>NW_024542774.1:0-10000000 GCF_018151105.1 Drosophila obscura | reverse complement strand
CAGCCCCAGGTGCAGCATCGTGGCGTTCTCCATCAGGCCCATGGTCATGGCGCGCATGCTACGCTGTGGCGGCAATTCCCGCTTGACGAAAACCGTCTGGTGTACGGCAGACGAGACGCGGGAAGCGGGCGTAACTGGGCTGTTGAGCAGACTCGACAGGGCGCTCCTGCTGGTTGTTGGGGTAGCGGGAGCTGCTGCACTTGGTGGCGCGGCCCTCTTAATGATGGTGTTGGGCGGCAGCGAGCTGAGCGCTATTCCCAGGGATTGATTCGAGCCGGTCTCCCTTTTAATGGCTGTCACAGACTGCCACGCCGAAGTGCCAGCCGCCGCCGCGCTAGTCTGAATCACATACTTGGGATTCTTCAGGGGACCTGTCGATTTGTACGCTGGTATTAATAGCTCTTCTACGTCTGAGGGTGTCACTTACCTGGTCCCAAGGCTGCTGGTGCCGTCGATGTGGCTGCTCTCTTCATCGTGGGCTTGATCAGCGCTGGTATTTTGTTGAGGACGATTCCAGCTGAAGTGGCGCTGACTATGCCATTCCCCGCTTCCAGCTTCACAAATTGTTTCTGCATAAATTATTCGCAGTAAAGAAATTATTTTCACATTTCTGTTGTGCTTTTTGTTTTCTTCTTCACACGTTTCACAACAGCTGTTATTGTATACGGTATATTATACCAACAAAATTAATCAAATATACCTTTTAATACCAGCCAAAAATTTGTATGTATATTTGTTTATGTTTTTACCTTCATAATCTGCATTGTGTCCAGGTTTTTCGTGCGGTAAACCAATGACGGCTGTATAGGCACTAGTCCTGCCGCCGATTTGCGGCATTTCATTATTGTCAGCGACATTATATTGTCTTTTAGTTAATTTTTTCTGCGCTTTGTTTATTGAACGGCGTTCAATGAACGCTATGTTGAGCTGCCAGTGCTGCCGATTTTACCGATTTTATCCCGTCAAATCTGGCTTTTTTTTAAAGGTAACCAAACATTAAACAAAACAAATTTATATATATGTTAATAATATAAATGAATGTATCTACATTGTGGGATAGACTAAAAGAAGTTTAGTTTTATTGACCACGAAACAATATCAGCATTTAGCTATTTTAGCTATGTTTTTGTTTTAATTTTTATCGATATCGATAGTTTTACCGATACTCCATGGTGTCATTTTTTGTTTTTAGTTCTATTTATAATATTTTATACAAGATTACAAGAGACATTTTCTACAGTTAGCCAAAAGCCAATAAAAGCCAAAGCCGAAACACTAAAGATTTGAATGTAGCTGTTGAGAGTACAGTAAATCGATTCTATCGATGGTAGGCAGCGCAACTGGCTGCAGTGTTGGTAAATGCGTAATGGCAGCACCGTTGGCGGGCAGTTTGTTTTGGTTTTGTGTCTGGCTCAATTCATTTTCAACCTTCGACGTGTTCGGCCGCCGCTGAAGCTGTCAAAACGTTTTTTTTTATTCGTTTCGGAAGTAGTGGAATCGGTTAGTGGTTCATATTATGTACGCTACCGACGTTTTGGGGCTATACTTTCGGTTTCCGGTGATCAGTGACGATAATTGTTTATTACCCCTCGCTCCCTCGCTCCACCTGCTGCTGCAGCCTTCAGCCAAAAGTCTGCTGTGACCGTGAATGTTTCACACATATCACACCCGCCGATCCGCCCCCCCGCTCAAAAACGCGTAACGCATAAATAATCAAGTAATTTCCATGCAGCTCAGCTTTGAGCTGTGTCTGTAGGTCCAACCTGTCGGAATTGAACAGGCAGTGTTCTCCTTTAATAAAATATTGCTCATCGTAAGCAGAAACAGAAACAGAAACGAAACCCGAAACTCACACCGCAAAACCCATTATCAGCTCCAATGGCGCATCCAACAATCAAAGATAAACATCCGCGTACCGTATAACTCGTATCAATGCGATCCATTTCCAGCGATAAGTAAGCCGCAGCAGTAGGCGGAGTGGGAGGAGCAGCAGGAGGAGGTGTGGCACTGTGGGTTTAGTAATTTATTTATTAGCTAATTATTGCATAAATGTTTATGCCGTATTGTTGTTGTTGTTGCCTTCAAGTATGTTGTTGCCTCGTTTTGTTGTTGCTGCTCTCAGGTTGAACGCACTCTTTTTTTTTTGTTGTTTTTTTTTTTTGTGGGGAGCAACAAAGAGGTCATGCCAGCGCGATTTTTAATTTAATTAAATTTCGTTGTTGGTTTTTATTTTGTCTGTGTGTGCGAGTGCGTGTGTGTGTGGGGGGATAATCAACGTAAGCCGCCGCCACCACCCACACCACAAATAGAAAGAGACGGCAATAGACCAATCGACTTTGCCATAAATGATTTTAATTTTTCTTCTCCTCGTTTTTTTTATTACATCTGTGGAGTCTTGACAATTAGTGGAAATGGAAAATTGGACAGTTGGCAGTTGGACACTCTAATTTGTTGACATAAAATCTGTGATAAGTCAGCGAATACGAGTATATGAAATTTCATATTTTCAACTCTTTCGAGTTCTATGATTAAGAGGGGGGGGTGCCGAGTGAGGACATTTATCGGCGAAAACTTTGATTTATCAGAAAAATGTATAAATAGTATTATATATATAGCACTTCCAATTATTTCTGTTGACTAGCCCTTTTTTTTCGTTAATAGTTTTTCCACCTTATAGTCGTAATAGTTGTGAAATAATCCATTAAAACTTCACAACTGTTTGCTTTTGTACCCCCCAGAGCCGAAGTCTATAATTATTGTCTCACTTGCACTCATCGCTCAAGAACGTAAAGTACAAGTGTTTAGTTTAGGTTGTAGGCCATGTGATTAATGTGGCTCACTAGAACAGAACACAAAACTGGCGGCACGTAGCAGCAGCAGCAGCAGCAGCAGCCCCTGTAGTGCCCCCTCTGCCATACCGCCACCTTGTTGGAACATTGCAATTAACTGGCACCACACCACTTGCCCTCTACCTCTCCCTCCCCACACACACCCCACACCCCACACCCCACCACACACCCCACAACGCGCATACTATTGTAGCCAACCCTCCGCGCGCCCAACGCTGTTCACGTTCGATTTGAATGACGCAGATCGGTTAACTGCAAAAGTGCAAAGCCAACAACTAATGATCTGAACAATGTTTGCCACCTGTATCGGTATCTGTAGCTGTATCTATATCTGTATTGTAATGTCTGGGACGGTGTAAATTTCAAATTGCCAACGACAGCAGCAGCAGCAGCAGCAGCAGCAGCAACACAGCAAAACAGAAGCGCTGCTGTAAGCCACTAATTTACCAATTTCCATTAAAAATATTTTTTATTTTATTTATTTTTTTATTTATTTATTTTTTTTTTTTGCTGATATGTCAAAACCGCAAAACTGCGGCTGGCAGTATTTTTGTGGATTTAATTCGCTTCGTTTAAGATATAATATTATATTTCATTTTGGGGCCTGGCTGTTCGTAGCCGCAATTAGGATATGAAAATGGCACTTTAATGAACCTCTTTCTGATTTGATTAACCAATCAGCAAACGAAAGTCAAATTGCTTCGAATCGCTTGTCATGGCATTCCGAATTGGAGCAAAAACTTCGAATTCCAATCGAAAGGTGGGCAAGGGGGTGCAGGTGCAGGTGCGCCTGCGTAACTGTCAAATGTTGTAAAAAATCAATAACACAAATGTTAACATGCTCAAAATGCTCAGCAAAGAGAGCAAAAACAGACACAGACACAGGCGCAGACGCAGCAAGAGCAAATGAAACAAAAAACAAGTCCAACAACCAATAAAATGAGCAACAAAAAAATCAATCAATGAAACAACAACAACAACAACAACTTAAGGCAGCGGAGATCAGAGGCAACGCGATCCGCGGCCAATCGTTGCCAGCCGCAAGATAAAGCATTTGACACTTTTGGTTAATAAAAGTTGCTAATGAGTTGTCCGAGGCGTTGATTTAGAGTCGTGTTGATTTTTGTTTATTTTTTAGTGGGCTGCCCAGCCAATGGGAGGCATGGGCTTGGAAAATGGAGCAGCAGATCAGGATATGCATATCCCACATTATAATTTGAACAAACAGCAAAGGTTAGAACTGCCTGTAGAATATTTAAATGTCAAAAAATTACTTTAATTGGTTTGGCTTACTCCTTTAAAGGTTTCCAATCAATACAATCTTTAATTGTTGCCACTCTTTCCTGGTATATTCCCTCAATCAGTATACAACAAAATCTCTCTTAATGATCAGCAAAGTATGTGGGTTTGATTGGGCATCCATTTGGGCAATGATCGGATCGGATCGGTCCATTCATAGAACCGACAGAGTCGCCTGCATGGCATAGCTCTGGTCCATTGTAAATTGACTAAAATGAAGTGCGTTCATAAATATTTATTAGGCATTGCTAAATTGGGCACTAAGTAGTCGATAATTTAAGCAGACCAGACCCCAGACCCCAGACCAGGCCGACATGAAAATTGTTTAGGCCTGGCACTGCACTGGCCGATTTGGCTGGTGAATGAATGAAAAGTGTAAATTGTCGGCTTACCCAAGACACCAGACGGAGACGGAGACAGAGTCTGGTAGTCAAGGATGGAATGGCGTGGAGTGGAGTGGAGTGCAGTGGCGTGGAGTGCAGTTGAAAAACACACACAACAACACACAAAACACGAACTTAAGCGCCAGTTGGGGACGACATTAATTTATGGGCGCCAAACATTTTGCCTGCCATTTAAGCGACAAAGACAAAGTAGCCTTTTGCCAGCGGCTGCCAGGGCTGCCTGCCTGCCTGCTCTCTCAGCGATGTTACTTAGTCGGCCTGGAACGTGTCGGGATTATTAATTAGCCCCAAGCCGGAGAGCATAAGACAACACAACACAACACGCCAGAGAGACAGAGACAGAGAGAGAGAGAGGGGGAATGAGGGCACCTGAGCATCTGAGCACCTGTGCTGTTGATGATCTGTGTGCTGTGGGAATATTCTGCTTTTGGGCAGGTCATCAAGGATGCACAGATTGAGTAGATACGAGTAAGATTGCAAGGCAATAAAGTGGAAAATGAAGGGCTTAACGAGGAACAGCAGCACAAAGAGATCGATTCCGCCCCCCCCTGTTGGTATTTATGGGCAACTCTTTGACAACTGCAAGCGTGTTTCGCCCCATTTGGTTATTGTTGCATAGATTTCTACACCCCAGACAATAATTAGAGGCCCCCCCACATAGCATTCACCGATGACAATCGCAGACCACTAATTGGCTGCGATTTTGATGCCCATTAAGCGTAAACTGTCCGCTGGTTGGTTGGCTGCACTGGCCACTGGCGATGGATTAACATACGAAAATGACTACAAATTGCACCAAATAACAATGCCAAAAATCCGCACAATACCAGGCCAAAACAAATCAGTAGAGTGCGATGGTGCCGATGGCTACTGAGCGGTTTCATTAACTGCGCGCTCGAAGCGTGAAAACGTGATAAAATTCGAGTTCGTTTGGAGCTTTGGTTGTGGTCTGGTCTGGCCTGGCCTGGCCTGGCCTGGCCTGGTCTTGGCCATAATCTAAGCCAGAGATCACAATTTGCGAATTGCGCGCGCAGTTTGGAAATCATTCAGTCAGTCGGACAGCCAGTCAGGGTGGGGGAGAGCGATGGGGTTTATGTATAAAAATAGTAGCAGTTTTAGTTTTAGTTTAACTCTACGGTCCGGCCCCCCTGTCCAATTACAAGCGACATGAACATAAATAACATTTTATTAAGTGCTAATTTCTGTTTAATGCTCAAAATGGTCAGAACATTGCTGATGCCGTTCAGGCGATAAGTCAATTTTCTAGGCATATAGACACCACCAACGAGTGGCAAGGGGGGTGTGTGGGATGCATTGATGGGGTCTTGTCGCGCTGCATGGGAAGGAAAATTGGTGTACAAGTGGGATACTTGGGAGAGGATTAATAGAGAGGAGCAGCTAAGCAAGGAAAAATAAGGAATTTTCAATCGGAACTGAAATTTTGTGGGCTTTCTATCTGCCGAACTTGTACAACGCCACAATGGCCACGGCCAACAGCAGCACCACAAATGCCACACTGCCGAATAGAGCCAGCGACTTGGACACGCCCTGTATATGCCCCGCGGCATCTCTGACAGCCGGCACTGGCTCCTGCTCCTGCTCCGCGCCGGGCATAATCACACGGAACGTCAAGTGCGACAATTCCGAGATTTCCGTGCCATTTGCGGCCGCTTGCAGGGCGGCATTCCGTCTGCGACGCTGTGCCACGGACGGCAGACAATCCTGCGCTGTGATTTGGCAATCCTCGCGCTCCAGACAGCCGCTGATGCGCATGGAAATGACGAGAACATCGCCACTGCGCATGCCCGGAAACATGACGGCCCGGAAGTGGAAACGCTGGCCCAGCGGCGGCTCCACGATGGGCGAGTGGCTGCAGATGGCCTGCATGGCGGGATTCAGGCAGCCCCGAGAGCTGACCAATTGGACGGTGTTGAGGATTTCCCCGCCAGCGGCGATCCTCTGCAGCTGGACGTCACTCAGCTTGGTGTAGTTCCAGCCTGTGCAGGGGATAGGATAGAGGAAGTTAGGCCGAGGCTGCTGCTTTTCGCACTTCATTCCACTCACCATCGCCGGCCAGGACATGGGCACGCAGCAGCAGCTCCTCGCCCAGCTGCACCGCTCCGTTGGCCTCCAGGTGGCGGGTGTATCCGTTGCTGCCACGCCGCAGCAGCTCCACATGGGTGCGAAAGGCATTCTGATTGCCCCCATGGGCGTAGTTACCCACGCTGCGTGCCTGCCTGCAAGAAAAAACGGAGCAGCAGGAGGTTAAAGGATCTCTAAGCGGGCATGGCGTCTACCCACACATCATTGGCCACGCCCATTTTGAGGGCATGCGTCTTGACGGCCACGCGCTCCTGCGACTTGCAGTGCAGCGTCAGAATGGAGTCGCCGCCGGTGCGCAGGCCCCGGATGGTGGGGAAGCGCAGACGCAGGCACAGATCCTGGCCACAGGAGCGCACGCCGCAGCGCTCAAAGTCCGCACCGGCAATGTCCAGCAGCAGGAAGCTGCGCGCCAGCTTCAGCTCGCAGCGCTTGTCCTGCACATCGTCGCTGTCCTGGTCGACCGTGGGAGCGGCGCCCAGAAAGCTGTCCAGCTTGAGCACCGCCCGAAAGAAGCCCGCCTGCAGGCAGCGCATGTCCTTGAGGCGCAGTCGCAGCTGCTGCTGCTGCTGCTGCTGATCCCCGCTGCTCTCGCCGGGCGGCAGATACAACGGAGCGGGCGTGGAGGGTCTTGGGCCTGCAGCTGGGGCTGGGGCTGGGGCTGGGGCTGGGGCATGGTAATCGTAGCCGGGCGAGTGGATGGTCTCCACGATGTCCTCACCCGGATCCTGCACGATGATGGGCTGTGGAGTGCTTGTCGCAGGCGGTTGGGGGTAGTAGTAGGCAGGGTAAGCTTCCTCGCTGCGGGCAGAGAGACTTAAACCATAAATTCATGTCGCTGTGCGTGCAGGGAAAACCCACCTGGGCTTGGGACTCTCATAGCTGGGGCGCTCCTCGATGGCAGGCGGCAGATAGTGCTGGCTGAGGGGAATGAAGCTGCCATGTCCCTGTGACGGTCCCTGAAACTTAACACTTCGATTCTCGATGATTTCCGGCAGACTGAACTCGGTGGTGGCCACTGGCGCCACGGGTGCGGGTGCAGGAGTGACGGGAGATCCGTAAAAAGCGGAGGGATGCAGACCCAATTGGTACGGCAGCTGGCCATGCAGATAGCTGCCCAAGTCCGTTGGTGCCGCTGCAAAAAAGTGTGCCACATCCGCCAGGCAGCCCCGAACAAGTAGCGCGCCGAGCAGGATGATGATTGGGTGCGTGCCACTGCTTGACATACTGAATGATCACTGACTGATCGGCCACAGGGCGAAAGTGACTTTATAAGCTCCAATTCGCTGGGTGGGAGTGGGCTTGGGGCTTGGGGCGTTGGGCGTTGGGCGTGACGTGGGTGACCCGAATACCATTGAGTTCTTGTGCCTCACTTTCCATGCGGCCAAGACACGACTTTGATGTTTTTTTGTTTGGGCTGGGACTTTCCTTGGTCACGAGGGTATTCGGGTATTGGGTCAGGTTATGTAAAGCTAATTGTCAAGTACTCCCCAGACGATGGCCAGTCGATGGCGCATCCTCTGCTCACCTGTCTCGTCCCACAAATCATTTGCCATTTGACATCTCGCTTGCGTTAAACTAATGACAACAGCAACACACACACACACACAAAAATGCATCTGGCAAGGCAACAAACAAACAACAACAACAAAGTAAAAACAGCTGCAGCGACATCATAGCCGACACAGGTTGCCGCATAGCAACATTTTGGCCATATTGCGGAGCCAATCAAACTTAACGAGCCGACAATCTGTCCGATATGTGCCCGAAATGGCCTGCCTCTGGCTCTGGCTCTGGCACTCTGCCACTGGCCCAGGTAATAAGCCATCAATGAGCGTCATAACCGAATCAATAAGGCCACACGAATCAAGCCACGAAATCGATTTAATTTTGAGCACTTTAAGCGTGTGGGAAGTTCTCATCCATGAGGCTGTCTTAGCCTTTGGCTGATCTTAGCGTGGGGACACCATCTACTCCCGTGTCAATTATAAATCAGGTTGCTGCTTGAGGAAGCAGCTGTAGGCGCATGTCTGTCTGTCCTGTCCACCATTCGATACGATCTCCCAGGGGTAGCCATGTGAGAGATTGGCCAAAGATATTTGCCAAATTGAATGCAATTAATTGAATTTACAAGACCAACACACTTTCAGCCACACATCACATCACATCACATCAGGGGGGGGCAGATCATTAAGGCAGGCCAAATAAGCCACAGATCTTTGGTAGCCAGTTGTGTGCCTCCTGTGTGTGTGTGTGTGTGTATCGGTGACGTCAATTAGCTTGGCGATCGAATTTGATTTACGATGCGATGCGATGCGATGGGATGATGCCATACGACGAACTCTTGCCATACTTATAAGCCTTTCCCTCTAGGATCTGTCGATCGATCGAACCGATCTCTCCTCACTCTATCTAACTATCTTGTGACACACGCACACAATCACAATCACAATGCCCGGCAGCTCGTATCCCACGAATAACGATAATTTCAGCCACGGTTTCCCCATGGCCACCACACAAAGCGAACGCCTGCTGCAGGCCCAGAATCGTCGCAAGTTCAGCTTTCCGGCCACCCTCCATTCCGCCTCGCTGCTGGAGGTGGGGCAACGCGAGACGACGCGGAGGCGTCTCAGCAATGTCAGCGACGTTGTCACCAGGAAACTGTCCTACACCATTGGCTGGAAGGCGGCACAGATACCCGCACAGGACATCATCACGCAGGTGGGGCGGATGGGATCTGCTTGAGGCTTGCATCTAACCCAGTGGCGTCTTCTTGCAGGGTCGTTGTCTGTGCGGGCACTACATCAAGCGACGCCTGAGACGATCGGGGCTGTTCAACAAGAAGTTGGGCTTGCAGCGGATACGCAGCATCCTGGGCTCCACCTCCATGGGCATTGTTCGCGATGTCTTTCCAGCGGTTCAGGTGGTGCGTAGCCCCCAAATATATACACTTCATTCCCATGCTGATTCCCATTCTCGTTGCAGCTTGGCGACGAACTGGAGCGAATGCATCCACGTGCCTATAGCGGCGTCGCCCGTCAGATTTGTCGCAATCCTGGCGGGGAGTTCCACACAGCCGATGCTGTCAGCCTGCTGCTGGGGGCGGTGGGTCGCGAACTGTTCCGGTCGGACATCACCTGGAGCAAGGTGATCTCGCTGTTCGCCATTGCCGGCGGCCTGTCGGTGGACTGTGTGCGTCAGGGGCATCCCGAGTACCTGCCAAAGCTCATGGAGAGCGTCTCGGAGGTGATTGAGGATGAGCTGGTGCCCTGGATAAATGAGAATGGCGGCTGGGTATGCTACTCACCGCACCAACATTAATTGGAAATTATATTTAGTTGTTTTGCATTTTCCATTTTCAGAACGGCATCAATACGCATGTTCTGCCCACAACAAACAGTCTGAATCCCCTCGAGTGGACGACGCTGGTGATAGGCGTGGTCTTTGGCCTAATTCTGCTATTTATGTTCTTACGTTTTATAATAAGCACAATAATACCGAAAATATATCAACGATTTACGAACTGAATCTGACAGGCAGCAATTCGAATTTTTCCCGCCAACAGAGTGCCGAAAGCTTTTCGGCTCTGTTAACTTTGCAGATTAGCCTTTCGGCTCTGTTAACTTTGCAGCCCGATAACACTACTCGACAAAATTGCACTTTTTATTTACGCTTCGAGCCAAACTGACTTTTTCTGATAGATTTGGGGCTTTAAATTTTTTTTTAAGTTATGGTTCTTTTTTTCTATGCCAGAACTTATTTTTAAAGAATTTCTGTTTTTCACATAACTTAGGTAATAATAAATTTTGCCATTCTGAAAAGCTGCCAAAGAGTGGACCTGAACAGTCTTAAAAAAAAAGTTCTGCCGTAGATAAACAAAAATCTCATCAATTAAATTCAAAGCTCCAAAACTATCAGAAAAAGTGGGTTTGTTTCCTCGACGATAAACCGTGTCGGGTAGTGTAAACGTGCGATCTTCAATGGCTCCATTTCAAACAGAAAACAGATCACACAGAATTTCTGCTGGCTTGCACAATCCATCAGAAGTGATAACAAAATTGCGATTATAATCCAACGGTTGACGGAGCGAGCGGGCACAGAGATACATATATAGGACTTACAATCGTTTATTATTATTATTATACAAATGGAGAGACGGAGGAGTTCTTCCCTTGCTTCTGCGGACTAACATTAAAATTCAATAAATGCAACAAACTCAATTCTTGATCGTAGAATCTGATCTGATATTTATGCTACAACACGTGGCGCGCTTACAACTTGCCCGTCAGCTCGGGCACGGCCTTGAAGAGATCGGCAACGAGGCCGATGTCGGCCACCTGGAAAATGGGTGCCTCGGCATCCTTGTTGATGGCCACAATGGTCTTCGAGTCCTTCATGCCGGCCAAATGCTGGATGGCGCCCGAAATGCCAACGGCAATATATAGATCCGGAGCGACGATTTTGCCCGTCTGTCCAATCTGCAGATCGTTGGGCACGAATCCAGCATCGACGGCGGCACGAGAGGCGCCGACAGCAGCGCCAAACTTATCGGCCAGATCGTAGAGCAACTTGAAGTTGTCGCCGGACTTGAGGCCGCGTCCACCGGAGATGATGACCTTGGCGCCCGCCAGCTCAGGACGGTCGGATTTGGTCAGCTCCTGGCTGACGAATTCGGACAAGCTGCTGGCATAATCGCCGGCCGCTGCCTGCTCTACAGTGCCGCTGCCTCCGGTGGTAGCCGCTGGCTGGAAGTTGGTGCCACGCACAGTGAGCACCTTGACGGGGTCCTTTGACTTGAGGGTGAGGATCGCATTGCCGGCGTAGATGGTGCGCACAAAGGTGTCCTCGGACTTGATGTCGATCACCTCCGAAATGGGCGAAACATCCAGCTTGGCGGCCACGCGGGGCAGCAAATTCTTGCCAAAAGCCGAGGCTCCAGCCAGGATGTGGGTGTATTTGAACTGCGCCTGGGCGGCCAGGATCAGCGGCGTCAGGGACTCGGAGGTGAACCCCTTGAAGGCGGCATTCTCAGCTACCAGAATCTTGGTCACGCCCTCCACCTTGGCCAGCGCTTCGGAGGCCTGCAAATGATTAGATGTAGATGTACGTACGTGTGATTATGCAAAAGCATCGAGAGAAGGCAACAAAAACAACTTACGGGTCCGCATTTGGTGCCTGCCACAAGAACTGTGACGTCACCGCCGATCTTCTTGGCCGCCGAAATTGTGTTCAGGGTGATGGGATTGAGAGCCTCGTTGTTGTGCTCGGCCACCACCAAGGTGCTCTTGCAGCGCTGCAGCTGCAAAGATTAAGTTATTTAATAATTTTCATCCAGCAGCGCCTGCGCCAGCGCCAGCGCCAGCGCCATTTGCGTGTCTTACAAAGCTGCTGCGCATTAAATTACGCGTATTGCTGGCAAACATGGTTGTGCTTGATAAAAGGACGAGCTGTGAGTGGGTAGGAAGACGTTTATTAGTTATAAGCTACTTGAAATATTATTAATTAAAAATCACAGAAAGTCCAAAGGTTCAGCTGTTCAGGCACTTGGCGTTTTTTGGCACATTTTAGATAGCAACAGTCTGGCCGGATTGCTAAAAGTGACTCCTGAAATAATTGGTCACTTCACTTCAGCAATTTACCGCTATGCCAGTATGCCAAAGAACCCAAAAGATAGCATATATTTATCTTGCTCCCAACGTGAGGTTTTTAAAATCTCTTGGTCGCAGAGAAGTGTAGTAGAATTCGGGCAAAACTGTTACTTGAAAATATTTGTGTTACCAAGCAGCGCATCTCTACAACATCTGTTATCGAACTGTCTGGCAGCACCGTATTTCGTTTCGTCACATTTTTCTAAACAACAACCAAAATTTTTAGTTTTAGCTATAGCTAAGTGGTTTATAAACATTATACCAAATGGGCAGAGGCGTACCAGATCGGTGGGTATAATTGAAACGGTACTTAACCACCTATACTGCCACTAATGTGCGTTTGTTTTTCCGGCGTTCTGTTGGCGCCTGCAGATGGCTCGATTACAGTGCCATAGGAAAGCGTGTTCCCGGCACGCGATTCATAGCCTTCAAGGTGCCGCTGAATCAGGTGAGTTAGCTGCCCCTGACCATGCTCCTCTGTCGGGCCAAACCGGTTGGCAGGAGGAGCGATTGATGGATGTTGAAAAGGGGCCCACCAGGACCACCAAGCGAGCGCCAGAGAGCCTCTAAAAATAAATAACAACAGACAAAAATTCGTGCATCGTAATTATGCATAAAAGTGGCAACTGGAACATGATGCTCTGCACTCGATCCTGCGAAAAGAGTGATGGGCAGGTGGGGAGGTGGGGAGGACCCCACATGAATATTAAATTAAATTGTTTTTGCTTAATTAAATAACGCCACAGAGATCGCGGAACCTCCTGCTTATTAATTGCCTGGCCGCAGGGCAGGCGCATAAATTGAGCAATTTTTCGCATGTTATATGACTTTCAATATATGTACATGTATGTGGAATACACCTTGTATTTGCCCTTACAGAATCTCAATGGACAAGTCGACAGGGAGCTGCAACTGGGGCCCGAACTGTTGCTGGAGTCGGTGCCCAATCTGGGCATGATCATCGATCTGACCAACACAGACCGCTACTACCGCCCGCAGTCCTTCACAGAGAACGATGTGATGCACCAGAAGCTGATGATACCCGGAAAGCAGACGCCATCAAAGGCATTGGCTCAAAGGTAATTACAATAAATTGAATGTTTTAATCATTTACTGACTGCGGGAGTTTTGCCATTGCAGATTCTGTCGCTATGTGGTCGACTTCCTCGAGGACAATGTGGACAATGGTGAGTGGATGGAAAGCCTACCCTGCGGCCCACGTGAGAGAGAAAGAGGCGGCCGTGGGAACGCTTTCCCGTCAACTATGCCAGATGCATATCTGTGGACACAATTAGAGCCGCAAAATATGTGAACAAATCATATCAAAAGCGACTTGCCGTCGCACATGCAATTACCACGTATCCTATCCCCTATCCCATGCCCATTCCATAGCCCAGGCTGCACTGCCTCCAGAGATTCCTATCAGCCAGCAAGCGCAGAGCAAACACAGGCAGAGCCAAGTGGCAGCCAGAAAGAGAGAAAACCTATTTAACCTTTTTTAGCAGCGCACTGGCGCACACCAATGTGGGCGCGCGCACACTCAATCAGTCAGCCAGCCCAGGCAGTCAGTCAGACCAGGCAGCCAGGCAGTCTGTCGGAGTCGGGAGCCGGGCAAACAAATCACTTATGATGGAGCATAGTCATGCCTCTGCACACAAAAGGGAAAAGGCATTTCTAATTATGCACACACACACAAAACCGCATTTAATTTAAATTTTCATAACTAAAGAAATGGCAAGAGAGGACTGGAGTCTGCAGCCTTTAAAGTTGAGAGGGAATGTAATATTTTTCGTATCCAAAGTTCCGCTACCATTGGCCCATTCTTGTGCAGATCTTGCGGCTGGGGGCGTGCATACAAATCCTTGATCTGGCGCTAATGTATGTGCGAACAGCTTGGGCACAATGCAGATATGTTAGCCAGAATGCATTAACCGATTCGGTCTCAGCTTGGAGCTTCTTCTGCCAGCAGACCGCACTCAGCTGTGGCATAATTAAAACCCGATCTGGCGCCGCTGAGCAAACAATAAATAAATACGCTAAGACTGCCAACGAATTTACAACGAAACAAATCAGCGAAATAAGTCAAATTCAAGGTGGTCGCGACTTGTCAACAGTCAAAGCCAGTGGAACAGGGCAACCAGTCGATGTCTGATTACAGTGGTACGAACCAGTATATTAGTGGAATTTTTTCAAGACTACTAGAAACTATCTACAGAGCTATCTCGCTCTCTCTCTCTCTCTCTCTGTATCTTCCCACTGTGCGACAGGGATATGCGCAATTGTCTCTGTCTTCTGCTTGGTCTCGTTCCTGATCCCCACATTGCCATTCGCATTGCCCATTGCCGTTGTCGTAACTTTATTTTGTCTGTGGGTTGGCTTAAATGCAAGCCAAACATGACGTACTCTTCGACTGGCAGGCAGCTAGCTAGCTCTCCGACTGGCAATGACCGACCGCCCGCCCCCGGGTGGGCACCGCACCCGCATAGTGCACAAAGCCAAAACCACCGCGCGACCTGGTGGGTTGTCTGCCGCGCATTTCCCCCTCCCGCGTCCAAACCCTCCTGCTGACATGTTTTTGTGAAATTTATTGCCAATGTTATTATTGGCAGTGCGCGCTGTTTTCTAGATTTAGCCCGGGTTGCTTCTGCTTTTATGCCAAATTGGCAGGCCGGTTTCTCTCGACTGCGTGGGTGTGGGTGTCGGTGTGGAGCAGGAGAGCAGAAGAGCACTGAGCTCAGAGCGCATTCCTGTGGCCGTGTTCACTTTTGAAATTTGTAGCAATTTGCGACAACATGCGGCTCATGCGGCTCATGCGGCCCATGCGGCTCATGCGGCTCATGCGGCATGCCCACTACACTACTACATCTGAATGCTTTCTCCCTACTCCTTCTCCTCCTCAGATAAGCTGATCGGAGTCCACTGTACACACGGCGTGAATCGGACTGGATACTTGATCTGCTACTTCATGATAACCATGCTGAACAAGTCACCCCTGGAGGCCATCGAGAGTGCGTGGAATCAACAGTCGGCGAGCTCATCCACTGAATAATTAACCCCAATCCCTCAATTGCAGGCGTTGCTGCGGCACGTGGCCACAAGATTGAGCGCGAAAACTACCTGAGCTCCCTGCGACGCCTGGAAAAACTGGAAGCGGATGTGAACAAGGAGTCGAGTGAGGAGCCAAGCCGGCGCAACTGGAGAGAAGATGCAGCCAGACGACAGCAAGAGTTTCAGCAGCAGCCGCAGTATAAGCAGCAGCAGCATCAGCAGCAGTATCAGCAGCAGAAGCATCAGCCGGAGAGACGCTATCAGCAAAGAGACAACCAGAGTAAGTATAGCAGTGGCAGTAGTAGAAGAAGAATCCAACGACTGACTGCAATTACAGGAGCCTATGACAGCAACGTAGATGATTCGCGTCAGAGTAGCTGGCACAACAATTGGAGCAGCAACAGGGACAGCAACAACGGCTACCGCGACCATAGCAGAGGTCGCCATCAGCCAGAGGATCGCTATCGGTCGAGCGACAATGGATGGCAGCAACGGGGCCGTCAGCAATATCAGGATAGGAGCAGAGATCGCCTCACGCATTGGCAACGACCCCAGCATGAGGATCGTCAGCAAACAAATGACAATGGATATCACAGAGATTTCCGTAACAAGAATTCGGAGTGGAAAAGTACAAGAAATGGAAGTGGAGAGGATCCTGAATGGAACAAGCCACATTGGAATGGCTCCAATCACAGCAACAACTGGCGCCAGAGCCATTACCAGTCGAGAAACGAACACGATTTCAGGGGCCACAACAATAGATACCAAACGCGTAATCAACCATATAATTATCAAGGGCGGACCAATCGACACATCCACTTTAATCGAGACGACTGATTTCTTAAGCCATCTGCAGCTTCAGCCACTTTCCTTCCCTATGCCCATTCATCCCGTTACAAACATTTTCAATGACTAACCAATTTGTAAATTATTGGTAAAAATATGTAGACCCCGCAGCAGACCACCAGAGTAACCAGAGCAACCAGAACTACACCACCGCCACAGCATGAACAACAATTAAAATTCATTTGCAACATGGATAGGAGGGGGCAGGGCTGCAGTAAGGCGCACGCGGGTGCCCGCTGGCCATAATGGTAGTTAACAAGCAGTCGGCACAGATCGTGTGAAGATACAATAAGAGCCGGTTAAAAATTTGCATTTGGCTGCGATAAGCGAGGAGAGCGCGTGAAATTCCTGGAAATTAGTGACCAGTGGAGCCCCCTGCCTGGAGCCCAGCGGCTCTGCTCCTGTGTCAAGGCAAATGTCAAGAACGTCCGCACAGTGGCACATACACAACACAGCCCACAACAAAAGCGGCCAAAGTGTATGGATAATATTCGTAAGCAAAAATTAATTATAGAATTAAACGATAGAAATTATAGTAAGTGAACCTTGTAAGCTTTGAGAGTTTAATGAATGTGTAGTAAACCCACAAGTAAAAATTTCTGCTGGCTTTAGATGTGTGTGTGTGACTCCCATGGTAGTGTGGCCCGGCACTGCACTGCCTGGGGGCACGAGTACCTGTCATATTGACGGCTCCTGATCGTTTCATTATTTCGTCATGGTGGTCAAATGTCAACTTATTAGCATAAATGTGGCTGCTGTCGCATCGTTGCCCCTCGGGTCCCGGCCGACAATTTCTTATCGGCCGCACGATCAACGATTGTCATTATAGCCAATGGACCGCGAGGCTCGGACAGCGACAAATCGCTGGCCATTACAATGGCTCGCATGGAAAAGGCTGGGGTAGACAGGCAGGCAGGCAGTCGAGGCAGTCGAGGCAGTGTCTGGTCGAGGATCTGAGATCGTATCGGTATCGTATCGGATCTGATCTGGCCGAAACGATAAACGCCCAGTGTGGCATGTGGCGTAAAGTTGTTTGTTGCGCTTAATTGGACAGCGTTTCGTTTGGTCGTGCCTGCTTCCCTCTTCCTTTTTTGTTTCGCTCTTTATTTTTAGCATCTGACTGACCCAAAGAGTTGGCCAAGCCATAAAGGGAAAGTGCCATCAAACGCTGAAGGGGATGGTCAATGGTCTGCAAAGATATTCATCTGATTAGTAATTAAACTGCGTATAATCTCAATGTTTTTGAATGTGGTTAACAGGAACAGGCCGTAGCTGGGGTGCTACAAAATTATTATATTTCCCTTCTCTTCAGATGTCTCGAGTACTTAATGCGTATGCACAATGCAATGCCCTTGTATAATAAAAATATCATAGCATTAGCTCTCCAACTATCTGATTCTAAATGTCTCCTCTCTCTCTCTCTATCTCTCTTTCCATCTCCCTTGGGGGTCCACTGATCGGTATATGGGTCTTTTGGTCATGCCGACAATGACACACACCCGGCCCCGCCCCAGCCGCATACTCCCTTTGGCTGCCATAAATTGCAAAATCAACCAAAAATTGCCAATTGTCAGGTTCCTTACATATTTTGTAGCTTTTTTTATATTTAGTTTATGGCCAGAGCATCGGACTGTTCGGGGCGGGGGAACGTGTGGAAAGTGTGGCCAATTTCCACTGGCTGGATGGCGGGTGCCCATTTATCTTAGCATAACTTGGAGCGCGATAATTGCATTCCAAGGCAACGCCAGCTCCAGCTGCAGCTCCAGCTCCGGCCGCAGACTCGCGAGTCGCGAGTTAACTCCACTTTGAAGTTCGCAGCGGACACAATTAGGCATGGCACATAAATTGCCCGCTCATATGCGCGGTCAGAGAGAAGCGCGGCCATTGATTTAAATAATAGTGTTTAACTGTGCCCCCACCGAATGTGCGGCATGAACGTGGCAACCAATGAGGCAGCCACAATCATTCGGCCATTTCAATTAGCCAGTGACAAACAATGGGTAGTACCTGTGGGACCTGTGGGCAGCAGGTAAATCGGGATATCACTGCAAATGCAGCCACTGGGGGGGGACGGACTGAGGACTGAGAACTCAATTGTTGTCCGAGAGCCTTTTGTTTGCCGCTGTCTGGCTGATAAGCGAGCAGACGGATTGGGTCACAAAAACGGCTGAAGGGTCCAATTCAGCTGAAATCTGAATATTTTTGCAACGAACAATATCGACAGGAAAGCTGGGATGAGACACTGAGATATTTTAGGGGCCAAAGGCACGGCTGCATACGTATGACTTTACCGGAGGATATCTTATGTATCTTTTGGCAGACGGGGCGCATATAAATCGATATGTTGAAATGCGCTTCGATTAAGTCCAACCCACCCTCAATTGAAATGCAATTCCGGTTACGCGGAGGGGGAGGGGGTGGGGATGGGGCATGGGTATTGCCACACTTGCCATTTATCGGCGAACGCAATCTTAATTAAAAGCCGCCCCCAGATAAAACAAATGTTTACTTTAAAGCCGATTGGGATCGGGGCGGGGGTAGTCCGGAGTCAGGAGTCGTGGGCTGCAGTCACTGGCACTGGAATCTGCAGATGAAATCGATTTGAGTCGCGATGAAAACCCACGAATCGCAGCAATTAAAGCGAATGAAGGGCGAGAGTTTATCGTCGTGGCCCTTTTAGATATGGATGCGAGGCACGCACATGACCCAGCAGCCCGCCCCATCATTAAGGCGAGGACTCCAGCCGAACGGGTTCGCAGCGTCGTCGTCGTCGTGTGAAATGTGTGTCGCTGGTGGGAGGAGTATCACTGGGACATGGACATGTACTACATGGGCCATACAGGGCCATCCCATCAATTGCTGATGGCTGATGGCTCCGATGATCATCTCTGGGTTTATCTGCAGCTGTAACTGTCGCCTGCCCACACAAAATGCACACAGTCCACACAGGCCATGCCACGCCATCAATTTATTCTATTTTATGCAATCTTTTTATACTTCTTTTTTGGCTATGGCGCCGGAGCATAAACTTTATTGTCGCCACATTTCTGCTGCATACTTAATGGCGCCACAGCGGCACACGAAAAATGTGCCAACCCACAAGGCGAGTGTCAACGAACTTTAAAATGGGGGAAGGGCCTTGAGGGGAATGCCAAATGGCTTGAGAAACGAAACTCACCCACTCAGCCGCCCCCAGACATGACATCTGGATACGGTGCAGTCCACGGTCCACTCTCCACTCTCCAATCTCCACCCCCAACAACATCTTTCGGTTTCTTTTTTTTTCATTTTTTTTCGTCAAATATTTGTGCAAGTCAGCATCTACATCCCATCTAATGCCCTGCCAGTGTCCCACCCTGCCACATGTGGGTGTGTTATCATTCGGGTTGCATGCCTGCAGGCGCTCGTCCCACAATGGGGCAAATTGCTCTTGGGGGGGGGACGGCAACTTGGCTGGCAAATGTTTTGGAAATATCTCGAGTGCTATTTATTTTGAAGCGGCAGTCAAAAAGGGACTAGGACCACGACCAGGACCACGACCAGGGGGTTGCTTTTATGCTCTGTTAATGGAATGGTTCTCGGTAGGGGGAGTAAGCCAGAGAAAAACTGAAAATAAAGTTTAAGTCGAAATAGACATTTGTTACGAGCCAGCTACGAGCTACCAGCTACCTTGTCAGCGCCTGTCCACCTGAGCTGACACCTGAGGGGCATGGCAAAGTACTCCAAAACCAGTGGCTTGGCCTGATGCTCCTCGGATCCGATGGATCGTCTGTCTGTTGGCAACATCGGCCATTCGTCCTGCCCAGTTGCTGGTGGGGAAAGGCTCTCTCCACACCTCTCTCCAGCCCCGGGAGCAGGCCCAGCCTGCCAAGCCACCAGCAGATAGTCAGCCTCGTGCATCTCCGTCGGCAAATGCCCGAAGCGTTTCAGAATTCGAACGCCCGGCGGAGGGCGTACTACCGGCAGCGGCTTGGACACCATTCCTTCCGGTGGGAGGAACTGGCTGACATTGCCGCTGAAAGGAATGCTGGGAATATGGCTGACAGTGCGACGGATTTCGTCATACAGATCGTTGGGCTGGGAGTTCTTCGAGTAGATGATATTGGTTCTACTCTGCAGTCCCCTGCTCTGATGGCTGAGGGCTCTGACAGAAGGAAAAAGATGCAACGCCCACGCAAGACTTCAAGAGCACAGCAAGAGACTCCTTTCGATTGATCTTTCGGACTGAAAAAGATGGCATATGCCCCAGGATGTGGCATACGTAACTATACATAAGATAGGGTAACCCTTAGCCGTAAAACTCTCTGGGAAAGAACAGAAATTGCTGATATTTTTGGGTTTATTTGCAAGAAATACATAAGAAATTACATAAATGCTGTGCTTAACCAACGAGAATGAGCTGAAACAACAACAACAGTAACAGTAACAGTAACAACAACAAGAGTGCATCAATCAATCAATCAACATCACGCCATGGAAAAGTAGTAGAAGGCCTCTCTGCCACCATCTTCAACATCTGCGCACTCGGGAGCCGCACATGCGCCAGGCCGTCAACTCGATGACAAAACTGATGATGGCCAGGCCACAGCCCAGGAGCAGGGCGATTGTTGGCATAACGAAATAATCCAAATCCAGCGGCTTCGCCTCCATGTGCTCCGTGATGAGGTAATGCAAGTGGCCCACGCTCATCGCCTCGTTGTTGGCCTCCACCGCCAGTTTCCGCGTAAGTCCGCTCTCAAACGAATGGTACCACGCGCGGCTCAGATGCTCCTTGAGGAACCATTTCTTGCGCATGGGAATGCCGGTGAAGAGGAATGCAAAGTTAATGGGGATCCGACGGAGACGCGGATGCCGCAGAAATAGCTGTGCCGTTTCGTACAGTGCCATTCGATCTGTGAAGAGGACGTAGGCGTAGCTTTGGTCGAAGCGATTTCGATGGTGCAGCAACGTTTCAAACGACACCGTCTGGACAACGGACCACAGCACCTCCGGCATATTGTACTTGGCGAACAGAATGCGATCGTACGGGTCCACCAGCAGGGTGATGTTACTCGCCACCAGCTGCTCGAAGGTGTTGATCTGTGGCTCGAACACTTCCGAAATGAGCATGCTCTTCAGCAGGCCCAGGTACATGGTGGAGTACACAAAGCCGGTCATGAAGATCACTCCAAAGAGTATATAGCGCTCTCGTCCCCGTATCGAGCGCAGATTGAAGCCGCTGAAGAGCAGCGAACTGAACACCTCCAGCAGATACTTGCTAAAGTCCCATCGGCCGTGCTGCTGCCAGTGTATGCAGCTGAGGAAACTCACGATCAGCAGAACATAGATCACCAGGCACATCCAGACACTGTTCTGGAACGGCGCCTCCAAGTAGCGGTACGAGAGCAGAGGCTTTGCGTGGGCCACCATCACATTGGCATAGGCTATCCGAAAGCCATACGTGAGGCTGAACATTTCCTGATTGGCTGCCAGAGAATCGGCGCACAGGTCGACCGATTTCGTTTTTCAGCGCGAGGGTACAGTTGCCCGGCGAATCGTTGGGCGTGTGTACGGGCACGAAGGTGGCATTCCGTGAGTGCAGAAAGGCGCGCACGAACCGCATGTAGAAGCCCGCGTAGATCATCCTGCCCCAAGAATTCAGGTACATGAAGCTGCGCGGCACATTCTTATAGGCAGCCACGCGGACCGGATAGCCGTGCAGATCCTTGAGGGTGTCCCTCATGTGCAGGTACTGCTCCACAGTGGCTGGGACTATCCGAACAACGGGAAACAGCATTTTCCCATAGACTGCACCATTGGGGGTGGTGTAAAGCAACAGCCGGACATAGCCCAGCTCAAAGGCGTATTGCACGTAGGCCAGCCACGTGTCCAGATCAATCGATTTGTCTATTACGATCAGAAAGTCGGCATTCTGAAAGTGTAGATCGAGCACAGGAAATAGATCGTATGGTGGCTCAGTGGTGAACACAATAAACAGCTGGCTGCCGTGTCCTATGTGAAGCTGTAGATGGGATGAGTTGATGGCCGCCGCTGAGGTGTAGATCAGACGTGTGATCTCCGCTTGCCGCAGGTATTCGGACTCGTAATTAATCAGCTTAGAGCGCTCGTTGCAGTATAAAATGTTCGTGGAGATGCGCAGATGATCGTTCAGCGTGTCTATAATATGGGTTAGTTCCACGCTTCCGATTAAGTCCCCCTGAGTGATCAGGAAGAGCAGTAGAGTTGGACATGATTGCTGCAGGATCATCTGAAATGGTAAAGATGTTGCAGTTTAATGGAAAATAAATGACAAAGCAAAGGACATTGAGAAATGATCAGATCAGATTCCATTACCCAAAAGTCTCGTTAGCTTCCGCTTTTTAGTAAGTAGTTTGGGTCTTTGGCTAGTTTCACATTCACACACAGATTCAGAGTTAGAGTCAGATTCAATTAGCACGGACATTAGATACCAGACACCAGACTTTGTCTAAGCGATTGCCCAAGCCTCTCATAAATATTCCATTCCATCTGATTGAGTCTGGGGCAATTAACACTCGACGCCACCCACACACCATACAGATGATACACCCCCCCGCCCCCGACCAATGCGTAAATGGGGGGCAGGCGCTGGTATTTAGCTTAATCATTCTCACGCCTATGCAAATGTAAATTTTCCATCCTCCCTTGCCCTTACGACACCCAATTGGAATGCCCGCCTAAAAGTGCTGGAGACTGTGTCAATATTTTCGCGCAGAGACAACGGAAAAGTCATGGGGAGCTGCACCTATGTCTTGGGCCCAAATAGCGCCATTTTGGGTCTGGTCTGCCAGTGAGCGCAGCTAAAAATAGAGACCCCAACACCAACATGCCGGAGCGTCCAATCAGAGGGAGCGCTTGACTAAGAGGCTCCTCGGCTCATCGGCTCATCGGTCTCTGCCGCTACTGTCTCTTCCGGTTGCTGATTTGTGGCGCCTGATTAACGGCTGTCAGGCGCTGCATTGGCTAACTACTGCGACTGGCGCATTCGCATGGCTGGGCCCCCGGTTATGGCTCTTGAGTAGGGTTAGCTAATTACGCGCTGATATGCGTGCTGAAGGCACAGACGAGGACGAATTCCCCCTGTGGGAATCAGATTCGAAGGTGGAAATTTACAAAATTAATTCCTTAGTAGGTCAATGCACGGGAGGTCTTCAGGGAGAAGTGGTAATTAGTCGAGTTGATAATTACATATTACCGCAAATATAACGGAATGCGTTGAACGATCTGTCAATCCATCTTTCCGGGTTCCTTCCCTGAAGGTGTTTCCTTTATTTCTTCTGCTTGCTTACCATTTATTTGTATAATATTTAATGATTCTACCAATTAAAATAATACTGATTTTCTGCCTTCTGCTGAGTCTCTGCAATTTATAATTTCCTTAATCTCAATTCCCTTCAAAATTCCATTCCACTGATGAGTCATACGCACAGTAGTCCAGAGAGAGAGAGAGAGAGAGAGGAACCCCATTCCAGTTGCAATAAAGAGCAAATAATTAATAAGATAAGAAAACAGCTTGCACGAGCTGCCACAGATGCCGCAGCCGCAGCCGCAGTCCACCCCGGGGCTGAAGGTCAAACTAATAATGATTTAGATAATAAAAGAGCTGGAGCTGGAGCTGCAGAAACAAATGCAATGCGAAGCACTTGAACCTGCTGCTGCCAAGGCCCCCAGGCGGCTCTCGGCTGCTGAAAACCAAACAAAGCAGCCAGGGAGCGCCCTCCTGGACGTACTCCTACTCCTACTCCACTCCACAGTCTGCGCCAGTCTGGTCGGTTGGTCGGACCCATCTACTACTCGTACTACCAGACCATAAATACCAAAGGGTTACGCCTATTTTTACACGCAACCGAGTGCATTTCCCCGTAGCCGGGCCATGAGCGCAGAAATATTAAAACGATGCGACGTGACAGATTACAAAACGTTTGACACCAGCGCCAAAGCCGCCAAGATGCCCCCAAAAGAAGAAGCTGCAGCCACGCAAGAGGAGGCCGAAGACGCAGCAGCCAAAAGGAGGCCCAAGCTGCGCTTGCAACAGCAGTCAAGCAGCCACTTGCCACACGACGATGACGAAGACGAAGACGCAGCTACGCGCACAGTGGGCCACAAGCCAATAAAAAATTGTAACTAAAAAGCAGGGTTTAGAGCTGATGCATCAAGTTTTAGGAAACTTCTTTTGGTATGCCATTAAAGATTTCAGAAAAGTTCAAAGCACTGTGCCGTGCTGCAGTCACGAGTTGGGGCTACCTCAGCGTGCACAGAGCTCTGAGAGTAAATTGCCTCCAGGCGGAGGATCCACAAATGCAACTGGTAACTGGGGACTGGGTACTGGGTACTGGGAGCTGGGGAATGGGGACTGACTAACTGACTGCCAGCAGATGTAGATGGAGATTGGAGGAGCTGTGTGGAGCGCGCGCGTCACAAATTAATTCGCTGATGCTGTTCTTTTCTGTTCTGTTCTGTTCTGTTCTCTTCTGTTCTATTTGGTTGTGGCAAGATCGGTACGATTCCCACAGTAGTCCCTTTATTTGTGGAGTGCTCTCGAGGCTGCCCCCTGCTTGTCTAGTTCACCTGCAACCGAGCAGCGGTTTATGCGGAGGCTGCAACTCTGTCTGTATCCGTGTGTCTGTGTGTCTGGCACTGGCACTGGCTTGGCTCTCTGCCACTCGTGAGTTATGTCAGTCAGAACAGGCCAGGCCAGGCCAGACTTGAGGTCCTCTCTTCCACTTGAGCGTGCAATTTCTCTAATTCACATCCCAGGAATCTCTGGAGAGTCTCGCAGCAGGCTCGGCATTGGCATTGGCATTGGCATCGGCAACGGCAACGGCATCGCATGCAGCGCGTAATTGACTTGGAAGTTATGAACCTTTAAATGCGGGCCACTGCATGGATAAGCCGCTCTGCGGCGATCACCGGCACCGGCACCGAAACCCATGGTCATGTAATTTTAATTTTCTCACTTGATTGCCCCGCAAAGCCCAGGGACCCCAGGCAGTTAGCTGGCTAACTGGCTGTCCATTCTTGATTAGTTTGCCAGGTGAGGGCGGATTCGGGTGCTGAAAGATCATCATTATCGTTGGGGCATATGCCCATCTAAACCACCCCACCACCACCCCCACCAAGTGTGGCGCGTCTGGAGGCTTTATTTACATCCTGTTTGGAGAATTTCACACAAATATTGTTATATTTGGCTATAGCTTTTCTTCATTTTGTCTGTTTATTATTGCCGCTAATTAGCTGAGCTGCAAATAATCGCCAAATGAAATTCCCATGGCAGTCATCAGACTGTACTAATTAGTTGAGGAATGCAAATCGGTGGAGGCATCACCCCGCCCTCTCTGCCTCTGACATCTACAAGTGCGCATCGAAATTAAATCAATGGCATGAACATTTGAGCTCCAAAATGGCAAAAGTAAATACTTAACTTTTTTTTCTAATTTTATTTTTAAGAGGAGTTGGCGGGAGCGCGAAATTTGTCAGCTGCGGCATCTTTTTTTTGGTTTTTTTTTTAGTTCGTACGTTTTTATCACACGAGTAGAGGAGATTGGATCTGATGGCTTTTGGCCATTGGCACTTCGCACACAGCCGCAAATTAGTTGGGCAAAGCCACAGAAATATTTCATTCA
The DNA here is from genome assembly GCF_018151105.1 of Drosophila obscura. Lineage (NCBI taxonomy): Eukaryota > Metazoa > Arthropoda > Insecta > Diptera > Drosophilidae > Drosophila > Drosophila obscura. The sequence goes on along the minus strand of NW_024542774.1, from coordinate 9,974,165 downwards.
GCGGCATTTCAACTTTTCTTGGCCTAGAGCAGCAGCTGCCGCTGCCTCGAAAGACCTCTGGCCCAGAGACTCTGCTGTTGGGCTGCTGTTGGGCCAATGAATTATGAGCCCGCTTGTTATGAGCATGCAAATAGCATCGCCTCCGTTGTGGGTGTCATGCGTCCGCCTAATGAAAATGTTTTGCTTTTGCTTTTGCTTTGGCGTTGGCTTTGGCGTTGGCCCATCCGATTGGTAGTACATATTATTATTGTTTTTGTGTGTATATTTTCCTGCTCCTCACCTGGTGGGAAACGCAAATTTATTGCGCATCAAATTACAAGAGCCGATAGACATGTTTGCCATCATAATCGACACGGTCTGGTGGCATCTGTCCCTTAATGGCCATGTAATGAAGCGACTAGTAAGCTAATGGATACAAAAATATAAATATTTAGATGCGGGAATATAGAGATCTCTGGCATTTCGATCTGTGGCGATCTGTGGCGATCTGTTGGGCGAGGTCCAATCAAATGCATACTGTTTCGGAGCAACATTTATGGGGCTTGTTTCAGAAGTAAACATAATCTATTCATACATATCATTAGTAAAGAGAAAAGAAATGCTTAGCAATGGCAGCAACTCACTTATATGTATATTTAATCATCTGATCATCATCTCTTGCTCTATGGGTTATTCCGACAGCCCCAAACCCTTTGTTTGCTGGAGTACCGCTCGTCAATTAGCAGGGCATTTGGAAACACATTAACCTTTTCGCCTTGGCCTTAACCTTTTCGCCAAAAAGAGCGTTAATTCGATGCGAAAATATTGAAGCGAAGGCGCACAGATCGATTTGATGGGGCCTGGATTCACAGAAGTCGTAAATTGTCATAAATACGAGTATCGGGCCACAGATTGCACACCGAATGAATGGCGCCAGTCGCTCCAAAAAAAAGCAACCACAACCAGTAAAGGAATATCTACTCCAAGCTCGTCCACGTTTTGACCAAGTTTGGAACGCACACGCCGCACGCTTGGATATGTATTATCTGGCCATTACCAATATTTGTCTTACTAATTTCCTGGCCATTATTTTTGGCAACCGAACAAAAACGAAAACATTTATTTACTCATTATTGTCAGATTCAGATTTGGCCATTGATGGCTATTTTCGACTCGCTTTGTTTGAGTGCCAATCCGCATACATTTTTGACTTTGATATTGACACGCATAAATTTAAGGCGTACTCGTATGTAAATCTCTGTCCAATATTTTCCCTTTGCGGGACTCCTCACACGCAGTCGCAGATGTCGACAATGTTAATTTCTTGCCCAAACACCGCGAAACTTACACGTGTTCGTCACACAATAATAATTCGTATTATTCCCTGAATAATGATTAGCAGCCCTTTGCAACTATAATCCCCATATGCCATAGGGGTGGCTAATCATTGTTATCACAGCAGATCAGCAATTGTTTGAGGTCCGTGATCGTGTACAGTATTTTGTCTCTTCGTCAATCGGTAGCAAGGATCTGTAGAAGATAGAAGGTCTCCTGGTAGGCTGCTTCGTGCAACCCTCCCGAAGGAGTCAGCCACGCGTAATGTGAACAGAAGTCTCTCCGATCACTTTCACTCAATGCTATCAATGGGAATGCCCAATGGGGCACAACGCATAAATTAACGGAAAGTGTACTTCATTGAGAAAGGGGTGCCAGGGGTTGTCTACATATTCATTAACAAGCTCTTGTTAGCAGAGCGAATTTCGATGACCAAATGCTGTCCGACAGTTGGCCTGACCCGCTCCGCTTCGTATACGGGTCGCTTTGGGTAATTAAAGCAACTGCCAGAAGGGTTTCCAGCCCGAAAATTCATTGCGCATGCGCATTGTTTGTTTAATTGAATTTGCTGCACACGAAACGAAAACCAAACACAGAACCGAGACAATAAAGATGCGTGCGATATGGACAGCGGTAAATTGGGGGGACGGTACCCTCCCTGGAGGCACTGGCACGGGTATCCATCGATTGATCATGTGCTCTGATGACTGCAAGTGTAGTCGCAGTCCCAGTCTGCCAGCCTGCCAGCCTGCCATTGTCCCCCCAACAGCTTCCATCAGCAACACCATCGGCGTTGAAAAGTGAACTCTCACAGGCTCATCGCCATCCAGACAATCGCTTACAGTTCCTTGGAACGAAACGCAGGGTTCGCTCTGGCTTTCATACCCTTGAAGAACCCACTCTGGGTATGATCAGTTCTGGATATTTCATAATATGCAGAGAGATGATTGAACATGGATTTAATATTGATTTTAATATTAGTTGTAAACCATTTAGCAGGATATTTAACAGGCTTTGAATTATTCATTTGCAATTCCAAAATTATTTTCATGGGTATCCGAGGTTCGTGAATCTGAAATCTTTGCATACCTCGCATTTGCTGCCTTTGTGTTTTATTTCTGGTGATCGTTTTCTTTTTCTTTTTTTTTTGTACCAACGCCCACCGTTGCCGTTTGGCTTACCTTTCGGCCTGTTGTTGTTTTTGCTGTTTCTGTTGGTTTTCGCGTTTATCAGTTGAGATCAGGCGGCGGCTGTTGGTGGCTGGCTGGATGGTTGGCTCTGGGGTTTATCCTGTCTGGGGCTGCGGTTTTGGTAGTTTCGTTTCGTTGCTCTTTTTGGGGCAGTGAATTTTAATTAAAATATTTCTCAGGGTTTTTATTTTCCCTACGCTACGGCACTGCACACTGCACTGCGGTGGGGTTCAGGGGCGGTGTGAGGACTGAGGGGGCAGACGTGGAGACACTCTTTCGCTGGTGTCGTGAGTGTGACACATTTGCATCAGATATGACAAGACTTCTGAGGAGAAGGACACCCACAGAGTCATAAATCAGTGGCACAGCATTTTGCTGGGAAAAGGAACCAAAATTAAGTTGTCAATGTGCCACACACACAGGACACACACACAGGGGAGACGGAGGACACCTGACATGACACGGCACTGACTCCGACTTCACTCGACTCGACCCGTAAATACTAGAATACTAGAATTTGTATTCTTTTTGCCTTTGTTTGGCCCGTGAACATTTCACACATATTTCCTTTTTCTTTTGCCATTTTTCCATTTTCCACAATACTCGTACTGTTTGTGCCCCGGACGCGACGTGGCGCCAGCAAGATTTCCATTTCGCCGACACGTCCTGCTGGGCCGACCGAACGGCATGCAGCCCAGCAGAGTTGAATCACAATAAGAATCCTTCGAATTATTGCACAGTTATGACTACTCGGAATTCCTGGCTCCGGATCATCTATTGAGCCAAAAAAATGTGCGGTTGGATTCGATTATTCCCCTACCTTACACTTACCTTCAACTGGAGGTTACGTAAAGAAACTGAAAAAAAGAAGAACGTAAATGTTTGTTTATTTAATGAGATAGAGTTGTGTTCACACGCTTTAGCTGCTATCAATTAATGTGTTTGCACAAAGCACTCGAGACTGTCTAGAGGAATTTGGCCATTGATTTGGCGAAAGTGCATCAATCTCATTCGCTTGATTAATTTATCACTGTCCTTATCAGTTGCTAATTTTCTTCTGGCTGGCCATTGTTGCCGAATTCGCCAAGCTGCCTCATAAATCTTCATTAACTTTCCGTTAAAGTCAAATTTGAGCTTTCCTTTCAATAAAAAAGTTGGACTCTGGCTTAACATTAGGGTGGAAAGTGTTCTGTTTATATGGAACTAAGTAAACAATTGAAAAAGTATTTATCAAAATTAACTAGCAAAAACAATCATCATTGCAAATAGAAGAAAAAACAGAAGTCTCAAACTATTAACAGAACTCCCGCACTGCTTGCCTGAGAGCTAACAGTTGCAGCATGTTGGAACGGACATCTTCTAACAGAGAGGTTGGAACTGTTAAGAGATTGGTTTGGTTCCAACTCAATTTGAAATCAATTTTACGCTTTCGAGTCGTACCAAATGTTGGGATATGGGATACCAGCCGCACTATCAATTTCATCATGTTTATGAACCTGTAAAGCAAAGCCCTATGCTATAAACTACCAGCCAATTTTTGCCAAGTAATGTCAGCCATTATACAAACATTTCAGTGGAATTCTTTGGTATTCTTGCGCCCCTTTAAATGATATGAAATGATGTGATGCGATGCGTCACAGATTTGCGTAAACAAAATACCTGATTGATGAATTTTTGGTGTCTTTGTGTGCTATTGTGATAAGGGAGGGCAACGCTACTGGATTCCATTCATGGCCGGAGGGAAATTCTCCCAGTTTGGTGTTTGTGTGTGCTTTTAATTGAACCTATCACAAAACTTGTGCAGTTATCTAGGTATCGAGTTAATTGAAAATTGGTACACGACCAAAGTCCACAAAAATAGTCGTACGGTTCTCGCGTTTTCGGGGAACTTCGCTTTTGTGCCCCGCCGATAGCGTAAGGTCGTTTCGGTCTGCTTTGACAGATCTTTCATTCGTCTTAGATTGCGAATAGAGGTGCCTGTGCTCCAGGATTATCCAGTTGGAGGTGCCCCGATAAGCCAGCGAAATAATGCTTAATGTAATCTCAATTGGTCGCTAACTTGCGCGTAATTTCTTGTATGATTCTTGTTTTTTGGGTCGTTGGCAACAAACACATACATACATACACATGTATGTACATACATACATATGTACATTTGATTTACAGCATGATCAATAAAAGTGCCTGATACAACGGTCTGGCCTAATCGATCAATATCAAAAATGCAGCGGCAACTTTGCTAATGGCCTGGCGAACTGGACCTTGCCCAATACAGACGTCTGGCATTCCCGGTGCTAACCCACCCATGTGAATGGGGTCTGGTCTGTGAGAGTGGGTGGGTGACTTGTTTTCGAAAGTGGAGCAGGTGCTGGCGCATAGATCATTATCTAGCGGGGTGACCTAGATTCCCAGAGAATTCCATACACAAGTCCATCCATTCTGTTCTTACACAAAAACCCTGTCATAAGTGCCGTCCTATTCCCAAGAAACGTTTCCTTCGGTGGAATTGAATGGTTCGAACAGATTTCCAGCCCTAACGAACATCCATCTATCACACAAATATTTTCATTTGTTTTATATATGCATATTCATTTTAAAAGATTTTAATCTTTTTTTTTTCTAACAATAACCCTTATTAAAGAAAAATTAGTATCATGGTGAAGTTTTTTTTTTTGCAGCAGCTGTAAGTAATAAAATATTAGGGTGATATGTGAAAATATTAAATTCAAGAAATAAAATAAAATAAATAAATTCTGTTGCTAAGATGTTTTATTATCAATGTTGCTGTGATTCTTGGCAACATCCATTGCAACAATTGTATCGAACCGAACGGCGATATATCGTATGCAACTATCTTAATATCGATAAGCGCGCGGTTTTTCAAATGACCAAGTAAAGAATAAATAAAGAAGTTTTTGCTTTGACAATTAATGCCATATTAAAGGAAAATAAGGAATAAAGAATAAAAAAAAAAAACTGCAGCATTGTCTCCTCGGGAAGGGAAACAATTTTGCATATTCATTTTATTATTATTGAGCCCTTTTACATATTTAAACTACTTCTAGTTCCATTGCGATATATTGTATCGAGCCTAAAAAGTATGGATACATTTTATCGCACATGCCTGCACAACATGCTGCTGAAACATGCCGTTGCCGGCAGCATGTTCTCTAGCCACATGCTGCCGAGCAACATTGTCAAGCACCAGGCGGGCAATATTTGAAAGAACGAATTTGCCGCTCAATCTTTCGGGGCGGGCGCGGAAAACGAAACGGAGAAAAGAGTGTCGCATTTTTTTCGAAACTCAGAAAGGAAAAATAAGTCCGTTGATATATCCCAAAAAAAAAAATACATGTTAATATTTTCGCAAAAATAATAAAACAAAAACCCCAAGAGTATATTATCAAACAAAACAAAAAAGAAAGATATATGTCTAAATATCCACCAAACCAGACTGTTCTTTTCGTAGCTCGAAGTAAAAAATACCGTGCGATCGAAATGTGTGGTGGAAGCTATTTTTGAAAAAAAAGCCCACCAAGCCGAATTGAATGCAACAGAAACAAATCAATTAAAGTGAGAAACAAATGATTAATTAGCCAGATTAATTAGCAAGAGGTGAAACAGTGCATTCTATGTGAAACGATAAGCTGATTGGATTAACTGATTTTGTTTTAAAAATCGGACACAGCCAAACGAAAATTGGAAAACAATTAAAAATAGTGCCAGTGCCAAGAGGAAATACAAGAGGAAAATTCACACAAAAGTTAAAATTTTGTGCCACACAAAAAGAAATTCGAATAAAATACAAAAGTTGTCGTGTCGCTGTCGCAAGTGCAATATCAATAAATGAATATATGTACATATTGTTAATCGGAATAATAAGTACGCAAATCAACGCAAAAATATTGTACATAACATAAAGTGCAGCAGTAAAAAATTCCAAGAAATTAAATAACATAAAATAAGGTGCATTGAAAATTGCCGCTCGGATTCGAATTGCATTTTTTTGCGGTGTGGAAATTTTTGTTGACGGCGCACTTCTGGCCCGAGGAATCATATGCAGCCGGTCGGTCTTATATGAATCTTGATTTCCGCCCGGAGTCTTGTTCGCCGACCACAGCAGAAAGCAGCCAAGCAAATTTCGTCAGCTCCATGTACGACTACCGACGATATTACGCACAAACCCATGTTGGATTATAATTTATACCCTTAAATTTGGGGGCTACAATGCGGCCAGAAATATACAATGTAAGTACAATTTCAATATCAGTTCTAAAGTGACTCAACTTCCCCAGACGGATCGCAATTATAATCATAAAAATGTGAAATTCCTCAGCGCCAACAAATATAGATATAAGCAGGGCCCAGTCCCAGACCCAGACTTTATGAGTGAAAGAGAACTGAAATTCCTAGAAGATATTTAATGGAATTGTAAAATAATAAAAGGCTCGCTCCCAGCTTTTATTGAAAATTCATTCAGAGTTTTATGCGATTTCTACTTGGAATTCGGAAATGTGTATCATTTTCTGGCATTACCACGTGCAGCCAAGAAGAGGCAAAGAATAAACCAAGCCATTCCCCCCCTAAAAGGATTAATCCGAAAATACCATGACCTGTGTTTCGCTCCCTTTATATTCGCACAGTTGTTGTACACCTATACCTATACGGTGTGTGTGTGTGTGTGTGTGCGTGTGTATTCAGCCCTCGTTTATAAGGCAAAGCGCAATTTCACTTAAAAAACAATTCAAAAACACACATAAAAAGCACAATTATATGTTCGAAACATGAAATATGAAATGTGCCACAGAGCGACCAAGAAAATAAGTTGCCACCGAATCGTATACGGTTTCGGTTTCGGCTTCGGTTTCTGGAATAATTGCCATTTATATTATAACTTGTTATGGCACCAACACATGCAAACTGTCAGGATAAATCAGCCTCTCAATGTGTGAGTGAGAGAGTGTACTGCTTGCTCTCTGTGTGTGTGTGTGTGTGTTTGTGTACAACCCCTTTTTTTTCGAAAAACTTTCGAGGGTCGTCGGGACTTGTGGCGTGTTCAGATTTCAGGACATTTACCTGAGTTATAAATCAACTGCAAGCGCTGCCCGACTGCCCGACTGCCCGCCTGCCAACCCTCGGCTGAAAACGCACTGGAAACGCGTGGAGCAGCGAGACTCAATCGCTTAGCAAACGCCCAGATCCGATAGGAAAAGAGTTTCCATCCAATCTAGGGAAAAAGTAAACCAAGCTAAACCTTTAATGCCCCAGCCAAAGGCGGCCCACCGGCTAATTCGGACTAATTGCCTTTAATCTCACACCCAATCCGAGACCCAAGACACCACTCCCACCAAATGTCACATGTGCCACTTGGCACCACAGACACCACTTGCACCACTGGGCTGGAGGCAGCCATAAAACAAGTTAAAAAAAAAATGTCCCAAGTCAAACATTGCCACGCCCCAAATGGGAATTGAAGAGAGGCGCGAGATAAGAGCTAAAGAGACAATATTTGATGTGATAGTTCGAATTTGTTCTTTTCTTTTATTAATTAAACGGAAATAGGCGCAGATAACACTCGAGAATAGAGCCCACCTGAAGAGTGGGGCCTGTAAAAGAGATTGATAAGCCCCGTTTCGGGGCTGTATGGCACCGTTAGGCAGAAGAGCAGAGTAGCAGAAGTAGATCTTCAAGTGGGAGCGTGCCCGCCCAGCCTCTGCCGCCACGCTAGACTCGCAACAATCTCCGTTATACACACCAATCTATCACACTTTTCTCAAGAGTTTTATTGAAATTTATTATATGATTTGGCAAATCACATGTTCTAATGGCAAAACATCATAAACACACGCCCATACCCATACCGTCTGTATTTATGACTTGGCACATATTTGTGCAGCTTTGATTAATGCAATCACTTGACATCGGGCACAGAAACCCAGAAGCAAAATCAGACACAGAAATTGAAACTAAAACTGAAACAGAAACAGAATCGGGGGGGCTCTAACCATTTGTAACTGTTAATGGAAGGCGGAGACAACAGCCTTGGCCAAGTAAGCAAAGCGCAGTGCCATGACATGACACAAAATCTGGCAATGATTAGCTGAAAAAATTCCAATTGAAAGATCTGCCATTTATTTATAGCCCGTGATCATTATAGTAAAATTTAATACACTTTTACGGGGTATTCCGAATCCAGCAAAACGTGTCTGAACCCAGTCAAAATACGGCAAACCGCCACCGAAAGTTTGTTCCAATTAAAAGGCGAAACAAAAGTTTGCTGGCGTCTGAAATTCGCAAAAACTGAACAAAATGTCACACATCAACTTTTATAATTAGGTTACGCGCGGGTGGCAAAAGCTGTGTGTGGTGTGGTGTGGTGCCTGCTCCGATTACTGAGGGCGGTGCCAAGAGTTGGTTAAACAAAATTGAGTAATGCAATGTAATGTCAGGAACATAGGCATATGACGCCACAGCCAGTGGCTGCGATCCCCAACGACTTTCAAAGTCACGTTCCATAGGGCTGGCCCACCCACCAGAAGCCCATGATGATGTGCATGTAATGGAGATCATTCTTGGATATACAAATAGAGCATTTAGTATATCGGTTACGATTAGTCACAGCAGCCCAGCTGGGCTCAACGAAAGCCGCCAGAAAGTGCGGAAAGTGAGGCGTCTTAAAACATTTTTGAGGCATTTGCAATGCGAAACATTTCTCGCATTCCACATTGCTGAACATCGATCTAAGACTTCCCGAACAACAGCCAAGGGAGTCGCCGCACGAGTCAGATATTCCGATTAGGCTTATACGATTTTCGATTTGCGAGCGATTGCTTATATATGTCTGTTTATTCGTTTATGGGCCAGCAATCTGGTTGGCTCAATGCCAGTGACTAACTGGCTAGGATCTCGCACCACCAGCTATCCCCAAAGCCACAGACCCCTGCCCTGCTCTGAACTCCAGCCGAGGTTGGCGTTGAAAACCAAGCGCCCTCCCCCCCACTCTGCCCCATTATCTTATCAGCGAACACGTTCAAAATATACGTCGCGGCGTACTACGCCTAGTAGTAGTAGCCACACATACTGCTGCTTCCCCCCTCGGTTATATCTTCATAGGTCTGTGCATGTATACTGTCCGCTATACAGTAACAGTATTTTTGTGTGCAAATAAAATAATAATAATAACAATGCGCCGAAAACGTTGGCGAGCCCAAGAACCATGCGGACGACCGTCAAGTGTTTGTTTATTTTGCTTTTCTTTCGTTGGCTGCTAAAACACTGCCAGACCAGACCTATTTACTACGCTGTGCTGTTGGTTTTGCTATTACTAAAGTTTTCCGCGCTGATAGCTTCGCTTTCTTTTGGCTGTTATAAAACAATTGAAATATTTGTAGGGGGAAACCAAACGAGAGATGTGTGTGCCACTGGCCAGTGTACTGGCAGTAGATACGATATGCCAGCTGGTTTGGTTATAAAATTGTTCGATTTATGCAAATATTTGCATTATGAATTACTACCAGTCGCAGTCGCAGTCGCAGTCCCACTCTCTGTCGTAGTCGCAGTTGTAGTCTCTTCTCTATACAGCTGCATAGGGCCAAAGACGATTGACGTTGCACCTGACCTACAATGCGCATTGTTGTTGTTGCTGTTGCTGTTGCTGTCATTGTTGTTTTACGGTTGTGTAAAACAACAAACACACCCACTTTGCACAGCCAACGAAGGCCTAGGCCCTGACCGGGTGATTTCGAAGATGCACAGCAATCGATAAGAGATTTTTTTTTTGATGAATCTCTCGCCTGGAATTAGAAAGTTTTGAAGAAATCCGGCCTGGGGAATAATGGCAGTTATCTATTCATAGGGGTTTTATTTTATTTTTTTTTTCTTCTTTTCGTTAATAAGCTTAGCGATTGATTTATGGATGAGTTATTGTCAAGGCTGTGCTTTTATTTCGATTTTCGATTGATTTATTGGCAATGCCGAGGGCGCCTTATCAGAGTTAATCAAATTCTTACAGAGGAATGTAAAAGCGAGTTTTATGACTGCATTTTTGTGTCCGATAAGTGCAAGATGACGATAACAAAATCACCAATAAATCGATATATTCATCAATTTTGTTATATGGCAAACCATTTAAAGGCAGATGAAAAACTAAAACCGCTTGTCGAATCGCCATCGAAGAGGGCATCTCAGGTGCATAATTATTGTTATTTGCCACCAGAAAAAAAAGGTGTCATATTTGAGTAACTCGCACAGTCAGTCCCTAGACATTCAATCAATGCACTTGCCATGTTTGCCTTGGACTCTCCATCGACTCCCTCCCCGACTCTGACTCTGACTCAGAGACGGACTCCTCTTGGTCCCGCCTCTGGGGCATGTGTCTGGGACGGGCTGTTCGGTGTTGACACTTTGGGAAAGTTGCTGAATGGCTGCCTAGCACAACAAAGTATCTGGCCGCTGCCACTTAAGTAGCCCGTCGTCGGCCTGGCCGGGCCTGGCCTGGCCTGCTGGCTACTTATCAGAAAAGGGCTCTGAAAGCGGCTTATCACCCAATAGAGCAACAGCAGCAGCAGCAGCAGCTGTCGCAGTGAAAATCGCATTAGATCCAACCCCTCGAACAGGGCCAGGCCCATTCCGATTCCGAGGGCCTGTGTAAACTTCACGCCTATTCGGGAATTATGCAGCAGCATCAGAGAAACAGCGAGGGAGCGTACGTAATGACTGCTAATGAGTCGAGTTTTGTGTTGTGGCACGTCAGCCTTTCCATTTCCATTTCCATATTCACATCCACCTTCATCGCCATCTCCATCGCCATCTCCATCGCAGCCTTGACACTGTGCTGCTCCGTACACATCAACTCATTTGGCGCGACTTCTGCTCTGGTTGCCCCCCCTCCCGCTCTCCACCTACCCAATATACTGTACGAATATCTAGCGACAGGCAACAACATTAGCTTATCGCTGGAGTACACTGAACTCTCACGGATTCCCCCTGATTCCCCGTCGGATCTTTGTTGTTGTGGTGGTGCTCCCTAGTCTGTTGATATTTGGGGCGTTGCTGTTGCTGTTGCGGCTGCAGGTTCAAGTGTTTTGGGGTTGAGAGACGAGTTCTAGAATGGGTGGGTTGGGTCTAGCCCAAAAGGCTTTAGGGCCACTTCTGAGTGGATGCCAAAAGTATGCAAGGATTTTGCGCCCTCAGATGCGTTGCTTGGGACTTGAATAAATATTCAAATATTCAGTTTATTAGCATTACATGTCACTACTTTTGGTTAGACTTTTGCATGTTGTTCCACTTCTCAACTTCCACCATGAATACACGATTGAAATGCATACCTTGGATTCCTCTCTCCCACTTCCACTTCCACTTGCATTCGCATTCGCATTCCCACATTTCCCACACCCCAGATCTGCCTCCCACTGCCGCCTGTTGCGGTTCTCCAGCGATTGTCGCTGCAAAAATTATATAAATATTTTCATATAATGCACAACGCCTGTGCGCGCTGACAACAATGGCAGCAGCAGCAGCAGCAGCGGCAGCAGCAGCAGTAGAACTCGAACTGGCAACTGTCAAAGTCAGTAAATAACGTGTATGTTGGGTGGATATCCATCCATCCATCCACCCTCTGCGCTAGAACTTCATTAAGTCGCAGCGGATCGGAGAGCAAACAGCGGCAAATGCACAGCACCGTAAAAGTTGCAGTTGCAGCCGGTCGGACGAGGAGTCGCAATCGGAATCGGAATCCAAATCGGAAACATGCTCGGAGCATTAAGGGGGATGAGGCTTAGGGTTGTTGGCTCGGCGAAAAGCGCAAGGTGGATGATGAAAGAGTATTAAGTAACATCCCAGTTACAACCCCTAAAACAAAAGCAAAGAATTGCATTAAGTGCAGCACAGCACAGCACAGCACTGTACGGGCAAGTTGCTCCGCCATTAATACATTAATACATTCACACAATCACCATCATACGCACAATTGACGGTAGGGAATTTCACACTTGGTCTCCCCATTGTACACGTGGCACATTATACTGAAGGGCTATGCCCGTGTAGCTCCTGTAGCTGTAATTATGTCGAGGCGATTACATGATTGATGAGATGCGATGGGATGAGAAGAGGTGTTAGTGCCAGAGAAAACACGTGGCCGCAATCAGAGGGCCGCATAAGTGGGCAGGAACATGGCAATCACTTTCTTTGTGGTTTATCTCTGGGATCATTTTTTGCCAATTCACCCGCTGTCCAAATACTTTGGCTTAATCTAATCATCGACACATTCCACAGATGCCGAGTATGTCCACATTTAATTCACATATAAAGCGGGTATTATTTTGTGGATGTTGAATCAACAAGTGTTAAAGTCCGGCGACAACACGTGCCTGACCCGTTCTCTTGGGCGAAAAACCAAACTAGTTTGCATCTACTGGGCAGATCTAAAGACATCAGAGGCAACAGAGTTTCCGTTGCTGACAAGTTGGCTTTACTTAGCATATTTATCGGTGGATGGGTTGGGGTTGGGGTTGGGGTTCGGGGTGGAAACACTTGGAGTTTAATTTTAATTTTGATTTCCATTCAAACAGCTTGAGTTGAGTTGATTTATTTATTTCCAAATCAAAATACCCATACAATCGAATGGACAAACTAATTAAGGCCTGAAAAAATGTCCAAGTGATTAGATTGCACTTTTCAAAAGTGGTTTGTGACGTAGACGCTGCCCCAAGAGCCACAAATCACACACATACACACGTACATACATCAGGCAATAGTATTTGTGAGCGTTCGAAAGCTTCTTTCAGGCTGGCACTTGGCACTAGGGGCGGTATTTCTTTGCCTGACCTTTTGGGAGGTCCCAGCCATTGCCAAGCGACAGGCACGTAGCGAAAGGAAAACTTTTCAATCGGACTAAAGAAAACTATTCATTATTCAGGGCACATTCTCAGGGTACCGGCAACAGCATTGCGTAAGCCAGACAAGAGCTGAAGGGAACAGAAGTTGGGACCCTTTTTGACTGCCTTCTGAAACTTCCATCCATCCCAATAGCTTGGGCGTCACTGGCTGCGTGGCTGCCCTGGCTGCCTGGGATGGCTGTGCTTCTGTCTGCATACCAAATAAGGTAATTATGAGTCGCATTGTAAGGTACGAGCAACACACAAAAGTAAAGCACAGACAGAGGCGACTTGCCATAGAAGTGATATCCGATTACATACATGAGAATCGCGCATAGAAGCGGCATAGAGCCAGCCACGAAACACCGGGTCACATGATGGGCTTTTGTGCTGTGTATTAGAGAATTCCATTTCTAAAGTTTCGGTTTCGGTTTCAGTTTCAGTTTCAGTTTTTTTTTTTCGGTTTTCGCTCCTTTGCGGTTGGCAAGCCAGAGCTTTCCCCATCCTTACCGGTCCATCCATCGCATCGCTCCACAGTAAGTGAAACCTCTGCCCATTGATCAGCAGTCAGCAGTATGGCCAACACCCCCACACGAGCACCAGTGCAAATATGCAAAAACTTTTCATATTTTGGCAACTTTCTGGGAATGCAAGCCAAACATAAATTGCTGGACACGTGAAACACGTGGAGCACAAAGCTGATTTAATTGCTTGCCAAAGCGAAAGCCCAAAAAGCGGAGGAATACTATGCTCGCCAAACGTTTGAAATTCTCTAACTCCGGGGCACTGAGCAATTTCATTTATATTCATGTGTGTGCACATTTCAAATGGAGCGTATTGTCTGCCGTGAAATTGAAAAATGATAAAAATCGCACGCCACATGGCCCAGGGCATTTGATTTTGGGGACTGCCCACTGAGAGGGCAAATGGCTTGGGACTTGCAATGAATTGAATGCGCCTCTTCCCTTTGCCTTTGGCTTTTGCTTTTCGCTTTTGACTTTCGGTCTCAGTCTCGGTCTCCGTCTCTCTCTCTCTCTCGCCCTCTCTGTATTGATTTCTTGAGCTTGATTCTTTATATTTTCACTTTTCAACGGAGAACGAAGAACAGCGATGGCAGTACATGGCTACATAATGGTGGCAAGCCAAGGCAAGGCAAAAGACCTTCGTCTCAAGAAACTACCCTTCTTGGTCTTGAGTTTTGTGTTCTGTGTTCTGTTCTGTGTTCAGTGTTCGGCTTTTTGTTTTGTTTTGTTCTTGGTTTTGTAGTTCAGTTCAGTTCAGTGCTAAGCTGAAATCAATGACCTTTTCGGCCTGGGCCTGAACATGGACCTGGACCTGGACCTGGACCTGGCGGGGATTAGTTGGTCGTGAAACAAAATATGCAGAATACTTTTGCAAAAAAATATACCAAGACTTTCCCGCTCTCTCACACACTCTGGCCACAATAGTTGTTCAGTTGAATCGATACATAAAAAGTAAAAAAAAATATATATATATATATAGCATTTTTGCCCCAAGTGGCCCGGCCACTTGTGGTCACTTGTGGGGGGTGACATTGAGCCAGAGCCACTGAAAGGGCTCTCCATAGAGACTGCGGATGGATGGATGGATGGATGGATGGATGGATGGATATGTGTTGTTTTTAAAGAGCTCACGATCATCTCACGATGAAATGACTTAATTGTTGTTTAAGCCCAAGATCAAGACCCCGACGACTACGAGACTATGACTCGGCCTGGGACTGGGACTGAGACTCAGACTCAGACGGAAGTCCGAATAAACAACAGAAAAAAATTCAACAGAAAAAAAAAAACGGTTGAAAACAAATCAATAAAATCAATAATAATCATTAATAATAATGTGTAAGATTTATGCAAATTTCCTTATATTTTTGAATCATACTCAATTCGTTATTTATAGTGGGTATCGTAATTTCGCCTTGTATATTCGCCCGTACTAAACGACCGTACAGCGTATTAATTCCATTCCGTTTTTCTACTTGCAGGTTACTACGGTTCACGCTGCCCAATGTCAGGACTATTTTTATACTGATGGTGAGTAGCGTTGCACTCAGCGAGTGTTCACTGTGATCCGAACACTGTCTCAGGCTGGGGCGTGGCCTAGATTCGAGGATCGCCTTGATTGATTTACTATATACTACTCGTACCTACGAGTAGTAAGAGTACAGAAATATTTGTGCCCTGCCAATCGGTGCTTATGTAAAATAATATTTTGCATTTTAACGAGCGCGTGGAAAGGGAGGGGGTGAGCTGGGGGTAATTGTAAAGCTTAGCGGATTTATGGCGTATAATTTGTATATATAATCGCAAGCAACTAATTTATGTGGGGGAATCCGCTGAGCGAACATAATTTCCTACGCTCCAGTCCAATCGATTCCACACGAGTATCGAGTACAGCTCACCCTTTTTCACCCAGTTTCGGCCAAGACCATCTGGGATTCTTCAAAGCTCAATCGAAAGTAACCACCCCTCCCCCTCTATTCCATTATTTTCGAAACTCTGAATAATTATCATGGAAAAATAACACACAAAATGTCAAAATATTGTTATGTGTACGCTATTTTTTGGTTGTTGTTTTGTTTTTGGCCCATAACAAGATCGGGAGATTGAGTGTGTGTAATCGTAGATTGGGGTGGGGGAGTGGAGTGGGGAAACCCATTCGGAGTTTGATATGAGAGCGTGTGTACTTTGGAGTGGCTCTGTGGCTCTCGGCTGTGGGGTCTCCACTTGAGCCTATCCATAAAAAAACAACTAAAAAAAATAATAATAATAATTATTATTATGATTATTACACACACTCGCACTCACACACACGCACTGAAGCGTCATTGAACTATGGAAAAAGACCCCAAAAAAAAAAAACGAAACCGTATTTTCGAATTTTGAGTTTTGAGTAGTGCAAACAGAAGGGTCCCCGCTACCCGCTCCACACTGCCCCATGTGCCACACTGGCAAGACATTCTGTCAACTTCAAGCTCGACGAGGATGAGCCGTTGACAGGCAGAGATTTGTGCGATTTGGGCGAACTCGAACCGATTGGCCATGCCCAGAGGCATTGGACATTGGTGACATCGACTGGCACGCGCCTCCTCGGTACTGGGCTCAATTTGTTTTGGCTTGCGATACATTTTAATGGTAGTATCGCCCACCAGCAAATCCCCCTTGAGCCCTGCGCATATTTTTAGCACTCTGCACGAAAATAACTAGTGGACAGGTCGTTGGATTCCTTGGTGCCGTGCGCTGCCAGGAATTGATGTATCATTTGGGCTCTATATAAGCCCCCAGCAGACCGATAAACACCGACCGATTCCGCTTGGCTACACCACGATCCATTCTGATATGTCATATGTCTGGTTGGGTTGGGTTGGGTTGTTTTGTTTTTGCCGATTTGCATATTTGCCATATCTATGCGTGATATCATTAATGGTCTTGGTGAAATTCAGTTGGTCAAAGGTGGGAAACGTGTCATCCCAGCGAGACATGAGCCAGACACGTGCAGTGGGCCAGTGGGTGGAGTCAGCCAATGGGGTACATCCAATCGGAAAAAGGGGCAGAGCTAGTCAACATAGTGGTTGTGTAGACAGACCTCCCACTGTGATAGATAGCCACAAACTACTTGCAGCTCGAATGGCTTAGCTCCCATTTTGATGTCAGTTTAATCCACATGCAATTTATATGTACAAAAGTCCGCTTACGACTACTGCCAGCAGATGTGCCCACACCGACAATGTCATTCCATTCCCGAAGGCAATTACCTGCGGGCCCCAACTGGCGGTCGGGCTCAACTTTGACCATAAAAGGCCTTGGGCCGACAGTGTCACATGTGTCGTCGTCATCAGGCTCGGCTCCATAATAAAAAGCTCATCGTATTAATGGAAATTTATGGGGCAAAAGGGTTCCGTTCCGTTCCGCTTTGCTGTGCTGCTGGGATGCTGGGATTAGTCGCCAGATGCGACTTTAATGCAAACGAATCGGCTATTAATCGCATTCCTCTCTCTCTCTCTCTCTGTCTCTCCCTACAGGTTGCTCTTGTGCTTGCTCTTGTGATCAAAACAAGCGCAAAGAAAACGGACGAATATGTTTTAACATTGATGAAACACAACGATCGTGCGCTGCACATCAACGCGCACGGCAAAGTGACCGCGGAGGACATATCGCTGGCACGTAAGTACAAAAGCACCCAACCAACCCTTCCTCCCTCCCAACCAAACTATACCGAACCGAACAGAACCAAGACAAGACAAGACAGACTACTCATTCCCGAGTTCGTTCATCAATTACCATTGGCATTTAAATTAAATTGGCATTTATACTATGTACATTTGTACGTACATTCCATGTACATATTTTGAACTCTGTCTACGTCTCTGTCTCCGTCTCCGTCTCAGTCCGCGTGTCTGTGTCTGTGCATATGGTGTGCTTAATTAAATTATTGGTAATTTAATATTTGATTGATGTTATGAACCGCCACGAAGCCGACCCAAGCGGCGCCCATATTGCGGTTTATTTCGTTTGCCATCACATCCCATCCCATCCCATCCCAACCCGCGCCGCGCAGCGTCTTTTAATTTATTTCGAATTTATTTGCTTTTTCTGCGGTTTTCCAAGCCGTCTCTGTGAAGTTCAGGAGCAGCCGCAGCAGCCCCCCAGCGCCGCATCTCCACATTTCCTATATGTATGTGTGTGTGCATAGTAGGTTGATGGGTGACCGAAAGCGACAAGACCAAACCAGAGCAGACCAGACCAGACCGCAGGGGCGTGAGAATACCAGGCCTCGGCACGGGTACAGGCACAACAATCAGTGGGGCGGCTAGTGGGCGCCACACATTGCGTCACTGATAAGATCAGATTGGGAATTGGGAATTAGGAATGGAACTGGTACTGAAACAGTTCGAAGCGCGTAATCGTGAAACCTGAACAACCGTCTTTATCCATAAATTAAAACAAACAAACAAATCAACGAGAATGAAATGCTATTTACGGTTTGTGGAAGCAAGAAATACCCTTAGCGGAAACCCGGGCAGAATGCAACCATGGGAATTCTTTTGTTCGGGTTTCACTGCGCTGCAAATCTTAGATCAAATTCGTATAACCTCCCACCCCCAACCCTGCAAGGGTATAGAGAGGAAACAAATTGTCACTTAGGTATTTTATCTTATCAGGCTGCGAGTGCTAGTGCTAGTGGTAGTGCGTGTGCTGCTGCTGCTGCTGCTTCTGCAGGGGGAATACTTGGGGTTTAGGCAACTTGATCGATTTGCTTTTGTCGTATGCCCGAAGGTCTTCCCCCAGCCCCAGAAATCAGACGCAATACAAAACTCTAACCCCAAACCCTCAGACAACCCACAGCTGAGAATTATCAGGGCTGACAGGTTTTCAGGGTTAAACCCTTTTGGCTAAGAGGGCAGCGAAGGGAGTTCAACGACTGAACGAACGGCAGTAATTGACTTAGTTGATTTATTGATTTTATTAAATGTCCCAACATTGGAGCTGCTTTGCAGCGGCACTGGGGCGCACTTATCAAACGCCTTTCATAACTTTATCGGAGAACGTTTCAATTAATTGGGTTATCTGCAGGCGGCTCGGCTCAAGTGCTGCTCCGTGTTCCACCACCGCCACCACGACTGGACCTATACTATACCTATACTATTTACACAATAGACAACTTTTGTTTGCCAATAATTAATTAAATTTTGATTTTCGATTTGCTTGCTTGCCCTCTTTCCACAGAATCCTTCACCATGGACAGTGTGGGCGATGCACTGAGCGTGGATTTCAAAATCACCATCTATGCCAAGGATGTGGACTACTATCTGTGCTTCCATCAAGGCAAACTGGTTGGAAAGGTTAGTTTCGACGCGAGACCTTTTCCCTATTTTCACCTCTCGCAGTATCGCTGCCTCTTGCAAGCCAGACTAACCCAAGTTCTTCCCCTTTTTCTCTCTCTGTCTCTTCTTATCTGGACGCTCTACAAACAGAGAAACGCCACAAACGATTGCCACTTCAGGGAGTCAATGGATCGGGGCTACTATCGGTTTACGCACGCCTACAATCCGGTGCTGCAAGTGGGCATCAAGCGAAACTTTAGGCCCATCGGACCGCGGGACATGGAGCGCCCGAAACGGATGCGTAATGCCTGTTTCCTCTTCTACCGCTCGGAGGCGGAGCATTTCCGCAGCAACATGGCGCTGCTGGGTCCCGGCAAACACAAGCTGCTTGGACCCCCGACCAAAACCACTAAAACAGCAACGACAACAACCACGTCGACGACAACAACCACGCCCAGTACAACAACAAGCAGCACTACGGCCATGCCCACAACAAGCACCACCCCACCAGCCCCAATCAGCCCCACAGCAACCACAATGCTGAGCCCAGTGCCAGTGACGGGCACGAAACGCGTGCGTGGAAAGCCGCGTCGCCCCGCAGCACCTTCAGCAGCAACAAGTATTACTAGCGATAGTTCTTCTATATCCCACAACAACCACAACAGCAACAGCAACAGCAATAGCCCTAAGTCCTACAACCAAGCCAATAGCAACAATAGCCACAATAGCAACAAGAAAGGCAACCATTTGGATGACAGTTTGCAGGAGCAAAAAATCATCAAGCGAAATTGGGAACGGCGGCAACACCACCAGCAGCAGCAGCACCGCCTACGCCAGCGGCAACACAGCGGCGCCGCGGGTGTCATGCAACAGCCGCAGCCGAAGAACCTGGAGGTGCGCCACCATCACAACAACGCCACCCTCATGGAGCGCCGTAGACGCCGGCGGCTGAGGGAGAGACGCCGCCACAAGCAGCAGCAGCAGCAGTGGGAGCAGGAGCAGCGTGAGGGGTCGCGAGAGCGCGACACCGAGCACCTGCCCAAGGCATCCTCGTCCGCCTCCTCATCCTCCTCGTCGTCGGCCACCACAACGGCCCTGACAGCCACGGCGGCCTCGCTGGCCCCCTCCGCCTTCAATCTGGTGGCCATGCTGGCTGCCAGTCGGCGAAAGCGGGACAGGCGGAAAAGGTCTGCCGCTTCAGCGGGATCAGCGGCAGCCGCTGGTTCCGGTGCGGCCACAAGTGGGTCGGGGCGGAGCGAGGGCATGGACATGCAGCTGGTGGAGATGGCCTCGCAGCGCCAGCAGGACCAGCAGCAGCAGCTGGAGCAGCAACAAAACGAATACTCAAGACCCTATGTTAATAGAAACCTAACCCTAAGCCCAGAGCAAACCCTGCAGCTACCACAACACCTAAACGTAAGCCGTAATCTAAACGTAGATCATAGTCTATATATAAATAGTAATAGCGATAATGTTAATAATGCAATACCTGCCTTGCCAAAAAACTACAACTACTTGTACAGTAACGAGCATTATAATATGAATACTAAAAGTAGCACGACTGATTCTAGTAGTTTAGAGACTAGCACTAAGTTCGATAGTCCAAATAGCCATAGCCATAGCCATAGCCATAGCCATAGCCAGAGCGCGTTCAATCAGAATATTGACAATAATCTTAAGCAATCCAACGATCGAATTGACAGTGTGGTAGATGCAGTTGAAACTGCAACTGAAACGGTAAGAGAAGCAGAAAGAGAAGCGGAAACGGAAACGGAAACCGTAACGAAAGCGGAAACAGTTATCGAAACTGTGGTGGAGTATCGCAATCATATTGATGCTAATAATAATATAGTCGCCGATAGCTATCCAATCGAGGACGAGCACGAAATACATATTCTAAAGAAGCTTTTTCGTAGCCTAGAAATGCCACAGCCGCAGCAGGCGGAGCAGCAGCAGCAGCAGCAGCAGCCTCAGCAACAACCTAATATTGATAATTTCAATGCAAATATTAACGTTGTTAACGATAATCAGAATCACAATGATAATGATAACGATAATGGGCTGCTGATCAATAATAACCATAATAGTAATTATAACGAGCAATTTGCGAATGACGATGAAACGATACGAATTCAAAATAATAAATATGAAACACATATAGTACAATACAAACCTGTGGTATTTATTTCGAAATTAAATGGGTACTTCCCTCTAATTCGGGGCTCTAATCAGCTTTTTGCGATAAAAATCAAACATACATACATGTTGCGAGTTCGTTAATGAAATTGGCAATCGCTTGGGTAAAAGGTTTGAAATTAAAGGTGAGATTATTGTTAAGACTTCCCTTATAGGTATATGCCACATGAACCGATTCCTGCGCCTGATATTATTATCTGCTGATATCTCGCAATCCGGAAACATCTTTGCCAGCATCCACAAGCATCTTTGACACCCAATTTGAATTGGAATTCCCATTCAGTTGGCCGCACTAAAAAATATTGGAAAAAAACCTAAAAAAAATTCCACACATAATACGAAAATCATGTAAAATTTGATAAGAATCTCGAACAATGTGACAATGTGTAAATCGCCCGCCTATGACCTCAATCTGTTTGGATAACAATAAATTATGAAGCGGGTAGAGTCGCCGCTGGGACGCCACAAAGTCGCGGGTAAAAAGGCGCGTGGGCGCTTTTCGGCAATTTTCATCACAAAGATCTCACTCTCTTTATCTATCTCTCTCTCTCTCGTTGTGATCTTCGGCTTTGTTGTAATTTGGGGCTAAGGGAAAATGTTTGATAGATGTCGGGGGCATGTTGACACCGCATAAATCATAAATAAAGATTTCATATTAATTTATGCAAAGCATCCAAGACATATGGCGTGTCTGAAATTAATTAACCAACATTTTTTGTATGCTGAGGCGACGTATGCAAATTTGCCCGCAAGTGCGACCAGTGATCAGTGACCAGTGTTGGCTGTCGGTTGTCGCTTGCTCGGTCCCAGATTTATCAACTTGCGCCTGACTTTTCTACAAAATCTCCGACAGCTCTCTGTCCAAAACAAAGGCGGTGGGCAGGGACGCATGCGCTCTCGGCCGAGTGGCGCCGTCTGCACCGCAAAATACAAACGAAAAACACCAACGCCAACGCCGGTGATGGAGCCGCTAATGAAATTTTATTATACGTTCAAAGTAATAATTTATAAATTTGTTTAACAAAAAATAAATTTGTTAAGCGATAAATTTAAATACGCAAAGCACTTGCCACTTTTGTAAGACTCTGTCTATGGGACTTGGCAGATGCTCTCCAAAACTGAGAACCTACATAAACCTTTGACTCGTTTTGGAAAACTGTCATTGAATTAATGGAGATTTGATCGGATATCTAGTTGGTAGAACGGACAACTTAATGAACACTGACATGGTTTATCGCCACATCCAAGATGTTATTTGGCTGGAACTTGAATGGAAACCTTAAGGATCATTATGGTATTGATTCCGAAATAAAAGTTGCTTCTCCCCGAATCAAGTGAATTTTTCCACGAAATATTCAAAAGTCTCTAAGCTCAATATTATGTCAAAAACTTGAATGTTACACCTCCATCTGGGTAGATCAGCCGGTTTGATGGCTTGGGGGGAGGGAATATATATGTACATTCAAACAAAAAATACAAACAAATGAGATACAAAATTTGCATGAGAATATGTCTCGGTTTGGCGTCAAAATATTTCAACGGCAAATAGCTCACTGGTTTTGAGTAGCGTCGAATTTATCACCGGAGGAGCAGTGCAAGAACAACCTGCGGATAGGAATGTCGGTCTTATATGTAAATTATTTAATTTTATTACTTTCTTGTATACAAAAAAAAAAAAAATTTATTTGTTGACTTTCGGCAGTGTCCCCCCCGCGCAGCTGCAGCCGCCACCGACCAAATTGGTCAAATGGCTTGGCGCCTTCGAAATTTCGTTTGAATTTTGTGGTTGGACTTTTTTTTTAGAGGGTTTTCGTTGACCGAAGTTGAATGTTTATTAGCCAAATTAGCGTGTCAGGTGAAATTTAAGCAGATTTTGGTTGAGCATCGCCGGCTGTTTATGGGAAAATGATTAGATCCGCTTACGGTCGGGCATCTGAAAGATGTTTTTTTTATGCCTATATTTTTATGACACTTATTCTAATGAAGAAACATTTTAAGCTGCGGCTTAAGTGACGGAAATACCTATTCAGCACCCAGCCCCACAGACTGAGAGATCTATCTGAAAGATTCATATTCATGTTGATTTTGTAACCATTTTTCAAGTGCAGCTTACGCTGTGATTTTGCCAACTTTGATGACAGTCAGCAATTACGGGAGATTAGTTGGCGGCTTTATTTAATTTGCATAAAGAGAAAAGTTGCACTTGGGACGGCTGCTTGAGATCTGAGAAGAATATCAGGCAGCTGGAAGTGGAATGTATAGAAATTTTCGCTTACAATGCTGCAAAGAACTAAAGCCAACGATAAAGAAATGCACAATATTTTCTATTCTTTATATCCTTTTGTGTTTAGACAAATCCTTAAGTACTCTCAATCATTTATGGTACCCCAATCAGACCACCCATCAAACCGAAACCGCTGACGCACTTGCTTAAAAAAAAATTTTGATTAAATCAATGCGAATTGATGGTCATTATAATAATATTTATAGCAAACCACTAAAGCCACAAATTCCGTATAGTATGCGTCGATTATTAACAATTTGGCGCCATTTAAACGGCGCGACATTTTATAATGCGATAACTAAATCCAGCAACGAATCTGTCTTCGGTATCAAACAAACACACACAAAAAAAAAATACAGAAAAAGAGCAACAACCACAATGTAGAGGGATTTTAATGGCATCGTTAAAACAAATATCAAAAAGGAACCATGATGGCATCAAAAACAAAAACAAAACAAAGCAAAAAACCAAAAACCAAAAACGTTTTACGACTTTCGCGCCTTAGAACCAGCTCATTATTTAGTTTATTTCGATTCGGCTATACACATCACATTTTTGTGTGCTTCATACAATACTCTCGCGTATATTCGTATGGGGTCTGGGGGAATTCCGATGTTTGAACCGGTTTTCGGGGTTTCGGTTAAAATTAAAATCTGACGCGCACTCAATTAAGTTTATTGCATTGCAAATCATGTCCGTAACCCATTTTTATGACAGTCCAGAGGTGTCAAGATGATTTGTCAATGTTTGGCCACGCCCCAAGTCCCAAGCCCCCCACTCCCAGTCGATCTCTCACACCCACTCCACACCCCTCCCATCCCGTTTGCCCAAACGTCATAAAAAAAAACGCTGGCCAACAGTTAGGCCTGGTCGCGCGGCAACTTGTTGTGGCACTTGCCTTGATGGAATGCTAACTGTAGCTGTAGCTGGGCTCCGACTGCCTCTTCTCTCGGCTAGAGATAGATTGCGGGTGTTTTTCCGACTCCGACTCCAACTGCGACTCCGTACGGTTCGGTTGGCTTCGGTAATTAACCACTCACTGACCTTCCTCATTGCAGGCAGAGGCAGGCGGCTGGTGCATGGGTTTTTGGCACCTTCCAACAGCCTACTTAGGGACCGTCTTGTGCA
The DNA here is from genome assembly GCF_018151105.1 of Drosophila obscura. Classification (NCBI taxonomy): domain Eukaryota; kingdom Metazoa; phylum Arthropoda; class Insecta; order Diptera; family Drosophilidae; genus Drosophila; species Drosophila obscura. The sequence continues at coordinate 9,949,334 of NW_024542774.1, read as the reverse complement.
AACAATCATAACTGTTCTGCCACGTCTGCCTCGTCTGCTCTGCGGCTCATTGTGTTCTCAGATAACTTTTCTTTTTCTGGGCTCCCTTTAAACTGGGTTAAAGTCTTTAAGCCCCCCCCTTTTATGGGCAGAACGAGAAACCTTTTACTCAATAGATCATTACATGGGCAAAGTGAAAACGAGGAGTTTTGGTGACCCCAATTGGCACTAGCAGACAGCAACTAGTAGAGGGATCAATGGAATCTCAATTCCAAGATCTTACAGCTCTTCTGCACTCTTCAATCACATCTGTAGCTCTTTCAAATCTCATTTCATTGTTGCATTTCCAATGGCAAGATAAGTATTTCAAATATTTGCCAACACCTGGAAAAAAATGTGGCTGCAAATGTAGAAAAAAAATGTACAACTAAGCGGCTTGTTTAGGTGGCTGCCACGTCACAGACATGAAATATTTCTACAATATCACGAGCATGGTTTTTGGTTGGTGTTTGCAGTCGCTGGGGCAAGGTGGCAGCCAAATCGAAACAGCAGCTAGTTGACCAGTTACCCCGCCTGTCAATCCCTCCATAGACTAAAGACTTAACAATTTGACAAATAGCCCCGGCCAAGCAGCTGCAGGCAGCAGCAGCCCAACAAAAAAAATCTACATAAATTCTCACCTACGAGGCGAACGATCGAGGGCGATGGGAAAAACGCAGATGAGCGAAGATATTTGTTTTTCGATTTTATTTTTATATTTTTGAAAGTGCCAACTACTTGACATTTGCTTTCCCAGTCGACGACTCCCAGACTTTCAAATGTCCAACACCGAACTTCAACTCTGTCTGTCGCCCCTTGCTGGTCATCTTTTGTTGGGCCCGAAAGCTTGGGCTTTCAATGAGAGTGCGACGGAAATTCTTTTCGGGGCCCCCTTTCTATTGTCGAAGAGCCTTTTGTGTTGAACTTTTCATTTTCAATCAAGCCTGTCAAATTTGTCAAGCTCGACGAGTTTTCAAGTGGCGGGAAGGAAAAAGACACAAAAAATTACAGAAATGCATTCGAAGATGCGCATTCCCCTGCCACAGGGGCGGCAGAGTGGGGCAGAGTGGGGCAGAGTGGGGACTGGGGACTCCTAATCAATGGCATCTAATTAAATGGCGTTGATTGTTGTTGCCAGTTTGACAAATTGTTGCTGTTTATTTTGTCGGCCTTTTGATTTTAATGCGTTTTTGATTGGGTCGAGACGGCTTACCCTCGGACTTCGACTCGGACTGGGGGGACTCTCAATCTCCGATTGCCTCGGGTTCTGTGGGACAGGGCCCCCAGGGCTAGGTGCGAGGCATTTTGATTTATTCCCTCCTAATCAGATAAAGTAAAAAGCTTTCAGTTTGAGTTATATGCAACATGGTCGACCGTTAGAGAGTGTCTGTCCGGTTCCAGGAGAGGCATCCATAAGGCAACCAAATTTTGTATTTGGTTTTTATTTTGGTTTGCCAAAACGGAAATCCAGTTTGATCTTATTGTTTGGTTTGGCTGCTTGGACAGCAATTTATTAAATGATTTATGGATGATGGACTAGAATGATTATAAGATGATCTCAATTGGGATTAGAGTTCCACCAAATAATGGAGCAGCAGAACAAAAAGAAAGTGTTGGACGATCGTTGAAATATGCACGGAGATTTATCAGGTTTATGCGGTACTTTCAATAAATATTTTAACTTTTAGATTAACCTAAAAGCCTTAGTGCTTCTTTTATGAATTATTAAACACCAAAGATCTTGAGAATTTTGTCTCCTCCTTCCTCCTCCTTGTCCACGTTAGGTGTCAATATCCACGTTCTATTGACGCCCTCGAACAATGGCCCGAACCTATTCAAATCTAGTCTCTGGCACTCGTTTATGTGTCACTATTTCGATGCGATCGCTTGCTTGTTTTGTTGTTTGCCGCTCCAGTCGCAGTCCCCCCGCCCCACCCATCAGGGGCTTGATTGAGCTGGCTCCGGGCATATCAATCTGATGATCATATCAGCACAGCTGAGGCCGGACCGCGGATGATGACTTCATGGCAGTCGCTGCCTAGGAGACTGCCTATTTGAATGAGTAAAGAATATTTTTAAATAATTTCCACTTGCTTAGGTTTATTTTTGTTGTCAAATTTTTTATTGATTTTTGAATAAAAGAAGGTGATACCCAGCGGAGAATCCAAGGAGCAGTCGGCCTGGGAAAATGTCACAATGTTGTGCTGAATATTTTCCCATCCACACATAAACTGCCTGAATTATGCAGCCATAATTTATGGCATGGCTGGGAAGTGTACTGGAATTAGCATAAGCCTTGACTCACCCACGACCGACTGCTGGGCGGAGCGCTCGCTTTTCCGATCCAGTTAGAAAGTAGTAAAAGTTCATTAACGAGAATTCTTCTGGCTACTTGGAAATGTAAATTTCCCAAATGCATTTCTGTTGTTGTCTTGGGCTTGGATGTTGGACATGGCTTTAATCATTTGTAAGCTGCCATTCGATGTTCTTCGATCTAATGAGCTTTAATGGGAGCTCGGGTAGGGTAGGGCAGGCCTATGGGCCACAGAATCCATGCAGAGTTCTCCTGGAATGCCACCCAAGACCCGAATGTAACCCAGGTCAATCCTCGGCCTCTTATCAGCGTGGCCAATTACAAGTAAAAAAGTAAAGTGCCAGATAAAACACTTCTCTCCCTTCGGGCGGTACAATCCTATCAGTGCGCAGTAGTAAGTCCGCCGGGAAACTGTTGCAAAAAAAGGAAACATGACAAGGCTCAGGAAAAGGCTGCAACAGAAGACGAGATGCGATAGGACAATATTCGGAGCCAGGTAGGAGTACAGGAGTAGAGGTGTGGGACCGACTGGACCCAATGTCCAACGAATTGACAATTTATGTGACGTGCCGTGCCCTGCCCTGCCGCCCTGCCCTGCCGTGCATAATTGAGGCCTTTGGCATTTTGCAACTGCAACCAGGTATACACTTCTTGTTGTTCTTCTTGTATGGTCTAATAGGTATGTAATTTTTTCTTGGTAAAACTTAATTTCATTGATGTCCTTGCTCGTCGTGTGCCTCGGCGGCGGCCAGTCGGTTGAATATCAAAGGATCAGTGCAATTTAGCGCTTCGAGTGATTTATTGGCCCATTGATAGACAAGAGAATCGTATTTTTATAGACTTGGCCAATTAACAGCTGCCATCGACTTCCGTTTTTCGGCAGATACTAAAACTCACAACCAGAACAGAGCGGTGACCGCTGACAGGAATGATCTATGCGAGGGATTTGCTCTAATTGTGGATAATTGTGGCTAGCGCCTGCATCAGGGCCGAACGATTGATTTGCGCGGCCATAAACTAGATGGAGATTGATGTCTGGCCATAAAGATGTACGACATAATACCAGAAGAGCGGATACATGGCTGCATGCAGCAGCAGGGGCACCAGAGTACCGATCTCGAGTGCCATTTCAGCCATATAGTAGTGGCAAACCGTCTTTATTTCGCTGGACAACGGAATTAGTAAGACGATAAGACCCTGATCGAAGATAGAAACCGGTTTGTGCGGGTTCATCGCTATCTGTCGGTGTCAATTCCCGGAAGAGCCCTTCCCACGTGTAGTAGCCATAGCCCCCAATAATGTGGGCGAACCTATCCAACCCATGATCAGTTCTGGTTCCCGAATCACTTGAACCGACAAGCGATAATAATATTTTTAGTGTGCAAGTTCTTGGAAAGGCACACCCATGGCCATGGCTATGGTCATGGCCAAAAGGAATGCCAGATTAGCACCACAAATACGCAATTGCGGAAGCATTTTAATTGGCTTATATAAAACTTGAACTTATCAAGTGCATCCATCCCCCGGCGGAATTCAATAATCGATCCACTCTTTGATATAAAAAACTACGTAGTTGCACATCTACTTAGCTTATGGCACTATTTTTGGGTGGGTATGTAAAGGGGTTCACCATCTAGTCCATCGCCTAACCAATCTTTATTGCCAAATGGATCGCTTCCTTTTTTTTCCCGGTGTGAAATTCCGGCTGTTTGCTCATTTGTAAAATATTTATGGATAGTCTTTAAACATTTCGGAAATGGTTTGCTTCCTTTTTGATAAGTTATTTCAAGTGGATTCGTGTCATTCTTAGGTGCAAAACAATTAGGAAATAGCTCGTTTCCTTTTTAATAAGGAAATTCCGGTGTGAAATTATTTGTAAATGGTTCGATTCGATTTCGATAGGCAGATTGCTCATTGGGAGCATATTTATTGGATATCGAATGTGTCGAGTAACGTTGACAGACGTCTTTTTATCTGGATACATGATACGATACGATGGCCTTGACCTAGCACCACAAAATCCAATCTATCCGCGCGCTTGACCACGGCAACAGGGCACTCTCTCTTTCTCTCTGCGATAATGGTAAAAGTATTTACAGCACTACAACGATAAACCAGAAGAATCGGCCGGAAGGAGGGCTGGCCTGATGTGGGCCAATCATTGATCTGGGACCGATCGCCGCTTTCCGTTTGGCGTAAGAACGGCCCCCCACGGGAGGAGGGGCACACATCTAATCGCCATGTTATAGTCAGTGGATGGTATTTATGCTGACCAAATTGCGCCTTAATGACGAGGTCGTAGAAAAGTGATGTCAGCGCAACGCCGATAATGATTATTGGCCACTTCAGAATGCGGTGGCCAGTTCCTACTTTGTTTGCATGGAAAAATTACTGGATTCTTCTCGGCGTCCCATTGGGCGGCAGGTTATCATCATCAGGCTATCACGCTGCGGGATGACGGAATCGAGCCAAATTTGGGCGGGCACCGTACAAATTCAGGCACATAGAAAGTAAATGACGCCATTCGGGCAGGGTATAACTTCTTGGGGGGGATCCATAAATCATCTGAGATTTGGGGCACGACTGTCCCGATTTGCAGGTGATCAAAATCTGAGCGATCGAAACAATTAGGATTATGAGGATCATACAATACTGGTGCGAAAAGCCATCATTCAGTGATAGAAATAAACACATCATTATGACTTTAAAATAGTTCAACGAGCAGAAGTTTTTTACCAGAAAAAAGTGGCCAAAAATAAAACGAAACTTTTTATCTTTTTTGTTGTTTGTTTTGGGTTTTCCACGTAAGACCCTCCAGTAATGCCCGGCTAACAGCCCAGAGACCCCTAACATGCACCGAGAGTGTGGAGCGGCTTACTCTCTACCGATATATCTGAGCCCTGCGCTTCGATATGTAAGCCTTTGCTGGAAATTTGTACATGTGTTTGCCTTCAAAACTGCCTGTGGGGAGGGCTTAGATCGGACCTCGGTATACGAGTATTGTTGTCGATAATGCCCCTCCCAACCACCCACAGTAAATGCCACAAAAAGACCGCTCTTGACCAATTGCACCATTGCGATTGCCGTTGGCTTGTGCTTTTGGTTCTGTCTGTGCTTGTGTCTGTGTGTTTTCTTATGTTTTTCTTTGTAGTAGGTCACGGTTTCGTTTTGGGTTCTAACTGGTTATCGCTGACGATAATTGGCTGTGCCAACTAACTGCGAAATATCGGGGGCCCTCTGCCGCTTCTCATGCTGATGCAGCCAGACTCAGAGATGGCGATAGGCAGAGCTCTGAGTGCGTACATCCGCACTCGAACCGCACGCGAACACGGATCGCCGATATATGTTCATTAGATTGGAATTTCACTGCTGCAATCTCTCTTCATCATGCTGTCCCTGATAAGCTCTGGCTAAAAATGAAACAAAAGCTGTTTCCGTTCAATGGAAATACCACAGGTATCTTGACTGATTAGCTTAGGCCCGTCGGAAATTGTTCAACATTTTTTGGCATGTGCAATGTGATTTCATTTTCCTTCCAGGAATGTCCTTATCAGCGGAATGTGGGCCAAGAGGAATGCACGATGCGTAGGGGCCGGACATTGATGAAAGCCCAAAGGTAACCAATCGTTACGGGGAATTTTTTTCGGTTCTTTTATTCGTTATTTCCTTGAAGATTTGTTGGCTTTAAATTGCATCTGACATCACTGCCCTCGAGCTGAGTTTGAACCCCTAATGAGGCGGAAATCTTTATGCAGAATGGCGACAATGGCAATGAAGAAAATCTGCCAGTCATGCGACAAATCGTGGCCCGGAAAATCGCCGGCGGCCAAAACGCATTCAGGGCGTGGCGAGAGGTGAAAGGTGACGGAGGACTGGCTGACTGGCTGACTGGCTGACAGGACATTTGTGAGAGTCCTTTCTCTGTTTTGCTCGTCTTTTCTGTTGCGTCATGTTAAATAAAAGCTGGCCCCCCGCCAGAGAAACAAGAACGAAAACAGGACATTGGACATGGACTTGGCCATGGCTTCCGGTTAACGGCGAGGGTCCCGGGCAACAAAGGATCGCCCTCCAGCCTTTTGCGGTTTTTCAATTGAAATCAACCAGTACAGCAGAGGCAGAGAAATGGAAAAGAGGAGGCCGAACCCGAACCCGAACCCAGACCGCAGCGTGGTTGAAAATGAATACAGCAGCTAGAAAATAAACCAAACAGGGAGTTGCCCCAGGGCACCACAGTGTGCACTCGGTCTGCTCTACTGTCTACAGTCTGTTCCATGGATGTGGATGTGGCAAAGGCAGAGGAAGTCTTGTATGTCTCGTGCGTGGCCTTCCTGTCCATCCGAGTGACACCAATATGATGAAGTCGCCGCCGACACTGAATGGCCGCTGACTGACTGACCGTTGACTGACTGGCGATTATTTATGATCATCGCATTCGTTCGCATTCCAACGCACACCCAAGAGGGGCCAAAGTTTGGACTGTCCTAAATTAACATCTGTGTGCTAATTGATTGTTCAAATAGTTGACTTGTTTCATTAGCTCTCTCGGTGTGGGGCTGCGTGGCTCGGGGTTCGATGTTTGGGGTCCGGCAAGGGTCGCTTTGGTTCTGTCAAGGGCTCCCACATGGCCCATGGATCGACATCGACTCTCACTCTGGACTGAGTTTTAATTGCCGCACCTGCATCGCGTGTCCATAAACAGAAACAAAAGGCAACAAAAGCAAATAAGTGTCAGGCCCATTGTCAGATGTGTGTCAATGATATACGAGTATGTACGACTCGAATGTGTGTAGCCTTGGACGTATTTATCCTTTAAATGACATTTCAGCTGATTCAGTGTGGGAGTTGTCCGCGAACCTTTCCCCAAAGGTTATATTGTAATACCAGATAGGCCAGCGTGCTGTTCTCGGTATTAATAAATGTAGTACAGGTCCCCCAGGGGCAGCTAAAAAAGCCACAAAACGCGAAAATTAACTCAGGTTTTTCCCTGAATTTATACTCTGACTCTAACATATGTAATGCTGGCAAAGTACAGGTTGCAACAAAAATATTTAATATTGTTTGTCTGTGGACAAACTCTTTGTAATTTACTTTCTATATTTTCTCTACTGATTATGGATCCCATTCCAGGGGCATATCGGATTTCAATCTTCACTTAACCTTCAGTCAATGACAATTATCAGGCGATTTCCCCTTGCCCGGCGTGACCTGGCCAGCCCTGCACCACAATCCACAACTAATTTGAAACGTTTGGAAAAATCTGCATAAATTAGTTGGGTAAATAATTTTGCAGTTGATGATGCGCCGCAACAATTTGAAATAAATTAAGTCTGGCTGCAGCCGCCGCCAACTGGGGAGTGGAGCTGTTAGCGGGCCCAAAGTGCGGAAAGGGGAGAGGAGAGGCAGCAGCGAGTGGTGTGCGGGATGGGGCATGGGGGGGCTCCATCAAGTGACGCTAATGGCCATAGCAAACAAACCAAACGATGCAAGTTGATGGTCGCTGATGATACGCGTACGCGTAAGCATAGTCGTAGTGCTTGCAACAGGGCCATGCAACAGCAACAGCAACAGCAACAAATTGATCAATTCATAAATAATGAAAACGTTTAGCCAAAGAAAGTGTTGACGTGGGCCCGTGAAGGGGTAGGGGGAGGAGCTACATTGATACTATGGGGGAAAGGGAAGCTACATACATACATACATACATACATACATACATATATGTGTAATGTGTAAGCAGCGGCGCGTTCACAGCACCACAAAACGTCAATTTTAATCGTCTCTAAGAGGGGCAGCAAAAAGTGCACTGAAAGAAAAACTTACACCATAAAAAAGAGAGCGGAAAGTTTAACCAGAGACCTGGCTAACACTCAAATAAAACCACATTCCATTCTGAAATCAGAAATCAGAAATCAGGAACCATCTGAATCTTTCAAGCTCGAATCCAGAATCCAGATCGATCTACAGATATATTCTGCATTTATTTGTCAATGCCAAACTGCCAAAGGTTTCATTTCAAATTTCTACTGCCATGCAACATTTTGTTTCCTTTTCTTTCTTAGTGTAGGACAAATCAGTTAGCTGCAGCAGACGGAAGAGAGAAGATACATGGAGAAAGAAAGAGAGACCCCCTTGATGTAGATCGATCGACTGCTGGGACACAGATCGACACATGAAGTGAAGAGTTTTGCACTTGCGTTGGCGATTGTCACGATCGATGTGGTTGGGGGCTCCAGCATGGTGGATTGGTGGATTGGGGGATTGGGGGAATGGCGACAACGATGACCACGAAGCCAGCGGACAAACAGCCAATGGCCATCGTCCAGGCGGCTGAAATAAATATTCAAATAAGAAATCAAGTTCGTTTCAGGGCCCCGTTCAACTCCCTCCACCCCCCTCCGCCCAGATGCCGATGCCAATAGGCGATACCAATACCGATACCGATGGCCACTTGCATCCGCAATCGGTGGCTCCAGCCGTTGCCGTTGCCGTTGCCGTTGCTGCTGCTGCTGCGGGGCATTGTCGCCGCTGTCAGCGTTTGTCAAATGAAGGCACCGCAGAAGCCAGTGGTGAACAAACTGTAGCAGCAACATGGGTGGGCAACCACTTGGACTTGGACTTGGCGTTGACAGTTCTCTGCCGCTGCCGCTGCCCCTTGGCACTGCCCCTTGCCACAGAGCTCCTCTTTGCCACGGCGATAGCATGGACCGGATAAGGCGTTTTCTACATTACTCTGTTCATTGGAATTCTTCGAGGCTGTGGCTGTGGCTGCTGCTGCTGCTGCTGAAAGAAATTAGAAAAACGCCCATGAAATGGAATTCTTTGCGGGCACAGCATGTGGCATGTGGCAGGCGGCATGCGGCATCCAATTTTAACCGATTTGGCGCCTAATTTGGTGCAAAATTTGATTTTGACTCTGGCTGATCTCTTTCTTCGTAGTTTAGAAAGTAATTGTCGCGTGGGTGTCTCTCATGTCTCTCACTCCTGCAGCCGTATGGGGGAATGGTGGATGGTGGATGGAGGATGGGGGATGGGGTATTGGGTGGGGGCTGCTCTCTGGCTGTTACAAATGGTCATTTGATTGTCGAACCAGTTTCAATGTCCAACTCAGACTCCACCAAGAGCGCACCTGGCGGTACGCTCTGTCAAGTGTTTCGGGTATTTTTTGGGAAAGAGTTTAACCAAATTTGAATGGCACTGTGGCTTTCTTTGAGCCACGAAATGCCACTGCTAACTGGGTCATCATGGGATGACATGACCATGCCGGCTATATTCACTAACGATGCCATTCCCCTCCATTCCATTCCATTCGATGGTATGGGATGGTAGGAGCAGCTAAAGCAAGTGCGTGCCCGTCATAAATCAGTAGGGGGTTCTCCTCGAAAGGATCTCCGGCAAGGGCCAGGCCAGGCCAGGCCAGGCCATCCTTCCGATGTCCAAGCACTAATAAGTAAAATGAAATATGCGCCACGCCTCCGGGCGACTTAATTGTTGGCAAACAAAATGAATGCATAATTAGTTTGGTCCAAAGATGGCTGGCCACGAGCTGTACCACGAGCTCCAGCCCCCAAGGCCCCCCCCCCTCAAGAACGGAGCTTAGTTATTTATGTTAAAAAAACAAAACAAAAAACAAACCCAACCCAAGCAGACCTGCCTGCCCAGAGCCGTTCGTATGCAGACGAGAAGACCCTTTATGCATATTATGGATATTTCTGGCTCTCGCTCAGAGTTAAATGCATTTTTAATAATTTCATTAGGAGCGAACGCTGAACGCTGAGCACTGGTCACTGGTCAGATGATATGCCATAATTTTAATGATCGCTTTATAGAGACATTCGCCCGAGAACCCTAGATACATTCCCATCCACATCCGATAAGAACGGGAAGAATTTATGCGTTCGTTTGGCATTGTCAGGGCCGTTTACCGTTGCACGTTGAACGTTGCATGTTGCATGTTGCATGGAGTGGCAAGGGGGACAGATAGCTTAATTGGAATTTATATTATCATCGCTGTGATCAATGTCTCTCTGGCTGTAGCCATGGCTGCGTCTCGTTCTGTGGCTCTTTGACCGATAGACATCTGGGCAGCCAGACATCTAAACCGCATAAATTTACCCATAATTTATGCACCTCAAACGATCTGAGCTTTTGGCTCTTGGCTTTACTCTGAAATACAAATTCTCGATAAGTTCCACAGCAATACCATTCTGAGAACTGAGACTGAAACTGAACTCTCCCAAAACGATCGCAATTAGCCCCATCTAACGAGCCTAATGACTTGGCAAACATCTCCATGGAACAGGCGGCCTGATCCTGTGCTCAAAATGGAATGTAATGGACTCATAAGCGATTATAGATATATCATACAAACTATATTAAGTCGGTTAGAGAGCTCAATGGCAGGGGTGGGGGAGAGAAACCTTATCGCCGGCATCGCATCTCTTAGAGATCTTTCCGTGGCGATAAGCAAACTCTGGAAATCAATTTTGCTGCGTTGTTGTACTTAATTAAAAACGAAACGGAGAAGAGGGGCCTGGCCGGGACTGGGCCTGGGCCTGGGCATGGTGCCCAAGGAGCTGCTGGCTGGCTGGCTGGCTGGCTGGCTGGCTGGTCCCAAGAAGGTACGAAGCGTGGAGGCCAGGCCAAGGAATTCCTTTGCATACAGAGCGTTCCTTTTCTGGCTGAAAACTCAATTTGCCAGGTGTGTGCGTGTATCTGTGTGTCTGCATGCATCTGTGTGTCTGTGTGTGTGTGTGTGTGTGTGTGTGTGTGTGTGTGTGTTAGCCGATAAGCGAGCTCAATTAGTAGCCCAAGGCACCTGTAGCCATCTTTCGAGTGTGTGTGGCTGTGGCTGGGAATTCCTTAACTAATTTCTCTCTCTCTCTCTTCTCTATTTCTCTATGCGACCTCGCTCTCCGCCCCGCCTCAGATAAATCAAAATTCCTTTTGAACATTGTGTGGGGTCCCGGTCCCATGCCACAGCCAATCAATGAATTCACGTATCGCTTTTTGTTGTCTCTTTTTTTATTGAGTCTGTTTTTTTTTTTTTTTGTTAGTTTTGGTTAGTGTCCTTTGTGGAGGACTCTTTTGGCCGACTATTAATCAATTTGGTCAATATATTACCCATTTCGTGACTTGTTTGCGGCTGTATATCAAAACACTCACCTAAATCATATTTTATCAATTGCTGCCAAAGGTCAAAGGTGAGTATTTATAAAACATTTTCAGAAATATTTTATTTTGATCAGGCTAATGAGCTAAACAGACAAACAAATGTGTGATTTATGGGAATTCTACTTGAATACGAAATGCATTTCGAGTGGAAGTCATAAGAGTCTTGGCAGCTATTTATTTATAATTTATTTTGAGGTATTTAATTATTTCTAGTTAAACACTTTTGCTAACTCCATTCTCTGTAATTTAAATATATTTGGCCCGTTCATTTTGCCATGCTACAGAGCCCATTTATTCCCATTTCACCTTCAACTTAAGCCAGAGGCAGAGGCCAGAGGCCCGACCGCATTTATAACACTTGGGTCTTTCCTTCTCAAGGTTGACATGGGCGGGAAATGGCCACTAAATCACAGGCATGCATGCGGCGTCGCCTCCAAGTATGCAATTCTAAGCTGCAGCATGCAAAACGGAAAAATTCCAGCGAAAAATGTGCACTAATAATTTCCGAAAAGGTCGGCGACGATTTACGAGCGGCCCCATTATAAATTTCCCTCATTCAACCTCGTTCTGTGGCGAATTTAAATCAATTTTAAATAGCAACCAAAAAGCGTACTGCCTGCCATATGGCCATAATTTGGCATGTAATTTTTTGCCCATAATTTACTGTCAACCACGGGCGTGTGTGTGTGTGTGTGTGTGTATCCTTTGGGCCTGGTTCTACCTGGATATGCGCACCCTGTGGCACACTTTCACCTTTCTCTGGCTTTGGACCTTTCCTTCTCTCCCTTTGGTTACCGCAATTTGCCGCCTTAATGCAGTTTGCCCATTGTCCATTGTCTTTGCTCTAATTTGTGTGGCATTGTTGCAACAGCAGCTGATGCTGATGCCATTGCCTCTGCTTTCACGTGGCCTTGGCACGGGTCCAGGCGCACGTCCAGGGTTCGCATTAGGATGTCGATGGCGGGGGCGTGTGCGAGGCTTTTAATTGCACTGCAGCTGCGGTTGCCCATTAGTCGCTATGAATCAGCTTTGGTGTGACTCACAGCCATCCCCCATTCCCATTCCCAATTCCAATCCCAAATAGAGACCCGCATTTCCAACTAAAAATCATCAATGAACTAAATTTACATATCACAAACGATAGGCGTATGGAGAGAGAGAGAGAGAGAGAGAGAGACGGAGAGAGAGAGGTTGCAGGGAAAATGTTCTTTATCTCTAGGCGCCGTTTGAAGTTCATTTTGAACGCATTACCTGGCAATCGACTGAGAAAATGTGCCTCATGATTCCGTTTCCATGTCTATGTCTATGCCTCTGTCTCCATGTCTCTCCTTTCTCATCTGCTTCCCATTATTCTGCTTCATCTGATTCCCTTTCTTCACCTCCTCTTCGCTGATGTTGATGCAGCACTAACGGACGCCAAAAACATTTAGTGATGGCTTTGGTTATGGATCTGCGGCATTGCGGCAACCACTTGAGATCCATGGGCCATCGAGACGAGTGCGGGATCGGGTAAATGTCTGTTTTGGATTGGATTATTCCTGGCACGGGCTACGTTTTTGATACATTTCAAGGCGCATTCAATTCAAATAATTCATTCTACACATAAACAATCCATTCAATTGATCATCGATCACTTGAAGGCAGATAAACCGATTGCACTGAAATAGGAAAGAACCATGAGACATTTTTGCAATTCGTTAAATGTTTTGGGGACCAAACACCAAACAAGGTTTTAAAGTCTTCAGTTTAAGATTTCAGTGGCTTAAGTTTAAACCAATTTCAGGGCTGCTTAACTCACTTGTTGAACCCGCCCCACCATGTGGCAAGCACAATCGAAACGGCTACCAGTTGACAGCATTCAGACATCAGACATCAGACAGCTACGAGTGGCGTATCCTCGAGAGCACCCTTGGGAGAAGCATTCTCATGAGCCATTCGACATTCGTATTCAGCCCTGTCGATGCTGTCGATTGATTGATACGCCCACTCCAGGTCCTCCACCTAATTGGATCCTTAGCGCTGACACGTTTCGGCCATTGACAAGTACGCGTTTCAATTTGGCAAAAACAAATGACTGGCAATTAGACAAGTGCTGACTGACTGAATGGCTGATGCTGGCACTTTCAATTCATTCTGTCTGTCTGTCAATCGCACGTGACTTTCCACGCAAAAGAAGGCGGAGTGGAGAGGAGAGGAGCGGAGCGGAGCGGAGCTGGAATATATATTTCATATTTATAGAGCTGTCATATGGCAAACGGAATTGCCAATTCACAACAAAACAAAATCACAATCACGTGCTGCAGTTGTCCAATGTTTTGGGTTTCAGTTTCAGTTGGCACAAAGGGATTGGGATGCCTGTGTGGCATTGGCTTATGGTGCCCTGCTGCCGTTCTTTATACACAAGTGTCATAATTCATATGAAATTGATGTCAGTTTTTGGGTGAAATGGTGTCCTGGCTTATTGACTGCGCCAGGATTAAGTGACAGTTGTGATTTTGACATGTCGCACAATGGAAAGGTGAAAAATACGAGCAAAGCGATGAAGTCCATCTGCTGATGCCTTTTATGGAGGGAGTTGACGCTTCCACACCCATTCTTGAAAACAATCCGAAGTGCACAACTTTCTGCTAATCAAACTATTCTCAAAAAACAAAGTGGAAGTTATCATGGGCTTCTTCTTCCTTTCGGCTTGCAAAACTTTTACCAACTCCGTGATAACAATGGAGCCAGCCGAACCCCTGGAAAACTTTCCTTTTCTCACAAAGGCGCTGCTGGTAAATGATTTATTTGTGTGCCATAAAGTTCTGCCAACTGCCTCCGACCTAAGCAGCAATATAAAATCCCCCTTCTACATGCCAACCAGCTGGGGCAAGTCAATGATAAGCGAATAAGTTAACAGAAGTAAGTCGAGTTTATCAAACCGCACTCACACACATGTCAGGAGCAGACAATCCGTAGAGAACTTTAATGCGGAGCAGAGATCGAAGCGAATATGGCGGAGCACGAATCCTTGTTAAATTTTGCCCACACAATGGTTTTCCTCTGCGACACCATTATTTCCCATTTTCCAGTTCCATTTGCACTTTAAGCCCCGTGGAAAAACCCTCCTGCAGAGGCGGTGCAAATGGAAAATGGCTTCCCTTTGGTGGAGGTGGCAAATGAATTGCAATTTCCCTTTCTTTTGGCCAAGGCCAAGACGGAGAGAGAGTGGGTGGCTCCTGACTTTTGCCGGCACCTCTGGGTGCGATAATTCAATGAAGTTTCAACAACATTTTCGCACCACATGCACTGCACCTCGGTCTTCCCAGTTGTTGCATGCTAAAATGTGCTCCATTCCCATCACTTTTAGAGGCACTTTTCCTGCGTCTTCAGTTTATTCTGCTTGTGCTGCTGCCTTGTGTTGCTTGTGGCAAATGCGTCGCCATGAAATTTTAATCAAGTTTTTGCTTCCGTTTCTACTATTTTGCTCGTTTTTTTTTTTGTCTCCCCCAAGTAAATGGCAGACATGTCTGCCGGGTAGCATTTCCGCCGATAAGGGGGAGCGGCAAGGGGGAATGTATCAGGTGGGTGTGTTCAGGGTAATTTTTGGTAAAGCCATAACGGGGTTCAACGAACTTTGGAATTCATTTGAGGCATATCCAGAAGGTCATAAAATTGTTTAGCGCTCAAAGAACATCTCTCATACGAGGGAGTCTCTATTACAGATAGATCCCACAGGTTCCATAAAAGTAAACAAAATGTAATCGATGTGCTGAACCAGTCCAAAAGCTGATGCCATAACCGTGTACTTCAGAGCTGTTAGCCCTCCAGCCCTCTTCAGAAGCTTGTGCCAAGTCATTCCATTCAGATAACGTAATAAAATTACAGAATAAATTATCGCATTCCACATTCCAGCCGTAGCTACAATCACTGATTAATTCAATATGTAACAGCATTTGGTGAACGATTTCATTTTACTTCTCGTATTGGCCAGCTAATCCCCAAACCCTCCAGCAGATTAAACCCTCGACTAAGTAATGTCTTTCTTGTTGAAATCATTCAATCAAGGGTCGCCGTCGCCTGCCAAAAGGGACAAAAGAAGGCACAAAAGTTGTGCAAAACATTTGCTTTATGTGCAAAAGTTTTTGGCAGCAAATTGGCTGCGGGTACCCGTAATTGAAAGCAAATCCAGGACCGAACTCACGGACTCATAAATAATACAATGCCAAACGGGATAGAGGATAGAGGAGCAGAGGCGACAAATGGCGAGGCTCGGCTCGGCTCGGTTCAGGCTGATGCCAGCTACCAGATAATTGCCGCCAATCAAAGCTTATTGAAACGTGACACAAGAACCTAAGCCGGGAGCAAGTCCCAACCGATTCGAGCAGCTGCTGGCATGCGGGAGGAGAAGCATCCACTCCATCCTTTGCACCATCCTTGCCTCATCCATCCATCCACCCACCCAGACCGACCTCAATTCTTTTTGTCTGCCAGACACCGAGTCGCCTACACAAAAACTTTTCATGCCCGACAGCAACGAAACCCAACAGAAAAAGTTACACAAAATTCTCTGAATGAACAGAAATAAGTTTGTCCCGTACCAGAGTTGTATTTTTAGTAGCCAGACTTTTCGGGCTCACTGTTTGGTTGGGGTGGGGGGGGGTGGGGTGGGTAGGACATCGAAATAAATCTGTCAGCTGGGGGGCAAAGTTGTGTCACTTTTATGGCGGGGGCTATGCTGCTCCTGCCATTTACGAGTTCTTTCAAGTTCACAGCAGGCACGCAAAATTATCATCCCATTTATGGCTGAATCCTTAGTCCTTGACTAAAAATAGAATGGATACTCGGCGCGGTCCTCGCCAGCTAAAACTAGCAAAGCGATGCGAGCAAGGAAGAGGCGGCCTCAAGTTGACCTCAAACAAAAATTTTGAATACATAATGCATAATCGAGCAGAAGAGTGACAGTGACGCCAGCCTTGGCTCAGGCCAGTGTCTGCGTCCATGACGTAGTTCCAGGCGTAGTCCGTTGGCGTCAAAGTGATTGCCGCTGGCTGTTTGCTGTGCTCTTCTTCTATTAAATGATCCAACTGGCAATGCATTGCGTAAGACACTTTCCCATGGCGCTGCGTGTCGTAAAATTCTGGCCCGCAACCAGGCGCCAGTACACCTTCCCACCCAAAAAAAAAGAAAAGTTGATGGACCTGCGTCCTTGTGGCTGCCTCCATTTGTGGCCAGGGACAGACCCACTGGCGCTTGTGGCATTTGATTGCGGCAATTGTAGGCGTTTAGTGGGTCAGTGGATTCGAATGTGGGTGATATCGTAGTGGGGTGTTAGGAGAGGATATTTTTATAGGTAAATTAAATAGTTTCTGTAAGTATTCATTAAAATTGGAGGGCTTATAATGGTTAGTGGTTTTCTTTTTCCTTATCTTTAATTTATTTATGAACTGAAAGCCCTGAAATAATGTTATATTTAGACAACGGTTATACATAGAACATAGTACTATCTATGTACCTTCAAAATTCCCAATATCAAAATTCTACTGTTCTATTCAAAGTCCATCAATATTACCCATCAATCGATGGGAGATCCACAAAACAAAGTCAATTCAATTAGGCAGTCTAGCGGTTGATTCCCTAATTGATGGCTGTTTATGCGGGTCGGAACCCTTTTGAGTCATGATCGTGCCCATTACCCGAAACTTCCATTCATTGCCTGTTCGAATTGGACCAAAACTCGGTCTCAGCCCCCACCACCGGCCAATGCAATTAGACTCTAATAAGACGCAAAACACTAACGCCAGGCGATGCATAAGATAGTCGTACTCGTGGTACGAGTGGTAATAGTCAAAAAAAAAAACAGAAGAAGAAAACCAGAAAACGAGAGATTACGATGCAGGGGATGGGCGGACAGGGGCAGCAGGAGGGGGCATCGCATCGATTCAGGCAGGCAGGCAGGCAGGCAGGCAGAAAGATGAAAAGAACATGAATGCGCAGCGGGCCCAGAGCCCAAAGCCGAAAGAACGTTGTGGAAACCAGTGGAAACAAGCGGCAAGAACAACAGCAACCACTGGGCCACAGATAGCCATCTAGTTAGCCAACAAATTGCATAGACAGTAAAGTGGAAATCTAACACACTCGGCTGCCCGCTTCCCGCTCCCCATACCGTGCACCCCACACCCCACACCTCGGGCAGAGAGCTGCTCCTGGAGCTGGAGTGGCCATGAAAATGGTGAGAAATTTTCACAAATTGCGGCAGGCGATTCATTTCGCATTGCCGCGCAGTCAAAGATCCTGGAGACTGGAACGCCGAGTGGAACTGGTGGGGGGGGGGGATGAGGCACGGATGGACCGGGCTAATCCAGACGCAGGCGGCCGCTTTGCTGGATATGATTAGGAATTTAAATGCTTTTGAATTATTAAATTAGTAAATATGCAACGCCCGGCGAGAGGCGAGATCCGATCCCAGATCGGACCGAACCGAACCGAACCCAACCAGCCAAAAGCTGTTGCAGGTGCAGCTGCCTTGCTTCTGATGCTGCGACTGGGACTGCTGCTGCTGCTGCTGCTGCCACAGAAACCCATGCAGTCAGGCTCCAAAACCAGTTAAAAGTCCATTAAAACGCCAGAGAGAAAAAGAGTTTGCCTGCAGCCAGAACGGGTGCACAGTGGGTCAAAGATTGTTAAGAAATTGAAATAAATTTAGCTAGATTAACAAAAACAAATCGATGCCAAGTAAACTTGTGCAGATAGCCCCATTCTTCCCGCAATTTTAGAAGAGTTCTTAAATTTGAGTGGGATCACACCAAAAGCATAAAATAAAGCCAGGAATTAAGAATCTTCCAATTAAGTTTCACTCCCCTGCGGAGAACATTTTGACGGCAACTTTGTAGCATTGATATTTGGATTTTTGTGGGACACTGTGCTTCGTCCGTGGTCTGTCTGCTCCCGCAGCTCGTTTTGTTCTTGTTCGATCTTGTGGCTGTTGCCTGTTGCTTTTGTTGTAATTACACGCCGCCCAGTACGCCCGCCCCAGTCGCCGTCTCCCATCGCATCGCCGATCGCCGCTCGATCGCCGATCGCCGCCGCTGCGTGTAATCGAATCTATCAATCTATGAGATAAATCTTATTTTCTAATCTTGTTATCGTGCGCGCGCCGCCATCGACGGCCTTTGGATCGCACACTCCCCAGTGGACGAAGACTGGGGACTCGACTCCGACTCCGACTGGGACTCAGACTGGGACTGGGACTGGGACTGGGTCTTGCCTCACTTTTAGCTGGAGGTTTTTGTTTTTGGCCAACGCCAAGACTTTGGCTGGACCGTAAATATTGCACAGCATTTCCGCCCCGGCCACAAAACACTTGTGCATAAATTGGTCTAAGTGGACAGCCGGCCGGTCTGGGCTGGGGCTCTTTAAGCGCTTTAAGTCGCTTTCAGTTATGCTCGATTAGAACAGCTGCTCAAAACTATGTTCGAAACGGGTGGGCGAATAGAACAGACTCCAGAATGTGTCCATTTTGCGCCCTCTAACCCGAGACTCACCCCGTTTCAGTGGCCCTAAGTAAGCAATCAGAAGTCAGTGGCTAATAACTTGGACTCCCCTTCAGGCAGTGCCCATCCCAAATGACAGTTCTTACTTACAGTTTCTTCGACTAAATATAAACAAAACCTATTTATAGCCCATCGAGTGCAGCAAAAAGCAATTAAGCTCGGGATTAATTTACGCGCTCTTGAAACATTCAACGAAAATATTGAGAAACTTAAATAAAGGAGCCAGCCCCATACACTAGAGGACCAGAAGCTCGAAAGAATGGAGTCGTAGCCAACGACTAGCGCCCCTTTATAGGACTCCGTCGGTGGCTGTTCGTTGAGCTGCACAAGTGGAAGCCAAAGTGGAAGAAGTGGAGTGGACATGGGCATTGATTGAAAAAGATGAAAAGTGCCTGAAATGCCATGCACTATTGGCAGCTGGGAATGGACTCGACTCTACTTCTGCTTCTTCATTGCGGACAGCAGACAGCGGCCAGCAGGCCAGCAGGCCAGCCGGCAGACGAACAGACGGACAGAACCAGTGTCAGAATCCGAATCAGAATCAGAGGTACGAGTCGACGAGGTAGGCAATATTTAAACTAAAATGAACAAAAGATGCAAAGCGAAGCCGACACAATCTGTCGATGTCGATAATGATGATGAAGATCGTAATGAGGTTTTGCCAAGGAATGGAAATGGGTATGGGAATGGGGTCCAAGAATGGGTGCACCACTGTGGTCAGCGCCAGTGTCGGTGCCAGTGCCAGGTTTTTAGGAACGCGTTGTAGCGTGGCATGTTTACTTAACGAATCCCAAAACCCCAGTCCACAGTCCACAGTCCCCAGTGCCCAGTCCAGTTCCCCCTTTCAGTTCAGTCCCATGTAAAAGGCACTTGAGCAATGGTCAGCCTCCACAGTGGATGTGATGGGACAAACAGACGGACGGACAGACAGACCAACTGACTTCTGAGGTCAAGTGTAGTTTTTAATTTTTTGTTTCAATATGCATTCTCCCCCTCAGATTGTTCTCGTTGCTCTCTGGCTTGTATATTTTTGAATTATGTGAGGAAGTCGCTGCTGTCTGCGGAGCCCTCAGGGTTAAGAGGAGGTGAGCAGCCCAAGTGGAGTTTGAGCTGTGGATTCCAGTTGCTTCAAGGATACTACTGCTCCCAGACGATGTTTTGTTCTTCTTTCGCAGGAGACATCTGGAAAAAAGGTACCTCAGGTCTTAGAGCTTTTTCTAAGCAACAAAGCACTAAAGCAGGCTAAACCTGGCCAAGTCGGGTCCAAACTGTAACATAAATCAAATGTCGCCCAATCCGAGCGCCGTGTGCTGTCACTCATTCGCAAGGCTTTGAGGTGGGCATAAAAATCGCTTCCTCATAAAAATTCCGCTAAAAATATTTGCTGCATGGCGGAGATGAAGAAGTTTCAGACAGACTCTTCTTGGACCTAAAACCGACACCTTTCGCGACTGCAGAATGTTGTTAAACAATGAAAATGCCTCAACTGCAGTAGAATGAATGCCGTCTGCGAGAGGGTCTGGGTCTCTGGCTGGAAATGCCAATAAACTGTTGTTTATTTTTACTAGCGTCGCGTTGGCGGTAACGTCGCAGCAGCAGCGCATAAATACGAGTACATCCATCACTGGAAGGCTCCAACTTCAAGTCCAAGTCCCCGAGTCTCAGAGTCCCGGAGTCATCGGGCTTGTCGTCGGCAATTTATCTTTGAAATCAGCGCCTATATACATGTGTATGTATGTACGTATATCTCCCTCATGTTCACTCTTTTCGACTGTTTTTTCTTCTCTCTTGTAATTAGATACGCGTCTCAACCCACACTGCAGTTGGCGATGGTGGTGGAGAGTTGGAAGAGGAAGAGGAAGAGGCAAACCCCACCAATAACATTGGCAACAGGTGAGCAATCTCGTTTGTTCTGTTCGTTGTTCGTTGTTCGCTGTGGGCGTGGCAGTGGAATTAAGCCATATAGAAATCTGCAACTGCAACGAGTCCGATTGTTTGCACCCACTTTTCCTTCGGCACCGAACCAAAGGAAGGCAGACAAAGTCCGAATCTGTGACTCTGCATGCGCAATCAGTACAAACACTCTGCCACCCCCACCCTCCTGCCATTGGGCTGCAGTCTGCTGAAGTGCTAAAATGCAAATGCAAATAGTTGGACCCCACCAATATGTCTGCATTTGCATCTCTTCAACTGCAACTGCATCTGCATCTATGTACATCTCCATCTGCAGCTTGCATCTCTCTTTAGCCCGTGGGCCAAATCATTTGACTTGTTGTTCTTTGGCTTGCCAATGCACTTGTTGTTCCTGGCCATCTTTAGCTTGTGTTGGGTGAGGGTGATAGGGTTCTCATGTGAGGGTTCAGTTCAGTTGCATTTGTGTTCTCGCTGCTCTCATTGTTCAGTGGGTCAGCCCTTGGGGCTTCAATGTTTAGAAGCTGAGCTTGAGGATGGTCCACTCATGTAAGTGGATTTCCACAATACCATAAATATTCACCATGCCTTTATAGTTGTATCATTCATCCACGAGAAAGTGTTTTCAACCAACATATTGAATAAGATTTGCTCAGTTATCGAATGGCATAAGTACATGTCACAAAAAGAGCTATGGAAAAGTTACATATTTTTACTCCACCAGTTGACTGACACTTTTCGCAAAAACATGTGGAATGGTTTTTCAAGCAGCTCTTTTTTTGGATTTCGTAAGATTTCCAGTCAAATTTCAGTCACCTTTCCCATCCTGTCGACTCTGCAATTTCGCGCATTACGCTCGCGGGTCCAACAGCCACCTCGGGTGACCCCAAACCTCAGAGTTTGCCTATAAAAGTAAAAGCTTTACTTAGCCAACACACATGGGACATGGTACAGTGGTGGGTCAAGAAAACTTTTAGTTTAGTGCCAAAGTACACTGAAATCTATGCAAATGAAGATCCACAGTAGGCAAAATATTTACCTAATTACCAGGCATAGAAAATAAAAAACAAAACAAAACAAAACGAAACGAAATGGACAAAAGGCATATTTGCATGCCAAAAAGTTGACATCTAGCTAAGCGCTACGAAACTTTTGCCAGTCAGCGGTAGACATATGCGAAAACTGACAGCCAACATCGGAAAAACAACAACAACAACAAAAACAACAACGACAAACAACAACAAGAAAACGAGTGTTAGAAAACAAAAAAACGTTAACTAAAAGACGCAACAGTAGTTGCCCCGTAGTTGCCTGAACACTGACTCTCTGACTCTGGTTTACAGATAGAGTCTCTCTATCTCTGTCTCTGTCTGGTGCCACATCCATGGGGACTGTCAAGTCATGCGGCACGTTGTTTACGCGGCATAATGAGTTATTAGAAAACGTTTAATAATTTGCATAAATCAACAGGCACTGCTATAAACTTGTACAGAAAATATGAAAATACAGATAGAGCTGGAAAAAATTGTGGAAAAAAAATATTATACGCATGGAATTTGACAAAAACAAGCGTCGAACTGTTGTGGGGCCTGTAAAGAGCCGAAGCGAGGGATACTCTGACGAGATTTAACAGAGGGTTAATTGCATGGAGGATAATAATGATTTATAGGAAATTCTTTATATGTTGGGAAAGGCAGCTTACTTACAAAAACATCATTTGAAAATTATTTCATTCAAATGGATCATCAAAAGTACTTTGAATATCCCTAAAGCTGATGCAGCTGCAATATTGAACAATCCTTCATTGAGAAAAGCATAGATTCTTTATTGTTCTTATGCCTTGATAGTAAAGTGAAGCTTCTGTAGACTATCCATATCCTTTATAGGCTTAAAAGTGGTTCCTTCTCTAACCCACAAACTTCCTACTGTAGCCTATATATCTGTTTTGTTAGGGTACATAGTGTTTAGCCCCAAGCAAGTGGTCTTGCTCCAAACTAAATCCATTTTTTTGCTGTTTTCTTTTCGTTGACATTTTTGGTACGGTACGCGCAATTGCAAAAAAAAAAAAGGCAATGTGAAGTGCCTGAAAAGAGTGGCGTTGCCTGCGGAATTCGTTGGGTAAATAAATGGCGTTTTGTATGCTGTCCGTGTCCGTGCCCGTGTCTCTTCGATAAGTATCATTGCCTTGCACATTTTTATTAATAATCATATTTGATTTATATTTAAGTTTTGGGTCCAAAGTTTGACAGATTTCACGAATAAGAGACACAATCGTGTTTTTAGCTTAATCATATTTTAATTTTGTTGATTAGATACTCATTTCTGAGAAATCTCAGTAGTCTATTGTCTGGAATTGTGGAATGCCAAAAATTTTATCTTGAGTTGTTCCATTGCTCCTGTCCCCCAAACGTTATCAGAAATATATATCAAAGGCATGTACATATGTATATATGTATATGTATGTGTCTCTTGTTTGAGTTTGTCATAAAGACCAAGCCCAACTACCAGCTATAAATATTATCTATTTTTAGCTACCGCATAAAACATAAGCCCAACCAAAACAAATGGTATTTTTATGGAATTATGTATATTTATTATTTATATAGATTTCGTAGATAAGGTTGAACTTTTGCTGTTTATCTGTCCGTTGCCAAAAGTGGTATCTGTGGAATTCGAATCGTGTCACAGCCGTGTCCAGCGCCATCGCCATCGCCATCGCATTGCAATCTCCCCCTCGATAGGTTTTTAACAAGGTGCGATAAACAACAAATTAATGCCCTGGCACGATGACAGCCCTGCCACAGCCAGGCACCAGAGTTGCATTCCACGTAGGGCGCCGCCGCTTCTTCATCGCCATCTCCATCTAGAGATCTCCAGATGGAAAATGGCTAAGAGTAAGCCTTGGACTGGGATGGGCTTTTGGAGGGGGTACAATTCATAATTGTCATTTATTTATTGCTCAGATATCGCGGGTTGGATTTTACGGGCGCTTATTAAAATGAATTTTTCAACACACACACACACACTGGGGGGGGGGGATCCACGGACCTGGGGCTGGGACCTGGGACCCTGGGATCTGGCCATCTGATAGGCAATTTGATCGAAAGCTTCGATATGTGAGTAGGTTCTCTATCTCTTTCACTTTATCTCACCCTCTCTTTCACTGTTTTTATTACATGTGAGCGCCACCCGCTGCGCAGGCGTGTAACTTTTTTTTACGATGATTTTTTTGTTTGTTTTGTTTTTGTTCTCTTTTTGCTGTTTGCTTTGGCCTGTTGTCCTTCGTTGCGTGTCTGTCGCTTTGTCTTTTGTTTAGAGCGGGTGGTGGTTATCTCTATCACTGTCCCTCGCTCCCTCGCTCTCTTGGGCTGTGCCCTTGGACCAACTGTTGTCGTTTCGCAATTTGTTTCTGCCGCGTGTTCACACCATTAAGGTGCCGCCAGGAGAAGAAGGAGCTGGCTGCCCCTGGGATGGGCTTTTGTTCCATGGCGTTCAAATTAATAGGCATCACCCCATAAGGATCTATGATTAATGATGCGCGACCATTGCAGCCGTAATGCTGTCAATATATCACAAAACACTCGAATAACCGATTACTAACCGGCGATCGTGGTGTGGTGCTGTTGTCCCTGGTGTTATCCCATCCCATCCCATCCCATACCGAGCATTGCATTGCGTGATTCGAGCCTCGCGTGAGGCTAATGATGATCATCGTCAGTCGGTCGTTCGTCGGGTCGGGTCGGGGTTTTGTCGATTGGATCCTGCTCCAGTACGTACCGCAGCTTGACTCATTTGCAACATGTTGCCCTGCTCAAGCAACCAACTCAAACCTGTTGTCCGCAATCTTGCTTGTGTGCGTGCCTGTGGCAGGCAATTATCGCATGCGAGAGCGAGCTAGTTGGAGAGAATTCAACCCCCAGAGAGTCAATTACAATGAGAAGCTTTTGGATAGAGTTTAAGTTCAAAAGTTTGCAGAGAAATATTCGAAATTTCCAACTAACGGATTTTTGTGGATGAAACCTAATCATTTCCCGATTTTTTATATCTTTAGCATTGCTTTCTCTTCGCATAAACTTAGTCCCACAAAAATCATGAAGATGTCCGTCTGCTTGCAGGGCAATCTCGAGAGAAACGAACTGCGTTAAGACATGAATTTTAATGGAAAATGTGTAAGATTCAGAATAGGTTTAAGATTTTTCAGAGCTTTCAAGAGCTTTCTTCTTTCCAACGGTCACCCCCCTTTTTCGTTGTTCGCTGGTCAACGCCATTCTACCCCCCACGCAGTGCACCGCTCACTCTCTCGCTGACACTCTCTCTCTTTTCTTGGCACAGTAGTTTTCTTGGAGCGCAGAATAATAAAATTATCGCATGCTATATAGGCATAGACCGTTATACGGACTCTCTGGCTCTCCTGCTCTCTCTCACTCTCTCTTGGTATTTTTCCCTGCTTCCGCAAAGTGTTAAAAGAGCAACATTTAATTTGCTCTTTCACTCCACTTATTCTTGTTTTTGTTTTTGCCTGCAAAAGTTGCACCGACAACAACACGCAACGCAGCAGCGAAGCCAACGTCGCTGTTTGGAGCTTTCTCAACTGGATGGTGTTGCAGTCAAGGTGTATTTGGGTGAGGGTGAGGCAAGGCACTTCAAGGCAAATATTATGCATTAACCACTCTCTGTCGCAACTGCGACTGCACATGGTCTAAACCAAATGCCGAATAGTACCAGCATAGTGGCAATACTCACTTGGAATGCCACACCTTACATTGATATACTGTGCGTGCAATCAACTCGCTCATTGCGGTTCTTCTTGTGGTTGTTGTCTCTGTTCTCTTTCTTCTTATTAGCCTCAAGTGGTGAGCACACCCTCCCCACCCACCCGCACTCCACATTTTGCTCGACTCACGCGACTGCAGAAGTCAGCCGGTCGGTCTCTCTGTCTCTGCCTCAGTCTGCAGCAGCAGCAGTGCAGCCTGCCGCAGCCTGGTGGTCGTCGGCCAGTTTTCGCCGCTCTTCGCATTCTTCCAACAACAAACAGAGACACCCAATCGCGGCGCGGATGGATCTGAGATTCCAACGAACACGAACGGACTTACTTTCAGGCAAAAGCGGGCTCGCGTTTAACTAATTAATAATTAACAACAATAACAAATTAAATTTAACAAATCATCTAACGACAGAGGCGGACTAAAAGTTAATTATGCAAATTGCTGGCCATTGAATAAATCCAGGCATAACGCTGTGTGCTTTTGTGTGTGTGTGTGTGGTGTGTGTGGTGTGTGCCTGCGCGTGTGTAGACTTAACACCGTCTTTGGCAAAGCCACCCTGTTTACTTGAAAAGCAAGCCTCGTGAACATTTGAGCCTTTTAAGCCGTTTAGCCAGGATCCCAAGGAATAGACGAAAAACGAACCAGGCCGAACCGAACCCCTTTTTGGCTTAGCTTTTGAGGATTTAAAGTATGGTTTTCGCCGGTTTGCCGGGGGATGGTCAAGTGATTCATAATAGCTGTAAATATGTCTACAGTGGGTACTTTGTAAAGGAAACCTTGGATTTGAGTTTTAAATGTTGGAAAATCATATCAGATATATAGATTTGTTTTCTCTCTTATATTGCGCATTGTTTCATCTTTTGAAAGGGATTACTTAAGCTTCTTCTTTCTTTCTGATCGTTGCCGTTAGGCAGCAGAACAGATCCGACACACAATCTCTGCACAGTCTCTGCCTCTGCCTCTGCTTCTGCTTTTGGTTTCTCTTTCAAAGGACACACACGTGTTGGTTGGTCTCTCTCTCTCTCTCTCGCCTGATTACTCTGCTCCAAACTATATTAATGCAAGGTGAGGAATTCGCAGAAAGGCGCTCTTCCGGAAGTCGCAAAGTTGAAAGTTAAAAAATGCAATTTGAAGAGCAGAAAAGCTTCTTCCTGTACAAATACACCTTGGTTCAGTTCACTCTGTGCGCAGCAGCGCAGTTCTGGCTCTCGCTCTCTCTCTCTCTCTCTCTCTCTCTGGTCACTGCTGCACGTGTGCTCTCGCTGGTTCTGGCCAACGTACCGCTGCCACGCGCCTTTGACACTTGTGACATTTTTGACACACAAATCAATTGTTACGTGAATTTTCAGCGCGTCGGGCAGCAGCAGCAGGAGCACCAGCAGCAGCGCAGTGGCAGCTGGAGTGGCAGTGTGGCAGCAAGGGTAATCCACAGCGAGAAACAGAAATCCCCATCAAAAGTCCCATCATTTTTTTGCCCTTCAAAAAGTGTCGGAAAAGTGCTGAAAATGGAGCCGTAATCGTTGCCTACTTTCGAGCGTTGCGCGTGTGACATAATTGCTCCGAACCGATGAGAACGGAACCTTAAAGATTAGTGCAAATCGGAAAGGGATTCACGCCATATCGGACCACACATAACATCGCCTTCCCCCCACACGTGTACCCATCCGTGGGGGTTTTTCCTGCCTGCAAATCGATTTCTGTTTCCGGCATTTTTCACGTGGCTGCTGGTGTCGCCACCTATCCCCGTCCGTCTATCCGCATTGCCGTCCGATTCCGTGCAGTTTTTGGTTGTTGTTTTTATTGCTGCCTAACGATTTTTCCCACAAAAACAACACACGGCGAAACGTGGCACGGACACAAAGTGTGACAGAGAAAGGGAGAGAAAAATAGAGAGAGAGAGAGAGAGAGAGAGAGAGCGAGAGCTCTCTGCCCCGGACTCTCGGGGGCATCGTAAATCGTAAACAGTTTTGCCCCAGCTGAAAGTAACAGTCGTCGGTCGTTTGTGGGGTTTATGGGAATCGTTATGGATTTCCTGCCTCTGGCCTGTATTTCGGTGGTTCTCTGCCTCTGCCACGGCCCCTTCCCCTAAAGCACGAGGTGGTGTGGGCGGCGCGGTGCGATATTTGGGGGCCTGCCTCTTCGTTTCGGAATCAGTTTCGGTTTCGGTTTCGGTTTCAGTCAGTCAGCTGCTGCTTTCCACGTGCCACGTGTCGCATGAGTAATGCTTTTCTTTTTGGGTGAAATTTCGCCTCTTGCAGTCGCCTCCCAACTCACGCCATAGAAAATACAATAAATGAATAAACAATAAACTACAAAAATAAACAAAAAAAAAACTATTATCAAAGACTGTTTAAACAATATCCAAATCAGGCTTCTATATCTTAATTAAATAATCAATTAATCGAATCGAAATATTTAGTGCTTAAATCAATTGCAAAAAAAAGTGTTCAAAATTCTTAAATCAATTTGTAATCCAACAAAAACAAAAATTATCCAAAAAGTAAAACCACTCGAAACCGAATTCAACAAAATCGATTTTTAAATGTTAGCGCGGATTGAATTTAACAGAGAAACGTAGACGAAATACGAATGCAAATTAGATGCAAAATAAATGGGTAAAATGAGGTCAAGTAAATACGATGTAAGTACATAATCCATTTATAACAACTACTCCTACCATATAGATATGTACATACATATGTATGTTAGAGATAATTTATTTATAGTATCTCTACTACAGTGGGACTAAGCGAAGTGAGGCACTTTCACTGCAACTATAGTATTTTTCCTTTGAACCATGTTCTATCTTTAAAATTGCCAATCAATTTTGGCCTTTCAAAAGCCAATCTCCTCTGGCAATTGAAGGTTACGCCATCACCAACAGCGGGCAGCGGGCAGCGGACAAATTTACATAATCACTTAACTCATGGCCCACATTTTAGGCGATTATCGGGTCAGAAACAGACAGAAACAAAGAGATCTGCACATAAATTACATGCAAAAACGGAAAACGGACGAGCTGTCTCTCCTTATAAATGTGGCTTACGTTCCTCTGGACTTCGACTCCGACGCGGACTCCAACTCAAACTCAAACTCCGACGGCGGAGTGCCCTTAATCTTGAATTACAAATCGAGTGCAATTATCTGACGGCTGCAATGAGTTTCCCCCACTCCATCCTTTGGCCAACCTCGGGGGCTCTTGGCAATTTGTTTTCACACTTTACGATTCGCATGGCCGGATAAATGTTTTCGATAAGCGTCGACAACTTCTCCGGCCTGGCCACGTTCTGGTTTTCGGCCAGGTTTCAGTGGGCTCTCTAGCCTAAGGAGAGCTTCGATTCGATTTCGAGTCCTACTTTGATTCTGTCTTGCGTGCCTCCGTTGGGCGCTTAGCAGTGGATGTTGCTACTGTTTGTGCGCCTCTAAATTTCGCATTTAATTGATTTGTCAACACAAATGTCTGTCGCGGTGGCTTCCTGTGGGCCGGGCCTCTAAGCCGCTTACCACAACAGACTTGGCCTGAACACACGAGTTACGGCAGATGCCGGCATAAATTTGCGACTTTAGTTGGAAAAACGAAAGTCGAGTGCCACATCAAAGGCTGTTCGCAGGCTGCAGGCTGCATTCATCAATCAAAATGTTGTCCGAGTCCAAGTCCAGGTCCAGGTCTGCCCCAGGGCTCTGTCTGCCTGCTCCACAACGGAAGTGGGATGAGGAGCGGTCACTCCTTTGGTCACTCAATCGGCTAAAAAAGTTGCCAACTCACGGGTGGAGGTTTCTGCTCTGCTCCCTGAATCCAAAGTTCTCCTCTGTGTGGGCGCCTCTTACGTGCTTTGTTTGCTGATGAAACAGGAGAGAAGAGTGGCAGAGAGACAGAGAGAGTGGCACAGTGGGATGAACACATATATTTGTAGCTGAAAATACTTTTAATATTCATTCTGAAAGCGTTCAGGGAGCAGCCACTTGCATGGCTGTTTGTTCCACTGTGCCCCGGTGACACTTCTGTCGACATTCCCCTTCTTTCATTCCCATTTTATTTTTAGGTAGCGCCTTTGGGCGGGCGCCTGGCTCCTGAACTGATGTTGTCAAGTCCGCTTTTGTCTTTGTTTCGCTTTGATTTCTTACCCCTGGATTATGTCCCCCTCCCTTCACCACGCATCGATGGACACGCGGCTGCCCAGCACGTGGGCGGACAGGGTGTGTGTGCTTGTGTGTGCCACTGCGTTTATGTCTCCATCCGCGTCGCCGTTTATTAATTGTGTGCGAATGTTTGCACAATTTGTCAATATTATCGCAAAAAAACATGACCATTGCCCCAGAGCCCACCCCAACCCTCCCTGTCCGGCTACCAGATGGAGTGGGGGTGCCTAAGTGATTTGTGATTTATGAATTTCAGCCGATTTTCGCTTGCATACCTAATAGGATGTGGCGGTAGCGTGGTTCCCATCTATCCAGCCAGACATGACTCCCCATGAGTCCCCCCACCGCCCGTTTTTATCTATCTATGTATATCTGTGTCTTTGGCCCGACTTCTATTTGCCAATTGGCCCACACACCGCACACACGTCTGTCTCCCCGTATGCTTTACGACTTTATAATGCCCCGATAATTGGGTCAACCATCGATGTGGAGAGCGGGGACGCAGCAGTGGCGTCGACGCATGTTTCAAATGTTTGATAAACGCGTTGTGGCATTGCCTCCTGACACCCGCTCATACATATTAATGCCAGACGAAGGCGAAGAAGGTGGTGGAGCCACAGAGGGTCTCCTGCTGCCCCACTGGGACGTACTTCAGCGGACAGTAACAAACTGCTGGACATTGCCAGTGGAGCAGCAGCTGGAATGAGAATGGGAGCGCGAGTGGGAGTTGTCATACAGGAAGGGAACTCGCTTGATTAGTGGCCCCCGTCATGGGCAGCCTTGTCTGCCATTTAACTTGCGGCGAAACCTTGTCCAGAAACTTGATTAAAACTTGATTCGCAGAATTCAAGAAAATATTAATCTACACAAAGAATGTCCTCCACTTGAACACTTTAAGGACTGGATGTTCTTTGTATGTATCAATCCTTCAATGAACTATTCTGTTTTCCCCAAGAAAACTCTATTAGTTTTCATTATGTAACTAAATTTGACAACATTTGTAATCGATTTTTCTTGATTTCAACTGGAGTGATTGCCTCAACTACTACCATGTACTGGGCGTCTCCTACAGCGGGGCACTCTGGCTGCCACTCTGTGCGCGCCAGCGAGCGACTTAATAGAAAGCGAAAACTCGACAATTTTCCCATTTTCCCCTGTGGATGCTGCTAAGCCGCGAAAGTAAATAATCCAATTATCACACACATGCGCGCCCATAGCATAAATAAAATCATTTGATAAGACGCAGGATGAAGATGGAGGATGGAGGATGAATGGTGGATGGTGGGCTGGAAGATGGAAGAGAAGAGTGTGTTGCCGGGTGGATAGATTGGAGTGGAGTAGAGTGTTGGCTGCGGAGTTGCATAAACATGTTTCCCAGGCGCTCGCTCGCTCGTTCGCTCGTTCGCTCACTGAGGAAGTAAGTCAGTCAGATGAGAGTCGACTTTGCATTTGAAATATGCTGCATTAATATGCCGATAAATATTTATCCCCAACTCTGGCTCTGGGCTATGGCTGTGGCTATGCGGCTCTGGAGCTCTGGGGGCTCTGGCCAACAACTCAATTAGATGACAGACAGAGGCAGACAGCGTTGGGAGCTGAAATTAAATGGCATAAAATATTTCCACGAATGATCATCATCATCCGATGTTGATTATGATCATCATGGTGCAACTTTGTCGCCTCTTGACTGGAGTTCCCTTGGGTGGGTGTATGTGGGTGTATTAGACAGTTACTTTTATTCGTAACACTGTATAGAGAATGGGAATGGAATAATAATAATGCTGGGTGATAAATTGGTTATACCTAGCAATCTCTTATATTTTTACGCTCCTTCCAATTTACCCTGGGTATACCCTGTGTCGACTTTCCAATCGTTAGCTCCTCGCTGGACTCCGTTGCTGCATTCCATGTCCATTGTGTCAATGTCAACGTCAGTGTTGCTCCTCCATCGGCGTCCATCGTCCGTCGTTTGTTGTCTGCCGTCCGCGTGGCGTGTCAACAATTTGACAGACATTCATCAGCGTTCGCCACTTTGGCGTTCGCTGCCTCTGTGTCGCATACTCAATCATTGGCGGGAGTTTCGCAGTGGAGTTGCAGTTGCAGTTGCATTCACAGTTGTCATTCCGTGGCACTGCTGCGCGGCTTTTGTGCCTCGTGCGCATAATTGATTTTTTTCCGCTTGGGCCTCTGGGTCTGGAACTGAAGTCATGTCCAGTGGCTCCTTTATACGCTATTCGCATTCTGGCTGCAGTTGTCATATTAATGTCAAAAAGATTGCACTTGATCATGAATTGTGCGAGTCGTGTCGTGTCGTGTGTTGTCTGTTGGCTGCGTGTTTGCCAATTTGTCAGTTGGGGAACGTGGGCTGATCATGGGAAAGATCTGAGCGAAAGGATGCACTGGGGATGCACTTGCTGCTGCCTCGTGTGGGCGTATGTACGGCGTCTTTGTTGCCGTTCGAAGGGCAGCTGGGAAAATATTTCCACATTTTTGCGCTTTTTGTAGAGAGAGAGACAAACCCACAGCACAATAAAACAACAAAAGCAAAAACCATAATCAAATTGATAAATAAACAATATTTAACGAATAAATACCGAATAAATACTTTACAGGTCTAGACATCTACTAAAAATAAACCCTGCCGTCAAGTATTTTATCGAAATTATTTTCGTTTTTTTTTCCGTTGTTTCTGTTTATAATTTGTTTTGCATTCCTGACCTAAGCTATCTAAACATTTAATGGGTATGACTAAGGCATCGATTCTTATGGGGATTACACGGTGCGCATGGGGGGAGAGTCAATCGTAGAGCGAAGGCTTTGAATACTAAGTCTGGTATTAAAGGAGCTTAAGGAGGTTTTTGGGCGTAAAGTAAAGAGTAAGTTTTCAATGCCAATAGGAGTTCGTTTAGTATCTGCTCTATTTACTCTACTCCAGATACATGTCTCATTTTCCGTGTCCCTTATTTAACATAACATATGTACATACATAACCCATTTTTCGCCACTTCCCACATCGCCAACTCTTGAATATGCCACAAACAAATCTCAATTGCCGTTTAATTGCTTGATTTAATTGTGCCAAAGCAAACACAACAACAGATACTGATACATACATATATATGCATACATATGTATGTACATATGTATACCCTCAATATTGGGGGCGCCTCAATGGCTGCACATGTGTCTGCGATTGTATTGTAATTACAGGCAAAACATTTAGACGCCAATAATTAATAGATATTTACATAAACACAAGCACAGACTCGCATGCAACTTCGGGCGCCGAAGCATTGATACATGTATGATTAATATACATAGATACTAATACTACGTGCATAAAATTGTGTCCTTCTCTGCATTGTAAACATCTCTTCCCAAAGTCACAGTACCCTCTGCGAGGGTATAATGCATTGGACAGACGTGTTCGGACATGTCATGAACTCACTAAAAGCAAAAGCACAGACCTGGAAGGAGGAGAGGGAGAGGCGAGAGTGTAGATTCGAGTATGATTGCCTGAGTGCTGGAGAGGGAGAGGGAGAGGCAGAGGCAGAGTGGAGCGTGGAGATTCTAGCATGATTGCCAGAGTGCCGAAGTGGGAGAGCAATGAAGAGAGGGTGAGAGCGACACACAGTGTCAGAGAAGGAGGAGAGACACAGACACAGACACACCCGCTATATTGCATTGCATTGACATTGAATTGCATCGACATTTGCTCATATCTAACTGTAAAGTGGAAAGAGACGTTAAGATGACTTTACACTCTACCGCTCTCCCCCATCGCCGTTGGCACTGGCACTGGAACTGGCACTGGCACTGGCACTATCCATAGCATTTAATCTCCCTCTGCCTTCTTGTCCCCCCGCCTGCCCCTTTATCGGTCATTGTCATTGCATGGAATTCACATGTGTAGTTGTTGCTGTTGTTGCTGTTGTTGCTGTGGCTGTCGGCTGGCTTTTAGCACTTTATTAAATGACAATTCGACGAGATGATGATGATAATGATGATGATAATGAGCTGGTTGGATGGTGATGATGTGGTGGATAATGATGTTGATGGGCAGATTGGAA
The DNA here is from genome assembly GCF_018151105.1 of Drosophila obscura. Classification (NCBI taxonomy): domain Eukaryota; kingdom Metazoa; phylum Arthropoda; class Insecta; order Diptera; family Drosophilidae; genus Drosophila; species Drosophila obscura. The sequence continues at coordinate 9,915,412 of NW_024542774.1, read as the reverse complement.
AGGAATGAAAATTGAATTTCAAATGGCGGAAATTTGGCAATCGGAATATGGGAAAGGGGAATTAAGATGTCAGGAGATGCAAATACACGGAGAATGAGAAATGATCGATCGAATCTTATCTTATTTTACATAAGTATATTACCGTTAATCAGCCCTATACATATATCAATGATCTTGTTTCTAAGCATTGCGAATGCCTGTATAACTGGTTTCCCCCTCATATCATACCATAGATTACAGCACTCTACCCCTCAGCCATTCAGCCGTTGATGTAATATTATCCCATAGTCCAAGGCATAGCACATTATTCAATCCAAATAAAATATGGGATAAATCAACTCGACACCTTGCTTGCTGGCCATTCATCAAGCCCCTGAACAGAGTCTACCATTAAATCCACCAAAACTGGAATGGAATGAAAATAGCATTAAACATTCCCGATTACAATGCCGATAAAAATAGAAATCACATTTGCATTGCATGGCACTCGGTCAGTGGCAGTCGGATATCAGCAGATACTGCGCAATTTCCATTCGATTCGATCTTCGGATCGCTTGGATCGCTTGGGGCTCTAGTGTTTGTTGTTTGTTCATGGGAGTGTATGCCCGGCCAAATAGATGCAAAACCTGGCTACGTGTAGGCCTCGTGATCTGATGGATATCACGCAGTCTTCCAGGGAATCTGTGAACAGAACACGACTATATATATAGAGATCTGTGTCAGAAGTATCAGCATCTTCGTCAAGTGGAAAAGTGATTATATCCACAGGGTCGAAAGATCAAGCAGTGAGAGCTTCATCGAATTTCCAAGAAATTCAATTCCTTAAAAGTGTTTTTTTTTTTTCTACCGCATTGCAGTCGTTTGGTGGCCAGATTTTACTGCTCCCATTACGCTTGATTGACTTCCGAATGAACGAAAAGAAGTTACGTTTTATTGACAGCGGCTAAAAGGACTTGTCGGCCACCGTGGCAGTAAATTTTGAATCTGGGTTAGACACCAGTCCCTTCTATTATCCTCCTGGAGGCGAACCGCACCCGAGAGTACGATTACGAGCAGAAAGTTAATTAAAAGCTTTCAGCGCTTTGACATTTGCCGCTAATGGCACGCCTCGCCTCCCTCCATAATGGGGCTCTTCTGGAGCTGTCGTCCTTGTGCGTGAGGCTTTTCCCCGTATTAGTTTTCCAGCAGCAAAAGTCGCTCTGACAATTAAGAAATACCTGTCAGCGTTGCCCGCATGCTCAATAATTTTTATCACATACATTTTTTATCGCAAATATCACAACTTCATCAGCAATCAATGCGGCCAACAACAACAGCAGCAGTGGCAGTGGCAGCAACTTGAGGCAGGCCGGCAGACAATTAGCCATAAAATTAGCTGCAAGTTGGCTCACAGGAATGCGACGTCGATGGCAACGGCAAACGGTGGACAGTCGATGGCCAAGGCGCGTGCAGTGGCAAATTGAAAACAATTTTAGTTATTTGCATATAAATGCAACTTGAGACGCAGGCTGTAGGCGGGAGGCAGCAGCAGCAGCAGCAACTGCAGCCACATCCACAGCTGCACTGTGGCGGGGTCCAATGTGGAATGAAAGGCAATTCGTGGTGGAGGGAACATTTTAGTTCAGATTTCAATTCAATAAAAATTAAAGCAACCTGCAGACTTATCCCTAATCTGTTGCCATTAACTTAATCAGAATTGCATGTAAAACTATTCACTTTCATCCCATCGTGCAGGCAGTAAGTTTGGTTTACCTTTATAGATATGGCCGTGTTCTTTGGGCCGTGGTCAACACTAAGCAGATAAAGATACTCGTATCTTTATCAATATTGCCGAGGAATATCAAATATTGATATTGGCCGAGTGGCAGCATGGCAACATGGCAACAATAAACATTGCACCGATCGAAACAGAGTGCACACAGAATGTATCCACGTGTCCCAGACATACATACATATATAACTCGTTCATATTCATAAATAACACTTGTGAACGTTGCTTCTGTTGTTATTGCTGCAAAATACTCGTACGAGTATTTCCACCAAAGTTCAAACGACATTTCACGCCTAATTTCATTTGACAATAACAACAGTCAGCAGCAGCAGCAGCAGCACAGCGAAAAGTGGGGAATTTCGATACATTTTCCCGGAGGGTATGAAGCCTTTGAGCAGCTGTTCGCAGCCCAAAAAGTAATCTAAAGGAACCAGAGTCTATGTATTCCATAAACATTTATATGCATAAATCGTACGACTATACATCCATTATGAGAGCAATTTATCTGCTAGGGTATCTAAAGCCTCGGATTCTCGATGATAGTTTTCCCTGCTTGTTTCCAGCATTTTCCTGCTGCTGCTGCTGCTGCTACTGCTCGGGGGGCGCTCTGTGGCTGTGCTGCTGTGTTAATTTGAGACATAATTGCAAAGTCGGAAGGATGAGTGGATGGTGAGGGAACCGGGGGGCGTGGCAGCTGCCGCCGACTGGTTATGACAGCAATGACAGCGACTGCTGCGGCAGCACTGGCAGTGGCAAAGGCATTTGAATAATTTGCAATTAAACGTTCCACGCGGCTCAGCAATTAAGCGAGTGGCAAGCGGAGGCCAGACAGAGAGAGAGAGAGGGAGAGGGGCGTGATTTGAAGGGGTGTGGCGTGAAGGAAAAACAAGGTAAACATTTCCTTTTTAACCAAAACGCTGCCACACGACGTATGCGTAATATTTGTCATGCATTCAGTTTTCGGTCGCCTTTTGAACGGGTTTTTCGAGGAGCGGAGCCGAGAACACGGCCAAATGTGCGATGTCCATCAGCTGTCCGCAAGGCTGCTGAAAGTTGATGCCCCACATGATGAAGACAGCCGACTCTGGCAGAGACAGCCCCAGCCATAGCCACAGCCAGAAAGTCAAACTGCGATTCGGACTGGGATTCAGATTCAGATGCAGATACAAATTCAGCCGCAGGACCGGTCAAAAGCAACACCCAACTGTGTTTCCAATTAAACGCCGCTTAGCCAAACAGCAAACAGCAAACCAAACAGCGGTGTCAGCGTCTGCGTCAGCATCAGCATCAGCCTCAGCCACGGCGACACATGTGGCATGCAACAACTTTCAGTGTTGCTTTACGGTTAGGACCGCACGCCGCTCACCGTTGCAGTTGCCAGGCGCCAACTGAACTTGACTCTTTATGTGGCAGACAGATGTGGATGTGGATGTGGATCAAACGCGACTCGCACAAAGTGTGGATACGGCCTGACAGATTGATGGCCAGCTGATTGATGGATTGATGCATTGAGTGCTGATTGATTTATGGTTGATCGGCCAACGAGCGTAGTTAATGATTGTGAAAATGTATCGTTCACACTTTCAGCTCACTGATTCAACGCCGATTCAATCATTAGGAGTCCATTCGTGCCGCACTAATGAGTGGAACCGCTCGCGCAAAAATGCTTATTAGATCAGTGAGCAATCAGTGATTGAGCTTCTGGCCAGACAGTCAGCAATGCTCCTGCTGTGCCTGCTACTGCTCCATGGCGTTCTGCTGGGATCTGCTGCTCCCAGTCCGTACAGTAAGTAATGCCTCAAAGATCTTTCTCTCGCTGAACGACGATTCCCATCCCATTCCAAGGGGAGCATCTGCAGAGCAAATTCACCAACATCAGCGTGGAGTACAATGCGGAGTTTTTTGGCAGCATCAGTGCCTGGCTGACACCGCAGGGTTACCTCAATCTGGACATTAATCTGAATCGAACAATCAAGCCGGGGATGCGCACCACCATCACCCTGCTGCAGAGAGTGGAGGGTGGCTCCGAGTCCAAGCGATTTCAGACGCTCTTCAGCTACGACATGGACATATGCAGAACCCTCAAGGAGCTCCTACAGGCGAGCCTCATGAAAGTGTGGCTCCGCAATGTCTTCAAGTACGGACACTTTGCCACCCGCTGTCCCATCAAGCCCGTACGTAACCCTCTTCCCTTTGGGAATCTATGGGAAGTTATGAGCTCTCTCTCCACCCGCAGGCCTTCTACGACCTGCGCAACTTTCAGATGGAGAACCACAGCATTCCTGGGTATCTGCGACCCGGCTTCTATCGCGTCCACGACACCAACTACTATCGCAGGCCCAGGGGCGGGCAGCGTCGTCTGGTTGCCACTTTCACGCTGGACATAAAGTTCTATTAAATGGAAAATGCGGAAAATGCGAAAAATTCCGATACAAGTTTCTTCATTTCGAGTGGGCCAAGGGGTCGCGGCTTTGAGTGCCCCTTGAGGCGGGCAAAAGTTTCTCTGCGGAAAGTGCTTAAGTTTTCAATTGCAGTCCAAGGTCGGATCTGAGCTCTGGCTGAAATAAATCAGCGAAAAGGTTATCTAAGCGAATGGGAGAACAGATGTCCGATATCCTTTCACTTTTACCCCCATTTTGCCCTCCATTCTGGCTAGAACTTTCGCCTCAAGGTCTCTCTTGGGCTACGGAATTCCGTGGTAATTTCTCACTGACATTTGGCTACTGCTTTCTGCTGCTGCTACTGCTGCTGCCGCATGCCACACACGGCACAAGTCTTGAACTAATTGCATAATAAATTCAAGCAAATTTATGGTGTTCGCAGCTCTCTCCTGCTCATTTGCAGTGTCACAAAAGGTGATTTATCTCTGGCTTAGCTGTGCCCCGTGCTCCACATACGAATATCATATAAATACTATGTCATAATTGCGGTATTTGGGTGGGTGTTTCGCTCCGGTTTGTGCCTTACAATTATCAAAACACAACACACAGTAAAGCTGACAATTACAGCCATTGAATTTGGTTTGCTTTTAAATTAACAAAGATTGTTGAGTAAAAGTAGAAATAGGAGCATGATTTTAATCTATAATCCTCAATCCATATATAAACTATATTAAATGTTGATTCTTTTACAGGTTACCACAGCTTACGGTCTATGCCAAGATTATTTACCTCCTGATGGTAAGTGTTTTGCCGTTGCCACTTTAATTCATAGATCTTTAAGTGGCTCCCTGGGAATTCCATGCTGAAACATCGATGACACCATCCATATCCGTCTCAGACGAGACTCATTTCCATCCTTGACTGTCGCCGACCGTGACTCCCGTGCGGGTTCAATATTCGCGCCCAATGCTGATGCTTTGATAAATGTACGATGAGATACGATATTTAGAATCCAAATATTTGCATGCCTCATGAGCCGCCCTTCAGGGGCAGGCAACATTGAGTACCGAAGCGTGTGCAAATATTCGATAATACGCGTACTATCGAAACAATTATATCATCGCACGGGAGAGCCCAACCCCAGACCCAGACCCAGACCCACGGGCCCCACCCTCTGAACGGAACTATGCCAATTATTTTATCTGTGAAGGGAAATTCCCTAAAAATCAGAGGAACTGCTATCAATCGGCGATTGATTGGGTAAATATTTGCACGAGAAAAGAAACTCCACGCAACTACAATGGAAATGTCGAGTAAATAATTATACAAAAAAAAAGATGACAAACAACAAGCGATCGCTAATTAAATTATACTGTTTTTCCATTCCACCGAACCGAACATCTTCCTCTCCCTCTCTCTCACCACTCGGTTTGCCTGACTCTTGGTAATGTTTTTACACATTAATTTATTTGGCAATCAATTTGAGGTATGCCATGCCCCCCAGGAATGGGGAGCCGGTGTGTCGGTCGTCTGCCGTTTGTTGTTAATGTGCCGAAATAAATAACTGAAATAACTGAAATTCCTCGGGCGTGAAACAAACATTTGGCGACGTCTTTCGCTTCGCAGTTCCGTTTCGAGGCAATCTTTCATTCGCCTCTCCACATCCTCTTCCATTGAATATTCACAGTATTTGCATGTAATGAGTGCGCGCATCATTTATTTACTTATTTGTTCTAAATGAGCGTATTTTTTGCGAATTATTTTGGCATGCGTTGGCACTCCGAAGCGGAGGTAGGTCCGCTCTGGGGTTTGAGGCTGAGACTTGAGACTTCACTTTGAGTTGATTGAATTGTTCGAAGCGCTTGGAATATTTTTTATATTGTGCTGCTGCCACTCAAGTGTATTCCTCATGCCCTAGGCATGCGAGAAATATCTCGTACCGAAATGAGCTACGAGACCGAGTACCTGAACCTCTTATACAACACATTTTGAGCATTTAGCATTCGCAATTCGGCGGCACTCACTCGAGTATGTAAATTCTGAGACGGCAGTAATTATTTTTGGATATGCGAAACAAAATTCCACTTGCAATAGAGGAAGTTTTTTTGTCTGGATTTATTTGTATATTTTAGATGATGATTTCCAATTGTATATCAATTCAAGTAAATTTTAGATGGTAGCACATGGCGTATGGTTGATATGTGGTAAAGATACAAATGTTTCCCTTCAGTCTGAATGGAAAAATCTCAGCCCAAAGATCCATGTCTTCCTCCACATTCTGTCATCACATTTATCTTTTTTATTTGATATATTTTTCCTTTTGTTTGAAGGATATATGTATCTGTTATAGTTAGTTATGGTCTTCGAAACTATGCTTTCTCTCATGACTGCATTTGATTGCGCATCAATCATTTTCACAAATAAAAAAAAATCATTTTTATTTACTTACGTGATGCGGATGCGGATGTTCCAACTAAAATGCACACAAAACTTTAGTTCCAGTTCTTGATTCCCATATAAATCACAGTTTTATTACCCAAAGATGCGATGCGGCCACTCAATGGAGAACCTTGGCCTCTGAACCGCTGAACTGCTGAATCGTTTAATGACTCACTGCGACACTCGCAAAGAATGGAATGAACTGCCTGTAGGCCATGGGATTGAAGCCTTCTTTATAGCTGATGGATGGTCGGATGGGCCGCAATCGGTGGCCGAATTTTAATATATCTAATGCACTGGTGGAATACCAAGGGGTTAATATTTACACTGGAATCATCATCACATCGACCATGACCATGTCCATGTCGATGTCGATGGTGGCAATGAGCGTGTGCCGAGCAAATAAATGGGCAATCAAGGGCCAAATTAGCGGCGCTTTTTATGGTGGCTTAGTGCAGGGGCTTTGCTTTTGATAGCGTCGATATTTTGATTGGCGCCAGGCGGCAAGACAGACAGACAAGCGATGGAACAACCGATATCTAGGTGTAAAGCGCAAAAAAAAAAACAACTCGAGTATCGATGACGAAAAACCTTTCGCAATGCAATGAAATTATAAATGATGGCTCTTACGGGTGGATTTTAACTCCAGAATTAGTTCTAAGTTCTGTGGCACTCTCCGTAATGTAATCATCTATCTTATCACTGGGCAATGCTTTATTGTCGTTCCCCCAAGGCTGTCAGCCATTGCTCTTGTTTTGAGAGAATCGTTTCATCAATGAAATCCGCGCACGCAAACAGATAACACGGGGATTTCACTTTTAGCAAATGTTCTCTCTTTTTTTATGGGAAACTTTCCGTTAAGGTTTTTTATTAATTTCATACATTTCTGAATCAAACCTTGAACGGAACTAAATTTCGTTTCAAGCTGAACTCTGGTTTTTATACCGAGATGGCGTGCAAGTGATATCAAATGATTTATATGCTGACATTAAATGGAAATTAGCGCTAAGGTTAGGGGATATCCCAAGGAAAATGGTGAACAGTTCTTTCACTTAAGTTTTAAAATGGCTGGGAGTGGTAAAGATTATTGGAATATCTAAGGAAATTCGTTTTTAATCATTTAACAAGATGTTGAGAGTAAAGTTTATGGCTCAATCAATGGTCTTGCCTGGTGCCTGAACGTACATAGAGTCTGTCGATTGTGTTGCCACCTTCATTCGAACTCAATTCGCTGCCAGTTCTGTGTTCTGTTTTATTACGAGGTTTTACTGTGTGTTTCTGTTATTAGGTGCTGTGCTGTTCTGTGCTGTTCTGGCGTTGCGCCCAAATGTGGCGCTTATCATGAAATTATTTCAAAACGTTAATTGAATTGTCAATAGATGTGGGGAGGCAGAGCCAGCAACGCTCCGAGAAGCAGCAGCTGCTACGGAACGAAATCTACGTTTAGATATACATTTATATACATACTCGTATATGTACATATACTATACTTCTTGGTACCGAGAATTACCCCCTATAAATACCAAGAGCTATATGTAAGTTGGTCCCCTAATTGCATTTGCCAGATAAGAATCCAAATTTTTTGGGCCACTTTCTTTTGATTGTCGACATGAAAATCTGTACCGACATCAAGGCCACACCATAGGCCAGAATGTATCCAAAACTTGTTATTGTTTCGTTTCGATTCGATTATTTTTTTTATTTTTAGTGCTTTCGGCGCACTAATCTCTGACATCGGGCAATGTTTTGGTCAGCAGCGGAAAGTTTTTGTCGCGTTTTAAAAACGTGCTCGATGATAGGCAGCATTGGCGAAAAAAACGTGTTTCTGGCAATCACACTGACAAGCATTGATTAATCGCTAAATTTGACGGGAGCTCTTAAATGGGTTTGTTGCAGATAAAGACGCGACAAACAATTTCCTTTTGGAGTACAAAAATGTCTGAAAAAGATAATTCCTGGTGGGGTTTTTACCAATGAAAGAGCAGAGATTCAGTTTAAAGCTGAAATTGTCTTTAAATTAGAGATACCTTTAATTAGTATGTGCGCAGAGAAAATGCTGCCAAATGGTGTCCCCCGACAACAGATGAACTCCCGCAACTACCTCTGAATTATTCGTATAGCAAGTTGTGGGGATCCCTTAAAGAGGGCTGAGGAATGCGGAATTGTTTTGGGTGGTAGGTAGCACACAGAATTGTCAGGAGCACCTGCCTGTCTTATCGTCGGAAATAACGTTGAATGCTGACCCAATGGAAATTCGAACCAGCTGCCCAGATATGAATACGAAAATTGGACAAGCAGTCTTTAGTTATCTGGACATAATATGATATGATACTCGTATGAATACGATATGATCCTGTTGCGATGCCTCATAAATTCATTTGGCGACTTCTGCGAAAACACTTACAGCACTAAGACCCCGAATGACATGGCCAGTGATTTTGATTTATGATATTGTCCGTCCGTTTGGCGGCGGCACATTCGATTGTAGAGAGGGAGAGAGAGAGGGAGCCTAGAGAATTATTTGGCCGCCTTAAAAGGCTTTTTCTGTAAAATACGAATACCTTTCCGGCTTTCACGGACACAATTTCCGCTTCTTTGCAGTTGGGTTGTTGGGTGCTGTTGACTTGGCTAATGTCTAAGCAAATAATGCAATTTTCTTGGTTCTGCACATGGCCATTCGCTACGAGACGCAGATAGATTTCGTTCCATAACATCTTTGTTGGATCCCTGTTTACAACATTCGATGTATGTAGCTACATATTTATGACAGTTGTAAACAACAAAACAAAACAAAACAAAAACAATCGATGCGGGGTCTATTTCTATCCTGTGCTATCAAAAATGTTGTATAAGCCCCTGCTTATATATACTTATTCCGTCGTACATTTGCCACTCGTTATCGTTTGGGGGGATCGTATGATATATAGAACCACCAAAAGGAATAAAGCTCGACCGGGAATATAAACGATGCTGAGATGCAGTGATTATCTCTGGAGGTTCTTTCTGTGTTGCATAAGTTTTAAAAGTTGGAAATTAATTAAAGAAAAGAAAATTGCAAGTGGCGCAGATGTTTCGTCAAACAAAACGAACCGAGGCGTACACTGCGAATGGCTATTGCCATATATTTAGTATTCTGAATAACAAATTGGCTTGGCAAAAGTGTTCCCGCTTTGGTTTATGTAAATATTATGAGCGCATGCGAAAAATCTAGATGGAGCACTGAATGGAGTGCGAGTGCTCAGGCGAGTGGCAGGCCACTTGTTCGTAATAAATGCTGGACAAACATTAGATTTATCGATTGTTTCGTTTCGGCCAAATTTCAGCTTGGAATGTTATCATTTTGAATGCCAAAAAGGTTCGCTTCGTGAGGAAGCGGAGGGATAGCCATACCCACCCACCCACACCCACAGACTATAGGCCAGAAGACGGCAACAGACGAAGCTCCAATTCTAATCTTATCGCTGATGGCTGCTCTTATTGATTAATATATAAAGATACTGACAACCCAATTGTGGGTTGTGTTCTGTGGGTTGTGGGGCTGTGCGCCGCTTGCCCCTGTGCTGTGTATCTAAATGGAAGAAGGCTAACGCACCAGAGAGGGGAGAGCGAGAACCTCCGGCTCCGCCTCCGCCTCCGCCTCGGCCACCGCCCATTTGTGGCACCTGTGTGCCTGGCGCTAGGCGCTGACATCTAGAGCAAACATTGAGACACACACAATTATTATTTTTCATATATTATTGTTATTTCTTGCCATAATGGTAGATACGACGATTATTATTATTGTTATGGTGTGTGGCTGGCCTGCTCCTTTGCCTGCTGCCTGCCTGTCGTATCTGACACGCATTTCTCTTCGTTCGTTCCCCCCCCCCACTGCCCCCAGCCGTATACGCGTATCATCGATAAAAGGCCTGTCTGCCATTGAATGACAGTCCGAGTGCTGCACTGAGCGAAATTTCACACATATTTCTTGATATTTTGCGCACTTAGATAAGCGCCGCCCTCGCCTTTTTGGCTTTTGTGGCAGGCCATCAAAGGTGATAATCGATTTGGGGGTGCCGTCTAAGGGGTCTTCCATTGTGTAAACTTATCGTTGAACCAAGCCAGCAAATAGGCGGCTACTGAAACGGTAGTAAATGGATAGTTCGAATTAGTTACGAATAGGCCGTGTATCCACACTGCTTATGGCTGACTAATGCTCCCCAGTGCACATCCCCGTGACGATCATAGCCAACAGACGCAGACGCATTATGTCAACGGCAGATGATGACCCACTTATGGATCAACCATAAAATAATAAAAAAGCTTTGTCTTCCGCTCTTGCACAACTTTCAAAAGCCCCACAGGAACCTAGAGACTGTTTTTTTTCTTTTTTGGGGCATCACTCTCCCTTTTCTGGGGTTTTATCAGAAACCAAACTTCCGCTCAGTGTAGACGACACACCTCCTCAACCCCCAAAGGGAGAGTGACAGAAAGAGAGAGAGAGAAGCGCATTCTCTGGGCGGAGCGGCAGGCGGTCTTTTTGTGATTGTGGATTGTGTTGACAGAACCAGAACGAGAGAGACGAAGTTTATGATGATGATTTCTGCCATATGCCATATGCCATATCCATTCCATTCCCTAAGATAGATAGATACTCGCACTCGCACTCGTACTCGTACGTTGTGCCATGATTTGGACTTTTCGACGGGAAAACTGCTATAAAAAAGCACAACAATACAGAACTGTGTGTCACTGCATCATTTCTTACGACTATTGTTGTTTATTTCCTGTAACACGCAAGAGGCCAGACGACAAACGAACCTCCCCTGAAACCATACCTGAAACAGAACCAGAACCAGAACCTAGTCGGAACGTTGCGACGTTGTCTCTAGTGCAAACAGAATATTGTATATTGTATACCATGGTCTGCCATGGCATTTATTTCATGTGTGTGTGTGACTTATAGAGAGTGTTCCGTTATTGCAAAACGCATTTTGTCTTATCTGCAAAAGAGCCCAAGGCCCCCCTCCTAACCAAGACCCCCAAGACACCTCAAGGGAGCCTACTTTCGGCCAGAAGTGTGGCAACCTGTCAAAACCAAAGAACCAAAAGGCATTTGCTCTATGCCTTCGATTGTTATTTTATTTATGCCACATTCCTTCAAAGCGGATAATCTAGCAAAAGTTTCCACTTAAGGAACTTCGTTAATTTTTTCATTTATTGAAATATTTCGATATATTCCTGCGGGAATTTCCCAACGCATTCCAGTTGCTAAAGCAAAACAATACGGAATTAATTTTACTTTCGATGGGAATTAAGTTCTAAAACCTATAGATTTCAATGGCTTAGAAATGTTTCTTGATTATGGAAACAAGAATTCATTGCGCAAGAATTTCAATTAAATTCCATGGAATTTGCACCTTAAAAACAGCTATAGAGCCAATGCCCATGCCCCTTACACTAGGGTGGGTATACTGAAACACTGATAATATATGCGATCGGGGGAGCATAACGAAACTGCCATTCATACATACATATGTTGTGAAATATACAGCAGGGTACACTCGAGTGCCATTATCGATGATCGTTTCGCAATTAGTCGCTGGCACGAGAATCAAATCAATTAACTCCGCTTGTCAAATAATTTGTTGTATTTTGGATTAACAAAACAAAGCGAAAATTTTGTGATAAACGGTAAACATGTTACGCGTGCAACCACTGCCACACGCCACAGACAGGTGCTCTGTGCACAATTGTACTTTGTACTCTCTCTCTCTCTCTATCTCGCTCTCAACAAATGGGGACAACAAATAATTACAAATGAAGACCTCTAACTTGAGAATCCTCTGGAGTTGAACACACCTCTTTTGTGTTCTGTTGCGAGGGCATTAAAACCCGATCGGTCAGGAAAGACAGCTTAGCTTTCTGGCCCACCACACGATGACCGGTCAGAGCTATTTTGGTGGATATCCACAAAGAACCCCCTTAGACTGTGGCTATCAGTGCCGTGTGCCGTGTGCTGTGTGCCTTAGGTCAGGGCACGAAAGTACAGTCAAACACTGGGCTAGGGGGGAACTCGCTATCATGCAACGTGTGTGGAAGGAACATCGGGACACTCGAGTAGTGTCGATTGATTGAACTTTGGCCGAGATTCCAAAGTGGAGGGGCACCCAGCACCTGACACACTCGTCGTGTATTCGATTAAAATTCCACTGGGGCGATAAATGAAAGTGCCACTAGGCTCAACACGCAAAACACAACACTCGAAAGAGGGGCGGTGGCCAAAAGTGTCTTATCAGTGCCGCCCCACCCAGCCATCCATCCCCTATGGCATGGCCAACGACCTTAGCTTTTGAGGCGGCGATGCTTATGCAAGTGCCTGCCCCTGCCCCTGCCCCCCCTGCCCCTGCCAGCGACAGACTTTGGCCAAATATTTTAGCCATGACTCGTGACTCGCCCACTCGAGTGGCTCGTCTGCCTGCTGCTATCAGTCGCTGGTATCTGCGGCGCTTCCGTGTCAGTGGAATTGATCAAAAGAATGTTCTTTAGACGGCACTGAACCCTTTTGTTTCAATTTGCCAACCGATCTAAGGGCCCGCCACTCGATGGAATTCCTGGAAACCCCATAGATTGCCCCACACAAGCCCACCGATACTGTACTCCAGTGTGGAGTATGTGGGATTATGGCCAGAACTAACTGTTGGCTAGAACCTTCTAGCAGAACACTGAGTGTACATCCCAAAGAGTGTCAAAGTTTTCATGGGAATAGATTTCGAATTAGAATTTCTGAGTGATGTGAGATGGTGCGTTTGGCAAAGTTTCTGTGTTGCATACCCCTGCGGGTGGGGGTCATCCTAACGGGTTGTCTATTCGGCATAACGGACATTATAATCGGTAGCTTCGGGTGGTATATGGTGGCCAAGAATGAGTTTCCCGACAACGTGGTCGAGTTCTTCAGGACAATGGATACCGCCACATGTGTGGGCTGCTTCGCGGGTACTTTCTACTTGCTGGCCCTCAATGATCTAGTGCTGATCTATGGCGCCATCAGGGTGAGTGCTACACTCCCTCTCCCTCTGCCTCTCTCTCTGGATACTAGATATTCCAACCTTAAACCAGGAAAAGCATCGCTTTATTGGTCCCTGGCTGTTGGTTAACTTTGTGGTTCTCATCTGTACGATGGTCACGGCCCTGGTGAGCGGCATAGCCATCATAAGAATCGGTAAGATCTATCTGGAATTTGTTTCTAAAATGATTCTTCCCTTAGTTATTTTTTGTAGCTATTCTCAGCTATTGCATGTTTGTCGTGAACTCCTTCTACAATGAACTGACGGAAGAGGACGATTGATTTGCATTTGCCTGACTGTCAATGAAATTTTCAGTTTACAAATTGGGAATAAAAATAACTGCACATCTGGCGTTTCGCAATCCCCCGAAACTTCTTCCTCCTTCCCGAACGAAAGTCAAACAGGATTAAGCGATTGAAATGAAACTGCCCTTTCCGATGCGATGCGATGCGATGCCGAAAAGCCGCTCAAAAGCACCGCTTGAGACTCATTAAAAATCCATTAAACTGGATAAGCTGCTGCGGAAGGGAAAGGGCGGCGAGGCGAGGCGAGGCGAAGCGAGGCCTCAGTTAATAAATACAAAAAAAAAATGTGGAGCACTTTGGTGACAGTTCGGGGAGGAGAAGGTGGGCCCAGGCCCTCCCTGGGCCTCCACCGAGTCAACAAAAGCCAAAAAGTCGAGGGTCGGCCACTTAAAAGCTCATCTCACTCTGTTTGGGGCACGTGGGTGGGGCAGAGGGGGGTGAGTGCTATGAGTGCATTTCGATGTTGCATATGCAAATAAATCATTCCGGAACGGAGTTCGAGCCCTTGAGATATGCAAAAATTCAAAACGAAAACCCGAAAAATGGTTCATGTCGAAGCGCGCGCCTAATGAGTGCTGATCATGAGTAGTTTATGGCGGCCGTCATATATAAACAACAGTCAGAAACAATTCATGAATGAATTGCCGATGAATCAATGAGTAAACTGCACATGATTTAATGAATGAATTGCAAATGATTAAATGAATGAATGAGGGATTGGAAGGCATTGGAAGACCAAACATTCAATGAAAGTAATTCATATAGCGAACCTAAATCTGATATTGAATGTATCTGAAAGAGTTTGTGCAATGATTCATATGATTCAATGATTCATATTCATGGATTCATAGGCACTCTGCGAGCCTCTATATATTGATTCATGGAGTGGGACTACTCCAAGTGCTGATCCACGGCAGTTGCTTGTTCAAACAATGAGTGAGTGGGTGAGTGTGAGTGTGAGTGTGAGTGGGTGCCATAAACATAAACCCTGCGTATCTGCCAGATAGAGATACGACCATACCTCTTTCAGTTGCAGTTGCAGTTGCAGTTCAAAGCGGGTTGAATGACACCCTCAAGTGTGTGTGTGTGTGTGTGTGTGTGTCCACCTCGCTGCCCTGCCCTGTCCTGAGCTGCCGCTACCGCTGCCCTGCCGCACACTGTGTCAAACATTTATCAGGCGGCTATCGATAAGACGGACCCCAGAGGCACGCTACAAAGTTGGGATAAAGATATCAGACACCCACGACCCGTCTGCGTTGCCTTCGGGGGCCTTCGACTACAAAACGTTTCACTTCGCTTCGGTTTCACAACTTTGTTTAATGATTGGCATAAAATTCACTTTCCATTTATGATCGCAAAACGGAACGCCGCCTGCCGTGCATTTTATGCCCTGATTCTGTACCCCGAATCCGGCATCTGTATCTGTATGTTGAGTCCCCAAACAGGGGGGGGGGATCCAAGATGCCGCCGACTACTCTTCTAGCCAGAAACCGCCAGTGAATTTATGTACAGCCATTAAAGAAATGTCCATAAAACTTTGCGCTTAATTAAAATGCCAGGTAAACACGTTGCCCCAAAGGATGGCCACAGCTACTGCCCCGTGCTCCGTTCCTCTTGCTGTTGCGACGGTCAGTGAGCTTTTCAATTTGGACCGAAATTGAGCCGCGAAACCCATATTTACGGCATCCTTTTTCAGCACAAAAAAAAAGAAACTCGAAACCTAATGAGATTTTCCCAAAAGCAAAAATCATAATTTCCACGCGCAATGGAGCGCAACAAATTGCAGCATTTGCCACAGTCTCAGCCACAGCCACACCCCCTTCAAGGAGGGTGAGAGAAGCATGCCACTTAGTGGCCTAAAGTGGAGGAAAATACGTAGTTTAAGTAGGATAAAAGTGTGCAAATTATGCAACTATTTCTCATCCAAAATACTGCCATTATATATTGCATTTATCACGGCAAATTTTACTTAATAATTATTTATAATATTTTCTTAGATTTTAAACAATTCCAAGGAATTCCGACCTTGACAATGTGACTCGTTTTCGTATTTTCATCGATTGACGCATTGTCTGACAGCCAGAGATTTTCACATTTCAGACATTTGCTTCGATATGCGACACTTTTAGAGGCCGCTGACAACAAAATCTCACTCTCACTTCGCTCTCACTTTTCACTTCACTTCGATGAACCGAAAAGAGTGACGCCACATGACAGCCTCGAGTCGGGGCCTAAACTGTCATTGATCGTACAAAAATTTATGGCTTAGAAAATTATGACAACGTCATTCGCATAAATTGATACGAGAAGTATTTTTATAATATATACTCGTATATATTATTATTTATTTTTATTTTTTTGGTTTAAATGGCAAAGAACTGATTGAATGATGCAAGAATTATTTTACTTTTCCCTTTCGTTAAAGCTGTTTTTGTTTGATGATATGAATCTGTTTTCAATCGGAATTGGAAGATTAGAAATCACAGTGGCTGCCTCTCTCGATTATAGAGCGGGAATATATATATTGTATATATATATATTAATAATACGACCTGTTGTGCCCCGCTTATGCAACGAGCCGTGGCAATTACTTCAGATTTCACTTGGATTGCGCCCGCCCATTCAGGCGTAAGTAATGCCCCCACCGGCAACAGCTTGCCACAGCAGCGCGCCACAAAGTATTCGATAGCCGAATGGATGATTAAAATCTGAAATTTTCTGCACATTAAACATGGGGGACATTAAACACGAGACACAGTATCTGTATATCTGTGTCTCAGTCTCAGTATCTGTCTGTGTGTGTGTGTTTGTGTCTGTGGCATATCAATTTCACCCCAGGAGAACACATGGCTGCAGCACCCCCCAGGAGCAGCGTCTTGAGCTTCGTTCCTGTGGCATAAGGCAACATGATTCCGTTTCCGTTTGACAGTGCAAAAAAAAAACACAAAAAAAGGATAAGCAGCAGAAGTGGCCGCAAGGGTTGCACAGCCTTTTGACAGCTTCCTCTCTGCGGTGGCTTGCTCCTCCTGCCTGCCTGCCTGCCTGCCTGGCCCCCGTCTGTGAGTTTCTGTGTCAGTTGCAAGTTGCGCGTCTTTCCGCTTCCGTCTTACAGGGCGACTGACGACGACCCGGCGACCGACCCCATAAATCCGCTCCGCTGTTTGTCTTAGATCGTCCTTCGTCGTTCCCTCGCCACAGAGAGGACTCTGCCTGTCGCCAGTTATCCGCCACATATTTATTTTCCTTTTAAATGTGTTTTCTGTTGATTTTATTTCATCGTTCGGTCGGCAGTTCAATGAACGCATTTGCCGGCGCCATTTGCCAAGAGTCCTACTCCTACTCCAACTCCTCCTCCACCATCCTGCCTGCCCCAGCCACAGCCCCCACTCCTCCTCCGCTGGAAGGTTGTTTTTCTTAATTTTTCAAATATTCCAACATTATTACATTCCCGTTCCCTTCGGCGGGTGGGGTGGTAAAAAGGAGGCACGCAAACATTTTGGCGCACATTTCCGCTGGAAAATGGCAACCGAAATGCCAAAAGGCCGCCAGTACGAATGATGGCTAAGAACGGCAACGGAATGAGAAGGAAAAGGAGAGAAGAGGAGAGACCTTTGGCAACATGTTCATGTTGCTTGACATGCAACGCGGGGGCACAGGGCACAGTGGAGTGCCGTGCCACACGGCTAGACTCATTACCCAAAAGGGGAAAGGCTTTTTTTTTTACGGCAAAGGCAGTGCATGATGTACAGTGGCACAAATTGAATACAGATTGAATGCCAAGCTCTGGCTTGCCACAAAGATTTGCCCTGAACCACTGTAAGGGCAACACCTGCCCTTCCCCTAGCCCTTGCACCCTGACGACTGTTACTGGAATGGGAATGGTGATCCATTATGTTATTACATTTACGGACAATAACCAAATTACAGGTCTCCCCAATGTTGACTTCCGTTCTATTGATTACATTTGCATTTTGATTAACAAATGAATCGACCCACCTCGCACCCCTCCCTGGATGAGAAGAGGGCAATGCCAGCGTTGGAGCAAGTGTTTAGATTTGCTTTAATCACTTTTATTACTTGTCAAACATGAATCGCCCGACGGGCCCGCACGAGCATGTATTATAATACCCATAGAAATACAATATACGAGTATATGCACGAGTAAATATACCAAAAGTCTGGCCCGTGTCCAGGTGCAGGGTGCAGGGGGCAGCTGCGCCGCCCGCTGCCGCTATGGCTGTGGCTATAGCTGCGGGATATATTTTGTTGGCTTTGCGGTTTTCTGTTTACAAACTGCGAAACAGAGCACCCATCCGGCTAGCCGGCCTGGCCAAAGGTGCGCTGGGGTAGGGGGGGGGATAAATATGAGTCGAATACGAGTACTTTTCAGATTAATTTCGGGGTTTTGTGGTTGCCGGATGGCCGCGACACGTGCCCCGCCCCAAAAGACGGAAGCCGCAAGATCCTGTCCCCCATCACCCTCATAAATCATGCACCTCTCCACGGGAAAGGGAAATCAATTAATGCTCATTAATACTTAGCCGGGATCGCTCCCAAAAATAGTATCTGCTACGTCTTATCGGACGTAGCTGTGCACCTGGCTAATATACGATTCGGGAGCAAAGCTCAACTGAACGCACAGTGAAGCGGATGCCACCGCTGAAGCGGAGACGTTGTGCCCGATAGCCGATAGCGGATAGACGTAGAGTGTCCGCGTCCGCGTCCGCGTCCTCTGTCATGGAATCTTTTTGCAGGAATTTCGTATTCCGATTTATTTACGATTTGTTTTGATTTCATAGGGGTATTTCGAGGGGCGCCCAATCTTTATTGGGGCTTTGGTAGCTTCGGTAGCAATAAATCTGAGTGTGTTTTGGGTGGGACAGCACCTGCCCTAGCTCCAGCTCCAGTGCCAGTGCCAGTGCCAGTTCCAGCGGAGCTCCTCTGCAATGCGCTTCGATTTGCGCGTCATTCAACGTGCGAACGTATGGTCAGTATCTGTGTGAATGTCGGCGCCATTTGACTGATAAGCGGAGCCGATTAAAAATGCTTGGTCATCTGAAGTTTCTACAAAGGCAATAAACCAATCACTGGAATCAAAGAACAGTAACAGCAGAGAGTTTATGGATCGACTTTTATCCATACAATCGTATCGCAAAGTTATCTCATTTAATTCTGTACGTCAGT
This sequence comes from Drosophila obscura, assembly GCF_018151105.1. NCBI lineage: Eukaryota > Metazoa > Arthropoda > Insecta > Diptera > Drosophilidae > Drosophila > Drosophila obscura. Next base: position 9,896,286 of record NW_024542774.1, on the reverse strand, counting down.
GAAAGGACCTCCAACCTGAAGGCCAATCTCTCCACCTCTTGGATCCGCCACCTGCGGAGCTGTCGCTGCCATTTCCTCGTCATTGTTGCCACACCACACGGAAGCCTCATTAGCGTGACTCATTTCCCGAAACAACTTTTCGTTTTCTCTTGCGCTGCTGCCGCGCTGGGAGGAGGCTCGCCAAAAGGCCAAAAAGCGAGGAGTGTTCCCCCCGCTAGCCTGCTTCGGGGCAACAGTTTTAATCGTAATCAGTCATTGTTATTGATTGGGTGATATGCCACCCCAGCACCAGCACCAGCAGCAGCAGCACCACCCGCTGAGTGGTTAATGCTGCGTTGATTGACAGCAAATGCCCGGCGCTTAAGAGGGGGCACAGTCTGTTGGAGCCTCGTTCCGGCGATTAGGAAGCGACTGCGACACAGAGTTCAAGTGGGGGCCAAAGCCAATTGGCGGGAGGCTGTCAACGCGACAATCAATGCGAAAGACCAAACAAAAAATGCCAACAAAAAATGCCAAAAATTAAATTGTTAAGTTTATTAAACAGCAAAAACGCGGCATACAAACAAAACAAAACAAAATAGCAGAATTGTCTGTCATGTCGGGGAGTCAAAAAGGCCAAAACGGTAAACGGCAAAAATAAGTAACCGTTTTGCAGTGGGTTTGCCTTGGGGCTGTGGTTGTGGCTGTGGCCTGTGGCTGCGGCTGTGGCTGCGGCTAGTAGCTCTGTCTAGCCTCGCTTTAAGCCATTAACCAGACAGTAAGCTGGTGAGTGTTTCCATGTGTGTGTCTGTTTTTTTTTGTTTTGTCTTCTTAAATGCTTGTCTTTGGCAGGTTCTCAGCGACCGGCGCATGCAATTAAATCTAAAGTTTGGCTGCGGCTGTGGCTGTGGTGGAAGTTGGCCAAAAGGCCACCCACGCTGCTGGCCAATTAGTTTGATGAGCGCCGCGGCCAAAAAAATTAATTAGTTTTTGTTTGCGGTACTCCCTCCACGCTTGATTGGTTGCCAGCAACAACAAAAAGATTGATTTGTGTTGCAGATTCCCGGCTGGGACTGACCTACGATCAGCCTTGAAGCTGGCTGACACTGACACCCTCTATTGAAGGCCAGCCACGCCACCTGTCGCAGCAGCAACATTCCTTACATTGGTCCGATAAGGTGCCCTATCCCGGGGGGTTTACCATCCAGAAGTTAGCCCTCCAATAAGAATAACAATAACTTGTAATCTTCCACTGACACCCATAATATTTCGCTAATGAACAGCACTCACCCATCATCAGTTTGGATCACTTGACAACGCGACAACATTAAATATTTCGATGGTATTGGTCTAGGTGCTTCGATCGAGTGTGGTTTGGGGGAAATCTAATCGTGTGGCAATCTGTTGGGTCGCGCATTCCTTGCGACGTCACAGCGATAAGGGCTAACAGTTTCGCACAGTTTCAACCTCCACAAAGCTCACATGATCAACGTTCAAACGTTAGATGTGTTTATGGCTGCAAAGAGGATCGAAATCGGCTACGCTACCCCCGACAGTTGGCAACAGCAGAGTCGCTGGCTGACCGACTGGCTGATAGACAGTTTTTGGGTAAAAGTGTAAAGTAATTGCTTACCAGTAAAAATGAGGCATGAGTCAGACCAGCTGATGAAATTGTGGCAGACCGACCCTTGGACTGAGCGTTAGATATGGAAATAATCCCTATGCTGAGCACACTACAATCCCATTCCAATTGAATGTCCGTCACTGCAGCCACGTATTGACCATAATTGAACATGACTTTAATGGTCTTAAATACGAGTAGCTGCCGAGTCGGCAATCGGGGTAATCCCATCCACAGGGACTGTGCCACACCGAGCAATCAACCATCGCGCCAAGTGCCTGTCAATCGTCAGGCATCAGCATCAGCATCAGCGTCGGCCACTGACAATGGACCATAATCGGGTTGGGGATTACAAGGACTTGGCAACACAACAAAGAAGGCGAGGCACAGAAATTGCCATTGTCTGTGCGAACAATGGGGGCACCGAGCACCGAGTGGCAAGAGGCATCGATTGTCAGTACGGCTTCCTGTTCTGTTCCGTTCCGTTCCGTTCAGGGACATTGTCAATCAATGTTCAATCAAATGAGTTGCATTTTCGGCAACTTCCGCTGAGGACAACGCCACCCACATGACACACTTCTGCACTCTGGACACTCCCCTCTGCTGCTGCTGCTGCTGCTGCTGTTGCTGTTACTGCCCCATTATCCAACGGATGCCACATGCGTCCCTTTTGCTTTGTTGTGACCCTAATCGCCTCAGAATTGTGATACACTTTAAGGGGTGGGTCCGCTTTATTGCCGTTCCCTTAATTGAGATTGAGTCACATTAATGTAGCAGCAATTCGCACAGGAAGCAGATCCCGGCGAGGGCGTGGCCCCCGGCCAGCACCATGGCCGCCATCACAATGTCCTCGAGTCGCAGCGGATCGATGCCAGAGGCCTGGGTGGGCAGGAACCTCAGGAAGCCAGCGCGCACCGCCAGCTCGTGGACATCGGCCACGAGCTTCTCCTGCAGCCCCGTCTCGAAGAGCCGCTGCAGATGCTCGTTGTACAGCCGCTCCAGGGGCCAGTTCTGGCGGATTACCTGCACGGCCCAGGTGTAGCCCACGGGATCGAAGAGCTTCTTCATGCGTGGCCGCCGCAGGAACTTCTGCTGGTAGAGATAGAAGTCCATGCGGTCCTCGGAGTCCACGTAGGCAAAGCGGGGATCCAGGCCATCGCGTCGCTGCTTGTGGAGCGGCTCCTCCACCAGGAGGAAGCGTTCGCGCAGCTCCTCGGTGCTGCCGTACACGGAATTCGGCCTGACGTTGTGCTGCTGCAGCAGGATGCTGACATTGGCGGCCCTCAGGTCCGCCACGGAGTCGATGGGCCGCTGGTAGAGCTTCGTGGTGAGCATCATCGATAGCTGGGCGACGTACAGGCTGGACAGGACGAAGCCCGTGGCGAAGAGCAGGAGCAGCAGCAGCAGCCGAATGCCACCCGAGCACTGCGGCAGTGTGAGGCTGCGGGTCAGCAAACTCTGGACGGCCAGCAGGAGGTACTGGCCCACATCCCAGCGGCCAAAGCGCCAACGATGGAGCAGTGCCCCCAGCAGTGCGATGTAGGCCACACTGAGGCCCGTCCACAGCCAGACGTAGGGGTCGAAGGGTCGAAAGAAGTAGTGGAACTTCGCGATGGGATTGCCAAAGGGCGCCATGATGGCCACGCGATTCAGACGCACCGGCTGGCTGGTGGGGTAGCGGAAGGTCATCAAAAAAATGCTGCCACAGGCGTCCGCCTCATTGGACATCACCAGACTGAGGCACTCGGCCGTGCGGTAGCGTCTCAGTCCGGGAAACGGCACCGCCTCGAAGGTGGCATTCAAGTGTGTGGCAAACAGCTTGAAGATGTTGATGATGCTGCCCTGGTAGCGGCCTGCGGATGCCACGGACTTTGCTTCGTTCACAAACGAATGCGGTGGATCATTGGTGACGAGGACCCGCAGAGGAACACCCATCAGATCCTTGCTGTTTCGCTCGGACAGATAGTCCTGCAGAGTTGTGCGGGTCAGTTTGAGCCGTGGAAAGGGTTTCATTGACCAGAGTTGATCCTCACCGGAGAAAAGAAGAACATGGGGAAATCCTGCATCCCAAAAGACTTTGAAAATGTCTTCATAGCTGACTTTGCTCTGGGTATCCCCGTCCACATCCACATCCATTAGCAATATGTCAGTCAACTGCCTATCCTTGAGATACATTTGGAGCACCCTCACAGCTGCCAAGTTGACATCCAAATCGCTGGCCAGTGGAGTTATGATGAGCACTGGAGCATCGTGATGTGTCTTTAGCTGCTCGCTGGTGTTGTTTCCCTGCAGCAGCATCTTTGGTTGATTGCTCCGAATGGGTAATCCCTCAAAGTTCTCCCCCGAGAGGCCATAGTAAATGTGGGTTCTGATGCACAGCTCGTGGGTCAACTGGCGGATAAAGATGTCACCTGGCTGTGCTGCAAGCACGCCTAGGAGTGGAATCCACAGTGAAACTTTGAGTGGCGACATGTTCAACAGCCAAAGCACAAGTGCCAGGACAATGGGATGCATCTAAGAGGTCAGTTAATTCAATTAGGCGTACTAATTAGTGGGCTAAACTAATTATGGACAACTAATTAGAGCTGTGATGGACATGCATGCAATTATATATTTATCGATCGAAAGATGTGGTTCCCGCACCGTAATACCCTATATTCAAACGCAAAAGAATATTCACTAACATATCCTCTTACAGATACAGATATAAAGCCAGTGTTATTCGCTACACATTGAATGCAAAGCTTAGATTAGATGCTTCAAATTCCAACAGCTGCTGCATCGAACCTCTGTTATTAACAGAAGCACCCCTGCTAACAGCACTCACACAACAGAGACAGACAACAGGTTCGAACGGCAACAGCTGTTGGCTCTGTTGGCGCTTCGCTTTTTCTCGCATGCTATAAATATCGCACTGCAGAGCTGCAGGCGGCAGCAGTAATGGCCGCTACACACACACACCCGCACTCACACACACAGAGACACGACACACAAAAAGTGAGAGACGAAACTTTTCAAACTGTTGTTGCTTTGGCCGCGCTGTGTGTGTGTGTGTGGACTGGATGTTGCTGCTAATGTTGCCTCCGCTGTTGATGTTGCTGTTGCCACCGCTGCTGCTGCTGCTGCTGCTGGCGCTGCTGCTGTTGGCCGTGTGGTAAGGAAGAAAAACACAAAACCAAAAATGTCGCACGTTTCGCTTCGGTTTAGTCTCGATAATTCAATCGACGTTCAACGTTGTGTCTGCCTTGTGTGCCCCGTGTGTGCTTTACGTCTTATGCCGTTACGCGATTCAGTTACGATTACGAATACGAATACTCAAGCAGCGAATACCCCAGCGAATACTCCAACGAATACCCTCAACGTTTAACGGGAGACCCATTCCAAGTTACGTGCCACAGGGTGCAAAAAAAAATTAAATACAAAAAAAATATATATATAAAAGTTTAACACAACAAAAATTTATTGTCGCAGCGGAAGCGGAAGTACATCGCGTGTGTGTTTCAGTATATCGTTCTCTGTGCCGTGCCTCTGTGTGTTTCTGTGCGTGTGTTTGCTTGTGTGTGTGTGTTTGTGCCCCTGCAATGGATTTCATTTTCATTTGGGCCGACAACGACAACTGCCGCTGCATTTACCAGTGAAACCGAAACGCGAACGGAACGGAACGAAAGAATACTCGTGCCTGCCCCCACAAGGAGTGTCCACCAAAAACAACAAAGGAAATGTGTTCGGGATAGGGCTAGAGCTGCATACATATGTACTAACCGCCTCGTATCGGTCAAGTGAAGTGAAGAGCGATTACATGGGGATTACGACGCCCAATGTCATCCCAATCAATTAACTGCCACCGCTCACTTATCGCCCAAGCACCCACCCACTTATTGAAGCATTAGTTTACTGCTCCCGTCTGGCAGTAAATGGGTTAAAATTATGTACATTAATCGCCGAATGAATGTCGAATCAGTTAGAGAGACTGCTGTTTTTTATTGTGAGTATTGAGTATTACCTTACAGCCCCATAAAACAATAGTAACAATAATAATGGTAGGCTCAAGGCTCCCTCCCCGATGGAAGCCACAGTCACAGCCTCATTCTATATCTCACGCACGGGTATGGGTATGGGTATGGGTATTGGCCCGTGCTAATTAGCCAAGTTACAATGAAACTTACAAGCCAAACACTTCCTCAATCGCACAACACTTGACAGAACCACACCAGCCCCCCTCTGGGTTCAAGTTGGTAGCAAACGTTGGACTCAAAGAGGAACAGAACCGTACGGAGACCGTACCCCAAACCCAAACCCAAACCCAGAGAAGCTCTTTGGAATCTTATCAAGGCGCACACTCTACAAAGCAATGATATCGCCCACTTCTTCGCCATGAATTTATGCTCCGTGTAACCTCGTTTCGAGTATTTTCCCAAGCGTTTTGCCCCTCCTCCGCTTTTGCTCAAAGTTGGTTAAAGATACTTGCGGTGGGTGGCAGGAGGCAGGGTGGTGGCAAAGTGAAGTGGTGCACGGGGCAGACAAAGGGGGTGGGTGATGGCGGGGCTGATGTGTGGTGGGGCAAAACGCATTATTTTGTAATTATCGACAGAGTTCTAATAAATAAAGCGTCACAAGGCCCCGCACAGAAAGGGTTTCTTTTTCGTGGGCTGATGAAATTATGAATGAAGATAAGGTGTGGCACTTCTTCGGATAGAAGACGCACGAAATTCATTCACATTTTTTTTTTTTTGGGAAAATCTCTATAAAAACTGTTTGGTTTTTCCCCCGAAACTTGAATGAAAAATTGAAACATTTCTTTTATAGTAAATTCTTTAGTTTTCTGCACATTTCCTATAAAGATAAGCAGAAAAAGTCTGGAATGTATAAGTGAGTGTATAAATCTTGAGAATTAGCTGGGATTTACTGGAAGATATACGATCCAATGTCTGTCCTCGCTGGAAATAACAGGGGTTTGGCCGAAACCTTCCCACTTCACCTTCCACGCACGCCAGTGTGCATTTAGTCGTCTGTCTATATATATATCGCAAGTAAATCTGGGTTCCGATATGATTTACAACCTGACCTGGTACAATAATACCCCACAGACACCGAGAGGGGGGCCGAGGGAGGGATGGATGAAGTGAGCGACGGCCGCAAGGCGAAACAATAAATTCATTAAATCAAATGGCGCGATTATTAATGTGAATGTAATAATATATCAAATGAAGACAACTAATCAAACATGATAAATTACCGATTGATAGACGGCGAGGCGTGGCGCGGGTGTAGCAGGCAGGAGGGTGCTACGTGCTATGTGCTTCCGATATACGCCACAAAAATAGTGCAGCGGAGTACAGTGAGCACTCCTCTGAGTGGCTGAGCAAACAACATGCTTGTCGGCCGGGGGGGGCATCAATTTTATTTGTCGTGACAAGGTGTAAACATTGCTATGCAATTTAGGTTTCATTTTTATTCTTCCTTGAGTTTTTTGTTTTGTTTTGTTTTGCTCCATGTATCTGTTAGATACAATATTGATGGCTTGTTCATAGATAGCGCGATAACGGAACCACACACACACATACATATATTTTAGATGGGAATGGGGAATCATATATAGTGTAGAGTAGTGTATCCAACTGCATCTAATACCACGCTCACTCACGCTCTCTCTCTCTCTCTCTCTTTTCTTCCAGGTGGTGATTTCAGGTGCATTATGTACAGTAGAAGATTACGTAATAATGTCACAGTGTGCACACAACAAAGCCATACACCTAGCTGCGGCAGGAACAGTCTCAGTGACAGACATTTCACAGATACGTAAGTATATTCCGATTGCAATAAATTTACTACTTAACATCATGGCATGCCCTGCTCCGCGCGCCACACATCCTCAAGTGCCACCGCCTGCCTTTTCTGCTACTATTTTTGTTTATCGAGACACGTCTCGTCTGCAGGAAATGCCTTCACAATTTCTTTCTTTACACAAAATATTTTAACAATTTTTACAGTACGAGTAGATTTTTGTTATTGTTCGTTTAATGCTTTAATTTACATCACAATGGCAATGGGACCACTTGACTCTCTTACACCAGCGATTGCAACCACAACAAGTGCAATTGTCAGATACGAGATACTTTTTCGGGTGTTGAGCTATTAATAATGTCTTCTCAACTGTCATTCAAACGCAAAGAAATTCCACAACAATTGGTGCTGGCATGCTAATGAAGATGGGAGATATAAAGAGATAAAGAGAGCATGTCTTCAGGAATTTCAGGAATTACACCAAGAGCTGGAATAATAGACAGGGATGGTATACCAACAAATTGAAAGATTTTTCGCTGAATTAACAAGTTTCCTAAAGGAAGAATATTAGCAGCGATTCTTTCTCCCATTCTATGTTCCAGATCTTTAGATCTTCAGCAATAGTTACATAGTTCTGCAATGGTATCTGTTATTCAAGATATGTTTCCACAACCAATACGTTTGTGCAGCTCTTTTGTGGCACATAAAATGCATAATTTATTGCAAAAACTACCAAAAAAAAAAGAAGGAAACAAAAAACCAGAAGAGAAACAAAAAGAAAATCATACAAATTTGCAACGCTTCGGGCCAACTTTCACTCGGCCGAATGTCCACGAAAAACAAAAAAAAAAAACAAAATAACCAAGAAGAGCTCTGCGCTTGGCCATGGCCAATTAGAGGAGAGGCTGCAGCTGCAGGCCCGAGGGTCGAGGACCAGCACGAGCTATGCAGCCACCCAGCAGGATAACGGTGCGGCAGGGGACAAAGGACGAGCCGGGATTCAGGGTTGAGAGTTGAGGGTTCAGGGTTCAGGCGAAAATGCTGAACAACAGGTGCAAAAACATTATTGTTTGTTGCGAGTGCGCGTGAAAATTTCCAGCTGGTGAGCCAGAAAAAAGAAAAGAAAAAAACGTAGAGAGACACCCCACTTAAGGCCTAATGTGCGAAAAGTTCTATTGTCAATTTGCACGCCTTCTTGGCCACGACGACCCTGAGGCATATCCTCGACAACAGCTTCATTCATTTGCATGACTAAGCTCAGGTAGTCCTCAGCTCTGGGGATTATCCTCACCAAAACTAAGCTGCTGTTTGGGATTCGGATGCGGGACTGGACATCACTTGTTTTGGTGGGAATTTCCCATTGAAATTTGGAAATTTATGGGTGGAAATGATGGTTAGCCGAGTCCCGAGTTAGCTGGAAAATAATCAAAAGGGAAATGCTACCCTCCGATGATTCGCCTGCTGCTGCTGCTGATGCTGCTTCTCGCTTCTGCTAATGAATCTTGACATCTCAATCAATTTTGTGGGAGAAGAAGGGTCTATGGGGGGAGGGGGTCTAAAGGGAACTTTCACCACCCCAACAGAAGAAGAGGAAACCACAACATTTTCCCATTTTCCACAAATACACACAGAAACACACAGAGAAATCGCCGGGAAACAGAAGCGGGCAACACGTCAATAAATCACATGATTTAATTTCAGAAAAACCAACATGCAGAAGGAGAAAATTGTTGAGGTGGATTGTGGCTGGGATCGTATCGTATCGGATCGAATGGGATGGGATGGATGATGGGAATGAGATTCTGTTGGGTTCTGTTTTGGGATGGTGGCAGGGTGGAAGCACCTATGGGCTGCCTGCCGCAGGGCTAGGACTCGGGGGCCATAAAACATTTTATAGCTCATCATGTGCGGCCATAAATTTGAGAACGCAATCAGTTGCAGTTGCAGGCTCTCTCCCCTTTGTCTCCCCCTGCCCCTGCCACTGGTACTGCCACTGCGGCGGTGTCCAGGGCGTTGCCCAATCAACACCTAACCCTAAACCCATGGGATGCCATTGCTCATGTAACAAGTAACGAAACCGTTAATTTCCCGATCAAATATGAACGAGAGCCAAGTGCCAGTCGCTATCCCAGGGCCCCAGCGATCATTTGGCCCTTTTTGGGACTCTTCTCCACTTCGCCCTCTTAGAAGTTAGAAGCGGCGCGCCGCACTGGAGGAGCGAGCCCGCGGCTTGTGTTTGCCTTGTACTTCATTAAAAATGTTTAGCATTGTTCGGCATCGTTGAGGGCTGCAGCGCCAGCGATCAATCAGAGGTGCGGAGGCGACACGGAATGCCGACTGCAATGTGCTGTGATATGTCTCTATAACTGAGTGCCAGATATTGCTGGAGATTAAATCTCCAATTCTTAAACTGCTGTGATCCGTGCCACAAAATATGGAATCATTAAATACCAGATGCACTGCCTGCCACACACAGTTATACCTACCTATAATCGTTTCTCTACCTCTTCGATGCTACTTTCTGCGATGCTGTGTCCAGATGAATCCCTCAATGACTGGACCAACTCCGTGCTACGAGTATTTCCCAGAGTTTAGAGCCCCAGACGACGAAGAGGTGCTAATAATGTGGGAAATATTTAGCACCATCATTACAAACATCATTAAAGTATAAATAGATGTGTTTAACATGAAAACCCCAGAGGAATGGGTTGGGAATGGGCAGGGAATGTGAAGGGGGCAACAGAAAAAGAAACCCGAAAATATAATATGGAAAACCTCCAACAGAAAGTTCGACTTCGAAAGGAAATCATGCCGTGAAAGAGATTCCAAGAAATAGCACCATTCGTAAAGAGAGTAGGGAAAGGGTTTCTGGTGGGGGGGCGGGGGGGTTGTTATAGGGGATAGTCATTGAACCACTGCCTCGGCGCGCAGATTCATCAATTAACGCCCCTGGTGAAGAGCGGGGGCCCCGGCCCCTCTTCATCTGCAGCACAGCACTGTCTACTGTCCACTGTCCACAGTCCACTGCAGTCCAAGACGTCAGCAAATAAATGCATTTCCGCTGTCCAGCACAAACAAATTTCCAAGAGACGCCGACGACGCGGACGACGAGACGACAACAAACGTCAGCAGAAAAACGAGGGAAAAATTCCCAAAGAGATTTCGATTTGAGTTCGATTCTTACCTACCGCGCGACCAGCAGAAGGCCAGCAGAGCAGCGGAGTGTGGTGGTGAGGAGAGGAGAGGAGTGGTGAAGAGAGGAGTGAAGGGAAACGGTTAAGAAAACATGGTCAACAACAAAGCTGAACAAGTGTACCGCTTGCCGATCGTCAGTCCAAACGAAGAACAGAGCCAGAGACAGAGAGAGAGAGAGAGGGCAGATCGACAGTTTTTGGTCAATTGCTTCGTTCGATGTTTCGTTGGAGAAAGAAAAAGAGGGAGAATGCGGCTGAGACTTGGAGTAGATCGCCATTGATTTCCACTTAACGCTTCAAAAACTCAAGTGGCCATCATTCCGTTCCATTCGATTCGTTTCGAAATGAATCCAGTCGCTGGCCAAGTTTACAGTTGAAGCCAGAAAGCCAGAAAGAAGGGAAAATGCGCTTTCCTACTCCTGAACTCTGTTTCAATATTATTGTTTCCCACAGTTTCGGGGCTCGCTCGGGGAAATATTTAAGCGCCAATTTGATGTAGTTTTTCTACCCCGTACGTCGTACGGCCCCTGTCAAGTGTCTCATCGAATTTGAATAACAATAGAAAAAGAAGCCTCTGCCTCTGGCTCAACGTCTCTGCTCTGATGTTTGAGGCTTCGGCTTCGGCTCGTCTTCAAAGCCCCCAGAGACTTTCTTTCAGCTCTAGGGTTTTGCTTCTCTTCGATTGGTAATGAGCGATGGGAGAGCGTTTTGATCTTCATCTGTTGCTGGTGCTGCTGCTGCTGCAAAGAAGGAGCTGCTTGCGTTGTCAGCAATTACGCACTTCAACCTTCGACCTGAAGAAAAAGAAGAAAAGCCAAAAAGGGGAAGGGGAAGGTGTTCTCCAGGGCAGCCACTGAATCCCATAGAAATCAAAAGTTCTGGGAATCTGGTTTTGCGTGGGAATAAATCTGAGAAGCAGCTGAGAATCAATTTGTCACCCCAATTCCCCCTCCCAGTTTCATTTCCTTGTTCTACTCCTTTTCTTTTGGACCTTTCTTTATCAGTTAACTCCCTTTTTGTGTTTTTGGTGTGCCTGCACCCGTCGATTCATGTTCTAATCAATAAAACCCACCACATGCCACATAGAAGCAAGATTATCGGTGAGATAATAAAGGGGAACAGAGCCCAGACTCATAACTATAGCACACTCCATGCCGCACACCGTTAAATTGTGCATTTTACGAGGCTCTAAACCCAAACCCATACCCATACCAATACCAATCCAATAGCATACCTAAAAAGCCATTAAAGAAATGCCGCGGATAAAACAAAACACCGCCGAGCGATGATCTGGAGATCTGCTGATCGGTGATCGCCGTTCGATGATCACTGAGGCAATAAATTCATCAAACAAATATCACTATCCGACTCTGATCTTGCCTCATAATCGACATGAATATTAAAAACCACACAACTATAATCAGTGCATTATGATCGCTGATCGCTGAACGGTGATCGTCTCTCTTTTCTCTCGGGGGCCCACTGAAAACCAAACATATCAATCTCTCTCGCATCAAATGTGGAACGGATCGAGGAACGGCCACCGTTCCGTGGCCCTTTTTGTGTCTGGCACTGGCGGCTGCTGCAGACGACCTAATGGACATGATCTTTCGTCACTCCCAATAACAAAAAAAAAAAAAGGAGTTTACCTTTTTTGTGCCCCTCCACTCCCTGCTCTGCAGACTGTAAGCCGCAGCGATCGATCGATAGATGGTCGCTGGATGTGCTGCTGATCCCTAAATACCCTTTAAATTGAACTTAATTCCACTACACACGGCATTTATCATCATTTATATCTCCAGCGACAGCAGCGGAGGGTTCTTCGAGGCCTTTGAGTGGTAAGATATGCTATCTATGACATGCCAAAGGCAGAAATAATGGAAGTACGTATGAGTTTCCTGTGAGGATTCCTCCTGGAACAAGTCCTAGAAGGGTGCAGCAGTTCCAGGAGATATTTCCAAGGGTTCTACAGCAGTTATGCAAGCTCTAACGATTTTTAAACTCTTTGAATGACATTTTGTAACAAATTTATGAATGGATTGCCGTTGATGGCGCGTAATATCATTGTGTAAATCCGCCCAGATTAAGTGTGCCACATAATCTATAAATCTATAAATCTAGCGTCTCTGCAGTTTTGTAATTTCCCCAAAATCTATTTCCAGCATTTTCCTCTTAAAACTCACTTCCCAGAACAAAAGTCTCTGCCTCGCTGAGAAGGAAATGTCGCAATCTGTGGGACTTTTGGCTGCTGTCATTCCGTTTGGCAGATCATTGCGGCAGAACGGAAATGCATTAATTTGTCGTTTGGCTTGTGCCGCACAAATAAATCAATTGATTTGCCAGCTCAGCTCTCTCCTCGCTGCGCGGGGCGCGCTCCTCTTCTGACGCCACTTTCCAATTACGTAAACTCCAGGAGAATGAAAAAGAGGGAAGGAAGAGAGATGCACCATCGTGGTACCATCGCGTGCAGCTATGCAAATTTCCGACGGTTCCTGCCGTCTTTATGTATCGAATCGACTCGTCTTACTACCGTTTAATGAGCTTATGATGAGGAGACGGCCCTGCCTCATGCCTCGCATGACTCAAGCAGCAATTTTCCCCTGCCCTGCCGCTGCCCCTGCCCTGTCCCTGCCTTTTGCATTTCGGGGCATGCAAATGGAGCTTTTAATCATAAAATACCTGTGTATTTTGGGCAGTTGTTAATGGCAGGAGGCGGTTCGGGGCTGTGTTGCGTGTCTCTGGCTTGTTCCGAGAGCGGCACGCAATCCCAGCTCCAGCCCCAGTCCCAAGTCTGGGCCCCACAGCTTTTATGTTTGTAGTTTATAGTGCCCAAGTATCTGTTAGATGACAATGCGTGCCTGCCGACACCTTGCCAACTGCTCGTACATTTGTAGCGCTGGTAATTGTGCAGGCAAATGGGGAGGGAGTGTGCATTCGATTACCATTCAATTGGCACTTCATTTGTGGCCTAACGTAACCATGAACTTTGCTGCCCCTCCACCTTCGGACTGTATATTAAATAGAGTTATCCGTGGCACTTCCCCTTGTGGCAGAGGGAGAACATAAAAATCTTATTATTAAAGGGTTGCAACAGCCGCCGCCGCCGCCGCCTCAGAGATTGGAGGCTGGAGATTATTTTGGCCAAAACATAAAACATAATGAAGACCTCAAAAAGGTCTGAGGACATTGACTCCCAAGCCCCATTGTCAGAGGAAGATTAGGGCAAATTATGAAATGAGTAGGAAACGCCAGAAGGGAGGGCTTAGGATATATGAGAAATGAGAATGAAAGCAGGATGTGGGGAGCATAGATGGAAGACTAAAAAATGATGATTGTACAGAGGAGAAACAGATGGATTGGATTCCCACATAAATAGAAGCTCAGCAGAGGAATATTATTGATTTGCAGCCCCTTCAGAGAGTTCATCATTTCCAAATGCTGTTTTAGTGCCACAAATCAGGTTTATTTTCCACAGAATCGATTTGCAATATGCTCGAAAGTAGATGAGAACGAACACACACATCAGAGATCTCTCGCTTGCTCGCCTTTAAAAGGTTCTGCGATCTGTGTGTTCGCATAATTTCGCTGTCCGTTGCGTTGCCCCGTTTTATGAGCACTTTACACCTGAAGCCTTAATTAAGGCCAATACAGAGACGTGAGGAGGGGGCAGACGGCACTGAACATTGTCAGTTGACCAGCAATGTCACTCAATGTCAGAGTGTGAGACAGACAGAGAGAGAGAGAGACAGAGACAGACAGGGCCAAGATGGATGGCTAAAAGCAGGCCTACAGAAGGATCATCGAGTGCCCTGGGCAGGGGCCCTGGAAAACAAACAAACAAATGCTAAAGTCGAAATAATGACGCGCGAAAAAACAATAAAACAAAAGAAACAAAACTGAAATAATGTTGGCTGGCAGAAATGACAGACAATAAAAGTAGGGAACACAGAGGAATCCAGCCGGCACTTGGCACCTTGAAGCCTACGAATGATCCTGGTGGCCACACACACACACACACACACACACACTCCCGTACTCATAGGGCCAGTCCAGCCAAGCGGACAAGGACATGACGTTTTTATTATGCTATCTACGTCTGACTTTTGCTCTGGGCCAAAATAAAAAAAAAAAACAGAGCGGCAAAGCAAACCGACGAACAGACGGCGGCGCCCTGCCGCGTAACCCGAGACACCAGCCGCATAGATCATAGGGAGGGAGGGATAGGGCGTCCCATTTTGGTACTAAACTTTTGTTTTACGGTCCACGAGCCAAAAGGGGAGAGCGTAAATCAAAAGGTGTTGCTGCCCTTGGGGCCCTTCGGGTGGCGTTGGGAGAGGGCGGTGTTTTGGGGGTGTTTCAGACAATTTGTTGCTCTCTGCTGGCATGGCGGCTGTGTCCCTATTGTTGGTAATTTAAGTTAATTAATGGCATCATTAAAAGGCTCTCCTCTCTGTCTCAGCCTTTTTTTTTGTTTTGTTTATTTTGGCTCTGTGTTCTAAGGATAATTATGCTGTAAGTGGCAGAGGCACGCCCATCGATCCATTGGATCCTGTGCAAACAGTTTTGCATGATCTGTTCTATGACGGTGGTCTTTTGGTGGTCCCCTCTTGAGACGAGACCTCTCAAGTGATTGGAAATTCCAGAGATTACGAGTAACCTCCATTACTTGGCCATTACCAAACAATTCCCAATAAAAAAAACCAATCCCTTGGGCCTTTCTCTTTCAAAGTGAGCGGAAATCCCATTATCATACAAATTTGCAACCAAATTAATTCACGATATTTATGGACACCATACATATCCATAAACTTGGCTTTATCTTCGTGTTAAGCCATTAGTTGACAAATTTTCTGCGCCCACGCGAAACTTCCTTGGAGGAGGAGAATTACGTTCATTGGCCAATCGATGGGGATATTAACACCTGTCTACATAAATCTCTGGCCAACTATATCTTAATTTATAGTGAAGTAATCAATGCTTTTGCGAGTGTATCTAAAACATAACTTAGTTTCGCCCCCCCCCCCAGCACCAATGGATGAGGGGGTAATCGTTGTGGAAAATGTTGAAAAATATGAGAAAATGCTGTAAAAAACAAAACCAAGGGGACAAACAATTCAAATTGTCACAATAACTTCGCGAGTTACGATCAAAAGGAAGCCAGCTAAATTTTACGGTTTACCATATGACTGCCGCTCCGACTGTTGCAACGTGCAGCAGCAACAGCAGCAACAACAGCAACAGCAACAGCAGCAGAGTGTTAGCCCATTAAATGGGATACCAAAAAGCGTAAACAAGTGACACGGACGCGGGTCTGGGTCTGGTGGTGGTGGCTTGGGGGCAAATTTATGCGCCCGGGTTGACAATTTTGTTGTTGTTGGAGGCGCATGTGCATATATTTTCGGATTTTCTTTCGATTTGCCTGTTGGCGCATTAGCGGGGCCATTTCAAGTTGGCTAACACGCAGTTTAAACGGCCTGTAAGTGACTACGTTTGCACTTAATTAATAAAAAATATATCCAGCAGTCCGTGGCGCAGTCTCGCACTCGCACTCGCACTCGGACTTTGTTGCACATGTTGCAACTGGGGCTGGGCTCTGCTCTGCTCTGCTCTGCTTTGCTCTCCACTCGATTCCACTTGATTTGACTTGACTTCGGCTGAGTCTCGATTTGAGTTTTTGGGTTTTTGCCAACGTCCTTGCTTAGATAAAACCGCAATTAGTGTAGTTCACTGTGATATATCGCTGCGACTCGCCACTTGCGAGTATTCGTATTCGTATTTATTTATTATAATAAATTGCCAGGCGAATGCTATTCATTACGAGTACGTGTGGTACGTCCTGCTCTCCCCTTTGGTTTAACTTAATTAAATGCCAGTTTCAATTTATTTTCCATTTGCTTACACTCTTCAGCCGGCCACAACAATGAAAGCGAAACCGCAACAACAGTAAAGACTAAATAAACAAAGAGCGGGCTTAAGCCAGATGAAAATAAAGTGCAGATTCGAAGGCCGAAGTGGGAGATACACTGGCAGATTGATTGCTACATGAAATACTGTTTAAGTGTGGCTACGATGGGAGTATTTCCTCCTTCTCTGCTTTGCATTGCCAGCATGTGTATCCTTTATATCGAAATCCCCATCGAAAGGGTATCACAATATTGCTTGAGTTGTGGCGTGGCTGATGAAACTATCAATGTAATTGAACATTCATTCTGCAGCAGTCAGCAATGTAATCGAGGCGAGTCTCCACTTTCCAGTCGCCGCCAGCAGCAGCAGCAGCAGCAGCAGCAATTAACTGTAAATAACAGGCGGCCCCTGCAGCCTGCGTGTGTGGTCTGCCCCTACCTCTGCCCCTTGCCTTCCGGATACGAAAGTTCAATATCAACGACAAAAGGCGGCTGGGATGCATTTTTTTGTTGTTGCTCCTTTCGGTTGATTATTATTGCTGTTGTCATCGATATTGTCCCGCAGGCTTTTGCATTGATAAATGTTTTGCATATTCAGGCATATTGATAACAGCATCAGCAGCAAAAGCAGCAGGAGGAGTTGCAAAATGAAGTCATCGATCGCATGGCTTGGATATCGATTTCTTCAATAGAGTTGCGATCTTTTCCGCTCAGACACCCCTCGGAATGTGTATCCATTATTCCATTATGAAATATCTTTAGAATTTTTGAGTTCTTTGAAGCCATTTATTATTTATTAAGCCACCTTTTTATGCCGCTGCTGGGGTGCTGGGGACCCATGCAAAGTGGAGCAACAATTTCGTGCTACAGCGAATGCATTTTAAGTTCATTCATTTTATGGCTATTTTTAATCACATTTATCAGAAATTCTTGTGTGTTTATCTAGCATTTTTCTATAATTTTAATTTTAATTTTAATTGCTTTTGCTTGATTTGGTGAACCACAAAATTCAATCAGAGCAACATAAATTATAAACAAATAAAAGACGCACACACACACACTGGCCCTAGCACTCGCGGAGAGGCGACATGTGACCCAGAAATGGGGGAAAACGATGACTCCAATAAAAGAAGAGATTTTCTTTCTCCAAACGTGTCGGTGGCATCCACACCCTCACCCTCACCCACATCCACACCCATATGAAGTGCTGCTGCCTGACCCGCCATTGTGGGGGCGACAAATCGTGCGCTAATTAACTCATTGACACTGTGGCCTCGTCCTCCTCTCCCCTCCCCCTACGCATAGACTCTGACTGCGATGAGTGGCGTCAGTGGAAGAATCGTGCGTAAAACCCGAGTACGCTCCACATTAAATGGCGCTAATTTTGTGGCATTCGAGTGGAATTGAAGTTGAAGTTGGTCTGTGTGACTGGACAGGGTCTGGGGCCTGGGGCCTGGGGGCTGGGCGTGCCCATGCAATTAGCATTGGTGCAGTTAAAATTGGAGTTGGTGCTGTTGCTGTTGCTGTTGCTGGGGCAAGAAACGCTGCAAGAGACCAAACCAGAGGCCCAACTGCAACTGATAAATGGTCACAGAGCCACAGTACGGAGTATGGAGTGAGTCGGGTGGTGCACGGGTGATGGGGGGACGGTGGGACATTGGCTTCAAGTTGAAGTTTGTTTTCCTTTCGCCCAGTTTCTTCGCATCGCCGTTTGCTTTGGCTCTCTGCGGCTCTGTGGCTCTGTGGCTCTCGGCTTACAAAACAAACCGTACCGAAATGCAGGCACCGAGCAAATAAAACGGTTTTTCTTCCAGGAAACGTGACAAAACGCCCATGAGTGCTGTAGTACGATAGCCAGCCGATGGCGGTGGCGATGGCGATGCGATGACGATAGTTGCAGCATGTGACAAATCGTAGAGTAGAGTAGAGTAGATGTTTATTGTGGCTGGGCTGTGCGAGTACGAGTACGAGTAGGAGCATGAGTATATGCAAAAGCAATTACTGGGGGCCCTCATCACAATGCAAACGTAATCTAAAACGCCTCGCAGTGTGGAAGTGTGTGTCCGTCAGGGAGTTTTGCAATCGTCAGCGGAAAGGTTCCGTTCCGGGAATGCAGTCGCTGCCTCAGACAACATTCCAGGAACGAGAGACAGCAGGTCAATGCCCGGCATAGGATAGGCCCTCTGTCCAAGGATAATATATGTATGTATGTGTTTGCCACATAGAATTCCCTCCCCACTAGTCGATCAGCACTTTATATGTACCTCTGGCTAACCCATCCCAAAAATGAGTGAAAGTAGAATCTAGAAAGTAAAATCAAATATGATTATTGCCCGATAAATATGCCAGGGGACAGGGGAAACGACCGGCCCAACCCGACCCGACTGTTGATTATCTTAGAGATCGATAAGCCCAGATTTATGCTTATCACATGCCCGCAAGAGTTCGGTTCGTAAAGCAACGCCCACCACAGCAGAGATTCCAATCGAATGGGGCTCCGATGAAGATGAAGATGAAGATCTGCGGTCTATGGTCCCCCACCCCCCATAACTCAAAACACAGATGCAGGAATGGGGTGCGGGAAATGCTGATGGAATGACAAAGTGATTGGTGGGCGGGGGGCGGGGGGCAGGCAGGCACACAGCCGTGTGTGAGACTGTGACGTTGTTTGACCATCTCCATATGGATCGTAAAATGTGTCGTTGCTGTTGTTTTCGAGGGTATTTCGTACATGTGCCGCAATTACGAGGCTCGGCACTTTGACGCCCCAACAACTCGTTGTCAACATATCTGATGGTATTTTATTTTATTTTATTTTATTTTATTTGGTTATTCGTTTTGATTTTAGCTTTTGGGTATGTTGGATTGGGATTTGGGATTTTGTTCATGCTGTGCAGTTTAGCAGTTTAGCATTTTATGATTTTTTAATTTTATGTTGATGAAGCTCATTGCTTGCATATTTGATTAGCCTTTGGGGCTGTTGTTTCTGCTTTTATTGTTTGCTGTGTTTTCCTCATGCGTGCTCCCCCTGCTTTGTGTTCGAGAATCATTTGATCATGCTGATGAGCTTGTCCCATGCTGTTATATTTCCAAAGTTTTGACATTATATATCACAAGATCTGTGTTGTTTTTACGGCCCGACGCAAAGCTGTGCACAGCTGGTGGGCTTTCGCAGGGGGTATTGTGCATATGGAGGGGGGTAAACTGAATTGAATTTGCAACAGTCTGTATTATCTATTGAAACTCTCGATGCTATCGATATTTATGCTTTTATTTTTCCCTCATTTGATAGATCAATGCCATAATACACGCTTAAAAGGGAACCACTTTGCTCCATTTAGGCAAAGACCATCCACTCCATTGAAATTCTATCTACGCCCTAGAGATTGGGCATGTAAATCACGCCTCCATAAACGTAAAACTGATCGGAGACCATCGATAGCATCTTAGAATGCCCTTCGATCGGTTTGGTTTGGTTTGGTTTGGTTTCGCCAGATATTTATTCAGGCTGTTGCATTTTCCAGTTCAACGCCCATTCGAATCGAAAATGAAACGAAAATGAATACGAACACGACACGATACGATACGATACGATATGAACATTCCATGACTCACCATGACTAATAACTTAATTAGAAACTCGGGCCAAGCAGCTAAGATTTTGTTGTTAAAATAACTTAATAACTTGCGGCAAAAATGCGATGCGTCGCGACCCGAGCCAATCGAAGCTTTTTATTGAGTGAAAAACAAACCCCAAAAGCGAAGAAGATCTCTAAAATGTAGCCACAGATCCAAAGCCCATAAAAATTCCAAAGACTGAAATGCATTTGATGGGCTTTTTTTTTTGTTCTTCTTTTTCCGTTTTTGAGTGGAGTGTGTCGTGAAAAGTTTTCGAAACCAAATGTTTAGATCTGATTGTTGTTGTTTGAGCATACAAAAATAAACATTTGGCTTTTCCCCCTGATACATATGTATATATATATATTTTTGGAGCGGGGGAGGAGGCTACCGAATGTACGAATGAGTGTTCGAATAGAATGAATCTTCGATTGATACTTTCAATGTCAAAGTCATTGGTGATGACGGGGCTGCGAATCGCGTAATCGAGTGCGTAACCGAATCAAAGTTCAATGATATCCAATGGCACCACATAGACCACAAATGGAACTGCAGTACCGTTGCTCGTCTAGATTGGACCTGTACTTCCTGCTCCCATAGGCAAAAGGGGAATAAACAAACAGAAGACTCGAATGAAAAAAGTGGGAATGGAACTGGGACTGGTGCTTGGTATGGTACTGGGTACTGGTACTGGGTCTAGTGCTGGGTATCGAGTGTGCACTCACAAGTGCAAACTTGCAGAGAGTGCTACACTCCACTCCATGCACCACTCGCCTGTCATGTGTCGCCAAACTAATGAAATCAATAAGCTGTCGCAGCGGGCGCATGAATCACGGGCAATACTTGTACATACCAACAAAAGGAGCTGCCTGGAGGAGCCTGCGACCGAGGAGCACCACAAGTGGCTGCCACTGATGGCCAAAGGTGTGAAGCACAAAGTCACTCAAGCCCTCAACTCGCCCCGGGCTTATGAAATATGAGAGCTTCCAGCAGATTCATGCCCCATTCCCCATTCCCCATGCCCCATGCACAGACCCCAGAGTACAGCCAAGTTTTGCCAAGAATTTCTGTGCATAAATTTAATTACTGGCAGAAGGCAGAAGGAAGTCAGACGGCAGACGACGATGACGATGACTGAGACGACTGAGACGACTGAGACTCTGGTCTGAACCCAGAGTCACCTATCAATCTAACTCGAGTGGCTTTTCTCTTCATGTTGCCTTTTTCTCTGGCTTTTCAAGTGCTTTACTTATTAGTGACTTTTGTGGCCGGCTCTCACTGTCGCCCTGCCCTGCCCCCCTGCCCTGCCCAGCCCTGCCTCTGCCTCTGCCTCTGCCACCCGCTGCCTCCCTCTACACTGCCCTGAAGTTCAATAGCCTGACGAGGCCAAGCCAAGCAGTAGATACGATACACTACACTACACTCATATTGGGTATGGGTATGGGTATGGGTAGATGCCCAGATGGAGATACAACTGCATTTACATTGTTAGTAGTTTATAATTAGCGGAGACAGAGAGAGAGAGAGAGAGAGAGAGAGAGAGCGCACCTTGGCGCTACTTGAGTTTCTGACATTTAATGCATTTTCTTCCTATTTTGGGAAATTTCTTTCTGGAAATCAGTTGAAGAATCAGTTTTGAAATCTCTTCTGCTGTGCCCCCGAAAAAGAGGGGCAATTTAATTGCACTGACACGTGGTAGCTTACACCTTACATTTTGGCATGCCTAATCACTGTTGTTTGCCTTTAATTAAAAATGTTTTTGCCAGCCAAATATTTACATCGCTAAGCTGCGCTGATCAACTAATGGAAATCTTAATTCGTTTCTTGTTTTCTTTGGTTTTTTACAGAAAATATAACGATAGTCGGCCTCCTGGATTATGTGAACAACGAATTCAAAATAGCACTGTACGCAAAAGAAACCCAAAGATATTTGTGTTTCAACGACAATTGGAGATTAGTTGGCATGGTGAGTAGATTAACCTTCAGAGACCCCGTCCACCTCCACCTCCATCCCATAACCATACCCATACTGCCATACCCATACCAAGCAAACATGTTGATCAATCGAATGATCGGTTGATATGCCCTGAAAGTAGGCAACCACAGTCCCCTTTTCAGATGACTCACACAGCCCCAGCAGACACTGGATACTGGGGGTACATCCCCCGTGAATGATAACAGATAGAGAGCGCCAAGATGAAAGCGAATTCAAAGATAGGATAATCTTTATGGTGATTCCGGGGGGTTGGGGTTAGGGCTCTTGTGCAAGCAAATTGCTCGCAATGGCCATAATCACATGCTGAACAATATTTGTTCTGTCTCTATATGGGCCCCGTGGAGAGCTATAGCCAAGGCCCGTTGCAACTATTTTGATTGCATCGCAGCCGCTGTTAGTCCGTAGTCTGTAGTCTGTTTTTATGCAAACTAACTGTACAAACACTATAATTTATGACATGTTCCACATAATGGTTTTATGCAAACGATCACATAGACGACAATAACAATGCTCTGGCGCGATTTAGCCAAATTGCATACACATATTATATACATATAAGCCATACATAGAGAGATCGGGTCCGAGTCCAAGTCCGAGCTAAGATCACTGTTCAAATTTGTCCGAGAGACTTGCGCTCACAATGGATACACTCGTAAACCTGTTGCTGCCTGCTGCTGCTGCTGCTGCTGCTGCTGCTGCACCAATTCTGTCAGCAGTGTAAACAAAATATTTATTACAATATTTTTGTAATTTCAAAATATGAACAATTTCATATGCAATTACGGGGCACAATTTGGCACAGATTTGGCTGTGGAACGCGGCGGCGTATGCGTGATATTCGGTATTCGGTATTCGGTACTGGGCCACCCAGCTGGGGGGTTCGTTGCGTGCGTGTCACCCCATGCAGCCCCAAACTGCAACTGCAACTGCAACTGAGATTCGGGAGTAAATGCGAAAATTAAAATCAAATCATATTTTTATTCGAGACATTGTAACACTTTTCCCTGCCATCATTTCAATGCCGCCAGACTCAAGCGGCGATCAGCGCTGGCGCTGGCGCTGGCGCTGGAGTGTGGCACGGCACTCATAAAAATCATTGACTAGGCAAACAAACAAACAAACAGTCATGAATGACAGATTGATATTGTCCGAGTAGATTGCTGGATTGCTGGATTGCTGGTTTCGATAGATATGTCTAATCAATCAGTCAGATGACGCGGCACTTGCGACACTGTGCCCCATGTTGTAAACATGCGAAAACATTTCAATGTCCTTTCCCACTCGCTGCTGTACAGTTAGCTTTGAGCTGTTAACCGCACTCGAGCTCTGGACAAACAATGGAATAGAACCCCTAAGGTCAAAACCAGCACTTGTCATTCGATTGCGATTCACATGTATTACGATTGCTATTGCTATTGGCAATGCTTTCGATTATGACCGCAAATCCATGCTGAGTTATTGTGCAAATACTTGCCGCGATTTAAGCACACATATTATATTCTATATACTCGTATTAGAGTCTTACGAGGAATTCGCTGGCAAGGTTATTGTGTGGCCCACACCATTGGGCTAAGGTTGCCACGCACCTGACTCACCGATTGATTACTCGATTCGATCCCTTCTCGAAATAGAACAAACGTGTTTACCCAACACACTCCACTCCACAGACTATTCTCGGCTCTAGATCACTCGACTCGAGGCGACTCGAGATGGTGCGAAGCTACTCAAAAATAGCAATTAAATGCCATAAATATTCCGAGTGTAAACAGAGGCTAAATATGGCACAAGCCTTAATTGCTTGGGAATCGCTGCCATCTGCGTCGTTTGCAACACATTGTGCCACAATCGAAACGCTGGATCAGATCGGACGGCTGATAGTGGCACTGCCACTGGCTCTGGCCCAGAATCGTTTCTGGTCAACACACGCGTTCGCCCAAACATCGATGGGGAGGCTGTGTGTGGAGGTAGTCGCTCGCGGCATACCCTGGAATGGGTACTGTTCTGAAATGATATATGTAAAAGCATTTAGCCATGGAAGAGTACTGCAAGAAAGATGCAGCTAATGCTGGGCTTGGATAAGATATGGAGGTATTGAGTTTCCATCATATTTAATGGCAATTAGTTCCTTAGACTCAAATGAATATGCCCAGGCTGCATTTTGAACTCTGCAGGGTATGCAAACATCCAAGTCGAAAGCCGCGTTTCATTTGGTTGTCGTTTTGAGATCTCAAGTGTTTTATAAATAAACAGAAAGCAAAATGAACCGCTGAATCCCCACTCCCTACTCCCCACCTCCCCCAAAACACCCAACCTAACCGATCGATGATGTCGCTGTCATCATTGCTGTCGATGCTCCTCATATCAATGGTGTGTGTGTGTGTGTGTGTGTGTGTGTGTGTGTGTGTGTGTGTTGTGTGGCTTCGCCTTATGAACGGAAACGCTGCTCATAAATTGCATCTGAAGAGTGCGGAAGTTGATTTCACTCTCTCGTTAACCGTACATCTCTCTGTTCTTTCTCTTTTGTTGCAGAGGGAACTGCGCGATACCTGCTACTTCAACGAGACGATCGTGCACGGTTATTTCGTGTTCCGGTCCGTTGTCGACCTGCAGCGCCGTGTCGGGTTCACGCACCGAGGTAAGCCCGTGGGGCCAAAGAAGATCGTCAACGATGCCTGCTACATGTTCAACAAGATCGATGCCGAGCAGTTTTTCCATCAGCACACGTTACCAAAATGGCACGAGATGGCCGCCAGTCAGATGATAGCCAGCAATGGAAATGGCAATGGTAATGGCAATGGCAATGGCAATGGCAGTGGCAATGGCCGGAAGCCGTTGCCGTCGCCGTCGCGCAGCAACAAAAACAATCGCCACAAATCGAATAACCAAAATCAAAAGTTGCAGCCGCAACAGGAGCATCATGGCCATAATAATAATAATAATAACAGTAACATTATTATTAACAATAGTAGTAATAGTCTAAGTAGCACTAACAAAAAGCAATTAGCATTAAATCGACAGAAGCAGCAGAAGCAACAGCAGCAACAGCAGCAGCAGCAACATCAGGTGCGGCACCATCACAATGATCCTTCGCTGCTCGCCAGGAGGCAGCAGCACGACAAGAAGCAGAAGCGGCGACGCAAGGAGCAGTTGCAGCAACGAGTCACAGCTAGTCCAACGAAACGAATGACTGCAGCAGCCACAGCGGTGGCTGCCACCACAGCAGCAACATCCACATCCACCACTGCAACAACCAAATGGTCAACAGCCACACTGTCCATCAAGCGCAAGGGAAGACGAAGAAAGGGCCACAAGCCAAAGGCCAAGCCGCCGCAAGTCACGGCTGCAACATCAATATCAACATCAACCGACGACTCCCTCTATAGCAGCAGCAGCAGCAGCAGCAGCAGCAGCATGGGCTACGAGGATCCCTACAATGTCAGCAGCAGTAGCATCACCTCCTTGGAGCCCTGGTCCACTTGGTCCACCATTGATAGCTTTACGCCAGATGTTGCGGGTGTCAGTGGCAGCAGCAGCAGCAGCAGCACAACGGCAACATCAGACGACAGTATTAGCAGCAGCAGCAGCAGTAACTACGATGCCTGGTCCACATTCATCACGGAGCTGGAGAGCGAGGCCTCCTCGGGCACCACCACAACAGAGATGAGTGGCAATGACACCGAACTGCTGCTGCAGTACGAGGCAGAGCTGGTTGAAGACGCGGAGCCAGTGTCCACCACGGACTACGAAACCAAAGGAACATCAGCAGCAATAGCAGCGGCGACGGCGGCCACAACTACCTCGACAGCTGGCTCCCAGCTGGTGATAGAGCAGACGCCGCTGCAGCAAGAGATGGCCAGGAGCAGCACAGCAGCCGCCAGAGCAGCGTCGTCTGCCACAACGCCAGCCACCACTCTCGCCAGTCGCAGTCAGACTGATCTTGCACCAAGCACGCATAAACTGAGCAGACATCGTGGCGGTGGCAGTGGCAGTGGCAGCATGGAGAACAGCAGGCAGTGGCTGCAGGGCGACAATAAGTTGCAACAGCAGCACAAGCTACTGCTGCCACTGCAGCCGCCCACAGGCAGCACGCGAGTACCTTCGGCAACAACGCCCAGATGGAGGCTCTCCAACGCGGCGGCAGCATCCACATCCACATCCACTGTGGAGAGCATGGCAACGACGCCTCAGCAGCATGGGCTCATCGACAAGATATTCAGCGTGTACAAGAACATTAACAGCAACCTGAACAACACCCTCACCGAAGCCTCGCCGACAGTCGACACAAGGAGCACCATCACGGCGGCTACCAGCACCACCACCAAGAAATCTCTACGCAAGTCCACACAGAAGCTGATGGCCACGCCCTACCACCAGCTGACCTACGTGCGCAATGAGGCGGGCGACATTGACATCGATAACCTGGACAATATCAGCGTCTATCCCGATCTGTTCGAGGGGGAACTGGACGTCAGCGACAGCGGCAATGGCAACGGCTCCACCAGCAACAGTCGCCTCACCTTCGTCAGCGGGTATCTGGCCACCTCGCCCACATCCGTGCTGCCCGAGTCGATACGGATCGCCAAGATCAAGATCAATAACGAGCGCCGGCGGCTGCAGCTTCACAGTCAGCGGAGGTTTGCGTAGTACCAATACCAGACGATATACCGATATATTGTATTGTATAACTATACTCAGAACAGTTTTCAAATGAATTTAGGCACGAAAATAAAACAGAATTATGGATAAATATATCCAATTTATAATGAACTGATACATATATGTACATATATACAGCGATCGATACTCGTATATATGTATGGGTAGTACCTATATGGAGTTGCTTACTGTTCAGTACCTCAGCTCAGCTCAGCTCAGACAGAAGTTTGCACTTGCACGCCTTAAAGCACACTACAGGAGCGGATGTGGATGCGGAAACGGGAACGGAAACGGAAACGGAAACCAGATAACCATAACTCAGGCCATATATGTATCATCAAATGGAGAGTACAGTGAAGTGGGCGGTAGACGGGGGGCCGAATGGAAAGAACTCGCAGAACTGCTACATAGTTATAAATGAAAAGACAATAAGATTTTTATTTACGAGTATGTGCTATATAAGCTAACGAAACGAAACGAAAATAAATGAAAAGAAAAGAAAAGAAACGATGAGAAAAGCGATAATGATAGCAATAACGATAGCGATAGCAATAATCGATGATTGATGTTTGATAATTAACTGCTAAAACAAACTGTTGGTATGGAAAATAAAAAAACCAAAATGAAGAATCAATGTGCATTTGCTTGTTTGGAAGCACTGAAAGCAAACCAATTAAGTTTATTAGCAATGAGAATTAACAACAGCAAATGCTAAACAATATATATATATATATATATATTAATACATACATATATGCATATATTTTCAAAATTTTATAATGAACGAAAACTAATTGCAATTAGAAAAGAAATTGAACGAAACCGAAAAAAAACCCATGAAGACGTTTTTTAAATTCATACGCAAGCAGAAACTAAGAGTCAATGACGATAACGATAACAATGTCGCACAGCAAAACACTTCCAAAAAGTAAAGCAAAATAAAAACGAAAACAAAAACGAAAAAAGAATGTTTAGAAATCAATAGAAAATCAATATTAAACAATTTTACTAGGCACCGGCACCCAGCGGCGAAACGAAATTGAACAGAACGTGGCGAAGAGCTCCATTCAGATTAAACCGAATTTTTTTAAATAAATGCAGTTGCAGAAACTTGTTGAAATTGTCAGCCTGTCAAATCGATTTTAGAGGGGAATAATACAATACATACATACATACACACATACTCGTATGTAATGTGAGCGAGGGGATGAGTAGGAGAAGAAAACCTAGATCAATGGAACATTTTAATGAACTATTAACGCATGCACGAGTGCTTCGTACTGCGACAGAAAAAACACCAAAACTCACACTGAATAAGCCACGTTATATTTATTAATTGAATATGAAACTAAAACTAAAAACTAAAGCTAAGCAAATCGAATCAAAATAGCAACAAAACAGAGCAAAAAAGAACAAAACACACAAACAAAACCAACAAAACAGCTGCTTTTCTACATACGGATATATATAAAATATATATATATACATATACATATACAAACACGAAGCACATGCACATATACATATATGTATGTATAATGCTTTATATATGAAAATGAAGAAGAATGATGAGCGAAAATTGTTTCTCATATATTTATATTAATATTTAAAGTAAATAGTTCAAACAAATTAGCAAACCAAATATGCGAAATTAAACAAATTTGAGGAAAAGAGTCAAGTAAAACCCAACAACAACAAAACAAAAAACAAAAAACACTGAAGCATCAAGTTTATGCTCGTATGTAGCGATATATATGAATGTAAAAAGGAGGAGGAAGCCCCCAAACAACAAACAAAAACAAAAAACAAAACAAAAAAGAAGAAGTTAAAGCAAAACTGCTTAGGTGAAAATTTAATTAGTGTGTACTTAAGACAAGAAACCCATTTAACGATTGAGCGATTAATCACTAACTTAACTAGGCATTGAGGCGGCGGCACTCAATTCAGAACTCGGATCGAACTACTGTACTTACACACATGCGCGTTGCTGTAATATAACAAAATTATTCTGTTATCGATGGCTGCTGCATCTAACTCCACCAAAAGCAGAAACTATTTATTCAAACCTACGATCGGATTGGATCGGATCGGATCGGATGGGATCGATCCGGTTGTCATTTGTCATTTGTAAATTCATTTGCACTTTTCTTTCTACGAATTAATTTTAATTAATTGATTAATCATACGCCTAAGTTAACATTGCTACCATTGTAAATTGTAATATGTTTTATTCCTAAGCCGAGCATTAAATGTAATTATTTATGTATAAAAGCAAACGATCGTTTCACCCATGTATAACACACTCTCTCTCAGTCTCTCTCTCTCTCTCTCTATTTGAACAACGCTCGCTCTCCCTATATCCTCTCTCTATGTATCTCCGTATCTTACTTACTATCTCTTATACCTATATATATATATACATATATATGAATATATAAACGACTATTTAATTGCATTTCTTTGTATTAAAACGAGTAACGAAACACTAATAATTGAATAAAAATCGAAAACAATATATGTATTCAATATATTTTTCATTTTGTATAAGTTCTACTCAGTTTTCTTCGATTTATTTCCCCAAAACTTCTAAGTTATTTCCATTTGTTGGTTTACAAATGTGTGCAGAGAAATGGTATAAATAAAAAATATATATAAATTCAATGATACTTATTGTATTTTTAATGGAAATAAAATGGGGATTGATTGGAGTATATCTGGCCCCCTAGAAGGGCTCCTTTTAGGCTGTGCTTCCTTCCACAGAATCTCAATGCCACATTCCTGGCCTTGTCGCACTGTCTTGTAAATGACAGCTACAAACACAAGTTAGGTGGTCTCCGTCCCCAGTGACAAATGTTTATCCAGGCGACAATATGAAGGAGTCGACCGCCGACCACCGACCACCCACCGACGCAGTCCTCGATCCTCCTCCTGCCGGCATACAGGGCGGCTCCTTCCTCCCTGCCCGATGACAAATCACATGTGCTGACATTTGACATCGTTGCCGGACTTGTAGTCGAGGGAGCCAGGGATTAACATGTTATCGTGCGGCACCGGGTCTAGGCCTCCTCCGCCTAGACCTCCTTGTGGCGGCAGTAAAAGTGTTGGCCAGGCCACAAGGCAAACACAGTTATTATGGGGCCTGCTCCTTGGCGGTGGCAGCAGACCGTGGACAGACCACACAAGTGGCCAAGTGGCTTCTGCTTTGCATAAATGTCTCGGACACCAATTCTCCCCCTTGCCACCTGCCCCCTTGCTGCCAGAGTAGCCTGCTGGTGGCTGCAACTCTGCCTGCCGCTCTGTCTGTCTGTCTCTCCGTCGATGTCGCTTTGGCTGGCCTCTGTGGCTTGTTTAATTAAAAAATTAAGTTCCAAATCCCAGACCATTAAAAAGATTGTTATTTATACTCATACCTTTTAATTTCATCAATCGTTGCGACAGCAGGTGCCGTCCATATCCATGTTCCATACCCACTCCTCTCCTCCTTCTCCTCCTCCACCACTATTCCCTTTCTGCATAGTTGGTTTTCTTTCATCGTTTTTTTTTTAGCTTTTAACAGGAAACAATTTCATTTGCGAGCAGAAATTCTTTTCAAATCTGCCGCCGTTAAGCAAAAAGAAAACATGCCAAGAAATAATAATAAAAAAATTGAAGAAAAAAAACCTTTAAGGTGACTGAGAAAATCCAAACGTTGCGCTGCCCTTACTCAAAGTACTTTAGCTGGTTGGGTTTTGGTTTGATATGGCAACTGAAAATGACCAAGAAAATGCCCATTGCATTTCCCATTTAATCTGCTACCAGATTTCCAAAATGGTTTGTATCGAAGTGTATCAGACGGTCGGTATGTCTCTGTCTTTCTTTTTGGGCAGAACGTTTTGTTGGCCGCTCGCTCGTTTTTTGTCCAGCCCAAAGCCCGAAGCTCGAAACTCAGGCCAAAACCCCCAGGCCGTGGACGTTGCCGTTGCCGTTGCCATTGCTGTTGCTGGTTGCCCTTGCCCCTCGAGGAGTCTCTTTAGTTCGGTTTTAGTTTATGAATGTCGCCATGTTGTTGCAGCAGTGTGTGGCTGCGGCACATTCTCCAACACACACACTCACACACACACACACAGAGAGGGAGCGACAGGATGAAACTGGTGCCTGCATACGGCATGCATATTTCGTATTTTTAGTACAGCCATGCCATTTAACATCATCAACTTAAATATGCGTGCAAGATTTATGCACACATCGTTCGGCTCCAAGGGGCGGCTGGTCCGGACCGGGCCGGGCCGGGCACCGGCACTGGCTCGGTCTTGGCGAGAGGGCGGGGCCTAACTCTGTGCTGGCTTGAAATGGCATGTGGCATACGAAACGCGACCAGCACGAACACTTAATATAGAAGTCAGCATTGAAATTATCATATTTAAGAAGGCAAGTGCGGTGATCCCCCCCTCAGACTGCCAAAGGTACAATGTACAAATGATGTTCTTCGACATCCACCCACACAGCGCTCCAGCTTCGGAGTAGCCCCCTACTCCATGCCCATGTCCATGCGCAATTGAATAACATCATTATGCACTGCTGTCAGATCCAATGACATCGGCGACCGCGGGGCTTGCACAAGCCCCTGGCTCCAAGAGATACTTTATTGATTTCTGTCGGACACTTTGCGCAACCTCAAATCTGAATCCGAATACTGGGTAACTGGGTAAACATCTTCACCTGCTGCGCTGCTGCTGCTGCCTGCCGTCTGTGGAATATCTCTAATGCCTAATGAAATGAGAAATAAGCGAAATAAGCGAAATAAAAATAGCGAATGGCGAATGGCGCCAGTGGCGGAGTGAGCTGCATTTGTTTATGGCCGCCACATTTTGATGATAAATGAACGATGCCGCAGCTAATTACGCATGGAGTATGAATGCGCAGTACAGTCCGCAGTACAGTACCCAAGTCCATGTCCCCGGACTACGGACTACGGACAAGCCGGACTGCAAGTAACTGAATTTGTCTTACGCTTAACGCTTAGTTTAAGCCCAAAGATAACCGGTCGGACTTAACGATTTCCATTTATTTGTACTTGTCAATGGCAACATGAAGATTTTGATTTCCATATTCGAATGAATTTGTGGCCACGCGCACATTTTGCTTTGGCGTGTGTGCCTAATTAACTGAATATGAAATTAGCTTGGATTAAGATTGAGAACTCATCAAGAAAATATGTGTATGGCTTGATTCATTCGTTTGTAGAAAAAAGAAAATAAAATCAAGAAAAAAAAAAGAATACTTGGAGATGCCGGGGATTGAACCCGGGGCCTCTCACATGCAAAGCGAGCGCTCTACCACTGAGCTACATCCCCATGGATAACTACCGAGGATACATCTTGCAAGCCATTCCAATTTCTGGGCGATCTCAATTCGCGAATTCGAAAACAAGAAAACATTATGCTACACAGCCGCCACCCACCCACCCTTGGCCATGCCGAATGCATGCCCATTGATA
Source organism: Drosophila obscura (assembly GCF_018151105.1). NCBI lineage: Eukaryota > Metazoa > Arthropoda > Insecta > Diptera > Drosophilidae > Drosophila > Drosophila obscura. The sequence continues at coordinate 9,864,059 of NW_024542774.1, read as the reverse complement.
AATAACTGTCATTATGCAAACTCTGACTGAAACCGATTTTCCCATGCAGGCACCATGCAGATCACTTCAATTGCAACGACTTAAACCCAGGCTATAAATAAAAATTAATGCATTTAAATAAATTTATTTAGTGCCCCCAGGGTACGATGGAAGGGGCTCAAACGATACCCCTATTTAGCATATCTACCCAAAGATATGGGTATTCGGTATCATTCGCGTATCTGTCTGTCTGTGGCCGTGCCTGGGGGTGGGCATTTAGCAAAGTGTCAGTTGTTAGGCACAAGGTTAGGCATTAGCAGCGTCCCACGTCGCCGTCGGGTGGTTGAGTGGGTGGCTACTACAGCTGGCTATGGGGCTTAATTAATTTGGTGCAACTTTTTGCACGGCCCAATCCGTGGCTGGGGTCTGGGCCGTGCCCATAGTCGATGCCAACTTGGTCAATGTGCGCATACATCAAGACAATCGACTGGATTGGCAGCTCGCATACATTACGCAAAGCTAAAGCCGGCACTGGCACTGGCACTGGGACTGGGACTGGGGGCCGGGCCTAGCCTGGACCCACCTGTCAGCGGTGCTTATGATTAACTGTCAGTGGTAACTGGTTATGATGGATTTATTGCTGTCAATTTGACAAATCAATGCAGCAGTTGGCAGCACCAGCGGCGCAGCTGCAGCCACCGCACCGAAGGCGTCCCCCCAACCAATTGATGTTGAGTCGAGTTAATTGGAAAATCAGCCAGCAGAGAGGATTTGTCTAGGAGAAGAAGAACCTGTTGGATGCACTATTACATGCACTATCACTCAAAGAAAATAGAGCTGGCATTAGCCAGAACATCTGGACACAACTCCTCATTGGCCTCCCCCATTGATTGGAGAGTGAAACTTACAGCTGAGCGGCCGAAGGGGACCAGTTTCGTTTTTTACTACCGTCTGTCAGTTCGCGGCAGGCAGATATTAATTTACCGATATATCTTTTGGCTGTGATTTTGTTTTGCTGCACAGTTGGCTAATGAAATCGTAAGTGCTTTTATCTCATAAATAGTTGGCTGGCCGGGCTCGGATTCGGGTTCGAGTTCGGGCTCGGACTCGGACTCGGACCTGGGATTGCCTTCCCAGCCTGTTTCTGTTTCTCTACCGGTTTGCGAATGTTTGCTGCGTTTAATGAGCCATCGGGCGAATTTTAATATGTTTTACATATAAGAAATGCGTAAGGTCCATTAGGGGAGCAATAGACTGGTGGGGGTGGGGTGGGGGGTGTTGGAGATACCAAAGGCAAAAGTTTCACTTTCAGCCCAGACAGCGTCGGACAATTGAATATGAAACGAGACTGAACGCGCATGTGAAATATTTTAACGCCATTTATCAAAATGCCAATGGAAATTGCAGCTACTTGGCGTCCCATTTTGAGCCTTTGACGGACAGCTGCAGTTTGGCATGGTTCAAGCCCGGACCCAGGCATTGTCAGTCAGCAACAGCGACAGCGACAGCCACTTTGTGTTTGTGTCAGTCAGGCAGCGGCTGAGTGTGCCTCAGCCTGGTTGGTCACTCAAGCAGGCCACAAAATGAATTATACGCACTTCAATGTTTCAACACAACAGCAACTGCAACTGCAACAGCAACTGCAACGCAACTGCCCCACACACCCACACATCGAAGCTCATATGCCCTTTGGCTATGACCATCTCCATCTACAGCCAAATGATAAAGTCATGGCCGTCTTTTGGACACTCACAAATAATTGCACAAGTACGAGTTAATGCTGCAGAGATGCAGCTATAATGGAGAACTGATACTGGTATGACATATGATATTCAAAGAATGGATAGGAAATGGAACCATGCCCATAGAGGTCTCTCTTTCAACCACCAAAGAGTTGGACTTCCAAAGAAGAGCAGCAGAACTTTCGCGGGGCTTACTTTTATTTTTGTGGTTACTTCTGTGAATAATTTATGCTTTTGCTGTGTGTATCTGTCGGTTTTTTAGTTGTTTGTACTTTCGGCTGGTTAGTTGCAAGTTTGTTGGCCCTGAATAATTGATGTGGCATGCCACAACAACAGCTGTCGACGGTTCGCCCTGGTTCGGCCCTGGAACTGGGTCAACTAATCCTCCTGGGCGTCAGTGGCGATTGTCGTCTCATTTAGTGGCTCATTTCGACCAGGGGCTGGCAACAAATTACAGTAATTAACAGGCTCATATTTAAGGTGTTTATCAGATGGCCCCTGCACTGCCCCAGCCCCCAGTACGGTCCCCTGCTCGTACATAATTACAGATACCTCGTATGCGATGCTGACGATGGCCTCGCCTCGCCTCGCCTTGCCCCACCCCAACCCACCTCGTTGCGGCTGATGACGGGCTTTTGGCAGCACAATTTGGTTGCAGGCATACTATAAATTGATTTCCCCATTCGATGTCGGTTAAGCGGCGCTTTAATTAAACGGAATCGCTTACGAGCGCCGTTCATTATGAATCCGATTCCTGAAATTCGAATGGAAATCGGAATGGAAAATGGTTGCCCACATTTGCATACACAAATCGAAGAGGCAGAGCTAGCGGCTGACTGCACTGCTCATCCATCTGTCCACTCCTCAGACAAATGAAAACATTAAGTCTATTCCGGAATGACAGCGAGGTAAGTGGTAAGTGGCTAGTGACACCTCAATGGCAATCAAATTGCGGCCTGAAGAAGATATTAACTTAATAATTGATAATTGAAAGTAGTGCTATCCTGTGCTGGCAGCCTCCTCCTCCTCCTCCTCTGCAAGTACTCCCCATGGTAATGGAAGCCAACAGGCTGCCCAGTAGCAATTTGTGCTCCTTCTTCTGTGCTCCCATCAAAGATGATTGCATGGCCTCGGGGCCCAGGCTCGATGTTCTGGTTCAGACTGATGCTGCTGCACTTGCAAATGAGCTGCATTTTGAGACATTAAAGGGCACTTAGCATAATGATTTACAGCTTTAATTCACGCAATTAAATTGGAATTTCATGCGTACAGTGGAGCACACTCGACACTTTCAGGCGGAGGAGTCCAAGTGAAAGCATTTTGGTGTCCAGTGTTCCACTGTGCCGCGTCTGCCGGTTCAATGGAGCTGAAAACGCATTCACATCATCAATGGGAGGCAGCAACAGCGACACCAACAATCATGCCCAGAGGCAGTCACTCGTACAATGTTATTGACACCCCAGAGACAAGGTTTCGATTTCAGGCTTCGGCCATCGTGTCCATCCATTGGACGTTCACACCCAGGATTATGGCCAGGCGAACGCATCCCTTTGTGTTCCACTGTGTACTGTGTGCTGTGTCCTGGGTCCTGGGTCCTGGGCTTGATTGGCACTTTTGTTGAGTGCGTCTGATTGCCGCAGGAGGGGACTATCCAGAGAGGGAGAGGCAGGTGGAGAGCCAGAGAGGCAATCAAGTGGAATGTCCAATGTCAGCGCCGATATGTGGGTGCACCTGGCCCTTAGATGGTTGCTCTCATGGTGGGTGGCGGCGTCTCTGACCATTGGCCGAACGACAAAACGACAAAACGGGCACAAAATATTTTATCTAAAGTGCCATTTCATTAGCCAAGCCCTCGACTGACTCCATAAATCAGTGGAAGATCACATTATCCGTTCCGATTCGATCCGTTTCAAAGCTGCGGGTCTGCCAACTCCAAGCGAATACCATCCAATCGAACCCAATCGAATCGGATCGAATCGATCCGGTCTGCCTGTTCAGCGGAAATTGATCAATTACGGAGAGCACTTTGCGGACCAGTTTTTCCCGTCTGCAACGAATAATTTGCATAAATACGAAACAAAGTTCAGATGCAAGCACAAATGCCCCAAAAATGTGACTCCAGTTAGGTTTTGGCCACCATCTCCGTCACCGATGCCATATCCGAGGCCTTAATCTCGTCGTTGTCGTCGTCGTCGTCGTTGTCGCTCCAGTCGGGCTGCATGAAAAATGGGCGAAACGCCTTTAGTGTCAGTTTTATGTTATCGTTTGATTTATAATAATGCTGATAGACGTCGATATTTTAATTGATTGAGGCCCCGCTCAGAGTTTCCAATTCGGGGGGGGGGGAAAAACCAAAGTGGTTTCTAAAAATTAATTTTTGTGACCAAATTTACATTGCATCAGCCACTGGGCACCACTTTCTATAGAAAGAAAAGGCCAAAGAATGAGCAAGGGGCCCATTCTTAGATCTCGGCCTCTGCGGCGCTTGACAATACCTTAAATAGTGACTAAAACTCCCACATTTATATGGGAATTACTCTCGAAAACGATCAAGACCGTTCCCCAAGGGGGATAGTAGCTGGGACATCAAAATACCAACACCTAGAAGCCTATCCTACCGTCTGCCCAATAAAGTGATTCATGGGCATTGCAAAGTAATGCGAAATAAGAACTCAACACAACAGGATGAGGGGGCAGGAGATGCGAAATGAGATGAGAATTGGTTGGGATGGAGTCAGCGAGTAGAACAGATCGCCGTCTCGTATAAAAGTAGATGAAGCTCCATTAAGGTAGCACATAAATAAGTCGGGTAGTCCTCTGTGTCGCCCTCTGTGGCCAGAGCCATTTAATTTCAGACTAATAATGACAACCATATAAAGTTATTGGTAGCACACGGATGCCCGGCTCGGACCCACAGCCCACAGTCTGTGGCTGAGGGAGAGCGGAGGCGGAAGGGTATGGGTGTCCCGACATTGTTTGTCGCGTGATAACTTCATTTCCATAGCCTCCTGCCTCACAAATACGCGGAATACGTGCCCAGCGGGTTGTCCTCCCCCCAAGGGACGTCGATGATCGCGTCGCGCAAGACTGTGTCCCAGTGTCCTTTTGCTGGGTCCAGGGTCTGAGTGGCGGCCTACACCAGAGAGCGACTCTGTCAGCATATATCAAACTAAGCCTGATTAACTATCGAGCATTGGCCGTGGACTGTCCGTATGTGCACTGTGCACATACGAGTATGTGTGCCAAAACACTTGGTCTTCTATCCCAAAATGGAATTCCTTAGAAACCTGTAGCTTCGGGGGCTTGAACTGGAACGGACTCCAAATGGGACTGCGTCTGGGACTACGGGGCTCTTCTCTCTCTCTCTCTCTCTTGAGAGATGCCCCGAATGCGATAGCGAAAATTTATGACTTCATTAAGGTAACAAGCCAATATGTTTTCAACTCCGAACTGGGTTGGGTTGGGTTGGGTTGGGTTATTGGAAACGTTTAAGGAGTTTTATGTGCTCGTTGTTCTTGTTCTTGTTCTTGTTCTTGTTTTGTGTCGATGTTGCCGTTGCCGTTGCCGTTGTTATAGTTGTTGTAGTCGTTGACCCATTTCAAATGGATTACCCAACATGCATAAATAGTTTAAACGCCTCACTTCCCTCACAGGGTCCTCATCTTCGGCTCCATTCGTGGCTGGTGCTGTGGCAAAAAGATTTATGGACTTGCCTCGTTCTCCTGCCTCCCCCCCCACCCCCCCTACCCATCCCAGCACTCCTGGCATCCATCCTGGAAGAGACACAACATACTGAAACGAAAGCAAATGAGCTGGAATGACCATACAGACTTGAACCCTTTTTTTTATGATTTGCTCTGCCGTTAAATGAACTTGTGGCCGCATTTTAACTGCTGCCAGACAGGGGAAAGGCATGCAGCGGGCAGAGGTGGGTTGGGGGCTTAGGGGAAACGTGTTAACTTGTTGCTCCCAAATCAAATTACAATTGCGTCCGGGAGCCTAGTAAGGAAGACACGCGGTGGCAGTTGTCAGGACGGAGCATCCGAATAGGGGAGGCGCAGCTGAGGGAGGTCAGCCCGGTGGGTGGAGCTTGAATCAGAACTAACCAAAAATATCTGCGGGAAGTGGCAGGTAAATTCTTGCTCGCAATAAAAATATAACGCCCATCGGACACCAGGGGCCTCCCTCTGTAAATCATGTGCAGCCTGCGGCACTACAGGAGTCTCGTCTCGAACTTATTTGCCGTTGGTGATGTTATTTCCCTAAAACCACTTAAAACTGTCAACTTAGCATTGATTAACGAGCTTATATCATGTTTATTTTGCGATCTTTGTTGCGGCACACACACACACAAACACACACGCAGAGACACCCAAGCCACCAGACTCACATTCTGGACGGTTTTTGGCCGTTTTTCGTTGGTCGCAATCTGGCCAGTGGGCCCCAAGTACAACTGACAAGCAAGTCTTTTATGATTGTGCCTTAACGTTGTAGCACCGCCACCGCTACCGCGACTGCGCTGCTGACAAAGTCCATTAAAGCCGCTAAGCCTTTGGTGCACGTTATGCTTTTAATAGTCCGCCGCGCATTTAGTGGCTTAATGATTTTTCGCTGTAAAGATTTAAGCCTGTTTTCCTTTTGAGAGGCTTCAGTGAACGTCAACTGGATAACATTTGCGATGGGCTCCAATTCGCTGGCAACTGATCAAAAAACACACACACCGTTTGAATTGGCTGAGTTGCGCGCTAATCACAGCGCCCTCTATTGCATTTTTGTCAAAGATTCTGCACAACTGCCTATCGATTTAAGTAAGTAAATCGTTTTAATTTCGGTTGATTTGATTGAATTAAATGAACCAATCTATGTTAAATTGAATGTAATTTAACGCCTCTTTTCACACTAAACTCAAAAAAGAACTGAATCAGAAAATGTCTGTTGCAAATATCGCACGCACGTATCGATATTGATATATTCGCCACAATGCATATCGATATATAAGATAGAAGAAAACAAAACAACGCACCTGAAAATTAAATTAAACGAATTGATTATGGCTGTGCTACCACCCGATCCTGTGTTCAGCCTGCGTTCCCCGGACATGGGCGCCGTGAACTCGGTTTGCTTCCAGGAGAACGAGCGTCTTCTGGCGGGCACCATCAAGGGCAGCGTTTTCCTTTGGGATCTACAGGTAGGTTGCTGGTCCAAAACAAAAACAAATTGCCAAATCACCTCAAGCACGTTTCCCTTGCAGACAAATCGCTCGGCTCTGCACTTTGAGGTGGGCAGCGATCCGATTACAAGCCTGCATCACACATCCGACCGACTGGTGACCCAGGAGAAGGGTGGAACCGTCACGATGTTCTCCATTGGCAACAGCAGCTATGTGAAGGAGCACAGTATTGCGGGAAACCATCTGGGGTACTGCCGTTCTGCCCTCTACATGAATACCAGCAATACCAACGAGCAGCTGCTCTTCTATCCCTGCGAGGAGTCGTCTATTGGAGTGCTGCATGTGACGGATTCGGCTGCCCCCACACAAATGCTTGTGCCTGACGATCCGCAGCTGCCCAAGCTGGGCAGCGTCACCTGCTTCAAGCCCTTCGACTGCGCCTCCTCACTGTTCCTGCTGGCCGGCTACGAGTCCGGGCACTTCCTCACGTGGGACATCAGCTCAGGCGTCATTGTGGATGTCGTCGAGCTGGCGACAGATGCCATGACCGTGGACTACGACCCCATAACGAATAGGGGCATCGTTGGCGGTGCCAGTAAGTGTATGCCGCAGGCTCACTAGCGCCTTTAAATCTCATTCTCCGCCACACTTGCAGCGGACAAGCTGACTACCTTTAGCTACCAGCGGCCATCCATGCAGCTGCAGCGCGGCTCGGAGCTCTGCATCAAGAATCCGGGCGTCAACTGTGTACGCATTCGCGCCGACCAGAAGGTCTTTGCCAGCGGTGGCTGGGATGGTCGCATTCGGATCTTCTCGTGGAAGAGCCTTCGACCCCTGGCCGTGCTCACCCAGCACAAGCAGGGCGGTGTCATGGACCTGGCCTACTCCCAGCAGCCGGTGGCCATGTGGCATGCACCCATTATGGCGGGAGCGGGCATGGACGGCCAGATATCACTCTGGGACCTGTACAATTGAAGGTGCTGCCATAGGTAGTCAGTCGTAAGTGTTACAGTTTTTGTTCCTGGATGCTGCTCAGGGACTGATGATAATGTTATCCTTTTTATGCGTAGAGTAGGTGGGCAAACCTTAGTTTACTTCATTTCAAATTATACACATTGCAAGTTAATAATTTAAATTTTTATTATTTATTTAAATTCCGTTCTGATTCTGCGAGCACTTTGTGCCCTCCGCCAGCCGCTCTCTACAATATACTGCGCTTTCGCAGACATACTCGTACATGGTATATTCAAGTCCAGTTTACACATACACACGCACGCCATTCATGGATAGATACATACTAATATTTTGTAAGGTTTACTAAAAGTATTAAGTCTACTACATTTGCTTTTTAGCTTTAGCACTGCCATTGCCATGGTTATTGCTGTTGCTGTTGGTTATATTGCACTCTCTGTCTCCGTCCTCGTCCTTGGTGGGACTACTGTCCTGTTGGTTGTGGCCGTCGCCCGGCTCCAGCTCCCGCAGTGCCATCTTCTGGAAGTCACAGTCAATGATCCGCTTGCGCTTGCGCAGCGGTCGACTGCATTCGGAGGAAGCGGTGCTGCCCGAAGGTGTCGCTGCAGATGGCGATGGCGCTGGAGCTGGAGAAGATGTGGACGCGGTTGGCTCTTTGGTTTGGATAAGGGTCCGTTTGGTTTGCAGTCGTGTGATTTTCAGCTTGGGCAGCTTCTGGCTGTCCTGGTTGCTCTCCGAATGAGATTCGTCCCGCACTATGCAGTGTGTCTCAAGCGAGTTCGCATCTGTGGCTGGCGACGAAGACGACGGCGAAGCTGAAGCTGAGGCTGAGGCAGAGGCTGGAGAAGCGTTCCCGGCACAGGTTGTCTTTGGTATGGATTTCTTGCCCTCATCATCATCATCGTCATCGTCATCATCATCATCATCATCATCAACATGAACATCTTCATCTTTCTCCTTCTCCGTCACGTCCTCCACCTCCAGCTGCTCCTCCTTGAGCTCGGGTGGATGTTTGTGCTCCTCTTCTGGAGCGTTGCCATCATCCTGATCACCCCTGGACTTGCTGCAGTCCAGTGGCTGAGGCTGCTCCTCCTTGCGACTCGTCGTGGCCCGCTCCTCGTCGAACCGCTTCCGCTGCTCGGGCGTCAGATGCGCCTTGTAGAAGTCCATGATGGGCAGCGGCACGGGAATGGGTATGGGCAGCGGTATGATTATTGGATATGGCACCATCACGGTCACCGGCGGAACCGCCCCCATCATTGCCCCGAAAGCACCAAGATGCTCTGGCACCTGTGTCGGTGGCATCGGCAGCCCAAAGGGCGGCGGAAATCCCCGAGGCATCATTCCGTGCGGCGGCGGCAGGAAGTGATGTGGCGGCGGCGCGGGATGCCTTCCAAATGGAAGCCCCATCGGATGCCCATTGGGCGGTGTGGCAAAGTAGCTCGGAGGTATGGCAGTTGGGCCCCTGCCCAGCACCTGTTGTGGCACCACGGGCGGAGCTGGCTGCTGTTGTGGGTGGGGGCGGGTGTGCGTCGGTTCCGGCATGGGGGATAAGGGTGGCAGCGGCACGCTGGAACCGGAAAAGTCTGCGCTGAGCGTCGGCGGCTGTTGCTGCTGCTGCTGCTGCTGCTGTTGATGCTGCTTTTGGAGCATACTGGCCACCGTCTCCGAGCCGGAGGAGGAGGCTGGACCGCGAAATGGACGCTTGCGACGACCAGGCTTTAGTGCCGGACCTGATCCCAAGGAGTTGTGGTGCCGCTGCAGCGGTGGTGGCGGTGGTGGTGGGACGGCGGCAGCTGGAGCGGGACTCTTCTGGGCCAGCAGCTTGGACACGGGCGCCACTGAGATCAAGGGTTTGCTCGGATTGCTGGGCGGAGTGACGCTGGGCGAGATCCGCTTGGGTGTGGCCGCCGTCCTCTCGGCTGGTGGTCCTGGCGACACCGATACCGTGGAGGCTGGCGAGGCCGAGCGACTGCGGCAGTTGCGCAGCCAGAGATCCGGCGTAATGAGACCCGCTTCGCTGCCCGCCTCCATGCCCTGGTCCCGCAGATGCGGATTCATGTCCAGATGGGCCTGGGTCTCGTTGCAGAAGATCTGCATCTTGTACTGGTTGAGGCACTTCTCCGAGCAGAACTGCAGCTGCGAGGCCCCATCCTGGAAGTCCACATAGCTGACGGCATGGCGGACGTGCTTGCACCAGTCGCAGGTCTTGGCCTTCTTGAAGCACGCCCTCCGGCTCTGCGTGAAGCAGGACTCTGAGCAGTAGCGCGGTCCATCGCTGCTGGTCAGATAGTCCGGCGCATTCTCGGCAATCGGTCGATGGCACCAGCAGCAGTTGTTGAAGTCTGCATTGGAGAGAGTAACCAGATTCAACATTATTAACATTAGGCAAAAGGACGGGTAGAGATGCTTCCCCAATGTCAAAGAGTCCCTAAAAAGTGAGTGTAGTCTCCCATTTTCCATGGCATCCTTCGAAATTTAGCTTGCAATATCCAATATCCAATAGCCTAATGTGAGGTGCCTATGCTGGAGGTGAACCTCCCCTCCTAGTATCGAAGGGATGGGATGTTGGGGTGTAAGCCATATTTGGGGCTTAATGAATCTGTTATTCGATAATGCAGGCAGCCGCATCACTGCCAGCGCAGCCCCAACTCCCGCCTGAGTTTGTTGGGAAGTTATGAAAGTTTTCAAGCTGCCTGCTCATAATGGAAAAGGCAATGGCAGGAGTAGGGAGAGGGAGAGGGAGCGTAGTGTGCCAGTGAAGAAAACTTCGACTTATCAAATTCCCAAAAACAAGGGCCATGGAAAGGCTGAGAGCGGCGCAGCATCAAACGCCCTTGCAAACCGTAAGTGTTAATACCCTCTGCGAGTTTCAAGCAAGCAAAACTAGAAGCAGTAGGAGGGCGTGGCTGATGGGGGTGGGAGATACTCTCCCTTTTTGGCCAGACTGCAGCTGGTACACAGCTCGTTTTTGGCTGCTGGGTGCTCGAATTACCTGATGGTCCTCCTCGTGGCATACGCTCTAAGCCGACCCTGACGTTCCCTGACAGAACCTGCAGCAGGTCTTGGTACTCACCTATTTTCTCCTCCGTGGGCGGCATACCCATGCCCGCTGTCGTGACCGGCTTGCCGATTGAGTTTGGACTCTTGGAGTCATCCTCCCGTGAGCTGCGCGTATCGTGATCCGAGGGAGTCGTCGCCGTTCTGTTGCAATTTAGCATTCCGCCCTTCCGACCGCAATTCCCATTCCCATTGCTAGCGGTATTGTTGTTCGTGTTGTTGTTGCTATGATACGCGGCTGCCAGGGAGTTGCGACTGCTCCGGAGTGAACCATTGCGCCTCCTCTCCAGCATGTGCTGATGCTGCTGCTGCTGCTGCTGATGTTCCTGGTCCTGCTGCTGGTGCTGATGCTGATGCTGATGCAGGTGGTGCTGTTGACTGACCACCGCAGCCGCTGCGGCGGCACTTTGCAGCAGACGCGATGTCTTGGCGGTTAGGTCCAGGCGATCCACATCGACGCCATCGAAGCCATACCAGCCGAGCAGCTCATTCATGGTGCTGTGGGCGAATTCCTGGAACCAGACAGAGCCACAGTGATATGAGTTTCAAGAAATTGATGACACAGTTCCCTGCTGCCAGCTCCCAGAGCAGAGAGCTCCCCTAAGCAGCTGTAACTGCCGCAATCCAATACCGCAATCATTGTGGTGCGTTGGCAGGTGGCAGGTGGCAGGTCAACTACTGACCACACACTGCCACTCTGCTTGAACAAAGGTGGACTCAAGAAAAGGAAAGGCATGAAAGGAAGGCATCCGCACACATGACGGATGATACAACTAACATACGAGTATCTATTTTTATTTAATTGTTTAAGCATTGCTTAAATTGCCCTTTTGCCCTTAGGATATCTGCCTACATGGTGACCTTTCAACTTTAAGAGCCCAATTAATGGAATCCTTCAGAGGAGCCTGGGCCCGGCACTGCAGTGGCCTAGTAATCGATAGTCTTTTCGTATCCCAGGAAAACACACTCCCACCCACTTCCACTCCAACTCCCACTCCCCCTTGCGCTTTTATAAGGATATCAGTGGCCACACAAGGAACGAAACATTCATTATGGCCATCGGGCTGGTTGTAGGTTTTCGGGAGGCTGTGTGGGTGGCATTTGCATGCATGTCTCCCTTTGGCACTGCACTCCGGTATGGGTATGGGTGCTGGCACGGCTGCTACGACATGGATATTGAGTAAACATGAGCATATCTCTGTGCTGGTTGCCGCTTCTGTGAAATTAAAGCGAAAATCCCGCCTCAGTCTGGACCTGTCCAAGATATGGCTGCTGCTGCCGTTGAAGTTACTTCTTTTTGGCATAGACAGCAACAACCCAAGGAGATATGTAGATATATCTTTGTGTGAGTATTGGACATGCTTATGCACGATATGCACCTACATTTGTATATATATTCCTGTGAGTTGAATACGAAAATCGCACACACAAGGCTGCGAGAGCTGCACAGACTTCGGATCGGGTTACATTGAAATTCTCGTATTTTATTTTTTAGCCATTGCAGTCTTCGGCCAGAGGAGTGGCAAGCAAAACGTATGAAGTGAACTTAAATTTCAGAAAATCTTAATAATTCGCCAGCCTGCTTCTCAGGAATTCCACATTGTTCATACGCCATGTTGACACAGTCACAGTCACAGTCAGAGTCAGAGTCACAGTCGCTCTGCCGGCACACTGCTGGCTATATGGTAGATGGATAAGGAAGCAACCTCGGTAATATTCAAGGGAAATGGCTACAAATTGGAGAACTCTGAAAGATGATTCCCCAATTGCTGAAGGCGGACAATGCAACCAGATGAATCACCATTCCATCCCACGGCCCAATAGACCAGTCCCTGTCCCCTCTTTCTCTCTCTCCTCCCTCCCCCCTGCAATAGCTGTCTGATAGGACACCCGATACGGTGTGCAAATTAAGCGGTGCTGCCAACTTGCTGACAAATGCAAGTCGTCTAATAACTACTCCTCTGTCTCCGCTCACCGCTCACCGCTCTCGCTCACACGCTCACTCAATCGCACCGCACCCCGCACCCCACCCTTCAGCAAGCAGCAAGGCAAAACCATGGTCGAGTATCGGTGACAGGCACATTCAGGTTTTGTCCGTTGCCGTGAAAAGAGTATTAACAATTCGCACGATTAAAATCTCTGGTACGACGACCGAATGCCTGGCCTGCCTGGCCGTATCGATTACATGCCTCAGGTGCGACCTCGTCCACTGGGGAATGGCAAAGAGGGGGGATTCGTGGAGAGAGATCCGTGACCAGAGCAGAGAGCAGGGACCAGAGAGCGACGCACGCTTGTCTCAAGTTCAGTTTTTTTTGTTGTTTTCGCAGTTCGCAGTACCAACTGTGCGGTAATCGGAGGAGCGCAGCGTCCTAGCTCCGTACCTTTCCGCTCGCTCGCTCGCTCCCCCCCTCATTATCCCATGCGCCATCTCCATCTGCATCTCTCTCTCCCTCTCTCGGAACCGCGCTCTGTCTTGGCTTTTAGTATCATTTGTCTGTTAATTTATGTTCGGTTTTTAATTTCTGATTTGTGCGTTCGTTCAGTTTTCCTGCTCCGGCTGCCTGACAGTTGCTCAACGGACAGACAAAAAGACAGACAGACAGACAGACAGACTGGGAACTCCAGCCCCAGCACCAGTCCCCAGCTCATTGCAGTCGGATGAAATTCTAAACCAAAATGCGAATAAAAATCAATTAATTAAAAGCTGAAATTGTATGCCGTCTGTTGTTGCTGTTGTTGTTGCCGTTGCTGTTGCTGCTGGAGTTTTGGATCTGAATCTGCCTGCTCTCTGTGGTATAACCACACGATAAAACATACATTTTCAATTCCAGTTTCAGTGTTCCCCCGGCCCCCGGCCACCCTCTGTTGTGCAACAAGATCTCTCGACGGATTCGTTTTTCTTTTCATTTCATTTCACTGTGTTTTTTTTTTTTAATTATTGCTGGAATATGTACAGTATGTATCTTGTGGATACATTTGCCAATTCCAATACTCAACCGTACACGTTCTGCTCCGACTGACTGTTCTCTGTCTGCCTTTGGCTCTGACAATCGCCTGGCGCGGCTCAAGTTTGTTCAGCTTTTTATTTTCGTTTTTGCAAAATCTCAACTTACAAAAACATATCAGATTTTCATTTTTATTATGAATCGTAATGAACCAACCGACTTGACGAGAGAACCGAGAACCGAGAACCGAGGAACTGAGCACGCACTGAGCACTGAGCACTGGATACGAGTTTGCTCAGTTTCTGTCTGGCAATGAGTAGTAGTTGTACACTGACGGAAATGCACAGAAAATCTGGCAAATGGAGAACCTCTTTTTTGCGGATCAAAATGGTTCTGTTCTTTCCGTTTTGTCCATGCGATCGGTGACCAGGAAAAGGGAAACTTACTTCATAGTTCTGACCTAGATACGGCACAAGCCGCCATCTAAAGTTATCCGAGTGGGCGTATAACCATTGCATTACAGCATTGAGGCTCCGTGCTATCTGAGTCGGCCACATTAATACACGTCTACGGTTACCCACTGGCAACGAAACCTAATAGAATAATGTAAAGTACACGACAACGATGACGACGACGACGACGACGAGGCTAGCAATGGCTAAGAGATAAGATTCACTGATGGGTGGGGGCGGACACAGTGGGGACAGTGGGCGAGGGAGAGGCAACCCAATACGCTTATAATAACTCACCCTGAACCCAGTAAACTGAGCTGAGACGAGAGCTGGGCTAGCTCTGGCCCTAAACTAAAGCGAACTAAACCAAACTGCAACAGAGCACCCAGAGCCGGTGTGCGGACCGAACCCAATCCCCAATCCTCAACCCAATTCCAAAAGCAAACGCAACGGCACCGCAGCAACCATACCACCCCAAAAAAAAAAAAAACGAGTATACGAGATACACATATGTATGTACAATTATATATAGGGAAAACAAAACCCAATGGCAACAAATTCTAGAATTACCGCTAGTTTTCTCAGACATCTCTGCGTGCGAGTGTACGAGTGTACGTGAGTATGTGTGTGAGTCGAGCACAAAGTCAGTCGAGTCGGTTTTTAGTTGGTTGGTTGTAATCGAATATCGATAGCTCAGGATTGAATGACGCGCGCGTCCTTCTTTCGAATTCTTACATGACATACTTGGCCTTTGGCTGCTGTCGCTGTTGTTGTTGTTGTTGTTGTTGTTGTTGTTTCTCTTGTTGCTGCGCCAGTTTTCAGTTTCTCTTCTCATTTTCATGGTATTGTTTTTCTTTTCGTTGTTGTTGCTGTTTCTGTTTCTGTTGTTGTTGCTGCTCTCTTGTAACTTGATATTTTATTTTATTTTAATGTACCATTCCAGTGTATGATATATGATATTCGTGCTGTATGCAGAAGGGGTATATATGGCAGAAAGCTTTAGCGATCAATACATATATATATATGTATGGCAGATATTACTGCAAATATAAATAGCAATTTATCTAGAATTCCTTGCAATGATTATTTTCTGCTTTATTTACTGCCACACATCCTGCTGCCAATGGGACCCCCATCCCATCCACCCACAGGTGCAGGCAGTCCGCCTGCTGCTGCAGAGAGTCGTGTTCCCTTGCGTCCTTTGTTTGCCCATCAGTGGCTCGAATTAATTTAACGCTATATTAATTTGAGCTGAGAGGACGGACTGCTGCACGTCGCATGCCATCGCTCGTCTGTCAGCCCCCTACTGTCAGCTACTGGGAGCCATGTCATGTGCTTGTGCTGGTTGTGGATGCTTCAACAAGGCACACCGGGTGCCTCATGTTACGTTTCGCTTTTTGTGTCCGGGGGCAACTACATATCGTCGTCGCTCTCTCTCTCTCTCCATAGCTTACACAGCTTTTGAGCTCTAGTTCCTTTCCCTGGTGTTTTGTGTAGAATTTATCATATTCTATTTTGTTTGTAATTCAATCTTCGGCGTTGTTATTAAAGTTCTGCTGCTGCGGCGTCATTTGAGCTGCGCTGCCCCACCACCCCTTTGCAGGCTCGGAGTGGCTGACTGCCGGGCCCACGATGTCATTGTGTGGCCCCGCACAGTCTCCCCCAGACCCACTCCAACGTGTGGGTAACCCAATCCTGAATGCCCTGCGCCCTGCGTTCTGCGCCCTGGGCATGGGATATACGAGTCCAGCAGCACTTAACTATGGGATGTGTAGGTGTTCGATCGGCTGCTGATGCCACTGTGGCTGGCAATTACTATAATAGTCGCACAGGATATGCTGTAAATTTAATCTAAAATTAAGCCCTTCAGAGCACAGACAGAATGCTTACTGAAATAGCTGCTAGGATGCAAATGAAGGAAGCTGCTATCCCTAACCTCTAATATCCAGTAATTATTCGTAATACACCGGATTGTATTTGTTCTCCGCTATGAACGAACACCTCCCAAGGCAACACACATTGTTTCTATTCATCAATTACTACCTCTCGCGCACAGAATGTTGTTCATTTCAGTTATTGTTCGGCCACTGTCAATCATCGATAGGCCTCCTCCCTACCACCTTGCCCCTTGCACTCTTTTGTTTCATAACGGCCAGCCTCTGCCTCTGCATCAGCATCAGCATCAGTCTCAGCTCGACAGCACCCTAAAGCGGAAGCCCTGAAGGATATCGCCTTACACAGTCCTATCGAATTGCACCCGTGAGGCGCGTTCATGTTGGTATCGCCCCCCTGCTGCTTAATTATGTTGTGTGTGTGCTTCCCCTTGGATCCATTATACATGAAAAATACATACCACAATTTTTGGGCGCTGTCTTTGCAGCAAATGCAGCTTGTAATTACACAAAAAACTGAAACTGAAACTGAAACTGTTTTGTGTGGCAGGTGAGCATGGAAAAGGGATAAATTTCAATATTTTTAATTGATACTAGTATCGTTTATGCGCAAAGTGTGGCATGCTCGAAGGGGTTAGATTTAAGAATCAATAGATTTGCGTACTTCAAGTTAAGGGAACATAGCTCAAAGGGAACCTTTTGCTTTCAAACCAATAAATTTATAACTCCGATACTGACCTAGACCCAACAACTCCCACAACTCCCTAGACAAATCCCAAGTACAACAATCGTTTCCATGTAATAAATCACCACTTTAGTAAACATTTAAGCGGAGAATCCACCCACCCGACCGTGAGCATGCTCAGCTCAGCGCATACTGAGTTCTCAAGCAGCTCATTCATTATAAAATATTTTTGTTTGTGTTATTCGCTTTATGCTTTATAATAAGTATCATTGCGCACAACTGCAGGCCGACGGCTATAATTTCGATTCACCGATCACATTTCACGTGCTGCAAAAATGTTGCTGTGGGAGAGTTTTTGTTGCTGTTGCTGTTGTCATTGGTCTCCCCGCCTTCGCACCATTCACGGCTCGGCTCGGCTCGTCTCGCCTCTGCGGGTAGATAACTCCTCGTCTGTGGCATTAAATTAATTTTGCTCATTTGGCGGATAAGCCCAGCAACAGGGAGCCCAAGGGGTGTTGGCGGTGTTGGCTTTTCTGCGTAAATTTGCAACCCACTCGGACTGGGAATCGGATTCGGATTCGGACTCAACACAACTCCACTCCGCAGCTCACTCACTCACTGGAGCACTCATTCGTTAAAATGATTATAAAAATTCATCAATATAGGGTTTCCGACCACTTGCGCTCGGTTTACATCCATGGACGAACATTGTTGGCGAAATCTCGTAATCGTAATCGCTTCAACTTCGATGCGAACTGAACTCCAGTTACAAATGATGGACCCGGCACTCCCAGCACACCCAGATAGGGGATAGTGGGTGATGAGAGGAGGGACTGAAATTTCTGTTGCACTTTTCTAAATGCTCTCCACTGCGAATACAACAGAAACATCATCATACTCCTCAACAGAATAATTGGAATTGAAAATTGAAAACTGAGACCTTTTCGTTGGGTTTTTTTTTTTCGTTCTGGCCCAGACATTTTGACTCTTTTTCTTGTTTTTCAGTATTTAATTGGAAATGCTTGCATAATAATGTTATGCTATCTGAAAACCACATCTCGAATGCACTAATTGGAATTGCTTCAAGGGCTTGTTGGAGCAAAAGAAAACTACATGCAAATATACCAGGCAAAATGTGATTTCTTATTATTTGAAGTAAATTCTTAATCCACTCTAATTAGAGAAAAATTGAGAAATAGGATATCCGAATTTACTCGTTTACTTGCAACATTTTTCTGCGTGTGGATGTTATTCACCTTTGCTGTCGACTAATTCTATTCGAGCAGCACAATACGAAAACAAATAATAAATTTCGACGAAAGAAAAGTGTTTTTATTTTCCAAGCCAATGCACACTTTTCTTTAAATACGAGGGCTGGGAGGGTCGTTATGCCATGTTGTAGTTCTTATTATTGAATAGTATTCGCGAATAATGTGTGGACGGGGGTAATTAATAATGGGATTATGTGACTTGAGCTCACCTTGATCTCATCGCTGGGGAGCTCCTTTTTGATCTGCACGGGTCCGGCCACGGTTGCGGCAACACCAACGCTGGCATCGCGGGAGCTAGATGGGGACGTTTTGGCGGACATTTCTTCTGGGCCTGGGTGGGTGGACGGGTCGTGGCTGGAACACAAGACAGAAGAGGACAAAGGGTCAGAGTGCAGCCATGTGATAGCTTCTAAGGGTGATTCTATTGCAAGCACGAGCACGTACGATATTTATAGCTGGCCAAGTCATTGATCTTGCCACTGTAAACAACTGAACTTTCGAGTACATCAATCACTGGATCTGTGGGTATACTTGTACTCGTACGCTCCACTCCCCATCCCATCCCATCCCCCCCCCATTCAACATAATTAATTACAGAGTCGCAGCGTCTCACAGTTTCAGTTATTTGTACTCTTTTTTTCGGTTCTATTCTTTATTGGGCTCTTTGCTTTGCATATTGTTTCGCATCCATTGGATACGCATGCAAGAAGAAGCAGCACACTGCGATATATTTATACACCGCGCACCGTCTACGAGGTATCTTTGTATCTCTCCATCTACATGTACATATATATATATATATATATATATACATATATGTATATCTGTGCCTTTGTGTTTGTGAGCGTGTTCGCTTGGCGCGCACTTTGGTGTCTTGTAATTTAATACCTCAAACGAAACGTTACCACCTATCCTATCGCATAACACACACAACACACAACAGACTACAAATTTAACTTTATATTCAAATCGAAAAGCAAAACAAAACAGCAGCAACAATCTGCATCTGTATCTGTGTGGTAGAGTTCAGAAGAAATCAGACGGAAAAAGACAAAAATTGTTCGCAAACTAAAAGGGGAACTGTGAAGGTAATTGGAATCCATCCTACATGGGAATCTGTTTGTCTGCGAGTGTGTGAAATCTTTCTGATACATATTTCCAAAAAAAATGGACTCCGTTTTGGTCATAAATATATCAGATCTACACCCTCAAGGGTAGTAAGCATTCATGAGTTATCACACAAATTATATCGAATATCCAGTTGGAATTACAAGTTCCATTGCTCAACGTTAATGTGTTCGTTCTTCATTCCATATCTCTGCTTGCCATATGTACACATATATCTGTCCGATCTTCGTCATTCCTGATTGCCTTGCCCCATTGAAAACATTTCACTTTGGATCGCGATTCGCCTTGTGCTGCTTCTTGGTTTCATTTCATTTTATTTTATTTTCGCTTTGTTTTGCTTTTGAGAACTTTTGGCGAAAACATTTCAATATTCAACTCAAACCGAAAACGAAATGCAACTCAATGTACACAATGGTTTCCAAAGCATTATCATTTTCATTTTATAATAGAATTCTTAAGGTTTTTCTTTAGCGGGGTACACTTTTCCAATGCAGCGTGTGGGTAAACACACAAATATACGAGTATATTCCAAAAATAGACTGATATTTTCAACATTATATTTTTGGTATGTTCCGTTCCTCACTCACAATTGGCCTTTCCTCTGTGTCGTACACCGTACACTCTCGCTCTCCGCCTCCGATTCTTTTCACTGTGATTCAAGTGTGTGTTTTGCTTTTTTGGATTTTCCCGCTGTTACAACGAGCAAACTATCGAGCGAGTGAGCGTCAAGGAAGCTCATGCACCATGCTCATTTTCATTTTCGTTTTCACTTTTCACTTTCCACACATTTATGCACACACAGCGGCGGTCCGTACGGTCCGGTCTAGCCTCGCCTTGGCGATGTTTCAAATAAAACCGTTTCCGATTCAGAAGCTTCTCAAAACTGTTTCGTGTTTCGTGTGCGCTCGCTCCCGCATGAACAACCGACAACCTCCGCGCTTCAGGAACATATGACGCCGCACAGCCATCGGCATGCGGATTTTTACTGTCTCTGCTGCTGCTGGCGCTGCTGCTGCTGCTGCTGCTGTTGCTGTTGCTTCGACGGCGCTGCTGTTGTTGGGTGTCTGCGTATGCGCAGCTGTGGGTCTGTCTGCTGATGACGTATGGCTGTGTTAGGGCTCCTGCTCCCACGACCACACCACGCCACCCTCCCTCCCTGCTCTGTCTCTACGATGACTAAGGAGATGTTTGCCGCCGCCTCTCTTTTGACTCTGTGTCTTTGCATAATTTCTCTGTGTGTTACAGTTAAAAATAAATTGCATCATTTCACCTGCCTTCGTTTTGTTCTGCCTCGGAAATGCACGGGTATGTTATGTCCAATTTCTGTTTTAATTTTGCACAAAATACTCGTGCTGTCCGCGGGCATGGTCAGCAGAGATCACAGAGATTTCGGTGGGAAATTAACGGGCGGGGGTGGGGGAATTGCAAGTAATGTGGACAGAAAAATCGTTCTGACAGCCAGAACGAATATAATTTTGTCATTTAAAAGAGGGTACACTGTCGAACACTGTGAAAAAGATTCCTCCCGGCATTATCACCCATTTGTTATGGGCTATAGGGTCCCAGTGAATCATAATATATTGCAGGCCCTGTCACTGCGAACCACCATTAATACGAATATGGGTAACTGTACGTGAGCATGGAACGGCCAGAAAACAGTTGGCTGATAGGTGAAAACTTACCATCAGGCAATACCTAGCACCAAGCACCACTTTTGATAGTAGCAGTACCGGTACGAGCACCGGTCTCGGTGCCAGTCCCTTAAAGACAATTTCATCGCTTAAGTAAAACATTATAATCAACGACACACACACAGAGCAGTGGGAAGCAATGGGAAGCAGTGGGAAAGCAGCTGCCGTGTCAATCAAGAAACAATGCAATCATATAGATAAATGTAGCATTTAATGCAATGAATTTAAATTAATTTGAACGAGAGCCAGATAGATTTATTGTTAGATTGTGCTTGCCGCCGCGGCACCCGCAGGCAAGTGGCCGAACTAAACATAAGTTTGAAATACTTGTAACTGACTCATTAGCGACAGTCGATGAAAATTGCACTTTATACATTAATTGTTGCTGAATTTTGGCTACCTAGTAGAACAGTTGTATTGCACTTAGCCTCCTGCCCCAAAAGTATTTAATTTCAAATAGTATTTTCAATGCCTATCTACAGAGACATAGAGGAAGCTAATTTTTATTATCTATTAATCTTAAATTTCCCTATTGAATGTATTTTTCTATAAATAGATTTAGGAAAATTGTTGACTTAAGTCGACTTTTGAGACAGGATCATTTCATGTGACTCCGTGGCGCAACGGTAGCGCGTCTGACTCCAGATCAGAAGGTTGCGTGTTCAAATCACGTCGGGGTCAATTCGAGGAAAATCTTTTTTTTCGTTTTCCGTAACGAATTTTGTTGTTTGTTTGAAAATTCGTAATTCATTTACACAATTAATTTATACTTATTTTTAGTAGTATCAATTAAATTTTTCAGTTTGAAATATTATTTTGAAACAATTAAAATCGATTGTCGATTACCGCTACCATCTCTAACCAAGTGAACAGCTGGGAAGCCAGCTGTTAATGTTTTGATTTGCAATGGATTGAAAAATGCAAAGAAAACTATAAGAAAAAGGGCGAAATAATCTGAATTACAAGCCAAAGGAACCTCACAGGAAACTAACTAAATGCTAACATGACAAAGGTGCCGAAAGTAGCCCTCAATTTGAAGCAGGTAAGCGGTTAAATCTTCTGCAAGTGTAAGTAGTCACTGCCACATGTGTTGCTCCACCACAGTTTATGCTGCGCCAGGAAGTGCTGAAACTATACCGGGACATCTTCCGCACCATTCGCCAAGTGCCGGACAAACACAGCCAGGCGGAGCTGCGGGCCTGGGCGCGGCACGACTTCCAAACGAACCGCTCCCAGAGCGACGAGGTGGCCATCAAGATGCTGATGCAGCACGGCCGGCGGAGTCTGACTGAGCTGAAGACCAGCCTACAGCTGAGCGGAGTGGGCGAGCAAAAGTGAGGAAAATGCCTGTTGACTTTATTTTTGAGCTCGACAACAATACGAAAATAAATACGAGGTAAAACTAACGACTATGACAAAAGCTATCATCTTTGAGGTGCTACATCGCTGTGTATGAAAGTGAAATAGCAGTCTAGCGTCTTGAAACGGAGTTGAACTCCAGTTTCCAGTTTCTATATGAGAGGTCTGAGAAAGCTGAGCCAGGCGACTTTAAGCAGGGCTAGGCCAAAGAGCAGGGAGCCCACGCTAGTGATTATCACCGAGATGAGATCCCGCTTGGCATGCTGGTCCACTTTTCCCACCAGAAAGCTGTGTATCACGGTGCTTGTGATGTGTGCTCCATCGAAGCCAAAGCACGGAATGGCGTTGACCAGGGCCAGGCCAATGCTGAAGACAACGTTGTACTTGAGCAGCAGGAACCAGGCGTCCGGCCAGGCGGCACTCAGGAACCTATAGCGCGGCACGAAGGCTGAAATCTCCACCGTGCGAGACACATCCCACGGATGGCCCACATAAATGACCGGCGGCAGCTTTTCGCCATTTAAATTCTGACGCTTGAACGTCATTATGGCAGTTATGTTGCGCATCAACGGCCGCAGGCAGAATCCCTCCGAGCACAGGCCCGATGTGCAGTGCTCGGTGACTTCCTCCAGGGTGCGACGCACATTGAGGCAAACATGCTGGGGCAGCTCCACCGGTACATCGCCGTTTACATCCTCCACCACTTCGAAGCAGCTGACATTGGGATTCAGCTCGTCGCAGCATTGCAGTTGTCCATCGACGCTGTGGTGTGAAATGGCGCTGCTTTCGTCGTTGAGCTGAATAAAGTCCGCGCTCACGCAATAGCCAGCCCTCTTCTTCATGGAGCTGTACAGGCAGGAGTGCCAGCTTTCCTCGCTAGTAATTGGACAGCCATTGACCTGGGTGATGAGATTGTCCACTTTCAGTCCGCGATCCCCTCGCAGCGGCGACTTTCGAGTCAGCTCCGTGACGATCACATGTTCGTTGTACACAAAGAAGGGGGACATGGTGATGCCCACCGTTGAGATGAGCAGGTAGCAGACTCCGGCAAACAGAAAGTTGTGCCAGATGCCCGCGCACAATACTCGCAGCTTCTTGAACCAGCGCAGACTGTTCAGGTGGTCGTGGGAGAGCTCTGTGTAGGCCAGCGGCAGACAGAAGAAGAACTGGAAACAGTTTGGAATGTTCGAGAGTTCTTTTTGAGTGTCCACGAATGACACCTGTACCGACTACTCACCTTAATTCCGAAGCCAGTCACGGGAACATCCTCCAGCACGGCCGCCATGGCGTGACCCATTTCGTGGACCACCAGACAAAGCACAAGAGTCGTAATATAGTAGCCAATCTCCTCCAGCGGCAGGTTGACGCCGGGCAGCAGAATCTCCAGCTGCACTGGCATTGACGAGGCATATGGCGTTGCGGTGTCCGCCTCGCCGCCACTGAATATCGTAATGATGAGCAGTATGATGCCGATCGGGAGCAGCGAGAAGGTCAACAGCACGCCCACATTGAAGCTGGTGACCAGAAAGTTGCGGGTGCAACTGTTTCCGGCGGATCCCCAGCGCAGCAGCATCCGATTGAAGGCGTTCGTGTGCCAGTGCAGGCTCATAAAGTTTACAGTCAGTCCGGTGTTCTTCAGAAAAGCATCGTATGGATAGTGCATGCAGCTCTGTCAAAGATAGACCACATTCCGGTACAGAATTTCACCTCGGACTTGAGATGGCGACTTACTTTGAAAAAGCGATCGAAAAAGTATAGGACGCCGTAAAGGGACGTCACTACTACGAAGAATGTCACAGGATCCATTTTGATATCGTTTTGTGTGGGCCGGTTCCTAGAAGATCATTGAAGTGGGCTCCTGGCAGCCGGAGGCTTGCGATCCGAATAGATGCTGGCTTTACAGAGCTGCAGGTGCAATTTTAACAAATACTTAGCCCCTTATTTATTTACATATGTTCTAGCTGGAGATGGCCCGAACGTATCGATGTATCGATACAATTACTAATCAATCTTCTTTTGTTGCCGCGCACTGTTGACGCGCAAATTCAAAACCACATTCCGGAAATGAAACTAAACTGAAACATTTATTGGCGCTGTATTCCCAAACAAAAAAAACTAGAACACACCTCAGTAAATATCTCAAACAAAAATAAGATGCCAAGGCTGTCAGATGTGGATAATCGACCTGAGACTTCGAGTTGGAGAAAAAAATGGTTTACTCTCAGACTAATGACGGTGTACATTGGAAGCTTATCGACAGCGGTGGGTGTTTTGGCGGCATGCTTGTTCCTCACCGCCAAAGGCAGCCACAAAGAGAGCGTCAAGGTATTCTGGACATGTAGCTCAATTGCATATTCCGTGACATCGCTGCTGCTCATTTTTGCTGCCCTGAATGTTAGATCCCGTCAATGATTCACACAAGCCGTCAATGATTAGAAACTTGTCATTTTATTTTCGCAGAATCGTCGGTACCTGTTTGTGCCATGGGTGATATTCATCCTGATGGGCCTGGCCTCCTATACCATGGTTTTTGACTGGATATTCACATCTCTAACGGCGGCCCTCCTTCTGTCAATGGTCATCAATTTTGTTTTACTTGGAGTTGTAATTTATCAGTACAGAACGCTGAGTCGTCTCTCCAATTAAATGCATTCATACTTTTATTGTATTATTGTATATATGAAAATGTTTAGCGAGTGATGACTGTAGTACGCTCATCAGCTGCTCAGCTCCGGCAGGAGGTGGCAACAAGCGGCGAAATATGGCTAGCAAAACAAAACAAATCAAATGCATTCACTCTCTCGTGTTCTCTTTCCCTCTTTCTTCTTTCTATCTATCTCTCTCTCTCTCTTTTGTCTGAATCTCAACTCCACCTCAGTCACCGCAACTCACCACAAAATCAGGCTGTGGATGTGCACAAAGGACGTCGCAAGTTTCAAAGAGCAGCAGAACTTTCGAGGGAGCAAAAGCAACAGCAACGAACAGACGTCTCCGAGTTATAAGTTGCAAAGGACGCCTGGCTGTCGCGAAAACTAATTTGATCAGCGAACGATACAAAATACCAACGAAAGTCAACGCTCTCAGTGCTTGTGTTCTGCCAGTCGAATTTTGTAATTGCCCAAAACGGAAAAGTTAAAAGTTCCAAACTGAAATCCATGTGAAATTTCGCACGTATCGATTTGTTCCAAAAACTGCATTTTGTCAAACACACACACACACACACCTCACACTCAAAGAGTGTGCGCTTGTGGTGGTGAGCGGAAACGGAAGGAGACAGAGAGAGAGAGAGAGAGACAGAGAGCCGGAAACAGCTGCTGCGACCACAAAAAAAGTGCAAACACCAAGCAACAAGCAACAATTGAAAGATGACGCCATAGAAGTTACCTGGAAAACCCTCAGCATCCCATCTCTCAGCATCAGTGACAGACAGGCAGGCTTCCCAGCATCATCACCAGGGGATCCCCACAAAGACGAATCCACAAACGATTCTGTGCCAAACGAGACGAGGACCACGACGACAACCGCACGAACGGCGGAGGCTGAACGGCTGCTGCTGTCGGTGCAGACGGGACGACATTCAGACGAAACTGGGCCAACCGGGGAAGGCCCGCTCGCCGCTCGGTATTTGTGCACTCGGTGGGTACCACAGCAGAGACAACCCAATGCATTTGGGTGTACAACAACAACGCCCCAAGCAACACCAACAACAACGCGAGCAACAAGAGAAACATCAGAGGCGATTCAGGTTCAGTAAAGGACGCCAATGTCATCCCTACAGCGTGACTGGAATTTGCAGGTGAGTGGAAGAGCGCCCCATCCATGGAGTGTGGGCCAAGCTCAAAGCTATTGAGGTAGCCTGGCAGTGGCAGTGGCAGTGTCACTGGACGGGGATGGGGGGGCGGCGGCGGCTGAACTGCTTTGGTGAGCATGCGCCGTGGCCAGTGGCCGTAGGTAAACATTGTAACCCCCAACCAGAGCAGAGAATGGGTCAACATTACATATGGCCACATGCTGGCCGTCATCATTATCACCATCAGCAGGTCAGCAAGGTCCAGGTCCACAAGTGATCCATCTCAATCAGCACACACACACACACACACACAACCTCAATGCCAGCAAAAAGAGTCCGGCCAAGCCTTCAGCGCGATATTTAGATAGTTTCACTTGGAGCCAACGAATAGCTTTATAAATTGGATGAACATTGGAGTGGACGGACACCTTGCAGGTAACTCTTGTGCCCACTCTTGTTCGCAATTAAATGGATGTTGTGTGACGTTTGGAACTGCATTTCACCCACTCAACAAGTTGTGTGTGCGTAAGCCACCCACTGCCTTGACCGCTTATCGTGCCACGCACACACACACACACACACACACAAGCTACTATGCTGTATGCTGTATCGCTTGCATAGAAAAAGTTTTCACATTTCACTAAGCTGCTGGGCCACGAAGGCCTTGAAATGTTGCAAAATTGAAAAACGAATGGGTGTAAGCAACGCCCCCGAACCCGCACCCGCCCCCGCCTCCGTCTCCACTTGCACAATTCCACACTGGTTCCTGACAATTTAGGCCGGATTACAGCTGACAGAATGGAGCACAATGGAAGCCCCTTGGATCTGACATTCGACAAGGTCACTGGGCCTGGGGGTGGTCGGGTGGTGGGCGGCTGTTTCCTGTGTCGCTGCGATGCTGTGTGTGAGTCATACTGACTCCTTGCCCTTAGTGCGGTTAGCTGTCGTTGTTGCATGCAACGCTGAATGTTGCATGCCCATTATTTACGCAACCATTCGACATGGCTATTTTCCGCCATCGATGGCATCGCTGTGTCATGTAGTTCATTAGCGGCGACACGTTGCGAAGCCATGACAGGAGACCAAATAGAGCTTCACCTGCCACAGCCCACGCAGCTCCTTCAAAGCAGTTTGTATCGGCTTACCTGTCGGATACTTGATACGTGTTTGCCTGGCTCTCCATGTCAATTTATTTATATCTCGAGACAATGATGCGTAAGCAGTAGGTATACACAATTAATTCGTATGTACAATGAACGTTTAGGGAAGCTATCTATCAAGTTCTATGTCTTGAAGGTTAGATATGGTTAGATCTTATCACGGTGGTACGTCGCGTGGTGCCATCGATGGCTTCGATTTCCGCCACCCTCGCCTTGCACTTGACCCTGAGGAGTCGACAAACTGGCAGCTTGTTGGCAGGAGACCCGGGGAGCAGCACCCACCACGGCTGACGAATGGAAAATACCCAAACGTCATGCCAACACAGCATGCACAGTTGCAACCAACTCGGGCAACTTATTGCATCGATTTAACAAGCAACAAAAAGTACACGAAAAATAAGCAGGTAAATCTGCCCAGTCCGCGGATAATCACAATATCAAATGCAGGAGCAGTGAATCCACCACCCCAGGGAAGAGTGCGCTGCGAAGGGTGGAAAGTTAACTCAATTAAAGCAAAGCAATGAAAAGCAAAGCGAAAACCCATTGCATATATTAGGGCGCTGCAGCGATGTCGTCTGGCTTGTGGTCTAGCAGCTCGTCCGGAGTTTGCGTGTTTTCGTGGCATTTTCTTTTAGCCACGCAAATTAAACTAAATGGGGCTTCCTTTTTCCGCCTCCAGTCAATTTGTCAACAACTTTTGAATTTATGGCCATTTAACGAACTCCTTTTGTAGCCTTGAAGAAGGGCTGACAATCCAAGTAAGTCCCTCGTTCCGTAGGAGATCTGTGGATGTGTAATCTTTAATTGGAGATGGGAGCATTAATAGCACGAATAATCATTCCATAATGGTGATAGTTTGGGGCTACATTTCTGGTAGGGATTACCGTTTGTAGTTTGTAGTACCTCTAAAGTAACTCCCGCTTTCTGTTCTCTTTCGAATAGGGTTCCAGGGGATCGATTTACTGCGCGAGTGAACCGGACCCAGCTGGTGGAGTCCAGTACGAGTCGGGAGGGTTCATTCTCAACACGAAGACAGCGGCTAGCTCCGGCGTGGGACTGGGTGGAGGTGTGGGAGACGGCGGCAGCGTTGGCATCGAGTGCGGATCCCTCTTCTCGATCGTCTCAGCGCCACCCGCACCGCTGCCCACAGTGCCGGCCGTTGTGGTGCCGCTTGCCGAGCTGCATGTCAAGCAGATGGAGTCGGAGTCCCAGTGCCTGCCCTCGATGTCCCCGTCACCGGTCCGGCGACCCGCCACACTCACCCTGGACGCCCCCTGCTGCCCGCGCACCCTGCACGCCAGCCTGCTGGAGCACCAGATCTCCGAGCTGGAGGAGGACGACAACGAGAACCTGTTGACTGTCTCCAGCATCACGGCGCGGCCGTTGATAGCCAAATCGCACGAGCTGCGCAGCAGTCGCAAGACGCAGCAGCAGTACGGAAACGGAACCGGCAACGGCAACGGATCGCAGACGGCGAAGAGCAAATGCATCCGCAGGGCCAAGGAGCGGGACAGGATCGTGCAGCGACGCAGCAAGCCGCCGGCCAAGGATCGCGACTCCTCCACGACGACAACGGAAAGCGGTGGGGGCAACGTGGAGCCTCCCGACGGCGGCTATGGCTGGTTCATCGTTTTCGGGGCCTTCTCCGTGCAGTTCTGGGTGGCCGGGCTGGTCAAGTCCTACGGAGTGCTCTACGTGGAGATAATGGAGACGTTTCCCAGCTCAACGGCCACGGTGGCATCCTGGATACCGGCCATTCTCTCGGCCCTGTGCCTGGTCCTTGCACCCCTCTCGAGCGCCCTGTGCCAGCGATTCTCGTGCCGGGCCGTGGTCTTCGTGGGCGGCATCTTCTGTGCCACGGGCATGATGCTCAGCTACTTTGCCACCAGCCTGGTGCACCTGCTCTTCACCTTCGGCATTCTAACGGGTGAGTGTTGAGAACTAGGGGGGTGTCAATCCTTGCGCTTTCCTAATCTCTTCCCTCACTGCAGGCATTGGCGGAGGCCTCTCCACCACGCCGGGCATCGTCATCGTGTCCCAGTACTTTGACACGCACCGCGCCCTGGCCAATGGCATCTGTGTGTCGGGCACGGCGGCCGGCAGCTTCATCCTGCCGGTGCTCATCAAGCATCTGGTGGAGAAATGCGGCTTCCATGCCACCCTCCTCATTCTGGGCGGCTGCATGCTGCACGTCTGTGTCTCGGCGATGCTCTATCGTCCGATCAGCGCGTATGTGGACCCGGGCCAGGGCCAGGGCCAGGGCCAGGCGCCGGAGGCCACTGAGAAGCCGCTGAGCGAGGACATCAATCCGAGCACGACGGGCATCCTGACCACATCCACCTACCTGGACACCTGCGAGGTGGTGGGCGACAATGAGCTGAGCGACAAGTTCATCGAGCATTTGTTCCTCGAGGAGTCGAAGAACCACCTGAACTACTACACCAGCAAGCAGCCAGCAGCAGCAGCGGCAGCAGCAGCAGCAGCAGGTGAGTGCAATGGGAGCTCTGGGCAGCGGCCCTCACTACTGTTGCATTCGCCAGCACACGACAAGTCGGCGCAGGAGAGCGACGACGAGGTGAAGGACATCATTGGCGAGACCACCTTCATCAAGCCCATGAAGAAGGTGCGCAGCTCCGGGCTGCTGCACTCCGTCGAGGATCTGAGCACCGACTCCACCTGGGTATACCGCAAGCACTCGGGCACGGACTCGAATCGCGGCAGTCGCCGGCGTCGCAATGTCTTCGCCAACGACGAGGTCATCTCGAAGATCCAGGCCCACCTGGAGAGGCCACTGTCGCCGCCGAGCGTGGTCAGTCGCGGGCTCAGCAAGAGCATGGAGATCCCCACGCCGGTGAGCAACCTCAGCGAGCTGAAGCAGCAGCAGCAGCTGTCGGACAGCGGCATCCTTGACTCCCAGCTGATGGAGTCCCTAAATGGCGATGGTGGGCCGGAGGACGACGACGACGACGATGAAGATGATGAGGAGCAGCTGCCGCGTACCTGCTGCGAGCGCATCGAGATGTATCTGGACATCAGCCTGCTGCAGGAGCCGCGATTCATTCTGATGACCCTCTCCGTCACCCTCATGTCCGTTGGCTGTCCCTACATGCTGTACTATCTGCCCGCCCATGTCATCTCCATAGGTGACGTCTCCCCCCAGCCCCCAGTCTGCCCGTGTCCAAACAGCATTGTTGATTCTCCTCTTCCATAGGCTACAACAAGAGCGAGGCGGGCTATTTGGTGGCGATCAGCGCAGTCCTGGATCTTTGTGGGCGCCTGGGCCTCGGCTGGCTGTCGGATCTGCATCTCTTCGATCGCAAAAGGACCTACACCCTCTGGTAGGTGCTGATCTCTCACCAAAGTCTGAACTGAACTGAACTGAACTGAACTGTACACATAAACTCTCGGCTTTCAGCATTTTGGGCGCCGGCCTGGCGGTTCTCACCATTCCCTTTGCCAAGACCCTGATCCTGGTGGGTCTATCCGCCGCCGTGTACGGCCTCTGCCTGGGCAGCTGGTATGTGCTGATGCCCGTCCTCCTTGCGGACGTCTTTGGCACGGATAGGATCAGCTCCAGCTATGGGCTGGTGCGCATGTTCCAGAGCATTGGAGCCATTTCGGTGCCGCCGCTGGCTGGTCTACTGCGTGATCTGTCGGGTGACTATGAGATCTGCTTCTACTGCATGGGCTCCTGCATGGTGCTCGGCTGCACACCGCTCATCGTGTGGTCCATTCTGGAGGCGCGCAACCATCGTCTGTTCGTGCAGGGCGAGGAGGACTGCGAGGATGACTGCGAGGATGCCTAAGGGACGGGCGAGTGTGTGTTACGAATTGTGTTACGGGTTACTAATTAGTTACTAATGGCTGTCGCCCCATAAGCTAATCGTGTTTTAGTAGCCAAAACGAACAGACAGAGAGATAACCAAAACTAGTTGAGTTCCTGAGTTTCAAAGTTGCGAATGCCTCACCGATTCTAGCCACTATCCACTACCAATTACTGATTGTATTAGCCCCACAGCCCACTATCTTTACTCTATCCTCGAGCCAACACATCCCACTCCCTCTCGCACCTCTCGCATCTCTCGCATATATATTTATCTATAAAAGGATCTATGCATCCCCCCGTTGCTTGTTATATTTCAGTTGAGCACAAACCAGATCGTTTGTATGTACAATACTTATGTATATCTTGCTGCAGATGAGGCGAGTCGAGGCGAGACGAGACTTGACGAAGAGATTCAAACGAAACAAAACAAAACAAAGATTCAAACAACCTACTGAGCACCAAAACGTTGCGCAAAAAGAACTGAGTTAAAAAAAGACATGAAAAATAACTACCCGTATATAAATATATATATATAATATATAAAATATCTCCATGGACTAACCCACGTATTTCCATGCCCCGAAAATAAAAACGAATAGACAGGCAGACTATAGGGACTAGGTACGCATATAACCCATATCAGAATTGTTTCCCCGTTCGCTTCATAGACAGCGGAGGGCTATATATGTATGAACAGGTAATATGTACGAGTAGGGCAAGGGTCAATGTCTATCCTGTCATCACCACATCGCGTTGCATTAATCTAGTTGTATGTAATATAGTTGTTGTGAGACATTTACCCATAAACGGAAACTAACAAATAAACACAAAATCAAAATGGAAAAGCCTTTCAGTACCTCACCGATTCCCTGACCCGACCATGACCCCCATTGGTCGTCATTTGTTATGCAAACACACAAGTGTTGTAAGTACAAGAAACGTGATTAAAATTACGTGAACAAACACATAGGCAATTCCCCGGCTGTAGTAGGCCAGGGCAATTATCTCTAAATACCAACGAAAATGATCTATGTGGATGAATGTTGCTGTTGCTTGGACCTCAAGTGCGGCTGCATCTTGATAGCCCTCATTGAAGTGCTCATACGGGGAATAGATCGCTTTTTTGTGGACTGTAAGTAGATCGGGCGGACTGGGAGGCTTTATTCTACGGCTGCCACTCACTCCTCAGACGATACCCTACAGGGCTATGCCTCGCTCATTCTGAGTGGCGTCTATGTGCTAAGCTGCATCGTGCTCCTGCTCGGTGCCGTGATGGTGGGTAATTTAAATAGGATAGGATATAAATCACAAACTCTTGCTTTCAGTGCTGGCGTTCGTTTCTACTACCCTATCTCTTGATAGCCATTATACGTTGGTGCGCCCTGATCGGCGAGAGCTTCTACATTTATCTATACACCGAAGGCATCGTCTATGAGTATTTATATTTCGACATGTTCCAAGCCAGTAAGATGCAACGAGATTTCAATGGGATTTCTGATTTCCTAGCTTATTTTCATTTCAGTTTTAGGCTTGTACTTCTGGCTGGTGGTCTACTCTTTCTATGATCGATTGACACAGGCATCAAAGACATAGAACCCAATTCGTTTTCAACTCTGTTGAATCAAAGATAGCGCTCTGAATGCGTTAAATATATTCAAGTTTTCAAGGCCTTAGTGCGTCTGTCACAGATTTCTGTTGCCTGAGGCTTTCTCTGATTGAATCCACTCGCATTTTGTTTATCGTTCTCTTAATGGAATAATTGATGGCCCCCTCCACTCCACTCCCACTCATATTTACGTATATGGCTTGCAATGAATTAATTTCGCTAAAAATAACAATTATGGTATGGTGACAGCATTCGAAATATATTTTATCTGATCATATCCTACCCAGAATATTAATCCAGACCAGACCCAGACCCAGACCCAGACCTATCCCAACTCCTTTTTTTTCTGCTCTTTAACGTTTACAACCAACCGTATTTAATGGCAACATTCGTTTGCAATCATAAATTATGTGTATATGGGTATTTACATTTTTGGACTGGAGTTTGCGACTTATGTACGTATGACTAGAACTGCTCCAGGCCGCGCGGTGCGGGTGGGGCGCCGTACTCCTCGGCGGGCGCAGCGGGTGGACCGTATTGGGGCGCGGGCTTGGGCTGCTGCTTGTACTTGATGAAGTACACCTCGGGCTTGCTGGGTTCGGTGGGGGCCGGCGAGGGCAGGATGACGGGCAGCTGCTCCTCGGGCTTCTTTACCAGCACATACACGAGGGTCTTGTGCTCGTCCTGGACGGGTGGGGGCAGCACTTGACGCACTGGCGTGGGTGGATTGGGGGCCTTGATGAAGATGATCTTGTAGTGCTTCTTGGGCACCGCCGTCTGGATGGGGGCGGCAGCTGGATAGAACTCCGGCTCCTCTGGCGGCACATGCACGTACACGTTCTTGGTGACAATGGCCTCGGCTGCGGGGGCAGCGGGTGGCCCGTAGAAGGCAGCTGGTGGACCGTACACGGGCAATGGTTGGGCTGGCGGCGGTGGACCGTATTCCTGTTGCGGTGCTGACGGCGGCGGGGGAGGAGCTCCGTAGCGGGGCCTGGGCGGTTCCGGACGGGCAAGTGCCAGGGCCAGGCTGGCGGCCAGGCAGAGTAGGACAATCTGGGTGTTCATGCTGATCTCGTCGATGGTTTGTTCACGAATGACTCTATTGTGGCAGGTCAATCGGGCATTATATATGAGTGGCGCTTCCCCCAGATGGCGGACACCGTTTTCATAACCCCCTTGAGTCTCTTTGCATAATATTTCCGATGGCTTCCCAATCGCAGTTACGCGTCCGAACTGAATCCGCACTTGCAGCGGCGCGCGATGCATACAAATGAGCAGCAGACGATAGAGCGGGACAGGGCATCGAAGCCATCGGAGCACATTGTGCCCATTTCGTACATACATATATTTCATATATTTCGTACGAGTCGAGTATATTTCGAATTCGGATACTGAAAACGAAATTGCAAAGGCAAACACAAACACAACAGAGCGGAGGAGTAAGCACTCCAGGGAGAGTACAGGCCAGCCTGGCGCACGTTCTGCCTTTTGTCGCTTTGTTTGGTGACTCGACTCGACTCGACTCTCCGAACAGACTCTCTTGGACTTTCCGGCCTCTTTCCGATGCTATTTGCCAAAAGTATACGCATTAATTGCCGATTGCGTTGTTTACTTGTAATTTATTGTATAACACGAAACCGAAAATCCGTCTGGTAGGCCAGGGACGGTCATTGCAATCGTCATTGCTGGAGGTCTACGTTGAAATATGTACACGCCAGCCAGTACTTCTCCAGTGCAGCTAATTTTAGATATTAAAGTTCAGATGATATCGTCAAAAACTTCTGTTAATCATGGTTTCTTTTCAAATACTCGTAAAACTTCCTTCGTCATGCCTTGCCTTGCCCTTTCATTACTGTCACGTCACGTCACACAGATTGTGTAACTTTTACTCGCAAAACTTCCGAACTAAACTACATAAATCAAAGTGAGGAATTTTCTGTGCTTTTCCACAATGATTTACCTACAGAAATGTTGCTGCGTTGTGGATCTGCGCATGGGCACAATTGTATGTGGCCTCGTTCACGCCATTGCCGATCTGTTGGGCGGCTTCTTCATAATGATAACCGCAGGAACGGGTGAGTGACAGTCACATACCCACACAGGACACACCATATGTGTCAGAGGATAAGTAATCACGACTGTGACATTGCCACTACCCCAGGAACACCCGATCTGTGCCACAAGCTGACTATTTTCTTAATCCTAGTACATTTGATTAGTTGCGCTGGCTTGGTTTACGGCTCCATTAAGGTATGTTAAGACCCATCTACGCCTTATACGGATCAGATTCATCCTTCGATTTCGTTCTGCAGCTAAAGACCAAATACATGATCCTCTACATATTGATGACCATAGCCATTGTCCTATATCTGATCCCCCTGTTTGTGGCCGATGCAATACTCGCCATCTGGTACTTTGTATTGGTAACCTATTTCATAATGTTCTGTAAGTGTTCCCCAGCTGCTTTCTTTGCGTCTTTTAATTTAATCATTAATCATTCTCCTTGTACAGGGCTCTCTTTGTACTGCTGGCTGGTGGCCTACTCCTTCTATGCGGCTCTGGGCGGTACGCTATTCTTATAGACCAGATCAATCAAGGACTTATCCAGTCAATATCAAATTATTAATGTATTCTCTCATTGCTAAAATGTTCCATTTGAGCGCAATTCAAAATTGAAAATAATTATAGAAGCCTTTTCTGCCAGCATAGAATGTGTTTGTCGGTCTGCTAAGGAATTAGTTTGGCTCTTCGGTGCCTGCAAGAACTAGCTGTGATTGTAGCCGTGTGCAGTTCTTTGGCTTTTGATTCCAAGTCTGCTCTGCTTCGTCCTGCTTAGTGCTGCACACATCATATCCAGCCTTGCCTTTTCAATCAGAAAAAATAACATTTACATCACTAAAATATAAATCAACCCATAATAATCCTCAAATGCTACGATTCAAATTCTGCTGCTACTGCATTGAACTGCGCAAGGGATGCATACTCATCGCCTGCCTGGACTTTGTGATAAATGTAATCGTGGCCACCATAGGCGCACATAGTAAGTTCATTGACTGAGTCAATAGTCCCCCCCACCCACCACCCCGATTGTAACCTATCCCTCTGTTCATTGCAGGAGACTACGTCAGTAGGATCGAGCAGGCGGTGGCTATTTGCCACTGCATTGGCTGTGTCTTCCTGATCGGCGGTGCTTTGCTCGTATGTTCAGCTCTGTCATAACATTATTAGCCTTAAACCACTTCCCTGCACAGCCCACAGAAATCATCCGTTCTGCTGATCTTCTTCCTCATTACCAGCCTCACCAACTATGTCATCTTGATCGCCTACGTCATCTATATTATCTCCGAATGGCAAAAGGAGGCGGCCTTTATAGTGCCTTCCGTTCTGGGGTATACATGTGGGTTCGACTTTAGTCTCAAGCATCTGCTCCTGGCTCACACCGATCTCGCCTTTCTTTGTTCTCTTTGCAGCTATTGGCATATACTTTTGGTTCATCGTCTTCTCCCATTACAGAAACGTTAACAACGAAACCCTAACGACTGATGTCTGAGCTACAAATATTAGCACTTAAATCAAAACTGAGTAGCAATTAAAATTCCCAGTGTTTCCAAGTTTCTTACTGTAGTTAATGTTTCTGAGTTTCCTTTGGCAATCGAGTACCTTCAAGTTGTATGTATATTATTGACCCTTCAGACTCACGATAAAACGATTAAAGCCCTTGGAACGTACTCGTTGGGACTGTGTCTCAGTGCAGCTGCATCCGCATCCGATTCGCACTTGCAAGCCCGCACTTGCCTTTAAAAGTTCCCCGCGAATATCTCAAGAAAGGTTTTATTAC
Organism: Drosophila obscura; assembly: GCF_018151105.1. NCBI lineage: Eukaryota > Metazoa > Arthropoda > Insecta > Diptera > Drosophilidae > Drosophila > Drosophila obscura. The sequence goes on along the minus strand of NW_024542774.1, from coordinate 9,827,493 downwards.
AGGGTAATAATAATGGTAGGGAACATGTGCACTTAAAACTACGCTAGTCTGGCCGGCCATTCATAAAGCTAATCCATCTACAGATAAACTCGTAACATTTCTACTTAAACCTATTCATAAAAAACGTGTCAATAATGGAAATCATAACTCGTATCTTCATGATACAGTGCTGCAGTGCTGTACAGACCAATCTGTAATTTTGTATTGCTATGTTCACTCGCTGTTCACCAGCTCGAACCACTGCCGCATGGCTTCGCTGAGCACCAGCGGCAGCTGGTTCAGATCCCTGACAATCACGTAGTAGGGGAACGGAAAACTGTCCAGATACGAGCTGATGTTCACCGAACCATCCGCGTTCACCGCCACATGCTGTATGTCCAGTATTGAGTTCTAAAAGGAGCGAGTGATTAGTATACAAAGCAGCGCAATCCTTGCTTGTTTCTCCTACCTTATTATCGGGATTGTCAATGATAATGTACACGAGAAAGATGCGCTGCAGTCGCGCCAGTTTGATGGCACTCTTCACCTTCTGGGCGCCCTCGCTGAATATGTTGCGGCCATCGCTGAGGATGAGCAGCAGATTCTCAAACAGACCATTGTCTCCGCCCAGGCCGCTCTCCTCCGCGTTTGCAGTGCGCATAAAGTCCAGCAGTCCGGCAATTTTTGTCTTGTCCTGGGAAAAGTTTAGGGCGTTCACCAAACGCGGACCATCAAACTGTTCCGTGTGGTTGAGGATGATCTGGGGCGCCTCGCCGAACGAGACAATGCTCAGGCGGCCGCTCTCCAGCAGCGTCAGGGCCTGCGAGACCAGTGAGATGGCCTCCAGGGTCAGCGTCTTGGAATTGTTGTGGTGCATCGACTTGGAATCGTCAATGGCAATCGTGATCTTGTAGTCGCGCTGCGCCGGCTTGGTGCGTCGCAGCCAGATCTTGTCCTTGCGGAACTGTGAGGCTATGTAGGGAATGATCTTCTTCATGTTGATGCGTCGCCCGGTGCGATAGTCGCCCTTCAGTCGCGTGCACTTTGTGGGCTCCAATATGAGGCGCAGCTGCTCGCAGAGCTCGCGAGCGTTCTGGGTCATGCGACTGGATATGCTCTGCCAGTTCTCGTAGTCCTCGTGCTGCGGCTGCGTCTGCATAAAAACGGGATTGGGAGTGCACGATTAAATGGGAGACTGAGCAACGGAATCCCCAAAACTTACGCCGCGGAATGTGGTCAACTGTTGCTGGTACATCTGTCGCAGTTCCATCTGCTGGCCCGTGCTTAGCTCCTCCGCCTGTGCGCTCTTGTCCATCAGTAGTTCGATGCTGTGTTCAATCAGAGATTAGCATCCGGGGATTTTTTGCAGTCGAATCTACTCACTTGCTGTGCGCCGTCGTCTCTGCACTGCGTGGCACTGTCATTGTGGGGACCACCTCTCCCTCGATCTCCATGCCATCGGGTGTCTCCAGTCGTTCCTTCGACTGCTCCGTTTTGGAGGGTTTGTCGGACTTTTGTTCCGTCTTCTCAGCCCCCAGCTGCTCGAGCTGTGTGTCCTCCTCCTGATCGGGTGCTGGCTCTTCGGTGTCCATCAATTCATCGGCATTCTCCGCTTCAGTCTCTTCAGCGGGCGCCTCATCCTCCTCTTGGTGCTGAATCTTCTTCGATTGCTCTTCGGTGGCATTGTCCAGCGTTGTCTTGTCACTGTTCTTTGGGTCCTTGACGTGCTGGTACTCCTCTGCCTCGGCCGGATCTGTTTCCTCCGGCTGCTGCTGCTGCTGTTCGGACTCTTCCGTTTCTTTGGGCTCCTGCATCTGGTCAATGGTCTTCAGTTGCTTCAATTTATTCTTCTCCGCTTCACCTGTTGAAAATTAATCAGATTAGATTTCGATTTCGATGGAATACAGGGATTCAGGTGATGCTTGCCCAGAGTGCGCTCCTCGTTGGTGCGTCCCTGCTTGCGCTTCTCCTGCGTCTGCTTCTCGTTCTTGCGCTCCTCCTGGGACACAGTCTCCTGGGTCTCGGCTACGCCCTGGTGGCCGCCATCATTGGTCTGCAAAAGGGTTACAAATGGAGTGATAATCGAAGGAGAGATTATATCCACGCTCGCTCGCTCGCTCGCTCGCACTTACATCGTTCTCGGCCTGGCCAACGCCATCCTTCTCCTCGCCCGTTTCCTGCTCGTCCATTTTCTGCTCCTGCTTGACATCCTGATCCTGCGGCTGCTGCACCTGATCCGCGGAACTGCTCTTCTCGGTCTCCGGCACAGACTGCACATTCTCCTCCTTGCTGGACTTGTCCTGCGACTGTGTGTGCTGCTCCGGCTTCTCTTCGCGCTTCTCGGCTTCCTCAGGGTCCTCTGCATCGGCGGGTGTCTCTTCCTCTTCGGTTTCCAGTTCGCCACGCGTCTGTGTCGTGGGCTCCTCCTTCTCGTCTTCCGGTGTTGGGTCTTCTCCCTCGTCTTCTGGGCCATTTTGGCCAGCTTCAGCAGCATCCTTGCCCGCTTCCGTTTCGTCTTCGGAGTCGTCGCTGTCATCGCTCTCTGGTTGGGCGTCCGCCTCTGTTGGCTCTTCCTCGGCATCGCCGTCGGCGTCCTCGGCCGGCTGCATGTTCTCCTTCATGGCATCGATGTCGAAGGGATTCTCGTCTGTGGGCTCCTCCGTCTCGTCGTGGCCCTCGTCGACGTCGTTCATGTCGCCCAGATCCATTTCCTCGGGCTCTGGCGGCTCCTCCAGTTCGTTGTGGACGGCATTCGTTTGCTCCTCGTCCATTTCCGGATCATTCATGTCATCAATGTCCTTGGCCTGCTCCTTGCGCTTGTCCTCGGTGTCACCAGGCTCGTTGGTGGCATCCAGGGCGTCCTTTTCTTTCTCATCGCGGCCATCCTCCTTGGCGGCTTCGTTCTTCGTGTCCAGATCGTTGTGCGTGTCCTTCTCGTCCTTGCTGCCCTTGCCCTGATCCTCCTCGTTCAGTTCCGGCTCCTCTTCCTCGGGCTTCTCCTCGTCGTCGCCCCAAATCTGCTCGTCCAGCTTCTCGGCGCCCTCCTCCGTCTCGCCCATCTCCTTGTTGAGCTCCTCCTCGTCCTCGGACTCGCCACTGTCGTCCTCCTCGTTCTCGGGCTTCTCCACGTCCTGCATCTTGGCATCGAAGTTGTCGCTCATGTCGATGCCCTTCTCCTCCTTGCAGTCGGGCTCCTGCTTGTCGCCCTCGTCCTTGCGATCCTCCGGCCGCTTGGCATCGTCCAGCTGATCCTCGGACTCAATCTTATCCGAGGCATCGTTCTCCCCCGTGCCATCCTCCAGGCCGAAGCCCTCGCCGTTCTTCGAGTCCTGCTTCGACTGCCCCTCCTCGTCCTGCATCAGGTCGGGGGGCACGCAGAATCCCTTGCTGCCGATCTCCACGAATATCGTCAGCATCACGGACAGCAGCTTGGCCGAGACCTTGTGCGTGCCCAGCTGCTGCAGCAGCAGGTAGTCGGCCAGCAGCTGATACTGCTCCAGGATGGGGATCAGTGCCACGGCGCGACGCAGGCACAGCAGCTTCTCGGCACTGGGATGGGCGTGCTTCAGCACCAGCAGCACATTGGAGAGCTTCTCGAGGACGCGGGGCAGGCTCAGGAGCTGCCAGTCCGTAGCCAGACCGCCGGTCAGACACTTCTTCAGGTGCTGCTCCTGCAGCGCCTCAGTTTGCTGCTCCTCCTCCTTGCCGTTCTGCTGTGCTTGGGCGTGCTGCTTGTAGATCTTCTGCAGGGACAGCAGAACGCAGTGGGCAATGTTGGCCAGTTCCGTGTCCGCGTTGGCCACATCGATGGGCTCCCCCTGCTCCTCCTGCGACGAGGGCTGAGCGTGTGTCTCAGCTTGAAGATTGGACAGCAGCTCCAGCAGTGGCTGAGCCACAGGCAGGTGTGCACTCGATTCGGTTCGAAGCAGCGCGAGAATCTTCTCAATTGTCTCGAGGATCTGGCGGTAGCCCTTCTGGTAGTGCTCCATCTTGTGTGTGGACACAAACTCGAGGCTGGTGCCGTTTAGCTCGTGCAGCAGCTTCTGGCTGCTCGCCAGGATCTGACCACACAGCTCCAGGAGCTGCGACTGCGGCAGAGGCACTGCCCGTTCCAGGGCCCGGTGCTCATTGATCTCCGGCGATGAGAGGCTTGGGGGCGCACAGCTGAGTAACATCTGCCACTGCCTGAGCACATAGTGGATCTGACAGAGCTTCTGCCTCATCTCAGCGCCCACATCCGCGCTGCGGGCAAAGTCCAGCGACTTCAGATCGGTCTCCGCCCGCTCCCTGGCATCGGCCACCTGCCGGAGATTGGCCAAAGCGTTGCGCAGCTCGTGCAGCTGCCGTGTGGCATCGGAGAGCTGTTGACGCTGCTGCTGCACCAGCAGGAACATGTCCACGGCAAAGCCCTTGATGCGCTCGATATTGGGCGGCCCCAGCTCCGAGAGCGGCGTCAGCATGATGTTCTGCAGCAGCTTCAGCTTGAACACGCTCTTCATGAAGTAGAGGTCCAGGTTCTCGTTCAGATGCTGCCAGCCGGGATGCAGGCGCGGCAGCATGGCCCGGATGCAGTAGGGCGGCAGTTCAAAGTCCTCGAATTCGGTGCGCAGCGAGAGCTCCATGAGGCCCGTTTTGTAGCTGACGCCCAGTCGATGGAGGGTCTTGAAGAGGTCCGTCAGCGCCTTGCGCTTCTGCTGAAGAATCTGCTTGGCCTGCAACTTCTGCTGTGGCCGCTCCTTGCTACGGTCCACATTGAGGGCGCGCAGATGCTCGCAGCGTTCCAGCTGGCTGGACAGCAGCTCGTCCAGCTCCGTGATTAGCTCCCCGTAGGGCACATGCGCCAGCGTCTCCTCCACCACATGACGGGCGGTGGCAAAGTGCTTGTCCAGTCGCTGCAGCAGCGCATTGTCGGCCACATGCTCCGAGCGGATGGCGAAGCTGTCGCGCAGCTGCTGGCTGGCCAGGAAGCAGGCCGGCTGGTCGGCGAGCAGTGACTTAATCTTGTTGAGGTGCCGCTGATTCTTGGCCTTTTCGTTGCCGAAACTGTAGTCCTTGGCGGTGGCGTCCTTGGGCTGAAAGACCTCGCTGATCTTCGCCTGCAGCGCCAGCTTGTACTCCTTCAGGAACTTGTTGAGGTTCCGGTGCACGCCGGCCACATTGTTGCGCATGCTGAAGTAGCTCAGGTCCTTGCTGTAGCTCTGAATCTTCACGAATTCGCGCAATTTCTTCTCGATGGGCGCCCGGCGCGCCTTCACGTTCTCCGCCACCTCGCCCGCAAACTGCGCGAAGTACAGCTGGAGATTGTGCAGCGCGGCAATCAGTGGCGGCAGCCCCTCAATCTTGCCCGCCCGCTCCACGTTGTGCAGATACATCTCGAAGCCGTGCAGCAGCTGAAGGCGCACATGGAAGTCACCGTAGGCGGAGGCCTCCACAAACTGTCGCAGGATGCGCACCATTTGGGGCAGCTCGACGCGACTGGCCTCGCCCAGATCCTGCGCGTCCAGCAGCTGATCCTGCCCGAAGCGCTGCTCGGCAAACTTGATGTCCGTGTAGGAGTGGTCCAGTTTCTTCTGCTGGATGAACTGCTGCAGTAGGTTGTAGATGAAGAACCAGTAGCGATGCGCCTGCAGCTCCACCTGCTCGGCGGTCTGGTTGAGGCACTGGCGCCAGTGCTGCAACTCCAGCTTGGTCCAGCGCTGCACAAACTCGGCCACCTCCATCTCCTCGGGCACGAGATTGTTCTTGCGATGGGCCACCTCGTTCCAGAGCGCCACCTTCTGGCGCAGCAGCTGGAAGCCCGTGTTGAAGCGCACCACACAGGCGTGGGCGGGCAGCTTGCGGATGCGTCCAATCACCAGTCGGATGTCGGCCAGTCCCGCGTGCTCTGGATACAGCTCCAGTTGCTCCACCACTCGCCGTTCGATGCGTCCCAGCACGTCCATGCAGCCCTGCACCTCGGCTATGTTCGAGTCCTTGTAGTAGTCGTACGGCTGGCTCTTGTGTGCTCCTCCCGCCTCCTCCTGCAGATCGATGTCACGCAGCTGGCGCTGTTGCAGGGCCAGCCCAAAGGCCAGGCCATTGCAGGCGCTCTCGTCGAGCGCAGCGCCCAGAGCGGCCTTGTAGTGGCCATGCAGATGGGCAAAGACCTGGAAGCGGGCCAGATATGGCGACAGGAAATGCAGTTCTGCTGCTGCTGCTGCCGTCTCCTTGGACTGCTCCCGATAGTAGACGGGTGTGTGGCGGGCCATCACCTCGATAAAGTTGCGCGCCAGGAAGGCGTAATCCTGTTCGGCCACAATCTGCGACAATTTCGCCTTGCTGTCGGCCTTCTTGTCGAGCTTCAGCACCTGCTCGAGTGTGGGCTGGGCCAGAAACTCGGCAAAGTCGTCCTCCAGATGGGTGGGGAAGTTCTGCTCGATTTCCTGCAGCTCCACCAGCTCGTCACTGTCCACGCCGCCCCGGCTCTTGGTCACGTACAGACTCTCCGCCTCCGCCTTGAGCTGGCAGCGACGCTGCTCCTCCTGCTGCCAGGTCTGGTTGCAGATACTCAGAGCATCGTCGTAGGCCGCAAAGCTTGCCTCGTCGATGCTCGACGCGAGGGCGATGTAGTTGCGCAGTTCGCTCAGCTTGGCCTTCAGCAGGCGGAAGTACTCGTGCTCCGAGTGCGGCAGTTCCGATAGCAGTCCGTACAGGTGGCTGTTTCGTATGCGTAGCGGCTGCTGGGAGGGGAACTGCACAATCTCGCCGATGGTCTGCTGCAGCTGCTCCGCTTGGGTCACGTTGCCCGCCTGCTGCACCCGTGCAAAGATCACTTTGAGCGTCTCCAGGCCGAACCTCAGCTGATTGACGGCGCACTTGATGGGCTCCACAAAGTCCTGGTAGTAGGCGGTGTAGCGGGAGAGCGTGTGATGGACGAATCTCTGGGCATTTTCCAGCCACAGCTGCAGCTTGCCAAGCGTCTCGCTGGTGCTCTTCTGCTGGCCACTGGTGGCCACCTGGGCACCCGCAAAAGCACTCCAATCCGTGCGAACGACGCGCAGCAGGTTGTACAGCGTCTGGCAGTCTCCGTTCGAGTGCAGGAAATGCGTCAGATCCTGCACAAGAGCGGCGTACACACACTGATCGGGTCGCAGGGCGAGCTTCTGGGAGAGCTGCTGCTGTCGCTGACGGGCCGCCTGCAGGCGAGTGACCAGCTCCGTGTGGATCTCCTCCCCAAAGTGGCGGTAGTCCATGACGATGCCCATAAAGTCGTAGGCGGTGGTCAGGTTCCGCAGACAGTCAATGTCCTCGGTTATGTACTGGTTCTTTAGACGGTTCTTCTCCACGGGATCGATCAGCGGGGCGTGGGTGAGCAGGCACAGTTCCAGAGCTCCCACAAGGGCATTGGTGAAGGCCACATCGAAGGCGGCCGTCAGGGAATCCTCATCGCTCCTCTGCAGTTGGCCGAGCATTGCGCGGAGCTCGGTACTGCAACTCTCAAAGCCCGCGTCCGATTTCTGTGCCCCGCGACTCAGGTGCGTCACGTACTCCAGCTCCTGCAGCAGCAGGCTGCCACTCTCCCGCGCCTGCCGCCAGTTGTTGGCCCGCGCACTGTAGCCAGGAGCCAGCAGTGTGGCGTTCTGCCAGATCAGCTGGCGTGTCTGTTGCAGCGAGGCGCGCCACGTTTGCAGCTGGCTGATGGGCACCGAACGCAGCTGGCCGTTCTTCTGGCAGATGAGCGACAGCAGGACACTGGTCAGGGCGGGGCCCTGGTAGCTGTAGCGGCTGGACAGATCCTTCTCCTCCTCGAAGGAGGAAGGTCCTAACACGCAGTCGAGGCGCGTGGACAGATTACCCAACTGGTAGCATTGCAGGGCGTTGCGGTATTGTCGTTGATAGGTGCGCAGTCCCTTGTAGCTGGCACCCATCTTCTCTAGCAGCGGGCCAAAGTCCTGGGCATCCTTCAGCTGATCCAACTCCTGCCACAGCTCCCGCCAGACACTGCGAATCTGTACGTGTGTGGCGCTGTCCATGCTGTTGAGGCACTGCCACAGATGGCTGTTCAGCGTGAGCAGCTGGTCCGTGTACATGGGATTCACTTGGTCCTCAGAGTCCTCATGCAGCGTGCCCGTCAACAGGCGCTCCATGAAGAACTCCCTTAGGGCAGCCATCAAAAGCTGCGGCGAAGCGATGTCTACTTGGCTCTGCTGCTGCGCCTTTTCCTCCCCATCCTGCTCTTGCGCACTCAACAGAGTCCTGAGGCCTTCAAGGTCCATGTCGATGGAGAGTCTATGCTCTAATGTGATTTCTGGAACCTCCTTGAGCGTCGTTTGGAGTCTCTGCAGCGATGTTTGTAGCGCATCCGCCAGGGAACCGTTTAGCTCGAATGTCTTTACGGCAAAGCCCTGCGTGTGCGTGCGCTGGAACGAGCGCCACTTGTGCGCCTCATCCGACTGCAGGGCCAGCCATCTTCTCAGCCAGACAGTCTCCTCCAAGCTGCCGTACCGTGGCACCACGCTCAGGTCGCGCTCCAGTTGTTCCAGGTCCAAATGCAATTTGATCTACGCCAAAGGAAACATTGAACCTTTATATCTCTGGGGTTCCTGATTTACTCACCTGATCAACCAGATAGTGGGGCTGGAACTGGGTAAACTGCTTGCCGTATATCTTGCAGGATATATTCAGGGGACGCCTCGTCTCTGCCACATAATGGCTGAGCTTCTGCACACTCTCCGCCAGTACTGGCTGTCCGCTCAAGTCCTGCCACACGGGTGCCAGCAGATGCTTTTGCAGCCACTGAAAGTGCAGCACCAGCTTGTGCATCAGCGGCACAAATATCTCGTTGTTGTAGAGAAGCTTCTGCTGGCTTGTGGCCAGCAGGCGATTGAACCAGTGGAACCGCGTCACGAGCTGTGCATACTGTGGCAGGTCCAAGCGAGCTGCCGCCAAGTCTTGCAACAATCCGCGATGCAGAGCTTCCAGGAAGCGGCCAAGGTTTGCCAGAAAGTCATTCGCGTATTTCTCTGTAACCTTCTCCTCCTGCAAAGCCTGCGAGTACTGCAGGGCGTCCATCAGCTGCACCCTGGGGGCAGCGTTTCCCTGGCTGAGGCTGGGCACATCTCGGAGCAGCAGTCGAGCCAGAAGCGAGGCACTGATCGTTAGGGTATCAGCAGGCGACGCCTGTTCTACGGCCGCTGCATAGTCGCGCAGACGGGGAAAGAGCTTCCGGTTCCATGGCAGATTCAGCAGCAGCAGCGAATGCCCTCCGGCGGCGCTGGCATGTTCGGCCAAACAGTTGCATAGTTTCTCGGCCAACTCTTGGACCTCCGTTGGCTGCTCTGTGAGCCACGGCTGCAGGTAAAGATGTCGCATCTGGAGATCGCCAAAGGCAGACGACTCGTACAGCATGTAGATAAAGTGGCGGCACAGCTCCTGCAGATTGAGTCCACTCAAGTCCAGGGCCTCCATTCGATGGAAGATCGACGCGAGCTGCTGCTGCGGCACCTCAGCCACCTCTTGGGAGACTGCGGCACGCAGCAGCACTCGAAGAGCCACCGCCTGGAGTTTGATTAGCTTGAGAGCATCGAGATTCCCCGTGCTGATGATGGCATCGCTGAGCAGATCCTCCTCCGCCGCACCCTCACCGATGCTCGCCGCCTCTCCCTTGTAGAGCTCCGTGCGGGCGAGCACCACTTCGCGCAGCTTGTTCTGGTAGTAGGACAGCCCGTAGCCCATTAGATCCGTGTTGGCCGAGTACACATACACCTCCATGGCGGCCACATAGATGGCCCGCTTCAGGTGGTAGCCGATGCGTCGATAGGCGGCGCTCAGGAACGCCAACTGTGTCAGATGCGAGATGGAGTAGCCGTTGAACTCGGTCAGCTGGCTTATGGCGCGATGTATGTCCAGGATGCAGTCAATGGCCTCTGTTTGGTGCACGCCCTGGCCGTGGACAAAGGCACGCATGTCGTCCATGGTGTACTCGTCACGGGACAATGACAGCTCCACGCATCGGTTGCGCATGGCCCTCGACAGTTCCCCGTTCTTGGGATCGATGGTGAGAAAGGCTCGGAAGTTTGGCGATTTATGGACCACCTCAGCGCTGTCCTGGCCACTGATGCCCTTCTCGGCAATCAGTAGATTTCCGTTTGGCTCAAAGACCGGATTCAGACGATCCAAGACAGCCGAGGAGCAGAGATTCACGTGCTCCAGCAACATGAATTGGCCGCACTTCAACGCCGTCACAATGCGCGAGTCCACCCACTCGAAGGAGCCGCCCGTGTTGAGCGATTCCGCACTCTTGATGTATCCCTGGAGCACCATGAACTGCGTTCCGATCTCACCCAGCTGCTGGAATGCCTCCGCTTGGCAGCTCTCGGGCGTTACCTCCAGCTTCTGAATGATCTGACCGAGCGCATGCAGACGCTTGCCAAAGAACAGCAGTTCATCGGCCACGCTGCTGTGCTGCTGCTGGGATTCTGAAAGGCATAGAAAGGTCAGCCAAAAAACAGGGGAGCCGCCACCCACTCTGTCGACTCTCACCTTCTGTCACTTTGCCCAGCATGTTGTACTTGCTCCAGCAGCTCCACAATTGCTGCACAAAGTCTGTCTGTAGGCGCTGCACGAATGCCCTCTGCACAGAGGCAAAGACCAGAGTCTCCACTCGCTTGTAAATGGCTTCCAGATGTCGATTCAGATCAATCTAGTGGGACAGAGAACAGAGGATTAGGGTTGTTGAGTGACAGATTCACAGTCGTGGGTAGATTACCTGCTGGAAACTGCCCGTCACAGAGTCGTCAATGATGTCCGTATTGCACACCCGATTCGAGAGCACACACAGGGCGTCAATCAGCTTGGTCTTGCCACTGTCCGTGGCGCCGCAGAGCAGCAGCGGCTTCTCCATGTGCACCGTCTCGACAATTTGCTTGAGCAACTGCCGCTGACTCTGGAGTAGCAGGGGAGCGTTGTGCTCCTGCTGCGTAGCCATAGCCATGTCCAGGCTGTCGACCTGCTCCCGCTGCAGCACCACATCATTGAGATACACCCTGTCTGCCGTCCAGTAGAGCGCCACATCCTCGGCCACGGCATTCAGCTGATCCGCATCGCAGTGGAAGACATGCGCGAAGGCATTCCGTATGTAGATCTTGTCCTGGTCGCAGCGCATCCGCTGGTAGTAGACCAGCTGCATGCGTTCGTACAGTGTGAGCAGAAATTCACGAAAGGCGGACCGAAAGGAGGTTTGAGGCGTCGCCTTGATGATGTAGCCCGTTTGCGGATTGTGGAGCAGGTCGCACCAGCGCAGAATGTCGCGCAAATTGAACTCGTAGGGTCCGCCCCTGTAGCCAAACTCCATGGTGGCCACGCCGCCGTCCAGCTGCTCCGAAAAGCGCACCAGACGAGCTGCCAAATCAAAGGTTCTTGTGGATTCCTCCTCGGTGGTTGCCTTGCCATTGTACAGGTCAAAGAGGTTGCCCTGGACAGGAATCTCAGTCTCTGGTTGCTGGTCCAATAGCGAGATGAAATGGCTGCCCAGCTGCTCAAAGTAGCCGCCGTACTTGACCTGCACCACATGCAGCAGATCCTCGGTGGTCAGCTTGCGCAGGTAGACCTTGGTGAAGCGATTGAGGAAGGATTGGGGCAAGCCCTTGCGTCCGCCGCCCTGCTTGAGCGGATTCTGACAGGCAAAGATGCGCGTGCTGCCAGCCAGATGGAAGCTCTTGTTCAGCTCGGGTATGTACACCTCCCCGCGGTGATCCAAAACGGCATTGAGTCCTTCGAGCACAGATTGGGGCGCCAGATTGAGTTCATCGAGCAGTATCCAGGTATTCTGAGCCTTCAGGGCGGCCAAGAGGGGTCCATCGCGCCACACAAAGCTGCCAATGTCCGCCTTCGATGCATCCTGCCTGTTGGACTCGAGCAAATTGTCCTCGGCTGGCAGATCGGTGCCAAAGAGATCGGCCAGATCCGTGTGCTCGCACAGATTGATGCGCACAATCTGGTAGCCAATGGCCGCCGCGATGCTCTCCACAATGGATGTCTTGCCAACGCCCGGCGGTCCCTCCAGCAGCACCGGCTTCTGCAACGAGAGCGCCGACAGCAGACGGAATAGATTCTGCTTGGTGGTGGGGGCATCAAAGAAGAAGGGAGCATCCTCCTTGGCGGGCGACAAGCGCCGCTCCTGGTTCACAGCAATGTAGAAGGGTCGCAGGCCAAAGCTGGCCGCATCCATCTCCACTCTATCGCCCCGCTTTTGGGTCACATCCGCGAGGGTGAAGTGCTCGCCTAGGATCAGGGCAGCCTGCTTGATGGCCTCCTCAATGATCGTCCGCTTCAGCTGCTCCACCTGGGCCTGCGGCTCGTGGAGTAGCATTTCCAGGGCGTCCAGGAAGATGGTCTCCAGCCCAAAGATGGCCTGCTCGGCGAAGCTCAGATGCCGATTGCTGGCAATGTAATTGGCCCACGCGAGAATGTCGCGCACAGAGAACCTGAACTTGTCGTTGGATTGGCGCATGTGGAGAACTATCTCCACCAGGTACTCGGCCACTTTGCGGCTGGACGCGTCGTCCTGTCGGACCATGCAGTTGTGGGCGATCTCGATGAGGTCCGCCTTGTTGTCGGAGGGCAGGCACCAGATCTCGGTGAAGCGATTGCGCAGCGCGGGCGAGAGTTCCTTCTTGCCAAAGTCTCCGCCGGGATTCATGGTGGCCAGGAATTGGAAGCCCGCCTTGGCCTGCACCACAAAGTCCGTATCCGAGTCGGGATTGACGCCCCCCTTCTCCGCCAGCAGCACAGTGCGCTCCGTCTCGAGTATGCAGTTGAGACGCTCCAGCACAGAGTCCTCGGCCAGCGATATCTCGTCGGCCATGAAGTAGGAGCCCTCCTGCATCGCATAGATGAGCGGTCCGTCGGCCCACTCGAAGAGCTGCGTGCTGTCCGGGCCGCGGCAGGGCCTTAGGCCGCCCAGAAAGTCCGCTCCCTCCGTGTGCATGTGGCAGTTGAGTATCCGCAGCTGGACATCGGCTATGCTGGCCAGCAGCTGGCAGACAGTGGTCTTGCCACAGCCAGTGGGACCCACCAGCAGCACAGGCTCATCGAACTCCAGGGCCTTGGCCGTCAGCACGGCCATGCGGGTCATGTTCCTCGTCCACACAATGTCTCCGCGTAGCTTAAAGTTGCGTATGGCCTGCAGGATGTGCCTGCTCACCGGGGAGGAGCTCTCGCGCTCCGTTTGGATGTCGAAGAGCAGCTGGTGGTCGATGATCTTCTTGAAGTTCGAGTGCAGCGTCCGCTCGATCAACTGGTGCTCGTCGGGGGTGCGCACCTTGGCGGACAGCACCAGGTAGCCCTCCTCGACGAGATGCTGATTCCAGTCGTAGCGCGGATCGTCGTGCAGCGACTTGTCCGCGTGCGTGTACCGGTTGCCCCAGCGGAAGAGATCGCGCAGGGTGAACACCTGCTTGGCGGTGTTCTTGCGGTGCTGCTGCAGCTGCGTCATGCACTGGACCATCTTGCGGGCGTACGAGGGTGGGATGAGGCAGCGCTTCTCGAGTATGGTTTCCAGTTCCACGCGCGGAATATCCGCAAAGTGCAGCTCAATGAAGCGATTCTTGAAGGCACGCGAAAGGGTCTTGCGGCCGCCATACAGACCGGGCGGATTCTGTGTGGCAAAGAGCATAAAATTGGGATGCGCCTTCACCAGCGTCTGCGTCTCGGCAATGTACAGCTCTCGATTGTCGTCCAGCACGCGATTGAGCGCCTCCAGAATGTCGGTGGAGGCCAGATTCAGTTCGTCCAAGATGATCCAGAAGCCCTGCCGCATGGCCTGCACCAGGACACCCTCTTGGAAGGTGAGCTTGCCCTCCAGATCGGCCGCATAGGTGCCAATGTACTCCTGGAGGTCGGTGTGCTCGTGATTGTTGATGCGCAGACAGCGATTGCCACTGCGACGGGCCACGTAGTCGATCAGACTGGTCTTGCCGGCACTGGTGGGTCCCTGCAGCAGGATGGGCAGCTTGCCAATCGATATGATGCGCGCTAGATCCTGCAGATTCTTCTGCACGCTCTCCGTGAGGATGTAGTGGGAGCAGGACTGCTGCTCCAGGCCGCCCAGCTGTATCCAGTAGCCCTCGAATTGTAGATAATTCTCCCCCAATCGGGGCAGCTGCTTGCTAAGCACAGCCTTGACGTTGCTCAGCAGGGCATTGCGGATTAGCAGCAGCACCACATGATGCGACTCGGGATCCAGCTGGGTGAGAAAACTCAGGCAGAAGCTCTCGTACAGATTCCGCTCGATGGAGCCGCACAGATTCCGGGCACAGATGCGCAGACTGCGGCACAGGGTGCGCAGCGAGTAAACGGGACGATTGCCCAGCCCGTCGTTCAGCTGGAGCTCCGAGAGGCGACGCAGCGACTTGTAGAGCTGGACAATGCTGTGCACAGACTTCCGCTGGATGCCCGTGTTGGCCAGGTAGTCGCTCACGAGCAGACTAAGGTCCGCGTCCGTCGTCAGTTCGTCCACGAAGAATTCGGTGAAGCGATTGCGTATGCCCACGGGCAGATCCTTCTTGCCAATGTCCGTGTTGGGGTTCATGCAGGCGAAGATGCGGAAGTCCGGATGCCGCTTAACGGGCGTGAAATCGCCCCGTTCCAGCAGCACCACCGAACCCTCCGGCTCGAGGATGGTCGACAGGCACTCCAAGGTCTCGGCCGATGCCAAATTGATTTCATCCAGCAGCACCCACTCTCCATTGCTGATGCAGTTTACCAGGGAGCCGGGTATGAAGGCAAACGAAATGTTTATGCTCTTGTCCAGCTGCGTCTGCAGCTTCTGCAGTTTCTCGGACAGCGTGCGCCAACGCGGCACCATCTGGTGGCTCTTAAGGTCCGGATTCTTGAACACCTGCTGGCACAGGCTGATCATGGTGCGTATGATGACGCTGTGCCTGCCACCGTTGTAGTGTGTGGCAAAGATCCGCAGGAACTGCATGTTCTTTTCGGCATTGAAGGTCTCGCAGAGCAAATGCTCAAACTCGCAGCGCAGCGGCAACAGTACATAGTTGAGTTCGACGGGCTTGAAGCCGCCCACCAGATCCGAGACATCCGACTGGTTGTTCATGTTCACCACGACCAGCTTGTGTTCGGTGCGCTCGGCCAGATACTGCACGGATGAGGTCTTGCCGACGCCCGTCTCCCCCACCAGCAGCACGGGCTCCGAGTGGCTCACACAGACGGCGATCCGTTCCAAGATGCAGCTGGCGAGACGTGTAAACGAGAAGGTTGCACGCTTGACGCTGCTCTGGCCGATGGCCCTCCTTGTCTGTTGGGTGAGTTTCTGTCGCTTCAGGTCTTGCTCTGAAATCTGGTCCTCATTTTCATTGTTGGACAGCAGCTCGGACTTGGCCAGCAGGCTGGCACGTCCAATTTTGATAATCTCCAGTCCAAAATCCACATCCGGTTTGTATTCATTGGCAAAATGCTCGCATCTGGAGCGAATGATGCCCAGCTTGGCCCCGATGCTCGTGATCAGGGTGATCTTCTCCCTGCTCTGCGGCAGATAGGAGCAAAACACATCGACGGCATTCTGGAACACAAAGTAGGCACACTCGGCGCTGGTCACCGAGAACTGGGCATTCGAGCGCTGGCACAGCTTCACCAGATCTCGTGTCGAGACCAGACGTCCCGAGTTGGGACTGGAGGAGAGTGTGACCTGCTCAAAGGGCAGCGCCACATACTTTTCCGTGTTGTCCGCCTTGTCGTTTGATTCCTGCTGACGCAGATTATCGGCGGCCATGTGATTGCCACTGGAGAAGGTAAGGAACACGTCCACCACTCGATTGGCGACAGTAGCCAGCTTGGGATAGTTGGTGCTGACCACCTTGCACAGCTCGTTGCGGGAGAGCGGCAGAACGTTGATCGTATACAGATATTTATCCAGCAGCGAGTAGAGTGATCTCTGGCCCGAATTGCTGGCCGATTTGTTTGTTCTAACAGACGGAGATGTACAGAGAGAATTATTAGAAAAAAGATGATTTGAATGGGACCATGGACTTACCGCACTGTCACAAACAACTGAAAGCCCGGCTCAATCTTCACAGAGTCCCGAAAGCCGGGCACACTCAGGCATTGCCTCTCCAGCAGACTGCTGAGAATGGTGTAGGTGTCTTGGGTGGCAGCATCCAGATCCTCCAGCAGCAGCCAGTAGCCATGCATGACCGCCTAAACATACAAATAATCATTCATATAAAATATCGTTCATTTAGTTTACTCATTTCCTTACCTGCGTGAGGACACCAGGAAGCCAAACAAATTCGCCAGGCACATCTGTGCACCGATATTGACCCAATAGCATTTTGCTGTCGGTCTGGTCGCCCAGTTGTATCCGCAGAAAGCCATGTTTTTGCGCCATTTCACCCAGATCCAGCAATGCCTGGTCAATGGGAAGATCCTCCTCCACCAGTTTTCGCTTCTTTTCTTTCCCCTTTTTCCCCTTTTTCGGTGTCAGCAATTTGTCGTCTTCTTCGGCCTTGCGCAGCGCCTTTTCGCGCGTTTCAATCTCCTTTGGCTTGGGGCAAATGCGTCCAGTCTTGCGGGCCAGATACTCAATAAGCGTTGTCTTGCCACAGCCCACAGGACCGGACAGGCAAATGGGCTTGGCTGCTGCCACCCCGAGGGCAATGCTCCGCAGATTTACAATCGTCGAGTCCACCTTTACAATGCGATCGTAGCAGCCATCAGTGCTGGCATAGAATTCCTGGTTCTTCGCGTTAAATGTCGGCAAGAGCACGCCCTCAATGTTGGTCACATTCTGGTTGGGGCTCAGGCTGAGTATCTGCTCGGGCGTATCATCATCATCGGGTGAATAGCAGCAGCTTTCGGATTGCCTGGCTATGGCCCATGTCTGTTCCTTCTCGCGTTCGAATCGCAGCTGTGCGTCTGTGGATATTTTGGCATTTTCTGCATTCAGCTGTGTGGGGCTCATGTTGGTGAGCATCGCCATGATGTGGTTGCAGTAGAGTTGTGTCATCGGGCATGGGGTCTTGAGGTGCGAGTAGGTGGCAATGAAGCCGGACCAGTCCCACAACTCCCGGAAGTAGGACGTATCACTTCGCAGCAACTGGTAGCAACATCTTAGGAGTGGCAGCTCATCCAACTTTTGACCGCTCTTTGCGTTCTTTGCCCTTTTGCTGGGTACACTGGCATTACTTTGGATCTTCTCGAATGGAGCTGGCTTGTTGCGAAAGTAACTCTTTGCAAACCTAAAGGGATGTCAAAGTTTTTGAGACTGATCCAAATGTACAGGATTGGGATCTCTACTCACCTTTGGGCATCCACTGATAAGTCCATAAGCTTTGACAGCGCAATGCACTCCCTCTGATATTGATGGAGATCATGGCCAGCAGAGTCCCACCGCAGGGCCATGCTTAGCAACAGCAGCAGCTGCTCCTCAAAGCTCACAGCCAGGGGCACGGTGTAGGCGGGACACGCAAGTTGCTCGCTGAGACTGCCGAACAGACGCTCCACGTCTTGTGGCACATATTTCTAAAGTAAAGCAAAGGTTTGTAAGGAGTGTTTTTTGATTGAAATGCATTAACTTACCTGCTTCCTGATGAACTTTTGTACATTTTGAACAAACACATTGTCTTGGGGCTCGCTGGCAGTCAACTGTAAAAGTCGCTGTGCACAAAATCGTAGCTTGCTGGCATTTACCTCCATTGCCTTGGTAGCCGGTCCACTGTATTCGGATAATATTATTTCTTTGAAGCTACTTTAAACTGTGTTTCTAATTAGTTTCAGCTCACAGACCCGGGAGAATGAACCAGCAACACATGCGAATTTGAAACACGTGCAGCGCACATTGCAATGGTTGCCACATAGGCAGTGCTGCCGATTCTGCTTTTTTTCTGTCAAATCTGCTGTTATTGAAGACCTGGCTTGCGAAGTCTTGGGCAACTGTAGATGTAATCAAGCGGATATAAATGAGTTAATGGAGTTAATAAAAAATTTGTTAATTAATTTATGAAATTACTCTTATTTTCCTTTTTCTTGAATTTTTCAGCTTTTTTTTTCAAGTTAGAAACGGCTTTTTTCTGATGTGCAGCGGAATGCTAGCGGAATGAGAACATCTGTTTCGGGCAGTCTGGCAATCTTCCGGTTTGTTTACGTTTTTGGCATGAAGAACGCCATCGAAGTCTGTTGTTATTTTGCAAGTGGAAGTGGGAGCACAGTAGACCCTCGAGAATAATAACTCAAATCGGGTTTATTAGGAAAAGTAAAAGGAATTTCGAACTAATATCGAACTCTGAATTAACGAAAGTCGCATACATATTTGTGAGTACATCCAAACATATGTATGTACATATGTGTATAAGAATGCGGAGAGCACTCAACGCTGCCATTTTGGTTGTAAAGCAACGGTAAAAGCAATTTAAAGGGGAATTATAATCTTGCGTTTTCAGATGCCTGCATGATGATTTCTGAAGAAATACTATTAGATATTCAACCACATGTCATTACCCAATCGGACCGAACTGGATTTCCAATATTTTCTAAGCCACTTGCTCACGGCGGCTTTAGCTTATCGCCGGATGGAAAATTTGAGAAAAATAGTAATCGATTGCGCTACCTAGTCGTTCCGCAAATGGGCAAAATTCAATTGCACCTGGGGGACTCGGAGGCTAAATGTCCACGAAAGTTCAACTTATTGCAGCCAAGCTTGGACAATATACTATTGTTTATGGAGTGCAATGGAACAAACTTTCTAAATGCCAAGGATCGACTGAATACGCAAGTTGATTATGATATCGTGTGCAGCAGCGAGGTTCTGGAACTAATCTTGAGGACGCCCTACGAAATGGAGGAGAGTTGGACCCTCGCCGTGTCCAAGTATCGCAACACCATTTACATCAGCCCCGTAGTTCTAACGGAACCAAAAACTTCTCCCATGAAGGAAATGAAAGCTGAATGGATCGAAAAGCTGCGCAGGCACTTCCTATCCGGTAGGGCAGTGGATTAACCATCCATTACTACAATTTAATATGATATTAAGATCTGTGCAAACTTTTTTCAGAGAATGAACATACGTTGCCGGAGCCACGCGACCCACGCGAACCGACTGGACAATACAACGGAGTGTTTTCCTTCAGCATAAATGGCAAGCGTTTTATTTTCGATGCACCAGTTCTGGCCGAGTGTGCCATCCCAAAGAAGCCCAACGACGTGAAGTAAGAGACGACAGAACTGGAATGTACTTTATATATGAAATCGTATTGAATTTGCTTTTCTCTGCCTTCTAGCACAATGCCAGAATCGAATTACATTTTTACGGAGCTGCAGATTCGCCCAGACAATATGAGCGTTGACGAATGGACTACGCACAACCGGAGCGAGGCCCTCAAGTGGTGGATCAAGTGCTTCATAGTGGGCATCCAAAATGTTCACGTTGCTTATGTTAATAGCCACATCATCGCGCACACCATTAAGAAGGTATCTGCGCGCCAAATTTGGAAAGATTGCGTAAGTACACAAAAGTCATATCTATATTGACTTATTCCATTCCGATCTGATTGAAATTTGTTTGCGCAGGATAAGGTCTGGTCACCGCATGTCTGTGTCAATTTCTTGGCGCGGCTGGTGGACCAGATTCGCTGCTTTATGTCGCCAGTCGATTGCCACAGGACCGTGTATCTGTTGACGTTCGATGCTACCCAGGGGAAGATCTCCTACAAATCATATCCAGGCAGGAGCCAGTTTACATTCATTCCCGATTGGTTTCGCATCATGTTGGACGAGCGCAAACAGGACCTCTTCGCCACAGCTATTGGATTGTAATAAATGAAATACTTAATATCATTCGATTGGTTGAGTAGATAAATGAAGTTTTAAGTTTATTGTGACATCTTCATGGGTTCCATGGGATTAATGGGGGTTTTGTGTTCATCTGCGTTATCATCACTATTATATAATTTAATACAATTGTCCCATCAAGAGTTTGAAGAGAATGCATTCGATTTTACAAAAATATGGAAATGCTAGTTAGACCGCTACTACAGCACACCACATTAGCGATGCAGTTAGCAGTAAGAGTTAAGATCTTAAGATTAGAGCTTAGAGCTCGGTCTTCTTGGGCCTGCCGTCACGGTCGAAGTTCTTCAGTTCTGTGGTCGCCTCCTTGGCAATGTATTTGATGAAATCATCGACCTCGCGACCACCGTTGTAGCTCACTGGGCTGTTCTTCGAGTCCTTGGGCAACCAGAAGAGTGTGGGGAAGCCGCGCACATTGAACTCTGGTGGCACATCGTTGGCCGTGGCATCCATTTTGACAATGACCACATCCTCGTCCTGCAGCTTCTCGGCCAGCTCCTCGTAGATGGGAGTCAGCTTCTTGCAGTGGCCGCACCATGGGGCATAGAACTCAATGAGCGTGTCCTTGCCGTTGTTGATCACAAGATCGTCAAAGTTCTTGGCCACAGCCACCTTAACTGGGGTATCGTTTGACTCTGGGACGGCCTCGCTCTTCACATATGGCTCCAGTTCGCCGGCCAACAGCTTCTCCACAAAATCTTGCAGGTTCTCTACGGAGAACTCATCCTTCAGGGAGTACTTGAGATTCTTGCCATCACGGGCCAAAACGACGGGCTTGTCGCCAACAAAATCGTAGCCATATTCGTTCAATTCGTGTTGGAAGTCATCCTTGGAGCTGATGGCAAAGCTAATCTGGCCGGCAAACTCCTTGGCCACCTTCAGGACACGGTTGCGCCAGTAGTTGGTGCCCTTGGGGTTCTTCTGGTAGTCGACGCTGTAGTAGGCGGTGATCAGAGGGTTCTGGAAGTCGCGCGACGTGTCCTGGGTACGATGACCAACCAAGCCATGGCTGCAGAGGATCAACGAACAAACGTAAAATGAGTGTGTGTGCTTTGGGAGAGAATATGGAAATGGAAGAGAGTGGTGCACTTACTAGTTCTCCTTGACGAAGGTGTTCAGGTCGCTGCTTCCCTCAAACTTGACTGAGGACGCCTCAAACTTGTTGCTCAAATGTGGAGCACGGATCAGCACAATCTTATCGCTGTAGGGAAGACGAGAGCCATCGAATACATTTGTGTTATTTTTGACAAGGGGACAAAGGCAAACTTAATAGCTATTTATTATTGTCTGTTGCTTAACAGATTGTATCAAATAAAATATAATGAACACGCAATTGCAGTCTTGAGATGGCATCACTTACGTTTCACCATTCTTCTTCAGCACCTCCTCGTCGCTGCTGTGTCCAAAGCGGTACTTCTCGCGGTTCTTGTCGGCAAACTTGAGGAAGATCTTCGCCAGTTTGGAGTCAATGTCTTCAAAGCTACCAAAGATTGAAGTCTCCTTGGTGTCCAGGAACTTGGCGAGCTCCTCCACAGTGCGCACATTCTTGGAGGCAGGTCCAACCTGGGCGCGCATGTACTTTGCAATGCCGATGGCTTCGCGTGGTCCGTTGTAGTCCTGCGACACCTCATCCTGACGGAATATTTTCAGTGTGGGATAGCCGCTCACCGAGTACTTGCTGCACGTCTCCTTGCCAGCCTCGGTACAGTCAACCTTGGCCAGCCTAATTGGTGGATCGTCATCCTTTACTATCTCAGCCGCCTTGGCGTATTCAGGCTTGAGGCGCTTGCAGTGGCCGCACCTATAAGAACAGAAAAAAAAAGTCTATTAGGACACGTCACACAGTTTTTTCCGGGAAAAATGTAGCTAGTTCATCATTTTTATCACGACAACAGGAAGACATGTTACCCAAAAAGTCGAATAGTTTGTAATTATAGTCAAGGGGTGCGAACACTTATCAGTTGCGTTCGCCCTTATCATTTACTCGCATTTCCCTAACAACGTCTAATTAAACTGCTTATGTTGCTAGTGCTGATAAGCCGAACGGGTATGAGGGGATTAAATGTAATTAAAGAACTCTTTCACTGCTCTCCGAGGAGATGGAAACCCGGCCACCGGCCGGCAAGCCCACACACACACACACCCATACCCGTATGAAATCGTATCTGGATATTATAGCTTTGAAGTTTTCTCCTAGTCATCTCTTCACACACCCGAACAAAGAGACATTTGTATTAACACATTCGCTGGTTGAAGCTGCATGCCCTCTGCCCACTACCTCTTAAAATGGCCGACGACTCTGATACCGACTTTGCAGTCGTTGATTTTTTTTTCTTGTTTCTGTTTCGACCCTCTCTTTAACGCTGACGTGTACATTTGATTCGATTCATCGCAGCGCAATTTAATTAAAAAGCAGACGCAACAAGCTGATTAAGGTAATTGCACTCCCGAGCTGCCACGCCCGCTCCCCACACACACTTACCAGGGTGCATAGAACATAACCAATGTCGTATCTTGCTGCTTCAGTGTGGACGCAAAGTCGTCGTCCCCAAGGTCCAGAACGTCACTTTCGGCGGCTTTTGTCGTTGCAATGTAGCCGAAAATTAGCACGGCAGCTGCCAGACACCGCATTTTGATCATGTTTAGTTTGTAGGTAGTACAATCTCAACCAAATAAATATATATTTCTCGACTCGGCTGACAACTGCCCGCTGCGACTAGACAAACTGTGTACTAGACCGGTAAATTTTTTTATAACGATTGAATTTTGCTTCACGTCGTCGCCACGTCGCTATTTGTAGTGTGACCAAGTTAAGAAATGCTGAATTTACCGAATGCTAATGCCGAAACCGGCGTACATTTTTTGTACAAATACTAAAAGCATTTTAATGGCATTTCGCAGTAGTATTTAGTATTTCTTAAAAATACCGTATCCAACAATGGGTATTTTCATGTTTTTTTTTTAATTATGAAAAAAGTCAGATTGAACAGAGAAGAGAATTGTCCATTTTATTTCACCTTATTGAAAGTGCATAAAACCATAATTTTGTTGCTTGCATATTCTAATATTTATACATCAAGGGCACTTACGTAATTGTTTAAGTAAGTAATTATTTGACTGATTAAAGCTAGTTATACACTTCGCTGGCAGCATGGACAGGTGCCATAACACTTGACGTGCATGGAAAATTATTTCAGCCATTTCGCTTTCATTAAAGCCCATAAAACGCTACTTGTCTACATTTCTGTATTGTCAATAAGGGTACTTTGGGAATGTTTAAAAACGCCATGGTTCTGTCACATTTTTGGGTATTTTCTAGCGCTTTTTCGCGTTTCCGGCCGGCTCTGACAGAACGGCCAGCGAGACTTCCTGGCTTCTGGTTTGCCGAACACTCGTTCACTTTGTTCAAGTCTGTCGCCGAAGACTGTGATATCTCATTCAATTTATTCGAGTAAGTTTCCATAAGTGAAATAATTAGTGCATATATATGTAAGAGTATTTAGTGAATATGTGCAACGAAACTGCAGCTAATAAACAATTTAATTTATAAACAAATATGCAATTTGAACGCACAATCGTGGCGTGTTCCAGTGCATGTGTGTGCAGCCTCTTGAAAAAATTAACCTCTAGCGTGGCTACCAAAGTGAAAGGTGCTGACGGTGGCAAAGTGATGCGAAAAGCAAACACGTGGCAGCGTGCACACTTTAAAGAGAATTAGTGCTGTGGCCAAAGCAACACGGCCCTTGCCAAGCCGTTTCAATTTGTTCTAAACAATTCTTTCCAAAATGCGTCATTTTATTCCGCAATATGGTGTAATTTGTTTTAATTTTCTTTGCCACACCCACTTGACATGTGAGGCATCGATGGATGGGTCGTCGTTCATTAGTGCCGCTAATTGTTCCATCAATTAATACCTGTTCTGTTCTGCAAACGCACAAAACATCGCTGAAACGGAGTGCTGAAAACGTGCTTTTCGCATGCGTATATATGTACGCTTTCAGCTTTCTCTACATGGAAAATAATTTCAAAATGGCGACCCATGGTGTGACTCAAGTGGCCGGATATCTTTCCTAGCAACACGCGAAAATCTCGCAAATCTACTTATTCAGCACGCTGCCAATTGCCAGCTGTTGTGAAATAAGGTGGACCCGCATTTTCGAAGCATTTACTTGACCTCTTGCGTGGGCCTTCTCTAAAACGGCTCTGTATGCATTCGGTTCTTGAAAATTTTCTTTCTCTTTCGTGCCACCGCGGCGATCGTTTGCCTTTGCACAAGTCACATTCACATTGCTATGGGTCGTCGCCATTTTCTTTGCTTTCTCCCTCGCTCTCCGGCCGGCAACTGGCGTCACAGACACACACACACACACACATGCATGGAGCACATGTATGCATGCGAATAAAAATGAGATTAAATTTGCTGGAAATTTCTTTGTGCATATGTATTAAATTTAGCAACTCGATTTACCATGATGATTATTTTCAGTTCTGCTACTGAAGAACTTTGACGATAGCATAAATACCAAAACACTGAAAAAATCGAGTTTGCTTTTATAATGGTTCAAATAAATAGGTTGTTCTTTTTTGTTGTAAATTTGCATGTACATTAATGTGTATGCGGTATGCGTACTTTCATTGTTCAACAATTAGTTGTCTGTTCTGTTTCCTCCCCCTCTGGCTGTTTTTTTTTTCCACCAAAACCACATGCGGCGGCTGCGCTGCACCTAACCTAACCTCAAACTGCTTGCGAGCGATGAGCGAAAAAAAACACGTTTTGTCTGTGCGGCGGTTGTGAGGTTAGGTTTTATGGCTGCGCTGGCACGCAAGGAAAAAGTCGAAAGTACGAGAGCCGATTAGATTTATTTGTAGACAACGAAATTTATTTGTACCACTAACTATGAAATTAATTAATAATACAATTCCTATCCAATTGCTAACGAAATTGTTTACCCATTTGTTTCTTCCCCTCGTTACCGCGCCTGTTAAACCTGATTTCCAAATTCTACCTGCTGCACGCTGTCCAACACACACCACCCGTAAACAACCCACACACACGCACACACAACTACAAACAAACGAACGTGCAGCTCTCCTATAATCCAACATGGGCAAGGAAAAGATTCACATCAACATTGTCGTCATTGGACACGTCGATTCTGGCAAGTCCACGACCACCGGTCACTTGATCTACAAGTGCGGTGGTATCGACAAGCGTACCATCGAGAAGTTCGAGAAGGAGGCTCAGGAGATGGGCAAGGGCTCCTTCAAGTACGCATGGGTTTTGGATAAATTGAAGGCCGAGCGTGAGCGTGGTATCACCATCGATATCGCCCTGTGGAAGTTCGAGACTGCCAAGTACTACGTCACCATCATCGACGCTCCCGGCCACAGAGATTTCATCAAGAACATGATCACTGGTACCTCCCAGGCTGATTGCGCTGTCTTGATTGTGGCTGCCGGTACTGGTGAGTTCGAGGCTGGTATCTCCAAGAACGGCCAGACCCGCGAGCACGCCCTGCTTGCCTTCACCCTGGGTGTGAAGCAGCTGATCGTTGGTGTTAACAAGATGGATTCGTCCGAGCCACCATACAGCGAGTCGCGTTATGAGGAAATCAAGAAGGAAGTCTCTTCGTACATCAAGAAGATCGGCTACAACCCAGCCGCCGTCGCCTTCGTGCCCATCTCTGGATGGCACGGCGACAACATGTTGGAACCCTCTACCAACATGGGATGGTTCAAGGGATGGAAGGTGGAGCGCAAGGATGGCAACGCTGACGGCAAGACCCTCATCGAAGCTTTGGACGCTATCCTGCCCCCAGCTCGCCCAACCGACAAGGCCCTGCGTCTGCCCCTGCAGGATGTCTACAAAATTGGCGGTATTGGAACAGTACCCGTCGGTCGTGTGGAGACCGGTGTCCTGAAGCCAGGCACCCTTGTTGTGTTCGCTCCGGCCAACATCACCACTGAGGTTAAGTCTGTTGAGATGCACCACGAAGCCCTCGTCGAGGCCGTTCCCGGTGACAACGTTGGCTTCAACGTTAAGAACGTCTCCGTCAAGGAGCTGCGTCGTGGCTACGTTGCTGGCGACTCCAAGTCCAACCCCCCCAAGGGCGCTGCCGACTTCACCGCTCAGGTCATCGTGCTGAACCACCCTGGCCAGATCGCCAACGGCTACACTCCAGTGCTGGATTGCCACACCGCTCACATTGCTTGCAAGTTCGCTGAGATCAAGGAGAAGGTTGACCGTCGTTCCGGCAAGACCACCGAGGAGAACCCCAAGTTCATCAAGTCTGGTGATGCTGCCATCGTTAACTTGGTGCCCTCCAAGCCTCTGTGCGTGGAGTCCTTCCAGGAGTTCCCTCCTCTGGGTCGCTTCGCTGTCCGTGACATGAGGCAGACCGTTGCTGTCGGTGTCATCAAGTCTGTCAACTTCAAGGATGCCTCCGGTGGCAAGGTCACCAAGGCCGCCGAGAAGGCCACCAAGGTCAAGAAGTAGCTGGTTTGCTCTCACTCAACAATAGTAGCAGCAGCAACAAGCGGAAGCGCAAGCAGAAGCAGCAAGCATATAACCAACAACCTAATGCAGACACAACCAACACTCAACAACACCAGCAACCAGCACAACAACAGTAGTATAGCAAGAACACCTGTCCCTGTCCTGAGCAAAATGAACGATAAGATGAAGTTCCACAGAAAGCTAAAGTTTAATTTTTTCCATCGAAAAGAGTTTCGTAGGATACGAATGTCAACAAACGCTGTCGAAGCCGCCTAAATTGGATGCTGGATGATTGATTGGCGGGAACACACACGAAGAAACAAGACCACTCCTCCTCCATACATCCATTTATATCGATTAAAATTAACCTTTATACTTTGATTTGTATCATTTATCTTACCCTCCTTTTGCACACACACACAACTACTTTGTATACATGAAAAAAAAGAACCAGAATAGAAGCGATAACTTTATTTACAAAAAATAAAAACCCTATTTTTGTATTTATTCTTTTTTAACCATCTTTTTGGTTTGTTGATTTTCAGTCAGCGCTTTATTTTTCTTCCACACACACCGCCGCCACGCACCGCCCACACTGTCGTCGATGCCACAAAGTACAAAGTGAATCTGAATCTAATTGAAAAGTACAAGATATCAATGAAATAAAACTGACAACACAATATACCTCAATCGCTCCAATAAAGTGAACATTTGCCATTAAAGAGACTAAAAACTAAGTTGTTTGATTTCCATCCCGCCCACATTCTTATAAAAGTACACAGAAATCGTACGAATAAATTTTTTTTTTTTTTTCGACTACATTTGTTTGTCAATTATCAAGAACAAATTACTTAACAATATTGTGGTCTATTTAAACTTAAATGTGGACTAAATATATTATCAAATTTCAACTCATTGGGAAATTCGGTTTACAGAATTTTGTCTGAAGAACAATGATAAAACAGAACAGAGGTTGACACCTATTTGTCCATCACCAGTGGTGGATCATTATAATTGGCTTTTAGGGCAGTAAGACGGGTCGCCCTTGGATCTTCGTACCTGATGCCGCTGGGCGTTACAATGGCACTCTTCATTAGGTATTTGCCGAACTTTTGGATTTGCATGGATGTGATACTATCCAGCACCCAGTAGGGCGTCAGATAAAGGCGCTCGTCCACTACTCGTCGTTTGTCGCCAATAATGTATTTTGCCTTGAAGCGATTCTCCGTCAGTCTGGCGCCGCCCAGCAACAGCAGCTCCTTCATGTTGTTGAACTCGATGGGCCGGCAAAGGGGAGACACATAGAAGGTTTCCATGTAGCGGAAGAGCTCGCAGTGGTAGTGGATGCCAAAGGCCTGTCGCTCAGTGCGGCAAATCTGATTTGGGTAGATGGTGATGTTTACTAGCTCGTCATGGACTAGTCTGGCGACTCACCTCAACGGCACGGGAGAATTTTTTCAATTCATATTTTTCTTCGTTTACCCATTTGCCGACACGCAGCGATTCCAGGATCCAGTCATAGTCGACAATCCAGACGCCACGCATGAGTCCGCGAAGGAGATTCAGCGTGCGGCGCGGCTCCAGGCTAACCAAGTGGGTGGTTCGGTTGGTCACAGTGGGATCCAGCCGCATTCCACGCAACCTCCGTATGGCCTGAGGTTAAAGGCAACGAATTGAGTTGAGTTGTGGTAGGATTAAGGAGGGCCCCGGTGCATCACGCACTGATACGGTTTATTTGAGTATGGGATGGCGTTACAAATGAAGGGTTGCTACAAACTAACTGCGTGTTGTTTATGTTTCATAAATAATTATTATGGGCAATTAACGATTAATGAATATGCATATTTACGAGAATTTACAAACAAAACTAAGCTACGCTAAGATTTATAGTCGAGTCTACCGACCCAACTCTTACTACAGAGGCTAGGCTACCAAGGTTGGGGCTCAGTTGGTGTCTCCACAGTCTTACCAACCTTTTGAATCACCTGGACCTGCCCATGATGCATGTTCGTGTGCACCAGAGTACGGATCACAGTTGAACGGCGATTGCTGCTCGGCGTTTTCTCCGCTACTGCAGCTACTTCAATTCTGGAGGATGTATCCACGTCTTTGAAGCCATCCACGGAGCCTTCGGGTGTGAGAAATTTATCAGTGCTTTCACGTTCAACATGAGCAGCAGGACAGCTTAAATCGGAGGAAGAGCAGGCGGGTACGGGAACTGCCAATGAACGACGACGCTTTTTTGCTGATCCGTTGGGTGCATTTTTTCCACTAAGACTTAAACGCTGCTTGTAGTTTGACTTTGGGGGTGAGATCTTTACCACTTCGTTCGGGGTGAATAGACGCCGCCTCTTTGGTTCACTCGGGGGATCCTCCACCGCCAGAGGTTTGTCCGTCGTCACGACTAATTTGTCGCACTCTCCCAACTCCGCCTGATTGGCCAGCACCAGGGACCGACGATGAGATGAGTTCAGTCTGTCAATTCCCTCGTTGATCACCTCCATGTCCATGTTGAAGATGGTGCGCCTTCGATTTAAGGTGGTGCTGGACCTGCTGCTGGGCAGGCGAGTCGAGCTAAACAGCGGCGGTGTCGAGTGCTCATCTAGAAGTGCGGACGTTTGCATAGTCACATTGGACAGCGATTTTCTGGCCGTCACATTCAGCGGCACGTTCTCGTTTTGGTATTCTTTGCTGATCTCCATAAGCTCTGAGGTGTACAGGGTGCCACGCTTGTCCGCCCGATGAAGAACTTTCGATGGCATTTCGACGCTTATTTCCAGCGAATGTTGAACGAAATCGGTCTTGTTAAGTTCTTTTGCAGCTGCCATGGACTCGTCCAAGTTGGTTATCAATGATGTCTTACAATTCGACTCGGTAGCATCCCCAGCAGGTTCTTCGGCTATCGGATTCTTGTCCTCATCTATGGGAGCCAGCTCCTCGGCAATTGATGCAAATGGATCTTTCGGTGCCAATTCCACAGTTTCCTTGGCAGCCTGTAGCAATGAGCTGCGACGACGTGTCATTCGTGACTCTGGCTGTTGAGGCGGCGCAGCATCAGTATTGACGGCCATGACAATGTGCGCTGAGCTGCGGCGACGATTCTGGCGTGGCTCTGGCTCTGCCTCTGCAGGTGGAGGAGCTCCCGCAGTAATAGTCATGGGAATATGGACCGAGCTGCGGCGGCGCGTCACTCGTGGCTCTGGCTCTGCTGCAGCATTCGCATTGCTCGCTATGGGAATGTGAGCTGAGCTGCAGCGACGCAGCGTGCGTGGCTTTCGAGGCGGAGAAGCCTCCTCATTGCTTGCCAGCATAATATGCGCCGAACTGCGGCGGCGTGTCATCCGTGGCTCTGGCTCTGCAGGCTGAGAAGTGTCCGCATTGCTAGTCATGGGAATGTGCGCCGAGCTGCGTCGGCCACTGGTGCGTACCGGCGTAGTCACAGGAGTGGGCTCTGTTGTGCTACGGCGGGGCCGTGGTTTGGCAGTCTGCGGCAGCTCATCGTTGCCTGCTTTCTCATTAAAGTTCAAACTCTTCTGGGCCTGCGGTCTTTGGTTGGAGGCAACTCCAATTTCCAGAGGTTTCTCTTGCAAGGTAGGTGTGCCCAGAGGCAATGGCGTATAACTGCCATTGGATATCCTGTGAGAAACGAATCGGTTATGGGACGACACTCTCAGTAGATGACAAGGACTAACCTGTTGAGCAGTTTAGTGGCTGGCGACTCTGCCGCCTCTTCTCCGGCCAGTTGCTTGTTGTGGTTGAGAGCCTTAAAGAAACGGCTGATGTCATTCTGTGAAGGAACAAGATCAAACAAGATTAAACAGGATTACTGTAGCTTACTCTTTAAGATCGTACCTTGGCCGCTGTGGTTGGCGTTCCCAAAGCGGTTCGCTTGCTGCCCGATCCTGGGCCATTGTCGCTCGATGATGTGGGGGTGACTGGGCGTTTGGCCGGACGTTTGATAAGAAGTTCCGAACCCGGTTGCATGCACCGAACACGCTGCAAAGGATGTGGCAGTTGATTAATAACTGAGTGCGGCCGGTGAGCTTAATTACGATGGAGCTCACGCCCTTCTTGTTATTGTTTCTGCTGCGGCAACTGACTCCGACTCTGTCAGTCACGTTGGCTAAAAACACTGTTTTATTTGTTTATAACTACGTGATACCAGTGCCGTTACTGGCTTTTGTTTAATCTCTCTAGCGCTTATCTCCTTACCGCTCACTGGCTGTCAAGAAGGGAAGATACTCTCGGGTCATCGATAGTTTATATGTTTTTTCAATAAAATTGTTTACAAAAAACATTTTATCTACTAATTAACCAAAACAGATGTCTGTACAATAAATATTAGTTGTGGCAAGTTCAAACGCATGCCAAAGAAATCATCGTTTGAGTCGCTTCCATCACCAATTATCGGACACTAGAGACGATATACTGCTGCGATACTACCGATAGTTCAACAGCTGCTGCTGCTAGACTCCAGCGCCGCTGCGCCCTATAAAAATTGCTTTTGGCAGGGCTGTCAGCTCAGTCATTTCCCACTCCTCTGCGCGCTCAATTAGTTCTTAAACTTAGTAAACACCAACAGTATTACGCATTTCCATTTAAATTTTTGTCAACCCACACACACACATCTGTTCCGAGAGGCTTCCTCGAGTGAGCGATAAGCAACAAGTGTTCACCGACCCATTCAATACGCCAAAGAAGGAGAAACTTTAGAAAACAAAACTATACTATTATTGTTCGGTTCTCCAGCTGCTGCGCAAGCCTTTTGTTTATTCTGCTGAAATACTAGACACGAATCAGTGCACGGTACGGAACGTGGCACTTTGTTTCGAGGGTGTGTGCATCTCTGCTGTAAGAGCAAGTAAACAATTAACAGAGAAGAAGATTCTGGCAGTGGAGCGAGCGACAGCTAGGGAAGCAATTAAGAAACTTGTTTTCCCCAACTGCTAGCCAGAACTCCGATAAGTGTCTCAGCCGCAACACGTACATACCTAATTTATAGTAGAGACTATACCCAATAACAATACCAGGCAGCGGCTAGCACAGAAGACATAATGATTGCCGGCTACGGACCCGTAACTCAGGCCCTGCTGGGCACCCTGCTCACCTGGGGACTGACGGCCGCCGGTGCCGCCCTGGTGATATTTGTGCGCGGTACGCAGAGAAGGTCGCTGGACGCGGCCCTTGGCTTTGCGGCTGGCGTCATGATTGCCGCCTCGTTCTGGTCTCTGCTCAAGCCGGCCATTGAAATGGCCGAGAGCTCTCACCTGTACGGAGTGTACTCGTTTTTGCCCGTGTCCGGTGGCTTTCTGCTTGGATCCTTTTTCGTCTACGGCTGCGACAAGCTGATGTCCTATCTGGGCCTGAACAGCACCAAAATGATGATTCAGATGACGCAGTCGAGCAAGGACAAGGCGGACATTGCCATCGAGGACCTGAAGCGGAATGGCGCCGGCGAACGCCTCGCCTCCAAGAGTTTGGAAAGCTTCTCCGACTGCTTGAGCGTGCAGCACAGCGGCGAGTCGCGTCGCCGCAAGAAGGGCAGCATCAACGAGATGGAGCAGTGCACCTACACCACCACCGAGGAGGAGAAGCGCGCCGAGGAGGCGCTCTCGCAATGGAAGCGCATCATGCTGCTGGTGGTGGCCATCACCGTGCACAACATTCCCGAGGGATTGGCGGTGGGCGTGAGCTTCGGAGCCATCGGCACCTCCAACTCATCCACGTTCGAGAGCGCCCGCAACCTGGCCATTGGCATTGGCATTCAAAACTTTCCAGAGGGTTTGGCCGTCAGTCTGCCCCTGCATGCCGCCGGCTTCAGTGTGGGACGAGCTCTGTGGTACGGACAGTTGTCCGGAATGGTGGAACCCATCTTTGGTGTGCTGGGCGCCGTGGCTGTGACGTTTGCCAACCTCATACTGCCCTATGCGCTGTCGTTTGCGGCCGGAGCCATGATCTACATTGTGTCGGACGACATCCTGCCTGAGGCGCATGCCAGCGGCAATGGAACGATTGCCACGTGGGGCACTGTATCCGGATTTCTGATAATGATGTGCCTTGAGGTGGCGCTCTCATGAGAGGGGGGGCTTCCGATACCAAAACTAGAAAATGCCTGCCTCGCTCCGCCGGCGCAGGACTCGCAACATAGTGTAATGCAAGGATTCCATTGTACTTAACGCTTATTCCTTTTATGTAAATAGAAACCGACTCGCGCATGTGTGTGCATGCAGCATTGTACAAATCTCAGAAATACGTGGGCCCCGGCAGCGCCACGTGGACCCGTGCCCAGCAGCAAGCAGTTCCCCGTAAACGTGAATCTAATAATCTAACTTAGAGTTAAATGTTCCATAAATATGCCAGACGACTGGGCCTGCACAGCACTGTATCTGCATCTACGAGTGCATTCCAGCAAAATATGTAAATGAGGCGAAGATCTGTTGTATTCTCGGAAAGAATACAAACAGACGTGCATCTGAATTAGGTTTTAAGTTGTCAGCAGCGACCAGTGTGGCTTGTATGTTTTTAAACTGTCTAATATGTAAGCAATAAAACGTAATGTATGCAAAACGATCAGTGCATCTCATCTCCAATCTGTCCAATCCTGGACAGGCTTCCTTGGCCCGTCCAACAAGTTCTGGCCGTGGCCCAACGATACCCTGATAAGCTGCGCCCCGGGCCTCGCGCAAATTAAATTAGATAACACGACGCCCGGCACCAACAAAGTGCTTGACAATGGTTGTCACTGATAACAATCCGTCAGACACGAAAGAGTTCCCAATACGCGGCGCCCTGTGTTTGGGGTACGTGCAATTTCAGACGGCCCATGGCCCTGCGTTGATTCGGTATTTATTCCGGATTAAATAATCATTTTCACATCCACAAGTGTCGCGAAGCCACAGTCACAGTCGCCTTTGGCTGGCTAAAGGCCCAATCTGGGTCGTCAACACAAGTGGCTGATAAGACTCGGGGCGGCTATCTGTTGAACCATTTCCTCGTACACTTTTAATGGGTTTATTTCTACAATAAAGGAAACTATTTAAGCCCCGAATGACCAATTAAGTGGAGCCAATGCTTCTGTTCGAACACGGCCATAAACTGGTACTTCATCATTATTGATTGCCTCTATGTTTAGCTGCTTCTATTTTCCCCCTAATTCACACATACATATCGTGATAATAGCGCGTCGAACTTTGGCTGACAATTATGATTGATAAAGTTGGGAACATTAGATATCAAATGAAGGGAACCAACCAAAAGCTTCTTATCTATGTACATATGTATGTATTCCCCCAGCCCAGCCCATCACAGACAAAAAATTAATCTCCACTCACCGTTATCTTGCCGTACAGCTCGGGATACTCATACTTGTGCAAGTTGCTGATGGGAAACTTTTCGGGTTCGCAAATCCTTCGTTGCACCTTGCAGGCCTCAATCCACAATATGGAGACAACTGGTATTTTCCACTCCATGGCCTTTTTGTAGGTCGAGAGTAGACCATCCTTAAAGACCACATGCGTGGTGTTGCTGGGCGCAAAAAGAGCGAGAACTTGCTTTCAGCACGAGATTCAACTGGTATCGAGGCGAAATATCTGTACTCACCGCAGCAGACGATCGTTGACCTGGGCCCCCATTTTGGCAATGATTGTCTTGACACCATCGGAACGATTGTCGTTGCCGCTACGCACCTCCACATAGACCACAACCGGGCTCAGGATCTCCGGGAGGGAAGGCGGTGGCTTGGGATTACGCTCGTCGGCAGAGATGATATTCTGTTCGGTATGCGACACATCAAACACATTGTATGCGGTTTTGGTGGGACTTCTGCACGACAAAGGACATTAGTTTCTCTCGCACGTGGATAAAGGCTTAACTTACTTTAGAGCGCGTATGGCACGCATTCGAAGTGTAGCGCTGGGGCTGTTGAGATCATTCTGGAGACGCGCCCAGTGCCCGCCCTGCTTGGACGTGGGCGTTGTCACACCATTCGATGGCATTACAGAAGGTCCTTTGCTGACAGAACCACGCGTCGTCGGTTGTGGAACGGCCCGGGGCACGGGACAAGGTTGAGACGTTTTCGCTGGACTAGTATGTACTTCAGGCATCTTCTCAGCGGCACGCAACGTGTCTATCCAAGAAGAACAAATCTGGTTAGCGATTTCTGGATCAATTTGCCACATTGTTTCTGTTTCAGTTACTACTAATTTTGATAGCTTCGTATCCAAAATATTTACTTAATAATACACAAAAACAAAAACAACAATAACACAAAGCCAACCTGCTGCATAGTGAGGCTGATTGAGACGCTTGGGGGTGAGATTCGAATCAGGCTGCTCTTGCAATGGGCGACGCTGTGGTGGCGCAGCGTGCTGCATTTTCAGCTTTTTCTGTTCCGCGTTGGCCACGGTCGCCTCGTAAGTCATCGTTTTCCATGAGGGCTTGCGTTGCACGAACTTATCCATGGCCTGCAGGGGTTTCCACACGCGCTGTTATTGCACAAATTGTTTAGAAAAGTCGCGCCAAAAATATAATGAAGTAGAGGTGCCAAACCATCGAGGGCACTATCGATAGGATCGATATTTTACTGCTAGCCTCTACTATCGACGGTTTTGCGACTATCATGATAGTATCGAGCTACAGTCGTTGCGCTTTTGATATGTTTGGATTGGCTGCTTTCGGACCTCACGCAGGGGCCTAATTTACAATGGCGTCCTAAGGTTTCAATGGTTTTTTATATTATTTGAGCCCAACGATAGTACGATTGTTTCCAAAAACTACGATGGCCAACTACAAGTGACGCCATAATGAAGCTATGTGCTAAGTATACCCTCAGACCCTCAGCAATACACCGAAATATACCTTCTCATTTTCAAAATATACCGTAAATATACCGAGGAAAATCATATTCATCACTTTTAATATTCGATTTCATATTACTAGCTAGTTAAGACTTTAACAACTGAAAATATCATTTCATCAGATAGATTAATTAATTTTCTACAATTTGGCTTTTGTCAATGATTCCCATTTCTTGGGTTGGCTGGGTTATTCAATCCTAAGTATCATTTACGCGTAGTGACATATTTTTGACCTAGATTAGTCAGTGTCAGTGTGACCGCGGAAAGACGAACTTAAGCCACTTAGCCCCCTCCATTTAACCAGTTGAAAATCTTGAGTTACACCGCGGAAAATAATACTGTTTGTATTATCCATTTATGACCACGATATCTTTCACCTGAAATGCGTAATTTTTTGTAACACAATGGGCTAAAATTTCTCAGTCGATGTACGGAAATACGCACTCAAAAATACCGAAAAATACTCGGTATTTTTTGTATAGAACAATTATACCTTCCAACTGGCGCCATCTGGCATAGGTACAAAAAACTTACAACCGATTAAGCTGTAATCGTTTCAGACCGCTCTTCTCTGACAAATTCAAATTTAAAATGCATTCATACTTTTACATATATATTTTATTCGAACTTATTTACATATGAAATGTATATACAGCAAAATAATAAAAAAGAAACAATAAATTGGACTTGCCTAAAGTAGCAAATATACTTGCTTATGACATTCTCATTCCCCCATCTTGCAATTCCTTCTCTCGCGCTTAATTGGGCTCTAGGACATTCTCTCAGTCTTAAACGATTTAAAAAACTATGGCAAAATTTTAATTAGTTATTACAAATTGCATAATCATTAAATCTCTCTGGTTCCCTAAAAGTAATCTGCTGTTAAATCTGTACTAAATGGCTGCACTTCGCATCATTTATCACAAAA
This sequence comes from Drosophila obscura, assembly GCF_018151105.1. Lineage (NCBI taxonomy): Eukaryota > Metazoa > Arthropoda > Insecta > Diptera > Drosophilidae > Drosophila > Drosophila obscura. The sequence goes on along the minus strand of NW_024542774.1, from coordinate 9,791,396 downwards.
CTGAGCGAAATGCACTCCACTCCATTCGTTGATCCCCCCCGATTCACTGATCCTCTGATCAACTGACCAAAATTATATCTTTGACTAAATATTTGTAAAACTAATGCTAAACGTTGAATAAATTAGGGCCATCCATGCTGGTCATTCTGTGGGGTAGAGAAAACAGAGTTAGAAAAGAAATTGCCGCACAAATATAAGCAGACAACTCACCATGTGCGCTGATCAGACTGCGGGCATCCCAGAGCGACATCTGCGACTGCGAGAGACGATGCTGTGGCGGATAGAGCTTGTAGGGGAAATACGAGTGGTGGAAGGTGGCTATGGGAATGGGCTGTGGCGGCTGCAGGAACTGCTGCTGCTGCTGCAGGTGCTGGGCCGAAATCTTGCGTGAGATCTTCGGCTCCTTCTTGGGCTTGCTGGCCCCGGTGCACGGCTGCTTCGAGGACTTGATGAAGTTGGGAATGCGTGCCAGAAGGCCACAGTAGTAGGGATCGTCCTGCTTCTTGCGCTGATGCGCGCTGCTCTTCTGACGCTTCTTGTCCGCATAGATGGGTGTCAGCGATCCGCCAGCCTCATAGTCCGGCTAAATGAAAGAACAGAGGGCACACGTGAGTAGGAAGTGGAAGTAGGTAAGCCAATCCGGAGCAACTGCAACTTACCTTGGGCACGTAGGGACCCTCGTTGAGGAAGGCGGCACTGAACACGCTGCGTCGCCCCTTGCTGGAGTGGCTTGAGTGCTGGGAGTTCTGCGAGTCATCGGATGCGGCGGGCGTTGGATAAATGAGGCCCACCTGGCTCTCGATCGTAGAGTAGGGATCCTCGCTGCTCTGCGTGAGCGGCACCCGCATGCCGAGCGCGTCCAGCGACTTGGGCATCGTCTGAAGGCGACTCCTCAGCATGTCCATGGCCACCACGTTGACCACGAGTATCCAGACTGGAGTGTTGATTAGATTGTTGTTTGACTTGACCAGCGACACGGCCGACAGGCACTGGCGCTCCAGGCGGCCCCGCTCCGGATAGGTGCGAGCAAACTCGCGATTGATGTTCGTCTGGAACTTCTTCATGTCGAAGAGCTTGGCCGAGGTGCCGCCGCTGAGGGACATCTGCGGCATTTGCATAATGTCGCCGCCGATGACCGTCTCCTCGTTGCCCGGCGAGGTGTTGTTCACGAAGATGTTGCTCTTGCCATACCGCTTGATGAATATGTTGCCTATTTCATCCATTTTGACCTTGAAGCCATCGCCAATGGACTTCTTGATAACCTTCGTCTCGGAGTCGCGCATGGGATTCTCGAAGCCATTCAGACCAATACTGTTCAGAGGAGACATCAGTTTAGTGGGAACATTCATGGGATGGTCAGGGGTCCGGTCCGGTTTACTCACCGCACTCCATCGAAGCCGTTCTTGGAGCCGTTTATGGTTATCACAGAGGAGCGGGCATAGGCCTTGGCCACGCGTCGGTTCTTCTCGAAGACGATTATCTTGGCCCAGATCTCATCGTCGATCTGCTCCCACTTGGCCAGAACCTCATTGATGTGATCCTGCCAGGGTTATGGCCCAAGAATTAGCACCAGTTGCAAGACAAATTTCAGCTACAACTCACCCTGAACAGTTTCTCGCGATCATGCCAGACGTCTTCCTCCTGCTCATCTTGCCCGATGGCATCCAAATTGTCCAGGGAACGCGATATAATCTTGCGGCGTGAAATCATTTTTGTGTGTGCTGTTGTTGGTGCTGCTGCTGCTGATGGCGTTTCCTCTGTCTGGAAGAGAAAATTTTCCAAATAAAATTATTATAAATAATTACGAGCGACGCTTCTAGTTATGGACAATTAAGTTGTGGGCTCTGGCGGAGGTTCTGGTGCGAAATGATTACCCCCAGCGATGGGGACACGCACTCCGCAGATTATTAAGCAATCAGTCCAATCAATCTGTGAGCCAATGAACTCTACAAAACGGACCGGAATGGAACAATCTCCGGGCACTCCTTTGGCCTGACTCTGCTTCGACTCTGATTGATCGAATCACCAATGTCACCGCCTCTAATTGAGCTGCCCCGAACCCGAACCCGATCCCGATCCCAACGCCGATGCCAATGCCTTGACAATGCCTTGATTGTTGTTAAACACATTGTTGGACACTTAGTTTTGCATTTTCTGCTTTTTCGTTTGCTTGTCAGATCCAGAGACAGAGACGGAGCGAGTGAGTGCCACTTGCATGGCATTTCAATTGGCCATTTGGGGTTTTCTTCAAAGTCAAACTGATTTGTTTATGCGTCGCACCATTGCCAACGTTTTGTGACAAAATCCAGTAGTGCTCTGCCGGTCAGGTGTAGTGGCGGTCAGACACGTGATTGGCATTAATTGTTGCTTCATGCGATTTACCAATAAATGTGTGTCACACACATCGACTGGCAATGAAAGTGAGTCTTGGCCTGGAACAGATTCCGTTGCCCATTAAACTGTATCGATGAAGCCACCCCCACCACCCATCCACCCCCCCTAAAACTCCACACGACTTCCCATTCCCATTCCGCATCTTAGATGTGACATTTCTGAGCGTGCACAAATTAAGGGCACGACACGCATTGCATTTTCTAATGCAGATCCAGCACCAGAGCTGGTCGTGGCCCAATTTAAATGTTTTCTCAATTACCCAGAACTGCAGGCTTTGGTTTAACGATTTTCCCCTTTTCCCGTCTAGCATTCGGAATCGTCGCTTTGTGATCCCAATTCCAATTTCAATCCGAATCCATTGAAGCCGCCGACCCCTTCTTGGCTTTTGGCTTTGGCTTTGGCTTTCTATTTGCCCTGCGTTGGCGTTGGTTCTTTAATTAACGGACAGAATGGCCATAAAAACTGATAAATGTCACGCACTTGGCTGGCTGTCTCCAAAGCAATCGGCCATCGAAGATCCGTTTTGGCCAGAGCGAAATTTCCAAAAAAAAAAACACAACTGGTTTTTATTTGCTGTCTGTGTTCTGTTTTGTGCTCTTGCCAAAGTCTAGATTTATGGCACAGAATATTCCATAAGCCAATCTAGACACGCCCACATCTAGCCCCATCTCTTGACACTTTGGTCGGGTCTTGGAAATCTACGGGTATGAGATATTGCAAAATCTTTGTTCTAGTTTCTAGAATCTAGATGGAACCCATCAATAATCTTCACTACAATGGATGAGGTAAATATTGAATGTTGAACTGAGATTCAGATGGAGATGAAGATGTGGAAAAACTGTGCTAAATCTGAGTTCTCACAACCATTTGTACGGGTACGAGTAGTAGATACAAGACAAACCCTTGGAATGCTTTATGAATTGGTGGCCACCGTTTGCTTATGACTCCACTTTCATTCATGACTCAGTGGAGTGGCTAATGGATTCCCAAGTATATCATTGCCGCCGAGCCACGACTTTGACCTCTTCGCCTGATGGAGTAGAAACCCAACCCCCAAAGGCTGGGGGTTCTGTCTGTTCTGTTTCATCGGCTATTTTCGAATGATGTGATTAAGTTTTCGGTGTTCCTACGTCAATGGGTCGAAATGCCATAAAGCGCGCTGTCCGCTTTTTGTTCTCTTTCGACTGGTGTTGTGAACATACATATATTGTATAATATATTCGCATAACATTTCGTTCTTTTCACCAACCCATTCCCATTGCCAGAGAACTTTAATTTTTTTTTTGCGGTATGGCTGTTGCTTATTTGTTGTTGTTGTTGCTGCTGCTGCTGCTGCTAGCTCCTAGCTGCTGATTTTGCTAATAAGTATATAAAATCTTTTTGTATGCCGAACGTGATGTTGATTTTTTGGCGATGATCGCATTCAGCCAGAGAAGAACCACCACAGCAACAGGGGGGAGAGCGAGAGGCAGAGAGAGAGAGAGAGAGAGAGAGAGAGAAGATGGGGGCAACAAATTTAATTATCTAGCTGGCCTTTTGGTTCGAGCAAAAGCTTAAACTGCATTTAACAATTAAAACTTCATCTGACATGGCCAAAAATGATTTATCCAATCCGCTGATCGTATAGGTCAGGGGTGTATGTTGTATCCAAACGAGATTCAAAATAAATCTACTAATAAAAGAGAGAGCCGAGTGTACTGGCTCATTCGTGCCACCATTGCTGTGTTATTCCCCGATTAGTTCTGGAATCCGTTGGACAAACAGCGGACACTTGAAAGGGATCATCTCTCTCTCTCTCTCTCTGTCTTGGTTAACCTCTGGAGTGCATCAAGTGCTAATCGATGCGATGATCCCCTCCTGTCAAGATCGTGACTCGTTTCCTTTGCTGCCAGCCAAGCGAAGCTTTTCCGCATGCCCCTGCTCTGCTGGGCATTCATTCCCCTTGCAATTAATTATGTAAGCTCTCTGCTCCGCCCCAAGGTCGTTTGTGGGTATTTTTAGCAGCAGGCGCTGAAACTGTTCTGTGCGTGCGGATGCGACACGTATCGTAGAACGAACGAACGCCGCGGCGTACCAGTTACCAGTTATCACCCAAGGCCGTGTGGCGCAGAAGGAAGTATTTTGGCAGCTGGCAGCAGCTCCTTTGTCTGCGCTCGCTAAGCGGCTTACTTTCGGTGCGCTGCGACTGCGACTGGGACTGGGACTGGGACTATGAATCATGGCGCACACTGCAATTGCGCAACTCGGGCCCTGTCTCTGGCTCTGGGCCTGGGTCTGGCATGTGCCACACCACACATAACACTACGAATATATGGGCACGAGTAGTACATATATGTAAGTGCTCATACCATAGATGCATTTGGGAGGCCTTTCAAAGCTTAGCGCGTGTCTCGGTGTCCGAGTTGCAGTCATAGACTTGCTTGTCAACCGGAGACGGGAGGCGGGGCCAATCCGCACCCAATTGCAAGCTGCTCTGGTTTTTGCCTTTCTGTTTGAGTTTCTGTTTTTGTGGCAGTGTTTTCTGCGAGTTCTTGACGCCCCAACCTTGAAAGTGCTGAACCGAACCGAACCGAACCACGTTGAACTGAATGTACTACATATCTGAACAGATCTGAACAGATCTGAACGGATCTGAACGGATCTCCTGAATATTTGCCGCATGCGTTCGTTACATGTCCGGCTGGAACGGGTTTAATTTTTTGGCATTTATCATCGTTCGGGAGCAATAATTTGCTCTTACTTTTGATACCAATAAAATGTGTATTTGCGAGCCAGTTTTTGATGCATTTCAAACGGCAGGGCGGACAATTGTGCACGGTGGGAGGGGGTAAGGTAAGGTAATTTAATGCGGCCACAAAATTATGATGGGGCCAGGCACCAGAGTACTCTTTTGTTTGTATTAACTGGTCGTCGTCTGTTGACTGTTCGGTTCGTGGCTTGAAACACTTGAAACCAAATCAAAAAAAATTATTATATTACAAATTTAAATTTAAAATTTCTTTTCAACTGCCACCGACGCGTCGGATACAAGGGGATGCGAGATTGCCTTTTAATGGCACAATGATTTAAAATGAAAGAAAAACAAAAGTACCGAAGTACAGCTAGAAATCTGTTTGACTCTGAATTTGTTTGCACAATGTCGTGAGGGTGTTGCGGCTGTTTGTTCAATTGTTGCAAACACAACAACAATAACAATAACAACAACAACAGTAACAACAAAAACAGTGGCATCTGGGGCCTTACATATTTATGAGTTGGCACTTTGCCGCCTCCACCCTCCCACTCCTCCTTCGTCTGCAAAAGTCTTCTCCATGAGAGCATGGCGACAAAAAGCGAAAAGCAAGAAAATTAAAATTACATATTGTTACTGCACCACATGACGATCATAACACAATGATCACCATACTGATCATGATCATGTTGCTTGAAGCAGAATGAGAAAACGATGATGAGGAGGGCACGCAACTCCATGGAAATTCAAGTGGGAAACACACACCAACAGTGAGCAGTGTGTGTTGGTGTGTGGTGTGGCTATGGGGCACGTGTAAGTGTCATAACCATCGGGGAGTCTGTTTATCTATATAGTATATAGGGTACCATGTGGGGTGTACTTTGATGAATGATCTCAATCTTAATCAACTCTCGGCGCTGGTCCGCGGATATCTTTAGTGATTCTTTAAGTTTTTTTCTTGGGTAACTTATGTGTTTTCTATACCTTTTCTTGAAATGTTTTGATAGATTTTAAATATCCAAGTGATCCCTAAGCTAATTTTTACATCTGGTTTAAGCATTGTTTAATAATTTACAGACTTTTGCTCCAATTCTTGTTTTGGCAGATGCTCCACTCCACTTTGTTCCGCTCTCCGTGGCTCTTCTTTCGACTCGACTTGGCTTTCATCTCTGTGGGGCGGGAGTTTTTGTTTTTGTTTTTGTTGTTGTTGTTGTTGTTGTTGCAGTCTGCACAATGCGGCGTATGCGCAATGTCTGCTCTGTCACTTGATGTGCATGTCGAGCGGATTGCATCACCATCATCACCATCAACATCATCAGCTGCAGAAAACAGCGCCAGAAATACTGGCAACAGCAGTGGCAGTGGCAGCTGCCTGGGGCACCTTTTTTGCGGTTGAAAAAATCGGCACACGAAAATTATAAATTCCGATTTTCACTTGCCGCCATGGCTTTCATAATATTTTCACTTATTTCTCTACCATTGCACGCTGAGAATTTGCAATTCTCACCAAAGTATTTCGTGCCAGGAAGGCGTCAAAATAGCGCAAAAAAAGACACACAAAAATAAATCACAAACAAACAAACAAAAAAAAAAAAAAAAAATAGAGAGAGAGGGAGGGAGAGAAAAAGAGTTGTTGCACAGCACTTTCGTGTGGCTTCAACATTGCCTTGGACTTCCGCTTTTGCTGTTGCTATTGCTATTGCTATTGAGTGATTATTATTATACAGCCCCGACATTGTTTTTAGTGTTCAAATTACTTGCAAAAATCTCTTTGTATGTGGCCAGGCACGTTTCGGGGCTCGATTGCTGGTCTATTCTTAGGCCCAAACAAGTGCCGTGCCACAATGTTCTTGAACAACGCATAAAATGCCTAAAATAATATTAGAATAAGGGAATTAGAAGAGATGCCAAAAGATGAACATGACGGGGCTGGTATACCAAATGGATTCGGTTAATTAAAAGTGCCTCGTATCGTTATGGATCGACCATAATCTTGCGCTTCAATTAGTCATAGATTCGAGTGCGATCGCAATTTGTTTATGCTAATTCTTTGGCATCAAATGCAGTTGGCCGTTGACAGTTTCCAGTTTCCAGTTGATAATTGACAGTTGCCTGTTGGCATTTGGCCATGTTTTATGATTCACCAAAGACCGAAAGATACATTCAACAATCACTCTTCAGCCCCGAATTACATCATAGAAATGAAAACTCTTCAGACTGATTTCTGCCAATCAATGTGGCAGCCAGGCACAATGCATTCGTTCGGTATTCGGTATCGGTATTCGGTATTCATTATTGTATATAAATATAATTAAAGAGCAGGAAAAGACCCATAACCACTTCAACAAAGGCCGCACCGCAGTAGTTTATGATTTTGTGTTTTGTGTGTTTGTGTTTTGTGTACGTGTACGTGTACGGGTACAAGTATTTTTCGCTCTTAATTAGACTTCATTAATTTGGGTTTCAAATTGAAATGGAGCCGTTGCTGGCACAATCAAACGCATAATTAACAATTGCGTGAATAATTGGGTGTAAAATTCTAGCCACCGATATCAGCGGCACTCTGCGCGGAGTGGACATAATTCAGGGGCAAAAGACTTAACAAATGACAAGACATTGGCCCGATACCGAGACCGAGACAGCAGCTATAAAATGTAGGCCATCAGAGCCAGAGCTAAACAAATCTGTTGTGGCTCTTGGTGGCCTAATTAAGCTTTCATTTGGCATGCAAATATATCTTTCGCTTCGCTCCCCATTCCAGATATCTATGCAGAACGCTGGCAGATACTTTTCGAATATATGGATGTAGTATGATTCAACAACAAAAGCCAAAAACGGCGCATAGGCCAAAGACCCCCGGAAGATGTGGCTGGGCGATAGTTGGCCAAAAGGGTAGAGAACCAACAGTCCACAGACAAATCACATGACGTGAAGCGCGATCCGACAGCGCAATTTTATTGCCAATCTTTGTATCTCTTGTCTTTTTTTTTTTTTGGGGAACTTTGTATGCATCAAGTGTTTCGGGCGAAACCAAGATTATATCGCTCATAAATTCTGTCCAAGGTAAAACTGATCTCGCGGCGGCAGGAGGCTCTCCCCGCCGTCTTCGAAGCGGTGGCTGAAGCTGAAGCTGAGCTGAGCTGACATTTTTCGGTTAATAAAGATATGAAATTATATTAATGCAAATGCTAATCTGCGTGTAAATTAAGCACACGCATTGCGGCCGGACAACAACAGGTTTTCCCATCCACAAGTGGACTGGGGACTGGGGCCGCGATGAAGGTTGGCTGTTTTCCACAGTCTGAAAATAAGTAGTGCTGTTGCATGTGGCTTAGTTTCTATTACATGTCCAAAAGAACCTTTTGTGCAGGCCAAACAAAAGACTCAGGCAACGAACTTGATTTTGTAATTTACATGCAAATACATGGCACACTCTACTCTCACATATGCTCAGTTTTATATACTACATATGTATTTATGTATATACGAGTTGTAGTATATTCTCTTAAGCTTTTATTTCACACTCATGGACAGCTGGTTACGGCCTTTGGCGTTTAGCACATCCACAGATGCACACAGAAACACCATTAGACACACACACACACACAAACACACACAAAAACATAAACGATAAAACCCATGTTTATTTATAAGACACAGCCAAATGCTAATTACAAATGCCTGAACACTTCGCCTCTCGGCTTGGACAATTTCCAGAAATGGTTGCCAATCAAATAAAATCAAATCAAATCTTCTCTGTCCGTGCGAGCATGCTGCTGCATTCAATTCAATTAGCGACAAAATCAATTTAGAGCCAAATGCCAAGGTCGCCCCTGGAATAGACAGAGAGGGAGACAGAGAGAGGGAGACTGAGAGCGTACTCACCCTGCTTGCAATGTGCAATGCGGCGTATGCGCAATGTCCGTCGTGGTCACTTGTATCCGAATAATTCACTTTTTTGTTCTTGTGCGCGTTGGGGTTTGATTCTAGAGTCTGATTCAGAACTCGGCTCGTAACGCCCACCAATCAGAGACACCAATCAATCACCGGACCAAGTTTCTCCACACAATTATGCGCTTAAATTTTTGTTGTATTTTTGTGTGTGTTTGTGCGATACATTCGTTAAATAATACGTGGGGTTTGTCTTTTGTTAATTTTCTTTTCTTTCTTTTTTTTTTTTTTGTATTTTGTATTACACAGCACTCTCAGAACTCTGCTATCGCGACTCAGACGCGACGTCCGTCTGCTGCTGCTGGCTGCTGAGGCTCTGCTGTTTGTTGGTTAGTAAGTCGCTCGCTGGGGAGTTAGGCGTGGTAGAAGCGCGCGCAAGAACCGCTCGCCGCAAGCTGTGTATTTCAACTGGCGAAGTAACGGTGTGCCAGGCCACAAGACAGCCCCGCAAAAGCACCAAAAAGCCCGCACACCACAGCCGAAGAACAACCGAGACAGCCGAGCCAACCGAGGCACGAGGCTGCAGCCCAAGACGAACCCAGCCGAAGTGGAGCCCCCGGCCTGGGCTATCGTCTCTCTGTCAGAAGCTTGCCGACAGCCGAGCAGCGACATTCACTCTCTGGTGAGCGGCATGACGCACTCCGCACTCCGCACTCTCCTCTCACCGAAAAGCACTGAATATTCTGTGAGTTGTGCCGTGATTGGATTATATCATATAGAAAAACTTGAAAGATCACTTTTGTTGCTAAATATAAACCCACCGAATGCTAGTTATATTTTTACATGATTCAAGTAAAGTTTAATCCCAATTTCATGAATATATTTATGGTTAAAGTCGATCTTGCAGGGTATCTACCAGTTATACACCCCCAAAAGAGTCTTCCTTTCTTGGTTTTTTGGCTGTTTTTACCATTTTGAGCGTGTGAATTAGTTCTGATTTGATTTGATTTGAATTGGTTTCCCTGCCGCTCCAGTGGCGGATGTGTCGCTGGGTATTTCCCCTCCCCAGTTCTGTCTACGGCGACAAGTTACTTTATTTGGCATGGGATTTCTTTTGATTAACCCAGCGAGCGACATAATTCAGGCTCGAGCTTCAGACATTTGTCCGTTTATGGCACCTGGCTTATATGGTGGGCCCAGACTCGAATGCAATTTGCTAAAAATCTAAAATTGAAATAGAAACAGAGAAACAGAGAAACAGAATGAATGAATCATGGCATCCGTTGGGGGTGTGGCGGCAGCAGCACAGCACCCCAAAATGTACCCATCTTAAATGTGTGTATGGATTTCCCTTTCACAACAACTCAATTATCATGCTGCCAAATTGATTGTTTTCTTGGCATTACTGGCCGGTTGTGCTCGTAGTTGCCGTCGCTGAGCTAACACCGAAAGAATGCCGATAGATTGGGGCGAGGGGGCGCTTAAAATAGAACTCCTCAAGTGTCCGGCTGTCATAATCAATGTTCATGGGTGGGTATTCAATCACATTAGATCTTGTACAAAATGAAACGTAACGAAAGGCTGCGATGTGTGGCAATAATTGCCCAAGAATGCCGCCTCCTCCCTCTCGCTGGCCATGTTGTAATCCAGTATAATAATTTTTGCAGCCCAGCCACTGGCTTGTTACTGTTTTTTTGTTATTTCAATTAAAGCCAAAACAGCAAACGGCAAATGGCAACAGCTATGACTACAGTAGACAATGGCAGTTAGGAGCCCCGGGTGAATGTGAATTTTCGGGTGGCATGTTGGAGAGGGAGGGGAGGAGCAAGAGCATGGCAAGCAGGTCGTTGTTTTAATAATCATTACAAATTGCTTTTGGCGGCAACCGAACGAACGAACGAACGAACGAACAACGAACGGCCAACGAACGACCTTGCTACATTAAAAATACACACACAAAAATAAACCAAAATAAACCCAAACCAAAAAAAAAAACCGTTTGGGCCACAAGTGGGAGAAAACGGGCTAGGCAAATTTTTAGCCAACATTTTGGTTTTTGGTTTGGTTTCAAAACTTGAGAAATTAGCAGCAGCAGCAGCAGCAACAGCAGCCGAAATGCGGCAACACGAAATTTGTTAATCGAAAGGCAAGAAAAATATTTTCTCTTGGTTCTGGCTGCTGTTTATTTAAACTTGGCCAAAAGCAGCGGTCTTAAGCGAAGATTTAATTACTCGGTCGCTCCTCAAAAACAACAATAACAAAATTAATAATAATGAATTGTTTTGCATGGTGTTTGGAGGCGCCTTTGTTTTAGCCCATGTTGAACAAACAATTTCCGCATGGCACAGCGACAGCCACAGCCACAGCCACAACCAAAATTCTGCCTGATCGTGCTGTTTGTCTTGGCTTCTTGCCGCGATTTAAATCGCAATCGTTAATTCGTGCTGAAACACACTGAGAGACGGGGCGGGGCGGGGGGTAAAAAGCGTTAAATAAAGTACATAAAAAGTAAAAAGGAGAGGCAAGTTCTTGGTCTGTCAAGAGACTCGACTCTGCGTATGGTGTGGGCCGAAGTGGCGTATGATTGATAAGCAAATTGTTGCCACACATTGAGCATACGTCATGGTGACCGCCCTTATTCTTACACTCTGCCCACAGCCAGCCGGGCAAGTCCTTCACAGAACACTGTGAAACTATGATTCAGCTGTGACGCAAACCGAATTATAACTAAACCATCAAAAGTTGATACGCAAAAGTGAGCAGCCGCCAGAAATGTCAACGACACCGCCTGAAAAGACACCATAAGTAAAGGTCAGACCAGCTTGCTGCTGCTGCTGCTGGCTCTGGACAACCTTCAGATTGTAATTTCACAAAATGTTGTTCGGTTTCAGGTTTAACTTTTTGGCATGCACGGGACGCAATGCAATTTAAGAGCTTTTTAACGCCCAGCCAGGGACCCGAAAGAAATACGATTCCAATACGAAAAAAAAGAAACCAAAATCGAAACGGTAGCACGGGTGTCTCTCTCTCTCTCATGGTGTTGTCAGAGTTTGTTTGCGATTGCTGGGAAAAAGGTTTCTCGGTTCTCGGTTTGGGCAATGTTAATTGAACTGACGGTGGCGATTTCCGTGTGGCGCTGGGGCCTTGGGGCCTGGGAAACTGTACAGCAAACACCTTTTGGGCACTCAATGTAAGGCACTTTTGGCCATAATTTGATACTCAATTAGCCTGAGGCGTTAACAATCATGTCCAGAACACGGACTGACCGGAGTGTGGCCGATTCTAAGCGGTAATTGGTATTAATTAGTTCTAGAGCAGCGCTGGAACTGGCCTTGGCTTAACGAAGGAAATGGTGGTGACTCATAGCGAAGAGTTTTTCACATGTCAACGGACAAAATGCTGAAATCCGATGGTTGTCCAAGATAACAGAGAGCCACAAGTGGGGGAGGGGAGCTTGCTAGCTGGCTGACTAGCTGGCTGGCTGGCTTGTTCGATGATATCAACAACATGCGCCACGCTCTGACAACAAACATTCATTTCACACGCTGCAACGTGCCAAGGTGCAGGTAGGAGCATCTTCAGCACTTCAGCACTTCAGCACTTCAGCATCAGTATCATCATCGGCATCGGCAACACGCTGACTTGCAACATGGCCAAACAAGCTGTAATTAAGTGCCAGGAGGGGTGGTGGGGGGGCTCTGCAGGCACCCCATTAGAAAGAAGACAGGGCATGCAGCAAGTGGCACAGTTCCATAATCGTAGCTGGCAACTTGCACTTTTACTTGCATTAGAAATAGAACCAGAAGTAGCGAGGCGGAGCGGAGCGGAGAGCCACCTGGAAGAGCACCCGGACACGGAGTGACTCGGAGTGGCGCACTCCAGTTCCCCAGTGCTGGGGCATGACAACCTGAAGAGTAATTGCAGACATAATTCATGGCTCAAGGCCATGTTTGTAGCAAATGAAATTCGTTTTCAGCACCTCACTTCGTGGCAGCGAAGCACCAAAGGAAGAGGAGTGCGCTTCAAGCCTGGCTCCAAGCCTGGCCCGGACTTTGGCGCTGCTCTTTGTCTAGAAGATGAATGGCCCCGACTGCGGGGCTGCTGTTCTCTGATAGCACGTTATGGCAGCTTATTAATCAAGTTGCTGGCCAAATTAGCACAGGCCAAAGAAATAAGCGCGGTAGCAACTGAAACCGAAAGCAGAATTACAGTCAGCCCCCAGAATGAGTATCCATCCATCCAGCCATCCATCCAGTCGTAGCAGAGAATGCTGTCTGCAGGCAACGATGTAAGTTTAATTATAATAAATGTCAGCTTTAAGTATGCAATTAAAGCAAATGTAGAAGTGCATTTAATTGAATGCACTCAATCAGAAAGCCCTGACAAGTGTAAAACTGAGGCATAACAGAAATTAACATAAATTATAAGTTTAAAAATTAAAATTTGGGTTTTTATCTATGACATACATATGTGGGCAGGGCAGTACTGTTTTATTTTCTATTTCGATGCACATTGACTATGGGTCAGCATCTATTCCTTTGCTCTGTCAAAAAAGGATGAGGCAATACACTTGCAATTAATACCAAATGAGGCTCAATTTATTTCCATGGATACTTCAAGGCCATCATCTCTCTGCGCTGTGCGACAGGGTGACATCAAACGTCATTGCAATGCGGGCTAATGCATAATTACCGCAATTAAGCTGTCGTCTATGCAATAACGTTGAAATCAACTCGACTTCAAGTCACTTTAAGTAAACTAATTAATGTTCTAAGATTAAGGCGAGAGATTGCGCTAATTGCAGTTTCAACGCGTGTTGCGATTGCCATCGATATGGCACAGAGCGCGGGAGGGTGCCACTTCTTAGACTTGCATCTTGCATGATTTATAAATGCGATGCCATTGCCACACACACACAAACACAGAGATGCAAATAGAGAGAGAGAGAGAGAGAGAGAGAGAGAAGGAAGCTGCAAGTCATTAGAGTGCATCCCCCCCCATGGGGCAAGCAGGGTTGTGGCGTGGGCGCCTACATACAGTACTCCTGCTACGGCTATGTGACTTCTGATTAATGTGCCCACTTGGGGGCCAGAAAGCGAAAACGATAAGGATTGCTACTGGCCAACTGTTGCAGCAACAGCAACGGCTGGCCGCTCATATGCAATATAAATTTATTGCATGGCAGGGCAAATACACAAACACGTATGTAAATCAATTATTCATGCCCCAACAAACCGAACAGGCATCGGCTGAATGGCATAAAAATGTCATACAATTTGTGGCAATTACAAGTAGCAGGCGATAAATATGTGCGTCAACGTGGCCCAGGATATCTGGCGTTAGGGCCTGAACCTTGGGCGAGAGCCAGGACTTTGCAGTTGCATCTGCCACCAGACCATACAGACTCGTATTTCAAATTGCAGCTCTATAAATAAATGGGTGAGTGATTGTGGCGCGTTATCGGGACTTTGGGCTGAGACTTCCATTAAGTTTGACTTATTTATAGACAGATGATTTATGGGGCAAGCGAAACGCGCTCTCTATCACTTTGCTCTCTCTCTCTCTCTCTATCATTATGTGGCCCACCCACCAGGCTCGTATCACGCGATCCATGAGCTTGTACTAAGCCAAATCTGCATACTGGTAGCTAAATCTGATCTATAACATATACTTGGCCACACTAACGACACGTGTACTTGTGTGTAAGTCGCTCTTAGCCGCCATATGAGTATGCAAATGCTGTGGGCCCCCCAAACAGGCTGTCCTTGAATAATCATCATCCAGACAGCCAGACAGCCAGACAGCCAGTCAGCCACAATCTTATACAATACAAAACGATCGTACATATGTATATGAAAAACCAGCGACAATCAGTTGTATTTTATGGCAGCCAAAAATTCTATTGTAACCAGTTTCTTCTTAATTTTATACATATCATTTTTGTGCCTGCCCTGACGCGCTCTGTCTCTGGTCTTACGTCAAACACTAACGCACGGAACCAGCATACAGCATCCAGCATACAGCATCCAGCATACAGCATCCAGCGAGGAATGATATCAATCTTTATGGTTCATATAGTATCACTGATAGAAACCGAAAGGCTGCTGCTCTGGCTGCCGTATCCCAAAACTCTTGGTTTCTATTCGTTTGCTTCGTTTTAAATTAATTCTTTAAGTCTCTCCCCGCTGCGTGTAGTTTGTAGTTGGCCCATGAAAATAAAAGTGATTTGTTTTCTTTTCGTTGGGATTTATTTTTAATTTTGTGATGGCACCAACATACTCGTATCATCGGCAAAAACTTGTTTCAGCTGTTTGATGAATGCGCAGCTGTGGCCGCTTTAATTGTTATTAATCTGCTGCTCTTTAATGGCATAATTAAATAAACAAAAATAAATCAAATCAAATACCAAGACCAATATGTAAAAGCGATCCACGCCTACTCCGCCATCTCCTTTTGCTCGTTTGGCGATGGCGATGGCGATGGCGATGCCGTTGAAGGGGCATAGAGGCATGATGATCATGAGCATCGTCCATCAGAAACGCAATCTAAAAACGAAGATCGATCTGCAAATTGTGGGCGTGGGCATTCGGAACCTAGTTTGCCCAAACAAAATAGATTTAATTGAATCGAAAATGAAATAAACACGAAGTTGGGAATACCCTCTTTGTGTGGAGGGACAGGGTAAGGGAACCCCCATTCCTAACACATATTATAGGCTTTTCTTTAGTGCGCGAACCATGGAAAGAGCCTACCACAAACATCAGAGGAACCCCTCTACAGGGTATAAGTATAACAGAAAATATATTGGCAGCAAAGGCAATTAGTGGCATTTCCTATTTGGTTAATATGCAGAAAATTAAAACGGGTGTGCTCTGTGTAGCATTTTGGCATTTGATTTGAGCTTCGATGCGATGCGCTGATTTGATTTGTTTTTTTTTTTTTTTGCACCAAACCAATAACCAAATGAAGCACAAACCACAATGGATGATGGGGAATGGAATGGAATGGCGGAATGGCAGCAAACAAAACGGAAGATTAATGGAACTCGAGTACATGCACAGATCTGGCGAATCCAATGTTAATGGCGCTTTAACCCACCCGAAACCGTTTTGGCTTGTCATAAATGGCTCGATTCTCATGCAGTTTGCGGCATTTTTGGCAAACACCTTTTACTTCCGCTTATACTTGTTGTCTGGTTTCCAGTCTTCTCTTCTGAATGGTTTAATTGATTTCTTCTCCATTGACTGTCGAAGCGACATTAATTGCTCGACAACGTAGGCCCGAACAAGTAGCGTATATCTTTTGGAAATTATCTTGGAGTTTTGCCGGGTGAAACAAGCATTTAAAATAACAAATAATTGAGAATGTTACTGGACAAAGAACGTCTGTCTGAAAATGATTGTATTGCCTAGGGCCAGGCCAGCAATAGAACTCCACACGTTAATTGAATTAACCAAAAGCATTGTCTTATGCTGCATTTAGCTTAAAGATAATTTGCATAAATGCCCAATCGATCATTATTATCGGGTAATCGATTGCTTAGTGTCAATTTCACTTTTCGGTTTCACTTTTATTATCATTTGAAAAGCAACACCGCACACAGCCGATCCGCGCCACTGAAACTTGTTTCTCTTTCCAGCATTATGACATAATGTGCCACAAATGTATTTGATTTTATTCTGTTCTACACCCAACCCCCGTATCCGGTTCAGACATTTGGCAAAAATAATACAATTATTAAGTTTTATGCTCGCCGCTTAGTGGTTTATAAATTCTCTCGCTTTAAACTAGTTTTTCGTGAAATATGAAACGGGCATAAAACAAAAACTCTGCTCCGGGGGGAGACAGCCAAACAAAGGCTTTAGTCGGGGTTGCTTTCGATAACAGGCTATCGACAGGCTGCTACACCCACCAAAAAGTTCAAAGTTCGAGCCGCAGCACGAGTCGAACCGAGCCGCACGCATCTCCAGAAAGTTCAATAAACGATTGTTTGATCCGCTGATCTCTGTTCTTCAAGTGTTTGCTTTGCTCTACTATTGGAAAACGTATTAACAAATATATGCTATTATATGTATGTATACCATATATACATACATATATGTAAATATGCATATTTGTAGATACATTTTGTAAACTGGTTCGATTCGTATCGAGGAATTTGCATTAAGTATTTAACATTTACCGTTATGCATTTATAATCTTGAAAATACAAAAAAAAAACGCAATCAATTCTGTCAACTGAAATCGAAAACGAGTTTAACCAGAACGATATTGAATGTTCGTACTCCCAGCAATATAAATACATAGCCCAGCACCGAACAGAGGGGAGAACTCTCTAGCCAAAAAAAAACAACAACTTTAGCTCTCAACCTGAATCTCGACATGGCAACCAACCGCAAGTGCAATAAACACACACACACACACACACACACACACAATAAATATACGGAATATATCTACAATAAAATGTAGCAATCGGTTCTTGGTTTTTTTTTTTTATATTTTACAGGAATTCCCGCTGACTGGCGGCAATGTCATGCGATGACCTTGCTGTGCTTCTGCTGCTGCTGCTGCTGCTGCTGCTCTCGTGACGTCACACCTACTCGTACATATTGGTATCGATATTTCATAATGCTGATGCCGTGTGGGCTTTTAATGTAGTACCTGTTCTTCGGCATGCGGGCCATCCACCATCAACCATCCACTGTGATCCACAGATGATGACGTGCTATTTATTAGTCATCTTTCATCTTTCGTGTGTGCACTTTTTTGGCAACAATTTCATCAAGCCATTCAGCAAAAAGTTTGCAAGCCAGGCCTTTGCCAAGGACTCTCTCTCTCTCTCTCTCTCTGTCTACTGCCACCTCTGCCCACTCGTAGAAGAACCAACGACGCCCATCCGATCTGCTCTGCTCGTTTAAGTTGTTTATGGGCCAGCGCTCCATTGGGGCTCGTTTACATAGTTGATGGGATGTGCTTGATGTGTCCCCGGGGCTGGAGTTGGAGCTGCAGTTGGAGTTGGCGTTGCTCCCTTGTTAACATGATGGGCAGCAAATGGGCAGCAGCCAGAAAGTGAAACTGAAATCGAAAACTATTTGCGAAAATAGAGCAATAAGTTGGTAAGGCACCAGGACGAGCACCAGACCGAGCGCACCCAGAGAGATGCGTTGACAACGATAGCAGGCGGCCAACAAAGTTATTAACCGAAAGCTGGAAGCGTGACAGAGCCGGAACGGCGGAACAGGGGAACGCAGTGGAGCGCAGGGGAGCACAGTGGAACCCTAGCGCATTATTTTATTTCGAATTTAATGATGGCTAGAACGCTTGTCGCCCTCTGATTGGGGGACTGGAGCGTCGTCTGGCCCAGACGACGTTCAACAAATTTGAGCCTGTCTCTGGGTCCCATTGTCGTGTTGTTTTGTTGTTTAGTTGTTTTGTTGGGGGTGTTGGTTGTTGCTGTCGCTGTCGCTGTCAGTTGCGTGTTGTTTGCCTGCCGCCGTTGATGACGTCGTAGACGGAGGCGTTGCCTCTCTTTACAATCACCAAAAGTGATCGCGATTGTGCCGCCGAAAGCTAAAAGTCCAAACAAAAATTGAAAGAAAAAGAAATACAGTAAAAGACAGAGACAGAGAGAGAGACAAGAGCTAACAAGGTCTGCCAACTGCTGTCCGCTGAAGTTGAAGGTCAGCACGTAGCCATAGGATTGCCCCACACCCTCTGCCATCCCTGTGTGTGTGTGTGTGTGTGACTGATCAGCCAGAGCATAGCATATCGATATCGCAGTCGGAGTCGCAGTCGCAGGCCCCCATTCCCATGCCATCCAACTGCAAGTCAAAGCCTCTCTTTACATGTAATAAGTAACAAATGCCGCACGACATTCGACAGTTTTATGCAAAGACATTTGGGTGGGACGATGTCCCAGATTGCGGGGGAAGGAACGTGTAGGGGGGGGGGTAGAACTTATCTTCGTAATTGAAGCAGTTGCATTGTCCATAAATTCTTGGTCCAGCCAGCTACGTGGGCAGCGGCTGCTTTTGAATGTGATTTTGCTTACGCAAAACTATGCAGAAATTGTAATTAAAAATCACACAACGAAAGCGTGTGTTGGCTCTAACGACTATGGGATACCCATTGCGTTGAGCTGAGAGAATGAGTGGCCAAGAAATGATGTGCCCCACGCGAGAGTACATTGAGAGGGTACAATCCAAAGGTAGCCCCCAGCCTGGGCCTGGCCGACTGTCGCTGTTGCAGGAAGAACCAAACAAATCAAGTCGAAAACATTGACAACGACAACTGCGAGTACGACTGCGAGTACGAGTACGAGGTCTACTAATGACCAAGTCAAAGTCAGAGCCAAAGTAAGAGTCTAAGACAGGGGCTAAGTCACAGTCACAGTCACAGTCAGAGTCCAAGTCAAAGTCAAGGAGACTGAGACGGAGACTGTCTAACATCAAACAAATGCTGTCCAAACTGATTCTTCCTGCTGCTGCAGCGGCGCTGTGGAAATGGAAAATGCATCTACAAGATGGAGCCAGATGAAATTTACTTGCACTTAAGTGAAAACATTGATTGGGCTTAATTAACCAGGCCGAGAACCAGCCATGAAGCAGCCAACAAGCAGCCCGACATTGACAATGAAATGGAAAACTATCAATGCTATCAGGCACCCAGCTGCAGTTGGCCAGCCACTGCCACTGCTGCTGTAGCTACAGACCAAGCCCAGTCCAGCCCCAGAGGCTTCCCCCAAGAACACTTTCAGCTGTGGAACTCGTTACGGAGTCGCTGTGCCTCGGGGCGACTATCGTCACGCATGGATCGCAAATTTATTTGTCAATCAGGCAAAAGTATGAAGCCAGTCGGAGCATAAAATACACATAATTGCATTTGGCCTCCTGCCACAGCCCCACCACAAAGGATTCCATCGGCTGATAAGCCTCCAAGTCCAACTCCAACTCCAACTCCAAGTCCAACTTCAAGTCCAAGTCCAAGTCAACTTCAACCTTGCCTGGGAGTTTGAAATGCTCTCGTAATAAATTGAATTCACCTTTTGTGTCCGTTTGTGTTTGCTTTAAAAGTAACAACAAGAGCCCTTCCTCTGTCTCGCAATCCCACTATGCCACTATCCCACTATCCCACTGCCAGAGACCATCTACATCTACTGGCACTTCTAAGACCCACACACGCATGTATTTCTGGCCCAACAATTGGCATAAATATCACTTTGCTCCCTTGAGCGTGTGGCAGGAGAAGCAGCAGGCAGCAGGCAGCAGCAGCAGCAGGCAGCAACAGGCAGCAGGCAGAGAGCAGCCTAGAGCCAAGTCGAGGTCCCAGGGCCCTGCCCTTTGCCTTTGCCTTTGTCCCATCCCATCCCATCTGGAGGTAGTAGCAGCAGCTTGATAAATTTCATACAAGTTACTCTAACATTTTTACTACTACGAGTATTCTTTGACCAACACCCCGGGTCCCTACCTTGCCTCCTTCCCTCCTTCCTTCCTTCCTTCCTTCCTTCCGTGATTGAGTTAACTTCATTTGCTTCACTTGGCCAAGGCAAGACACGTGCTGCCCTTACCCTTACCCCTCCCTGCCCTTGCTGGACGCTGGAATTTATTTGATTGCCTCTTAGCCAAACATGTCAGTTATGTTTGCGAAAGTACATATCATCAGGCCTTTGGACATGCGTTTCTGTGTAGGTTTCTGGCCAGCAAGCAGTCCTCTGCATTCAGTCTGGAGCAGCCGCTGCAGCGGCAGCAGGAAAGCGGCGCACAAACAAATTTATGGCAAATTTTTATAGTAAAATCTTGAAAGTGTCGAAATTGTACGAGAATGAGAAGGAAAATCGCGGCTATGTTTGGCTCTTGCACTGCTCCCCCCAAAAGGTGGGGTGCACTCCTCGTCGTATGCTGGCTGTGTGGGGTCATGCGCACGCCAATCGTGCTGCCCCGTCCCTGGCGGTTGCTTGTGGCATAGACCAGAGGGCCGCCTCGTACTTGATAATGTGGTAATTTAGGACCCCACTGCACGCCTGCTCGCTAAAGGGTTTCTCTGTGTCTGTGTCTGTCTCTGGGTCTGGGTGGGGGGCAATTGAAAAGTTGTGTTTCTATTTCTGTGTTTATGGTTACTTTGGGTGGGTTTTATGCTGGAATATCTGAGATCTACAGCAGCTACAGTACTCAGCTAAATACTATTAAGTAATCCCATAACAAAGAGTTCTTTATGCTTACTCTGGTGCATTCTCCGATCATTTAGCGACCTGCTTAGCCTGCATTTCCCAATAACTTAGCACCATCCACACACACGCACAAATCTCTGGGCTCCATGCGGCTTTCCACAGTGGCTTCTGGTTCTGGGGCTGTGGCCCGTGCCGTTGGCGCTGGGCTGTCAAAGCATGTCAAACACCTCGGCGGTGTTCCTCCTCCACAGAATCGCTTTATGGTTTTCGCATATCGAGGCAAGCCATTGACAGCCAGCTCTCTGACAGCGCGTTGACCCAGTTCTGGAATGGGCGGACGGAGGCTCTCTGGATTTGGTCAAGATTCCTTCGATTTGGAGCAGTCTCTCTTGCCTGTCTTGAGAGAGCTCTGCTCTGTGATATTGAACTTTTGATGGTCAAGTCGACTGCTAATTGCATTGCATACGCTGTCATGTGGCATGTGGCACGGGGCGTGGGCCTGACGCTCAGCGGCGGCTCTGTGGCTCTGTGGCCCTGGGGCGTGGGTGGAAGTTGTCACAATTTTGATTTTGAGTCGGTCTGACAGGTTGCCCGACTGTGGACTGTGGAGCGGCATTAATTACGCTGCATTCGCGCTCTCGTGGGGCATGGCATTCTAATTCGCAATTACAATGCGGATATATCTATGGGGACAGCAGCAGCTCCAGCTCCAGCTCCAGCTCCAGCTCTAGCTCCACCTCCAATCCCTTATCTTGTGTAATATTTTCATGTACGTGCCAGAGATTCTTGCAGAGGCAGAGGCAGAGGCTTTACATGTTACACGTGTTCTGCAGCGCGGTCTCTGCGGTCTCTCTGCACTTGTGCTGCGGGCACAGGTTGTTCTTCAGTCCTTAGATTGTGCACTTAACATCGATGAGCACACCACACTTCCTGGGTAGAGGTTGGGGCAGGCCCTGCTGCCCCTGCCCCCAGGCAGGCTATGCAGTAATGGAGATTCGCGGGAAACGATCGTCGCCGCGTCGCAACTTGAGTAGCCATAGTTTAATTGATTTATTAAAATGCCTGCCATCTACCATTATTTATGATGTGAACTATGCTGCAGAGTCTTCGATTTCAGGGCCCCTCTTCTACGCCCAACGATCCTGCTCTCTGGCTCTCTGTCTGGCCCTCTGATCGGCCGCTGATTGGTTCTGAAATGTGTGTGGAAAATTAGAGCAAGTGCCAGTCGAGTGGCGGCACTCGGAATCAACCATGAAAACATTCCGCCCCACCCCCACTTGGCAGCGGCGTTAGCAATAAATTAAAGGCAATTTTAGCCAAATAAAATGCTAACGGTCCAACGGCCAGCAGCCGTTGCAAGCAGGCAGTCAGTCGTCTGTCGCTGTCGCTGTGGCTGTGGCATGCTTTGCCCTTTTTCAACTCGGTCTCGCAGCACCAGACCCACTCCCACTCCCACTCCGAGACCTGATATGATGGACAATGTTGTGTTAGTGCCTGTTGTTGGCAACACAAACATTTTGGCCAGCCTGAAATGCACTGAGGCGACCAAGCAGGCCATGCAGACAGGCCATGCAATGACTTGCGTTAGAAGTTCGATTCTAGATGGCATATTCTCGCAGTGTAGGGGCCAAATGCAGATGCCTTCTTGGTATTTGTCACGTTCATCCATTTTGAGAGGAACACGTACATGCCTGAGGCATTGTTAATAACTTTATTCGTCGTCGTCCGCGTTTGCGTTCGCGTCCGTGTCCGCGTCCTACTTGTTGCTGACAACTGCTGCCTCTCCTGGCCGCGGATCACGGGAGGCACAACCGTTATTTATGAGGCATGCTCAATTATTGGCATTCGATTTTGGGGGCCAGCCTCGTGGCGCCCGCATCACAGACGCAGCACCATGTTTCTCCTACTCCGACTCCGACTCCGACTGCGACTCCTCCTTGTTGCCAGATGCTCACCTAATCAGGCAATCAGCTGGGCCTGGGCCTGGGCCTGGGCCTCCTCGTCTCTGAGTTCTCGAACCTCCCAAATCGTCGACTTTTGGGCCGGCAATTAAGTCACCGTTTGCCGTTATGCAAATAGCAACAAGGTCAGACAGACCCACCAGGAGGGCTGGTGCGGAGTGGGAGCTGAGCTGGAATGCGCTGCATCATCATGGTCATGGACCCAACCAACGAAGCCACAGCCACAGCCACAGCCACAGCCATAGCCGCTGCCCCAATGGGGTTTCCTGTTTTGTGTGCAAAATTAGAACAAATTGTTCATGATCAATGCGGGGTCATTGTTGTGTACGAGAGAGTATTGGCAACACAACAACAAAAATCAACCATTCTGCTGTTGTAATCATTTGACTGCGACCTGATTCTGTGCGATTTAAAGCCACTAGCCCTGGGAAGTACACGAGGCGAGTCCACTCATTGAGTGGTTCTAACCACAAACCGTCAACAAGGCCACGTGAATACCCATTTAATTATGAGTTTTGCTCTGTGTATCTCCGTGTCTGAATCATCATCGCTTTTGAGGCCCGTGCTGGTGAAAGTTCTTATAAATATTTAACTTGCGATAAGCGACATCCCATCTAGATTTTGCATTATTCACAAGGTTCCGATTGGCCGAGGTACAGTGAAAACTCTACACAGAGATGAGGACGTAGAATGATTTTCTAGAATGCTTTTTGGAGACATTAAAGCCTCATTAAATGCCTTTTGAACCCACCCTTCCTTCAGTTTGAAGGACACTCCTGACACTCATCATTAACTTTTGTTTAAGGACAGGTTCGCGCTCAAAAATGCTATTGTTAGCCATCTTTTGGAGTGTTCGCCTGCGGGAACGTGCACTGTACATATTTTCAGTATTTTCAGCCTTTGTTAAGGTCGATTGTCAGCAGAAATCAAACCAATCTCTGACGCATTGATGCGTCCTTGGGCAGATGGAGAGCATAGTAGTGGTACAAGCACAGAATCACCACCAAGACAATGAAAAGTGAATGAAAAATTAAAGCATTATTAACACAAGTCGGGGAGCTAGGGGGAACTGCTGTGAGATCACACAAAGGCTGGCTAAACCATGCCATGCCATGCCATGCCATGCCAAGCTACGACTCGGACAAGCTGCCACAAGTGCAGCACACAAAAGCTGGCAAGCTCGGCCAGTAATTATTATTATTTGTGAATACATATATTCGTATATATTTCCGAGCTGTGGAGCTACTATTCCATTATTTTGCGCATGACTAACCAAATGCAATTTGAGATTCCATTCTATTTTTTCTTTTGCTATTTTTGATTTGGTTTTTTGTTTTGGTTTTTCCTTCTGGCACTTCTGTGCCATTGAATTCCTTTTGTTCCACTTGGTGGCATGGCAGCTCTTAGCTGCTGCTGCTGCTGCTGCTGCTGCTGGGCCTGTGGTGCTGTGGTGTTGCAATAAAAAAAAGCGCATTAAAAAAATAAACTCGGGCAAAATGAAACAAAAATCGACAGTAATCGTAAATTTGTAAATCGGTTGCAAGAACATGTGTTTACACAGTCACTGGGCCAGAGCCCATCCAATGCGGGTCATCAGTTAATTGAATCGTTCTTAAATGCTCCGAAGGGGGGCCTTTTAAAAATAATCTGACACACTTTGGCTGTTTACGCACTCTTCAGGTTCTTATTTACCATCCATATTCCGCCTTCGCCACTTGCATTCTTGGACTGATATTAGAAAGCGACAGGTCCCAGTCCGACGAAAGCGAAATGGAGGGCAGCTCTGGACAAGATCGTTCGAGTGGCTTGAGGATGAGTCTGAGTCTGAGTCTGAGAAGTGGTTCCAGGCCAATCGATGCATATAAAATAAAAAATGATCTTCAATAATCTTGAATTTATCGTGAGAGAAATCAGCTGTGCAGCAGGAGAATCAACTGGAATATATAAGGGCTCAAGGAAGGAAATGCTGAGTATTTAGTGGATGATTAATTCGATTGCAATCCCGTCGGATTACTTTACTTCATCGAATATATTTATCATAATTACTAAGTATCTCATGTTTGGTATATCGGTAGAATATTTTTTAAAACGATTCGTTAATCAATTTTCGATTCATTATATCTTCACTTACAATCTCCGAATGTTTTTTCTCTATTACTATACATAAATTTCAGACCATACTTGAACTGGTTTCTACAATCCACATTGGATTATAATGAACTATTTCACATTGAAGCACACTAAATACATGTAAAGATACCCTTTCCCTTTGTATATATTCCTGCACCCGTCAAGCGCACACACACCCAAAACAACAAACAAGTCCAATCCGATTAAGCTTCCCATTGCACACAAAATCGAGCCCCGCCTAAAACTATGCAAAGCTTAAAAGCCCGACCATGCGATCACCAGGTTACTTCTCGCGTGCAGCAATTAAACACACAAAAACAATTCACAAACTATATGCAGCGAGTGCAGTGAAGCTTAAGAGCGCGCGCAGCTGAAGAGAGAGAAGTAAAGTCAGAGAGAATGAGCGAGAGTGAGAGTGGAAGCTTTGGGCGTGCGCTGTTATATGGCTGGGGCCAAAGCTTTAGTTCCCGTTGTCGCCGACTCCACTTTACACTGCGCTGGATCTGCGCTTTGGCAGCTCGTTTTACCTGTTTCTGTTATGGGCCTTAACATTATCGATTTGATATTAATTTTTGCGTTTTTTTATTCGCTATTTCGTTTTGTGATTTTGCAATGCACATGCCACAGCAAACAGCCATAAACACAGCCACAGCCAGAGGCAGAGGCACCGCCAATGCTTGGCTCCGAGAAATTGTCTGCGCTGTAATTCCGTCTGGTCTGCGATCGCTAATTAAATGCCAAAACAAAGGCGAGTGCGGCAATTAATTGCCGCCCCTCGTTCTTGTGATTATATATGGTTGTCGCTAGCAAAGATATGCAGATATGTAGATAATACATAGCACAGCAGATAAATTAGCATAGCACTGATATGCCGCCTTGAACTTATGCTGCTTTGAGCTAGTTCCAGTGCGAGATAGATTGAAATTAAGACTAAAAGTAGTTCAAGAGATTAAATGAGGCTTAAAGTTATGGGACTAGAGCGAAGAGCTTAGCACGATTTAATTTTTGTATTCCCTTAGAACTGTCAACTCAATTCAAGATCAATCCTTAAAGTTTTTGTGGGTTTTTGTTAGTTTTATTTAGGTTTCCTCTCCTTAAAGGTCACCTTTGCTTGGTTCTGGAACTAGTTCCAGGTGAAGTCCGCTCAGCACTGATCCAACTCCACTCCACTCCAGCTGCAGCCCCTACCCCCAACCAAAGCTCACCCACCCAACCGCAGCAACGGGGTGACATGGGCTGACAGCCTGACAGTTGCCTGTGTGTGTGTTTGGACTCGCCCGCCACATCCCATTGACAGTCACCGATAGTGGCAGGTCAGCATGGCAAATGCTGCTGCTGCCCACGCTAACGACCCCCTGTCCACAGTCCCGCTGCGTCCCCCCGCTGATGGATTACTTGGTAGCCGAGTGCATCGGTGGCCTCACATGAATTCGACATTAGTCGGCGATTAATCACGCGGGGAGGCACAATCAAATTCCAGGGAAGCTCTCATTTCTTCCCAGGACACAGCAGCAACTGAGATGGCAAGCAACCGAAACCGCAGCCGTCGTAACCATCAAAGCGGAGACATTCGAACGAGTTCCATGGGATGGACTCAAGGTCAGGCAGCGGGAGATTTATGAGCCAGATGACACCCGCATTCACATGGAAACTGGAAACGGGTTTGTTGCCTCCTTTTGGTCGAGAGAACCTGCAGCTTCTCTTCAGCTCGGTTTTGGCTACGACTTGGTCGCTGCGACCGACACGTTTATCGGCATTAATTAAAGATGGGAGGGAGCGAGATTTGATTAATTTTAAATAGCAAATAGCGAACCTGTGTGTGTGTGTGTGGGGTATTCGTTAATTTATCTTCATTAGGATGCGCTGCAGCTCGAGCTAAAGCAAACAAATGGCAAAGTGTGCTGCAAGTCGCTCTAATTAACTAATTTGTTTGCGCAGAAACAAAAGACTTTGGCAACGAACTTGACTCTGACACGGACACAAGAGAAATATGTATATACGACGATTATGTTTGCAAAAAGCAAGAGATCAATCCACAGAGATCTGGCATCCATCAAGCTGTGTGAAATGAACACATCAATGACCATTTTCGGGTGGGTGCCTGAAAGGCCTGAAAGCCAGAGATCACCGCCCAAGCCAAAAAAAAAAAACCTTGGCGGCCGGCACAGAATAAATTAACAAAACTCCGCTGTCTGTGAACGCATTTCTGTGAGCGCGAAATTTTCACATGACGATGATGATTATACGATTACGCCATCGCCACATAAATTAGGCGACTATTTAGCTCAGATCTGGCCCCCGTCCCGATCTCTGGGGTCCGTCCTGTCCAGCTCTAATCAGAGACGAGATCAAGCGTGGCAAATTGGAGCAGACACAAGTGCCGATCGCTGCTAACCGCCAAGACGGTAACCACTAAGACGGCAACCACTAAGACGACGACGGACAGTTGGCTAGAAGCGAAAGCAAAAGTATTGCCGCTGAAAAGACCGCAACGAGAGGAAGGCAAACAGACAGACAGACAGACAGCTGCTGGACAGCTTTTTGTTTTTTTTTCTGGTTTTCTGTTTTATTTTGCACATGGTTTTTGTGTCTCTTTAAGGGGCCAATAATTGCGCAAAAATAACTGAACAAGGCGAGCTCCAATCCAGCACGGGTTAGTGGTAGTACATTATATATAGTCCAGTCCAGTTCAGTTCAGTCCACAATACCCAGTCCCCAGACCGGATCGAACCCCTGGCCGATCCATACCATGCCATACCCCGCCCTGACATATCCGCCAAGCAGCAGTTACGGCTCGTATCTCGTACTCGTGATGCCAGACAATGGAGCGGTGGATGGAAAATATTGAGTTTTATTTTGGGTCCGCAGTTGATTAAAGCAAAATTATTTGACTTTGGGGCTTCGAACTCCTGCGCTGCCTGCGCTGCCTGGGATTTTGGTTCGGATTGGGTCCGATGGGGTCGGGATTGGGTCAGCAGGTTAAATTTGATATAAATTGATTGTCCAAAGGCGGATATTTTGGGGCGATTTGCGGGGCCTACTACACTAAGGTCGGGTCGTCCATAACCATGTGGATTTACTTTCTAATTACAGACAAACAGCGGCAGTTAGGAGCTTTTGTTGCCTGCCTGCCTGCCTGGCTGGCTAATTTACGGCACGTCCAAAGTGCTCCGAATAGCAACTTTGGGGGCAGCCGACTCAATTTCAAATTAAATTTGTATTCAAATAGACCACAGACGCCTGCTGCTGCCTGCCTGCCTGCCACTGCCACTGCTGCTGCTGCTGCTGCTGCTCCCTCAACCACTCAACTGGGCAATGACAAGCAAATTAACCGCAACTGCCGCTGCCTGCCGCTCCATGTTGCACCATCGCACCCTGCTCTAAGTCTGGACAATCAGCAAACTGTCGGCTCTGGTGGCTGTCTCTACTGGCGCTGCCGCTGCCGCTGCTGCTGCTGCTGCTGCTGCTGGTTAACTACTTCTCGCGCCCAACCCAACTTCTGCCTCGTTGGGGCATATAATTTTCTTGCACACGTAACCTTGAGCAAAAAGAAATATACGAAAGAGATTCAAATTAATTTATCAGTGGAGTGCACTATGGGCATGCATGTATGTGCAAAGCTACAGTAAACATTCAATTCATGGCCAGCTGCTCCAACAGCTCCAACAGAGAGAGATCCCCCATAAAGGGAGTTCTATTATTTGCAGCTTTTCAATCAAAGATTAATGAAAGTCTGGCCACCCCAACAAAGCTCCCCAGAAACGCAGATCATAGAGTGGTACTTCCCTTCACCTGTTGCGGCCCCTTTAATGAGTGCCATTTCGTGGCAACAATTGGAGCTGCATAATTATTATTAAAAGCCATATTCGGTCGCTGATTATTGGCAAATTAATTGGCTTCGGCTTCGGCTTCGACATCAACATCGACTTGGACTGAAATTGGAACTGAAATTGCAGCTGCAGTGAGTCCATTGTGGTCTGTGGCAGGCACCCGCCACCCGCACATTGTTGTACGCCAAAATGTTAAATTCCAATAAAAATTTGTAGAAACTGGCGCCGCCGCCACATGGAATGGAATGGATCGGGTCATGCTGTCCCGTCTCGTCCCGTCCCGTCCGGCTGCCCGAGTTATTTCCCCTCCGGATTAGGTAATAGCTGGGGGTGCCTTTCACTCGCTGCCGCCACACACAAAAGACCAGCAGACACTCATTTTGGTCTGTAATTTATTTGTATAGGCCATAGAAATTAGTTCAACAAAACCAGCAGCACCAGCAGCAGCACCACCAGCAGAAAAAAAAGGCAAAGTAATTCCCGCCCACTGCCAAAATGTGAGTGCCAGGGCACTTGACTCCAGATCGGGGGGGTCTCTCTTTCCTTGCCCGATCTCCCCACTGCATCCAGAGGCAGTTGTGCAACAATTAGTGCAATTGCAGGTGAAAGGCAGTCGCACGGGCACAAATCCTGGCCCAAAATGCACGCGCTATATGCAGTCAATCATGCCCCCCTCTAACGCCAACTAGATACCCCTCTGATTGCGGCTTTAAATCTATTGAATATCACTTAACAAGGCGCAGCTGTCAGCGGTTTTTATAATGAATTGTTCCACAGCCGCATTGTCTCTCAAATTACATGATATCATTCCCCAAACGCAACAGCCAACGGACAACAGCATTTTTCGGGGGCACGTGACAAGGCTTTGGATCAGATAGCAATTTACATAGATACATATATTGAGATCTCTGACGTGCCACCAGCAATGTTTTTGGGCTGCCCAAAAACAGCAGTAGCCAGAGATCAGAGATCGGATACAGACACAATCCAAGCAGGAACTGAAAACTCGAAAGATTATCTATTGGTTGGACCCTGGAATGTTATAAATTAATTCTTCTCCAGACAGGTCTAACATTGCCTCTGCCCCAAAATAAAAAACAGGGAAAGTCTCTTCCGTTGAAGCCTCGAACTTTGTGGCCACAAGTTGCAGCCGCTTGTCAAAGGTCGCGGCAAGCGAAAGTAACTTTGCTACGCCCTGTATTTTTTTCTGCAGGCGAACCAAACCCGTTTCCTGCGGTTGCGGCATGCCACAGCTGCATCGAGAGGAATAAAAGAGAGAGAGAGAGAGAGAGAGAGAGAGAGAGATGCGCAGGCCACATTAGTAGGTTCGCACTGACCTACATCCCAGGCGTTCCCCGGCGGCATGGATTCAGCTGAAGGGGCGCAGTTCCAGGTTGCGCAATCTCGGCGAGAAATGTCAATAAAAATGTATGTGCAGAGTTAACCTTCGCATTGAGGCAGATACTCGTTCATGGGAGAGCCAATGAGATCAAGAAAAATAGCTACAAAATAGCGCACAATCATTTCGGTAAATGATTTAATTAAACTAAACAGTCGAACAACACATTTGTCCAAGAGCCAGAGCCCAAGCCCAGAGCCCAGTGCGGACTACAATTTCAATTCCAATTCCCATTCCGATTCGGAATTGTGGCTGAGCTCGATTCGAATTGGTTCGAGTGCTTTTCAAGTGTGTGACATATTGGCGTCAAGTTCATAATTCACAATTTATTTCATTCCGATTTGAACAAAAGGCGACCAAGTGGCGCTGATCGGGCGACATTGATTGCGATGATCTGGAGCCAAGAGACTTATGGCCACAGCAGAACTCTCCTCCACACAGGCCATTGGCCAATGGCAGGGCATTAGATTCCATTCGATTGTGCAGAAACTGGTCTGCTCTGCTCTCTGATCACTGATCTGCGAGTGTTTCCGTTTTGTTTCTCAAGTTTTTTGTTTGTTTTTGGTTCAAGAATAAAAAGGGAATTTTTTTTATGCCAATTGAATGATTATGCCATACACTTACGTATGGCTTGAATGAGTTTTGCGAATGAGTCAACAGCGAAGGTTAGCTGTTGTTTTGTAGACCAGGGCAGTACGCTGTACCTTTTCTGCCTTCTGGAAAGCTTCTCTGAATATCTCTCTCTCTCTGTCTCTCGCTGGGAAAAGCCTTTTCTTGGGCTTGATTTTATGCTTCCTTTGGCTCTCTTTTTGGGCATGGAAACCCAGCTGATTGCTTCCCTCCTAAGCATTTACCCTTTGTTTGTGTTTCATTGTTTGCTCTTCTCTGTTGTTTTTGTTTTCCACTCATCTTTCAGTTTCTTGTTCCATCCAAATCGTATCTTCTGTTGCCCCCTGGTTGGACTTGAACTTTGTGCGTGTGTTTTTTGTTTTGTTTTTTCTCATCGTTTTGTATACGAGTATTTCATGTTTCGTGTTTGTCAAGGCTCTGGCTCTCATCTCGGTTACCAAGCGATGTACAGTAACTACTCGTAGAGGCGGGAGGCTACAGTGAAACTTAAGTGGGATTGTCGCGGCCGCCCCCCTATATCAACAGGTGGTTTCGTATCCACAAAAAAAAATTGTTGACCCCAAGGCATTTTATCTGGTTAGCAAATTGGCAACGCTCGATTGGAGGCCCTAATAATTTTTAATTACCAAGCAAAAATACAAACACATGCCAGATGGAGGTGCGGCTGTGTGAACTTGACTTTAATTGGCTTTCCTTTCATTATAAAATAATGGTAATAAAATGCTCGTAAAACAGGGCACACGAGAGTACCAACAATGAAGATTGTGTTCTCTCTCTCTCTGTCCTTTTGGGCGTCTTTCACTTTTCATTAACGTGTCGAATGGCAGCTTCGTTATGCAATGCCGCATGCCACACATGCTTATGAGGGCTAATCTCCCCTCCCCACCATCTCATTGAATATGGATTACCAAACTGTAACAAGTGCAAAACGAAATCCCCCAACCCCCACATGGGCTGCATACTAAATTATTTTTTTTTGGGTGGGGGGAGTTTCCTCCCTCCTACGACAACAAAAGTCGACCTGCTACGCCCACGCCCACGCACTGTGGGACTGTTCGACTGTGGGGCCACCACTTGGCAGTGCCATCAGCTTTTATGATGCCATCTGCCCGGACAGTGGGCAAGTGTTCATAATTTGATAATGGCATCAATTAAACTTGATTGCTGGCTGCTTTGTTGCTCATAATTAGCACCCAACTGAAACTGAAATGTTTACAAGGCAGCAGTCAAAACTTCTAATGTACAGACAGACAGTGCCATTTAGTTGGGGGATGAGCTATGCGAATACTGAAATTTGGGCAACATTCTTCAAAGAAATGAAGTCATATTCGTTTCAACAAATTAAGTGGCGGATAATGCAGGAGATATACATAAACTATGGACTAGCGAAGTACGAATACTCTTCATAATACCATAATACCCTCTGCTCATTCATTTCGAATTAAACTGTACAGAATTGTGTGGATTTCTGATCAAAGAAAAACTAAATTTTCCCATAGAAATAGAAATTGTTAGTGTGCCTTGATCTGACTGATTTTTGTACATAATATGCCTGCATATAAAAGTACATAGCAAGTTACAGGCAGATATCTTTCAAGCTTATGCATTAAATCGCCTAAAAACAGACAAATTAGCATAGCTTTATGTATACTCTTCCTTCTGTACGTTCCAAAAATGTAACTAAAACTAGAATACCCTCTGAAAATTATCTCTCAATCATTCTCTATCTATTTGGATTGACAAGAGAACGTCAAAAAGTGTCAGAAGGTAACCAATTTTCGTACCAAACAAAAGACTTAGGCAACGAACTTTGCCTCAGTGGCCCGCACTGAGTCCATCATTTTACGCGCCGCAGATTTCTAGACAGCAGCATTCCCATCATTGTTGCTGGATGCGTCAATCATAATGCTGACGATGATGATGATCATCATCAACGGAGAGGAGCAGTGCGAACATTTTCATTTCATTTTGATGGAATCGGTGCACTTTTGCTTCGCTGTCAGTTTCGATTGCGGTTTCGGTTTCGGTTTCGCTTCGAGCCGGGGGGTGGGCGCGCATTTTTATTTGTGCAGTCAAACAGGTTCGGACATGTTCTTCGCCCCCGGAGTGGGGCGTGGCGTGCACTTGCTGCATTCAACATTCAAGCGTTATTTATTTCTTACACGTTTTTAATTGCCTGTCACATAAGTTTCCATGGACAGATCTCTGCGCAAATCGAGGTGGAAGCGGAGGCGGTGGCCTGCCCTGGCCTGGCCTGGCCTGGCCGGGCAGGCACTCTGACATTTGGCATGACCTTCAGAATGCCATTAGAATAAGCAGCGCATCGTCCATTAAAAAAATCAGCATCCAAATATAGACAGATAAAGCACCGTTATTCGGTTGGGATGTCTGTCGGCGAATCGAGCTTTCAAGCTACCAAATGATAAATAAAACCAAATTAATTTGTTTAAACGATCAAAAAAGGAAGACCCGGGAGAGATGTGTGCTGATGATGTAATTAAGGCGTAGAAAGCTAAGCTCATAAAAAGAGTTATGCAGAGAGAAAGAGACGTGAGAGAGAGAGAGAGAGAGATTGATGACCGCCGAAATGTAAATGAGATTCGATGAGAATTATGGCCTGTCAGTGTCAGTGGAAAAAGGTTCCTTGACCACAAGCACTGCACCACATACCGCTGCTTAAGAGAGCCGAAACGAAACGTAACGAAACGAAACGAAACGAAACGAAAAGAGAGCAAAAGCGAGAGACAGACCGACCACTCTTAAGCCCCACACCAAGAGCTTTCGATCGCAGCAAGCTTTGGACACGCTAAATGCTATTAAGCCAACTTAGCCATGAAGCGGCAAGGCGACGAAAAACCAGCAACAAAAGCACATACAGCACAGAGAAAAGAAATACCGAAGCTGGCAGCAGGCAGGCAGGCAGGCAGGGCACAGCAACGTAACCAAACTTACGGTTAGCTTGGAGCCAGTGCCAACTTCAGCTCCATTCAGGTCTTCAGTCGAGTCGCGACAGTCCCCGAGTGCGTTTGTGGGTTCCCCCGTTCGATCGATCGTCGTCGTCCGTCGGGCCAGCAGCAGCAAAGCAGCACTCTACCCCCACCCCTCTCTCTCTCTCACTCTCTCTACGTGTGGGCAAAGCAAAACAAAGTCAAAGAGCAGAAGAAGAAGGCCAAAACAAAGTCAAAGAGAAAGAAGTAGCAGATAAAAAGCAGAAGGTGAACAACAAAAACAAAAACAAGCAACCATCATTATCATAATCATCATCATCATCATCGCCATCGTCATTCCACATTCACGAAATCTTGTGCGCGATCGTTATGCAATTGAAGTGCGTTCAAACGAAAAAGCTTCGATAGCAACCATCAAAAACAAAAACAACAACGAAAAACCAACAAAACTTTTGATTTAATTAATATTTGGAAATTAGAAATTTTCGTGTTTGTGTGCGTTTGTGCCAGCCACGGATTCGAACTGCTCCAATCCGATCCGGGCAACGGTAAATAACGAACATCAGGCGGGTTTAATAGACCTATAAATACTGTTGGTAATTCGCGTTTCTGGCTGTCCAAAATTAAATGCCAAATTAAATATTAAAAATTATTGCAAACTCGTTTTTTTTTTGTCCAACAAAATTTCAAGCTAAAAGCTAAAGAAACGACAAACAGCAAAAAAAAAAAACAACAACAAAAAAAACAAAAACAACACGAGAAAAGTGAAATTAACAAAGTGAAAAGCAGAAACGCGTTTGGCATTATAAAATCGTTATAAAATGAAATTGTAGCAATATTACAAAATCGATATAAATAAAAATAAAAATAATAATAGCAAAATCATTATTACAGCAATATAAAAAATAAAAAATAAAATAAACTGCATACCAATAAGAGCAACTGTTGGGGGGCAAACACTTTTCCTCAAACTCATTTGGCAACGCAGCTCCCTCCTGTCCACCAGTCCGTCTCTGTCGTCTGTCTACCACGGCTACGTAATCATTGGGAAAATATCAGCAATTTTGCAACAGTTTCAACACAACAACAACAACAGCAGCAACGGCAACAGCAGCAGCGGCAGGGGCAGGGACAACAGCAACAAAAGTAATTGAGCAAAACAAAAAACAAAAAAGTAAGGTGAGTACAAGAGAGAGAAAGATCCCAAGATCCCAAGACCCACGACGACCCACGACACGCATGCAAAGCAGAGATCAGAAACCCTAGCCCTGGAACCACCTGCACACACCTGCACACACCTGCCCACCTTCACAGCCTTCGGTTCCCTCCTTCCGACCAACCAGGAAGAGCCAAGAGAGAATGCCATTCATAATCGCACTTTTTTCGCTCTCTCACTTTTAATGGTCTAACTGTTGTGCATGGCTCTGGACTTCCTGCTTACGCGTTTTTGTCTTTTCCATACCCTAGCAGCGGCCGATTCGAGAGTATTGAGACGCAGAAAGAGAAGCATATCCGAATCTAAAAAGCTTTTGATGCACAGTCAAATATCCAAATCGACTGACTATATCGTATAGTAATACCGGATCTGCCAGAGTATTCAAAGTTTCACCCCTTCCACTCTTTTCGAGCTGCTTCTGATACACTTCAGGCCATGTTTCAGACTCAGCCTGAGCCTCAGCCTCTGCTTCGGGGTTTCATTTTCATTTAAATGCGAACAGAAAACATAAAACAGAAACAGAGCCCTAAACTACAACTTAAAGCTGGCTCCCTCAAGGTTGACAACGTTTCTTTTTGTGTGTGTTTCGTGTTTCCTCGCTTTTGATTGCGTATTCTCATATTGTATTTGAATATGATAATGCTTTAAGCTTCCAAAATAGTTCCGATTTGCGACCAATTAAAACGATTAGTGCAGAATTAGCGGCACAATGTCATATGGACCTCGGCTCTATCTCTCTCTCCCTCTGTCGATCAGGAGATCTGTGATGTCTGGGGTGTCTCTCTGGTGTAGATGGCCCTGAATTTCAGCCAGACACATCCAGATGGATGAGCTGTCTTGTCTTGCAAGCAGTCAGCACGCCTTCGAAAGCGAATGCATTACAAAAATTCAGCTAAAAAGTGCAGTAGGTGTTGCCATTCCGATTTCGATTGCGACAATTGCCCCGACACTCGGCGGGGCTCGAAGCATGCAGCTTGCAGCTTGAAGCTCGAAGAAGGGAGGAAGGAAGTCGATGTCGGAATGAGTTGGCAGTTCCACATTGGCTTTTGGCTGCCTTCGGAGGCTTCAGTTACAGCTTCTCATCATCATCGTTGTATCTCTGTAGTTTTTGTTGTGGGAGTCAATTAGTGTGCAAAAACGATGGAGAAGAGGAGAGGAGAGGAGATGATGCTGCTGCTGCCGCTGCTGCTGCTGCCATGGCACCCAATTATGCAGCCATAAATGTAAACAATCGCGTAAAAGACCTCTAAAATGAGGTGTTTCTCGGATGCTGCTGGCCCCAAAGAATTGCTGAAATCTGTCTGGGCAAAAGTTCAGCAGAACCTGCAGACAATATAACCGTGATGGCATACCTAATGGGAAATGTCAGTCAGTCAGTCAGTCACTCATTCAGCCAGTCAGGCCAGAGACCAGACTAGACCAGACCATTCGCGTTCGCAGTTGACTTCATTTACATTTTCCCAACACCAGCAACCAGCAACAAACAAATGAATGAACAAATGAGTTTGAGCCGAAAACCCCCACCGAATAAGTAAAAAAAGGTCGCGCAATAGTAGATTTCATTTTGTGCAACTTTGTAAAAATCCAAAAAAAGAAGGGATTGTGCCCTACATCGATTAACCAACTCAATCTAGGGAACTATACGCTACATAGATTCGCCAAAATTCCGATCGGCAGTAATCAGAATTAGCATGTGACCGATTAACCGTTTCTACACTCTCTTTGTCGTCGCACCTCCACCGCCACTCAGCATTTCTTTTCACGCTGTGCATATTTCATGAGCAGAGCTGTCAATGGCTCTCTTCCATTGTTTTTCAATCTATTGGAATTCCCTTCCCCTTCCCCACTATTTATATTTATATTCCTATTTCCAAAATGGGAACTGTTCGTTAGCCGTAAAAGTGGGTTAATGTCATGCAGTCAACATTCTTTATAGAGGGAAAGAGAGACTTATGGCCACAAAAGTGTTTCGTTGGAGTGCTAATATTCAGCAACGATGGATGATGAGAATGAAGCACTATTTCCACCACATACGTATATTAAGCTAAGAGATCTATTACCCACAGTAAGGGCTAATAAACTCGTTAATGTTGTGGCGCCACAAAAGTGTGAAAGAAACATTAAAGTTGATACTGAGAGCACGTGTCGGTGCTTGTAGGTGATTAGCCAGGCAGACGGATAGACACAACGATGGATAGATATTCGTAGATAGATAGACAGATATATAGATACATCGGCGATGATGGCCTTTAACGCCTCGGCTGCAACCACACAGCGGCCCCAAAAGAGCCAGAGAGTGCCAAGCCAGAGCCCAAAGCAGACAAAGGCATCTATCTTTATTAAAACATTATTTCGTTTTGCCATTGTTGAAAATTGTTGGAAAATAAATTGCATTTTAAATACGGATAGATTTTTTTTCGTAGCCACTCTCGCGTAGGCAGTAGGCAGCTTCTATGGATGGATGGATGGATGAATGAATGGATGGATGGTATTGGGATGCCCTGACTCAATCATCTGAACAAAACACTTTAATGAAAATATTATGATCTTTCTGATTGTTGTAACACACAAAACTTCCGCTCGACATCATCATCATTATCATTATCATCATCATCAGAGCAGCAGCAGCAGCAGCAACGGCAGAAACGGCAGCTGAAAAGTGAAAACTTGGATGATTTGTTGATTGCAAACATTTGATAAGTCCTAAACTGAATGAAGAAAGAAATGGTAGAAAGGTTGAGAGACCACAGCGACTGAGTGGAGTGGTAGATAGAGTAAGAGCTTTTGTCGTTTATTAAGCCAACTAATGATGGTCAACGTAACGCAAGTACAACTCTCATTCTCTCCTCTCTCTCTCTCTCTCTCTCTCAGCCAGCTAGCTGGCTGCTAAAAGAAATCGAGTTTCAGTTTCATTTTCAGTTTCAGTTTCGGTTTCAGTTTCGGTTTCAAACTCACTCGCTTGTGGAAAATGTAGTGCAATGGCGCTGTCATAGGTCTGCCGCAAATTGCTTCGTTTACAGAGCAAGAGACCAGACTGACTTTTCTCCGCTCTCCTCCCACGGGTAGGTAGGCTTTTGGGGAGAGACAGAGAGCGAGAGGGGAAAGCATTTTGGAGCAGTTGAAGCGTGCAGGCGAAAACGAAAGCAGAAGCAAGCGGCGCAAAAAAAAAAGTTGCAGTTGCTTTGCTTCTTCTACTCCTTTTCTGTATGTTGGTAGAGGGTACTACACATCGGGGTATGTGCACTTTGATTATAAGTTTGTAATGGGGAGAACGAAAGCATCTGACGATATCTAAGTATAAATTTATTTTGGAGAATTAGTCCCTTAGTTGGGAGCCTAATAAAGCTTCCTATATACCTTAAAACAAATCAGACAGGTGCTGAAATATGAAAGATCGGTCGCAAAAAAGGTTTAATAATATTTTCTGGAACTTAAATTTACATCGATAAGCTTATATATTTTCAAGGGTATCGCATCTTTCGGCCACCCTGGAATAAGCCTTTCTTTCTTTGCCTTTTTTATTTGTTGAATTTCGTGTTTTTCCGTTGAATTTTTTTGGTTTTTGTTTTCAGTTGTTGTTGTTGTGTTGTTTGTTGCTGTCTCTTCTTTTCACTCCTCTAGTTGAAGCTGTACATGTTTTCTCCAGGCTGTTTTAGCCATGTTTTCGACCAGCGGAATTGTTGCACTGGTCTCGCATTTTGGTCAGGCCAACAAGTTGGAACGTAACGAAAACATGCGGAAAAAATGCACTAAAATTAAATGAAAGTGTCAACTTGTTTTTATCGCATTTTGCTCGAATGAAAACCGAAAACAAATTAGGATGGATTTGCCATACTATGGCATTATGGCCAACAAAATCAGGAAATAATCAAATTTTATAATCCATTTACAAGTCCTTATTCAACATTATTACATTATCTTTTCCCATTTATTTTACTACGATTTTTTTTCCCACATCTGTGCTGAAGAGTTTTCTGTTAATTTTCAGTGTACATTTTGGTTATATCGAATCATTTGATTTAATGCCCTAAGACGATTTCAAAAGGTGTCAAGCGATTTGTAAATTTACATTTTGAAAGTGCCTGCAACGGCAAGCAGCAACAGCCGCAGCTGTAAAAATCAATCAAAACCCACCAGAGAGAGAGAGAGAGAGAGAGACGAACAAAACTCAACATTCGAATATCTACCAAAATTGAAATGTTAATTTTTAGTTTTTTTTTTTGAGGCTTTTCGTCTCCATCCATCTATCCATCCATTCATGTATGCATCCGTTCGTTCGTTTGGTTTTTTTTTGGGATTGCGCAAAGCGCTGACAGTTACATGACTTTGAAAAGTATCTCATGAATGCATATACGATATGATTTAACATATTTTGGGTTCAATAATTGCCCGAATGATGAGCACGGCGCACAGATGTGATGTGCGTGCCATGGATGGGAAATATTTGCGAAATCGAAATGCAACAGGTGGCTGGTTATAAAGTTAAAGTTACTGTTGTGTTGTGTTGTTACCGTTGTGTTGTTGATGGTTTTTGATGATGATATTCCGATACTCAGGCGATGCGCTGAGGTGTTAAATGCCTGGCCAACAAGTTCCGCAATGCGATTCCAAAGTTAAGTGCTTTGATTTTTGCATTATT
This sequence comes from Drosophila obscura, assembly GCF_018151105.1. NCBI lineage: Eukaryota > Metazoa > Arthropoda > Insecta > Diptera > Drosophilidae > Drosophila > Drosophila obscura. The sequence continues at coordinate 9,751,458 of NW_024542774.1, read as the reverse complement.
AGCTTCGCTTCCCGATTTGAGCAATTTTGCATAATTTGCATCGCAGCGCAGCGCAGCACATAATGAAAACCTTAACCCCAAACGAGGAACTGAACCGTGGCCGAGTGCACGGCACGGGTACGGCTCACTCCACGCCACTTTCACGGTATGCAAATTGAGGCATTGCCGCGTGCAGACAAGTGTTGAAGAAATATGATTAACTGCTTTGGGCGAAAAGGGTGTGTATACCATGATATATATATTGAAAGAAAAGTCTGGAAGCATATCATATTGAAATGTATGTGTATCTACTATGATATATGTATGTACATAAGTGCCGACACATTCCTTATGTAAAATTAAGCGGATCATGAGACTCTGTTGAAGTCTTCCCAGCATGGCTATTATTTCAACACACATATCGATTCCATTCCCCCCACAGAGCCAGAAGAACCGCAGCTCTGTCTTCGTCTCCTTTCCAGCCAAAAGTCAATGACTGCTTAATTTAATTTGGCCACAAATCAATGGCCAACGATATATATTTTTCAGTTCTCGCTTGACCCCTGTGAAAGCAATTTCGTTTTGGGCTCTATTCTCTGTTGGCCTCTCTGCCGCTTTGGCCAATCAATCAAGCCGCTCTACACGCATTCTTGGTCCGAAATCTTTGGTTCTTCGGGTCCTCTTCGCTTCATCTGCGAAAGTATCAAATGTTTTGTTATTTTTTCGTTGCTTCATTAGGTCTAGCGACTTTCATGTAGTTTCTGGTTACATAATGGGATCCATTAGGGGTGCCAAAAATACTTTCTAGCCTAAAAAAAAAAACAACAAAACACACACGCACAGAAAAAAGAAATAAAGGAAAGCAAATTTATCATGTCTGACCCTGACATTTGTGTGAGGCAGCTACAAAAAATTTGGCAAATGAATTTGCAGATCTGTGGCCCCACAGTCGTTGAGATAACATCAAACAAATCATCCACTAACGATTCACACTCTAACTACTGAAGCAGCTGCTGATGGGGGCCAGACACTTCATACAATATTTGCAGTTTCGTGACGCACTCGCCAATTGATGAACTCCACGGCTCGAACAATGCAATCGGCGGGGGGTAAACGAACTGAAAACTATTTGCACTCCGGAGACGTCTCAGACAGCAGCAGCAGCCAACGACCTCTTGACAGGCAATGCACACCGTTTGAGGCAGCCTAGAGCTGCATTAGAATTACCAGACCCCAGGGCCCAGGCCCAGGCCCACTTCCATTTCTATTTACATTCGATTCAATTAATATGCAACTAGCGTTCTCGGTGCGATTGTCATCATCAAAATTCTTTATTGATTGCGCCCGAGAGCCGTACCGACTCGAGTCGTAAAAACTACAATAATTCATGACGTTGACTTTCATTCATAAAGTGCGCTGTCTGTCGTTCCGTCTGGCTTGTAGTTGAATATGCAGTGAATGTTGCCATTAAGCTATGCATATTTTCATTTACTTACCACCTCGTGGAGGAAAGTTCTGTAGAAAGTTTTTGAAACGAGTTTTCCGCTTGTCAATCAGGGAAGCAGCAACAACAGAACACAACAGACATTATTACTCATCATTGATAGAAACGTAGGTGAGTTCTCTCACAGAGGTATGCATGTGAACATGCACATGCAAAGCCGCTGCTGGCTCGTTTAGTCAGTATTCAAGATACAGAGAGTGGGCATTGAGGGAGAGGAGCAACGGTTAAAGCATGCAGGCGGCACACTGCCTGTGTTCCTAAAGGTGAACAAGAAATAACAAATGTTATTGCTCATCAAAGCTGAGAGAGAGAGGGTGTGGGTGTGTGTGCGCTCTCACGCATGCGGTTGCAGCAGACGCAGAGAGAGATGCGGAAACACGTAAACTGCGTAAGGTGTATTTATACATATTAAATATGTATGTACATACACTAACGCTGCTGAGAGAGATCTGACAAGTAGAAGAGAGATCTTTTGCGTACTGGGAGTGGGAGAGTGTTCTCGCAAGTAGTATGTGAAGCAGTGTATTTGTAAAGGATGAAGAAAAAGCAGGGCGAGAGAGGCGACAACATTAGAGCGAGCGTGCATTCTTCAAGGTGACGCAAAGAAAAGAAAAATTAATGTCGCCTGTCGTCAGAGGTTCATAATTGGTGTTTAAGCAGCAACAAAAAATAATTTTCATCTAAAAACAAATTCTTATCACATAGGTACATATATATGTATATATATACATTTGTATATAACTTATGAGAACACCAAACAACAATTTTGAACGTATTGCGTCACCACAGAGATTATTTCTGCAGTGTGTGGGCAGCCTCAATGACGATCGTTTCGAAGATCTCGCAAGCAGAAGAGAGAAGCGATCTATTGTTGAAATACCTAATAGAGTTGTTTTGCGGGAAGTACACAAACATAGAAATAAAACAAATAATAATACTTCAACTTTGGTGAACTCCACTCTCAGTCAATAATGCTACTTAATTTGTGCAATTTGCTACGTTCCACAGATGTTTGGAATCCACTTATCCATCGAAATTATCGTAAATTTTACTTTCTACGGGTATTTTTCGTATTTCAATTCGTTTGGCAAAATGTCAAACGCAGGCCAAGTTATTGAACCCATCGGAAATCGTTGGAAAATCTCTGCTTATAATTCAATATCAATTTGTTGGACAATTGTGAAAGTTCAACGAATTTGAAATTTAAATTTGAGTTCATCGGATGATGCGCCCCTCCCCCTTCCCCATCTTCACAACGTTTGTAAGGTATTAAGAAATAATCATCAATTGGATTGGCATTATTTAAATGATTTCAAGTAGCAGTTTTCTGCCAGCAGATTGATATTTAGTTGTGTTTTGTTTTTTTCGTTGTTGTTCGTTGTTTTTGTGAAAGTTGTTGAACATTTTTGCGTGCGCGAGGGAAATATTTTATTAGTTTTGCTTGGAAAGTGAATGCTGGATGGCTGAAAATTGCTATACTAACGGTCACACACGCACACACACGCACACACACAGACATACAGTTTCTCACATCAGTCATCCAATCGTAGATTGATGTTTGCTTTGGCAAAGTGCCAACCTGCATAACTGTAAAAGATCATGGAAATTATCATGCAGACAAATCAGCAAAGTCAACACGCAGACAAATGCAGCAAGATACACTTGATGACTTTATTTTACGGCATCAAGTGGCATCCACAGACGGTGGACGGCCTCTCAGTCCCAGCCCCAGCTCCAGGGCACATCCACATCTGCAGCTCCATCTCCTTTTTCATCTTTGGCTACAGTCAACCAGGCAAACGGCAGTTGGTCTGTTTTCAAAAGTCCAGTAACGAAAACACAAAGCCTCATTCCGTCTCTGTCCCGTTCCATGGGCTATGAGTGTGCAGGATATTCGAGCACCACTTGGACGCCACTCCACACCACTGCACTCCACTTCAGCTGCAGTTTCAGCTGAGACTGTTTGTGGGCCGTTAATTGTCCATCATATAAAGAAACTTTCTTGATATGTCAGCGTTATTTAGCCAGAATTGTTCCGAGAACACTGAGAAATGCCGTTTAAGTGTTTTAATTTGACGTGCCCCATAAAGAATGCGCCGGCATAAGGGTTTCCTTTTCCTTTCTTTTTTTTTGGGTTTTCGTTTGGTATTTATAATTGGATAAAAGCATATCCGTGTGTGTGTGGGGGGGGGGGGGGGACTAATGCAATAATGAATATCCAGTGGATTAAGATGGCTGCCAGGAATGTTTTTAATTTACCTTTTTGTAAAGCAAAACTAATACTTTCTCTCAGCAACCAGACATTGATTGATCATTAGGTCTGGCTTTAGCTTATTCTAGCCTTAGGTATGCTGTTGCTTGCCCCAGGCACTCTCATACCTAAAGGAATCTTCTCTGCTTGCATACTCTGCTTGTCAGAGAGGCTCTTTTTTCGCATTCGCGCATCCGTGTGGATCATCCATGAGGCACTATCCCCATATGTGTGGCACTCAAAATGCACTACACGTAATTACGCGACTCCTCGCCTCCGAAGACCGAAGAACTAGAACACGTCTGTCTCCGAGGTACGTGCTGAGCCTAAGGAACTCTTCGTTTTGGGCGGGGGGTTAGGCGAGTACGTACATATGCTATGTGTTCTATATACACAGCAGATACACTGATTTCTGGGCTCGTTTTTGTGTCGCCCTTTGTTGGCTATAAATAACAATGCTCGTACTTACGGGGGGGGTGGGGGGCAGACACAAAAGAAAATGCAACTCAATAATGGCGACAAGGCGGACAGCAGCAGGAGAGTCGCGGTCTCAATCCCAGAGCTGATACTCTATACAATTTAACGGCTTTTGTTGCATAAACCGATCTGCAGCAAGAGGCACAAACATTTGTTATGCGATTGCAATCTTTTTGTTGGCAAGCAACAAAAAATGGCGTCGATCGTTGACAATTGTGCAAAAGGCGATGAATATTTATGGCCAGGCCCAGGCCCTTGCAGCAGCATCCCACCCCGCACTCCAGCACTCCAGCACTGCATGCCGGCAGTCAGTCAGTCAATCAGACACTCTGGCTGTCAATCAGTCATTCACACAGTTTCTGCCAAAAAGAAAGCCAACAATTATAGACACTAATAACACAAAATACAAAAAAAAACAAAGACGGCCAAAGATATGACAACAGGTTAGCGAACCTCCTACCGAAAACATTTGCATGCCAAGGCACACGAGCGACAAAGACAAAGAGATGTGAGGGAGAGTGAAAGACAGAAAGAAGGAAAGAGAGAGAGAGAGAGGGGGAGAGAGAGAGGGCACTTTCTTGTCGCTACACGCGTCGCCTGCCAAGCGTCCCCAGAGAGCGACAGAGCTCCATGGCCCCCTCCGCCCCAATAGATGTTTATTATGCAATGAGCGTTTTTTTTCCAACAACTTGACAAACTGAGCCGTGAAAAAACACAAACGACTTGAATCTGTACACACTTGCTGCCAAATAGGGTATATATACAGCTAGACAAGCAGTGTAAGCAGTAGAAAACAGAACTGCATCAAGGAAATTCATTTATTTTTATCATTATTATCATTACTATATTGGAGAATTTCTGCACTCGCGTTCTCAATAAGCGGAACAACTTTAGGTATAAATACAAGAGCATTTAGTGGACTAATATTACTACTCTTCAAAGTAAGGGTATTCAATGTGTCAGCTCAAGTCCAAGTTCCTTATTGCAGCTTTACAGGTGATTTTTTTTCATTATTTACCTTTATTGCGGCTCTTGTCAACGTGCTTTGGATGGTATCTCTTCCGCGCTCTCTCCCTCTCTCTCTCTCTCTCTCTCTGGCTCTTTGTCGAATCTGTGTCTGAATCATAGCCCCGTCCGAGTGATCGGATAGGAATGGGGATCTGAAACCACGATGCGTAGTTCACAAACAAGTAATTTCAATATAAATTGCATGTTTTACACATAAATTCGTACTCTAAAGCAACATCAATTTATGAATTTAGCGACATGGCCACGGATAACTGGCTTATACATACATATTGCATTCGTAAATGTCCGTTGAGGTGGGAATACGCAGAGATTTCTCTGCAGGCGGGATGACTTGTGAAAAGGAAGTCCAGGTCATAAACAATTTGGCAGGGGAATGAGCGGAGTGCGTTGAACCCTCCCATCATCGTTGGGTTACGAGGGATGCCATAATTCTGTTTGCTTTGCAATTTGGGGTTTTTTTTTTTAATTTTTATTTTGGGGCCTGTCAGAAACTGCTGATATGTTTGCCGTTACTTACAGTTAGGTGGCGGTTCCTTCAGAACTTTTGAGTTTCTTTCAAATAATGCGAGAATATTCACAACCTTTTATGACTCGAGATCTCTTCTCATTTTCTCTCTCTCTCTCTCTCTACCTTTGCAGAACCACAAAGATGGTATCGCGACGTAAAATTCTATCACGTTCACGCGACGATCTTAATCTTGACCAGACATTCACCCAGCAGGAGGAGGAGGAAGATGTCTGGTATCAGAAGGATAAACTCTACAAGGTAAGTCCACACAAATCACGCAAATCTTCAACTGAAAAGAACCCAAAAATATACCAAAAAAAAAAAAAAAAAAAAACAAAAAATAACAAAAACAAAAAGAGCTGCAACATACATTTGGCCCTGGCACGACCATCGCTGCTGACTGACTTCCGCCTGACAGTTGGGGCTTCTATGATTTGCTTCTATTTTCCTGTGGCTGCCTCATTCTCAACACGTGCGCGACGACGGCTGTCCAGCCCGTCGAAGCCACCGCATTGAGGTCAGCATGAAACGCACTATACTGCTGAGGTTTTGCCTTTGCTGTTGGCTTTGGTGTTTCTCGTTGTTTTTGTTTTTTTTTGTTGTTGTTGTATTGACCAATTGCATTAATTACCGTTAGGCCATCGCATTGCGTTGTGCATTTTTAATTTGCCTATGGGCCAAGGCAGTAAAAAACACAGCTAAAGGCGAACAGCTCACAGCAAATGGCCAACGGCCAACGGCAAACAGCTAACGGCCAGTGGGCTGTAGCAGCAGTAACTATAAAAAAAAAAAGTAGTTATGGGTAGCGTAGCCCTAATGTTGGGACAAGCCCAGCGCACGAGCTCAGCTCAGCGCCAGGCCCCACACACAGGCAGCTGAAAGCATTGCCAGCAGACACACCAAAGAGCCAGAGACAGATTCAGACAGACTATTGCCAGTAGGAAAAGATAAGAGAGAGGAGCATCAGATCAGGGTATTGCCAGCACAAGCCGAATAGGGATAGGACAGAGCACACAAAAAGAGCAACAAAAGGACTTCATAGTGCTGCCAGAACACCCCGTTAATGCATGTCCTGATGGAACTATTGCCAGCTGAAACAGAAGAGAGAGGATAGCACTTAGTTGAGAGGAAGATAGCAGGCCATAGCATTGCCAGCACGCACCGAAGAGAGAAGCTCTCGCTTCGATATCTCGCATCTTCGACTTCGACTACGACTACGATTACTAGGTCTTTTTATTATTACTTGATTTTGTTTTGTGTGTGGGAATTCCATTGATGAAACTTTTAACGTGTGTGTGAGTGAGCATAACAGTTTTCTGTCTGCGTGTGGGTTTTTGAGCCCAAGCCCATTTCCAGCAGGGAGAGATGCTTCTGCGCTCTCTTAGCCGTTTATTTTTACAGGCCAGAAGCAAGTTAACGTATTGAACCTTTTAATTTCCTAGTACCCAAAGCTTTATTGATAGTTTTGGCTATTTGGAAGCATTCTCAAATGATCTGTATACTCTTTATCCTAACTTTTAGCTATTTCGTTAGCGTTTCGTTATTTTCCAGCTGCATGTGAGTTTCGCTAACTGATTTGCTCTCTGATTTTCTTCGCTTTTTGGCAAGCAGTCACGGCCCACACACACACCATCCCATCATCGGGTTAGCTGCACTTTATTCACTCGAGCAGCAAGAAAAATACGAGAAAAAAAAAACACCCATCCAAAAGGCTGCCCATTAAATTGATGTTTTATTTCTAATGGAGATTTGCATAAATTTTGGTTGGCTTGCATCAGCGATTCCAGAGCCAGAGGTGGCCCCAGCCTCACCCCAAAAGTGAAAAGCGTGTGTCTGCTGCCTCATGCCTCTTGCATCTGTCTCACCATCTCTCTCTCTCTCTCTCTGTCTCTCTCGTGAAGTCTCTGTGTTGCAATTAGCGTGAGCGTGGCATCTATATAATTCCGTTTAGCCTGAGCCCCTGCCACACACACAAAGGCGTCTCACAAAATTTTGTATTTCCCATGATGGAAACGGCAACAAATTATGTCTGAATTTTCCTTTTGTCGTTGCTCCCCTTTCAAGAGGCAGCCCTTTTGATTTGGTTTTTGCTCGGGGGCACTTATTGGGCAATCCCCTGTATTTGTCGTTGTCGCTGTCGTTTCTTGTTGCTTGTTTCTCGTTTCGTTTCTGTGCTATTTTCAATATTGCTTACAAATTTATTATCTGGGAAATCCCCCCCCCCAGATCCCCCACTCCACCGACACTCGTACCGCCAATAGACATCTCCATAAGAAGACAAAACAAAAGACTTGGGCAACGAACTGCTGCCGCATGCTGCATGCTGCCGCCATGCAGAATAGAATTATCTGCGTCTGGGTCTTATTTTTTGTGAAAATGAAAGTTTTTCTTTGGCTGGTTTTCGCTTTTGTTTCCCCCACATTCACATTCACATCCACATCCACTTCCATGCCGCATGTTGGCTTTTCCTTTTGTTTTCCTTTTCCTTTGCGTTGTTTTGCTGCTGAACGGCACCCGTTCACCTGGTTTCGGTGTCGCTTTTGGCCAGGCCTGAACAACAGGATTTTTTTGTTGGCGTTGGCTCAACGCCTGAGCAGGAAAAACCACTAAAACGAGACACACACACACACACACACACACACTCTAATGTACATATGTGAGGCTTGAAATTCGAATAAATTCAATGGAAACGTTGCTGCTGCTGCTGTTTATTTGTTGTTGTAGTTTCTTTCTGGTTTCGGTTTTCTATGGATGGCCGCACTTCATCAATGTCCCAGGACCAATTGAATTTCCTGCTCAATTATTGATTGATTTACCTTTTGACGGAAGAGCCGCCTCTGGCAAAAAGCCATTCCAACTCTGCTTTTGCCTGCTTTGGCATGAAATTTGCATAAATTATATAAGGGTTTTTTTGGCTCTGTCCCCTCCCCCGCCAATTGACATTAGACATCGGGGGCGCCTATCAAGTGGCCAGGGGTGAAAATGTGGGTTAACCAAACAGAGACCCACAGTATGGGGGGTGGGGGAATAATAAACACATCAATGAACTTTCGGACATGATTCGTTCGGGCATGAAGATGCAACCTGTCACAAGTCAACAAAAAATGAATCTATCAAGACCATAATAATTTGAGGCGATTGTATCTATTAGTGCCCCGACACAAAGCGAACCGAACAGAGAGAAAAAAACCCCAACTATAGAAATCATTTTATTAAATGTCAACTCTGATCCACCAGCAGCAGCGGGTCTCGGAGACTCCGCTCGAGAGTCGTGACTGCAAAAGTTCAACAACATTTTACACGAAAAGGTGCAAGCAGCAAAACAAAACAAAAAACCACAAAGATTCTCAGCATCATCTTCTTCTTCGGTGGTGGTGTTGCACGTGTTGCAAGCCGATCAGTGCGATCCATTAGAGCTCTTGCAACAGAATAAATAGACTTTAATTACGCCCCAAAAAATAAAAATGCGGTCTGCCGTATTCAAACAAAAATTCTTCTACACACGAGTATGTATCATATTTATGAAGGGTATTTGTAGGGTATTTGCAGCCATAGGCTGGCTGGCATATCTCCGTAACGGGTAGCATACGCTCGATATATCTTCTACTTATGCGCGTATCTCGTTCTTGCTTGTTTCTGGCCTTAATCTCTTTCATATGCTAATGGGTACGCCCGAATAATGAATAATATGAATGCAAACCCGTTCGTTTGGGGTTCTCGCTTTAGATCATGAATCGAATGCCATACGAAACTTGTTCCCAGACTGTCCAAAAAATCAGCATTAAGTATACGTATAGGAGACCACGCGCTGGGCATGTGGCGTGGCGTGGCATGGCATGGCAGTGGCTGCCGCTGTTGCTGCAACTCAGGACTAATTAAAAGCCACAAACAACTTCAAATGAACTTCGGCATTTTGAGGTCGTCTGTTTTTTTGGGGGTGGGGAGCTCTGCACACTGCCTAGAAATATGAGCTTTAACCAGTTTGGCCGACACTTGAGCCTACAAGATTCTTGGCAAAGTGAAAACCTGAAGTGAATCTGCCCAAAGAACACAGCACAACGAAATGAAATCAAAAGTGCTTCCAAGCTCTGGCAGCAACAGCAGCAGCAGCAGCTCTCGTCTCAATCCAAGTACGCAAACGCAGAGCATCTGAAAAGGTTAACAAGTTTTACTACATGATTTATTTGCATTTTTAATGTGTGTGCGCGCCTCTGATCATGAAGCTCTGATGCTGCTGCTGCTGCTGCTGTTGCTGGATCTGACTCTCAAGAGACGCAGACGCAGACCAAAAGCCAAAGACTGAGCCGCAGCTCGAGAGCTGCCTAGACAAGTTTTGCCCAAAACAAATGAGTGCCTGTAGAATTGTGGCCAAAAGCCAAAGCCAAAGCCAAAAATTTGATGTTTACTTGTGCTTGGCTTTTCATATTTAATTTTTATTATAACCCAAAAAACCCCAACAACAAAAAAACACCGAAATTGTGGGCATGTTGGTTACTGGGCTAATGGCTTTGTTTATGACGGTTCTTTGTTCGGGTTAATTGAGCGTCAGCCAGGCCAGGCTGTTCGCTACAGAGAAAGGGGAAACCGCCAGCTGTTAGATTTGGCTTTTTCCTTTGAATATTGCATACAGTGCGTTTCAGCATCATATGTGTGGGACATACATATGTGGTAATGAAAGTGAAGGAACGCTGCTAAGTTTTCAACGCATTCAAAGAGTATCTGTCTATGTAGATGTTGATCAAGTTATTGGAATAGTATTCATGGAATTCAGTCACAAATACATGCTCTTTTATACATATTTCTAAGCCCGGTTTATACGAGTATATACACAGATCTAAAGCAGAAATGTAAAATATTTTCAAAGTGCACTTAAGCATGACGCAAGCCTGGAGGAGAGCATAGCCAGACAAAGCTGCAATCAAAAGCAGCTTGCAGCACTTGAAATATCTATGCATATATAGTAAGTACTCGACTCGACGATATTGTTGGGCTATACATATAAAAAGAGACTTCAAACAGAGCAGAGCAGAGCAAAGCAGAGCTGAGTTGAGCTGAACCAACCCAACCAACCACCTAACTAAAATGCAGTGCAGCGGCCACCAACGAAAAGCCGTATCGTTGTCTATAATTTTATATGTCTTACTGCAACACGAATCGAGCTATGGCTGGAGCTCTGGCTCTGGCTCTGGCTCTGGCTTGCTGTTCGTGTCAGCATTTGCTCCGATTTGATTTTAACTTTTATTTAACAAACTGCAAACACACACACAACCACAGCACAAAACGCAAACACAGACTGATGCTTGTAATGGCATGGCAGCCAGCGACAAAAGCAACAACAAAATAAGTAAAAGTAAAGTGAGTGCAAAATAACAACAACAACAACAACAACGACAAAATACAAACTTAAAACGCAAGCGCCCAACAAGGCCGTTCACTTTGGCAAACACACACAACGATAGACAGACAGACAGACAGACAGACAGACAAACAGACAGACAGAGAGAGAGATAGATCACGATGGAAAGTGAAAATTGGCAGCATTAGTGACTATCGGGCATGTTTTTCTTTCATTTTTTGAGTTTGCCGCTGCTCAAAAAGCTGTTAAAATTCCATTGGAAACAGTTTTTGGGGGATTTGCTGAAGGATTTGCTGTATCATTAATCGTCTTTAGTAGAATCCTTTGCGACATATTCCATTTCGTTTGTTGAAGAACTTTCATTAGAGCTTCTGTTCGATCCCTAACTATCGTTCTATCTTCTATACATGCATTTGTAATTTGTTCCCTACTTTACTTTCAGGAACACATACAGGAAGTGCTGGATAAATGGACCCAAATCGATGACGAGATCTGGGCCAAAGTAATTGTCTTTGAGCGGAATCGACGTGTGGCCAAGGCATACGCACGTGCCCCGGTGCTGACCATCAATGGGTCCGACGACGGTTTCGACGGCATGCGGTGAGTAGTCAGTCCACACCATTTGCCCATCCATATCCATAATTAACGGTCATTGCAAGGTGTACAAACAGGGGGGCACACACACACACACACACACACACAAGCCACAGTGCCACAGAGCAGTGACAGTGGCAGTGGCAGAAACAAAAACCAACAAAAACTCGCCAAAACGAAAACATATTAAACATGAGCATACTCGTACACAATGCCTTTGAACTTTGCTAAAAACAAAACAAAATGCGATGGGATGGAAAAATAAACATAAATAATTATGGAACTGGCCAAAGTATGTGACGCGTGCCCTTGACCCACTGGCAAAGAAAATCCCCCAGCAGGAGCCCTTGCTGCCGCCTCATCTTCTTTCTCTTTTACGGTGACTGAGTGGGTGAGGGTATGATGTGTTTGTTGCTTAGTTTGTCACTGATACGAGTAAAGAGATCCCGCCGCATATTGATGTAATTTGTAGGGCATGCACAGCTGCGATGCTTCGATGGTTTTGGCCTTCCCCTTTAGACTGCGATTTTTGCTGTAATACGCGTAAAGTAATTAATTGCTGTTGATGTGCTCTCGAATGAGCAATGAATGAAACGCCCATCAAATTGATGGGCATGCGATTAAAATTTAATTCCCCAGATGAACTTCACTTCACCGCCAAGATGCTGTCCGCTGGAGAAGAGAACCTTCAGGCATGGAGCATGGAGCATGGAGCATGGAGCACGGACAGGGGCATTGCAAAATGCCGACCTTAGTGGAAACAATTTGTAGCATGTGAAAAAGCAAAGTGAAAAAGCCGAGTGAAAATGCTATAATAATTGCACGGTTACTCCGTACTCCTCGTGGGGTTATTTCTTTTATTTTTCTTCTTCTCTTTTTTTTTTTTTGTTTGAAATGAGCGATTTCCGTTTTCGACCAAAAGCAATTTATGCCAAGAATTTGGGTTTTTTTTGTTTTGTTTTTGGTTGGAGGTCTTCCGAGTGGTTCTTCGAGGGGCGGTGGAGGGGGCATGCAATTGTCGGCGCTGCAGCAGCAAGGGGCCTAATTAACATATTCCGTTCAAAACAAAAAAAAAAAACCATATTGCTGTTGCGTGCCACCAAATGGCGGAAAATGCCAAATGCCGTACGCTCAATTGTGTCTGTGGCAATTTTGGGCTGTGCCACGGCCTCAACCACAGCCCACAGCTTCATCTTCGTCTCTGCGCCACGCCACAGCCCCCCAAAATAATCGCAAATGTCAAGAAGTTTTGGGAGCATAAACTCTATTGAATGGATCCTACGTATGCATAATGCATTGGGCCCCACATACATATGTGGCTCTGAATGTGCCGATTATACAGTGCACAAATATTGAGATCTAACAGGGCGGAGTGGAGTCTAAGAGACGCCACAAAGAGATGGGATGGCCAAAAAAGGGCATCAAGTGCCGGGCATCATGGCAGCGGCAGCGGCAGTGGCAGTGGCGGCTTCCTTTGTGGATTTGGCTGCCGCCAAACCAAATGTCAACCACACAAAAACCCCCCCCCAGAGGGGGTGGTGGCAAGAAGGGGCTGGAGGATTGGTTCGCCGGAGAGAAGAGAAGACAATGAAGATGGAGATGGCGATGGCGATGGAGAAGGGGGGGGGGGGGAAACAAATGAAATTGAAAATAATAACGAAAGTCATTCCATTCAATTCGTTTTCATTTGTTTTCATTCGTGACGAGGTCATCACAGATTGCCAATGCAAATTGCTCTTGTCATTGCACATCTTTCCAACGGTCTCTCTCTCTCTTGCTCCATCTATGGCTCTCCCACTCTTTTTGATTGCTCTCCCGCAAGGTGTTTAAAGGTGAGGTGAGACGTAACAGAAGATGGCTCTCTATGTTGCTTTGCCTCAAGACAGAGAGAGAGAGAGAGAGCGAAAGATATAATAAACTTTTAGTCTTCCTCTCGCATGGCTATGGTTGGATCCTTCTCTCTGGTCTCCCCTGCCTACTTTGCAAATGTTTTTGCTTGTTCATGTCAATTGGAGGTTAAATATGCCTGGAAAAATCACGAAAAACAGGCAGCAGCAGCAGCAGCAGGAAAATTGAAAAGTGCTTTTGCATGCTGCTGCTGCGGCTCGGCAGCGGCTAGTGGACAGAGTGTCAGGTTAATCAATTGTCGATTGCCGCCGAGACTTCAAACATCCCCACAGCATATACAAACAAACAAATAAACAGCACAGGCGAAAGATAATTTATGGCGATGCACAGGCCTGTGGTCCAACAGACCCGACCCTTGTAGTTGTCATTGCCATTGTCTTTGGTTTATCGCCTGTCCTGGGGGCCAACAGCAGTGGCAGTGGCAGTGGCAGTAGCAGCAGAAGCAGCATCTTGTTTGTTTAATTAGCCGCTGTCAGTGCTTGTTAGTTGGTGCCACTACCACTCGTATCTTTCGGTCTGCCCCAGCCCCAGCTCAGCTGCCATTTGAATGTGTCGACCGACTGGCAGGCAGGCAGGAGACATCATCTCCGCCATGCATACAGAATTTTAATTCACACGCAATGCTTTTCATTGGAAATCTAGCAGATATGCAAATGGATAGAAGGGTGAAAAGCACACAGAGGAGACGACCCTCGACACTCGACTCCGATGAGAAGTTGGAGTCGCTTGTGACTACTTGTGACACATAGAAAATAACCATAACAATGAGCATAAATTTTACTGTGAACAATGCCAAGCGTGGTTGGGCACTGCAAGGAGTTCTCCCATTCTCCCATTCTCCCCCTTCTTCCTCTCTCTTTTGCCCACAGAGTTACTTTTCCCCTTGCCGATAGCAATCACTTAACTTCAGTGAACCTGCTTGGGGCCTATCGATAGGATTGCAAATACTGATTGCTAATTAAACACGAGGCTTTGGTTATGTACTTCCATTTTTGTGTTGCATGCTGCACATAGACCAAAAATTACCATTTGCAGCCATCTATCGGCAGTTGCTGCTGCTGCTGCTGCTGCTGCTGCTACATGTAAATTAATTAATTAGACTGATGCTGGCACAGACTGCGGCTGTGGCTGTGGCTGGTTGGCGTGGGCTGCCATGTGGCGGAGAGAGACGAGACCGACCCCACACGCACAGACAATCCAGCGATCAATGAACACTTTGAGTTGGAACAAGCGCATTTAATTAATGGCCAATCCTTTGTGTAGTCATTGTCGGACCACTTAAGCACAACCCCCCCCAAGTCCCCTCCGACTGCACATTTTGGCCACAATTGAAATGGCGCCAATATACAATTTGCAGTTTATGACAGTTTCAGTTGGTTTTTGTATACTACCCTTATAGAGACGGGGTATACGTATTTTGAAGATCTATATGTAGAAGAATGTACTGTAATCGGGGAGCTGGCATAGGTCATTGATCCAGTCGAAAGGGTATTCAAAGCATCGGTGCCTTCCGGCCTTCCTTTCTTGCGAGTATAATATTTGTGTTGCTTTTATTTGCGAAACACTTTTGTGGCGTGGGCATGGCCAATCAAATTTGCATGTTGCTGGGAACTGCTGGCTGAGCGGGGTGGTGGTGGGGGCGTGAACCGGGCTGGACAAATGAAATGAAATCAAATGGAAATCAAATCATAACATCAAGCTGTGCTGTGCTGTGCTGTGCTGCTGCGCTGCTCCGATTGCAACATACACACACACTTTATTTGCTGTGCTGCCTGCATGTTTCGTGCAGAAAAAAAAGAAACTAAGGCAAAAAAAGGCGCGACCCGGAGGCGAGCCAAGGTTGGAGCGCACTCGGGAGAGCTTTTGATCGCTATTTTTTGTGGGGGCCCAGACAAAAGACAGTTTTCGGCTTGGCAGCAGTTGCACAACTAACAGTTTCCTAGTCATTGTAGCAGCAGTCGCACACGTGCCACATTTGTCAGTCCAGGGCAAAGAACAATAGTCAAATTGTGGCGGCCTTCGAAGTACAATTTAAGGTGTGACCGTAACTGGAGCTCTGAACTGAAACTGAAACTTAAACTGGAGCGGGAAATGATCGAGCTGTGGCTGTGGCTGGAGCTGTGGCTGGAGCTGTTGGCAGGGCAATGCCATAAATCTTGCCTATAATTAGCCATAATCTAATTAAAGCCAAATCGAGCCAAACTAGTTAGTCGATCGCTGGAAAGTGTCGATTGGTTGCTTGCTCAATGGTTGGCTTTGTCTTTCCTTTGGTTATTACTTTTACTAAAACATATCACAATATATGTACATACATATATCTACAAATATATAACTTGATCCATGCATACATATGTATGTAGTTATGTCTTTGCTATGGTATTTTTATCTGAACCGGTTGGACATTTTTTTTTTTGCTTACACTAGCCCCAGCCGCAGGTCAAAAGCTGTTACCAACGCTTTCAGTTCGAAACCAGTTGCCGTTAACTGCAGTTTGCTGCTGCTACAACAGTTACTGCAACGACATGGACATGGAAATGGAAATGGAGGATGGAGGATGGAGGATGGTTGGTGGTGGTTTTGCCGCTTCCTCGAAGAAGCCACAGCCACAGCTCGTCCTCCAGCTTGACCCACTGCACACGTTTAACTTGAACTCCAAACATCGAAACAGTTTCCAGTTTTGTTGGGTCCAACTCGACTCGTACTACCACTCTCGCTTTCAGGCGCCGCTGCCTTTCGCATTTTCAGCTCATTTAGGCGTGTCAAGTCAGGTCCAGTCCTGAGACCAGACGACCTTGCAACCGATATGTACTTACAATATATATACATACATACATACATACATAAGATATCAGCATGCATATAGACAATATCGAAGTGAATGTTGAACGGACAAGACATGCTCTGAATATATGTACATGCATACATACATATGTATGTATGGTACTGCTATATATATTTATTCAACTGACAGTGGGTTTGGCTCTAGTTCTGGTCTGATATTGGCATTCCTTATGCTTCTAGCCCCCCTTTTTTGGCATTCAATTTTAATAACATTTCGGTGTTTTTTGTTGTTGTTTTGTTTTTTGTTTGATGGCTTGAATTTAACGAAGCATTTACTAAACAAAGAACTGCAAATCCGCTTTTGGCAGATACTCGAACTGTGTGGCAGTCCACCACCACTGACTGGTGGTGGCAAGGCAACCTTGAAAGGCATACAACATACATCAGCAAGCGGTAAGCAGCAAGTAGTAAGAGGCAGCACCCAGCACAAGCACCAGCACCCGTCCATGTCGATTTCATTTCATGGAAAACTTTGACACACATTTCAACGGTTTTTACAAGCATTTAGCCAATAAATCAACGCCAGAGCGGCAGACGTTACGGGCAGAACTAAAGCACATGGCCAAATGCCAGCGTCAGTGCGCGATGCTAACGGCGATTGTTGCTGCCTGTTTTGTGGTTCTTACTGCTGCTGCTGCTGCTGCTGCTGCTGCTGCTGCTAGCTGCTTCTGATGTTGCGCTTTGCTGGCTTGGCAGCGCTTCATTATACAAATTAACATAAAACATAATAGTGACAGAGCGGCGTCAAGTGAGTTGGCCAGAAATAGAGGCAGAATAGAGGCAGCCACAGCAGCAGCAGCAGAAGCAGACAGGAGCAGCAGCAGCAGCATCATCATCATCATCTTCTTGCCGTGGCCTTTTATGCAAACGACAATTACAATTAGCTTGGTTTCATTGTCTTGCCGCTGGGGTCTGCCTGCTCCGTGCTGCCTGCTGCTGGGTTTACCTTTGCGGCTTCCTCTTGCCGCTTCTTGTTAGCATTTTCTGCCGACATTTTCGGCGACGCGACCTTAGGCAGGCAGCAAAGGAAAAAACAAAGATGAAGATAGGGGAGAGGTAAGCCAGAGCCAGTGCCAGAGCCAGAGCCAGTGCCAGAGCCAGGGCGACATTCATCATTCGGATTGGCAAAAGCTGCAGTTGGTGCAGTTCCAATACGATTCATACCAGTTAGAGAGGGATTCCATCATCATCATCATCAGCATCATCCTGAGAGGCGTCTATCGATCAGTGAACTATTGGTAAACCAATCCACTAATGACTCAGCTCTTTTTGTTGGCAGACAAAATTAGAAGAAAAGTTAAGGCCTTGGGGGGTACAGTACAAAATATGAAATGTTCATTATGAACATTTTCGGCAAGCAGCTGCCACACTTTGCAGCATGTACAAAGTACGAGTATGTGGCATAAATCATTGTCAGGCGATTGAACGTTCTGTTCGGGTCCCGGGCCAAGACCAGACCAGGCCAGACCAGGCCACACCAGACCCATGGCCAATTCAATGTTTTGTCAAACGTTTAATGGAACAAAATGCGGCACAGACACGACAGTGAGTCACCTCTTCAGCATGGGCCACCAACCAGCGAGCCAACCTCAATTCCAGAAAGTGAATGGCGCCGCAGCGCGTTGCCGCCGTAAAGTGGCAAGAGTTTTGGCAACATTTTGCTGCCTTGCCGCCTGCCACATGCCCATGCCGCCTGCTGGTTTTTAATTCTGTTTCGTGTGTGTGTGTGTGTGTTGTCTCTTGGCTAATGCGGCAGCTGATTGATTTGCAATTAATAAAATGTGGTTATGATTGTCTAATGATTGCCCAACTGGGTCTCCCCCTCCCCTCCCCTCCTCTCCCCACAGAATCGGCCTGTGCGGCTTCGACAATCCGATGCGGGACCAAAAGACGGACGAAATGAAGCGCGTCATCGGGCAGGTAAGAATGAAATGATATTTTACGGCACAATTAAGCGACAACGGCTTAATTAAATTAGCTTGTGCGATCGACCGATCGACCATAAACAAATAAACCAAATGTGTGACAAGAAACATCCATTAGCCGAAGATGGGAGAGTCAAGAATAAAGATTTCAAAAGTACTTAAGCAACTTTCGTTTCGTGGTTTTTCCTCTAATGCAGGGCGTTAAGATCAAAATGGACGACGCTGGCAACATACTCGTCCGCCGCTATGCCAAGAGCAATGTGTACGTCAAGAGCACCGCCAGCAGTCCCAATGAGGAGACCTCCATCGGTGCCGAAATCTTGAAGCTGCCCAATCAGGCGCTCGAATCCGAAAAAATAGTCAAGGTGAGGATCGGAGCCACTTACATGCCATAAATCCGTTTCATTTCGTTCATCTACGAGTGCAACAAACTGCAACGGCAAACTGCAACTGGCAAATGCTAATTTTGGTCTGTCTGCATTGTTTTGTATTTTCCAGCTCTTCGATATGAAGAAGTTCCAATCGAACGTAAATCGTGAGCTGCGCCGTGCCTATCCAGATCGACGACGCTTGGAGACGCAGTGCCTGTCGGCCGTGGCCTTTGTCAAATCGGAGAGCGATGTCTTGGAGTGCCCCATTTGGGTGCTCATTGTGAATGTGGTAGCCATGGATATGCTTAAGAGCAAGCTGCCACCAGGTGAGTGAACACACAATACACATTTACATACATATGCCGTAAGCACTCACACCACAAACTTTGCCGCCAAACACTATTTGCCCGCCGAGAACTCACTATTTTGCGCCGCGTCCTGCATTGTCAGTGCTAGGAAACTATTGAAGGCTTAGACTTGTGATTTAGCCATGTTGTTTCGGGATATGCAGCACATTTTCATTTACATTTAATAAGCCAACAACAAAAACAAAACAAAAAGTGAATCTTATATTGGTTCGCTCCTCAGAGGAAGAAGAACTAGTTCCGATACTCCTTGTGCTGAACGATAAGTTAAGTTCTATCAGCTGCTTGGTCCCGTTATAAACTGTTGCTGTGCGAAACACTCGGAACACTCTAACACTATTCTCCTTTTAATTACCCTCTAGTTCAACGCCCCATTGTGGACATTAAGAATCGCCCGCGCATACCCATACCCGATGAGGATCCCTACAGCGTGGCCGGCAATGGCAGCGGCGGCAGTTCGGGCAGCTCCGGATTTGGCAGCGGCCACCAGCAGCAGGCGCATGCACAGCAGCTGGGGAAGCACCTGAATAACGGCAATAACGGACATGTGGCAGCCACGCGGGAACAGCTGCTGCTGCAGACGCAACAATTGGCCCACAAACGCAGCGAGAAGCCGCCCAAGCTGCCGCCCAGGGACAATGTCTATGCACACGATTTGATTCCAAAGGTAAGAGAGGGATGGGATCCCCCAACTGATTGCCCAAGCAGAGTCGTTTGCTATCAAGTGTTGGGTACAAATTTGGCAGCGTTAAAACACAAATAAAGCAAACCGTAGAGAAGTGTGGCAACTTGGTTAGCAGTGGAACCGCGCCACAACGAGGCTAGTTAGCCAGCCAGCCAGTCAGCCACCCTGCCTGCCTGCCCCCATGCTTGGTTACATGCACAACGCGGCCACTTGCAAAATGGGTCTCCGATTCCACACAGCTCCCGCTACGGCTCCAGTTCTGTCCTCTGTCTGGTGTCCGGTGTCTGCTGGTCGGCGGGCAGGTGGTTAGACGTAGACATACCAGGCCACTGGCGAAGATTTCGCCGTTGAGCTTCACTGGCCAATGGCCGTTTCGTTGCATTCAATAATATTCGGATTTCAGCACTTGGGCTCCGTCGACCAACAAATAACTGCAAACGAATCGCGTGTAATTAATATGCGCGGAATGCTGTTGCCGCTGCTCGATTGCTCGCATTGCTCGACTGGTGGATTGCCAATCGGGCCCAACGACCGCGTCAGTGCCAACAGCAAAAGGGGCACGGAGTTATGCGGAGTTTTTGAGCCACCTTGCGCAATTTGGAGCTGCATTTGAGGTCTTTAGCCAGCGGAATATACATATGATTGTCTACATAATAACCGAAGTACCATGGAAAATATCATTCTGATTCTGATTCCACTTTCCATTCATTTCACAGCCGGACTATGATGACATTGATTTGGAGACACGCATCAAATTGTCGCGCGGCAAATCGGACAAGGGCAAGGACAACAAGAAATACGGTAAGAGCCCAGCACCCCCACTCCACGAATAGCAAACAAAACTGAGCCGCACTTTCCAATTCCACAGATGATCCCTACTATTGTGGACTGCGGGCACGAGTGCCCAACTTTGTCAAGTCGGGCAAGAAGGGCTCGGGCCAAGGACTCAAGGATCAACGGGATGGCAATGGCAACAACATTAACATCATTAACAATAACAACAACAGCAACGGAGGCATGAGCACGCTCAGCCAGAAGAAGACCTCGATGATACACAACCATTTGGCGGGCATGCATCCACATCACATACAGCAGCAGCAGCAACTGATGGCCGCCGCGGCAGCCGCCCATGCTGTGCACCACCATCCTGGTCATCAGCAGCAGCAGCAGCAGCAGAATCATCACCATCAGATCTGGCAGACGCGCAGCTATGAGAGTGGCATAGGTATTTATAAACAGGGCGTGGCTAGCACGCCGCACCACAAAACGCACGCAATGCAAATGCAACTGCAACTGCAACAACATCAGCAACAACAACAACAACCACAGTCACTGCCGACGGACCTAACAACAGCAACAACAGCCAAGACACAAAGCACACCCCACAAAGCACGTAGCCAGCAGCAGCAGCAGCACCACCACCACCACCAACACAACTTGCCACCGCAGACCCGCACTCCGCACTCGTATCCGCACGCACATCCGCATCATAAGCACCATCACAATCACAGTCACATGCATCAGTGCGAGCGGCATGCGCGCCACCTGCCGCCTAGCCAGCCCACCCTTCCACCCTTCTATGATAATCTGGAGGAGTCTGTGGGTCGCCGTCTCTCCACCCGCCGCCCGGTGGCTGAGAGCGCGGCCGGTGCACCCTGCAACTGTGTGAGCTGTTATGCATTGGCCCCGCTCTGCGGATCCGTGCCGCCGCCACGTCCCCAGCGAAGTCTCAGCCAGCAGCAGCTGCGCCGGCATCAGCAGCTGAGCGGCAGTCTGGTGGAGAAGCAGACCGGTGTGGTCAAGTGGTGCAGCGAGAGCGACATATCGGTGCTGGAGCATGTGCAGGAAGAAGACCCGGCGGCGACAATGACGGCCAACACACTGCTGACCCAGGACGAGCGGTACGATGACTGCTACGAGTACGACGACTTCGACATGGACTTTGACATTGACGACGACCTTACAGCTCGCATGGGCTACAGCCGGGGAACGGAGACGGTGGACATGTACGTGGATCGGGCACAACTGCGCCAGATCCAAGCGCCCGCCGTGCTGGCCAGCTCGCGCAACAAGTCCCAGTCCACCGAGAGCTTCTTCGAGCAGCCGAACGAAGAGGGCTCCCTTTATATGTACGGCGGACGCAAGCGCATTGTGGCCAAGGCACCGTCGGCAGCCAACATCTATGATCGGGTGCGCGGCTCAATGGATCCCGACAGGGGCTATGCGAATGGCAGGTTCAATTTGGCAGCCAGGACACAACAGTACCACAACAGGAGCAGCCACAAGGCGCCGGTACTGCCATCGCCCAGTTGGCGGGGCGGCAAGCGACAGCAGCAGGAGGCAAAACATTTTCAAAACTCTGACAAACGACGATATGACAATGCAACGAACAACAGCAGCAACAACAACAGCCACAACAACATCTGCAGCAGTAGCAGCAGCAGCAACAAGAACAAAAGACAGTTAACGAACAGCAACAAAAACAATGACGACATCTTGAAAAGCAAAAATAATTTCAATAGTAAAACCAAAAGTATAGCAACATCAGCATCAGCCCAAGCCCAAGCAGCGAAAGCGACCACAACAACAGCATCTAGCGGTGGAGCAGTAGCAGCAGCATCAGCATCAGCAACAATGACCACTAATGCCAGTGGAGGAGCAGTAGTTGCAGCAGTAGCAACAGCAGCATCAAAAAAAGCATCACCAATACATGACCCACCAACAATAGTGAACAATGCCCAGGCGGCGGCAAATGGACTGCATGGGCTGCCACCTCCCCCAGCTGCCAGAACTGGGCGCAGTGCCAGCCGCCTTGACATCAGCGACATGGAGTCCATTTATGGCTACCTGAAGCCACGCAAGCCGCGCAGTCTCAGCCTGAAGAAAATTCAAATACTCGACTATTGAACGAACGCATACGCATACGTTTACTGAAAGAAAAAACAAATGAGGTTATTTTGGCATAGACAACGTCGATTTCTCTTATTGTTTTTTGTGGGTTACCCCTTCGGATTGGTTGCTGTACATATAAATACCATACCATAGATAATATATAGTTTTTATGTTGCCCAATCAACCAACCTACCCACCAGAAACCTTGAGAACCCGGTGAACAGAACTAAACTGTACGAAATGTTTACTAACTCTTACCTGGACTCCTTGACTCCTGGACAGACACAGCTACAACCATTGTACATACACACACACACACACACAAACATTAATATCTGCTTAAATGATATAGGGAATGCTTATTATATTTGGTGTCTGTATCGCTTTGTAATATTTGATCTCTGTGCTTCTTGTAGATTCGGAGCTTGTTGAATCACCATACAATCACATCTATGGCCGCCATTTACCGCTGCCCACGCGCGGATATGTGCCCACACCACGCATGTTTATCGGGGAATGGGACTGATGCGATTTATGGCACCCGGCGAGAGACCGACACGACACACATTTGCACATGAGCAGCCGCCGCCGCCGTCTAGGAGTGGAGCAGCAGCAGACCCAGCACAAGGCACAAAAAAAAAAACATTTCGATTAGTTGTACAGCTAAGCAATCCGCTGGATGCCTGCCAGGCGGCGGCGACAGCAGCACTAATTTAAGTCAACCCAGCAACAAGGAGCAAAAATTATAATATACATTACATTAATTTAGCAAAATATTAATGGTAATACTTATAATATTAGCCTAGGCGTAAGCAAAGCAAACCAAGCACAAACCATTCTAATGTTTAGTTATGCAACAGACATTTCGCCGTATGTGTTTTTTCTGTAGATGTTTTGAGATTATGCACTTCACATTTAACATTTGCAATCAACAAAAACATAAATTGTTTTTCTTCATGATACGAAATGAATAGCCATTACATAGCGTGGAGATCGTGGAGAGAGAGAGATCTTGAGCAGCAGTCTTTAAGTTCAGTTAAGAATTTTGTACATTTTTCGTTTGCCAGCAATCAATTCAGAAATGAATTATTTGAATTTGCAGGCTGAATTGAATTTTATTCTATATCAAAATATTCTGTATTGTGTACTATGAACAATAATAAAATTATCTTCAAGAAAATAAAGGTCCATTTCATTCTGATTTTCATTCCAAATGTTTAAAGTGTGTGTACTATGGATTATAAAATATTGATATATCTGGCACTGCACTGCGACGACTTCATTTACAAATAGTAATCGGAGTCCCAGTTGGGTGGGCGCATGTGATCTGGATTGGGACCGCGGTTTGGTATGTTCGGATCGTTGGGCCCGAACGGATCGAAGCGCGGAAATGGCATACCATTTCCAGGCAGACCGGGACGCGAGGGAAACGTGAATAGATTACCAGGACCACCGCGACCGAGTGGGTCCAGGTCCCCGCGACCGATGTCCGGGAAGCCAAAAGGACGAGGCTCATATCCTCCGGGCGTAAATGATCTGAGGACGAGGACAGACATTGTAATACGACTGCGGGACATCCAGCTATTTGCCAGTGCCTTACCCGCCACGTCTTGGTTCCCCTATGCGCAATGGATCCGCTCCATTGGATCGCTGTGGCTCTGTGCTGGTCTGAGTCGTCACTTCGCACGAATTACCTGTAAAAACCGGGTCCAACAACTCCTTGCGGAAGCGTTCGACAATCTCCGAAGCAGTTGGCATCAATGTACTAATGTTTCCCTTCACAGCGGCAACCAAGTTTTCCGGGTCGATGCAAATATTGGACACCTTCTTGGTATTGATGTCCAATAAATTGAGAAGCAAGTCTTCTTCGGTTATGTGTGCGATAAGCAGATAGAGAACCTTCTCGTGCTCATAGCGCAATGAGTACTTGGTGTCATCGTCGTTCCAGTTGTCGGGAAGCAGCTCACTTCCCACATCCTCCTCTGATAGTGTTTTCTAAACGAATCAACAGGCATCAAAGAAGCATTCATCAGGGTGAATAATACTCACATCATCGCCAATTCCCACGCAGCGAAATTTGTAGTGCTTGGTCAGCAGAAAATGCACCAGAGCTATCAAGACGTCGGACTTCTTGTTGACATCAGCCCGGATCGTCTTAAACAATAGATCCCACCCATAGAAAAAGTCGCCTGTCATTGAAGCTGCTTTGGCCTCCGGAGTTTCCATATTGTTTGGTTGGGCTAGAGTTGAATTTATTTCACATCTGTTCGTATTGATTTAGTTTAGTCACAGCAGATAGATATTACCAAATGCCCCTTTCTTTATTTACAGGTAGAGACGCAATTTGTGAATACTGCTTTGTTTTTTTTATTAATAACAAAGTAAATGTGACCCTCCCCTCAGAAATATACCGAAAGATACCTTATAATGGCAAAAAATACCGTAAATACACCGAGGAAAAATCCGCTATTTATATGCTCGTTATTTCCAAAATGAAAATTAACCATGTATTTTTGGTATGAACATGAACTTCCTTCAAGTTTCATCATTTTCGTAAGAATACTAAATACCCCTCTGGGCCAAACTTTCAAGGTGTGTTACCTAGATAAATGAACTTTTTGCACAAAAATACAACAAAATTTACTAACGCGTCGAATATTCGACATACGTTCATACGGTTAACTTTCGAAACATTTTTGGAACGCAAAAACTCAGGTTTGTAAAATCGTAATTTCCAAAATATATATTTAAAACCAAATATTTGCAACTAACTATAGTTTATATAAAGTAACGTTAAAGAAATATGTCCAGTTTAAAGTGAAGTGTACATATGTTGAAAATGAAATGTGCCAAATAATCGAATACGTTTTGTTTAGGGCAGCAGTTCCACGATCCAGCTCTTACGATCCACACGGCTTTCGAGCTTACCTTAGCAGGTAAGCTGAAAGCTGGAATTAATTACGTTCTTACCACCGAAGTGTACTGTACATTCTGTGAATATAAGTGAAATAATAGAATTGAGGTATTATAATGTGAATATATATATATTGCACCAAAGACTTCTTTTTCTCGTTCTCATCGTTGAATTATTTTCTTAAATCAAATCCACCTTCCCTCCTCCTACTACTTAATATTCCGATCATATCAAGTACAGTGGAATCTCAACAATTACAACAAAGTGTTCCTCGGGTTGTTCTAATTTCTCATTGCTGGACTTTTTTTTTTCACAGAAAAAGATAAAATAACAATAACATTTATTAATTAATTTATTTATTAATATTTAAATAATTAAACATATTCATTTCATAGCAAAACTTTTAAAGTATTTATACATTTTTTAGTCTTCACTTTGAATTTGAGTCAACAACTAACGAAAAATTCGTACAAGCATATCAAATTTCATATGCATATAACCATATACACACCACGAATTACTCGGTGATTCCCGGTTCTATTTTTACTTCAATGAGCAAAATGAGCAATTTTCTGGGCAGTTGAAATTTTTGAGATTCCACTGTATAGGAAATATGTACATATATGTATGTATGTATATACATATGTAAATACATATTTCCCATCATACATTATCTATTAGAGTTGACAACGTGTCGTTGTCGTTGTGTCGTTTGGCATAGAAACTAAGTTCGATCATGATCATTTGTATTCTAAAGTCGTCTTTAAATGTATTAAAAAATACTCTAGGCCCAGTGGGTTAAATTCGGAAGCCGTTAATGTTTGATCGTTTTACCGCGGTCCTTTAACTGTCATGTGAAAAGGGTGGGGCTCGTGTTTATATCGTTTACACACGCGTATATCTACTATGTACTTAAAGAACACTTGGAAAAAACAGCAATAAATAAAGCACAATGAATAAGCTTTGTTTAGATTTCCACATACAAATTTATGTACATACCTGTGTACAAAAAACGCTATCTGCTTTCCAGTCTTCGCACGTACACATCGCAATTAAATCAGTCAAAATACATTTATTAATAAATAACATATATACCAGAAAGTACATGTATGTATATAGACTGTATGGTTAGTGCCAGAACTCAGTGCCATCATTGATCGCTGATCAAGTTGTTCTGGTGAACGCAGCCATTGAAATTTAAAAACTGCTTGAAAACTCAAATACAATAAGCTATGAGTTGCTCAAAATATATGTAAGTAGTAACGATAATAGCAACAATTAAGATACAGAGGAAAAAAATGAAGAAGATCGGAAATCGGGAAGTTCCCGGTAATTCGGCACGGCGAGAATTCGAGATTATCAAGTAAAGATAATGGAAAGAGGATCGTAATATTGTATAACCTTTATGAAATTTAATTTTTTTTGTTTCAAAGTTTTTCGGCTTTATATGTACAATTGTTATCATTGAAATAATAGTGCCGCACCTCATCACTTACAAAACTCTTTTTGAGATATTTCTGTTTATCCAAATTGAACAAGTGATACCTTTACAGAAAGCCTGGCATTAGAAACCCCGTTACATTTGCATTCCATCTTCTTGTTTTTCACGACTTTAGACAACTTCCCATGATATCTGTTGTTAAATGAAATAGTAGTGCTGGTTCATAAAATTTAAAAAAAATGAAAGAAAAAAGCAAACTAATTTAATTTAATGGTCGAAGGCAAGTTCGTAGACGGTCGATTAAACTTTTTTTGAATGCAAGAAGTCCCAGAAAGCTCCGCGTTTCGATCTGAGAGTACATAGGTGCACGACTTCAGTTTGGAAAAACGCATGTGGAATGGTCTGTGTCACAGTGACAAAAATACTTTTGACTGATGATAGTAAAGTTGTATTATATGGTAAGATAGACTCAAAAGATTATGTTTCGCATTCACAGAAATCCGATTACCACCTAAAATCATGAAAAAAAAAAAATAGCATTGGGCATACTATGCTGAGCCTTATGGGGACCAGCTCATATGAGCTAGTACTAGCCTGGCGTTGGAGCATAGTATGGTATTGAGCGAAACAGTGTATGTAGACATACTTAAAAATACATTACATTCATATTACAGTTGAAAAGTTCCTGTTAAAAGTATCTTTCAACCGGATAATGACTTGAAACACCCAAAAAAGCTCGCTAGGAATTGATTTTAATAGGAAAAGATCGACGTTTTACCATGGCCAACTGTTAATCTCATCCAAATCTTATGCTGGAATACCAAATATATTGTTGCAAATGGAAATCCGTCAACCAGAGCAAAGTTTCAGCAAGTGGCTCAAGGATTGGCCAAATCCTATTGAAGCGTTGGCAAAAGATTAATGACCCATGTCCGGCCGATGCAAGTTCGCAATGAAAACCAAATTGATTAAAACCTAAAACTTAAAAATTAAAGCTCAAGAAACATGAAGAGCATGAAATATATGTTTTTATATCAGTTTCCTTTTTTTTCCATTTTCTAAAAAAACACTACTATTTCATTGAACAGTATAATTTCACGGGTATTTCGGCTAACATGACGTAAACAAGAATATGGAATTGAATATGGATATTTCTTCGGTTTTCTAATGCTAACATTCCACTCTATTTAAAAAATTATCACTCGATTTGGATAACTGGAAGTGTCTCAAAAAGAGTTTTGAAAGTGATGAGGTGCGGCACTACTATTTCATTGAACACAAGTGTATATAAAGTATAAAATTGCTGAAGTTGAGTCGTTGAAGATTTTTTCGTTGGTACAATTTTATGTTTGCTGATCAGAGTCCGCGACCCCTGTAGCTACGCATGCATTTGCGATTGGTTATTTTATTAATCGTCTTTGATCTGTTTATTCTATTTCTATATCTATATCATCGATCTGGCAACCTTGTAGGATCATATGTTCTTAGATATGGCTTCAAAACTTGAAAAAGAACCGGCCGGCCAGGTACTAACGGTGAGAAGCAAGAGAACGCGGGCTTTAAAAATGCTTGGCGATTACATAGGTGAGTAAAGATCAATCAATTAATGCACTTGGCGATCAACTTGAATCATTTTAGACACCTCCATACGCATTGTCGGCACGCTATTCCTGGCGGATGTGATTACGCGCCTGGCCCACAGTGTAATTGAGTATTTCAAGTTCCCTCGATACTATTTGCCAGACGATCGTCTGTCGACTATATTGCGGCGTTCCTGTACATACGATAAAAGAATCGCCGTTACATTACTGGGCTTTTTTGTACTGGGACTCATTCGATTGTCTGCAACCGGGAATGGCAGAGCGCTAATTCCAACAGTTGCGTACTTGGCCCAAATGCCGCTGTACTGGCTATTCACGGGACTTGGCAGAAGTACACTAAGCTCTTCCCACTGGATAAGGGAACCACATGGGCTTGACTATGCCTCTGGAATGGCATCGAATTACTTTCATGGCTATTTGAACCTTTCACTGCCCGAACGCAACGGCGACGGCCTCAAGCACCGCATGGCAGTCTATGAGGTAATAGTAGTGCAATCGCTTTTAAATGAATGTGAAACTATTAAACAGATATTCCCTTGCAGGAAACACATAAGATTACGTTCGGACTGGACCGACTGATCATTCTCATGCCAGACGAAATGTTTGTGAAGGGCGTCATCGATAGCGATTTGCTGGAGGAAGTCACAGTAATATGACAAGATATACTGAATTTTCCAACACAAGCTGATCACCTATCTTTTTTGTATAACCTATAGCCATTGGAAACGGTTCATATTCAACGTGCTGGTGTCAACCGACCCTATAAACATGCTGTCTACAAACTTAAACGCGAAATCAATGGTCAATTCTATTACTTTGCCATTGAGGGTGCCACACCAATGTTGTCCTTCTTCGAATCGATGCAGTCGCATATATCGGCCACCTGGCAAATGCATGAAATGAAGCGTGAGATCTGGCTTAAGTTTTACAGGCATTTAAAAGGGCTTTTGGAAACTTGGCCAGAGACCCGCAACTTAGTGGAGCCAATCATCTATAATTGTACGACGATTTTCGTAATTCAATTAAACATTTAATTATAAAAGTCCCATTCATTACAGCACATGATGATAATGATGATCTTGTCGACGTTGGCGAAATTATCATCGCCCACATGGAGAACAAAAAAAAGATCTACAAAAAGTCCGATTGACATAAAGTAACGAAAATCTCTTAGTTTTTAGTTTATGACTGAGCAATGTATCGACGCTCTGGATGACAATTTTCAGCATTTAAAACTAAAGTGAAAAGTTTATAAAATAAATTACTTTACTAACAAGTAGTACAACTGGCTTTCACATGGATATAAAAAGTTCACTCGGGAGGCGAACCAGCAAGGAAACTGTTTATACCTCTACTGGTTGTTCATTTGGTGCCTCCAATTCTCTCAGCTTTGCCTGAGCCATTGCCAGCATTCTCGATTTCCATTTCTCATAATCTTCGATCTCAGGCTTCTGGGACTTCTTCGACTCGCTCGTGAGATTCTCCTTCTGGCTTGCCTTAAGCTTTCCATCCAAATCAGGTGGGGAGACCACTTTGGTCTCCTTGTAATGCTTGGCTATCATGCGCTCCCACTGCTGTTCCAGCTGTTGCCATTGGGTTGGGCGCAGGTTGCTGAAGGGCATTAGTTTTGGCTTTGATACCTTCTTCTTTAGCAGGCGGCAGGCAAGGAAAACGGCCATTGCCGCGTATTGTGGATGAGCAGTGTCAATGTCGGTATCTTCAGAAGAAACTAAGCCCCTGAAGAGATTCATCAACTCCTCGGCTTTGCGAGACACCTCGTTGAGGCTTAGCTGCACACAAATGTCATTTACGCTGACCAATTTATTTAGATCCAGTAGCTTCTCAAACATGCGCTTGTTGTTAAGGTAATGGCTCTTCCGCAGGCCGGACAGCTTCAACGCCTGCTCCTTGTCAAAGCCAATGCCCAGCAGGCAGGATGCTAGATCAGCGCACAGGACGATTTTCCCATACTCGTTTATTTGCAGGGGCACATTTGTCGAACGCAGTTCCAGTAGGCGCACCAACTCCGTGGTTTTCCTGTAAAGGACTCTTTCAGTATTTATTCACAATAAATTGTAATTCTAACTCACTCCAAGACATTCGGCTCTTCCCGCAAGCCCATCTTTCCAATCAACTGTTCAATTAGTGTAGTCATTGCAGTTTACAAAGCGTTTTAAATTTTGTTGTTTATGTTTTCAGTTTGGTCGTAAGATTAGAGATGGGTTAATATTTCGCGCCAGAAACTGACGTCGTAGTCGCACTACGACGAAGCGTATCATAATATTTGTATGGCCTATCGATATAAAACACGCATCTCTATGAAGGTTGCAAGGGGAGTTACCTACAGGGGAGACAAATCAAATAAATAAAACAATCTTGCAAATAAAAGACAAGTTTTAACCCAAATATGTGTATTCATTACGCGAATAGAGAATATAAAATTAATGTTACATTTTTTGGGCCTAGAATTAGATTCACTGCCATACAAAAATTAATGCGCCTCATCGCCGCTGTCATCTTCCTCATTAGCATTTACTCCGGCATTGATGGCCTCCTGGGTCAATCTCTTGGGATTGATTTGATAAATGCCCTCGGTTTCTCTGCCCACTATACCCATTTCGAAACGGAATTCCTTGTCCTTAACGTCATCATGAACGCGGTAGATTCTGGAAAGTTAAGAGCGGTCAATATTGAGCGTATGCGTTGAAGGAAACGAGCAAGTTCTTACATTTCACCGGCCTTTTTAACGAGCTCATCAGTGCTCATATCGACAAATCGTGACTTTTCCATCTCGGTCTTGGCCTGCTGCTTGGCCTTTCCACTGGCGCAGGCAAAGTACCCAAAGTACGAGCCGGATGGCTCAATTTTGTAGAGCTGGGGCCCATCATTTTCATCCCACGAGGCAAGGATAATAGACAGTCCAAAGGGACGGACTGCACTGTACAAAGTGTAGGCATGGACATAGGCGGACACGCGGTCGCATAGGTGCTTCAAAGGAATCACTTGCTCAAACTGCTGACGGTAGTTTGCTGCCTCCTGGCGGGCAATATCAGCCACATAGTTTCCATCGGCCACCAGCCCAGCCACGGCCATGCCAATGTTTTTCTCAATGATGAAAATGCGTCCAGCGGCATCGGGCTCATATAATTTGCTGGTTATTATCTTCTCAACGGCAAGAATGACGCAGTCCTTGCCACGGATTCCTACAACGGTGCCACTCTTCTCCACGGCTTTGGAAGCATAGTCAATTTGGAAGACGCGACCGTCCGGCGAAAACTGCGATGCCGACAAGTCGTACTGCAATACAAGTGCATAAAAATAGAATCTGTCCATTCTAGACGCCATCTTCTACTTACACCAGTTCCAATTGTACTCATTGTGTTGATTTAAATTTTATATGCAAAAAATTAAATTAGAGAATGATTTGACGGCTTTTGCTTTGAGTGTGACCGCGGATTTATCGATCAAACATACCGCCCGACCCTCAGAAACATACCGAAATATACATTGTCATTATCAAAATATACCGTAAATATACCGAGGAAAACTAAACATCTTTAAAACTATCGTTTCTGGGCGATATATGTGAAACTAGTTCGGTTCGTTCATAGATTCAGTGCGCACGCGGTTTTATTTATAAACAACTAAAAACCATGCTTGCGAATATTTGTGAAAAAAGGTAAGTGAAAACTGCAGTAAATCAATGAAAACGTACCAATAAATCTGTGCTTTAGCTACGCGGCTGAGGCCCACTACACAAACTTCTATGGCGGCGGCGACATTGCGTGGAGTTCGGATGGCCAGCACTTTTATTGTCTGAACGGTGTCGCTGTCAACCAAGTCGACGTCCAGACCTCGCAAATCTTGCAGAGCTTCGGGGTAAGCTCCACCACGCCAGCGGAGAACAAAAAGCCGGCCAACTTGGGAGACATCGATGTGGATGAGGATGCGATCACCTGCTTTGCCCTGTCGCACGAGCATTTGGTAACGGCCCATCGCAGTGGATTGCTGCGCCTATGGCTGCTGAGCACCTGCAAACTTGTGAAGCTGTGGAAGGCGCAACACAAGGGGCCAGTCATCAAAATTGAGTTTAGCCCATGTGGAGGGCTTGTATGCACCAGCGGTGGAGCTGATGCCACACTGAGACTGTGGGATTTCGCCAACAACAGCTGCCTGTGCGCCCTAAAAGACTTTCCTGGCCCATGCTGGCTTCTGCGCTTCCATCCAAATGTCTTGCGAAAGGAGATCTTTGCTGTGGGTTCGGATAACACGATTTACTGCTGGAACTATCAGTCCAGGACGCTGCTGCACAAAATGCGCGGACATCTGTCGCAGGTGACCGGCCTGAGCTTCAAGAGTAACGAAGCAGACTGCAATGAGCTGGCTACCGTGAGCCGCGATAAGGTTTTGATCGTTTGGCGGCTAGAAGATCAGGGGGAAAGCAAACAATTAAAGGTGCTGCCGCTGTTTGATGAGCTGGAAGGAGTCGTCTACGCAAACGAGGGCCGGGAGATAATAGTGGCCAGTGGCACAGGAAATCTTCAGCAGGTGGATGCCGAATCCTGGAAGATAAAGAACCTTTTGGCACAGTCTGACTTTCAAATCAGCCGTCTGCTACATTGCAGCGACCTCAAACAATTGGCTTTGGTCACCACAGAACAGAATATAATCGTCTATGATGCGTCCAGTATTGAGCCTGTTAAGCACTTGGTTGGCTACAACGATGAGATTCCTGGACATGTGCTTTTTGGGAGACAACGATCGCTACTTGGCCGTGGCCACCAACAGCAAACACTTTAAGCTATACGATACGGAAAACGATATGAACTGCAAACTGATTGTCGGCCATTCCGACACCGTCATGGCTCTGGCAGCCTCCCACAATCTGCTCATTTCGGTGGGCAAGGATTGTAGCATTCGATTGTGGAAGCTCGAGCATGACAAGGCCTGCTCCTTGGAAGCGCTAACCCAGCAAACCAACTGCCATACCTCCACGATTGGATGTGTGGCCATGACGCACAACGGAGCCACGGGCTTCGCATCCGTGTGCCAAGACGGCAGCATGAAGGTCTGGAACTTGACCAGGGATAAGCAGGAGCGCAACTCGTACACATTCAACCTGCGATATTCAGCTCTGGCCCATGACAAGGAAGTCAATTGTGTTGCGTATGCCGTGAACAACAAAATCTTGGCTACCGCATCGCAGGACAAGACGGCAAAGCTGTGGATGGCCGACTCCAATTCGTTGCTGGGAGTGCTACGTGGGCACACCCGCGGCGTGTGGAGTGTCCGCTTCTCACCCGTCGATCAGGTCGTACTCACATCGTCCTCCGACTGCACGCTGCGTCTTTGGGCGATCAGCAATTTCAGTTGCATAAAACGCTTCGATCAGGAGTGCACAATTCTGCGAGCAGAGTTCCTGGACCACGGAAAGTTTATCATCTCGGCCGCCTCGGATGGCCTGCTCAAGCTGTGGAACATCAAGACCAACACTTGCCTGCAGTCCCTCGATGAGCATACCGATCGTGTCTGGGCTTTGGCGGTCTCTGGTAGAAGCAATCGCTTCTTTTACACGGGAGGAGCTGACTCCAAGCTGATACGCTTTGGCGACGTAACGCAGGCAACGCGCAACGAGGCTCTCGATCAGCGTCAGGAGACCCTGGAGCAGGAACAGACCTTGCACTCGCTCCTCCATGCACAGAAGCAGCTGCACAAGGCCTTTGTCCTGGCCCTGAACTTGAACAAACCAAAAACCACCTTCGACATAATAGTCCACTTTGTGCGAGAGCGTGATGAAGCCGGTCTCCGTCAGCTAGTGGATCAACTGAATGTGGACCAGCGTGTGGCGCTGCTTCAGCACGTTAAGGCCTGGACCACAAACTCGCGAAACTCGCACGCTGGCAATGTAATCCTAAAGCATC
Source organism: Drosophila obscura (assembly GCF_018151105.1). NCBI lineage: Eukaryota > Metazoa > Arthropoda > Insecta > Diptera > Drosophilidae > Drosophila > Drosophila obscura. The sequence continues at coordinate 9,716,896 of NW_024542774.1, read as the reverse complement.
TGATTGGAGATGCTCTGCTGGATCCTAAGGCACGATTCTACAACAACGGCAACATGGTGGAGGTTCTCACGCCCTACGTTCAGAGGCATTTCAAGAGGGTCACCGAATTGAACAAGGACCTGGCGTTTCTGGAGTTCATTGTCAAGTGCATGTAGAGCCTAGGATCGAGGATGTGGTTCATTGGATTATATTCAAAATTGAAACTAATTGTATAAACCTTTTTTAAACCATGTAATAATTGCTACTCTGCAATCTGTTGCGACATTCTAGAGAAATTTCGTATGATGTTCTTTAAATAGAGTAGCGAAAAATCGTAGCACATAAGTTAGTTGGTAATGAATTCTGTTTAATTATTTATAAGCAATGAGAATCAAGCAAATATATTTTTGTTTAACATTTATTTCAATATAGATATTAACATTTATAACCACTTACGTACGTATTGGAGGAGGGGAATTTCGACAAATCTTAAATTCAAAAAGTCGTACAAAAATTTCATTTAAACGAAACTAAAAGTGCGTGTGTTGTGTGTGTGTGTGTGTTGGGGGATCAAAGAACAAGATGGTCTTGACGTTCCAAGAACTATCATGAATATACATACAACATACTCGTACACTTGGAGCGCCTGTGCTCCCTAACTATAGTTTCTCAGATACAGATATACTAGATACACATATAAAAAATAGATACACAGTCAGGGCAATAGGTGGTTTGGTGGCAACTGACGAGAATCCCTAAGATTATCACTGTTCGACTTAATGTTACAATAGGTGTGCGCTGGCAGCATGGACAATGGACATTCTGAGCCCTGGGCATCGGGCGCGATGAGAGATGGGGGATGTTTACTCAATGATCATAAGCAGATCATCGCCCTCGAGCTTCATGCCGTTTGCGATCTCCAGTTTCTTGACAATGCCCGCCTGTGGTGCCTGAACAACCATCTCCATCTTCATGGCGGAGAGCACAACCAGGGGTTGACCCTTCTCGACCTTATCGCCGACCGCAACGCGAATGTCAATGACGGTGCCGGGCATGGGGGCTCCCACCTCGCTCTTGACCGCCTTATTGGCCTTGGGATGAACGTGGATTTCCTGAAAAATACAAAAAGAGGTAAAATTAGTAAGATTCCAATATCTATTGGAGTCTTTACAAACTCACCTTGACCGCCTCCTTGTCGAGAATGTGAACTGTGCGCAGCTGGCCGTTCATCTCGAAGAAGACCTCGCGATCTCCATTGGGCTTGAGATCGGCGGCCATGGCCATGGCCTTCAGACTCAGCGTCTTGCCGCGCTCCAGCGTCACCTCGAACTCCTCGCCCACCTTCGGTCCGGTGAGGAAAATGCGCGTGTCCAGTTTGTCGACGGGTCCGAACTTCTCGCGGAAGAACAGGTACTCGTTGGTCACCTGGGGATAGAGAGCCGCCGACATGACGTCGCGCTCGGTGATATTGGCGTGAGATTCCTTCAGGTCCTCCTTCAGCTTGTCAAAGTCCAGTGGTTCCAGCTCGGCGCCTGGACGTCCCTCGATGCGTGGCATATCCTTGAGCACGCGGGAGCGCAGTGGTTCGGGGAATCCGCCATGGGGAATGCCAATGTGGCCCTGCAGGAACTCCACCACCGACTTGGGGAACGACAGCTCCTCAGCCCTCTCCAGCACCTGATCGGCGGTGAGGTTGTTCTGAACCATAAACTGGGCCAAGTCACCGACCACCTTGGACGAGGGAGTGACCTTGATAATGTCACCCAACAGCAAATTCGCCTCGCGATACGCCTTCTTCACATCCTCGAAGAAGTCGCCCAGACCCAGAGAGAAGGCCTGGAACTGCAGGTTGGTGTACTGACCGCCGGGTATCTCGTTCAGGTACACATCGGCATTGCCCGACCGCATGGTCGTGGTGCACTCAAAGGGTGCGTAGAGGGTGCGGGTCTGCTCCCAGTAAGCGGAGTACTCCGACACATCGCGCAGATCCACTCCGGTGTCCAGAGTTGTGCCCTGCAGCGAGGCCACCACAGCACCCATGCTCGGCTGAGAGGTCATGCCACTCATCGAGTCAACGGCCACATCGACCACATCAGCGCCAGCCTTGGCACAGGCCAGCATGGATGCCACTCCCGCTCCGGAGGTGTCGTGGGTGTGGATGTGGATTGGCACATCGGGATGCTTGTCACGAATGGCAGTGATGAGCAGTCTGAAATGGAGCAAAAGATAGGTCAACGTCCATGACTCGGGAAGGTTCCTCGACTTACTTGGCCGCCTCGGGCTTCAGAAGACCCGCCATATCCTTGATGCAGAGCACATGGGTGCCGGCCTTGACGAGCTCGTCGGCCAGATTGGTGTAGTACTTGAGGTCGTACTTGGTGCGCTTGGGATCGCTCACATCGCCGGTGTAGGAGATGGCCGCCTCGACCACACCGCCAGCCTTGCCGGCCGCCTCCATGCCAAGGATCAAGTTGGGCAGATAGTTGAGGGAATCGAACACTCGGAAGATGTCCATGCCGGTTTGAACCTGCGGGCCAAAAACAAAGGGCAGGATTTAGGAACAGTTGTGGGAGAGCGTTCCCAGAGAATTCCAGAGCCTTACCGCCAGTTCACAGAACTTGTAGACCACGTTGTCCGGATAGCTGGTGTAGCCGACGGCATTGGCTCCGCGCAACAGCATCTGGAATGGAATGTTCGGGATGCGCTTGCGCATCTCCTCCAAACGCTCCCAGGGGCATTCGTGCAGGAAGCGCAGGGCCACATCGAAGGTGGCGCCGCCCCAGTTCTCCAGCGCATACAGATTGTGGAACTTGTGGGCCACATAGGGCGAGATCTTCAGGAGATCGTGGGAGCGAACACGCGTGGCCAGCAGCGACTGGTGGGCATCACGGAAGGTGGTGTCCATCAGCATCAGGTTCTTGCGGGAGCGAACCTCCTTCGCAAAGGCCTCTGGGCCCTGGCGCACCAGAATATCACGGAGGCCGCAAGGTGGTTCCGTAACTGTGAAAGAGACTCAAAACATTACTGAAAGAATCACAATTCCATAACGAATCTAGTCTCGCATTCGGTTCATCGAGATGTGATTAATAAGCTAATTAAATATTGGAACAAGCCCATACAAACAGGGACGCTATGGGGACAGCATAACTTGAGCTGAACAATAAATAGGTAATGGGTATAAGTAAAATTTGCATTTCAACGGTTTAAATTAAGCAAAATATAATTTTTTTTTGTATATTGCTGAAATAATAGCTCTATTAAATGCGTTGCGAATGGTATACACATATTTATGTATCCCAAAAGAGATGGTAAAACAATTAACTTAATGCTACAAAAAAAAAACAAAGCAATTAAAAGCGCACTAAAGCTATAAAGCCCAAACACTTAATGAAATATGATATAATAATATTTGAACCCACTGCCAATGTTATATATTTTTTTTGTACTTTGTATGTGGAACTCGGTTTGTTTGGATGTTCGGGATAACTTAGGACATACCTTTGGCCTCGCCACGCTCTTCACGTTCTAATGCCTCCGGCGACAAGTCTTCGGTTGGTTTATGAGGAGGATCATGAGAACGTTTCATTTATGAACGGGTGTGGGGCACACGAGTATTGAATCATTGTTGTAGTTGTTGTAGTTGTTGTTGTTGTTTGTTGGTGAGTGATATTTGTTTGGTGTTTTTGTTTGTCCAATTGTTTGGATTGCGATTACGAATTGCATTACGTGCGATTCGGTATTTGGTCGATTAATAACAGATGTAACACAACAGTTGCAGTGCAGTTTTTTGAAAGAGTAAAAACATAAAGCTTGATTAAAGCATATAGTAGTAGGAGCAGCAAAGAAAAACATTTTACAAGAGGATACATAAAAGAAACGAAGAAAAGAAAACCACTATGCATGCCTTTGTCATTGACTCAATTTAAAGTAATATTTTTTGTTTGATTTTGTTTTTTTTTTTTTTTGATTGAAATTGAATATCAATTGAGTGACTTTTACATGATGCATTTCTCAAAGTGCAACTCTGTGTGTCAAAGTGCAACCCTGCTGTGAAAATGCTTCATACAAAAGCCCCTCCGTTGGACTTTGATTCCCTGTGGTAGCCACAAAAGCAAGCGTTAAGCCGAATAAAGCACATGCAAAGACCCAATGACCAAAGGGTCTTCTAGGACAGATCAGGCTAGAACTTACCCAGCGGAACCTCGGGCACATGAGGAGTGACCTCGGCGGGCTTCAGGGTGGTGGCCAGTGGGGTCTGTGGACCGTTGACCAGCACTTCACCCAAGTAGTTGAGCAATTTCTGGGCACGATTCTGGGTGGGACGGAATTTGAAGAGCTGCGGATGCTCGTCAATGAAGTAGGTGTCCAGGACGCCGTGCAGGAACTTCTGGTTCTCCAGCACGTTCAGAAGGAAGGGTATGTTGGTCTTGACACCACGGATGCGGAACTCACGCAGGGCACGGTTCATCTTGGCGGCGGAACTCTGCAGATCGGCTGCGTGCGAGATCACCTTGACCAGCAGGGAGTCGTAGTACGGGGAGATGATGGCGCCGGCGTAGGCCGAGGCACTGTCCAGACGAATGCCCATACCCTCGCCCGATCGGAACACCTCCAGGCGTCCGGTGCTGGGCTGAAAATCGTTGGCGGGATCCTCGGTCGTGACACGGCACTGGATGGCATAGCCGCGGGGCTGGATATTCTCCTGGGTGTAGCCCAGCTCTGGGAGGGTCATGCCCTCGGCAATGCGGATCTGCGACTGCACCAGATCGATGCCGGTGATCTCTTCTGTGACCGTGTGCTCTACCTGAAGACGGGCGTTCACCTCAATGAAATAGAAGTTTCCTGACTCGTCGCCCAGGAACTCCACAGTGCCTGCGTTCTCGTAGCCCACGTGCTTGGCCAGACGCACGGCCGCCTCTGTCATCTTGTCGCGCAACTCAACGGGCAGGCGGGGAGCGGGAGCGATTTCCACAACCTTCTGGTGGCGACGCTGCACCGAGCAGTCTCGCTCGTACAGGTGCACCACATTACCTGCCTTGTCGCCCAGCAGCTGCACCTCGATGTGACGCGGACGCTCGATGAACTTTTCGATGAACATGGCTCCGTTTCCGAAGGCTGCCTTGGCCTCGGAGCTGGCGCGCTGGAAATTCTCCTCGACCTCCTCCATTTTGCGCACAACACGCATGCCACGTCCGCCTCCGCCGTAGGCCGCCTTAAAGATGACTGGCAATCCGTGCTTCTTACAGAACTCGAGGGCCTCCTCCTTGGTGGTGACGGGACCATCTGTGCCGGGGACAATGGGCACACCTGCCTCGATGGCTGCCACACGGGCTGCCACCTTGTCGCCCATGTTCTGGACAACCTTGGGCGAGGGGCCGATGAACCGAAGACCAGCATCGATCACGGCCTGGGCAAAGTCACTGCGCTCGGAGAGGAAGCCGTAGCCGGGATGCACTGCATCCACGTCGTTCTCCTTGCACACGCGAATGATCTCTGGAATGTTGAGGTAGGCCTCCACCGGGGGCAGGCCCTTGCCAACCAGATAAGACTCGTCCGCCTTCTGGCGATGCATGTGCATCTTGTCCTGCTCCGAGTACACGGCCACCGACTTGATGCCCAGCTCTGTGCAGGCGCGAAACACGCGAATGGCAATCTCCCCTCGATTGGCCACCAGCACCGATCGAATGGGCTTGTACTCCACCTGGCGAGGACATACATACATACATACATACAATGTTGGTGACTCATTTAGAGCTGTGACCCACGGGGGGTTGGGGTCCTTTACTCACCTGACTCGAGTAGGCATTCTTGTTGACAAAGTAGAGGCGCACGCGCGGCTGCGCATTGCGCAGCGCTTTGAAGGCGGACTGGGCTACAGGTATGAACATGATGATCCGAGTGTTGCTGCAGGGGCGAGAGGAGAACAGAGCAATGTATTCCACTTAGTACTCGTAGTCGTTGTAGTCTGTTGTATTTTACGATCGAGAGATTGCATTTGGCGCTTCAATTAACTGCTAATAAGCTGATTTCGTGTGCTCGATTGCCAAATGCCTTAAGGTTATCGACTTTACTTTCGAATGCGCGAACAAACAGAACAACAAGCGAACAGGGGAGGGGACGGTGTCTCGCCGAAAATTATTGCAAACTCAAACTCAATGCTGAGTTGCCTTTTCATTCCTTCTGATCTATGAACAGTATGTTTGCTCAAGCTCCCAGCTGCAGCTCCAGCCAAATGTTTGGCTCAAAGTCCGCTGCTGATTTCCAAGCTGTCGGCGTAGTAAGCCCAGCCAATAAGTAGATTGACTCACGTGATCAAAATCCAAAGCGAGTTCTAACAATTGGAATGACAAACTTGAATATGTTAACCCGATTGTATGGTTAGAATCGGATGAACAATTTCCAAACATTTCCCTAATTGATGCATTCAAACTGACTACTTATTTTCTATTGCGTGATATAGTGAGCATATTGTCGTAATAGATGGGTAAATATTTAATATATGTATCACTCGATACCTAAAGGGTATGCCCTTCGTGGGTTTGCCCCACAAGTGAAACTGTTGGCTGCAATCAAATTAATTTTTGTAGCGAAATCACAGGGTATATTACAGTCGAGAACTGAAACTCAGACTAGTATATTAATTTATTTAACATTTGCATTATATATTAACACTTATGGGGTATACAAATTAGCATAGAGAATAAAAATAGCCCCAAAATGCGCAACACCCACTCGAAAGGCAACGCTTTGAATTTCGTCTGACTGTTCTTCTAAAGAGTATCCACAGTGCGTTGCCTCTTTTGGTTCTGCTTCTCTCCGCACATGCCATAACATTTTTATTTTTACATTTCTTTTTCCATTAACTTTTAGCTGAAAGCTTGTTTTGCTCATTATCAACGATTCATATGGGCTTTGTAGACAGACTACGGGATGGGGACGTTTGGGCACAGGGGTGCGTCAGTGACCGGCTTTGCTGCTGCTGCTGCTGCTGCTGCTGCTGTCTGGCCCAGACGGCAAAACACAAGCTTTTCAATTTCAGATTCAGGTCTCAAACAAGTTCAAATAGCCGACCCTGTCTGTACTCTGTCTGGGTGTCTGCCTATATCTCTCTTTCTCTCTCTTGTGCTCTGATTCTTCAAGTGGATCGTGGGGGCTCGTCTGCGTCAGACTGAAAGTGGGCCTCGTATGGGTCGCCAAAATATATGTATATATATAGTATGTATGTATGTGCTTTGAAGTGCATTTCGAACTGGAACAACTTGGCGCTCGAATATGGGGAGCCAGATGGTCAGGTGATTCTAGCGAAATGGGATTAAACATTGAAGTTTGCCTCTGTAGCTCCCTGTGGTCTGAGTTAATCTGATAAAGTTCCAATCTACATATTGTATTGGGCAAACAAAAAATAAAAGGGTATTTTCATCTACGGAGCGGACTGTGCCCGCACGTGAAGTGCATGCCTACTGGGAGAGGCTCATTATTGGGGGAATGGAGTGGCAAGTGAGAGCTCCAGAGGTTCATAGATTATCTAGAACCAATGTTGACACATGTATTGACTGTTTGCATACACATGAGGGGCAACACAGGTGAAGATAATGAGCGGTAGATAAGACTTCTTTATTAACACATCGGAGGTCTGGCCATTCCATCCATTTTTATCATTCCCAGTGGGAGTGCACTCCTGGGGGCCCCTCAACTGCTGGCACCCTATAAACCGTCATGACGGACGTGATCCGATGTTGATTGACAGCTCTAATTTAATTTCATCTCTTAACATTAATTTAATTTGCTAATTCCATTCATTTGTAAAGAATTAATTCACGATTATGCTATTAAAAATAGAATTAACAAGCAAATAAGATCCCGACCAGTTCTGGAACTTCTGCCCCAACTATCATCCCCATACCACACCCAGATAAGCCTCAATGTCACCTTGTGCTCGGTAGAACGGAACAGCCACTCGACTGCCGTTTTTATTAATGCTATAAATTTTTAATGAACAAAATATGTTGCTGCAAGTGTTTTGTAATGTTTTCTAAATGTTTTCTTATCAATGCAATGATTTTTATATAAGTATAACGCTGTCCAGGATTGCGTGGTGGTAGTCATATACGAGCAATTATATTGAGCGCGATATTCGAACATATGGAAGCGGTTTTAAACAGCAATCAGATCCAGACAGAATTATTGGGGCAGTAATTTCATAGCACTCAATCATTTCTATCGTTCGATATCTCTATAAGCGTGTTTATAAAGCCAACAGGTAAATTGTCCGTCTTATCTCTGAGGTTTCTTTTTATTGTTGAGGCTAAGAGGAAGCCATAATCTGAATTTCTTTCGCTTGGACATTCAGAGGAAGTGTGATAAGGAGTTTAAATATCGATCTGTGATAAAAAGTATGTGCATACTAATACATATATTTACTCTGCAAGCACACTAAAGCACCGGATTCCTCGATATTCCTTTGAATACTAGAGTTTCAAACCATTTTATCATCAGAAATAAACGCATGCCCAACAAATGGTTTAACATGCCGTGACAAAATGGAAATCACCGTACAGTGATAGCTCCCTTTGGCGAACCACTCTCACTGTAATTGGTTTCACGTGTTCCTTGTCTCTATCAATTTTGTGCTCAACTGTTGGACAATGTTTGCAGGCAGTTTCAATTATCCTGTTGCTTCTGTTTGTTGTGTGTAAATTACCATCGACTGGGTGTGCCCTTACAATTCTCGCGGCTGCGACATTCCCTTGGCGAGCCCAATCTCAAGAAATTATACGAAAACGCTGTTGACATGGCACACATACTCGTATCGTACCATACCCGACGCACCGAATGTGTTTACTCGCCGCCTGCCCACGGAACGGTCATCACACGATTATGTAATAGTATAATGATAATACAACAAACTATCTGTGTGAATTATATAATAATATTAATAATAATAATAATAATAATAGAATGGGCCACCGCCACTCAAACGATTTGTTTTTGTATCCCCACCCCACCACTTTTTGCTCGTAAACGTGCGTGCTTTTTTTTTGCTGCTTGAACATACGATCTTGAACGACAGTCCGCTAAGGTCAAAGTCGTTTTGAATGTGGGCCGGCCGGGCAATGCATTGATTTTCCGCAAAATATAGCCGGGCCGTGACAATAATTGCGCATAGATGGATGAGCCGGAATACTTAGTTCATACTTCCGAGAGTTGATACTTCCTTCCACCCATCGATTACATTTAGTTTCAATCCCCATGCCGAACTCTTAGTTGTTGGACTGTAACACTCGAAAGCTTTTATATATTTACTTGTGGTAACCGTCTAGAGTCTAGACCTTATCAAGTCGTCTAGCTGATAGACGCTTTGACATTGACTGGCCGCAGGTCCAGCTTTCTGTTCATATTTGATAGAGAGGAAAACGAAACCCAATTAGATTTGAACAGCTTCCACTAGTGAATGCTTGATATAGTTTGCCTCTATGTTTTCCTTTGGAAGGAGTGGGTGTCCACTCAACGGAACAATCACTGTACGAGTATATCCTCATTCTTAATTGCTTTCGCGTTGCACATTCGAATTCATTTCGAATAGAAGCATGTCCATGTATATAAATTTATTATATGTATGCCTTTGTCTGTCTGCCTGTTTGTCAAACACGTTTCGCCTCAATAGCGAAACCATAAGAAGGTCATAAATATTGGGCAGAAAGTAAAAAGAGGACAAAAATAAAACACAGCCAGCGCCGCTGCGTGTGTCCCTCTCTCTTTCTCACTCTAGCTCTATCGCTGCGATTGTGACTGTGTGTGCGTGTGTGTATGGAATAGAATAAAATGTAATTAACACATGTCTGCCAGAGAGGAAAGGAAAGCAGAGGGCGCTCATGTAAATTAAAGCAGATGGGCGGCTAGTGAGAGCCGGAGGGGCGAAGGGACAAGGCGTGAAAGAAAATTAAGCAAAATAATTATGCAATTGAATAAGATCGAATACAATTAGAAAGTGAAAACCACATCGACAAGCACATCCCTGGAGAGGCACACTCCAGTGTGGGTGTGGGTGGGGATGGGCGGGATAGGTGCCTGTCTGTCTGGCAGCGTGATTGGGGCCAGTGACCTTTTGACTTACATTTCCAAAAAAAATGCACAAAAAGCGGCCTGCGCTTATCCTGGATATCCTTGGGACTCCAAAGGGGAATGAGACTGTCCAAAAATCGCCGCTTCAGCACTCAAAACAAATTAAATCCGTTGGACAGCCTTTGATTGAAGCTCTGGGGACACAAATGCACACGGTTGCTATATGTGTTTTTTGTACACTCTTCCTCTTATCCTATTCTATTGGTAGGTAGAACACCGCGAAGTCGAATTCACTGAACTTTACAACGGCCTGCTTTTTGATTTCTTTCCCAGGCGAACCGCTCACGTCAACGTTGCACGACCAACTCAGCGGGCCGGTTGAGCTTCTCGCCAAAACTTGAAAGTCTCGCAGCTTCGACATTGGGGACATGGTACAATTATGTGGGGTATGGACATCCCGCTCTTCGAGGGCCCTAAGCCGACGACATAAGCTCCCACAGAGAGAGGCGGCGCTACCTTAAATATTTATATACCTAGTTGGTGGGGTGTTTGTGCTTATCTTCTCTGCCAATCTCTCTCCCCAATCACGGCGCCTCTCGTGAGTTCTTCTCTGCCTGCGCGTGTGTGCTCCTAACCGGTAATGAAATTTGTTCTTCACCATAGACACAACAACAAATCAAATTCTGAACTTTGTCCTAGCGTCAAACTTTTGGGTTGTATTATGTTGTTGTCACCGGATGCCGGCCGCCATTGGCCGCAACAGCTGTTCTCACCAGCCCCCAAAGCTGGGCTGGTTGCAAGAAGAAGGCCGATGATGAGTGGATTCGCATGGGAGAGAGAGTCGAGGCTCACGGAGCAGACTTTCCAGTATTTACTCTAGTCTGCCGTTCTCTATCAGTCGTAGTGCTGAGTGGCTTATTCCATTCTCATTGCTCCACTAACACACATAAGTAGGAAATTGTACTCCACGGCCTTTCTAGAAGTTGGACCACCCGCCTTTAGCTCAAGAAAAAGCTCTCTTGACAGACATGATCTTAATTCAGAAAACAAATGTTTATTCCTCATTTATGAACATTACATATTCTTTCCCAGCCATACTGGCAGGGTCTAGGGTCTTGGGCTCCTGGATCCGTTCTGCTCTAGGATTTATGTTCCTAGTCAATCCTCTCTAGATCTATTTCCAACTATGTCGCAATCTAATAAAAACCATTGAGCATCGGCACTATAATGACGCTCCCGCTCATATCAGTTCGATGTTAATGGAAACTTTTTGTAGAAAGACCATTGAGCTGTTGTTGTTATTTTTTTTTTTTGTTGTGGACGCGACTAGAATGCTTTGGCCATTTGAACTCGGCGCGTGTAGTCTGCTGATATTCACGAAGCTGAAGCTTATTATATTACCAGCCGGTGGGTCTACATCTAGATCGGGGGACCCGGGATCCATTGGAACAGACAAACGAATCGTATGACTCCAAAATGATGTGGCGGGCTGAAGATTGGGGCACTGATTTGGAGGAACGAGCCCGCCGACAACGATTCCTCTCTCTGTTATCGTCGCTATCAGCTGGATTTTCTGATTGCCTCTCGCTCTTAAAAACTATGTAGCTTTAGGGCATACATACATATGTATGTATATTCGAATATATGTATGTATCAGAGGCTTTCAGATTTTTATTTTTATATTACGGAACGCGCGACTGTGGCAATAGAAGGGGGCGCGTTATCTACTATACATGTTGGACGTGTCCGAATTCTAGAGGCCCAACCAGAACCATGTTGCGTATTAAAGAGGATTGTTTGTCTGAATGTGCAATTGTTTAGTAAAAGTTTAGATTTAGTAAGTGTCTAGGGTAAAACAGTGGGTGGTACTAATATAAAAAATCAGTATACTTTCAGCTTACAATCCTATAGATTAGATTGTGGAATATACGTGAGAGAAATATAAAAACATATTGGGCTTATATATTAGTAAACTCCAGACATTCTCAATATATTTGGGCATACATACCCACATATGTACATATGTACATACATAAGTGTTGATAAGAACTGCCACGCCTCCGTCTGAAAGCTATGGAAATCTTTCATAGTATATATAATCCTCGCTATCAACTAAATTTATCAATATTGCCAGTCACTTCAAGACTTTCCATATCTTATCAACATTAGAAGGGAGCACAATAAGGTTCACTTCTCTTTCCTATGGGATTTGTAACACTTTGGAGGTAATTCATTAATTTTATCAAGATGCTAGAGCTAGAACTGCTTGTAGGGTATTTAAGCGTCAGTAAGTTTTCGTTTGTTTTTAGGGATTTTTGATTTGCCGTATCAAAAAATGATCGCAGTCTACAGTGCTACACGTGCCGCTGTTGTTCATAATCATGGCTATTCCCCAATCAAAAATTTGTTGTAATTTTATTTGTGTCATTGGGCCAAAGTTACCTGCTCTATTTACCTGAGTGCTAAGGATAACTTAAGTTTTTCAATTCTGTAAACCATACAAAAAAGGTTATTATACAAAATTATCGCCCACCCTGGATTATAACCACTTCTTTGAATAGCACCAGCGGTTGTTAATTAAAAACTCATCCAATTAAACCTTCCAAGCGATATATCAGTTTCTATGAATGAATGAATCGAAGTTCAAAGTACAATACGATATTGAGGATGCAATAAATCGAAGATAGTTTTAATTATATTTGAAAAATATTTTGAATTAGTTGACAATATATTAGTATGTACATATTTAGAATAAAGTATGAGTGATCTTTTTTCATGGCCCTGTGCCAACACTCTCCTTGCGTTGTCTCTCCCTAAATATGGTACATGTTTGCCATATGAATGTTGTAATGCTTTTACTTTGGGTTGGGTATTTTGATTCGTCATTTATTTTATGTCTGGGCATCTAAGAAATCATAAATCAATCTTTTCATTTATTTTTTTTGTAAAACCGTTAAATCAATTCTACATTTTGTAGTTTGTTTTTCTACATTAGAATGTAGTTAATGTAGCCACTGGCGACAAAAGAAATACATCGATAGTATCGATTGTTTTAGTAGGGGTACTAATCTTACGTTTTGTGATTTTACCTCTCTTGTTTGTTTGTTTTGTTAACGAGCCAATAACAAAGAGTCCTAAAACTAACATATCTTGTAGAAAATTGATTTATCAATTGGGTAAAATTATATGTTCAATGCTGAGAGTCCTAGATGCCTAGTAATGTCAAACCGAATTTAAAAATCGAGAAATATGATTTCCGATCATTAACATTGAACGATTAACCCACTGTCGAATTTTTAAAATAACCGCCAAACTCCATTTATCGCACACAAAAATATCGATATTATTCGCTCCCAAATCGTGGTGATTTTTCAAAATTGATCTCTTTTTGGTGATGAAGAGAGAGTTTTCGTGGTGTGAGACACATTTTCCTAACGGGAACACGTAATGGAATGAAGATTCATTGCTGCGACGTTCCATACGTCCCGTAAGGTACAATTGATTTGTATGGGAACAATTTCAGCAGCATGGGGAAATTATTTGGCAGCATTGTTCTGCAACTTTGGCACGAAATGAGGAACAATCTGCACACCCTGGGAAAATGGATATTATGGACTTGAGATATTGTTTGTAATTACAGGCTCCAATTAATGCAGAAACTACTCAGTCTCTGTTTCAAAGATATTAACGAATTTTTGCAGCTCACGGGTACAAATAATAGGTACCAGATCGGTATAAATGTATATATAAAACACAAAACATTGGCATTAATAGGTAAAAAACATGTCAATCTAGGAAAAAATCATTATTAATGTTACAATAGAGCTTGAAACAAAAAATTTGACATCAATTAAAGGAAATAAGGTATACAAAAGTACATACGCATAGATGCAACTTTGTTGACCAGCAACAATGACGTCATATTTAGTCAACATTTACGTTTCATGCTTTGGCCGTTTTTGTTTGAACCGTTTAATGTAAACAATGCAATAAAAATATCTTCTGAAAACTAGCAAATCCTGTAGAAAATTGATGTATCTATCGGATAAAATTATATCTTTAGGCATGAGAGGGCTAACTAGCTAGTAATATCAAACCGAATATCAAAGTCGGGGAATACGACTTCATTTAATAAAATACAACGGTATTTAAATATTTCCACGAAAATTATGAAACTTTGAACATATTGTTCGCATTTCAGGTGAAAGGTATCATGGTTAAATTTTTTTTTAAATAACTTGAAAAGTTCTAGCGCAATTTAGGTGAAACAAGAAGAATAGAATTTCCAAACAATATTATTTTCCGCAGGTTAAATCCATATATTCAACTGTTTATGCTGAGCAGGGTTAATTTTTCTTATCGATAGTTTATCGATAGCAGTACAACACTCAAAATTATTTGTTACTCAAAATTAAATTTATTTGTTATTGCCTGCTCGCTTGGTGTTTTACACGTTTTTCGCGATGTCTATCTATGCAAAAGTTGAAAAAGGACCTGCAATTGAGGTTTTTGCCTTAACGCAAGCATTTAAAGACGATTCCAACCAAAACAAAGTCAATCTATCTGTGGGCGGTAAGTAAATGTAAATTGCTCGCGCGTATTTGTGCCTTGTTGTCTTTAGCACTTACATATGTACACGCATACTTGTGCAATCAAAGTACTGTGTAGTTATGTGTGTAGCCTAGGAGCACTTGTCCAATTTGTTAGCTGCCGCCCTTGCAGCCCGCCCGCCCCCCGCCTGGTCGCATGACTTGGTTTTCCCCCCTCTGCTGGAGGTCATTTGGAAGTCACTTGGCATATGAATTGTTGTGATTCTCCATCCATAGGGTGGGTTGTAACTTCCGCTTGCAATGCAATTTGTCACCTACACTATTTTATATGTATATCGTTTACATATTTACGCCACATTCCTGCAACGCAACTGATTGAAAGATGATAATGGGGCTTGATAGGTCCCATCACTTTCCTTATTTTCTCTTCTAATTGACGTCAGCTAGTATAGTATTTAGTTATGTACTAGTATGCATAATGATAAGCCGCTTAGATTCGACCTTTCTTTCCATCAGCTATGCACAACAAGCGGCAATCTCATCGTCAAGCAAGAGCCGGCCGCTGCTGATTTGGATGGATGCCATTTCACATTTTTTCTGTTCATGTGTATATTTGTGGATGTTTTTGGCTGATCCAGCAGCTCCCAATTTTCATATTTTTGGATGTTGTTGCATAATTTAAATAACAATTCCCCCCAGCAAATTTTTTGCTTATTTTGACTTTGTTTTGTTTAAACTTGAAAGTCAATAACCTTTGGCTCGTGTATTCTTATTCTCATGTTAATGAGACCTGTAGACATACATACATATGTAGGCTTGGAGCTATTATAAAGCCATACATAAAACCTATTTATATACTTTTACAATGCTAAAAGCAATAAAAATAAATATAAAACCAGCCAAACTGGTTTTACTGTCTATTTCAAAAATTATTGGTCCATTCCATCAGCTGTTGTTTTTTTCAGACGCTTTTTTATCACGCGCCACTAAAACAAACAATTTCAGAGCAATTACTTAAATTGGTTTCAAGTAACCGAACGAGCGTATACAAAATGGCCTAGAAACAAGTGCTTTCCCACTATCGGATTTCGTTCGGCATTAACCATTGATTACGCATACGAAGTCCATTAAGATAAGATTTCAGATAGTCCGAAATTCAGCACTTAAACAGTCACTGGGCTTTCTGTTAATATTATTACTAAGAACCTCTTTTACTTTAACTACAGCTTACAGGACAGATACTGGGGCGCCTTGGGTCCTGCCGGTGGTGCGAAAAACCGAAATATTAATCGCCAGCGATGAGTCTATTAACCATGAGTATTTGCCAGTGACTGGTGAGTAACTAAAGGATTTGATTCCATCTATTGTATCATTTTAACAAGAAGATATCTCTTATTCTCAAAGGTCTTGAATCATTCACAAATGCGGCAACGGAATTGGTGCTGGGTGCTGATTCCATAGCCATCAAGGAGAATCGCGTAAGTTGAACAAACTTCCAGTGGAACTTCTAGTTGAATTACTATTATTATTTGCAGGCTTTTGGCGTGCAGACTATATCCGGAACTGGTGCTCTGCGTGTGGCTGCCGAGTTCCTGCACACACAGTTGAACAGAAATGAAGTCTTTTACTCGAATCCAACATGGGAGAATCATCACAAGATTTTTGCCGATACTGGTTTCACCTCGTTGAACTCCTACCGCTACTGGGATCAATGCAAGCGTCAGCTGGACTTCAAGGGCATGATGGCTGATCTTGACCAGGCTCCTCCCGGAGCAGTGATAATCTTGCATGCGTGCGCACACAATCCCACTGGCATTGACCCCACCCAGGAACAGTGGAAGGAAATCGCCGATCTGATGGAGCACAAGAAACTCTTCCCGCTGTTCGATTCGGCGTACCAGGGCTTTGCCAGCGGTGACCCCGATCGCGATGCTTGGGCTGTGCGGTATTTCGTGTCGCGTGGCTTTGAACTCCTAACTTGCCAGTCGTTTGCAAAGAACTTTGGCCTGTATTGCGAAAGAGCTGGCAACTTGACGGTGGTGCAACAGCACGCATCCACTAAGGCTGCGGTACACTCCCAATTGACTTTGATTATCCGCGGCATGTACTCCAACCCACCAGCCTATGGCGCTCGCATTGTATCGACCGTGTTGAACAACCCGGCATTGCGTCAAGAATGGATGGACTGCATCAAGCTAATGTCGAGTCGCATCCGGGAGATGCGTTCACTGCTGCGGGACAAGCTCGTTGCACTGGGAACGCCTGGCAACTGGGACCATATTGTCAATCAAATCGGCATGTTCTCGTACACGGGCCTCAATGAGAACCAAGTTCGATACCTAATCAAGGAGTACCACATCTATCTCCTAAAGACAGGTCGCATCAACATGTGTGGCCTCAATACGGGCAACATTGAGTATGTGGCCAAGGCCATTAATGCCGCCGCCACTGCTGGATCGAACGTTTCCTGCCCCTGTGACAACAAATTGTAAAATGTAAAATGTATCTTGAGTAATTGAATGTGCACCGCATATACCAAAATCCACTGAATTATGTTAACCATAGGCATGCAAATTATTTTTGTCTGCACAATTAGCATTTAAATCCAACTGTTGTCCCAACAACAATCCAACTACGAAACATTTAGACCCGGCCTTTATATACACAATGTATACTCTTTACCTAATTTGATTATACAATTTACACGATTTTGCACATTTAGAGTTCCTTATATATTGGTTAAACAATGTTTAGCATAATAACTACTCTTTATTGACTTGTGTGTAGTACTTAGTTACAACGACAATAACATTACAAAAGTATTCAAAATGCGCGTTTCTTTTAAAGTTAACAAACACATTGTTTCATCATCTGTGAAAGGACCTTCTCCTTGACCATGTAGAATCAAAGCTTTGCATGTTGGGTGGAAACAACAAATGATACGCGCCAACAGTTTGGAATATCATCGATAGTTAGTTTTATAGTTAGTACGATAGTAAGTTAGATCTATCGATAGATAGAACAGCTGTAGCTGACAATCAACAACACAACAAATCTGATTTCCCGAAATGTTTACCAGTTAAAAACATCCCCTTGTAGGTAAAAATAGAATAAAAATCTTAATGGCGGGTAAGTAATCAAATAAAACAGCATTGGTTCTTCAATTATAAAGTATTGCCTCTGGACAGACGACCCAAACCAGCCCTCAACCTCGGCGAAAGCGGATAAAACGCCGCTGTTTCCACCCGCCAAGCCTGGCAAACGGATTGACTACGGTACAAATGATACACTGGAGCTGCTGGAGCGCATCCCCAGCCAGGTGGTGGATCTCAAATTGGACGATGTGCTAACCGCCGTTAAGGAGGTGGACAACCTCTGCGACTATGCGCGCTGCAAGACCAAAACGAGCCTAATGGGTCAGGACTGTCCGCACTGCAAGAAGCGGTTCTGCTTCAAGCATGGTCTTCCCGAGGTTCATGGCTGTGGGGAGGAAATCAAGCGGGATGAGCGCAAGAAGTTTCTACACCCCAAGCCGGCGAAGACAGTGCGTCATGAGGAGGATGTGAAACATGCTAAAAAGAGACTGGATGCCAAGTTGAAAGATATGCAAGTGGGGCGCATGCAGAAGGCAACCGGCGGTGGCTCCAAAAAGAAAGGAAAATAGTCTTTAAATTGAAAGTGTCTCCCCATCGCACAATGCAACACACATACACTTACATTTAATCAGCTGATGAAATCAGCTGTTTTCGCGTTCTAAAATCTTACAGTTCTTAAAAATATGATTAAAATACAGCCTAGACATTTAATAAACCTGAAAAACTTCGGCTTTAATCTGCTGTCTACCCGTGATTTGCATTATATTCAGGGTCAGTCGCCAGAGCCAAAAATACGCGAATATTTCTATTACATAGATCATGAAGGAATGGTAAGGCGCACTAAACATTAGTTGGCATTTAATTATTTATGATTTGCCGCTTCTCAGGTCTTCTTGGACGATGCTAAAATGAAAAACTTCACCAGTTGCTACAAGGAGAAGGATTTCCTCAGGTTCTTCTTTTTTCGCCTCCGTATTAACAAAACGCAGCGATATCTCAGCGACTTTCCGTACATTTCACTGTGCGGACGCGAACGCAACTTTATACGTTGCGACGACACGCCGCTTGTATTCACTGAACAATTAAAAAAGGCAGACGGCGGCGAGGAGGTTCTTAGCTATGCCCACGCTGGACAAGTCCTAACTTTGCCCTATGAACCACACAAATTATACATGGACCCCAAGAATGGGCGGGTTTATCATCCAGCAACGCCACAAGTGGGCGGCATTGGCCTGGTTCGTTCAAAATTGGCCATTGAACTCAGTCAACACTTTGAGTTTTCAGTCGGTGATGCGTCTCCAACACATTTTAAATGGCACGGGGAGCGGTTAAAGCTGGAAAACGATTGGGTTACCGGTACTCAAAGATTTCCCATGAGCGAGGAATGTAAATAGTTAAATAATATAACATTAAACTTTAATGGAATATAATTGCGACAACATTTTAACTACGATTAGTTACAGGAGTAATATATGTACACATAATTTTACTCAATGCTCAACGGCTTGAATTCTCCCTCCTTCACCCATGAAAGGCCTGTGGCAGCGCCACCATTAGTCTGTTGCAGACTGGAGTCAGTCGCATTACTCCTGCCCGCTTTGATTCGCTCCAAGACAGGCCCATGCACATCTGGCTGAAACTTTTCAAATACTATGTAATGCGGATCCTCCGTAGGTTGAGGGTCATAGATGTGCGCCTTGCTGTCCTTGATGTTCTCCAGAACGCGGGCCGCAAACTCCTCTCGATTGTTGAGCAGCAGCTCGGCGGCCTCAGGGTTCTTTAATTTGTCAAATTCAATGCCCCGAATGCTGTAAATGGGATCCAAAAATATCGCCTGCATGTACTTGAAGAGCTGCCAGAGGTGATCTTCGCCGCATCGCCATTCTGGAAAGGCATGACTAATGTCCAAGCTGTTGGTATAGGGGCACACATGGGGATGCAAGATATTTTGCTGAAAAATTACGGTCTGAAAGGGATTGATAAGTGAAAAACTTTCTGGACATAGAGCTGGCAGAACTAACTGGAAGACTTTTATCGTCGGGAAAACGATCGGGCAGCAGAAGAGAGAAACGAAATACGCTTTCTGAATAAAATCCCTGGCGTCCAAAGAAGACGCCAAACCATTCTGCAAGAAGTAAATGAGAGGAAAATTAAAGATATATGTACTTATGTTTGTACGTAGAATAGCTATACTAACGCAAGGAATTGGCTAAACTGGGTATTGTATATATGCCACCCAACTTCTCGGACTCAATCATTTTGCTAGAAATGGAAATAGTTAGATGGTTTGCTATGGACGAAAAGCAGGAGCTTACTATTCAGCCAGGATTTTGTACTCCTGCTGGATGGGTGTTAACAAAATCTTCTCGTCCTTTTTATTTGCATCCAAATCGAGTGTCATCATGCGAAGAATTTGTATTATTATTTTATTTTATTATTATTGTTTTGTTTTTTTGTTTCAACGATGTATCGATATGTGCGAGACACTATCGATTTTACTATATTCATAGAGATGAGTAACTAAGCATAAACTGAATTCCATGATGATAATTTGAATTTATTATTATCGAATCAATGTTTTAAATACAAATATATATTCTATGTTTGTTGAGAAGCGGGTTGGGACATTTTGGGAGAAAGATGTACCCGAAAACAACGAGACGTTTTTAAGTAAAGTTTTCTATAGCCATAGCATTGGGCTCTTTTTCTTAGTATAGAACAGTCCTTCCGGCCTTCCACCAACAGCGTGTGCAATATCCTGCATCAGTTTTGCAGAGCATTCATAAATGAGAGGATCCCAGAGGATAGTCCACAAACCGAGTTGTGGTTTTGGTCGCTGGTTTTTTTAATTTCTCGTTTTTTCTTGTTTCTCTTTGTATTTCGTTGCTCTCTTTTTTCGATCTAATTTCTCTCATTTTCTGTTTCCACTTTCCACCGCTCAAATGGCAGAAAACCGTTTAATTCAAATCTGAGATACCAGGCGCACAGAAATCAGCAGAAGGTAGCTGGTTTTTTTTATTTCTCGTTTTTTCTTGTTTCTCTTTGTATTTCGTTGCTCTCTTTTATCGCTCTCATTTTTCTCATTTTCTGCCTCCACTTTCCACCGCTCAAATGGCAGAAAACCGTTAAATTCAAATCTGAGATACCAGGCGCACAGAAATCAGCAGAAGGTCGCTGCTTTTTTTAAATTCTCTTTGTATTTCGTTGCTCTCTTTTATCGCTCTCATTTTTATCATTTTCTGCCTCCACTTTCCACCGCTCAAATGGCAGAAAACCGTTAAATTCAAATCTGAGATACCAGGCGCACAGAAATCAGCAGAAGGTCGCTACTTTTTTTAAATTCTCTTGTTTTCTTGTTTCTCTTTGTATTTCGTTGGTCTCTATTTTCGCTCTCATTTTTCTCATTTTCTGCCTACCACTTTCCACCGCTCAAATGGCAGAAAACCGTTAAATTCAAATCTGAGATACCAGGCGCACAGAAATCAGCAGAGGGTCGCTGCTTTTTTTAAATTCTCTTTTTTTCTTGTTTCTCTTTGTATTTCTTTGCTCTCTTTTTTCGCTCTCATTTTTCTCATTTTCTGCCTTCCTTTCCACCGCTCAAATGGCAGGAAACCGTAACATTCAAATCTGAGATACCAGGCGCACAGAAATCAGCAGAAGGTCGCTGCTTTTTTTAAATTCTCTTTTTTTCTTGTTTCTCTTTGTATTTCGTTGCTCTCTTTTATCGCTCTCATTTTTCTCATTTTCTGCCTACCACTTTCCACCGCTCAAATGGCAGAAAACCGTTAAATTCAAATCTGAGATACCAGGCGCACAGAAATCAGCAGAAGGTCGCTTCTATTTTTAAATTCTATTTTTTCTTGTTTCTCTTTGTATTTCGTTGCTCTCTTTTATCGATCTTATTATTCTCATTTTCTGCCTACCACTTTCCACCGCTCAAATGGCAGAAAACCGATAAATTCAAATCTGAGATACCAGGCGCACAGAAATCAGCAGAAGGTCGCTGCTTTTTTTAAATTTTCTTTTTTTCTTGTTTCTCTTTGTATTTAGTTGCTCTCTTTTATCGCTCTCATTTTTATCATTTTCTGCCTACCAATTTCCACCGCTCAAATGGCAGAAAACCGTTAAATTCAAATCTGAGATACCAGGCGCACAGAAATCAGCAGAAGGTCGCTGCTTTTTTTAAATTCTCTTTGTATTTCGTTGCTCTCTTTTATCGCTCTCATTTTTATCATTTTCTGCCTCCACTTTCCACCGCTCAAATGGCAGAAAACCGTTAAATTCAAATCTGAGATACCAGGCGCACAGAAATCAGCAGAAGGTCGCTACTTTCTTTAAATTCTCTTGTTTTCTTGTTTCTCCTTGAATTTCGTTGGTCTCTATTTTCGCTCTCATTATTCTCATTTTCTGCCTACCACTTTCCACCGCTCAAATGGCAGAAAACCGTTAAATTCAAATCTGAGATACCAGGCGCACAGAAATCAGCAGAGGGTCGCTGCTTTTTTTAAATTCTCTTTTTTTCTTGTTTCTCTTTGTATTTCGTTGCTCTCTTTTTTCGCTCTCATTTTTATCATTTTCTGCCTCCACTTTCCACCGCTCAAATGGCAGAAAACCGTTAAATTCAAATCTGAGATACCAGGCGCACAGAAATCAGCAGAAGGTCGCTGCTTTTTAAAATTCTCTTTTTTACTTGTTTCTCTTTGTATTTAGTTGCTCTCTTTTTTCGCCCTCAATTTTTCTCATTTTCTGCCTACCTTTCCACCGCTCAAATGGCAGGAAACCGTAACATTCAAATCTGAGATACCAGGCGCAAAGAAATCAGCAGAGGGTCGCTGCTTTTTTTAAATTCTCTTTTTTTCTTGTTTCTCTTTGTATTTCGTTGCTCTCTTTTATCGCTCTCATTTTTCTCATTTTCTGCCTCCACTTTCCACCGCTCAAATGGCAGAAAACCGTTAAATTCAAATCTGAGATACCAGGCGTACAGAAATCAGCAGAAGGTCGCTGCTTTTTTAAAATTCTCTTTTTTCTTGTTTCTCTTTGTATTTTGTTGCTCTCTTTTATCGCCCTAATTTTTCTCATTTTCTGCCTCCACTTTCCACCGGTCAAATGGCAAAAAACCGTTAAATTCAAATCTGAGATACCAGGCGCACAGAAACCAGCAGAAGGTCGCTGCTTTTTTTTAGTTCTCTTTTTTTCTTGTTTCTCTTTGTATTTAGTTGCTCTCTTTTTTCGCCCTAATTTTTCTCATTTTCTGCCTCCACTTTCCACCGCTCAAATGGCAGAAAACCGTTAAATTCAAATCTGAGATACCAGGCGCACAGAAATCAGCAGAAGGTCGCTGCTTTTTTTAAATTCTCTTTTTTTCTTGTTTCTCTTTGTATTTCGTTGCTCTCTTTTATCGCTCTCATTTTTCTCATTCTCTGCCTCCACTTTCCACCGCTCAAATGGCAGAAAACCGTTAAATTCAAATCTGAGATACCAGGCGCACAGAAATCAGCAGAAGGTCGCTGCTTTTTTTAAATTCTCTTTTTTTCTTGTTTCTCTTTGTATTTCGTTGCTCTCTTTTATCGCTCTCATTTTTCTCATTTTCTGCCTCCACTTTCCACCGCTCAAATGGCAGAAAACCGTTAAATTCAAATCTGAGATACCAGGCGCACAGAAATCAGACAGAAGGTCGCTGCTTTTTTTAAATTCTCTTTTGTACTTGTTTCTCTTTGTATTTAGTTGCTCTCTTTTTTCGCCCTAATTTTTCTCATTTTCTGCCTCCACTTTCCACCGCTCAAATGGCAAAAAACCGTTAAATTCAAATCTGAGATACCAGGCGCACAGAAATCAGCAGAAGGTCGCTGCTTTTTTTTAATTCTCTTTTTTTCTTGTTTCTCTTTGTATTTAGTTGCTCTCTTTTTTCGCCCTAATTTTTCTCATTTTCTGCCTCCACTTTCCACCGCTCAAAAGGCAGCAAACCGTTAAATTCAAATCTGAGATACCAGGCGAACAGAAATCAGCAGAAGGTTGCTGGTTTTTTTAAATTCTCGTTTTTTCTTGTTTCTCTTTGTTTTTCGTTGCTCTCTTTCTTCGATCTAATTTCTCTCATTTTCTGCCTCCACTTTCCACCTCTCCAATGGCAGAAAACGGGTAAATTCAAATCTGAGATACCAGGCGAACAGAAATCAGCAGAAGGTCGCTGCTTTTTGTAATTTCTGTTTTTTTCTTGTTTCTCTTTGTATTTCGATGCTCTCTTTTTTCGATCTACTTTTCCTCATTTTCTGCCGCCACTTTCCACCTCTCCAATGGCAGAAAACGGCTAAATTCAAATCTGAGATACCAGGCGAACAGAAATCAGCAGAAGGTCGCTGGTTTTTTTTTTATTCTCGTTTTTTTCTTGTTTCTCTCTTTATTTCGTTGTTATTTTTTTTCGATATAATTTCTCTCATTTTCTGCCTCCACTTTCCATCGCTCAAATGGCAGAAAACCGTTAAATTCAAATCTGAGATACCAGGCGAACAGAAATCAGCAGATTTCGATAGTAGATTTATGATTTACATAATACAATAAGATTGATAAGTGAATGTGTATGTGGCAGCAGATATCCGATATTTGACCTCATTCGATATGTGACCTCAGTCGAGATACGATTGAATTACCATGAAGGGGCTATTGAGTTCCAGATAATCATACGATCCTTATCTTGTAAGATTCCACATCTTATCTGTGCTCTACTTCGAGTCAAGTGGCCCTCTAGATATCTAAAAGATTTCTTCTTGGTAGCCTTGTCTGGCTTATGAATGGTCAGGGAAAGCTGTTTAAACAGCTGATGTGCGCAACCTATGCGTCAAGATAGTGGATATTACTTGTATTACACACATACATATGTACATATATACGAAAGTATATAGATACTGTATCCACTGCGTACTCGCAGACGTAATACTTTTTAAGTGGTATGTATGTTATTTGGCCTGTTCTAAATTTGGCACTACGTCAGACCATACTATATGTACAATGCATTATACTATTTTTTTTTATTTTTGTTCGGTGTCTCTTTTTTTACCACGCACTTGATTTGAGTTTTTTTTTTGCCTTTTTGCGATTGCAAAACGATTCCGTTCCGTGACAAAAATAAGCAATCGAAAATGGTTATCTAACCCGAAAGAGTCCCAATGGGTATTGGCTCCACCCTTGGGTGGCGCTATTTTAATTGTTTCAGATAAGGAATTTTGATTAGAAACTGGGTTTATCTAGGGCTTTCAGTGGAATGGGTTGACCTAGACTAAAAGTTGGATCCGTCTAGAACTTCTGTTGAAATTTTAGGATTAGTTTGCGTAATTTTTGCTTCCGCTTTGGCACACATCTATGAAAATACACACGCACATGCACACCTCCCAACACACACACACACACCCCCTATTGTAACAGTAAAAACTTAATTTAGCTCAAAGGAACAAATTTAACGTTAATTAATCAAAATTGGTAGATCAACAAAACAATGCCACAATCAAACAATTCAAATAGTTCCCATATCCTCCAGTATTCGATGTCTGTATATCCTTCAATGCCGATCGGCATTAACCGTAAAATTCTACATGTCGAAAGTACCGCTAGCAGTGCCAGAACTGTTCCCAGGCGCACGCTCGCCACCGCCATTGATGACACGAACCTGCACGCAAATTGGGGTCGGACGGGACCGTTCCTTGTCCCCAGCATTCTCGAGTGGCTCCATCTGTGGCGAGCTTTTGGCAGCATCGGAGCTTGTTTGATTGTGGCTGCTTCTTGCACACACATACACGTACAAATGCACATAGCGCACTCTAGAATACACACGCACACCTACGCACCTTAATCGCACTTTATGTTTGTATGTAATATCGAACTATCGGCTGAGATGTATGTAGAATACTTCCCGAAGGAAACATCCCAGACGATAGTTTGATTTTTGGTTGTGGTCTTGGCTTTAAAATTTTGTGTGTGTTTCATTGTTGTTGTTGGTAAAACTGCTGTTGGCTTAGACTTAATTTGAACACTGATCAATCCAAACTAAACTAATTAATATATATTTTCCCTTGTTATGCAGTATGTAGTGGTGCCTACGCGTCGCTCCACAGCGGAGGCCTTCCAAATA
Source organism: Drosophila obscura (assembly GCF_018151105.1). Classification (NCBI taxonomy): domain Eukaryota; kingdom Metazoa; phylum Arthropoda; class Insecta; order Diptera; family Drosophilidae; genus Drosophila; species Drosophila obscura. The sequence continues at coordinate 9,691,091 of NW_024542774.1, read as the reverse complement.
CTCATCTCACACGCCCTGGGCGATGCGGGCAGTCCCTATCTGGTGGGAGCGGTAAGTTATTGGATCTCAAATCTGTGGAAATCCATTTTTTATACATACATATATCTTTGTTTGTGCCCTACGCAGATGTCGGAGGTGATCATGAAGCATCTGCGCAACCATCCGGGCGCTTCGGGCTTGACAAATGAACTGCAAAGCATGTCTCAGGTGCTGGAGTCGCAACTCCTCAATGCCACGGATGTGGCCACAAAAGTGGCCTCGGAGGCTATCCATTCGTTCCAAACGAATTTAACAAAATCAGCTGAACAGCTGGAAGGACAGGTGAGTCTTGGGAGTATTTTCTATGCTCGCCAATCTTAACTTTTGTATTTCACGCAGTTTACGGAAATCGAGCAGTTTGAGGGCCTTCAATACGCGCTGTTCTCCACCAGCTTTGTGGAGGTGCTGGGCGGCATCTTCTTCCTGTTCACCGCCTGCTTCATACTCAAGGACAAATACAAGGCCGCGCGAAGTGTAGCTGGTAAGGATCATCCATGAGTCCGAGTGCTATAGCGCATCCCTCTATCTATCAATATACATATCTATCTATCTCGTTGGCAATCTTCTGTCAATTTCGGTTCTTTTGTTTGATTCTGTTGGTTTCGGCAGGCGATAAGAGACTGACGTCAGTGGCCGCGAAAGACGTTGAATCTGTCAATTCGGAATGTTTCGTCCTGTGCACGGACATTGCCCTGCGAGAACGCGCGTGATAAGTTTAGGCGCTCTCAAAAGATAACTATTTTGGCCTCAGATCCCGCAAGGTGGGTTCCTCAAAATTCTCGTTTCGTTATGTACGTTCTGTTATCCGTGCGTTTCATCGTTCAGCGTTGCGTTCTATTAATCTGACATGCTCGCATGGCCCGCCCTAACATCGAAATTGTCCTCAGTCCTCTCAGACATGGCTTTACATAATTAAAACTATATATGTTCCTTTGCTTAATGGGATATATCTAATGAATTGCGTTTCTTTTCGGATTTTACAGATGCTCAGGAACAGCACCAGCAGCGGGGCAACCAGATTGCCTAATACCAGCCTATACTTGAGGTTATGCTGCGCACTCAGAGCACTGATGGCATTTTGGGTGAACTCATACTGACTGAAAATCATCTTTAATTTAATCTCCACACACACACACACACGAGCCCCTTCGGATTGGTTTCTTTTGGAATTTGGATCATAGGGAGGCATAGGGCTGGATACATGCTCAAGTTTTTATCAGAATGGAAAGGATAGAATAGCCCCGATATCCATACATGCCTAAACAGTTCAGCTATGTAGATATATATACATACATACATACTTACACTCTCAATCACCCACTCCCAAACTCGCGAGTCATATACATATACATTTTAATCGGTTCATTTTACCTGTAAACGCTAATTTACATAGTCGTAGATAGACCTAGTTCTGGTATTTTAGGCTAAAGAAAAATTAAAATGGAGAAAAAAAAATAAAGCAAGCAAAAACACTTCATGCGTTTTCGAGGATGTTCTCCATTAGGCGGCCACTCCTCTACTCCACTTCACCGCTCTCCAATCAAGACCCAGACTGTTGTAAATAGTTAAAGAAATCCTATCTTCAGTGGCAGGAGCAACGCTCGGATTATCTCAGGCAACGCATGGAACGCATGGAGTGTCAATTGTTGCTACATTTATGTGTGTTTAGATACACATATAAAGTATGAATACATATATACAGTATGAATACATACATATAGACAGTATGAATACATATGATTTGTAAATATTAATAAGCATTGGGCCATTGTATAAGTTCATAGTCTCTATCCATAATCAATCTAATCGTAATTCTGTAATTTTATGTTAACTAGAACTTTAATCGTAATCTTAACTCTAGTTAGAATCGCGTAACAAATTGAATGAAATGTCTGCACCCTCAACTATTACTGAATATTACAAGTTAACTATTTAAACAAACGAAAAAGCTGTATACCCTTTATACCCTACAGCATTAATCTGCTGGCATCATCTATGTTTTTTATGTTAACTCTTAGTCCAATGTTAGCCCCTTCAAAAACTGAAATTGAAAGCGACAAAAAGACTGCAAATAATCAAAATCGATATTCGTCTTAGGAATAACCAAAATATAGGGCAAACAAATATATATGAATATGATTTGGCAATTGATGATTACTGGGGCAATAAAGAATTTTTAAAAATAATCTGCAATAATTCTTTTATTTCGTTCGATATTTTTCAACGGAGGGAATCGGAAACAACTTACCCGGCTGATAAGCGAATTAGTCTGAGATTACGTACATATATTACGCATTCATATTTATATGTAAGTATATTTAGAATTCATAGATAAGAAATATTTATTTGCAAATATTTCCTCTTGATATGAAAATTTCAAAAAGGGCATGACTCGATCGTCGGCTCAAAGGCCTAATGTCTAATACTCTTTCTAAATAGAAAAGCAGAGAGTTTTGGAAAAAAAAATGTCGGCAAAAGACAACACATTCTAAAATTACAAAGCAGGTACAGGTTGAGGGCCGCATAGGCCTGAACCAATTGTTGGGCCATAGTTCGTTTTTGCGTTACCTAAGACCATGATCATTTTCTGGAAAATTCCATATCAGTTATTTGCATAAAGATAGATGCACATGATAAGGCTTAAAAATCCCTTATGAGAAATACAGGCAATATTTTACTCCTTCACTACAGAGTAAACATCAATTTTAAATCTTATCGACGCATCTAATCAACGAAGTACATACATATGTACGTATGTGTATGTAGGTTTTGCACGTTTGTTTGTTTGTTTGAACGATAACGAGGAATTCGAATCGAATGCAAAGCTTCATTCCAGCTAAGAAACGCCATACCAGAAGCTGTACTTAAATTCATACATGCATGGATGTGTACAAATGTATATATGTACATATGTATTTAGGTACAAATGTGTATGTATGTATGCAGTCCACAAATAAAACGGAGTACAAAAGAAAGGTAAAGAAAATAATACATTTGTACTTAAGGAACAAAAAACCGTATAATAAAGGACCTAAAGAAAGAAAACCAAAAAAAGGTTAAGGAAAACCGAAGATAAGAACAGAGTGACAAAAGGAATGTAAAGAGAAGAGAACACAAACAACGCTAACGTGACGTTCACCAGATACACACACACTCTCGAATATTAGAGGAAGAAAGGCGACGGCTTGAACACACATTTCGACAGCTTAGTTTTCAATTCTACAACTAAAATGAAGTAGGAAAATAAAGTTGAAGAAATAACGCAAAGTAAGTAGAAGGACCTGCAAAGAGATAACAAAAAAAGGTTAAAGAAAACTGAAGTCAAGAACACAGAGAGAATAGAGAATAGGTAAGAGAAGAGAAAAAACAACCCTAACCCACACACACACACACGTGAGCACATCATGATAAGCGAATATTAGCACAAGAGAGACGGCGGCTTAAAAATTCATTTCGATTTCGTCAGTGGCCGTGCGCGCATGAATTATTCTTAAAAAAAGAAAACAATGGAGCAGGTGGAAAGTTTTTTAGCTGATAAAACTGTGGAAGCTTGTTCTCAACACAATCATGTCCCCAATAAATCGAAACCCACTGAAAACGCTGACAAAAGCGACAGCGATGTGGAAATAGTCGAATGCTTCGGTCTGGATGAGCCAAATTCACAAAAAATAGGCGAAAATACACTCTTTCCTCCAGCGAAGAGGAATGTGACGCAAATTCCGTTGCCGTTGGCCACGCCGCCGTGGTCGCCCACAGACACTGCAATGCCTATCCTCACGAACCTGCTGAGCGGGAACGGACCCATCCAAATTCCACCTGGCATGGTACTTTGCATTCCGTGCTATCTGTGCCAGAAGCAGTTCTACGACGTTGATCTTCTCAAGGAGCACCTAAACCAACATGTCATGGAAATGTACCAAAATAGTTCGCAGCCGCAAGTCACGGGTCAGCCAACCATGCCACAGCCTTTCTTAAAACCGATTAAAATCCACTTTTCAAGTGAACAATCAAAACTACCGCGCGATCCATCATTTAATAACACATATTTACAACATATAAAAAAAAATAAAGACTCCGCCGAATGTTCGATTTGCAAGATCGTGCTAAGCTCTCGCCAGTGCCTGGATTTACACCATAGGCGCTTCCATAAGGAGAAACCACGCAAAAGGGAGAAGCGTTTCGCATGCATGTACTGCAACTTGCAGTACGTACACAAAGGCCACTTAAATCGACATATAAAAAAAGTCCACAATTTTCATGGTTTTGATCTTCCAAAAGAACCAGCGTGTCGGATTCCGTCCCCCTGTTCATCTTCAGCGTCCACATCGGAGTCAAATTCAACAGAAACTAGCACTGAATTGTTTATTGCAGAGCCAGCCGTCGACTATAATCCGACCAGCGGAGAGTTCATAGCGCCCTGGGAATTGGGCAATGGGGAGCCAACCGCTGAATATTGTCCTCCCATATTGCCCTCAGTAGAAGCGAGCCCTCAAACGATTAAAGCGGAGCCTGGCGTCAATTCATGTGCGGCAAGCGAATCGACTGAAGAGCTGGCAGCGAAGGCAGCCGCCCACTACTGTCCGCCCGCCCAGTGGGCCGCCATGGGCCTCCCGTTTGCAAATGGTTACTTCATTCCCATGGATCCCAATAAAATTTATCCACCACGACGGGACGATTGCTTCTTTCCGTATGTGTTTCTAGTCTTATATGTATGTAGCATCCGAAATAATTTTGTTTTATTTTTTCTAGTGAATTTAGCAACTGGATCAGCGAAGAAGATATGGAGAAGTATGCCGGACGGGGCCAGACCTGAAATGCACTCTAAGAAGGAGACTGAAGCCTTAATGGATATATGCAATTCCACTTTTAATTTTTGTCATTAATTATCAGCAAAGCTGATAGTCCGCTTTAACCGTTTGAGTGAATTCCACTCGTATCTGTCGGCACTCGTACGTAATAGAAGTGGTACTGGAGACCCAATCCAATACCAAAAACTAATAAAGAACTGAAATCCAAGAAATATTATTCCGAGTGTTTACAAAAATAAATTTTGGCGTGTTATACAAAGTAGATTTTAAGAGAAGTGAGAGGGACACTGTCAAGTGTAAACAATCTTGCCACAGAACTGAAAGATCGAATTAACTCATACATATTTGGCAAGTTTTATTTATGAGTACCATCGGAAATGCAATCCAAACGAGAAGGAACGTGGGAGTCGCTTCTGGGGACGCGACTCTACTTATACCCGTACTCATTTTTAGCTTATGATTTTATAATGTTAGAATTAAAACATGTACATTTTACCTTTTTTTTTGCTGCATCTTATCTACATCTACAATGTATATTCTACATCTAACATGTAGATTCTACATGTAGCATTTAGATTCTACATCTTTTTCGCTTAAGGGCGCTCGCGCACTGAACGCGGCCGAGTTTGCGAGCGAGAAAGAGAATGAGTAGCGGGTCTCTGGCTGAAGTAGGTGGGGGAGCAACTGAAAATTAATTTCGTCATTCTGGCTATAATTATGATCCGATCTGATTCATATTCGGCAAGCAGGTAGATATGGTCATTCTCTACGATACTGCGATTTATTCAGTTTTATTTTATCTTTAAAATTGTGCCTGCCACAGATTTTCGTCCTTTGTGGGGGCGGGTCGATATATTGAAATACACTTGTAGCAGTGTGATATCACATGAGTCTGGAAACCAAATTTGGTTGCCCTAACTCTTATAGTCTCTGAGATCCAGGCGCTCAACAAGACGGACGGACGGATCAAGAATATGATGAAGAATATATATACTTTATGGGGTCGGAAACGTTTCCTTCTCTGCGTTACACACATCCACTTTTACCACAAATCTAATATACCCCTTAACTCTTTTTTGAGTACGGGTATAATAAGCAGAGTTACTGTTAGAACAGTTATTTTGTAACTAAAACTAGCTAAAACACGATACTTGATACAGCGTTTTTTACACCGTTATATGGCGATAGATATAGAAACGACATAAAATTCATTCGAAACATTTAACTATAAAAAGGAGAATTAATATGAGTATATCTGAAGGTCGAAAATTACTTTTAGGGGAACCTAAGAATTCATTCTGCAATTAAAACTATAAAAAGGAGAAATGCTCTGAGTGTACATACATATGTATGTACCTATCTGAATTGAGTTAAGTGCATTTTCCGTTTTTATGCTTCCATAAGCTTAGCTTCTTTTATAGTTAAAGGTATTATGAGAATTATTTGACTTGATTAAATATTGTCGTCGTCTGGCCAATCAGTAAACACATTTTATAATCAGAAGAGTAACAATATACGAAGCTGGAGTTATAGGCACCACACAATTAACACATGTGGCAACACAGATGCATTTGCAAATATTAATAGGAAAATAATTAAATAAATAAGTTGAAAATGCACTTATTATAAGTACAGTCCCAGGATTGCTGAGCAATAAATTGCTGGCTGCCTCCCAATACACACAGCCATACTCCAGTAGAACTCCAACAAGCTCCCAGCCAGATTCAAGCGACGACGATGCTAAAAAGATACCGGAAATGTAACAGGAAACAAAATGACTTAATGGTCACGATTGGCGAAATGGCGAGCTGACTCCTGACACTTGACTCCCGACCATCGACAACCATCGCCCACCATCCCCACTGCCTGACTCCTGGTTCAATGGCGTCACTGAATTTGCACTTAAAAAGGCTGCAGCTGCAGGTGTGAGACTTGTCTTTTGATCGTTCTTGTGCCTGCATGAAGAGGTTATCATTTGTTATATGTATTTGGCTTCTGCTTTAAATGTGGGACCATTTTTGTTCGATATACTTTCTCCTTGTAATGGTTATTAGCGAATATAACCATCATGCTCGTTCAATAATATTCGAATAAAACAGAAATCATCTGGAGAATACATTTAAGCATGAAAAAACTTCAGAAAAATGTGTTGCATTGAAAGTGATTTTTATTATTTTGCAGCATATACATACATACCCCACACCAACTAATATTTACACGTAGTTATGTAGTGGTTGTTACCACTTCGGTGGAAGTGTCATCTTCAGAGGTAGAGCTCCTTTCGGAAGAATCCTCGTCGGAGGAAGAGCTCCCGTCGGAAGAAGAGTCCTTGTCGGAGGAAGAGCTCTCATCGGAGGAAGAGCTGTCTTCGGAAGAAGAGCTCTTATCGGAGGAAGCTTCCCGATAGCGCTCAATGATCTCCTCCAGCTGGCGCTGCACACTGGGCTTTTCAAGAGCATATTCGGCCACGGTCTGGCCTACACAGCTACTGGCATCGAGACCCACGCCCAGTAGTTGCAAGCCCTGCAGCTTTAGGCTGAGTAGTGCTCTGGGTGCATCCCTTAGCTGGTCGATGGCCTTATTGATGCCCCTGTGGCATGAGATGCTTTCGGAAGTGCGATTCAGGCAGATGTTGATTTGTCCAAGCAGATCATTGGTGGCGTTTTGGAACTGGGTGATGGTTTCGTGGACCTTCTGCTCGTACTGGCCCTGGCGAGCTTGCAACTCCTCCAGGCAGCTGTGCAGATAGGCCGTATAGCGATTCTGCAACTCGTTGATGATGTCTTCGGCCTCGGCGCGAAGCGCTCCAGCTGTTCGGCTGCCCAGTCGTTCCACTGTTCCTTGATTTCCCCGGCATACTTTTGCCTCTGCTCTTCCAGCTGCTCGTTATTTCGGCAATCGAGGCCTCCAGCTCTACGGCCGAGGCACTGATTCTTTCGAGAGTTTTTAGGGCCTCTTGCAGGGCGTTGCGCTTAACTCGGTCGGACACATTCCGTATAACACCACGCAGATTCTGCAGCGCAGCCTGCACATTCGAGGAGAAGTCTGAGAGTGCATCAGCGAAAGCCTTGTGGAGAGCTTGGGCGAGCTGTTCTCCAAAATTGGCAGCATCCTGGGCGAACTGACTGGTGGAGTTCTTCAGGCTATCCAAGAAGTCCTCAGCAATGGCCGATCCGTTTTTCCCGACACCAATGATACCGTCAACGATGTGCTGGCTCGCATTTCCCAATCGGTCCACAGCCCCTCAAGGAGGTTTGGCTCCGGCTTGGCCAGAACACATCCAGCGCTGACGGTTAGGACGAGCAAGAGTAGCGTTGTCTTGTTCAAATGCATCTTCTCGATCGACTGTTGGCCAAATGAAACTCTCTTACCGACAGTTCTCCCACATTTTATACCATTTCTGGGAGCTTGGTAAATAGGATTGCCGTCTACTAATTCAATATTGGATTAAAGATTACATCTATTTAATTAGTTTAAATCTATTAAGTTAGTTAATATTTGAGCAGCTGATTGCCCATGCTGACGTGCAACGCGGGAAAGTGCATGCGGGTTGGCTAATGATATAACGGATATATATCATATCAAATCAGATATACATAGATGAGTATGAATGGAGTTTTTGAGTGATTCTTTCGTATATATATGTACATGGGACACATTTGAGATCCACAATAATCGTATGGACTAATTTCAATTGCTGTACTTTTTAAATTGAATAAGCAAATTATTCGATAACGCGAATTCCGAGCTGCCAAACTGCTTTGATGCGGGTTCAGCAAACATTCCTTTATGTATCGCATGATATCACATGAGTCTGGAAACCAAATTTGGTTTCTCTAGCTCTTATAGTCTCTGAGATCTAGGCGCTCATCGAGGCGGACAGACGGACATGGCTATATCGACTCGGCTATTGATGATGATCAAGAATATATATACATACATACTTTATTGGGTCGGAAACATTTCCGTTCACATCCACTTTTACCACAAATCTAATATACCCCTTAACTCTTTAATGAGTACGGGTATAAAAATGATGACTCTCAAGTAATTGAAGACGGCAAGCTCAAAGTGCGGGGACAGTAATACAATGTCGTAGAGGTTCGGATCTTAACTCAGAGAAAGGGAAGCCACATTTAATAACGATATTATATTATAAGTCTGACAAAAATACCAGAATGTGGTTACATTTTTTTGCCGTTAGCAGCGTCGTCTGTTGTCAATCCAATTTGTTGCTGCATCTCCGCATTTATAACAAATCCATATGTACATTCATACATACATATATGTATATGTTTATGTACATATATTTTTAGTATATTCGCGTAAATTCTGACTTTTCTAGTAAATATGTATGTAAATACATATATACATACATGCCTGTGCTATTCTTTTTGATATTTCCACACTCCCGCGTTGCTGCATAGAATATGGCAGACAAAACAAAAACATATTTTATGTAGGTTGTTTGATATGTAGGTTCACACATACATACAAATGCTTGTATGCGTTTTGCGGCAATATTTTATAGATCATCCCATTATAGAAGAAACAAGGAGCAGGCAAGGAAGACCGTTTTGTTATTTTCCTTATTTCTCTTCTCTTCTATTCTTAAGAACTCGGCGCACTTGACACACAACATACATACATACACATGTGCCCATGCATTGCCATCTCGTTCATATTACGCCCCTCTTTTTCTCTTTCTTCCTCTGCCTTTTGTTTCTGCTCAGTTGCGCAGTTATTTTAGATTCAGTTGCTCGAAGGGGTCTGCAAGGGGAAGTCGAAACGCAGGCGCGCCGTTACAAGACAATGCTAAACGAAATGAAATAAGTTGAACACAATAACAAAGGAGATTGGAAAGCGAAACCACAATAGAACCGTATATTAGTGGAGAATTTGTGTCAGCAAGTAAGTGGACAGCTGGACATTCGTTTACTTCAAGATGGTAATGGTGAAATTCAGTTTCAGTGGTCAACAATGGACAAAGCATCCTCAGAGATGGAGACAGACTTGACTGGCCTCCACTTGGGTTGCTTGCTGTGCGATAAATGTTTCGTCGGCATAGATGCGCTCCAGGAGCATCACCTGTCCCACTTTCCGTCGGTCACCCAACCGATCCCCAAGAGTCATTCCTGTGACCTGTGTGGGCGCGCGCTGCACTCGCTGCAGCAGCTGAAGAATCACTACAAGCAATACCACGAGGCCCTGGTCAGTACGGAATCGAAAACGGGAGAGTTTTTTGAGTGCAATCGTTGCGCCAAATACTTCGTCCTTAAGGACTATCTCACCCTCCACATAAAGCTTAAGCATTCCGAGTGGGAGATAAAGAAACCAAATGATTCGAATCATCTGCCACGGAACCCCCAGCATCAAAAATATCCACCGCGCTTTGATTTCATCAACGGCGGGTAAGTTGAGTGATTGATTTTTCGGTTTAATTGATTAACTCTAACCCACACTTTTCCTATCCAGGACTGTGTGCTTGGACGACGACTATTAAGTCTCGGAGCCCACATCTCAATATTGCTATTGTGGAATATTTTTTGATTTTTGTAAAAAATCGCCGTTATGGTTCATGAATTGGACATTGTTGGCTCTGAGAGCTGAATTGCCGAAGTAGCTGAAATTAACCACAGATGCTATATAAGGAGAAAGAAGCGTGCCTGCATTTCTTAAAAATAAATTTTTTACTAAATACAAATGTACATATTATGCAATATCACACAGTTGATTTAATATCGCTGCCAAGTGGACAAAATTGGTTTAATCTCTTATATATAGTATGTATGTAAATAAATACGATTGAAAAAGAAGAACGTTTCCGTTTCAAACTATCACTAATGCGCAACGCTGAAAGATCTGTTGGAATTTCATGGCAATGATAAGAAGTTGACGCCAGCTGGTGCAATAGCTGTAGGATAGGATATGGTGTGTACAAGGGCTGGTATCGCCGGCAAAACGTTTGTTCGTTTTCAAATAAAATTCAACCCAGGCACCCTGTATCCGCATATGTTCTCATTTCACGACTTTTCGCTGACATGCGCATTTTTAACCCCCCAGCCAATGTCCCGGTCGGTCACGTCGCTCGCTTGGTCTCTGGTCTCTTCTGGCTCTCTCCGCCATGCTGGTGGTGAGCCCACAGAGCGGCGGCCATCTCCGTCGATTTTTGTCCATCGCTTGCTGCAGTCGTGCTTTTCGTTGTTCTTAAAATTAATTTCCCGTTGGCGTGCCGTTCCGCGTAGTCTTCGTTTTGGCTTCGCTGCGTCGACCTGCTGGCCCCCGGGCCTGTCGTCTGTTCAATTTGCAACCAACAAATAAAAAAGGTTATTGTTGAAAGTATTCTATTCCCAGCAACTGGCCACCACGACGTGGATCTGCCTAAAAATAGCGAATCACAGACACTGCACAGTCCCGTCCCAGTGAATCGTCGTGCCTCACATGTTGTCGGTGTATGTGTCTGCGTCTGCGAGTGAAGTGGATATCTGTTTAAAAATAAAACAACGCCGATACGGAAGAACAGTGCCAAGTGACATCCATCAGCATCAACGATAACAAAGCCCGCAACTGCCTCCAGTGGACGCAATCGCCAGGTGAGGGAGGACAGATTTTGTTAATCAAATTCATAAGGATTGTTTCCAACTGTAAATACTCTCACGCGCTGCTCTCTTGATTTGACCACTCTCTTTTGCTCGCTCTCTCTCTCTCGCTCTTGCTCTCCCGTTCTTTTCCCGCCACGCTCAGTGTGACCAGACGGTCGATGGTTCCGAGCCTGTAAACTCATTTTGTTCGAGTGTAGTTGCAATTACTTGAAGTTTTGAATCAACCCCAAGACGGCGGTGGTGTGGTCCTAGGGGTGAGTGGGTGGGTGTACCTGCCTTATCTTACGCTCGGAATGACTGCTATTGTTAGAGTGAAGTGCACATTCACCCTTTCCCAGCCCCCAAAGACATGCTATTGAGGGCATGTCTTCCAGACCACTTGGCAGACTTCAGCCAGTACTGCCCGTAATTAGTGTAATTGCAGCATGGCTCGGCTCGGGTGGACTTCTGGCCGCACTGCATTGACAGCAATTGCAACACTACACGCCCCCACGGTACCCTCGCTGCACAAACGGAAAATGCTCTCCGTATCCCCGCAACCGCCTGCTGAAACACGAACACACCCACCCACGGCGCTGACGTTGCTATATTTCGTTGTTGCACCGACAGGACGCTGTTGCCATGCTGCTGCAGCTGGTGCGTACGCACAAGTATGTAGTTCAAGGTCATTTGCTGGCCTCCAAGCCCACGGTGAGGGTGCAAGATCTCGCTTATTAGCGGCAATCGCCTAGGGAAATATGAACCGTATTGCAAGTTGAAGGACCTTCGGATCATGCGAATGTTGGGCCATCAACTTGAGACGCTATTTCTGTCGTGGCACTAATTTGCCCCCCTCCTCCACTGCCTGTTTCGTGTGAGAATAACTGTAAACGTGGCACTAATGAGCGGCTGGCATGCAACGCACGAGCCAGGTGGCGCGGCGACCCCATTACATGGGCAACGTGTTAGTGAACTCTGGCCCCCGACCTGGCACTTGGCCAAGACTTGGTCCTACAGCTACAGCTGCAGCTGCAGCTCCAGCTCGCATCCCCTGTCATGGCAGTGCAACAGGAAGCAAAGTCATTGAACACTTAATGGAATGCAGTTGCAAAACAGAAATAGTCGCCAATATTCTGGGCCACTGGGCTGCCCTTCCTTCCCGCAGATGAAAGTGACCATAAATTTTCCACTTGCACTAATCTTCTGACATCTGCCCCGTGGCCAGTGGCCAAATAAAGGGGGCAACCTACTTGGCTCTGCTTATTGCCAGCTAATTGCATTTTGCAGCTGGGACATAGAAGATAGAGAGAAAGAGAGAGCTCCGATTAGACAGAGTGTCGTCAGTTAGTCGCCATCTTAATATCCATCGCCATAGCCATAGCCATAGCCGTTGCCTTTGCCTTTGCCTCACCATCCAAGTTCAATGGAGCGCAAATTGTTGTTATGGCAACGAAATTCTACTGGCAACATTCTCCAGTGTCTGGCGGCGTTCCTTGTGGCGGGCGAATGACGTAAAAGAAGTCGCTGGTGGGGGAGGCTAAGAGGGTGCCATTATCCTTGGGCCTGGAATCACCATACAGCCATCCCCCACCACCACCCCCTGTTGACATGTTTATGCGCCAATTTACAAACCGTTTCCTTCGTTCCGTTAAAGCCAGCTTCGAGTATTGATTTTTGTTAACTCGATTACAGTGACAGCGCCGTGCCGAAAGGATAGCCAGCGATAGTGGTAGTGCTCTGTCAGCGTTTGAGTAGCATGCTAGCTGCAGTTATGGCATCGGACATCAATTGGGATCCAGGTGAGTGGCGTGCCAAGGATTTCAGCTGGAGGGCCTGACGCAAACGTTCTCCTTTGTTCCAGCTTTGTCTAAATTGTTTACCACGCTCAAGGAGTCAGAGAATCTGTCCAATGACCAGGAGATTGACTTTCTAAAGGCCCTCCTCGAGTCCAAGGAGCTCAATGCTCTGGTCAATGTGCACACAAAGGTGGCCAAAGTGGGCCGGGACGATCGCCTCGCCCCAGTGCTCTCCACCTCTGCCCAGGTGCTGTACGAGGTGCTGGAGCAACTGTCGCAACGCTGCCATCTGAGCGATGACTGCAAGGAGGTCTTCCACCTGCTGCAGGATGCACATGTTCAGGTGAGTGTGTCTCCTCCCAAAAGGACTAAAGCATGGGAAATGCAATATGCTGACCTTTCCACTCGTTGCAGCATTTACTGTTCGCGCACGATGCCATTGCCCAGAAGGACTTCTATCCGCATCTGCCCGAGGCACCCTTTGAGATTGACGAGGACGAGGAGACCATTAAGATTGTGCAGTTGGTGAAGAGCAACGAGCCACTGGTGAGCGCCTCTGCCCACACATCTCTCTCTCTCTCGCTTTCTCTCATTCCGCCGCTCCATTCCACTGTTCATCTGTCCACCGGTGGTTCATCCATGTCCGGAATGGCCATCGCCACTCTCATTGTGATCGTGACAGTGGTCTGCTCTGTGTTTGTCTCTCATATCCATACCCATACCCGCCACACCCCCTGCCTGTGTCTGCTCCTCCTCTATGCGCCTCCATTCATGCGTTCGTCGTATCATTCGTCTCATCCGTCTCATCCGTCCCATCTACATATTTCAATTCTTCTCAAAGCTAATCAATTTTGTAAATTTTGCTTTCGACCAAAATCGAATACGATCGACTCGATATCTCATTAAAAAAAAAAACCAAAAACCAACTAAAAAACATTTGCTAACAAAAAATATAATAATAAAAAAAATAAACACAGACAGGAGCACAGAGTGCGGAGCCAATTGTTGTAAGTAAACGAATGTCCATAGCATAGCTGTAAAAAGTTCCACCATAAACTACAACAAAAGAATTCCCGTTCCAAGCACCACTACAAGATGGATACGATACGCGTATTCCGACATAGAAAACTATACAAAACAAAAAAACGCACACCACACCACACACATTCTCGAACACAATTTGTTGGTTGTGTGCCGCCGCCCCCATTTGGTTGTTGTTGTCGCACATCCATCAAAACACACACATACATATAAACACACACACACATCGGAAACCGCACTCTCTCACTCACACACACACACACACACAGACATAAGTCGACTTGGAATTGGCGGCATATTGAAATTATTTTGCCTACTTTTAGGGGGCCACCATAAAGACGGACGAGGAGACGGGCAAGATAATCATAGCTCGAATCATGCATGGCGGTGCCGCCGATCGCTCTGGCCTGATACACGTCGGCGACGAGGTCATCGAGGTCAACAGCATTAATGTGGAGGGCAAGACACCCGGCGATGTGCTCACCATACTGGTAAGTGCCCAGAGACACCATAAACACCATAGAATCCATCCATAACACATCCACTTTCTTTGGCAGCAAAACTCTGAGGGCACCATCACCTTTAAGCTGGTGCCTGCCGACGCCAAAGGCGCCCAGCGGGAGTCAAAGGTGCGGGTGAGGGCCCATTTCGACTACAATCCCGATGTGGATCCGTATATACCCTGCAAGGAGGCGGGCCTGGCCTTTCAGCGCGGCGATGTCCTTCACATTGTGGCCCAGGACGATGCCTACTGGTGGCAGGCACGCAGAGAGCACGAGCGCACAGCCCGCGCTGGTCTCATCCCGAGTCGGGCTCTGCAGGAGCGCCGCATCATCCACGAGCGCACACAGCGGGATGGCAACGACTTGGACTCGAAGCGTAAGCATCCCATATTCCAGCTGGTTCATGACCATGTCCCCATATCGCTGCATGCCCAAGCCCCGACTGAAATTGATCTACTTCCATGTCGCCCCTTAATCCGCTCATCCGCAATCTGACTAACAATTGGCCACCGCCACTGACACCGCCACCTCCATCAACCATCAATCAGCCGGTTCATGCGCCTCACTCTGCAACACCACCCCACCCGGCTCCCCGCGACTGCACACGAGCAGCAGCAGCTCCTCGTGCCGCCAGCCCAAGACTAAAAAGATCATGTACGACTTGACAGAGAACGATGACTTTGATCGCGAGCAGATCGCCACCTACGAGGAGGTGGCCAAGCTCTATCCCCGGCCAGGCATCTTCAGGCCATTGGTGCTCATAGGTGCCCCCGGCGTGGGTCGGAATGAGCTGCGCCGCCGCCTGATAGCCCGTGATCCCGAGAAGTTCCGTAGCCCAGTGCCATGTAAGTCGCCCCATTTGTGTCCACCCCATCCATCTTTACAGAGGCATTTACAGAGAGTTTCTTCTTACAGACACCACCCGACCCATGCGCACCGGCGAGGTGGCTGGACGCGAGTACATATTTGTGCCGCGCGAAAAAATGGACGCCGATATCGAGGCCGGAAAGTTTGTGGAGCATGGCGAGTACAAGGGACATCTGTACGGCACCTCGGCGGAGAGCGTCAAGTCGATAGTGAATGCTGGCTGCGTCTGTGTGCTGAGTCCCCACTACCAGGCCATCAAGACGCTGCGCACGGCCCAGCTGAAACCGTTCCTCATACATATTAAGCCACCAGAGTTGGATGAGCTCAAATCATCGCGCACCGAGGCGCGGGCCAAGTCAACGTTCGATGAGGCGAACGCCAGGAGCTTCACCGACGAGGAATTCGACGATATGATTAAGTCGGCCGAGCGCATTGACTTTCTGTACGGCCACTTCTTCGATGTGGAGATCGTCAACGGCGAACTGATCACCGCCTTCGAACAGCTGGTCCAGAACGTGCAGCGGCTGGAGAATGAGCCGCTCTGGGCACCCTCGATCTGGGTGCAGTAGAAAGCCAAGCCAAGTAAACCAAACCAAACCGTAGATGCCCATCTATAGGTGCATTTCATGCAATTTGTTAAACCAAACACCAAACACCAAAGTATTTTTGCCATACGAATTTAGCGAACAGCTAACAAACATGTAGTTGAATAGTAGTTGAGGAGCGAATAGGAAGGAACGTTAGAGAGCCACCACTGCTCTATGAACCCGTAGGCGCGGTCCTGATGCTGCTGCTGCTGGGCTGGGGACACTACTCCCGTCCAGCTTTAGTCCTTTCACGACAAGTACCTTTTTTTGCGTAACAGTGAAAACAATGAAAAGAAAACAATAAAAAAACAAAAATTGAAAGAACTTAGAAACCAGCAACTACAATTTAGAACGGAATTACACTTGCAATTACAATTACAAATTATAAATTATAAATTACAAATTAAATTATGTGAAATTGTTGTATGTACAAAAATTATTTGTGTTCACATGGATTAAAATTATAAAATATATAATGTATTTATTAAACATGTTGTTAAAATCAAAAGAGTTAATCCTTCCCTAGCCC
The DNA here is from genome assembly GCF_018151105.1 of Drosophila obscura. NCBI lineage: Eukaryota > Metazoa > Arthropoda > Insecta > Diptera > Drosophilidae > Drosophila > Drosophila obscura. The sequence goes on along the minus strand of NW_024542774.1, from coordinate 9,674,340 downwards.
TACCTTTACCCCACCCCACCCCCGTTTAACTATAACTGTAACATTGACGCTAACTGTATTATATCTCAATTGTATATACAGGAGATCTACGTTCCACAAATAATATGTGAAATTTCTCTAATTTCCCAACTAATTTCATTTAACGAAAGGGTTTTTTGTGCGGCGATTCATTGTTAAAAACAAGTGAGAAATTAATAAAAAAAAACAAAACCCAATTTTAAAAGGAAATTTTTGAGGATTCCAAAGGGCGAGGAAATGTTTAAATTTTTCGATCACAAATAAAAGAAGACATAAACACAGCTTTATTGGGCAGCACATTTGTAGGTATACATATCGACACGACACTCACATATTAATATATATATATATATATAGCAGTATATAATCCTTCATCTAAGCATAGCCTATGTGGTACATTGTATATCTTATCCATATGAAAGTCTATCCAGGATGCGTCATCAGTTTTCTTGATTGATTGCTAATTGCAGATTGCAGATAAATTGCTATTGTAATACGAAGACAAAGACTAACGCCCATCCATATCCATTGCACTGGAATCATTGTCAGGTATCGCAGTCGCCCCATCAGTTCGCCCCTTTCTCTCTCTCTCTCACTATAGCTAAAGCTGCGACTTTGTAGCGTTTCGGGAAGCGGTCTGCCCGTAGAAATCTGCCAGGCGTTTGGCCTCACGCCAGCCAGCTTCGACAGCGCCATGAACCGTGGAGTAGTAGTGCTCACTGGACGCCTCGCCGGCAAACTGAACAATGGGCTTGTCGCAGCGGCTCTGCTGCAGCTCCTCCCTCGGCTCGCGCTCCCGCTCCGGCGTGGTGGACACCACGGTGAGTGGATGGGCGAGCTCGCGGGCTCCTGTGCCCAAGTTCTCCGTTTCCATTGAACGGTAGGAGTATGAGCCGCGGAAGTTCTCGTTTGTGTGCCAGGCAGAGGCGCGGAAGCTGCTTGGCTCGGGGATGTTCCAGTGCAGGAAGCGGCGGAAGAGGTACATGCAGCCAGCCAGAATCTCATCCTCAGGCAGGGTCTCCATGTGCCGGCCATTCACATTGGTTATCCAACCGGCCAGGATACGGGGTTGGTAGCTCACGCGATAGAAACCGAAGACGTCCTCCAGCCATGCCCGCGACGTCCCCCGTATGTCCTCCAGATCCTCACTCCGCCAGAGCAGCGTGAAGCCCGTCCAGTCGTCAGGCCAGAAGGCCACCGGGAACTCCACAAAGATCTTGTTGACGGTGCCAAAGGCCAGTCCGTCGATGGCCCGCTGCTTTTCCACTGGGAGCTTGGGCTCGAACAGACGCCAGTGTTGCTCCTTGAGCACGCCCAGGGAGACGGTGACCACCACATGATCGGCGATGCAGTTCTCGCCGTTGCTCAGCTGCAACTCCACGCGTCCATCGTTGCGGTTCCAGTTGAGCTTCAGTGCGCGGGTGCCGAGGAGCAGGCGCTGTTCCAGGACCCCCAACTCCGACTTGAGTTCGCGGGCGCGCATCAGCAGCTTCAGCAGCTCCACATAGCCCTTGTCCTTCCAGTTGAGCAGAATGTCGCCATCGCACTCCCAGTAGTCCAGGTAACCACGGCCCGACACCTGGTCCAGCGTGTCGGAGGCCTCCACCGAGTTCTCGAACTTCTGATAGTTGTCAAAGAACTCTCTGGCCACCACCGCATCGATGTCGGCGTTCTCCGGGCGGCGCAGGGTGTCATAGAACTTGTTGGTCAGGTAGCTGCCAAGGGATCCGCTGCAGTGGCGCAGCTCCAGTTGCCGCGACACCAGTGAATCCCCGACGATCGCCTTCAGGCGGCTGGCCACGTTGTCGGGCACCACTTCCCGGTTGGAGCGCACACACTGATAGTTCTCGTAGACGGGACCGGTGGACTCCAGCAGCTCCTCCTCCTGCCGCCTGGTCAGCTCGTACACAATATTATCGCGCTCGCCGTGACACCACTGGGCGCCCAGATCGATCACATTGTCCCCAAAGGGTATGGTGTGTATGCGTCCGCCCACCCGCTCCTCGGCCTCCACCACGAGCACGTTCTGAAAGCCGTACTCCAGCAGCTTGGTGGCACACGCAATCCCCGAGGCTCCGGCTCCAATGACAACGATCTTGCGCTCGAGATTCCGCTGCGCCTCGCTCATTCTGTGTAACTAAATCTGGGAATGGAATGGAATGAATGCACAAAAGCAAATCAAGGGGGAGGTAAGTAAGAATACTCGTGCCAATTGCTGGAAAATGTGCAAATGCACACCCCATGCATATCTGAGTGTGGGAGGGACGGTACGGTGTCAGTTGTGGAGGCAACCAGGAAACAGAGACCACCGTTAGTTCATTTTCCTACGAAATTGTTTACATTTAAATAGCAGGCTGTGTTGTAGTGCAATTGAAGGCACTTGAGCTTTATCAATTCCATGCGGCTGCACAGGGGCCGACACCTATAATACCCTAACAGACGCCTTCTAGAAATATTTACATTCTGCTGTTCACCATACCCTTTCATAGGGTATACATTTTGCACACAACAAACACTTTGATTAGAAAGAAATTGAAGCGCGCGCGCGGCAAACGTAACGGCATTTCAGACTCTGATAAGAGTCTCAAAAAAGCTCCCCTCAGCAATACTTTCAGCCACAAGTAGCGAGGGGGATGTATGTATGTATGTATGTATGTACGTATGTTTGGCCTTTGGCTGCATGAATTTATTAATAGTCGCCACATAGAGAGTGTTGCGAAAAGTGGGCAGGGGCAGGGGCCGTAACATAGCCATAGGAGCCTGCCTAGAGGAACCAGTGGCCGCACCAACCGGACCAGCGGCTTTTACTGCGGCAACATACCTTTGGATCTCCTCGAAAATGAATGCTCAGGGCGCTCCGCCACTCACTTCCTGGTCGCGAAAAGAAAGTGTGTGTGTGTGAGAGAGAGAGCGAAGCATTGATTTTATATTTGGCCACAAATGTTCAAGGTTTTTGTTTCGGCCCGGCAGGCGGCAACAAACCAAAATACAGCCACCCATTGACACCCCACAAACATGTGTGCGGAAATATATTTAACCAAAACAAATTCGTGTGTCTATCCAACTCAATCCACCCAACTCCACTCCAATCGAGCACTCACCGAAAACTCGTGACTTTGTATTTCAAAATCCCCGAATATATTCACAATCAAACATTTTGACTGCAACTCTCGAGGATTATGTGGCTCCAGTCCTATGTTGAGAAGTGGAAATCAAAGGAAAATTCTGACTGAAGCGGCTGCTGCGGCGGCGGACACACAAACAAAACTGAAATGCCGAGGAGCAAATAGCATATGGAAACGTGCTTCTTTGGCCATGCTTATGCTGTGCTGCGCAGTGGCGCTGTGGGGTTCTCCGTGGGGGCGCTGTCGCCTAGCAGTCCCCGTCAGATTGTTGACAACGTCTCTGCGCTACGCTCTGCGCAGACTTTAAGCTTACGAATAGCTTTGAGTGAAAGCTGTGCCGCTACAGCTGACTGACTGCCTGAGGGAATGATGGAGGGAGAAAGGTGCAGGGCGAGTGAATGTTGAGTTCTTTTAGGTTGGGTGGGAGATTGAGAAAGAAGGAACGTAAGTGAATGGGTGGATGGGACCCTTTGAGCCGCTATGGATGCAATTGGCGCCATTAGAAAGTGTTTTGGGTTTTGGTTTGGAATGATTCAATATAGTATATATATATATATTTACTCAACTGCATACAAGTTTTTGCTATATTAGTGGAATTGGCTAAAACTCTTCATTAAATAACTCGCTTGATATATGTTTGTTTGTGTAGGTGTGTGTATACGATATATTCTTCGATGTATGTACATGTTCCTTTGGCCAAATTGGGGAAATTACAGACAGGAAAATCTTGATTAATTCGTATACATATATATATATTTCTTTTTTATTACATGATCATCGGTTCGGTCTTTGTCTTTAACTTTGGAAATGCATATGTATTCAGAAATCAGTATAGATATAGATGTATGTATGCATGTGTGTGTAGAGGCATGTACACTTTGATTTAAAAGTTATGGTACGTGTATATACAGCAAGGGAGTTAGTTTACTTGGATTCTGCTGATAGTTCATTTGAATATAAAATATAGCATTTACTTGCGAATATCCAAACAAAGTGGAATCCAAAGCATTAACTAATAAAACTAATTTACACTAAATACCATTAAAAATAAGTGACTTGGAAACAATCGAAACAAAACGCAATTACAAAATAATAAATAGAATTATCACAAACAATAACAGCCCCGTTAGGATGAGAATGGCAGCCCACTGACGTTTATCTGCAACAGAGAATTACATATGTATATTATTAAATCTTTTTGAATATCATCATTGCACTCACCATTATTCATGTGCAACACTTTGGCAACCTTCTTCATGGTCGTGTCCAGCTTGGACTCTGTTGTGTCGAACTCGTTACCAAAATCATCCAACATCACAGCCTGCTCATCCAACTCGACGCCGATCTGCCGCGATACAGTCTTCAGGGTGCCAATGGAATCACTGATCATGTCGAGCTGCTCATCCTGGCCCTGGATCATGCGCTGCTGTATGGACACTGTCTCGCCCACATACTTGTGGCCGGGACTGTCCAGGCTGCTGGCTTGATGCTGCTGCCCATAATGACTGGGACTGTCCAGGGCATTCTCCAGCTTCGAGTACTTGGTACCGCTGTGGCGGGAAGCAGCTGCTGCCGCTGCTGACATGGTGCCGGCAATGGTATTGGCCACCGCCTGACTGCCGCTGTTGATCAGTGAGTTGCCGTTCAGGGCGCTGGGGCACTCCACCAGGTAAGTGCGATCGTTGTGCGGATGGAGATGGTACTCGTTTGAGTTGGTGTTGGTATTGGAGATGGTGTGATGATTTGGTTGATTCTGATTGGGATTGTTGCGATCGTTGTCGAGGAGCGGCTGATGTGCGGTTATGTCTCTGTCCCTGTTCCGGTTCAGGCTCATCTTATCCTTCATCTGCTTGACCTCATCGCGGGTGTTGTCGATGAAGTGGCGCCGGCTGGAGAGTTCGCGGTTGTCGATCCGAAACTTGGTCGGATTCTTCTCGACAATGCGTGCTAGTCGGTTTCCCAGGGTTAAGAAAAACCTCATAAAAAATGCAAAATTGTGTGAGCTAAGAGGGAAAGGTTAGGCAAAGCGAATTGATTTTTCGCAAATGTGACGTGACGTCGTTTTTGTCATCGTCGTCATTCTACAACACATTTTTAATGCAGTTTAGGAAAAGGATATTGATAGTGTCTTCGAGGTCCTCGAGATCCCATTCGATGCTCCGCAGCGAGTTACGCAGCTCGGTGGTGGTCCATTCAACCTCCGCTCCGCCGTCCTCCCCCAGCTCGCGCCAACGCAGGTAAAGGCCTCGTGTTTTGTTCAGAGCTTTGAATACCTCGCTGCATAGAGAGAAAGAGAGAAAAGCGAGAGTAAGAAGGAGATGTGGTAAGATGGGGGGGTAAGCTGGAGCGTAATGACGATGAAATTGCATTGCAATAAACCAAGCGGCGGCACCTACTCCTTGACTACGAAAAACGGATCCTCCAGAGACATTTTCACGTTCCTTGGCTAAATGGAAATTTACGGTTGCGGCAAGGGTAACAACGGTTATTTTTCACGTACGAGTACGAGTGTAACGGCTAGCGCACTCGACTTTTATATTCATGGATTTTTCTTCCTCTTTTGCGCTGCTCCACGGACGCGCACAAACACTGAGACACACGGGGAAAACCACCCCCGAAATTGGGGAAACTGCAAGTTGGAAAATGTACGAACATTCGTTTCTGCGGGGACGAGCTTGGACGAGACCGTTACATCAAAAAAAAAACATGGAAGCTACTATTTTTTTTAGCAGTTATTTCACAATCAACTGCGATCTAATCAAGCCATATACTCGTATTGCGGGAAGTGATGTTTGAATTGCACGTTTATTGATTATTGCCCTTTGACGAGCTGCTTATCTGCCCCGCGTCAGAGTTTCGTTACGGTTTCGGCCAGGCAATTGCGATGGCCCAGAGTACACTGGCGCTATTTCGCGCTCTGCTCCGGAACGACGGCAGCTGCTGCAGGTCGGCGAGAGTGAAGGCGAAGGTGAAGGCATTTGTTTATGCCACTCCAGCGGCTGCGCACTGGACGCCACCCCCAAGACGCCAACAAACCGAATCAAACTATAGTTTTCCAGCAGAAAGTGCCCCTTTTTGACAACAACTGGCCAGCACTTTTATTGCAACAACAAGAAACAGCTAAAGTGCCACCTCTGACCACAATGACACTGACCAAAACAAAAGTTCAGCTCACTCAACTCACCTTCTGCACGTTTCGACGTCATTGAGCAAAGCGCTTGTAGCAAACACTGTGACAAAATTCTATAGCAAATTGCACTAAAAATTAATAGATTAATATTTTTTTATTTTGCAACCAGGTGTTCTGCCCGATTGTTGATGCACTATGTATATCGATGTAGACGATATTTTTATACAATAGTATTGGTTCGATATACCGATATATAAAAAAATTGAAAAATATGGTCACACACTACGGCAGGCTATCGTTTTGGCCGTTGAGGCTGATTTCGTGTTCCGAATTAATTTGAAAACTTCACTTAAAATGCTCCAAAATGATGCGGTGCGAACACTGCAATACGATAGCGAAATACGCGTGGCACAGCAGCCAAGTCCCACAGAACCCAGAGGTAAGTGAATGAGACAATTTAACCAAGAAATATCAACCAAAACATGAATCACCGTGGGTGGACATTGGTAAATTTTTATTAACTGATAAGTGGTTTTGCGCCTGTGTTCGCCAGCCGCTGCATTCGGATTAATTGTTGTTGGGCTTACACGGCCCCTGTGTGCGGGAGTGTGCTGTGTTGTGTTAGTGCTCCAGTCCAAGAAATATGCGACATAAAATTAGCTATATCTTATCAGCAGAAGTTTTGTTATGGTATCATTATGGCCAACGGCGTACCTGTGTTACCTGTTCGCAGCAGTCGCCCCAGTGCCTTTGTTTCCAATCAAACTGAGATATTGACCAAGTATCGGCAAATAAGCGTACACCTATTCAAAGATATATATTAATTAATACAGCCTTGGTTTACTTGCAGTTTATGATTCCCATATTAGCATAACGTCACAGCCACGACCGGGGTCGGAGGCTCCCAGGATACCACTGCCCACAGTGACTGGCAGTCGAACGTTTATGCCCCTCTCCGGCTACGATTGCCTGGCGGACTTGCCCTCGGTCCACATTGAACAGACGTTCGAGTTGAATGAGTGTATGTGTAATGTCCATTTGTATATTCCAAATCAGAGATCCTCCAAAGCCATTTTCTTTCCCTGATAGCCCTGACAGCCGTCTCATCGGAGAACCGCTATGTGGTCCGATCGCCCCTGGGCGATGCCGTCTTTGCCGCCAGCGAGAGCTCCACGGAGAATAATCGACTCATTTGGGGCGCCGGGCGACCCTTCCAGATGCACTTGCTGGACAAGACACACCAGGAGGCTCTGGTATTCCGCAAGAAATTCGCCCTCGGTTCGATGTGCTGCCAGGCAAAGAGTCTGGAGATCTGGATACCGCCGGGCAATGTCATGGGCCGGGTGGTGCAGTCGCCCACGTTTATGCAGCCCGAGTTCTTCATCGAGGATGGAAATACGGGCCAGCCCGTCTTCTGTGTAGAGGGTCCAGCGAATTCCGGTTTCTGCTGCTTCTGTCTGCCCAAAGAGTGCTACTTTAAGGTAGAACACTCGCTACCCTCTCTGCCCGATTATCTAATTAACGTTGATCCACATGCAGGTACATTCGGGAGGTAACCTAAGGGCCTCCATCGATCACAAGTGGATGTCCAGCAAGTCCCAGTACACCACAAATATCTACTTTAGCGATGCCAAACTGACGGCCAAGGAGCGTGCCCTGATTTTAGGCTCAGCATTTCTGCTGGTAAGATGTATCCTAAATCTTGCAAAGCATCTTCCAATTCTCATCTGTTTTCCCCTTTCCAGGAATACATGTACTTCCAAACGCGCTTCTAAATGACGCGCAATCCAATGACAAAATACTTTTATCTTTCACATTGATTTCTTTATTTTTGTATTTTTTTTTTTGTATAAGTTTTCAAGTTTGTTGGTTTTGTTGTTTTTTTTTCGTTCAGTTTTTTTTTGATATATTTTACAATAATGTAATAGATCACTTCATTTTCTTGTTTTTTTATAACCACATGCATACACATTCAAATATACATATCCATATGTATATAGATATATCTATGCATGTATATTTATATATATACGTTGCTATAGCTCTTGCGCTGGTTAGCAGTTTTTTTGTACAATAATTTTCATTTATCTCTATCAATTTTTGTGTAGTTTGTGTTGAGTGTTGACTAACCTACAGCTTATAGCATATATGACAACATAATGATTATTTACAATTAGATTTATATTCATCTTATTCTTCATCCTCCATTCTCTCTCTCTCTCGGCCCCTTCTTTTACCCTTCGGCACACCAATAAAAGTAATTAATAAACAAACAATTAAAAGAGTCTCGTGGTCTCGTTGTTTTACAAAATTAGAAACAAAACTAAGGATATCACCTATTCTAAATTTCTCTTTTCAATTATCTCGTTGGTGTATGCTTAACAATTTGAAATAAGGAAGAGCTGCGTGATCTGCAGAGGATTTCGATTTGGGTATTTGGAAAACATGGTTCATTAGGGGAGGGGTTGGGTTGGGTTGTGTTGGATGGGGCTGGCTAGGCCTTATAAATTAAATACTCATCTCTCGTTCACTTCGGCTTCTTCTTGTTACCTTTCTGTAGATGGACGACTCACAGCACTTCAGGGAGTTTCATGCAATGCATTCATGCATTTTCGAAAAATAATCCATGAATCTATGGATATAATAATCTACCTACCGCATAGTATCTGCCTACCTACAGTACTCGAAGATTGTGGCTTATAACTAGAGCTAGCGTACATGGTACCTGGGTGTATACATAGTATTCATATACATATATACTTTATGGGTACTATACATATAATCATATATATATTTTTTAGATCAGAGCTGATGACGATTCCTTAAACTAGATACCTAAGAGGCAAATCGATCTGTTTCGGGGCTGCCCAGAGTATATCTCATACAGATATAAGAACTCCCACAAAATGACCGAGTTTATTACACTGGAATTGCTAATCGATCGATTGCAGGATTACCAAAATTCATTTTGGGTTCATCTGCGAGTGTGGTGGGGTGTTGGGGTGGCGGGGGGTTGTTGGTCTCTTAGAAGCTAGTGCTAACGTAAGTGTTGTGTGCCCAAATGCGATATGCTTAGACATTTGATATGCGCTCGTTGGCGGTTTGGTCATGGCTGCCTCCAACTCCAACGGCAACTCCAACTCCATTGTCGCATCCGGAATTGCAGGGGAACTGTGAACGGATGTCGGTGCTGGCGATGGTGGGCATGTGGTATCCCTGGTAGTGTCGATACTGTTCAGAGGACAACAGTTTGGGCGCCGCTGCAGTATTGGGCCACACTCAGGTGGGCTGCAGCATGTACATGTACTGTCAGTTGCTGGCCGCTGCCGAGGCGACCACGGGAACGGCAACCGGAACGGTAACGGGCAGAGGCAGAGCAGCATCCTGGGATGGTCGGGCACGCTTCTCGTTTGTGGCTGTGGTGGTGCCACCCTCCGGTGGATTGTCGCTCTCCTCGCCGCCCGTGCTGCTAAAGCTGCCGGGCAGACGACGCTTCAGGTTGTGGGTGAGCCCATTGGCCACGGTCTCATCTTCGGACATGGAGCTGGCACGCTTGGGCGTGTTGCCATCACTGTCATTGTCCAGCCTGGCAATGGCCGAGGCGATGGCCGCACTAAACCCATCCTCAGAGGCGCTATCCTGCGAGGTGGGCGTATCCTGGGCCAGCTGCATCATGCCCGAGGGCGTGGTGTAGCCGCTCAGCTTATTGGGATCCTTTTCCAGCAGCTTCTGGGCGAGCAGCTTCAGGGAGATGAGCGAGTTGTCGCAGTCGCTGGTGTCGATCTCAGTTAGGCTGATGCCGGCGCGCTCGATCTCCGCGTAGGTGCCGAACGGCAGCTTCTGCAGGCACTCCAGCTTCTGGACGTGTGTCTTGGAGCGCAGATGCTTGGCCAGATGGCCGTGTATGCGGAAGGCGATCTTGCAGTCGGTGCACTCGAATGGCCGCGGATTGGAGGTGGTCGGCACCCCAAACGTCGACGTCATCATCACCTTATTCTTGTGCGCCTCGGAGCGTTCGTGCTTCTGCAGGTGGCCCTGGGTGCGGAAGGATATGCCGCAGGGCTCGCACTTGAATTTCCGCTCCATGTAGTGGATGTTCATATGCAGCGTCAGCTGGTGCTGGCGCTGGAACGTCTTCGAGCAGATCAGGCACGTGGGCCGCGCATCGCTGGCAGTGGGGGGCGGCGGAGGCACGCCCCTTGGATATGTGGACACAGCTCCAGACTGTAGTTCGTTGTTGTTGTTGTTGTTGCTGCTATTATTGTTGTTGTTGTTGTTCTTGCTGCTTGCCGAGGCACTTTTAAGCCATCTTCGCCCACGATCACAGTGCGGGTGGGCGGTTGCGGCTGCTGCTGCGGCTGCTGCTGCAAGGATGCTGTGGATGAAACTGAAGGAGTTGCAGATGGAGTTGCAGCTGGTGCGGTTGTGGCAGTGGGGGATACTGCCACTGCTGCCACTGGTGGTGTCGCTGCTTTTGGGGACGTACCCAGGACACCGCTGAAGTCTGTGGCATCCGGCTGCTGCACTGCAGCAGGGAGATTCGCATTGTGCGCCGGCTCGCTGGCCCTCTCCTGATCCGACAGCGCCTCACTCTCCTCGCTCTCATCGTTGGCCGTTGCCTTCGAGGGGAGGATGCTGTTCGCAGCCTGGGCAGCCGTGACGGCTATCGTGGATGTCGATGGAAGCGAAACCTCGACCGCCTCCGGGGTCTTCACCTCATGCACCTCGATGCTGGGCACCTCATTGATGCTCATGATGGGCCTGCTGCTCACGGAGAGGAGGCTGCTGCTGCCGCTGCTGCTAGTGCTAGTGCTAGTGGTCATGACGGAGGAGGTGGTGGCGGTGTTGCTGGTGCTGGAGAAGAGCGTGCTGATCAGGTAGCTGCGACTGAATTGGCTCTGCTTCATCTTGGCATGCTGCAGGGCATGCTCCTTGCGGTACGTCTGCATCAGCACATCCTCGCCCTCCGCCGCCTCGTGCATGTCCTGCTCCTCCTCCTCCTTCAGCTCGGTGGAGATGCGCACCTTGTCCGACACCGAGATGAGGGTCTTCATGAAGCCACTGCCACTGCTGCCGGCGCTGCCGAAGATCACATCGTGCATCTGCTGTGCCTGCGATTTGGGCAGGTCCTGTACTAGTGCCACCGGGCAGGGGGAGACGGAGCCGGCAGCTGCCATGGATGTGCTGGGGCATCGTGGCTTGGTGAGATCCATGGGCGCACTCTCCTCGCTGGCCACGCTCCGCTTGGGCTTGGACTCCTCGGGATTCGAGTAATACTGTTCCTGCTTCTGGTAGTCGAACGGCGGCTTTGGCGATGTAAAGGAGCACACCACGCCACGTGGCTTGGGCTGCGACGATCCCGACGAGCCAATGCTGTTGGCCGGACTGCCAGCCGGAGCCGGTGTCTCCTGAAGCTGCGGATATGGCGAAACGCTCTGCGGTATGGGCGGTGTCATCGACAGCGACAGCAGGCAGCGAGCGGCCTCGTGTTCCTTCAGTCGCGACTTGGATTCATCGGTGTCTGCCCAAGGGATAAAAGGACCATCAATTAGAGGGATGCTCAACACAAAGGAAATGATTCTATGGTCTTGTCCACTTACCACTGCTCTCGGATTCATTGTCACTGAAATCATCCGAATCTGATTCACCATCGGCCATCGAGGAGGTGCGTCCGCCCGCAGAGGTAGACGACTGCTGATCAAAGTCCATGTCCACGTCGAGGAACTCGCCATCGGCGGGCATGGGACCGGGATTGATGCCCAGCTCTATGCATTTCTTGAAGTGCGTCTTCGATTGCATGTGCTTGGTGAGATTCCCCTTGGTCTTGAAGCTGCATTGGGGTGTCACAATTAAATGCTGTCGCAGCTGCAGACAAAGAGAAACACTCACCTGAAGTTACAGTGGCTGCAGGTGAACGGACGCACGTCCGTGTGGGTGCGTATGTGCTTCTTCAGCATCGATGGCTTCTTGCAGCGGATGCCGCACTCGGAGCACACATATCGGCCGCGACCCCGTCCCCGGATGTAGGTGTAGTCCTCGTGCGACTCATAGCCGCCCACCAGGGGCTGTCCCGAGGGGCTCACCTCCATCTTCTTGTCCTCGGCCGCCTCCTCGCAGGCCTTGGCCGCCACATTGGCCTCGCTGAGTGCTCCCACGGCCACCACCGGCAGTGGAGCGAGCGGATTCTGATGCAGTGCACTGCTTGACATTGTGGAAACCGAGCAGATGGTCTGCTGCGCGTTGACCACTTTGTAGTTGAGCAGCTTCCCTGTGCCTGTGCCTGTCCCTGTGCTCGCCATCGAGGTGCAGCTCCCATTGCCGAACATCTTCTGGCGTGAGTCGTACAGAGCCATCACCTGCTTCAGCTTGAATCCGAGCGGATGCGGCTGGTTCTCCTCGCACACCTGCCACACGCTGTACATCGACAGCTTGTGCATGCCCGCCACATACGACGGCTGCGGGCAGTTCACGGTGCAGTAGAACATCTTCGTGCTGCACTTCAGCCCCAAATAGGTGTAGGCGTGGCCGTTGAGATACAGCTGGACACACGACTTGGACGGCCGTGGCGTTTCCGGCGAGATCAGCGGCAGGGTGTTGGCTGTCGGTGTGATTCCATGATGGCGCTTCGGCGTGAAGGTGCCCGGCTTCAGGGGCAGACTCGTGGGGCGCAGAAACTTTGATTTGGCGGCGGTTAGCGCCTCCTCTCCAGCAACAGCCGCAGTCACTGCGGCGTCAGCAGCTCCTGCTGCACTCCCATTGGGCGTATCCACGTGCAGGGGCGCCAAGGGTGCCGCCTCCTGTGTCGGCTGCTTGACAGCGATCACATTGTCCAGGTTGAAGTGCCGCACCTCCGGTTCCGATGCCTTCACATTGTCCGCCATTCGCAGAAAGTTAAAGGGCGCCTTCTTCGGTGTCTCCTTGCTGTTGTTGTTCCACTGCAGGGCTTTCCTCTGGGCAGGCGTCGGCGGCTGGCGGCTGAACTCACTCGGGAGATTCTGGACGCCACCGAAGGGCGACAGCGACTTGAGTGACTCTCCGGCGCCTGCTGCTGCTACTGCTCCGCCCAACAGCAGCAGCGGACTCGGCTGCTTGCGATTGGGACTGCGGCCGCGACTGGCGGGTACCAGTGGCAATTGCAGCTGCTGCGGTGGCGGCGGCAGCAGGGACATCTGTGGCGTCAGGCTGCCGGGACCCGGAATTCCCGGCACATACGGAATGGGCGTGACGGGTGCCGTTTTATCCCCACCACCGCCGCCACTCATCGGCAGAGTGAGTGGATTGAAGGCAGTTATCGAGTTGATGGGCGGAAATTGGAAATGCTGTGCCCCTTGGGCACTGCTGACACCGAGCAACGGGTGGCCACCAAGGCCAGCAGCCAGCAGCTTTCGCTCATTACTGGCCGACGACTCGTGGTTTTTGGGCAGCACGTCCTGGAAGCTGCCACCCGAGAGCAGCGGTGTGCGTATCATCCTGGGGCTGTTCTCCAGTTCGGGGCACTCCGAAATGGGTATCATGCTCCCGCCAGAGGAGGTAAGCCTGCGCAGGCGCTCCTCCTTGCTGCTGGACTGCTGCTGCAGCTCCTGGACCAAGCCCATGTTGTGGTTGTGGTTGTGATTGCCAAAGAATTTGAACGTTGGCGTGTCGGTGGTCTTCGCACGCTTCGCTGGCGGTGCAGGCTGTGCAGCGTCCATGCCAATGCCCATTGAAAACTGCCGATCCTCGTGCATTTTGGTGATCACCACCGAATCGTGTGCCTTGCGGGGTGCATTCTGCTGGGCAAAATCCACCAGTGCTGTCTTGCCAAGCAAAGGACCAGGCGATGGCAGTGGCGCGTCCACAAAACGCATCGCTTCTACGGGAACAGAAATGGATTGGGCCTGAATGGGCACGGGGGCCTGCACCTGCACCTGAACCTGAACCTGGACAGGAGCAGCTGGCGTTGGAGCCGTCACCGTCGATGTCCTTGCGGGTGATTGTGCGGCACTGAGGCGACTCAGCACCAGACTGCTGCGCTTCGTCTTCAGCTGCGACCAGGCGAGCTTGGCCAGCGACAGCGGATTCTTCGAGTTGGCCATGTGGCACTTGAGCTCTGGGAGGCTCATCGAGATCGAATTGGAACGAAAGTACTTGGAGCTGGGGGACGAGGCCGGACTCATCGGTGCACTGGAGCTGGCGTCCTGGCAGTAGGTGCTGTTGTGCAGCTTCAGTTCGTCCGCGCTGCGGAATTCGCTGGCACAGATGGGACATGAGTAGAAGGCATCGTCGCCCTCGCCAATGGGCACGGCCAATCCTCGTGCATTCAGCAGCAGATTCTTGATGATTGAATTATTTGGCGTTTGGGGTGCAGCGGCTGAGGCAGTCTTTGTAGAACTCCCTCCTCCTCCTCCTACTCCTCCAGCTGCTGCTGCTGCACTCGTCGAGGGAGTGTTGCCCATTGATGTGGGCGCAGAGGCGGACGTAGGCGTGAGCATGGCAGTGGCCTGGGGTGTCGGCTGTTGTTGCTTTGGCTTGGCAGAAAGATTCAATGGCATGGCATTGACAGCGGCCGCTGGCTGCTCCATTTTGGGCACTGGCGTGGCCGGGTCCTGGCGATACTGCAGCGTCTGCATGGGCAGCGGTGAGGGTGGCGGTGGCAATTGTTGTTGCTGCAGTTGTTGTTGTTGTTGGTGCTGCTTGGCGGCTGTAGGCATGGCGGCAGTTGGCATGGCCGGTGTTGGCTTGTAGCTATAGTTTTTCCGCTTCACCACACCATTTGGTGGTTCGAGTGGTTGTTGTTGCTGCTGTTGCTGCTGCTGCACTTGTTGTTGCATATACATTTGATAGTGTTGCTGCTGCTGTTGCTGTATCTGCTGCTGCTGCTGCTGCTGTTGTTGTTGCTGTATCTGCTGCTGCTGCTGCTGCTGTTTCTGTACAATTGCCTGGGCCAGATTCACTTTCGTCTCTCGTTCGCTGGCACCGATGCCCAACATCTGTGGACTATTACTGTTGATAGCCGCATTGCTGGCATTCGCATTGGCATTGTTGAAGCTGCGCGAACGATTCAGCTGCTTTGGGTACTTCTTCTGCAGCAGAATCTCCTTGTTCTCCACAATCGCCTCGTTCTGCGAAATCAGCTTCGATATGTGCTCCTGCACCTTTTCCACATTCTGCAAAACGAAATTTCCCCACTGAATTAGTCGACCATTTCGTGTGCAGCTTCCATTCAAAGTACTTACCACTTGCATGCCGCCACTGGCACTGGCAAAGCTGCTCAGATTGGTGGCTGGCGTGGGGGTTTGGGGTGCTCCTGCTGCTGCTGCTACTGGCACCACAATCGCTGCCTGGCTATTGGCTCGCACCAACTGAAACGAGAGAAACCCCAGGCAGAGTTTGGATTAAAGATTCGCATGGGGATGGATGCTTTCGCATTACTCACCTGTTGGGGAGGAATATTCGGTGGATGCGGCTGCTGTTGCATCGGTGGCGGAGGAGCCTTTACCAGTGGAGAGTGTTGCTGCTGCTGTTGCTGTTGCTGCTGCTGTTGCTGCTGCTGCTGCTGCTGGTGCAGATGAATCTGTTGCATTTGCAATTGTTGAAAGACCATGGCCTGCTGATGCATGGCCGCCGCCGCTGCCGCCGCATCCTGATTGTAATACGATGGCTGCCCCAGATAGTAGACACCTGCTCCCGGTGGCAAAGCCCCAGGATTGGCAGCCAGCAGCAGGGACTGCTGGGCGTGTAGCTGCTGCTGCAACTGCAGCTGCATCTTGTGCGAAGTGATGTGATTGTTCAGCTTCATCTGCGTGCTGGGCGACAGGGTGGGATGGGTCAGCGCTGGCTGCTGCTGCTGCTGCACCAGAGGCAGCTGAATGGAAAGCTTCTGCTGCTGCTGTTGCTGCTGCTGCTGGACGAGATGATGCTGCTGCTGTTGCTGTTGTTGTTGCAACTGCAGCTCATTGCTGCCGCCAGGCGGCACATAGAGAGCTGCATTATGGAACTTGGGCTTGTATGGCTTGTAGTCGATGGACTGACGATGCTGGGCCGTGGCCGAGTGCAGGGTATCCGCGGTGGCAGGTGGCAGGGTGCCCGCAGCCGGCGACCCCAGCGGCAGTTGTTGCATGTGCTGCGGCAGCGTTGGCTGGTGCTGGATGTAGGCGCTTTTCGCTGCCGACAAAGTGGAGGGAGATGGCGTGGGCGAGGCCATGGGCTCGTCGTACGGCGAACCCGACCGACTTGGCTGCAAAAAGAAAGAAAACTCATTAAGTGGAACTTCTCGAGGATTATTTGATTCAATTGCTTACCAATTCGGAGCTACTGTTGCTCAGATCGGCATCCTGGTCGGACAGGCCATCGTCCGCATCTGCGGGCACCTCCAGGCCGCGGACTCGTGCCGCATGCGACCGGGAGCGGCAGTGCTTGTACAGGTTGCTCTTCGTCTTGAAGGCAATGCCGCAGGTGTCGCAGGGATAGGGACGCTCATTGGTGTGCGCACGTATATGCTTCTCCAGCACCGATGGCTTGGCACAAATCAAACTGCAATACGGGCACACATATCTGCCAGATTTCTCTGCTATTAGTGCTCCGGCGGCTGCTGCTGCTGCTGCTGTTGGTTGCGTCTGTTGCTGATGCTGGGCAAATGTTGCAGGCGTCAGTGTGGCATTGGCCGCATAGTTGCTGCTGTGGCTGTGGCTGCTGCTCAACGGTGTACGGTTTCTGGCCACGCTCACATTGTTGGCCATCTTCCCGCTGCCGCTGCCGCTCCCACTCCCACTGTGGCTGTTATTGTGAATGTTGTTGTTGCTGCTGCTGCTGCCCTCCTCATGGCTGATGGCATTGACATGATTGCTATTTACAAAATTGGCACTGAATTCATTCGTCGTCGTCGTCTGCTGCTGCTGCTGGTTCTGCTGCTGTTGGGTCAAATGATGACCGTTGGCCACCGCCACCGCCACTGGCACTGCCACTGGCACCATTGGCTGCGGCGGCGGTGAAAGTGAGCTATTTGAGGATAGCGATGTGGTGCGGCCGGCATCCCCGGCTGCAATGTGGCTGCCACTGCCACTGGCACTTCCGTTGCCACCACCCTCCACTTCTGTGGTGCTCGCCAAACGCTTGAACTTCTTGTGCAAATAGCGCGAGATATTCGGCCAATCCGCAATGGCAACAGCAGCAGCCTCATCTGTGGTGGCTGTGATGGTGCTGCTACTGCTGCTGCTGCTGGCGGGGGTAATGCTGCTGCTGATGCTGCTGTTGCTTGTAACAGTAGTGGCTGTGGCTGTGGCCAGTGGTGAATCCTTGTGGCTGCCGACTGCAGTAGACATTTGCTGTAGCGTCATTTTGCTATCACTTAGATTTGCTTTATCTTTATCTCTATTCTTATACTCATAACTATTCTCATTAATACTATTATCACTGTGGTGGTGGTGGTGGTGGTTGTTGTTGTTGTTGTTGCTGCTGCTGATGCTATTGTTATTGTTGCCACTATTATTACTGCTGCTGTGGTCGTCGCTCAGCTTATCTCGTGTGCTGCTTGTACTGGGTTTGCTGCCAGCAACATCGGCAATTGTTGCTGCTGCTGTTGCTGTTGCTGCTGCTGCTTGCTGCTGCTGCTGCTGCTCTGCTAGCTTTACTGTTGGCTGCTGTCTTCTGTGTGGCTGTTGCTGCTGCTGCTGCTGTTGTGGCAGCTTCCCGATATGTCTGCTTCTTTGTTGCTGGTGTGATTGGGGCTGCTGTTGCTGCTGCCGCCGCTGCTGCTGCCGCCGCCGCTGCTGTGGCACGTCGCGTATTATTATTCACCTTACTGTTTGTCTTGTACTGTTTTCCCGCCGTCTTGTAATGCTTGCCCGCCGTTGTGGTGCTTGCATTTTCCATATTATCATCAAATTTATTATTAGCCTGCGAGGAATTGGCAGCGGACTCATCTAAAGGGTACACAAGAGAGAGAGAGAGAAGATTAAAATTTCAGTTAGTAAATTCATAATTTAATTCATATACTAATGCTAATTTTGGTAAACAAAATTCAATATTAGGGCAGAAGATCAAACACGGTGGCGACACCTAATGTGGGTCTGGAATCGATTAACTTCCACCTGGGAGTATTGCGAACTTTTCTGCTATCCCCCACCACCGCTGCTGTCCACTGTCCACTCACTAATCCCAGCAGGTGAATACTAATTTGCGCGTGAATTTCCCATTTAATAAATATGAATTTTCGTTTTACTTTTTATTAACTTTCTATTTCAATCCAATCAGAAAACACCCCACCCCCAATCACCATCAAAAAGTGACTCTGTTATGGCCCCACCTGTTGCAAACACACACACACACACATACACAGTCTGCATACCCATGCACACATACACGAGCAGACACGAGGCAGACGACAGGCGACCGAAACGAAACGAAACAACACGACACGAAAAACGGTACGAAA
Organism: Drosophila obscura; assembly: GCF_018151105.1. NCBI lineage: Eukaryota > Metazoa > Arthropoda > Insecta > Diptera > Drosophilidae > Drosophila > Drosophila obscura. The sequence continues at coordinate 9,655,655 of NW_024542774.1, read as the reverse complement.
ATCCAAAAGAAGTGACAAGTGAAATGTAATGACTTTTTGTTGCTGCTGCTGCCTTATCAGTGGAGTGTACACTGTGCACTGTACATGTGCCCCTTCCACATACAGTACGTTTCGAAAGTAAACATTGGATAAGTATAAATTACATTTCAATAAGGGATTTTCACGAGAATTTCTATCATGTAGAGGTTTCCACGAACAAAGAAAAGACTGTAATATCGACGCATCTGTTCTATAAAAGTATTATATGATTGGCACTTTTCGAAATGATTAGTAAGCATGGTTGGGCTGGGGCAGGGGCAGGGACAGGGGCAGGGGCAGGGCCAGTACTCAAATCACAATCGCAAAGAAATCCCCTCGGGCACTACGCCACCGACTTTGCGGCTGGCGGCGTTAATTGACACTCGACTGCGAATGGCGATGGCGACTGTTTAACATTCAACGCTATTATTATACACATTATACGCGGCATTATGCGATACGTATTTGTAAACGTATGTATGTACAGTATGTATGTATGTATGTACACATGTCTAACCGATCCACGTCTCGCTGCTCGCTCGCGTGTTTACTCAATTCGTTATCAGCGCTTATAAGGCTTTTCGACTAAGGAATCGCCTAAAAAAATTCCATTGATAATGCCAAGCTCTATATAAAGATACGTTCGTATGTGTATTAAATGTGTTGTGTGTTTGTGTTTTATTATCGGCCATCAGGTTATCAGTGGTGGGTACTATAACTATCGTGTGTGTGTGACTGACTCAGAGAATCTAAGCCCACCCCCTTCCACTGTAATTTGAGTGATTTAAGGCACAGACGCTTTGACGTCAACGATCAACTATCCGTCGGTCAATTGAGCCATTTTAAGTAAGTGGTGCCATTCGACAGGGATTAGGCTCTCAAATTGAAATCTTGATTGCCTGATTGCCTGATTGCATAATAACGTGTAATGCCACTACATAAAGGAATATTTGTATGTATGTATTAATAGCAGTGAGCAGCTATAGGGTAGGCGGCAGCCTCAGTAGGTCAATTACAAGGCGCCAAATGCGGCACAATTAAAATGTTTATTTAGTATACTGAACGACGACAAAGATCTAGTTAAATGATTACATGGAATTTCTGTGAGAGCGAGAATCACGTTTTTAGTTGTAAATATAAATAGAAACACGCACAGATCATCTATAGCCCTTGCACTTCTCGAAAGCAACTACTTTCTGACCAATAACTATAAGTTTTTTATGCTTATTTGTCCACCATCTACTAATTTGACTCTTTGGCAAGTTTTCTATGCAAACCCGTTGCTTATGCCCTCTAAAAAGATTGTATAAGATATATGCAGATAAACAGCATCACAAGTTGCTATTCTATACACCCTTGTTCTATCGTTGTAAAAATCCCCATAAAGTGTACCACTGTACCCCGTAGACAAAGCTCAGATTTGGGGCTCCATAAAAGCATAAACAAGAGGCCAAAGCCTACGCGCTACCATGGGACTTAATCACCCAACCAGAAGGCGATAAGCTGTAATCAGCCGTAGAAGCCCAAACAATAATGAAGCAGAATACTCATACGCTATGCATACCCTGCAGCAGAGCAGCCGAGTACACGGGGTGGCTTGGTTCAATGGAAAGGTTGAATACTAGAATAGTTTCATTTCGCTGACTTTTAATCCATTTGCTACAGCAGCAGAAAATAAAATGAAAACTAATATTTAAATGGCATTTTGTTATCACGAATTTTTGTTTAACATTTGCTGGCATTGTTGTTTTTAGTTTACTTTATAAGTGTGTGTGTGTTTGTGTGTGTGTCTATTGAAGGCGTGAAGTGTTGTTCGGGCTATTCAGTTTTATATATAGTATATACGAGTATAAATGTAAATATGTACTTTGTTTGCATTTGCATGCAGTTTCATAGAGCCAGGCGGACCCCGAAGGCAGAGCCAAAGTGCAATACATGAAAATATCAGGCATTTTATCAGGCATGAAACGAGTGCAGTTGCAAGCAGTGCAGGTAAGTATTAAGCACACGCTGCTTCCCCAACCACACCGAGCCTGAGTCCGAGTCCACGACGTCATCAGAGCGCGCTTCGCAAATGACAGACTGACTAACTGACAGACTGATGGGTGAGCACACATGCACCCAACCACCCACGCACACACATAGGCACACAAACACTTGTACTTGTACAGCCTCACACGCGCACCCTCGCATACACGAATAAAGTCCAAGGTGCGGCCAACGGCGCCACAAAGTCCGTCTGGCAGTCGTCTCTGTCTCTCTGTCAGTCGCTTTGACCGTGTCAACCGATTGCAGTGCATGACTAGCCCTGATACAACGTCATCACGAGAACATGCACGGCGTATGTATGTGGGGATGTAGGTGTAGGTGTACTTGGCTGCAGCTGTGAAACGGCTAAAAACAACTTAGACCGCGCCACTTGACAATTGTTTATAATTTATAGGCTCACTACAACGAGCAATGTTAACGCTTTAAGTGCTGCTAGCGCGTAAAAGTACGTCAAATTCGCGGAAATGATACGAAATTCCAGCGAAAAGAAAAACTCCCGATAAAAGCAACACTGCAAAATTAACAACGCACACACACATGGGGATATCAAACGGTAAAGTGAGACGACACATACCCGTCTAATTGTGGCTACGCATGCTCTTACACGCACACGCACACACACTCATATTTGCATTGAATATCGTTTGTAAAACGCAACAAATGAAACGTATAGCGACAAAAAACGGTCCAACAATAGTCGCACGCGCGTGTCGACAACAGGCGGGCTACAAGCGACAACGACAACGACCGAATCGCCTGAAACATTTAAGGCGACTACAACTAGACGAGGCGAGCGGCAAAATTCATTCAGAGAGGAGTGTGCAAAAAGAAAACGAAGAAGCGACCCCGCCGCCGAGCAGTGCAAAAACAAAAAGCACAACCACTGGTGGCGGCAGCGACGACGTAAGCAGAAGCAGAAGCAAAAGCAACAGAAAAAAAAAACGTACAATAATCAAATAATTGCGGCAACGCTTGCTCTTCCCTCCTCCCGGTAATGACCGATTCAACGATCTCTCTCCTCTCCCATCGCCACCACAGTAAACACTCTTTTGCACTCTCTCGCACACGCACACTCACACACACACACAGTGAAATTGTCAATCAAAAGTAAGCACAGGGTCGCTTCTGATTTAGCTGCTGCTGCTGCTCTGTCTCTGCATGCGCTGAGAAATGATCAAATCGGGCAAAAACGTAGGCCCCCCAACAGGTGACGTGAAGTGGGGTATATGACTGTCGCCAGCCCAGCCGCCAGCCAGCCGCTATTGTTGATTACGTACACACTCGCACACACTCAAACAAGTCGAGAGCTTTACAAGCACGCGCACGCATACCAGTGCACATCCCCAGCGACATACCTAGCCTCACCTCCCCACCACCCATCCTCCACCAAAACCATTCCCATGAGTATGCGAAATTTTGCTGACTAAGGAAGGTCTGGGGAGCACCAGGCAACGGCAACGGCAGCAGCGACAGCGACGATACGATAACAACAAAAGCATTTAAAACGTAAAAGCAACAGCACAAAACGTAGCAACGAAAAGAAAAAAAAGTGATAATAAAATAATAATTGCTACACATACAACAAAGCAAGGCACTGATCAAGAGGAAGAGAGTGAGAGAGGGGAGCGGAGGAAGAGAGAGAGAGAGCACCAGCTAGAGCTGCCGCAGCTGTCTATACACACAATCAAGCAATACGAATGATACGCTGCTCCCCATCCCCATTCCTCGGCTCCCACAAGCCTCCACGAGTGGAGCACGATTTGCCATGTGGCCCAGCCTGTTCGTTCTCTCACTCACACTCACACTCACATACGAACAACATGACTAACTTGACAACACTGTCGGTCTGTTCGGTTTAGTTCGGCTCGTTTCGGTCGCTGCTTTGCTGTCTGCCTCTCTTCTCCATCCCCCCACCGACCCCCTGCTCTACTCTTGCTCTGCTCTTGTGTATTATATTGAGTCAATTCATAAGAAACGAGGAAACCCGCCGCCATATCGCCGTTTGTTGCTGAATACGTGTTTACATTTCTGTATGTGTGTATGTATGGGAGTGTGCTTGTGTGTAAGCCTGCCTGTGTGCGAGTGGCATGAGCATGAATCAAGTTAAAAATTTTAATAATTTGCCCGATGTTGATGTTGTGCCTGAAAACGAGTTTAGCTTGTTGAGCCACCAACTGTGTGTGTGTGTGTGTGTGTGTGGTTTAGGCTCCCCTGCAGCTACTTGTTTTCTTTCGTTTGCGTCGTTGTCTCCATCGTCTTCTTCTTGAACGCAACAGCAAAAGCAGGCTGGCAGCAAAGCCACAAAACTTTTTATATTGAAGCAGAGAAGAGGAGCTTTCTAGAGCGCTTGATAAGCGGTTTACTTCGTCTCTCTCTGTCTCTCACTGACTCTCCATCTTGCAGTTGTGTCGGCTGCGTGGGGGATGGGGAGGCTATGACGTACCGTACCCACTCAGCCGTTTGTGAAGTGTTGTAGGAAATCAAATTAAGGCGATTAAAGAGCGCGCGCGAGCACTCGTGAGTTGCGTGAGTCGTGCATATCGCTTACAATGGGCAGAAAGAAAGTGTCGACCGTGGGATACCCTAAAGGTGTGTTGATGATCAGATAATAACACAACAAAATAGAACACAAGATTTAAATATTTCAAGTCTAAACTGCCCAGGACCCAAGGGTAGAGTACATGTTTGTGAATGATAAGGCCAGACAAAGATATCTGTCCATATATTCGCATTTGTTTATATCATTCTATTCTATAAACATTGCCGTGAAAAATAAACGAAATTCCCAATAAATAGAATTGCGATAATGATTTCCACAAATTCGTCTGACGTTCAACTTGTTGGCTAATCGCGGAGCAGAGGCCAACTTTCGTTATGGTCTTGAAATAGATTTGGGGGTTTGGGGCTTATCATGGGGACCAACCGGCTTTCTGGCTTCTTTGTCAAGAGTGAAAGGTCAAGGTACGGCTTTAGCTACTGATAAACAGATAAGATAGTCGTCACATGTCATGTGACAAGTATTGCTGGGGTATGAGGTCTGGAGGTACCCCATTCCAATCTTTATTGCTAATGATTTATACTGTTTGTATTCCCCATTCATTCTATTATCATCTTTGCAGGAGACACAAAGCGTTCATCAGCATCCAACGGATGAGTAAGCAGACTTTTGGATAATTTAGCAAACAAAACAAAGTTCTGGGGAAAATATATGCAAATAATCTTTTGGCACGGAAATTCCCAAATTTGTTTGACGTCAGCCAAAGAAATGTTGTAAATTTTCTTTCAGGGAGAATCGTTTTCCGTTTCTACATATACAAACGAACAAATATTCTTTGAGAGTGCCAAGGTTCCCTGGGTTTACTTTACATATGCATAGATCGGATATATGTATGTATAAACAAATATTGGTTTTTGGCACGGCACAGCAGAGCCGAATCGTATGTTATATGGTGGTCTATAGTACTTATAGGAGCTTTCCCCCATATGGCTTAATAGATTGATATTTCGGGGCCTGTAGTTTTCTGAAATTTATGGCATCAATTAAGTGTTGAAATGGGCGAAAAGGCAAATTGTAGATCAAATAAATAAAAACACAATTTGCTGTGCGTTGCAGAACTATTATATCTATAAGATTTCAGATCAAACAGGTAAAGCCATAGCCAGAGAAAGGCCAATCAATAGCTACATATCCCTATAGAATTATAGCATTTATGGAGGGGCTATATTATCCAAGAGTCATCCAACACATAAACATGAATCAAGTTCAGAGAAAATATTAGATCCTCGTTCAGTAATTTCTGTACATTATCGAAAAATACGAATGAAAAATGTATATAGGTATATAGAAGAATTTCGTGGCCGAAAAGTGTTAAATAATTGCCAGTCCCGCAAATTTCATTTTTGTTTACACACAAAATAAGAAAATCCGAGGAAAACACACGAAAATCATTCGATAATTTTGTTTTTCTTTTTCTTTCCGTTCTGTCTTTGACTTTTGCCAGAATGTGTCTGATTTTATCTGATTTTTTGTTGTCTTTTGGCGCTGCGCTAGAAATGTATTTTTAAATGATCCAACTACGTAAGACGACATTCAAGTGTTTTATTTTAGACAGCAGACAAGTAGACAGCTCAATACATCCACACATCCGTATATTCATATGGACAGACGTATGGCATGGGTAGTTTTGTATATATACATATACATACATATGTATGTACTCGTATATGTATGTATTTTTAGTTTCAGTTATTGGCCTTTTTCGTTAGCACATTTTGTGTTGGAAATCTATCTATTTGCATTTAATTTATGAGAAGAAAATGGGAATTTCACATTGAATCGAATTGATCATCATCATGATCATCATCATTTCAGGCTAGAAAAAATTCTTTCAATTCCGCATTTTTATGGCCCCGTGCAAGTCAAAAAAGTTAATGAAAGTTTTCTTTTAATGTCACGTTATGGGGGTCTCTTTCGGGGTCCAATTAAATGTTTTCTATATATATTTCATCTTCGTCAAAACAAACAATTAGAGAACGTAGAGAACGGAGAAGAATCTCTGCCACCAAATCGTGCATTCAAGCGCAAAAAAAAAAATGTACAAAAATCCAAAAGACATTTTATAATAAATTTTTCACAGATTTTGCTGTTCTTCTTTTTTCCGCTTGTCTTGGCATTTTTCTGGCAGCTGAAGGACGGAAATACGTTGGCGGCATTTAGGAATTTTTGCATATTAGCAAAAATTAAAGACAAAAACCAAAAAAAAGACACACAAAATTCATAAATAAACACTAGAGGAGAAGATAAGGCAACGCTGGGCCGAAGCATTTGATACCCTTGCAGATTGATTGTTTACATGGTAGGCTAGACTATGATCTGATTTCGTTGAGCTATAAAATAACACGTAAAACTAACAATGGGTACGTTTCCATGAAAGCTATATGTATCATATGCCAGCAGGCTGTGCCAACATATGTTGGAAATCAGAACACCCTCTACAGAGAGAGGGTATACTAAAAGTTTGATATATTCAAAGAGCTTACGGAGGCCCCTCTGCGCTCGTCTGCCACCACGAGCAGGTGTGAAGAAGAGGAAGCAGAGCCAGCAGCAGCAGCAGCGTAAGCAGGGGAGAAGGTGAAGAAGAAACTGATTTGATTGGGATTTGATGGAGATTCGATTCAAAATGAAAATCAGAGCTTGTGGTGAGAAAATGTCAATTGATTTTGTGGCTGATGGCATTTCAGGCTGCGCCCACGCATTCCGAAAAACAAAAAAGTATTTGTATCTGTATCTGTTGCTGCTCTTTCTGTTGTCAAGGTCAGGGCATGCTCTTCGGGGGTTGCCTCTAAGCGTCAGCAGCCGATAAACATGTGTCGTCATTTCCCAGGGAGGGCATTCCTCAACACGCACACACACAAAAAAAAGAGGGAGGGAGAGAGAGAAACACGAAACACACGGACATAAGCGGAACGTATGATAACTGTTGCATGTTTAATTGTTCATACCACACTTGAGAGTGGCCATAAACTGCCAGGGGATGAGATACAGATACACGAATTCCATCTACAAACACACAAACACACACACACACACACACTGAGAACCCCCACTGGTGTGGCGGCTTTTGTGTGCCTCCTAAGTGGATTTCCACCTTTCCTCCGCCCATTGTTTGTTCTTGCTCTCACTCTTGTTGTTGTTGCAATGGGAATGACGTTGCAAGCCTTTTGTTTCGCTCTGCACGAACGCTGATGCCGATGCCGCTGCTGCTGCTGGCTGCGGCAGGTATCCTGGCGCCGGCTTAATTTACGTTGCGTTCCTTTTTAGTGCAGGTAAACGCCTCAAAGTAGTTCAAGTCCAATGCGCTGCCCTCTTATTGCTGCCTCTGCCAGCAACCCAGCATGACACATGCTTGCTCTCTCGCACACACTTATGCCGAGATTATCTCTATGCCTGCGCTGCTCACACTCACCCGCACACATTCGTTCCAACTAACACGAACACATCCACACAAATCTGACACACACACCCGGCCGCGGGGTTGCCCAAAGTGTGTGTGTGTGTGTATGGTTGTTTTTGTTGTTGTTGGTGCTGCTTGCTCGCCTGCTCTGCCGCTCTCTATTTTGTTCCCCTCTTCGGTTGTCTGTGTCTGCTGCTTCTTGACCGTTTCTGACTTTGTTTATTTTGAATTTTCACAGTTTTTCTTGGAATTCCTTCCACACTCCACTCCACTCCACACCACTCTATTTCTTTTCCACTCACACTATTTCCTAGCCGCTTTTGGAATTGAAATAATAATAATATCTTCTCTCGACGGCGATTTTTGCACTTTGATTTTTGGATTTCGACCAATTCGATTCGCACCGCACTCAATTAGCATACTATGACATTCGCTTCTGCCGTAACCTTTGCATGCTCACTTGCTTAAGGTTTTCCTTTGCTTTGCCTATGATCTAATTTGATTAATACAAAACTTGTTGTGGCGACGGCTGCACTCGCACTTCGCCCACACATACACACACGCACACACTACAGACTCACTGACTATTCGCGTATTCCGTTCTTTTGTGGTTTCTTTGCCTTTTGTTTATGTTCGCTTCGAGAGGCTAGCGGTTTTGCTTTGCGTTTCGTTATTTATTCCGTTTCATCGTCACGAGCACGACACACGAAGCCAACCTAACAGCGCAAAGTATGATCGTGGAATGGCAGAGCAGAGCAGACCAAGAGCGTCAGCGTCGGTGTCAGACCGGACGGGCAGAGTAACTAACCCTTGGGCGCCCAAATGTGTGTGTGTGTGTGTGTGTAGTCTGGCAACTACATTTGTAAAAAGATCAATATGATTCCGTGAGATTTACGACCTGAGCTCTCATTTAATTAAAGTCTCTTTTTAACAGAATTGTGTACAACTTTTGTTAAACACTATTATTATTACCATTATTAAATTGACTTTGCGCATCATCCAATCAGCTGAAACTGCTCTTAGTTAACCGCGGCCGTTCTGAACCGGCCCTGTTCATATGATTAACAATAACGACAGCAACAACAACTACAGCAACTACTTGGCGTCGTCAAGTCGTCGGCTGTTGCGCGTCGATGTGTGTCTATGTGTGAGTGTGCGTTCCTGTTCTTATGCCCCGTCTGGCTGCACGAAAGAGGCCCCCCACCACAGCTCCAAACGGCAGACATATGGCGCTCAAACAAGCCCCTTGCCACTGCTCTGCCTCTGCCTCTGCCACTACCACTGCCACGCCTCTGACGTTGCCATCGTTTTCTCAGTATTTTATGCCGCCCGCGAAATGTGCTATTGTTGCTGTTGTTTTTTCGCTGCTGAATTCTTGGCTTATTAGATCAATTGGGTCTGTTGGTTTTATTTTTTTTTCTATTTCGTTGGGTTTATTTTTATTCTTTCTATTTTATTTTTCTCGGTATGCGCCATTTTCGTTGGGGTTTTCGTATTGTTTTAGTTCGCTTATATTAGCCATTTTATTTTTGCGCTTTTGCTGTAATTTTTGCGCCTTTGCGGCATTGATTGACTTTTGTTGTTGCGAGTGCTGACATTGCCGTTGCATTTTGCACCCTGGCAGGACAATAATATGTCTGTATCCTAACAAAGTTTTTGGGAGAGAATCGAAGTGCATCTTAGCTTACCGCCAAACGATTATCAGTTGCTGCAGATTAATTACAAATTAAAGACTTCCTCCGATCGAAAGATTGCTTATCGACGGTTTGGACTGTCGCTGAGAACACGATATTAATTTGTTGCGGCTGTAAAACGCTAACAGTGCCTAATAAATCACTTGCCCCAGCTCACGCTCATTAAAACTCGATCTTCGATAAGAGGCTATCAGAATCAGCAATGGGGATTTCTACATACGAGCTTGACAACCCCGATTCCGATGGGCCTCAAACTTCAACGCATTCAATGTACATATGTACATATGTATGTATGTATGTAAATGTTTCTGTGCCAAATCGAACGGAAGCGAATCGATAAGAAATATACTCCACATACATACATACGTACATACATACATATGTATGTTTGTATTTATGTACATAGAAATAGTTTCAATTTTCTATTTGCCTCAATGTGCTGTGCCGTCTGTGGCTGTTCATATATTTAGACAGTTGACGTACGATAACGTTCAACACTTTGTCGCCGCTGATGATATCACAGAAAAGGTAAACAATCTAATCAATAAACACAATCAAGCGAGGACGAGTGGTACGCACTCGTCTATTGGACGACACGACGTATCTACCACATCTGTACGACTAAGCCATATGCATATGTGTATACAATCCGACACATTCGAATACGTCACTTAAAGTAAATAAGCAAAATATCATATTCCTATGCCAATAAAGCTTTAAACGTTGAAACAGTAGTAATGTTTATTAAACGCGGTCTACCAACCATGTCGCGGTTATATGTATGCCTGTAAATATGTAACGCCAGTTGTATATATGTATGTATGTCCTATTCGTCTATCACGGAGTGTATCCCCACATGCTTATGCACGCTATCTGTGTGTAATACTCGTACCAGTTGTGTGTACGATTAATCGAACAGGCGACGCTGCTCTGCCCCGACTACACGCGACGATTGATTACAGCAATAAAACGTCTATCGCATCGATTGATTTAAAAATAAAACTCACACATAGGCACATGCTCATGCTCATGCCCATACCTCTCTGACTCTGTGTCTCCCAGCCATCGTCAAATGATCGGCACAGCCACAATTAACTGTCTCTCTCTCTATCTCGGTCTGCCTCTCGCTCTCGCAAACATAAATAGGCACAAGTGGCTGGCCCCAAACTGCAGGCAACAGCAGCCAGCGACTGCAGCGACTGCAGAAGCAACAGCGTACGTCGCCCCCAAAGAGTTCTTACTCATTCACGCATTGGGTAATCAATACAAATACAATACACACACACACACACACATGTACACACCGGTAGAGAGCGAGAGAGGGCCGCCCAATGAAACCATTAAGCGCTACATAAAACAGTCGTCGTCGTTTTTAGTCGATTGCAGGGGGAGACGTTACGGCGGGTATACATTGCAACCAGAAGCTACGATCGCCAGTGCCGCCAAAGTGGCGACAATTGCAGCAGCGACAGCGACTGCTGCGGCGGCAGAAACATCGACAGAGGCTCCAACTTCAGCGCAGACAACACAAACAATCAGTGGGAGAGAGAGAGAGATAGAGAGAGAGGGAGAGCCAACAACAATCGACAAAGCGACGGCGACGTGATCATGTCTGGGCCGTTCAGCAATGTTGGCGACGTCGTCGTTTATACCCTTGCCCCCTGCCTAAGGTACATTGATTTTGATCAGGTGTTTGCCACAAACAGAAGAAAGAGTTCTCTATACTTCAATCCATTTATCTGATTCTCTCTCTCTCTCTGTTTCTAACATGGAAACGATCGATCTGTAAGGGTATCACAAAACCATCTACTCTCAAAGCTTGCCTCAGTCTCTTTTGTTTTTGTTGCATTCGGCGGCTCCAACTTTGTTATTATTACCGCTCGTGCACATGCCCCCAACTGCCCACGATGCCAGGCTGTTTGTTGCTGCTGTGGCAGCCCCGAAACAGGTTTGACCATTCACTTGAACTGCTTTAGCAAGCAAAACAGACAGACAGACAGACAGAGAGTGACAGAGGAAGGGGGGTGGTGGTGCCTGGGGGCTAGGTGGCGTCGTCTCCCATCTCCGTCTTCGTCATCGATATTAAGCGTAATCAATCGAGCGAACTTCTTTAATTGAGGAGAGCAGCATCGTCGTCAACGGGCGGGAGACAAAAGGCAAAGCGACAATCAAAACTAATTGAATGCGCAGCGAACAAAAAAAAAAGAGCATGGCAAAAAAAAAGCATCAAAGAGGAGTGCGAGTATGCGAATATTGGAGTGAAGAAGAGAGAATCATAATCATGAAAACAGATACTAGTGTTACGTATTCCATTCCCGAAACTGATATGGAATATATGTACATATGTATGTGTGTATCCGCAGAATTCAAATTCCCCCAACGGCTGATTGAAAATCAATTTACAGCACAGCATCAATAATTGTTTGCTCTTTCTGCAGCTAATGTGATGGTAGGACAGGAGGCAAAATTAATTTGACCGATTTACCGCTTCACATAATTATGGTACATTATCTGTAGTCGCAAAGCAAATATTGCTTGGGGTCCACATAATTATGCATTGCATAGTTATGGGCGTATCGATTCTGAAACCTAATGACAGATGGTTGGAGCTCACAGCCAAGTAAAACAGACAATTTGTGGCTGAATAGTAAGTACTCGTACGAGCATTAAGTGGCTATTAAGGTGGGCTGGAAGTCTCAAATGGGAGTGCCCCACCCGCCGTATTATTGTGCCTGCTGATCGATAAGTATCAGATTTGTATTGGTATTTATCGAGGTGTGTTTCTATTTTCAGACCAAAGACCAAAGCCACTGCCACTAATCGATAATGGATAAATGAAGTTACTCCCCATTTCTTTATTTATTTCCGTGCAGTCGCTCTATCATTCTGGTTGGCCTTTTAAATAGTATGCGCGGGTTATCGCTGATTTCTAGAATTTCTCAGTCTCAGTCAGACAGCCTGGTGATGGTGGTGGCAGCAGCACTACTACTACTACTACTACTACTACTACTACTGCTGCATGCGTCAGCGTTGAATAAATAAACGTTAGACGCCTAGACCTTAGTCAACCGACGACCTACACGCTTTAGGCATTATGAATAACCGAGTGCCGAATCTCAAATACCGAAATCCGAATGTCGCCCCGCCGAGCGTTCTGGGTGTCGAGTGTTTCAGGCCGCTTAACTTGGCTATTATAATATTGTTGATTGCTCATTTGTTGACACGCAACGCTTGCTCTGGGGCAAGAGGCAGTCAACAAAAGCGTAGGGTGGTCAACAAAAGGTACATATAGCGCTGCAGGGGGTGGGGGGTGAGCGTTGTGGCCAACAAACTACAACTAAAACAACAACATCACAGCCGAACACAACCCAACAACAATCACGTGTTTGGTTTCAGTTATTTTAGTTTATTTGCACAATTCATCAACAACCACAAACAGGAGAAGAGGAAGAAGAGGCTGTGGCTATGACGAATGCTCCTAGTCTCATAGCCACAGCCATAGCCATAGTCATAGCTATGTGGCCACAACACAACCAAAACCAAAGCCAAAGACACTGTCTAAGCCGGGTTAAAACGGAATTGGTAGTAGTAGAATTTCCATATTTTGTAGATATATTCTGTGGCATATTTTATTCTATTATTCTTGTACTTGTACTTGTGATTTTTGCTGTCTTAATTCAGATACTGTACTTGCATTAAAGTATTTCCATATTTACAACTGCATTTAATCCTTTAAAGACCACACGGATATGAGACCGTTAAAAAGCTAATTTCGTGTTGGTGCAATTTCTAATGAGGATTTACATCATGTTTAACTCTAACTTTGAATCAATATAGCAGCATATCCCACAACTTACAGATACTCCTAGAGTATTTCGCATTCGTTTAGTCATTCAACCATTCGATTGTCGTACTCCGTGTGCTGTGTTTTGTGTGTAAATAAAACTGACGATGTCGATGCTGATGCCGATGCCGATGTCGACTCTATCCGCCTCTGGCTGCTTGCTGTGGCTGATTGGGAATCGCCAGTTTGGCGACTTTTGCACACAAACACACACACACAGACACACGGATACAGCAACAGTCAGAGCCAGAGCCAGAGCAAGAGCTACAGATGCGGAGATACAGCGAGCAGACACGCAGATACTTTTATACACATTCTTTGCCCCGACGTTGTCCGACGTGCGAGTGTACTTGTAGCTTCTATGAAATCGCTTTAAATTAAGCACAGCACAGCACAACACAGCACAGCAGAGCTGAGAGCGCCAGAGCAGTAAATAAAACGATCGCAGACGCAGACGGAGGTGACGCCAACGAAAATATGCCGTGGAATGTTCAGCTGCCTCTTCTACTCTACGGATTCTCTGATTGTGTATCTGTATCTGCATCTGCAACTATCTGAAACTATCTGCAAGTGCAAGCGCTCTGGTTGTTCTTTTGTTGGCCGTGATGGCCGCATATTTGCATACGCCAGCCCAGCCGCCAGAGCAGCTGTTTATAGCCTCAGATGTCAAGCTAATTGAAACGGCTCAGTGCTGCAGATCTCTGGTTCGTTCCGTTCTGGCCCAGACAGCAACGAGACAGCTTAATCACATGCGTCAATGGATTTGCGCGACTGTGCCTGTTACCTGTTCAGGCCAAAAAGAACAGAAAAACATCAAGCAGACGGAATGGCATCATTACACGTACATAGAATGAGCGACGATAGCTTTTCCCGGGTAAAACCCATAAAAACATCAATGCAAAGGGAACTCGAGGATTATCCTGGGCTTACACTGCCACTTGACTTGAGGCACTTGAGCCTGGCGCTAGGCGGCCAACCCATCAAGATGCAGGCAGGCAGATCCTCAGTCAGATCCTCAGGCTGTCGGCAATTAAAAGTGGCAACACTTAAACGATTTGGCCCAAACAGGTAGAGCAGAGCCCATTGGCCTGTGCTCACTTCTGGTGAAAATCCCCTGGCTGCGTAAATGTATCTTTGAGCTGGCAAATGCTGAAGCAGATACCCTTATAATTAGTGACAGAAATGAACCCTAAAATTGATATGAACAACGGCTGTAAAACAAGGGAAATTTTATTACGATATCACACGGATACATATGTAGGTGGGGTGGGGTATCTGCATACGTCACGTATCAGCTTATCGGAATGAAAGTGAAATGCGGCTGACTGCCAAAAGTACGAGTATCTACATATATGTATGTAAGTATGCCCAGAAGCTCGTAATCTTTTCCGATACGCTTTGCACACATACAGATAGATACTGAGCTTATTGTTGGTATATAATTTACTTTATATACTATTTATTTATTTATTGGAATGTATGTGTGTGGAACTCTGTGGACATGAATCACGCCATTTGGCCTTATCAAAATGAAGCAGCTCTCAGCGGTTCCATTTGATTCGTATGTACCGGACACGCACTTTATCTATATTGCCAACCACTCTGCTGTGGCACTGTGCTGTGCTGGAGCCAGCCAGCCATATTAGCCCCCATCTTTATTTCCATTTCACTTTTCTTCTTTTTTTTTGGTGTTCCACAGCCCCCTGAAGGTCATTTCTATGCGCGTACCTTTCACATGAGGCACAGCTGCGACTGTCAAATATTTTTTATATTTCGCTTAATCGATTATAAACTTAACCTTTTCTTTGTTTTATGGTCTGTGATAGCGGCGCACTGATTGCCAGTTCTGCTGTGACTCACGACGACTGATGTATGTATTGATTAAATTATTAGTGATATAAATATACACATACCTACAAACATACATATGTACATATACTCTATGCTCATAGGCGAGATTACAGAGATTGGAATTTCCCAGGGGTGGTAATGGGGCGATTTATAATGGCGATTCTCAGTGATTTGTGGAGGCTTTTTAGACTAGTAATCATCGCTACCGATAAGTGTTAATTTTGGTATGTTCAATTAAGAATATTAACTTATCTATTTCGATGAGATACCGATAAAAATCGATTTTGTGTTCCAATTTTTTGTTCAGTCACAGATGACTAGTTATTATAGCGAATAATTGGAAATTAATCACAGAATAATTATTTATCGGTGAATAATTTAATTTGATATTAATTCGATTACTCTCATCGATAACTAGTATTTTATCAACACTTCTTTTCAATGCTAGGACTAATACTTTTGGGGGCTTCCCCTGCGCTTTTCGACCACTTACCTTTCAGCTTTTCACGAGCCGTTTCCAGAGCACTCTTGCGTGAGTTTACTGTGGATTCTGAAAGAAAGCAACAATTTGTTTTAATTAATTTCGATTGTTTTGGGAAAATTGAGATAAAGATGTTTGGTGGCAGGGAAAATTACGAGTAATCGAGTAATGCAATTTGCTTCAAGATCAAACCTCTGCCCCCACCCACGCTCTGACACTGACATTTCATTTGATGACGCCAGAGCCGATGGCCAAGCGAAAGCAAAAGAAAATGGGCGAAAATACATAGAGCACACACCTCCTACATAGTAAATAAAGAATTCGAATGGCACACAAAATGCGGAGGGGGGACGGACGCTAAGAGCAGCCGAATGTTGCCAATTTTCATGGGCCATGGAATAGCCAAAGCAGCGTCAGACAGAGGCCATCAAACCAAGCTGAAAATTCATTTCCACAAGAATGTTTACAAGCCAATTTTGTTGCGCTCTTTGCTAAATTTAAAAAAGCTATATCTTTTGGAGGGGTGTATCTGTGTTTATATATTGAAATATTTGCGCAAAATGAACGTGAAAAACGCATTTGATGAGTGTCTAAAAATAGCCTCTAAATATGTTTCTTGCCAAATTGTGGCGAAATTCCCTTTCGGAAGGCACTAAAAATACCAAGTAATCTACCAAGGAATTGTGGAAAGCACTCCACTCGTATTATATATATATATATACGTACATATGTACGTGTAGGAGCGAAGAATATTGTGGCATATTCTGGGTGACCACACAGGCACTCGAATGACGCACTTTACCGCGATTGATAAGCCGCAGGCAGAGTGTGTGGCAATAACAACGAACCGAAATCAGTTGTATGGAGGGGGCAGTGACGAAGGGAATACCCTAACCAAATATAAACCGATGTAATGGTAACTTTATTTGGGATATAGTAATTTTTTAATGCCACAAATCGTACATCTAGGCTTAGACCTAATGTACGTCGCATGCTGTCCCTTGTAATAGGTAACACCCAATTATAGCTAGGGGAGTCGTATGACTATAAAACAAAGGCGATTAAGGGGCGCTCAATGGGGCCGGGGGATTCTTATCAACACTTGCCATGGTGGAAACAGTGAATAGTCAATTCGGTCGGTCAGCGAGATGTTGTAAAGCACTCGGGCTTAATCGCTTCGAGTGGCTGCACTTTGAACGAATCATCGATAAGCCGTGGCCCCTACACTGCTGCCCCAGCGCCCGCCTCTACCACGGGATGAAGTCGTCGAATAGGAGACGCCCCCAAGTATGCAATGAACGCGTGCGGCGGAACTCAGGCAGAACTCAAGAGAGAACGAGAGTTAGATTAGAGCGAGTGAGAGAGGAAAAAACCTGCATGCAAATTAAAGCAGCAACCAGGCAAACAGCAAAAGATGGAGGCAGGCAGCCACAGCGTCAGGCAGCTGGCCAACTGCTTGACTCAGCAGCAGCAGCAGCAGCCAACAGCCAACAGCATAAGCCGCAGCCATAGCCTGATGCCAAGTGCAGAAAAGAAGTTGCCACAGGTAGCCGAGAAGATGAGAACACGGCCCCGATTGCGCACGCACCGAGCCACGGCACTGGGGAGACACACCACACCACACCACCACCTCTGCGGCGGCTCCTTCACCTTCTCCTTGGCTCTGGTTTTTGTTATTTCTTACCACCTGCCGCACTTGTTTATGGCCGCGACTTGTTGGCGACCAACTTTGTCTGCTGCTTGCTCTTCCCAAAGCGGAAACATGCGCGCATCCAAGCCACAACCAGATTGAAATTGGCAATGTCGTCGTCGCCGTCATCATCAGGCCATCCCGCCAGGCCTATTCAGCCTCTTTCTTTGGGGTTTTGGCATCAGTAAAACTGGTTAGCAGAATGCCTCGCTGCAACCAGTTTATCTGCCCTCTCTTTCTGTGCGGGGAAGCCGCAATGTCGTTGTTGTTGTTGCTGTAGTTGTTGCTGTTGCCTTACTAATTGCTGGCTCGAATGTTTATAGAACAATTAACATTTGCGGCTCATTACGCATTCGCTCTCGGCATGAGCTCAGCTCGGAACTGCTGCTGCTGCTGATGCCATCATAGCGATCTACCCTGGCACCGGGGCGTATGAGTAATGTCTCTAGAGAGGGAGCCAATAAAATGATTCAGAAATTGCGCGCTTATTATTTTTAGAGATTTTGTTTGATGTAAACAAACTGGGAAGAGCGTTTCCAGATGATTTCATTTTTGTTTTCTTTTTGTTTTGTACGTTTGCGGTTTATTAGGCGTTTATCAACACTGCAATAATTTATAGGTAGATCGAAGACTGAGAATTAAAGGTAAACAGTTTATCCCTATGATTTAGAGACAAAGAAAGAATTAAGGGGAAGTGGACAGAGGAGGCACGTACAGAGAAGTTTATTGGGCAAACCTACCCCCAGGAGTTAAAAAAAAGAACCCCTCATGCCCGAAGATCGTCCACAAGTTGAGCCATGAAAAAAGCGTCGCAGACATAAATTTTAAAAGGAAGAAAAACCGTTAATCCACAATCTACATTCATTTGTATACAAACTCCGATATCTGCCCATTTTGTTGTACTTTGCCTGCCGTTTCTCGTTTTCGATTTCATTAGCAATTAAATTGTTTTTTTTTTTTTGGTGACGTATGCGGTCTGTTTTGTTGATTGCGTAATTACGATGCAGTTTCTTGATTTATTTTCGCCCAAAGTTTTTGGCAAATTGTTTCGGTTTGCTTGCGGCGGCACTTGTGCCCAAAAATAGCATGAACAATAAATAATTTGTTCTTTGTTTTATAAATATATGAGAAAGAAATAAATATTTAAAAAAAGGGTAAAAAATAAAAATGCATTCGGCGCATTTTTTTGTGGCAGCCAATTTTTGCAGCTGCTTGCACATTACATTAAGACACAAAAAATATGTGCAACACGAGCAAAGATTGAGGCAGAAATATGTGTGTGTGGATTTGGATTTGCATACAGGCTCTGTAGGCTGGCCTGGCTCTGACGCTGCTGGTTTCTGGCCAGCTGTTAAAGTCGGCTGTGCGACGGCCCACATGGCAGATACTGGCTGACACTACAAGCTATGCCAGGAATTTGGCCCCCTTTGGTGCGTGTAGGACTTTGCCAGAAGGCCATAGCCCCGTGGGGAAGCCTGACACTTGAACAGCTCTGAATTCTCAGGAGAAAGGGGCGAAAACTGGAGCAGAAGTTTTGAAATTCCAAAGGGGTGACTTTGGGGAGGTGGAAGTGGAAGTCAGCACAACAATGGTATCTCCGCTATCTGCCATTCAACACTCTTATCTCAGCGGCAATAAACGGAACTATTAAATGCTTATGGCATGAGCATAGATATGTATGTATATATGTATGTATATGTACATATAATGTATGTATGTATGTATATATAAATTTGTGGCTACGCTGATCCAGCTATCAGTTTAATAAGTGATACTAGCGTTGAAAAGCTTGAATGGTTATTTTCTGAGCAGGTTAAACCCAAGAGTACTTGTACTGGTGTACTGGTGGCGCCCCAAAGTTGCGTTCAGCCCCCCTAATCTGATACACGTACACATGCATGCATGAGTGTGTGTGTGTACAGTTGAATGAGCAGAAAATGGAATGCCAAAACGCTGACATGGCAATTATCAAAAGTTATTCACTTTTTATGCTTAATTTCCTTTGAACTGTACCCACTCACATAATCATGCTGCTTTCATTCTCTCTCTCTCTCTCTCTCTCACACACACGCACACATGCACCTGTAAAACTGCTTTCAATCGTTGGATTCAAAGTGCTTGTGCTCTTCAATCGGAGCGTTTAACATAAGAGAGGGAATTCCCTGTTAACAGCTCTGTCCCTGCCTTGCTGTTAACTCTCGTCTGCTTGTTGCTCTTACTCAGCGCACACACTTGCTTGCGCGCTCTCTTTCTCTCGCGACTGCTCTTTTATTTTGCGTTTCAATTGATTTGTTGTTTTTAGTCACATCGTTTAGGCTTTGATTGTTGTTGTTGTTGTCGTTTCGTTTTCGTTTTCGTTTGTCGATTATCATTAGCCGGGGCTTTTGGCTTGCTTGTTTGCTTGCTCCAGTGTTTTACTGCACTGCTTATATTTCTCTGCTATGCTTGTTGTTGCTGTTGTTGGTGTCACCTTAATTGCTCGGCATTTGTTTTTGGTCGCACTCCCCAACCCCCCTCGCCAAACACTCAGCAGCGATAAGATTTCACGGGTGCTTTTTTCCGCAGTTCAAGCAGTTCAAGAAGAGGAAGAAGAGGTGGATGGCAGTTCAAGTTCAAGGGGGAGAGAGGTGGTACGTCATAGAAGAAATGGAATTTTTATAAATGGAGCTCTATCCCGGGTCTATTTTATCCCTATGCTAAGCTTAAATGCGGAGATGCTGATTCGATTCCCCTCAGGGATCTCTCAACTGTGTAATCCCCAGAGACCTTATCGATGGATGCCCATCTCGCATGGCATCCCAGCGCTCGCTTTCGGTGCAACACAAACAAAACGAAGAGGAAGAACAATATATAAAGATTTATTTTTCGATCTGCGTAAACATAAATTACGAGCAAAACGCCACTGCGACACCACAGCACCAGCCACAGGCAAAGATGTTGGCTAAAACGTCTACGCTACGTCATAGTCGCGGCAACAATGTATCTGGGTTGGGTTGTATCTGTGGCAGACATTCCCCATTTCTTGTGTATACGTGTACATATGTATGTATGTACATATGTATCTTATGCTATGTGTTCCACCGAAAGATACAAAGATACAGACTCTCAGCGAAACATGAAAGTACGAGTATCTGTTGCTGTTGCAAAGTTCGAACACCGAAGCATCCTGGCAGCGGCAGCGGCAACAGCTGCCAACTTTCATGTTCCACCGAGGGGCAACACGAAAAAGGCGCAAAAACGAATGCTGTCTGTCCCGTGTCTGTGTGTGCCTTTGTGTGTGTGTGTCTGTGTATGCCTCGGCATCCGTGTGAATCCTCAATCAACTTCTTGCACACCTTCATGTAGCTGTATTTGTATCTGAAAGATACGAGTACGCATAGCACTTGCCGCTGCTGCTGCTGCCTTTGCTTTGCCTTTCTTTTTGGTTCTTCCACTTTGAAACTTTGTTCGAGAATCTGCTTCTGTCTCTCTCTCACTCTCTCTCTTTCTCTCGTTCTCTCTCTCTCTCTCTCTTTGTCTCGCTCTGATTGTATCTACAGCACGAGCTTGTCGCAAAAACGGGGCGAGATAGAACCGCCCGTCCGTCTGTCTGTCTGTCTTTCCTCGTCTGTCTGTCTGTCTGTCAGTGCGTCTGTCCGCCAGTGGGAGAGACTGTGCGTGGAGAGCGGTCTATAAACAGAATTCTGAAATGCTGGCGCCTCACCGACGTGCACAACGTGCTGTACGCTGTACGCTGTACGTGCCACATTTGTAACGTGACTTCCTTCAATAAATGGCCCACAGCAAGCAACAGAGATGAGATGAGATGAGATGAGAGAAGAGAGTGGCAAGGCGAACGAGTGGCATGGCTTTACGGTTCTGTTCTGTTCCTCTTCTTTTTCTTCTTCTTCTTCTAGTTGTTGTCTGTCTTTTAATACTTATTCAATTTTGTGGCAAGAGTAAGCTGAGCACACTTTCACCCTCCCCCACTTGTGCTGCCTTCCCAGTTCACAGGAACTTGTTCATTGTATTCCATTCCTTAGAATATACTCCTAGTACGAGCAGCAAAGAATTCAGTTAGCTGAAAAGCTCTCAAAAGGTTAAGTATTTTCCATGAACAAAGAAAGAAGTTTAAAACTTTTCAAGGCAAGAGTTCGAGTAGAATACATTTAAATTTAAAGTGGACTACTCGTATGCTGATACATATTGGATTTCCCCTCTAAACCTTGATAACATTTCATTTCCAATTTGCAATTGCATCTCCGGTGCGTTTCGCTTTGAAAATGCCGCCGCCATCGACCAGACAGCAAGACGACAACGTCGCCTGGCGACGGGCAGTCGTCGCAGTGGGGGCTGGCGGCACCAGTTGGCAGGTTGTAGGATGCGCAGAGGCAAGGAGTCCGTTTTCCATGCAATTGGTCTTTGAAACGGTCTCCAGACAACGAGAAGCGACAAAGAGAAGCAGTGGATAACACAGGAATAAGCTGTGCATCAGAGTTGCAGGCACACACGCTCCGCACCTATCCGTATCATCGGACTCAGGCGAGGCGAGTCCCTTTTGATCTTGGCTTGTTTATTGTCTTGCGCTTTCGGGCTGCGTTGAGTGGTCGTCGCTGTTGTGTTTTTGGGACTTCCAAAAAGGGGACTACCTGACGTAGTCACCTTGTTTTGTGTCGTGGTGTCTCCCCCTCCCCCATCCAATCACCATCTCCCTCTCCAACTTTGATGCTGCAACATATTCATATTTATGGTACGCATGGAGTGTTTGAACCTGCTTGGGCCCTTTTTGTGCGGCTTTGGCTTTTTGTTTTGTTTGTCTTTCGAGGCTTTTTTTTTTTATTTTATTGTGTTTGTTTGGGGGGGCACTTAACTTTTTATCGGAAATCACTTTTCGGTATTCTGCGAATTTCCCTTCGATGTTTCTGTCGGAATTTATATATAATTTTCAATACAAGGGTTGAAGGATGGATGGAAGACACTCCATGGCGGGGGTTGGGCTTATGGCACATCTTTCCCTTGTATATTAAATTCTGCCGAAATATCCATCATGCCACATGCATTAGCTGCGCGACATCCACGCGTCCGATTCGAGTCACATTTCCAGCCATCCAAATATATATAAAATGGTGCACAAAGGTCGCATAAGATAAGGTGCATAAGAGTCACGTTGCTTTTGTGGCAGTACCTATTCCTATTCCTACCATCAGCCTTGGCACACATTCGTGGGTAGGACTCGAGCTCCCCAGCCATACATTCATGTGATGTGGAAAATTCGAGCACAGCACCCAATGGGGGATGATTCGCCCCGCTGTCACATTGATGGCAAATGACAGGTTCAATTTTAATTTTAATTTGCCGAAAGGATTGATTTTGGTAGACAAACGACAAGAAATGTGCATTAAATGGTTAAATGGTTTCGGCCAGGCTAGAAATTGAAATTGGTATAAATTTGTTGGGGTGCTGATAATTTATTGATTACTACGATTAATCACTCAAGGGGCACACACATACAGGTGGGCAGGCGGCAGGCCACTGATGGAAATGAAATTAAATTCCAGGAAATTTTGTGCGATAATTTCAAGTCTTTCCAGAGTGTGTGTGTGTGTGTGTGTGTTTGAGCGGTGAGTAAGATAGAGCCCCACCATAAGATGATATAAAACTCGTTTGAAAACAGCAGAGTGGGAAAGAGAGAGAGCGAGAGAGAGAGAGAGCGAGAGGAGAACGAGCGGGGCGATAGAACAACTTGTCAGGTGAATCATCGGGAAGCACAAGAACCACAACAGCGGGGGTGCTGGGGCTGCCTGGGGCTCTCTCTCACACGCGATTATCAGCTAAAACTCGGGGCTTGCTCCGTGTGGTGTGGGAGCGGCCTATACAGAGTTCTAAACCGCAGCCAGCAGCACCGCAGAATACTACGAATTTGTTTTAAATACAAATAAAAATAAATATTGTATGTGCCAGGCTATCGCTGTGGTTCTTTCTTCGCAACTAGCCTCCTGCCTCTCTTAAGGCCCGATTCAAACACACACACACACACACACACACACACACTGAAACACCCAATCGAATGACGCCGAAACAGGTTAAGAGTCTGGGGCTGCCATTTGGTGCAAGAAGTGTGGTTTTATTAGTGCATTGCAAGGCAAAAAATGTTGGCGGCTCTTGGCTGTAGACCCGAGCCCCTGCCCCTGCCCCTTACCCCCCCCCACCCCACAACAATCCGGACCCAAGCCCCCGAGCTAAAATGCGCGCGTGTTTGTCTCTCTCGTTGTCTCGGACTTTGGGACTTTGCGACTTTGGATTGTGAGCTTCCCCCCTAGTTCTGTTTCGCCTTTTTCTTCTGGGATCTTCTGGCGCAACAAAAAACTGCTCGCAAAATGTTGGCTACCCTTTCAGAGATTCAAGTATAAATTTTGGACTCGTAAACAGCAGTGCAAAACACACGAGCATGATCCAAGTCGTAATACCCCTTGCGAGAGAGTGTATACCTGTAACAACAACAATAACAACAACAACAGCAGCCAAAAGCTGACGAAGCTGAAATTAAAAGAGAAACCGGTATGACGTGATGCCGTTGCCTGCTGATGGTTTGGTTCCTTCCTACTCTCATGTGTTGTTTGCCTATATTCAACACGTTCCCGTGATATCTCTCTCTTTCTCTCTCTCCCGCTCTCTCGCTGTGCGTCTGTGTTTGTGTTTGTGTTCTTTGCGTAGTCAAACAGAAATTAGATGAAAATAAAACCGAAATAAATGCCATGCCATACAATTATTTATTTATTTACTTTTCTTTTTTTTGGTGTCTGTCACAAAACTTGAGGCCGACTCTGTGACGCCGCTGCTGCCGCTCTGTTGCGGCGCTGTTGTGTCTCTGTTAAACATTTTCCATAGAATTTCTTTACTCTGCAACTTTTGGGCTGGGCGGGCACACAGGGGGAAACGACCCATGGGGCCATTCTGCGATAAGAATCTCTATAGAAATGATATTTGTTTGTCCAGCTGAAACGCATTTCAATTCATTTCAGATTACGGCGATTGTTTAATCTTAAAGTGCGAATATCGCAAGTTTTTCTTTGCAAACTAAGTTTTAGATCAAAACTTCAACCGTAAGTGATAGTAAGGAACAGAATAAACTCTTGAATAAATAAAATAAAATAAATAAAAAAACCCTTGATAACTTGCCAATTAGCTGGATTTCATAGTTCACAGAAAATTCTATTTCCATCTACGTATTTTATTGTAAAACTAAATTTTCAGAAATTGATATGTTGCCTGCCATTCAATTGAATTCCGATTTTAAGCTTATTTCCTGTGCAATCCATACAAATACGACTATATATGTATATATGTGTGCGCTTTCAGTTGCGTGGACACAATATTGTTATGTTAGATTCAATTTTCGTTCAATGATCTGCCGGACCGGACAGATTGCGTGTCCGGTAGGAGGTAGGACGGACGGACGGACGGACTGGCAAAACGAACGCATTGACCGCATTCAGCATTGAACTGGGGTAGGCACCGGGTAGGGTGCCGGTGCCGTGCCAGAGGTGGCATCAGAGGTTATCATCAATGGCAGCATTCGTTCGATCGAATGCGTACTCGAACGTACGAAGGAACGACTGAACACCATTCCATTCTGCCCGTAGATATACTCGTGTATTTTGATTCCTATTTTCATTTGAAATTGAAACCCAATTAGGGACTGAATTTTGTGGGAACTATCTCTCAGAGGCAAGCTTTTGTCGATTAATTGGGTTTTCCTTTTAATTATGATGGAGGGGATAATAAATGCCAGGGCCTGTCGAATGTCGAAAGTCGTCGTCGCCTGAGGACTGAATCCCTGCGAAAATCAGGCGCCCAAGTACTGACTCACTGGGGAAAATCAGTGTGGGGTTGAAAATGGTTGAAATGCGTTCACTGTGCTGTGCTTACAAATTTAATCAACCGCTTTCCATAGCCCTTCATTTTTTGGTAGATGGTTAGTGCCCCCTCCCCCCGTCGAAGGCAAATACAAGAAAATGCAGCGGAGAGTGTAAATATTATTTTTCTTGTTAATTCTACAGTTCAATCGCAGGAGAAACATTTCGCCAGCAGCTGTTCTAACATCAGGCCAGGCCAGGCCAGGTCCTGGGTCCGGGCTGCAAAAAGGGGTGCCAAGTGGTTCTGCCCACCCACCCATAGGAAATGCTACTTTGCCCCGTTTCTCCATCCATTCCAGGCCCAGTTCTACGGCAATCGAGAGATACACGAACAAGTTCCTGCACGTCCTCAGGCAACAAAAACAGAAATTGTATTGGGCTATCCTTGCACACATAGATACTCACCCACACACATACACCCACACACACACACACACACACACACAAAGGAATAAGGCAAATGGCCTTTCACGGTCGTTGCCGTCACTCATTCGTCGTTGTTGCCTGCCTCTGCTGCCTGCCGCTGTTGCCTCTGCTGTTGAACAGCTTTCTGGCCCGGCAACAACACGAGAAGGCAGCATTGGGTGGCCATAGCCAACAAGGCTCTTTCTCTTCCCCCGCCACCCGTCACCCGCCACCCCATTCCGTGGCACGAAGCAGCGAGAAGGCAGGTCGGGCCAAACGGGTGGGTGGTGGCCGAGCGCACGTTTTCCACTCTCTGTCTCAACGCCTCCTCTCTCTCTCTCTTAAGCCTTCGCTTTCGCCCACTCTCCCTCTCTGTTGCTTGCCTACTCATTTGTGTGAAACTTGTCGCTACCCCGCATCCTGCCACACGGCTGAGGGATGCCCCATGCCACGCAATCTATGGTACTATGGCACAACACTCCCCCCCCTGAACTGTAATTGAAAAGAGTCGAATGCGCCCACCTGTATTTAACGCTTACTGAAGCCCCAACGTGCGGGAGTGGGCTGAGATGCTTGTGCAGCCCTCTGACTTAATTCAGTTATAATAACGTTGCATTGCGTGCCAGCCGTGTTGCCACGGTTGCCCTGGCCCTTGGGTGCCTCATCGAATTGCATCTTCGGAATGAAGCTGCTGGCTTATTCTTTGTTGTTTTGTCCTTACTCCTTGGTAGCTTTGGGCTACACCTACAATATATGTATATTTCCGGTAAAGCTTACAGCTAACCTACGCTCCAGCCTGCTCCTGGACACGCACTTATTTACAGGATATCCCTGGGTCCAGTCTGCTGTGGCACATTTGCTTTGGATGGGTCGCTTGACTTGGTTTAATGCTCGCTTTTCTGACGACCGAGGAGCGAGGAGACGGCGACGGCGACAACATCATCATCATCATCATCTGTATCATCAGTATCAACCCCACCATCCACCATTCACCATATGGCCCCCACACACATCCCCACCCTGCTACACCCTCTGCGTTCAAAGTTCGTTTTATTATGGTTGAGTGCTGCCACTGCTACTGCCACTGCCACTGGCTCTGCTTCGGTCGCTGTCTCTGCAGGCGCCACTGCCACAGTCTGCTGCTGCTGCTGCTGCTGCCCCACAAAAATTCAATGTGCGCCCGCAAAAGCAAAAGCAAATAAAACTTTATCATTTGGGGAAGCCCTGCGCTTTCATAGACTCTCTCCCTCTCCACACAAACACACACACACACACTCTTTGTATCTGTGTGTGTGTCTGATGAAGAGGTTTGGCAACACACACACACACACACACACATGCATGCAGGCATACATATGGCAGACACACACAGAGATACACTACACGTGTACTTTTTCACGTTGCCTTGTTCTACCACCCACACAACCCCCCACCAGCGCCCTCCCTATTTTTCGCCTGCTCTTAACTTTTCCCTTAATTTCTTGTTTTCATTCTTTTTTTGTTGTTGCTGCTTTTGTTTTTGTTTTTTGTATTGCTTTGTGTACATATTTTGCTCGCTCTTACCGTGCCCTGCCCTGCCCTGCCTCATGCCTCTTGTGGCAGGTTCCACAGGGCGGTCGGGTCTGCTACAGGTACTCCTCCTCGTACTCCTCGTATATGGATGGCATGGGCATGGCATGGTTTGGGGTTTTATTTTGGCCATACTCTCCGCAGAATTTTCTGGGGCCTGGATTTCGTTTTACGTTTATTTATTTATTTTCCTTTCCTTTCGTTTGCTTTCTGTTGCTGCCACCCCCTTAACTACTTGTTTTTGTTGCTCCTTGCCACTTTTGGGCCACTCTGCCCTGACCTTTTTAGTGGCTCTAGCGGGGGGCGGTGAGGTACGAGCGTTGGCGTTGGCGTTGGCTTTGGCGATGGGGTGAATTTTCTGGGCGTGGCTGCTGCTGCCCAGAGCTAGAGTCGGGGCGAGGAGTGGCAACCAGTGGAGTGTTTTGTTTATGGCTATGATACCGGGCCGGGGCAAAAGGAAACCTTTCTTTATGCCACCTGAAGTGTGGGCCACAAGTTGGGCTTTAAGCAAAGTTGAGGAAGGCAAGCGGATTAACCATGGCTGAAACTTCTTCGATAGACAACTGGCTGACTCTTCTTGTTCATTTAATAATAGAAACAATCCCAAATCAGTCTCAAGCAGTTTAATTTCCGCGAACTAAAATTAATTCCAAGCTAAAATGCCAAATTAAATGAAAATGAAAATGCAAAACGAAATCCGAGCAATCAGCAAATGGAAACGGTTTCTGGGAGGGACATTGTGGCCACACCTAGACCTACATACATACACAAGCAGCTACATTTGTGGCACTTAAGGACGCTGCACCTTCCAGCCTTTCCCCCTCTCTATCCCATTTCAAGGAAAAACTATAACCAACCAAAAGCCTTTTTTCATTCGAAATGGAATTGGAATGCGAATGAAACACAAAAGTTGCCAAAGGGAAAACAGGGAAGCAGAAAACAAGAGGAGAGAAAAAGAGAACAGAAAACAAAGGTAGCGATGAAATGAAAATACACAGAAATAACAGTACCCAGAAGGCAGCAGCAAAGTAGTGCAAGGGCTGGGGTGGTGGGCGCTTCCTTTGCTCCACAACTCTCGAGTTTTCCCCCCCCATAAATTATCTGCACAATGGCCAAGAGCAAAGAGCCAGGGCCAGGCAAAGGCAAAAGGCTTCCAAGAGGGCGGCAATAAAAAGGAAAAACCTCGAGCTAAACCAAATAGGTATAGCCAAACGAAATGGAACCCAGGAAGAGTCTATTTCAATTTTCACGTAGTTGGTGACACACAGAACGCAGCTAGAAAGGGGGGGCCGGGGCCGGGGCCGGGGCTGGCCAAGGATGAGGCACCAAAGTCAAAGGCAAACTCGGCTTAAGTGCTGCCTACCTACCTGCCACACAGTTGCAAAGGCAAAGCTCCACCCTGCCTGCCACACAGTGTGGCAGTCACGGAGCAGCCAAGTCGAGCCGTAGCCAAGTGAGACGCGGAGCGGAGCGCTCTGTACATGTTGCGCTTGTCAGTCAGCGCCACAGTGGCACCTGGCTAAGGCGTCCAAGAGGCCATTCGATTTGAAGTTACTGGCATGTTACCCCCCATGAGCAGGTGCCCACTGTACTTGTGCGACGAACTGAAATACTTGGCACATATCAAAGGCAAGGCGTACTTGTATCTCATTTGGCAAAAGTATCTGTGGAAGGGAGCGTGCTTTAGGAGGATGGGGGAGGGGGCAGAGGAAAGAGCCAGAAGCGTGTGGGCAGAAGAGGTACGAGCATGAGAGGCAGCCCCCGCCAGGCCCCACCAGCACTGCAACAAAGTATCAGAGTATCAGAGAACGCAGTGGCTGTCTTTTTAATAAGTTCAAGCTGTGGCATGAGGGCACAAGCAGTGGCAGGGGTAGGGGCAGGGGCAGCGGCAGCGGCAGGGGCAGCGGCAGAGGCAACAGCAGCAGAGGCAACAACCGAGGCAACATGTCTAACAGGCAGAGCAAAGTGACGCAAAGTATCTGCGACTGTGGCTGTGCCTGAATTCCAAGTATCTGTGTATCTGTATCTGTGGCTTTGGCTGTCTGCCTGTTGACTACAAGTTTGTATCTGTGTGTGTGTGTGAGGGTACACACTAACACACACACACACATGCAAACAGCAGAGAGTTCATGCCGCTTGGTGAGCTTGATTTTGAGGCCATTACACGGGGGCGACACTCCCCGACACTCCCCGACACAACGACTACGACTACGACTACGTCAGCGTCGATGACTTGCTGCCTTGTTTGTGTCTCTTTTACCCCCCCTTTCGCTTACCCTGTTTCTGCCCTAGCCCCAGCCCCTGCCTCTTCCACGTTCTTTTAACCATTTTTGTTTTGTTTGCTGCTTCTCTTTGAAAGAGCTTCCCAGCTGCAGCGCTCTCTCTCTCTCTGTCTCTCTCGCCCGCTCGCTCTCACCGTGTTTGTTTGCTTGCCTTTTGTGTGCGCTTGGGGATTACGTAAGGGAATCCCCAACATTTTGCAGCGCGCACGCCACGCAACCGAAATGATAAGGGGGGAAAGCACCAACAGTGGTGGGGCATGGAACACTGCCTGTGGGCTGGGTGGCTAGGTGGGTGGATGGGTGTTCCCCCATCGTGGCCGTTGTTTAATGTTTTATGCAAGCTCTCCCTCCCTCCCTCTCGCTCACTCGTTCGCTCTTCCGCTCTTTCGCTTGTTGAGCAAGTGCGCGGCGGCGGCCTGTTCAAGTAGTCGTGGCACAAATAATAATGCAAAAAACATGTATCTTATGGATACAATTCGCTCACAGGCAGATGGGTTGAAGCGGGGGGGCGTGGCACACACAAAACTGAATGCTGAATTTTTCACTTTTGCATATTTCGCATCGCACTTCAGCGGGCCGGAGGGGGCGTGGGTTGGGGTAGGTTTCAGGGGGGTATATGTATGTACATAGATTGATATCCCGCCATATGGCGGCTACAGTTGCTAAGGAGACCCTTGACTCTGCCGTAATTGAAAGCCCCTGCCGTGACTTTGGTTCGAGTGCCTGAGGATATCTCTTGGGTCGAAAACTTTCCTGCAAAAGCCGTTCAAGTTTTGTCGTCCTTGAACGAATGTATCAAATTCCAGCAAAGATTTCCAAAGAAGTTCGCAGCAGCAGTCGAAGATGGGTTGTCTTTTGTTTCGGGGAGGGGGCGATCAGTTTTTTTGTGCTTAATGAATAACATGAAAAGATACTTACTGCCTCGGCCGCTGCCCCTGCGTCGCGCCATTTTTCCTGCTCCCAGATATGTGCGTGGGTGTGGCTGTGGCTGTGTCCTTGTTGCGCTCCTCCTTGTGCTTTTCCTATCTTGGCTATCACATGGGACAACTGTTGGCCACTAGGAGTATTTCCTTACGCCTGATTGATGTATATTTAATAGGACCAGTCGACTGGGTTGTGTGCCCCGTGTGTGTGTGTGTGTGTGTGTGTGAATGTCCTTGACGCACACACCACAACAATGGCTACCCCGCTAATGTCCTTGCTGTTGTCCTCGTCCTCGGCTGTAAGTTCGGTTGTGTGTGTGTGTGTGTGTGTGTGTGTGGCCTGGTTCCTGCCTCGCTTTTATTTGCCCACTAGACAAATGGGTGAAGGGGCCCTGCCAGTGTCCATGTCCCTCGCTGTCGTCGTGTCCTGCTAAATGTCCTGATATGCCTCTAGCCGGATGACGTAGCTCGCTCTCTCATCGCTGGCCGCCTCGCCGCTTGCCTCTCTCCGCCCCAGTACCTTTCGCCTACAGTCCTTGGCCTGCGATTAGGGGGTTTCCCAATTTTAGTTGCTGTTGCTTCTGTTGCTTCTGGTTGCTTTGGTCTGTTCTCCCCTTCTCTTTTTGTTGATGTTGCTATTGTTGTAAATATGTTTGCTCTGGTGTATAGATCCATATACATAAATGTATGTGTGGGTGTGTCTCTTGTATGTGTGTGTGCTGTATATATTTATTTAATTCATTTTGCGATATCTTCTGGTGGCTCTACTTTTGATTATTGTAAATACTCGAAAATGTTTATTGGTTTCTCTATTTGATATGCCTTTTTGTCGGTTTTTTGTTGCTGTTTTGATTCCCTCGTTTTGTAGATCTTGTTTCTGTTTCTGCTGTTTCTGCTGTTGCTTTGTTTGCTGTTTCACCATCAGATTGTTGCTGTTGCACAAGCCTGTTGTCGTAGGCCGCCGCGTTTTTAATGCATTTATTAGCACTACGTTTCGTTTCGTTTTCCGCACGCAGGACTACGTCACCGTTCTCTACCGATTACCGTTTACCGTTTATCGTTTATCGTTAATCGTTGACCGTTGACCGTTACCGACGTTGACTAGCGATCGAAGTTTCGGCACCACCACGGGGCGTATACGCAACACAATAACACTCGATAGCACAATGTTGCAACTTGCATCCAAAGCAAATGAAACTAAATCGCGTTTAAAAAACAGGCGCGCAAATTCTTTCAGCAATTCTTCTCTTTGCTCTCCTTCTCTCACACCATTTGCACTATGAAGATTTTTCTTATCATCTGATGGCATGCCTACGCGCGTGTGTGTGTGTGTGTGTGTGCGTGTGCGTGAGTATCTCACTTTTTAATATATGCTTTATATGGCGAATTCTATAAATAATCTGCTTGAATATATATACTTATTTCGCTTTTATTCCAATATTATTTGTTGTTTTTTTTTTTTGTTGCGCATTTACCGTTCTGCGAGAAGCGCGCCTAACGAGATGCTTGCGTCTCGGCGTTCGCGGTAAAACAGAGCCCCCCACAGAAAGCAGACCCCAACCGAAAGCCCCAATTTCACGTTTAAGAGAGAGAGAGAGAGAGAGAGTCATGCAATGAGAGGCGGCACTTAAGAGACTTGAAAGCTGAAGAGCACAAACAGTAAAATATAAACGAGCTTTTAAGCTAGTCAGTTAGTTCCAAAAATGGCCGCTGTTATATGTGGTGCGCCGGTAAAACCGTTGAGATTCGAAATTCTCTATACTGTCATGTACAAATCGTGTAGAGCGCGTGCCTCAAAGGCCTTTTGCTTAAAGGCCTAAAAGAAGACTAACTAACTGTTCGACTTTAAAAGGCTTAAACTGAGGTACATATGCACTGTATTATTATCACTCCTGCTGATATTATGCATAAATACATAAATAGTATTGTGAGTCCTACCACTAAGCAAACAACACATAGAGATAGAGGCGTCAAATCGACTAAAAACTGCCTGCATAAAATTGTTGTGTTGTTTGCTTAGTGGTCCTACATTGGACAAGTTTTCTCTCCACTTGTTTTTTTTTTGTTTGCTGCCTTACTCAATGCTAAACAGAACACAAATTCCAAAGAACTGTTTGCCGATAATAGCTTTGACACAACCTGCCCCGGTCGAAAGCTGTTCTCTCTGCCTGGTGTCAAGGGGCACAACAATGCGGTGTCAGTGGAAATTAATGTATGGGAAAAATGGGTAAACATCTGCGTCAGTGTCTGGGTGCGTTGGGGTGGCGGGGTTTAATGAACCATCGACACTGGCAGCTGTGAGTGGTCTCAACCGTTGTGACATGTGAAAGGCGTGGCCTTGAGCTCGTTAACCGGCAGCCATCTCATCCGCCCCATTGCAACCCAGCACAAGCCCAATTCCCTGTGAGAGGAGATTATGTTGTGCTGAAAAGGACTGTCATAATTTTCTTAACATATTTCATATGAAGTAAATGCACAAATCATCGAAATTGATTGGAGCTGCAGCCCACTCAAGCCCACTTCCCATCCAACATACTCCCACCCAAAAAAAAAAACACAGAGCCCACTACAATGTTCAACAAATCATCAATGAAAGTGCGGCACGAAAGTGTTTCGGACAAGCAGCTGACGTTTGTTTACGTGTTGCCACGCGCCGGCGCCATTTTGCCGGGGAAATTCGAGTGCGAAAAATATAATTTGGCGCCAACGCTCCTCAGCGTTTGTAGTCGGCAAAGAACAGAGCGCGCGAGCGGATCATACGCGCGGAAAACGACGGATAATTTTACGGAAAATTCTGAATTAGTAGTGGTGCAAATCACACTCAAACCTAATTGTTTTCGGCAAGTGCTTTTCCAAAACAAAAACAAACAACTTTTCAAGTGTGAAATGGTTTTTAAGATTAAATAAAGTCCTGTTAGGACTTGAGGGTGGTTTTCTGACTCATACTCGTGTCATCTTTATTAGAGCAATCAGAAGGGTGAGCACTACTCAATACACCCACTACAATCTTCTACTGAAAATACGGAATTCTGCACGATCTTCTGTACACAATCGTAAATAATGGACCCATATTTCTGCCCATATTTCAACCTTGCGCTGTGGAGCCTTCGTCGAGCTTCTCGCGAGATATATGTATATTTTTTTTTAAATTGCTTCTCTTTAAGCAATAGAGCCGCCAAGAGCGATACAAAATCCAATCCAAATCAAATTAAGTTACATTACAAATATAAAATTATTATTTAATGCGATATTTATTTAACATTCAAAGTTTTTTATAGTTTTTTTTTTTTTTTTGTATAAAAATGTATAATTTTACGTAGGTAAATTGCCTTGGCAACCAAGTTCAACTTTGACAGTTTATTGTTAAATTTCTAGACCTCAAAGTACCGTGTACTCATGCAGACCATATTTTGGAATATTTTTCTTTTAGATTCAGTTTATTTCATGATTCATTTCATTTGAAGGTTATTAACTTAGCAAGCTGAAATGGCGGAAGGGCCCAATGCTCGTCGCTTAACTACATTTCCGAATTTCTCGTTTTTTAAGAATTTCATACATACATAAACATATACATATATGTATATGAACATATGTATTTATTATCTTTGTATCCGCTCGGTTGCTTCCATCTAACCAGAAAAAATGATTGAAGTAAAGTAATTTTTTTTTAAATTGTAACCATTGAACCACAAAAATGATCAACTTTTTACATATTAATTAATGGCATCAGCGAATCATAAAGCTCTGCAAATTGAGAAACAAAAAAATTCTGTTTTGCTAACAGGAATTTGTTATGGATTCCACTCAAAACGAGTATGTATGTATATACATATGCATACATATGCATGTGTGATGGAAAAATTGAAATAATATTTGTATGGCAAATACGCATCGTAATGATGGTTACCAAAATTGCCAAAACTACAAACATGATCTACATACATGCATGTATGCACATATTTACATATATGTATTTTAATGTATCATTTATAGGGGTAGAAAATGTGAGAATTTCAGTTAGTTTAATAATATGCTGTAAAGGAAGGAGAATGCAGTGACAGTGCCTCAATATTGTGTACAAAGAAGGATTGTAGGTCATTGTACTGGGATGCAAGATGTTAACCATTGTTCCTTTATATCCTTCGCACATTCAAGGTCTGAGCCACCAAGCAAAACCCTACCCATGTTGTTCAATGTCCTGAATGTAATCAAACATCTGCATAAATCAATGGAGTACTTGGCCGAGCTGGAATATTTGACCATGTTCAATCATTCGGAAGCACAATGTAGGTAATACGGATGCCCAAACTATCTACGTAACTTAAATCTAAGCATCGTGGAATTTTTTGGAATGTAATGGAAGCATCTAGGTTATGTCAAACACATACCACATACACTGGCTGACTCTATCTCGCGATGCATAATTCAGAAATAATAATATGGAATGCATTTGAGCTACTCGTCCTTATGACAAATCAAGCTGGAATTTGGTTCTTTTCAAAGAGAAAGAATTTAATTAAAAAAACAATGAAAATTCGGTTGTTTTTTTTTGTCTATTTTATGGCATGGCGTCAGCTTCTATCATTCGCCCCGCCAGGAGGGATCTGTTGCTATCGCTGCTGGATGCTTTTTAATATACCAGTTTCAATGGCAAGCGGTATGGGTCATTTTAATAAAAAAAAATAAGGCGACTCTGGGAATGGCAGTGGAATAGAGATGCTGTCATGTCCATTATCACAGTTCATTATCTCAAATTGCCAGCAATATTCTGGGCCAAGCCAGAGCCAAGCGAATAATGTTTCCATGCCGCATGTACTTAAAGGGAATGCGAATAAATCCTCATTTAAAGGCCTTCAAGTTTCGCCCCAGACATCTGACATTAGAATGACTTCAGAATTAATGGCAGTTAATTAGTTGGCTCATGGTGAGTCTCATTTCCTAACCGAAACGAACCTACAACGGTTTGATTCGTTGGCCTCTGGCCATAGGAAAGGATTTTTCTCAATTCAAGGACTTCCAGCTGTGTTCCTTGTCGAAACCGGAATAGCCATCCACTTGACAATGTTAAGCAATCAGTTTTCTGAGCTTTGTCGAACTAATTGTCATTTCGAAATAATGGGAGGAATATTTTGGTTCACAGTCAAAGAGCAAAGACATATTTTGCTCAATCAAAAATACACTTCACTTCGTGTGTATTCCATAAGTCGCCTTGGCAAGCGGATTGAATGACAAATAGCTTGCAATCAATACATAAATTCACCTTTGAGTTCCTCCGAGTGGATGGGTTGGAAAATGGATGCCACTTGAAACGTAAAACGAGAGGCATTAAAACGAGGCGGGTGACCCATTTCATGCCCCAGATCATTGCCATCGTCATCAACATTATAATATGGATTGGTATTGACATCCCTTTTTGCATTAATATATTGCCACAATTATATTAAATATGTGGGAAGCTTGCAAACGGTTAACGTCAGGTGCTTTTCCGGCTAAAAGATACAGTGTACATACAATGCTGCTCCTGTTATTATGTACTGTGATTTCCTGTTATTGTACATATACTGCAAACATATCGTCCTCAGAAGAGACCAGGTTTCGCAATGACCATATATTGCTGCAGCAAGCTTCCAGTGAAAGTCGACCAAAGACGACAATTTGGATATTCTGATGCATTGACATACATACATATGTACACTGGATGGCTGGTGATTCTGTGAAAGGGATTTTAATTAAAGTAGTGTAGCGAACAGGAAACCAAATAAAGAGCATTCTGCGATATTTTTGCGATAGCACACCCACACACAAAAAACCCACCCATACATCTTTATGGCTGTGGCTTTCAACAGGTCATTAATGCAAATAACAAACAATAAACAATTCTCGAGGCTCTCTGGCTCTCTGGCTGTCGATAGATGTCTGTATACTCAAACTTGAACACACAAACACAACCGGACAGCCCCAATTGGAAAGCCCCAATTGGAGAACCCCTCCCCACCACAAATATATTGTATGAAAACTTCTGCTTGGAAATTTACATTTCATGGTTCTGCCTTTGGCCCGGTCCGAACGATTCTCGGTTCTCGACCCGAGACCCTGCTTCGTTTGTTGGCCATGGCCATGTCTGTGTTGTGGTCCAGCTTCTTTCCTTTTCCATCGCCTGCTTCTGAAGGAAGCAACAATTTTGGCATCCCTTTAAAAACGAGATTTAATGTGTATTTATGTAAATGCAAAAATAATTGCCATTCCTTGGGAGGAGTGAAGGCCTGTTAAACGGCCTGGGCCGAGGGCCAATTTACCTGGTAAAACGCAGGAGAAACATAAAAAATGAATACTCTCAGCAATAGATCGACTGGTTGATACCCAGTAGAGTGGTTGCGGGTAGATACTCATCGCAGCGCAGGATCCAGTATACGTAAAAATCATTTTTATCCAATTAAAATATTGCCCATCAACCATAAGAACATAAAGGAACAAAACGATTGTTCGCCTGTACTTCCAGGCTGGCACTTTATTTATTTTTTTTTTCATTTCAGATGCTCACCTTTGTTCGTGCATTTGAACTTTGAATTACATTTGTATGTGTGTGTGTTTTTATTTTTTGGCGCTTTTCCCCGTGGTTTTTTCTTTCTTTCTGTGTTTCTTTCGGTGTTTTATTGGTGCGTGCTGGTATTCATTAGCATCGAATGTCTAGCCGTCTGACGTTTGAATATAAATTGTCTAATGGGGCCATTGGGCATTGATAATTGTATTTGATGTCACTGGGATGTGGCAGCGGACGGGAACGTGCTCCAATGGTCAATCAGCGAAAGCGGATGGTTGGATACTTGACTTGGTCAAAAAGAACATTACTACAAGTCCATTGCTCAGCAGTCCCCCCACCCAACAAAGTTTTTTTCCAATTGACTTTTCAGCTTTACATCTACCCATCATCTACCCACCAATTAGTAGTCGTGGAATCCACTTCCATTTCTATTTAGAGCTATAGGCATTCAGGATTGAGCGCCAATGGCGGCCTTTGTTTGTCGCTTTCATTGCGTATACGCATTGTGAGCATTGAAATGGCTTTTCGAAGCCGTCATCACACTGAGTGCATGTCATTGTCGGGGGATTTGCTCAACCCAAAAATGCCAGTCAAACAAAATGGTTCACTTGGGGACCGGGTAAGCTCCATTTCATAAATCCAATGGTGGTTTTTACGTATGTACATATGTACATACATATATGTAGTAAACTGTTGGTTTGTGGAGTATATGGAGTATCCATCCAAAAAGATTCTGTTTTATTTTTACGAGCATGTTACATGTTACGACGTGACTGAAATTTGAAATTCTAAGCTAAAAGGATACAAAACTAAAAGTCAAAAGGAAACTAGGGCAAACGACGATAGGAGGGGCCTGACTTCAGACGGTTGCACTCTCAAATACTCTGGCTGCCCAGGGTATACAAGTATTTCGATCAAATGTGCATCGAATTGAAGGTTGCACTTCAACCACAAAGCAACATTATTTTTAATGGGATTCACTTGCATATATTGAAAGTCTGTTCGAAACATAAGCTGTCAGTGCAAAGGCTTCAACAAGTGAGTCAACACAACACACAAACAATGCCAGACAGCCAGTTGTCAATATTTTCCTAGAGATCACAAATATGTCTGCTTCCTTCTTCCTGTGTGAAGACTTCGGCATTGTGCTTCTAGGGTATTTACAGACGGCATTTACTTAGTTTTTGGGCAAAGAATGTTGCTTTTGAACAACAAGTCGTTTGTTTGCCACATAACGAAGCTCACAAAGAGTTGCCATCTTGCCGTCGGGACGGAACTGTGCTGGGAGCGGGTGCTGGCCCGAGGATGCCTGGTAGCCAGGCAACTTGATTTATGTCTGTGTGTTACGAGCACGTGCCCCATGGCATGTCCGTGGAGCGAGACAGAAAGACATGCACCCTACGGCCAACGCACAGCCTCGGGTCTATGCTGGTCTGGGTCCTGGCTTGGCAATGAAGATAAATTGTAAGAGTAAGCGACAAAAGCGGGGAAAATCGCGAAAAGTAAACGATGGCAAATGCTTATTGCGATTTGTGATCAGTTATATTTCACAATTGAATTTCCTTTCCATCAGCGGCAGCTGTTCTGGGATTTTTGCACACTTTCAGGAAGCTCTTTGAGGCTTATTTCAATGATAGAAAGCCTCATTGAGGCTAAGTGAATTAATTTTGTCTATTTCTTGATTAAACACTGTACAAGCGTTAGGGAATTCTGGCCAGAGTTAGACTCAGAGTCAGAGTCAGACTCAGCGTCTAAGCTGTTTACGTCCAATCGGTTTTCTTTAAAGCTTACTGAACGCAGAGATTTTTTGCATCTCGTTCTCAGAAAAACATCTGGCATCTGAAGGAGCGGATGACAGAAAACGGTAATAGAAGAGACAAGAGAAGTTTAGATGTAGTCGTTATCCGTATTCTGTTTATGTCGTTTTTGTGGTTGAATGCCACATCCACGTGTAACAGCTGCTGCCAGGACCAGCAGCAGGCCCAGTACTAAGCACAATGCAACACAGACATTGTTTTCGTCTGAATTCTTTACGGTGTAAACCATATTCAAGTGCTGACAACTCTGATTTGACACAAAAATAATATTTGCCTGACCTACGTCCATTTTAATTACAAAAAAAAGCGAAAGCCCTTCCATTTAAATGTCACCGGCTGTCGAGATATACATATTTACAAACCAAGCCCTGAACACACAGGGGACACAAATGTGTGCAAATACTAGTCAGTTTTCTATTAACAACTAACCCTCATTCGCACATTTGCCGTGCTGGCTCAGTCGGCTTATCGGATATGTAATCGAAATGGAGTGGAGTCTGGCTGCACTTCTAAAGGTTTTCCCCTCCCCATGAATCCCCACAAAGTCTGTCTGGCTCAAAGGAGACCAAACTCAATTACCATTTCCCCCGCCATTCCAATTGGAGTCTTGGAGCATCCGAAAATCAATCATTTGAGTACGAAAAGCTACTTGCTTCATTCATTTCATTTCATTAAATCTGCTCCTATAGCATCACAAAATGCCAAAAATGCCATAAAATTATTGTGGTTTTGGATTCCTGGCAAAATTTTGTGCTTGCACCGGATTTTCTATGTTTACCGAGATAATTTCACCTTAATTACTGCTCTAGGGAACTGCTCTGGCCGCCCAAACTGCTCATATAATTTTGTGACACCGCAGGGCTATTTATTTAATGTCGGTGCCAGTTGCTGTCCGCCAATTAAATGCCAAAGGAATTTCAATTTATTCCGTAACCAACAAAGCGGCACTTTGAAGAGTGCTGTGGACTCCATTAATCACTTGG
The DNA here is from genome assembly GCF_018151105.1 of Drosophila obscura. Lineage (NCBI taxonomy): Eukaryota > Metazoa > Arthropoda > Insecta > Diptera > Drosophilidae > Drosophila > Drosophila obscura. The sequence continues at coordinate 9,615,659 of NW_024542774.1, read as the reverse complement.
TGGCTTGAAGGAAGAACTAAGTGTAGTTCGACGTTAGTTCTTCAGCAAATTTCGGTAACGGATGTCAGAAGCAGAAACCACAACGAAATTTAAGGTGGAATGGCCAAACACCAAAGACCAAATGTCAGCTTCGGTGTTCTTCCTCCCCAAATGGAAGCTTATTTTTCAGTGAACTTTGTCCAAAAGTCATTATAAAACTCCAATTAAATTATATCTTGAGCAATTAATTAGGCAAAAAAGTGCGTGCCCGTGTTAAAGTAAACACTCGACCACTTATTGTATGCCCGAAGGATAAATCGACAAAGTTTGGCCACTGCACGTGCGGAAGCTGCTCTGGTAAAACATTTTTAAACAAATATATACAATGTATGTATAAAATTCAATTATAGTGTGAATTTAACACTAAATTCACGCGCCGGGCAGACAGGCAGACAGGCAGAGAGTCAGACGAGCGGCAGCCTGTCAAAATATGCGTGGAACATGTGAACATACATACATATATTAAAGGAGAATTCTGAAAAATATTAAAATTAGAAATACTGTTTGGCTACTAACAAGCCGATGGAAATAAATAAATACTTTAATTGCCACTTGATGGAAACATTAATGGCGCATCATTGAAGATGAGCTTTAAAGTGACTATAATTCAAATGGAACATAAAAGAAAGGGGCAAATTCCGATGCCTTAATGAATGAGTTGGTTCAATTGAAGTGCAAAAATATTTCCGTCCGTCCACCCGTTGCTCTCAGTGCGCACAACTTAATTTGAATCAAGAATTTCAGCAATTTCGGGAAACAAGTGTAAACAAACTTATAAATATATCTCGCCAATTTGCTGTACATGCGAGAATACATGCATATACATACATATACGTAAATATGTTTACAAACAGACCGTCCGAGTAAAATGAATAAAGTTTCATACGAAACAATTGTGGTACGCTCTGATGGAAAACTTTTTATTGTTCGCTTGTTGCACAACATGTTGGGAAAACGACTTGTGATAAGCGTAAATAATCGTAGTAATCGTACTCATTTGAGCACAGTGTAAAGCTTTTTTGTATGTTTATTCTATCCATTTTATTAAAGAGTGAACTCTTTAGACCAAAAGGACGTTGGAGAAGTACATACATAAAATAAAAATAAAATAAATAAAATTAAATAAATAAAAAAACATCGTGCATAGTGCAGTGTGCAGTGTGCATAATTACCAAAAGGTGAGCTAAAAAGTAAAAAAAAAAAAAAGTTTTTCTTTTTTTTAGAGGGCTACGGTTTCCACTGCATAAGTTGGCAATCAATTGAAATTGTCTGGACTTTAATTAAATTTCCTGCAATAGCGGTAGTGGTAGTAACCTGGTGGATTTGGAAGGATATGAATGTGAAAGGAATGTTGTACGCCAGCCACTCACCAGATTCTGCCAACGGAATCGCATTCCTATTTACTATACATATTGCGAGCAGTCCTCAGGTCGGCAAAAGGCAAGCCCAGCTCCGCACTAACGCAACAAGCCACAGCAAAGCGCAAAGCCATTCTCCGCATCGTGGAAAAAAACACTTGAACATAATGAAATACCGCACAAAAAAAGCCAAGCAAGCGTTGAGGTTCGAATCTGGAAATACCCAGCAGATCAGATAATTAAGATTAAGTTTCTCTGGGAAAGTACAATTATTTGTAGCTTTTGTGGCCGGAAAATCTATTGGAAAGCTTCTAGTCGAACGTGGTTAGTGGTTAGAAAAAAAAACATTCTTTGCGTATAAAAATCATAAGACCCTTCCAACAGTTGCCTAGGGTATGAATGTCGCAAAGTGTTGAGCTCACAATAATGTCAACTGTAATAGTGAAGTGGCTTGGGAAACTCTTAGACTAAGGAAAAAGTTGATAGCTCGGATAGTTTCTCGAGTGTCAATGAGTTTCCCTTGACACAGTTCAAAGGACTCGGCATATTTTGCATTTTGTTCATGGTTGTAAAATTTACAGGTGCCTTTGACGAGTACTCGTAGCAATGGCTTTAAATATTTAGCTGGCTTTCCTTAAGTCATTGATGGATATTTAAGCTGTTAAGCTCTCCAGACAGCGTGCTAAATTTTGCATACAATCAATGAACAATATAAATAAAATCAGCAGGGCGAGGAGACTGTGAGCGACAGCAATGAAATGGATTACTCTGTCGTAATGATATGAATGTACGTACATATGCATACATTATACATACATAGACATACATATACATATGTGTATAAGCATTACGCATCATTAACTGTCTGTGTGCTTCAGTAATTGTGTTAGATCGTTGCATTTCATTCCGCCCAATGGAGTCAATTTCGATTAAATTTGCGTCAACCCTTCTGCCAAGTTATGACAAAGGGCAACTAACGCCTGAAGAGAGCTGCCAGCTGGAGATGTTTTGTTTCAAAGGAATGGAAACTGGTCGAACAACCTACCATTTCGATTAATTACAATGTAATAATAAATGGCAGTTCAATTAATTGACCATTGCCATGACATGGCCAGAATGTCGGAAGAGGGACACTGTTCGCATGCCTTGAGTTGGTCTGACATGCAAATTGTTAAACCTTCTTCGGTTCGTCCTTTGTTTTCGTCTATTATTTATTGAGGCTTGCCCGCCTCCCCGTTTGGGTAACGCCTTAAATACCGTTTTCCATGAGTTTACATAATGCAAGGTCATTGGGCAGATGAAAATATAACCGGCCATGCCATGGAATAGTTGGTTTGGATGAACCGCAGTTGTGCAATGAAAATGTCTGAACTTTAAGTAAAGAGAATTGAATTAATCTCGGGTTTGTCCCCCCTCCCACGGGTTGGAAATCTGATGCTGTGACTGTGCACATAAAAGGGAATTTATTTCCAGGAATCAAAAAGCGATTGCGTAAGCTAATACCATAATTGTAATTGGGCTGTTGTATCTGAATCTGATTAATATTTTATGGTGGCTAGCTATTCCCGGATTTTTGACAAAATCAATATTGGTTGTCCCGTCTGCTGAGCTGCTGGTTGCAGGGAAATGTAAATTCGCTGATAGTAGTCAAACACATGTTGCATCGAGCGGAAACCAAATTGCCACTCCCTGTTGAACAACAACATGGAACATGCTAGAATATCGATGAAGAGTAGATATATGTATATAGACATCCATATGATTAATCGGTATCCATTCCTGCGGCAGTGTGTCGCACTTATGGTACAACACGCTCTTTGACATGCGGCGTCTGGTTGTCGCCAAGGAAAACTAAACTAAACCAAGCCAAACCAAACCCTAACCGCAGACCATCAACGTTGAGAGGACTCTATGAACCTTGCTCCGCTCCCCTTAATTTATCACGGAATATATATCACAAGTGTCCATTCATGCCACACCCACGGACTCTGTAAAGCCAATAAGTGTACCGTTTTGTATTCTGGTATATTCTCGTGCAAATAAATTGGATGAGGAGCGAGCGTATCGTATTCTATTATTCACATTAGGAGAGCACTTTAATTTGACTCGGGTTGGCTCGGGTTTTTTTTCAGCTTGAAAAGCAAAGGGAGTCCTGAAACTTTTAAGAAGAAGGTAAATATATACATTAATGGTGCATAAACCCTGCCAGTCGTGATTGCAGCACATAACCAGCAGTAGGTTGACCAAATTACCATAATCCATAATGCCAGACAATTGCCAGTAAAACCAACTGTAGCAGCATTTCAATTACAGTTCTCTGACCCCACGATACAGTTGTTCTCCGACTCGAACCGTGAGCAATCCAGGATTATGCTAATAACCTGCACTCGGCCATTGATGCTTCTTAATGAGGCTGCCGATGACCTCCTCATTCCATAGCATTCAATGTACACTCACAGATTCACTCAGACGGGTTCACTTCGGTTGAATTTTGTGTATCATTTGAGTAGTGTACGTGTACTCGTACTTCGCATGACTGTTGATTTTCCTTTTATTTGCTATTCCAACGTTCTCTGCTGTCGTTAGGGCCAAGAACGTTGGCTATAGTGTCGACTCGGCAACAGTTTCGTTTATGACTTTAACTTACCGGTCTCCGTGAGCCATCAATTTTGATGGAAGCGACACGCAGCCACAGTCAGCTTCTTGGAATTCTTTAGCTGGAGCTGATGCTGGAGCTGAAGCTGGAGCTTGGGACTCATATGCCGGAAAAACTGTCAGCCTGTCATCTTTTCAGTCAACGTCCTTTCATCCAGCAACCAGGGATCGTTATTCCGCATCAATATTCAAAGACTCAGCACAATCTGTCACAGTGTTTGGCCCCAGACTTTCGCCGCGATTTACCCCAACTTTTCCATTAGAAAAGTTAATGCCGAGCATCGAACAAATTTAAAGAAATTCCAATGAGCGATACAAGCTTCTTCTGCGGATACTGCGGCAAGGCATTCACCGCTTTTTGTGGCTGTTATTTTTGGGCGGTTCCTTTGTTTACTTACCACGAATACTTTCGCTGGTTCAGTGCGCCGCTTTCTGGTTCCATACACCTTGGATTCTTGCATACATAATTTTAAAAAAGTTTTAAAATAATCAATAACCTTGTTCATTGGAACATCAAGTGAATGAACGAATAACAATCACATACGGCACTCATTGGCCTCGTTTTAATCTTAGTACTGCGATGGCTAATGAAATTTTTATTTGCGAGGAATATATGGCAATCCAATTTTAGAGCAAAAATCAATGGATCTTTTTTAGCTGGACAAAATCGCTTTGTGACTTTTTCAGTTTGACGTGAAAAATGTGTGACGAAAAAAAAATATGTTTATTCAGTTTATTATTTTATAAATTTTCGATTAATTCATTTACGTTTCTCTACCAACTTTTAATGCATTTTTGTTTTTTCTTCTAAAGCTCTAGTTTCCAGAAATCCAAAAACCATTCTGGCAGTGTTAAATTACATTACGGTGTTTTACTCTATAGAACTTGTATTAAATTGACTTTTTGATATCCGATTTCCAACGATGCTGTCTCCACACTCTGGTGTACCATATGTAAATGTATTTATTTTTTTTATTTTGTTTATTTTTTAGCACGATCTGGTGGCGCCAGTATTTTGAATAATTAAATCTGTCACAGCAGATGCTGGACGCGATACGCGTACTATGAAGTCGCTCGGTTGAAGGGAGGAGGTAAGTCACGGTCTATTTATAATGGTAATGGGGCTCTGGCGGTTGAATTTGCATTGCAAATCAATCTGTTCCTAGCCACGGATGTATTTTAAAAGCGGCTAACAAATTTATGCGCCCGACGCATGCGAGAAATCTTTCGCTGTCCATCATGAAATGGGAAATGGGTTGGTGCTTTGGGTTTTTTTGTTATTGCCGGCGCATTCCATTGGGGAATTCCTGATCAAAATAAACACTCAATATAATATAACAAAGCGCTCACAAAAAATACTCGTAAACTCCTAAACGGATACTCTTAAACACTAGTGGGCGAATAAAAGCTCGTAAAATCACATGGGCAGGGCCATAAAATACCAAAGAGCCCCACACACTCGTACATACATATACTAATTAGCAGCCAGAGTCTGTCAACTAACTAACAAAAGGAGAAACTGCAATTATAGACCAATTAAGAGCATAAACAAGGAGGCAAGGTTTGCCCGAGGACCAGAACAGCTTTTTATACTTCTGGCTGGTTTTACGTTAGGCTCGCTACACAATTTGTGGTTTGAGGTTCTCGTTTATTATTGTATTGTTTTTCCTTTTTGCTGTTGTGGTACATTTCGGAATTGCAATATATATTCCAATCTGCTGCCTGCAAAACTTTGCTCCGGAAATATTTTGCATAATTAATTTTGTACTTAATTAACTGGGATTACCTGCGTGCTGCAGTGACATTTGTGCAATGTCAACATTCATTTAAAAAGAAATTCGAATTACTAGTACCGAGTATGAAAGTTAAAAATACAAATAATAAATTTATATGGAATATATTCGAGCACTATTCATTTAATGCTAAATCAATCAGCAATCAATACTAAACGAGGTCTGTGGTGTCTGCTACGTGCTACGTGCCAAAGAGTATGCATATTGAGTTTCACTTTAATTTCAGATGTCCTTCACATTACCCGCCCCATGAATATTTAAGCAGCACCCGCTCCATGAGTGTAGGGTAGGTGTAGACAGGCAACTTTGCCACACAAACGCCAGCAATATGGTGATAGCCAGTAGACGTAGACGGCATCTATCAAGTGCACACAAAATCCCAGAGCGTAGACAAGGGCTCTGAAGGCCGCCCCTGGTTTGTGGCTGAAAAAGTCCATATTTCTAGCCAAGAGCTGGATAAACACAGCAGCGCCAGATGGAGAGCTCCCTGAACTTTGTCCAATGCCTAGCGAATCCACTTTCTGTCAAACTATTCCCCCCTATTCCCTATCAGTTTCATGCAAGTAAATCAGCCAAAAAAAATGTTTGAAATTTTTTCGAATAAAAAGTTTTTCACGTCCGAACTTTACAAAGCCAACAAAAAACTTTTTGATGCGAACTATTCGTTGCAAAACGTGTAATCCTCTTTGGACCAGAGGCCGGCCAAACGTTGAAATGGAATATTCATTAGGTGTCTTTCATTAGGTTTTCCTCATATACATTATGGTCCGCAATGTTTGGAAAATAGCAAAAGAGTTTGTCTAGCCCAATGCTATTATAAATAAATATATATGTCCATATATGTATATATATGCATGTAAATTTGCACACATAAAATGTTTAATATTTTAACGTAAATAAATTTAATTTCTGGATAATTTTCCCCTTGGTTGGTTGTATTATGTGTAGCCTCTCAGTTTTGAGTTATCGCTCGCTCACACAACCCACACAACCATTCCGCAACATATTTTATTTTAACTATCAAATATCGGGCCCCAAACCATTTTATATAATAGAGACATATGATTTATTTATACACATTTTATAAATTGGATTAAGTAGCGTAAAACTCAATCAGACCAATTTTTATTACAACTTAATTTGATTAAATGATGATAAGCAAACCACGATACAATGAAATAATATGTTATTATGATATTGTAGTGCGTGCAACCCACTGCCACCCTGTTTTCGAAGAGACATTTCGACCAATTCTACCCTACATACATTGATGATTATTTTTGAATATTTTAACGGCTCTCGAAATTTGCATTGAGAATGAGGTGGAGCAACAAGTTATTTGGATATTACCAGGATATTAAAATTGAATTAAAAACTCGATAATTCGATAATTCCCCCATGCATGCGAATCAGGTATTGGCATAACTATTGCGAATACGTATAAAATAAATATCATGGTTTAGTTAGTTAATTTTTTTAATAGTTTTCAATAGTCGGAGCAATGGAGATATAATTTGTACAAGTTGTCATGGCACAGAGAGTCCTTTCAATAGTTAGCCACAAAAGTGTTTGGATCAATCACGGTGGCCACCTCCCAGGGGTGGACGATAGACCGTCCTGGAATGCGATTGTAAGCAGCTGCAAAGAAGGATGGCAATCAGTTTTATATGCTCTAAATGGATAAGACAGTTTACGCCCACATACCAATTATCTTCTGGATGGCTGTCTGCGCATCCAGCAGCTGTGTGGCAGGTGCTGGGGCAGCAGTGGCAAGGATCAGGCAGACGGCGGCAAATGCCAGGGCAACCATTGCGAATTTCGACATACTTGTGGTTTTGGTTTTTGTTTTGGGTTGGGGTTAAGCTTGGATGCTCTTTCTTGAGTGCTGCTTGGAATCTATTTGGTTCTGCACGAGCCACAGCTGCTATTTATACTCGTCTTCAAGTGGAAGACAACGACAACAGCAAAGAGCGGGATGAATGAAAGCCTCTCCGCCTAGATAGGGGGAGAGGCACATAGATAATAAGAGAGAAAGAGTGAGAGCTTCTTCTAAAGGCAGCTGTTTATAAATTAAATTTCTTGTTTTGGTTTTCGATTCGGTTTCAGTCAAACCGACTAATTTCTTGTGGCGTCTGAATATCTGACACTCGTATACTTAATCCGAGGAATGTCCGCACTGGAAGCGGGTAAACAAGTTTCGCAAAAGAAGAAACGATTCGAATTTGGGGAATTCTAAGAGCCACTCGTAGGAAAGCCGAACAATGCACAGCAAATGTGGCAAAAATAAAAAGCGACAAATAAATAATATTAGATACCGCTTAGATGTCAAAAAGTTCTGAATCAGGTGCTGCCACCTCTGTCCATCTGTCTTCCAATGCTTAAACAACTTTAGGCGGTAAAACAGATCTATGCATACATGAACTAAATATTTGCAGCAGTAGTTCTAGTTAATTGTACGAGTAAAATCAGATCAGTCCGTCACTATATACTCTCCTTTGCTGCATTTCATTATCAACATTCGAGGGTAGTTGTCCCCGCCGATTGCCAGGCATTCACTAGTCGTTACCACTTTCAAGTTGTGTCCAAATGTTTTCATATATTTGCCATTTGGTACATATGAAGATGTTTTGCATACGATTTGTTTTTCGAGTATCGGCGACAGTTCATTGTACGACTGCCCTGTTCTATAGACATTCTGGGCATTTCCCATCGTCACCATATCAGCGATACCGGCCAGATGAAAGAGCTTTGGGGAGGAATCGTTTGATTATTTGTCGGCTTTTGTTTTACTGATTTATAAACAAACCGGTTGGCTTAATTTTGCCGCTCCGGTCAGGCGCCAAAAGAAAGTAAAATTTGTGGTATGTATGTATGATTCTATTTGTTCCATAAATTACGTCAGCTGAAGAATTTCTTTCGGTGCGGCACATTAAATTCAAGCAAAAATTTATGCAAAATTCTTGAGACCCTTTTGGGACTATGTCATCCGGCTGCGTGTGTACAAAAGATGATTGGAATTTCCACTTACTCAAGGATGTGCCTTTCATGTTATTCAATCAACAATATCATCCTGTGTGTGTGTGTGTGCGTGACTTGTAATGCTAATGCAGAGATGTGCCTCATTGACACATTTGTCAGCAAACAGTCGCGAGCAGATGGTGATACACTTATAAGTACCTGAGGAAGACACCCAGGCTTCAGACCCCCAACTCCCCATAGGGATTGAGCCTGTGCACATGGCAATCGTTTGGGGAAATAATAATCATGTGTGTGTGTGTGTGTGTGGGTTGGTAATGAGCCAAGCGCTAAGCTTCTTATCGCAATCTTTATGGCCCTGTCATTTGCCGCCAATAATTGTAATCTATGACCCCGTCCTGTCCTGTTTGGCCCAGAGCTAGAGAGCTAGCAATTTCATATTAATAATGAACTCCCTCATGGAGCTCTGCACCCATTTCGTATTTGTATATTTTTATCAGCATTGCTACTCGTTTATTTTGGGCCGTGTGCAAATTTGTTACACTCATAGATATGTACGAGTATATGTATGTGGATACTCTATGGTATTTATGGATATAAATTGGCTTTTGGGCTTTAAAGATCAGAAAAACGAAACAAAGCGCAACACACTGTGGAGGCGGCTGCTGAGTGGCAGCTAAGCATAAACATGTTACCCCAGGGCTTTTTTAAATTATATGATTATAAATTATTATTTGCTGCCATAGCCTAGTACATATATGTATATGTATGTACATATATAAATGGGCAAGAAGTTTGCAGTGCACAAGATGAAACGGATGGCATATAGATTCTTAATTGTAATGGAGGGGATGTTGTTTTTCTCTTAGACTAAACTTTATATATTATGTTCAGATATTATGAAAAACTTCTCACAGGCTTGACTTCTTCAAAGAAGAAAAGTCTTTTAAGATCATTGAAGACCTATTTAAGTAACCGCAACTTTAATTAGCTCGAAGCCTTCCACTCGAGGCTCTGCAAGGATATTTATTAGAATTTTTGACCCATATAACCCGTTTCATGAATTTTATTTACTTAGTCAGTTACTCCTGCGTATGCGTAATGTGCGGCTAAAGCATTAAGTCGCATTAATTATCATAAGCATTACCATTACCACATACATACATACTCGTAATATCCGCATCAAGATTCTCAAATTAAATGCGACAAATTTAACGAATGGCCCATTATGGCACATGTACGAGTAAAAGCACACACAGTCTGTAGCAAAAGCATGTTCACGGTATGATACGATGCTATGATAATGATAATGAGGCCTAATTAAGAGCTACGTTCAGGCTTTATGATTATTATTTTTAATTAATTAACAATATTATTAATGTTGTATGTCTTTTGTTCACAGTTTGTGGTCCATTTATTTGAGTAGCCAGTTGTGACTATACAAAAAATCGATTGCCCAGTGGAAGCATTGAACTGTTTTTGTTACTTTCTAATATGCTGCAGGAGAGAGAAGAAGCTCACCCAAAGGGATGCTTCATCATCATATTTTGGGACGCGCACAACACATAAAAACTCACATCAAGAGCACGTGTCGAATCAGCAGTGTCTGTAAATTAGATTTATTACCTTGGCTGTGGCGTTCATAGCATCGTTTTGATGGATAAGACTTAGCCCGTCACGTGGTAAATCATATTATGCGAAGCTAATTTCCATAGCTGGTAAAGTTCCAGTAGCTACAACGATTTTTCTTTGGAGTGCGGGAAAACTTCTTAATACTCAGTATAACAAAATCAAAGCCGCTAAGTTGAACAAAATCCTTCACCTTTAAGTTCATGGCCGAACAAAACTTGCTAAAAGCTTGACTAACTGAAAGATAATATTTTGACCAAGCTGATAGGGATCTTAAATGTGGAATGCCTGGGCGAGCAATTTGCGGGGGAGCAGAGAAGACAGCACAGAGCCTGCCAAAACCCCCAAAGTCACAGATTTTCCCTTCTTTATAATTTTTGTTGAAAAGTATTTCAGCCGCGTATTGTAGGAACCATGGAAGCAACAGAGCCCAAAAGGATTTTTAAAGTTGTGGATGCTGCAAAATTAACTACGAACATCAGTGTGTGCATCAAGTAACCTTTAATGCGGAATCTTGCTTACTGAATTTATTTACTATGAATTATCAAGATTAGCACTCTGTACTCGAATTGTGCATATTAAGTTTCGCTACGTACATATGTATTACATAACATGTTAAATAGGCAGCAATTTTAGATTCCATTTCATGCATAATTTAATTAACTGAACTTCTATCAAGGAATTAATTGTGTGGAAGTTCAAGCTCAAACAGCGTTAATTTCGCCAAGAACAAAGTGAAACTTAATTTCGCCCACAGCTCCTGACTCCTAGCGGATGCTTTTACGAGTAAAAGTACTTGTAAAAATAGATGGTGGTTCGAGTTGAGAGCATCATCCACTGCTGAGGAATTTTGTCGGATGTGGATGTGGTTGCAAAAAAGGGGGCTCTGAGAGTCTGGTGACGTTTAAGCCTTCAACAGGCAGCATACAGCATATGGTGGCTGTTTGTCTTTGGGATGGCGGCAATTGTGCATAATTAATCATGTCCTGAAGCCGCTGGGAGTTGGATGCGCATGTCAGTTAACATGGCCGTGCTTTTTATCACTGCCAGTTCCAACGTAAATGCTATGTTTATCTTGTTATTTATACCAAGACGCAATCGCCATCGGATGTTGTGTGTTTTTTTTTTGTGCCATAAGCGGGTTTGGTCCTTTGAAGCTAAACCATCGTCACCGTTGTCAGGAGAATGGGCCCAAGCCTGCCACAGTTACCATCGCAGCCACGGCGAAAACAAAGAGCAAAGAGCAACATGAACAGCACTAACATCAAGGAGCCGTGTCGAGTCGAGTCGAAACGATGATGTTTATGTGAAGCAGGAACCTCTGCACGTTTCACTGCGATAATTGTTGACGTAAATCAGGCACAAGAGGAAAATAAATGAGGAGGATGAGGACACAAGCACATACATTACACGTGTGAGAGTGACAGGACTTTTTATCGTTGAAGGCGCCCGAATCAGTAGGTGCCAGTCTGAATATCGGGCACATTTCTTGTCAACATTTCTCTCTTGGCGACCGCATCACAAATTGAAATAAATATTCAACTCCGTTGCCGGCCGGCAGAAAGGAGAGGAATGTTACTCAATGTGAATGGGAATGGCGATGGGGAGGGGTCACTTTATTCAATTGTGTCTGGTGAGCGGAACACAGGGAAAACTTGTCCTGGGAAATATTTACATTTTCGTATTGTAAAAGCCATTTTGGGGGCTTAGCAATTGGAAATCTTAAAAGCCATACTAAGTGCCCACAAACACACATTTTTTTCGGTGCGGGGAAATTGTGCGGTAAAAAGCAGTATTGTTGTTGTTTTTATTGGCAAAGTACGAGTGAACACATTTCTCAAATTAATGTGCACCACAAAAAAAAAGAAAAGAACATTATGCAAATCACGTTTCTGTTTTTTGTTTTTATTTTTGTGTTGTTGCGCATCTACATCTACGTGTTGAAAAGTCAAAGGGCCACGGTTTTGTTTCAACACAAGATGTGTTTTTTTTTTGTGTGGCATGGCCCTGGGGTGAACGTGTTCTTTATTCCGTTTTATGGCCAACACCCGCTCGAAAATGGAATTTGAAAGCAACATCCGTTAGAATTAGGCTGATTACATTTAATTGCGATAAAATGCAGGGCATCCATAAATATTCAGGTCACACCAAAACTTTCTTAAATTTATTCCCCTGGAACGCATTCACATGAGTGTCGTGTCTTTCATTCGCTTTCAAATAATTCCATTTTCGCGCGCAGCTCTAGCGATACTCTTCAGTCGATAGTATGCGTCGTTAGCATCGATAGCCATGCTTTCGCTGTGTATACTTTTTCAATATGGCTGCGAGAAACGCTCTCAACATGGGTATTATCGAATTGATGTAATGTTTGTAATTTCAGACTCCAATTAATGACTCAGGATCTGTTTTAAAGATATTAATGAAATTTTGCAGCTTACGGGTACCAATATAAGGTTACGGGACAGGGATACACTATATACAGAAAACAAGTCAAATGCATGAAAGGTAAAAAACATGTCAATCTAAAAAAATTCCATATTAAAGTTTCAAGCAGCTTGGGACAACAAATTGAACATTAATCAAAGGAAATAAGGTATACAAATGTCCATACGCATAGCAGACACTGGTTGCCCAGAGGTTTTTGAGGTCACTCGACAAAACAAATCAAGTTATTTTTCCAAATATTAAGACACATTTCAAATTGACCGCCAAACTCAATTTAGCGCACCAAAAATACTGACATTTTTTGCTCTCAATTCGTGGAGAGTTTGCAAAACTCGCTCTCAATTCGTGGAGAGTGATCTCTTTTCAGTGGAGAATAGAGTGTTTTTGTGGAGACTTTCCCCTCATATTCGTGGTGTGGCAGCATGTTGCTGAAATTTTTCCCATACAAAATCAAATGTATCTTACGGGAACGCGTATGGAATAAAGATTCATTGTTGCGTCATTCCATACACGTTCCCGTATGATACATTTGATTTGTATGGGAAAAATTTCAGCAACATGGGGAAATGAAGTAGCAGCATTGTTGTGCAACTTTGGCACGGAATGAGCAACAATCTGCATACCTTGGGAAAATGGATATTATGGACTTGAGATATTGTTTGAATTTTCAGGCTCCAATTAATGCAAAAACTACTCAGTCTCTGTTCTAAAGATTTTAACAAATTTTTGCAGCTCACGACTACCAATAATAGGTATCAGAACCGGGATAAATGTATTTATAACACACAAACATGTGCATTAATATGTAAAAAACATGTCAATCTAGGATAAAATCATAAATAATGTTTCAATGGAGCTTGGAACAAAACATTTAACACCAATTAAAAGAAATAAGGTATACAAAAGTACATACGCATAGAAGATACTTGGTTGACCAGCCACACTGACGTCACATTTAGTCAACATTTTCGTTTTATGCTTTGGCCGTTTTTTTTTGAACCCTATTATCTAAACAATCCCATTAAAAATAGTTCTGAAAACTAACCAATCCCAAACAAAATTCATTGAGGAATTGGATAAAATTATTTTTTTAGGGCTGAGTGGGTCAACTATCTAGTAATATTAAACTGAATATCAAAATTGACGAATTTCATATCACAAAATATCACGAGTCTGCCAGCGCCACAAAACGATGACACATTAGTTTTATGCTGTTTTTGTTTTAACCTTAATATGTAAATAATCCAATAAAAAGGACTTCTAAAAACTAACCAATCCTAAACAAAATTCATTGAGAAATTGGATAAAATTATTTGTTTAGGGCTGAGAGTCCCAGCTAGCTAGTAATATTAAACGGAATAGCAAAATCGAGGAATATCAACGTTGAATGTTTTGAAAAAACAATCGATACTATCGTAATAGTATCGGGCTCAAATAATTATTAAAAAACCATTGAAACCTTTTAGGAACTTGTCCATTGTAAAAATTAGATGCCATCTGTCGATTTGTTTACAAATTTGTCTTCGTATTTTATAGCAGCCAATCCAAACATATCAAAAGCGCAACGACTGCAGCTCAATACTATCATGATAGTCGCAAAACCGTCGATAGTAGAGACTAGCAATAAAATATCGATACTATCGATAGTGCCCTCGATGGTTTGACACCTCTATGTTACTGAAATTGTTGTTAAACAAATTAAACAATTAACAAAGAAATACAGTGAAAAAAGCCAGTGCGCGTCAATATAAAGACACTACCAAAGTGCGCGTTGGAAAATCTATAAACGAAAACCAGAAATAGTTCGACAAAGACCGCCGGTAGGCCGCGCCAAAAAAGCAGAAAAAACCTCGGGGTATACGTACAAACTCAAACACGCGCAGAAAAAATGGAAGCAGACATTGCGCCTGTGGTAACCGCCAATGGCACTGAAGAGATTAGCACGCAGAGTGTAGCGCCACAAGAGTATCAGGAACTGCACCCACATAACGAACAGCAGCAGAACAAGCCGATAGAAGCCTCTGCAGCAGTAGTGGGCGAGATTATGGATTACCTGGAAGAGGTAGTTTAATCCAAAGCCCAAGCCACAAAACCTCTTTTTCATCACAAGGTTTCATTTTAGGGAGACGCCACCGCTGGTACAGCCGGTCATGCAACAGCGACAGAGGAGGGTGCCACACCAGAGACGGCAACAGAAAATGTTGCTGAGCCAGAGCAATTGGGGGAGGCAGAATTTTTGGACGATGAAATGCCCGACGTGGATGTGCATAAGCTCATTGAGGAGGTGGACAACGCCAACACATCTCCCACAGAGCCGAGCATCGATGCGGGCGCAGGAAACGACGTCGACGATGCAGCCGACGTTGGTGCGCAAGAAGATGTCGCTGCAGTGGACGAGGCGGATGTTGCCGGTGGTGGTGCCGCTGAAGACAATTTTGAGACAGCATCCGAGGAGGAAGCTGAACTAATCACCGGTGACGAGCCCAACGAGCAGGCCGAGGGCACTGAGCCTGTGCCCGCTGTCAGGGAGCGCAAGAAGGAGGAGGAAGTTGACGAGAACCAGTGCCGTGTCTGCACCAGCAAGGAAGATCTAGTCACACTCTTCAAAAAGACAGACGACGCCACACCTGCCGACATGCTGGTGGACCTCTGTCCCAACTTGTCCATTGCCGTCAAGGATTTCATGCCGCAGTTTATTTGTAAGACGTGCTTGAACAGTCTCACCATTGCCATACAGTTCCGGAAGCAGCTGGAAACAACAGAACGAGATCTACGCAAGCGCCTGTCGCGCAGCAAGAACAAGGTGCGTCGTCCCCGAGGGTATGTGGTCATTGACGCCCCCGTTTCCGACTCGGCCAGCGACGATGATGAGGACGACGATGTGGAGTTCAAGGTCTCGGACGTGGCGGGCTCCACCAGTGCAGAGAGCGACTCGGCCGATTCGGACATCAGCGAGAGACGTAAACGTCCGATGGGACGCGGGCGTGGACGCAAGAAGGCCACAAAACGCGGCAGTGAGGACAACGATGAAGAATCGGTCACTGTCCCCAAGAAGAGGGCACATGGCTCACCCTCGATGACCGGTCCCTTTGAGTGCAATCAATGCGACCTGACCTTCTCGCGCAAGCAGTCGTACGTGCTGCACCGCAAGTCGCACGACCCCCGCAGTGTTTTCACCTGCGAGATTTGCGAGAAGACGTTCAAAGTGCAATGGGCCTACAAGACCCACATGGAACGGCACGCCCAGGAGCGTGCCCACTTCCGTTGCGAACTCTGTACGCAGGTCTTCAAGCTGCGGGCCGAGCTCAAGCGTCATATGGCCGTGCGTCACGACGAGCATGGCTTCATCTATGAATGCAAGCGATGCCAGCGCACCTTCCTCACTCAGCAGCGCCTGCAACGCCATCAGAGCACCAGCTGCCTGCGTCATGGCGAGGAGCGGAGCAGCCACAACAACAAGCGCAGGTCCACGGAGGGACAGCCCCAGGGCAGGGATCTCTTCAAGTCGGTGGCCCCGCTCACCACCACCTACTGGAGCGACAGCTTCTCGGACTAAACGGTGTGCCCCAGTGCCGGGCAGAGCTCGCGCTTGGATATTTCGGACATGTGGATTTATGTTTCTATGAAAAGATTTTAAGTTTATTTAGCTTTAAGATGAAATTAGTGCAAACAAATACAGCTGCAAATGTGTGTAATGAATGCGAATGGAAAGTACTGACATATACTTGAGCATGTGTGTATTCTCTGCTCCTAAGCTGCCATTTAAGGGTCATTAAAATGGAGAATAGAATAGAAATGATTTTACCCATAAATTTACAAAATTAAACCCAAGAAGTCACCAAATGAAAGGCTCAAATTGGGTCAAGAAGACCCTTCAGAGCACTGAAACAATACGGAGCATTATTATGTAATGTGCAACACAAAACTGTCTACTTCAAAAGCCCCTAGACTGAGGGCCAGAACGTGCTGCAAAATTGCAGCATTTATTGGTAGTCTGCACTCACTTCAGCTCCAGTGCGCTCAAACCAGTGCACGCAAGCATAATTCAGCTGAAGCTAATGTTTATAGTATGGCAGGCTGGTTGGTTGCCGCTAACAATGAGTATCTAACTGCTGGGATTACGTCTGTCAGCCGCCTCACCACACCCCTGCTGCTGCACTGCGAGTGGCATAAATGCTGCCACGGGCAAATAGCAACCGCCACAACAAGCAAACTTGACTGTAGCCACACTCAGATATTAAGTTGTTTTTCCTTCTTGTTTGTGGTAAGAGCTCAGTCACACAGAATCTGGATTGTTTTTTTAGCAGAAGTTGCGAACGCGCTTAAATGGAGATGGAGTGGGACTGGTTCAACACATGTATTTATTTTTACGATTATGTACAAAAGCAGGTCATTAGGGAAAGCCAGAAAGGGAGTCCAATCCAAGTACAAATCGTGCTAATGCCAAGAAGAACTGTGGTCTCTGCTGCTCCTTATGCTGCTGCTGTTACTGCTGGTGTCGTTTCTGTTGGTGCCTTTGCTTCTGCTCGTTCACATCTCTGGGGTTCATTAGAAGTGATGGTAGGAGTGGAGGGAGTGGATGGAGTGGTAGCTGGGCAGGTGATACGACACCGGGTGATGGGCGATGAGCGGGGCGTGCGAGATGAGCGGTGCATGCGAGATGAGCGGTGCATGCGAAATTAATGGTGCGTGGTGTACAAGAGTCGGTGCGGCTACGTAATGCGCGGATGTCACCAATGGGGCGTGGTAGCCCAGACCGAGCGACAGGCCGCGCTTCGCCTTGACAGAGCCCTCCTCTTGTTGCTGTTCTTCGGCCAGAGGTGCGGGCGCGGCCAAGATGCAGCTGGCGCAGGCTATTAGCAAAATTAAGAGCTTTGCGATGTTTTTCCAAGAATTTTTCATTAACAAATACCAAGAATGAAAATGGATGGAAATTCCAGCAAGTTTGTAAAGAAAACCAATTTCATTACTTACAGTGAAATTCATGATTAATGACTGACTCGCAAAGGGTACGGACGCTGGACACTAGACACTCGAAACTGCGGCACCGATTCGACGGGGTTCTCTCTAAAAATTCAACTAACATCGATGACAGTCAGAACGTCTGTATTTATACGATTTTCCGATGTGCGTAGACGCATGGAAACTCACTCAAAACTAAACCAAATGCACTCATTAGGAAGAAACTATTTGGGCCCAAAAATAAAAATCAAATAAAACATTGACCAGAAAAATACATATCATGCCCACATCGATCCAAAATCGCACAAACAAGTTGCAGCAGCAGCGGCAGCAGTCTTTGCCACACAACCAGTGTGTGTGTGTGTGCATAGTATCTGTGTGAATGCGTTTGTACGAGTATCCGACAGAACGCCAGAGCGACTGTCTGACAGCATACGCAGTTTTTTGTTTGGTTTTGTTTTGTTTAATTCAGCAAATTATTTGGAGTAACCACACGCTCAAAGTCACTCACTCACGAGTGTCAATGGTGACGGAGACCCATAGATTATCGGCAGCTATAATGGATAATCGGCATTACGTTCTTCTTAATAATTGCGTCAATTAAATGCCAAGAGCATTGGTGACGTTCATCTGAATCTCAATTATCAGACGGGCCATCAACAAATTGAATTTAATCCTCTGATGTGATTATCACAGTCCCTGATTGACAGTTTCACTCTCGCCCAGACTGACATTTAAATAACATCACAAAGCAAGCTAAGTAAGTAGAAAAAATGCACAGAGAATACAAATTCCGGTTCGTTTAACTTGGCTAATTGGAAATGGGACTCTAGCTTTACTGCTAAATGGCTTCTGATAAGTTGACTTTCATCGCACGGTGATAAACGAGTCTCGTTGTGTGTACTGATGTACATACATAAGTATCTCTGTATACTTATTAACAGCTAACAACTAACAGCGTTTAAGTGATAGCTATGCTCTTTAAGAGCCAAGGTAATACGAGTACTTGTGCCTGTTTAATGGACAACATGTGCATATAGGGGATCAGGAGAATCAGATAATTGGCCCAGCGGGTCAGATGACCCATTTGCAATCAAAAAAATGGGGATAACAAACGCCCACTTAATACACAATCAACCACAGACCGGCGTTAATTAACGACTTAGGGAAACGGTAAAAGCAGAAAAAAAAAAAACAACATCCTGGAGCTGCTTTTGGTGCTTGAGTACTGTTGATTTTCTGTTGATGGCGCCATTTTGTTTTGCTCTGTGTGTGTGTGTGTGGGTGAATTTCCGTGCCACCTGTTAGTTTTCTATGTAATTTTCCAGATGCACCCCAGTTACGGCCATCATCCGGCCGGCTGTGATGAAAAACAATCTAACGAAAGGCGAAGGTCACAGTAGCCAACAAGATTATTTTTTTGCAAGGAAATCTGAAATTATAGGAACTGTTCTCAGAGAAACCTGGCAGGATTTGTCACCGGAAGACGTAATAAGGATGCTCGTTAGAGTGTGTTAGAATAAAGTCTCTGACTACATGGGATGAGCAGCTCTTGCCTTGAAGCACGAATGACATGCGTTCTCGTATTCAGGTCATAAAGATTTTTCTGTTGAAATGTTGCGTATTTATAGCGTCTGTGAATCTGCAAGAAGCAACAAACTAAACATAATTGAATTGGATGCTCGTTGAACGTCCTTGCTTGATGGCCGTTTTCATTTTGATGGAATATCCAATCGTTAAGAATAATTACCCGCCACAGATGTAGTCGTAAGTTGAGGCTTAAAATGTTGACAAAATCGAAAGGCCAATCCATCAGCATCAAATCGCTGACAAGCAACAAATGACAGTCCCAGCCCCAGCCGCAGCCCCAGCCCCAGCCCCACTCAGCATACGGCATACGGCTCAACTAATTCAAAAATTATGCATACCTGATGAGGCAATACTGTCGACTGGCATGGACAGGCAGGGGGTGGAACAGCGTGGTGTGGTGGTCGGAGATTGCGAAACAGCATTGCAGCGAACAGGATTCGATTCAGATTCGATTTTGGGGCCATTAGCCAAATGCAACACCTTCGACGACGTGTGGACATGTCGACTTTGATTTGCACCACTCACACAGCACAGCACAGCACAGCCGAGTGTCAAATGCTAACCGTCAAATAAGTACCACTTATTATGGCTCATAGTATTGGTTGCCCATTGGTTGGCATGGTTTGCCTGTTGTTGCCAATTAATTTCGTGGCTACGCCCAGGCAGTGCTTGATTCCAGACCAGACAGTTGCAATGCATTCGTATACTCGTGCCATTAATTATGCTGCACAGTTGCAGTGGTCATTCTTGTTCGTGGTGGCACGTTGTGAACGGGAAAATGGCAGGGCAGGCAGGATGGTACAGGTGGAAAGTCAATAAATATTGTTGAATATGAATGTGCGTTGGATGTGCGTGGGATCTGCGTGGGATGTGTGGGATTTCCTTTGTGTGAAACCCGATCCATTGGTACATATAGCGCCTTATTGTATATGCACTGTATGAGTGTTTACCTTTGAATGGATTTTCACAGGAACAGGCTTTGGTTGTCAATTCGCTTGCCCAGGCCAACATAATCGGGCTTTATTTGGACTAATTGGGACCATGTAATGTGATTTTTGCCCACTTAAGTTGTGATTCAACTGGAATAAAAATGCACGTCAATTGGTTGTTTTCAGCACTCGCTTTGTGTTACCAAAAGGTAACGGGACCCATTGATTACAGCCACATCAAAATGCAAATAACGAGCAACATGCCGCAGTCGCATCTGCAGCAATCGGCGCCGTTCAATGCCACCATACTCAAGGACTTTAAGATAACCAGTAGCGAAATGGAGGATTTCGTGAAGCTGATGTTCGACTTCCAGCGAAAGAACCAGTCGATGCAGAACGACGAATGCCAGGGTTATTGCCAGGGTGAAATCTACAACTGGCTGAGGGCCTACAACAGCATTCATGGCTATGTCTCCCTAATGGTAAGTACTGACCCCCCACCCTCCCCAAACATCCTCACAGCAACAAGACTAATGATCAACCATAAAATAAAATGAATGCTAAAGGGTTGCGACAAGGCTGGAGGCTAGCGTCAAGGAAATTCAAGAAAGGAAAAATTGTACAAAAAGCTGAGAAAATTACTTCACTCCGACTGTCTATCCGTCAGCTTTGCTTTTGATGAATCTTTGCGGCTCTGGCACCTTTGAACTTTTGCCGAGCCCATGAAACTGTTATCTCTTTTGTTGTGCTGCTCGGATGAATAAGAGTAATACGTTTATCACGATTCACAAATCATTGCCATTCAGTGTGTCAGTCCGTCATTCTCTCAGTCTTTTATTTCTGCTTTAGGTCTCTCCTTTGAATGGATGTGAATTACGCTTTGATGTGGTTTAGAAGTAAATGAGCTTAAAATACATATATATACGAAATATTCAGCCATAGCCAAATTATGGAATGTATGTGGAAAGTGGGGAATTTGGCAAGCATTAATTACACATTTATCTCATACGAATAAACTCTAGCAACACTATTTAATGAGTTTCATTAAATATTTTTATTGAGTAAAAAGTTAGTGAAAAGCTTTTCATACATGTGTATGTATGTACAACTGTGTGCATCATGGCAAGAATTAACAGAGAAAAACCTCGACAAGGAACCACATAATGAGTTTAAAATTATTTTCGGAGTTAGTGAAATTTATTTTAGGGTTTTCTGGTTTAAATTGTGGCAAGGATTAATATATTTTTTCATACGAATTCTGTTTGGGATAATGGAAAAAGCTTATAGAAAATATTAAAGCTTAATCTCCCAACAGCAATTCAATGAAAAACATAAAATTTTCACAGCAAAGGCAAAAGGAAAATTCGAAGGACATTTGAATAATGAATAATATATTCCATCTTGCTGGGCAGTTGAGTGCGGTATGTGGCAGCGGCAGAGGCGGAAAGCCAGAAAGCCAGAAAGAAAAGATTGTATGGAGATTGGGCGATGTGGCAGAAGTGAGTGAGTGACGAGTGAGGAAAGAAAGCGTATAGGGCTGATAACATATTCCTCCCCCATTGTCATGAATTACTCATCCCCTGGTTGGTTTTGTTTTTGATTTTTGTTTTTGTTCTCCCCTTTGTTGTTACCCCAACCACACATAGATTTGCATTTTCGGAACGATAGCAAACATATTGAACATAATGGTGTTGACCAGAAAGGAAATGGCCAAGGCGCCAATCAACAACATACTGAAGTGGTTGGCCGTCGCTGATATGTTTGTGATGCTCGAGTATATACCCTATACATCCTACCAGTATATCTACATGGAGCCGGGTAAGCGTGGTTTCCCCCAGCCCAGCCCATCGCTTGCTGCTGTCTTAATGAACCATTGTTTGCAGGTGAAAAGGATTTGAGCTATGGTTGGGCCGTCTATCTGCTGGTGCACATGCACTTCACTCAGATCCTACACACAATTTCCATTGGCCTCACCGTGACATTGGCCGTATGGCGCTACGTGGCAATCAGGTGAGTGGACGAGCACTGACTCGGCAATTGTTTCTCTGCTGAAACGTGCGCTACGCTTTCGGCTACTATCATTCATTCTGATAAATTCTTTTCGAGCAGAATCATCCGTCTCATCTAACCCACATCGACCCCGACCCCGATATCGAAATCCTTTTCCATATCCATATCGGGATCTGAATAGACATAGACATCTGTCTGATTTGATTAACATGGCGGCATTGTGTCTGTTTCTGTTCTTCTTCCCGTCTTTTGTTTATAGCCAAATGTTACCATCTATCTTTCACAGACATCCAAACGGGAGCTGTGCCAATTTTCTGCTCGCACATTCCAGGGAGGCCATACTCTTTCCGTTCATCATTTCGCCGATTCTCTGCTTGCCCACGTACTTTGTGTTTCAGGTGCGCGAAACGCACGATGTGGACACTGTCGATCACGAGGCCCTCTATCATGTGTACTTTGATGCGGATTCTGTGCTGTACAGGTGGGTGCGGCTGTGCAGATCAACCATGTTCAGCCCGTTATATTCTCTCCCATATACTCTGACAGGTTCAATTTCTGGATACATTCCGTGATTATCAAGCTGTTGCCGTGCATCGCCCTGACCGTCATCAGTGTGGTTCTAATGAATGTCCTGTGCGAGGCGTCGCGTCGCCGCCTAAAACTGAAGGACTACGCAATTGACAACAAATACGCCGTTCAGCTCAGCCTCAATGACAGCAAGTCCAAGAGGTGGGTACAGTGGTTCCGTTTTTAATGCTGCCACAAGCTAACCTTTTGTTTAGGCCACCGCGCTGCGATCGCCGCAACGATCGCACCACGCTTCTTTTGGTGGGCGTGCTGGTACTCTTTCTGGTCACCGAATTTCCCCAGGGGCTGCTGGGTCTGCTGTCCGGGATGATGGAGAAGTGCTTCTTCGCCCACTGCTATCCGCCCTTTGGGGAGCTGATGGATCTCCTGGCCCTGATCAATGCTGCAGTGGGTTTCGTGCTCTATGGTCTGATGTCGAAACAGTTCCGCACCACCTTCCGATCACTGTTCTTCAAGCGGCACATTGGCAGCACTGAGTTGAGCCGATTGACTCGCGTCACCACCACATGCGTCTAAGGAGGATCTGGAACTGGAGCAGGGTAGGAGAAGGTCCGCCTGGATATGGCATCTCAAAGATGCTCTTGGGCTTCTCTCCATTGGAATTTCTAAACTATAAACTTTTTAAAAGTGGTATAAGCTGTGAGCTGAAAATTGATAAGCGTTTTGAACGGCTAACCGATTGATTGATTGGCTGTTTGAGCAAGTGCCAGTTCCCTTCCCACTTAGTTGCTGATAAAAGAAATTGGATTTAAGATTAAATACTAAAGGAATATATATATATCTATGTGTATCCATTATCCATTTGATGTTCCAGATTGATGTGCGTTTTGATAGGCTAAGCAACATCCCAATCCCAGTACGTAGTTTTTAACATATAAGAAATTCAACACACACTACAGTCTATTCCAGTGTTTCGTATACTATAAGTCTAAGAGATTTGCATACGTATGTGTATCCAAATCTGTTTGTGTAACTAAAGCTGTGACCAGAGCTAAATCCACATGCCAGGCGGGCAGGAACTCGAGAGCCCACGCGTTACATTGCCCCCCTGGCATGGGGTGGTACCACCCCATTCAGTCCCTGCAGTTTATTCGGATTATCGTATTTATTCATCTTGCGGTTACAGCTTACTCCATAATATTAGGTAACGATGCATTTGACGAGTATCATTCAAGTTCTATATAAGTGTAAACACGTTCAAATAAATGTTTGATGTGAGTTAAGCATCTTTGATGCCAGTAAATTGCATTTCTTTCATTCGTAAATGGTACACAATCGTATGTGTAGTATGTGTACGACATTCAAAGAGATTTCCGCTTCAGTTCCTGCTGACAACTGCATTCACCTCAAGTGGCAGCTCATCTGGCCGCATGTCCGGCGCCGTTCCCAGCGCAGTCTCATTCGAATCGGATGCATCGAGCAGCATTCCATGGCCATGATTCGATATACGAAGCAGGGACTTGAGCTTGGTTGCCTGAAACTTGTACTGCGAGAAAGCGAGAATGTTAAAGCGTTTAAAGAACGAAGCCACAGCGGTAGGCGAGACGAGGCGAGGCGACTTACTTCCGTGGGCAGCATTAGGTCCTGCGACTGGCTTATGAATCGATTGTACTGCTCTGCGGCCATAGTCAGGCGTCCCGTCTCGTAACAGAAGAGGGCAAAGTTCAGGAACACCAAAGGATTCCGTCCGGCCGCCTGCTGACAAGTGGCCATGCTGCTGGACCTTTCAAGGGCCACGAATGCGTTATCCACATCGTCCAGTTTGCGCAGACAGACTGTGAATGGGGCGGATGGGGGGTGAGGACAGATCAACTTGGCAACGAAATGGGCATACAAATGGCTGGGGTTCTACTTACGACCCAGCAGCATGTAGCACTCGGCATTGT
Source organism: Drosophila obscura (assembly GCF_018151105.1). Lineage (NCBI taxonomy): Eukaryota > Metazoa > Arthropoda > Insecta > Diptera > Drosophilidae > Drosophila > Drosophila obscura. Next base: position 9,590,799 of record NW_024542774.1, on the reverse strand, counting down.
CCTTGCGCAGGTTTATGGCTGCGGCCAGCGTGTGAAAAGCGCTGGCGTATTGTTCAGCTGCGTCCGAGAGACGGGTAAAGATAGAACAAATGCCCAGCTTTTCATATTCAAAACTCAACAGGAAGGGTTAAACTCAAAAAACAATGGGGAGCAGGCAGCGCAGTCTCCCAGTTCGGATTTTGGTTGGACATTTTTGAATTCAAGAAAGTCCCCTGATGTGGCTCCTCTGGCACATCCATTGTCCGGCTTTGGCCTAGAAGCGCTTATTAATTAGCTGTGTTCCTCCGACAACAATGGCAAAAAATCTGAGGATTTGTAAAACAATGGTATTGATTTCCAACTTCATGCATTTTTAGTGCACTGCATAAATGTGGCTATGTATGAGCTCTGCAATTGTACGGAAACCAGAATCCAATGCCATGGCTTGACCCAATTTGTCTGTAGGGCAAAAGGGCAAGCCAGTGAGGTTCGTTCCCTATGTAAACATCAGAATGGAATGCAAACAAATGCGGGAAAAACTGATTAAGCCTGGACTGTGGAATTGCAATTGAATCAAATTATTTAATGCATGCCATGAAACATGCATATGAATACCCTTCCTGCTGGCCTATTGGGTATTGTGGTACACCCATAACAATCAATTGCTAATCAAATTTTCTTGTACCATTGCCGCTACCACCCCACTACTCACAGGCTATGTAGATGAGGCTCAAGTTGTAGAGGGCATTGTAATTAAGCGGCGAGAGCCAAACGGATTTGCGCAGCGATGAAACCGCCTGGAAAAAGATTCAATATTCAATATTCAAATTCAAATTCAATCAGAATTCCATCAGTGTGATTCGCTCCTCACCGCAATGAATTTTTGCTTCTTGAAGAAGCACAAACCAATGTTGTTCCACAGTTCGGCAATTTCCGGCTCAGCGTTTGCGATTTGGCTGTACTTGCTCAAGGCGCCATCGACATCGTTGCGCGACTGTCAAAGAGCACACACACAGCATAACAGTGGATTGGGTTAGGGGGTAGGCTGCCGCAATTATGTTACCTGAAGTATGGCGCCAAAGGCCAGCAGGCCCTTGGGCATGTGCGAGCATTTCCGTTCAATGTTGACGACTTCCGCCAAGCGATCGTAGGCCTTTTGGGTCTCATTGATTTTCAAGTACAAAACGCTGATTTCAATCAGCACCTCCGCATTTTCCGGCGTCAAACTGAAATCAAATGGTTGTTAAGAGGCCACAGCAGATGTCATTAGCATCGCAAACGGATACGCGACTCACTGCAGACAGTTCTCGAGAACATCGATGGCTTGCTGGTATTGCTTGTCCTTGCGATAGAGCTCTGCCAGCCGGACGTGGCTCTCCATCTTCCTGCCCGTCTGCACGGCCAGCTCGAAGTATGCGCGTGCCTCGTCCTGCTGCTTTTTGGCCAACTCCAGCTGGGTCTGAGTGGTCGCCGCCCGGTACAGCAGCTCGCCCAGATAGTGATATATTTCGTGGTCCTTGCGGGGACTGCGCTGCTCGGCCTCCCGGAACACGCCAAGCGCTTGACTAAAGCGACCCATCACGTACCTGGGTGGCGGATGAGTATGAGTATGAGTGGACATCAGATTAATGCCGCTTGGTGTGGGATAATCGACTCACAGAGTACGTCCGATTTCCTTGTACGTCTCGATGTTCTGCGGATTGAGCTCCACGGATCTTTGCAGGTGTCGCAGCGCCTCGATGTGGTTGCCCTCTTCGCGGTCAATTAGGCCCTGGCAATGACGATGGCGATGGCGATGGCGACAGCAATAAATTAGAAAATATACCCGGCATTAGCATCGCAACTAACCTGGACAAAGTACAGATACTCGGCATTCAGATGACGATTCAGCTCACGTTCGATGAGTCGGCGACAGCGGGTGAACTCGCGCCGCGTAAAGTAAATGTGGAGCAGCCAATCAATGTTGGCATCGCTGGGCATTTTGGGTGCTGCTCCAACACGAAACACACAACTGTATGTAAATCTGCATTGTTTGCGAACTGAATGGAAAGCAGTACCCACCTGGACGCACCACCTCCAGGCTGGGCAATTCAATGATTCTGCCGTTGCAATTGATCTGCTCCGCGCCGGCTTCGTACATGAGTAGATATATGTATATTTTGTTGTTGTTGGTGCTCTCTGAAATATAAAGTTTTCGGACAATGAAAATTGTAATTTTGTGTTTCGGCTGGCAGCTACAGGGCAATATGTTGTGCGCCCTTTGCGTTGCCATGGCGGCCTGGATAGTTGTTGGGGAGGGAGAGGTTCTCGTCGCATTGGGACTGCCAATGTCGACCCACTAGAATACCAAAATTAGCCTGTTGGCTGGCCAAGAGTTGTGTTATTGGCCAAAATCGGGCCTGTGCAAATTCCATGGCTTGTATTTTTAATCAGCTGCGACGGAAACTCATTCAGTTTTGGAAACTAATCGAAGTGCAATAAAAAAAATCTATAAATGCACTGGGCCAGGTAAGGTAAATAATTGCCGGGCCAAAGATACGAGAGCTTTTGTAAACAAGCAAATATTTCGGTATCTCCAACAAGTTTCCGTACACCTCGCGGTGTGTCGGTTTGCCGTCCCCCAGCTGGTGTCCACGGTACGCTCTTTGTTGTCCAAGCTCCAGACCAGACACCGAAACCGCCTAATTACTCAATTTAATTCACACCGACAAAAGTGGCAAATGGTCTCTGTCAGCGTTCGTTTCCTTTTTCGGCTGCGAGTATCGTGGTAAACATGTGATCGTGAGCTACATTTCAAATGCTCACCTGGCCAAAACCAGCGCAAATTCAAAATCAATTAATGCACCAAATATCGTACAAGATCACCAAGATAGCCATCGCATCGCATCGCATTGCATGATCGCGGCTTTATCTCAAAGTGAAGCGTTTTTTTTTCAAAAAAGGCTGCCCACGGAAAGGGAAACAATCGATCGGCTCTCGCAGTCAGGCACAGTCTGTGTCTCAGACTGCCAGTAGCTCTCCAAATTCCTGTCCTGCTAAGGTATTTGGCAAGCGATCCGAACATATTTTTTGTTTATTTTATTTTTCACGGTAAACCTAGGGATTGATTTTAGGCTTTTCCTTGGATCACGTGGACACTATATTCCCGAAAAATTGTAAAATAGCTTGGAGGGTAATACAAACTATTTTATTTATTTAGCTTTTGGTAAAGTATAAGGTAAAATCGCACCGCGGAACGCCGCCCATAAACCAAGTGCTATTGAAATAATATCGCCCATCCGGCACGACATTCTGGATCATCTTGTTTATATGCTGAACAGGAAGCTTATCCACGATAATATCATGCTAGAATTGGGGAAACCAAAAGACATTTTTCGCTGTAGAATTCAAGGATTGCACTCACGTTGTAGGGACAGGTGTGGTTGAGATTCGAGTAGTCGGCATAGGTTTGGTAAAACCAGTTGACAATGACGTTGTTGCGCTCGCGCATGAACTTGCATCCGTCGAAGCGGACATCGAAGTTGTACAGGATTCTCTTGTTCTCCCGCAGCCTTAACTGCATACTGACCTGTAAAAATCGACAGTTACGAGGCTTAGCATCTCTGAAGATCACCCTTACCGACACCGTGTTAATCGGAAGCTTGTGCATTTTGGTTTTCAGCGACAAGTATTTGTAGGAGCGATTCACGGATCTCAGATAGCAGTAGTCAAAGTCCATGAAGTTCCGATCCCGCACCAAGCAGCGAACATTGTTGAACTCAAAGTGTCCGCGGATCTGTTCGGATACAACTCAGCTCCTTAGCTCACATTACAATAACATTTTGGTTCCTTACTGCTATCGGTCCAATGGCAATTAATATCAAAAACCACAAGGTATTCATTCTGGAGTTAAACTGAGAATGAAACTCGAATAAAAACAGCAATTGGCAGTACAACAATTATAATTATTCGCTCCATTGACGCATCTAACTCTTCCTATACAAAATATCGATTTCCGAAATGATAAAGGCCATTATCTTAGTAGGTTTTTGTTTTTAAAAGCCATTAATTGCGACCAATACGAGGCTCCTGATCCCACAAAGTCAGAACAATTAATACCGAACAGTACCAAAGAGTACCGACATTGGTAACGTTGACAGCTTAAATAGCGGCAATGCTAAATTAGATTATAATTAAGGTTATTACTATTATTTAAATTCAGCAACAAATGTAGTAAAAATCAGATAAGCAGGAAGAATAACATATTTTCTGTTTATTTTATTTTTTGCGGTGAGACTTTCATATTGAAATACAACATAATAATATCGATATATGATTCGGTTCATGGGTTCTCTGGAACCAACGAACCGAAGTAAACAGAGCTATGTTATTGAACTGTTAAATTCAAATTCGACCGATAGATTTCGCGCCATTTTATGGTTAAAATGTTCAAATTTTGAAATGTGGCGCCAAATTTCCATCCCTAATAATAAATGTATTTAAAATATAATATGGTTAAGGAGATTTAAAATTCTTCATATCGGACCCGTGCGCTCTCGTTTAATTTATTTAGCTTTTGGTAAAGTATATAGTTAAATCGCACCGTGGTACGCCGTCCGTAAACCAAGTGCTATTGAAATAATATCGCCCATCCGGCACGACATTCTGGATCATCTTGTTTATATGCTGAACTGGAAGCTTATCGAAGATAATATCATGCTAGAATTGGGGAAACCAAAAGACATTTTTCGCTGTAGAATTGAAGGGTTGCACTCACGTTGTAGGGACAGGTGTGGTTCAAATTCGTGTAGTCGACAATGGTTTGGTAAAACCAGTTGACAATGACGTTGTTGCGCTCGCGCATGAACTTGCATCCGTCGAAGCGGACATTGAAGTTGTACAGGATTCTCTTGTTCTCCCGCAGCCGTATCTCCATTCTGACCTGCAAAGATAGAAAGTTACGAGGCTCAGAATCACTGAAGATAACCCTTACCGCAGTGTTTGTAATAGGAAGATGGTGAATTTTGGTTTTCAACGACAAGTATTTGTAGGTGCGATTCACGGATCTCAGATAGCAGTAGTCAAATTCCATGAAGTTCCGATCCCGCATCAAGCAGCGAACATTGTTGAACTCAAAGTGTCCGCGGATCTGTTCGGATACAACTCACCTCCTTAGCTCAAATTACAATATACATTTTGGTTTCTTACTGCGATCAGTCCAATGGCAAATAATATGATAAACCACAAGGTATTCATTCTGGAACTAGACTGAGAATGAAACTCGAATAAAAACAGCGATTGGCAGTACCACGATTATAATTATTTGCTCCATTAACGTATCTAACTACCCTATACAAAATATCGGTTTCCGAAATAATAAAGCCCATTATTTTACTAAGTTTTTGTTTTTAAATGCCATAAATTGGGACCATTACGAGGCTGCTGAACTTTTATTGAACTTTGAAAATTCAAATTCAACCGATAGCGCATTTAACAGCCCGCACTATTTGGAACCATTTTATTGTTAAAATATTCAAATTTCAAATGAGGCGCCAAATTTCAAACATCCCTAATAACAAATGTATTTTAATAAATAAATTAAATTATACATTAATTAACTCGTACCCGTGCCCTCTCGTTTTATTTATTTAGCTTTTGGTAAAGTATAAAGTAATATCGCACCGCGGAACGCCGCCCATAACCCAGGTGCTATTGAAATAATATCGCCCATCCGGCACGACATTCTGCATCATCTTGTTTACATACTGAACAGGAAGCTTATCCACGAAAACATCATGCTAGAATTGGGAAAACCAAAAGACATTTTTCGCTGTTGAATTGAAGGGTTGCACTCACGTTGTAGGGACAGGTGTGGTTGATATTCGTGTAGTCGACAATGGTTTGGTAAAACCAGTTGACAATGACGTTGTTGCGCTCGCGCATGAACTTGCAAGCGTCGAAGCGGACATCGAAGTTGTACAGGATTCTCTTGTTCTCCCGCAGCCTTAACTGCATACTGACCTGCAAAGATCGAAAGTTACGAGGCTCAGCACCACTGAAGATAACCCATAAATAACCCTTACCGACACCGTGTTAATCGGAAGCTTGTGATATTTGGTTTTCAACGAAAAGTATTTGTAGGTGCGATTCACGGATCTCAGATAGCAGTAGTCAAATTCCATGAAGTTCCGATCCCGCATCAAGCAGCGAACATTGTTGAACTCAAAGTGTCCGCGGATCTGTTCGGATACAACTCACCTCCTTAGCTCAAATTACAATATACATTTTGGTTTCTTACTGCGATCAGTCCAATGGCAAATAATATGATAAACCACAAGGTATTCATTCTGGAACTAGACTGAGAATGAAACTCGAATAAAAACAGCGATTGGCAGTACCACGATTATAATTATTTGCTCCATTAACGTATCTAACTACCCTATACAAAATATCGGTTTCCGAAATAATAAAGCCCATTATTTTACTGGGTTTTTGTTTTTAAATGCCATAAATTGGGACCATTACGAGGCTGCTGAACTTTTATTGAACTTTGAAAATTCAAATTCAACCGATAGATTTCGCATTTAACAGCACTTATTTGGAACCATTTTATTGTTAAAATATTCAAATTTCAAATGAGGCGCCAAATTTCAAACATCCCTAATAACAAATGTATTTTAATAAATAAATTAAATTATGCATTAATTAACTCGTACCCGTGCCCTCTCGTTTTATTTATTTAGCTTTTGGTAAAGTATAAAGTAATATCGCACCGCGGAACGCCGCCCATAACCCAGGTGCTATTGAAATAATATCGCCCATCCGGCACGACATTCTGCATCATCTTGTTTACATACTGAACAGGAAGCTTATCCACGAAAACATCATGCTAGAATTGGGAAAACCAAAAGACATTTTTCGCTGTTGAATTGAAGGGTTGCACTCACGTTGTAGGGACAGGTGTGGTTGATATTCGTGTAGTCGACAATGGTTTGGTAAAACCAGTTGACAATGACGTTGTTGCGCTCGCGCATGAACTTGCAAGCGTCGAAGCGGACATCGAAGTTGTACAGGATTCTCTTGTTCTCCCGCAGCCTTAACTGCATACTGACCTGCAAAGATCGAAAGTTACGAGGCTCAGCATCACTGAAGATAACCCATAAATAACCCTTACCGACACCGTGTTAATCGGAAGCTTGTGATATTTGGTTTTCAACGAAAAGTATTTGTAGGTGCGATTCACAGATCTCAGATAGCAGTAGTCAAACTCCATGAAGCTCCGATCCCGCACCAAGCAGCGAACATTGTTGAACTCGAAGTGTCCGCGGATCTGTTCGGATACAATTCAGCTCTTTAGCTAAAATTACAACATACATTTTGGTTCCTTACTGCGATCGGTCCAATGGCAAATAATATCAAAAACCACAAGGTATTCATTCTGGAACTAGACTGAGAATAAAACTCAAATAAAATCAGCGATTGGCAGTACCACAATTATAACGAGAAGGAACGTGCGAGTCGCTTCTGGTGACGCGACTCTACTTATACCCGTACTCAGTCAGTACATATTTTTCATTTTGATTTAATTTTTTCGAATTTTAGAATTTAAAACAAGTTAACATTTTACTTTTTTTTGCTACATCTACTATATACATCTACAATGTATATTATACATATAGCATGTAGATTATAGATGTACCATTTATATTCTACATCTCCTCCGCTAGGGGTTGTTCGCGCACTGAACGCGGCAGAGTGTGCGAGCGAGAAAGAGTAGAATGAGTAGCGGTTCCTGGCTGGCGGAGGCGGGCGAACCAACAGAAAATTAGTCCGATCTAATAAAGATTCAGCAATCTGGTAGATATGGTCATTTTCTACGATACTTTTTAGTTTTTATCGTATCTTTAAAATTGTGGCTGCCACAGATTTTCGTCCTTTGTGGGGGCGGAAGGGGGCGGGGCGAAATTTTGAAATACACTTGTAGCAGTGTGATATCACATGAGCCTGGAAACCAAATGTGGTTGCCTTAGCTTTTATAGTCTTTGAGATCTAGGTGCTCAACAAGACGGACAGACAGACGGACAGACAGACATGGCTCTATCGACTCGGCTATTGATGTTGATCGAGAATATATATACTTTATGGGGTCGGAAACGTTTCCTTCTCTGTGTTGCACACATCCACTTTTACCACAAATCTATTATACCCCTTAACTCTTTTTTGAGTACGGGTATAATTATTCGCTCCATTACCTTACCCAAATATCGATGAAATGATACTGAAATAATCAATACGAGACTGCCAAAAAGTCAGAACAATTAATTCCGAATACCGAATAGTAGCGTTCAGTATACTAATTTTGGTAACGTTGACAACATTGAAGATTAACAAAATTTCCAATTATATTTATACCCGTACTCAAAAAAGAGTTAAGGGGTATATTAGATTTGTGGTAAAAGTGGATGTGTGTAACGCAGAGAAGGAAACGTTTCCGACCCCATAAAGTATATATATTCTTGATCAGCATCAATAGCCGAGTCGATATAGCCATGTCTGTCTGTCCGTCTGTCCGTCTGTCTGTCTGTCTGTCCGTCTTGTTGAGCGCCTAGATCTCAGAGACTATAAGAGCTAGGGCAACCAAATTTGGTTTCCAGACTCATGTGATATCACACTGCTACAAGATTTCAAAATTTCGCCCCGCCTCCTTCCGCCCCCACAAAGGACGAAAATCTGTGGCAGGCACAATTTTAAAGAAACGATAAAACTAAAAACGCAGTATCATAGAGAATGACCATATCTACCAGACTGCCGAATCTGAATCAGATCGGATCATAATTATAGCCAGAATGAAGAAATTAATTTTCAGTTGCTTCCCCTCCCCCTCCCGCTGAGACAACACAACTCATTTTCCTTCTCGCTCGCACACTCTGCCGCGTTCAGTGCGCGAGCAACCCCTAGCGGAGGAGATGTAGAATATGAATGGAACATGTACAATCTACATGTTAGATGTATAATAGACATTTTATATGTAGATGTAGATAGCTATGTAGCAAAAAAATGTAAAATGTAAAATTTTTTTTTTTTCTAAAATTCTAAAAAATCATAAGCTCAAAAGTGTATGTATATACTGACTGAGTACGGGTATAAGTAGAGTCGTGTCCCCAGAAACGACTCACACGTTCCTTCTCGTTTTTTTTTGGCGCCAAACTCCAAGTTCCATGCCGCCCAGCCGTTGTCAGAATGCAAAAGAAACTAAACGATAAATTTCTGGGCAGTATTTTCGCAATTGTAATTTAGTGTAACTTACGTGTTAACATACATTTAAAGTCGCAGTGGCGCCATCAGTGCTAATAAAAAAAAGAAGAAAAAGCGTCAGCTGTACGGCACATCGAAATGCACAGATGGCGCCACTGCAATTATTTAGTGGCAGCCCGGATGGTGGCCCTCTGGCAGCGCCAGCAACAACCCCTAGACGATATGGCAGCGCCAGCAACGGTCTCTCGACAAATTAGCAGCTTCAGCAACGACGACGACAGGCGATAAGTAATTGTAAGCAAATAATAAGAAATAAAGAGTTATTATAAATAACCGATAGAGCGTTCATTAGCCAAGCCGACAAACATTTAAAGTTTAAAATTTAAACACATTTTTTTTTTATATTTATAAGGTTGGCTCTTTTTTAATGTTATTACTATTTTTGGAATATATATATGTATGTAAATGCCTTGATTGCCCACATTCCTATGCTATATGCTGAGTTATGCCAGCGCATTGTGTCAATTCGAAATAAGATACTTTTACCAAGAAACAACAAAGGGCGATGCGTTACCAGAGAGAAGGTCAAATGCTCTTTTATGCTTAATTAAATTTCCTTTTGTCTTCTCGTTTGATATCTGCGACTGTCGTGTCGTGTGGCGGGAAGTGGTGGGGCGGCCTAATTCAATTATTGTACCACTGTAAATATAATTTACACCCGGACCCGACGACACATCAGCCCTGTCCTGCCTTGTCTTGTCCGCATGGAGGTGGTTGGTTCGCCACCTCCCCGTTTCGTACGCACATTTGTGCGGCTAAAGGTCATAAAAAAGCGACTTATACAGCCAGCCATTCAGCATTCAGGATCTGGAGCAAAGTCAGATGCTGCTTGGGGGGCCACATCAGCCTGCAGGCTGGCAATCATTCATGTGAATTGCAAGACACAGCAGGAGGAGGAGGAGGAAGAGTCGTCGTGGCGTGAGCCTGGGCCAAGTCGTAAAGTAGCAGCAAAGATATGGCCTGCAACAAATACGAGTACGCGTACTCGTACGCGGATCGGACCAAATCTGGCTTTGGTTCCAGTCTCGCCCGGCCAGCTGTGGCGCTTCCCAATTTACGCCATCCCAACGAGAACAGGCCCTTTGTTCGAGTGTCCAGTTTATTATTTGTTCACGCCAGACATCTAAATATAGTCAGCGGGCAAGAAAGCGGCATCGACTTGTTTACCAAATGGCCAATCTGTGCAGACACAACGACAACACTCTCAATGGAAAGAAAAACAACAAAAACAACAACAGAAATAGAGGGCTGCAGATATTTGGGTATGCGTGAGTGAACCAAATAAGTGTGCTTTGTTTCTCCCTCTGAAGATGTCCGAACTGGGGGCAGGGATTCCCATTTATGGCGCCTGCGATAATATTTAATCGCAAATTGGTGTTTACACTTTCGCTGGGGGAATATAACAACCCAGTCCGAATGTTTTGCTGGTGAGGCGGGGGCAAAGATTGACAGAGCTCTTCCTGGGCTTAGTTCGGCACGGCGCTGTTTGCCATGCACTTGGCTGTGGTTCTGGCCAAGAAGCTATGCCCCGGCCTGCACGTCCTGCCACAAACTGCTGCTGAAAATCTTTTGACACATTTTCAGTAGAGAGCTAAAGGTGCGATGGGCATTAGCATATAACTATGCAGTGTCAGGGACAACAGAAAGCAACAGAAAATGGTCAATTCTTGGCACTGCCACTGCCACTGCGACTGCGACTACAACTGGCAGAAAGTGGCTGTGTGGCTGTGTGGCAGGATCCTCTGGATCCTTCGAAAACTCTGCAGCTGGAAAATATGCGTGCTGTTATTTGTTTGCTGTCGCTGTAATTTATGTCAGTCCAAAATGAAAAACAATGAAAATGTTGTGGCATTCAAGCAAGACCAACACTTGCCACACACAGAAATACAGAGACAGAGAGAGACAGAGAGAGAGAGAAAGAGAGAGAAAGAGAGAGTGACATCCATATACAGATACAGTTGCATAGAAATAAACAAAAATGTCAACAGAAATTGAAATAGAAACAGAGATACACAGATACAGAGATACTCGCACTCGTACGCACAGGGAGTTGAATGCGGCGATGCGGAATGTTTATTTGCTGTAAAATTTGAGGCATGCCCTGCAACGCTTATGAAATAGAATTTTTGCCACAGCATTGGAATTTGTTCCCATTCATGCATCAGGCAGCAGAACACAGGAAAACACAACGAGCTATGGCGTGGCGTGGCATGGAACAGCAGACCAAACCACTTTATGTAATAACTCCATTTGATACGTTGGACAGCAGTGGCAGCAGCGGCAGCAGCGGCATCCCAACATTTTCGAGGGCATAAATGCAAATTGCCTTAAATGGCAAAATATGAAATGGGAAATGTGATAGCCGGTCCATACCGTTCGAGTAGCAGCAAACATCAAAGCAAAATGCCCATTAAACATTCACCAGTTGAATTTTGTGGCATCAACGAGGGGTCTGAACGGAACAGAGAAAGGGATAGTATGTGTCTGTGTGTGTGTGTGTGTGTGTGTGTGTGTGTGTGTGTGTGTGGGCCTGTGATGTTGACGCATTTGGTTGCCCTGCTAATTTGACTTTAATAAAACACATAATGCAATTAAACTGTTGCCCCAAGAAGCGGCAGCCCACATCGAATGCGATGCTCGGAGTCGGGTTCAATAGGTTCATCGAAGGGTTATTTGGGCGCCTGCGGGCCCTCCAATGATTGATGGAAAACCACCAGCAACAGCAACAGTAACGGGGGGAGTGTGAGGCATAGAGGGAGGTTTAGAGTGTGAGGAAACTGTGGCTTTTTCGGTTAATGAATTATAATCAGGGGTAGGGCCAGGGCCAGGGCCAAGGGGCAAGCCAATGTGTTGAGTTGTGGTGTCTCCTATGTTGCTTCCTGTCTCCCTGCCACATGTGGAAAAGTGAATTCTGAGTCGTTAATTAATTAAATTGTCATAGCCCCTTGGGTGCCTTGGCGACAATTGAGAAATCTTTAGCTAGGCTGCCATCTGAACTCGAAAATCTCTCTCGAAACTCCGAGTTTTGAGTGCCACTTGTGGTGGCAGGGAGGCCACCCCAAGTTGCATGGGGTGGCTGGGGGCTGGGGTCTGGCTTTGCTCCAAAAATTAATGAGTTCGGTTCGCCAGAGTGGAGTGGAGCCGTACCTTAATTTGAACCGGAATACACTGGCAGAAGCCGGCCCGCAGACATATCGTAAATAATCGTTTATTGAATGAACTACAGATACTACAGGCACATCTTTATATGTCCACATATTCACACCCATATACTCGTATTGTATGCCGACTGCTCAAGTGAATCATGCACGAGCGATTCATTCACAAAAGCGAGTAAATAATTCAATTTAGATCGAATGCGTCATCTTCTGATAATTAAAAAAACAAACAATCGAACAACAAGAGGAGCATAATACATGGAGCACAGTACCGACTGGCAGGTACCCTAAAGGCACGGGCAGCTGTCTAAAAATTCCTCATATTGTAATAATTATTATTAAATATAAATATATTTCCCATATAAATTAATATTTAAAAACATTTCATATATGCCACAAATTAAATTTAATAAAATTGTAATAAATTGAATATAATTACCCCTACTTAACAGGACTAAAGGCTCTCCAGGAGGTTCTGTAATAATAAAATTCTTTAATTTAACAAGATTTCCCATGGTCTGAGGTTTCATTTGATTGCAGGGTATGCGGGCAGCGCATAAAATACCGCGGAAAGAGTTGACAACCAAACTCAAACGCACCCCAATGAATGCATCTCACACAGCTGCACACGAGACTGTGTGTGTGTGTGAGTGTGTGTGCAAGCGACGTCATGAAGGTCAACAAACAAACAATCCATTGAGATCCCCCCAGCCACCCAATGGGTGACTGGTCAATTGAAGAGGTTAAATTTGTGTGTGCCTCTCCCTCGCTCGCTCACTCACTCACTCTCTCTCTGTTTGGGGTCAGGCTTAGTCATGTCCCCAGGGTGTTAATGCTAAGGCCCCAAAATACCAGGGTGTGTGTGTGTGTGTGTGGTGCAGTTATGGCTGGCAATTATAATTTGAACAAATTATAAATTAATGCGTGCTGGTCATACGCCGGTCATCAAAGCATAATTGTAATTGTTGACTTACGGCATACGGCATACGGGGGGGGCATAGCCCAAATAGGGGAGGAATGTGGCTTGAGGTCGAGGCGGGGTTAAGAGCTCTGAAGAGTCGGTCTGATTATTAAAATTTAATCAGCAAATGCATTGTATGGTGTGCGGCAAGGAGAAGTCAACTATGCGGGCCATCGTTATATATACATACATATATATGTATATTTTTTTTGGTTTTTCTGTTTGCTGTTTGTGAGCCAACTCAAACACCGCCAAACTACCACAATTCATTAATTAGGCGCGGTCAATCAGGCAAGCCATTGAAGGGTAAATGTATCTTAACCGTTCGCCATTTAGCGGTTGAATCGGCTGACGAATGGTTGGGGCAGGGGAAGGGGAAGGGGTTTATGTGTTTGCCTAACAAGCAACAATGGCTGATGAAACTAATGCCCGGAACGAACCCCGACTCTGTAGCCGCAACATCAGCCGAATTGATCCTAGAAGTTGGCTGGCATTTTGAGGGGCAAGCTCTGCCTGGGATTTGCTCTAATTATGCATTTTCCTGCACTCTTGCCACAGAGTAATCCATACAGTTATGAGATGCTTGGAACCAAAGCCCAAATTGCCGCATCCCATTCAATCTGTTGTTCTTGGCTCAAGGCTCAAGCCCCACACATAGGCAACAATTATTCAGCAAGGAAAGGAGATATCAAATTAGTGAGCAAATCCATAAGCCGAATCGGAATCGATATCGAATTCAAATTATGTCCGTGCTGCTACTCCAGCCGAGGCTACTATATACTCGTATTTATTTATTCCAGTTTTTGTATTCTAGATTCACACACAGACACCCGAGACATAGTTTCCTGCTGCATTAGTGTGTGTGTGTGTGTTTGTGCGGCTGGTCAGGTTGTCTGGGAAATCTTGCGGTTGCTTTGCTCAGTTGGTGGCCTGCTGACAGCTCATTAGGCCAGGTGCCGTGCAACCACCCATCTTTAGTGCACAGCAGACCACTCCTCTATCCTCGTCTCTTGTCATCTTCCCCACCTGAAAGTGTGAAAGTGAGGCCCGCTGCCAGTGTTGCTCCTCCTACTCTCCCCAACTCTTGTGCTTGGCATTTGGGGGCAGGGGCAACTGACGGATTTTGACAATGTGCGTCGGTCTGTGGATGGATGCCTTTGCACTTGATGCCGGTGCTTGGACCTCCACTCCTGCCTGCCTGCCTGCCTCACTGCCCTACCCCCCGTTCGGGCAACCGCATCCGAGCACGGAGAGTTGTCAACCATTGGACATGACATGGAAAAACAGCGTTAACCACATGTCCTGCCTAGTCTTAAGAGCCTTCCCTTTCCCTCTACATTCTCTCTCCTCTCTCTCTCTCTCTCTGCGTGTGTGTGTGTGTGTGTGTGTCTTTGCTTCTGTGGCAGTGGCAATCACTTGATTTGATGGCACACAAGAGCAGCAGCAGCAGCCACATGAAACTGCATTTCATTTTTGTGGAAATTTGTGTTGCATAAAACTCTGTGCTGTGCTGTGCTGCACCACCCCCCTTACACCCACAAGAGTTGTTGCATTTTTCAAGCAAATTAAGTTAATTAAAAAGTTGCAAGATTTGTGAAGTAATTATCATAAACAAGGAAACTGTGTGCCGCATCTTTTGCCAGGGGATTGGGATTCAACGTTACCTACGTCCCTCCTGTTCTGTGGTACCTCCGCCTCCGCCTCCGCCTGCGCTTCCTCCTGTTCTGTGGCTCATCTTCTCCTGTTGCTGTTGATGGTTCTGTCCTAATTCTCCTCCTGGTTTTTGCTGTTGGTGGCGATGTGTGCGTGTGGATAAAGTTTGCTGCCATGGCATATAAACACTTCAAGACGTTGCGCCTGATGCGTTCAGCCTGGCTTCAAGACGCCAGCCACACGTAAGAGATTCAAAACGAATGAGAGTGGAGCTGGTGGTGGTGTTGGTGGTGTTGCTGGTGCCACTTGCCAAAGGCAACTTCAAGGATGCTCCAGTCCAAATTTAAAAACCTTTCACCAGAGAACGAAAGAGAGTGGGAGAAACAAGAGGAAAGCTGAAACAGAATGGAATGAATGGAGAATGGAATCAAGAGATATGTCAGATGGCAGTTGGCTGTTGGCAGTTGGCAGTTTGCAGTAGCTGTAGCTGCCCCTATGCTGTGGCAGTGTGGCAGTGTGGGAGCTGTGAGAAAAATGAGCAACTACGAGACAGAAGAACACACTCGGAACAGAGCTAAAGAGGGGACACACACACATGTTGAGAACAGGTACACAAGTGGAGCTAGAGGAACACATATACGTCAGCTGCAGCTCGTACCCATCCCATCCACCCATCCCTTGCAGCTGGCAAAAAAGAAGTCATTGGAGCTCGTTGAGCCGACATTTTGTTATTGCCGACAGTTGCGGCCAGCGCTGGTGACACTTGAACATAACTGGGTTCTGGTTTCTGGTTTCTGGTCTCCGAGCGCCTTTTGTGCCCCGCCTGAGTGCACTGATTATGCACCAGGGAGGGCAAGCCTCTCTACCAGTAGGTGGGGTGGGGGATTTGCAGAGCTAGCAAGCGGAGAATGGAGAGCCCTAACAATGCGCGTTAAGATTTACAGCCTCTTATATTTGTTGGATATGCAGCAAGGGGGCCCAGCCTTTGGCTTAGTTTTGTCGTGAATTGTAGCGATTTGTGCTTTTATTTTACAGGTTTCCCACAGCATCAAATGGGAATTAAATACAATTTTGAGCTCGTAGATGATTTTTTAGCTCAGCTTTGATTTGATTTAGCTTTGGTTTTAGCTGATTCAACCAACAGGTTTTCCTTTAATGGCTTAAAGCTAATAATAAACTGTATAGAAAACATTACGAGTATTTGCATTAATTATTATTCATCTCTGTAGAGCTCGCAACCAACAGAAATCAGTGGCAGTTTCTGCTCTCTTTAGAGCTCTCTCAACTGCTCTCGAACTTAAATCTTTAGCTGTTTTTTGTATACCCTATGGACTGTAATATTCTATGTGTTTGGTGCTATGTCTACTGTCGATTTAGCAATTTTTAATCACATCAATTACGTAGCTACGTTTGCTTCTCTTTCTCTTCTCGATCTCTTTAGTTTTTGCTTGCAAACCAAATCGATTCTTTATACCACCAATGAAGTACACTAAAGGCTTCTATGTGTTCAAGTTTTAGTTGTTTTTCCCAGTGAAAAGTGCCTTGTTTGGCTGCTCTGGCAATTTGTGAGCTGCTGATCACGGTGAGCGAGGCGTATACTTGATAAGAGGCCCCCCCAAAGCAGCAAGTCATCATTGTTGGCAGTTTGGGTCTGCGTTTGTTTTGCTTTTGTGTTTCGCTTTGATTTCGGCTCTCTCATTATCTGTTGTGCTCCATAGATAAGGTGATTCTATAAGAACGCTGACACCAGGCCACAGCGATTCAGTTGTTTGCCGAGTGGCGATACGAGAATGAATGCTTGGCAGAGTCTGACACGACGCCTGGCCGTTGCCACAGGCCCCATTCGATCACTGGGAAGCGCCTCGGCACAGGCACAGACCCAAACGAGTGCCGAGGATGTGGAGGCACGTCCCTACAGCGATGTGCCGCGTCCCGGCAAGCTGCAGTTCATGCGGAGCTTCATGCCCGGTGGAGAGTTCAGCGACGCCTCCATTGTGGACTTCTCGGTGGCTATGCGGCAGCGGTATGGCGACATCTTCGTCCTGCCCGGCATGTTTGGCAGCAAGGATCGTGTGGTGACGTTCAGCACCAGTGACATTGCCACTGTGTTCCGGAATGAGGGAGCCTGGCCACGTCGCGAAAGCTTCGATTCGGTTACGTACTTCCGCCAGCACATTCGTCCAGATGTCTATGGGAATAGCCTCGGCCTGACGGTTTCGTAAGTAGGTTCCAAAGTGCTGCCGGCTAAGGTGAACTAATGGCAATGGAAAATCTGCAGGCAGTCGGAGGACTGGGGCAAGATGCGCTCCGCCGTCAATCCGATCTTCATGCAGCCCAAGGGCCTCCGGATGTACTTCGAGCCGCTGTCCAACATCAACAACGAGTTCATCGAGCGGTAAGGCTTGCTCTTGCTCTTCTGATGGTTTTGGTCAAGGGGGTAATGTGATATCTTCGCTAGCATCAAGGAGATACGCGATCCGAGGACGCTGGAGGTGCCCGAAAACTTCATAGATGAGCTGCAGCGCCTGATCTTCGAGTCTCTGGCTCTGGTGGCATTCGATCGACAGATGGGAATCATCAGGAAGCACAGGGACAATCCCGACGCTCTGGCACTCTTCCGCACCTCGAGGGACATCTTCCGCTACGCCTTCAAGCTGGACATGAGGCCATCCATATGGAAGATCGTCTCCACGCCCACCTACCGTAAGATGATGCGCACCCTCAGCGAGGGCCTGGACGTGGCCCAGCGCATCCTCGCTGACTCGCAGCAAGCCCTGGAGCAGCGTCGCCAGGCCGGCGAGCAGGTGAATAGCCACAGCATTATGCAGCGGCTGCTGGAGATCAGCCCCAACGTGGCCCTCGTCATGGGCATGGATATGCTTTTCGCCGGAGTGGATGCCACATCCACACTGCTCTCCGCCGTGCTGCTCACCCTGGCCAAGCATCCGGATAAGCAGCAGAAGCTGCGCGAGGAGCTGACAAAAATCATGCCCACCAAAGACTCACTGCTCAACGAGGAGACGATGAAGGACATGCCCTACCTGCGGGCCGTGATCAAGGAGACGTTGCGCTTCTATCCCAACGGCCTGGGCACCCTGCGCAGCTGCCCCGAGAACGTGACTCTCTCGGGCTACGAGGTGCCAAGCGGTACCCCCGTCCTAGTCGCCGCCAACGCCCTGATGAAGGACCCCGCCTACTATGCACGGCCCGACGAGTTCATGCCCGAGCGCTGGCTGCGCGATCCGCAGTCCGGCAAGAAGTTGCAGGTCAGCCCCTTCACCTTCCTGCCCTTTGGCTTTGGGCCGCGCATGTGCATCGGCAAGCGGCTGGTGGATCTCGAGGTGGAGACCAGCGTGGCCAAGCTCATCCGCAACTTCCACGTGGAGTTCCTGCACGATGCCAGCAAGCCCTACAAAACTCTCTTCGTGATGGAGCCGGCCATAGACTTTCGCTTCAAGTTTACAGATCTTAAAGATTAAAGAATTGCAGAAGTGCAGTCTGTGGTGTGACTTCCCCCCCTGTTAGATAAGATTAGAGTACATACTTTAATTAAATTAAGCCCTCCAATTGATAAGGTTCGAGTGGAGCTCCCACTCGAAATGATAAAATGGATTTCTAATTGCCAGGCGGGCCAAAACCAAAAGTCGAACAACATTTAAATGTTGCCTCTAAATGTTTGGCGGTTATTGAGTGCGGAAAAGGGGTGGCTGCAGGAAGAGAGGTGAGAGCAGGGGGTTGTGCTGGCCCGAGGGGTGTGCAGACATAGCTGTGTCTGTTTTCTGGTCAGCTGCAGCCACAAAACTCTGCATTTGGCCAATTGGAAAATGCAAATTTAATTACCGTAAAATTGAAAATCTACTAGTCAAATCTCCTTCTATGGGGGGGTGGAGGGGGGAGCATGTACATATTTGGGGCATCGAACTGTTGCAGCTTTGTATGGATGTTTTTATTAATTGTATGGCTCTCAGGGCAAGTGGCAAAATACAAGTGGTTTAACGGCTATAAATTGAATGCAACGCAAATAAGTAGTCTCTAAAATCTGGATAATAGAACCATCTATCTATAGCGCTATAAGCTACAAAACTGACAGCTCTCTTTCGCTCCGGCCAAGGACACTCTTTGCGCTGCTGCTTGTGCTGGGTGTCGGGTGAGGTCTGTGCGGCAGGTTGTTTCCAGTGGAGTGGATGCTTGTCGCTTACCTTTGCGCAAATATTTCTAACCAACAACAATAGCAGGGGGTGGCAACAGCAGCAGGAGCACACCAAGCGGTGTGGAGCGGTGTGGAGCGGTGGCCAGAGCAAAGTGCAGACATATCGCCTGCGGCAAGCGGAGTTATGCTAACTGGCACTCTCAAAGCCAAGCAAAGCGCGGCATGGTGGCGGCGGCGGCGATGGCGGCAGCTCTGGTGGAAGTCGAGTGCCAGCTTGTAACAATAATTTAAGCGATTTTGCGCTTTTTGCGAGTGGGTTAATGGTAGGCAAGAACGCCAGCCCATACCGGGATCGTGGGATCCTTTGCCGTGGCTGAAATTCCCTACTTTTTGTGTGCTATTTTTTGGTTGCTTCAGCCCCAGCTGCAGAGCGACTCCTGGGCGAACGCACATAGCTCATGAATTCCGCAATTCTGCTGCGGTGCGGATGCCGGCTGTAAAGGGGGCGCACGGGGGCTCCGGTCCGGCACAAAGTAAAAATGCAGAACATGTGATTGGTGTTGCTAGTGGTAGGGGCAAGGGGCAGGGGCAAACATGAAGTTGTTCCATGGAAAGCCGACTGCAAAGGACAAAGGATGGGTCCAGTTTTCAGATGTCTATCGTGCCGCCACAGATCCATCTCCAGTTGCACTCCCTCCCTCGCTCTGCCATGCCCAGTGGCTACTCCATATTAAAATTGAATTTAAGCAGAGGCCACGCACAACGTGACGTATGCGTAATGCGGCATGCAATCTTTTGTGTGCGCCTTCGCTTGGAAATGCCTTTGGCCATAACTAATCTGAAGAGCCTCTGCTTCCGCTGCTCCCAGGCCCCCCACCCCCCCCCCCTGACGTTTAATATTTCTAGCTGGTCGCACTTCACCCCCCGCCCTAACCCCCCTGGGCTAACCTAACCCTTTCCCCTGCACGAGTTTTCCGTTTCTCTTTGTTTTATTCTATTTTTTTTTCTTCTAAAAAATTTCATACTCATCAAGTTGACAAAGAAAAAGTTTTTCATTATTACATTTCGCTGTCATTTGGGCGCAGAAATAGCTTGGAAAAGTTCTCATCCTCTGCTGCCGCTGCCGCTGCTGCTGCTGTAACTCGAGTGCAGCGCGTAAATGAGCCAGCCACTCCCACTCCCACTCCCTCCCTGCGTTGGCCACCCGCAGCAGCAGTCAGCTCTCATCATCAGATTTCTACGCAGCAGAAGGGGTGACGGTGACGATGACAATGGCAGTGGCAGTGGCAGTGGAGCGACAGGCAGCGGCGGCCCAGTGCGTAGCTGATGTAATTTTCTTGGTCTGAACTGACGAGTCGCATCCTTGCACATTAATCCATTGGTCCCTGGTCCCTGGTCTTGGTCCTGGTCCTGGTCTTCTTTTGGGTCCTTGGTCCCTCGTCTTGAACCCTGCCTTTGCTGCTGCTGCACGCAAATGAGGGTATGGTCAAATCACTCACTGTCAGCCTGTGTCCCAAGGAATGCGTTCAGCGTGTCCTTTAATTTTTAGCTCGACTCGACTCCACTCCCTCCCCCACCTGCCCCGGAGGCCAGGGTGGCAGGCAGTCAGCTCGAGCAATTTCTATAACTTGACGTTTGCCCGCCCACCTACCAGCGCCCTCAACTCGTTTGTCCAGCCTGTACTTGTGTTTCGCCCGCTTGCCTTTGCCTGCCGCCCGATGCCTGCTGGTTGCCGCTTTGCTGCCTGTCAGCGGAGCTTAAGATAAAAACTTTCCTTTCCACCGAAAAGCGAGGAACAGGCGAGAGCAACAACCAGCACCAGCACCAGCACCAGCAACGGCAACAGGGCGACGGCAGATGGACAAGAAAGGGTTGACGCTGACATTTAGCTTTCGCATATTTGCACACACAGCCAACGACGCTGGAGGCTGGAGGCTGGCTACTGGCCATATATTTGATAGACTAAGGCGAAGACATGACAAATTCTCAAATAGAAATTCTTCAGCCAGGATTCTTGGCCGAAACTTAAGTTCATTTTTTGGTCGATTGTTCTGGTACTTTTTTTGTTTTTTTTTTGGTGCGGCTTTTGTTGTAGATACCAAAAGAATTCAAATTAAATTTCAATTGTGCGCCTGCTGGCTGGCTCTTTGATTTTTGTTTTTGTTTTTGTTGTTTGTGTGTGTGCTCTGACACGTGCTGTCAATGGGTGTTGCAACTACTTCTGTGACATTCGAAAATTCTGGCATTACGAGGCCCCACCCCACACTCAACAGACCCACTGACGTTTCTCTTTGGTCATGCTTGCCCGAAGGGGGTTGGGTTCTTTCTGGCTGCTCGTTTTGGTAATTGCTTGGACAATCTGTTCCCAAAATGTATGCATGTCCCCCCCCCCCTGCAGCTGGGGTAATGGTGTGGTTCAGGGTCTGTGTTGTCCAATCGAGCCTCCACTCGAGGGAGGCCCGATTTCATTCATCAAGTGTAGCGCACACGCATTGCCAAATTTACACAGCTACACATACACACCTACACCTACGCCTTCCCTCATACACACATGAGACATGAACTGGCTGCAGCTGGCATGGCCAGGCCACCCGCACAACCCACTCACCCATTCATATATTTTATGTTTTGTTTACACTGTTACCGGCTTTCGCATCAACAGCAAGAAGTACACGAGGAAACAGAGAGAGAGAGACACAGCGTAGAGAGAATTGGGTTTGTGAGTGACGTCACTGGCATACGTGCTATAAAAAGCCCCACAGTTCCTATAAAGCAGCAAAAGAGAGCGCATAAAGATTGTAAAGAGCGGAAGGACCCGAAAGCGAGTCAGAGAGAGAGACAAGGGTGAGGGTGTTGGTGTTGGTGTTGGTGTGGGTCGGTGGATGGTTGTGTGTGCGCAATTAAGGAAGGAACTCGCAATTTGGCTGCTCATTTCGTACATTTTGCGGTGAGTAGAAGTTTCCGCAGAGCAACTACAGCTAAATACGTGCAAAAGAGAAAGAGAGACAGAGAGAGAGAAAGCTAACGATGTGCAACGAACAACGAGCAACGTCATCGGCTTAAAGCATCCAGCAAACAGCTACAACATCGTTCTGGACCACGAACTCTGGCTCTGGCGCTGGCTCTGGCTCCGGCTCAACGTCGTCATCATCGCCATAGCCATCGTCATCGTCATCGTCCTCGTCAGGAGCTGCAGCAGGAGGCAGGCAGCGAGCAGAGTTGTCGTTGTCATTGGCCAAACAGAAACGAGTCAACGTTCGAGTACGTCGGTCGGGTCATGTCATTGCGCTGTGTGTTGCACTTTGTGTCGTCGGGCAGCGGCAACCAACCAAAAGCTATAGCGAGAGACAGAGACACTAACGCAAAGAGCGGACAAAACTAAAGCCCAGCATCAGGCGCAGCACATGGCGACTGTTTTGGCCATGCTGTCTATATTCACGTGTGTATGTATTTGAAGTGTGTGTGTGTGTGTGTGTGTGTGTTTGTGTGGATAACCGGCCTTTGTGTTTGTGATATGTAAGCGGTTTCAACGCGTGACGACAGCCGCCGCCATGTGGAAGGCCCAAAACTAGACGAAGAAATTGCTTTTAAAACAGCTTTAAACCAAAAGCAAAGTGAATTTGTGCCAAAGAAAAGAAAACACCGAACTCTGTTATCCTGCTAACCAAATGGACAAGTTACACTTTTCCAGCATGAATTTTTAGAGTAAGTTTCAGCCTTTGTGGCACACAAAACCGATGTACCGCTCTGCTCCCTCGCACACAGCTACAGATGCCTCCTCCGGCATTTTTTATTTTATTTTATTTTTTTTTTTTTTTTCTATTTTTGCCGGTTTTTGCTTAAAGCACGCTCTCTCTCTCCCTCTTTCTCTTTCCCACTGTCGCTCTGTTCCGGCATTGCTCTTGTACTGCTCTCTGGGATATTTCGCCTGCGCCGCTAGAGAATGTGATTGTGGAACAAAAAAAGAGCGCGCCAAAAGCTCCACAAATCGTAGTAAGCGGCGAAGTTCAAGTGCCGGTTGTACTACGCGGGGTGGCGCCACTATGGGGCAGAGGGACAACAGACTAGCCCCCTTTTACCTGCTTTTTTGATGGAGCCACGTTCCATGTTCCTTTCTCATATCATTAAAATTCCATTTTGTCTCGTCTCGACTTTTTGGGATCTCTCTGCCTTTTTACTCCCTGCCTTGCTCTCTCTCTTTGTCGCCTTTTTGTTGTGGCATTATTGTTATTTGCGTGTGCGTGTGTGTGTGTGTGTCTCGCCCAGTCTCCACTTCCTCTTTGAGTTGCTGCTGCTGGTGCTGCTGCACGTGTAGCTGTTGCTGCTGCTACTGTGTGAAATTTCCGCACCGGCAACAAAAGTGCGAAATAATGACCGACTGCCTGTCACATGGCTGACTGCCTGCCAGCCGCCTGCCAGCCTGGTACTGTGACTCCTGGTCCTGCCGCAGCCTCAGCCTCAGCCTCTGGTGGTGCCACAACAGCAAACAGAAGCAACTTGCAACAACTGTGGCATCGACTGTTACTGCTACGGCCATTGTTGTGCCCAGTGCAGTGCGCGGATGTTGTCTGTAAAGTTGGTTAAACAATTTATTTGCCCAAGAGTACACACACACACACACACACACACACACAGTCGTACTCGCAGTCTCATGGATGTGCAGTTCTTTGACCTTTGACACTGCCTTGGCCTGCTGACTGGCCCGGGGCGCGCTCCTGCTTTCAATAGTCTTGCATAATTAATACCTGATTATTGCATTGCATGGCAGCCTCTCGAATGAGCCTCTCGAATGAAGCCACCATTCCACCTGGTTGCCATTAATCTCCTCGACGATTGCCCTCATCAGCAAGAGTTCTCCTCTCTCTCTCTCGCTTGCTACTGGATTTTATTAAAAATTCTTGAGCATCATTACCAACAAATTCCGCTGACAAATAAAATAATATGAGAAACTGAAGAAGCGCTTGAGCCCAACTGCATATAAAAGACCATAAACTCTAGAGCCAAAAGCCAGGGCCAAGCCCAGCCAAAGATATTGTCGAGTAAACCAAAAGGATATGGCAAGGATATGCCGTGTATATGTGAGTACGAACTTATGCACATGCGAGTATGTGTGGGTTCTACCTATGGCCTCTGATGGCTGGCAACGTCAACAGGCGCCCATCGCAGCCAGCAAACCGAAACCGAAACCAGAACGTGGCCTGGCAACTTTTAGGAGCCTGGGAACAGCAACAGCAACAGCAGCAGCAACAGCAACAACGATTGCAGACAGGAAGCACAGTGCCACAGGCCGTGGCAACTACAAAAGGTAGCAGCAGCAGCCACAGCAGCAGCAGTGATAACAGCAGCAGCAAAAGAGGATGAGGCCACAGTGTCTGTGTGTGTCCTCTGTCTAGATAAATGGCAAAATCAAATCAAATTCAAGCGACTAAAGTTGAATGGAAGCGAGTTAGTGTGGCAGACAGTGGGAGATAGCACTTTGTACACACTCCATTCCGGGCTTTAAGCGTTGTCCAGGTGCTGGCTGCTGGCTGCCTTTTCGTCCTGTAAGAGCCACACAAACAGAGCAGAAACAGGAGGGAAGACAGACCAGACAGCTCCTTCATTTGCAGCCAACTAATTGTTTTAATTTATGCTGCATATTAGCAGGAATTAGCAGCTTTGAGCAGTGCTAATTAATCAGCATGTGTAAGGCATCTCCGAAAACCAATTTCTAATGGCTGAATAAATAAATCTCCCAACAACAAATTGTTGCTTGATCCGAGTTAAGTGCTCTACTCAATGGAGTACAATAATTGTTGCAAAGCAGAATCAGAACGGGTGTTAGCAACTACAATGGAAACCAAGAAATATGCTGAAAATAAGCCTGACTCTGAGATATACTTTCATAGCTTTCAATTGAGCCAAAACGGTTGCTAGTTATTCATGTTAGAAACGGCTTTAAATCCCTTATAAAAAATTTAAAATTTAATACTGATAAATCAGCAGGATTTGGTATCAAAAGTGGCCTTATAGCCATACCAGGCAACACCATTAATCGATGCCTGTATTTTTTATGGGCGTATCTGATTCACTTACTATATGTCCGGCATCTTCTTGTGTGTGTGTGGTGTGTTTTGGGCGTGTTGCAAATGCAATAAATGAACGGCCATTAAGCATCGCGAAAAAGGTTTTTAAATTATGCGTGAATATAAATTTCATGTACATCAACTGCATAAAGTGTCTGCTGCCATTTGGGGGCGTTCTGCTGCCTGGCTGCCAGGGCGTGGCATACATAATGATGTTCCCTGCCCACCATACAAAACACCTTTCCACCAGAAACAGAGACAGAGCCAGAGAGAAAGCGAGAGAGAGAGGAAGAGAGGCGGCCAAAGGCTAATTGAATAAAATCATGGAACGTTGAACGCAAATTGTTACATTCAACTTGTTGCAAGCGATTAAGCATCATTCGTTAGCCATGTTGTAATAAAAAATTGAATTAAATAAGAGTTGCACATGATTATCAGAAGCAGTGGCATGCGGTCAGACTGTCAGACTGTCAACCTGCTATTTGAATATTGGATTATGGATACTAATATTAGATGTTCATTTCTATTAAAAAAGTGCAAAAAAGAATGTTGAAAGCATTTATATATTTGGCTTCTATTAGAAGAGATATAAGAGATATTTGAGATGTAGCGGAATATAAACTATACTTATTCCTCCGGTTGGAATTCCAAATATTAATCTGGTTCAATTGTGAGAGAGTTCCAGCAGAAGTTTCATAATTTATGCCCAGCATCGTTTTTTTCAATTAGAAAGAGAATTAATGTTTTTCTTTAAGTATTATTATTCCATTCTACCGAAAATGACGAACAGAAGGCGAAGACAACAGCAATTCAGCATTTTTTAATTCAATTAGCATTAAAATAATTTTTTATTTGGCATATTGTTGGAAATTCTTTAAAGTTGATGTCAGAAGGAACATACTCTATCCACTGCCAACAGAGTGGACGACCCATACAGGAATAATGTCACTATTCGAGGACTTTCCCCCAGAGATTTATTTATAAGGAAATTAACAGTTGAATTTTCTTTTCATTTGAAAATCGTTGCAAATTCGATCAGGAAAATCCGATTTCAAGTGTATAAAAGTTTCGACGTTTGCCGAAAATTGCTGCCCATTTTAATTTGTTGTTTAATTGAATCAGCAGCAGCAGACAAAAGTTGTGCCGCCCAAGTTGAAACATTACTGTCAACGGCAACACTTGCAACAGCAGCAGCACCAGCAGCAGCACCAATGCTCGTACTAGAAGCAGCAGCAACAATTTGTTGATGGCAAAGGCAGCAATTAAATAATTTGGTGAGGGGGGCTGGTCAAGTGGAGGCTTCGTGGGGGCTGGTCATGGGAGTTCAAGGAGGGAGGGTAAATATTTGCATTGTTAAAAGTCTGCAACAACATTGACGGGCTTTGCGTTCACTCTGGTTCGGTGAGGCGGTGCGTTGATTATTGAACCGTAATTAAAATTGTTTAATTTAAAATTAATTTTATAAGCAAGCCCGGACGCCCCCCGCCCCACCCGCAACACACGTAACGAAATTAAACAAATATTTTTATTAAAATGACAGCCAAAGGCGGAAGACAGGAGAGACGGTAAACGGGAAACGAAACGAGACCGCAGCCGGAGACAAATATGCAAATTTTTGTGTGTCCGCAAAAGCAAAAGGAGGAAAAAGGGGCAGCGGCAGCGGCAATGTCAGAGAGATGAGCTGCAGCTGACAGATTTTTGATATTTGTTTTCGATACTTTAATCAACATTTCGATGGAATATCTATGGGGCATGGGGCATTGGGCATTGGGCATGCCAAAAGTGCCTACAAATTCGCTGCCAGCCTTCTTTTTTTTTTTGTTTGGCTACGCCCGTGGGCATGGTTCACGTTCTCGTAATTATTGGAATTTATTTGAAAACGTTTTAAATGCACGATGACATGTTGTTAATAGCTATCGGGTTCACAAAGGCAAAGCCCAACAATTGTGGAGCATCGAAGCACAAACTGATACAAAAACTACATAAATATGCAAATATTTGTTTTTAATTAAATTGAATTCGATTAATTATGAAAAAATGCATTCATATTAATATATTCGTTGAGTGGAATGAAAGTTCGGCTTACACCCACTCTCTATAGCTGTTTCGGTTCTAAGCCGACATTTTGTTAATTGCTTGGCGGCATATTAATGAAAAAGTTAATCCATTTTAGTCACGCTTTAATGCTCCAACGAGAGAGAATCCTTAAACAATTATGATGCGCGCGGAATTTTTTATTGCAAAAATTAACGCAGAAATAAATAAATAGGCTCTTAAGCGTATAATTAAATGTGTTTTTTTTATGGCATAAAAAATACTCATATAAAAATGTGCATATATATGTACATACATATGAAAAGCAATTAAATCGATTCCATTATCAGCGATAAGGATGTAGTGGTAGAGGTCCCCTCTCAGCGTGGAAAATTATACATAAAGCTTTTTCTATAGTTTTTATATATAAAAAAAAATTATATCTGGAAATCTGCTTAACTTAAAAAACAAATAAAGGCGTTTTTTTTCCTGAAAAACTGCACGGAAACTAAAGGGTAGAGAGGATAATTCAGGACCTAAAAATTATCATCCCATACGATTAGCGTTGCCATAAATTGTACAAATTGAGAGAGTGAGGGGCAAATCTCTCCACCGGCTTGAGGATCAATCTCAAAGTTGTTTTGTGTGCGAATCTTGTGCTGGTCAGTGCCGTGATTGCGTCTGCGGCTGCATTGCGGGGGAGCTTCGTTATCGCCATCGTTATCTTCGTTGATATGCGTGTCGTGTCGTGTCGCAGTGCCGTTGCCGTTCGAGTGCGTGAAGTCTATTTTTAGCTTCTCTGCTGCTCTCACGCTTTTTTTTTTTTTGTTTTCCTATGTTGTCTCTTCTTCTTCGCTCAATCGTATTATCGTCAAAGTTTTTTGCTTTTGCTTGTCTTCCCATGCCTTTGTCAGAATCTTTCGCTCCTGCTCTCTGCCTACCAACGCTCCTCCATACGTTTGTCTTTGCCTCTATTTGCGCACGGTTCGCATATTGCCATCTCGCTCATAGGATTTGCATGCTTTTTGCAAATATACTCTATCAGAGGGTATACATAAATACATATGTACATATGTACAAGCTGTCACTTGATACGCTATTTAATTTTGTGTTAGCTTCGAGATTTATAACTCAGCCAAGTTTAAATCTAAATTGGGTACTATAAGACATAATTGCCATGTTAATGATCAATTTTCAAGGGTATTTTCATCTTCGATTCTCGAATTAGTTTCTTTTTGTTGTAATTGTTTTTGTTGATTTTTTTTGTTGCTGTTGCTGCGCCTATTTGCATGCAAAACATTCTGAAGTTGTCAAAGAAAGACGTGCAAATACAGAGCGAAAGAGATATATAGAGATAGAGAGAGACAGATAGAGCTGAAGAAAGAGCGAGAAAAGTTTTGTAGCATAAAGTTTCTGGGGCGCTGTATTTACACGAAGCAATGAACTGCAGCTAAGTGGAAGTGGATACCAAGAGTTTCATCAAGTGTTTGTATTTGCCAAAAATTAAATTAAATTTTACATTGTTCATGTGGGGGGGCGGGGGAGGGATGGGCTGGGCTGGGTTGAAAAAAACAGTTAATGAATGAATGAATGAATGTCATTTGAGCCATTAACAAGAGAAGCGATAGGCATGGAAGTGCTGTGCCGGGGCGGGGAGGGGGCAAAAGAAATCAGGCAAAGTGTGTGCTGTGCTTAAAGCCCAACGCTAAGCCCGGAAAAGTTTCCCACCTCTTATCAGCGCCCCCCCTGCCCCACACACTGGCATGGGGCAACGACATGCAATGAATATCAAGAGATTTTTATGAGGCACACATGTGTAAAGCCATCTCGTTCTCTCCGCTGTGCGCTGCCACCCCTGGTCTGCGGAAGAAGTGGCGGCTGAGTCCCAGTCCCCAGTCACAGTCTCTGACTGTCCCCTCTGCCACACAAAGATAATGATTAGTGTGATGTGCATAATAATCATTGCCATATTCCACGATTAGTTTCCAATTCATATGCCTTCTGTCGGCCTTCTGTCTTACTCCAACGCACACACTAGCCATCTCTCTTTCGCTCACCCTCTCACGCACATTAACCATCTCTTTCTGGCCTCTCGCCTCTCTCTGTCTCACTCACTTTGTTGGCCACTTTTCCACCTTGAACACGTCTTGTATTTTCATCTATTCCATTTTGTTCCCTCTGCCAGTGCTTTTGTTTTTTTGGATGGCAAAGAGGAAGGCAACAGAAATATTACCACGTAAATTATTAATAAGTCGAATGGGCGCTCCCCCGCCGCCACTGCCGCCCCCTTATGAGAAGCTATAGAGCATAAGTTTCCGTCGATTTGTCTGTTACTTAACATGCATAAAATGTTTCCATGAATACATCAAAATATTTTCGCTATGGCAGTGGCAGGCTGGCGGCAGCCTGAAGGGGAAAGGGAATGCAAGTGCTGCCGCGTTTTGGCCATTGGATTAAGCCCGAAGCCCGAAGGAAAGTCTCGTCTGCCGCCAGCACTCTGCTTGACGATTCCGACAGCGAGCGCATATTGTGTCGACTGTTATTTAAGTATTTTTTCGTTTTTTTTTTCTTTTTGGAAATTTGCTTTGTGGCTTCGAGCACTTTACGATTTCCTTAATGCCCCACAGACCCAGGGTGACTGCCACAAAATGCACTGCAAGTGCAACACAGTCCGAATCGGGGGATTAGGATCGAAGCATCTGCAAGTTGCAATAATACGAGTATCTTTGTGGCTTGGTGGGCTACTCCGGGTGTAATTACTTCTTGCAGGGGACTCGCTTTGGATTTTGGATTGCCCCCAAATATGGGTGCCAGAGTGGTCTCCAGAGTGTGGTTCCGGTGGGGCAGTTACAGTCACAGTCACATGCAGCACACATACCTTTAATTAAGGCCATGTGGACTCTCCATCGCTTAGTGCCGCCCGTGTGTGTGTGTGTGTGGCCGAATGGCAGGCAATGGCAAACATAAACCGACAAACATAAATTTCCATTACAATTGCACAAATGTCACATTAGACGCTATCAAAGCGCAATTTGCAGCGTCTACTAAATCAATAAGCCAAACTTGGCAACCTAACGGATACGCACAGAGTTTGGCCAACAAGCGTACACACACGCACACTTACACACACACACACACAGCCCGTACGTACAGTGAAGCGTCAAGCAAGCTGGTGATATTATACCCAAAATGATTGCTGTAATGGTTGCTCATCCAGAGCTTCACTCTGTGGAGTGTCCACTGTAGATACATACAAACTTATGTTCTTGTGGCAAGAGTGCCGGAGTGCAGAGTGCCGGGCCACCCCATCGTATTCGTATTCGTATTTGGGCAGAAGCACTTTGCATGCAAACCCTCATGCAAATATAATAAATTGTAACGCGCTTTACATTAACATTTACATAATCGCAATTAATCGACAACATGGCCAAAAGCTCAATACGTACATATGTATGTGTAACATATGTCCCTGTGTGTGTGTGTGTGTGTGTCTGCACTGAAGTTATAGCTCTCGAATACCGTCGCCAGTTTATGCTCCAATCAATATTAATAACCATTGCACTGCGCGGTTTAGGCCCTGTTCTTGCCACTGGCTCCTGCCCTTCTCACCCTGGTCTCGCTCTCTCTCTGGCTGTGGCACCGATAATGGACAATTTGGCGCGCCAATCGCTGTCTCCTTACTTGGGTTCTGCGGAGTGCTTTTTGGTGGCATAAACTGTGCCATTTACGGATTTGTGCGACTTCCGCCCCCCCATCACTTCGGCGCGGGTGGGGCTAGAACGGTGTGGAGTAGAACAAGATGTCAAATTGTCAACGCACCTTTACTTGCCGGGTGGGGGTGGGGGTGGAATGGTTTGCTAGTTTATTTGCAATTACGCCAACTGCCAGCCGGATGGCCATTGCCTTGCTTCACATTAATAATTGTCATACGTAGAGTTCGCGGATTATACGCAATTTGATTGTCAATTATTGAGCCCAATCCCCAGCCCAGTCCAGGGCCCTGTCCAGGGCTTAAATATTTTAGCAAGTGTTTTGGCCCAGAGCCCCGTTAAATGTTAAATGACTTTTGGTTAACAGCAGTCAGCCCCAATATCGTATATAGTCAGTGTAACAGTATAACAGTTTAACAGCGGCCTGTTAGCTTTTAGCCATGGCCAATTCCAGTTCTTATACGACAGCAAATGATAGCTAACATTTCCGTAACTCTGTTAGCTAACAGTCTCGAAATATGAGTCTGGATTCCAGCAACATACTTTGCTTGGCAACTCTTAGTTGAGACGCAAAACTGAGTCGAGCGTCGCATAAATTTTCTAGCATCATGAGGCCGCAACATTTGTGAACGAACGGCCTTGCCGTCCCGAATCCCGTGAACACGATTGAAAACATGTTTCGGCCGCGGACAGGGAAACAACAGTTAGTGTCGAATCTTTTTCTGAATTTCAGAAAAGTCCGTTGAAAAAGCCCGCGCTGAGTGGAATACAACGGGTGAAGACGCGTTTGCCGGTTACCAACACACCTTAGCGGCTGCTAACTAGCAACATTTATTTTTGACAAAACATCAATTTAGATCCAAACAAACCGCGAAAATTCCAATTGTTTATCCGGTTGTATGTACATAGGTGTGTGTGTGTGCATGTCCCATAATTAAACAGTACAAGGCGGAACGGTGCTTTTGATAAAAAAAAATCCAAGTAGTCGTCAGGTTTACCGCTATGGCCACAAGTGCAAACTCTGTAAACAACTGTAAAATCAAACGAAAGCCCAAGTGAAACCCAAGCAAAATCAACAACAGAAAACACAAAACAAAACAAATCCAGAATCCAGAATACAGAATACCGTGTAAATACAATAATACAAAATAAACAAGAAAATTATTAGAAATAGTAAATACATAAAAAAAAGAGCTGGAAAATTGCAAATTGATGCCGTGAAAGATTGTTAAACAACAACAAAAAAATAACAAAAATATAGTTGCATACAGAATTATTGTGTAAAAAATACATAAATACTTGAGGTAATAATTCTTATCGCGTTCGATCTGCCGCCAGTGTTGTGGCTAATATTGTTGTTGCTGCTTGCCGGCGTCGCCTCGCGTCGCGTCAATAAGGTGTTCTCTGCTCTTGGTGTTAGTGTGTCGCGTCGGCGTGTGTGTGTGTGTGTTTGCGTTTGTGTGTTTGAGCCAAACAAGTTTTTGTGTTTGCAAAAAAAAAAGCAACAACAACAACAGCAAAAAAGTGAGGCAGCAAAGTGAGGCAGCAAAGTGAAGCAGTCCAAACGGGAAGCAAGTGTTGCACATGCACCAACTTGCAACAAGGTAAAGCAAAACGCGAAAATGAATAGATAAAGTCGAAATTCAAATCGAAAGCTCATTAGGCAGGTGCACTATAATTTTGAACTGTGACTGTGATTTACCGTTGCTGTAGCCATAGCATAGGCATGGTACATTCCGCACTTTTAGCGGGACTTGGGGGTGGGGGAAAAATCCTATAGGTTTTCGCATTTTGACACGTTCGCTGATGATTCACTGGATCCTCTCTTTCTGCCGCATCCTATGAGTAATGGCAGCCTAATCTGTTCCATTCCAGATACCGATTCAGTGACTATTCCATACCATATAATATTACAGCAAATGTTTTGTGCAATTTTGCATGCCTATGCCATGCCTGGCCCCCGACTGCTCAGAGATCACGTAGTATACAAGGGGGAACGGGTTCCGTTCCGTTCTGTTCTGTTCTCGAGTGTTGGTTGTTGATTCATGCATCGAGTATTTTTCAGTTTTCAATGCGGTTGACTCGTCGGCGCCAAAACGACAATAATCATATAAATATGAATAATAAAGAAATATATTTACTACCATATCTACTAGTACATATGTACATATGGATGTAAGCTATATACATACATATATAGATGAGTATACTATTTGCAGATCTGAACAGAACAGAACAGAACAGGCATTGCACTTGCTTTACGATTCATACGAATCGGTTCTGCTTTTCAGTTTGCATTGGTTTCCCCTTACAAATATAAATATATCTATATATACATATATATAGAATGAGAGGTTGAGGAGGGCAGTACCTGTCCCACAGGTTGTTGTTTCTAAATATTTACCAATAGCTTCACTTTGTAATTCAATTACTCAGAGTTGAGGGTGTCCGTTGTGGTGTCTATTGAGAGGCAAAAGTTAGCTCTCTGGAGTGATAGGAGTTTGCGGTCCAAGGGGAAGTCTTAACAAGAATGCTGTTAATACCCTTTAATGGTATCCAAAATCACTTTTGGACGCAAAACAAAAGACAATTCCGAGAGTTTTAGCTAATTCTGTCTGCCCTGCTACTGATTTATGGATCCATGGGTCGCCTCCCAGTCCCCCAATTAAAGATATGCCACATGTGGATGGTATACAATAGTGGTGGATGGATGGAACTATGCTGGGGGAATGGAGATACCAAAAATAAAGTGCCCCCGTCGAACTGTCGCCTTGATATACGCGCCATCGGGGTATTTATTAATATTTATTTGACTGTACGAAAATAAAATACAAAAAAAATAAAATAGAGATCATAAATAACGTTTTGTTTATAAACATACAAACGATTTCCCAGCTAAAAATAAATGATGCAAACAGCGACACAAATACAATGGGCATTTTGCTTTTCTTTTATCTTTAATCTTTAATAAGGCAGATGAAAATTCGCTTGTATAATTTCATTTCCTTGTGCCTTTTGTGGGCTGATATTTAGGATATTCCTGCCAACAGGTACAAATCCCTAAGAGCATTTCAACCTTAATTTGAATTAATCGCAGACAACCGCAAGGAAAAACCACAGTTTTCCCCCCTTCAGTTTTCCCCTAAATATCAGCATTTTGTGGACATTTACCCTTAAATACGAGTATATGTAATGGGGTTTTTGAGGTTTTTGGGAATCGTAAAATGTTTTCAATGTCAATCCGCGTTTAACCGCAGGAACAGAACAGAAATGAAACAAGGATTTTCTAATTGAGAATTTCTCTGGGATGAGGGTGTGTGTATGTCTGTGTGTTTGTGTTTGTGCGTGTGCTCGGTCATGTGTGCTTGAATTTTCTATTCCTAGAGGAAAATTCCCACTCGAATTGGAATGTAAACAAAGTTTTGATATAAAAATAGACCATCGAAAATCCCGAGAGCAGAGCATACATAGTAGAGCACATCATTTCCCCCTTTTTCCGTTTTCCATTTTCCATTTCGGCTTTTATTTTAAAGCAATTCACGTGTGAAATGAACAAAGTGTTGATTTGTTTTTGGGGGGCTGCTCCACATTGTGGATAGGGTATTCGAGGGGGAAGTGGGATTGCGGTATACGTATACGGTAACCAGAGCAGGAAATATTACAATGGAAACAGAAGAGTTTTGCGTGGGAGGAGGCATCAAGTTCATGGGATTAAATGCGATGTCATGGAACGAAGATGAAAACAAAATAAGAGAATAAAAGTATACCGTGGAGGGAAGAGGAAAAGAAACGTTGAAGAACCAACAGCGACAACAAATGCAGGCAAAGATCCGTTGAACTGCTGATGACGTTTCTTGCTGTCTATTGTTGTTGCTGTTGCCTCCTCTTCTGCCACTGAAGCAGACGCTGACTCGAGTCCAAGTCCCAAGTCCGTCTTGGGTCCCGTCCCATTCCGTCCCTGGCAGCATGCCCGTTAAGGTCGTCGCCAGTTCTCCGTTGCTGTTTCTGATACACAAACCAGCGGGAGAGAAGGGAAAAAGCACCCAAAGCATGTGCTTTCTTGAACGCTTAAAATTCCGTTTCAAAAAAGGGAAAAAAACAAAAAACAAAACCAAAACAAGGAAAGTCCTGCCCTTGGGTAGTCGAGGCTGCTGATACCCTGGAAGTTCGATTTACGCTTCTGTCTTGAGTCCAATTTGAGTTTTGGTGGAAACTATTTTTCCTACCAAGACTTCTGTGATTAGTGAGGACCAGTGGAGGGTCTCTCTTCTGTACGTCTGTAGGGTATCAGAAAATCTTCAACTCGAGCTCAAACGCATTTTGTTGAAGACGCGAGAGAAGTGGCCATGCCAGCAGTAGGGAGAAGAAATTAAAATTAAAACGCACGTAGGCAGAAGGAGTACGCGAAAGAGGAGGAGAGACAGCCAGAGGATGGCACTGACGATGAAGCGTGGAGGGAGTGAGAGAGAAGAAGGAGAATCAAAAGGGTGCACTGCTATGGGAAGATGCAGCGTGAGGGAGTGAGGCGATGTTAGGGAGACGAAAGGGAGGGATCGGGATCCATCCCGAAGCAAGAGGCAAGAGGCAAGAAGCGAGACGAAGCGATGCGCTAACGTTGTAGTCTCTGGGCCGCCGCGTGGCGCGTTAAGTTGTTGATTGAAGGGTCTTTGAGTAAAGTATCTTTACGTGTGTGTCTGCTGTTGTGGAGGTTGCACTGGATACTGGATTCTGGATGTTGCTGTGGCAATCATAAATGCAGCATTGGAAGATTGCCTGATTGGAGCTGGAGGTTAGGTGGCAGGCAATAGAAAGACAGGGAATGTGAGGAGGAGTGGGAGTGGGCGACCGATTTATGTGGGTTTTCGTGTGTGTGTTTGTGTTTTAACGTAGGCTGCGCTTTTATTGTTTCAACTTAATGAGCAGCTGTACGCGAATCCCACTCGAGCTATAGCGCTCGTGAAACTGGAAACTGCAACTGGAACTGGAACTGGGTTAAGAGTAAATTAGACCAACAAAAAATAAAGCAACCTAAAGCCCAAAGTTCAATATGAAAATCGTATTAAATTTCAAGCGAAATGTGAATATCCCTCGACCCATATGCCTGTTCTCCCCGGCCACCTGCCACCTGCCCCTTTCATTCGCTCATTTCATGCTTTGGCAAACTCTTTCAAAAAGGGGTTTACAGGGGGGAAGTCGCACTGGACAATGGCCAACACACTCGGACCCCATAACTGTACCCCAGACATAACTTTTTGTTTCGATTTTCCCTTACTTTTCTTCTCTTTTTTTTGTTGTTTTGTGTGTGTGTGTGTGTTTTTTTTTCTTTAGGGGGGATATAATACAAACTTGTAAAAACGTCAAAGCGATAAAAATGTTCGATAATCAAAATGAAAACGATCGACAGGGGACGGGTGGGGGGGGACATGTAACATCTAACAATAAAACAGGAAGAGTTTCAGAGCGCGCAGGACAAGTGTGTGAAAAGGTTCTCCTCGAAATGGGATGAAAATGCTGTTGGAATACAAGTATGGTGGATGCTGCTGCTGGAAAATCAATAAGCCAATGCTTATTGTCAAAGAATAGGGATAGGAATGGTTGGGGATAGGGACAGCAGACACTCCTATAAAGAGAGACAGAGAGAGACAGAGAGAAAGATGGGACAGACACTGCTACAAAGAGGTAGAAGCGATGAGACACATGGGTAAAAGTCAGGAACATAAAAATGCCATTGACTGTGGGCCTGCTCCTCTACCCTGTCTGTGATTGTGAGATATGTACATACATACATATAGGGCTCCTACATACTACATATACTACATGTGGTTTCCCCCAAAGCATAATTTTGTAGGCCAAAACCAAATGAAAGTTGCTTTTATCAAACTGAAAGACAATGCAACAAACCAAAGAAAAATAACTGCAATGCAAAGTTCTAATTTGGGGGCATGGCAGAGTGCAGCCAGAAAGAGAGCGAAAGAGACGGGCAGCCATGTGCTGCATGCATCAGCAACAGAAACAACAAAACTGTACCAACAAACACAAAAAAAAAAACAACAAAACACAGAATTCAAGTCAAAAGCGCACACGGTCAACGGGCTGGGGTTCGGTTGTCGGTTGTCGGTTTTGGTGGTTATTTTTTGTTCAGTTTTCAGTTAACACGAAAACGTTGTGAAAGAGAGGTCCGTCCCGGCTCAAACAACAACAAGAAACAGGTAGTAAAAACCGACAACAGACCGCGTCCGCAGCAGGAAAAGGGAGAGCAAAAGAGACAGACACAAGAGAGCAAAAGGGAGACAAAGCGCTTAGAAATGAAAGAAAAACACAGGCAGAGCAGCGGCTAAGGCTGAGTTGTGGCCGGGCCGAAACAGAGAGAGAGAGGGACAGAGAGACACAGAGAGAGAGAGAGTGCCATGCATGGTCGTCCCGCCGCCGAGCCCCTGTTGACTATAATAATAATCAAATTTGATCCGACCTGAACACACACACATGCATTTGTACACTCACCCAGAGAAGTATGCATACGAGTTGGGTACATGTGTGTTGTGTTCGAAACGGGGTTACTGACCCAAAACTGTGCTTTGATACTGAAAAAAGTGTTGAGCATAGCTAAAACAGATACCCAAAACTGAAACCAATTTGAGAATGTAAAACGGGGCGAAAGACAGAGATACATTTTAAAAGAAATTTTGTATTGAGAATATTGAAAATAGAGAAGGAGAGCGGTAAAAACATGAACGGAAAGGGAGAGAGAGAGGGAGAATGATGGCCTGGGAAAATAAATTTAGCAAAAAAAAGTGCAATAATTAATTATTTGGTAGCTAG
Source organism: Drosophila obscura (assembly GCF_018151105.1). Classification (NCBI taxonomy): domain Eukaryota; kingdom Metazoa; phylum Arthropoda; class Insecta; order Diptera; family Drosophilidae; genus Drosophila; species Drosophila obscura. The sequence continues at coordinate 9,552,976 of NW_024542774.1, read as the reverse complement.
TGATGACTCTGCAAAAGATAAAAACAGGGCAAGTAACCCACAAAAAAAAAAAAGAATATGGGTTAAATAAATACTACTCCCCCCTCACTGTACTACAATAATTAATGATTATTTATGCAATATTTTTTTTTTTACTTTCAGCTAAAAAACAAACCCAACAACAGATATCTAAAAATAAAGAATTTAATGTGGAAAAGTGAGAAATCAAAAGAAATATCAAAGAAACTCAACTGAAATTAGTTGAAAAATTAACAACCAACAAAAAGTGTGAAAAAAGCAAAGTGTGTAGATTCCATACATCTCTGGCTATAGCCCCGATATATCCACAAACGCGAGTGTCAAAATGCAGCCCACAGCGGCCTCTGCCATCGCTGGGATGCAACAATCTCTCTGAAATCAAAATTAAATCAAAAAAATATATCCATCGTCATATAATTATATACACATAGTATATAGCGTATTGTATCTATAACTAAGGTTTAGTCAATCCAATCCAATCAAAATTCCACCATCAAAATCTCAAATTGTTGGCCAACGAGCAGCAATTTGAATCGCAATTTCGCATTAAATCAATCAATCAAATATACAGCAACGGCCTCACAACGGAGTCCCCAGAGTTTTTGCGATTTACCGAAGAGGACTTCGAGATGGATATCTTACCAAGTGGGAATATCTTCAACGAACTGGAGCGCATCTGCACCACCGGCTACTTTTCGTCGCAGCCCTCCATTGAGGATCAATGGCAACAGGTTTGTGGCACAAACAAAAAATATAGATATAAATACATACCATACGGGTATCTTAGTATCTTAGTATATTCTTATCAAAATGATAATGAATAATGATACTTAATGAATCAGTGTTTATTTATTTGATGGTAGATATGAGACTGTTTTTGCCTTGCCACAGTTTCAGATATATTTCAGAGAGTCGTAAAATCAGCCGTCAGACCATTGTAACCTCTTCCAATCGAAGTTCTTCATGATGATTCAGTACTAAAGGGAATTTCAGATAGTCATCAAAACAGACGTCAGACATTTGCTGAAAGCTTGGGAACATTTTCTAATCTAATCGTAAACATTCCCTGTTTTTCAATGCTAATTGATCTACTTTTGTTTGTTAACTTTAGTTAGACATTTCTCAGCGATTGGAGATTATGAATACTATTAATATTGAACTTCCACCTACATTTCTTGATAATCGAACCAATACCTAGCCATTACGGGCCGCCCTAAATCGAGCATTGGAATTTAATAGTAGTTCTTATTCGCAATTGGAAATTATGTACATATTTGATTAATTTTCCAAGACCATGCATAATTTTTCCAACAAATTTAATACTTTCTTTGATTCACAGAACTTTCAGTTTTGGTTCCGCTAGAGCTCCACTGCATTCGCTCCAATTTGCCACCCGATTGACGTCACCTTCCAGTAGAGCTTGGTATTTGCTTGGTATTCGAAAATTTATCAAAGACTCAACTACTTAATTCCTCAATTTTATCGAAAGACTTAAGCGACTTTTTTTTCGACATCCTTTAGGGGCATTGCGCAATCTTTTTCGATCGGAAAGCATTCCATAACAGAGGCGAAAGTTTTTAGTTTTTGGTTCGGTTCGGCTTCGGCTTCGGTTCCATTTGTTTGTTTCTCTGGGGCAAATATAGAAGCAATCAAAAAACGAAACAAATTTCAAGGTCTGCAATTTTCAGTTTACCTGCGGCGGTCTAAAATTAAATCGCCAAAAATTATAAACTCTCTTGATAAGCTTTAATGCTGGTGTGTGTGCGGCGCATGCTAGGCAAACATACTTTAGTACACATGTACTGCTATATAGAGAATCGTATCTACCGGACTGATATGTATATAATTTTTGTGTGTGCAAAAAAAAAACACCGAACAAAAGAGGGAGGCACAAGGGAGGCGGCAGCCGAATAAATATATGTGCCGTGGCCATAAATAAGTAAAATTCGCAAACCAACAAACCAGCAAACCCAGCGCTTGGTTATCATCTCGCGGCATGCATAATATATATACTAAATAAATGTATACTATGTACATCTGTACAGATATCTATACATACAAATATATTTAATCTTTTCTTCTTTTTTGCCAATTTTTTGTGGTTTTTTTTTTTGTTTTTTTTTGCACACATAATATGCATAGTATGTGTTTGTGTGTGCTGTGTGTCTGTGTGGCATTTCTTTTAAGCATTTATTATTTTTTGCTGCTCGCTTTTTCGAGTGTTTTCTCTGATAAAACGAATCGAAGACCGCCGCCAGCTGATTGTAGACAGCTTTTCGTGGGTTCTGGTTCTCTCTTTTTTTGTTCTCTGTTATTTTTGTTATTGTTGGGGGTCTCTGTATTATTGTTAAGAAATGCCTCTGGCAGCAGAGAGTGTGGTACCAGGGGAGGTACTGGTACTGGTACTTGTGGGGGTCTTGTGCTGTTATCAAAAAACTGACGCATAAGAAGATTGTGTTACGGCTGGGTGACGGGCGATTCGTTCGCTTTTGCTTTCAATTTTGTATTTTGAAACTTCAATTCTTAATTCATTTCTGCGATAAGTCAGAGGCTGTTCCCCAAAAACCCTCTCTGGCTACCGTTTTAGGTTTCGTTTTAATTTAACGATATTTTTCACACCTTTAGTTTATTTATTTATTTAGTTTATACACAAAACATTCATTCTTCTGCCTAGAGATAGAGAACACACAAAATATACAAATACAGAGAGCCGAGTGCGTTTCTCCCCATTGAAATCTCAAGTATTTCCAGCTAGAAATTCCATAAATGATTTACCAAATCAAAATACACAAAAATATGCACATTAAAGATCCAACCATCCATTTGTTGTTTTCCATTTCGATTTTCCATCGTTTTGGCCTTCAACTTTTGGCTGGAAATTTGTTTTAATTATTATGATCGCAGCTGCAGAAGCAGCCGAGTTCCAGCAGCAGCAGCAGCAGCAGCAGGCACTAATCTTATCGTTGGCTAAATTTAGGAGGAATTTTTGCTGAATTTTCATTCGTGTCTACCATTTAAATTTCCGTGTTTGCAACACACGGCAATTACGCGCAAAGTTTGAGGCTGGAGTTGGAAAATTAAGTGGGAGTTTTGAGTCGAAGCTAAAGTCGGAATTGGAATTGGAATGGGAGTCGCAGTTGGAGACGAGACGCCATGCACTCGTTTCATTTGCACAACTTAAAAACTTTTAATTGAACTCGAGTACACATTTTTGCATAACTTTTGTATTTTGTATTGCCATCGTCGTCGTCGTCGTCGTCGTAGTCGTCGTTTTCGTTGTCGCTGACGTTTTGGGGTTTCCGCTTCTGCTTGAGATGTCGTTCGTTTGGATACCCTTATGCGAAAGAAGGAACTTTCGAAAGTTTGTTGGAACTTGAAATTGAGACTGAAGAGATGGGATGGTAGCATGAATATTTGATTAAAGGAAGATGCTGAAGAATTAAGAGCGATATTTAATGGAAAAAGAAGGCAACGAAGAAGCCATTGCTCATAAAAAAATATCCACCATTTCATAGAATGTATGTAAATATTTATGTTTAGATATTATTTGACTCAAAGTTTTTCTTCTTTATATTCGAAATACAAGAAGTAGCAAAACCCCTATAAATTAATCTCGCCAATAAAAATTTCCCTATTTAAATATCATAAATGTTTTAGCTAATATTTTCAACAGTTTTTAAGGTATTTTCAGCTGCGACCTGGTCGCAATATTCTTTTGGTTCTTTGGTAGCTTTTTGAGCGTTTTATTTCTTTGGTTAGATTTGATTCGGGGTTAAAAACTTTAAATTGCTGCATTTAATAAAAGTTTTTTGGCGGCGTGGTACAACCAATGGGGGGCATGGCAGGGCAGCGCAGGTGGCAAAGACATCAAAGGAGCAGAAGCAGAAATTTTGTACTGAAACTTTCTCTGCCGATCTCCCTCTCTCTCTGTCTCTCGCTGTGTATACTATCTGTGTCTCTTTCTATATCTGTTTTGTGGTGCGTTTTGTAATTAGAACTTGCGGATGTTTTGTTTATTTCCGTTGACTTCCGTCTGCTTCCGATGCGGCGGCTGCGTTTTGCTGTTTGCTTATTGTTTTATTGTAATTGTTATTGAGGGGAAGTGCTGACTGTTTTTGGATAGAACCTGATGGCCCAAGGGGGGTAGGAGGAGGTATTATGCTATGGTTATGAGGCATAATACGGTCCATCCATCCGTTCAGCCATCCCCATCTACCCATCCATTCGTCTGAGTGTCTGTCCGTCGTTGGGAAACACTTGTGTCTCATTTCCATTTAAACAGCTGTTGAGCCTCAAATTTTTGCCGTTGTTGCTGTTGCTGTTGCTGCCTCAGTGGCAAAGACAAACAAGCTGCGGCGGCATATGTATGTACATACTTATGATGTGTATCTTCGTATCTGCATTTGTATCTTTAGCTCTTTTTTTTTTTTTGAATGGCTGTTTATCTAAGCTGTGAAATTATCTGTGAAATTTTATGCTATAAAAATAATTGCTACTCTCGGAATATATTCTTCATTTATTTAATGTTCATATTCTGTAGATTGATTTTCACTACTCCACTTTGGAATTTGTATTTTCCTTTCATTTCAACGACCGAAAACCCCGAAAATGAATTAAATTTTTCTTTTGTTACCCAGTTTTATAGAATGGGAGGCGGGGGTAGGGTAGGGTTGGGTTGGAGGAGGTGGTTGAAAAAGCCAATCCCTCTATTTTCACCCCAAAAACTATTTGCGATTAATTTCATTTATAGAATTTGGCAAGTTTCGTATTATTTTAGCCATTGGCTTGGCTGTGTGATATTGGTTTTAATTTGTGAAAACTAAGCGGATTCGATGGGATTTTCGGCGAGTATTTCCCCATTGAAGTGGCTGCTTATCGCATTCGGTGCTTAGCCACAATTTGTGGCAGGTCCCTGTGCTGCGGTTGCGCAAATTTAATATATCTAAATTATTTTAAATTAAGTTAAAGCTCTAACCATCGGACTGTCTATTTAGGTATCTATCTATGTATAATTTTCTAAATGATATTTTAATATTAAATGATATCCATTCGAAACCTTACCCTAAGGACAAGTGGCAAAATCAGCGACAACAACAGCTTGGCACCCCCTTTCCCACTGCTGCCACCCACCACCCATCGACAATATGCAATCAGCAGTTAACATTTAACACGGGAAAATCGTAACAGAAAACCCAAAAATGGCACGTACCAAACAAACCAAAAAAAAAACACACAGAAAAAAGTGAGAAAACCACCGAGAAAACGATGCTGTTGCCATTGGGAAATTCATGAAGACAGATGCACAGCACTCACATACATACCACATGCACACGCACCTAATAAGCCCAACACATACAGATGCGTATGTACAAACATACATACATACATACACCCACTTCATTGACTAAAACACGTCGCAGCAGCGGCATCAGTGGCGTTATTTTAGCAAACACAGCAAAAAAAAAAATAGCAAAAGAGAAGCAGCCAAAGAAAAAGTAGAAGAAAGAGACGAAGGCAGGGAAGGCAGGGAAGGAGACAAAGCTAGAGCTAGAGAAAGAACGGAACATAGAACTAGAGACAGAGAGACAGAGAGAGAGAGTGAGGGAAATCCGAAATACGTGCAATTGCTGAAAATATGCTTGATGAGCGGCAGGGGGCGGGAGGAAAGGAACCAAGCCAAACGTGCGGGCCAAGCATCTGTGGGCCTTAAATGCCAACTGACACACACACACACACACACACACACACATGCCCTGGCACTGTTTCTTTGCCACACATTTGCGACTCCTCTACTACCCTCAATCATTTATCATCTTGGCTGCAATTAATCATCAAATATACGCGCGCTCTCCTCTCACATTCGCACTACGTGGCAGCCACTCCCCTCACTGCCTTCCCCTCACCACATCACATACGCCCTTCCTCCATTTATCCTTGCAATGGCTGGCTGGCTGTGTGCCCATGTCCTTTTATAGTTTTTGTGGGATTTATGCTTATAATGTGGAATGCGCGACGCCACTGTATGTTTATCTACGACTGTGTGTGTGTCTGTGTGTGTGTGTGTGTGTGCCACAATAGATACTCGTAGTCGCACTCACATTTGCGGCACATAGCTCATATTTAACTATGTGACTGCCACATGAGAGAACCACACTAAGACGGAGCAGCGAAGAGAAGAAGGAGCGGCGGCGGTGGCTCTTGGTTACGTGCAACTTTATGATACGACTGCCTCAAGCTGCGGCTTGCACTGGCACTGGCACTTTGGCTTACTGCCGCCGCCTGCTGCTGCTGCTGCTACGTTTTGTCGCATGGCGTTCGACTTTGCCACACGCAGAGTTAACCAGAAAAGTTACTGCAACTTGTGGCCAGACTTCTTGCATAACTCTGATAGATGCTGGAGAGGTGTTTGTTCCCACAGACAAATACAGATCAAGCGACAGAGCTGCTACAGAAAACTAACCTTTCCAATTGAGATTACGCATGTAATGGCTGGCACCACCCACCCCCCTACCGGCACCCCTTTTAATTTTCGTAAGCTGATTACTCAGACGAGCCCTTAACCATGGCCCACCGGCTCAGACCTAACCTCGCCCGTGTCCACTCTCTGTACAGCGAAACTCCATTTGCATGAATGACCCTTTTCATATCGCACAATAATTATTATAATCGTCGAGTGCATGCCAGTGAGGGTTCTACTGGCCCACAATTAAGGGGCATGCCACACACACACACCCACACCTGCAACAAACTGAGAGCACGCACCCGAACCCGAACCCGGACTTAAAATTCTGCACAGCTGTTGGGGCGACTCATAATTCGCATGACTGTGCAACAGCCACAGCAGCAGCAGAAGCAGCAGCAGAAGGAAGGAAGAAAATTTACACTTAGGAAAAAAGTGTTTGAAATTCAAAAATTTTCTACACAAAAAAAGGGAAAGAAATCATGGCAAAGGGTTGACTGATATTTTAAGGCTTTTTTCTGATGTTTTTCCCAAAGTGTAGTGCAAAATCGAATCTTAACTGGGGAAGGGGAGTCTCTCCTCCACCTGAGAGAACCACCCCCACATATGTAGCACCCAAAGTAAAATTTTCTTGCGTTTGTTTGGTTGCTTTTGCAATGAAATGTAATGCCTACAATTAGATTGGCAACAAACTCCGCTCCGAGACCAAAAGGACTCGTCTAAATTGCGCATAATTGAGTTGCCGGTGCCTCGCCATCCCACTGTATCCGCACTTCAGACTGGCTCCTGGCTACTGCCACCAATGAGAGCGACTCTGCCTGCGGAGCGACTCTCAGACATTTGTATAGATCATGATTAGCTTTCCAATGTTGTCTTTTTGATCAGAACTAACGCAAACGAATGCCTCTGATGTCTGATATTTGCTGTTTGCTGTTGAAACTGGATTCTCTTTGTGCTTTAAGTTTGAGTTATATCCCATACACAGCTCCTAATTGGTTGTACAATTATGTATGCTTTGGTTGCTGCCTGCCCTGCCCTGCTCCATGGCTGATAAATTCGTATTTATTAGAGTCATACATCAAGCTGGCATCTCGTCTGTGGACCACGAATGGGAGGTGGTGGGGGCTGCCCACCCTCACTGGAAATCTCTCTTATCCTTTGCTCTGGCAACGTTTTTCTCCCTAACCCCTACCCATCATTAGCTGTGTGTGTGTGTGTGTGTTTACAGCTTTTAGTTACAATCTATTCCTCCTTTTCGTACTGCCAGTCTCTGGTATCCTTCTCAGTCTTTCAAACGTTCAGCCTTGTCGCATGGCATCTCCTGCTCTCAGTCTTTCAGCCTTCTCTTTCTATACCTATAATTCTATCTCTTTCATCGTTGATGCTGTCGTTGGAGCTCCATCTCCATCTCTGTCTCTGTCTCTCCCTCTCTGTTGTTTTTGCTCTTTTGCTCTTTTTCGCTTCAAAAGATGTGTGCCCGTTGATAAAGTCTCTTGGTAATGAGTGGATATGTTTCGTATTAATTACAGTTGTGTTTTTTTCTCCACCTCCCACCCTACATCCTACTCGTTCTGCTCCTCATTCCTTTCCCATCCCCACCCCCCATCGGCCTACGCCTCCATCCGCTCTGCTGCCTTGTTAAGGAGAAGAGTTCCCTGATTGTGGGTCGCGTCTCCACATCTCTCTGTGTCTGTCTCTCTGTTTGCTAATCTTTCGGCGTGGGTTGGGGCGCCTCTCCATCTGTGGGTTGATTTCCCATTTCCTTACTCTCATATACATATACATATATGTATGTATGTATGTACGTGTATTCATATGTATTCCAATTTAAGCGACTTTTACCCATTAAAGAGCCAACTGGCATTCACTGAGAGTTTTGGCCAATAAAAAATGGACTCTCTCGGCGCTCCACTAAGCAATTGATTGATTTTGCCAAAGGACAGACATTTATTTTTCGTTTGCTGATTGCTTGCTCTTCTCGTGCCGCCGTTTTATGCCTCGAAATTAATCTTTATTGCCTGCCTGGCCTCTCGTCAGTCACCCAGAAAAAGAAGCCAAGCCTAGTACCAAAAAAAAAGAGAGAGCGGCTCTTTTTGGCCATAAAAAAAAGCTATAGCCAGTGGCCGAGAACCAGGAACAGAGGAAACATAGGCCCAGACCATGTGTCCTGACAGTTTTTTACGAGCGGCATAAACTAATCCTTTTTTAATAATGCGAATGGCCTCTTGCGGAGGGGGGGGGGTGCGAGAGAATGGCACTCGAATGTGGCACGTGCCGCAGGGCTACACCATCCTCTTCCTCATCCTCCTGCAAATCGTCATCTTTCATTGCCAACTCATTTGAGCGAAAGATACACAAACACACACACGAGAGAGAGAGCGAACGGCGAAGACGATTTCATTATGCCACAGCCAATTGCACACTCATTGTTTTATTTTTTATGTAAATTCCAAATAAATAACGAAATACTCGCTACAAATTGTTTTCCATTTCTTTGGGTAAACAAGCAGAACGAAACAGAACGAGAAGAGGCGAGCCAACGCGCCGGTCGCCATCGTCTTGAGCAAATGTTTGCGGAAAATGCTGGAAATAAAAAGGCCAGCAACCAGAATCAACCACCAACAGGCACCCAACCCACCCACCACGCACCCATTCCCTGTTGTCAAAAATTCTCAAGGGTGTTGGCAGCAGCAGCAACCAGAAATTGCATGTACAATTTTTATTTTGGAATAATTTTTTTTTGGGCATTTTTAGAATTTTTTTTTTGCACACTTGCAATTTTGCTTAATTTTGCACACGTCTATAGCGGGGCGGAAAAAGTGGAAAGAGCGGTTGAGGGGGTGTGTAGAGGGATGGCGGGATGGCTGGAACATAATTTATGGCACGAACGAGCAGAGAAGGTGCGAGTAAACACTGACAACGAAGTGAATAATACCCTTAGCATCAGGATAATATCTGCTGCAATTGCGTAGATAGATACATAAATGGAAAGATAGATCTTCAGTGGGAAACTTGAAAGTACTTTCAAGAAAAGGTTTCTGAAAATGTTAGATTATGGCATAGATTCGCAGATTCAGTTTCAGTTTCTGATGATGGAAGAACAAACATGAACGCGCGCCTTGTACTTGGATTTAAATCCACGAAAGGGAAATGCTGGAATGGGTTCCCCCTCCCCGGGGGTTGTGTGGGGGGGAGAAGGATGACAGCCTGGCTAGACGACCGCCATTGTTGTCGGCTGGCAGTCTGGTGTCCTTTGGCCTAGTCCCCTCCCATGCCACCTCCTCACCATCTCGCGGCACATCCTGGCACCCCTACCCTTAAAATGTATTCTGGCGAAAAATGTATGTCAAATGTGGGAAAACAAGAAGGGGATGAGAGTTCTGTGCGTGTGTGTGGGTGGGTGGTGGTTGCTAGTGATTTGTGTGATGTGGCAGAGAGAGAGAGAGAGAGAGAGAGGCAGAGGCAGCCTCAATATGAAAACAGTTGACAGTTGTCCGCCGTCGACCCCATGCCCCTTGGCGGTAACTAAAATTTGTCAGATGCCCAACAATGGGCTAATTAAAGGCCCTGCTTTTCCGCCTAAACATAAATTACTTTTTGCTAAGCCAACAGCCGAAAGAGACAGCGAAAGAGAGGGAGAGAGAGAGAGATACAGAAAGAGATACTAGAGTGACAGAAAAGGAAGAGGCACCCGACCCGACCCGAACCGACCCGTGCGTAACCTTGGGACTCCTTCGATGGGCCACAGGGCCCATTCTGCCTGCTGTCGTCTGCATGATGTCTGATAAGTGATAAGACCAAATGGCGCCAATATCTTCGGGGCATGGCAGCCCTCCCCCTCCCCCGGTCCGCACGCTGAAATGTGTTCCTAATTCCCCGGCAATAGCGGCGACAATGATAAGGAACAAATTTTGTTGTTCTGTGTGTAAATACAAAAGCAATTTTCGGTTGCTGACACATTGCCCATAAAAGGGATCAAGAATTTCGGACTCTTGGCCTCAAACTGGAACCTAAGAGACCCACATATCCCATGGCCATGCCCCCTGCCTCCTGCCCGCTCGCTCGCATATGGCGGTGAATTGTTTTCCCTTATTTCTCAATATTTTTCCTTTCCACTTTTCCCTTTATGCTTACACACAGAATTGCAAGGCCAAGGCAGCAGCAGCAGCAGGAAGAGAGGATGAGGATGTGGTTGATTCTGATGATGATATGGGCGTGCCGAAGCATTCACATTGAATGCTAAATCGCTTGGGGGGAAGGGTCAAGCGGAGGAGGATTGTCGTGGCAGTAGCAGTAGCACTTCCTGTTGCAAAGCAAAGATAAAGCCCACAGGCGGCCATGCGATGAATCAGAGAGAGGAGTGAACACAACGAACCCTTTGGCTAGCGCCCCCCTACCCACCCGAATGCGTGTGTCATATGCTCCATATCCATATTCCATATCATGCGAAAAACAAACAACAACAGCAACAAATGGGTAGAGGAACACCATCAGATGCCATCCCATCCCATCCCATTCATATATGTTAATCATCCATTCAAACAGTTTTCAGCTCATATAACATCACGAAAGAATGGATTCTCTTCTCCCAGGGCCCTGCCTCCTCCTCCATGGGAACTGGGAACCTCTGGCAATTGGAATGCATTTTGAAGGCCCAACCAAAGTAAATTCAAACTGAATACCGAAACAGTGGCACCCCTTGATGTCTCCCAGACCTTGGGTTGGGTCTCAGAGACTCTGACTCTGTCTCTGTCGCGGTCTGCGTCTCCACGGGTCTTTCCCAGCGTACATACATATATTGTCGAATCCTCCCCAAAATTCGTATCGCTTTTTGAGTTATATTTCACACTGATGTCTGATGATGACTGACTCTCTCTCTCCCTCTCTGTTTCTCTGGGATGTGGTGGCAAGCCCAAAAATGAAATCAATTTACACACCCCGCTGTCTGAGTCTGAGTGTGTTGGATACCCCTGCCCCCATTGCAATGCTGCCACTCCCTCTGCCACATCTGTGCACTCGTCTGGCCGTGAACCTTTTGTGCGACGAGATCTTAGCGCCTAAGTGCATCAATTGACGCGCTTTTTCAGATGGAAAGTTCCCCCAATTGCATTAAACAAATTGAAAATGCTTCAAGTGAAAGAGAAAGAGAATAAGGGGGAGAGGGAGACCGCGAGTGCGAGAGCGGGGAAGCCAGAAAGAAAGTCTTGTTAAATTGAAACGGAAATTCTAAGAGGCAACACTTGGACGATGCTGTCGGTGCTGCTGCTGCTGCTGCTGTTGCTGTTCGCGACAGCATTTTATAATTGAAATTTGCGGCTACAATGGCGGCCCCCAACACCCCCAAAGAATAGAACGAAAATTAATAAGCCAAATAAAATATGGACTAAACGATGAACTAAGCCGCACAAAAAGCAATTTATCAAGTGGGCTATAATCACAAGAAAAACGCTTAAGAGATGGAAAACGAGAAGGCCGCTCAAAATCCATGAAATGCGAGGGAAATATCAGAAAATGCGTAAGGCTTCTGTAACTCACAGGCAAAGATAGAGCTCTCACAGCAGGAAGGCGGATAGTGGAAATGAAGGCTGTGGAAGTTGGAGGGCCTCCATTTCCATTGCCCCAATGATAATGATTGATGGCTGTTCTCTTTCTCACTTTCCCTCTGTATGCAAAAGGAATTCTGTTGTTGATGCTGATAAAAAAAACCAAGTCACAAACAACAATAAACATTCATATGTATATGTATGTATGTACATTCCCGATATTACAATATTATATTCTTGACTTTTTGTTATATTTTTGTATTATATAAAAATAATCAAAGAGGAAAAAGAAATGCTGTTCGCTGATAAGTTCATTGGCTTTTATCAGAGTTCTGAGGAATAACTTGAAATAAATATGAAATATTAATGAGGGAATGCCCACACATGGGGGCAGAGATGATAAATGTGGCAAGCGGCGAGAGATTGAGAGAAGAAAGAAGATGCTGTGGAGGACCTTTTGTCAGTGTTAAAGATTTGCGCCTCATTTGAGCGGTTTCATTGCTAAGAGACTTACAGAGAGACAGAGCGAGGTTCCCAAGGTTAACTGTCACTAAATGACTCTGCCAAAAGATACATAGATTCATTTTGTCCTGCTGCCATACGATACATTCACTCTGTCCTCCGGCACACAGATACACACTAATACCATTGCGGGTTATTATGACAAATTGATTACATGTAATTCTGTGTCTTCTTGCCCCATTCGCTGCTGCTGCTGTTGCTGCCGCTGCCGTTGCTGTATTTGATTAGGTGGAACATTTTATCTCCTCTTTTGGGGAGTCTTTCAAAATTTGTCTTGTTTTCTGTTGATTTATATCTCTACGAGACATAGTTTTGTCCCACTCTACCTCTCTTTCTCTGTCTGTGTGGGTCTCTTTTTCTTATTTGATTTCAGCTAAGATGATTTGGCCTTAATGCATTGAATTGAGCCAAACAGGAAACCTTTGAAGAAAACTCCCTGTCGGCTCTTCCGTCGAGCGACCAATAGCTCTTTCTTCCCTTCTCCCTCCCCTCTCCCCTCGACACACTACTCTTTCCATTCAGAGGAAGTGGAATTGGCCTGGTCGAGTAGGATTTCTGGCCAATACTCCCACTATATATGTATATGTATTTTCAGTTATAAATTAAATTTTTCATTCTACTTACTCTTGTGTCCCGTTGCTCCTATCCACTTTTATTGGGAAACGGTTTTATTTACGGTAAATTTCATTTCGATTTCTTTTCCAATTTTTCCTTCTTTTCTTTCTTTTTTTTTTTTGGCTGTCTGCACTTCTTGAGAGACACCCATCCACATCCCCACTGCCACTGCCACAGCTACAGCCACAGCCGATGCGAAGAGCTGAATGGCCAATCAATAACATGGGGCAAGAGAGTCGGTCGGGGGTGCGGGTGCGAGTGCGAGTGCCCCTGCAACACTCTAAACACCAATTGATGTTTATATGATAATGATTAATGACTACGTTACTTTTACACAGATTGCTTTCGGAATGGCTTCACTGTACTTTAAATACCATGTCCATGCATCTGTATTTGTATTTTTATTCTGTGTATGTGTGTGTGTGTGTTTGTGGAAAACCTATTTATTTATAGGCCCCCCCATACATTCTGGCTCTGGCGCCTAGTTTTGGGCTTCTGTTTCTCCGTCTCCTGCCACCACATTTTGCGACTGCTTTTCCTTTCTGCTCTGCTTGTTCTCCTTCAGTTCCTTTTGCTTCTCTTTTGACAGAGTTTTAGTTGCGTTTAGTCTTAATTTTTTTTCGTTTTTTTTTCCTTTTGGTTCTCATTACCAGACATTCATCAATTGTTGCCAATTTGTTTCAAAGTAAGCGAAAGAAATTGTTGTTGCGACTTGTACTTGGCAGTTTCCTGTTGTTCCTATATCGGTTATCCTGAGTTATTTGTTGGGTATTATTGGGCTGGTAAATGGTTGACATTTCGGTTCCGGTCTAAGTAGATTTATGTTCGGAATCGTATGGGGTTTCAATGAACGCGGAAATGGGAACTGCTCTTCACTGTTCTAATGTTCTTTTGGCCAGATTGTAACTGTTGCTAATGATGACAACTTATTTTGGCTTAAATGCTCGGCCAACACTTTTATTGGTTTTCGTTATTAATGATGGCCCTTGGAGTAGCAGCAGGCCAAAAACTGGCGGAAATGACTTTGTGGTTCCCAACCTAAAGGTGGAGAAACACACCTTATACACACACACACACACACACACACACAAAAGAGAGGGCTTCTCATTAATCAAATGCACTGATTAGAGAGAGTTGCAACCCTGGAGCAGGGAAGGTGGAGGTGAGGTTATGTGAGAAGTGGGTTTGACTTTAATGGGAGGCTGTGTCCGAGTGTCACACACAGTCGGGGCACCAGCAGCAATTACACTGGCGGCAAATGAAATTAGGACAGAAAAAAGGGTTGCCAGAGCAACGCAGTTATATCGATGAGGGCGAAAATTAATCAATGGCGAAAGTAATCATCGAGTCAACATGGACAAATGGACTGTGTGTGTCTGTCTGAAGGCGTGTCCTGTTTTTGGTTGCTGTTAATTGTTCTTTGCTCTCTCACTCTCTCACTTGTTCTTCCTCACTCTCTCTCTCTCTCTCTCTCTCTCTCTTCCTCTCTTCCTCTCTCTTTGCTGGTTAATTTCTTTTGGCTGTTGCGCCCCTTTACAATTCCATTTGTAATTTATCATTGTGTTTGCCTTTCGCCTTTGGGTCATTTTATGGGTTCTTCTATCCCCTTCAATATTTACATCCCATACTGGCAAAAAGGGTTGGCCAGGATTCACTTTACTTTTGAATTTAAATATTTTATTGAGTGCTTGAAATTGTTAATTGTTTTTTAATAGCTAAAAAGGAATGAAAAGTGTGTATGAAAAAGGGTAAAATAGGGTAAGATTAAAATTTACTCCCCAGAGCCAAATCGATTCTAATTAGGACTATATCCATATCCTAGAACTCACTCGCTCTTTCTCTCTCTCTGTATTCTCTTTGGAGGCACGTGCTACTGTATGTCAATTGAGTTAATTTGGGGCATGGAGTCGTGAATTCCGCTGTCTTATGCATGGTTGATGCGCCATTTCAGGTGGCAGTAGCAACATCAAAGAGCAGACTGAAATCTGGCCAGACAGGTGCACATTTTTGTGGCATCGCACATGGATCAAAGTTTGATCAAAGGACACACCAATATGGCACTTTTTATGCCACTCATGGCTGGAATTTTGAGCCATAAGGTGAGAAGCATTCTGAGAATTCTTAATGAAGCAACGATGACATTTTAACTTTCGGGTCGAAAGGCATGGAAGCCCACCCAACCACCCACCAAGTCCCCGCCCAGGAATGTCTCAGGTTTTTTTTGTTGTGCTGACAGCTTTTAATAAAAGTTCACGTTCCAGGATTTTCATTTTGATTTTCCAGCAAAGTGATGGCGAAACCCTTTTTGGTTTTTGCTTGCTGGGGGTTTGTCGTGGACCTTCTTCATGTGACATATTTTTAAGTAAGTTGTCAAATTATTTTCACTGTTTTGCACAGCAGGAAAAATGAAATTATGTGTGCGGTTTTGCCTCGTCTCGTCCGTCCTTTTCCTTGTCCATCGTTTCGTGGTTTTGCCTGCAGGGAAAATGGGAAAAACTCAAATGCTGAAAAGGCAAAGGCAGGCTAATAATGAAAGACCTTTTTTCCGAAGGATAAAGGCAAGTAGCTGCCTACCCTCGATGAAACCCGAGATGCATTTACCCTCGAACCCAAAACTGCACTTGACTTCGGCATGACTTTTGACAGGCTCCGATTACCTTTTTTATCACTTTCTTCAGCTCCCATTCACCTTTTTACTTTACTTTCTTCAGCTACTATCGGAGCATACATTAAAGCAAAGATAAACGAGTGTGTAACTAATTTTGTAACCTTCTTTTCTTCTCTCGTTGCAGGTAATTATCCCCCTAAATGTTCCACCGCTTAGATCATCAACTCCACCACTATGATGCCGACCTTCATGACAATGGCCATCGCAAACATGAACAGGATCAGTGTCCTGCTGGGCCTCTCCCCGTCCAATGCAAAGTGTGTTGCCAGCACCTTTTTTGGCATTATTTTATGAATATTTTCTGGGATTCAATTCAATTCGATTCGGTTCGATTTCTGTTTTTAGTTTTCAGTTTTTTATTTCTGTTGGTTGATTGAATAGGCAATGCCGACCCACATGGCTGGAAACTCGTATTTTCCCCACACTCAAAGTGTGAAATGCATAGCCAAACACACACATTGAGTTTTGAAGTGAAAGCCGGCAAACAAAAGAAGCATTTGGATGCACATTTGCGGCAGCTGCAACCCACCGGTGGGCATTTTCACACATAAGCAAATTGTGCCCGCCGCCAGCTGTTGGATAAAGGCCTTCATCTCCAGCTCCATCTCTCCAGCTCCATCTCGGCTTCTGTTGGAAGGGTGGATCCATGGGGCTCAGCAATGGCCGCACATCTTTAACAGTAGTTTTAGTTGTTGTTGTTGTTGTTGATTCTTCTCGCTCTCTGATCTCGGCTCTCGGCTCTCGGACTTCCCCTCCCTCCTACTTAGCCTTGGCTGCTTGTTTAGCCTTTTTCGTGTTGATGTTAAGTGTTTTTCTTTTGGTTTTCGGTCTTTGGTTTGTGTCGTGTCGCTTCAATTTGTGTTTGGCTAATGAAAATACCTTCAAGAAAGAGCGAGACGACGACGCGCCGTAAACGTTTTACAATATTTGGGCTAAGCATTTTCACCGCCTTTGGGGTCGCTCGTCGACTGAACAACAGTGACTCAAGCATGCCGGGCCAGGCCAGGCCAGGGGCCAGGCATTCCACAAGCAAATGACTTCATTGTGTTGCACTCCAGACTCAATACCCATCTGCACCCTGTCTGCCCCCAGCCGCAGCATCTGCCAGCATCTGCCAGCACATCTTGTTGTTGCTGGAAGAGCACTTGTTGTTAAGCTATAAATTCGCAGCCGCAAGACAATGGGTAACCCAGACTTGGCGGCTGATCTCCACTTAGTCTCTGTTCTCTGTTTGTTTCTTGCACTGCCCCTGTTACTGCCGCTGCTTCTGTTGATGATGATGATGATGATGCGTTCGTAATGGAATTCAATGCATTTAATGGAAATTTTTGCATTTACATAATCGATGCAGGGCACAGCAACAAAGCAACAGTGAGTGCAAAAAGTATATGCTCACACGCAAATTAAGCATCTTGGGGGCACCCACAGCCCCACTCGTTGCTGTACTCGGACTCCAGAGTGTTGGCCAGGCAGTCTCTAGTCTCCAGTCTCTAGTCCATGGCCATGCAACTCAATTTGCTTGCGCAATCTTTCCGCACTCTTGCTCCTCCTCACTGAAATTTGCATACATACACACACACACACACACGTATTTATGTGCTTAGATTGTGTGTGTGTGTGTGTGTGTGTATGACTCTCTGATTTAAGATACTTGCTTAATGTGTAATTTAGTGCATTTAGATAAGTTGCATAGTGAATTTTTGATGTGTGCTATGTTGCTGTTGCTGTTGCTGTTGCATTTGGCAAAACGGAGGGAATTTAATGCATTGTCTTGCATTTCTGCATGCTGCGTTCAGAATGCATTCAGCATTCAGTGATTCTGTGTGTGCCACTGCCACTCGGCCGCTGTTGGCTCTGGGTTGATGCTGCTGCTGCTGCTGCTGCTGCTGCCTTCTGGTTTGGAGCTGCATCTGCGTTATATGTACATACATACATACTCGTATATGCCGCTGTGTTGGAGCTCTGCCTCTCTGCCTGGTGGCTGATAATGCTTTTGTTTATTTAACGGCGCTAAGTGCATTGGTTGCATTTGCATAAATCGTTCATGGCACGGCAAAGGGGAGGGAGCAGAGAGCTCAGAGCTCAGAGCTGAGAGAGCTGAGGGTTGAGAACCATACGAACGCATTAAACAATTTGTGGCATTTACTCGTTATGTATTATAATGCCGATAAAAGGCAGCCATGGCTGGGAAAACCAACTAAAAAAATTATATTTAAAAATGCATTCAACAATTTGTTACGATGCGTTTAAGGCCTGGCCAGAAGGATACGGCGATACTCACGTATCCATGCGTGTTAATCGCAAAAGCCAATGTGCAGCCGAAAGCCGTTTGTTAATGCGTTATGCATTGCCACACTCCAATTCCCATTCGATTATACACTCTCTCACTCTCACTCTCCCTCGTCTCTGTCTCTCTCTGCTGCCATTTCTCAGGCATTGTCAGTGCATTAAATCCCCCGGAAAATTCCCTCTTCTGGACAGGGACCTGGCCCTGTGATAAATTACACAACGGACAGACAACGACAGAGAGACAGACAGCGAGACTCACATTTAATAAATAAAAATTCCATTATGGGCGACCCGGTACCCGGTCCCACCCGTCCTCCAGCTCAATCAAATAACAAAGGAACTTGGCTCAATGCAAAGGGGAAAGTGGAATGGCGATTAAGAGGGGGTGGCTCGCATCAGAGGTGGTGCTGCAGTGTGTGTGTGTGGGTTATAAATGACGTTGCATCTCCTGGTCAAAAAAAAAATACGAAGGAGGGGTGTGTTGTGGATCGTTATGATGCCATAACGTCGCACAGGGACAAGCTTGTCAATTGACGTTACCATTTTACATGCCTCATGCCGCATGCCGCATGCCTCGTACTTCTCATTTCGTTTTGCGTCTGCTGGCGCCATCTCAAACGCCCACAAAGCGATGTTTGTGTGTGTGTTTTACTGGTGTTGCATCATCGGACAGCCAGCGAGCAGCATGCAACAATTGTGTGCCTATAAAACAAACGTACAAAAAAAAATCCTGTTTTTGTTAGCTGCTGCTGCTGTCTGCTGGCTGCAGTGCCGCCGCAACATGCTGTAATTAACCCGTTTGTCATGCAAATAAATCAAAAGCAACATCCCTCATAGCCGTACTCCCGTGGGGCAGAATGGAGACCATGTTAAATGCATTTCCAACTGCATTTTGGAGTGCATTTTCCCCATTGACTTCTGCTGCTGTTGCTGCTGCTGTTGCTGCTGCTGTTGCTCTTGTCGTACACGTGTCATTGTCGCCACCGCACAGGAGATGGAAGTGCAGTTTTTCCTTATGCCCCATAATGTTGTTGTTCACTGGGTTTGTAGTTTATGAAATCGTTTTGATTCACATGCGGGATTTTCCATTGCTACTATCAACATTTTCTCGGCTTTCATTTGGCAGGCAACCAAAAATCCTCACACTCCCTCAAACACGCACAGGAGAGGAACGGCAAACGGCACAAAATTAATTGCAACAAAATGCGTTAAATGCCTTTCGCATTTATCAAGACGGGAACGTGCCCCGCATATGCCACGGGCTAGTTCTCTCTCCCTTGATCCGTGTGCACCATCGCACCGTCCTACCCCTCCTCAAGCCGCGATCGTGTGCAATTTAATGCCTCAATTTTCATCAGCAATTGCCGCTGTTGCCACTGCTACGTGCGCACCCAAAAATAGCCGTGTTTCTTCTGTTGCCGCCTCTGCCTGCCTCTCCGCATTTCATTTGGTTTGTGCTGCTCCCACTGCTGCCACTGCTGCCACTGCTTACACGGCTGCTTCTGCCTACGATTATTTCTGTTTTGTTATTTCGGTTTTTTTTTATTTCTGTATTTTTTTTTATTTTTGTTTGTTTGTTTGTTGGTCAAAAGACAAGTTCCGCGTACGCCAATTTTTGGCCTAAATGGCAATGAACTTGAACGTCACATCGCGTCGGGTAGCGTCGCGTCGCGTGGAATTTCGCTGGCGCCCTGCGATTTAATTTTGGTTTTCGTTTTCGTGTCGTTTTCTCTTCTTGGCTGCCCCTTGGGGCCTTGTGTCTCCGTCGTTTAGCGTTCGGTTTTGGTCACGCGATGCTGTCAGGCGTAACAATTAGCCAAAGCAAAAACTGAGTATGTTATTAAGGGTAGGTAAGAAAGGGACAGGGGCCGCCGGCCCTATGAGTAATCGTGAGACAATAAATTTATATTAGCTCCATTTGGAAAACGTGCCCACCGATATAATACGAATAGAAACAGCTGCTTCTTTACAAATTGAATTTACAGAAGGCATTTTAACATCACCATTTACGAAACCATCACCAACAATTTCGCCTAAAATTGTCTAAAAATTCCAGCGACATTATTAGAGCATTTTTTGTAACTAAACTAACAATAGATATCCGATGAGTTAGAGTTTTGCCAGCACTTACAAAGCCAGCATCCAAATAATTTATTTGGAATTACTTGTGTTTCGCCAAAAAATTCTCATGCGAAAAACCAACCTACAGCAAAACCGACATCAGCAGTTCTCACCTAATAAAAGTGACGAAGACATTTTCTCCGTGATGACAGCTCCAATAGCAACAACAGCAACAGCAACATCCACATGCCCAAAAGAAATGTTGCCAAAAAAGCAAGAGAAAAGAGTTGATATAGCATTGGGTGGTGGAATGTGTGTGGTGGAGTGGGTGGGGGAGGGGCAGGCGTGACAGCATGAAGTGTAGCGTAATAAAATGCACACAATTTACGCAATTTACGTAACGCTAAAAAACATAACAGGCAAACAAGGACCATCAACGGGGTGGGGAGTGTGTTTGTGTGTGCGGTAGGTAGGGGGTAGCTCACAAAGTCAGAGATGGAAGATGGAGGAGCAAAGGCACTTAGCGAGACTCCAACACACACACACATGCCACGCCACGCACCGCATAGTGATGCTGCTGCACGTCGCTTTTCCCACCGATGATATTTATACAGCTTTTATACAGCGACATATGAGAATTAAGCTGATGGAATGTTTTGTTGCCAATCTCAGGCCAAAGCGACACAGCGTCGGTGGAAAACGCGTGGCGTTAGAGCAGCCTAAATACCGTTGCTGTTGCACGTATTCGTGTTGTTGTAGCTCCTGTTGATGTTCCCCCTTCTGCCGCGCAATTCTGATCATCTGCTTCTTGTTGTTCAAACAGTTTTCGAAGCGTTTTTCACATTTTAACAGCCGCCATTTTGTTGGTGCCATTGCTTTTTTGTTGCTTTTGTTGCATTTTCCGGCTTTTCGCTGTCATTGTCCTGGATCCTGGTATTCCTGTTGCTGCTGCTGCTGGAAAATGTTGCTCTATTCGCCCCACCAGCGTTTTGTTTCGTTTCATTTTGGCTTGCCTGCCTTTTTTGGCTGTTTGTTCTTGCCTTCTTTTTTTTTTTTCCTTTGCTTTCTTTTTTATACATTTTCCTTTTGCCAGCATGTTTCGAAATTCAATTTTCGTCAAGTTGGCAACAGGCACATGAAGACAGCTAGTTGATGAGAACGGGAGGGGGGAAGTGGCTGTGGGATGTGGGATGTGAGGTGTGTGGTGTGGTGTTTGCCTCCTTCGCTTGCGACAAGAGCAACATTTGTCTATGTCGAGCTGCGACGACATGCAATAACTTTAACTGATTTTCAGAGGGAAGGATGTGAGCAGAAGATGCGCCCGTAGAGTATTTATAATTCTATTTATGTTTCAATATAGTCCTGGAACAAGCTGGCCACACACACCACACACACATGAGGCAGGAGCCCACGAAGGAGAACAGCCTTTGGACGGATCCTCTGGAAAAAGTTCCCTCCTGTCAGGCTTAATGATAGAGTGAAAGTTTTTTCAGTTGCTCGTGCTTTTCTTTCTTGCCATCTTGCTGCATGCCATCGGCTGGCTTTGCATGCCACACACACACACACACACAGACGACACATATAGAGGGTTGTGTCGCCCCCCCTTGCTTTTTGGACAAGCCAACGGAACGGCCTGTTCTGGCATGAAAATCAAGTTGACTTTTCATTAACAGCTTAACAATGGCTCCGCCTCCTCCGCCTTCTCCTCCTCCTCCTCCTGCTGCTCATGCACTTGTGGGAATGAATGGTTCTGGGCCTTGGTTTTTGGGGGCTGACAAGCCAAGTTAAGTTGTTTTTACTGCCAGTCTGTCATCCCTCTGACATATGCGGGCTCTGAAAAAACAAAACTTTTGTCCCGCATTAAGGCCCCACTTAAGTCTTTCAGCCATGCAACAAGAGCAACAGCAATTAATGCAATTTTTTCTTACGAAATTCTCGGTGTTAACTACTTGAAAGAAAACACACACATCATTTTCTTTTGTACTGGCGAAGAAGAGGAAGTGGCAAGGGGGAGGGCATATCAAAAAAAAAAAAAGAAAAAACATTTATTATTATAATAATAAATTTTTGCAAATGATGATTGACATTGGAATACGTGTGTGTGTGTGTGGGTGGGTGGGGTGGGCGGTGTGTCTCCGATGATGATGTTCATCAGCAATAAAAATGGCAGAAAATTGCGCATACGCACCGTTGAACGTTAACAGGCTGCCACCAGTGCCACCGCAACTGAATGACGATTAAAAGCATTGCCACCAGCCCGCTTTTATGGCCCTCCGCCCCCCAGACATGTCCTACTGCTGCTTTTGCTGTTGCTGCACCATAAAATTCCCCCCTCATTTGACGTGACAGGGAGCCTGGGTGTCCTAAGACGCTTTTGGGCCGCTTTTGGCAGGCAGAGGCCCGCCACTTGATTAAATGAATATTCTGTGAGTGCGGTTGTCTGCTGCCGCACCCATTACTGAATGCGGCATCAATTTTTGGTTGCATTTCAAATGAGGCACAACAAGAAATTCCCCATCATAAATGTGTAAGGAAACTCGAGCGCTGCGCGACCCGTTTTGCTCTTAAATATTTAATGCTGTCATCCCATCGAAAAGTATGCATTTCATTCGGTTGTCAAGCACTTTCGCTTTTAATTAATTGATATTAGCCAAGTTCTGCGTTCCGTTCTGTGTTTGTTTGCCCACAAAATGCCCGCGGCTGCTGACACACAAAGTTTGCACTAGAGCCGGCTGGCACGATAAGATATTGTTTATAAAAGAACAACAAAAAAACAAACTAAACGAAACTTTGGCTAGCGATAAGAACTTGGATTCAATTAAGGTAAGTTGGTCAATGCCTTTTGCTGTGGCAGTGGCAGTGGCAGTGGCAGGGGCATGGGGGTGGCACTTAGCTGTGCCATATGGAAACTGGAGCGAAAATCAGTTTAACTTTTTTTTCTCTCTTGCCACTTCTTTTCTATGGCGATTGCTGTTGCTGCCTCCAATCAGCGCTTTGTTGTTGTCAGCTTCGTCAAGTTGTCAATGCGCCAGCAGCCTGACAGGTGCCATGTTGTTGCATGGCAATGTTGTATATGCCACGCCCCAAATATGTCGAGGCGCATTAGGCCCGCGCGAGTACGCCACTTAAAGGGACTCTCGCACTCGCCCAACCGCCCGCCCCCCCCCCATAAATCTTGCCATTCCGATGCGATGCGTGCGTCATTGACTGCGTGCCTCATCCTCCTCCTCGCCCTCCACAGTTTTCCCGCGTCGAGTTTTACCCGAGTTTTCCAGCTTGTCAGTTTGTCAGTTGCTCACTCAGTTGCTGGTTCACTCACTTGATTTCTATTACACTTGACAATTTTGCTGGGCTTTTGTGGGGCTGTTGCTGTCGCTTCTGTTCCTTGGATCGCTTCTTTTTTTCTCTGTGCAGAGCCCTGGTCTGGTGTCGCCATTTCACGCTGACATGATTTTGACACATAAATGACAAAGTGTTTAATATCCACAGCAGAAGCAGCGACACAAGATGGGGCACTGGCGCTGGCACTGGTACTTTTGAGTGAAGAAGCAGCAGCGACACAAGCTCCAGGGGAGGCACTGGAGGAGACAGCGCGAGAATTATGTCACTTGAACGAAGCTGCTGCTGCTGCTGCTGCCGCTGCTGCTGCCACTTCTCTTCCAAATTGATTACATTTTAATTTGTGTTGAGTGAAAGCTGGCACTGGGAAAATTGCTCGCTGGAAAATGTTGAGCACTGAAAAGTGCATGCTTCGATGGCAATGCGAATGCGAGTGTTAGGGCGAGAGCGAGGGCGATGGCTCTCGTTGCTACGGTGGATGTTGCCTCTAACTGTGTCGCACATTACATGCAATTTGGCCCGAACTGAAGAGGAACACTTCCCACACCTAAAAGATGTAGACGAAAAACCCAGTTTAGTCTTTCATTTTATTTTTCGAGCGTCGTCATCATCGTCATCATCATCATCAGCGTTTTCGCTGGGTTGTTGGTGTTTATGTGCCGTCATTATCGCCAGATTAACTGCCTCTCATTCTCTCTCGCTCTCCCTCGCTCTCGCTCTGTCTGTGCCTCATATCTGTTGTTGCCTGATTCCCTGTTGCACGGTACTCCCATGTCGCATGCCCCCATGCTCCATTGCCTGCGCCTGGGTCTGGGACTGGGACTGGGCCTGTCCTGTCCTGCGCTTTTGGCAGCTCTCGCGTTGGCGTCACATGCATCGTTGTCGTGTTGTCTCTGCATCCTGCATCCTGCCCACGCGTGCCGCACATGCAACGCACTCGCTTCTCTTCCTCCACCGCCTCCTGCTCATCGCTCGACTCCCTTTTGTTGCCGCCTTTCTGCCTGTCGCCTGGGCAAATTATGCTGCAGTTAAAATTTAAAGTTGAGTGGCGCAAATGACATTTAATTGAATTAAAAATAGCAACAGCACCATGCACCGTGCACCGTGCACCATGCACCGTGCCCCCTCTGTGTGCCCCCTCATGACAGCGTATATGGAGCGAGTGCAGCCGGAGATTGTGCTTCGGTATTCATGATGCATGGCCTTATTGGGTAGGTTCTCTCCACATCAAGCAAAGTCGCGGAGGAGTAGTGCAAAAAAATTGTGCAATTAATGGCTGGATATTGCAAATTATCCGTTAAGTGATATGGGATCGATATTAAAATTGATTTCCGTGGGTATATTAAATCTGAAACTATTCTCTAAATATTCCATTATGCTTGTCTCAAATGAAAACTCTCTGCAGTCAATAATAAATCGATGGAAAATATTTTGCATTGAATGACTCAATTATCAGGATAGAAGAATATACCCTTGTCGGTGCTTTATATATATATATATATCCCATTCTCTGGCTATAAATATCTGTGCATCTATGCTATGCCTGCACTTGACACTTTTGCGCTCCCCAAAATCCAACATCCAATATCCCATTCCCACCACCCCCCCTTCCAGATCCACTCGAACAAAATACAAACACACAAAACAGCCGACCAGTCCCTAGTCGAATGCGAGATATAATGAATTTGACGTCAATCTTTATTTGGCAGTGAGTGTCATTTAAGATATCAACGCAATGCGCAATGTTTGGGTTCCGTTTGGTTTTTGGGGATGGTGAGGGATGTGGCTGGCGGGTCGGGGGGGGTGTGTGTGACTGCCACCGTTTGTGGTGCTGCTGACGCTGCTTGTGCCGCAGCGGAAATCGCTCGCATGGGGCATCAAATGCTGAATACGAGTACAAAAGAAGCGCACATACAAAACGAGAGGGGGGAGTGGCGTCATACAAAGTAGAATTACTGATTGGCAAAAGCCAAAATGCCAGCAGCGGCAGAGGCAGAGCCCGGGAACGCGAACGCGAACGACTGTGCTGTGGCAATGAAATGTGAAAAGGCCGAAAGAGCAACAGCTACAGCTACAGCAACAATGAGGGGCAGCAACAGCTACAGCCACAGAAACAATTCTCATACAAGTTTAATTTAATGAAGCGAAGCGTAAAGCAAAGCAAAGCAAAGTGTTTGAGGTACTGCCACGCAATGTGGCAAGAGAGAGAGAGAGGGACAAGAAGATGAGCGTCGGAGGTGTTGGAACATCGAGGTGTGGGCGTTGTATATGTATATAGTTTCGTGATTTGGGGTTTGGGGTCTCTGTCCGTGGCATTCAACAACAGCAACAACAGACAGTGAGACGGCAGTTCGACATGTTGTATAAATAAATAATTGTGCATTGATGAGCAAAAGCGAAACGTCCGAGAGATACAGAGATGCAGTGATACAGAGCTGCGGATCCATAGATAAAGTTAGACGAGTGCCTGCTGGTGGCCAGCGACACGCACTTCCGCATTATGCCATCAAGCGCAGAGCAGAGACACACAGCACACAGAATACAGAATCACAGAGCCATAGAGCCACAGACACCAAATGAATCTGTCATTTCAAATGTCAATTTGTGTAAAATACAAGTCATCGTCATGGCTCTGTGTATCTTTGGCACTCATGTATCTCTCTTGCATCTCTCTGTTGAGTGTATCTCCCCCATCTATATCTGAATCTGTCTCTGTATCTGTGGCTGAGTGTGCTGTGTCAGTATCTTCCCATCTATAGCTGTAGCTGTATCTGTATCTGCAACTGAATGCCATGGCAAACACTTGTTGTACGAGTGGTAGTGGGGAGGGGTGGCGTGGCGTGGTCTATATCAAGGTCAGTCAAGGCAATTGCATGTGTCTTGGGTCTCGCCCCGGAGGCCTAGGGACAGTTCAATGATCTCCCAGCCTCTGCCTCTGCCCCTGCCTCGGGACTCTATTCTCAATTACCAATCAAAAAATTGCTCATTTTACGCCCTCTGCCTCTGCAGAAGCTTCGATAGCAGCAGTGGCAGCAACGGCAGCCGCTTAATGATGCCAAATATGGTCCGGGACGGGAACGGGCACGGGGACGGAGCTGCAGACTCGGCCTGGCCTGGCCCGCTTCGAGTAAGCCATAAATATGGCAAAACTATTCGCGACCAGAACAGGGCCGAGCAACCGAGAACTGTTGACGTTCTGCCAGTTTTGGTGGCTTGCCTTGCGACTCTGTCTCGTGGCTTTGTCTGTGGCAGCGCCTTAGCCGGGTTATGACATGCTGGCCTGCCCTGGCCCCTTCTCTGAATCGCAGTGTGGCGGGAGTGCTGTGAACTCCTCGTTCCGGGGTGATATGCCGAGTCCGTGTTTTGCATTTGACATTCGACTGAGCGGGCATGGGGGGCATGAAGTTCGGTTGCCAAGTGGCACTGGCCGAGAGTGCTTTACCCAGGCACGTGTGTGAGTGCGAGTGTGAGTGTGCGTGTGTGCAGTGCATATGGCAACATTCGTAGTTGCCGTTTGACCACACACTGAGAGAAAAAAGAGCTCTGACATCAAGAAAATAGTCTGCGAATTATTGCAAAATGTTCTCTGTGGGTTGTTTTTCTTTTCTCTCAGTGTCCACTTTGGAGTCAGTCGCCCCCCTCCTCCGCCATCTATCGAAGTTGAACTCTATTTTGGACTATCTGCTTCCTCTGTCCTTTCCTGTAGCGTCTGTGCTGCTTTTTATGGCCCCGGCTGGCTGTCAGCTTTTGCTTTTTGCATTCGATTGCAGCAGCCAAACGAAAGAGCCAGAAACAGAGACAGCAACAGCAACTGATTTGCTTTGGGATTACGATTTTGTCTATCACCTAATGGGGTCGTTTGGCATGGCACCGTCAACGGACACACAGAGCGGACATTCAGCGGACAGAGAGAAACGAGAGCTTCTCGTTCTATGGATGCCTGTGGATTGTGGCTGTGTGTGTGTGTATGTATGTGGATGAGCATACAAATCCCCGTATCTGTGTGAGTGTCTGCTTTAAGTAGATGTTAACTCAGGTCAACTGCTGCATGGATTTGCTTACGGAACATGCTTTTTGGGCTATTGCATGGCACCACACTGTTTCTCTCTCTCTCTCTCTCTCTCTTACACTTTTTGTTTGTTTTTTTGTTTGTTGCATGACACTCATCCGGTGTCTTCCGCTCCTCCTGCACCACTGATTACTGTTGACAGCAGTCGATAATTAAACGGAAATTGCAGCAGGAACTCGGGGCGAGATACAGATAATGATGGACAATCTCTGGCTTAGGTTTTGTATCTCTCTCTCTCTCCCTCTCTCTTGTCTCAGTCTCAGTCTCAGGCTTCTCCTCTTTTTCCCTCCTCCTTTCTTGGGTAATCCATTTTATATTGCATGTCTCGGAAACCGCATTATGGTCCCCGCCACCAGACTCCTGTCTCCTATATCCAGTCTCTCTCTCTCTCCTATCCCTGCTCTGTCCCTCTCTCGGCAGACACATCAATAATGGCAACATTGTTGCCTGTCACATGCTCATCTGGCTGTACTTGGTTCATCTGGCCCCTTGCAGGGCGGCTTGTGCCCACCGAAGGGTATCTCGCCTTTAACGGGAACGCAGTGAAAAACCTAATTAATTATCGATCAAGCATCGATAAATCATCTAATGAAATTACCGTCCAAATATTGCGTGGGAAAGTTTTTCATAAATTTTATAAATATTTATTATTATTTTCAATAATTATTTCTTTAATTAAAATTTAAGTGGATTGCATATTAATTTGCCTATTTTTTGCCATAATAATTCCCAATTAAAAAGAGCATTCCTGCTTCGTCATTCCGCTGCATCCATATGCACGTTTGGCTCTCTTGATATCGCTTATCGTTTTCTTTTTTCTTTCAATTTTCTGTTTACCCCTCTTCCCCTCACACAAACACACACACACACACGCATAAGCTCGAAATGACATTTTAACTGGTGCGTACACTCGTATAAACTTGAGCATTTTATGCATATTATCCTTTATTGTATGCGGACTAAACCCCAAGACCCGCCTGCGGCCTAATGCGCATTTTCCCCAACCACCCCCCACACATACACTCTCAAGTGGTGTGGCAGGGTGACGGAAGAGGGGTAGATAAAGGGAAGTGTCTTCCCTGCTTGGTTCTCTCTCTCTCTCTCTCTCTCTCGACAGCTGGGACAACGACACGCCTTGGCAGCGCTTTAACAAAGTCAAAAATCGTATTTATTATATTGCATTGACAACTCATGTGTCATGGCTAAGAGGCAGCCATGAAGGGTAGTATCATGAAGAAGAAAGAGAGTGAAAGAGAGGTGGAGGAGCAGGAGCAGGAGCAGGAGGAGTGTTGCAGATTAAGCCTCAGTCTCGTCTGAGGTTCAGGTTCTGCTGTGTGTTGCCCTGCCGTTGTTGCCTTCTTCCGTCTCTCTCCGGATAACTTTAAGTTTATGTTTGTACGGGCATTGGGGCTTGTCTGCTTGCTTCGACGCTGGTTGACTTCTTTCTACCACTTTTGCTGTGTAGGTGGGCCCGGCTTCCCTACTCCTTCCTCCTTCCTCGTTCCACACTCCTTAATCTCTGCTCTGCTTGCCACAAACGAGAAAAAAAATACTTTGCCGCCAATGGCTGGCTGGGCTTTATCACTCTTCGATGTTTGTTGCTGCCTGCCCTCATGGGCTGCTCCCGCTGCCGCTGCCGCTGTCGCTCATTTGTTATGCGACAGTGATAAATGTCATGCAAAAGTTTCGGCAGCTGTCAAAAGGCATGTTTTTGGTCTTTTTCATTTTCCTGCGCCTCGTATCCTGGTCTTTTTCCTCCTCTTCCTGCTAGCCCACCCTCCCACACAGAACTTTTTGTCTTTGGCTCCCATTTTTCTTTGGAATCGTTTGCCGCCGCTTGCATGATGACAGAGGCCACAGCCAGTGCTGCGAGGGTTGATTAAGCTCTTTTCGTATGTGAATGTGTGTGTGTGCGTGCGTGCTTGGGGTGGGGTTGGTGGGGATGCCTGGTTGGAGGTGGCTTAAAGTATAATCCTTTGAGTTTTTCTCTATAAGTTATGGCCCCCGGGCAAATGGAATTTTTGCATTGAAAATTAGCTTTTACTCTCGTCTCGAACTTTGGGAATCCATTTCCCCCTGCCTCTCCCTCTCCTGCTCTTTCTGTATATCTTTGTGACTTTTTCAGCCCCCAACCCCCCTGTCTAATTTTACGCATATTAGTTTCGCGCAAAAGTGGGGGGGGCGCAAAGCGTAAGAAAAATTCAGTTCCTTTAAGGATTACGAGGAGTTCCTTTGAAAAATTAGCACCATTTACATAGCTGCCACGCAACCACCGAACCCCTGTCAACTCCTGCCACTCGGCGCACCCACCCACTGTTGATGCTCAGTGATTTTGATGATGATTTTTCTTTTGGCATTTTCCCGTTTATTTTTTTCTGTCTACTCCTCACAGAATATTCGTCCTCACATGCGTGTGTGTCGAATGGGACTTGATTTACTTCAATTTATTGAAACAGCCAGCATATGTATGTGTGTGTGTGTGTGGGAGTGCGTGAGTGTGTGTGAGTTGTATGAATAAAAATTTATTCATCCATAAAGGCGCGAAAATGTTTCACTTGAAGCAAGAAATCGAACAAAAAATGTGAATCAATCGTAGCTCCCTCCAGGGAGAGCAGAGCAGAGCAGAGTCGTGTGCCACCGAATTGCGCCCCTGTCGCTGTCCCCCTACCACCCCCACCCAGCCCCAAAAGAATACTTGTCTTTATGACTGTTTCGCTCCATAACAGTTATACCCAGAGAACGATGTGATTTATTTGTGTTCTTTATGATCCAATATTGTTCTTGATGTCTCTCCCCCACCGCCACGACCAGCGGATTCGTGAATTGATTATTTTGCTGTACTCTCGAGATACTTTTTGGGGCATAAAAATTCAATTTGAGAGAATTTCAATTTAAAGTGCTTTCCCAATAGCAGTGGCGGGGGTCCGGGCCACAATCTGGTCAGATCTAGCGAATGTTGCAAAATGAGAGAGTGAGAGAGGAGGTCTGCTGGAGGTCTGGAACTGGAACTACTGCGACTCCAAGTAGTTGCCACGTTTCGCCACTTGACTCTCTGGCCACTCTTGGCCACTTCCACTTCAGCTACTCTGGAAATTATGTAAAGAGGCATTTAAAAAGGGTTTCTTCGAGCCAGCCATAAACGTAATTCAAAGAACTTTATTGTTATGCTGATGAGTCGGAGTCGGAGTCGAGTCGCGCTGCGACTTGGACGCAAACAAGTTTTTTGGATCCAAAGATGGGGCTAGAATTTTGCTTAATTCCTAGGCCCAGCCAATGGAAAAAGGTGGAGTGGGGGTACACTGAGAGAAAGCGTTCCAAAATGAAGTGGGATGAAAGAACAAACGAAAGGGAATAGGAATTAAAAACTACATGTAGTTATAGCCATAGCTCGTAGAATATTCTCAAGAATTTAAGCCTTCCTTTTGAGTGGATTAAAGTTATATTTCCTTAGATTTACAGGCATTCTCTTCAGAGATTATGTGCAGTGTAAGAGCAGATGTTGTGCTTCCCTTTGGCTTGGGCTTCGCTTTCAGTTACTTTCTTAATTAATTCGGTGTTGGTTGGAGCTAAAGCAGATGAGCAGCAGGGGCAGGCGTTTGAATGGGGTGGCCAAGGGGTTGTGGCACGCTCAGCATGTGTGCCACAGCCAGGCGCATTGTCTACTTGCCTCGGATGGGGGCTGCCGCACAGCTTGTCGCCGGAGCATCACTTCAATTAAGGCACTTCACTCTCCACCAAGGTGTTGCACGTGCTGCAATGTGCTCGGTTGCCTGAAGTTGGGAGTCAGGATTTGCCTGCCTGCCTGCCTGACTGCCTGTCGCACAGCCCACGTTCGGATGCCCTTTTTCAATGCAGCCTCTACAAGTGTCAGTCGCTGATTATGATGAAGCATCTTGTCATAAATAAACACGACAGTTTTCCTTGTATGCTGTACGGCTCTACTCCGGTGCACCGTGCAGCGTTCCCCGTCTCCCGTCTCCCGACCCTCTCTTGTTGATTAACCCCTTTTGTAATCCATGCCACTTCCCACCTCAACTCAAGCATTTGAGCAGCCTGGGTCTCTTCTTGCCGCCACTGTTGGCTCTCATGTGCTGCTTATCTTGCTTCCTGCCTCCTTTTTCTTGTGGCAGCGTGTGGTTCGGTTCGTGTGGTTTGCTCATCTGACTGGAGCCCTGAGCCGCCCAGAGCACTGTCTTGGCCCGAAGCGAACACCGAAGACCGAAGACCCCTTTCAGCCAGAGCACTTGTGGTTTTTAATTATTTCAAGTTTTCTGCCGCCTCATGAGCTTCGCATCCTCTCTGCTGCCTCTCTGCCGCCGTCCTGTCAACTGTACTTTTTGTTGCTTGCTGACACCATCCCCCCTCTCCACCCTCCCATGTTGCTGTTGCTGTAGCTTTTGTTAGTGTTTTTTTTTTTAGATTCATTTAATTAAGTTATGAGCTCAGTGGCCGTGCCGCCTCCAATTTGTGTCCATTAAATAAACTGAAACAAAGGCAGAATTATTTTGGCAAACGAAACGCACTTTTCGCCGGTCCGAGGGGGGACAGAGACAGTGCCCATCACCGTGTCAGTCGGTCAGCGTCGGAACTGTGTACTACTCATAAATGGAACTCAATTCAACTGCTGGCTGGCTGGATGACCCATTCATTATCTCATTTCCGCCTGAATAAGCAAAAACTTTATACTATATTTAGTAAAAATGCACACACACACACACACACAGGCACACACATACAGAGCTACAGTTGAAAATTTAATAATAATGAAAATTGTCAGCCACAGTGAGAAAAATTCAATTAGCTTCAGCTCTCTCTCTCTCTGCTGTCTTTTGGGGGGAGAGCAGACAGAAGAGTGGCTGAGTGGTGCTGTGGGGAGAGGGAGTGGAGTGCGTGGCATAATTTAATTTGTATGCTTGCTCATTCATTCAAGCCAAGCATTCATTCAGCCATTCATTGCCTCCATTGTATCAAATGATACACAAAAAAAATACAGCAAAAAAAAGAAAACACGAAAAAAAAATACAAACAGAAAAAAATAGCAAGGAAAAAATACAAACAAAAAATGCAGAAACAAATAAAACAACAAAAATCAATGAGGAAACCAATTATTAAACAACATTTTAAACAGTTCTTAAGCTTCAACTATTTGATGGCTTGGCTGAAGATTTACACAGATGTTTGATTGCTGATTGCTGTAAAGCATGGGAATCCATTAGTTCTCCATTAGTTCGGGCAGTGCATTTGCCAGGGCAAATCATATCGATCTCCCATCGAATAACTGGAGAAAACCAATACGATGGCGAACTTATTAATAATCCCCCAAGCAGAGGTGGGGGGGAATGGAACTGGGAGTCCCAGTAATTATACTCAAGTGGAATTAAAGGAATTGCAAGCAATTATTATTTGTCATTAGTGGATGGGACTCCACTTACTTCGGCTTCGTGCTCTGTCCTGCTGCTGCTGCTGCAGCGGCTCCTGCTGGATGGCACGATTTTCAATTTGACCAGAACATTGCTTGGACTGCAGAACCGTAGACGGAGATGGGAGAGATGGAGACAGAGATGGAGATGCCCGGGCAGCCGGTATCCCACAAATGAATGGCCCTTCGGCGCAGGCATCAAAAAATGCACGAGAAACAATTAATTTGTGGGAATTAATGAAGGACGGAACGAGCGAGCTCGCAAAGGGATAAACCAGAGCAGGGATCCAGCAGCAGCAGCAGCAGCAGCAGCAGCAGCAGCAGCAATGTTGATTGCAGCCAGCGATTATTAACATTGAGCAGTGGGGCATGCAATGTGGGGTTTGCCGCATCAATATGCAAGACTGCGTGAGAGCCGGAGCAACAGGGAGAAGCGGCATAAGCAGCGCAAGCAGCAACAGCAACAGAAACAACAACAACAACAACAAATTGACACTTGAGTGAAGACATTGCCCCAATGCGTTGCAATGTCGATGGATAGAACCCCAAGTCAAGGGGACGGCGTCAAATCGATTTGCGCTACAACAAAACATGGCGCGATAAGCGCGGCAATGAGACAAGAACGTAACTTGATGATGCCACACTGCTTCAAGCAGCAGCAGCAGCAACAAACAACAAACAACAACAACAATGATGCTTCTGCAACCGCAACAACTGGAGCCGGGAGAGTGGAACTGGAGACTGCTGGACCCTGCGCTGCCAAACGATTTGTCGTTGCCCTTTGATAATGCTGCTGCTGACTGCCTGCCTGCCTGCCTGATGATGATGATGTTGTTCCTGTTGTAGCCGTGGCACAACTGTACTGTAAAATGCGCTTATGCAACGAACAGGGGCAACACTGGCAGACACCAGAACGATGCCTGGCAGAGAATGAAACAGCAGCGAAGCTTTTACACTGTTTTTCCCAACATTCCCCCCCCCCATTTTTTCTTTTTCCCTGTGTCTGGAGTGGAAATACTTTGCGCCAATCGAATTACCAAGTTATAACATCCACTTGGCCAAAAGGGTAGAACGAAAGCCATGGCTATCCGATTGCCATAGTCATCTGCTGGCCAGAACCACTCCCTGCCCCAGCCCCAGCCCCAGCCCCGTTCCCTGTCCTCCTCCTGTCAACAGTTGTGTTGGCTGCTGCTTTTTATGGCTTTGCTGTTTGGCTGCTTACTGCTCCAGTTAACCAGAAGAGTGCAGGCACACAGACACTCTGCCCCTGCCCCAGCCCCTGGCCCTGGCCCTCTCTATCTGTCTCCTCTTTCTGCTATTAAATTTCGCCAGATAGCCAGAGCAGCACTTGCTGGAGGATCCCCACACATACCACACACAGACACACACATACATACATACGAACCTCCTTCCCCCCCCTTTGGCTCGTTATGCGTTATAGGATTTGACAGTTGCTTAATTTTTCTATTTCATTGCATTCTCATCGCATATTTCCGCATTTTGTGTGCGGTGCCACGTGTTGCCTGCAACGGCTACAAAGATACAAAGATGCTTGTACTTTTGGGGTGCAGCTGCAGCTCTCTCGTTAAAGAGTTTATCTTTTGCCATTTGCTTGGAAGGTGCTGCGCTTTGTCAGTGGCTACTGCTGCAGTTTGTGCTGCAGTTGCAGTTGCAGTTACAGTTGCCTCATCCCTTTCCAATTCTTTAATTTCCATTGCTGCTGCTGCTGCTGCTGGTGGCTGGTGGCATTTGCCGCAAAACTGCAAATTGCATTTGCCGCGCACATTTAGCTGTCAATGCCAGGGACCAGAGTGAAGCTATTAGTTTTTTCCACAGCCCTACAGCCGCACCTCCATCTCCACCTCTCGCTCTCTCTCTGGCAGTGCCCTTTGCCTAGGACCAGGAACTCTGCTGTCTATGGAACTCCAGCAATTTGTTTGAACTGTACTCGCTTTGGCGTTGTGCTGGATGCTGTGTGGCAGCTGCACAGTGTGTTGTTTGCCCTGCTGCATCAGCATCGGCATCAGCATCGGCATTGGCATCAGCCATGCCACCAGGCTCGCCTCTTCCACTGCCAGCATCATCATTATCAGCAGCAGCTGAAGATGCCGGCAATACCGCAGATACTACTACGATGCAGTTCATCAATATGTCACACCGCCCCCTCCCAGCCGCCCCCCCCAGCCTCCAGGGCCAAACACCGCTCGGCTCCACCCCCTCTGAAGCTCTCTCCAGGGTACATAATCAAGAGCTAGATGGGAGCCTTGGTGTTTGCACAGCCGCAGCTCTGTGCACTGTGCGAAATGGCGTGCGAAATATGGCCGAGCTTTGTTCGAGGGATCTCCATGGGGCCACAGTGGATCGAAGATCCTAGACCTAGTTGCGTTCTGTGTTTAATTTCTCGCAGTGCCTGCCTATGGTGGCGCCTCCCCAAGCTGCAGTTCAGCTCTGCAACTCATCCGAACTCCAGGCAACGCAACGCAGCGTTCAGTTCGCTTCAGTTCGGTCCAATTTCGTTCCGATGGGTTTGGTTTTCAATACGTTTCATTTCAAATTAAGTTATTTCCAAGCTGAATGCAATTTGCTGTCCCCTGTCCCCTGTTCTCGTCTTCGTCCTCGTTCTCGTCCTCGTCCTCGTCTACGTTTCTGTTTTGTTCCTTTTCACTTTTCACTTTGGCTGGCACTTCGCCCAGCACTTAGGGACACCGCCAGAACAGTCTAGGCCAAAAGGGGGGGGTCTGCAAAAGGGGTCTGTGCAGATCAGCCCCAATGAGTGCTGAGTCATCGTCAGCATCCAAACCCAATCAAGAACGAGAGACAGGGAGGGCATGCTCTTACCGTGTACATTCCATTTGCATTTGGATGCAGCAGCAGCAAATTTCTCACCTTTCCAGAAACTTTCCAAATACTATCCCATCCCATCTGTATATACGTAAAGCATTCCCTCTCACCACCCCCTCCCAGTCCCCCCCTTACCACTGTAAATAATGATTTGTTCTTGTGCACTTTCTCAAGTCCGCTTTTTCTTGCTCTCGTTACAGGTAATTAGAGATGCCACTACGTCATTCATTACGTCAGTCAGTCTGTCTGTCAGTGCAGGCGGCATTGCCCGCTTTGGCACGCTTCAATGCCGCCCCAAGCCAACTCCGCTGCGGGGGCAGTGGGCGTGGGCGTGCCCCTAATTAACAAATTGTCTGCCATTAATTAGTAAGTAATAAAAGATAAAACAAAAAGCCGTTGGTCGATCTGGCAACGCTCTAAACTGCACACTGCAGCAGGAAATGTGCTAATTTGGCAGTCAGAGAAGTTCACACGCGTGGGAGGGAGTGCAGGGGCCAGAGGCCCGAGGCCAGAGGCAGAGTGACAGCGAGGAGTGCTGCAGCAGATAATTGATGACTGCCATTCGGCGGAGATAGGTTCTGCTCTGCCTGGGGAACAGATTTAGAGCCGAGATTACACTAGACTTTGTGTGTGTCTGGTAAAAGCTCAATTAATATATGCAGCCATAAAGGGGCGGATCTGTACCTTCTGCAGTTCTACCCTGAGAGACACACATTATACGTTTACGGTATGCAGATGCTCGAGAGCTTTATCTTTTATCTGATGTGAGGATGAGCATTCTGCTTAGTCATTATCGTGATACGGTCTCCTTGGTCGTTTTTTTTATAGCTTTACTGCTTTTATGGCGGCGCTTATACATAGATAATTATCTACACACACACACCTTATGAAGAGGGTGAAGTGAAAGAGAGCAAAAAATGTTAGTAATTAAAAATAATAAGTACGCTTAAAGTGCACAGAACAAAGAGCGAAATAAAAAAAACGAAAGTTGAATTGAAGTGACGAGACGAGACGAGAAGAGGAATGAAGAGCGAAAAATGATGCTACCCTCGGGACAAAGATGCACGGCTCCCGACCAGAAGCTGCAATGGTCGGTCAGTCTGGGGACCCGCCAGTAGAGTGCACTTCACTGTCCAGGCCAGACTCCGTTCTGCTCCCCTTTTGCCATTCAATTGAGTTCGAATTCCTTCTGCTCTTCCGCAGTTCTGTAGCCGCTGTGTGCGGCTTTGTTTGCTAATTTCTTGAGCAACTTTCTTGAGTGTTTGGCCGCTTTGCCCGCTGCAGCGGCACCCTTTTTTTTCCACCATCTTGTGGCAGCTGTCTCGTCCCTGCTTCTGGCTGACCACCAGCCTCCCCCCATTCGGCATTTTCCATTTGCCACTGCAACTATTTTCTAATAAAAGTTGTCAATTAATTTACTGCAGCCAGCATTCACTTTGAAGCAACAGCATCAGCGGTGGCGTAGCCTCAGACGACTGGTATGATGATGTGGTGAGGGGATAGACGGGGGTAGAGGGGGGTAGAGGTCAAACTGAATGGTGGAAAGGTAGGGGTGTAGGGTGGCGGGTTGTTGGCAAAAATACGAGTATTTATGAACCGATCATCCAAATGACGCTTCCATTGTGCTCTCTAGTCCACGCCTTCCCTTCCGCTGACCTGCCCAGAACCGCTGTTTTTACGTTACGCTGAATGAACAATGGGGCAGGGTTGGGAGGGGATTGCATCTGAGGGACGGGGGCAATGTTTTTAATCAAAAAACCGCAGTCCATAACTCGGAGGTGCAGCAGAAAAAGCAGCAAAAAAAGGATGGCAGAACTCAAATGGTGCAAAAACAATACAAAAAATAAAAGGGAGGGATAAGAAGGGAGCAACAGACACAGCAAGCAGTGTAGGCAGCGGGCGCCCTTCGCTCCCACTTGCTCTGCCCCACTGTTATGCACCAAAGCACAGCGACAAAATAAGTGTGGTGTGTGGTGTGTGTGTGTGTGTTTCCCCTACCATGCTCCCTCTTCTCCCTCTGTGCGGGTGTCTGGTTAACATGGGAATCAATCTTGAAACAGAACAATATTAAATTTCAAACATTTCCGCAATTTCACAGGCAGTCAACCAAGCATAGGCTAGACAGAGTGGGAAGGGAAGGGAAGTGAAGAGAAGTTGGATGGATTCGATTCAGAGATAAGGTTGTGAACCAAGCTCTAGTTTTATTTTTTGATTCCAGACATTTATACCCTTCAATTTTCGTTTTATTGAGTGGACACTTGTGTACATATATCCGATTTTAGGCCACTCGTTTAGAGTTTTTATTAAGCACCATCAAATTAAATCAATTGCTGCTTCATCCCGACAATACGTACCCTATTTTAATTTGAAATGGAAACTGCAATCTCTTATCTGTGGCTCTTTCTCCCCGACTGGTTTTCATATGGGAATGCAATCACCGGTTTGATATTTAATTAACTTGAATTTGCATTTGCCACTCGAGACGCACACACACGTGCAATTATTCCTACCTGCATAGCACTCCTCGCCCTAGCCAACGACAGCCGCCCCCGGCTGTGGGCAATCAATCAATCATGCTGTAAAATATATTGTAATTGCATCAAAAATGCAGCAAATTAAAAGCCAGCGGGTGACAGAGACAGCAACAGTAACAGCAACAGAATAGTGGGGCATGGTGCATGAGGCATGAGACAAGTGCAGCAAACAGCCCGAACACGAAGCAACAAGCAAATCTCACAGCGGAATTTAAAATGCAAATAAATTCATTAAAACAATCGCCAGATAAAAATGTAAAAACACAAAACAAGAGGAAAGATGGGGGCTCCCTTTGGGGATAGTCGAAGAGTTGGATACCCTTTACGAACAGTGTTGTCCATGCTTCTGACTGGGCAGAAAAAATAACTTGCATTTAATATAATTTCTTCGTTAGTCCATAAAATCAGTCTTGTTTGTAGTTGGCAAAACTTCTTAGAAAATCGATCGTAGCGTACCCTCGGAAAGTGTATAAAAAGCGAAAACAAAAGCAAATTGAAGCTACGGGGCAGCGACGCTGACGCCAGCCGCAGCAGAAGTCATTTCAAGTGCTGCGGTTATGTTGTTGTTGTTTTTGTTGTTGTTGTTGAACATGTTCATGCATGCCACTGTCGCTGTCCCTGTCGCTGCTGTTTCTGTTTGTGCTTCTGTTGTTGTTGTTGCTGCATTTATCTAACATTTGGTACGAGTATTGTGCTAGTTAATAAATCTTCATGTAAAACACAATGAGCGTGGAGCGTGGAGTGAGAGTGAGAGTGGGGGGCAAAGCTCTTGCACGTTTTGTCTGCTATTTTATCTAACTTTCATTAGAACAACAGTAATAGCCTCAGCAGCAGCGGCAGCGGCAGCAGCAGCAGCAGCGACGACCGCGACAACAACTGTGGCATTCATTTTTCTGCGTTCATTGAACTTTTGCTGCCGGCAAACTGCAGTAGCAGTAGCAAAGGCAAAGGCAAAAGCAACACAAGGAAAAGCAATAAAAGCAAATGCAAAGCAACAACAATTATCTGCTGGCAGAGAAAACATTGAGCGCATGTGCGAATCGTTGTTATACCCCGTACACAAAGAGTGAAATAGGGTATGCTATGGAGACTATATACATATATAATATATGAATAAAACTCAATACCTATAATAAGCTGAATAGATTTTTATATGTGAAAGTTTACTCCGTAAATGCTTTGCTGGGTATCACATTGTCGAGACACTCGGACTAAAGCGTTCTATCTCGACTTTTTTTTGTCTCTCCGTGTGTTGTCTTTTTTCTTTGGTGCCTCTCCCCCCTCCTCTCCGCACACACTGCTCATTGCTATGCAGTTATTATTGCTTGTTGCTGTAAATGCCATTAAATGCTTGCTCGCGCCTTCGCATTCTTCTGCGGGTGTGTGGTGCGGGGCGTGGGTCAAGATGTGCTGTGTGCTGCCTTTTCGTGTGTGAGTGTGTTTCGGGTGTAAATTTCTTGCATTTCACAGTTTCATTCATAAAATTGTTGACAGGCTGCAGGCGGTGCAGCGCGGTAGCAGCAGCAGCGTTTGCTTCTGGCGGCGCACTTTAATGAGATTTTGCAATTAGACAAAAGACTCGCCATGATTCCCCATCTACCTCTGCCCATTTCCCATTCCCCTCTCCACTCTCCGCAACTCAATTTCGATTGCGAGTCGAATTCGCTTTTTGGTATTTGGGTTTCTAGTTTAGCTTTGCCGCCAGATCGCATGTGTGTGTGTGTGTGTGCCTATGCCTGAGTGTGTGTGTGTTTGTCTTTAGCTGCAGTCGTTAACTTGTTTTTAGTTGCTTATGCAATTTGAACGGTTCAAACTTGTTTCTTTTTCGCTTCCATGATAAATAAATGATTGTTGTAGTAGGATTTTATTTTTGTCTCTTTTATAGCTAAAAATAAATGGCAGATAATTGCAAATTTAATGTGTGATTTGCTTTTGTCTCTACACATTCCTCCTTAGCGCTTCTCGCGCTCTGCTCTACCCCAAGGTAAGGAAAGTCACTCCCAAACTGCATTCACAACAATGGATGCAGACAGCTAGACCGGGGCCACTGCCTTACCTTGTGTTTAGTATACCTTGCTCTAGCCCCTGCCGGGCTCTAGCCACTGCTCTCCTCTTGCCATAGCACTGCCTGCATTCTCCATCTCTCTTCAGCCTTTGCCGCCTGCACGCTCCGCCAGCGGAAGTCACAATTTCAGTTTCATTTTTGTCTTCTCTGTCGCTCGCATTGTTTTTGCTATTTGCATACGAAAAAAGCTGAATTTTTGCTTTGATTTCTGTCGTTTGCTTTTGCTTTTGATGTTGCTGTTTGCTGTTTGCTGTTTTCTGTTTGCTGTGTGGAAGAGCGGATGCAAGCGCATTCCAAAAATTGAACTAATTTATGCGATCCCATTGGCTGGAAAACCCGCTCTGCAAGCACACATCTGGGCTAATAGAAAGTCGCTTTGGATTTTTAGAAAGTTCCCTTGGTCATTCTATACTCCATTTCCCGGGCACCCCACGCCTGCCGCCAGCCACCAGCCGCCAGCCGCCTGTGGCAGAACCAACGAACGAGCGAATGAACGGACGACGACACAGTCGCGGCTTTTCACACGCCCGCAGCGAGGAAAAGGCAGTTTCCCAGCCAAAGGCCAGCGGCGGCTATCATATATCAAGCCACGGTGGTCGTCCCGCCAGTCACCAAAAGCCAATCACCAATCGTCGGTCTGTGCAGCAGGAGGGGGCGATGCAAAGAGAAAGAAGAGAGAGAGAGGTAGAACAGTATGCAGTTTTTTTGGCCACTTGAATACAGAATCCATGCATAACGCATACGCAAAGAATGCCCCCAGGAATCAGCGTCCCCCTGCCGCTACACACTTTTCATAGTAGAGAGATAGAGAATAGAGAAGGAAATGTTCGCATATGAACTCAGCAGCTACAGGGTATCCCTTGGGCCATCAATTAATATTAAAGAAAAGCAAAAGCAGATGTTAGCGAATCAATTTTGGCCTTTTTTTTTGTTCGAATTTGATTTTGTGTATTGCCAAATGTTTTGTGGCCAACAAAGAACAGAATCGATTATCGAAAATACTTATAAAGCATACGCACTACATCTCTCTCTCTCTCTCTCTCCCTCTCTTGGAATATCTTTCTCTCTTTCTGCGAATGCTGTGCGAATTTTTGCCAATTAACTTGGCCATCATTCGGCATTCGTCTGAGCCCATTGAGTCATCAAAGAGAGAGAGAGAGAAAAGCAGAAACAATATAAAAGCCACATGGCCACGTTGTGGAGGAGTCCGCGGATTCCAATTCCAGTGTGTGGAGAAGGGGTTGCTGGGGGGTAAGAGCAGTGGCAGGGGCACGTCGTTTTTGCGCACGCCGAGACACGCGTCTGAGATGTTTTATGCTCATTGCACAGGTAAATGGCTGAAACGAGACGACAGGGACAGCGCGCAGAGTCCAGCTCCGGATTGCAATGGTCCATTGTTTTGTGCAACACTTACTCACATACATACACACACACACACACACATGCTGCAGTGTGCTACATTCAGAGGCAGCACCAGCAACAGCAACAGCAACAATGGGCCACAAATATTTGCCAACGTGACCGTGAACTGGCATAATGTGGCACGCGATGCTCATGCCGCGACACGTGCCGCTGGGCCCTTACTCCTCACTGCTCACTCCTTCCAGATTTTTTTTTTTTGGTTGTTACACCCCCTCTGAACACCGCTTTCCATTATTTTTCGTGCAGATTTGTTAAAGGATTTACGCACACATTTTCGCACAATTTGTCAGCAGATGGGCTTCCCACTCCTTCCATATTCCTGCTTTTCCT
Source organism: Drosophila obscura (assembly GCF_018151105.1). Taxonomy (NCBI): domain Eukaryota; kingdom Metazoa; phylum Arthropoda; class Insecta; order Diptera; family Drosophilidae; genus Drosophila; species Drosophila obscura. The sequence continues at coordinate 9,510,781 of NW_024542774.1, read as the reverse complement.
GCCTTTCTGGGTTCTCTGGGTAATAAAATCAACAATTAATATTTAAGTGAGTTTTGTGTGCCGCTCACGCACTTTGCCAGAGGCCATTTCTCTACAAAATTTATGATGAAAGCCTTTCAATTTTCATAAATACCAAAAACAGCAGCAGCAGCAGGCAAACGGGCAGCAAAGTTCTAGCCTGGTCAGAAGATCAACTGAGATTTACGCAGTTTGTTTGCAAAATTTATGAGCTCTCAGCTGAGGTTCTGCACCGAGGAGCAGCCGAACACAGAACGACCTCGTACTTTTGTAGATGACTGTGTTACTTTTATCTGACCAGAAATTAACTTTTCGGACTGGACTTCAGTTTGGGTTCGGGCTCTGGGCAGGGGCTTATGGGTAAATGTTGTGTTAGCCATAAATTTGCTCGCTGAATGTGCCACTAACTGTGGTCTCTGGAGCTCTGTTCCGGCTTGTCTTTGCTCCAAAGAAAAGAAAAGAAAAAGAAAGTAACCAAAACGAAAGGAAGTCTTCGCTAAATTATGGCCATGACTTTGGGCATCGGCCTGTGGGAAAGTGTTTGTGTGTGTGTATGTGTGTCTCATTCTCACAAATATCCCCTAATTGGTGTTTTCATTATCTGTGCGCCACAGGCCACACATTACAATAAAAAGCCAACGATCTACAACTATTTTTCACACGTTTAAGCCCGCTTTAAATGCATCTATTTATATGCATGACAGTCGGCCAGTCCTTGTTATTGTTGTTGTGCTTCAATTGGCGATGCCGCATGACGATTCCGATTCCCATTCCAATGCTGATTTCATTTTCAAATTCTCCAAATAGCGCAAAAAAATACATCAAATTGTTGGTATCCCGCACAAGTAGTCGGCGATTGGGTATATTGGTTAAGGGATTTAATGCGTAAAGTAATAAAAATTGTAGAGATATTTGCCCAGATCTTGAGGTTAAAAAGATCACAAATAATTACTTAATATATTGGCTACGTAAATCTAACTCCATAACTCCATAATAATCTGTACATGTAGTCCCAAGAGGACTAGCTGTAAGCTACAATTTATTTCCCTCTTCAATTCATCTCTTTTTATTCGAGTTGCCGACTTTAATGGGTATCTTCGTATCGATTTCTACGTATCTCTGGCATGTTATACTGCCTTTTATTTATGTATATTTTTTACGGTTAAGTATTCCATTTCAGTTTATTCATATTTGTTGTATTTGTTGTGGCTGTTTGTTCATTATGAGAATTACTAACTCGTTTGGTATGCAAAAAGGAAAAATATATTATAATTTGTTTTGTACGAGTAGTTTATACAAAACATTCTTTTGATATAGGGGCATGGCTTATTGTTCTCTCTGTGTGTGTGTATTGTGTGTGTTGGATGTGGGCGTGCCTGTTTTTATTTAACCAGATGGAGAAGCCGGCTCATAGCCGTCGCCGTAGCCGTAGCCGAAGCTTGAGCTCTTTCGGGCCAAGTCGTTAGGTTGTTTGTTGCTGCTGGCTTGAATGCCAGAGCTACGTGCCAAGTATGTGTCATGTTCTTAATGGAGTGCTGCTGCTGCCCAGTGCTGTTGCTGTTGCTGTTGACTGACTAACTGACTGACTGACTGAACGACTGGCTGACTAACTGCATGCCAGATCTGGCCTGCCATTTGGCTTATAAAATTTATTATAGAATTAACCTTCAACTTTCAAATGTTGGAAGCTGGTGCAGGCTCTCGAGTGGCTGGCTGGCTGGGCTGGCTGTTGTTGCAGCTGCTTATGTTGCTTTTGTTGCAGCTTTTGTTGCTGCCTCAGCTTTTATGTCAAACAACAAACAACCAAAAACGTGCATTTAATAGACCTTGACTCAACAGCAACAGCAACAGAAACAGCAAAAGCAGCAACAATGGACTGGCCGACTGGCGACTGGAGGGAAAAACAAATTGTGAGAAAAACTCGTTGCAGTCTTTTCAGTTCATTGACACAATTTTCATGTTTTGTGCTGGCTGCAAGTACGAGTATTTTTTGAACTTTTATTAAACACAACTTGCCGCAAAAACTTTTGCTGTGCCAGTGAGAAAAAATATTGGCCAAAATATACGTATACTCGCATATACAATATTTGGTTGCGATGGCATCCCGATGTTTGTGGATGCCTGTGTTTGGACGTATCTCTTGCCACATATTACACAATTTTTTTGTGTGGCCCGTTGTTTATGTAGGCGCCAGGAGAAGCAGGAACCGCAGCAACAGCAGCAGCAGGAGGAAGGAACAATGGCCAGACACAAAACCTGGCCATGATTTATGGTATTTTACTGAAGTACTTTAGTACATTTTCACAGTCCATTTGGCTAATTGCTGGCCGTTTGTGCTGATGCTGATGTTGGATGCTCATGCGAGTATGCAGAACGGGTTTTGTTCATAAAAGCTTTGGCTTAATGTCATAACATTTGTTGTTAGTGGAAAAGATACAACCACTTGAGTTTCCAATCCCATAGAAATCCCATTCAATCCATTCCATTTATGGTTTCTGCTTATTTTCACATTTTAAAATGATTTTCAAACGAACATTTTGGGGGGCTTAAAATGAAAGAAATCTCTGAAAAAGACAACAAACAAACCTCTGGCCATGAAAGCCAGACAAGAGGCAGCAATCTGATGGATAGATTTGTATGTAGATGGATGGATGGATGGCTGAGAGTCTTCGTCAAGTGGGGGTCTTGCTCTTCTCTTCCTCTCTGACATTTTAATTATGGGCCTGGAAAAGCCATGGCCCTAGCCCTGGCCCTGGCCCTGGCAACAGCTCCACGACAGTTATGACTGTTGCCAGTCAACGGCAGTGGCATGCCACCTGTGCGGGGCAGACACACGCACATAGCCGACAATGATGAGGCATGGACGGGAGTACCCTAATTAATAGCGAGCCAAGAAATGGCTTGGAATCAAAAAACTGTCGAGTATTTAATGATGATGTTGGTTGTTTGTTGAGAGGGTCTCCTTTGGGTCGCCTTTGCCTTTGTCTTTGCCCCATAATTAGCCAATTATATGTGGCATCTTTCAGTCTTTCTTCCCCTCAATCCCGTAGCTGGAGATTCGCTTTCGTTGGCAGCTATGCAAAATGCGACTGTTTGGCTGTCTGTCATTGAGCCTGTGGCACAGTTTTCGTTTCAGGTTGCACACACACACACACAGTACAACGAGCTTGAGTATTTCTGCTCCAGTAAGCAATCTGAACATGATTTTCTGTTCTCTGTTTCACTGCCGTTCTGGCACATGAAAGGGAAAAGCCGCCGACCATTGGAATCTCTGGGAATTTATTGGTCGACGAGATTTACGAGGTGTTGTCTGTGTGGCACTGACAAATTCTACTCTTTATATTCGATTCACTGATGTAAATTACGAGCCGCACAGCAATTTTAATTACCAGCGGAATGAGACATTGGAAACTTGTGTGTGTGTGTGTGTGTTTGTTGAATTTTTTTTATTCGTGGAAGATGTCACCACCAGGGGCTTGACCACAAAAATTCCTCACATGCCGCTTTTGTTTTTGTTTTTTTTTTGAGGGGCTTTTGTTTTCGGTTTTTTTTTTCGATTTGAAGCGGGTTCATAAATTTATTTGGTGGCGCGAGAATTCCAAGGGAGGCGCGTGCCAAGACCAATAGCCATGTGCCTCATTATCTCTCTGTCTTTTTGGGTACAGTACGAGTATATCCAGATCCAGAGTACACTGAGGGTACGAGTGAAGTGTTGAGATCAACTTTGAGATAAATATGTGAGTATATGAAATATACTGATGGGAATATTTGATAAATGGAGGCAAATCTGTGCACTTAAGTTTACTTGAATTGATTGCGGATGTCGATCCATTAAAAGCTCACCGCTTGATTTATCCAATCTGTCGTCCTTACCATGAAGAGTATGTTCTATTTTCTCTTAGTGCACATGTCTATATATGTATGTACCATCTTTGAGTTTGGGGGCTTGGCCTCAAATCTCGTTTTTGGTTTAATTTACCTAAATCCGACAGAGTTTGAGGCAGAGCCAGAGATATGTGGGAGTGTGTGGGACACACCTTTCCATGTTGGCAAACACAACTTTTTGATGCTCACTGCTAAGCTGCCGCATTAGACTTTGGGCAAATGTGGCAGGTAGCAGTGGTGTGGGGGGTTGGCATCTTCAGAGAGCCAAGGAGATGCGCGCTGAGAAGTCAGCACTAAATCAACACGAAAAGGGTAGCAAAGGCAGCTGCCTCGGAGGTCTGGAGGTGAGAAGGCAGCCACAGCCGTAAGTTGATACGATTGAAGCTGACACCAGGCCCTGGCGCTGGTCCTGGTCCTGGCCCTGGCTCTGGCCCGGGATAAGGTTAAGGGTTGAGAGTTGAGGTTTGAGAGAGGGTCCTCCACTAAACCGAAACTGGTCCTTAGCCCCAGGTTGCATGGTGTGGGTCCTGGCTCTGGAATCCCCTATTCCTAGTCTTTTCGCTGGTTGTTCCTGCATTTGGTTTTGGTGTTCGTTTGACGGCCATGACAACGCTCGAAGGCAACTGCTCTTTTCAGATGAGATTAAAATTACCAAAGGAATTCCTGCAACAGCAGCAGCAGCAGCATCAGCTGAGGCGGCAACAGAAACAGAAACGGCGACTGCAGCTCCATCAGCGTTCTAGGCAAAAGCTGCTTAATGATGGCATCGAGGCCCAGAGTCAAAGTCTGGCTTCGTTGTCTCCGTGTTAGGCTTCGCTCTGGTTGCAGACTCTCTGTTCTCCGGCTTTCACCATGGCTTTGGCTTCAGATGCAACATTCAAAATCATTAAAATGGATTTTACACTAAAACTCTACGCCGCCGTGGCACCACCCACCCGGCTTCTGTTTTCATTTTCCATTCGAGAAGACAAAGCCAATTTATGAAATGCCACTAAAAGGATGGCTGTACCCATTTGGGTTGGGTGGGGGGCAGAAAGTCTGCTTTGAGTTGTAAATAATTCCCGTTGTTCCTTCCCCAATCCCTTTCTGTTTTTAGCAGTGGCAGTAGTGTGTTAGGGAGGGGTGTTTTAAATAGTTACCCAGAATGGAGAAACTTTCCTAAGCTGTACCTTGAGGGTGGGGACTCTTTCTGCTGCATTCTAATGCGAATGCGAATCATTTTGTGACATTCAAAGCTAATATTCTGGGTTTTAATACCCATGTTAACAGTTTCATTTGATCTGTGAGTGTTTTTGTGGAACGTTTCTGGTTCCCATAATGAAACCTCATATTGTTCCCACCGATTAATGCTGACGACCCTCTTCTACCCGCCTCAAATCAGATGCAATTAAAAAATTTCCATTAATTGAACACAACACAACGCACTCCCTCTCTCTGTCTCTCGTGGGACATGGGCGGCTGTCAGTTCAACGATTAACAGGGGAAAATCAATTATTAATATGTGAAATCTACATACATATTTTTTCTATATTTATGAGGATTTATATTACGAATTGATGAACATTGATAAAGCAAATTGAGTCTGGATTTGTCGTTTGATGGATGGCCCCCAACTGGCCTGAACCACCAAGACTGAACCTGTCTCCCACCTCCTGCCCCGGCCATAGATTCGACAGCAATTAGTTGTTAATTCATTTAAAGCGGGGAAATTGCTCAAATTTGATTTAGTTTTAATATTCCTCTCTCTCTCTTTGTTGCGGCGCTTTCTAATTGTTTTTATTACCTTTTTGCAACCATTTAATGTTTAATGATGCTGCTAGCGGAATAAATATATAAATGAATGAATATTGGACACGAGATAGAGAACTTTTGTGGCCCTCTCTCTCTCACCCATAAAAGGATATTTGTGCGAGCAAATTGCGGAAAGTAAATCAACGTTTGGGCCACGTTTCGGGCAGGGCAGTTTTGGGACAAATTGCAGTTTCATGTTTCGGCCAATCAGGACGGGGAGTCGTTTTCCAAGTTTTATGAGCATTTAAAGCGCCACAAATAAAATGCTACCGAAAGGAAGGGTGAGAATAGAGGAATACGGTGCGGAAAAGTGAAAGAAAACTTGCAGCCAAGTTGAGCGTTAAAAGTTGTCAATAGATGCAGTGGCGCCCCCTTTCCCGTACACATCTCCCGTCTTCACAGAGTGCGGCACGTGAGCAATTTTTGAAGGCAACATTTATTAGAGCATGCTGCCACACTCTCGCACTCACACTCCCATACATCACATACAACACACACACGCGTTGCAATGTGTATTGCGAAAATTGAAATGGCGCATTGCGTCCTTCATTTGTGTGTGTACGTACACTGAGAGAAATGATTAGTGATTAGTGATGATGAGAATGAATTGGGGGCCGTCGAATGAGCTCCACTTTAAGTTGGAATACCAAAGATCGTAAACTCAAGAGAGTTTCCTGAAACAATTGACTGACTAACGTTTTTCGCCCAGTGTATGCTTGCAAGAAGTATTCCCCATAGTGCCCGTAAGGTTGCCCCATACCAGCAGCAGGCAAAGTAGCAGCACACCCCAGAGCTAGACGAGAACAGCAGCAACAAGAGTGCAAATAGGGAGGCGGCCTTATGCTAGTGGTGGTGCTAGTGGGCGTGCCGCAAATACAATCATACTAAAAGGTGTTACACCGCAAAAATGCAAACGCTTTTATGACACAGAGCGAGAGAGAGAGAGAGAGAGAGTGAGCAAGGGGAGTGCTGCCAGCGGGGAGAAAGGCATTTTCTTTTTTCTTTGCCTTTAACTAGTGTCAAATGTTACCTTTCCCCGCCTTCAGCCACAGCAACAGTCATTCCAGGGGTCCCAGCCGCACGCCGCCTGCCCCATTTGTCAGACACACACACACATACACACACACTCCTCTTTGATGGTCCATAACATGTGCATATATGTATGAGCTTAAGTGTAGTTGTGTGCGTGCGTGCTTTGTATGTATTATGCGTGCGTCTTCTGTTCGCGTTCGCACTTTTAGTTTACAGGAAATACACGAAGCCACAATTTGATTTTTGCCAGAAAAACCATAAAAAAAAACTAAAGAAAAGTCTGTAAAAAATAAGTTGAAAGGAAATCACGACTTGGTAATACCCTAAAGGGGGCACACAAATTAATTCAATAAGCAACAGGATGAAACTCATGGAAAATTCTAGGAAAAATCTCTACAGAAGTTTTTTAAATAAGGAAAACCAATTCGATGAAATTTTCGTTACAAAACCTTTGTATAAATTCTGGGAAAAGTCAAGAAAAAATAAGTACTTCTCCACATTCGATCAAGCCAACTTGATCTGATAGTTGGCTATATCCCGCCCTAGTTTTGGTAGAGCGAATTTTACGAGTCCAAGACAGACGGCGGATCTCTCTTAAGGGCTCGAAAAATTATACTTACTGGCACAAAAATTATACGAGCGCTTTGCTCTTGTCTGCCGCCATTTGGCATATTCAAATTGGCAACAATGTTGCCCCCTGCTCCTGCCACCGCCACAGCGACAACAATAACAATATCTTGCCGCCACCCAGCGCCGACTGCCTCCTTCAATATGCAACGCGTTGTCGCTTTTGTCAGGTTTGTGCTTGAATTTCTGACTGTATGTTGTATATTTGTTGGTATTTTTATTTTTCGAGAAATTTGTATGCAATTTTATGAGTTTTTGCTTGTTACATGCGTCGTGTCGGCCCCCTCTCGAAGTGTGGCACAGCGGAGTGGAGTGGTGTCGAGTGTAGCGATGCGTTTGGCATTCTCATTGCGGTTATTTCAGCGACGTGTTTACGCATAAAAATATTTTCACTTTTCCCCTGCAGAGTTTCCTTCGTTTTTGCTTTGCAGAGAGACACAGCAGCAGCAGCCTGTGCAGCATGTCTGTGACAGCATTAAAGTCGTAAAATGTACGTTCGAGTCTCAGAGCAGCCACAAAATATCTGCTGAAAGATGTTGTGGCAGAAAGAAAGTGCAGCGCTGAAATTTGCACCAAAATGTTTTATGTTCATATTTCTTTTATGTTTCGCTTTTAGTTAAACATTTGAGGTCGAAACCACATCATAGCCGAACCCCTTAGGCGGTTCGAGCCATAAATAAGGGTGAAACGAGGAGCCAGCGCCCACCACAGGAGCCTGGTTCTTGGCCTTTTGGCCAATTGAGTTCCTGTTGCTGTTGCTCCTGCTACTGCTGCTGTTTCTGCTGCTGCTGCTCCCTCTCCTGCTGTTAGTGGCATATAAACTGGGTTTTAATTTTCTAATTACACACGGCAAACAAATGAAAATTTATTGTTGGGCGCTGCTTTAATGGCAACGAATGAAGGGTGGAGTCATGTAGTCCTGGAGTCCTGTACTCCTGGGTGTGGTGTTTGTTCTTGCTCCCTGCTCAACCCTCTAACAACATTTATGGTAAGCGAGCAGACAGACAAGGGACACGCGGCCCCTTCGTGTGTGTGCGTGTGTATGCGTGTGTGTGTCATACCTTTCCCTTGTTTCTGCCGCGGGGGTGCGTACAACCCCCACTGACAGCAGCTGCTGGCGCTGCTTCGACTTTGCCTCCCGTTTTGGCACAATTTTCATGCCAAGGTAAAGGCTCAGGAACAACAAAAAAAAAGGAGCCAACATTTATATATATTGTAATAATAAAATAAAACGCCATGCAAACAAATCGTAAAAGTTCACATATCCCCCGTGACCCCATCTGCAAGTGATAGAGAGAGAGAGAGCGAGAGAGCGAAGAGGAAGGGAGTGTGAGAGGGAGGGAGAGAGGTGGGTGCGATGTGCGTTTTTTAATTTAGGATTTTTCGAGCCTGCGATGCTTTAACTGAACGAAAGAAAAAAAAAACATTGCAGTTTGGTTGGGTAAGGGGATTACTTCTGAAACGAGGGGTCGACCCTGCACTAGCAGCCCGCCCCCTCGGAATGGGGAATGGGGCCAGGGACAGCGTTTGGGGACCCATCTGGATATGGAGACAGCACCGGAGGCCGTGCTATTCCCCGCTTCTTTTCTTCTCCCTTTTTTTTTTTTCGTGTATTTCTTGATGTTGTCGTTATTTTATTTGATTACATTTGCAAGTGTTGGCCCAAAGGGGGAGAGGGGGGAGGGAGCGTACTATAGGGTATCTTGAAAAGATGTTAAGGGTACTTTTGATACGGTTCAGCGATCAGGAAAGAGCCATAAAGCGAAAGTAAACGAAAGTGTTGCCTACTTTTTGGGGTCACTTTTTGAACGAAAAAAGGAAGTTTGTCCATGGAGAGCACTGATCACTGAGTTCCACTTTGTTATGTGGCACAGTGGCCACTAACTAAATTCACCCGTACAAACTCCAGGGTAGCATTAGGTCGATGCCCCTGCTCTGTGGATTGCCCTTTCCTCTGCATTTCATACTCATATGTTTGCTGGCAGTAATATTCCCGTCAGAGCCTGTTACTTCCATGCCAGTCCTTAGGGTGGGGGGGTATGTTAAGGGAGAGCAGGCGACACGGCTGGGAGGTCACGCGTTGCGCCCACCACCGCCCCTCCTTCTAACGTGTGTGTGTGTGTCATTTCCTTACCCCACTTTCCCTTCCTTTCGCTATCCATTTTCTTGTTGCTTTTTCTTTTTGTTTCTTTTTGCAAGTTTTGCTCGTTTTTATTTTACGGTTTAGTAAAAACATGCGACATTGCGTGGGGCATGCAGAGAGCGAGAGAGAGAACAGACAGGCAGTTGCTGACCTTAGAGATTTGTGTTTGGAAATGTTTATGTGCAACTGCCGGCAGGAAGACTTAATTTATATGTGCCCCACTATAAACAGGCAACGAGCAGCTCATGGCTCAGGCGAGGAGTCGCCTCCTTTCCGTTCCCCGAGTCTCTGGCTAATTTAGTCATATTTTCATTTTTTTTCCCCTCGCTTTTCCTTTTAGTCGCTTACATTTTTCTATTTTCTCAGGGTCTCCTTTTTGCTGTGTATTTGTGTGTGTGTGTGTGTGTGTGTCATGCATCAGAGCGCACATTATGACGGCGTCGCACTTTTCACGCTAGACCGAGCACCCGGGGCACGTTCTGTCGTCCGAGAAATATATAGTTGTCCTTATTTTATTTGCATGTGTCTGCGTGTCTGAGTGTCTGTGTGCCCCTTGCGGCTTTCAATGCGACAAAGTAGACACATCAGCCAGTGGGCACGGGGCAGTATCTGGATATAGATATGTGGAAGTAAGTGCTCGGCTCTATTTGGAGTCTTGCTCATAAAACACTAAGTCCTTTGGCCTGCAGTAATTCAGCTTTGGCTTCGGCCATAAATACCATAGCCGTATGACCCAAACCATTTGGCGTGCCTCATATGCCACCGCCATCGCCACCACCGCCGCCGCCCATGTCACTTTGTTCCTTTTAGTTTTGTTGCCCAAACGTGATTTTATTAAAATGTTGTAAATTCTGTTGTCTGCTGCCCCGCATGGACCCTTTGGGGGATTATTTTTCCAGGCTCTTTGATGCTGCATGTAAGGCTGATGAGGTACGCGCGGATGGTGTACGTGTGTTTTTATTTCGTTTAGTCCTTCGACACTTTGGCAGCACTTGAAGCGACGTCAAAGTGCAACTCATTAGAGCTGAAGCAGCGTGAGGCAGTGGCAGCAACAGGAACTTGCCTCCTAGACATGATTAAGTGCAATGTAATGGGTAAACGATGTTCATGCTTACCCTGCCACATGCCTCTCAACATACACAAAAAAATGAAGAGAGACACTGCAGCAGCGGCAGCAGCAGCAGCATCGTGCTAAAGTGTCAACAGAGCCCTAAAGTGCCTTTGTGCGAGTGTGCTCCACTCTCTCTCTCTCTCTCGCTCTCTTCTACTTCTGTGTGTGTGTGTGGGTGTGAAAGTGTCGCTCTCAAGTGTTAGATAAAGCACACTCAATTAAAAACATCAAATGCGTTTTCTTCTGCTGCAAACACTCGAGGCATCCGCGAGGCTCAAGGATGAAATTAAGAATCTGAAGAAGAAGCCCCTACACACATCACACACAAACACAGATATAGACACTCGTATGCAACACTCATGCATTGTCATGGCTGTCGTGGCTCATTTATTAAATTCCATGGCGCCATGATCATCTGATCAACAAAGACCTTCAGAGATGATAATACCAAAGGGCAGAAGCTCAATTAAAGCTTGTTTCTGTTTGATCTAAAACATGATGCACCTCTGCTAATGCATGTGTGTGTGCTTTGTCCTGATTAACTATAGACGAAAAGGGACAAACCATATGACAAAATGCAAACGCTTGTCCCGCACGAACTGTGGATGTGGATGCGATGGCTAGCCAACACTTTGCTGCTGGTGGCTTGCTTTTGTGTAACTTTCTGTGGCGGCTATGCGGTGCCCCCTGTCTGGGCTGGGCTGGGCCCACATGTCTGGTCGTGTAACGAGGCAACCCCTGTCCCGCTGCAGCCCTTCGTGGTGGTCTGCACCACGACCGTGTTGCTGGTTGGCCGTCGTAAAAATTGCTTGCGGTTAATTGTTTTTCACGCGAAAAACTTCAATAATGCAGATATTGGCTGGCAGCTAGTAGAACACACAACGCCCTAGCTCTCTGGCACCATATCGCCACACTACCACTATGCCGCATTGTTGCAATTTATGATGTCGCATGCATTTTGTTCCCGTTTCTTTGTTGGCAAACAACGACGGGAAGGTTTTGGCCAATCAAATCAAAAATGCCAATTTGTTGCTTGCAAAAGGATAGAGTGAGAGAAAGAGGACGAGTGGTGGGTAGGGAGAGTGTGGGGGGGGGGGGGGAATAAAAATCCAATAAGCATTTCCATTTGTCAAGCGGCGACCAATCGGCGTATACGCAATTTGTGGAGCATTTTCCCGGAGAACTGCTTATGGCTCCGCTTTTCTTTTAGCTTTTTATTTCTTTTTTACTTTCTTTGGTGTGGTAAGCATTCGCTTTGGAGTGCGGTTCGGTGAGGTTCTGAGCTCGCTTTGGCTGCAAATTCAATTTATTGTAAATATTTTTTCGCCAACGGCAGAACTTGCAAATTAATTTTGTTCGCTCGCCGCCCGCACAAAATGCACAAGTGGCCAAAGAATGAAGAGTGGACGAGGGAGGAGGAAGGGGGAAAGGAAAACATACAAATAATAGAACAGAAAATAAAATAAAATCCAATAAAATGGCAGCAACAAAGAGGGAATCCCCGTCGACACAAGAAAAAGAAAGAACGCAAAAAGTGCGCAACTTTATCACAACAAACGGAGTGGAAGAGGAGGGACAGTGGAAGGACGGAGGAGGGCGAGCAGCAAAAGAAAAGCACAGCTGCGAGCAGAGAAAAAGCAAAGGAAAACTCAAGGGAAACGAGCGCGAAAAAAGAAAACTCTATTACGGCTACAGTTGTTGCTGCCGTTGCTGCTGTTGTTGCTGCTGCTGCTGTTGTGTGTCCTGCAGGCATTGCTGCTGCTCAAGTAATGAGAAACGCCAACAGGCAGAGGCACTCGGCAAGGGCAGGGGGGGCCTGAATGGATAGGGGGACTACGAGTCCAGCACGCTTCCTGCAATATTTATGAAAGTCAAAAATTATGAAGGCGGCGCTCAAATAAAGTCCTGCTTCGACAGCGGACCCGCGTCGAACTCAATTACATCGTCAATGATGTGCGACTGACCCTCCGGAGTCCGTGTACATTTCCAAGCTCCTGTCTGTGTCCATTTGCCTTCCCACTCCCACTCCCACTGCCCTTTTCCTTTCATTTTGTTTGTCTTCCTTGCCTTATTTCTTTGTTTTTCTTTTGGACGCCTATGCACTTTGATTGTTTTCACTCCGATTTTGTCCATTATTTTCCCAAGTTTATGTGTGTGTTTTTTGCGGCCTGTTGCTACAATAATCAAATCGTCGGACAATCATACGAATGCCCCTAAATGCTGCACAACATTTTGATTATTTTTCCCTTTTTCTGGGGTCCCTAATGGTCCTGCGGGCATTCAATTAGTCCCTGCAATCAATTCCATTTTCTCCATTTTATTAATAAATTTGTTTTTCTTCTGTGTTTTGTTTCCATTGCAGGTTTGTGAAAGCTTTAATTTATCGCAACTTTAAAAGGAGACACTGCGAACAATAGGGACCGTGGAGTGTTGGAGTCCTTGCGGCAAGTTCAAATGCAAATTTCAGATGCAAACATCAACAACAAAGGGAGGCAACAGCATAACGTATGCTTCGATGGTTCGAAAAGTGCAGTGTTCATGGGCCAGCAGTACGGCCTGGGGGGAGACACAGCCATGAGTCAAGACAACAAACCAAACCATATGTCAGGCGGAGGGCATGGGCATAAAAACCCACGCCAAAGGGGTGTGGCCTCAACCAGGACTAGGAGAGACGCCCAAGACCAGAGACAGACTCTAGTTCCGGGCTGTTCAGGCCGCTCCCCAATCAACAATCGACGTCATCAAATGCCAGAGTGGACAAAAACCCCAAGGGACGGGACACAGAACACACAGGGCAGCGCACGCGATACTGTGTTTTGTCAATGCCAGGATGACGACGGCATTGACCACAGGACTACGTCATGATAGTGGGATATACATACGAGTGGCATCCACCGTCTAGGAATGGGACTCGGACGCGGTGGTGTCTCTGGGGGTCGGTTCGTGATAATGATGGTCGGGCGTAGAGTTCATTGTCTTGCAGCACAAAATGGAAAGTGCTGGGTCGGGGGCGGCGGCGGCGGCGGCGGCAGGGACTGTTGGGCCCAGAGGGTGGTTTAAGGTACCTGCTTAAGGGAGGGGTAGGCGTGGCAGAGAGTGCAAATTGCATGCAAAAACCCTGAGACTTGGCAAGTGCATTAGTTTGCAGCCTGAGCCTCGCCTGCGGCCATATGGTTGAATGCCACACCCACAGCGAGTCCTGCAATGCCCCTCCACACCACACCCCCCTTGGTGGCAGCTGCCGCCTAACCTCGTTTCCAGGCAAAGACAAAAAGGAGGCAAAGCTAAGCCTCGAGTCGAGTCGAGTCGACTGGAGGTTGCATTGTGTGCCGCCTGCAGACAATTGAATTTTAATTTGTATAACTTTAGTGCCAGACAGTCGAAGGGGCTGCCACAGGGGGAGCGAAGGGCTGGAACGGAACCCTGTCCCCCACCGCGCTGCCCCACTGTGCATTTAAAGCATTTCCATTTAAGCGTTGCCTGCGGGCATGCAACGGAATATTTTACATATTTCATGCGACACAAAATGGAGCCCGGTGCGCAGGACGCAGCCGACGCCACTCTCCCCGCCCCCCTTGCTGCACTGCACTTGCCACACATTTAATGGAGTCATGCATAGAAGCTCTTTAAGCACTCGGTGTCCCGTGGCCTCCCTTCGCTGTGCCCCTAACCTGGCCACTAAATCCCATTTTATTTTAGTTTATTTTGTGTTGCCTGACGCCGCCGCCTATGTCTGCAAAACAATTTGCAAATTGCTGGCCAAAAAATGGCGCCACAAAGCTCACCTGACGCCGGCCCAAGCGACCGACGGCCGACGGCCGACAACACCCGACGCCATCAATTCAAGAGCAATTACAAAAGACAAACGGGGCAAGGCACACCAGCGAGCAACAGCACTCACACACACGTGGAAGGAGGTTGCACAAAAACAATGGAACAACTTTAACGGCTGGTCGCCTTGATCATTATCAGGCAGGAGTCGTCGTTGGTGTCGTCGTCGTTGCAGGGACTGCCAGCAGGAGAGGATTGGGTGTAGAAGTAGGCACAGGAGTAGCAGAAGGAGTCGGACGAGGACGTGACTCTTAAGTGACTGCTGTGGTGGCGTTTTGTGGCCATGTTTTGGGGTGTCAGGCTCGACTGCACAAACACAATACACTCTCTACACTCTCGTGCATAGCACCCAAGCAGGACGACGGCCAGAGATAGCGAAAGAAAGGGTTATGGCGAAGGAAGTTTACAGAGAGAGAGAGAGAGCGTGCAGGCACAGATACCCGTATTGTAGAGTGTTGAAAAGCACACACACACACAGATTTACAGTGGCAAAAAGGCAGAAATTAGTCATGCTGAAAATGGTAAGTGGGGGAAGGATCTATGAGGATATATAAGTACTAGAACTATAACAATTGCATTCTTATTTATGTAAATAAAGACTCTAGATTAGGCAGCACTGTTTTTATGCACTTACCAACACTAAAAATTTAACTTTAATTTCTGTTTAATGTTTGGATTGAAGATCACACATATTTACCATTTACAAAACACCAAAAGCTAACCAAAAATGTAGCTAGAGAAGCAGCAACACCTACCCCTCTGCCGACCCTCTCTTTCTCACTCTATCTGTGGCAGCACTCTTGCCACGGCCTGTCGCCAAAAAAACGGGTGGCAAAATGGAGTATGCAACAAAAAAGAGAGCGGACAAAGTTTAGTGCTTTTCATAAACTAGTTGCCTGAAGGGCCACAGGCTGGAGCTGAAGCAGGAGCAGGAGCTGTGGCAGTGGCAGTGGCAGGCTTCGTTTGCTTTTATTTGCGAATTTAGTGGCGCTGCGGCCGTTGGCCCGTCTCCTATTATTACTACTACTATTATTATTATTTTTGTGCCCTGTTGTTGCTGCTGCCTGTGCTGCCTCTGCTGCCGGTTTTTGTTGGCACAGGAAACGTGCGACGTCATGTAGGCGCGCCAGCCAGACGCCTGAAAGTATGCCTCAGCGTTTAGTGGCAATATCAGCAAAACACGCGACGTGGCGCAGGAGGGGTGGTGGCGCTGGGTGCATGGACTAGGCCCTGGCGTCGTCGTCCTGCTTCCGTGTTGCATGTTGTCGCAGGCTTGGCGCTCTTCTTATTTTTATTTCGGTGGAGGCGGTGCGGCGGATGGGCGACGGGGGGGGCAGGCCCCAAGTAAAGTAAACAAAAGAAAAGCGAATTTTTCGTTGGCCACAAAAAACTTTCGTTAACACGAGAAATTGCATGCAAGGGAGAGAGAGGAAGCGAGAGAGAGAGAGGCACCCCCCAATGGGAATAGGATAGTGGGGTGTGGGTGGGGGAGGGGGAGGGGGAGTGGCAACTGTGGCACTCTTTTGCACTTCCTTCTGGATGTTTTGCTGCCAGCTGAAGGTTATTGTGGCAAATTGTGTTTTTGCATGAAACTTTAAGCGGCTTAAAGATTAGGCCAGGCCAAGACACAGAGCAAGGACCCAGAGACGACAAGGAGTTGCACTCGGAGCCACTGTCAGGGAGTTGCCACAGGGACGGAAAGGGAGAGAGAGAGAGAGGTGTCCCAAGAGGTTCCTCCGGCAACGGAGTTTTCCATGAGAGAAATGTGGGCTTAGCCCTCTCTACGGATACGTGTTTTTCCTTTGATGCAACACTCCTGCTGTATTGCTGCTCCTTCTTTTAGTTATAATTATTATGCAAGCTGAATAACGCAAACAGAATGGAGAAAGAAAGCTGAGAAAACATTACTGCAGGCTTAACACTATCCTAGAGAGTTGTAAGTATTACTACTACTACTGCCACTTGAAAGGGAAGCAAATCTCCGCATAATATGGTAGCATGGCCTCTCCCAAGAGCTTTGTTTGTAAGGCTCTTTGCAACACCAACGAAACGGTTGTTTTATTTACCATAAAAGCAAAACTGTTAAAGAAATTAAACAGATCTTCATTTGCTAGACTTTTCACTTAATAGTGTTGGCAACACTGGCACTGATGTTGAATCAGTTATTTCACACTGAATGAGTAAACATTCCTTTAATTAATGCTTCCGTTTCAGCATTTTACTGAAGATGCTTGTACATATTTTCCGAAGAGTTTCGCACAAGAATTACACCATTTAAAGATTTTCTTTAGTTGATATTCTACATTCACTCACCCTCTGTATCTAAGCGCCCGAGTTTATTTAATTTTTTTTCGATGTGCATTTTTTTCAGCCATTTTTAGTGGCTCTCTCATTATCATTCCTTTTGGCTGAAAGCTGGCCTGTCCTTTTAGGACTGCTTGCCCGCTTTCCTCCCGTAGCAGCTGCATAAATATTTTTTTCCTCTTTCAGCCATTTAGCTTTTATTGGCTGTCTCCACTCGAGAATTCGGCTCATTGTCAGCGCATTGTCTCTCTGGTGCCTCTCCGTTGACTCTGTGAGGAGATGGAAGTGCATTTGGCCCATTGTAATTCATGTCGCATAATTTTTTCGGCTTATTAAATATGGTAATGCCGCATTGGCAGCTGAAACACCTGCCAATGACAACGAACCCAACGAGTGGCAGTCGTTTTGCCTATTTGAGTTAATAGTGAATGGCCAGAGGGGAGAACGGTGACTGTGCGGGGACTGTGGGCACTGTGGGGACTTGGCCCGGCCAACAACGGATGCTCTAATGAGTCATGTGCCTCATGTGTCTACCTCTCTGTCGCTGGCTCTGACTCTCTGTATGCGCATGGCGTCAGAAATTCATTAAAGCCATGATTGTAATTTATTCTAATGGCATTTCAGTGTGCACTGCACTCGTACAAACGGCTGCTGGCTGGCTGGCTGGCTGGTGGCTGGCTCGCTCTCTGGCTGGCCAAAAGGTTACGCAAGCCCAAAGCCCCGCCACAACCCTCCCCACCAAATGTTGGTCAAAAAGAACATTTTGCTGCTGCAGCTCTCGTGAAGTCGTTATGGCCATGTCCAGCATTCGTTTTGATTGACGGGCCAGACACAGAGCCAGTTTGTTTCAGCTGCTGCTGCTGCCACCACCACGTTGCAAGCTCGTTCATTGCTGTTCGTCACACATTTTTTTGGGTCATGCCAACAGGCTCTCCGCCGGCCTCGGCACTGGCTCTAGCTCTAGCTCTGGCTCGAGCTTGTTCTTTGTCATCATCATCGGATGATGATGCTGCTGCTGGCCGTACTCGTACTTTCAGCTTAATTAGCGGTCTTGAGCTTTGACTGGGGAATTTCTCACGATTATGTGAGAAATATGCGCCTAAAAATAAAGCGCATACGCAGTTGGGAACCGGTTTTTGCCGAATGAACTGATTTATCTGATGAATATAATCTACCTACATGAAGGGTACCATAAGTTTGTTCAGAGTTTTGTAACGCAAAGGGGAAAAAATAATGGAAACTCTATGGGAAAACTGCGACTCCAAAAATCCAAAACTCCCAATACAAAAATATTCATAAGCTCTTTTATTTTTGGTTTTCAATTGTAAGTCACGTGGTCTTAGTCAGTATATAGAAAAATCTCCACTGATAGATTCCCTATGCAAAAGGTATTTAGGTCTTCGATCTCTGTGTCTCGAATTTCTTTCCTGTTTTGGGATTGTTGTTGCTTTAGGAGCTCCATCATATAAATATAAACAACGTCTCATGCGTGCTCGTAGTAAAGCGATTGCAAAGTTAATTCATTTTTATATGGGACTATATATGTGTGTACTTGCCGACCGACTATGTAGATAACAAGATTCGGCTGCTGATTCGCTGATGCTGGCAGTTCATTCAGATGGAAGACAGCAAGTTGCAGCAAGCAGCATTTCTGCTGTGGCGTGGCCGGTTGCCAGGTTGGGTTTTCAGCATTTTTTTTTTTTTGGCGCGAAACAGGTTTTGATTTTGTTTATAAACAATTTTTTGGGGCCTGTTCTTACTGGCTGTCATTGTGCGTCCAACGGAGCTGTCCAAGCTGTCCGTTTCTTGCGTGTATAAACAGAAAACAGAAAACAAAAGGCGAACAAGCGAAGAAGCGAAGAAGTCGGACGCTGTGCAAACAAATGACATAATTTGATATTCAAATTCCAACACAAACAAAATTTTAATTTGAAAAGAAAACGAAATTGAATTTCAATTTTCAGACTACCTGCCACGAAGCGAGTCGTCACCACGACATGCCTTCGGAATATGCTAATATCGCGAAATGTTTTTCATCGTCACTTCGATGCTGATATGATATCATTGGATGGTTGCTGCTGCTGCTGTTGCTCCGTGCTGGCAGAGCGTCGGACTCTTCTCTTGCAGGGCTTTGCTTCTTTATTATATAATATCGGATGGATAAATAGATTGGATGGGATGGAATGGAATGGAATGGTGTGGTATGGGATGTTTGTGCATGTTATTTTTGTGATAAACAGACAAACTGGTTTATGAATGGCCTTAACTGTTTAGTCAAAAACATCGCCATGGCTACGATGATGATGTCATGGCTAATCGATAGCGGGATGGGATGTGCATTCGTTTGATACCTGCTGATCGATTGCCTCGGATCATTACCAGCGGAACAGGCCTCCTCCAATGAAAGTAAAACTCTTCTTCAGATGAGTCACTGTACGTACAGTGTGTGCGATGTGTGTTTGCGTAGCTAATGAACAGTCGACAGTCGACCGTCGAGCAACATCGCAATATTCAAAGGGAATACTCGTAGCGTATCCCCCCCCCGTATTTGTATGGATTCTTGCACATAATGAATCATTTAATCGGTTTGTGCTTGGGCAAGGAAACACTTCAACTGGAGACTAAAGATTATACAGTAGAACCTCATGATTTAAATAGAATTCTACTCATCTGTTTGCACATAAATCTTGTAGCTGGGAAATTTGTTATATTTTTGCCTAATCGTATAGTTTCCACTCCACGCACTTAGAGACTCTATCTTTGTGCTTTTACCCTTGAAATTGTATGGTAGAAAAGCTATTTGTTCTCGCAGAATGTTTTTCGCTAATTAAATTTGCATAGGGAACGCGTGCGAGTAAATAATTCTCCAATTCGCAGCGAGAGTAACATGTGTTTCAGCTGCTGCTGTTGCTGTTGCTGCGTGAGAATGTGACTGCCACCAAATGGGTTGACTCATTGCCTCGGTGGTCCCCGTCCTCCCGCCACGCAATCGCAATTGCCGTTGTTTCAACCGGGTTCACACAGCAATTGAGAGCCAAGGCAGCACACAGAAAACAGAACACACAGGCCCAGACGATGACTAAATGTGGGAGAACAGCCCCCCAGAGATGCGAGATAGTGCAATGCCAGGCAGCGCACATGACTCAGGGAAAAGTTCGTGGAAAACTTCTGACGCTTCCACTTTGTGTGAATGTGATTGTGAATGGATGAAGCAATTGCAAATTGAGTCAGAGATGCGCCTAGGAATGTGCGAGGTACTTAAACAGAAAGCAAAAGTACTCGCAGCAGCTCTCTCCTTCGCACTCACTCTGCTTCTCTCTCTCTTTCTCTCTCTCTCTGGAGATCATTCATTAGCATGAGAGCAAAGCAAATTAAATTCTCACATTGCTGTTTTTAGTGCTGCTGCTGCTGCCGCCTTTGCTGCCTTTGCTGCCTTTGAGCCATAAAACAAAATAATTAAAGAATCTGCAAAATTTCAACATTGTTTAATTATTGTTTTTAATTAAGCCAAAACATAAAAATGGGCACCACCAGAAGCAGCAGCAGAGCAGCAGCAGCAGCAGCGTTTTAAAAATAAACACAAATTATGAACCACCCTCAACACAAGCACACAGATACATAAACCAATACATATACTTTCGCAAAAACTCCCAGAGATACAGTGGGCCATAGGAGGCGTCAAGGAAATGTTTAATAGTCGCGTTGAAATGAAACTTAAACAAAGAATTTTACATACAGCCGCTGGCCAAACAGCAAACACATGTTCTTCAGATACAGATACTTATAGGCATATATATCTCTTCCCTGCAGACGAGTGTGCCTCCATTCATCTGACTGCCATGCTCAGCTGCCGGCTGCATTTTCTGCAGAATTTCAAGAGTTTTTTGATTAATTGCAGCAATCTGGAATAAAGAACGCCCCCAGACAACCGACTCGTGCCTACCCTCCGAGAAAGCGGAGCTAGAGAGAGAGAGAGAGAGAGAGAGACCCCTTCACTCATTACCACTCAATCTTTGAAGCATACCTCTGCCTCGGCCTCTGCTACTGCTGCTGCTGCTCTGCGACTGTTGCATGCCACCAAGAGCCATGGCGAACCGAACCCCGCCTCTTGTTTATTTATAAGAAGATGAGGATGAGAATGAAAACTGCCTTTTTTCTGCCACATTTAGCGCTGGATTTGTGGCTCAAGGTCTCGCAATGTTTCCTCCACTGCAATTTTGGTGTCATCACCAATGCCGCCTGCCATTTGTTGCAGGCCAAATTGCAACATAAATCTAAATTTAAGACCCCCATCCTCATTTTGTTGTTGTTATTGTTGCATCCACAATATATTGGGATATATGTATATGTATGTATGGATATTTATTTTCAGTCCAACAGAATTTTCTGCTGCTGCCTGCTGCAAAATTGTTTATTGATGCTGTCCAATTATTGGGATATTTGGCACACACACTTGACTGCCAACGAAAAGATAACTCCATGCCCCATGCCCCCTGCCCCATGGAGATGATAAACTTGCAAATTAAATCTGAAAATTGTGTAGATACTTTTTCTACTCAGTCAAGTGTAAAGATTGAAACCTATACGAGTACTGAAGCGAAATGAATGCACATACATCCATTCAGTCATTCAGTCACTCAGTCACTCAGTCAGGTGAAGTCAGCATAATTTTGGCAAATAAATTTGAGAATTATTGCCGGCATTTGCATATTCGAAAGAGTGCCCAAAAATGACTGCCAGCCAAATGACTAATTAAGCCAGCAACAAGAGCAGCCGCACCGCTCCGCTTCGCTTCTCATCTTTTCTACGCCGACAAACACTTCGAGCAAACAGTACGAGTAGTCGCAAAAACAAAGAAAACTTTTCTTTTGTTTTCTTCGACCGCTTCGACCAACCTTGAAGCGTGCTAATAGCCAGGTCCATAGATACGGATAAACAAGTAGTAGCTATGAGACTTTAAGATACACTTTAAGGAAAGAAGAATGTCACGATCAGGTGTTGGGATAAAGTGGCCCCCATTCTTTCTCTGTCTTAAATCGCATTCAATCTGCAAACCAATTAAGCAAATTAATGTACCCTTCCACTCTGCAGGGTATCAAAAATTATACAAACATTAGCATATCAATATAAGCATATAAGCGTTCGCGATATGGATATGTGTATAAATTGTGGCTGGCTTTTGAACTCTCAAGTAGTTGAGACTCTTCATAGATTGTATCTGTAGCTCGTAGATAGATAGATCTTTATTTTTGGCAAAGTAAGTAAATTATTTGCGCTTCCCCTCTGCGAACAAAATGTGCAAATTTATTTAGCCTTGATAATTCTTCAAATTAAAGATGCGAAAGACAGAGAGAGAGCGAGTGTGAGCGAGAGTGAGCGGGTGTAGAGGGACGACAGACCATTTATATGGCTTGGCACATGGCACATGGCACATGCCCAATCATGTGGGCTCTACAGATGAAAGGCAGCAGCAGAAGCAGCCACATCATGGATTTAAACTGATTAATCTGCAACTGCGTGAGTAAGAGAACGTACTTCAAATGTATCTCATCGCCATCGCCATCTCTTTCTTTGACTCTGATGTCATTTGCAAATTCAATTTATCCAGTTCAAATGGAATTTATACACAAGACTGTGCTGGGCTGTGAGAGAGGCACAAAACGCAGAAAGGGGCCAGAATGCGAAGGCGAGTCACAAGGAGGGGACGGAGACGGGTACTGGTACGGAGACGGAGACGGGGACACCCCTCGTGAAAGACTCTTTGCACTCTTGCGTTTTTACTACCAATTTTTATGGTTTATGCATAGTTTACTGTACGTGCCACAACTACACCCCATGCCAGTCGTGGGCCATCTTTTGTCTGTCACGGATTGCGGACTGCCAACTGGTTGCGACATTGTGACTCCGGCATGCTCATAAAAAGGTAATAAAATTTTTGTTTACCTTGGTAATAGGAAGTGAAAAGCACACACACACACACACACCACACACACACATACACACACATTTGAATGTATTGTATAGAGTGGAACATATTCCTTTAGCATGTCCTCGGCTATAGCCTTGAGTGGTTCAAGTTTTTGTGGCATGAGGCAGGAAAAGAGGAGCTTCCTCTTTGGTTGTGTGTGTATGTGTGGTGTGTGGCAGAGGCCGTAGTACAACACAAAAAAAAAGCAAAAAGAAAACATGAGGAAAGTATACAGGATAATCGCAAGAAATGGAGTCGTCGAATGTTTGGAGTTGAGTCACAGGAAATTGATTTCTTTTCGTGGTTTTGCCCCCAGGACCCACTGCCCCACCATCACCCCACAACCATATCCTCTACTGTCGATGCCTGTGTTGTCAAAGAGAATTTATCGATGATTGGTTTGCTCTTTGCGCATATTTATCTCAATGCAGATTTTATCTGCCCGTACATGGAACGAGGAGTGGTGGAGGAGCGGTGGGGAGGGACCTATAATTGCACTTGCTTGCATATAAATAACGCTTGCTTCCATGGAGATCGTAAAGTATTGCATAATAAACTTCTTACATTGATAAAATGCTACCAGCTACGACTCGACTTTGGCTTTGGCTTTGGCCGTGGCCTACGGATTACAAATCATTGGGAGTGGGGTCTAGGGTCTAGGGTCGAAGCAATACACAGATTTTCCCTTCGTAAAGGTTATCCGAGACTTTTCTGCTCATAAAACGCTGATTATCTGAAAATGGTGGACACAAAACGAGAATAGGCAGATACGCTTTAAATGAAGAGAATCAGGGGACGGACAGAGAGACAGACAGACAGACAGACAGGAGTTCAAGGAGCTGCCTCTTCCCACGAGAATTGAGTTTTTGCCTTATCTAAAATTTAAAAAAGGTTCCGAGCCAAGGGAAAACTTTAGCTCGTTGATTATTGAAATCATTTTGCTACCATAGAAAACTTGGCAATATTTTGCTTGTGTTAGGCCTTCATTAAAAGTTCACAACGTCGACATTTGTCTCCAAGGTATACGGGGGACCCAGGCCGGCCAGGGTTGGTTGCTCGTGGGGTAGGGGTTGCGGTTGCCGCCGTTCGCTTTGATTTATTGCTCTATTAAATAATTTTCCAGGTGCCCCGCAAAAAGTTGAGTGCAGTGGAATGGCGAATGTGTGTGTGGAGCGGAGTGGAATGGAGGAAGGCACAAAGATTTGTGTGGTGTCATTAAAATTCTGTTGCAACCAAAAAGGTGCCTGCTCTGCAGAGCTCTGCCTCTGCTTCCTTTCCTTCTCTGCGGCTATGTGTGTGTGTGTGTGTTTTTGCATACTTCGCGGCGCTGTTTAAATATGCATTTGTTATTGAATTTCCGTAACATCTGCCGTGCCATGCCACCTTCATCTCCTTCGCTTCGCTACTGCCCGTATACGTGCTACGTGCTGTGTGCACTCAAGCGTAACTAACACACCTTGTATGATGGTGGCATGCCACATGCACTTTCACCTTTAACTTTGCCTGATTTTTAGTGCGGAAATAGCTCGTCGTATGAGAGATTCCTCTTACCGCTTCTCTGTGCTCCTCCTACTCCTCCTCGTCTGCTAATATGTGTCTAATACAGCGTATTAATTTATTTAAATTCCACACACACACACACACACACACACATACACATACACATACACGAGCATATCGATACATAGATGTCCCGACATCCGCTAGCAGATAGCTATGCTGCTGTGGCACACATATGGCTGGCTGGGTGGCTGCCACCGAAGCCATTACAGCGTTCAATGACACGGCAAAGTGTACACCGTGGCAACTTTTTTTGCCCCGTCGCCGACCCAGGCCCCCGCTTCATGGGATGCCTGACTGCTTCTGTGGCTTCTGCTGCTGCTGCCGCTCCAAGTCCTGCTTCAGCTCCTGTCGCTATCTATGGCTCGATGATTACGGCTGCCATCAGCGGGGGATCGAATGCCTTTCTCCTCCTGCCCTGCCCTGCCCTACCCTGGAAACCCTTTTGCGCCTTTTGATTCTGCTAAGCGCACACCAGGAGCTCGCTGGCATCCTCTCGCGAACCGTTCTAATAGCTTCTAATGCATGTAATGTCAGTTCACGTCAGTTTCCGCCGTGCTCGTGCCCCATGCCCCATGCTCCATGCTCCATGCTCCGCTAGATTTTCTTCTTCTGCTGCTCATCCACCTGGTGCTCTGCGGTTGGGGTTGCGACTGTGTATCTGCCACCATTTGAGGCAGATTTAAAGAATATATATATGTATATATTGATTGCTGTTGTGGAAAAAGCGTACTTTAAATGTACCTAAACGTGGACTCGGAGATCGAAGTGGCATATAAATGGATATGTAAATATTTTGGCAATGAATTTAAGCACTGGAGGGTAGCATGGAGGAGATGTTGTAGGCAAAGAACTCTAGTTTTTTTTATATTTTTTAAAGCCACAGTTTAATCGATTAGTTGGTGGAAACAAATAAGGACACAGCTCAAAAAAATTGTATACTCAAAATAGTCTTGTATACGAATACTCGTAAATGAGTTGGGCGAAAACTTTTACTAGAATTTTGACTATCAAATGGCCGCAATTCAATATTTTATTTAGTTTTCGAAACTATTCAAATGCTTGCGTAGCCCTGGAGGAACCCTAGGCATTACAGTAAACTGCCTTGTTATACAATGCTTAAGTGCTTGGCCAAGTGAGGAGACATGGCCAAAAGAGTGTGCAGTGGCATGGGGGGGCTTGGGAACATATGCTAATAGTTTTGTCACTTTTTGGAAAAGGGACCGTCATAAAATTAACAAAAAACAGAAGGATGGGGTGCCATGTCTCCAGCAGGCTGGTGGCAAGAGGATAGAGCTTAGTTTTTGGGTTCAAGCACTGGAAAAGTTGAAAAGTTTATGGTGTCGGCACCTTGTGTGTGTGCATGTGCATGTGTGTGTGTGTATATATTGCTGTTGTTGCTTTTTGGTAATTTCCCGTTTTTATCTGGAAGCTCAAAATACAAAAGAGGTAGAGAAAGAGGCAGAGTGAGTGCGAGAGAGTGAGAGAGGCATAAAGCGAGTGGGTAAAAACAGGATATTAATGCAGGCGGTGCGGTACTGCAAGGATATCGCCTGTGTCCTTGTCGTATGTGATTGTGGGGTGCCGCATCTTCATCTTTAATAAATATTTATGTGGCATCAAGCACCCATCCCATCCACTTCCTGCCGCCAACTTTACCTCCTTCCAGGCCGTCAATTTGCTTTTCTAATTTGTGTACAAGGATTTGTTGCTGCTGTTGCTGTTGCCTTTGCTTTGTGTGTGTGTTTGTTCTTTGGGGCATGGAAAACTTGGCACTCTTACATATTGATGAGCGCTGCGATTAAGTAGAGCATGCCTAATGCATGCAACAGAGGACGTTCCTACATACTCGTTGGGGAAGGGGCATGTGTGTCACACTGTCGCACACACCACACACACAAACCCATAAACGAAACTCATCAATTTTTATGCGGTTTCGTTTTTTCTCGTGTTTGATGAAAGTGAAGTGAAAAATTCCCCGAGACGGGCGAGGTGGCCAGGGGATTGCCACCTGTCCCTGTCGCTAATGTTATGCAAAATGAAAGTAAACAGAAAGAGTGGTGGAAGGGAATGTCTGCGTGTGTGTGTGTGTGTGTGTGTGTGTGTCTAGGAGAGAGCCATGCTTGTGTGCGTTCTGGTGTTTGGCATACAAATTGTTGTTGCCGGCTTTTAGGCGTAGCTTAATGCATTTAAATGAGAAAATTACAAAAGTTGTTTTCTGCCTCCAAAAACTACGCCTTATTCCTTGTCGCCCCGCCCCCGCTGCCCTAGAGACCACAGTGTCCTCGAAAGGGTTTTCTCTTCTCCCTCATTCGCCTGATTGCAAACGGAAATCTCTGGGCTTGCTGATTTGTGCCAGCCATGTGGCATGTATGTGGCAGCCACATGTTGCCTCGTGCCTGTTGACTGTTGCAGGTGAAGTGTGAAAAGCTTTTAGCTTTCTGCCTGGCTGTAATTAATGTTCTGCGATGAATGCTTCACGTCAGGCAATTGCTTCTCCTTTAAGTCGTCTTTAAAGTGTTGCAAAACCTTCTTTAACGGTTTCCATGTGTGTTTGCTTGCGTTTTCCTGTGTGTGTGTGTGTGTGTGTATGCGTGCGAGTTGATGGACGCCAGTTTGGCGCCAACTTTGGCTTGTTGACTGGCCCTGGCCCATTGTTATATACGAATGTATGTGATGTGTATGTGATGTGTGTGTGTGTGTATATATATATGGCTATGGCTGTGACTGTAAAAGTGTCGTCATTGTTGTTTGCCGCTGAATGGCTTAACAACACTAACAAAAGAGAGCGAGAAGGAGCACGAGAAGGAGAACTATGACTGCAACTCGCTCGCACGCACAGAGATGCTCTCGATTCGTGTATGCCCCAACAACCCCCCACCCCAAAGAATCGTTTCTTCCCCTTCCCTTCCACCAACCAGCTGATGGACGGACCTCTGCCCGTTGGCTTTTATTGCTTCAGTCCTGAAGTATGCAACGATTTCCACTCATTGTTTGGGCTGCTGCCTGCCGCCTTTCGCTGTGCCACACTCTTCGACTGTTGCACGCTGTGCTATGCTATTTCTGACCCACTTTACGCGTTTTTTATTTACTTACTTTTCCTTTTCTTTTCCATTTCTTTTACTTCTTTGTTACCCTCTTCTTTGTTACTTTTTCATCGTCTTACCTCCCACTTGGCGCTGTTGTTGCTGTTGTTTCTTAAGTCTTGGTATGTCTTCTCTTTCTTCGTCCTTTCTTCAGTTTTATTGCTTGTTGTCTATGGCGGCGACAGCAATTATGTAGATTTCAGTGCCCACCCGCACTCACCCCCCACCCACTCGAAAGTGCTCTACCGCCACTTAGGAAGCCACCAAAATCGAAATAAAGTGAAACGCCTTGAAGTGTGCAATGCCAAGCGAAACGAGGACTGTAGACCGCATAGTGATCCGGATTGTTGGCACTCGGGGAGTGCGGGTCAGGCAGTTAATTGTTAAATGCAATCATTCGCGTTCATTCCATTCGTATGATAAATCCCCGGCTCAGACACCGCCCCCAACCGCTGCTGTTCGTGCGTGTAATACACGTATGATGCAGGGATATGATATGATATGTCAGCAAACATAACACAACCAGACAGGGACACACACACACACACACAACACCAGTAAAACCAGCAACAGCACACAACAAACACACAAACAGACAGACAGAAAGACAAACGGGGCTGTCAGACAAAACAGACAGACAGACTCGAGAGACAGACAAGCATTTGATGGGCGATGAAACGACCTGCAAATTTGGCAACTGTCTGCCTGTCTGCCTGTCTGTCGGCTCGCATTATTCTCTGTTCCCTTATTTTATTTTTTTTTCATGTTTATATTACACCCAGCGTACAATACAAATTCTGTCAGTCACTCTGCCAGGGGGGTGGGATGAATTTTCGGGCAAACTGTTTGAACCTGACACCAGATTCAGAGCCAGAGCCAAGGCCAGAATCAGAACCAGAGCTCGAGTGTTATTTATATGATCCACACCACTTCACTTGAATTACGCGGTACTGGCGCCTCATCAGGGGGTTTATTATCGCTTATTTCGAAAGAGATTTCTCTATCCTCAAAGGTAAATCTGTATAGAGAATCCCATCAACATGAACCAAATACAGGATGCTGTGTAGCTTGCGTATAGGATATCCTGTGGTCGTAACTCTGCTGGTTTTTTTCTCGCCCCCCAAACGCTAATAAAGAGACGTTTAATTGGAGCTCGTTTGTTGATTTCCGCTTATCGAAATGAGTTTTATTTTTGTTTTGGCCATTCATAACCGCTTTGGATATTTGATTACGCTCGGCATTTGCTCGCATTTTATTTGCTTTTATCTGTCGCCGGAATTCATTTGAACGCTTGCACACACAATTATTTGCATTTTGGGCAGCCAGCGGAGCTGAAAAATTGATTGCCACTCCGTGTAAATAGCAAATGAAACGAACCAATGAGCGGCAGAGTACCTGCCGTAAAAAAGCACACAAAGAGCCATATTAATGTTAAGCAAACAGTTAATAATGATGCAATTGCAGCCGGCACTCAAGCCACACGCTGCCACTGCTGATTGCAGGCTTATGGACGCGTCCTGGTCGTAATTAAAGCTTCGCGGCTGAGCCGCAGATCAAAAGGAGCTGAGCCTCTCAGATGGCGAAGTTGAAAAGGATTCTCGCCCGGGCACCTTTCCCCCTGGATTTAAATCTCAAAATTAAATAGAAAGCAGAAGAGGGATAGACTGATGGGGGATGATGGGAGGACGATGACTTGGCCCTGATTTCGGTTTGGCTTTGGATTCAAGTTTGAGTTTGAGTTCGGTTTGGCAGTGTCGCCATCTTGGAGAACGCTTCGCTGATTTTGCCAGGGCAACGCAATAATTTGTGTAAATAATCAATGGGTCTGGGGCGCAGGGTCCTGTTCGGGGACTGGGTCCTGGGTCCAGGGTCGTGGGTCTGAGTCTTTATTGACATATCCTCTGGTATGCATGGGGCACAGAGAGTCCTGGTCCTGGTTCAGGTCCTGCCTCTGGGGCAGCTCCTCAGTGGCCTTTTGTGGCCAAGGCAATTAAATTATTTATAGCCAGCCCTTAAAGAAACTCAAGCAAACACTTGCCCCCCTCCCCAGGTGGCATGAACTCCCCTCCCATCCCCTCCACTCCAATCCACTCGAAACGAAATCAAGAACAGGACACGGCTCTAATTACAAAGAGCTTAGGCGCTGGAAATATGCAACAATTGCTAATTTGATGAGCTCTCTCTCTCTCTTTCTGAATTTTGTTTCAGCTGAAATAATAGAAAAATTAGGAAATTTTACTGCGGAAGGGGGGCAGCAGGGGAAACAGGAGTCGCCACAGCATCTGCTCGCGCTCAATGGGGGGTGGTGGGATCAAGTGTCGAGACAGGGCCAACAATTATGGCGCACACCTTTTCATCGCCGCCGTCAAAGCCATTATCAAACTTTCCGACTAATACCATTGAAATTTGTGCATAATTTTGAGGCACTTAAAGCGGACGCTTTGTGCGTACTTAAGTGCCACGCCTACTCAGCCAATGCCTGCCCCCTTTTCGTTCTTGGCTCTTACTTTGTCGTCGTCATGCTTGGCGAAGCAATTTAGTTGAGTGAGCCTGAAAATTGTTAAATGCTGTTACCTGCCGGTCCTTCGGGTCCGCAAGGCCTTAAGGATTCCACCCGTCGAACAGGTGCAAAGTTTAGATGTTTTCGGAGTGCGCTGTACATCTGTGAGTTTCCTGAATTGATTATCACTGTCACTATGGGCAACTTTTTTCAGGGTATATCGCAGTCGGTTGGCACTGGCCACTAGACGTAGTCATAATGTATTCCACCCTCCAGCCAGTTACATCAACAGTTTCCTTATTTAAAACTTAAGTAGAGCACGTCGCACTTAATTAACTATTCAAAAATGTTTTTAAATTAACGATCTTGCAGCAGTAGAAGTAGAAGAGGCAGCAACAACAACAGCAACATCTGAGGCCTCATTAAAGGGAATTGTCCGGACTGGTTCATTCTCTTTATATTCTACGTCTGTCTACCCCCCCATAATTTCAAGATACACCACTTCCATGCCTCCAACCCGAACCCACAATCAGCCGTGCGTAGGCTTTTTGATATGACTTCTCCTCTGATTCTCCTTCTCCACCGCTCATTCCCTGTAATGGCGGCTTGTCCTTTTTTTCTGTCTCTCATTCTCTATGTGTGTGTGTGTCTGTTGTTTTTTTTTTTGTTTGTGTGCGAGGACGTCCTTGACTTTCTGCTTCTGTGGCTCTCCGCCTACCCCTCTATCCCAGCCCCGTCTGCTGCTACTGCTGCTGCTGCTACTGCTTCTGCTTCTGGGGCCATTTTCTCCATTTGACTTTCAAATAATAAAACATATTTTTGGGGCTCCGAAGCCGCATGAAAACGGCAGCTGTAAAATTTGTGGGTTATTTGTTGAAAATACATTTTCCACTTTTCATTTTCATTTCGCATTTCCTCTTTTCTGTTTTCGTTATTTTTTTTCTGTAGGTTTTTGCTTATTTTTGGTTCGGTTCGGTTCGGCTTGGCAAAGGTGAAGTTGAATTGTGGGCTTCATTTGGGGCTCGTTCCCGGTAACCTTCCTCTTTGTTGGTTTTTGATGCGGCCCAGGGTTCAGGTTATGTTTTGTGTGAAGTTTGCTGCTCAAGAGGGGAACGGGGGCAAGTATGGGTAAGGGGATGAGTGGGGCTGTGGCAGAGGCAGAGGCAGTGCAAATATGCCAATTTTATGCATGAGAAAATAATTTAAAAAAAGTATAAAATATTTCATTTAAATGTAAATGATTTTTTATTTCACTTTGGCTTACGGTTATAGGTGTGTGTGTATGCATGTACATATGTATATTTATGAACTGATATCTGTGTAAATATGTGTATTATATAGCCATGCCAACCCCGTATATCAATTCGAAAGTATAGCCCCATAAACGAATCAATTTCGGTTTCTGTTTCCACAATCAAATTTCTTCAATAGTTTTCTTGAGGTCAAAACTTGAATGCACTCATAAATCTAGTTGGAAATATCCCCAAAAATATCCTCTCTCCTCTATCTGATAAATTTTGTGATTTTTGGTTGCGACGGCAAGGGCGACCATTTGTAGAAAAATGTGTCATTTATCTTAGACCTGCCTCAGAGTCTCGATCCCGAGCTTCAAGCTAGTTAAGAATTATGGGGCATGTCCTCAGCTTCGTTCCTGTCGCTGGCTGCCAAATTGATGTACGATGTGGCAGGTGATGATGGAGTGGGGGGGCAGGGCCGGGCACAGTGTCTGTCGTTTGTCATAAAATTAGCGGGTGGCAGGAATAAGCAGGAGGCAGGAGGCACGAGGCACGAGCCAGATGTCAGAGAGGGTGGGTGGGTGTTGTTATGGTGTCCTTGCGCCTCTCACAAATTAGTTGTTGAATTTTTTATGTTTGCCACAGCACGATAATGTGACACGGCGCCCTTACATACATCTTCTGTCGGTGGTGTCGGTCTTCGCGTCTGTGCCTGTGGCTGTGGCAGGTCCCCCGCCACCCCCCGTGGGGGGAGGATCTTTACTGATGTATTTGCTCATTTTGCGGCCTGCTTCCACCTTGAAAGAAGTCCTCTCTGGCGGGCGTTTTGGGGGTGGAGCAGCGAAAAGAGTCTTGCTCATAAATGAAAATGAAAATTGATGCCGGCGCAATGATTTTTCACGCCACATTGTCAAGTGTGATGCTGATTCGATTAAGATGCGGGATGGACTGCCCCAGGGGAGGGTGGATGGGTGGTGTGGCACTTCCACTTCCACTTGCACTTGCATCTGGCCCACAAACCCATTTCAAGTGCAGTGGCATGTCTGTGTCTGTTCGTGAGCGTCAGATTCAGAGACTGAGACTGAAATTGCGACTCCACCTAATTGCATTAATGCAACAGCAGCAGCTGAAGCTGAAGCACCAGCAGCAGCAACAGCAGCAACAGCAGAGGCAACAGCAGTCAGTCCGTCATTCCATCATTCCATCAGTGTGTGCCCCATTTCCTCTCCCTTTCCTCCAGCCAACGCTGGCAACGCTCATTACGATCTCAAGCGAATCGAGAGCACGCGAGGCAGAATGAAATTAAAATTTCCGCTTTGGCGTGTGAAACCTCCAGCAGCGAAAGAGACAGTATGATACTGAGAGAAAGAGAGAGCAAGAGACACGGACTGGGAGTCTGTGACTGTGACTGTGTGGCAGTGGCAGTGCGAGTGCGACTGCAGGAATAATTGCAGAAAATACTTGTATATTTTGTTGCAGGCGGCCGCCCATTGTGTAGGCAATTTGACTGTTCAGTGTACACCTATGTGGATGTGGATGTGTATGTGGACGCCTGTGTGGCATGCCCCAAGGCTGAATTCGTCACGCAATGAGAAGCTGCTGCATGCAAGTTCTCGCCGCTTGACCCATTGTAATTGCATTTGTGGCATGGCATTGTGTCGTAGTCGTCCTACCCATCAAGGCCCAGCCCACTTGTCTGGCTGTTGCTCTCATTGTCGTTGTCTGCCACAGATGCAGCAGCCTCCATTCAGTGACTGTTGCTGCTGCTTCTGCTGCAGCTGCTTAAGAAGGATATCCGCTCTCTAGCTCAATCGTTGCATGGCATTCCTTGGCTGTTTGCTGTACCCCCCCTGCCCCATGCCACAGAGTGGTTTGGCATGCGGACATAATAATTACAATTTCGCATTATTATGCGAAGTGAATTTTCATTTATGGAATTATTTCAATGTCTCAAGTAGCTGCGTCTGCGTCCTCGTCTTCAGACACCGATTCTTTATCCCTTCTCTGCTCTTTTTTTTTGGTATTCGTTTTTTCTGTCTCTCCCTCTGTTGCTGCTGATGATGTTGCCGCCTTGTTGGTAAGTTTATTAAAATTGCAATTGCCTCGAATGCCCCAAATGCCGCCGCCTCCTGTCCCCCTATTTTCATATTAAATTTCGTTTTCTCGAATCTCCTGCCAACGCTCAGAAAAATCCATCATCAGCGTATTTATATATTGCTTTTATTTGCAGAAACCGCAAACAATTTTCAGGTGTTTCTGCGCTCTCTCCCCCTGCTGCTGAGTGGCAAAGGCAAATACATTTCTGAGCTACATGTTGGGTGGAAGGAGTGCAGGGGGAGAGAGGCACATACACATATATTGCAACAGGGTGAACGCACTTTTTATATTGAACACACATCGCTGCACTCGAATGCATCCGATGTTGTGGGCATTGAAAGGAAGCCAGTGCGAGAAGGTACTACTGACTACTGACTGGTTGCGGATGCCATAAGCGCTTTGACGCCAGCAAAAAGCATTTGCCTTCAGAGCCCCCCACCCCCAATCTATATCTCTCTGACGTTCTTCTATCTGTGTAGGTTGTGTGACGTTCCTGAATGATTGTGAGATGCTGCTGCTGACGCAGATGCAGATGCAGATACAGGAGCAGAGGCAGATGGAGATGAAGATGCTCTCGGCTCGTAGATACTAAGTGTTTTCCCTCCCTGCTGGCTGCCTGCTCAATGAGCCTGAAATCTATTCAAATGGTTGCCTTCAGTCTCTTCTCTCCGTTGCAGTTGCAACCTTTAAGCTGCTGCCGTGCCACATTTAAGCGTCGCTTGCTGTTGTTGTCCTCTTTTGCATAATTAACGCAAATTGAACGCTTTTCACTCGGTGTTGTGTGGGTTGTGTAATCCTATTTGTAAACCCCGCGCATTATTAATAAGCACAATTTTCCATAATGGCGCCACAATGCGAGCGGAAATGTAAATAAATAATAAATAATAATGTTGCGAAATTCTTTGGCATATTATTTATTTGTGTATGTGGCATTAAATTGCACAACTTTTGTGTGGAGATGGCTTTAAATTCGATTGCTATTTTTGCATCCCTTGATTTAAGAGGCGCACAAATAGAGGCACGTCCGTCCTGGTGCCTGGGCCTTAACTTTCAACTAAACAAATATCCAAGAATTTTAAAATTCCAAACGCCTACGCAATGAAACACAGAGGGGTGTAGGGTGGAGTGGACTTATATAGAAATTAAATAAAATGGGCAAAGGAAAAAAAGAGACAAAGGCAATCGGTGGATGGATGGCATAGAGGGATTAAAGGAAGGTAGAAGGGAAGGTGCGCCTGTCCTGTGTGTTTAATTTAAATGTCTCCCCCACTTCCCCACTCCACCACTCTCTCCATTCCC
Source organism: Drosophila obscura (assembly GCF_018151105.1). Classification (NCBI taxonomy): domain Eukaryota; kingdom Metazoa; phylum Arthropoda; class Insecta; order Diptera; family Drosophilidae; genus Drosophila; species Drosophila obscura. The sequence continues at coordinate 9,476,294 of NW_024542774.1, read as the reverse complement.
CACTCAAATGGTGGTGGGGAATGGGGCTTATGTCTAAGTACGTGCCTGGACCTATACAGGGCTTACACCTACATATCGAACCCAACCTAGTGGCGTAGGTGAGGGCCGGGGGGCTTTACTTGGCCATCTTGTCTGTCAGACAGTTTAGATAGAGATAGCATGAAATATAGAGATAGATAGACAGAAAGATAGAGTGGGAGTGGGAGTGAGAAAGAGAGAGAAGCAACAACTTGCCGCGAGCTAGAAATCATGTCTAGAATGCTTAAGTGTGCGGCAGCTTGGAGAGCAAGTCAAGCGGCAAGTGCCGGCAAGCTCAAGCTCTCTCCCCGCCAGCCCCACAGCCGCTGTGGCACCTTCTGTTCAATCGGCAGCCCCAACTATGCGTGGGCGTCTCGTGCGTACCAAAAGTTTAATGAACTTCAAAGCATTTCCCATTCCCATTGCCAATCGCATTTCCATACCAATACCCGTGCCCATTGCGTTGCTCTGCCATTGCGTTGCTCAATTCATCAATGCCTCAATGAGACAAACATCAATTGACGAATGTTTGCAGTGTCTCTCGATATTTCTTTATTGGAATTGGAATTATTATTACGGATATATGGAAATGTCTGTGTGTGTGTTTTGCATATTTATTGTGGCAGCCGCAGGCGGGTAGGCAGGGAGCCAGTGGCAGTGGCAGTGCTTTGTAAATGGCTTTTAATTATGGCTCTGGCCATACAATTCTGACCGCATTTTATGGCTAACAACAGCAACAAGAACAACAACAAGCAGCACCATCGACATCGGCATTTTCTGCCGCCTGATGGCATTTTTCAATTGTTTGTCTGAATTTCGCTGAAACACACAGAAAACATGTCAAAGGGAGCGAATGAGTGGATGCGGCGGAGCAGGAGGAGGAGGCAAATGGGGGAAAAACAAAACAAAAATCAAAAGAACCAAAAAGGGAGGAAGGGTGAATGGGTGGAGTTGCAGCTCATCCCTTCGAAAAAATTTCCATACCAAAAAATTCCACACAAATTGTTCGTTTCTGCGCTGGAAAGCAGAAAACCCCAAAAACATTGCGAATTTGTCAACAAACTGAAACGCACATGCTCATAAATTTCCCAGCTATAGAGGGGGTCGGGGCCGGAGTGTCGGAGGCAGAGGTATGCTGTGCCCATAAACAAAAATGTTTCATGCGAAAATGTTTCCTCTTGTTGTATGCTTTGGCTGCTGTTGCTGCTGCTGCTCCTGCTGTGGCGACAGGTTTCCCCCGGACAGCGAAACATAGGAATAGTTGTTAGGGGAAAACTGAAAAAGTACAGCAAAATAGCCCTACTCTATTCGTTCTCCAACAATTCAGCTTATATCCCACAAAACACTTGACTTATTCCCTAATTTTATTCTCTAATGAAAATTAACCAACCCCAAAAGCCAATGCTAATGTCCTCCCTCTCTCTCTCTCACTCTTTTCAGGTAATTTGCAACACTCTTTCCAACACTTAAGCACAGGCAACAGGAGCATTTTTTGAGGCTTGTACAAAAACAATTCGTTCGTAAGTAATTTATGTAATTTGTATAAAAAAAAGCATCAACAGCGAGCGGAGCGACAGAGTCGCGGCTAAACCTCAAACAAGCAGCGAGACTTTATGAAGCGAGCTTTATATTTATTTTTATTATATAGTATGATATTATGCAACAACAACGAAATTCTGGGTGCAAAAAGGAGGAGGAGCATCAGCAGCAACAACGACAAGATGAAATTGTTGCATGAATATCCTTTTAGCGCACTTCTGACGCTTTTATGCGCATTTAACTTTTATGATTATGATGACGTTGCGGTAAATTGGTTGAGGGGGATAGGAGTGGGCGTGCCCGTGCCCGTGCCCCGTCTCTAGGTTGTAAAAGTTAAATTCATTTGCGGGTTGCATGTGGCACACCAGGTATACATAGGTGTTTAACTACTAGTACTCATACATGCATATACATATGTGTGTGTGTGTGTAATTTCATGTGAAAGCATTTCTGTGAACGCGAAGCAATTAAATTTTTAAGCTGCAATTCTTTCAGGATTAATCACGCTGCTTTCTGTGGGCCTCTCCTTCTCTCTCTCTCTCTCTCTCTCTCCCCCTCTCTCGCTCTCTCTCTCTCTATCTCTTTCGCTCTTACTACTTTCCACTTTCGCTATGGATTCATAGTTTGCATTGCATTTGCATTGCATACTTTGCAGCGCCATGAATGAATCCCACAAATATCTCATTCATTCTGAAAGTTGTAGCGTAAATATGATACCAGCCACAGACCGGAGCCGGAGCCAGAACCACAGCCGGAGCCGTGTTAATATGAAATTGTGGCCCCATCCCTTTCTACTTGCATGCCCACTCATTCAAGTGCCACAGAGAAAGAGGGAGAGAGAGAGAGAGAGAGAAAGAGACATAGAGAGAGAGGGAGTGAGACAGAGGAAGATACAAGTGAATGTATGTGGTATATTAAAAAGCGAGCAGCAGCCGCGAGTGAAACAAACTGAATGAAAAGTTGTAGTAATGCCTTTACAATGATTACGTCGACTCCGTTTCTGTGGTGGCAACTTTTCAAATAAACTTCCCTGTGATCCGAAGCCCAACACAGCCCAACACAGCCCTACACCGAACACCACACACCCCGCACCGATGCCTGCCTGATTGTCCGTTCATTGCACCCATAACTGCAATGGCAATTGCGAAGCAACTGCCGCTGCCAGCACAGATACGAGTTGCATTGTTTGCACCACGCAGGATATTAAAAATAAGGCACAAACTGCTCTCATTACGCATACGCCTAGTTGGCCTGATAAGGCAAATAAACGGAGCGAGAGCGTTGCGCCCTTAAAGTGTCTGTTAAAGTCACAGCCCCGCAACAGTCGCACAGCCGCACAGTCACACAGTCACACAACGAAGCGGATGGGAAGGGAATCGGCTTAAAAGCGACGCTGCAGTGAAATAAAAACCGCATTTGATATAAAGGCATTGCCGCAGCTTTTCGCCCAACCACCACCAACACGGAGGAGCAGCAGCACCCACAGACCCAGACAGAGGCAGCAGACAAAGCTGCACGACAACCAACTGGCTGCTGGCTGCTGGCTGTTGTGCGCGGTGCCCCATGCCCCATGTCCCATGCTCCATACTCACTGCTCCATGCTCCATTCTCCTGCTGCTCCCCATCTAACTGTCTGTCTGTCTGCTGCCTGCTTGTTGTCTCTATATGTGGCTAGAGCCTGCCTTGAAGAGTTTTCCCAGTGTTTTCTGTGGCATGCCGACGACGACGACAGCAGCAGCAGCCGCTCCCCCCTAACCCCACTGCCTTTCACTCCGCCACCCATTCGCAGCACTCCCCTCACACATGCACAGTGCATACAAATGTTGACTGGATGGGTGCCTCTGCCTCAGCCTCAGCCTCAGCCAGCTGCCTGCCGCCTGCCGTTGCATGTTTGTGCTTATGGAAAATCCCTGCGCTCTAAAAAATTTATAAGTGCGCCAAACACACGCACACACTCGTGCACATGGCGGGTGGATGGGAGGAAAAGTCTACTACATTGCAAACATACCGCTCGCCGCCCTCCGCCCTCCGCCCATCGCTCTCCGTTCACCGCTCGTCGTCGCATTTTCCTCTTTGCATTTTGCGAAAACTTTTGTAAAATGACAAAAATATGCCCATTAAAATGAGCAAATGTTGGAATTTATGTACATTAGGAGGAATAGGCAGAGCCAGCTGCATGGGGGATGAGGCGTGCCTCATAAGGGATGCTCTTTTATTTGCCAGGATTGTGCTTTTTCTGCTCAGACCCGGAGTGTCCCCGTTCCCGTTGCCATCTCTCCATCTCTCTGGCCATTCAGCTCAAACTCATTCATCATAGCAAAGGGAGCACAGAAAAGGAAGATAGACACAACGAGGCCGAGACCAAGGGAGAAGATTGGGATGGGAAGGGAATAGAAGATGGGAGATAGGCAGCGAAATGTCATTTACGAGTAGTGCAGCACAGTCACAGTTGGTTAGTGCAAACAATTAGCGTGACTTAATCAGATTTGCGTGGCACATTAATGCCCGATAATCCCATGCCCCATGCCCCATACCCCAATCCACCCCTTCTGCCATTCCCTTTCGAGGCAGAGGACTGCCGGGAAAAGTTGACCCAAAGTTTCTGCGAAAAGAACTTAAAACGTTTCTCTCGCCATGGGCAAAGTTTTCCCCTGACTGACAGACTGACGGACGGACGAACGGACAAACGGACAGACGGACGGAAAGTTTTCCAATTTTAATGAAAATATTTGTGCAGACTAGTGTACTCGACTCGTATCACATCGGATCGCATGGCATTGGATCGGAAGGGATTCACTTCCCTTTGTGGACAAGCTCTCGTATCATTAATATGCATGTCATCGCGGCAGGAAGAGCCGGACAGGACACTAGGACAGGACTAGGATGCCTCCAAGTTTATGAGTGGATTGTTGTTACCTACGAGTGCAGGACTTTGTCCTACCAGAACTTTCAATGGGGAAGGACATCTATTTATGTGTTCATAACAAGCTGTGAAAATATTTTCACACTTTTTTCCCCTCTTTTGTGTCTGGGCCAAGTCTCTGGCTTGGCGTTTTTCTTTATGGTGTGGTCCGGCTGCAGGTCCCTGATAATCGATTTCCCTTTGCAGGTCCGGTTCTGCCCGGCCACCCGCTTTTCCTCGTACTCGAACAGAACAACAAGTCGAAGCCAAACAAAAGTGTGGGGGAAAAAGGGCGACGAAAACAGAAGACTCGGAAATCTCACACTTGGCTTGCTCTCTGCTCTTCTTCCCCCTTTTCCGTTGTTGGATAAACAATCACTGGGAACTGGCCTCAGCTTTCAATTGGAGTTCTCATTTCCTTCACAAATGGCAATCAAAATTTGATGCCCGAAAATCTGCAGTTTCAATTACACATTGCCCTTGTTGCCTTGCCGCAGCCCGTCCATGGCACATGGACCCCACATCCGTAAAGCAGTGTACGAGCTTCCATCATGATGACATTTTAATGAGCTAATTAAGAGCAACACTTTCGCTCTCGCTTTCACCATGTGAGCGAAAGTTTTCCCCCTGGATTCAGGATTTCAGGAATTGCTCCTGCAACAGCAAAATTTGTTGCCAATTAAAAGTTCCCACTGGCGGGGAGGTGAGCTTAGGGCGGAGGTCATTTTGTGTGACAAAAAGAAGGACTGTAGCAGTGGACAGCGCACGGAGGGGAGGGCTTCGAGCAGCATTCGAATGGAATTTTAATTGAAATTCCAATGGAAGATTTTTCTCTCTCTAATAACTGAAAGGAAATGCAAGTCACGATTCTTTCTCGCGCTGCGAGAGTGTGTGTCGGTATCTGTGTCTGTGTGTGTTCGTGTGTGTGCAGGATAATGAGAAAGGAATTACATTTTATTAGTGGGAAATTGAATTTTCTTATTCGATTTTCTCTGCGTTCCTTCAATATTTTTGTAAAACAATTTAATTTCAATTAAGCGGAATCTTGTAAAAATACGAAACGAAAACGTAGAATTCGACTGTAGATAGATACAAATCGAACTAAAGATTTCTCAAGGCACAGTACTACTTCAATGCGTTGAAAGCTAACTCACGAGTGTGACTTTTCTGGCAAGGAAGTACTTTCGGTTCTGTTATTGTGCCACATACCCAAAACTGGACACATGCCTCCTCATGACCCCATTAAATCACACAGCATAATGTCTGTCCTTGGGGGAAGGCCTACAGCGTCACAGAGAAGTGGAAGGAAAACTGGTCGCGTTCTAAATGTGTATGCATTAGCGGTTATCTTATCTGCAGCACAATTAAAATATTAAAAGAAATCATAAAAAGAGACAAACGCCGGCCAGACAGCCAGGCAACGGCAGCCAGCCACTAGCCATAATTCAAGTCATTAAAAGTTCTGTGGCCAGCACAACCAGCACCCAGTACCCGGCACCCACTCAACCCAACTCCCCCCCACCAGAAGCACCACCACAAGCAACCACCGAAGGGGGGTGTGTCTACAATAAAATTACCCACCGCATCTAATTCTAATTTACTGCGTTTATATGGGCGGCCAGTTTTTGGGCCGCCGTGTAGGAGTGGCTGGCACTTTTTCGGGGGCGCCGCCGCCGCCACCTTTATGCGTAGTCGTTGCCGAGGAAATAAATTGGGGAAATTTATGCATTCCACATTAAAGGGCTGCTTGGGGTTGGGGTTGGGTTGCCGTTGCCCCTGGTAGCATGGGGGATGGGTGCCCTTAATTTGCCGCCAAATGAGTTACAAATTCCGCTCACCTTTTTCTCCGTTCTGTTACGTTCTTCTGTTTTCTTCCGGTGCAAATTGTTTGCCAATTTGTGCCTCATGCTGCCTGCCTGCTGCCTGCCGCGGACTCGTTGTTTGTTGCTTGCGTTGTTTGCTGTGCACGCGTGCGTGGCCTATGGTTGTCCTGGTGTTCGGTGTGATAATTGCGTGCTGAAAATATATGTATTGGATATATGTACTTACTTATCTTCAGATGCTTGGCTTCGAAGGGGTAGTGTGGGTTGTGGGTTGTGGGCTGTGGGGGAAAGTTGACTAAACAAGCGGCATTCAATTAGCAGCAAGCGAGGCGGATATTAATCAACCGCCAGACGCATCAGCAGAAGCAGTAGCGGCATCTCCAGCGTCTGCCAATCAGGATAAAACTTTTGCCTTTGAAGTTGTGCCACCCACGGCCCACCCTGTGCAACAGCAGCAGCAGCAACGGGCAGGCAGCCCCCATTGCAGGCAGCCCTGACACTGACAATGACAATTAATCAAGCGATAACAAGATGTAAATGCAATGCATTGAATATTTTTTCCCTTTCCACAGCCCTCTCTCTCGCATTTTGCATAATATTTCCTTTGGTTCGTTCTTCTTTTTTTCTTTCTTCCTTTCTGTGGCCTTGGGGGAGACTGCAGTTTATTTGAAAATTAAATTTACGCCAAATTTGCGCAGACAGCTGGCTGCGTTTTGTACCAACACCCTTGTGTCGTGCCCCCGGTCCCCAGTCCCCTGTACCGAGTCCCTCAGACCCTGTCAGACGTTCAACTTCATGAATTGGATTACGACGCGGGGTTCAGCGTGGTCCAACTCGAAGTTGGGAGTCGAAGGAGCAGCAGCAGCAGCAGCAAAAGAATCGGAAGACTCGGGCCATGTTTCACTGCCGCAGGCTTTTGGGAGCGATGCTGCTGAAGTCTGCTGCTGCTTTCTGAAGCTCCTGCTGATGCTGTAACTCCTTTAACTTCTCCTCCCCCATTACCATCCCCTTTCTCCTGCTACTGATTTTCCTGCATAGTTTTTAAGTAGCTGCGTAAATTTGCCTGCACAGATTTGTGTGCTGGCAACCCACACCCCACCCTCCCACGTTTTCCCTTCTGTGTGTTTTCTTTCAACGCGAAAACTGCCGCCAGCATCGAGAGCGTCGAGAAGAAAAATGAAATGTTGTCTATGCATGAATGCAGTCGCCGAAGGCACGAGGCAGGAGGCAGGAGCCAGTGGCTGGGGCATCCCTTTGTGCTTACACTTTGCGTACTTTGCGTGTACGAACAAACGGTTTAAGTGCTTTCAAAATGTTGACGCTCGCCGAGGATGCTGCTGATGATGCTGACGATGATTGGGCAGAGAGCATGGGGACCTGGGGACTGGGGACTGGGGACTGGCATGAGGTTTGGGGATTGGCCAAACTCTGGATTCATTTTATTATCTGCTATGTAAATTTGCGCGTTGAAAAGTTTGCGGAAAGTATTTCAAGTTTGATTTTGAGGTAGCGGTTATCCCCTGGCCTGGGATTAGCCAGCCTTTTCTTATTTCCCCCTCTCTCTCGCACACCATCATCCTTTTGGCCCTGGCCAAAACCCAATAACCGACGGCGCTATTTTGTGGCGGGGGGTGGAGGGACCATAATTTAATTCAATTATCGTGGCTGCCTTCTCCCTCTGCAACGTTCAAGCCACCGCGGGACACCGCAACTCTCCCCAAACGCATCGCCTCCGGACTGTGTTCGTTTTTTATGGAATTTCTATTGGATTGCCGCTTAAAATGCTAAATTATGTTCGTTCCTGGTTCTGCCCGCAATGTCTATAAATTTAAATGCCATGGCGCTCTGTCTCTGTTCTGTTGCTGTTTCTGTTTCTCTTTCTTTACCGTTTCATACCTTCGGAAATTCATGGCTGCTGTAAAAATTTGATTGCATATTTCGAGGCGCGAAAAGCTGCCGCATATGAAAAATATTTAAGGAGCAGGCTCTGCCGAGGCTGTGGCCAAAACAATTTGCCAAAGCCGCTTAAAAGCCGCAAGGCGCTGAAAGCATTGCATACCTTGAGGCGACCACACACACACACACACTCACATGTGTGTGCTGAGTGTGTGTTGGGTCCTTTTGTTTTATTTGCTAAGGCGTCAAGGGTAGGGACTGGGGGAGCAAAGCCTATTAGAGCCACAAGGAAACCAAGATGGCGCCACATTAAATTTCGCTTTCCCTCTGCGAGTATTTGCTTATGTGCTCTCGCCCTTGTCTGGCGCACATAAATATGCTACAAAAGTTGAACCGCCGCCATGCCGAATGTCCTGCTGCCTTAGTGAAGCGATAAAACGGTCCCTGTCGCCGCTCCTCTGGCTGATTATCGGCGAGCGTCCTTCGCTTCGGCAGCATCGTAAAACCAGCAGCAAAGGAAAAGCTAAGCTTCAAGTTCGGGCTAAACAGCAGCCAACTAATTGTTCAAGCTGCAGGAAAAATCTTGGCAAAAACTTAGCAGTGAAAGAGAGAAACAGTCTGACGTCAGCCTTTAAGAGCCGAAGGCCAGAGGCGACGGTGACGGCGACCCCTGCCACAGTCACAGCCACTGCGATGCGTTGTCATGCCGAATAAGAACATCTGGATTTGAGTTTCGTTTGTTGTTCGTGGTGGCCCATTTCTCTCTTATCAAATCAGAGCGACTTTTGACAGCTTTTTGGCAGACAGCTACCCAACCGCCAGGGGGGCAGGGGGGTACATCGAGAGATATACGATTTTGATATTTGTTTCTGTTTGTTGCGGCGCTTGGACTTATTTGTGTCGTCTGGCAAAGTAATAAATTTTTCAGCCAAAAAATACCAAACAAACTGTAAATCGTTTTCATTAAAAAACATGAATGTGGCAGCTTCCGTTTCCGTGCTCTCTCCCCTAATTTATTTGGGCTCTAGTATCGTCTTGTGTTTCACTTGAGTTGGCAGCTTGATTTTGATTTATTGACCTGACAGGTTAAGGCCTGCATTAATAATGCCAATTATTGTGATTGCCCCAGCACAGATTGGGGGATTGGGGGATGAAGCGACGAAAATCATTAGCCCGCAACAGCTTTGTGAACTTGTTGGCTTGTTGGCTTTTTGGCTCTTTGGTTGGGCGGAATAATCAGCCGCCTCATATCTGTTATTCAGAGTCTTTAAGCTTTTAATAGTCATTCTCGTGGCTCTTTTCCCAATTAGTTTTCTTAACTTTTTCCCTAAAAAGGGAAACCCTGTAAAGGGTAAATGTCTTTCGAGGCAGTTGAGAGCTTTGATCAAGCACCAAGCACCAAGCACCAAGTAAATGCCAAATCGATGGCCATTAAATCCAAAGAAATAACTTTCTTCTCCATTGACCAGCCGCAAGGAAATACAATTTTCTTATTGCATACTTTTAAGCGTTCCATAAAACTTTCAACTTGTAATTTTGGCTTTAAAATCAAACAACAACTTCCCCTACAACTCGATTATTAACTTTCGATATCTGTTTGTTTTCATTGCAGGTAAAACCCAGGCGCAGCTGTATATTTCCTGCCATTAATATCCCCATAGATGTGCTCGTATGTATGTATGTTGCCTGTTTGTATGTGGGAAGTGCCGAAGAGTGCGCATCCATGCTGATGCCAAAATTGGATTATAAACTTCGTTGAGCAGAAATAAATCACTTGACTTTCCATAAATCATTAGCAAGTGAAGCAATCCAAGCGGGGAGTTGGAGGGCGGGATCCCTGGGGTCACGTCTGCCAAAATCAAAAGCATATTATGCCTGAAAGTATGCAAACATAAACCAATTATGGCCCAGAGACCCTAACCCCAGCACACGGATCAGAGACCAGAAAAGGGCAGAGCAGCGGCAGCGGCAGGGACAGGGACAGCTTCCGCCCTAGATATTATTGTTGTTGTAGCAATCCCGCCCAAGGGGACAATACGGCGGCATGTGGCGGGGACCCAAGAGTGGCAGTCAAAAGAATCGCTGAAGCATTTAATCAAAGCACGCACACAAATTTACACGCTAAACTGATTACGCGGAAAAGCCAATAATTATGTAATCATAGCCCCATATAATTTTTGACAAAGGTTCCATCTTCTTCTTCGTTTCCCTCGGTTTCGCTACGCAAAAGGTCAACAATTTCGGAGAGTTTTTGTCTATTTCACAGCCGACAAACTTTGGCGGCAACTGTACAACATTCATGATGCCATTACCGAGTATCATTCCCGCCATTTTGGGCACTGTGCAATGTGGAACAGTTTGCGGTTATTGACCAAGTCGTGCTGCAGTTGGACGCCGTCTGGAGAATGGCAACGGAACGAATGGGTGGTGGTGGTGTGGTGGGGGGAGATGGGGCAGCTCTTTTATGTTGCCATTGAATGGCTCTGGCCAAATGGCTATGGCTGGCTGTTAAGGGTGCAATGGAAGCAGAGGCAAGAGCATTTTCCAGCACGCCGTTACTTTTAATTAACTTTGATTTTCATTAAAGAAGCCATAAACAGAAGCGGGAAAGCAACCCAGAACACTCTGGTCTCTCCCTCTCTTTCACTCTGTCTGTACCTCTCTCTCTCTGTCTCTCCTCACTCTCATACTCTCTGTTTTACATAATGATTATGAATCGGATCCAGCGGCGCATGCATTATTCAAAACAAAAGTTTAATAAAAATTCATTTCAATTTTTAATTAAAATTAAATTTTCATGCCATGTTTCTGTTGCTGCTGATGCTGCTTCCCATAGTTTATAGTTGTGGCTGCCTCCCGCAAAGGACCTGCCACAAGGAAATTAATATTTTGGCTTCCACACACACACAGAGAGAGAGAGCGAGAGAGAGAGAGATGGAGAGAGCGAGATACTGCCACGCCGCACAGAGATAGAAACACAGATACAGTCATGCGTGGTGTCCATTTTAATTATGCATAAATGTCTGTCTGCATTTTTGCACTCGCCAGAGTGTAGGGCATGGGGCATGGGGCATGGGGCATGGAACACGGGTCTCTGCAATAATTTCCATAGTGGTATTTGTACAAGTTTTTCTGCAGCAATTTGATCCACTTCCATTCCGGGGTAAGGTGTTGCAATGCCTGCAATTCCCTTCGGCCTCTCTCTCTGTGCTCTCTTTTCGCTCAATTTTCGTTTTTTTTTTTTTTGGTTCGTGTCCGTGCCACAAGGTAAATAATTGACCAGCGGCGGAAGCCTTTGTTTGCTTAGGCTCTGGGGGCCATTAGCCCCGTTCTCGCTTGCCCCTCACGCTGTCGGCGCACCAGTCATTCACTCAGTCACTCAGTCAATTGTTGCACGTCTTTCATGATGTTGCACAATCAGCTTATTAGTGCAGCTCACTTAGGGCAAACAAAGCCAAGCTAAACTGTTAATCGCCGGCAACACTTAAGACAAACACGAGCCCCTGACACAGGGGGCGCACCTGCCATAGTAGGCGGACTCTGCCACAATTGCATGTCGAGTGGAGTTCCGCCCGCCTCCTCCACACAGCACCCACAACACCCACTCGCTCCATAAGCCAACATCTGACTGCCTTTGTTCGCACTCAGGACACATGAATGCACATGCAGACGGGGACGGGGGGGAGAAAGCCAGAGAAAGGAGCAGCTTTTCAAGTGGATTTTCCCTGCTTCTCCATCCTCTTGCTTCTGTGTGTGTGTGTGTGTGTGTGTGTGTGTGTCTCTCGTGCTAATCTTGATGGCCTGCCAATTGCCAAATGCAATTGCCATCGACTGGCAGGCCCGGACAGGAACACCAGAATCCACTTGTTGGAGGTGTGGCAGGGCATTTATTGTACTCTGTTTCGTTTCGTTTCGCTTCGCACCTTTTGGCAGTTCTCCCAGGGAAAACAGAGAAGCTCTCAAGTGGATCAGAGACGCCAGCCACTTGACGGCATAACTTCCACTGAAGGACATCGCCAAGGAAACAGATTATGCTGCCCTTTGGCATCGGCATACCCCAAAGGGCTGCCCCTTTCCCTATACTAAATAGCTGTTAAGGCTTATGCAAATGTTGACCAATTAGAGGGCTTTTAGTAGCGGCGCATCGATTAGCGGTGGTTGGCGTTTTCCGGTTCTCAACTCTTTCGCTCATTTGTCAACAATTTCAATTGAGTTTCTGGTCGGGACAAAACCCCGAAGGAAAAAAGGGAAACATTAAATCCAATTGACTGTGTGGGGCGTGTCCCAAAGGGAATGCTGTCCATTTACTTTTATTCCATGTGATATTATTTTAGTTATTTATTTAGCAATTTTTTGCTGCATGCGAATTTCCATAAAATCTCAACGCTTTTGGTGTGTGTTTGCAAAACGAAGCTAAATAAACCAGTCAGAAAATTGGGGTAACACTAACTGCAGCTGCAGCAGCAGCAGCAACAGCAACGCACTTTGTCATGGTTTATGCATGAACAACGGCATCAACATGCAACATCCCCCGATGAACATGATGCAAATTGCATATGGAGTCGGTTGCATGCCAGTGCATATGGAGCTACATGCAACACCCCACAATAAAAGTGAAACGACAGGGATCAGGACTGCGCTGCTGCAGCGTATGCCACACAATTGTTTGCACTTGCCACACCCCCAAAACAGCAGCATCAGCAGCAGCATGTTATGCATTTTCGACTTTATGGTAAATCAGATTAGGTCCTGCCTCTGTTTCTGCCCCTGCCCCAGACATACACAGATGAGAGACCCACATTGAAACTGAGCTCCGCTCAGTTAAAATTTCAATTGTTACAATTTGCTGCAATGTTTTATTGGACTGTCTGTCTGTCTGTCTGTGGTACAGTTGCACGTTGCACTTGTTTGTTGATTTAGCAGTTAGATTTATTGCATATTTGATGCCATGCAACAAATTGCCTGTATGCCACAGGCCAAATCTCTTATCCGTCCAACGTCAGTGTCTTCGTGTGTGTGTTTGTGTGCCTGTGTGTGTGTGTGTGTGTGGAAAGGCAATTTAATAATTTTTTGCTGTTATTTTGGCAGATCAAAAAAGATTTGTTTTCCCATTTTTGGAATGCACATATGTACATATGTCGAGAACTATTTTGCATTGCCACATTTCCACTCTCCAGCATCGAATAACTAAATCGTACACAGTTTCAGTTGCAACTGCAGCAGCAGCAGCAACTATTACTACGGCCAGAGCGAGGTCACGGCATAAATTCTGACATTTTTGTGTGTTGACCCATAAATATTTGAAATGATTTGATATATCTTCCATTTGCTTATGTAACATTGGCTCCTGCCATCCTGCTCTCCACCTTTAAATATGCAGGCCTTTAAATCCTCAGTAAAATGCAACACGTGAGAGCTAATAACTCGATGTCCTCTGCAAATATTAGTTGCAATCGGATTATGAAAGGACACTGCTTGCAAGACAATTGATTCGGTTTCCCCTGGGTTTAATCGCTGGAGCATTTCAACTGCTTTAAGGATTTGAGAATGGAGTTGTGAAATTAGTTTCAATAGGGCCAAATCAACTTATGTTTCTATCATTTATTGGCAGCACTTCATCTGGGAATCCTTGCTGTAATTAGTTTTGGTTTTCAGTGCCTCAATCTCATTATGTTGTATGCCACCTGTGTGTGTGGAGCTTCGCCGCATTCCTCGGCAATTATCAGCATGAAATGCTTTGCAGTTTTCCCTTTGGCTTGCAGCCGCACCACAATGCCATTGTCAACGCTCACTGTGAGGGTGGTGGCTGGTCTGCTGCCTTTTCCCCACTCACAAAATTACCTTTTTGCGTTCTACCGCTGTCATGTGGCGGCTGCCTTTGCTCTCTCTCTCTCTCCTCGTGTTGCTGTTGCTGATGCTGCTGTCGCTTTTGTCGCTCTTGTCGCCGCACTTAATTTATGGCATTCGCTGTTGCCACAAAAAGACAGCAACAACACCAAGCACTGCGCATTTTACAAATTTTTGGCACACTGCTGCTGATGCTGCTGCTGCTGCAACAACAGCAGCAACATCAGCAATGACAACAGCAATTGCCGCTGCGGTTTGTTGTGCCACAAGCAGTCATCAGGAGAGCGGGGCAGGGTGGTGTGCGCGCGTGTGTGTGTGTGGGAGGGGTGGGGTGAGGAAGGCTTAGTGCTAACAATGAAATTTGCTGCACTGCCAAAGGCATGCTACAAACCTAATTACCATAAAATTACACCAACACACGGCCATGCCACACGGTTGTGCCTCGCACTGTGACACATCCCTGTGACGGCAACACACACCTTTCGACCAATAACTGCCAGCGACGATTAGTAATTTTTTGACAGGGCAGCGAGCGGAGTCCTTGGTGTACAAATATGCACTCAATTAATTTCGGCAAATGTGTTGAGCAGCAGCAGCAGCAGCAGCAACAATTGCACTTTTTTCCAGTGTGAACAATTTACTGCATTGTTCTGGCAAACAGCAGAAAAAAACATACAATCCGTGGTTGATATTCCGACTAGACGATACCTTGTACTCATGCAATGAATGAGCGAACAATAAAATATGTAAAGAAAGTTCTACAGCTTCCAGCACACGATCATAACAGTGTGCAAACCAAATATTGGATGCTCTTATAAGTGGGGTCCTCCTGCTGCCTGTTACTTATGTAGACTTCCACAAATATATCCCTACAATTCTCGTATAGTGGGTACACAAATTGCTGAATAAAACTTTCACTTTGGCCGCAAACCGAGCAGAGTTCTCAAAAAACAATCAGAGAGATGGCAAATTGCACATTTCCGCATGGAAATGCACACAGACACAGATACCCATCCCCTCTCCGGAGGGGTGACGGAGAGGCATCTCATCATGATGGTTGCCTGATACTGTGAGGGCTCCTACACCACCGCCTGTTGTTGGTGGCAGACAAACAGCTAAAAACAACCGCAAATTGTTGAATTTAATTTTCATTTTGGATGTATTCCAATTTCATCAACTCGAATGTGAAACCAACACTCCGCAGCGCCCCTCCCACTGAGCACACACACAGCAACAGACACAGACACACTTTGGCTTTTGCCAAATTGCTTTCGTTGCTGCTGCTTCTCCTGCTGACGCTTTGGCAGTGATACAGCCGCTGCGTATACGTAATATATGTTAACTGGTCGAAATTAAAGCCAGGACAAAAGCAGAACAAGCATAATGTGCAATTACACAGTTCGTTCCATAAGCGGGACTCCTCCTAACGAGAACATAATTTTCGCTTTACTGGCCCACATACGACGTGGCACGCACCATGCAGCACGCAGAACGCACCACGTTCCGCACTCACTGGCTGCTTCTGCTGCTGCTTCTGCTAGATGGCGGTTCATATATGAGGGCGACATGTTCGGAATTTATGCTGCAGACGTGCAAGACTCTGGGATATGTGACACATAAAGCTAAGGACACGGAAACTTGATCTCTACTCTTTATACTTTTTGTCGCTCAATCTCTTGGAACTCACACTCTCAATCTCGCTGCCACGGCGACACTTGATCGGTTTGGAGCACCATGGAAATTGCCTCAATTTGCGGCACTTTCCAGCTGCCACCTGCCACCTGCCAGCGTGCCACCCTTTGTTGTCGACACCTGGCGAAAGCCCTTTCAGCGCTATTCAGTTTACCTTTTCGCATATTTTTTATGGCCATCGATCAATTTAATAATTCTTTTTCCAACGGCGCCAACACCGCTGACGTCCATCAATTGTTGCCCCTGAATGGGGCCGCAATGGACGGTAGCGGGGACTTCTGTGTGGTGTGGTGGTGTGGCGTGGTGGGGCAGAACAAAGGATGAGGACTGCCTCAACAGCTGCGCGTTTGGGTTTCCATTAAAATTGTTTCTCTCGTTCTTTTCGATTTGCTTTCGATTCGCTGCACTTCATTTTCTTTTATTCTTTTTCCCTTTTGTTTCTGGGAACACGATTCTTTTCCCCATATGTATGGTGTGTGTGTGTGTGTGTGTGTGTGTGTGTGTGTGTGTGTAGGTATATCTGTGTGCCAGAGTTTGTATGCGTGTTGCCTGCTACAATGTGTCCTCGTAATTTATTCCTGTTGAGTGCCATGTGCGAATTATTGTCAGCGATTTGTTGCAAATTTAAGGCATTAAAAGGCATCGACGTGGAGCACCGAAAAGACACTAAAGGCAACAAAAAATGGTGGTAGAAGGAGGAGAGAGTGTATCAGAGGTAGAATCCTGCAACATACGAGTATTTCCCCTGATGAATGTTCATTTTGTGGATTTTTAAAGCAATGCTTTGAGAGATTCAGAAACATAAACAAAAACAGAATATGAATCGGAAGCAGAAGCAGCAGCAGACTCTGCGTCAGGGTCAGGTAAATGTGAAAATAACAAGCACCCACTCTCCACTCCTTCGCCGCCCCCAAAGCCAACCCCCATCTAATGCATAATTTATTTGCCTTGTACATTTGGGTCGCAGCATAAATCAGAGCGAAAACAGAACAAACCCCAACACAGCGTAAAACGAAAGCAGCAGCGGCAGCAGAAACAACAACAATTACGTGTATTTTCTATATAAAAATGCGGACTAAAAGAGCTGTAAAACCCATTAACAATTACGCGCTGCGTTCAGCTCTTGTTCCAGTTGTGCCACATTTTGTTGTCGTCGGTCGTCGGCGTCAACCTTCCCCGAAGCCAGAACCGGGCCACAAAAAAGGCCCACCACCAGAATGATAACCTAATTAAGCTGGGGCTCACCTTTTCGTGTTCTTTTACATTTTGTTTTTTTTTTTCATCTGGATATTTGTATGCCTTGCAATGTTTCCTCCATTTTCATTTCCATTTTCTCCTGCTCCACCCACACCCCCACAGCCACTGCCTCTTGTCTTTTGCAGGCATCAGGAGACGACAACGATGTCAAACGTGAGGCAAGAGCCAAATGGAAATCAGGGCAAAGACAACACACAACAGTAACAATAACAGGCAACAGGGACCGCGGAAAAGCAAGAGAAACAAACGCCTCAAAGCGAACAAGAAAAAAATTCGGCATTAAAGTTTCATTTAGAGTCTATCCTGCAGGCCGTGGATCTATTCCAATCCACTCTCTGCTTTCCTGGGCATACGCGTTTTTAATTTCCCCACAGTTTATCGCTGCCTTTTGCCCCCGCTCCCCAGAGACTGAGCGAGTGAGAGAGAAAGAGAGCCGAATGCCATTCAATGCCATTTCATTTACTTCCGTTTCATTGGAGCTGCCTTCTATCGAAGCTCTGCCTCTGCAGCGTACTCTTTGCTCTGCACTGAGGGAAAAAAGCAGCAGGTTTGAAGGTACATTTGAATTCTTGCAAAGGATTGAAGTATGTCCCAGAATCAGCCCAGTATGCATACAATAAAATGATAATCCCATTCTGTTTCTGCTGCTCTCTCGACACTTTCTTCTTTGCATTTCCGTAGCTGGCTTCGCTCTCAGTGTATGGGTCGTTCTTTCTCTCTGGTTCTCTTTCTGCTGTTGGCCCTTTTGGCTGCGGCTTGTAATTGCTAATATCCGCTTTTAATTAAGCAACTTCCTTTTCAGCATTGTGGTCCGGCGGACTGTGGCCTGCCTGTCTCTCTCGCTTTTGGTCTCTTCGTTTCCTTTTCAGTTGAAAATACGAGTTTATATATATATATATTATTTTTTTATATTTTCTTTCGTATTTGGCGCCCTTTTTTGTGGATTCGGTTTGGGTTTGCTTTGGCTTGGGCTTGAGCTGCCTTTTGGGCTTTTGTGCATACCAAATAATGCTGGGAGATTGCGCTATTGACCCAAAACTCAACTCACAGGCCCCCTGCATTATTCAGTGCGAGCTTCGAGATTTAATTGGTTGAGGATTCGGGCTTAAAGAGGCGGCGGCATCCCTTTAAGAGGGAATGCCACATGGGTGAACTTCAATTAGTCGGCCAGTGCAATCGTTTTCTAATTTCGAGCACTTTTATCTAAATAACCGCATTCAATGGTGCATGCAACAGCAGCAGCAGCAGCAGTAGCTGGATAACAACGAGAGCACACACTGGGGGTATGCGGGGCCTGTGAACAATGTGTGGAAAAACTGGCCAATGCAATGGTCAATTCTAGTTTGGCAATAAAGTTTCACGAAGCATATCAATTGCTTGGCCTGCGGCTCGCGTCCTTTTCCCTGGAAAATGTGTACAGCGAGCCGAAACAACAGCAACAGCAGCAACAACAACAACAACATCGTGCCACAACTGCAACAACCAGCTTGATTGGGGGTCAATCCACAAAAGCAACATCCACAATAAGAGCAACATTCCGTGTTCGATTTTTGCTTCCTGATGCTGTTATTGTTGCTGTTTTTCCTTGTTTTTGCCATTGTGTGGCACTGCTACTGCCACTGCCACTGCCCCTGCCACTCTCATGGCCCACGGTCTCACAGTATCTGGTCCTTCGTTTGGGTTGTCTCTGCGTTTTGTTGTTCAATAATCAACACCAGAGCAGTGCTACAGGGAGCACCCACACACCACTCCTCTCTGTCGGGGCAGGCGGGTCTACAGGGAGAGGCAGGCTGGACTGGCAGGAGTGCAAACATGCTGCAGCTGTTGCGAAAACCTGCATTTGTGGTTAAAAAATGGAGAGCGACGCTTCGTGTAGCAGCAGCAGCAGCAGGAGCAGGCAGCATCAGCAAGGGGAAGTGGGTTCAGGCCCAGGGTCTCAGTGCAGACAGGTGAAAATTGCTGTAAAAATAGCCATAAAAAAGTGGCATCCACGAGCCGTTAGACGATACATGTGGGGTCGTGGCAGCAGAATAAACGGCGAAAGGACATCGTGTAAGCCGGTGGCAAAAGGGGCAGCCTGCAGATTTGAGGGCATATCGACGACTGGTAGGCCTAGCATATAGGGATGTGTCGCAGGGTACACCAAGAGTCGCCTGTCCTGTCCTCGAATGTTTGCTAATAAATGTTGGATTGTTTGATGTCAGCGAGCCGTGGTCAGAAATCAACGTAGCATACACTCGGGGCCGGGGCCGGGGCCCCGTGCATTAATTAAGCTTTGCGACTCTTCACACCTGTCTCCCCCCACCTGCCTATGCCGTGATGGCCTGCAAATGTAACTGCAACTCCTGACCTGGACAGAAACCCCAAGCATTGTTGTCACCTAAGCGCCAGAAAGTAGGCTCAATCGTATTAGGAATTTCGTTTTAATGGTCATGCCGAGGCAGAGGCAGAGGCAGTGGCAGTGGCAGGATGTGCAGCTCTGGTTTCGTTGGCAGTGCAAGTAATCGGCTTATTCAAGCTGTTGATGTTGCTGTAGCTGTTGCTGTAGCTGTAGCTGCTGCTGCCAAATGTATGCAAAATGCATGCAGAGCCAGTCATGGCTTTGTCTGGAGAGGCAGGCAGGGGCCTGGGCCGGGGCCGGGGCCGGTGCCGGGTCCAGAGGTTGCCTGTGGCACTGGCTAAGAGTTGTTCACTTGGCAGCAAACCAGGCTTAGTGTTTAGTATTTTTGCAGCATGCAACGTGCAGGCGGAACTGCTCCATTTTTTTGGGGCCAGCTTAAGAGTTGATTTCGAATTGAATTGAATGGGCATGGGTTTGATTTTAGTTGAGTTTTTCATTCACATGCAGCTGCCACCACACTTAATTGTCATGGCGGTTCAATGACACACACACACACGACCACCAGTTGCTGCTTCTGGGCGAGTGTTGAAAGTTTATTGTGACAATCGGCTCACACGCCGTTCTATGGCTTCATTTACTGTTGGCTGCCTCTTATACCGCCACTGGAATAACAGTTGCCACATCTAGAGCTAGTGCCTGAATTACAGTTACAGTTGCCCCATCCAGAGGCACTTGCACAGGCAGCTCGGAATGGACGTTGCCCTGGCAGTTAAGCTTGCAAATAAATCTGAGAAAAGTGCAAGCTGATACGGTTTGTGCACTCAAGGAAATCAATGAAGGGAAACTTCCTTGTGCACTCGACTCTCGAGTCGCCTCCAGCCCATTAGTCAGGTAAATCTCCGCCATATGGAGAGGCAAGCAAGCAGCCCTCCAACCTGTTGCTGCTGCTGTTGCTGCTGGATGTTGCTGCTGCTGCCTTGGCAATTACTCAGGTTTACGATTCATTAAATCTTTATGTCGCCAGCACATAATGGATTAAAAACGAGTGTAAATGTACGACGGAGGTGGACCATTTCGGGCGAAGACTTTGTTGCCACCGCCTCCCTTTCTTTTTTTTGTGCCACTCTTCTACCGCTGCCTCGTGCTGCTATTTGAGCTGCCACTTCTACTCGTGTTTTTCTGTTTTCTTGGTTTAATGGAGTGCACCTAATGGCCATTTTTATGCGAGTGTCGGCTTAAAGGCTCCCTTTGTTCTTGCCACAGGCTGGGCTGCTGCTCCTCTGTCTCTCGGCTGTCAGGCAATAGAATTGCAAATGTGAACTGCAAAGCGGTCAAATATTTGCCAATTTCTGGATGGTCGATGTCAACTGCAGCATTTGTCGCAATTCTCGCATAAATTTTGCACACAAAAATGCAGGCACCTCCCGCTGCATCCAGCTGCCTCCCGCTGCCACCAGCTCTCTATCTCCATCTCTATCTCTTTGCAAATGCAAATCCTCTGCCTGCCACCCCGTGCTGCGTGTAAATGAAATGTAAGCAGTGCCGCATATTTCATGACACGCTGCATAAAATACCATCGTATTTTAGTTAGCGACCAGCCAGGCTACAAGGACAGCAGGACAACTCTGGCGAGTGGACTGCCCACCCACAGCCCCGGCCGTATGCAAATGCGGCAGCCAGCGAGGGAGAACTTTATGGCAATGTTCCTATCTTATTCCATGTTGCTGCTCCTGCTGCTGCTGCTGTCGGTGCGTAATCTCTTGTGCCACAAAATGGAGACCGGAGACCGGAGACCAGCAGAACTTTTGTACTTTTGTTAGTTTTCCATTCGGACAGAAATGTTATTAAGCTCGTTGGCATTATTTGATTGCCCTGCCGCACACCCGGACCCCTGAGCCCCTGAACCCCTGCACCCTCGGATACTCGGAGAAACTTGACCTTAAATACGATTGTTTAGTGTAATTTCATTTCATTTGTGCCCCACCCGGTGTGGGTGCTCCAGCAAAACTTGCTTGACAGCAATTAAGTTTCTGTGGACACGGGGACACATGTTGCAGGGCCCCAAGCGCTGGAAGGGTCCCGGAACCCTCTGCCAGTCGTCGTTCCTATGCCATTCTTGCTGCCACCCTCCTTCCCCCCCTCCCTAACATTATTACTTTTATCGGGCAACATTGACAGAACAAAAAACCTGCTTTGTGTACAAATTTTCTATTTATGTTGGGACACAGCACCCCCCGCTCTGCTCTATCGCACTCTCTTTGGCAAGACAATCGATGGATTGAGCCGATAAAACCCACTCACCGACCGTAAACCATCAACACAGTCAGCCACATATGTATGCGCACGCATAGAATAGAATGGAATGGAAACATTTTTGGGCTTTTTGTGCTCAGACAAAATGCGTTGTTAAACATGTTTTGGGTCAATATCATAAGCCATGATAGTTATAAGCCACAAAATGTTAGACAAACACTTAAGCAGACACACTGGAAGATGGGTTTCGGTTTCGGTTTTCGGAATGGGGAAGGGGTAGGGGTTGGTGTTGGGGTTGGGGATGGGCATGGGGAATCAGCACGAAATCCATTCAATGCCATAATAGACACTGGAAATGTTCCACCTTTCGTTCGCTTGGGTTGAGGGCTGCCGTAAAAATGGGAAACCACAGAAATTGCATTTTCGTCTCGACAGTTTTTGTGGGTTTCCTGAATGTCCTTAACATGTGTGCGTCTGTGCCTGTGTCTGTGTCCGGGTGTGTGCTTATTTTGTCATTTACGTGTATCCCTTTTAATGCGACCCAAAAAATTAGTTTTTATTGTCACACAAAGGACATTGGCAATGGCAACGGCAACGGCATCGGAGCGACAGCCAGCCAGATGAGGAGTTTAGCCTCTGTGCTCAGTTATTAAGCTTTTGTCTTTATTTTATATGTTTTACAATCTCTGTTACGTCCATGTTGTGTCCTTGATGACACCGCCAGTCGTCTGATGCCCAAATACAGGATCCAGTGAGCCAGGCAGCCTGGGAGCCAGGGTCCAGGGTCGTGTGCGGTCGTGGTCCCTTCAATTGAAATGTGTGCGCTTTTGTGGGTTGATTTTTCGTTTTTCGACCGCACACAGCCTATCCATATTAGTGTGTGCGTGTCTATGTGTGTGTGTGTTTGTGTGTGTGGTTTCATTGCCTATGACTCGAAATCGGAATCGGAATGGACGACGAGGCCAACATGTAATTGCCTACTAAGTGGGATGTGTACACATGTCCATCTGTAGCTGCATAGTCGGGGACAGGGATACCTTCAATTTCTCGTTACTATGCTGGAAACTAGGCAGTGAAATGTTGCTGCAACTCTTAATTGCAACAGAGGATGGCAAAGGCATAGACATGCACGCACACAGATTGGCAGTAACCAGGAGGCAGTCATGTGCAAATTGCGATTGCTACTGGTGTTCCACTCCTCTCTCTGTCTCTGGTGTTAGCCTCAACTTGCAACAGACCAAGCAGAACAGCTCCGATAAGCGATAAGCTCCTGCAACAACATTTTAAAGAGGGACAACATTTCCAGCATCAAATCAGCTTTAAGCAAGGATGCGGATGCGGACACATGCCACAGCCCAGACCGAAACAGATGGGGGAGGGCGTGTCAGGGTCAGAGGACACTCTGTTGTTAATAAAGTTCAATTTTGGCTACAGCATCCACCGCCAAAGCAAAACAAAACCAAAAAAATACCAAAAAAATTCAAATGACTTTGGATAGGGGGGGGGAGGGCGTGAGGCCTCGAGTGCTGAAGCTGCCGCGCATTTGGAGTGCGTTAAATTTATTTATTATCATTGTCAGCGTCATCATTTGGGGCAAAGTGTCATTTAGTACAGGGCCAAGCAAGGCAACAACGCGGCGGCAAGGCGGCAACATGCCACAAAATGACAAAACGAAGCGTAAAGCGGAGCAGGCGGCAACAACAGAAGGCAGCCCGTCCCGCAATTTGCCTCTGCCGCACAAATAACATCAAGTTCAAAGCTAATGGCTGGGGCAGAGTTTGGGAATGTGGTGGCAGGGGGTGGGGGGTGTAATGGGACCCCAGGAAGGACCCAGGACTCTGGCATAATCGAACCAAAGCAGACAACGGGAAAAAAAAGTAAGACAGAGAGAATGAGAAAGGGAACGGAGGGGGGAAAACTGTAACGAAAGCGAAACGAGAGAAGGCTGCCGCACAATGCATGTGGCATGTGGCAAGTGGCAAGTAGCAAGCGGCAAGTGGCAACTGCGAAAATGTTTGTATAGTCGAATAACGAAAGCAGAAGCAAACCGAAAGCCGAAGCCAGAGCTGGAGACGGAGACGGAAAAGCGAATGGGAAATGGAGATTGGGCGAATTCGGTGTTCGGGTGGTCTGGGGTCTGGCGGTTGGGGGTTGTCTGTTGGAGGAGGGTTGGAAATAATGTACGCATTAATTCCTCATTTAAATTCAGCGGCGCGTACAACGCATTAGTTGCGTCATTCCCCCGCGCCCTCCCAGAAGCTACTCCTCCACTCGTAGCCGTAGCCGAAGCCGGAGACACTTTTCGCTCCGTTTTCAAGAGTCCTTCGATGATGATGGCCTTAAAAGCAGAAATTCCGCTCTGGGCGAAAGTGATCTCGTCCTGCTGCTGCTGCTGCTGCTTCCTTTGCAAGGAGGAAGCGAACTACTTGTGTGTGGAGCAGTTGGTAAGTTTCTTTGCTGAAATTAGCATAATGCCAGCGAATTATGCAATGCTTTTTTGCGACTCTTCGAGTTTCCATAGGTCCATCCATCCATCCAGCTCCACTCCCTGCCACAGTTGGCTAAGTGCACTTTCCACCCGAAAAACAGTGAGAGAAACAAACAAACAAACAACAGCAGGGTGCCACAGGGTGTGAGGGTGCCGTAGGAGGGCTCCTGGCCAGGTCAAGTAAATCAACGCATTACACTTTGTAATGTGACTGAATAAGCAGTGGGAATACGATGGCTGAAGAGGGTACAAGGGGGAGGCACATTGCTCAGAGTGTAAGTGCAAATGCACTGATAATGCCAATAATTCAATTATCCTGCTGCGCTGTGCCCACACTCCCACACCCACAGCCACCCTGGCTGCACTGGCCAGCTTGTCTTGGCTTATTGTTATTGCCAAACCGAGTGACTAGTTGATGTTGCTGTGCTTGCGTTGGTGTTGCTGTGGTTGTGGCTGTAGCTGAAGCTGTATCTGTATCTGTGGCTGCACTTACAACTTCCAGAGATTGCAGCTACTTTTGTTGGTTGCACGTCTCCGGCAGCATCTCCGGCTTCTCGCAGCTTGCCTCGTATTAAGAAGTCACTTAGTTGACAGCCAGATAACAAGGAGCAGAAGCAGTAATAGGAGCAGCAGGAGCAGCCGGGACGGGCAGCAGGAGAAGGAGACCAGCCCGGCAGGACGTAAATTGAAAACAATAGTTGCAATCCAAACGACACACGAAATGTTTCAATCTGTGTTGGTGCTAGTCTTTCGTCTGTGGGTATAAACATAAATAGGAAATGGATGGATGGATGGATGGATGGACAGATTGCCTGTGTGTATCGTTACACGGTTTATCACTTTAGAGTAGGTCAAGATAGTGCGAGGAAGGATCTCTGAAATGGCTCATTAGGATTGCTACTCGTACACAATGTGTGGAGTACCCTGTCTAAAAGGTTACCAGAATACATCACAGGACATCACAGAAAGTTACACTCTGGCATTTATTGATAGAGAAACTGTGAGATAAACTCCATAGCGAGGGTTTTTATGTTGATATTCCTATCCTATACGCATGCCAGAACCGACTTGCCACTGGAATCGATACGTTACAGTGGGAAAGAAATCTCTGGCACTTGCCAGCCTTATTTGCGCATCTTTAATGGTCCAATGCCGGGGCTTAAAGTGCTTTCTGGGGCTCCGGCTCCCCAACGACGGTCGACATTAATTGTCGGCATAATTTCATTACGTTTCGTTCATTAAAACTTTCGAAAATGAAAGTCGGTGGCGTTGGCAGCGACTCCCAAATGGAAAGCGGCAAAAATTGTTCCTCGCAGCATTTCCCCTGGGGGCTAGGGCTTAAGGCTGTGGCTGTGGCACCATCTTCTCTCCGTGGAATTATGGCTCATTAAATGACATAATGCGTGCAGAGTGGAGAGACCAAAATTGTATTTGTGTACGCAGTATGCGACGAGTGTGTGTGTGTGTGGGATACTTTTGCTGCGGCAGCGACAGATGCTCCTTGCGCTGAGTCCTGGCTCTTGAGGCCTGGGTCCCTGCTCCTGTTGTCGCGCTGTAACCGCAGGGCGATGGCACTGCCGCCCGCTGGCGTCTACTAATGTCTTTCTAATACACAGACACGCACCGAGGACACACTCCTACACATGTGTGGCATATCGCAGCGGGTTGCCCAGGACACTTCACAGACATGTGTGCCGCATAATAGTCCCGGCTTGATTTTCTCTCTCTCGCGTCTTCATCGTCTTTTTTCGGTTCCTTAAGGCATACCCCCACATGTCTTAACTGCCGTTGCGTCTTTTTCAATTACACACATAATTAAATATGTTGCACGCCCCCACCAATGCCGGGGCGTGGTATCCCGCGGGGACACAGCCCCATTGCTGTGTGTGTGTGTGTGTGCCAGACAAATACTCCCAAATCTCTCCCAATTGTGCGATATTCCCAGCAGCAAGACTCTCTCCTCTCTCCTCTCTGCTCTCTGTCCCTTTGGCCCATGTCGGATCGCATTTTGTAGATTTTAATAAACACGCAAGATAATTAAATTTAATCGCAGGCTTTTATTCTACATTAGCATGTGTGCGGGTGGGGTGGGCACTCCCCCCCCCTACGGCTGCTGCCCCTCTTGTACAAATGACAAACTCTATTTGCTGTGGCCAAATTCAATTTGCCACCAAAGTCCTGCTTGCTCCTGCTGGTAGACTGGCGGGTCCTTGGGCAAACATTTCATTTTCAACAATTTTATTTTAGAGAGCTCTCCCTCTTTCTCTCTTTCTCCCTCACTTGAGAACTCAAATGCTCTCCACTTGGCAAACAATTTGCGGCTAGATAATTGCACAAAATTAAACATTTCTGCATATATTTTTTTTGTCAGCCTAAAAGTGTACTTCAGACACATGTGAGTGTGAGTGTGTGTCTCGTATCTCTGTGCCTGTGCCTGTGGATCTGTATCTGTATCTGTTTCTCTTTTCCGGTCTGGCTAATCTTTGAGCCAATAAATTTATGCGGAAATATGTGCTTTCCGGCTCTCTGCCTCTGGCACTGTCACTGCCTCTGCCTCTGCCTCTGTGTCTGTCAAAATCTTCTTTCCACTTTCCACTTTGCCGGAGATATAAATACAATTTGCAGGTTTTAATAACCGCAGCTGTCGCCACATCACATCGCCTAAGTGCAAGGCATAAACCAGACTCAGACTTGCAGAAAAAAAAAACGAAAGAAGGAAGGAAAACCCATAGAGAAAGTTGAAATGGGGGACAAAGGGAAATGGCAAATGGGGAAACCACAATTTAAGATCAGAAACAGAACAGACACAGAATTACAGTGGAATAGGAATAGCAACTGGAATAGGAATAGCATAGGAAATAGAAAACAAAAGGCAGACACAACGGAAATGAAGATTTTTATGTGGCCCAAAGTGGGACAGGCAGCGTGTACTTGTGCCCCATAAATTGCTGGCAAAAAGTGTGTGTGGAAAAGTGTTTTGTTGTCACTCGCCCCATTCCCCCCGCCCAAAACCTCCCCAAAGAAAGGACCTTGCACAGAGTCACATACTGAGGCAGCCAAATAAATTTCTATTAAACACAAATGAGCTACAAAAAAGTTTCTTAGAAAAGTTTTATCCCCCCACTCACCACACACACATACACACACACACACTCACACACACATCAGTGCCAAAAACAAGAACAAAAATGTTTTCCCTACTTCGGGAGAGGGAGAGGCAGAGAGAACTTTGGAGCAACAATAATTATGTTGATTACAACAAAGCGGCAACTTTTGCCCTCTTCAATCTGCCGCTAAGTGTCCTCTTCTCTTTCCCCTCTTGCATTTCAGTTGAGGGCTTAAGCCGACAACAACCGTCAATATCCATTAATACGTACATAGGTACATGCTACCAGAAATATCTGTAGTTTTAATGTAAGCCATAATTGTGGCCACTCTTTGGTACGAATATCATCATGCTTATATTGCAAAATATATTGCTAGGGGATATATATGTAAATATATGTAGAAATTCCCTAAAAATCTATAATGGGGAATTTGTAGCTGCAACAATTTCGGAATTTCACAAACTAATTTCGTATGCCACTCCGTGTTGGAGTTCGTTTTTGTTTGGAAATCTAATTAAAATCATGTTTGTTAGCTTTTCCTGGGCAGCAATTATGAGCCATTAGCCCTGACTGCCCAATTATCAGTTAGCCAACAGTGAAAATCGGCGGCAGGAGCACCGGTGGCAGCCGCAATTATAATTAAACTAATTACTAAACATGAGATAACAAAACATAATGAGCTCGATAATGAGGGGATGCCGATGTCGCTCATCTCATGCAAGTGAATGCTGCCGCGGACCAGCAGTAAATGTTGCCTCGTTTTATATTTTATAAATTGGCCAGGACCTGAACTACACACCCGCCGGCCATCAATCAGGTGTGGTACCTGTATGCTGCCTCGCTCCCTGCTACATTCGCCATTTGCCATTCGCCATTCGCCGTGAGCAATTTAAAAGTCGCGTCTAATCTTTGGCCTGTTGGCTCACGTGATTTGTTTGCAGCATCGCCGGGAGCGGGCGGGGGGCGGTGCAGCAGCAGTGCTGGAGCGCATAAATCAAAATGCCATTTTTGATAGCAGTTCCCTTGGCCACCTGCCTGCCACTTCCAGTGCCAGTGCCACTGCCACTGCCAATGGCCCACTCCAATCTCCCCGTTAGACAATATATCAAATTGCTTTTGCATTGCGCGCATGCTACATTTTATTTAGATTCTGGCTTAAAGATTGTCCTGCCCCGCAGCGTGCGGCCAGCGCTAGAGCCCAGACCATGGGGCTGCTGCCACTGCTGCTGCTGCTGCTGCTTGCTGCTTGCATTGTCTGTAGTCTGTTGTCTGTTGTCTGAGTGAGTGGCCCGGAAGTGGGAGGTAAGTGCAGCAGCCGCCCATTAATCATGGCCAGGGGTAACGTGTTGAGGCCACCACCAACATTCGAGGAGTCTAAGCCAGATCCTATACCCCATTCCTATTCCCACTCCCATTATCCTTCATCCCGATTCATAAACCATTATAGTTTGCTCTGTTGCGTTGTTCCTGCTTCTTGTGTGTGTTTGTGTGTGTTTCCCTTTCGGGAAAGGGTTGCGAAATTTATGTGTTGCAATTATTTTCTTGGAATAACACTTAAAGTGATTTACGCGGGGCATGTGAGTGCGGGCCCCTTCGCCCGGACCACTCTCAACGAGAAAACTAAAGAAAATCCCAGCCAAACGGTCCCTTTCCCTTCGGAAAGGACTCTTGTCCGACGCATTGTCCGATGTCTGCTGATGCTGCTGCTTATACCGCCCCATTGGGTTTTGTGCTTTTGCATTGCACTTAATAAGATTTGTTAGACCCCCAATGAAATGGAAATCCATCCCCGAAAGAGGGAGAGCAGAAAAGGAATCCTCGCTTAAGCAAATGACCCACCAAATGGCTCATCATGTGTTCCATTTGTGGGCGACTTTAAGGGCCCAAAATACCTGACGACGGACAAACAGGTTGGTGGACGGGTGGGGTGGGGTGGGTTGGGATGGGTTGGGGTGGATGCGCTGACAAACTTTGATCTCGTATATTGAAATCGTTGCAACGAAGAGGCGGGGCAAGTGCCTCGGGCGGTTGTTTGCACTTGCAGCAACATGCCGTTTGTTTGCACACACACACGCACACAGCATGATGCAAGTGAAATCGCTCGAGTGAACCTGCCACAGGAACATCAAAGGGGCTGTAGACTGTTGCCCCTTGCCGCACTGCACGATGCGGCTTTTACGTGCACCTAATTGTCGCCTCCATTAAGCGAGAAGAGCGACGCCTGAAAGTATGCAACTGGCCATAAATTCAATGGCCAAAATTATTACCTGTAATTACAGGCAGAGGCATAAAACATAATTTGAAATTTATGTTATGTTTATGGCCCGCGGACAGACACAGCGGCCCGGAAAGTACCGACCAAACCCCACCCCACCCCACTCCACCCCACCGAATGAGAATGAGTGCCACTAAATTATCGGCTTAATGTGCCCGAAAATTCCTCCGCTGCATATTCGGGCAAATTGAATTGCGAGAGCCAACTAGAGAGCAGCATCCATTACCCTAATGGACCAACTTTTCATGCCAGCAGCAAACGATTTTAACTCATGAATTCCATTCCCTTTTTCGTTGTATTTGCAGACCTGCTATGAACTGGAGCGCTATCTGCGGGATGAGCCGAAGCTCGGCAAGAAGATACACAGCGATCTGGACACATCGGCCTGGGACATATTCTCGACGCCCGCCCGGCTGCTCGAGGAGCTGAAGATCAAGGAGCAGAACCTGGATGCCATTTCGACGACATCGTCGGTCTCCTCGAACTGCTCGGGCATCTCCTGGGACAGCAATGGATCGCAGGCGCTCAGCTGTGCCGTTCTGGTCAAGCAGGAGCGCATCGACGAGGAGGACGAGGAGGTGGGCTGCGACGACAAGCTGGGCGTGCTCTTTGCGGCGCCACCCTCGGCCATTTCGCCCAATCCCAGCATCAGCAGTGCCAACGGCAACATGACACCCACCAGCAGCAGCAGCAGCAGCAACAGTCACATCAGCATCAGCAGCATCAGCAGCAGCCCCATCATCCGCAGCAGCAGCAGCAGCAGCAGTAGCATGAGCATGAGCATGAGTCAAGCGAACAGCTGCCTGAGCGGCGCCAGCACCATCACCGTGAGCTCGCCGAGCAGCTCGTCGCCCGGGTTCAAGGTTCGCGTGGTGCAGGCCAAGAGCCAGATGGGCAACGGGGCGCGGCTTCATCTTGGACACGTGCAGGACTTTGTCCTGCCCACGCTGACGCCGCCATCCTCGCCAGAGTCCAGCCTGCGGAGCCACAACAACTATGCGCAACAGATCGAGGCCAACGATCTGGCGGCCTTGATCCAACAACAGCAGCAACAGCAGCGGCAGCAGCAACAGCAGCAACAACAGCAGCAACAGCAACAGCAGCAGCAGCAACAGCAACAACAACAGCAAGGCAACTCCACACCCGCCACAGCGATCCTGCGCTTCACCAGCAGCAATCACCAAAACAATCCCACAATGACGCAACTGCAGCAGCAGCAGCAACAGCTGGCCGTCCAGCATCTGAGCATATCGCCGCAGGCCCTCGGCCAGAGCGGCAGCAACAGCAGCAGCAGCAATTCGCCCCACAGCAATGGGGGTAGCAACAGCGGCGGCAATACAAGCAGCAGCAACAGCAGCTCCAGTGGCAGCTCAAGTGGCAGCTGCAACAAGGATCAGTCAACCCACAGCAACATTCCGCGCAGCACGATCGTACGGCTGACCACAGCGAACGGCAAGCCGGGAGCGGCCGGCATCAGCCTGGCACGCGTCATCCAGATGCAGAACAATGGCCATGCCAATGTGGCAGCCGTGCTCAGTGCGGCCGCCAGCAGCAACAGCTCCCACAGTTCCAGCGCGTCGACACCACAGCAACAAGTGGTGGCGCCACGAGCTGACAAATCCACAAACGGTGCGTATGGCAGCCAAGCACCAGCACTTGCCCCATTTTCAGCATCACACCTCTGACTCTTGTGACCCTTGTGACTGACCCTCGACTCTTGTCTCGCTTCAGGTTCTGCCAAAAGTCATCACCCGCGGCAGCATCACAGCGATCACAGCCCGGACGCCAAGCGCCGGATACACAAGTGCCAATTCCTAGGCTGCAAAAAAGTCTACACGAAGAGCTCGCATCTGAAGGCCCACCAAAGAACGCACACAGGTGAGTTGGTGCTTGCCACGGCCATGTGGCACAGGCAGGGCGGGGCGGGGCGGAATGAACGGTATGTGGGATTGTGTGTGTGCTGCTCCTGACAGCTTCGAGTGCCGGCTGCTGAATTATGAGGGGGGGGGAGATGGCATAGGAACAAAAATCAAGACCCAACTGATACCCTGCCCGAAAAGTGTGCCATGGGAAATACTCGTCCCCGTCAGGGCTACCAATTAAAAGTTGTGCCCACACACACATTCTCACACACACCTTGGGGCAAGGACACACCAGCCTGGTCGTCGCTCTTCTGCTACCTTAATAAATCAGAGGCCAGCGACAACAATGTCCTGGACAGAGGCCCCTGGGACACACGAGTGACATGTTGCATTGTTTGCCCCGACACTGTCTGCCGTCCATTGTCCGCTGTCCATGCAGTCGCGCAGGCAACATGCAGCAGGAGAGCGAAGCGAAAGAGTCGTCCAACCAGGGAGGAGCACCGGCAATTGAGGCCCCAAAAACAACCTCATGGCCGGACAGCAGACGATGCTTGAAATTTCAATAAAAATCGCATAATTCAAACATGAAATATTGGTCGCAGAGTGCCAGGAGGCAGAGAGAAATCCCAGCGATGAAATGTAATTTTATTACAACCACACAGTCGAACACCAGAGAGCAAATCTATTGATTTGTGCCCCATGTAGATGCCTCCTCTGTGCGTGTTCGTGTTCGTGTGCGTGTGCTCTGCCAGCAAACACTTAACCCATAAAATAGAAACCAAAATCCATTTCAAGTTCTGCCAAAAAGTGGGCGAAAACAACTCCAAAAAAAAAAATAGAATATTTGCAGTTGTTGGAGAACAGTTTTGTGCGCATTCAGTTAAAATACGTTGAGCGGCGGATTATCCGGACTCTCGACCCTCCATGAATTTCACAGATTCAGAGTTTTGTTTCTGCTTGTCAGTTTTCAGTGTTATGTGGAGCAGCAGCTGAAGGGGTGTGTGCCACAGCCAGCCACACAAATCATTTGGCACACACTCAAAACCAGAATTCCAAACGTTGGCATTCTTCCGAGACATCGTAAACAGACAAATATTGCCGCAGACTAGATCCACGAGCCGCACAATTCGGCAGCCTCAAAAATCTTTTCCTGAGTTCAGTTCTATAAGGTGTAGCCTGGGTGGTTCGGAAGTTATGCCTACTGCGATCAAGCATTCCAAATACCAGGCAAAGTATATCTTTTGCCAGACAATTCCTACTGCAGAAGTAGGTCTCTGAACGAATCGAATGTATGCTCCAACTGTGGAAAATGATCCATTCTGTGGATAGCCTGCTGTGTGTCTGTGTACTTGTTCACTTCTGCGTCCAAGTGTTGGCATCGCATCACATGCCATCAGTTAGAATTGTTAGCTGGCTCTTTGCATGCCCAGCATGTTTCATCAGCAAATGAAATTCGGACGAGAGATATTTCTCACTCAAAAACGAATGTCTCTCCGGGGCTTGGAGCGAGTGTTTGTTTAGTGCCCAAATGTTGGTTCAAGTTGCTGTTGAGTGACCCTTTCAGAGCATACCAATCATCATCAGCTTGAGCTTGAGCAGGGCCGGGGCAGAAACTGGGGGAGGGCCGACGATTCATGCATATGCAATATAAGGTACGAGCATGCTTCTTGCCACACCACACCACACCACACCACCCTTCCCCTTCAGCTGGCATACAAAGTCAACAACTTTCTGTGTCAGCCGCAGGATATTGCTCAATTTGTAAATTTGCTGTGGCCCCAGGATGCGAGGCTTAACATTTTAATTAACATTCAATTTCTGCGCCTCCTCAAAACTGTTTGTTCGTCTCTCTGCTGCTTCTGGTGCTGCCGTTGTTGTTGTTGTTGCTGTTGCTATTTCTGTTTGCCTTTGCCACAAGAAAGCCAAAAACTTCTGGCTCAATAAAAATCCATAATAGTCGAAAGTTTTTGCTCATAATTTTCAGTTTATCTTTGCCCACAAAAACAAGAACAGAAGAAGCAAAAGCTGGAGATGAAGCCAGCGTCGGAGTCAGAGCCAGTGCCAGGATTCTCTGCCACTAAACTGTTCAAATGAAAATCCAGCAAAGCTCATCCAGGGGCGGTTTTGAAGGGGCGTGACTGCTTGATTGGCACCTCGTTGTTGTGCTACGCACACCACCCCATCGCCCCACCGACCAAACGCCCCAAGTGCGGAAAGTGTTAATTTGCTTGGCAGAAAGTTTCCATTGTGCCAACATCCGTTTTGGGCCGATAAAAAATGAAAGAGAGGAATTCTATAATTAATTACACATGCTCTACGGCTGAGAGGAGGGGCAACAGTGGCAGGAGGGACAGCAGCGGCAGCAGCAGCGGGAGTCAGAGGAGTCTAATAAATCAAAAGCCAAGGTGTTGGCCCAGCGATAAGATTGAAACATTTGATTTCGGACGCCCCCAAACAGAAAAAAAAAAGTGGCAAGGCCAAAGTCATGAGGGATTCTGTTCTGGAGCGTTGGGAGAGGAAAACGTAATTATTTTAATGACACCATGGAGACCGGGCGACGCTCCTTTTTTTATTTTGGCTTAAATTAAAGAAAATCTAATGAATTACGTTTTCTGCATTTAAAATTAAGCGAAGGGGAAAATGTATTTGGGGGCATTCTTTAAATGCTGTCGCATTAGAAAGCGGACACATGCAAATAATTGATGATGAGCCATTATTCACCGGCCAAACAGGGCGTCCTTGAGCGTGTGGGGGCCATGGGATGGGTTGGTCGCGGTGGTAGTTGGGAGAGTAAAGAGCAGCGTGCAATGGCAGACAGTGAAATTAATTTGATTTGGGCTCTCGAGCGCGCTTCCTGCGTTTCCTCCTGTGGCTTGTCGGGCTTTTCAATTTGCATGTCCCGGACCATTTAATTAGGAATCCATTCAAGCATTTCCCAGTCGTACTGATCCAATTGTATAGATAGATACGAGCGTATATGGGTACACAATTGAATATCAATTAAAGCGCCATTCGCTGCAATAAATTCCTCACAAACTTTTGCCACAAAAGATTTCAATTAGTTAAACGCAGAGCCGGCTATAAAAATGCCAGAGTTGCATGCAACCACAGACACCAGCAGTGGGAATATGAGTGGGTGGGGGAGAAGTTCGCCGGGTTTTCGAGGCACTGAAACCGTTAAGAAAAGATTACAAGTGCAATCAAGTGGAAAGACGCAAACAGACCATAAAAATTGTGTTGAGTGCAAAAGCCGAGAAGGCATCGACGAGCGCAAGGCTCTCCCCCCCATATAAAGGAGCGCCTGGCAGGAGCCGCGCCCGAAGGGATTTCTTAGCTGCAGAATGCACCACCGAGCTCCACCCCCACCCCCATCGCATCGCATGTCCCGTCGGGGCATTCTTTTCTATTGCCAGCTGAAATTAAAACCCAACGCCAAGTGAAATTTATAAAATATTAACTGGCTCCATTCGCCGCCATACGCTATGGCAAGTCCTTTTTCTCCTGCTAAGCGGCTGCTGTAGACAAGCAAGCTGATGCTGATGCTGCTGCTCCTGCTGCTGCTGCTGTTCGTGCTCCTCCTCCAGTACGTGGCTTTTGTGGCCGACTCCTTATTGCCTTTAAACAATTTACAAGTGCAAGCTTTATGGCCTGCCACTGCCACAGAAGGAGCAGCAGCAGCAGCGGAGCGGTAGCAGCACTCTGCCCCCAGCCCACCGTAGTGGCAACTGCAACTGAAACTATCAATATAGTAGAGTCAGACAAACGGCTGAGGTTAAGTTTTAACTGCGTTCGGCTCAATAAATTAACATGGCGACGTCTCGACGTCGCGATTGGAGCATCGGAAGCTGCTCGTATAAAAGCCGCGAAGAGCGAACACAAAAAATAAAAAATATAAAAATAAGAATAAAGAAGAGCGCTTAACCCAGTTGCCAATTGGGTGGCTTTTTGGCCAGGTCGCGCTGCTTCATTGCCGCTAACAATGTCAGCTGCAATGGCAGCCCTGAAAACTAATTAAAAGGCATTGGCGGATGGCAGTGGCATGGGATGCATTCCAGCAGATACTCGCACTCGTACATCTTGCCCCGCTAGAGGGTAGTACGCGTAGTAAGGGCGTACAAAACTATCGCGAATAGTGCTCCAGAGTAATCCCTTCGGATACCGAACTTGTAATGTAATCCTGCTACACAAATTGATTCCTTTAGCTGCACTTGAGGCTCAATTTATCTCATACAGGGTATCAAATTGGTCAGGATCTTCCTGCTCAGCCCCGATTGCCTCTGCAGTTTGTTGTTGGCTTCGTTTCGGTTTTATTTCGTTTTTGGTTTGGTTTCGTTTCATTTCGTTTGCTGGGGGGCCACTTCAATGGCCAGATAACACGGCCATTTTGGTTGCTTTATCGCTGCTGCTTCTGCTGCTGCTGCTGCTGCTGCTCCCTTCTGTGCAACACTTTTACCCCTGACCATTCGCCTGCTCTTTTGCCGTTTAAATGCACTTCAATACGAGACTCTTGGGGGTCGCATCCTAGATCTGTGTGAGCTTGCACTTTGTGCATTTGACGGTGATTTACACAGCGCCAGAAAGAGCTGCAAGAGGCATTTAGAAAGAGACAGCCAGAAGCAGAGCGATAGAGATGGTGATGGAGGTGGAGATGGAGATGGAGAGAGAAAAAGATGGCCGAGCATGTATGTGTGGGAGTGTGATTGTGTTTGTGCAGTCGCTTATTTATTGGCAATGCTTCGATTCCCAAACATTTCTGACAACATGCCAAAGTGCAAGTGGCAGACACCCACACTTCCACACACACACACACGCTGCATGTATGTATATACTGCTTGCCCCTACACATGGATACAAATACACTCATGCATACAGCTGCAGATACACGAATGGAGGACTTGAGCAATGGCCAAGTGTAAACAAATGGAAATTAAGACATGGTCGAGTCCCATCCCTGGAAGCTCCACAGCAGCCCACAAGCGGAAGGCCAGTCCAGCCCCAGCAGAATGAGCGAGAAGTGTGAACAGCGAAGAGCGAAGAGAGAGTGGGTGAGAGATAGCCCGAGCCAGGGGAAGCCGCAAGTGCATAATGTGAAATTGAGCACGGAAATATCACACATTTCCGCATGCATTAAGTTTTAAGCCAAGTGTATGTGTGTGTGTGTGTGTGTGTGTGTGTGTTTGTGTGGTGTGCGTTACAAAGTTTTCCACTCAGCTTTATGCATTTTTCTTGGCTGTCGTCGTCTACTTGCCGGTTATCTTGCTCCATTTTTTTTTTTTGTTTTTGGCGAGCTCTCTTTCCTTCTCTCTCTTTTTCTCTCCGTCTTTTTGGGAAAAAGAGCCAGCAACGGCGGCAATTTCCTGCCTCGGCTCTGCTGTTTGTCTTTTAAACTGAAATAATTTTGCCATTTTTTTCAGTTTGTTCTGTTTTTCCCTCTTTTGTGTGTGTGTGTGTGTGTGTGTGTGTGTGTGTGAATTTCTCTGGCATTACCCAGCTTTACACTCTGCTCTAGTCAGGCCCTCTCGCTCCGCTCTCTTTCTGTTTCCGTGTTCCTCGTGCGCATTTTTAGGTTCCTTTTTTTTGTTTTGTTTGCTTTTGTGTGAAATTACAACTTCTGCATTTCCTTTTCCTTTCGCCTGGCTGATTCTGTGGCTCTGACTGTGGCAGTGGCTCTGGCTCTGTTTCAGGACCTGTTTCAGGGGCTGGCTCCTGCTCCTGCTCCGGTTGGCTTTTGGCGCTTTGGCTGCCTGTGCCACTGCCACTGCCACTCCGCTTGTATCCTTTGAGGCTTTTGGCACGCATGAAAAATGTTGGCAAAGGACTGGGGACTGGGGACTGTCGACCGTGGACCGTGGACCGTACACCCAGGACGACGGCTTGGCACACCGTTTGACGTTGGCGTCGCCGTCGGCATCAGCGTTAGCATCATTTCGTTTCGTTTCGGTTTTAATTTTACAGTTTTTCATTTTTAATTGTCTTACATTCCTGGCTCGCGCTCTCCCGCTCTTTCTCTGTGTTTTTTCAACCCTCTCTCCATCTCCATCACCATCTCTCCCTCTCTCTCACGCTCATCCCTTTGTGTTGGTTGTTTACTCGTGTTTTACTTTATGCATATTTCGCTTCCGCCGAGGAACGAGCGGCAGCGTCGGAAAAGTTTTTTCATTTGGCAGGCGCGTGCTAAATAAAAAATGTTTCCCAAAACCCCATCTCCCTGCCACCAAAAGAACCATCTACCAGCCCCATCTACCACCCCCTCTGGCTACGCATATTTATGCGCTTTATTGCAGAAGCAGCAGCAGCGGTTGCAGCCCCATTCAGCTCCACACACATTTTTGCCATTTTTAAAACAACTTATTTAATAAGCGTTTCTCTTTCTCCCTCTCTTCCATCCACTCGTTGCAGGTGAGAAGCCGTACAAGTGCTCCTGGGAGGGCTGCGAGTGGCGCTTCGCGAGGAGCGACGAGCTGACGCGTCACTACCGGAAGCACACCGGGGCCAAGCCGTTCAAGTGCCGCAACTGCGATCGGTGCTTCTCCAGGTCCGACCATCTGGCCCTCCACATGAAGCGACACATGTGAGGCGAGATCTAAGCGGTGACGTCAACGGAGACGCATACGAAAGGTGGTAGCACCGCCGGCGGAGTCGGAGTGCAGCGGAAACTGTGTGCCATCAAGGAACGATGAAAAAAACTGCGTAACGCTAATCAAAATAACTGAAAATTAAGGAAAATTTGAATGGAGAATAAGGGAAGGAGTGTATAGAGTGGGAGGAAAATCAAAGAAAGCATCACAACACAAGCACAAAGATGGAAAATAAAGTTCTCTGATTCCGATGGATATTTGTGTTGCCATTATCACCGTTATCGTTTTAGTTTTCGTTATGGTTATCGTTATCATTATCGTTTCAATTGCAAATTCGATTTGTTTCAATGCCTTGTTAAGTGTAAGTCTAAGCCACCAGCATAATCACCAGAATTTCGCAAATACCCCCATACCCGCGCACCCGCATACCCCCCTCATACCTAGCATTTAGCGTCGCGTTCTGAACAAAAAAACAAAACAAAAATATCGTACAATTTACCAAAGCTAAGCAGACATTACTTGTAATCAGTAATGAAGCAGCAGACGAAATAAAAAGAAAATCCACAAAAAAAAAGATTGTAAAAAAACGAAAAGAGTAAAGAAATATTTTTGTTTTCATATTGTGAACACTGCCAAAAACAGAACAGAAAAGAAATGCATGAAAAGAAGAAGGAAAAAAAAATGTAAAGCTAGAAAAAATGTATGTAAATGTGTAAACGTAAAAATAGTTAAGATTATCATCTGTCAGTAATACGGAAACAGAAACAGAAAATAGGAATATGGATAGGAAAAAAAAAAGAACAAGTGCAAAATATGTTTTAAACAAAACAAAAAACACAAAACGATGAATGCTTATTTTTCTTAAATTAATTTTAAATGTTGCCTAGGTCTGATTTTACATTGCATTGCATTTCGCACCACTCAAAATTAAAGCAAATCATCATTAGAATTACGATTAATCGGAGCCTGAATTCATTTGAATTCCGAGGAAAAGCAATTTTGTTGCTATGTTTTTAATTAATATACGTAATTAATTATTTAATGCAGTTTCTCTTGTGCATTGCCTAAGTGATGGAAAGTATTACGAACACATTTTTGTTTGCTATGTGTAACTAATTTAATCAAAATTTTTATCGCTCGATCTACGACTGGAAAACAATTTCTTGTTTGGATATATCATAGAAATTCTTCTTTATGTGCCTCATTAATTTTAATCCAATTCTTTTGCAAATTTTGTCTTTTTTTCGTTTAATTTAGAGGATCAGTTAGCTCTTACTTGTTTAATTTTACTCTTTTGTGTGCTGCATTTTATTTTGTAATTTATCATTTCAGCATTTTTGTTTATTTTTAATTATTTTTAATGAATAAAAAGAATGTGAAAAGCGTACGTTTCCACGGTCTAATCATTTCCACGTGCACCACTCAGCAAATGAGACACGACATCAAAGTATACAACGTTGATCGCGATCGATCGATCAAGCATTATGGTTTGTGTGATGAGAAATTCTGTGATCCAGAGAACAACAGCAACAAAATAGCTAAGGCAAACAAAGCCCAAAACCGAAACAACCAGTAAAAACAAACAAAGAAAACTTAACCAGAAGGGATACTACTTGGGGAAGGAGAGAGTTAAAAGGGGGCACACGCTTCCTCTCGTTTGAAAGAAGAAAACATGCAAAGAATATAGTAAAACTCTTGATATATTACACATCTATGTATGTATGTATATGTTTAGATGTTTATAAATATAAGATCACGACATACGGCTTATCTCCATTATTTGTCTACTTTCCTTAGCATAATTCTCACTGATTGTGGAACAGAGAAAGAATATAACGATAATTGTCTAATGTTATCGATATGTCTAGATGTATCGATGTAAGTGTGTTGCTTGTGCTTTGTGTCATTTGAATGTTGTTGTAATTACGATGTTCTATGTAGCCAGATATCATCCAATCAAAGCCCCACAAATGGTTAGCCCCATCCCCAAATTGCAGTGCATTGACCCTCCCCCTTCCAGTTCATACACCGTTTGGCTTCCAAGTGAAAATTGCACTGAACAATAAAACTACTTGTGAACGAAACGGGGAAAAATTAAATATCCAAAAATGTCTACGATGTGTCAAAAATGCTTCAATCAGTTTAGTCTAACTTTTCGAGATGGAATTAAACCAAAACTAAACCTAAAATCAAATACCAAAACCAACACTAAAAGATATTAAAATGTAAACCCAAAAAGTAAGAAATATTTTGTATAGAAAACCTTTAAACTAAAAATCCAAGAAACCTAAAGAATATTTAGATCCTTAAACAGATATATGATGGTCACGAACTCGATTGGGCGTAACTATAAATATGGATATGGATATAGATAAACCATGAATATATATATGTGTATTTTACAACAAAAAATGTGTATTTTAAAAGAGAAAATTAAACAAAATTAATGTGTAAAAAAAGTAAAACAAAAAAAATTAAAGACTGGTCAACGAGGTGTTCCGCGTTTATGCAACAATTGCAACATAAAAATAATATATACATACATATATATATATATATGAGATTATGAAACAGAAACCCCAAATTATGGTACTCCAAATTGTAAATTGATGTAACAGCAGTGACCCTGAGCGATAGTCATAGGTTCTCACTTGATCATTTCGCGTCTCAAATTCGGCAGCAAACTACGCATACGTAAGAGGGCAGGACAGGGCAATGGGCAGGGCAGAGGCAGGGCTAATCCCGAGGTCCCACGATCCCTTGATCCCCCAATTAAAGTTAATGAAGTACGAATTTTAAGTAACGCTGAATGTGAGTCTAGAGAGTACTAACCCGATAACTATGAATATATTTTATTGTCTACACTGGCACATTTTACAAGGCAGTGCCCCTTGGGTCCAGACCAGTCCGCTGCAGCATTCGAAGGGAGGAGTATAATGGGTTGAAGCGGAGTGGAGTGGAGTGGGTCTGGGTGCCATTGCCGTTGCCGTTTGCTGGAAAAGCAATCTATAAACATTTTCTACATATTTACAGTCGAGCAGAATAACCAAAGGCCGAAGATGGTGCAGAGGCTGGTAGAAGATTTGGCAGCAAGGATGCATAAGGAAAAGTAAATAAAGTATACTAAAACTAAAGTAAATACATTTTAATTTCGTTTAGAGTTTCGGTTGCAAATGTGCTTAGCAATTTCCCTGCGTCCCAAACCCTCACCCTCACCCTACTTCCCACCATCATCAAGTATGATTTCCCTGGGAAAAGCAGAGCAGAACATCATAAACGTTTAGTTTAAATGTAGACTAAATGGCGGACGGATGCCCAGGCATAGCATAGCAGAAATATATAGAGAAACCAACCCCAACCCCAGGCTAAAGCATATATATATGTATACAGATATATACCACTCGTATATACATACACGTACGTGTAGGTGGGAGAGAGGGAGTGGAAGGGAGGCGAGAAAACACGTTTTATGTAGGCAAATAAGAGCATAACTCGTAAACATTTTGTGTATAGTTTAGTGAAATGAATTAGTTTAATGTTAAATCAACTCAAAAAGTAAACTACATTACAGAAATTATATATGTGTATTATATGTATATTAAAATATATACATGGACATATATATTTTAAGATATATAAATGTATGGCAAACCTATTTACGTGACAGTTGTGTGTGTGTGTCCTCGTACGTATGTGAATTAACTTTAAATGTATTCAGTCTTAAGTGGAGAAGTCGTCATTCGGGACGTGGAGCCGTTTTTGAGGAGGATTATGCAAAGCATCTACGAATTAAGGCACAGCATTATAAATTACAACTAAAGAATTACATTTATTTGAGCTACAGACGCACGAAAGGTTACTAGCGAGTGGATGGAAAGAGTCCTGAAAGATGGCTCTAGACAAGGGTCTAGGGAGGCAGCGTGAGAGCGAAAATATTTTTGGGTGGCATGCAGCAAACGGTGATTTATATAGAATTTTTACGCAATAACTTAGTTTAGCCCACTCCTGAGTTCTGTACATGATGCAAAACGACTCGAAATTCATAATTAAATTGTAGTCTTAAGCGTAATTGATATCAAAATAAAGCATAGGCAAGAACAACTAAATGTATAACAAGGAAAATTCACATGTTTTGGCACTGGAAAAACCACATTAACAGAGAATACATTTAACCATAAGTAAAGTAAATCAAAAGAAAATATAAAACCAAAAAACAAAAAAAAAAAACAAAAAACTACATTTAATGCTTGCGCAAAAGAGCAGAGAAATCCTTAGCTAATAGGAAATAGCAGAAAATCTAATTGTCAGTGTTCCCATTATTTATTATCGATGTGTGCATTCGATGTGTGTGCTAAGTTCTTAAAGGCAAGCACTTCTCCCACAATCCCACAACCCTAAAACCCAACACACCGGACAATTGTTTCTGTTTTGAATTTGTTTTAGCGCTTCGCTCATCAGGCAGAAAATTAAAACATTAAATAAATTC
Organism: Drosophila obscura; assembly: GCF_018151105.1. NCBI lineage: Eukaryota > Metazoa > Arthropoda > Insecta > Diptera > Drosophilidae > Drosophila > Drosophila obscura. Next base: position 9,433,930 of record NW_024542774.1, on the reverse strand, counting down.
ATAAAAAATATAATGATAATGGAATGCATTGCATCATACTCTCGATAATTTGTTTTGGACAAACTTTTTGGAAGCTTTTTGCAGCTGACACGAAATGTTTGCACAACAAATTAGTTGATTAACTGCGGGAATTATTGATAGAATTGAATTCAATTAGCATATTTTCAGCCCCTCCCTGCGATCCCCCTTAAAATGTAATTGCATATTCTATTCATTAAATAAAACAAAAAAATTATTGAATTATTATAATTATTATTATGGCTTGTTTGTTGCGGCTTTTTGTGCATTGAATCTCCATATGGATACAATTTAATAAGGGCAAAGAAAAATATAAAAAAATTTAGAAAATTAAAAAAAACTAAAAGTAAGAAACAAAGACACGAGAAAACATTCATTCGGCAAAAAGAGGCCAAAAAAACAGGTGGAGAAAATTCGGAAAGTAAATGGAAATTTTCTTGTATTTAGAATTAGTTTATTATACAAACAAGAACAACAGCAAAGCGAAGCTAAAAGAAACATCTAAAAAGTGAATGAGAGAAGTGCGAGGAAGGAGCAAAAGAATCACAGGACAGGAGATAGGAGACAGGAGCAGAGTAGAGGAGTCGAGGAAGAACCATCAGCATAATTAGAAAAACGTTATTTTTATTCTTGTATAAGTATAAACCGAAGGCATTTTTCAACGTATGAATACTATTATTGTACGTAACTTGATATTTTGATGAGAATTTCTGTGAACAAAACGAAAAAGCAAAAACCACAAAAAAACCGAAATATAGAAAAATATAAAAAAAAAATATACATAACGACTGTCTGCCTTTCAATATGCTGTGGGTAATGAACAAGTTATTTTTGTTGCATTTAAATGATGTTGATTTTGGCTGCGCAACGGAACGTAAAATAATATTACGGATCTCTTCTCTTCCGGTCCCTCTGCATATATTTAACTTTTGTGATGGCAGGCGGCTTTGTATAAGCACTTCACCTCGATGGCCCCCAAGGAACCACAGCAACAGCAGCAACAACGATGATATGAGTCGGATGCAAGCCAATTGACATTAAAGCCCTGGGGCACGAGCCTGTGCATTAATTTTTAATTATACTTTATTGTACTATGGCACTAAAGCCGTGGGCTATGTAAATCATAATTTGCAATGAGTTAATTGCCTGTCAGTCAATTTTGAGAAGTGCGCTACGGACACTCTGCCGCAAAACTTAAATCCTCTTTTCGGCTCACTAAACTTAATTTGGGAAACTTCTGGCTGGAAAATCGCTTTGCATTTCCTTTCAGGCTACTAATGAAACCGGACTTCACATACGAGTACGTGCAGGTCAGGACGGTTTCCTTTCAGTGTGCCGGATGGACATCGGGAAAAGTGCAAGCAACTTTTCTTTGTCGTTTTTCGTAGCCATTTCTTTTAATTCTGGCCCGCAGACGTAACTCTTTTATTTTCATTCATTTCCAAAGGGGCCAAACTAAAAGCCAGAAGATGAAGAGAGCCATAGACAGAGGCTGGCATGGGTCTGGGTCTGGGTCCGGGACGGTAGCAAAGCGAAACGAAGGTTGGAAAACTTTTCATTTTCTTGATTCTGTTGTGCTGCAGCGAAACTTCTAATTACGTACATGACCAGCACTGCACACACATGTGTCGGCCCGGCCGAGAGCAATGCACTGGGAGAAATCTCTGCGCACATCTCTGCCATCTGCTGGCTGGGGAATTTTCCCTTTTCCTTTTTTCCTTTCGCTCGCATGCAGAAGGGCAGTGCAGGCCAAGTTTCTTCTGCTCGGTGCTCGGTGTTCGGTGCCCGCTGCATCTTTATCAAAATTGTTTCCAAAGTTCAAACCACTTTGCGAGCGGCGCGCAGGGAATATGACTTTTAAAAAGTTTTCATCTCCACCCTTTCTGCTCTGCCACTGCTAGTGGCAAGTTTTCCACTCTCTCTCTCTCGCTCTCTCTCTCTGCATCTCCATCTCTCTCTTCTTGCGGCAGACATGTTGTATGTTGCTGTGGCGGCTGATACTCGTCCCGTCCTCCTCGTGTGTGTTGCTCTGAGCTGCACAACATTTGTAGCTTGTCAAAGTGGCTCAACACGCCCGGCATGTTAACTTATTTTGGTGCTTTTGCTGCTTTTCCTGCCTCGGCTCTCGGATCGGATGGCTGATGGCTTGCAGCAGCCAGCTGCTGAGGAGTTGCGGAGGGAGATCGGTGCCGGGGCATGGCCAACATGCAAGGTAAACACAACGTCAGGCGCTGCCTGTTTGCCGTCCACCGCGTTACTCTGCTCTGTGACTCTGTGGGGGTATCTTGATTTTCTTGAAGGAAAGCAACTCAACTCTTTGGTGGGTGGTGAGTCCAGGATATCAGACAATCGAATCCCTGCTGTTTGGTGCTGCAGTTCCTCCGCAAGTTCATTTGGAAACAAAGCTCTCAGTAGTCGCTTTCTGTATAAATTACAGGCAGACATTCAGCTTCAGCATTGGCTTGTATGTGTGCGTGTGTGTGTGTACCTTTGATGGTGTTGGTGTGCGTGTTGGTGTGCATCCTTAAAGTCGAAAGTCCCGAGGCGCTTTTAACACTGACAGCACAACAGCCACACAAGATGCAATTTCTTTCGTTGTGGCAGCCCGGCCACAAAATTGCCACCAAATCAATATTATTAGGACTCGACGAGAAGAAAAGCAGCGGCAAAACGTGTGGGTCGCAAAAATGTCGCAAAAATACACGTATTGCTGAGGAGGGCGCTGACTGAATTGAGTGGGTGGGTGGGCCTGCCCACACAGAACATGTTCTGCGTTCATACGCAAATGAGGGCGTTGCTGGGCTGCTGGTTAGATAGGGGGCAGTGGGCAGGGCGGCAGGGGGCTCAGCGTGTTCCCCTTCCTAATGTAGCAACATGAAAATTATGATTACAAGCAAAGACTGTCATTTGCCATAATATTTGCAGCATAACGATTATGGAGCGCTTTAGTCACGACTCCGACCGAAAATGGATAATAATAAAGTGCTGCCACGGGTGTAGCGGGTGGAGGGATGGCGATGTGGCCGTGGCTGTGGCTGTGGATGTGGATGGGGATGGCCCCAAAGATAACACACATCCAGCGACTGCCAATGACAATGACATCAGCTGCAGACAAGCCCACAGAATGGCACACCGAGAACGAGTGGCACAGAGCATAGAATGGGAGTGGAATGTGGGTGGTGGGGTGTGGGGTGTGCACGGGGTGGAACTACAAAGATGCACTGGCCTGATACGGTGTGGAAGCCAGCTAACAAGACAACCCAAACCAAACCAAATGAAACCACACCGAACCAAAGCAAGCCGAGGGCGTTGTTAGCCTTCCGACGCACTCACAGAGTGTGGCATCATGTGGCAAGCGAATTGGGCTGGCTGCCTCTCACATTTTTGAGAGTTGAAATTCGTTTTGATTTAACGATACGACGAGTAGCAATGAAACTAAATCGAGCAGAGATGCCTGCCTGCAAGGAGTGTAAAATACAGTAAAAACAATTACAATAAGTGCCACAGTAAAACGACTTTTATAAAAGTATCTCAACGACATGGCCTGGGAGCTGGGAGCTGGCAGCTCCATTGGGAAATCGATAAGCCATGGTCATTCGATGGGTTGCCACGTCCAGACTCCAACTCCAACTCTGCTGGAGATGCTGTGGTTCGAGCTCTTGCCATTGGCATAAACAAACAACCCACTTGTTCGTTTCATTTTCAAAGCTTTAACTTTGGCAAGCTTCATTTTTTTTGTGTGCAAGTCCGATACCCAGAACATAAATGAGTAATCTATGACTAACTTTTGCCTGCTTTAATCTAACTGGCAACGATAAATCCTCTTTGGAAATTCCGCTGTGCTCAGACATCTGCCAATTGCCGCAAAAGTTGTAGCATCTGCTTCCGCCTCTGCGTTTGCCTCTCGCTCTTGCTGGCGCCTGGATGAATAAAGAGCTTAGAGGTGCTAATCCAAAGGCGCAGTGAAAATCGCAAAATCTGATTGCAAAGTTGGCCTGACAACCAGTGAAGAAGGGGAAGGGGAAAGGGAAAGGAACGAAATGAAACGGTGCGATGTCATGCAAATGTGGCACATTTAAATGCTTTAGCATGGCAGGTGCACCCGGAAAGCCAGACGCAGTCAGTCGAAAGTCAGACCCACAACCAGATCCACTCCATGGTGCAATGGGTATCGTTTTCACCAGACTCGTCTGATTTCGATTCCGAAATTGCCGGTGCCGTGCCAGCGGCGTCTGTCACTGGAGAACGACAACGACCGCAGGTGCATCCATCCCTCTGCCTGCCTCTCTCTCTCTCTGTCTCCCTTTCTCTCTGCTCCCCTATCTCTTTCTCTGGGAGTGTATCGGAGTGTAGAGTAACTTCTTGTTTACACCTTCTCTTTTTTTTTTGGCAACTGGCGGCAAGTGCACTTGAAGTGTATCGAATTTGTATGGATTTCGCTGGCAGCCAATAATTTGACACTTGCATTGCGGCCAAGTAAAACGAAATGAGACAGAAGCGAAAGAGAGGAGTGGAGAGGGGAGTGGGGGGTGCAGCAGTGAGATTAAGAAGAGAAGAGAGAGAGAGAGAGCTCTCGCAATGTCAGAGCCGCTTAAGCTGAAAAGAGCGAATTCTTGAATAAAAGTTGCCAGCTCCTCTGGCACGCGAGGGCGCCATAAACCAGAAAGAACGAGAGATTCTGTTACTATATGTTACTGTGTGTGTGTGTGTGTGTGGTATAAATGCATGTTGAGTAAGCAACAATAACAGCAAAGCCAACACACACACACACACACAGGCGAACAAACGCGAACCCAATTGTCATCACCATAAAAATAACATAAAACTTTTTTTACGACTCCTGCGGTCTGCGTAAGTCTGTTAAAGAAGGGTTCCCCAGACGGTGGGAATAGTGATATGGGCTTACGGAGTTTATGCGGGGGTGGGATGATGTGGGAATGCTGTCGCAACACTTCAGACTTCAGGCCAACATGCCTTGGCCTTAATTCGACATCGCTTATGTCACGGCGACGGGCTCATTAAAGTTTAATTTGTTTTCTTTGCGTGGCCCCTTGAAGCTGCCCTTCCACCCACCCACCAGCCCATAGACTTCAATGCAGCTTCCCTCCCTTCCCCCCCCTACAACTTGTGTGGGCACGGCACTCATAATTCTCAGTCTAAATGCCGGCTGTTTGGCGAAGCGTAATTGATAATGCATTCAATTGGCCAGCCAATTTGCTAAAGTGCCTAAGTGTAGTCAGACCCCCCACCTACCCCACCATAAGTTAAGTTAACAGTGCCGCAAGTCCCACGTGAAACTGCCTAAAGTTTACCCTATAGAAAGGATAGAAACAGTATTCTATTCCACCACTTATAATAGAATGAAAAGGCACAAAATTAAACAAATTATTAGTTGCTTTATGCCATGGATTATATTGGGAAAGTATTTTCCACGCAGCGTTCTTCCATAACTCTGAAATCACTGTGCAAACTCCTCGAACTCCTTCTCGACTTTCAGTTCCGGTAGCGGGTATTGGCCGCGTTGTCAGAGCACAGATTCAAAATCAACAACAGGCAAGCGACAGGCGACAAGCGACAGCAACAACAATGTCTGACCGAAGTGAGGCGTGCACTCATTTGCACTAAAAGCGGCATAAATATAAACAGGAAAAGTCGCCAGGAAGAAAGGCGCAGACCGAAAAAAAAAACAACAAGGAAAACACCAGCGAGAGAATGGAGGAACTCTCCAAGAGCAAACGGAATGGCAAATCAGGAAAAGAGCACTGGGGAGGGGGTGTGGGTGTGGGTGTGAGGGAGGGCAAAAGGTAGACACAGCCAGACGATGGGTGCTGTGCGTACGAGAGAGAGAGAGAGAGGAGTGAGAAGGAGAGAGAAGGAGAGCGAAGTGGAGTGCAAATGAATTGCAATGCAGCCAAACGTGTGCCCAACTTAACGGTAATTTAAATGTTAATGCACAACAGCCCCCCCCCCTGCCGCCACCACCTACCTACACGCCACACCCAACCCCAACCCCACCCCCGTTGGCTGTTTGTTCGGCTGCTGCCGTTACCGTTGTTAAACGCTGTTGACATCATTGGCTTTGGCCATTGTTGTTTGCATTGTGCCAGTGCCAGTGCCTCTTGCTGTGCCAGTGCCTGTGCCTCCGCCCCTTCCTTGTTTCTTCTGCTTCCACCTCACATTTCCCACCTTCAAAATAGCCGACGGCACCGACAGCCGCCATTTTGTCAATGCTCGTGTTAATGCTGATGATGTGGCATCTCCGTCTCCCCCATCTTTGGCGCTGATTGCACATTGTCCCCCCCCCCCCACTACACACACACCAGCAGAACAGAACACCAGCACACACTCACGCACTCACACACGCGTACGCGGAGGAATCGCATCGCTTAGTGCCATGTTAATTAAAACACTTTTTCGGCAACCGCCCACAATTAGCCCCCATTTAAATAATACTCAGGTGGGCCCCATATGATGGCGGATAAGGGACTAAGTGGCAGGATAATTAGCCGAATGAAGGATATACACGATGGAATGGACGGCCAACGACCTCGCTTACTTCGAGGGTATGCCCACCGTCGACAGTCGACATTATTGTGACATTCATTTGGAATTCAAATTAACGCGGACATGCCCAAAAAATGGAAACAGGAAAAGGGAAAAAGGGTCGCCATGCGTCCGTCTCTTACCTGTCATCGCAATGGAGGTCAAGACTCTGTGGACCTCGCTGGACATTAATTTAGCGCCAAAGTGGACATACTCACGCATTGGTCTCCGCACCCTGCGGATCCCCCTCCCCTACCCCGCGGCAATTGTCATATGTGCCAGTATGTGTGTGGGGGACATAATTTTTCATGCATATTTCAGGAGGCGTGTGCTTAATTAATTACAAACATCTAAATTGCGATGGCATTGGCATAAATTGCCTTTTAATTTGCGCTTCTTGGGGCTGCTCCTCTGCACTTGATTGATGTGACCCCCCACTCCCCTCCATTATGTGTGTGTGTGTGTATGTTGGGCCACTCGACTGACTGATTCATCTCTTCTCAGTTTCGTTTCAGGTACGAACATTCGAGTATTGACTGACGCTGCCTTTGACATTTGATGCCGGTCGAATCGAATAGAGTCGAGTTCGAGGCCACCGGACACACAATCGACTTGAACTCAATGTCCTTGACGTTAACGGTTACATAATCGTGCCAAGTGTGCGAAATCGTTGAGCGCCCTCTGGGGGTGGGGTGTGGTGGTGCGTAGGCATTATGTACGCACTGCGATGCCGATAGGTCTGCGTCTGTGGCTGCAGACCCACTGATCTATGCACGCACCCGAAAAGCAGCGAATGTTAATTTCGCATGCTGCCCTCACAGGTATTCACGACTCCCCATACCCGCCTCCCCCCCGGCTGGACTGACTAATTGACCCACACACGGCGCATGAATGGCCCCTCATGCACCAGCAATCACAAAATTCCCATTCGATTTCGTGACCACGAATCACGTCAGCGCGCCGCGGCGCCATAAACCAGAGATGGAGGACCCCATGGTCAGGGTCATCAATTTAGCCTGCCGACTGCCAGCCCCCCCGCTGCGAATGTGATTTCAAATGTGGAACGATTCACAGGTTGAAGGAGGACATGAATCATTTTGATTTGGGTAATGAATGTGCGTTCAGTTACGAGCATAAATCGAATGCCTAAAGTAGCGGAATCCACGAATGTGTGCGAGCTGTTCGCAAGCGGCGCAATCGTTGAATGTTTTAGAGTGCAGAGGGGTGCAGAGGGGGTGCAGAGGGGTGCATTGTGGTACACATAATAAAGTTGTATTTAACGAAGTTGCAGCATCGTATTTCATAAGCCAGACAAGGCACACGGCATCCAACCAACCAGTTGCCTTATAATGCCCCACAATTAACCGAGCCGGGAGCCAGCAAGCAGCAGCCAGGAGCCGAGACAGACGAGACGGTCAGTCTGCGTCAGAGTTTTGGGGTTTTGGTTTTGGTTTTGGTTTGGGTTTGAGTTCCTTTAACTTTATTGTTCTCATGTGGCAAGGAAGTGGATTGCGCGAGGTAAAATGGCTATGGCGATGGCAAACTTCCTTTATAAGACATTTACCGACCGCACCTTAACCAAGCAGGATCAACATGGCATCCATGTATTATTTAAGCGCTGCGCATCCTTTTGCCGTGCCCTGCATAAAATTTGCTTAAGCGGAAGTTTGTCTGCAGCACAGGCAGGTCCCCCCCGTCCCCCCTGCACGCTTCCTGCTGCTCTCACAGTCCCTCTCCGGCTCCTTGGCGTGCTTTATGTGTTTCCGCTCTCGCATTTCTTTTGCCATTTAAGTACACACCTAGTAGGGATTTTTGTGTCCCCACCATCCTCCTGCTGTGGGTACTGCTGCTGCTTCTGCTGCTGCTGGTGCTGCTGCTGTCGTTTCCTTTGTTCTTTTAGCTTCGACTGCTGGCCGCTTGTTTATGTCTCTTCTTTCGTCTTTCACTCGCCTTTTTGCTTCGTTTTTTGTGCCTTTGTTTGCGCTTTTTATTTTTGTTTATTGCTTGTTTTGAACCTTGTTTGAACTGGTTTAAAATTTCTTGGCACAGGCTCGACAAAGCTCCGCCCATTGGCAGGCTCAACCGCAGTGGACCAAACAGGAGATGGAAGCTGGATTGGGAGTCGGAAATGTAGCTGGAAACTGTGGCCATAGCTGGAGGAGAGCTCATAACTTTGTTACACACAATTAACAATTTGATGCCTTGCCAAGTCTCCTTTTCGTTCACACTCGTCTCTCTCTGCAGCCGCTCCTGTCCCCCCGTGGCAGGCACACCGAACTGGCAGTTACATTGTTCCTGCGGTTGCCAAACAACCAGAACCAGGACCAGGACGACGACGACGACGACGGCGACACACGAGCCTTTAAGTGGGCGTCTCTAATTGAAAAGTGCAGCCAAAAATAAAACACACGTCTAACTCCCATTCCCAGGGCCTCCCCTCGCGCTCGCCACTTCCACTGGGCGGGCAGGTGCGCCTCGAGTGCATTGCAATTGCCACGTAAATTTTATGCGCTGCTAAAACTTTGCCCGCAGCGAGGTACTCGACTCCCAAGCATCCAAAGCTTTTGCTTGAAAAACTTTAAGGTCAACTTGTTACTAAAGTTGCAGCAGCAGCCAACCCCAAAACCCCAATCCCAAGCCAAGTCCACCCCCTCGTGCAAACAACCTCCAAATAGGGATAGCAGCGTGACAATGCGGGTGAGAGTCGTGAGGAGAACTACATGCGATTGAGTCAATTACTTAATGGAAATATACGATAAAGAGGTTCAGTTTTCCATCTTTAAATGGAACTATCGACAAACTTACAATAATTAAGTTTCATTAGAGCTGGCTTGAACAGTTTTGTGTCTCCATTAAGTGCTGAAAACTGTTAAAGGAAAGTAATTCCAAAAGCTCGCACAAGTTTCGATTGGGTAAGGATGTTTGAGAGTAAGTTTCAGGCAGGGACACCCCTGTGTGGCATTTGTCCATCTCTAGGGCCCAAAAGCAGCAGCTGCTTCAGCATCAGCCCAAAAGGCTGCGCGGAAGCATAGAGCGGTATGGAGCACAGCTTGCTGGCTGCTGGTAAATTAGCCAAATGGCCGCTAAGTGTTCGCTTTGCGTTAAAGCGGCATAAAAATATGCAGCTCTTCAGAGGCTGCGGCTGCGGCTGCGACAGATGGCCCTGGCGGCCAGTTGCCTCCTGTGGCACTCACTCTCTCTTCTGCTCTTCTGCTCTGTGGCTGTGGCTGTGGCAGAATGCAGCTTGACCTTCACCTGGAATGCCAATGGACATGAAGAAGTTCTCCTCCTGGTAGCAAGATGCCAGCTTTGTGTGTGCGGGTGTGCTGCTGGCAAACGATTTGAAAAATTTATTCGAAAATATTTTTGCCAGTCAACGGTGTAACGACAGCCAGGGACAGGGCAGGGGTGGGCAGGGCCAGACAGGGCAGAGCTTCAGGTTCAGATTCAGCTTCATCTTCAGCAATGGCTACTGCTTCAGCGGCAGCCTCCGACCCTGTCCTGTCCTGTCCTGTCCTGGCTGTCACCCGGCATGAGAAATAGCAATGCTTACAAACAGGATATGCTGCCAAAAACATTTTTTAATAATTTAGCACACACATATTTTCAGATCTCTGGTGAAATTCACTTTGAAGACCTTACGGAAAGTATGCGCTTCATACGGTATGTTGCCGACGGGGCCCAGGGCTCGCCCCAAAAGGTGGTGGCAAGCGCCGGAGCAGGAGCAGGAGCAGCATGCTGGCCCAGCTGTCGATGCGCCTTGGCTGGTGCCGTGGTGCCGGGGTGCCCCGCCACGCCTGGGACCTGTGTCGACATCAGCATCGACTGCACAGCATTAGTGTTGAGTAATGCGAAACCAATTTTCGAGGCAACATTATTTAGAATCTCCAACAAGAGACAGCTTTGATGTCAAAAGTCGTGAGGTTGCAGCAGTCGACGACTCTGAAATATGAACGGGTGTAGGAGTTGAGGGCAAGGAGCAGAGAGCAGGGAGCAGAGAGCAGGGAGCATATAGTGGGGCGCACTGAGAGCAGTGCCCGAGGCACAACAGGGTGCACACACACACACACACACAAATTAGTGGCACGGGGAATATGGTGCGGATCGGTATATTCTGCTTAGCAAAAACTGCTTAACTATGCCTTTGATGTGCCGCAAATGCCGCTGGCATCAACATCATCATCCTCCTGCCACTCTGCCTCTCTGCCAGTTTGCAGTTCCAACTGCGACTTCGACTCGAACTCATTAGGCTTAGTGCAGCTGTGACTCGGTTCGCTCTTCGCTGCTTTAATTCAATTCGCAGCGCAACGGCATCTCCTTATTATGTGGCGTAGTACACGTGGCGTATGAGCAATTTGCGCTGCCATTGGCCGCCGCTGTGTCAACATTTGCCAGCCCAGCCGCAGCAGCATATTCGTATCACAAAATTGATTTGGCCCGACAATGTCTCCCAACATATTTTTCCGCTTTGCCACAGCCCACTGGCTGTGCGTCGGCGGTGAGTCCTGTGGCAGGCAGGACACGGAGTGGGACACTTCTACATACAGCGTTTTTCAATTGACTTTGGTGTTGAGCAGCGGCTTACTTAGATGTTTGGATCGTAGGGTATGGAGTGACTGTCTTCTCTTGTGCCTCTTTGCTTCCTTTGCTCAGGTTCCATTCCGGTACGCTCGTGTAGGGCATCCAGTAGTCAGTCCACAACCAGCTGGCTAGTGTCTTTGTCTAGCTTGTTGCCAAAGCAAACACGAACAGGCTCTTACATCATGCGTCGTTTGAAAATTGAATTTTAATACACAAAAGCAACCGTTGCTGAAAGGGAAGATAAGTATTCAGGGGATTGTCGCCACCCACACAACCACAATTCGCACCCAAACCCACACCCAAACCCACACCCAAACCCACACCCAAACCCCCCAAACCCTGACTTAAACACACTTGTATGCAGCTAGACAATTGAGACCCACTGTGGGCATTTCGTTGACTCGGTTTTCAGTCTCATTTGGCTTAGTAGAGTCTGGAATTCCGGAGAGCACTGCCACAGGACAAATTATCGGACTGGCGTAGTTCCTCCATCCTGTCCATTGCGGATGCCCGGATCAATCGCAAGGGCTTCTGCATATTTCCTGGGCACACAAAAACTGTGCTCTGTACACTGCCTGGCTCTCGAAGTAATTTGGTTGAGTTGATTTCGTGTGCCTACAGGCAACAGAGCCGCTGGCAATTGGATTACCTGCTCCTAAATTCTGGTTCTCGAGCTTCTCTTTCTATGCACATGCCAAATTATCTTTCCTCGGTGTGTGTGTGTGTGTGTGTGTTTCCTCTCTTGAAAGAAGAACTTCGTGGCATGTCCATGAATTGATTTCCTAAATAAATTTGCCAGCTGCAGCTCTGACTGACTTTTTATCTCATTTGACCTGTGCATTTACTTACCAAAAAAAATAAAAAAAAAAACAACAACTGCATTTGGCCCTTTTTGTTGAAAACTGAAACAGAGTGCAGACTGCAGAGTGTGCAAACTCTCTGTAAACAGACTCCAATTGGAAACGGGGTAAAAAAAATTTGAAAAAAAATCTTGAAATTAAATTTTCAAGTAACTTTCACTCGAGCGCAATGCAAACTAAATAATTCATGGTAGCAGCAGTCGCAGCAGCAGTAGCAGTATCAGAAGAGGCAGCAGCTGCCCAAAGGGGATGGAAAACTGGCAGGTGGGCATCTAAGTGTGTGTGTGTGTGTGCTGTGTGTGTGTGAATACATTTAAATAAACAGCAGTCAGCGTCAGTTGGCATTCCCATTCCCCCATTTCCCCCATTTCCCCACGCCGAGTTAACTTTTTACCAAAGACTAGGACCAGTCACAGAACCGAAACGGGACAGAGCACTTGTGGGTGAGATGATAACGAAGCCCAACACCCCCCGACTAAAAAGGAGAAGCAGCACAAGTGTGTAGCTGTAATGGTCTTAGGGGATACCCTTTGTGTCCTCGCTGGCATCGTCATGCCGTCATGCCGTCATGCCAAAATAGGCAAGTTCACTCAGGCAAAGCAATTGCACAAATGGCCAATTCTGCTCGTAAGCTTGGAGTTTCCTTTCGTTTTGCGCTGAGCGTGCTTCGTCAGGTCAGGCTGTAGTGGGAGTAGGAGAAAGAGCTCCCCCTACCCCCCCATCATTGCTTCCGTTCGGTTCCAGCTAAAACACTGCAATTCCGTAAACATCCAAAGGGGAAGGATGTGTGCGTACGAGTGTGGCTATGTAGCTGTGCAGCTGTGTGGGTGTGTGTGCTGGTGTGTAACGAAGCATAGATAAAATACACAAAACACAAATAAATACGAGTACGACGAGTACGAGGACGAGTACGAGTGTGCACGCTCTTGGCCAAAAGTTTAAAGTGCTAAGAAAAAATCAGAATGCGAAAGTTTTTCCCAGGCAGCAGCGGCAGCGGGGAGCTGCCTGATTGCATTTAACTGGATTCCAGCCAGGCGCAACGAGCGACGAGCGGCTATGGAACGGATTGAAACGGAACGATCCCAGGAGGTAGGGGGGGCTGGCAAAACACACACACACACGCACATGGGTATATACCAGTAATACTGCTAGTGCTACCAGGGCTGGGGCTTACATCGTTGGACAATGGCCTGGATGTCCCCTGACTTACCGAATGCAAGACATCGATAAGGAAGGCCCTATAATCGCTGTACAAACAATAGCCAATTGAAATTAATTAGAATTTGTTGAGTGAAGTTGAATGGAAGCCACACTGAAAGTCCTTATCGATGTGCAACAGCCGCTGAAGTTATCTACCTCTGTGGGCTGTGCACCTTGTGCCTCTGCATTGCTGTATTCGATCTGGATCCTCCTTTAGTTGCAATCTTACAGCGAGTGCAGCAGCCCTAGTTGTCCTAGTAGCCACACGAGACAAGGGCACACACCCAGACGCCGCTGCAATGCTCTCACTTGCAAAAGAGCTCTTCATTGCCGCAGCCGGAAATGTGCGCTCAATGGAGAGAGAGAGCAGCACTAAAAATGTTACGTCTCAGTCTACACTGAGCGAAAGCCCTGGCAAATGGTAAGTGGAGGATATAAATCTGTTTTGGTGTCAGAGCTCGTGCGTTAAGTGGGGGGAAGGGAAATCATTTGGTTCATCCTCTTGACCTGGTTCTGATTCCGCGTCTGCCCCATGCCGAGTCTCGTCCTCGGATTGTTGTCATAATGCTAATTGCATTTTTATGCACTGCCATCGATGCAGTAAATTCAATTTAACGAAATTGCCGGCAAACGTAATTAAATTCACGTCGACCTCTGTCCAGTGCGATGCTGTTGCCTTATTCGATTAACTTCAACCAGGATACGGATACGGAGCCGGAGTCGGAGTCGTTGCCAGAGCTGCCACCAGCAACTGGCCACAGATGAGACGACTACTGCCCCAGCCATATGGCAGCACTGAGGCAGCGAAACTGAGACGACGGTTGCGACAGCGTATTTGCTCGTGACACTTAAACACATGCGAACCAAACTGCTTTATGCTTAATTGAGTATTATCCCTGTTGCACACAGAGTCCCAGAATGGGGCAGGGGCAGGGGGCAGTTACAGTTACAGGGGACTCTGTCTCGCTGGAGGATGCAGTCGGCTGGGCATGAGGAATGGGGGGGCATGTCTGCAAACAGCAGCTCTGTTTGCTTAATAGCATGGTCAGTAAATTTAATTAACTTCCCTTAAGGATACATGCAGCACACATATAATAAAAGCAATGCAACAGTGGCAACACACAAAACGTCGCACAGAATGAAACAAAGACAGCAACAAAAAGAACAGAAAAAAAATATATATTGGGAGACGAAGTGGAGGAGAAGTGAGAGGAGACAAACTCCAACGGCAGCTTCTGTCTTCTGCACCATCTTTGGCTCAAGTTGCACTGGGATTACCCACGCACACAGCCACAGCCACACACACACATGTATATATACATATATATATATATATGTATGTATGTATATGTAAGTGAGTGAGCGAGAGGCAGCACGGACAAGACTTGGTTGGATCCTGGCTGATTGTTGGCTTGCCGTTGTCGTTGTCCTTTGAGATGTTGTGCAAACAAGCAGCTTAATGTCAGTCGACACAAGACAAACACAAGCACACACAGACACAGCCACACACACAATACACACACAAGCACACTGAGGCAGAGGGAACAGGGAACACAGAAATTAACTTCTTTTTGATGAGCATATGTTGCACAGACGAACAAGGAACAACGAACCCAAAAAGCTGACTGCCGGGAATAAAACACGCTCAAAGCTATCATTGCCACAAATTATAGTGCGCTGGCCTCCACTGCCTCCATTGCTTCATCTTCCTCTGGCCTCTTCTTGCCTATCGCACTCCCTCTCTCTATGGACAGCAGCTGTGGCCTGTGCCCATGCTTCTTCAGTTTTCCCAGACGAATGCATTTCTTTCCCTTCTGCTGAGGCTCTTACTGATACCCCAAACTGATGCAGATTCCGAATGCGATGCCGATTTCGATTCATAATTCATAGGCAGCCAACCACTTTGCATGCTTCACGGCTGCCTGTGGCATCGTGGCATCGTGGCACTGTGGCAGTGGTGACGCGTCACGTAGCCCTGGTTAGATGCTTGCCGCTGATCACCGAAGCTGCCAGCAGTGGCATTGTCTTGTCTGGCCACGTTTGGGCCATAACAAATGATGCACTCGACGGCGCGGCCGGCCAAAAGTTCGCTCAAGGTGAATTGAATGTTGAATTGTGGCTGCTCCCTGCCCCTGCAGGATGAGGCAGGACGCAAGCAGCCGGCGGAATACAGGCTGCAATTTGAATGCTTGATTATGTGCATGTGTAGCCATGGAGAGTAGTGGAAGCCAACTAGGAATTCACTCTAGAATATGTTTGCATGCAGCTGCCCCAGAGTTCGGTTTGGTTTCCCATTCAAATGGCATCTTTCAGCTGAGAGAGCTGAGTGTTTCCTTCCAGTTCTTATGGCTCTGATCCTTTCCATTTAAATACCCTTTTGGTTCATTGACTCTCTAGTAATCTCCCTTTTCGCTCGTTGTATTCCTTGCATCGCTTCCCATTGAAAATCCGATCTAAGGTCCATTCACATCACTCATACGCAGCGTGGGCCGTTTGAAAACATTTAATTATGGCCGAACTGAAAGAGGAAATCACGCAGCAGCTCTGATGAGGCATGCAATCAAAGTCAAGCAGCTGGAACCCCGGCGGACAGCCCTCGGGGGTGGGGTGAGGAAGAGGAGCTACAAAAAAGGCAGCCATTAATATGGCCGTTAACATTGCGGTTAGTGGCCATTGCCTTCTTGGCTGCCATTGCCGTTTCCGCATTGCCCTTGGCCATTGGAGGCGTGGCATGTGGGCATCATATGGCCGGCACCCGCCCCCCGCACCCCCTGGCATGTGGCAGTTACGGCAGTGGCAGTGCTGCCAGCGATGGCAGCTGTGTGTGGCAGTTGCATTTAACACTCTCATCGACAACGCTTCCGCCATGGAGCCTGGAACCGGACAGACTGTCACTGCCAGTCGGCTAATGTTGGTGCCGCGCAAAGTTTAAGTCGACTGCCGCCAGTAAAAGCCATTTAAAAATACGTGCCTGGATTTCTCACCCGTCCGTGTGGATCCTCTGGGTGCCTCTCCCTCCCCCTTGGCTGCTCCTCCGTCCGGGCTGTTATTGAGAGCTTGAGTACGTGGACGAAGCCTGGCTCTGCCACACGGCCAGGTTTGTCACTTGAAATGTTGCACTTGCCACCCCACACATCCCCTCCAGGGGTCTCGTATGTTGCACATAATTTTCACATAAACGAAAGCCTAATATAAAAAATTCGTGCGAATCGTGACCAGCAAACGCAAGCGATACCACGGCCAGAACCAGAACCAGAGCCAGGAGAAGCAAAACGAAAAGGAAGGACCAGAACAAGGTAGACACATTGACTTAAAGACTTCAGGCCCTAGCTCCCCGCCTTCAGCCAAATGCAAGCATCCCATGGGGGGTGATGGGTGGTGGGTGGCGGCTGCCCATCAATGTAATAAATAAATCAACTGCAAAAAATGTTGCGCCCGCATCGACATTTTAAGTGTTGCCCATTGACTTTTGATTGCTTTTTGGCTGGGCGCAGACCCTCCCCTGGGGAGGAGACCTCTGGCTGAGGGCTGCGCTGCACAAAACAGAAAACCGCAAAAGAAAAAAAAAATAGCGAAAATTTAATGAGCTAGCCAAAGCCCCCAAAGGGGTGGTGGTCGTGGTGGGGGTGGGTGTTTGGGTCAGGCAAATGGAATGTCTGCGGAGTGAAGTTCTTTTTTGTTCGGTTGAAACTATTTTCAGCAAATTTGTCAAATTAAATTGCATGTACAAGAGGCCGCCACAGCCATCGCTGCTGCCATCGCTCTTGCCATCCCTTCGAGTGCTCCAAGTTCTGATTCTGATTCTGCTTCGGCTGCTGCTTCTGCTGCTGCTTCTGCTGCTTCTTGGGGCGGATTGAATTAAAAGTTGTTGCCGCGATACAGGGTAGAATGGGGCAGTGGCAGTGGCTTGGTTGCAGGGCAGATGGTAAGTCCTCTAGGAAGTCCCTGTAAAATGCCGCAAATTAATGTGCATAGTTTTTGTTTTCTGCTCGGCGGTTTGGCATTTAATTAAAATTGTTTACTAAATATGCTCGAATTTGTGGGCAGGCCCGAAGCCCCATGCCGCAGCCTTAGCCACTCAGCCACCCATCCACCCCCGCCCTCACCCATTCTTGACTTGCCGAATCAGGTCAATGCACAATTCAATTTACGCGCCTGTGTGCAAAATCAGTGCCGGGAAATCTGCTTTGTAACCAGAGTGACAAATGTTAATTAAGGCATTGCCTGCTGCACAATCTGCAACCCCACTGCCACTGCCACTGCCACTGTCACTGCCACTGCCACCCCTTTTCATTTGATGGATTTTAATAGGGTTCCCTTTGCCATTCTCCGATCCTCCCTGTTCTTCCCCTGTCACGGTGCCGCCTTGTTGAGTGCTCGCGAATGCATAAAAGTCAAGTCAGAGCTAGGCAAAATGCATTACAATGATAATGTTTCTCTCCTTACTGCCACTGTAGCCCCACTGTTGTGCTGCTGTTGCTGTTGCCGCGCTACATAATTCAGCAGGACATGAACTGACAATAAAATTTAGTGCTGAGCTCGCATAATAAAGTCGGCCGTGGATGAGTAAAGTGAAAGAGAAAGAGCAACAAAGAGAGAGACAGAGAGAGAGGATTGGCAAGTGGCAAGCGTCTTGTCCAGTTCTGGTCCTGTTGCTCGGACCCCAGCTCTAGCAACAACCAACAAGGCCTGTGAAAACTAAAAGCAAAGTCATGCGGCCAGAGCTGTAATGAAAAAGATGTAGCAGGGCAAAGCAGGGCAGGAGCTGGAGCTGGAGCAGGCTGTAAAAGTGTAAGTTGGCATTAAGTTGCAAGCATAATGAAATTATTTCTCAGGCCGCTCAGACGACAACAAGGATGATGGCAACGCAACGCATCGCATCGCATCGCTGCCCGTTGCTACAGTTGTTGCCACTGCGAGAGCCACTGCCAGAGCCACTGCTCTTGCTGCTGCTGCTGCTCAGCAGTGGAAACGTCGGCACATAAATACTTCATGCTTAATTGTCCTTTTGGGTGTAATTTCAAACGCTGCCACGCACACACAGCAGCACGAGATGACAGCTCTTAAAGCTGGACTAAGCTCCATTCTCCCTCTCTCTCTCTCTCTCTCTCTCTCTCTCTCTCTCTTTTCTGTTCCTTCTCCATTTCCCCCCTGGTTAACTGCTGCTTCTTCTGCTTTGTTGCCTTTGCGTCATTCTTTGTGCTGTAATTTTAGCGCTTGACACAAAAGTTGCAATTTTCGCTGGTCGGGAAAAAACATCAGAGTTTAGCGGAAAAGCGAGACAGGAAAAGAGGATGGGATGTAGGACAGAGGGGTTAGGAGAGGGAGAGGAGCTTGGACAGCGAGCAGGGAATGATGGAAGGCTGAGAGCTGAGGGCTGAGAGCAAATGAAAAGGTGGTGGCAAGCGGCAAGCGGCAAGCGGGAAGTGGAGATGGCTGGCTGAAAGCTTCTACAACTTTCGCTGCTTGTTAGTGATCCCCAAACCGAAGCAAACGCACTGCAAGTTGCAACTTGCGCTGCAACCGTGGCCGGCTCGCACCCCTGAATTTCCGGCGGCACTCAGCGATGCACTCACCCATGCGTCTGCCTGGCCACACTCAAGCCTCGTTCAAACATGTTTATTTCACTGGAAAAAACATCCGCCTTTTGAGCCATGAATGCCAGCAAGGAACTTGCATGACTGGTCAAGTGAATGATTATTGAATTCTGTGAAAATATTTACTGCATTGGAGAATATCTTTTCAGCATGTTGTGGAACTCCAAAGGAATTTACGAAATTTTCAGTCATTTTCCAAGTATTTCAATAGCCTCAATTGTCTCAAACTCACTTAATCCTATTCTAAAGAATTAGTGATAATCTTTCTCATCAGTAAATCCGCTTCAAGTGGTTTTCATTCCCGTGAGATTGCATTTCGGTAATTTTTGATTTAATGAATTCCATTCCTGCAATGGCAAATGGCCATTGAGGCATTAATCATTTTCTAGTCTGTGTTTTATTCTATCTACCTCTGCTCCAATTTAATAATTGTTTGCACGCGCTGAGCGTCAACAGGCGAATGAATGTATGAATGTATGAATGAATGCATTGCTCAGGCAGCTGCCGCCATTCACACACTCTCCCAAGTGAAACACAAATCAGAGAAACCAAAACCAGAAACCAAAACCCAAAATCGAAACGAGGAGGAGTCCCAGATATAGGAGTTCACACAAACAGAGAATACTCATCAATTTTTAAATTTTATGGCACAAACAGCAGCGCCAAAGTGATGCAGAATAGGGCAGAAGAGGGGGGAGAGGAGCCGTGGCACGGTTGCCTATGGTGGAAGGGGAAGTGGAAGTGGGAAGTGGAGGCGTGGCACACTTGCCCACAAATTCTCTTTGGGAAATTAAATGCTACGTGATGGAAAGTTTGCTTTTGGGCCAGCCAGCCTCAACTTCTGTTTCGATTCGTTGGCATCTCTGGCTAGTGGTCGGGGCAGGGGGCAGTGTGGATGAGTGTGTTTGTGTTTGTGAGAGATCATTGCCACATCGGGGGCATTCCGTCCCTGCTCACACGCCCCTTTCTGCTAAGTAGCCACTGCATAATTGCCGCCAATCAAATTTATTAAGCAGAGAGAATACCCATAAGAAAAAAAAAAAAAAAAGTATTACCAGAAATTACCGCCTGTCGCTCGTTTCCCTCTGCCGCTTCTTCAGGTTCGTGCAACTTTCACGTTTTGGCAAAAACAGAAATGAAATGAAATAAGTATCTGCATGGCCAGGCGGTCATTAGCGGCGACATTTCAGCCACTCCCCTTGTCACAGCCTTGTTCTGCTGCCTCTCCCCTCTCCCCAGTCTCGCACTCATTTCCGCTCCATGGCAAAAGTTTTATGAGATTCATAACTTTTCCATAGCATACTTTTTATTCCGTTTTCTGTTTTCTTTGCTATCCGCGTCGCGTCTCGTCTCATTTTTATTGCTTGCTTAATTATGGAGTCACTTTACATTGACACGCTCTAGCCGGCCAGAGTTGGACTTGGGCCTTCGCTTTTGCTGCTTGCTGCTATCCGGCTGCAGGGTCCAGGTCACAGTCTTGATACTGGGTCCTGTCGCATCCTGTCACTGACCAGCAGCGCACTCCGTGAAAACGATGCAAAATAAATAGCAAATAAGCCGCTTAAAAGTTACCCAAACTATTGCCAACCAAACTGGCAACAAAGTTCAACTTTATCATAACCTCTTTTTGTGCGACAATCTGTGACGACTAATATTCCGCTCCCTTTACTTCTTTTACTCCTTTCAATCCCTTTCCCTTAATTAGCAGCAAAAATTTCCTCTAAATTATTTATTAATATAACGACTTACGTTTTTTCATATTCATTTTAATTGCTATTTTCAACCGATATTTTATTTGGCGACTTTTTGTTTTTGCTTTTGCTTTGCTGCTGATTTCCATGATAATTGCTGTTTGGCAGCAGTGGAAGCGGAGACCGCCATCGGTGGCTGTGTCTGCTTGGGTTCATCAACAACAATTAAGTAAACACGAAACATTGCCCTCCAACTACACCGCTTTTCCCCTGCTCGCACTCGCAATGGGGCGCTAAGTATACGCCGCGTTGGCCGCAAGTGGCGGCGGTTTGGCTGAAAGCGTGAAATCTTGCAGCTCAGCCAGACTCCTCTCCGGCACTCTCAAACCACAATGGACCATTAACTGGTTGACAACAGCCATCAAGTCGGGTCGCTCTCCACTCCCACCTGGCTCGCAGACTTGGCTAACGTCAAGCCAAACGACACTTCCGTTCAGTTACAGCCTCAACTTGGGACGGGGAAGGGGACGGTCACGGAGACAGGGAACCCCCGAACCCCCTGCCCTGAGTGTCGCGTCCAGCATTTACAGTTAACCACATTTCCGGATTTGCATCCCAGCAACTTCCGTACCAGTCGCCGTTCTCGTCCCAGTCGCCGTCCCCGTGTCCAGTCCGCACAGCAGAACACAGCAAATGCCAAAAAGTACTCGTAGAATCGAAAGAAGAGACTGTAGCGATGTGCAAGGGTTTTCTGGTATTTCTCCTTAAATTATTCAAGCAGTGCTGCTGCGGATTGCTCATACGCCGTGTGGCACGACGCCCCATAGAGTGGGTAGAGAAGTCATCTCTAATGAATAAATCAACGGAACAAAGCAAAAACATCTCCACGTCCGGCAGGACACTAATGAAGTCCTCCACCGTGCACGTGCCTCGACATTCAGTTTAGAATCTCTCGCAATTTCTTTTGGACAAATCAATTAGGTAAGCAATGCGGCAGGGTGGCGGCAGCTGAGAGGTCGCAGGCGGAAGCTGCCTTCTAATTATGCGCCAATGTTAGCATTGCAGTTGCCATGACAATCTAAAACTTATTTACTGGCCACCGAGCGGATCACACACATGCAGGACTGGCAAAGGACGTGCGGGTAGGTGGGCGGTCTTTGCTGCCAAGTGGCATGCCACCAACTTTGCCTGCTCGCAACAGGACGAAATTCCCCTCCTGTATACACATAAACATATAAACAGTTTACAGTTGAAAAGTTAAAAGCATGCCAACACCTGGGAACACACAAAAGGAGATTTTCCTGGGGGCAAAGCGGGAAATTTGTGGCATTCACCTGATTTGCCTCCGCACAGATACACACTCACACACACACACACACGCACTGGTGGCACACTCAACGACAGGAAAATTTTGACAGTTAACAAATTTCGGTGCAAAAGTTTTGGCACATGTTTGCCATTGACAGAGAATTATGCCCAGGCAAGCAGATAGCGAGAGAGAGAGAGAGAGAGCAGGACTCCCCCTCTCTGGTGGTGTAGGACGTAGAGAATTGGCGACAAAATTAAGTGAGGCATTCGTGCGTGGCCGACAAAGGTGAGAACCTGCAAACAGTTCCCCGTCACAGCCTTGTGGCCAACAACTTTACCTGACTGCAGATTTTCCCACTCTTTTTGCTGTCACTTTTTTTTTTTTTTGGTTTGTTTCCCATTTCCTGCTGCTGTCACTGCGGCTGGTAAGTAAATTAATTAGGAGCATGTTTCCGGCTGCATTTTCTGTTCATAAGCCCAACATTTAACAACTAAATGGGAATGGTTCTCCGGTGCCAGAAGGGAAGTGTTTGTTATAGGATTCAGTGTAGAGCGACACATATTGAATGAAAATTAATTTTTTGTTTATTTTTCGTATGCTTTTGCTGTTTTATTTCTTTAATTGGAGGCCACATTGCCTTGTGCTTGCTATGGGAATGAAATTTAATTCCCATAATTCCTCTGCTATTACTCAACATCCTTTCAACAAAGATCTTAAAGTCAATCGTTGCCTAAGACTGTGGGCAACAGCTGCAGAGGACGTGGTCGGCAGCCAATAGTTATTGAACACAGCGCGAGAGAGACAGAGAGGGGGAGACAGGCTTAGGGTCGCATGTTTTGGGGTTGCCATGTGGTTCCGGCGGCGGCTGTGGTTGTGGCACCGCATCGGGCTCTACTTGTCACTCCAGCCCCTTCTTGTTGTTGTTCTTGTTGTCGTCGCCTGTCAGTGTCGCATATTGTGCAGTCTCAGCCTCCACAAAAGGGGCGCTCGCTGACCAGACCACTAAGATGCCGATGATGGCCTGTCTTTAAAGAAGGCAGCAGGCAGCAGGAGCTGAACATCTTCAATCAGACTCCTCTGCGGCACACATGCAAAGCATGCTGCAAACCTTTTTCTCTTTGGCAGGAGGCAAGCGATGAGGAGGGTGGCAAACTAGAGGAAATGAAGTGCTGACCATTTTTCGACATGGCATCCTCTTGCTGGCCTCCTGTCTCTCCTCCCTCTTCTCGTCATGCATTCATTTCGCTTTGCACTATTTTCGGATTAAGTCCTGCGCCTGTCATGTTGATTTGTATTTGTCCTTTGGGGGTGTGTGTGTGTGTGTGTAGGTGCTGGACCAATGTCTGCGGTTGCAGCTCTGTTGGCATTTGACGCTGGTGTCGGGGCACAAAGTTGAATGATGGCTTTTGACTTCCCTCAACGTTTTTCTCTCTTACTCCTTCTCTCTCTCTCTACACCTCTCCACACCTCTACACGCCTCTTCACCCTTTCTCACCACGTGTTGGCTCCCTTTCGGCCACTCTTCGTCTGTGTGCGTGCCAGATACAAATATTGTTAATCCCATTGATTTGTGTTAATGATTGCCATTGGACACTGTTGACAAAACTGTTTTCGGACACCGAATTCGTAGCTTTGGGATCCTCTTCCCGCTCACACTCCCTCTCCTCTGCCTAGCCGTATGCCCATCCGTTTCCCGGCTCGTCTGCGGTTACTGGTCCTTGGTCGGTGTAAGCCAAATTTTATGAACGTTTGCCGCAGATGCCAGCTGAGGTGCTAAATTCTGTTTTCGCTTTGTTTAAATTTCCTGTTCCCCAGTAGTAATGCTCCCCCCACTCGCCCACTCGCAGGTCCCAAGGACAATGTGAGACTCAATGGAGCTGCTGCAACTTGGTAATCTCAAGTGGACCGGGTCCAGGAGGTGTGAGGGGGTGGGCAGGAGCCACACGCCACCGAGCTCTCTGTGTGTGTTTGCCAGGGTCCTTGGATTGTATTGATATTTCACGAGAAATCAACACAACATACAAATAGTCAAGCACAGACTCTCTCTCTATCTCTCTTTTTCTCTCTATCCCCCTCTCTCTCTCTCTCTCTCTGGCAACAGCTCTCCACCTTTGTGAGATTTCTAACTTTGTCACCATTTGCAGCGGAAATGAAAAATCAAATCGAAGAAAGGCACAGGAAATGTAGCTCTTCACTTTTCAGTTCGGCTCTCGTCTCGTCCCTGGCCACCCCCTCACTACCACTCTCTTTCACTGTGTGTGTGTTTTTGCTGTTTAAATTTAGCCAATGTCTATAGAACTGACTGGAGAGGCTCTCCACTGTCTACTACAAAACTCGGTATCTGTCCTTGCCCCAGCTCTCGTACCTACACATCCACTGCTGCCTACTACATACGACTATATGGCTGTGGATATGTGTATATCTCGATGGTTACCTACTTCTACTGAAAGTTGGTCCCTGTCATAGACATGAAATTGTATTTTTATTGTTTTACGCCACGTTGTTTCTGATACTCTTCCCGGGCGTATAAATTCAATCGCTAAAGATGAAAATCAAAATGAAGGTAAAGATGAAGAATGAATGGACAACCAAGAGATTTGATAGCCCTTTACTGCAGTTGGCAGCAGCTCCGTTTCAATTTGATGAAAATAGCAACAACAACAACAAAAAAGGTACATTGTTAGGAGAAATGTTTATTAATGGCCGAGTCTGACGATGAAGGTTTTTAATTTCACAATTGCACTCGGACTGCTCTCCACCGGCAGTTATCTCTGTGTACCCTTTCAGCTACTCCCTCAGATCAGGGAGCACATCCTTTTTGTATCACTGTGTCTCAAGTTCATAGATTATTCGCAGTTAAAACTGTATGTAGTTGTTTGAATCCAGCTTGGATTATGGTAATCTCTAACCAAAGAGCATCCCCTCTTCGATGGCTCTAGAGTCAGCCCTCTTGGGCTTGTTTTCTCTGGGCATTTGTCTGCGCTTGAGACGTTTTTATCGTCTTGGCCATAAGCCTAAACAAATACAAACAATTTTGTCCCAACAATGGCAAAAGGAAACAAGAGAAGAGGAGTAAAAGAGAGTACGTGGCGGAAACTGTAAAGGCAACAAAGTAACAAAAATTCTGAGCTAGCAAGACAAAAAAATATATCTACTGAAAATCAACAAAATAGAAATCGGAGCTAGACACAAATAAAAAAAAAATGCAACAAAAAATCCGAAAAACGGAAAATCAATTGATTTCGGATTAGATCCTCTCCGGGCGAGCATCTTTCAGACGAAGTTCTTGCCACAATCCTGTCAGAAGAGACACAAACTGTTGCAGCCTAATTTATTGAAAGCATTTACCGCAAATCAGACAATTCCCGTACAAGCTTTGCAACTAATTAAATGATGAATGCCTCTGACGACAGCCCAGGGAGTTGTAATACTTGCCTCAGTGCGTGCTGTGTCGTGTTGTGCCATCTAGGACGGCATCTGCACATGCTAAAGGCATTTCCCAGTAGTTCTATTCAACAGTAGAATGATTTAATTAATAAATAAATAGGTGTGTGTGTGTGTGTGCTGTGTGCAGGTGTCCTTGCCCCCACTCACACTCGCAATGGCCGCTGTGCAATGCAGTTCAATTGCAACACAAGTGTGGCAAAACAATTAATTATTGAGCTCAATATGGGTCTGGCGCAACGGTGCGTATGCGTGACAACGTGTTGCTACACATTCGTCCCATTCCCGTAACGACACGAGCCCCCGGCCCCCGGCCCTCTGCCCAATCCAATCGACAGTCTATTGTCGTTTACAGTTTACTGCTCACAGCTTTGCAGCTTGCAACTTGCTGTGTTTGCTGTTTGCTGTCTGCTGTTTGATTTCAACTGCAAAATGGACCACAAATCAAACGGACAAAGCTACAAAGTCAATCAGAGACACACAGAGAGAGAGAGAGAGAGAGGGGAGAGAGCAGAGAGTGGCAGCAAATAGAATCTGGGATGCTGGCTACACACTCAGTTAGCTCATACCCAGTTTCGGTTACCTGGAGCCGTGGCAGTTTCTATATTGATTTATCCACCTGGCGAATCCAATTACCATATCGCCATCGCCTGGAAAGAGGTTAATTCTCGGCCAAAGAATTCGGGGCATTCAATTGACATTGGAATCTATTTGCCATTGTCCGTGGTGGCCGCTGCTGCTCAATAGTGTAGGAAGAGTTTCGCATTTATTGCGAATAAAGTGGCTCCATAGCCATTTCAAGACTGTTGGGGTGGGGGGGGGCCAGTCTTTGCTAATGGGGGGTAGTGGTGGGGTTGTGAGGCAGCTGCAGCTGTGAAGGGGTCTCTAAGTGAACCGCAAACTAGTTGGCTGAGTACTTCTTGATGCGCGGCAACCGCAACAGCATACAGAAAGTTTCACAATCGAAAATGATAGCCTGGAGGTTGCACAAGAGAGGAAAATTTTGTGAGTTTCTGCCGCCCCATCGACGTCCCAGTTCCGCATTTGGTGGCATTTGCCGTTTTGGTGAATTGTTTCATTTTATTGAGCCCCGTCTAAGCCATCAAAGCCGCATAAAACCGAACATTTGCAGCCAGCCAGCGCCAGTCAGGAATATACACCCACGCCCAGTCCCGCATCCACATCCGTCCCTTCCAATAAGTGTGTGCTCCATTGCATACCTTGAGGCGCTTCGAGTACTTCATGAAAATGCAATTAGTGCGCGATTTGGATATGATGATACTTCTCAACTCACCGAATTTCCCCACTTGTGGAAAGCAGAAAAGCTGCTTATTCTTGTTACAAAAGAATTCAATTATAATTGCATTACGGAGCAAGTTTCTGCCCATCGTAATGCGATCAAGATACTTCTTCTTGCTTCTTGCATATTCTTCAGAAATTAGAAAATCAATCAAATTGGCAATGGGTGGAGTGGAGTGGAGTGGAGTGGGCAGTGGGAGGAGCAGCTTGGTAGGTGGTTTGGGCAGGTGGCTGGCTGGCTCTTGGGTAATGGTGGGTCGATTAGTCAGATGCATTCGAGTCGTCAGCGAGTCACACTTAAATGGCTCAATCATTCGTGAAATTTGTTCATTTACGCCAGCCAAGTGCACACACACACACACTCAGTTATAGTGACACACTCATACAAACGACAATGCGAACATAGACATAGACAAAGAAGGCATGACGTGAAAAGGTGAATGAATGAATTGAAATTGAAATATAAATACAAAACGCATCAGGCGCATAAGCAGACCAATCAAGCGCGAAATTTGTGCAAAGCGATGCATAAGCTGCAGTCACCACATAAGAGAGAAGGGGAAACACAGAGAGTGAGAGAGAGAGAAATACATAGAAGGTGGGCTAGAGTCAACTAGCGGCATGTGTAGACATCATTTAGGCTCTCCCTAATGCCCAACACAAAGCCAAGTGGCAGGCACAGAGAGAGAGAGAGAAAGAGACAGCCACTAACTAAAAGAGTGAGAGAGAGAGAGAAAGAGGAATAACGCGACAGAGACAGACACAGACACAGACACAGACATAGAGAACTTTGAGAGATTGGCGAATGGTGGAACCGCTAAGGCAGCTGCCAATACACTGATGCTATTGACTTACAGTCGTGGCATGCAAATAACAATGCCCTGCCACATTTTGCCCCCTTTTCCCGCCACTCGGCTAGAGCCCCTTTGGAGAGCTGGGAAAATATTTGCCAGTCGAGACAAAAATTGGCAGCGATGCATGCCAGAAAAACAAACAAACAATGCAACAACTACACACACACACACATATGTGAAGCAATATATTGCCATAACAATAATGCCCAGACACAAAAACCAACAGAGAAGCATACAAAATGCATTTCCGATGGCATCAAAAGCAGAGAGAGAGAGAGAGAGAGACCCGTGGACTTGGATCAGTTGTGCACACAAATTTACAAGTGGAATCTGCAGCAGAGTTTTACATATAATACATGATCAGTTCTGGGGCTTCTAGGGCTCTCAACTGGAAGTACAATAACTGCCCATTTGATTAATTGACAGCCCAATGAAACCGGTTTAAGTGCGATGTTGGATCTCTCCAACATGTTCGTGACTCATCCGACAGCACATCACATCACCCATTGTTCCATAGTTCGAAGCCAGTGATCGGCAAACAGCGCTCCAAGTCAGTTCCAGTGTCTCAGTCTCGGCTTAGATCTCAACATGCCTGGCGAAATAGGTAACAAATAAAATAGGAAGAACTCTCAAATGTTGAATCAGATTATAGACTTTTATACGTTGTATTGTGTTGTGTTTTCCCCGCTCTTCACAAGTAGTTCTACTGCTCTGCCTGATCCCGATGGCCGCGGCGGGCACAACGGCGCCATCGCTGAGTGCCAGTCCGATTGTGTTCGCCCGAAACCTGTTTCGGGCCCTCAACGAGGAGTCGCCCAAGGTCAACCTGGTCATCTCGCCGGCGGCTGCGCGTAGTGCCCTGACCCTGGTGTTCATGGGAGCCGGAGGTAAGAGCGCCGACGAGCTCCGCTCTGTGCTGATGCTGGGGGCGGCCGGGAAGAACGAGATTGCCAAGCAGCACGCGGAATTCTGGAGCAAGGAGTGCACCTGCTCGGAGAAGGGCGCCGCCCTGCGCTTGGTCACTCG
The DNA here is from genome assembly GCF_018151105.1 of Drosophila obscura. NCBI lineage: Eukaryota > Metazoa > Arthropoda > Insecta > Diptera > Drosophilidae > Drosophila > Drosophila obscura. The sequence goes on along the minus strand of NW_024542774.1, from coordinate 9,405,508 downwards.
CCTGTACGTGAACGACGATCTACCGCTGCGTCCGGACTTCAATCTCAAGGCGGTGGAGTTCTTCAACGCCCAGGCGGATGCCCTGAACTACTCGGACGCGGATGCGTCCATGCGGCAGGTGAACAAGTGGCTGGAACTGCAAACCTTTCACACAGTTCGCAATCTCCTCACGCCGGCCACCTTCAACCCGGAGTCGAGTGTGATCCTCGTCAATTCCATATACTTCCGGGCCAAGTGGGCCAAGCGCTTCTCCATGGACCGCACTGCCCCCGAGGACTTCTGGATCAATCCCACACAGCGCATGGAGCTGGCGATGATGCGCCAGATCGGCCAGTTCCGCTATGCAGAGTCCAAGAAGCTCCAGGCGACCATCCTGCAACTGCCATTCGAGGACTCCGACATCAGCATGATGCTGATCGTGCCCAATCAAGTGGATGGGCTGCCGGACCTTGAGGAGAAACTGGCGCAGCTCGACATGAACGAGGTGGCCACCAAGGGGCTGCAGCACGAGGTGGATGTGACGATGCCCATGTTCAAGATTGAGTGTGACATCGATCTGAAGGTGCCCATGCAGAAGGTAAGACACTGCGAGGCAGCGGCAGCTTCTGCGTGACACTTTTAACAAATCTAAACCCCACTTACAGTTGGGTATATCCCGGATCCTCAAGCCTGACCAGGCGGATCTCAGTGGTCTGTTTGCCAAGAAGACGCCCCAACTGATCTCCGAGGCCAGGCACAAGCTCTATCTGTATGTGAACGAGTCTGGCTGCGAGACGGATCCAGATACGCGTAAGTCTTGGATCACAGATCCATATCTAATGTCTAATGCTGCTCCATCTTGCAGCTGCTCGAGCTGCTGCCTTTGTGCAGAATCCCGATCGCAAGATCTTCAAGGCCGATCGTCCCTTCGTCTTTGCCATTCGCAACAACAGAACCGTCTACTTCGTGGGGCATTTTATAAAGCCCTGATTCGGGGCATGGCTAATTTAGCATCCATTCCGTGGGCATCGGTGCCCGCAGGCACAACATCAAATTATGGCCAAACAAATGCTAAGAATGCACACGAAAATACAACACCAAACAGCGAATCGAGTTGTGTGGGTGGGTGGGTGAAGTGGGTGTTGGGAGCGGGAGACAGCAAAACAAATAGCAAAATGGCTGCCCGGACAGATCACTGATATGAAAAGGAAGAAGAGGTTGGGGAGGGGATGCCGTAGGGAAGGGCAACAAAGAAAACGGCAGCTGGCAAACTAAATGAAAAGTATCCAGTCAAAGCGATTTGGTGGAGTATTTCGCCCATGAGATACCCTCTACTTATTTATATATTACTGCCATTCCATGGAAAGCCAAAACAAGCTACAATTTTCCATGATTATGGCGTTTGTATCTTAAATATATATACAAGGATAGTGCTCCTTAATCTGTAAGTAATCTGTCCAGATCCACACCTGCCCCACACCCACTCTTCCAATTAGATTCGTTTAACCAAGCGAAGCATTCCCTGGCACTTTTCGATTCTACGGAGTATCAAAAAAAAAGCAACAGCAAAAGTGGAAGGGGAAGAGGAGAATGGGAAGGGGAGGGGCGCACCGTCAGAATTATTTTGCCTGGCCTGGCCCAGCCAACTTGTTAGCCAATTTTAAATACAACTGCTGCCACTGACAGTAATCAAGATTGCACGGCAATGGCTCGGCGCGGAGCGGCGCGGCGCGGCTACAACAATGCCAAATGCCAGGCCATTCCGGCCAGAAAGGGCCGCCCAACAATTGAAAAATAAGTAATTTCTCAACTGTAGTGAACTTCATGGCTGCAACAACAACAGCAGCAGCAGCAGCAGCATCAGCAGGAGCCACTAAGAGCAGGACCATGGACTATAGACCATCGGACCAGCAGCTGAGACAAGCAGCAAAACGCGAGCCAAGTAAGGTCCCTTTTGTGAATCGGAATCGGAATCAGAAGCGGAATCGAAGCTGCAGTTGGAGCTGGAGTCGCGCGTCCGGTTGCAAAAGTTTGCCGTCCAATTCATCGATGATTGTCCTCCAGGAGCCGCTCTGCTCTGCTCTGCTCTGCTCTAGATGTGGCACTGGCCGCCGCCGCCGTCTGCTATTGATGGCCATTCCCGTGGCCATTTGCCGAGTTTTGTGTAGCAAATGTTTATCTTTCGGTTTGTTATGGCTCCCACTCTCACTACCACCGCCATTCCCACTCCCCCTGCGCCTGCCAGGGGACCAGGACTCTGCTCTCTTCCGTCATCAGAGCGGAAGTGCAGATGCCGAGGACAAGGGGGGACTATCTGTACTTGTGTAGTTGTGTCATTTGTGTCAAATGCTAATGTAAAATGTCGCAATAATCGAATTACTGGAAATTGGGCTGGAATCGAAATGAATTTCATTGCAACTTTGTCAAATGAATAATTACGAATTTATATGGAATTTGATGTTGCAAATAACTTAACGCCACAAAACGGCAAATATTCCCATCAAATTAATTGCGTTGCATGGCACTTGGATCCATTTGGCATCGCCAGTGTGCCAGTAGAAAACTTGCCCTCCTTTTTTTCCGGCATTTATGAATTCGATTGTGAATATTAGATATGCATGTACGAGTACGAGGACGGGGAGCCGGGCTACTGCTGATCGGACTTTGTCCATAATTGCATTTCCAATTGCAACATAATAAATCGAGTGCAGTGACAGGCGGGAGGGGCAGGCGCCTGGTTGGCAGTGGCCCATAAATGTAATTGGAAACCAATCAAACGCATCCACATGCAACAACGAGCGGCAAATGCCGGCGGTTACAAAATGCATTAAGCATCTTCATTGGCCATGAGTTTTGGGCTGGTGTTTTTGGTGCATGTAAAGCAGCTTATCAACACACACACACACACACACACGCCTCACCCACACAAACAATTGTTGATAAATTTCATAAGCAAACAATATGACTGCAATAACAATAAGAGGAGCAAGAGCCACTACATGGGGGCTAGGGACCACAGAATCAATCCTATATTAACGCTCGAGTGTTTCCATGTGGTTAAGCCAACGAGCCGACTCCTTTCAAGACTTGTGCTCAAAATCCAATTTGTAATATCCGTATAATCCACATATGTGCACAACTTCATTTGATTAGCTTTCGGACTATGAAAATGAGTGCATATACTGCACATATATATTGTGCATATATTCTACACAACAATGTGGGTGTAATGAGATTTTCAGGTTATTGTGAAATAATGAAATAATCTATGAAGATTTATGGATCGCCAAGACACCAAAACATGTGTCCGAGTGCAGATTCCAAAGGCTTCTAAAGAGAACTGCAAAAGATGTTTGCTACCCATAGATGCCATCTATAGCTCGCTCTCGGAGTTACTTGGCATGAGGAAAAGACACCACACATACATGTGTATGATTGTGGCAGAGTTAATCAACTAACTGGCAAGTTAAACCTGCCCCTGCCACTGCTCCTGCCCCTACTCCTGCCCCGTGCCACCGCCCCAAATAGAGCCAAAGTATATGCAAGTGTTACGTTATCCTTGGAGGCATCTAACTTATTTATGGTATCCTTGACTTTGACTTACGTGCCCGCCATTCGAATTAAGTTTTGCTCCCTGCGCATTATATTCATATGAGTGCTGGTGTCCTGTCTCCGATCGTCATGTATGTGTATCCCTGGGCATGTGCTGGTGCTTCCATTTGACTGTATCCTTTAGCCAGGATGCCTATTACTTTGGCCTGCGCCACATGCTGCAGGAAATTACATTTCAATTTTAAAACGCCTCTCATTGCCAGCTTCCGTTGCCGTGCGTCACTCGCGCACTCACCAGCACAGAGGTGGCAAGTTGCAAGCTGCCAGCGTGGCAGGTGTGGCAGCCGAGTGAGCGGCAGCACACAAAATGGCCTGCCATGAGCGGCACTTATCGCTCGACTGCAGCTTAAGCGCCGGTTAATCCATCACGAAAGTGCAGCATGCCTTCCCCTGCCACCATCTACCACCATCCATCCGTCTACCCATCCATCCGGCATGTGCTTTGGGGCGTGGAAAGTGCTGCCGTTGCTGATAATAAGCCGTCATCCAGGCCAAACTTTTGATGCGCCAAAGCTGCAGCGTCCAACACGGAAACGGCAACAGGAACGGCGAGAGGCTTTTCATTGCGGTTACGCATACGCCGCATCGGCCCCAGGCTCCCCCCATGCCAGACATGCGTTGCCACCAGTCCATGAAGCAGTGGGCAGAGATCTTCTGTGGGGGGAGTAAGGGGTCAACTGGCAACTGCTGCCAGCCCATCCATTTCACTTGCAGCAAATTGCAAGTCAACGCCAAGTGTCTTAAGTATGCAAAAAGAAATCTGTGCAGCAACGCAGGAATAACAAGGGGCGCCGACTGCTCCGGAGTTTGCCGTGCCGTCTGGAGTCCGTGTACTCCAAGCCGGAGTCTGATTCATGGCCGGACAGGTGATTTAAAAGCCATTTGTCAGCTGGAGCAACTGAACTGACTTTCACTGCTGCCTCTGCGCCCCTGCGAGAGGTTTGGGTGATTGGCTTGGGTCACTGAAATTATTCAAATTATCCCCGGGAAGATTTTACTGTCAGGTTGAAGGCACGGCACTCGCCGGCAGACGCTGCAGCTGAAGCAATAGCAATCACCGCCCCTCCCCCACAGCTGGCAGCAATCAAATGGCGTTAGTGGCATTCTTTTATCGCCCATTCGCATCCGCGTCGCATATTCGCGTCGTCTGCAGTGTCCCAGAAGTTTGCCACCATCTTTGCTCCCCTTGTGAAAGGAGTTGACAGCCCAGCAGCAGTAGTCTTATATTTGCTGTAGTAGCTCCTGCTGCTGCTTTTGCTGCTGCCTGCTGCTGGCTGAAGCGACTGGATATCCCATCTATTATAAGTGCTTACCACTCGAAGGCGAGCATTGACATTTGGCTAATGGCAAAAATGTCACCAAAATGCAGACAGAAGCACAGAGACATAGGCAGGCAAACAGCTGTCAGTCCACGAAGGGAGGGGAAATTTGTACCCCAAGAAAAAAGGGGGCGTGGTCTAGCTTAGCGGGAGAACTCATTCATCCAGTGATTATATGATAAATGTTCCCAGTGGTGGTTCCAAACAAATCGGAAATAATACAAAACAAACGATTCCGATGGCTAGCGAGTGTTTCCTGGACAACCTTGAACGAACCCTTTTTGGGAGGATTTTCCTGGGCATTTTCTTGGGACGAAAAACACCATCAATCATTTAATTCAGTTAATAATATTTAATCGTTTTAAAATATATACAATTTAAAATGGAATGCGATTTACATTGCAACTATTCATCAAATATTATCGGTGAACGGTGATGGGTCGATGGGTCGAATTTCGTCTACAGAATACCCTTTAAAGATGAAAATCCTCACACATGTATTATATGTATAATTCATTAAGCAGCGGGAAACCAATCCTCGTATGTGTGTGTGTGTGTGTGCGTGAGTGTGCGTGTGTGGAGTGGAACAAATCAAAAGCAATCATAAATCAAATCATTTGATTCATTGATTAAATAACAGACTTGAGCCTGGTCTATGTGTGTGTGTGTGTGTGTGTGTGTGTGTTTGGCATGTGTCTTAACGCGCCTATTTAATCTACCCCCCACCCCCGCCAAACTGAACCCCATACTCCACACAAATACCATTCCATATCCTCTGATATCCTCTGCCTGTCCGCCTGTTCGTATATTGATTAATAACAAAGCCCAGCGTGAGACATGAAACAAAATTTCCAGCCTGAATGTGCAGCACGTCCCCTCATTGGCTCCCTGCATCCAGTGCTTAGATAATTGGCCCCCCCGCACACACTTAAAGCCGTAGCAAAAATATGGCAACAATTAAAATAGCTTTGGCCCATTGTCTGGTAACACACACAAAAGCAATTAACTGTCAGATTTGATAACAATGAAGAATACAAATGCACAAGTGCACACACACACACACACGCACAAGGCAGCATGGCAGCACGAACATGCACGTATGCCTACACACATAAGTACATATGTGTGCGCTTAAACACTGAACAAAAAGAGGCAAAGAAATATTTTTAATTGCAAGAATTACACATAAAAATAATATATATGCACTTTGCGCATGATGTCAAGGATCAGCTGTTTGCAGCATTAATTTACATACATATGTATATATAAAATTCGAAATATATTCTTCAGTGTATAGGCTATAATTGAAAAGGACTCGATGGATGGATGAGTGACTGAGTGCCAGCCAGACTGGTAAATTACTAAAAAACATACAAAATATACAAAATACAGACGGAGCAGAGCAGAGCAGAGTCACTGAGTGACAGAGACAGCAGCAGAAATAACATATAGTTGGACAGAGCTGGAGAGAGCGAGAGGGAGAGTATAGACTGTCCGTGTCTGGGGTCCCAAATGTTATGACAAGTGCTGTCGCTTCTTGTTTGCTTTTCCAGCATGCTGGCAAATTCTCAAAATTGTTTTCCCATTGCATGCACACACACCCAAACAACTAAAGAGATGAGAGAGAGGGAGAGAGAGAGATGGATAGAGCAGCTGGTGCTGAAGTAAAGACTGCACTTTTCTGCACTTTGCCACATTCGGGTGCACACTTTGAGGCAGTGCGCGTCGCGAAGACAATAACTCATTAACATAACATTTCATCCTCGTTGCAAATGCCTGCAACATATGCGCCAACATTTCGTTTTTCGCTATGTTGTGTCAATCAGCGAGCAAGCAACTTTCGCGACAACTAAACACAAAACATTTTGACATTTGGCAAATGTCAGCGGGATGGCGACTCGAATGATGAATGGGCGACAAGTCCTGCCACTGTTCGCTTGTGCTGCCACTCCATCTCTGGGGAAGAGAAGGAGGAACGCACCTTTTTGCATTTGGCAATTTAAGCAAAGAAACTCAAACAACAGACAAATGACCACAAAATGTATTTCATGTTAGAATACTCTAAGTAGTTGCGGGTATTATGGCTGCTATGGGAAGTTATATGGAGTCAACAGAGGAACGCATTCGCACTTTAAATACAGCTGACTTTATGTTAAATTAAAGCCAAGCAATAAGCCAAAGATCTCTTACAGAAGTTGCCTGTTTGTTATTGAGAGCGGAAATGCTTCACCTTTCATAAATACACTCTCAGCTAAACAATGGACATCCTTAAGCGTCTCTTTCCGCTTCCTATTTCCGCTCACTCCCTCTTGCTGGCTGCGCTGCCTGCTCCAGTTTTTAATGTTGCACAATCAGCTTTGCAGCGATTGAATATCGAACGATGGAGCAAATAACGGTGCACTAACAAGCAGTATAAATAAAATGTAGTTCAAGGGAGAAGCATAACTTGGCTAACATTGTGTACTGATGGGAGAAATATTTCTGTTCATAGATAATAATTATAGCTAGACATGAATTAAACCTTCCTTAAGGGCTGTTCAATATCTAGTCTCTTTTCTGGCACTCTGGCACAACCCTAGTAATTAAACTTCAAGTAATAATACTTGTAAAGTTATTCGCATTTTGTAGAGTATTGCCATATCCACCCTGAGATAACATTAAAAGTATATTCATTTTTCGTCAGCACCGTCCCGTCCCCTTAACACTCGCTGCAGGGATGGAAGATGTAGGATGACGTACAGAAGAGAACAACAAAAACAATGACCAAGAATAATTGCATGAAATAAAAAGCGGATTTGCATTTTAGATTCCCAACGTCCGTCCCTCTACCTTTTGCAATTCTGTTGATTTTTGTGTTGTCATTAGAGGTGCGGCTGTGGCTGTGGGTGCGGAGATGGAACGAGCATGAAAATATTTCAGTTTCCCCTGTCCGCTGACAGATGACCGGAGGGACCGGGACAAAGGCAACGAACAGGAGGGCTGCTTGGTCGCGCTGATAAGAAATGCAGCAAGGAACAGAGGTAGAGGTGGGACGTTGAGAGCCACTGAGTGAATGCCAGACTAGGAATGGTTGCCATGCCAGCTTGTCACACACAAAACTAATACTCAGGACCATTTTTTATGACAGGCCCAGTGCCAGTCCCAGTCCAGCAAACTACTTGCAGCGGCAAATGGCTTACAGTTATTTGTATACCCTAGCAAAAGGTATTACCAGCATATGTATAAGAGAAGTTTATGCAGCAGAAAAGGAAGCTGCGGTCTGCGGCTACCAAAGACATCGAATTCGAATTCAAAGTGTAGCTTAATAAATGGCCATCTGTAGCTGCATATCCCAGCAATATTTTATTGCTACAGGGTATCCATAATATCAGTATCTTAGCCAAATCTAGATTTTTCTTTCGTGTCAGCCCACGGGCCTGTCAGAATTTTCGGTGTTTAGTTACATGTTTGTCTTTCAAGGTGGGGATGGGCCCAGGGATTGGTTGGCATTTCAGTTGATGAAGTGCCGGCTAGCTTTAAAGTGGGTAATATATTTTAACGATTCAGCCCCCCTCGTGATGAGATTTCTTCCACTTCCACTTCCGGTTCTACTTTTTGTTTTGGTTTTGGTTTTTTTTTATTCACGCTCATTTCACATAATGCGAGAAGTTTGATGTGTTGTGATTTGCTTTTGATTGTTGGCATATTTTTGAACAGAGTGGGAACAAGGACAAAAGATATAAAATAACAAAGAGAAGCCGAAGCCAGTAGCAGAAGCAGAAGCAGAAGAGAGTGTAAGAGAGAGAGAGAGAGGAATATATGTAGAGTGGGAAGGCAATTAGTGGGCGAACAGGAAATGCCAAAAGTAAGTGTGAATATTTTAGCCAACATTTTGTAGAGCGAAATCGCAGTGCAAATAAATGCGGAAATTTCAGTTGCTGGTTCTTTGGAGTGTGCGGCGGACATTGTAACATGCAAATTTTTTGTCGGTGAGAAAGTGGACAAAAAAACCGTAGATAGAGAGGAAAGGAAAGGAGCAGGCAGAGTAGCCAACTATTTGCGCAAACAGAACAAGCGAACGAATGAACGAATGAGCGGACGAGTGAACGAAAGAACGAACCAACGAACAGCTTGTCTAATTGTAATCCGAGTTGTAAGTCGTTTAAAACAGACAACGAACGACAAGGAGCGGGAGGGGGGGGGGGGAGGTGGTAGTTTGGTTGGGGTTGGGTTGAGACGAGGAAAGCTGTAGGATCTGGACGAGCGTCGAGTACTCGAATTAATTACCCTCGGAAGTTGCTTGGTTAACAACGCGCAGCGAAATGGAACGGCACACGGAAATGCCCAGAGCGCCCGGAGAAGAGTGTGGAGCAGAGAGGAGCAGAGAGAGAGAGGAGACATTCAGTAAGGAGAAGTGCAATGCCAAAGCTCTCTCTCTCTCTCTCTCTCTCTCTCTGTCTATATCTGTGTGGACTTTGCGTTTGGGAATGTCATCATCAACGCCCCAAGTTCGTGTGCACAGTGTAGGTTTTCGGGCTCTGGACCTGAACCTGGAGCTGGGATCTGGGATCTGGAAATGGACTTGTGGCCGCAATGCAATGAAATTGCGACCACACTATATATCTCTCCCTCTGTCTCTCTCTCGCCCCCCCCCCCCTCTCTCTCTCTCTCTCTCTCTCTCTCTCTAGGGACGTGCAAATGAATGCAGCGGAAATGAAATGAATTCGTTAGAGCCGCAAAAACGCAGCCAACGAGCTGCAATGAGAGCTGTGAACATTTTACAAACGGTTCGCAATTAATGAGTGCGAGACCATCGACCAAAAGCGAAATGCGAAAAATCTATGGAAAAGTTTTCACAGATTGAAGGATGAAGGCGTGGCTGGACTGGACTGGACTGAACGGGACTGACGGTGACAGCCATTCATAAATATCAATGCCTGTTGGCCTGTTGGCCTCCCTCCATCTGCACCAACCACAAAGGGGAAAGTTACGGCTTTCACACCAAGCACATATTGCGTACATATACATATGTATGTATGGACATACATATGTATGTAACATAATGGCAGCAGCTGCATTTATGACATTGCTATACGATCCATTGGCCAGCATGCAACGAAAGGTAATAAGATATAAAAGCTTCACCATGCTGATTGGAAATCATTCAATGTATATTGTAAGTGCTCTCAGTGTTCATCTTCTACACATACATACGTACAAATGTGTGCATGTATTAGGACAAGAGCATAAAGAACAGTACAGTTCAGCTTTGCCCCAACTTTCAAGTTCTGGCTCTTTGAGCAGAGCTTAGCATAATGAGCTCAAATTAAAATCTTGTTAAAAGTGCAAAAGGCGCAGACAGCAAAAAGAAATATCAAAAGGAGAAAGGAGCAAGTAAGAGAGAGAGAGATAGAGAGAGTGGATGGGAGTTTGAGAAGCAAAGAACGAAAGGAGACGGCAAAAATAGAATATAGAAATTATTCACGACATTTGCACGGTTCACTCTGTTTCGCGCTCCGTTCCGCTCCGCTCCGCACCGTCCTGTCTGCACTTGACTTACAGTTAATCCCGGGGAAGCTACTTAAAAGTCATTGCGACAGCAGCAGCAGCAGCAGAGGCAGCAACAACAACGGTCACACTAAAGGCACAAAGTGCAAGGAGAAGGATGAGTGGCCGGAGAATACAGCGGTGGAGGGGGGGAGCAAGATGAAGCTGCAGCTGGAAAAGGAAACTTAATTAGAAAATTATGCGCGCAAGTCGAAAGAGCAGCATTAGAGAGGGACGCCAAACCTAAGCCTTGCTCCCCCTTGCCATCCCTCTCTACTGACTCTCCCGCTCTCCACTGCTTATAATTTGCATATTAAATGTCAGGAAGTGAAGTGATTTTCTAATGAATCAAAAACCATCAAATTCGGCTACATATCCATGGGCTAGGACCAAGTCTGCCGCTGCATCTCTTCAGCACATCCTGCAGTTTTAATGATGGCTTCACATTAATGGCTGTCAAAATTGTTGCTGCTTACCCTGCACTTAAGCACAGCCATGTGGATCCACATCCACACAAGATGCACACCTCCTTCTATACTCCCTCCCTTGGGATGCTCGAAAAGTTGCTGGGGGGATCTACTTATGAAAGTTGTTGGCTTGAGCTTATCCCGCTTTCCACCTGCGCCATGGCAGGTTCTCTATGGTTCTCTCTTTTTGGCTCTTTTGCAACACAATGCTGCACGGGAGTCCTGTACATATTTACACATACATACTGGCGGAGCAGTGCGTTCCAATGAAATTTCCTGTAGGGCTTTCTGTGTTGGGCAAAGCCAAAGTAAATTATCTTCTGGATCAAATTAATCTATTCCCAACTATCGAAGACTGTAGAATGAGCTAATAGATGGCATGGGCCATACAGCTGCTATGTACTTTCCCCACCCACTGTACGCATAGATGGATAAGACATAAGATGGATTTATCAGGACAAACTTTCGCCGGAGTTTTGCCGAGAGGAAACGATAATTTCACACACGACAACAACGAATCATAATTTTCTCACATTGATGTTGATTAAGTTGTGCTTAAAGTTTGCCATCAAACGACCCTCGTCAGGACCCCACTCCCAAAAGCGGAGCAAGACACTTGGCTCGTCAAGTTTGCTGACATCCTCACGTGCCAAAAAAGGGCCAGAAAGTTTTGTTCATGCAAAAGGAGCGCAGGATGGTAGGAGGGTAGGTACTGGGAGCGTACAAGCATCAGGAGTATCAGCATTTTGACCAGGAGACAGTCGCTTCAAAAGCCAATAAGAGGAGACATTAAAATTCATCTAATGGTCAATGCACTGCGGGTACTAATGGTCTCTCTCTCTCTCTCTCTCTATCTATGTCCCCTCGATGGCAGTGCACACAGGCCACATCAAGAGGGCGACATGTCCCGGCCAGACGAGCTCCAACTAAGTTTTAATTGAACTTTAGTGAGTTCCAAGTTCCAACTGGAAACCAGAAAAGCCACAAAAGCAATGAACAGGAAAAGGCAGCAGGCAGCAGGCAGCAGGAGAAAGAAACTGCAGAAAGGAGGTTACTTAAAAACGAAGAAAAAAATGGAGAAAAAAATGAAATAAAAAGGTGTATCCAGCAGGTACGAAGCAATATTGCTTTAATGGAATAATTAAGCATGTTTGCCGAGGAACCCCCATCGCGCCCAGCGCCCAGCGCCCAGCGTCTCCGCCCGCCCATAACAATGGGAGCTCAGCCAAGTTTGTTTTCTTAGTCTTTGTGCGGAAGCCATTGTTAGGGCCCAAGAAGATGATGAAGAACAAGAAGCTGCAGCCCCGCAGCTGATTCATTGTCTTCCTTCGCTGCTGCTCTGCTGCTGACTGTGCTGCTCGGCTCCATTTTAGCCATTCAATATGCAAGCCGCACCGCACAATGGCCAACCGAACGCAAACGCAATCGCAGCGAGAGCCAGAGCCAGAGCCAGGCCATAATCATATTGAATGACAAATAATTGAGGTTAGTTTAGCCATTGACCTGTGGGGAGATGCAGCCATTCCCCAAAGCAGAAGAACAAGCAGCACAACGGAAAGTACGGGAACTACTCGCTGATGTCAAACACGTTTCAGGGCTCATGAGCAAGGCAAGTGTTGATGGGGTGCTCTCTCACTCTCTCTCTCCCTCACCTTCTCCCTGTCTGACTGTCTGTCTGTCTGACTCGACTGGTCTGGTCTGGAGCAATGAGTGGTTCAGTGGGTGGCAGTGAAACCACCACAGACCACACGTGCTGATGCTGATGCCATGCCACTGCCACTGGCAGCACCACAGCCACTTCTGCTGCTGATCCAATACAAAAGCGAACAATTTTCTAAAGAAAAACTTTTTGTAACGGAAAAAGCAAAAGTTTTGCCTTCGACACCGCAACGAGAATTGTGTTTAGCAGCCCCCCCCTCCACCACCCACCATATACACCGCACACACACAAGCGTGACAAAGACAGAGACAGCTGTGTGAATGAAAGAGAAAGACAGATAGGGGACGATGGGGAAAAAATACAGAGCGAGTGCATTGCACTTCCTGCTCCACTCCTGCCCTGCCGTATGCTGCCCTATCCTGCCCTGCCCTGCCCACTGCTAATCCATAGCCATAGTCACACTCGGCTAGTGATAGTTTTAGGCGTACGTGTGGAACGTTTCAATTTAGTTCCAGAGTCGCGTGCGCAGCAAAAATTGAATTTATTATCATTGGAATTGATTGTAAGGAGCAGCATCAGCACCAGCATCAGCATCAGCATCCTTCCACGTCTCCTTCTGCTCATGCGGCTCCTTTTGGTCCTGCTTGCCACAAAGGAGCTCTAATAAGTGCGAGAATGAGCTTCTGCTGCTGCTGCTGCGGCGGTCACAAGATGTCAAATTTACAACTGACTTTGATTTATACATCTGATGAGGGGGAACTGTAATTGAAATATCTCTGATTTAGCATCGAGTTGGCCAAGGAGTCGCAAAAGTTTCGAGCTTCAGAAATGTTAAAGGGGTTTTCAATAGAAAATTAATTTAATTGGATGCAGACATTGAGGTAGAAAACGGAACACGCTCTCTGCAGCCCCCATGCCTTGTTGATTTCTTTCTGAGCCGCAGGCATCGATCATTTAGAGATTTTTGTCTTGCAGCAGCCGACAAATGATTCACTCTCGACCTCTGCCCCACCACCGATTCGATTGTCTTAAATAAATTGTATTTTTCAGTAACATCTCTTAATCATTTTCTCTGCATTTGCGTTGACTACACTTTGCTCGGAATCATTCGTACTCGAACATACTCGTATATGGTGGGGAAAATCGGGTTTCCTTTCGGAAGTTGTGTGCACGTTGTGCGAGCCGGGGGGGAGCGGGAGCCTGGCCAAAGTCGTTAAAGCTTCATTTCCGGAGCAGTCATGCATGTAACCGAGCAATGACCGTAGAGTGGGCCAGAAATTGGGGCTACGCGGAGGCAGAGTCGGACACGGCCGACAATCACAGAGCAAGCGGCACGAGGCACTGTGTGGGGACAGTCCAATTCCGCCGACGAGACTGATGAGCATCCATTGTCTGCTCTTGACGTGGCTACACCTCCTCATGCATCCCTCCTTCCACTGTTGCTGCTGCTGCTGTTGCTGTTGCTGCTGCGTTGGCTCTTTGGCTGCGCTTAAAGCGCATAAATTATGCAATTTAAATTAATTAAAAGACTCGTCAATCCGACACGTGCGCATTAGCAACAGTAAAAGCAACAGCACACACAAATTTCCACGCAAAAGTTTGCGTGGTTCCCCAAAACAAAACAAAAAAGGAAAGGAAAGGAATGCGCCACCACAGCGGGAGCGAAGAGAAATGCTAGGGGGAGGCACTGGCAGTGGCAGAGGCAGAGGCAGAGAGAGAGCGAGCTAAAGTGCGAGTACGGTGTGTGATTACTGCAAACACTTTCATTAAAATTATTATGGCTGAAAATGCTTTTTGCTGTTCGCAATTGTTTCCACTCATCGCTGCGGACCTGAAGTTGCACCCATAACCAGGCGGCGCCCCCTTCTATCTCGTCGCCTCTGCCACTCTGTTCCCCTCACCCTCTCCCCACCAGTGGCATTTACATGCGGCGCATTGCGTTTCCTGCATTGTTACGGGTGCTATACCCTGGCAGAGGGTACGGCACGGAAGGACACATTTTTGGGTCTCTTTGTACTGAGTATTCTCTCAGCTACGAACAGATCCTCTTTCGTACTGATCTTTCTTTCTGTAAAGTCACTTGAGCTGGGATCAATTTGATTTTTAGGGTATCAGGGTATCAAGAGTTTCGGATCCAAGGGGGTCTGCCTTGCCCTCTTGCTGCTGTTTGCTGTTGCCAGCCAAAGGCGGCAAACAGCATCCAACGGTAGATGCTGGCTGGCGTAGGGATAGCAGAAATGTGGCAGTGTGTGTGTGTGTGTGTGTGTGTGTGCGGCTGAGGTGTTTGTCTGCGGTGCTGCGTGTGCTGATTGCTTGGCAGCCAATGCCAACGGCGGTTTAATGCAATGGTGAGGGTGAGGGTGCCAGAAGGAGACAAACAGAAAGAGAGAACGAGTGAAAGAGAGAGAGAGAGAGAGCAGGAGAGAGAACATGAAAATGCAATGTGCTCGAAATGAAAACATTAAAAATTTAATTGCGATAATACAAGCGCATAAAATGTTAATGGAGTGTATGTAATCTGACACAGCAGCAAAGGACGGCAACAGCAACAGCAACGGCGACAGGGACTCCAAGGACTCCAAGGACTCCGGTTGAAGCGAAGCTGAACGCAATGAAATAGCCAAAAGGAAGCAGCTGTAATGAAGGATAAAAGAAATTAAAATGCTTTGTATGTTTGCTGGTTGCCAACAAGGACCTGCAGCTCCAGCTCCAGCTCCAGCTGCAGCAGCAACTCCTCCAGGAGCTGCAAGCCAGTCTGTCAGACAGACGGGGCTGTTCGGCCTCTGCCTGGCTCTGGCTTGTATGTGGATCTGGAATCAGGATCCGGGACTCAGCATTCTGTATTACGGATCTCTGAACCGGGCTGATAGTCCACTTTCAACGCCCAAAACCAAACAACATGCCGACAATGCACATTAAAGTCCTTCGCATCAAGCTTCAATGAGCTTTGAGAGGAAGCGACAGCTCTGGATGGGGCAAAAGCGAACAGACAGGGGGCAGGCGCAGCGGGGAGAGTGGCACAAGGCGCTTGCATAAAGAAATACAAATGCAGGCGTGAAGAGAAACAGAAAAACAAGCTGCAGGAATGTGGCACTAGGTGATGTTGGTCGCCTACGAGATACCCTGTAGAAACCCTGGAAGCCTCTTCCCATAGCCACAATTGTAGAAAAAAACTTAACTGAATATGGTTAAAATCGTGCAGTAATTATTTGAGTAATTAATTATTATTATTATTTTATTATTTATTATTATTTAACTATTTAACCCCCTTAATATCATGGTCGCATATGCCCCACAGCTAAGTGCATTGGCAATGGGTATGCGAACAAGTTGAAGCATTGCAAATTCAACTCGACAACATAGTCGAAGGTGCTCCGTCGCTTCTTGTATTCTCGTATTGGCAAAACAAAAACAGGAAGTGCTCTGCGTTGCGCTTAAGTACTTCCGCTGGCTCATTGTTGCCATACACCTGCACAAAGAGCGAATGAATAAGAGAGGCGGAGAGCTAGGGAGATAGAAAGATAGGGAGATAGAGAGGAAGTGAGAGATTGAGAGATTGAGAGCTGCAGCTCCAACTCTATGGAGAGTGCAAATAGTTCTCGCATTCGAAATAATTGCCGCGAGCTGTTTTCCCTCCACCTGTCAGGCAGAAGCGGCATCGCCAGCAACAGCAATCAGAAAGTTATAAAACACACACATACCGAACATACCGAAAGAGAATGAGCAAGAGCATGAGCATGAGAAGAAGAGCTATGCTTGTTGGTATATAATTTAGCATATCGAACGCTGCTGACAGAGTAGAGTTTTCCCTAGCCCGAGGCGGAATAAACAAATTGCAGAGCAGCAGCAGCAGCAGCAGCAGCAGCAGTAGGTCCTTTCCTTTCCCCCTATTCTATAATCAGCAATGCCCGAAACAGATTCCATGTTGAAAAGGAGGGTCGGATCTCTCTCTCGCCCTCTCTCTTTCGCATTCTCTCGCTTGGTGGCAACTTCATTTTAGCCATATGCCAGGGCCACCTTTTTAAAATGCAAAACAAAACTTTCGGTTAACAATACTAATCCGGCAATTTATGCAAGGGATTTCGACAGCTGGACCACAGCTGCTTAAACAAACTTAGTGGCTTGGGGCAAACTACAAATACACACACACAACCACACACACACACAGATTGGGAGCGGGGAAGAGCGTGGCAAATACAAAGAGCAAGAGAGAAAGAGAGAGACAGAGAGAGGGAGACTCACTGATAGAGAATGCGACAAATACAAAGCGCTGGACTGAACTCCGGGAGCTATCATAAATAAGTGGCCCAGGACGAGCCGGGTGACGGTCGTTACTGCCCCGCCATGGCCAGGGAACGTGGCGAGTGCTGAAAGATGCCCCAAATTATGGGGCAGAACAAAAAAAAAACCAGGAAGAAAAAAATCGAAAAAGCCGAAAACAAAGCAACAAAATGAGACGCTTATAAAACTTTGCATCGCTTCCATCTGCCACCCCACCCGCCGCCTGGCGGTGATGCATGGCGTATACGCAACTTTTGATGCCGCTCAACGTAAATTTCCCTCGTTAGCCACGGCCAGCCAGCCCTCCCGCCCGAAAAAAAACAATTCATTATAGAATTAGAAAGTAATTCGAACGGAAATTTTACTTGTGGACGGTTGCACAGCCAAAGTTGCCACACGCGGCTGCCGGGCAGGAGGGGCCGCTGCTGGAGCGGGAATCGTTATCTGTGTGTGGCTCACAAGGAAAAATAGAGAGGGGTGTGGAGGTGTTGAGGTCGTGGAGTGTGGAGTGCGGGGTGCGAAGCGGCTGGAAGGAAGCGCTGCGAAGGGTGCGCACCTCAACATAAAATTTAAGGCGATTAAAATGTCAAACACGACAAAGCGTGCGGTATTAAAAATGCCAACAACGTGGCAACAGCCAGAAGAGCGCCGAACGAAAGAGGCAAGAAGAAAGAGGCATGGAGATTGGGCCAGTTATCGCCTGGACTCTGGATACCCTGTTTAGAAAAGAAAGACTTGAATGCTGTTCCGCTTTCCTCATGGAATGTGTTTAGTTGTCGGATATTTGTCCGAATTTGTACTTTTTTTATTTTTTTGTTCATGGGCAGAGGCTTATGCCTTGCAGCACTTTTGTAATCAATCCTTTAAACGTTTGTTGGATCTAGGGCAGTGTATCCAAAGCTTCGCCTAACCTTACACCATATTCCTTTTGATTTCCTTTATGTTCTATCTGAGGGTATTTGTGTGGGCCGGACACGGCCCCCTTCAATTTTCAGCTCCTGTTTGCTTTTGCATAAAATTCTCTTGATGTTGCCGTTGCTGTTGCCGTTGCTGTTTGCGTTCAGTGTTAAGTACTTAACGGCATGTCAGCGCTGTTGGTCAGACACAAGTTGTTGTTTCTGTTGTTTCTGCTGTTGCTTTTGTTGCAGATGTGTTGCTGTTGCTGTTGCTTTTGTGGCGCTATCAATGTACGCGCCTGTTGGCGAGGTCTTAAAAATCGAAAGCTCGCTTTCAGTTTTTTGCCTGTCAATTAGTTTTTCAGCACTGGCCAGAGGGTAAACGCATACAGAACGCGGAAAAGGATCCAGCTCCAGCAAGAACGAGGAGAAAGAAAACAAGCCAAAGCCAGTCAAAGGGAAAACCCAGCCAGAACTGCTTGACGAAGCTTTAAGAAAAGTTCCACGCAAAAACACTTAAAGTCCGAAAGAGAGTCGCGGTTTTGGCTCGGCAACTGCACTGCCCCTGCCCCCTGCATCTGTCCCTTCCACGGATATCTGCCACACTTTTGTCTGTCCCAGGGTCTTGTGGGTGAGTGGAGTGGAGGGGGATGTCCATTGGCAGAATTGCAAAAAGAAATGGCGCAAATTGTGTGACAGCGTGTAAAGTTGGCACTTTCACACATAACTCATAACTTTGGTGGCAAAACTTTCGCTCAAACGGAATCGTGGAGAGCACGGGGTGCAAGGGGTGCAGGAAAGGGTGGCGGGGATCGCTTGGAGCCATAACATTTGCGACTATTTGGACGCTCATGTTCGACTATTTATCTCGACAAGTGCACGGGTACGTGGGTATGTTTTTAGCTAAATTCTGTCTCGCTAGCTATGTCTCTCTTTTTCTCACTCACTCCGCCACTCACCCACTCGCCTTCTCGCTCTCTCTCTCTCCTTTGGCTGACTTTCCTATGTGGTGGAGTTTTGACAGCGCATATAAAAGACCATAAAACAAAAGTTTTTGCTCAACTTTCAGCGCTGCAGCGCAGAACTTTAACGCCTACGAAGCGACGCCGCACATACATACATACATACATATGTACATACAAACAAGCAAACAAACGAACACACACAAAGCCATACAAGGTGCGGCACATGCTGAAATAAACACTTTCTCATATTTGAATTAGTTTTTATTATTTAATTATTGTTATAAATAGTTATCACATTTTTAGCATTTTTTGTATTTTGTTTTCCTCTCGATGAAAATGTTTGAAGGCGTTTTATAAATATGACCAGCACCTTATAGAGGCACCCACTTCGTCTACAGTTAGCCAGATGCAGAGTGGGAGATGGGGCGCAATAGAGAGGGAGAGAGAGAGGCAGACCAAACTATAAACTCTTTGCGGCATTAGAAAACGTAGAGCAAAGCGTTGATTTCTCTTTTTCTCCTACTTTTTTAGTGGCTCATTTTTGTGTGTGTGTGTGTGTGTGTAAGAGTGGTTGCGGGTGCCGTGCCACAAACAAACGTCAGAAGCAGAAGCAGCCTCACAGAGAAAGAGAGTTGAGAGCTAGAGAGGGAGAGTAGCGGAGAGTTGGCTCATGAATTATGAAAATTTAAAACGTTCCCAGCATCAAAGCAATGCAACTTTGGTTTGTTTCCTTTTGGAAACTCTTTATTTTATTATTTTATTTGCCCTTTTTTTTGTTGATTTTGTTTACGCTTGAAATTAACCGGCAAATGACGAGTTTCAATTGCAAGGCACACAAGGCATAAGTCTCCCCAAGCCCAAGCCCAACCCCGCCACCGCACGCACCCCGTACCAACTGTTGACATTAATCATTGCCCACTTATGCGGGCCAGGGCTGGAGCTCAGTGAAAATCTGGCTTTCCGCTTGGGCATCAACTCTGATCGCTGTGAAATATGGCCATACCAGGCCCTGACACTACACTGGGAGAGAGAGAGAGAGAAAGAAAGGGAGTGAGTGTGCGGTGGGTGGTGGGTGGTGGTGCAGCCAGGAGAGCTGCAACTGCTTCTAATGAAGTAATAGAAAATGCAAAGTGCTGCATAAAAAATGATGCACATTTCTCAAAACGCAATTATGTCGGTTCACTGCCAGAGAAACAGAGGCAGAGAGATGCAGCGAGGTACAGAGAGAGAGAGAGAGAGAGATAGAGGGGAAAAGAGAGAGCTAATAATAATAACAGCTCATGAGCACTGACATTTGACAAATGGCGAAAAACAAACGAGGAGCGTCCCAGACACGGACACGGACACGAACAAGGATAGGGACAGGGGACACGCCCATCCATTTAGCATGCAAATGCAGTGGCTGTGGCAGTGGCAGCTGCAGCGCCACAAACTACCATTCCAAGGGACATTTCTTCTTATTAACGAGACCCGAAAAGAAAGGAGCAGGAGGGAGGAGTGGATAGTCCCAGACGATGGGAAAGAGAGAACAGAACCTCCATTGAAACTCATCAGCCAAAGTGGATAAAGGACAAAAGGCTCAAGTTGATCTGCCATATTGACAATGGCCTGTCGCTGAAATTGTTTATTACCGGAAATGTCCAGCCAATGCCTGGCAGTTGAACTCAAACTACAACAAAACTCTCTCTACAGTGGCACTCCACACCACAGTGTACCATACGGAACCAGCCAGCCAGCCAGCCACTTCCCTTCCCATCCCATCCCATCCCATCCCATCTTTCAATTCCAATCCCAGTCCTTGCTTCAAATCAAAATGACAACGCAGCTCCTTGGCATTGTTGTCGCTGTCGATGACACAACACAAACAGAAATAACTGAAAAACTGGGCAAAAGCTTTTGGAACTTCTCTACAGCTACAGCTAGAGCAACCGCTTCCCTACCCTAGCCGACCCACCGCCCCTCCGCCGTGTTGATTTTTCTTTTCGACTCCCGGTCGCTTGTTGTGTATTTATTAAAAAACTTTTGTAATTATAGCAATGCGTCTCGTCTCCCTCCCTTGGACACCTGAGTTCTGGACATTTGGCAGGCACTGTTCCCTCCCATTGTAGCTCCTGTTGTCGCTATTGGAGCTGCAGCAACTCGTTGTTATACTATTTGCAGTTGTGCTTTGTCCATCTAAAGACATCAAATTTAAGCTAAAGAGGAGTACGGAGAAGTAAAGAAATTTTATATGTTATTTTAGGCAAATTCAGAAGCCATTCAAGCACTACAAATGTAGCAAAAGTATTAAGAGCAATTAATACAATAAAAGTAACAAAAATATATATGTACATATCATTTCACCTTAAACGAAGAAAATTAAACAGAATTCCTACGCATGCATAAAGGTGGAGAAAATTTCTGCACCACATGCCTTCAGTTTTTTGCTAAATTTTAAGCAACCGAGTAAAAATCTAGCTGGAAAAAGTTCCAGCAAAACAGCAAAAATAACATCAAAACTAACAGCAGCAGAAGCAGAAGCAGCAGCAGTGTCCTGTCCTCACATCGAGCGACCCCATAATGGCCAACAACTTTCCCTCAGAACATGAATTTAATTTTTATATTTTAGTTTTAAGCTCTCGTCGAGGCCAAACTATTGTAATTATTTTGAACAGCCAATAAGGGCAATGAAGCCGCACCAACAACAGCAGCAGCAACAGCAGCAGCAGCACCTAATGGGGCAACATCGGCAGCAGCAACAACAACAACAACAAGGAAACAAGGAAAGAGCCTTATGCTGCTGTTGGGCATTGTGCTGCTTGTTTGTCCTTGTTACGGGTATGCTACCAGGAATGCTCCGAGCTGCTGAACCATGTATAGGTACACTATACAACAGACACCCTTGACAGGGGACTGCCCTGATGGTCCGTCGTTCTGCCATCCCTCCCAGCCTGATGGCCTTTCTTTTACAGCACTTCCTGATGGCACCTCCTTTTGCTGTCTTTCCTGATGACCACACCCCACCCCCGCCCACCTCTGTGTATGCCCTGCTGTTGGACTTTCTGATGGTCCGTCCACCCATTACTCCTCCTGATCTTGCTCTTCGATTCCCCTGAATTTTGTTTGTTTGTTTGTTTGTTTGTTGTGAAGCATTTTGTGCAACATTTTTGGGCAAATTACTTAAACAAATGCCAAGTGGAGGGCATGGCATGGCATGGCATGGATGCAGGGGAAGTCTTCCTCTCTTTCTTTATCGCTATACAAACATTCCAGCAGGCTTTGTTCCTGGCTTAGTTTCACCACAAATTGAGTTTGATTTTTGACTCTTTTTGAGGGTGCAAAACCTTTGGGGCTTAATTTTGTGTAAAGGAATACATCGACCTGCATTAAAGTTTATTTTAACATTTGTATTGTATGTTGTTTCTTGGTAATATTCTCTCCATAAAATCAAAGTCCCAAGTCTCCGATATCTTCTTGCATCTGAAAGCCAATGTCGATGTGGCATCATCTTTCTTGTTTGCTTTCATTATCAAAATTCTGAATTTTCGTATATCTCGTCATCTAATTAATAACCCAACACCTTCCCCCTCCCTCCCTCGCTCCACAGCAGTTTGCTCGCTCGCGGCTGTGGCAAACCACACACATGCACGGGCCAAAGGAGCGGCAGCAACGGCAGCAGTAGCTAATTAATTTTAATAAATTGGCCACAAAACTCTCACACACTCACGCACACGCACATACGCATACAAGTATAAAAAAGATGTATGTCTATATGCGAGAAACCATCTCAATTGTCTCGAAAGATTTTGTATATTTTTTGGTGAACTTCCACAAACCGAGAACCGAAAATTAAATAAATCCCGGAAGCGTCAAATTAATACGCGCAAGGCTTTTGGGTCTGTGGGTGGATGGGTGGGATGGAGACGGCTGGCATGCCCATTTTTCCCCCACTTTTTTGGGGTGTACCGCCGCCCACTCGTCAGCCGCTTCCCCCTGTGCCTGCCTGGTTCTTTCTCTCTTGACAAGGTGGCACATATGAATATTTATGTAGGCGAAATTGATGCCGCTACAATTACCGTTACCGCTAACTAGCACACACACACACACACACATGCAGACACATACACACAACAATAACTTCTTGCCGCCAATTTACGGCACTTTGGCCATAAAGTTTTAGCCTTGCTATAAATTATTGACAGCTTGTAAATTTCACTAAAGTCACTTGCGGTATCTTAACTCTCTGTCTCTGCTTCTCCCTCTTTCTCCCTTGGTATCCCCTTCTCTGTGGACCATAAAAATCAGATAGACATTTGGGTGCATACATACACATATAAAGCATGCGAGCATACATACATCAGCTAATGTTTGCCCAAAGATTTATTTGAGCACAAATGGGCGACCCTCTAATGTGACCAAATTTGCATACGGGAAAAAGCGGTCGCTAAAAAATAGTGGATGCCAGCGGACACATTGTAATGGACACTGGGAAATCCCTGAGCGCTAATTTCTTTTGCTTCCGCTCGCTTTTACTGGACTTAATTCCATTTGCGGCAATGTGAAGAGAGCGTTAGAAAGGAGGAGACAGAGTGAGTGTGTGTGTGTGTGAGCGCACACATGAGAAGCGGATGATGTCGCTATTAAGGACACATTAGCTGGACACTTTTCTGGAATTATGTGGCTCACAGACATGCATGCTAATGACACAGAGAGAAAGAGACAGACAGACAGATAGACAGAGAGAGGGGTGCAGAGTGTGTGTCAGAATGGGAGAGCTCTGATATTGCATTAAATGCAAATGCCTGCATTCGCACTTCCATCTCTACCATCGCTCCCACTCACTGTCTGTCCCACTCGGAAAATCTCTCTCTGTCTCCATCGGTTTCCTGTCTATGACGATTTCTCTACAAACTGGGTTAAGTTTTTTGGCTTTTGGAAACGTCATCGATGCTTCTGGGCGCCGCTGGGCGCCTGCTACTCTGGAGCCGATTGTACAACATGGCGGCGCTCGAAATGATTTCCACCAGACCAAAATGGAGGCTGGTGAACACACCAGCTCTCTCGCTCTCTCTCTCTCTTTCTTTTTATGCTAACGCATACGAATACTCTTTCCCGAAGCGAGTCCATCTCTCACTCTCTAGCTCTTGGTGCTTACAATTGAAATAATATTGTAGAGAAAATTGCAGAATTGATTTGCTTATTGCCGGCATATTTTAGTTAAATTAATGGACTTTCATAGACGATGACGACAGAAGGCAGCAAAAGTGACGTACGGAACCGACGCGACGAGGGGCATCAAAGTTCGGCTAAAGAGAGCAGACAACGAGACAGCGTGAGAGAGAGAAAGAGAGAGAGAGAGAGCCGTGAGCTTAAGAGAAAGTCCCATACGACAATAAAGAGAGCTGTGTGTAAAAGCTCTTGATTCTTGCTATAAATCGGATACCAGTTTACGGTAAAGTTTATAATATAACAGTTTTTGCCAGCCCGTAACAGCCCGTAAATGTAGAGCTTTGCAGCAAAGGGTGCTCGCTCTGTTAGGGCTGGGGGGGATTCTTTGGGGACGCCTCCGGTCGGTCTCCCAAAAATCTTGCGCCTTGGGATGTACGTAATTTGCAATTTGTTTGTGCCTGTGTTCCCCCGATGGCAAATTTGCATACTTAACGTTAATTAAAAGCTACAAACAAATCAGATTCGATATGTTTTTTGTTGTTGTTGCTGTTGCTGTTGCTCTTGTGTTTTGTTTTTTTCCTTCCAAGGAACTTTAATTTACAACTTGGCAAATGAGAGAGCGTGCCAAGAGTGGTGAGTGGATGGGGGGGAGGGGGCGGTGATGGAAACTCAAGTCTCTCAAGTGGTGCTTCTTCTCCTTCTGCTGCTTGCTCTATCTTCCTATTTGGGATTTCCTATTTTTTTGTTGTTTCTTTTTGGTGGAAAGTTGAAGAAGGCAACGCACAGACCGGAAATAATAATCAACAACAAACATCCACTCCGTGCTCGAAGAGAGACGCTTCCTTCATCGTCTATGAACTGCCAGGACAATGTTTTCATTATATATATGAGTGCATGTGTGTGTGTGTGTGTGTGTGAGAGGTGTAAGTGTGAGTGTGGATGTTAACAGCAGCAAACAAACGAATATGGTTGATGAATACTCGACATCACGTACGCCTGAGAAATGTACGTGTTTCCATTGTAAGGAAAGCAGCCCAAAAACCACTCCACACTCCCACTGCACTCCCACTCCGCTCCAGGAACTCCAGGAAGAGGTACGAGGTACCAGGGAGGCAGACAAAAGTGTAGCATAAATTTCGAACAGAGCGAAAGAGAGACAAAGCTCAGGCCCCAAAAAAAAAAAAAGGAAAAAGAAAGACGCTCGCGGTTATGCGGATCCAAGTGCCAACAAGCCGAAGAGCCGGAGATTCCAACTTGTGTGTGCGTGTATGCGTGTCTGTGTCTCTAGGACGACTCTGGGCAATACAAAATGCCATTTATCATATTCGTACGGGTTTTCTTCAACCCCCCGCACCCCCTGCTGCGCCCTATCGTACACTGCTCCGGCTGGATCATGAGTGTTTTATTGCAATTAATCATTGAGCGCACGCACGCACACAGCGAGAGCTACTCAGGGCACACACACACATTTACAACTCCTTACAAGCCCAAACACCCCTCCCCAACCCGAACAGACCCCATCCCACAGCATGTTAAGTTGATAAACTGCGCTTTCCTCTATTAACTGCTTCTGATTGCTGTTGCTGTTGCTGTTGTAACTGTTTTTATTATTTGTTGTGCACAACATGTCGCACTTGCCACAGCCTCCCCCCAATGCCACTCTCTATGCCCCAACAGCTGCACAGCTTCTTGGCAGAGATAGCTTTATCACAATTAAAGGAACGCTCTGTCAGGAAGTCGTGAGGGAGTGAAGGCCAGGTGACTATGTCTCGTGTCTCGTTCTTGCTCACTCTCAGTGTCTGCTCCATACCCTTCTCTTTCTCTGTGTGTGCGTGTGTTTCGGTTGTTTATTGTGCAATTTGCTTAGTTTTGTGCCCCGCATATGGCAGATGGAATCAATATTTATATTGCGAAAGGTACGAGTACCGAGACGGAGTACGGAGTATTACTGTTTGCTGGCATCAACAATGATACTCGTCTGATGTGTGCCATAAATAATTCATGCATCTTAATTAATTAAAACAGAGAGTTTGATTTGCTAATAGCAAAGCTTAAATCTAGATAATCGATCAGTTCGGTGCAAGTGGTTTGCATTTCCGTTTAAACTTTAAAGGTAGTAAAGCTTTAAAACTGGCATGGATACTACTCAATTGCAGCTCCATCTTATGAATGAGAAGCCCTGATTAATGACCTCTGGTGCCGCTCACCTTTGGGTTCATCTTTGCGGCATGTGTGTATTAAATCTAATTAAGCGCAACCTCAAAGTAAACCCCTGACATAATTTTCCAGCTGAGGGGACAAGTGGCGAGCAACAATAACAATTCATTAAACCCATTAGCAGATGCAAATATTTACGCAATTAATTAAGTTTTAATTACAATTGTCGGTACTTGACCAGCGGCCATGGCCATGCCCCCTCACGGTCGCCCTCTGCAGCGCACACACTTCGTATGCGTGATATTTCACAGAGCGAAAGTGGAACAAATCATCGTAATTAAATTTAAACACTTGCCAAAACCCAACTAAAAGAAGGACTAAAAACCGACAGACAAACAAACATTGAATTCAACTTTAAATGGATTTGCAGAGCAGAGTGCAAGACACCAGAGGAAAGGAGAGGAAAAGAAACTGAATGAAGCCGGGGCAAAACTAAGAGAAATGGAAATGCTGGAGGGGCAAAAGTTGAAGCGAAAAATAGCAAATAATAGTGACATGACGAAATACAATCATAATCATGGCACAATGCGACCACAGAGCAGAGCAACAAAACTACAAGAAAATAAAAAAGCAAAATGAAGAAAAACTTTTGCCATAAACAACGCAGATAGTGGAGGGAGGGGGGAAGAGTGGGCAAGACAGGGTGAGCAAATAACAAGCAGCATAATAGAGCTGAAGCTGAAAGAAAAACTAAGATACCATGGCCGGGCCAGAGGATAGACAACAGAGCAGAAGGAGCAACACACAGTAGGAGCAAAGAGGATGTGGAAAAGGAAAACGAAGGAAACGAGGGAAACGAAGGAAACGGGACAACCACAACAGCAATAATAATGGCATATAAATGAAGTAACAAACATTGTTTTCCTTTGACATAACTCATTAACCACCAGAAGGAGCAAAAAGAGACCAAAAGAGCAGGACCATGAGCAGCAGCAGCAGCAGCAGCAGCAGTCACACCAGACAGACTCCAAAGAACAAGGAATGCAACCAACTGATGATGACAACGATTCCACAGAAGACGCAGCTCTCAGAGATTCCTGGCTGCACATTCCTGTCCTGTCTGCATCACGTGCCTGGCTCTCAAATTAATGGCAACTGGTGGCCAGACTGCCAGCTGCCGCTCTCACATCTTAATAGACCTCAAATCTACCAACTAAAATTTCTTAATTAATACAATATGCAGCAGGGGTTGGGGGGGGCTGGGGGGTTTGACAGAGAAAGAGGTAGAAGACATTCACCGGGCCACAAAATGTCTGCAATTATTTTTGCATGGCATTCGAAAGGACAACAACAGCAGCAGCAGCAGCAACAGCAACAGCTGGCAAAAATCTAGCAACCCAACAACGCGACCACAACCGCAACAAGCCGTCAAGCGGCCTTAGACCCCAGTCGTTACCATACCCTACCGTACCGCACCCCTACCTAGTAATCCCCTGCCCTTTCCACTGGTGGCAGCACTGCTGCCATGTCAGCAACTTTCACCGCAAAACGTCTCCCTGCAAATGAAGAAATTCCTGCTGTTGTCGCCTGGCTGGTGTAGTCGTCAGTTGTCTCCGCAGATGGAACTGGAACTGGTACTGGTACTGGCTGTGGTTCTCCTGCTCTCGGTCTTATGACAAATGAATGAAATTTCAGTGGCAAGATGGGCAGTGAGGCAGCTGCAATTCCGTTGATTTGACTGCCATGAAATGGCAGAAAGTGACTGAGGGCAGGACAGGGCAGGGCATGGGGCACCCTAATTAGGTGCAGAACCGGACTCAATCAGCGTGTAAGCAATTGCCAATACGTGATTTGCCAAAACAAAAACGCCCCTCAAACACTCACACACAAACACACAGAGACACACACACACACACAGACAACAGACAAACAGAAGGGAGGATGGATATTGAGGCGTGCCTGATCACAGCTGCGTAATCGATTTTCAAGTGTGAATCGGTTCCTCCGGCTCGTAGGCCCAAAGTTATTTGCGGCCATTTTTTAATCTACACTTGAACGCCGTCCCGGCATGCAGGCCGTATTTGCTCAACGTGATGAGATTTTGTGGTATGCTCCCAGTCCCCCCAGTCCGTCTCCCCCATGCCGTGTATCCAACACACAGGCCCCTGCTGAAGCACTTTATTTACATTTTTTTGTTGATGCTGCGGCTGCGGCTGCGGCTGCCCCTCCACTCAACTTTTGCTTATCGATCTTTTGGCTCTGGGTGAGTTCTGGTATTGGTGGCTTCTCTTAACGCCTCGGAGCAGACAACAGACAACTGGCTCTTTTCTCTCTCTAAGCCAGCAGCATAACATACGAAAAGATGTATGTACATATATATTTATGTATGTATATTGCAATAAAAATGCAAACGAAAAAGAATTTCTTATAAGTATCAAATGTTTGTGCAACTCTCTGACAAAACTCAAATGGTTTAATGGGATGGATGGTTCCTGTTCCTGTTCCTGTCCCTAAGAGTCCCTATTGAGCCGCCTTGAAACTATGGATTATTGTCATGGATTATTGCCTTAGGGTGGTAATTACTCGGAGCTTGACAGTTAGTTTGAAGAACATATATCTAGAGACACATGGCTGCCATTTCTATGCAGACTGCTATTAATCGCATTAAGCTTATTTCAGGGATAATATATATCTTTTTAATTTAAGTTAAACTCTTGCCAAATCCATTCGGTATCAAGGCTGCTTGCTGCGCATCTTTTTTCACTCAGTTACAGTGACTGCCAACAGAAGTACAGTACTAGCAGCCACCTGCTAGCCATATTTTGGGTGTGTGGGGGGATCTTCTATTGGAGCAAATACATACGAGTATATATATGTATATGTAGTACTCGTAAAACATCAACGGCGAGGGCAAAGTTTAGTCTAATGCTCTTAACGCTCATGTCTCGCTCAGGCCCTCTCTCATGGATTTGTCGCCTGTCTGTTTGCCTTCGTCTTAGCTTCCCCTCTTCTTCGCTCATTCTTTGCTCTCTGCTGCCTGTCGCCACCCATGGACATCTCCTTCTACTTAACAAATCGACAGACGTCGCGCAAGTTCTGACATGTCTCCCCAGTTGTAAGGCGCTGAGAGTAGTTCCGTGTCCGTGTCCCTGTCCGAGAGCGAGTGAGTGCATAGTGCCATCATAGTTCCATGTTCTGCAAGGGTATCCTTTGCACCGCCTCGCCCCTTATCCACTCAATTAGGGGGGTATTGTCGGTCGTCTGGCAGATAAAACATAATTTCATATAAATGCATTTTAATATCGGCTTCACCCACTCCCGCGCCTACTGCAGTTAATATGAAAGCCAGAGAGAATTTATTGAATGAATTATTGAAGCTCTCTGCATTGGGCCCAGTGTCAGTCACTTTAAAATGTCAGACGGGTTTGCCGGCATCAAAAATGCTTCGCTTTTTCGGCCTCATATCTGATTTATCTGCTATATCTGATTGCCACAACAGCGGAAAGGGGGGGGGGGGCGTGGTAAGCTTTCCGTAATTGCATTAAATGGCATGGAACCGAATTCATCACAGAGCAGAACAAGAAACACTCAGCCAGAGGCGGGGTGGGTGTGTGTTTTTTCGGCAGAGGAAAAAAAAATATATCATCGCTCGCCCGATTCGCGTTCAACGTTCAGCGCACAAAATACCAATTTATTTTAATTGATTTATTAATGATTGAAATATTGTTACAAAATGTAGCAATATAAATGTATTTTTCGGCTGTGTCGCACCCACCACCCTACCCCCTACCCGATACCTTACTGTCTCTCCATCAGTTTTTATTATCTGCTGGAATGTGTCTGCAATGTGTCTGATGAGGCGAACGAATGCAATTTACAAGATGAACTGACAGATCAGCAGCTGCCCCCGCAATGGGAGTGGTCTGGGGAACATCTTTTGAGGGCAGAGAAAATGGAGACCTTTGTCAGAGTTGATATGAAAATAAATGTAGGCGAAGAGCGGCTTAAGGCTTGCAGGATCTGCCACTGTAAGGCGTAGGACACCTGTGGATTCTGCCCTAGTTTAAAGTTCTAAAAATGGGATAAGCACATGGATAAGCCAGAAGAACACTTAAGAAAGGAGTTGGATAGAAGTAGCTGCCAATCCAGCAAAGGTACTTATCTGCCATTCCCTCTTTCTCCAGTCCCCTGCCCACCTCTGTCTCTGTCTCTGTGGCATTGCACATTTGTGACTTTGCCTGAAGATTAGGCATAATTATGCAATTTCCTGTTTAACGCTCAGCCAGACAGACACAAAAGAGTTAAATTCAATAAAATTAGCATTTAACCACAAAACCAAACTCTCCAATGCCTCAACGCCCTACCCTCCTCCCCGCCGTACACCCAGAGGCGAATGCAGACACAGAAAAAAGTTAAGATTAAAGCTTAACAAAGGCGAGACTCAGCAAGATAGATAGGGATAGGAATGGGGATGGGGCTGATGGGAGTGCAAGACAGAGACTTATGTAAATTGAAATTCAAGTGCAAAAAAACAACAAAAACAACAACTACCACGGGGAAAACCACAAGAACAAGAACGATGGGGCCCAAAGCCAGAGCCCAGAGCCACATCAACAGCTGAAGAAGTGAGCGAAAAGACAAAAACAAACCAAGAAATTTTTCATTCATTTCAAATTACGCTGTATGAGTGTCAAAATGGTGGACGCCCCCCCCCCCTGCCACACCACAGTACATAATTGAAGGCTTAAGGGGGGGTGCCCGGAAGTGGTGTGGCGTTGACCCACCAATTGGCTGGCTTTACGTCCCCCTCCCTGGGTGTCGCAGACCGAAAATTCAATTTCATGCCGCGTGACACAAAGACAAAGCCCAAAGCCACCCCACTAATGGGGTGGTGGCAGGCTACATTTTGTGGCAGTAGGGAAGCTGAAATAAATAGTAAAAAAAAAAGGCGAAACTCAACTCAACTCTGATGCAATCGGGAAGACGACCGACGGAGGGGACATCATCCCAGTTGACATTCAAAAATGTGCGCACTTGGCTCAAAAGAATTTCAAATTAGCCACTTTTGCTCAACAAATTAAAACGCAGCCAAGTGCGGGACAGAGGGACAGAGGGGACAGTGACAGCCCTTCGGGGCAGTGCCAAGAGAACAAATGATAAGGGAAGTCGAGAGCTCAGGTGGTCAGAGCGCAGCTGGCGACAATTTAAAGTCAAGTGGCGGGGTGGGTGGGGTGGCAGGGGGTAGGGTAGCCATTGAGCAAAAAATAATTGCCGAGCAAAATGCACTTGAAATCGCAGACAAGTGCCACGGCACGACCAAAGTGCATGGGTATGTTGGCTGAGGGTTGAGGGTTGGGGGTGGGTGGCTGCAGGGGAGTCGTCTAAGGGTTCAGGCTTCAACTTCGATCTTTACATTAGCGTCATTTACACAATCCGTGTGGTGCAGAAGCGATAGCCCACCCCATGCTTTTTGTGGCCTGAGCTGTCGGTTAGTTAACAATGCCACCGACAGCGCCAGAGCCAGCGCCAGCGACAGCCAAGTGGCTAAATTTCCATAGAAAAGCGAAAGAACCACAAGGGCCCGGGCGCTGAAAATTGAACCTGCACTAATGGTCGCATTCGAGGACAAGTCGAGAGGCGGCAACTTGAGCATATGGATATCTCACAGGTACGAGAGATGGTTAAGCAGCTGTCCGAGGATCGCAACAGATGCCGCCACTTCTGGCTGGGATTAGAGGATTTTCCAGTGAGAGATTAAGTTGGAAGCGCGGGACTACAGTGAAGTAGATAAACAAAGGATTTAATCCAACGAAATAAACATAAATTGCAGCAAATTCCAACACCAAAAAAGAGTCAAAAACAAAACAAGTAAAAGCCTAAGGCAGGAAGTCATCTGCCTGCGAGGCGGTGGTAGTCTCCACATCCTTGCTGGCCTCGAGGTTGTGCTGCTCCTTGAGCTGCTGGCGGCACTGGTGGATCTTGAAGGCAGTCTCGCATTTGTTGGCACCACGAATCGCGTGGCACTGACGCTCCGGCCAGGACGCTGGATTACTGACGTCAGACAGGAGACCGATAAAGTCGCGTTCGACGAAGACGCCGTCGTGCATGAGGCCCATCTGCTCGTAGAGGCAGTGAGTGAAGCACTGGACGGGCTCCGACGGATGGGCGAAGTCGTGCTGCTGGAACTTGTGCAGCTCCTGGAGGGAGATGTCCGTTTGTTCGCCACACAGGCGGATCATGTCCTCGGTGAGCGGACGAGGCGTCTCATCGGCCACTGTAAGGCCCAGATTGATGTTCACCTTGGCATAGCGACACTGTGGAAGCAGCAGGCAGTATCGCCATATGAAAGAGAAACTTTTTATCCACATAGCATCGAACACTCACCTCGGTGAGGACCGCCAGACAAGGCAGCAGCAGCAGCACCAAACCTCGATTCATGT
This sequence comes from Drosophila obscura, assembly GCF_018151105.1. Classification (NCBI taxonomy): domain Eukaryota; kingdom Metazoa; phylum Arthropoda; class Insecta; order Diptera; family Drosophilidae; genus Drosophila; species Drosophila obscura. Next base: position 9,373,058 of record NW_024542774.1, on the reverse strand, counting down.
TTGATTCTAATTCCGTTTCTGTGGCTCCAATCCAGCGGCAGTGTCTGCTTTTATATGCCCCAGCCACTCGATCATTAGTTAGTCTGAAATTTAAATGGCAAATATCAATTCAATGGGCCGCAACGAGGCCCATGCTGGAGGAGGCCTTGTGTGGGCAACGGCCTGAGCAAGTTTTGGCGTAGTTTTAATAATTCAAAAGTAAAAAAAAAAACCAAACCAAAACCAAAACGAAACCAAACAGAACTCCAAACTGCAACTCCAACTCGAATTGGAATCGATGCCGAAAGTACGAGAGTATCTTGAGAGCTGCTTCAACAACGGCCGACTGCCAATGGCAGCAAGTTCTCTTCTCGAAATCAAAACGAAGAAAAAACTGCGCAAGTTTCCAACAAAATGTTGAAACAAAACAAGAAGAAGATCGAGCAGAAAGTTTTGGGCAAGTAAAGGCTGAAATTTGAGATACTCTTTCGATATTAAATATAGAGAGAAAGAGGGATAAAGATCGCTCTAGGAGATATCCAAATTAGATAGACGATAAATGGATATATAGCAGATACATAGATATATTTAAATGGCTATCTGATTGGTATGGAGTAAGCAAAATAATACTCGGATCAGATCAGCCTCATCGACATATTCAATCGCCCGCCACAAAAAGTGGAATACTAATAACCGAAGTACAGTCAACAACTTTGAATATTCATGCATGAGTCTATATGTGTGACTGTGTCTGTTTCTGTGTTTGTGTGTGTGTGTTTTGGGCACTTCCGTTTGGCTGTTGCGCCATTTTGGCTGCGACTATTTCCGCTGGTCGCATTAACTGCAGGCGCATAACTTTTCCAATTTGCTTTTGGCAATTATTGATATAAGCCAGAAGCAGCAGCAGCAGCAGCAACAGTAACGGCAACTTGAACGAGCTTCTGTCTGCCACTTCAGTCAGCCCAGCCCACCCCACCCCACAGCACCCCCCACCACTGTCTCCAAGACCCAATCATGTTTGCTTTGGTCCAAGCATATTTTGCTGCATTCTGCGCATATTTGTGCAACATTCTGAAAATTCTTGAACAAAGTTTTCGTTATTATTGCCATTTTGGCCGACTCTTTTGGGGCTCCACCAAGGAGTCGTCGGCTCAGAGGCTGCCACTTTGATTACTTTTGCAGTTGCCGTTAGTTGCAATTAGTTGGTTCATTAGAAGAGCAGTAGAGCCCCTGCCTCCTGGCTGCCGCCACTCATCGTCCGATAGGAATTCACACACTTAATTAGCAGCCAGCTTCAGGCCAAAGAAAGAAAGAGAGAGTGAGTAGGCGAGAGAGGCAAGTGGCAAGTGGCAAGCGCAGCTCTCACTGATTGCAACAGCTAGGCAGGCAGCATGTATCTTTAAGATGCTCGGACTGTTTGTCTATGCAAATCGCTGGCAGAACTTGCCTGGTGGCCGAGAGCCCGAGCTGAGTGATTTGGCAAACTCTTCTGGCCTTGCAATCATTTCTTTCCCTTCTTTGCTCTCCATGTCCATATCCAACAACCCAACATGCCACAAGGGGATTCCAACGGGGAGTATGTGACCCCCTGTTCTGTTGCATATTTGTTGCATAATGCCAACTTATGCACTGGCACATTGTTGACCAGTTGTCTGGAATCTCTGGGTGGCAGGGCACGAGCACGAGCACCATCACGAGCACTGCCAAAGGGTTTCGGGATGTTGGAAAAATCTGCAAATCGCATGCCGCAAAACAAAAGCACAAGCAAAAGCAAAGGCCAGGACAGGACAGGGCACACGAATGAATAGATGGATGGTTAGATGCAGGAATGAATGCTTAGAGGGATAGCTGGATGGATGGATGGATGGATGGATGGATGGTTGTAAGGGATTCTCCTCTGCATACCAGCATTATTCCACGTCAGTGCCCAGTGCACATTTCAAATTGGAAAGAAAGCAAGAATGAAGAGGAGAAAATCTAAGGAAAATGTAGTGGGGTGGGGGGGTACAAGCAGAAAAACTAAGGAAAATGTCGGGTGGCAAGAAATGTTGGAAAATATTCCCACTCGCACTCGCACTCACATGCGACGGAGACGGAGAAGGAGACTTGGGTAAATTCTCAAGCGAAATTGCATTGAATAAGAAATAAATAAGTAAATAGTTGAGATGCTCCTCTCCCAGCTATCTTTCTCCCCCACCCGCTCCCACTCCCACTCCTCCCCCACTCTCTTTCCCACACTGTGGTCTAATTTTGTCATCCCCTTCAGCATGCAAATCACACAAACAAACACAACACACACAGGCACACACGAAATCAGTATGAAGAAAACGTGGCCAAAAGTAAATATGACATTTCAGTCAGCCAGGCAAATAAATGTTAGGCGGCACAAATGGAACGTGCCAAAGCGGCTTGACAAACGCCAGTGACGGTGACAGTACGGACCAGGACTGGGAACGCGAACGGGAAAGGGATTTCCTCTCATGGGTCAGAGATAGCTTAGACCTTGCTCCAGTTATTCCATCTATCCCCGCCACCACCTGAGCACACACAACAGTGAAGAGTCACTTTGATGGTTGATATTTGAGGTGGAAAATACCACAGAGTATGGGCCATCTAACAGGTGGCATTTGGTGGACTTTATGGATATTGCAAATCATTTTTGAGTGGTTTTATTCGACTCTCTGTCTGCTAATTCTGGTGTCTGCCTGTAACTTGATATTTAATTTAATTTTTGGATATACTTGCGAGTGCCACAATGCCCGTAAGTGCCTGGCAACTATCTTTCTTTTCTTGCTTAAAAACTCGATCTCACATGCTGCCTTTCGGCCATATCTGTGTGTGGCTTCTCCATCTCCATTTCTAGACGCAAAGTCTAGGGACGGCTGCTTCGTTTTCTGCCTTTGCTTTTTAGCCTACAAATAATTGTATTAAAATGGGAATTTTTTTTCAATTTGAGAGAATGTCGTGACAGGACTCGACGGCTGGATATGTGACAGCCAGGAGACAGTCGCAGGCAGTCGTAGCGGGGCGGAGCGGAGCTGGAGACAGAGAATGAAGTTGTGGCACGCATTGTTTGGCTGCCAGAAAGAAGCGGACAGCGGACAACTTACCCCATGAGCTCCATGTGAGACACGACTCCAATCCTCCCTCCCGTTCTCCCACTCTCTCCCTCTCTCTCTATGCCTGTCCCTTTCTCTGTGGCATTCTTTGGCTGACTTTGCAGCAAGCGAATTGTTTGATAATGACACTGACATGATGCTGCACTGACAACTACTACTCGTAGGCAAGAAATTGCGGCTCCAGCTGCTACACGGAGTTTGACTCCATCAGCCATCCCCTCCCCCCCTCCAACACTCTTGCCGCTAACATCTGCTGGGTAGGGTGGGGTGGATGGTCCATTGAGGCAACTGTTGTCTGGGCCACGAAATTATATACGAAAATTAGTTGAAACGACCGCCGCTGGCGAATGCGAATTTTCTATGTGAGTCCTGCCTCTACTTCCTGCTACCCCTGCCACCACTGCCACCCCTGCTACCGCATGCATTTCCGTTTTTCCCCCCCGCCTGATCTCATTTCGGTTTTCCTTAGTTTGTTTTTTTTTTTGTAGTTGTTGTTGTTGATTTCGTTGGTATTTTTGGGGGCATTGCAAGCGGCGCTCTAAATTAAGTTTTAAGCAACATGTCTGCAAAAATCATGCCCCAGGACAACAGGGAACCATGCCCACTGCCCACACCGCCCCCCCCCTCCGTCCCCTGTCTTGCGCTTTCTGCTGGCTCTCCTGGTTTCCCCCATCTACTTAGTTGCTGTCGCTGGCAGTCGCAACGTTTTATTCTTCTTCTCGTTTGGGTTTTCTCCATCTCTTTCGTTTTTCGTTTTTGTTATTTGTGTATTCGTATTTGAGGAATGGAAATTGTGTTTTGTGTGTGTTTGCTGCAGTGGTCTTCCTTGTCCTTCGTCGTGCAGTTCCTTGAGGAGCTGCTCCATCCACAGCTACCCACCATCTTCGACTCCTATGCCGGCTCCTTCTCCTGCCACACCATCTTGTACTCCATTTTTTTTTTGTGTTCTCGTATTGTACTCCGCCGTGCTATTTACACTGGCGCGCAGTCAACAGTCGCCGGCAGTTGCTTTTCCTGTGCCTATTTCTATATACATATATACATCTATTTGTTGTAGTTGCAGAGAGTGTAAGAGAGAGAGAGAGAGAGAGAGAGAGGGTAAGGTGCGCCACTGAGATTGTACTTCTCGTTCTTGGCTCGGGGATGCTGTGTATTTATTTGTGTATTTGTCTTTTAGTTTATTGTGCGGCAGCTAGGCAACTTTGCCTTTTGTATTTGCGCTCCATTGAGGCAAGGAATTCAATTTTAAAATCCACTGTCCAAAAAATACAAATAAAATGTGCACAGGACTCGTGGTCCTGTTTTTGTGGCTGTTGCTGGCTGCATTTGATTACAGACAAATGCCAAATGTTTCATGTGGAAATGATCAGTCGCAGGACCTTCCGTCCTTCCTTCCTTCCTTCCTGACTGCCGCCTGCCGCCAGTCGCCTGCTGGGCTAATTAAACCTAAGCGAACATCAAGTATACGCCACGATGAGCAAACAGGAAGCCAGAAAGCCAGGATGCCAGCAGGATGGCTGGCAGGCCACGAGCAGCGGCTTAGACAACCGACTTAATGGGGGATAAGCCGGCAGCCGGCAAACACTTGGCTGGCAATTAATTAAAAGCCACCAAACAAGGAGCCGCCGCCGCCAAACCAGCTCAAATCAAGTCAAATATTTGGTTCTTAAATGCAACGGCAGGAGGAAAAGCCAGGAAAAGCCAGAGAGGACCTCTTGCAAAGGAAGATTTTATTAAAAAGAGGAAAACGGGCAGAATAAAAAAAAAAGAGCTAAAGTTGGTAGTAAATTCAGAAGCTACATGTGCTTCAGCGTCATCCGGAAGTCATCCACCAGCTGCTTCATGGCCATCGTGCAGCCCACAAGCCCGAAGACGAGTCCCATGATGATGAGCAGGAGGTCGCGTATCAGCTTCCACCTGAGCCGCCCATAGCCGATGTCGTAGTTGAGGAAAATGTCAATCAGGGCCGGACAGAGCAGATTCAGATTGCTCAGAGAGAAGGCGCCCTCCAGCTCGGTGAGGGCCGCCAGATTGGGCACGCCCACAGCGACCAAACCTGCACGAAAGGGGCAAGACAATTAAACTTTCGAGTACTCTCTGGTGAGGCAAGGACTGACCTGTGAGCAGCAGAAAACTGATGCGCACCACATACTCCAGGAGTGTGTGATATTTACCCTTCTCTGTGGCTTCACTGTAGTCGCTAAAGATCACAGTGATCACCACAAAGCCATTCAGGGGATAGCTCAAGAAGATTCCCGTGGCAATGAAGACTTTGATCAGCTGCGAGAGGCTGCGAGAGAGGTAGAGTGAGAGCGTGCTAGCTGTGCGAGCTGTGCGAATGGTTCAATCGATACTTACATTTCATTTTGCGGAATATTGAGGGTTATGCTGGCCTCAACGATCTCACCGAATCGCCAGTAGCCCATGATGCCAAAGAATATGTTGGAGAGCAGTATGAAGAACACAGAGACATTGAGAACACCGAACATGCCCAGATAGCTCTGGGGATGGGCCATATTCGCCTCCACCACCAGCATCTGTAGAGGGCGAGGGAGGAACAGAGGATTGAATGGCTTTGGACTGCGCGGAGTACTCACCGAACCGACGGCTGTCAGGGAGAACGAGGCAATGCCAAAGAAGACGAGCCACTCACTCGGACAGGTGCTCAAGAGACGCTCGTGGGGACTGGGCAGCCCACTGAATAGGTAGTACATGATGAAGGCGAAGCCTCCGTAGAGCAGGAAGTTGGACACCAGATTGAGGGGCACCAGATACTTGAGGCGCCGGATCATGAACAGGGGCAGCAGTAGCAGGCAAGCGCCCAGGACGTAGTAGCGCTCGTTGTACTTGCCACCGTAGTAGTCGCCGATCTCCTTGAAGTTCTTGGCCACGAACACCAGATAGACGGTGCACAGCCCGAACTGGCCAAAGACGAGGACGCAGGTGGTGAGGATGCCTGCGGTGCGGCCAAAGCAGTGCACCCACTTGGGACCCAGCTCGTAGGCAATCTGCACCGCCTCTGGCATGGACACCTGGGGCACTCGACGCCTCCGACAGCACTCGGTCATGCCAGCAATCTGTGCAGGAAGAATAAAACCATAATAAATCAGGCCAGTGGGCTGTGCACAGCCACTTACAGACCAGCAAATGGATGGAGTACGTCAGCAGGATCATCAGCAGAACCGAAAAAAACACACCTATTAAAATGCCCGAGTGGCGGAAGGCCAACGGCATCGCTAGGATTCCAGTTCCAATCACGCATTTCAGCAAGGATATAATCGCATCACAGTTGCTGACAGCCAGAGAGAGAGAGAGAGAGGAGTAGAAAAAGATTCCACGAGGGAGGAAACGTAGCAAAGGAAGAGGAAAACTCACGTCAGTGGCACCTCAACGGTTCGCTTCTCATACGGATTGTAGATGAAGAACGACGACTTGGAGCGACTGCAGGACACATAAAGGATTGAGGGGAAACTCCAGCTAGAGGCCAGGGAAAACACTCACATTTCAGTTAACGCCTGTTCCGCCTGCTCTGGCTTTGGCTCCATTGCCAGGCCAAACCTCAGCCACACACAAAGGAAACAACAACAACAACAAATTCTCTCGCACTTTTGACAACAATTTCAAATTAGTTTAGTCGACTCGCAACTGCAACTCGGATTGGGCAGCTGCGCACATTCAATTCACTTAAAACGAATCAGAAGCGGCGCCGGAAATGGCAAACACTGCAGCGGCAAGGCTGCTGCAGCACAATCAAAATGGCTGCACATGCGCGGCCATTATCATAATAAGTGCAACTTATTGCCTACTTTGGGGCGCTGCAGCGCATAAACTGCCCTAACTAACGGGGTAGCATAACTGCAGTGTGGTCGCATTGTTGCTTGGAGCTGAGGTTGAGGTTGGGGTTGGGGTTTGGTTTGGGGTGCAGACAAGACCAAGGCAAGGCCGGAGATAGAGCTGAGAAGTGACTCCCGTCGTGGGACAGTTGGCAAAACAATTGGTACAGTGTTGAGTGCGGTCTAAGGTACCGAATCAGATGCATACTCGTAGGAGATCTCTAATGAGCAATTGAAATGTTAGATGAACTCTGTCATGGGTTCCCTTTAGTAGCTGGAATCAGCAACCCGCCATAGCAATATCTCAAGAGAAGAAGTCAACCCATTTGCCCATACCACACCCCGTCTAGATTCCCTATCCTCTTGGCCAGTCTCCACTGTTATTCTTAGCCAACTTTAACTGCCAGCCAAGCCAAGTAGCTTTGCCCCTCCCCAGGGGACGATTGTCAAGCCAGAATGTGCATTTCCGCGTCCGCATTTAGTTGTTCTTGCAGTTGCAGCTGCAGTTGTGCGTGTATCTGTCTCTGCTGGCAAGTGTCTGTGTGCGTGTGTGTGTGTGTGTGAATTTAACAGTAAATTGAATTAAAATTTATTGTGCAAATTGCAGGATTCCAAAAGCGCATCTAGTCCCGCGTGCTCCGCTGTGAGAGCCGGAACACGCGCTGACTGCAGTCGGGAATGGCAGAAGACATCGGCGCAAATCCAATACAAATAAAATTAAGTAAAAATGCACACAGAGCACACACAGGATGTGAGTGGGGGGAGTGGGGAGTGGGGAGTGTGGAGTGGGTGCCATTCTATGGGGCAGAGTGTTTGCCAGAGAAATATGCAAATGTGATATTGTCGCTGGGCGACATTTACAACAATTACAATAACAACGAGAGAGAGAGAACAGGAGGAGGAGGAGGAGGATGCCCTGCCTTGCCTTGGTGGGAGGGGAAGTCGGGAGGGCGGCACCTAACTGCGTGCGACATGTGACACGATATTCAAATAAAGGCGCACAGCGCACTGTGCGGGTGCTGGTGCTGGTGCTGGTGGAGGCGTGGCATTTATAGCATATATTTTGCATAAAGGGAAATATGCAGCAGCAGTAGCAGCAGCAGCAGTTACTACTGGAAAAGAAAACGAGCGGCGGCAGCGCAGAAATCAAATAAAACAAATTTGGAATTTTACAGCAGACAAGGAAGGCAGCAGCAGAAGCCGGAGAGGCCCCCCAAAGAACTGCTTATGTTGGGTCCCAGTTTCAGTCGCAGTGCCAGTTCTGGCTCCTGGCTCCTGGCTCCTGGGTCCTGCTCTGGACTGACTGGATGCCATGCCTCCACATGTTCCTTAAACTGTCAGCAAATGTGTGTGTGTGTGTGTGTGTGTGTGTGTGTAGAAGTATTCCAGGGTGAGCGAGTCTTTGTGTCTGTCCGGGCGGGATGTGTGTGTGGGTATGTTAGGGAAACAAACAGACTGACATTCAATTTAAATTCCTATACAAATAATTGCATGGCATTGGCGGGGCCAGAGTGTAACCAGGAGTCGGAAGTGGGGTGCCGTGTAGTGGTGTGGAGACTGTGATTGCTTGCCGCCTGCTAACGATAGATTGCAATTTTGAGATAAAAGTTTAACCTGAACTACAGTTGATTTGCAGAAAATATGCATACAAAAAGGCATTGGGGACTGCACCCCCAGCCTAAAGGATCAGGCTGTTCTGTGCCAAAGGGGGCACTGCCAGATGGCACCCCCGATAGCTGCACAATTCGATGACTACAGTGAGCAGGTGCATCGTGGCATACTCATGCACAATAATTAATTATAATTATTCACACGCTGGTTTTCGCACAAATTCTTTCAAAGCGCAGACTAATTTGCTTAGCTTAGCTCAATGTCAATGGCCAGACACGAGTCCGGTGCGAGCATGTCTGTTTTCCAGACCAAACCAGACCAGAACCACACCACACCACGCCACACCAGACCAGAAAGTCATCTTGCAAATAATTATAAATTCCTTGCGGTGCTCGTCTACCTGCTGCTGCTGCTGCTGCTGCTGCTCTCTTTATCCTGCACTGTTATTCCGGGCTCATCATCATCCATCTCTAAGCCAAAAATAAATTCCATTTCAACGCAAATTTCCCAATGCTGTGCACGCACAGGACGAGGACGAGGACAGCGACAGCGACAGCGCGGAGGATGTGCTGGCTTTGTCCCTGGCAATTGGCGTTCACCTGGCACGGCATCCCAAACATTATCACTGCGGTTATCGCGCGTCGTCATCATCAATGTTATCAACAGCTTAGCGACACAAAGCTGGCTGGTGGGTGGTTGGGTGGTTGGGTGGTTGGGGAGTGCTGTGGGTAGGGTAGGGGAGCAAAAAAACTTTGCAAGTGCGCCACGTTCCGCTGCAGTTGCTCCTGGTGCATCCTGCCTGCTGCCTGCTGCCAATCCTCTTTCCCCCGTTTTTCTGACGTCCTGTGGCATGCACCGCGTGCTTCCTCATCCTGTGCGCATCAATGATTTTGATCAGATTTACTGAAGCCGCCTGTCCATGTCCAGCAATGCCACCCGCCCACCCAGCGCCGCTGCAGCGGTGGATCTATTTTTGCATTTATAATGAAATTCATCGTTCATTTTTCATACTTGCACAAAGTGGAATTTTATTAGATTCCCCTTTTTTCTTTTTTTTTTTCTCCATTTTCTTTTTTTCCGCTACTTTTGCTTGCTTCTTCCGCCGTTTTGAGTATGCCTCGCTCTCTGATTTTGTTTCTGCGTAGCTGCATGGCATTAATGCGGTTTGGCTGGGCCATAGCGACCATATGGAGGAGCGACTGGCCACTGAACACATCCAGTAAAGGGGCACTTGGATATTTTCAATGAAATTAAATTCAAATGAGAACAAAAAAAAACAAACAAATTATATGTACAATCTAATAGCTAAAAGTGCATTCCAATTTAATTAACGATGGCTGTGCGGCAACATATTGACATCAATAAAGGTAATTGATGCAGAAAAAAATTCCAAATTAGTTGAAAAACTCGCAAAAAAAAGAATTAAATGAATAAAATAAATAATCCAATTGCTAGAATGTCAGAGTATATTAAATATGCTTGTGTGACTCTAATAGGTATAATTTAAAGAATGTATATTATATTTTTTTGTGCGATAAGGCCAAGGGGAGCTGAAATTAAATACCGACAAACCCGACATAATCTATTTGTAGTGCGCTGAAAAGTATACGAGCATTCCTGCTCTTAATAACTGGAAAAGTCCCCATTTCACAGTGCGTGGCTTCATTTATTATGCATATTTTCCACACAATTTGTCACTGCTGCTGTAACGTGGGTGTGCGGGGGGAGTAAACTATTTGGAAAACAAACGCAACGCAACGCAACACAACGCAACGCACCAACACAACTCAGTGAATTTTCTATTAAATAAACTGTCAGTCATTGACGTTGGCGTGTCCCACGCCTCAAGCGCCAATGCGAAAGTCACACACGATGATGTTTCAAATAATTGCACACACGGCCCGAACTCCTCTCTGCTCTTTCCGGCTAGAGGGAAAAATATTAACAGCATTTTTAGCGAGAGGCACGCAGAAACAAAGGATAAGAATAGCAGCTCCTTTCGCATATTATTTGCCAGTCTGCTGTATGGGTATGTGTCGCTGCTGTCTGGGCCGTAATTGAATGCTACACGTAGAATATTAGAAAGAGGAAAAGGTTGAGTTCATTATGCGGTCACGAAACGGGAGCGTAGACAGAATTTCTATTAATCCTCGGTACAAAACTGACAATGAATGACAGAAAAATAAAAAAACTAAAACCTAGAACTAGTACGAAGAAATGGCAGAACAAATTTAAAAGTTCGCGCGCAGATTTGCTCACTGACAAAAGCTGATGCAGAATTGGGCGTGAAATTTCTCGTTTGAATTCGAATTTAACAGCGCAATTGCAACTGCTTGACTACGTTATCGCACAAAAATACCGATATGTCATCGATAACTATTGACAGATGGCGCATATAATGCCTATCCGCGACTATATCTTATTTTAGAACATGAAACAACAGAAAAATAGTGTCGAATTATTCAGAATTAAGAAATATATACAAATTCGACAGTCAAACAAATTCCCTTTAAATATATTGTTAGCATATTAAATACTTATCGATATATCAATATACATTTAACATCCCATCCCTACAGTGTACAGGAATAATAACAAAAATAAAATTATACAATCCTAATTCGAGGCAAAAGGCGTGTCCGTGTCGTGCTCTTTCTTGTCTAGGAGAGCAGCGGCGTTGATACCGCGATGGCTATGTTGACGCGCCTGACCAGCAGTGGGACCACAACCGTGGCTAAAGCTCCTGGCTCGCCGAAGGGTCTACAGCGTTTCCAAAACTACATCTCTGCATTCCTGTGGCCTGGGACACAACGACAGCAGCGCAAGTCGACGCAGCTGGACGCCATTGACTGTTTCACGAACGATTTGGTCAGCCGCAAGACCCAGAAATGGGAGGAGCTGCGTGACAGTCTGATTCACAAGCAATCGCCCGCCCTGGAGGCAGACGCCAATAGCAATGTGGCATCGGGAACAGCAGCGGCGGCTGGGGCAGCAACAGCTAACACCAGCTTCAGCCAGAACGTGGGGCTCATGTCCAAGGGCATGATGAGTGATCTGAAGGCCCTGCGCTCGCCCCAGCTGGGCCTGGACATTCGGTCACTGTCGCAGCCGCAGCTGGACAACCTTCTGATGGCCACTCTGGAGATCAAGAACAAGCTGGACTTTCTCTATTTGATCAGGCAGTGCATTCGTTGCAATCTGCTGCCGTCCAACGAGGTGTTCATCTCCTGCCTCAAGTATTTGAGCACGCAGCGCAAGCTGCAGCAACTGGAGGCCCTGGCAGATACCTGCCGCCTGCTCAAGCATCCGTTTGCCAACACCTATGCCGACCTGGCGCCCTTCAAGGCCATTGCCCTGTGGAACAATGGCAATGCGGATGTCGCTCTGATGACCCTGCATCGCGGCTACGGCGTCAGCATGACCACCGAGGAAGGACGCCGCATGATACGGACCGCCTTTCGCACAATAGCCGACGAGACGCTGGCCCAGAAGAGCGAGGCCGTGCTGGTGTCCCTCATGGACGTTGCCCGTGCCATTCATCGCGAGCACAAGGACATCTTTGTGGTGGCCTGTGTGTGGAAGCAATGCTTTGTGAGCGACTGGTTCTGTGACCAGAAATCAGCAGGCGAACTCCTGGAGCATTACAAGGAGCTGCAGGAGTTAGTGGAGCGACGGTAAGAACGCATAGACTTCCCTTAAGCTTGATCCAATCTCATTTTATTCGTCTGCAGGGCCAGTCCCCTGTGCTCTTCATTCCTGGGTCGGAACAATGTGGATGCAGTGCACCGACTGATTGAAGTTTACCTGCAGCACCAGCAGCGCTCTGCCTGCGCCAGTTGCCTGAGTTTGCTCTTCAACTATCAATGTAAGACAGCACACTCCTGCCCTGCGACTGCCACTGACTACGATTCATTTTAGATTTGCGCAAGGATCTGCGCGCCTGTGCCGAGATAGTCAAGTCCTGCAGCGAGCTGGATATGCCACTGAATGAGCTGCAGAACGAACAGTTCCTCAGCCTGTTCCTCGATCAAAGCGATCCCATTGACACGGCCAACGGGACGACAGCCGCCAAGTACAAGACACCAAAGTCCTTCCAGTACAAATTTTAGGCCCCATTCTGGCCGTCGTCGCCCCCATTTACAATTCTAGTTCGTATGGCCGTTGTCATCATAGATGTAGCACAAGTTGCAGCCCAAAGCAATATGCACGACACCCCACCCCACCCTCGTTCCCATAAAACAGAATGTAGCATCAGCAGCGTCTCTTTAATAAACGTTATTTAATGTCGAGTTCAAATGTCGCTGGCATCGGGCAAGTTTCCCTCCGGCAGCTGCACCGCCTGTACTCCCATGCACTCGTAGCAGCGCGAGATCAGATGGTTGCCACAACGATGCGCCTGACACTGCTGGCAACGCGTCCGCGCCTTTGTCTCCCTCTTGTCCTTGGAACAGGGCTTGCAGCGTCGGTGCTTGTCTCCATACCGACTGGACAGACTCACGCCCTTAGGCAGGGCGGCCTGCTCCAGACTGATTACGCCCACACCTTGTGACTTCCTAGCCTCCACGTTCACCTCGCTGAGCAGTCGCTGGGAGGATTGGCCCAGTATTTCGCAGATCTGAAGGCGCATTCCCAGCGTGGTCGTTGTGGAGCGTCTCTGAAGTCGCCTCTGTAGGCGCTGCTGGCTGAGAAAGAGACCCAGCTGCCGCTGAAAGTCGCGCTGCTCCATTTTGGCATCGCCTTTGAGTGAGAGTCGCAGGAGTACCCATGCATTGAAGGCAGCTGTGTTGAGAACGAGATGCAACAGGTTGAGGAATGTATTGGACTTCTTCTCCAGGGACGCGGGCGTTGCGAACTTGGTGCTGTACCTCTGCGACTGTTCATAGAACATGTCGCAAGTCTGATGGGTGAGTTGAAAGGCCTGGAACGGATCCACCTGCGAGCCGAGACCACAGCACAGCAGGGCTTTGTTTTCGTGTGGGATTAGCTTGGCAGATCTGTTGTAAACGATGCTCCCAGGTGTGTCGGGTGTGGGCCACAATGTGGGCCAGTCTGCGTCTGTATTCTCCATCAGGCCTATCGAGCTCAGCTGAGATTCCATTAGCTCCTGGCATTCGGATAGACTGAAGTAGCTGGATCCCAGAGTAACATTTCTCCCTGTGGTCTTGTAGTCGCAGATCAGCTTTTCCACTTCATTGCTAATGGACTGCCGCTGGGTGGTGGCCGAGGCATTGGCCATATACAAGGTCTTGGCATCGCAGCAGAGCGCCAGTCGCGCATTGGCCACGGGGCAGGGGACATCATCGACTGCCAGCCAGCCGCTGCAGCCGTAATATGTTCGGGAGTTGATTATCAACTTGTGCCAGAGCTTCTTGGCCTCCGACCAGCTGTTGGCTTCGCTAAGAACTTGCGATATGTACTCGAATCGTTGGAACGTCATGGCGGCACGAAATACGGAATGGCCCAGCTCCACGGTCCACAGCTCCTGCAGTGGCCCATTGAATTGGCCGTTTCTGAAGACCCCACACAGGTACGTCAGCCCGAGGTAGGAGCGCATCTCGACTACATCTATTTGACGCTGGTGCAGAGATTGGGCAGTTCGTTTGCGAAACTTTTCGTTGATATGCCGCAGCAGGAAACGTATCATTTCATCGTCGAACATCAGTATCCAGGATTCGACGGCATTGGCAACGGTGACGGCGGGTCCCTTGCCAAACGCCACTTGACCCGGCAAAGGGAGCTCCACCGCAGCTGGCTTTGCCGACCTCTCCGAAGCCCACCTCAGTCCACTGGCCGATTTAAAGTTGCAACCTTTGGTTGAGGGACGACCGCGTCCTCGTTTAACGCTGATTCGTGCCGACTCCTGAGGCTTCAGCGACATTGGGGCCGCCTGATCCTCGGTAAGCAGTACATCGCTCTCCTCAAAGCGCCATTGGAAAGGGTCTACAGCCGCTGAGACCTGCAGGGGATCCGAGTCCTCGGCGTTCCATTTCGGCGATGCGGCATCCGCATCAGGGAGTTGCTCCGACTCCTGCATTTCCACATCTTCATCTTCGTCGTCGCTGCACTTTATATTCGCCAACAACTTTTCGTCGAAAGCGTATTCCATTTTGCACTCAATTAATTTGAAACGTTTTCCAGCACTAAAATTTAGCAATGCCGCACTTTGTTTATGTGATAATGATGTTAAATTACACAAATTACTTCATTAAAATTAATGAGTATTTTTCGTATTCATTAAAGATGCATTTAGCAGCATTTAGGCAGCGTTTGGGTTGTTATAAAAAATCAAAACAAACCCTGACAGCGTTTGCCAACACCAACAGCTACAGTAATCATTCGTCTCCTCTCTCTTTCTCTTCGGCTGTATTCGGTTTTTGTTGCTGCCGCTGCTGCCAGTCTGCTGGCGTCGATGTCGAGGAGGTTAAACTTATTAAACTACTAAAAAAGTGCAATTAAATACAATTTGGCGATGTTTTCGCACCGCCGTTGAAGAGCAGAGTGATGCGCGCGTTGAGTTTGTCAAAATAATTCGGTTAAAAGTGTCAATTTGACATGTTATATGTCATGGTCGTGCCATCCGATACCAAATAGCCGTGACTATCGATACCATATTCGATTGGTAAAAACAACTATTTAAAATTGTTATTTTACGTTTCCAACACACAATGAAAATTAAACAGTCAAGTAGGCTGCAAGTGGGAATGCCGAGATTTTGGGCCAAAGTATGCCCTAACATTTGTGTCCTGTCAGAAGGCTGTGCATACAGCTAAAGTTAGTTTTACCGAACGGCCCGAGCTGTGAGCAGCACAAATATTTTTGTGAATCGCCAAGAACAAAATTCTTTTAAAATCTACCAATTTTCTATAAAAAGTTAAGCGCACAAATATAAATTTGAGTCGTATTTCGTGCATTTGGCCTTCTCGGACCTAAACTCAACATTTTCGGTGACGTTTCAGAGGGTTTTTTTCTTGTTGAACCTCGACAATGATTTCGCCAGATCATGAGGAGGTAAACCTGGTGCTGGATCACCAGGTGCGCAGGAACATACAGAACATGTACCAGGCGAACATGATGGATGGCCGAGGGGTGGCTGGTCGCGAACGCTTCGTGTCCGACTCGAGCATGGACAATGATTCGATGCCGCATGACCAGGAGTCGATGAATGCATTGGAAACCCTGTCTGCCGATGGCATCGTGGAGGAGGATCACGATCACACCTCGGACCAGATGGCGTCTGACAACAGAGAGCTGCAGAACTACCACGAGATGCTGGTGGACACCGACGACCACCACATCGACATCAACGGGTCGCTGCGCAAGCGCCGCGGCAACCTGCCGAAGCACTCGGTGAAGATTCTGAAGCGCTGGCTCTACGAGCACCGCTACAATGCCTATCCCAGCGATGCCGAGAAGTTCACGCTGGCCCAGGAGGCAAACCTGACGGTGCTGCAGGTCTGCAACTGGTTCATTAATGCGCGCCGGCGCATCCTGCCCGAGATGATACGCCGCGAGGGCAACGACCCGCTGCACTTCACCATTTCGCGGCGCGGCAAGAAGGTCAGCCCCAGCTCGTCCGGCAGCATGGGCATGCACCTACCGGGCGCCACCCAGACCTCTGAGGCGGGCAGTCCTTCCTCCGAAGTGGTAAGGAATTTCCCCCATGGAGAAGAGAGTGTCACTCATGCGTTGTATTTTTGCAGTTTGTGGGCGCCACCGAGGAAGTGGACGGTGCGGTCGAGGCGCACCAGGGAATCGCCAATGTGCTGACCAACTTCGACCAGTACGTGCGGACGCCGAACGGCCAGGTGGTCAAAATGGAGCCGGAATTCGACGAGAGCGTCATCTACAGGTACTGCCTCAGCCGTAGTCCCTTTCTGTCGTTGGTCGATCCTTCCACATTGACCCCACTCCCCCACCTACTCCCCAAGTTGGCAGCAGGCCGTTGCAAACAATCCCATGGGCTTCCAGAGTCTCCACTCCTCGCTGCAGGCAACCATTATAGATAAGATCCAGGCCTTTCAGATGCGCAAGGCTGCCGCGCTGGCCGCCAGCTCAAGCAACGTGTCCACCAGTCCCACCGGTGCCATAAAGCCATTCACCAGCACCTTTCGGCAGATGCCGCCAGAGTTTGAGGAGGAGAAAAAGCCAGGTCCGATTAGGCGCGGGCGTAAGCGAACGTCGACGGTGGCTAACAGAATGCCCCAGTCCGAGCAGGAAGAAGGCCAAGACATTGATCAGAAACCAAAGGATGTTAAACCCGTGAAGGCGGCCAAGAGAGGCAAAAAGATGGCCCCTAGGTACAGCGGGGCAGTTGCAAAGCATATTGGTGGACTTATATCTTAAGCCTGACACTTGGGCTCCAACATGGCTAACCATCCCCTTCTCATCCACAGATCCGAGGGCGAGGAGAGCGCTCAGGGGTACGAGTCGTGCGAGCAGAACAGCGAGGGTGAAGTCCGCTTCGAGACCTCCGACGACTGGCAGTCCGTGATGAAGTGAGTAGAGCCGCCGCCGCCGCCACTTTTGGAGGGTTCCTTCGACTTTACGTTCTTTCTTTTCCTATTGCAGAACCGTTTTCACCACGGAGGAGGTCGCCACCAGCAGCGGCGCCATTAAATCAACTACGGCCAATACTCCAGAGGCTGCCAACTGCAACCCCGTGACCGTACACCCGACCACTAAGCGTGAGCGTAAGTTTTAGCATTGCGTATCGGCCGACTGCGATCCAGACTAAACGGATTTCGTACCTTTTTAGCCAAGCCAAAGGTGGTGGTCACCAGGAACGAACTACATCCACTCGGGGCCGAGGCCACAGTGGTGACAAACAGCTCCAATCAAATGGAGAGGTCCTCGGACGAGATGTACACCAGCAACGAGGGCGACAACAGTCAGAGCCAGTCCACACCGCCACCACAGAGTAAGATCAGTGGAAATTTGTGCCACGTAAACAATCTAAATCCTCCGATTTCCGATTCCCTGCAGATCTAAGTCGAGAGAAGCGTGACAAGTACAAGTGTCTCTACTATCTGGTGGAGACTGCCATGGCAGTGCGTCACAACGATCCCGGCCAGGAGGAGGGCTTTGCCTATCTGCGCAATTAGAGCCCCACCACACCACGCACACAACACCACAACTTAGCCCGAAGAGTGTGCTGTACATACACGTTACGTTATATTATTTTGTTAGTATTCTTATTTAATGCAGTTCCTGCAACCAAATTGGCGAAGCTAATGTCTGGAGCACATCTCCAGAGCTACGGAAAAGGAATAGGATACACACACAAATGGTACAAATCATTAGATCAATTTTAACTAGCATCGCATCGCAAATTGCGGATGTCAATTAAAAAATGGAAAGATTAGAACTAATTATTTGCAATATAATATGAATTTCTGTTTAACATTAGAATTATGTTTATGTTAGTTATTAATAATTTCCAAATAAAACGAAAACCACCAGCCGACTCCATTGGTGCCATGCAAGAACGGTGCCTCATCATATTTGAATCGCGCGCGCTCTCTGAGCGTATTTTTCAGTATTTTTGTTATGTTTGGTATTTTCGTTAAACGAACAACAGGTATTGTTCGACTTTGCCCATACGGTCAGTCGCCGATTTTGTTTTTTGTTTTTTTTGCAAATAAAATGTTTGCCCCAAGCACTTTTTAATTGTTTAAAAGCCCAAGCCACAACGTGTGTGGGACGTGCAATAAATACTATATTTAATGGTACAGTACCTGCCAAGTGAACGACTGCAACCCAAGCAATAATAACCCACACGAAATAACAGTTACGCGCCGCAGAATCCGCTTCCAGACAGATTTTCCACACCCCACCATACCCACCGCTGGCGAACCGAACCCTTTCGATTCGATCTGTCGTCGTGTGCAGTTTGTGTAGGAATTACAACATGAACTAAGTTAAATTAAAGATGTAATAAGTGTAATATGTAATCTGGCTGCGGCACAGAAACCGACCGACGCACAGAGACACGCAAAGCAATAACCACCACAAGTGTGCTGCCACATATTCTTCCCTCCCCGCCACACATAGGCAGTGGCCGTGGCCACACCTGCACCTGCACCAGCACCAGCACCCTAGGATCCTCAACCCACCCACCCCCCACCATCCAACGAACCCTCCCTTTCTAGCGTCTAGCCCCCACGTTTTGGCCTGGCGACGGAAGAAATCAGGACATGCAAAGAGCATTCCAATCCGCAGTGTGGGTAAGTCTCTCCTCGCTACCGCCGTTTATGGGGAGAGGAGTCTGTTTATGTGTGTGTGTGTGTATGAGTGTGTTGTGCGGCAGGCAGGCAGGGGGCAGTACGTGTGTTGGCATCTTTTTGGCTATTTGCACTTTTACTTTCGGTTTTTGCGCTTTTCCATTGTTGCTGGCTGCGACAGTAGCTGTGGCTGGCCCACTTCTACATGCTCCGACACACGCCACTACACACTCCCATTATTGTTGCCATCTATCGGGGCTCCTATTTACGGCAGTAGTCCGCATCCCCTCTGTCGATCCCCTGCGGACGACAGTTTGCGGCCACCAAGCTTCTGGTTGCTGGTTAGCGGAAGCGATATATGATTAAAACAATGATTTGTGCTCAAAATACATACATATGTACATATGTATGTATGTATGTGTATATTTGTAAGTTATTTAATTTTGGGCTTATCAGCCAAACGCTTGGGAAGGCAGCAAAAAATTCATTCGAAATGCTCTTATCGTTGAAGCTGTTCATTAAAATCCACTGAAACAACAGTCGCAACCAATTCCAGACATTTGCCTCATCATTTCTATGAAATTTATTATCTGAAACCATCTGTGAAACTCTGTGTACAATGTACATCTGTTTCAATTGTTTATAAGAATCCATTTTGAAACATTTTCCACCTTTTTTTTTTACTGCTCATATACTATATCCTAATGCCAATTGACTTTACTTCATTTGCCTGGCCATTATAGCATTTACCATCTTCGGCGATTGTCTTACCCCAATAAGTCGGGCTGATATTTTTATCCCAATTTTTAGGTCATACCAATTGGCATAGTCGATTGGAGTCTATTTTTAAGCACGTGCCAGCAGCCTCCCAGCCACAATGAAGATACTTTTGAGGCTGATGATGATGACACACTCCTACAATAAGTAGTTCGAGTGCTTTTGGCAGGGGTAGCCAACATTTTAAGCGACAATTTGCTGTAATTATAAATGTGAGAGAGGAAGACCAATTGTGGTGGAGGCATGTGCTTGTGTTCACACCAAACGACGACGACGACGACAACGACACCTGCCCCCAATCCACATCGGTCGCCGCTGCCTGGTGCCTGACCCCCCTCTGTGTGTGCACTCTCTCACTCTCTCTCTCTCTCTTTGGTTTTATTAATAAATCGAAGCAGGCGGACGAGTGCTGCTCAGCCAAGGGTCAAACGGCGTTGCGCAGTTTGTGGCATTCCAACCCACTCGGGCAGGCAGAGGCACAGGCACCGGCACCCAGCCACCCACCATGCCTCGTGCTCGAACCCCATGCTCCATGCCCATGCCGTCATTCTGTTCTGTTCTGTTCTGCTCGGTTCAGGTCTCATTTTCAGTTCCCTTCTATTCAGCTCTCGTGCGCTCTATTTTGTTTGGCCTGCACACATGCACATTATCTGGCGTCTGGCGCTCTCTTTTCTGTCTTTTTTGATACCCCCCTCTAGCGGACTAGCAGACGGGCATTGTGGTTTTGTAATGAGCGTTGACACTGCAGATTGCACATAAATTATGTGTAATATTTATCAGCATCAACAGCAGACTGAAGGCAGCTCTCGAATTTCCGCATAATTATAGCTTATAATTTGGTAACTGTATTTGACGGAGCTGTCATAGAACTGAACGATCTGATGATCGCTACACAGAATCGATAAATATTTTATTGGAAATCCTAAACGTTCTTCTAGGGTATTTAAAGCTTCGTTGCCAATGCTTAGACCTGTATTTGCTTTTTTGCTGCTGCTGCGGTGCGGCTGCCACTGCCACTCTGCTGCTGTGCCTCAACTTGTTGTGCCACTAACGTAGCGCATCCACATTCAGTTTGCAATTATCAACAAAGCGCGCGCCTTCTCCCCGGCTGAATCGTACACCCGTATTGCCAACCGCAAGGAACTCTCATTGGCATGGCCATAAATAATACGAAATTCGGTGTTTTTGGTTTATTGCCGCCACATCTCATGTGAAAATTTATCAAATTTTTTATACAGAAAAATGCTGCTGACACGACGGTATGTGGGTGAAGTGGGCTTCAGGTTGGATGCTATGCCAAGTGCTAAACGAAATCATGTCGGAAGTGAAATAAAACGAAAGAAACCAAAATCACAAGAGGATTATTAATATTTGATTGGGGTCGGAGTGCCTTAAAAATCACATGCAAAAATCCGCTTAGGCTTTTCCATCGATCCGTGCATAAGTACATCCCTCTATGTGGCTTTTCAACCTGCACCCTTGCACACACAGTTCCTCACTCTCCCCTCGTTGGCAATTCAAGGTTGCATAAAAGCGGGACCCCTGCATTATCCCCTTCCTCCCAGTGAAAAATGTGGAAAATGATGAGTGCATCTAACAAGTTTCTCGTTACCACGCAGACAAGAGAAAGAAGAGAAACAATAAGTCTTCTTCTGTCTAACCATCGGTTGACCACACACACACACCACACACCACACGGCAGCCAATGCGATTTGTTTTTGATACCCTTTCGAAGAGTAATACGACTGTGACTGCAACCTAAAATAGGTATACGAAATAGTCGTAGTTACCATCGAAGCGATTGGCCGAACAAATCACACTCGAATATCCCCCATAAAAGTGTAAATATTTTGAGTTAATTGGCTTCACTGCCAACTTTCATATGTAAGGGTATCCATCAGTCCCTGTGGCTTCTCTTTCTTCCCTTCAGTTTCTTTGCTGTCCTTTATGCAAATGATCCAGACAGAGTCGGGAGACATAAAGACGCGTTGTTTGTCCCGTTAGCCCATGGCTAAGTGCAGTGTGACCCGGTCGACTAAGAGGGGCACAGAGAGAGAGAGAGAGAAAAAGAGGTATAGCAGGTATTGTCTGTTCTGTTCTTTTACCGCTTGTTAGTCGCCGTCTTTGACGATTTGTTTGCATGTCATTCAACGCCCTGCTTTCGTTTTTTTTTCGTTTTCACTTCGCTTTCATTTTACTTTCTAGGGGGCGGTGGAGGGGCACGGAGGCATGGGTATATAATACAAAATCAATTGGATTGCGTTTGACGATGCAAAACACAAAAGATAATACTATTTGAATCGTACTTATTAGGGTTAAGATCGCCGATGGTGGCCCTTTCCACAAGATTGTTTTTTTTTTTTTTCTTTTTTTTTTATTAATATTCATTCGCCTGAAACGAACATTTACAGGGATATGCATAAGGGCTTAAAACTAGAAATTAGGAATAGATATATATTTTCTTTATATGTAATTTCGTAGCTTACAACGAGTGGGAGAGATCTGGGGGGGAACGTAAGCGTAACGATATGTTCCTAGCAGAGATCCAAAGAGATCATCAAGTTGAGGTGCGTGTGGATCTGTGAATCTGAATACAATTGATCTTGTAGGGACGTTCTATCTCAGATAGAGGAAAATAATGTTCCAAAATTAGTATTATAATCGATGAGATAAACAATAACCATAACGAATCTTACTCATTCTGTGAGATCAGTGAGACCTGATTAACAATTCAACTAAGGGAACTACTAAATGATTAACTATGTAATTAATTAAAGGAACTACAAACGGATTAACTATGAAATTAAATAAAGGAACTACAAACGGATTACCTAGTGCGTTGAGTGAACCAAACAAAACCAAACAGCTTCCCATTGCTGTCGTCCAAAAGAGAGTGCCATCTTATTCCATAATTAAAGCACATTTGTGATCTAGGTATCGATAGGTTATGTGTAGCCAACACAAGGGATGATCTGCCAGGGAATCCTCGTACAGCGCCTACACATAGCCACTGGACTCCAGCTTCAGGGCTCCCTCGTACGTGGGCAGACCCGATCTGTCAATGATTTTGCTCATGTCCAAGCTGATGAAGCCGTTCTCATTGATGCTGCTCAAATCCTGATTATGCTCCTGGCTGCCACTCGCCGGCTCCTCCTCCGCGTTGCCAACCGATGCCGTGGCTGCCACCGATGCGTTGTCATTTTCATCGTTGACAGCGGAGATGGTTGTGGTGGCTGTCTCGTTGATTGCTTCCTGTGTTGCGGGTTGGACATTTCCATTTGCATCATCTGGTTGCAGGGCTTCGCCAATCATGTGGTTGCCGTTTCCATCCTCGTTGTCGCAGCTGTTGGTGCAGGGGCAGGGGCATGTTGCCGGCTCAGCACTTTCCATTACCCCATTCTCGTTGGCATCCTCTGCTGACACCTCTCTGCTCCTCATAGAGCCCATATTTACGCCGCTTTCCACGGACAGCTCACAGGGGCTGACCTCATCTTCCGGGTCCGCTTCAGCCTCCGTCTCGTAGCGGAACTTGCCGCACAGCGGACAGCCACGTCGGTAGTGACTGTGCTGGTGGCTCTGCTGAAGGTAGCGTCGCCCCAAGGTGTTCAGCCCGAAGCTCTGCTGACCGCCGTGCTTCCTGCCCTGCAGGGCCAGCGGCACCGCTGGGGGCAGCGTCATTGGTGGTGGTGGCGGTGGCTGCATTGTTTCCATTTCCAGGCAATTGCCGCGTCGGGCGGCAACCGCAGCCGCACCTGCATTCCACATGTGCTCCATTTCCGTGGCATTCCACATGCTCTCCACCTCGGCCCGCTGCAGGGAGCAGCAGGATTGGGCGTTCAGGGCCAGCTGCAGTTGCTTGTTGATCACGGCCCCACCTCCTGCTGCAGCTGCAGCTGCTGCGGCTGTTCCTCTGATTCCTCCTGATCCACTGGCCATGGCATCCACACTGCCATCGGGCGTGCCACGACTGCAGCCGCCCACTGCCCCCTGGTGGTGGTGGTGGTTGGTGATGTCCAGCGAGGATCGATAGCCGGGCGGTGGCGACACCCGCTGCATCAGGATCTGCTGCTGCTGCAGCTGGAGCTGCTCCAACTGCTGCTGGTGCTGCTGCTGTTGCTGCAGCAATTGTTGCTCGTGCAGCACCACCGCATCGTACGAGGGCGGCGGCTCGTGGTGCAGCGTCGGCATAACCGAGAGTCCGTCCGTGGAGTCGCCCAAGAATAGTCCAGATGTCTCGTAGCACTGCAATGCAAAATAGGAAGGGGTTATTCATGATGGAATATCCTCAAATGCAGTGGAGGAGCTCGGATCTCTCTGCCAGAATCCACTCCGTTAATGGAAATACTACTGAAATTTACGCGATCAAATAAAAAAGAGTTAAAATTGCACACATCATAAATTTATTCTTCTCTACAGCTCCATTCGCCCTTGCACCCCATCCCACTCTCCCGCTGCCCAGCAATTTCGCTGCCTTCTCTAGCACTTGCTATCGCAATTCCAATCCCTCCTCCGCTGCAGTGGGAGAACTGTCTACAGTTGACATTTTTGCGGCAGGACAGGCTAACGTTGATTTACGCTGAGCCGCCTTCTGGCGCCGTTCTTCTTTCGGGCCATCTCCCAGTGGGCCAACAAACCACAATGAACTGACGGATGCCAGTGTATGGTGTACATGGGTGGGTGTTGGTGGTGGTGACAGTGGCAGTGGGTTCTCGTTGCTTGTAACTTAATAAAGCCCATGGCCAAGTGAGTGCGGCCTCTAATGGCGGCTTCCAAGTGCCGTGCCGTGCCGTGCCGACGCCGCCCCTCCCCCTTTGTGTCACTTGCAAGCGGCGCGCTTGCCAGCGGTGGCAGCAGCATAAACCAATTGTCGCGCCCTTTTTCTGCTGTGGTCAAGTCACTTTGTTGTTGCTGTTGCTGCTGTTGCTGCTGCTGCTGTGGCACCTGTTAAATGTGCCGCATAAATATCCATTACCCCTCACTTCTACTCCTACTATCTTTTCAGGCTGCCTCACACTCTCTGTCTCCCTTTATCCCGTGTCTTTCTGTCTTACTTTGAAACTGTCGCCTTGAAATGTTGGCTTAAACTTGAAAGAGGGCCACTGGCAGTGGGGGTGGGTGTGGGTCTGCAAGTCTACCTCCCCACGAATGTCTAGCAGATTCCATGTGGCCATACTAATTTATTAATACATTGGCCAATTGGAAAATCGTGCACTGATTGTGATTCGTGGTTCTACGGCAATTAGGATTTGACATTTAAACTGGAGAGTCATTAAATCAATGAATAGCAGATTAGCCAATTGTGGGGGAATATCTGATGATGCCAGGGGAACTATTTTAACCTAATCAAATATAGATCAGTGTCTAAAGGAAACAGGCGATGAAAATATCATCCAAAAGAGAAACGAAGAATACCACAGCTCTTTTCATTCGAAGGGAACTGCCCGCCAGAGTCGGAAAATATTTCAAGCAATTATCAAGCTATAACTAACCCCACAACAACCGACTTCTGCCCCACACCCATTCCAATCATATTTCTCTGCACTTGTATTTCTTTAATTAAATTGTTGCACAATTATGGACCTGCAACATTCCATTGCATTGCAAAATCATTTCCCACTGGAGAAGTGCCTTTGATATTGTAACCTTTTGCCCGAAGCCCTTGAGGGTGAAAGGTGGGGCAGTGGTGCAGTTGGAAACTCACCTGCTCGACGCTATAGATTTCCATATTGGGATCCGTCTCCAGCCATTGATGCTGCTGCTGCCTATAGGCGGCCTCCGTGCGCTTTTTGATGTTGCGGTGGCAACAATAGCAGACGACGCATAATATGGTCGTCACCAGGGAGAGCATGGCCCTGCAACAACAACAACAACAACAGAAACATGAAAATACAAATGCAATGTTATTCCATGTGCCACAGGACACAGATACAGGATATGGCCACAATATTAATACATGTATACATATGTAGACATCTGTTTGTGTGTGGAGGAATGAAAGGGAACGGGAATGGAATGGAATTGAATTGATTACCACAATAGATGATGGCCATAATAATGATAATATTATTACAATTTTTGGACATCTATTAATTCTGTTGGACAAATTGCACAAATACTCGTACTCATTGTGTCTGAGTCTGTGTGTGTGTGTGTGTCCTTTTGGGGAGCCCTCTGCTTGCATATTGATAACATAAATTCCTTAAACAAATTATTTGTGTCCTCTGCCACATCTAACCTAATGGATATTCCCCATTGTGTTGTGTCATTCCATTGTAGTTTTAATTAGAATAATGCAGTTATTGTAGTTTGCTATTGTAGCCTTGGCTTTGGGCCTTATAGCTGTGGGCTGTGGGCTCAGTGCTCTGTTATTTGTGTGTGCAACGATTAAAGTTAATTTTCTCCTTGCAACAATGAAAGGATGTCCCTTGCAACATTCTCAAGAGTCAACCAACTGTTGACTTTTTTGTTTTGATTGGTTTTCGTAGTCCTAAAAGAGATGTAAGTTAATTGAAATTGATTTCATATCGTTATTGCACTCATCGTTTGGCAATTATCGCTTACTTAATGCTTTGGATTAAGCTTACAAAATATATAAGCCAATTAAACACTTTAAAATCATTGGATATTAGAAAATACCTGCATAAATGAATTATTAAATTAATTAAATTAATTGATTCTTATCTTACTCCAGCGAATTCAATGACTAGTTATGTATCGCAATCATTTTCAAAGATGCTTGAAGCATTTCCAGTTTTTACTTGCCTATTATGGGATATGCGTCAAGCCGTCATCTTCAATATAAGTACAAATAAATTCCATTATTATTCCAGTTTTTGATACCTGAACAACCCACCCTTCCCCGCCCATCTTTGATTTGAATTCTTTTCGCTTGTCGCTTTTCGATGGCCTGCAGCTGTGATAGTAATGGCCTGAATGCTTGACTTGATTTTACTATCCCGTTTATATAGTATTTCCTTGCCAATAAATTACCATTACCTCCCCTGCCGCGGAATCGTTGGAGGAGTATCATCTTCGTGATTGCCAGTTATCGAATTTCCCTTTCAGGCTCGCTTCTGAAGAGCTTATGCTGATTATATCCAGTGATTTCCCCCGGCCAAAGGTTCGCACAAATCTGTTACACAGGAGACAAGCCAATGACGTCACTTAATCCACTTTAGAATGCAACAATATGATGTGTCCCACTTGTCTGTGTGTGTGTGTGTGTGTGTGTGTGTCCGTCCAGTGTTTCGCTGGCTCATCCTCTATCTCCCACCCTGCTGCCTGTCTGCCTTTGAGCTGTTCATTTTCCTCGCTTCACGCAATTTCTCGCATGTCAACAGTTCATTAAGGGGCCGCCTTTTAGTCCATCCACTGTTTCAAAGGACGGGCGGATAGAGACAACGTTGAAGCATGTGGAGAACGCTGCGCAGAGCCTTCCCCCTTCTACTGATTTTGTTTTTTGTTTTGTTTTTATTCGAGCTATTTTCAATGAATCGGCCAAAGACAATCGATAAAAATGTAGTTAAAATTAAGTTTTCTGTCGTTTTGTGGCGCGCGTGATGTTTACAGACATCAAATATGCATATAACAGACATACCATAAAAGTCTGTTGACAATTTCTGGTTCTTGGTACTTTTCCTTTTTTGGTTAGCCCAATTGCTTGAAACAGAGCTCGTGTTGCACACCAAAAAGTGACTGAAGGATGCGCTGCTAGGGATGGGGTTTCCCCCCAAAAAAGCAGCACGAAAAGCGGATAAGCGCAATTACGAGTATAATTATAATTATGTCCAAAAATGGTGGAACATCTTGTGAGTGACATCTTCTTGCTCTTGCAGGCGCATAAAATGTTGATGTTTATTAATTTCCATCTCCGACTCATAAATCAAGCTTGTGGCATGATCTATGAGTTGTGCTGCAGTGGCATGGTGCCATTATCCATCTAAAAGAATGTGTCTACAATTACGGCAATTGCTGTAACCATTTAAATTTAATTTACGAGCAAATTTTTCATGGAAACTCTGAAGGATGTTGACTTTGATGCATGCCATGCCCCAAGAAGTATACTGTGGAATGTTTGATTAGCTCAAGGGATCCTGCATCCTCGAAGTTCGCCAACATTTCTGACAGAAATCACGAGTGGATGGAAGGGCGCATTAATATTTCGTAAATAGTGAGAGAAACTTTGCAATCTCTGATTTGTCAGACACTCTCCCGCATTTCCCCCGTGGCACAGACCTCACCTGCCCGTACCCTGTGATGTGATGCATTCCCCTCTCAATGATTATGGGGGGTGTGTGTATGTGAGTGTGAGGGGAATAATCTTCCTACATATATGTATGTACATATGCACGTAGGTGCATGTGACTTACCCGCCCAGCAGCAGATTCACATTGCCGTTGACAACATTTGCATATGTCTGGGGTCCGCCCGCTCCTGCTGCACCTCCTCCGCCCCCGACATTGCCTGCAGATCCGGAGACACCACGCTGATGATACAGACCCAAGCCGCTGCTATAGTAGGTGGTAAAGGACGATGAGGATGAGCTGGTGCCATGCTCCTGAGACTGCGACTGGGACTCCTCGCTGCTGCTGCTGCTGCTGCCTGGAGCGACGGATGATGGGGCAATGGTTGTTATGGACACCACTGTCGAGACCGTTGTACCGTTGTGCGGATTCTGTGGAGTGACCGCCGCGAGCAGCGTTGCATAACGCTTCAAAGACATTATTATTTCACTGGAATTCGATATAGACGCGAGGCGATTGCATAACGATTAGCTTTGAACACACATCACAAGGCCATTAGCACGCACACCTCCACGACACGGCACACGCACACGACACGACACGACACGGCAGGGCACACTCTCAGCGGGCGAGTGTTCTAGTGCTAGAGTGCTAGAGTGCTCTAGCCCTAACCTAAGCAAGGACAAGCACTGACTTGCAAGACCTAGCCCTCGCTCTGTTCAGCGCGCGCAACAACACTTGGACTAAAGTTCACAGTGAGAGCGAATGGAACAGCAACAGCCAGCAGCAGCAGTGCGATCGATGGCCAAGGCAACTGATAAGAAAACTCCGTTACTCCCCGTATTTGGCACTATGGCTGTGGGGCCCGTCGCGTCGCCGTGCGTCTGTGCAAATGCTTTGGTTGCGCTGCTGCAACTGGGGCCCGGCTTGAGTTTGACTTTGCTGGCTAGCTGCGAGTGTCAGTCAGTTTGGCTTTGCTTATCCTCTGCTCTCTGCTCCTCTGCCTTGGGCTTTGCTCGGTTGTTCGCTGTTGTGTGTGCGACGAAGTTGCCTAGGCAACCGAAGCGCGTCATCAGCCTTCGGCTCGGGCTTTGGTTTTCGCCTGCTTCGGCTTTGGCTCGCGCAATGCTTGTGCATCGGAGGGTAAGGCAGGCTAGCTCTTCGTCCAGACTGGTTTCTCTCTCCCACTAAATCTCTCTGAAACACTGCTACCAAAGAGAGGCTGCTAACTTGGACTGCCAAACCTTTTATTAATACACCTTGGGTTGTGGCTCCTTCTGTTACTGCTGCTGCTGCTGCTGTTGGTTTCTTTTGCCTTCTGTTTGCCTGTTACATGTTGCGTTGCCCATTTTTCTTTTGCTGCAGCTGTCCTGCTCTTTCTCTGCTTGTACTCATATGTGCAGGTGAGAGAGGGTAGAGGCCGACAGGAACAGAGTCAACTACAAAGGCCAAGCACAGCTATTTGTATTGAGCTTCCTTTTGTTATACCTCTCTTTCACTCTATCCCTCGCACTCTCTCTGTCTCTCTTCCGCTGTCTGTGAGTGATTGTGTGTGTGTGAGGTTCCTGCACGTTTCACATCAAATTGAGCGCCAAATGCTTTTGTACAATTCATATGGGGCTGTCATTATTGTTGCTGCTGCTGCTGCTGGTGCTGCTGCTGCTACTGTTGCTACTGTTGCTGTCGTTGTGGCAACCGTGCATGCCATTTGAACAACACTTGTCGCCAACTGACATTTTTCACGGCATGCGACCATAAATAATAATGCGACTCGAAAGACACACTGCCAGTCCCGCATATTATGGCCGGCAGCCAAAGTGGAACAAGTAGTTTATGCTCATAAAATCAGACAAATCAGACGGTCCAGAAATAAGAGCCATCCATCACCATCATTCAGTTTAAAATTTAAAATCGAATTTATTCTTCACTTCAAGTTTACACATCGTTAACGCATCGTAAGTAGCTAG
This sequence comes from Drosophila obscura, assembly GCF_018151105.1. Classification (NCBI taxonomy): domain Eukaryota; kingdom Metazoa; phylum Arthropoda; class Insecta; order Diptera; family Drosophilidae; genus Drosophila; species Drosophila obscura. The sequence goes on along the minus strand of NW_024542774.1, from coordinate 9,343,309 downwards.
ATAAATGTGTGTCTGTATTTTCACACCCATCAGCCAATAGAATGATGCATCTGTTGCAAATTTACACTCACTTCAGTGCAAACAATGTTGAAATTTGAAATATTTGAAAAATATAATGTTCGCTCCCGGGGCGGGAGGCCTGCAAACAAATGTAGAAAATTTGCATTTTGGCCACGTTTAATGGCCTGGCCATATGCAATCATCATTATAATTGCCTGCCGGTGGCAACTAATTGAAATTCATGTGTAATTTGCGCAAATTTGCGTTTAATTTATTGCCCTGCACACACAGACACAGATGCCTAACATTTTTGAGTGCGAATGGAAGGTGTGCCCAATATTCGGTGGCGGCAGTGTGTCGCCCCAGTCGACAGCTGTACACAGTCGCAGGCGACGCGGGCGACGACTGCTTCAAGAACATATGTAAATAGTTGCACGCCATTTTTACCTTCTCATTCGCTCCTCTGCCATTCTTCTTTTCTCCGCTTTTTTCTGTTTCTGCTTTCTCTGTTTGCTTTGTGCTCTTTGTGCAAGTGTGACTGTGTGCCTGTGGTGGGGTGGGCCGCTTTTTTGACGACAGCTTTTGGGAAAGGTGGGTGGCGACGAGCGGGAAAGGCTAGTCGACAATCTTGAAATCCGTGCGACTATGGCGGCTTAGCAGTCACACGGCGTAACGGTCTCTATAGTTGTTGCCTACACCTCGAGTGTCGCGCGCGCCCTGCTCAAGAGCACGTCCCCGTCTTCGTCGCTGCAGTTCTTTTGTTGTTGTTGTTGCTGTTGCTGTTACTTTTGGCGGCCGTGAATGTCGCCAAAGTTGTTACAATTTTAGTTTTTCGCATCTCAATCTGTGCGCTGGCATAATTTTAGATTTGTGTGGAGGAAAATTTGTCAATTCAAGAGAAGACAGGAGACAGGAGGCAGGAGGCAGCAGGCGACAGGACAGCAGCTGAAAAGCTACGACACTTTTTGTTATTTGTATGTCACGCCGCCTTTCAACAGTTGGCAGCAGCAGCAGCAGCGGGCGTCGGCGGCGGCGGCTGTGTCAGGCGGAAACGTGACTCATTAGAGACGTGGATCCGTACACACACACACACACGCACACGCACACGGATGGGGCCGAGATGATGATGATGGATAGTTTTTGGCGCTTCTGGTCATTCAGTGGGCAACTGCGCACGCGCCAAGGGTAAGCCAGCCAAACCGAATTGAGGGGGATTCCCAGGGCAACGGCGAAGCCGCTGCAATGTATGCTACATTTTATACAAATATGTATTTTCGACAGCCACAATTAGTGTACATGTGTGCGTGCGTGTGGCGTATTTCTGTGGCAACTAATGAGGCTGTCACCGTTGAGCGCCAGCAATCCTTTCTTCATGCACCACACACTCCGCTCTCCCCCTCCGTAGCCACCGTTGCCCGTCTCTTTTTTAAGCATTAATTATGTACGCCTGTTGATTTATTATTCACAGCCTTCATGGTTAATGAGGGGCAGTGGGTAGGGGCGGCGGTTAGGTCAAGTCAAAGAATAACAACAACAGCACGTCCATTGCACTGGCCGTAGAGGGCCCGCAAGAACGTGGCTGCCAGAAAGCAGGGTAACAGGGCAACAAAACCCGAATCATGTCACATGTTCTGCCAGATTCCTTCTTCTGTTTTTTGTTTTTATAGCATATCACATGTGTGTGCATGTGTTGCATGTCCGGGGAAAGTATTTCATATTTTCACATGAAACCTTAAGCGTTCCGACCCCAACATCGATTGCCACAGTCGCACGCAAAGGTTACAGGTGTGGGGGCAGGCAGCCGGGGCGTGTGCACCGCCCTCGCCCCGAATCCGAGACGGTGCCAGGCACCAGTCAGCAGTCGCCGCTCACTGGTGGCAAGGTCCTGCCCTCGTTCCCTCGTCAATGGGAAACTTTAAAAACTCCATGGGGAAACTCTATAACCACCCCACGAAAATCCTGGAATCATAGAATATTGGGGTTTATGGGTCTCATACTCTTTGGTTAAGTAATTTGATTTGAAATCGATAGGGAAGCATTAAATGTGATATTATGGCTAGGGAAATAAATACATAGGGGTGTGTGGTTAGTGCCAAATGAGGTGGGGCACAGCGCAAGAGAGGCTGCCAGTTATAGTTAACAAGTAGCAAGTTCTACCTGCCACTTTATCTTCCGCTGCTCAGAGCCAACACCCCTTGTGTTGTAATTTCCAATCCCAAAAAAGAATCAAGCCATCTTTTCGAATTCAACAAAATACAAATAGATATATAAATTTCTAGTTTATGCATATGGAACCTTGTAAAGATGTCTGTTCTTCCACCACTTCAAAGCTGCGTGCAATGTATGTACATGCATGCATACATACATACATACATAAGTATAAGAACTTGTTTCATTTTGCCCCTGTTTTGGGGAAAGACAAACAATTCGCAGCTAAATGGCAGCATGTGGCAGGAAGGGCTCTCGCTTGGGGGATTTCCTTTGATTTTATCGCAAGTCAAGCCCCCGAGTCGCGAGCATTGATTAAAGTTCGAGGTGTCCTCGTTACTTGGGCGAAGTAGAGCAGACCGGAACGGAACGGATAGACACGCCCATTGTCCTGCCCCCGCTCACCCCCTCAAGCCCTTCATGTGGTTCCTTATTGTTTGGTTTAGTTCCTTGAACCACGTTCGTCGTCAGGTGATGATGTCAGTCGCTGGGTGAATGGATGGATGGATGGGGCACTTACGTGTGCTTGGGGTGCAATTATTAACCGGATATCCATCTCAATTACAGCCTACGTTATCTCTTTAAGATGTCACTGGCCGTGTCGCTGCGCCGTGCTCTGCTGGTGCTCCTCTCGGGCGCCATCTTCATCCTCACCGTGCTGTACTGGAACCAGGGAGTCAGCAAGACACAGACCTACGAGGCGTTGGAACGCCCCCGCAGCCACAAGGACGTCACTGCCTTTCCCATGTGAGTGTAAAATATTAATTAAGAAGATGGATCCTCGACTGGAACCCGTCATTCCTCCTCATTTCATGCAGACCCGTGGAGAAGTTTTGGACATACAAATGCGAGAATGACAGATGCATGCGGGTGAGCTATCATCCCGGGAAGCCCGGCAAGCGTGTCTCCTTCATCACCTGCTCCATGAGTTGCGGATACGTCAACATCTGGCCGGCACCGACCATTAAATCGCTGGTCAGCGCGCACACAACCAGCTTCTCCATGGAGATTGTCCAACTGGAAATGGACACGCCGCATCGAGAGGTGCGCAAGCAGCTGCAGCTGGCCTTTGACTGGTTCCTCAAGGATCTGCGCCAGATGCAAAGACTGGACTACGCTGCCAGTTCGTCTGAGACGGACGAAAGTGAATCCTCATCGTGGTCAGCGAAGAACGATGTGGTGGGTGCTGCCACATCTGGTGAGAAACGACCAGGTGTTCTGGAGAGCCTGCTGGTGAAGATCAGCGTGCAAAAGTCCGGAGATGTGAGCTTCGACCTGGACAACGACGAAACCTATCAGCTGTCCACAATCAGTAAGCGATGCAAAGATTCTTGGTCGATCTTAGCCATGTCTAACATCTTTTCTATTTGTTCCTTAGCGGAGGGCCATCGCCTGCTGGTGGAGATCACGGCAAACTCGTTCTTTGGGGCCCGCCACGGCCTGTCCACGCTGCAGCAGCTCATCTGGTTCGATGACGAGGATCACCTGCTGCACACGTACGTCAACAGCAAGGTGAAGGACGCACCGAAGTTCCGCTATCGCGGCCTGATGCTCGACACCTCGCGCCACTTCTTCTCGGTGGAGGCAATCAAGCGAACGATCGTGGGAATGGGTCTGTCCAAGCTGAACCGCTTCCACTGGCATCTGACGGATGCGCAGAGCTTTCCCTATATCTCGCGCAACTATCCGGAGCTGGCCGAGCACGGGGCGTACTCGGAGAGCGAGACGTACACGGAGCAGGATGTGCGCGATGTGGCAGACTTTGCCCGGATCCATGGGGTGCAGGTGATACCGGAGATCGATGCCCCCGCCCATGCTGGCAATGGCTGGGACTGGGGGCCCAAGCGGGGCATGGGCGAGCTGGCCGTGTGCATCAATCAGCAGCCCTGGAGCTTCTACTGCGGAGAGCCACCGTGCGGGCAGCTGAATCCGAAGAACAACCACACCTACCTCATACTGCAGCGCCTCTACGAGGAGCTGCTGCAGGCGACGGGGCCCACGGACCTCTTTCATCTGGGTGGCGATGAGGTGAATCTCGACTGCTGGGCCCAGTACTTCAACGACACGGATCTGCGAGGCTTGTGGTGCGATTTCATGCTGCAGGCAATGGCCAGGTAGGCGAGACCTCTTTACCCTCTCTTTACGCTGCCACATCTCTAGCATCCTTCATTCTGCACCCCACAGGCTGAAGCTGGCCAACAATGGAGTCGCCCCCAAGTATTTGGCCGTCTGGTCGAGCGCCCTGACCAACACCAAGTGTCTTCCAAACAGTCAATTCACGGTGCAGGTGTGGGGCGGCAGCACCTGGCAGGAGAACTACGACCTGCTAGACAATGGCTACAACGTGATCTTCTCGCACGTGGATGCCTGGTACTTGGACTGCGGCTTCGGCAGCTGGAGGAGCACGGGCGAGGCCGCCTGCTCCCCCTATCGCACCTGGCAGAACGTCTACAAGCACCGGCCCTGGGAGCGCATGCGACTCGACAAGAAGCGGCGCAAGCAGGTGAGTCTTAGCACTCAGCATTCCTCAATTGGGGTCTATACCATGCCAGCTAATCTGTAAATCCCTTTCAGGTATTGGGCGGCGAGGCCTGCCTGTGGACGGAGCAGGTGGACGAGAATCAGCTGGACAATCGGCTGTGGCCCCGTGCCGCTGCCCTGGGCGAGCGCCTCTGGTCGGATCCCAGCGACGATCATGATCTGGATATTATGGCCCCGGAGGTGTTTCGCCGCATCTCGCTGTTCCGCACGCGCCTCGTCGAGCTGGGCATCAAGGCGGAGGCCCTGTTCCCCAAATATTGTGCCCAGAATCCGGGCGAATGCATTTGATACTACCTTTAAGAAGAGTAAAACCCAATCCAAACTCCCGATCCCCCCCGATCACTCGATACTCCCGACATGTGCGTTAGTTAGTTTATAGTGTAATTGTTATTTTATATATGAAAGGCAGAGGGAAGGCTACGAAACACCAAAGCTTCGCAGAAGTCTTGCGGTGCAGTTTGCGGAGTAGCAGGAAGCAGGAAGCGACTGTATGAGAAATGGTTTCTGGCATCAACCATGACAACTCGAATTTCTTTTCGATAGAAAACACACACCCCTATACACTCAACACCCACACCCACACACACACACACACATACTTAGTACAATTCAAATCGAATTATAGCGCACACATTTATATAGACAGACATAGAATCGGATACAGGCAGACACGGCCGATATAGGGAATTAAGTTGAAGATAACGATTACCATTAAGCGTTCATAGTTTTTAATTGTAGATTTCATACGCATTAATACACACACACACACACACACACAAACGCAAACACCCACATACAGACAGACATAGGCCTAAATTGAACAGATATATAGCCTTATATGTAGAGGAGTATTAGAACCACATGAATGAAAAATGAAAAAAAAACTATTTTGATATTTTGAACAAGCTTTATTCGCAGAACATTAATTATAATGTTTTAGTTGACAGCAAAATGATATTTTCCCCCCTCCCCCACCACTTGTTTCTTTGTTTATTTTCCATTTAATTTAGTTTGCTCCTTTTGTTTTACTCTTAAGTTTTAATTAGATTTAAATTAGATTTTCAGTGATATAAACAATGTGACCTTAAGAAAAAAAAACTAAAAGATACATAACAAGCAAAAAGAAAAATCAAACTAAAAACAAAATGCTAAAACGCAAGAAACATAGAATTTAAAAAAAAAAAAGCAAAACAAAACTTAAACATTAACAATTAATTGTTACGACAAACCTTTTTGCACGCATTGGCACATAATTGATAAACCTAGAGAATTAGTAGCTAATTTTATAACGTATACTAAAATGGGTAATTTGGAGGCACCTTCACAGTGTTTGTGTTTTGTGTTTTGTTTTGTTTTGTTTTCTTTACGCTATTACTACATTCGGAATGATTGATGCACGTTAAATTCCCCATGTTAGCAACATGTTTTCGTACTTAAGATAGACTTTTGGCATCGGCGCATCATGGCACTCGAATGTGAATCATGAAACTACTTTAGTTTAACCTTACCTTTTGCTGTAACTTCAAGTCACGTTCGAAAATAAACTAAAAGTCCAAGTAAAGCTGATGCCTTGATTTGTATATGCTTTCCTTTTCATATGGAAGCAGCCTTGGAGACTGCTATTCGGCTGCTGTAAGCTCCATCGAATCCATAGCCAATCCCCAATGGCAGGCAATGGTGGGAAACGGTCTGGAAGAGCAGCTGCCAACAGATGAAACCCTGAAACCAATTGAATTGAAACCAGGCGTTCTTCAAGGAAACCAAAAACTCGGGCTTCATACATAACATGTAACATTGTAGTTCCTAAACAAAATCGGTGATATTGATGCTGTGGTATTGCTCCTGTGTGGCCAGGCGAGTATGCGGCGTGGGACGCAGGCAGATCACACACTCCTCGGTGCTGAAAGTTGGGATTCAAAGAGGAAGGCATGCGGATCGATGAATTTCGGGATTTCTAATTATTTATATACAAAAAATAATACTTTAATTTGTGCTCTTAACGGGTACGCATACATGTATATCATGCAATACTTATGGACAATAGAGTAGGATATTTTGAATGGCGCTAACATGTACAACTAATTGTAGGGTAGGAGCAGATCTCTGTATCGTATGCATAGATCGGTGTGTGGGTGTGTTTGTGGTTTGTTTGTGTGGTGGTGGTGTTGGTGTTGGATCGATCATTCATAGTGTCCGGTGGGCACGGGACTTGTTGAGGTCAGTCTATAAGAAAACGATAAACAGAACAGGAAAACCGAAATCAGGAATGATAAAGAACTAAAGAACAGTAGTACGTAGTACGTAGGGCATACTCTGGCATAGCCCTGCAGATACTCTACTATAAACGATGCTCTGCAAGGCTTATGGATAGATATTTATGTATCTACATGTAGTACGGCATGTGTGTTAGCAGATTAAACGAGCGTTGGGATTAATTAAACAGAAGATAGAGTAAGGAGTAGGGAGAAAGGAGAAAGGAGCCTCTACATGAGCATTGCGTATACGCACCGTAGACTTTCGGTTCGCGATCTCTGCGAGTAGTCTTTGGAGGCGCGATGCCTGGAATGGAAATTAATTGGTTAAATGACAACAACGATGACAACAGTTACAGCAACAACTACAAAATAGAAGCAGCCACATCAACTATATGCTTATGTACCATATGTACATATTTATATGTATATGGTGTCCATGTGTGAAGCCCAAGTGGATAGATATGTGCGAGAGTATATGTATGTAGTAGACCGACAATACCAATGCGTTAGAATACCAAATGTGAGTGCAACACTGCGGCTATAGCATCAGCATCTGCTATACATATGTATGTTGAGCCCAACACCCACCTGCGGTTCTTGATGGAGCTACTCCGATGGATATTCCGACTCTCGCGCCAGCGTACGAAGCGATGCCTCAGCGTCTGGCGCACCTCCGAATTGAGGAAGCAGTAGAAGAGCGCCACAAAGAAGCCCTGTAGCAGAATTTAATCATGGATCATAAATTACTGGCATGATGCCATAAAGAAGTGATGGCGGCCATACCTGTGTGCTGATGAGAAATGCGCGTATGGCCTCGAAGAGATTGCGACTGATGCCCTGTTCGGGGCCAGTGAGCACCAGCAGATAGGTGATCCCAAAGAGTGGAATGAGCACCAGCAGTGCTTTTGATGCCTTATAATACTGCCGCGTCTCCAGGGTGTGTGCCGAACGCAGTTTGGTAATGAGCACCTCGAATGGTAAAGAAAAGAAGATTAATGGCAGTTCTTGGGAATCCTTGCGGATGGTACACTCACCCACATGATGCGTATGAGAAATACCAAATTAACAAACAGAGCCATCGAGGCTGGCCCCTTGAATATCCAGTCAATGTGAGATTCTCGCATCCAGCCACAGTCGATTTCCAGCTAAAGCCAGAGGAAGCATCCAGCATAGATAGATGATAGATGAATGGAATAGTTTGGACAGGGAATAGGTACAGGTACTCACCCCATTGAAATGATCATTCTCCAGATGGGGGGCAAATGCTTTGGCTATGGCCCAGGCCATAATGAATATGGCGGGACAGCCCCAGCCAATGAGGGCATAGATAATAAAGCTGATGTTATCGCTGGAGAATGTTTGCACCACCAGGGTGTACAAATAGAGGCCTGCAAAAGGGCAGGGTGACAGTTATATATGTATATATCACACTCGTAGATACAGAAACTTCCACTCGTGCAACTACTCACCTTCGACAAACATCCAGAAGAAGTTGGTCAAGTAAAAGTATTGCAGCATGATGACTAGCGTAATGCAACCCGCCTGACTAGACTCTGTGGTTATCTGAATGAATATAAATAGCTACAGCTACAGGTTAAGTGTAGTTATACGATATGGAATCTCCTTACCACTTGCAGGAACAGCGTGAGTATCCACAGCAGAGCGGAGGTGATGTATGTGAGGAAAAGATTCGCATGAATCGTGTTTCGCAGGCAGCGCAAATCTCTGCCAAAGATGGAACTTGGTTTAACGCTGGATCAGAGATCTGTATCTTGGTTTCGACTCACTTAAAGCTAAGGAATATGATGAGGGCCACCACCAAGGTGGCAAAACTGATGAAGTAACCACAGGCATAGATAATGGCCGGCAGATCCACGCTGGGCGAGAAATCAGGAACCATGGGCACAGAACCCGACTGCTGGTGGCACCGATCGTAGTCCGAATAGTGATCCCAGGTCCCATTCTCGAAGCAGTATCGCGTGGCATTCTCTGGAAATCTAATTGGAGTACGACTGTGGATTGCCTGTGCGCTCATGCCTCACCTGTGGTATCGTAGTGCACGCCCTTGAACTCCTCAAAGCAGGGCAGAACGGCCAGGGTGGCGGCTTTGGTGCGTGGCCAGCAGAGCACCGAATCGAATGCACTGGGACAGTGTAGGATCTGTCAGATACAGCAGAGGGTACAAATATGTATATTATTGAAGAGGAAACATCTGTGTGGGAAGTACACTCCAAACACAGTTTTGGGGTAAATATTTATGGCAGACATTGGATTTCCTTCATAGACGAACGTGACCTTTCCCTATAACAGACATTAAATATTCTGCAGTTTCTCCAGGGTATATGCAAATCTTTTCTATTTATCACACAACCTACATACATATGCATACAATATACTCGTATATACCCATACCACCGGCAATATCTAAACAAAAATGTTGCCTTACCAGCCACTGGGCACGGGTATCTATGCGGTTATTTATATATTTTCAATTGCGTGCTATAAATTTCCATAGGTATATAAAGATATATATATTATATTTAATATATAGGGTATACAGCACAACACAGTAAATGCTCTAAATGCAGAAATGATTCCCAATGAGCTCGAATGGGAGGGCGCTCTCATTTGATATTAAGTATATTTAGCGTATTAATTGATCTTATCAGTGGGACAGTACGAGCGTCTATATGACATCACGGGCTCCACATGTCCGGAAATTGAAAGCCCGTTAAGAATTGTCCAATTATATAGTATTTGGTGATAAGCTGGAATCTTTTTATTTATTTTTCTTTGGTTCGGGACTTAGCCACGCGACGACACACACGAGATGTCAACGACCAAAGCAAACAAACGGTGAATGGAGATTGATAAATATTATATTTCTATATATTTGTATTCGCAATTCTCACTTCTATTCATTGATTCATTCACTGATTCATTTAGCTTTGGAACTGTTGCTCTCCCACGGTTTTGTTTCCCCAATTGAAAGCGGGCAAAAATGCCGCATGCCGCCTCAAGTGGCTAGCAGAGGAATATATACTATATATATAAATAACATTCTATTCCATTTTGCCGGCAATCAAATGGTTTATAGGAAACCTATCATCAGCTACGAGCTACATTTGCACATGAAAATATTGGGAGTAGGCTAGAAACTGGTGGATTGGTAGACTGAAAGATGAAATCAACACATAAAGAATAGAGCACAACAAACAAATGAAAAGAAAGATCGGTTGAGTAGTGGATTGAAAAGCGTTTTGTTTCATTGATGAAGTGAAAGATATACAGGCAGCTGCTTTCCGGATGGATGGAGAAACGGATAAGAGGAAAGGTTTAATGATTGCCTGACAGTTTGCCAGATAAAAAGTCTCATATTTCTTGCCCTATAAATGGCCTTTTTTTAATTATATCTTAAACAATACTCGATTGACAGGACTGTATTGATTATAAGGGGGAACCCTAACCCACTATCCATGCCAACTCACCCGCTTTCCAGCTGCTGCTGCTGCCGTGGCTGTGGCCTCCAGTTCCTCCTCCTGCTGGCTCTGATGTTGGCATTGCTGCGTGCGATTGATGAGCAGCGCCCCACTGTGCGGCTGCTGGGCGCCAATTAGGGCGCTGGCCCTCTGCAGCATATCCAGCGAGAAGTTGGCTATCACGTTGGCCAGGTTCTCCGGCGAGGCGTCATCCAGGCTGTCCACCAGAGCCCGCAAATCGTCGTCAGCCATAGGCGGTGGGCGGACTCTTCGATGAGTTACGGTCTATTATCAGCAAATGAGAGCCAAACAATGTTGCAAGATGAGTGTTGTTCCTGGTGCGTATGTAGCTCCAGCCGCACCTCCAGCTGCTAATGATGCCGCTTGCGAGGCAATGCTCTCGTTTTACGAGTATTCGCACCTGCAGCTGAAACAGAAGCTGTCAGTGGCGGCGTCTCTGGTCCTGAACTCTGCTCCCACTCCCACTCCGATTCTGTTTTCTGTTCTTCTGTACTCTCCGCCGGGCGCTGCGCAATTAAATGCGAATCTGTTCAAATAAAGCGCCACAAGAGTGTGTAAAAATAAGGCAGCGTTCTTCGTACGATATCTTATTATCTGATAAAATAAAGAAGCGAACCGAAAAAATCACAAAAACCAGACCAAGGCGTACAATACATAGTACATAGAGGAGATATGCAATATATTATACACTCGCAGAAAATGAATAGGGAATAAATGGAAGTACATATACATATATATGTTTGCACAGAAGTATGTGGGCAGATCTTTAGGGTCAGTATTGGGGTTAGTGTGGTAAAGATAGCAGATTAAATTTATGACTGGAAAACGTTCGATCTAAAGGAGTTTCAAAATGTTTCCTCATATAAGTCTCATGTATAGCCACGTCTAAATATATGAATCTGTCAAGGAAGCTTCGCTCTTCGTGTACACAAATTATGATCATTAAAGCTGTTCAAATAATACACCGTGCACGCCGAAATCTCGTGACTAGATGCGAAAGTATGGGAGTGGAACTCAGATAAAAGGCATATAAGTTTATGGCCATCTTTATGGATGGCAGACCCAGAATAGCGTTGGGTAGGTAGGAAAGAAGAAAAAGAAGATCTGCACTGGGTACATGACAAAGCTGAATCCACACCAAGCGCTGCTGGGACGCCTATTTTAAGCCCTGCCCATCCTCAATAATTACAGGAAATTACTCGTAATGGAGATTGCTGGTTTGTGAACAATTGAACTGCGATTTGGCAGTGATTAAAAGATAGCTGCAACATAGGCATTACATTCAATTGATGGCGATTATTTGTTTGAATCGAAAATCGAATTTGTTTATGGGATTAAATATGGAGCGGCAGCAAGTCATAAATTGGGAATAAGTTAGGGAAGTCACAGAAAGAATACACTGTTATTTTCCACTAGTTATTCCCCCTTTCAATTGAAGCAATTACTAGTTTTATCTTCATTCAAGCATCTCCAATACTCTCACTGGCAACAACAGGATATCAAGCCACGCATAAACCACGCAGCACAGTCATCAACTTCTTTTTCACGTACAAAACCAAGCAGAATTAGAAGCAATTAAGATTGCCAAGGGACCAAATGGTAGTTTTATCTGTTAATTGAGATAAAAGATGCTGTGACAGATGTGTGTGTAACCAAGACTCATGTGCGTCTCTCACCTGGCAACGTGCTGTACACAGCACCCATGCCCCATGGGCAGCGAGATGGGGATAAGGATGAGGCTGCTGCCACAGTGATTAAAGCAACGAGTGTCAAGTTATTTATTAATGAACAAATACTCTTTGCTCTTTGCTCGCTCTCTGCATTCTCTCAGCCTCTCTCACAGAGCTACAATCTGCTGGAGGCCGTGGAGCTTTGTCAATGTCAAGCAGGGGGATAAACATGACACGGTGTGGGGGTGGGTGAGGGTTGAACTATGTGTGTCAAAGGATGTCATTGGCGCGGGGTGAGAGTGAATGTGCACTCACTGCTTAATTATACTGTATATTTAGTAGCCGCCATGCCAGCCAAAGTCTGCTTTGATCTGCGGATGGCAGGCATAAGGAGAGGCATGTGCTACACATTGCTGTCTGCCAGCCACTCCAACTATTCATACACTGTAGGCGGCACGCGTTGCGGCACCTCAGCCTCCGCCTGCGACCCTCTGCTTAGTAGATCAAATATTTGACTTCAATCCCCCTCCAGCCTCACGCCGAAATGGCCAAACATCTGGGGCAAAAGAGCAAAGGAGAGTCAGCTGCCCGCATCTTAAGAGACGGAGGAGAAGAAGAGAAGGCCTGCGATTTATTTATGAGGCTGCTGGCAAACAAGCGCAATATTTGGACGAGCGCGTGCGTGTTTGCCAGTCGCACAGGTTCTTGGTTATCATCCACTGGAGGGAGTGATCATCCATTTCATTTGATTTCATTTGTGGCCGTCTTTAATGCGCAACAATTAGCCACCAAAAATGGGCAAATAAACAAATGAAAGTGTTGATTTAATGTAAATTATTGACTTCAGCTTCAGTCAATGTTCATTCCAGATCGGTTGAGTGCAACAGAGCGTATGCGTTATATCTACTGACCCGCTGCGCCTTCGATGATTTACAAAGTGTCAAAACAAATTGAAATGAATGGCCATTGCCATTCGGCATGTGGTAACGAAAACGGACATCCAATCCCCCCAACATGCGCGCCCCATCACAGATAGCGAAAGACTTCCCCAAGCTGCAAGCCGCATTTCCACGGAATTTCGCCGAGGCTGCGTGTGCTATCGGGGGGCGTATCAATTAAGTGGCCATAAGCCAATGCCATATGCCAGTCGAAACGTAAAAAAATGATTATAGAAAAATAAGTAAATATAATAGAAAAATGGGCAGAGGGCAGAGGCAAGAGGAGGCAACTTTATGAATGAACGAGCGCAGGCAGCGAAGCGTGGCAGCAGCTTGAGGCAGCAGCAACGATGACGACAGCTGGCAGACGAATCAAATCGAATCGAATCGAATGACAAACGCAGTCAGGCGCGTATGATATCGATGTTATGGGTTTTCCGCCGGATAAACGCACACAAATAAAAGCGGAATTCCAACGGTCATCCGATGGGGGCATCTGCCGCCTGCCTGCCTCAATTCGCAGACAGTTTTGGTGGTCAAACAGAAAGTCGAAGCCAAGAAAACAAAAAAAAACACCCACAAACACAAACATACATACATATGTATGTACATACATATGTACAGGTGCATACGGAAAAGTTTACAAATTGAATAAAAATTGAAACAAAAATTAAAATAAAAAAATAAAAGTAAACAGCAGAAAGAAACAAAATGAAAAACTGAAGCTGGGGGACCATGGAGCAGCGGGAACTGTATCAAGCATACGCCTCGTTGCCAGACGACTTTACTTCATATGCTTACTAATTTTATTGCCTTACAACGGGCCTAAAAAATTCTCAAGAATTTCCTAAATTCTCTTTTTGAACCTCCTCAGGCGGGGCCGTCGCGGGCAGAGTCAGGGATTCTGGATTGGGGAAGTGTAAAGTTGTCTTGTGGCTGCGGGAAAAGTTGAATAAAGTAACCCAAGAATACGGAGTAAAACAACAATATTTTCCTTTTCATTTGCAATTTTCCGACAAGTTCTTCAAACAGAGACTGCGGGCATTTTAATGCCTGTTGCAGTGGGAGTGCCACGGCACACACACACGGCCCAAATAATGCCACCCACGCACACACAAAGAAAACACGGGTTGGGGTGGGGGGTTTAGGAGAAGATACATAAACATGAATGTAATTTCCAAAATTCATGAGTTTCATGTTTTTAAAGTTTGTTTTATCTGTTTTACGATGCGAAACGTATGCCAAATGCAGGAGCAGCAGCAGGAACAGGAGGTCTCCAGCAAAAGAGGGCCAGAGTGGGTGTAGACAATGGCTGCTGCAAGGGGATGCAAAGTGATGTTTCCACCAGGATAAGCAAAAGAGTTAGCAGTGGGTGGAGCATTGCTTCTGTTTTTTTTGCCCCATAAACGTGGACTTCTAATGATAATGGAGAACCCTCAATATTTATTAAGAAAATGCAATTAAATAACTGTCCATTGGAAAGCCCAGAGGGGGTATGGCTGCACCAGTATGGGGGTTAATGACTACATAAAAACTGCATTAAAGGTGAGAGCCGATCGAACGCAAACACACTAGAAACTTGCTGCAGGAGGGAGGAGTGCAGCACACTTGGAGTGCACTCGACAAATCCATTTGCCAATTGGCACAAACCCTGCCCCGCCGCTCTCTTACACCTTTCCCTGCCGCATGCCCTTGCCGCTGGTGCTTCTGCACCCTCTTCACACTCAAGTATAATTAAATTTTACTATTTACTCAACAATTCCAATTCATGCACAATTCTTAGCATTGTTTTTGTGCATTCGAACAGTGTCTATTTTTTGTATGTCTTGTTTATTTTTGTTTTCTGGATGCGGCATGGGGGGCAGCTGTCGGTGCCTATTGCATTAGTTTATCTTTAGTCAACAAAAACAACGAAACGCTGGGGTGGGCAGGGGTGGTGTTGGCTAAAATCTGGAATATGCATGAGATTTGCAGCACAAATATTGCAATTCTGTTCCCCTGCCGGAAGAGAATTAATTGCTAGAATAATCCCATTCAGAGACCCCTCCCTTTACAGGAAAAGGTAGTACATGTAGATAGTTCAGAGGTTACAGGATACTGGACCTTGACACGGACACGGACAAGGAGAGCGAGAGAGGAGAGAGAGAGCTCCCCTCGGGAGCCAACACTTTCGTTCTGTCCAGTCGTAAACATGCAAATGGAGCCAACATTTGCATTTGCGAGGAATACGAGAGTCTCTGATAAAATCCCCCTGAATGCAAATCCACACTGAAATGTTGTTTTCGCCATTTGCCGAGCTGGAAAATGGACGAATGGCTGGATGAACTGAGGGGCGGGGCAGGCATCTTTGGGTCTAATCAGACGTTTATTCTTCAATTTAAAGTCTATTTGCGGACTCGGCCATTGTCTGCTAATGGAGCAAGCTGCTAAGTGATCGACGCCTGCTCCAATCTGCTGGGTATGGATTCTTCGCGTGGATGTATGGCCATGGGGTTGGGGAGGGGCACTTGGTCGGCCCGTCGGTTGTTTGCTTGATTCGTTATGCCGTGGGTGAGGAATGGATCTTGTTTTTTGTTGTGTTTATTGTTGGTGTTGTTGCTCTACGCGGGGGGGTTAGGGTCAGGGTCTCACGCTATGCTTGTGGCTCAAAAACCAACTGTTAAATGACAAAATTAGCGCCTCTCCCTCGCACTCACATGTGGTTTTGATTTGAATTTTGATAGTTGAGCTTCTGTTCTTCTTTATATTTTTAGTTTTTTAAATTTTTTTTTTTGTAAAGCTTTAAATGTTTATCGCCTTTTTATCATTATCATTTATTTGTTTGCATTTCTTAACACACACGCGGAGACGACATTAGGGAATGACACATTCGAGAGTCAGGGAAAACCGTACAGCATGGGAGGAGAACACCTAGAGCATGTTTTGGTTCCTAATTAGTCGCCCGAATCGGAAATAACAAAACCAGTGACGAAAACAAAAAAAAGCCCGCGGCGCGTCTTTTCAGGTTTTGGGATGCTGCGGAGGCTGCGCTGCTCTGTTCTGTTCTGCTCTGCTCTGGGAGATAATCAAAGCGCCAACGAGATTACGATTACGGACTGTGACGATAATAGCGACTACCGACGACGACGACGACGACCACTTGCGGCCAATGGCGGCCAAAGACAGCGCCAAAGTGCGGCCAGAGTGAGAATGGAAGACAGAGCTTTCCCAACGCAAGCAAAGAAAAGCGAGAGAGCGACAGACACGAACAGACAAGACACTGGGCAGAGCAGAGGATACAACGTTGGCGGCCGGCCCACCCACAACAACTTGTGGCGCTATGTATGGCTGGAGAAGCTTTGCTCCCAGACAAGAGAGCGAGCTGCAAAAGCGTGAGCATGGTAGAACTATTAAAGGTGCGCTCATTCCGCTCTTCGGGGTGCCTAAACATGTCCCACAAGCTGCAGGCTAATGAGTTGTCCCTACCTGCTGTGGTTCTAGCATGAGCAAGAGGCGCTCAACGGCCGAGCGAGAGCAAAAAAGCTCCCACTGAGACCGGCATTTTGTGTGGCATTAGCATTCATATGACACATCGACACAGACAGTCGCGATTGCAGCAAAGCTATAACCTGTCAAATGCAATGGACAATCAAATTGGAATGGGCCGTTCAATGGGTTTTGTCCAATTTGCCAAGTACGTATTAATACATTTGATACCCTAGTAGATTACTGTGACAGCAAAGTGGGAGAGAGAGAGAGACTGGAATCTCTGTCGGATCGGAACACACAAATTTCTTTCACAGTTCTCTAATTAATTATCAAATAATCACGCAGTTTTATTTAATTTACAAATTTTACATGTCATCGCGGAGTCGAGCAACGCTCAACATTGTATTACTTTTAATTGATTTGAAAAGTTAAGCTGAAACCAAATTAGATGCTGCTGTCGGGCGCCACATTTCACACAGGGGGGGCGACTGCACTGCTGGCTGGGGGGGACACTTAAAATCCAACGCGAATTGACGTAAATTTCCAACGCACACATTGACACGCACATCGTCCCTATCATGACCGAGCACCGGGGGCAGG
Organism: Drosophila obscura; assembly: GCF_018151105.1. Taxonomy (NCBI): domain Eukaryota; kingdom Metazoa; phylum Arthropoda; class Insecta; order Diptera; family Drosophilidae; genus Drosophila; species Drosophila obscura. Next base: position 9,326,129 of record NW_024542774.1, on the reverse strand, counting down.
ATGCCGCAGAAGAACTGCGCGTAGCTCAGGTGGAACAGCTGCGGTGCTCCGAATTCGCTCTCAAATACAAAGGGACGATATTTGAAGAGCTGCGAGTTGTGGTCCAGGCCGAAAAACGTATCGTAGGCTAGCTGGAGGCCATTGAGATCGGCCAGACGTTCCTTCAGCGACACGGCTGGCGTTTGGGCCGCACATTTGATGGCATTCTGGAAGGGCTTCGTCTCGCGAATCTGCAATCCCACTGGCGACTCATTGCCATCGGCATCGAAGAGGATGCCCTCCTGTTCGAAGGCGTGGCTCAGCTCGTGGGCCAGGACACCGCCCATCAAGCTGTACTGGAAAACCGGGTGCTGGCTGTGATTGAAGAGGGGCCACTGCATAAAGACCAACGGCACAGTGATCGTGTTCCGCTCGTTCTCGTAGAAGGGCGAGGTACGAGCCTTGACCACGTCATCGTTGACATAGTAGCGGCGCAGATCCAGTCGGGAGTGTGGCAGCCGGAGAGCCTCGTGCTGGAGTCGGGTGCGCAAGCTCAGGGCCTCGAGCACATTTGCCAGATGATGGGAGGCCGAGAAATTGGCACTTTCATAGTGGCTGTCATAGAAGTCAGGGGACGTCTCCTCTGGCAGTTGGCCCACTCTGAGCTTCATGGTCGACAGCTTTCTCCTCACATACGTCAGTTGGGCTGGACTTAGCTGCAGGCGATTGGCGTCCAGGTACTGGCCGAACATATCCTTCAGGCTATTGAAGATCTGCTGCAGCTGAATGGTGTCCACCCAGTTCCTGTTCTTGTACACATACCGATTGTACAGGTAGTTCATGCCCAGGGGGAGCAGGGCCCGCATGTGGTGAATGCATGTCTTGGGATTGCGCCTGGCCGGCTCCGACTGCCGCAGCAGAACGGTGAGACGCAAACGCAGATAGAGATTAATGGTGCCTCCACTGGTATTCCTCAAAAGCAGGCCAAGCTCCCGCAAGTAGTCCACATCGCTGACCTCGAAAAGCAGCCCGTTCAGATGCCCCGACAGCAGCTCATGGAAGTACACTTGCCAGTTGATCTGTGGTATTTTCTGCATGAGATCGGCCAGTGTCCAGGACTGAACCAGAGGCTCCTCTTGGCGGTGCTTGGCTTCCAGGTGCCGCAGCTGATCCACCAGCCTGGAGATTTCTACTTCGCTTCCAGAGTGATTGAGTTTGAGGAACTGCAGGGCTCGCCGCTCGCTGTAGTTGCTACTGGGAGCGGGCATCTTGAGCTGCACCACCGAACGCAGCGAATCGTTAATGGCCACATCTACGCGCTCGTCCAGGAAAACCCCATTCAATCCGTGCCTACGGAACCTGGCCGTTTCGAGCGCCCACTCGTTGGGCTCCAGCGAATGGAAATCTTCCAGCGGCCACTCCATCTGTGGATCCTTGGTGCAGGCATTGTAATAGGCTCGCATCTGGCCCAACAATCGAAGCGCTGGCCTATCATCCAACTGCACATCACTGTCCAAGAACTCCAGATCACTCTCCATGAACTCCACCATGGCCTGGGCGTACAGATCCTCCACCAGCTCAAAGTTATCCACATATTTGGTGCCGGCGCCCGCTGAGTAGTTGCCGCAGGCATAGTTCCAGAAGTTCGTGCAGGCATCTTGAGATCCATTCAGATTCTTGTGTATCTGCTGAGCCGTCAGCGTGTTTTGGTCCACGTCCGCTTGGATGGGAGACCCCCCCATTCCCAGGAGAAGGAATGAACACAGCAGCACGCGCCATTCCATGTTGTTTACTCGTTTGCCAGTGAAATGTGTGTGTTTGGAAGTTGAAGATTATCTCAACGCTCGACTGATCTCAGACAGCTTTATCTGCGGTGCTGTGGGGGTAACGCCCAGCTGCAGCTCCGGACTAGGGCTGCAAATGTAAATATCGGCAAGTAAAAGCTAAAGCTCAACGCCAGATCGATGCATGCTTGCAGTGGCAAATAAAACCCGCTTTCTGATTACATTAATCCGAGCTTAACGTTTATTGAATATGTTCGTTTAATTACAAGCAACGTTTTAGTTTTAGTACATAATCATCAATGCGTAGCTAAGAAATAGAAACAGTTCTCAGTATAAAACAGATAATCGTTTTGGGGCGTATCCAGAGACAGCCTCTGGCACCTACCCGCCCAACCATTTGCCTGGGCATCAGGCTTACCACTTAACCAACTACTTAACCGACTTGGATCTCGTTTTTTAACGTGTTCACTTCTTAAACTTTTGCTTGTTGCCTGCTCTCGGATTTGGATTGGCACCCGTCTTGGACTTCTTCAGCTGTCCAATCTGCTTGGACTTTTGCTTCAGGTTGTTTTGCCTTTTGATGGGTTTGCCCTCCAGCACGGGCACATCGTCAGCATCGATACGCGGGGCCTTGGCCAGTCTGGCGTTGGCTTTGGCGTTTGCTGCTGGCTTAGCTGTCTGCTGATTGGCTTGGCCCTTCTTGTCCTTTGGCTGGAACTTTTTCGCTTCGGGCTTGGGTGCAGCCGACTTTCCGGGAGATGCCTTACCATTGGACTGAGACGGAAATTTCTTACCGGCCTCCGATTTCAATGGTTTTCCCTTGCCATTGGTCTGCTCTGTCTTTCCGGCCTTTGGTGCACCGTTTGTCTCCTTCTTTTGGGACTTCTTCGGCGCACCGTTTGTGTCCTCCGGTTGCTCTGGCTTTGGTGTTTTGGCCACCTTGACAGGCTTCTCAAACACCTTGGCCACATATTTCTTTTTGTTTGCCTCGAGCTTCTTCTTCTTCAGATCCTGGTCAATGTCTGTGAGGCTTGGCTTGCCGGCCCGCTTTCCCAGCAGCTTGCGAGGAGCCTTCTCATCCGCATTTTCTTCTGCATCCTCAGCCGCCTCCTCAGCCACTGCTTCGGCTGTGGTCTCGCCCTCGATGGGTTCATCGAGCTGCTTCTCGTCCTCCTCCTGCTGCTCCTTGGTTATGGGTATCGTGTTGGAGAACTTCTTCAGCTTGGCCACGTAGAAGCCGTCCATGTTGTGGGTGTGTGGATAGTAGCGCTTGGTCAGATTCAAGCTGGGATGGAACCTATGCTGGCGGAACTTGGTGAAGCCCTCAACGCCAAAGTCCAGTCCTGTGGGTACCAGCTTAACGTTGCGCTTCTTCAGCGCATAGTCGATGACCCACTCGTTCTCCTCGGGCAGCACGGAGCAGGTGGAGTACACAATGATGCCACCTGTGGACGATTTGGCATCCACACAGTCGATGGCGGTGAGGAGAAGCTTGCGCTGTAGATTGTAGCAGCGTTGCACGTCCACATCCGATTTCGTGGTCTTCACACTGGGATCTTTGGACACGACACCGGTTCCAGTGCAGGGGGCATCCAGCAGGACACGATCGAACCCAGTCATTATTTTACGGAACTTGGTGCCGTCCTCGCAACTGACGACGGAATTGACAACGCCCAGACGATGGAAGTTGGCCACAACGGCCTTGATGCGATCCCTGTTGGAATCGTTGGCGAAGAGCACGCCAGAGTTCTTCATGGCGGCCGCTATGTGGGAGCCCTTGCCGCCCGGAGCCGAGCACATGTCCAGAATGCGTTCGTTCTCCTGCGGGGCCAGCGCCATCACCGGCAGCATCGAGGAGGCGCCCTGGATCATGTAATAACCACCCAAATACTCCGGAGTGGCACCCAGCGGCACCTGCGAGTTGAAGATGACCAAACCCTCTTTGGTCCACTTGCCCAGGGGATCCAGATTGACTCCACGATTGATCAGGGCGCCGGCCAGCTGCCGACGGCGTATTTTCAGCGTGTTCGTTCGGATTGTCAGCGGACGGGCCACCTGGAGGGAAGAATAAATTGGTTAAATTGGTTGGATGGAACCTTCTGCGGTGTGGTGGTGGTTGCTGACTTACCTCTGATGACTCTAGGTATTCCATGAGCTCGCTCAGCGGGAACATATCCATGAGCTTCTCCATTAGGAAATCATTGTAGCTGTAGTACAGGCAAAGATCCTGGCGCAGCCGATCGATGTACTCGCTGCGGGAACGATCTGCCTGACGGTATTTCTTAAAGTCGGACAGCACCAGGGTGATGTCCTTGATGCGCTGCTGCACGTCCTGCAAGGTGATGTCCTTCTCGGCCTCTTCCTCTTCGGTCGGCAGCTGAAACACATCCTGATGGTCCACTGTCATCTGCATTTCCTCCTCTGCCTCCTGGGCTTCTTTGGCCTCGCGTTTCTTCAGCTTTTTATTTGCGCGTTCAATGGGCAGCTTGTCATCGTCAGCATCATCACTCTCGTCGTCGTCATCATCACTACCACTGCCTGCTTGGGCGCCTTCATCGCCAGATATATCGAAGTCATCGTCAGAGTTGGCCTCATCATCATCGTCGTCGGACAGATCTGCCAGCTTGCCAACCTGAGCTTCGTCGTCGTCGTCGTCGGAAACGTCTTCACCATCCTGCTCTTCGGCCAATTCCGCGTCTGAGTCATCTTCCGCCTCCAGCTCAGCATCAGAGTCCTCCTCCAACTCCTCCTCTGAATCCGGCTCTGGCTGTGGCACCTTTTTCTGTTTCTGCTGCTTCTTTGGCTTTAGCCAATCGTCATTTTCATCTGTAAAGCCTTTTTGTGGTTTGCCCGCTGGCACAAGCTGTGGAACCTCCTCATCTGAGGATGCATCTTGGGGCTCCACCTCATCCTCGGGCTCAGGCTCGCTGTCGCTGTTGTATTTCTTTTGTCTTTGAGCCAGTTGCTTTTGCTGTCCCTTTGCTCGCTTCTCCTGTATCTTGGCCTTTTGCACGACCTTCTTCTGTTCCCGCTTGACGAAACGCTGCTTCTGCCGGTGGGACAGCTTTTTGTCCTCCTCTTCCTGGGGAGCTGCACCATACAATATTCAAGTAAGAAAATTGTTCAGTGCCGCATTTGATCTGAACTTACCAAAAGATTGCTTGCGGAATACGGGTGCTCCCTGTTTGCGCGCCTTGCGGCCAGGTCCCTTCTTCGGTTTCTCATCGAACTCAGCCTTGCGACCCATGCTTCTAACTAAATTTATTTAATTTTTGAGCAGAAGCTAAATAAAAACGTGAGCACTTTGATTTTGCTCCACGTGCGCCGCTCAAAAGACAGCGAGCGCTTTGCAACACTACAACAGAGGGAACCGACCTGTTGGTCAAAACCGCTAGAAGCCGCTGACAAGACTATTAACTATCAACAGTGTGATGTATTGATACAAAATAATGTTATCAATTAAATTGTTAATTACTCGTTCGGACTGTAAACAAATGTACTTAATCTGGCATTAGAATCTAGCGTTAATAGCCAGATTAAGAACACTGACGTCTCAGCTGTCTGCTAACAAGATCGTTCTCCAGCACTGTCCGGTAATTAGCAGTCGGTAATCGGGATGTTGGCTGAAAGAAAGCAAACAAATTGTGAAAATGACGAATATTGAAATTATTTGGCATAATTAGAGGATCTTGTGCACGCACCATGGACATTGCCGCCATTGAGCTGAGCGTGGAGGCGCTCATTGGCTCGTTGCTGGCTCTGGTCGTGCTCTTTGCCTTCTGTCGCAGTATTCTGGCCGAAGGTGGTATTGTCGTATTGTCGGGAAAATCACGCCACAGCTGGAAATCAATAAAAATAATCGAGCAGGTGCGTATACTCACTTGTTGCCAGCAGCAACACCCAATCACACTGATATTTTCTCCCCAGGCCTGCTTCTGTAATGTGTGCGAAATTTTGCTAACACCCTCGGCTGGACTCTTCTGCGACTGCTGCGGCCTTTGCACACATGCAACGCCGGTATGCCAGCGCCAGGCGGACAGGGGATATCGATGCAAAGACAAATGGTTGCGCAACGAGACCTCAGTGCGTCATTTATGGGTCCATGGCAATCTGCCGATGGGAATCAACTGCTCCAACTGTGGCGTCGAAGTGGATCATCATGCCAGCACTGATCCGGGACTGTATGGATGGCGCTGTGCCTGGTGCCAGCGCTGCTACCACGATGACTGCTACAAGGACATCGATGTCAAGGCCGAGTGTGACTTTGGGGAGTTCAAGGACATGATTTTCCCGCCCTACAGCTTTGTGGCCGCGCGCACTCGCGACTCGATGCGACTGCACCTGGCCAGTATAACGCCGCCCGATATAGAAAACTGGGAGCCGTTGATTGTGATAGCCAACACAAAGTCTGGCAGCAGTACGGGTGCGGATGTTTTGTCCCTGCTGCGTGGCTATCTGCATCCTATGCAGGTCATGGAGCTCGGCTCCCGCGGACCCCAGGACGCTCTGCAATGGGCTGCTAAGGCTAGTCCCCGCCCCTGTCGCATACTGGTGGCCGGCGGAGATGGGACCATTGGCTGGGTGATGAACACCATCTACGCTTTGAACATAAAGCCCCAGCCCTCGGTGGCCATCATGCCGCTGGGCACTGGCAACGATTTGTCGCGAGTGCTTGGCTGGGGAGCGGAGCCACCCACTGTTCTGGACCCCGTGCAGATCCTGCGCAACATTCGACGCGCCCGCTCCGTCAACCTGGATCGCTATGACCTGCAAATCGAGAAACTGCACTACCGCCTGCCCATTCAAAGACATCCCACAAAGACCATACACGTGTATAACTACTTCAGCGTGGGTGTGGACGCGTACATCACCTACAACTTCCACAAGACGCGCGAATCTCGTTTTTATCTGCTCAGCAGCCGCATTTTCAATAAGGTAGCTTTCAAAGAAGTGACCAGGTTCAAGAGATATCTCAACCCATCCTTTGCAGCTGCTGTACTTTACATTTGGCACGCAGCAGGTAATGCAACCGGGCTGCGAGCGCATTGAGGAAAAACTCACCTTGTACCTGGACAACAAACCGATCCAACTGCCGGAACTGCAGGCGCTGGTCTTTCTCAACATAGACTCCTGGGGCGCTGGCTGCAAGCTGTGCGAGCTGAGCAATTCCGATGGCAATGCACGAATCGTCAACTCCATATCCGACGGTATGATGGAAGTGTTTGGCATCGTCTCGTCCTTTCACATTGCCCAGCTGCAGTGCAAAATAAGCAAACCAGTGCGGATTGGCCAAGCCAAGCAGATTAGGGTAAGTTCCAAAGTCATGGCTCGGAGTTCTGTATTTGTATCATCCTTTGCTCTTAGTTGCAAGTAAAGGAAACCGTTCCGATGCAGACAGATGGAGAGCCCTGGATGCAGGGTCCGGCCGACATACGAATGCAGGCACGCAGCCAGGCTCGTGTCCTCAAGCTGGATCCAACATCCGCTTAATACTTGACCCCTCGTCGACTAATCCACAATGTGCCAGTCACCATAATCTCTTCTAATGTACTTATTTACTTATAATGAATGTACTGGACTCGAAGCAGCATTCTACATAGTTAACTTTCGAATTTGTTTTAAGTTAAAAAGTTGCAATTGCATTTGAAGGCGCTCCCCGTATTTGGTGAAGTCCAATGCTAGTCCCACAATAAACAGGAATCGCGTCTGAAAGAATTCCACTTTATTCTTGATTAATAATGCTTTGAATATATTTAAATGTTGACTGGTGCCATGCCTTCGCTTGGGGCATGCATAGCAGTTGGGTCAGTAGTTATCGAAAGGGCGGGTAAGCAACGAAATCATAGTTTCTGCGGCACGTGGACCGATGTCTAGAGCATGGTGAGCTCCATGATGGCATTGACTATGTCGTTGCTGTTGTTCTTCAGCGCCTTGATGGCCTTCGCTCGCGTCGTATTCGCCTGCGTTATGACCAGCTCAATGTCCTTCTCATCGACGCCAGTCTCGTCGACCTCCTCCTCATCTTCCTCGGCAATCGGAGCCACCGATGTGGTAGCACCAACGCTGTCGACGGCACCGGCAGCCTCTGGGGCCTTGAACTTCTCGGCGGCGGCGACCTGAGCCTGCTGGGACAGATCCTCAATCTTGGCCTCACCGAACACGATGTAGGTGTCGCTGTGGGGATTCTTGTACACATCCGGGTTGTTGATCACGAACAGAATGTTCTTCGACTTGCGGATGGTGACACGGTTGACGCCCTGGATCTGCTTCAGGCCCAGCTTGAGCATGATCTTCCTCGCCTTCTTCTCGCCGCGCGACTGCTTGGCCTTGGACACCAGATCGATGGGCAAGCCAGTGGCTCCGCCACCCAGCTGGGTGGTGCCTGCGCCAGTCTCCTCCAAGCCGGGCATTCCATCGGAGTCGCTGTCGCTGCCGTCATCCTCGACGCGCACATCCTCGACCTTGGCCACGGCGGAGGTGGAGGGAGCTTCGTTCTTGATTTCAGTGAGTTCTGGCATTTTTATCTGTAAAAAATCAAATCATTCATCTATTAGTCAATGCATTATAAAACTAATCACTTTAACTACGGTCTAGCCCAGCATCTGGTGCCGGCAGAAAATCCCCAGCTGGGGGCCATTTTCATTGATTTTTTTATGAATAATTCTACGTTTAAACATCTTGCCGAGGCAAAAATAGTTCCATCTACTGACTGTTTGTACTGTTGGCTACAGTATTTTGCATGAAAATATTAGATTTAAGGCGGGATGGCTTCTTAAAATAAGGAATTATTTACCTTTGGAAAAATTGCAGGAAACGCGAACCGCAGTTATTCGTGAAAAGAGATGGACCAATATATCGATATAAATGATAATATATTTGTGGGTGATAGTTTTTGAGCCGGCGAACTATTAATTTTGTAGATTATATCATCCTCTACTCTACTTCTTAGGACAAATGAACACTATTTTTCCTTTGGTTTCACAACGTTGGATGAGATATACCCACTAGTTTTGATAATGAAAATACTTGCACGTCTTATACGATACTTTTGTGCGATGTCTCGCTAATTTTGTTACCCAAAACGAAATGGAAAAAAAGAGCTTTGGCCGTTTTTGTTTGAACCTCATTATGTAAATTATCCAATGAAAATTAGCCAATTTTGTACAGAATTGTATAAAACTGCTAGTCATATTAAACCGAATATTAAAATCGAGGAATATCAACGCATCTTGTCGTGTCCGTCAGTATATTTACGGTATATTTCGATAATGAAAAGGTATATTTTGGTATATTTCTAGGGTCGGGCGGTATTTGATATCGCATGTGCGATTCGTTGTTATTATTTTTGTTCTGAGCCAGAATGGATGCAGCACAAAAGAATTGGACGGATGAGGAACGTCTGGAACTGGCCGCAAAGCTAGATGCCGAGCTGGATGCCTTCATCGAAGGGCTGGAGCATAAGCGCTATGAGGAGGGCTGGCCCGAGGATCGATGGCAGGAGGAAATGGACAAGCACCCGTTCTTTATGAAGAAAGCGCCACAGCCTGGCGACGATGTCCATCCCATGTTCGAGGGGCTGCAGAAGCTCAAGTACGATCCCGAGGAGAATACACGCGACGAGCTGGCTCTCAATTACAAGGAAGATGGGAACTTCTATATGAAGCACAAGAAATTCCGCATGGCCGTCTACAGCTTCAGCGAGGGCATCAAGTCGAAGACAGACAATCCCGATGTTTTGGCCGTGCTGTATAATAATCGCTCGGCGGCCCACTATTTCATCAAGAACTACAGATCCTCCCTGAGCGATGCTCAACGCGCCTTATTCTTCAAGCCGGACTACACAAAGGCTCGCTGGAGGGCCGCCCAGTGTGCTTATGAGCTGAATCAGTTTGACGTGTGCACGCAGATGTGCGAGGAGCTGCTGGAGGTGGATGTCGACCACAAGGAGGCCAAGGCGCTGCTGCACAAAAACAAGATGAAGAAGGTGACTGTGATGAGGATAATGTCGCGAATGTTTTCCCTACAAGCTCTTTTGTTCCTTTCAGCTGGAAACGGAACGCAATCAGCGCAAAGAGGCTGCCGAGTCCAAGCGTCGTCTGACCCGATTCCAAAAGCTGCGCGACGCCATTGAGCACCGTGCCATCAAATTTGACGATCAGAAGGTAGGAAAAAAGGCCAACATTACCGAGGATTTGCTGCGTCCCAAGTTCCTACCACTAGAGGACCACCCAGTGCACCTTGACGACGATGGCAGCACTCTAATCTGGCCGGCTGCCTTTTCCTACCCAGAGTTCCTCTTCAGCGATTTCCAGCAGCAGCTGCCGGAGACCGCCACCATGATGGATTGCCTTACGACGCTATTTGCCGAGCCACTGCCCTGCGACAAGTCGCAGAACTACCGACTGGGAAATGTGAATGTGTACTACGAGAACCGCAAGGCGGCCTGTGTCCACAAGGTGGAACTCGAGAAATCGCTAAGCGCGATTATCAATGAGAAGGGCTTCTTTGTCTCTGGCGGAGCCCTGCTCTTCTATGTGGTGCCCAAGGACTCGCGGGTTGAACAGGAGTTTTTACATGAGCAACGACGGCCGATGGTCTACAGTTGAGGCTATGACGAAATAAATGGTTCCATTATTGACAAATCAAACGACTATTTTGGTTTTTCTGTTCCACTGGCCGGCTCCGACTGGAGTCCGATTAAAATTGCATACTTTGTAAATTTTTATTTCGTTTGCAGCAAATACTTTTTATTAAGCTTACATCTTAGTCACGGTACAATTGAGCTTTGGTGGGGCTATAGAAGCATTTTAGTTAATGGGACTAATCAGTTTTTGATATGTTATGCGAAGCCAAAAAGCGTAGTTCCAGCCACACACACACCGCCCCTAAATATCTGGGGGCGAGGCGTGATGAGCCGAGTATAATGTTACATTTTATGATTAGGTTATTACATAGAATTAAAACTTGTTTAACTTAATTTGGTTTTCTTTTCAACAACGAGGCGCCTAAATGAGTCAACAATATCGATTTTGTATAATTCTTATAAAAGCGTTTCTGTAAATTTTCCATAATTGAGCATATTCGTGTGGGTATGTATAAATCGTAGGGTAGAGGGTAGGGTAGAGACGACGTTCATCATCAATTCAATTCAATTCAATTCACAACAGTAATACTAGGAGCGCTCCTTAAATGGAACTGGATATGATTCGTTTAGAGTACTTATGACAAAGCTGGATCAACATATAAGGCTATATAGAGACTAAGTGCATCGTTGGAAAGCGTATTACATACATGGATAAAATAATATGAAGCTGATGAAATCAGCTCTCATCATTAAACAACACAAACAGCTGGAGAGATCACAATCACAAGAGAATCTATAACATAAATTAAGCGATACTTAAAACAATTAAAAGGCGTGCTTTCAGTAGGTGTCCCTGCGAAATCCGTCCTTGCTAAAATTATAACTCCTACGGCTGCGGCGACGGAGAATTCCGCTGCAAGACATTGTTCAGACGCATTTTCAGCGGCGAAAAGTCAATTCTCTTGAAGCGGGGCAGCGAGGCAAACTTTTTCATGCTGCCCCCAGACGGTTGGAGTTCATGGGACGTGGCCACCGACTGAGTCATGGGCAGCTGCAGATGGGCCACTGGCTTGCTCTTGCTCGGGGAATTGCCAAACTTCGCCAGCGTGGCATACTTCTGGAGCAACCGTGTTGCCTGCTCGGCCGCCTGATAGTGGTTCTCGTACTCATCCTCCAGCTTTGACTGGACAATGCTCCCGTTCATGGTGGGGCATCTTGGCTGTGTCTGCGATTTCTCCTCAGTGGCCTGCCCGTCATCGAATTTGAAATCAATATTCTTGAGCATGGTTAGGTGCAAGAGCTCCTCCTCTATTCCTTCGATATTATTGTTATTGTGGTGGTTGCTGTTTGTGCTATTGGGGCGCTTGACCGGATGAGTCACGGCATAGACACCCTCGGAGATCTTGTGGGCGGCAGTCTTCTTCGTTGAGATTTTAGTCTTGGTGGTTGATGATGCTGTTGCTGATGATGCTGCTGATGCGGATGGGTTGTTGGTCTTCTGTCGCTGCTCGATGATTTGCTGTGGCGACGATATATAGAGATTCTCCTTGCGTTCGCGGCGCAGCTTGGAACTAACGAGGTGCCTCAGACTTGGTCCATGTTCGGTGGGACTTCGTCGCTTGGATTTGAGAGTATCGCAACTGTTTGGATAGTAGGAGGGCACCTTGTCGTCTACGCTTATGATGGACTTCCTGGGCGTCTGGTAGTAGTCCTCCTCCTCCTCCTCCTGATAGCTGTGCTTCTCCTTGGGCGTACCCTTTTGCGGCAAGGCCGGCAAAGGAGATTCGGTGGGTGTGCTGGTGCTGAGGCCCATGCCGTGAGGTTGCGCCTCCAGCTCCTGGGCGGCCTTGACAGCCAAGAGATTCTCATACAAATGCTCGGCAAAACCGGACGCAGCTGCTGCTGTGGTGCTGTTCAAGGAGCTGCCATGCATGGCCTCGTAAATGTCACTCTCATTGGCAGCGGGCGCTACCAATGTCTTGGTGGGTTGGTCCTCCGTGTTGCAGCTGCTGGTGGAGGAACAGTAAGAGCCTGTAGAATATCCAGACGAAGTGGAGGCGGTGCTTCCAGTTGGCTGCGGCAGCACCTCCTTTTCTACAATCTTCACAATGGGCGCCATCACACAGTATCCGGTCAGATCGTCCACCAGAATCTTATTTCTCTTCACCTGATTGCTGTGCGGCACTGCACCATGGGAGCCGATCAGATTAATGGTCGATGAATTACATGCGGAAAAGTTAAAGTTATTCGGCAGCTGCTCCGATACATTTAAGCTCTCCAGGGAGCCGGACTTGCTTAGCTGCCTCGTGATCTGGGCAACCAACTGATCCCGTGAGATTGGTTCAATGGCCGAGTCATCCAGGCTGATGTTCAGCTCAACGCTCGACTCGTGGCTTTGCGTGAAAATGTCCTCCCCAAAGGTGTCCAGAAAGTTGAGCTTGGACAGGTCGGGACTTGAGAAGCTATTACGCTGCGATTTGTTCAGCTGCGACGTGCGCTTCAAGGGCAGAGCCATCTCTGGAGTCGGTGCGTTCTCGTAGAGGGGCAGCTGGTCGTCCTTCGGCTGCTGGACGGGCTCACTAATACTGCCCGAGCGCTTCTGACGCGTGCTCCCGAAGAAGTTATCCAGCATATTCTTGTATTTCTTCTTCTTGGCCAGCTCCACCTCGGGATTGGTGCAGGATCGAGGAATATCGCCCAATGGAGAGCACTCAAAGGTGTTAATGCGTTTACGATATGGATGTGTGGGTAGGGGAGGCGGCGAAGGCGTCTCCATTACAGCTGGTTTCATCTCCTCATATATGCCCGAGGCAATGGAGGCGCGCGATATTCGGCTGCCGTCAAAGATTTCCTCATAGATCTGCGAGACACGCGCCGAGAAATGGCTGATGTCCAAAGTATCTGGCAGATTCGGCAGAGGCCCCAGCGCGCCAGGTCCTCTACTTAGGCGGCGCTGCTCCAGAAAAACCTGTCTATACAGCTCCAGATTCTTGATGGACTTCTTCATCCACTTCATGTGGCGCCGACAGGACATCTCCGTTTCCAGGGCAAAGTAAATGAAGCACTCGCGCCGATTTTGGGTCCAAAACAGCCCGTACGAGTGCTGCTTGGTCCGTGATGTGGCCAAGCTCATGCTGACCCCGGGCACATTTACCGAGACACTCAGCGCCTTGGAAGATGTTGGCGGCGGCTCCTCTGCCTCCGCAGATCCTTGAAATGTGAGTCGCAGGAAGCAGGGCACACACTTGATGGCTTCGATTTTCACTTGGCATCGAGTCCACGTCTTAAAGCGCAGCGCCATTGCGCGCTTATCGTGTGTATCCAGCTTGACGTCCATGCACATGGAAATCTCGTTGTGGTCCATCTTGGCCGCCGTTCGACTGTTCTGTGCTATGGGCGCAGGATGATGTTGTGCGGGTGGGTGTGCGTCGAGTGGAAATAAAAAGGTGAACGATTTAATTACGCTATTTGCAGATTTACATGTTTTTTTTCGAATGGGCGGAGTCCGAAGGATGTATATGGATATATCGGCAGTACAATAGGCAAATATCAATATCGATATTTTCATGCGATTTTTTCAGAGCACATATCGATACGCATTCGTGCATCCCTAGCTTCAGCATTTTTGGCGGCCATTACAACGTGAGATTTGGCGGAGAAAATAAATGCGTAAACATAACAGCAAGCAAATAGCAGACGCGCTCGCTTGAACATTATCAAATAAGTATAACGAACAGCATTGAAGATGTCTACGGGAGCTGCCAGAGTCTACATCCAAGTCGAAAGCGAGGCCGAGCAGCAGGAGCATCTGAAGCAACAACGCAAGACATTGAAGCCGCTGCACGGCAACGTCAACGATAAGGAGAATCTGTCGGGACGCGCCTCCATCGTGGATCAACTGAGTCGCTTGAAGGCCGGCGTCCCAGTTACGCCCAGTACCAAATACGGCAAACGCAAATGCGTGGACACGGCAACCGCTGCAACATCGACGAAGGATGCCGATACACAGACTGAGGCTCAGGAGAAGCCGCAGAACGACGCTGACAAACCCATCACAGCAGACGATCTCACCAGCGAGTGTGAGCCCGGGGAGAACTACTACAAATTGTTGGCCGAACAGCGGCGGGTTGCTTTGGAGGACTCGCTGACGGAGAACCGACATCTGCACGAACGCATCGAAGGACTGGAGGAGGAGATGGACACGATGCGGCAGGAACTAGACGAGGCTAAGAATCTGGTGGAGGTGCTCAAGGAAATCTGTGACGAGGACACCAGCGAGGTGGAGGAGGACGAGCAAGAAAAGGCCGCTCAGAAGTAAATGCCCTGCCCCCATCCATGCTCACGTGTTTTGTTTATTTAAAATTATACCATTAGTTGTAGTTACACAATTCCTTCATTTTATAATTTATCCCTGTATGTACCCAAACCCAACGGACTGGTCTCAGTGAATGCCAGCAATATTTTTACCTGTTAATCGCCAGTTATGATGTTCCCAATAAAAGTTATCTGCTAATCTGAACCCGTGCGGTTGACTGTAACAATTGCCAAATAAACGAATATTTCAATGTTTATTCAATAGGAAAATACATATACAGTTTTTAGTTTTTAAGCCACCTAAATGCTCCTATTTCAGCCAATCACTGATTATTTCCTCGCCGTTGAAGTTGTCCACATCGAACTGGTAGGGAGGATGACACAACTTGTTAGTGATTGGGAAATTACAATTTGGACACAGCTGTACTTACCTCAACAGCCTCCTGGTAGGTGGGCACGCTACCACTGACGTCCACATCGTTCACCACCGCATTCATGTATGCAGCATCGGCCTCTGCTGCTGCTTTGCGTATGGCTGCCTCAGAGTCGTCCGACTCGGCCACATTGGACTCCTTAACGGTGGATTGCTCATTCTTGTTTGCTTTAGCACCCAATACCTTGCCGTGAGCCGATTTAAAGTGCTGCCGCAGCGCATACATGCGCGAGTACTCTGCCCCGCATTCACTGCAGGAGCACTTGCCACCAGCAAGAATCTTGACCGAGTCGTCTTCGTTTTCAGCCGAAACAATCACGGTTGTACTTTTGCTGCCTTTATCGCGCTTGTGTGTCTTCATGTGATTGTTGACGCCATACATCGTGGAGAAGGGACGATTGCAAATCTCACACTCGAATGGCTTGGTGTGCGAATTCTTATGGCCGTTCAACTGCACAGATGTGCGGAAGGACTTGGAGCATATATCACAGGAAAACTGACGCTCCGCGCCATGGATGAGGAGGTGATGAGCGTAATTTGACTGCAATTTAAAGCTACAGCGAAAGGACAATGTATTATTATTATTATGAGCTCTTTGATTGCGTTACTTTGGCACTCACCGCTTATTGCAGACAGTGCACACGTAGGGGCGAATGTCTGTGTGGGAGCGCAGATGCAGGGTGAGAGAGTATGAGACGCGAAATGTTTTGCCGCAAGCCTCGCAGGCGTAGGGCTTCTCTCCTGTGTGCACACGTTCGTGTTTGACCTTCTCGAATGGCCGGTAGAATACCTTATCGCAGTACTGGCATGGAAATTGTGCTTTACTCTTGTCGACGGGCCCCTTTTTCGACATTGAAGCAGTAGGCTCCGCTTGTTTCTTCTCATGCATCTTCAAATGCATCCGGTAGTTGGTGGGGTTTTCGAACTGGCGATTGCAAGTGCCGCACACAAACTTGTTTGGGGCCTCCACGTGCATCTTCTGGTGAATCGTCTTGAGGCCGTAGTCGAACCTGAAACAGGATGGCACTGTGAGGGAAACACTCGTTATCTGGCTTATCGGTGGCACCTACTCTCTTTGACAGATCTCGCAGTAGAACAGATCCAGTTCGCTATATTCCTGATGGGCGCCCACAGGAAGGGCATCCTTAATGCGCTTGGGCTTGCGCTCGTCGTGTATGCGCTTGTGGAACTTGAGACTCTTTTCCGAGGTGAAAATGGTATTGCAAATTTTACAAATAAATTTGGGGCTATCTCCGTTAATGTCTGCCGTTGCTCCGGCGCCAAGAGCTTTGCGCCGGACGGGTTGCTTGGGCATGGCCGACCTTTGGCTGGCTCCATTGCCAGCCCCTTCTGGTGGGCACACATGGTTTTCGGCACTGCTGTGGCTGTCGTATATGATGTGGCAATCAAAGCAAAAGTAACGTTCCGACTCTGTATCGGCTTGCTGTGGTGCTGCATCGTCATCGTCATCTATCACGTCCCAGAGCGGCACATCTGCTTCCACTATTTCCTCCTGCTCGACCAAATCCATCTCGTCTATGGATTCCCTGCCGCTGAGGCAGGTGCCACTGTGATGGTCCTCCTCGTATGCCTCTTCGTTCTCGTATAAATTCCTACAAATGTTGCAATATAGCACGGACTCCTGGACATTATTGTCGTCCACGTGCATGGAGGTATCGGTAGCTGGTTTACCACGCTTGATGGAGGCTGAATGGAAGAAATGGAACTGTACTGTTGGTGCCATGAGACTATGACAGTTCATACTTACACGACATGGCATTATTTCGAGCAATTTAAAACAAAAAAATAAAATTATTTACAATCCAGGTGTTAGTGTGACCGCGGACTTTTAGGAAAAATACCCCATGTGACCCTCGAAAATATACCGTATATATTCCGAAATACTGTAAATATACCGTGCTGCTATCGATTTATACAATCATCATATCGATAGGAAGCGGGTTAAATTAAGAAACCAATCGGAGTCAAATTGTTATTTAATTTCTGCATTTTAAAACCAATTCAATTTAATTGTTTTGGTTCTTGATATATACGCGGAACATGGAAAACATTTGTGCGGCTTAAAAAAACATTGGAAACTTGGATTTCCGCCTTCAGTCTGGTCTGTGGGCAGAACAACAAAACCAGAAATTATGTCAACTCTTGCGAAAACACATTAAGCATGCGAGTGCGGGAGATCTACAGACGCGTCATACCTGATTTGGATCTGGCGAGTCGCCTTCTGAATGCCAACTCGGATCAAGTGAGCAATGGCTGTCTGCTTTGGAGCGATCATGAATAAAAGTTGGGCAGAATTACGACTAGGAAAACCCTGCCCTGCCGCATAATTGTGAATTCAACTTACACATGGGGAATTCTTGCGACGATGCAGCAACAACAAGCACACGGAATACCGCCAGGCGTGCCGCCACCTGCCTGCCTGCCACCTTCCGCGTGGCGACTGGTTGCAGAGCCTTGATCGATCGAATTAAATTTGAATAAAAGCTCGCAGAGATCGGGCAGCCCGTGGTGCATGCCAATGAGCTTCGGTGGCCGCGCATCACCCACAATAAATAGATGGCGACATTCTGTGGCCTCCACACTCACAATGGATCCACTCAAGAGTTATCTGCTGCTCCTGGCCACGGCAGTCTGTCTGACGGTCTGTGTCCTGGCCACGCCCACGCTCGGCAAGTCCAAAGAAGTCGCCCTGAAGCCGATCAACCTACCGGATCCAAGCCAACTTCTATCGACTCTGTCATCGAAGCTTATCAAGCCGAAGCCCGCCTTCATTTCCGATCCTAAGCAGCTTCTGGCGGGCCTATCTTCCAAGTTTGTGAAGCCAAAGCCCGTTTTTGTTAAGCCCGTCATCGTGAAGCCCGTGATTGTGGTCAAGCCGGTGCTTGTCGGTGGTGCCGGCGGAAGCGGACACGGCCATGGTCATGGACACGGACATCATGGCAAAAATAAGTACATAAGCAAGCTTAAATTTTAGCAATTTATAATTAAGATTACGAACTGCGAATAAAGTTAGATTAAAATGTAAAAAAGAGAACCTACACTTAAGAATCTGTAAGACCTGTATTCATTCATTCAGCTGTATTCAGCTGCCTGATGATTGAAAAGTGAAAGGGACAACCTCGGAAGGATTCCAATAAGCGCATCTCGATGTGCATAATGATGGTGCCTAATGATGGCCTTTGTGAGCAAATTGAAAGGCGTTGCTGAGTGTTCGCTGCTGTGCCACAACTCCAACGCAACCATCCTGCCAGCCCACAGGACGTATGCGCAATTGCAATTGAAT
Source organism: Drosophila obscura (assembly GCF_018151105.1). Classification (NCBI taxonomy): domain Eukaryota; kingdom Metazoa; phylum Arthropoda; class Insecta; order Diptera; family Drosophilidae; genus Drosophila; species Drosophila obscura. Next base: position 9,307,731 of record NW_024542774.1, on the reverse strand, counting down.
GGGATTGGGAATGGGAATGGGAATGGTACTCGAACGGTTGAAGGACAGCGCTCGGCAGGCGACACACATTAATACACAGCTGCAAGCCAAGTGGCGATACGAGCAGCAGCGCATTTTAATCAACCTAATCATAATCATATGACCATAACAGACATTTGGCCACAAATACTGAGCGATGTAACCCCATAATTTATACAGTTTGTTTTCTGTTCTTGTCTCTTGTGTTGTCTTGGGGGCCCTTTGTAATCAGCAGCAGAGTCAGCCAATACTAACCGCGTATTATGCAAAATCCAACCACCCCTCCCAACCCCAAGCCACGACCCCAAACACAGCCACAGCCACAGCTACAGCCCAACCACGCCCACGGCGTGGCCCTAGCATCCGAATGGATGCAAAAGGGGTATAAAAGCGAGTTGGCCAGAAGTTTTGCAAACATTTTGACACCGTTTGCGGACTCTGACAGAGTTTTGTGTGTGTGGAATACATACTTGTAATATTTTCAAAGTGAACGCGCAGCCAGCCAGCCAGCTAAGGGCTCTCAGAATGGTGAGTACAGTAGACAGGGGGGTTGGATGGAGATCGAGATCGAGATCGAGTGGGATGATGGGATGGAAACGGGATCCCTATCGATTTAATGCTCGATCGTTTGCGGTTGGATCGAGATTGGGCTGGGTGTTAGTTTGTGTTTTGTGTGTTTTGTGTTTTGTGTTTTGTGCGGCGGCTGCTGCTGCCGCTGCTGCTGCTGCTGCTCTGGCAATTATTTCTGAGCTGGCGTCGGCTGGACTGGATCTATTTTTAGATTTAGCTTCAATTACATTGCCACTAGAAACGAGTTTAGCCGCCAAAGCCAGCCGCCAGAGGAAAACCCATTCAATCGGCCGTTTGGCAATTGAAAATGTTTTGAAAATGCTATTTATGCACAGGTCGCGGCTCGAAAGGCATCTCAGCTGCTATACTCGTACTCGTGCTCGTATCTGGATTTCTTAAGTGGCCATCACGAGTCCGAGTCACGAACCCAGATGTGTCTGAAGAGATACAGTTACGCCGCTTCGCTATTCTCTCCGTCTCCCTCTCCCCTGCAGATCGTTTTCGCTCTGTCTGACCTTTGCGTTTCTCCAGCGCGCCGTGAAAGTGCTCCGTCCGTCCGTCCCGTCCCGGCTTGTGTTTGGCATTTCCTTACAATGTGCCTAAGTATTCTCTTTTATCATTTGCGTGTGCGCTGCCCATTTAGATCCGAAAGCGGCAATTAGCTCTGTCCGCCCCGGTCTTAGTCTCAGTCCCCATCCCGCCTCTTGCCTCTTTCTCCGTTTGGATTTCTCGTGCAGCTTAATCTCGTTCGCTCAAAGTCAATCTTCTGGGCAGCATTTTCATAATGGTTGCATAAGCTGTAGGCACAACACAACAGCTTGTCCCAGGCGCAGGTACAGGTACGGCTACCAGTTCTCAGTTCCCTCAGTTCTCAGGGCAAGTGTTCTATCCAGGGAGATACAGATCAATTGAATTGGATCATACGTACGCGTTCCATATTACAAGTTTGTTGACACCCCGCCATCGTATACGTAATATTTGTATTACAAAAAAAACCTGAATATGCCATACATAAAAAAAGTATTATTATATATGCATGTATTATATAAAGTATCAGGGGGCGATTGAGTGAACAGTGGGCAGATGGAAGATATACGAGCCGCGGGGCAGAGCGCAGGCGCAAGCGCACAATGATCGTAAATCTAATTGTGAACAGGCCTACCTACATTGTTCGTACGTTTATGGTACTCTGGTACTCTGGTACTCGTTGGTATAGCTATAGCTATAGCCACTACTAGGTACAATGTGTATATTGAGTCTCGATCTGTCGAGCTGGCTCTGCGGGTGCTGCGGGCGGACAGACGAGCGCGGCTGCACGTAACGGAACGGAACGGAAACGGGCAATAATTTGCGACGCAAACGTTTTACAGCGCATTAACGAGTACTTAGCATGGAGATCGAGATGGTCCAGCGGCAACTCGAAAATTTCTTTAGGAGTTAAGTGTGGGAGGAGCTGCTGCCACACCCGCCCCGCCACACACCCGCGCTGATGCTCGCGCTTTTTCTCCTGTGCGCATGACTTACAGTGACATTCTTCAATTCTACAATTTCAATGAGTGTGTGTTTGTGTTTGTGTGTGTGTGGTGTGTGTGTGTGTGTGTGTGTGTATGACACGGTAAGCCCAGCGTCAGTGGCCAGTGTCCAGTGGCCAGTGGCGTCGTCTGATCGCCGAGTGCAACGACAGGGGGCTGAGCACTGCGATAACCCAAGTAACGGCCATGACTGGCAGCGATCGCTTTTGGATGTGGGGGGTGGGGGGACATGGATATGCATGTGGACTTATCACCCTCTGGCCACTTCCTTTGTCCGTCTAAAGACCCCATTAGAGGCGCTTGTCTCCGCCAGCGATTCGGGCGTGGGACGAACGCGCCGACTATGGGGGAGGGGGAGCGGTGGGGCCTGATTTGGGGCCGCATTGTCTGAGAGACACACATACAAGAGCAAATGCCAAACAAAACGAAATAAACCGCTGGCACATGCGTGCTTTTCGAGCAAGAAACGTTCTATATACAGGCGAGGGGCGACTGCAGAGTTCCTCACACGCGAAAGTGAAAATATCATCCGTAGGCTACAAGTATTTTGTCGCACAAGAGGAAATTCCCAAAGGGGAATGCACATGTGTATCATATATTGATCGATCAACCCTCGTCGCCTCGCTTATATGTACATATGTATGTGGCGATGTATCTGTGTGATGTGCATGGGCTCTGGCAGAACGGTCCCCAGCATTTTGACATTTGAGTTTTGCAGTTAGTCTGCTTTCTGCTTCTCTTGCGGCTTGGGGTTTTTCCTATTTCTCTGGCTGCGTTGGAAAATCCTTAACTTCGGTGCACTTTTTCGCGATCGAATCCGTATCCGAACCCGAATCCGAATCCGTGTCTTGCTGTGCTGTGCTGTGTCCCATTGCCTTGGCTCCACGTCGTGCATATCGTGCATACAGTGTATCGGCATACATATCGGCTATAGATATAGCCGCGTATTTGTTTTGTGCAGGGTGAATATTTTGGAAAATTACCCAGAATCGCGTATGCCTGGGCATACTATATATCCGAATATATGTACATATATGTGAATAATAATCGGTGTGAACGTGAGAATTGTGCGGCCCCTGCGACGCCGCTGTCGATGCCGCCGAGTGTCAATTATGTGGAAATATATTTACAAAAATATATACAGATATATTTCGTATACATGTACGTACGTGTGTGCTAGTGTGTGTGTGTGTGTGTGTGTGTGATTCCTCCTGGCACTGAATGTCACTAAATGCGCCCGCCCGCCCCCCACATAGGCCCGCTTCTTAGTCGCATGTGACAGAAAGAGAGAGAGAGAGAGAGAAAGAGTGCAAGAGAGGGAGTGTACACTGTGTCTGTGTGTGTGTGGTTGTGGTGCGTGTAGATCAGTCGCGCCCCCTCCCTTACCCCACTCAACAAACAATTTTCATTCATTCAATCGTTGCCCACCGCCCCCCGCCCCCTGCGCTCGATCCAAGCGGCAATTTTGCTTTGGCTCTTCTCCGATCCGATCCGCTCTGCGCTGCGCTGCGCTGCTCTGTCCTGTCCCCAAAGCCACGCACAAACAAAACGACAACAGATAAAGAGGAGGCAGAGAGAGAGAGAGAGAGAGAACGAAAGAGCCGAAGAAGAACAGTGGGTTGCATGGATAGTGCCCTGGCCACGCCCCCCTATGACGCCTATTAGGCGTTATCAGCGCACACATAAAGACCTGACCAAAATCCACACAAAATGGCGATGAACCCGAGTGCCAGAGAAATACCGCAGGCCTGAATCTGAATCTAACTGCCGTTGGATCTCGGCAACCAAGCAACACATCCATCGACCACATCGACCACATCGACCCGGGTCCGCCCCGGAGGGAGGAGGAGCGATAAGCGATAATCGCGAAAATTTTGGAGCCCAAAGCTCGCATCGAACCCGAAACAAGCGGCTAAGGTAAGCGGAGACTTTGCATATTCGGAATATACTCGCACAGATTAAAAGATGGGATATACTCGTATCATTTACGAGTATCAGGGTATAGGGTATAGATATATCTATTCCTTGTAGGAGTGCCCGTATAGATCTGTGAGCTTCGGTTTACCCGATGCCAGCCTTTCTTCCATGTTTGCGTATTTCTTTAGCGGTCTCACACCCATTTTACAAGTTCAGTCTGTCCCAATTTGAGGTTAATAACATCGGCTATGGGTCTGGGGTCTGGGTCTGGGTCTGAGGCCATGTACGATTAATTCGTAAATAGTCGCTGTCGGTGTCGGTGTCGGTGGCCCTGTCCCAGTCCCTGGCCCTGGCCCTGCATTTTGTACGCGGTAGTACCTCAACTCAAATGACAAACACACAAATTTGTGTGAAAAGAAATTGTTACAAGGTCAATACTAGTTTGAGCGAACGAAGCGAACGTTGGCAGAAATATTTACGTGTCCATTTACAAGCATTTACAGGGTTCTCCTCCTCTCATTCTGCCCCTACATTTTGTTCTCTGTTGTGTTTGTGTTGTAAATTCAGACGTGTTTATTTTTATTAGCGCATATTTTGTCGCACAATAGTTGAAGTTGCCGACGCGTTGGCTTGTGTGTGTTTTGTGTCTGTGTGTACGAGTCAAGATTCTCCGGCGACAATTTCCGGTTCCGTTATTTAAATCTGTAATGGGTGTTCCACCACCACCACCACCACCATCACCATCACCACCACCATAACACCATTAAGCATATGCGTATGTGTGTTTCATTCAATTTACACTCATTGATCAGTTTCAGTGCGTGGGAAACCATCCATTGCAATGCATTGCCTCTGCCATTGATCATTCTCCTTAAGCGGAGCAGATCGTGGTATAAGCGAATGGAAGTCACCATTTCCTATAGTTTGCATAGTTCTATATGCTAGGATGATGACCCATCCCTCCAAATACTTCCTATAATCCGCAATAGATGATTGTCATTAAATGCGCTTCTCAATCGAATTTCTTGTTGCATACCATTCGGAGCATGGAACTGCTCGGATCGGAATTTTCCTAAACGCTTATAGTAGATATATGATTCATCTAAGCCTATATCCATATGCAGCTTACTGCTGCAAATATTATTAAATAGATCAATTGCATGCCTGCGACCTGTCGAGCAACTTATACGTACATATATAAGTATAACAGGATTGACCATATCGGGCACTATCGGGCATCATCATTATATTTCTAGGAAGAGAGGAATGCGAGAGGAATCCCTGAAGATTATTTTTTATTTTTTTTTCCATTCATCGGTTGCTTTACTCCGGGCGGGGATATACTTTCCTGGAATGACTCATTGCCGTTCAGAAAAAGTGCAAGTCCCCTGCCTCCAACCCTCCCTCTACGCCCTATTGCTGCCACTGAATTATGCAAATTAGTCGAGTAACGACTAACGACTAACGACTAACGACCAACGACCGAGAACAGGAGCGATAACTCAATATGGCAGTGACCAAATTGGGGCATTAATTGAATTCGGTTCTGTTTAATAATATTATTAGCGTCGCTTGAGGGGGAATGTCCAGGGACTGGCGGGGACGCTTGGGATTTTGCATGATGAATTGCGAGAAATCAGATTAATCAAGCTGACGAGTGACGAGTGAGTACGCAATCCACGACACGGGGGGCATGTGATTGTATCAATGGAGCTGGAGACAGAGATGGAGGGAGACTCGTGCAATTCGATTGTCTAATTGGGATGGAATCTTTTCTCTCTAGTAGTTCGAAAAGGGTGCAAAGTGCAGGTACAGTTCCGGGTGGCACGGGAAAGTGCCCAGTCACTGTTCGTCTGAGTTTTGGGCCAATTTTCCCCCACTTACCGCCAGAGACAATGGAGCGAAGTGGGATTGTTCTGCAATTACAGGTCGCAGATAATTGCATTGATTAGCAATCGAATCAATTATTAATAATATCCAGAGGGGGAAATCCCTTTCCCACAGGCCCTCGCCTCGCCTCGCTCTCCTCATCCACAAGTCCAGAGAACAATTGCAGAGCAACAAGTGAAAGAGAGCGCGTAGCCGCAGCAGCAGCAGCAGCAGTCGAACGGATCACACACACATCGATACTTGGCCTGAGAGTCACTGAGAGCGGAGTATCTGTGTGTATCGACGCTGCTTCGCTCTGGTGGCGGTGCTGCTGCTGCTGCTGTTGCTGCTCTTGCTGCCTTCTGGCTCTGCTCGCTTATAACACAATGTTACCGCCAAACGCCTCGTAGTCCTTAAAGACGCAGCAACAAGTAAACATCGAATCGAGAGCCGCAGAACAGCTTGAACATTCAGATTCAGATACAGATACAGATTCCGAATACAATTCCGATTCAGTTTCCGATTCTGATTCCGATTCACGCTGTAGTGTAACAAAGTGCGCCGGCAATAAATAAGAATCAAGTGCCCATTGAATTAATTCTCTGCAGAGAAACACACAGTGAGAGAGTGAGTGAGAGACAGAGAGAGAGAGAGAGAGAGAAAGAGTGTGCCATAGAGCGGGAAAAAAAAAGGTGAAATAATCGTCAAGTTTTACGTGGAACGAACCTGTAGAACGCGTGCCGTGCCGTGCCGTAGTACTGCACCATGCGGTGCCGGTCACCAAAAAATTGCTTCTAAAAAAAAAAAAAACCACAAACAAACCACAACCGAAATTACGAAAATGTAATAAAAGTTTTTAACATTTAAACTCAAACTGAAACTCGATTTTGGAGCAGCTTTCAAGATTGCCAGCAATTAAAAAATTACGACTAAATGTTCAAAATAAAACAGATCGAATTTAAGCAAGTGGTGTGGTGTATGTTGTGTGATGTGAGTGGAAAATAACCGCGCTAATACGCGTTAAATGATGGAAAAATTGAACAATCGTTGTTCAGTTAATGCATTTATAAAGGCCGCGCTTGCATGGGCACCGATTAGCCAAGAGAGTGTGCAATCGATTTGGCCGAAAGAGGCCCATGGCCCATGCACCATGCACCAAGTACCAATTGCTTATCGGCTCCGCTTTAATCTGTAATCTTTGTGTTCAGGTCCACACTCGAAAGACCGACCGATCGGCCTGTCCTGTCCTGTCCTGTCTGTCCATGCGTCCGACTGTTGACCGAATTGCCATAAGGCTAAAAACGGGAACGGAACGGAGCTACCTGCTGCTGCTGCTGCTTGCTGCTGCTGGACAACAGCAGCAGCAGCATCATCATCATCGTCTTGGCCGCCCTGGTCCCTCTCCCATATAGCCATATCAGTGTTGGCCCTTGCTGCTGCTTCTGCTGCTGTTGTTGTTGTTGGTTTCGCATTGATGTTGCCACCATGCAACAGCAGCAGCAGCAGCAGCAGCTACACAAAGTCCACACAGACACACTTACCCATCATGGTTGTGTGTGTGAGTATCTGTAGTCCGAATTCGGACGGACCTTTTCGTTTCATTCTGTGTGTGTTGTCAAGGGTGCGGCAGAACAACTTTCGTTGATATTCGATCGAAATTGATCCGCTGATGATGTCATAAGTGATGCCACAGCATCACCGAAACAGGGACAAGGGTCTGCTCGAGTGGCTGTTTGTTGCTGTTTTTTTTCCTCTTTCTTTTTCCTTTTTTTATTTGGTATTGATGGAATGGGGAATTTATTGGAATGTCTTTGGCATCATTTCCTCGAAATCATCAAAATCGCTGGCGCGGCATCTCTCTATTGCTGCGCCGCCACGCCACGCCACGCCCCGCCCCTCCACGCCTTCTCCAGCGCTCACAATTGTGCGTGTGCAACAGGAAATATATATTTTATGTTATAATGTACATATGTATGCGTGCCCCTGCACATAAATATCGATATATGTATATACATATATGTGCATTTGTATGCTGGTATATATATTTTTTGCGTGCAAACACTTCCGACATTTTAAATGCAGCAAACGAAGCGATCGGACCGGCTAAATAAATCAACATCAACGGCGGCAATGGCAACGGCAACGGCAAAGGCAAAGGCAGCAGCAGCGGCAGCATGGACGCCAGCAGCCGCAGCCGCAGCCCAGCCAGTGGCAGCTAGCAGCTGCCCCCGTCCCTGTTCCCGTTCCCCATTTGGCCACTCAATGCATATTAAATGATTTAAATCAACAACGTCGGCGGCATCGACAGCAGCAGCAGCGACATTAATAACAATAAATGACAATCAGCGATCGGGGCGGTGGTATAACAAATGCCATTTAGCACATGAGCATCTGAGCATCTGAGCATCTGAGGTGCACATTTATTTATAATGTAAATGTTCTCAAATTGGAAACGATTCCCATCCAGGCAAATCAAGTGTAATCGGTGGCTGAAATTAGTATACAGCAAATCGGAACGGAGTGAAAGCAAATCCCGATTGAAAACTAAATTATGGATATTCTGTGATATTTTAGATAAACCCCAACCAAACCCAACATCTGCGGCCACAGCAACTTAACTACAAACAGTAGAGAAAATATAAAACTAAATGCAAAGAAAACTGTGTTATATACAAAGTACTTAAACAGCAAACAAGCGAAAGTACTTGGGCAAACATTACACTCCAGCATTATACAATAATTGGACAACAAACAAACTTCTCGCTCTCAAAGAGATCTGAGAACCAAACAACCAACAAACAAACAGAAAAAAAAAAACAAAAACTTAAACTTAAACTCAAACTCAAGCATCGCAGACAGAGAAATTGTTCTACGCTATGAAGAAGCTGTCACTAAATGTGAGTATCAATCGGGTTGACATCAGCATTCTACACATACTCGTACTCGGATGGGGATGGGGGATGGGGGATGGGGGATGGATGGGTAATGCAAACAACATGTTGTTGCCACTTCAGGGTGGGCAGGGAGGGGGCGGGTGTAATGAAATGCACTTTTCAAGTTCAGAAAAACGGAATACTGGAATTCTGGGAAAGGGGCATTGTGGGGATGCGCGGGGAGTGCGTGTCATGTTAATGAACTTGAAAAAAAAAGAAAAGACAACCGACTGACGGGAGGGCAGATCATAAGAGCCAGAACCAGAACCAGAACCATAGCCAGAGCCAGATCGTGATGATCGCAATGATGAAGTTGCCGCTGCCTCTCGCTCGATGACTGTTGAAGTTATTCCGAGTCCGAAGTGAAACCGAAAGCTGAATGAGCGGCACAGTCCATTAATTGGCAGGAGAATTAATTGGAGCCATAGACAAACATCCATCCAGATCAGGCAATTGATTGGAGAGCTTGGTGTCTGACAAATCAATGATTCGATGCCACAGCTAAATTATGTTCATAGTCTAGGCTACGCCTTCGCGATGGGTCGGAATGAAAGCCCATTAGTAGAGAGCCAAAGCAAGAGCTACGAGAAGATACTTAGAGCTAGTCCGTGGGCGAAGGATCTTGCTCGGATCTTTGGCCCAATGGATGGTCAATGGATATGGATTGACCTTCGCCTTTGCGGATGGCCGGCCAGTGGTTTGAAGTGGCTCTAATTGAATTCGGCGATAAATCACTGCCACGCGCCACCTCTGCCGCATCCAGCAGATCCACAAACAGATCCTCCTCTCCCCCCACCGATCGGGGGTGCCGAGAGTGCTTGGCTAATTGAAAAGCAATTGTGGGGCGCACTCAGCTATGCTCATATACACATGTATGTGTGTGTGTGTGTGTGTGTGTGTGTGGGTGGGTGGTTGAGTGGATGCGCACTTTTCAGATACAAATAATGTACATACAAATGTATCTGGTATCTGGCAGATACCCATCTGACTTTGATGTTGGCAATTCAAGAGGCAACTGCTTCTGCCTGTGCTGCTTGTGCTGCTTCTGCTGCGGCAGTCATTGGCCATATATCATACGCATATGCACATGTTCTTTTTTTTATTCGCCATGCATATAAATATATGTACTCGTGTATGTATGTATGTATGTACGATATTTTAAGAGGCTTACATATGTTTCGTATCTGCCAACTGTTCCCCGATTGTCATTTGGCTCATTTCCTGCAGTTCAATGCCCCAAAAACTCAGTTGATGGTTTCGTTTGTTTGTTTGTTCATTTCAATGTTTATTTGTTTGCCATTGGCTGCCTTTTTGGTGTGCCTTTGTGGCTTTAACCTGTGAGACCTGCTTGCAATGGGGGGGGAGTATCTTTCATTTGAGAACAGAACATAACCATAGACACCATAACCATAATAAATACCCAATTCTTGAATTAACCATCCCATCCCATGGATTGGTACATCCCTCCATCACTTAACGACTCAATATCAAACAATGAAACAATGAATGAAAGGGGTTCTGTGGGGAATTGTGTTGGCCAAATACGCGCTCGTAATCATGGCCATCCGCTGGCAATTCACATTGAAATTGGCTGATGCAATCATTTTACGGCCTGTCTGCAAAATAAAATTAATTTTCGCCTTTTATGGGCCGCGCCCCGCCGCCTGTGCCAACTCCTAACTAGATATTAAATGCGCTATATATATTCATACATAATTATACCTACTCACTGAACGAATCAATTATTGTTGCCAATAAAGATCATTAAATAATTAATGGGTTCTTATGTCAGCGGGCCGGGGGCATATATACTCGTGCTCGTATAAAACGCCGTAATTAGCCATGAAAATTAACAAAATAATTGACAAAATGCCATTAAAACTTCACAATAAACAATAATCACATATTAACGACAGCGGCGAAACGGGGGCCTGTCAATATCGAAGATAACAACAAAAAAAAAAAAGAGCGTGGGGTCTGCTCAGTGCGACAGGTTGCCATATAAGCATATATCCAATCGCGATCCCGATCCAGAGACGTGGCCAGAGCTGCAGCCGGTGGAGCCTGTGTGTGTTTGCGCGGCAACATTTACAAATGTTAATGATTGATTTTGTGTCATGTAATCGACATAATAGGCTGGGCAGCAGGTGGCAGGGGAATGAATATCTGGGGGTGGGGGGGGAGGGTAAGGTGAACGCAAACTCGTTTTCAGGCATTTATCCAATTTAATTGACGTCAAGCCACCGCCACTCGGACAACCACTCGAAGCGTCACACACACAATTTCTTCCGTCCTTGGCCGTACGGGGCAGCAATGTTGCGATTGCAATTGCTATTGCTATTGCTACGAGTATTGCAGTTGTTGCTGTGCTTAGAGTCGAGTTGTAAGTGACCTTATTGGGTCCAAGAGAATTGGCCAACACTCCGTACACACTCACACTCGTAGCTCACATAGCTCAAACGGAATGCGAAGTGAGCCCCAAAATCGAAAGATTCTCATGAATCAGCTTGTGGCATTTCTCGCATTCTTGGTGTCCACGAGCCGTGTGCTTTGCGTCTCTCTGCTCTTGCAATGCCAATCTGTGTGGTATTATTGTATCGATCAGAAAGAGGAGACAGTTTTTGAACCTATATCAAAATCCTACTGTCTGTTGTCGATTCTTTAGAGTTTAAAAGCTTACGTTTCTTGGTTAAGCATCATCATCATCCTATTTCTGGCACCGAGGGAATCTCAAGCTTCGCTTTGCAATGCCTCTCCTTCTTCTGCGGGGTTCTTGTGCACAGCTGCTTGCCTCCAGCCACATGCCACATGCCACACATGCTACATTCCACATTTACTTATTGGTCTCATTGCAATTGGTTCCTTTCTTCGAATCGCTTCAAATCGGATTGGTTCGCACGTTGCCTCTTTGGAAAGTGACTCATTTCCGTTGCCGCTTGACAAATGTGGAATGAACACTATATGCATACCATCATATATATTTTCGCACTCGCACTCGTACAAATACTTGTATTTGCCAAACACTTTAACCAAATCGTTGGAATATAGGTCGCCGCTTTTCCATTTTTCAAATATTTGTATTTTTTTTTTTTTCATTATTTGTGTTTATTTGTTGGCTTTTGACGTGAGGAAAATTGCCAAGTGCTAAAATAGTAGCCCCGAAAAGGAATGCGATGCGATTCCACTACCCAGACATACACATCTCTGATCCCTAACACATATACGCGTATCCTCATGCTCTTAATATCGCCTCTGAATGCTTGGCATTTCCTTTTTCTGTACGCTGATGCTCCGCGATAATCGGCTTAAGCAGTGGAAGCTCCCGAGTGCTGATTCCGTGAATTTGAAATCGAAATTCAACCGAAAATAAACCACACCTTGCGCTGTGCCATCATCGGGAGATTGAGAGATTGGGTATCGCTGCTCACTGATCAGTGATCCCCCCGACACCAACCCCCACCCCCGCGGACTGATGAGGCATCCAGCTGCGTCTCGTCGCGTAATGGCCCTATCGAGAGCTCCAGCGCACACGCTGGGTTACGTTTCATTAATTGCCCGCCAGTCGATTCGCGTATCGATAATATTTAAATCCGAATGCAGTCTCCCATAAAGAGAGCAAAAACTTAATTATGTGATTTATAAGCTTTTCGATTTTATTTAAAACAAAACGTCCAACCACAGCCACAGCCACAACAACAACAACAAAACGGTATTGAAAATTGGCACAAAATCAGCAAAAAGGCGATCAACATTTTTGTATTTTGTTGTTGTTGTTGTTGTTGTTTTTGTTAAATATTTTGCGAGTAATTTCCTCAATGGACTTGTTTATTTACTCATACTTACAAAATGCAGGCAAGGCAGGCAGACACAAATGCAATCTTTTATACGAGTATTAATGAGAGTGAAACGTGTGACATGCTTCTGTGCGCCCGTGCCTCAAATGTCTGAATCTGCCCCTGCCCCTGCCCCTGCCACCGCCTCGAACTCATTGGAATCTACGCTCTGAGCCAGAGCCACAGTTGGGGCTGTCATTGTGACTGTGTCTGTGTCTGTGGCTGATGTATGATAATTTCGCGTGCATTTGGAAAACAAACTGAAACCAGTTCGCCAGGCTAAATTGTTTTGCTTTCAATTAAACTAATAAAATGCCAATGTACATATGTATGTATGTATATCTATCTGTCTGTCAGTTTGTTTGTGCCAAATGGTCGCCCAACTGGCTGGCACGACGACGACGGCAGCACAGCAGAGGCAGAAGCAGAAGCAGACCAGACCGACCAACGTCAGCAATGTGGCAGTGGCTGAGGCAGCCAAGCGAATGCATTTCTTGATCGAATGTTTTTGCCATTACGTTCGCAAAACAGAGAGCCCAAAGAGAGCTAAATAGATGGATAGATCGATGAAGGAGTTTAACTACAACTGAGACCACGCGGCGTATGTGTGATGAAGGATGCAATAATTGCTATTGATGTGGGTTCTATCATCAGTCATCTGCTTTTATATTAGCACTTATTTATTGACAATGAGTACAATGATCTCCCAAAAGTATTCAATGTGTTTTTGGGGGCATAGATAGGCTCCTTATCAACAACTGATTAGGCAACAGCAATCATGAAGCAATTAAGTATGAGAGGATAGAGACTAACAAATGATTACCAAACTAATCACCATATAAGAGTCATAAAGATAGGGGGACACGGACACACACGCAAAGCGCGTCTAATCATTCAATTCTGGGCACAGATCTATCTCTCTATTTCCAGTATGATTAGAGTGGAATCGCACTGGCAGATGCACTCTGACAGATTTCCATTTCCATTTACCTAGTCTAGTGGAACATTTAATTGCTGCTCTCTGATTAATTCACTTTTTGACGTGATCGGGCAGACATGGACAAAGAGAGAGACAAAGAGAGGGAGTGGGGTAGAGCACGAGAGGTTGGATGTGGTGGAAAAACTAGTTTTTAGCCATGGACTGTCAGCGTCAGCGTCATCGCTCCATATGTCATTGGGTATTCCGCCAGCGTTCTGCCACACACTCCCCAGGACAAGTGGACGCAGCAGTGGTGCTGGCTTAACGGCTTTTGCGGCACAAACTGGAAGCCGCCACCGCCACCGCCGCCGCTGTCGTTGCCGCCGCTGCCACTCCGATCGACTGATGAGCAGGCAGGCACCGGTTAGCAATTCGCATCACGTATACGCCTGGGTGTTCCACTGCCAAACGAGTCGCGCTCTCCACCGATCACACACACACACACACACAGTCACGCACAGTGGCATGTGCAGTGCCAGACTCGCTGTCGTCGCTGGCTCTCTTCGTGTCTGTGTGCCTCTGTCTGTGGCAGTGTGTGTGTGTGCGCCCGTCTGATAAGAGCATGAAGCAGCAGCTGCGATGGCAACTGTGTGGCAAAGCACCAGCACCAGCAGCAGCAGCAGCAACAGCAGCAGCACCTCGACAACCTCAACAACCGCTGGCGATCTTCAGTGTTATTTTTGTTGGCAACACGAGTTGATTGCTCGCGCATGTCTCACCATTTTCCGACGCATTTGGCTCTCGTTTCTCGCTCTTTGGTGTCTCGTGCTACGCTCCGCTCCCTCTGCCCGTCGTCTTGACTGACTTTTGTCACTTGTCTGTTGGTCGCTCTTCAAACATCTTCGGGGGCCTCGAGTCTCGTGTTTGCCCAAGACTTAACCCACCCGCCCAAAAGCAGAAGCGGAATTATCGGCAGACCACCGACGACTGTGAAGTGAACAACCGAGTGTGAACTGCGGGGCCCATTCCCTTTTGGCAGATGCCGATCTATTACGAAACCCTTCGCCATTAATCTCAATAATATCAATTGGATATACCCACACACACACACACACACTCACACCCATACTTAAGTGCACTATTACTTGACTTGGAGCCATGCATTGCACCGATGTCTCCAGTCACGCTGGAAGCCATAGAAAGGCTCTGGATCAGCGCGCTCAACAGCAGCAGAAGCACCGCACTGCAACGGCAGCAACAGCAGCAGTCCAAGTGAGCGTAATGCATAGTCTACTGAGGGTTTAGGGTTTTCTAAAAGTTATTAAGTATATAAATCTTTAGCTTGCAGAGAGAAACCTGCGCCAAAAGTCCACTCTAACCCTAGATATACCACGATTTGTGGATATGAAAATCTAACTATCAGAGGCGTTTACTTCCAGCTGCCAACTCCCAAGATCCGCTTGAATCATACTTATCGCTGTACTATCTCTTTGATATCTAAACAGACTGATAGCCATGTCCCACGTGATCTATGGCAAATATTTATGTGCATACAAAATGTTTCTGTGAAATATTCGTAATGTGTGAATTAAGATTTCCAGGAGAAAGAAAGAGTTTTTTTTTTGTTGGTTTGGTTGGTTTGGTTGGGTGAAGATTTCACGATTTTAGAAACGCTTCTTCAGTGCAGTGCATACTGGCTACAACCGGCCAGAGAAGAGCTACTCTCGTACCCGTACAATATTATGCGTTTCTTTTTGCTTTTTTGCTTTTTTGCTTTTTTGCTGTTTTCCTGTTTTGCATTTCGCTGCCACACAGCTCAAGCGATAGCCAGAGATTTTTCATGAATAAATGAATATTAATTGAATGCAAGCAAATTGCTTCTTGGGGAGTGCAGGAGACTCTCCTGCATGTCCATCAAATTAACAGAAGCGTTTAGTGATCGACGCAGGCGCAACGGCCGCAACGGCCGCAACGGCAGCACCGCCACCACCACCACACCACGATTTGCCACTTGCTGGAGTGGTGTGCCACTTTGGCGGATTGGTGGTACCAAGCAGTCTCGCCATCGAATGTTTGCTGCCGTTGTTTTTTTTTTGTTTTGTTTTTGCGTTCCTAAGCACATTTTAGTTTCGCTGTAAAAAAAAATGTCTTCATATGGCCATTGGCAAACTGTTGGCTCTGAGAGAGGGGCCGTGCCGAGGGCGGGGCACAGCGTGGGGCACCAGAGCAGTGAAGAGCAGCAACTGGGGGGCTGGCAGGCAGTTTGTGTTTTGGCTTTCGGTGGTGGCCTGCCATGCTTGCGTAGCCAAGCGTTACACACAGGCAGACTCTATCGCAATATGTATCTACGAGTACATATATACTAATCTACATACATATGTACCCACCATATGTACCGGGACAGTAGGTACGTCTGTACAATGCACGCGTTTGTTGGGGCACAGTTTGGCAGGAATAGCATTGTTCCTATCGCTGTACAGCTGTATATCTACATATAAGCCCCTTAAGCCATGATATATATGGATATGAGTATATCTTCCGATAACACTTCTCTCACATTCCAAGACAAATCTAAGGCGCAAAGCTGATAAGAAGTCCCCCAGGCGACAACCAGCTGGACTTGAATCTATTCTATTAATAGAGCAAGCAAATAAGCAACATGAATCGACTATAAGTTGACCCTTGCTGGGGGTTTCTGTCAGTTCACAGACAAACCTTTCGCTGCCAGTTTATTCAGTGTTGCAGGGTGTAGAGTTAACAGACTTAACAAAAGATCTCTTGGCTAACATTTTCCTGCTCTCTTGCCATTGCTGGGATAACCCTTCGTTATCTAATCTTCGTAATCTAAGCCACAACTTCTTTTGAAGTTCAGTGTTGAGTGTCGTAGGACAAAAAGAGTGTTTGGTAATGCTCTCGCCTTCGTGCCGCTATGCACATCAGCATAGCGATATACCCTTCGCGGCGTGTGGCAGCGGGCACAATAATAATTATAAACTATTGCGCAAAAAAGAATTCACAAGCCGTTTGTCTGCTATAATTGCCATTATTATTTTTGGCTCATGACTTCATTCAATGTCGCCTGGCCGGGGTAGAAATAAAAACATCGTATCCGATTGGATCGGCCACACCAGCACGGGCAGAGGCAACAGGCACAGGCACAGCCACTGGCAGGCACAGCAATCAAATCAAAGTTGAATAGTGAACAATCAGACAACAATCAACAACATGGCAATTGAGAGCCAGTGGCGTGCGTGCGACTCGCTCCAATGATTCAGTTATATGTACATATATGCACACATACACACACACATACATACATATGTATATATTCTCGCAAAGATATCTCTACAGTATGGCTATTTGAATAATGGGAAGACTTGTATGTATGGCACACTCTCGACTTGAATTGATACAAAGCGTCGGCCGACAAATAAAATCAATTGGCAGCTAATCAAAAGTCAAATGCAAACAAATTGCCAGCACATGCTGCCAGCTTGTGACGCTGACACAGACGTCGACGTCGATGTCGACGTCAACGTTGACAGAGACAGAGACAGCGACAGCGACAGCAACAACGCGATTGACAAGAGAGTCGAGACGAAAGACTGAAGATCGGAGATCGGAGATCGATTAAGGCAATCACGTTCGTTGGCTCCTTTTTGTGGTTTCTGTGGTCAACGATGAAGTCATTCATTTCATTTCATTCATTCAACAATGCCACAGCGCTGCTTCAACTTTCCCTTGCCCTCACTCTGGCCCACACTCTACCCTCCTGCCACCCACCTTCCTGTTACATTATCTCTGACGCTGGTCGCATATCGATTATACAATTTATGCGGCCGGCAAAAGAGCGTTAAAAATAAATGCATGCACCCAAACTGAAACTTGCCGCAGATGCCAATGATGCCATAAATCGTGCAACTCGAAGCCAATTAGCACTCGCCAAGTCCAACTGAAAATCGAACCCGATACGGTACGATACGCTCTGAACCCAGGGCCACACCACACCACCACTGAACAGTATGTGTGCTGGGGAAATGCGAGTACTGAAGAGCTTCCTCATGCAACAGCCCAGCTGTTGCACTTTGCACGACACACTGGGACACACTGCTCTGACGTACCGTACTCGGCGACATTTGGCCACAACTTGCACTTTTCATCGCCCAACACGTGTGCTAAAGCACAGCTGCTAATTAGATCTTCATATTGATTGCTCGAAAGGAAAGCCAGAGGGGCCAGGGGTTAGCTGAGAGTATGCCAGAGTTAAAGGTTAAGAGATGAATGTAAGTGTTCTTTCAGGGCTTAAGGATTATGATGCCAGTTGCCAGTTGCCAGATGGAAGTTGATAACAATTGGCTCCCAGGACAGCCTACTTTTAGGGGCCTGCAGAGTCCCAATTAATAGCCACTCGAAAATAGAGAAAACACTCAATAAACAATCGAGCAGTTGCTCGAGATATATATACATACGTATTCTTTTCTTTTGGCTAGGCCATTTGGCAAGCGACTGATGAACTTTCTTAGAATTCCCATTCGCATTCCTCAATGCCCATATAGCGTATACATATGTACCCATATACCGATATACCCATTCCCACTGCCATAAATCAAAAGCGAACTGAAAATGCGCCCGACTTAATTGAATACATCAACAAGGCAATAACAAATCAATTTAACTTAAGCACATAACAGAACAGAACAGAACGGAACAGATTCCAAGAATCCAAGATTCGACAGCCGAATCATCTCGCGACTTGATGCGTTCAAGCTAAATATATAAAAATCACAAGAGCAGCAATGGGAATGGGAATGAGCATGGGAAGTGCTCCTCCTTTCATGTTGTGGCTGTTGCTGCCAGAAATAGTCGACGCGTCGTGCTGTCTGCTTGGGTTTTCATTCAGCTTTTCCATTTCTCAATCACCGGGGTCTGCTCTGCGCTGGCTGCGCACACAGGAATTTCCCACATTTCATGTCCAAGCAAACAATTGGCACAATGTGCAAATGGAAAAATTTACAATTTTAATCAAATTATTCAATAGTTTGGAATGCCCTCCTCCTCCTTCTCCTTCTTCTTGTCCGCCTTGTAATTGAGACTCGAGAGAGCGAGAAAGAGTGACAGCAGAGAGAGAGACGGACCGACAGACTCGCTCGGCAAATTGATCAAATATGCAAAGTAAACAAATTTTACGAGTATTTGGGGGCTTGTCTGTCACACGCATCTGTGTGTGTGTGTGTGTGTGTGTGGGGGGAATGTGAATGTAAATGAATGCTCTCCTTCGGGCCCACGAAACTTACATCATAAATAAAGCGAGCCGACAGCTTGCAAATAATGCAATAAACATTGAAATTGTCTGGCTATTTATAGAGCTGTCCTACGATAAGATCGTCTCGTCTGCAACTGCAATTGCACCTTTGCAGACAGTGTAGACAGTGCAGACAGAGAAGGGGTTTACGAGTATTTTTAGCCGACAGTCGACTGTCAGGCGGTGTCTATTTATAGCGATGCCAAGCGATGCCAATCGTTGCAGTTGTTGCATGGTATGGGGCCCCGAGGCCGTGGCTGCCCTTGCCCCTGTCTCTCTGTCTCTGTATCTGTTCCTGTCCCTCTATTCTCGTCTTCCAACCCAAGTGGCGGCGGCTCCGTTTCAAGGCTCGGCTTGGCCCATATCTGCTTACCCAGATGGCCAAGGGGGCCGCCTTTGGGGATCTCGGCTAATTGAGGGCCCAAATGCAGCTTGGTCGCTGGCTCTATAAGTCAATATATGTGGGAATCTATTTATAGTGCATTTCCGGTTGGTTCTCGCCTGTTGCTTATCCACCTCTCTGTTTCTGTTTGGCCTTTGCAGATGTGTTCCCGCAACATAAAGATCTCGGTGGTGCTGTTTCTCGTCTTGATACCAATCTTCACAGCCTTGCCACACAACCACAATCTGTCGAAGCGCAGCAACTTCTTCGATCTGGAGTGCAAGGGGATCTTCAACAAGACCATGTTCTTTCGCCTGGATCGCATCTGCGAGGACTGCTATCAGCTGTTCCGCGAGACGAGTATACATCGGTTATGCAAGTAAGTTACCCAGTCCACTAACACCACCCATATACACCCATGTCCAGCGTATAACTAACACACAACCCTGAAGCAGAGATCTCCCCAAAAAACAGCGGTCCGATCGATTACGAATCTGATTTGCCTGAAAGCATTTCAAGGCGAACGAAATGGAAAATATGTACATTTTCTTGGAGTCGGATGTCAAAACTGTGGCAGAGACTCGAGACCCTGACACAGATCAGAGATTGGAATCGGGGCAAATGGTCTTTGGCCTAAGGCCATGCTGATCTATTCTAAACGATTTTTTTTTGTTTGAGGCCTTTCCTATTCATTTCTGTGACTTTCTCGACTTTCTACATCTGTGGTTCTTGTCTATGTCTATTCGATGCAGGGCCAATTGTTTCGCCCACGAAACCTTCGGGGACTGCCTCAAGGTGCTGCTGATCGACGATGAAGAGATCTCGCAGCTGCAGCACTCTATGAAAGTTATCAACGGATCGCCCTATCCCTTTCACAAGCCTATTTTCAAATAGATTGCTTATGTTTCTTCTTCCTTTCTGTATCTGTATCTGTTTCTGTTTCCGTTTCTATTTCTATATTTCCGTTTCCGTTTCCTCTGCCTCTTCCGGTTTTGTTTTTGTATTTGTTTTGGTGCTTTTATTTGACTTGAGTTTGCTTCAGTTACCATTATGTTTCATTATGATTTTCGTGTTTAATTTTAGGAAAGACTGCTTTGATTCAAAATGGTTTGGCGAGTGCCTGAAAGTGCTGCTAATACCAGAAGAAGAGGTATCGAACTTGCAACACTTTCTGAGGGTTGTGAACGGTTCGCCCATATCCTTCAACAACACGCCGGGCCAAACATAACTCTAAGATCTTGAACCCCCCCCCCCGCACAGAGATCAAGAGTCCGAGCAAAAAAAACAAACAAATTTAATTATTTAAACGCCCAAATTTAATTCGTACTTATTTATTACTGTAGGCCTTACAGTTTATACTATATGTGTTTTTTTAAAAACGAATTACTTTTATTAATTTATTGAGAACGTTATGCGTTTGTTGTAAGTAACATAAATCGTAGGGAAACCACCGCATGGAGATGGAGAGATGTAGAGATGTAGAGAAAGATACGATATAGTGGGAGGAACAGTGGGTGGGTGGAAGAGATTCTACCCCCTGGAATCGAAGTATTTATTTATAAGTATTCCTAGCTTGTTTTATTATTATTATTATTATCATAATTATTATTATGTTATGTATATACAATAAACAAAAGAAATCCATTGTTTTAAATCCATGTAGAGTAGAATACAGCATTTAATTTTAAATTTTACACACGATAAATGCGCGGAAACCCCCACCTCCCCCCGAGAGTTAAAGAAAAGGCACACACACCTAACACACGAGACCGAAAGTATTTTGCAAATGTATTACAATTAATTTTGTAACGATTAAGCCCCTAATTAGCGTAAATCTGAGAAGAGAGTGGAAATATGCATATAAAAAACTATATATGGGTATCTATGTATATCCGCATATATCCAACGTATCCACTTACCCGCACCCATACTAAACTAAACTACTAAACTAAACGCTTAGTCTTAACGCTAAAACGCAATTTGTGCAAAACACAAACAAAAAACCTTTGGTAAAAGCACACAAAAAAAAAGAAGAAGGAATACATTACAAATGTAGAAAAAAGGACCATCATTCGCTGGCTATTTGAGAGTGAAGGAGGGAGAGGAGAAGGAGAGCATCAAAATTGTGATAAATGAGAATTAGAAATGCGAAGCAGACCAGCCAGAAATGAAAGAATCCCAGAACCTCACAACCAGAACCAGAACCAGAAAGAGAGCGAGCGGAACAGAGATTGAGAAAGAAACCAGAGAATAGCCGGAGACGGCGACCGTTAACCGATCGCTAACCGTTTTTGTTTTGGTACGTTTTTATTTTTAATTTTATTTTAACTTGAATTTTTCTTAAATTTTATATTTTTAACTGTCGCCGCTCTTGCATTTTTTGACATTTTTCACATGCATACCGGCTTGACGAAACTTGAGAATTTTTGACTTTTGCATTTTGGCTCACATTTTTTTGAGCGTGTCCGAAATTCCCTATAAAATATCATGCATATCCGATATCTAATGTGTCCACTGCTCTATCCAAAAACAGGCAAGAATGCTTCGGATCGCCCTTCTTCAATGCCTGCATAGAGGCTCTTCAGCTGCACGAGGAAATGGACAAGTATAACGAATGGCGCGATACCCTTGGCCGAAAGTAAACGGGCGCGGGCACTGGCACTGGCTATGGCTTTGGCACTGGCACGAGCAGCTACTTAATTCTATAACCTAACTATACTATGTACTACTACTACTACTATACATCTATCCACGAAAGTGGCAGAACCAGAATACGATACGATACGGCACGAAACAATGGCATCAAGGAAACAAACGATCGATCGACCCGAGAAGATGACAAGAAAACTGTCTAAAAACTTGAAATACCTATCTATAAAGCGAGAGAAACAAAACAAAACCAAACAGAAATGTTGCAAAAAATATTAACCACATATAACTACGACTACGAGTATATATTGTATTGCATGCATGTGGCGGAGAGTAGAAATTCGAATTCGGTTTGTTTTTTGATTTTAATTTTTGTTTTCGGCCGATCCAGCCATCGTACAACAGTCTCGTGAAGCCTTTAGTTTAGTTATTACGAGAATTATGATAGTTTCTTTTGAGTTCTTCCATAGAAAAACCAGCAAAGCAAACGAACAAGTGAACAAACGAACAAGAATCAAAATGTCTGATGTAAATAAATTATTTGTCTTCTCTTTAAATAATTCTATGCATACGCACTTATTTATAATGCCTATATATTTTGTACATTTCCTTCATTTGGTAAGCTTAAGTTATTAACCTGTTATGGCAATGAGTTTAACGCGTTCTACGACACCCACACCACCTACCACCACCCTACACAATAGACTCACTGTAAGAAGAGTACCATCGTACCCATAGAATCCATGCGTTCCACAGCAATAGAATATTGAAAATCAAAAAGCAAAAAGAATCCACCAGCACTCGACATAATTCGATTCGATTTAGTCTATCATTGCATATGCGCATAACTATTAATTAATTTAAACTTGTTTGGATCTAGTCGTAAAATATAAATAAAGATTGTATATTTCAAGATGAGTCGGCGGTGATTTTACTTGCGGTGCAAAACTTTATTATAAATTCAATATACTCTCTCCAATGTCAACATTTCAAGTGCCAAAAATCTCCACTAGTATGAGTTATCATAAATCAAGCTCCAGCATCATCCCATCACTTGAGATGAATGAAATGCCAAGTGTCGACTGCAAGAACAAGAAGGAATATGAGTTTAACGATGTTTATTTCATATTTAAGTGCATAGAATACTATATACAGGAGTTAACAGTTAAATAAAGCAAAGCCAATTACATATATGTAGCTACATATTGGGATTATTTACAGGGATTGTTGGAATTTGTTGCAATAGATTATTAGTAAAGTTAAAGCATGCGTGTTGTGTTGGGTTGGACTTTTGTGACCAATTTGTGTGTGTGCATTTTGTTGCTTAGGCGGGGGTGTTCGAATCGGGGGAAATACGGGGATATGCAGACAGCGGCTATAAGTTTGATTTAGCATAGTAAACCTTACCTGTGTCGACCTCTTCCTCAACTTTGCCGCCCTCTGGTGCCTCGGCAAACAGCTTTTCAGCCTCCTCCTTGGGGATGACGAATTCGGAATTGCGATTGGTAATGTTGGTGCTGGGAACAACAATCGGGAGATAATGTCATCGTTTACTCATGGATAGTGCAAAACTCACCAAGAGATTGGGTGGTCGCCCACACTGCTCTGATTGATCAGAGTCTGCCAGAACTTGTGGGTCTCGGCAATGATCGAAGTCGCGAATTCAGCATTCTTCGCATCCCCGTTGAAGGCAAACTGGTTCTCTGGCTTGCCATCGGGGATTTTGTAGATCTATCGGATTGGGAGTACACCAGGTTAGCAAGAACAGGAGAATGTACCCGCCAGCTGGGTGCCTTACCTTGAACCACTCAACAGTGGCGCGCAGCAAGCCCGGGAAGTACTGATCCACATCGGCAATATCGTTGACCTTCGACGCCAGCGGATCGTTCACATCAATGGCAATGATTTTCCAATCAGTTTCGCCCTCATCGATGAGAGCAATGGTGCCCAGGACCTTGACCTGCATGACATCGCCCCGCTTGGCCACGCGATAGCCAATTTCAATGACATCAATGGGGTCGTTGTCACCCTTGCAGCCCGTCGACGGCTCAATGTGGTCGGGATTCTCCCAGGTCTGCGGCAGGGCACCATAGTTCCAAATGTAGCCCTTGTGGGGGAAGCAGTTGGCCACAAAGCGCAGCTTTCCCTTCTTGATGTCCTGCTTAATGGGGTTCAATGGCGTCTTCAGGCTAATCTAAAATGTCAAAACACGCAATCGTTGAATTATGTCTAGCCAAGATTTGTCTTTGCTCACCTCCATCTTGGCATTGGTCCAACGTGGAACCTCCACCACCATGTTGTAGGTGGTCTTCTCCTCATTGGCGTACAATGGAATGTCGTGCATCGGTGAGATGACATTGCCGCATTTATTTTCTGTTGAAAGTAAAGTAAATTATGCCCATTAGTCAATCGTCCACTGGACACGCAATCCTCCCAAGGTTGATTAATTGATAATGGCCGTCTGAGGTGGCATCCAGACAAAGTTCACTCCCTCACTTATCTATGCGTAATAAATTTCATCATCCAATTTAATTTCCCCCAATTCCGATATGGTAAACTGATAAGTTAAAGTCACGTTGCACCACATCCCAATACAGTCGAAGCTCGGAAATTAGATTGTATTGCCCACACAGTTTCGGGAATCCCCGAGTTATTGAGTTATTCGAGGTGTATACAATGCGGTCATATGTTATTTCTGGAAGAACTTTGTATTGCCCACACATTGCCTTATCTGTTAACTTAGAAATAAAAATGGGAGTCCCCGAGTTATTCGTGTGCAAGCGAATCGCTTGTAGAAATTTGTGTAGTTGATGGCTGAAGGTCATAATGAAAATGATCACTTTTTTTGTCCAAAAAAATGTACAGGAATTAGAACCACCCCAGGAATAGAGTGGTTCTAATTTTCGAACTTCGACTGTTTGATAAACTGATATAGTGATTCCTTGTTCGGTTCATCGGTGACAGCGCTGCCAAGAGCCCTTCTACTGATAAAGCTATGCGTTAAATAACCAGAGTCCGGTTTGACTTGTTGCATAACGACTTGGCTATGATTACCCGTAGTTTATGAAAGATCTTCTGTTCTCGCACAGATGCACGGCACAGGCGATGGCGCCCCGTCTGAGGAGCCGGATGCCGGGTCACATTGATTGGGCAGACTTTGTTCGTTCCAACACTTAGCACACACACATTTCGTACTCACTGAAATAAAGGCTGTAGCTGGGCGAGTTCTTTGCGCCCTTCTCCACGGTCTCGTACTTGGACATGTCGACGTTTAGCGTTGGCAGCGTATTAAGTTGAATGTTCCTTTGGCTCAGTGCACCAGCAGTTTTTGCTGACGTTTGGAGAATTCTGGGAAAGCGGCCTACTACCACACGTGAATTTCTTGTAATTTGTGCCAGCATTTTGTGCTCTGTTGTAGCCCTGGTTTAACTATCGCCCAATCGGCATATCGATATTCATTAATCGATACTCACGTGATCTTAGTGATGACAAAACATACTCTCTAACAGCGATGAATCTACACATCGTACGCGTTCCCGTAAGATACATTTGATTTTTGGGACAAATTTCAGCAACATGGGAAATGAATTGGCAGCATTGTTGCGCAACTTTGGCACGGAATGAGCAACAATCTGCTACCTTGGGAAAATGGGTATTATGGACTTGAAATATTGTTTGTAATTTCAGGCTCCAATTAATGCAGAATCTACTCAGTCTCTGTTTTGACCAGCAACACTGACGTCACATTTAGTCAACATTAACGTTTTATGCTTTGGCCGTTTTTATTTGATCCTTATTATGTACACAATACAATAAAAAGGACTTCTGAAAACAAGCCAATCCTGAACAAAATTTATTGAGGGATCGGATAAAACTATTTGTTTAGGGCTGAGAGGGCCAACTAGGGAGTAATATTAAACTGAATATCAAAATCGAGGAATATCAACGCATCTGTCAGTATATTTACGGTATATTATATAATCAATAATATACTTTTCAAAATGACCGCCAAACTCCATTTAGCGCACAAAAAATACTGACATTTTTCGCTCTCTAATCGTTGTGGTTTTTCAAAATTTGCGCTCTTTTTAGAGGTGAAGAGAGCGCTTTCGTGGTGACTTCCGCCTCATTTTCGTGGTGTGAGCCACATGTTCCTAACGGGAACGCGTATGGAATGAAGATTCATTGTTGCGTCATTCCATACACGTTCCCGTAAGATAGTTTTGATTTGTATGGGAACATTTTCAGCAACATGGGGAAATGAATTAGCAGCATTGTTGTGCAACTTTGGCACGAAATGTGCAACAGGTCTGAATACCTTGGGAAAATGGGTATTATGAACTTGAGATATTGTTTGTAATTTCAGGCTCCAATTAATGCAGGAACTACTCAGTCTCTGTTATAAAGATATTAACGAAATTTTGCAGCTCACAGGTACCAATAATAGGTATCAGAACCGGGATAAGGGACGGGATACAAAAATATGTCAATCTAGGAAAAATGCAATATTAATGCTTCATATTAATATTAATGCAGCTTGGAATAACAAATTTAACATCAATTAAAGGAAATAAGGTATTCAAAAGTCCTTACGCATAGAAGTAACTTGGTTGACCAGCAACACTGACGTCACATTTTGTACACACTTACGTTTTATGCTTTGGCCGTTTTTGTTTTAACCTTTTTATGTAAACAATGCAATAAAAAGGACTTTTGAAAACTAGCAAATTTTGTAGAAAATTGATGTATCTATCGGATAAAACTATTTGTTTAGGACTGAGAGGGCCAACTAGCGAGTAATATTAAACTGAATATCAAAATTATGGAATACGATTTCAATCAATAAAAATAGAACGTTAACCCTTTTTCGACCAGGGGGGTATTTAATATTTCCACGAAATTTATGTAACTTTAACATATTTTACGCATTATAGGTGAAAGATGTCGGTGGTCATTTTTGTTTTGTAAGTAAAGAGGAGGATGGAGCTACAAGGAGCTTTTACAAACAGTATTATTTTCCGAAGTTTAAAACAGGGTGCTCAACTTTTTAAATAGAGGGGTGCGAAGTGGGTTAAGTCTTATCGATAAGTCCGCCTGCAATCACATGATTTGGTCATAAGTTTTTTCAAGTCTGCCCGTGCAAAGCGAAAATTTTCTCGCCCGTTTTTTGTTTGTAGTTTGAGTTAACTTTTCGGTTGGTTTTCTTGATTTTTAAGTTATTTTCTGTTGCTTCATTATGCCTGGTTTTGTTTCCTTATTGTTTACCCCCCTCAAGTGCGTCGTCCCAGCGGTTGCAGCAAGATGTTGTGGAAATCGCTGATTGCATTGTGCGTCATTGGAGCAGCCTTGGCCGAGCAAACGCCCGTATTTCTATGGGGTGCCAACAGGTGGGTCAGACTAATTTCGGCCCGCAGGCTGCGTAGTTAATATCAAGTCCCTTTTTCTTTGTACAGTGAGGCGAAGCCCTCTTTGCGGACCGTGCCCCAGGCGGAGTTTGCTGACCAGTTGGCAGCGCTGCTGAAAGATCACATGGTTGTGGCCTTCGAGGAAAATGGCGTAAGTGCTGCACGTGAAATGGCTGATGATAGACTTTTGTTCCTAATGCATTTTCGTGTGACTGCAGCTGAGCACGAAGGACTTCCTGTGCGCCAACTCCCAGGCGCAGTCCTGCTACGCCAAACTGCAGGGCGTGAGTCCCAAGACGTACTACACCAGCGTGGAGAATCCGTCGGAGGCCCTGCGCTCGGTGGCCGCCAAGCGGGAGCACAACAGCATCGATGCCAGTGGTCGGCTTGTGAGCCCGGCCAAGTGCTCCGTGGGCACGGCTCTCTTTGTCAGCTTCGAGGATGACGAAGATGTGCGCGAGGCGACTCTGGAGTCACATGGTTTGTACACAAAATAGTCTGGGCTGTGATTGAGAGTGGCTGCTAATTTCGTTGTGCTCTTCGACAGACTCTGCCATTGCCGCTATCAGCAAGCAGTTTGATTGCAAGGTGGCTTATCTGTACCTGGCGACACCTTCCACCGCCCCCGTGGTGCAGCGCCGCAAGCGACGTGACACTGCCGCCACCACCGGAGGCATCATGTGGGTTTCGGGCAACCAGTTTCGCATATTCTACACCAGCGTCATGTACAACGGAGTCCCCTTCTCGGTCAACGCTCTCACCATCGAAAACGGAACTTCTCCCGCTACTACGTTTTCCGTTAAGCTGGCCACTGCCGAGGCAACCAAGTCACTCACGTTCGATGTTGTTTATGGCGATGGCGGCTACTTTAGCCTGACCAACGTGGCCTACGCCGGACAGGCCTTCCGCAGCACAGGCATCATCAATGCCCCCACCACTTTCTCCTACTCCTGCGGAAACCTCACCCTGGAGACGGCTGCCACTGACAACATGTACAACACCCTGAGCTTTAACTCGCTGCAGATTCAGGCTCCGTTCAGCAGCACCTACAAGGAAAACTTCCCCTTCGGCGACTCGTGGGACTGTGTGGGCTTCGTTTCGCCTGGAATACTAATGGGTCTGCTGGTGGTTATCATTTTGCTGGTCATCGTATTCATTGGCGTCTGCTGGATGATGGACATCAACACGATGGATCGCTTCGACGACCCCAAGGGCAAGACGATCACGATCAATGCCGGCGTTGATTAAGCGGCCGATTGGTTGTCATAGTTTCCCTTTCAATTTCTTTGTTCAGTCAACAATATTCATTCCTTTCCTCCTCCTCCTTCAGTCTGTCCATACATATATGCATACATATTTACGAATCAATCAATACTTAATACCGTTACCATACAATCATATAATCAGGAAATTAGCTATCGCAATTTATGTCGTATCCATAATTTTCGCCCGCAAAGATCAGCCTACGTTCAGCATCAATAACAACCAAATCGAGGCTGGCCTTTGCCGTCGAAAATTGTCTGGGAACGAGAGTCCCGAGAGAGTTTTGCTTGCAACGACTTTGCAACCAGTATTTCGTTTAGTGTAGCCCAAGCTACGACCCCCCCTCTCCCTAATGTGTGTGTGGCTGTGCCCCAAAGGGAGTACGAGTGTGTATGTGTGTGAGATTGCCACAAGTCAGTAAATCTAAACTTGAATATATCTAAGTGTTTTATAGTTACTTGTTTCCTGCGCAAATACGAGAATGTGAACATAATTTATGCCTCTGTATGATAGTTTATCATTTTGTGTAACGCTCCTGTTCGCAGGCCCAGCGAAAATAAAGTTTTTTTTTTCAATTGTGTTACAAAACATGTAAAGTTATTCTCAACACTGCTGGTCGATGCTGGGATGCTCTTCTGATACAGCACTGATGCAGGGATTACTGTGGCTTTTGGCTGGGTGTTCGAATGTTTTATATGCTCGTGCATACGTTTTTTTCTGCCGCCCACAGAAAGCAATTTCAATTGAATTTTTCCTGCAAAAAGTCATAGATACAAATCAAAAGTTTAATGGAAATTTATTGAGTTGCCATCGACGGGGCTTCAACTTGCCCCTGCGGCTAGTGGAGCTCGATGCATATCTCCCATTCGGCCCCTGGATGGGGCGGACATGGGTGCAACGGAAAGTTTTAAGTCGAAAATAGTTTTCGCTGCAGCAAAGGAAACACTTTTCCTCGACTGCACTCTGGGCACTCGAGCGACTTTCATTAAGTTGCTTGCTTGGGAGCGGGGGGCGTGGCGTGGCGTGGCAGGAAGAGCAAAAAGCATTGTTTATGACATTTTAATCTCTTGTTTATCCGCTTGACTTTTCCACTTGCTGGAAAAGTGCTGCAGCCGCCGCCCCTGGACCTACTCTCTCTCTCTCTTGTGTGTCTGGTCAAGGCGTGCGTAAAATAAACTCTTGGGCAGGCGGCGCAAAAAGTATGCTACGGCTGCTGGGAGTGGGCGAAACTCCCTGAGGCAAAAGGACACAGTTGACTGCACCGAGAGTGCCTGGCAGGCGCTTAGCGTTTTTGTTGCATTAGAAACAGGTCAGTGCGTCATGCACACAAATGAGCATATGACCCAGCCGGAGCTCTGCCCTACAGAGTGCAGGCGGCAGGCAGTGGCAGTGGCAGTGCAGCGCAGCGCAGTCCAAAAACTTGTGCCAGGCCACAGACTGCTCTGGCCTGAACAGTCAGTCGTAGTGAAAAACAGTAATTATGCATAAGTCAACACGCGGCATTCGTAATGAACTCCACTCAAAGCGGAACGAGAGCTCTCCCAGAACCGCCGCGAACACAGTTGGGGAAACTTTTTGGCAGCCAAAAATGTCGCCAAGTTGCCAGCTGCCGAAAGTTTTTCGGCCAGCCAGCCCACAAAAGCAGCTAAGTACGGATCCGTACATATGTATATGGATGGGATGCATAAGCCAGGCGAGCAGAGCAGAGCAGAGCAGGGCAGGGCAGGGCAGCCTCCTGCGGCGAGCAGCGTGAGGCCGTGGCCCTTCGTTGCTCCATAGCCACAGGCCGTAATAAAACGAGCGGTCTACAAATTGCAGCATTAGGCAGACTCAGAGAGGAAGGGGTGCCAAGGCATAGGAAGATGGGAGAGTTAATGGGACAGCGAGAGCGAGGAGGAAACTCTCCAAGTTGTGGAACGAACATGTGTTTTGCTCTTCAGCCAGTAAATGCAGCCAATGCAGTCGGAAAAGTTGCTGGCCATTTTTTGTGTCATTAAGCCCTAGCCAGAGTGCAAATCATTACGCCAACTGATGAGAGTAGCTCAAAGAGAAGACATCAAACAGGGCAGCAGAGGAGTAGAAGAGAGTGGAACAGTGGGAGAGTGGGGGAGAGTTGAGCGCTTAAGCCAAACACAATAAAATCGCTTCCAGCCTGTTAATGATGGCATTTGTGTGCAGCCCGGGAGCTGTCATCACTCCTCCTGCCCCAGAGTATCCTTCAGACCAGACCTGACGCTGCGGCTGCTGT
This sequence comes from Drosophila obscura, assembly GCF_018151105.1. Classification (NCBI taxonomy): domain Eukaryota; kingdom Metazoa; phylum Arthropoda; class Insecta; order Diptera; family Drosophilidae; genus Drosophila; species Drosophila obscura. The sequence goes on along the minus strand of NW_024542774.1, from coordinate 9,276,891 downwards.
TCCCATGCCCTGCCCCGAGCTGAGCAGCTGCTTATCAGCGCTAAGTGGATGTGGAATGTAGGTTGCGGGGCATGTTCAGCTAATAGATATACTCTCCGCGGCAGCATCCAGTGCGGTTGGGACGGCGGAATGGGGAATGGGGAATGGGGGCGTTGCCTAATGAAGTCATTTGTGACGCTGCTTTTAGATGGAGAGAAAGGACTGCTGCGGCAAGTGGTCAAAGGATGTGCAGCTCTGAATGGGCATGAATGAATCAGGGGGAGCGGGAGCAGAGAGTGCGTGTGCCACCATGTCTTCTATGCAGTACTTAGAGCATGGCTAATTTGCTGCTTAAATGCAATCCCAGCAGTTTGTTGGCTGGGGAGACTTTAATTACAGTTGGAACCCTAAATCGCTGCAGACTTTCCCTCGCATCTTCAATGAAGATTTCCTTAACAATTCAAGTAATTTGCCTAACATCAATCTGCTCTTCGTCCTGTAACCACATTCCGGCCACTCATTAACCCTTAAGCCGACAAATCACTCTGCATATTCTCTGCAAGAGATTTGACCCCAAATTATAGGCAATCGAAGTGAGCTGGGGGAATGAGGCCAGTAGGGATATTGGTCTGCCCGGATACGGAAGCTGAGGGCCAACTCTGGCACAGTGGTCAGTGTGGGCGGGGCCATGTCGGGGGTCGGGGATCGGTCGGACAGAAATTAATTAGTTGTCATTTTTAACAATTGGGCGTGACAAGGGAAACGAAACGTTGGTAAACAGAACTTCTGTATGCGGGTGTCATTCTGTGTAACTGAACAAAGAGAAAGGGGGGAACGTAGAGGGGGATGGGAGAGGCTGCAGAGGAGTGAAGCTTAAGCCGGCAGCCATGACAATTGACAAATGATGTTGGCGCCGTGTGACGTGTGACAGATAAGTGCCGAAAAAGGTTTACAACTTTTGTCGAATCTCATTTATTATTGATGTCTGAGTGTCCGGACTCCGGATGTTCCCTTAAGGCTAAATGGCAGCAAATTAAAGGCGACTGAGGACCAGTAGCAGTACCAGTGCTCAGCTTTGCCCCACCAGCAATTAGGCCACATTTCAGTCGTAATTATATGCAGGGCGGATTAGTCCGAGCAAAGCTCCGCTTTGCCTTTGCTCCTACCTACCACTGACCTGACCCACACGGCCAGTGAAGCGTTCAGGCTTAGCGCGTAATCCCGGGCATGCAACTCAACCACTGACCTGTAGCTGTAGCTGTAGCTGTACCTGTACCTGTACCTATGTACTGTATGTACAGCAAGGCCAGCAAATTAATTAGTCCTCTTCATAGAAGTGTCTGCAGCCAACGGAAGCTGTGAAAATTGCTTAGCAACTGGAAACCAGCAGGGCGGTGAATGGAAATTTAGTCCGAAATGAGCCAATTACGAAAAGGCTTAAAGATTTTCCCTCGCATATACAGGAAAAGCTTTGACAAACTTTCAAGTTTCAGGGTCTGATTTCCATGCAGGCTAAATACGTAAACTGTGTGATTTCTGGTGAGGATTCTCTCTCCTTTCATAACAGCTAGGAAAACCCTTTTGCTGAATGTATTAGCCTATTCCAAAGCCGATTATGCAGGACAAGTTCCAAAAGGAGAAGGGAGACACCGAAACAGTTGGCAGCACGTGTATGAACACATTGACAGCTGTAAGCAGATATATTTACACACACAACTGTCTCCTATTCGCACTCCCCGCCGTCAAGCAGATCAAGTGCATTTTTATGTAAATCTATTGTGTGCCACAGAAGGCGACACAGAAGCAGCATACGAGTATTTGCATGGTCCGCTTCCGCCTTCGATTTCGCTTTCCATACGAATCGGAATTGAAAGCAGCCTCCGCTCTGCTCTTCATTTTACTGCTTACTTTTTGACGCTACGCAAACGGAGAGGAGACGAAGCGTCACGTAAGCCTTCTGTGAATGCCACACGCCACACTGCCACAATCTTACGTGTGGCATGAGGCCCCTGCCCCACCGCGGGCATTATTGATTGAGTGGGAATAGCTTGTTCGCATCTGTTCGCAAATCATATTCAATACAGGAGTATTGTTTGTTCTTTTACGGCTGCGAACACATTTTCCTTTGGCTTTTCTCCGTCTGCTTGTTAAAGGAACTTTTACTGCTGCGCCCCTTTTGTATTGAATTTCTAAGGATACATATTATGATTTTAACCAGATGTTTGTGGTGCAACGAAGAAAGCGTTTTCAACTCAATGAAGTATATACAATATATATATATATAAAGGTCTTTTTGTTGCACATATTATAGGATAACTTGAATAGGAAAAGCTTAGCTATATCTGGCTTAGCCAAACATGCATATGTATTCGTACGAGTATGTATGTATGTATATGTATGTATGTAGTTATGCATCAAAATGTGTACATATATTTCCCTTCTTTCATACTTCTGTTGTTACACAATTTTGGTTTTGTTTTGTTTTGTAGATTTGATTGCATTTGGCCCACTGACTCTATTTTATTCTTCATCCGCATGGGTGGTGCGGCCAGAAATTGTAGCCAAACTTTTGTGCAACTTAATCATGCTGCACAGGATCAGGGGCCAGGGGCTAGGGGCCATGACGGAGGAGTTCCTGACTCCTAGTCGCAGTCGTCGTACCTTTCCGTGTGCAGGATACATTGTAGCCACAAAAGTTTTCACATTAAAACCGTTTCTGGCTGGCAAATTGTGAAATGAGTTAGCAGCACTCGCTGGGCACTTTGTTACCCCCCCCGACTCCGACCCCACTCCGTCCCGCACCGACAAAGGGATGGATTCCTTGGAAAAGTAAAAGTTGGAATCTGTGAATGGGTTGGATGGGCATGACATTTATTTATTATTAAAATATTTCGTGTTTTGTTCAATTTGTTGAAATTAAACAGCAATTTGTGAATGAATGAATGTTTAGCACTAAATAATTGATATTGCATTCCTACGTACCGACAATACAATGCAGTGCCAGCAGTGTGCAGTGCCGCAGTGTGGTGTGGTGTGGCATTGCCACCCATTGAAAAGCCAAATAAACAAGGCCACATCAAGTATTTTGCTTCAATTAAACATATCTGTTGCATAAGCTTTCCAATTATAAACTTGTGACTTCAATTATGCAACACTCATTGTTCGACAATTAAACTGCATGAATTGTTTTTAAATGTGGACTTATGTGGGGTAAATTTCATGCAATTTTTAAGCTTTGAGAGCTTTGAGCTTGTAGTTTTATTTTATCTTTAGAGAATAGGAGTGGGAATAAAAGCCCCAGATTAGCATTGGCAATGCCACCCTGGATGAGTACTACTCGCTTACGTACACCTTTCATTTCATACTCTAAAGTCTGCCATTTTGTGTGCATGCCTTGGCCCCTCCTCCGTTGGCTGTGTTTTTGCAGCAAGCTGCTCTCTTATTCCGCTCTTCTGATTAAATTTGGCAGCTTCGAGTGGCTGTTGCTGGCACATGGCCCAGAGGTGGCAATCCCCTTACACTTGACCATGGTGCCGGAGCCACCTAATTGTGCATGAAGCTGTCGGGGCTCATACTCGTCCAAACTTTAAGAGCTTTATTTTATTTTATGTAATATTTTCATGGCACTATACATACATAGTTCTTTTGGGGGGCTTACACGCTATCTACGGCAGAGTGGAAATGCTCCATGCTCTCTCTTTACTCAACCTTTGACACAGCGTTGCCAAGCTGTAAACTTGTGGAGGGTAAGCGAGGTGGAGCGGGGAGCAATGAGAGGCGGAAACAATTTTGTGCCACGTTAAATTGTTGATGCTTGGCTGTTGCGGACGTGTGTGTGTGTGTTAAACATTTTGTAGTATTTTGCAGTTTTGTAACTTTATAACGGGACACTCATATGCACATATACACTCACACACACACTCATGACAGAAGCAGCAACAGCAGCAGAATCATCCAAGTGCAGCATTGCCAGCTTTTGGCTTTTCTGTTTGCTTCTGTTGTCTGGCTATTATATGGCCCCGCTTCTCTGCTCTGCTCTGCTCTTCGCCACGTTCTTGCTCTCTCATTTACTGCCTGCTTTCTTTCCCCACACACGTACACACACGTCGGCAAGGCATTGCCATTGTCATTTTTTATACGAAAGTGACCATGCGAAGTTGTTTGTGTCGCTGCTGTCGCTGCTGTTGCTGCTGTTGCTGTTGCTGTTGCTCCAGTTACCTTTTGTTGTTTCTGCTGCTGCTGCTGCTCTTCTGCTCTTGCTCGGTGGATGCTTCATCCTACATGCTTGTGTTCATTCTGCTCAATTCCAGTTAAGAGATAACATTTTTATGACATCACTTTTCTTTTTCATTATTTATTTGGCCATCGTTGGCCATCCTGTTGCCTCTTGCCGCTTCCCTGCTGTTGTTTCTCTTGTGTTTCTCCTGTTGCTGCCAGCTCGACAATTCGCTGCAAATGATGAGCAACGACAGCGCCTCGGGAGTTTATAAACTTTATGTTTATTGAAGCCATAAATTGGCAGTGCATATGGCTGGTCCCCTGTTCCCTCTCCCCAGTTGCCTCGTCGTGGGTTTCCAATTTTCCCCGTGCTATGCTGCACGTCGTATACGTAATATGATATTATGTACGGCCTGCCCATTGTTAGCTGAATTATGGCATTAACAACAGCGGAGTGCATGCTCTGAAAGGATGTATTGAAATTATATGCCAGGCCAGAGATTGGCCATTAACCATTAGCCTTGGGGTCTGGCCAGCAATACAGCTATTATCTGCCATACTTTTCCATGCAACATTCTCCCAATTTCTGCCTCAACAATTGCCCAAATTTAAAAACAGTCTCCACGCTTTAAAGCTATTTTAGTTTGCTACGAGCCGGAGTGCTCGGATTGGACTGCCTAATTGCGTGGCCATTAAATTGACCAGAACGGAACAAATATGCACAGTAGCAAAGAGGAATCTGTAAATCTGCAAACTACACCACAAAGGGATCGCATTAAAACACACACACTAAAAACCCATTAAATTCAAATAAAATCCAACTCAGGCATTTTTTGTGCATTTAATGCCATAAATCAGAAAATTTCACAGACACAGACACAAACACCCACGCACCCACGCACACATAAAGAGCCACACACATCCTCCCACCCCAGAGAGAGGACAAATCCGGGCCTAAGCTGGTTGGAGCAAAAGCCAAACAATGCGAATTGTGCGTCCGTCCGGGCCAGGATTGGGCCAGGACTTGCACCCGGATCAGAGTTGGGGATGGATGGGATCGGGGTCGGGGTCAGGTTTGGGTTAGGGTTCGAGTTAGGGGATTGCAGCTCTGCCTGTATGTGGCTTCCAAGCCGATTACTTATCCGGACTTACCACGGTATATCATGCCGTGGGAAAACCTATTCTACGAAGAATGTGTTCTCCTTGAACACTCCTCGAATCGGATAGCCATCCAAGATGGGTACGCCTCATTCCCAAGTACAGGGTATCTCCATAGCCGCATAGATATTTCTTTCTCGTAGTTATTTCTCGTTGGGCAACATGTAAATGTTCCAAAATGTTGTTGCTGCTGCTTCTTGGAGTTTTGTTTTGTGGTCGCTGGGCATTTAAATGCCACACATTATTGCAACACGAGGGGTCACTCCACCTCCCCCCCCATATATCCCCTCTGGCTCTATTCAATGGGCAATCAAATCGTAAAATTCCAAACAAAGAGAGGACCCATTGGCTGCCATGGGCAACAACAGGCCTGCTGACAGACGAAACAAATTTTTGTCACACACACACAAATCGTTTGACCGATTGGATGCCATGGATTTGCACATATGTCGGAGTGCGGTTAGCCATTCGTTGATGATTTGGAATTTTGGCAAAGCGAGGGAGGAATACATGTATTCCCATTTATAAGAATAAATCAGAGCACAGACCGACCCGCAAAAGCACACAAAAACTGGTTTGTGATTAAGAGATTTTCATTACACAGCAAGGCCCTCTGGGAGCGAAATACAGAAGCAAACACTCTCAGGTAACTCTCGAGTAAAAGACACAGGGAAAAGTGTGTGTATACACGATTGCAGACACATGTAGCATGCCACTCCAGCGGAAGCTGTCATAAAAACGGCAACACAGAAGGTAAATTCGGTAAAGCAAAGCAAAGCAGAGCAGAGCACATAAATGTATGGCATTGCAGCTACAGCATCTGCTGCTGCTTCTGCTGCTGCTGCTGCTCCTCATATTTGCCGACAGCCAGACAGATATATTGTCGGCCCTACCCAGGCATCGAAAGCGGTGGCAGGAGCAACAGCAGCAGCAGCAAGAGCTGGAGCTGGAGCAACAATAAAAGTGAAAAGCGCACTCAGGCCATTGGCAAATGGTATAAACGTGTTGTGCTCCTCTGCTCTGCTCTTGTCCCTTGTACTATCCCTTGAACATGGCCATATTTTTGGGGTAGCAGCGTTGCTTACCTTGCCACCAGCGCACAGATACACATGAGTGTCCCACGCCGACTTTGGCTGCCCCATGAATAATGGTCATTGAGCCACAGGAGCAGGAGTAGGAAGAGGAGCAGCGGCAGCAGCAGCTTATAGTGTGAATTATTTGCGCCGTGTGTATTAAAATGCAGCTCAAGCTAATGCAGCCGCATGCCCTGTGCCTACTACTACCTCATGCGCCCTATCTGCTGCACTCCTATCGCTTTGGCAGCCCCATCCAAAGTCCGCCGTGGCGTCCCTTGCGGCCGTCGTATGTGTAATTTGATTTACGTTGCTCATACGAATGGGGCGACTGACCACTTAGAGTGTGGCTTCGACTCTGGCTTAATGGCCATACGATCATATTTAATAGTTAACTGCTTTGATTCTCGACCCAATACTGGGGTGCAGCAACATTCGGATGCCGCATCACAGACAGGCATATTGAATTATGGGTTTGCTGGGATTCGAGTGTCTGAATTAGCAATCATGTAAGGGTTAGAAGGAGGTCAACCAGATAAGACTGTCCATTGCCACGTTCATTGATGCCAGAACAAACCCGTGAGACATACGGGAAGCCGTGCTCCTACATATTGAATGGCATGCAAATCGAGTGATTGCCAATACAACAAATTGTAGGACAGGGTGCCACATTCCAGTGGAGTGCTGTAGAGGAATGTAATGGAGACAGCATGGAGCGGCCTGTTAATTGATAAGGATTAAAGCCTCAAACAAAGTGTAAAGCATACCAGCAGCCAGCCATGGGTAAATATATGTATTTTAATTGAAATTTATATATGAATTATGAGTAATAAATGAAACACGTGTACATATATATAATTCCACCTGCCCGCGGCTGCTGCTACTGCTACCCTCATAGTTCTTTGTTACGTATTTATATAGTTATAATTACAAGTATGCACGTGTAATTATTATCAATGCGGTTGTGTGGTTTCAACTGGGGCTGCAATCTAATTAAATTCCGCGGTAAGATAAAAAGCAGGGGAATCGGTTTAAAGACGAAACGTGCGATACCCTTAATGCAGTAAAGTAATTGATGCCTTTAGTGCAGTGACCTGCATTGCTGTCAGCTCATGGAGGCATCCGCCATTACTGTAGCAACAGCAGCAGCAGCAGCAGCAGCAGCATCATTGTTGCCCTGTTTGCTGATGGCGTTGCAAACAGGCCTGCCTGATGAGAGAGCAACGACAGAAGAAGAGGCGGCTGCAGTGGGAGCAGCATCCTTAAAACAGGATGCCAAAGTATGACACAGGAAGGTGGCATGGCATGGCACCGAGCCCGAGGCCGGGCCCGAACCCGCCCACAATTAAAGCGATAAAAGCGCATAAAAAGAGCTCTCTGCTGTCACTTTGCAGCGGCGTAAATCAGCAGCGGATGCCAGTCGCAGCAGGACTCTACTCTCTCCCTTGCCACTCACATGTTGCGGGTACTTAAAAGCCACGGCACTCGTAATAAGTGCCCTTGCAGCTGCTGGGTGCGGCTGCCATGTGGGGAGGTCCGATGACACAGATTCCAGCCAGCTCGCATCGTTGGCTATTACACGCATTAACCGGGCCTGTGAAAAGTTGGCCAATTGTTGCCAAAACTCCAGGCCCCACCGCTGCGAGCTACCGTTTACCTTCTCCCTTCTGCCTACTGCCTCCTGCCACCTGAGTCGATGATTGGGGTAATGGAGGGAGCGCATTTCGAACTGGTCGAACGCCCCTAACGTATCTGCGCTCCTCGTGGTCCACTCAATCAACTGCACTCTACCTGTGAAGTGCCTTGCCGTGAATAACAAACGCCATTAAGCAATTTTCCCCGCGACGTGGATAACGGCTGTCAGAGGGACGAAGATTAAGCTGATTACCATGTCTACGTTATCAGCTGATATTCTGATATTCATGGCATAAAAGACTGGCAACACCCTTAAGAGCCTTCCATTGCCTATCGAATTACTAGCGCTCATTACGTATACGCCACGTATAGTCCTTCCTGGACGAGGCCGTAGTTAAAGTGCTTTTGGTATATGCAAATGGTGTTGCCCATTCGCAGTCCGCGGACCACATCCAATCCATTACATGCGTTTTAGCTGGATAAACAGCTGCAAACCACAGTGACAGCAACACGGAACCGGAGGGGCGCTGAGGCTGCGACCAAAGCTGCATTAGCAGGCAAGTCCGCCGCAAAAGGGCACCAAAATTCGCTTCATCTGTAGGTATGATGATGATCCTGGGCTGGGGACGGGGCTGGGCTGGGGACGGGCCCTGCCTAGATGAGTGGATGCCACACATTAACGTTGAATGTATTAACCGACAATGCAGTGCCCACCATAACCAGCATAGCCAACTGCTGACTGCTGACCAACACCAGCTGAATTGTTTGCCGCTGGCTCTGGCCGATTCTCGGAATTAGGTCAACATGTTGCCACCACAGAGCACACACACACACACACACACACACACACACAACAAAAGAAAACATGGAAAATAAAATGGCCAATGGAATGCTTGCTGGACGCTGCTATCAGCGCTTGCATTTTAATTGCAAATTTTCTTTCATACAGTTGGCCACACTATCCGACTGTGGACAGAGTCGGGTGTGCGAGGAGAGGAGAGGCGAGTGGCAGAGGGGACTGGAAATAATTTATTTGAGACGCTTAGCACGAGATTAACGGGGGAATGTAAACCCAGTCTGGCATCGAGGCGAGCAGCGAACCGGAAACGGATTACGTACCAACGGAAGTAGAAAGTCACACGTAATTTAATATCACGCTGGCAATTTACGATCCCAGACTCAGACCCCAACACCGAGCTGTGGGTGAGATGGAGGGAGGACTGCTGGGTAATTGCATCTGTGGGACTGTGGAATCCATCCTCACCCTCAATTGGCCATCAAATTAAAGAAGCTCTTTGAATCCAGCCAACGATGAGCTCTTTAAATTGAGTTTTCCCCCTGCCAGCAGGATGCTTGGCGATGGTTGCCACAAGCAGCCGGATGCGGAATATGTGGCGGTATAGAGCATATCCCTTCAGACATACATATGTACATATACATATTGTAGATGTAGATGTGTTTGTCAACCAGCAGCGAAATGTATCCTGACAGCTGGCTGTCGTCGGTTGCGGAAACCTTTTTAGCTAACCCAAAACCCTAATTGGCTTTGAGGCTGGTTGGTGCCTGACTGGGGCTGTGTGTGCGCTGCTGCCAAGCTGATTTGCCACCGCACCACCACTTCATGACTCTTCATAGTTTAATGTGTGGCTGATGGTTCAACTACTGCACACAATCGATAACCTTTCAATCAGCCAATCCTTGGCTGCTCTGTTTCAGCTTTCAACAATTATGGAGGCTGCCATTTCCGTTTCCTGCTTGCTGTTTGCTGTTTGTTCATGCTTTTATTTATTGTTTGAACAAACAAACCAGAGAGGCTACTACTGCAAAACGTTGCTCGAATCCAACCAGAAACCCAATTCCGATCCCAATCCCAATCCCTATGGACAGACCGCAGTCACGCGTATCCAACCCACTGGCAGGCGTAATTGTTTTTTTGAAGTGCGCATTGGCTAGACTTTATTTATTGTTTGTTGCACCCAAACACCAATTAGATATACATCATTTACATGCACGTAGCGGTAGCTGAGTGCTTGATTCGGCTGCCTCCCTCCATCGAACTGAAGCTGCCACTGCCACTGCAACAGCAGCTACAAAATGTTTGTTGTTGTTCCTCTGTGGCATTTGGTTATTCGATTTTCACCAATTGATTGACTTTTGGGCTTTGCATTGATTCTCTTTGCGTACGAGCACGACTACGACTACGACTACGAGTATTGTATGCAAATCCTGTACCAAAGCCACACACACAAATGTACACACGCACACGCATAGACTTAGACACAAACAAACAGCACATCAGACGTGTTCTGGCCATGCATTTATTTGCGTATTTTGATAGTTTTTGCTTCCACCAATCCAGTGTACGGACATCTATGCGGTCAAAAGGCTGTTTCTTGGATCAAATTTGTGGTTGCTTATCAAAAAATGTAAATTTTTAGTTGAATTGTTGAGCATTTTGGTCAATAAATCTCTTTGGTTGGTCTGCAAAGTCATAGAATTTGATGAAATAAATATTAACTAAGCATCTAAGCCTAGTACTGGCGCAAGAGTATTCGTACTCGGCTTATCTTACCTTTTCCAAAATTTGTTGGCAGCAACTTTTATAATTGCATTTTTCTCTTTCCAAATTTGCATTGATTTCGTGATTTAATTTTTCTTTTCTTTTGTATTCTTTTTTTTCGTTGTGTCGCCAACAACAGACGACGGGACACGAGGAATTGCAAATTTAAATGCCGCAGCAGCTGCAGCTGCTTATGGTAATTGCGTCCGACTGTCCTGTCCTGTCCTGTCTGTTCGCCTGTTTGCCTGTCTGTTCTTCCATCCGTAGGGCTGCTGTGGCAAGCAACTTAGTCACACCAACTGGCAACTAATAATGCAAAACTCACTTTATAACTTTCAATGACCAACAGGAGAGGCAGAACACAGTGGGGCAGTAGGCATGGGCATGGGCCATGGGCATGGAGAGGTGGGGCAACAGGGCGAACAGGACAAGCGAGGACTACTATGGCGACTAAAATTGAGTGCCGTTTGTGAACAGCTGGAAACTTATGAAAGTTGTTTGCCAAACAACAATAAAATAAATTGCGTGAAGCGCGCAAAGGAACGGACGAGTGGAAGGAGGGGAGGAGCGGGAGTGCGCTTCGAGTTGCCGTTGCCGTCCCGGGGTTAAGGTGTGTGTGCCATACGGCATTGTGTTTGTGGCATGGCAGCAGCCAACTTGCGTCAATTGTCATTTCGTACTTGAAGCTGTGCTTGGTGCTGGTGCTGCTGCTGCCTTCAACTTGACTTTGTCTTTGCCGCCTAGTCGCAACGCTTTTATGGCCATTGTTGTAGCTGTTTGTTCCTGCCTCACTGCCTGCTCTGTCCTGTCCTGTCCTGTCCTGTTCGTGTCGTGCCTGCTGTGATTTATATGGCTCTAGACAACCCAACCGAACTGTGGAGTGTAGAAAAGGAAAAGGTGTAAAGAACTTTTGCCTCTCGCAACTCTCACATTTTATGAAGTTCGCACAGCGGGTTATCAATTTGTATATTGTCGCTACATCTCTGTCGCTGTATTATTAAAAATCACTGAGCTGGAAGCATCAAAGCGGAACTTGCCGTCACAGTCAGAGCAGATATGGATACGGATGTAGATACATACATATATGTATACATATGCATATACATATAATAAATACATGCATGTACTATGAAAATATTTAAACATGTATTTGTTGATGGCACAATTATGGTAATGTTTGCATGAAGCAAATGTAAATGTTGAAAGCAGCCACAAAAACGTTTGGCATATCATAACTTTAAAGCATACACTGGGCCAGTCAATTTGCATATTATTTTTATGGACTTTACAGTGCAGGGTTGAGGCCTGCTCCCCACATTTCAATTACCATCCACCGAAAAGCAGCCATGGAGTCTTCGGGTTTTTCGCTTGGGAACGCTCTTCATTTGTTTATTCGACTCTCCATTGCAGATGATTGCACGTAACCCTCTTCCCCCACTGCCATATCCATTGCCAGTTGCTTCGATTCCGCCTCGCTGTTATCAATGATAACAAAAAGAGAGAGAGAGAGAGAGAGAGAGGGAGAGAAAGAGAGAGAGAGAGAGCACTGGCATGGAGAAGGCATATCAGCATTATAATAAATTGTGTTCTTTCAAGCAGCTGCGACTTGGCTGGCCAAATGCGAAAAAGAAATTCGCACAGAGCTGGCAACAAAAAATGTCCAGTAAGGTTTCTCTTCTTTCTGCGTCTTTTTCCTCCACTCCACATCAACTGCGTCCATTGTTGCCTTTCGTTTTCGCATCCGATTCGGATTACGTTGTGGCAAATGCAAAATACTTTCAGGAGTCCCAAGGAGTCCGGGGATGGTCCAGGGTGCGGGCTCCGTAAGCAAGTTGGATTGCACCCAAAGCCGTTGAAACTGTTTAACTTTTTGTGCTGGGCTCCGCCTTTGCAGTCAAATAAATATTTATGGAAAAATGTTAATTCGTCGCGCTTTAATCTAAATGTTAATTTGTGCCCCGCAAATAAATCACTTGGTAGGTAGCACGGCGGATGCGTAACGCGCTGGAATTGAATCGAATGGCAGCCAGCGCTCGTGATCCACACACTTCTCCATCTGTGTTTGACTTTACCTCTGTTGGATTAATTAGAGCGCAGAGCGCAACAAAATGCTCCTTGGGGACCGATTGTCGGGGCAAAGTTAAAGTGTGAGTGGGGCTTTTTGAGTGGTGCCCCTCCTCCTGCTGCGCTTGAGCTTTTGCTGGAATAAAGTGTCGTCGGCAGGTGTGAAGTTTTAATTAGCGCCCTGACCACAGCCACTAGGTAATTACGCGTCTGTCGATTAGCGGGAACTCAGCGTTAGTGGTGACCGCAGCAGCAGCTCACTTGAAAGCACTTTAATATGCCGGCTTTAAGCGGCAGCTGCACGCCCATTATCAACTGCCATATATATCCAGGCCGCGTCCTCGAATGATGAGCCTGTAATTAAGGAGTCTGTACACACAAATTGAAGCACATTCGGAAAGGCAAAGCCTTCATCAGCAGCCCAATTCCATTCCATGTTGCATTTCATATGCCACGAATATTTACCCAAAGAGCCTGGAGGCACTTTTCAGCCCATTATGGATGTGCTCTTTGAGCGGAAGAGATGAGCAGGGAGAGAGTGCAGCAGAGCAGGCATGAGCAGGCATTCGAGGTAGGATGGGGGTTGCCTGGTTGCCCATTAGACATTAATTACTCAAATATGAAAGCACACGACCGATATCAGCAGATACATATGTATCTACTGACAGCTGTCATGTTTATTTGCAGAACTATTTGCAGAGCAGGATTTGCCTTGAGCACAGAACTTAAATGTCGGTGTTTTCGGGGTTTCATTTTTTAAGATTGTTGCCAGATCTCATTAAAACTGGGCTATTCCCATGAATATATCACACAATTCCGATTGTTATTTCAAGCTTTCATGATTAATGATATTTTCCGCTGCTCTTCCATCCCAAAAGTGCTGTCCAAGCGTTTACCCAACTCATTTATGGCCCCTGCCTATTGGTCCCCAGGCCTGTTGGTTCTGTCTGAGTAATTGCTCTTGAGTTTTGCATACAGATTGTCATGGAATTTTGATTATTTTTCAACAAAAGTTGAATGTTAGATGTGGGAAATTTTGTCAACTATTCAGCTGAAAGCGAAAAGAGTATGGCAACTTTAAGGCCAGCGAATTCTACGAATAAATGGCATAGATAACTTTATGGCCAACAGTGCACTTTGTCTCCAGCCCGTCACGGAGCACACACACACACAGAGGTAAGGAGGGAGTTCAAGAGCAGTTAGCCCCATGGCTTTGGAATGCATTTAACATCCAGAGCAGAGCAGGGCTGCGGGGCAGGGCACAAGCTCGTTTTTTATGACTATGGAAGGGGGATGGATGGGAATGGGGCTGGGGATGGCGTAGCGGTTAGGATGAGGACGGGGCTGGTTTTGAGCTACGTGACATGCATAGTTCATTGGTTTTGACCCGAGCACGGACAGAAAATATTGCAGTTGTGATATGTTTGAGCTGGCTCGGATATCCGAGAATGCCCTTTGCCATGTTCCATGCTTCAGTAGCCTGACACTCCCCACAGTCCCAGTTGCCAGTTCCCAGCTGCCAGCTCCCAGCTCCCAGCTGCCATGCCCATTGCCATTGCCATTGCCATTCCACCTCCCATTTCCTTCCGAAACTGTGAAACGAAACTTTTGAGGTGCTAATGAAAATTGTTCAACTTTTTGCACAGATCGGAAATGGATATGCAACTAGATTGGTATTCGCATCCGCATCCGCCACATCCGCGTGCGGCTAATTGCATGTGTTCCAGTGATACCAGAGCAGTTTGCGTCTTAAAGTTGCCCCTCCCTTCGTTGAAAGTTAAATGAGAGTTTTATGTCGTACACGAACGAGGCCCAACAAAAGCGAGGTGTATTAATTTTTTTTTGGGGACCAGCAAACAAGCAAAACCAATTTGCTACAAAACGAGCAGACAAGCTGGAGCGGGAGCGGGAGCAGTGGCTGCGGCAACCACAGCAGCCAGCAGCCAGCAGCAGTTAATTTTAATTACGCACACACGACCGTGCCGCATGGTGTTGCTGCGACACGGGGCATCTCAATTTAGACACCTTTTCCAGCATTCTGCCAGCTCCGCACGCCACCACAGGCTCCAAATTGCCATTAAATGTGGGGGCCGTGGGCGGAGCACCTGGGCGTGGCTGTGAATAAACGACAATGGGTGTTTTTAGCGGCCATGCGTGTGGAATATGAGCTGGCGGGAAATGAAGCTTCCTTCAATCGTTTGAAGGTGCTCCAGAACAAAACAAATTAATTTCCAGGTGTATACGGTGGAGTTAAATGGAAAATGCGGCGAACAAAAATAAAACAAACATAAAACATGAGGGTGTAAAAAGGCAATTACCAAGTGTATTTCAACCGTTATGAGGCTCCCCGCTCTTCAGCTAAATGAATTTCACTTACGATTTGCGACTGACACTTCCACAGTGCAGCGGGTGGGGGAGGAAGACAGGCACACATGTGTGCACACACTCATTTATGAGGTAACGGTTAGTTCTTGCATTTCAGTCAAACGTTCAACGCGGCTGCCTGGCTGGCTGGCTGCTCTTTTGCTTGCTTTGGCAAAAGTTTAGGCGAAACAGTTATTTGCTTTCCTCCTACTCCCACTCACTAACGCTCTCTCACGCTCATGCAGATGAATCGCAAGGCACGTTGGTTCGTGCACGGTATGGCTCTCACGCTTTCGCTCAGCATCTCTCTCGCATCGATAATGCGTCAGCCAAGCGCAGCCAAGTTGCTTTTGAGTAGAGGCGGCCGCTCACTCGCATGACCATACCTTCCCATTAGGTGTACCATGCCCCGCTCCTCAGCAGACAGAGAGAGAGAGAGAAACACAGTTAAAGACTGGGAATTGCATTTTACACAATATTCGTAATTTATTTAAAATGTTCATCTCTTTACACACCACACATACATTGCAGCAGCTTACACACTCGTACGGTACACATTTCCTTCTCTTTGTGAGAGACATTAAAGGGATATGACTTTCAATTGCCCCCAGGAATCAGGGGCTTTGTTTCGCTTCGCTTTGCTTTGCTTTTACTTTGGTTTTTGCTTTTGCTTTTCGTTTCTCCTAACTAATTATGTATGTAACTCTTTTGCATTTGCAGCTCTTCCTTCCTTTTCAAACATTTATTTTGATAAGTAGTAGAATTAATTTTCTGTATATGTATATGTATTGTATGTATATATATTTACTGTGGGTAAGTGTGTGTTTGTTTAAAACATTTACATTTGTTATGCAAGTTTTGATTTGCAACCATAATACATAAATACCTGTAATTAGCATTGGATTAAATATTCGTTTATATGTATATTTAGTACAAGAATTATTCTGTTCAAACTTCAAGCGAAACGATTACTGAATATTATTTGCAAACTTTTACAATCTGACGAACAAAATACGAGTACATATGTATGTATCTTCTATATATACGTATATATACGCTTGCTCGAGACCTAATCTTTTGGAGAAGAGTGACTTTTTCGTGTGCGGGCCTGTGCAGCAGGGGTAGCGTAAGAGAGAGAGAGAGAGAGAGAGCTCTGACCAAAGAATATCTGTATGAATGCAGTGCAATGCAATAAAATATACATATGTATGTATGTATATAATTTAGGTGTTGAATGAACATATCTAGTAAAATATCTATTAATTTTGATACCTCTCACTAAGTTAATCTAAATATCACTCGGTTTCTTGATGTTCTTTTTTGTCCTTCTGGTTTTGTCTTCTTGTTGTGTTGAATTTGGAATTTCTTCTACCACACACAATTGTATACAATATCATTCTCATTATTCACGTTGGATGGGTGGTTCATAATACTAAATTAGGGCTGCCAGTATCAATCGAATGGAATGGCCGTCGGATATGCTCTTTGTTTGTGCGGTTACACCTCCTCGTAGCTGCGGCACTTGGGCAGCGGTCCCGACCACTTGCCATCGGGCTGGCACTTCGGTCGCTCGGGCGGCCCCGTATTCCGGTGGTCCTCGTTGGTCTGGACAAAGCCTGGGCGGCACTGGACGCTCAGGTAGTCGCCCGCATCGTAGTTGAATTTGAGGGGAGCTATCAGACCGTTGGGCGGGTCGCCGGGATACGGACACTGCGACTTGCCTGCACGTTGGGCGAGAGCATGGAGAGCATTGCATGGATGGTCATTGGTCATGCATGGTGGTGGTGGTATGGTGTATGGGTTTGTGGTGATTTGGTGATCGGTATCGGTATCGGTATCGGTCGATTGTTACAGCGGAAATACAACACAAGAGTCATTAATTCATTTTGGATGGTGAGTGGGCCCCACTCGGAAGATTGATTGGGATCGGATCTCTCGCAGCATATCTGTGCGTATATGTGTGTATGTTAGCAGCGGATGTCTACTTACAAAATGGCGGCGAGTGCGACCAGAATCCGTTCTCCGTGCAAATGATGCTCGACTCGCCAACCAGGGTGTGACCATCGTTGCAACTGAATGTGACCAGAGCGCCCACGGTCAGCCGCCGCTGGCCACCGATGCCACCGATGCGTCCGTTGAGCGGCGCCACTGGCATCACGCACTGAATGACTGCGGTACGGTTTGGGGGCAAATCACAGGTGGCACGGCACACAGGTGTGGTGTGGAATTGAATAAACGAAACGGATTATCAATTGTCCAGTTACGCATCAATAAATTAATGTATGGTCATCCATCCACTCACCTTTGCAGCGCGGAACGGGGCCACTCCAGACGCCCGTCGGCTCACAGTCCAGCTGCGCCGGTCCGGTCAACTTGAAACCCCACTGGCATTTGAACACCGCGCGCCCCCATGCCGAGGTATTGAGTTCAATGAGACTGAGATGGGGATCGTCGAGTTCGAGGCGCGGACATTGGATGGAGTGGCATGTTGGCGGCGGCGATGACCAATTGCCGGAGGCCAGGCAGGTGGCGTTCCAAGCGCCATCCAGCCGGAAGCCCTCGGGGCATTCGTACAGAGCACGCTGGCCGAGCTTGTTGCCTTCGAGGCGCAGCTTGAGCGGCGCCAGCGGCTCTGTCAGCTGCGGGCACGTCGAAGTGGCCACCACGACGGCAATGCTGTTCGTGAGTCCGCGTGGCGATGTGCAGGTAAAGGTGCCCGAGTCATTGTTCTCGATATTCTTGATGCTCAGCCGATAGCGTACGGCCTTCTCCTCCTGCGCCGGCGACCAACCTGGACGGCGGCGGAAGTGCGAATCCATGTACAAAGATCTCCTGCATGCCACAGGAGACGGTACTCACCTGTCGCGTACTGCATGTACCAGCTGGTCCAGCTCCACTCGGGAGTTCCCCGCACCCGGGGATACATGCAGTCCATCAGCACGGTGCTGTGCGGGGGCACAGCCATCACGCCGGAGGGTTCGAACGAGTGTGAGCCATTGAAGACCTTGATGCGGATGGAGGGGGCACTGTCCTCCGAGTAGTTGGTCAGCACGGTGGTGGGCACACAGCTGGGCATGCGGGGTGCCCACAGGCCGTTGGAGCAGAGTACTCGCGACTCCCCCAGCAGCTTGTAGATGCCCAATTCCTGGCAGCGTGCCTGCAGTGAGTGTCCATGCGGCAGATCCCAGCCAACGTTCTGGGATTTGGCAAGCACAAGGACAAGGGGCAAGAGAGGCAGGCACAAGGCAGAAGGCAGGCATTGAGAGGGAGGCGTGCAGAAACAGTGACAAAGTGAGAGAGAAACAGAGAGAGAGACAAAGAGAGAGAGAGAAAGAAAAAGTGGAGAAAAGTTAGCTGAAAATCAAATGTGATCCCGATCTGTTTTTGGGTTTTTGTGGGTTGGGCGAGTGGCTCTGGTTACGGGCTACGGGTTACGGGTAGGATACTCTGGCGTGCATATCCCCGAGTCTCCGTGTAGTAGTCTTCGAGTATCTGTGTGCGAGTATCTGTGTGTGTGTGTGTTAGTGTTAGTGTGTGGGTGCGAGAGTGCATGGATATAGACCGTGCTCAACAGGGACCCACTAATTGGACCCGCTACATCCGCTATTCACGTGTGTCTGTGTGGCTGTCTGTGTGTGTGTGTGTGGCTGTACTGGGTATCTGTGTATCTGTGCATCTGTTTATCCGTGTTGTCGTTGACATCTACGTAACGAGCATTCTACACAACAGCATCTATAGCGACGACTCACAATTTCTGTATTTGAGAGAAGTGTCGATTTGGATAAGCGCGTTTTACGCCAGCCGCGATTTGGTGGTATCGGTGTCTGCAAGAGAGAGAATCAGAGAGTACCAAAACATAGAACATAGAGAATCGTTGCCTCTTCGGGCATCCGCATGCACATGATGACGCTGGACTTGACAGAGAGAGAGAGAGAGAGAGAGAGAGATTGGGTGCAGCTGATATGAGGATAGAGATAGTCAGAGAGAGATAGAGCGAGAGAGAGAGAGAGAGCGAAGTCGAAGAAGGTCGCAGGCGGAGCGAGCTCCTCTGAACTCCTCTGTTATTGAGATTGAGGCCTCTACGCATGGGCATTGGATGGGGTTCGTTCCCTAGAGATCCATGTATGTATGTGTGTATGTGTGTATGTGGGTGTGGGTGTGGGTGTGCATGTAATGTTGTGCTGTAGCAGGTGGTTGTGGTGCATTAGTGATGCCAGTGGTGCAGCAGCAGCCGCTCGTCGTCGTCCACTTACCACTGAGATGTTGCGATAGCTGAGCAGCAGATGCGACGGTATCCGGTTCACGTGGCAGCTCTTGTACAGCGGCTGAAACTTCACATTCCCGTTATCATCTATTGTAGGGGATTGAAGTTGCGGAGTTGTGGGATTGGAGGATGGGGTGGGGTGGGGTGGGAGGGAGGTTGGAGAACATTAAGTGGGGGCGACAAATGAAACAACAATCTGTTTTTGGTTTTGTGGATTTCTTTTGTTTCGTGTGTATTTTGCATTCGTATAAATGATATCGCAATTGTTTCTTTTTTTGACTTAAATGTACTCGTATTATCCGTAACTGTAACTGTAGCTGCAGCTGTATCTATTGCTATATGTATCTGTGTATCTGTGTATCTTTTGTGCTGACTGTAAGTGTGTTCCATGGTGCATTTGTTGGTGTTTTGTGGCTCACTTACCCTCCTCATTGGTGGCGCACAGCGGTCCCACCCACTTGCCCTTCACACAGCGTATCTTGCAGAGTCGTCGATCGCCCATGGGCCCAATCTCGCCCGGAAATCGAATCTCGGATACCTCGGTGAACTGCTGCAGTATGTCCACCTCCTCCTCCTCCTCCTCCTCCTCGTCGAACTCGGTGTCGTCGGGATGGACGGGCGAGTAGCCGGCCTCCTCGTCGTATATGCCTGGAGTTGAGAGTTAGGGCGAGAGACGAGAAGAACAGAACGTGTGGGCGTTATGAGATGGGCAATGTAACATGCCAAGAAACGGGGGGTAGATAGACATTGAGTGGGCAAATAGAGCAAGCATCTAATGAGCTGTCAAGCGGGATGAGAGGATGCGGTATGTGGATGCGGGATGCGGTATGACAATGAACGAATGCGTGTAGAGAGGAGGATGTTGAAGAAGGCTCGTCGACAATGGATGATCCTATCCAAAATGAACGTCCACGTTATCCTCACAAAAAGTCAATGGGTTGACCCAGCCACTCAAAAAGGCATCCTAATTCCTCCATCAGCTGGAGCTGGTGCTGGAGCTGGTGCTGGAGCTGGCGCTGGAGCTAGAGCTAGAACTGAAGCTGCCCCATTTCGATGTGGGGGGTGAGAGGCGAGAGAAACACTTGAGTCCGCCTCTTGGGCACACACATTAAACCATAGAGAAAGCCACGAGACGTGCGAAAAGTGCTCCCAACTGCAAAATTTCAATGGGAAACTCGTGGGGCGTGGGCTCCTCAGATATGCATTAAAAGAAAACCATAAGGATGGGGCTGGCGCAGCGGAGTGGCCACTTAACAGGATACAACTTCATTTCTAAGCAAACCATCAAAAAGAGCTCCGAGAAAAAGGAGAAGTGAAAAGGCAAAGATAACACGAAGGATAATATTATGCCAGCGAATGGGGCCGGCTAATAGAAAGCACACAAAAAGAAGGCTGTGGCTGCTATGGCTGCTATGGCTGAGGGAGAATCTGGCCACAAACAAAGGCCACAAGGCGCAGGAAGCAGCAGCAGCAGCAGCAGGAGGGGGCGGAGCAGTACAAAGGGAAATCATTGAGGATTGCAGCTCTGAAGCTGAAGCGGACCGTAACAAAGGCCGGAACGGGCAGTCGCCATCCAACAAAGTAAAGTTCAGGATGCTCGGGAACGGACAGGTCTGTGTGCTCCTAACCACGACAAAGATGTCGTCGGTGGGTGGGGTGGGGTGGGGTGGGGTAGGAGCAAATAAACCATGACCACGCAGCAGGGGTGTCCAAATGGGGGGATAATGAAAAGCTAAAAAGGGGTATCGTCAGAGTTGGTGATTCGGGAGCAGGGTGACGGGGTTGACTGGGTTGACTGGGTGATTGGGTGACTGGGAGCGGCTGATCCGGCAGGTGCCGTTGCCAGGTGGCGTGTGGTGGGTGGTGGGTGGTTGGATGAGCTATGAGAGGCTATGAGGGTGGCAATGTGGCTGTGGTTCTGTGCGACTGCGATTAGCTTTTACGAGTATGTTTCGAGTATGTGTGTCGGTGTCCTCCACTTTCAGCATCCATTTTTATATGTGTGTGGTGTGTGTGTGTGTGTGTGTGTGGTGAGTGTGAGTATTGGCATGTGTGTGTGTGTGTGCTTTTAATGCCCTTGCAAAAGGAAGTTTCGAATATTAAGTCTGCTATTGCAGGGAATATTTTCCCCAAAGGTTAAATGAAAACTTAAAATAAAATTATAATTATCAACGGGCGATATTTCATCACTCTGCCAGCTATGGCTACGTATATTTGAGATCTGTAATACGAGTATCAACTGTAAATCATTTTTAGCCTTATTTTCCCTCCTGGCAGACATCAATCGGACCATGAATAAAAAGCCAAGATGTAACCATTTTGGAGGCTTCCAAGGAGTATTTGCAAGTGCATTAGTGGCTTTGGCGTGGGCCAAAGACGCAGATCGAACTGTATTTGCTCTCTGTGTGGTCCACCGCATCGATATGCATCGATTTGGTGGACAGATCTGGGCCGCAACACAGACGGACAGACAGACAATGAGACAGCGACAGCGGCGGCAAATTCTTTAGAAGCATTGGGCACTGTGGCATTGCCAGTGTCTGGCCGCTATGTGGGCGCACACACTCACCCTTGTCCTTGCGACTGGTGGTCTTCGAACTGGAGTCGCCACCACCTTTCGGACGGCTCAGTGCACCCGTGGTCTTGCCCGACTTGCGCTTTACACGTTGCAGGGCCACTGCTGCACTGCTCGACTGATTCTCGTAGCGATATTGGGACTGATTCTCCACCGCCTCCAACTCTGTCTTTGCCTTTGCCTTTGCCTCTGCCACTGCATCCGTTTGCAGCTGCAGCTGCAGCTGGCCAAGATCGCCCTTGGCATCGATGCTGCGACGGCTGCGCCAACGCGGATTCAGGTCACGCTGGTCGAGCTCTGCATCGTGACTGTCACCGCGTCGGCGATGATGGCCAGAGGTTTCTGGCCGGTCCATATCCACTTCCAGCGGCTGCTGCGCTTCCTTGGGTTCCGCTTCTGTCTTCCGTTCGACTTGGGCCGATTTGTGCTTCTGGTTCTGCTCCTCCTGCTCCTGCTCCAGCTTCTTCTTCTTTGTCTTTGTCTTGAGCTTGGCGCACTGCTCCTTGTTGCCCTCCGCCAGGCACTTCCTCATCTTGGCCTTCTGCTTGAGCTTGTGCAGCTTGGAGCGCAGCGCCCGATTCGGTTCGCGGCTCTTCAGGATGTCGGCAATGTGCACGTAGTAGACATCCCCCTCGGCGGCGAGCTTGCTGCCCGCCCACCGGTCCGTGTCCGACGAGGCATCCGCGTCATGGAGTATGGCATGCCGCTTGTATCGACTGCCGCGGCCCCGACCCGTCTGCCCGTTGTCATTCTCTATGCGGCGGCGTCGCCCGGAGCCGGAGCGACGCTTCTTGCCCTGCTTGCGGTTGCCGTTCGTGCGCTTCTTCCCATCGTCCGTGTCCGTGCCCGGCTCCTCCTCGTCATCCAGCTCGTCGTCGTCGGCCACCAGGCTGGCGGCCGCGTCGCCAACATGCAGATGCTCATCGCCCAGGTCCAGGGAGTAGGGATTCACAATGGCCGCGTGGTTCTCGCTGGGATTGCGGGCCACCGAGTCGACAAACTCCACATCGGCTGTGGTGAAGTCCTCGGGCAGGTAGACCTGCGTGGTCTCGAATTTGGCATACGGCTGCTCCGTCGTCTCGTCCGGCTTGACAATCGTAAAGCGCACATCCGGTGCCCGACAGCCAGGAGATGCATCTGCGCGACAGAGAAGCAGAGAAAGAGAGAGGGAGAGAGAGTTTAAATATATCCGGAGTGAAGAGAAATGAGGCAGGGAGGCAAGAACTTTAGCCATGCATATTTCATATGTGATCTAATTTAATAACTTGGCTTCGACTTGAGCTGCACTTCCCAATCGACTTGGTCCTCGTCTTCGACAGACTTTGGAGTGCAATCGAAATTGCAAATTTCCAATATGCATTTGGCATGCGAGCATGTAATCGGGGTGGGGCGGGGGTGGGGAGGGGCTGCGTGTGGCTGAGTGAGTGAGGTGGAGTGGCACAGCACGGAGTCTGAGGCAAAAGCGGAAGGAAAAACTCATGGCAACATTTTCCACTCAGCCAGCGACTTAAAGTTTCCTTCCCTTGTCCCCAGAATTTTTTCATGTATTTCGTAATTTCTTGAATTTCACAGGAAAGTGGGTCAGAAGCAGCATGGAAATTGCATTGCAACAGTCGCCTTCACATCGTAATTGATGCAATTCAATTGCCAATTAGCTGCTAATGCAAATGCCAAATGGAACTGCTAGAAGATACATAACAAAGGCGAATGAATAAATGCATACATAAATATGTATTGTATGTTTGTATGAACGAGTGTGCATGGAATTAGCAACCAAATCGATAAGGGCAGAACCCTGGGCAGGGCGATATGAGAAACTTAAGTTGGCCGCCTGCAAGACAACTCAAATATACTTTTAAAGAGTTTGCTTTAAAAAAACGATAAGATATCAAATGTGACATAAAACGGAACGGATTGGCATTGGTGAGTTGCTTTGGGCTTTTTAATGATTGAATGTTTCCTTTCTTTAAGGCTAAACATTTGCCAGGCAGGAGAGGAAGACCCTGAAGCAATTCCGAATTCTGATGCTGATCGACTCCAAGGGGGAATTACCCTGCGGACACAGAACACCAATCAAGTAAAACTTGTGAGTGGTTTCAGGGTTCCAGGGGTTTCAAGAACAAATGTCGATTGGGATCTAGTTGGAAGAATAATTATCTCTGCCATAATTATCTATCGACAAACAGGTTTTACTTGATTTTCATAAGCCATTTAGTCGGTAGTTATAGAATATTCGACCAGATCTATACCCAGTTCTACTTGGTGTGAAATTCAATAGAGCTTCAAGAGACTATCAATGATAGTTCCCATAAGGGTAGTAGACTGCCGAAAGGCAACTATATTTTGTTGCTCTGGCTAAAACATGATTTAAGTGGTTAATGGTTCCAATAAATAAATAAGAAAGCTTTACCATAATTAAATTAATACTTCTTGGTCCTGAACATGAATTACACTTCCTAGCATCATAGTCACATATGTACGTAGATATGTATAAATGTATGTATAATGTGAATTGTGACTACACCGCACACCGCACACCGTAACCGATCTCCTAAATTATTTTATTACACCCATTTGTGGAATAACAAGTGCTGGGCAATTAAATCCAAATTCATATGAGCAGACGAGATAAACGCCGACCCACAGCGCACAAACACATACTCTCACACACTTATCACACGTACATATGTGTGTGTGGACATATGTTTACCCATACTAAACGTATTAAATCTTATCAGTTCGGGTGCCTTGTTTTTTTTTTTTTTAGTTATAAACGAGAACCGGCGGCGGCTTTAGTCGAATTGCCCACTCGGATGAATCGCTCGGAATGGCAGTTTCGCGAGAGAAGCCCATCAGTGCGGTTGCGGAGCGATGATTACCTTGTGGCTGACGGTGGCACTTTCTGTGTTCGTTTTGTGGCTCTATCGGGTCAACAAGAACTACTACATTATGGCCTTTTTCTCGCGGCGAGTCCGCACCAAGGATGGCAGACCCGTGGCAAGTATTGTGCCCTCGCCCAAAGGTCGCACGATCTTTGCCAACTGCTTCGATATGTATGGCAAAGACCACGGTGAGACATACACACACACACACACACACTGCATATATACTTGTAGAGAGAGAGAGTCTTGAGCTCTCTTCGCTTATCTCATCGCCCCTTCTCCCTCTCCCTCTCGCACACACTCAATCTCTCTCTGATTGTCACTTAAACAGCCGGCGTTTTCAGCTACTCTCGCGAGCTGTCCAAGAGAATGGGCGAAAGCTACTTGGAATATGGCATGGGCGTGCCCTTACTGAACATTATCGATGCGGAGAACGCCGAGAACGTACTCAATCATCCGAAGCTGATAACCAAGAGTCTGGTGTACGACTTTCTGCAGCCCGCCCTTAGAACTGGTCTGCTGACATCCTCAGGTTAGCTTAGCCGATCGGAAGAACGAACACCACCAACAACCCTGTGCCAATCCCCACCCCCACTCCTTTTCAGATAAGAAATGGCACGCCCGTCGCAAGATGCTCACCCCCACATTCCACTTCAATATATTGGGTCAGTTCCAGGAGATCTTCAGGTGAGTTCCCTTGACAGTTCTCTTGAATGCGGCAATCCCTTATGCCCTTCATCCACTTCGTTAGAGCGGAAAGTCTGAAGTTTGTGCAGCAGTTTCAAAGCCAAGCGGAGAGCATCGTTTCCCTGAGCGAACTCATTCCCAGATTCACTCTGAACAGCATTTGTGGTAAGTGAACAGATGATGAACAGAGAGAGCTGAGAGAGTCTGGTCAATCAATCTGCCTTCATTCAGAGACTGCGATGGGCGTGAACCTGGACGAAATGGCCGAGAAGGGCGACCGATACCGCGAGGGCATCCACCAGATCGAAATGAGTTTTATCAGGCGCCTGAGCAATCCCCTGCTGTGGAACAAGACTATCTACAATTGGTTTGCGGCCAAGAAGTATGACTCCTTCCTGACAGTGGTCCACGACTTCTCCAGCGAGATCATTGCCAAGCGGCGACTGCTACTCGAGGAGGAACTGGAACTGAGAAGATCCACACAGACGGCCGATGACGACATGTGAGTGCATCAGATCGTGGAGAGAATCTCTGGTAACAGGGAGCTCCCTGTTTCTGTCACAGATTCGTGAGCAGGAAGAAACGGTTTGCAATGCTGGACACCCTGATTTGTGCTGAGAAGGATGGCCTCATCGATCATGCCGGAATATGCGAGGAGGTGGACACGCTGATGTTTGAAGGGTACGACACCACCTCCATCGGCCTCATCTTCAGCCTGATGAACATGTCCCTGTATCCCGACCAGCAAGAGCTCTGCTTCAAGGAGATCGAAGAGCACATAGAAGGTAGGCACCAGAAAAAGTAAACTTCTCCTCAATTCCAGACACCCTCCTCTTCCCACTCTTTCAGATAACTTTGACAATCTGGACCACAATCAGCTGAGCAAGCTGAAGTACCTGGAATACTTTATAAAGGAGACCATGCGGCTGTTCCCCTCCGTTCCGATCATGGCTCGTCAGACCGTTCAGGAGACGGAGCTGGCCAACGGCCTCGTCCTCCCCGCGCACTCCCAGATCACCATTCACATCTTTGATGTACATCGCAATCCCAAGTACTGGGACTCTCCAAATGAATTCCGTCCGGAGCGCTTCCTTCCAGAGAACTGCCAGAATCGGCACACCTATGCCTACATTCCGTTCAGTGCGGGCCAACGCAATTGCATTGGTAAGCTGCTTGGAGCTCGCCGCGTACTTTGGGCCTTTCAATGATTGAATTTTCCCTTCTCTTAGGTCAAAAATTCGCCATGCAGGAGATGAAAACTTTGATTGTTGTGCTCCTCAAGCAGTTCCGAATTCTGCCACTGATCGACCCCAAGTCGATTGTTTTCAACGTGGGAATTACACTGCGCACCCAGAACAACATTCAAGTGAAACTTGTCAGGCGAAAGTGAGGCGAAGGGTGCCGTTGGTGCGGGCTATTAGAGTAGTTTAACAGCTGTCATTAAGAGGTTTAGATGCATCCATAAGCTACGCCTATGACTGCAGTGAGTTAACAAAACGTAGCTAAAAGTAATCTATCTCGATTGGGATCAAGGGTCGGGTCTACCAATCTATTACCATGATGAATAAACCACAAGAAACAAGTTTTAGATGATCTTGATTTTGTTGTGTTCGACTCTTGGATACCCTCTGTTCGGACTTACAAATGTATATTGTGTGCCATTCAATAAATCTTGCATAAACCACAAACCAATAAATAAACACAATTCGTGGAAAGTCTGGACAGTCTACATAGCATCATAATCAAGTGTGCAATAACCCCCCGTGTGCACTTTGACTAAAGGGTACACCAACTAACCATGGTACAACCAGTTCACAGAACACAGAGTGCTGAAAAAACGACAGCGTCGTTGCGAGATATATGTACATACATACATATATGCATGTATAATCGCCTGTACGTTTACTCGAACTTATCTTATCAGCTTTGTTTTTGCTATAAAGAAGCACAGGCGACACCACTCGGATGAGTCGCTCGGAATGGCAGTTTCGCGAGGGAAGCCCAGCCGTGAGGTTGCGTAGCGATGATTACCCTGTGGCTGACGGTGGCACTGTGTGTGCTCGTTCACTGGCTCTACCAGGTCAACAAGGACTACTACATTCTGGCCTTCTTCTCGCGGCGCGTGTACACGAGAGATGACCGGTCGGTGGAGAGCATAGTGCCCTCGCCCAAGGGCCGAACGATCTTTGGACACAGCTTCGATCTGTTCGGCAAAGACAACGGTGGGTGGGGCCAAACATTTGAATTATAAACAAGCCTCACTCTTATCAATCTCTCTCTCTCTCTCTCTCTGTCTCGTTTATATTTAGCTAGTGTTTTCAAGTTTGCGCGCGACTTGTCCAAGACTCTGGGTAAAAGTTATCTCAGATATAGCATGGGCATGCCCATTTACAACGTAATCGATGCCGAAACTGCCGAGATGATACTGACCGACCAGAAAGCGCTGATAGGCAAAGGATTTGTCTACAATTTTCTGCATCCAGCCCTGAAGACGGGTCTCCTAACATCGAAAGGTGAGTCAATGGGTGAATAGTTTGGATAACGCCTGAGCCAATGGTCTTATTTCAGGAGACAAATGGCATACGCGTCGCAGGATGCTGACACCCACATTCCATTTCAATATACTGGGCCAATTCCAGGAGATCTTCAGGTGGGTGCAAACACACAGAAATAGTTTATGAGGCAAGATAACATCTCAATAACTCACGATGACAGAGCGGAAAGTGTAAAGTTTGTGGAGCAGTTTGCCAGCCAAGACGAGAACATCGTCTCACTGAGCGAACTTATACCCAGATTCACGCTAAACTGCATTTGTGGTAAGTCGCAGCCTTAAAATATCATTCGCCATTCACCATTTTATACTCTTCATTCCCGTAGAGACTGCAATGGGCGTGAAGCTGGATGAAATGGCCGAGAAGGGCGATCGCTACCGGGAGAGCTTCCACATGATCGAGCAGAGTTTCGTGAGGCGCCTGAGCAATCCCTTCTTCAGGAGCAACACCATTTACAATCTGTTTGCGGCCAAGGAGTATGCTCCATACCTGAAAGTGGCCCACGACTTCTCCAGCGAGATCATTGCCAAGCGGCGGATACTGCTCGAGGAGGAGCTGGACTACAGAAGATCCACTCAGACGGCCGATGATGATATGTAAGTGAATCTCACTTCATGGAAATACCAATCTCCTCGCTCACTTTCTTGTTGACAGTTTTATCAGCAGACACAAACGATTCGCAATGCTGGACACCCTGATATGTGCCGAGAAGGATGGGATGATCGATCATGCTGGCATTTGCGAAGAGGTGGACACCCTGATGTTCGAGGGCTACGATGTGAGCTCCATAACTCTCATCTTTACCCTGATGAACATGTCGCTGTATCCGGACAAGCAGGAGCTCTGCTTCAAGGAAATTGAGCAACACATTAAGGGGTAGGCAGAGAGTCCATCAAGCCAACTCCACTCTTATATCGGGTTACTCTTTCGCCCTGCCCCAGATGACTTTAGCAATCTAGACCACAATCAGATGAGCAAGCTAAAGCACCTGGAATACTTTCTGAAGGAAACAATGCGCCTGTTTCCGCCCATTCCGCTGATGGGCCGTCAAACGGTGCAGGAGACGGAGCTGGCCAATGGGCTGATCCTGCCCTGCGGCACGCAGATCCTCATACACACCTTCGACATCCATCGCAATCCAAAGCACTGGGATGCCCCAAGTGAGTTTCGGCCGGAACGTTTCCTGCCGGAGAACAGCCAGCAGCGTCCCACCTACGCCTACATTCCGTTCAGTGCGGGCCAAAGAAATTGCATTGGTCAGTGGACTTGACTTGACTTGACTTCGACTTGAGCCCGAAAGGGAGATCTAATCGTTTGCGTTTCTTTTTAATTTTAGCTCAAAAATTTGCCATGCAAGAGATGAAAACCCTGATGACGGTTATTCTTAAGAAGTTTCAGATTCTACCGCTGGTCGATCCCAAGACGATTGTCTTCCACGTGGGCATTACACTGCGCATCAAGAACAACATTCGAGTAAAGCTTGTCCGACGAAAGTGATTTGGTCGCTAATAAAACTGTTTGTTAAATATGTATACACACTTTTTGTGCGGGCTCTGGTAGAGGGAAGACTTGGACTTGCTTCTGCCCCGATTATCGTTGGCATCTCGACAGCTGCTCCATAAATCATTCATTCATGCACAGTCGAGCTGAAGGAGTTTCCATTTTATTTCTATTTTCATTTCCATTCCAACTCCTTTGCCCCACAAAATCCGAGTGGGCGCTGCCCCCGAAGCTATTCTTTCCCTGCAGCTATGCACGAAATAAGACAGAAGATGCAAGATGCAAGAGGGAAGGAATAAAGAGAGAGAGAGAGAGAGCAAAGACGAGTAATCTTTATCTTTTGGCACTCATACAGGGATTGCATAATGTCATGGCGACTTTTTGTCATTTTGGCTTTTTCTTTTTTCGATGTTTTACGGCTTCAACTGCTGCGGCTGCTGCTGCTGCTGCTTCTACTCTGTCATTGGTTAACTTCTTTTTGCTGTAACTGCGATTTTGACAGTTCGTTACTTGGGTTATACACCCAGTTTCCCCTTTGGTGGTCTCCCTCCCACGTTTGCATGCATAATGCAGAGTCAGCTTTGTTCTAAGCGGCAAAGGAAGCGACAGGCACAGAGACATGTGACCCAGCCAACATCATCATCATCATCATCATCCTTCTGCGTGCCCTGCGATTTATGGGACATGCAATGGCAGGGCATGGCAGCAGGGCTCTTGGTCTCTTTTGGTTTTTAGTCTCTATTTCGGTTATTGCATATTTCATCCATGTCTCCCCCCCCCTCTCTCCCTCTTGCCCTGTGTCAAAATTAAATGACGCTCCGCTCTGAATTCTATGGGAAAGGTCATGTAAATGAAATTCCATTCGTTTATTTGCTGGGAAAATATTTGCCCGAATGAAAATTGAAAGTGCAACGCGTACCTGCCACCGAAAATGTGACGGCGCAAAAAGCGAACACAACAAACTGCGTCACAGCCAAAAACGAAAGTCGCAATATTCTGAACCATTTGCGTCGCAGCAGCAGCGTCCTCGATTTGCCGAAGGGGGAAATCTCTATAGGGCTGGCAGAGGCTGGGGAGAAGGAAAGACCCAGAGATGGCGAAGTCGAAATGAATTAATTACTTGATGCGCAACGCTTTTGGGTCCTTGGCAACAAATTGTGTGTGAGTGAGGCTGTCCTGTCGTTTGAGGTTGATTTACATTCGCATGTTAACCCAACCACCACCCACCACCCACTCGCCGCTTCTGGCACGACACACATGACGCTATTAATATCTATTATCCAGCCGCCCAAGGCCGCTGCCTGCTCTTCTCTTCCATCCATGCCGTATACTTCATTACGAGCTTTCGTGCAATTGCTTTTTTTCTTCGCCTACTTTTTTCTCTCCCAATAGCCCCCTCGCCCCTCACCACACTCTTTTTGCTTGTTGATTCTGATTGGGATTAAGGGCAGCCCATGGCCATGGGCCTGGACCGAACGAGCGCTGGGCCATCGTTTTGATTGCCTTTGTGCCGCAGATGCCGTGAAATATTTCATTTGCTGCCAGTTATTTGCTTTGCGCTTTGGACTTTCCTCTCTCTCTCTCTGTGTTTCTGTTGCTGTTTCCCTTCTGTTGCTGTTGTTGTTGCTGGTTGCTGTTGCTGCTTCCTGGTCTGTTTGTGGCTTTCCCTTACGGCTGTTTGGTTGTTGTTGTTGCTGTTGCTGTTGTGTGTGTGCGTGTGTGAATATCGCATGAAAATCCCATTTAATAAAGTGCCTGCACATCGATGGAGGCCCTGTTGAGGCCTGTCATAATCCTATTTTTGGTCTTCCTTCTTTCTATGCTAACTGAAGGTCAAACTGCACGCACACCTGAACACCTGTACACCCATCTACATACATATGTATGTATGTAGATCCAATTAAAACTCACCTGGCTCCGATGTGCTGGTGGTCTCATCTGTCTCCGTGTTGGCATTGCTTTTATCCAAGACCAGCAGCAAAACGGTCAAGGATATTAGGGCCCAAAGCGGCTTATGGCGCATACGTTGCCTGCTCCACATGGCTGCCACTTCCTGGTCCAGCTGCCTGCTGCCCGCACACAAGTTGCCCAAATATCAGAGTGCACTGGCCAAGAGTCTCTTCCCCTGCTTGTCTCGTGCTTGTCAATCACTCAATGCACTAGCAAATCTATCGCTTGACATTGAGCTGTCACCGCGAGGAGGCAGGACCTTTAGGCACTTTACCAAAATGTCTCAATGCCGTTCAGTGGCGCCTTTTAAAGCGTGTCCAAGCTGCACTCGTCTCCTTAAATGCCAGTCAGAGTTACATGCAACGCTTGCCGCAGAATTTAATGCCACAGCACGGGGGCAACAACGCAGCCCTTCTTCACACGCTGCCTTTCAATGGCGCTAAAATAGAAATCCACTTGGCCAACTCAACGTCAAACACTTGCATAAACACACTCCTCACACATGCATCCCAATCCCCATCTACACACACATACACGTATGTACGTATGTATGTATGCACTGTGGGTGTCTTTAAAGGTTCACTTTTGCTTTCACTGCGTTCAGTTCCACTGTGCACTGGCACTTTGACTGTGATTAAAACTTTGAACACTTCCTTGCAACAGACGACAACCAAATGCGTCGAATGCTGGCTGAGTGTCGCTTTTATAGTCCTCGTTGGATTCTGCGCAGCTTCGGCTCGGCTCGGCTCGAAGGGATTCGTGCGCTTGCACTCGGCACTGGACGAAGGATGGAACGTCTCGTGATTGAACGAAACTTGCCCCGATGGATGTCACGTGCATTTTGCCGGTAAATAGTGTGTTTTTGTTTTGATTTGCTATGTTTTGCTTACTTGCCACTGACTGCGCTCCTCTCTATCTTCTGCTTCTGCTTCTGTTTCTGCTGTTGCTCCTTTCGCTTTTCCGTGTGTTCCTGTGGGGGGGTTGGGGTGCCGTGCCGTGCCGTGCCGCCAGTGTGTGCGTGCCCTTGTAATTTAGCACGTAGCACGCGCTTAGCTCAGGGGAATGTCCGTTCCGTAGCTACCTCCTTCTCTGCGGCGCGTGGTCGTCTGCAAATTAAGTTTACCACTTTCCCTCCCCTCTGATTAAGTTATTTACAAGTTTAAAAGGTAATTTAATTACACTCTTTTTAATCCACGTCAACGCCCACGGTCTCAGCCTTAAATCGCCATTGGACGGGTCTATGCAGGGGGCAGTGCAATGCAATCAATTACAACTCTGAAGGAGACCTTTGCGCGGAATTAAAATTACATTGCGCTGCCCAACTGAATAATCCGTAATATGAAAATAACGCTTCAATGGAACTGAACTTCCATTGCCCTTTATAATTTATATGCATCGAAAATCTCATTTAAACGATGTCACCCATGATAGCTTAATAATAAAGAAACAATTAAATTCCTTTAATTTAAATACTTAAATTTAAGTATTTGCTTGAGCACAGGCAGACAGACAGACAGAGTGTCCTGTTATCCCGTTAAGGAAAATGCTTGCTGCTGAGAAAAACTACCATAGAAACTGCAATAAAATATTTACGAGTAAGTCTCTATGTATATAACGGGGATTACTGTTCAACAAAGTTGTCGTTAGCTTCCCATTGAAAGGGATGCCATACAATCCCATGACAATCAGCCGAATGAAGCTGTGATGCCACTCCTCCAGCACTCCTATCCTTCCTGCTCCTGCTCCTGCTGCTTCCCTGCACTCCTTTCCAGTTTGCCGCAGAGAAGTATGCTATGGGATTTTTGCTGACCTCGGCTGTCTGCAGGTTGATGCCAATAATCAAGAGACTTTGCGGTGATTTCAAAGCACTTACCTTGTGGTCTGATGTGCGGTTGCCTCTGCTACATTGTGGATGCCACTTGGCCACTAATTACGCAAATGAATTCTCCCCAGCAATAGCAACAACAACAGCAACAGCAGCACAACTAACAAATGTTGTAAACTCTTCCGGCTTGGAACGGGGGGGCCACCTCGCAGTGATAGATGTCACTCAATGGGGATGTTTAAGGTCCTGCCAAAGTGGACAGCAGCAGCAGCAGCAGCAGCAGCGGTGACAATGCTGTCTGGCCCGGACCATTGTCCTGGAAACGTCCCCATCCCGGGTGCTAAGTCCTTGTTGTCTGTCGCATTGAAATTTTGCTGAAATGCGAAAAGCGCTCAACTTCAGTCGAGTGGAAAATGAATCCTTGTGTGCACTGGTGTGCTGCATTTGCAATGCTCAACTGCAAATCCAATTGTGCAGCAGCATTATCTTTTGTATAATTTCTGGAAACATATACATTGTACGTATTGTATGTAGTTGTTTGTGCCTCTTCTGCCCAGCATCCCAGGCCAAAGTTTTGTGAAACTCTATCAGGCTGAAAGTGCCTCCTGCTGTAGTCTAAACACCAAGATTCAATTTGCTTTTAGGCCACCGCAGCCTCAAATTACAATATTGCCACAGTATCTGACTTGTCTCTAATTTGTATCTCTGTATCTCTGGACTTTGTCAGGGCCAAAGGCCCAGTAAATTACATTTACTTATCCCCGTATCCGTACCCGTATCCATGTGATGTGTGTGCTTTTTGCATTACAAATGTCTTAGTTATTCTGATGCAGTCGTGTGCATAAATAACTTACATATGTTTGAATCAATGCAATTAATTGCATTCCTTGGTCACATGACTGATTGCTGCACTTGCATTTCAATCTCTGGCCCGAAGGGGAAATCAAAAATTAATCATTAAAAGGGCAGTAATAGCTTACTTAATTGCATGGCAATTAGTTTGCTACCTTTGAACGGATATCAAGACTTCAAATTGGGAATCGAGGCGTTTAAACAGGCCATTCATTATTATTCTCTATGTATATATTTTGGTCTGTCTGCTGTTTAAGAGTTCACTTCTCCTTCTCTTGTGTCTCATCTTATGGCTTGATTAACCGTTGTTCTGGTCATTTACCCCTCCCATTGCTGTACTCGCGCTAGTGAGAGAGTGTGTAATGTAAAGCGTCTCGCTCAGAGAGGTCAAAGAAGTGAGACAATGAGAGCGCGCGTGGAGCGTGTTCGTCTGCAGTGATGCGTGTGTGGGCTAGAAAGAGAAAGAGACAAATGGTAATTGCGTCGCAGATAATTGTCTTGGATTATGGAGAGTTTTTGGAGTTGCAGAGTTCAGAAGAATCGTCAAAATAAATCAATCTATTTGCCATTATCGAATCATATCTTTGCCGCAGAGCATTCAATTACCAATTGAATGAAAACCAATTGCGTTCCACGCCATTTGCCTCAGCTTGCGGCGTGAACATGAAAGGGATAAGCAAAAAAGTTTCACCACTTCCTGCCCTCCTCCACCCTCTCCTACGTTGAGTGCGAAAATCTTGTCTTGTCATGCAATTATAGAGTTTTAATGAAATTTCGCGCACAGTCAGGGAAGAGCCATTAAAAGACACAAACAGACAAGCGGACGAAAACTAGCAGGAAAGTCGCCTCCTAATTACCCAGGGACAGCGACGAAACGCCCACACACAAACAACCGGACAGGCGGAAAAATAAACCCAAATGGTTGGGAGTTAATTGCATTGCCAATGATGCGGCAAAATCATTTTGACTCGGTGCCACAATGATGGCCATTAAGCCATTAGGGCGCTTAAATTGTCATTAACGGGGCCAGAGACAAATTTAATAAGCGTCAGTCGGCAGAAGTGCGGTTAAATTCTTATATTCTTATATGAAATGGATGAATGCCACTGCCAAAGTTGTAATCCTCAATTGGGTACATAATTCGCATTAAATTGCCAATGACATTCCCAAATTGTTTGGGGATTTCCTCTGCTGTAAAGATGAACAAGAAAGAAAAAAAAAAATGAAAATTATTCATCACTCAAACTCTGGCCTAAAGTCGGAGAATAAGTGGTGAAAAAACTACTAACCTGGAAAAATAGGGAAAAGATGTGAATAAGTACTCTAAAACTTCTCTTAAGATGAGGAGTAAGTGCAGATTCGCTCTGCCAGTCTGAGCCCCAAATTAAAGGATTCAGAACAAGTGCAAAAGCAATTCAAATACCATTCTGACTGCAGTGTAAAAGTGAATGGAATAAAACTTTAATTTCTTGCTTACACAACAAAATGAAATCCATGGAGAGTGTGAGAGGGGAAGAAACATTGAAAGAAAAGGAGAGGGAGAGGGAGAGCTGGGGGACAAATTTAAAAGCAACCAAAGCACAACTGACACGTCGATCCAATAAATCTCCATTGATCCCCGCGGAGCTGTTGCCGGTTGTTCAATTAAAACTCTCCCGGCGGCTGCCCTCAAAGCGGTCAGAGAGTGGTGCCAATGTCAAGCTCTGACACGTCCAGGTGCCCAGCAGTGTGCTCTGCTGTGGCATGCAAATGACCAGCAGAAAGGTGCAACGCAAATACCAGTATGTGGCAAATATGTTAAGTGGCGCCAGGGTAGAGACAGAGAGCACAACCATTTGCATTCTCTGTGAGGCACACAGCTGTTCCACAGCTTCATTGCGGCCAGGTGGATTCCTCCCCATCTGGGGAAATAAAAACAATTTATAGCACACATATACGGGCTCACCTTTGAACTTTACGAGGCGAAAGTATTTTTAATTAAAGCCAACAAGCCAGCCAAGCAGATGAAGAAATTGAACGAATGAAACTCCCACACTCAAACACACACACACACACAAACACGACTAGTTGTGGACCATAAATGCTTCAACTGGCCATTTAGCCCCCTGCCAATGGTTATGGCCAAGTTTGCCGTGCCGTGAGCTCGGTTCCAGGGATAAACGTAGAGGGCAGTCGGGCAGCAAGTGCAAATAATATTATGGCCAACTGCACGCACACCCACCCACACCCTCCGGCACAAACTTCCGGCAGGACAAACTCTGGACCGTAAACAGCATTAAGTAACCGCAAGCAACCAGCAATACCTCCCCCTTCACCCTCACACACACACACACACATGGAACTAACCGTTGGGGGTGCGGACTGTATCAATTGCTGTCGTTGCCGTTGTAGCCACTGTAATTGCCTCGGCTGGGAAGGCAGCTGAGCGTGGCTTCCCACTGTGCGCCGTGCGCCGTCTTATGGCCCTGTCATTGACAAGCTACATAATAGCCATCGACCGCAGCATCTGGTCTACGCTGTCGGTTGTACTCTGCCATTGTGGTCTAAAGATCTTTTCATCTTCGCATTGATTTCCTGGTACATCCTAATTGAATACCTTGAGCCGCCGCTTCCTTAGCTCCACCTTCCGGCCCCATCCCACAGTAACGAATCCAACTGCAAACTAATCTGCATAGAGCTGCGGTGGAGCCGGCTGTGGCTGTGAGTATTTCGAGAAGCAAAAAGTTGCTTATCGCAGACAGTACATACACATTGATATGCAGACACATACCCATATGAGTTTGTGTGCGATGGAAACCCTTGGGCTGGGGCTGCTGCCAAACCCTTATCACTTGGCCAGGCACTGGCACTGTGGGGAAGGTCTTGCCAGATGCCTTAGGAACTGCTTGCCATGCATATCCTCAGAGCCCGTTCCTCAGTCCTTGGCCAACTGCATCTACTTAGCATAATTTGTTGCCTTGTTCCTGTCTACATTGTCTATGCGTGGAGTTGGGGCGGACTGTACTGTCAAGGGCCCAAGTGGCAGTGCTGTCTGTTTGTCTAGACAAAGTCAAAGACAATGTCTGCATACAAAGATTATATTTTGATGAGGCGTTTAACAGACAATCAACGCTTGATTTCACTTCTTACCCATAAACATACGCATCAAAGAGCGAATGAAATGTTCTCTCTCTCTATGGCAGTAATAAATGCTCTCATTAAATACCACGTTAATCAGTTCCGTTTTACCAGAGGAAACATCCCATTCAAATTCAAAATTAGCGCCAACTTTAAACGACTTACAACACTAGCTACTCTGGGTAAGGCGGTGCCAGATAGACAGAAAAAGATCATGCGACCCTGGAAATAGTGTAGCCGTAGATCCGGAAATACAAAAATACCAAAATAAGCAAAAACTGGTATTTTTCGTGAAACATATTTCGGCATATTTCTTGGGTATTTTTAGGCTCATACTTTAAACGCTAAAACGAGTCGAAGAGTGTTTTTCATTCTCTCTCTCTTGGCCCATATGAGAAAACTGGCAAGCTTTTTATAACGGCCTCGTACAATGCTCACCCTGGCCACGAAGGACTAAATAAACAAAACGGGGATATGATGAAGTGTTACATGCATGCATTGATCGATTTTATGAACTTTTTTTGTATTATGAGTAGATATGCGAAAATGGCACTAAATTTTTCGTTTGCAGTTTATGGTTTGCAGATACCAAACGTGATCGAGACATACATATATAGAGGAATCTAACATGGCATAAACATGACAATACGAGTAAATTCATTGTTACCCAAGTCACCTAAGTTTAAAAGCAGCTTGGAAACAGAAATTTAAGAATATAAGGGTATAAAAAGTGCCATAGTCCACATATATGTAAGTTGTTGATAAGTAGCAAATGTGTAGTTACTGTGTAGTCCCCATGTAAAAAAGAGACATTTTTGTTGAAACCTTATTTTATAGACAATCCCATAACAAGGAGTCAATAAAATAAGCCACATTGTAGAAAACTGATTCATCTATCTGATAAAATAATTTGTACAGTGATTAGTGTCTTAACTAGCTAGTAATATTTAATGGAATATCAAAATTGATGAATATGATTTTCCTCGGTATATCTACGGTATATGTTGAAAATGATACGGTACATTTCGGTATATTTCTGAGGGTCAGGCGGTGCTCTGCTAAAAAACAAGCAAAATAATTTGTTTAATTAAAGTGCGCAACAAATGCAGCAATTTTAAAGCGGCAAGTGCCATCAGTTGTTTTTGAAGCACTGTTTGTCTAAGAATATTAACGTGTATCAATTAAAGTGTGCAATCAATTAAATTAAGCTATCCCTACTACAATCAATTTGGTCTTCAAAGTATTATTGTTAAACAGTTGTTTTAGGTAGTTCAGCTGTTTCCCAAAAGTATTGCTTCAATAAGACGCTGCGGTGTTTTAATTGTATTCCATTTCAAAGGCTTCCTCAAATCGTAGTGGGCGTTGAAAAAGCATTCGACAGTTTTGCAGCCATGGTGAGCACCACCTTCTCAGGTGCATTCAGCATCCCTCCGGTAACTCTCAAACTTTCATTGCAGCTTCAGCTGAGGGATTTTCAGAATGTATGCCCCGATGATTTGACAGCGGCCCTGGCTCTTCAGGTTTACAACGATTTAAAAAGGGGTAAGTCAATCTATTATTGCACTATTAATGAGCATTATAACGAATTTTTGTCTCAGATGAGCGATGTGGCCACTTGCAGCCGCACTACGATGATGATTTGAAGGTGTTTTACTTGCGTAAAGAGGACACACAGGCTGCTTACATACCCTTGATCCATACGAAGGGCATTCATTTCAGCCTGGTTGAGGCAATGCAAGATAAATTTGGAAAAAAGTAAGCTTTTGGAATCCACACTTTAACGATTTCAAATGTTAATTTTCATTGTTCCTTTGCAGTAACATATTTTTGGCCATCGTGGATAATACAGGCAACATTTTGTATTACCAGGTGACCGAAGGATTTAGTGAAAAGAAGTTCTAAACATGTTTAAATTATATTAGAAAACGCTGTCCCCCAATATATTAAGATTATGTATATTTATTTAGTCAATCGTTTACAGACTGTCAGATTTATGTGAAGCATTAAAAACCCAATTTCAAACTTGTTTGATGACTCAAAACTGCGTTTATTCAATAGCGATAGATACATTTATTTAAAAATCATATCATAGTTGCATAAATAAGAGATACACGCACAACACGCAACTTGGCAGATAGAGGGGGAGGAATGGGGGATTGTTTGTTGGTGATGAATCGATATTCCAGGCCGCAAGTTGCGGATGCAATCATAATCATAATCGTAATGACAATTCATATATGTATATGCTTCTGCTTGGTTGTATATTGATCTGCATGAGGTGTGCAGGTGCACAATCGTTATCATAATCGTATTTATCAGTAATTATCTTCACATAATGATAGCTTAGCCTACGCTTCCATAATCGATTATTACAAACTTAAATACAATTTAAAAATTAAATTAAAATTAGCATAGATCTTAAGTGAAACAACAATCCGATTGTATGCCACCCCATCATCTCTGACAACGAGAGGTTCGACTCTACCCCGAGCGGCATTAAGGTTATTTTTCGTGTTAAAGCGTACCGTTCTCTCTCTCTCTTTATCTTTGTCTCTCTGTTGTTGGAGGGCATACAAACGAATCGTTTGAAATCCATATATCGTTGAATAAAAATGCTCAAAGCAATACAGTTTCTTGTAAAGTACAATAATAATAATAAATAACAAATGTGTAGGCGTTGTGTGTATGTGTGTATATGAATTTAAATAATAAAAAGTAGCTTTAAAATATATGAAACAACTCGGACAATTGGCTGACCGAGTTGTTTTGAAAACGCAAAGAAATTTACAGGGTTTACACTTTAAAATTGTAAGTATTATCTCTCACTTTCACACTTTTTCTACTTCGTTTCTTAGCTTAAAATATGTTTAGAGGATGAGCTCTTTTTTATCAAGACATTTTCCTGGGTTGGTGTGCATGCAATATATGTATAAAATATATATAAATGGATCCTTGAATTTGTTCTTGTATGTTTTTTATGAAAATATGCTACTCCACTTTGATCCGATCCGGTCCGCTCTGATCTGATCTTCTATTGGTGGCGCTTGTAAAATAGCCTTTGTATACATAATTTTCATCTTTAAAATCTATTTGGAACCTGGCTCACAAAAATCTGTCCAAAATCTACAACGTTGCGTATAAGGCCGTCTTCCTAGGGTTCGTCAGACTATTCTCAATTCTCAATATATTCTCGTTCTCGCGTTAGGAAATTAAAAGAAGCGATAATGGTTCATGCTGATGGAAGGGTATTGAATTGAATTGGATGGGATGGGATTGTTCTGCTGCTGATTGATGATCGAAAAATGCTCTTGCTCTGCCCCAAGAGTGGAGCTCTAGTGGATTTGGCTAATGCTTGTTTCGGTAAGCAAGTGAGCAACACTCGGCTGATTACATGTATATATATATAGTTTCTATATAGATATAATATATGTATGTCCTGTATGGGTATTATCTGGAGGCGTTCTTGTTTAAATATTCAACTCACATTCACTTAAGCTAGCAATAATTACGCGAAGCCACCTTCGTAAACATTTAAAAGCAGAGGGCAAAGGTTATAACGATCGGGCTAGGCCCATTGGTGAGCCATAAGGACTAACTGGACACGGATACGGTTGGGGTGTTGCGGCGCACTAACACCATTCGGCCGTGTACGAAAAGTCCTGGAAGAGCACCTGCTCATCCTCAGAGAGGTGACGCGGCTCCTTCGGTGGCGTCAATTGCGCCTTCTCCGACGTGAATTCCTCATCAAAGTTCGAGACATCTTCCAAATGGTTCTACAAATATATATATATATATATATCGAAAGTCTCTTTGGCTGGGACTGCATGGACTTACAATTGTGGGTACAAACGGTGGCTTGACCTTACGCAGCAGCAGATCATCCCAGACAATGGAGCGGAAGAACGCCTGCTTCTTGACATCCTCCGCGTCGCGCTCCGACGATCCCAGACGTCGCTCTGGATTCTTGCGCAGCAGCTGTAATTTTTTGCATGCAATTGATTAGCCAATGAGCATTGATTTTTCCTAAAGCATGCGAATGAGACTCACCCTTCGCATCACGGCTATGGCCTCGAGTGAGAGGAAGCGCGGATAGCGGACCTCGTCATTCACAATTGAGTCGAACACCTCCTCCTCATCATCGCCAGGGAAAGGGGACTGTCAAATTGCGAATTTCATACAGTTAACCAACGATCTACACACACACATACACAGACGAAGGAATTTTCCTGTTCGACTCACCTCACCAACCAACATCTCAAAGATGAGCACGCCCAGACCCCACCAGTCCACGGCCCGTGTGTACGAGGTCTCAGTGAGCACTTCGGGAGCCAGAAACTCGGGCGTGCCGCAGAATGTGCCCGTGCGATCACCGAAGCCCATGCCTTCCTTGCACAGGCCAAAGTCGGCGATCTTCACATACCCATCCGTGTCCAGCAGCAGGTTGTCCAGCTTCAGGTCGCGGTAGATGATCTTGTTCTCGTGCAGATACTGCAGCCCCAGCACAACGCAGGCCGCATAGAAGACGGCACGCGGCTCCAGGAATACGTCCGTATGGATGTGCATCATCAGATCTCCTCCGGCTGCGTACTCCATCACAAAGCAAACGTGTTGCTGTCGAGGAAGTTTAGTTAAGAATTGGAAATCTCTTTGAGCTTAATTGTGGCACTTACATCGGTCTGGAAGCACGAATACAAATTGACTAAAAACGGATGGCGCATGGCATTGGCCACCTCGAAGATGCGCTTTTCGCTCAGCAGCGACTCCACCTCATCGCGGGCGATAATGTCGCCCTTCTTCAGCGCCTTGATGGCGTAGTACTGGTTGTTGCTGCGCAGCTGCGACAGTATCACCTTGCCAAAGTGTCCCCGGCCCAGCACACTCAGCAGCCGGAAGTTGTCCATCGACAGCATGCCAGCATTCGGAGGCGGCTGTGACTTGCCCAGTCGGCTGGCATCGTGACCACCAGTCTCGCGGAACTGCAGTCCCCGAGCCACATTCTTGCGCTGCCCCTGCTGGCTGGTGTTGCTCGTCGATGAGGAGCTGGGCGTGGGCGTGTACACAGAGGCGGCTGCCGCTGCCTTGGCCACATTCAGCTCGTACTGATTCGCATAGATGGGCTGCTGCCCAGGCTGCTGCTGCTGCAGCTTGTCCTGGCGCTGTGTTGGCTGCGGGAATTGTGGGGCGCCAGCAGCCGCACTGTTTCCATAGATGGTCGGAGTCGGCGGCTCCTGGATGATGGGCGAGGACTGTCCATACTGCTGCTGCTGCTGCTGTTGATTGCTGCCCACATAGAGTTTTCCCAACTGCGGTATTACCTGTGGCCAAGGAAATGGGAGATGTTAGCGGATTGGTTTGGGATTATTCTGGGTAAATTTAGATCACTATTTGTGGTGACAACTTGAGAGCTCTGCATGGATGTTTATTTGGTAGTCTGCCTGTACTTTGGGGGCTTTTACCTGCTCCTGCTGCTCCTCTTCACTCGTCGAACTGTCTAACTTTTCAACAACTGTCTCAAGCAACACACTCTCAACGAATGCCTCCGACTGGGACTGAGAGTGGGTCTGGGCCTCTGCCACCGCCTTTGTCTCCGGCTGTGGCTCTGGCTCGGCCACCTCCTCTATCAGGCAGCTGGTGGTGCAGCTGGCATCGATGGGTTCGAGTGTGATATGTACAAGACTGATATGCGCCTGCAAGAGGATTGTGGTTCAAAGAGCTGCGGTACTCAACGGCGGGGCAACGGGGGACACACAAAACATACAGCAGATGGTGCATCGGATATGGCAGGTGCGGATGTGGACAACAGCTGACGGATTGGCCAATTTGGCGACACATTTAGACTATGAAAATGAGTATGGGAATGCTGATGCTGATGCTTCTGCTGCACTTGCTGTTGCTGGAGTTGCACTGCAAACATTTGCCTCAGGACCTGCGCGAGTGTGTGAAATGCTGGCACAATCATGACGTCACGACATGGCCACACAACAAAAACCGTTCGATATCGACGGATCGACGGATGCTATACCCCGAGGGCAGTAGCGGTAGCAGTGGCGGCGGCAACGGTGGCCAACTGAAGGCAAACAAGTGCCAAAGTCATGACCAGAGGCCAGGCAAATGGTCGCTTAGCATTTTAGGCGCTTCTGCGTCGTTCTTTGGGTCTAAAAATGGCCAAAATGCTACGTAAGACGTGGGCCAGCGGATAGGATAGAAAAATGTGAAAACAGCGCATAGCCAGCCGCCCCCCCAGTATATGAATGAGTACATAAATGGGTGGGGGCGGGGACACACAGAAAGACAAGAGATACATACTATATACATGTACATGTAGGTGGTAAACATCTTAAATGAAATGGAAAATGTGGGAACGTTGACGTTCTGCAATGTCGTGGAAAATGAATGTCGTGTGAGGAGGTGCTGGTGTGCTGGTGCTTGGTGCTTATGGGAGGGACTCAATCGCCTTTTGGCACGTGAAGTGGCGCACTTTCGGCCCTCTCCCTGCTTTCCCTGTGATCTTTTTGGTTTTTTTTGTTTTTTGTTTTCTATTTAATAGAAAGGTGTCTATTTAAAGAGCTTCAAGTTGTCACTTTTGGATATCTAATCGCTGGGATTATGTACCGATAGATTTTCAATAATATTCAGAGCTCTCAAGTCGTTTGGGGTAGTAATTAATTAACAATTTAATTTGTAGAGCATTGGTTTTATTTACAAACAGCTTCTAGAGGGAGTTTCTACAGGTCGATTAACTGTTAGTTAAACTGTTTACTAGAAATAACTGTTATCAGTGCTTTCAACACTATGTTACTACTGTTAACACTACAAAGCAGTGCTGGTAAACGCGATGTTAAGTACAATTCGAACAAATGTGAGTGCATTTTGTTGTTGTTGTCGTGTGCATGAGTATGTTTTATGAATGGTTTATGGACAGTTTCTGAATTTTTCACCGCTTATTCGTTCCTCGAATAACGGCACAAAACGATAACATTAACGGTAACATAAAAAACCCAAAAAT
This sequence comes from Drosophila obscura, assembly GCF_018151105.1. NCBI lineage: Eukaryota > Metazoa > Arthropoda > Insecta > Diptera > Drosophilidae > Drosophila > Drosophila obscura. The sequence continues at coordinate 9,232,630 of NW_024542774.1, read as the reverse complement.
CGTGTCAGGCCACAAACGGATAAATGTAAGAAACGATAAAGCTTTTGCGGATTAGTGAATAATATTAAATAAATTGAATTGCACGGTTTTCAGGGCGAGGGTCTGCCCTAGGGGTATTTTTCCGGGGTGGCCCCGTCCTGCAACCGGACAACCAAATCAACGAAATTAAACCAACAAAAATGCAAATTCCAAACCAAAAGCAAAAAAGAAATCAAATGAAAAACCTCCTAACCTCCACACAGAAACGATCGCCCGCACTGGAACTGTGGCTGGACTGCAGCAGATGCCGGCTGCCCCCGCCGCCATCGGCCCTGTACAGATACTCGTCATCGTCCTCGGGATACTCGACCAGGGGCGAGGGCGGCACCGATCTGTCCTCCTCCCGGCCGCCCAGCAGCACCACCGGCGGCATGGTCAGCACCGGACGGTGCAGCTGCTGTTCCACAGCCGATGGCCGCGACAGATCCTCGACGGCGGCAAAGCGATTGCTGGCCTGGGCAGGATCGTGCTGCAACTGAAATTGGTTTGTTGGTGGCATGGCGAGTGGACTTTGGCTGTGGCTGTGGCTGGGGCAGGGGTAGGTAACTGGGCGGCTGACTGGCGAGATCGAGAGCGGTAGCGGGCGCATGAGCGGGGACTGGGTGGGTGGCAGCGGAGGAGGAGGCGGTGGCGGTGGCTGGCTCTGGCGCTGCTTGGCCCACTCGGAGGACTCGGCAATGCACTGCTCGATCATGCGCTGCTTCTGCTGATGCTGGAGCTGCTTCTCCTTCTGTCTGGCCTGATCTTTCTGCTGCTGCTGCTGCTCCTTCTCCCTCTCCTGCTGCTCGCACAGCTCGAGAATGGCCTGACGCTGAGCCTCCTGGAACTGCTGGAGCCTCTGCTGCTCCTGCAGCTGCCTCTGGTGCAGGGCCTGCTGCTCGGATTGCTGCTGCTGCAGTAGCAGAGACTCGAGCGCCTCCTGGTCCAGCTGCAGCTGCTCCATGTCCCGCTCTTTCAGCAGGCGCCGCAGCGTGGTCGGACGCGAGTCCATGTCGGAGAGGAAATCGAATTCATGCAAGGCATCCTGCAGCTGTCGGTGATTAACGGAGATCATGACAGACGGATGACGGGAGACAGGGACGACAGACACACAGATACGCACACAGGCAGAGAGGCGGAGAAATAGAAAGAGATAGAGAGCAAGGAAGGACAGCACAAAGCACAAGAAGAGACAGGGAATGAGAGAAAGTGGGGGGAGTGTATTAGAGAGGATGAGAAATAAGCTTCTTTCGCACAGAGGAATAGAGAGAGTGAGTGAGAGGAAGAGAGAGAAATCGGAGAGCGAGGAGGGAATGATGATGATGAATGTAGATGGAGAGATAAAACGGCAGCACCAAATCCACTGCCCGTATGACACTACCCTACATTTACTGCAAATTTCCCAACACTATTTTACTTTTTAAACAGCTGTAATAGCTTCAAAGCCAAAAAAGAAGAATCCTGATTCGGATATGCTTTGGAGTCAATCAGAGAGCTAACTTCTAAGATCCAAGACATTCAGTTTAAGAACAGAAGACTGCCCAGGGGATTGCTTTAATCTGATTTCTATTACAATCAGTGTTGGAAAAAATGCATACATAAAACAGTCGAAGAGGCAAAATTGCTTCGAATTTCTTTAAAATGAAAAAGCGCAGCGCGGAATTTTGAAAAATTCTGTGCAGAGTTTTTCAACACTGCCCACAATGTTAATTGTTCAATAAGTGCTCAGGTAATGGATAAGTAAGTGTCATACAGGTTCCGGTGTTCCCTTTGGCTGTAGTTCGCATTGGATCGTCGCCCCACATTCCCACCAGAACGTTGATGGCATTGTTGATCATTTGCCAGACCCAACATCTGCATGGATCCTTCTGCATGGAGGGGGGTCTTTGGATACTTACTAAAAGCTTACATGTCTGATAATAAATGTATGTTTGTTTTTCTGTATGTACAATCAATAATACAAAAGCCAACACCAAGGGATAATGATGCGATAACTGTACAGATTACATATGTTTATGTGTGTGTGTGGGTGAGTATGTACATGAGATAGGAGTGAAGCAAGAGGAGGTGGCAATGGCAGTGGCAGTGGCATGTGGCAAGTGGCAAGTGGCAGGCACAACGATCAAACCAGCTACGGGAACACAGCTATATATACATGAAGGTCTTTACACAAGTTGGTAGAAGGGTGAACTGTATACGGGCCTGGTCGTACGTAGGTAATCTCTGAATATCACTCACCTCCTGGTCCAGAACCGGCGTGGTGGTCGATGACTTGAGCAAGGGCGGCGGCGGTGGCGCCGTTGTGGGCGCGGCCGTGCGTCCACCGATGACCGCTGGCGCCTTCGCTCCTCCTGCCGACGGCGGCATCTGTATGATGAGCGAGTTGGGTCTGCCAGCGGCGGCGGCAGCTGCTGCTGCTGCTGCGGCGGAGACGGGCGGTGAGTCGGGTGGCAGGACGCTGATGCCCTGCATGTGCATGGAGAGTGGCCGCATGCCACTCAGCCCGCTGGCCGCCGGATCCGGGTACTCGCCGGGTGTCTCCACGTGCTCGTGCATGCCCGCATCCGGATTGAACTCCAGATTCTGGGCCTGCTCGCCGGGCGTATACGGCTCCGGCTCCACCAGGGCATCCGACGAGGGAGTCCTCGAGATGGGCGACTCGGAGTCGCGGCCCGGGGCCAGGGGAGAGCCGGCCCCAGCGCCTGGGGCTTCGCCCGTGCCCATGTGGACATGGTTGGGGGCATTCCGCTTGAGCAGGCGACCCCAGGTGGCCACATTGATGTTCATCTGCTTGGCCCGGGGGATGTTCTTCGCCTGCTGCCTGTTGAAGATCATGCGCTGGCGGCGCAGCTTGGGCTTCTGCGAAATCATGGGATTGAGAAACTTGATCTCGGCGAACAACAGTCCCTGCGGCTCCAGCTGCAGGGCCATGCCGTGGCGCACATCGTCGATGAACTCCTCCAGCCGCAGTACCTTGACGGCGCACAGGGAGCGCCAGTCGCGCCAAAAGACACCGATCTCGAGCTCTCGGGAGCGGTCTAGATCGATGGAGAAGCGCTGGTCCCAGGCCTGCTGCGAGCAGGGCTTCCAGGAGGTCTGTCCCACGGTGATGTTGTCCAGCTTGATGGCGGCCATGATCTCGAACGAGGTCTCGTCCTTCACCGAGTAGCTCTTGGAGCTGCTGCGCGAGGTGACGCCCTTGACGAAGCTGCGCAGATCGCCGGGACTCGAGCTGTTGTCCTTGTCGCGTCGCGACCGCCCCGGCACATCCTCCAGCAGGTCCTGGCAGCCCATCAGCCGCACCTCCAGCTTGCCCGTCACACTGGCACAGCCCCCCCGCGACGACACCGACTGGTAGGGCTTGCCCCCCAACAGGAAGCCCTGCCCCGTCTGCAGCGATGTGTAGGTCACGGGCACCGGCGACGTCGACTGCTGCACAATCTGCAGCTCCGTCTTCAGCTGCTGCGCCGCCGGCGAGTCCACGGGCAGCTCCTGGCGTCGCAGATCCAGCGAATAGCGCAAGAGATCCAATTTCCGCGACGACTCCGACAAGCGTCCAGTGGCCTATGAAGAGGGAAAAGCGTATTAATCATCAGTCAAAGATTTAAATATAGTAAAATTAGTTGATATATTAAGTAAGTAAAACCAACCCAAGAGAAGGGACACAGATTCTGCTTTACAGACTAGTATTTGATGACTTTATTACAACATTAAACATTAAACTGATTCAGCGCACAATCTCTGTGTGTGTGGGTGTGGGTGTGTGTGTGTGTGTGAGAGGAACATTCGCGTGTGGCTTAAACCTAATCGATAGAAATTCAATCATCCAGTGTGGTGGCTAGGGGCATTGTGGGTTAGTTGGGGCTGCAAAGTGTTAAATGCAAGAGAGGGAAAGCATTACTGATTCGAGTGACGGATCTCGACTGTAACTGCCCCTGGCAGGTAGATGGGAAGGGGTAAACTCAAGCACACTTGTGTAAGTAATCCTCTTTCCAGAGGCCTCTACTGCGGCCTTCTTAGCACTGGTCGCTCGCCCAAGGAGAAGGCTCGGCCGCGCAACTGAAAGCGTTCGGCCAGCCATCGCTGGCAGCTCTCGCACTGGCAGTTGGGATTCTTGGTGGGTCCCACATGGTGGCCGGGCTTGCGCATGGCCACCACATTCCCGAAGCGTCGCGTCTTCTCCAGATGCTCGTGGGTGTAGCCCGAAACGGTGGCGGTGGAGGCCTCGCTGGCCACGCTCGGGCTGTCGCGGGAGATCTCAAAGCGACGCCCTGGCAGCGGGGAGGGAGTCACCACCGTTGTGCCGAACGTGCTGGCCGAAGTGGTGCTGGGCGGCGCCTCGCTGCCACAGCGCACCACAGTGGTGGCCGCTGACAGCAGCTGCGGGGAACTGCGCTCCGACGAGGGCCCCGATCCAGAGGGTCCCTGCGCGCTGAGATTATCGCGTGCCTCGCTCTTCCAGCGGTAGCTCGGATGGAGCAGTCGAAACGGATCCGTACTGGCTACCGAGGCGGCCTGAACGGGAGCCGTGACTGGCGGCGTTGGCTGGCCACGATTCGGATGGATTGAGGGCCCAAAGAACTGCAGGAAAGCGGGACGATTGCGCTGCTGCAGCTGCGATATCTGACGGCCCGGATAGGTGTTGAAGACATTCGTGTCGGAGAAGCCATCCGATTCCGAGGGGATTGTGTCGCTCCGCTGGAAGGAGCTGCGCTGCGACTGCACCTCTTTGATGGTCTGCAGATGCTGCTGGTGCGGATGCTGTTGTGGATGGGGCAGTGGCAAGCTGGAGGCTGTATTCTGGGGCTGATCCAAGGAGTGCTGGCGCGACCAGAGCCTCTCCATCTGGCTGATGCGCAGGCGATCCAGCGAGTTCTCGTAGTCGAAGCTATCGGACTTGGCCAGACCAAAACCGACCATCGGGTGTTCTTCCATTTCTTCCGTTTCCTTCCACGAGGAGTCCACGCAGTCGGTGCCCGCTGCCACGCTGGAGATGCTGCTGCAGGTGGCATCCCGGGGCATGGTCGAGTGCGAGGAGTTCGGGTAGGTGCTGCTGATGGTGTCGTCGCTCGGCTGGCGCATGTACTTCTGCCGCAGATTGGCCAGCTTGGCCGCCCGCTGGTCGCCGATGTGTTTGCGGAAGAGCAGCTGCTTCGATTCGGTCACCTCCTCGGCGGTGCTGCATTTGGTGATGGCGTGGCCCAAGCTCATCTGCTGGTTGTCCTTCGGCTCCTTCTGATGGCCCAAGCGACGGGGCATTGCCCCGCCGGAGATTCGCTGATGGCGCAGCAGCATCTGCTCGTTGTCCAGCACCGTTTGGGGCGTGGAATTCGAGTCCAGATCGTAGCGCTTGCTCCCGGCCAGATCCGAGTCCGAGCTGGAGCTGGAGGAGACCTCCACATCTGCCTGCTGCTCGTCGTCCGCCTCCTCATCCCCCTCGGAGCCCGTGCAATAGACATCGATGTGGACGGTGCGAGGCTTCTTCTCCCCCAGATTGGGCGGCATCCTTGGCAGCGTTCCGCCTCCCTGTTGGCCTCCATGTGCCGGTATCCTGGACATCGAGGCCGACTTGAATGTGGACGAGGGCGTGGTGGGCGTGGGCGAGTAGGTTGGCTGCAAAAATCAATCGATTAGAGTGAGCGGGGAGGAGGGAGGCAGGGGATTATCCCCGTCTTACCACATAGGTGTTCGCCTCCTCTGCCTGCCGCCTGGTGGCAAAGTTCACGAGGGCCTCGGTGGTGGCCCGACGCTGCTCGTAGGCGGTACGTCGACGCTGCTGCGGTTCCATCAACTGCTGCGGCTCCTCGTGGTCGCTGGTCTGGGAGAAGGCATCGCGCAGCTGCTGGGCTCGCACCTTGTTGTGGTACACGAAGGGTTCATGCTCATTCGGTCCTGTGGTTGCTTCCTGTGGCAGGAAGTCAGCGACAGCGGAAACCATGATGTTGCAGGTGCTACGACAGCGCGTTCCGCAAACCTGAGCCGTGGCTCCTGGAGCGGTTGTGCCCGTAGGGAGGGCACGCGACGCCTGCGGACTGCCGAAGGCCGAGTCCGCATTGGTGGTGGTGGCCGAGGAGTTGGTGGACCGGAAGCTGGTCCCCATGGTGTTGGCAGTCTGCAAGAGGAACGTGCGATGAGCCTCTGGTGGTGGGCAAAAGGATAACTGGATGGCACTGCACTCACCTTGTCCACATCCTGCTCGGTTTCGGGCTCATCGCAGGGCGTGCACCACTTGTAGACCACGCGCACTGGCTGCACTGGCTCTGCGGCACCGACGACACCGCACTCCTTGTGCACCGCCTCTCCGGCACGGGCAAAGGTCAGGTGGGCACGCACTGTCCACTCTGCCGTCAGTTCGTGGGGCAGCGGTGCAGGGCGAGAAGCTGCCAATGAGGCAGTCCCAGTGGGCGTGGCCATCTCTGCCTTACGCACTTTCGTGGCTAGCACACATTTGTGGTACTTCTATTGTTTGCTCAAGGTGCCATCTCACGCACATATGGCAACTACATACGATATATTATATATATATGCATATATTCGATTTATATATATATATATTCACACACGATCTGTTATATTCTTATAACTGCGGGCTAAAAATAACATATATCTTGAGGAAAGCGTTTTGATAGTTCTCGAAAGCTGAATTCAAATATTTATTGTATCATTGGATTTTATACGCGTTTTACAGTCAGCAGTGACTATGAGGGATGCTCACGAACACTCCAATTAAATTACATATCCTTAGCTAGCACTTTATTTATATTAAATTTGCAAAGAACAGTGGCCAAAAGGCCACTTAACAAACGACTTTTACTTTTCTATAATAAACAGTTTTCCACACTTTTCGCTTAGGGTTTACCCCTCAAAAGGGGTATGCAACAGCTATCCTTCATAGACACTTCTGACTGTATTTGATTTTTTGTTTTTTCGTATTTTTAGCCGCACGCACACACACAGACACAGTATAAACGAGGAATGGAACTAAAACACACTTTCGTTTTTAAAAATTGTGTGTCTAAATTTATGTGATTTTTATTTTTAACAATTGCAAGATGACCCCAAAACAAAACCCCCCACTCAAAATTTGAGAGCAGCAGCAAACAGAAATCATGAGAGGAGCAAAGAGAGAGATAGAGAGAGAGAGAGAGAGAGAGAGTGGAGTGAAGTGGAGAGGCTGATGATCCGCTCAGAAAAAGAATTACGCAATTTTCAGGTACATGCGGCGTATGCGTATGCGTAATGTGGATGGAGTTGTGCCGATCAGGTGTGTCTGTCGGCTTGCATTTCTTTTGTTTTCATACATCTGTGTATGTGTGGGTGCATGTGGCTAACTTTGTGGAGATTTCCTTTGATCTCTGCCATAGGATTGTTAATTTATTTTTGCATTATTACATATTCATAGAGTTTCAAGCACAGCACACGAACGCGAACACGGAACACGGAACACGTACACGCCACGCGTAATAAAAACACAAAAAAATCTCTATCGGTGGCAGAGTCAGAGGCAGCAGCAGCAACGGCAACGGCAACACAACTTGAACTGAACGGAACAGCGGAAAAGCTGCTTGGGAAAATTCGCCAGAGATACAAATTGAAACGGCAAGAGATTTTCACATTTTATGCTGCTGCTGCCTGCTGCCTGCTACTGGCCAGAGAACTTTGCGCTCGCTCGCATGAGATTTGTTGCCCGATTAAACAGATGTTTAGATATATCCCCAGCTATAGCGCTCTCGCTCTCTCTCTCTCCCTCTCTGGCAGCAGCAGTTCTAAAAATGTTGAGGCACAAAAGGGCAGAAAAAGGGTGGGGGAGGGAGAGTAGAGTTTTCATTCGATTTGTTTATCATTTTGCTGATGTCTGAACGAATAAAAACTTCAGAGTTCCATCATCGATGGTACATCGTCTGACAAGGGGATCAATGTACAGTGCGTTTCACAGCCATAGGCCCAACAAATGTAAGCGCCAGATGGAAATTTGTAAACTTTTGTGGAATCTCATGGAACTGGCTCTGGTCATGTGCTGCTGAAACGCACTGTGATCCGATTATTTCCTCTTGAGATCAACTCCAGCCGACAGATGCAACAGGCGTCGCCCGTCGTCGCCGCAGAAGCCGCAAAACAAATAAATATGAGAACGGGCCAACGCAATGGCAATGGGAATGTTGCCTGCAAATAGAATATTTAGGCCAGAAATCCAAACTGTTGCGGAAGTGGATAGTCTAGCAGTGTAGCTAGTGTGGAGTGTAGACCGAACAGCCAACAGATAAATCACCGAGAGATTCGTTTCTCAGCGAGCCACGCGACAGGAAACGCGCACAGCACACAGCTCACAGCACATTGGGAAATCAACAAAAGACACGCACAAAAAAAACAGAAGAGTATTGTAGATGTCTCTCAATGGATTGGGAAATTAGAACAGTACTCTGGCGATAATTGTCGCACACTTTTCAAAGGAAATGCAGCCGGGAATAGGTAGGGGAATGGCTCTGTCGTAATGCTCTGTATTCCAGGAATACATTGGCCCAAAAGCGATTCCTGGGAATTAAATTTATTCATCGAATCTTTGGACACTTCTCGGCAGAGTTTTCCCATTTCCCAAAATTTAAGAATCTTTTTTTTGTTTTTTGTTTTTTTTTACTGAGTTTGAAATTTCTTTGTAATCTTGAATATTTAACCGAAAATAGATCTAATATATATCGTTTATCTGTTATGTTGACAAACTGCACATAAAAATGAACAAAATTCTCCGTTCCCAATACTCATTAGAAAATTATTAGGGCAGGCCCTGGGGGCACACTTGCCAAAATCATTTTCATATTCGTCCAAGTAAATGCGACACATTCCACGTCCATTAAATTAATGAGACGACAGTCAGGGGGCAGTGCAATTGGGAGGCAGAAAAAAAGATTCGAAATGAGAACCAAAACGAACGAAAAACGAACAGAAAACGAACAGAAACAGCCGCATAATTAGCCTCGTTTTCTCGCTTCTCGCTTCTCGTTCCTTTTCGCCGTTTCGTTTCATGGTGTTTTTTTTTTCGGACAGAAATCACGTATACGTATACGTTTCATATGAATCATACGCCGTGTGGCCATATGGCACACACCTGAGCGTAAGGCGTAAGAGAGGCAGATATGAGACGCGTTCCGCTTACCTGGCCACTGGCCAGATCTAATTAACTCTAGGACTAGCCTACCATATGATTAGCCCCGCTGTATTCTTATTCCTATGGGGGCGGACTGAGACTGGGCCTGGCACTTACCTCCTGCAGCGCCTTCTTGTCTGGCGCTCGATTCGCCGTCTGCAGCGTTCGTATGACATTCTTGGCTCCATCCACGACAGCGGCCTCGATGCGCAGCCGATGACGCAGCTCCTCGATGCGCTCCTCCAGCGTCGTCTCCAGGCTCTGCGGCTGACCGTCGTCCATCAGTTGGCGCGTGGCCCTGAGGCGGTCGGCCTGCTCACGGTTCTGTTTGACCTTGATGATACGCAGCCGCAGAAACTCGATCTTGGCCCTCGAATCGGCCAGCATTTGGTGGGCCTCCGCGAGCAGCTTCTTGTCGCAGCCGGCGCCCAGCGACTGGATCATGTTCTCCGCACCCGTCTTCACCTTGATCTCGATCTGCAGCTGCTTCTCCAGCGATGTGAGGACTTTGTCATTGGCGGTTGTGGGTCCATTGCCGCCGCCACCACCACCGCCACCCAGGGCACCGCCTATAAGTATCCCGCCATTGGGATCGATGCTGGCATTAATCGATTCTGTAAGACACAAAAAGGCAGAGGATTAGTTTTATTTGCTTTTGCTTTTGGAAAAGAAAAGGGCAAAGAAAGGGTATAGAAAGGGAAGATAGTGAATGAATGCTGCAATTGTTGAAGAAGAAATTTCCAAAAGAATATTTCTTGAGCTGCTTTTTGTGATTCCTATACCCGTGGATTCCGCTTTCAATGGAACCTTCAATGGCCATCTTTTGTGCACTTCAGATATGGTTAGCCATCGATGAACAAAATCAAATCCAAATATAATTTAATAACGACCAATTAAGGCTTATTTCAGTGGCTTAAAATAGTGATAGCACGATAAGGTCTGTGGCCAAAAGGAAGTATTCTAGGCATAAGGTACATGTCTTTGCTTCCACGCTCGCTAAAGCTCGACGCAAGACGCACAAACAAAGACCCAGGTTAAAGGTTAAAGGATGCTTGCTCCATCGGATACTAACGAATCGCAGTAAACATTTTCCGGTCCTTACAAGTACAGCCTCTGTACCGTTCCATGTGCCGGCATCCAGCTCCTCCATCTGCTGAATTTTCAACAGTTTTTGTTGTCATTTTGCTTTACGTTTCATAACTTTCCGAATCCTTGTTTATATTTTATGACAGTTGAGGCGATGAACGAGAGTTTTTTTCTAAGCAGATTTTCTTAATTTCCGTTTTGTGTGGCAGCGGCTGCCAAACCAAACGTCAATCAACCCGACTCCGGCGGCACACAATGCTGCTGCTGCTGCTGCTGCTGCATGCAGCTCCATTCTTAGCTTCTTTTGCTTTTGCTTCTGGCGGGTGTCTCTGGGGCCATACACGGAAGCAAAACAGCAGATAAATAAATAGAATGCCGAGCTGTCTCCATTCGAAATTGTAAGCAAAACCGACAAAAGCACGAATAAAGCTAGTCAGCAGCAGTAGCAGCAGCAGCACCGCCACCATTTCATGACAGTTGTGTCAATAGTTGGCTCAAACATAATACAATAGAAAAAATAACCATTTCGGTGTCGTTTGTTAGAGGGCTATGCATGTGTGGCAGGGGTATCTATAGAACGAGCATCCACTTCTAAATGGAACACTTCTGGAGGATAAAGAGAGAGAGAGAGTGGCCAACAGGTGAGTGGCTCAAGTGGCAAGTGCGTGACAAAGGGTCGTAAAAGGCGGCGTGAACTCATCCCTAACCACGCCATGACACTTTCCACACTTGTCTTTCATTGTTTTTTACTCTACTAGCGGAAGGGTATTTTAGATGTGTTGACTGTGTTTGCCTCTAGCTACTACTCTACTACTACTACCTTTACTTCAATAGAAAATCCTGTAAAATAGTCTGACATATGTACGACGCTCATCGCACTGTTCGACTCAGTTTGAGTGCAACTTGTAGAACGAAACGACAACGATCCATCTTCATTTCTCATAAACTTCCACTGGAATTTCCAGTTTTGTTTTGTTTTTTTTTTTTGGTTTATAGTTTCGTTGCTACCTGCCCCACTGGAGCACGCCCTTCCTCAGTTTGTTTTATTGGTAATACACTGTACTTGCCTCGTTATAATACCCCCCAAAACACACACAAAAACAAAACAAAAAAAACGTGTTGCATGGAAATGTGTGTCCGTGTGTGTGTTTGTGTGTGTTTTACTGCCGCCTGTCGCTCTCTCGTGTGATTGCAGCAGTTTATGAACGAAAGACCATTGGCTTTTGGGAAAGTTTTTGGGATTTTTGGGATTTTTTAATGGATTTTCGAAATAGAAATATGCGTACGTACAGGAAGGGGCAGAGAGAGAGAGAGAGAGAGAGAGGGGGCGGGTCTAGAGATGTTGCACAATCGACGCACAAACTACAGACAACACTCACCTTGTCCATTGCTGTTGACGGCCGTATTGGCGGACGTTAGCAGTATTTGACTCTCCAGCTCCTGCAGCTCGGACTTGAGTTCCGCCAATTTGCTTTTGCTCTTCTTCACGAGCACCGCCACATCGCTGAGGGAGCGCCGATCCTTGGCCACCTCGCGCAGCTTCTCGGCGCCCTCTTTGATCTTCAGCTCCTTGCGGATCTCACGGCGAATGGCCTCCTTGATCTCCTCGAGCCGTATGGACATACAGCTCTCCGGCAGATTCTCTGTGAAACCATATTTATGACTGAGTTCGTACAGAACGGGATGCTTGATGTATTCGCCCTGCGGAAAGGAACAAAAGGAAGCATATCATTGATTAGACGGTGAAGTTATTCATGGCTATAGTAGATCCCATAGTAATATCCCATTGTATATTGTACAGCACACACCCTTATAGGGGCAACTCACATCTCCTGATATCTCGTAACGGGAACCGTTTACCGAATCAATGTACTGGGCTCCATCACCATCGTAACCCTGATCATCAGTGTCTGTGCCAAAAACATTGCTCATCATGCGATCCCAGAGGCCACTGCTGGACCGTCTGGTCGTGGAGTTGCCACTGTATCTGCGACGGCGACGGGGCAGGGAATGATATCTCCTGTCAGACTGGGGGACACTGGACCCGGACACAGACACAGAGACCGAGACCGAATCAGAGGAGTCGTCTCTGTCCCGCTGGCGTTGGGTATGGATCATGCTGCGTATTCGGTTTATAAGTCTGGACATAATTCAACTCGATTTCCCGCTAAGACACACACTCGCCGGGCTGTGGGGTGTATGGTCACTTCTGATTACAACACTTTGGTCATTTTATGGCGCACAGTTTTACAGGCAGAGAGGCGTTGTCTCAGCTGACAAGTTCATGGTAATTAGCGACCCGTAAGAGAGAGGGCAGGGAGGGATGGAAACATTTATTCACACGACTCCGCCGTCTCCGACTACCGTTTATCTAGAAAATGTTTGTTTTTTTTCTCTCATTCAACATCTACATTTCTATTCGAGAAATTCCCCTTTCTTTACTCTTTTTCTGGCTGGCTTTCTCATTAAACGCAACGCCTAGCGATTGCCATTGTCTGATAAGCAAACGACAACAAAAACAACTACAATGAAGAAGGTGTCGTTGCTGCTGTATCTGTGGCACAATCAGCCTTAGATCTCGTAGAACAACAGGCCTCCAGATAATTGCTATGCAAATTGGAATTCTAATCGAAATCGATTTCAATTGCGAGTCTTTTCACCTAAACTGAGTGCCCACTTCTCACCGTTACACTTTCTCTAACGTCTAACGATGTGATTGCTGCTCGGCATCGAAATTAGAATGAGAATCGGAATTGGAATCAGAATGACAACTGAAAGTTTCAATTGATGTATGGAAAGTTTCATCGAATGGAAAGTCAGTTTACTTTTTGAATCTAATTTCAAAATAGAATGAGGTGCCGTTTAGAATTTCTAATGTCTATGAAAAAAGAGTCATTTAATTTCGAACGCCCATTAAAGGCATTTTCTATTTGTACTACTGATAGGGTGGAATTACAGCCGTTTCCGTTTCACTTTCAAGTTCGTATCTTGACCTTCTTCCGTTTATCACTCATAAAAGAAGGCGAGGCGGGGCGAGGCAACTTGGCGGGTGCTGGCGGTGCCCAGCCTAAGCATTTCCAATGTTTCTTATACCCATTTAATATTCTCTCCAAGCTCTTATTTACACAATGAGGCATACAGCATTGTTACTCAGTTTGCTATCGATTCCAAATATTTAGATTCGCCTTTCCACGTACTCTAGCTATGCCCCAAACAAAATGGCAAGTGCAGAAAGGTAAAGTGGCAAAATTCAGACATATACAAAAACAAACAAAAAAACAAAAAAATTATATCAACTTTAAAACAAATTTAAATTAAGGAAAAACTTTGCTTAGCTCCCTTTTAGGCATAGATTAACAAGCAGAAGGAGTAGTGACCAAGAACTGCTGTAACTGCCATGACTCACTGCTAGAAATGTTTCCTAATCTTAATCCCATGTCATTTATATACATACATATATTTTCTCCATATATTAAGCAATTTAAACCTTGAAAAATACTGTAACTAATTTAACGCAACAACATTTAGTCACATATATTATGATTCTAGTTGCCCTTCCAGTTCTAATATGACCCTGATAGGGCAAAAAGCGAAATAGAGAATATAACAACAAAACGATTTCTTATCAAAACGGCATTCTGAGGCATACTGATAATAGTCGGTTGTCTCGTAACGTTACTCAAGAAACTATGAACTATGAATTCCATAGGAACTTGTTCGTTTGTTTATAAATTGCACATCGCCGCCTCCGCGTTGGTATTTAGATTGGTTTTCATTTTCTATTTATATATTATATTCAAATTTAAATTCTTTCCAAGGTTTTGGGACAACTTTTAGTGGAGAGCTTATGCTTCATTTTCAGTCACTTCACAGATAATTATGCAAATGTTATGAAATGAATAACTTCTTGAGGGAGTTTTCTGAGTCACCGACGACGCGCCGACGTGAACCCCACTCGTAACACCAACTGGCCCGCTAATCGAACCACTCGATTGGAACTCGAACTCGCTCTTAACTACGCCACCGACTGTCGACCGCCTATAGCCAGCCGAACATGAGAACATCGAGCCACATGTCACTTATACGACAAGCCGCTGCTGCTGGCTGCTTGGGTGTGTGTGGGCGGTAGGGTGGTGGTTGTTGTCCGGCTAAACCCGAAACAAGCCGAACGAATCGTGACGAACGGCAGGCAACAAGCAACAGGTTCGCTCCAAACCAAACACAAGCAACTAGAGATGGCAGAACCCTTTCGAGCCGCCCTATTATGCGATACATATTATGCCAGTAATAATTCAAATAAAATTTTATAATTATCAACACCTAAATCCCGTTGCCTCGTGCCATCAAAAGCCGGTCCATGCTCATCACTAAACGCAACACGTGGGCTCTGATCCAAATGCAACTCATGCAGAGCCTGCAGACAGGATGGAACAGCCAGTGTGTTGGGTGGGGCGGAGGGTGGAGTTGTGTTGGGTGTTTTGGGACATAATCTTGTTTGCCGTTAGTGACAGTTTTAATTAATTTTACGTTTACTATTAACGCGCATAATCAAATAAAAATCAATTGAAAATACGCAAAATAAAAGCTTAGTGTATGGGAGCTGCCATAATAATTTTATTCTGCAGCGCCATCCCCACCCACCTCTTTCCATCTTCTATTTTCACAGTAGGTTTTGTGGCTGGGAAATTTGAACGGCATCTTGTACTTATGCTCGTAATGATAATAAGCCCCAATAAGATTGCATAAGGAGATTACGGAAAGGCACTGACGGGTTGCCTGACACAACATAACTGCATAATCAGCATAATATTGCCATATATTGTGGCATGAATAGAGGGTGGATGTGCGGTTGCATCCAAAAAAACAAAGGGAGTCTGAGAAAGTAGCATATTTATGCCGGTTGCTGCTGCCTCTGCCTTCGCGTTTTTGAAAGGGCCGCAAAGTGGGAGAGCCAAATTAGTTGCGAGAGAGCAGAAAACATGCCAGAGAAAGAGAGAGATAGCATTATGATTGCAGCTGCAGTTGAGCCTGTTTGACAGCGATGTACCGCTACTTAGCAGCTTATTGAGCGTTGAGCCGCTCTTTTAATGAGCTTTACAGAATACTGGAATGTTAGGGCTTATGGCTCTGCACATACCCTGTGGACTTCTTCTACAAATAAACGTGTTTGCCTTGCAGATTTTCTCGATTGTTTTCAGCCCCCAATACATACATGATACAGATATCCTTTGAGGCGGGAGCGTAGATCCTTGAGGAACACCATATTCATGGTCAGAGCCATGCTCGATGCGCGTTTCTTTAGGTTATTTGAGACACTTTGATTTTGGTTTCTTTCTCTTTAGGTTAGGGTAATACTAATACTTAAACTTTGGCGGGGACATTGATCGATGGAGCAATGTGACACAGTTCCTTTGTGTGTTTATTTCTTTCTTTCTTTTTGTGAGCTCACTGTAGAAATATGCGAAAATTCGTATACTCATTTTCCAAAAGAAAATCGCACAACGCAAATGTGTTTGGCTGTGACAAAGCTGGCCAAATATCTGCTGATGCTGCCATAATAAAAAGCACAAAACGGCGTCACACATCAACCGACTATACACGAAATACACGAAATATGTATGTTAGGTGTTCACATATGTATGTATGTATGTATCTGCTGCTTCTATATATTGTACATATCGGATATACAAATATATTGAATTTAAAAAGCGACACAGCCTGCGAGCCAGCGAAATGTCAAGGCGCTGCCAAGACGCAAACTGCAATGCGAATGGGGAAATGGAAAATGGTGGTGAAAAAAAAAACGCTTTCCTCGGACTCCGCGCGGGTAGCCAAGCGATTAGAAAGCTTTTCGATTTGCGCACAAAAATTACGGACAAAACGAACAGAAGCGAAGTATTTTCAGTATTTACCCCTCACACCACCTCCCCACCCCCTTGCATTCAATTGGCATGCAATGCTCAGAGATACACAACTACAGATACAGATACATGTGCTAGCGCGTGTATCTATAAGATACATCATCATCATCATTTATTTGTGCATCGCTTTGACTCGAACTGGAAATGCTGTTTTTTTTTTTTTTTTTTTTTTTGGAAAAGATTTTACAAAGAGTTTCGCATAATTCAAGAATTTTCCATTCCATTCAATTCATTTCATTTACCTGCAACGAGAGAGAAGAGAGAGATCTTTTATTAGTACAAAATATTAATATGTGTGTGTGTGTGTGTGTGTGTGTGTGTTCGGGGAAGATTCGTTTAACTAATGATGATGGACCGTTCGCTTTGATTCGAACTTGGGGCAATTCATAAATTGATAATTGTCTGATGGCGTCCGCGCTTTGAAGTTGCATCACGAGAAAGGGCGAGCCACTGGTCACTGGCTGTGAAAGAAACTGACGATTTCTAATCGGTCATTTGCCTCTCCCTAACTGAAGCTAACCCGGCCAGCCACTTAACATCGTGCCATTAGGGGTATTCGCCAGGGCAGGAAACGGCCTGCAAAGCGTTTGCCGCACGCACAACGAATTAAACCGAAAACAAGGTCGCCCGATACAGATACACATATACATACATACATAAAGATATATATATGTATGTATGTATATATCAACCCATGAGATACCCTTGGGGTCTGATGATCGGCCCACGCACCTCCACACACACACATACACACACAAAGCACAAGTGTAGAGACGCGGGGAATTTGTTTATTTTTTCTGTCAAAGTGAACGATTTAAATTTCGCACTTCTTTTTATACAAAAAGAAGCAAATTTAAAATGGGGCAATATGCATATGTATTTGAAATAGGGAATACCCTACAAAAGAGAACTGCTAGGAATTGAATAAATTAATATTTTAAAGTTTTTTGTTTCCCATAAATGAAACTAAATATCTATAAGAGGGTTCTACAATTTATGTCCCACGTATATGTATTTACGAATCAAAGTAATTCAAGAAAAAAACAGAAGAAATACGAATGAAAAGAGGAAAATTAAGGGATAAATGGAATGTAAACAAAGTTTGCCATTACAATACTCCTGGGGTGGTGGTGCACCACCAACAGCATAATTAATATGCTGAAAAATGAAACGAAAATGTTGGAATTCCAATGGAATATATGTATAAGAAAAATAAATAAAAACTGATACTCTGTTAAGAGCATAGTAGAAACGAGATTTCCTTCGTGGGTGCTACCCTATAACCTCCACCACTCTGGAATGATATACCCAAAAGACCAAATTACTTGAAAACGTACCGCTACTGACCATTTATGAGCAGAAGACTGCTCAACAAGATTCACATCCACATCTACATCGACAAGTGCAACAATAACAATCTGTTGTTGCTTTTTACAGATACATTTGGTGTATATATGTATGTATGTATATTGTTTTTGGACAAAACGCCTAAGCGGCTTTATGTTTTGATTTTGGTGTGAGATTTGAGATTTGTTTTGATCGGTTTTGATCTGTTGAGGCCAACAAGGAAGGGAGGGGAGAAACAACAAATTTCGTACAAATCGGAATGGAATTGATTTTATTTTTGCATTACAAAGCGTTGTTGAATGTTGAATGTTATATGGAAGTGGAATTTTTTTGAAAATGAGCTTTTCCAGGTGTTTATAATCAATTTTCAGCCAAGAGAATGCTGATTATGGCATTATTGTTGTATGGCTGATGAATTTGTTTAGTTGGTTGACAACTGAAGCTGTCAACGCTTCTGTAATTCGAGTTCGACCCAATATGGGGCTGCAAAACGTTTGAGCAGTGCGGGGGTTTGGGGCAATGGTTAGCAGAATGGGGGAATATGGCTATGGGCATGGGATGGGTTTGGTTTGGTTTGGTTTGACCCAGTCGCATGGCATTAAGCCAAAGCCATAGAAAGGCATCATGACATCCACAACGACCACGATGACACCCAGCCGACGACGACCCATACAATGCTAGAATGCAGTAGTACCACAGTGATACCTAAGATATGGGACAACTACTATTCTTCATACATATTTGGTTAAGCATATATTCGAAGAATATTTTAAGTCTTCTACATGTTTTGGTGTGGTTTTCTGGATGGATCACTGTACTGAAAGCCTCGAAAATTTTTCATTTTTCATCGACGCGCTTCTGCTGCTTGCCGCTTCTTTCACTCATTCTTGGTTATTTTTTTTTTCTTCTTTTTTTTTGTTGCTTATTCAGCACATGCAACAAGTGGATTGGGGTTAAGCCCCCACCATCACAAGTACCGTAAGCGTGGAGAGCAACAAAAATACAACGACCAAACAGGTGAAGAGGAGAGAAGGGTGCCAGAAGAGCCACAAAATTAGAACAAAACTTGCGGCTGAAATTGAAAATCGATTTTTGGACTACGAAACTCGCTCTCGACGACGCAAAGCGACCGCGCAGCGACGTTTGCTTGTGGCCTGGTCTCGAATTTTAATTGATTGTCACTTGGATTTTCACTTTTTATAAACGTTTCGAGGCGAACCAGGGGTAAAAGAGGAAGCAGAAGCAGCAGAAGCGAACGAAAAAATAAAAGAGAAATGGAATTTCACCCAAGAGTTGTTGCTGTACATCTCTCTGTGTGTCTATGTATCTGTATATCTGTGTATCTTTTATCTTTCGCCTTTTGTCTTAATTATTAACTAGAAATCCGCTGAAGCCGTCAGCAGAAGCCGTAAAATAAATGGTCCAAATCGACGACGTTGAATCAGTTCAGCCACTTACACAGCGCAGAAATCGGCTAATCCCAGGCCCCAGGCCCAAAGGCGGTTATGGGGGAAGTGAGGATCTGGTCGGATCGGATCGTATCGCGTGGGCGTGTGCCTTTTATGAATAAGGACATTGACATGGACCCATGCGTCATCGGGGCACAACACACACTCACACAACACACGTAAATTCGCGCACAAAGAGACACAAAGGTGGAGCGGGGGGTCCAGGCTTCCAAATTTATGCAATTTTCTTGCTGCACGCTGCGGCGTCGCGCGACTTTCACACAAAAACAATAACAAATGCAGCAAACGCGAACGCCAAACGCGAAACGCGAACCGAAGGAAACGCGAGGTGCGAAGCGCGTTTAGCGGAAACGACAACCGGCTTCTTCGACGAGCTTCAACGAACAGCGGACCAAAGCAAAACACAGAAACCCAAAGCCCCCAGCGCCAATGAGAAAGAGAGACAGACAGAGAGCTCTGCTGAAAAGAGCGTAAGTAAGCGCGAGGCTATATTTGAGCATACACAGGTAGCTCAAAGCAATGGAGTGGCGAGAGAGAGCACAGACAGCAGAGAGGAAGAAAGCATAAGCACAAGCTGAGCTAAACGCATGTGAGAGCAGAGCCACGACACTCAAAGTGGGAGAGAGTGAATTAGCTTTATTTGAGCGCAGATGCAAGCAGCTACGGCAGAGATCACACTTAGGATAGAGAGAGAGAGAGAGCATGCTGCATCGGAAGAAGCCAAGCAGAGAGCGAGAGAGCGAGTTCGGCCTGACTGCAAGTCAAGTTTTTTAATTGCCCGAGACGCTGCTTCTTCTATTTGGATTTTTCTTTGGGCATTCTTCTCGCTCTTTTATCCCCTCCCCCCTCTTGCTACATGGGAGCTTCTATTGTGCCAGTTCTGGGAATGGAATTGTACAGCTATCTTTGATTAACATTTCGTGGAGTGTGGCAACGCTGCTAGTGCCGCGGAGGGAGAAGAGCGGAAGATGGAATAAAAGAATAAAATTTCCCTGCATTTTTGGCCATTATGAAACTGTCACCCATTTTTACCTGGCCGCGGTCCAGAATTTTCTTTATTGCACTCCATTCCCCGGAATCTGGGAGATAAGCCGTCAGCCCCATTAGCATACCCATCGAACACGAAGAGAGATGGGGGGAGAAGGCACAGCGTGGCGCCGTCTTTGACAATCTCTTTGCCTCTCCCTTCCCTACACACACAACTGACATCGCAACCCCATGGCCCTGCGCCTCTCTCTCTCTCTCTTTCTCGAAGAAGCCCCGCAAATGTGCCACTAATTAGATATCGAACCTCTTTTCAGAGCCACCCCTTCAGCAGAGCGGCCCTGACTCACCCGTTGGCGCCTGACCTATTGAATGTCGCTCTGAATGGTCTTTTACAAGGGCTAAGGGCTTGGAGCACGTACCTGCCACAGAGTGCCTGCCGCAGACAGCAGTCGATTGCTTTCAGAAAATCATTCCAGAGACGGAAATTGCACTGGCCCCAAACCGGATGCCGGATGCAACCAGACGAAAGCTCAAACAGAAGAAGGAAAATAACATGTTGCCAATGCCAAGTGCAGCGTCCGATAAGCTGCACTCTGCTCTCACACTCCTTTTTGCCTGTGGAAAAGCAATAACTGAATTTTGGATTGAACAGTCGAATGGGCAATCAAATTCGAATTCGATTGCAACTGCGAATGTGCGTCATGCATGGGCCCGCAGGCGCTGCAGCAGCAGCCCACGCCTCTGCCGGAGTAGAGGTTGACAAACCCAGATATTGCCACGCACAGAGCTCTGTGTGCAGGGCCCCAAAAGAGTTGTCGTTGCCCCCAGCAGCCACATCGATTCAGGCGGTTTCATCATAATTGCAAGTCCGGACTCTGCCACACACCGGCGGCAGTGGGGAAAAAGCAAAAGTGTAAGGAGCTTTAAATGATCAAAACTGACAAATTAAATATACTCTTAAAGGAAGATGGGTATGGGTATGACAGATACGTGATATATTTGGTTTTTGGTTGGGATGCTTTACAGATCTACTGGGAATCTACTACTACACCCCATGGATTGATGCTCCCTCCCAAAAGTATTCACTCTCTTCTTTTAGGGCATCCAAAAAGTTGCATAAGTTTCACAGAGTTTTCGGTTTATTCCGAAATGAAAATGAAAATGGCATTTTGATATTTCATTTCGGGAAAGCTGCCGCATTCAGCCGGAAAATGAGTGCCCTGTCAATTATATCATTATTATTTTTTATTTTCGTTGATTATTGTGGCAAACAGCGAGAGCTAAGAACAATGCAAAAACCGAAAGCCAGTTCAGATCTGTGGGGATATGCAGATTGTCTCTGTACTCGCATCTGTAGGATTGTGCCCCAGGCCGTGTGATTTTTGTTGTTGCTGTTGCTGTGTGTGTGTGTGTGTGTGTTGGGCGCTGTCACGTAACGAAAGGGAAAACTCTGCCTGGGTCTCTGGCTCTGTTTAGTTGTCGCATCGATGCGGCTGGTGGGAAGTCATCGTGTTGTCGTCTGCAACAGCAGCAACGAGTCTTGCAACAATGACAGGGCAGAGGAGCAGAGCAGCCAACAATGGCTGCCAAGCCAAGAAGAATCATTTATGGCCAGAGGGAGCTGCTAGACAGGTAGACAGGGAAGGGCCCTCAGTGTCGGCCAACGTCAAAGAGTCAGGAGGGAAGGTCTCTGGTTCCGACTGGCTGGCTTCAAGACATCTTTCAAAGGGTTTGGGGTGTCGACTCCACTCTCATTTGCATCTGAAGAGGCCACGAAAGAGCCCAAAGAACAGCTAAACCCTATTCCAAAACCTTTTATCCGAATAAAAAGTAACCAGAACACCACGAACCCACGACTAATTAATTTAAAAAAAAAAAGTTTTGCGCCTGTGCCGTGTCTCGTTCAACGGTTAATAATAAAAGAAGAAAAACTCCACAATGTCCATTACAGTTAGCCTTCAATCGGAGAAGGGAGACGGGTGGCGGTGCTGACGGTGCTGCAGCAGTGGGAAAACTCTGATGTGTCGAAGAGCATTTGGAGCCGCCGCCTGGAGGCTTTTACTCACAGGCAATTCGCTGCTGCAAAAAACACTGCTCTGCTGCAGCAGCAATAACAACACCTAATTGCATTAAGAGCTTAAAGATGCAACAAGAACAAAAACACGGATAGGTATAAAAAATCAGAGCAATTCCCACAGAAAATCAGCAAAGGCATTAGCCGAGGAGCGAGGCGAGTACACGTAACGTGATTAACATGGATTCCACACACACACACACACACACCACACACACTCAGTGAATAACAGAGACTAATATCTGGGCATTGGAGATGATAGAATAACTATCATGGGCTATGTATGAATCTATCGCAGTTAAACGGAGTTATATTACGGAATTGAAAGTAATCAAGACTCTCGAGATCGAGATTTAAGTAGGTGTCATTTCATTTGGGATAACATTCAGCTTCACCATCCACACCACCATCTGCTTTCCCACCCATTGCATCTGCCCAAAAGGCGACTTCCCATCTTCCCATCTCTAATACGGCGGCTCTCCCAGTGTTGTTGTTGCTGCTGCTGCTGCATTCAATCAGCGTGCAACGGCATTTTGAGAGAAGCGCCAGCGGCAGAGACGCAGCAGCGATAGCGACAGCGGTCAACAACACTCGCAGTGTTTGAGGAAGCAAGCTTAGAGGTGGAAAAATTGGCAGAGCGAAAGAGAAGCAGCAGACGCAGCAGCTGACGGAGAGCGCGGCGGAGAAGCGAGAGAGAGTGTGAGTGCAATTGCAGGTGTTTGGGCAAACAATTGCAATGGCACGCTTACTCACTGCCTCCTCCCTGCCTCCCAATCACAATCACACTTAACACATCTCCCGCTCTATCACACATTGCCATCACTCTCTCCCTACTCTTTCCCATCTAGCAATCACACTTCTGCCGCTCTCTCTCTCCATCACTCTCTCTCTCTCTCTCACACTCTATTGGTATTCGAGTGGTATGTCTCTGTTATGTTATTAACATGCTGTTAATTTGATTGAAAATTGCTTTATGGCAATGCCCCCTCCGCCACAGCCGACCCACAACAACAACCACAACAGAGCTTTGTCTTTGCGTTCCCCTTCCTTCCTCCCTTGCACCTGATGCATATTTTATACCCTGGCAGAGGGTATATTGATTTTTACCAAATGTTTGCATTAAATAGAAGGATTACTTAGTAGACATATCTAAGATCTTTGCCAATGCAAAACTAGTGCCTATTGAAAGTTTTGTAGAATGATATCTGAATGATGTAGCTGTAGAGGGTATAAAAACCTTCTAGCTCACAAGGGTAGTTTTTTTAGTGACTTTTTGTGGGTTTGCCATTTGTACGTTTTCGGCCGAGTGAAAGTGAAAATTACGAAAATTATACAGAAATCGATGGTAGCGCAGCAGCAGTGGCAGCAGCACTGGTAGTATAACGGAACAGTAAAATGGAATGAAAATGCATCAAAGAAAAGAAAATTGGATAGTGGCGGTTGGTGGCATGACGGCAGTGTCCAGAGCAAGACAGCAGCAAACAAATAAACAAGCAGTGCCAGCTGTTTGACTGCTGCACGTGCACCCAAACTGTGGCAACTGTTGCAAGTTCAACTCTGGCAGAGGTGCAGCAGCAGCACATTCTTTGGACACTGCTGCAACTGCCACTGCCAGTGCCACTGCCACTTCCTTTGTGTTTGTGTGCTTGTGTCAAACTAGACAAGTTCTACTTTCCACAACTAGTTCTTGTTGTGGTTTTTCCTTGTGGCAAGCTTCGGAGAGTCTCCCCGTTTTTCTTGGCACATGTATAATTTGCAAGCCAAAACCGAACTTCTTGGCTAACTAACGTTGTCCCAATTTCAAGAATCCGCTGGCTGTAATTGGGGACACCTGCATGTGCCAAATTCTGGTTATCCAGTTTTCCACCCAACAGGAAAACTCGTTCCAAATGGATTGTCAAAGATTCTGGAAGAGCCAGGCCAGGCCAGCCAAGTCTGTGTGTGTGTGTGCCCCATTTCTGTGGCATCTAAGGCCAACGATAATTAAAGTTCTGGGACTGGGTCACGCAGATCAACAGAATATAAGAGAGAACCTTTAGATCGTTTCAAAGGAGAAATTAAATGGAATTTTCACTGTTTACTAAAGATCTCGATGAAAAATTGGTCCACGGGAGAGGCACACCACACCACCCACTGTTCATGGCACTCTTTTGCGCAGTTTGTCCGACTGTTTACCAGCGGGATACAGCAGCAGCAGCAGCTGTTGCCCCCTCCCCGCCCCCCCGTCCATCCTCTCAAGTCATATCGGTAAACAGATTATTTAGTTTGTTTTTGTGCTTTTTCTTTTTCTGTTCCTTTGTCGCTGCTGTTTCTGTTTCTGTGCTTATCAATTCGACCCTCGGAGATGATTTACTTTACTTAACTTGTTCTTTTTTTTACATACATAAATTGAGCAATTAAATGTTGCAAAATATTCGTTCGTTTTCATTTCCAGTGAACCATTTCCCAAAGGTTGAACATTTCCAATAAATTGCCAATGGAAGATCCATGGGTTGCTCTCCCTCTCCCCCTCTTTCCCTGTCTCTCTCACTCTCTCTCTCTGCCTGTCTCTCTTTGTTTGTGGCTCTCTCTGAGAGAGACGTTAAAGGAAAGTACGGCACGGAAGGTTCGTCCGGGCATTGAAAATCATTTAATTAACTTTCTGTTGCTGCTGTTGTTGCTGCTGTCCGGTCGGTTATATAACACTTTATCTACCGCCTAGCCTATGCCGTGTGCCCCTGCCCCTAACATTCATTGCTTGTTATTGTCGCTGCCTTCCCCCCACATGCCACACGGCTGGCCCACACCCTGGGTCGCGCGCTTGCTCCCTCGTCTCTGGGGCACATTTAATTGCTGCAATTGATGGGTTCAATTGTGCAAATTATTGCGCCTGACTTTTGCCACTGCCTGGCCGCTGCTCGTCCGTGGATCGATATGGGGCATTGGAGTAGTTCGGCTTGTAGTCGTGGGCTTGGCATTGTATCAACAGGTGGAAAACTATGGTCCTGCCTTCGCCAGCATTGAAGGAGAGCCTAAGGTTCTCTGTGCTGCTTTTTCCCGCACTCTTTCAACAGAGTATAAACCTTAAGAAGCTGTCAGCCCCGTACAACTTATTTTTTTGCGCTGCGCAAAATCCACATAAACGAATCACGATGCACGTACCCGTCCCAGGTCTGTTGATAGCTTATCAGCCATCCCCATCGGTGTAGGAGAAGAAATCTGACATCAGAGGAGAGGACGGAGGAGGATGAGGTGCAGGGAGATAGCACACTTAATTTGTGTGACACAAATTGAATTTAATGAAATGCATCTCCAAGTTGCAGCAAAACTTGTGCACACAAAATTCACAGAAACAAAGAGAATCGGGGGTGGAGAGAGTGTGGAAAGGAAATGGCGAATATTTGCAATTTAATTAAAAGAGTTTATGTATGTATATCTGAGAGATACGAGATTCGATTGAGAACTTTTCTATTTTGAAACAACACAGCAAATGATACGTTTTTGCAATGGAAATGGGGAATAAGACAAAAGGGAAAATACTGGAATAAATATACACACACACATATGTACATATGTATATACATACATATCTATTTGTATGTGGATACGAGTGCTGTTGAGTGGAGTGGCAAATGAATCTTTAATTGATATACTTGGAGCATCGCAAGCAAGGGCCAAACAACGCCAACTAAATTATCTCGCTTTCAGCCACTTGCTTGATGCCTGCCCTGAGCTGAGCCAAAGGCAAACAACGGAGGCGAAAGACGAAAGACGAAAGACAACAGCAGTTTCAGCCTTTGTGGCATGGACTCGGGTGGTTCTCTGTCTCTGTTGCTGTTGCTGTTTCTGCCTCTCTCTGGTTGTGTATCTGTGTGGGCCCTTTGTTTGTTCTGACAGCCTGTCAGTGGCCAAGATGTGGGCACACAAAAGGGCAGAAGCGGTACAGGAGGGGTAGGCAAGAGACACGTGACACTTGATGCGGCAGCCGCTGAATGTTTGTCTAACATTCCTCAAGCAGCCCAAGCAGTCAACAGCAGCGGCTGCCCAGATCCAGGGCCCATCATGGATCAAGTGTTTGTCCAGGCTTTTTGCTTATTGCAAATTTGCTAAACAAATTAACATTTCCAGAGAGCCCATCAAAAATTAAACTCTAAAAATAAAGAAAGGAACGAGGAGGTAAAAAGGGATTTCCAAAAGTTCCCTTCATAGATCCTCAGCTAAAG
The DNA here is from genome assembly GCF_018151105.1 of Drosophila obscura. Taxonomy (NCBI): domain Eukaryota; kingdom Metazoa; phylum Arthropoda; class Insecta; order Diptera; family Drosophilidae; genus Drosophila; species Drosophila obscura. Next base: position 9,206,384 of record NW_024542774.1, on the reverse strand, counting down.
ATCCGGAGATCGAAAATGGAACCCCAATCCCATTTGCCCATTGAATTGTTTCCCCCTGGCAGAAATAATCATTATAAGACTCTTCCTAGACCTATCTTGGTGCAATTTTCCATTCAAACAGGCCTGACCCTGTTCCGCCAAGCCGCAACAAAATAACAAAAAACAACAACAACAACTTAAAGATGGCTCAAAGCCGAAACAGATCTGAAACCGGTTCGTGCATGAAAGAACCGAACCGAGAACCTGCAGGCAGACTGAGACTCGACTCCAACTGAAGCCACAGCACAGCTCAGGTGCAGCAGCAGCAGCTCCACATATGGCAAAAGTATGCAGGCGAGCGCTGGAGAACTGCGTTCAGAGAGCGTCCTCCTGTTTCTCCTGTTTCATTGGAATGACAATCGAATGGGTGGGGAGGGGGGCTTGAATCTGGTTTTGTTTCAATTACCATTTTGATTGTATTTCGAGGTAAGGGAAACACAAAAAAATCAAAGGCCAAATAGAGCCCGAAAACGGGGACAGTGGCACGCACAGCCAGCTTAATGTTTTCCACCTTCAAAGCCCCGACCCACGGCCAATGACATAGCGTCATAACCAACCAACCACCCACCGACCTCCTCCTCCTCCTGTACCAATTGCATTGAACATTTGTATTTTATTGAATGGCTCACGAATGAACTCAATGGGTGAATACTGAATGGTTTGCTCCGTCTGCAGTTGAGTCATGAATCTGTGTGAATGGCCATTCTTTCCACTACGTGATGGGGCGGCTGTTCTTTCAGATAAAACGACATCCCACAGAAGTAGCAGCAGCAGCAGCAGCGACAGCGATAAGCAAATGCGGCGATAAGGCGTGCCTGCAGGCGGCTTTCCCCCAGTCCACCAGTACAGTGCGTATACTTAATAGCCACTGTCTGAACAACAAAAAGATCGCCAAGAAGCAAAGTGATCTATTTATAAACCGCACAGTTATTTTGCTGCAAAATACCCTCCAATTAGGAGGGCCATCAACTGATTACTGGCTTCGAAGCTGGACCAAACTAATTGTAACCCCCCGATAATAATTACATTTTAAATTGCACCACTAAAGATAACTCTCCACATGGCTGGGGGTATCCACATGCAGATGGTACTCATTACAAAATGAAAGATTTCTGCCATGGAAATGGTAATTCTTCCCTGTTCCCTGTAGGGTATCTATGTCTTCGACCCCCGCCAGTGCACACTTCTGCTCTCTTGTTGTTTCTATTTTTGTGCAGAGCGGGTCACGCACTTAAGAGCCAATTGTGGCATTCTCACTCACACTCTTGCATCTGATTTAAATGTGGAACTGCGGAACGCGATTTGTGCACGCGAGCAAAGTGACCGATGACCGACTAACGAAAGTGATGTCATTAGTTGGTGTGTTTTAATGGCTACTCCTGCTCTTATGGGATGGCTAAGGATGTGCCGACAAGCGGAAGTGCTTGACATAACGCAACAGGTGCCCATAATGCTCAACGGGGGACAGAGAGAGAGGCGGAGGAGAGAGGCCAACCGGCCACTCAACCGTTAGCTGAGAATCGAGTCTTTTCCTTTACAGCTGACGCCACTGGAGCATGAAGCGGGTGAGGGACAGGGATGGCTAGAGGCACCAGCAACTAAAGCCTGATAAAAAGTAGTAGACACTCACTCACCTGATAATACGAATCCGACATGGTTTATGTAGTTTGCCGTTGAATCACTCGATGCCCTTGTTGCTTTCGTTGTTATAGTTGTTTAGTTGTTGTTGTTATTGTTGTTGCTATTTCCTCAGTTGTCAGTTTATATATGTATATTTTTGGCTATTGAGTGGCGCCGCACAGAAACACACACGCGTCCGGGTATTCCGTTCGTTTACGTGTTTGCCTTTTTGTTTACCTTTCTTTGAACAAATAATACAAATACATAAGTATGTATGTTACCGTTGTATGTATGGGGATTGTTTAACACTTAAACATTAACACCTGATGCGCGCGCCCTGGCTCTCCCCTTTATTCGATCCCCTCCCTGCCTGTCGATACACCTCACGCAATGAATAGATTTCGGTTGTTCGCTGGTATAGGTATAGGAACCCCCACACACACACACCACCAACAAGTGGCCGGTGCCATAGGTGTGAGTGGGTACGCGCGAGTGTGTTTGCGACCAGCGGATGAGCCCGTGAGAGAGGGAGAGAGAGAAGAAGAGAGAACAAGCGTCATTTACAATTGTTGCTTTTGCGGGAACAAAGAGCTGCTTCTGCCGCTGCTGTCCATCCACGTTGCAGCTTATTTGCGGCCACAAATTATGCATATTTCCAAAGAATGTGCTTAGGGAATCTGCAGCTGGATTAATTAGCTTCAATTGAAAACTGGGACCTGGTTCCGCTCCCGATTAAAACAGCAAAACAGTCTGCCGCTGCAATCGGTTTATAAATAAGAGCACTCAGGGGAGGGGGCAGGCGCGGCACTCACTGTCGGCACGAAGAATGCTACCAACAACAAGGTGGAGGCATGCCCAAACAGCGATCTCATGATGGCCGAATATTGCTTCATTGATCGAGTATACCCCACCCCATATTAATACACCTTGCTACGCATCAGACAGCCGCCGCAACTGGCGCAACAAAAAAAAAGTGGATCGCACAGCTAAAAAAGGGGAATAAAACAGCTTCTCTCCCTTCCTTCCCAGAGCACACGGATGCACCTTGAAGCCAAAGCACGGCCAAGATTGTTTAAACAAAAGATTCAGCGCACCGAAAACACTCACAAACACACGCACTGTACGAAATCTTCATCATCTTTTATCTGTTTTATACAAATTTCGTGTTATCTCGCTCACAAAAATTCTCTTCTTTTCTTTTCTTGCGTCTGTGTTGTGTATGGAAAGACAAGAAATGCAGATTATGCGGAGGGGCAATGTGCACCGCCTGTCAAATCATAGCGCATGCGTAGAATAGCTGGTCCTGCACCATGTGCATTTAACTAAAACACCGATTTCTATTTACTTGTATTATTATTTATTATTTTTAAGCGAAAAAAGAGTTCAATTTGCGCGACACACGGAACCACGGAGTACACGAACCACGAACCACTCGTTCCTGATTCAGTTCATGAACGAACCAGCCCCCAGCCCACTTTTTGATCTTTTGAGTGACATTTTTCGAGTGTAATCGGGTTTAGTATGGAAAAAAAAACTCATACCAGACGCAATCCCAAGTGCAGGCTCATTTTTGCGTTCCGTTCATGAACTAAAATGAAGTGAACGAACTGAATAAGTTCACCTTAGCCCATTAAAAACCAACTCGAATTAAACCGGGGATAATAATGTTTGATGCGGATCTTTCCTCTTTAATTACAAACAACAATTGACGACCATATCTATCACTTGCATCAGTCATCTTAGTTGAATAGTCGTCACCTTCATTTAACATTTAACGCATCCATCTTACATATATTTTCTTTTATAGACGGAAATAATGAAACATACTAGGTGTAGAAGCTAAAGAACTAAGCCGCTGGCTTCTTGGGTAGAGAGCCGAAAGCAGATATGACCGTGCCCTTGGTGCCCGTCACTGTGGTGGTCAGAGCAGGCAGCGTTTGCTTAACGGTGGACGAAGACGCCGGCTGATCCCACTTGGATTTGCTGCAAGTCAAGAAATAGTTTGAATTAAAGTACAATTTCTGCCACATTTCATAACCTACCGCTTTTTGGCCTCCTCCTCTACCTTGCGTGCCAGCGCCGTGGCCTGCTCCACCTTGTCCACATCCTTGCGATCCTTCTGCCGCTTGACCATCTCCGTTTTCTGCACCGCCGACAGGGCCTCGTAATAGGACTCCTCGCCCCACCGCAGCGGATCGTAGATCTCGGGCGGATAGTTGGTGCCGAACTCATTGATGTCGCAGAAGCTGATCAGCTTGTCGTAGATGCTGGGATTGCGGAACTCCTTGCGGTCCTGTATGACCCGATTCATGTCCATGTTGGTCTGTCGCATTTTCGTGTACATTTTGGTTATCTTGCACACCAGCTCCGGCGACGGCTTTCCCTTGGGCTCTGGCGGCAGCTGGAATTTGTATTTGGCATACTTTGGATCCTTCTCGTAGCTCTCCGCCGTGCGCTCATCGGGCTGGTAGGCATTGGAGTCGTCGTCAATCTCCATGGCTGCACCCTCACCTTCCCCCTCACCCTTGGCGCTGCTCGTGGCCTTGGCACCATCGCTTTCACCCGCGGAGTTATCGCTGTCGCTGCTGGACTCCTCCTCGCTGAGCTCTTGGGCGCGGTCCTCCTCCTCGTCGGAAATCAGTGTGTCGTCCTGGTAGCTCACCAGACGCCGAACCTTCTTGGCGCGCTTCATCTTCTTCTTGGACTTTTTGGGCCTCGTCTCCTCCTTGACTGGCGTGGGCGATGGACGCTTGGGTATGATCACCTGGCAGTGAAAAAGAGAAGTTGCTCGGTTTCAATCTTGGAAAATCAAGCAATACGACTGACAACTGACCTGAGACGCTGTCGAGTTTTGGGAGTCCGGACTGGCATCGCCTTCGTTCTCGGAGTCCGTGTACTGTGCGGTCAAGCTGGCCAGGGCGGCCATGATTGCGGGATTGCAGTGACTGGTTCTGCTGGATTTATGGTTTTATCTTAGCAATTTTAGTTAAAAGCAGTAAATTTCTTTATTTTGCGTCGCAAGCCAGGGCTGAAGTATTCCGTTTTTGTTATTTCTTAGTACTGCCCTGGTCCACCCCATAGAGATGGCAAAGCAGCGATAACCGAAGAAATCGAACTCGTCAACAAAAATTTATGGAATAATAATAATAATAATGAGCGCCACGCAGGATAAAAAGGAGGATCTGGACCGCATACAGAGGCGGGTCAACAAGATACTGGAGGCCCGCCTGGAATCGGATAAGGTGGGTACATCCGCCAGTCCAAGTGTATGCTTAAAGGTGCGACTTTCCTCCATTTCTAGGACACTCTTGATGCTCTTAACGGCCTCTCCAGCTTCTTCAACGAGAACACCCTGCAGAATCGGAGGAATCTGCGCAGCCAGATCGAGCATCGGTCCGTGGGCATCAATGAGAACTTCCTGAAGGCCTTCCGGGAGGTGAAGCTGTCGCTCGATGCGGTCTGCACCGACCTTGATACCATGGCCACGTCAGTGCAGACCATGAAGTCCGACCTGGAGACATCCAAGGCTTTGACCAAGGACCTGATCGAGCAGACCAACACAATGCAACAGGAGCGGGATCGCCTGGAGGTGCATCAGCAAATTGCACAGGCCTTTTTGGCCCGATTCCAGCTGACGGTGCCGGAGCATCAGCTGCTCTACGGCAGCGCCAAGGATGCCCCGATTGTGGCCGACTTCTTCAGGGTGCTGGACCGGGTACAATCCATACATTCCGACTGCCGGCTGCTGATGCAGTGCGGCTACCAGACCGCGGCGCTGGACATCATGGAGGAGATGACGCTGCACCAGGAAGGGGCGCTGGAGCGGCTGTATCGCTGGACGCAGAACCACTGCCGCAACCTGGAGAACAACGAAATTGGCCCCCTCATTGTCGAGGCCATGCGCCGGCTCCAGGATCGTCCTGTGCTCTTCAAGTGGGTTTCTAAATGGAAGTTCTTCAGATTTGAATCATAGCTAATCCCTTTTAGATATGTGATTGATGAGTACGCCATTGCCAGGCGCGCTGTGCTGGTGCGGCTGTTCATCGAGGCCCTGACGGAGGGCGGACACGGCGGCAGTCCCAAGCCCATTGAGCTGCACGCCCACGATCCCAAACGATACATTGGGGACATGTTCGCCTGGCTGCACCAGAGCATACCCTACGAAAAGGAGAACCTCACGCTGCTCTTCAAGAAGTGCAACAAGCAGGGTGAGCACGAGGGTCCGGCACACCTTAACCATTCCCATTCTGAACTATGATCTCTCCTCAGACATTTCGGACCAGCTGCAGGCTGCGCTGGGCTACATAGCCGATGGGGTTCAGCATCCGTTGAAGGTGCGCGTGGAGACCATCCTCAACTCGGAGAAGGACACCATCGTGCTGTTTACGCTCTCCAATCTGCTGCGCTTCTACCAGCAGATCATGAAGCAGGTGGTGCAGGGCGGCAGCCTGGAGGAGTGCCTGGTGGAGCTGCAGAAGAGCAGCGAGCAGATCTATCTGCAGTCCCTGGCCACTCAGGTGCGTAGCGTGCTTCAGCGTCCATCTGGCTCCAGCATGGCGTTGGAGCCGCCGCAGCGGGACTTGGTGCCACCGCCGAGCGTGGCCCGTTTGCTGAATATGCTGAAGGAGATCCTGTCGGTGGCCACAATGGTGGATGGTCGCCAGGCGGACATCACCAAGATCGTCAGCTGTGTGATCGATCCGCTGCTGCAGTCCGTGCAGGAGAGTGCCGCCCACCTGCCCACCGTGGACATGGGCGTGTATCTACTGAACTGCCTCTACCACATGCAGAGCACGCTGGCCGTCTACGAGTACATGGATGAGCGCGTGGAGCGGCTGCAGGGCCAGTCGGACGCCCAACTGGACACTCTCACCTCGGAGCAGGCCTCCTCGCTGGTGGCGAACCTCAATCTGGGCCCCATCTACACCATTCTGCAGAGCAATCAGTCCAAGATCGAGACCAATCTGCTCAAGATCTTCATGTCCAAGCTGGACGCCTTCCTGGAGCTGCCCGATGTGCTGCTGCTGCCCCAGGTGCAGCTAATAATGTCCAGCAGCCATCGTGCCACCGTCCAGAAGCGCGCCTTCAATGTCATCGTGGCCATCTATAAGCAGATCTACGAGCGTGTTCACGACCCGGCCAATGGCTTCGAGCAGCCGGATCAACTGCTTCACAAGACGCCCGACCAAGTGGCCCACATTCTGACCGCGTCGTAGGACCTGGCACACAAATATATGTACATGCACATCGGAGTATCAAAAATTGTTTAATTAATTATACAGCTAATCTTAATCTCGTATTTAGTTAACTTTCTGATGGAATCAATTGAGAATTAGCAAGCAAACACAGAAATGAATATATTTTAGCAAATGGACAGGTGCCAAGGATGTTAAATGATACAAAACTACTTAAAGCTAAGTGTTAAATAAGGGTGGAAAGTGTCTGGGGCTCCACAGTCTCCCGTTCAGTTAATCGTGACGGTGGCCCGCTGGAACAGATCCAGTGTGAGGGAGGAGAAGAATGGGGGGAATGAGTTATTGGCTGCCAACTGCTGGTCGAGTGTTGGCTGCAGCGTCTCCGAGTAGGGTGTCTCGAGCAGTGCCAGATCGTTGTTCTCGCTCAAAGCAATGGAAAAGTAGTCGTCGGGACTCTCCGCATACATGCTGGTAACGCTGCAAAGAGAAAAATCCATCAGTCACAGAAGAGAGAGATAGTGGATCTAGCGATTGCAAGACTCACCGATAGTTGCTCTTGTAGCCAACGCGATCGATGCGGTAGCCCAGCAGCATGTAGACAACGTCGCGGAACTCCTTTCTGGCCGCCATAAAGTGCTCCTTCGTCTTGCCCAGCTTGGCGTTGGCCGACTCAAGCTCGGCGCGCATCTTGTTCAGCTCCTTGAAGTTCATGGTCATGCCCCCGGTGCTGGTGGTCTCGTTCAGATGCTGCTCGTTGGCATCCTCGAGCTTCTTGTTGTGCCGCTTCAGACGCTCGATCTCGGCCTGCAGCTTCTCGAACATGTTCTTGGACGACTCGTATGCCTCGGCGGCGGGATTGTCGGCAAGATGCACCACCTTGCTGATGGGCGAGTCGATGTCCTGGCGCAGGCAGCGTTGCATCATCTCCAGCTCCTGCTCCTCTTTGCGCCTGCGCAGGCGGTCGTTCTCGATGCGCAGCACGTCCAGTTCCTTCTTCACGTTTTCGTAGTCTTCGCTGGAGGGGTCATTCAGCTGTTCCTGATCGCGCATTGCCTGGATCTCGCGGTCCAGTGTGGCGCACAGATCCTTGTAGCCAGACACCGTGCGCTCCAGAACATCCACGCGATAGCGCACCTGCATGTCCTGGGTCATCTCAGCCACGCTCGCATTGCTCATGGTCAGATCCTTGTCGAAGTTGTCCACCATCTGCTTGTAGAAGTCGCGCTCCCTGGACACCGTGCGCAGCTTGCGCTGCAGCCGATCCTTAAAGTTCTTGTGCCGCTTCAGATTCATGTTCAGATCCTCGATGTTTTTGAGGTACACCCGCACCTTCTGCTCCAAGTCCCGCACGGCATTGCGCATCTGCTTGGCCTCCGATTCGGAGGCGTATTTCTCGGACACATGGACAATGTCGCCCTGCAGCAGCTGCTCGATGCGGGAGCGCAGGGCCGTAGGACTGACCAGAGTGTTGGCCAGACAGTGATCTTGGGCGACCTTGACCCACTCCTTGAGCTCCTGCTCCGTGTGCGAGAGCTTCACCTGCAGCGACGCTGCCTCGGCGCGGGCTCCCTCCTCCTTGTCCAGCCGCGCCTTGTACGCGTGCACCTGCTCCTCCAGCAGCAGTTTGTCGCCAATGATCTTGTTCAGTTGTCTGTTGTGGATGCGCAGTCGTTGCAGTTCGGCGTCCATTTCGGGGATGCTGGCGAGACGCTCCTGCGAGACCTTGGTCACCTGCTTCCAATCGGTGTACGACTGGATCTCGAACTCCAGCTCCTTGATGCGCTCGTCGGCCACCTTCAGGTTCTGCTGCTGTATCTCAAAGTTGGCTCTCAACTCCTCAAAGCCGGACACACGAGCCTTGTACTCGTCGTGTCGCTGCCGGATGCACTCCAGCTCGTCGAGGGTCGACTGCAGCTCCAGCTCGGCGCGCTGAGCCTGGCGCCGGTAGTCACCCAGTTCGTTGTTGATGCAGAGCTGAACATCGCGGGCGTCGTGCTCCTGCTGCGACTTTTCGTTCTTCAGCTTACTGACGGTCTCATCGTACTTCAGCTTCAGCGCGGCCAACTCGGCCTTGACACGCCGCACCTCCTCCTTGTAGCTGTGCTCTAGCTCGCGCAAACTATCCATATCCGACACCAGCTGCAGCATCTTGTTGCTGGTGTAGTCGCACTGAGCTTTCAGGGCGGAGACCTTGCTTTCGGCCAGTGATAGCTCCATGCGACGCTTCTTGTCGCTATGCTTCAGCTGCTCCTGCACCTGGTTGAGACGAGCCTGTGTCGTGATGAGCTCCGCGCGCAATTTGCTGGTCTGTCGGGACTGATTCAGGTCGTTCGCCGAGCTGTTTAAGGATTCGGTGGTGCTGTTCAGGCTGCAGTTCGGTGACTCCTGCTCCATGCGTCGCTTCTTTGGCACTTTGGCAAAACATAATTAATTATATTCTTTAGTTATTTCCCATTTTTCTGCTGCCGGCACTTACATTTTGCGGAATCTTCGCTCAGCGAGATGGAAAAACGGTCGAACTGCAGCTTCTTGGGCGCCGAGTGGGTTATGCTGTCGTTGAAATGGTCCACCATATTATCCAAGCTGCTGCGTATGTCGTCCATGGCGTCTTAAACTTTAAATTCTGTAATTTCTAAATAAATTTTATTCTTGCTTGATTTTTGACACAAAACGATAAGCGATAAGAAAAACAGGGCAGTCCGGCGATCAATCGAGACTTAACCCACTTAACACCCCTCTATTTAAAAAGTTGAGCACCCTTTGTTAAACCGCGGAAAATAAAACTGTTTGTAAAAGCTTTTTGTAGCTCCATCCTCCTATTTACTTACAAAAACAAAAATGACCACCGACATCTTTCACCTGTAATGAGTAAAATATGTTAAAGTTACTTAAACTTCGTGGAAATATTAAATACCCCCTGGTCGACAATAGGTTACCGTTCTATTTTATTGATTGAAATCGTATTCCACAATTTTAATATTCAGTTTAATATTGCTAGCTAGTTAGCCCTCTCAGTCCTAAACAAATAGTTTTATCCGATAGATACATCAATATTCTACAAGACTGGCTAGTTTTTAGAACGCTTTTTTATTGGATTGTTTACATAATTAGGTTCAAGCATAAACAACATAAAATGTGACGTAGTTGTTGATGGCGCTGCCAGACTCATGCAATTCGTAGTTTCTACGGGGTGCCACACCATGATATTTTGTTACCCGTTTCATTACCGATTCGCCTTGAACTGATCTGGCAGCCCTAAAAACAAAAATCCGCAAAAAAGAAGACAAATTTTCCACAAAAAGGAAGAAGAAGAAGAAAAATGTTCCACAAAAATGAAGAAAAAAACCTCTGCGGAAAAATTTTCCGCAGTATTTTTGTGCGCTAAATACCCCCTGGGCGACAATGGGTTAACGTTCTATTTTATTGATTGAAATCGTATTCCACGATTTTGATATTCAGTTTAATATTACTAGCTATTTGGCCCTCTCAGTCCAAAACAAATAATTTTATGCAATTCCTCAATTCCTTCCTGTCCTAGATAGACAAGTTTTTACTTATTAATGCATATGTTTTGTGTTTTATAAATACATTTATCCCTATTATCTGTACCCGTGAGCTGCTAATTTGCGTTAATATCTTTAAAACAGAGACTGCGTAGTTTCTGCATTAATTGGAGCCTGAAATTACAAACAATATCTCATATCAATAATACCCATTTTCCCAAGGCATGCAGCTTGTTGCTCATTCCGTGCCAAAGTTGCGCAACAATGCTGCATATTCATTTCCCCATGTTGCTGAAAATGTTCCCATACGCGTTCCCGTTAAGAACATGCGGCTCACAACACGAAAATGAGGGGTAAGTCACCACGAAAGCGCTCTCTTCACCTCTAAAAAGAGAGCAAATTTTGAAAAACCACGATGATTTGCTCACGAACGAATAAAGTGACCAAGTCGAAAAATACCTTTATATACCAGAAAGTTGTTCAAAATACCAGTATATATAAATACCAGTTTTTGCGTATTTCAGATATCGAGTACGGCAACATTGTTTTCAGGGCAGTGTTTCAGCAATCGAGTACGGCAACGCTGTTTTTGTTAACCGCCTATTCGCCCAAAAGATTGCTGCAGATTGTGAAATCGCCCGCTGCGAATGGCAAATATAGTTCTAAAAGTGCTGCCGAAAATAGGAATTGATTTGCATTTCTGCTCGGCCTGAAATGTTGAAATACGACTGTTTATAAACTTAAAGGAATAAATAAAGACTTCCATTAGTGATAGTTATTAAAATAGAGTTAATTTTATCAAGTTCCCACTGCCAATAGCGAAAACGTATGTGTGTGTGGAGCCTCGCAGAAAGTAAAGGCGTGTGTACCATCTCATCTCACTAGACCAATACAAAACTCGGTGCAAAGGGAATGTAGAGGAGAGTGATCCTTCTTCAACAGCCTGTAGTAGATGGTGAAACTATTAACTATATATGTATCTAGCGCAGGACTATCAAAACGCGTGTGCTGTGGTTTTATTCCCGAAAAAACGCACTCGGTAAAGTGTGTGAAAAAGGCAAAAATGTGTCTCCGCCAGCGATAACGGTACTTTAATGCACTCTCTCTTGGCAAAAGATGAGCCGACAGCCGCACCTATAAAAGTGGGCGTTAGGTGTGCGTTCGGAGAGGAAAAACAATTTGTTTGCTCAAAAGTTTGCAGCTTCACCCGATTGTTTAAACAAATTCTAGGATAAATAAAAATAAATCCTGTGGAAATACCAATACACACCTATATACATATACAGGCACACGCACTTTCGCACACGCACACTTACGCATGACATAAAAAGGCAGAGAGAGAAAAAAAGAAAGAACGAAAGGAACAAGAAGCTCCAAGCAGCATCGGCGCGCGTTGGTGAGATATGCGGGAAGAGAAGATTGAAAATAAACGTGTAGTAGAGAATTTTTGAGACACACACACACACATACACACATCCGCCCACCCACACACGTTCTCTCATCCCTCTTACTCTGTCTCTCTCTCTCTCTCTGTCATTTGCTCCATCCTTCTCTCTCGCTACTATCCCGTTTGCCGCCCACTTACAAACCCACACACCCACCCACACACACCACACTGTAGTGTATATATATATATGCGCGAGGAGTGTAAGCTTTGTTGTTTCTGCTGCTGCTGCTGCTAGTGCTGCTCTTGTTAGCCGCCGCCACGGTGGAGGCTGCTTCTGCTGAAGCGCAAATGGCAGACCCTCTGAGCGGGCGCTGCTTGTGAGAATGTCGTAATGGCAAGAGAGGTAAGTGGCGCACGTTGCCTGCCCGCCGCCCCATGGGCCGGCAGGCGGTTAATCATTAATTGCTCCAAAATGTTCTTGCATCTTGCTGCGCCATCTATTCAATCAGCTGCTCTCATTACACACATACATACTGCACACATCTTTATCTTTCATCTCTCATCTACTTTAACCTCCTTTCAGCAAGCACGTTGCTTGGGAGCGGCTATCAAAGAAATACTTTTTAATATGGTTACACGAACGCTTTTCCACCGACGCTTTTTTACTGTCGTGAACTTATACTTTTCGCTGTATTTCTCTGTACTGAAGTACAGGTCGGCGTGAAACGTGAAACGTATCATGTAACAGCAGCGTAAGGAATCATCCGGCTGTGCGAATATTATGTTGCACACAATTTGACATTTGTAGATACATATGTATATTGAAACTACTGGGATATGCATATGCATCTTTACAGGCAGGGCTTAGGATTTACATAAGTTCTCTTATTTAAAAGAAGGGTAATAAATGCGAATTGCAGCGGATAGTCCGCAACAGCTTGAAACCGTTTTAGGCCTGCATTAGTCCTTCTCCCTGTGTGCGTGTCCCCTCTGCAGCTTGTGTACCTCTGTGTGTCTGTGTGTGTGCATGTTTTATGCAGTTTCTTCATTTCGTTTTGCTTTGCGGGTGAATAGCTTTGACCCAAATAACTGGGGTAATACTTACGCCCCACACAGATGTACCCCCATCCTCCCCTTCCCCTTGTCCCATGTAACTGTAATGTTGTTGTTTTAGGAGCTTATCTCAAAGGACTAAAATATTTTGCATTTTTTGTTACCAAAAATTTTTTTAAAAATTCCTACACATTCCTACAGTTTCTGTTAACAGCAATTGGGCGTGCATGTTAATTAAACCTTAACAGAACGGGCTTACTTTAATTAAATGCAGCCTGAATCCGTTACATTTGTGCCAATGTTAACAGTGTGCTGTGACAGATTTAACAGGAAATGTTAGATTTAAATGCAGAGAGCTAATCTCTCACTACTCAACATTCCCATTTCAAGACTGGACAGCCTAAAACACACATTTCGAAATGTTTTCACCCAAAAAATGCAAGGATATTCTCTATTTTTCTTGAGCAAACATTTGACAGAGTTCAAAGATCGAAGCTGATTTGGGGACAAATACATATGTACATACATGTGTACACGTTCGTTAAGTTAACATATTCCGGTGTCGAAACCAACCAAATGAAATCGAAAGCCAGGTTGAAGTTACTCCTGATGGCGATCCCAGATGTTGAAGGGAAGGAAAGGAATACTTGTGGAGCGTTCGTGTGGGGTGCGCGCGCGTTTTGTTAGCTTTAGCGCGCCCCGATTATATCACATTGATGCAAATGTAGGCCAAAGCACAGCCAAATGTTAACTGTGAAACAACAGTGCCCGAAGCAGGAGAGTGGACCGTGGAACGTGGAGAGCCCTGCAGTCCGAACAAAGTTTCAATAGAGAAGTAAAAATGCATTAAATGTTCTCGCAAATAAACGGTACAAGTTAATGTGTGTTTGAGCCAAGCAAACGGCTCTCCTTTCCTCTCCTCAATCTGCTCCTCTCTCCTCATGCCCATGGCCTGCAGTCCAATTCGCTTTCACTCTCGCTTGGCTCTCTCTGGCTCTCACTTTGGCATGCTCTTTGTCTGTCTGAAGGAAGCTTTGGGGCTGCATTTCACGCGCTCTCGCTCGTGCCGCTGCATGTGCCCCAGCCCCAACGGAAGCAGCAGCAGCAGCATCAGCAGCAGCATTGGCAGCAGCATTTCACAGTTTGGTCTGCCAGGCAGCGTGCCATAGCCAGCAAGGATGCTACTTTCTTTTACGAGCTACGTGATTCCGCTGCCTCTTCGCTAAAATAGATTTAAACCCTACACTGGGCGTGACAACTGCAACGGATCAGAGTCCTGCAGAGCCAAACGAGAAAGGGTGTTTTTGTACCAATTAATTAATAATAGTCAAAAGTGAAGAGTGAGCAATTGATGGAAAATCAAAAATTGTAAATTGAAAATTGAAATCCAAGGCGAGGCGAGGCGAATGCACCACCAAATGAAAACTCGTCGGTTTCACGATTCGAGGCGGAGGCAGAGCGCCAGGCGCGTAGTAAAGTGAAAGTGCGAAGGTCAACCCGTGTATAGCTGGTGCTGGCGCTGGCTGTCCGCCCTGACCTGCCCCAAAACACGAGGCGACGCGCCCCAAAAGCGAAGCGAGAGAACAGCAGACCCTCTGGTTTCTTACCAACCAAAAACAAAAAAAAAAACAGTTAATTAAATCAAATACATTTTTACAACCAGAAAAGAACAGGACAAACTAAAAATAAAAACCATTTCGGGTGTGCAGTTTTTTCTATGTGCGTGCGTGTGTGTTTTCCTTACATTTGTATGCCAGGCAACAAGAGCCACTTTAACGTTAGGTTTAACTATAACTAGAACGAATTTGCCCCCAAATAAGCCAAAAAAAAACGAAAGCATTTAGCCAGCATTAACTGTACAACAATAGGCATAGGCGATAAGCTTTAATTTTATAAACTTTTCATAAAGTTTGCAAAACGGTTTTTAACAGTGTACGCGAAAGTGCACCATGACAATTTTATATAACTGTTTTTAAACAAAAACGAAAAGAGAAGCGCAGCAAAGCGTACTGAGCAGGGTCAGAGAATTATAAAAGAAATAGAATAGTGAGAGAGGAGAGGAGAGGAGAAAAGAGAGCATTAGAAGCAAATGAAAAGAAAATTAGATTCGTTCTGAACGCAAATGAGAAGCGAATCGAGTTACAGATTTTAAAGTGCATCGTAATTGAGTTGTTTAGCGAAAGAGTGAACACAATCAACCAGCAGCATGCTCCAATCAAAGGCAGTGCCCCATGTGCAGTGCTAGCCTTGAATCGGAATCGCATTAGATATACACACACATACAGGCGTAGGGTGAAAACAAAAGCACAGACAAGTCCAAGAATCCGGGCATAAACGTGGCTGGGAAGGGGGATACTAGTGTCTGCAGCAGCGCCGCCATGTGGTCGAACGCCCTGTGCACGCTGGGCGTGACGAAGCCACTCTGCAACTGCCTCAGCATCAGACAAGTGGCAGCCGCGGCTGCGGCGGCGGCCCAGGTCACACAGGGGGGCGTGGCGGCTGCGGGTGGCATGGGCGTGGGCGTGGGTGGTGCGGCCATCACAACGGGACCCACATCGATGTCCAGCGGTGGAGTCTCCTCTGGGGTAACAATAATCCCTCCAAGATCCACTCTCACTATCACTATTACTCATTCATTCCATTCATTCATCGATTGCCGTGGATTCCCATTGAAATTCCCATTTCAAACGCACATGGATCCAATTCCGACAAGATTAAACAAAAAACCCCAAAAAGAAAAAATCATGAATATAGGAATCCCGCTGCCTTTTGCCCCATTCACATTCAAATTAGTTGAGGGGCATGCCACACTTCGTCTGGCGCTGTTCATTTATTAATTTGAAATTTTATAATGCCCCCAACCACCCCTCGCTCTTTCACTCTCTTTCGCTCTGAAAGACGTGCGGCCAGCCAGCCAGCTTGGCCTGGCCTGGCCATATGGCATCGGGGCGCAGCACTGACCTATCCCACAGGACGGGGGCGAAAGCCCCATCGAAAAAAGAGCACGAAAAAAAATGAAATATTTTATGAAAAGTTTTCGCAGTTTTTTTGTTGTTGTTTTCTTCTGTTTTGTATTTTTGGCGTCGAGCTGAAAATGTCAGAATGAATTTTTTGTAATTTTTCAAACATTTTATTTTTGCCACAGATGGATGATGGGGCGGTGCACGGGGGGTGGGTGCCTCTTCTATATATATGAAAGCCAGAGAGGGAATGAGAGAGCTTCTTCCTTTTATATTATTTTGCTCGTGTGCTGCACTCGTTACTGGGTCACTGGAGCGCCACACTCATGTCCTTGCAATACATTAAACATTGGAGCTGCTGCCTCTTCTTCGGCTTGCTCTCCCCATCACTCTCCTCATCCTCCTATGCTGCCCACTTTTCGCCTATTTTTTGCTGCTGCTGCTGCTATTGCATTTGCATTGCAGCTGGCTGCTGGCTGGCTGAATCTTGTTATTCTTCTTCGTTTCCTCCATTCTGTTGCTGAAGCTGTTACTGCTACTGTTATTCGATTAACAGCCCCGCAGCTGTGTCCCCTGTTAACCGTATCGTTGCTCTCCTCGCCATCTTTTTTGCTGCTTCTTTTTCTAACGTTTTTAATTGGGTTTTTTCCCTGCATTTTTGCCATTTTTTGTTGCCAGATTTGGGTAGATCCCTTCAATCAATTCCGATTCGATACCCCTGCAAAGGCTGCGTGGCCAGACCAGACCCCTCCTGCGGCCTCCTGCTGCTGCTGCTGTGGCCTTGACATTTGCGCCCTTTTAACGAGCACAAACCACAATTAGTGGGCGGAAGATGTTATGATGCTGCCTGGGGGCTGGATCTGCTCTGATATGCCACACCCACTTGTGAATTGGCTGCGCAGCGTTGCACAGGTGTCACGCCCCAGATGGAACTCCCATATCCCCACCACAACACACATGCTCTCTTCCAATGCTACATGCATACATACATACATACATACATCCATTCTTCATAATCATATGTACAAAATCCGACTGCGTCGGACTAATCCAAACTTGTCTTGGCTTTGCTTTGCTTTTCCTTTCGCAGGAGTCTCGCGGCAAGAGACCACTGAAAATCTGGGACAGTTGGCGGAATGTGCGTAAAGGCGTTGTAGTTGGGACATTCGAGGAGCTCTTGGTGCGCGGCAAGGACAAGTTGGGGGTTCCTGCTTCAGAACCAGTGCGCGTTGTTCTGGAGTGCGATGGAACCCAAATCGAGGATGGCGAATACTTTCGCACCCTGGCCAACAATACGGTCTTGTTGCTGTTGAGGCAGGGCGAACGCTGGTATCCGACTGGAGTGGATGTCATAAAGGCTGGTAAGTCTTCCACTCCCACTCCCACTCTCCACTCCCAATCCCACTCCCAATCCCTCCCACACCATAGCAAACGACCAATCTAATCTTATCTGTTGCAGCCATATCAGCTATACCGAAAATCGTCTGTGAGACGATCCATGCACTGGAACTGCACGATGAGACACCATCGTGGAAGATTATGGATAACAAAGGGCGTGTCACGGTCGTCCTGCACTGGGATCAGCGGCAGGGAGGCGGCAGCAGTGGTGGAGGCGGCGGTGGGGGCGGCGGTGGCGGCCTTGGCGGCGGCGGCGGTAATATATGCTCCGGCCTGGGAAGCAGCAACGGGCTGCTCTCCTCCGACAAGTACTCGCCCTCGAAGAAGGGCCTCTCCGCACAGAGTTCGCTGGACAACAAGTCGGTGTCGTCGCAGTCATCGCAGCCGCGCTACGCCAGCCCCCAAATAACGGTGATCAGCGACGAGGGTCCGTCGAGTATATACCATCCCGGCGGAGTGGTCCTGCCGCCAGGAGTTGTGATACCCGGCGGCAGCAGGCGCCTCTCCAAGCAGGGCAGCTCCTTCGACAGCACCGTGGGTGTGGGGGCCGTGCATGTGCACACGCCTGAGTGCGCCCACCACGCCCATACGCCCAGCAGGGCTGGCAGCCCCAGCACCACGGAATGCGACTTCCACTGCTGCGCTCTGCACGAGGAGGGCCGCAAGATAGCCGTGCACAAGAGCGTGGCCACGTCGCCCATCCAGGACGGGAGCTGCAGTCCCCAGCCGGCAGCGACGCTGGGCATGTCATCATCGGTTATGGATCCTATGCTGGGCGGCAGCGGCAGTATGCGACGCTCCTCGGGCACCAAGGGTCACGTGCGCTTCCTGGACATCGCCCCAGAGCGGGACAGCTCCGAGAGCGAGACGGAGAACACGGTGATGGAGGACGACAAGACGACGACCGAGAAATTTCTGCTGCTGATCGATCAGCTGTCGGTGGACCAGAAGCGCCATCTCAGCATCAAGGACATCGGCATCATTCTGGAGCGCCTCAACTCCAAGATACTCGACGTGGAGCGTCTGGATCGCGAGTCCGAGTCGGATGACTGCTACAACTGGACGATAAAGGCGACAATACGCGGCGATGCGCTCCGCGAGCTGGGCGTCATCTACAATGGCAACTACTATGCCATTTCCGAGCATCCCGGCTACAAGGAGGAGCTCGAGGAGAACGGCGAGGAGGTCGAGGAGGAGGAAGAGGAGGAGGACGAGGAGGATAGAATTTAAACGAAACCAGATACGGGCAAATGCAAATGCATATGCAAACCCATTCATAGCCACTAAACAATACACACATTGCAGATAGATAATGCTCAGAAGAAAGGTATCAATAAACTAGCGCATTTTACAACTGAAAACGAAACAAAAAAATTATAGGAAAACGGGAGGCTGCATCGCACACAGACAGACAGATACACCATGAGACATACATACATACATATACATATATATATAAAAAGAAATTAATATGAGAAATATGAGAATATAATAATGCAAGTCGCACATTGTACAATAGTGAAGTAAGCATAACTAAATTCAGTCCCAAAACACACACAGACACGACACCACACCACACAAAAATCAAAGACAAAGGTAAACACCCCCCCTCCCCATGTGTAAACGCAGTTTTTGTAGCATTTAGCGAGTGAATAGCGATATTGAAACGACAACCCGACAGCCCAATAAAAAAAAAAGAGCACTTGCATACCATTCCTCCCAGAAAGCCCAACAAATTCTCACCCACACCCACTTTGTTGTTATTGTTGTTGTATAAAAAAAAAAACGTAAAAAACGTCGTCATGTCATGTTCCGTGTACCGTATGCCAAACGAGCCTTATTTAGTTGGATAGCCCATAAATATAGCCGACTCCGACTCCGACTACGAGCGTCACTTGCATAAGTCGAAATCTAATCTAAATCACGTGAACTCTAAGTTGCCAAAGAGAAGATAATAACAGAGACTATAAATTGTTGTTGAGAAGAGAGCAAAGAAAGCAAGAAACAAACAAACAAAGAAAGAAAGAAGAACAAAACTGTAACTGTAAACTGAATTCAAAATGTCTAAATGTAAATCAGATCAGATCAGTATATTGGTTTGTACTCGTATTCCATATTCCTATGTGAGAAGATCCTCAGTTCCTTCACTACTCTATAAATTATACATAACAGATATGATTACGTTGTTATTTTTAACCATAATTCCCAATCAGAATCCTAATGCCAAACTGCCGTTATTTGTAGTGCTGTAAAACGTTGTTCAACGTACAGTGAAATGAAAACGTAAAAAGCGTTTAGAACAAGTGAAAACAATAAGAATACTGCTCGCAAAAGCCTGATATCGAACGAAGTATTATATAGAGATTATTGTCACACATTGAGTTGAGCACACACACACAACCCAACCCATCTACGTCCCATGTTCCTAGGCGGAAATATCAGAGAAGGGAGCAACTCGAAATTAGAATTATAGATGTGTGCATCAAGAAACAAAAACACTGCCAAGCCCGACATCATTAAATCACAATGTAGTTGATTCATCATCATAGCATTTGTCCAGTTCCCGTTCCCCGTTCCCCGTTGAGTTTGGCTTCCCGATCCACTGTGATCGTTCGGATGTCACGCAAATCGAGCTGCAACGGAAGGGCCCTCCCCCCACCCTTTAGCATAGACATACCCCGGAGTATGTATAGTCACAGTACAGTTAGGTAAAACGAATAAATGCGTATCGATGTCATTGGTTAAACTATAGAATTGTTATTGCAAATCGAATGCAAATCGAAGCTGTACGCACAAGCACAAAGCGGTTTTCGGCTGCGATCGAGTCGAGTCGAAACGAAGCACAAATCTAAATGCCGTGTGACGATCGTAGCAATCGTGTTTCTTCTATTCCCCGGCAGTCGTAGCTGGTCTACGTTGCTCGCAACGATCTCGCTCTGTCCCTGTGGGCGGGCCATACACTCTCCGAAATTTTCCACACTTCCCGTTGTCTGATCGCCGTCTGATCCGAACGATCCGAACAGCACGCGTGCGCTTCGAGAAGCATAAAGAACCAAAAAGAAAGCAAACAAATGGACAAATAACGCAATCACTTCCACAGTTAAGATCAATCACACGTCTGTCTTCTGCTAAAAAACTAAAAAAAAAATAATAATAAAAAAACAAAGAACAATGAAAAATGAAAGAAACTAAGATATTAACGAAATGATTTTTTAACATGCATTTGTCCAAGGCACAAAAACAAAAGGCATTAAACAGAGAAAGATATACATAGATAAAAGCGAAACCCTAGTATGTATGTATAAATTAAAAAAATTGGATAATTGATAACGGATAATAAGTGGAAAGTTGAGCGAGTAGGAAGCCGCTTCCAAAAGCAGAGCAGAGCAGAGCAGGATGACTGTTGTGGGGCTGCCTCCGAAACGATAGCGACAAAACGAGAACTCACAATTAGCAGGCGGAAAACAAATTCATTAGCGTTGTTTTAATTTATTATTAAGTCGAGAACAGAACGAATGCGCTGCTCGTAATGTGCAATCCAACCCAAACACGATGATCATGGGATGAATACAAAAATATATGTATGCATGTGTGTACTGTATATACTACATATGTATGTATATGTGTGTATATATGTATACTATATACTTGATGATTAAGCCGCAGAGTACAGAGGGAGCGTAGTGGAGTGGAGTGGAATGGAGTCCGATCGAGTGAGGTGGAAGTCGAGTGCCGACGAGAGCATTTGTGCGTAGATATATACATGCGTATGTGTATATATATATAGAAACGACGATCCGATACCTACATATATACATATGTAAATGCCCCAAAGCGGCATTGCATAAGAATAAAACGAGAGATTCCGCAGCACATCGTATATACATCAGCATGTATGTACGTATGTGTATGATAACTCAGCTTCCATACTGATACAGACTTCTTCAACTGACTTCCATAATCATAATCATTGTTAACAATTAACTATAGATGATAACGCTTTAAGAGACAACCACATCACACCACCACAACACACGGATCTTGAGCTTGATCTTGATCTTGTTCCCTCCACATCATTCGTTGAGTTTAGTTTAGGTTCTGTTGATCCCCCCCTCAGACTCTCAGACTTGTCACACACACACTCTGTGTAAATGCAATCAGTTAGATTTATAAGATGAATAAACGAATGACAACAGAAAAAAAAAACAAACACACTGACAAAACCAAACAAAACAAAACAAAACAGAAAATGTGCTGGAAAGTAAGCGAAATGAATGATAAATCGCCTCCCGGTTAAATGCATTAAAATGTTTTGCAAGTACTCGTAATATCCATACTAGATGGCAGGGCAGGAAACGGGGAAGAAGAGCCTTAGAGGAAAGAAGTCATTGTTGCAGGCAGCCGAGAAGATGAGATGAAGATGTCGATGCCACATTATGCGTTAAATTGTTTTAATAGTGCGAATATTACGAATAAATTGATCAATTAGCATATACAACAAAAACAAAACAAAACAAAACCAAAAAAAAAAAAAAAAAAAGGAAACCAATCAACAAAACAAAACATATTGCAAATTGTTTTTATTCATTTTGTTATACGATAAACAAAGGCATTAAAATAAAACTAAACTAAAGAACAGAAAAGAAGAGCGAAAATGATGCGAGATTAACAACAAATATAACAGATTAACATTTATAAAACAAATTATATATATATATAAATCGATATACACACACACCACACAAACAAACAAAAACATACAACATTGAGCAAGAAAAAAAATTCATGAATTCAATTAAAGCAAAGTTTAAAGATCAAGGGCTCATGTTTTGGGGAGGAATCGAATCGAATCGAATAGGCAGACAGGCGACTAAATTTGTTCAGGCGAATGGCGAGGAGCGAAAAGCGCAAAGGAATAGGATGATGAGCGAGGGGATCGAGGAAATCGAGTTAGGAGCTATTATTAAAACATTACGTTATATACATAATAATAATTATAATAAAAAGCATGGATAAACATTAAAAACATGTGACTAAGAAAACCACACACACACACACACACACAAAAAACAGAAAAGAAAACCTACAAACAAAAGCGAAACAAAAATGGAAAAAAAAACACAAGTAAAAGTTCATATAACATTGAGAATCAACTAAAATTAAACAACATTTCACGATGGGTAAAAAAACGTAAACGTAAAATAAAAGTAATACAAAACAAAAACGAAAACAAAACAAATAACAATAAAATTCGATTACAAAAAAAAACAAAACAAAAACAACAAAAAAAAAACCAACAAAAACAAGAAACATGAACAAGAAAATTACAACAACAAAAGGTTATTTATGATGCGATTTAAACAATAAAAACGAAAAATAAATAAAACGAGAAAAAAAATACAAATTTAAACAGAATTTGAAATTGTCTTATAGATTAACCGGAACTGGTTGATAAACATCCCATTCCTCCCATTCCCCAAACACGCAACTGATCTGCATATATGTATATGTTCGTGAGGGGGAATTACACACGAATCGCAATGTTTATTAAACATGAACGAGAACTAAAGGTTGCCTACGTTCAACAATAAATTATTGAGCCAAACATTGAACAGTTTATTGCCTGCTCGGGGCACGCTCAACTCTCGGGGATCTCTTACTCATACTCATACTCATTCGCGATACGTTTACAGTGCGTTTCATAGGCACATACGTATGTACATATGTATGTATGTATTGTGAAGGTCATACTTTCAGTGTTAAACGATTAAATTAATGTATTGAAGCGGCTAGAAATCTAAGTAAAATTCCACGTATTTTGTTGAGAAAAACAAGCTATCAATCACAAGCTATGAAACGCACTGTTGTCCACATACACGTGCGAAATGCAAGTAAATAAAGCTTACATATGTAAGTTCCCATGGCGCACATGCACGCATTCACAGAAATCGGCTACAATCAGTTAAATAGTTAAAGCTAAGGCCCTAATCATCACACAAAAAACAACGAAACTCGGTCTGAAATATTGCTTGGGCAATTCACAAAGTTATATACGTAGGAATAAAGAAACAGCTCAGACAATATACTATACATATATACTAGTATTTGTTACTCATCTTAGATAAGGCACTCAACGTCAAGGGGGGGTCCGGGTCCGGGTCTGTCTGTCTGTGCCTGTGTCCGATTCGCCTTCAAGTTGCTAGAACAGCAACGGCATGGGAGTGTGATTGGGTGGGGGGGTACATATTGTAGTTCTGTTTACGGGGTGATGGTCCAGTTAATTGAATTAAGTAAGTCACTTATCGAACGCGTGACTAACAGTTAATTGTTTGCCTCGATTAGCAATGAGTTGCACATTTAACCTCACATACAATTGTCTGTTTATCAGATCATTCATCATCATTCATACAACCAACTTATGTACATAGATAGCTGCTAGTATACATATCTAGGGTTACGTATGTCTGTGGCACATATGCATGTATGTATATGGTATTGTCTTTATTCGTTGTTGTCTTATATAAGTTAACAAGTGCGTCTAAGTATATTAAGTTAGTTGGCTTTGATTAGGTTTATACTAGAGATTATCACTAAAACATGGAGGGTGACGGACGTTGACTGGGCTGGGCTGGGCTGGATTGGATCGGATCCCTGCACTGGGCGCAAGAATGGGGAATTTGGGGAATTAAATGAGCTGCTCTGCTGATCCTCCCGCTTGGAGCGGAGCTCATCCTGGGGTCTGCAGCTTGCTGCTGCTGCGCGAGAACAGCACCTTCTTCAGTATGCTGGGCTGCCACTTAATGGAGCTTTTCTTGCTCTCCGACGTCGTGGAGATGTTCGAGCTGCTGGCGCTAAGCGTGCGCTCGCGTTCCGTGGCATTGATGGTGCTAATTGAGTGCGCATGCCGCAACGGTTTGCCGGTTGTGCCGTTCAAGTTGCGCGGCGTCTTGCCAAAGCTAATCTTTATTTTTCCAAACAGCTTGTCCTTCCGCTTCGGCTTTGGCTCCGGCAGCGGGGCACTGGTGTCGCCCGTCATCGACACAATTGTGGTGTCCTCCTCAACAAGCGCCTTGTAGCTGTAGTTGGGCAAATCGGTGACATCTTTGTCGTTGATCTGTATCCGTATGCTAGGCGTGGTCACCCGCTGTGGCGGCATCTCCTCCGACGGCGAGGGTCTGTGCGGTGCGTGAATTGTATTTTGGTTTACTGAGAACAAAACGGGGGAACGGAAATTTAACTCACGTTTGCACTTGCCGCGTCGAGTATATGGAGAAGGCGTCCAGATCGTGCAGCGATCGGGCCAGCTTGTCCCAGAAATTATATAGCTTGGAGTCGCCGGCGTACTTGATGTGTGTGTATATGCCCAGCGTCTGCGGTATGTGCATGTCGGGCTTGTACAGTATGGGGATGATCTTTCGCGTGTGATTCTCTACGCGAACGGTGGAGGGAGAAACGAGGGGGGGAACCTGTAATTTGGACTGCCCTCACATGGCATGCATCTGCCACTTGGCACTTGTCAGTTGTCACTCACCGATCTGTATCTTTTGGGTGAAGTTGACGAGGTACGTGTTCTCTGGACTCCGGAGAAACTCCTCAGTGAGCACAACAATCAAGTGGTTGCAGCGGGTGGCCATGAAGTGGGACAGCTGCACGTGCTCGAAGGGCACCCCCATCAGCATGTCGCGGTGTCGCAGGAAGAGCTGGAAGCGGACTCCCCTCCGGTTAGATGGGAGGACACAGACACACACAAGCGGAACGATCTGGACTCACCTTGAGATTGTATCGCTCGGACTCCAGGTGGTTCATGATCTCCGTGGCGTGATCGATGTCAGCCTCGGCGTACAGCACACAGGCGTTGTACCTGGGCAGGGGCTGGCCCATTTGCACGCATCTCTGGTCATCGTCGCTCAGTATCTGGACGCTCTGACCCATTGTGATGTTGTTGGTGTTGCTGCTGCTCTTGCTGTTGTTGTTGGTCTCGATGAGAGTGGGCGGGCGGTTGGCCTCCACCAGAGCCTGCTGCTGCTCCTGCCTCACATTGTAGCGCCTGGTGTCCTTGACTGCACGGATCAGAGGAGATCATTGGGGATGATTAGCTAGGTACGAACATGGGGACGTGGGTTGTGGCCGGCACCTACTCAGATTCTCCTGGATATCGTCGCACACATCCCAGCGATCGATGATGCCCAGAAAGTGCTCCAGATGACCGACCTTGGCGGTGTCTGGATTCCGCTGGCTCCAGCTGCTAAGCACCAAATCCATCGGATTGTTTGCATACTCCTCGACGAAGCCACGCTGGTGGGCCAGGGCAGCGATGCCCCGCCAGTCCCGCTCGTAACCCTCCTCCGAGTGGAGTACCTTTTTACGGTTGAGCATACGGGCCAGTTGATTGCGCGTATCCGCACTTAGCTCCGATAGTGGGGTCTGATTAAAGCCCCCCGAGCCCGGCTCCTCCGGCACAACCATGTTCGGATAACGATAACGCTGCTGCCGATTCAGATTCCGATCCCAAGTCAAGCCACTGACGTCAGTGGCGCTGCTATGGGTATGATGGCTATGGCTATGGCTATGGGTATGGGAATGGATAGTCGAGTGCTGCTGCTGGCATACAAATCGAGGGCGCATTCGCACTTGGCGTTTATTTGATTGGAATAATTGGTGTTTGTGTGTCTCTGTCTCTGCCTCTGCCTCTGATGTTTATCAACGATAGCAACGTTTATCAGTGGGGGGACCAACAATAAAGAGAAGCGCGTGAGTTTGCTATTGTTTTTGTTGTTGTTTTTCGCTTTCTGGTTCCTCTTCACTTTTCCTCACAATTTACTCTTTACTCTTCCGTCGTGTCTTATGTGATCGCGCGGCCCCAGATTGCGGACGCGGTCGGATGGAACTGGATGTGGCCTGGCGGGAGTACGCGGGCGGGCGGGTGGTTGGGTGGTGATGACGGACAGAACGGCCGTGCGCGAAATGTGGCGAGAGTGACCTCCAGCACCTTGCCGCGTCACCGTCACCAGAGAGCAAGCGCCGACCGTGTTGTTTATCTGTCTGCTCAGCCTTTTCGACCGTCTGCGTTTTCGTCTGCGCAGATGAATTTGTTTAAATATTTTTATATATACCGCACACACACACACGCCTAAACACAAAAATAAATTTTAATAGCCGTTTTTCGAGACCGACTGCGACCTGCTCTGGTGTGGATTGTTGTTTTTCTGTTTTCTGCGACTCGTTCTGGTTCTGCTTTTGAAATATGTTTCTGCTGCGTTGTCGTTGGGGGATCGCTTCTGCTCTTCCTCTTCGCAGCACTGTTGTTTATTTTGGTTCAGTTTGTTCTGGGAAAACTAAATATGTATATGCACAGCTGCTGCTGTTTATATATCTCCCGATATCGCGCACTCTATTTGCCTTTTTAATTGCCAATTAATTCGAATTGTTTCATTGTTTCAAACGATCGCGATACACTATACCGTTTTATGTACATGCCCAGAGTTCAGCTCAGGAATTCAAATTCAAACGAACGAATCCTAAATTCTAATTGGAAATAGGTGCATGGTTCTTGAATGCAAACGGTATGGGATTCTTCCCAATTTTAATTATTTAAATATATAAAAAATCGAATTGGAGCTCATTTTGTAACGAAAAAATGAGCACTCAGTGTGACCGCGGATTGGTCGTCTGACCATACCGAAACATATCAAAATATACTGAAATATACCAGAAATTGATGAAAAATACCGCATACGCGCCATCTGTGTATGGCGCTTCTTTTTCCTAGTTCTACTCTTCAGCACTAGTGGCGCCTTCGTTATAAATAAACGTTTTTTTTTTTTAAATAGTCAAATTATAAACATCCTCGCTACCATTTTAGCGAGAAACCCTCCCAAGAAGAAAATTCACTCGCTAAGAAATCTCTTCCATTTGTAAATTCAGTTTATTTTCATTTGATTTTTGAATTCTTGTTGCGCATTTCAATACTTTTCCAGTTACAAATACATTCTGAGATATACTACACATGTGACACAATTTGATTTTGGTTTTGCTTTTGATTCAACATTTTCTGCTTGATGAATAAAACGCTGAATGCGTTCAAATGTATTTTATTTTTAATTTGTTTTCGTTTATAATTATTTATGTATTGTATTTGTTTTACGTTTACGTTTATTTCGAGCAACAATTAACATTTAAAGTTGATTCCTTTGCATCAAGTTTTGAAGTTTTATCAGTTTTTTTTGCGTATATTATGTGTGTGTTTTTTTTCGGATTCTTTCGATTTCCGTTGTTAATTAATATTAATATTTATTTATGCGGTTTGCAGAAGCCCATTTTCGTGTACTCAATTATTGTTTTTTTTTCCATCTGTTTCCGCTTTCCTATTTACATTAGTTTGTGTGTGTGTTTCTTGTTCTTTGTGTATTCTTTCGTATTTTCATTGTAAATAATTGCTCAAAATGGATTTTGGGCACCAAAGTCTCTCGTTCAAAGGCTAAAAAGTTTGATTTTTGCGGGAAACAATTTTGATTTATGGGTTAATACTCAATATTCTGTTTGCAGTTTTCTTAACCTGTGTTTTCTATTTACTGTTTTTCTGTTGTGTTCTGGCCAACAAATGTTACGAGTATTTCCAGTATGTACCTTCGGCTTCGCTTCGGCTGTAGTTGGTTGTATTCTATATGTTTGTTTTATTGTATAATAATTCAGCTTACAATTTACACACTTAGCTCTACGCATAATTACAGACAATTTATTTTAGTTTTGTTAATTGTTTGGTTTCCTTGCATCGTTTGCTTTAGCACACGCTTCAATTAGTTTTGCAAACCTAGTAAATATGATGTACATATCTCTCCCATCTGCCATTTCCCCCATTCGAATGCCCCTCCCCCTCCCCCTAAATGCCATTACTAAGTATCGTACTTTTTCTTCTCGTTTATCTATAGTTGTGTTTTGTGTGTGTGTGTGTGTTGTGTTTCTCTTGGCCATATTTGATGTCTGGTCAAATGTGAAATTGATTCCTTGACCGAAATGCAAATCTTATAAATCTGTTTATCTGTGTTTGTGTGTGTGTGTGTGTATTCTGCTTGTGTTTTTGTATCTATTTGTCCGTCTGTCTGTCTGTCTGTCTGTCTGTCTGTCTGTCTGTCGTCGTCGTACTCGTAATGCACTCAACACCGAGCCCGGCTTAATGCAAATTCAATGTTTATTTCTGAAATTTATTTAGCTAATTTAAAGCTTTTCATTTCCTTCACTGAACCTCTCTACTCCCCCAAACCCACCCCCCTGAAACTCCAACACATATGCATGTATGTCTGTATATATATATGTATATGCATGTATATCTACTCGTATATATGTATGTATGTACATATGTATACCCGAGGGACAGCCAGTGTTTATCTTCATCTGTTTAGATCCAATTAATTGACTGTCCGGCAACAAATTTGGACACACAAAATCTTTTGGAAAATGTTTTCCGCCTCCAAAAACAGGTAACATGAGATGATAGGGGATACATACTATATAGGAGCTGAGCGAAGCGGGGGGTACGTTCACAATCTTGCAAAAGCCTCCAATGCTGAAACCGATATAATTTTGCTTCAAGCTAAAATTCTCGTTAAACCTGCAACTCAGTTAGCATACGAAAACTGAAATTATATATAGCACTATACATATGTATGTATGTATGTATGTATGTATATGTAGATGTATGTATATACTCGTATGGTACACAGCGATCTGACCGGACCGGGGCAATGCGATTCGTCTTTGTCTTTGTCTGCCCCTTGGGCCACAAATTAATTGCAACATTGAACACCTAAAAAAACATTTAACCTTTAGCATAGTTTCACTTAATGTAATACCATTTAAAATTAATTCGACAACAAGCTCGTTTTGCACTTAAGTAACAGTTTCACATCGATCCGCTAATTTCCTAACATTTATTTACTCGTCTGCTATTTAGTTAGTTATTTTTTTTTATTTTATTTATTTATTTATGCTATACAACAATTATTCTCGCGATTCTGTCTCCCCAATCTGGCACAAGTTTTTTTTGGTTTCCTGCTCCAAACAATTGAATTTTCGCTCCTCTTTTTGGGGGTTTTTGGGGGTTTTTTTTTCAGTTATGCATAGTATTATATTTATTGTTATTTTATGTTCGAAATGTATCTCTGGAATACTCGTACTGTACTGCCTCTGTTTTGCCTTTTCCTAGTTCCACTGCCAGTTCTTCTTAGAGTTACAAAAACTTTTCGTTTCGTTTCGTTACATTTTCTCAACTTTACTTTCTTTAACATTTACTTAGGAGTACTTTTATTCAGTTAACAACTTTTGTAGTTTCAAATACACATAACTATCGACCAAATTTACTTTTCTATCGACGCCACTCGTTGGGGATAAAATCAAATGGGGGAAAAGCTAAGCTAAATAAGGAAAACATTTGGAAACCATTTTGCTAATTAATTAAAACTTAAAAATCGAAACCTTGGCTTTCGTTATTTATCTGGAGAAGTGGCGTCGCTCCTTAATCTCATCGGGAGATACAACCCCAAGCACAACAATTACACACAAGACAATCCGTTCTGGTCCGTTCTGGTTGCCAGTTGCCCTCTGGGAATACGCCACCAATTAAGAGATAAAATCATCATATGATTGGTTCAAGTAAATCAAAAATTAAAAGATTTACTAAATTAAATAATTTGTAAGTAAATAAATAATCCTATTTTTAGTGAGAGTTTCCCATGAGGTGTGTGGGGTGCAAACCAGATCGGACTGTACTGAGAACATTTACAATGCCATCGAAGCAAACTCTACTAACAACATTTTGACTATTGACTCTTACTTAGCACTAGACTGGATCACTTTTGGTTTTTACTTTAATGTTACTTTAACGTTTACTTTAGTTTAATTCGCGTTTCCTCTGCTCGTCTGACAATGGGGTGGGGGGGGTCTAACCGGTTGCTTCATTTCTCTCATTTATTGTGGATACAAAACAAGTGGTGCAGGGTTTCTGCCGAGCACTTCGGAGTGCTGCTGCTCCATTCTATGCCTTTGATTTGTTTGTATTTTGTTGTTATTATTTTACCTTTTGTGCGCATAACATTTGTGTAGGGAATTGGGCGGGAAGGAAGGAAGAAAGTGTCTGGACAATAGCGAAGATAGCGGAGCAGCTGGCAGAAAAGAGATAGAGAGGGGCTGGGAGTACTTCCCCTGTTTGGCTTGTCACAAAACTTGTTGCCGCTTTGACACAGCCATCTTGGTCGTGGTATCTCATCCGGCCGCATCTGCCCTACTCGGGTGTCACTTCCTTCCTGCCGCTGATTGTGTCCTGCTGCTGCTGCTGGTGCTGCTGCTGGTGCTGCTGCTACTGCTCCTGGTCGGAACGTGTTATGGAACGTGCATATGCATCTCCATCAGATGTTGGCGCTGCAGATTCAACTCCGTTCGATTCTTCATCATCCGCGTGCGCTCCATGTTCTCCCGTATGTTCCGCTCGTTCTCCTGCCGGACTGTCGAAAGCGGAAGAGAGTGAATAGTATCAGTGGGAGGGTTAAGCAATGGGCTGATCTGCATGCCACAAAATAAGTACTAAATACAGATAAGTTTAGCTCTAATGGAACAAGTTATAAGTCAGCTACTATTTGAATATTTCACTGCACGCTGCGCGTTGTTATCCAGTTGCATATCGTCTAAACTGCAGTTGAAGTAAATGCCTGTTGATGAATTCTTGAATATAACTTTCATCAATCCAGACTATTTACTTTAAGCACAGTCCAACATTATTTGTTTCGTGTTTGCATTCGTGTTTCGCATTTCCCGTTGGTTTTCCCCGCTTGTTCTGTTTCATTTTCGGTTACGGTTACGGTTACAGTTACGGCTACGATTGCCGTTTCCGTTTCCGCTTTCCGCTTTTCGTTTTTTGGTTATCGCGTTCGCATATGACACGGATATATGTACGTATTGTATCTACTCCCCCCTCAACCCCACCCACTGTAACATGCTCATATCCCTGGCCAGCACCCCACGCTTTCCAATTGTCGTCGCGGTTGTTGTTTGCTCAACGCTTTTGTGCATTTTACAGCAGTTTTAATTAACGCTGAACAAATTGGTAGAATGGGAATGGCGATGGAGATGGAGATGGGCATGGGGATTGTATCCCCTTGTTGTTGGCGCTGTGTAAAGTGTCAAAATTTGTTTGCCAATCAATCACAAGGCACACAGATACCACACACACACACACACACACACACACACCCCACACAAATGCATTTACAGGCAGGTCACACGGTTGTTGGTTCAGACCAGGTGTCTGATTGGGGTACCCCGTAGGTCTGATAAGATAAGATATATGTATGTAGAATATATATACGTACATATATTCACAATTGTTATTTGATTGATTTTACTTCCCTCACGGCCTTCCCCTTCCCCTTTCACTGACCCAACCCTCCCTTGCAGCATTGCTAATTCTTTAGCCTGGCTTCTACTGCATTTTGTTGCCTTGCCGCATACTCTGTTGGCATTCTACAAAATGAGCTCGCGCCAGAAATTTAATTAAAAAATACTTGCCCTAAATGGGTCCCAAACAAACCAACACACACACACACACACACACACACACACAGTGGCAAGGACAGTGCAAGCATTTAAGTAATTTTAACATTTTACGCTTTCATTTAATTGCAAAAAATTAGTAATAACATTTTAAGCCCCAGCAGCAGCAGCAGCAGCAGCAACAGCATTCAGCATCAGTGGCAGCCACATGGGGAAGGCGACTTTAAAGTGATGCAACTGCAGCCTGGATGCCACATCACACATCGCCATCGCTGCTGCTGCTGTCGTCATCAAACTCTCATATGTATGTGTAAGTGGAGCAAAGGCTGCGGCACACTCATATACAACAAACATGCATATAGAGAGAGAGAGTGTGGTTGGGGTTAGGGTTAGGGGGGGCATAGCCAGGACCATGGCTAAACTCTGTCCAGGCATGAATCCCCTGGTCCGTTCTCGGTCTCGGTCCCGTGCTCGTGCCTTTGCATGGGCTATGAGGCGTAATCGCAACGTGTTAATGCCCAGGGAAGGCAGGCTGGCTGGCTGGCAGGAGGGGAGGTGTGCCAGGGGAGTAGCTTGCCGTGGCAGTTGGGTCCTGGCCCAGGTGATGATGCCTGCCATTATTCACTTGGCCAAGTGCTGTTTGCGGCTGCTTTTGTTGCTGCTGCTGCTGTTGCTGCTGCTTCTGTTGATGCTGTTGTGGCAGGCAGGAGCTACTCAGCACAATGCTATTGCCTCGTCTTTCTTTATGCTACCCCACTCTGCTGCCAGGTTGCAGGGGCATAGCCAGAGAGTAGCTGGACGTAATATCCTGCCCTCATTTTGTATTCATATTCACGATCATCATTAAAAGAGGAGTCGTTAGAATTGGATTAAAGCTGCATTAACTGGCGGATATCTTAATCGGGTGCCTCAATATAAACTCAGATCTGCAGGTACGAAACATTATTCCGAAGAAAAAGTCATTTCTATCGTTAAATTCCTCTGCCCAAACTAATGTCTGCCCTGTAGCTTCACTCTACAGAGTGACTCCCAGTCGTGCCACATGCACGCTGCTCTAAGGACATTTTGCCAGCCTTGTGCGTGTCCGTTGTGGGGCAGCACGGCCTACACGCTCGCGTGTCCGCCTGCACGTGCTGGTGTCTGTGGAGGAGACCAATTAACATATAACTTTCCCACAGGTAAACAAGTTAAATTGTTAACAGCCATTACGTTGGGGCTCATAAATGCTGCCGACCAACTTTGTGGCACACTCTCGCACCTACCCACCTACCTACCTGCCCCGCCTCCCTTCCTCCTGGCCCCCCAATCTGTTTGCCTGCTCCTTCTATTCTTGGCTTGCCGCTGTCTCGCTCAATCATTCTGTGCTTGTACCTTGGCTCTGGCTCTGTCTCGCTCCATCATTCCTGTGGCTCTTTGTCTTTCATGTTGTTTAATTATAAATGTGGTGTTGAAAGCACAGCCCTTGCCCCCTTCCCCTCGCCGCAGTCCCTGGCCTAACTATCACGCCATCTGCTGTGGCTTCTTCTAGCCTGTTGCTGCCCTGCCTGGCCGCAACTGATTGCCCCAGCCACTGGGCCAGCACCTGGGCCTGATGTGCAGCCATGACGGATGAAGAGCAAGGACTAATTAGTCGCCTGGCACTGGGGAATTGTTGGCTTCTATTGTGCCTCTATTCAAATTGAATTTATCGATGCACTTTTCTGGCTTCCACTCTCAGCTATTGGATTTTATTTTAACCGTTTCGTGCTGTGCCATTCGGTTTCATAATATTAATTATGGATATGGAAAACTATTGTTTTTAATTAATATGAAAGGGGAACGTTGATTCCGCGGAGAGAGAGCGGATTTTTTGCTATTATTGTTCGTATATTAACTGCGTATATAAGCGGAGACATTAAATAACAACGAGGCTACACAGGGCTCCCATATAAAGGTTGTACTGTGACTTTTTAGGGCACTCTCTGCTCCTGTTTTCCGTCGGGGCCCCTACCAAACGGAACTGTCAATTTCTTGCCTATTTGGTATGGGATGCAACTTTTGGTTGCCACTGGTCTGTCATTTTGGGGACTTTAGCGGTCATGCGGGACATCATCAGCGTTGGCAACCCTAGGCATTGTGGGTAGGGGGCTGGGGCTGTTTCTGGTGGTAAGGCAAGGCCATTGCAGCCAACTGAGCGCGGTCCCTACTGTCATGGGCATGGATGGTTTTTGCCTTTTTCGCCTTTTGCTCATAATAAACAATTGTTGTTAGTTTATTTTGTTGTTGCACATTCTCACTGACACTTTCACCCACTCACTCATGAAAAAGTAACCTAGTTTCCATGTTCCACGTCTAAGCAAAATTAAGGCTGTGGTATGTACGAGACGAGTTGTACGAAGGTGCGGAGGAGCTACAGACAGACAGACAGACCGACAGACATACACCAGTATAAAAACATATAATAAAAAGGAAACCAACTGTACCGTGCCGTAATGATGCAGAAAACCAACACACACCCACACATACATACATCGGTGCACGTACACCACAAAGCAAAACTATTAAGCGAGAGCATAAAAAGTGAGCAGAATGACGACGAAGGGAAAGGTCGCTCTCGGCTCCAAGGAAGGCAGGCCTGCTCTTGGCTCTTGGCTCTCGGCCACTCATTCACCCACTTACTCCCCCTCGGAGTCAGTTTACCGTTGTTTGTGCCACACGCACAAACACACGCATACCAAGGCATACCAACACACGTGCTGATTAGTTTGGCTTTGTCTGTTGCTGTTGCTGATGCTGATGCTGTGGCAGCAAGAGGATGCCAGTGCCGCTTCCAGTGCCAGTGCCAGTGCCAGTGCCGATGCTGATGCCTGGGCATCCTCCTGCGGCTTCTGCTGCAGTCAGAGTCATTAAAGTCAAGGCAAAGTAAGTACAGTATAATTTTTTATGCCTGTGTGCGTTTGCGTGTCGCTGAGCCTTAGCCTTAGCCAGCCAGCCAGCCTGCCTGCCTGCCTGCCTTGTGTGTGGTGTGTGTGGCATGTTGCTGTATGTGGGAGTCAGGTTAGGAGCCAGTTAGCCAGTTAGTCAGTTATGTAATGCTCGGGGATTTTGCTGAGCTTTTGCCAGCTCAATATTTGAGAATTACTTGTGTTTTGTGTGGCATGGTGGTGGCTTGGTGGCATGGTGGCTTGGTGGCATGCTGGCATTGCCTGGCATATTTGTATTTGCACAACTTTATGGTCTATAAGAACATATGGCCATGCTGCTCCGTCACACTGTCTTTTGTGGTAACTCTGTGTTACAGTGGTGCCTGTGTGCCTGTGTGTGCCTGTGTCTGTGTGTTGTAAGGATGACAATGGACCAAAGCTGGAGCCTGACCTCGTTCAATGATTTGCATGATGTGGCTGTTTCTGGGCGCTGGGGGGGAGGGATGACAATGCAGTCGTAGACACTCGTACATATATATATTTGTGTGTGTATATTTCTATTTTTAAAGCTTAAATCTTTCGGTCGCGACGACGCTTTTGGTTTTCTTTCACAGCTTAAATATTTATCACAGATATTTTCAATAAAACAAAAAGGTTTGGACACAACACAGCAGGAGAAGGAGGCCCTGTCATCGGGGCTTAGAGATCCCTACACAAAAGGCATTTCGCCTACTTACACGCGAATCGATTGTTGCAGCTAAGTGTCCTGCCGTGGCTCTGGCTCTGTTGGTTGTTGCTGCTGCTGCTGCTGCTGCTCCTGGCCCAACGTCAATTAGGCAATCCGGCTGAAGGGAATCAGAGTGCGAGCCATGGCCATAGCCGATGCTGCTGCACGGCACAGAGGAAACCCAATTTGCACACAGGAACCCAATGGAGGGACGACGACGACGAGAAGGACGAGAAGGAAGAACGATAGAAACACGAAATTGAAGCGGAAGTGCAACCGAAAACCAAATTCCAAACGAAATCGAGTCGAATCCCAATCTCATCAGTGGGCGGCGGTGGGGGGGACAACTGTTTGTTGGGGTGGTCAGCCTCGAGAGCCTCCTCGCGGGCGTTGGAGTTCATGAGGGCCGCATGCCGGTGTAGTGGACCGGGGTGTCTCTGCTGAAGGAGTGCGCCTTCTTTCCGGACTGGCCGGAGCCGGAGGTGAGCGTGACGACGACGACGAATACGCTGGCGCATACAAGGCACAGGAGCACGGTGGCCAGGACGATGCAGACGATGCGCTTGCGCTTGCGATCCGCCTCCTCGTCCTCGTCGGTCTCGTCGCTCAGCGACTTCTTCTTCAGCTTGTGCGAGCCCCCGCCCACGGAGCCTTTCCGCCCGGCGGCCAGCTTGTGGTGAAACGGTCGCAGCACCTGGGCGGCGAAGGCTGCGTCCGCCAGCTCGTGCTGGTCGTAGCTCAGCGATGACTTCCGCTCGAAGCTCGGCCGCTTCTCGTCGATGAAGGCGGCCGCCGCCGCCGACGCAGATATGGAGATGGGACGGGGACTGCGCTTGATCTCGTCCAGGTTCACGCTCGAACTGGGCACGGCCGTCGACAGCGGACGACTGTTGCGTCGGTGGGGTGAGCTCAGCTCAAAGTCGTCGTCCGCCTGGGCCCCCTGCATTACGCCCGCGTCCCCGATGAAGCTCTTCGACTTCTTCGACGCGCTCAACGTCTCCCGATAGCTCCTCAGTCGCACGCTGGCGCTGTGCAGCGCCTTGGCCTGCTTCACGCTCGCACTGGCGTTGGTGCCCTGGAAGGCAGCCGCCGCCGCCAGGACACCCGGCCGGTGCACGGTCATCTCCTCCAGGTTGCTGGGCGAGAGGTAGAGCGAGCGTCCGTGCTGCGCCCCCCTCTTGAAGTGGAACGCCGCACTGGCCGCCGCCGCAGCGCTGTGCAGCTGCAGGGGATGGCCTCCGCCCGCTGCTGCTGCTGCTGCAGCCGCCGCCGCCGCTGCGGATGTGGAGGGTCTGCCGTCCAGCTCGAGGCTGTGGGTGCTCTGCTGGCGGGAGTGGGGGTGCGGCTCGCGCTTCTGCTTCACGCTGTTCGAGGTGGAGGGCGGATGGGTGGTCATTCCACTGCCGGCCGCATCCTCGAAGGATCCGGAGGCCTTGCGCAGCCGTTGCACGGCCACGGCGGCGGCTGTCAGCTGGGCGAGGCCCAGCTCCTCCATTTTGGTGTGGCTGTTGCTGCGCGAGCGCGACTCCACGAACAGCTCGTTCTCCAGCGATAGGTTGGTGGGCGGGAAGAGATTGCGTCCGTCCATGGGCTCCATGAGGTCGTCGTTCAGCGAGGGATGTCGGATCTGGGACTCCACCACGGACTCGGGTTTCGTGCTGGGCCTGCGGCCCGGATCGTTGAAAGAGCGATGCGAGCGGCAGCCACGCCTACTGGGCGACGGGGAACGCGAGATTTCCTTGCCACCGCCGGCGCCGCCTGGCGGACCCGGCATCAGGAAGTTGCCACGCACGGAGCTGGTGCGTCGACTGGAGGCCGCCGATCCGGAGGCCACGGCCAGCTGTATCTGGTCCAGGGCGGCGGGGTCCTGCTGGGCGTGGAAGGAATGCGTTTTCTTCATCTGAAAATTGGTAGACGGATGCACGTCAATAGTGTCGGAGCGCCGGAACATGTTCTTCTTTAGCGGGTGGGTGTGCATCGTCGGGCGGTGGGCGGCTGCGGCGACGACCGTCGGGTTGGGCACATCGTCCACATCGATGAACTGAATGGGGGATGTGCTCCCGCCCAACGGCGAGCGGCCCATGCCCATGCCCATGCCAATGCCCATGCCCATGCCCAAGCCAGCTCCATCGCCCAGGCTGCTGCTGCTGACCAGATAAATGTCCGGCTGCTGGCGGTGCTGCTGCTGCTGCTGCTGGCCCAGCACTGGGCTCACCGCGTGGGAGGTGGGTGAGCTAGCCGGAAGCGGATGCGGATGCGAATGCGGATGCGAATGGGGGTGTTGGCGGTGCGATTGCTGGTGGTGCATTTGCGATTGCGATTGCGATTGAGATTGCGATTGCTGATGCCTCGCAGCAGCTGCCTGTGCGGCCAAATGCTGAAAAGTGTGCAGATGCATCTGTTGTTGTTGTTGTTGTTTTTGCTGGTGGTGTACTTGTTGTTGTTGTTTCTGTTGTTGTTGTTGATGTTGTTGATGCTGATGGTGTAGCTGTTGTTGTTGTTGGAGGAGGTGGTGGTGGTGTTGTTGGCGGGCAGAGAGAGCTGGGGAAACGGCACCGCTGCCAGCGCGCTGCATGCCGGGGGCTGGATGGGATAGATGTTGTTGCTGTTGTGCTGGGAGGGCAAGGGTCTGCGGTGGATGGAGGGCGACAGCCGACCTGGACAGGGGCAGCGGCGAGGCGGAGCGATGGATCAGCGGCTGCTCACTGATGAGGATCCCATGCTCCATCTCCAGCTCGAGATCAAGATCCATGTCCAGACCGAGATCCCCCATCGACACGGACGACGTGGCCGGTGCGTAGTTGTCGATGGCCATGGACAGGGATCGATGGATGGGCTTCAGCTTGGGTGGTTTCTTTTTGGTGGCGGGATTGTCAAAAGACGAGGTGCCCGAGGTGTGCTCCTCGTCCGCCCCGCCCGCCGTCAGATACGGATCGTAGCTGTGCACGGCCACCACATGCTGGTGTCGCTGATGGTGCGATTGGTGGTGCGACTGTTGCTGCTGCTGCTGTTGCTGATGTTGCTGTTGCTGCGAATGCTGCGAATGCTGCGAATGCTGATATTGGTGACCACCGCTGGTGCCGCCGCGCTCCATGCGGTAGTAGTACTGCCTGGGGTATCTATGGTAGTAATGTGCAATTGTGGTGCTGGTGTGTGGTTTGGTGGTGGAGCAGATCGGGGGCCAGGAAGTGGGTGGTTCTATTCGGTTTGGAGCGTTTTTTTGGAGCGGTTTTGGAGCGGTTTTTGGAGCGGTTTTTGGAGCGGTTTTTGGAGCGGTTTTTGGAGCGGTTTGATATCTAGGTTCGGGTCTGTTCTACTCTCGTGCCCCACGACACGACGACACTGACCTGCCTTCAGGCTGCCTGCCACAATCTGTGGTGGTGGTGCTGCTGCTTTTGCTTTTGCTCTTCTTCTTGTTGCTGCTGCTTCTTAACGGTGGTTGTGATGGTGGTGCGGATTGGTGGTGCGGATTTGGTGGATTTGGTTTTGGTGTTTTCTTTTTGGTTTTTTTTTTGTGTGGTTTGCGTGCTCTATTTGGTGGCTACTTGGGTGCTACACACACAGACAGACGCGCACATACGCGCACATAAATGAACACCGATCGTGGATTTTGTGTCATTGGCGGGGGGCGGGTGAGGGACACACATATGTGGCTGGGTAGCTGGGTGGCTGAGTTGCTGGGTGGGTGGGTGGTGGTGTTGATGCTGGGAGGTACACACACACACACACTGAGACGGGAACAAACACCGAGAGTGTGTTGGTGCAAAGGCATTCGGCAAGCAAAGGAGGAGACGAGGGAAAAATGCTGCTGCTGGTATTATTCGCTATTAATTGGTATTTATTTTGCTATTATTTGCATTATTTTGTTGCTGTTGTTGTTGCTGTGTTTTTTTATTTGTTTTTTTTCTTGTGCGTTTTCTATCACTGTTGCTGGTGTTGTTGTTTTTGTTGTTGTTGCTTTTTTTTCAGTTTCTTTTTCTCATTCTAAATGGTGCAATTGGATATTCCTCTTTGTGCGCTCTCTTTGCTCTCTCTCACTCTGTTTCTCTGTCTCTCTCTCTCTCTCTCTTTCTCTCTATTTTATTGTCACATTGTGTATACGTGCTTTTTGTTGTTGTTGTTGTTGTTGAAATGAGTTTGTTTTTGTTTGTTGGAGGTGAAACAAGCTTTTTTTGTTTTTGTTTTTGTTTTTATTGTACAAAATTCGTTATAATGTGCTGTTGTTGTTGTTGTTGGTGTTATTCTTGCTAATGTTTCTGAATTTTTCTGTTTCTGTTTTTCTGTTTAATTTGTTTTTGGATTTGCTTTCTACACTCATTAAAATTGGCAAATACAAAAGCACAACTAGAAGTAAAGAGAAAAATACGTATAAAAGTATTAGCAAGCTGGAGGGGGGTGGGGTGGCTGGTTGGTTGGTTGCAGGTGGGTGGGGTGGGTGGTGGTGTGATGTACAGGCTTTTGTGGGTTGGACTCACAGTGATGCATTGTAGGGGGTGTACGAGTGTGGTGGTGTGGGTGTGGGAGTGTGTTCTCTGTGCCATGTGCAGAATCGTAGGTGAATGAATGAGAGCCAGCAAGAGTGTGTGGGGGCAGAGAGCAGCAGAAAACGGAGTGAAAGCAAACCAAATGGTGGTGGTGAGGGAAAAGCCGTTAAGTGGAAAAGAGTAGAAAAGAATGTGCCAAAGAAGCTGCTAATTGAGTCGAGTCAAGTATGTTCGTAATTGGAGAACAATAAACCTTAGTTCACTGTCAATTAAAAGTGTCTGAAGGGCTTAAAATCTATTGATGTGGAACTGGGTTTCATGTGTAATCTGTTTGGCATTGTTAAATGAGCTGAAAGCTTTAGCTGTTCACTGCAGTGGCTGTAACAGAGCAGCAGCGCTATTAACAGCCTGTTGCTGCTCTCCTTTAACACCTGCTCCCGTTTACAGTGCACTGTTAGCGCTCTGAAAGCGGGTACGCGTACGCGCTCGCTCTTACGATCCACACGGGCTCTCGAGCCACGATCCACCCTCCCACTGGCACAGTTTTACCATAATAACTTTCAATTCAGTTGAAACACTTCACTTCCGCTCAATTTCTTATGCATTTATGTATCAAAATCGCCCAAATGGTATCCCACTGTGCATTGACCACAAAATGTTAATTTCCCTTCACTAAATTTGTTGTAAATTATTAAAACGATAATCCATTTAGTTGTGGTCCCACTGTGACACGACTTTACGACCCTTTTACGATGGCTGGATGGGCATAAGTTGATCACGTAGCGGACTCGCCATG
The DNA here is from genome assembly GCF_018151105.1 of Drosophila obscura. Lineage (NCBI taxonomy): Eukaryota > Metazoa > Arthropoda > Insecta > Diptera > Drosophilidae > Drosophila > Drosophila obscura. The sequence goes on along the minus strand of NW_024542774.1, from coordinate 9,165,778 downwards.
GCTGGTAATGCGGCCTAATCAAATTTAATCTATGAAACTGCCAGAATCGTTTGCACAAACCACAATTCCCAACCAGACTCCGCACTTCTCCTCTCCCTCTCTCTCTCTCTCTCTCTCTTATTTTTTTTTTACCAACTGCGTTAACTCTTTGGCCAATATAATTCATCATTCAGTCATACCGTTGGCAGGCCCAGGCACAGGCCGAGGCTCAGCGCCGGGGAATCGTACGTAACGTTTTGCATAATTTAAAGCGACAGGCCACAAGCCTCACTCCCCATTCTCTCCGCCCATCCTGCCTTCCTGGATCGAAAGTCCTTTGGTAGTGCCACTCGCAGTGTTCATTTTTCAAAGCTCATTGATGGATGAGCGCTCCTCGGTTGACATTTATGTACGTTGGCAAGCTCTCGGCTCTCAAATGATGCCCGAGCGAAGCTTGTTAAAAATTAACGCCAGAAGTTTCTGCCAATCCCTTGCGACCCCCCTCCTTCCACTCTCCTTTGTCCGCACTCCACTGTCTTTACCCCACAACCGAAACGAGTTAAACATATTAAAATTTGCTTATGCAAAAAGGTAAAGACCCCCCGCACAAGGACCGCTCAGCGTGGGGTCGGGCTGGGTCGCCTCTGCAGAGCTCTGGAGCCCAAATGCACAGAAGACACTTAACATCACGTACTTTAAATATGTTTAACGGAGCTTAAGTGAAATGAAATGTGGCGGCGGGGCAGTGCCTATACATATGTACACTGTGAACAAAATCGTTTCGGAAATCATCCTCGCAATGGAGAAGAAATCGTGTCTGAGTTTCCTCAGTGTGCCATGGCAGCATCTGCTTCGGTTTACGTCTATTTGTAACCATATACCATTGTCAATGGCTGCCTCTGGTTACTGTTGCTGGTTGTGCCTCCCTAAGCGAAGCACTGGAAGAGAGAAAGTGTGGCAAGGAGCGAACATAAGCCTCTTGGGGAGTCTTAGTTCATGGCTCTCTCTCTCTCTCTCTTTCGTAGCAGCTCAAGTTGTGTGACGAATTCCCTGCAAATCCTAGAACCAGTTGGAAAAGGGAAGAGGGAAATTTTCCTTTCGGTATTGTGTGGGGATCACAAGCTCAACTGCGGTTCGTAGCCCCCAAAGAGGCTCTCTAATATCTGCCGCTGTCTCTATTTAATAGTGCTTCCCCAATGTAGCACCCCATTAAGCTGTCTCTTGCCACCTTCTTGCGGCATATTAATTTCCCATTTCTTGCCCCAAAGTTAATACAATTTGTATCTCATTTAGCCGCGCCCCTCAGCCGCGATACGGTTACGCTTCGCTTAATTGACATAAACAATGGTTAATTAACATAAAACTAACATTTTCCCACCGCCAGTAAACCCAATTTAAACAGCCATACGTGCGTAATTAAGTCCGCCCCCACAGCCCACAGTCAAACCCTACCCAACCTGACCCTCCTCTCGCATCAGTTGGCTCCAAGTGGTTGTGGAAACGCGATTAAGGGGTGGGGCTGGGTGGCAGGGTGGCAGATACACCCACTCGTAGTGTGAAAATCAAAGTGGCATTAAACGCACGCCCACGCACTTGGTCAGGATCGGGCGGGCTGGCTGGCTGGCTGGCAGTAGCTGGTAACTAAGGGAATCGCTGGAGTGGGAGTTTCGGGCTGATAGTATATGACTTTGGGAGTGGCACAGCGAATACGACTTCGGTAAAGTGTAAGCAATTAATTGCTGTGGTTTCTGGTTAAGCAGAGGCTCAAAATACTCGAAGGAACACGTGCCGACAGAATACGACAGCAGATTTCACTTAATCATATTAAATCTGGCGCTGTTATTCGGAATTCTTTTGGCCATAAATGTATTTGCACAGGGGCAACTCAACGCGTCTGTACGGTTCTCTGATGCTGCCTGATGCTGCCTGATGCTGCTGTCGTGTCGTGCAGTAATCCGATTAAATGCCGAAAATTATGCAAGTAAATGCATTCTCTTCTCCTGTTTGCTTGCACTCATCAAAGCGATGTCCTCGACGGGGATGCCGGAGCAGCAACCTCCCGTCGCTCCAACTCACACACCCACCCAACACCCAGAAGCCTCGCACCCATCCTTTCACTTCATTCAGTCGCACAATTAAATTTTCCCCGCTCTCTCACACACACACACCACACACACACAGAATTTTCTTTCCCTTTGCTGATTATACTTTATCCTGCAACCGGGTATCTCCACTCAAATGCGAAGGCTATCAAAGTGTCTCGAATAACTATCACCTGGCGGCGGCAGCAATTCTAAACTTAATCCATTTTAATTGCATTTACACGATATGCAACCGTGATAGACTTGAGTCTCAACTGCAACTGCAACTGTTGAGCAAAATCATTTTAAGTGATTTGCAGCGGCTAAATAAACTTTGGGGCTTTCAAGATACTTAAGTGGATTGCATTTGAGAACAATTAACAAAGTGATTGAGTGAAATATGTGTGTATGCACAAGTGTGATGATTAAAACGAAATTTCATTCACTGATTTGTCCGTGGAGCAATGGAAAACTATTTGCCAAATTCCTCAATGCAATTAATATTGAATTTAAAGTGTTTTGCTGGTCAGTTTTGAGGTACGTTGTACCTTGGCTGAACATTCACTTGTTTTGCTGTGGCTTATTCCTCCATTCTTAGGGTCTCTATGAGCTCCCTCTCACTCTCTCTGTCACTCTTTAATGCCCTCTTAGCTGGGTATTTTAGACTGTTTGATTTTTCATAATCAATTTTGCCTTATAAAGTGACTTGTTTGGAAAGCGCTTCAATTAATATTCCTCTGTACATTCATATACGTAATCTGTGGCAGAGTCTTTCCACATGCGACTAGCCAAACATGGTGAGGGAATATTTTGCTCATTCTTTGAATTATTTCCGTCTCCCGCTGCTAGGGCATCTGCATCTGCATCTCCTCTCCTCCGCCGGCCACCTACTGCTGAGAGCAGCGCTTGCAGCTATGTAATATTATTTTAAAACAAATTCCACTATCACAATGCAGAGCTTCTTGTCCCTGTTCCTGTCCCTGTCCGTGCGTCTGGCTCCAAAGGGGTTGGGGTGGGGGGGTCTCTTTTTCTTTGTTTTCCTTTCATTTTTTTTTTGTATTGTTGCAGGCGTTTCTTGGTGGCTGCTGTCAGTGGCAAAAATGCAGAAGCTAAAGTCGAAGGGAGGGGAATGGCCGTCGAGCGTTTTGGACTTTCAATTTAATTTGAATTGTTTGTGGATGGCAAACATTTTTACTGCTGCGTCTGTTGCTTTACTGTTACTGCTGCAGCCACAGCCGGCCACGCCCTGTCCATAAGCTTATTAAGTGCGCTTAGTTCTTTAATAAACAATCGTAAAAACTTTCGAAAATACTGGCGAGTAGTGCAGCCAACAACTCTGGCCCTTATCGTTCACCGCACATCGGCCATCAGGCTTCCGAGGAGGAAATCTAAACGAGAAATTACGAGAAAACACACACACACACACACACACAGAAAACATACAGAAGTTTTCCGGGGCAATAGGTTGGGGGTGATTGGGAGTGTGGGTGTGGGTTTCCCGGGTCAGTTGCGGCAGCCACAGCGCCTTCGGTGGCAAATTCAATTAAATAACTGCAAAGCAAAACTTTCACAAAGCACAATTCAACAAAATTCTTGAATGCTTTGCTACACTTTTGACAAAATTTATACACATTCTGTCGCCGCACACGACCGCCCAGCAAGCATCTCCCGCCCTGACTCCCAGGCCATGCCTGATAAATCGTTGACCAGCAACCATGTAAGTGGCTCCGAAATGAACTAAAAATTTCATCCGAAAACTTTATCTTTATCCTCTACTCCTCTACAGATGTCCCATAAACCACAGTGAAGATTCACCATTATTCTATTTCACTTATCGCTTCTGGCCACCTCATCACGAACCGATCTGTAATGAAGGGCCACGGCATAAAGTTTAATTTACCCAGGATTCTCGTACATAGAGACTGTGTTGCTGTGGCAAACAAAAAGAGAAACAGAAACTGAGCCCTAAACTGTAATAGATACGGAAGGAGGGCAAACACACGGCTCTAGAAGGTTGCTAAAAGTCTTCGCTGCTTGCCTTCCTCTGCAAGGGACTTACTTGTGCTACATTCTTGTTTATGGCACTCGCATACGTTTTGCTTTTGTTGTCTCAACTTATGTGTGGTGATTCATAAAGTAGCCAGGACGCTGTAAGGACTATGCTCCGTAAATTGTTGTTTAATATGTTTTCCTATTTGTTGTGTAATTGTTTCTCTCGCCACACACAAGCAGCCAGAGGAGGCTCTCTGCCAACAGCCCCAAAAAGTAGGCCATGAATATTTCATGCGGGCCAAGAGGTGAGAGGTGAGCAAAATACGTGGATGGAAAATGTTTCAAAATTAATTTTGCCTGCCATAAAGGATTTGAAGTTTCTTTTTGTCAGCTTTCGCAAAGACTTTTACTCACGCTCAGGGCGGAAAGTATAAATAAAGTAGGTACGCTCCGCTCAGCTCCCTTCGATGTTGTTTTATAAATAGAGTGAAACAAGAGATTTCCATGAGTAGAAAATCCCCCATGGATCCATCCGGAGCATATTGAAAGTCGTTCCACAATGCGTGGAGACTTCATTAAATGACAGGGCGTAAATAAGAGCCACAAAACAAATGGCCCCCCCACATTACACAAATAAATATAAATATATACGAGTGCGAGTGCGAGGTATGTGGGTGTGGGTGGTGGTGTCTTGCCTTTGGGTTCGATTTTTGTGGCCACATGTAAAACTTTTTCGTTGTTTGTGCTTACAATGTAACGTGACAGGGGAAATTAATTGATTTATGCTGCCAAAAGCAGAGACAAATAGGAGCAAATAGCAGAGCGAGCGTAATGGCAGACTGGCGGCTTGTAAGCAGCACGTGCCACGCCCCTTTGCTGCACAATTTTTCGCAATAACTCAGTCGCAGCAGCCGCAGCATCAGCTGCAGTAGAAATTGGAAAATTGTAAGCTAAAAGCGAAGTATAAACTGAGACCGAAACCGAAACCGAGACCGAAGAAGGACGTGACTTGAGTTTTGTGAACCTTATTGATTCGTTTATGTTGGATAATTTGACAAAACATAAATAAATTAGGCCAGGGGCAGGTACACAAGAGGTTGCACAGGAAGGCAGCGCGGACATGGCACAGCAGGCGGATATTGGCAAGGTAACAGGAAATAGTAGAAACAGAAAGCAGCAGCAGCAGAAAGCAGCAGCAGCAGAAACAAAGGCAAACAGCAGCGGACAAGGCTGTGGCTGAAACGCAGAAACATTTCCCCAGCGGAAACGGAAATCTCAGGTGTTTGCTCTGGCCTTTGTTGCTGCCATTCCTTTTTCGCTTTTCCCGTTTCCCCTTTTCCCCCGCTGCCTGATGCCTGATGCCAGATGCTGGAGCGGCGCCCAGCAGTCTAAACAGCTCCTTGGCTAATTAATCTTATTTTGGCACGGCAAGGCCATACATAAGCAACAGCAACAGCAACAGCAGAGCAATATTCGCAACATGAAAAGCACTTTGCAGGGGCTTGCAGGGGCAGGGCAGGGCACTTGTAAGGATGTGCGATACATATCCCCCGTACTTGAAGTAAGCACATTCTAAATGCTGACACTGATGCTTGACACGAATGACGTGATGAATGTCCTCAGAAGTTGTTCTTTCTGTCGTATCTCTCTCGCCCTCTCTCTCTCTCTCTGCATCTCGTATCCGCCCACCTCTTGTGACGAATGTCTTCTGCTGTTTCCAGCACGCAAAACAATTTCAAGTGTCGTCAGTGCCGTTCAAGTGCTCCATCATATGGGGCATGTTCATTTGTTGCTATCACATCTCACCTGGACCCACCAGAAGCCACCGGAACCATGCTCCCTGCTGCCTGCTCCCTGCTGCCTCCTTCCATGCCGGTTGGTCTGCTTGCAGTTTGTCAGCGACAGCTGCATAGAAATGCCACCGCACGGAAATCGCATAAATCATATGAATCTCCTGAAAAGAAGGCTAGCAAAAGCCAGCCCCAGCAGGGGGGCGTGTTACGACGGCGGAGATACCGATTACTACTACTACAGATACGCTGACATGTGGAGTGGATTGGAGGCACTAGAAAGGTAAGCGGACATCACTACACATTGAACTATACACAGAGTATGTGCATAATGTGTATATACAGCATATATTAATTGGTTTACCCCACTACAGGGAATGTCGAAAAAGTGCCATACATGCTACGTTTTATTTTTGCACATTTCTGATAGAGATTTGAGTTATTTTGCCATTTTTCTGCTATTGCATTTGTAAGCTGATTATGTTTCAGACATACATACCAGTATACATATACATATATGTAGCTCCTTTTCAGTTATATTCCCCAACTAAAAGGGATTAGCGCCGCTCAAGGGAAGGACAAATGTATCTGTGTGTATCTGTGTGTGTATATATGTATGCATGTACGTCCATTGAAATAGCTGGGAAAAATCAACAATTTTCCGAGAAATCAGAGCTGCTGGCACAAAGTGAAATATTATATTATTTGGAATTTCTATGAAAATCAGAATAATTCCTTTTATGGTATTTTGTTTGCACTCGAGTGACTCAAAGTAGCTGATTGGATAGTTTCATGTAAGACGATTCAGCGTCAAAGTCTAAGCCATTTATGTATAGTAACTAATTGGATACTCTGTTGGTTGCCCTTTTGTCATTTGATTATTACCAAAACTCTACAATTATATGCTACTTTGTTCCATGTGCAATGGGGATGTGGCATGGCTTTCGAGCAGCCTTGTAAAATTCTCAGTAAATGTGACTCGACGTAGAAACAAGAAAAATGCGCCACGGGTTCAACGACTCCTGCGAATGGACATCATGTGCAGGCATCTCAATTGGTTCTCTGACTGACGATGTGGCAAACGTCATTCATCACTCAACATTTGTCCCTCATCTACATTATAATTGGCAACAGTTGTGGGGAGGGGGAAACAAATTAGAATTGGTAATACAATTGTAATCCTTCTCTCGGCTCCACTCAACACCGCCAACAACACAGACTACTCCATCGTCATCCAATCTCAGCGCCGAGAGTGGGAAATGTAATTTGTGCTCAAATTACATTTGAGTACAAAATTAGCACAGTTGTCAATCTGTGTGTGAAGTGCCTCTCCTCTTCTCTTCTCTTCTCCTCTCTTTCACTTCACTTCACTTCACTTTGGTATGTGGCAGCATATTAATGGGCCTGCCACAATGTGGAGTGCCACAGCCTGGCCGCAGAGGAGTCCAGATGAGTGTGGTCTCAGACTGTGGCTGGTGCTGGTGATGGAGCTGTACGGTGGCAGTCTGCTGCTGCAGGTCGAAAATTAGAAAATTCATGTATTCCTCGATATGTGGATGAGTTTGTGTGGCTGTATGTGTGGGCCAGGGGATCCGTTGCACGCACAGGAGCTGTTTACATTCAATTTGTGAGAGAGCTTGAGCCAGAGGGATTGACCGCAAGGGGCAGCAACTTATTTGCTGATGATAATGATGTTGATGGGAAAACCAACCAAAAATGTCTGGTCATGTGCCTGTGCAGCACCATTACATTTCCACAAAGTCTCCATGAAAAGGGATAAGCGATAGGGTAAAGAAAATTAATCATTCCGTTTGTATTTGTGGCCCAAAAACATTTCGCAATAATTGCAAAGGAAATTCTGTTTGCCAAATGCAAATTAATATTGCCATCGACAGACATTCTAAATTGAAGTGGGCAACGGAGATTGCAATAAATTGCATTATTATCACGAAGCAATCTGAATTATTTTCCATTTCAGAGAACAGTCCAGCCCAGTCCGCATTTTCTGTTTCGTTGACGTCAATGCCAATAGCACAAAACATTCCCAACTTATTTTTCAGTACAATTTGTGGGTACTGCTACATAGATCAGCACCCCTGTGCCCTCCGCCCACTCAACAGAACGGCCTGCAACCTGGTTACGCTTGGGCACACAAAGCGTATGATTATGCCTGCGTGCCACTCTCAATTTATGCAGAAAACAGACGCTGGGTTCCATTTTAAATCAGAGCACCATATTGCCATGCAATAGAGGAGACGTGAAGCCCAGCACTACAGCCCATAAAGCGCCCCACCTCCCATTGATAAGAGCCATGTGTTCGGTTCCCTAACTGGCCGTGTCGCAGCACCAAAAGGCAGGAGGAGAACTGTTGCATCTATGAATAACCTGCCTATGGGCTGAGTACTGCAGTTTTGATTGCTTTTCAATGCTGACAATTTACGGACATGTATATCTTAGCAACCTTGGACCCATCTCAGCCAGTAATGCATTCAGGTTGGCTTCGGTTGTTCCCTTTTGTGAGTCGGAGGTGCAAGTGCCCTTCAATTGCATCAATGCATCTTACAGCAATAAATCCAATTGGCTTAAGAGGCTTTCGATATAAGTAATGCGCAATGGCACTCTAGTGTCGGAAGATTAAAGAGCATGAATGAAAAGGAATATTTTCTAAAGCCAGAAAATCGATTAGAATTACTATTTGGATAAAAGCTATCTCAATATATACACAATGTATCCCCAAAACAGTACATTTTCCAATTTAATAATGATACAAGAATTTTGTATGCAATTTAAAAGTAAATACTGAAACTTGGAATTTTCTGTGCCTGCTCCGCACTGATTTAACCGCACTTTATATGTATGTACACATGCATTTGGGTGCTTTATCCATATATAAACCCTCAAGTAGCAGTGGTTACACTATATAGTAATATTTGCGAAAAGTCAAGCAGCTTAAGACTTTTATCCTTTATTTTCTGCTCCAGGGCTGAAGCATCTGCACCTGGCTACACTGAAAGCAGCTCTCATGCTCTTTGCGTAATTACCCCTGGCTACATGCTACAGTTCTCTCCCCTTCTTTCTCTGCAGCCACTATATTCCACTCCTGTTTGCGAGTGTGCTTGTGTGTTTGTGAAAAGTTTGTTTTAAAAATTCACATTGGCAAATGGAATGAATATAAATTTGTAAAAAATATTATATTATTCTGTGAGTCTAGGACAACAGAGTGTAGGAATGAGGGGGAGTAAGAGTGTGAAAGTGTAGTAGGGAGAGCGGGCATGCGGGCATATAGAGAGGTAGCTAGGGGAGCTTGGAAAATTACTTGTAATGAATAAATAAACATGCGACCGCACATGTATCTCCCTCTTGCTGTGTCCCTCTCCCTCTCCCTGGGTATCTCTCTTGTTCGCTCCCCCTTGTTTCCGCTCGCTGCCTGATATCCCTATTTCCTTTGCACTGCCACTGTTCATATTCCTCACCGTTATGCTGCACGCGCGAATAGTGGACATTTTCCATTTGCATCAATTCCGTTGCCTGGCATATTTCACTTTTTGTCACTCCCCACAGTTTCATTTACCGTTATGCTTATTGATATTGACGCTGCCTTGCTGTCTGAACCGAACCTCTGCTGCTGCCGCTGCCGCTGCTGCTGCTGCTGCTACTCTTTTTCTGCTGCTCTGACACTCTCTTTTTTTCTCGCTCTCTTGCTCTCTGTCTGAGTGCAAGTTTAAATTAAAGACATGTGTGTACGTACCTACCTACCTACCTACCCACCTCTCTCTCACTCTGCCCTTGCAGACACCTGATTTTTGCCTACCTACTCTGTGTTCACTCCGATGCTTTTGCCTTTGCTTTTGCTCTGGCTTCTGTTGCTTTTGTTTTGTTTCTGTTTTCGCTTCTGCTGACACATTGACAGCTGCGAGAGTTGCTTTTCAGTTTCGTTTGGTGTCGCTTCGCTTCTCCGCGGAATTGACTTTTGCCGTTAATGCTTGATACAATTTCCAACAACATGCTTAATGCTACCTCTGCATGTGTGTACACGCTGCTGTACATATTATACTCTGCCATTGCATCCACAGTCGGAATAATCGTACTTGTGCTCGCCTTTTTTTTGTATCCCCGCAGTGCATTACTCTAATCAGCAAGAGAATTCTATGCCCAGCCCCGCTTCCCACTCTCTGCCTCGCCCGCATGTTGTTTGCATAGTTGCTGTTTGGGCAATCCGGTGAAGTGAATACGATCCACCGTCTGGGCAAGAGTGCCTGAAACAGGAGGAGCAGGAGGTTGGACAGCAGCAGAAGCTGAAGGATGGACAGCAGTAGGTGGTACGGGAGCACCATCAACCAAATGAAGATTTCTACGTTGAATCCATCAGTCCATCCGTCCATCAGCGCATTTGATTGGATTAATCAATCAATGTGCAACATCTTCTTTCAAACAGATTCCAATTGAAGGGCCGCCTGCTTTGGAGCAGGGTGGGAGGGGTGGTGGCTCACAATTGAGAGGCATTGCTTCAGTGCCTCTTGATTTATGACCTCCTGGGGCGCCGAGGATAAGCACATGCTGTCCTCATTAAGCCTCCTCTCTGCCGTTTGCAATTTAATAATTTTCTGAATAATTAATATTCAATTATGCAACTGTTTTCGTGTGCACCCGGGGGTGGAGTGGTCGTTGGGCTGTTCGGTGGCTCGGAAGAATAACAAACAAAAACACGCAACGATATCCATTATCCCGCTCTTATGCCCTGATGCTGATGGATTATTTATGCTGTCGTAATTACAGAAAGCGGAGGGTAAGAGAGGGAAAGCGTGGGTGTACCTCCCACTGGGCGGCAAGAGAGGAAAATGCGGAAAAAATTACTGCAGGAATAGATAAAACACACGCAATCGAAATGCGAAACCAGCAGCTGGCATTCCATCTCTCTTTATCTAACCCAACTCTTCCCTCTTCCCGCTCTCCCCCACTTTCTGCCCCTTTACCTCTTTCACTACTTCTTTTGCAATGGCCGCAGCAAAAAGGACCCGCACAGCACTTCGGGCCATCAGCAGCGTGTAGGGCCATTCCCATCTGTCGCACTGAGGATTGTCAAAATATTGGACACATCGAAAGAGAGCACACACCCACACACACTGAGCACACTGAACTCCCCCCCACATACTTATACATGGTATTTAGCCGCATACACATGCATACATATATGTACACATGTACCAAAGCAGGTCAATACTTTTGTGTCTTTTTTTGTTGCTGCCGCTCCAGCCCCTAATGCCCTTGCCCCTGCCCCTGCCGCACACCATCCGCTGTGTGCAAACTGAAATGTAAAATTGTTTTTTTGTTTGTTTGGTTTCCCTTGTTTATTCAGTCGGTCTGGAGGCAGACCAGCCAGCCAGCCTGCCAGCCTGCCAGCCTCTCTTCGTATTGCCGTTCGCCTTTCGGCCGAGCAGTAAAAAATAATTCCAATAGAGGGACATACCTACAAACATCCTGTATGGGGGGAAAGATGGGGTCAGAAATTCAAAATTAAAGCATAACATCGACATTGATGCCAGCTCCAAAATGCTATTCAGTGGCCATGTAAGTTAACAGAAAAAAAATATATTTATTCGACGAATAAATAATGTTTTCGATAGGTTCCACTGCCCAGCACTGCAGGCACTCAGATCTCAGATGTCAATGGCTTATCTGTTGCGCTGTTTTATGCACATAAATTCCACATCGATTTGCCACTTTAATTTATTTACAATTTAATTTGCTCTAATTTAGAATTTCGTTTGGTTTTCCCCCCCTATAATTTACGTTATACCAACCGACAATTCACAAATCAAAATTGGAAAATAAAATGCGAAATAAATTCGAAGCTCTGTGTGCGACTATTTCATATGCCTACCCGCTCGCTCCATTCCATTCCACCATCGGCTGCCACACAAATGCGGCGCCAAGGCCAAAGTCAACAAGCACCATTCGCGTTTGGGCCCTGTGGCAGCGAAGTGGGCGTGGCACTTGTGCCCAACAGCAACATCGGCAACAGCAACAGCAAATAGCAGTAGCAAAAACAGCGATGGCAACCCATGAACCCAAAGCCAGACGATAACTTTGGCCCAGAGCCCCGCTAACCAGGCCCGAGCCACAGGACCGTTAGCCAGCTGAGCCGAAACCTTTTGCCTGTTTACATTAAAAGCTTTTTAATTTGTATTCTAATTTCAATATTTGCTTGTGCACAATGTGAACAATGAAATAAAATCCTGCAGCCCCTCTCTGCCAACAAGAAAAAAGGGATAAGCGTGGGCGTGGCTCCAGTGTGTGTGTGTGTTTGTGTGTTTGTTGGTGTGTGTATAAAATGGCGGCGGCCGGAATATGCAAATGACATAAGGCCATGTAGCATAACTTTTGGCACGTTTAGGCCACGTCAATGGTGCGCAACGAAGGTCGGTGGCGGTCGGGCGGAATAGGTCTGAGGAGGGTCTTGAATCTGTTTTTAAGTGTTGGTGTCGCAAATCGGAGTACTGTTGAGCTTTAACCGTGGGGGGTCGGGGGGGAGAACAGAAATCGAGCTCGCTAAAACTCACTTAAAACATATAGAAAAAGTCTAGTCAGTTTTGATGAACCTTCTCTGCAAATCATACATACATACGTACTATATATGTATGTATAGCTTTGTTAATTATGGTAATCGATTGTCTTGGCAAACCTGTTGACACCCCTGCTGGCTGCTGTCGGGGTACAAGTGCACCTGGCTAATTTCAGCAAATAAGCGTCCTGCTGGGCCACGTGGCATGTACGATACGAGTATACGCAATTTGGCTGCAGGGGCACACAGATTGTGCCCGGTTGCCCCGACAGTCTGGTGTCACCGCATGTTGGAGGTGTTGTTGATGCACAGCCCGTGGGTCGCGGGTGCATATTCTATTTTCGCCCGCGAACGAGTGCGGTGGCGCTTAAGTAGATTGAAGGATGAAGTGCCAAACGGAGGCTGTCAGGCCATTGCGATGACAGACTTCTGCTGCTGCTGGGGAATTCTATTTTCAGCAGCAGCAGCTCATGGTGGGATGGCCTGTCATTGCCAGTGCGATGGCTATAACATTGTTTCGATTGCGGAAATATCCAGCTTGATGCGAATGTCAATGACGGTGGCTTTGACGATGTCAATTCTCCTGGAGCTGACCGCAAGTCTAGGATGTGGCTGAGTGACTGAGCTGATGGACAAAGGTTCCCAGAAGGTTTCACTTGGCTCACTATATTCCATCATCATCATCCGCTCAGCTCACTGCGCTGTCAGCGGCACTCCGACTTTGCCAGTTTTCCGCCGGATGGATGCCAGCGATGCTTGACGAGCGGTTTGTCCGGGATACATTGGTTCAGATCATGCTCAGTGAGCAGGATGTGTGAGCTACATCCGGTGTCATGTCGGTGTCCGCCTTTGAAGCTCAGTCGAGGGAGCGATTTATGCATATTAAAAATTATTTTATTAGCTTTTTTCGTTGCCCCTGTTACCCTGTTTCGTCTCCTTCGTTTCACTGTAGCAGCAAAAAAAAGTTTTCGCAGCAGCTCCGATTACAACGGACAAAATGGTGGGGGGGGAGGAGGGAAGCACAAACTTTCCGTTTGAAGTTGGCATGGCATGTAGTACAGTCCTCTTGTGCTCGTATTTGTACAACTCTTATTGAGTTAAGCAGTTTCAAAGGCTGGGCGGAGCGGGTGGCATGGAGAGCACGAAAGATGAGCGCAACTTTAGCTGACTGACTTTCCTGACTCGAGTTCTTATTGTTTGACTTAAATTGCTTGTCCTGGCGATGCTGAGACTTTGAGCACAAATATTGCATGCTCAAACAGACAATGGCCGTAAATAAGCTGAAAAGTTCAGCCGCCTCCTCTGCAGTTCCCCTCTTCCTCCCTCTCTCTTTGCTGGTTAATTAAAAAAACAACTTGACTGACGCATTGTCCTGTCCTGTCCGTGTCCGCTTGCAGTCCATGTTCTGTGTGTCTTTTGCCTGTCAGTTGAGTCTTGGCCTGGTCGAGTCCGCGTAAAACATTAAAAACTACAATGGAGGTAGCAGAAAGAGCGAGAGAGACAGGGAGAGTTCTTTTTCTTTTCCTTTTCTCAGAAACAAAGGCTTAATTGCTTCCCACCCACACACACACACACACACACACACACACACAAGCTAGCAGCTATTAAGAGCAGCTGCAAGAGCAAATTGGGCCCTCGCCTTGAAGCAGCCGCAGCAACAGCAGCAGCAAATGTTGGCCGAAAATGTTGAAAAAATGAGGCAAAAGCAGCGCGTAAGCTGATGGCGAAAAATGTGGGGAAAAGAAAAGGCAAAGTAGCGCCAAAGCTGAAGAGAAAAATGTTTGATGCAAATAACTCGCGAAGGCGGAAGCAAGCCAAGGCAAAAACTGACAATGAAATGCAAAGAAAGAGAGAAAAATACAATGGGAAGGGAAGGGAAGATACCAAGAAGTGGGCCATGGGCAACAGTTTTTGATTTGCATAAACAAAAGGTTCAAGTGTGGCAAAAGTGGCTGTCCAAGTGGGTAGCTGATTGAAGATGATCCCTGCCCCATTCCCCATTCGCCATGCCGCAAGCCGCATGCCGCATGCTACCTGCCAAGGTCATGCCAAGTCAATCCACCTGCTGGCCAGCAGCAACCACACAGCGGAAAGAAAATAAATCCCTTGCACCACGTGCTCTGTCTGTGTGTGTGTGTGCATAAGTAGGAAAAGTTCAGGCTGCGGCTGAGGCTGGCCCCCGGATGTTGCACACTCAATTTCCTGCGCGCATCTCGCGCTCTGTTGTTGTTTCAACAAACGCAACAAAAGGCACGGGAACGAACCAAAAAAAAAAACAAAGGCTTAACCGAAGTTGATTGTTTGCTAGCTGCAACTGCGCCTCAGTCTGCAATTCATACCGCGAAAGTTTCACTTATTTGCATACTCTTTCTCCTTTGCTTTGCCTCTTGCTGCATTCTTTAGCCAAGTTTTATTTTGGATACAGTTTGAAGGAGCAACGAAGGTGGGTCTGTAGCGGCTAGGGGAGAGTCGATGGCTCGATGGCTCGATGGGTTGCTTTCGTTTTTCTCTCCAATCCATCTGAAGTGACTCTGAATATCATTCAGATATTTCCTGTTCCCGCATATCTGCATATCCGAATTATGCTGCCTGCCTCTTCAAACACTTTGTTCTTCCTGTCGCCTGCTCACACTCATTTTCGCTGCAAATTTGTATAAATTTGCACTCGACTCAAGTTCGAGTTTGCACTGCTTGGCAGCACCAAGCCACGAAGGAAGATTGGTTGTCCTTAGACGTGTTCTACTTTGTCGACTTTTTGTTTGTCGCTCCGATAAGAACCAGCTGACGTCATGATTATCGTCAGACACACACAGATGCAGCTGCAGTTTCTTTTTCTTGTGCATGAACAGGCACACACAGATACAACGCACACTTGTACAATGGCGGGTGTAAATAATAAGGACTGTGGATAACGTTGGCTTTCGGCTGCGTTTCGGTCAAGGAAATGGACTGCCTGCCCCGCACCTTACCCCTCATCCGCACCCCCACCGACAGCCACAGCCTCTGCAACAACCCAAAACCCATTTGAGGACATTGTGCCAGTTTATTTTGTATGCATATACATATATGTATATATATATGTACACAAATACAAACATACAAATATATGTAGATAGTTTATTTTGTGTTTTTGTTTGCTGAGGGCCGCCATTTTAATCGCATTGCTGCACAAAAAGCAGTTGGCACTTTCCTGCTTCCTGCTCCCTCTGCTTCGCCCTCACCCTTCCCCCCATGTCCCTGTGTGGCATATTGATGGCTGTCGAAAAAAAGGCGAACAACTTTTGCACTTGAAAAATGTTGATGGCCCCCAACTCAGGCGCTTTTTGACAGTTATCTTTGTTTTGCTGCTACCCTCTTTTTTTGTTGGCTACTGCTACTGAATCGTCTGTGTGTGTGTGTGTGTGTGTGTGTGTGTTGGGTAAAAGCTTTCAAGCACACACTCATGGAGCGACGAGGAGGGCGGGCATTGAGTGAAAGAGAAATACTCTCGCTTGCGCGCTTATGTTAATTATGCCTGCACTTGGCCCCGGGGGCGAAACTGTTCGAAAAGAAAAACGCTGAGCATGGCGCTGCAGTAAGGGACATGCCCTCACCCCCTCCCACCATGCCACACCTCCTTCAGTATCTGAGCGACGACATCAAACAAGGTGGATGCTGCTGACATTACGCATACGAAGCGTTAGCCTGCAGTTGACATGCCAGCCTAGAGTCCTTGCCAGCTGTCGCTGTTGCTGCTTGTTCCTGTTCCTGTCCCTGTCGCTGTATCTGTATCTGAAGCATCAACTAAACCTAAAGCTAATGAAACTGCTGCTGCTGCTGCTGCTGCTGCTTCTGTTGTTGTCCTCTATAATCAGTTTTGTTTAATCAACTTTCGCCTGGTAGATTAGTCGCCATTATTAAGGATTAGTGCATCCATTGTTGGTTGTGCTGCCTGCCCCGCGCCATTGTTGCTGTTGTCATCATCATAATCGTTGGCATCAAGGTCGGTCGCATACTCTGCTCTGCTCTCCTCCCTCCTCTCTCCTCTTTTTTTTTTTTTAATTTTTTGTTGGTTCCATTGTCAACGCATATTTTTATTCCCTCTCTCTGTAGACATTTTTTTGTCCGTTTTTGGCCTAGATAGAGCGCATAAAAGATCAAAGGCCTTGAATAAAACATCAAATAACGCGCCTGTCAGCCAGTCAGCCATCCAGTCAGCCATCGAGGCATGATAATGAGAAAAACAGTTTGCAGGCAGACAGTGTGTGTGTAGTGGGGCAAGTTGTGGGCTGTCCGCAGGCAGGCATTTGATAAGCGTTTAAGCCAAGTCATGAGAGTAAAAGCCCTGCCAATGCGGCCGAGAAGAGTTTATGGAAATCAATTAAAGGGAAGACAGTTGGATATCCTCGTGCACGCAGGCGAGCGCTTAACTTGTTTTAGGTTCCAACTTCCAGTAACCCCAATTACACACTCACACACACACACACCCTGCGGCATCTGGCCAATTATTACACACAAAACATTGATTATTAATGAGCCAGAGACCAGCGGCCACAGGGGGGGACCGCAGAGAATGCAGCAGCGGCAGCAGCAGCAGAGGGAGAGACCACAAGTCGATGGGGCCAATTAGTGAGTGTATTGACAAGTGCGGACATTCCGATTAATTAATGCAACGGAACGGATGCGGCGTGCAAAGAGCCCATTGAATGGCTGGCCAGTCAGTGGCCAATCCATGGCCAACTAATTGCCCCAAACCATTGCATTCCCTTTGACGCCCCGTAATGGGCTTTTTGGCCAGCCTCTAAGCTGCCACCAGCACACAGAGAGAGAGGGAGAGGGAGAGAAGGTTTAGGGAGAGCAGCGATTGACACAGTTATTAAAAACGACACATAGAATTGGCATTCAGGCATGCGGGCGAGGACATGGACAAGGGACAAGGGACATCGGGCATACTTAGGCGCACAGTTTGACAGGGTGAAGGGGGCGGATAATGGCAGAAGGGTAGAGGAAAGAGGTCTTGGCTGACAGGCGTGCAAAAGTGGCTGCCAGCAGGGTGCCCCACCACCATGTCGAACATGCCACTGGCACTCAAAACGGAAAAAGGAAACTCTCGCTGAGATTTCCTTGAACAACATGAGATGGGGTCAGTCCGGGCAGGGGGCTGGTGGGGTGTCGGGGAAGGAGGATAACGGAAAGCGTTAAGGAATTCAATTAGGCAGATGAGTGGGAGGACGTCAGAGGGTGTGAGTGTGTATGTGTGGTGTGTGTGTGGGTGTGTGTGTGGGTGTGTGTGTCTGTTTGAGCTGATAAAAGTGCTTGGCCAAGTCAAAGGCAAAAGTCAGAGACATCTGACACTTCACATGCCACATGCCCCAGATGAGGGCGCATTATTGGCTCGAAGATGTGACTTGGCTTCCACCGCCCCCCCCGCCCACGCCTCAGAGTCGATGTTGCTTTTCCTATTGCTCTGGCTGATCCGCCCCTGCCTAGCCCCTGCTGGCCAGAGAGCCGTGTGATGGGCTTACGTTACGGTCCAACTTTTCAGTCTATCCCCTCGAGTGCGCCAAAGTTCTTCCACAAGAACTCTAGATATTTGTCAAATATTATTCATAATGTGGCATAGATTTGGTGCAGCTTAGAGCATCGTCTGAGGATTGGGGGGATGGGGGCAGGACAGGCACTCTATTACTCAACTTTGCTGCAGTTTGCATTCATTCATCATCCATTTATAGCTCAGGATTCAAGGATTGCTCCGCCACGAACTCGTTTGCTCAGGCAATTGTAGTGGCTGGATTCTGTGTGGCACTGGCGGTATGGGGCGTGGCAGGATGTCGTCATCGTGCTCGTCCTCGTCCCCGTTCTCGTCCTCGTCCTCGTTCTGATTCAAGCTCGAACTCAACTCAGCTGAACCGTTTTAATTGCTGCATAAATATTAGCTTAAAATTAGCTCATTGTTCGTCCGTCGGGCTTAAGCGGAGGAAGTCTCCCCTTTTGTGTGGTTGGCTCTCTCCTTCCCTCTGTGTCTTTCTGCCCCCGTCTCTGTCTCTCTCTCTTCTGTGGCAGGCTGCATTCGTGCATAGTCAATTACCACATGCGAGTATTTGTGCATACTTATACGTTGGGGGCTGCGAGTACGAGTGTGTATATCCAACCCACGGAGATTTGTCCCGCTATTGGGGAAAAGCTTTAAGCAAATAAGCAATCAATTCTGCTGGATTTCGTCTGCGAAGTTTTCAGTTATTCAATTGCAACTTTTACCCGCATTCCCCTCTCTCCCACTGTGTGTGTGTGCATTTCTGAAGTTCTACTTCTGTTGCTGCCACAGTTGAATACCTCTGCTGTATGCTCGATTTTTACGTTATTTATTTATGGCCACACGCCCCGCACCTTCCCTCGTTTTCCTTTGGTGGCAATCGACCATCAATGCATCCGTATCCGTGCGCTCTGTAAGTACATACATCATACATACATATGTACTTATGTACGCCTCGTATGGGTAAGATTCTAGTGACTGCTGCTTGGACTTTTCATACTTGCTCTGGTGGAAATTAATTTCGGCTCCAGCAAAGTGTGTGCACAGGTTTTCCTCTCTACATCTTCTCCTCTGTCTGTTCATGCATGAAATTCTATAGATGAAAATTTTAACAAAAGAAATGTGAGTATTGCTGGGGGGTGGGCCACGTGGCAGGAGCGGTGCGGTGCACAAAAACCTTCAAACGAATTTTATAAAATATCAAAACTGGTTCCCTGGAGATCGTGTCGGACGGTCCCTTGCCTTACACACAGGTATGTAACCTGTACACAGGTATTTAATGCACAGCAAAAATTGTCGAGATTTTTAAGAGCATGTTTTTTGGCATTAAATTCCCTTGGGGCTGCAAGAATATTCAATTTTATTGGCTGGCATGCAGCACAATCAATTTCGTATTTATATTTAATGATTATTTGTCTAAAAGGATCAAAGAATATTGAAAACTAGGCGAACTATAATTCTCAAAAGTGATTTAAGCATTTTAGCCACATTTTCATTTAGTTGGATCAGTCAGAATTTCGGCTATCTATGAAAGCTACATTAAAAATCAATGATTCCCCATTTATTCTATTTATTTAATTTATTTAATTTCATTAAGCCGATATTATGTAACGGGGGGATGCAGTACTTAAGATTAGCCATGCATGCTGATTAAATCTTAAATATCTATATTACTAGAGGCAGAGGTATCCCCTCCGCTACAGCCTTTAGCTGTGTTCATGGTTTCCCGCATCCTCGCTGAGGTTTCTTTTTGTATTTCTGACAATTTACAAGATCTTTAAGGCACATGCAAATCATTATGTTAATCGCGTATCATCAAATTTTCTGGCACCATTCATCACACTGTGCCACATGCTGCATCCACAGAGCGTAGCCCACACATCGTAGCCCAGCATCACTCTCCTGGCCCCATGTTTACCCTGCCTCCCCCCCTCTGGTAGCTGCTGCTGCTGCTGCTTAGCGCTTTCGCGTGGATAAGTCGAAATTTATACAGGCAGACGAGAGTCTGGGTTATGCTATAGTTTGCACTTTTTGTTTGTCAGATATACACACACACACACACACACAGTTACTACGCTCGTGTGCAGCATATAACTATGTGTGTGTGTGTGTGTGTGTGTGTAGTATACACGAGCAGCATAAGTAAACAAGTTTAGTATAATCAACGGCTGGCTGGCTGGCTGGCTGCCTGGCTGCTGGGCTGGCAGGGGCTTCCAGGAATACGTACAAAAAAAAGTGTTGCACATCCGCTTACATAACACACACACACCTACACACGAACACATACACATGCAGAAAGAGACAGAAAGAGAAATGCTTGGGGGGGGGACATGCTACAGGACATGGACATGCCATAGTATATGTTTTTATTAGCATGCTTTGTACGCCTTTGTATGCGGCGGCCAGGCACACGACCAACTTGGGTCTGCAGCTATCAGTGGAGCAGAGGGAGTGGGGCTGCCGATACCTGTCTCTCAGTGCTCGTAAAACCACATTACCTCTGATTTCCGAGCACACAGACAGCAGCCAACAGACAGCAGCCAACAGACAGCAGCCAGCAGACAGCAGGTGGATGGTTGAAGGGAATGTCGGGCGGGGGATCCGATCCCCCGTATCTCCGTGGAATGGTTCATCAGAATGAAGGGCCTGCAGTCGAGCACACACTCCGATTGGAGGCTAACTGCTGCCGGGGTTCGCCCCGTTGGCGCCTTTGTGCCACGCTCATTGAATGTTTTCCTATTAATTTTTTATTGAATGATGCTCTTTTTCTATACCACACCCTCACCCCATCTCAGACAGGTGAAAGGAGCGAGCAGAGGAGTGTTTTGCATTCCCTGCGGCTGGCTGCCAGCTTCATTGAATTTCCGTACTGCTCATGTGGAACACGAAGTAAATGTCTTACTATCTGCCCTGCCTCTATGGCTGCAGCGCCACTGCTGTGTCTCTTCTGGTCCCGTAAAATGGCCAACAAATTGCCAGCGCTTAGACGACACACAAATGCCCAGCCGTGGAGTACCCTTTGTCCGCAATGGAAGTGGATTGCCTCTGTCCTGTATACCCGCGCTCAATACCCTGTTGTCTGCCTGGCAACAAATGAGGCAACATCATGTGAAATATGTTGGTAGTTCCTTAAAGCGGGGGAAAATGGGAAGCTGGTTAAGCCTGGCATGCCACTCCATTCGGAAGATGTTTTTTTACGGCACAAACAAAAATGTCACAAAAAAAAGGGTGACTCACAAAAGAGCTGTGGCACACGCACACCGGCACTCCGTTCCGTCCCCCCGCTGAATCCAGAGATAAAGAATGGGAATGGGAGCGGGAGCGGGTGGCGGCCGTTGTGGCAGCAAAAGTATCAGCAATGAAATAAACAAAGCCCCAAAACGACTTGCAAACCTCCGCGGCGGGGGAACAGACGAAGATAAAAAGAGGAATGGAGGAAGAGGGTGGGAGAGAGAGAGCGAGAGAGCGAGAGATTGTGGTTAGGTGAGTGAGAAGCTTAACATACCAAAAGCAGAGGGGCTGCAGAGGCTGCCACCAATGTCCGCCGTACGCACTCCACTCCGCCGACCACAGTCAAAATTATCGAAGAGCAGCTGCTGTGTGGGTGGGTGGCCCTACGCCCTCTACGCCCTCTACGCCAGCCTTTGGCTTTGTGGCTTTTGGGTAAATATTTTGAATAAAATATCAATTTTATATGCCAGTGCCGCCAACCTACAACCTACACACACATGGGAACCGCCGCCAACTGCAGCACGGGACAGGACAGACTTTAAGCTGAATGAAATTGGATGTGCAAATACAACAAGTTAATAAATTGTATACTACATTTGCCCCTTTCCCCTCTGATACGCTTTCTGCTTCTCTCTCTGTCGCTGTCTCTGAAGTGCCCTGCGGTTGTCTTGCTCTAAATAATGTTGCATAACTTTGTCTGCCGCAAAGCGCCTGCAGCGTTTGACCTGCCACGACCGCTGCTGCCACTCCATCAATTCCAGTGAATCATAAAAATCAGCAAAGCTGTCACAGGACCCAGCAACATCATGCAAATGAAGGTACGCTGAAAAACGAGGCAAATCCCGGGTCCTCGAGATTAATTGAGACCCATTTGAGGTGACATTAAGCGGCTGCCCACAAAACAAAACACAAAGAATGCCAAAAATAACCAAAGAAGAAGAGGGGATGGAAGGAATACGATCCCTTTGGTAAACGGAAAATTCACTCAATTTGGCCGAGGAATTTGGCAAGCGGGGGATATTCGAAACTCGATTTACTTGTTGATTTCACGCGAACACCCGACGCCCAAGAGGATAAGCCCATAATTGAATTACCCGCGAATAAAAGGACTACGAAGTGGGCTTGCAGAGTGGTGGGGGAATGGCACTTGGAACTGGCCGTTTTTCTGGCACCGCTTTCCGTGGCTGTGGCTGGTGAAAAGAGTACACAACATTTAATTGCAATTGAATACACTTTTTAGTGGGCTTATCGCATCCGAGAGTGGTGAAAATATGCAAATTGAAACCGGAAGCGAGCCACAAAATAAATATTTACGGTTTCTAATCCGTTCACAGGATATTTGCCGCGTATCATAGCGTATCATAGCATAGTATTGATTTATGCTTATTGCTAGATAGCAGATAGCCCCTCTGGCAGGTTTAACATATCCAAATCGAATGCCCGTGTGCCAAAGGGGCTGGGCGGTCATGCATTTTCGAAATGTTAATTAAAAAAACATCTGCCGTGCATAAGCAAATAGCAAAAGCCCCCCCTGGGGCAGGTCTACACCCTACTCGCCCTCCTGCATATTTGAGCACTGGTATTTATTTGATAATACGATATTTACGGTGGACAAACGACATGACCGGGCCCGGACCCGGGCCCACAAATCAACAAACTATTATTGTGTGAAATTGGAAATTCCAATCAAAACAACGCCACGCCCATTGCAGGCGCCACCATGTGACCTCTGATCTCTGACCACCGAACACTGCTAACTCCCGGCCCCTGCTGCCCTTTCCCCCTTCTGTCTGTCCTGCTGTTAGGGTAACCGTATCACGTAGCCTGTTAACGGAGAGCATAAATATTTCAGCCACAATTTCAGGGGCGGCAACGACATCCACTTAGCCGTCTCCAGCCCCCACACCCAATGCTGCCCACATTCTGTGCCGTATATATACAGCTCCTTGACGGAAACTGAGCTCCAGTTCGCTGCTCAGATTCAGTTGCCTGCGGTCATGGATGTCAGCTACTTCTCGATACAGCGTCGTGCCCTGGAAATTGTGGGCTTCGAGCCCAGCACCCAGCGCCTGCAGATGAAGCATCCGCTGTGGGCGGCGCTGCTCATCTTGTCGCTGGTCTCCCACAACTGGCCGATGGTCGTCTATGGCCTGCAGGATCTCAGCGATCTGACCCGCCTCACCGACAACCTGGCCGTGTTCATGCAGGGATCGCTCTCCACCCTCAAGTTCGTGGCCTTCATCGTGAAGCGGCGACGCATCGGCGCTTTGGTGCATCGCCTGCATGGCCTCAACCGGGAGGCGTCTGCCGACCCGCAGCAGCTTGAGAGGATCCTGCAGGAGAACCGATTGGACACGTATGTATCGCGGGCGTTCAGGAATGCCGCCTACGGGGTGATTGTTGCCTCTGCGGTTGCCCCCATGCTGAACGGCCTGATTGCCTACCTAACCGACGGCGTCTTCCGGCCGACCACGCCCATGGAGTTCAACTTCTGGCTGGACGAGCGGCAGGCCCGCTTCTACTGGCCCATCTACGCCTGGGGCGTGCTGGGCGTGGCCTCCGCTGCGTGGCTGGCCATAGTGGCGGACACGCTCTTCTCCTGGCTGGTCCACAACGTGGTGGCACAGTTCAAGCTGCTGGAACTGGAACTGCAACTGCAGGACAAGCAGCAGCCCGGTGACCACCTGGTGGAGTGCATTCGACGTCATCGCTTGGCCCTGGACCTGGCCGGAGAGCTGAGCGCCATCTTTGCGGAGATCGTGTTCGTGCAGTACATGCTGAGCTACCTGCAGCTGTGCATGTTGGCGTTCCGCTTCACCCGCAGCGGCTGGAGCTCCCAGGTGCCCTTCCGCGCGACCTTCCTGCTGACGGTCTTCATCCAGCTGAGCTCCTACTGCTACGGCGGGGAGTACCTCAAGCAGCAGAGCTCCGGCGTGGCCCTGGCCGTCTACTCGGACTGCGATTGGTCGCAGATGCCACCAGCCAGGCGTCGCCTCTGGCAAACGATGATGATGCGGGCCCAAAGGCCCGCCAAGGTGTTTGGCTACATGTTCGATGTGGATCTGCCGCTGCTGCTTTGGGTGGGTTGCAATCAGTTGGATTGATTGGTGTTGCTGGATTTAATGTGTGCTTTAAATATTCATTTGGCAGGTAACAAGAACGACGGGATCGTTTCTGGCCCTGCTCCGGACATTCGAGCGCTAAAAGGATGCCGCTGCACTCTCCGTTTAGCTTTAGAAGCACTCCCCACCCACCCGAAACAAAATGAGACACTAATTTGTGGAAATCTGAAAGTCCTTTAGTCTGTGCTACCCCCAAATAAACCGAACTGACGACACACCTGCCACTTGCCATACACGGATGCCGCAACAAGCAGGGGAAATTGAAATTCATGAGCGAATTCCATACGAGCATCACACAAAACGTGCTCATGCATGTATTCGGAGTCGGGGAATGTGCAGCGGGGGCTGAGGATTCCGTGGAGCTGAAGCCGGAATTTGTTAACTGGAAATATGCAACAGCAGCAGCAACATCCAGACAGTGAACAAGTTGTTGAAAAATAGCAACCTGAGCTATGTGCACCATTCCCAGCCATTAGCCCCGGAGTCCTTTGGCTCAGTCAGGGATACATGGATACAGGCAGACCGACTCTGAATGCAGCTCCAACTCCAGCTCCAGTGTACTGTGCTCTGACTCCTACTCAGGTGCTGTTGGTCCCTTGGAATGCGACCCATTCCAGCGCTTTTCAGGCTGGGCTGGGGGCCGGGAATGTTGCCTGGACTTGTGGCATGGAATGTTCAGTTAGGAACTGTCGAGATTCGGCTACAGTTGGAGTTGGAAGCTGCTGGCTCATAGCCTGAGCCTCAGCCTGAGCCTGGCAACCAGGAATTTCTTTTATTACATTTTGCAACTCTCAAATTTTCACATGCAACAGAGTCCGCAACAGGACAAATTGTGTGCGGTCGGTGGGTCGGTGGGTCGGTGGTGGGTCGCAACTTAACTTCTATAACAAATTGCGGCCCAGCTTTTGTTGGCATAATTAATTTTTGTCTCTGTCATTTGATTTATTACTCTGCAGTGGAGAGAGGAGAGTAGAGAGCGGGGGGCGTTCTATGGTCAGCAGCATCTTTGGCTGTGGTTTGAAAAACAAATGACCAACGATTAATAACTGAAAAAGCCAGCGGGTGTGCCATTATACACCTGCAGCGTAAACGGAATATCGAGCATTAATCTGCCCGCCTGCCTGCCCCCAAAAGCTTGCCAGCAAACAACATTGCCACAAATTGTGGCCGAGATAAAAGTGCGCACAAGTTGAAAATAGTGGTAGCAACGGCAAAGCAACATCATTTTATGTGTATTAAAAATGGGAAGAAGAAAAAAACACGACAGCAACGGCAACAAGGGCAACATCGGGCGGAACAGGGGCAGGCAGCACAGATTTTGTTTGCGGTTCGTTGAGCACACAATAATTCCATCAACAGCAAAGGTGGGCGTGCCAGTGGGCGGTCTGTGGGGTCACCGCAGATGCCGACAGCTTTCCAGTTGCTGGCTGCCTGCATTCACCATTCTGCAGGTGGAATGTTTGGTCAGCGATTCGCTGCGGCCCACAGGGCGTATGCTTGATAATCGAAACAAAAAGATCTTGTCGGTACATACGGCTGCAGGGCAGGTGGATAGTTGGCACACAGTTATGCAATTGCTAATTGAAATTCAAATCAGTCACGATGTTTGCCACCTGAGGCCCCCAGCCCCAAGAAGTAGGCAACGAAAAGTGTCCCGCTCACAGCAGAAGGAGACCTACACTGTGTGTGTGTTTATGTAGAATATTTTTCGGTATAGGCGTGGTCTGGCCTCAAACTTTTCTAATTAAAATTGTGTGGCTGTTTAAAAGGTTAAAGCTGAGAGCTGGGAGAGAGTTGAAGGCTGCCTGGCAGTAAATGAGTTTTAATTGAAATTACATTAATTAATTTTTAAAATATGCTTAAATACACATTTCAATGCATTAATTAATACGCTGGCACACAGGCACACACGCACAGGCTATGTACGGAAACAATGAAACGTGACTTACACTAAAACAGCAACCGGAAACAGGAATTAAACTAAGCCAAAGCCCTCGTAACTTTGGCAGGCGGGTGTCTGTCTGTCTGTCTATCTGGCATGCTGCTAATTAAAAAGCTCTCATTAAGTTTTAAACTCCCTCATGTGTGGCTTATGCACTTGAATCCATTTTAATTGGGGGTGCCAGCTAAGCCTCCAAAAATGCATTTCGAACGTACTGGCGAGCGCATTAGGGTCTGTGGTCCATGCTCCATGCTCCATGGAACCACATTGCATTGATGTGACACGGAACAAACAGATTTGGATATTACTCATTTCGAATGAGTATTTTGTGTTTTCGCCACATAATTGCCAGCGATTTGGCCAGCTTCCAAATTGACTTGTTTTCGCTCCCTTCCGCGCGACACCCCGAAACTGTTAACTCTATTGGTTAGCTGTACTTCTGCCCTGCCCCCCTCGCTAGTCACTGATTTACGAGTGTGTCCCTGGTTCTAGCCCATTTTTATGGCACTTCGTGTGACCCACTTGAACCACAGCATGCAGTGGTCTCCAGACCACGAAGAGTCCCTTACTAAAGTCGCAGACGCGACTGTCCCTTGAGTCGGCCACATCCATGGAGATGCCACATGCATGACAAGCACTTATGCAAATTATATGGCATACTTATGGACAGAAGACAGACGACAGAGGATGTGGCATCGACTTTGGCTTCATTTGCTGCCATTTTGATCGGGTTTTTGCTAAGATAAAAATCAGTTGGAATACAGCTGGAATATTCTAAAAGTCGAAACCAAGAAATTTTTTAAGACCCGCTTCAAATTTCCATAGAACGACTTGTGCCTGAAAAAGTTCCAGACAAACTTTAAACTAATTGCAGAAATGCATATGTATGGTGGGAAAATTCAAAGGGAATTCAGTAATAAATTCAGCATACTAATGAGAGAAAAATTCAGTATTTTATTCGTATTCTGTTTTAGTTTTTTACGAGAACTTTTAATTAGTTAAATGTTGAGGTTCAGCAGCCAAAACATTTCAAGCATTCGTAATTATATTCTGGCAAATATTCAAAGTAAATAATTAAACCCCACCCCCACCGCTGCAACCATCAATGCAAGGGACTCTCAATATGCCAGTGATAAATGGCACTAGTAATAATTACTAGATAATTTTCACAAATACGAATGTTTGCTATTGCCGTGGGCAACCACAAATTGCAATTCATTTATGCATAATTAACCAATAATTCATTTGGCAGGAGAGCGCGCGACTAAATTGATGCCATTAAAGCCATTAAATATTACGAAAGTGTTGAGTGTGTTTTCCTGCCATAAAATCAATGTGCACTAAAATCCTAAGATGATTATGTGTAATATTTAATTTGATGTACGTATGCACATATAATTGACAGGCAGATAGATATTGACAGGGTCTTGACATGGACTCGACTCACTGCTTCGCTGCTTCTTTGGCGCCGTCAAGAGATGCACAGATAAATACGATACGTGGAGTGGCATTTAAAAACAAAGAAAGTTCGTGTAATACATATATAATACATAGAAATTCGAGTAGAGTGTTTTATCTTTTTTTTTTTTGTGGCAGTGGTGGGGGGATGGAGCTGCAAGAGTGAATGCTGATGATATGGAAATTACAAATGACATTGTGTGTTTCGGGGAGCCAACGTCTCAGACATTGTCAAATTGTTTAGAAGCGAGACGCAGGACAATAAAGAAGAGAAGAGAAGCAGAATGAAAGCAATGAATAGTTGAAAAATGACTTTCCTTCAATAAGGTTCTCCTCTACGGTGCTCTTTGCATGAAAGTGGCTGTGGGAACTGAGACTGGACTGGAAAATGGGAAATGGGAATGAGTGGGCTATTTTTTCGGTTGTTGTTTTTGTTTTTGCTTTTGTTTTGCAATGTCGCATGAGTTTTGAGTTTTTTCTAATGTGTCTGTGAATGTGTGTCTGTATGCGCTGGTGGGTGATGGGGTGGGGGGAATTATGGCTTTTAAAATGTTGTATAATGTGGATTCAATTATGTTTTTTTTCTTTCGAAAATTTCTGTTGTGTTTTGTTTTGTGCTTTTTTTTTTATTGGTTTTCGTTTTGGTACATTACAATTTTTGGCTCCATGGTGGGCTTGGGGGTTGTCTTCGTTGACTTCATTTCCTCCCCACGTTTTTGGGGGGGTTTTCCTCTCTTCCTGTTCTTTTTGCTGGTAATTCAATTTGCGATTGGATGTCGATTGGGTTTCAGTTCGGTTTACAGTTAACTGATGACAACTGATTCGATTTTGCGGCTTGGAAATTGTTGCGCTGCTGCTCTCTTATCTGCTTTAATTATTCCTGCTGGTACTGCTGGCCCATTGGATTTTCGCTTCTTCTTTTCATTTACATTTCACGTTCGATGGAATTCTTTTGTTCGGTTATTAATTTCTGTATTTATTTCATTTTATTATTCATTTCCACTGTTTGTTTGTTTGCTTTGCTTTGCTTTGTCCTTTTTTGTGCGTGCTGGCGAATGCGAAACCGTTTTGTTCTCGTTTTTTATGATTTTATTTCTTTATTTTTCATTTGAGTTGCGAAAATGTTTTTGTGGCTTGGTGTTTTTGTTCAATTGGATTGATTTTCGGGTTGGTTTCGTTTCGTTTCGTTTGGTTTATTATTTACTAATAAAATGCATGTAAGTCAGTCCGTCGTTTCACAATATTTTTGTTTTGTTTTGTTTTTGTTTTTCTATAATTTATTTAATGTTTTTTTTTTTGCGTGGGGCTGTAATTCGAAAATTGAATAATAAAGAAGGAAACACTTGTATTCACACGCACACAGAACGGGAATGAACAACGCATGGAAAACCAATTAAGTAACAAAAGTGGCAATCAGTGGATAGCAGCGGAACGTTGCACCCATCTGTGGCAGCAACTGGCAGACGAATGCTGATGCTGATGATGCGGATGCTGCTGCTGCTGCTGCTGATGCTGTTACTGCTGCCACTGCAAGTGCAGGACGGCACAACAAGTGCATGTGGAAGACAGACCAGACCGCACCCTCTACCTAACTGCCACGCCTTTGCTGCGACAGTTTTGCTGTCCATTAGACTTGCCACACGAACACGCATCCACCCCCACTCAAGCGCACACACACACACACCACACACACACAGGCAGACTAAACTTTTAGCTTATGTTGGATATTCTGTGGAAATTCGTTCAATCCCGATTTCGATATAAGTTCCAAGTCCAAGGCGTGCACGGCGCTTGGCGCTCAGAGGAAAAGACAACTTGATCACAGCATGGAAAATGTTCAACTGACCGAGGCACGGACGCGTCGTCCGCCGGAGAAGCGTTCCGGCTGGGGCTGAAGCCAACCGGAGGCCGCTGCTTTATCAGCTCGTGGCGCTCGTGCTGTTGCCCCGAAGTCCTTGGCACTCGTTCGGCTCGTTCGGGGCATCGGCAGGGGGGCGGGCTCGTGATGGGGCATGGATTTGGGTTTGGGCTCGTGCTCGTGTTCGTGTTCGTTTCACTCCTTCGCGCAAGTCACGAGACAGAGCAGAAGCAGAGCCACAGCAGCAGCACAGTGGCAGCAGCAGCAGCAGCATCCGCAAGGGGAAGCAACATGTTGGACGCATCCTTGGCTGCTGTTGGCTCGCTCGCGAGGCTTTGAGTGGAACTCATTCGCGTGGTGTGTCGTCACGTGTTGCACGCTGGCATTGAGACCGAGTGAAAGCTCTCTCCTCAATTTCGGTTTGTTTTGTTTGCCTACGCCCTACGCGATGGATGGCTGCCAGGCCATGCCATGCCCCCCACACGGTGGATGCCCCTGCTTATGGATGGCGATGATATCCTTCGGAACGGAAATTATGCATGAGCGGGATATGTATTACTCTACCATCGAACAATGGGAATACACATTGCTCTGCCTTGCTTTTCTTTTGAGCTTAGCCCTAGCTTTTCATCAGCATTTGGTAATTGAAGGCTGTGTTTGTTTTTCCCATCTTCATCTTGCATGTTACCTGACACCCCCATCTGGCTCCATCCCCCATCCCCTTTGGGCTCCATCCCTTGGCTCCCTCCCTGCACAGCTCTCTCTTATGCTCCGACTGATAGCGATAGCAAAGTTTTTCGGTTATTCTCGGAGGTGCATTCACACATGGCTGCCTCGCAATTCCAAAAGGAGAGAGTGTGACAGCTCAGCTTAGGGTGGGGGTGGGAGGGTATGGAGAGGGTTATCTCTCGCATAATGCAATTATGCAATGCCTGCAGGCGGAACTTCTTTTGGTAATAAGCACTTTGAAGTTCACAGAACGAAGTACACAAGCCGCTGAACAAGTTGCCATTTTGTTGGCTTCACTTCCACACCTCCACCACCACCACCACCACCGCCACCCCCTTCTTCTTGTTGGACATGTTCGTATTACACAAGTCTGATGCTCACAATTTATGCACTTTATTAATAAAGTTTCCGACCCAGACAGAGCGGAAACACAAAACATTTAATAACAATAAAAAAAAGACAAGCCTCCAAACAATTAAGCAAAAATGTGGGTGCCATAGAGGAAGGGCTTTAGGATAGTTCAGCTGCAAATGTTTTATGCCCTCCTAAGGGGCAATCAAATGTTTCCAAGAAAACGTTGCTTCGTTTGGTTTTTCGAATGAAACCTTTTTTATCAGCACAACTTTCCTATGGATGATATATTTCCCTTTGGTGCAGAAATATTAATTGTGTGAAACCTTAAAAATGGGGAATTTTGTAAATTTGTTTGAATCAATTCCAATGAAATACAATGGAGTTGATAATTGCTTTGCAAACTATTGTTTCTATTGCTGCCAATCTGAATCTAATTAATGTAAATTATGTAGCCATGGAGAGACATCTGAAGGATTGCTGGACATGGAAGTACTTCAAACGAGAAATGACAAATAAATGCTGGGAGAAAGTAATAAAAACACCCTGCGAATATCAGTGTAATATATATGAGACGAAAAACTATTCGCTGGTTGTATTTTTGCAGTTGAAACTATTTATTAAATCGAAGCATTGCAGCGGACAGCATTCTACTTATTTTTTTGTTAACCACTTTGCCCGTTTTGGCCTTGTCCACTTTGCTGATTGCCGTTTCCACCATTCGGTGGGCCTTTCGGACCATTCTGGGATTGCGGCGGACCACTCTGGGCCAGGGACACGGCAGACACCTGCTGGGGCCACTCAGACTGGAAAGACATTGCGCTGTGAGCCTGCCAGGCGTATTGAGAAACCTCACAATCAACTCTTACCAGTCCCAAGGCCAGGATGAGGAAAAGTATGCCAAACAATGCGAACTGCTTCATGTTGAAATTGAAATTGAAACTAAAGCAAAGCAAACTCTCAGCCACCTTATATATACATTCATGACTGGCTAAAGCTGGCCTGGCCGGGCCCCCGCCAAGCTAAAGATTTCTATCGTCGCATCGTCTGTGGGATTCTTTTTTTGTGGTTGCGCAATTGATAAGCAAACAAATTGTTTATTTGTTCTATAATTTGTCAATTAAATGCTGTGCAAGGCAATTTGCGATGCATCAGTTCTTGGTTGCGTGTGTCCAGTGATTAAAATTAAACAAAAATTAAATAAATTATAAACAAAATGCAACAAAACTGTACTGCACTTTTAAGTGCAGCGATTTGGATTTGTTTCGCACTGGGAATTAAATATGACGGGAAAACCAAAATTGTTTCGATGAAGCAATAATTGCAGCAATTTGGAACACATTAAATCCACATTTAATCTGATGCAAAGGAATATATTGATACTCTCTTATTTAATTTGTTTTTGGCGAGCAAACTACTCGTATTTATTATTCAAGCTCGATTCTGTGGGTTTTATGCGGACTTTTAATTTCAGTGGGTGCAAGCCACGAGCAGGCAGCCAGCCTAACATGCTCCCCATAGCCCCATACACGGTCTCACAGTTTCCGACTCGATCCACGGAGCCGCCAAAAGGCGAACCGCACCCATCGCGCGTACACATTCAAGGCCCCCCCCCCACACACACACAGTTGCCTTCCCACCTGTGTGCTATGCAAATCACCTTGGGGCCATGGGCAGGCAAAGCAATTTCGCTTAGCATTTTGCAGCGTTGACTGGCAAAATGTCTTCAGTTTCAGTTTGAGATTAAATTCTGCCAACGGTTAGCCAAACAGAAACAGAAACAAGCACAAGAGCAGGAATTTCTAGTTGGAGCAAGACAAGCGGCAACAAAAGGCATGCCCCAATCGCACAGGGGCATGTACAATGTACAATGTATGTAAAACTTCATGCCACACGTGGCTGAGTGTGGGTGTGTGTGTGTGTGTGTGTGAGTCAGTCTGTTGAGGTAATAAATATTCGCTGTTCTGGCGAAATATGAATATTGAATATGCCTATGGCCCCTGCCCCGGCCACAGAATCAACCGCAAGCGAATGGCAAAACGCTCAAAAACCGTCAAGCGTGAAGCTATAAAAAGGAAGGAAGAAAGGAAGAAAGGAAGGATGTATGTGTGTGTGTGTGCCAGGGGCAAGAGCAAGTGCAAGACCAAAAACCGAAAGCCAGGACCAGTGGTAGGTAGTCGTAGTAGTAGTAGTCCTTGCCCGACGCCACCAGCATACATTGTGGATGAGCACTAATGAAGTTTCGGCTCGTCCTTTCACGGCTGGCTGCCTCATTGTTTGACTTTGACTTTGCCACTACTCATGCCGTACAGTGCCGTACCTTTCACTTGCCACCAGCCACCAGCCAGCAGCCAGCCAGATCTTCCTGCTGCCTGCGCCCAGGCATGCCCCATCGTCTGCCCCATAGCCCTGGCAACGCTCTCATTTCCAGTTTGCTTACTCACGAATGTTTGTTCAGTCAACGTTGGGTCCCCCGCGTCCCCCCGCGTCCCACTTGGTCTTTTATGATCCCGCCTCTGTTCCTCTGCTCCTCTGCTCCCCCGTGCGTCACCCGCCTATTTATTTATGTTTATAATAGGATTTTTATCAAAACTTTTTGCCGAATTCATTCTGTAATGAGTATTTAAAAGACACTCCCATTCGGACAAGCAGAGACGGGGCCGGCGGAGAGACGGGCAGGAAGGAACCCGCAGAGCACTTTTGGCGTTTGTCTTTTGACACGCCCAATGCCCACTCAACTTTCTATGACAACCGCCTACGCCGGCAGACCCCAGCCCACTCAAAACAGAGACTGGGCCCGCCGGAATGCGGTAGAAAACTTTGTGGAGACAGCCCACACGGAGGGTAGTAAAAGAGCTTGAAGGGATATTGATGAGTTAGCAAAAGACAGATTAAAATGCATAGCGAATGAATATGGAAAAGATCCTTAGTAGGGAGATCATCCTTAGCATTTTTGGCTATAAAATATTCTTTGGATTCTTTCAATGGGTATTCCCATGTGCTGTTCGTTTCCATCATTCTTTCAACACTCTCAACTCGCACCAGAAACTTTTTGTTTTTGTTTTTGACTAATTTGCTGCAATGTTCATTCATTATAGTAATGCCGGTATGGAACATGGCTCTGGTTGGGAGCTCCGCTCCGCTCCTCCGCAACCGAAACTAAATAATTGCCAAATATTTGCGCAAGTTCTTCGTGGCGCATTCAGCTCATTATGATTTCACATTGATGGACAGGGATGGGCTTGGGTTAGATTAGGCGTTTTCTGGGGGTGCTGGCCAGGTGGGGAGGTGTTGGCTAGCGCATCCCATTCACAGAGCAGCTTTCCTCAGATGCCTACTCCGCTGCCGAAGTGTCTAATAAGGTCTGAACCAGAACCAAATCTGAATCTGAAGCCTGTTCGCTCCGGCGATGGCCTTTGTTTGCCGTTGAGCCCTTAAGTGATTATAAAAGCCTGTCTAATTCTGTCCAAATTTGCTGCTTAAACATGGCCA
Organism: Drosophila obscura; assembly: GCF_018151105.1. Taxonomy (NCBI): domain Eukaryota; kingdom Metazoa; phylum Arthropoda; class Insecta; order Diptera; family Drosophilidae; genus Drosophila; species Drosophila obscura. The sequence continues at coordinate 9,131,679 of NW_024542774.1, read as the reverse complement.
ATTTAATTTCGGCCATGCCCGGTCAGGCACTTTGCCAAATTCAGCCTGATGTTGCCTTTTCCCATCGGCCCTCCCACTGCCCACTGCCCACTGGCTTGCTTTCTCTGCAATTAAGTCAAGTTTGCTGCGGCTCTGAAAGCCAACACGAAAGTCAAGGACCACCAGGCAGCAGGCAGCCAAAGTTAGTGGCAGTGGCAGGGAGGCTGTGCCAGTGGCAGTGGCAGAGGTGACTATTTAAAAGTGCATTGCTCTAAATGCTCGCTGAATGCCCCAGAGTGCGGCTCGAGTTTGATTGAATCAACTATTCAGGAACCGGCGCCACAGCAGGACAGGCCCAGAGCGCGCACCATTCGAGGCAATCATCAAGGATTACAGGCAAACTATAGAAATCGCTTTGGAATGATGTGATGACTGCCGACAACCGACAGCAGACAGTTGACTAATGCAAATACACATAGTCGCAGTCGCAGTCCGTCCACAGCTCAGTGAGACAGGCCAGAGGAGAGGCAGATGGGCGGAGGAGAGAACTTTTCAAAGAATCATTAATCATGGAAAGTTCAGAGGGATTTAATCCTTGGGCATGGCATGGGCTATAAGCCTTTGTAGAGCTGTCGATATTTGTTTTTGGTTGCTGCGCAAATTGAGAGGGAAAATGAGGATGACAAAGTTCTTGTTGCCCCGCCATCCCATCCCATCCCATCCCATCTCCTCTCCTCTCCATTCCATTACTTCTACATCCAAAACTACTCCATCCGAGACAGAACTTCTTCTGTCTATCTCTGGCTCGGGCTCGGGCTATGGTGCTGCTCTCTCTGGCTCTGTCTCTGTCTCTGGCTCTGTCTCTGGCTGTGTTGGAAATATGTTTTATCATATTTGTTTGGAATGCTTTGCATTTTTTCAGCTTGTGGTTAACAACACACGCGCACAGATACACACACACACAAACAAACACACACACACACGCATAGGAGAGGACATTTCCTTTGTCTTTTGGCTCGTCCAAGTTTTCCTGCTCTTTTCTTTTCAGCTGAACCGTGTGGCTCACTTGCAAAATACTGTAAATATTTTTAATTCTTTGCCAGCGCCAGAGGGCCAGCGGCATTTTCAGCTTTTAAGCTAAAGCTATGATAATAATTTGGTCCCTGAAATACTTGCGGCTCAGCAATAGGGACGGCAAGAAGGAGGAGGGTGGGGTCTCTGGCCATGGGCATGGGGCATGGGCATGGGGCATGGGCAATTGGAATGCCTTTTGTGGTCCGCAGTAACATCGTTGACGATGGCGTGTTGATTAAGCACGAGTGGGTAGCAGGGAAGCAGCTGCCGTCATGGAATACAGGGGGCACATTGTTCCTCTTCGGCGGCGGCCTGTCACCAGGCAGGAGCGGCTGGCTGGCTGCCCTGCTCTGCTCTGCCCTGCCACAAAGTGTAGCTGCAAGTGGATAATAACTGACGGCAACTATGCGCATTTGTTTTGTGCGGCAAAGTAATGAAACAACAGCACACAGGCGAACCCAAAAAATGACAACGCACAGCGCGCAAATGCCGCGGGCAGGACAACAGACAGCAGGACTCTGCCGCTGCCGCTGCGGCAACAACAACATCAGCATCTCATCTGCCGAGCAGCGCAGAGCCGAGCAACAAACTGAGGAAATTGCGTGCATAGTGGAAAAAGTTTTCTGAGCGGACCGACGACGTCATCAGGGGGGAGGACTTTGCCTTTGCCTTTGCCTTTGCGCTTCCCCCTGCTGCTCGACGGCGGGGGCGTAGCCACTCGGAGCTGCTTTGTCATTGCCGCAGATTTAGCTTAAGAAATTCATAACTGCATTTCACATTTTGCACGTTGTGCACACGATGAATGCGGTACCAGCAGGCCGCAGGAGTGGCCAAAGAAAGGGTAGGCAGGAACCGGAAACCTCGCCCGGCCGCCATTGCCTCGCAGAATGTGCGCGCTCGTGCAGCATTCATCGTAGTAGGTGGAAAATTGAAACGCAAACTCAATGCCAACGATGGGATGGAAAATGTTGAAACTCGAATCTTCACGGCGCAGGCAATTCCACGAAAATAAATCCTCTCCCTCTATGCCGTGCTCGGCAAAAACTCTGCACAAAGGCAATCAGAGTAGCCAACAGTTCAAGCAATAATAACTTTCAGGAACTGAGTTCTAAAACGAAAACTCCAACTTAATATGGCAGAGATATCCGTGGGTGTGTTTTTCTTTACGCACTTCCAAAGTTCAGCTTTCTCTCTCTCTCTCTCTCTCTGGTTTGAGCTTAAGGCCAAGGTTCCTGTACCTCTTGGGTTTCGTTGCCATTATTTTTGCTTGTGCTTTTGAGCATTTGTGCCCATGGTGCGCGGCTTGCGGTGTGAGGCCTGCCAGAGCCAACACACAAATTAGTTTTAACCAGGCATTGTCACGCTGTGGTGGCGCCCATTGTGCTGCAGCCAGACCGCAGCTCCCGATTAAGTGCATCGCGTTGGAAAAGGGAGCACTCGCTGGTGATGTGGGGCAGTGGCAGGACTAGAAGCAGTACTTGGGAGTAGTCGCAGCTGCTGCGTGTTGACATTTAACTACCTTTCAGCACAAAAGTTTCCCTCCCCCCACCACCCCCCCATACAGCTACCGTGGACCTGCAGCTGTTTTGGAGCCCAGCCCTGCTCAGCCCAGGCTCATGTGCGAGTGTTCGCCGAAAGAGGCGAGGGAGAGAGGGAGGCCAGCGCTTCTAATCAACGTCTAATTAATTTTCACGCCAGCTCTTAATGAAGGTGGCAAGTGCGGCGGGGCCATATGCATGATTGATGATTGATAATTAAGTAGGAGGCGCTTAAGTCCACACGAAACGCAACCAAAATTATCGAGCAGCTCCTTAAACTGCAACAGAAAACAGTAAGAGTAACACCAGCAACATCGCCAGTACTCTCTCTGTGTGTGGGTATTGGTCTTTGTGTGAGATGCAACATGTGATACATGTGTCCTAGTTCCGCATCCGTTACTGCGTTGTTATGCAACACAATGGCACACATAAATGCAGGCTCAAGGAAGCAGATTGTGGGCTGTAGAGACTGTGGCGGGGTTCGAGAGAGGTTTGGGTTTGAGTGAAAGCTGCAGCCGAAAACTAACTCAAGCTCGCAAGCTCACGACTCAGCTTAATATAACAGTATAACAAGCGCAAAGCTTACAAACTAAAATGGCTTTTGCGACGAGAGCTTTGCTTAAGCTTTCCGAAAGCTTTTACTAGTAGGATGAACGAACCATGGAAGTACCTCCAAGGGGGTAAGTAATTCTAAAGATTCTGAAACAATGCAATCTTCGATTCAACCGAAGTTTTTTTTTATATTTTGTTTTCTTTTTGGGTTTTGTTTTTTGGTAGATTTTGTTGTTTGTTTGTTTGTTTGTTTGTTTGTGCTTGTACTTACATTTCGTTTTGTATAGTTCTATAGTTGAAATATAACGAAACAAAATACAATACACACGGCATTAGATATGTGATCGTATCGCATGGAGGAATATATCTAATATTGGATATACATATGTGTATGTGTCTGTATCGAGTACGAGTACGAGTACCAGTATATAGTAAGTAGTATATGTATATTTACAATGTCTGTTCTGCTTCGATATTCAAGCATAATAACAATGCGCGCTTCTATATATATGACTATATATATTATTATAACTTGTTCCATTAGAATTTACGCATTTACTTAGTTTCTAGATTTAAAACTGGGGAATATTACGGGTACTGGGTACGGGTACGGGACTGCATGGCAAGCATGGATCTATATATGTACGTTTAAATATTATAAAAGGGCAGTAAGCATTTTGGAGTTATATATTTGGCACGTGAAACGTTAATGGGTTTCCTTTAGTTGCGCTCCACTTACCCATATCATCGATGATCGGCGCCATGCGCAGCGTCACCCCAATTAGCATGAGGCACATGAGCAGTAGCAAGCAGGCGGTGGCAATTATTGTCCATCGTGCACGCTTCGACATATCGTGTGGATCAATTACCTGTACAAACAAATGAAACTCAATCATTATTCAGTACTCCTTTGATTAGGGGAGCCCCTTCCCCGGCCAATATGTACCTTAATAACCTCCGTGTCCAAGTCCTGTACGAGTATTTTGGGTTTTTTGTGCCGATGTCGCTTTTTGTGGCGATGCCTGTGATTGCAGAAAAAGTACAGTACGAAGCAGCAATTAATTTGAGGTTATGGATAATCGTTTCGTTTACCAACACTGCAAGCTTTGTGCTTTGATTCTCAGCATCGGCGTATCATTTCACATTCATCGGTCTAGGTTAACCCTCAAGCCTCCCCTCAATAATCGCTTAACTGGTTCATCCAAACACACACTGTCACACATGCACACACACACACACACCACACACCCACCACACACAGTCACACAGTCAGGAGGTATGTTCTTGCTACCTGCAACAGAAGCTTAAACATATTTGCTCTATTTCCGTTTGGGTTTTGCAAAACTTCCGCATTACAAAGCTGCCGCAATTTCCCCTCTGCCTGCCCCAACCCCCACCCACCTCCCGCTTTAGCAGCGTATAACGAAGAACAACATGCCGACAACCATAGCTGGATTTTTGCAACGGAAGTTGCCTCCTGGCAATGTGGCAACAAAAAAGAGAGAGAGAGCTACCCAGGCAGCAGCAGCAGCAGAAATAACATCTGACGGCTGGCGGTGTGGCAGGCTGCAAGCTGGGTTGACAGTCAATGCCAGCCCACACCCGTGTCCCTAACTGTTCGCACAAAAGCTTGTCAATCAATTTTTGTCTGCTCAGTTTGCACACACCTCCCGCTCTCCCCCAGGGAGGTGGCTGCCACATTAGGGGCATATTTGGCCAATCGGCAGGACATTTATTAGTGCAGCTCAAGGACATCGGCCCTTTGTTGCTGCTGCACCTGTCCATCCATCAGATGTCCGAAAATGGACAATTATTTATGTGCTCTCCGATCATTTCTCAAATCGAGCTGATTGGCAATGCGAAGGGGGGTAGGGCAGGGCAGGGACAGCAGGTGGTGTGGGACGCAAGCTCTTTGTCCGGGCCTTGAAAGGATTTAAAGACTAACCAGACAGAGAGAGAGAGAGAGAGAGAGAAGAGGGACAAAGTGGGGGAAACTAATCAAAGAGATTTTCCAACTGGACTGCCAAAAGGTAAGGCCGGCCGGACAATGAGGCCCGGCGCCCCAATGGACTCACCGATGCTTTCGTCGATGCCGCTGATGACCGCCGGGAACCATCTGCTCAAGGTCGTCGATTTTATCAGCATCTGTGTCCAGATCCAGCTCCATGTCCAGTTGCAGGTCGCAGGGCGAGTCCTCGCCGTACGGGCATTGTCTGAGCAGCCGGAGGAGGTGGAGGAGGAGGATAATAAATGACATTAGCTGGCGGAACAGAGAGTCCGAGTCCCTTTAGTGTGCGGCATGGACTTACATGGTCTGCGAGCCGGGGGTGAGGCCGAGGACGTGCACATATTGCTGGAGACCACTGGGCGTGGGGTACACCAGCGCAGGATCCGAGCAGCGATGATGGCGCTCTAAGGACGAGCGTAAAAGGAGAAGGAGAAGGAGAGAGAAATGGTGAATGATTGAAGAGCCTTTACGGGACGGGGAGTGCTGCCACTTACTGTACTTCCGCTTCCGTCGTCGGTACTCGTCGTCGCTGCCCGTGCTCTGAGCCGCCATCGCAGTCGCTGCCGAGGATGGCAGCGTGGGCTTGTATCCCTGTCCCTGTCCCTGTGCCTGTCCCTGTGCCTGTCCCTTTGCCTGGCTCTGATTCTGACTCTGGGCCGGCTTCTCTTTTGCCCGCGATGCCGCCGTCTTGGCCGCACTGCAGCAGCCCGTCGGCGCCACACTGGAGCCCGTGGAGGTGGAGGTCATCCGTTGGAGCTTCTCCTGGGCCAGTGCCGGTCTTGCAGGCCTGGCCCGGAACCCTCTGCTCCCACCCTCGTGCTCCATAGGAATGATCACCGCGTCTGTGCCGAGCCCCGTGGCTGGCGGGCGCACGTTCAGCAGTCCGGTGCTGCGCGACTTGAGGCGTTCCTGATCCGGCCTGCCGGCCGCCGATGTGGGCGTGTTCGCGTAGCTGGGCGTGGCGTGCAGCGACTGCGAGTCGCTCTGGGCCAGCACCGTGCTGACGGTCACGTTGGCACTGTCCTCCGAGGTGTTTTGGCGGGAGAAGTAGCGCGAGTAGGCCGCCCCCTCGAATTCGCTGGCCCCAGCGCCCATGCCGGCGCTGTCCGTGCAGGAGATTTGCTTGGGCAGCAGCCGCTTGCGTTGTGGCAGCAGCACAGGTGCCGGAGCGGGAGCGGAAGGAGTCTCAATCTCCACGGCCACGTGCGGCGGCGGCGCGGGCGGAGGCTGCATGGCCAGACTGGAGGGAACGTTGATGTGCAGGCGCTGTGGAGACAGAAACAGACAGAGATTAGTGGGAGGAGCAGCAGCCACGGGGGCAGAGCAGTACTCACCGCTTGCTGGGGTGCCTGCAGCGGGAACGAGCGCACCACATGCCTCGGGAAGATGGGACTGCACTGGGCACTGATCGACTTGGCCTCCAGGATGCGCAGTCGCTTGGCCAGTCGCATCCGCTCCCGTGTGTCCGCATCGAGGCCGGCAACGGCGATGATCTCGGCGCCCCCAAAGCTGACGGTGCAGCGGGAGCTGGAGTAGGAGAGGCTCTCAATGCTGCCGCGCAGCGAGGCGGTCAGACTGTCGTCCGCCAGGGTGGAGCTGTGCACGACGCCCCCACGCTCCGCAGTTATCACCGTGGCAGTTGCTGTGGCAGTCGTCGAGGTATTATCATAGCCGGAGCCAACCGGCGGCAGTAGTTCAGACTCGCCGTTGCTCGTTGTGGAATGTTTGGCCGGGCGGACAGCCGTCCGTAGCCTGTCGTCCTCCTCGTCCTCTGAGCTGCCGGATCGCCGCGGCAGGTCCACCTTGGCCGGGGTGTGCGTGTGGGTCTGGGCATGGACCAGGAGGCTGTGGCTGTGCCTGGCCTGGCGGCCCGGCTCCGGGCCCGACGAGGTGCTCAGCGAGTTGCTGGCCAGGCTATCCTCCAACGGTTCCACGTGGTTCTTCCCGTGGAAACGCAGCGAGCTGTCCACCGAACCCGAGGCCACTTCGATGTCATCCTGCGGCTTGCCCCTGCCCTTTGGTTTTGTTTTTGCTTTGGTTGTAGCTGTGGCTGTTGCCGATGGCATTTGTGGCTCCTCCGCGGCTGCTGCGACTGAGTCCTCCTCCCGGCTGCCCCGTCGACCGCCGCCGAAGAGCTTGCGGGGCAGAAAGATGCGGCCAATGGACTTTCGCTTCTTGGCCCGCTTGGCCCTCTTGTGCTCCTCGTAGTCGCGCTTGAGGGCCTGCATCTTGTGCTCCACCAAAGTGCTGAACACCGCCTCATAGGTGAGGGCGCGCTGCAGGTCCAGCAGGATGTCGTTGGTGGAGACGGCCTTGTCTATCTTTGTGAGGAGTCGCAGCGACTCCTGGCCCCCACCGTTCCCACTCGCGCCACTGTTGCCATCCTCCGCGTCCGCCATGATGCGGCTGCGGCTGGGGGTGGGCGCCTCTGCGTTGCGTCTCCGTCTCCTCAATGGGTGGTGGCCGCTCGCTCTGGTTGCTGCTGTTGCTGTGGCACTTGTTTGCGACTATTTGCATCCTCCTCGACGCGCTGACGTTGACGTTCTCGTTGACACGTTGATCGGTTTGTCCTCGAGCTGTGCCTGTGACTGCTCCCACTGCTGCCACCCGTCATCTGGCTGGGGTATGGTATCCTGGAGTGGCGCCACTGTCACCGTCGGCAGCACCGCATCTCCTCCTCGTGTCCCTTTTCTATTTGCAGTTTGCCTTTTGCTTTCTTTTTTCGTCAATTGCCTGTTCAATGGAGATTCCCTTTTGTGTGTCACGATGGCTTCACAAGTGGCGCTTACCGGCAACGGCTGCAGCACGGCACCTGGAACCTGCAACAACGGCAACAAGATATTAGATTCACCAATTCAACGACTCAATAGACAATCATCCCATCCCCATCCCCCATTCCATACCAATCCACTGTCTCTGCCACTCCCAGACCCACTTCCATCCCATCAATAGTCAAGGCCGCACGAGGAGCACAAGGGGGGGGGCCAATAGTTTTGCTCACTTCTCTGGCTCTGGCTCTGGCTGTGGCTCTGGCTGTGTCTCTGGGTCTGTGGCTGGGGCTCGCGTCTGCCTCCATTATTCATGAGTGTAACAGATTTCTACTTGTTGCACGCACACCTCTCCCATCACACACACACACACACACATAGAGAGTGTGGGAGATAGCAGCACTCACACAACGTCATATGTACATACGCATTAAGGCCCATTCTCCGTTGAGTGCTGCTCAGTGCTGGGCGAATATTCTTGGCATTTTTCCAGCAGACCAAAAGGTGGCAAATACTTCAGAGATTTGAAAGTATTTCCGTTGAAATTTAAACGTGTTTTAAATTACTTTCTATCCGATTCGAAGCATAACAATTTCCTATTTGTTTCGGAACGAGTCCATCAATCATGACTGAAATACACCATCATTCAATCGCAAATTAAATCAGTCTATTGACCAGGCACTAAATCTTCCGATTTAGAGAACTGTTGAGTTTATTGTACTCCCAATTTCGATGCCAAAAGAGTAAATCTAAAGCTCCTTCGAAAGATAAATGGCGGCAAAAGGAAAGCCAAGCGGGCATCACTGAGTGAGCAAGGGGACTGCTGTGTGTCAGTGTGGCTTGGTGGGGGGTGGGTGGTTTTGGTAGTATCAATAACGAAGCTGAATCTGGGCTTACCGCCTTCCACTCCCTCTCTTTGTTTGTTTGTGTGTGTGTGTGTTTTATCTGGTGTGTGCGCCCTGCCCCAGTCCTGCTCTGCTCTGCTCTGTGTATTCTGATGCCTAGGGGAGCGTGTGCCGGCGACAGGTCTCCCTTATGGCCTCCATTGCGCTTTCTACGGCCCTTCATATGCAATATATAGTCATACATTCATATAAAAAGAAATATATGTATGTCTGTCTGCTGCCAAATAAAAACCAACAATGGAAATGGATATAGTTTTCATTTCCGCAGTTCATAGTCAGAGCCGTAACGTAGCCGTAGCCGTAACCGTTGTCGTAGTCGTTGCCATTGCCATTGCATGGTGTGCCGTTAACGTAAACGTAGTCGTTGTCGTGCTCGTTGTTGCTCGGCGCAGTCATGTTCATGCATTTCATGCAAATGACACACAAAAGGGACGCCACAATGGGTGCTGGTGCCGCCATCAACAGCAGCAGCAGCAGCACCAGCAGGCGCAACAGCAGCAGCAAAGGAGAGATGATTAAATGCAAAATACGAGTAGGAACACATAAAATGGCAAAAGAACATGTCCAAGGCGGGGCTTTTGCTGTACCCCCCACCAAGGTGTGGCATGCCGCCCCTCTAAATACCATGTGGCAGTGGCTAATTAAACGATACGGCTGAGTAATAGAAAAAGTTTGAAGCCGCCAGTTTGCATAAATTTCCGTTAGCTGAATTAACAGCACAAGTTTCAGCCACAGAACCATCCATATCCTCACACACAGAACACACTGAGAGAAATAGACGAGCGGAAATCTAATATTCATAGTTGATCCCATTGGGATTAGGGGAGCTAAGCTGTAAGCCATTTTGGGGGGGCCAGAGAGCAATCAGAGCCAATTTAAATTGTAGAAAAGTCGGGTGTGTTGACAGGGAAAATTCTTGTAATAATAATTTTTGGTATGCGCATAGCAGAAGCGTCTTATCTCTACTCTAAACAGAGTATCAGGCGCCCTAAAACAATGTCTAGGCAAATGAAAGAGAAACGAAGAGGTAAAAGTAAGCAGCGTATGGGAGAAGGAGAGAGTTTACACAGAGAGTTTACATAAATTCGAACCAGAAGCACATTAGTTGTGTTGTTCCAATGTAGATTTCCACCAAGAAACGATTTTGAGCAAATCTGAGACTGAGAACTAGTAGCACTGTAAGGGGGGAGCTCACCTTGATTAAATACAGCTTGCCATCAGCCAGGGCCGCCACGCCACTGCTGCTGCCCGTTCCGTCCCCCGCAGCCTCTCTCAGGCAATCCAAAAATAAATCATTCGAGGACATAAAGAGAAGCCAGGCAAAAATTATAACTGTTGCTGCAGTCGCACATGTAAATAACAGTTAACAGCGGCAACAGCTGTCGTTCCTCTGCTGGCGTCAACTGAGGCAGCGACAGAACAGAGAACGTACGATGCTCAACAGTTGTGCAGAAGCAGAGAACGGGAGCGCAACAGAGCAAGAGAGAGAGAGCTGCGCTGTTTCTGTTAACTCGCGCCTATTTGCCCTGTTAATGTTAATGTTGCGCCTGCTGCTGCTGCTTGTTGCTTCTTACTGTAAACATGTTATCTCGTGTCTGTTCCATTTTCTCTTTCTATGTGTGTGTGTGTGTGTGTGTGTGCCTGCTTCGAGGGGTACAACGGAACTTTTTAGCCAAGTAGTTGACAGTTTTTGTCCATTAAACTTATGCGATTGTATTTTATAGTTTGTACGAGTAGTTTTGCCTGTAAAGTTTGCTGTTGTGCCTTCTTCTGGTGTCAATGACAGGCAGAACAGATGGCTCGTAATTGCACCGGGCACTATGCAAATTAGCTTGTAGTTGATGGCTATACAACTGTAACGGGGAGATTACATTTATCTGACAAATAATATCTGTACTTGAAATTAGGTTTCAAGGTTTCCCTGCATTTAGAACTATGTAATTTTCGTTTCACGGACATGCAATAAACCAAATCCAACAGCACAGTAATCGTTATCTCCCGGACACCCATGTCGCATACGTGATAATAAAGCACAAAATTCCGCATCCGCCGCGTTGGCCTCGCCGCTTTCCTGCCACACTCAGCACAGAGTGTGGCACTCCACACAGTCCAGCCATAAATATGTGCATACATATATAATTGTTAATAATTTCGCAGTACAATTACCCGCGCTCAAATCAAGAATGGAATAGTAAATGCAAATGCCCGGAGCTGCAGTCAGCGGCGGAATTGTAGCGGGGGAGGGGCAAAGAGGAGTGGAGAGTGGAGCTGAATTCGGCGCTTAAATTTAATCAACTTTCCGTTAGGTTGGTCGGTGCCGATGCCGATGCCGATGCCCGAAACCAGCTTCAGCTTCAGCACCGACAACGACACCGACACCAATGCCCGATGCTCTCGTCCTAAGGGGGGTGGTGTGGGGGGGTTGTTCAATTATTGACGCTCCCACTCGCTGCTGACGCTGTCCTTCGCAGATATGTAGGTGGGTGGGTATGTGTGCTGGCCGACAAAATAAAAGACAGAGCAAAACAACAACAGACGACCAAAACCCGCAACACACACAGAAAAGCCGGAGTGGCAAATAAAACATGCACATGGCTTAAAACACATGACACCGAAACGAGAGTGGTCCGAAAGCTGAAAGCCGAGAAGAGTTCCCTTTTCATTTTCTGCTCCTCTGCTGCGCGCTCCACAGTTTCGTGTCTCATTTTGCAGTGGCACGACCCTTGAAATTAGAGTTCTGAAATGTTGTTTTTTTTTGTTGTTTCTTTTTTGTAGAGGTTGTCCATTGGCGTGTACAAGAACGACACACATACGAATGAGTCCTTGGCCGCAACGAGCTCTGCTGTGGGCCTGCTACTGCTGCGGCTCCTGCTCCCAACCTCTCGGCTGTACGCGACCTCAGAAAAGTGCAGCAACGACAGCAACAGAAGGAGCAGCGTGGCATCCCAACAGCCCAACAGCCCAGCAGCCATCAACGTGTCAGATAATTAGTGAAAACTGTCTGTGAAGAAATGTCTGTCTGTCGCCAGGTCCAAGGGTCCGCAGCAACATCTACATTCACATTCACATCCACAGCCACAGCCACATCAACATCCACATCTATGTGTCCACGTCCAGTGGCAATGCCACGCTATGCAAACCAAAGCCATGCACCATGGGTGGCAGTGGCAAGCGATGCTCATCAATTTGAAAGACAAATGAAAAGTAACTTTTCGCGGGCTCTTGATCAGCTTTGACTGTAAGCGGAAAGACACTTTCATTCCCTTTTGGATCTTACTTTTCCTCATTTGATCATAGAAATCATAGAAATTTAAGCACGCATTGTCTGCTTCGATCCCATGGTGCGACATGCCATGCCTTTGGCCCAGATGAGACGCCGTCTGAAATGCAGGATGACAGTTTTACGACACACATACAATGGCACACTCGCACACATACGCATGCATATTCAGGACCCTGCCCTGTCCTGGTCCTGCCCTGTCCTGCGTATCTGTGCATCTCTGGCGCGTGTGCTGTGGCATGCAGTTGTCACTACTGTTACATCCGTGCTGTGACAACCGTAGACATTGCTGCCGTTGCTGTTGCCGTTGTCGTTGCTGCTGCTGCTGCCTCGTGTGGATGCTCTGGCTCAAGTTCAAATATGAGCTGTCTGCTGGCAGGCAAGGGATCTCCTCTGGCGTCTGCCCATCGCACCACACCACCCATCGTTTGGCCTTGAACTTTGACCCAACACGAATTGGATCAATTTCGGATCATTGGCGTAGCGAGTTATACGAATGGCCGCCCCCCTGGGGAATGCGTCGCACGCGGTTTGTTTATTTATCCAAGTCGTCAGCTCGTATTTATAGACGTTTCACAATCGGATCAGAGCAGGCACATCAATCAGTCTGGTCTGTGATTCCCAGCCACCCACAGCCCACCCCACATTTACCCCCTCCTATGCCAACACCAACCTTGGTTCATCGGCACAAATCAAACTATCAAATGGTTTCGGGTGTTGTGTTTTTCCTTTTTCCTTTTTGGTCTTGAAGCTTGATATAAACATGGTATCTCTGGGACTAAATATTTACACGTCGCTCTGCTGTTTTCATTTGGTATTTGGTTTGCCGCTTCGCCTTGCGGCTCCTGACACAGCTCCCCCTGCCGCTGAGTTTCTTTTGTTCCGCCCCATTCGATACCAATTTCATTTCCATTCTCAATTCGATTCGATTGGCGTGGCTGTGTTCATGCGTTTGGCATTTTTATGAATGGCCATCGGGGGCGGCGCCATTGTCTAGGCGGCCACAAAGGCAAAGCAAACGCAGCAAGACAACAACCAAAAGCAATTAAATACCTTTAACTTTTCCGGTTAATTTTGCTGTTTAATTTACCCGCTGTCGTACATATATACACAGAGCACTCGTGCACACAGCAAATACTTATAGAAGGCAGCAAGAGGAGCAGTGGGGGAAATAGGGGAAATATTGCGTATACGCATGGCGGCACACATAATTGGGATACCAGTGGCTGCGGCAGTGGCAGAATCAGAGTCAGAGGCATGTCCTTGCCCAGTGAAAGGGAAAGGTCAGCAGAGTGACAGAAACAGAGAGAGAAAGTGAGAGAGAGAACCAAAAATGGGGCTCGCTTTCCATTAATTTCCAATGAAAGTCATGAGTGCCTTCCCTTCGATTTCCAATACTCTTCAGTGCTGTTCGGGCATCACGATGATTTAATGTGGAGGATTATGGGGGGAGGAAATGATACATTTAATACGCCTGTGTGCTCGAACTTTACCTTTGAATGCTGCCCGAATAATTCTAAAATATTAATTTAAACTTGAGCCATCAAGTGTTTCCCTTAATTACATGAAATATTATCCGCAACATATGGCAGGAGTTGCCTCAAATTTCTACAATTATTCAGTAAATTTGCACAAAACAAACCTGTGAAAACAACTTAAATCCTATGCCACTTCTTAGCACACCATTGCCATACCCCCGTCGTGCCCCAAAGCCATGCCACTTCTCTGGCAAAACAATTCTGTGTAAATAAATTACACAATAATTTTTATTGCATCTACAAGAGCAAAACACTTTCGTTACGTTCCGAGTAAAATGCCTGACGGTGCAATATTTATATTGTTGTTTTAAAGTGTTTCTGTTGGCGCTGCTCGGACGTTGGGTAATGGTGTTGCTGCTCGGTGTTGGTGTTCGTAATGGCGCCACATTTGTTCACGCAGAAATACAGTCGGTTAAGGGCGGCTGAGTGGGGCCGGCCCAGGGTGGCAGCACTCAAATGACAATCGATTTGCGAACGCAAAGAGCGTAAATACAAATCAAATATGCATTACACAATTGGCCTCCTGTTTGGTGTACGCTTCTGGCCGGGTTGGGTTGTGTGCTGGTCTGCTTTTGGTCTGCTTTGGAGTGCACAGGCCTTGGCCCCACAGGCCACAAGTGAAGTACAACTGAAACTTTGCCTTCGCCAGGGAAGTTCCAAGGGGAAAGTTACTCCCTTCTGTTTCTGTTTGTGATTTTTCTCTTACTTATTTAACCCACAAAATTGTAAAGTCTAATGGCAACGCTATGAAACCTCGTTTTTGACGTGGCCAAAAGGAGAATGGTTGAGACAGCAAGATCTTGTGGGAGAAACCCAAGAGGAAGAACATCTAGGCAGGAAGGCGCCAACATCTGGTGTGAAAAGTTTCTCACGCATTTTTAGTACAATTTAATTGCAGGCGTTTAGCGGCGGATACGGCAAGAGGCAGAGGCAGAGGCAGTGGCAGGCGGAGAGCTTATGTGTGTGGCTTCCCATCCGTTATGCTATTAATTAGAGCGCTCGCACACACACACACACACACACTCCTCTCGCAGATACAACTACAAGGGCACAGACACACCCACACCCACGCGAGACTCGCAAATTTATGGCTTTTTATCGCTGCAACAAGTTTATCTCGTCTTCCTGCTAACGGACGCTCATTACGACCCCAAAATGGATCCATGGCTGAGAAGATGTGGGGATGAAGAGAGAACGATGGGATGGGGCTGCTAGGGAAGGGATGATGCCCCTGATTACTGTCGACTGCTGACTGCGCACAAAATATTCATTCAGCCGAGAGTAAACAAAAACATTCTTCTTTTTTGTTGTTGTACAGATTTACGGGCTGGGGATACTTTTTGGGGGCTAATGTGGAAAGCTACCAGAACAAATACCAGACACTAATTGAGTGCACACGAATGGACACTGAGACCTGCTAAGGGTCGTACTGCATTTTCCAAGAAATATTCATTATTCAATTACAATTCATTTTGCGCAATGCAATTGGCAGTTTATTGTTAATTGGAATTCCCGTTAAACTCCAAGTGCAAGTAAATATTTGCTTTCTGCTTGATAGCACAAAATATCGCACTCTAATCCACTTACAAATGTTTAATCGAATTGCAATAAATAAATTAAGTATGTGGGAATTGCATTTCTAATCAATTCTTTGTTCATCTAACAAATTTGTACACCCAAAGCGTTGGCTATAATGATTAAGAACGGACAGAGGAGAGTGTCGGGAAAACAGTAGAGAGGATGCAGAATGTCACACTGGCAGCGGCTCAGAGATAAATCATTTATATTCGTCGTCGTTTCCAACCCAGCACAGCTTTCCAGTTATGTGGATATCAATACCAAAATTTAGTTTTCAAATTCATTAAATTCATGTTAGTTTCAGCTTCTTACTTTTGATCCAAACCTGACATTTTATCCAGTTGAAATTAATGATTTTTTGGCCAACTACGTGTTGGCAATTACGGGTGCGTATCGAAGGGGAAGGGGCACCAATATCGATTAGTGGCTCGCCCAGAAGCTGGTGGCCAATTGCTGGGCACTCAATCGCCAATGAAAATCCAATTTGTGGGCTTCAAATGCGCGCTTTCACTGGCCACCGCGCTCCTTCCAGTGGCCACTGTTTAAAGTGGCCGTTTATTAAGGCCAGCATCCCAAGAGCCACGAATATGTGAGGAGACATACAAATGTGCATACATACATACATATCACGTACATATCATGTGTGAAAGCGAAACAAGTAATATACATACTTGTAGGCAGAGTAGGCCAGAGAGACGAAGAAAAGTCAGCATTGGTTACCCCTTGGCTAACCCCAAGCCACGGGCCACGGGCCACGGACCACGGGCCATGGGCCGGTTAGGCGGGAAGGCGCCGCTTATCCTTGAGATGTAAACTGACATTCAAGCAACTCGGGCGTATGCATAGCACTCACACACACATGCACAATGGGGAAACACAAACACAAACATGGTGCAACCTTGCAGCATGCGTTTTGCCACCAAAGACATTTCACTCTACTCTGCCCAGTTTTGTAGCCTGTCACATGTATGCTTTTCAGTCAATTGCATTGACTAGAGATGGGCTAAGCCCATTCCCCAGTCAGGGAAGTGGTAAGAGGCGGTAGATGAAGAGGAGGAACGCCACCAACAAGGGAGCGATGAGAGAAATATGCTAAATATAGACCCTATTAATGTCACAGTTCCGTATTATTCGTGTCATTCGAAGCGATATCTGTTCGCTTATGGGAAATTTGTACAGTAAAAGAAATCGAAAAGTTACAAAAAAATAGAACTAGAAGAAGGTCAAATGCTGGGCTAAAGTGAAAATCCTATTAGGACAGAGCTAGAGACAGGGGAAGCAATGGGGGAAAACCATTTATATGCCATTTTAATCCTGAATTACGCGCCACAGATTAGCGTGTGGCACGTGTGGCAAGGCAAATCAACAGCTAAATCAACAGCACGACAATCCCCCAGCTAAACTGTCCGCATTCAAAATGTAGAGCAATTAAATTAAATTGCATTTATGTATGTAATACACAAACACATAGAGAGAGACAGAGAGGGAGAGTGAAAGAGAAAGTGAAGGTGAAAGAGAGGCAAACATGTGTGTTTTACGAGCACCTCTTTTGTCTTGCGTCGCGTCGTGTGAATGTTATCGTTGCTGCTGCTGCTGCTGCTCCTCCTGCTGCTGCGTTTTTATTGAAATTAAATTGTTCGTGTTAAATTTCACTGCCACAAATTGTTGGCCAGCATGTGTCTCCTTTCCCTCTGTGCAGCTATACACACTATATATGAGTACATATATGTATATGTATGTGTGTGTGTACCATGTTGCATGTTAGTCAATGTCACCTTCCCTCTCGTACCTTGCACCCTGCCACGCGTACACCATTTTGTGGCCTGTTGTCTCCGTGTGGTGTGCATGTGCCAGTCGTCGGCGTTGTGGCTGCTGCCACATGATGGCAGATATGTGTGTGTGGAATGTGGCTGGCCACGTTTGTTGGGCTCTCTGTGTATTTGGCCTTTAGAATGCGGAGAATGAGCAGCATCCACTTTTAAAGACGAACTACCTTATGCATATTCATGGGGGAGGAGGCCATTTCAGGTGCTTGTTGCAATTACCTAAGCAGGCTATGCTGTCCGCCACTCGAAAGGAGCACTTGGAGCATTCTTTAAGCCACCCAACGATTGTGGGGAATACCATTATGAATGCCATGCCTAATGCCATGCCAATCCTGTAGGAATTCTCTCGCCACTATCGCTGCTGCGTGTCGTTGCATTGCGGACTTTTGGTGGCCGCGTCAGAGGCTTCTTGAGTGCTTAATGGCAATGTCCTGGAACTGGGTCATACCTTAAATTGTGTTGCGTTGGTAGACTCCCAGAGAATACTCGCTGGCGGCCAAAAAACTTCAGAACAAGGCCGCCACAGCCACCAAGACAAAAGTTGAACCAAAAAAGCGCACTACTAAGGCTGTCCCAAGGGTATATGAGCATTCTATTCTCATTAAAGTTTTGATGAATTCAAGTAAAGTTCGAATAGTTCGGTTTCCATTTCTACAGAATTGTACAGGATTTAGCCTCAATTAATCTCTAAATTTGTTTCAAAGGGCTACCCAAACAGACCCCAGAGTATCCATTCTTTATCTTTGGAATGAAGCCGAGTCTTACCTACCCACCAGAACATTTATCCCACTAACAAAACTATTCTGCATCTAAGCTCTTGCTAACTCAAACAATGGACTCCACATCCAATGCCAAAATAGAATTGGGGGTATCTATACCACTCGACGCTCAAACTATTCGCGTATTTGACTTTCATTGGAAGAGCTGCACTGTCTGTTGATTTTGTTTAATTAAAATTCTACATTGAACACACATTTTAGACTGCAGCTAAATTCGTGTTGACTTAAGCGTTGCCATGGCGCTGGCGTTGGTGTTGCTGTTGGTGTTTGGCTCTGTGGCTTTTTGTTTGATTAAATATTTGCTTAAATTGCGGTTAAAGTGTGCCCCTGCTCAGGGCCCCTTCCCTTACCACAAAAATGTGTAGTGGCCTTGAGAGGTTGGTTTCCCCCTGTTTGGGTTTCCCCTGTTAATGCTAATTGCATTTTGTCTGCCAGCCTGCTCGGAGCCAATTGAATTACACAAAAAATAGTTGGCAAAGACAAGAGCCGAAGCCGGCAGCTGCTTGTCGGTTGGCTAATATAATGTGGCACAATTTTCCGCTCATTTTCCGGCTTTTTATGCAGCTGCCTGGATAGTATCCTCCAGGTGGGAGGAGGACTCAATGGGGGTGGGTGGGGACTGCGGCAAAGATCAATGCAGGTCATGCGATTTATTAGCCAGCCGCAATTTGCATTTAATATGCAATTCCCACATGATTTATGGACCGATATCCTGCATGTCCTGCATAAGGTATTATCATCATCATCATCATCATCATCATCCACTGGCGCTCATCAATTAAGCAGCCGAAATGCGACTGAAAATCACTGGATAAATGGCAATTGAAAAATGTCAATGTCAGTTTCTGCTATTTAAAAATCAAATCAACATAAAGCCACAGGGAGACGATGAACCAGGCCAGAGCAGACCGATGATGGTGAGGTTAGCCAACCAGCAAGATCCCAGAATTCTGCTGCTGCTCCTGCTCCAGCTCCGTATTTCATTTGGCCCAAAGGCTTGGTTGCCAAATCAATGGGAAACTTGTTTATTTTCAATCTACATATAATCTGTGGCATGCTGCTGAGGTAGCGCCAATGGCTGTGGCACAGGCATCATCCTCTAATATATGGCGCCGCGACATAAATCGATGATTAAGGAGTCCGTCCGGTGTCCTCCTTTGTTCGTGCGTGAAAGAAGTTCCACCGAGTTGCAGAAAATTCGCATAAGCCGGTGCCATATACACATTTATTTCAATACACATATGTACATACATATGTACATATTTATGCATATTTACATGTACATATTTATGTATTATTTATCCTGCCAACACAACAATATGTTGCCAAATACATGCCTCATCCATCCACATGGCCTAAGTACGAGTGTGTGTATGTACATATGTATGTATGTATGTATGTATGTATGTATATATGCCGCTCCGTTTAACATCTGCCGTTTTCCCACACACAAAAACCGTCTCAACATTTGAGGAGCATTGGGTGCTCGGTCAGGCGCGTTCGCCAGCTTCAAGGCCCACAAAACAACAGCCGTCAGCCGGAATCATACGCACACACACACACACCGCACACATAAATAAATATTTATTTTGGATGATGCCTAAATGGGTGTGTGTGTGTGTGCGTGTGTAGGGCGGTACAGCCTATGCACAGATTTTCATAAAGAAAACTTTCAAATGAGTTTCCATTGAAACGCCCTAATGCCAATTTAAGGCATGCCGCCGCCTGCACCGTTTGCAACGCCTGCCTGCCTGCCTGCTGCTGGTCCGAAACCATCATCAAGTTTATATGACAGCAAATGAGACGTCAGACATGTCACATGCACACACACGCACACACACACAGAGGAGAAGCCGGAAAATTCCTGTAAAAAAGAACGGACCGAGCAGCTTATAATGAACGAGCCAACAGCTTAAGCATCCGTCGGAAAAAGTTTCAAGTTCTTTTTTTGTGTATTTTTTGGTTGTTGTGAAAAGTTACCCCTACGACGACATATTGGCTTCCTTCCAATCACTCGGCAACTGCTTTTTTTTCGACTACGAATAGCTAGGCAATACACACACATACATATGCACGAGTATGTATGCGAAGAAGATTAATGTGCCAGAAAGAGATACCCAAAAGCCCCAAAAAAAAGAGCCCCCCAGAAGGAGTATTGCCAAAGCTGATGTGTCCATCTTCATCATTCCTTATACAAAAATCCGAACATTAAATGAATATTTGGCCCCGATGAAGTGCCTGTCCCAAGCAGGCTTAACCGAGAAGTGGACTCCGGAATAACTCGCTTGACTTTGCTCAATAATCAAATTAAAAATGCGTGTAATGGAAACTGGGAAAACTCCACTCCGTTTGAAGTTTTCCCCAGCAAGGGCAATTGAATTGTGGGGTAAATGTAAATTGCCACAAAAGGGAAAATAAAATCAACCGTATTCGAAATTGCCTTTATTTATTTTCATCCTTCTAATTCCTTTTAAGCTTCAATGTTTGTGTGTGTGTTCACATTTATTTTTCACTCTTTCGTGTTTCCTGTGGCCTGCTTCTGGCAACTGAGACAAATTGGGGCCAACTGGGAAGTCGATAAGTAAATATGTATGTGCGAGTAAGTGCGAGTAGCTCTTAGCCCCGATCAGAGGTGATTTCTTGTATAAACACCTTAATCACATTTCACTTCAAAGACGAACAAATTGGCTGCTGCTGCTGCTGCTGTGTTTATGCTCTGACTAAACGTTTGTTTATCTGCAAATACATATGTACATATATATTGTATGTGTACAATTTATATGGTATATAAATGTTCTGGATGTACGCCACACATGATTTTGTTTTGCTTATAGTTTTGTGGGTGCCTGTAGCTGACAATTAATTTTGCATTAATTCTAATTAAGCCCATCTTTCGGTTGCCAGTTTTCGGCAAGACAAATGCCTTCGTATTGCCGGCTTATTACAGAAGAGAGTCCTGTAAGATGTCCAGTATGTATGGGCCCTTTTCGGGGTAAATCTTTCAATTAAGCCGTGGGAGAGTGGAATCATTTTGGCGCTGGAGATACATCGAAATGTACTTATCGTGCGACAGTCCGACAGTCTATGCTTATGATTTATCTGTGCTGCCAAAAATCTGACATACTTTGAGGCGCCACCACTCATACAGACACAGAAACACACACTCACACACACAGAGGTAGAGGCCTGCGATGGGCAGCGGCAACAGCTTCAACTTGTTGACGTTGGCTCAGCATCCCTGGCACTCCCCCAAGTGGTGGGTGAGAGCAACCAAAAAAAAGGGCATTGGGACTCAACAAATTGTTGAATGTACATACACACACACACACATACATACTCTCCCTCTCTTTCTCCCTCTCTTCGTCTCCGTCTCTTTCTCTTTGTCTGGCTGTGTGTGGGCGAATTTATATTATTTTTGCCTCCTTTGCTTTTACATGGCAGAAAGCAACACAGCGGGCAGGATGAGAGACTTTCGAGTGTTGGACTAACTGTTTTGCGGCAGAGCATGCCAGGAGCCCAAGGTCCAAGGTATATTAATAATACGGTGAAGCCCTACCGCACTGCTGGTAGCATAATTTTGGCTGCCAGCTGCCAGCTTCCATCTGCTACAGCCAACGACCCACCTTGCTCGCCTTGTCAGAGCCTGGCAGAGCGCTCTACAGGACCTCCGCTGGAATACAGGGAACGAAACAGCGTGGGCAAAGGAAAAGGAGAGACTGAAAGAATACCGGAACGAAACATGGGACTGCCTGCCTGCCTGCCTGCCTTCCTGCTGAAACGTTAAAGAGCAAATAAATGTCTCGAGGCAAACAAAACGAAAAAGATGAAGCAGAGAGGCTGAGTCTGGGCTGGCACGGGCTGAGAGGGGCTAGAAAGAGCCGCAAAACTCCATGTACAGACAGGCTCATATACATACATACATACATATGTATGCATGGCGATGCTCAAAGTAAAACATGGACTGCTCTGCTTGCTACCGTTACATTTCGGGTACTACTCCAAGAGAGTCGAAGCGCGACGGGACGGGACAGGACGGGACACTCGGGGACTACTTCAAAAGATCCAGAGTGGTATGGCACATTCGGGTAATACTCCGAAAAAAAAAAGAAACCCAGAGATGGTGCCATACGAAACGGTACGCAACAGGGGACCCCTCTGCATTTTTTTGCTTTCCTTTTATTATTCTTCTTTGAGCAATTTTTATACCGTTAATTCTCATCTCATCGCAAAAATTATATTATTTTTTTGTTTTTTGTTATTTTCAAATATTCACCTTCTTGTTGCTTCCTTTTTACGCGTTTCCTTCTTTTGGCTATTTATTTATCATTTTTATCACATTTTTTTTTTGCTTTTTCTTTGATTTTGCTTTTTATTTATTCACCTATTTTTGTTGTTGTTGTTGTTGTTGGGCAGGCTGTTGAATCTTTGATGAACTCTGCCACACAGACACAAAACTCACACACTCATACACATACACATGGTTGTCTTTTTGCACGTTGGAATTTATGGGGGGGAGCCTGCGTCGTGTTTGAAAGCTCGCCAAACACTGAAACGCCAGTCGCCAGTCGCCAGTCGAAAACAGAAGCATGCTATGGCGGCGGCCCCCAGTACTGCTATCTGTTCGTTACAGTTGTGATGCTCTGTGCAGACCAAATGGGCACCAAGAGAGAGAAGTATGCTACTCCAAGAACAGGCAATTTCACAGTTAACAGCGCTCTGTTACTCTCTCTGGCATTAGGTCAGTGTTAACAGCGATTGCATTACGAGCAACCTTTATCCAATCTGGCTAGTCGCTTTAGTCGCTTCTCTTATTTATATGCTGTTGCATATTTGAAGCTCCCCACCCCTCCCCCCTCACACAATGGGTGAGCATCTGGTTTCTATCACACGCATGAGTATGAGTGGGTGGCACTGGGAATGTGTGCCGCAAACTGCTGCTAAGTAGTCCTGTAGTTTCTGTGTGTGTCTGTGTGTGCGGGGAGCGTTTTATGGGTCCTGCTTCCGCCACCCAAGCGGAAAAATCTTACTTCATATTTGCACACACACACTCAAGAAGCTACTGTGGTGGGGTACAGTGGGGGATATGCAAATCGGTTGCTTTTGTTATTATAGAGAATCGCATGCCTGGAGCACAGCGTAGTGGGGTTGGTGGGGTCCGCTTTTTATGCGTTTATTTAAAGAAACCATAAAAACTACAAGGAAATATGCCGCACTGCCTGAGCACATGTTGCAGTGTCTGGGTAAAGGCTCCAAGGAGTGTTCTAAAAATGGAAAACCCCTCAAGCCACGACTATCCGGGGAATACGATCCAGGGCAGCACAACATACAACATCCACATTGCCACGGAGCCCATCAACACGTTTATGCACCCGTATCCGTATGTAATGTCTTTCGGCCAACTATCGCTAGGGCTTGTTGGAGTGCAATTAGCCATTACAACGTGCTACAATTGCCTGGCTGGCTGGATCAGATATCATAGGATTCGCTTATACCGCACTTCTCTTAGATGTTCGTGTGATTGGCGTTAGTAAGTACCTTTAACTTTAGTTGGCAGCGTTGGAGCTGCGAACGCGTCCAGACTGCGACTGAGCCCCACTCACGACAATGCCGCCAAACGAGGCTGAAACTGGATGCTGTCACTGCCACTGCTAAGAGCAGCCTTGAAACTGGCGGCTAACAGCGGCACTCCAGCTAACAGAGACGAGCCAAAAACTTGGCCAATAGGTCAGTTACACTGCAGTGCTCAGTGCACCAGCAATGAGTTCTGTCATTTTTGCATGCCAAGAATTCATTTTCATTAACAGACACTGAGAGAAATCATACAGTTTATTAACACAGTGGAGGCTGTAATTACAGCTGAGGCTCCTCGTTGACAACGGGCTCGCCATCCAGTTTCCGTATGGTGGGCAGGCGTTTGAGGCACTCCGCCCGCCACGAGGCATCGTCCAGACCCTCGGAGAGGGGATTTCCCACGACAACCAGTTCCTGCAGCGACTCTATCTCGGCAAGACGATTGAATTCGGACCAATCCTTGATCAAATTGTTGCTTATATAGAGCACCTTCAGGCACTTGAGCGGAGTGAGACCTTTGATTTTCTCTATCAGATTGTAGCTTAGCCACAGCTCCTCCAGGGTCTCGGCCACGGCTTCCTGGAATGTAGCATATAAGTAATGGATGTACGAAAGGCATTGTTGCTACTATACCCACCAGACCCGAAATCTGCTTGATATAATTGCGTGACAGGGACAACACTTTGAGGCACTTCATACCGGACAAGCCAAAGATCTTCTCAATCATGTTCGTGGACATGCTAATGCGCCTGCAAATAGATACAATTCGTACTACTGCGGTTCCTCCTCGTACACAATGTCCAATCTCACTCGCACTGCACCAGGGTGCCCAGGGTGGTGTCCATTTTCTCGATGGGCGGCCACTGGAACTGCAAGTCAATGTCCTTGGCCGTGAGGGAATTCTGCTGCTCACGGTCCTCCCATCGTTTCAGAGCCTCCTTAATTGTGGTTGCTTTGGACATGGTTTGATCCTAAGCTTCACGGATTTTCACTTATCCACTGAAAGGTTAAGGAAATTGTGGCAAATAAACAATCAATTTGGTTGCCAATGGAAACGTGAAAGGTCTCCGTCTCCCCATTCCCCATGCAGTTGTTTACTCAATGACATATTGGTGGAAATACAATCGTGTATTTGAAAGATAATTGATTATTAAGATACATTCATTTTTAGTTTACACAGAAGAGGAGTTTGTACGCCAGGCTGGATCATCCAGCAAGGGGATAGTCGCTTAACGACGATCGGTCTTGCCCGTGCCACGCTTGCCGGAGTACAGATGACGCGGCTTCTTGGTACCAATGAAGCGATCTGCCTCGCCCTTGAGGCCCCATCCCATGGTGACCTTCTTGGCAATGTCGTGCCTGGCCTTCAGCTGAGCCTTCTTGCGGATGGCCAAGTTCTTGATGCCCAGGGTGTCGCGGGTCGGCGCACGTTTCAGAGGCAAGCCCGTCGACTTGACAATCGCCGATTCCTCCTTGTCGAGCAGCGGCACCTTGGGGTTCTTCTTGGAGCCGACGGCCACAACGCCGCGACGCAGATCCACCACAGACTTGGTAAAGTTGGCTGTCTTGCTGCCGGACATGTCCACGCCCAGGCCCTCCATGGTCTGCACCAGCTTGTTGACCGAACGGTCGCGAACCTTGGGCTGTTTGTTGCGTGGGATGATCGGCTTGTTCTTTCTGGCAGTGAGACGCTTCTCGTCGCGCAGCTCGAAACGCTTGCCGCGGATCTGCTTGGCCATTTCGCGGATCTCCTTGAGGGTCTCGTCCATCGACATGTCTGGCACGGCATAGACGCCGCTCTCCTCCCGCAGGCCCTCCTCGCGCTCCAGTTCCTCCAGCTTCTCGAAGATATCGGGATCGATGTAGTCGGAAATGTTGCGGCCCTGCCAGAACTCGGGTATTACATCGTAG
This sequence comes from Drosophila obscura, assembly GCF_018151105.1. Classification (NCBI taxonomy): domain Eukaryota; kingdom Metazoa; phylum Arthropoda; class Insecta; order Diptera; family Drosophilidae; genus Drosophila; species Drosophila obscura. Next base: position 9,106,372 of record NW_024542774.1, on the reverse strand, counting down.
CGCTCCTCCTCGGGGATCTCGCTGTAGTTCTTCTTCAGGTCGAGCGTGTAGTCGTCGCCCATCTCCTCCTCGATCTCCTTCTCCAGCTTACGCTTGCGCTCCGCCTTCTCGGCGTTCTTTTCGAGACGGGCCAGAGCCTGATCGGGAATGCAAGGTGCTCGCACCTTCTCGTCGCGCGGCGCAGGCATGGCCACGTGCAGGCGATTGAGAATGTTGTCCACCTTCTTGGTGCGCATCTTCTGGTCCACGCGATAGGAGAGCAGACGCTCGCAGGCCTCGGTCTTGACCTCCATGACGCCCGTCTCTTGGACGGTGGACATCAGTATGACCGGAACGTTCTTGTCCTCCTGCAGCTTTGTGATAATCTCCTGCCTCTCCTTGGGCAGATCCTCTGGCATCAGAATGTCGACCTTATTGATGGCCAGAATCAAGGGCTTGTTGGTGAACAACGGCTTGATGCTCTCGAACAGCGCCACCTGCTCCTCCAGCGAGTGTCCGCACTGTTCCGAAATGTCCATGAAGTATAGCACACAGGCCCTCAAATGGGCCAGCGCCGTAATGGCCTGCATCTCGATTACGTTACGCTCCTCGAGCGGATGGTCCAGAATGCCGGGCGTGTCGATCACCTGCCAGCGCAGGTACTTGTAGTCTGTGTGGCCCACGTACAGGGATTTGGTGGTGAAGGCATAGGGCTGCACCTCGACGTCGGCGCGTGTGATCTTGTTGATGAACGAGGACTTGCCCACGTTGGGGAAGCCGCAGATGATGATGGTGCGCGAATAGGGATCAATCGTGGGCATACGCGACAAATGCTGACGCACCTGCTCCAAGTACTGCAGGTTGGAAGCCTGACGCTTCAGAATGGTGGCCATGCGACCAAGGGCAGCCTTCTTAAGCTGCTTGCAGCGATACAGCGAGTCGCCGTACTTCAGCAGACGCACATAGTCCTTGGCCACGCTAGAGAAATTAAATGCTATAATAGGATTCACTGGAACGTTGGATTCACATGGTGCTTACGTGTCTACCAAATGTCTGGCTGTGTTAAGCTGGCCCAGAGCCAATTTGTAATGGTCCTTGTCGTACAGCACGTTCATCAGATCCGCATAGAAGGGATGCACATCGTCCAGCTTTGGGAAGTCCTGTATGATCTGCGACAGACGGTCGTGGAAATTCTGTTGCGTGTATTTCACCTTGCGCGTGTAGAACGCCCGAATCCTCGAGATTTTGTAGCCCTTGTGAACCACCGTGGGCGTCTTGCGCTGTGTCTTCGACAGCATAATGTCGATAAAGTCCTAAATCGAGAATCATATACCATTATTTACTTGTTGCGCAGTTATAAACACCTTCGGTGAGGTTAAGTCGCGTCCCCAGGAGGGTGCTCCGCTGGACATAACAACAAAACAAGGCTCCACCCTCTCTTACCTTGGCTGGCGGAACCACCATTATCTTCTTGAAGTTGTACAAACTCATTTTGTATGATTTTATTTATTTTCCACGCTTAAAAAAGGAAAATATAGCAAAAACACCACGCGGTGCTGCAACGATTCGAAAAAGAGAGTGTGACCGCGGATTTATCGACAAAATACCGTCTGACCCATCAGAATATACCAAATATACCTTCACATTTTCATAATATACCGTAAATATACCGAACGTAATCATTTAATGCACAAAATTTAATGATTAAATAATTAAAAACATACCTTAATATATTACTCATAACTATAAACAAATCATAGAAAAATTTATAGTTAAAAAATAAACAGATCATAAAAAATCCCAAATGCAAGTCAGTGGAAACATGCAGCTTGTCAATTTCAAAACAAAAACAAAATGGATACGGAAGCAGCATCGTCGTCCTCCTTTTCTGACAAAAGAACAAATCCTGCAAATGCTCAGTGAGGTGCCTGCAGGATTTGTGGAGCCGACGGTGCCACCTTCTCCCGTCTTGCCGCCCTTTAAGAAGCTTGGTGTGCTCGTCGACGCGGATGACATTATCGACGCCAAGGAAGCCACTGCGAATAAAGGCCCCAACAACAACAACAACTACATAAACAGCACACAATCCTATCTGTGTGCCGAGTGCCGTCGCACACTGCCCACCGCCCACCTGTTGGATCTACACATCACCGAGCAGCATGATTTCTACTTTGCCGCCAGCGTGGAACGCGGCGACAAGCCCATGTTCACCTGCTACCTGGAGGAGTGCGGCACCAAGTTTCACACGCCCCGACAGCGCAAGGACCACTGCATCACGGCGCACAAGTTTCCGGCCAACTATCGCTTCGACCAGGACCACGGCAACGGCAAAACCAAGCACAAGGGCAGTGGCAAGAAGAGCGACGCCTCCATGGAGGTGGACGAGGCGCCGGCAGCTCGCAAGAGTGTGCCATACATCAAAGCCTTCTGCTTCGGCCACAACACAATGCGTACGTTCAACACGCGAAAGGAGCGCCAGTCGGGCGACACTCTGGAGGATGTGCAGGACATGAAGAACGCCATCGACGACATCCTCGATTAGATTTACATAACTATTTATTTTGCGAATGAAGCAGCATTATAAGATAAACGTATAGAGTTAATTTCCCGTGAACATGATCGATCATTTCGCCTTGGGACTAGCCCTGAAAATAAAAGGAATTTATTGTTGAAGCCGGCATGCTCTTCTTCATCCTCTTGCGATAGTCTTTAATTAACACTTACTTTCCCGTGTTGGCGTTGATGTAGTGATACGCCACCACCAGGAGGAATAGAAACACTCCCAGAACGTTGGAGAAAATAGCCAATTGCACGTCGGTAATCATTTTGATTCTGAAAGAATGTTGTAAACACGAAAAATTGATGAGAAACGCCTGCGAGCAGTGACACGTCATGGATGCGAAAACGTCTATTCTTTTACATTCTCGAGAAAGTCTTTCGGTAAATATGTTGCGTGGGGTTTGGCTATCACTATTCACAACGTTACGGAAAGAAGTTTCGTTTAATTAAGTTATTTTTTTACCTTTTTGTCGGCGAAAAACGAGCGGTCCCGGTTTTGTGTACAATTATTGAAAATATCGATATCAAACGATAGTTTATCGATGTGTGTGTTAAACTAGTAGTGCTGTAAAAACACTAGTAAAACCAGTGCTGGAAGAAGTGATATTATGCCCGCAATGAAATAGTATTCAAATTATTTAAATTTAATGATTTTGGTGAAAATTCTACGGAAATTCTACTCCTCACATGTAGCTGTAGTTACTCTGTTAATGGAAATGCTTTCCAAACTTGCCATACACACTTGATAAACGACTAGCGACTACACCTCAATGATTTATTTGGTTTTTATCTTCATATTTGTGCAAGTGCAGTTATCGGAATCTAGTTAATTAGTTAATTGTTCCGATATTGCACATCCATGCATACATATATATGTATGTATGTACGAATCGAAGGAGTTTCAGTTGAAGCAGGATTCCCAACGATAGCAGTTCAAGGGGCACAGGACAAATGGGACAACTTTTGCTGCTGGATATTTTTCAATGGTACGCCATTCTCATTGGTTTAACATCTTACAGATATCGCGATGAAGCACTCATTGAAACCCGTCTAACCAGAGTCTACACGCTGATCGTCAACGTCATCATGGTGACAATGATGCCTGTGGCTGTGGTTGCGGCTAAATTTTCATGGGTGGATATGTGGCTGCCGCGATTCATGTGGCTCACTCCGTTCGTCCTCTATGCCGTGAACTACGCGGTTCTCATAAACACTCTGATCTCGCGCTGTCATCGGGACAGCATACTGATGGAACTGCATCGTTTGACTGTTCAATTGAATCGCGAGATGCGCCGAGCCGGAAAGCAGATGAACTCGAAACTCCAAAGGCTGCTCTACATGAAATCCTTCACTTTGTTGTTTCTGTGCCTGTGCTATATTCTGGGAACATTCAAGTACAACGGCGGATTCACTGTTCCCATGTTCCTCACCTGCCTTCTAATTAACAATGGCTACAACTTCCTGATTGCCACCCCACACTTGTACTTTGTGTCGTTCTGGCAAGTTGCTCGAGGATATGACTTCGTGAATCAGCAGCTGGAGGAGCTCATCTCCACACGCTCGCCGCTTGCCTCTGGATACGCAGAGGAGCTGCGTAGTATTTGGTCCCTTCACGCCCGACTCAGCCGGACAGCGCACAAGATCAACACCATCTACGGTCGCCAGATGTTGGCCGCCCGTCTCGACTATCTTTCTTTCGCTGTCATCAATAGCTACTTTGGAATCATTTTCTCACTTGGCGTACAGTCGAATTATTTTGCTAAATTGTATGGCGCTCTTCTCTGTTGCACACGGATGATGGACTTTTTTATGGCCGACTATATCTGCGATTTGGTGGCTCAGTACCAGAGCACTGCGAAGCACACAGTCAGTGAGGGCATCATGTCCGACGAGGTAGGTAATATCAGACACCCACTCGGAAGCCACCTCCCAAAGAATGTGCATTTAACTTACAGCTAAGTTCGTATGTGATCTATCAAAACAGCATGACTCTGAATTTAAAGGTTTGCGGCCTGTTCCCAGTCAATCGAAAGGAGTGGCTCAACATGATGGGATCTGTCCTATGCCACTCTGTGGTGCTCCTGCAATACCATCTGATGATGTCCGCTAAGCCAGAAAAGCAATACTAATAATAGTACTAAAACACGATTCAATCGTTCTACTAATTAACTAATTGACTCATTTATCGCGTTACCCGATGTGTGTGTGCTAATAACTAGTGCTGGAAAACGTTCTACTATGCCCGCAATTAAATATTTAAATAAAGTTTCAAGTAAAAGTCTAATTTATTGTTGTTTTTTTCATGGTCAACTTACAAATAATTAAAATAGATTATGCATTGAATTCTTATTGCCTAATTTAAAGTAATACTTGTTGCGTCACTCTTTTGTGCTGCACTATAGAAGGTCACTTGTTTGTGCAATTAGTTTTGTCATATTTAAAAGTAATTTGTATTAAAATTCCTTAGCAAATAATACAATAAATATCATCACACAGACATCTCTCCATTGCGCTAACTTAAGCTTAAAATCGATCTTCCGGGGAAGACTTAAATAAGTTCACTTGCGACGTCACTCACTCTAGAATAAATTAAAACACGAAAGCTTGGCTTCGTCATCTTTCTAAAAAAAGCATGGGCAAATCAGATTTCTGATTCGGCTACAACATATGGAATTTGTGGTAGTTGTGCACCTCCACTGGGGGTTAATTCGTCGTCACGGTGATCCCCAGCGGCGGCGACTGCGTGGTTGTCGTCGTGGCGCCCATATCTTGGGAGGTTCGAGGCAGGTAAGGCTTCGTGTTGGGCCGCTGGAACAGGTCCGAGACGTAGTTGGCCTGCAAGTAAAATAAATACATTAAATTTCATGTTGCAATAAAGAAATTTCGAATAAATTAAAGTGCTCCTAAAAGTATGCGATGATGCTACAGCCATTGCTTTCCCTCTTATCTGTTTAATTGAATCGTTATGGAATACGGGCGCTCTTCCCTCATGACTCGATCTATCTCTCCCCCCTCTTGTGAAGCGTGAAATTACAGGTGGACAGCTGCATGCCACAGCTGGTGGTTGCACTGGATGGTAAGAGTCAACCCGAAAGCGGTTACGTGCCATCAATTGGTTTGATTGGCACCACACGCAATGCCATGGGGACCCGGGAAGGTGTTGAGTTATGCCAATTTGGAAATGTTTCCCGTTCACCAATTAAAGTTCTAATTATGTGATGGTCTAGGATCAGCACGAACACACAAACGCCAGAGGATAAATAATGAATAGTCGTGGGGTATGCTAGATTTGTGATGTTTTAATGTTGCAATTCTTTGTTACAATGTCGCAGCAAATAAATCGGTACGATGCCACTCTCTTTCGCTCACTGCTTCTTGCCCTTGGTGGGCCACACTGTATGCCAATCGAACCAATTCTTGGGCAAACAGTAGCTCTAAAAAGAAGTTGGAAATGATGGATAACTGAATCTACCAGTATAAGAGGAGCTGCCACCATCACTGGGATCATGCTGTGGGGTGTGGAAGGGGCACACTATACTAGACTATCATTTACTTACCACAACTAAGGCACACGTGGAGCCAATCAGAGCTCCGGCGAGCACATCGGACCAGTGATGCTTGTAGTCCGAGACGCGGCTCAGGGCCGTATACCAGGCAATCATGATGAACATGAACTGGAGAAGGTGACGCAGCAGCTTGGAGCCGTGCCAGGTCATGCGTGCCTGCAGATACAGCTGCAGGGGGAGAGGAGAGGAACACAATGAAGGCCCAGAGAACAAAGCCAAGAAGAAAGAGAACTTACCGCCATGTAGACCATGGCAAAGAAGGTAAAGCTGGAGTGTCCGCTGGGGAACGAGAGGCGCATCTCTTTGAGCATGCGGGCCGAAGAGCCGAGTCCCTTGCAAGTAAACTCCTGAATGTATTTGCCAGCATTCTGGGGATCGTCGCATGTGGTGCCGTCTGCCAGGACGGGCTGGCACACCTGTAATATCGAATCGTATGGAAATATGAGTATGAGCAAAAGCCTTGACTCGCCTGCTTAAGCTGCTTATGGTATTTGTCTTTGGGAGAGACTTGCGCACTTCCCCTGCGGACCTCTGCCACATGTGCTGCAAATTAGAGATGGAAATGAGCCAACAGCTGCATCTGCATTGCATTTTGTTGCTCGCACAGTTGCCGCACTTCACTAAACAATAGGGCGGCTCTGTGCTACTCCTCTTAGAAGGGGGGACCCAGGCCAGAGCACCCTCGATTCGATCCTATTCCATATCCCGAGCCCCAGCCCACCCTCCCCAACGATGCCGACGATAAGCTAACAAGCCACTTGCCGCAAAAGAGAAATATTTATGAAATTGCCTGACAAGCAGTCAAAATATCATAAATAAACAGAACCACTGGCAGGCATGGCAGATTGAATATTGAACCTGGAGTTGAAGTTGAATTGTAAATACCCTGCAAGATACTCTCATCCTAGTCGGATACCCCTCAAATTTGTCAGAGAACTTTCCTCTTCGACCTTGGCATTCTGCCCCTTGGATAGAGTATTCCATTTGAAGTTTTGGCACCAACTGCAGGCACTCTCCCCTCCTTTTGAACCAATCTATTATTAAAGACTTTCCCCCCCTTCTTGGGTGTCTTTTGGAGTCTTTGTCTGCAACTTCGACTTTGAATTTGTCTTCGTTGTCGCCCGTCAGAGTGTGTCGTTTGTCATCCTGCACATGTGGCAGATTAAAATTAATTGGCAATGTCAAAATTGCTAACCAATTCCCATTCCCATTCCCATTCCGATTCCCTGCACGATTGCAGCAACAGCAACAGTCTGAGACTTACCGCAATAAAGTGTGGACGCAGTCGTCCGATGGAGTACTTGGCAATGTCCGTCGTCAGCTGACTGACGGCAGCTCCAAAGCCATAGATGCCGACCTTCTTGTAGCACTCGATCAGCCAGTCGGGCAGCTCGTAGCCCATGAAGACATACCGCCGGCTGGTGGCATTGCCATTATCCAGTTTCGCCTTGTGCCGCGAGATCAGTACCTCAACAGCGAGAATCTATGGAGAAAGAGTTTGGTGGAGTGAGTGAGAAACTATAGAGAAACAAAATAGGAGCGGGAGTGGGAGTGGGAGTAGGAGAGTTTCCTGTTAACACCTCGTAAAACCCTTTTATTTTTTTGGGTTTTCTAGAAATCATTAAAATGCGCATGCAAATATTTATGGCATGTGGAATGGGTGCTCTGTGTGTTCTCTGACCCGTATCTAGTCGCATTAGGGCCAGACACATGTTGCTCTAGTTTTAATTGCTGGCATGTGGACAGTAAACAGACGCCCTCGCCCCATCCAGATGGCGTGCAGATAGCTCTTGCATCATATCAGATCCATTCCCTCTGCTGACAAACTGAACTTGAAATGATGGCGCAATCTCTGACTGCTCAAGTATCTCTCTCTCTCTTCATCACTGACAGCTGCTTGACACAATTACCACTCTCCAACTCTAGCACCCACCCACCCACAATTGGTGTCAATTATTTTATGCGACTCTCGACTTACCACACCAACGGGTATCAGCACTCCGATGAAGTACAACATCCAGTTACGCACTGTGGAGTCGTGGAACGGATGCCGGAGCGACTCATCATCGCAGAAGAAGCCTCGCTTGTAGGGATCTCCCAGCAGGAAATACAACAGTATGGGGAAACCGACTGAAAGTGTTAGAAAAATAGTTGAAAATATTAATAATAATTTATCAATACTCGTAGTTAGTAGGTCATCCATTGGGTGTTATCTATGGACGGGGGGAAAGTGTACCGTGTACCGTGTCCCGTCCCCTGCGGACTGCTGACAGCTGACTTATGGTTGATATGTCTAAGCTATTGATAAGATTTCCCATTGACAGCACCCGAACGTGTGTGGGGTTTCAATGTGGATCATAAACTTAAATGAAAGGGAGTTCTGTGGTGGAACTGGTGGAACTGGTGGACCCTTCATCGGGCTCTTCGCTTGTCTAATTAAAAATTCGTTGCCATTAATAATAACTCATCAACGGAGCATACAAATTGTGAGGCGTGCAAGCTGACAAATGGCCAATATGGACGGGACCGATCCGATTGATGGATTGATTAGACAACGTTCCGTTGAGTTTATTCGAGTTGAGTTGTGTCCCTCCTCTGTTTGTTTTAGGTTTTGGGTGGAGAGGTTGCAGTGCTCCATTAAAATTGCATTAGGAGCCTGCCGTTGCTCTAGTTCTAGCTCCTAATGAGGCATGCTACCTGCCACGAGCAATGCTCTGGTTCCTGCCACAGCTCACTGGAGCATTCAAAATGAGAAAGTTCTGTGTCCCGAGGGCTCATTAGTCAGAGGAAGACATCGAGCACAGAGCACAGCATAGAGTGACATGCAGTGCTGTGCTGGCTAGAGATATAAATGAGTTGAGGGAATGGACTGCAGTTGGACTGCATGGCAGTCGGAGATATCTCGAGTGCAGAGTTGGCGACGCTTTGGCCCAGCACTTGAGGCAGACACCGGCGACGACGACGACGACGACTTCTAAGTCCCTCTCTCTTTTAATTGGTTTCTTTTTTTGCCATGCCGATCTTTGTGGTCCAGACTCCGAGCTCCGAAATCGATGTGGCAACAAAGGTGGGTGACACAATGACCCTCCAGCTCACTGCTCCCTGTGCCCCTGTCCCATTCTTCAGCCTGCAGCTGCATCATCAGGTCCCTAAATCTAGATCAGTGGCATTGTCTGAAGATTTTTAACGATCTCTGGGCTGGTTCTGCTGCTGCTTCTGATGCTGGGAAAGTTATATAGATGGATTCTTGCAGAGATTAGCGTCATATTACACACAGCAAGTGGCCCATTGTTGGCCAAAGGGAATGCTGCTCACACACTCTCTGTCTGTCTGTCTGTCTGTAATCCTGTGTGTGTCCCGCCACCCGGTAGCACTAAAATGTTTTTATGACTTTGCGGCATAGAAAACGAAAGTGTCTGGGGAGATATTTCGATCTCCATAATCTGGATTAACTATGTTTTACGAACAGCACCCACCGTTGATAAAACCATTTTCCAAATCGAGAAATGGGGGAAAACTATGAAAAACTATGGAAAAACGAAGCGAAAACTGAGTAGAACTGAATTTTGTTGATGCTTTTGTGAGCGTTTCTCTCTCTGTCTCTCTTTCTATTTTTTTTTATGAGGGTGACATAAAACGTTTAAAAATGATTATAGGGGGAGCAGCACACTCTGCTCCCTTTTGCAGTCATGTCGCTGCTGCTGCTGCTGCTGCTGCTCCTCCTCCTCCTCCGCCTGTTTCTGCTGGTGCCTCTTCCACCTCTAGCGGAAATGCTTAATTTAATTCGTAGAGTGGAAACCAAGCGAGTCGTACCCGTGTTGCATTCAACCGAATTGTAACGCACCTAGGCCGCATTTTGATAGCGAACAAAACGCTGCTCTGCTGTCCATTTGGTGTCAAGTTCATTTCAATAATAAAGACGCCGCCGCACACAACATTTACCATCTAATTGAACCAACACCAGCAACAAATAAAGGCAGAGACAACAAGAGCACGGCATAAACAAATTGTTTGTTAAACAAAGAGGTGAACGCAGACACTTGAGTCGCCACTCCACATTCAGATTTGGGTTCTTAACCAAAAGGGCATTTGGTGCCGCCTGCTTAGATCCCCGCCCACATCCCATGGCGGCATCTTCATGTGAGGAGGAGCCACCGTCGTACGCCCCTCCGTTTGTGGTGTAGCTTGAAGATGCTGCTTTGCCGCACACTTTGCTTTCAAGTTGCCAAATATTTACACACTGAAGAGAGCCTTATCAGACTGTTGCAACACAGCTCTTTCGCCCACTCCAAATCTGACCTCAAATAAGGGGCACAAATGTCTAATTAAAAGCGTCTGACTTGCACTTGCCACAGTCGCTGGCAGCCACTGGACTGTACTGAACTAATTAGACATGACGGAAGTCAAATTAAAGACAATTAATGCAAAAAAAATGAAAGAAAAGAAGTCACACTAACAGCAGACTCTGGAATGGCTTAAAGATGACTGACAACAGACCGCCGAATGATGCTCTGCTTTAATTGATTCGATTGGGGGAAAGGACAAGGAAAGAAGCTCCAAGAAATATGATTATCCCTTCCATAGAAACAATAACGTCTGATCGATCAAGACAGAATCCAGGCCGACAGGTATGAGAAATATTGATTTGGGTTCTGCAGACAATTTCCCGCATGACTGCAACACCGTGGGCCATCACTGCAGTTTGTCTTGGAATTACCAGGAATACATACTCATTTTCCCAGGGCACCCTCGAAAAGGTGTCATCCACACCCGCACACCCGCCGCTGTACAGGTACGAAGGCAGTGCCTTTTCTCTGACAGGCCATGAGTCATGAGCCCGTGGGCCATGGGCCATGGGCCATGGGCCTGCTAGCAATTAAATGTTCATTACTTTTCTGTCCAAGAAACTGTAGCGAAAAAAACAAATGAAAAATCAACATCATGCGAGCAACGCATCTTTTTTTTGTATCTCCAAATCGGTGCTGCATCTATTGTTGCCCTGCCTCTGCATCTGTATCTGTGGTCTCTGTTTGTTGTTGCATGGAAGGTAAACACCAACAATGAAACAACAATTGCCTCATGCCCCATGCCCTGCTGCTTCCCCCCAAAATGCAGCCCAAAATTCGTTGCATAAATATTATTCTTTCTACTTAGTTTTTGGTCAAATGAAATGAAAGAATTTTCCCCAACCTCACCACAATCACGCTCAATAAATTATTGAAGTGGCAGTGGGGCAGACGTAGTCGAAGACGACCCCCAAAATGGTTTTCTGTATATTTTATGGGTTTAATGACTCCTCCGCCCCCCTGGAGAAAGGTGGAAGAGTCAGGAAAAGTCTGTGCCCCAGCTCGTTCGCATTCAATTAACGTCAAAGGGAGTTTGGAGGGGGAGTTGACGTCGTCGTCGTCTGGTTTGGGTTCGTCTTCTTGAGGTTGAGGTGGTGTGGAGGTTGTTGCTGAGGTTGAGGTTGGGGATTGTTTTGCTAAGTGCCACCGACACTCACGATATCTATTCTGCCTCTGTCTCGGATCACTTTATCAGCGTCAGAACTAATTTACACCCAAAATCATTTGACGACAGGCGAGAGAGCCGAGCGCCTATCGAAGAGAAAAGCATCTTCGTCGACCCACTAAAAACCAGAATTCTAAATGGGCCCACAAAATGCAGTTCGGCATTCCTTCGGCTGGCCAGAAGATATTGCTACGATATTTGGTATTTTGTAACAGATTAAACTAATTGGAATTTATTTGGAAACCAAAACGATTCAAAGTGTTTTGTGTTTCTTGTTTGTTGACTGTTGCTTTTGTCTGCTGTCTGCTGCCATGGTTTCTGTTAATTTATTTTAAGAACTTTGTCGGTGGTTTTCCATTACCCTTTAAGCTAACAAATCGATAAAGGAAATTGAATTTTCGATTATAGATAAATTAAACATGCGCACGGCACGAGTTTCAGATTACGAGAGTCCCAATAAAATTAAAAGAAAAACGCAAAACTTATAAACGAACCTACATCATGATCGAGCAGTCTGGAGCTTATCATTTGTACTTTTGTTGGGTAATCTACATAATGATAGCCCCGAGATTACTTTATTGCCCCAAAAATCCTTTTGCTTTATGAGTAAAAGACTTTTGCGGATGATTCATTCGAAGATTTGGATTTATTTGCGGGATCTTAAAAGGCTCGCTTTATGAGTCAACCGTTGCGAAAGTTTTCCTGCTATCTGCTACCTGCCACATGTGTCACGCAGTTATGCTAAGAGAACGGGGCATGATCGTTTGGGTAACACAATAAGGCCATAAATTGGTGCCGAGGTCTATGGCTGATTGGAGCGATCTACCAATCGTACGACGCGACACGACGTCTATGCTGCATATCAGCTAGACAAATATGGCGACTGACTTTGTATTTGATGTAGTGCCAATTGCAAAAATCTACAGCTCTGTTTTGGGGGAGAGGTGAATCATCCAGGTGGTGATCAGGAGAGCCAGCCAGCCATCGAGCGGACGGACGGACGTGTTCTCAGGTAAGCTCTCTGTCAAACCGGTTACGCTACAATGCAAGCTATTGATAGCTGTGGGGGTTACTGCTGCTCTTCCACCTTATTTTTATTGCTGTCGTCGCTTTTTATACCCCGTCATCGAGCCTGTGAGACCTTAGAGTATATTCCTGATCAGCCGATGCATAACTTTCCGAACTTTGATCCCAATAAAGCTGAAAACATTCGATCTGCAGGGTATCTAAAGCTTCGACGCCCTAATCTAGTCTTTCTTATTTGTTCTCTTTTGGAAATTAAAACACAATATAGTAATATGCTGATAAAGGTTGAGCTGGTGAAGAGAACTGCTGATTGTAAAATGTGCAACTCCTCCGCCCAGCGTTTCCGCCAGAGAACTCCACTCCCCCAGTCACTGCAGGTTGTCCACCTTTTGGCTGACACAGTTTACTTACTGCTTTTGCTTTTGTTTAAACAAAAGGTAGGTGTGCAAACAAGGAAATGAAACATAAGTCAGCAATAAAAATGATTTTGGCTGGGGTGAAAAATGATTTATATATAGCAGAAGATAGAGGCGGGAAACTGTTGAATCCGCGTTAATATTGAGTCATATTTTTAACTACTAATATTCGAATTATGCAAATAAATCGACCAACAAAAATAACAGCTGCCCTAAGAGAGAACGATTGAGAGAGCGAGAGAGCACACAGTGTACACTAAGAGAGCTTTGGCGCTCAATTACATAAAAATCAAGAGAGAGAGAGGGAGAATTAAAAAGAAACGAAACGAAAGAAAAACAAACATTGCGGCAGCAAATAAACATTCAGTATTGACTTTAAAATTTTCCCATTGTATTTCATGGCAATCAAGGCAATATGTGATTGTAAATGTGGGCTCAGGTGAGTTAATGCTATGACTATAAACTTACCGCACAGTAAAATTAAAATGTCCAAACCCACGCGGCACAAGATTCTCTTATTTGTGTCCATGTTTTCGCGTTGCTGCTGCTGTTGCTGTTGCTGCTGGTTGTCTTCTGCCTCCTGGAGACGCACCTCGACCAAGTTGCTGTAGTGGTTGTTATTGTTGCTATGATTATTATTGTTAGCCACCGACACAACCGTCGACTGTCTGGTGCTGGCCACGTTAGCTTCTGATTCGGCACTCAATTCATTTGGCGGCCGCCGGAGCGGTGTTGTCTCGCTAACGGAAGATTCGTTACTCATTTTGGTGCTTTTGGGTGTAAAATCGGTTGATGCAAAAGCTTGCGTCAAGCTTTTCTCTCGCTCTCTCTTGCTCGCTCTCTTTGGCGCTGCTTGACAGTGAACTTGAGCTTAAGGCACTTTTGACTTGACTCTTTCGTGCGAAGGTAAAAATTCTGAATTCACGTCATAGTCAGCCTCTGGAACGCAGAATATGAAAAGAGATAAATGTGTATATGTTTATATTGTGGGAATAATAATAAAATGTTGAATAATAGCTGAGGCTGAGACGCCGGAGTATGGAGGCATTGCGTGAGTAATGCGTCGGCGCGGATTCCCTAACGATAAAACAGACAGGCTGTGACGATTCTTTCTTTTCCCTTTTACCCACTCTGATTCATATGTGTGTGAGTGTGTGCACATCTTGATTGAAGAACTTTATGAGTTATTAACACTCGAATGGAAATCACAAGCGGGTTCTCAAACGGGTTAAGTGACGTCTATTTAAATGAACAATCAACTTTAAATTTTTATTCAATTTAAGACTTGAGAATCTTCCACTCTTTTGGTTCGAACATCATCTCCGCATTCCTGCAATCTTAGATATCCCTTTAACAGAGTCTCCACTGTAGGCACTCTTTACCATGAGCTCTGCCATTCCTTCGATCTCTTCTAGAACCTCGTGAATTTCTATAATTTTGTGCAATCAACTCGGCCATCAACGGGGCGTTGTAATGACCAACTAGGGGCACGCAAACTGCTTCAGGTTCAACAAGCCCCCTTAATTTGACAAAACCTCAAGTGGCAAACGTCTTGTCAGATTCTTAGCAATGCTCCACTGTGCACGATCCGTTCAGAAGGAGCCAGTGCCCACTCATCGGGAAGAGGAGAGGAGAGCAGAGGATAGGAATCGAAGTTGTCAGCTTCGATTATGGCCGGTCCAAGGCAGCCATGGCAATCCTCCATTCGATCAGACAACGACTATTTATTTATAGATAGCAGAGGATTTCTGCCCACTCTGGTGCCTTCTGGAGCACTATTCTATGGATGCTCCCCACTAGAATCAACTGGTTGGCTGATGAATGTTCTCCCTCCTGGGGGGAATGACAAAGCAGCATCTTAATTAAAAGTACAACAACAGACGTGAGGAATACTCGTTTAAATTCATCGATATCATCTGACCTGGCCGGGAGCGTGCTTCCACGCACTTGAGATCTTTCTGTTTGCGATTATTTTCTTTAATTGTCAACTCCCCGGAAATACAAAATCCCATTAGTCGGGGCTAAAAATACCCTGTAGATGGCAGAGGCGTCGATGTGGTCCCCCCTTTAAAATTGTTGACCCATTAATGCTCGATTAATCTTGCTTTTATTTTTCGGCAAATGTTCATTTCTACACTTTATCGCTGGTGTTTATGACAACAAAGAGCGGGGCGAAAAGGGTTTTAGAGCTGTGTCATAAAATGTGACAAAATGTTTTTATGACAAACTAATTTAGTTTGGTAAATTCCTTACGATTTAGTCATGATTAAATGCAAAAAGGGTTTAACCCATGTTTTATTAAACAAAATGAAAGGGGTTGTAAAGTGAATATATTCATAGTTTAGCATGAAATCCCGATTATTTGGAGTTAATTTTTGTATACAAAACACTGAATATTTTGAGTATTTCAAGATCTGTTCACTCTTGGCTCTAATTTACGATCAATGGGTTGGTACAGCACCTGACTGATGCAATGTTCTGGTTGCGATTTATTTACGGCATTCATCGGAACTTACGGATTGAAGATTTGGAAATAGAAATTCTACTAAATCTTTCATAGGCGGACTTTCATGCGAGTATATAAATTGCTTCAAAAGAACTTTTCCTTTCCAAATGGTTAATCAATTGTTCATCAATCTGCCAAATCTTGTAAATCTTTCGACTTACGGGTATTTACATTATTCAATGATCTTTCAGTCAGTGTTTTAAAGCACTCCACAGTGCAATTAATTTCACGCGTTTAGCATATCAAAGGATATGTCATGTTCCCCGAGGATTACAAGATCAACGCGAAGGAGAGACAGTTGAAGGTCTCGCCTTCGCCTTTGCCTCCCACTCTCACTCTCCTTCTCCCCTGCTCATTTGCATATACAAGTTGAACGATTAACCGATCTCGGGCAACGACCACAAGCTGAGCCATTCGCCCCTCCTCCAAGACCCCCTCTCTCCCCCTCCTTCATTCGGATATCAGTTTTGGAATATTTCAGACAGCACATGGAGCGTATTAAGGTCAAGCTGCAGCAGCGCCGCCTGTTTATCCAAAATGGAAAAATAATTTAAAAATCAAGATAATCGTAAATATCGGTAAGTGTAATAATATTCATAATTTACATAAACAACAGAAGAAATATGTATATAAACTCGGCGCCGGGTGGCCAACAAGTGTATATGATGAGCATTTCGATCGGAATATCATCCAAAAAGAGCGCCAATTTTCAATATACAATCAGCCATGGTATGGGGTTTCAAATTCAGGCTGTACTTTGCAGACAACCTGTCGACGCGTCGACGGAAGGAAAATCGATACCAGATACCAAACAACCCACCGGACCCACCGCTGTATGTAAAGTGCATGTTTATTTGCTCTGTTAATGAATATTTTTGAATGCACTTTTATTCGGGCTTAGATCAGCAGAAGTTGGCCAACATTTACACGCGCCTGACAACGAAATTGAATACCGGGGAAGGTGGCAGTCGACAAAATACGGTGAGGTGGCAAATTAGATTGGTAGGAAATGACTGGCATTGGTAACCGTAATATGAGAGGGTTAGTTGATGGACAGCAAGCAATGCCAAATATTTCATACTGAATTGTATTGAATGCTTTTCGGCTGCATCTTGTAATGGCTTGTACTTTGGCCCATTGCCAATGCAGTTTCCCATGCCACGATCTGCCATGTGCCAGTGGGGGTGGCTGGGAGGAAAACTCTGATCGAACGTGAGGCATTCATGGGATTAATTAGCTAATAAATAAAGACCAGGCACCATGAAAAGCCGCACAAAACAAATTCCCAGTGCGTCGGCATGTTTGGGTAATCAAAATTGCATTCCCTTTTGCGTTTCAATAATTGATAAGCTATCGATGTGAGTGCCGCGAGCTTGTCGAGTAGCGGGGATGAGGTGATTCTGTTTATTTCCGCATGGAACAGGCCCATGAAATGTATTTCCGAAGAGCAAATACGCAAAAGAATGGGCAGGAACACTATGGCGAAAATCGATTTTAAACCAAACAAAAGAAACCCCCACGCAATCGATGAGCGAATTTCCTTTCCCCCTGCCCTACCCGTTTGTTTTTTTTTCACCTGCATAATTTATGAATTCCCAGACACTCACCCACTGAGGCACTCGATACGCATTCATTCGGTTTGCATTTGTTTATGTGACCGTCAATTTTTGGAGGCTCCACAGACACTTTGGTTGGTGTGTTTGTCGGCCAAGCAAATCAATAAAAACGAGAGATAACAAATATGGCCATATCCATCCGCTCCCTGAATAATTCGCCTCCACAAATAAACACTTTCTTTGTAAATTTTTCTATAATTAATTTACCTTTGCCAAAGAAACGTAAATAAATTGAAAAATGTTGATTTTGGTTAAGCAAGCCTTGTTTGCGGCGTCATCGTTAGGTCTGCCTTTTAAACTTATTTCAAGCAATTTTATTTGCCATCAATTAAACAAGAGCACTTTTATTATATATGACCGATTCGTAGCGGGGATCTTTGTCACAGTTAGCGGTACATAGAAATACATCCGAGCACGAAAGCAGAAAAAAGGCGAGTGAATGTGTGGAGGAGATAAGATTGCCGTTTGCCAGTTGCCAGTTTCCAGTGTTTCAGTCGCAGGCGGAACGAGAATTGCGACAGACAGAAGAGCGCAGAGAATTCTCTCTGTTATCGCAACGAAACGTTATGGAAATGGAATACAGTAAGGGGAGGAGGTCGAAGGTAATTTATAGAGGAGCTTCCATTAATGGTCTCATGGGTTGTGTTTTCTAGGAAAGAGGACTTTAATCACACCTAGAGCTATAGTTCAGTTCTTATATACATTTTTTATAACTTATCCCTTTTATCTAAATTTGCGACTATGGGAAGCGTATAACCATTGAAAGCTCATAACCTCATTAGCCCACATCCTTACAAGTTATACAGTATTAGATATCGCAAAGGTGGGAATTTCCTCAAGGTATTACCGCGCGAAGATTCCTTTCTATCGCTCATGCTGAACTTAAAGAACTTTTATACATGTCTAAACTTTGTTTGATAAATTAAATGTCTTTTACAAGTATTTACTCGTTTTCTAGTGGAATGTATCAATACAACAAGCATTACACTTACCTACATATGAAACACATTGGCATTTACCCTCCAACCCCCAAATTTCTTCCAGAATTCCCCTCCAATGTTTCATTCCAAAATAGTGCAATGATCAGAGAGAGAGAGCAAAAGAAAACAAAAGAGCGCTAGCGCTACCATTACTTCTGTTGTTATACCCTGTACTGCGATATTGGAGTATATTAGACTTGTGTATACGTATGTAACAGCCAGAAGAAGGGTTTCTTGTAGCTCCCTCTCTTTCTCTATATGTTTATCCTATCTCTCATTATAATTGAGAGAGTCCGCATCAACCAACATACTAATCTTTTTCGAAGATACCAAAAAGCCAGAGGAGCTGGCGGCACTCATCAGCTCCGATACTAATTTAGTCCTTAATGTATAGAATATATGTATAGTCTATAGGTTACATTATGTAAATCATAGGACTGACTAATTAAGAGGTATTTTAGTGTCGCGACTCACTTGCCGACTCGTTTCCATGCTGTTGCTGTGGCTGTGGCGCTGGTGGGCTGCCTGCTTTAGCAGTTTCATTCCATTTCTTTCCGTCGAGCGATTCGGGTGGTGCATGTCGCTTGCATTTCGGTTAACGGTACGTTTTCGTGAGTTTTTGTTTGTCGGAATTCGCGTCGCTGCGCATGCGAAGGAGAGCGCGCGACACAACGCATAGAAAAGTAGCAACAAGAACAGCGTCGATATACGTACATAAATCTTCGGAGAGAAATAAAGTGCAGACAAACAAACAAACAACAATCGAATGCAAGTGCAAATAGTGGAACAGATTTTTACGCGCGCACACCCAACGCATTTGGCTTTGTGCGCCGCCAGCAATATTTGTCCAAAGTTTTGACTCGGATTTGGTCGATTGCAATCGCTCATCGTTTATCGCTTCTTGCGCAATTCCCTTTGCCCACCAACTCCCCCTCCCAAGGAGCCGCTAAGAAAACGCCGACTTTACATTATCAATTTGTTGGTGCAACCCAAAAATCGAGCCACTGCCGCCACCGTCACCGTCGACTCTTATCACAGATAGTGACTTACTTTGTAAGACCCAACTGAATTATTGCCGATACGCGATACGAACACCAAGGAAACTCTTACCCAAGACAAACAGAGGAGCGTCCCGTTCCATCCCAGTCCATTAGCACATACTCGAAGAAATCCCCGGGTCGAGGATTATTCAAATATTTGTGTCCCAGTGTGCGGAGTGTGTGTCTGCCGCTGATAAGATGACCACCAAGACGGTGTCCAGGTGCAATAGAGCCATAAATTGAGGCCAGGTTCAAGCTCACTCCCCCCCACTCCCAGTGCTCCCGCTTTAGCTAAACCCTCCGATATCGCCTGCTGATAAACTGCACTCCAGAATGAGCAGCCTGCGTCCGGGAAGCGTCTGTGACACGACGCCACTGCAGCGCTTCGAGAGCCAGAGCAGCAGCGGAGAGGAGCCATCATCTCCAACGGCAGCCAGCATCATAGCAGCCGCCGCCGCTGCCGCCGCCACAGCCACATCGACATCCAATTCCCACAACCTAAACAACAACAACAATGTAAAACTTGATTTACAGCTGCCGACATTCGTTGGAAGCTCGGGACTGGGACTGGGACCGGGACCAGGCCTGGGAACTGGACTAGTAACCGGCCCAGGATCCATTGTCACCGGCAAAAGGCCCCTGCGAGGTCCAAAGAAGATTCTTGGACGCATTCTGCTGGACTTGTGTATGCTGAGCTGCGGTAAGTTGGGGGAACGGCATCGAATATAAACTATTATAAGGGGGTTCTCAGAGCAGGAAAGTAGAAGAAATTTAGAAATACTCATATGTACATATGTATGTATGTATATAACAAAGAGTGGTTATTGATGGGTAAGAGGCAATATTGGTAGGTGAGTTTCCTAGGATTAGATTAAACTTTAGTTTTCAGAAAAGTAGATCCACAGTTCCGAGCATTCTTTGTGCATCGATTTCGGGGAATAAATGCATCAAAATGAGTTCCAGTAGGGATGCTCAGTGTACCCCAATTTAAGAGAGAACTTTAAACTTTTCGAAATAAAAAAGTATTCTTTCAAAAAGAAAAACCCATTCGAATTGCTCCCATTTCCAGTGAAGAATTGTTTTCTTTTCTAATCTAAGTTCTGAATAAATCAATTTTGATGGAGGCAGCTATATCACCATCACACTGTGCATTCACTGCCCCAGGGTGGTGGTCTGCCGCCATTCACACGTTTTATGATCTCTTATCATGTGGCAGCAATTGATCTCTTGCACTTGCAAGTCATGAACCCATTCCACTTTTGAATGCATCACGCGCGGCCGCCTATGATGATGGGGTTCCAGAGGATGGGCTTCCATCTGGTGTACTGTATTTGTGTATATAAATATCTACTGTATCTAAGGTGAACAAGCGCCGCATTGTTTCCTCTTGAGGTTCTGATGCGGAATTGTTTTTAAATGCTTCCAGCAGTGTTTATTGATGGTGTGGTGTTCCTTTGTGGTTGTATTAGTATTTCAATGTTTTCAATAATGAACAGGCAGTTTTCGACCAAGCGAAACCCAAAAAACGATCTGAACGGTCCACAAATAAATAGATACTCGTACGAAAAACAAAAACACAAAAAATGTACGCGAGTATTTATTCGCGCATCGAGTTTGGTCTGATTTATTTTATTCAATTTGTGGCAAGCTCTCGTTTTGCAGGGGGAGAATTTGATTGTATTGTACTCGTTTCCATATATAATAATCGTCAGAAAAAGCAGCAGCAGCCGCAGCCACAATAGTCATCAGCAACATCATCACCATCATCACCATCATTCACCATGGTCTGTGTTGTTTACCCAAGTCCAATTAAGGCTGGATCAGCAGACCTTGCTTCCATGAATTGGACACCACTGGGCCACCCATTGCAATGGGAAATATCTCAAATTCCATGGGGCAGAATAACTGATATCTGAATATCTGAGAGCCATGCCCTGATTTTCGTTGTATTTTCCAGTGGGTCTGCCTATGCTGGGGCTCTCCTTCTGGGGCGAGCCCTTCAAGCGCGGCTTCTTCTGCAACGACTCGTCTCTGAAGCATCCCTACAAGCACTCCACCATACGCAGCTGGATGCTGTACCTCATGTGTGGCGCCCTGCCCGTTGTTCTGGTGAGTCAAGGGCACCTTTATTTTGGTTGCTTTGATGACTAATTCAACGTACTTTCCCCCAGATAATTCTGGTGGAGTTTTTCAGGGGCCAGGACAAGCGTTTGCATGGGCCTTTTAAGAGCCAAATGGCCAGAACTGGCAGTGGCTATCATATCTGTCACCTGGAGCTGTCCTACTGGCTGCTGGAGTGCTACCGGAAGATTGGCATCTTCATCTTTGGCCTCGGCGTCGAGCAGCTGACGGCGAACGTAGCCAAGTATGCAATCGGAAGACTGAGACCGCATTTTTTCACTGTAAGCAGGAGGGAGAGCTGCGCTCCTCTCAAGGGTTACGTTTACTGAGCTCTGTTTGTTCCTGTTCTTATAGCTCTGCCAGCCCGTTCTTTGGGATGGTAGCAATTGTAGTCATCCCATGAATGCCGGACGCTACATCGAAGAGTTCACCTGTGGGGCAGCGGACATGAATGCGAAGGGGATCAGGGATATGAGTCTATCGTTCCCCAGTGGACATGCCAGTTTCTCCTGCTATGCGATGCTCTACATAGTGGTAGGTCCTATGCGATAAACTGCTGGAGTACCATCCTCTAATTTCTAATCTTATTTCTGCTTAAAGCTCTACTTGCAGCGCCGCATGCATTGGCCCAGGCTCAGGATGGTGCGACACTTGCTGCAGTTCCTGCTGCTCCTGTTCGCCTGGTACACGTGCCTCACGCGCGTCTCCGACTACAAGCATCATTGCTCCGATGTGCTGGCGGGAGCCGGCATTGGCATTACCTATGCCATTGTTGTGGTGAGCTTTAACGAGATGTGCCCATGGATAAAGTGGTATTTAATTCTTACTATTTTGCAGACCTCGACCATGTGGTAGGCTGGACGATTCTTTTGAGGGTGCCGGTTACAAACCCACCCCCCCGCAACCCACCGCACTGGCCTGCGATCGCTTTAGAAGATGTTTCATCTGCTGGAAGTTCAGTTTTAACTTTGTCTCAAATATTGACCATCGCTAGCATATAAGCACATATTTATCCTACATATATGTATGTCTCTGTCCCTGAGTGCACGTTTCAACCATTTTTACTTAATAAATTTCAGTCGAATATGTTTTAACATTATACAATATTTGAACTTCCCTTAATTGGTTAGTGAAATTGATGACAATTTATTCGGCGTGTTCTGAGTAATGGTTTTAGTACTCTACGATGATACTGAATGAATGGAAACCAAGTCGTCAATTATCGTTTGGATTTCTGACAAAACAAAAACTGATGTTCTCTCCCCCTCTACGAATGAGTCGTTGATTGATCGATTGTACATGCTTGGGGGGGTTTTTTGGAGAAAGCAAAGTGCTCCATCATAGATGTAGTTTGTAGCTTTGCTCTTTCAATCTTTAATCAATTTATTTATCATGAGACACTCCCCAATTCAAGTTTTGCAATTGCATACTTTAATCATTGATTTCTTGCCAAAACAAGCAATTTAAATCAAATTACGCAAGGAAGTGTCCTTGACGGGTGTAGATTAATTACCACCACGAATGGTGTATGGAAACCCGATTTGCACTGCTGTTTTTGCTCGAGACGTAAAGATATTGGAGCTGGTAGGCGCCAGATATAATAGTCGAAAGCTGGCCAGTTCCAGTTTGTAGATCTCTGATCTATGGCTAATTAGAGATTGGTTGTGGCAGTGGCAGAGTCGTCTGCGCTAGTCAGCAATTTGTGGTTTTTAATTACCCTGTGGCATTTGCCCCCCCCTTCACCAACGATCTTCGATCTCCCCGATCCACGATGCCCGATCAATTTGCATATTATTTACATATTAAACGAATTTATCGCCCGGGCCACTCAACAAGTGAATGGAGAGAAGGTGCAGGAAGAGCAGGAGTTGTACAAGGAGCTGCTGCTGCCTTGATGCATCACTCAATCAGGCAGTTGGACAGCCAAGTGCCACTCACTCACTTTGCATTAGGAACTGCTCTTCCGTACTGCATCTCCATCTACTATATATGTATATATATATATATATATATATGTGATGTGGAACCATTCCGGCTATCAGCACTCAGGCCACTCCGACAGCCAGGAGATTGATGCGGCTGTAAAACATACACCCAGAACATCGTCATTCGCTGGAGTGCTGCATTCTACCGAATTTCTATGCAAGCCTTTCAGCAATTAACACCATTTTTATTCAGCTTTTATCGCAGTAATTGCATTTGGTTCCCCCAAACCCGATTCCCCAATTTCCCCAATTTTCAATTGCCCGCATCTGCTGTCAATTCTTTTTCCTTTCTATTTTCTTTTTGTTTTGATGATTTTGGATGTGGGAACAGATTGGGGTTCTACGCGTGTCTGTCAATGGTTTCAACTTTATGGATAAAAGACAGCCAACGTTTGACACCGAATGTTGCCCCACAATTGCCCCACAGATGCACAAACTTATAGCAAGAGAGAGTGTGAGGCAGATCCGAAGTTAGGGCTGTGAAAAATAGATGTTTGGCCAGCCAGAGCCAGCGGGTTTGCAATTTTCGACTTTTCATGCCATAAAATAGGCATGAGGCGAATTCAGGCGCGAAATTCATTTTGAAGCATGAAAATTACAGCATCGAAAAGAAACAAAAGGCATAAAGGTATTATGCTTCGTTTTTGGGGGAAGGTACAAAGGGGAGGGAACAAGAATTATTACATGGACTAGCGCTGGTTACCTACATATCCCAGAGAGAGGTGTATATTGCATTGGGGAGGATTTTGTGACTGATAGAATGATGATGACCGATTTACTCTCCCCTTCCTACATATTTTGGAAGAATTGTTCAAGGACTGCTAGGAGCCTTTGCATCATCGTTTTAGTGTCCCTTTCTTTATAGATAATTTAATATAAGAAATCTCCTACTAGGAATTTCCATATTTTACAGGTCATCAGCTGGTTGAGTTTCTCTTCTGCCACTTGTTCTAGCTGCCAAAACGAGTTGCATGGCCAGGCTGCATCTGCATTGCTGTAACAACATTTTCCTCCTCCGCCGCCAGGCAAAGGCCACAATTCATTTCTCTAGTGTTCGGAGCCGAGCATAAAAGGCGTCGAATTTGTCCAGCACGTACACTGCCCAAGAGAGGCAGCAGGCAGGCGGGGGAGTGGGAGTAGGAGGACGGACCGCAGGAGGCCAGGACGTGGGCAGGCGTGGGTATTTCAATCAGCGCTGACCGCAGCCTTTGCTGGACGTGCAACGTGTGCAACCGCACAATAGGTGGGCCCAGGGCAGACCCAACCGACATGTCCTGGGTCGCCTACGTGAACAATTATTTATTTGATTTGTCGTGGTCCTGGTGCTGGTGCTGGTGCTGCTGCTGGTCCTCACTCTCATCGAAGTATGTCTTGGTCTACGTCTAGTCCTTGTTCCTCTGATCGCTGTCCGTCCTGGCTCTGGAGGCGTTTGGCAATTAGAGGCTAAGGCTGTTTCGCGACGGCCCTAAACGTTTATTAATGAGTTGCAGTCGGGGCTCCGAGACGCGATGTGTGTCTGCCCCAAAGCGGAAATCTATAAATCTTGGCCGCGCTTTTGCAGATCCCCCGCCCGATAAAACTGGCATCCCAAACTTATTCCCAAGCGAACGCTGCGAGGGGCGTGGCGGAGTGAATTAAATTTATGCGAATATTAGAAAAGTTTCCTCCCCTCCACAATCCATTCCTTAACTCGTAACTGCTTTTGTTGGATTGTTCATGGCGTTGCTTAAGATATTTCCATTCGAATGGGTTTAGTTTCCCAGCAGTTGGCAAATGTTGTCACGATCCCAAGTGTCACATAAATAATGAAGCCTTGGCAGCCGGGGCAGCCACCCCTTTTGGCATGTTGCAGCTAATGACATGGCTGAATGGGCTCACAGCAGGAGGAGGACGACTACGGCCAGGCTGAGGCTGAGGCTAAGGCTGAGGCTGAGCCCACTTTGACACCTCTCTTTGAAATCAGACCGCTTCGCTATGCATCGTTTCTTTGCGTTCACAGGCCGCCTGGCTGGGATCTGTGTGATGTATGGGATCGTGTTGGTAAGCAGAAGACCGACACTGGCCTGTTTGCCGATGCTTACATTATCTCTCGGCCACTACAAAGTGCCAATGTTTGTTGTTTGGACAGTTAACATGAGCACGCAATAGATATGCTGATGTTAAGGCCATGAATTCCAGCCATTATGCAGGCCAGGCATAGATGGGCACAGATTACTTTGATGAAGACTAATCCCAATGAAATTGCTTATCAATTTTAAGCAAACATTTTTATCTGTAAGATCTATAATGGGGCTGCCCATGCTGGACAAAGTACATTGAAATGAAAATTGCCAGCAATTTGCTGATGCCGAACAATCTGCGCTGTGCAAATTTTAATTGAATAAACACAGCGGTTAGTCGTCTGTTTGCATTAAGAGTCTGCATCGCGGCAGCTGGAGCTGAAGCTGAAGCTGGAGCATGGCCAGCGATCAACTCTAATTAGCGGCAACAAGTCGAGACAAGCAAGAAATGGACAACGGAAGCGTTCAATTATAAAACATGCCCCCAAGGTAGGCAAGCAGACAGGGAGACAGGGAGGGACTGGGACTGCAGTAGCTGCAGGTCCTGGCACCCATTGGGGTGTCAGAAATATTGTCAAAGTCGTTGCTCGAGCAACACTTTTCTGCCTTTATCGATCGATGGCATTTGCATACTGCCCGCTGGCCACGGGCCAAGCTGGCACCCGCTACCTCTCTCCGCCCGACTGCCTACCACCTGCCAGTTGTCTGTCATCCGCATTGATGGCGGGCATTATTGTGGTTTTTATGCCGCCAGTGCGTGATACGGTTTTCCTTATCGATGCCAGCCATGGCCTGTCAGATTTATATCAGTCGTAAATATATTTGCAATAATCGGTATCCAAATATGAAGCGTGACATGTGTATGCATCAATGGTGATGGCTCAGCGAACTGCTCTGCCATATGGCTGCTTCTGCTGCTGGCCGAGCACACACCCAGTGCCCAGGTAATCCCGTTCCCGCTCTTGCTCACTCTGGCGACGGGCAGCACGCTCCGCGGCCGTGTGCGTCATGTATTGCTGGTGCCAATCACGATTGCGCGCCTGAAACAAAAGTTACCATGGATGAGTGGCACCCACAGAACGCCGACTGGGACGTCGACTCACCCTGGCGCAGTGTTTCTGCATGAGCTCCTCGTAAATCTGTCGATCCTCGCGTATGTTGTAGCCGACATCCTCGCGGTGGTTGGCCTCTGCCTGGCTGGCGGCAAGCTTCAGATTCAGCTGGATTTGATCCTGAAGATCAGTGAATTGTTTGCGACGATTGGCCTGATGCTGCTGCACTTCCATTTCCTTCCTCCTCGCATCATTAACGGCAGCCACATCCAGGCTAAGCGAGGTGCAAAGATGACAATCTGGATGGCTTTAAAGATCCGTCTACTTACGCCTCGGAGCAGGCGTGCTGCTCGGCGAGCACTTGCTGACAGAGCTGAGCCTTCTGCTGCTGATCCCTGGCCAGATTCTCAGCCTGACACTGGCCCTCGATGAGGCGTCGCAGCTGCTGCTCGTACTGCTCCTGCCGGGCCCGGCTCTCGTCCAGACGCTGCCACACCCGCTGCCAGAGGATCTCCACGCAGGCCTGGCGACGCTTAAGAGCCCGTCGATCCTCAATCTGCTGGAGCTGTGCCTGCTTGCTCTCCAACAGGATTTGTTTGGTTTGCATGTGACGATGCGCCTCGGAGTTCTCGCTGCAAGGAGAGATAATTGCCAAAAAGGGTGCCTGGGTGCCTGGGATGTGACGGCGACTTACATTTCCCGCTGTTGTTGCTTCACTTTCAGCAGCTCCTGCTCGGCCTCCTCCCGCTTTAGACGCTCCATGTGAATCCACTCGTGGCGTTTCCTTTCCGCCTCGTCGGCGCGTGCCCGCAGAAGCTCTGCCACCTCCTCGTCCACCCTCAGTGCATCGCCCTGCAGCTGCACATAGAGCTGCACGCGGCGGTTGTCCAAATCCTCTGACCATTGCCGCATCCGCTGTGCCACCTGCCAACCGATTTGCGATTTCAGATTTCGCCGGCTGGTAAGGTTGAGAAATTCAATGGTTTCCATTTGAAATGGATGGTTTCGCTTTGGAATGTTAACTGTTGTTGAAAAAACTCCAGGAAACCTTGGTTGCATTTTGCCTGCTGCCAATGACAACGGTAAATAAAATAAGGTGAAAGACTATTGGCTATTGTTACATTAATGTTTTCATATTATTGTATATCGCTTATGTTTCATTTATTTTCCCGATCTAAATAAAACTTCTCATTTCTTTTAAATGCGCACAGAAATAACAGCCCAGCGTCCTTTTCTGCTGGTCTGGCAGCACACAAGGCAAATTCTTTCCCGCACCATATTCGGTTGATCTGGCAGCTCAAAAATATCGCACATAGAAAAATACCGAAATGTTAAAACTTTCCAAATGTTAATGTTAATCAACATATATATTGCACCGCGATAACATTTATGACCATCTGCATACCTTGGGATAGTGGATTGTTTCAAACCAGCTGGGAACAACAAGTTTAACGTTAATTAAAGGAAATAGGGTATAAAAATGTCCATACCCATAGATTTATCTTGCTTGACCAGCAACAATGACGTCACTTTTAGTCAACATTTACGTTTTACGGTTTGGCCGTTTTTGTTTGAACCTTATTATGTAAATAATACAATAAAAAATAGTTCTGATACTAGCCAATCTTGTAGAAAATTGATGTATCTATTGGATGAAATTATTTGTTTAGGACTGAGAGTGCTAACTAGCTAGTAATATTAAACTGAATTTCAAAATCATGGAATACGATTTCAATCAATAAAAAATAACTTTATCCCATTGTTGGACCAGGGGGGTATTTAATAGTCCCACAAATTTATGTAACTTTAACATATTTTACGCATTTCAGGTGAAAGATGTCGGTGGTAATTTTTGGTTTGTAAGTAAAAAGGAGGATATATCTACAAGAAGAATATACACACAGTTTTATTTTCCGCGGTTTAACAAAGGGTGCTCAACCTTTTAAATAGACGGCTGTTAAGTGGGTTAAGTCTCGTTTGGTCGCAGGATTGCCCTGGTTTTCTTATGGTATTTAAATGGTATTTCTCGAAACTGAAATGGTATTTAATGGTATTAATTTTTTGTCTGGATGGTATTTTATCGTCATCGGCGCGGTCACACTGTGCTCCACCTCCGCGTTCGCGCTGTTGTCATCGCTGCTCTGCTGCTCCAAAAAAGCCCCCAAGCCTCTTTTGACCACGCAAACGGTGTGTTTTTTGCCTTTAATTTGCGCGGAGTTGGCCAAACTCCGGTGACAGTGGTGTCCGCTGTTGGCAGTGCCTTAAAGAAGTGCAACAAGTGGTTATACACGCTTTTTACAACGTTCCCCAGTGCCTTACACCGACAACCCACTCACACCAATATAATTCTACCTGCCCAGCTAATCGTGTGGTGTGTGTTTGAAAAACAACAAAAACAACAACAAGTTGCTGCTTTCGTCGCAGTTTCCGAGAGTGTGTGTCTGTTAATAACGCCAAAAAAAATGTTAATTAATGCTTTATTCAATTAACAAAAGCCCTGCGAGTCGATCAAAAGAGTGAGCGTGAGCGAGACAGAGCTAGAGATAGAGATCTGATCAGATCAGATCTTTGAGAAAATCCCCAACGCGAGGATCTGTATCGCGTATAACCCATAAGTCTGGTTTATAAATATAGATTACAAGTGCACTTAAGCAAATAAGAAACCAACAATAATTAACTGAACAAATAAAACGCCAACAGCTACAGGTACGGTACGAATATAACGAATATTACAAATAATTGACATTTCGCCTGGCGGGCGATCTTTTCTTTCTTTCATATTTTCACATTCCTGCATTCTCGTGCTCTTCCCGCTGTCTATCTTTCTCTTTTGGCTGTTTCTTTTGCTTTGCATATTTCGAGTGTCGTGTAATTTTTTTGCCTTTTCATTTTTGCAAAAATATTTTCTTTCATTCGGGCGGGTGGGGGCCTCGGCACTTGCCATCTCTTTTCACCAATAAGAGCGGCTAGAGCGGCTCGGTCTAATAAGAGTCTGAAGTTTCTTGTTTGGCCACCAACACCACAGAGCGACCATTGAGCACGCACTCACACACGCTCACAGCCTAGCTACCTGACACACACGACACGCATACCTGAATGCTTTGGAATGTTGTTGCTGCCTTTGTGTTCCCAATACATATCGTTGTCAACGGTTTTTGCTTATCAATAGAATATAACACACAAACACACACACAGGCATGGACAATAGGCAGCAGGTTATGATTGGGATTATTAAAAGAGAGAAAAAGAAGAGCCGGGGAATGCCTCTTGAGAGAGAGTGGCAGTTGCATGGCATTTTCCATTTCCGCTGCAAAATTTCTGTGTCAATCACCTGTTCTGCAGTGCTGGCATTTCTTTTCGCATGCCTTGGTTGGCCAGCAACAAATGGGGAAAAAGAACATGATATTGTATACATAGACCTCGTCGCTGATGCCAGCGATGCCAGCGCTAAGTTCCCACAGAAATTCTAATAAAAAACCCGCTAATCTGCAGCCAACACTGATTGAATTCGCCGCGCCTGCTCCCCTTCGCCATGCTCCAATCAGCTGTTCGAATTCGCCTGTGTTTATGTTGGCTGCCAGCAGAGACGCGAGCAGCGCTGCCGTCATTTGTTTGTGGAACTTCGAGCGGTGCGCAAGGATAAAAAGGATATGCCGCAAGGATAAGGCATTTGGCGAGGCTCTGTACGTGTGACAGTGTATGTGCTCAAGTGTGTGTGTGGTTTTTCAATTATTCAAGACGCAAACCGAAGAGAAAATAAATTTTATGCCACTGCCGCCTGCATCCCTGCCACTCCTCCTCCCACTCCCCACCAAAGGCCCAAAGTGCAAGGCTGCCGCTGCAAAGCAATAACATAAAATGCGGCGAGCAACATCATGTGGAATAGGGAGAGACTTAAAGAGAGGGAGAGACAGAGGCGAACGGCTCAAGTGGCAAAGTGCAAATGAATTAAATAAATAAAAGACGCAACGAAAAATAAGCGAAAACGAAACGAAACAAACCTCAAAAGTCTAATATGTGTCTGCGGTTGCTGTTGTTGATTCATTCTTTCTTTCTTCTATCTCCTATTGTTGTTTCACCGTTTACTTGGCACATTGCATAAGTGTTTTCTCTGCCCCTTTCTTACGCTCTTTACCTACCGTTCCTCAATTGCAGATAAGCAACGCAACTCAACTGAACTCAACGCTACGTGACGTACTATATTTGCTTATCACTAATTCAGGAGATAGCCACAGACCCACCGACTAGCGACCACCGAGCCCAGACAGGACAGGACCCAGGCGAGCGACAATGGAGTCCATGGAGTACGAGATGGCACGCAATATGACGCTGCTGTTCTTCCTGGAGCGCCTCCTCGACAAGGGGGAGCCCCGCACCGTGCACGATCTGTCGTGTCAGTTCGGCAACAAGGAGTTCACCAAGGAGATGCGGCAAATTGCCGGCGGCAGTCAATCGGGTGAGTGCTCCCCAAACTACAGTAGAACACCGCTTAGCCGAAATTTATTGAGTGGAAATCAATGCAGATCCAACTACAGTGGAACCAGCCTAACCAGACACTTTTCTGATTAGTTTCCGCCTACATCCATGATCGAAGATATTTCTTCGCTGTTCGAGGGAATTCAATCCGTTGCTTTCTATGATATTTGCCCATTTCCATTGGCCAGTACAGGTCCCAGCATGAAACATGAAACTTGTTTGCTGAAAACTAATACTGGACATGTCACATTTGTACGGCTATATGAACATTCAATACACATTGTGCACCTGCGGGCCAATGTTTGTCATTGCCAATGATTGCTTTTGTTGTTGCTGCTGTTGTTGTTGTTGTTTGTATTACCAAGTGCTTGGCGGCCAAGTGCACATGTCATTGGCACTGGCACTGCCACTGCCAGAGGGGAGACATTGTCTCTGTCTCCTTTTCCATCTCTCGACTGAAGCTGCGCCAATGCACAAAACCACAAAAACATGCCAATGATTTTTCAGTTGCAGCTTTTTATTGCAGACGCGACACTGCAATCGATAATGCACGTGTTGTTGTCGGTTTTTGCTCTATTCCATTTCCACTCTTATGCACGTTTGCTTTGCCCTTCCTTCCCTCAGTTCTTCTCCCTCCTTTCTTTCTCTACCATACGCGCTCTTGTGTGGATTAATTTACAAATGCTCTCAAGGGCCCGCATGCTTTGGAGGCCTAAAAAACTAATAGTAAAACTGCAATAGTCGATATGCCGACTAAACAATACCCGCTAGTCATAATAGTCATATTTTGGCACTGCAATTTATGGCTTCAATCAAGATACGATGGAGATGATTGGTAGGTACATAGATAGGGTAGAAACATAATAAATAAATATGGATAAAGAATTTCGATAAATTCAATATGCCCTTGAACTCCCCGAGTACTGGGTAAAGATTCTCCCAAAATCCCAAAACGCAATACATATGGCTCCACACTACTCTCGACATTTGGTTTTCCATTGACAATTCAACACGTGAAGATTCTCACTCTTCATGCTATTTATCAAAATGCATGCTTCGCGGAGAATCTCCAAGAATAGACACAACAACACACAACTTTCAGTTTCTAAAGATAGGTGCCGTTCCACTTGAGGCAAATTACTTGGTAAAGGTGCAATGCACTTTCCCTTTGCTTTCAGATATTTATGTGGGCACTCCGAAGATGAATGTTTGAAGTGGTGGCAGGGCCACATCCAAATGTGGGAACAGGAAATGGCAAACATTTGTTTACATTGGTTCTTAACACATGAACAGATTAAATGCCTTGTAAACAAATTGAGAGCTGAAGATGAATACATTCATGGGAGTAGTGTGGGAATTTACATAGGGAAATTCTGGGCGAAGCTTAACGGATTATCGTTATCGTTCACTCAGCCTTAAAGCTCTAAAATGTGTCTGAATTTTAGTTGAATTCTGTACGAAATAGTCTTCAACCAAGTGTTACTAATCGGAAATAAAGTTTAAATATTATTGAAGATAAATAATTTCCCATTCCTTCTGTGGAATCAATTTTGCCCGTTTGCCACTTCTTCACAGTTCTTTCTTCATGGCCCAACATGAATGTCACACTTTGTGACTGCATTAATTGCAGCGCAACAGAAAAACAAACATTTGACAAAATGTTTATCGCATTTGCTGATTTCCTACACATGTGCGTGACGTGACTGTCTGCTCGTTCCACGGACAAGACTCGCGACAAGACAACTCGTGTTTGCCCCCAAAGCAAGCAACATTTGGCAAGTAATTTGGCGCTAAAATACTTTAAGCTTTGGCTTAAATGTTGCTTTTAACCCAGAACGCAATAGACGCAAAAAAGAAACGCTGGAGAAACCTATGGGAAATATCCGACAGACACGCAAATCAGAGCCGAGAACAAGGAGATATTAGATACGAAATATCAAGGTTTGGCTTATAAATAGAATAGCGTCAGTTATCCTTTGGCTGATACTTCTAATTCCCTATCAAATGGGTGATAAGGAGTTCTCTTAGGTCAGTGGAAAACCAATTTTCTCCCCATAAACTCCTGTTTACTCTCCTGGGTACGACCTAAAACCCTATAAACATATATTATGCTGCTTCATTTTTGTCAACGTGTTGTTTGTGCAACTTATAAACCGTTAAAGCCGCAAGGGCTGCTGCTTATACCGTATACCCTTGTGTATGCCACCACCTCACCGCAGTAACCCATCGAGTCGTTCCATTATGTAGTTTTTGCGGTCTGCCATTGATGGTGGGGATTGTGATGGGGGGTGGGAGATGTAGAGACGGAAAGGAAACGTTGTAATAGAAAAGTGTCGATTACGTGACAAAAATGTTCAATTGAATTTCAATAAAATTGCATGGATATCCCATCCCCCATCCCCCATCCATTTGTTGCTTCAATAATATATGGCGATGTCTGTGTGTGTGTGTGTGTCCGTATGCATATTCCCCATCGGATTGATGAGGGTTTTCGACCAAAATTTTTGGGGAAATTAACGTCAAAAGCAATTTTCTAACCAATAGAAAGAAATTTAACCATTCCTGATGGAACCGAAACAGTAACTTGGTCTTCTTTAAGTTTGGTTTCAAGAGCTTTGCCCTCGTTTATCTGGGAACTTAAATTTCACTGCTAATTCAACACCCAAACAAAACCAACAAAACCCAAAGTTGTGATTGTTTTTTTTTTTTTGCGGTGCAAATCATTTGGACAAACACAAAAACATGACCATTTAGCTCTCTTTATCGTTTGGCCATTTTAAGCTGCCTCCAGCAGAGCGAGGGGGGGAAGCCGCAGCAGCAGCAGCAGCAGAGAGCCAACCCAACCAACGGCTATCTTTAATTGCACACACACGTATGGCTCACACACTAGAGATGGGCGCGTGTCGTGGTTTGCATGGCACGTACCCAACACAAAGTCACGCATGGGAACGAAGGAAGACTAAATACCAGTACCTTTTGCTACCTTTTTGGTCATTCCTTTGATCGAAGAGGGAAGATCTATTTGGATATTTAAAGCGCCCCCAAGCTATGTTTTTTTCTCTCATTTTTTCCAGCTTTTATTATAGATCCGCATTTATGCTCTCACGCACGAAATGGAAAGGCACGCGCCAGGTGTAGCTTTGGCCCCATCTCTAGCCCTCATCTAGCCCTCTCTCGTTCTCTCGTACACACAGACGTGTGTGTATCACACACATGCACGCACTTCACATGCCAAGCCTTAACGGGACTAGCGAAGGTTCGTTCGCAACTATTTTGTTGTTTTGGTTTTTTGTTGAGCAATCGATTTCCAAACCAAAATGTTGTCAAAGTAAACGAAACACAAAAACACAATATCTGCTGTTGAAATGCGCGAATAAACATACATACATAAGTGAATAATTATGGGGTGCCAATATCTGGATGAATCTCATAAATTGCAATAAGCTAATCTCCCCAACCCAATCGATTGACCATAAAATGAATGATTAGCTGATTGACCTGTGGCTGAAGCTTCCGCAAAGGAACCGTGCATTCCACCGTTACACATTTCAATTTTCGGCATCGAAAAGGGAGGGAGAGAGAGAGAGCGAGAGAGAAACAAAGTGTGCGTGGGTGAGAGAGACATTCTCGTAAATTTAACGATTTTATGCGAACGGCTGCTAAAAGGGGGGGCGACGGGACTGGACTGGGAAATCCTTTAACGCCTTGCCGCCAGCCGGTGCTCAATGTTCCTTAACCCCTCCCCCCTCTTTCAGACGGCATTGCGTGTCAACATTTTGTGCGTTCCGAGGCACCCAAGGCTTTTATGTTATTGTTAACTTTTCCTTCGAGGCAAATTGGTAACTGCTTTCGGCAAAGAGAGCACAGGAGGCATTGATTTTTGTTGGTCTTCACAGCTGACATTAATTGCAAAAAGCACAACGATTTGTTTAAGCCAAAAATGAATTTGCTGTTCATTATATTTTTGGTGAACTTTTGTGCCCATTTGGCTTCTAATTGATTGAGAACTGTTTGACAGCCGCAGTAGCAGCAGCAGCAGGAAAAGCGCCGCTAATGATTCCACAATGAAGTGAGTTACCCCCCGCCAAGAGGAAATTTAAGAAATTTGAGCTGCAAAACTTCACCTATTGCCATCGCGCAGTTGTGTCATTTCTCCTGCCCCTTTTTGCTTTGGGAGGCATAAAATCTTGAATTTATGGGCAGACATAACCCTTTTACCCCCCATCATGCAACAGTGCTACCTGTGTGTATTCGCTCACATTCGAATTTACAACATCTCGGTGGCCAAAACGTGGGGAAACATTTCCGTATTCCTCAATAAGCGGAGTACCATAAATACACATAAATTTATAGCGAGTGTCCTCGGTGCATTTGAAAATTGCCATGGCAAGAATATAAAAAAAAAAAATGTGTCCAAGTGGGTCGAGCCGTAAAATGTGGCACCACCGCCACCGCCACAACCACCCCCTGACACCTGCCACCTGCGCTCCACTAAGAGAGCCAAAAATGTTTGTTTGCCAAGAAATGCGGCTAAGCACACAAACAGACAAATATTGGACCAGCCCAGCCAAGTACTTGGTATAATATTTTGCCATGGCACATTCATACATATCTACTATATATATATATATATTTTGTGTATATGTAAGTCGTGCAGATAGTCGTACATATAGCTATGCATATTACATATTGGGGTTAGGTCCTCCTGGCCTTCGATAAATATTAATATTGAAATGTTTTTTTTTTGTTTTTTGTTTTTGTGGCTTACAACTTTTATGAACTTCGATTTGTGGCGCGTCAGTTGTGCCCTTCGGATACCTTTTCTGTGTGTGTGTTTTTTTTTTTCAACCACTGGCCACCAATTTCAATTTCTCTAAGTAAACATAAAATTGAATTATGCACATGTTGCCACGATGCTCGAACTTAATGCGTTAGGATTTCTCTCAGCATAGGTTGGAATGGGGGTGACGGTGACTCTTTCCAGCCATTTGTCAGCCTTTGTGGCTCATTGGGCAGCCAGCCCTTAGTCGGTGGAGGAAAGTGGGTGGAAAATGGTGAGCCAAGATGTTTGTTAAGGGATTACATTTTATTTTGATTGACTCGCCAAATC
Source organism: Drosophila obscura (assembly GCF_018151105.1). Taxonomy (NCBI): domain Eukaryota; kingdom Metazoa; phylum Arthropoda; class Insecta; order Diptera; family Drosophilidae; genus Drosophila; species Drosophila obscura. Next base: position 9,070,369 of record NW_024542774.1, on the reverse strand, counting down.
CGTAGACAATCCCCTTGCATAATGCCCATCCGATTCGATTAATCAGTGCTCGCTTCGAGTTTGTCTCGCACGGAGTTATGTACGAGCGGTACGAGTATGTCAAATGCAATTGAATTAATCTATGCCTCGCATTATAAACAAGTTCCAGCCAACAATGAGGCTGAATCTGTGACTGCCAACACACGCAATGGAGCAGTGCAGTACCCTACCCTCTGTAGTGAGTGCTCTCTGATCTATTCAGCGCTGCGTGGCGTTTGCCTTGCTGTCACGTCAGATTACGCAAACAATAGAGAATGGTTGTGGAGCTGGGACTGGGGCTGTAGCTGGGGGATAGACAGACATATGGAGAGTGGAGCGGCAGTCATCACAACATTCCTACCATCATACCATACCGGATGATGATGGAGGAGGGTTGGGTCGCATCGCGTCCCGTTTTGGGCCTTACAGTGTGGCAGTCAGTCAGTCAGTCAGCAACTATGACCTGATTCATCAAATAAATGGTGCGCTCGGTCGGGTTCACTTTGCATGGCTTGAGTGCATACACTGTTCATTTGGTTGGATCCTACACTTGGAATAAATTTTGGTGACCTGACCCCATCATCATAACTTGCATTAGTGCAGCTCCACGGTGGGGAGACTGCTTTCCAACAACAACAACAGCAACAACATCAAGGGGGAGCGAGTAGTCTGATAGATTGATGTAACCCTCACAGGGTTAACCGATTGATTGACCAACTGCCCAAAATGATGCACTAAGTGAAAGGATACACTCACATTCGCACTGTGTAGGGCCCGCCTGTTATCCTTAGCAGTTGCCACCCTCCCCCCATCCATTGCATATGTAATTTGTATTTGTAAACTAACTTTAATTCGAGCAACAACTTTTGCCAACTTTTCAAACCCCCACCCCACGCCCAGCAACAGGATAGACACATGAATATTCATTCCAGTATTCGTATTCGTATTCATATATGGAGATGAATGTATGTTTGTCATTTGATGATGCGATTACAACAATGTTTTGTTAATTATGGGAATCCAGGCACATGTAACTTCAACGATATGAAAATGGACTGGGGGGAGGTAAAACTTACAATTCCCTCGTTAATGCAGCTCCCTGCCATGCGTGGTTGTCTATGGAGAGAGAGGGAAAACCACTATCAGTCGTGCAACAAAAGAGGCAACGAAAACAACGAGGCAGGACGGGGTATACCAGGGAATTAATCAACCACAATAAGTACTTACTCAGTTACAAGCGACTCTCTGTCTTGACTTAATTACAGAGTTGACACATTGAAAGGCCAAGAAAATTAATTAAGTTTGCGTTGCTGCTGGGTCTGCTGCTGGTGCTGCAACACTTTTACTGCATTAACCAATTTTCCACAATGGCAGGCAACCCACCCACCGCTACCCATCAGCTACCACTAATGGCATCCAACTAATTGTAATTGACATCCCTTTTTGGCAGGTCTGAAGAAATTTCTCGCCCAATACCCATCAATATTCCTGGTGGATGGCGACTATGTGCAGGTGAATGCCTATCAGCACAGCAATGCGGACGACGGAGGTGGCGGCGGCAAGCGCGACTACATTCAAGAGGCTAAAGACTACTTCAAGAACAAGATGCTGCAGTATGGGGCCGCGGCAGAGGTGCCAGTGCGGAGTCTGCTCGGCCATCGGTCGCAGGCCTCGCCCCAAGTGCGTCACATATCAGGTAAGTGTACTCGCAGATAGCAAAAATATGTCCAATCAATCGTCTAACTCCACTTTGCCCTCTATGAAGGTCAACATATCAAGGAGTTTACGGACTTTCTGACCAAGCACACGGACACGTTCAAGGTGATCGATGACTTTGTGATGCTGGTGGGCTGCGAGAATATGACTGATCTGCCGGCCAGGGATCGGCTCCATCTGCCGCAGTCGAACATCGATACGCGCGGCACCCAGCAGATGCTCGACTTCTTTGCCCAGTGCATCGAGATCAAGGGGCCGCTGCTGGTGGACCAGCTGTTCCATTTGCTGACCACCAACTTTCCGGAGGATCAGTGGCTGCGCATGTTCAAGACGCCGGGCGACCTGAGCTCCTTCCTGAAGCTCTTCGGCGACTGCTTTCACATACAGGCCAATCTAGTCACGCTGCTGCAGAAGCCAAAGCTCAGTGACACGCACATCCAGCAGGCCCAGGCCCAGACCAGGGAACAGTTTAATGCCCTGAACAACAACAACAACAACAATGGCAGCAATTCGAATCCAATTCGCCGGGTGGATGTGAGTGCCGGTGGCGGTGGAGGAGGTGGAGGTCCACTCAGTTCCGTGCAGCAGCGATTGCAGTCTACGGCCCTGCGCAGCAATGGATATGCCAGCAGCAACAATAATGCCATTAGCAGTAGCATCAACAACAACAATAGCATAGCCTCGCCCAATTTCAAGCTGAACGCACCCGTGTCGAATGTGATGCAGGGCCAGGGGCCGGGGCAGCAGGGCTTTGGGCAGCCCAAGTCGGAGCCGAGCTCTGGCTTCGACAGCTATGTGCCCATGTCGGAGCTGAAGTTGGAGAATCTCTGCGAGAACAACTATCCCAGTGGGAACATCTGCTATGGCCCCATCGGAGGTGGACCCACCCACAATACCACACAGCAACAGCAACAACAGCAGCAGCCACAGCAGCCGTCGCCTGCAGCCTCAACGAATCCCACGGAGAGGGTGAACAGCGTCAACCAAACGCTGAAGCAACGCATAAATACTCTGGTCATACGCACGCTGGCGGAGAACCTGGAGAAGGACAAACAGTCGCTGGCCAACCAAAGTTCTCCGCACGCCAGTCCCCTGCATTCCAGCAACTCCCATCCCAATTCCCATTCCACATCCAATTCAAACTCCAACTCCAGCAATGCCAATGCGAGCACAGCGAACAATCCGAATACCACCTCCAGCTCTAGCTCCAGCGCCAGCGCCAGCGCCAACTCCAACCCAACCACCAATGCCAATCACTCACCTAGTCATAGCTACTTTGTCGGCGACACGTGGAAGATCAAGGTGCTGCAGAACACGACGGTGATAGCCAATGTGAAGCAGTCGGTGTTCGTCACCGACATCCTACTCAAGTACGCGGCCAAGAACGAGGGCATTGTGGTCTCCCTCGACTGCGAGGGCATCAATCTGGGGCTAAAGGGCGAGATCACGCTAATTGAGATTGGAACGGCGCGGGGCGAGGCCTTCCTCTTCGATGTCCAATCGTGCCCCGCCATGGTCACGGATGGTGGACTGAAGACCGTGCTGGAGCACGAGCAGGTCATCAAGGTCATACACGACTGTCGGAACGATGCGGCCAATCTGTATCTGCAGTTCGGCATCCTGCTGCGCAACGTGTTTGACACACAGGCGGCGCACGCGATCCTGCAGTACCAGGAGAACGGGAAGCAGGTCTACAAGGCCAAATACATATCGCTCAACTCGCTGTGCGAACAGTACAATGCCCCCTGCAATCCCATCAAGGACCAGCTGAAGCAGATCTACAGGCGGGACCAGAAATTCTGGGCCAAGCGGCCGCTCACCCGCGAAATGATGCTGTATGCCGCTGGCGATGTACTGGTCCTGATTCACGATCAGCTCTTTGGCAGTCTGGCGCGGCAGATCAAGCCCGAGAACAGGCAGCTCTTCTCCGAGCTGTGCACCGAGCAAATCCTCCTGCAGATCAAGCCCAATGAGGTGAAGATTCGCAAGAAGCAGCGCAAGGTCAGCACCGAGGTGTCCGATCTGAAGCTGAAGCTGGCACAGACCAGCAAGAGCATTGTGCTCTCGAACCGTGAAATTCGTCTGCTGCGGTGAGTAATCCTTCTGTTTCCATCCATCCATCAAGAGCTAATCACGGTCTCTATGGATCAACAGTTACATGGACCTGACGGAGGACGAAAAGGAGCGACTCAAGGGCTACTACAAGGTGGCCAAGAAGCTGGAGAAAATGGAATCTGCCGGCAACCCCAGCAAGTAAGTGTCGACATAGAAATAAATGCATAAAACCAAGCTGAACTAATACTTACTCCTGCAGAGATCAAAGTGACTCTGAAGACGAGGCGGAACCCAATGAAAACGAAATGTTTCCCAGCTTGGACTCTGTGCCATCGGACAATTCGCTCTCGGGCACCTTTTCGCCACGCTTCAGCTCGGAGCCACCCAGCCTGACGGAATCCATGCAGATGCTGGAGGAAATACTGCAGAACAAGTCGATGGATCGCATTGCGCGCATCGATAAGCTGGAGGCCATACTGACGACAGCCACCTCGTTGCCATGCGATCAGGTGGGTGATTCGCAGCTCCCGTCGTAGTTGTAAACTAATTCAAAGAAACACACATTTCTTTCAGATACTGGCTTCCAATTCGATCCAGGAACAGTTGGGCTCGAGCATTGCGACCACAGACAATTTGCAAATCATACGCGAAAAGTCCAGAAAGTGAGTCTCTTCTTAGCAGAGAATCAGGATAATGCAGGAATAATCCCTTAAACTCTATACCCCAAACAGCAACAGGAATTGCAATTGCCAAGGCGAGCGCAGTGTCACGCCCATTCTGCGAACGATGGACAAGCGAGTGGTGAAGCTGGTGGATGCCGAGTCGCAGACCCTGAGCACCGGCGACGTGGTCATCACCAAGATATTCTTCCAGGACGAACATGAGCGGTCCAAGGAGACGGCAATGCTGAGCAATTCGCCCACGAAGCGTGTGGCATCCACATAAACAACGTGTCAATCTTCGAACAATGATTCCTAACAAGCAAACGAAAGCGCAGACATATTACGTATTATTATTATTTTGTTTTTTAACTGTTGCGAGACTATTGCGAGGAGAAGACGACGACAATGGCGAAGATGGAAAAGACGGTGTCCTCAGAACCCACTATCGACTATGCAATAATAACTATTATGGTATACCCAATTGAGAAGCAATATATTTTGTGCCTAAATGTTGAACATTGCAATAACAATAATATATATGTATGATTTACCAATTGTAAACTAATCGCCACCCAAAACGAATCCCGGCGGAACGAACGAACGAATCGCACTTCTCAGCGAGGACTCCATCCAGCCCAGAGAGGTGGGTCGAAGGTCTGAGAATTCGTGTTTGCATTCGATGAGATAAATGATAGATGATAGAAGGATGGATGGAGGGATAGGCTTCGGCTTGTTTTTCATTATAAACCTAAATCAGCGCCAAACAATCATTGGAAATGTATGTGTAAATGTGACATAGAAAGCTTTGCGATGTATTAGCGAATTGATTAATGATTATTATTATCTGCGTTGGACCAATATGTGTATTAAATCGAAATGAAATAATTAAAAGCAATTTTGTAGAGTTTTCCTAATATCTTTGTCGCCATATCAGAAGTGAACTTATTGTATTTTAACCATAATTAATTCCTTTATACACCCCAAACTAAACATTTATTCAACTCAATTTTAGTTTAACCAAACAATCTTATTAAATATTAACAAAAAGCAATTGTGTAATCAATCTCTAAGTAAATACATAAAACATACATAAATGAGAATTAATTGTAAAGGAGAAAGCATTATTGAAATTGTACGATTATAAATTATACTTCTAATTAAATAAAACGTGTATATACAACAATATATTAAACGAAATCAAAGCAGTGTATTACTGAAATATTATTTATGTAATTGCCACCGGACGGACCACACCAACACAACAGAAACACTTTTCGTCTGGGAGGGGGGTAGAGGAGTTTTTATTCAACGACATCAAGAGGTTTCAAACATTGATTATTGAATATTGATATTAAAGTATACATCCATACAAAGTTATTTAAATTTCTTGTGTGTTCTGTGTGTGTGTAAATACATCTATATATGTGTATGTGTACATATAACTGCGCAGCTTATGTTTTGTATATAATTATATATGTATGCATGTATGTAGATGGACTGTACTCCATGGAGGAGGCCCAACCTATTTTATAGGACACATAGACACTTATATAGCCGGTTATTCATATAGGGAGATGTCCCAATTAAAATCTAGTTTGCTTTTGTTTGTCAATCATCTTGATTCCTACCAGTGGTGCTCTTCATAACTGTGAACCCAATCGATGCTGAAAAGGTAGCATGGTTGTATGGATAAAGGTATTATTTTATCAAATACTTCAACTCAAAGACTTATGTATTTAAGTTTTTTTTTTTGTATATGTTTAGTATATGTGCTACAAGGTGCTGATTTCAATCAGTTCTCTTCTGATTTTACCTTCTTTTACTTTAGTTTACTTTACTTTACTTCACTTGAGCAAAGTGTACACCTCATTAATTCTTAGATATTCCTACATCTAGCAAGATAAAATACACCTTGAAATGTTTGCCTAAAGTGTATTTTTCTTTTGGACTCTTTCCAGCTGGATTTGCAATTGCATTGCAAACGCTTTATTGCAGTTGGTTGTATGGTTGTATTGGTATTAAATTCGTGTAACTTCAACTCTAGTGTGTTTACAGCCTTCTGTTGAGCATTGTAAAATATAGTACATAAATGTATGTATGTGTAGAAATTAGAATAAAATTCACCTGTCAGTTGCACTGCCGTTCCATTAATGCAAACTACAACAACAAAATCAAAATAGTCTATATAGTCGAGTATTCTGACTATTGGATACCCAGTGCTCGGATTTATTGTTCTGTAGTATAAAGATTGTGTGGTTTATAGCGATTAAAATTGTAATATTAAATTAAAAACACTCAGGGATGGCGGTGACAGCTTGGGGACTTTATTTCTCGTTACGAAGATGGGCTCGGAGATAGGTTCGGACACTGGATTTGACCACATCTCCCATAATCAGATTTAATCTGGACAGACAAAACGGACGAAATTATGCAAGTGTATTTTGTGTATTAAATCGGAATCGGAATCGAAATCGAATTCGCTTCATTCCGGCCGATATTTATGCATCCACTACGAATACCGGGTACATTAAATACATTGAAACACACACACAAACCTTATATATAGCTATGCCGTACATGGGTAGGCAATAAACTATAACTATCGCAAATATATATACTCATTTCATGTACTTGTATATATGCAAAGGAATACATTTTGTTTTGTATATATATTTGCATAAATCACATCTTTGAATCTCTCCATAGCTCGTTTGATATTATGTACAATTTGGGTCAAACTCGCTGTATTTGGACTGTCTGTCTGGCGCCGCTTGGTGAAGCCCGAACAACTTACTAAGTTACTCTGTTAGCAGGATTGTTTCAGCCTGTTTCGCGGCATACCTTTCGGTTTAGGTATACACTATTTACTTAATCTACAAATATTTAGTATACATGTTTTTGCATTCCTTGTAGTCCCTCCAACTCCACGTCAACGTTCAGCAAATCTTGATTCTTGAACTCAGCTCTGTTCAGACTCTCCATCCATTCCTTAGCCTGTCTTTCTCCTTTTTACCTTATGTTTTCTAGACTATACTAATTCGTGTGGATTTTGTGGGAAACCTGCATATGGTTTTTAATATTCACAAAACAAATCGAATATCCATAAATGCAAAAAGGTACTCATCCAAAACGAATCTTGTATTAATTGTGTACTTCTGACAAAACCCAATGAATATTTCCCATTTGCAATTGAAGCAATAGTAAAGAGGTTTGTGTATGTAAGTGTACTATAGTATCCCTCCCAGTCAGTATATAGAGTGTCTTATGTAAGGAATGTTTGAATGTAGCATAGTACATTTGTATGTGTAAGTACCAGTATATATATAGATATATAATACTCGTAGTAAAGAGGAACTGTGAAGCGAATCTTTAGTTTAGGAGAGTATCCCTCTCAAGTACAGTACAGTAAGACAATTATTACAACCCAATAGATGTGAGCAAGCATAGATATTGGATAGAGGCAAGAGTAAAGATATTTGCATATGTAAGTGTATTAATATTAAAGAGCATCGTATACCTCCCAAACTCTTAGCGGATTATTTAGTGTCAATACTGTTTGAATATCACTTAATCTAGATTATTTGTTGTGTTGTGTTGTGTTGAGTGTACATACAATAAATGTAAATTCGTGTATTTCGGTTAAATTCTTAGCTTACAAATAACTCTGTGTGTAGTTTCAACTCGATAAATACATTCAGATATACAATACATAAATATTGTCTATATTTTAGACATTGAATGCCCCTCAAATGTTTTTGATGCGACAGACACATAACAGTCAAGTTAGGTATATGGTATATAGGTATACATATATTGATATTGGTATATTTGGCGCCATAAAAATAGACATCTATATATGGTATATATGTATTTATTATCTCTACAAGAAAAGCTCTTACACGTAAATTGGTTTCACCAATTAGTTTCTGTCTTTGGGTGGAACTAAAACTAAGAGTAAATCAGTCAGATGGGTTGGGATAGTTTGGGTTTGAATAAAAGAAAACCAATATTTGTATATAATTCAAATAAAAATTGTATTTATTTCACTAAAATAATTAAACAAATCATAATACATATGTACAGTGATTATTGCTTGCACATGCACGAAACGAAAGGGTAAACAGACTGACAGATAGACAGATGGAAGGGCTCTTGCCTGAGCTCTGAGTTTTTCTTTTCAATTAATTTTTGGTTTTTGGCTTTTCTGAATATTATATGCATGTATGTCTCATGTGGAGAGACCACTGCCATTGGCATGCTACTGTTGATGGATCAAAATATCCCACAATCATTTATTTAATGCCAGTTGAGAGTTGATTTCCAATTGGAGTACGTGTAAGTTGATTTTTTATTGCACAAATCATTGTTCTGCTGCTGCTGCGGCTGCGGCTGCGCCTGCAGCTATTTCTATTATTTTTTCCATCGATAATTCTGCTTGCGGGGCCCTTTCTGTTCCTTTCGCTGCATTTTTTTTATGCACTTTCAAAATAACAAAATGTTTCATGTTTGCATTTGTTTGTATTTGTTTATGCGCGCATGTGTATGTGTATGTGCTTATGTGTTTGTTTTGTGTGTGTGTAGTATACGTATTTAGAGTTATTCACTTAATGAGATCAAGTCATATAGCGCATTATCTCGCGCAGAGCATAGAGTAACTCGGCCTGATTACGGGCTTCCATTATCATCAGATTCACATGAACCTATTGGCGGGGGGAGATATCGATATAATTAACTGATAAATTTACTACTACGAGTATATGCTCTCCACACACCTTTTCACTGTCCTGCAGCTCGACAAGCACACTATCATAATCCTTGGTGGTAATACGCTCGGGAAAGCAACAGGCTGTCTTAATAAACATTTTCAGCGGACGAACAAGCAGCTAAGAGAACATATTTTTTCATTGAGTATCATTCAATAACAGTTCAACGAGAGAGAGTTAGATAAATCTTACCTGATTCACCTCCCCATAGTCGTAGTCATCGTGGCGTATGCCGTAGATGCACTGAATATAGTTCCAGATGGCTCGTCGGAACTTGGAGGTGTCCACGTTCTTGATCCCGCCCATGGTGCAGTACGTGAGATTGTAGGCCGAGCGAAACTTCTCATCCAAAAACGTTCCCACATCATTGTACAGCCTACGGAGTGGAGCGAAAGACAGCTTCGAGGGCGTGGAATTGACTTTTACCCCACTACGTACCCATCGACTAGCGAGTAGCCGTGATCCTCCCAGGAGTAATCCTGTATGCGAAACGTATTCACATTCTCCGCTCCGCGACGGGCAAAGTCCTGATAAATGAAATTCGCATCGTCCACATAGTGAGAGATGTTAGGTGGCAGGGCCACCGCTGGCTCCGGCGTCACGGCCGCCAATTCGGCGGTCTGCATCTCCACATTCTTGAATCGGCTGCTCAGCTCCGCCTCGCTGCACTCGTCCTGATTCTGGGAGAGCACCTTCATGCGTTCCATCAGGGCCTCCACACTGATGCCGTGCTGCTGGGGCAGCTGCTGGGCCGTGGCTGCAATTCAAGCGGATTAGTTTTCACAGAGCACATGGCCAGCCAGCTTATTACTCACCCAAATATCCGTTGAGGGCCGCTGCACCACCACCACCACCACCACCACCCCCGCCATCACCAGAAACAGCTCCAGGTGCTGGCGCTGGTGCGGCTGCATTTCCATTGTTTCTTGCAGCATTTTGGCTATTGTAATCCGGCTTTGTGCCACAACCACTGGCGTTGTTCAGCGATATCTCACCCAAAACTGTTTTCTGATGGATGGGAGTGGTTGTGGTCTGGCGCACGGAGCTTACCGCACTGGCAACGGGCTGCAATGGTGCTGGTGCCCCCACCGCAGCAGGAGCACTCTTCAGTTTGGGACTAGACAGGCCATCCAGCTTTTGTGTGAGGCCGCAGGAGAACACAAATGAAGATAGTGAATGGAAATGTGATAGCAAGACCATGGCGTGCACCACCTCCGATAGGGACCAGCTATTTTTTCCCTTTGTCAAAAGCTGTGCAGCACAAATCGCCAAAAAGGAAGAAAATTCATTTAATATTTAGTTGGGTGGCATGTCCATGTCCATGCCCATGTCCATATCCTTACCTCAATATGCTCCTTGCGCAATAGCCAGGGGCGATGGGCTAATATTTTATTTATATCGTATATGGCACGTAGTTTGGCGGGGATGTGGTTCAATCCGCGCAGCCACTCGCCGCTTCCGCCCTGATTGATGAACTCCTTCTCGTAGCGCTTCACCAAATACGGGCACTGATGTCGTGCAGCAGCCTGAAAAGAGTTCAGATCAGATCAGCTCGGAGGATCAGCGGATCAGCGGATCTATTCAGGTAACATTTTTCTACGCATTACGTCATTTGTTTTGATATCTTTAAGGTAGCCTTGGCCTCCGATCTCCCCCCCCAGCCCCCACCGCCGTTTCAACATTCGGTGGAGAGACCTAAACCAACGGAAAATAGAAAAAACAACAATCCAAGTGACCCACAATCAAAGATCTCCCAGGGTGCGGGACCTGGGAGATCTCCTCATCATCATCATCATCATCATCGTGAACACCTGAATGTGCTAAAAATATTTAAAATCGTCTGCCTTTGTGTGTGTGTGTGTATTGTGTGTGACCCGAAATGAGACAAATATTCAAACATTCAGAGCAGCGTAGAGCCGTCATTCCATTGTTGTACTCTCAATTCTTGTTTTTCCCTACGATCTGTTGTTGTTATTGTCATTAATTTGGCTGGTGGTGGTGGTGGTGGTGCCTCCTTGTGTGGAGCAGAAGCCTAATAATCATGGCACAGTGCCCCGCGACATGGCATCGTAAATCTTAAATAACTCGCGTACACCTCTCCACCCCCCCTCCAACAATCCCTAGTCTTTGGGGCCAACGATGCGTAGAAACCAACACACACACACACACACTAACACTCATCGTCACATCGTTTGCAATTTTCCGACATGAGTTGAACGAATGTCTTTATTATTTGCTCAGAGGAATGCCAAATGCCAAAGTCCTCCGATATGACACACACATAAATATATAGCTACGTAGCTATGTATGTTTATGTATGTAGATACATAATTTATCGAATTTATGTTTATTTTTATAGGCACACGCACAGCTAGAACCATTAATTAAAAATCTCTGTATATTCAGAACCGATCAGAGAGCCAGAGAACCAGATAATGTGTGGGAACACTATAGTTTATGGATCCAAAAAAATTGGCCAAATAATTGCCTAATGCATTTTCTGTAATCTGTAATAGTGCTCGTATTTATTTTGCTTTTGCTTTTCCATATTGAAAGCGATTTTGGGTTGGTTGGGGTTCAAAGTCCGTTTGGGACGCCCTCGATTTCACTTTGGTTGCGTGGAGTGCAATCGAATGCATCCATAAATCAATTTGAATTACACATTTCTATTCTACTAAAGCCTTTCATTACAGCAGAAAATATCTATTAAGATTGCAAACTATTCAATTACACAAAAGGGGGAAGAAGGGCTCCAAAAGGTGATACTTGTTTGAATCTCTTTTTGTCCTCGTACAAAGTTAAGTCCCTTCCTTCTATTCAAAATTAAAATCATTTTTAATATACCCAACATCTATGCAAATACATGGATATGAATAGCCCGAAAATTTTTTACCAATCCGTAGCGTTGTCCTTTGGGAGCTGCCTGCCACCACATTCAATTAAGGGAGGCCATGTAGATAGTTCAGAAAAGTGTACTCCATGCACTGTCGCCCACCTGTCGCTACTAACTAGAACTATTTATACCTACGGATGCACTCCACATTCTACGCATTTGCCATTTAATGCTTGTCCGTCAGGCATATTTTATTACTGTTGCCAGACGCCTAGTTCTAATTGTGTTATGGCGAAAAGAGGACTAGAGCTGAAGAGCTCAAAACCGTGGAAAAAAAGGTACATATTTCATTGCAAGTTGATATGCCAGCCGAAATGTTGCATTGGCAGCTGATTGGCATTGATGCTGATGGGGCATCAACCGTTGGTGGATGTGTGAGCTGCTAACAGAACCTGCAGTAAATGTGATTAAAATTGCCAGGGGCCAGTACCAGTACCAGCATCCGTATCCATTTATCGTATCCTAATTCCCAACTCCGTTAGCAACCAATCTGAAATCTGTTGCCGCTGCTAGGGCTCAGAATGGAGCAGGATATGCAGCGCAAAACAAAAGAGAAGGTGGGGTAGAGGCCACGCAAGCACATATGCATGTAGTTTTATTTCTGACAGCCTTGTACGTGCCACGAATAAATGGATATGCCGCTGGACCTATAACAAGATATCCCAAACAATAGACGACCATACAATGGTCTTTCCTCAAATCGAGTCAAGTCCGCAGGGCAAGGCGATGAGAACCAGATTATGCTGCAGCCAAAACCCAATTATAGATGGCACTGCCACTGGCACTGGCACTGGATGCAGATGCAGATGCACAGTGTAGTGTTTTTCGGCGATAATTGAATCATTGGCATACTCGCACAACACATGAAAAATATATATACATATGCATGAATGTATGTACTCACAATTATGGCCAGATAGTATCTGTAGTCGTTGGGCAGTGGTCCGTCGCCCTTCATAATAAAGTTCTGGGTGCGAAGGAAATGATCGTGGAAGTGTGGATGGTAGCCGATCACCTGCGTCACTTGATCCAAATCGTCGAGATCATCCATATCAATGTCTGTTGTGGCTGCTGTGGAACACTGTGGAGTAAAGAGAATCACGATAAATTATCACAACATAAGTGGAAAACTTGAGAACGAAAGAGAGTGGCGAAAAAGTTTTGCTGTAAAGTCTGGGTCTGGGAGAGTTTTCCTGCGGAAATCTGTTGCAATTAGGTTTGCCACAAATACATACACAGGACTTGTTGCTTCTTTGCTTGGTTGTTGCTGCCACAAAATGAATTTAAATGAAAGTTCAGGGTGGAAAATTGTTGCCTGACTAATTTGATTCTGTATTTCCTTCTGCTGTTGCAGGCTCTTTAAGGATTCGTTAATACAAAGCCCAAAATTCTGTGAAATATACAGACAGGTAAGCAGAAGGAGCAGCAGCAACAGCAGCAGTAGCAACAGCAGCATCAAGGTTGCCAAGGGACAGCAACTAATTGTACTCGATTCCAAGGAAAAAAAAAAAACAAACAAACATAATTTGAGTTCATTTCAGTGGAATTTTAATAGACCCTCTAATGAAATCTCTTTCTGTAGTTCACTTGCATAGATTTCTATCTAGCTTCCATTGTTGATAGGAAGCTCACCCCTTAGGCCAACGTTGGGGAGGGTGGATGCTGTTCCGATGAAAGAATCCTTCAAAGAATTAAATAGCATTGCAATGGATGCACCATTGATGCACGCAATTGCCGGAATCAATAAGCCGGTTGCCATGGGAATTCTGTTGTGCCTCTGCTATTGCTCCTACTACGGGTACCAAAGGATCGAATGGGGTATTAGGGTTGGAGGATTTATATTGCAGCTCTTCGTATTTAATACCTTAACAATGCAACAAAACGGTCAGGCTAAAGGTAGGAAGCAGAAGACAGAAGCTGCCAGATGACTCCGCAAACTAATTGCAAACAGCTTAAACATGCTCCAAACTATCGCACGAAGAGCACGCACTTTGCTGCAGCTCCTCGATGGTTGGCAAATCTCTTGGGCCCATTCTTCCATAATATAATCAATGCGCTGGTGCTGGTGCTGGTAGGTTGGTGTTTTTATTAGTTTATTTTCCTGTTGTTGTTTTGTGGCCACAAACTGGGGCGATGTTATTAAACGTTCAATGACATCGCCTCTAGTATTTCTATTTTAATTTCTTGATAGCACAATCTCTACCCATAAAAAAAGTAGCCAGTGCGTACACACTCAGTATTTGTATGTATGTGTCGTTGCATTCGATGAACCATTCTGAGGGAATAGTTGCTGAGACCAAAAATGGTTGTTCCGATATTTGCATAATCAAGTTTAGCCCCAAGTTAACCTTAGGCCAGCCCCCGCCACTCCACCCACTCGACACCGCTCAAAGTCACTGGCTTAAGGCACGCCCACACGCCCATACGAACCAGTGTCAAAGGCGCTGCTAATTTCATAATTATTCCATCGAATGAATCAAATGAATAGCCCGCCAAACGACTCACAAAACTGTGAGAGTGAGAGATATGTAAATCAGCTGACAAATAAATGTCATCGCTTTCACATACATAATTAATCCCACCGAATGTTCAGAGATACTTCGACTGAATGTGTAAATTATGTTGCTAGTAGCTGTCGCGGGTATAGCAAATGCTAAGCAAAATATATAAATCAGAGCTATGGCCACAAATCAATGTGATTTACGTTTAAAAACTGATTGGTTAAATCAGTTTTAATTCGGATTAGTACACATTAGAGAGAAAGAGAGAGAGACAGACAGAGAGAGAGAGAGAGAGAGTGAGTTAATTATAACACATTTTAATTGCACTTGTTAACTTCTATCAACATGATGATCATGACCAATGTTCTGCCATGGAAATTATGGACAATAATCCACACCCACACACACACACACACACACCCACACCCACGCACACCACAGACTCAAGGCAAGAGGTTGGTGATGGAGATGGGGGATCGGGGATGGGTTAGAAACCCGTTTGGAAAATCAAACTAGTTTCGTCTTTGGCATACAGCAGTCACAAACCACACAAGGCACACGACCCAGTCCCAGGCACCAGGCCCCACTCCACTCCCCCATTCCTGCCAGGGGCAGGGGGCTTAGGCCAAGTTTAATAATGGGCATATGGACGATGTGCAGCTCTGTGGCTACTCTCACACTCCACCATCATCTGCATACACACACATACATACATATGTACACAGGTATATATTTATGTATGCGATGGTATACACCATTAGCACGAAACTTTTTAGCCCTCAATGCGGCGTATACGTGATATTTGATATTTATTCCACTTCCACTTTCAAATGCATCTAACATACATACATCTTTTGTACGCACTCAAAATCATCAGAATTTAAACCCTTTAATGAGCCCACGGATGGGCTCCGCTCCGCCCCATTGTAAACGATTCTAAGTGCACAATTAATGCACAAAATTAATTGGATAATTTGGAAATTATACAAAGACTTATGGAAGCTCCATCCACCCACTGGATTAGAAGCGTCAGGAATATCATGAAAGCTATTCATGGAAATCAGATGCAGGTAATTGCATACCTGCAGTTGATTTTATAGACACAAACACAAGAAATTTGGATAGCTTAGAACGATATTAGGGTGGTGCGGTTGGGTGCTGCTTTGTACAGGGTATACAATGCACACCACAGCACTCTCTCCCACTCCCACTCCCTCTCCCTCTCTTCCGGATGCACGAGCAACGCAACTCTTTACGCTTTTATGTATGTACATGTGTATGTATTTCAGGCAATTAATTTTCGTAAGCATATGTTGATTTCCTAGGGAACAAAGCGAGACAAAGGCGTGGCTCAGAGCAAAAACTAAGACAAAATTAATAAATTAACATAATTAACGCAACGCAACGCAACGCAAAGCAGTGGATAGCAGAGCAGAGCAGAGCAGAAGCGAGAATAACAATACATTTTTGGTGTAATTTAGCTCTGAAATATGTATCATTGTTTTCCATCCACGCTAGCGTGGATCACTCAACACACTCCTCTCACATACTTGAATACTCATATTCGAACACTCGTACACTCATAAGCTCGTACACTCACACCCATATTCAAATACAGTGTCAACACACAGCAACACACGGCCCACAAACAGATTAAAACAAAAGCTGGTAAACAGGCAAATAAATTAGCATAAATGGTAGAATGCCATGGATAGAAAAGAAGAGAACAGAACAGACCAGAGCAGAGCAGAGCAGAGAGAGAGTGCCAGGGACAGGGATAGATAGGCAAGCAGAGGGATAGACTTATAAGTGGCGTAGGGGGGGATGAAGATATGGAAGATAGGGGTTTGGCTCGCCACAGAGAAGGGGGGGAGACACAACCCAATAAGTAGGTAAACAAGTAAAGTGGAAAAAACGTCAGGTGTTGTAGAAAAGCACACGAAAAACAAAAACAACGTCGCGAACAAAACAAAACAAAACGACAAGAAAGTAAAGCGAAAATCAGTTACAGTGCACAGCGAAGCGGGGAATACACTTACATTCACATCCATAACAAAAGTGGGAGTTACTGGATGATGGATGATGGATGGAGAGAAATACCCCTGGAGCTGGAAGCCAAAGCAGCGATAGGCAAATTGTGGGTAGTATTTATTTATGCAGAATGTTCTCGAATATAAAAATCTCATAGATCTACATACATATGTGATTAAATGTTAGATCGGTTAAGAGGAAAAAGAAGCCAGGTCTAGCCTGGCAATACTGAACACTGAATACTGGGCTAACATCATTATTAAAAGAAAAGAGAAAGTTGACTCAATTGAGGGATTATCAAGAGGAATACGCAAGCTTATAATATGGTCACACTCGAGGAGTGCCAGCTCGAGTACTTACTACAGCCACACTAGCGCAAAACACACACAAGTGAGAAAAAAACAAATAAAACTGTATAAAAAAGGCAAAACAGCAATTGTGCAAGCGTGTGCCATGTGCCTGTATGTGTAGATAATAATAAAGACATGTCTAGACGTGATAAACTATTTTTCCTATAGGCACACACACTATCACTACCTCCATTCGCATATACATTTATAGAAACTATGGATTTACATAGTAAAATACAATTGCATACATACATATGTGTATGTACAAATGTATGTACTCGTATTCCAGTTTTGCACTTGCATTGGCGAATATTTAATTAGATCTACTATGTAGTATGTTCTCTCGTACTCGTACACGTACTCGTACTATTTACTCTGTGAATAACAATAACAAATTATTACTGATTATTGACACAAACACACAATGTTTGCTGTTAATTAAATCATAAAATTGTTCGAAACTTTTTACACACTTAATTTTATTTTATTTATTTTTTTAATACATATCACGATACGCGCGCGGGGGGCCTGGGCGTCGGTAAAGGGGAAAACAACAATGAAAATATTTTGCTTGATATGCAAACAAAATCATACAATTTTGCACTCTGTTTTTATTTATTGATTGACATTTTATGGCCAGACAGACCAACAACCAACTCCCAGAGCTGGGCTGGTGCACGCTCCCGTCAGTCCATCAGTCCATTATCATTTGCATGAAGTGCATGGGGATGGGGATGGGGAGGGTGTTATGGTGTATAGTCTGCGGATGGTCAGGGACGGCGATATAAAGAGGGGAATTACATCCCTGCAGGGTAGAAATTTATGAAATTTCACTTGGATTTTCTTTCTACCTTTTTACCTCTACCTTAAATTTCCTCATTCTCTTGATTGGGGAATGCTGTTCCCTATTAATTCTAGAACAATGTCAATAATAATCAATTAATTTCAAGAGCAGATTGTGAATGCTCCTCCTGCGCTTGAGATGTTTTCCACATCACTTTTAGCGGCCATTTATCAAATCTATAAACAAATCCCACCTCCACCCCCACACACACACACACAATACATTGACCAACCTCAATATTATCTGTGTGTGTGTGAGTGGTGAGTGAGTGGTGTGAGTGGGGTGGGTGCAGACGGCCTTCCTCTATCCAAACTTCAAGTTGTCTGGCACTCAGAGCGACACTTTGTCTGCTGATAAAAAGCCGTGCTGTGCCGCAAAAAATAAAACAGCAACAGCAAAAGCATGACAAATTATTAGGTGAACAAAACACCCATCCCAGTCCATCCACTGTAAGATATTGTATGTCCATATACTATATGTGTGTACATATATCAAGTGTCGGCACGTCTCTCTGTAGCACTTACATATATATATGTATGCATATAGTTTACTGCCTTCCACTGATAACCGCCCACTGATAAGACACTCTGTGTGTGTCTCTCTCTCTCTCTCTCTTTTGCGGACAATGCAATTCGCTGGAAAACTGGCAAATGATCTGACAAATTCTATATATAGCCATCCACAAGGTCAACGAACTATAAAAAACTATATGTACTGTATGTCCTATGAATCTGTATTTTTATATTTGTTTCGAGTTATATTTATTAATTTTATAAATACAATGGGAATGGAAATATTTTGCTGACATTTATAAGCTTGAGGGGAAATTTATAAGCACAGCGACGATAAAAAAGAAAAACAAATTTCATAGAATTAAGATATTCCATTCAGAATGAATAACGCGATAGGACATTGTATTCATTCGATGCGGAATGATTCTATGAAAATACAAGTACTATAGTATGTACATCTGTTCGACTTCCGCCTTTTCGTTGGATGGAAAATAGGAATGCTGCTGATAATTTCATTGCATATCAAACTGAAGCATTCACTCACTCATTCAATCACTGCTACCATTATGCATTTCGTTCTGTAATTCAGTTAGTGGATCCATCAATCACTCAACGGCGAGAGCCGTCACTCCTGCACTGCTTCAATCAGTCATTAACTCAGTAATTCACTCATTCAGTTAGTGGGCTCCGTCCGCCGTCACTCACTCGAAAGACGAAAAGCCTTTTTGGACTCTTGCCAGGCGGCGGACTCAGAAACGCGTACACATCACATCTGTTTATTTTGATACTGCTCTCATGCCACAATGACTGACTGACTGAATGACGGACTGACGTTGTCCCCAGGAATCAAACAACAACCCACCAGCACCACCCTGCCGCCCCTGCCACTCCCGCTGCCCTGCTGGTAATGTATTTTTATACAATTTATATTTATTGCGTAAATAAAATTCTTTTCTTTTGACTCTTTTGCCTGTTGCCTGTTGGCTTTTGCCTTTTGCCTGTTGCTGATGGCCGATAGCTCTTGGCCGATACCCGCTGCCTGCCTGTTGGCTATTTCTGCCAGCCCTCGTATCGCCATGGGGTTCACCCTATCTGTTGGCTGCTGGCAATTGCAATTATTTATTATGTTTGTTTTTCTTTGAGTGAAATTGTGCAGCCGCATTCCATCATTGATGAGTGCAATCTTGTTTCAAGTCTGTAATTCCATTCCTAAGTGAACAGACAATATATAATTGTACTTTTGGGTAAATGGGAACTCTGTGGTAACCCAAAACTTCACCCAACTGCCGCACATCGCATTCGAATTGGGGTAGCAATGACAGCCACAATAAGTTATCAAATATGCTCTCTTCCAAAGCACATTCCATGCATAGTACTTACACATATTTGCATATGTATGCACTATAGATAGTCACCCGACAACCGCCCCCCAACAGGCCTGGCATCCATCTGTTGGCTCCGATTCTTTGTTACGCATTGTTTCTGTTTCTACTGCTGCTGCTGCTGCTCTCGATTTCAATTAAATTCAAGTCGCAATTAGCTCGACATTTGCTTACATTTTGAGGCCTGATTAGATGACCCAGAAAGATATTTGCAGCATTTTTATTATATTTTATTATGAACAAAACAAACCAAATCGTCAGCTATACTGTAGTACTGTAGTAGTACTTTTCTGTTTCTGCTTAAGTTGTTTTTTGTGTGTTATCTTTCGCATGGAAAAGAAGTGCCAAAAGCAGCTAAGGGCTGTGGAAACTATTCCATGACGGACGGGGACCGGGCTGCTTATCAAAATAGAGTTGGGTTGCTTATCGAGGGAGAAGCTTTAGCACACAGCAACAACACACCAACACCAACACCAAACACCAAGCACACAACCTGATGGCAAATAGTTTTAATTTTTTTGGTATTTAGTTGCTATGCTGCTAATTAAATAAACCAGACTAACAATCCACAAGCCACAAGCCACGGGGCTATGGACACACACGACAAATACATGCATGCATATGTATGTATGTATGTTTGTACAATTTGACTCTATAACTCTGCGAAAAAGCAGCAAGCCGTTAGCATTCCGTTCTATTCCATTGCCAAAGTTGAGTTCGTTTATTTATCGTCCTGCTGCCGCTGCTGCTGCTGCCAGGTGGGTTTTTCACCGCATTTCCTAGTTAATTTTACGCTCGGCGGCTAAATCAAATTAACATGCTCCTGCCCTGTCCGACTGCCTGGTCTCAATTATGTTTTGTGGGTGGTTGGGGCATGGAAAGTTTCGGAAAGTGCAACTTTACAAAGCATATGTTTCATTATCATAATATTTTTTCATTTACACATCAAAGCCGCATTTGCATGTGTGTGCGCATTCATTTAATTTAGCAATTTAACGAAGTCCCTAATTGTACAAAGACTGAACAAGCAACAAGGACCTTTCGTTTCCATAAATTAAGCTATATTTTAATAGCAATTCATTTGCCAATTAATTCTGAATTCTGAATATGCAATTATTCGAATTTGAAGCAAAAATAAAAGCCATGTGTCCTGCAACATACAATAATATCGCATTACTTGGCAGTAGATTCATGATTTAATCTACCGTAGAGATACACATTCATTCTGCTCTTGATACATAATTATTTTATTTTATTTCAGGTGGTATTCAATTGTGGTGCATTTCATTTGGCAACAATGCGAGGAGTCACTTTTAATTGGTTCCGTCTGTTGGCCGCAGACGACAACAAAACAGATGCACCTGATGCTGCATAGCCCTAAGGATATTAAATTTCCCTCGACCATCGACTGTCATTCAAATTGGAATTCATGCGAAATATCAAATAATTAAAATAAAGAAACTCGACAAGAGATCACGACCCCCAAATTCTGTATGCAAGAGAAATGCAATAGAAATGCTGCAACTGCCATCAGGTAGTTGCCGTAAATTAAATCAGAAAACTGTGCAAGATGTGTTAAATTGTTTGAAACTATACATCATTTAATGGTCAAAAAGTGTTTGTTATTTTTGAGCTGTGCTGTGCTGTGCTGTTCTGTTTACCCTCTGAATCGGTAAACAAGTGTATAAAAACTAGACAAACGTATCGACAAACGTTCTGGCAACGAGCAACAGGTAAATGCGTTTTATTGTATAACATACAAGAAAAATATCAATATTTTGATTAGGTATAGTGCAATATATTTAGAGGGGATATGCAGCTTGTGTGTACTTACATCTTGTGAGATTTGTCCCATATCCGCGTAATAATCAACAGCGTAGTACATGAGTCCAACTACAAACTTCAAGCTGCAGCCTGGATCAACAAATAAATATACCAATAACCAGTTTGCGGCTCAGCAACAGCCAACAGCTCTCTCGATCCGTCCGTTGTAACGTCTTTTGTTTATTGCCTTTATCGGGACGGACCGGGCCAGATTGAGTGCCAGTGGCAGAGTCAGAGCCAAAGTCAGAGACAGAGACAGAGCCAGTAACAGAGCTCCACGAAAGTGGAGCAGCTATCGAAACGCACTGGGGAGGCTCGTCAGTGAATTGTAGCGTATCGTTGAATCGAGTCAAACCAGATTTTGGTTTTACGTTTTTGTTTTGGTTGTGGCTGGCTGCAATTCAGATTCAGTTTCAGGGTCTCTTGATCTCTCTCTCTCTCTATTTATCTATGTATCTCTCTCTGGTTTGGTTTTCACTGTGGTTGATGGCAATTAAAGCTACTACAGCCACCACTGCAACTGCAAATGCAAGTCTTTTGCAACGCAAATAAAATACAAAGTGAAAACACAATCAATATGCTCTTTTTTTGGCGGGACACCACGAGTCGTGTGTCTGCCTGGAGCTGTTTTATATGATTGGGGGATTTCAGGTCAGTATCTCGCGTCGCGGATTGTGATTCAGACACTTGTACGTGTAGCTTTGTATCCGCAAAAGACTCTGATTATCCCGAGTGCGGTTCTGACGGCCACTCTGATTGACAATTGTTGCTGCTGCTGTTGCTGCTTGGCCCAACAGGTTGCTTAAGCGATTGCTGTTGCTGTTGCTATTGTTGTTGTTGTTGTTGGTTTTCATTTGTCGACTTTGAAGAGGAAGCGTTTTCCACACACTTTGCCACTATTCCACTATGTTGAGAGCACTTAGCGGGCCTTTAATCAGCAACTAAAATAGAGGAAGATACGCCTTGAATTAGCATTAATCATCAGTAAACAATGTCCCAAATAATAACCCGCTTATCAATATCAACCCACAATATTCCCACAGCAACAGTATATATATTTTTGGCAAACTTCAATTAGCATTCAAATGCCAGTCAAAATATTCAATATTTCGTTTGGTTTTTTTTTTCAAAAACAAACATCCAAAAACAAGCAAAAAAAAAAGAATAATTTAAATATTAAATCGATGGCCGAAGATATAGATACACTTTCAGGGCACATTAAACTGCCATGTGTTATGTTTCTTCAGACACAGGCCAGGCACTATATTCCAAGCCGTAATACCCTGCTTTCTAGAGGGTAGAGTGGAGTGCCTGGCAAGGGTAAATGCGAATGAATTTACGAGTATGGGAAACGTGTTTCTGCCAGTGCTCGATTGCCTCTTCCTGGGGCAAGGTAACGAACAGTCGCAAAAATAAAATACAAAAAAATATATACATGTATCCAGAAATTAATTGCAAGTGTAAACAACAGACGTGTACACGCATTTTTGGCATGCAGACGCAAAGTGGCAAACAAATAAGCGGCTGCAGACACAACAGCAGACACACAACAAATCAAATACACACCACAAATTTTGTATGTAGCTGCAACTGCGGTGGTGCGGGGCTGGGGCAAGTGATAGAGTTTCCCCGTTCACTTCGCACTGGATGTGTCTCGATATTCTTTTGCGGTTGCCATCCATTGCTATTGCTTTCGCGCGGCATCAACATTGTCATCAAACGTGACGCGTGACAGTGTTGGAGTGTTGTAGCGGTTGGGGGTTTGGGGGTCACATTTTGTAACTTAAACATTTGTGTGCGCACTCAAATGACATTAACAATGTTACACAGTTTCCTTTCCTATTGATAATTGTTTTATTATTATTAAAGGCAACGCCACAGCCATACAGAATATTGCGTTAGTGTTGTGAATGATTTGAATGCTGAATGCGGAATGCTGGCTGCTGACTGCTTCAGTGATTTGCTCAAAGTCAAGCAAGCTATTGTTGTGGGTGGCTGCTCAAGGGGCAAACTGTATTCAGATCGGAAGTAAGAATCTATTTGTCAATCAAACATCGTGATCGAATTACCAATTACCGCGACTACTCGTACCATTACAGACAAACTGCCATTACTCTTCTGTTCGTCTGTTGTTTCCTCTATTGTTATATGTATATTTTACTCTAACTGTGAGTGCACAACTGCTGTGGCGGGGTTGGGGACTGCAAGTGTCAGTTTTAATTATAATTATAATTATCAATTCGGAATTTGTATTGCCGGTTAACTCATTACACATATTGCACAATATCTAATTTGTTGCTGTATCTGTTGCTGTCAGTGGGGGCCTCAGTGTGGCAATGTGTCTGTGTACGCCACTGCGTATGAGCATTGCCATCACGTATACGCAGCGTTAATATCATAAACAGTTGAAAACTAATTTTCATGTCATTGATTACGTTCGTATACTTCATTTTGCTTTTGCATTGTCAGGTTGTTTGCTTTTTCGATTTTCCACCTGCATCTCCGTGTCCATGTCCATTGTGGTGGATGTACGTCAGTGAGCATAGACAAAGGTTGTTTGGGGCAACCGAAAATTCACACAATACGCTCTGAATGGGAATTGATTCCAAATAACTGCAGACACCCTAGACCCACCCTAGACATCCTACGCAAAATGACAGGCGTCATGGTGGGCCTTTCATTTGCTTTTCTGCCTTGCTGTGCGGACATCATTAAGAATGAATATGAATGTACGGGGGAGGGTCGGCGACCAAACCTCCTTCCTCGTCAGCCTGCAGCCTGCACCTTTGACATTCTGTTATTGCCATATCAAACCATCCCTGCCCCACTACTCACATTTTCTTTTATTCGTGACTGATTCTAATACAAATTAAAGTACATTTGGTGTGCGTGCCGCGCGACTCCCCCCCCCTGTCCTGACACCATGTGCAGCCCCGAGTGCTGTTCGGGAAAGTCGCCCATTGCCCGGAGGCTGCAGGCCCTGAAGCAGCAGCGAATGGACGAGGAGGAGGCCAAGAGAAGGCCCAAACCAGTGATCTGCACGCCGGAGAGCCAGCTGTACGCGTACGGGGAGATCGAGGAGATGGCCCAGCACATCATGAAAGTGTGCCACATGCGTCCCAAGATCGGGATTATATGCGGCCAGTACCTGCGCCAGCTTATCGACATTATTGAGGATCCGGTGCTCATACCGTTCGAGGATATACCCCGTTTTCCGGTGTCCCCCCTGGAGGGTCATTGCAACCACCTGATCGTGGGCACCGTAATGGGGGCCACCGTGATGGCCATGCAGGATCGCTTTCACACGTACGAGGGCTGGCAGCTGGCCAGCAGCGTCCTGCCCGTGCGCGTAATGAAGATGTGCGGCGTCCAGCACATCCTGCTGACGTGCGCCGCGGCGGCAGTGAATCCCCAGTATGCCGTGGGCGACATTGTGCTCATCAAGGACCACATTAACATGCTGGGATGGTTGGACAGGACACCGCTGACGGGGGCCCACGATCCGCGCTTCGGCGTTCGCAAGCTGAAGATGACCCGCGCCTACGACAGCCACCTGCTCGACAAGAGCCTGGAGATTGGCGTTGCCTTGGGCCTCGAGGATGTCCTCCAAAAGGGCGTCTTCGCCTGCCTGAGTGGCCCCACCTACAAGACGAACGCCGAGGGGCAGGTGCTGCTTCGGATGGGCGTCGATGCTGTGGGCATTTCCATCGTCCACGAGGTGATTGTGGCCCATCACTGCGGCCTGAAGATCTTCTCGCTGGGCATCATTACGCTGCCCGCCAACGAGGCGGAGGAGACGGAGGCGATGGAGATGCCCATGCACCGTGTGCAGGCCTGCACCAATCTGATCTCCCGCCTCATCTACTACATCCACAACGATCTCTGAGATTCTTTACCGTTCGCACTATCCCCAAAAATAGATTCCCTTACCATCGCGCACCACTCGCTTTTTTTTTGTCGTTCTGTTTGGTTTTTATTTTTGCTTTTGCTTTTGTTTTTATTGAAGTGCAACAAAGCAACAACTGTTGCCAAGAAAGCTCTCAACGCGGAAACAGCGACAGGTGCAGCTGTTGTTGCTGCTGCCCCACTAAGGGGGGGAAAAGGGGAAGTTGCAAGTGTGCCTGGTGTCAAGCTGTCTAATGGCCCAAATGGCCAACGATAAAACTGTCAAAGTATTGGGAGCACAGCCCAGCACTCGGCGTATACGTAATACGCCTGCACTTACAAAAGACACAACAAAAGCGCAAACTGCTCCCCAATTCCCCGTGCGTTTCTATACATTTTATGGTAATTACCCACGAAACACAAGCGAAGTAAAGATAGTTTCTGCAATCGCAATGAAACTTTTTGGGAGCCTCATTCGTCAAGAGTCTGTCAGAATTAATTGTTAACCCACCTGATGCTTTGCTCTCCTTGAAGGAGCTCTTTTTCTTAAAGGACAGGCATATATTTGACTCAGAAACAGAAAAGAGCCTCTGCATTTATCTGGGAAATTTCCATTGTTCCGTATTGAAATCGAACTGCTTTTGTAATACAAAAATTAAAACTTAATTACTCGTATCAGACATTTTAGACCATTTTTTGTTTGGCAATTAAAAGTTTGCAAAACTCTTTGTTGTGTTACACGTACTCGTACGTGTATCTCAATCTGCTGCTTTGTGTGTCACATTGTTACTAATTTTATCAGTGCCCCATTGTTTGAGGCGGGGGGCCAAGTCGATGACGATGACGAATCATTTGCCAACCCATTCACCGCTGATTGTTCGAATATACAGCTATATATGCATATATATATGTATACTTAGGAAGAGTGTCAAAGAGAGAGAGAGAGGGGTAAGCAGGGGGAATAGAAACGCGCATTTTATTTTATTTTGCGATTTGTTTTTCTACTTATTTTCCGCCGCTTTTCATTTCGCAGCCAACTCGTCTGATTTATTCGGTTCTGAGCTTTTGGCATTTCGCATTCGCATTTTGTACGAGTGGAAATGAGATGCGTCAAGTTCAATGAACCACACAAATATGATTATTGAATTATCCGCGATTAATTACACGAGAATATCCACGGATTGTGGTATCTGCACCAGTCCATATGCCCCGTGGGTGCAGTGCTGCACTCTTTTTTTGCTTTGCATTGCTTTGCGTTGCTTTGCTTTGCTAGCTGCAGTTCAGTGCACTGTGGCATTGCATTTAATTTTATTTGAATTTAAAAATATCAAAAGCATTCGAGGCATTTGTGCGTGAATATCAGAGTGGCAGCAATTGAAATGCCCCTGCCACAGCGAGCAGCAACAGCAGCTGATTGCCAGATACGTAGATACGTACGTGGATACGTGGATACGCTGATATGCAAGTGTAGATAGAGATACACAGATAGTCGGTTCTGTATATTATAGATACACTACAAATTGGTGTGCAGCAAATAGTTTTGGCATTTCAATTGCCTCGCATGTGCAACATCTGCATGCGCTCCTGCTCTTTCCCTTCGTCAAATGGTCTTTAAATTGTTTAAACTAATTATATATTTCGCCACTAAATAACTAAAATATTTAAATATTTAATACTTTTCCTTAAACCAATTGTCCAATCAACTTGACACATTTCAAGATACATTCATGCGTTGTATCTTTTCTGTGCGTATTTTCTGTGTAGGGGCTGCTGCTGAATATTTACGGATTATTTTTCATTCTGTAACTTGAGAATTATGTATAGTTCCCAAACTTGGAGTGGGGAGACACATGGCGGGGAATGGCATGAAAATTGTATTAAATTTACTGAAATTCATTTGCATTTCCGTCACAGTAAATGGGCTACTTCCCCACTTTTGTATATACAATTAAAATGAGAGGGGGAAACTCTGTTCATCTGTTGATTGTCCACTAGGAATTGCTTTTGAGCTCAAACAAATGTTTTACGGAACTATATGTAATCTATAAAAATTGTATGATTAAATGTACATACATGTGTATGTACTTATGTATGTATATATTCGAGTGTCTGCTGACGTCGTTTTATTACGCTACCCTGATAAGAAAAAAAAATAATAACATTTACTAATAATAATGAAACCCAAATGCAATAAATGAATATCAAATCTCAGCAGCAAGCAATAAACAAATATAAAATTATAAAATGATTCAGCGTGAAAAAGTGCAACATTCTGCCACAATTTATTCTAGAATATTACACAATATTTCCGCTCGTTGCTAGGCCCATGAGAGGGGAGTTCTGGCGCTTCCCACCTTTGCCAATCATTTTGGATCATAAACTAAGTTTATTAGATTCGATTTTGGTCTCATAAGAGTGTATGAATTTTTGCCAGCCAATCCAAAATTATTTTACCACAAATTGCATTACACTTTTGGGGGAAAACAAACACAAAGCACTTTCAGTGGAATTTTCATCTGCTAATTGAATCACATTCAGGGTTTCGTTTCGCCCCTAAAATATGGTCCATGGACTTAAAACAATAACTTTCGTGCAACGTGCAAGCTGGAACGCCAAAGTCCAGTGTCAAAGCCATAAACAAAAACCGTGTACACTGTACAGCTCGAGGTGAATGTTTGTATAATTAAAAGCAAACTTTCAAAGTTTTCTGGTACTTTATGCGAAGCCGCCAGAACGCAGGGCCGAAATTAATCTTCTTACCTGCTCACTGTCCCTCTTTTCCCCACTACTCAGTTAGTTGATGCTCTTGGCAAAACTTTCTGATAAAATAAACAAGCTTCATCCATTGAAAATCCGAAGAAAACGAATAAGAGACATCCTCTCCTTAGTGGCAGGTTATTAGATTATATTTTGTTGAGCATTGGGAAAGACCTATGACCCAAGGGCCCCCCCACCCCTTTGCATGTATAGTTTTTCAAGACAAAACTCCCTGATCGATTTAACCACCGGAGATGGATTGTAGTAGAAAATTGCAACAAAATAACCATATTGCCGGCTGCCGCTCTGATGCAGTGTTGCACTGGAAGTTGCCGTTTTTGTTGTTGTAAGTTCAGTCACCTCGTTTTGCGGCCATAGAAGTGACGCCTGTAATTGTAAGTACATACTATGTGCGATAGTTGTAGCTGCTGTTGGTGCTGCTGCTGTTGTATGTGGCAGCCAGTGGCAATTGTTGCTATTTGCCTAACTAATACATTACACAAGCGACGTCAAGTGACGACAAACGGCCCGTTTTGATAAATCATACGACTATGGTCGACAGGTCGTATACTCAATGACAATTACAATTCGTTGCTGGAATTGAATGGAATGCGAGGGTTTTGCTGTTTGCAGAAATCATTCTTTAATGTGAAGCGAATAACTCCCTTACTCAAATGCCACACACGGAATTACACCCTGACACTTCTGACGAACGGAGATTCCACATGAAAGCTCCTCAAAATTTATTGCAACATTCAACGAGAATACACTCATTTCGATCTCTCGAACTTCAAGCAGAATTCTAGTGCTTTTCCATCGCACACTCATACACTCACAGAACCGAAATAACTGTTATAATGCGCTTGGCAACAGCAACAGCGAATCGAACTACAACAGAAACAATCACAATCAAAAGCAGCTCGTTCGTCCGTCTTCAAGCAACAGTTGTTCGCTTGGAGAGCACAGTGCAGTGCAGTGTAGTGTGTTAGTGTGTGAATCAATGAGTGATTGAGTATCACTGATTGAGTGAGTGAGCGAGCGAGCGAGTGTGCGAGTCGAATGTGCCGACGGCATAGCAACGGTTGATATCATAATTGGCATTCAATAACCCAACAGCAGTTCATCATCAATTGCCCAAACCCTTAACAATGTACGAAAAATATCTCTCATTTTTTCATTTTTTTTATCGCACACAAATATTTATACCCATCAGATTACAAATAATATGCAATTTTAATTCTGAACAATTTAATTACAATCATTTTTATTGTTGATTTTATATTCTGCATATTTAATTTCCAATTATTACAAATTTAATGGAGTTTTCTCCGGTTGAAGAGAAGCTTCAATAGCCTGTAGCTTTTGGCTTAAATCAACAAAATTATACCGAAATTTACAGACTTTATGCTGACAGATGCATTATAGCCAGAAACAAACTTCAAATTCTTGGGTATTCTTTCGTCTGCAAACAATTTCTGGCATTAAGAAGCAAAGAATTGAGCAGAAAACTCGTAAGTGTGTTTTGTACATACATACATATGTACGTATTACGTGTGTATGAATAGCACAAAGCAGAATGAAACAATGGAATGATGGTGTGCAGACGCAAACAAAGTTAAGAAATGTTTCGAATAATTTCACAAATAAAAAAAACGCCAGGCATACGAGAATGAGAGAAGGTACAGATACAGGGGCGAGAGTGAGCAAAAGAGAACGCACAAAACGTGCCTAATTTAGATTTTCTTGCGGTAGGTCAGGTCATGTGCCAATTTCCTCAGCTCAGAATTGTTTTTTGTATGGTATGTGTGCCAGAGACCAATTCCAATGCTTTCACATTCGATTCAAGGACCTCCAGCCTTTTCTTCCTACTTTCTGGCCCAAAAACTAATTATGCTTGCCTTCAGTCAATCAATGCTTGTGAAAAACCGCAAATCAACTGACTTACCTTTTGGCTAGTGACTGGGCGCAGACTCCTTGCTCTAGTTTTTGGGGATTTTTGATTTCTGTTTCAGTTTCTGGTCAAGGCAAGGACTTTAGTGGTTTCATTCGAAACTGGCAGATCCCAGCCCATTACCATTCCCATTTCCTATTCCCTGGGATGGGCGTATAGTGGTCACAATGCTTTTACATTGCAATGCGTCTGGCATACAAGCAAAAAAACAAAACCAAAACACATGAAAGGCTAGCATTGGGCGACAAAGTTTCCGTATGGATACCCTTGTTATTAAAAACCAACTTAATGCGTTCCTATTTATAAACTGCATGCAGAATACCTGCTTTACATCATTATACTCCCCAACAGGGTAACAAGAAACCGAAGCTGGCTGGGACTCTGGACATGTAAATGTGAACTGCAGACTGCACCGCTTTCCCAGAGGGCGGCACATCCACAATGAATTGTCTTTGTCTGTAAATGGTGCCTCTGGCGAGAGCACATTGGATACTACATATGTATGTACATATGGCCATCGATACGAGAAACAAATTGCAGTTTTTGTTTTTTTTTTTTCGGAAAAGAGAGAAAATCTTAAACTAGTTTTCAATAGAGGCGAAACGAGAGACGCGCTTAGTAATGAAATTTAGTTTTCATCATCATAGGAAACTTACCCATAGAGAGCGTCGGTAAAACGAATCATTTGCTTCATTTGATTGATTAGCTGATTGGCGCTCTCTGGCGCTCTCAATGCAGGTTAATTGCTGACGATGGCAGAAGTGCAGGGGAAGTGCAGAGTGACGACCGCCGTTAATTTGCTTCTTGTTGATTTTGCCTTATCGAGTCGCGTGGGTTGGTCTCTTTTTGCTGTGGCTCTGGCTTCTCTGATAAAGCGACACTCACACTCACGTTGATTTCTTTACGAGTTAAATGTGTGTGTGTTTCGGTGATAACACAAACACACACTCAAATACAGTTGGTTGCAGAAGAGAGTAACTAATTGCAGTATGTCTTTCTTTCACAGCCGCAACACAGAATACGAACGAGGGAAGAAACACTGTGGAGGAATAAATCATTATAATGCGTTAATAATAAATCTATAGATATGTACATATGTATGTATATTTATTTTGGAGATCTCGGAAACAACAAGAACTAGAAAATGGCGCTAAAGTTGCGCGGGTGTGAAATGATATGCGTTCGGGCCCATGTTGTTTAAATTATAAATTTAGGAATAAGTTTTGGATTTGGCCATATTAATTATGTAAGAGTCGATTGCATTTGGCGCGAAGCAAACACAAATCAAGAGCAATAATAGTTTAAATTTAAATTTAAATTAAAAAAACAGCGCGTGTAGTAGTGGGGAAAGCAAGGGGCAGTGGGCAGTGGGCAGGGAGCATCACTTAATTTGTTTATGCGGTTCGTCGTCTGTGGGGCCCCACATTCTTATTTATGCTTTCCTCTGGTTATTGTTGTTTCTCTTTCTGCTCTTTCTGCTCTTTTATTTTTTTTTATTCTCTTTTTGTGTGTGTTCGGTTTGGCCTGTTGTTGATTTCTGTAGTAATTTTCCATGCAATAACAATGATTCTCTGCTTTTTTTTCGGCTTATTATCTTGAGCGCGCGCGCTCTTTTCTTGTTTCTTTCCAAATTTGACTAATTCTGTACAGAACAACAAACACAGCACCAATTTCCGGACCGAGAGCACACACACTTAAACATAGAATGAAGTAAGGATAGTTTGGGGAAATTACCAGATAAACAAAACGAACAAATCAAACAAACTAAAAAGGGAAAAACTTGTGTCCGTATTTCGGAACACTCTCTTGTAAGCTTAGCTTAGTGTAGTCTTGAATCTTCCAGAAAGTGGGTGAAGAGAGGGTGCGGGCTGCTGCTGCTGTTGTTGCGTGCGAGCCTCGCTGTGTGCCGTTAACTCGCGAGCGATGACAACCGTTACGCGGCAAGTCGAAAACAGAAATGAAAACAGAATCGTTTTCACTCGGCCAAAAGCTGTCTCGTAGCACCAGGGTATGAGCAAGCAAAGGTAAGGCCAACCATCTCTTTCTCTTAGCGACCCAAGCGTCAGACATATGCGCTCAAAATATTCAACCGCCCCTTATAGCTACATATACCTTGCGTAAAACAACACCAACATACGTGAACGAGACCCGAAGAGCATGCAAACAACACACATACACTCTCGCATGCAATAAGCTTCTTACACGAGCAGGGAGGGGATGGAACGGGAAGTGAGAGTGGAGCAGCAACAGGCAGGCAGGCAGACAGACAGTCAGAGCTGTTAATGTCGGAGCAACGGGTGTCCGAAGAGTGGGGGGAGGGGGCCAATAAGCATATGAAAAATCGTACGCTACGCTCGCGCAGAGCGTAATTTTAGAAGGTGACGAATAATGCGAAGCGCTCATTCGACGCCTCTATACATACCATTAATTTATGAGAATGTGAAAATCACATTGAAGAGCAGTTTGCATAAGCATACAGACATACATACGTATGTATACGAATGCTACTTTTGGGAAACGCTTAGATGGTGGGTGCGTCACCCCATATAAAAACACCTTGGACTCGACTAGCTGTTGCCTGCATTCTATTCTACACCCTACACTAATCGCAGCTCCTAAGAGTGGGGCTAGGCTGTTGACGATTAGTAAACACATAAAAAAAAACCTTTTTGTCTGCGCTCAAAATGCTAGAAGCCCATTCGGATGACAACCTAGCCCAAGTTTACAGTTGTTATTTCTGTTGTTGCCTCTTGTAAATTTTTGTACATATACAATATGCACATACATACATATGTGTGAAGTGCACATGTAAAAAGCACAAACAATGTATTGAGCGGGGCGTGTGGGGTAACAATAACCGCAAGCAGCAGCAGCAGCAGGCAGCCACAACAATAACTATAAAATTGACAACGGCGCGAGAACGACAACGACAACGACAAGGCTTTATATGATTGAACTCTTAAATGGCCAAAGTCCCCTTGACACCCACCCAGCCACCCACCCGTTGTCATCTGGTCCAACGAACACAAACAGAGGACTATGCGAGAGTGTTGTTTGCCGTCTTCTCGATTATCAACAGTTGGTTTGCCCATACAGGGCTGGCACCATCATATGAAAAGAGGCGTCACTATCAAAGCAACTGATGCATGAGGCACAGAGCGCTGCGTCGGTCAAAGAAAATTTCAGTCAAAGCTAACCAAACAATATATGCAACGGCGATGGATAGCCAGTGTGGAAATGGGATGGATACTGGGGACCTGCATTCGGTAATAAGCCAACTATGGTCATATGTATGTAAGTCCGTTCTATTCCGTCCAGTCACCACTTAAAGAATATTCGTGAAACAATTAAATGGCAAAGCAATGAATAAGCAAAAAAACCATAAATATGAGTGCAAAGGTCTGCTGGGAACTAGTATAGGGCGAAGCTGTGAGATTTGCATTTAACAGCTTGCTCTTATCAGTAGACAAGCCAACATGATAACAGAACAGAACAGATACACATGTATGTACATACGTTTTTATATAGATTATAGATTGTTGATTAATAAACAATTTTCTCACTCATACCTAGAATTCTCATAGATTCATGTGTAGCTCTCAGTCTGCGGCTGCCCTATCTGTGGAGCTGTGGAAACACTCACACACACACACACACATGGCGACGCTACTGATAAGAAATGACCGATTTAGTTCTATAGTTCATACAGCGATAACTAACATTAGACTCGATTGACCCACAAAGTGGAGGCGACAAACATCAAATAATTGTGTCTGAAATACATACATATGTACATGCATAAATATGTACATATCTATGAATATTACTTTGAGTGTGGAATTGGGGGGAAGCGGAGAAAGCTCTTTCGACAGTCGACAGTCTCTCGCGGCCATCTTCAGCTAAAATTGAACACTTGGGCCGCTCACACTTTTTTAATTGAAATGGTACTTAGTTAAATATATAAATATTTTTTATTCAAGTGGATAGTTTGATTATTCCGATTGGTGGCCTTAAAGAGGAGCAGCTGAATCTACTGCATATACATATGTACACAATCAATGTCGGACATTTTAATGAAAATTCTGGCAAACATGAAATGCTGTATGCAACAAGTTAAAAAATACTTGCAACCTTTTTTTAATAAATGCCCGTTACACCATGGGGGCGGATACCATTGAGATTTTATTAAAATGTCATGCGGATGCTCTGCTCTACACTCCTGCATAGTTTTTTTTGCGCCTGGAAGAGGGCTTGTCAACGCTATTGAGCCGTAAGAATATACATACATAATGGTGAACATGGTGCAGTTCACACAATTAATGTGCAACATCATATATTTTCGAAGACCGATATATCGTATACCCTTTGCAGATCCATCCAAAACTTTGTGACTTTTTATGGAAAACCTCTGCGAAAGGGTATGTACATTGTACATGGATGGATGTACATTCGCGCCACGCTTGGGCGGAATCAGAAAATAACCGAAGCCTCCCCAGGTTGGCAATTAATTGCTCAGATATCTGCAGTGAAGGACCATGCAAGCGATGAGGATGTGCCGCACGTCAGCGGCAAAGGGAGGCGGCGTAGAAGCTCCAACAGTTGTCCGTATTTCGTAAATGTGCAACATGTCCCTACATGCATGAGCAGGCGCGCGCTGCTCCACCCCGTTAACCGGGCGGTGTTACAACATTTACCTTTGTCAATAGGTATCAGCGATGCGTTAAACCAAAAGAACCAATATCCAGTGCGTGGTCCTTTGGCTTTGGGGCGATTTTCGCGCTTGTGCAGGAGGGGAGGAAGCGGTACATTTGCTGCCGCGAATGATTCGTGGTGTGCGTGATGCATCCATATATGATGGGAACGGTGACCGTTAATCTGCCACACAAATTGGCCCTAAGCTCATTTGTTTCCAGTTGAAATTTTCCATCTCGCTCTCCGCCGACTCCCTGCCAGACCTGCATGTACCCACCCATCGACTCATCATTTCAAAACAAGGTAAACAGAATTCATGTCATGTTTTTGCATATGCCCCAAAGAGAAACTCCGTAACATTCCCTTTACAATTAGTCTAAAATTTGGACTCTAAATGCAGTTATGGGCAAAGTAGGCAGAGAAATAGACCGCAATCTGGTCAGTAAATAATTTTAATTATTTGTCTGTCACTCCGATTTGTTCTGCCTTTGACTATCTTTTGAAATGACGACCATTTGTTTGTGAATTAGCGCGCTTGAGGCGAAAACATTTTGGTACACCTTCCTTCTGTTATGAGCGTACAAATGTGTGGGAGAATGAAGATATTCGTAGTAGAGCAGGGAATGCTACATTTCTTGGCATTCGTTCAGACTGTTACAAGCTGCTCGAATTGGAAAAAATAGATTAAAAACTGTGGCATTTAGTATTTCCTTGCCGATTGAGAATATTCCAACACGCAGGATAAAGATTCAATAAACCATTTATTAAAATTATTTCCGTTTAAAAAAGCTTTCAAATTCGACTACTTATCGATTAACGGCAAAGTCAACGGTCGATGAAAGTGTCATCGGTCATCGCCACAACAGCTGTTTGCCGTGTGCTGTTGCCGCCCTGGTCGTGTCGTTTCTTTTGATTTAATTTGGTTAATTTTGCGACTATTAATTATCACATAAAATGGCCCCACCGAAAGCCAACCACAACCGTCCATCGGCACGGCGCAAAAAGTCCAGCAACCTGTTGCAGACGCTGCTGGACAAATACCTGAATGTGGCCTTTCTCAGGTACTTGGTGCTCGAGCCGGCCGCCTTGCCCATAATTAGTGTTCTGATTGTTTTGGCGGAGGCAGCCATCAATGTGTTTGTGATTCGGCGCGTGCCATATACGGAGATCGACTGGGTGGCCTACATGCAGGAGTGCGAGGGCTTCCTCAACGGGACCACAAATTATGCCCAGCTGCGCGGTGAGTGCTCAAGGTTTTTGTTGGGTTTATTTTTGGACACCAGCAGCGGCCGCCATGTGTCCCCATTCCATTGGCTTTTGCGGTTCTGCTTCTACCTAAAGTTCTGCTCCCTCCCTATTGGAGGCAATGGCTTTCCTTTGCTTGGACTGTGAATTTGGTTTATTCGCGTCTTCCACGTGGAATAAGTCCTGCTGCTCCTACCCCAGACTTATGCTTAAAACAAAACGTAATCTTAGGAGCAACATTAACACTTTGTTTGCTTAAACATTAACGTAACACAATCGACTGGCTTTCAGTTGAACATCGATTTGATTTTGTTTAGGAAGCCTCCTCCGCCTTCGCTTTGCCCTGTTCCCCCACTGGGCTTGGACTCTTTTTGGTCCTGCTCTTCGGTTGCTTCGCTTGTGCTCTCTTTGCTGGCTGTTGTGGTTCCTTTGGCGGCTGTTCCTGCTGCTCCTGCGCCTCCAGCTGTTCCGGCAGTTTCACTCGCACCCGAGCTGCAATTATAGGAAAAGAGCAATAGACAGAGATTGACGTTTGAGTATCGTTCGGACTTGTAACCCACGCATGTATATTTAAACTACGAATTAAGGCGCCAATTACATCAGATGTTGCATTGGGCATTGGATTTGAGATTGAGATTGCTTTTCTATCTGCTAGGGTGTATTTACGTTGCTTTCTTACTGCCACTTTTGCGCTGGGTGATGCCGTTGATCTGGCCGGGTGTGTCCAACTCCAGCTCGGCAAAGGCCTCGATGAGGGCGCGCTGTTCCTTGTTCAGCTTCCGTGGCACGTCAATTTTTATGTGCACATAGTGGTCGCCATGGCCGTGGGCGTTCACCCGCTTCAGGCCCTTGCCGCGCATCGTGTGCTTGTGGTGGGAGGAGGTGCCCGGCTCAATGTTTATCCACTGGTCCTCGTAGACGCCCTGGACGCGCACAGTGCCGCCCAGCACGGACTGCGATACCGAGATGGCCACGTCTGTGTGCACGTCGGCTCCGTCACGGCGGAAGTAGTCGCTCCGCTCCACTCGGAAGGTCACAAACAGCTCCTTGCTGCCCACCTGCATGCGCACCGTCTGTCCGTTCTCGATGCCCGCCGGCACCGGCACAGTCACCTTGCGGCGCTGAACCGTCTTTCCCTTGCCCTCGCACTCGTTGCACGGATACTTGATGTACAGGCGCGTGCCCTGGCAGTAGCGGCACGTGGAACGCATGACGAAGGGCCCCGTCGAGATGGTCTCGAAGCCAGTGCCGTTGCAGTACTGGCAGCGACCCGGCTTTGTGCCCGGCTCGCACTTGGAGCCGCGGCACTTGAGGCACTCGTCCACGACATTGACATTCACATCCTTGTTGACGCCGCGAGCTGCCTGGGCGAAGGTCAGGTCCATCACCATCTCCTGCGCCTGGCCGAAACCGAACTTGGAGTCGGCGAAGTCGTCGAAACTGTTGGTGCGGAAGTTTCCCTCGCCGAAAATCTTGCGGAAGAGCTCCTCCGGATCGATGGTCGAGCGGAACTGCCAGCTCTGTGAGAAGCCTTCGGGTCCGAAGGGTCCTGCCCCGCCAGCGGCGCCTGCACCGAATCCGCCACCCTGGCGGCTCATGTTCTCCGCCGTCTGGCCGTAGGTGTCGTACTCACGCCGCTTCTGATCATCGCTGAGCACCTCGTAGGCCTCGGAGACCTCCTGGAATTTGCGACCGGCATCCGGATCCTCCTTGTTGGTGTCCGGATGGTACTTCTTGGCCAGCTGATAGTAGGCCTTCTTGATGTCCTTCCCACTGGCGTTCTTGGCCACCCCCAGCGTGGTGTAGTAGTCTTTGGCCAGCATCCGGCTGGAGGTGTGAAAACTGCGCACTGTCTGTCGCCCATCATCGCGTGTCCTATGCCACTGCAGTGGCAATGTGGATGCGTGCGATGGTATGCACCGCGCTGCCATGGCGCGCCAGGAGGAGCTGGAGCTGTGTGGTGTCAGCGTGGCACGCAAGGGCTGTTGGTACCGGCGGCAGCCGCGGATCACCGGCAGTTGGCCACGGAGTACGAACAAATTTTTACACGAAATCATTTTTACATAAAAGTTTTATTTCTCAAACATGCCGTAATAACCTCCATCCATGCCAGTGTGACTTATCGATCAAATATACCGTAATATACCAAAAAATGATATACCGATATATAAATCATCTGTGAGTGAACGAATTTAACCCACCTAACACCCCTCTGTTTAAACTGGTCAACCACTTATGGTAGAGCTCGGAAAATATTACTGTTTTTAGATTCTCTATGCAGACCGATCATTCCTCTTTAATTGAAACAAAAAATTACCAACGATATTTTTCCCTGAACTGCCATAAAAATTTTCAAGTTTCATAATTTTTGTGGGTATATTTAACTACCCTCCCTGGTCAAGCATGGGTTAACGGATGGTTGGTTCAAAATTCGAATCGTAACTGTGGCAGACAAGTGAAATGCATTATTTAAACTATTTCCTTTGTCTCCATTGCAGGTGATACCGGTCCCCTGGTCTATCCGGCGGCTTTCGTGTACATTTACTCGGCCCTATACTACATAACGTCGCACGGGGCGAATGTACGGGTGGCGCAGTACATCTTTGCCGGAATTTACCTGCTGCAGTTGTGCCTGGTGCTGCGCCTGTACGCGAAGAGTCGCAAGGTGCCGCCGTATGTGCTTGTGCTGAGCGCCTTCACCTCCTACCGCATCCACTCGATCTATGTGCTGCGCTTGTTCAACGATCCCGTGGCCATCCTCCTGCTCTATGCGGCTCTCAATCTCTTCATGGATCGCCGCTGGACCTGGGGCAGCATTCTCTTCAGCCTGGCCGTGGGCGTCAAGATGAATATTCTTCTTTTCGCGCCGGCCCTGCTACTCTTCTACTTGGCCAATCTGGGAGTGCTGAAGACATTCCTGCAGCTGGCAATTTGTGGGGTGATTCAGCTGCTGCTGGGCGCCCCCTTTCTGCTGTCCCATCCGGTGGAGTATCTGCGCGGTAGCTTCGACCTGGGCCGCATCTTCGAGCACAAGTGGACGGTGAACTATAGGTTCCTGAGCCGGGAGCTCTTCGAGCATCGCACGTTCCACCTGTCGCTGTTGGGTCTCCATCTGCTGCTCCTGCTGGTGTTCGCCAAGCCCACGTGGACATTCTTCCAGAGCTACGTTCGCCTGCGCAGCGTCCAGGAGCAGCTGCAGCCACAAATTGCAAAGAAGAATAGCGAAGTCCAATCCCAGAAGAAGATCAAGAAGGACGCCAAAAAGCAGAAGGACACGGAGCAGCTAAGCAACGAACAGAAATCCTTTCTGAAAGCCTTCGAAAAGAGCCTGCAAAAGTCATCGGGCGGAACAGCACCCGCTGCCGCCCCAGCTAAGGCGGAGTCCGAGCGCTATGACATCCACTTTGATCGGTGCACGCAGCTGGCCCTGCTGCCCTTCTTCCTCTGCAACTTCATTGGCGTGGCCTGCTCCCGGTCCCTGCACTACCAGTTCTACGTGTGGTACTTCCACTCGCTACCATATCTGGTATGGTCCACACCCTACTCCCTGGGCGTGCGCTACCTCATTCTGGGCATCATCGAGTACTGCTGGAACACCTATCCCAGCACGAATCTGTCCAGCTCGGCTCTGCACCTCTGTCATCTCGTCTTGCTCGTGGGTGTGGCCCGTCAGATCTTTCAGACCATGCGGCTGAATGCTGCAGTCAAACAGCAGCAGCAACAGCAGCAGCAGAAGAAAGCGCAATAACTAGTCATACAGCGGTGATCCGCACTGTACTTGTACCAAATGAAGAAGCTTCACATATGTATGTATGGATGTGTACTTTTATTCGTGTTTTTTGTTTTGTTTAGTCTTTTGTAGTGGCGCTGTACAAAGTGCCGGGGAATTGGTTGCCAACTCGCCCAACGAAATAAGATTCAAGCTAGGATCTACGTAAAATAACTTAATTAATGTCCACTTAAAACTACGGGTGCAATAATACGGGGAGCGTACTTAATCGCTGCCCCCCACCGCTGTCGTGGGCGTTCGCACTGTCAGGGGCGTGGCCGATGGAGGTGGCGACAGCTCGCTGGGCTCCAACGCCGTTGCAGTCTCGTCCGGTGCCACGCTGCTGCTGCGCTGCACGCTGAAGAAGCGGAGAAGCGTCGTCTCGCTGTTCCGTCGACTGGAGGTGGGTGTGCGTGGTTGTGGTGGTTGGGATCCGCTTGCAGCCACCCCACCACCGGCATCAGTGTGCGAGATGCGTCGCCGGGGAGAGGCCTTTAGGCGGGGACTGCACTCGGACTGGCGCAGGCACTGGAGGCGCGGCGAGGCCAATACATCCGCCGAATTCGCCTGCTGCTCCTCGTTGATCTTGTCGCTGAGCGAGACGTGCGCCCTGCCGCTCATCAGCTTCTGCTTGCGTATGTTCGTCAGCCAGTCCACCTTCTCCTTGGCCTTGCGCTTGGGCGACATGATGGCCAGGTGCGGAGCCTCACCGTCCAGCACGTAGTTGGGCAGGTTCGAGGTGGGCGAGTAGATCACAGAGGACAGGGGCTGGCCAACTCCAGCTCCCTCGGAGGCAGCAGCCGCCGCCGCCGCTGCTGCTGCTGCAGCTGCGGATGTGGTGGGTGGTGAGGCGTAAATGTGGTTGACATTCTCGCTGAGTGGCGAGTGGACGGGCGAGGAGTTGAGGCTCAGCAGCTTGGCCACCGGGGAAATGTCTTCGGCGGCGTTTTCCTTTTGCTTTTTGCTGGGCGAGGAGGAGGCCTCTTCCTCGCCAATCGTCGAGAGCTGAATGTGCCTACAGGTGGACTCTTGGCTGGAGGGGCCGAAGAGTCGCCTGGCCCGGGACTCAAGGGGCTTGGAGCGCTTCTGCGGCTGCTCGGCATCTGCCTCGCTGCTGGCCGCGCCCAGCATGTCCAGGAATGAACGCTTCATGGCCACCTTCTCGACTGAGCCGGGCGTACGCTCGTTCTGGTCCATCAGGCGCTTCAGCGAGCGGGGCGTCGACTCCAGATCCCTCAGGTTGTACTTATGGTTGCCGGTGGCCGGGGCCGACGACTTTTTGCTGAATTGACGCACATAGCTCGCGTGGCCGCGATACCTCTCCGCCCGCTCGGCCTCGCTGAGCCCATCCAGGTCGGGTCCCATGCGCCAGATCTTGTGTCGCGCATCGTCGCTGCAGGTGACAATGGGACAGTCGTGGGAGGAGCCCCAGGCCACGCAGGTCACCTCTACCGTGTGGCCCGACAGAGCCACCAGCGGCTCCTCTGCATGCTCCAGGTTCCAGACGTACGCCCTCTCATCACTGCTGCCGCTGAGCAGGTACTTCCCATCCGGACTCAGGCAGGACTTGATGTAGAACGTCGAGTTCAGCAGACCCTTGTAGCAGGCCAGCGGCTTGGGCGAGTACGAGACCAGATTGTAGCAGTAGATCGTGTTGTCCATGCAGTTGGCGAAGAGTCGCGTTCCGGCCGCATCCACAATTAGGTTGGTGAATCCCCGGAAGGTGGAGTGGCCGGCATACGGCAGCTTGTGCCTGGGCAGCGGCTCCTTCCTGTAGGCCGTGTAGTTGCGTCGCAGATCCCACACCTTGATCACGCCGTCGCCAGCGCCGCAGGATATCAGCGTATTGTCGTCCTGGAAGGCCAGTCCCGTGATGCTGCTCGAGGTGGCACTGGATGACATCTTGGGCGTGCGGGAGCGCTGCTTTCTCTGCGAGACGGGCGTGCCCGGTCCCCCTGTGTGCCCGCTGTAGATGCAGTTGTCCACGCGAGAGGTCAGATCCATGTTGAGATTGGCCCGTATGTCCCAGATGAGAATGGCACCGTCTCGCCCGCCCGTGGCAAAGACGGCCGGATCTGTGCGCTTGAAGGCGGCCGACTTCACGGATCGTGTGTGGCCAATGTACGAGTTGAGTCCCCGAATGCCCGAGCCAGCCACCTCCCAGAGCCGCGCCGTGTGATCCCCCGAGGCGGAAACGAATCGCATCTGGCCCGGGGCCCACTCCAGGTCGAAGACTGCATTGTAATGGCACTGAGGTCCCGGCAGCGACTGCTCCTCCGGCTCCTGGTTGCGCTGTGTGGTGTCCTGCAGTGTGATCTTGCCATCCTCATTGGCAATGGCCAGAATGTGCCTGTAGCCGTTGCAGTTGGCAAACTTGGCGGAGAATATGGGCGGTTCCGGGTTGAAGTCGGGGCAGTAGTTGGCCGGAGCAATTCCCCGCCAGCTGTCTTCCTTGGCCACGCACAGGCGACGCAGGGCGAAGTCGTAGGTCTGCTCGTTCGCTGCAATGAGTGTGGGGGAAAGAGAGAAGTTAGTGCAGCTCTCAAACTGTGACCCCCGTGGCGGCTTTGTCTGTGCTGCAGTCTAGTTTTTCAATGAGTTTTTTCGCTTGCGCAGCAATTTCGCCAAGAGACCTGGCGACCCCTACCCTGGCATCGCCGGATAACAGACTGATCCTTGGCTTGGCTTATTGCCACTAGAGTGCCTATTGTCATTGCATTTGATTGCAACCTTTTGAAATTAATCCCAAAAATTTACATAGAAAATTCGACCGCCAAAAGTGAAATTCTCCCGCCATTCGAAATACTCACAGAACCCATGCTCTCGGCTGCGCAATTTGTTGTATATGTTCATTGTGACGCCAGCTATTCGAATGCAACTCGTTTGGATCGATTTACACTAATCTAATTGCTATTTTATTCAAAATAAAACAATAAAAAACGATGCTAGCACATATTTTCAACGACGCAGCTGGACTTTAGAGATGGAAGTGGAGCGGCACAAAGACTATCGATGCAGGTGCTATTGATAGTTGAGCCATCGATAGTTGTGAATGTTTTGAAAGAAAAAAACAATCGATACTATCTTAATAGTATCGGACTCAAATAATTATTAAGAAACCATTTAGGAACTTGTCCATTTTAAAAATTAGATGCCACCTGTCGATTTGTTTAAAAATGTGTCTTCGTATTTTATAGCAGCCAATCCAAACATATCAAAAGCGTAAAGACTGTAGCTCGATACTATCATGATAGTCGCAAAACCGTCGATAGTAGAGGCTAGCAGTAAAATATCGATACTATCGATAGTGCCCTCGATTGTTTGACAAATATTGATAAATATTGTGGGTCTGTCCTTTTGTTTTGTTGCTCGCTGGCGCTGACTGAGTTCTTTTTTATAAACAGTTAAAATACGCATAGAACCAGCAAAGAATCGCTCTAATTATTATTTGTGTAAATGCAGTTTTTATTGGGAATTTTCGTATGTAGCGTAGCAGGAAATTAGCAGGAGCCACTTCATACAAAAGGCACTCGAACGGAATTCCAAGGATACTCGACTCGACACAGGACTACAGCAACAAAAACACAGGTAAGCTTTGCTTGGGCGCCAAACTTGACCCTCTTTCCGGCCCCACCACCCTGCCAGGAAGGGTGTGGGTGGGTGGGGAGCCTGTTGCAATCAATAACACTCGTAAGGCAGCAGTACAGTACAAATCCACAAACGTCGTCACACACAACAGTAACAGAAACAACAATAAGAAGGCGACCATATCAAACACGCAAATGCATGAACACGACAGCGTCGGAAACGGCGATAAGTTGGCCTACAAATTCCGCTCACTAAGACTTTTTGTGGACGCTTCAGTGATTGTGGGTTGAATGCAAAACCAAAGAAAATGCCTCTAAAGTCCAGATTCGAGGAGTAGGTGTGTAGCGGCACTTCCGCGTTGGTCTTTTGGAGCAGGGAGGAGGGCCGACTAAATGCCCATTTGTCCTTGGGTTCCGACCG
Organism: Drosophila obscura; assembly: GCF_018151105.1. Taxonomy (NCBI): domain Eukaryota; kingdom Metazoa; phylum Arthropoda; class Insecta; order Diptera; family Drosophilidae; genus Drosophila; species Drosophila obscura. The sequence goes on along the minus strand of NW_024542774.1, from coordinate 9,026,511 downwards.
CCACTAACTTTCTCTCTCCCTCCCTTTCTATGTCCATTTTTCGGACCATAATATTGCATTTCGCGTGACGTGACCTTAACGATTTGGAGGTGCTGTCCGTGTCATGGTACGCTGTGCTAGCTAGAAATATATTTAGAACTAGAACTGGAAAGAACATGGAATTCACTTAGTTAAATTAAAGACTAGGGCTGGACAACGACAGCTAGCTCGATTGGGCTGTGATGAGTGTCCGGGAATTTGGGGGAACGGAAGCGGTTTATCTATGCTATCCACACGTTTGACCCTTGGTGACCCTACAATTTCCCAGCGGTATCCCTCCCCATCCCTGGTCTTGAATAACGGTTTGAGGCGCGGCAAGGCAAGGCTCCTTTTTTGGACAGTTGGGAAAACCTGCCGCCGCACGCGCCACACCGCACCGCATCGCCCATTTACGGCATAGACACGTACAAATAGCGCGTGCCGCGTCGCAGCGAAGCCGTTAGAACAGCCTTATGAATAACCCATGTGGATTGTGAATTGCGCTGACTTGTCGACATTCCAGTGGAGTCGCACACAGCCACGGGCCCAGCCATCCATTATTCTCCCTCCGGGCTCTATCTGGTAGGCACCTCTTTTGATTGAAATACACAAAGACAGAAAAACAGAAAGACACAAAGCGCAGTTGAAGAAGCAGTAGGTTTCTTTATCTAAAGATACGACGATGATTAACATTGCCTAATCGTGCATGTACCTGTATATGTATATTATATCTGTCTCTGTCTCTGTGCCTGTGCTTTCCTTATCAATTCATCATGCTTGCAACTGGATCGACGTGTGTGCGTCTGTAGCCGAACCATGTCGGTGGCAGGTCTGCGACAGTGCCTGCTCCTATGGAGCGTGGACTACTGGAACTTGGAAGGTAAAAGTGTGGTTTCGATTTGCATTGTGCATATTGGTATACGTACTCGTATGTATGTACATATGTATCTTTCTTTTGGTTTTCAGTTGTTCGTTCAGTTGTTTCAGTTATTTCTGTATTGTGTGTGTTCAGTTGAAGCTTTCAACATGAATATGCAACGATAATAATATTTATATCTCGAATCCCCTCTCATATTTCCCCCATTAGTCATGGCTGACAATGTGTTCAAGTCGCAAGATATCGGGCTGCGCGCTCAAAAGAAAATCCTCTCACGCATGGCAACGAAAAACATTGCCAAGACGTTCATCGATGGGACAACGGCCTCGCTGCTGGATAACCTCTACAGGCTGTGCAAGCTGCATACCGGCAACAAGGCCAAGGCGGAGAAGCTGATCAAGAATATCATCAAAATAGTCATCAAGATTGGAGTGCTGCACCGGAACAACCAGTTCAGCGACGAGGAGCTGCGAAGGGCCGACAACTTTAAGCGCAAGTTCCAGGTAATCTATTATACCTTCCCTCCCTGAAAGCTTTGCTCTTGATTTAATTGATTTCCCTTGCAGAACACACAACTGTCCATCATATCATTCTACGAGGTTGACTACACTTTCGACCTGGCCTATCTGCAAAAGTCGATAGCGGAATCGCAGGTGGCACTCAAGTCGATTGTGCAGCCCCATCTGACGGACAAGTCGCTGGGTCGCATCGATGAGGTGTTTGATTTCTTTGGCGATGCTACGCTTTTGGAGACGGCCTTCAAGCCGGACTCGCCCTACCGCGAGATTATGGGCAAGATTGTGGCGGACATCAATTCCGCCATGGAGACGGGCGACATCTGAGCGAGGGGGCCACAGTCGGAGCTCTCATTGCGTGCATTGAAAGGCTACCTACCTATCGAAAGAAACCAAAAACCATTAAAACAGCATGAGACACTAATAGCTAGCTGGAACATGGAAATGCTTCGCTTGCAAGCTCACCCACCAACACCAAACACACAAAACTAGGTATAGGACAGCGTTAGCGATGCGACGAAAAGACAAAGACATATGTATGTTTAGGCCAGAGTTTAGTTTAGTTTGGATAGTGATATCATTGACAACAACAAATATCAAAAGTGAACAAAACGTCCGTATTGATTTATTTAATGAAAATGTTAACATTTGTGTACTCAAACTCTATCGTAACGTAACGTTTAAGAACTAACTACCAATACGCATTTTGCCAAAGGAATTAACCAAACGGAAATTGTAAACTCTAGCAAAATGCTTGTATCTGTATCTGTGCGTGTGTGCATCTGTGTATCTTTAAGTGTATGTGTATCTGTTTGTGATGGATACTCTGTTTTGATACTCTATTACTCGCTATGTCTACCTATCATACTATACCCTACGCCTGAATCCAGACCCTTACGTACTTAATTAATCGTTGCTGATCTCCACCAAAAGCTTTTCCACAATTTCCCTGCAGGGACCAGCAGCACCACAGAATGAAATCACATCTTTTACTTGTTGTAAGTGTTAGTCTATATTTAGTTATTAATGCTAAGTTGACACTGGAACCTGTTTACCCCTACACCTGTCTGCTAGCCAGTTTCACGTATTGACTTGTTTTTGTATGTATTCCAAGCCCCTCCCCAGAGCCAAAGGCATGGGGGTCGGGTCACTCACCCTAAAGCATTATTTATGATATTCCACTTCGGCTCTCACTATGATATTCCATGTACCCCCCCTCCAAGACATATCGTAACGTGTGGGCTGAACCACATGTTAATGGGACAATAAGTTGATTGATTTTTGTATGACTTTGTCCAGAAAGTGTTAGTTTGATATTACATTTTGAGAGAGCACAATTTTAGTCGTTTAGATATTAAATATTTATTGTTTTACCAACAGCATTATGTTGTGTAAGAAAATAAAAGCAACAATTACCAAAAATCAACTAGGTTTGTTTCATTCTTAAATACTACACCTACACCTGCACCTCCCTTGCTCACTCTGCACGTTTTTGGCTTAACACATCCTCAGTCTCCAGTTGCTGCTGCCGGAACAGTTCAATGAGCTTCTCGGTGGCAGTTTGTGGCGCATCCAGCGGCTTAGATGCCTCAACACTGGGATATTGCTGGCCGAGGGCTTCGGGGGAGCGTAACATGAACGGCGTCCAGGGCCCTTGGATCGATGGTACATCAGTGTGCCACATTTTACGCAGACGCAATGAGCTGGAGGAGCCGTTTTGTGTCTTTAATAGGTCGACCCACTTGGTTATATCCTCCTGGCTGCTGTTGCGGCAGCTCAGCCACTCGCGATCACCATTCACTGCAAGAAATTAAAAGTTATCGCGTGACAAAACTATGGACAAACCCTAATCCACTACTTACAATACTCGCCAACCAAAACTGGTGTGCGGTGGCGACGCGGCTTCACATAGACCACAATTCCGGGATTTTCCTTGGCAAAGTCCACCAGGTGGTTCTCGATGAAATCTCTAGTGTTTGGACATGGCTGGATGAGAATTTCCTTGAACTTCAAACACAATTCTTACCGCATGCCTTTGCTGGAGCCATTGTTCTTGCAGAATTTAAGCGTGATTCGCTGCAGTTGGCAGACGTAACGTCCCAGTCCATTCTGCAGGGGAGCCCGTGGGAAGCCAGACTTTAAAAACAAATGACTGTTGGACATTCTGTGTTTGTTTTTAATTCAAGCACGCCTTGGACAAAATTTCCTCAAATTTTCGTAACAAAAATCGACGTAACCTGCCAGCCCAGCTGTTTATGCTATGGACAGTGCTGCCGGTCTAGCTATTAACATACTTTGAGAGAACTGGCTAGATTTAATAGAGTAAATAAATACATAACAACCTTACCTCATATTTCCTGTATATATATAGACTTATCATATTTTGTTTTGTTGTAGCATTTTATGAATTATAAAAAGTTTGAGTTTTTCTGTATGTATGTACTGCTATTGTAAATTGGCTTGATCTGAGCTTGTTTTGGCGGCAACAATTTTCGAGCCAAGTCGTCATTTTTTGTGTGTTCTAAGCAGGGTTGTTCTCTATACCAGTTGATAACGGCGAAGAAGCGGCACAAAAGGGAAAACAAAAATGCAGGCAGCGTTTGTCGCGTCGTTTTTCTTTTGATTGGAAAATACCGACAGCCGACATAGAAATAGAAAGCGTGCAACGTGTGTGTTAAGTGGAGCACATAGAGCTGGCCTCGACGCGTGGCTTATCAGTGAATTATAAAACATAAAATGGCCACAGTAAGCAAGCATTTATTTTTATTGCAACTGCAGTTGGTAAACAGCATCCATCTCTTTGCATATGTTTGTAGGCATTTGGGGCGTCAAAGTTCTCAAAGCACGTAGTGCCTGATGTCGTAGCCGAGGAGGCGGAGGAGGAGGAAGAGGAGGATGATGATGATGACGACGATGAAGAAGAACACTCTGCCGAATCGGGCTCGACCACCTCGTTCAGTCTTCAGGAGTGCATAAACGAGTTTCGAGCACGCCGCATTAGACGCGTATCCACCCAGAGTCGCGACTGCGACAACAACCACAACATGCCAGGTGAGGACCAGCCCGAGCGGGTTCGAGGCACAGCCGCCGATGCGGACCTAATCAACCAGAATCGCTGCAACAAGGCCCAGGAGCGCAAGGGCAAGCCATGCAAGAATGGTTTCTGCTATTGCTTCACCAGCGACAGCGGCGATTGTGCCTCCACAGCGCCGACACGTGAGTCGCACGTGCGCCAGCCCAGACGCAGCAGGCGTTCCGAAAGCACTAAGGTATGAGCACTCACATCCTATCAGATCAGATCAATCGGTAACCTAAAGTTTTTTCATCCACATGATACGTGTGCTTGTCCAGGCGGCCAGTGTGTCCAAGCCGCTGGTCCAGAACCATTTCGACTGTCCGAGGCAGCAGACGGGGCGTCGGCACAGTGAGCCGCCCAAAGTCAAACAGACCTCAAATATTCCGCTGACTGCCGTAAGCAGTATTTGTGCCGTGGGCGATGATGCTCCGCTCATACACATTATTCAGGAGCTGCGCGACAATTGTGTGGTGTCCGAGGTGCGCGTGAACCGACAGAAGCTGACAGGATCGGACTGCCAGCCAAGGTCCTCGCCTGTTAAGACCTGCAAAGTGCAGGCCTTTGAACCGATTGCATACAAGCCCACTGCCCCGGCCTTGTCCAACATCAGCGAGTCTGCCGTAGAAGAGGAGCCGGAAACGGCTCCAACAGAGCCGACTAGTATGCAGTCCGCCCGCCAAAGCGCCCGTTCGCGTCGCAGCTCTGGGGCCGGTGGGCGTCTCCTGCAGAAGCGTTTGTCACAGGGTCTGGTGAATTTCAAGACACGCGATTCCCAACAGCCTCCACCGAAGCCGCCGCGTCGCAGCTGCCAGAGTCTCGATGGGAAATTATCGTTGTCCTCGCTGACATCGACAACGCCATCGGTGCGGGAGGCTGAGCGTGTGCTGGACGAGTTCCTACGCCAGCGAGGCGTCCGGGTGCCCAGCAGCTGCAATAACTCGCCCCGCAAAGAGAAGAAGAGCAAGCGCAAGTCCTATCCGATGGGTAAGTGGTGCTAGCCGAAGCCAAATAATGAAACCGTAACCAAACCAAACGAAACCAAATCAAACTAGAAACAATATCCCTTTTAGCTAAACCAAATAAAATTAAACTCCACTTTGTTGTCAAAATAAAAAAAGATATGTTGCTTACCATTTGAGTTACGGTTTCATTTCCCAGTCCCCCAGGCCAAAACTCTTCTCTTTCGCCTCTTAACTCCTCCCCTCATATTGCAGCCGAAGTGGAGAAACAACCCAGGCGCAGTAGGCAGCTGCCCACCTGTCCCTCGCTGAGCGACATTGAACGTGTTGTGGAGTCCAAGCGTGGCTCTAATTACGCCCGGAATATACAGCAGGTCAGCAAGGCGAAGAATGCCGTGGCCGACAAACCAATGAAGGAGATCCTGCTGGGCTGGTCAGAGCCAAAGATCAACGACATGTTGAACTACGAGAACAAGCGGCGCTCCAATTTCAAGACCCAAGCACCTTTGGCAGAGCCCCAAGTGGCCATTGGCTGGCAGGTGCCACAGCCGGTAGTGCCCAAGATCTCGTTGGACACCGTCGATGGCAGCATGTGCGAGAATCTGGCCTCCAACATAGACCGCAAGCACACTCCCATCAAATATCCGCGAGGCACCAAGTCTGCTGGCGGACAAGCCAGCCAGAAATTCATTTGGGGCGAGCAGTGGCGCAACTTTTCGCCGCTAAAGGCAACCACCAAGCAGCCCACACTTAAGACCAAGTCCAAGAACTTTCTCAACAACTCAAAGAACAAGATACTGCGCTTTGTGTCGCCAAAAAAGACAAATGAGGACGAGAACCCCGCCAGGCGGCCCACACCTACGCCTAAGCTCTGCACTGTGGGCGTTCAGACATCGGCATCGCAGTTGGATCTGCAGTCGCAATCCCCACCGGGCAGCTATCATTCGCCTATGCAGTCGACGCCATCGGCCACAACGACATCCACCAGGCAGCAGCGGGACAAGGAGAGCAGCGACCAGCCGTACTTCGATTTCGAGCGCAAGATCGAAGCTCCGACGCCGCCCAAGAAGTTGCCGCGCGCCAACCGTGCCCGCAAACTGGACTTCCACACAGAGGCAGAAGCACCCACCACCTATCGCTCCTTTCACAAGGATCTCGACCAGGATGTGACCATCACCAAAATGGGCTATCTGCTGAGCAACATTCGGGCCAAGCTGGAGGCCAGCGACGAGCGCGCCATGCGAACCTTTCGGGTGAGTTTTTCACAGAGAAATTTCGTATCTTTATTGACGAGTCAGAATGAATATCTTTCGGCTTATAGCTTATAGTTTAGTTTCTAAACAAGGTTAAACACAACGCCCAGAGCATAGTGATCAGATCCCAGATAGTGATTGGGTATGGGTCCAACGCGGTAGCAGATGTTGACCGTGGGCAGGCCATAAATGCTAGCCACCTGCAGCTGGTGCTGGCTTTTATCGCTTAGGGAGCGCAGAATGTAGTCCACGGTGATCCAGTCGTCTTGACGTGTGGACGCAACGCGGTGTGGTCCTGGCGGTCCCATATGAACAGCCTCAAATTTGAGCATCTTTTCGGGTTTATCGGCACTCGAGTGCCAGGGTACTTGGGTAGTGAGAACCTCGATAGCCGGAGAATCTAAGAGGCTGTTAAAGTCGCCAGTTAATACTATGGGCGTAATTTGGCCACTCTTTGGATCAACGGAAAATGTCTGTAGCTCTTCAAGCAGCCGGGTCACCTGGGCACAGCGCACGTCGTCGCGCTTGGGATTGTACAGCAGGTGTGTGGTGGCCACTATGAACTCCTTCTTCTGCCCTTTCAGTGCGAGTTTGGCGAGCAGGGCCACGTTTTCGCGATTCAGCAGCTTTACATTCTCATCGTAAAACTCGACTGGCCGCTGGTCCAGCAACTGGAACTTGCATGCGTCGTAGATGATGGCACAGCCATCGGTGCGGTGGCCAGTCTTCTTCTTGTAGATGTACTCCAGTTTCTTGCCATTGCCCACGCGCAGGCCCCGCAGTAGATCGCATATATGGTCGTACTGCATCTCCTGGAGACAGAGAATGTCCGGGTCTAGTGTCAGTATTTCACGCTGAATGTTCTGGAGGCGGCGTCGCCAGTTGAGGCAGTTGGTTCCGTTTTGCCCATACAGATGAAAGTGTTCTATCAGCAGGTCCTGGGCGAGTATGTTGTACGAAACTACTTTAAAGCTGGAGTCGTTGTTCACGTGACCTTGTCCATCCTTCGGGCGCCTCCATTGTCGGTTTCTGTCGTATCTTTCCATGGCGTCTATTTGCTGAGTATTTGCTGTCTGGCTGCTTGTGTTCCTCCTGTTGCTGCTGCTGCTGCTGTGCCCGAGTGTGGGAATGAGTGAAGCTTGGCGTGGCAGGGTGCGGAGCAGGAATTTGTACATATCATTCGGTGTACGTCGTCATGCCTTCCAATGCAACAGATTCTTCGGATGCGCCAAGCCAAAAAGGGGGGAGAAAAAAAAAACTGCGCGTTCGTCAGCTGTTTGCTTGTTGCTTCTTGTCTGCTCTTCTCAGGGCTGACTTTGCGCGCGTAATCGATATCGATTATGTGCGTCTCAATCGAAATTGAAAAATGCGCGGTTGATTTTGAATTTAAAAATTCGAATGCCTGGATGTGATTTGTGTTAATTAATGTTCCTGCTTCTGTGTTCATCCTTTCAGGATTGTTCACGCTTTGAGCCACTTGAGCGTCAAAAGGAGAGCTTCGATTGCATTGACGGGCCGCATAGCTCGGGCGCCACATCGGCCACGACTCAATATCAACGTGACACGACTTCCGTGGCAACTTCGCACTATCCACGCGATACGACATCTGCTGCAACTACTCAATATCCACGTGACACGACATTTGTGGTGCCTACTCGTCATCAGCGTGATCTCGATTGCGAGCCCATTTATTCAGAGATCGAAGAGGACTGCTTGCGTGTACGTGGCAGTCCGCAGTACGAGGTCAGGACTGCGGTGGAACGGCAGCCGAGCGACGCGCTAACTGTAAGCTCCACGGCGACTGGGAGTGAGTCGACTGCGGCTGTCTCTGACTTGAGTGTGCCTGCTGACGTGTCCCTACTCTATGCCAGGGTGCAAAAGACTCCGAAGAAGGTGCAGGCCATTCCGCCGAGTCTGCCTGCTGCAAATGTGAGTGCCCAGCCGGTGGCATTGGGGCAGTGTCTGCAGGAGTCCCTGAAGAGTGGCAACTTCTTCAAGTTCATGCCACTGCCAGACGAGCCCAGCAGCGAATGCTCCTGCTCGGAGTCCACAAGCCAAACGACAGATTCGTCGGTGATTCGCAAGCCAAAAGCGATGTCCCCACCCATGCATCAGTCGCTGAACAACATCAACGAGAGGAACTCGCCGCCCAAGAAGAACCGTAACCTGTCCAGGTCCGAGCTCTCGCTGCAGCGCAGCCAGATCTTCCTGGACAACCTCTGCCGCAGCGAGCTTGTGCTCGATCAGGAGGAGGAGGCCAACACCCGCCTGGAAAAGATTCCAAATGTGAGTAGATGCAACACAGCACAGCAGCAGGCCATTTCAGCATACTAATCCCTGTACAACCAATTACAGACCTGCCTCAGAGCCAGCAACGAGGATGCTGTGTCCTACGACATGCCCGAGGGACTGTACGATGAGTACGGCATTGAGGATGCCAGCGCCGGCAGCAGCTTTGCCACCAACGATTACGGTTCGTGCCAGATTGAACCGCCGCCGCCTACGTCGGAGAACCAGAGTACACCAAAAAAGCAAAACCAACGATATACAACTAAGGTAGAGATTTTTGTTGACTCCTATTAGTGCCTAAGGCTTTCTGCTTTCACACGCCGCCACCATGTCGGACATTGTAACAACCGCTTGTATATATGCAAAACTACACTGTACACAGCTCTCGCTACTTAAGCACTTGAAATATATGTGTAAGCTGCTTCCTTTTGTTATCTTAACACGCGCACTAATTGATTTTCCAGCCTCCGAGCAATCTCAGCATCGACATCAACGAGAACGCACTGATTCCGTCGCCAGCGCGTCCATTTGGCCACAATCTGAGCCACAGCTGCCCGACGACTCCACAGCAGCCGGCCAAACCATCCGCCCAGCTGGCCCACAACAGCAGCAGTCTGGGGGAGCTGGTCCAGTCGCTGCCCAGTCCCACTGACAGCCAGCTGATGTCGGTGAGCGCTCTGGCCCGCTATCGCCTGCTCAAGGATGTCCTGCGTCGCTCCTACCGCAAAGGCAAAGACTTCTTTCTGGCAGAGAAGCAGCGACTGACCCACAGCCTCAATATGTCACGCGATCAGTCCAACCAGACCGACGGGGAGCTGGACAGCAGCACCTACTACGCCAGCTTCAGTCTCGACGGCCTGCTCAATGAGTCTCTAACCACCAACGAGCAGCTGGCGCAGGCTGTCAGCATTTGCCGCAAAATGCCCGAGCTGGAGATCTCCAATGAAATGGTGGAGGCAGAGCGCCTCTTGCTGTTCTCAACGCTGCGACAAAAGTCGCCTGTGGATCCCTGCCAGTCCAGTGATGGCAGGCGGCAGGCGCAGTGCGTCCTAATCGACGCCATGCAACTGCCAGTCAGGTCAGATGCCAGCCAGGATATGTTCTTCAATTACCATTACATTTGTACGTACGAGTTTGAGGGACGCATTTGCTCCACCCAATCGGTGGAGTGCCAGAACGGCGCTGCCCTGTTCCGGGACTGTGGCCTGGAGTTCTACAGCGCCGGCCAGGTGGAGGCGATGGAGTTGCGCTGCCAAATATTCATGCTACGGCTGCGCAAGATCTCCACGCTGTCGCTGGACCCAGCCAAGACAATGGTAAGTGGCTCTCTTGTGCTCCCTTCCAGGACTTGGCTGACATTTTTACCCTTGCAGAAACGCGGCACCAGCAATCTGGGCTCGTCCACATCCAGTTCCTCCGGCAGCTCGGGGGCTGAGCAGATCGTCTCTCGCTTTCGTCTGCATGCCTCCTTCTGCTTGCGTGCCACGGATTTGGCTCCGTTCGAGCTGGTGGCCAGCGAGACGCAGGCTAGTGATCGGATTTGCTTGCGGAGCTCGCGAACCTGGCAGCTGCCACTGACGACACACACAAAGTCCACGAATCTGGCGGCAGGCATATCCGTGACGGGGCGTGTGGAGGTGCGTTTGCCCAAGTCCCATTACTCTGGCTATTTGAATGTGGAGGATCCGCAGCGGAAACACCACTGGAATCGACGCTGGTGCACCCTCGACGGTGTCGAGCTGTCCGTGTGGCAGCACGAAGACGATCTCAGTGAGCAGCCGCCTCTCTTCTCACTGCAGCTGCAGGGCTGCCCACAAGCTGCGGTAGCTGCCGCCCCGCGAGAGTTGTGTGCCCGTGCGCGCAGTTTCCTTCTACAGGGAAAGAGCTCAGTCTTGGGATTCTTCTTTGCGGCCGACACTCAGCCGGAGTTGGACGAGTGGCTGTTGCATCTGAATGAGGCGCTGGCTTTCGCCAAGCGTTGGCTGGACGGTGCTTGAGGCATTTTAATTTGTGTGTTTGGTTGTTGTTTTCTTTCTATTTATATTTTGTAGTCTTAAATTGAAAATATTTCTGGGAATTGTAAATTAGCTGCTGGGATAGGTTAAGTTAGGCTAAGAAAAAAATTGTATTTATGCTCCAGCGAGCGACCATTGCCATTCCGGTAACATTCCGCCATTGCTGCCTTCTCGTAGTCCCTAGTCCCTGTATTCCATCTTTAAATCATTTGTTTATGGGGCTGTAGTATACGTTACAACAACAACAGTTTATTACATACATAATTTACATTGGTTATAATAGTTCGTTAAGATATACATACATGGATATATTTGTATATATATACTATATATATATATATAGGTTTATCGACTGGATATACATAGATTACTATATATGGTATGGTATGGTACAATAGTGTATTGTATTTTCGTGTTTATGCGCTCCTCCGTGTGCTCTGTGCCGGTTATTGGTAATTGGTTATTGGTTATTGGTTATGCTATGGATTAGGTTAGTCTAAAGCCCACCCCACACTCGTGCCTAGTTTATGTTAATGAATAGTACACAGTACACAGCCATACACACCCAAACGAGTGAGAGAGTGGTACATGTACATGTATGTACTATCAATAAAGACAAAAGGCTGCTTTGTAATGCGGGCTTTGAGGCCGTTTTGCTCATTACAAGTGCAAAAACATAAAGTCTGAGGTTATGTTTGTTGTGGTATGTGTCAAGCAATTTACATACTTACGAGTACATCCTGCTCTGTACGTTACTCTAACAATTACTATTACAATTAAATATTTGGTGTGCCTTCTTGCTAGTCCTCTGCATTCGATTTGGATCCTGATCTCCTGTTGTTAGCTATTTGAATTCTGATCTAGTTTCTATTTCTATTTGCGTACGCGGGGTATAAGCACTAATGGGGATATGCTGGAGAGCGTCTATAACGGTACTTTCAATGGGAATTGGGAATCTCCGCCTAGATCTAGGCCAGAACGTACTTCCACACGCGATTTGTCTGATGATTGGTGCCAATCTCAGTGACATACAGGGCCGACCCGTTGACGCTGACGGCCATGGAATGGGGATTCTTGAAGTCGCCCCAGTGCCCGATAATGGCCTCCGAGCGCGGATCGATGGTGAAGCCGCACACGGGCAGCATCGAGGTGGGTCCATTCACGGCGAACACAATATCGCCGTAGCTGGCGACGCCAAAGACGCGACCCAGATCCGGCTCCTGTATGGTGGCTGCGGGCTCACCCTCGCCATGGGAAGACTTCAGGCCAGCTCTGCAAGGGATAGATACACTTTGCCATCTGGCAATTGCCACTTTGGGGGATCACCACTGTACTCACTTGGGACAGACGACGCGCATATTCTCCCGGTCGGCGATGCACAGTAGATCCAAGTGCTCCAGCAGGGTGATGGCATGTGGCACCTGCAGGGACAGAAACTCTGCAAGGGGAATATACGTTATCGTATAGCTGCGCTCACTGAACACTGATATATAAAAGTATGCGCACCTGGTGGCTGTGGAATTGTACGGAGCAGCTTGCCGGCGGCATTGAACTTCAGGATGCGACTATTGCAGTAGCCATCGGCGATAAAGAACTGTCAAAAGGGACAAGGGTGGAGTTTGGTGACATTTGCTTGATACTCTGATGGATGGTGGATGGCCTTACCTCTCCAGTGGTGGCCACGGCTATGGATGTTGGCTTGCACAGATGTTTGACGGAGGAACCAGGCCGGAAGCGTTTGCCAATCGTCAGAAGTGGCTTGCTGCCGAAGGGCTTGAACTGAACAAGAACTAAATGTAGGAACCCTGAAGCCCAAGGCACTCTGTATAAGGAGTATGTACCTTGAATGCCTGATGCATGGCCACGTCCGTAATCCAATAGTTGCCATGAACATCGATGGTCATGCCGTGGGGCATGTAGAACATGTTCGAGCCCCAGCCAGATTTAATGCCGCCCGTCTTGGAGTCGAGCACATAGATGGTTTTCTCCTTGATCGGCCCGTACTCGATGAGGTAGTAGATATTGCTTTCGTTGAAGGTGCTGCAGGCAGATGGGACACAAATCAGATATGTATACGTGTGGCCCACGCGAGAGTAGACACTTGTTACTATGCAGCTGGCGACAGCTGTTGACCTACTTAACGTCCCAGTAGCGGTCGGCGCGATGGAAAATCACTGGATTGCCCTGCGGGTCCACGGAGACGGCGGTGACCTGGCCAAAGCTGTGCTGCTCGGTGGGCCAGTTCTCCACGAGCACAGGAGTGGGCACACTGGCCGCCGGAATGGGCACATTGTCGTAGCTGCGCTGATTCTGCAGGGCCACCTCATCGTCCACCAGTGGCAGCTGTGGCGACTGCAAAGGATCCCCAGTGGACTCTGGCGATGAACGACACTTTTGTGGTGGTGCAGCCAACTCACCTGAACGTTCTTCTCCTGCATGCGGCGCTTGATGAGCGCCCTCACCTGGTTGAAGAACCGCTCGTTGAGGTTCACGTTCGCCCCCACTGGCAGGTGGTTGCTGCTCGCGGCCACGGCCACGGCTCCCAGGCAGAGGGCCAGCAGCGCCACAAGATGAATGCACGACATTTGGAAGTCCTCTGATTGAATTTTTCTTGGTCAGAAGTTTACTTCTGCTCGGCTCGCTCGATTTTCAGCTCTGCCAACATCTGTTGGCGGTGTCTATATGTTGAGCTGGCAATAGATTAACTGCCTTTGGACCACGAGCTCGACACGAACTTCACTCCTCTTCACTCTTCACTCTTCACCGCACACACACGCACTGACGCTGATAGTCCCACGCTTTTCGATTTTCGCTTTCATTGCGGCGCCTGCGCCTGTCTGACCCCAGCACACTGGGCCCCAGCCCATCCGCCCGGGAAATGGATGTGCAATGCTGATTTGCAAGGCAAATATTCAGGTGTGCGGCAGATTGCCCCACTGTGGCCCTGCCGCAAGCTGCTGCAGATTGGAAAGCGTTTATTGATTTTCCAATGTACGCGAACAGTGAAGGCCAAAAGTAAAGCTTTATTGGTTTCGATTATAAGGTGCACGCCCGAATTCGGTTCGATTGCACACAATCAACGGTGCTGCGCGCAGAGAATCGATTTGGAGTTTTGGAGGCCACTTTGGAGAGCAGATGGTAGCATACAATCAGCAGTCAGTGTGTTTGACGTCACAGCGGGGGCTGTGCTGGGCAGTGGGCGGATGGCAGAGGGCGGAGGGCGGAGAGCGGAGGAGTAGGGCCGTAATCCGTGGTGCACTACGACCCCCAATCCCAGTTGGGCTGTGTCCAAATATAGCCCGTGTCCGTCATGGAGCAGTACGCATTGTAATATCGTCCCGGGGAGCTGCAAAAACAGTCACCACTCAAGCTGTGCATCAACGGAACTCGCCAGCGAGCCGCTGGGGGTCGAACACTCACCGGCAGTAGGAGTACTGTGGACACTTGCACCGAAACATGCTCTGGAACTCCTCCTTGCACACCTCGTTCCACCAGCAGGTGCGCTGTAATGTGATCAGAAAAAAACAAGCCAAGGGGTTAGCTAAGCCAATCTCCAGCTGCACTCACCCGCTGCTGCCACAGACCTCTGTCATATAGCCATGGACACTCTGGTCCGAGTAGCTGCGCTTCGTTAGATGCGCTTGTGCATCGGCGGGCACCAGGAGGAGGGACAAACGCAGGCAGCAGCCCAGAAGCAACAGCCGTGATGCCACGGGCAGCCGCAGCCGCAGCCCTGTGGCCACCTTAACACAATTAAGAAAGCAAAAAAAATAATAAAATTACATTTATATACATATATTTTTCAATTTATTCCCTTTTTTCCATTATCCTCTGACCTTTCGCATCGTTTCGGTTGCTGGTGACTTTTTATAGATGCTGTGTTTTTTTTTGTATGGCTGGCTGCTGGGTTTTTAGTTTCACTTAATGCTGGCTTTTCCTCATAACTTTCACTGTACTTCCTCACGTGTTACATGTCCTGTGGCGAGTGTCACGTGGCATCTACTGCTTGGTTGGGGCGTCGGCAAAACAACTGCAACGTGAACTGCTGGAATCGGGACGACCAGTCGTCGTCGTCGTGTCGGCTTTTAGCTTTCACTAGAAAGTGCCGCACAGACACACACACACACACACACACACTGCACATGCAGAAGTCTCCTCTCTCTCTCGCTCTCTCTCGCTCACTGTGTGTGTGGGTGTATTTTGGTGTGCATTTTGGAGGATTCTCGTCCCACTGTTCGTCTGCACTTACAGGGTGAATAATTCGACAAGCTTCCATTCCACTTGTTTGTATTTATGAATGGTAGCATGTGTGTGCACCCTATAAGCAAGCATCTTTGATGAAATCTTGACATCAAATTCCTTCCTTTTGTTTGTCAACATTTTTCCGCGACGTCATCTCGCACGCGACATGACTCAGCATCCCCGCCGCGATGGCAGATGCTCAAAATAGTTTGAAAACTCATTTGGCTGCCAAAGTATTTTCATATTGGCCACGTCAAATCAACGATGCCAACAGGTAGAAAATTATGAAAATCTCTTAATATGTATATGTACGCCCACACATACGAAAAAGTATATGTATATGGCAATTATAGGGCGTACATTCTGGCATTTTCTACAAAAGTATTTTGGCATTTGTGGAAAACAATTTCCATGGCCAAATGTGTGTGCGTGTGGGCTGTTGTTTAATATCGTTTAGATACAAATAAAAATACAAAGTATTAATCAGCCAACAAAGTCAAACTAAAAGAGTGATTAACATGGGTTTGCTCTAGAACCTTACGTTCATGATTAACTTGTTATAGAATATTCCACAGGTCATCGTCACAGACGAGCGTCAGTGTCGCCCACCAGAACCCAAACAAACCGCTCTCAGATCTTTGGAATATTCGCAAAGAATCTTTTCTACATATATGTATACGTTATACGTGGGGTATATATACCATACCAAAGCTCTGTGTTCTCTATATGTACCGCAATGAGTGACGCTCGCCTAAAATTAGATGAGAAATAAATTTTCATATTTTTAGCACAAACTGTAAACATTCTGGTGAGGGTATAAAACCGAGTGAATTTTCGGGGAGCTCCATCAAAAACGTTTCAACTGCGAATCAAAGCAGACGCGCGAATCGAAAGATCGGCAATCGAAATATTTAAGAAAAGAATCAAAGGTACAAATCGGGTATATATGTATATATAGAGAGGATAATTTGTGTAACTCACCTTCGTATCGTTTCTCCATCAACGTAGATGTCCGTTGTGCCCCTTATGTTCCGCGACTGGTGGGATGAGATTGACTTTCCAATGCGCACCTCGCGCCTCTTGGACCAGCACTTCGGCCAGGGTATGAAGCGCGACGATCTGATGTCGTCGGTGTGGAACTCCCGCCCCACAGTGCTGCGATCGGGCTATCTGCGTCCCTGGCAGAAGAACAGCCTGCAGAAGCAGGAGTCCGGCTCCACGCTGAACATCGACAGCGAGAAGTTCGAGGTCATTCTGGATGTGCAGCAGTTCTCCCCCAACGAGATCACCGTCAAGATCGCCGACAAGTATGTCATTGTCGAGGGCAAGCACGAGGAGAAGCAGGACGAGCACGGCTATGTCTCCCGCCAATTTTCCAGACGCTACCAGCTGCCCAGTGAGTTATTTTTGGTTGCTTCACTCTGCAGACAACTTCAGTGCTAACCAGAAAATTCCCTTTCCCATATTGCAGGTGATGTCAATCCAGACAATGTCACCTCCTCGCTCTCCTCGGATGGTCTACTGACCATCACTGCGCCCATGAAGAAGCTGCCCCCACCATCGACTGAGCGCGTCGTGCTCATCACACAGACTGGTCCCTCCTCCAAGGAGGACAATGCCAAGAAGGTGGAAACCACAACGACCTAAGGGCCCAGGCTGAACTTTTTTATACCGGTCTGACAGTTACAATAGTTAGTGTATTTATGTATTTATTTATGTGTCCCTATGATATTGGGTTTTTATACGACAAATTAATATGAAAGAAAATCTTGGTAGTGCATGGTAGTGCATTCAACCCACAAAAAACTACAAATAAGAAAGAACTCTCTCTATCTAAGATGGAATCTTCGAATCATTGAGCAGCAGCAGCTCCTCCAGAGTTACAGCCTTCTCTGCTAGACACCGCTGCACGTAGTCGGTTGCCTTCGCTATCTGCTCGGGGGGCAGCTCGTCTTTGTAGCCATTCACCTTGCCGCGACGAACGAAGCTGCAAGAACACATACAGAATAAAACAAGAAGTAATATAGGAAAATATTTGTGTTACTTGTGCTTTTCCTTGCCGGCATCTTTGTGCGTCATTTGCTGAAGCTCCCACAGATGATTCGTTGTTGGATTTTCTGTACACAAAAAGAAACATTTGGAATTTGCATAGACTTTAGTTTAGCTGAGTTTCACACTCACTTTTCATCTCTTCGAAAGACAGATGCTTGAGCAGTTGATCCATGGGCTGGTCCGCAATGGGCTTGTCCAGAAAGCGGCACAGGTCCTCGACAACGGCTCGGAGATCCTTCTTCATGCGCTCGAAGCTCGTGTAGTAGAGCCAGGGCTCGTGGCGCAGCTGATAGAACTCGTGCGCGTGTTCGATGGCCTCTCTGAATGTGGCATCAGTGGCCAGATTCTCCTCGATAAACTGTGGCAGTGTCTTGCCGTAGCAATGGCCAAAGGTCACGCCGTGATAGTACCGAGAGACCAAGGCATCGAGGGGATTCCGGAATACGTACACCACTTTGTGCCTCCGCTGCCACAGCTGTGCGGGCAGCAGGGGCAGCGGCAGGTGGGACTTGATGAGACGCGGCGAGGCCATATCTTGGACAGGTGCAAACTGCTTACCGTCATCACCATGTGTGAAAAAATTGAACCTACAATTAAATATAAAGGTAACACCTTGCGGCCATCTGTTGATATCTCTTAGCTCACTCGACGAACGGACTGCGAAGTTCCAAGTCTTTGGCCAGAGCAGCCTCAAAGTTGCAATCATTCATCAGCAGCCAGCAGAGCTCCTGCATCCAGGTGGTGCCACACTTTGGCAGCGTCACCACCCACACATCATCGTCTCGCAGTTCCAAGTCATGTACGCTATCCAGATAGCCCTGAGAGTTGCCTCTGAAGAACAATTCCCGCTTGGTCCAGTCTTTGTCAATGAGACTCGTCGGATAACTCTTGGGCGTGACCCGTTCACGTTCCATGGCGGCGACTAACTGACTTTCCAACGCGAACAAAAACCTATGTATATACCATATGTATGTGTGTGTGTGTGTGTGTATGTATCTATAATTGAGCGACATTTAAATGAAAGTTTACGCTCTTTTTGGCGCCCGTTCTCTCTGGTTGATCGCTAATTCAGCGGCTGATAAGGTTGTTATTGCTTATGCGCCAATGTAATTGGAGTAACGTAACCCATGATGCGTGCCTCTCCTGCTCTACAGCAGATAATGGGCGATAGAGAGTGGGGCCTAGGCGTTCGGTGGCCGATAAAGCGGTAATTATCAACAGGAATATGTGAAGCCGTCCACGTAGAAGTAGTTTCGGACTTATCAACGAAGGAGTTCATAAATGCCTTGAAACGGATGGGGAAGTCGTCGCAAGTTTTGGCAATTTTTGTCGGGGCATCAAATCAGCTGCTTGAGCTCAAAAGGTTTCAAGCAACTAGACTTCTGGTTGGTGAAATCCATTAAAGTACACACGAATGTAGAGAGATAGATAAATAGATAGACAGATAGATAGCGGGTAGTATGCCATCATTTATAAGAACATACATACATATATCACCACAGCTTACAGACTATTAAAAGAGGCTATACAATAATAGATTACAGCGAAAAGATTAACTCGGTAATTACAGCGACGATGCGAACTTGCTGTAGTTGGCAAAGTCATCCATGTTCAATTTGTAGTCGCGCAGATTGATGTCCGACCAGAGATCAAACTCCCGTATGATGTCAGCGGTGAGCTCATCCTTGTGGCTGCCAACGACGCCCCGACGTACGAATCTGTGGGCAGAGGAGCTGGTAAGAAGGAACTCTATCTCAATCTCTATCTCTTTGCGCCCAACTCTCGTTTATCAATCAGCGAACTCACCTGAATTCCTCCACCTGACGGCCAGCGGCAGCTTTCATGCTCTCAAACTCCTTCACATGATTACAGGCGGGATTGTCGCGCATGCTCTCGAAGGACAGGTGCTGGGACATCTGCTTTACCTGCTCCCCGCTGACCGGTCGTTGCAGGAACTGCGCCACCTCACGGATCACGTCGCCCAGCTGGGCCTTCATGCGCTCGTAGCTGGTGAAGAAGATGTGGGGCTCGTGGCGAAGCTGCCAGAAGTCGAGGACGTGGGGCCAGCAGGGCGTGAAGTTCACGTAGCCGTCGATGAAGGAGTGCATAAAGTCGGACTTGGTGCCCTGGTAGCCGACCATGCCGCGCCAGTGATGGAAGTACGAGATGGCCGCATCCTTGGGGTTGCGGTACACGTAGATGATCTTCGGCCTCTTCGTCCAGATTTGGCGGGGCAGCAGCCAGGCTGGCAGGTGGGACTTGATGAGACGCGGCGACTGCATGGCATTGGCTGCCTCGATTGTGTCGTGCGGCACATTGGGCACAACACCATTGAACCTTAAAGCGCGGGGAGGGAAGGATTAGTTTCCGGCAGCTCCATTTGAATGCCTTCCACAACTCACTCCAAGAAGGGGGATCGCAGCGTCAGATCCACGCTTTTGGCCGTCTCAAAGTCGCAGTCGTTCATCACCAGCCAGGTGAGCTCCTGCATCCATGTGGTGCCGCACTTCGGCAGCGTCACAATCCACACATCGTCCTCCCGAACCTCAAACTCATGGACACGATCGAGCACAGGCTGGAAGGTGTCCGCCAGGCGGCAGAAGCGATGCTCCCAGTGGCCCACCACTGGCACTGCCGGCTCCTGGGTGGCATAGATCGAGGAGTAGCCGCCACTGATGGCCAGCTTGTCGATCTGCTCGAAGGGCACGCTCTTGGCAAAGAAGCTTGACTGGGGCATGGCGACACTGTCCCGTAATATTACGCGATTTTAACGATCGATCGAACTGAACGTCTCGGCAGTTGGGGCCGCATTAAGCGCAGCTTGAGAAATCAAAAGTGTTCGGAGCAGAATTTCTCGCCTTTGAGTGCGTTAGCGATGGACAAGTGACACGAATGTGAGTGTGTGAAAGATCGTGAAAAAAACTGAGACGATCTTGAGTTGGGATACAACTTCTCCATGGATCAAATGATCCATTGAGCACCGGATCACGCTCCCATCTCCAATTTAGCCATAAGATTATGCAATTCGCCCCTCGCTCCGTTGACACACAATACAACAATAATCGTACCCACACGCGTAACCGGACTCGTTTCCCAGCAGCGATCGAGCTGCGTTGCATGCAGCGATCGTGCTGTAAGACTAAGACTGGACCGGAATGAGAGACTTTCTTTGTTCGCGCCCTGCCTGACGCCGTGGGGACACCTTTCTGTTTAGCCAAAGAAAGTTTTTTGGCTTTGTTTACCTTTCGATTGGCGCTCTGGCAAGTGAAATTATGCCCCTCTTCTTTGGGCACCCATTAAATTGGAAGAATACCGAGTTTCGGTGGGGCAAAACAGGTTGTTTGAATGCATGGCATGGACGTGGGTCGCTGTGTGCCATAGGAATCGATCATTAGATGAACGAAATATGAATGAGCGGCGCTCGCATTCATAATATTCAGTATATAATTTATTGCTAGAATATATCACCTATCCGTCCACTCTAAAATTTACAAACTTGTTCCAACCTTGACACGAAATTTCCCCCTCGTTGATGTTGTTTTTTTTTTTCGATTATTTTGTTTTTCTTGAATTTTTATTTGTATTATTTGCATTTTGTGTTTGTTTTTCATTCATGTTTGGGTTGTTTTGTTTTGTTTTGTTTCTTTTACAATAAATTTGACTAAATCTTAACATTTATAATCCTTAACCTGCAAGGAGCAAACAGATGTAGTAACAAATATACATATGTAATTGTATGTATGTAAAGATTTATCATATGTATGTATGTGTGTTTAGAAACATATATCGTATCTATGTATGTATGTATGTATATATAATATTTATTATAACACATATATTGTTTAGCGTTTTATGTCTATGCGCAATTTTTGCGAATTATTTCTCTTGGGGTATTCCAATATTTCGTATTTCGTATTTATGCTGTAATTTTCTGTTTGTAATTTACTTGAGTTACGCCAATACATACAATTAAACACACACATATTAACAACATTAAATATGCAAATGCATATACATATATATATTTTCTCTTATCGCTCAGTATGATGTATGCATGTATGTACGTTTTGTATTTGTTTGCGATCCAGTAAAGAGGTGGGAGGACACGAAAGCGATAACAACTCTCGAACAGTGGGGGTTTTATGATCATCTACGGCCTGTGGACAGGGGGGGGAGCTCTAAGGGGGGTAACGGTAACTACACAGTTCTTTTTCCTCTGCTGGTAGAGGAGGTCGTTCGGGTGACTTGTATACATGTATATAATTTCTATCAAAACATCGTGAAGCACAGGATAAAACACTTTTGTAACACATACAAATAACTGTAACTGTGTGAATGAATGCCGGATAGGACACATAAATATATATATACTATATATTTTTAATATGCTTCGTAAAAGTTGTATAAATTGTATATATTTTATATATAATTTTGCTTTTCAATTCATTTGCGTTTTTGTTTTTTTTTTTTTTTGTTTTTTAACAAGAACATATTATTGACTCGAATAGATCTGGTTTATACAGTTATATATATGTATATGTATGTATGTATGTATATATGTAATTTGTTCAGTCAATTAGATAAAAAGATTTCAAAAAGGATTTCACTTAATTGTAAAACATTTTTGGGCTTAGTTTGATTTCTCATTCCATATGCTTAGAAAGCTAAACAACATTAATAATATTAGTTGGGAAAGTTTCTCTCCTCGTTCTGCTTCTTCGCTTCTTTTTTTTTAGTTTTCTTTCTTTTAGTTAGTTAGGAAAGTAGGTAACTAGTTAATTAGTAGGTAGTAGTAAAAGGGGCCCCATACAATTTCATATGTCTCATGTGTGGATTCGAATTGGTTTTCTTCAGTTTTTTGTTTCTTTTTTTTTGTTTTTCAGTTATACCATTCTATATAGCATAGTAGTACATTTAGTATTCCTTCCATCAACTTCAACTCCGTTCAGGTTTTCGTTCACGATTCTGATTTGGACAACGACTAATGATATTTAGACACAATTTTGAGTGCAGTACTTAACATAGATTGTCGTCTTGATGGGAAAGAAATGTGTTTAGCACTCACCACTGTGCGGGCGATAATAAATGTTTCTTATTTACTGCTATACTGCTATATCGTTATACCGTTTGAAGGTACTTTTTGAGCGCACGCCCTATTGTTCCTCTGCTGTTGATCCAATTTCTGTGGGATTCTGTTTGGTGGTTTTTTGTTTGTAATATTTTTTATTTTATTTTTGTTTTGTTTTCATTACCCTAAGCACACACATGTACAGTGGTACGGGGGGACATACACACACATGCACGCACACGTAGACAGACTCACATTTACATAGGTTGATATACATTTACGATTCTGTATTGATTTCGCTTTTGTTTTGTTTTTTTTTTTTTTTGTTTTGTGATGCTTCTTAAACATTAAATTTTGAGTCCAGCCCAATAATTGTTTAAACTTGCTTTAGTTAGGTTAGGTATTTGTTTCTGTTTTTCTGCTTTGCGACACCGCTTGGCACCACTTGTGTTGTGGACTTCGTGGCAGCACTGCACCACTGCCCCTGCCACTGCACCTTTCCTACGCCTTCCTTTTAGTCCGAGATATGTATGACAGATGGAGCGAAAAGGATCTGGATGTGGATCCAGTTGTGGAGGAGCAACAACAACAACAACAATGAGAGGATTATGCAGAGTGACAGCGCCGCCAGATGGGGCCACGGGCCCGTCTGCGCCGTCACTAGAGCACATCCTCCAATTCATTCTCGCCAATTGTGGATGTGCCCGGCGCCTGGGCCGGCAGTGGCTTCAGTAGACCCGAGAATAATCTCCGGAAGGCCGTATGCTATTTGGAATTAGCCAGCTTTCCCATCGGCGGCTGCTTGGCCATGATATCGGCCAAAGTGTTGACGCCCTGCTCGTCGTACTTCTTCCACTGTGAGTAGTTGATCTGCATGTAGGTGATGAGCTGGGGCATGTCAATGAAGCCTGATGGGAAGATGTGAGAGAGAACATTCAATAAGTGGCAGGCAGAGAGACACACAGATAAATCCAATTGGCGCTACGTACTCTCCCAGGCATGCATCATGTCCTGTATGATGTATTCGATGAAGCCAATCTGGCTCTTTGGTATGCTGCATGTGGCCCGATCAAACATGGGCATTACGATGGGCAGATGCCGCTGCTTCTCCTCGTCCGTCTGCATGAAGTACTCCTCGGCAATGCGCCGCGCCCACTCGATGCAGAATTGCATTGGCCGGGCTGGGTTGCTCACATCGGCCACCTTGATGAGCATGCGGCGCATGAGTATCGCAGTCTCCTCATCCGACTGCGGGTTATGCTAAGAGATTCGATAGAATAGATTCCATTAGTTCGTATGATTCACATACTAGGAGGATAATTCACTTACTTCGCGCGGCTCCTCGCCCCCAAAGACGCTCACAAACTTGGCCAAGTGCTCAAAGTGTCGCGTCATCTCGGTGGCCAAAATCATGTCAATAATGGTGCTACGCGCCGACTTGTATGTCTCCTTGTCCAGGTTCTTAAATATGTTGATCTTATCATCGCCTGCAGGAGAGAGATTATTGGAGTTACCTTCCCATAACGTTGATGGGCGGTTCCCTTACCCAAAGTCAGCTTGAAAGTGATGGCGGCATGATGGTTCTCCAGCACCGTTAGATCATTGTACAGTACGGCCAGAGCGCTGTTCGAGTTGCACAGAAAGGCCGAGGAGCGACCAGGATGATCGATGTCGTGGGCCGCAGCCGCAATCAGAGCCATGGCCTCCTCCATGCTATCCATGACCATCATGTCCTTGTTGGTCAGCTGCGTGATAAACGCGCCAGTGGCCTGCAGATAAACGATAGATATAGCAATTGATAGCATAAACATAGATAAGTGATAATTGGAGTAGGGCCAGATGGCCAGAAGGCCAGCCACACACACACACACACATACACACCTGCATGACATCGGCGGCATGTGTGCTGTTGTGATAGGTGTTCGACTTGTGGTAGTGGGCCTCTATAACGGCCAGCCAGGCCTTGCACACGTTCTCGTCAATGTTCAGGGTGGCGAAGACGTCGAAGCGACGGAACATTTCCATACCCAGATAGAGCAGCGGATGGTAGTCGGTGATCTCTTCCAATTTGAAAATATCAAAGTCCCAGCTGAGAGATTCTTCAAGTAGTTCCATTATAATGGGATTGGCCTGCAACAGGTTAACGGGGGATAGCTGAATGATTCACATATTCCCAAAAGTGGTCGTCTGAAGTGGCCTACCTTCATCTTGGCGGGCACGATGGTGGCAGTTCGGGTAGAACTTCCTGTGCGTATGATGGAGTCATTCGAGCTTCGCCGCGAGGAGTAAACGCTCGGTCCCTGCAGATCGAAAGAGATATTACCACGAGATCTGGACTAGACTAGACTAGTCTGGACTTACCGTTAATAGGGCACCGATTAGATCGGTGGCTATGGGATCATCCGTGCGGATCTCCTTCATTTGTGGACTGTAGAGTCCCTCGCGCTTCAGGAACTCCAAGACCTTGTCTATGAGCCGCGCCTCATCGGCCGAACAATTCTCCTGTACTTGTGATAGTAAATTGATTATCTAATGTGCGAGTGATTGCGCAGTTGTTTTCGTTTTTGTTGGGTTTTGATATTGTTTTGTTTTGTTTTATTTTGTTGTGTTGTTTTTGAGATTCATTTTTTTTGTTTTATTATTATTGTATTTTTTGGTTTTTGTTTTTGGTTAGCGACGCGCAGCGAGCAAATCGAGCGAGCGAGCGAACGTGCGAACGAACAGTTTGTACATTATTTTGTTTTAATATTTGTTTTTTTATGAGTTGGTTCATTGTTCGAGTACACAAAACATAAAAATAAAAGAGAGAACATAACAAATAAGAGATAAAAAGAGAATATATGTAAAAAATGTCGTTTTAGATGTGCAATTAAGGTTTTTTGTTGCGGTTTGGCGCTGATTTTGGGATTAGTAGGCGGAAATTTGATGTTAAATTAGGAGCTTCAGAGAGAGAGATGAAACATGGATGGTTGCTATCTCCAGTAGCTGGTGCCAGCAAATGCATTTACAGTAAAATCGTATGCGCTCTTACTCTCTCACTCTCTCAATCCTAAAACACGTGTCGCAGCAGTTGCTAAGAGAGAGCCGAAAAGTAACTGCTTATCTCAAAGTGTTTGAGTAAAAGGTGAGGCTTCACCAAAGAACGCTCTCACGGCACACAAATTGGTTTCAATTACGTTTTCGCATGCACAACTGCGGTCGCGGGAGAGGGTCCACCCTCACCATGCAATAATTTAGTTTGCTTGCTGGCACTCACTCTCTTTTCGAAGGCTAATTTTGTACCGTAATGACGTCAAGCTCGCATAATTTGCGAGAGCATCACATTGCTGCTGCTGCAGCATGCAAATTGTGTAGGGTGGTGGCAGAGGGAAATAATGGAATGTTTTAGTTCTCATCTGACTATATTAGCCGTAAATTGATTGAGTGATTCGATAATTAAAGCAGAGTGAGTGCAAACATTTGTGGGCGGAGAGCACAAACAAACTACGAGTAATTCTGAAAATGCATTTAGGGGCCAGCTCTCTGATCGCTGGTGCCTGTGTCTGTGTGTTGATGGGGGGTGGGGGGAACGGCGTGTGTGTGGTTTGTGTTCTTGTGCAAATATTGTTGCTAATGCTATTGCTTTTGCTGCTGCTGCTGCTGCTGCGCCACAGGGCATGATAGGACACTACGACACCAGGACACCACACACACAGAGCACACACACAGTGCACACACACCAGACACAAACACACACGGACAGAAGCACGGACGACATTTGAGAGCATTCCAATAGGCACAAGGCACAAGAAGCATTCCCGTGTTTTAGCCATAAACCAATTCAATTCCCAGAAAGCGCACAAAGCGGAGTCATACTTTAGTGATTGGCGCCTCCAGCGGCAGGGATGTGAGCTTGGCCAGGCTGGTCCTCCGCAATCCGTCCGAGGCAATGGACCGCACATCGAAGCTGCAGCGCCGCACCGAGTGCAGGGAGCCGCGTGGCGCCTCCTTTGGCTGCGGCAGCGTGGCTATGAAGTCCATCTGTCCGCCGGGCACATCGAAGTTGAAAATCAGGTGAGTGGGTGCACTGCGATAACAAGAGAAAAAAAGAAGGAAAAGCGTCCCCAATGCAAACGAGAGATTGCCAATTAAGCTTTGAGTGGTGGTGACCAGAGAGTCCTTGACAAGGGAGGACGTCACTTACCTGCCGATGCAGGCCACCGGGACGACGCGAACGTGCATGGGGATGCCCTCCTGGTTCTTGCGTCGCACTGTCAGTATCCCATCGAACTCCTTGATGCTCTTGCCCTGCTCGCTGATGGTGGACAGGTCGGACACGAATATGTCCGCCAGTGGCTTGCTAATGATTTCATCCTGTTTGTTAAACAAGGAAATCCCATTAATGCCTCAATTGCACCTAGCGCACACAGAGTGCACAGTGCCCACACCATAGCCTAATGGAGGGCCCAGCCCCGGGCACCCCAAACCGAAGCCCATCCAACTCACCAGCCGCATGTTGAGGAGACGCTCTGT
Source organism: Drosophila obscura (assembly GCF_018151105.1). Taxonomy (NCBI): domain Eukaryota; kingdom Metazoa; phylum Arthropoda; class Insecta; order Diptera; family Drosophilidae; genus Drosophila; species Drosophila obscura. The sequence goes on along the minus strand of NW_024542774.1, from coordinate 8,999,635 downwards.
GGCACGGTTCGCGTACTGTATGCGCAGCACGTCGTCCGTGATGAGGACCACCTCCTTCAGCCGATGCAGCGCCGTGTAGAGTGCCTGTGTGGGAGATACAAAGGACAGTGTTAGCGGACAAGTTTTGCGAGTAGGGATACTCGGGATACTTCAGGTTTATTTGTGCTTCCCTTTTACTAAATCATTAACATTATCTGAACAATTCTGACTGATATTATTATACAATTAGGTTTATCTTCGGTCAATCGTTTGCTCATATTTTGATATATGTATGTACCATCGAACAGTAGCGCCATAAATTTAAAACTGCTATCGATTGCCGAAATCGGAGGTCGGTCGGCATGCTTCACTTTTTCAATAAAACTTTATCTGCGCTTGTTTCACCAGACTCTGGTATTGTTCCTATGGTTTGTACGCGTAAGAAGACCCCCTTGATGGGGGTAAGCACAATATACTCTTGTTTTTACACTACGATTAGAGGGTATGCAATGAGGATGACGGAGGAAGGCGCTGCGCTGCGGTACGTTGAGCTTGTGGTTTACAATTTCACTTGGACTATTTAATTGAATTAATTTCTGAACGAGACAGAACATTCGCCGTCAAGGGACGTGGACGAGTCAACGAGAGAGCCCTCCCAAGGAGAAGGACATTAACTTGATTACCTGTTGAGTGGACATGACATTGTGGGGCCGTATGATCGAGTGCAGTATTTGCTTCAGCTCCACACTGCACATGGCCAGGTTTGTCGTCTCGGCTATGCACTGTGGAATAAGAGACGATGAGCATCTTGCTTGGGTGTAGGTTTCTGCCTCTGTTTAGGTTTAGGTTTCTTTTGGCAGCTGCTGATGGGCCCAATTAACAGGGAAACTTACTCTATTAACGCCAGCGTCCAATAGAGCAATTAGCACGTCATCCTTTTCAAAGAAACTGTAAAAGTCGTTCGTTAACTGTGGCTCCCAGACAAAGTTGATGATGAGTAACTGCCAGGGCAGGACAGGCCTGGCTTCTTTCCACTTACCTCTTCTTGCAGACGGCAATTATTGTCGTTAAATGGTGTCCATGTGTATGACGTATTGTTCTGATGCAGTAGCGAGAGAGAGAGAGAGAGAGAGTGAAAGAGTGAGGGAGAGCGATAACCAAGTTTTATAGCAAAGTGTAAAGTTTATCAAAATGGAAAAGTTGGAAAAACTTTTCCACAAACTTATAAACTTCAGACCCAAAACGAGCGACCCAACTCATGTATATTATTGCGTCCCCGAACCGCATACAAGTCTCTTCCTTACCTTGCAATATGCTCGGCATCTAGATTTTTCGAGGAGCGCGCATCAATTATGATTAAATGGTAGCATTGGGCGGTGGCATACGACTTGTGCAGCGTGTCGAGGGCCTCCTCCTTTGACTTAACCAGCGTAACGTCCAGCTGGTGGCGCTGGCAGGCGGAGGCGACCGCCTCACAGATGCTGTCCGATTTGTGGAAAACTAAAAGAGCCTGCAAAACGTAGAATATAGAATATATAGTAGTAGAAGAAGGGTAGACGAGAGCCACAGAGCCACAAGAGCCATTGCATTGATTGAACCGGGCAGGGCAGGTCCGGCAGTTCTGGCTGGGTGGAGTAGAGCTTGCGCTTACCTTAAGTTGAGGATTCGGTGGTAGCACGGTTGGATATTTCAAGTCCATGAGATTTCGCTGCAGAGAGATGTCAGAAAGGGAGAGAGAGTTGAGTGGCGGGAGGACAGGTGAAACAACGTGTAAAATTAAATAAAAATCTACAGCATCTCTGGATTTTCCATCAAAATAAGAGGGCTTAACCTGGCTTCGCTTCGCTTCGCTTCATTCCCTTCCCCTACCACTACCCCACCACTGCTGTCCGCATCACCTTCATGTGTATTTGTACCTGTATCTGTCAGTGTAAATGTGTGTATTTGTATGCTGTGTATGCTGTGTATCTGCCAGATACGCGTGGAACAGTGCGTGTGTGACGCTCGTGTCGCTTAAATGATGATAAATTAAAATAAAATCGCTGGCTTTGACTCCAACGCTGTGACTGGCTGTACAGATGTCTGCTTTGTGCTGCTTTTTAATACGATACGCAAAAGGCAGGGATTTGCCAGGAGACGCGGGATGAGCTCCATGTCAATCAGGGGAATGAAAATGTACACGGAGCAGCATTTCCCAGAAATTTCCCGCAACTTCAAACAGATGCATGAATGGTATGGAGCATGGATGGTATCTCTTTCGACTGTAAACTACCTGAAAAACTTTGAACTCATCATCATCGCCGCCGTCTTGCTGCTGCTGATGCCTGCTGCTGCTGGGGTTGCGGTTGCGGCTTTTTTCCTGCAACCATCAGATGGAGCTTCGGCGTCTTGGGCATACGTCGCTCGTAGAGGCTGCAGGATTTGCGCTCCAGGCCCGCGACCTTGCGCCGCAGCACCACAGCATCTTCGTGGCCCTGCGACTGGTCGGACTCAATGTCCGTCCTGTCCTCCTCCATGGCGAGATTGTTGAGGAAGAGCCCCTGGACGTCTAAATTGCGTATGGCCTCGACTATTTCCGGCTGCAGCGACGCACTGCGTCCCCCGCCATTGAAGGCCATGCTGTGCGGCCTCGTGCTGCTGGTGTTGTTGCGTCGCAGGGGTGTCACAATGTCCCCAACTTCGGCCTTCACATTCGCCTCATATTCCAGTTCCATTTCCTCGGGCGTTTTGCTCGAACTGAGACCCGCAAATGGCAACGAAATGGAATTACGCCCGGGAATTGGAATAGAAAGCCGAGCTGGACCGGCAGCTTGCCCCGAAATCGTTTCCACTCTCATTTCCGTGAACGAGCTCTCCTCCACGGCACGGCTGCGGACATTTGGCGCCACCGCCGTCGACTCCAAGTTGGACGGGCCACTTATCAGCCGGCTATAGCTGCTATCGCCATCTCGATGCGGTCTCTCATTATTATTATCGCGGGCCGGATCGTACTGTGGCGACGGAATGGCTAAAGAACCAGACATGGCCACCGCCGTGTACTGCTCCGAGTCGCTGTCGGAGTGGCAATCATTCGAATGATTTGTATGGCCGGGGCCAGTTGCCGACGATTTCGCGGAGGATTTGCGGCGAAAGACATTCGTGAGTTTTGGCAAGCAATTGCGCATTCTGCTAATTATAAAACTACACTCAGTGGCACTCGGAGTCACTCTGGGGGGAGCGGGGGAGTCAAACACTCACTCACTCACTCATTCAGTCACTCAGTGTGCCACAATCGCAATGGCAATGGCAATAACTATAACAATGACAATTACGCTAAGCACTTGAGAGGTCCAATGTCTTAGATCAATAACAAGTTGTTTGCATAAGCCCGAACAGAGACAGGCCCTGGCATTTTCCATGCGACAGTCTCGATCGTGCTTGGTATATCTACACTCTCAATGGCAGTGGCCTGTGTGGCTGTCTATCTGCGTGTCTGTATCTCAGTCTATATTTGTATCCAAATCTCAATCAATTCTAGGCGGCACTTAATAATTCACAGTTTCGTGTCGTATTTTTTAGTTTTATTTTATTTTTTTTTGTGGTCGAAACGCGACACGGCGACGCTCAAACATCCAACTGAAATCGAACATCGACAGGCGACGGGGTATAATCTTTTTTTCTTTCTTTGCTTTTTGATTTCCCACCTTCAATGTTAATTGATTTGATTTCTCTGGTAGCTCATTGTTTATAAGCAAAACACACACACACACATACGCACACATAGAGCTATGCATATCACAGTGTGGTGGGGGTATGGGTGAGCGGCTATTTAAAGCGGAATGTAAAGCGAAAAGCGCAACAATTGCCACGCTCTTCGCTTTTCTCTCTGCTCGGTCTCTGCCGTCGCCGCTGCCGCCGCCGCTGCCATATAACGAGCCGCCGTGATAAGATAAAATCTTATCAAAAGACGTAACACCCATGCGGTGCCTAACCCCACCCTCCCCTCTTGTACGGATGCAGATCCCAGGGTGCAAATGGATATGGGAGGACACTCACCTGATACACATCCATTGGCTCATCCTCCGGTGTGAGGGCGAGGGCGAGCGATGACTTGCGATGACCTGGCCGATTGTTTCCGCCGCCGCCGGATGAACTGGTGCCCGATGTGCCAGTGCCGGTGCCTGTGGGGTGGAAAAGAAAAAGAGAAAAGAACAAAAAAAAAGAGTTTAGACGCTTGGAAGCATGCTACATTTCGGGGCGTTCTGGCGGCAGGGAAAGTGCTGCATACTTTTCGGGCTGCCCACACGCACGCACACAATCAAGATGAATGGACACCACACACACACACAGAGACAGAGACAGCCGGACAGGGGGACACGGGGGACAGTGACAACCACACGCACGCCCATTAATTTCTCTTGTTGCACGTTTTATTTAATTATAAACGTTGGCATTTCAAAAACACTTTATAAACCGGAGTAAGACACACACACACACACACGCACACAAAGCCACTAACATAGCCACACGTACGCACGGGCAGATCTGAGGCCCCAAAGGGTACGAGTCCTTTTGGGGTCAGGGCGGGCAGGTTTTCTATCTTTTCTATCTGTCACTGACGGCAGCTCGAGAGAAGTGCCAGAAACCCGAGTGGGACTAAGCCGCACAAAATGTATTCCATTTAATGAGAAACACAAGCACTGAAGTTGCTCAGGTCCAAGCTCAGAGTATCCTCGCCTGGAATATGATTTGCCAGCCAATATCTCTCTCTAATGTATAGTCAACTTATCATAAGGCGCAACGAGTAAAAGAACATGGAATGCAATTTCTTAGGAATTTCAGTTATAGTTGTAACTCAATCAAAATAAAGGATATCTCTTGGGGAACAGCTCCAGATGGACTCCAGCTTTAAGACTACTTTATGCCCCTGACATCGTCATGTATCTTAAATACATTAAGAAATTCCACTGGGAAGTTCTTCAAGTTCTTCCCCAAATTTATCCTCAGCATTCCTGCAGCTAAACTTCTTTCGACAGTAAAAGGAAATTAAAATGCTGCGGTTCCTTGCAACTTTTGTCTGTATACTTGGGCCAAAACAATGTTTTCGGCCCAAAAAGGTTCACCCCAAAACATTTACGGGAATGTTTTTGGTAAGTCCAACAAAACATTCAACTGGAGAATGAAAATATATGCAGCTGAAAAATCTACGAAGTTTGCTTGAACTTGATTATGAAAAGGATTTCATAAGAAATCGAATCTAATTTCTAATATATTCTGGAGTGGTGCAGCTTTTTTAGTAATAATTAAAACTATTTATTGGCGCAGAATTTTAAGTTGGAAACATTTCTGGGAATTGCGCTCAAACAATTTATGCAACATTTGCTGAAATGCAATGCACAAATTTCGTTCGTAATATTTAATTGCCAACAAAATAACTTTGTGAAGTAGAAATTTAGGCAACTCGACACACAACTTTTCAGGGTTATGCTGGGAAAACACAGACTAACATCCACTACCACTGCCCCTTTTCCCCCGAAAAACCCACACACACGCAAATACATAGATCCCCCATGCTCTGGGTACGGTACAAGCTTGTTAACCGCATCATCAACCTCAACTTTAACCCCTGGAGAGAATGAGAGGGTCAGGGCATGGGCCGGTGTCCAACCGTAGAGGAGGAGCCTTACCCACAGCCAGCTCGGACTCGGAGGCCGGACGCGTTAATGAATCTCTGCTGCCTTCTACTGTTGCTGTTGTTGTTGTTGTTATTGCCTCCATGGCTGGCGTTTGTCTGGTCCCCACGCCCACTGGCACATCCACATGCACACCCACACTCATACCCGCTTGCCCCACACAATTGCAGCCGCTTGAAACACTCTCAACACTTTCTTCACTCGTGTGGGCGCCACTGACCGAGGCGGGTACGGGTACGGGTACTGGCACTGGCACTGGGAGGGTGGCAGTGGCAGTGGCAATGGCAGTGGTTGTAGTTGTAGGCGTGCTTCCAGCCAAGTTTGGCTGACTGGAAATTATCATTGTTTATGCGGTTCTAGACCCCTTTCTTTGCCGACTTTCGCTCGATGGTTGGTTGTTTGGTTGGTTTGGTGGTTGGTTGGTTGTCTTTTTTTTTTGGGTAGTTTGCAAACTGAACTAACACACAAATTTGGATTATTCTCGTGGCATTATGTTAATTGTCATTTATGTTCGTTACGTATACGTAATGTATGTGCAATTGTTTTGTTTTTTCTGCGCTTTCCGTTTATCCGCTCGTTTATCTGTCTGTCTGTGGCATTGATTTCGCACAATTAGTGCGTAATGATAAACTGCTCCACATGCATGCGAGAACTCCTGCCCACATACATATGTATGTATAATATATATGGGAATATATGTATGATATGTGTGCTATATAAATAGCCATGTGAGGCATAAACAAAAACTATCCGGGGGGAAAGTACCCAAGAAGTAGTGGTCGAAGAGGGGCCTACGGATAGCCAGAGAAAGAGAGAGAGTATCTAGTATCTGCTCGAATGTATGCATGTACATACAGAGAGTTCCATATACAAAAGTCGAGTATGTACAACACAGCCCGGCTATGGGGGGGAGGACAGAATATTTGCGCTTATTCAAATGGGTCGAGTGTATCTTATCGTCTGTGTTATATTTTCGGCAGGGGGAGCGAAGGGTAGCCAGAGAGAGGGAGAGAGAGAGAGAAAGCGAGAGAGAGTGAGCGAGAGGAGGGGACGGTACACGCGTTGTAATCTAAACGAAAATCGATAAATTGTTTAGATAAAAGCAGAGAACAGCAGCCGCCTACCCACAGCCTGCTGACGTCGCCAGCAACAGGCTCCCCTCCCCAACGTTCCACTCCACTTTTAAAGTTTGTAAAGTTCGAGTCACACACAAGCACACAGACACACAGACACACACACACTGAACCACAAGTACTTACTACACTGGCTCATTAGGGCACGGCAAGAAACAAAAAAAAAAGCAGACTGCAAGTTGCACAAAAGTTCGGGAGGAGTACGAGACTTTACGGATAGAGCATACGAGTATTCACGGCACCACACTCGAATTTAATTTGGAATTCAAACTTCAATTCGAAAATTAAAGCTGAAACTAAAATTGTAACTTAAATTGAAACTTTAAATCGGAGAGCCGCTCGACTCGGTTGACTCGGTTGACTGGCTGGCTGGCTGGCTGGCTGGCAGAGGCGACCCCAGAGACTAGACAAAACGTCCGCTCTAATCCGTTATGAAGAACTGTTTGCCAGATGATAATTCTCGCACGGATTCTGAAGCCAACAGAGCCAGAGGCAGCAGCAGCCGCAGCCACAGCCACAGCAGCAGCGACAACAGCAGCAGAAGGTGCGCTTCAGGGTAAACTAACGGTCTGCTGGGCTGCCAGATACATTTGTATCTACGCGTACAGTGAGGCGTAGCAAAGGCGCTTAGAGCGAGTGGGAGTGGGAGTGGTCAGGTGCTATGGAATCACAAATAGCCAGGAGAAAATTAAATTTTAATACAAAGAGCGGATTATCCATCTCTCGGAGGCGCAGTGCCGCAATGGAAGGAAGGCAGGCAGGCAGGCAGCAGCGGCTCAGAACCGCCAACGTTGGCCGATCATTTTGGGTGCTTTTGGGGCCTTTTGCGCCTTGTGTCGCTGTCATGGCAACCAATTAATTTCTGATAAGATAATATCAGCCAAGTTTGCTCATAGTATTCAGATGTTTAGCCCCCGCATAGTGTGTGTGTGTGTGTGTACGGGGCAGATACTGCCACAGATACAGTTGCAGATGCAGATACAGATACAGCCCATGGGAATGGGAATGGCAGGAACGCGTGCACAATCTACATCTCTATGTATCTATGAGTGGTGGTGCCGGGCCGCCTGTGCTTTATTGGAATACGAGTAGTGGTGGTGGTGCCTGTTGTCTCTGGTCTTTGGTCTGTGTTCTGTGTTCTGGCGGCCAGCCCCAAATCGGAATCAAACTGTCCGTGGGGAGGGACTTTATCTGCCCCCGCGCGATCTTCTTTGCTCAGCGATACTCGCCGGTTGATAGACGGACACGGGGAGACACGGAGACACGGGGACACATGGGACATGGGACCACTGGCCATATAACACTGGCTCCATATTGATACCAACTGTGGCCGTTTGTGGCCGGACGGGGTGGGTGTAGGGTGTAGGGTGTTGGTGCGAGCAATATTCAGCAGTCTTCGTTTGGCATAATCTAATCTCCAACTGTGCTGGACGGGTCGGGTCTGCTTTAGTCTCTGGTTCTCTGGGTCTCTTTGGGTCTGACTTGGCGCGCAATATTCGTGGAAATGCCTTCACGTGGTCGACTAAACCGCGAAAATAGAGAATGATTTGTGTACATTTTGGGAGCATCGGATTCTACTAAGCGAATATTTTTGGGAGGGTGGGTTTTTGGGTGATCAAGTCAATTGCGACTTCTGTGAATTTAATTGATGTGAAAACTGATAAACTGCAGAGTCTGACAGGGGGGGGATTAGACCCACACACACACATAATGAATCGTTGTCGAGCGATCGCTTCGCTTCGGTTCGGTTTGGATCGGTTCAGTTTGTTTTCTTTGGCTTTGATTGATGTTTTGGCGCCATATCGTGGGCGGTTGTGATTGTTGGGGCCTATTGTTTACAGCGAGAGAGAGAGATGCTCGATACAGCTGAATGAGAATGAGAATGAGAGATGCCAGACGATCGATCGCTGGGCTGGAAACCAGATTTTGTCATGTGAATCTTTATTTTTGCATATTAATCGATGTATCTTGGTGTGAATGCGGATCCAACCAGCATGATAGATACGAGTATTCTGCCCAGCTAATGAGTCGAAACAATTGCTGATGCAGAGCGGAGTCAAGAATGAAAGATACAGATACAAATGCAGATGGATGGATGGATGTATTGGCCAGCAGACAGATGATATACAGATACAATACAGAATCTAGTCGTGGATTGCTACTCGTTACACTTGTTCTTGTTGCTTTGGCTATGGCAGCCTTTTTGTGGCACACTTAGTTGTGAAGTTTGTTTTGATTTTTAACACATTTTTTGATACCCCTCCTGGCCGGCCGACTGTCCGAGTGTCCGTGTGTCCGCGTGTGTGTGAATCTGTATGGTTGTTGGTATATTTTAGAGCATGCCAAGCTGTTTTTTTCCACATCGACGTTGCTGCTGCTGCTGCTGTTTCGGTTTCAGTTTCGGTTTCTGTTTCTGATTCGTTTTCGGGCTTGTATATTGTATATTGTATCTGAGAAGTTGTTGCTCTATGCGTTTTTTTGTTTTAATTGCACTCGGTTTGGTGGGGGCTCTGGACTGGTTGGCCCTGGGAGGGGCGGGGGACTTGGGGCCATGCACTGGCACGACTTGCCAAATTTGTGCCACTCACTGCATTAGGCCGCGATTCGAGCGACCAGTTCTCACTGAACTGAACAGAACAGAACCGATACGAACCGCACCGCACCGCACCGCACCGCACTGCAGCGTACGCGGCACCGACTGCAGACACGCCCGCCCGCAAGATCAAGTCAAACTCTTCTTGACATTTGCATAATGCGTGAGGCCGCTTTCGAAATCCGTACATACACTACACCACCTCGGTTACAGCGCATTCATTCTATATGCACAAACATACACACACACAGAGAGGGAGAGAGGGAGAGAGATAGAGATAGAGAGACCGTAGCATACATACGAGTATGTATGTGTTCGTGTGTGTTTTTCGGTATACATGCGATGCAGGGGTACGTTTACGTGTACGGTACGCAACCGACGCGACGAAACAGTTAAAAGCGAATGACTCCATAAATGGGGAGCAGCTGTTGCCAGAGCTCTGCCTTTGCTCTGCTCCGACGACAATCAAAGCTCGTTGGCTCTCCCTTTCTCTCTCTCTCGCGATCTCACTTTTGCTGAGAGCGATCAAGTTCCAGCAGGCAAGCAACAAAACACAGACAGACAGACACCCAGAGAGGAGAGGGTACGGTTAGTAATGCTCATTCACGCTCTTTGGACAATTGCCTGCTGCTACCGAAGCCAGACCCAGACACAGACCCAGAACGGGAGAACAGAACCCAGCCCCAGACAGTGGACACTGGACACAGGGGGTGGCAGAGAGGGAGAGCGGTAGAGCGGGAGAGCGTTGCGGCGAGCAACTGTTAATTGGACATCCACAAAACAGCTGCGCTTGAAGCTTAGACAAGCGCCAGCTGACTTCCCTTGCCAGCGATCGTATTACCTGTGGCCAGGCAGCCCTTCCAGCAGCAATAACGCACTGCGGATACCCTGTAGATTCGGCTTATCAGCATAATTGGACTTGTATCTAGGGAGTGTCCAGTGTTATGGCTGGCACTTGAGTTGATTGGATTAGAACGATGATTGATGGATTCTTAAATGATTTGCGACGAAATGTATGTACATATTTAAGCAACTCTGAGATTCCAAAGATAATTGTGGGGCGACTATCAGCTGGCTACCATTGAGGCAGCTCTCGAGGCTGGAGTACTATCACTTCAGATTACGAAAAAGGTTCTTCAATCTACAGTCTTATCTACGAGTGTGTTTGCTATTATTAAGTCTGGAAGGGCGACGGGAGGAGCGCGCAACTAAGCCAAACCCAGAAGTGATTTATGCATACACCCGGTGATATCGGTACGGTACTTACTGCCTGTGGCACGTCGCACCACACTGTGGGTGAAGTTGCCCAATGCTGCCACCGTCACAATCGAGTCCTTTTTGCCAGTGCTTAGCTGCGGAGGAGCACAAAAAGTGTCGAGAGACGACGGTAAGTTGAAAGACATTTGGTTAAGAGATTTGGGGGGTGGGGTGGGGGGGCGTATTTGGTTACCTTTTCGTAGTCCGTCTCGTTCTTGGCCTGCAGCGGATTCAGGAGCACCTGGTGGCACAGGTTGTCGCCCGCACCGCTGCCGCAGGTTGCACTGCCCGCAGTGCTGCCGTTGCCATCGCCCTGCTGCAGGGTGACTCCGCCGCAGCTGCAGCGGCGTAGGCGGCTGCGCCGCAGCTTGATGCAGAACAGACGGCTGCCATCCTTTTCAGTGGCATCCAGGGAGAGGGGGACGGAATTGGCTGCAGTGGGGCCAGCGTTGGGATTGGCGTTGGAGGAGGGGTTGGGGTTGGGGAGTGTGCTTGGCGAGCAGCCCATGTCGAAGTCCTGCTTCTGACTGTTTTCTCCTCTGGCTCAGATCCTTTGAACGTGTCCGTGTGGCGGTTGCTATCCTAAATTGCTCTTGGTTACGTATTAATTTGGTTCTGGTTTTGGTTTCGGTTTCCGTTTTGGTTCCTTGGATGGATGCGATGATTGGCTGCTTATTCCTGTGCTGCTGCTGCTTCTGCTGCTGCTGCTGCTGCTGCTCTGGCCTACGCTTTTTCCGCCTCGACTCCTCCGGACACGGCCAATGTGGCTCTGTGGTTGCTGCCGCTGACGTTTAATTGCGCTCGATGATTCTGTTGCTGCCTCTGATGCTGCTGTAGCTGCTGTAGTACGTGTAGTTGTGGCTCTCCTTGTGGATGCGGATAACATAATTGAAACATTTTCGGGCAGCGGTCTATTGATTGACTGACGATTGTCGGCTTACAGCTGCCTCACATTTTCCCCAAACTGCAAAGGGAGAGAGAGAAAAGTTGGGGTTAGAGGTCGGCCGTTGTTGAAGCTCAATCAATATGCAACATGAGTTGCAGCAAGAGAATTCTTTTGTGGCCAATTATGGCTGGCCTGGCTCATATTCATGAATATTGCAGGAGTTTGTGATTTGTGATTTAAATCCTTAAATATCCTCAAACATAAAGTGCGCTTAGACTTATTTCCTGAGGAAACCTTACAGCTGTAAATCTAATTAATATTTCCATGATATTGTTCAATGGCTGTCACTGCTTGAATGGCAGAACGAAGCTCTCGAAGGGCTTGGCCATTGGCTGGCTTTTGGCTTATCCCAATGCCAATGATAAATGCAAATGATAAACGATGAGCTGCTTTAAATTACGCTTATGAGCGGTCAACGGAGGACAGCACAGGGAATAACCACGGAAGGCCAAGACGTTTCCCCTCATTAAGCGTTTGGCTTTTTTCATTGAAACTCTCATCGAAAATGTACGCGGGGCACCCGTCATCCGGCACCCGCATAATTGTCAAAATGTTGGGGCGCGGATTGTTATGAATTCATAAAAGCCCAAATATTGGCAATGATTATCGAAGCCAAGGCGAGTTGGGGCTCGATGGCGGCACGTGACCGAACCACAGACCCTCTACTGCATGTGAATAATGCCCCGTCAGAGTGTTGTTCGCGTTTTGGCTTATATCTGGCTGCTGTCAGCGACTCCTGCCCGTTGGCCATATAGTTGGTTGGGGCAACTCCTCTGATGGACAGCGGCAACCCTTGGCAAGTCAAGTGTCCGACTTGATGGGTGCCGAAGATTGCATATTGTGCGTTGTGTGGATTTGTTGCTATCTGTGGCCCAGTCCACTCCCATTGTCGTTTCCTTATCGTGTGGCAGAAACTCTTGTCGCTGCTGTGTGTCTAGTAGCCTTGCTGGCCAATTTTAAATATTTAGCTATCAAACTTTAACGAAAGAAAATCACTGACATGCCTGTGGCTGAAGGAGCGCAATTGAACGGAACGGATATTAGTTGCAAAGTCCTTGCCACACTGACATCTCAAAGGCAACCTATGAGTTTCTATTAGCGGACGGAACATGCTGCTGCCCGCTCCTTCTGGAGCAGATCATGTCTGCTGGTGAAACTGTGCGTCCGCTCCCAGAGGAAGTTGCTGGCCAAACCGGAGATAGTCTTATCCCCGGCGACATTGATTGACTTGTCAAAGGCAATGGCAAAGGCAAGGCAAAGGCTGTCTTTCATCTGCATATCCATAAGGACACTTGTTGTCTCTTCAGCTGGGTGCCTGCTGCGACTGTTGCATTGCCGGTCGCAAAAACAAAGGCGTCACCACAGAAGACGCAAACAGGAAGATAAACAGCCCCACTGCAGAGGGCAGAGTGGCAGAATCAGAGCCAACAAAGGCCATATCCACATGCCACATCCCACATTACCAGTCGCAGCAGTCTCAGCAGTCTCAGCAGTCTCAGTCTCAGTCCCAGCCAAGCACAATGGAATAGAGGCAGTGGCAGTGGCACAGTGGCAGAGGGAGTGGGAGAGTTTCCCCGTCGAGTACACATCGGTCTATGGTGTGTTTGTTGATTTAAACAAATTATTTTTAGCCCCAGCCATATTAAAACGAACAAATAATGGCTTTCGCCGTTCACTTTGGATCATTTAAGTTTTCATATAAATAACGAGCGCCGTGTCTACGTAATTTGTTGCCAAGGACAGGTGGGCATCTTGACTGAGTTTAGTTGCTGCCAAGCGCCTGGCGGTATGCAAGCAACTCTGCTTGAGTGTGGCATGTGCCCCATAAAGTGCCAAATTCTATTAGCCCGGCAGGTAAGCGACAATGTCAACGGCAACGGCAACGCCAGCCCACCCTGCCACCTCTCCCACTGTCCCACCCTCCCACTGGATGCAGCAGTCAGTCGCCGCGTCATGGCTGCCTGGGAACAATCCGATTAGTATGCAGTGTGCTTGTGGTGCGTCTGTGTCTGAGTCTCTAATAGAATTGCCTGCCAAACTTGCGTATTCTCGGGAAAATATATATATATAATCATAGCTGTATGTATGTATCAAATGGAGCCAGGCCATATACGAGGCTGGCGCAGTCCATAAGCAGAACATCGAACATCGAACACCGAAACGCATTTTAGCAATTTTGTATCTAATAGTTTTTTCCAAGCAAAAACCAACTCAACTGATGTTTTGCAGCTGCCGCGGCTTCAGTTTTCTGTTTTCTGTTTTCTGTTTGCTGTTTACATTGCATGCCTGCACAGCGCCGTCTATCACACATATACATATATTTTATACGACTCTCTCTCTCTATGGATACATATGCACATGTGATCGGATATCAGACACTCAATCAATTTCAGCAGTCTATAGAGCGATCGATTCCAACTGCTTTGCGAGGGGATTTAAAAGGGTAAACAAGTAATGAGAGTTTTGCAATCGAAGGATTACATTGGAGGCATTTTAGGGACTGTTCTGCTTAGTTCCTTTTCAGGCGAGAACTTCTCAAAGATATCCATGAAAAAGTTCTCGCAGCTTCGTTGTGGAGACTGTAGACGACCTTCCTCTTGGGCCAACAAGCCTCAAAATTATTTGTGGATGATCGCAGGCGGCCGGGGGGCCTTGAGGCCTCACAATGAAACAGCAAACTAAATGTTTTGCAAGCGGAAGGGCTGGACCCCGCCTAATTAATAATGGACATGAAAGAGCACGCACACAGGCAGAGAATATACAGTGAAAAAGAGAGAGAGAGAGAGAGAGATGTGCACTAACCTTACATACATATATGTATGTAGTTTGCCTACAATATCAATGGGAGACTTTTCCGGCCGTTTGACAGAGTTTGCCAGTTAAAAATTTGCATTTCAAATGCCGATCCAAAGCGCGTGATAACACAATAGAAGGTAGGGGAGGCGGGGGATAGAGGGTAGGGGGTTGGGTGGCTGGTCACAAAGTGTCGCAACGGAATATCCAGAATCTGAATCTGAATCAGAATCGGAATCAGAACTAGAACCAGTCCCCCCCACTGCGATTAGACTTAGACAGAGGACACCCCGGCAGTGAGGTCTGAGAAAGAGAAAGAGAGTGGGTTTGGGAGGGGTGGGGAGGCAGAGCAGAGCAGAGCAGAGTGTTGATTGCCCCAAGCGGTTGACAATACAGCCATTTGGCAAACTGCGAATTGAGCATAAAGTTGGACGAACCTGCAGACAACACAGCGACTAACTAGGAGTGGGATGGGGATGAGAATGGGGCTGACTGGATAGTGGGGGGGTGGGGAACTCTTTAGCATGCCCATGGGGCTGTGCAGGTTGCATAACTGTAGTTACAATAAACATTTCCAAGGTATTTCTCGCCCCTTTCTTTTCTTTTCTTTCATTTCTTTCTTATTTTTCCCTCCCTGCTGTTTATTTTGTTAGCTGTGGGGGGGTGCGTTCGAGTTCCCCATCAGTATGCAGGTTAGCTGCTTGGATTTATTTGCTGTTGACAATACCAAACACTCAGACGAGTTACACCAACAACCCAACTGGCCCCCCACTCGAAATCATTCCCTTTTAATAAACAGTTAAAATCGAGAATTAATTAAGCCCACGAAAAATACTGATTATGAGCGGTGGGGTGGTGGCGAGGGGAGGGAAGGGAAGGGAAGGGTATACTATCGCATAGATAGTGGAAATGAAAAGGAATCCACAAATGAGTGTGCGTACGACGACGCGCATATAGAAAATCAGTCATTAGATAATCGCCCAAATGGGTCAGTCCCCCCCCCCCACCACACCACACGAGTTCCACGATTTCGAGTTCGTCCCTCGAGATACATAAAATCGAAATCGAAATCTGAAATCTGAAATAATGAAAAATGCAAAATGCGAACGCCAATTGCAAATTTATGTGCAAATTGTGTGGCTTGTTTATAAGTACAACGAAGCGATATTTTTCGCATTGTTTATGGCAACCTTACCTCATCCCTCCCCTCCCCTCCCCTCCCCACCATCCAACCTACACCCTCACCTGCCCCTTGCACGGACTGACCACGGAGCGGACACGGCGACAACATTTAAAGCGTTATTTTTATGGGGAAGCCAGTAGCCCCTCACCTGGCCCCTCCGCTCGACCCAGCCATATTCAGATAAATTTTAAACTGAAAATGTTTTTTGCGACGCCAGTTGCATGAGAAGTTGCCCCCCCCACCACCCACCCAACCACAACTACTTTTAACCGAATTTTATTATATTTTATGTTATGTTATTTTATGATCTTTTTGGAGGGCACCTGCCAGCCGCTCTGGCACTTTCCAAGGTGGATGCAATGATATACCAATACATACATATACATATGTACATATGTATGTACATATATATTTTAATTATTGGGGCTAACTATACATATCTTATATTTGTAGCCAAGTGTGTAAGAAGTGCCCACCGAAATTCCGCGAAAATTAAAACAGAAATGTCCAACCAGAACACATACATACATACATACATATGTACATATGTATATGTACATATCGCACAATACATTATCTGTTGACGTACCAGAAAATTTGCCGCTTAGTTGTGTGTGGTGGGTTGGGGGGTGGGGTGTGTGCCTCTGATATTTTCCATATACTCGTACACTATGTATACTTTCTTATTTTAATATTTATATCAGACTCTAGATATAAATTAAATAAATACACATGAACAATGGGTGTTGGTGTTGGCTGCGGAGTGGGGGGATATGCACGCACTCATGACAAATATTAGGGGACACACGCACACACACACACACACGTACACACGTGAGCATGCTCTCATAGATACTCGGGGGGCACTTCTTCGCTTCGCCTCGCCTCGCGATATATCGCCAGAATAATAACAATAAGAATACACTTTTCGTCTGCTCTTTTTCGTTGTGCCACAAATTAGAATTTATTTTAATACGCGGGAGGTCACGTTCATCGCACGGATGTTGTGTTGTTGTTGTTGTTGTTGTTGCTGTTGACGCACAAGATATTGCAAAATATGTATGTACATATGTATGTACATATGTATGTGAATACACGAATCGTAAATGCAATGCATTAAAAATAATAATAGCAGCAGCGGCAGCAGCGGCAGCGCACCCACTGTGTCGTCACAAATGTAGCAGTAGCAGCAGCAGTAGCTGTAGCTGTAGTAGCAGTGGCACCGATAACACCACGAAGTATCTGAGAGATACAATTGGCTCATATTTACTGCTGCTGTTGCTGCTGCTACTTCTGCCAACACACATACACACACACGCACATATTGATCAGCAATCGAATGAATATAATATTCGATTACAACGGAGTTGAAACTGAAGAGAGCGAGGGGAGGTTGGCACTGGTTGGATGGGTGGGTGGATAAAGTGGAGTGGAGTGGCTTCTGCGTAAGGTAAGATGCACGGAACTCACAACTAGACGACCAGACAAACCCGACCCCGAAAATGAGCGAGCGGATCGGATCGGAAAACGGAACGGAACGGCGATCGACGGCTGCGGCGGCGGTCAGCAAGCGATCTGCGATCAGCAGCAGCGACGACAACGACGACGACGGTTGCCTGTCAAAGCAAAACGTCAAATGATTTCGCTCCCAGCTCCGGCTCGTACGAAACACAAAAGAAACGAAAAGAAACAGCCGGATCAAGAGGAAGACGCACGGAGCAGCAGCGCAAAGGCAACGGCAACGGCAATGGCAAAGGCAAAGGCAAACCGAACGAAAAGCAACCCAACCAAATGGTAGAAAACTAAAACAATCTCTGAGATACAAATGTGTGTACGGCGGTACGGGGCGAATGAAGCGATGGAGAGCGACGATATACCGACAGCAGCAGCAGCAGCAGCAGCAACAACGCGAACGAGAAGTACGAGTACAACAAGTATCTGTATCTGAACTTGAGAGCGCCAGAGAGAGCTGTGAGCGGCAGTAGAATGGAATACATGAAAGAAAAGAAATCAAAGCCAAATGCTGAGCGCATTGAGAGCGAGAGAGAGGGAGCGCACATTGCGTTGGAGCTGATCGCGTGATCGCAATGGAGGAGCTGTTCAAGCGATATATTTTAAAGGGAGTTAGTTGGTGGAGCCCCAAAATATTACAGAGAATTCTTTTCAAGTTTGAATCACCTTTGAATGAGGAATAATAAAATACCACTGATTGTGTATTGAATTGGGGAAGTGCATTGGGAACCTTTGCTATTATTAGCAGCAGCAGCCGCACAAGAGGAATATTTAAGGAAGGTTTTATCAGGTTCCACAATTTGCTTCAGAAAAAAAAAACATTTTTCGGTTAGCTCTTCAAATAAAAGTGGTTGGAATGATTGTTTCATTCGAATATTATATTCATACATATATTTTGTACATTGAAAACTAAACAGAACGTGGATTTGCATCCATAATGGAGTGGACTTTAAAACCATTCGGGGGGTATTCTTCCTATTCTATGTTAGGGTATGGTATGGCTGATGGAGTGGAGGTATTGGGGCGATGACTTTGATATTCTCTGCTACACTTCTACACATCGTCCCTCCCTGCACTGGAAAAACGTCGTCCTCTGCATTGATGTTGCATTGTTTAAGAAGGATAAATAAATTGCGAAATTTGTATGGGGCATCCGTATGGGAATATCCATATTGTTGCTCTGATTTAGTTCCTATCCGGATGGAAGCTTGTTTGATTCTGAGTTAGGTCTACTGCGATTAGGAGCTTTCTCCTGTGATGAGAGCAATTATTCAAAATTTACACCCCCCTACTGTAATGATAGGAAAATGCTCATCGATTTGAATTTTGAAACCTTTCGTTTACCACTGCCACAGGTTTGACGGCTTCTTGTTGAAGCAAGGCAAACATGGAGCTACTCTATCGAAAGAAATCAGGCTTAACTCTACTGGCTATTTCATCAAATATATATTTTAACTTGCTACCCGGCAAAACCCACTCTCCGGCGGGGAGTCTCTGCATCCAACCCATTCCACACGCAGCTTAACTTTGCCGAGACCCCGGCACACAAGCTCACAAGTACACAAAAACACATACAAAAGTACACAAACAGAAACAGAAACACACACTCATACACGTACACGTACACGTCCACGTCCACGTCCCGTACCGTACACACACGTACACGCACGGTACGGTGTACGGTGTACGGTTCTTGTTCTTGTTCTTGGCTCCTCACTTGATGAGCTTATATTCATCCATTCATCCTGGTATGAGCATTTTTTCTCTTCTGCTGGTAATTGTAATTGCGTTTGCCTTGGCTCCTCCATACACGGCCTGGCCTGGCCATGCGCTACCCAGCAGCTCCACTATCAATTAGCTCCACTATCAATTAGCTGGAGCTAGCTTTTACTGGGAGGGAGAGACAAATCACGGCATGCCCAGAGGGGGAGGCAGGGACACCGTATTAATATCAATGTGGAACGGCAGGGATTGGGGGTGCTGGGGTGCTGGAGTGCTGGAACTCTGACAAAAATGTATTACCTTATGCAAATTGCTTGAGAATTGCAGGCTGATGAGTCCTGGGACTGGCACCTGGAGCAGCACTTGGACCACTGGATAGCACTTCAACTCTAACTTTATCCGCTGAATGCACTCGCACCGAGTTCGGTGGTTGATTGTACGTTTATTTGTGGTGGTTGTATTGTAAATCACATTTGCGAGGGGAGAGCAGAGCCGATAAAAAAATCAACGTGGATTCATTGAGGGCGGACCGACGCGACGCGTCGGTAGCAGCGGGAACAAGCGAAATGTTTTCCCACTGGAAGCGTGCTGCCGTTTTTGGTTTGGCTTTTGCTTTTACTTTTGGCTCTGGTGCTGGTGCTGGAGCTGGAGCTGGTTCTGGTTCTGCCTGATGGCAATAGATAGACACGATGTGGCCCAGTCAGACGGGCAGCCAGGCAGTCAGTTAGCCAAGCCAGTGGGTCCCAAAAACAGCGGGGGAAAACCTGTGCCTTTGCCTGTGTTCGTGTGTATCTGTATCTATATCTATTGCCGCAAAACGGTACAACTGCGAGCTGTGCTGCGGGTACGAGTATCTATCAATTCTGCCAAAACTGAACTAAACTCTCAAGTGTGCAAAAACATCTACATAAGTCGAGTGCTGTTCTGTCCCCGTCGTCGTCGTCATCGTTGTCGTGGTCGTTCCACATCCTCGTGACACCCGAGCGCTTATGTTGAGCAGCAGCAGCAGCAGCGGCAGCAACAGCAGAAGGAGACGCATCCCCGCCTCCCTCTGCCGCACACGGATACAAACAAAGCCTGCTTGTTGCATGCCCGCCGCAAATGTTGAGATACAAAACGGGGATAGCATACCTGTGTGTGTGTGTGTTTGTGTTGGTTCGTTGTGGAGAGCTTTCTGATAAGGGTGAATTTGAAGTTGCCTCCGCGCTGCCAGCCACAGACCCAGCCAAGCTTCCCACTGCTGGAGGGATGAATAATATATGTACATATTCCTTCTGCCCCCAGAGCAGTAGGCAACATTTTCCGCCGCTGCTGAGGCTTGCAATGCGCAGGCGTCGCTGCTGCTGCTGCCGCTGCTGCTGCTGCCTGCAGTGGGCAAGCTTTTATGCTCGGCAACATTCTCTCGAGCTGCGGGACAACTGTTGCTTGCGGACAGGCCGTAGTTTGAGCCGAGTTAAGCACATACACGAGGTACACGGTACACGGTACCCCCATGCCAAATAAACACATGCACAATGAACCAACCACCCCCCAGCCACCCCCCGTGCTCTTTCTGTGTACTAAAGAGCCACACAATTGTTGTATGTTAAACAGGCGATGCGCTGCGCTGCGATGCCTTGCCATGTGTGTGCAGGGTACACATGTTTGTCTCCCGCTCGTACTCGTGTCTCGGTCTCGTGCGCCTTCTTGTCTCGCGCTCGTGCTCGTGCTCGGATCCGATGTGCCCGCCCCCTACCCACCGCTGCTGTTCCACATCAGCTGGGTAGGTAGGTAATTTTACATTTCTTTTTTAAAGCTTAGATTGTATTGGTAAATAATAGAGGTTACTTCCCGCTCGGCACCAAAAAGGGCAAACCGCTATTGTACTTTATGTACCTCATGCTGGGGGGCATGGCTTCTGGGGGATGGGTTTCCGATACGTCCTATATCTTGTGCACGAAAGCACATTATATAAAATTTATAAATACTTTTAAGCGCCGCTGCCTGCAAAGGTGCGTGTGTGTGCCCCCGTATGGGTTTGTGTGTGTTTGTGCGTGTGGCGGCTCTGTGGGTGATTTGGTTCGGTTCGGTTTGGCTTTGGGTGGCCATAGGCCGATTGGATGCCAACTTTATTACTGTATTATTGGCCTTTAATTTGAGCAGCAACATCAATATACATATGTACATCCATAAATACATATATTTCCCAGTCGACGTTCCTGCGCCTTCCATTCCTTCGAGCTAATTTCTGTAATTTTTTTCATTCCCTCCTTTGGGTCGGCCAGCAAAAATGCTCCCAGCCATGCCACTGCTTCTTCTCCTGCCCACAAAAAAATTAACGATTTATGGAGCAGCCGCGTCCTGATTAGTTCGGTAATTCGAGACGTAACACATTCAGCACGTGACCAATCCAATCCCCTGGGTGCAATTTATTCTTTATATTCGCTATTTGTTAAATGTTGTTTCCTGTCAGCGGGTTTCTCTTGAAATAATCTGCAACAAGTTGTTGGCTTTATTTATTTTTTATTTTATTGTTAATTGAATACCCAACACCCGACCAGAGTTCTGGTTGACCAGTGACAGACAAAACCAAGGTACCTACTGTTATTGCACTGGACATTTGATTAAATGGGAATTCCTGACAAATTGCAACCACAAAGTGGACTTCAAAAGGTTTGCGAATGCCCACCCAAGGCCACAACAATTTTCCATAAATTTCATTAAAATGACTGCAGCACAGGCAACATCATCTTTATATATATTTAAATATCTGCTGTTTTTGTCATTAAATGGCATCCCAGAAATGTCATGCAAAGGTAAGGGGCCAAACAAAGAGATTCAGAGAATATTCCCCCATCCTTAATGTTAATCCTAAAGTAATAATATTTAAGCAAGAAAACAGAACTATAACAAGTTCCGATGGGAGATGAATCGAAATCAGAAATCCACACGAATAGAAAATACCCTGGATCCGAACGGAGTTTACCTTTGGTACATTCAAGAGCAACCTCTCGGGCCCAAGCTTTATCCGTTTATGGCCATGCTTCTAAACGCACTTGCCACTTATCAAGGCCCATTGCCGGGGCATAACAAAGTTGCGTCCGTAAGTCATTATCCTGATGGTCCTGCAGAGGCCTCTACTCCACCCGCACAGCCCTTAGCCCTCTGCCACACACCATCATTATGCATTAATGTAGTTGGCACCCGAGAGCTCACCTGGGCCTGAGCCTGAGCCTGCGCTTACACCGCCTCCATTTACAGCTGTCTGACTGGTCCTCGGGGCGAGAACAATTTCACGGATCCATTGTTTTCAACAACATTTGCTTTTCATCACTTTGTTTGGTGTGCATTTTGTGGGTTTTCCTCGCCATCATTCCCTACTTCCTTTCTCGCCACCGATGAGGATGATGATAATCTACGGCCCCTTCTGTGTGTTTATGACTTTTTCGCCTTGTGAAAATTGAAGCCAGCAACAAAAACATAAAGGCAAAGGCAAATATTTCTTTTGTTTTATAGCTGAAGGAACCGCCGCATCGTATGCAGCGGACTGGGGGGCAACGCTCCTTTGAGTGCTTCTCATGTTGTTTGCCTTGCCACTTCGATCCATTCATTGATTCACTTGCCTCAAGCTCCGCTTGTTGTAACCCAGACCCACTGGGGGTCTGTTAATTAGCCCAGAGGCCATATTTAATGACCGCGATATGATGGATTCGAATGCGAAATTGCAACTAAAATTAAATAGATTTATTATTCAATAAATTGAACGCTTATATGCTTATGAATATATTTGTATGTCCATGTTCTTCTTGTTGGTGTCTGCCGACTTTCTGCTTGGCTCTGCAGTAGTTCGAAGATACTTATAAGCGGCGCCTCTGCAGGGGGGGGGAGTGTGTCTGTGTCTGTTTGTCTGTGTGTTTGGGCCAAGAGCGCAATTTAATTTTACGACAAATACATTTATACTTATTACTTGTTTAGGCTCTACATCTAATATATCTCTATAATGATGTGTACTCAAATGTGGTCACAATGGATATGTTTGCTTGTGTGTGTGTGTTGTATATGAATGTGTTCTTATAATTATGTAAAGATATATATTTATATATATATATATATATATATATATAGATGTGTGTGTGTTTTTGTATACATACTACAATATTGATTGATATGTACAGGAAGAGCTTTCAAGCCTAACACAAATTAATGGTTACTTTAAGGTGATGAAATTTCATAATAAAAAAAATCAAACTGATTTCTGGGAAGCCTATGTATGGTATGCCTAGCCTATGTGTGTGTGTACGTGTATGTGTATGCGTATGCGTATCTATGGGTTAATTGCTTTATCGATGCTGCACTTACATGTACATATAGATATGTAAGTTGCTTATGTGTAAGATCTATCATTAAATACATACATATGCTCGCCAGCTTGTCTTTTATGCAAATGTGGAAATTGAACAGACATATACATACATACATAACTTATATATCCTATATATACTTCTTTCTGTATATGTATATATACATATATATTATTTATATTTATATGATCTTCTATATGCTGCGGTTAGTCTTAGAGCGGGTTGCTGGTGTGGGTTATGGGTTATGGGGGGGTATGCTACACATACATAAAACGTTTGATTCGAATCATATTGATTCGATTCTGCCTCTTTCGAATGCTTTTCTCTTGTTCCGACCGAACAATGGATGCATCGATGCATCTTATATTCCATCTAATATCTCACATCTCTATGTATCTTCTGTCCTGTCTCCTTTATGTGTTTGTGTTTGCGTATGCATATTTTTTTTTTTTGTGTTTGTGTGTGTGGGTGTGTGTGTATATACATATATGTAGGTTCTGATGCATCTGTGTGCTTGTGTGAGTTTTACTTCTTTTGTATTTTTCTGAAAAATATGACTTTGGTATTCCTCTCTCGATACTTTTCCCAGCAGGCCTACGAACTGAGCACCGCATCCTTCAGCAGGGAGATACCCACACCGGCAGCACCCACTCCCACAGTCCCCCCACCACCATTCACAATGGCAGCAGCAGCACTGGTGTCCATATCCTGGTCTGTCTCCTCGCTGGCTTCTTCTTTGACTGGCGAACGTTGAGCCTCCTCCTCCACGGCATGCGAAGCCTCCTCTTCCTCCT
Organism: Drosophila obscura; assembly: GCF_018151105.1. Taxonomy (NCBI): domain Eukaryota; kingdom Metazoa; phylum Arthropoda; class Insecta; order Diptera; family Drosophilidae; genus Drosophila; species Drosophila obscura. The sequence continues at coordinate 8,975,711 of NW_024542774.1, read as the reverse complement.
CCTCCTCGTCGTCGTCGTTGTCACCCGCTGGCTCGGGGCATGGCGATCCCGTTCTGGTCTCCGCCTGGTCCCCGATTGGAGCATTCGCCATCAGGACACCCGAGTACTTGATGCCATTCAGTTCGAGATTGACAATGAGCTGCTGCTCTCCGTTCTCGCCAGTTCCTGAAAGGGATAGGGGATTGAATTACGTCCGCTTTACGGAATCCAGATAGCTGGGCAGCTAGACTACTCACCATTCCTGGACACCTGGAACTGCAAGCCGGAGAGTAGGCTCAGCGTATCCAGGGGATTCATTTTGCCGGAGCTAGCGCCACACTTCTCCTCGGTCTGATCCTTGCCGCTGGCCTGGGCCGCCTTGCCACCGCTCTTCTTCTTGGTGGACACCGGCGAACTGTGGCGATGCCCCACCGAGGCCGTGGTGGTGGATGTGCTGGGCGAGTTCTCGATGGCCGAGTCATCCGACTTGTCCAGCTGATGGCTCTGGTGATGGTGATGGTGGTGTCCGTTCATCTGTTGGGCCTCGCCGTCGTCGTGCATGGACGAGGAGTTGCCCGTGGTGTTGTGCTCAGCATGGCCGTACTCGTCCTCGGGCTCTCCCTCGGAGGCGGCATCCTGCTGGTGCTGGTGTCCATGGCCGCTGTTCGCCTGGTGATGGAAGCCCGCTGCCGCCGCCACGGCGGCCATGTTGTGTGGATTCAGATAGAAATTGGCGGGGAAGCCAGGCGGCAGGAGGCTGCTGCCCCCTCGCTTGGCCGGCGGTGGGTGGTGCGGTCCGTCGTCCTGCTCCACGGGCTCTGGCGTCGGCTCCCGCTCGCGCTCTCTTTTGATGTTTGTGAGATTTGGTGGAGAGTCGGAGAGGTTCAGGGCTTCGCTGTAATGAAGAAGAGCAAAGGTGTTATATGTTATATTGGGTTGATGTCTTGGGTAAACATTATTCAGCACGTCAAGTAGCTGGCGCCAGTACAATGCGCTACATTCAGTGTAGATGGCGCCACTCTACACTCTGAAAAGTTATTCGAATTTTCGATCTTACCGTTGCTGGGGGGAGGTGTGTGCCGAGCCAGGTGGACTGTTGTTGTTGTGGTACATGTGCCACAGTGCCACCTGAGCGCTGAGCGCATCGTGCTTGCTGATGTCCGGGCTCTGTGATCGCTGCCGCTGCTGCTGCTGCTGCTGCTGGAGGAGATGCTGTTGCTGCTGTGACGGCGGCTGCTGTTGCTGGTGTGGGTGTTGGTGCTGCTGGTGGGGATGTGTGGCGCCCAGGACTGGCGGCATGCCCTGCTCCTTCTTGGCCTGAATCAGCTGCAGATACTCCATCATGCGGCTCTCGATCTCCTGCTTGACCAAATTGGGCATCTGTCCGAATCCTGGCGCACCCATCAGTCGATGATGTGCGGCCGCGGCGGCTGCTGCTGCCTGGGCCTGCTGATTGTTGGCCACCGCCGCATGGGTGACCAGGGCCAGCGGCGACATCTGCTGCATGCCACCCGGCAGCGAGGGGCGCGAAATGGGCGTCTGTCCAATCAGTGGTGGAACATTAGCATCCGGAGTAGCTATGCCAAGAGGATGTGGAGTACTCACCAGGGGCATCTGGTTGTGCATGGCCTCGTACTGGCCGTAGCTGGAGCGGCGTCCTTCCCGCCGATTGCCATCGATGGCCGCCTGCAGCTCGGCCGGTGTGCTCAGGTTCTTCTTCTCGCACTCGTACGGGTACAGATACTTCATGTATCTGCAAGATGCATAAAATTATTAATAAGCCCGGCAAACATGGCCCAACAGCAAATAGCCAGAGGGAGCAGTCAGCAGAGAGAGGCATGGCATAGCAGGGATTGTGGATGGTGGCTGGAGAATGGGGTACGGGGACACTCGAAACTTCAGGTTGATGTTGTCCTGTCGGGCATTTAAGTTGAATTATCGTGTAAATACGAAAGCGACAGGCAAACAAATCGCAATCCACCAGATGCTCGAGCGAGAGAGCAATACAGAGAGCATAAGGGAGAGACCGAGAGAGGGAGAGCGAAACTGAGACTCGCTGATCGATTGCTGCTTGATCGGCTATCAAGTCGTGGACGTTGCACTGTTTGATTGTCCGTTTCTGTTTGCCTCCTCCTCTGTTTGTTTGTGTTTGTCTTGGGCATAGTTTCTGGCCAGGCCAAGACGGGTATGGAGGGGTATGGGGTATGTTGGTGATGCCACAAGGTGTCCACTTACTGTGTCCGCAGGGTGAACGCTGCACTGGTGATGCTCGACGGCAGATGCAGTCCCTTGATGATCTCCTGCCACAGCTTCTTGTTGATGACATCGACGAGGCCGCCGCGCGCAATCACCAGATTGTACAGCTCGTACAGATCCAGCACGGACTTGGCCATAATGGGCAGCCGATTGATGGGCGTGCCTGAAAGAGCGAGAGCGAGACAGAGTGAGATATAGAGATCCGTATTCAGATTTGGGATTCGGGATTCATACGATTCCGATTTGTTTGTTTGCGCACTAAAACTTGTAACTTGTTCCTGCACTTGTAAATGTTTTCCAATGCGCTCGTTAAATGCACCAATAAGCAAAACACGATTTAAATATCCATAAAACAGATTTATCTGCCCAATGGAGTAGATTCTCCTCCACTAAACATGCCCCATTCCCCACACTTCACTCTCCACTCTCCCCTCTCCATTGCCAAGCGATCACGAGGCAATTAACACTTGTAGCCCCCGTAGCAGGCTCAAAAGTGCAGACCGAAGCCGATAAAAACAGAAATAAATCCTAATTGTTGCCCGATCCCAATCCCCATCCCAATCCCAATCCCTGCCCATGCATACATCTAAGTATATGTACGTATACATATATGTATGTAGGTATGAATGAATGGATACACATGTTTGTACATTTGTTGATCTGTTTATGGCAGCTAATCATCATCATCCACATCCACATCCAATTTCGCTTCAATTTCGTATTGAAATTTTATTACGAGTATTCAAATTTCCACGTGCCCTTTCTCACCTTTTCTATTTATTGGAGTGCGCTGCAATGAAAAGTTCAAGGTGTTTGGGTATGGCCAACATTTTCTACAACGGTGAAGTTAATTCTTAATTTTTTTGTTAATCAGCTGGAGTGTTCTGATGGACTGTACGCTTACGGTGTAGCGCACTTAACATATAAAAAACAAATCAACTTGCATAATTGCTGCCTCCGTACGTGAGTAATTTGAATTTGTATAAAGCGGGCCCTGACTCCTCGCCTTCGTTTTTACGATCCCCAAATACCAATATCAACGAAACGAATGCTGCATGCGGCAGAGTGCGAGTGCCAGTGCCAGTGCCAGTGCTGCCCCAAACTAACATCCCAGAGGGATGGATCGATCGAGTTTAGTTTAGTTTCTTTCCTTTTCTTTTTTTTTTTTTGCTGTTTTATGAGCCCGAGAGGAATCAATCAAACTCGTTGATGGACGTGTTGATTGAATGAAAATACGTTTTGTTTTTTATGCATATAAACAAATTGGGCGCGTGAGGAGGGTATGGAGATGCGATGCGATCGACTCGGATCAAAAAGGAATCCGAGTAATACACAATATAAATGAAGAATGAAGAGCTGGCCGGCCGGCCAGCCGGCTAAGCAAAAAAGTGATTGGAATCGATCACAGCACACGAGCCACAGCACAAACAAAACAAAACAAAAACAAAAAAAATCATCCACATAATCAATGGCAATTTAATGATTAACTCTGCTGCCGGCACTCGCCTCGAATCGAGCGATCATTAAACTCTCGGACTCTCATAGTCGATCGGTGGTCGCCTTGGGGGCTGGACTTGGACTTGGACTCTTCTCTGGGATATTCCGATCCCGAGTCCCCATCCCGATCGAAACTACGACTCGCACTGACACGCACATGCCGCCTGCCAGCCGACTCCCAACTGCCCGACTGCCGACTTATTATTATTTTTCTTGGCAACGTTTTTCTTAAAATCTTCCTTCCTCTTTGCTTTCGGTGGCATTCAGGCAAAACTCTTTTAGGGGCAGCATTTATTTATTTATCCGTGTGCATTTGTTTTCCTAGATGTCAGGCGGTTTTTAATGGAAATTAAAGGAAATTTGATCGAGTCTGAAATCATAACGCCACCGCATCTATCTGGGGAACTATCTAGTGTCTGGGGGACAGAGGCAGAGGCAGAGAGGGGGTGAGGCGAGACAACTGATTCACTCGATCTGCCTCGGGTATGAGGATGTGTCTGAGGTCTGAGTCTGGGCTCCCAGCGATATACCAGAAATAGCGTCAGCGTTGATAAGTGATTGACGTCTTTTAATTAAGAATTGCGCCGCTCTTCGTTGCACAAACATCTCACGGCAACCGATCCACCGATCCACCGATTCCCCCACTATCCAATCCATGCCACAGTTTCCGTTAGTTAGTTGTACAATTATACAATATCATTTGGTTATGTATGTATATTATGGACATGCTCTGCTCGCACATTGTACATACATTGTACAGACATTCTATAGCTGCGGAATACACTCTTTTTTTTCTTTATTTTGTTGGCCCAGAAGTGAGTCGCATTTTCGGCGCTTCCTTCTCATGGCAGACGACACTTTAGACAGTCAGTCAGTCAGTTCGTAGTAGTGCCAGTGGCAGTGCCAGTGGCAGTGGCCCCAGGCTGTGCCAGCAGCTCCCGCTCCCCTCCTGGTTCGCTCGCAGTGACCGCGTCGCTGGGGCATGCATATGTCAAAACTTGAACGCATGTGACAGATTAAAATCCATTAAGTTGTCAAGCACTAGAGATGCTCTACACACACACACACCACTGCACACTCATAGACAGATAGATATGTGTAGATATTTATGTATCTCTGTATGAAATTAGATAAAATAAATAAATAATTGCATCTGGGGCCAAGTCAAGCTCAGGCAGGCATTAAAATATCAGAATTTCTTCCGCCGCAGATTCGCACATGTGTGCGAAACACACACACAGATACTCACAGGCATTCATATGTGTGTATGCACTGGATTGGGTTATGGAACTTTTGTTAAACATACAAACATTGACTGGGATACTCAAGAATCGACTGAGAGATACTCTTTGCCTCAGATCTCTTGCTGCTTCTCCTTGAGGCCATCTGGTGAGGCATTCTCTATGTTGCACATCAGAGAACATTCCCGTAAATCCCCTAGTATCACTCACCAAATACATACAAAGTTAGGCTGCGAATATGGAAACCCTTCTTGTCCCTATAAAGAGTATCGTCTGCGGATTGGGCCCTACACCTACATTCCTACGATATGCAAATACAAACAAATTTAATGCACTCTCAAGTCGCCAGTCAGGCGATTGCAACAAACACTCGACACACGAGGGCACACACACACACCAGTACACACAATCACAAATCATTGTGAAGAATTGTGATTCCATTTTCAAGCGAAAAAGGACGCTCAAGGAACAGGAAATTGGATTTATTAACGCGAGTACAGTCACGGCAAGCTACCAGATGCATACGTGTACGTATGTGGGTGTGGGTATCGGTGTGCGTGTTCTGCCACAGATTTCCGATGCATTTTCGGTTAATGCTCATAATTAATGACAAAAGTACAGGAAAGCGCATGCTTGCTCGGCTCCCTGGCTCGCTGGCTCTCTGGCTTATAAATAGGCATTTCATTTGCTCCGATTGCAGCGGCAAGTCGCCTTCGAAATTTAAGTACCAATATGCATATGGGGTGCATACCCCTTTCCCTTGATGAGTTACTGGGTGTGTGTGTGTGTGTGAGTTTGACAGTAATTTGAAGTGACAAAATGACAAAAAGTCAGCCGCATAACGATTTCTCTGCTGGCTGCCATTCCCCTTTCCTCCTCTCCTCTTTTGCCCCTCTTGCTCTTGATGGGTTTCTTTCTCTAGAATTTCTGCATATTTTAATGGCTCCCCTTTTGGCCGCAAGCTTCAAAATCAAACGTCAAAGTGCCGAGAAATTTATTCAATTAACATAATTTGAGTGAGCCCAAAAACACTTGGCAGGCTGAGTCAGCAAATCCGTCATCATTGCCAGGCCAGGCCAGGCCAGACCAGGCGAGGGCAACAAATGCAAATGTTGCCCCAACCCCAAACCACAATCTGGATACCCCCCCTCCACAACCCTTTAACTATTCCCTTGACTATGCCCCCACTGTATCTTGCAACTTACCGCGCTTTTGCATAAACGAGAACAAATCATCGAGGAACTCCTTGCGCTTGGGATCGTCATTGATTTCGTAGAGCTGAAAGTACAGAGGAGGGAGGAGGGGGGAAACAGAAAAGAAAATAAGAACGAGTGTTATAATAACCTTATAATATGGATACAATGGGCATAATGCAACAATGGGTGGCAACAACAAACAACTTGACTCTTTTGGCCAATGATTCCGCACAAAATGGCGTTTGGCCCGCTTTGCCCTTTTGTTTGGAATGAATGTTGGAACAACAATAGATAGATGTTGATGTTGTTGTTGTTGTTGATGTGTGGGGATGTTGACAGGGGCGCGTGTTGCGCTTCTCATGCTCTTTCGCTCACTCTCTTTCGGTGGTTTGTTTGCTGGGGGTTGCTTGGTTGGTTCGTTGGTCGCTTGTTAGAGAAACATTCCCCTAACCTCCATTTCTGGCCTCGTTTCGGGAATGGGTGAATGCTCGAGTGTGAGTGTGAGGCACCACTCAATGAGCGTGAAGTACAATAGAAAAGGTCAGAGGGAAAAGGGAATAAGAAAGAGTACGAGTACGAGAGCACAATGGATAATTAGGTGATAAAGATAGGGCTAGAGATACATACGGCAAATAGACATAAATGCATACATACATACATACATAAATATGTAGATACGTGCATACATATGTATGTATGTAGATACAAATGTATCTGGCATCTATTCGTTATTATTTATCATCTACGTTTGCAGCAACTAGAGACGTGGGGTACGGGGCCTCTCCCGAGGCTCATGCTTTGACCTTTGCCACCAGGAACCGACGGGCTGGCTGGCTGGCAGGCTGGCAACTTCTCGAAAGGAAAGCCTTAAACTAGCCAAAGCCCTGGCTTTGACTTTAGCTTTAGCTGCAGAGCTCAGGTAGTGTGGGTACTCGTACGAGTATGTTCAAAATTAATGACAACATCGGAGTGAACTCATCAAATTCGGAATTCATCATACTTTCCGCCTACTGCAGCATCAGGCAGCAGCAGCCGCAGCAGCAGCAGCAGCAGCACACACCGCAGAGAGGGATACACAGATACAGAAACTGAGAGACAGAAACTGAGAGACAGAGATCCAGAGACGTCCTATCCGTGGTGCACATTCTAAGTCAATGCGAATGATGAACTGCCTCCTTCGGCTCCTCCACCGCCTGTATACCTGTACCTGTACCCTGCACTGCCCCCCTTTCGGTCCGCCTGCTTCCTTCACTTCGCATAAATGATTTAAAACCAAGTCAGCCCCAGAGCCCCGCTCTCCATGGCACAAACTGTGGGCTCTGACGAGACGAGACGAGAGACGCGACGAGGCTGCTGCCGCCTGCTTCCCAAAAAACTGGCTGGGGATATTTTTTATGATGCACGACGCCCACAAGAGGCTATAGGAGCACCACTGTATCCAACAGATACACAGATACATATGCACATACATATACATATGTATGTGAATTTATATTTATTCCTTAATACTTCTTTGTGTGGAGAGTCGAGTCGAGTCGGGCAAAAGAAACAAAAAATAATTAAGCAACAGAAATAAATTGATTGAAGTTTCAGCCTGAAAGTTGTTCGTTAACCGATTTGCCATTTGCTCACAACTTTTTTCCGATCTGATTTCACTGCAATTAAAGTTCACTTCTAGCTGGCAAGAGATCCCTGGAGAGGGGGTTTGTGGGGGGTGGGATATGTACCTCCTGTATTTGATCTTCCGAAATGAGCATTTTGATCGCACTTGTTGAGCTTTTGTCGATGGGTTGGGTTATTATTCGCTTGGGCAGCACCACGTTCTTTCACTTTGCACTTTGCAATTCCAGGGATCAGTGGACGGATCTCGCTTTATAGACAGTTTCGATTATTTATTCCAGACGAGAGACATTGATCAACGCGACGATGCAACGCCATCAAAGGTCGTTTATCAACTAAAAATATGGCAGGAGTCTCGATTGAGATGCTGCCGCTGTCGATGCTGTTGCTGCACTCACGCACACACAGAGAGTCTTGTGTATCTGTGTGATTGGCTGCCTGCCTGCCTGCCCTGCTTGCGCCTGTGCCTGCCTGCTTGTCTGGGGTATTTGTATTAATAATCATAAAATGAAGTCTCGCTTTCCACATGCACACACAAGGGTTGCTGGAAAACCTGCCACTGGCGACGCATCGAACCGATCCGCTCCGATCCGATCCCTGGCTTGCATCACAGCAGCCAGCCGCAGAACCGTTAAGCTCGCTCACAAATCCGCAGGCAATAAAGCAATAAAGCGGAAAATACATGAACTCTATCTATCCCCTAACTAGGAGTTTGTAGACCAATCATAATCGTTTTTATAACTATCGAAGAAGCCGCTGCTGCTGCTGCTGCTGCTGCTGCTGCTGCATGTCCTTCCAAAACAGGCACACATGTGCTGAGCACAGACGTACATACGAGATCCTTTGGGTTTGGGTTATAAAAATAATCTCACTTATTTGTCGCCTGGACTTAGTACCTAACCGAACACAAATCCCTCGCAGCAGCGACGACTGCTTGAAATTTGAATCCTTGATTCTGGGAATTCTTCAAATGCATTTTTCGCCAGCAGATCAATTTTGGGTGCCTGCCCTCTGCACTTATTTGTGTGTGTGTGTGTGTGTGGGTGTAATTTATAACTATCAGATGGAGATGCAGATACAGGGAAAGGCAAAAGCATTAAAATTTATATTCGTATATTGGACACAGATCCCGTTGCAGGGTTCCTTCCCGTTTGCACTTCATAAGTGTTATCCTGCTGCAGCATCGAGCGCATAATTTGTTCGCTGCCACTTACACACACATACAGATGCAGATGCAGATCCAGGCACCGATGTACAGATGTAAATGCATCTGCAGGTTGCTTGCATATTTATTCAAGAAGTTCACACTCACTATTGAAAATGTGTTCAACAGATTGTTCAGTTTTATATTCTACTCAATTGGTTGGCTCTTTTAATTTGCTAGGGAATGTGGCTCTTGCCCAGGCAAATAAGTATCTAAACTGTTTAATGCTTTCAATAATCAAATTATAGTCAATCTTCATTCGAGAGAATATACATATATTTAAATACAAGACATTTTATGTATCTTTTGACACTTTGAAGCTGATTGAAGTTTGTTTAAGTTAAATGATCCGCAGCGCATGTTTGAGAGTTTTGAGAGAATAAATAGAAAGAATGTCAGAAGTTCTAATCTCAAAGCACTCTACAGAATTCCATAAAACAATCGAAATATCCATATCGAAATGGAACTTTTAGAACGTTTCACTTGATCCCTCCTCCGATGACTAAGATCTGCAACTAATTACAAAGAACACGCGCCAAAAAAAGGTTCTGGCGGATTGAAAGGAAGTTCCAATCTCCACACTTCCCAAATACATAATAAAGATAAAGAATATGAATTATTCTATAGAGGTAGGAGGAGGCGAAGGCAGAGGCAGACATAAAATATTTGTTCAGAATTAAAGTACAAAGAAATAGAATAAAATAATATTGGAAAATGCTTTAGGGGTCTATAATTAAACATAATTATTCAGTACTATATGTACAGATAATTGACATTGATTAATGAGAGCAGAGCATAGCAGAGCGGAGCAGCGCCAAGCGAACGCCAAACGAAACTAAATAATATTCGTTAGTACAAGAAATGAGCAGCGAAATGTACCAAAAATAATATTTTTTGTTTTTATTTTTGTTTTTTTTTCTTTAGTTGTTGTCTTCGTCGTCTTCGTCTGCGGATGGATGGATGGATGGATGGATAGAAAGATAGATACGAGATAGATGGATGGATGGATGGATGGGACGGGATGGATAGATGGCTGACTGACGGATGGCGCAAAGCACAGACCACTGGGTTGGATGGGGGAGGGAGACCAGGAGGGAGCACACACACGGCTAAAATCAGAGCAGAATCTGACTTTGGGAAAGGCGATGCTGCTCTGATGGCGAATGGCGGAGAATGTACGCAGATACATAAAGAGTATATCTTTGTGTGTATGCCTGTGTGTGTGTGTGTGTGTGTGTGTATATATATACTGTGTGATTCTCTTTCAAAATGGCTCTTCATAGTTGGCCCTGCCTGGCCAATCTGTTCAATTAACATAATTAACGTTTCGCTTTATTTCATTTCGTGTTTTTTTCACAATTAATGAAGGAAAAGGCAGCCAGGCCATTTTGGATCAGCTTCAAGGGATTTTGCCCAACACCTCACCTATCGAGGCGGCTGGGGCCAGTACCCGCGGGGGTGAGCTCTGGCTGGCGGGTATAGCGAGGCAGGGGCATTCAGCCGGTTTCAGCAAAAAAGAAAAAAAAGAAAAATCATCATCATCATTGAAGGCTTAGCCCCACATCACACACGGTGTAAGCGAAGGTGTTAAGCGTGAAGCGTAGATACAGAGACAGATACAGATACAGCTACAGCTACAGAGATACATAAGTATCTTTTGCAGTGCATTGCGAGGGTCAAAGTTTTTATAGTGCATAGAGAATGCGGGCTCCGTTTGATGGATAGCTCTCGCTATGGCTATGGCTATATGGCACTGCCTCTGCCTTTCCTTGTGGATCTGCAAAGGGCGTACGGACTGTGTGGTCATGTCTGTGTGTGTGCGTGTGTCTGTGTGTGTGTGCATTTAAAGTTAATCGAAATTTGGTTTTTATGGCCAACCCGAGCCCGAGCCCGAGCCAAAAGCTGTTGAGGTTCACACGGCGCAGCAGCAGCAGCAGCAGCAGCCACACACATTTTTGGCAACCACAATTTAATGACCAAAATATTGTGCACTTCTCTCTGTTCCAGATCTCGACTCGCGCACTCGTGGACTTACCCCAGATCAACATCGACCCCAAAAAGCGAAGCGCACAAGATTTCGGGCCTAATTGCTCATCTTGGTCAGCATCTGGACCTGGACTGGACTGGACCGGACCGCACACAGCACAGCACAACATACAACACAGCACGGGCGAGGGAACGAGAAGTAAACGAGGGGTAAACTAGCTATTTTCTCACCAAATTAACGCCCTTAAGAGATGGGCTTCATTAATTGCTCAATTGCAAACCGGAACTATCGACTGGAACGCCTCAAGGCGGCACTAAGCAGCAAAAGCAGAGCAGAGCAGAGCAAAGCAGACTCGAAACGAGATCAAAACTGGACTCTCTCTGGGCTGCTTGCCTTTTAACTGGTTTACCCAGGAGATGACGGGAAGATGATGCTGCTGCTGCTGCTGCTGCTGCTGCTGTTCCGGTTGGGATGGGATGCTCCTGCTTGGCTCACAGCTTGGCTGTTGCCCCCGTTGCGTTTGCTATTAGCCGTTAATTGATAGTTTTGCCTGCATCTTGTTTACAGAGAGTTTTGTCGAATTCAATTGACTGACAGAGAAGAGACTACGACTGGGTCTGAGACTAACACTTGGGACGAAACTTAGACTTAGACTGGGGAGGGGGAGGGAGGACTAACCTGTCTGACTTGTTTGTACTGCTCTTCAAAGCTCCATCCATTATTCTGCTGCGATGAATTCGATGCCTCGCTGGACGTCGATGAGTTCGATGCGGAATTAGCTGCAAAGTGGCGGGCTGAGTGCAACAGTTAAACACAATGGAGTCCCTCGAGTGGCGATGCCACAATACCAACCTTCTTTGCCGCCGCCTGCCACTGCTGTGGGCGATGCAAACGAGAAGGGATGTCCTCCTCCTCCTCCTCCTCCTCCTGGTCCACCTCCTCCGCCTCCTCCGCTGTTACTGTTGTTGTTGTTGTGGCTGATGTTGCTGTTGTTGGAAACGGAGTGGCTGCCTCCATTGGTGGCTGGATTGCTGCCCGAACTTGGTGTGGTGGTGGTGGTGCCACCGCCTCCTGCTCCTCCTCCTCCTAGCATGACACCCCCATTGTAGCTTCCTCCATTGCTGGCGGTGGGCGCCGTTGCGACATGGCCAAAGGAGGCTGCTGCCGCTGCCGCAGCCACCGAATTGTGGGGCAGTGTAAAGCCCGAGCTAATCGTCGTGGGCAGCATGTTGGCCCCGAAGGCTGCCGCATGTGCAGCGGCCGCATAGTCCTGTTCCTGCAACAGGCAACGCGGCACCGTTGGTTAGCCAGCCATTCAGCCACTCTCAGTCACTCACTCATCCACTCACCATTAGTCCCACCTTCATGTCGCGCACCTGCATCTTGAGCTTCTCCAGCACGTCGCTGTGCTGCAGATTTGGAATGCTGTGTAGTCCCCCGATGCCCATGAAGCTGCCCAGCGCGTTCAGCGGATGGTTTGGCGGCAGCTGGTGATGATGGCTGCAACGATAGCGTTAGAGATTAGGAATCATCACGCCATGGCGCGTGGATCGTGGATCTACCCACCTTAGCGACAGTTCTGTCTGCTGATCGGGACTGGCAAAGTTGTGGCCTCCGCCTCCGGCCGCTGTGTGACTGAGTCTGGCCGCAATCGCCGCCTTGGCGCTCAGCTGATGATGCTCTCCATCCACGGAGTCGCAGTCGCGCATCTCGTCGTCCGTTCGATCACCATGTGACTGTCGACAGAGAGAAGAGAGAAACGTTTGAGTCGATTCCGAATTGCGAATTGCGGATTGATGGCGGCGCTTATGTCAACAAGCCGCCACAATTGACCGCCCGCTGTGCGACGCTAATGGGCAGCGCTTTGTCCATCGATCGAAGGCGGCAGAAACACAATCAGAATCAGAATCGATATAAAGATCTCTTTCCTGTGACTGTGACTGTAACTGTGGCGTGGGCAGCATTTAGCAAATGTTCATTGATTTGGCTCTAGCTTTAGCTCTGACTCCGACTCGGAATCTGGTTTATGGTGTTGCTCTCTGCTTGCCGCAAGACCCGTGCCACAGGGGAAACACATTAGCCAAGGCACGCCTGGCAAATTCAATTGAAAGCAACTGAAAGCCACTTCCTCCAGGCGGATAGGCGGACAGGCAGACAGGCGGAGAAGCAGACCAAGGGACAGATGGAGAGGGTGACAACAAAGGTAACCACTTAATAAATTAACAATGGCAGACCCACAAAACGGCAATCAGGCACCAAGAGACCACAGTCCCCAGTCCAGAGACCAGAGCTCTGCTCTGCTCTGTTCACACTCTCGGATAGACGCAGCTCCAGGGCCGCTCTGTGCTGGCCTCCCGCTAAAAAAAGTGTACACAGCCGCGTCCACTCCTGCCCGGCAGAGCCGTGGTCAGGGCGTACTGTGAATATTTTCAGCCGTGACTCTTTGCCAAGAAGTGCGCCACGCATGGCCGAGAGTGCAACTGCAGCAACACAGCAACAGCAGCAGCAGCGACAGCTCCATCTGCTGCATGGGGACCTGCAACTCTGGCACTGGCTTTGGCTTTGGCACTGGCACTCCATCACGGCTTCTTGGTTTTTATGCATTTGGAGAGGTGCAAATTAAGCGCATCTGTGACTGTGTGCAAATCGGGAATTTTCAATTTAAACACAGCCAACAGTCAACGCAGCAGCAGCAGCAGCACCAGAGCAACGTTCCACAAAGTAAGCCAGAGACCGAGTCCAAGTCAGAGTCACAGCCAGAGCCAGAGCCAGGGCACAGGTATGAGGAGTACTCCGTATGTAGATATGTGTACAACATTTATCGCCTTGCCCCATCGCCTTGTACATATGAGTAGTGGCAAGTGTTGTTGCTGTTGCTGGTGGTGTCGCTTGGGTGTAATCATAAACGCAACCAAAACCAAGGCATAGACAATGCCTCGACCATAGAGAAAGAGAGTTCTCGGAATTCTTTGAAGTTGGCGCAAAATGCAAGTCCCTCACCTCCCCCCTGTTTCTGCTATAGCAAAAATGTTGCACACTCAGACCCACAACGGAGGGGAAGATACTTGTATAAGCTTAAAGATACATGAGTGCACAAGTACTCATACGAGTATGTCTGTGGCTGTGGCTGCGGCTGTGGCTGAGAGAAATGAGAGCGTTATGATCGCCTCTCGCACATGCAATGGGATGTGGCCTCTTGACTTGGCCTGGCTCTTGGACGGGTTGCTATGTAGTTAGCCAAAGTCAGTGGTTACTCCACTGTAGAGTACTCCTCTGTGTGTGTGTGTGTGTGTGTGTGTATATATATCAAATTAATGTAAGTTATCGAAACCATGCGAAATACACGTATGTATGTACGCTCCACTCTCCACGGATGCCTCCTCTGTGGTCTTCTGGCTGCCTTTTCGTTGCGGTTTTCTGTTGCGACTCTGTGTGTTGACCAGGCCCAAACAATTATAATTGTGGTCTGGGCTGCCCAATGGAGGAGCAGACATGCACAGGCCATGCCAACTTGCACCTATAAAATGTCTAATTAATGCACAACGAATTTGTGCCGCTTTTTGTTGCTGCCTCTGTCTCTGACTCTGACTCTGCCTCTGCAGTTGTGTTGCAGTTGCAGTTGCAAATGGATGCGAAAATATAGATGGATGGCTGGATGGATGGATGGAAGGTTGGGTGGATGGTTGGTTAGTTGTTTGGATGGAGAATGAACACACCCCAAAGAGCTTAAATTTGTAATTTATTTATTTTATGCATTAAAAATCGAACAAAGTTGTGCACTACGAGGCGCCCCAAATGGGAGGGGCAGGAAGAGTCTATAGAATATTATTTTGAATGCTTATTCTTCAAAGTGAATTTATGGCAAAATATTTTACAAATTGTATAAATTTTCAATGCAATTTAAAGGTTTCCCACAAATATCTGGCTAACAAACCGAAAAGAAAAGGAAAGAATCCATCAAAAGCAGCGCAACAATTCCTGGAAAAAGATATGGAATTCCATCTGAATATCGGAATGAGCTTCTGCTGAACTATAATGCTTCTGGGGCTAGGGCTGGGGCTGTGACTGTGGCTGTTATAGGCGACGCATAAATCAGCATGAAGCGATAAGGTGTTCCACTTGGAAGGCATTAAGTCACATCCAATGGATGGATGGATGGATGGATGGATGGATGGTGGGGAAAACACAGGCACACATACAGAGGCACCTCCAGCTAATGGAGGTACTACATATACATAGCTATGTATAGCAATATGTGTGTATGGTGGTCTGGTGGGACACGTTAGTTCCATTAATTCTAGCATTGATAAAACGCTACTGTTATCGTCTCCACCGCTCGCAACTTCAACTGCAGGTGAAGCTCGACTTTCAGCAAAGACATTAAATCGCAATTAGACCTCTCTCTGCTGGCTGGCGGACAGGCAGCAGCGGCAGCAGCAGCAGCACCCACACCACACCCTCCGCCGTACATATGTCAGATACGAATACGACAATACTAGGCAACACAATACAAATGGATGTGGGCCCCAGAGAGGGCGATGGCGATACCAGTGCAATTTACTTTAATAGCTTTCAATAGACCGCAGAGGCGACTCGGAGACGACTATCTATCTGAGTGCAACAATTGTGCCTTTGTATAGGTAAAATATTTAATTTATTTGCCGTTGACAGTTTTTCAAGCCCCCCCCCCCCACTCCCTTTCGGCGTACCCCTCGTTTTTTATCACTAATTAGTTTACATTACATTTTCGATAGAAGTAGCTGGAAAATAAACGTAATGTATCTTAATTTATTATCATTGCATTTGCAGCCGCACAAATGCAATTTAGTTAATTTCCATTCGCTGTATAACAATCGAATGGACAAATTTGTAGGAAGCGGACAGGAGGACAGGACAGACGACAGACGTCAGTCAGACTACAGAGATACGAGTACGAACGGAAGGGAGCCGCAGCGAACCCGTGCCGCATGTGCAACATGCCGTGCTAATTTTGAAACAAAAGGACGTGCCGCTGCGACCGCTCGGAAATCCATAATGTGACAATGCTGTCCGCGAATGGACCTCGAGAACTGCTCAGGACCTCAAGGCAAGCTGTGAAGGGCGCTGCCGGCAAACAGGATCAGCCGCTGGCTACCAACCACCAGCACTGCGGCACCCGTGCACACAAGGGGCGTTTATTGTGTGAAGGATTAAGATTATGGCATTGCCAGCCGAGCATGTGTATCTATGTGTATCTGCATCTTTGGCCCTCTCGATGTCTGTGTCTGGCTTTGCTTGTTTTACAACTGCATTTCCTCTTTTTCCTTTTTGGTTTTTGGTTTTCCTTTCTTCTTTTTGTTTTTTTTTTTAGCTTGAACTCTAAATGAACCAAAGGCCTAATGTCCTTATGACTCAAGTGGGTTCTCCCCGTCCTCCTCGCCTGTCTCTGCACAGAGACTCTCCTCTTTTGAGGATCAGCTCGGGGCGTGCTGGCGTCTTAAGTTTATTAGGATTATTGTCACATTGCGATGCAAAAACTGAGAAATTCAAATGCATATTGTTCGAGTGAGGGCTGCATGAGATTCGTTCTGGAGAAGCTAACAAAAGAATATATCTACTCTAATATATTTTTGGGATATTAAATCTACGGAATGGGATCTACTTGAGCTCAACCGTCGGTTAATTGCCTAACTTTACAGCGAAAATAATTCATATACAATTTTCAGATATTCAGAAGTATTCAATTAATTCCTCCACTGACGATCCAAGCCTTTGGGGCGCTGCCTTTCCCACACTGTGCCTCTCTCTCTCTCTCTGCCACATGTGTTCGCACGCATAGTATGTGGATACATATGTATATACGCGTATCTTGTAACCGAATAAATATGTATCTATATCTAAATATGTACATATGTCTGTACATATGTATATATAAATAAAAATTGCTCATTTACGCATGTACCCCGTGGCGAATTATGTATTTCAACGCGCTGCAACGAGCCCACAGCCAGCGGCTGACTGAGAGAATATAAAATTAAAGATGTAGAAAAAAAGGACAAACAACACACCAAAAAATAAACAAAAAAAAAACATGTGCAACGTGGTCGATGCGGCAGGGACCGACCAGAGATCGTACTCCAATGTACCGCCGTCGCCGCCTGGAGCTGCTTGCAGCAGGCATTGGGGGCATGGAAATAAAATTAAAATGCAAAACGTATCTGACAGATACATGCATACATACAGAGTCGGAGCACACACACACACACCCAGATACACGAATGATTGGCTGTGTGCGTGCGTACAAACGCGATTTCATTCGCTCGCGAGCGTCGGAGCGGAAAAAATAAAGCGAATAAAATATAAAAATGGAAACAACAAAACAGAAACAGCAAAATGAAACGGGCAACAAATGCACACACACACACACACACACACACAAAGGGGAAACGTAATGGCGCTGGGCTGGCGTCCGCGAAAACGTATCTGTCAGATACATACATACATATGTATGTATGCCAGCGTGCACACGAATACTCATATGTGTACACATACATATGTAGATCTGTACGTATACGTACAGTGCTTACACGCACGCCCATGTAATGTGAGGCTACAGCCAGACGAAAAGTTTCGCGTAAACAATAAAAACACAAAAAATAAACCGGTTAAAAGGCAGCAGGGGGGAGAGGCAGGGAGGAGTGCAGAAGGTACAAGCAGGAGCAGCAGCAGGAGCAGGAGGAGAAGGATGAGGATGAGGAAAAACGCAACGGTTAAACACAGCAAAATAGTTGGGATCGTTCGCTTGAAACTTCTCTTCTGGATCTCTCTCTCTCTCTCTAGCTAGCTATCTGTCCAAAGCCTCGACCACGTCTCCATTCGATGTCTGGGGTGGATTCACTGCGTCTAGCTTCGATTGCAGGCGGCAATAATTAAAAACTGCATTATTTTATTGCTTTGGCCAGCCCGCAAGACCGCCTGTCTCTGGCCCTGCCCCTAAAACCGACGGCTTGGACGAACGGACGGGACGGATGGACGGACGAACCAATGTCTGGATATGGCCCTCAGGAGGTGGCAGGGGGCAGGAGGTGCGAAGGCAAATGGCTTGTTGTCGTCGTCTGCCAAAAATATATTTCTTTACTTTTATGTTTTTTTGGGTGTGGAGCCATCTGAAGAAAGTTCTCTACGACTTCACTTTCCACAAAACGATAATCAGTGGATTGATTGGCTTGGTATACAAAGGCACCGTAGAGAAGGGTTTATATACCCCCAGAAGGCACACCCAATTCAGGAGGGAAAATATAGATAAAAAGGTAAGAAAAGGAATGAGATGAGTGCAAAAGTGAGTGCACTCTGATAATAATCTTCGCTCAATCTATTATTATCCCTCCATATCCTTGATCAAGCAAGGTGCTTCAGGAGCAGCTGCCGAATTGTGGCAATGCCTCACCTTGTATAAATACACCTTGGTATTCTATTCATATTTTTGCATTCACACTTATTCGCTTGGCGATTCACGATTGGTTTTTTTCGTTCGCTCGTTCGTTTGCTTTTTTTTTCGTTGCCGCTTTTGCATTTTCGCATTGGCGCAAAAGTTTATCGCGCAATCGGCAGCTGTGCTGGAAAAATCCAATTAACAATTTTATTAGCTATGGTTGGGAATATAATTCATAAATTCATTAAAAACAATACGGCCACGGCAACAAAAACAACAACAGATGAAACGGCAGCAACAGCAGGAACAACAACAAAAAACTGTAATATTAGGTACCAATAATAATCATATTTTTTTATGAGCACTTTCTGCAGTTGATTTTGCGGCTGACATTTGTCGCCATACGCTTTTTGTTGTATTTGTAATTGCAAAAATTAAATTAAAAAACAATACTCATTCTTCCACAAATGACGTGACACGGCCCCACACACACCATACATGCCCCTGCCCCCACTGCAACAGCCGCCACCCTTTTGGGCATACGTTTTGGCAGTTTCAAGTTCGCGCCCCTAAAGATACTAAAAGCAAAACAAATTTCGTTTGTCATTGCGGTTGAAAGCGCCACCAAAGCGGCGAATGTGTCACGGGAGGGGGGAAGTGGAAGTGTCACCCCAATGGAAGGGGCAGCCAGCTGAGCAGGGCAGGGCAGGCCTCCCCACTAGATACTTAATCAAATATTTTTCTTGTCCCACACACGCACTCTAAAGGTTATATGGTTATGCAACAACAACAGCAGCAGAGCAGCAGCAGCAAGAAGGAAAAGAAGAGGAGCACACAAAAAGAATTTAATAAAAATCGTTGCCTGTCAGCGTACAAGAAGCCAAACAAATTATAACAGGTGCCGTTGTTGGCGTTGCCGTTGCGCGTCCGACCCCAAATGAGTTAGTGGAATGAATGGCCAAGAGACTGGGGGCAGGGAGATATATCCAGAGAGGGGGCTTGGGCAGGGAGGAGTAAGTGGCCCACTCTACATAATTTTCCATGCGACCAAGTGTGAAACAGTTAACGCATCAGAAGGAGAGTCGTGTAACCCCGAATTCGTAGACTTAATTTTAAGGCTTCATCAAAAGTTCGCAAGAAATCGCAAATTAAATATTTCCTATAAAATATCTTCCATTAAAAGATTTTCAAAATCTGCTGTAAATATTTTCAAAATCGGCTGTAAATATTTTCAAAATTCAATTTCCATCGAGTGCTAATAGTGATCCATTAAAACCGGCCATAAATAAAACCGAAAACGTTCCAAAGTGTGAATCCGTGCACCACCAAACGAGCAGCTAACAGCCACTGAGATTTTCGGAGGAGACCCGCAACCCCAACACCAACACCAGCACCAACACCAAACCCCTTCCCCCCTCACGAAGCCCATGATTTAATGTGGGAACTCTGGCCGGAGCACGTGCAGTGGTCAAAACTCAAGATACTCGTACAAGAGCAAAGCCAAGAAAAAGAATCGATGGCAAAGCGGGAGTGAAGTTCAATTGTCGGGGGAGAGTCATGTTCGGGACTTGATTTAATTTAAAAACGATTCAAAAATTAAAGACAGCAATTCGACAATAATTTTAAACTCTGCGTTTAACCCAAGTAATTAAAGCGATGCCCGAATGACGACGGCCAACAAGTAATGGGCATCGGACATCCAGCATCGGCCCATTGGGCACGACTCGCGGAGTTGGTTTCATTTGAGAATTTATGACTTTTTGACAGCCCACATTATTGTTTAATCGTGACTTTCGAGTCGAAAATCTGAGAGTAGCCTTAGGATTTGATTTGAATAGAAATACTCGAACTGTACTGTACGGCACTGGGGATCGGATGGATCGGATCAGCGAGGAGGGATCGGATGTGCGAATGACACCAGCATATGTATGTATAAAGAGTTTTCAGTTCGATAAGTTAACTCGGGACTCGGGGGTTTGGGTTAATTAAATAACACCCACATGGGGTGTTGTGTTGGTGGTGTAAGTGATATTCAATTGTGAAACCCCGTTCATCCGCTCATCCTTGCCCTTCAATTAACACCCGCCGCAAAGAAGGGAATATCTCAAAGTGACGTGGATTGGTACTGAACTCTGGGACAATGTTTGCACAGCTCAACAACCCGGCTATCAGAGGAGTCAGTCAGACAGCGCCCAGTGCTGGATGGCCTGGCCAAAAGCGAGGCTATTAAAAATTATGTAAATGGCCGCGTCTCGTCACCGAGTGAGTGTATACGTATAAAGTCTGGCTCATTGTTGATCGACCCGGCCAGCCACTGCTACAGCCACTGCCTATTAACAATAATAAAACTGAAAGAAAAACAAAAGGCTGGAAAAAACTAACAAGAGTTTTATTGAATTGAAGAAGAGACAGCATCAGCATCGGCATCATCGGATGCTGCACAGCCAACAGTCACAGTCACATACACATCCAATGGATACCTGAAAGACTGAAAACGAATGGAACGGCGGGACTGAAAGGCAATAAAACCCATTTAATATTCATTTAAGGTACTAACAAATAATGCAAATATTTGAACAATTTATTTACATATGAACGCCATCAAAGAGCTTGGATTGAAAGAGATCTTTCAATTGATGGTAGATGGAAATTGTGAACGAGATCCCACTGATGACGGGATGGGACGCGGCTCTGTCCTCTGTCTCTGCCCCTGTCTCTGGGTGCCGTGTCCGTACCACGAAACAGATGAATCTATTTGTATTTATGAGTATGTTATGCACTTAGGCCCAATCAATGTGTGAATGTGTGTGCGTGTGTGTGAGTATCTGTATGCTTGAGAAATGCGCTGTGTGGTACCATTTAGCATGTCACCTTTTAACGGCTCTCTAACAAATAGAAACGCCAAAATACGAGTATCTCTGCATTCCCTCTGTACCCCAGCACCAATATCAACATTATCTTAACATTATAATTACGCTTTGAATCATCTGCAAACAATTTAACTTGATTTTGCTTGAATTCGATTTCTGGTTAAGGCCAACAAATAAAAATAACGAACAATAACCAAACAAGAGATCATCATCAAGCTGGAGGAGTAGGAAGAAATATGTACTGCCAGCCGACGGCAAATCAGCTTTTTTTCTCCCCCAAGATCGATTCGACACACCTGTTTGGATATACATACATATCCCCTATAGCTCTCTCTGACATCCACTTTATCTCTGATATAATATTTTCAGAAATACTGAAATTGCTGCCCAAAATGATGATCAGGTTACAAACAAGAGGGTAAGAAAAAAAAAACCAATCAAATTCTCTATTTAATGGATAGATGAAAGGATGAATATTGCGTTAATTTGAATTTGACAAATTTCATCTGGTGAAATATATACCTTGGGAAATTTTTTTGTCAAATAATTGAAAAAGATGTTCAGATAGAATCACGAAGACGCGAGTCTTTGGCATATTTTTGGCAACAGAGCGGTTCCAGATGGCTTACTCATCGAGATGATGGGAGGGGTGAAAATATTGAAGCAATCTTTGATGTTATATCAAGAGTAATCAAGCAGGTCTAGTTTGGTTCTTGAGAGGAGACGAAGACCATTAACCAAAGCACGTTTTATGGCAAATTTGAAAAGTATGTACATACATACACATGTACATATCTAAATCTCTGTTAATATAAACTCATTCCTACTCTCTTCTGTTTGTGAAGTTTTCTATGTATTCGCTTATTACGTTTGCTCAGTATAATTCCCTTTCAAGCGACATTTAATTTCTTTTCTTACCAGATCGTCTCCCAAATCGGAATCGCGTTCAATATTGCTATTTGAACGGCCGCTACAGTCCATAGTAGGGTGCACGCGAAGTTGCATTGAAGCCAGCGCGGTACTTCTTTCCCTTTCACTCTCTGGTCCACGAATATTCTGATTCTGATCGAGAGATCAGATATTTGTTGTTGTCTATTTCAGCGCACACTTTCTGTTGTGTTTCTTAGCTTCTTGCTGGCTTTTCTTTCGTCTGTCGTTTACATTTGTTTCGTACGCGCGAACCGTTATGATCTGGATTGGTTGTCGTTGTCGTCTCCCACGCTTTTGCTGCTGTTCTTGTTGTTTTCGCTTCTCCGCTCTGCTTCAACGACAGGCGAAAAGAGAGTGCGTTGAAGAACCGTTTCACTTTGCACAGCAGCAGCCTTTTGCTTTTTGCGTTTTGCTTGCTCCTTCTTCTCGCTGTTTGTTTGATTGCAAATATTTTTCGGCAATCTTTACCGTTTCTTAATGCAATTAACACAAATTATTCTTCTGCTCGAAGGCGGGAACAAGGACAGGGGCGGGTCACAACACGAAGCACATAACACACACTGCACTGTTTTGGGGGGCTGATACGGCCTCTGATTAGTAATATTTAATTGTTATATGATATATTGTTATATTCATCTGAATAATCCGAGCAAACACACACCATCCGACCGCATGACCGACGCCGACGACCGAAAGATTCGAATTGGAACCGTGCCGTTGAAAAAGTTCGCTGCTTCTGCGATGCCGCTCACATACACATACACGCGAGTGCACCAATACTTCTTTTGCCTGTGCGTGAGTGTGTACGTGCCCAACACTCAACCGGTTTGCAGTTGTATGGACATTTTTATACCCTTTTTCCATTGATTTGGGAATGTACTCTTGTGTAGTGTTCCGATGCCGTTCGTTTCGCTCGCTCTCTTGCTGTATGTATGTATGCATGTGTATGTATGTATCTTTGTATGTGTCGACAATAAACTGACTGACTGCTCATTCGCTCGTTTCGATACCAATACATACATACACACCAGCCAGACCAGGTGTGTGTTGCGTGAATACACTAACGATCAGGGTTGGGGATGGATTCGATTCGATTGGGAGTCCTACATACCTACGTACGTATTTGTGTACATATTTTGGGTACAGAGGGAATTCGAGAATAAAGCAGGATTGAATGAAGATATCTCTAATATTGCTAATACCATTTTCTTCTCCATAACCTAACCCTGTTGCGCGGTGTTGGTGCCTATGTATTGTATATCTCTCGATCATGTTTTATATGCGATTCAATTGAGCAGCTACGCCCTTTTCATTTGTCGAATGTTCGCTGTGTGTTTATTGAGTGGGGCGGGGCCTCTCATTCACATTTGTGGTTTGCCAAATACCGTTAATGTGCGGAGGGGGGGAGGTAAAACAATCAGCAAGCTGGACGGGTGGGGCGGAGTGTGGGTGGTTGGGGAAAAACAAACGGAAAGCTGATTAATGATTTGCGAGATAAATTGCACTTGTAATGGCCCAAACGGTAGATAGATGGATACATGGTGGACGAAACGTCCACCCACCACCCATCACCCATCCAGATAGTAAATAATTTCCGTTTCTCGATTTTCACTAATTTGAAATTGATGAAAGGCAGCGACGTCGACGTCGACGTCAACAGCGGGAGCAGGAGCAGCAGCACCAGCAGCAGCAGCAACAGAAAGTATATCAATTTTCGCCTTCTTGTCTGTAGAACAAACAGCCGGCGGACGCTGTGGCATGTGCTCGTTTTGGGGAGGCGCAGGCGTGCAACCAGCCCCCATCCACCAGCCACCCCCTCTGGAGGGAAACACACCAATGACGGGGCGGCGTCGTATTCGTAGTCGTCCGACCCACAGACTTGACTGATGATGAAGTGAGAAAGTAATTAAATACAATTTTAAATGTGACTAATGAGACGCCGTCAAATTCGTGGGGCACAGTGGATGGGGGTGGAATGGGAATGGGTGTGATCTAGGGGAAGGATGTTGGAATGCATTCATCACGAAAACACCCAAACATCCGATCCCAGTGCCAAAACTGTAACTCACAGATACATACATATGCACTTGTAATGTACGTACTACTCGCACCTATGGAAAGTTCGAACAGATTTGTCACTATTAACTTTCGTTTTTGGAAGAGCTCTAAAACTTCTATTTGATTTTCAAACAACGTACAACGTACAAGTGTACAATAGAGCGATACTTACACGGATACGTGCACGCCTCTTCACAGGTGAAATTTGTGTTTAATTCGTGGGATACATACATATAGACATATAGACTCTCAGATACATAGATACATGCACGAATATTGGCAAATATTGGACAGGGGAACCTCGTTTATTTGTCAACACGTCCATTTCCTGCATTTTGTGTGTTAGCCGAAAAAGGGGGGAAACGGGAAACACAAAAATAATGATATATGTACTCCTAACAATTTCAAAATAAATAAATGAGATATAGAGAAACCCGAAAGAGATGGGGAGCAGCGGTAAAAGGGGAACATGTAGATATGGATATTAGTTGAAGTTGTTATTGTCCAACACATCCGTCGCGTCGGCGGCCGAAGCTTTTAGGCCTCATTAGTTGATGAGTATTAAGTGATTTGGGAATTACACATTTGACATGCATATATTTTTCTCCGGCTTACTTTTCCCGTTTTATCTTATTTCTGGTGTGAACTTCGGCGGAACCGCAATTTATATACATATTTTGGGAACTGGATATGTTGACACAGTGCTGCGGCAAAGATCAGTGGCTGGAAGGCAAAATATATAGCCTATATGTATAATAACACAATATTCAAGGAATAGCACCTCAATCGATTGAATATTGTTACCCTGATAATGATACTAGTAACGTATGTTGAGCCATACCTCAAATAGAACGAATCCAAAATTTTCCGGGGGTAAATAAAATGATCCCATATCCCGCATCGGCAATACAAATGCTATCCAAAATGTAAATATTGAATCGTACCTGTATGTAAAACACCCGAAAGAAAACCCTCAATGTAATTAATGACTTATTAATTAATTGCATAAATTAATTCCCTCCGGCCAAGCAGATCATTTAAATTGGACTGCTTGCCCCTGCGCCTCTGCTACCGCCCCGTAAATGTGGGATAAAAAATGCGAATATAATTATATATAATTTTCCAACAGTTAACAGTTTCAACACAAGCAACGAGGGAGCGGGGGGAAAGGGAACAACATCAATTAATAAAATACCATTTAGGCGATCATTAATCCAGGAAATGCAATTTGTCAATCCACGAGTCCATCGATGTGTGAGAAAGCGATTTTGTGCTGTTGAGCGAACAATCTTTACCTGTCGGTGAGAGATGGGCAGGGGAGGAGGGGGGGCATGCGTTGTGGTTCCTCTAGCCCTAGGGCCAGAGTCAGAGCTATAGACAGGGACAGGGACAGAGACAAAGTTAAAGCCAAATTGATTGACCAGATCGACATCAGTGATCGTCGTCGTCGTCGTCGTCGTCGTCGTTGCTGTTGCTGTTGCTGGTGGAATATGAATGAGCCGACGAACATCGGTGATAATTGATGATATTTAGCTATGGCCAATGGATCGCATTGGATCCGATGGGATCGGATCGCAGCGTTGGATCGCTTCACACACTCTAGTCGAGCTTTTTTTTTTACATTTTGTGGCTTGAGGGTGCAGACTCCACGCGAGCATAGGTTTCATTAATAATTTTTGTTAGTTCGGTTCGGTTCGGTTCGGGCTTGGAGTAGCTCAGCAGATATTTCAGATATTTCGGTTGTGTAAATCCACGAGACGGGCAGACAGTTAGAAGAAATCGGCAGAAATTCAAGACAAAGCAAAGCCCAAAATTCATTCACAAACTGCAGCCCCCCGACTGCAGCCCATGGCCCCCCGACTAACTGTCAAGAGCTTGTCAGTGATTACGGCGGAGAGTATCTCCATTATGTTTGTATCTCAGCGGCTCGGCGGCATCATTAACTCGTCCGTATTCATAAGTTTTATATTTATTTAGATTTTCTTACTATTTTGGGGAAATATTTTTAATGAAGTCGGAGTCGTAGTCGGAGTCTGGAGTCTGGGAGCTAGCGAGAGAAAACTCTTAAAATAGAATATCAATTTGGGCAAAAAGCATAACGGATGCCGCTGTCAATATTTTGACAGTTCTCAACACACAAACGCACACAGCCCTACAGCCCTACACACACGAGACATTCTGACGACCGACTCGACCCAGCCCCCGCCACCGCCACCGCCCCACTCTCCATCAGCACTTTGTCCCCACCAGTGCAGTGGTTCGGTGCCCCACCGGTACGGGTTGTGTGTTCATTCCGGGAATGGTTACACCGAAAACTTTAATTGAATTCCGCTCTGCTCTGGAGTGACTGCAACTGCAACGCAACGCAACGCAACCCATCAAGAACTGTGGCGGGAAATGGTAACGAATAAATGGGATTTCTTTCGTATGGGCACCAAAGAAAAATGATTAATATGCGCTAATGTTTTATAACTCTGCCCTTTTAATATGTGCTCCGTATTCGTCCTGCCCCGTGCCCCATGCCGCAAGCACCAAGCCACAAGCGGGACAGGGGAAACAATAAACCAAGCCCAGCCAGCTCTCGTCGTCCCAGTCGATGACGATGACGATGCCTCCAACTCCAACTCCAACGCCAACCTCGACCTCCGCCTCAGACATCGCATTAAAAATGCCAAAAGCGATAAAAGAATGAACCGTATTGCCTTTTGTCTGCTGTACAAATATAATATATGGATATCGGTATGTCTGTCTGTTCATATAGGGACTCGAGCCTCGGCCTGCCTGTTGTCTGGTAGGACACATCTCCACAGCCACATCCACATCAAGAGTTTGACTGATCTCGATCTTAACTGCTAATGACTTTAATCGTTAATCTCTGACATAAAAGTTTTGATTGAAGCGGATCTCAGCAGAAATGCAATAAATTATAGAAATACCACAAATAAAAAAACACAGATACATACAGTATATGTGTATGGTATATGTACATGTATATGAGTATTCACTTCAGACAGTTCCAAATTGGATTATGAGCATTGATTTTGTTTCTTGGTTTCTTTTTTGGTTTTATTTTTGCAAATGATTCTCCCGCTTTTGATTCGTGTGAAATGCGAGAATTTTGAGAGCAAAGTAATTAAGGAAATCTGTTCATGGCATTCCCCAAAATATGTTCTTAATATATTTGGGATTCTTTTGGCTTCGAATTCTATATGTTTGGTGTTATTAGGCTATATAGTTATCTCACAGGAGTAGTTCGTGTTCATCGGGAGAGTCAATGCATCAACCAAATATGATGTCAAAGTGGCAGACTTCTTCGTGGAACAACTGACGAAGAAGCGAGTCTGAAAGAAGTAGAAACCCAAGAGCTGATGGCCTATCGGGTAACGAGCGCAAATATACTCTCTGAAAACTTGAGCCAGATCGGTATATAGTGCCTGCTGTCGTACATCTTGACAGAAGAGAGACCACCCCACTGAATGGTTATAAAACCATAAAAATACAATACAAATACGTACAATGTGAGAATGACATCAATAATGACATTGAATTGTCACCGCCACCCATCCACGCCCCCTGCCGCATTCCTGGCTGCCCCGTGGTTGGCAGTGCCCGTGCCCCTGCCAGTGCCAGTGCCACAACTAAGTATGCATATTTATTGTCCGCTTTTATCGTGCTGGCTGCCCAGAGACAAATGACAATATAAATATAATAACAATAATAATACCCGGTGGCAGGGGTGGGGTGGGGTGGACTATGGGGCCTTCACTTGCGGGGCTTCTGTTCGCTGAATTCATAAACTAACATTGCGCATACGACACGTTGTTGGGCTATCGATTCGACGCGCCGACAGGAATTGCGTCCGCGGAATTGTCATGTGAGAAACTATTTCGATAGGGAAATGAAAATGGAAATTAAATCAAATCGAGGGAACACGTCCAGCTGTTGACGTCCATTGGCAAGACAAACAAACAAAAAGCGAAACCGAAATAAATAAATTAGCCGCCGAGAGTGCTGGGGGATTCATCCGAATCCAAAAGGCGGCCAAGATACGGATACGGGTACACAAGATTGACGACAGCGACACACGTTGATTAATTCATCTGATGTGCGGCTGACACTCGCTGGCGCCCACACAAAAGGCTTTAGATATTTTGCAAATTCTATACATATCTATCTATCTATCTATCTGTTAGTTCTTATCCAAACAGCTACAGAATGCTGGAAGGCACTGTGAGTCAACAGGAAGTTGACCACCAAACACTCTTCACACACCCACCCACACAAACCCACCCACACTGCTACCACCCATCCAGCACTTCTCCAGCCGAATTAAGGCATTTTTCCTGCCCTCCCTGCCCTGCTCTGGCTCTGGCTGTGGCCCTGTTGTTGGGTGTGTGCTGAAATCAAATCCCCATATAGCATAACATCAAACAATCCAGCAGCAGTTGCTGCTGTCCGTTCCCTGCTCCACATTTAATTTTTAATTTCGGTGACTTTTATAAATCGCTACATATCGCACAATGTTTGGGTATTCTTGTTTCGAATGGAATGGAACCAAATAGAACGGAACAACAGCAATCGTATAAAGCACAAACGGAAGAAATCTTGTTGGAGGAGCCAAAGCAATTTTCTATTTATCAAAATGATTCTTTTTCGTGGTTGCTATTGCTACCCATTCGTTAGAAGGGTATTCCAGACACACTAGAACGGCTAAATTAAATAGATTTTATGTATATAGTATTTCCAACAGTGTCAGTACAATATTTTCTGCTATCCTAAAGCTTCCTTTTGGCACTTATGTAGGGTATCCTTCGGTCGATTACTCCCTCCCCATCGCAGCTACTTGCTTTTGATATGAAAACAAGCAGCAGCGAAACTCTTGTGTTTATTTTTATAAACATCTTCATCTGTATCTGCATCTCCGGATCGTACGACTATCTCTGTATCTGTGCATACGAGTATCTGAGCATCTATAGCTGTATCTATAGATTTTCTCCGCTAAGCGTCTTGCGTAATGAATAGCGATTAGCCCTAATGCCCCCTAATCCATTTCAAACAGCGAATTTGCCGAGAACTGATATTTTATTTGGGTTTTTTGGCCGCTGCTGCTGCTATGGCTATGGCTGTTTGCTGTTGCTATTGCTGTTGCTATTTCGTTCTGTTCGCATCTATATCTTGTCAGAGTTATATTCAAATTAACTTGTCTAACGCCTATTAGCGGCCTTTGACCTTTCGTGTCGTCGTCTGGCATCGCTCGGCCAGTAAGTCAGCCGCTTAATTAATGTACAAAGCAATTAATTGCAACAACAATGCGCCGCAGCAACAACAGCTAAATGGGAAAACTCGAAGTCGTCTGCCCCTTTGCACGTATTGATATGTGTTTATGTGTTTATGGACAACGGGGCGTATTAAATTTACAACCGCATATTAAAATGTTGCAGTCGAAAATGGCCGCCAATGCCCGAAGTGGCCTCAGAGCTTCATCTCTAGTCCCAGCCTCTTCTCTCCATCGACAGCCTCCAGCCTCCATCTTCGACTGCAAAGAAAAATAAAAGAGAAACAAAACAAAAAAACAAAAAACAGGCAGAAAACGAAACAAAAAACCGAAAATCAAAAGCTTCAAAATGCGAATTATAATAAACGTCGTCGTTTCAACGGTAATAAATAATAGACAGCAACGAACTGCGAATAACTTTTTACACCAATCCATCCATCCGTCCATCCATCCAACCAACCAACCATCGAACCCCTTGATACGATACATTCAGCGTGTCCAAAGTTGAACAGAGACAGCAACAGAGGGGGGCAGTGAGGCATGGAGAGACAGACAGCTGGCAGAAGGCTGGAAAACTCATGCACTAAATTATGTCCACAGTGGGACAGAAATTTGAAAAACCTAAGGAAAAGAAATCACTTAAAAAAGGTAAAAGTCGGAAAATGTATCAGATAATGTTGAAATTTGGAATTTAATAAAAAATTAATACAAATTTCTTGAGTAATATACCGTGAGAAATTCGATCGATGTGTAGAAATAACAACCATGCATTAGCCATAATAGAATGTGGTATATGTAAAAATATCCCATGCCAAGTGCCTTCCTTTCTTATCATATAGGAACAATTTACCCCCAGTACCCGCCCCACTGTATCGGCCACCAATGGACAATCGCTGTTGCTGTACTTTTTGTCAAATGGAAAATCATATTGCACTATGAATATGCATGATGTATTTGCAGTTTTATGCTTAAAAATGTAGCCAGAGCCCGACCCGGTCCGGCCCGTCCCGGCACATGCTCAGGTTACAATGTAACAAAAAAAACAACAAAAAAACAAAAACAACAGCAATAGCAACAGCAAAAGCAACAAAACAAAGCAAAGGAGTGAGTGCTTTTTGTTTCTTTCCTTTACCCCGTAATGAGCAGAGCGATATGACCGGAGAGACAGGACAGGACAGGACAGGACAGAATTACGGACTGGCTGGTGTGAGTAGGTGAGCGTCGGGCCATAGCTCTTCCGCCTCATCCGCTGATCGATTGCAAATAGGTGCAGAGATCCCATACCATCCCATCCTCCGCTGAGAGCTTTCGACTCTGTCTCGATCATCATTATGAGTGACGCTGCTGCTGCTGCCTGCTGCTGCTGCTGTAAACGCTTTGCCCGCCGATCATCAGTTCGATAATTGATTGCCACATAATTTCTGTCATTTCATGTGCGTGCCGTTTGCGAAATATGAAATGCAGCGATGCGCAGCGAATCGGACTCCCAGTTGCAGTTGCAGTCGCCGTAGCCGTAGCCGCAGCCACCGCTTCCA
Source organism: Drosophila obscura (assembly GCF_018151105.1). Taxonomy (NCBI): domain Eukaryota; kingdom Metazoa; phylum Arthropoda; class Insecta; order Diptera; family Drosophilidae; genus Drosophila; species Drosophila obscura. Next base: position 8,944,652 of record NW_024542774.1, on the reverse strand, counting down.
GCGTACGTACCCTGAGCTGCTGCAGTTAAAATTGTTGCTGTTAATAGGTTTCGTACTATTGTTATAATGCGTAGGCTCCACCTCCCTATCCCAGAGAGCCCTAGCCCAGGCCCCGAAACAGCACAATGTTTGTCATGTTAATGAACTCCCCAGGCTCGGCTCCCAGACTCAAACTCAAACTCAGACGCAGGCTCCAACTCCGACGACTGCGGACTGTGACTCCGACTTCGGTTCCGACTTCGAGTCGAGCAACGAACCAAACTTTCATCATTAAAGAAAATTATAGCCAAGTGGCTGTAATGCGGACAAACTGGGAACCAGAAAGAGAGACAGAGAGAGAGAGATGGAGAGAGGCAGAGAGGGAGAGGGAGGCTAGCAGTAGAAGGAGGTCGAGGAGGAGGACAACAGCGATGACGACGTGGACCGTTCCACACAAAAAGTGTTTATGACCAGAAATCCGTCAACATATTAACACTAAATATTAAAACGTACGAGCGTGTTTATGCATACACCACACTACACTACACCACACCACAGCACACCAAAGCACACACACACCGAATGTATATGCCCCATGTGTGTAGTGATATTAGTGGCTCTGTCTGAGGTTGGCAAAACCACAAAACTGCCGAACGCTTGCTCCACCAACCAGCCAGCAATGCAGCGAACCAAGGAGCAAGGAGCACAGAGTTCACTCTCATGGTAATTTGTGACTGGAAATCGTCTTTTGATAGTCGTAGGGTTGCCCAATAGCTAGCCATCCCATGCAGCTCTCTGAACCGCTCAACAGAACTCATCTGGAAATCGTCTTTTGGCATTCCACAGTTAATAAAGGGAATCCCAATCCGAATCCGAATATAAGTAGAGTTTACAGGTAAAACAAATCCGTATAAAAACAACACAAACTCTTGATACTCTGCTGAATTTAAAGCTAGAGCACAGAAAATATAAAACCCTAAAATTGTTTCCAAAACTCCTCCTCCAGTTTGCCACGAACAACCTAATATCATTAATTTGAGCACATTTATACAATCATTAGGTCAGAGTTCATCAGAGCTGGGCTGATCCTCGCTTACACTGTGTGGAAGCTGTGGAATGGATGAGTGGAGGGAGTGAAGAAGATCTGTGGGATGCAAAGTAGAACAAAGTAGAGTGGGTCAAGAGGGAAAATCAATTTATAACAGCGTTAATAACATGTATTTAGGCTGCTGCAGGGCGGATTCCCCCCGCACCACTCTCTCTCCCCGCTCTATACCTTTCATGGTCCCATCGATCACTTGACACCCGCACAGGCCTGGCAGACGCATAGGCGTCGGCAAAGGGTGCACTGGGGTGGAGCAATGAAATGATTATGGAAAACAATGTTGTAGACGCGGCGACGACTCTTTCGCCTTCCCGCCCGAAAGGGAGGCTGGGTTGGAGCGGTGTAGCGGTGTAGCGGTGGAGAGGGAGAGGTGGGGATTGGGGTAGTTGTTTGCTTCCGCTGTGGCAGCGATGAAAGATGCCGAAATACTTAAACGATTTTTAATAATTTTACGAGTTTTCCGCGAACATGTACGCATAAAATACAACAAATGAAGAGCAAAAGAGCTACGTTATACGCCCCCCAATGATTTACACAGACGCACAGGGTCCAGACGACGGCCAGGAGTCTCAATGCTTCATGGTCTCTGCTCTCCTCTCCTGCTCCCTGCTCTCTGCTCCCTGCTCTCTGCTCCCTGATACTGGTTCTGCTTGTGGTTCGGTCTCTTGCTCTGGCTCTGGCTCCAAATGTATTCATTTTGATCTCTTTACGCCACGTTGGTGCTCGTTCCCTTTTCAATATTTTTATATATAAATTCTCATATGCTCGTATTCTCGTATTCTCGTGTTTGTGTGCGAATATCTTCTCATATACATATATATATATATTTTTTTTTTTGATCTGCAACAAGTTTACAGCTTGTTGCGCTTTGGCTGTGATTTTGCGCTGCACTTAAGAGGCTCACTTCAAATGGCCATCCAAATGATTTCCCTGAATTGCTTTATTATTATGCTACCCGACTGCAGCGCAACTCCAGCCAGTGCCCACGCATTTAGCTGCTCCGCCTTGGCCGTTGGTTTGCCCTGCCCCTGGGCTTTAATAAATTTTATAGTCACACACATGTGCTGGGTGGTTGGATCTATCCATCGATTGATTCCCGCCTGGAGGGAGGTTCATACATTCCCATTCATACATTCATGCATCAAGCTCTTGTTTATTACTAATTGAATTTGCTGCCTCCGCTCGATGGCCCGTTCTCTCAGCGCTCTGTTGTTGGTTCCCCTTCTTCTCTGGTGTCTGTGAGCGATTTCAATTCCAAATTCAAAGAGAAAAGGTGAAATCAATTGGCCCGCAAACAGGTGTGAAAACTGTTGCGCCTCGTCCCAACTGAGGCGACAACTTCCCCTTCCACTTCGATTTGGGTATGAGTTTTTCATTCAGTTCTGGCGGCTTCCCACGCTCTTTAGGCTGCATTCCGAATGCTTCGATTGTTGGGCAATTAATTAGCACTGCGTGAAATTATTGAGTTTTACCCCTCAATATGCGTGGCTGGGGGTGGAGAGCGGCTGGGGGCTCAAGCTGAGTATGTATGCACACCAATTACTGGGGCCTGGGAAAATGTGAAAAGTTGCACGACTAAAAATAAAATATTTCCAAGCAGTTGCGATGCACAAACAAAAAATATAATGAGCTCTTTGAAATATTGTCAATTTTTTGCGCCAGTGTGACCAGCTGGCTAAAAACTATCTGTCTGACTGTTGCACAAATTATATCTATGTATTTACTTGTGGGGCAGACATAGCACACTCTTTGCATTTATTGGTACGAAAAGGAACTGTTAGCCATTTCTGTTCCAGGCAGTTCCCACCTATGGCTGTTACATCTGGTCACACTCTTCTGCAAATGATGTACAACCAGAGTGGAGCTGTTGGGTTGTCCGTGGCTGGGTGGGTGTTTGTCCAATCACAATTAAATGCAACCGACAATTTCAGCTCACATTTTTATGCCCGCCGAAGCTGTGGCAGTTCCCACAGTGCGCCCATGTGGGGGGGTGGACAGGCGTTTGAGCCTGGTCAGCGGGCGTAAGAGCAGAGGGGGCGGGTGCTGAGCATTTAATTAGCTAACTCAATTAAAAGAGCGTAAAATGAATTTGTGTAGTCTGAAGTCTGCGACGGTGGTCGTGGAAGGCATCAGGTGCCGTGGCCATAAAATGTCCAGCCAGTGAGTTTTCCCCCAGAAAACTCCTCGAACAGACCTCGGTATCTGAAGCTGTAGGGTTGAGGTGTGGCGCGAGCTATATACTCATTTTATTTCACCTGGCAATGAAACGGCCATCCCATCCGATTGGTTGCCTACGGAACAGATAAAATAATCAAAGAGTGAGCAGGACAGAAAGAGAAGCGCTCACACACACACGCACGCACAAGCAGATAGACGACACAAACACACACAAACACACACAGAGATGCTCTCCGAGAGCGTGCGCATTGAATTGGATGTGGTGTGTGTGTGTGTTTGTAAGTGGAAATGTTGGAATCGAAACAAAACGAAATCATGTATATGTATATGTACAAGTGGGCAGAGAGAGAGTGAGAGAGAGAGAGAGAGAGGAAGGGTGGGGGCTGTGGGAAAAGTTAAATTATTTATACATAGAGATACATTTGTATCTGGTGGGGGGCTGAGTCATAATCGAATAGCTTTCAGCCAATCAGAAGCATGTCTATCCATGTATCGGTCAGATGCAGATTACTGTACTTAAATTGAAGTCAGTTTCAGTGGGGAGATGGAGATACGTGACCATTAAGCGATAGACAATTTCATGGGGCAACTAATTGTATTTGTGTATCTTTTGGATGCAGCAGATACTCTGCTGAATGAAATCGAAATGTGTTAATAGATCCATCTGTCCGTGGAGCACACTCCCAAGCCGCTTAACTATCAATTACGTGACCAGCAACTCATCAAAGCAATCGCCAATCGAACGGAGTTAGCTCCGTACAGCAATTCTACTCGTATCATTCGTCCAGAATGAAATCGAATGGAGTTTCTGCTCAAATTCATGTGTAAATCGTACCGTAACAACATGTCAACACTTCAGACAACAGACACTCACCCCCACCCCCGACCCAACAACACTCATCGCCCGCCCTCTCTCTTTCTGTCCCCCTCGCTATTTCTTAGTTAAGCCTATTAAATGCCCCAAACGCTTTGTTGTACCGTCTTGGTCTCTTTTGGGCCAAGTCGCCTGTCTTTGCCGTCTGTCCGTTTATTTGTTTGCCTTTTGTGTTTGTCTCTTTATTTGTAATAAATATGTTTGGCCAAAGAGTGAGGTAGGTGGGGATACGGCTTGGCTCTGGCAGACGGAGGGAGTACTCAGTACTGGACGAAGGTTAGTTATTAATTTCACAAGTTTTGTCTCAGTTTTTCCACACTCCCTGGCGATTATCAGGTTACATAATTGTCGCATTGTCGTATCCTCATCCTCCCCCATTTTTATGGACTGTAATTATCGCGCACATCGAATGCCTTTCCTTGGTTCGATTTGTAGGGTTTCCCCTTGGCCTATCCTATCATCAATAAGGATGAGTATAGCCGTAGAATGGCAAAAGCAATTCGAAAAGTCAACCCACGCCGAGGGTCGGTCGGTCGGTCGGTCTGTCCGTCTGTCGGTCTGTAATTGAGTAATTTCCACTTGAATTTCCCCTTTCAGTGTGTGTTTTCCTTTGCGACTTTGTGTGGGATTTCAACAGATTGAAACGAAGGACTTCCAGTCGGTATCTTGCACTAGGTATCTATTTCCCTTTCGCCTGTGCCTGTGCCTCTGCCTCTGCCTGTGCTGTGGTCTTGGTCGGCTTTAGGGATTTCTGTGGTGGCATTACATTTAATATAACAAGAATTTAGTTTCGTCTCCGCTTTGGGCTTCCACTGTGGTTAGGTTGGGTGGTGTTGCTGGGTAGAAAATATGCTAACAAGTTGAGCTTCAACCAAGCCCGCTCCCGCTCCCGCTCCCGCCCCCGCCCCCGCCACAGATCAAGCGTTTCTTGCACTTTCTGGCAGCGTGACGCGTGTGAATTTCAATTTCAATTCGAAATTTGGTTACAATGATGCGGCCCTTTCTGCGCTCAACTGTCATAGTGGGCCGCGGAGGGAGTGGTGGAGGGAGCGGTGGTAAAACAAATACAAAAAAAACTGACAAATAACTGAACAGAACCGAGGGCAATAATGATGCTGCAGTCATGAGATACGAGACGTGCCTCCAGCAGCCAGCCAGCCAGCCAGCCTGCCTGCCCGTACCTTGATAGAATTTCAATTTCAATTTTCGGTGAGCTGGCTGCAATAAAAAATCTATTAAATTTCCATCTAATCACAAAAGCAATTAATCATTGACACTATTTAGGCGCTTTTTCTATGCTTATTAGATGGCAGGGGGGGACGACGACTGGGAGTGAGACTGAGACTGAGACGCGGACAGAGACGGATAGAGAGCTTACAGCAATGGGTGCTGCTGCTTTGTTATGCTGATGCCATTGTTGCATATCCAGGAGATACAGATACGGATACAGATACTCGTACTCGTACTCAAATAAAGATACAAATGTGTGTAGAAGGCGACAGGCCACGTAATTACAATTCTTTTGGCATGTATAATAATAAGTTACCGCGGTCATCACCACACCACACAACACCACACAACAAAACAACACAAAGATCGTGTGTATAAAAAGATATTGTATCTGCATCTCGGCTGTGGCATCCGTGCGCTGCCTGAGCGACATTGAATTATCACATTGCTCTCATCTCGTCTCCTCACCCATCTCAAACGCCTTATTCGGCAGGGTACGATACGGTACGGAGCGTATGGATTGGTTGACAAACTACAAAATAATAATGTGGCATTCATTGTCAGTCAAAGGCAGGGGTAGTGCAGAGCTGTGGGTAGGGCGGGGAGGGCAGCCAGTTATTGTCATGCAGAGACAAGATATTTACACAATTACTCGAGTCGACTCTCGGGATCGAACACATCACACGATGAATATACGAGTAAAGATTTTCCATTTTGAATTTACGTACAAAGCTAATTTATCATTTCGTCGGCTCCGTCCCCGTCCAAACTGTAAAAAACTCCGTGATGTTTTGTCCCGCTGAATGGATGCCAATATTTTTCAGTTCAGTTCAGTTCAGTTGAGTACGGCATTATAACCGCAAAATAAATAACAAACGATGACTGCCATGGGACCCCCGAACAGGTCCAAAGCTGAAGCCAAACCCCTCGATTGAAGCTGTCAACGGGTACGCACAATAAAAACCTTTTGTCCGTCAACTGCGTGAGATACTTACAGGCCGAGACTTTCTGGCTGGTCAACTGCATTCGAGCAGGAGAAGGTAAAGATGCCCGGCATGGGTATGCCCAGCGAGAGGGGGGTATGGGTATGGGTACGGACATGTGCAAGTGCCTAATTATGTGGCCAAGTCAATTTGTTCAGCGTCCGACCCATTGCGAGCGGGGTCTCCACTGGTCTCTCTCTCTCTGCTTTGTTTGACTTTTCTCGCTGCGGGCAAACAATAAATGTTTTGTAGTGATTAAAAAGTAGTGTGAAATCGATTATATATACTCACATTAACCAGCCAGTCAGACCCGACCAGACCAAACCAGACCCCTTTCAACCTCCTCCTCCCCCTCCTCCTAACCCTCGCTGGACCGGATATGCCCAATCCCAATCCCCGCCCCAGTCAGGCTCCGGCTAGTGTCAATATTGAATCGACTTTAGCGATACATGTTAATTCCTGTTAATCGTTGCGTGTCGGGTATTTTTGATCTCACGACTTTGTCCAGGGAATGTCCACAGGCCCCGATGCATGATATTGATTCATAGATCCAAGCGAGGGTTAACTAATATTTGATTTCTTTAGTATCCCCTCATCTGCGGCGCTCGTACGCCAGCGAACGTCTACTTCCGCGAATAGACCAGTGGAAGACCAGCTAATATGATTAGAAGCCAAAGATCTTTGGTGGTGGAAAGTTGATCACGAGCACTAGAATTTCTAAAAAGCAAAGAGGAAACTCCCAGCTACTTCCGGGATTCCAACCAGTCCCCTGGAACTGCTTCCACCATGTCGAAGCCATTGCACAATGCCATCCTCAATTACAGTGCCCACAGGCCGATGATTGTGTGTTGTCTCCTCCAGGCAGCAGGCGCAACTCACGACCATCGATATGCAGACGCAAGCTGCCGAGCTTGCCTGGCCTTCCTTCATGCCAAGGTGGAGGAGATTAAGGAATGACAGACAAGACCCTGAAGAATATCCTGGCTCGAGGTGTGCTATGTTTCCGCTGTTAAATCCAATCAAAAATTAACGCTAATTTGAACATTTCTCAGTGGCGCCAATACGGAGCTTTAGGTAAGTTAAAAGCTTTCACTCTTTGCAACACTTGGGGCAACATTTCTGGCAACATATTCACAGCATTCGAAAAGTTGCGACGCATTTAAAATTCAAACTCAGTTCAAAATTGTTCTTTAAATGAAGTAAGGCACGAACCAAAATTGTGCCTAGAGCTGGCAAATCATCGATTCGTGAGCAGCAGCAGAACACTTTCCTATGCACTCCCCTGAATTAAATTCTCAAATTAATTACATTCATAACTAACAACAGTTTATTAAATAATTCAACGAAAATCGTTTGGTTATGCTTAAGATAAAAGCCTAAAAGTATGCCCTTAATTGTACATCCAACGATTTAATGGCCATAAAGAAAAGACCATGAACAATTTTTGTAACGGTTCCGGTAGCTCCAACAAGTTAACGAGCTCATATAATAACCAAATTCAGTCCAGCCGCAACAGAAGTATATTCAATGTACAATGTACGAGTGCTGCAATTTAGCCCATATCTCGGGCAAATTTCTCCTCCAATAAATTCCCCCGAATACAATGGCTGATAGAGAACGAGCCTCCCACCTACCCAATGCGGTCGTAGATAAAATAGAATCTCTATGGCACTACCCTAAAACCCCCATGGCCCCCCCAGCCGAACGCCATCAAATACGAGCATTACGAATATTGATCTTTGCCTCAGTGTGGAGTTGACATTGGAGATCTGCCGCGTTTCATCGAAATATCTATACATATATATTCGTAGATAAATATCATTGAATTGCTCTGCAAACATGCACTGCGAGAAACGAAAAAAGTTAATTGCTGAATGTGTTTTTGTGCCGTGTACGAGAACGAGTATCCAAATCAATTACGTGCCCAATTAGATGAGTTGCCCAAAATGTGGAAAGAACACAGCAATTCAATGTGTGGGGCAGGGGCGGCGAGGGGAATTCCCTTGGCGACTATCTCCGATACAGCGGGGTTTGGGGGAGGGTAAATCTGTATAATCAAAACAGAAAACGAAAAAACGCGACAGCAACAAGTGGAAGTGCTGTAGTTCAGGCAGCGGAGGTACCCTCCAATGAGTCCAAATCGAACTTAAATAGCAAAGTGTCATCGTACGGGGCACAAAATGACTCTGCATAGTATATACCCTTTCTGATCGGCTCTTGAATAACCGCACATATTGTTTTCGTTGGTTTTTATGGCCTGCCTTGTGCCATTCGCGATATATTTGATGGGTATTGTGTTCCGTGGTTGGTTAAACGGCGACAACGGTTACTCTCTGTCTGTCAGTCGGTCGCAACGGTTTAGCTGCCAGTTCGAAGGCGAAATACAAACACGACGCAGTGCAGCGCATGCAGATACGATACGGAAACAGAAGCAGATACAGATACACCGTCCGAGAGTCGAGAGTTGAGAGTCCGATACGCAGCGCGACACGCAGTGACCAGTGAAGTTTCGCACAGCACAGCGCAGAATTTAATTCAGGAAAATTAGCATAACGAGCGGGGATTTGATTCAGGTCTGTCAAGTGGCCTGCACAATTCGAGTACAATACAAATACAATAAAAAGTGTGAAAGTGTAAAGAATGTCTGTGCAACAACAGCCGCAGCAGCTGCAGCATGCAGTGTCCACAATAGCTGCAAGTGCCAATCAACAGCAGAAGACGGCAGCCCCAGGAGCAGTACCAGGAGGAGCGGGAACCATAACCATGCCATCCAGTGCCAAATCAAAGCCCAAAAGGTGCGAGCTACTGCAATTTCTATTGCCCCAAAATTTGTTTCTTTTATCATTTTATTTGACCCACATTCGGTGCCACGTTGCGTATACGTCACGTGAATAAGTGCTGCGGCCAGAAATGTATTTTTGGCCATACTCAAGAGCCAAGAGAGCACAAAGAGCGCGAAAATAAAGAAGTGTAATGCAGCTGAACGAACAAGTGTTGCCTTGCCTATTTGTTTATTCACATTCAGTCCTCGGATTTTAGCCGCCAAGCCAACCAGTTTGACGCGTCGGGCCGGTTAGCCGAGCTGCGCCAGACGAAAATATACGTATTGTGGCAATAAGTCATGTGGCCAAGTCTGGCCCGAACTCCAACACGCAAATGCGAATGCGAATGCGCACCCGAAGTGATTGCGATTATGTGGCACAAAATAGACGGGAGGCAGCTTTATGGAACAATCTGCAAATCCATAAAAACTTTTCAATCCATTCAACATTGGATTCGCTTCGCTTCGCTTGGGCTGGCCCAAGCCGAGGATTTCATTGAGCTTATTTATTAATTGTCTGAGTTAAATTGCTTCTACCTCAATCGATGGCATCTTTTGTTGGTGTATAATTTATTGGCAAACTTCAAATAATTTGCCGAATGATCGTCTATGCAAATCATTGAGTGCATGTCTCATACGGTGCGCGTCATAAGCTTAAGCATAAACACTCGGTGTGGCGCGATAACAAAGTCAAGGCCCTCCTGACGGCGGAAGCGTCATGGAAATCCGCCTTCCGATAAACTTTTCCCACCGCTGAACAGTGACGTGCTAGTGTGTCGTTAAGTGTTATCTGAAATGAGTTCAATCAAAATATTCCAGCACGCCCCCTCTCCCAAAGCCAAGCCAACGCCATCGGAGCTTTCCGCTTGGGTGAGGTGTGGGTGAGGTTATGGAATCTTTGGGTAAGTTTTTCAATCAGAGCAGCCATAAAGGTAGGTATTAATCAAACAAGTGGATTACTTTACCCCTTTTCCCTCTCTATCTCCACCTTAATAGTTCTTATCAATAATAAAGGCATGGCACTTGAATCGGATTAGGTTGCGGTTTGGAGGGTGTGCAAGGTGTGTTTTTAATTGCTTTGATAATTAAGTTAGATGGTTGTTAACTATATATATCACTGTATTGTTTCCCTTACACTTAGTCTGAAATCTTCATCCAAATAGAGACTAGCACCACGAGCAAGAGCACGACTTGCTTGCTTCTTACTCCACTTCGCTCTGACTTCCGCTCTGAGAGACTTTATTTTACGCAAAACAAATGTTTGCTCAAAAGCCAGATTTAACGCTGAGAGTATTACTATCGCTCTGAAAGCTCCCATCTCTAGCATCAACAGCAAAATCTAAATCTGAAAGCTAAAAGCTGACGCCGACGACGACGCTAAAGCTGACGCTGACGCCAACGCTGACGCGAACGCTGATAAGCCCACAACTTTTACCAACAGCGCTGCCTGTAGCAAGTACTCGCCATGGTGTTCGCCGAAGCTGAGGCGAAGCCAGCGCAGACGCCGCCACTTGGCGTTCATTCACAGTCGATCGTACTCGTAGAGCCGCAGGCCCTGGCGTTCAATAGCAAACAAACGATCGAATCGAATCGAACATAGCGCAGGTTAGTTCTACTCTCTGCGTATGCTGTCCCCAGTGCGTGGTTTGCTTGTACTGCGAGTGTTTCTGCGAGAGAGTGTGTGTGTGTGTGTGTGTGTGTTAATTAATTAGCAAACTAGTCTTAAGTTTTGCTAATTAAAATAAAATAGTAAGGAAAGCCAACGCTGTCGCGCAGCCAGCTGCGGATATTTTTGATATAAAAAGGTTTGCCAGTGCATTGACAGCGACAAGTGTGTTTTTTTATAGCATAACGCGTTTCGAAATTCGCGCTTTATTTCGGACTGCTTCCTGGGTAAAAGACGGCGTAAAGTTTACTGTATTTTAAGCTCAACATTCAGTTGTAAATGAAAATATTTGAAATTTTAATTCAAAGATAACGTGTGTGTGTGCTTTAGATTAGAGATGTAAATATATTCAAATATTGCACAGACGTCTGGTCTATGTTTTGGCTTTTTCCATTCTGTCCAACTTTCCCACTTCGAAGTTTGGGCACTTTTTGTGGATTCAGCGGGGGCTTGATCCGATAGCTACAAATGTACTTTCCCACTTTCAGCCCATGGCTGAGTGCCTTGAATAGTGATCAAACCATTGGAGAGCAATCGGAAACACCTAAGCACACATCGCTTGCACATTTATTAATATTGTTGTTTATCAACTACCGCATTATTGACTTGTAATTATGTGCATTATTTAGCATTTAAAGCCCACAAGCCACATGATTGAGGCGAGCCTGCAGCACGTGGAAAACACATCGACAGCGATCCCACAATTACGCAAGCAACAGACACTGAACTGTAATTAGAGGGTGGTTGGGGAGGGGGAGCACAAGGAACTGGAATCATTGAATAGCCATTAGCTTTATATTCTGGCCAAGACTGAGGCAGCGTAGCGCATCACGAATTATTCTCATAATATTTTTTCTTCCTCATTTGACATTCATGAAACACAATTTCGAGACAATTTTCGAGATGCTCGCCTTGAGCAAAACAATCTCCTAACCGGAGAATGTTTATTTATAAAGAATTATGCCAAGTCTTTTTGGTGTTTGGAAAACTTTCATACAAATACCCCGACCCCGTACTGTGTAGGCTGTTGTTCTACTTTGCCGGGGTATTTATACACGTTCATTTTTTTTTTCATATACTCTATACTCGTTCAGAGTGGAATGGAATGTACGGGTACGGGTACGCGCTCCGGCTACGGGTACGGGTGTTGCCCAAGAAAAACTGTTGTTTTTGTATACTAATTAGAAGGCGGCTTGTGTGAGGAAGTCTTATCAAAAATATCATTGAAAAATAAGTATGGAAACACTTGATTGCCGGGGTCACTTGATTCTATCAAAAATAAAAATGCCTGATAAGTAAACAGCCACACAGACACACAACTCCCATCTACATATGTACATATGTATGTTAGCATGTTGCCAACTTAGTTTCTGGGACTTGGATCATGCGATTTTTGCATTTTTCCACTAATATTCTGCTGAGACTTTGAGCGCACATTTGCTGGGTAAATGAAATGAAATGAAATGAATGGTAAATGAATGAATGAAAACCTCAGAGAAATTGAATCTTACATAAGCTGGACACATGCCTTTGATTATACCAAACGCCCCTTCAACCATCACCCATCACTCATCAGATCTTTGGGGAATTCAATCACGGGTTGCTCGATAATCGCCGCTAATCAAATTTGATAAACCAATCCCATCAATTCATAGCATCGCGTGTTACCCTGCAGGAGTTAGTGACTCAATTAATCTGATTTGGCCATAAATATAGCGTCATCATATGATCGACGAACAGGTTTAACACGGAACACATTCGATCTAGGGCTCAAATTGGGACAGTCAGGTGTCAAATATGGTTCTGCCTGCCTGTCTATTAACTCTGTTTGGTTAAATCATAAAAGGTAGTCAGCATCTCATCTGTGAGATATTTCACAGTCTGTTGATGTCATTCAATCCCACACCACACAATGCCATTGTTAAGATTCAATTTGTGCCTGGCAAACCGTAACAGAATGTTGCCTCAGAAGGGAATGGAAATGAGTTTGGTTCGATGCTCAATTCTCGCCTCTATGAGCTGATAATGAATGCTGCCAGTGATCATGGGTTATCAATCAGGTCTCAGCCGTCATTGATCAAAGTTTAGTCTCAATTTAATTCAAGTCGCTGCCACTGGCGCTGCCGCTGCGATACGCTTGAAATTCTTTGCACACTTCTCGTTGCATAATTTATAGGTTGACTATGACTATACGGCTGTACGAGTATTTGTGTCAGGTCTTATCGCCCCCTCCACACTACTGGACTGCTGTTGACAGCAAGTATCAGATGAGCTGCATTTATACGGCTCTACTACGTATAAATAGAAATAGAAATAGAAAGAGCAAAATTAAGTTATATACTGAACTTCTTGATTAAGAACCGAATCGGACCATAAATTTCCATTGGTTGACAGGCCAGTAGCCTAGGTCAATGTTGAATTTCATTTCAACGATTGATAACACGAAGCTTGGGGAATGCACTGCACGGCCCATTCATGCCACATTCAGCCACCAAGCGATGTAGTAATTGTGGAATTTTCTAACTACTTTCCCTTAATCTGTAAAATGAACTCAAAAGTGGACACGCGCTGCCAGCCTTCAGACTGGTTGATAAGCCCACAGATTCCTCTGTCGTAAACTAATTTTAAGCACATAAAATACATACATATGTGTGTGTGTGTATGTATGTAAAAAACCTTCAGAAGTCCAGCACATGACTGACTTTGAGACCTAGAACTTGTATTTTTTTTTGACAAAATGTCAGGCGAGGTGTTTTTGGGCTGTAGACCCCACCACCACTTGGATGTCTTTCTTTTTCGGGAACTCTTTTATCACGCCCATAAATTGTTTTTGGCTGAGCGTCTATTAACACCAAGATAGCGCTTTCGGGCTGATGTTGCGTAATGGCAGCAACCAAGAAGCGTAGCAAAAGAAACGTCAGCAGTTGCGATTCCACTGATAAGCCGCCAGAGATAAGAGTCTTTTAGGTTTAAGGCGGTGTGTTCGAAGAGGTGGGCATGGGAGGAGGGGGTTCAAGATCAATGGAACTACTGGAAGGTGTGGGGGCAGGGGAATGGGAATGCCAACTATAGCTGCCGCTCGTGCCTGCCTAGTATAATGAGCTTAATTATTTCCAAGACGACAGAGACCTGGAAACAGGCGGCAACAGGCGGAGTGCGATAGGCGTATCTACATGCATACATACGAGTATATCTACAGATATGTATCATATGTAGGTATGTATGGATGGGCTTCAATAGGTCGGAACCCAATCATTATCGGACTTTGAAGCACTCATAAAAAGGGAGCAATGTCAAAAGTCTGACGAGTAAATCCGATTTGGGCTCAATTATGACCAAATTCAAATGTGTGTCAACTAATTCGATGTTCGAACAGACACACAGATAAAGCCAGAGGCCTATCCCAGCCACAGCTCGCTATCAGGCACTTTGAATATGTTGCCTGGCTGATGGCTAATGGCTCATGGCTCATGGCCCACAGAGGCGTTCATATTTATAGCCAACAAAGTTTAGTGCCCATAGCAAAAAATCACTTCTTAAGCAGTCGGCAAATACGAGTCTATCAGCGACTATCGATGGAGCTTATCAGCTGCGATTTGATTAGTGGTTCTTCAGTTCAGCAGCGTTTTATGGCGGGAGCTTCTGGCGTAACTTTAATATGAGGTGATAGCCCGTAAAAGCTGCGATAAGGAAAGAACTAAAGGAAAGCTCACAATCAGAATTATCAGTAAAGCTTCAGAACTTTGGGCAGGCTACAAAAAAGCTGTTCCATGTTCAAAGGGAAAGCTCACCGCCAAAGCTATTCCATTCCATTCCAGTCGCACTTCTACGCTAATTATTGGAATCAACTTCCGCAGCAGATCGATCGATTGATCGATCATCTTTTCGATTCCCCCTCTCGTGGCACGTTCCGTCACTTAGCTAAACACTAAAGATACATATATAATCTATAATAATAAATAATGCAAAATAATTCCATTGGCTCTGTGCTGAGATTAACATCAATTAGAGGCCCTGCGGCAAGCCAAACCCAAACCGAATCGTGACACATGAAGCGATCTCATGAAAGATACGTGATCCTTCTGGGCATGGGCATAGACATGAGGCATGGTCTCAGATTAACACAAAAACCGCATAAGCTAAGCTAAGACAAATATACAAATGCAAATTCAACACGGGCGCTCAGGTGGTAATTAAATTATTAACATTCGATGGGGAGAGAAGGAGATCAAATCCGTGTGATTTATTTATAAACTTTGCCACCATCGCGTGTTTATTGTTTTGACTTTGCTCTCACTCTGTGCGCCTTTTGCCAAAACGTGTCGCTCTCCTGCCACACGCACCACACTTCATCCTTCGCGCCCCTTCGGGCCATCTGTCAATGAGTTGGACAAACAAATGCTCTTGGCCACAGGCCAATAGTTTTTCAGCCGTTTTCTCCATGGGGGTGTGGGCTCTGCAACTGAAAATAATAAAGGCAAAGGAATGGCGATAAGCGAAGAGACGAAGACGCAATGTTGGGCGAGGTTAGTGAGGGTTCACTGCGGTTAATTGCCATTCAGAGATGGAAAATACTATATATGTATGCCACATGCAAGAGATCACCTGGGTTATCGTGACACGAAACGACACGACACGCTTATGCAATAGATTTGTTTTCGACATATTTATTTATAATTCATTTTATTGCCACTTCAATTGCTATTGAGACAGTTGAGAGTAAATTGCGTGCAATGTGATCGACAGGCGACTGAGATTCAGCTGTGATTTGTTTGGCCACATTGCGTAGTGATGTGTGGTGTGCCCTGTGTGCCGTGCCCTGCCACGCAATTTCAATTGCAATTGCAACAATTGTGCGTTGTAGGCCGCCGCAATTGATACGATGACAGGCCCCAGCACCAGCCCCAGCCCCAGCACCAGCACCAGCTCCGGCCATGGTAATTGATAGTCGGTCCACTCACCCACCTTCTGCTCTTCACTCCAATCAGTTATCAAACTGCACAGTGCACAGATTCAATTGCCCCACCCCATCTGGGAGATATACGAACTCGCATAGTACTCGCCCCACAACAGGGAGCGGGAGAGATATACAGTGCGGGCTCCAGAGCTTCTAGAGAGTGACTAAGAGAGAGAGAGAGAAACGAATGAGCATTTAAGATGCTCATATATTCTGGATACTTGACTTTTTTAATGCTCCCCGAGTAGGATTTGTTGCTAATTTTCAGACGGAACCCCATCCATGGCATGCCAGTGTGCGTGTGTGTTTGTGTGTGTTATTTCGCTTCTCTTCTCTCGCGTAGCAGCGGCTAAAAATGGGCTTTTGATTTACGCAATATCATATAGATATAGATATAAATATTTGTCTATGGCTACTCCAACGCTTCAGATTGACATTGACAGTCCCCACTGTCGCTTTGTGCATTAAGTATCCGTCGCCTCAAAGCGGTCGTCGAACGGAAAGAATTTTCGAAAAATAAATAGATAAAAAATATATAAATACTTTTTTAAGTGTCAGACAAGCACCCACAATGGCTCGCGAGTGTTGGGATCGGTAAATATCTGCGACAAAACAATACCCCAATTGGCAGGAAAACTCTCTCAGTATAACCTCAAAATAAATATTCTAAAATCCTTTGCGGTGCGCCTTATAGTATGTGAGAGAAATCTTAGTGAGTTATTTGCGCACAGTTCATATAAATGGCTTAATTACAATCGAAATTACAATCTTGGATCACCACAAACTCCAGTCTAACTTTCGAGTGGCAGAGCACCTGCCCACGCCATCCCTTCCACCTGATAACACTCACAAATAGATTTGTTATTGTTTTAATGTCTTTGTTATTGACACTCTTTGATTTCTTCATTTGGTTTCTTTTTTTGTGACAATTTATCTACGATTTTGGACAGCTGAATGGGCAATCAAAATATGTCCGTTTAGCTCGCGGGTACTCCACGATTATCTTACTGCCAGCCATGTCAGTTTCAGTCCTCACCTTCAGTCTCTTTATGCCCACGACAAAGTGTACATCGTGTGTCTGGGCCCAAAGTCATTGCTTGAAAAATCGATGTCATGTCATCGCACCGTGAACAGGAGCAGCCGCAGCTTCAGGGGGTGGTGGGAGGTCACCCCCCAGAGTTAGACCCCGCGGAGGAACAAATGAAAAGGTCTCGATAAAAACTTCAATTCAATAGAACTACAATCGACTGCAGATAATGTGCGCGGGGAGATTAACTTTAATTGAAAAGCTTTAATGAAACGATAGGATATGATACAATGCCAAATGATTGATGAAGCGAAGAGGTTCGCCACATGCCAGAGAGAAACAGAGGGAGAGAGTTAGCGAGAGAGAGAGAGAGAGAGAGGGGTTGAAGTTCTAGCTACTCGGTTTTCCGCTTCGTGTGCGCTCTTTTATGATGTATGATTTTTACCGATTTTAGTTGCTTGAAAGTATTCAAAATGAAGGGATCTACGCTGGACAAAATCTGCTGCTTCCTGGCCGAACTCATCGGCACGGGCATGCTCATCTTTCTCGGCTGCATGGGCTGTGTGAAGACGGATCTCTTCCCCAACAATCACCTGCAGATAATACTCAACTTCGGTCTGGCCGTCATGATCTGCATCCAGTGCTTCGGCTGTGTCTCCGGCGCTCATCTCAATCCGGCCGTAACCGTGGCCGCCTACATCTACGAGCTGGTCACACTGCCCATGGCATTTGTCTACTTTGTGGCCCAGATGCTGGGCGCCTTCATTGGCTACGGCCTGCTGAAGGTTCTGCTGCCCGAGGACACCCTCGGTGGGGGCGCCGGACTGTGCGTGACCCTGCCCCACAGCAGCGTGAGCCATGCTCAGGCATTTGGCATTGAGTTCGTGATCACCGCCATTCTGGTGATTGTCTGCTGCGGCGTCTGGGATCCACGCAACTCCAAGTTCCATGACTCGGTTGCCATTCGCTTCGGTCTGGCCATCTCCTGCCTTGCCTGCGCTGCCGTAAGTTCCATCCTGCATCATCCTGATCCTGCCAGTTCTCCGTCTAACATTTTTGCTTCTTTTAGGGTCCCTTCACCGGTGCCAGCATGAACCCGGCCAGGTCCTTTGCGCCTGCCCTTTGGAACGCCCACTTCGATTCCAACTGGATCTACTGGCTGGCTCCACTCAGCGCTGCCGCTGTGACCGCCTACGCCTACAAGGCCGTCTTCCGGCGGGAGGTGGTGGAGGCAGAGATCACCAGCCACGAGAAGCTGCGCCAGCTGGAGGATGTGCAGCTCTCGTAGAGGAGGAGGCCGAGCATGCCAAAGACATTGCAACTACATTTAACTTTAAGCTAAGACAGCCGAATTTTATATTAATGCAATATAAAGCCTTCGACAAATAAAGAACATCGAGATTTTTAACTATTTTAAAGAACCCGAAGAGCCAGCGTTTCTCATTATGCATTTAACTTTAAGTGCTGATCAGTGAGGGAAGTTAGGCGGAGATAACAAACTCAAGGTGCTCAGAATTATTCCTGCCGCTGAGACGTGGCTGGAACGTGGCTGGAACGTGGCTGGAACGTGGCTTGTGTCCCTACTAATGTCATCCACAGGTTCCCCTTAGCCATTGGCTTAACTGAGGTAGCCTGACTAACTTTAGCTCACTCAGGAGCCAGTCCGACCCTGTCTATGCCACACAGAGCGTGTGTTGTCCAAGGTTCGGCGCCACATTCGCCCTCTGATTAAGATCTTAATGATTTGTGATAAGATTAAGGACAAATCGCGACAAATGCTGCTGGCCAATCAGAAGGTGGCACTACGCAGTGGGGCAGTCAGTGAGTGGGTTTATCAGGCCGATAATTACAGCAGCAAAGCCGCGAAAAAATGCTCTTTGATTAATTGACCTACCAGGAATGGGCAGGGGCAACGGACAGACAGAACAGGGCCACACTGCTGTGTGGCATTCGAACTACGCGCCTCTACTCGGAAATATCCATATGATAATTAGCATTAAGGTTTTATAATTGATTTTGATTGATTGGAGACAATTTAAAGTCACAGGCCCCTCGACAATATGGCCAAGTCAGTGGGCCAGGAAAAGTCTAGGTGGCAGTGGCAGTGGCTGGGGCTGTGGCAGTCGAGTTCAGTCAGCATGTCGCAACAGAAGCCAAAACAACCAAGCAGTTTCGACACACCCTCCGGCAGCCGATGGCGACTCCAGCCGAGGCACAGGAATCGAGTGGCCGCCTTTTTTGGGGAGCTGGTGGGCACAGCCATGTTCGTCCTCATCGGCTGCATGGGCTGTGTCCATACGCCGCTTTTCACCAACTCGTTCTTCCAGAGCGGCCTCACCTTCGGCCTGGCCCTCCTCATAGCCGTCCAGTGCTACGGCTCTGTGTCCGGGGCCCACCTGAATCCAGCCATCACCTTGGCTGCCACCCTCTACGGCGTGCTCCACTGGGGCATGGCCATTGCCTATTTTGTGGCCCAAGTGGCGGGCGCTTTCATCGGCTTCGGCTTGCTGGTGGCCGTCCTCCCCTTTAACGCGATCAAGGGCGTGGACAACCCGGCAGGTGTTTGTGTCACACTCCTCTCCAGCGACATCTCCGTGCTGCAGGGTGTGTTTATTGAGTTTTTGCTCACCTGTTGCCTGGTGATGGTTGCCTGCTCGGTGTGGGATCCCCGCAACACCACGCTCAAGGACTCGGTGCCCATTCGCTTCGGTCTGACAGTCGCCTGTCTCATCCTCACAGGGGTTAGTATACACCTGGCAACAGGCAGTAGAGACTGATTGAGACAATCTGATTGGCATTTTCGGTTTCTTCTCCCTCAGGGCCAGCTAACCGGCGCCAGCATGAATCCCACCAGGTCCCTGGGTCCTGCTGTGTGGAACGATTCGTGGCAGCACCATTGGATCTATTGGGTGGGTCCACTCGTGGCTGGCGCTGTCACCTCGCTCATCTACCGATTCGCCTTCAAGGATGACGAGGTGATCGAGCTACGCAACTCGAATGCCAAAATTCGGGTGATCGAGGAGGTGGCACTGCCCTAAGTTGTTGCCTGTTGCCTGTCGCTAGCTCTAGTTTTAGAATTTTAAGTGTTTCCAATAAAGGGAATTAATCGTTTTCCATAGCATACATTTGGGTGGGTTGGCAGACGAAACTCTGCCGATTTTAGTCGGACTAAAATATTGATAAGGCTGAAAAACCCTGGCCAGAGATATGAGCAAAAGATGTCTCAATTGAAACACTATCACTAATCGTAATATGGCAATTGAAAAACATATTCGAGTGTGTCACTGAGATAAGCAGAAGAAGGCTTACCGCACAGCGGGAACTCTCCCCCTCCGACTAGACACTGCCATGGAATAATTCCACTGCCCTCGAGTTAAGTTCGGCAATGCCTTAAATGTATATTAATTAAGTAAACAGCAGCGCCACCGATAGCTGGCCGTAGCGATTAGGAATCTTGATAGTTGATTGCTGTAGTATGCCGCAGATTAAGGCGCGCTGATAGAGTAAACGTAGAGTATCTCTCCTTCCCATTGAGTACTCGAGGCGCTAAGTCAGGCACTTCTCAGTTCTCAGTCCGAGTCGAAGCTCGTTGCAGTTAAGGTGAACCGCAGAACACTCGTAGCTCTCCAGACATGGCCAATACAAGCACGAGGTGCGAGGTGCCATACAACAAATACATACACATGTAGTCTTATATATCCATCATATATCCTGTGACTGATATCCCTTTTTTTGTGTCTTGCAGTCGCTCGTCCTGCTGGCTGCTGCAGCCGCGGCAGCTGAACAGCATTTGCATCGTGTTCGCCGAACTGATTGCCACGGCCATGCTGATGTTCCTCGGCTGCATGGGCTGCATCCAGAACTCGTTCTTCTCCAATGGCCATTTCCAGTGCGCGCTCAACTTTGGCTTCGTTGTCCTGATCTGCATCCAGTGCTTTGGCTGCATCTGCGGTGCCCATCTCAATCCCGCCGTAACGCTGGCCAACTACATCTACAATATGATCTCGCTGCCCATGGCCGTGGCCTACTTTGTCGCCCAGATGGTGGGCGCCTTCATTGGCTATGGCCTGCTCAAGGCCATCATGCCGGAGAACGCCATCTACAGCACGGCAACGCCCAGTGGCGTCTGCGTGACCTCCGTCCACAGTAGCCTGACGGGGCTGCAGGGTGTGGTCATTGAGTTTCTGATCACCTGCGCCCTGATTGCCATTTGCTGTGGCGTCTGGGATCCGCGCAACGCCAAGTTCCAGGACTCGGTGCCAGTGCGCTTCGCTCTTGCCATCGCCTGCCTCTCCCTGACTGCGGTAAGTTTGTTTTCCGTGTGCTGTGCTACCCGGACAGCCCATTAATGTACGTTGATGGTTCGTTTTCAGGGCCAGTTCACGGGTGCCAGCATGAATCCGGCTCGCTCCTTTGCCCCGGCTTTCTGGAACGGAGCCTGGGAGAATCATTGGATCTACTGGGTGGGTCCCATGGCAGGGGCTCTCGTCTCATCGCTCATCTACAAGCATGCTTTCCGACGCAGGGTGGAGGAACAGGAGGAGCAGGAGTCCACCATGTCCACCAAGCGGACCTCCGAGGTGGAGTTCGCCTAGAGCGCAATAGATCCCCTAGAAGACAAAGTATCCTTTAAGTGCTTTAAAAGCGGCTTAGTTTGTACACCTAACCATACGAATAAATACGTACCATATATTAAATCTACATGCTACCGTGTGGGTGGCGCTTATCACGCCCGCTATTATCGTAGTACACCCGCAGAGTGCTTATCGTTTATAATCATTCGGAAACACTCACAGCAACTGCTGCGAATTAGCCTAAAGATATGAGCTAAAGAGCCAGCTATTGCCAGTGAAAACTTGTCGCTAATTGGAGCACTACCATGAGAGCGGGGCGCCGAACATATGACTTTTTAAAGATTTACAAACGGGATGTGACATACAAAAATCCCTTTCAGATTATTAGTAATTTAGTGCAGTGGCTTGTAGCTTCGAAAGTAGTTTATTGTGGAAGAAAGAGAGCCAGACACACACAACCCCAAAAAATGCTTCACATATTTTACCCGAAATATTCTCCGCGCAGCCTGAAAGTATGCCATAATTTTTAAAGAAATTCTTACAGAGAGCTGTAAGCTGCAGCTTCTTTCCATAACATAATATGTTATGTTTTCGCTTTGTTATGTTATGCTGTAACATAACATGTTAACATAATATGTTATGGTGTGGCCAGTCTTGCTCGGCGACATGGCGCGAAATTTTGTATGAATTTTGAATCGTAAAGCGATAATAATATAAACATATAGACTATAAATAAAAAACTTAAAAATATAAACAGTAATATGCGATAGCCAGCACCTTCCAGCGTTCAGGACAAATTCTAATTGGGAGACGATACTCATCGGACGCCAGAAAGAATGTGCGCTGCTGTCCTAACCTGTCCAGAGATGAAAACGTCACCAGATTAGAGGAGTTTTATTTATATATGTCACATTTGAAAAATAAAAATATACGTACATACATATATCACATTTTTGGCTCCAATAAATTTCCTGTCTTAGCGCCTTTAGAACCCCCACACATTCAGCACAATGAGTAAGCTAATGAGTAAGATATGGACTCAATTCAGGGGTGGCTGCATACTTCGGTAAGTAGGGATTGGATACCACACAATCCGCTAATAGGCTGAACCATTAAACAGGGGAAATTTGATCAAATTCAACAACAATATTACCAGTCAAATTGAAACGGATCTGAAATTCGAAAACCTGATAACGGTAGCTAAACCCATAGATAATGATTGGTCTCTCCCAATATGTAACACTATTCAATTTTCATAGGAACGGCAGCAACTGGTATCACTCACCCACATGCTATCCAAAAAGGTCAAAGGACTGGAGGGCATGGTCTGCGACCTGACGCGTGCCATTAAACGCATGGAGTTTGATAGGAATATGGATCTTGAAAAGAAAGCGAATGTAAAAAGAGCACCAGCCGAGCAACCGACTGAGGCCAGCCCCACCCCGCCACCTGCTCCATCAGACAAGAAAAAAATCACCCAGTGTCGGTGATTTCAGTTGGCTGCAAAAATCCCCCCGTGTGCTTCACAGTATCAACGACTATCAACAGAGCAGAGTGTCTCCCGGCCCTATAAAAACACTCATCCCGAGACTGAGATTGTCATTCAGAAAGCAAAAGATTACAAACGATGAAGCTGTTCGCACTGTGTTGTCTGCTGTTCGCTCTACTGGGATGCCTGGTCGCTCCAAGCAATGGCTCGCCATCTCGTAACAGTGGACCGGCTCCCGGAGGAGCTGGGAATCCTTTTAGGCAGCCGCCCGCACCACGTCCTTTCATCTATGACTCGCCGATACCAAGACAAGGTCAACCCAAGACTATGTACACTTAGATCAACAAATGTGACTTAATAAATTGACTAAACATAAAGACAGAATAACACCTTATTTTGTGTTCTTATTTGTTTGCCTTCAACCTGCAACTCCCGTTGTAGCCACCCATTGCGATTACACAATATACAATTATTGCTGAGATTAGATCACTCCATAAACAATCAATCAAATGGCGGATTTTTCTTCTTATCAGTGAATAAAATGTTTGAAAATTGCTTGCGTGATTCATAGGTAGACTTTAGTTGGTTTTATATGTCAGCTTTACTTTAATTGTCATTTTACCCCATTTTATTCACAGAATCATGTTCATGTAAATTAATATTTTATTCAAATTCAAAGTCATCCACAATGTCTGAAATTCTGCAAATACTAAGCTTCCAATTCGCCAAAAATTGTTGGCAGCCACTGAGAATCTTCAACCAATATCCAGAAGTCAAGTAGGTTAAGTAGACATTAAATTGCAGCTCCTCATAAAGAAATTCATTCTTTTCTATTCCACCAGTCGACTGTCCATCAAATTCTCTTACCTAGGCAGTGTTCGCTCTAATATCCCCTATATGCATGTGGTTTGTCAATCAGTCTTACAAATTCAAGCTCCGTCTTAAAACTCTTCCGTTTCAGAAGCAACGCGATCAGTTGGAGAATATACGCAAGAAAATTATAGAAGAACGGAAATTAATTAAAAATAAAATTGAACAAATTGAAAAGCATATTAAGAACTTGGAGAACTCCAGCGCCAAACCTGAAAAGAAGCCATAGAGAGAGAGACAGATAGTAAAAATCAATCCAGTCATCCTTGAAAAACGGCTCTGCTGTTCAAATACTTTCGTTTCAAATTCTAAATTTTAAAGATTTTGTTTCAATTATGTTTGGAACAGTCTTCAGAGCCATAAGTCTGCTGAAAGCCAGAGATGTACTGGCCACAAGCACACTCAGGTGCGTATGTTCTTCTGGTTTTCTGATTTCTTGCATAACAACTTTTGTCCATTAATCAATAGACGATCCCTCCGGGACAAAGGCATGGGAGAGGAGAAAAATCATTTTAAGAAAATTGTGAGTATTTCAAAACAACCAATCTTTAGGGCATGGGTATACATCTATTTACACCATATGTACCCCAAAGGAAATGGAACAACTAAAGAAAATTAGGCAGAATAAGATTAAGCAAATGATGGAAGAGATCGAGGCCCTGAAGAACGAGATCAAAGCCGTTGAGCGGGGATTCTCCGAAAATGCAAAGTCCTTGAAAGAATCGCTGTTGAAACAAATCGAGCAGCTGGAAAATTCCATCGAGAGAGTTAAAAAGTCGATGGGCGGAGACAATTGAATCAGCAGCTCACGTAGAGTAGGCGAGAATCTTTTCAAAAAACATTCCAGTTTCAGTCAGCCCTTAGAATGCCTTCACTTAATACTACATTTCCATTCAATTCCAAATTTTAATAAATAAATTTTAGTTTCGCATATTTTTTCTTACATTTTACCGAAAATTATCAGCCATGCTAAAAATTCTTTGCAACACGCTTCGACTTGTAGCTGCCCCCAAATGCTGCTTCACGCAGAGCTTCAAGTGAGTATAGCGGGAATCGAGAAAAAGTCTTTTACTATATTTGCATAATATCTATAGGAATGCCAGCAATTTCTTGTACGAAAGAGCCAGAGCCGGAGAGAATATCCACTTCCTAAAAATAGTACGTATTTCTGCTATAGTTGGGCATTGTTAGGACTTTCTCGATTTATTCACCAGCAAAGAGAACAACTGATGCAACTGCGTTCCAAACTTAAAAAGCAACAGAAGGAGGTCATGTCAGAGATTGGCAAAGTGGATGAGCAGATGGTAACAATCGCTGAAAGATCTAGTCAAACCCGAAAACAATAACAGGGGCAAAGCAGGAAAGCAGGGAAATAGTATGACGCAATTAATTATATTAACATTTAATCTAAAATAAATTAAAATCGGAATTTTTGTTCTTTCCTCTTTTTTATTTAAAATAATTTGTATTCTTCATTTACATAGAAGCCTTTCAGGTTCGAGGGATTCCTTCCTTCCTACAAAAACCTGCCTGATATTGGGGAGCTTTCTTAAAAACATACGATATATGTATATAGGGGTGGTTGTTTTTTTGTTTTTATCATATATGGTAACAATTTGTTTTGCAGCGCAAATGGAAAATAAAATATTGAAATGAACTTTCATTTAATATGGCATTCAAATAAACATCAGGGCATACGGCTGGGTATACACATATCAACATAAAGTCTATACAAAGATAAAATAAATACAAGTTCAAATCAAAATCAAAAGACGACTGCTATTTGTGGGGCTGCACATACTAGTGCTCCTCCCACATATCGGATTAACTTAGGTATACAAAAAGAATCGCCTACGGATATACACACATATATATATGGTGATATATATATAAGCAGATCGTTAGTGGTGGTAGCAGAACGTAAAACTGATGTCAAGAACGTAAGTACAATACATTTGTGGTAGTTGAGCAACTTGGAGAATGATATTCCCGTACGAACTAAAACTACAAGCTAAAACTTGACTTGACTTGGTCAAGTGCTGGTGAGGCCAGAAGAGTGTGTGTGTGTGTGCGTGTCTGCGTATTTGTGTGTTTTTGGATGTGTGGTGTGTGAGGTAGGCTTTATGGGCGAGCAAGAGAAATATGGCATACTTTCGAGCGCCTCCTGATCCTCCTCCCTCTCCCTATCCATCTGTGGCTTGGTTGGGTTCTGTGTTCGGATTTTCGCTTCTAGCTTCTCAAATACTGATCAACAATGCCAGGAATGTTGTGGAGCATGCAACTCGGTGTCTCTGTTTGTGACTGTGTGTGTGTGTGTTGGTGTGCGTGTGTGTCTGTGTTGTGGATAGATATGAATCCTGCTTCTAAACTTAGGTGTAAAACTCTATCGCTAACTCTAGCCGATCTCCAGCTACGCCCTCTGCCTGCTACGAACGGAGCCATGGAGTCGTGTGTTAAGGCTACAACTAACATAACATGAAACGCTGCTCGGCTGACGCACTGTGTCCTAACTGGGCAGCCGCTTGCTGGCCAGCTCCTGCAGCTTCTGCAGCGCCAGGGTCTTGTTGATCTCGATCAGGTCACGGCTGTGCTTGGCCGACTGCAGCTGCACCTCGAGTATCTTCATGCGCATCATGTGCTCCTTGCTCTGCATCTCCATGAACAGGCGCAGCTCGAAGTTGCTGCTGCTGGGGCTGGCCGGCGCGACGCCAACGCCAACGCCAATGCCAAGTCCGTTGCTGCTGCTGCTCGATCGCTCAAGGGCCTGGCAGTCCGTCGATGGCGGCATAGATGTGGTCAGAGACTGCGGCTGATCCTCGATGCCCAACACGCTGCCACTGTTGGTGCGCCGACGCTTGGGCGAGGGCTTCAGCAGATCATCATCGTCCTCATTATTGTTGTTGTTGTTATTGTTGGTGCTCTTGTGCTGGTGCTGCAGGGCGACCACCTGAGCTTGTGCCTGTGCCTGAGCCTGGTGCTGCTGGATGGCGGCGGCGGCAGCAGCTGCCGCACTGGGGAACTGGCCAGACCTCAAGGCATTGAGAGCCTCCAGCGTGGCGGATATGTTGTTCATGTTGAAGTTGGCCTGGAAGCCGGACATGTCGGGTCCGGCCGTCATAAAGCCGCCCCCGCCGGCACTCGCATCGAGGGCAACGGCTGTCGAGACTGTGGCAGGACTCTCGGCATCGAGGATTCCGTTGCGACTGTGATTGGGTGACACACTCAGACGCTCGCCCCCGCCTAGGATGTCGCTCTGGTTCAGATGGTGACTGTTGTATTTCTCATCAAAGGTCTCGTTGTGCTCCTCCTCCTTGATGTCCACATCGCACATCTCCTGGGGTGGGGTACGGCTGCTGCTTGAATGGAGAATATCGTTAGTTATCCGTGCGCAAAGAGCTCTCTTGCATTCAATCACTTACTCATCCATTTCGTGCTCATCCCCATTGAATTTGTAGTCCTCGCGGTACTCGAAACCCTCCTCCAGTGCCAATGGAATCTTTGAATAGTCAATGCCATCCAAGGCCTCCGACTTGCAGGCCTTCTTCGCCTCCTGCATAAAATCCCACACCTCGAAGGTGAACGGCGACGGCTTCTTGCGATCGGCCACCTCTGGTCCGAACCTGGCCAGACGATTGTTATAGTCGAGTATCTCATTCCGTGTGCAGGCTGGATGGAAGACCACAAATAGAACATTAATCTAGCAATGGAAATGATAGAAATTCCTCTGACGTACCCTTCATGCGGCGCCACTGCTCCTTGAGGCGATTGCAGGTGCGATCGGTGCCAAATTGATTGGAGAACTTCTGGTGTATGATCTTCCAGGCCTTGTTCTTGACGGCCGTGAGACCGGCATCCAATCGCTTGTTCTCAATAATGCGCATATCCTTCCGGCACAGATCCAGCAGATATTTCTTCTCCTGGTGATTCCAGTTCTGGGTGCGTTCCCGCTTCTTGTACATGTTCATCGATGGATTGTTCATGTATTGTGTCATCTCTGCGAAGAGGAAATTTAGTTATTTTAATTGTCTGGCGATTGGTAGCATAATTTTTTGAGGGGGTTCTAGCTTACCCGTCTTCAAGTCGACGCCCTCCAGCAAACTGTGATTGGAATTCTGCCAGTTGGCGGCTATCTTCATAAAAGCCTCCAGATCGTTGGCCGTATACTGTTTGTTGACCTGCAACGAGTAACGAGAGAAGTGTGAAATGAGAAACGAGAATTCAAAAGGGGAATCGAATCGAATCGCAACGCATCGCATCACAGCGCATTGAATGTTCATTGATTAGTCCTCAAATTTGGCTGTCAGGGTACTTTGGCATGCAAAACTTGTGCCACATTCCCCGCCATAAGAAGCTCGCTTTGAGACGCACTTCAAGATTCAATGAACCTGATGATGATGATGGAGATGATGATGATGGTGATGATCGTTTCGGCCAAACCCGAGACATAATGAAATATTTCGTGTGTCGGAGAGATACTCTGGGCACATCAATTAAACTTTTTGCTGGCCAAGCACAGTAGAGAGTCAATGAAAACAAAAGGATTTTGCAGGTCTGGAATTGTTCTCGTCCCTCCCTACCTCTATCCCTCCCTCGCATTATTCCTCGCTGGATGGTTTCAGCTGACTTTGACATGACTGCTGCGGCAGATATGGCCAGAATGGAGATGGAGATGGAGAATGGCTGTGGAGATGCAGTCGCATTAATTGATTTTCAATTAGCGAACAGGAGACGGGTAGGGTTAGGGTAGGGAGCCATCAAATCAGGCAACAAATGTTTGCAGGCCATAACGAAAATGGGCTAAGAAGAATATGAATATGAATACGAACAATCGAATGACTTGAAAGAAGACAAACACTCAGAGAAACACACAGAGAAAAGACAAATAAATAATGCCATGAAACGCGTTTTAATTTATAAATTAACAAAACTCACACACATACACACACAATACCAGATGCGGACATTTTGCTCTACCCCGTGTGTGTGTGTTTGTGTGCTCGTATCTGTGGTTGAGTGTGGGGTTCAATCAAACGTCGCACTGACAGCCAATTATACCAAGATCAAATACACTCGCAAGCATCTACAAATTCTTCAAGCATATACTCTATGTACCGTATACATATGTACATATACATATATGTTTAAATCAATACATCCATATGGTCGCACATATTGAGCATATCCAATGTTGGCTACAGTGATGCTAGCCTACAATGGCTAACGAGTTGATTTGAAACGATCTTTGGAATCCATGTAATTATTCAAAGGTTTAGTAAGATTGGATATAAAGCTTTGAATAGTTCCCTTTACTGGAGCTGTTCGACTTTATTTCGTCTTCATTTGGCTCTCCCCAAAACTCTTCCATTGATCACCCTGCCCTGCCCTGCACTGCATACCCCCCACTCCTACCCCATCAGACCATCGTCTCAATCTATAAGTACGTTTTATGGTGCTTTATTTTATTTCAATTTTGTACAGCGACCGATTCCGGTGTCTCCTCCTCCTCCTCCGGACACCCACAAGTCTTTATGGGGGGGAGGGAGGTCTGTAGAAACTGCGCCATGTGTTCAGTATTTATGCCGTATCTGATTTACAATTTATATATGTACATATGTATGTGAATGAATGTTGTGTATAAGTACGTAGATATGTGGGGATACATTTGTATTTATCGCATACGCTCGACATGTCTATGAGAGAGATCCAAAGGAAACTTAGTCATTGGCATCGACAACGACGACAGTGGCGCGTGCGCTTATTATTATATTCATTTTTACTCTTCCTATATGTACAAGTATGTACTCATACAGATACATACTTGGATGTACATACATTCTACATATTTATTAACAAACAATTAATAATTATTGTCGAATATTATGGTAGTGTTTAAATTTTAGTCATGAGCTGCTGACTGGCTGCTGGACTTTTGGTTGCCACTTTTATTTTTTGGGCCCAGAATAATTCATTGAAATTCGAGGCGACGCGCACTCTGCTGCTCCTCTGAGTGTGTGTTCTGGCCAGGGTGGGGCTTGCTGCCGGCCAATTTAGTCTAAAGATGAAGTTGAAAGATGCGAGAAATGTGACATGGGCATACTGGAAATTCTGGCACCTCTCAAGTGCCTCTACCCCAAATGCCGCAATTTATAGTCAAGTCTTGTCTGGCAAAAGTACATATCTAATTCCATTCCAATTCCAATTGTTTCTAAGATCGTTTAATGGGCCACCCGACCAAAGAAATATTTATATTAGATTTAATATTTCCTGTGTTGCCATTTGGGATATTTGGTATTAGCTTTAAGGCAGTGCATAAAGTATGGCACATACTTATGCAAAACGATCTAATCGTTTTCTTTTTGGCACTGTACTCTGAAAACAATATACCCAAAATAATCACTCACTCCAATCAATGTGACTTCAAAATTAAGCATTGAAATTAAATAAGCAAACTGGTTTAGATTGCCTGCGAGTGTGTGTGTGCGTGTGTGTGTGTGCCTTGGCTTTTTATCTATATTTTTTTTTTGTCGGTTGTTAATATGAAAACGAAAAATAATTACTGTATCTACATGCCTTAACAATTGTGAACCTACACACACGGAGCAGAGCAGAGTAGCGCAGAGCAGCGCATAGTAGAGCAACAAAAGTCAACCTTGTGCCTTAAAATAAAGCGAGGCATTGTTGCCCACTACCACCAGATATCAGATACAAATACCGGAGAGAGACCAGAGACCAGAGACCATGCCCAAGACCATACTCGATATACAATATGTAAGTACGTATTCCGAAACGTAATCCAATGCCCGGGCAGGCGTCCGTGCTGTCCGTTGTGTGGGTAATTACCGCAAATTGACAAACGAACGAACGAACGAACAACTTTACTTATTGTATTCGGCGGCATGTCTTAGTACGGTGAACTATTTCTGTCAACAAAATGTTAAAGCCGCGTTAGAGTTCAAACTAAATGGAAAATTAAAATTTAAATGGTAATTTGTAATGCGGAGTGGGGCATAAATGGAGCACACACACACACACACACACACACGTCACACACACATTAATATGGAGATGGAGTACAGCTATGGGCCTGCCCTGCCCTGCCTGATGGTTGTGCCCTGCCACTGATTCTGAACCTGGAGAGAATCGTTAAACTTTAGAGCACTTGAAATGATTTTACAAATTCTCTGTTATTTCTACTACTTCCCCACATTTTGCTGCTGCTGCTGCTGCTGCTACTGCTTTGCTGCTCTTACCGCTGCTGCTGCTGCTTTGTTGTTGTTGTACCCCTGCGTTGTGTAGCATAAATTTATGTATTATAATAATTATACAGAGAAAACTAAAAACGAAATGTCATCGAACGTTCAAGTGGCCGAAAAGAGCTCCTCGTTCCCGTCGTTCTCCCTGCATTTTGGGTCTTTCGAGTGGTGTTGTATGTATGTACGTGGAGTGGCTGGCAGTTATGGCATTCATTGATTTGAATGCTTAAATCAAAGAAAAGAATTTGTTGTGCGCTGTTTATTGTTCTAAGGTTGGTCGGAGCAGCGTAGAGCCTTAAGTGGCAGCCGCTGGGAATGGCCCGATTGGGAGCTCCAGGTCGGCAGCTCCCCTCCACAATTCAAGATGCGAACATTTCTCGCTCTACCGACTACTCGAACAATTTCTCATCGTGGGAGTACTCATACTCAAACTCAAGAGACAAAGAGAGAGAGCGAGAGAGAGAACGCGACTATTACCAATAATAATGGAAGGAGTGTCAATATTTTTAGAATGATATTTAAAATTGAATTTCTTAATTGCTTTACCCGAAACATTAGATAAAACAGGAAATCGTAGTTTTTCAAGTGTTGTTCTTGAACTAGAGAGGGAATGCTGGCAGAATGATATTGCTTATGATTATTTTTAATTATATTTCCATGACAAATGGGCTTATCTTTCAGTTTACAGTTAAATATTATTTCATTCTTATATTACTTTCATTCCTACAGTTTATAAGTAAATTCTAGAAATGCTAAGAACGCCATTTCTTAGCATATTTTGTTTTTATGATAATAGTCATAGCTTGCTAATAGATTACTCTCATATAGATCTCAGTTTTTCTAGAGTCTGAAATTGATATAATGCCATAATGCTGCTGCTGCTGCTGCTGCTGCTACTTTTGCCGCAGCTGACGGAAATTGACTCATGGCTCTGGCTCTGGCTCTGGCAATGGCTCAGGGCGAATTATGCTCCAGGTGTGCATGGCATGACACGGGTGCCGAAACAACAAATTTATTAGAAATTTGTTGCACACAAACACAGCACAGCACACACTGCGACAGCCACTGTGGCACATTTATGCAAACAAATAAACTAATTTCATGACGCACACGCGCGCCTGCGCAGTTGTCAGCAGCGCAAAAGTTTTGTGTATCTGTGTATAGGTATCTGTGTATCAGTATCTGTGTGCTACTTACAATTGTAACTAGCTAGCTACAAAAAAAAAAAAAACCTTAAAAAAATGTAAGATTTTTCTTTGTCAAGCATTTGCCTTTGTCTACTACGGGCCTGGCCTACACCCAAAAAAAATAGAGAGAGAGAGAGAAAAAGCACTAGGTTCATCGACTTTTCTACTCCTCATCGAGCGACGACAAATTGCGCTTTGTGCTGCGACAATTGCCAGGCATCGAATGGGAAGTGTCTCTCTCTCTCTCTCTCTCTCTGTCTGCTCTGCCCCTCTTCACCACCCTGGTAATGCTGTCTCAACGGCGCATGCGTAGGTCTAAACTTACTAAATTATTATTGTTGTATTTCATTAGTCAGCCCCAAACCCAAACCCAAAATCCAAGCCTCGCATACGAAATTGCGCAGCTGTGCATAGTTTTCAAATCAGACTGAGACTCCAAAAGGAGGGTGGGGTATAGTGGTGACTGCAGGGGGGGATTGAGCAGGGAGGAGGGAAATGGAACTGAAACTTCGACTGTGACTTCGACTTCGACTGTGGCTGTGACTGTGACTGTGTGACAGTCATAGATATCGTCAAGTCAAATGGATTACCTTTATCTTTGATTCACATAGTCCCCCCATCCCCCAGCCCCCCGCAAAAACAGCAAACCAACCAAGGGAAACAATTGGAGCAGTCCACATTTGTACGGGCATACCTACATATGTACATACATATGTATAGTGGGAGATATGTACATACATATGTACATTAGTTGTACAATGTACTAGAGCCGCTCAACTTTCTTGAGCACACCCTGAAAACATGGCTGACAAGTTCATTACTCTACTACGTTCGACTTCAGAGCAGAGTCGACTCCTCCGCTCGACCCATCCACATCCACAATTGCCACAAACGTTGTTGCTGCTGCTGCTGCTGCTGTTGCTGCCAGCCCAGTCGCCTTATATGGTGTAGAGTCAGTCGCCCCATACCAATTGTTTTAGTGTGTCTTTAGTGCCATTCGAAAGACCAAATTGGTTTGTCACTCTGCTTGTTAAATGGCTGTGTGCGTTGGAATAATTTAGAACGATTATAAAAGTGCTTTGTGGTCTGAAATAGCAGGGAATTTTTAAAGAAATTACTTTAGGCACAGCAGCTAGCATACACTGTGATTAAGATTGTTGGAAATTTCATTTTAAAGTAACATTTTGGTGATCATTTTATGCTCAATATGATATATAAATAATTGATGTATCCTCTATGTACCTCTATGTTATATTGGACTGTTCAATTGGCAGTTTAATTTAAGTTAAATATACGAAAATTCCATTAATCCCATAAATTAATTAAAACTTTTTATTGGTCAACTGTCAAACTATGTCTGGCACCAAACCCATTCGTTGGCCAAGTTTAGCCTTAATTTTTCCAGCATCACTTGGGCCGAAAGACAATTCCAATGGCAAGTCAACAGTCAAATTTCAGATTTTAAATTCAAAAGTTTGATCGGAAAGGGGTGGGGTGGGGTTGGGGGAGATATTCTGCTTGATGTGGGTTCACGTTCACACTCGGCCCTGTTATCTTTACGCGTCTCTGCCAGTACGTACATATGTATGTGATGGCTATTATTATTACTTATAGCCAGCCGCCTCCCCCCCCCCAACACCCAACCAAACCATAGTCAAAAGCCAGACCAGACCCATCGTCCCGGCTGAAGCCCCAAAAAGTGCCAGCCAGCAGCAGCAGAAAAAAGAAAAGAAAACAATTCTAAGCACTCGTTCTTCGTTCAGTTTGGGGCATACATCTCTTTTATATTATTATTTTTTGGTTTAGTCATTTTCCAAAAATTTCATTTGAATATTGAATCTTTATAAGTATCCACATGTGTGTCTGTGTGTGTGTGTGTATCTAATTTCTATTTGTATTGGGCATTAATGCCTTCTGCCCCCTGCTCCCAGGCACAGACAGAGCAGAGCACAGCAGAGCGAGTGCCCAGACCCAAACAAAAAACTTCTTTATAATCGCATCAAGTCATGATTGCGCTCCAACTTTGAATCAACTTTTTTCCATTCCATTCCTTTTAAATGTGTGTTTTTATTGTTGTTGTTGTTGTTGTTGTACGAAGCAGGCAAGCACTTGAAGGCGTTCAAAAATAATTTCTGGTTCCATTTAAGTTGGTCTTAAAACGAAAACTGAAAACCGAACACCAAACACCGAAAACCGAAACTCTTCAAGTAGACAACACAACTTGCCCACAAAAAAGAAAGCCCTTCCCCACTTCCCCAAAAAACTGTGGCATGGGCCCTGGCCCTCACCGCCCTCCCTCCCCTACCCTACCACGTACACTCTCTCGCGGTACTCTCCGGATAAGTTGTTCGGGTTGGTTCGGTGTTTTTTCTTCTTTTCTTTTTTTTTTTGGCATTAATTGTTCCCTGAACCGAATCTAAGATTGATTGAACGAGTTGAACGAACTGGTAGTTGGGGGTATGGGGTATTGAGTATGGGTCTCTGACATGGGCACTGGGAGTCGTCTCTCAATGTAAATTATGGCACTGTGATTACCATTAGAGGCAGCAATGAGTCGACGACGCTCAAGTCGAACGAGACGGAGACAGCGAGCCACGAACCATTTAGAATGATTTGTGGTGATCGGATCTGCTCAGTCAGATCCGTACATACAGTAAGTATATATACATATGGCGTACACACACCGGGGCTTGTGCCAGCCCAGCAGCCAATGGCAAAAACATATGAGTATAGCGCCAATATGGCCACGCCCCACTGCCAGCAAGTAGTAGCCGGACGCCTTGTCATGTCGCAGCAGTGTGTACTGTGGCGGCGCAATAATAATTACAAATGATCGGATGTCAATTTTTATGGCGATATTATATTTACAGGCTGCCTGTCTGCCTGTCTGCCTGTCTGTGCCAGCCCCAATCCAACACTCCAGCAGTCCAGCAATCGGCATCTTGCCCCCGGGTAGCCCCAAAGTCTTTTTAAACAAATGAAATTTATTGTTAACGGTTAGTGACCCGAATTACACGTATCGCTTATTTATATCTATCTATACAGAAAACCCTAGCAAAAGCGATCGGATCGAGTCTCCATCTGCGTGGTGCGTGGTGCGTGTGCGCGCGCGCCTCTCTCTGTGTGTGTGTGTGTGTGTGTGTCGGTGCTGTATGTGGCATGTATCTTTAAGTAGCAGCAAACAGCAACGACTCAGACCGAGACTCTGGGCTTTGACTCTGCCTTTGAGTTGGCCCCTTAAGCGTTTTAATTGCGCCAATGCTCGACTCGGGACAGAATGACGACCGCCTACTACTACCACTACAGCAACACAAAGCTCAGCGCGCAGATAATGTATCTTTGTATCTGATCTTAATGTGCCCAGAACCCGATTCCGATTCCGTACCCCAACAACAACCCAGCATCACATGAGCATTAATAAGTACTTGCTACAGCGAGCACTGAGAGATCTAAGATCAGAGCTCTGAACTGAAATGAAACTGAACACGTTCATTATACACACATATAGGAATTGAATTGAAGAGGGCCAGCCAGCCAGCCAGCCAGCCAGCCAGCCAGCCAGCCAGGCAGCCAGCATCTAATGGCTCCAAATATGCAAAGAATTTGCTGTGGGGAGAAAGCTATAGCTAATCACCAGCTGAAGCACCAAAAATTAGAAATTGGGTCAACTGGTAAAGGATCTATAACTAGAGATCACAACTAAAGATCTTTGGTGGCACAAAGTCAAGCCTGCAGCAGCATTCAGATCAGATCAGATTCCTCTACAGAACAAATTTTAATTCTCACTTTGACAATTCCTTGCGAGATATACATTTTGCATTCGGCATTTGAGTTATGCCTCGGCATTAATTCATTGCCTGAACATGAATGTTATTCATTCCGAATGAATGAAAAGTGGCCACGCACATTACTTGCCACGGCAGGCGGCAGGCGGCTGGCGGCTGGCTGCTCTCGTTGTCAACCGTTTGTGTGTGTGCCTGTGTCTCTGTGTATCTCTTGGATACAGCTGTAGCTGTAGTTGTAGCTGTATCTGCCCCATTCCTTGGACTCTTTTTGGTTGCCGTTCTTTATGATTTTGCACGTACAAACAGTTCTGTTTGAGTTTCGTTGCGACTCCTGGGAAAGGAAATCAGAGCATAACAGAACCAAATGGCAGCTGCTGCTGGCATTGTAATCTGCTTACCATGCCACCACCACCGCCACCCCCACTCCGCACCACCCTTGGTTCTCGACTGTCACAATTAATATCTCATAAATATTGCATGTATCTTTGCCTGCACATAGCCTGCCAATGTATTTGTGTGTGTCTGTGTCTGGTGTCTTTGTTGTATCTTTTGCATTGCAATCGCAATTTAAATGTTTGTCTTCACTTATCAGGCGGCTAAGCCCAAAAGGAAGAAATTAAATTAATTGCGCACCGAGTATATACTACAAAAATTGTTTAATTATGCCAAACAGCCACAGCCACAGCCATAGGCAACAGCAACAAAAATGTGTTAACTAATTCTTGGTAATTTAACCAAATGCTGATAAAAACAACGAAACCCACCCAACGAAAGACAAAACCAAAGCTAAAAGCAACCCAAATGGAACGCCTAGGAAAACGCTACCCCCACCACCCGTTGGTGGCATTGCTCGACGCCTTCTTTGTATAGTTTATAACTTTTTATTTTTCAGTGTTGTTTTTCTCCTCATTTTTTTTCCCTAATTTTCTACCTAATTTGCTTTGGTAAAGAGCGGGCGGGTGTGGTGTGCCCTTTGTTTAGCGATGGGTGCGTGTGTGTGTGTGTGTGTTGGGGGTGTATGTAGCCCACTTAAAACTAAAGATAAAACCAAAACCAAAAAAAAACCAAGAAAATTGTCCCATTTATGGTGCACAAATGAAAGTTTGCAAATTATTGAAAGGTGTAAAGGAATTTAAATATTCCTAACAATTAATTCCTAAAACATAAATCATTGAAAACTTTTCTAGATGAAAAATCAAACAACACAACAGATCTATAGATCAAATATTAAGCATACAATCTACTGCTTGACTACCGACTAAAATCCTCTCTCCCACTCCCATTACTACTATTCCCCACACTGTGTGTTATTCCCACAATTCCCATTCAAATATCAGATTCAAGCATGCATTAGGCAGGCACACACACACACATTTACCCATATGAATGTTGCCCCGAGTACCAATGATTTGTTCAACAAATTTACTTAGGCATTTGATTACCACCGATGGGCCATCCCCCCACGCGACCCACCAGCTATGGCTATGGCCCACAATTGATAGTCAAACAAATACGCAGACATCCTATATGTAGAGGATTTTTGGGTGCAGCGCCGCAGTCATGGGATATCCGAAAATGAAAACATTATACAGTAATTACCTTTGGGGCGGACTGCCTTATCGAACTAAATAAATATTAAATCGTAATTAAAGTCATGGGAATGGCCAAGTGCGTGTGTGTCTGTGTTTGTGTGTGTCAACAACAAAATGTTAATACTACACATAATTTAAAGCTCTTTTGTTTATCGATGTCGCACACCTTGGGTGTAGGTATTTGTATCTGTAATTGATAAATAAGTCGAGAGACTTTGCCTAGCATTAGGTCAACGGAAATTTAATTGCTAATTGCATCGTTTAGGGGGCTTACAAAATGTCCCAAAGACACTATCAGCAGTGAGAATGGGGCAGGGCAGGGCAGGGCAGGGGGGGCACATGGCAGGGGCCACATGCGACACAGACACAAGTTTGACTAAACTAATCACATTTGATAGATAACCTTAATTAAGCTGTCGGGACAAATCGAATTCTTTGCATTTCTTTACAGTGACAATGGCGGCCCCAAAGGCGGACAACAGAAAACCACACAAAAAAAAAAAAAAAAAAAAAACCAAAAATATGTAGAGGTAACCGCAAACAGAAAATTTGTTTGTCTTGCACACCTGGACGCAGTTGGGTACGCGGGCGCGCGAGTATCTAAATACTAGAATCTAGTCCCCACGGCAACAGCAAAATGCATTGATATCAAAAAAAAAAAAAAACAAAAACAAAACTGCAGCTTGGCGTTGAAGCTGAAGCTGGGAGTCGAAGTTTTTGGGGTCCAGTCTCTGCATCTGCGCCTGGGCTACCCTCTACCTCCTCCCATATCCCGGCTCTACATCTCTCAATTATAATGCGCAAGTGTGACGCATGATTCATTTCTATAACCCCCTATGCCCCCACCCCCCCTCATATAGCCCATATAAACTCGTACATATTGCCATTTATTTGCTTACTGATTGCCGTTTGCTTTTGTCGCTGTTGTTGTTGTTGTTGCTGGTCTTTTTGCTCCATTTGTTCGAAAAGTCATGCGCTTTAAATTTTAATAAATTAATTTTTGCCTTTGCTTTAGTCAACATCTATGGGTGACTACTACCACTACTACCGTATAGCGTATATATCTATGGATGCATATGTACATATAGATTGATTCTGATTGCGACTGGTCAGACAATTTGTATGGATCTAAGATACAGATGCAGATACATATGGATGTACTCAGTCCATTTGTTATGCACATTCTTTGGGCACATCAACATCAGTGCTACATTTCTGTGATTTTTTAATGTGATCTTGTGCCACTTATACAATCCCTTTGCTACTTTATCGATTATATAGGATGATGATTCATGTGTGTATGTAAGTTCTGTTTCTGCTCTCATTCAAAGCCCCCTCAAAAACGAACAATTCAATTAGCAGATACTTTTCCATTCGAATACACTCGCATCTGCAGTTCGAATGTTTGCTTAGTAGTTGTGGCCAAATGGCGAATACCCAAATCAACTGTCAAGCGCCCCTTGGAAGGAGACTACTGCCCAGCGAGCAAGCAAAATCTGTTGTCCCGGGGTGTGGTGTGTGTTTTATAATCGTAGTCGGAGGTTTTTTCCGCATAAAATCAATGCCAAAATGGATGAGAAGAAGGAGAATCTTGAGTAACTTGAAATTCGGCATAAAAAATGCTGACGACATTTTTAATCCTAAAATTGCGACTAAAATCAGTCATAGAGAGAGAGAGAGGGAGAGGAATCTCAAGGTGGGGGCGACGTTAAACCCACGACTTGGGGATGCGCGCGTACCTGCAAAGGGGACAGCCAGGCAACGGGCGATGTTCGTGCGATCGCATCGAAGTCACATATTAAAATATATACCAATCCCCTTTTCTCTCTACATCTTTCGCATCACCCTCACTCTTTTTATTTCGAACTCTAACTGAAATACTGAAATTGTAGAATCAAGATTAGGTTTTAATAATTCAAAGTGAGTCGTCCCCATTCCATCCCATCCCATCCCGACCCGACCCGTCCGACGTCTGCGTCGCTCTCACTTTGCCTCCTCACACTCTCACACTCTTCCTTTGTGTCTGTCACTGGTTTCTGTCTCTGTCTCTGTCTTTATCGGTGGTACTACCAAAACGAGACATTTGAGGGATTAGCAGGCGAAACGAGTCGATTATATATACATATGTCTGTGTGTGTGTGTGTCAAAGTGTATCTCGATTTACTTTAAGTAAAAACTGAAATCATGTTACTTTTGTTTTTTGGTCGCTTTTTCTTCTCTTTTTTTTCTGTTTGACAAATTCGAAAGAAATTAAACAAGCTAAAATATTGTTGGGCGGGGGAGGGGTATAGGGTGTGTGTGTGTGTGTGTGTTTGTGTGCGAGACGAAAGGAAGTGGCAGCGCAGTGCGCAAGCGTTTTGGGCTTCTCCTCGTCCGCATAGCAGCTCCATAGAGCTATTAAAATACAGAACACACCCAAAAAAAATATTTTAACGACAAAAAACAAAAAGAAGAAAAAAACAATCAAAACGAACAAAAAGAAGCAGTGGAAAAGAGAGGGCTATATAGAAAGAGAGAGAGAGACAGAGATTGAGCAAGAGCGAGGGACAACGACGACTCCCGATGGCGATGATGATGACGACAAAAGGCAGATCGGGGTGACAGCGCGATTTATGCTGAAATGGTACGCGTTGATGCATAAGTTATGCCTCCTCCTCAAACGAGAGAGAGAGAACAAAAGTATCTCACAGATACAAGAGAACTTCAGCCAGAGAGAGAGAGAGAGAGGCAATTGGCAGGCTAATAATTGTCTCTGTACATATATTAGGAATGGGCGCTTGAATAGCTGGAGAAGTGGGCACATTCCTTCATCCAAAATAATCCAGACCTTGAAATCTAATGATTGGAATGCGAATGCGCTTTATAGGCGGCAATTTCTTTGTCTAGATATGTCGTTGCTGAAGTATTTACAGATCACTCAGATAATAACTTGTACATATGGTTCAAAGGAAACTCTTGTAAACTGTTCGATAAATAAAACAACAAACCAAATTTACAAAATGCATGTGGTGGCTACAGGGAATTAGCTTTAAAGGACAACAAATGGCCTTCGGGTTGGAGTTTCTGTTTGAGTACTCGAGAGTCCACCATATCACACAGCTGTCATTATTCCAATAACTGGTTATACATACAGACATGCTCCGTACTACAACTACAGCAACAGCAACAGCAGCAAGCAACGCAATGGAAACGGCAACGGCAACGACTGTATGCCACATGAAGAAACGACAGGCAATGCGCAGTTGTTGAATTTTACAAAAGGAACCGGGGAACACACACACACAGATACAAATACAAATACAGACGAGCAAAATGCGAGACGGGAGAGACTCACTATAAAATGTTAATCCTATTTTATTAAGTGCACGCCATGCGAAATGCTGAATAAACCCAACAACCACACAACGACAATGAAGATCATTATGACGCTGACGCTGACGACGCTGTCGAGGATGATGCAACCAAACAACACAACACCAACCAACCCCTTTTTTTTCAGTGTCTCCGCCACCAGCCCCCCTTGGCATTGCTCTTTTTCTGCACCACTAAAAATGGTTGTATCTCTGCCGCACAACCCATGCCCATGCCCATATCCATATTCATAAAATACTTATCAAATTTTACTAATCTAGGTATAAGCAAAGAATTCCTATTAATTTTGCCAAGCTTCAAATGTTTCCAAAGGGGCAGGCAGGCAGCCGTCGAGTCGGTAAGTAGGCCAAGTCCAAAATTCCTGGCATATGCGAATGGTTTTAGGGCTGTATCCAATGGATTTAGGGTTGAAATTGCCTCAAGTGATTATCTGTTAGATTCGATTTTAGTTCCACAAACAGACCGAGAGCGAGAGAATCTTCCCAAAAAGAATCTCCCCACAGAGAATCTTCTTATGAAATGTCGCTGCTGTTGTATTCCTTAAACAATATGATTAATTGATTCTATTTAAGCTAAAAACACTCTGATTTGTCCGAGAAGAATGCAGCGCAGCTCTCAATCTTCAGTTCTCCATCACCAGCGCAGCCCCCCCCCGCCTTCTATCGCTGGCGACGACAACTTTTTGGGGGCGTTACCCCAGAGCTACCTGAGCGGATGATGATTTATCTGTGTGCCTTGTGCTGCTGCTGCTGCTGCATGATCATAATTTATGAACAAAAGGAAACATTTCAAGGCAATCCTTGGGCTCTCGATGTGTGGATCTCATCACGTATAGAATTCTTGATATTCTTTTGGGTAGCAATAAGCTGAAAATGCGTTTCCATTTCACGATTACACATTTATTGTGACTAATTGCGTTTGATTGTCAATTGGTTTGCATGTTGCAGACAAATAAATTAATGGCCTGCGCCAGGGCACGGGACCCGCATTTGCGCATATGGAAAGGAAAACCCTCCTAATAGTTTTGGAAAATGCAAGCCAGCCAGACAGCCAGCCATCCAGCCAACAGTTTGGGTGGCGTGAAAAGTTAACCCCCGAAAATTGGCCAGCAAAAAGAGGGCGATTCGGTTGGGTTGGATTGGATTGGGTTGGATGGGGTTGGGAGAGCGGGTTAAGCGGCGCAACCAATTGTCATGTGGGGGGGACCCTAAGCGGTAGCGGTGCCTGTGGGTACCATCATAAGTATTTATAAGTCGATTGCTATTAATTCGTTACTTAATTGCTGCTCTTATCGCCACGGCGGCCTCCGCAGCTGGGCCATGCCTTCGGCTTCGCCTTCGCCTTCCTTGTATTTCATAGTCGGCCCATTGAAAATAATTAAAATTAATTAAGACATTCGACTTTGTTCGTATGTACATATGTATGTACATATCTCTCTCTTGGTTGCATGGCCTAACTGTGTAGCTGTACGACGAGTATCTTCTATAAATTTAAATCGCCTTTAATTGAACGACTTTCGGGTGACGCCTCAGAACCAGTCCCCCTCCCTTCCTCGATACTCGTATGTACGATATACATATATTGTTTTTCCCCATGCGATGTGGCCAAATAACTAAGCTCCCTCGAACCGCGCTTTGGCTGGCTGGCTGACTGACTGGCTGACTGACTGACTGACTGATTTGTCAAAAATTCTCGTCAGCGGCAAATATCAAAAATATGAAACACGTGCATTGATTGATTGTCAGAGTTTATTGTGTGGGCACCCAGGGCTGATGGGGATTAAAATCAAAGACTCTCTGGAACACAGCACAGCACACACTCCTCGATGAGTGCGCCCCTGCGTGAGTGTGTTCTGGCGATGGCCGCGTGAGGCGCAGCACAGGCGTGTGCAGACAAAAGGATGAATGGATGAATCTCTTTAATGGCTCACAATAAGTTGTTCATTTTACCATAATTCAATAAAGTTAGGGGGCTTAAACAGAGCAATCAAAGTGCTGATGGGATTACACTCACGAGGCATTTAAGTGAACGAAAGTATGGGTAAAATTTCGATTCCATAAGTTCCACAAGCGTGACTCACGCTGTCATCTCTAGGGCAGCGATGTCAAGGATGGCAATAGATGAAAGACGTGCCCCATACGGTGGTGACTCAA
This sequence comes from Drosophila obscura, assembly GCF_018151105.1. Classification (NCBI taxonomy): domain Eukaryota; kingdom Metazoa; phylum Arthropoda; class Insecta; order Diptera; family Drosophilidae; genus Drosophila; species Drosophila obscura. The sequence continues at coordinate 8,901,557 of NW_024542774.1, read as the reverse complement.
CCTGAACCGGCTGTGCCTGTAGCTGTGGCTGATGCCTGGCTTGAAGGAAACACTGACTGGGCTGACTGACTGACTGACTGACTGATGGACAGATGGACATGCATTGTTTGTGGCGGCCACTTTTTCCACACTTGCATTAATTTTCCTTTAGGGGAAACTCTCTGGGAAAAACTATACTATGCGCGTTTTGAGTGATGGAACGAATTTGCATACGACATCGACATCTCTGATGCCCGGGGCCGGGAGGGGAAACAGAAAACAAAATCTCATACGTTTTGCCTTTCATCATGGGGCACTTTAAGGGACATACCATATGCCCCCTCCCCACCCACTCTCAGATATCAAGTGTCAATAAATAAACTAATTGTTTATTTCATTTGAAGCTTTTTAAATATTTATAAGCATTGAACCGATAAATAATCCAACTTATTTTCAACACCAAATGCGTTTCGACTGTTTTTGGACTCACAAAGTGAGGGCAAAGATGGGCAAGTGGGTGAGAGGGATGTACACGGGAATGGGGAATGGGGAATGGAGAGAGACCTTTCAATTTGAATTCCAAATCGAAATTTTTATGGCACTTGGAAATTAAGTAGTGAACCGCACTGAGCAGACACATTGAAACAGATCCAATCCCATTCCAGATGGTAAAAATTAGAGATTGTATACATATGTATATGGGGGGCGGGGAGCAGGGAAGTGTGCACACATATCTATTGGAACATTAAAAATAAATTCATATAATTTCCATTTCAATGGACAGCCAAGTGTAGGGAAGGGCGTTGAAGGAGCTGCCAGGGGGGAGGAGGCTCGTGTGGGTATGGGAAGCCCTGTCAGGATTTAAGCGATTTGAATGTCAAGTTCCATCGATGGCACTATAAATGGCTGAAGGTTTGAAGCCCAACAAGGCTGTCAATTGTTGATGGTAAAATTTGGTTTGGAACATGAGCAGAAATGCATTGATTTCTATCTATATTCATTTGGAATAGATTTCGCCTTATTAACGGCTGAATACCTAACAAAGAAATCATCGATTGCAACCTTAAGCAGATCTCCCAATCATCTGTTACACATCCTATAATACATACATACATATATGTATGTACATATGTAGGCATACGAGAGTATGGAACCCTGTTCTGACATTGCCCAGACATTCATTATATTTGGAATCGTTTTAATTTGGCAATTTCCTCGAGAAACATGCCTGAAATATGTAAGCAAGTAATTTCGAATCGGCAATGCTCATTACAGACACTTTTTGGCCATTTATGATTGTTCCCCAATATACAATAATAATGTATGCCACGATTATCGGCTATGTGTGTGTGTGTGTGAGTGTGTGTGTGTGGGTCGATTAATAAAGCAAATGTGGCCATTTCCCCCCATCTACCCCATCGTGAACTCCGCGTCGCGCCGCGCAGCTCCCTCTCCGTAGCGAATCGAACGGAACCGAACATTTGAGTGGAAACATATCGTCCACATTTTCGCTTTGGTTTTTCAATGGAAAACGAAAAACCAAAGAAAATATCCCAAAGAACAGTTGCAAGAGGCGTGTGCCCTGAATGGGCAGGAGGTGGAGGCGCAGCAGCAGCAACAGCAACAGCGGCAGCGGCAGCAGGATGAATAGAAAGAGGTGGCAGGGAGTGGAGTGGATATACAATATTGGGGGGAATATGATTTGTGTAAAAGTTTCGACGCTCGGCTCGGGCCATGATTAAGCACTTGAAGTGTAATTCGTGTGTCCATGTGTGCGCGAGTGTGCTTAAAAATAGCTGCAATGGAAGCGCACACACGAAACTAAGACCATAACTAAAATCTATATGGATCTGGTGGATCTGTACGATCTGGCGACGGCAGCTGCCTCAGTCTAAGCAACAGCAACAGCAGCACCAGTAGCAGGAGCGTTGCTCCGACGACGACTACGACTACGAATGCTTAAAGTCAATTTTTGAATAATTACGAATCGTTTTTCGCTTTCGTTGTTCTCTAATTATAACAACATCATCATCATAATCATAATCGCAATCATAATTTCATATTTGGCTGACTCTTCGCATTTTGCGGCGTTCTTAATGTGCCAAAAATTTATTTGTATCCCGCACACAGATACTCACTCGCACCAAATCTATCTCACACATGCGATTTTCTATATTTCTCGAAACCAAAAATATTCTTCATTATTTCTTTGGCCTGTCGGTATTTTGCATTTATGGCGATTAATAGGAAAATGAAATTTAGAAAGATTTTGCCAAGTGTGTGCGTGAAAAACTGTTGACAGAAGAGAGGGAAAGAGAGAAAAAGGTTGAAGGATTTTTTTAAGGGTGATATAAGAGATCTTCCTAGGTATTCCAGGCCAAAGATCATCTGATGGTATTAGAACTGTGTCAAACTGTGCAAACTGAACTCGATGATAATTATATGGGTAATAAATTTTCATTTTCGTAATACTTAGAGGGGTTTTACTGATCTATTCCTATTCTGCTACTTTCAGAACTTAACTTATGTTTTTCTGCGACAAACTGCGCTAAAGGTAATGGTAATGGATTCCTTTAAAATCCCCTCGATAATGGATTCTTCCGAATATCAAAAATAAGTTAAACTTTGGGTTCCCTGCTTGCTTCTAGCATCTCCAGGGAGCAGCACTGTAGGATTCCGATGAGGTTAGGGCACATCCGTTCGGCGATAACGCAGATCGTTCAAATACTTAATATTTTGCAATTGTTTTGGTTTTGGTTCTGGAGACGGGAAGTACATACGACCGACGTCATTCGAAGTTTGTTCGGTTAAATGTACTACTGGATGGTTATGGATTCTGTGGGGTGGGCATAAGTTGACGCCGGAAATTATAGAAATTAGCGATGCCAGTGATATTGAGCACAAATTAATATGCAGGCAAAGAGATAAAAGATGAATTTATATGTACAAGACGTCGTCGTATCGCTACGCTGCAGTGCGCTTCTAGTGCGTGCCATATAGAAAAGTATGCGGCGAATCTTTATCTGTATCTAAATCACCAGAATGACAGAGATACAATACAAAGATATATGTGTAACTCTAGATATAAGCGGGGCACTTGCTGTGCGACTAATGACTAAGACTAAGGAGCGCCAGACACACATACACTCACACAAAAAACTTGGCTAATAAAATAGAAATTGGCCCGCTCTGGCTGATTCATATTCGGTTTTATATGGGAATATTCATTCCTTAGTCTCTATATCAGGCGGCAAATTAAGTATAAAGTAATTACCATTTTGCTGGTGTATGTGGGATATATCCTTGGACCGGTACTCTCTTCTTTTATCCTGAGTGAAGTTATATCTGATTTCTCTGGTTTGTTTTTAATCCCAAGAAAGTGTAAGCTTGTGTGTGTGTTTTTTTTTTGTGATTTATTGTAATTTCAAGTTATTTATTAATGTGGCACATATTCAAATTGTTGCAACTAGAATTTGCTTTAGCGTTTTCTTTTTGTTTATTTATTGTATAAGCACTCAAAAATTGTTTATCTGTCGCTTGCCCGATAACTCTCTCTATATATATCATCTGATGGATGGATATATTAGGGATATGTTTTGCGATTTAGGAAGAACAAAATACCGGATCGGAGAACGAACGTTGGCGGTGACACCGAGACACACGGAGACACTGGGAACTTATGCCGCTTGCCGCGTTCGCACTGCTGCACGTTTAGTCAATGACTAAGGGCGGGCAATTCAAAATTTTTTTAAATTCATCAGCGCTGCCAGCGTCAGCGTCGACAGCAGCAAACACACAACAAAAACCCAAAACTAATAAAATCAATTACAAACACACGCACACACAGAAAGCCAACGGGCACCGAATGCCGATGAGAGCGCACACACATAGAGAGACACAGAACGAACGAAGCCGATGAGAGCGCTCGGCAGCACACACAGCGCTCGTTCGGCTCGTTTAATGCACAGCCGAAGTTTGGCTATGAGTTCGGCTATGAATTATGAGGCTGAGGCTGCTGCTGCTGCTGCTTCTGCTCTTCGGCTGTGCTTCTCTTTCGTTCGCTCTCCTTCTCTATCGCTGTGAGTGTGTGTGTGGTACCGCTTTGAATGTGGGCCAAAAGTAATGACAATAGCCGCAATTGTAATATAACGTATTTTGCGCTCCATTCCATGGCTTTGGGCTGGTTGCCAGCTCGATTCTCCTGCTTGGTTCTCTCATTCATTCGTTCTCTCTCTCTTCCAGTAGTCGCTGTGTGGGTGTATGGGTTACTGGTGTGCGTGTGCTGCCAAATGAGCCAAGCAAAACAAAAAGGCAAAAATATGCCTCTCATTCATCGCTGTTTTCTCTCCCCCACACAAACACACACACACGAATGCACTGCTTCCTTTAGCCGCCATATCCGCTCCCCACTGCACTTCCACTACAAAATATTAAACTCTCCTTCTCCCTGGATGCAAGCAAACTATTTAACAAATTTGTGTTTACTTTTGATTTTCGATTTATGGGGGAGAAATTACAACTGCAGCAGCAGCTGCAGCTTCATGGCAGCTTGTGAGTTCTCATGATCCGGCAGCACCCCTTACCATCTTAATTGCATATCTTATATAATCAGGACCCTTCAACAAATCGTCCTTGTATCCCTATTGCTCATATTTCAAAAAACATTAAGCAGCAAACGAACCAACGAACGAACGAATGCAGGAAACCCTCATGTCAACGACCGTTATTACAGTTACTTATTATTCGCCGGGCAACCCATCCAATCCAACCCAACGTAACAATCCATACAGCCCATACCATACCCATACCCCCTAACCCATCCATAATTACACACAAAAGTTCCATATCGCATGGAACATAAGCCGCAGCAGCGGCGCATAAATCGCAATTAATCAAGTGCAAGCCAATGCCTCTAAAACTCTCCAACTCTCTCATTCTCTCTCTCGCTCTTTCTCCTTCTCCATCTGCCATTCCAGGTCCTTCATCTAGTAGCTCTAACCCTGAGAATTTGGAAATTGTTGAAACGACGCATTTGCCAGCCAGAACAGAAGAGCAACCCTCCCAAGCCCAAGCCCAATCCCAAGCCAAAGCCTAAGCACAAACCCAAACCCAATTTCAATTGCTATCCAAAAACCCAACAACAAGTTCAAAAACTCTACGATTTTCAGAACAACAATAACAAGGCATTTTCCAACTCGCTCTCTATCTCTCTCTCTCTCTCCACCAATTGTCCACTTGCCGTCCTGCTCGCTCCTTTGAAAAGCTACTACTAAAAATGTAATCATTATGCTTTATCGTAATAATCAGCAGCGACAGCGACAGAGGCAGCGACAGCGACACAAACTGAAGCAGAGGCAGTGGCAGCGACATCGCAGCAGTCACAATCGCAGTTAGGAGCAAAGTTTTTATTCCCGTTATGAATAGGGTGTGAAAGGGTACATATGACGGCGTTGAAGCGGGGTCGGCTTATGCAGGAATACTACAAGTCAGTCATTATGCGCATATCTATTGTAATTATGGAATGGAATAGAATTCATATTTTTTTGTTTTTTTTTTATTTGAATAGAAGAAAAACATATAATAGGGCACTTTCAATGAATTGGCTGGGAAGGGCAGGGTGTGCTCTGTCAATCCTCAACCATCTCGTGTGTGCTTATGTGCTTATATCCCCGAGAATACAGATCTGAAGGAAATGTAGGAAGCCCAGTAAAGCTTTTACTCATTATGAATCTGTATGCTGGGTATCAAAATGCTTATTCAATTCCCACTTGTTTCCCAGGACACACACACACACACACAACTACAGCCACAGCTGGTACAACAATGGACAAACGTACAGTAGTAATACTAGCCAGAGAAAGAGAGAAAAGCAAAGAGGACTCGGAGTATGAGAAATGGAGAGAGACTAGCAAACAAACAAAACTAAATTACAACAATTCCAAAAATTTATAATTGCGCTCATGCGAACGCACACACACACACAAAACCCCATGGAGGAACAGAAAAGCACAAGTTAGAGCATCTCAAACCACCACCAATGCCACCCCCTGCCCCACCCAAGTCACTTTAGCCACCCCTTCCTCTTTCTCACAGTCAAAATCGCAGTCCCTGCCACTGGCACTGCCACTGCCAATGGCACCGCCGCCACCCAACCATAATCATCATCATAGTCATCATCATCGGGGTTTGCCTTCTCGCCTTACAATTCGCTATGCAGGCGCGCAGGGGGGGACGCAGGAGGACGAACTAACAAAAAACCCGAAAGGAGCAGAAGAAGCACAAACAACAACACACAAAAAAAAAAAAACGCCGGCAGTTAAGTTAAAATGTACTTAGAGTTTAAGCGTAACCCCGAAATCCCAATCCCAGCCGAACCCGAAACGAGATTGTGTGTTTTAAGCGTTTTAGTTACCACCACCACCCCCCAGCCCACCCCTAGTCTCAGCCCAACCCCATCCAACCCATCCCTCACTCGCTTTCGCTCTCACTCCACTCCACTCCTCTCTCTCACAATTCCACTGTGCTCGGCTCTCAGTCGACGTCGACTTCGTCAGCCATCTTGTGCGGCGTTATTAAATTTTATACAAATACTAAAAATGAAATCAAAATTTTCTTATTACAATGACTATTTTGAGACCATCCCATACCACCCCACCGCAGCCCAGCCATACCGTTTCCTTTGGCCCGCTGTACCATCTGCTGTCCTTTTCTTTTCTATTATTCTTATTCTACGTTTGCTTCTTCCTCTTCGTCTGCTTCTTGTTCTGCCTTAACAGCTGTGCTTTGGGCTGGGCTTGGTAGTTGCTTCGGTCTCGCTCTTCGAGTCTCATCGAATGGGGTGGCAGGGGAGGGCACATTTCATTATACATACCCTCTTTAAAGGAGAGTATGGAAGATCTAGGAAGAAGTACTACAACAGATTCCAAAGATCACAATCTTTCCATGAGCAGAGTTATTATTCCAACATTAACCCCATAGTAAATTGTGGAACTTGTGACTTTTTTTCGATATCTATAACACCATTAATAGACTATCAACATAGTCGGCTTGTTTTTAGATTCTGAATCATTTCGTTTTTGGTTTCTCCTTTCTCGTATAAATATGTATGTATATGTATGATGTATGTATATTTGTTTGTGTGTCTTTTTGTGGAATGAAATGGTACTTATGCCACTACTTATCGACTGCATTCATTGTTACGAGGAGGAAAACGTAAAAGTTTTTAGTTTTTGACTGTTGACCCCCACCCCACACCCAAGACCTCAACCCTTTTAGTCTCACACCCGCACTGGAAAACTTTCTCTGGATGGAAGTCATGCAAAACGTCCGAAGATAAATTCATAAAATTCAATTATAAATTTCAGTTACAAATAACAAGAAGTAAAGGAACAAAAATTTAACCAGTGAATGGTAAAAATGTTTTACGACTTCCTGTTGCAACTAAATCCATGAATCTACCTACCAACAACCAAAAAAAAATGAACACGAATTTACCTGAAGATACTTAAAATTTAAATTAAACATTGGGAAAAAGGTTTTGCCTAAACAAATCTTCGTCTGATAAGCAGCGCAGAGCCGAAAAGAAAGAAATTCCAAAGATAGGATATACGACAACCCAAAGGACAAGTGATGAATAATACCAATCACGTACGACGGACAGCGACAGCTACAGCTACACGGAATGGTTAGGGTGTGGAAGGGCAGGGCAGTGCAGTGAACGGGCAGGGGAGCGGAGCGGAGCCCACCTTCGTGGCCTAATCAAAAGAGCATTGTAAACTAAGCCAAGACAAGACAAGTCGAGAGACAAGCGAGGAATTCCAATGCTGAAAGGATCGTCAAATGCCGAGCCAAAGATCAGGCAAAGGTCTGGGCGAGAACGAGAACAAAAATGCGTAATCTCACAACAAAAACAACAAAAATATATTCTGTGCTGCACACTGAAACAACAAATTAAGTGCCAACAGAGAGAGAGAGGGAGAAGGAAAAGAACTACACCTACACCGCACCTTTATGGTTATAGCCAAGGTATATCTATACAAGGTGTGCGCACAGCAAGAGAGCGCTCTTACGTTGGGAAGCTGGGGAGACAGAGATCACTGGGTGAGCCTCACCTTCGAGTCATGCCGCACCTCTTGTGAGTGTACCTTGGGACATATCTACATAAATCTACGAAATGAAAACATTTTTCATGCGCTTCAAAAGACTGTCAGAGACAGAGAGAGAGAGAGAGAAAGAGACAGAGAGAGAGGGATAGTGATCCATTGGGAGACAATTAGTTGAGCCGAGAGACAGACAGGCTTCCATCTTCCAGCAATCTGCTCCTCACGCTTCGCTATGGGTATGGCTATGCGCTTTGGGTATACTACACACTCGCACGTCAAAAGGTCAAGCCGACTCTCTTTGATATTGGAAGCATTGATCTATTGTCTGTGTTCGGTTATCCCGCTCGCACTCGTAACTGCATTTTATACGGTTCTCGTTCTTAGTGCGATTCCTTTTATTTCGTTGTTCTCCCTCCTCCTATCCTATGATTCTTTCTTTCGTTCTTTCGGTTTTAGTGAGTTGCTTCGTCAAAATGATTGATTTGTAGGTGATGAATTACAACAACTATACGCTAAGGTCGGGTTAGTTAGGAGCCCACCACCACCACCGAAATGCACCGAAATGCAGACAGACAGACAAATAGATGGGATGGATAGTCGGGGGAACAGATAGATAGATAGATATGTGAGAAAGGTACGCGAGAGTATATGGGACATAGTGAGGATTAAATACGAAATTTTCCATTTAAAAATATCTCTCATTGTTCGCATTCGTTTTTTGTTTTGTTTTGTTACACTCTGCCCCTCTCTCTCTCTCTCTCCCTTTTTTTTTTTGGTTATGGTTTGCTCATTTTCTTTTTCTGGTTTTTTTTACGGTGGGGGGAGGGAGGTGCAGCTTAAAACGTTTTCCACAGATAAAACTGATATCGGGATTTGGGAAAATTAATTATTGCAGCCATAAGGAATGGACAATGACAACAATATAGGCGAGTCATCTGTGAGGGATGGTTGTCATTTAGTTGATGGACTCCATGTACAGCCAAGGACTTTCCCAGTGGCAGGGGGATCTCTGGCTAAGATAAAGAGAAATCCCATTAAGTTTGAACATTTCTTCATTTTTTACAATCAATCGTCACAGTGAGGGATTCAATAGAGTCTTGTCTTAGATCAAGTAAAATAACTTTAAGTGCATTTTGGAGTAAAAAAAAATTATAGAATAAGGAATGATATAATAAACAAGTCTAGAAATATGCGAATTTTTTTGTGTTTCTTTTGAATCACTTTTACATCATTTGTTTGGAACGCAACCTGAATCCGAATTAGTTGATTACATTTTTTAAGCTCTCCATAGCTTTCATATCTCTAGTCGCAAATCATTCCATTTCAACAACTCTATTCAACAATTTTCGAACGGAATTCTCTACGCACCGCCTCTGGTGCACACCCCCGTGTGCTGCAGTTCCAATTGCCGCGACCGGTCGCAACTAATTTGCACATCTTTCAACAGTTTAATGCATCATTGCTGGATTTCAGCTCCCCCAGTTTCCATTTCGAATTCAAAAGTAGCAAAAGCAACAAGAGCAACCAACCAACCAACCCTCTTCGGTCGAGGGTGTACTTGGTGGTTCAATGGAAATGTTGTAACCCATAAGACAATGGCTTTGATTTCAATATAAATTTACAAACGCCTCACTGGGCAATATGTAAGAATGAGAACAGGAGGAAGGGAGGAACGGGAGGAACGGGAGGAACGGGATGGCATGGGAGACGAGATGGGAGACAAAGTTCGTTAATAAAAATCTATACTGTAGCTGGGAAAAGACTGAGAAAATTCAAATGGCTTCATGGCAATCAAAAATATTTAGCCCATTAATACAGTTACACAATGGCCAGGCCATAAATATACATACGTACATACATATGTACATCTGTACAGTACTGTATACTCGCAGAGATATATAAATACATAGATATTATGATGATTATTGCCTTGGCTATCCCTCACAAAAGTTCCCTACCCCCCTCCTCGTTGGCAACCCATTCTATTTCGTATCTTGGGGTAAATATCTAAACACGGCTCGGCTCTCTGCCGCTCTGACTTTGTATCTGATTCGAGTATCTCTTTGTGTTTGTGTGTGTCTGTTTGTGTGCAACCCTGCAACAACAACTGGAGTGGAGTGTCTCTGCTCTGTTGTTCCTTATTGCTAAATATGTAAATACATTTGCCTAACTTTAGAGCCGAGGTCTGGCCATGTGATTTGGAAATCTCTTCATCAGCGCACAAAAACACTCGACAAAAGGGAAAATTGAAATACGCTTTCAGCGGCCGCTCGCTCGTATTTGAATTACAAATGTGGTACAGTTTTTACCTAGACATCTAGATGCAGATACGCAGATACTTTTCATAACTTTGTGCCGGCTTGTCCTTCAAAATCCACCCACTTTCCACTGACTCGAAATTGTGTGATTGTGATTGTCAGCTATTTTAATTTGGTTTAATAATAGGCTGAAAATCTCCTGGGAGGAGGACACAGCCCTGTCATATGAGGGATGGATGGTTGCACTACAGTTTCAAACTTTGATGGCATTATAACTTAGACGACAACAGGGATTTGTCTTTGGTCTTTGGTAATATTTGGGACACCTGTCCAAATGGAAATTTGATCTTCAAACGGAATACTGAACACACACTCACACACCTAGTGCTATCAGGATCTATAGACTTATCTCTGTATAATCTTCAAACAAAAGACTAAGGGCCAAAGGCAGCTGCGCAGTTTTGCCAAAAGCAAATCACGACTCGATGGATGGTACGAGGAAAACTAGTTCCTAAAACTACGCATATAAGGCAGATGGAAGGGCACCAGCACAGCCCAAGTAGGAAACAAAGACGCATTTAGTTTGGCTTTCAGGACACGCAGTTACATCCCGTTTTCATTCGTTTTGTTTATGTTTTTCTATTTAGCCTAAGACGTGGATGAGCACTGCGACGGAGAAGGGAAACACACACACGCACAATATATGTATGTACGAACGTACGGAGATCTCGGGGCATTAGGCGCTCTTATTATACTCACTCGTGCGCCCTCTGTTCCTGTTCCTATTCCTACGCAAAACAAGGAAACCATAAACCATTAACATGAAAAAAAGGATAACGTGTTCCTTTTGTTATCTCTCCACCTACCCCTCCCATCCCCTCTACCAGGCGCAGTCTCAGTTTTATTCTCTTTCTGTGTGTTTGCACAAGACGCAAAAAATTTTTACCAAGAACATGATGATGTACAACAACAACCATGTGAAATAAAACATATCCAAAGCAAACTCAGCCTCAAGGTACGAATTATATTGCTCAGGTAGTCAGAGATCAGAGATCTGTCTCTTGCTCTCTCTCTCTCTCTGTCTGTCTCTCCCTCTCTCTGCGTTTTGGGGTGTTCAAATTTAGTTTCGGTCTCGGTTTTTGCGTGCGATTTTGTTGCCATTGGAATTTTATTCCTGGTGTGGATTTACCAGCCAAGCGACGCATTTGAGTACAGTTGATCTTGGGATCGGAAATGTTATTCGATAGCAGGAATCTGCCTCCTTTTGGAGATTTGTGTATTCAGGTTTTTTTTTTTTTATGTGAAACTGAATAACTAAGAACATTGTAGAAGAGATTTAATGCCGCTTTGTCTTGGCATTCTAGTTTTGAAAAGTTGAAAAGATTTTAGATGGTAGAGGATTCGATGACTTTAATTGAAGGTCCTTTGTATTATTTCTATTGAGAGAGACTGCTGAGAGACTGCGTTGAGGGATTCACATAATACAATTGAAGCGATTAAATTCGAGGGGGAAACTGGTATATCAAGTCCCAATGCTACAGTTTCAGCTGCTTTGCTGTCAAGCAAGAGGTGGCTTGGTTGCACCCCAAACACCCACATCCTTAGATTCCATTTGCTGAGTAGTAGTAGTGGATTAGCCTGGTTAGAACTGACAGTTTGTAGGAAAGCTCAACAACTATAAAATAGCACCTCTCCATGCTTGAAGTGGAGGATATCCTGCTGGTGTCAATCAAATTGCTGCCACTCTCGTTTCTCCATCAACTCTGCTTATCCCGTTGATACTTTTGGTTGTTGTCATGTCTCGAGGCTCAACATGTGTTCCCTGGCCGCCACCAACTGTTGACATTAAACTTGTGGTTGCCGCTGCTCCTCCACTGCTGTTATCAGGCCAGATACACTGGCAACAGCATGTGCAGGAGCGAGAGTTGGGCAATTCTGTTGTGACATGTCCCAGCAACACGTTTGCCGTTGAGTCACACACACACGCAAACACACGAGTCGCGCGGAACAGACACATGCCATCGGTTGTTGTTGCATATTTAGTGGCATTTAGCTGTGTCGTTTTTTTGTCCGTCCTCCGTCCCACATCCTCATCACGGGCCATAACCTGAACCTGACCTATGACATTAGCAACAGCCGAGCAGAGGCCAAGCCCTGCACATGTACAATACACATGCATGAGCACGAAGAGAAAAAGCCAAAACAAAACAAAAACAAAAACAAAGCAGAGACAGACAGACAGTCAGGGAGAGAGAGTGAGAGAGAGCGTGCAGAAAGCTGAAAACGGAAGGACAGCTATCGCAGTCTGTCGCCTCACCTTTACCGTACGGTAGAATAAAGAGAGAGAAGGAGGGCGAGACGAAACGAAACGAAGCGAATTCTCGTGTGCTCTCAGCATGTGTTGCCTCCGCTGCTCTCTTCCCTTCCTCGTTTTTGGCCATTTCACACAGCACAGCACGTGAGTAAAATGCTGCGGCGACTGCGGCTGTTGTTCCTCATGTTGTTGCTGTCCTTTTTGGCGGCGCGTGTCTGTGTGAGAGAGAGAGAGGCCTGCCGGTCTTTCTCCATGTGTGAGTGTCCTCAACAGGTGTTGCTGCCATTTGTTGTGACTGGCTGGGCTGGCTGACCTTCTGCTGCCGCTACTCTGCGGCCTGCAAATTCATGAAAAATTCATTCAGAAAAGTGTTCTATCCTTTATCCACCTCCATCTCTCCATCCCCCCAACACTGAAATGATAGCAAAAACCTTTAACACAAATTTAAGCTTTCAGCAATCTTGCAAAAAAAAAAAAAAATACCGAAGCTTTTGATACCCTTCCAAGTCCATGGGCTGCAAATTGGGAGAGCCATAAATAAATATTTCTATGATATTAAAGTTTTTTTTATTTGGTTACAATTTCTACAGAATGAAAAAGGTTTTTACAACAAGGAGCTGGGCTAATGCAGGCGTGACTTATCAATAATCTAAATACTTTATAGGGTCTACAATCATAACACACTCTTGGCTAGGGTATATAAGTGAGATGAAATTTTAATATAATTTTTTATCAAGCAACAAAAACAAACAACATCTATTCAAGACTTGAGTTCTGTTTCTCTTTGTTGTCTCTCATTCGGATGAAAGCCAATGGAAAAGCAACAATAAAAATCAAAATGGGCGCAAGAATAATGGATAGAAGAAAAAAAGTTACTCGCGCTGTCTGTCTCCCTCTCAGTCGCTCTTCGAGTCGAACGACTTTGAGTTAAGTACACAATACATACAGATCCGCATCTCGATATATGCATGCCTATGTGTGTGTGTGTGTGTGTATTTAAAGTACCCAAAAATAACCAAAGCTGGAAGAACTGAGGCGAAAAGAGTGAAAGACAAATTGTTTTCAAACGTCGTAATCAAGAAATGATTTCCTAAAATATGCGCGTTGTCGACTTTTTGAATTTTGGATTATTGCCATGGCAGGGAAAGGGAGGGCGCAGCCAGAAATAATTGTCGCACAACAGCGAAGTGTGGAATGCCCTACAATAATAAAATTAATAATAAAAATAAAATTCCATGATAAAATATGTTACTTAGGACCAAGAAATTCCTCACTGTATTTGGATTCAGAAGTGCTTTGCATTTCGGATATTTCCTTTGACAAAATATTAGAAAAATGGCCAACAATCTGCCATAAACTGTGATAATCCGACCAAAACCCTATCAAATCCTTAGCGAAAAAAGAAGGTGTTCCCTTTGAACCGAAACCAAATTCAGATCCTGAGTGAGAGTATAGACAATGAGAAAAACAATCACGGACAAGGCCGGAAGAACTTCCCTGTCGCAAAAACTCAGAGACTGAGGTTAAGATTGAGGTTGAGGCAAGATGAGGGATGCGCCAAAGGGATGCAAAATGCTCAAAGATAGTTTGATAAATAAATCTCCGAGCGAAGGAGATGAGAATGGAAATGGAAATGAAAATGAAGATGAAAAGGAGTTCCGTTTGCAACCTCCAGATGGATGGGTTTCCTTTATTTTTGGTCATGACAACACAACCCCACTGTCGTTTCCAGTGACAAAGTACAGTTCTTTTTTTTTTTGCGTTTTGTTCTTTCTTGTATTTTGTTTGTTGTTGCAACGAGCCATAGATACTTGAACCAATTCAAAAGCGTCGCCTAGCAGGGTTGGATGATACTACTCCTCGTATCTGCGAGAACAAGACCCTAATGGAAATTAATAGAATGGCATAAGGAAAAACATTCCCATATCTATCCGTTCGTATATATAAATTTATGATTTGATTACACCAGCTCAAGTGTCGCCGCCGCCGCTGGCACTGCCGCTGCCACTGCTGTGCTGTGTGCATCTTTCGGAAACATTTGCTAATGGCTTTTGTTTATTTGAATTTGACGAAAGGGCAGCTGGCTCCGGGCCGGGGATTGATTGGTGTAATGTTGAGCATACCATACACTCATGTGCGAGTGCCCCTGCTGTGTGGCAGTGATTCGGATTGCTCAAACTGTGCCCTCTGCCTGCCTGTCCCGGCACTTGAGAAGCAACAAATTGTCGCATTTCAATCGCTCCACTCAATGCTGCCCCAATTTGCCGGCCGAGGGTTCGACTGTGTTTCCAGTACCCCCATTCCCCACTCCCCACCAGCTATTGTCACTCGTATCTGGGGCGTCGTCTTTTGTTTCATGTCTATATGCAGCAAGAGCCTCGAAGTTCGGGTTAAGATCTTCTAATTTGTTTAACCAAGTACCAGAGAGTTGCACAGACCTTAGTTATTTTTGATTTCTTTGGAGAAGCACAAACCGAAGCTTCTACACATCAAGCAGTTCCCGAAGACGCGAACTTTCGAATTTTCTCAAAATTTAAGCTACAGGAGGAGGCTTTTGAATGACTCCCCAGTCAGGGGAGTTCAGGGGTTTCAGGGCAGGACAACATTTGTTTAATGCGAGCAACAAGGATTCGTTGGATGTGCCTGCTGTTCGGGAGGCGTTCATTGTGGGCGTTTAATCACCCACAATCGCAACCACCCACTTGACACCCCACACCAATTGTTTTAAGAACTTTCCACAAGAGCCAAGGAAGAGGATGATGATGGTAAGGGGAGCACATCTTTTACAAGTGGGAGGAACTCTTAAATCGCCATCAAATAATTTCCAAGTTTGAGTTGAACAAATGCATAAATAACAGAAAAGAAAACCCAGACAGACAGACAGACACAGACACAGACACACGCACAGACCCAGAGACTAAGTAAATTATCCAAGTTTTAGGCTCCACCCAGATGGTTCTTTGTATGAGTGTGAGCACATATGCATGTACATAGATACATATGCATGTATGTATGTACATATGTATATATTACTGAGTTATCGCTGTGGCCCCAACTGGTTTCGTGTTTAAAGTAAGCAACATTTAAATTAGCGAATAAAAATATATTATTAATGCGAAAACATGTTTATAACAGCAACAAATACTCTCTCACAGACAGACACACACACACACACAGATATAGAGAGTAAGAACGAAAAGCAATAGAGAGTAAGACGGGGAGAGAACGCTGCTCAGCGCTGTCTGAAGGTGCGAGCGAGGAGGCCTACACAATTGTTCAAAAAAACAAAAGCAAAATTCTCGCTTTGTGTAAAGTTTTTTGGGGCGGGGCCCCAGCACCCAGCACCCAAAGAACAACGAACCAAAGTAAACCAAAAGCCAGCCCCATAAAGAAATTAAATGATATTAATAAATTAGACTCGGAATCAGAATTGGCAGCAAAATGCGAAATTTGTAATGGCGAAATTTGGGTGGAGAGAGCCACGTCTCGTTAGCCATTATATGTATACATATACATATGTACATTGTACATACTCATATACATATGTATTTGATTTGTATTCTAACTTATTATTTGCTTGTTTGAATGGCAATATAATCACGTAGCCGAAAGAGGTGCGAGGGTATAATCAAATAATATATATATTTAGAAATATTTGTATAAATATAGACAGACATCAGTGGATTGATCTATTAATCAATTAGGAACTTTAGGAATGTATATGATTGGAATTTTAATGTGTAATAAAGTTTTAAAAGTTTTCCACACTCTCACAGAACAATAAAGTGGATATAAAAATTGTATTAATTTGTATAAATTTGCCAAACTACTAACATGTAACTATCCCCAGTTAAGCGGGGAATATCCCAAAGAATCAACGTCTCAACCGCTACTCTACTACCAGACTCTGTCCTTGTGATAATTACAGCCAAGTCTAGTCCCATACCTTCTAGAATCTGTAGAATTTAACCCCTTTGAACCCATTAAATGTAATCTAACGTAATCCCTTTCAAAACTCATTAGTCCACCCGCGCCTTTTCAGTTTCCCCTGCCCCTGTCACTCCACATGCTATCCCCCCGCCATTGCCCATCAAGAACTAGTTTTAAGCCTTTATTTTTATTATTTTCTACTTTGGTTGTTGCTTTTTTTGCACAAACATTTTAATTTCAAGTGACGCAGAGAAGCTTGATTTTTGTACGTATTTTCTGTTGGACTGTGGCTCTCTGGGCACGTATTTACATACAAATGTATCTCACAGATACAGATAGCAAGCACACAGCGCGCACATACCTTTGCCGCATACTTAACGCACTCGAGTGACAATAATTGAATTCATTATTACCACAAAAATTTAAGAAAAAAAAAAAAGATTGAAAAAAAAACAGAAAACCGAAAATCAACTTTGGCTGGTGGAGGCCTTAAAGGGAGTGAAGTTCGGGGAAGCGAAGCGTACTACCGCTTGGCTAGGATTAACAATGGCGGGTAATTAACCTGATAGATCCACTGGCCTTGGGAACCGAAGCAAGCAAGACCCGCTGCTCCGAGTCTGTCACCAATCCAAGCCACAAGCAGACCAGCCAGCATTCGATTCTGTTACCATTTTTATTTGGGCTACGTGCGGGTTTTACTTATTAGACCTCTAAGCCGAGCTGCGTGTGCCTATGGCCCGGTCCTATTTACCATATAGTCGGACCACATAGTCCGATAGGACCGGCTTCTTGGCCATAAAGTGTGTGTCTACTCTTGAAGAGGGTATTCCACTATTTATGGTACAACTGTCAGGATCTGTTGATTACACAAGTTCTATATACTTATACCTGATCATATAAGGCTTAGACTTAGATCGAAAGACTATGGAATATAATCCTACAACAGGAAAGACCCATCTGCAAGAGTATCCACACCTTCGACTCTGGAAGATGGGGCTTTCGTTCTGGTTTTATTGTTTACCATGCCTCATATTGACATGATCTTCGTGCCGCTTGGAGAATAAACTTTTTTGCAAAACTAAAGCAGAAAGAGAAACGGAAAAAATCTTTATCAGCGGAGGTCAACAAACTGCGGATAACGTCCACGTCCCTGTCCTCTGTCCCTGTCCCTAGCCACGGTAACATCCGTAGCTGTAGTATGTGGCTTTCTTTATCAGATAATTGAGTTAAAGGTAAGCAAAGTGCGCTAACATTACGTTTAACGTGGACAAAGTGTCTGTGTGTGACTCAAGAGCCATAAACTTGGCACTATGCTAACGGTAATTTGCGACCTCATAAAAGCCAATGCTATTGCACCGCTTTGATTTCCATTTTTGTTACTTTACCTATTCGATAAGATATACATATCATTTATAGTTACACAAAGCTTTAGGCATAACCAAGACTCACATAATTTTAGTTATTTTGGAGAGAAAATCAAGGGACAGTCACGCCACAAACGTTGACTGGTAGCGCAGGTGTCACCCAATAGGAGATTTCACTGTATTTTCATGAAAAACTAATTGAAATATGAATATTTTAAGTATAGCTCACCATAAATTCACAATTTTCCAAAGAACATGATCACATTCGATTGAATTTGACTTTAAACACGTATTTTATTTAAATTTTAATCCAATAATCTATTTCAAGTTGAATCACGTTTTTCTGTATCTGATTTGATTTGATTATCGCAATTTTGGTTTCGTTCAAATGCGAAAGTGATGCGAGCATCAAAAGAAAAATCAAAGACTAATTGAAGTACAATATCTTTCATTGGCGTTGCCGCAAATCACGCGATTCAAAGAACCACACAAATAAAGAGCTAAAAAAAAAAGATGTATGTACATATGAATAGCAAGAACTAAAAACCGCGCACTAGGACAGACAGAGGGAGAGAGATGACAGCCAAACCGAAGGCGTCAGAAACTGCACTGAAATGCCGCCGACGGAATGGGAAATGCTGGAATCGAGGAATCGGCCAGAGCTTCGCATAAACAAACGTCGGCACATACGCAAACAAATGTACATATGTATGTACGTGTGTATGTATTTTTACGTATTTCTATGTATTTGTATGCATTTCAAAGCATAAAAAGTTAAGCTTCTGTTATCTACCGACCGTTTTTGAGAAAAATCTACGGAAAAACGGAAACATATCTATCAATACATATTTACATGGGTTTGGGAATAGTGAAATAAATTTGACTGGATGTTCATGTGCACACCAATGTGAATGGCAAAATTTACCGACAGTGAAAAATGATCGTATCATAGTAGCTTAGAGCTTTCCCTAAGCCGCCTGCCCCCCTCCCTCCTTTGCTTTTTGCCGTTCTACTTCCACTTCTTGCTCTATTTCTATTCCACAGCTTTATCCTAAGCTTCTGCATATTCCTCTTCCTTGTTTTCAGTTGCTCCCACTGATTCTTCCTACACTCTTTCCATTGCTTCATTCCACTTTGCTTCATCGTTAAATTCGCTGATGCTGCTTCGGTTTTAGTTGTTTTGTTCTCGCCTTTGAAGGAAATTTGCTGACAATTGCAATAGATGTTTTTGTATTTTCTTTCGCTTCTCGTTTCGTTCAACGGTTGAGGCAGAGATGGCTAGGGAAAGAAGTGAGGAGGGACTGCAGAGTAAGGTAGTCTTATTTCAATTTACAACCAAGTGACGAAGTCTCACAATTCAATGTTTAAAGTTTTTATCACGTTGTGGACAACAACAACAACAACATCACAAACACACAGCGCCACACACACACACATACAAACGCTTTAACACAAACAAACAAATGGAGCAAATGCAGGCAACAGATGCGGGTGCTCCACGAAGGAGGAGGTGGAGAGGGTGCTGATTGTGGGGCATGGACAGGCAATATGCAAAAGCCCGCGTTTCGGTGTGTCCCAGGTCCCACAATATGGTTAATATGACGCGACAGTTCGCTTAGTCAGCCCGCTGCTCTCTCAAGACGGCGCGGCTGTGCGGGGCGGGAGGAGGCACTAAATGTTTAGTAACCAACTGAAATAGTAGCACTCGTGTTAGTATCGGTTCATGAAAAACGAACAACACCAACAACTATGGCGACAGCAGTAGCAGCAGCAGTAGCAGAAATAATTGAAAAACAAATAACACCGAAGGAAGGGTACCCTTAGAAAGTACCCAAAGCTTTGGATACCCAAACAGATCGATAATTCCTAAGATCTGATTATGTATATATTACATATGCATATATTATGGGCTATGAAATTCCATTCTGCGTTGCAAAAATTTGCTAAAAACAATTATACCTTTGGCAAGGGTATAAGAAGCATTTCGGTTTACATAGAGTTTCGCATGTAGAAACACGACTTGCACTTGGATTTGGAATATGAATACATACATATGTATGTATGTATGTATATGGTTAATAATGGGAGCGTGAGGGGTAGCTATGGGGGGAAGTGGTAAGCAAACGACGTCAGCGTAAACTGATTACCCCGAAGATCTATTGAGCTGCACAAGCGGCACGTACATGACGTTTTTGGGCAGCAAAGCAAAGAGGAATTGTGAGGGGTGGGGAGGGAGGGGTAGTGTGACTATGGGAAACCTTCGTTTCGGGAGTTTGGTTCTCAACACTGTGGAAAAAAGCAACAACAATAAACGCCCGATTACTTCAAAGTTCTAGTTAAAACCGAGTGCATATAGGAAGTCAACGGTAAGGTTTTAAATTACAGTTGCCCCAATACGATGATTGTGAAATCAGTCTTGAGCTAGCACACGGTTCTCAAGAACTACTTTCAATGGAAAGTGGCTGATAAACACTCAGAGAGAGAGAGAGAGAAAAATATAGAGAGCGATTATTAAATGTAAACTTATGACAACCTCTGTTTTGTTTAAGGACTAGTTTTCATCTACCCGCCCGCGCGGCTTATAAGCTTCCCGTCTTTGGCTATCTCGCTCTACCTGCCGCTGCATCATCACTTACTCATCACTTACCGTTAATCTCAATCACTCAATCACCTGTGGGGGCGGCTGTATCGCTTCTCCGGAGTAGTCAGCGTTATTTTTTTATCGCCAGCCGGCAAAACTATTACTGTAATAGCACTCACATTCCATATACTTCGTACATGTGTGTACGTACATATAACACCCACCACAAAACTGCACGTAGTGAAATTTAGCTGCCAACTAAACCAAACTTTTTCTGATCTACATAGAAACTGAATCTTCCAGAGGCACACTCACGCTGCTGCTTCAACACAGGCGCAATGCCAGCGTCAGCGCCACCGCCACACACCAACAAAAATGCGCACATAACTTTACTCCAACTTGGAATTCCAGCAGAATTTTGCACGAAAATGAACACGTGCTGCATTTGCCCCACGCAGGACATGGGCAGCGGGCGGGCGGGCGGTGAAGAGGAATGGAAGAATGGGGCTTGGCCACAGCCGCAGACAATAACAAAAGCAAAGTTTGAGTGCAGTCTATTGTGGGTGACTCACTCACCGAGTCGCACTCACTCACACGCGCTCAGCTGCAATGTCCCAAGGTAGATTATTTGCAAGGTAAGCAAAATAGAGAATGATTTTTCGATCTGTGCATTTGCATATATATGTACATAAAAAGAAAGCGAGAAACGAGAGTGCCGTAAAGTGCGACTGCCTAACCCTTTATTTAACATACCTTGCTATGACCACTTTATGGACAGAGAGGGAGGGGGACAAAGGGAAAGAGCCCCGCGCGTCGTTTGGTTCCGATAAGAGCATTTACTACGCGCCCGATTTACAAATTAGTATGAGGCGGCTGTGCCAAGTTTTGCCATGTCTAACTTAGTTGGCCGCCGGGAGTAAGTGAGCGTGAGGGTGTAGTATATGTGAGTGGGAGTGGGAGTGCAGTGCAGCTGGCCGAGAGCCATGGAAATGCGAATCTTTTGCGGTGCGTCTGCTTGAAACTTTAGTCGCCCCGGCTAACTTTTAGCAAAAACTTTTGATTTGAGTACCTGCCACTAACTAAGCAGGGGCCCAGGCAAAAAAGCCACAGGCACCCAGCATACACACACACATGCTCCCAGTGCCAATGGCATTGCTGGGGCCATAGCTGGCGGCTGGGTCCTATCGTCCGGGGGCACAAAACCACGCATTGAACTATGAAAATCAGAAAACTTTGCAGACGAAAATTTCCAGCAATGCATTTGAACAAAAATAAAAAGCAGAGATGACTTACCGCACCGCTCGCCATCGCCATCACCATTGAAGTTTTAGTTGGAGTTGAAGTTTTCCCAGGAGGAGCGAAGCCACAATTTCAGTTGCAAATTACAGAACCGGCACAATTACAACAACAGGCGAATGCTACGAATAATGCACACAGCATAGTTTTCAAAATACCGCAAGAACTGCGCGGTAACAAGAACAGGGCTGTTCTGCCCAAAAACAGCTGATTCGCCAGGGCTGCACTGTAAACGCCGTTGAAGATTTGAAATTATAATTTCTGGCAAATAAAACCGACATTAATTAATATTAGTTCATTGCTGTGCCAATTCCAATTCCTCGTTGGAATTGGAGGACGCATCCAGCGTCTTCTGGGATGGATGAGTGCTCATCAGCATGTTGGCCGTGAGCAGGTGAAACCAACGGAAGCGATTCAGATAGTTTTCAGCACCGATGCTGATGAAATAGAGTTTGAGTGGGCGCATGCTGCGCCGCGGGTGCCTCGGCCGTTTCCTCACAGTCCCGTCCGGGCACTCCACAAACTTGGCCGTGTGTGTCAGCAGCAGGTCCATGGCAAAGGTGCAGTGTAGATAGTAAACGGCAGTGGCGTACAGCGCCACCTTTGAATTGTCCCGACAGCACACATAGAAGCCGTGCCAGCTCTCCCCTTGAGCCTTCATGGACAGCAACTTTTGGCCGTGCAGCGCCAGGTACATGTGCACAAAGATGGTGACCAAATGCAGGGTGCCAAGGAGTCCGCTGAAGACAGACTCCAGTTTCATGGTCGGCTTCTCGGCATAGAACATGCCGACGATGGACAGCACGCAGATGATGGAGGAGCCGCCGTAGGAGGTGCACAGCAGGAAGTTGTGCGGTATGCCCTCGTCCTGGAAGCACCGCCAGTGAATGTAGCAGCAGCAGAAGCTCAGCACCAGCTCCAGCACCTTGAAGAGCAGCCACACGGGCTTCTTAGAGCGCATCGCATCGCCTGGCCCAGTCCAAGCAGAATACTCAATCAAACGATTTTATCGGGTAACAGAAGGATACATTCAGATACATTAAAATCGAGATCGACAGACCTACTGCGATCTACATTGGCTAGAGAATACTTAGGAATAACGATCGATATACATATAGATATAGTTGCTATAGTGGCCTGCCTCCTCTCTACTTGCGCCAGTACTGGGTGAATCTGTGGATCTGCTCGACAAGTGCTGGCATTACGGCCGTTATGGATATGTCCAGCAAACTCTGCAGATGCTGGACGGCCTCCTCGTCGGTGAGGCCCAGCTGTAGGTTCTCCTCCACCTTCTTGACCGCCTTGTCCGGCTCTAGGGCAATATCCGGCACCGTGGCATCCACCATTAGCGAGAACAGATTGAGCATGACATTGGCATGCCTTCTCAGATGCAAATACGCCGTATAGCACTGCTTACGGAACTCGTGATGATGGTCCGAACTGACGCCGCCCATGGCCTCGACCATTTCCTTGCTCAGCTTCATGGGCGGCGGCATGGGCTTGGGATCGCGTCCCAGAATGTATCCGAAATCGATGTGGAACAGCTTGCCATTGGTCGTCAGCAGCAGGTTGTCCAAGTGCCGATCGCCCACACCTTGCAGAGAGTTCGAAAGGGTGAGCTGAATGGAGCTATGGGGAGATCTTTCATGCTTACCCAACAAGTAGGTGATGACACAATAGCCGGCACAGCTCTTGATGTAGGTGTCCATGACCTCGGCGGATATGCCGTAGGGTCCGTTGTCACAGGGATGATGTCGTCGGAAGAAGTTGTGGATGTTGCCCTCGCGGGCCAGAACCTCCGCCACGGTGCAGGACTCGACGTACTGCAGGAACCCGTGCTTGGAGCTGGTGGCCAGCACCTTGTACGGCGTGAGCTTAAGGTCCAGATTCTCGCGCCTTAGCAGCTTGTCCATTAGGGTGATCATCTGCAGAATGAGCTGATCCTGGCGCAGATCATCGCCGTGCTTGAAAATGGCCACATACTCGTGCTGGGCAATCGATGTGACGAACGTAAGTCTGTCGCAGGAAACAAGATTACAAAAATTAGCCAGGGATTATCGGGGGGAACCAGGGGATGCTCTTACTTGGCCGGCATTAGGGCGCTCTTGAAGAGGGACGTGCGCATGGGCACAATCTTTGTGATGTAGATCTCGGGATCCAGGGGAAATGGTATCGGCTCAAAGTTGGTAAAGTTCATCTTGAACATGTCCTGCTCGGCGAGCAGCTTCTGGAATTTCTCCGTCTTCTTGTTGCGATTGCCGGGCTCCTTGGCCACCTGTTTGACCAGCTTCACCAGCTCATCGATGAAGCGACGCTGCTTGCGCAGATTATAGAAGATGCCCCTCAGGTTGAAGTTGCCTTCGAAGTAGGAAAAAATGCACAATTAGTGACGTGTGAACGTGTGCCCTGTTACGCTGGACCACCTACCATTCTCCAGCACCTTGAGGAACATTTTTAGCACCATGGCGTACATGTCGTGGGCGCGCTCGTCCTGCTTCCGCACCGATTCCACCTCCTCCACCTCGATGGACAAGTACCAGTAGAAGTAGTTGGCCAGCGTGGAATTGCTGCAGGCGCGCTGGATGAGGAATGTGCAGAGATTGGTGGGCACGCTGCCAAAGCTGATGCCCTCGGCCAGCATCAGAGTGTTGGAATTTGAGTCGGAGACAAGCGAGGCATTTGCATCGCCCCGCGCTGGCGTAACCGGTGTCGGAGTGCTGGCCTTGCTGGGACTAGGCACAGGTCCCAGTGCCTGTACCGAGCTGCCAGACGGACCAGCGACCGAGCCAGGACTGATTGACTTGTCGCCCTTGATGGCGGCCAGGGCGCTTGCGGCCCGCTGATTGGCGGGTATAACCGAAGAGTGGAGGGCACTGCCACTGCTGGTGCCACTGAGATCCGAGATAGTGCTCTGGTCCATCAGCGATCCGTTCTCGTCCAGCATGGAGCGTGCCACATCCCGCTCGGGAAAGATGCAGCTGTGCAGGTGGACAATGTTGCGGGGATCCTCGTACTTGAGAGCCTGCACCAGCTGGAGTAGGTACAGCAGCAGATCCTCGTCGGGGGCCTGGGCCAGACGACTGATGGCGTATTTCCGCACCTGCGGATGCGTAAACGTGGGACTCAGCAGCTCGAGGGCATCCTCCACGTCCATGGGTGCCCAGTTGGCCAGCATCCAGAGGGCCTGCATCACCTCGTCCTCCAGCTTCCAGTTGATGCACTTGAGGAACTTTGTCAGGGCCTTCTTGTGCGACGACAGATAGAAGCGAAACTTCCACAGCAGATCCTGTTCCTCGCTGGTCAGTACATAAGTGGGCGGACACCGATACACGATCGTGTGCAGTTGGTCGCGAATGCTGAGATTGAGACGAGAGAAATGAGATTCCAATGTAAATACATGCAAGGATTGCTAGTCTACCTAGCTGTGGGCTTGGCATCCCGATCCGAGATGCCAGAACGCTCCGAGCGGGCCAAACGATGGTGCTTCCGTTCCACCAGATTTTCCTGAGCAAAAGAAAGGGCAAACGATAAGGGCAAGGCATCGTTTGGGTTACCTTCTCACCGACCATTTGAATTTCCGAGTCGGGAACGGAGACCAGCTTGGGTTTGGCTGGCAATTTATACTTCAAGTCGCCCTCCGGCTCAAAGTAAACCACGGAATACTGCAAGAAAAAAACGAAAATTCATATTTTAAAGGCTAAATCATATGGATTTTCCACTCACATTGTACATGTCGTCCACAATGACGGCGGGAAACTCAATCATGAGGAACATGTAGTCGGACATGCGCTTCTCTCGCTCATTGATCACCTCGATCTCCCGGAATGTGAGCCGATCCAGCCAGTCCACCTTCTGCACCTGCCCGTTGCGATGTTTTTTGGCCAATTTACCGAGGCGCTGCATCTGCGACTTGGACGATTCCTTGCCCTTGCCGGGTGTCTTGCTGGGAAAACTGCCATCGCCCTCCACGCCCAGCCAGACGCGCAAATCGTACATGCCCTGTCGGAACATGCCATCCTTGCCGAACACCGAGATCGCTGTGCCGCCAATGACGGTGGTCTGGCCGGCGCCAGAGCAGTCCAGGATGGTCATCACCAGCATGGCATTGCGCGGCAAGTCGGAGAACTGCAGGGGCAGCGACACCCACTCGTTCCAGCTCCAGCGCTTGCCGAACGCCTTGTAGGCGCTGTGCACGGGCAGACAGTAGGGCCGTCCATTGTTGTAGACCTGCAGGCGCACCTGGAAGGAGGGATACTCCTCCGAGTACAGGCCCGAGAAGCGCAGAATGGGATCCTCGAGCAGCTTCTCGTAATCTGGCTGCCGTTTCTTGCCCTCGAGCGTCCCACTGAAAGTTCATGAAATGATTTCTCGATTTTTCCAGTCACGCCCAGACTCCCCTTTAGCTTACACTTTGATTTGCACGCGCTCGTGCAGCGCGCTGCTGTGTATATAGCGGAAATTATCATCGGGTTTATCCATTTTCCAGAGAATTGTAAATTCGCATTTGCATTTGTTATTTAAGTTATTCTTATCGATAAAATATACATTGTCCTTATCAAAATATACTGTAAATATACTGACCGACACGATAAGAAGCGTTGATATTCCTCGAGTTTGATATTCGGTTTAATATTTCTAGCTAGTTAGGACTTAAACGACTAGACATATCATTTTATCAGATAGGTGAATCAATTTCCTGAAATCTGGCTTATTTTAATGACTCCCATTTATTGGATTGTTGAGATAAATAGCAAATCTTAAAAACCACTACGATTTGAGAGCGAACAATTTCGGTATTTTTTGTGCGCTAAATGGAGTTTGTCGGTCATTTCGAAAATTACTTGTCTAGTGTGACCGCGTAAAAAAATATACCGAAATATACCGTACTGACAACACAGAACAGCTGATTCGAACTGGTTCCGAAACTGGTTCTACTGTGGCGCGCGTGTTTTTACGTTTATTTTGTTTATTTTTCAATTTTAAACTCGATCTGCGATGGCCACAAATGCAACAATTGAACTGGCGCTGGACCGCGTGAACTGGTGTGCCCTGGCCGAGCGGCAGGACGTCTTGCCACGCGTCTACACACCAGGAGAGGTGGTTATGCCGGAGGCAGGCTTTATGCGTGGCCACGGCACGTTTGTGGAGGATGAGAACATAAAGGCCTCGGTGGCCGGCGTGATTGAGAAGGTGAACAAACTGATCTCCGTGCGTCCGCTCAAGAGTCGCTATGTGGGCGAGATCGGAGACGTTGTGGTGGCGCGCGTGATCGAGGTGCAACAGAAGCGCTGGCGCGTGGATACAAATTCTCGCCTGGACTCCATACTGTTGCTGTCGTCGGTGAATCTGCCGGGCGGAGAGCTGAGACGACGCTCCGCAGAGGATGAGCAGATGATGCGACGCTACCTGGACGAGGGCGATCTCATCTCCGCTGAAGTTCAAGTGAGTTTCCTATTTGATTTGTTGGTCCTAAATTGATTTGAGTTTCTCTTCAGAACATCTTCGAGGAGGGCACCCTTTCGCTGTACACTCGCAGTTTGAAGTACGGCAAACTGTCCCAGGGCGTGCTCGTCAAGGTCTTTCCCGCCCTGGTCAAGCGCCGCAAGATGCACTTCCACAATCTGCCCTGTGGGGCGTCTGTGATCCTGGGCAACAACGGCTACATCTGGATATCGCCCCCCAAAAGTCAGGAGCAGGAGGGCGGCGAGGGTGGCTTTGCCCAGAATCTGGGTGAAGCAGTGCCGCGAAACGAGCGCGAGGTGATTGCCCGCCTGCGCAACTGCATCCTGGCCCTGGCCAAGTGCAAACTGATGCTATACGACACCAGCATACAGTATGCCTACGACGAGTCGCTCAAGTACGAGCCCCACGAACTGCTGCAACAGAACGTCATATACGATATAGGTGAGCAGACGCAGGCTCGTCTGCGGAATGGGGATGAATAGCCCCGAATAAACAAACAAAACACAAAATCTTCCCCAACTCCGGTTGTTTTTAAACCTTTTTTGGTCCGGGTGGCAGCGCTATGGTCGGTCTGGCAGCCCACTGAAGTGGCAGCTCTCCGGGGTTCGTGAAAAGAAAAGACGCCAGAAAATTGTTGTCACTGCTTAAACCGTGCAACTAGCTTAGTTTGTTTGTTGCGGCTGTCTCTATTTAATATTCAGAGTGTTTTTATCGTGAACTCAGCAGCTGTGAAGGCACAGAACTGTCAGGATGGATGTCATCGCCAGCGCCCGTGAGTCCGAGCTGGCCGAGAAGAAGATCTGTCGCTTCTGCTTGACTGGCGAGAAAATAGCCTCTCTTTTTTCGGAAAATCCCAGCGTCAAGTCAACTGCATCGCTGCCCCTGCTGATAATGGCCCTCACGTCGACCGAGGTAAGCCTAGATCAAGTTATTTGAATTGGTTCAAAGTTGCACTAACAGCGAACCGAGAAAGAACTTGGCTAAGACAATGCTTGGGGTTTCTGAACAGACTGCGTGCGTTATTGGGGTCTTGGCTAAAGGGCTCGGGCGGCCAGCCAGGGTAGGGGATCGCTTCATCTGTGTGTGTGTGTGTTGGTGCTTGGTGCTGCTTTAACACCTGTCTTGGCCCTTTTTGGCATGCAAATTGGGTGAAATTTCGATATTCATTCAATATTGTGACAACTGTACGCATACAAACATAATACAGTCGGGTGCACACACACACGTTTGTGGCGCTGCCACACAGTACGTAGTAGAGTTTGGCGCGTAGACACAAATTTTCAAACCAATTTATTTTCTTCAGAATTCATTTTTATTTCTATGTATACATACGAGTGTATATTCGTATAAATCTTCATTGTATATCATCTTGTATAATATTTGTGATTTATTTCTATGCATATCAAATATATATGCGTGTGTATATTTGAATAAATCTTCATTGTATATCCGTCTTACATAATATTTGTGATTTCCCGATTGGCAAGTGATTATTATATACTATATATGTGTGTGTATGAGAATATGTTGATTGGGATCAAAATTTAGTCAACAATAAAGCTAAAACCTAGAACTAAACTTGAAGTGGCATGGAATCCAAAGTGACCAATTTAAGGGTTGGGGGGAGGGGAGGTGGATTAGGTTGCGCGTTGAACGTATTAGGCGGGGCGGGCGGGTGTCAATGTTATATTTCAGCCAGCCTTATTGCCGTTGGGTTTGTCGCCGAAGCGCAGTATGCGCGTCAGCATGGAGGTGAAGCACGGAATCTGCTTCTGGCGATCCATCATTGGGGTAGCCGGCACGTTCGACTCAAAGTCTATGGCGACGCGCTGACTAACGAAAGTGAGCAGCGTGAGCAGGTCGTATTTCTTGGCATTGCTATTCAGCTCCTGGATGAGCGACTGCATGTACCACGAGCCGTTGTTGATATTGCGCCAGGAAAAGTAGCCTGCAAAAGAATCGATGATCAGTAAATCAATAAGCAAATAAAGATAAGATAAGATATGCCGCCCCTACCGGGTATTGTTGAGTATGAGAAGAGGAAGTCAGCATGGACGGGTATTTTGTAGCCCATGGACGAGTCCCCATCCGTTTCAGTCACGCTCTTCTCGAGCATCACGCCCCCGTCCAGGCGATCGCCCTGGCAGGCCTGGATGAAGAACAGCTTCGGCTTGCCGGCCAGCGTGGGGCACATCTGGGCAGTGAAGTAGTGCCAAATCTGGTCCAGCTTGTACTGGACATCGTTGGCATAAATGCAGCCATGCTCGCCGTGCGACAAGATGGCAATGGCCAGGCAGTCGTTGTCCGTGTGATCCAGTGCGGCGGCCTTCTCAATGCTTTCGCGTATGTTCTGCCACTTGCAGTCCTTGTGCACCGACACATCGAAACCCAATCTCTTGAATGTCTTGCGCAGCTCCTCCGCGTCCACATTGGTGCCCATGCGCGGCCTCAGCGTGGGTATCTCGAAGAACTCATGATTGAATATAAAGGCCTTGCCGCGGTGCTTGTGATTCATGTTGTACTCACTCGCATAGCGCTCCACGGGCATTCGGGCTACATACTTGTTGGTCGGGGGGGTAGGAATACTGCGGATAAGATCCAGAATTTCAATCAACCATTCGATAGTCCATCATATCAGCGATAAGATTAGATAAAATCAGTGTCCGAAATTAGAAATGATTAATTCAGGCCATTTACTTAATTGGGGGATTTAACAGACAATTTGGTCAAAGAATTATTTGTAAGATGACTTGGCAATCAAAAAGAAAGGCAACAGAAAGCCTTGGGGATTTACGGAAATTCTTCCTTCTCCTCTACGTGGCATACATCTAGTCACAATCATAATATCCTCCGTAAGGGTATAAAAGGAGCACACAGACGCGTGTACACAAATAACATGCATACTCATGTAAAGGGAACGACGGAAGAGAGTAACAGCAAGAGAAAAACAGAGAGAGATAGAAAGAGAGCACACACAATGCACATGCACATGGACCTTACCTCGCTGCAGCAGTTGCACCACCAATTCCAGCGTTACCCTCACAGCCTTTGGCATCTGTACTATCGCCCATGCTGCTGCGATTGCCGCCGGTTCCATTGGAACCGAGAGCAATAAAGTTCCTAGTTATGCACTCGTCCGTCATTTTGCTTCTGATATGCTTCTGCTGGGGAGTCTTATACTGATACTGCAATCAATTGTTTGTGTGTTCCGTTCTCCTTGTTGCCGTCTGCCTGCCTTGCCTTTTGTTCGCAGCGTCCGTCCTCGTCTGCCTGCCTTCGCCTTCAATTGTTGCGCCCTTTTTTCCGTACCGTACCCAAGAGAAAGGGGCCCGTCAGTCAGGTTCTTTGATATTGTTTACTTAGTTAAAGGCCACTATCGCGAAATCAACAGTTGTTTTGTCGCTTGTTTTATTTCTTTGATGCACCAACAATTGAATTAGTAATGGGAAATAGTCAAACATCCTTTTATGGCCTAGCCGCGTTTAAACAATTAATTAACGGAGGTTAAGCGTGCCCGGTGTCAAACCATACTGCTAGTCTCTACTATCGACGGTTTTGCGACTATCATGATAGTATCGAGCTACAATCGTTGCGCTTTTGATATTTTTGGATTGGCTTCTATAAAATACGAAGACACATTTGTAAACAAATCGACAGGTTGCATCTAATTTTTACAATGGACAAGTTCCTAAAAGGTTTCAATGGTTTTTTAATAATTATTTGAGCCCGATACTATCACGATAGTATCGATTGTTTTTTCAAAACATTCAACGTTGATATTCCTCGATTTTGCTATTCCGTTAAATATTACTAGCTAGCTGGGACTCTCAGCCCTAAACAAATAATTTTATCCGATAGATACATAAATTTTCTACAAGATTGGCAAGTTTTCAGAAGTCCTTTTTATTGGATTATTTACATATTAAGGTTCAAACAAAAACAACATAAAACGAATGTGACGTCATTTTGTGGCGTTGCCAGACTCGTGCAATTTGTAGTTGCTGCGTTGACTAAATGTGACGACAATGTTGCTGGTCAGCCAAGTATCTTCTATGCGTATGGACTTTTGTATACCGTATTTCCTTGAATTGATGTTAAATTTGTTTTCCCAAGCTGCATTGAAACATTATTTATGATTTTGTCCTAGATTGACATGTTTTTTACCTATTAATGCACATGTTTGTGTTTTTATATATACATTTATCCCGGTTCTGATACCTATTATTGGAACCCGTGAGCTGCAAAACTTTGTTAATATCTTTAGAAAAGAGACTGAGTAGTTTCTGCATTAATTGGAGCCTGAATTTACAAACAATATCTCAAGTACATAATATCCATTTTCCAAAGGTATGCAGATTGTTGATCATCCCGTGCCAAAGTTGCACAACAATGCTGCCCCATGTTGCTGAATTTTTTCCCATACAAATCAAATGTATCTTACGGGAATGTTCCCGTAAGATACATGTTTCTCACACCACGAAAATGAGGGGAAGTCACCACGAAAAGCGCTCTCTTCACCTCTGAAAAGAGAGCAAATTTTGAAAACCCACCATGAATCTCGAGTTTGTGTTTGTGTTTTTTTTTGTGTGTGTGTAGGTGTATGCACTTGCCGGCAAAGTCAGCTCTCAAATCTTGAGAAAACCCTCAAAAATACCAGCTAGTGCGTATTTTGGTATTTCCGAATCGAGTATGGCAAGACTATTTTCAGGGCAGTATTTCAGCAATCGAGTACAATCAGTAGTTTGAACGATTTGGCGGGTATTTTGAAAAAAGACTATGTTCTTTACTATATATTAATATATTTAATAGATTATTGAAATTGAGTAAAATATACCGTTATATACCTTTAGTATACCTTGAACTCCATTCTGTTTATTTTGTTATAGGTGAGCGCCGATGATAAAATGCCCAGCTACATTTGCCTCGACTGCCACTTGCTGTTCGAACACAGCTACCGCTTTATGCAGATGTGCAAGCGAGCTGAGACGGCGCTTCGGCAGTTTCCGCTGACAGGAACTCTGCCAGCACCGCTGGAAAAACCACGTCCTCCGACAAAGACTCAGACTCAGATTCAGACTCCTGCCGGCGCCAAGAAGGATGCCAAGGCCAGCGACGGACAGCCCAGGAAATTGCTTAACATCCTGGCCAATTCGAAGACGGTGATCATTGAAGATGTGCAGGTCTTGGAGACCAGCCTGTTGGCGAAAAAGCTGGCCGCAGCACCAGCAGCAGCACCTACCCGTTCCAAGTCCTATCAGATGAAGGTGGAGAACAACCAGGAGCTGTCCATGGACGATGTCCAGAACATGATGGAGGATATGGCCAACGAGCTGGACGAAGAAATATCGGCGGAGCCAGAACCAGTTGCAGCTCCATCGCCACCAGTTCAGACGAAATTGCCCATGAAGCCGAAGGTTCTGAACAAGCCCTCCGTTCGGATATTGAATAAGGGCGCTGCAGTGGCAGTGGAGCCTCAACTGGCCACGACCCAGATCAAGCGTGGACGGGACGGCAATGTGGCAATTGTCACCGAAATTATAGGCCCAAATACGGTGCCCCCCAGTGAGGATGCCACCAAGGACGCCGCCCTCGTGGTGACCAATGTCTTTCCCTGTCCCGACTGCGAGCGATCCTTTCCCCTTTTGCAGCTGCTCGAAATCCATCGGCTGAACCATACACGCGCCCGCAGCTTCCAGTGCAGCGACTGCAGCAAGGGCTTCTTCTCCAAGTACGATCTGCAGAAGCACAGATTCATCCACACGGGCGAGAAGCCCTTCGCTTGCAGCGTCTGTGACAAGGCCTTCACACGGCGAGCCCTGCTCCATCGGCACGAGAGCTCGCACACGGACCTGCCCAAATTCATTTGCGTGCACTGCGAGAAGCCGTTCCTGTCGCGTGAGGACATGACGAAGCATGCCGAGCGCCACACAAAGTCGCGCCCCTTCCGATGCACCATGTGCAGCAAGGCATTCGCCTTCAAGCAGGGCCTGGAGCGGCACGAGGTGAGTAGCCAGCCATAGACTGGGAGGTGCGAGCCACTTGAACTATAGCATTTCTGCCATTTCTGTTTCCCCTGCCAGGTTGTCCACAGCGTGAATCTGCCCTTCCCCTGCGAGCACTGCCCCAGGAGCTTTGTCACTTCGAGCAAGCTAGCCCGTCACCTGGTGGCCCATGCGGGAAAGCGAGCCTACCCCTGCAAGTACTGCTCCAAATCGTACATTCTCTCCCACCATTTGTCCAGGCACCTGCGCATGCACAAGCAGGACTCGGGTGCCTCGTTCGTCTGCAGCATCTGCAAGGAGTCGCACCAGAGCTACGACAGTCTCATCGAGCACTCGGTCCTCCACGCGAACATGTCCCTAAAGTGTCCGCTGTGCAACGAAAAGATCAGCGACATCGCTGCGGTGGAGGGGCACATGACCACGCACAAAGAGGGCGAGAGATTTGCGTGCGAATTCTGCGACTTGATCTTCCTCAGCTCAGACCGCCTGCAGAAACACATTGAGGATGAGCATGTGCTGGACATGGACATGTATCAGAATGATGGGGACAGGGTTTCCAACGAGAGTGATGCCGAGGCAGAGTTCAAAGTAAATTCCGCTGATCTCGACGAGGCAGAGCAGAAATTCTTGCTGCAGGAACTGCTACGCGATGAACAGCCATCATCGCCGCCGCCCCCAGTGAAGAAACGTAAAGTGGATGCTCCAAAGGCGGCCACTCAACCTCTGGTGTTCACCAAGCGTACACGGCAGACACGGACTGCAGATCTGGCCCAACCCGAGAGTTCGCAGAAAACCAGACAACAGGCAGCTGTGACGCGGAAGAGTCCTGCAGCTCCGCCCAAAAAGGGACGTTCGCTGATCAAAAACGGGGATTCATCGACAAATTCCAAGCAATAATTGTAAATTAATCAATAGATATATGCCTTAGACATAACGTACTGATTAAACGAGATATTTTTTTTTTTGTTATCTCCCGATCCGAATCGTCTTTGTCCTGGAGGGAGTGTTGCCGTCTTTATTCAATCAGGGATCCAACAGCAGTGTCTGTATTGGTAGCATGTTTGTAAGTTTGTGTGTGTGTATGTGTGTATTTCCGCCTTGAGTTCAGTTTAGATTAACATTAAATACAAGTCTCTCCCCACAGCATTCCGAATGTGTTGTGTATGCGCCAGGCCAGCAATAACCCAAAGAAAACTCCATCCCATCCTTCACCCGCGACGGAAATGCGACTAAGCGGTTGTCCACTTAGTGCTCATAGCCATCGGGCAGGGGGTTGACATGGGGGTTGTGGAACAGGCTCTTGTTGCCCTCGCCCCAGGGGAAACGCTTCTCGCGACGACGCAAGTAGTCGTACTTGACGAACTCCTGGCGGGGCTTGTCGTGCTCCTCCTGGTGCTTCAGATAGGCATTCAGCATGCACAGGCCAACGGCTGGGACGGCCACGAAGAAGGAGAGGCGCTTCCAGACCTTGTAGCCACCTGAAAGGAGTCGGGATATGTTAAAGGAGAGCCATAATCGATAGTCTTGCCTAACAGCCAAATTACATAACCTTAACCCCACAAACATTGCAGAATTTGGCGTTTGGGACAATGGCAGGATATTTACCGGAGTGCTCGCCGGCCACGGCAGCAGTGCCAGACATGTTCCGGGCCGCAGTAGCGCCGAGCTGGCGACGAATTGCGTGGTTTAGAATAGCAGACATATTCTAGCGATTCCCAATTTCTCGAATGAAAATTTTGCTATTTTGACGTTTAAATAGAGATGACAAGTGACTACATACGACTGATATCGATGTCACTGATTCCGCCAACTATATCGTTCCCAATATCGATATTTTGTTCATGCAGCGCAAAAATGAGTCTTTTTCATTTTTGACGAGTTTTTTTTGCATGTTAGATATGATTTCGCCTTATGTTATGTTTTGAAAATGACGTTTCTGAGGTTCAAGTCACACTCGACAAAACAAATCAAGTGAAATATTTATTTTTCCATATATTTGTATACTTTTCAAAATGACCGCCAAACTCCATTTAGCGCACAAAAAATACTGACAATTTTCGCTCTCAAATCGTGGTGGGTTTTCAAAATTTGCTCATTTTCGTGGTGTGAGAAACATGTATCTTACGGGAACACGTATGGAATGAAGATTCATTGTTGCGTCATTCCATACGCGTTCCCGTAAGATACATTCGATTTGTATGGGAAAAAATTCAGCAACATGGGGAAATGAAGA
Source organism: Drosophila obscura (assembly GCF_018151105.1). Classification (NCBI taxonomy): domain Eukaryota; kingdom Metazoa; phylum Arthropoda; class Insecta; order Diptera; family Drosophilidae; genus Drosophila; species Drosophila obscura. Next base: position 8,866,035 of record NW_024542774.1, on the reverse strand, counting down.
GGCAGCATTGTTGTGCAACTTTGGCACGAAATGATCAACAATCTGAATACCTTGGAAAAATGGGTGTTATGGAAGATAGGCTCCAATTAATGCAGAAACTACTCAGTCTCTTTTCTAAAGATATTAAAAAAGTTCTGCAGCTCACAGGTTCCAATAATAGGTATCAGAACCGAGATATATGTTTATATAAAAAACACAAACATGTGCGTTAATAGGTAAAACATGTCAATCTAGGACAAAATCATAAATAATGTTACAATGGAGCTTGGAAAAAAAAATTTAACAAAAATTTAAAGAAATAAGGTATACAAAAGTACATAAGCATAGAGATACTTGGTTGACCAGCAACATTGACGTCACATTTAGTCAACATTTCCGTTTTATGATTTGGCCGGTTTTTGTTTGAACCTTTTTATGTAAAGAATCCAATAAAAAATAGTTCGGAAAACTAGCCAATCCTGAACACAAATTCATTGAGGAATCGGATAAAATTATTTTTTTAGCGCTGAAAGTGCCAACTAACTACTAATATTAAACTGAATATCAAAATTGACGAATTTCATATTACAAAATATCATGGTATGGCAGCCCACAGCAACTACGAATTGCACGAGTCTGGCAACGCCACAATATCGGGCTCAAATAATTAAAAAAAAACCATTGAAACCTTTTAGGAACTTGTCCATTGTAAAAATTAGATGCCACCTGTCGATTTGTTTACAAATGTGTCTTCGTATTTTATAGAAGCCAATCCAAACATATCAAAAGCGCAACGACTGTAGCTCGATACTATCATGATAGTCGCAAAACCGTCGATAGTAGAGGCTAGCAGTAAAATATCGATACTATCGATAGTGCCCTCGATGGTTTGACACCTCTACTGTCGCGTAATTTCCACTATTGTTGATATAAAATTGTAAATACGTTGTTAACTTTTTTCTAAAGCAAAAGTGCAAAGCTTCCGTTAGTGACGCGACACCGCACGAGCAACATCAGCCAGCGCTGAGCAGCCGCCAAGGACATGCATATTGCAAAGTGAATCGAAAGGCATGAGAAGACAGTGAAAAATATTAAATTAGCAGCAACCCGATGTACAAAAGGCCATTAAATATATACGCGAATAGCCAAGTTTTTTAACAATTCTCATTAGACAATAAACCCACTTCACTTGGCACTTACGCCCCTTCCAAGTGTTAGAAAGTAAAACGAAGAGTATTACAACGAAACGGAACGCAATTTAATTAACAAATGGCTGCCAATAACTTGCGACAAATCCCGCTGACCTGCAGCGGACACACGCGTCCAGTGGTGCATTTGGACTTCAGCGGCATCTGCGACAGCGGATACTTTCTCATCTCCGCTTGCAAAGGTAAACGATGCGGCGGCACATACAAAAGTTCCCATGCGATAAACCGTCCTTGTGTTATTTATAGCCTGCTATCGACGAAAGATGCAGCATCAGCAAATTAACATTAACAAACATATGTGCGTATGGTGCTTAGACCTGATTGAGCTCTGTCTAGCCTGGCTGAAACCTTGACCCAAATGTTGAATCACTTAATGAGCGAAACCAGTTTTCTGCGAACCCTTTTCCCACACCATCTCGCATGCAATATATTTTGCATTCTTTGCCTTGAGATGTCTCTCTGCCTGTCTGTCCTGTCCTGTCGGTGTTATTGTGTTGTTGTTTGTGTGCGTGAGTGCTTTCGATAAAAAGTTGCATTTATGCGGAAAAAGGCAAATCATTTCCATTCCAAGTTCAAGTTAATTTTTTTTCGCTTTATCGCCATTTAACGTACAGGCTTCCCCGCTTGTTTAACAACTTTTCAAAAACTTTGCCCGTTTTGTGCGTACAGGAAGCACCTTGAAACTTCTATATTTACATTGTGTGCGCTGTCGAGAGACTTGTCTCCGAAATATGTGGAATGCTGTATACCCTATAAAACGGGAAACGATAGATCCATTTCCTTTCAGTTTGCGTTATAAGATATGGGAATATTCTTGTAGGGAGACTCATTTCCTGATGAAATTTATGTACCATTAGCGCATACTTCTCCCCAAATCCTATATACCCCACGCAACCATTTCCAACATCATTAAATATACAATTAATTGATAACCGTTTACATTCTAAAATGAAATGTTGCTTTAATTGAACTAACGAGCCGTGTGTCCCTGCCTGAAAACTGCAGGCGGCGGCGGTCCGGTGCATCGAGAACGATGTGATCTTGGGAGCTGGCCGGCTGGCTGCTGCTGCTGGCTTGCATGATTCCGATTCCGTTTCGATTGCCGTCGCCGTGTCAGGTCGTTGGCATTGATGGTAGTCATTGAGTCAAGGTGGCTTCCGCCGTTCACACGATTTATTTATCAATTTTTATGTACATGTTTTGGCGCGAATGCAATTGAGAATTCTGGACGTTTCTTGCAGATGGCAGCCCGATGCTGCGTCACGGCGACACCGGCGACTGGGTGGGCACCTTTGAGGGGCACAAGGGCGCCGTGTGGAATGCCACACTCAATCGAAATGCAACGCTGGCTGCCTCGGGAGCGGCCGACTTCACCGGCAAGGTGTGGAATGCGGTGAGCGGAGCCGAGATCCACAGTTTCCAGCACAAGCATATCGTGAAGAGTGTGGCCTTTGACGCCGATTCGGAGAACATTGTGACGGGCAGCAACGAGAAGCTGGTGCGAGTCTTTAACCTGGAGCAACCGGAGGCGAAGCCGGAGGAGTACAGTGGACACGCTGGGGCCATCAAGCGGGCACTCTTCTGCCGCGACGACAAGTGCATCGTCTCGGCGGCCGAGGACAAGACCGTCCGCCTGTGGGATCGCATGACGGGCATTGAGGTGCAACGCCTGCAGTTCAACAGCCATCCCAACAGCCTGGAGATCTCGCGCGACAACCACATACTGACCATTGCCCACGGCTCGTCGATCAGCTTCTGGGAGGTGGACACTCTCAAGAAGCTCAAGGAGGTGAAAGTGCCGACGAATGTCGCATCGGCCAGTTTGCATCCGGACAAGCACGTCTTTGTCTGCGGCGGCGAGGACTTTAAGATGTACAAATTCGACTACATTACAGGCAACGAAATAGGTATGCTGATGCCACAGTCCATCTTTTTGCAGTTAGCACGCTTACTAATCTTTCCATTCTTTCGCAGAATCATTCAAAGGTCACTTTGGACCAGTGCATGCGGTCAAGTTCAGCCCCGATGGCGAGCTGTATGCAAGTGGATCCGAAGACGGCACCTTGAGACTGTGGCAGACCACGGTGGGCAAGACATACGGCTTGTGGAAGTGCACAGAGCCCAATGAGCTGAACAACTCCATGAGCTCGCCACGCGAGGTGCCTGCAAACTGATGTTGGAGAATTGCCAGTCGCTGCTATACGGCGCCGCCGCCGGCGCAGACGATGCAAAGGAGGGATACGAGCTATAGCTGAGATCATCGATTATCATTAAACCTTTTTGTAATGGGCTACAATAACGATATTTTATATTCCAACGCTGAACTCTCATTGGCATTAAATGATAATCACACACAGAACTACATTGTGAAATGCAATAGAAATAAATAACTTAAGTTTCTCAATTGTGACTCGAGTGCGACTTGGCTGCTGCAACTTAGATGCCTAGATGTGTGTTCCCGTGGCCCAGCCATGTAGGTAGATGGTGGTGAAGTTGAGCAGAGGCTCGCCCTGATGGATGTCTGAACGGTTCTGCAGATGGTCGAACCACCTGGACAGATTTAGATAGGATTCCTTGTCCACGGGCGACAGCGATTTCTGCAAGATATCAGAAATGTAAAGTGAAGGCATGCAACAAAAAGCCCAAGAAATACCCACCACAAGGTCATAGATGGCATAGTAGACAGCCAGGTCGGCCAGTGTGATGAAGTGGCCCACGAGATATGATTTGCTGGCAAACAGCTTATTCAAGTCCGCGAGCAACTGCTTGGCCACATTCCTATCTTTGGAGCCAGGCGCCACGTAGAGCACAGAGAACTCTATCCACTGATACACCTGGGCCTCCACCTCCCGCGAGGCCTTGCTGTTTTGGGCCGTCTCCGACTTGGATTCGTTGGCCAGATTCTCCAGAATTGTGGCGAATCCCGCCACGCTCTTCTTCTGGCCATTTGTGCGCGTTACGACCTTCACAATAGAAAATAAATTGATGGCTGCCCCAACTATTGTGCTCTAAATAAAGTGTTTACCTGCTCCTCGTTCAGCTGCACCTTGCCGGGGGACACGCCAAGGCAATGGGCAATCTTTTGCACTCTTGCAACGTCGCACATGGTAATAAATTTTAATAAAAATTAATTGGCGTGCAAAACATACAACAAAACCAGTGTGACCGTGTAGAAAACTAACTTAACCCCCATAGCCCCGCTTTATTTTAACAGTGGAAATAACTTGTGTAAAACCGCGGAAAATAATGCTATTTGTATATGTTCCTTGTAGCTCCATTCCTTCCCTTACCCTAAGTTAATAAAAAATGACCCCGATATCTTTCACCTGAACAACGCTAAAATGATTAAAGTTTCATACATTTTGTGGGAATATTAAATACCCCTGAACAATGGGTTAACGTTCTATTCTATTAATCTTCCTCGATTTTAATATTCGGCTTAATATTGCTAGCTAGCTGGGATACTCAGCACTAAAAATATAACATTATCCAACAGAATAAACAATTTACTACGAAATTGGTTCATTTGAAGGACCACTTTTTATTGGATTGTTTACAAAATAGGGTTTAAGCACAAAACAAGTCAAGGCAGAAACCATAAGTTGCTGTTCAACCAGTTTTCTGCTATGAGTATGGACATTTGTAGACCCTATTTACTTTAATTAATAGATTAAATAGATTGTACCATTATATGCCGATATACCGTAAATAAACTTACAACGCAATTTCGAAAAGTCGCACAATTCTTTCTACGATTTTGTAAAATTGCCTTGCCTGGACAGGGCCTCGTAGGTGACATCGTACTGAAGAAGAAATATAAAAAAGTTTGTAGTGGCCACCAGCAGCTGTAATTTAGAATTTAAAGTAAACGTTTTCACTGATTCAGATATAATCTCACAGTCGAAAGGTATTTGAGATCCAGGACAATGACGCCGCAGACAACATGCTGGCGTACATTTGTTTGCAATTGGAGGATAAAGTGGTGAAAGGTCTCCTGAAGGTCGGGTCCCACAGATTGCACACCATTCAACAGGGCCAAGCATTTGGATTGCTGAAAGGAAAAGCAATTATAAATGGGAATTACGATTCTAGGCTACTTACCTCCTGCTGCACTTTGTGGTTGAAGTAGAGAAGGCTGTGCATCTTGCCTATATGCATGGCCATCCACAGCACCATGTAGATCCACCTGTTCCAATCTGCCAGCTCCGGAACGTCAATGCCCTTGTACACAAGGAACAGAATCAGGTTGAAGCTGAAGAAGCAGCCAACCACCAGCAGGACAATGGAATATTGGAATGCCTTATTAACCAGCTTCGTGAAGTAGGTCAGCTCAGCATGCTGCAAGCGAAATCTTTGTACCTCCCACCGTCGTGGTCTTGGCAAGTGTTGGAGCTCCTGTTGCAGGGATTCGGTGACTGCGGCCTGGCGCCAAGCTATGCCCTGCAGCAGGACATAGTACTGGATAAAGGAGATGCTGCTGATGATGTTGGGCATCACATAGCTGTTGATGCTGAGTACAGCCTTGTAGGCAACAAATCTCTGGCTAAAAATATCGATGGCAAAGGCTAAGCAGACCAACACCAAGACCAGCGAGAGCTGCAGCCGCAAAAAGCGCTTGATCTGCCAGCATTTAATCGTATATCCCCGCTCCAGATCCGACTTTACTATGCTAGCAATTACGGCGGGTATCCTGTGTCTCCATTGGAATGTGAGGATCAAGATTGAGGCACTGTGCACCATGTAAATGCCCGATTCCATGGCATTCAAATAGCAATCGAGGGACACCCTGTTAAGGGTGATGAGCACAAACTCCCAATAGGAGGCTAGGCAGTACCAGCCGTAGCAAACGGCCATCCAACAGAGATGCAGATGGCGGTAGACTCTGCCCTGGCGACCAGGCAGGACAGTAATGGGCGCGGTGTTGGCCAGAACTGAGATCCAGAATAGCCAATTCAAGCCTTTGTAGAGACGTTTGGATTTCACCTCAAATTCCTGATGAAACGTTGGATGACTGCAATGGTAGGGAACATCATTTCATGTGAGTTCCAATTTATGAATCTTCTCTTTACCCGTTCGGCATCCTTTGCACCGCCTTTAGACGCTTTCGTGGCACTTTCTTCGGCTTCCACATATCGAATGCTAATCACATTGAGGAGACTTCACCTCGAACTGCTTTGACCTGTCACAGGAACATTAATCAATTGAGCCAAATTATGTTTCTTCAGCTTCGTTTAAATCATTAACTAAAGGGCCGTGCAGATGAGCAGTTCAATTAGCAATCGCTGGGGAAATCACCTGCTGACCATCAGCCGCTGCCTGGCCGTGGCACCCACTGCAAGCAGGGGATTCGCTCGATGGATTCACTGTCTTTGGTGCGTGCTTCTGCTGAGCTACGTGTGGACTGGCTGCATCTGGAAGTGCATTGTGTTTGACGCCGAATTGCCGACCATCGAGAAGCTGCTCTATCTGATGGAGTTCCCAGGCAACATTACAATCACTGGCCTCCTGGTGTTCCACGCTGTACTTAATTGTCCGTACTCCAGGGACGTGGAGACGCAGATTCATCGGCTCATCGGCGAGCAGGATGTGGGAGTAGCGCGTAGACTTTACCGAAAGCACGAAAAGAGGACTCGTCTCCTGCTGGTGCAAACCATCGTATTCCATGGCGCCTGCGTTGTGGTGGACATTGTCAATTACGACTTCAACTGGTGGACTACGTGGATCAGCAATAGTGTATACAATTTGCCCGCTCTGATGATCAGCCTCGGTGTGCTGCAATACGCCCTCGCCGTGCACTTTCTCTGGCTGCTGCAGGCACATCTTTGCCACCGTCTGGCGGAGCTGCAAGTACGCCAAAGGCCACCACCCCAAGGTATCGTGAGGCTGGACGCGCGCTATGATCTGTTCTTTGCTTCACTGGTGGATGCTGGCGGATGCACTACTCTGGTGCTGGATGAGCTGCGCTCAACGTACACTGCCATCGATCGTCTGCACAGGCAGCTGCTGGACAAGTTTGGCCTCTTCCTGCTGCTCAACTTTGGCAACTCTCTGTGCAGCTTCTGCGAGGAGTTCTACTTGGTCTTCAATTTCTTTGAGCGGCCGCAATGGGCCGCGGGTCTGTTGCTCTTCTACCGCATACTGTGGCTGGTCATGCACGGCTCACGCATCTGGGTCATCCTGGCCGTCAACGAGCAGCTGGTGGAGCAGGAATGCCACTTTTGCCTTCAGCTTAACCAGCTGGAGGTGTGTGGCAGCCATCTCGAGCGCACCATTAATCGTTTCCTGGTGCAGCTCCAGACGAGCATCGGCCAACCCTTGCTCGCGTGCGGCGTCATCGATTTGGACACGCTGGCAATGGGTGGGGTAAGCAACCAGAACCAATTAACCCTTTAGTTGAAACAATTAAAGGATATTTCTTTTCTCTTCCGTTCCCTGACAGTTTATCGGGGTGCTGATGGCCATTGTCATATTCCTAATTCAAATCGGCTTGGGGAACAAGTCGATCAAGCTGGATATACGTTTGAATAAACTGCCTCATTTAATAATTCCGTAATACTTTGAATTTGCGCACTGCTATTTATACTTGGTATCGTTTTGCAAAGTACTCGATTCTTGATGGTCTATCGATATCGGCCAGAGTTGTCTACGTTTTAAAGACGCGCGCTACGTTCTGTTTTTGAATTTAAAAAAGAAACGTTTTTTATTGAAATGTGTGCCAAGTGCAAAATTAATTGATTTTTGATATAATGGAAGCCACAATCTTTGATATGTGTTCATATGTTTTTCCTTTTCCCCATTTGTCTGCTAATACAATCACTTATCAGTTGCTTTTGATAAGCTTTTCTATTGTTTCCAATTGTACATCGTTTGATAAATGAATGCCATTATCTTGAAACGTTCGTACGAGCGCCACTTGGCATTTCTGGCATTGAAACAGATATAAATACATACATACATACATACACTATAAGCTTGTCATATATTAATGATCGGGACGAATTTTCATTACGCCAAACAGCGATAGAGATATGTACCTACATATGTATGGTATGTACGATTGAATGAGTTTTGCGGGTGACTTCCAATTAAATCGATCTGAGAAACAGACAAGACAAGGAAGAGATAAAGCTAAAAAGAAATTCATTTCAAGCATCGCTGGAGTCTCATAAATTTCGCGTTATAAATGTCTGCAAATAAAGAATCTACTTCATATATGTATGCCCCAAGAAAATTGTAAAATGCTTTTGCTGAGTGGAGGGAGTGGGAGAGATGAAGCAATTAAATGAAACGAATGAAATATACTGTTGTACGATATACGAGCCATACATATGCAACGTCAATTACCCGACATTGACTTTGAAAAGTGCGCCTTGAGATCTCGGTTCTCGGTTCTCAGATCTCGACTCTTGTCTGGACTCGAGTCTCGGGCTTAAGTGGTGCCTCTTGGTGCATCAGATCTGGCAGTAGAGAGCCGAGCCGGACGACCGGAAGCGTGTTGACCAGCCCGGCCCCGTCATATCGCGGTGGCACATTATCCTATCCTACCTAAGACCTGTCGCTACCTGTCGTCGCCATCGATTCAAAACTAATTAGCTGGCAAGCGACGGATGGCATTTGCATCTGTATGCACAATCACTGCGGAAAAAGAGAGAGAGAGAGATTTATGATACGGCCAGCTTGGCAGTGGGACAGACAGATTGTCGAGACGGTGGCAGTTGCAGATCAGCATTAGTTTTATGGTTTCCCCGGCTATAATTGGAATCCGCATTGGGGAATATTTCGTCAATCTGGTCACCGTTATGGGTCGCCTTAGGTTAGCTGATAAGCCGATGCCGGATTGCTTCTAGGTAATAATAAATTTGATTTTAATGAAATGCTAAAAGTTCATTCAGCTTATCGGTTTCTGGGGCTCGATCCCTGCTTCAAAATCCAATTAATTGCGTTCCGAAAATGTCACCAGAGAGAGAGAGAGACATTCCACACATGTTCCCAGGGGATGTGTGGCCACTTGGAGTGGTGCATCTAAACTTTAGCAACCCCCATTAAACGCCAAAAAACAACCTAGGGGGAGGTTTGAGTAAACACAGACAACAATAAACAGCAGAGGGAACAAAAAACTGCGCAAAAGTCAAAGAGGCTTTTGTGCTGTGGGCTGTGGGCTGTTGGCTGTGGGCTGTGCTATCGATCGCCAGCCATATGGAATATTGCAACCCCCCGGTGCGATGCTTGCCAAAATAATTAATTTCGTGTAAGTAAATGGCGCATGCGCCCCTAAGTAAGCATCACATCCATCCTCACCCACCCAGGCACAGAGAACGAAATAGCGCAGGCAAGAGACTGAGAGAGAGAGAGAGAGCGACGACTGTCTCCCTCTTTTCTTGCATGCTCAGACAGAAGCGATCATGTCTGTGTCTTGCCTTTGCCCGCATCGTTCAGATTTCAGATTCATTCGACTCGTCGACAGAAACAGTCGCGTCAACCGGTAAACATAACGGAAAGAGCGCGTGCGTGCGTGAGTGTCTCGCCTGGTCTGGGATAAGAGTGAACCGTTTTTCGCGTTAGTTTACCAAAACTTTTGTTGTGGGCCATAACTCTCTGTGCCGTGTTGTGACCCGCTAAAAATAAGTGCAATCTGCTTAAATCAGAATTTAATTTGTCTCTGTTCTTTTATCAGACGAGAACTGATAAACGTACATACCATACGAGGAAGTGGAAAGAACAGAACAGAGCACATTATCTCTAGTGCCTGGACAGGGCAAAACTTGTTTCGAGAAGCTCTTGTGCAAATTGCCGATCAATTTGTATGTAAAGAAGGAAAAAGGCAGCAGCAAACAACAACAAACAAAGAAAATAAACAAGTATACATCATACATACATACATATGTACTAGCACGCTTGTAGGGAAAAGTTTCTAAGGGCACATCGCACCGCATCCCATCCCAAGTGGTTTATCTTGATGTCAAAGCTTATCTCGCGTCGCCTCGAGAGCGCTCTGTGAGGGTGTTCGTTCCGGTAGTGCGCTGTGTTCTGTGAGTGCGAGTGAGTCCAAAGCTCTAGCTAATACAGCTAGAGTCGAGTGGACTAGACAGACAGTCGCTTAGATCCAAGAGCGCGACATAGAGATCAGATCGTTTAAGTCAGACTCCATCCGAGTACAGAGTCTTCCCCAGCCTGGCTCTAGTTACGTTACTCTTCCGCTTGATTAACTGTGCGTAGCAGCGTATCGTATACATTATGACAGCTGAGACACTCAAACCGTTTATAACACCAACGAGTGCCGCCGGCAGTTTTCCGGACAAGCAATCGAGCGCAGCGAAAGCCCAGCGCAAGACGCGACAGCTCATCCCAATTGTCTTAAGTGTTGTCGGTCTGGCCCTGGTCGTAGCCATCCTCAGCTTAACGGTAAGTGTTCGATTTGATCGAAGATTGGTTGGATGTGCACTGGTGTGAGCCATCCGTACGTAATCAGTGAGAATTCCCCATTGATATGAGCATTTTGCAATTCATTTGTACTCCAAATTGATTAGTTTGCGTATCATAATTGTTTCCATTACGTTCTAGTGCCATTTGGAACCACTTGATTATTAATTTGAAGGGAGAACCCAACATTTTCCGAGATACCGCATTGAACCACTTTAAACCGGATGCCACATTCCCACTCAAGCCTAGAGAAATATTGTTTCAGTATCTAATACAAAATAAATATATGTGTATATGCAAATTGGACCTTGACATACCATATATATTTATATAGACTCCCCCCCGAACCCAAATTCGTAATCTTAAAATGAATATTTAACCTCTGGCACGCTTCTGCCTCTAAAGATGTTTGCCATTAGGTATTTGTTTATGCCAAATGAATATTCAAAATACTCGTAATAGCAGACTTTATAATGCGTGATCGTCAGAGATATGGCTCTATATAATTTGGCACCCGACTATATTTAGGTGCTTCGATGGCGTTGTCTGATCCGTGGCATGTCGTCACCAACAAGTCTTTTGGGCAAAATCGCTTCCTAATGATCCAGCTAATCCAAACAAGCCGCAAGACAGCAGCGGATGCAGATACACATGTACTCGTATCAGATACTTTTTGTTTGCTATTGTTGTAGCCATTTAGTTGGGGGATGATTCTGCCTCTGTTCTGCATTTCCAGCTTGTTTTTCTCTCGATAAAATGAATCTCTGTCGTGACTTGAGCTTCCCAGTAGGGATGGTAGGGTCATGTTTTCTTCTTTTTTTTTTTTTTGCTGATAGCTAGTTGCGGAACTGTTCTACAAAACTGAACAACAATAATTGCAATGCTATGTTATACAACTCTGGTCTGTACACGCTGCAGTTTTTAGTCGTGTATGTACGTGGTGCCCCCCGGACTACTCCTGGACACAATCAACCTCAACTTTTGGCTTAAGTGAACGGAAATCGTACAATTGTCAATTGACTTGTAAAAACGATTGGACTTGCCTTGGCTTCGGTTTGACGTGAGCCACAAACCATTGTTTTCTCCATAAATCTTTGTTAAGATTTTCCAATTGAATTTTGTGCCCTCCCCCTTCCCACATCCTGACAAGCGACCGGCGACTGACCCTCATCAGGGCCCCGTGAAAGTGACAAACTGCAGGCGCTACAATCGATCTATAGATAAGCTCCCAATGGAAAGTGGTTCACTGGAATCAGCAGCCCCCCCCCCCGTCCACGAGACAGCCACAAGCTCGACAGCGAAACAAGTTTCTTGGGCCCGATGTACTGTCCATAATTTATACAAGAATTCAGCACAAGTTTTATTTTTGTTTTCATTTTTATTTTTTTGTACTGCCTTATTTGTGTAACGTGTACAGTGGCTCCAAGTTGAGCCATTCTTTTCTTTCATTTCGGGTGTCGCAGTCGAAATATGAGAAATATATTTATTCGAGTATATATGTACATATGTGAATGTACTCGTATGTATTCTTCTGTGGCTGCTGCTGCTGCTCGCCCCGAATGTTAATGATCCATTAAAAAGATTATGTGCCTGAGTGGCGATGTCGGTACCGTCGACGTTTCTTTATGAAATCTCTCTCCCTGTCTCCTCTCTCTCTCTCTGTCTGTCTGTCTGCCTGTCCATCAGTGATCATCCTCTGCCCCATCTATCTGTTTGTTCAGTTTTTTTTTTTTTCGTTTGTTTTTGTGGGTGTCAAAAGTTCGGCTGTTGGGTGTTATATGATGTGTTGGGCCTTAGCACCGTCTACCGACCATAATTGAAGCGTATTAAATTAATTGCGAGAGTGCTAAAGATAACGGAAAAGTGTTTAATAGTTTTTTGGATTAGATCAGTAGCGTCCCAGTCCCCAATAATATAAAAATGTTCCTTCCAGATCTGGCAGTCGTCGCGTGTCACGCATTTGGACAAGGAGCTGCAGAGTCTTAAGCGGGTCGTCAGCAGTCTCCAGCAGCGTTTGGGCATACAATATCTGGATGAGCTTGACGATTTCCAAAAGGAGGTGAGTCAATATACATACAAGAATAACTTAGTTATTCAAGTAGCGATGGCTGGCTGATTGAGATGGAGAGAGAGAGAGAAGTCGTAACATTTGTCGGTGGTAAATACGAATTACCAAGTCAAAAATATTGTGCGCCTCAAAGTGTTCACGCAATATTGTTGTTTTTTACGTGAAGAGTATACATTCAGCCAGCAAATGATAATTCGCTATAGATTCTATATAGAAGAAAAGCCCGCAGAGGGTACAACTTTGTCGAGTGGGTTTACTCGACATTTGTTTCATCTCTTTCGAAAAACTATGCCTCGGATATATGTATGTGGAAATAGTGTGGCACACACATATTTATAGAAAGGCCTGCTAAAATTAAAATATATATGCTCAAAGAATTTCCATTGATTTTGTTGTTTTGTTCCGCTTTTAATTAATGTTTTACGCATGCAAAAACAAAAAGCCGCAAGGGAATTGTGATAGATTATCATAATATGTATAATGAGAACTAAAAAGAACACTCAATTAACTATGAGATACATTCGGTGACGATGAAGCGCCGCCAGCCGGTCACAGAACAATTTATGGCCCGCAAAGCCCCCCAGTGACATGGGGCAAAAGCCGCAATAATTCTCTATACATCTGGTGGCAGATATATGTATGTAGATATACAATATATATAATAATAATATGTAGATGGATCCGTTCAAGGCAAGAGTTTGCTGTTGGTTTTAGGCGCTTGCAGCCAAAAGTGACGATTGATCTGATCTCATCAAATGGCCTAATGGCCGGAGATCGTTTTAAGATTTATTTATATTTTTTGTTTTGTCTGCGGAAATTGGGACTGGTGCTGGGCTGGGGCTGGGCATCTGTGCAAGCAATTCTCTAGAGAGTTTTTTTTTGCGTTGTTGTTGCGGAAGGCGCGAGGCGCCATCAATTAGGAATGATGATGATGAAACAGCATTTGGCTTTGGGGCATGCGACGTGACGCGTCCATAAATGAATTCCCCAAATGAATGTGAGACGTGAACAGGACTCGCGGGCTAGCTGCAGTCACGTAATCGTACTTGGCCAAGTGTGCTGACCCCAAATGCTGACCTACTCCCTTTTGCAGTACGAGAATGCGCTCATTGAATATCCCAACAAGCTGGACGGCATCCCCGACGATGACGACGACGATGAGGACATAGATGCAGATGCTGAGGATACGGAGGATGGCTTCTTCATCGACCATGGAATGGATGAAGGAGACGGCAGCCTCTATGACGAGTACGATGAACCGGATGAGACCACGCCAGCGCCTAATGTGGAGGAACCGGAATCGGATGGCAACAACAGCGCCTCCTCTGCCTCGAACGATGACAACGTCTACGATGACTTTACCAACTACAACGATTCCAAAAAGAAGAAGCATAGGTGAGCAAACAGGCGCAAAGAGGCAAAGACTTTGATTTTGAACCATTTTTATTGATCGGATGTCCCACAGGAGGAAGTCTCGCTCGATTGCTGACGCCGATGTCCGGAATGAGGTGCAGACAACCCAAGCCAACCAAACGGAGCTGAATGAGAAGGCGGCCTCCACTGAGGCCAAGGAGCGGTGAGTGTCCAGCATCTAGAGATTGTCAACATTCACATTCACAACCAAAGGTTTTTCCAGCTCTTCCTCGGTGCAGCAGCAACACCATCATCGCCGCAGGCTGCGGTCCCGCATCGGACGGCAGCGGGTTCTGGTACGGAAAGGTGTGTAACCGCAAAATCAATTGGCAGCGAACTAATTCCAAAAGGAAAACCAAAACTCTATTTGCGTCTCTGTTAACTTGCAGGTGAATCTCTTATTTCAGCCAAATCCACAACCGATTCCGGCTCCCGCACCCCAGCCGCTCACTTCCATTTAAATCGCAAGGTGCCGCACCACAATGCCCCCATTCAACTGAGTTGTAAGTTATCCAGACAGACACAGACCTGCCACTCCTGCCACCTCTAAAGATCTCTGATGATGATAATCTCTGCTTTTTCCGTAGCGCACCAGGGTGACATGTACATTGGACATGCCACAGCTGGCAGCGACACCGCCTGGCAGGAGTACTTCAGCATCAGCAACGGAGTACTGACGGCCCATCAGCCGGGACTGTACTATGTGTATGCACAGATCTGCTACAACAACACGCACGATCAAAACGGGTTCATTGTGTTCCACGGACACAACGCCTTCCTGCAGTGCCTGAACACGGTGCCCACGAACATGCCCCAGAAGGTGCACACGTGCCACACCAGCGGCCTGATCCAGTTGCGCGAACAGGAGTCGATACACTTGCGCGACATTCACAGCGATCGCAATGTATTGCTGAGGGACTCAAACAATCGCAGCTACTTTGGCATCATCAAAGTGTAGGCTGGAAGAAAGCCCCCAACCAGCCAGCCTCGTGGCCAGCTTAAGCTTTAGTAGTCCTGTCCCTGCGCTGGACTGCTCGTGAATACGATCCATCGCCTGCATGGATATGGATCCGTTAGTTCGTAGCCCTTCCTTAGCCCTAGTTACACTCATAATCTACACATAATCTCAAGCCGAATCATGCACAATGAACGGAGAAAATGCTAAATGCTGAAAACTACATGAAAATTCATATTTATTTTGTATATATTCTATTCCTTTGCGTATAAACTCTACGATACCATGAAAACAAGTGAATAAAAATCGAGTTTAACTTATAAATTACATTTAATTTAAAAATGATCCATGCTATGCCTGTTTCTGTATTCCTTTTTGCATCCTGATTGCTTCCTTCCTTTTGCTTGCCTGTAAAGATTATTTTTTCTATTATTGCTTTAAATTTGCATCTCGGCTTTTGTGCAAAACTGAAGCCCCACGCATCAAAGAGTGTGGCAGTGGCTTTTGGCTGCAGCTCATTCTGGGCCCGGGCAGCTTACCTATAACATAACCATGGCAACGGCCCAGGTCCCTTGCACGCCCACCTTTTTTCGCTATTTTTGGTCAGCAGCCCCTCCTGGCTGGCACTGGCATATACACGTATTGGGCATATCGGGACCAGAAATGGATGGTACAGTTGGACAAGAAACGACAGCAATGCGACTTGACGTCAAACAGATTGCTGATGCGCTGCTGCAGTGCCGAACGGAGCGGAGATTCATCTATGTACCATAGCCATGCAGGCATAAGTATATAGCTACTCACATATGTACATATGTACATATTACATATGTTGGGTCGGGTACATTCAATAATTCCCGAAGCGATAATCGGGAATGATTGTCGAAACGAATGCACTCTCTGCCGACTGCCGACTGCCGACTGCGGCGCAGCGTCCGCGTCCATGTAACAGGTGGCGAAGGTGATGGCGGTACGCGGAACTTTGGCTGTAATTCGCGTGGGAGAGCAACAGTTCGCCACCCCATACATACATACATATGTATGCATGCACATATGTACGTTCAACATGTAAACGTGTACATAATCGACAACCCACGCTCCAATCAAATTGGACAGACATGCGCACTGCACCCCAGGCAGCGGCTTGAAGCCCCGAAAAAACTGGCAGGAAGCTTTTTTCATCCTTCGGCTGACGGGCTGCGATTTGGCACTGATTGCATCAGGTTGTAGCTGCATTTCCCCCAGTGAGGTTGTGTTTTCGGAACAATTCTGCTCAGTGCAGTGCAGTGCAGTTCAGTGTGCAGTGTTTGTGGTTCGGTCTGGCTGGAGAGCTTGCAGGCAGATTGGATGGATGGGTAAGTGCTGCAGCTGCAGCTATTTATAGCATACCTCGACCTTGATTTTAGGAGCTGCCCGGGCAACTCAACAGCACCAGCAACACCAAAACCAACAACAACAACAACAGGTGTCAGATGTTGCAACACACTCACCGCTGATGATGAAGTGAGCAGAAAATGTGTATGTACACACACAAGAGTAGTATGTACATATACCTCTTATACCTTGTGGGCGAAAATCAGATACATTTGGAAAGAAAATACGCATTTACCTACAAGTTTTCTACAATTAATTACATTGAATTCAAATAGGAAAAACACAAAAATTAAGCTTGAACATATTCAATTAAGCTAAAATAAAGGAGCGTTTTTCCTTTGGTTCTGAAAAAATATAAAAACGTCTTAGAAATTCGTATCCTAGAGACCGCATACTTTCTGATTTCATTAACACTTAATCAATCTATAAAATAAAAATTATTTCATAAAAATCGGTAAGTTGCTGGATAAGATTTAGCGGTTTTACTTTGGAAATTTGTCAAACCTATTAAGTTGAACGGCACTGTATACATACAATTAGTTGACCCTCTATCTGTCACGAAAAGTGAAGAGCATCCTATCCCATCTTCTAGAGAATTCCGTACGATTATCTCCCACAGAATGAACTGTGGCAGCAGCCCGCAAAAGCAGCGACAGCCTCATCTATGTAGGTGATTATTGTGCATCCTGAATTAATGTGCTGAGTTTTATATCCATAGATATAAATAAAAATAGGTACTTATAAGCTCGATCATACGATAATAAAATACTATAGGAAATAAATAAATTTATAAACAGTCAGTATATACATTTTTGCTACATCTGTTATCTACATCTACAATGTATATTTTACATCTAACATGTAGATTCTACATGTACCATTTAGATTCTACATCTCTTCCGCTAGAGGGCGCTCGCGTACATAACGAGGCGGGTCTCTTGCTGAAGGAGGCGGGGGAAGCAACTAAAAATTAATTTCTTCACTCTGGCTATAATTATGATCCGATCCTATTCAGATTCGGCAATCTGGTAGATATGGGAATTCTCTACGATACTGCGCTTTTAGTTTTATCGTATGTTTAAAATTTTCGTCCTTTGTGGGGCGGAAGGGAGCAGGGCGAAATTTTGAAATACACTTGTAGCAGTGTGATATCACATGAGTATGGTAACCAAATTTGGTTTCTCTAGCTCTTATAGTCTCTGAGATCTAGGCGCTCATCGAGACGGACAGACGGACGGACGGACGTACGGACAGACGGACATTGTTATATCGACTCGGCTATTGATGCTGATGAAGAATATATATACTTTATGGGGTCGGAAACGTTTCCTTCTCTGCGTTGCACACATCCACTTTTACCACAAATTTTTGAGTACGGGTATAATAAAGTCCCCATGACTTAATATACTGAGAATTGACAGGCACTGTGTTTATACCATACAAGAATAATCTTTCTTTTGTATTAACATAATTTGCTACAAGTGTAAATCACAACGAAAATGTTGAGGATGAAGTCTCTAATCCTTTTTGCCGCCAGCGATCAGTCCTTGGATCTCGTTCAGAGTCTTGCCCTTCGTCTCGGGCACCAGGAACAGAACGAAAAGGATGGCAGCAAAGGAGACTGCGGCGAAGATCCAGAAGCAGGCAGCAGGACCAGCTTCGTCCTTGATCAGAGGAAAAGCAAGGGTCACAATAAAGGCGCATATCCAGTTGGTTGTGCCCGCTATGGCTCCGGCCACGGGCTTGGCATCCTCGGCGAACAGCTCAGCCATTAACAGCCAGGGAACGGGTCCAAATCCAAATGAGAATCCACTGATGAAGATGCAAACAGCAAGCACGGGCAGCCAGCCAACGTCTTTCTGAGTCAGCCATTGAAAGTAAATGGCCATGATGAGGGTAGTGATAAACATAAGGGCCGCCGAGACGAGCAGCAGGATCTTGCGCCCCACTTTGTCGATCAGAACAATCGAGATAATGGTGGCAATAACCATAACCAGCCCGATGATAATTGTGGAGGTTGAGGGCGAGAGTCCCAGTGCCGGCCGCTGTGAATATCCCAGTGGAGTAAAAGATGATGGCATTGATGCCAGTAATCTGCTGAAACACCATCAGCATCATCGAGATGGCCAGGCTCTTGAGAGTGGTCTTGCGGCAGAGGGCCTGCATCGGTTTGACCTTCTCCTTTTGGCCTTCGCTTGCCATTTGGCTAGCCTCCGCACTAACGTCGGCGTCCTTGCCCCGAAGAAACTTCAGCGACCTCTCCGCTCTTTCGTTCTTGCCCTTCTGGGCCAGATAGACGGGCGATTCCGGCATCCACATGAAGAACAAAAAGAAGATGATAGGCAGGATGCCGCAGAGTATGTTCATCAATTTAACTTTGGCGTAGGCACCCACGATGAAGCCGTAGAGCACGCCGTGAACGATCAGCAACTGGAAGAAGCAGCCCATGACGCCGCGCTTGCTCAGCTCGGCGATCTCCGTGTTGTACATGGGAGCCGTGATGCAGAAGGCTCCGCCACAGGCTCCCACAATGAAACGTCCGATCATCAGCATGAAGGGCTTCTGGGCCAAGATGATCAGCAGCCAGCCGATGAGGAAGGGGGGCGCCAGGCCCAGCATCGTGATCTTTCGTCCAAATATGCCAATTAGAATGCCAGCGGGGATGCAAGAGGCGGCAGCTCCCAATGTCAGCAGCGATGAGACCCAGCCCCATTCCATGGAGGTGGGTGCGAATTTGTATGCGAGCCCCATTCGAACTTCTTTCTCCACAGGACCCGACCAGCCAATGCTGGCGCCCAAGCAAAAGGCACCAAAAGCGGCAGCAACACCAGCCAAGTACTGCTTCCAACCACCCATTTTGGAGAATTGTGGAAATTACTATATATTTTTCTGTGATATATTATATATAGATTCTATATATGGCTTAATTTGGAATATCAAAGTGATACTGAGAAAAGTCTGAACACAGCCAGCTTTAGGTTAAATTTCTGGATGGATTTTTGTTTGGATTTCTGTTGGATTTCCGTCAGTGAGAATTTCAATGCAAAGTTTTATCTGTCATTAGTCATGAAAACTGCGAAGCATGCAGAAGAGAATGAATAAAAGGCAGGGGAACGATCCTCATCTATGAATGTAGTCTTAGTGCATTTTAAACTCAACGTGTAACTTAATCTTATTTTTAAACACTAAAAATTAATGTAAAATAAATATATTGTATTTATTTTTAGTTAATGAAATAATTTTCTTGATCATAAGATAATAAAATTCTATAAGAAATAAGACCCTTGGGCTCGAACTTTTGATAATAAATCAAACCTTCAATAGCTACCAAACTATCTATTTATAAAAAGTTCCCAAACCACCCCCCGCCCCCAAAGTGCCCATCCTGAGAATCGACAGCGATGTTCATACCTTGTGTAACTTTTTTTGTTTTCTAAACATAATTTGCTACAACTGCAAGTCACAACGAAAATGTTGAGGATGAATTCTCTAATCCTTTTTGCCGCCAGCGATCATTCCTTGGATCTCGTTCAGAGTCTTGCCCTTCGTCTCGGGCACCAGGAACAGAACGAAAAGGATGGCAGCAAAGGAGACTGCGGCGAAGATCCAGAAGCAGGCAGCAGGACCAGCTTCGTCCTTGATGATCGGAAAGGCCAGAGTCACACAGAAGGCAAAAACCCAGTTGGTAGTACCCGCAATGGCTCCGGCCACGGGCTTGGCATCCTCGGCGAACAGTTCGGCCATCAACAGCCAGGGAACGGGCCCAAATCCAAATGAGAATCCAATGATGAAGACGCAAACAGCAAACACGGGCAGCCAGCCGACATCCTTTTTCGCCAGCCATTGGAAGTAAATGGCCATGATGAGGGTAGCGAGGAACATAAGGGCTGCGGAGACGAGCAGCAGGATCTTGCGCCCCACTTTGTCGATCAGCACAATGGAGATAATGGTGGCGATGACTTGGACCACGCCCAGGATAATTGTGGAGGTTGAGGGCGAAAATCCAGTGCCAGCATCAATGAATATGCCAGTGGCGTAGAAGAGGATTGCATTGATGCCGGTTACCTGCTGGAAAAGCATCAGCATCATCGAGATGGCCAGACTCTTGAGAGTGTTCCTGCGACAGAGGGCCTGCATCGGTTTGACCTTCTCCTTTTGGCCTTCGCTTGCCATTTGGCTAGCCTCCGCACTAACGTCGGCGTCCTTGCCACGAAGAAACTTCAGCGACTTCTCCGCTTTGTCGTTCTTGCCCTTCTGGGCCAGATACACGGGCGATTCCGGCATCCAAATGAAGAGCACAAAGAAGATGATCGGCCAGATGGCGCAGAGTATGTTCATCACCTTAACTTTGGCGTAGGCACCCACTATGAAGGCGTATAGGATGCCGTGGACGATCAACAGCTGGAAGAAGCAGCCCATGACGCCGCGCTTGCTCAGCTCGGCGATCTCCGTGTTGTACATGGGAGCCGTGATGCAGAAGGCTCCGCCACAGGCTCCCACAATGAAGCGTCCAATCATCAGCATGAAGGGCTTCTGGGCCAAGATGATCAGCAGCCAGCCGATCATGAAGGGCGGTGCCAGGCCCAGCATCGTGATCTTTCGTCCAAAGATCCCAATTAGAATTCCAACGGGGATGCAAGAGGCGGCACCTCCTAGTGTCATCAACGAGGATATCCAGCCCCATTCCATGGAGGTGGGCACAAATTTGTATGCGGCTCCCATCCTAACTTCTCTCTCAACAGGTCCCGACCACCCGATGCAGCAGCCCAAGCAGAACGCACCTAAAGCGGCTATAATGCCAGCCAAGAACTGCTTCCAGCCGCTCATTTTTGGAAACCGTGGAAACTACTTAATATTTTTCTGAGATACAGGTATATGGAGTTGATATGTTTCAATTTGGAATATCAAAGTGATACTGACAATAGTAGGAGCACCAGACATACACACATGAAGGGAAGGAGGCGATGCGTACGGCCCACTTCGTTCCCACAAAAATTTGTACGCATTCAGAAACCTTTCCCTCTCGCTCTAGGGCGGGAGAGTGCATGGATGGGTTTTGGCTTGCGAGCGAAAGCTCCTGGAGCAACAGCTTAGCTGTCTGTCTCTCTCCCGAAACTTTTGCTGCGTTCGCTCGTGTACCGTTCGGAGAGATGAGTTCGGTTTGTCGGTCGGTCCTCGTTGACTGCTCGCTGTATAAAATACCGAGGCCTGTCCCAGTGGTCTGCCACTCTTGTTTCCGTCTTGACTTAGGACTGAGGCAGGAACCGTATTCCGTATTTTCAGTGCTCTGGCGTAGGCGTGACGCCATGTTGTGAAAAGTGTCTGAGGAAAAGTTTATACAAATATTCGAGGAAAAAGTGCAATCCACAAAACACTGCAATCAAGTGAGTAGCAAATCATAAATACTCGCATGATGAAAACGAAATTGTTAGTCGGCTGAGAGCTGTGCCAACTCTGTGCATAATGTTGCCATTGATTTGTTTTTCGTTTGTCCATTTGCGTGGGTGGGCAAGGGCGGAAGAAAGACGCCGCCACGAATATTGCGTAAAATTGATTCGCAGCACTCTCTCTCATTTCTTGTCTCTAATTATATATTGCAATTTGCTTGATTTCACAAATTGTTCGCTGAATAGCTGTAAATTGCATACATCAAAAGATACACACACACACACATACACAGTCGGAGGGGTGGCACTCGCATAACGAGCTTGACAAACAAGTTGGTCCTCCTGTCGTCGCGGAAGTTGGCCCCAGGACCCAAAGCAGCATTCAGCCCGAGTTGTTGTGTCCCCAACACGACTCCATTTAAATATTTTAGCCCAAAAAGCTTTTTCCCCCAGCAGCCTAATTAGTCACTGACACTGACACGAACTCTTCCTCTGGCAAAATGCATCGCGGACGCGACTCACTTAGCTGGGGACCACCGCCGGCGAATGCCCAATTCAATTTGTACCAATTTGTTGCAGGGAAATACAGAGAAAATACATAATCCAGCGCAGGGTATCCATGGTTTCAAAATTACTGCGACAAATTCAATTATTTCGCTAATATGAATTTCCTGCTGGGTCAGCCAACCGCTATCCACTGCTCCTGCCACTCCTGCCACTCTATTATGGACCCTAATTGTATGTTGAGAGGGACACAAAATGAATTTTCTGGGAAATCTTTGTAGTGTGCAATTGAATGAAGGACTGGCACCAGTTGCGTAAGACAAAAGCTGAGGCTCCAATCAATATTCAATCACACGCTCCGGCTGCAGCTGTAAGGGGCAAATTAGATTTTTTTTTTTCCCGCTGCGGAAAACGCCACAGAACAATTTGCAGCAACAGGCCAAACAGTCCAAAGAGCACGTAGCCCAACAACAAAACTTATGTAATTCAATGAGACTGAAATCCGTTTTTCGCATTTGCGTTCTTGCATCCGCTGCTAAACTACTCAACGCGAAGGCGGAATAAACGACCAGACTAGATGGTGATGAGACAAGAGCCAGCCATGCAGCAATAATATAATGAAGGCAGCAACTAAGCCAAGAATAATAAAGCCAACAGCTGTAGGCCAGACACAAAAGGTGCAAGGGAGCTGCTAACCTAAAGAAAGGCCAAAGAAAGGAAGAAAACACTGTCGACTGCCTTGACATTTACTGGTAAAAATGAAAAGCTAACGTTGCCATAGGTACGGGGGGCATGCAGATAGGCAGATAGAGCCCCTCTGTGGGTAGCTGGACATCCACATATAATACGTCCAAGGCGTCCATTCATTGCGATTCATTCGAGTTCTCTGCTGAAGCCAGGAATGTATAGCATACTTATGTGCGCCATAGTTAGGAAAAGGAATGAGGAATGATATGAATGGATGGCATGGCATGGGTTGGGCTGGGATGGGTAGCTCGCACTCAATGGCATTTGGCATCCGACCAACCATTCAACTTTCGCATAATTGTCAACTCTGGCTTTTGTCAGCGACCAAGAATTCTGCCCACGGAGCAGACGAAGACGAAGATGTGTACATACTATGAAGCTCTCCCTCCACTGCTCCAAAGATGATGAGAATATTCACGCACATTGGAATTTTATTGATTTATAAGGGGAAGGCATTTTATGTGCGTGTGTGGGCGGTAGAGGATGGATGCTCTTCTATTCATTATATAGTCGGGACCCAATGGGAAGATTATTCAAATACCTTTGGTCGGGCGGAATTTGGTTACCTGATGATGTCGATCTGCATAATTAAGTGGAGTAATATGGAATTTCACACGCCATAAAGTAGCGTAGTCGGCGCATCATGACACCTCCAAAACACACACACACACACACATACTTTATATATAAAAACCTTGCTTAAAAGCGAAAATGTAATTAAAAGTTTTTTATACCGTGCGCCGCTCCGTGGAACGTGTTGAGCATAAAATCGTTTTTAATGCGGTTATTTTTCAGCCCTTCAACCGTAGCGTATCCTTTTTTGAACCCATCTCTTTGCCTTTTGCTTTTGTTTCAGTTGTTAGAGTGAGCCAGCGACAGTAAGGATGGCTAAGCGATTTTTGAGCCTGGCGGCGCTACTGCTGCTGCAGTGCATCTGGGCCACACCACAGCGGACCGCCGCCTACTCGCTCCAGGCAGCCGTTGACGAACTGCATCGTCGCGAGGCAGCCAAATATCCGTTAAATGATCCACCCCCGCGGGATGACTGGGACGAAGGTAAGTGACGTGCAAAAACGAAAGAAAATCTCCCGTAGAGCGTAGTTGCCTGCTTACGTAAACTGCACACGCACAACCACAGCCACAGCCACACTTTGGCTGTCACGAACCCATCAGATGTCTGCTGCAGAAAAATAAATGTAGCTTTGATTAAACCTTGAAGTGACCAAAACCGCGAAACTTACGCGATGCTGGCAACCCACGCAGTTGCCTGTCAGCTGCATGGCATGGGGGCTCGGGTTGTCATCTGTAACTGATATCCGACAATAATGAAGAAGGGATTCCAATATACGTATATATACGTATGCAACGGGCACGTGTCCGTGTCGGCCCCTAAATAGACATAAGACGCACAGGGGCCGTCCCGCTCTGACCCATTGAGCACATTACAGCACAGCGCACTTTGACAATCACATTTACCGTTTCCTTTCTTTTTTTCATTTCTGTTTCTCTTTTATCCTTTTGTCCTCACTGCTCCGCTCTCCTGTGGTCGGTCCCGTTCTTTTGTGTTCTCACGATTGCCCCAGATGCAGACTTATTTGGAAAGAGCAAGAATCGTAATCGGCATCGCGTTAATAAAGTGCTCGCCAAGTACTTAGACCGCGACTCGGACGACTTTGAGCCGGATCGCGCCCTGGGCCCACCGTTCAGTGGCTATGACTTTGGCCCCGCAGCTGGCGAGGATGTGGGCAACATTCGCAATAATCTCTTTGCCGATGAGAAGAGGAAACGCTTCTCCGCCGCAGCCGCCGCCGCCGCCCCGTCCCTCTTCCGAGAACGTGACGAGCAGCTCGGTAAGTAAAAGCTCAAAGCAAAGCAAACACGCACACGCACGCACACTCGAGAAGCTGGAAGCTGGCCGAAAATATATGGAGGATTGAGTGTACATACATACATATAAGGAATAACAATGGCACCACCGACTAAAACCACTTAGCTCCGATTAGCTTGTGAGTGGCATTAGTTGGGTGATATGTGGGTCGATGACGAGTGCAATCAGCTGGAAGCAGATCCTGCCTGCCTGCCTGCCTGGCTGCCTGCCTGGCTGCCTGCCTGCCTTCCTTCCTGTCATTTGATTTAATGGCTTTCGCAGGGGCCAACAACTTGATGCATGTCCGTTTGGGTAAAAGATTTATGGCGCTGCCACTCGGGGCAACCTGTTTCAGATTTAATTTCAAGGTCACACGGTTAGCTCATCGATGGTTTTCGCTTCTTTGGACTCTTGCAGATGCACCAGCTCCGTCTGTGTTCCGTGAACGTGAGATTCAACCACTGAGCGGAGAGCCCACACATAACGAGCTGGCGGATCAGTTTCTGCGCGAGATCGAGGAGGCCGGGGAGCAGGAGCGCAACGAGCGCTACAAGGATGCAGTGCGTCAGTGGTGGCATCAGTTCGACCAGCGCCAGCAACTGGGCAAAGATGTGCAGCCGCAGCAGCACCAGCACCAGCCGGAACAGGATCTGGATCCCGAGCTGTTCGAACAGAAGAAGCGGATGCGAGTGCCGCCGTACTACCTGCTGATGCAGAAGAAGCGCTCCTATCCGGTCCTGCCCTGGCTGCCGTACAATGCCGACAAGAAGAAGCGCTTCCCAGTGGCCAAGCGAGCCATTGGCAGCAACCAGGAACAGATGCCGCTGGGCAAGACCGACGAGCGAGTGGCCCAGGAGCTGAGCGAGCTGTTTGGCAGTCCCGTCGACTCCCATCTAAAGCCGCAACAGGAGCAGCCGGACGAGAAAAAGAAGCGTTCGGCCGATGAGCCCAATACTACGACCACCGCCCATGTCCCACAGTTGCCAGCAGCCACGACCACGGCTCTGGGTGACATGCGATTGGAGATTAACTTCCAGCGCGTGAACGTGACCAAGGAGAAGCCTGCCGCACCCGCACCCGCTCCCGCACCCGCTGGAGCTGGCGAGATGGTCCAGCATGGCGGACACGCCGGTCACCATGGCAACCACGTACCCGGCATGGGTCCGGAGTACCGCCATCGCAAGCGCAGCGATCACGTCCATCGCAGGGACAGTGATGAGCACGACATGGACGAGCACGACGATGAGGGTGAGGAGAGCTCCGATGAGGACGATCACGATGAGTTCGATGAGGATGAGGGCGACGCTGAGCCGGACACCGAGACAGTGGCCGAGGAGCGGCGCCGCAAGAAGAAGCGAGCCGCAGTCGGCGGTGGTGGCGCCCACTCCAAGCAGCATCTGCGGGCTCCCACAGTGGGCCATCTGATGCTGAGGGCCAAGAAGTCGATCGACTGGTCCCAGTACTTTGGTCTGGACCTAGACCGCAAGAAGAAGTCGTCTGCCAAGGACACTGAGTGAGTTTTCGCTAGTAGTTTGGATCTACAGTAGATTATTGTATCCCATTTGTATAGGCAAGCGAAGAAGCGTTCAGAAAATGACAGCACAAACAACAATAGTAACAACAACGAAGAGGAGGAGCCGGATGTGGAGGACGAGAAGAAGAAGAAGCGGGACGTCGACACGGAGAAGCTGGAGAGCATGGACAGGAAGCTGCAGTCGATTGAGGACTTCATCATCGATGAGACCATCAAGTATACGGGTGCCCACGAGGGCGTCAACAACAGGGAGGACATACGCAAGATCAAGGACCACGTACTGTCCCGCCTGGCCACGGCCTACAGCCTGGAGAAGATGCGCCGTGCCCTGGACAAGCTGCGTCAGTCGGTGGACAACGATAACCACCTGATGCGCAACACCATCGAACCAGAGTCGGAGGAGAACACCCTAGAGTCCAACTACTGGACGGCCAAGAAGCGCTTCAGCGTCAAGAAGGAGCAGGCCGAGTAAGCCACATCCCAGATCCCAGATATTCCTCACTTAATGTTCTGCTCCACGATCACTCAGGGATGCCAAGCCGCCGCAGGATATGGAGAAGAGGAAGCGCAGCGGGTACTTACGTTATCCGGAGCAGCCCAACACCATGGAGGAGGCCCTCAGCGCTGGAAGTGCCCCCTACGAGACCCTGAACGATGCCTATCTGGGTAACAAGAACTACATAATCGGCTCCAACCAGTGCCCCGTCATTGAGTCCATGGCGGAGCGCTGTCGGGGTATCGATTTGATTTCAGGGGACATCAACCAAGAGCTTCTGCCCCTTTGCGGTGTCCACCAGATCTGCTATCTCTGTGTAAGTACTGCCCCACAGTAAGTGGGTGAAGGCATGAAACTGATGAAAGTATATTTTAATTTTACAACAGGGAGCCTCGCAGGTGGCCTGCGACTATCAGTATTTGGCCGAGGCGGACAGCATCTGTGGCAGCAGTAACGATTGCCAGTCGGCGGCTCGCTCCATTCTGATGATACTTCGCGGCACGCCCGGCCGACAGCTGGGACCGCGCGAGTGCCTGAAGAATCCCTGTCTGTATAGGGCCATGCGTGAGATCGGGCTATAAACGTTTCCCCATCATTCCCAACTTCTTTGTGTGCGTTCAAAAGGAATAATCAAAAGCAAACAGGGGGCCCCATATACTATTAATCAAAAGAAAACAAAATATGCTGAACTGGCAAAGATCAAACGTTTGATTCAAAACCAAAACCAAATATATAGAATATTTTGATGTGTGTATTTTCCTGTCTACCACTCCATAGGCGGTGGCAGAGGGCAACCTATAAAACTATTTATGCTAATTGCAAAAATACATGTATAATCCACTTGAACCTGCAGCAGTTGACACCGAATATGATGGATGGGCTTTTCATTGGGAATGCGAGAGTAACCAAAAGCCCAATTGCCCATTGCCCAGTTGCCCAGTAGCACAAGCAGCTTGAAACCAGTGAAATAAGTACTATACCTACATGTATGTATACGCAAATACAATAGAGAACCACAGTCCATTTAAGCAGCGTCTTAGAACCACACAACAAAACACAAAACAACACAACAAATACTAAATGAATGTTAAATGTCCAAATACAAGAAGTTTGCTAAACATATTTAATGTTATATACGTGTTTTTGTGTACAAAAAAGGTCGTAATCAAACGTACTACAATATATATCCACAGGACCTACATATATATAATCAAAAGACAAAAACAGAAACAAAAACCAAAAGAGAATTATTGCGCATATATGTATGTTAGATTTACATTATAAGTTTTACGTATCAGTTTTATTTGCCTTTTGTGTATATTTATTTATATTCTCCTTGCGAGACTATTAGAGCGAATTACAAACAGGCAGCTAGCCACCAATCGAGAATCAAATGCTTAACCACAGCTTTGCATTCAGTTAGTTCAGACAGAAATAAACGTAATTAAATAATAAAATACGAGTAGATTGTATTGTAGGAGAGAATGAGCCGATCAAAAGTATCTCCCAGCAAGGTCCGGTCCCAAATTGTCAGCTATAGGGTTGTCCACAACTATAACTATTCTATCAGAGATACAAAACTCTACATACAGATATACACATATATATTATATATTTAAACTTATCTACGAATAAACATATATATACTTAAATGTGTTTCAGTGTGAAAACAATAAATGGACATAACTAAGACATATATTTTACGTTCTTAACAGATCTATAGATGTGATGTGATTATATAATATACAAAACTACAATGGAATGGAGAAAGGAGAGGGGAAATGGAAACTTACTAAAACTAAGTCCCAAGTGTGCCGCTGAACTGCAACAATGATTGATTAAAATATATTCATTATATTTAATCAAAATATTATAAATGTATTTACATATTTACCCACTATATTATATACGATATATACATACTTATATACATTTAAATTTGATGTAAATGCTACAGTTTGCGAAAACCCAAGAAACATACTTGAAACTATATATGCTATACCAGTTATCAACAATTTAAAATAAATAAGTTTGGCTTCGGCCTCCAAAAACTCGACTTTTAACTTTGCCCTTATCCATACCATGTCCATAATGAAATCGTACCATTCCCGAATTTCACTAAGTTCACCAGTCTCAGAGCAGATTGGCGGGCATAATTCAACTTCGATATGTCACAAACAATCTATGTCGAATGACAGTCAATAAACACGACGTTCCTGTGTAGTTGCCATGTAGTAAATTTCCCGTAAGATACATTTGATTTGTATGGGAAAAGTTTTAGCAACATGGAAAAATGAATAGGCGATTAGGCCGTTTATGTTTGAACCACATAATAAACAATGCAATAAAAAGGACTTCTGAAAACTAGCCAATCTTGTAGAAAATTTATGTATCTATCGGATAAAATTATTTTTTTAGGGCTGAGAGTGCCAACTAGCTAGTAATATTAAACTGAATATCAAAATCATGGAATACGATTTCAATCAATAAAATAGAACGTTAACCCATTGTCGGCCAGGGGGGTTTTTAATATTTCCACGATATTTATGTAACTTAAACATATTTTACGCATTACAGGTGAAAGATATCGGTTTTCATTTTTGTTTTGTAAGTAAAGAGGAGGATGGGGCTACAAGGAGCCTTTGCAAACAGTATTATTTTCCGCGGCTTAACAAAGGGTGCTCAACTTTTTAAATAGAGGGGTGTTAAGTGGGTTAAGTCCGTCAGCTAAAAGCTGCGGCCACACTAAACTATCAAAACACCACTTGACGCGTAATTTCGCAAAAATATTTTTAAAAAATTCTAAATAAATTGCTGGAAATAATTTGGTGCTATTTCGAAATACGGCAATAAAACATCAAGTATCCGGGGATAAAAGACACACACCTGTGCACGTATAAATACGGAATAAACTCTACACACGGCACAGCACTTATTTTGTTCGGGTGAGTAAGAAGAAGAGGAAAATATTTGTATGAGTCATCAAGTGGGAAACGAGTTATCAGATTGAACCTCTTGTTTATATTTCGTTTCATTGGAAGCAGACTGACGTCATCACTTGTGCAAAGATGAAAACCCCCGTGTCCGCCGCTTCCCTTTCCAATGCGAATGCATCGAGCGCCAGTGCTGGATCGGGCGCCGCATCGATTGTGCCAAAGACAGAACCAGTAGGCAACGAAGAGAACTCGGCTATGTCGTTGGATTTTCAAACACCTGGCCTCACCTCAACGCCCAACGCGAATAAACGTCCGGGCTTCTTGGACCTGAACAACAAAGGAGCGAAAAACAAACGCATTATAGCGCCGCTGGTGATTAACTCGCCAGATCTGCAAGCCAAGACCCTGAACACACCAGACCTGGAAAAAATACTGCTCTCCAACAACCTGATGCAAACGCCACAGCCAGGCAAAGTGTTTCCAACCAAGGTGGGACCGGTTACCTCCGAACAGGAAGCCTTTGGCAAGGGCTTCGAAGAGGCACTGCAGAACCTGCACACCAACTCGCAGGCCTTCCCGGCCGGCAATCCAACCGCCAACCCAACTGTCACTGGCACCACTATGACGGCAGTGAATAATGGCATCAGCGGTGGTACCTTTACATATGCGAGCATGGGCGATGGCTTCTCTGTCATCAAGGATGAGCCCCAGAACCCAGCCGGCTCCCCAACGGTTAGTCCAATCGATATGGAAACCCAGGAAAAGATCAAGCTGGAGCGCAAGCGTCAACGGAATCGCGTTGCCGCATCCAAGTGCCGCAAGCGAAAGCTGGAACGCATCTCGAAGCTGGAAGACCGCGTTAAGATTCTGAAGGGCGAGAACGTTGATTTGGGCGGCATTGTGAAGAGCCTCAAGGATCATGTGGCACAGCTGAAGCAGCAGGTCATCGAGCATATGGAGGCCGGATGCACTGTACCCGCTATTTCGGCGCCAGCCTTGCTATCGGGCAAATAACATATGGATGCCACTGAGGAGCCGTTTGCGTTGCCAGCAGAGAGGGAGGATGATGAGCAGATGGATTTGATGACAGATATGGGGCCAGACAGTATCGAGAATCAAACTACGCTTGCTGAGAATTCAAATCCCGAACTCTTGGAGCAGGGAATTCCCTTGGAACTCTTTCTCAGCGCAACAACAAGTGCACTGGAGCTAGATGCCTTATCATCGCATGCCCCATCCCTGTCGGGAAACGATCTGCTGGGTGTCGTCAGTGTAGATAAATTGGAAGACGGAGACGGCGGTGATCAGCCCCTGGTGCTGTTCATAGTGACGGACAATGGCTGCGAATCACCGGTTGCGAGTTGAGGATCCGGATGTGTTTGGGTTCCCTGGAGTGCCTTTGCTTATCTTTTATTTCTGTGCAACGTGAAATGGCTTTGACTTTGCTGCAATATTATACACAAATGCTTCTTAAGTGTTTTC
The DNA here is from genome assembly GCF_018151105.1 of Drosophila obscura. Taxonomy (NCBI): domain Eukaryota; kingdom Metazoa; phylum Arthropoda; class Insecta; order Diptera; family Drosophilidae; genus Drosophila; species Drosophila obscura. Next base: position 8,834,665 of record NW_024542774.1, on the reverse strand, counting down.
GTTTACTTAGTTTTAGCTTAATGTTCGAGTAAAGTATTATCTGTGTTGATCGTAAGATAATATAATGTCAAATATACCTACATATATATATAGTATGATTTTATGTAATGAAACTACTTTCGAAGACCACCAAATATCTGATAAAAGTATATGTGCATATATTTTTTACTTCATATATACATAAACAATTAATTCTACACTTAAAACTAATTTATTCAGCTTCGTCTTCAACCTCCTCATCGTCATCGTCTTCCATATCCTCTGCATCCTCTTCTACGGCGCTGTCGACTTGGGTCTCATCGTTTATACCGTCCTCAACGTGCAACTGGAAGCCATCACTCTTTGTCCAAGAGCATCTCATCGTCATTCGGAACTTGGCCATTGGCTTGCCCACCAGTTTGAGTATACGCGCCTGCTCGGGTGTTAGCACCTTTCCCTCTTCGCACACGGTATAATCACTGTAGATGGTTACGATGCCCTTTTCCAGCTTGGTGGGCATGCCCAACGAACGCAAATGCGGCTCCATGGAGTGGGCAAAGTCCTCGAGGGGACCGGCTGGCAATGTAACCGTCTCGGTTGCTATGAAACCACTTCGCGCATATTCCACCGCCCAGTAGTTTTCGGCCCATTCCAGGACCTCCTCTTTGGACTTTTCTGTGAACAGTAGACCCACCTGGCCGTTGAGGCGCTTGGCAAGCTACATTCAACATACAAAAAATTAGAAATGCTATATATAGATGGAGGGACAAGATATTTTACCTTGTGCAGACCTGCTTCCATTTCTTCGCTCTTTGTGCGTCCCAGGCCGATTTGCATTACGCGGTTTTTGCCAAAAATGATGCGCGAGTTGTTTTTCCATTCCTGTCGCAGGTCCTTCAGTATGCTGTTGCGCATGTTTTGCACCTGGAACACGAATATGTTGGGGTACTTTCCTACGCAGAATCTGATATCATCGACGAATCGCTGTTTCCAAGCCAGACCTTTGCGGTCCGTCTTTGTTAACGAAACTGTAATGGACGGTTTCTGGGCTTAGAACTGCTAAAAATGTTTCAATGAATAGCTGACGACATACCTTTCTTATCACGTTTGGAGCGTGGCATTTTTATGTGCAGGTAACGACTGGTTTAAATATAAAGTTGAAAACACCAAAATAATGCGTGCAGTAAACACGTGCAGAGCGTGAGAGTATCGATGAGAGCCTCGCTAGTATCGATAGGTGGTACTTGTATCGGAATGCATCCTTGGCAGGTTATACGTTGGAGATGGCAAGCAGCACTCACGCTAATCACGCACATGCATCGAGACAAATTAGGTTTTTGAATATACCATCACGAAAAAGTCAGCAAGTTCCACCATATGAGATTTTCAGGTGCTCCTGGCTGAGAAACCTGCCCTCGCCATTGAACATTGTCATCTGCGATGCCCAGATAGTTGCAATTTCACTCTTTGTAGCCCATGACCTTGAAAATGGCATTTTTAATATTTTTATTTTTAAAAAGAAAGCGCCGATGTGTTCCCCTTATCGCACAAAAATATCATACTTTTGGAGCATCGAATCAAAAGTCGCGGGTTTGTGATATTCAGACGTTAAACAACAGAAAAATAGCGCCAATTTGCTACAAATTCGGAAAAGCAGTTCTGTTGATAATGTATATCCACAAAAAATACAAATTAATATTTTCATCAGTCCAAAAAAATATCACCTGCAAATATATCATCAACCAAAAATACACATCGATACTTTGATGTCTCAATATTTAGCATCCCTAAAACCGAGCGAGCGAGTGTCGAAAGAGGTGGGAGTTATTTTAATTAAATAAATAAGTTAAATGCCAGAGTAAAGTATTAGTTAATACATTCGTACATCGGGGCAAGTGTCTTTTGTAAATATATGTAAAAACGCGAAGGCGCAGTGAGTCATGCAATTTGTGAATCGTCCGTCGGCTTCTGACCGCCATATTGTCGGCGGCCCTAATTTTTCTTTATATACCACATATGTACATATTTATTGATTTGATTGCCTAATTGGGAATCTATGGGAATGCAGTGGAGTGGTCCTGTCCTCAAGTGCTACGTGTGATTAACAACTATTGCCAAATGCCAGTTGAATTACCGCATATGTGTGTGAGAGAATAGGACGCCGATGACGTAATTTTTTCCGTCTTGTTCTTTGTGAATTGCCAAGTAAAAAGTAAACAGCGTTGCCAGCAACAAAAACTTTAATTCAGTTACTCTTTCAAACATCAGTGGAGGTGATATCTCGCCTCGCCAGCCCATATGCTCTGTGCAGAGCGGAAATTCAATGCTTTCCACATTAGAATTAAGCCAATTTGCTGCTTCTTATCAACAATATACATCTGCCGATTAGGTGCCTCCTTCAGGGCCATAAAGTTAAGATAAAAACGTAATCTGCCAGCAGATAACCGCCTCGCCTCAAAGTTTCAACAGGTAGTGGGGAATCGCAAAACTATCGTTCTCGAAAACTCTTCAACATCCCATAGAGGATGTGTAAGCACAGCACATGAATGTTAATTCATATTCGTAATTTCAACGCTCATAATGCCCGCCTGTCTACGCTACGTTCAAATTATACCATTAAATGGCAATTGCGCACAATTGACGCGCCCAGTGAGGGACTATGTTGCCTGCTTCTGTTAGTTCAAAACATTCCAGACGTGTTAATTGATGTATATATTTATTTTATTGGCCCCAAGTCCATACATACAACACAGATACAGCTATGTTGCTTAAAATTTGAATATTAACCATCGGTTGACGCAGAGCAGTGCACACCTGGCAACATTACTGCCAACCTGACGTTGGCAACCCTGAAATGCGCTCACTTGTGGCGGGCATGCGCCGCCTGTGTATGTGTGCCTCCGCCGCACACGTTCACAGAATCACATCATAGCAGCACAGATACAGCGGCAAACCCGTGCAACCTTTCATTCGGTCGTTGGTAGTGTTCGTCGTCGTTTCAAGTTAATCGAGAATGTAAGTAACATATTTTGATGGGCCGAAAAGTATGTGTGCACTACATACAATGGGATATTTGTGCGAATGTGTGCACGTATATGCTGAAAATTATAAAACGGAAAATATGCCAGAACACGTGTAAAATCGGTTAAAACCAATACGAGAAATGATGGAAAATTTTCCAGAACGTACGTGCACATATACCGCACTGCGCAAATAAGGTTGTATCGAGCGTACTACCTTTTTACGCATCATTCCATAAGGGATCGATCAAAAAAAAATCCTACGCAAAACGTAGAAACTGTGAATTTGTGCGAAAAAAAGAGTGTCCGAGTTGCCAGGGTATTGGTGTATGTATGTGATGCGGCGAGATTCGTAGGCGGCGGGCATAGCCGACTTCTATATACACATATATATAGCGATATATATACCCATACGTTTATATATATATAAACTTGGATGGGGACACGCGGTTAGGTGTGTTTTTTGAACTCAACACACTTTTGTCCGACTGTGGTAGATACATTTTCTCTCTCGTCTCGCCGCCTATGCGGCTATCTGGCTATGTGTGTGTGTGTGTGCGAGAGTATTTTTGTACGCGTCCGCTCTCCTCATTGCTCTCGGATATTTTTATAATTCTGTAGCGCCGCACTTGGAAACACGATTGCCCCAAGCACCCCACCGCCATCGTCAAGAGCCTAACACTAGTACATTACCCACTAAAGTTAGTAACTTTTTCCCTCACACATACAGATATGTGTAGCTGCGTGTCTACATGTAGAGGAATTTCTACATACTACGTTTCTATTCTTTTTAGCTACTGCGCATGCTGGGTCCAATTCACCGTTTCTTGGCTCAGCTCATGGGCCGGCGCAAGAACACTCGCACATATATATATATTATATAGTATGAGCGTGCTTAAAGTGCCGTCATCATCGTCTGCCCCATGCCGACCGACACTTTTGTAGACTTCGCTCGATGCAGCTCCCTCCGTCTCCGGCTGGTGTGTCACAGAACTCTTTGTAATGAATGCATGTGTGTGAGTGTGGAATGCATGGGGATGAGCAATGTTAGCGTCGATTCTTCCTCTTCTCGATGATGATGATCATCATCATCAGATATTTGTTTTTTGCGTGGTCGGGACAAGTTGTAAGCTATTTAATCAAATACAGGTCTCTCCATAGAAAACTCATGTAATGGGAAGCGTAACGTTACGCCTCGCTTAATATTTTGGCCATTAGGGCGCCAGAGAAACACGTCATTGACCCAAAAACGAGTTGGTCGCAATACCTCCTATCTGTCTCTGTCCCTCTCTCACTCACCCACCCACTCGTCTATTATGTACTTGGATATATTGTTTGCATTGACACAAAGGGTCAATGTTTTTTGATTTGGCGGCCGATAGATGCCGGCGTAATCTGGAACTCAATTTAAATCCAATTTATGGATTGCTAGGTGGTGGTGGTGGTGGGGCGGTAGAACATCGAATGTGCTGACCGGGAGATTCCATTCATTGCGGCTGCATTCTAGCTTGATTGTCGAGGCTTCCTCTGTCGTTCTCCGTCTCTTTTTTCCTTCGACGGAAAACAAAAAGTTTTGTCCAGAGTGGCGGCCGCTGTCTAAAAATACCAGCAACGCCCACATGCATTCACCCCACACACACAGCATTTTTCCCTCCCTCCCACTCACACTCCCACTCCGAATGAATCCATCGTGCTGGATTGGAGCTTTCTCTAGGCAGAGAGCGGAAATTAATCGATTTCCTGTCAAACGGAACAGGAAAATTGATCCTACGATAAAATTCGATCCTATTGCTCTGCTCGAAACATTTTCTAAACGGATTACGTGAGTCAGATTGACGGTGAATTGGCCTGCCAGTACTGGCACAATTCGTTTTGTTAATAACTGATTCGCAGTAAATCAATAGCCGGTTGCTTACTGTGCAAATAAAGGAGTGCGTCACTGTACGAATTGCAATCAAACGTACATCTCGCACATACATATGTGTGAACGAACATGAATATCTATCTTTGGCACACTCAAATACAGACATACGAACACACAGATAGTCACAGAGGCGAGCCGCCTTTTGCTCTATTTTTTTCTCCGTCTCTCTTCCTCTCTCAGAATTCTTTTTTATTCATGATTTATTTTTATCTTTGTTGTCGAACTTGTGTTTTACTCGTCTTTTCTACTTTTCCATCCACTCCCCGTAGACAGACGATCAGATCAGATCAGATCCTCGTACTATTCGTCTTGTTAAACTGACTCTAAACTAAGATTTAAATGGTTGACGCACGTGCGTACATGTTTCCAATGCCTGTATTTTTGTTATTTGCCTTGTAAATTAGCCATTCAGTCAGCGATCGGCCTTCTGTGAGTCATCAAAAGTTTCAAACTTGACACTTTCGCTCAGCGGAAGCATGACAACAAACTAAATGTATGCGGCATACCCTGTAGTTGTTGCTGGGAGCAAAATCTGGGTGTATTGGATATAAGAGTTTTCAATTTAATATCCGAATCTCCGGGAAATCTCTATCCGAATTCCTTTTTTACCCCAAAAATATTTGTATGTTTATAGTATGAAATTTAATGAATTTGTTGTTGTTTACTTGAAATATCTTTTTGCAGAAAGCCAATAAAAACAACTTTGTGGCGTATTCCTGTTGCTTTAATTGATTTTTCCTCTGGGATCTATATATATACACACTTATATATATAAACCGTGTGAACGACAGACACACCCCACATACATCCTTAGTTTTGTGAAGTAATTGAACAAAAAACAACAAACAAAATGTCGACAGTCGATAAGGAGGAACTGGTCCAGAAGGCTAAACTGGCCGAGCAATCAGAACGGTAAGCAATGACGAAACAACATGGAATGTGCAATCAAATATTTACTGAACTTGTCGTAATTTTTACATATAGCTACGATGACATGGCCCAGGCCATGAAGTCCGTCACAGAAACGGGCGTCGAACTCTCAAATGAGGAAAGAAATCTGCTCTCCGTTGCCTACAAAAATGTGGTCGGTGCTCGTAGGTAAGTCGTTTGAACCGTACTTGATTAATGTCTTTATACATACATCAATGGAATGTTTACGCTGACATTTAACACTTTCTTTCTCCACCATCAACCAACCTTCAAAACCAGGTCATCGTGGCGCGTCATCTCCTCCATTGAGCAGAAAACCGAAGCATCTGCTAGAAAACAACAGCTTGCCCGTGAGTACAGAGAGCGCGTAGAGAAGGAGCTGCGGGAAATCTGCTATGAAGTTTTGGTAAGTAACACACACTCGAAGGACTGCGCAAGTCCGTCCGTTCTGTCCGGTTCCGTCCCGTCTGCCTGTCAGTCCGTCATGTCGCTGTCCTTGTTTTATGGGGTGTAATTGGTCCATCTAATTATTTTTATCCACACATCACTCAGCCGATACACACAATTTACGGTGCGCTGTTCATCTAAATTTATTGATGGCTAAGTCTGTAGGATAAAGCCTCGAACCTGTCAGCCGCTCCACCGCATAGAGTCGCCCCAAACGAGCTCAGCTGTGTGTCGGTCGGGCGTGTGGTGGATGGGTGGCGCTGTTGGCTGTTGTGTGCTGTGGTGTGCTGTGGTGGTTGGCGTGGAAAGCCCAGTTTTTTGCTCTTCTTTCTTGCCCCTGCGAAATATCAAATTTGTTTCAATCAATAAATCTATTTTTAAAATGAACATTTTCCACTTTTTCCCCCCCTCCCCAACACATAAATTCTGAGAGTGGCTTTGGCCTGTACAATAGGTGGTAAACATATGTATACCCGTTTTTCCACCATAAATACTTGGATCAAAAAATAGACCATGGACAGGGTTGAACTTGAGTTTTCCTTGGGCTTGGTACATATTTCCCCTTCTCCTCACTTGGGGTTGATGGATATTGTTATGTAAGCCTTAATTCCACTCGTACCTGATGGAATTTTAAATGGAAAATTGTATGATAGGCTTATGATAATCTTGGGAGCTTTTATAGCTAATTAAAAGTAAATTTACTTGGCGGTGTGGTTGCACATCGATTTCATATCTTAAATCAGTTATTAAATGTACGTTTTTGATTTACAGGGACTTCTGGACAAATATCTTATTCCAAAAGCCAGCAATCCCGAGAGCAAGGTGTTCTATCTGAAAATGAAGGGCGATTATTACAGGTATTTGGCCGAGGTTGCCACAGGAGATGCACGCAATGGTAAGTATATCGATCAGTGCCCGCCCCCCACTTATGTATATCCCCCTATACACAATTAATATACACATGATATCTATATATATATATATATAAACAAATCAAAAATATTCTTGAAAATGCAGCTGTTGTTGATGACTCGCAAACCGCTTACCAGGATGCATTTGACATTAGCAAGGGTAAAATGCAGCCAACACATCCAATCCGTTTGGGTCTGGCCCTTAACTTCTCAGTCTTCTATTATGAGATCTTAAACTCTCCAGACAAAGCTTGCCAGCTGGCTAAACAGGTTAATAACTGAACGACAATGAATCAATGAACTTCATTGGAAATGTATGGCAAGCGAGCAAAGCAAACAAAAACACTCCACTACGTCCCTATCTATCTCTATCCATATACTATATGAACTATTCAACTGTTTCAATATTTACCTAACTTGTTTTAATTTTTGTTTCTTTTATTATTGTAATTAAAAAAATCGTGTAAATTGCTAAGCCGTCGTTGAGGACTCGAAAAAAGCCTATCAGGAGGCGTTCGATATTGCAAAAACCAAAATGCAGCCAACACATCCAATCAGATTAGGGCTCGCACTCAACTTTTCCGTCTTCTATTACGAAATTATCAATTCACCAGCGAGGGCTTGTCATTTAGCTAAACAGGTTCAGTTCAACTTATGCATATCTCTGTCTTAAGTATGCCCTAATCTAGCTTCCGGTTCTAATTATAATTTCCCCACTACTAATCAAACACACACACACCACAAACACATAAGTTGTCGTTGTTTTGTGACTAAAACTGAGAGAAGCATTTCCAGCTATTACTAAAACCACAATTTAAAAGAGCTTAATCCCAAGCCAAGTTGAAGGATATACTTTATACGTATTTACGTACGCGAACAAAGCGTTTCAGGACAATGGCAAAAGGTTGTGACCAGACTTCAAATGATTACAAAAAGATTACAAGCGAAATGTGGGACATAAAACTGGTCTCAACAAAAACAAATCGGCATCTGTGGGATGGGCCTGAAAGCCCGTGTATATCCTCCTCTTTTTCCCGAATCGCATGAGAAGTGCTTAAACAAAACTTTGCCTGTAATCTAACCACCGACCTACCGTCTTACTTACCTGCGGCCTTTGCTGGTGAACAATTTTTCGTTTATTTTTCTTCTTTTCTTAAGTTAAGGACAAAACTCCTTTATTATTTTGGTTTATATATTCCGCTTTGAAGTTTAGTTTAGTAAAGTTGTTAAGTGAAGCGAATCGAAATTGTGAATGTTTGATGATTTTAACGCCACTTTGAAAATGCTTTTGTTTTTGCCTTGCCAAACATTTCCTCTAATGAAGAACAAACACCCCAAAGAACGTTGTCTAATAATGAATTCTGTTTGATCCCGATCCAGGCGTTCGATGATGCGATAGCCGAGTTGGACACACTCAACGAGGACTCATACAAAGACTCGACACTCATCATGCAACTGTTGAGGGATAACCTGACTCTCTGGACCAGCGACACCCAGGGCGATGGCGATGAGCCACAGGAGGGCGGCGACAACTAACCAAACAACTAAGAAAATGTTTCCTTTTTGACTATGCAAATATTATTCAGTAATACAACAAAACAAAACAAAAACCAGAAACAACAAAGAGAAACAAATATAAATGCAAAACGCAAAGCAAAAAACACAAGCAACAAATTGAAATGAAACGATAATACCAGGCAGACAGCAACAGGAGACAGGCAGGAAGAGGAGGAATGCAACATTTAATACAAATTACATGCAGCATGTTTTTCATTTGAGGCCGATCGTGGGTAGGACAGTATAGAGCCTATATATATTTACCTATACATAGCTGTATGTATATGCATGTATGCATGTAGGAGACCCACTAATCCGAGTCAAATGGATCCACTGCAACTGCTTGAGCATATAATACCACACATAGAAGGCAGCATCAATAGACAAACGCATGCTCGGTTTTTGTGCTCGGTTAAGGCTGCTTCGTGTGAATTAGCTCATTCAAAAAAACAACACCCAATAAATACTATTCCTAATTGTATACATAAAACAAAATTAAATCGATTATTTTCTGTTTTTATACATTTTTGCAAGAAACTAAATTAATTATTTAATTTTTGTCAGGCAGCAGAACAAGCAGAAACTAGAATCAACAACCAAGCGAACCAAATGAGAAAAACAAAAGTAAAACAGAAACTTATGTATTATTTGTAATTCTTTTTCTAAACAAATAAAACCAAAAAAAAACCTAAATTCCCTTATTTTTTATTTGAATTTTCTTTAAGTTGCTAAGTTTTTTCCCCATCCAAACACCCACACACACACAGACAGATTACAAAAAACAAACAACAACACATAGACACAGCAACAACACAGGGTTGCATTTATAATGCATGTGAGGAACTTGGTTTTGGGATGATCCCCCTTCCACAGGGGGGCCTTATCGAAACGGGAACCGTATCTGTTAAAGGAAAGTGAGAGATTGAGAGAAGTACAGAATAAAATATAGTTGTTCATTGCTATTTTTTATACATGTCTTACATATAAACAAAAGGTTAAAAAAAATACAATTACAAATTTCCTTGTTGTCTTCTCTTGGTATTATACTATAATTGTGAAAACCAGAACTCATATAATACATACACACATATAACCAACTGTCTATTGGGAAAACTTGCGAACTTGATTCGGCCAGCTAAAAAAACTAGAAAACGAAGAAAGGAAGTCGTTATTATTTTTGAACTGTGCAACATGGCTTTAGGCACGAGTTTTATTGTGCGCAATGGTTGCACAAGGCTTATACTGTTTTTAATGCTTCTGCGGGACACTCCCGATCTACTTTAACTTTTTCTTGTAAGAAAACGGCCATCAATTGTTCCTAATATCAAAGATTTCTTTCTCATTTTTCTGTTTTAATCAGTTTACAAACAATTTTCGACTTCCAAGCATTCGACAGATTACTTTTTTAACTTTTGGCGAATGCAGGCTATACATTAAAAATGGAAATATTTGAATAAAATGAACTAAAACCCAAAATACAAATCAAAATACATAATTATTGTAAACGAAAACTATTCAAATTTTTAATTTCCATAAAAGAAAACTTTGCATGTGTATTAACAAAACAAAAAAAATTAAAAAGCAAAAATATATATGCAATAAACCATATATAAATATATATATCTTATTGTCCACAACAACAAGAACGGTAAACATACTGAGCATTATATACTTGCGTGTATGTATATTTCCATATACATATGTGCAATTGCATATAAATGTGTGTATGATATAAGTAAATGTATATTTTCGCAATTGAATTTATCGCTATATTATGAATGTGAGGCATAAAAAATATATATATATTTAAATAAATGATAAAAGAAACCAAAAACACTTTTTTGCCGCAACGCTAATAAGTCGAATACAAGAACATAATAATATAATGAAACTGCAATACATACATAAATGAAACAAACGACAAAACAGAGTAAAAGAGAGTACATGACAACAACCAGACGGAAAACCCTGGTGGGTGTAGACGTAAATTGTATGCATATAATAGAGGCAAAGATTGATGTATGAGTGGAAAATTTAAGTTTATTGAAATTACAGTTTCTTAATTACCAACAAAAAAAACAAAAAAAAAATTAAATAAATCATAAAAAAACCAACTAAAATGACTTTTTTTAGCCCTTAGTTTAGTTTCGATCATAGTGCTCTTTGACATAAAGTTTCAAGCAAATTCGTAGATTCAACAACATATTAAAACTAATAAATAAGAAAAGTGCATAAAATGCGCCATATTCTAAGCATTATCTATGCACATAGATGTATGCTTGTGGAAAATTATAATCGTTAGCTGAATTGGCATGCATTTAAACAAATTTCGAGTATTAGCTAAATTCCAAAAAAGGTACGAATGCAAATCAATTCCCCTAACGCATTTCTATGCCACAATATACATATATCCTGTTGCAGTATTTGTGGCTGCAATGAGCGGATACCAAAGCCTCCGGCTTACTATGTACAACTATCCCCGATTGTCCAGAATCGGATGGGCCAAGGATTTCACCAAAGGTATAAGGTGAGAAATTATAATACATGTGTACGTATGTAAATCCTTATATTCACCCACTTTTTTATAATAAGATTATTCGTATTGGTTAAATTTTAGTTGAGCCAAGCAACATTCTACCATCGTTGGATACATGGCTGTTGTAAAGACGATGGCGATGGCATTCAGAAGGAATTGTCTGAAATTAGGACATATTTGAGCAAGACGAAATGCTCAGAGAGGAAGTACGAGTTTTTGTTAGCTCTACGGGAACACAATATAGAACTGTATTATCGCTATTTTTGCCGAAACCCATCTCAAGTAGTATCGATCCTGAGAAATGCCAGGGGTTATGACTATGAGGCGATGCCAGTCAACGACCAATATAAGGAAACGAAAATGCCTTGTACATCAGGATTAGACCTACGTAAGCTTGTCGGGCAGCGACATATTCCTACTGAATCGAGTACAGATATAGTGGGTATTAAGCGACAGAACTTAGGCGATGGAAAAACAAACGACCAAGGCGAATTGTCTGAAATCAAGACATATTTGAACAAGACGAAATGCTTGGAGAGGAAGTACGAGTATTTGCTAGCTTTGCGGGAACACAATATAGAACTGTATTACCGATATTTTTGCCAAAACCCATCTCAAGTAGTATCGATCCTGAGAAATGCCAGGGGTTATGACTGTGAGGCGATGCCAGTCAACGACCAATATAAGGAAACGAAAATGCATCGTACATCAGGATTAGACCTACGTAAGCTTGTCGGGCAGCGAAATATTGCTACTGAATCGAGTACCGATATAGTGGGTATTAAACGACAGAACTTAGGCGATGGAAAAACAAACGACCAAGGCGAATTGTCTAAAATCAAGACATATTTGAACAAGACGAAATGCTTGGAGAGGAAGTACGAGTATTTGCTAGCTTTGCGGGAACACAATATAGAACTGTATTATCGCTATTTTTGCCGAAACCCATCTCAAGTAGTATCGATCCTGAGAAATGCGAGGGGGTTGGACCATGAGGCGATGCCTCATACATCAGGACTAGAGCTAAGTAAACTTGGCGGGCATCAAAATATTCCTACTGAATCGAGTATGGATATAGTGGGTTTTATGAATCCACAGAATTTAGTTGATGGCAAATTGACCGACAGCATCCTTGGAAAGACAACAAAGTTCGATTTTGCATCTGAGAATCGAGAAGCACGAATGTTTCACAAGGAAAAATGCAAGGAAGTTTACAAATACGGTCGCAGAAACCCTAACCTCTACGTAAGTTTAATTATTCATTTCAACTTTTACACTCCGTTATGATTTGAAAATAAATCAATAAGATAGCTCGATAGCCGCCTGCACACACCGCTGGCACCCGTCGACCATCTCTAGAAGTGAAAGCTCTGAGAAAGCTCAGAACAGCTGGGCAGCAACAGCTGTGCCTGTCACACACACACTTGCATGTGGGTTGAACGTAAACAAAACGAGTTCAGAGCGCTTAATCGCTCTTTTCCGTTCATTGCAACTCGAGAAAAAATCATTAAGGTGATCGCCCTATCGTCTGCAGAGATAAACCTTATCTCTGAGTCAGTGCCGTGTAAATCCAAGCAGTTTAACCATCCCACGCCCGCATTGCATCAGTACGCATATCAGTCGCGCTTACAGCGAAAGCATTTTGGCTGTACGACAGCGTGTTAGTGTGTGTGTGTCTGTTTGCAGTGAGTGTTGTGTATGCGTCTGGCCCAAAGGTCACCTTGAAACGTCAAAACGAAACCTCTCAGTTGTACGCCAAATACCGCTCGTAGTAACTGAAAAACGCTTCGCTGATACAGAGCCACGGAACGGAACGAATCAAATAGTATTAATAACTATTTGGATATATATCGGGCTGACTTAATACGCCGCTCCAGTGCCAGTCCAGTCTTCTACTGCCTCTCTGCGCCTTTGGTCTGATTGGCAAAAAGGGTGTATATAGCATAATAGTTGGTCGCTTCCAATCTCCCTCCCAGTGGCTGTTTCGGGTCCAGTGTCTGTGTGTGTGCGTGCGTGTATACGGGCTTACCGGTAGCAAAGAAAGACGTTAATATCGAATATTGAAATTTGATCAAAGAATAACGAAATTCGCCATGAACTCTGAAATTAATCAACGTTTTCTGGCGCGCGGCTCGCAGAAGGACAAGGGCCTGGCCGTCTTCACCAGCGGTGGCGACTCCCAGGGCATGAATGCCGCAGTGCGTTCCTGTGTGCGTATGGCCATCTACTTGGGATGCAAGGTGAGTGGTGACCTCTGTCAAGTACTTTTACTACCAGCTCTTACAGCCCGCCCCAGCTCCCACAACCAAGATCTATAATTTACGTTAAATACTCTGAGTTATAAATGTAAACCATTCTTATCGCAGGCATTGAACTTAGGCAAATTGATTAATAGTTAGATAATCTTTATCAGGCCAACGAAGAAATTCTTAAGCACAGCAATAGAGAGCGGCGACACACTACGCTACACAGAAGCAGCCAGCCAGCCCCCGAGTGCTGTATGTAACACACTTGTGGTGTATGTCTGTGTGTATGTGTCTGTGCGCATTGACATTGAGTTTATTTTGGGTGTTTTCACATGCGATTTCTTCGGCTAATTTCTGTTTCACTTTTTGTTGTTCTAATTTTCGGTTACTCTTTCCCAAAGCTCTCAAATCTTCGATCCAACTAATTGATTCTTTTGAATTTGAAGTTTTCGCCAAGTTTTCTCCCCAAAATATGCAAATATATTTCCAATTGTGCGTAATTGAAATTGATTAGAATAAATTTTGATGGCCATTTTTTTTATTTTATTAATTTTGGGTCAATGAAAGTGAAATTGATGGTCCGATTGCCGCCTGGGTACACTCTATGCATACGAAGTGAAGTATCTCATAATTTTGGAAATGATAGCTTTTGAAAAGTAACGATTAGATAGGCACTTGCAACAGATACTTATCGATAACAGTTTAAGCGAACTAAAACTTGTACTTACCCTTTAATCCACAGGCCTACTTCATCCGCGAAGGCTACCAGGGCATGGTAGATGGCGGTGACAACATTCAGGAGGCCAACTGGGCCTCGGTGTCCTCCATCATCCATCGCGGCGGCACCATTATTGGCTCCGCCCGCTGTGCGGATTTCCGTGAACGCGCTGGTCGCCTCAAGGCCGCCAATAATCTGGTGCAGAAGGGAATCACCAACCTGGTGGTGATTGGCGGTGATGGTTCCCTCACCGGTGCCAATCTGTTCCGTCAGGAGTGGTCCAGCCTGTTGGATGAGCTGGTGAAGAATGGCACCATCACTGCCGCCCAGCAGGAAAAGAACAGTGTGTTGCACATTGTGGGATTGGTAAGGAAATTAAACTCTGCATTCGAATTACTGGCTAACGATTATATATGCTTTGCAGGTTGGCTCTATTGATAACGATTTCTGTGGCACGGACATGACCATTGGTACGGACTCTGCTCTGCATCGCATCATCGAAGCTATTGACGCCATCTCGAGCACGGCCTACTCACATCAACGTACCTTCATCATGGAGGTTATGGGTCGCCATTGCGGGTAAGAGAGGGGGGCTCTTCGGCGGTTCTGCCAGACCTAGGGGCGGTGATTAATTGGGTAATATCTTGAATATCTTTAGCTATTTATCAGTTGTGGCTGGCATTATTTCCGAGGCAGACTATGTCTTTCTCCCTGAATATCCTCCGCAAAACGATTGGCCTGCTAAACTTGTGCTTAAGTTGGAACAGGCAAGCCAGAACAGAGATCTGTTGAATGTTTTAATCATTTTGCACATTTCTGTCATCATTGAATGCCTTCCAAGATCAGTCGTATTAGTCGTATCAGTCGATCAGTCTCCTTGTGGATGCAACCCGTCAACCCGCCCTCCCTTTTATGACTAATAAGTATTCTAAATTATATATATATATTTGCAGTTATTTAGCACTTGTTGCCGGATTGTCTAGTGAAGCTGATTTCATATTCATTCCGGAAATGCCACCGAAAGTCGATTGGCCAGATAGGCTGTGCATCCAATTGGCCCAGGCAAGAAGTTGAACTAAAATATATACTCCACTCGCTTTCTTTGATCTCCAGCCAATTAATGCATACTCAATATTTAGTACTTGAGTTCCAAAGACACCGAAGGAGTTCGCTCAGCACATGCCACATATCAGAGCTTCTTCTTATTTTACGCTAACTCCTGCACACAATTCGATTATTTCCATCCAGTATGATTCGATCTATTGGATGATTCTGATTTATGCACAATTAACGTATGCGTTTGTCCCGCCCCCTATCCTATGTATTCCCTGTATCCCCCGGTATCCCCCTGTACCCACCGGTATCATATTGTAACTAATCTTAAGTTATCTACCCCTCCTACTACTACCTCTCATCGATTCACAACGTTTGTCAACATTTTTCTTTTTGTTTGTGTTTAATCTTTTTGTTTTTAGTTACCTAGCCATATCCGCGGCTATAGCCACAGAGGCTGATTTTATATTTTTACCCGAAGAGCCAGCGGAAGTCACGTGGCAGGACGATATCTGTATCAAACTCCAACAGGTCAGGCTGATTGCCCTCCTCCCACTACCTTCATTCGTTTGTTAAGCGTTTACTCTAAAACAGTCTTAAGTTGGAATCTCTCAACACTTTCTAACGCTTCGTTCTGGAATATAATTCGATTCTAAACTATCGCGTTGAAGCAACAGCTTCAATAATCAATATTCAATTGTATTCGTTTTGGGTTCTTGGTCTCCTGGTCTCCTGTATTATTTTCATTATTTCATTATGTATTTCTATTAACTTTCCCAGTTCCACTAACACTCATCCTCATATCGATCTTTAAATCATCGTTTATTTATGGCTTTCGTCTACTTTTTACACTGGTTCACACTGGCTTATGCTTGTGCTTTCTATATACAAAATACATATACATACATATGTGCATCTACTGTGCTTTTCATAACATCTTTTTATGAAATTCAAGACTTAAAGTAGTAAAAATTAAAGCATTTTCGCACTGTATTCATTAGCTTGATGTCAAAAATTGTGTGTTTACGTAAACATATGTACATACATTGGGCGCACAACTCGCCTCTTTATCTCTACGAATAAAATACTGATATATCTTATGATGCCTTAACAGGAACGATCGGCTGGCCAGCGTCTGAACATTGTCATCGTGGCTGAGGGAGCAATGGACCGTGAGGGAAATCCCATTACCGCCGAGGATGTGAAGAAGGTGATCGATGAACGCTTGAAGCACGATGCCCGCATCACTGTCCTGGGTCATGTGCAGCGCGGTGGCAATCCCAGCGCCTTCGATCGTATTTTGGTTCGTATCTCCCCTCTGGACGCCGTTCTTAAGCATTCTCTAATATGAAATCATTTTAGGCATGCCGCATGGGCGCCGAAGCGACTTTGGCTCTGATGGAGGCCACCAAGGATTCGGTGCCGGTGGTCATCTCTTTGGACGGCAATCAGGCTGTGCGTGTGCCGCTGATGGAGTGCGTGGAGCGCACTCAGGCAGTGGCCCTGGCCATGAAGGAGAAACGCTGGGCGGATGCCGTCAAGTTGCGTGGCCGTTCTTTCGAGCGCAATCTGGAGACATACAAGATGTTGACACGCTTGAAGCCGCCCAGGGAGTGCTTCGATGCCGAGGGCAAGGGCATCGAGGGCTACAGGCTAGCGGTCATGCACATTGGTGCCCCCTCTTGTGGCATGAATGCGGCCGTGCGCAGTTTCGTGCGCAATGCCATCTACCGTGGTGACGTTGTCTATGGCATCCACGACGGTGTCGAGGGTCTCATTGCTGGCAATGTGCGCGAATTGGGATGGTGAGTGGTGCTGCATGTGATACAGAATCGCGAGGAATGCAAAATTAATGGAATAATCTTGATCTTCCTCTCCAGGTCGGATGTGAGTGGATGGGTGGGACAGGGCGGCGCGTATCTGGGCACCAAACGCACCCTGCCCGAGGGAAAGTTCAAAGAGATCGCTGCCCGTTTGAAGGAGTTCAAGATCCAGGGCCTCCTCATCATCGGTGGATTCGAGAGTTACCATGCAGCCGGACAGATTGCCGATCAGCGCGATAACTATCCACAGTTCTGCATCCCGATCGTGGTCATACCCTCGACGATTTCAAACAATGTGCCCGGCACGGAGTTCTCACTTGGCTGCGACACGGGCCTGAAC
This sequence comes from Drosophila obscura, assembly GCF_018151105.1. Taxonomy (NCBI): domain Eukaryota; kingdom Metazoa; phylum Arthropoda; class Insecta; order Diptera; family Drosophilidae; genus Drosophila; species Drosophila obscura. The sequence continues at coordinate 8,817,181 of NW_024542774.1, read as the reverse complement.
GAGATCACGGAGATCTGTGACCGTATCCGTCAGTCGGCCCAGGGCACAAAGCGTCGTGTGTTCGTTATCGAGACAATGGGTGGCTATTGCGGCTATTTGGCCACGCTGGCTGGTCTGGCCGGTGGTGCGGATGCCGCGTACATTTACGAGGAGAAGTTCTCCATCAAGGACCTGCAGCAGGATGTCTACCACATGGCCAGCAAAATGGCCGAGGGCGTCTCACGCGGCCTGATTCTGCGCAATGAGAAGGCTTGCGAGAACTACAGCACAGACTTCATCTATCGCCTCTACTCGGAGGAGGGCAAGGGTCTGTTCACCTGCCGTATGAACATCCTCGGCCACATGCAGCAGGGAGGATCGCCCACACCCTTCGACCGCAACATGGGCACCAAGATGGCGGCCAAGTGCGTGGACTGGCTGGCCGACCAGATCAAGGCGAACATCAATGCCAACGGCGAGGTGAACTGCAAGGCTCCCGACACCGCCACCTTGCTGGGCATTGTGTCGCGCCAGTACCGCTTCAGTCCACTGGTCGATCTTATTGCCGAGACAAACTTTGAGTGAGTATCAGGCTTACCCCTTACCCCAATTGATGATCCCTGTTTCATGCATTTTCTCCTATTTCTCCACCAGTCAACGCATACCAAAGAAGCAATGGTGGCTGCGTCTGCGTCCGCTGCTGAGAATTCTTGCCAAGCACGACTCTGCCTACGAGGAGGAGGGTATGTACATCACCGTCGAGGAGGAATGCGCCACCGATGCCGTTGCCTAGACGCACTTACAATGATGAAGATGTCCATCCCTCTTTGATTTTTCATTGCCCAGTGTAACTTGCTACAGCACCATCTATTATTCTATCTTCTACCCATCGAATCTATCTCAATGAATGTTTTTTAGTTTACAAACGCAACAAGCTATGGCCTAAGTTTTAAATACATTTGAACCGTTTTTGTTGTTATCTCTGCTGGTCGACGATTAGAACTTCAGAGTGGTCCATGACACGGCGTGCACGCATGGCATACGAAAGTATTCATTATACACAAATACACAAATACATAATTTATTTTATATTTCCTACTCATTTATGATTCGCTTCCTACAAAACGCACGTTTTTTTAAGTCTGTCCAACTTGACATATTGTATGCAAATCATTTCATCAACAAAATTCAGAAAAGGATTTACGCCCGCTAACGGTTGATTCTACATTTGCAGCTGCTCGCCTCGGTCAACACAACACCGTCTATTAACGGACATCATCATTCGCATGTTATCGTAAATTGTTGGTTTATCTACGCCCAGCTATATTAAATGTTAAACTATTTATACAACAATTTATCGTAGTGTATGGAAAAATTCTCCCAAAAATGTTACTCCACACCAAATGTTTTTCCGAGTATTGTTATGGAACCGAACAATGAAATATTTATATCAAAAATCTAAATATATGCATACATACTCAAAGACCTTTAGTCACGTGTATAAAAGTTGCCCAGAGACAAATTGGATTTTTTTTTTTTTTGCGAGCACATACTGTATTGGGTATAGAATTTCCGGAAATCAATTAGTCAGCTAGTAGTGACATAGCAGCCACCTTTGGAGGCACACACCTATTGGTGGTGTTATAGAAGCCAACTTTGAAAGTGTCCTAGCAGCTACCTTTTGGTAGTGTTATTGCAGCCATCGTTGAGCGAGCTTTGATAGATAAAATAGAGTCAAAGCTGGCAGCATCAGCTCTTCTCTTTTTCTGCATGAGAGGGAGAAGAAAAGAGCACTCTGCATGAGACCCGCAATGGTATGCCATTGAACCTTCTGCATCCATAATATAATCTGCGCAAATAGAGGTTATGAAATGCTCGGCATCATCTCCATGGTCATCGTTGACGGTTTCCATTAAATATCGTACATAATAATATTTAATAAATCTAATAAATACGCGTAAATGTGTCGCTTATGTGATTTGGATTGCACATATCCATTGCCTAATGCTACGAGCCATAAACTAATGAGATTTGTGTCATGCCACAGGACAACCACTCGCGGTCCCTTCTGTTGCTACAATTCGTTGCGCGTCACCACATCCTGTATCCACCTCACAGTCTTCTGAACATTGTGATATATGCCTAAATCAGATCCATTAATTAATTGGTTTCCCATCATGTCGTGCAAGTTATTGTGGATGGCACGTACCTGGCTGGTGATCGACGCCACAGCCGAAGCCGGCGCTGGTGATGCCGACGAGCACAAAGCGTCCGCGATCCTTGATCACCAGCGGACCTCCGGAATCGCCTGTCAATGATAACGAATTTGAATATCTTGCTTGTTCTGCTGCCCCGCACTCACTCACCCAGGCAGGCATCCATGTGGCCATCCGAGTGTCCCGCACAGAACATTTCCGCCTTGATTTCCACATTTATTTGCTTGCTCTCGTGCCAGCGAATGCAGTCGAAGGTGGCTGTGGAATGACAGAGCATGGGAGTAGTCAGCAATTCTGAAGATGTGAGGCTGGCTACTCACTAATGATGGGGACGCTGGCCACCTGCAGCATATTGGTGCCGGCGTGCCCCAAATGGGCCTCGGTCTTGCCCCAGCCCGCGATGAGGCCCTTGCGTCCGATCAGCCGGATGGGATAATGGGGCAGGCAAATGGGCAGGATGTGCTCGCTGAAGGCCGTGGGATGGGCCAGCTTCAGCAGGGCCAGGTCGTAGCGGTCTGGCTGCGTCATGCGAAAGTTAAAGCGCGGATGGATGATCTTTTGCATGACGCTGTGCTTCTGCACTGGCAGCGGCTCGTGTATTTGGCCCAGATCCTGGGTGTCCAGCTCCCCCAGATAGACGGTGATGTCCGGCAGCTGCGCCTGCTGTATGCAATGGGCGGCAGTGGCCACCATGTTGGCCGAGATGAGCACCCCACCGCACTGGTACTCGGCTATGCGGATGTGCGCCTGCCACGGATACTCGGCGAACTGTGCCGGCCGACCGCCGATGATGCGCTTCTGGAGCGTGTTCTGCGCTGTTCGTGGCACCCCACATTCGGGCTGTAATGGATGGGAGATTGAAGACTCGCTCAATGCCTCAGTTGTCAACCGTCACACGACTTACCTGAACGTTGAGCAGCTCATTGTCGTCGCGACGCCGCAACATGATGCGCTTGGGCAGGCCTTGCAGACTTATCTTGAGTTGGCCATAATCAATGAGATTCGCCAAAGACGACTGCGGATGCGGCAGCTGCGACTGTGAGAGATGCGGATGCTGCGGATCGGCGGCGGCGGCGATGCAGCAGCTGAAGAGCCACTTGTTGCTGCCACAGCCCTTGGCATGCTTGCCGCCCTGCAGCCAGCAGGAGAAGCTCAGCTTGCAGGGCCAGATGCCGCTCTGGTGCACACACTCTGCGGGCACGCCCAGCAACGCGTTGAGGATATCTGAACGAGATCAGGATCAGTATCAAGTTGGGGGGAACTCTTGCACTTACTCACTGGCCTGGCCGTGGCTGATGTGGCAGGAGAGCAGCAGCAGCACTAAGAGCCACAGCAGCAGATTCATTTTTACTGTTCCCAGTCACTAATCACTTGTCACTTGTCACTGTTCACTGTTCACTATCCAATTTTCGGAGTAGATGATTATTGGTGGGCGTTGAGGCATTTAGCACAATTTGTGGACTGTTAAATCTCCATTCCATTGACATGAGCTGCGATGGCTGCCAACGAAAGCATGACAGTTTCTTATTCACTTTTATGTGGCTGCGGCGGTGTCTTCTGCTCTTTCTTCTACTTAGATTTCTTAAGACTTGCGCTGCTGCTGCTGCTGCTCCACTTTTACTTGATGTCTGTCGTCGTCTCTGGCTATGGCCATGGGTATGGGCTTGTCTGGCGGATGACTCACGGCCGAGAGAGAGACAGATGTGTGTCCTTGATACGAGAACGAGAACGTGATACGAGTTATGGGGTCACCTGTCCGCTAAATGGGTCACCACCTGTCCGCACAGGCACGCACTGGCTAATGAATTTTGATAAAACAATCATCGCAATGGGAAGTGTGCCAATTCACTTGGCTCGATGGCACAGTTTTGCTTTGCAGTTTTCCTTTTTGCCCGCACGGTTCACACATTTGCCGCGAAATGGAGTTCTCGGTTCTTTTAGATGATCTGTAGATGGGAGTGGAGGTGCCGTCGCCACAACCGCACGCGCCGCTGGCCAAACTCGAACTGGGCGCCACAGCAACAGGTTGATCTTGGTTCTGGTTTGTGGATGCTACTGCTCACCGCCACTGCCACTGCTACTCTGATGCTGATGCTGCTCTGCGTTCATCTTCTTCATCTCTACTAATTATTACGAAATGCCATGCTGAGGCTGCTGAGGCTGCCAGCGACGCAGGAAATGTGCTCCAGGTCTGTTATAATTATTTTATGCGACATAATTGCCACAACCGCTGGCATCTCTCCGAATGGGAACGAGCACATCTCTCGGCTGCAGGTGCGTTCCAGCGTTTTTGGGTTAGGGGCCTCCGTCAGACAAAGGCGAACCACCGACCCAAAGGTGGGGGGGAGCCATCATCCATTTATGAAGTAACTTTCTAATTCGAGATTAGCATAATAAAACATATACTACGAATGTAGTTCTCCCAGCAGGCCTTTGCTGTTTCGGGTCTCGGCCTGTCTTGTCAGTTAGGCGGCAAAGGTTCCTCTCTATTCAGTTCATCGTAGCTTGTTCTATTGTAAACACATACAGCAGCAAACACTAACAGCAAAAGTAAAAAAACAACACAAAACAAAACTACACTGACAAAAACAGACACAATCGGGAACGTACCACAGAATAATCTCGGGCGTTAATCATGGGGCACCAGGGAAGTGTTGCATGCAGTGGCAGTGGCATCTCGTACGTGCAGTGCCAGAATCTCAAGTACAACGTCATCATTCTGGGCTGGCTGGGCGTGATCGTATCGTCCGTGACCCTGGGCAGCTCCATGGTGACCCTCCACATGCATCCGGATATCGGACTGCTGCTCAAGCAAGGGCTCTTCAGCTTGGCCGCGGACAACGAGCAGCAGTTTCTGATGAATCGTGAGTGGAACTGAGCCCTTTCTAGATCATGATCGTACCCCCATTTCCATTTCCGGTTGCACGTGTTGCAGTGTTGACCATCTTTAGCTCTGTCGCATATGGACTGTCGTTGATCAACGCGGCCGTCAGCTTACTGCTGCTAATTGGCGTGGCTCGGGTAAGAGGAAACAACAACGCAATCCATTGCTTAAATCCGACTGACTGACTGTCTCATCTAAGGACACGAGCTGGCTGATGTATCCCTGGCTGATATTCCATGGAGTGATTTATGGGTTTGGCCTTTATCTGGGTGTCTTCTATGCCACCGTGGGCCTCTTCATTGATCTGTCCAGTTTCCTGATGTGCCTCTTGGTATTCACCCTTGTGCTGGGTAAGCTCCTCTCGGAGAGAATATATCACTTACCTGAACTCAACTCAACTAATTGTGATACTCCCCAAGTGATCTTTTACAAGATCTATCACGAGGTCTTCACCCTATTCCGAGTGATGGGGGAGCAATCGAAGCATGCCACTCTTGGCGGAGTCTGCTGTAAGGATGCCGAGTATGGAGTTCCCTGTCAACAGGTCTACGTGCCCCTCAAACAGTAGCTGCATAAACAAATTACATTCCAATACAATAAATTTCGACTGAATTTCCATTTTGTTGTAGGTATAATTTATTTACACACGAAATGTAGTAGTTCATAAATAGTATTAAAATTACATAACAGCGCATATGACTACGTAAATTAAGCATTAATTATAATTAGTTTGGGGCTCTGCAACAATATCGCACGGGTGCGCACGGGTATCTTGCAGATACATCCATTTCTATCTGCTAAATTGTACTGCGCTAATTTGTTCAATTACATTTAATGTTTTAATTCGTTTGTTGTGTATTCATAAATAGGGCTTTAGCATTGAATCAGAATTCAGTATTCGGTAAGCAGAATGAAGTGAATTATGTACAAAAAAAGCAGGCACCAGGCGCGGTGCGATTGCGAATGCGATGAGAATAATTTAATAGTAGATCAGATGTTCATCGTGAGGCCAACGACATAGGATACCCAGTCGACGGTCTTGCTCACGCTGTGGTAGATCCCTGGCTGGCCACGGGACGCACACGAGTACCCAGCCGAGACGACACCTGCAGGATGGAGATGCGAATTGAGTATATGGAGATGCAGGAAGCTCCCGTGCAGGGATTGGTACTCACCAATTAAGTACCAACGTCCGTTCTTGTCGTGCATCAGCGGTCCACCCGAGTCGCCCTGGCACGAGTCCTTGCCGCCGTTGCGGTAGCCCGCGCAGAGCATCTCCTGATAGATGACCACATTGATGCCGTTCTGCCGGTGCCAGCGCTCGCAGATGCGGTTCTCGATCACCGGAACATCGACGGCCTGCAGCGTCTTGGGACGCAGCCGGGAGCCCGGATTCAGGGCACCCCAGCCGGCAGCCCAGCCGAATTTGCCCAGAAAGTCCTCGTTCTTCTCGGGCAGGCAGATGGGGGCTGTAGGACGGGAGGATAGTTAGCATGCGGATGGAGTCTATTGCAGGGCAGCTCAATGGGGCACTTACCTATGTGTGGCATGAAGTGCACAGTCCTCTCCAGCGTCAGCACGGATATGTCAAAGCGATCCGCCTGCGGCGTGAACTTGAAGTACGGATGCACATCGATCCGGCGAACACCGAAGGTATAAGCCGGCAGTGGTTCCACGGCCGAGTTGATCACGTAGTCGCCGAGCGTGACGTGCACCTGCCGGGGCGTGGCCCGAGCCACACAATGCCCGGCGGTGACCACATGACGCCGCGAGACCAGCGATCCTCCGCATCTGCAAAAGGGGGAAGAGCATATTCCACTCAGTAATGAAGCTGCTGGCATCTTCTTTGGTTGCTTACCTGGAGGATCCAATGCGTATGTAGGCCTGCCAGGGGAAGGAGCCGAAGCCCGCATCATCGCCACCCACAATGCGACGCTGTGCGGTCTGCTTGGCCAGCGAGATGCCGCAACCTGGAATGGCAAGCAAAAGCGGAGAACGTATTCAGTTTGGTGCAGATCTCAGGGATCCCTCGGATCGGAAGGACACTCGTGTATGGGGGGATTAGTGAAGCATTAAACAGGGTGACCACAAAGCAAGCAAGCAATTAGGCAAACAAAACAACAGCAACAACAGCAACAACACAACAATGAAAGCATCGCGATGGAACCTGCCACTGCCGGGTGGGTATGGGGTCTGGGTCTTAGGGGGGTCTGTCTCCGCTTTCTAGTCGCATCGCAGTACCGTCCAACTCAGACTCGGACGTTTGGGGGTTTTGGGGTTCGTTTGAGAGTGAGGCGAGTGAGTGTCTACGAGTGTCTTGCACATGGAGCGTAATGCCGTTAAGCTATGTGTAATATGGCTTAATTATCATTAGCGTGCTGTGGTAATTAACATGCTCATGCCTGGCAATTAAACTCTATATCTTTCATTCCAGCCTTTCTTTCTGCCTCCTCCAGAGCGGTGCCTCGCTTCGGTATTGCATACATCCACGAGTACTCGTGGATCTCTGGGGTGTATTGCAGCTTAATTGGGCGCTGAAACCCAGCCAAGAGAGTGTAACTATAACAAATACTTAAATGTACGAATTACGAGTGCATAACTACATAATATATACTTTACTTTACTTAATGAAGATGAGCGATAAACAAAACAAAACAAAACAAAACGAACTACAAAATATTTATCTATACATAAAATACGTAAATTTGTTATTAGTTTTTCTTTTTTTCGTGGCATGCAAATTAGTTCTCAACTAATTCGCTGAACCGATTTTTGGGTGGTGGAGTGGGGTGGGGTTGGGGTAGGGTTTTAGTGTGTGCACGTGCTGGGAGTTGATTTGGTTTTGGTTTTTGGTTCGAGCTGAGGCTGCCACACTCACTGGGTTCGTTGTTGACCGGTCCATAGTTCTTTTGCGGCAGATCTGTGAGATCTACGGTATTGCCCGCATAGTCCGAGCTGCGCAGATTGGCCGACTTGGCCGTGCGGTGGCAACAGCCGCGCAGCACTCCATTGCAGGTGCCCTGAATGAGGCCGCCGGACAGCCAGCAGCCCAAAAAGAACTCACATGTGCCGCCACGGTTCTGGCACTCCATGTCCGTTGTGATGTCGACTGTCGAATGGTAATCATTGGAATCGGTATCTGTATCTGTATGGGTATGGGTTTGGGTTTGTTCTTCTTGTGTGTGTGTGTGTGTGTGTATGGAGCAGGTGTGTGTGTGGGGTTGCAGCAGTGACAGCAGCAGCAGCAGTTGCGACTCTAACTTATTGCCCTACCGAACGCAGGGATGGGGGTTTCCGCTTGGATTGGGTGCTGGGATCTCGGAGCTGGTTGGGGGGGTCTGGGTTGGACTTACCTTTCTCCTTGAACGTGCTCGCCGACTGCGGACTGCTGGTGGCCTCCGAGGCGTTGTCCAGCTCCTGCAGACTGTAATCGTTGCGCACATCCTGCACGGCGGACAGTTCGTTGATGCCAAAGTTCTGATCCCTATAGGGAAACAGAAGACATCGCTCAGAAATAGATCTATAGGGTCATTCTGTTCCTGCCACTCACCTGAAGGCGAGATTGTCGCTAAAGTAAACTCCTGTGCCGGAGGGGCCGCTGCTGCTCGCCGGCCCACTGACCCCAGTGGTGCCCACGTTGTCGTTGGAGGGGAATACCACGCGTGGGCTGCGGGATGACTTGTACGGATAGTAGCGACTCTTGCGGGAGCCCTGGTAGTCGCTGGGTCCCACGTACTCCTGGAAGTTCTTCTGTGGCCCAAACTGGCGGACGGGTGCGGGAGGCCCCGTCCGGAATTCAGTTTCTCCAAAGTAGAAGCCACGCTGCGGGCGCTGCGGCAGGGCCGTGATGGGTCCGTTGATGTCCCCAAACTTGGTCACATCATCCCGATAGAGCTTGAGGCCGTGGGGCTTGGAGTTGCTCGCCAAACCCGGAAACTCGAAGCTCGAGGGCGACACGTCCGAGTCGAAGTACAGCTGGCGTGTGTGGCGCGTCTCGTGCGACTCGTACTGGGTGGGCGTGGGCGCGGCATCCTCGCTGTATGGCTGCGGCTCGAATCCCGTTGCACTGGTATCCCCGAAGATGGGGTTGTCCTCGCGATAGGACTGCGGATGGAAGGGGCTCGCGGGCTTGAGGCTGTAGCTGGGAAACTGGAAGCCCACGCGGCGACTGGTATTCTCCGGCTCCGCGTACTCCAGCTTGTCCGTGGAGCTGGCAGAGGCCACCAGATCACTGCGTTCCGTTCGCTCTGGGTCTAGTTCCAGCGGCTGCTGCTCCGGACTGCCCTGAGTGGCCAATTCCGCTCCAAACTGATGGGCCACAGCGGCTACGCCATCTGCTGGCGGTCCCAGCGAGGAGAGCGTGGCATTTCGGCTAGGCCGCAGCTGAAGGAGGGCTCCAGCCGACTGCGGATCCGTTGCCGTCTGCAGTGGGATGTACATGTAGTTGCGCTGCCTGCCCTGCCGCGTCACGTTCTCGGGCATCGTGGGCACCAGTTGCTTTGGTATCGTGATCAGTTCGCCTTGAGGCAGCTCCACCGAGGGCGCCGGAATGATTTCGACGGCGGCATCCGAACGGCGTTGGGCTGCTGCGGCGGCCGCTTGCCCGCCCGATTGGCGGGCTGTGCGATAGGAACCAAAGGACTGCACAATTGTGCCGTCACTGCGCTGGCGCACATCCTTGAAGCTGATGTCGTCCTGCTGGCTGAAGCGCTGGAAGGGCGCGTACAGATTGCGGGCCGTGGGCGCCAGTGTGGCGGTGGCATAGGGCGAGGAGGATGTGGCTGCCGCCGCCTGCCATGGCAGCAATTGATGTCCCGTCAGCAGTTGACCTGTGGACACTGTGGTGGGTGTGGCCGCCTCAACACTGAGGGAGCAGAGGCAGCACCAGCAGAGGGCAAACAGTTGGATTAGGCTCCATCTCCAGGTGCAGATGCGGCTGCGGCTGTTGCTTGTGTGGAGCTCGTTGCTGTTGTCGGTCACTAACATCTTACATCGAGCAGGATGAGCGTTGGTTATTGCAGTTGCTGTTGCTGTTGATGTTGATGTTGCTGCTGCAGTTGCTTTGGTGGTAATGACACTGCCTCCAATTAAGGTGCAGCCGCGCCACTTCCTGCTTGTCGTCGTCGGAATAGTTGCTGCCTGAACTTGAACGCCGTCCAAGCCAAGTGTCCGTCCGTGGCGCCTTTCCTATGCTTCGCTGAGTTGCTGCTGCTGCTGCTGTCAGCTGCGTGCCGCGTTCATTGATCTCCCCACTGGTTTTTTGGTCTTGCTCTTGCTCTTGGTCTTGGACTTTGTTTTGGCTTTGGGGATTTTCAAGCTCGACTCCTATCTCTATCTCTTGGTCTGGCTCCACGTCTCTGTTACAATTCAGTGGGATTTGCGGATTTGTGTGTGTGTTTGTGTGTGTGTGTTTCTGTGTGCCTGCCTCGGATAGCTCGTGTGGCAAGTTTCGTTTTGATGGCTGAATTGGTCCGGGTGCTGTTGCTGGTGCGGGTATGGTGCGGGTACGGGCTCGGGTACGGGTGTTGGGTGTTGGATTGCTGGTTGTTGGATGTTTGTCCAGCGGTTATTGGACTCCTTGCGTGTGTGTGTGTGAGTGTGTGTGCTGCTCCAATGGCAATTATGGCAATTGCTGTTGACGCTTTAACAGCGACTTTTCAAGCGGTTTCGTGTGGTTGCATGCATCGCATCGGGCTATTTGGCTGGCGACATCCACATAGACATCCACGAAGAGTTTCGGCCACAAATTACTTCCTTAATTGCCTGCGGCAGATAAACGAAAGATATAATAAGAGAAGAACGGGTTTTAGTTTTCCTTTGTACTCGAATATTTTGGCAATTAACTCTACTCCGATGATGTGGGCGCATGGGTGTGTTGTTGTTGTGTTGCATGCAACGCACGCCCATCACCGACGACCATCATCGTAAAACTCATAAATGCCCAAATGAGCTTTCATCTGGCAGCTATGTCTGATCTCCGCTTTGCGCATTAAATTCCCATTAATCGCGCAACAAATTAATTTTAAATCATCAATTTACGCTTCAACTTGCAACGGTGCAGCGATGCAACGGTGCAGCGGCAACTGCAACACGCGTTTCCTCGGTCGCTCAGCTGGGTTTTTGGTAAAGTAAACGAGTTGCTGGCTGGGCTGCCGAGATAAAAGCATCTGGGAAAACTGGAAAAACCATACACCAGCAGCTGGAAATTCGCAGCGTTTTTTTAATTTCACTTTTTATATTTTGTTTAGTGTTTTCTGTGTTTTTTTTAACGTTTAACGATAGAAGGAAATGAATGAATGTGATTGTAAAAAGTGCAATAAAAGCCCAACCGACTTGTAGGTAGTTCAGTACCCTATGCCCACACACAGGGCATATTAGTTGAGGATAATGTGTAATTGGAAATAATCACCTACATATATTCTTCAAGGCATTTATGTGTCTGTGTTTTCCATCTACCGACAAGAATTGCTATAGATTTATATGTTTCAACATATACCATAAATAAATATAGCCCCACACATAAATAAGTTATCAATTTATCCAAGAAGAAGGAAGGGTATTCCATAGTCAGCTTCTGGCTGGCGCTTCCCTTCTGCAGAGGCTAGTCAGCAGCGCGCTCTGAAAGTAAGAGTTTGCGAGCTTTTTTTCGCTCAGCTGCGCTGCTCTCAGCTGCATTCGCAATCGCAGTCGCAGTCGATGTGGACGTCGCTGCTGGCGTATTTTCACTTTCATTTCGAGTTCAAGCACCACTGCGCTGCTGCTGCGCTGTTGCGGCATTGCTTCGCTTCCTTTTCGGTTGATTTGTGCGGGCGCGCAAACTTGACATTTTGAACTTGATTTGCGGCTTCGGAGAAAGAGGCCGGGGACAGTAGTTCCATAGGGAGGTTTGCTTCCTGGTCCATGCTAACCGAATCGTGACGTGACTCTGCGGCATGGCATAGAGCATCGAGCATCGACAGCCGTGGCAGATGGTTTTGCATAACATTTAACACATTTTGCGGGCATTTTGTTTTGTGGATGGAGGGATGTTGATTATGAAATAAATTTTTTTTTGGCGGCTCAACTGGTTTTGCTAGTTGGTATTTTAGCTCTTTCCCCTGCACAACTAACTCCCCTGAATGATGCAACGTGTTGCAGAAATTTAATTTACATATTTTTAATTTTGTCGTGGCAGTGTTGGAAAGTAGTCGGTCGCAGGCAGAGCTTATCCATCCTCGAGAGATTACATAAACGCTTTTTTCGTGGACAGCTGCAGCTATCCCTATCCCTACCCCCACCACCGCCACCAGCACGATCATCGTCATGATCATTATCCCCATCCCCATCACCATCACCATCAACCATCTGCATGAAAAGCTGCAGCACAGCAGCTGCCACAATACTTGCGCATGCGTGCAGCTCCCATTGCAACGGCCTTGAGTGAAGGACGCCGGAAACTGGCTTTGGCTTTTGCTTTTGCTGCATTCACTTTCCGCTTATCTTTTGTGCTGCTCTTTCTTTCTTTTTGTCTTTCTTTTGTCCACTCTCTTTCTCTGGCTGCCGCTTCTTTCACACTTCCAATTCCCCCCCTCACCACATGCCACGCACAATTTACAATCATTTTGCTGACTGGCCGGCCTGGCCTGGCCTTTCAGTTTATTTGTTTTAATTAACAATACTTTTCCAGGGCTTTGCTTCTGCTTCTCCTCTTTTTCGGGGCACGGCACGGCACCCCTCCTCTCCTCTCCTCTCCTCACCGCTGTGCCAGGCACCCGCCCGCAACATGATTACTTTTGTTTTAGTTATTTTAGTTTTTGTGTATTTTTTGTATTTTGTGGCAGTGAAAGTTTTTATTTTCTGCTGCAAAACAATGCGTCGTTCATTTCGTTTCGTTTTCGTTTTCATTTCGCTGTAAACAAGCGATTTTGTTGCTCTTTCTGCTCGTAATTGAGATAAATGCATTTTAAATGCGCAACCCCAGCTGCAGCAGTAGCAGCAGCAGCACCGACTGGTTGCGTATGCAGATGCGATACTGAGTGCCTGCCTGCCTCATTGGACATGGACTTCTTCGCATCAGAGTTGATTGTGCGTCACAAATTCCGAGAAACTTTTCTCTCTTTGGTTCACGCATAATTCAAAGCAATTCCCGCTCCTTCGCCACAATAGAAAACTAGACAAATTCGAGAAGACAATGCCAAATGCGCGAAATGACAATGGCACGGGGCACGGGGACACGGGGCATGAGGCAACACACAAAAGCTCAGCCAAAAGTTGTCATTTTCGTTGTCTCTCGTTTGTTGCTTGCTGATGAGCTGCGCATAAAATGAATGCGAGACAAGGAAATTTTATATGCATTTTGTTGAATCGGGGGGAAAAGTGCTTAAATTATGGAGGAGACCCCAGACGAGACCCAGGCATGAAAAATAAATTAAAGAAATGGCTGACAAAAGAAAGAAGCACCCAATGACAGCTTAAATTTAATTTATGTTTGAAGTGGATGGCAACAGCAGCGATAAATGAGCTACAGCTACAGCTTAAGATCTCTTTCTCTCCAACAGGAGACAACACACAAAAACGCCAAACGAAACAAAAGACAGGAGAACATTAGGGTGCAAGCTTATCGTCAGAAAAGAAGCAGCGGCAAAACGATAGATAAAATATATAAAGAGCTGCCTCGACAGATCGTTTATGAAAATGGTAAAAGAAAAGAAAACATTTGTTGCCGCAAAGCACTTTTGTTGTTTTAAATGTTTTCCCTTTCTATCAAATATTTCCCTCCCCCGCCGTCAATAGTTATGCGGCGGGTATTTCCCCAACTTTTACCCTAACCATAGTATTTTTCATTTATTTATTTCATGGCAGTTGAGTCGAACAATCAAGAGACAATCAACTTAAGCACTCCTCACTCCACTCCACTTCCCCACACCCACTGCCACTTTCGATGGTTGTCTCTTCTTTGGCAAACTTGAATTAAAATAGATTTGCTCAATTATTTTGAATTGCTACCAATTGAATTTACCAATTGTTTGCATTGTTTGCACAAGCCAAAAGGTTAAAGCCATTTGACTTTCCCACAAGCAGCACCACCACGTCCAGCCCCACCAACAACCCACCAAGTGGGTCAAACAGCTGCGCTCGTCTTGGCCTGGCCAAATTAAATGAAAATTGGTGTCATGCCATGCCATTGGCACATTTTGTCCAGCCAAAAAACGAACGAGAAACAACAAATAAAACAAAAAAACCAGAAAAACCGAAAACGAAAACAAACGAAATTTATTAGAGGCGACGCAAACGCAACGCGATGAAAGCCCCGCCAAGGTGTTGTTGGGTAAGGTAAGTGCCGTTGTAAGAGGGAGGGCTGCGGTCAGCAAGGTGCGTTGCCACAGCACAGCACAGCACACCCGCCCGACCACATAATCAATACTCGTATCTGGCAACCGAAAGAAGGCAACTGTGACGTCTGCTGTGGCGAGGACTGTGCTAATTAGCATTCATCGTACAAGGCTGCTGCGCAATTGTTACGAATGTGTTAAGTCAACGCCGGCGGCGGCAGTCGGGTGTTAAGAAGTGGCAGTGGCACTGCCAGACTATCGGACATGGCAACAAAAACAAAAGTCGCTTCATTTGTATATGAAGCATGGCATGCAAATCGTATTGATGGGGCTGATGATGATGATTATGCAATTAGCGTCACACTCACACTCTCGCAACACAAACGGCGTATGCGTAATATTAATCAACATGCAGAGAGTGTGGCAACACAACCGATTCTAGCCGGTAGCCGCTAGTCGCAAGTCGCTAGTCGTCACAGAGAGATATGGGAAAACCCCGAACCGGAATTGGAGTCGGAATAACAAACGACTCAAGACACGAACTTGAGGCAACCAACAGATGAACCCAAAGATAAATGTTGGCCCGATAATTAGGTGATCCGCATAGCCAGTAGCCATTGTAGTCACCTCCTCCGACCCGCCCACAAACTAGCTGCCAATTAACCAAAAACAAATAATTAAACAAAACAACCTCAATACATAATCATCGATTGGAGTTGAACCCCATACCCCATACCCATACGCAGACCCAAAAGAGGAAAAACGCTTAAAAAGAGCAACAACAAAAAATTGAGAAATCATTTGCATATGGCGAGTATTTCGATTGACTTACATAAGCACGAGCCAGGAAAAAGACAAAAAGGGGGCAGAAACGAAAGAAAGAAAGAAGAAGAAAAATAAGATTTACATAAAGCATTAAAAAAGAAAATAAAAGCATGGCAAACGGAGCTAACAAATCCATGGCCACGGTCACAATTTGGCGGAACTTGTTTTCCGAACAGCAGATCGTATATCTTGGATTTTATTACATGATGAGAAAAGGGTCAGATCTCAGTCTCCAAAAACCGACAAAACCCAAAAAAAAAAAAACAAACCGGATTTGAGGCTACAGCAGCAGCTCCTCAAAATTAAGTAATTTGTGTCAGTCCCGAAAGAAAGTTCTCAACCGTAATAAATATATGGCACCTACTATATCTACATATATGTATGTATACTTGTATGTATATATCACATGCTCCAGAGAGCAGCCCAAGCAATACGAGTTTCTCCGCTTATGCAATACTTCGTAAGCCAGCCCTAAATTGAAAAAGCAAAATAAAATAAAACCATTTCAGGAAAACGAAAAAAAAGAGTCAAGAGATGTTACAAAAAAATAAAAAATAAACGAAAAAAAAGTAGACGGCTTCGGCGTTCGGGCTTGCTGATAATGAAGTTCATGTCATACCTATACTACACACACACAGCGATAAATATCTTATATATGTATGTAGTATATATATTGTGTAGTCGAGACAAGACGTCGACGGAGCCATAAAAACGTTGCCAAATAATTTGTGGCTCAAGCTGCAGTTAACTAAATTGGGGTTAAGTTGCCCCAATGCGTCGCTTCTCTTTTTCTCTCTCTCTCTCTCTTTCTCTTTCTGCACATCTCTCCATTGTTTTGTCTCTTTGCCCATTTCGTTTGCCCTTCTTTCACGCACTTTTATTGTCCGACTATTTATGTTTTCCGGTTAGTTGTTTCCTTCGTTTTTTGCATTTCGTTTGCTTTTATTTACTTTATTGGCGACTTGACATGGTTTTTTGTTTTAAGGCAGCCTATTTATTATTCAAAGTCTGTTTGGTACTGCTTATATAATAATTATCACGTTGTTAATTTGGAAATAGATTGAATAATTCGTTTGCATTGCAATATTGTTGAAAATGTGACTTTTAATTTTGTTATTGGGTCACAAGCTCAAAATGGGAATCTTTCCTTGGGATCTCTGTGCTAAGTAAACGATAATTTTAAAAACATATTCCCTTGAACTCAAACAAGTGTTGTTTTCTTGGCTTAGTGAGAAATCGCAAATCAAACAAATGCATTAAAAGCCTTAATGGAACTTTTCGTTTCATCTGCAGGGGCAGTAATTCAAAGAAATTTACCAATTCGCTTAAAAAATTCCTCTATTAAACAGTCATTGAAATATTTGCATACCACATATCCTGCCTGGCCCCTGCCCGACAAGAGGACAGCCCTGGCAAATTGACTCGAGCGGATTATGTGTCTAGGCATGTGGCAAGCATTCAATTGCAAATACTTTCCACATTTTGCAAGAGACCCCCCTGACCACGCCATGAGCCCGTGTCTGGGTTTGCGTTTTATGCATCTACTGGTACAAGTATTTGCACCCGAATGGGGTATATTGTGGGTATACGAAACGATAGTATATGGTAAGATTTATTAGATAATGACGCTTTACTTTTGCACCATAAATAGTTTCTTTTTCTGCGGTTCGTGCGCGATGCGAATGTTGCAATGTGCAAATGATTTAATCGCCTGCCAGCAGCGGTAGGTGTTGCCGCATAAGTGTCGATTTGATTTAATGTGAATTATATGAAACTTTATTAGTTTATCTATTTCGATCTCGATCTCTGACTATCTTTGGTTGCTGACTTACCTTTGAGTATGGGTGTAGATCGGCGTAGTATTAATCCAATTTGAAGATGATTTCTTAATGGTATTTGTTTGGGTTTTGGCCACAGTGGAACGACTGTGCAGAAGGAGAGAGAGAAATTGCATTAGGATCCAGATTACAAATTGCTTGCAATTTACGTTTGCTATTTGCTGTTATTTCTGTTATTTCTGTTTTTTTTTTTTTCTTTGCACTTTTGTTTATTGTTTTGCTGCGTTTTGTTTGGTTGGATTTGCTTTTGCTCTGCCTTTGCGTTGCCTTGCGAAAAATAATAATAATAAAAGCAAAAACGCTTTTTGCTGCTGGCTGATCGGATCAGCAAACAAGCAGAAATATTGTTCAAAGTCGCTCGCTGCCAGCAATTCCGACTGCGACTCGGACTCGGACTCCGACTCTGACTCCAATTGCAAAATCAAATCACTTTCACTGTCAGGCGGAGATCGAAGGAGAGTGGAGAGCGGAGAGAGAAGAGAGGGGGAAATTGCAGGCGAATGCAAGCTACATATATCCAATCCGTAGCACTCACACTTGCACCAACACTATAGTGCTATTGCGCTCTAAGTTGCCAACTCTTTTACTCCTAATATCTCCTATCATTTGGGGCAGCTTAATTTGCGGTTTGTTGTCGCCTCAAGTCCTGCGTCTTATCTTATCACACACACACAGTCACTCATGCACTTACAGCCAACGAACGAGGCTCGTTTGAATCGGTAACTACGAACGCGAGCCGAACTGAGCTAGAGCTGAACACGACCTTCTTGAGCGGAGTCTCAAAGAAGTCTGAACTGAAGCGCAGGCGCCGAGCGACAGTAAGCTTAGCTTGCTGAGCTTTGCCAGCTGCTGCGCAGTCGCCGATTCAGCGGCTCTTTCTCTCGTTGTTGTTGCTGTTGCTACTGTTTTTGTTGCTGAAGCATGTCTTCCTACTCCTCTGCGCTTTTTTCGGCAGTGGCTGTGTAGAGTGCGTTTGCACGAAAAATCAAAGCAAAGCAGAGCTTGGAAAACAGCTGTCCGTTCGGCTTCGGCTCTCCACCTTTGTCTCCCATCACCGATTAGGCAACAATAAATGCACAGACAAGCGTAAAAGATATGAAAGACGTGGACGGAGAGAGAGAGAGATGGGATGAGTGAGGGAGGGAGGTAGAGAGGAGAGTACTCGTACTGTAACAGCCACCGCATTGTACAAATAATACAAATTATTGCTTAATGCCGGCAGACAGCGACTTCGCCCTCTTCCCCACCATATTTTGCCCCCCCTCTATCAACTCCCCCGGCACCCATTTCGTAAGCTGTAATTATGATATGAAGTCGTAAAGCATCATTGGCCGCCATGGTCAATAGTAAGTACCAGGGCGGCCGACTGCGAGTCTGAGGCCGGCCACCGTTTTATTTCTGTTTTATAGCCTGCCCAAACATGACAGCCGCCAATTAAACATTTTCAGTTCATATTTGTCCAAAGCCTTCGGCCGCAAACTACAAACTACAAAATACAGAAAAAAGAACCCACAAATCACAAAAGCGTCGCAACATTTAATGCCTTTTGACAGACTGTGACATGCTGTGACTCGGCTTTGACAGCAAATTGCATTTGATTTGATTGAAATGTGTGGAAGCGTGCGCCGCGTCTGTCCAGGTACTACACCCAAAAGCTCATGGCCAGGGTCGGGGATGAGGTGAGGTTTGTATCTGTATGTGGAAGAACTGGAACTCGAAATGCAGGCGAATGCATTTAATAGATGTTTTCGTCTATAATAATAAGAAAGTCTGTCTGTACACTGAAATGGTTTAGGAAACCACCAATTGGACTGCAATAGAGGAAGGTAAATCTAATTAATTATTTAGCTTTGCTCACTTGCAAGTACAATGGTTCCCAGACCTTCCACGGCGGCCAACACTCTTTCGGGGGAGTTCAACAACTGATGAGCTTTGTGGGCCCCCGCCACAATGGTTCATTTCATCTGTTATCGCTTTGAGACACCATCCACTCGAGCGTTCAAGCTCGCACCGTGAATACGAATACGAATACTCAAAAGATCAACGTCAAGGCTGGTCAGAGGAGCCTTGATCTTAAAACAGGGTGGCACGGGGTTTATCCCCAAAGCATGTGATGCCATGCCTATGAGATGCGTTAGTGTGTTTGATTGTGGCCCATGATTGTGGATGGTGGACTGGCCTTTGGAAAACCACGAAGCGGTTACCGTCGGCATCCGTCGCATCCGCCGCCGCTTTCAGATGAATCATCCGGCAACGACTTTTTTCGTGGATTTCTTCTATTTGTTTTTGATTGCTGGTGCTGGTGCTGCTGTTGCTGTTTTTGTGGCTGCCCCTTGCTATTTAGCGGAGCTAAAAATCCGTTTTGCTCTCGATTCGAATACCCGTTGAAGGCAAGTCGAAAGTGAAAGGAGCAGCAGCAGCATCGGCATCGGCATCGACAGCGGCACATTTCTTTATCTGTATCTGTGGCTGGTACGGCCACAGCGACAGCTGCCGCTGCCCCTTGCGTTGATGTTGCTGGGGGGTTTGGGTATGGCATTGGCATTGGTGCGGGTGCGGGTGCTGACGCTGATGTTGCCCCAGCTTCCACATCAACTTCAACTTCAACTTCGGCTCCAGTCCAGCTGCTGCTGCTGGCGGATGCTTGGGACAGTTGGAAAGTGCTTTCTGTAGCTTTACTTTTCTGCGGCGAGGGCAAATATTTGCATACACTCTGCCAAACTCTGGCAGCGCAGCGCCTGCCGCCGGTAGAGACCGCAAAGTCGAGTAGCAATTGCTCTTAATTTCGTGTGGCACAATTTCCAAGGGGGCAGCCGCCGCTTTCGGCTCTGGCCCGTACATAATTATGAATATTCATTAGTCTCCGGAGATAGACATTTGATTTGGCACTAGGAATTCGTGTGCCATTTGCGATTTCTCTTGCCGCCGCCACGCAAATCAATGGCAATTGAAGCAGCGCAAAAATGCTTGCCCCATCTCGACTCCTCTCCACGCAAAACACTCACAAGCACAATCACACACACAGAGATTGTTGCAACACAGACAATTGCAATGAGGAAGTCGCAACTTTTTTTCCTAAGCCTCTCACACCTCAAAGTAAAAGGCAAACAAAAATCGATAATTGAAAAAAAATATTTGCAGGCGGCGCAAAAATGCAACATTAGCATACATCCATCTGCCCCAAACCCAAACCCAAACAGCCACGAGGGTGTTCCAGTCGGCACTGGGGAGCGGGAGCACACACACCCTGTGTGCCACATGCAGGAAAAGATTCGCAAACGGGTATTGGCGTTGAGGCCTTGCGAATGCCATCATCACTTTCACCTGAAGGTGATATAATGGACGCAGTCCCAGTCCCAGTCCCAGTCCCTGCCTACGTCATTGGCAGAAGCAGCAGCATTGGCAGTTGCAGTTGCATTGACAGCTGTCCTCTGCTGCCGTAATGACCTTCTCCTTTAGTTGAACGTGTGGATCATTGGCTGTGGAGTCTAGTTTTTAGTACAGGGAAACCTCTTGATGGTATTTTATTTTGTTCCTTGGTGTTCTTTGCTGCTGTTACCCGAACCCATGATCCCATTTAGCACCCCCAAAGTCCAATTCCAAAACAAGAACCTTTGTGCTTCGTCTGATCTAATCTGCTCTGATCTTTTGTTTATGCACGATCGCTTTTAACGATTATCCATAACACCTTCTAATTCGATTAGCAACGCTTGACAAATTGCCAAAACAATTAGCAAATCTTCGGTGTGTGCATATACGAGTATGAAATAATAAATATCAGAATGACTTTAAGAAACGCTGGGGCTACAGCTACTCAGGGGGGAGAAGGCGAGACGGGAAGAGGCGCGTGGCTAGGACATTTAAAACTTTCCATTCCTGGGCCAGTGATCAGATCTGTCAATCACATCGCAGTGTCGGGCAGTCAGTCACTCAATGGTGATAGGGTCTGGTCCGGTCTGTGCCACGAGCCAAACTTGATCCCAAAATTCGCGGCAATTAGTGTGCGGCCGTGTAAAAAAGCAAAAACAAAACTGCAAAAAAACAAATCAGAAAAGTCAACGTATCTCTTTGGTCGTAAACATAAAAATTTTATATATGTACATATAACGTAAAAAATATATTTAATTAAGCAGATTAGAATATGAATTATGGCCTCTAATATATTGTTATAATATCACTCAGATTCGCGAATAACATTCACACCACATCAATACATCACGCCGCACCAAAATTAGCTGAATATCAACTGAGATTTTATAATTTGGAAAAGCATCAACATAAAAATGTCATAAATCAATTTGAACAGAAGCAGCGGCAGTGGCAGCAGTGGCAGAGAAGATAAAGAAGAAAGATACCAATCAGATTACATTCCGTTGCGGCTTAGTCGGATCGAGATTACCAAATGGCATTACCAGATGTGCAGCTGGAAATATTGTCCGTCGATGAATAGCCGTTTAGATCTTTTTGTTTTGCATCTCCGCCTCGGGACTCTTTCTCATTTCCTCCACTCTTTTTTGTATTTCTTTTCGCTAATTACACAATTGTCTTCGCAAAGGTTTTTTCTCCACGCTGGCAGCTGTACGAATACGAATACGAATAGCTCTGACTGCGACACATTTTTTGTGTCATATGGGGGAAGAGTGGGGTGGGTTGGGGCTTATACAACAGAGACTTTGATGGGACGCATGCGTAACCGAGGGTGTTTTGTGTGCAGCTGCTTTATGGCGACTTATGCCAGCATTTTCCTTTTGAAATATGACAAGAAATTTGTGTGTGTGTATGGCGGCTGTCATGCACATGGAGATGGAGATGGAGCGACGACTCCTCCTCCCTGGAGCCCAGATCTCTGTCTCTGTCTGTGTCTGTGTCGTCTGCGCTCGTTGGGCAGGCTAAAAAGCTCATAAAGTTAAACGCAAGAAATTATGTTGAGTAAAATGTAATTGTCTGGGAGATGCCAGCCAGCCAATCTCTCAAAGATACTCCCTCCTATGCACATAAACCTACGAGTATGTGGAAAGACGTTTAATTTGCACATTAGTGCGTGGGAGGGCATGGTTCGGTTTCGCCACAAGGAAATGGCATCCAGATTTCGTAAGCCCCTTTCCTATCACGGCTCTATGTAGTACGCACTGTGACCTAGAAAATTGGCCAACGCGTTGACAGTGCAAGAAATTTCATAAGTCGCAGCTGAAATTGGCAATAAAATTGGCTCGATTTTCACAATCATTTGGCGTTGTAAAACGGTTTTTGGCATCGGGCCAGCAAATTGACTTTTGGCCTATTAAAATACAAATTTGAAAGAAAAACGGCAAACGCTTTTTCCTTTCATTGATAGATGATGGCTGATGACTAATTCGATTCATTCGATGCGACGCGATATACATAAACCGACATTTCCTTATTGCAGCAGCCGCTTATTTCATCGATCAGTCTGTCAGTCGAACGATCGATCAGTTAGTTAGTTAGTTGGCTTTTCAGTTAGGAAACGGCAGTCTCCGATGGCAATTGGCAGAAGACCGGCCTGCTGACAAACCAATTCAAAAGTTAATCCAACCCAAGCCAAAGGCCAAACGGATCCGATCTGTCTCGGACAGTCGAAGTGCAATCAGCTCGTTCAAGTGGCACAAGCCAAAAGTGTACGGCTCCCATCCCCCGGAATAGTTGCGGATATGATGATTTTGCTGCTGCTACTGCTGCTGTTGCTGTTGCTGTTGCTGCTGTTGCTGCCGTAGTCTTTTGCGGCAGCCAGCCAAAAATATTCATTAAAATTTAAAGAAATAAGCGTTCGCCGCAACGAAAATGAAAGTAAAATACATTTTTGTTTCTTCTGTTTTTCAAGAGGCGCCCAGCTTGTGGGCTTCGCCATCGACATTGCCATCGGCAACGCTCGCTTCTTGGCCATTTTTTGGCGATGATGTCAACATAATTTCTCCACCTACACAGCGGGCTGTGCAACCTCTCTTTTTCGCTCTCTCTGTCTCCTCTGACCCCTTGTCGTCGCCGCCTGATTGTGGACTTTAATTTAAGGCGAGCACGCGCTTACATAAGACCTGGCCAACTCGACGCGACCCCATCCATGTTCGTGTCTTCAGTCTTTTGTTTTTACTGCATTCGCCATGCCAGGAGGCGCAGCCGCAGAAGAGCTCTTTAAGCTCCACTCATTTCCATGAGAAAAGTATTCTGAGCATAATGGAGGTGGCAGCACGCCCCAACTCCCATCAACAAGAGGCAGAGCTGTCTCTGTCTCTGAAATAAATAAAATGAAATGAAATGAAATGCAACAAATGATAATTATGGCCATGCCATATTATTGCATTTTTGTAATCGCAGCAAAGAAAGGCTAATCAAACGAAAAAAACCAAAGAGATGAGGGAAAATAGCAAAAAATACAAAAAAAAATGCCTGCAGGTTCCGAGCAGTCCGGGCAGTCCGAGCAGTCCGACGCCGCCTTCCAGCAGTGCGTATACATAATGCTTATTTCGAGCATCGGGCGCCAGCCCGCAGCGGCTCCAGCATCAGGCAGGCATTCATTCGGATTTGTTGCTGTAACATTTTATTGTTTTTTATTCGCGCTGCCGCGCTACCATCATCACAGCGCGCGTCATAATATACATAATTTCTTAATTGCTTGGGGTCAGGCTGTGGTCTGGCATGATGGCTGGGGTTGGTTGGGGGTTGGGGTTGGTTGGCGGGCCAAGACGTGCTGAGTTGTGCGCCGTGGTTGTTGCCTCTTCTGGTTTTCCTCTTGTGGTTTTTTGGGGCGCCTCGCTGCGGCAGCTGGCAGAAAGCACAGCATGAGATTTCGTCAAATAATCATAATTTTTGCGCGAACGCGTGACGCTGATGATGATCTGCAGTTTCATCTCCGGCTTCATCTTCCTGCATCTGCATACACACACACACACATACACATACACAAACAGAGTCGTAATGAAAGTTGGGGCTGAAGTGGAGTGTAATTATTGTACAGCAGGCTGGTCGAATTCAATTTTACACACAGATGGGGCAGCAGCTATGTATAAAAGCGATCGCAAACCTCATTTGACTTGATCGGAGAAAATATGCGAGTAATAGGCACTCACTCCAGGGTGGATCAGCGTGGAATTAGGTGTGGGCTAAGCAGAATAGTTATGGCAGCGCTAAGCTGTTTCCACCCCAGTCAATCCCATGGATTTCTCTCTTGCCATTTCGATAGATCCTCCTTATAAGCTGGTAGTCTTTCGTCTGCTGAAGATCTTCACTCAACAATAGACTGGACTCACGTAACGAAACCATTTGGGGGACTTGGATCCCCCACACAAAAAGGCAAACAAAAATCTATTCACATGCGATTCCATTCCACCTTATTGTGCGACTCTTGGACTCCAACTTAGGTTGAATTCCGTTTATGTCTGCTCACTTGTTCGCTGTTCGGTTGCTGTGGACAAGATCAATGTTAAAATATTTGCCACCGAACGTGCCTGATGAATATGTAAACAAAATTCGCATATAACACTTACCCACACATATGTATGCCCATATGTGTACATACATGCCCGCCCTCACACTCACATGCATATATGGATATCTTGTTTGGGTTAATGTAAATGTTAACGTTAATGTAAATGCATTCACTGATGGGCAATTTAAAAAAGTTCACCAAATTGTCTGACGTCGTCATGCAAATTTAATTTGACTTGTTTTCCCTTTGCGGTTTCCGTTTCTGCTCTTTTCACCATCCACAGACACAGACACAGCCACAGCCACACACGTTCCCATACAACATCTGTACATATGTATGTACATATGTATATCTATGCATAACTTGGGCACTTAAGTCTTTGTACTCTTGTAGGCCCTGAGGGTATTATGGATACAGAGCTATCAAGGAAGATTTCCCCAAGCCAGGATTAGAAGTCCTTCAGCTAATCTTTAGGGTAGGTGATTAATACACAGCTTTGTTAGCCTAATCTGTTCGGCTATCGACATCTTTGAGGCATCTATGTATGTATATTCTATCTATTCTTCCAGAAACTGATGGCGAAAACATCACAAAGTGATGTTGCCTGCCGCCAGGGTACATGCAGTCTCGGTGTTGCTCATTTCTGTTTTGATTGCTTGCATATAGTCGCACGTAAAAGCAGTGAGTAAATCCAAGAGAAATACCTGAATGATGTGATGGCGGCGTGGGTGCCTTTCACTCAACTCCGTTTCGGGGCTGGCCAGCCGTGCCATGTCAAAGTTGGACTCGGCTCGTGTGTGTGCAGTGGCTGTGGCTGTGGCTGTGGCTGCAACTGCAACTGGAAATGATTCAATTTCACGACCATTCATTCCGCTAGGAGTACGCGATTTGGCGCAATTAGCAAAGCAGCCAGCAGCCAGCAGCCGGCAGGGGCAGGGGCAGGGACAGATGCGCACGCAATGCATGCAGCTGCCACACCCACAGACGCCCACAGACAAAAAGGAAATCCACTTGAGGGGACAAGGCACTCGTCCAGCTAAACGAGAAACGCCCGCTATCAGGCGGCTGTCAGGGGAGGATAGTGGGAGAAAAGGTTCCGCCGACCTTGCAGCGACCGCGCCGGCGATTGCTCCACAATTTAATGGGCTTGGACTTTGTCGTGGCTAATGACCGCACGAAGGCGGACACTGAGACAGAGGCACGGGCACAGAATCGCTGACCTTTCGCCAGCCGTGCATTGTCGACTTGACGCGCAGCAACTGAAGCGAAGCGCAGACCACTCCAGCCCCAAGTCCGGTATGGCCGAGACCAAGTCTAGCCGATGCAGCCGATACCCTAACCTAACCCCTGCGTAAGCGGCAGCTTGGCTGAGCTCCTCCCTGCGCGCAGGTGGGAAAGTGTGCTTGGCGAAATGTTGCCAGTCATATTGTCTGGCGACAACCGCTGCCAGAGTGGCTCGGATGTGGATGTGGACGCAATCAAGCGGCGAACGAAACGCACAGCGGCCAGCGGTGCGCTTCGATGAGCTTAAGCCGGGAACGGAACGGAACGGCGTAGGCTCTCGCTTCGGCTTCGGCTTCGGATTGCGACACTTCAACTCAACCAAAGAGCAGCATTTCGAGGGCTCTTGGCCTGGAGGTTGCAACGCCACCACCTCCGCCCCGCACTGCCACAGGTTGCCAGCGGATATTATAGTTGTGGTCGGGGTAACCATCAAATATATGGTAAAACATCAAAATGTCCAACTGCCGGAACAGATTTTACGGCTGACTGGTACTCAATTGGGAAATTCTTCCAATCTCTGTACAACTTTGGCTGCAGCTAACTTTTTAGCAATATGCAAATCAGTTCTTAAGCAATAAACGCAATTCGCAAACGAAATTCCATTCCAAATATGTTTGAGCGAACATTTGAATCGCGGAGTTTACGCGCCCTTTGCACTACTATTTTCATCTCACTCTAACACACAATTTCACCCGCTATTCATATGCGAGCGCATTACGGTGTGTGTGCAAACGGGATAGCAGTAGCTGCATGAACTAGTTCCAGCATAATTGGTTCACTAACAGTTTGCAGTGCTGCAAAATGCTCGTTTTAATTTGAATTCAAATTTGAATTTAATTTATTTATTAATATTTTTGATAAAATTGCGTTTCAATCAAAGAGAGGATACATTGTTGATTAAATAAAGTATAATGAAGCAACTCAAACAATTTCTGCAAATAAAAAGCACATCAATGGGATAAACACATGCACAAAACACAGTTTACTTACTTTTCTTGGTGGAGGTCCAACCGATTTTAGCATTTGCCTGAATGTTGTGATTCTTTAGCCAGTTCAAAACGGGCTCATAGTACTCCAGAAGCGCCAGGCTGCTGAGGCTGGCGTTATTGGGCAATATTTTGCCCACAACTTCTTTCCAGGGCCGTGTGGAGCCCAAAGACATCATTGACCTGGAATGGTAAATCACAGATTGATGTCAAAGTTTGATTGATAGGAGAGAGAATAACCTGCCTTAGATCATTTCCCACCGCATTGTTGCCATAGAAATCGCAATTGTGGAGCTGTCCCCGGTGGTGGCTCTTCTGGCAGAGGGCCCGATAGAACTGATAGCCCAGTATCTCGGAGATGAATTTCCTGCAAGCGGAGGATGGAACTTGATGGAACACACTTTCACCAGCCAGCCACTGGAAACTCACTGAGTCTGGAAATTCTGATCGATGTTCACGTAGAACTTGTAGGGGAAATCGATGGCTCCCTCCGCGCGGTCCGATGGTGGCTCAATGCCCGCATGCAGTTCCAGCAGTCGCCAGTAGTGCCTGTTCACGGTGTCCATGTCCACGGTGTCGTTCAGCAGGTCATGCATCACCTTGGTGTGCACATAGTACAGGGGAATGTTGAGTACCGTGTGGATGCTCTGGTCGGAGGAGGATGCTGTGATTAGTGGAAAAATGAACTCTTGCCGAAGCCAGCACTCACCATTCGGAACAGACGATTCATCAGAGCCTTTTCGGTGAACTGCACCCCCTTGGCCAGTCCGCGTCCGGTCAGATGAGCGGGCGAGGAGGCAGACAGGACGACCGCCTCGCCCACAGGAAACTCCAAGTTGTACGCCTTGAAGTAGTACGAGGGCAGCTGGCTCTTCTGGTTGGCGTAGTAGACGCGGGCCATGTGGCTGTGGTATTGCATCAGCTTCCTAAAGCTGACCTTCTCGCAGTACATGAGATATACGTGCGGGGTCAGGTCAAAGATGGACGGGCGGCAGTCGTCGTCCGGCTTGTCCTCGTTTGGCTCTCTTATCTGATTCTTATGGAAGTCGGCGGAGAGTGGCTGGAAGCCCAGCGATGTGTAAAAGCTCTCGGACTCATTGATCAGCGCCTTGGCAGTGAGATGCGTCACAAAGTCATCGTACTGCGGCAGCTCCGAGCGCGGAAAGAAGTCTTCCAGCACACTGTCCGGTCCCCAGGCCTGCTCAAGCACCTGCTGGAACAGATGGTCGGGTATGGGGCCATTGGGATCAATCACATCGGCTCCGTACTTCTTGAACAGCTGCTCGCGGACAAACGAGTGCAGCTGCTGATAGAAGGGCTTCAGCTCCGCCATCGCCTGCTCCATCTGCTGCAGCATTTCGTGGCTATCGAAGCGATACCAGAGCTTGTGGACAGGCACCTCCAGGATCCTCGCTGCCTTCTGGTACGACTGCACGATGGTGTAGAAGTTGAGCGAGGCCCAGAGCTGGTTCTTCTCGCGCCACGTCTCCCAGTAGTACTTCAGCTCGTCAGAGTCCTTGCTCTGCTGCACGATCCTCTGTATGTCCGGGTAGTAGGCAATGGGGCTGTCGTCCTCATCGGGCATCTTGGCCCCACCCAGATACGGCTCAATGTCCTTGTCCGTGGAGAGCGTCTGCAGCGCCACCAGGTTCATCTGCACCGACGAAAAGTATTCGTCGCCCAGCACAAACAGGTCGCCAACGCTGCGCAATTCCTGCAGAGCATGCTTCGCCTCTACGTTTTGGACTCTGCTCAGATCGAAGCCGCTGGCCTGCCGGGAAATGCTGACCAGTTCGTCAGCGATCCTCTTCACATTCGTCAGCTTGGTGAACAGCGCCTCGAAGTCGTCCTCATTGTTGGCCGCGTACGTCTCAGCGGCTATTTCATTGTAAAGCTTGTAGTAGCGCGCACTCGACTGATCAATGAAAGTCTTGGCCTCGAGGTCATAGTTGGCAGCAGCAGCAGCAGCAGCGGATGAGAGCTGGTAAGTGTGGGGAGAGTGGAAATCGCAGATTATGCAATCTGCTTGTGATGTTTGATGGTGCTTATGCTTACGCCAATGGCTGCTATCAACAGCAGCAGCAGCCGCAGCAGGGATAGACACCGGAGGCTCATCTCCGCTGGTGGAATCAAATCAGTTTTACTTTCACACTTGTCGCCGGATCCGCTGGAACAGAACTGAGCCGCCCATTCGCATGGGGCGAACATTTAAAGCTTTTCTGAGGCTGGGCTGGGCTGTGCTGTGCTGATAAGCGCCAACCAGAGGCCATCCCGGGCAATACGCGTAATTGAGAACAAAAGTGGCCGTGTGGAATGCCATGATGTCTTGTTTATTCTGAGGCTAGTGGCTCAATAAAGATGCAATAGATAGCTAAAAGTAATAAGAGTACGAGTACGAGTATATCTAGTGATGTGCAAGGCCGTTGTCAGGGTGCATTTGGCTGTGGGTCAGTGAAGGGCAGGGCAGGGCAGGAGCGGCTCATTCAGCGGGTCTGGCGCGTGACCGTGCGATTCTCGTGGCGAATGGTCACGTCCACGATGCTCATGTTGGGCGTGAGGAAGTTCACCAGACGATCAGCCCCAGTGCGTGGCAGCCTGTCGAATGGATAGCCCATGGACTGACGATCCGGGTACAGGCGATCGCGGACGCCGCAGTAGGAGGCGGCATCACTGCAACGGCCCACCAGCTGCTGGTCAACCTA
This sequence comes from Drosophila obscura, assembly GCF_018151105.1. NCBI lineage: Eukaryota > Metazoa > Arthropoda > Insecta > Diptera > Drosophilidae > Drosophila > Drosophila obscura. The sequence continues at coordinate 8,787,715 of NW_024542774.1, read as the reverse complement.
TGAGAGATGCAAAGGAACGGTCAGACAGTCATCCCGGAGATGGGTGAGGCACTAACTCACCCTGTCGTTCTCGTAGTTGGAGACCATGACGAACAGATCGCAGCGAAGACCCTCGGGCAGGCCCTTGGGGATGAGCATGTGGTTGGGCCAGCCGCAGCCGCAGAAGTTGAACTCCAGCTCCTCGGGCGACCCGGCCGTGGGTCGATTGGCATCCAGGTTGCGGAAGGTGCGCTCGAAGGGAATCGTCACGCTGGACTCAGTGGAGCGGCGGCGGATGGTGTTGGGACCGGGATTGAGCGACACCACAAACTTGTCCAGTTCGACCATCATCGATCGCTGCTCCCGCAGCAGCATGGGCTGGCCGCGCTCGTCGTTCTTGGGGGCCATGAAGATGCGGCAGTAGCCGAAGCGCTGGGCTCCGCCGTCGTTGTTCACGTTGATGGTGTAGGTGAAGGGCACATGCTGCAGATGGCTGAAGCGGGCGAAGACATTGCCGCGGGGCAGGAAGTCGAAGCCGCGCGACAGATCCACATCCGACTGCTGCCAGAAGGTGCTCAGGGCATTGGCCTGTCCCCCATTGGTGGCCACCTGAATGCCCGTAATCGAGATGCCCGAGTAGTTCAGCTGGGTGTCGGTGTACGCGGGCAGGCGGGACTTGTGCTCCTGGAAAATGCGATCGATGTACGAGTGCCATTTGTAGAAGACGGGATCACGCATGGCCGTGGACACATCGCCCATCACGCCGAAGGACTCCAAGTGCTTGTTGCTGGGATCGTGCGAGTACGAGATGAATGTGTGGCCATTGTTGTGCAAGTCTCCATACTGGGATGGATGGGGGTAAAGAATAGTAAATGGTAAAGAGAGAAGGGGGCGGACATTGTGATCTCTCTTACCAGCACGCGATTCGGCGACAGAATGGAAGCTTCAATCATGTTGCCCAGGTGATCGATGCCGGTGGCCTCGTCCAGTGGAATGCGTGTGCCACGCTCCTAAAAGTCAAATGCGAATTAATATGCCTGCCAAGCAGAAGGGACAGACGGTCTCCACTCACATCCATGACGAATCCTTGGTGGATGGCCTCGTAGATGCGATCGCGCCACCGCTCCAGATCCCCAATCTCCACATTCAGCTGATCAGCCTCGCGATTCAGGTCGCTGAGGCGGGTGTTCTCGAAGCGTGGCGGCCAGGCGCGACTGGCCACCAGGGAGTCCATCTTGGGGAAGTAGCCCTCGGCAATGGGATCGCGCAGATTGTTGAACGGCTGGACACGGGCCAGGTTGTTGCTGAAGCGCTCCATGTTGTAGCGGGCGATGACCTGCTGGTGCATGTAGTAGAAGAGCTCGCCACGACGGTCCTTGGCGACGATGCTGCGATCGGTGGCCTCGAAGGGGTACACCAAGTGCCAGTGCCAGTGGTGGAGATTGATGCCCAGATCCTCGCGGAAGTACCACAGACGGTGCTCGGGGTCCAGGTCAGAGGCGGTGTAGTCGCGTGGAATGGTGATGGGCATCCGAGAGCCGGACTGCACCACAAACGACTCCTCCCGCAGCTGGCGCATTACCTGGGAGTCGATGAAGCGGTCGGGGAAGGTCTGCGAGAAGGAGGGCAGGTCCAGGCCCTGGGTGTCCGGGCGATGGAGCAGGGCCACCGACAGCGCATAGTTGAACAGAACCGGATTGAGGCGATCCCTGGCGTAGACGGCCACGCTCTGCAGATCGTCCACGGAGCGCATGTTCATGAAGATGTCGATCAGGCGGCCGGCAATGCGACGGTGCTTGGGCAGGAACAGGGAGAACTGCTCATCGCGGCCCAGGGACATGGGAATGCGCAGGTCCGGAATGGAGATCTCACGCACCGGGACCCGCTGCTCCACCTTCTCGCCAACGCGGCTCTGCACCTCGTTGCTGATGGGACGGTAGCGGTCGGTGAGGAAGGAGTCAGGCACATCGAACACGGTCACCTTTTTGCCCTTGTCCATGAACACGGGCTCGGTGGGATGATCGAAGAGCAGCAGAAGGTTCTTTGGGTCGGCCATTTCGGATGATTGGATCTGACTTGGATCTGGGCAGGGCACTTGGAGGAGGAAACTTGCTTGGCTTGGCGGTGTCACTGGAAGCGATGAAACTCCACAACTGTGACTGTGACTGGAGAGTGGACTGCCTAGCCTTTTTATACCCCCAAAGCAGCTCCTGTTATCACCAGCGAAGAGACCACAGCGAACCCCTGGGAACGCGGTCTCTCTTCGGCGATGATAAGACGAGGCGGAGAAATGCTTATGTGAGGAAAACCGCAGTGTTTCTGGTTTTTGTTTTTTTTTAGCATATTTCTAAAATACATTCTTTATTGTTGTTGGTATATATCTGGCTGAATTTCATATGCTTATCTACGAGTATACATGCTATTCGAATGAAATTTGAGTCGAGTTGGTTTTTGCATTGGTTATATGGAGATAGCTCCGTCTCTGGTGTATGCACATACATATATAAATTACAGCTCTAAACAATTGTCCATATATTAGATATATAGTACTTGTAATTTGGTATACGTACTACGAGTACATATGCATACATGCATACAATTATAATAATGATAATAATAGTACATTTATTCGATTCCAATTTGGCTGTATTCGATCAACAAGTGTGTGTTCCCATCCCATCCCTACACATGTTTATTGTAAGTAAGAGAAACAACGAGATGAGTACATATATGAGGAGTTATCATACGAAAAAGCAGTTGTATAGAGTGTATATACAATGCAGGAGAGGGTCTGCAATGCAGACTTGTTCTTTTCCTTGTGTATAAGCGATAGTTTTAGTTTCAGTTGGTTAGATCTTGTAAATAGTATCGTAGAAAAAGCCCTTGGTTGTGGGCCGTGGATTGTGGGTTTTTGGTTGTGTCCTGTGTTCCTTGGCCAATGATATGTGTGTTGTGTCTAAGCTCTTAGAGTAGAGTCTATCGGGGGTCGGGGGTCGGCGTCAGTTGGGTTCCCTTAGCCAGAGTAGTAGTAAGAAGTGACAGGAAGAGACAGAAGCTTTGTGTGTAAATGTCTAAAACTTTAATCACTTCCGAGTTCTAGTTATGTATGTATGTACATTAAATATCGTGCAATATATATAAATCAAGAGTTGTACAAAAATATATCTACATACTCGTATATAAATATAAATGTCTCTGAATGTCTGTGTACAAGTGTGTAAGTAAATTCAAAATAGAATTCAGTGCAGTTAACAACTCAAAACTGTTGTCCTGTGTACTCTCGAGATGTTGTATATGAAAAGGATTTATGTCTGTGTACGTTGATCTCTTTTCTTTCTTTCTTTTTGTTTGGTTTTTGGATAAAGCTTCTTCGTGTCTGGGAGCTAAAGCAAATATTGATCTACGATCTGTAGACACATACATATATATAAAACGTTTTAAATATAATGCGATAACATATACATACATACATACATATGTACATACAGTTAAGAATATGCTGGTATAATACTTTGTTTTGATTTTGATTCTCAACTTGGGTTTCATACATATATTTCTTTCTTAATGGAGAGTATTTTTTTGCAGTTGTATATTGGTGCCCAAATAGTTTCAGAATACGCTAAAGCTACGAATAACAACTAGTTCTAGTTTTGATTTGATTTGGTTTTTGGTTTTTGGATTTTGGTTTTTGGATTTGAAATTCTTGCACTTTATGGCACACACAAGTACAATAAATATGTGTATCGAGGAACTTTCACTACATACATCAATATCTTGTGGGGGCTCAACAATATCAACAGTAACATCCAAAACATCAAGGGGGTTGGGGGGATCCAACGAAATATACAAACAAACGAATGGGTTTCCTTTCTAGGGTAGGGTAGGGTGGTGCATATAACCAGGGGAGAGAATTCCTTGCCTTTGTACTGAGATTCACCCGTATCACCTCCACTCCGACACCCCTTCCAGCACAATTACAACACTTTGTACTGCCTGCAAACTCACTAAACACTTACCCAGATACTTTTTGCATATCTGAGATATCTCAGGTACAAGTTTCATTCTTCGCGAAGGTGCAGCTGTACAACCGAAACTTAAATCAAAGACTTTCCAACCCAAATACGAACTCAACAGCGATCCCAGCCCGTCAATTCCCATTTCCAGTTGCTAATGGCCTTAAATAATGAGTTTTGGCTACGATTCCGATTGCGTTAGCCTTCCTCTCGCCCGATTAATTCACCATCTTGGTGGAGGCCACCTCGGCGGTGGCATTCTGGAACTCCTGCCGGCAGTAGCCCAACACAATATCCGACCGACATTCGTCGCCCATTAGGCCGGGCAGCAGCACCGCAGCTCCCAGGATGGTCACCAGAGCACCAAACACCACCAGGCCCAGGGCAGGCAGCTTCTCGCGGCTGAAGAGGGCGTGTGGCTCCATCCGGATGTAGGCCAGCCCGGGCAGTATATAAGCCAGCGGTATGGCTGCCAGGAGACCCTAAAAATGAGAGTGCGTCAGCGTGTGGGTGAGTGCCGTAATAAATTTACATAAAAGTATAAAACCAAAAAAAAAAGGAGACTAAAATTTTGTGCGGCCATTTAGGCATGGGGATCGTTGGGGAATACCATATACCCTCGGCCAGAGGAATCCAGGTGGCAGGGCAAGGTGTGCCTAAAGTTAATGAACAATTCTCCGAACTCTCAATAGAGAAATTCGCTTGTGGATTTCAAAGAGAAAGAGAGCGGGAAACTTTGCACTGTTGCATATCGAATATATGTGTTGTATGGGAACGATATTATCATCTCTGCATATGGCTTATGTGGGGAATAAAGTACCCAACACGTTGCACATAATATGAAAACGATTGAAAGAAATCTGATTGAGATCGATTGATTTTCGTGCACGATATGGAAGGAAGTATAATTACATACTTGACGGCCACTGGTCGAGGGATTCAGAGAGTGAAAGGGTTGGTCCAATTCGAATCGAGTGGCATGGCAGGGAAGGGAAGGCAAACACCATACTCACATTGAGTTCCAGCACAGAGCCAAGGCAGTCGGTCATGGGCGATATGATGAAGGCGCTGAATACGATGGCCATGGTAATGGCTTTCGAGTACTCATCGATTATGGCTCCCTTCTCCAAGTTGGGGTCCTTGTCCTGGGTAAACTCGCTGATGGGCTCCTTTAGCACGAACCGATGGACTAATGCGCGTACAATCTGGCCGAGAGAAAGAAGAAAACGAAATGGCAGAGCAGAGCAGCGGGTGAGGAGGCAAATGAAATGAATGTAGCAGAAACTTTCTCAAGTGACTTTCGAAGTAAACAGAACGATGAGTGGGCTAGCGCTAACCTCTCGAGAAACGAAGCATTCGATGGGAAAGGTCAGCAGGATGGAAATGGAGAAGAGAACACGCGAGAAGTTCATCAGGTCGTCATCCCAGCAGTAGTTCTCCAGCAGGTCGCCTGCGAAAAACAAAAACATAAACAGTGAGATGAGATGAGAGATGGAGAACAGAGAACAGGAAATAGCATCCACAGATAAGTCCGAAACGAAAACGAAATGGAATGGCAGAGGGGGAAAACAAGGAAATTCAACAAATTGCCTGTCAATGCAATTAAATGCAATTTACATCAATCCCAGGAGCCCTCACTGGCACTCTCGTTCTCACCTTGGGACAGGGCACGGAAGGTGGAGTATCCAGCGATGCCGAACAGGGCCGCCACAGTCCAGGCGAAACCAATCGAAATGTGGGTGACCTTCTCCCAGCGCTCCATGGTCGCGTCGCGCATCGATTGATAAACGAGGAATGTATTGTGATGGCACATGAAAGCTGCAGATATACGAAATTGGCAACTCGATAGATTGATGAAGACGGACGCTGGCGAATCCACTCGGGCAAACACTCACCAAAGACCATGATGCCCGTGGCTGGTATGAGATCGGAGTTAGCAAAGCGCCACGAATCCGCAGTGTCCGTTCTGGAAATACATAAAAAAAGGCCAATGGGAAAAGGTGCAAAAAGGCAGAAGAGAAAAAGAAGGGTTTTCCCAAGAAATATTACATAAAAGTTAACACCAAATTAACATTTCGCTGGCGCTAAGAAATGTTTGAAATGTTTGCATACAGAATGAGCAACAGAAAAGGGGAGAAGAAAAATGAAACAAAATGTGCGGGTGGAAAAAGCAATGGCGGGAAGATAAGAAGCAACAGTGAGGCAGGCCGCAAATTGGAAATTTATTTAAATTTTATGCCCCCGCACCAACAGACGCAACATTCAAGGGTGAACCGAGGCTGCCGAGGCCCTACCCTCACCGCACCGCACACACACACTCTTTTTTTTAAGCTGAAACTAAAGCGTAATCTGAATATGCAGCCAGCTGCCCCTTTCGGTGGCCCTGAAAAAAGTGGAAGAGAAAGTGTTGCTCGGCTAAGCTGCTGCTGGTCATGGGGTGGTGTACTTCTCCCTCTCTCCCACTGGAATGTATGTATGTATATGCACGGGTATGTATGCATACAACTAAGTTGCCGATGCAACAGACTCAACTGAACTCGACTCAACTCGACTCAACTAATGAAAAGCCATAAAAGCCAAACAAGTGGCAGACTAAATTTTATGAGTCTAAGCGTACCCCGAAGCAGTACGGAATGCGGAGTATCAGCAGCCACCGCCCTGGGCAGCTGCCACAGATTTGAAAGCACTAAAGCGGCACTTAGCACTAAAGCCGAGAACCACCCCCCACCCACCACAGCAGTCCGCAGCCTAACTCAACTGCAGCTTAGATGGGGATGGGGAGCTCACGAGGAACGGTGGAAAGTAGGGGTGGAAAATTTATAATTAAAATGCAAATAAATCATTAAGCGTTCCCGTTTAATTTGTATGAATTGCTTTTCCAACGAATGGTTTCAGTTGCTAATTAACCTTTTAATTGACTTGGTACAGAATAGGGCCAAGGAACTTTAATTTATTAGTTTCCATCTTATTCGAGGGTCCACTCTGACGTTACGTTACCCTCCCCCTATAGCCTATCAGGAAAACTATTAACCTATCACCTGCCACGCTCCCACGCTTGTTTGTGTCGATTGATAAATATAGATATGGGAAGGAAATACAGATGAGGGGGAAGAGCCAACACCAACAACAACGCTTACATTTTATAATCACCGGACATGAGCTTGATGATGACGGCAAACAGGATGAAGACGACGCAGGCCAGACTGATGAAGCTGGCTCTGGCCAGGCGGGAGACGTTCTTGTACAGGCAGAGGGGCATCACAACGCCGACGTTGACAAAGAAGACCACGCCCAGTCGAACGGCGCCCATCGAGGCGCCCCAGGAGGGGAAGAAGCGAACGAGCACCTTGGACAGGGTATCGCCCACGACAACGTTGTACGATATCATGGCTATAAAGAGCGGAGATTGGGGGAGGATGACAGACCAGACAAGACCAGGCCAGACCAGACCCACGGAAAAGGTTTACTCACCCAGAAAGGGATACATGAACTGGAGCAGGGAGAGCAGGTAGTAGCCGTACTTCCCGTAGGCAGCCTCCATGATGCCCGGATAGCTGAACCTGCCGCAAATGTGGCCGCATCTGACCTGTAAGTGAAATTAAGCGGGGGGGATTAAACGGTTGGACACACGCTGGAGCGTTGCATTAATTATGCAGAATATCCCATTTGGTGTGCATTTGGCTTGATTTCCCCTTTAACGCCAGCATCGATGCTGCAGCAATCTGCGCAGCTTGATTGCTCGTCAGAGCTAACGAGCATTTTGCTGTACTCACCATTAGGATGAGTGAGTAGTCGGTGATGTAGGCGACCAGGATGAGTAGGGCGAGACCCAGGCCGAATCCGGCCCGATGCAGGGCGTAGGGTATGCCAATGACGCCGCTGCCCACAATGGAGTTGATATAGTTGAACGAGGCCTGTGGCAACGAGGACAATGTGTCGCCCAGCGTGGCATCATGTTGTGGTTGCTGTTGCTGGGAAGGATGTTGCTGTTGCTGCTGCTGCTGTTGCTGTTGCTGCTGCCGCTGCTGCTGATGTTGTTGTGGCTGTTGTGGCTGCTGTCCCTGTTGTTGATGTGTCGGCTGATGGTTGTTCTAGGAAATGGGGGAAAGGGGCGAAACAAAAGCATTGGGGATAGATAGAGATTGGTCTCTCTTGTGCTCCTGCCTCTCTCTGACACATATTGCACGTTGATTGGGATATGAGCGCCAAATTGCCTCGAGTGGCTCCTTACATCAAAAGCAAAACCACCCAGAGTCTCCCCGCCCCTTCGGCCAGCAGTCAACGCAACGTTGCGTATACGCAACATCCTTGGCAAAAGGTAAACCCGTATCCGGAGCACCGTAGCCGTAGCCAGAGCCCTACCCCTACCCCCACCTACAGCGGCCTGCCATAAAAGACAATTTTATATGAAGAGCTCTAACATAAACATAAATAAAATTCCACAGCCACGTCATAAAGCCACGAATACTGTTGGGGGGATGGAGTCACGTTTACAGCCCCCCCCCAACGACCCCCCACACACACACTAAAAAGGGGAAGAAGAAGAGCAGAAGGGATAAAGCCGAATTTCGGGGAGAGAAACTTCTGCCAGCTAGCTGGCAATTAAAGAAGTTTTCACAACTTAACTTTGGAGCAAACAAACAGTAAACAGTGAAACAGCAAACAGAAGCCGGAAAAGTTGTGCAGCCACCCCCCACCAAGAAGCTCCCCTTCACTGCCCCTTTAAGAGCGGGCGAAAAGTAAATATTTGCCGCACTCCACTTTAAAACGCTTGTGGCAGGTGTAGGTGCAGGCGAAGGTGTCAGCCCAGGCGTAGATGGGTAATGAACATTTCTAAATGAAAATGAAAATGAAAGTTACGCGCGAGTTGAGTTTTCAATTCAATTAAGTGGCGTCAAAGGTCGCCTTCTGCGAGGTGTTCTGTTCTGTTCTGTTCTGAGTTCTGAGTGAATGGGGAGGACACCCATTCCGTGGGGCGCAACGGCGCAACGGCACAAGGGCAAAGTGCAATTGAGTATCAAAAGAAAATGGCTAATTATGAAGCACGGGCCTGGGTCTCGCCACACTTCAGTGCCAAGAGCCCAAAGCCAAGGATGGAGCATCCAGGCAAGGTTGCGACAGCAGCAGCTGCGGCCAAATGAAATTACAAAGTGTCCGTTGTCAGTTGTCCTCTGTCCTCAGTCCTCAGTTTTCTTTCTCCTGTCTCCTACTACGTATATCTCTTGGCCTTTGTCCCGCCGTTTCCACGTTTTCCCTTATCCTTGCATGGGAAAAACAAATTGCGGCGTCGAATGGCAAATGGGCCAACGTTAATCTCGAGTCAGAGTAACCCTCGAACCCCGAGGGCTGTAGGCGGTGCGCTATCCTCGCGTCTCAAAGCTGTGAAAACCCACGTAATGGAGCGGCTGATACGATGCCACACACTCAACTGGATAATTGATAGCCAGCAGTTGTTTTGATTATTTTATCTTTGAAAACATTACCCCTACATTAAACTTTTATTGCCGGTTATCCCTCACAGCGAAATCGGTTAAAAGTGCAACTATCCTCCACAGAAACTAACAACTAACTGGGCGCATCAGAATTCATAAATAAATGACGGAGCTGAGCTGAACTGAACTCAACTGAATAAATGATTCGTATGAATGAACAAAAAATCGGTGTCCGTTGTGCAATCGAGCATATTTTTGGGAATGGAATTATTTATATACTCGCATCAAAAAGGGCGCCGAGAGCCGAGCACCGGAAGGGAAGTCTGATGCAGGACAATTGTGCTGTGAGTGGAGCCTTACATGTCCATCCCCATCCCCATGCCCTGGACACATTAAAGTCTGCTTAAATTTCCAGCGCGAATTCCCATTAATAATTTGTCGGTATTCCCTTGTCAGCAATTAAGCCTTGCAAATCCAATTAATTGTTAAAAAGGAAAACGAAAAACGCCCCAAAAAAATGTCAGCTGAAACTCAATTGAGGAATAAGCGTGCGAGGCGGGAAAAAAGGCAACAGCGAAAAACGGAAACTGTGAACTGCGAATACGAACAAGAGATGAAAATTGTTTGGGTCTTTTCTCAGATACGGTCACGGTTCCCCTGCCTCCTCCCATCAAATAGTCGAATAAATGTATGCATGTACCTGTCCCGTCTAACAGAACGTTTCTAATAAAAGACAAACATTGTCGAAGGCAAACACAAATACGAACACTGAGCACTGAGACCTGAAGCAATCTCCATCTGAACAGAAGGGAAAGCCAGGAATCAAGCCAAGCCAAGCCAAAAACGATTCCGACCTGGTCCAGAGAGTGGGTCGTGCGGGTTGGCAAACAAACCATTTTATGCACTGCACGATTTTAATTAATAACACTCATGTGTGTGTGTGCTCCCTGGCTGCTCTAATCCTAGTTCTCATTTCCTGTTGCCAGCAAAGGCCAAAATAACGGGCTACTTCTGACTTAATGATCGAATCAAATATATCCTCTAAAACGCCTTAAACAGCTTCGGTTTTTCGTTGCTTTTCTGCTTGGATATCGTGATATATTTGGCATAGCTTGTATTTATGGTGTTTTAGGGGAAAAAAATAAATAAATTTCCAGCCTGCCAACAGGCTCGCAAAATGGCAATTCGTGTGGTACCACGAACGGGCGGGCTATTTCAATAGCCCAAGGAAGTTGTTTGGTTAAAAGTGGACTCATATTTGGCCGGCTGGCCTAATGAAATTAGAGAAGGAAGGCAACACAATGGGAGTAACAATTTTCCACTTTAATGGAAACGTTTTGGCAAACTCTGTCTCGCTGGGAATGGGCTTTGAAAATAGGGTGTATACATATGTACGAGTACGTGCAAGTGTACGTGTATACGTGTACGTGTGTATGACAACTAACAGGGCTGGGGGGGACACAAAAATTATGCGAGTGGCAAAATGTTAACGTGGCACTCGCCGCAGACATTGCTGAACTTTTGCACTGCAGTTCGTGTTGTGATGTGGATGGTGGATGGGATGGGGGTTGGAGTTGGAGTTGGGTATATTGACACAACGTGTCGACATCGTTGCAATTGTTGCCACCATCGTTGCCTGGGCTGCACACATGGGGATAGGACAAACAGAGCAGAGCAGAGCAGAGCAGAGCCTGCCCTGTGGCCTACCCCTGGCTCCCAGCTATCTTCATGCGGCGCAAAAGCAAACACAAACATGCAAGGCAGCCAAATGGTGCACGGCTCTAGGCCTGGTCTGGGCGCTAGGCAGGTTTCAAATGGTTTCGTTTCGATCTGTCCTTCACATTTTTTGCCTCACAATTTCAGTGTTTAATTTAATTTTATTGCCATGACTGATTACATCTTCGACTGCAGCCAACAGTTGTTTCGCCCGCTGCCATTTAAAGCTGCCTAATTGAGAACCGACCACGAGGTGGGTGGCTGAGAGCGTCTCAACTATTGGCAATTCGCCTTGGCCATTAGTTGAGCAAACAATCAGCGCTGCCTGCTGTCCGGGGTTTCTTTTTCCGTACCCGACCCGTACCCCCCACTATTCCGGCCGCTGTTAATGTTGGAATTCGGGCAGCCCTGACTGCCTAATGGCTTTGCCAACAGCAAAACTTTCGGTGCGAGGGCCTAAGAAAACAACAAAAGCCACCCACACACAACCAAACTATAGAAAGAGAGAGAGGGAGAGAGTCTGAATGAAATTCCTTACTTATGCATGGTAATGCATCAAATATTACACAATGTTCCCTTCCTCAAGTTCTAGGCCAACAGTTATTGCTTTCATTTGCCAACCAACAAAAAAAGCATGTCGAGGAAATCCTTTCTTGTGGCTGACATTCTCTGGTCTCAGTTTCTGGCTTAAGCTTTGGCTTGAGCTCACAGAGAAGTCACATCCTACTTCGCACCTACACTGGTGTTTTCCTAATCAGCTTAGTTACCATTCAAAAGGCGGTCAGAGTCTGCACCAAAGGCATTCGCAATTCGTTTGTGTTTCACTTCAATGCATACTGCCTGCTCGCTCCAAGGAAGAGTGTTGTAATACGTTTCTGATGTTAATTTATCATCATCACTCGTACCAACTGATACGGCATGAGATTTTGTTTGATGCAATATTTAATAATGCCCGCGCACGAAGCCAAAGCCTACAGAGCGCAGCGGCAGGGAAATATTTCTTAATAAGAAAATTCTTTTGATGTCCGGAGACCAAAAGCAATTTGGTGCGCCCCAAAGACCTCGGAAAAGGTCGCGGCCCGAAATGCCAGAAATGCTCCTTACTCTGTCTGTCCGACCTCTTTCCTTCTTTCCCTTTCTCTTGCTCTGGCGGCACTTGGAATTTAATGAATGCGAGGAGCAATAGTACATATGTGAGTGTGAATGTGCGGATACGACTACGACTATTAGGAATGGCGATGCGAATGCAGCGAATGGGAACTATGTGCAAATGTGGGTCAAAGTTTACCTTCATTGAAATGTTGAAGTCATCGAATGCATAGGCCTCGGCAACGGACACATCGCTGCCCTGTTTAAACGAATAAGAATCAAATTGTTAGCCATTAAATCGAGCTGCGATTGGGCTGGAGCTCAGCGCCAGGAGTCCGATTCCTCGCCACATACAAAAATCAAGCAAATAAAATGATAATATAAATGTATGAAAAACATACGAGTAAATGTGTGCATTGCATACCAAAAAATATTGAGGGGGTGTCGGATAAAAAACAAAAACGAATTCCAATTTATTCGCATGTGAAATACGTGTATTCTATCTTTATACGAGCATGTGCATATATCTTTATGGAACACGTGTTTTCATACATACATATACAATACAAATACATCCAGACCCCTCCCCTCCCCCACCCCCAGCCCATTTCGCTGTGGGAAATGCGCGAGGTTCAGTGGTTTGTTGAATATCTTTCCTTTTTATCGTTTTCCCCGTCAATTTTCGAGATACAGCCACACGGCTACAGATACCCAGTGGCCCAGAACGCGTTTGCTTTTATTGTTTCCCCCACAACACACACACACACACACACACCGAGGCGGTTGAGGAAGAATCCATCAGCGAGAGAGAGGGAGAGAGGCAAGGCAAACTGGAAATCGAAACCATTTAGAACACAAAAGTGGCAGACCACCCACCGATCCCCAAGAGATGGATAGAGGAACCTGCCAACCTTTGCTGGGACCACGACACGTTTTGATTGTATGTACAGGCATACACAGGGGTTCGGGTATCCAACCACCCATCCAGGTATGCAACAGTTTTCTGTGAATTGCATAACTTTTCACCGACATTACGCATACGCAGACACACACACACAACGTGCACTTGACACTTGCTCGACCATAATTCACTTGCAGCTCGAGTGCCTGGCACACGCCACTCATCCCACTCATCCACTCGTCCACTCAGTCCCACACTCCATCATCCACTTAGTCGGAATCTCCTTGTCTGTGAGGGACTGGGAGGGTACGCCATCAATAGCCATTGGTTTTTCAAATTTATTTAAATTGGGTATTCCGGTTCAGTTTTGCGTTGTCTTCTTTTGTCTGAGCGACATTTGATTTAATTGGGTCAATTGGGATTTGGATTGGGATTGAATTAAACGGTCATGGGGGCTTAGTGGCCAATTTGAAATTCCAATCGAAGTTAATTGCTGCGGCGGAGTGGTGAGGGTAGCCCAATCTAACCGAGTTTATCCAGTGTGCACTGGCTGATGCCTCTCTGACATTGATTTCAGTTATCTCATAGTGGGCGTCATTGTCCCTATCCCTTTCCCTCTTCCTCTGCCTCTCCGTATCCCTGTCACAGTTCCTGTTGCTGCTGCTGCTGCTGTTGCTGTTGCTGACATTCTTATTTGATGGCTCAGCTGGCACAGCAGCCAGCCTGTCCAAGGCCAACAACCAGCAGATGCCAGCTGCCAGGCATGCCTTGAATACTAAACGTGGCGATTAAGTGGAAGGGGATGGGGATGGGGGCGGGGAATGGGCAAAGTGCAAGTCAGGCTCCACTCATCGGTCTGTGGAGCAGGCCTCATAAATCCTCCTCCACTCGAGTATGTGTTGTGTAATTAAAGGTCGTGCTCGCCCTTGCCTCGTATTGATTTTGTTATCAAGTATGCGAGCGGCACCCTTGGGAGGCAGCTTGAGGCTTAATTTAATTTTCAACTCAAGTTTGAAGTTCCTGGCCAGTTTACATCTTCCTGACAAATATCCCCGCCCTGCAAAGGTCAGCGGAGGGACAATGAATCTTCGTAATTCTATTCCCAGAACACTTCCATTTGTTGCCCCCCAGTCGCCTAGTTGCCTCCATTAATCATGCGAGTAGGTGCCAGTGCTGTGGCATGTTGTGAATTGTGATTTGGATTATCACTCAATCAGGACACGATTTGATGATTGTAATGTGTCATTGCCCGAGTGGGAGTAGTGGGAAGTGGGAAGCGCGTTCCGTGCCAGTTGGCTGTGGGAGGAGTGCAAACAAATTGATTTAACAGTTTTTGTGCTCGTGTGCGGGTGTTTGTAGGTGTGTGTGTGTGTGTGGGTGGGCACGCAAGCCAATTTCAGCAGCCGAACGGCATGGAATGGAATCCATAACGAGCTTAAGGGATTATCGAGCATAATCCATTCGGGCATCGTGGCTCGAGCATCGGCAGCTGCCAAAAGCTGCCTTCAGCCAGATTTGTTGTATGCAAAATGCCTGCGGGTGAAGGATGGTTACCAGGACATGCTTGGTTAAATTTTGATGGATTGACAGGGTCTGTTGTTTATTAACAATTCATCTGACAAGCCAGAACACAAGCTGTCAAAAAGAGGGCTGAAACAAAGTTCAAATTTGATTACATTTGGCCCTGTAGGCCAAGATGATATGTTCAGTCTGTGTGTGTGTGGTGTGTGTGTGTGTGGTGTTGGGTGTGTGTGTGTGGTGTGTGCAATTAGTTGGGTTTCCTGCCATGGCTGGTGCATCCGAGTGCGTGCAATTAGTGTGCAACAAAAGAACTGCAAGCTGCGACTGGCCAAAAACTGGCTCATTTCAAACTACTTTTACGAGTAAGTGCATATAATTAGAGGATGGACTCTGACTCTGACTCACCTGACGCTGAAGAATGTAGCTAAATTCTGTGGCCGTGTTGCGTCGACTGTCGTTCATTTTGCTCAGTTGGCCCCGGCTGGGTTTTTGGCTGGTCTTTGGTTTGGTTTGGTTTGGTTTTAGTTTTGTGCGAGCAATAGTAAAAGTTTTACTAGCTTCAGTTTTGCTTCAGTTTTAGTCGAGTTTACTTAGTTGAGTTTTGCCCTTAGTTGTGCTCCAGCAGAGCTTGGTTTAGTTTAGTTGAGTTGAGTTTAGGTGGGTTGTTGGCGTGATTTTATTAAAGTAGTTAGTTAGTTCGCTTTAGCTTCAGCTTCCGCTCAAAGAAAGCAGCAGCAGCCGTCTGCAAGCAAATAAACAAATTTTTACCTAAAGTGAAGAGCAAATAAATGAGAAAATTTTAAATTGCAATTCTGCAGCTGGCCAAATATTGGGGACAAAACTTTTGGGACTCCTCAAATTGTTGCTTAAAAGTTTGATTGAAAGTTATACAAGAATTCGCTTTCACTTTCACTTCTCATTTGGGGCACACGTGGGCACAGAACCCACAATGCTAGTCAAGGATGCATTTAATTTAATTTATTTTTTATTTAAAACATTTAAGTGAATTTATTCTGTTTGATTTGTGTAGAAATTTGCATTGAATGTTTTTTTTTTTGCTGTAGTTTTCTGACCGTTTAATCGGGTCTTCGATGTGATTTGGTTGGTTCGACGCTTTCGTTGAGACTGACTGCTGCAATACAAATATATTGCGAAACTCTCAACAAGGATAACGTTGGCGTTGTCCTGTCGTCGCGACCGCCTCTGTGCCTGCTGCTTCTGCTGCTGCTACTTCTGCTGCTGCCTCGTGTCGTGTCGCGTCGTGTTGGGTCGTGTCTCCTCCTGTTTGCTGCTCAAGTTCTTGTTCTGTTCTCAATGCTTCGCAGTTGTTGGCTGCGCATAATGCTCTTATTGTTGTTTTTTGACTTTGAAATTGCCAACAATAATGCACACACTCAGACACACTTTACGCACACACACACTTCCATATTCAAATGCAAGAGAGCAGCGGGGCCTCGCTCTCACAATAACAAAGCAAAAGCCGGAAACGAAAGCGAAAGTTGCCAGACATTGCACAGCTGTTCAGCAAGAGCAGAGCTTTAAGCTCTGTCACGTCACAACAACACACACGCTCGAACAAGGCTTGCAGGCCATGCACTGCGACAGCCTGGCAACGCTCTCGTTCTGCCTGTCGATTCATTCATCTTTTCAGTTAACACGAGGTCGGAGATAGACGCCAGAGATGGCAAGCTTTTCCTGCTGCAGCTCTGAGTACTAGATATGATTAGAAAGCAGAATGATGATAGCCAGCCAACGGCACTCAGGTTGTCTAATCTTTAATCAGCATGCAACTTTGTTAGTCTTCGACTCCGTTCGCTTGGATAATTTGAGCACAACTAACAATAAAATACGACAAATGGACATAGACAATATCAACGCCAGGGCACAATGCGATAATCGTGCAGGGCCTCATCGTAGGTATAACTTATATCGATTTCCTCGTGGAGCACCACCTCTGCGTCCAGCAGTCGCCGCACGATCATGGCCGAGCGAGCATCGAAGCTGTTGCCATAGAGATTCAGGCGCTTCATCTTCGACTCCTTCTTGATGGTGAGCAGAATGAGGTTGATGGCCGACGCTCCAATGTCGTTGTGGTTTAGGTATAGGTGCTGCAGCATGCGGCACGAGCTGAGATACATGGCGATCCACTCGCCGCCATGGGTCCCAATACTGTTGCAGCTAATGTCCAGCAGCTCCAGGCCGCCACCCTGCGCGATGCCACGCATGAGGATGAGAGTGCCATCGGCGGAGATCATATTGCTGGACAGATTGAGCTGGCGCAACGCGCACTTCCTGCTGTACAGATACTCGGCGATGGGCTGCATGTCCTGGGCCGTGAACTCGCAGTGCTGCAGCGTGAGCACCGCCAGGCCGTTCTGCATCAGCAGAGAGCCAATTATGGAGGCCATCTTTTCCGTATCCAGGCTGAGCTTGAGCCCCAGGAGGCGGCTGGCATTCAGGTTGCGCACACCCGACTTGTGGACGCCATCGGCCACCACGGCAAAATTGTACTGGGTGACACTGCAGTGGGACACGTTGAGGGTGCGCAGGGTCTTGCTGACCAGCAGGAATTCTCGCAGCAACCGAACATGCTGATCGGTGAGGGGCGTGCCTGTGGGAGAGTGTGAGAAGTGACTCAGTTGTGCACTATGTGCACTTTCCCGTAGGTAGGCCAGGCCCCTTACCCTCCAAATTGAGCTCGCTGACCTGCATTTTTTCCGCATTGAGACGCAACATCACAAAGAACTCCGTGGGCAGCTGCATCAGCTTCAGCTCGATCTTCCACACGGGAATCAGCGAGCGGGCAAACTCCTGCAGCAGCTTGGCATTCCAGTTGCTCACCACCACGCTCCAGATGGACACCTCCAGCAGGTGTCGGCGCAGCAGAAAGTTCACAATGATGCGAAAGTCACGAATGCAATGGTACTTCCTGCCCATACGATCCTCAAAGTCCAATCTGCGGAACTGGAACTTCCTGTACGGTCGCTTGTCGTACTCCCGCTGCCAGCAGTAGAGCAGCAAGATGGTGAACAAGCGGGGCTTCACGGGTGCCGGAGCCATACACCGACGCGGATCATATTCGCACGGCAATCCCACGTCGCACATCATGGCTTGGCTGGTCCCTCTATTCTCTGTCTGTGTAATGTAAATGTAAAACTAAACTGGCTTTATTAAACTGTTGTTGAATTTGTGATGACAATTTGGACTTGGGTTAATCAGTGTGGAGTTTCAAGTTCATATACATGTAGGTGTTCCATGGGCGTGCCGCCCTCAAAGGCCACTTCACTTCATTCAAAGGTAACGTCACAGATGTAAACTACACACGTAGTTCATTATATTACATTAATGTCTACATACATGGACAGTGGCGCCATAGTACCAAAAAAACCCGTTACCTTAACGGAAGTTTAATTTAAAGATTTTATTTACTTCTAATAGATTAGGATTCCTTCCAGCGATAACAGCTAGTGGAATATATCATATATGTATGCGGGGAATATGCCCAATAATGACTTTAATTTAGCTGCAAATTAAACAAAAATGCTCCCACACCAAGCATGCTTTCAGGCGGGAACGACATTTATTTTCATGGAAGACCAGTATGTAAAATTTGTGTAAAAAACAGTCAGTCGATTTAACTGTGAAATTTGAATGAGCCAATTTCCGTCTTCTCGAAATAAGTTTCCTCAATAGAAATATGTCGTATTCCAACTGATGTTAACTGAACTGAACTGATATTAATCACAACAGCAATTCACATCTTAAATCAATTATAGGACAAGAACATACTTGGACTATTCAAATACTGAGCCAACTCGAAAATACCTGAACAGAACCCGCTTCAAGGTAATCTACATTACATATTTGTACATACATATTTGCTCATACATACATACATATGTATATTGCAGGAGTAAAGACAACTAAAGTGTAAATTGTACATCAATGTAGGGCATAAACAATTAAAAATTAAAACTTAAAATAGGCCAAGTGGGATGAGCGAGCATACGTCTCCTTATAGGTCCAGTCGAGAAGTCTACCCCATTTCCGATATTGTCTTGGGTGCAAAAAGGAATGGCATCCTTGAGCGATTTTCTGACTGCCCCTTATGGAGCAGTTTGCCTTTGCCAGAGTCGAAAAAGTTGTCCATCATTGGCATAGTTTCGAGAACTCACAGCACATACTTGGCCAGGCCGAAAATTACCATAAACGACATTTCATTCATTTCTTTGTCATTGCCATAGTAGCTATGGCCTGTACCGTCCCTCAATTAATACATTGTAAGCCACGTGGTGTCCGTCATCTCGTCATATAGGGTCGGTCAGGCATCCTGGCCGTGTGGCATGCCGGCACGTGCCAGCTGTACTTATAAATACGCTGCAGACCCAAAACCGATATATTTATTTATAGTTCTGCACGTAACGAGTGGAGAATGCTAGGGTATGGAAGGCATTTATGCCATTTATGGTCTGGTTGCATCTTCATTTATTTGATTACCTTGGAGAGGCTACAAAATGTGCATCGGGGAGGCTGAATCTCAATCGCAGACTCAATCTATCACTCAATGGTCGCTGGTTGCCAGAGTCCCCTTGGCGTGGCATGGCGACAGGTGCCTCATTCGATAGACAAAGTGACGATTGCTGGCGATCCAACGGCTGAGAGTTATTTTTCACTTTTACTACCACACGACAAATCGGTGGTTCTTGGTTCTTGGCTGTCTTGGCTGTCTTGGCCATGGCTGGAGATGGACATGGACATGGAACTGCTCGTATCTGCATTGATTTACGGGCCATGTTAGCAAGACAACAGACAGCCAGGAGCCAGAGAGCCAGTAGCCAGTAGCCAGGAGCCAGAGAGCCTGGAGTCCAAGTTTCGTTCTTAGCTTAGTCATCGATGGCCCCGACAAGATGGCCGCCGACCAAAGGCAATTAACAGCGGCGACAATTTGGCATGTTCTGGCTCAAATTGAAATTCAAAAAAAGTGGCAATACGAAAAGAAGCAACAACAACATCAACAACATCAACAAAAAACCAAGAAGCAACTCCAATGTGCTACGCGATGGTTATCTGTGCTTGGGAAAAAAAAACCAGATAATTAAAAATATTGTAAAATGCCAGACGGCCAGACGCTCATAATTGCTGGCAAAGGCAAACTCCAAGAAGACAGACGCAGTCTCAGTTTACAGCTACCAGACAACACGACGCGACGCGACGCGACGAAACGGACGACAGAGCACCAGAAGAGCTCCAACATTGCATGTGCATATCATTTAAATAACTTTTCGTAACGCAATGTGTGAAACTGCAGCAGCAGAACAGGCAGCCAGCAGGCAGAACAGGCAGGCAGCAGCATCAGGCCACAAACTATCCAAAGAGCCTGCCTGAGTGGCAGGCTGGCACTGGCACTGGCACTGCATTTTGAGCAGCAAGAACCCATCCAGACCAGCCATGGTCCATATTTGGATGCAACTTCGTCGCATCTGCATCTGCATCAGTTAAGGACAGCATCGACTGTCTGCGACTGCCACTGCCACTGCCTCCAGACAAACTGCAGACAAGAGTAACATGCACTTGTCTCCACACATGGCTGGGTCAGCCTCGGTCTCTGCCCCATCTCCATCTCCATCTCCATAGCCATCTCCATCAGTCTCTGTCCCCATCCACAATCACCATCTCCTGGCAAACGCATTCATTGTCAATTTTGACTATCAACAAGATGCGACTACAACACACGCCTGCTCAAATGCCAACATCAACATTACATACGTGTGTCTGCTGCTACTGCTGCTGCCACTGCAACTTCGACTGCGACGAGCTGTCTGGCTCGGGGTCTCGGTCTCTGTCTCGGTATCGGTGCTGGTTCTGGTTGCGATCTGGATATGGCTGGAAAGGGGCTGGGCTGGACCGAATGTCGAAACATCAACAGAAGCCAAGCGACGGCACGCGAAAGTCTTAAAAACCGAAAACGAAAATTCTCGAAAATTAATAACATCTCAAGAGTAAGCCCAGAGGGCATGCAATTATTAATTTAAAACGAAGTATTTGTACTCTAATCGAAACCTCATTCAAATATTGTACATACATATAAATCTTCAATGATTGAAGCATATTTTAGATGATAAATGTGGGTGTGGGTGGGAGCTTGTTACACCTATAAAACTATACACTTTCAGTAATCCCAGACCATGGATCCCGCAGCCAGGCATACAAACGTTCGGGCATATAGTCAGAAGACATTTCACACCAGAGGACCCATGGTTGTTACCGGATCGGACCGCGTGCAGACAACTCTGGCACACAATAACAAATTGGCTTCTGGTCTTTGCATTCCACATGCAATCTGAGACAACAATCACGGCAACTGCATTTGGCGGGTGCACCGGTAGCTGGTAGCTGGTAGCCAGGAGTAGTAGTCGGAATGGGATCCGTCAAGCAGCAACAACAACCGGCACCAGTGGCCGAAAGCCATTAGCTCTGGCTACGAGCAAGTGAGCACCGACATGGTAACACCCTCGGAGCTTGCTCGACCATCAACCATCAGCTAAATAACCAATATACATACATACAAACAAACAGACATACATATGCACCAATGCAAGACGGGGACAAGGACAGGGACTGGGACTGGGAGTGGGGACTGGGGTCTGCCAGCATTTGTGCTGTCTTGACACGTCTGCCTGCCGAACGTCATGTATTTTTAATAGACCTGCCTGCCAACAGTCCAGTCCGGGGCACTCTGTGCCTCGCTCCACCTCCAGTGAATGTTCCTCCTTCTCCATGCATGCTCTCGTATCTGTTGCTTTTTGGTGTCTTGGGATGATGACTGCCAGCCAGCCAGCCAGCCAGCCAGCCGGCCAGCAGCTTGAGAATTTTGTGATCCCTCATGCATCGCATCGCATCGGCCAGCCTGGAGCCTGGGGGGTGAGGGACAATTATGTTAATTACGTGTTATATTGATGGTTAAATAATTTTGCTGCAGAACTTGCATATTTAATGTCCATGGGGGATGATTGTGAGGAGTGTTTACTCTCTCCAATAGCACGGCTACTCCGTCTATCATCTTTATTGATTTCTTATGATTTGTGATTGATTTCTTTCAAAGTCAAAGCAGAATCGACTCCTGAACTAACTAATCTGATTGATGATTTGCAGCCGTAATAGTTTTTCGAGGCGTCCCCAATAAACTTTATGTCAGACATGAAATGTCTAGATAGCAAATTCCTTAAATAAAATCCAATAAATAAAATTTGAAAGTGGGTCTTCTACTTGTCAACGCTTGGCAAGGACTGCTAATGTCAAATTGATTTGGTCTGAGGAACTCCCAATAAACATGCAGCCACATAAAACTACAAAGTCACTGAGTTTTTCAGCGAACCCATAAAACTCAACTGAAGAACGTGAATAGCCGTCTGGCGGTGGATTGATAAGAGAATAATTTAATCTGCTTGTCACCTGTCAATTAATGTGTGTGGCATTCGATTATTTAGAAAGATATTTGGATAAAGCCAATAATATTCCGGGCTAAAATCATATTAAAACGTCGCTTTAGATTTCAGCAAACTAAAACGTGAGTCTCCTTGAGTCGATATTGTAGCTTGTAGAGGTCATATCTTGGTCGATACTCTACTGCATACTAACTCTACTATTTATGTCCAGTTCAACCACATTCTAACATAACTAAAACACCTTGCCTTATCATCTTTAAGGCCCCCCCAATTGTTTGGGGCTGGGTGTGAATGTGATGGCCTAATTATAGAAAGGTTCCACCCAGAACTCGAGTGCCAAGTCGTAACTATCCAGCTGGTGTTTGTTCGATGGCAGTCTTGCAATCACTTCAAAGTTAAGTGTTAGCAAACAATTAACTGCCGATCGAACAGACCAAGTGTTTTTTGGACATTTAGCGATGATGATGATGGTGATGGTAGGATGGTATGTTGGGGCTGATAGTGGTGCTACCGGTATTAAACGACGCCCCCCACGTGCCTGCCTGCACCTGCTGATAGGCGGACGGAATTGTTGCTCATTGGCGGCAATTGCCAGTGCCGGCTACCGTTTAAAATTAAGCTGCCTAAAGTGGCCCGCCCGAGCGTGAGGCATACTCGTGGTACAAATTTGCCAGAAAATTGGTTTTGAAAATAAACACAGAGAAATGCCAAAAACTGTGTTGCGGATCCAATGTCCATCGATCAAGA
The DNA here is from genome assembly GCF_018151105.1 of Drosophila obscura. Classification (NCBI taxonomy): domain Eukaryota; kingdom Metazoa; phylum Arthropoda; class Insecta; order Diptera; family Drosophilidae; genus Drosophila; species Drosophila obscura. The sequence goes on along the minus strand of NW_024542774.1, from coordinate 8,764,872 downwards.
TCAAGATCAAAAGAAAACCACAACTAACTGCCAATTACTGGGATGCGATGCGATGCGATGGTATGGGATCAGGCGAGACAACAGCCTTGAAAAGTTAATGAAAAATCAAAAAACTGAAACCAAATTCTGTCTTAGTTTTGGCTTGACTCATTTCACATTCCAATCGTTGATATACCTACAAATACTCGTATGTTCATATGTCTTGTTTTGTGGATGTCTGTACTTTCTGTTGGTCTGGTGTTTATTTTCGTGGGTGTTTTGATTATCTGTCTACATTGTCCCCAAAGTGGGACAAATTCTGCCCGAACAAACAATATTATATAAACCTGAAGACAGGGGAAGGGAGAGCTTCGTTCCGTTCCATACGAGTGTTTCATTGTATTTCTTTGCTCTTTGCTCTTTTTTCTTTTTGGTATTCGGGGAGTGGGATTATGATTCGGAGCATTTGATGCGATTGCAATTTTACATAACAGTCGCCGTCTGAGGGGGTCTTCTCCGCCTCTCCTCTCTCTCTCTCTCTCTCACTCTCCGGTAGGTGTTTCATTCGAAGCTTAAACGATGTGCAGACAGACATACATATCAGATGGATGGACGGGAGACAGAACGAGGCAGACGGTGAGAAATCCAGACTTCATAAAGTGATTCAAATTATACAATCATTTTGAAATTCAATTTTGGTCCAGACGAAACGTTGATCATTCTGATGATGATGATGATGATGATGGAACTCTTAATGATGATAATGTTTAGATGTTGCAACAACAAAAGTAAATAAATAAATAAATCAAGAACGTCCTTGAAGTCTCGTCTGTTTTGATTTCCGTATGCAAAATGGACAGAGCAGAATGAATAATTCTACTTCTTTGGGATACGAAAGACAGACAGGCACAGCCAATAATTTTGCTATATAGTAGGATGACCGTTAGGCCGTAAGGCTTTCTGGGGTTAATGTCGTACCAGGCACCACGCACCTCTAATAGGATATATCCGCCTAATTCAGCACTCAACTTATGAACTACGCACTTTTCGGTAGATAGATAGAGAGAGAGAGAAAGCAGCGGCCGCCCTGACCGGTTTGATTAATCTGCACGCACAATATCTAAGCGACGCATCTAAGCAACAAAGTCACGAGCAATGATAAAGCCAATTTATAAATATAAATCTAGCATAGCACGTAATGCGAGCACCAAGCCCCGTAAGATAACAGACACAGAGTTGAGCATCAAAACAATTTGATTAAGTCATAACTAATTGTGCGGTTGCCCCGAATCACTTCAAATTCAAATCTAATCGCTCACGCACCTCTGCCTGCTATAGGAATAGGAAACTTTGCTAGATACTCGTGTGGAGCGTGTCGTGATTAGTCGAATGATTGCAATTATTGACGTATTCCCCCTGCCTGGGCTATAGATACGCTAAGCAGAAAACAAAATGCTTTAGCAGGGGCCTGATACTCGTAGTAATTGAAATGAATCTTGGACCAGCAAACCTACCTCTATGCCGGTGTGGTTATGACCAGGAATATCACTTTCTATGGTAGGAGCGATAAGCCGTCTCGCGAGACCACATATACACAGATACACTGCCGGGGACACTTGCACACACATGCACACACACACACACACAACAGGCATACACAGATGCAGATACGCAACGTTGATTGGTTGGTCGACTGCGCCGAATGGCAGCCGAACAATCAGCCGAAGTACACGAGTAAATTACACTGTAAAAACGCTTTGGGTAATAAAAGAAGAGCGGAGATTTTATTGAGCGAAACCCAGACAAATAAAGGTGTAAGAGGTTCATATGCAAAGATACTCTATATTCCATATCCATTTCATTTATTTAATCAAAAATAATAAAGAAAGGCTCACACTCTGATCTTTTCAAAGCTACATTTTTAAATCACAAATTCATACTCTAAAGAATATAATTATTAAGTAAAGTATATGAGCATATTCAAGCGTATATTGCACACTCAAGTGAGGAACAAGCTGTGAACAGACACCGGCTGCAATTTCTTGCAGTGTCGGGCAGCAACGCAGCGTTTACGACCATAACAAAGTACCACAAATTTTTTGTTATTTAAGACTAAAAAACACTCGCGCAAATCACTTCATACTTGGTTCTTAGAGCGAACACATCGAACCCGCGGCAGAGTCAGAAACCAAAAATTTAAATCACAAAAAATTCGAAAGCGGTTTGCAGCAAAAGAGAAATACATTTCCCGTACGAACCAAAGATGCAATTCAGGTGAAAATTGTGTGCCAGGGAAAATTTGTGCATATAGTTATATAGCGCCGTGATCCAGAAGCTGCCAAAAGTGCATCAAGTGCCTAAAAACAATAAACCTTCAGTTAAAAATCAAGGCGAGAAAGATGGCAAGTGTTGAGTGCTGTGAGAAGTGCGGCCGGAGCAGCAGCCGAGTGCTCCTGCTGCAGCTGCTGATACTGATGGTGATGCTGATGTCCATGTCCAGGGACTGTCAGGCGTCCCGCTTCAACCATTCGGCCTTCATGGACGGTGTCCAGTCGGTGGTGGTGAATCCCTACAATCGCACCATCCTGAACATGTTCGACCTGACCGAGGAGCAAATACAGAGCATTCAGAATCGCAGCAATCCCAACACCAAGGACGAGGCCACCCAGTCCTCCAATCACCAATATCTGGAGCACGTCGCCTCGCAGCGGTGAGTACCTGGCTCGACACTTTGCCAAGCGTCTGTCAATCATATCAATCACTGTAGCCCGCCCGCCTATTAGGGGCCGAGAATAGAAATTCTATTAAAAGACATTCCGCACGGGCAAATGACCAGCTGAACAAAATGTTTTTTTTTAAATCACTTATTTGTGAGTACAAAAAAACCTTAAAAAAAATAAAGTAATTGTAAACAAAGTTTGAAAACAAATGCATATTGCAATGAAACGGCGAATGCCAATGGGTACATATCTGGAATCTGTAAACACATTTTTCAGCTGCCGTTTTTCAACACAAATATTCGCAATTTTCTCCGTGCGCGATTAGTGCAGATCTAGAAATCGGAAATCTGAAATATGAAATCTGAAATCCGCTCAAGGCTAAACACATTTATGCAATTCCCGAATGGGGCCAACCACCTCGAATGAATATTGAAACGTGTACTTCGATATTATTGAAAATTGTTCATCTTGCGCTTCGGTGCCTGTCGAACACGATTTAAGCCCAATGCCAAAATCAAACAGGGAATAAATAAGTATCTACAAATGCCATATCTATAAACGATGAAAATTTAATTACTGCAATTAATATTTCGGCACGTGTTACTTTTATATTTTAATTTGTATGAATTGCGATTAAAATATTGTAATCACTTTTCGAAAAGTTTCCATGCTTAGTGAATCTCCAGATGGACCACAAAACTCACTTTCCATTGAATGATTTTCTGTTAGAGCTTGAAGCCTTTATTAATCGGGTGTATTCATCAGATCTAGTCATTAGGGAATCATTGGCATAATGACCAATAAAACCATTCTAGTGTGTGCCATGCAAGGCAATTCGATTAAACATCAACGGAGGGAGCATCCCAGAGGGTAGGGGTAGGGAACCTTTCTCAATGGTTACCCGTCCATGGGATGCCACAGACATCTCTCAGACGGAAATCTATCAATGGTATCTGTTGTATCCATCAGATACTGTAGTACAACTGTCGCGACGACGCCGCTGCACAATGCAGACACACACACACACACAAACACACACACAGCTGTATGTTGCAGTCGCCGCGGCGACCTCTGTATCTTTGTGTGCGTCCGTCCATACATCCATACGTCCATCCGTGCGCCCGCCGGGTGTCTGGCAAATGTCTGGGAGCAGTCTGGGCCATGCTGGCTCTGGCTCTGACTCCGGCTCCGTTAATGAACTTTTTGTAGGTCGTTGCTATGCGAGACAGTCTACGTTTCCACAAACATATATAAATATATAAATATGTACATGTACATACATATATGTATGTAAGTACGATTATGTACAATACGCCTACAATGCATGGTGTTGGCTCAAACATATGTAGGTGTATGTGTTGTTGCTCGTACGAGTACGAAGTATAACAGCTGATATCTAAATTGTTTCATCTTATTTGATTGCTTTAGCAGAGTTCTGTTCCGCACAGACAGACAGACAGACAGACAAACAGACAGACAGAGAGACAGGCAGAGCCAAATGTATGACGTATGAGTAATATTGAGACAGTGAGCAGACATGTTTGCGCTCGTTCCCCGTCCCCATGCCCCATGCCCCATGCCCCATCAGCCATCGTCATCCAAGTTGCAGCTGAATGCAAACAGTTGTAGGCGTACTTTTGTGGCTACTAAGCGACGCGGTCGGTCTGAGTCGTTCACTGACTGACTGACTGACTGACTGCCGCCCGACGTCTGCCCGACCCGACCACTGTTTGTTGCATGATAATGAAGTGCAACCGGCGAGACACTGTCTAGCCGTTTCTGCTGCTGCTGCTGCTGCTGCCTGCTGCCTGCTGCTGCTGCTGTGGCCAAAGGCAACGGACTGCAAAACCACAGACCCAGACACAGAGGCGATGCATTCAAAGATATTTGAGAGCCCCAGCTTCAGACTCAGACTTTACTTCAGGCTCAGGCATCAGCGTCAGGCAACAGGCCTCAAGCCTCAGGCATCTGGCATCAGTCCTCAGCTTGAATGGAGGCCAATGCAAATTTTGGTCTCAGCATATTTCTCTCTTTCTGTCTGTCTATGCACCTGTGCCAATGCCTTGAACTCTGCCTGTGCGCATGCCCAATGTGAAATTTCAGCAGATGGCCTGCGTGACTCACGCACGAACAGGCATCTGCAGACACAGATACAGATACAGCTGCTCCTCTAGGCTGCAATCAGGGTCTAGGACTGGGAGAATGTCAGACCGACAGACCAAATAATATGTCTAGACGGGTGCCCAGACAGACGGCACGACTCAACGGGTTTTCAAGTTCATGCCACACAGCACCTCCAGACAGTCAGAGGCAGAGACGTAGACGGAGACAAAGACTGAGACAGAGACGGACGTGGACGTGGACGTGGACGCGGAGAAGGCAAAAAGTCAACTCCACAGCGGGCCATTTTGCCTGGAATTTCTTGGCCAGACAGATTCGATGCGATCGTAACATAAACATGAACCAAAATAAGCCAAAGGCGTTTCCACTCGACTTGACTCGACTCGAGTCGAATCGACTTGGTTCAGTTTGGGTGCAGACTGCCGCCAGCCGACCTGATCTGAACATGTTTCATAATTTTTTTTTTTCGGCTAGACAAACTGCGCCTCGGGCAATTCCAAAATATCCAAAACAATTAAGTTATTTTCACACAAAAAAAATATATTATAAAGTGACATAAAAGAAAAGAAAAAGTCATTTGATCAACTTTTGCCAGGCGCGTCTCAATTACCGATCCAGACATATACAATTGTCCAATTTTCTGTGTGTGTGGACAGATTAGATCATAGCTAAGTAACTATTGTTGTCTTGTCTTCTCTTGTCTGCTCTGCCCCACTCTGATTTTCTCTGGTCTCTGATCTGTCGCCTGCCCCGTCACGATGATTGTACAGCCGCAGACACGCCAAGAGACAGAGAGAGAGAGAGTGAGGGAGAGAGCCCTGACAACTGGGGGGACGGACACACATTTGTCTCGATCTCAATGGGTTTTTAAGTGACACGAGTCTGCCTGCTCCACTATGCACATTTAGCTCATAATCAACTTTGGAAAATGTCCCAAATAAGCCAAAGCCAAGCCAAATCAAAGCAAGCAAGCAAGCAAACGGGGGTGAGTGAGGAGGCTAGGCATTTAATCAGCGCAAATGCCTCGGACTAGTTGCTCTATTCAACTAGCTATAGTAAATACTCCGATAGTACGACAGCTTATTGGGCAATAAACTAATATTAGGCAGGCCAAGCCAATCTATGAACTATTCCTGGCGATGCTCTTTCACAGGGCCAAAAGTTTCGCTTTAGTTGCATATCAATGCCAAATGGTAAATTTATATTCATGGGAAATGACTTTAATCTACGGTGTGGTGTGGTGTGGTGTGGTATCTTTATAGTGTGGTATGACCACTACTGCCCTTGCGGCATTATCTCATCCATTAGCTCAATTACCGAACTTGTTTTATCTCAACTATTCCAAGAGTCCAAAGTTGGCCGCTTATCTCAAAGCAAAACGATTTCTAAAAGCCAAAAAGAAAATAGATTGATTGTCAGTGCTTGAATTTCAATGGTAAGTAAATCCAAATCCCACAGGCAGGTTGAGCGGGGGGGCCCAGATAGAGTGGGGTACTGGTATCAATAGATCCAGAGTGGAATACTCGAACTTGTCGAATATTGAGATTCGCTCACTCGGGTTTTTTTCCCAAAGGGTCCACTCTACTGCCCTCAATCCTAATCGAACCCAATTATCTGCTGGATGGTTAAATTGAATCAAATCGGCAAACCGGACCGCCACTTTTCCAGTTGTCAGACTGCCGCCGCTTGGCTGTTGCCTCTGTAACGAAGGCAGCGCTCAAATGTCAATTAAGAGAGCTTTACATAAACACTTGAACTAAATTTCTTCAATGGATTATAAATAGGCTGGACTGGGCATACGAGTGAACATCGCGAACTGTGAGGCGTGAATGATCGAAAGTTTTGTGTGTTCTCTCTTGCAGTCTGAACGAGATATTCAAGCGGCTGCACAAGGCAATTTCCAACGAGCCCAATGTCAACAGGTCAGCCGAGAAAGCCGGCTACCCCATCTGCAATGCGGAGACGAGCATCCCCAACTGGCAGCTGGCCAATAACGTCACCCTGCAGTTTGCCAACAGCGTGTTCGACCACAACGGCGATCGGCCCAGCAGTGCCCTCCTGCGTCTCTACAAGACGTATCCCGGACAAAGTCCCAGCCAGAGCCAGAGCCAGGAGAGCACGGATCAGCCCACGGCCACACTCTGCCCCGACCAGGCGGAGGTGGGTCCCCAGATACGCGTGACCGTCTCCATTGTGCACCAGCAGAAGAAGAAACGTAAGTTAGGTGTGTAGCCAGCGGGATAGTGCTCTGTCTGTCAGTCAATCTAAGCCAGGATCCATTCGCTCTGCCATCTCCTCCACAGAGCGCAAGAAGCGCACCTGCAACACGACCATGTTCAGCAGCAGCATGACCGGATGGGTGGAGATCGACGTTAAGTGCGCCCTGGCCTACTGGGAGCAGCAGCAGCGCCAGCAACAGCAGCAGCAGCCCCAGCAGCTGATACCCAGCGTTGTGGGGCTGCTTATGATTGAGGTCCATGACGACGAGGAGAATCCGTTGAAGCCGGGCCTCTACTTCGAGCCACCCACTTGCGATCAGGCAGGTAAGCGTGTTGTTTGCCATGTCTAACTAACTCCCCAAGACCGGGTGCAGATCACTCCCAGTCTCTCTCACTCTCATTATCTTTCTCTCACCATCTATCTCACCCAGTGTCCCTCAGTCGCACACTCTCTGCCTCTCTCTCTCTCGCTCTCTCAGTCAGTAGCCGCGAGACAGGCCCCTTTTCCCAACCAGAGCGTATTTGAATTTATTTACAATCCCCCGAAAGGTCAATACTCAGAGAGCGATTTTTTGGGGGGCCGGACACAGGCCAGACCCACGCCCAGACAGGCAACCAAAATTGTGCTGATAAAGCGCCAAATCACAATAAAAATACGAATATCAGATTGTGCCACCAATATATCCAGAAACAGAAAAAGGGAAGAAGGGAAAACCTTGTCGTCTGCTGTCAGATGTGTGCAGTCAGCAACAGTCCGCGTCCGCATTCGAGTAGTCTGCAAAAGCAAAAACAAAAAGAATAAGTGTCCGAATAGCTTACGAAATGGATTGGGGCTTGGGCTTGGTGGATTGTTCCGTCCGAATTTAAATTGCATGAGGCGTAAAAGTGGAACGGAAGTAAAGTCTGGACTTACGAAGGTCCCCTGGGTTTTTTTGTATTCATGAATTGAGAGTTTTCTTAATGGATCGGTAAGATACTCGTCGGCGGCCAAGATGTGTCTGCAGAAAGTAATTCATCTGAAGATGCTAAAACCAATACTAATCGCTTATACGCACCGTTGTGCGCTCTGCTCTGCTCTGCTCGTTTTCCATGTGCCAATGCTCGGCTTTCTTTGTTGTTCAGTTGCACTGCGCTTTGTGCTTTGTGCTGGTTCCGTCCAGTTTGTTATTCTTATTGTTGCTACTTTGTCGTTTTTGCATGATGATCTTTTTGCGCGATTTTCTCACTGCATTGCATGCCACCAGCACCGGACACCAGACGATATTAATATGATCCCTCCACGTGTATCTTTCAGACCCTGCTGTCCCATGGAACGCATACGGATCAAAGACGTTTGTGCCTTATCTGGAAAGTCGGTCAATGCCCAGGTAAGCAGATGCCTCCCCTCATGCAGACCAGACCACGTCACCATTGCCACGTCACACTCTCGCGTTCGATATGAGAGGAAATCAGATGCGGAAAGAAGTTGCTTGGGATTTCGATCTCCTTTCTTTCTTGTTCCAGTCTCACTTACAATTCCATTAATGAATTAAACTAACTTAACCCCCAAAAGACACTTCAGAGATTTTACGATCAGCCTAAGAGTATGCAATTATTTTTTAAATAAACTTACACATCGGGTTTCAAGCATTTTCGCCTTTGGCATCCCATCTCTGTAGCCGCGCGGTTCAAATGTGTATAAATAATAAATAGTTAACATGTTTGTGTCTCTACAGATACCCAAGGATAGATGTTGGCTTTAATGTCAGCGCATTGCTTTCGCCACATAACTGCTTGAAGAGCGTATACAGTATCCCGAAGAGCAGGAGCCACATCAGCCCCGCCGAATCAACCACACCCAATTCACAAACAATGGACAATTTGCTTGACGAGACCAGTGAGACGGAGAGCCAGCAGGAGCAGGAGCAGGAGCGAGAGCGGGAGCGGGAGCGGGAGCGAGACCGGGAACAGGTCCACCAGCATCACAGACGCCATCACCACAATCACCAGCAGCAGCATGCATCCGAATCCGAATCGGAATCCGCGGCGCCCCAGACCGAGGGCGAGGTGGAGGCCGAGGAACTGTTGGCCGCGGCAAGCAATAGCGAGCCAATGGAGCCGATATCCAACCATCACCTGCATCGGGTGCTCAACCATCACCATGCCACGCACCATCATCATAGCGGTCGCCATCACCACAAGCACCACCACTTGATGGCCCACAAGCAGGAGTAGATCGATCGACTGCGTTATCCTAGTGGCCCAACATATTCTGTCTCTCCCTCGCCCCACCCACCCCCACACACACACACACACATACATACATACATATATGCTGGTCTTATTATACATATGTTTTTTTTTGTTTTTTTCTGTTTGTATTTGTAGGGCCAGTTGACTTAACTAGTTTTTAGTTCGCCGGTTTCCTAACCCAACAACCATAGGCATACGCATAAGCGGCACCCGTGCAGGGTTATACATACATACATGCATATATACAATTAATTATAATTATAATTTACAATTCGTTCTATGTTAAACAAATTTTTTGGTCGAAATTTGTATTATTAATGGATTAAATCTCTCTTATATTAGGAGTCTGTGATTTAGATGTGGTTGAATTTGCGAATTTTTTGCTACAATTGAATTAAACAAAAAATGTATTGGAACACACACACACACACACACACACACACATAAAAAAACACACACACATTTTATACGAATATAATTATTAAATATGTACACTTAGACTTGCCCCTTGCCTTAGGCCAGAACGTAGACCAAATTAATCGATGACTTCTGCACCATCCCCTCCCTCAAAAGCGAAACACCCCAAGGGCGACAGAGCAGACTAATGCATTTTCGACTAATTTTACGAATATTGGATATTGGCTCATGGGAAGTTGAATGCATTCAACAGATTTGTTATAGTATGTATACTCGTACATAAGTCACTAGGTTTAAAGTGCCTTCCCTGCAACAGAACCCCAGCCCTCCCCAGAAAGCCTGTTCTTAATCTCAATATTTCTATTTGTAATCAACAAAAAAAGGGCTTCTGTTTGTTTTTTTTTTTAAGATTCCACAAGAAACTTGAACTTGAATTTGAACTTGAATTGGAACACATTTTCATTAAGTCAAACAGCTATTCAATGCATAATCCTAACATACCATACCACTCGATCATCAGAAACTAAGTACATTTGTAAATCTATACAAAAAAAAAAAAAACATCTAATACAATATACAAATATATATATGTAAAAGTCAAATATAGTTTGTGTTACTTGTCAATGATTTAGAAGGGATAAGGGGCTATTGCATCAGATAAAGGGGCTCGTGTTGGACGATAAGATATGCTTACTTTCGTGCGAATCCCGCGATTAGATAGAGCCCTACTTCAACTTTGCCCTTTGCCTATTTATGGCAGCCAGTGGTTAGCTTGGCCCATCAATTGTGACATCTGATTAGTCGCAACCAGCTTGGCGAACCTGCAAGGAATGCCCAAGCCCACAACACATCAACATCAGCATATCGCAATCTCAATCAGATGCCTACAACGTCATCTTTATCGCAAGCAATCTGTGGGGAGTTATATGGCCGCTCGGCTTCGTGTGCTTCGTTGGAACTTAACAACCAGCTGATAAAGCAATAAACATGTCCAATCTATTACCTTTTCCACGCTACACTGCGATCGCACGAGCAGCAAAATAAATCACGTTGGCAATACCAGGCATAGAAGCTACAATGATTTTTTAAGTGTATGCCCAAAAAATAAAGTTGCGACTGTTTAATACCGCAGCAGAGCAACTAAGTGTTAAAACTAGGATCATTTGATTGTTCGTAGACTTAAATGGCTAAACAGTAAAGCGTTTGCATATCGTGTTTATCTCTTTCTTTCTATTTCAGAGAGCAAACTGAAATTACTGTTGTCTCTACTGTTAAACGATTCATATCTAAAAAAATGTTGTTTTTTTTAATTTTTTAAATTTGCTGTTTTTGCAAAATAATTACTGCGACGGAATATCACAAACTTTCAACTTCAAATGACTGAAGCAGCTGACGCAAGCGCTAATTTTGGACTTCCCCGAGTTAGAAAAATGCAAGACGAAGACAAAAAAAGAATGCGGAATGCGAATATGTAAATTTCTCCTTTTTTCATTCTTCATCGTCAGAGTGCATTTTTTTCCATTTTTAATTTAGTTTAATTTGACTTTTTTCCGCTGTGAACCAAAATAAAGATTTCTGATAGATTTTTGTCATGGTTATTTTTTTGTTAACTTCGTTTTGCCCGTGACAATCTACATACGAAACTGATATGCGCGGCACCCGCGGTATTAAGTACGTTTTTTAAGCGCCCTAATGAAGTCGGTTGAATTTAGTATGATCGCGACTGCCCATCGAGAACAATGGTAGAGCAGAGCAGTTAGCCCCGTCACAGCCCCGAAATCAGCTAAGAGCTAAGCAAATGCACCACTAATCATTCATCAGTATTCGGCCAAGTACGCACCGTGTCGACGACTTTGGAAACTTGTTTGATAGCCGCTACAAACGATAGCATAAATTAAACACAAACAAAAATAAATACGAAAACAACAACAGAGAACAAAAAAAGGTGAATTAACTGGCGTAAAACGAATGCAAAGCTACAACTCTTACATATATATACATATGTATGTACAGGCAGATTTTTAAATATTATTTACACAAGTGATTTTACGAGTCGTTTATCTGATGTAGTTGCAGCTTTAAGCTGGATTTTCTCCAGTGACTAATATTATTATGTGGTTATAAAATACAACGGCGGATATACCATAACCATAACTCTGCGATTATAAATTAGTGTTCGATTAACTATTTCACGAGTTCTGCTTAAAGGAATTTTGATAGTGCTATCAGCACTGAAAACGTTTTTGCAGCCTTCAAGACAAACTCCCTCTGGGGCCAGGCCATAAAATCTATAGGAAATAATTGCTATATACTATATATTACGAGTGACAGTTGAAGTGGCATATTTACGGCTCAAAAGAGTGGTTTACGATCGATAATACATATGACGAGTATCACTTGCTCGCCCTTAACCTTAGCACGAGTGTGTTAGATAGTGCCACAGTGTCCGTTGCAGGTTAAGTTTTGTAGAATGCGTTGACAACCAGCAGCAACCAAGGCATAGAATCTGATTTCCTGACTTATCGCCCCCTGCTCGAGTGTGATTTGAGGCAAAAACCCCTAATCGGCTGTCACTTGAGGCTAAACTTGTTTTTTGCAGATTGTAAAAATATATAAAAGATTACGATGTCGTATAACCATTCGGGGGGGATTTTTCATTACAGATGACAACGGATACGGCAAAGGGGGCCATAAACAATGGCTACGAACTGGATCATGTAAGTACATATACATATGTAGATTAATATACCCCTTGAACACTGATTGATTGGTTTTCAATCATTTCCGCTTTGCAGCGGGAACTGGACATGCCAAATGCGGCAGCATTTAAGGAAATGCCACAGCACGGCCTCGAGCTGCCACAAAGGGGGGAAGAAGGAAAGGGATTCTTCTATAAAAATCCAAAAATAGCACGCATCGTGAAGATTTCGGTTTACATTCTATTGCACCTTCTGGTCGTGGGCTACTTCTCGTATGCCACCTACCATTACAACGACATCAGTAAGTTCGAATTATATCACTCATAGTGCCCTAACTGAACTCTATTTGATTCAATTTGTGTAGCTAATTACGAGTGCTCCTGGAACTCGTCAGGTAATCCTCTTTGTGGCATCAACTGGTGCTCTGGCTATGGCATGCTGCTGCTCGTGCTGGGATTCATCTACATTGGCATGTTCTACTACTATATATTCAAGCCGAGAGTGGGTCTCTGGCTGCACAGGGAGTACCTTTAAGCCGGCTGCCCGAAAGTGGCACAACTTTAGCAGAACCAGGTGGGCAGGGCACTACGATATATTCGCGACAGATCTGATTACATTTTCTTGTGTACTTTACAGGGCTGTCTCGCTGGCCTGCATTGCCCTGTTGCTGGTCTTTCTGGCCATCTTTCTGTACTTCGAGACTAAGGATGAGCCGCAGAAGCTGGTGTCGCTGGTGGCCCCCTGCTTCTTCATACTGTGTGGCTATTGCTTCTCCACGAAACGCAGCGCTATTAAGTGGCGCATTGTGATCACAGGCATCACGTGCCAATTCCTGCTGGGCATATTCTGCATACGCTGGGAGGTGGGGCGGAATATCTTCGATTGTCTGGGCCAGAAGGTCGCCACGTTCCTCGACTACGCCAAAGATGGAGCACAGTTTGTCTTCGGCGACTTCCTGATTAAGGCCGAAGTCTTTGCGTTCGCCATTCTGCCCGTGATCTTCTTCTTCAGCTTCTTCATCTCCATCCTGTACTACATGGGCGCCATGCAGTGGGTGGTCATCAAGCTGGGCTGGATACTGCAGCAGATATTGGGCACCACCGTCTGCGAGAGCGTCACCGCCGCGGCCAACATCTTTCTGGGCATGTCCGAGAGTCCACTGCTCATCCGGCCCTACATCAACAAGCTGACCAAGAGCGAGATACACAGCATAATGGTGTCCGGATTTGCGACAGTTTCCGGCACGGTGCTGGCAGCCTACTTGTCCTTCGGGGCATCCGCCGCCCATTTGATTACCTCCTCGGTAATGGCTGCCCCTGCCACGCTGGCCATCTCGAAGCTCTATATGCCCGAGACCGAGGAGAGTCAGACCACATCCGAGTCCATTGAGCTGGAGAAATCGTAAGTGAATCGTAATTATCCATTGAGACAATGTAGCTTGACCTTCCCCCCCCCCCCCACACACACACACACACACACACACACACACAGGCAGGACTCGTCTTTGCTGGATGCTGCGTCCAGCGGCGCCAGCAATGCCGTGCCCATTGTCCTGGGCATCATTGCCAATATCGTGGCATTTGTGGCCTTTGTCGCCTTCCTCAACGGCATCGTCAATTGGCTGGGATATCTGGTGGGTGTCGATGATATCGACTTTGAGTGGATATTCTCCAAGCTGTTCATTCCGCTCGTCTGGGCGATGGGCGTGCCGAGCCAAGACTGTAATCTCGTTGCCAAGGTCGTGGCCACAAAGACAATAATAAACGAGTTCGTGGCCTATGAGCGACTGGGCGCCTACATACAAGCGGGCGAAATCACAGTAAGTCGGGACTGTCCAACTATCCATATATGACTATGCTAATCCTCTATGAACTGTCTTAGGCTCGCAGCGGTGGCATTGCCACGTTTGCCATCTGCGGCTTTGCCAATCCCAGCTCGCTGGGTATTCTCATTGGATCGCTGAGTGCCATGGCACCGAATCGACGCTCCACCATCACCTCGGTGGCATTCAGAGCCTTTGTCGTGGGCAGCATTGTGTGCTTTGTGTCCGCCAGTTTTGCAGGTTAGCAGCAGACTATAACCATATATTAAACCATGGAATTCAATATATTTAATGTTCTTTCAATGCTTCTTTCAGGCATACTCTTACAAGAAGACGACGAGAGGGCGAACTACGACAAAATCATACAGAAATTGGGTCGCCGTAATGCCACCCACGGATAGGAATACACAGGCTGAGATCTTAGATCGTTACAGATAGCTGATCAACTTAAGAATAATAAAAAGAAAAACCATATTATTTATTAAAAAATAACAGAGGGTATCCATGAAACTTTCATTAACAAACCATTTAGTAGTTTTAGAAGTATTTCGGGGACTGTATCAGGCTACCAGGCTACATATGACAATAGAGCATACGTTGAAACATAAAACATTCCATGTTTAAAAGAGACACAAACACCGATCAATCCGGTCCAATGGAACAACCACTGGACGTGGAAGAGGAACCCTCGAAAAAGAGGGGAATTCTTCTACGTGTGGTCCATATACTTTTTCACATTCTGTTGATTTCGTATTTCATAGCCGCAACAGTTGTTTACATTACATATGGTAAGTGTTGCCAGTTTTTCGATTGATTTGTGGTACGGCATTATCATCTACAGACAGGAACACCAGCAAATGTATTAGTCCGAGCAGCACAGACGATCCGGCGTCCTCGAATAATACAGCGAATGCAACAGAGAGTAACAGCGGCCTAGACGATGAAGATGAACCAAAATTTAAGCCGTTTATACTATGCAAAATGAACTGGTGCCATGGCTACGGATTTCTCGTATTTTTCTTTGTAATTTTCTATATACTTTGGCTGTACTACTGGGTCTTCAAGCCGTTTATCGGCCAAAAATTGTATGACAATAAGATCGATCCGGCCCTCGACAAGTGGATTGAGTTCAGTCGCCGAAGGTGAGTGTGGCGCAAAACGAGGTTTTCTTCTGCTCCTCATAGTTGATCGTTCCTGCTAACTTAATAGGATAATCTCCATGATAATGCTGCTCATTATTATCGTCCTGGCTTTGGCCTATCTGGTATTCGAATGCCGCGACGACATGAACAAATTGGTGGGACTTGCAGGACCGGTGTGTTTCTTACTCATTGGATTCGCCGTATCAAAGCACCACAAGGCCATTCCATGGCGGATCGTTACGCATGGCATATTGGGACAGCTGGTGCTGGGCATTTTGTGCCTCCGCTTGGCCTTTGGTCGAGACGTGTTCGACTGTGCTGGCGAGAAGGTAACCATTTTCCTGAATTTTGCCAGCCACGGAGCCCGTTTCGTCTATGGCGATCGCATTTGCGACGAGTTCGTGTTTGCCTTTGCCATACTGGCGGTGATATTCTTCTTCAGCGTGGTCACCTCCTGCCTGTACTATCTGGGCGTGATGCAGTTCTTCCTGGGCGCGTTCGGGTTCCTGCTGCAGTCGATGGTCGGCACCACTGTCTGCGAGAGCGTCAATGCGGCCGGCAATGTTTTCCTAGGCATGTCGGAGAGTCCCCTGCTAATCCGGCCGTACATCGATGTACTCACGAAGAGTGAGTTGCACACGATCTGCACCTCGGGCTATGCCACAGTGGCGGGAACAGTGCTGGGCGCCTACATTTCCTTTGGCGCGTCGCCAGCCCATCTCATCGCGGCCAGTGTGATGGCTGCTCCGGCATCACTGGCGTTCTCCAAGCTCTTCTACCCGGAGATTGAGGAGTCCCGAACCAGGTCGGAAAATATCCAGCTGGAGAAATCGTAAGTTCCTTTATGCCCGCTAACAATTCTGGTTGCCACACGATCGTCTATCATCGTCTGCAGGCCGGACAGTTCCATCCTGGATGCAGCAATCAGCGGCGCTTCAGCCGCTCTGATGATTGTCCTGGGTATTGTCTCGAACATTATTGCCTTCCTTGCGATCGTTTACTTCTTCAGTGCCGCCATCGAGTGGATGTTTGAGATGCTTGGCCAGGATGAGATCACATTGCTGTATTTGCTCAGTAAGATGTTCGTCCCGCTGGTGTTCATCATGGGCGTGCCCCACTATGACTGTGATCGAATTGGACTTGTGGTGGCCGAGAAGACCTTCATCAATGAGTTCGTGGCCTACAAGCACCTGGGCGAATTGATCGAAGAAAACAAAGTTGATGTAAAACTTATTACTCGCTCTCTACTCCTTCCGTGCGATCGAATCGATTTTTTTTATCTGTGCCTTTGCTTGCAGAGTCGCAGCGCTGCCATCGCTACATTCGCCCTCTGCGGCTTCGCCAATCCGGGTTCCCTGGGCATTCTAATAGCAGCTCTGAGCGCCATGGCACCAGCTAGGCGCACGGACATAACGCGAGTGGCGGTGCGCGCCTTCTTCGCTGGCAGTTTTGTCAGCTATACATCGGCATCGATTGCGGGTAAGTTTTGCATTCGTCAGTAACAATGGCAGGCTGCACATACAGAACCATTCATTCACTTTATTAGGTATTCTACTTCAAGAACGTGATCTTCGTACTATAAGCCACAAATTCTCGCGCTTTGTGGAATCCCATATGACCGAAAATACCATGGAACACCAGATGCTGAATGTATAACAATGATATCAATGTTCGAGGACTATTCATTTAAGCTTATCAACAATCTACCACATTCAGAATGTTACGCAACTTATCGACGACTTTCTTCACCTGCTCTCTATCCGCAGCATCCAAGCCGGCTGCACTCTGGCCCAGCTGCAGCGAACTGTCGTAGAGTTCCCTTACGATTTCCTTGGGTGTGCTCTCAATCCGCTTACGCTTCAGACCCTGCGCTTTACAGTGGTGCTTCATCTCGCGGTTGTAGCTTGATTTAGTCAACACTTTACAGTTTCTGTCCGCTGTTGCGGTGGGCCCCGGCGATGGTTTCTGCCGCAATGTTTCCAGCAGAGGCAGCCACTCTTTATCTATGGCGTGGCGTGCGCTGAACGCCCTCAGCTGTGCATCATCGCTGCTTTTGCAGGTATGCAGAAACTTCTGGACCTGCCAGTTGCAGTGGCCGACAACAGGAGCTAGTCCCCGTAATAATTGCAGCTGTGCGGATGGGCTAATTTGGTCCACCAGCTTGAAATATACACTGGTGAATGTGTCGCACTTTTCGTCCCCAAGTAGCTCCTTGACGAATTCATAGGTCTGTTGAAGCCACTTGGAACAATCCGTTTTCCTATGCTGTGCCAATAGCTCCATGAGAGCAGCCTGTTGGTAAAGCACAACTTACAAATTTTGATATTCTCCTTGCGACTTTACTCACCGCTTCATAGTACAGCTCTATTTTATTTGGTGGGCCGCTCCCCAGGAGCTGCAAGCGCTCCAGTAGACTTTCCCCATATCTGCTGTTTACAGGTGCAACAGCTTGCAGATACCGAAAATTCTGGGCACTGAATGGGGGTAGCTCATGTTTGCCCAAGCCATGGAAATACTTCAGGAAGCGCTGCACATGCCACTGACTCGGGTAATGGGAGAACATTGCGTACGCGTTGTTGCACTTCTTCCAGTAATTAGTGGCCTGGACTAGTGTGTTTCTGTTCCAATCCGTGTTTACCTCCATCAACCTGTCATATAAATAGTTATGTCATTGTATGAAAGGGAAATCAGAAGGCAGTTACAACCGAAACGAGAGCATAAGTATATCCGTGCAGGCTTGTGATGTGACGGGATCTTCTTGGAACACACCAGTGCAAAAGTAGTTGTTTAGTTCCTCGCTGTCTGCCAAGTACATAAGGCTGGCAAAGGATTCAATCACTCGTTCGTAATGGTCAGCATTCACAAAGTGTGAGGCATCTGCGGACACAATTAAATTACAACAATAATGATTCATATTTCACACAAAATATACCTTTAAATATGTATTCAAATATTTTCTGCAATGTTCGACAGGTGTGAGGCGTTACAACGGCATTTTCCACCGTGACAGCAGCTACAAAATCCAAGCAAATATAAAAAAAGTCATGTTCTGCATCCACCGGGTCGTTAAGTGAAGCAACAAGTCGCTAAAATGTAAGCATTCGATTAATACACATCTTAATCAAAAATATGATTTTAACTTGCCTCTTGAAAGTCCTCCAAAGGATAAGCCAACTCAAAGAGTTTTAGCTGGCACGGTCGTATATATTTAGATACAAGTAATGGAATATCCCCACCCACATCATGTGTCCTAAAATAACCAAGATAAAATGCAAGAAAAGCGTGGAAATTGACCGACCTACCTTGCGCCACTCATTAGCAATTCAATGAGGGTTTCCGACACAGATTCGTCAACATGCTTAAACTCGGTCTTAAAGAGTTCGTACAGCATTATTAGATATGTATGCGTTACCTTCAGATACTCTTCCACCTTTTCCAAGGGCACAGTCACTGTATCCTTTAAAAAAAAAAAGTGAATTTTTAAAGCTTGTAACTAGTTAAATGCTCTGGAGAGTACTTACTTCCTTTTGGATTGTCTCCATTTGATTGAGAACCGTGTCGCCTAGATGCAAGACGGTTTCCTTGAGCCAATCAGGCATGGTCCCAGCCTCCCATTGGCCACGATCGACATATCGCATGTATTGCAGGCAAATATAGGTCATGGTTTTGCTTGTTTTTGTAAATGCCTGCAAATGGATGATCTTAGTGCCCAAGAAACCAGATATCTCGTTCATCTGTTGGATCACTGTAAAAGAAAGCCAGATGAGTGAGCACGTGGAACGTGTTAAGTACGCCAAAGACTTACGGGGTGTTATGCGAGGATTCACTTTCTTTGCACTGGCGGTGGTGTCTCTCAGCAGGGACAGCACAGCCGAGTGAAGGCCGATGGCACTTGGAATATGTTCCTTCAGGACATTGCGCTTAGAGTTATTTTCACTGGGGGGAAATTCCAAATGTTATCATCTAAATGAATCTGAATCGTTAACTCACCTTTCACCCAGATAGCCATGCACAATGGAAAATAGAAAGAAGGCGGCCGCGTATACTAGACGTTCGCCGGACTTGAGCAACTGTTCCTTCGACGTTGTTATAAATTTTAGGGCCTCCGCAAGTACGGAAATCAGATCGCTGCTGTCCGCTGAAGTTGATTTCTGAAAAAGAGTGAAGATTTTAAGATTTGTTGGTGGACATTAGAGAGCATGCAATTGCTTACCATCGTTTGAAACCAGTCGCACATTTCCTTGAATGCAGCGACACAGCATACCGCTTCATTAATATATGCCCCGAGTACTTTGTTAAGCCATAATGCCAGTACGTCCGCAGTCTTGGCCTTTTTGTTCCTTATGCATTCGCTGCAGACCCTTAACGCCGATTCAACATCGATAAGGATTACAATGTCTTCTTGGTCTATGCTCTGTAGCTCACTGAATGCCACAGATATTTCCTGTTCCCCTGAATTTTCAGCCATTTCAATAATGAATGTTTACATTTTAGTTTTTAAGACCGAGCCGCGCCAATCACGCGATAACATAGTCTCTAGGACTACAAAAACCATCGATGGTTTTATCACTTTACAATTGTAAAAATTATAATTTTTTTTTCAGTTATTTTGTGGTAAGAGGTTTTTCGTTAGGTAATTGGTTCTGCACATCCTTTTTAAATGCACTTTAATTATTTTCTAGACTTCAAAATAGTACTTTTTCACAGAAACGATATATCGATTGTTTTTCGACTATCGAAAAATCGATAGTGCCATCAATGATTTTGGACGTCTCGCGCACGTTGTGTTTTTATTTACAAAAATGCAGCGAAAGGAGACAAATCCGTTCCAGAGCCTGGGACTGCGTCCTTGGTTGGTCAAGCAACTGACAAAACTAGGTAACTATATCTGCTTTCCACTAGGAAATGACTGCTAATGTTTGAACTTGTTGGACTTCAGGCCTTAAAGGCGCTACGCCCATACAACAGAATTGCATTCCCGCTATATTGTCGGGAAAGGATTGCATTGGCGCCGCCCAGACGGGATCGGGCAAGACCTTTGCCTTCGCCCTGCCCATACTGGAGAAGTTGAGCGAGGAGCCAGTGAGCCACTTTGCCTTGGTGCTAACCCCCACACATGAGTTGGCATATCAAATCTCGGAGCAGTTTCTGGTGGCTGGCCAGCCTATGGGTGTGCGCGTGTGTGTCGTGTCCGGCGGCACTGACCAGATGATCGAAAGCCAGAAGTTAATGCAGCGTCCGCACATTGTGGTGGCCATGCCCGGACGTCTGGCCGATCACTTGACGGGCTGTGACACGTTTTCATTTGATAATTTAAAATATCTCGTTGTGGACGAGGCGGATCGCATGCTGAACGGCGACTTTGATGAGAGCCTGGCCATAATCGAGAGATGTTTGCCGAGCACCAGACAGAACCTTTTCTTCTCCGCCACAATGAAGGACTTTATGAAGGAGTCCAGTATATTCCCCATAGCCAAGGATGTGAGTATACCTTAATGACAAAAGGGACTTGCTTCAATAGACTTGCTTTTTGTTTAGTGTGTCGAATGGTCGCAGGACTCAAATGTGGCCACTGTAGACACTCTGGATCAGCGATACCTGCTGTGCGCTGACTACGATCGTGACATGGTTCTCATCGAGTCGCTGCGCAAATATCGCGAGGCGAACGAAAATTCGAATGTCATGATATTCACCAATACAAAAAAGTACGTGCTACACCATTTACCTCAAAAGTCATTACTCAAATATGCAATTTCAGATACTGTCAACTGCTTTCGATGACCCTGAAGAGCATGGAAATTGACAATGTGTGTTTGCACGGATTTATGCGGCAGAAGGAGCGTGTGGCTGCCCTCAGTCAATTCAAGTCCAATCACATCCGCACACTGATTGCCACGGATGTGGCTGCGCGCGGTTTGGATATACCCAGCGTGGAACTGGTGATCAATCACATGCTGCCACGGACGCCCAAGGAATACATTCATCGCGTGGGCCGGACAGCGAGGGCTGGCCGCAAAGGCATGTCCATTTCCATATTTCGCTTTCCGCGCGACCTGGAACTTCTCGGCGCCATCGAGACGGAGATCAATACAAAGCTTACAGAGCATCCAATAGATCGTATGTGATCAGCCTGCCTTATCCTTGTATCTCCTTGCTAAAATCCCTGTTTTGTATCTTTTAGAGCGAATGGTGGAGCGAATTTTCATGCAGGTGAATGTGACGCGACGCGAGTCGGAGATGCAGCTGGATAACAATGACTTTGATGAGCGTGCTCAAAACTACAGACGCAAAACGTGGATAATGGAGGGCAAGGATCCGGATGAAATGGAGGCGCTGTAAGCTGCCGAGTAGGCCATTATGGAATCATTTATTAATTCTCTTTATTTGTTTTTGCAGCTATCGCAAAAAGCAAAAGGATAAATTGAAAGAAATTCGTCGCAAACGGAAGCTTCAGCATGCAGAGTCCGCCACTGGTGAAGAGGGCAAGGTGTTCCTACAAGACGAACGTTTCAAGTCCGTGGACAGTGCGCGATTCGAGAAAAAAGGTAAAGCCCGCAGTCGGAGGCGACCTTCTAAGGATGGGATCGAAGATGAGCCCCCAAAGAAGCTGACTAGAAGCAAAACCAAGGTTTTAGGAGGCAAACAGAGGAATTTGAAATCGAAAGTGAAAGTTTAGGGACTTTTTAAATAAATGTTTATAGAATAACAAAATAACTTTTGAGCTTAAACTTCTAAGTAGTCTGCAAAATGCATCCTTAAATAATTTTAAAATTTCAGACATGCTAAGGCATCAGTAATCAGTCTAGGGCGATCGTCAGGAGGGCATCTTCGGGATGGACCTCAAGCAGTGCCTTGGCGCCATCGTTGAATGGATAGGATATGCTACCATCTATGACCAGATCTGTAAGCGAATGCAAATTGTAAATGCCACATAAAAGATGATGCCCATCGATTACTCACTGGCATCGATGCAGTGCGACTTGACAAACACATTCTGCACGAAATCACGCTCCTTAAATGTCTTCGGCGAAGGCCAAACGCCCACACATATCTGCTCCCTGATCGAGTAGCAGAGCCGCGGATCGTCTGGTGCAAACAGCAGACCTTGGTTGTATCGCTGGGCGATCTCCTCAGCATTCTCCCTTAGCCGGAGTACATCGGCGAAGTTGCTGTTTGGCAGCGATCGCAGCAAATCGTCTACGTCGCTGCTTGTGATGCGATTGATGCTGGTGTGCCACGAAGTAGAGCCAGTGCCAGTACTAACGCACAGTCCCGAGCACTTGGTTTTGTTCACCACATCCTGATGATCGAGCACAAGCTGCAGATGGGACACACGGGACGAGATGTGCTCGCCAATGAAAACCTGAAAATCAATGTCGCAGTTAGAAGTTTGTTCGTGTCTTGGACTCTTTCGCATTCACCTCGTTCAGAGCTAAATAGGGTAGGATGCGCTTCATCTTTGCCTTGTATTTGCTGGCCATGTGATTGTCCAGCATCTCGGGATCCGTTGTCACCTGCTCCATCTTGACTTCTGTGTGTCGGAACAGATCCGTGGACTCTGGAATCTTGCCATTGCTGCCCAGCAGCGTGGTGCGGACTCTCGAACGATGCATCCACTTGAAGTCCCCCTACAAAGCAAACAGAATCCAGTCACACACAGGCGGTAGAATCAAGTATAACACAACTTACGCTCTTGATGCGTGCCACTGCATCGGCGGGATTGTCCGAGTAGTGCTTGGGCAGCATGAGTCGACCCTCCGAGTGAAGCGGATCCGAGTTGAAGCCCACAATTGGCGTCTTCTGCTGGCTGAGCGCAAAGAGGGGACTGGCGCGGCCGGCGGACAACAGAAAGGTGCCATCACCGCCCACAGGAACGATGACATCCGCCCAGCTCATGACATCTTTGCTCAATGAGCTTCTAAATTCAAGTCTGCTCGTTTAGTAAAGTCAACAGCGAGGGGGCCACATGAGAGACACATTATGTGGATGGTGGAAATACAATTGTAGTAGTAGGTAGTAATCGTGGATTATGACGGCGACGACACAAGCACCACATAAACACAGCAACAGCAACATCGACAAAAGTTAGTTGGCCACACTCACACTCGCACTCACATTGAAGGTAGCGATACGCACCTGCTGGACAGCTTCACCTCACACCCGACATCCTGGAAGCTCTGCACGATGCGTCGCTCAAAGTCCTTGTGGAGATTGTGCAGATAGAGGACCATCTCCACATCGGTGCCCCGGTCGCGCAGCTTCTGCTCCAGCTGCTCCTTCGACAGACCCGGATGGCGTAGCTGCTCGAATTCATAGCGCGACATTTTGGTCACCACCAGGGCCCGCTTAAGCTTGAAGTTCGCGGGCGTAAACTTGCCATATTCTGGAACCAATTGAGCGCAATTGAAACTTGGTTAGTTCATCCTTTGCGGCGAATAATTTACTCAGCCCTTCTGGTAAAGTCCGCTTTGCACACAGGATCATGACATATGCGCCCGTTTGAAGTCGAACAAATAGTTTAAACAGAAATTGCTTAGCCTACAATGTGGGACTGGTCAAAGTACGGAGAAAGTTCATCAAGACAAAAGGCCCAAAGATTTAGCAAATAATCTTCAGAGGAGACTGTCATGTCGCGAGTCTCACGACTAGATAGGCAGGCATTAGAGTACAAATTTGGATTCCTAGCAATGCCAAAACACACATGCCTTACGCTCTGCCCAATCCGAGCTGATAATGATAATGGTGGAGTAACAAGTGACCACTCAACAGCGAGCAGCAAGTGTGTGTGGGTGCGCGTATAACCGAATGATTGGGGGGAGAGGAGATTGCCAACAAAAAATGGAATTGCGACCCAGACAGGAACGGAACTACAATCACCTTCTGTACGGAAGGGAACTGTCCTTACCTTTCGAAAATCGCTGCAGGAATTGCTTCGACTTCAACATGCTGGGCACTGACGAACAACAAACATTTATCTGAATGTTATACGTTTATTTCTTGTTCTTTCTGCACTTACAAAACTAAAAATAATTGAATTTTCTTTGTTCAGATAATTGTCGTATGGTCGTATGCCGGCATTCGACCAGAAATCAAAATAATTATTCACTTGAGGCTCTCGATATAAAGGGGAATATATCACTCGATCTGCCTGTCTATCCTATCCACTTCCATTCGATTCGGCTATGTCACTTCCACGTTCTAACTATTTAGCAGATTAACTGATTGATTATTATTTTACTCTGTTCTGCTTTGCTGTTCCTCCATCGGCGAATCGCTTCTGTATGAACATTCGCCTTTTGCTGTAAATTTATCGCCGTTTGTTTCTATTTTCGTCCGCTTTCGCTTCTCTTCTCACATCTCGGCTCGGCTGTCCATGAGTACTTTTTGTTGTGCATTGCTGATAAGCAGCTCAGCATGTTCTTATCAGCAAAAGTACGTATATAACAAAAAAATCTCAACTCTTGTGTTCTGATGTGGCATTCACACTACAGCCACCACTATACACTTCTCTTCTTCTTATCCTACACCACACCAACGCGCATTCACACACGTCCGGCAATACCGGCTGCCCGCTAATTCTTCCATGTTTGAATTGGCTACACTTAACCTATTGTCATGATATATTCTTAATAATAATTCCAGCGATGCAGCTAGTTTAATACACCATCAATGGCATCCAGTTTCACAAATGGCGCTGCTTGGGTACATTTTTATTATGCACACCGTAGTTTGGCTGAAAGTAATATGCGCATAAAATATACAAATTGAGAGTCTTTTTATTATACATTACCTTGGTTTGGGAATCATTTTCACCAGTAGCCAGCAAAAACAACACGTTCTGGGTCACTTTGCGAATATCGGCCGTTTTGCAATCGCTTAGACTCATACCAAGCGCCTCACCTACAAACATACCGCTCTTTGGAGGAGCTGGAGAACCCAATAATGCTTCAAGCTGTCCTTTGGCCGATGACTCCCAACGATTCTGACGTGAATTGATATTGATTGGACTTTTGGAGCGCATCTCGACACTGCTGTTCCAATTGTTTGCAACGATATTGGGTCTAGTGATGTTTGGATTATTCGAGAACATCCCACTAACGCTGCTCGAATTGGCTGTGCCTTGATTATTCTGGAGCATCCCGTCGAAGCTGTGTGAATTGCCAGATTCTTGATTATTCGAGAGCAACCCAAAAAAGCTGTTCGAATTGATGGATCTTTGGTTATTGTGGAGCATACCGCCGATGCTGTTGGAATGGACAGATCCTTGATTATTCTGAAGCTGCCCGCCGAAGCTGTTCGAATTGCCGGGGCCTTGATTATTCTGAAGCTGCCAGCCGTAGCTGTTCGAATTGCCGAGGCCTTGATTATTCTGAAGCTGCCCGCCGTAGCTGTTCGAATTGCCGGGGCCTTGATTATTCTGAAGCTGCCCGCCGAAGCTGTTCGAATTGCCGGGGCCTTGATTATTCTGAAGCTGCCAGCCGTAGCTGTTCGAATTGCCGGGGCCTTGATTATTCTGGTGCATCCCGCCTAAGCTGTTCGAATTGCCGGGGCCTTGATTATTCTGGAGCATCCCGCCGAAGCTGTTCGAATTGCCGGGGCCTTGATTATTCTGGAGCATCCTGCCGTAGCTGTTCAAATTGCCAGATCCTTGATTATTCTGATTATTCATCCCGCCGTAGCTGTTCGAATTTGAGGTGTTCATATGATGCGAGAGCATCATGCAGTTGTTGCTGTTAAAAGGTAAATTATTAGTATTCGAGTTGGCATTGAAGGTGGATCCATTGGGACCCAAGTTATAGTTTTGGAAGTCATCATTTGCGCTGTTTAATACGTTCTGCAGTTGACCAATGTTTGCATTACGTTCATTTAATTGAGAAGACACTTTCTGTTGGAACGAAACGTCTAGACCATGATGAAAACCAGCAGACACATGGTTTTGGTTGTAATTAGACCTGTTGTTGCGCTTGTTGATATTGTTAAGATAACCTTTGCCGCGCTTCTGAATCGGACCCTGGTTTTTCTGCTGAGGCTGCTGCTGTCCGCGAATGCCCCCGCTTGCAGGGGCCCTTATGCCAAGCCGCGATTTAATGCTCGGACGTGGTGGCGTACTAGGTGCTGCAAATTGTTCAGTACTCGCATCCACGTGATTAGCTTCCGCACGATCATTGTACATTAGCTGATCGAAATCATTCTTCTCAAAATTCAGCTGGTTCATATTTGATGCGTGCGCGGCGTCGTCCACATCAATACTTTTCTCCGCCGTAAGAAAGTTGAATTCACTATCATCGTCTTCGTCCTGAGATAATTCGGCGTCCTTGTACGACTGCAAATGCGCAGATTGTCGAGTACGGCTTGACATTGTCTTCAGTTTATTGGCTTTTCTGTAGTAAATGGGCATTTCGTCTTTTCGTACTTTAATGTAATCATCTGCGAAAATGAACGATTGTTCATTTGCACGCAAGTTAAGGAACATTAGAAAACTAATGTGAAAACGGCTTACCCAAGCTCCATAGTACGGTGTTTGCATTGAACTCCGTCATTTTGGTTAAAAACAACTGATTAAATGTATTTTGTGTATGTATTTCATGCAGAAGCGCGGCGTCAGAGAATTACAGTTATGAAAAAGGGTTGCATGTGGAGTCGCTGTCGGCTGCGATATCGTTTAACAGAACAGCACTGATCGATAGGAACATTATTTTTACTTAGCTCAAAACTTTAAACATAAAACGAAAAGAGGAAAGAATTGGTTGAGTCAAGACGACAATATAATGGACCTGGACAATAAAGTCGTATGAGAATAGATTTTAATTTTTTGGCGGGCAATTCTATTGATTGTGGGGTAAAGTCGATGCTCGGCTATTGTCCAACATTGATACTATCGATTGAGACATCGATTGCTTTTTTACAACAGCAGCCAACTTTCCCTAGTTCCGGCCACTTTTACGCTTATCGCACAAAAATACCGATATTTTTTGCAAGCTACCCTGTGCATTGATAGAGACAATCAAAAGTCAAATCTAATCTAATGACGTGAAACGGCAGAAAAAATATGTAAATTTTCTCCAAATTCAGAAAAGTATTCTTCCGTGGATTGTGTTCCTCAAAACAAGCAATTTTATAATTTTCGACAGTCGAAAAATATCAGTTAAGAACATTTGATTTGTATGGGAAAAATGTCAGCAACATGGGGAAATGAAGTAGCAACTTTGCATACCTTGGGAAAATGGATATTATGGACTTGAGATATTGT
This sequence comes from Drosophila obscura, assembly GCF_018151105.1. Taxonomy (NCBI): domain Eukaryota; kingdom Metazoa; phylum Arthropoda; class Insecta; order Diptera; family Drosophilidae; genus Drosophila; species Drosophila obscura. Next base: position 8,737,271 of record NW_024542774.1, on the reverse strand, counting down.
TTGTAATATCAGGCTCCAATTAATGCAGAAACTACTCAGTCTCTGTTTTCAAGATATTAACGAAATTTGGCAGCTGACGGGTTCCAATAAGAGGTATCAGAACCGGGATAAATGTATATATAAAACAGAAACATGTGCATTAATAGGTAAATAACATGTCAATCTAGGATAAATCATAAATAATGTTTCAATGGAGCTTGGAAGAACAAAATTAGCATAAATTAAAAGAAATAAGGTATACAAAAGTCCTTACGCATAAAAGAAACTTGGTTGGCCAGCAACATTGACGTCACATCTAGTCAACATTTACGTTTTATGCTTTGGCCGCTTTTGCTTGAACCTTAATATGTACACAATTATATGAAAAATAGTTCTGAAAGCTAGCCAATCCTAAACAAAATTCATTGAGGAATCGGATAAAATTATCTTTTTAGGGCTAAGAGGGCCAACTATCTAGTAATATTAAACTGAATATCAAAATGGACGAATTTCATATCACAAAATATCTCGGTATGGCAGCCCGCAGCAACTACGAATTGGACGAGTCTGGCAGCGCCACAAAACGACGTCACATTCGTTTTATGTTGTTTTTGTTTGAACCTTAATATGTAAATAATCCAATAAAAAGGACTTCCAAAACCTTGCCAATACTGTAGAAAATTTATGTATCTATCGGATAAAATTATTTGTTTAGGGCTGAGAGTCCCAGCTAGCTAGTAATATTAAACGGAATATCAACGTTGAATGTTTTGAAAAAACAATCGATACTATCGTGATAGCTCTAATAATTATTAAAAAACCATTGAAACCTTTTAGGACCTTGTCCATTGTAAAAATTAGATGCCACCTGTCGATGTGTTTACAAATGTGTCTACGTATTTTATAGCAGCCAATCCAAACATATAAAAAGCGCAACTACTGTAGCTCATGATAGTCTCAAAACCATCGATAGTAGAGGCTAGCAGCAAAATATCGATACTATCGATAGTGACCTCAATGCATTGACTCCTCGTGGCGTGGAAATTTATTAACACTCCGTCTGTCGACGTCGAAAAACCAACTTATAGTCATGCGGCCACCATGAACATGTTGGAAATAGCTGCACCGTCGGAAAAAACATAACCTCAACAAAAAGTGTCAAAGGCACGTGTCGACACGGAAAAAAATCAATATACGATTATCACCAGTATCTGATCAATGCGGCAATATAGCTGCGATCAAACCCCGTCATCCATACGACGATTTAATCACAAAAAATTTGTTAAAAAAATGTGAGTACCTGAATTAAAGAAATAATGTATTGAAAGATTGCATCGAATATAACTGCGAATTGGTTCATTAAACTTGTTTGCAGAACTCAATGTTGCAAGATTAAGTTGAGCGTCCGCAAAATGTAACTAGACCGATTGCAATTTACTTTGCAGTCACGTGGTCTAGAATCGTCTGCTGCTTAAACAGCCCTTTCGCCATTAAATCATCTATAATTTAATGTGTTCAATTATATTCCAGGTGATTTCTTGTGTATGGGATGCTGCGTCTGTACGCATGGCAATTGAAAATGGGTAAGTTTTAGCACTCTTTCTCAGTTTAAGTGCGCGAACACGAGTCGCTGGTGTAAAGAACTCTCCACTTTAGCTAGTGCTTTTTACTTGTTCGTAGATCAATTGTACTTTGCCCAAGCATAACCCAAATTTGTTATATCTGAATTTGCGGTGCATATTTTCTTTGTAAAGTCGACACTTTGAGCCCCTAAAAATATGTATACCAGAATTTTACCTGGACTGTACTAATGATGGATCCATTATTTTCTGTGCAGATACAAAATGAAAGACATGATATACCCAGCACGTGTTCTACAACTGAACTACAAAATGGTAATTATACAATTTATACTTGTGGGCGCAGTGGGGCAATACTCTGATGAATATAACTATTTTCTGACATCTCTTATGAACCGTTGTGATTCAATACTTAACTTCTGAAATCGTTCTAAATTAAATTTAGTTTTTTTAAAAATTTATTTGACTAACGAATGTTAATTTCTGTTTTGTAGGTAATCGGTGGATACCTAGAATCTTCAATTCAATGAAGACCATCTAAATCGGTCGTCGGCAATTCGCATGCAGTGTATGCATTGTACAAACACTGTTACACACGACACGTGTGCGAGATCGGGAAAGCAGCAGCAGCGTCATTTCTTATGCACATAAGACGGCCTTGCCGATCGCTGATCTAAATGGTAATTATAAAGCGATGCTCCGGCACCAACATTTAATACTCTGATGAATATCTTTATTTTCTGACATCTCTTATGAACCGTTGTGATTCAATCAATTTAACTATTAACTACTGAAGTTGCCAAGTGTAGTTCCTATTATTAGTTTGTGTTCAACTTTGTTAAATAGTTATCTCTCCTTTTTGCAGGTATTTTGGGTTTGTGACCGACGGAACACTATGGGCCAATTTAGGTTAGTATTGATTGACATTTGTAGGTGGCTGTATGGGAATTTCAATGATGATCACTTAAACCATTCACAGACACCATATAAAAGTCAAGTGTTGACAAACTTCTTCAATATTTTTTTGGAGATAGGGAGTCTCGCTTGACCGTGTATGGACCATGGTTAAAAAATTGGCACTGAGCTTCATATACAAACATTTTTATATTATAGATGTCGAATGCACCTTGCTAATAGTACATTTTCTATCTTTGCAGGTTCAACATGATACACTCTGGCGTCCCCCCCACGTGTCTCTCACCCAAAGACACGAAATTTGTGCACATAAACCAATAAATTATAATAAATGACTCCATTTAAAGTATTAAAAATCGTTTTTTACTAAATTTGCACGTTCTCTAAGGGCCAGCTCTTGGTCCTGCCTGGCGATCATGCGATCGCCCTTGGACTTCTTTCCAATGCCCAGCTTGGGCAGTCCGCGGTTGAGACCCTCGAGCAGAACGCAGGCTTTGCATGGTTGCTGGGACGAAACAAAGCCGCAGCGATTGCACGTGCCGCGCACAGGGTTTTTGGCCGTATCTTTGAAGCGTAATTGCTCGCCCGAGTAGATGATGTCCATTATGACGGAGGGGCGCACTTTTTCTAAATCCTTGAGGAAAGCCCGGGCGTGACCCCGATACGCATTTGGGGCAAAGACGCATTCTGTCGAAAAGTAGACGAGCTTCTTGTAGTGCGCGTACATGACGATCTCCTTTTTCGTAGCTATATTTGAGTGGCTTCACGCGGGGTATGGAGTCTTGGCCACCACCAGTTCTGATGTCTGTGCAACGTCGCAGACGAGCCGTGTCTCCACGCAGTACATTCATCAAAACGGTCTCTGCAATATCGTCCGCATTGTGACCAGTGGCTATGCTGTCGACGCACAACAGCTTGGCGCCCCTATCCAAGGCCTGGCGGCGAAATACTCCGCAAAACGTGCAGTTGTTGGAGCGTCCAATCTGCGATACAATGCGATCCATGGTCCAGCCGTATAGCTCTTCGTAGGACAAGATTTTCAGTGGCATTTTATAATCGTCACGGTTCCGTTTAACCGTCTCCAGACTGTCGTCTCGATAGCCAGTAATGCCCTCGTCAATGGAGAGCAAAACAAGCTCTAGTCCGTAATCGTGGCGCTCATTCAGCAGCTTCATCCTGCAATGTCAACAGTTAAACGGTGCTTAAAGGGGGATGGGGTTCAAAGATGAACCTACACGTGTGCCAGAACCGTCGAATCCTTGCCACCGCTTGCTGCTACGGCTACCTTCTCGCCCCGCCGGAACAGCTTGCTCGAGGTGATCGTGTGGTGGATTTCGGCCTCAAAGGCGGCAAAGAAACACTCCTTGCACAGGGCATCTCCAGTTTTTGGGCGCTGTGTAAGTGAAACACATTGATACTCATTGCGGGGTACATTACTTAAGACTTACCTTGAGGGCTGCTGCTTTGCCACATTTTGATTTGCAAGTTATAGGCATTTCCAAAGCACATTCGGATTTCGTGATGGATTGTTGTGGACCAACAGCACTATGAGTTTTCCAGCACTAGCAACAGCTCAGTTTACAGCACTGTCACTTCACAGCACTGTGTTTACGGTGCAAAATTATAAAAACAAAAGAAAATTATTTAGGATGAGTTCGAAAGAATCCAAGGCACTAATCAAGGATATTCGGGAGACAATCAAGCTTGGCAAGCATGCGGACGCCATTCACAAGTGCCAGGTGTGTACACGTCATTTCAATTAGTTGTTGCATTGCTAAAGTTGCTGCTTTCAGCGCCTACTAAAAGCCGACCCGAAGAGCAATGCTATGGGGTACTTGTTGCTTGGTGCCGCCTATCAGAACGTGGACAAGGAAGAGGCGGCAAAGAGCCTGCGAAAGTCGATTGAGTACACGGAAGGCCCCGCTACCGTTGCCCTGCAGGGACTCGCTAATTGCGCGCCCATTGCCGAGCTGCCAGAGATCTATAATGAGCTTGTGGAACTGCTACCGTAAGAAACTGTTGAAATGATGGACGCTCATCCAAGAGCTAATTTGCGAATTTCAGTGAAAAAGCCGTAGACTACTGGGAGAAGCTTTTCGCGCTGGCCTCGGATGCAACTGTGGCACCCCTGTGCTTTAAAGTGCTCAAAAAGCGGGCACAGAATCCTCACGATTCCCATTATGCCAAACTCCAAGAATATCTGGGACGCATTTGGTTTGCTCAGGATTTTGAGATATCGACAGAAGATAATGAACTTGTTGGTATCCCTTCTCGTAGCAATCGTAACACAAACTAATCCCAATTCCTCGAACTTGTAGTACACCAAAACGATGGAAGCGCTGCTGGACATCTCTGAGCCAAGTGTGAAGAGTTTGTTGTACAAACGCTACCTTAAATGGCTCTACAAGCAGAAGGACTATGTGGCCTGCGTACGCCACGCCTGCAACATGACAGTGTCCCATCCCAAGGATGTCTATGGCTACGAATGGATATGCAAGACATACTGCGAAAACCACAATCAGCCGGACAATGGTGCCTGGCAGCAGGAGCTGAAACTGCCAATCCAAGCATATGCCGATCACTTGCTGGAACTAAACCCCAGCTCCAACTTGGCGCTGCTGATTAAGGCATTCGATCTCTACGCCCAGGGCCAGTATGTTCCAGCCAGGCAATTTGCTGTGCATGCCCATCAGAGCCATCCCACTTACAAGGTGACACTGGAGCTCCTGGCCCGAATCCATATGGAGTTTGGGGCCTACAAGCTGGCTCTGCAACTCTGGCAGCAACTCGGCCAAACACATGCAATTTCTGTGGCCCAGTGTCTGTCTTATGAAAAGGATGAATCCAAATTGCGGGAAGCCGTCAAAGTGCTGCTGGGACAACACGATAAATCAGAACCGAATGTTCGAGCCTTGGCTCGGTAAGCTACCCCACCATATTCCGCCATTAATTGTATAGCCAAAGTCGTTCCTTTTAGCTGCTACTTCAAGTTGGGCGAGGTGCAGCTGCTCAAAGAGTTGCCATTGGATGCACTTTCCAAAGCGGAATTTCTCTTGTAAGCGAAGAATGAACATTTGTGGAAAAGTTTACCCATATTAATACCTCTTAATGCTCAGATCACCTGCTGAGGCCATTCAGGCAATTGGCAACGACGAGTCGTTTGAGGCGCTGCTGCTATGTGGCAAGCTGCAAATGGAGCAGAAAAACTATGCAGAGGCCCTCAGCTGCATGCTAAGGGCCGCTCGACTGCGGCCGCATGTTGCCGAGTGTTTCGACTATCTGGGTCGCTTGTATCCACTGGCCACTGGTGATGTGGCCCGCGCCCGCAAATGCTACGAGAAGTGCATTAGCCTCAATGCCCTGGCGGAGGAGGCTGTGGATGCCTTGAGCTTTATTTACCAGCAGCTGGGCGAGGAAGAACTGAATGAGACGCTCCTGCTAAACACCCTTCGGTATTTGAGTAATGACGAGTCCATCCGCTTGCAGTACAAGCTGGGCCTGCACTTTCTGCAAGTAAAGAAATGGGATAATGTACGTACATGAAATGGCACAGATCACAGATCAGAGTTTAAGTACGTACTTATAGGCAATCCAATGCTTTCGCATTGCCATCAAGCACGACTTTCGGTGCATGGTCTATTGGGAATCACTGGGCGATGCCTATGCGGCTCGAGGCGCGTACAACTCGGCTATTCGCGTCTTCCAGAAAATCCTCGAGCTGTCCCCAGTCAACTGTTATGCTCTGCTCCAGATAGCCGTGATCAAGACGGTAAGCAGAAATGGTTGCCAGCTCAGGTTATCTATTGATTATGTATTGTCTCCTAGACGATTCGCATGTACACCGAGGCGATGGAAGATTTCGATACGCTGCTCAAATTGAATCCGAACTACTTGCCGGGACTGAGGGGCGCCGCAGAGGCGCACATTGGCATGGCCAACAATCTGAAGTCCCAAAATCTTTACGGACGCGCCAAACAGCATTTCCAATCCGCTGTGGGACATCTGCAAAGGTTTGGCACCGTTCAGTCCTCAATGCATGGTTTATTTTACAAGTCTCTTGCAGCGCATTCACCCAGCCAGAGGCACAGGGCATGGTTTGGCTGTGGCGTCTCACGGCCAGTGTATTTCTGCAGACGGCACAGCTGCCGGCCTCCCTGGCAAACTTGGACGTGGCTGGCAGCTTGGCCAAGCGCGAGGAGGCGATTGCCTATCTATCACGCAAAGATCTCCTGCAACTGGCACAGCGCTTCTATCTGTGCGCCCTGAAACTGAAGCAGAACACATATCTGTGGTACGAATTGGCCCTGGCCAGCTATTACAGCGCTATTTTCGTTCCCGAAGAGGCAAAGAGCCACCTGGAAACGGCTGCTAAGGTGTGTAAGAGAGCGATCAAGGAGCAAAGCAACCGCTGGCAGAACTGGAACCTGCTCGGCGTCATCAATATGCATGCGGAGCACGAGAACTGGCCGCTGGCTCAGCACTGCTTCATCCAAGCGCTGAATCTAGATCGCAAATCCTTCACGACATGGACCAACCTCGGCGTATTGTACATCAAAGCGAACGACATTCGACTGGCCAATGAGGCCTTTAAGCGCGCCCAGCAATCGAGCCCGATTTATGCCAATGCTTGGATAGGACAGGCAATGGTAGCAGAACTGATTGGCGACCAGGAAGAGGCCTTCGATCTGTTCCGCCATTGCCAGCAGTTTGATTATCATCCGGAGGCGGCACTCGGATTCGCCTACTGGGTGTGTGCGGTGCTCTCTGATCCCGTCGCCCGGGCCAAGCCCCACAACAGACATGCGATTGGGCACATGTACGCGGATGTCTACGCATTGGATGCCATTAATTGGTACGTTGCATCATTCATAGCTATTTTCCTCCGAAATGTATTCCCTTTTTTGTACACAGGTATGTCCAAAACGAAGAGTCGGAGGCCAGTATTGCCTCACTCACGTTCCAGGGATTCTTGTGTGCCCGCAAAAAGCTTTACCATCAGGCCATCAAAGCGTATACACGCGCCTGCCAGTTGTGCGAGCCTGGCGCCGAACGGGACACATTGTATACGAATCTGGGGTACTTGTACCTAATACTGGACCAGCCGGATCAGGCAGTCAGCGCCTTAAATACAGTGTCCCATGCCACGTTTAAGCCCATCGTTGGCTTGGCCCTGGCCTATTACCGATCCGGTCAGCTGCAGGAATCGTATTCGATATACAATTCTGTACTGAACAATGTGGCGGGACAAGATGATGACAAGGCGGCCAACATATTGGTGGCGATGGCATCTATGATTTATGCCTTCCAAGGCGAGTCGGACACCAAAACACTACTCTATCAGTGGTCTGTATCGATTGTACATATATATTGTATATTGCGTATCCCTACAAATAATATTGTTTTGTTTTGCCCAGTATCCTGACGAAGAATGCGCCCATTCAGGCCCTCTACTCGTCCTGTGCATTGGGCGTTCTGCATCGCGATAACGAACTAAATCGGACCGTAATGTCGGAGCTCAGGGCGTACGCTTTCAATGAGAAGTATTGCGTCGACATATCCTACCTAACAGCTCATTATCTCCTGATAAATGTGCGTAGACTAAAGCAAGCTATAATTTCGTGGATACAAATCTAAACCCATGCATCTTTTCAGGAGGGTGCTCTAGAGGCTCTGCGCTATTTGCAGAAGCGGGTTCGCATGTTTCCCGGCTCTGCAGGCCTTCGCAAGGTGTTGCTCAAGTTTCTGCTTGATTATTTCGCCAAAGATGTGTCCTATCGACTGGCCACCTCGAATGTGGCCTTGGTAGCTCTAACGCTGGGCCACAGAAACCTTCGAAACGAGTAAGTCGCATTAGGATAAACTTTTCGATCTATACTAAAAAAATCTATTTATTTGCAGCACAAAGGCCAGCGAGGAGGCAGAAACGCTAATCTATGCCAGTCGAGCTGTAATTCCTGTCGACGAGGCGTGTTCCCTGAAGCTGATCCAGCGCGCCATTAAATTGAATCCAACTAATCAGCAAGCTAGACAACTGCTAGCCACCGTTTCTGCCCATTAAAGTGTTTCTTTTACGGTGTTTAATGTTAAGAATAAAATTCATGAGATGTGTGTATTTAGAAAAAAAAAAATATATATTTTCCTTTGTCTGGACGTTGATATGCAATGACTGCACCATCAAGTGGCCCATGCGACACCAAGCCGAAGCCTGTTACGCGCGGAACCCAGGCAGAAACGCAGCCCTCCTCCCGCCCAACCGACCGAGGGGCGCTGCCGCATGACGCGCGACGCTTGTTACCGAACCGATCGCGAGCATGCAGGAAAGATAGGTGCTAGACTAAAATTCGAGGAAAATTAGAGCTAAACACAACTCAAAGAGCTAACATGATAAGATAGCTAAGAAATATAACTAATTACGGGAAAGGTGTGTTAGTATTAGTGATTTAAGAAGAGGAAGGGAATTAGTAGTTGATATTATGTGGTAGAGGGAAGTCCGAGCAAAGTACCCTAAATGGTTCGTGCAAGGAATAATTCGATCTACAAAGCGGAAGGAACAAAGGAATGAAGTTTCTAGTAGATCTAATAGGAATCGTAAAGTTTATGCGGCTCATAAAAATCACACCAAGCATTTTTCTACGACTAACTAAGGTTGGAAGGTTTATTAAAAGCAATCTACGAGGATAAGATGGCAGTCTCACACCTGCATCCCAGTTAAGGCCACGCAGAGCAAAAAGTAAAAAGTTTTTCTGGACTGATCTATACGGTCCTGGTGTACTTTGTACTGGGGGCACCATACACAGAGCCGTACTCTAAAATCGGACGAACAAGCGAGATGTAGAGAGTCTTCGTTATATAGGGGTCGTCAAATTCCTTTGACCACCCCTTTATAAACCCAAGCACACCCATGGCCTTATTTACCTTGGTAGAAATGTGTTCAGAAAACTTTAACTTTGGGTCTAATTTAACACCAAGATCACCAACTAAGGAAATTCTCTCAAGAGAACCACCGCAGAGGCTGTAAGGAGCCAAAAGGGGGCTGGAGCGATGAAATGTCATTACTTTGCATTTCGAGGCATTTAGGTGTAACATATTTGCACAACACCATGATTGAAAGCTATTGAGATCGGATTGCAAGCGAGAGTGAAATGTCCTTATACTGGACACAAAGTTTAACATCATCCGCATACATGAGTACTCGAGAGTTTGTTAATACTGAAGGCAGAACATTAATAAAGAGTGTGAATAGTAGGGGACCTAGATGGCTGCCCTGTGGTACTCCAGAAGTAACCTTAACAGGTGAAGAGAAGGAGTTTTTGAAGAGGACTCTTTGAGACCTAGAACGAAGGTAGCTAGAAATCCATCTCAAAAGATTAGGCGGAAACCCTAAAAGGTCAAGTTTTTGTGCTAAAAGGGAATGGTTTACAGAATCGAATGCTTTACTAAAATCAGTGTAAATGACAACCGTCTGCAAGTTAAATTTGTGGTTGTTGATCGTCGCCTTATAAATCCGTGCTGGGACGGAGATATAAGTGATTTGCAGAGATGTTGCAAGTGCGGAGTTAAAATTTTTTCAAACATTTTAGGAATAGCGGATAACTTAGATATACCTCTATAATTATTTGCATCAGACTTGCTACCTTTCTTATGGAGCGGAATAATAAAAGATTCCTTCCAGATGGGGGGGAAGCATGAAGAGTTAATGAATAGTTTGGCAAAAAGATCGGCAATTGCCTGATCATTGTTTGCTGACATATTGAGAAAAGATAACGAGGATGGATGTGCGGACGTTCTACGCTTACTATTTACGAAGCTGTTAAACTGTTTAGGGTCCTGTGAAAATCGTATCCTGCATCGAGATAGGTAGTTTTTATAGCATTGAGCGTTAAGAACGGAGAAATTTGACCGAGCTATTACATAGTGAGAAAGAGAAGAGGGAGAACCAACTTCTCGAAATTTTTTATAAAGTCTTGATTTTAAATTTTTTTGACCGGATAACTCTTTGGTAAACCAAGGAGGCTTTCCAGATCTAACCGGACAAGAAAGTGGGACACAAGAATCAAAAAATGTGTCAAGTACATTGTAAAAAATGTTTGTGCCTTTCATAACGTCAGTGCACAAGTACAGAGCGGACCAATCAAAATCCCTAATAAGGTTATTAAGCTTCGTAAACTCGGCTTTACGAAAGCAGCGGACACGTTCAGATAGCCTACCCATTCGATCCAATACAGTAGGGCCAATATCGACTGACACTTCGAATGTAGGATGGTAGGAGTCTTCAGGTATACTGAGCGGAAGGGCTCGGGTTAACAACGCTATGGTCGGATCCGAAACAAAGCACAGATCAAGCAATCGACCCAAGGAATTTTTCACATGGTTGACTTGAGACAGGGATAGGTCTAGCAAGCCGTCGATAAAGTCATGTCGTGACATGGGCACAAGGTTACCGAAGACCAAACAGTACCTGGCAAATTGAAATACAATACTTAGAATACAAAAAAAAGGAATTCATTTGTATATTTTCTCCAAATACAAATCCTTCGAGCCGGATTTGAACCAGCGACCTATGGATGTCTACTTTTGCTTTCACTTCTACAGTCCACCGCTCTACCAACTGAGCTATCGAAGGTGTTGGGAGGTGGACGGAAAATTGTCCATTGGAATTGGGTGGAAATGATCACCTTGTATTTATTCCAAAATTTTGTTTTTGTTTTCCAATAAAAACTTATTAATATTTAATCTTTTAATAGACAAAATTGTGTCTTGTCTTTCATTGTTTGTTTGCAACAAAAAATTACATTGAGTAAACATTTATATGGCTTCGTTAGCCAGTGCTGCAAAATAAATGTTTCCTGATCAGTGTGACCAGTGGTTTCGGCTTTTAGTTTGTGGCCACACTGCGTCGGGGGTGAAGCAAATTCGTCCAAAAAGAAAATAAAAATCAAAAATGTGCGTGAAATAGTGAAAATGTGAATGGAACAATTATGCACACGCACAGTGGTGATAATGTGTTGCATTATTAGTTAGAAGGACTCCCAATAAAACGCCACGCAACGTCTCCAATGCGCTCACATCGAACGGCGTCTGCCACCGACTCCGACTCCGCCCTGCCCTGCATACCTACATATGAAAAACCTGCTGCCGTCGGCCGTAATTACAGTTAGACACTAAAATAGCTGCACGGCCAGGTTGAGATAATTAAGGAACAAAGCGAGAGCGCGGCGACTGGACTGCATTGCCCACGCACGCGTCCCAATTGCAATGGAAAACGAATCCGTAAAGTCGGAACATAGTGGACGCTCAAGACGCTCTCGAAATCACAACAACAATAGTAATAGCGGTGGTGGTACTGGTGGTGGAGGCGGTAGTGGTGGCGGTGGAGGAGTAGGCGTAGGCGGAAGTGTGAACAACGGCTACCACAGGGATCGAGATCGTTCCCGTCATTCCCATCGCAGCACGCACTCGTCCAAGTCGGGCAAGGGGTTTCAACGTGGCGACATGGCTCCCTATCAGACCAGTGTGAACATGACCGGTAAGAAGAGTGAGATTTGAAATGAGATGCGTTTAATTTAATGTTCGTCGTTTGATTCGTAGGCGATGAGAGTCGTGACGGCCAGGAGGTTATAGAGGTGCAGATTCTTCCCCAGGATGAGAACTGGGGGGAGAATACCACGGCCGTCACTGGCAACACCTCCGAGCAGAGCATATCCATGGAGGACATCAACAACATGTGGCATCGTGAGAGCGACAAAGGCTTCGGCTTCGCCTGCCGTCGCTATATAGAGTCCAGCTTCTATTTTCTGCTCGGCTGTGGGGCCTTCTTCTCGCCGGTGGCCATGGTAGTGATGCCGCACGTGGGATTCTTCCCATCGGCCTTTGATCACCCAGAGCTAACGCAGACGGTGCGCACCCAGCTCCTGGCCTGCAGCGAGCAATGCAAGGGCCAGCTTGTGTCGCTGGCTGCTCGCTTGCTGCTCCTGGCCATCGGCCTGTGGGCGGTATTCATGCGCCGCACTTCAGCCACCATGCCGCGTATTTTTCTGTATCGGGCCATTGTCCTCCTGCTGGTTACCATCTGCACATTCGCCTATTGGCTCTTCTACATCGTGCAGGTCACGAACGGAGCCAAGATTGTGGTGGAAACAAACGGCGATGCTGTCGACTACAAGTCGCTGGTGGCCTATGCCACAAACTTTGTGGATACGCTGCTGTTCATCCACTACGTGGCCGTGGTCTTGCTGGAGCTGCGTCACCAGCAGCCCACCTACTATATCAAGATCATACGCTCCCCCGATGGAGTGTCGCGCTCCTACATGCTCGGCCAGCTGAGCATACAGAGGGCTGCCGTCTGGGTGCTTCAGCACTACTACGTCGACTTTCCCATCTTCAATCCGTATCTGGAGCGCATTCCCATTTCGATCTCCAAGTCGCAACGCAACAAAATATCAAACAGCTTCAAGTACTACGAGGTGGATGGTGTCAGCAACTCGCAGCAGCAGAGCCAGAGTCGAGCCGTTCTGGCCGCCAATGCCAGGCGACGCGACTCGTCGCACAACGAACGCTTCTACGAGGAGCACGAGTACGAGCGACGGGTCAAGAAGCGTCGCGCTCGCCTCATCACCGCTGCCGAGGAGGCCTTCACCCACATCAAGCGCATACACAATGAGCCCGCCCCAGCCCTGCCGCTGGATCCACAGGAGGCTGCGTCGGCCGTCTTCCCCTCGATGGCGCGAGCATTGCAAAAGTATCTACGCGTGACCCGACAACAGCCCCGGCACACCTTTGAGAGCATACTCAAGCATTTGGCCCACTGTCTGAAGCATGATCTGTCGCCCCGAGCCTTCCTGGAACCATATCTGACTGAGTCGCCGGTGATGCAGAGCGAGAAGGAGCGCCGCTGGGTGCAGTCGTGGTCCCTGATCTGCGATGAGATCGTCTCCCGGCCCATTGGCAACGAGTGCACGTTCCAGTTGATCCAAAACGATGTCTCCCTCATGGTCACCGTGCACAAGCTGCCGCATTTCAATCTCGCCGAGGAGGTGGTCGATCCAAAGAGCAACAAATTTGTGCTCAAGCTGAACTCGGAGACCTCCGTATGACACCATCACAATGCACCGCCCATAATCACGCCCACGCACAGCAATCAGACACAATCATCCTATCTGCATGTGTTTGTCTGATGAGCTGTTGTTGTCCGAAAGAAATCCTCATTCCAGGGTGAATTTCTATCATCACAAAAATCAAATCAAAATCATCAATTAGCCATGAAACCGACCTTATGACACCAGAATATCAATCAATCAGAAATCAATGCTCAATTGCCCAGTGTATCATCCTAGACAGACACGAACACATATCACACGTATCCGTTTTAGCCCTCGAAACATGACTTACAAGTTCCCAAAGTATTAATTATAAGAATGATGATGATGGTTCTTCGCAAGAGATCAATGCAGCAATGCAGCAGCTAGCTATTCAATGCAGCTCTTTTATAAACGATTTTTATTTTAGGAAATATATCTAGTGTAAATTGGGTTGCGTACAGACCCATACATAGCCTTAAGAATGAAAAGGGACGAACGACCCCTGAGAGATATTCCAAATGGAATTTTAGCCAAGACTTGGACTTGCGCCGACAGTGGTTCCACTGGTTCAATGATGCCACTCTTTGCGCGACTCGCACGGATTTTATAGACGCACATTTTTTAATCGAAACTCCAGCCGGACTAATCCTAACAAACAAACTGTAAACTCGAATGCAACTGATGACAAATACATAATACTTTAAGCAAAGAGACTGCCTGATATGCATTTTATACACAAACAAAACAAAACAAAAACAAATAATTGCCAACACATCAACTAATAAATAAATAGATACAAGTACAGGCCATGTACTGTGCATAGCAACCACTCAAGCATACATATATACAATGCATAAACAGAATCCATATGTGTACTATTTTTAGAAGCAAAATTATAGTGATAAGAACTTGTAGTATTCGTATTCGAACATATACATACATAGATGCATGTACTTGTACATGTACGTTCCAGTGAACAACCCAATCAATATATTTACACAACAGCTACTTAGATAACTCTTTCGCTTAAGATACATACATACATATGTATATGTATATGTATGCACAATATATGATTTTTGTTTCGTTTTCTAGCTAAATGCTTAATTATCAAAGCACATTTTTTTGCATTGCAATTTCTATGGCAATTACTTAAAGCAATTGGAAAACCAATAAACATATACATATAGCAACATATGGGTATATATACACCATCTCCTTATATACATACATTAAATATTAACAACTTTCTTAAAATATATTCTGTTGTAAGTGTAATTAGCTTATGGAATACCCAACCCAACCCAATCCAATCCCCCCCATTCCGTATAAATAAAAGAGAAAACAACTTTTTTAACAGCTTTAAACGAATGTGTGTTGACGCCAGATGCTGCAATTAATTTATTCATTAATCCAGCTGCCGAATACTGGGGTCACTTAAAGGTCATCCCATGTTTGTGGGACTAGTTTGAAACTAGGTTTCGTCGTGGATTCAGCAAATCTAACTCAAATTCATCAAAATCACACAAACATTTGTCAAATGAATCGATCCATATCGATCATTACAGCTGTCGTATTCATACATTTCCTATAAGCAATGAGCAAAACAAACGAAAACAAAAACCACATAAATGACGCTCTCTGATTTCGACGGCTATCAATCAGTTCCTGCAATCGATTCTGTTTAGATTTGTGCCGTATCGGTGGCACTCAAGTTTCAAAGATTAAAATATCAAGTTCAATTATTTCAAGTGTGGGTTGACGACCCGCCCCTTCATCACATCATTAGTACTCACATTACGCGTTCTTTTGTGGAACTCTTCGGGAAACAAGAATGGGGGGATTAAAATTATTTTCCATTGAAAACAAACAGCTGTTGTTCTCTCAGGGCATCAATTATTATTTAACTATCAATTTAATTCAATTCACAACGAAAGGAGCTGTGTTTTTCCAGCAGTGGGAGCAGTTTAACAACAGCAGAAGCCCCAAGAGGGACTTACAGCATTCACTTATGCGTCTCGAGCCGCAGCCGATCAATGTGCCGCTGCTTAAGCCCGACTAAGACTAAAATACTGATATTATGGTACACAATTTGTTGGTGTCGCTTGCTTGCTGTCGCTGCCTGCCTGTCTTTATTTCTTTCATAAATATATTGCCCTAGTATAAATATAAGTACATAAACTATATATGGTATATCATTTAATGGCTAATAGTCAACAGCTCTTACGGCAGTTGCTTTTTGGCTTGTGCACAAGTTATCAATTGTTGGTTGGTTAATTATTTCCAGGTCGTCGTTTCGTTCTATCACGATTGTCGATGTATATGGATGTGGCGGTGCCGTTGAATGTGTTCCTTTTTTAGTCCTTCTTACGCTCCAGATTGTTCTTTGCTGGCTGGTAGAACTCCTCGACAATGGCCTCGACCATCGTATTGAGAGTGTTGGTCAGCTTCAGCCAGTTCTTTTCCTCGGGCTTGCCTACTATCTCCGCATAGTACTTCACCTTAGGCTCCGTGCCACTGGTGCGCAGAGTGACTACAACGCCATTCTTGAAGGTAAACGTGATCATCTGGGAGCTGGAGCTGGTCGGAAGGGTGGCCTTTTTGTCGCTGGTGCTGCTGTCGTAGCCAGTGGTGAGATCACGCACGTGCTCGATCTCGTACGTGCCATTCAGGATGCTTTTGGGATAGGTGTTGGGCTGGTCGTCGTCAAAGTTGCGTAGGCGATGGAAGATGCGCTCTATGACCGGCGGACAGCGGCAGATTACATACGAGCAGACGCTGCTGTGGAAGCCGTACTTCTCAAAGATTTCGCGCAGCTTCTCCTGCAGCGTCATGCACTGGGTGCAGCGGAGGTAGCAGGCCATTGTTGCCGTATGGGCTGCGGCGCTGACTCCATCCTTGTCCAGCACGGCGGTGCCCACCATGAAGCCAATGGCCTCCTCGAAGGCAAACAATACGGTTTTGCCTGCCTGCTGCAGCTCGATGGCCTTGTTGCCCATCCACTTGAATCCCGTCAGAGTTTCGTGGAATTCAAAGCCTTCCTCCTTGGCCATGCTCCTAAGAAATTTCGAACTGACCGTGCTGGCGATCATGGCGCATTTGGACAGATCCGCATCGGGGTTGCGCGTCCTGTAGTTCTCCAGGCTCCACCAGCCCAGCAGGGCGCCCAATTCGTTGCCGCTGAAAAGCTTGTAGGAGCCGTCTTCCCCAATCTCGGCTACGGCAAGGCGATCGGCATCCGGATCGTTGGCGAGTATGACTTCGCTCTGGTTCTGCTTTGCCGTCTGTATGGACAGCTGCAAGGATGTCTTGCCCTCCTCCGGATTGGGCATGGGAGTGGTTGGGAACTCTGGATCTGCCTCGGCCTGCTCGACCACGGAAACGAAGGGTTTGAGGCGCACCTTCTCGAACGCCTGCTTCACATAGGGATGTCCCACGCCGTGCATGGCAGAGTACGTGAAGGATATGGGGCACTTGCCATTCATCTCCAGTAGCTGACAGGAGAAGTTCCGCTTCAGGGCATCGAAATAGAACGGAACGACGGCATCGTAGGGATCGTCCAAGATATCAGAGCAACAGAGAGCCGTGTCATCCCAGTTTTCGGACTTGGGCTCGAGATTTTCCATTATCGACTGCTGGATGCCCGCATCGTGCGGCGGAATAATCTGGGCTCCGTTGGTCCAATACACCTTGTAGCCATTGTCCTCCTTGGGGTTGTGCGAGGCGGTCACCATCACGCCGGCAAGGCACCCAAGTCTAAGAATCGTATAGGGAACTAAGGGAGTGGCCACCAAGCGCTTGAAGAGATAAACGCGAAAGTCGTTGTTCAGAAAGACAATGGCCGAGAGCTCGGCAAAGCGGTGGCTGTTGTAGCGTCCATCGTAGCCAAAGACAATGCCGCGCTCCTTCTGGTCTTCGGCATTCGGATACTGCGCCTTTATGTACTCGCACAAACCCTGGGCGGTTCTGTAACAGTTGAGATTTTTGCCTCAATAGTGAGCCAGTACAAGGTTTATGTTTGCTTGGGACTCACTGAATAACCACCAGCTCATTCATGGAATCGAAGCCGGCACGCATGCAGGCCCGCAATCCTGCCGTTCCAAAGGTTATGCGGTTGCACAGTCTCTTCCGCAGCCTGGTTGTTAATGCATAATTGGGCGTATTTATTGTGTAAAACTATCAAATGTATAGGGGGGAGGGGTACTGCTTACGTTTCCCAGTCTTGGGCCTTTACGGCGTCCATGATCTGGCAGGAGGTGCTGGGGCACCTGTCCCATCGTATCCATTTGCGGATCTGGCCATCCAGCTCTGGATCGCCAGACAGACTCATATTTTTGAGCTGGCATATCATTTGCGACGTTGGCTGACACATGGTGAAAACGACGGAACCACCGAGAGTCGCCTAATTTTCGATTGATTGGATGAATTTAATTTTGAAGAAGAATGCTACCGAAAAAGGGGGGCCAGGCCGAGCAATAAAGCACTGACAGTAATTTCACAACACGGAAACGATTATGAGCTCACGGAACGGCTGATTAAGCACACTCTCGCATTAGCAACTACCTCGATGGGGCGGGGTCACTTTTAACTGATAACGCTCTGCGGGAGGTCGCTTCGCTGGGATCTACCAAATTTAACTTAATTTGACGTACGAGTACCCCGGTATTTATATATGCGGCAGCTAGAGATGGATAGGACAGCGAGCTAGAGATGCGCACAATTCGATTGGATATTGGATTGTGCATTTTCCAACACTGTTTTTCATCCCTGACAAAATTCGTGACAGGCCAGGCCGACGCTGCACAAAAAATAAAAACAGATTTGTTTCTGTTGTTTGATTTGTATTATTAACTTAAAATGGCTGATGTACTGGACATTGACAACGCCGAGGAGTTTGAGGTCGACGAGGACGGTGACCGTGAGTACGCAGCAGGTCTTTAGTGGCTCGCCGGTCTCATGGCTTTCATTTTCTCTCTCCCACGCTGCAACCAAACCACCAATACCCTGCACCGCACACAGAGGGCATAGTGCGCTTGAAGGAAAAGGCCAAGCACCGCAAAGGACGTGGTTTCGGGAGCGACAGCAACACCCGCGAGGCTATACACAGCTACGAAAGGGTGCGCAACGAGGACGACGACGAGCTGGAGCCGGGACCACAGCGGTCTGTCGAGGGCTGGATACTGTTTGTGACCTCCATACACGAGGAGGCCCAGGAGGATGAGATCCAGGAGAAGTTCTGCGACTACGGTGAGATAAAGAACATACATTTGAATCTGGATCGTCGCACCGGCTTCTCCAAAGGCTACGCTCTTGTTGAATACGAGACGCACAAGCAGGCGCTTGCCGCAAAAGAGGCTCTCAATGGCGCCGACATCATGGGACAGACCATCCAAGTAGATTGGTGCTTTGTGAAGGGACCCAAGCGTGTGAAAAAGTCCGAGAAACGTCGCAGATAGGTTGGCCGCCCAACAAGGACTTCCAGCCAAACGAATACTTTTTCAATTAGTTTAATGCATCATAGGCCACAGTATAAAGTCTACACTCAAATGAAATAAAACAAAGTTGACAACACTTTACATAAAAGCCGGGTATCTCAGTATCTCTTATAATTGTAATATATTTAATATACCCATTCTTTCGGGAGGAAAAGAAACAATCTAAAATCTTGTACATTTCGATGATGCTCAGCGATTATTTCATCTTCTTCTGGTGCAGCAGATGCTTTCGCAGGGAAATCTGCTTGTCCCGGAAACTCTTCTTCACCTTGGAGCGCGCCTTGTGACGCATCATGCCAAAGTTCTTGGTCTTGCGCTTCTCGCTATTCGTCTTGGAGCAGTGCTCGTTGACACGTCCATCCTTCCAGCCGAAACGTTCGCGATCCTGTCGGCCCGCCTGCACAGTTTCCAAACGCGACTCCTTGTCGTGCTTGCGCTTCTTGAAGATCATCTCGATGCTGTTCAGCTTTACGAATTCGGCACGATCCTGCTCGAGCGGGCGCTTGCGGGAATTTGTGACGGTCTTTTTCAGATTAGCAGCATTGATTCGCTTGAAGTCTTCGTCCGTAAAGATGCGAGTCAGTGCCAGTTCTTGGGCAGCCTCCTTTTGGTTGAGAATTTTCAAATCTTTCTTTTCCTTTTTCTGTTTAGCTGCCTCTTCGTCACTTGCTGCATCCTCCTCAGCGTTGGAGTCATCCTCCTCCTCCTCTCCTTCATCGCTGTCCCCATCGTTTTCATCTTCAATCTCATCATCATCTTCCTCCTCTTCGTCGTTGTCGTCGTCTGCTCCGCCTCCTTCCCCATCGCTGTGGGTCACGGTCACCCACTGACCATCATTTGAGTCTGAATCTTCATCGCTCTCAATGTCAATGGTCTTGGAGTTCTTGAGGAGCGCCTCGGCGCCGAGTACTGTGTCGTGGACTTCGCGCTCTCCATAGGCCCGAACCTTCCGCTCCGCCTGTGCCTCTGTTTGCCGTCCTCGATCCTTCTTATGCAGCAGAGCCGGCAACTGTTCGCGGTAGAGTGTGATTAGCGAACGAGCGGCCATCATCACAGACTTCTCCTTGTACGTTTTGTACATGGCCAGGTCCTGCAGCAGATCCTCGCCCATGGCCAGGGGGCAGCGCATGCAAATCTCACGCGTGGCATTCAAGCCGATGGCCATGACATCGCTGGAGTTACGCTCTGTAATGAAATTGTTGGCGACTGTCTTCAGGATGGGCTCAATGATGTCGCCGGGCACCAGCTCGTGGGACGCCTGGGCGGCGAACTGGAGCACGCGGGTCACCTGGCGCTGATGGGGCTGCAGAAAGCGAGTTATATACGGATAATAGCCAAACAGGAAGAGCTCGTGAATGCCGATCAGACGGGATATTACATCAAGGTGCATCAACTTGACCTCGAATCGCTCGTTGGTGGACTGCAACTGCTTAAAGAGGCCCTCGGCCATGCCTTGGGGGTTGTGCACCAAGTGAATGCCGGAGAAATTAAACGCTGGCGCATTCTTTTTCTTCTTCTGTGCCTTGACGGCCTGCTTCTTGATCTTTTGCAGTTGCTTCTGGCCCTTCTTGGTCTTCTTGCTGACCCGATTGGCCAACAGAGCACCCTTCAGGTCCACCTCGTTTTCACTCTCCGTGTCCGGTTCTTCGTCCTCTTCGTCGTGGCCGAGGAAGAACTTCAGCGATGTGACCAGGACCTTGGTTACCTTGGAGAAGCAGCCCACTGTGGCAATGACATTCACCGATTTGGGATCATTCCAGATGTTCTTCTTGTACAGCTCGATCATTATGTCCACAGACATCTTGGCGGCTTTCGGATTGGCGTCTTTCAGCATGGAGTACATGAAGTTTTGCAGGCTCTGCAAAGTATTTGATTAGATTGCGAGATAAGCCAGCAACAAGTGCTTGAAATGATTCGTTACCGAGTTTAGCTTCATATCCTTGTGCTTGGCATTCATATTCTTGATGTCGGTGACAATGTGGGCCTGCAGAAAGGTCCGTAGATTCTTGTCCGGGCAGCGCAACAGCTGGAAAAACAGTTCCAATATGTCCAGTGCTGGCACCAGGTTCTTGTTGCGCAGTAGAATCAGCGCCTTGACAAAGCAATTCCTCATGGCTGGATCCAAGACGGTGGCGTAGTTCCTGAGCAGATCGGCCAGGTGCTTTGGGAATAGCTCGCAGGCAGCCGGATAGCACTGCGCCACCTGGGCCACGAACATGACAGTGTCATCCAAAGATTTGTTTTCCTCGCTCGGGTTCAAAGCAAACACTTCCAGCAGACTCAGAAAGTGCTGGTACTGAATGTGAAACTCATCGCTGTACGACTCCGGATCACGCTTGATCAGGTTCTGCAACTGCGGAAGATTTTCCGGCAGTTGATTATTGTTGGGCCGCACCATGGTGAGCCGTAGAAATTTGCCAAAACCGAAGTAAAATTATAAGATCCAATGCACGTGTTGGGGGTGTTCGTAAACGAACGAATCACATCACCTTAACCCACTTAAGCCACTAGTAAAAAACAACGTATATTTAAACAGTTGAGTTGAACAACTTGAGTTTGTAAACTTTCCTGGATCTATCCTTTCTCTTTACCATTACCATTCACTCTGCTACAGTCCATCAAGTTTCATAAGTTCCGTTGACATTTTTTAATTCGCACTGGTCCTGGTTAATCGTTAAATTGCAAGGTGTGTGACCTAGAGAGGGAACACGACAGTTCACACCTTTTTCGCAACCAACAGCTGTACCATTACGATTCAGCGTTAGCCAGCACAGACAGCAACTACCGTCAAAGAATTAATTTTCTTCTCGCCTTCTAATTGCAAAATGATGGAACTGCAGCTGAATGACGTAGATTTAGAGGATGGCGAGGTAAGTAAAACTGTTTGTGCGACCAAGAGGCGGGGGTAGTTAATACACTTCCCTCTGTAGCTAGAGAGCGACGACGACGAAATTTATACACCGCTGCAACGACCTGCACCCACTCCCGCGCCGGGTACAGGTGCCGAGAGTGTTGCAAGCCCTCACACTACTTGCCACCAAACTCAAACCGTTCTGGATGATGATGATGAGTCCCAGACAAACAGCGACTCATCGTCGGGCGAGTCCTCAGAGGAGGGATGCATAAAGAAGCTTCGCACAGATCCCGACAGCGGCCAAAAGAAGCGAAAGAAACGAATCAAGCGCACGGTTATGCGGAGAGTTCTACCCACAGACAGAGAGATGCTGCCCAATCGTACCCGCTTCAAGAAGTACAACGTGTGGACAGCCGCCCTTCAGGAGGATGCGCTCAGTGAGAATATGCGTGGATGTGATGTTACTCGCAGTAGCCGGGATCGGAACGTGGAGAACTACGACTTTTCGTTTAGGTACCGGCTTAACGGCGAAAACCTGCTGAAGCGTCGGCTCTCCAATTCATCCGAGGATGAGGCGTCTGCACATCCAGCCCACAAGAGGGGCCGGCCATCGAGTCGCTCCACAGAAGAGTATCCTCAGCGAGGATCGGTCAAGAGTCGCCTCGGACATCGTACGCGGCGCGGCGCTTCGTCGACCAGTGGCTCATCTGACAATTCGTGCGAGCCACGACATATTCTCGACCTAAACGACATAGCTGGACGCGATCCATCCGATGTGGCAACGGAGATGGCCAGTAAACTGTACGAAGAAAAAGACGAATTGCTAAGTGAGTAGTTTGGGAATTGGAAAATAGACAATACTGATGATGATAATGAAAATATTCAAACTCGTAGTCCGTGTTGTGGAAGTTCTGGGCATGGATCTACCCCTGGAGCTGTATAAAGAAACACAGCGGATCGAAGCGGATGGTGGCATGATGATCAAAGTAAGTAGCTGCCAAAAGGACGACGTTTGCCACTGATGACTGACTGATGATTGAATTACAGAATGGCAGGCGAAGACGTACACCAGGCGGTGTATTTCTATTTTTGCTAAAGCACCACGACAATATTACGCCAGAGCAACAAAAGTCTATCTTCGATGAAGATCGCCAGAATCTGAACAAGTCTCGCAAGCAGATCGAAACGCTGATGCGTGACCGAAAAGTAGAGGAGCTAAAGAAGTGTTTGAGTAAACAAAGCACCGAATTGCCTTCGCTATGCCAGCGCAAAGAGCATTATATGCAGGCAGACGAGCTGAGCGCCCAGAGTCAACCTGGCAACTGTAAGAAACGTATTGATAAGCTTTCAAGATATTTAATTCATCTAATGCTGAATGTTTTTCCCCAACAGTATCGAATCCTCCGCCGTCGCCAGTGGGGCAGGAGCAGGAGAGCCCAGAATATAAGACACACGAGATAAACATAAATCTCGTGGATAATGCTGAACTACCATCTACATCGAAGGCGGCCGCTTTGGCGGCATCACCGGCCCTTAAGGAGCTAGTTAGCTATGATGACGATTTTTTGGATGTAAACTGTGGAGAAATGGACTTCTTCTAGGCTAACGCAAAGCGTTTACGTGAAGTCGGACCCAGCTTGGGTCCCATTTTTGTACTAAATTTATATAGTTAGACCCTCATTTGTACATTTAAATAAATGCCTCAGACGCCAGAAATAAATATAAACAAATTCGAACCCGTTATGGTATTACCCAAACGCGTTAGGGTATCCTTGTTGACTTTTTGTTGCGTTAGGATATCGAATAATCGATTGGTTGGCAACTCTAGTCGCATTCACGACGGACGCCGCTTGAAATTATTATTGTAGCATTTTTTTAATATTAAATAATGAAAATATAGTTTACATTTATGTGTTGTGCGTGTCCTAGACTTATGCTCTTGAGCTAGCAACTTCCGTGTTGGCAACGTAATCGATCGAAGGATTAAAAATAATAGTAATGCGAAAGACCCGCTCGCAGACTCGCACGCAGGCGGAAAATGCCGCAACACCCCCAGCGGCCGGACACCAATCATCGTCGACTGCACCAACAACAATAAACCCCTTTGATGCGGGCAAATACAAGGTAAGTTTTCCCCGAAAGTTTAATTCACCAGATTCCCAAAACAATTTTCAATAAATATTAGATGATTGATAAGCATGCAGAGTAGAGTGACCACAAGCAAATAATATTGTGGCGCCACCTGGTGCAGGAAAAGGCAACCAAAGCAGTGAAAATGAAGCCCATCCGGCCGTTTGCCAGCACTGCCATCCGCCATATTATTTCAGACCGTGCGGACAAAACAAAATTGCTGTGACAAAAAGAATTCTGTGCGGGCGTTTGTATTAACAAGTTACATGAAATAACAAATATCTTGTCAAGTGAAGTTTGCATGCACGGGTCCGTCGGGGGGCAACAATTATAGCAGCTGATCGGTTTAGTGAAATGAAGCGCTTTCTATGAACGCCATTTTTGCCCAGCAAGGTAATGTGTTTTGCGGGACATGCTACAATTTTTCCTTTCCCATGTACATAGTGGCTGTCAACGCAGACCTGTGTCTGTTCGGTTGACAAAAAGGCAGTTTAAATCTACCTGAGGATTCGGGGAAATGTGAAGAGCAAGACCAAGACCAAGAAGCTAATTAAATATGCGAGTCGAGAGCATGCCGGACGCCCTTTCAGCACACAACACACATACTACACGCTCTCGTCTATGCACATAAATGCTCATACATATATCGGAAATACATATGTATTTAAGACTGTGCGAGTGTGAGTGCGCTTGGTGTAGAGTCCCGCTTTTTTGCATCCGGAATTTGATCAACTTTGGATTTTGTTTTCCCACTTATCTTTGCAGGAATGTGAGCAAATGGTGCAGATGCTCCGTGTCGTAGAGCTGCAAAAAGTCTTGTCGTTCCTTAACATTTCCTTCGCTGGCCGAAAATCCGATCTGCAAAGCCGCATTTTGTCATATCTGCGCACCAATTTGGAGCTCTTGGCCCCAAAGATACAGGAAGTTTACGCTCAATCCGTGCAAGAACAAAGCGCCACGCTGCAATACATAGATAACGCGAGAATGTACTCGCACATGCAGATGCCACCTTCGGTGCAGCCCAATTCTGTAGGTCTGGTGGGTGGCGGATCAGGCCAGGTGCCGGGTGCGCAGATGTCCGCACAGATGGCCTCGCAGATGCCAGCCAATGTAATGCCCTTTCTGCATGCGCACGGCAACCAGCTACCCATACACCCGGATGTGAGACTGAAAAAGCTTGCCTTCTACGATGTGCTCGGCACACTGATTAAGCCGTCGACGCTGGTGCCCCGCAGCACACAGCGCGTCCAAGAGGTGCCTTTCTACTTCACATTAACGCCCCAGCAGGCCACCGAAATCGCCTCGAATCGCGACATTCGCAACAGTTCAAAGGTGGAGCACGCCATTCAAGTGCAGCTGCGTTTCTGCCTGGTGGAGACTTCATGCGACCAAGAGGACTGCTTCCCCCCCAATGTGAATGTCAAAGTGAACAACAAATTGTGTCAGCTACCTGTAAGTGTGAAAATCGTTGCGTCTCCCACCACCAATAATCTCACTAATGCCATTTGATATCCCTTTCCCCCCTCCCAACAGAATGTCATTCCAACAAATCGACCAAATGTGGAACCAAAACGTCCGCCCCGGCCTGTGAACGTAACCTCCAATGTGAAACTGTCGCCAACCGTTACCAACACCATAATGGTTCAGTGGTGTCCCGACTACACGCGCAGCTACTGCCTGGCAGTGTATCTGGTGAAGAAGCTGACATCCGCACAGCTGTTGGTGCGGATGAAGAGCAAGGGCGTGAAGCCGGCAGATTACACACGAGGCCTGAGTAAGCATATACCACATCTTGGCTACCTCGGATAATCCATGTGAATATTAAACACAATCTTCGTTGCAGTTAAGGAAAAGTTAACAGAGGATGCCGACTGCGAGATAGCCACCACAATGCTGAAGGTATCGCTCAACTGCCCGCTGGGAAAGATGAAGATGCTGCTGCCGTGCCGAGCGTCAACGTGTTCGCACCTGCAGTGCTTCGACGCCAATCTCTACCTGCAAATGAACGAGCGCAAGCCCACCTGGAATTGCCCGGTGTGCGACAAGCCGGCCATATATGACAACCTGGTTATCGATGGGTATGTGGATGGATCTCTCTGTCAATGGATGACATGAGCGTTACTGATCAACCATGAATTTTGGATACTCCCAACAGCTATTTCCAGGAGGTGCTGGACTCAACACTGCTAAAAAGCGACGACACCGAAATACAGCTGCATCAAGATGGATCATGGAGTACCCCGGGGCTGCGCAGCGAAGCTCAAATTTTGGATACGCCCTCCAAGCCAGTTCAAAAAGTTGAGGTCATATCGGACGACATAGGTAAGAAAATTAATGTACCTGATCTGATCCATTGCTGATCCTCAATTCTATCTCCTCTTAGAGCTAATTGCGGACGATACCAAGCCAGTGAAGAGTGATTTGTCCCCGGCACCAGATGACCAGCCAACGTCAACGTCGAACAGTGAAACTGTAAGTTTTGTCAGCATTCCCGGTTGATTGTAATTAATTTTGTAATTATCTGATTATCTGATTTGACAGGTGGATCTGACGTTAAGCGATTCCGACGACGATATGCCTCTGGCCAAGCGTCGTCCACCTGCAAAGCAAGCCGCCGCTAGCTCCACCGCCAATGGTAATGGTGGTGGCGGCCAACGTGCCTACACACCAGCACAGCAGGCCCAACAATCTGGTATGTTGGATCCATTTTTGCAATAAGCGCAATAAGTAAACCAATAATGTATAGCCAAGAATTCTTTATATATATTTATAAAGTGCTGTTTGTAGACTATATATATATATATGTATATGTATATCTATATATAAGGATCCATCCACACCCCCCCACTCGCTCACACACACACACACACCCTCACCACAGACTCAGTCACACACACACCTCCACCCACCCACCCACATAGTACATAAAGGCATTTTAATCGTAGCGTAAGAATTCCGAGCTGAAAGTTTCGTCCTGCTCCTTGCAGTTAAATTGGTAATCGCATTCATCCAACTGGACAAAATCTCTCAAGCTAGAACAGATTTGGTTTGGGGGGCACCCCTTTAGTCCATTCTTTTAAAAACAATTTTGAGTAGCCTGTGAGTTTTCCCTTTTCTATGTTCCGCTTCAGTTTCAGTTGTGGGAGCGCACGATCTAGATGAAATACAGAAAAAAAATTTACAAAAAAGTCGCTCTGTAAATTTTAAAGATTTGAAATTCAAAGCCATGGAGATACATCATGTGGAGGACTTTTGCATTGTTGGCGTCGGGGCGATTTTGCACTTGAGCAATCTGAGCCTAATTTCGGCACTCAATAACACAGCCACGGTGCTCATGCCGAACGCAGCCTCCTTGCTGGTGACCGTGACCTTGCTGGCTTTGCTGTCTCAATGGCGGCCTGGCTTGAGCAGCTTGGTGGTATCGAATCGTTCGCAATATGTGTTCCTACTGATGGTGGAGCTGATGATCATAATGGGCTTGGTGGAGCTGATGCTGGTGCAGATCTGGGTTCCGATGCTCATCAGCCTGAATATCGTGTGCGAGTTCACTACCCACGCACTCTTGATGGCCAACAATGAATACCTTGTGTACAATACACCACATTTCGCCCACTGGCTGCGCTCCAAGGCCTTCTACCAGGCCCGCTTCCTTCTGGCTTTGTCCATTTCCGTCGGAATCCTCCTCTCCCAGGGCTGGCGGTCAGTCATACTGAAATTTGTGCAAAATATTCCCATGTCGACGCGACGCGGCATCACGAGCATGGAACGTGACATTAGAGCAGGTGCCACCACAGAAGTTCCGAAGGAGATTACTCATAAACTTCGCCACATACCCTTGGGCGGCGGCCATGAGCCAGAAGAAGAATATAAATGCTAGGGGGTGGCGCGGGTGCGAAGGCAAAATGACGAAATTTTGAAATTTTTGGTGTCTTGATATATTTGTGTTTTATTTTGTTATTATTTTATTTGATTATATTGTAGTTGCTGGAGATTCGGGTTCGTCTCTTTATAAACGTGTCAATTTACAGCACTGGTTGCGCTTACGGTAGGTTCTCATGTCCAGCTTTCGTTTATGCGATCGCGTGACTGTGATGTGATTTCATCGTATGCATGCTCTCGATATCACAATGTGCGTAGTCGCATAAACGTGATCAGGCCCCGTCCGGCGAAATGAATCTCTTTCTGTGCACTCAATTTCTTGCAGTAAATCCAATCGAAAATCAGTCGGCAAGGATGGCACCGGTTCCGGTTTGAGGCATCCAAACGTGGGTTGATGAGTCTAGAATCCCCTCCACCCAATATTATTAATTTTATAAACACAAACGTCTGTTCTGTTCTTTTACTCTGTATGTATTTTATTGTCACTCGCCGAGTCGAGTTTATCCAATGTACCCACCCGCATAAAATAAAATGTTATTTATCTTAGTAGATTTCGTCAGTTGAGGGTTCTTTGTAGTACGCATGGTGTGCATCCATGCATCCCACCAGCCACACTGCCTTCCCCTCCCCTTCTGTCCATCCGTTTTTGGTTCGTTTTTTTTGTTTTCTCAATTGTTGTTGTTGTGTTGATATGATGATTATGTAATTGTATGTACTAATTGAAGTAACTGTGCATTTCTTGTCTTTTCTTCTCTCTCTCCCTCTCTCTAATTTCTCTGCTGCTCTCTCCTTTTGTGTATCGTTTGGCTCTGTGCTGCCGCCGATGTGTAGAATCGCCAGGCCAGCAAACAATGGCCCATCAATCGTCTGAGTCGCAGCAGGTGTTAGAACTAGAACAGCAACTGCAGCTGCAACTGCAGCATCAACAGCACGAGCAGCCAGCATCAGCAGTGCACGCCACTCTACTGGAGTCCCTGGCTGCTGCGGTGGCGGATCAAAAGCACTTTCAACTGTTGGATCTGGCTGCAGTTGCGGCTGCTGCTGCTGCCACAGCGTCAGCGTCGTCCGGGCAAAGTCAAAATGGTGGTCCATAGAAACACACACACACACACACACACTCAAACACGTGCATTTTTCACACACTCACAAACACACACACACACTCATACGAACTATGATTTTCGATTATAATTTGCATTTACAGTTGGTTTGACCTTTTATTTTTGCTTTGTCTTTCCTCCCTCCCTCTTACTCTCGGCTGTCTCATTTGTCGCCATTTTAGAGGATATTTTTTTTCCCCCTCAGAGGCTTTTTTTCTACAAGTTATTCGCATCAATTCCATCAATTCGATGACACATCCATTCATAGCGTAGCAGAAATTGATGTTTAAAATTTTATTTATGTATATGTGTTGCAGGATGCAGACAAAACATGTTGAAGGTGCAATAGAGACTTTTGTTGACCTCACCCCTTACCTACACCACTCCGCTGCAGGGTGGTCGCCCACTTTATTTGTCCTGTGTCCATGTCCCTTTTTGCGTTGTTTCCGTGTCAGTTGTGTCCAATGTCTTGTCTGCAGTTTTTAATCATGTCTCCACGCTACCCAAAAACAGATTTTACATCCGAAACAAAACCCTGTATTCATCCCCCCCACTAGAACTTACAATAGGCATCGTAATTTATTTATTTTTCACTTTTGAATAACCGATCGTGGAATGTTAAAGCCCTACGCACCACTAACATTAGTATACATAAATCAAATGTTAATATTTAAGTCCTACCAATGCAATTTGGAAGTATTCCTATGCACTAGCCGCGAGGAGGAGACAGTTAAGCTAATTAAGTTATTTTAGTTATCATATGATGTGGAATAGAGTAGGGTATTGCTGCCGAATGCTCGCTCCCCAAGTGCGTTTGGTTTTTATATATTTATTATGCTTTTGCAAATCAGAGCGAAATTGCATTAAATTATATGAATAAATTTTCTTTACCGCAGAAGACCTTCAACTAAAAAAAAGAAAATAGTTCGGACTAAGTAGGAATTCAAATTTTACAATAAATAAGTATGTATATCACAAATCACTAACCTAATCCGAACTAATGTTTGATCCTTTATTTAAGATTTAAGTTATAATGAACCCCAATTTAGTATAAAAACTGCTTTGATTTTGATTGGATGCCAAACCCCTAAGTTTTGATCTTAATTATCTGAACGAACAAACATGAAATCAATGTACAATAAGATGTGTACTTTAACTATATTATTAAAAAAAAAAAATCAAAAACAAAGTCATGTTGTTTTATTTGCACGAGGGGGCGGTCCATTAAAATATTCCTAATTAAAGCGGAGCAACATTTTGTTTATAGTTTTTTATTTAAATTATCATTTGGAATCTTTGTTTTTTATTGAGCACATCCGAAACTTTTTCTTTACTTGCAGAGGATAAAAGCACATTGGTTGCGATCAAGAGCAAAGAGGATTCTGTTATTGATCTTTTAGATTCGCCCTAACTTTAGCACCGCGCCGCACGCCCGCCCGTTCGTGAGATTCTGATATTTATGGTTAAGAAACCCCAAAGATTTTAGACTTGTCCCTATTATATATGTATATACGTATATGTATACATTGGGTCTGAAATTCAATGAAGTACAAGTGCGTAAGAGTATTCATTAAGATTAAAACACTCCCCATAAAAGTAGCTAGACGTAAGGAATACAAAAATAAAGTTGATTTATGTACCCGTTTGATTTTTGAAATTTGCCGCTCGAACAGCTGTTTTCCAGAGATGCCACCCCCACTCGCAGGTTGGCATCCCCACAGGTCTGTACTTTTACCTGTTTACCTGTTGGTTGTAGTTTTTGTTGTAGCGTCGTAGCTCGTGGAAACCAAACCAAACCAAACCTTTTGTTGAGGAACTCCTAAATTAGTGTTTAACTAGATTGAACATGCCAAGGCCAATTCTGTACTACGCTCTGTTCAGTCCTCCAGCCAGAGCTTGCATCATTACTGCAAAGCTAATTGGCTTGGACCTGGAGCTCAAGTAAGTTGCCCCCGCCCACGCACCTGCCTGCCAGCCACCTCATCGATTTCTACAAAAGTAAATTCTCTTTGCGAACAGGCTTGTCGATTTCACCAAGAAGGAGCATTGCAGCGAGGGGTTTTTGAAGGTACGCCACACTGACTAGCTCTAGCTTTCACTTGTTGAGCGACTTCCACACACTTTTCCCGCAGCTCAATCCCCAGCATCAGATTCCGGTATTCGTGGACACCGACGGCGAAGTTTATGTGGACAGCCATGCCATTATATGCTTCATGGTAGCCAAATATGCCAAGGACGATCAGCTGTATCCGAAGGATCTAAAGAGACGGGCGCATATTGATCACCGCTTGCACTACGAAAACGGGGTGCTATTCCAGGTAATCAAGGACATTGTGGCACGCAACATTTACGGCGGCGAGGCCGAGCTCAACCAGAGGTCCCTGACTCTCTGCCACAACGCCTACGCAGACCTCGAGCACTTTTTGTTGAACGGGAACTTTGCCGTAGGCAACGAGCTGAGCGTGGCCGATGTTTCGATTCATACCACACTGGTGACATTGGAATTGCTTATACCACCGGATCCGGATCGTTATCCACAGATTACTGCATGGCTCGAGCGAATGAACCCATTGATACCCGACAACGAGGAGATCAATATCAAGGGAGCCGAGGCGCTGAATGCACGGATCAGGAGCTGCATGGCCGCGAACAAGTTGAAGTAGACGCTCTAAGCGGGATCCATTCAATTGACGTGTTGGTTGTATATTGTTGAACTCGAATTTATTGGTATATTTTGTTAGGCTAATTGGTTTAAATACTTGCTACAATAGTTTCTGTCTGTCTTTTGATTTTTTGGAAGTCAAATGTACAATTCGTAGTTTTCGGATAGCTTCCGTTTCATGCAACTTACTAAATACAATTATTTACACAAACAAGACTTTTATTTACTTTGATCTGATCTGAACGAAAGAACGGGCCACTGAGAAGAACTCGACCACAGTACTTAATTTAAGAGTTCATTTGCTGTCATCGGCCATTGATCATCGGGATCCCATCCTGACTTCCGTATATCTTCTATCTCCTAGCTATTTACAACACATTTGAATGAATTTGAATCACACTTCTTTTGGTATATCTCTCTAGCGGGATGCGTATGCCCTCTAATCGAACGTCGTCCAGTTGTTCATACCCTTGCCAGCCGCACTCCCTGCCGTGATTATGGCCGGCTTCTGCTGCTGTTGCTGCTTCTCCGCTGCGTTGGCATTCAACGTGAACTGATCCAGCCCGTATTTGCGTAGCAGCTCAAAGTCATCGTCGGGCCTGGCGGCAATGGTGCTGCGTTGAATTTGCGGCGGCAACGGTGGAGCTCGACCTCCGGTCACTGCAGCGACCGTAGCCATGTGCTTGGGCGCAAAATACGGATAGAGTGGATTGCTGACACTGTTGCCCGACGTCGCTGTGGTTACCACACTGCTGTTGACGCCCGCTGGAAGTGTACAGGATTTCTTGTTGAAGACTTTGCTCAGCGGAGGAAGGGGCCGTGCATTCTGGTTGAGCGGGTCAAAGTCCTCCAGGTCGAAGCTGGTGTTGTTGCTATCGTCCAGCGATATCAGATCGTTCATGCTGTCCTCCAGCGGCTGATGGTGGTGGCGGTGATGCTGCTGCTGCTGTTGGGACTGCTGCGGGAAGGTAGGCACAGACAGAGGTTGGGATTGGTTAGAATACGGTTAGAGCCAAGGGTGTGCGGATGTTTTCTATGTTTCGGTTTCAACTGTGCTCTCATCCACTTATATACAATATGGAATAATGGCAATTGGACTACTTTCTACCAGTTACAAGCATCTACGAGTAAATTAAATTAAATTAAAAACAAGTTGAGAGCTTCGAGTATAAATGATTAGATTAGGGATGGCACTAAGAATGAATAAGGAAGGAATAATAAACAGCACGCGTGTATATCCCAGAAAGTTTAACAAAGACAATGCAGAAGAGAGTTATAGAACGGATTACCCAGATCTCAGTTAGTATTCAATATGCAAAATACAATATGTATTCGATGACCCTTTTCCATTCCGTTATATCTCGCTCACTCCGCAAGAGAGCGCCACTAGACAGGCAACAGAGAGAGTTAGAGCGAGCCCGTGGAGTCAACCCCGGGAAATAGCTATCTTCTCTCTGGGTAAATATACAAAATTTTTAAACAAATTAGAATCCGTGTCATATCATCACAGGTGTCTGTGCACAACATTTGGATGATTCAGCTCTAATAATTTATAAGAACTAGCCGAGCGATGTTAAATCGAATCAAGGGATCAAGGGAACACGAATTTAATATACCCCTAAACTCTTTCAGTGCCGGGTATAATTAGATTTCTGAATATTATACGGATGTTAATGGTGATCAAGGATATACACATGTATCTACTTTATGGGGTCTACAACTACTCACTTTATGAGAGGATTATTTCGTTAAATGATTAGATGAGTTCTACTTGCTCGCGAGCAACAGATGAACGGATTTGAAACTGAAAGGGGTTAGCTACGTTGGCCAAATGAGGCATGTGAGCAGGAGGAGCAGGCCGAGGAGGAGACAGTCTCTAAATAGGCGGTAGGGGAGTAGGGGGCACGACATGTGTGTGTTAGTGTGAGATGGTAGGAGGACCACAACCAGGATGGGCTTCTTATTTAATTAACGGCGCAGCTGGTGTACCTCTCTCTTGGCCCTTGGTGTCGGAATGGGCGGATCGGAGACATTCAGATGCGAGAACGTTGAGGCGGCCGTCACAAAGGAGGCGCCGGACGAGCAGGAAGACGACGTTGAAGATGCGTTAGAGTTGCGTACGGAATCGTTTGCGTCTGGCTCATCCTGCCAGCAGTTACGCTCTAGCTTGCTGATCTCCGCACTGACGGCTGCTGCAGTGGCGGCCACAGCATTGGAGCCGCATTGTCTCCGCGGCGGAATGGGAGGCGACTGCACATCCGGTGGACTATCAAAGCTGGAGTCCGTGGTGGGCAGTGGCTGACGAGGTTTGGTCGGCGTGGACGTGTGGCGCGGCGGCTTCGTCTCCACGTGCTGATGCGTTGCATACGGATGATTGTAGTAAAAGGCGGAGGCTGGCTGCGTGGACTGCATGGTCTGCGGAGGCGGTGGACGAGCCGGCGGCGCTCCTCCTCGCTGAGTGCGTGTGGTGTGGTGCTCTGCGCTTGGCTTAAGCTGCGCGGGTCAATGCCGATGATGTTTTTGCCGTTGATGTTGATGTGGTGTTGTGGCATGTGCATGTGGCATGTGTATGGTTGTGGTTTGAGTGTTTGTATGTTTGTGAAAGACATGAAGCGACAGCGACAGACAGTTGGACACAGACACGACACAAACACGGAAACAAAAACAAGAAGAGCATGAGAATAACATAAATTTCACAGTACATCGAGATGAGTGACGGACGACACGCATGGAGTCGAGTTAGCTTTGGGGCAGGATAAGCGGGTGAACCAACCACTCAAATCTAGAATTGGCGCGTGGCACGCCAGGCAGCTTTTGGAGCTACTGCTGCTGCTGCTGCAGCCGACTCTCGTACGCCCGCACCAGACTACTTACACTGCGATCCACGGCCGGCGTCTTGAACAGCGGATGGTTCTGCAGCTCCTGCGACAGGTTCATCTCCGACGATGAGCAGAGCGAGCTCGCCGAGCTGACAGCAGGAGACGCACCCAGATGATGGCCATAATGAGCAGCAGCATGCGCCCCGTACGCATGGCCGTTCGGCTGTATGTGGCTACTCGAGCTAGACATCGCCAGCGGAACGGGGCCGCGTCGCGTCCCGTACTCCCGCGGCTCTCGGGCCAGCGAGCCGTTTGTGTGGCTGCTGCCGGTGCCGGCGCCTGTGCCGTGAGCGCCTCCGATTCCATTGTCCAGCCGCTTGCTGGTGACCGGAGAACTGGGCGCCGAGTGGTGGGCCGCTCCAAGGGCCCTGCCACTGCGCATGTATCCCCCACTTCCGCCATCCGGTCGGTCCGAGTGGGTGGGCGAGCCCAGGCCAAAGTGGAAGTTGGTTCCGCCCAACTGGTTGCCGTTCTCTCGCAGCTTGGTCTTGAAGCCTTTGTAGGCGGTCTTCATGCCCCGCGAGCCGTCCTTCACCTGACATATGGATGGCAAAATATACAGGTTAGCGGGAGGACTTTTACCATTGCAGGAGGTCAGACAAAGAGACTTTACTTGGGGTATTAATAGCTAGGGGCTGTAACCACTCACCGATTTGACGGCAGACTTAACAGCAGGATTAGTCTGGCGGAGCGGAGTCGCAACCGAAGCAACGAAACGAAACGGAACGAAACGAGAGCAAGTAGTACAGAAGAAGCACAGTAGTACACAGCGGGTGCGGATTACGTGCGTGGCATGAGAGATCCAAGCGGCATATGAAAGAGAATCGAGACGGAGACACAGATACGGGCGATATACAATGTGAATGAGAGATAATGCGGTCCCAATGCTGGGTTATTAAGCCTAAAGCTACGCTTAAACTAGCACTACGTTTAATGTATACGATGGCACTGCTGATAGAAGATATGAGAGCAATGAGGCTTGTCGTGTGATGTATGATGTGAATGGGCGAGATCAGAGGGCTTGGGGGACAGGTAAATGTCACTTTTGTCCCTCAGCTCGGAGTGGCTTTTTCGAGCGTAAAATGAATGTTAATGATGGGGATATGAGTTAGTTAACAGTCTGGTAGAGACTACAGACTACAGAGTGAGAGAAGTTTCCTAAATTCCTAGCCAGAATAGAGTATGAGGAGTGTTAGGACAGAAAGCATTGTTAAAGGTGCAGCTACCCATAAAAAAGTTGTGTTTAATTACAATAGATGTTTGGTTAGTCCTTGTGGAGAGTGTTTTTGGTATTAGTACGAAGGAAGCCTGCTTTTATTAGACAAAACCATCACCAAGAATGTTGTGTGAAGCAGCGGTGGGCATGCGCTTTAGAAATTTGGGAAGCAGTCCAACAACAAACAACAACAACAAGAAAAACCCTTATCAGCGAAACTAAAATCGAGCATCATGCACAAAACATGTATATTGTTTTTGTACTATTCTCGGGAATTCTCTTTTTCAGTATTCTCTTGTGCGTATCGAGCATCCAAGTGGGAGCAAGGACGTGCCCACCGCTGTTCTAAAAGTGAATAAAAGGTTTTGCAGACTGACGGATCCTATTTTAAGCTAGTGACAGACAAAACGTATTATGGGGGGGCATACAAAATACATACAAAACACTAACTAAAACATTCAACTATTTGATCAACGTAGAAAACTGTAGATAACTGATTTTGGTTTTAGTCTTTGCCAAACAGGAATTGTAAGTGGAGTTAAGTGGAAGGTGCTGTTGCAGTTGCGGTTCGCTTGTTGTTAGGACGATAAATAATCGCTTAG
The DNA here is from genome assembly GCF_018151105.1 of Drosophila obscura. Classification (NCBI taxonomy): domain Eukaryota; kingdom Metazoa; phylum Arthropoda; class Insecta; order Diptera; family Drosophilidae; genus Drosophila; species Drosophila obscura. The sequence goes on along the minus strand of NW_024542774.1, from coordinate 8,700,902 downwards.
GCATATAATTTATATTGAACTAACATTTGTTGAGAGAGAGGTAGAGGTGGCTGAGAGGTGTTTGTTGGTTGGGTGGGGAGAGAGTTACATTCTACTCGTTTGGATATTGGTATTTGCTATGGATGGACTTTGTATTGTCATGGCATTTGGCACTCTATACAAGTTCTTGGCAAACACTCGCGACACACTGCGCTTTCCCAAATAATACTGCGAAATAGAGATCAAATCAAATGTAAGAATATCATAAGGTGGGAAATAGTGGGGGATGGGAAACTTAAGCGTAGGGCGGTAGCAGGCAGGGTCTGTTAGCGGCAGAGCGTTGTTCTGTTCGTTCCTTCTCCAAACCCGACAAACCCGACTTAATGGGAATGATTTTTGGTGTTGGGGATGTGCTGTGGGATGGGATGGGCTGCAGGGAATGCAGGTGATGGGCTAGCGGCTAGCAGCTATCAGCTAGCGTTTGCCTCTGCTCGGCTGGCTATCCACTGCGGCTCACCTTGTCCTTGACATTCTTCAGAAAGTTGCGGCCACGCTTGCGCATCTTCTCCGCATAGCGCACGGTTTCCAGCTCGAACTCGTCCGAGAAGCCAAGGCCGCTGTTGAGCATCTTCAGGCGATCATCGATGAACTGGGCAAAGATCTGTAGCTCCATCATTTTGGCAAGAAATGGCCGCAAATGAGCCGGCCGAGATTCAATAAATTTGTCGTGGTTGAACGTTTTGCTGGTCTCGTGGTACTCAACGGCGTCCCGATAGCCGCCAATCAGCTGCACCAGCGCATTCAGAAATATCTTCGATATGCGATCCCCGATGTGGTCCTGCGTGTGATTCAGATGCTTCTTCAGCTGCGACACAATCTCCGCGGGCATATCGTGCACATCGTCAAAGGGACTCTCAAAGGTCTTCGTATCACAGTTTAAGATCACAACTTCCCCGAGCTCATCCTCGGATACCTATTGAAAGTGCAAGTGCAACAGAAAATAGTCATAATCAGCTCTATGTCCAGTCCAGCCCTGTCCAGCTACGTACAGTTTCGAGCACTGGCTTTGGCACACCAATTAAATATGGCATGGGGGCACCAAGGTAGTCTTTGAACTCCCACGGCAGCACCGGGATGAAGATGTGCTGCCAGACCATGGGGAATAGGAATGCATTGGCCGCCTGTATGCACGAGGAGAGGCGATCCAGGTGTCGCGAGGTGAATATGATCCGCCGCTCGGCCAGCATGGCCGCAAACACAGCAATCATCTCCTTGGGATCCACAAAGTTGTAGTACAGACTCAGATTGTGCTGCCACGGATAACCAATAAACGAATTACAGATGAATGTTCATTTAACTACTGATTTTGATGCTGGTCGAGACTCACGTTTTCCGGCATGCTTGGCAACTGGAACTGCAGCGGGCGCTCGAACATAAAGTGCTGTTTCAAAATTGGAATAGAAAATCTTTGATTAAAACATCTATACCGGGTACCATTTGACTTACACTCCGTCCACTGTTGTAGAACACCGTCAGGCTGCCGCCCGAGTCGGGCACTCCGCGATTGTAGGCCTCGGACAGGAACGTCTTGAAGCCATTCGCATCGGTTCGCTTCAACTCCGCCAGCACAGGCAACAGTTTCAGGAAGGTGTCGTGCCACGGCAAGTAGGTGATCAGAATCATCGCCGTTTTCGCCTTCGGATCGTGTCGACAGAAGCCAAAACGCCATTTTGAGTCGCCGGTAGTGTGGACAAAAGAATACGAGAGCACCGAGTCGCTGTGTGGATGATTAAAGATGATATACATAAGTAAATCGAGAATGAAGCACAATTGGGCTTAATCAAAAGAAACGTTTGAAAATCTCGGTCATCATTTGTAGTCGGCTACAGTGCGTTGCATAGCTTTTTGTCTAACAAAAATAAAAGAAACTCTTGCTTCATAGATCGTTTCTGCATAACTTTTTATTAGATCAAAAGTAGTCCAAAGTTCGCCAATTCCCCTGCAAAATGATTCAATCTTCACTGTTCTTCACTGTTTTCACTGTTTGCATCCGCTTGGAAACGCCTCATCATCCATGAGCATGGCCTTGTCATGCGTTGCCCAATGGCTTGCTATGGCTAATAAATTGTTGAGGCGGGCATCGATCGCATGTAAACAGATGTACAAAGTAGTATATACGAAGAACAGACCCCCCCACCAACCTTCATGGAGACCCACTTCAATGACTAATGCTAGCCGCGCTGGCGCGTTAAGTCTGCTTTCGTCTTCTTTTATTTCGACTCTTAACCCAAATAAATGCGATTTCGCAGCGCACTGACCACGCCAACAACAACTGTGTATGTGTATACATATATGTACGTATATATAAGGCGAAAAGCAGCACAAAACGTCTGATGTGAATTCAAAATTAATTATTAAAACATACAAATCATTTGAATTTAATTTACTCCGTTCGATAAGCTTTCCATTGATTGAAGCGACTTTTAAAGTACCCTTTATATTCTATATTTGCTTTAAATGCAATTATTGCACAGATTGTTCACGAAGGTTAAGCCGTTTTCTGTCATTGATCAACAGCTTTCCTGGTGATTCAATAACTGTCATACATTTCTCAAGAATATTTATTATCCAGATATTATATTGCGAAAATGGAGTAAGCAGATATCAAGGAAAATTTTGCAAATTATTTGTTTTATTTTAGTCATTTTGTGACGAAATTGCTCTCAGCGTATGTAAGTATACTTTTCGCTTATTTGCCTTATCTTCGTTACTTTGCTGTCCGTTATTCTTGTCGATTTCCTATTATATTACTGTTATCTTGTTGGTGAGAGAGTGCGTAAAGTAAGATTCGCTCAGAGAGCGGGAGGTAAGAGTGAGAGGGAAGGAAAAACCTCGACAAATTAATAATTAATAGAGGGTATTTAAGCATTCAAAATAAATCGCAATTTTGCAACATCAAGCCACAATGATGGAGCAAAGTCTCATTAACAGAGCGCACGTTTTCCATTGTCCACCAACTTTGCATATGTCTCGAGTCGAGTGTTTTCTGCGCTTTGCGGAGCGTTACATAAAGAGTTATTAGATTTAAGTGTTTCGGATCGTGTCATTATTTAATTCAATATGCAAAGGCAGACGGCAGGCGAACGACAAACAACAAACAAAGCGCAACTTATGCGGGTGGCGGGACAGGGAAAATGGAAGTACGGACGGATGGACGGTACATTGACTTGGACTTGACTTTCGTTATCGCTTCGACTGCTACAGCTCTGTGGGTGGGAGAGTGCTTTTGTGAGGGAAAATCAACAAATATTGATAAGCTGTAGGTCAAAGCGTTTTCAGGAAAAATTTGCTGGACTAATTAGTTTGTACGAGCAGAAAGAACAGAAAATATAATTGCTTCCAATTGTTGGCTTTCCGGAGTGTTTTAGTGATTAGAATGGTACTCTACTTTTGAGTCCCAGTACCAGTACCAGCTGCAGAGATAAAGCAAAATAAGGGGTACAAATGTAGAAAGGGCGTCATGATTTCGGGCATGACTAAGCCCCGGAGGCCGAAGAACACTGCTGACGTAGTGCCGCAGCTAGCCAGCAGATTGATACAGTTGCAGAGGACAATCCAGGAAATAAAATGACGAATGGCGTTCAACAAAAAAAGAGCATTGAATAATGATCGTACATTATGCGAGCAGGCCGTGTAAACAAATGCCAAAAACAGCACAGCACAACAGGTTATACATATGTACGCTTCATGGACGGAGTGGAGTGTGGAGTGGAGTGGAATGGAATGGTAGGTGGTCGGTCGGGTCGGGTTCGGTTGTTTCGCGGGGCATATGTATGAATCATCAATGGAACATTCACAGGCAGCTAGTTTGTGTTTTTGTTGCCGTTGTCTATGGGATGATCGCGATGCCAACCAAAGTCGACGGTGAGTCTTGCGCAAAGGCAGCCAGCACCAGCGCCAGTGCCAGTGTGTTGCATATTGTTTATAAATGGACGTCTCTGACTAATGCCAAGTGACCGGAAACACGCATATATAGAGTCTATTTGTAAAGTGAAGGGAGGAAGCAGTGGTATACGCACCTTTCGAGATCGCAGGGAAACGCAAACGATGGTATGCCGGTTAGCACCTCTTTATCGCGGAATCCTTCCGGGAAGCTCTCCACGATCACACCAGCGGGAGTGGCGGCGGCGCCGTTCCTTGGACTTGTCCCGCGCTCCAGGCCGGGTGTGGGCTTGATTTCGCACCAAAACTCAAAGAGTTTCTTTACATCGTTCCTGTCGATGACAACAGAACACAACAATCATGAAGTGGGACTGTCATTTATAAATACTATACTAGACACAACTCGTGAGAGTAGTAGGGGACTCTACCAACGCCTGGCAGGCAGCAGCCAAGCGAAACGCCCACTGCAGGCAAACCGCAGGTTGAATGGGCATACTCACTTGATACGCGATCCCATGTTTAAGCGTAGTTGGTGTTTAGCACATGTTTTCCTCTATCCACGATTTTGATTTAAGTTTGTTGGCTTAATTTAGGGTGTTTTTACACAATTTTAATACTGATTATGCTGTCACAGCCCAGCATACGGGAGAGGAGCAGATACAGGCCACTTTTCTTGCTCTTTCTCTTTGTCGATTCGGATTCGTTTCGCGACGTCATTGAATCATTTTCGTTGTTTTCTTGTTTCACGCGTACATTGGCTGCCCTGCTCGACTACTTGCACGAAGGGAGGGGATCACTGCACAATAAAATGCTGGCACACACATATGATGAGACACAATAATTATTAATTCACTTGAATTCACCCTTATAGCTTAGTTTTATGCAAGCAATTTCGGAAGGCAACAAAAAACGCGAAACGCACCCGACATGACATGGACGGGGCTGATATCGAATATGCTGGTATCGAACTATCGCAACAGCTGTACAGCTATCGATGGTATCGCGGGCATAGTCGATGTGCATCAGATCAGCTGTTGGTGGTTAGATTTGAGTTGTTATTGGTTTTTGTTAGTTTCAGTTCACACATTATCATTTATATACACAACAACAAACAAATGAATTTTGTTAATATAGCTTAGCGGCTTGTGCGCAATAAAATGCTTCATATTTTTATGGTTACATAAGTGCGTGTCTGCAGCATTGCTTGCAATACAAAATTATTCTGTGCCCAGCGACAAAAAGTACAGCAAAAAAGTAAGCAAAGAATGTTATAGTATACGTCATTCGGTTGGTTTCGTCATTCTTGGCACGGTAATTGCCAGCACCTATAACACCCACTAAATATTTCAATACCCGTGTCTGGCCCTGTCTATTGATTTTGTTGCTGCACGTGATGGCGCCGTCGAACCGGGGTCAGCGGTCATTAGTAACACGGCAGCTAACCTAACACAAACAAGCTTTGTGCGTCTCACTATAGTGTGTCACATCAATGTCAATCCTATTCAAATCCTTCAAAATTATTGTCTAAATTGTATTTTAAAATTTTTATTTTCCATTTTTCAAGGTAAGCGCACATTTTGGACCGTTATGCAAAGCAGTAAAATTGGCGGTGACCGGACAATAAATTGTAGCAATAGCAGTAGCAATAGGCTATAGCACTTGTAGCGCAAACCCTTCTCACAGTATCGTAGTGATAAGCATTAGTTTAGATACGGCTTGATTGCCAGCCCAGCCCAGCCATGTTGTGTGCTCTTGCCCGCGGTCCCCACCACCTTAAGGTGGCGGCCGTCTACTACAATCTCTCCGACTTGCTATGCACAAGTCGCGGCTGTGCCGTCCTGGCTGTACGCCTAGCGTCCGGCCATGGCAGTGGCAGTGCCAGCAGGAGAAGCAGCAGCCACCAGCACCAACATCATCATCATCAACAACAACCCCGCCGAGAACTGCTGTGAGTGAGAGAGATAAGAGCTGTTAACAAACTTGTGTAACCCCTCCAAGGCATGTGCCATGTTCCATGCCCAGTGCCCACTTTTGATACCGACTCGTTCAATCTAAATCCATATGCATACATTAAAACACGGCCACGATTAGATATGCCTCCGCCTTGTCCAAGTACTATCGTACTTAGCCATAACAAGCAGTGACTGTGGACAATTTCATTCATGCTATTCACACAACAATTGCTGCAACAATTTGTTATAAATTATTTGATTCGTGATTTGATTCCACCCTTCCAGTTGCCGACCGTCCCGTTCTGGTGTCCAAAGTTCCAAATTAGCAGTAAGAACATTTCACTCAGAGCCAGTCGCGATGTTCTACTCGATGTACGCGTACCTCTCAAACCTGCCGCGTCTTCATGTGCTCGGCCTGGCCATTATTGCCTATGTCGTCTATTACCTAATCCAGGTGGTCAAGGTGAGTGTGATGTCGTCATTTCCCGTGGCTGACTAATGCGGTATAATTACAGCGACCTATAATCGCTTGTTCGGACGGGCCGTTCAAGCAGTACCTGATTCGGAAGGTGCCCACCCTGGAGAACAAGTACTGGCCTACTTTCTGGTGCGTTGAGAGCCGTGCCCAGACCGTTCTTGCGAGCCTGCTGCGCTCCAAGAGTCTGCCCCGTATCAATTACCGCCGCGAGATACTCTGCCTGAAGGATGGCGGAGAGGTGGCTCTGGACTGGATGGAGGAGGGTTGCAACGCGAATGCCCCTTGCATTCTGATACTGCCCGGACTGACCGGCGAGTCGCAGGCGGAGTACATCAAGTGTCTGGTCCTCGCAGCCCAGCAGTCCGGCATGCGCGTGGTGGTCTTTAACAATCGCGGCCTCGGCGGCATTGAGCTGAAGACGCCACGGCTCTATTGCGCCGCCAATTGTGAGGATCTGTGCGAGGTGGTCAAGCACGTGAGGAAAGTCTTGCCGGCTCACTGCAAACTGGGGGCCACAGGCATCTCCATGGGCGGCCTGATATTGGGCAACTATTTGGCGCGCAAGAGCGAGGAGGCCCGCAGCATTCTGTCGGCGGCCAAGATCATCTCTGTGCCGTGGGATGTCCACAAGGGCAGCGCCAGCATTGAGAAGCCAGTGATTAACAGCTTGCTGGGTCGCCATCTCGCTGGCAGCCTGTGCCGCACGCTGCGCAACCACTTGGACATTTACAGGGACATCTACCAGGACTCCGACATTGACATACAGCGGATCCTGCGCTGCACGACCATCAAGGAGTTCGACGAGCTGTTTACCGCCAAGCAGTTTGGCTATGCCCATGTCAACGACTACTACTCGGATGCCACGCTCCACAACAAGCTGGATCACATCTCAGTGCCGCTCCTCTGTCTGAGTGCTGCCGATGATCCGTTCCAACCGTTGGACGCCATCCCCGTCAAGGCTGCCAATCAGTGCACCCATGTGGCAATTGTTATCACGGCGCGTGGAGGCCACATCGGTTTCCTAGAGGGCTGGTGGCCGTCCACAAGGGATCAATACATGGGTCGACTGTTCACGGAGTACTTTACCAAGGCCCTCTTTGACGAGGATGGCGAGTTTCAGCACACCTCCGACAAAATGCACGAACGCTTTCTAGCCAAAGAGACCGTGGCCCTGGCTGCGTCCCCTCTGTTGTTGGACAAAAAGGTGGTAGTGGTGGACCATCTGGACCACAAGGTCAAGCTGACGTAGAGGCTGCTTGATGAGATGAGATGATGATGCTCGCAATACTCTTGCTCAACTATTGCCTAACTAGAGGCGTTTCGTTTCCTTACGATAAACTACAAAAATATATACAAAATTACCTGCGCATACATAAACTCCGTTTGCGATTCCGAAGACTTTCCGAACACATGTGATAGATTAGCTGAATAGTTGTATGAAACAAACAATTAATCATAATAATCCGAATCCAAAGTGTTGTAATACTCAGTAAGTCAAAAGTCAGTCAGGGAACAGAACCTCACAGAACAGGGACAACATTCGACAGTTGAAATGCATATGTAGATGCTTAAATTAATAATAGTATTCGTGACATTAGGTACATATCAGATTGGAATAGAGACAAAAAGCTTTACGATTCTTAGAGGTAAATTCAATAAAAATATATATGACACAATGCAATAATCTTATATTTTTACAAACTCCGTATATTTAACTAATAAAAAATACAACGCTTAATAAAGAGAACAAATAAAATACACATCCCATGCGTTATTAGTAGATTTGACAGGGGTGACACGAGTAGATATGGATTACCAATAACACCCTCTCAATAAAACCCGATTCCTACAGCTAAAAGAGACAGTTGGCCATCGTCTAAATGGGCTTGTAGAGCAGCGTCGTCACGTACTTCTTGCGATAGCGATGCGTGGCACTCAGCACCATGACCCCCTCCTTGATGGATAGAGCATACAAGTGATTCAGCATCACATGGTTCGGCTCAGGCAACAATGTGGGCTCGCACTGCAACAACGTGGGGTAAAAGAGATCCAATTAAGATGAGATGCTTATCGGTATAGAGCGGCTAGTGAGTAACTCACCGAGAGGGGAGTGTCCTTGTTGAGAATGACCTGCAGCAAGTGGGGCGGCAGCACTGGGGGGCCGGACACTTTCTCCCAGGGCTTGGCCTGCGGCACCTCCTGCGAGTACTCCTTCTCCGCATAGTTGGTCACGTTCTCGCTGTCTTTGGCCAGAGCTTGAAATACCTCGAAATCAGATGGCCGCACAGACACCAAATTGTTCTTCTCCCCCTCATCGTTGTCCACACTTTTCTGTAATGCAAAACCAATGAGCAATGGCAATTGATTGTAATTATAGTTTCCATTCCATTTCACTACAGTGGTGGCTACATATATTAGTACACATTACTTGTGTACTTACTTTGTTGTTAGGTAATGTTTACATTTTTCTCCCACTAAAAACAAATGAAGCCAAAAATGAGGAGGAAAAATGGCCAAATGCGCATCTCTAGACCCCTTCCTCTCACATTGACACCCAATAGAGATTACGCTGGGGCTTTCGCTCTTGTTTACTGCGATTACACAACAGCAGTAACGAAAATCAGTAACTGCGTCATTTGAGTGGTGCCTCAAAGAATATCGATTTTCCCTAATTGACTCACCAGCTTGGGATCGTGTGTCCATTCGCCGTCCACACAGAATTTGTACTGGTGGTCGCCCTCGGGCAGATCGATGATGGTCACAAAATTTCCATGGCTGCGGACCATTGTGATGGGCTTCCAATTGGAGAAGGTGCCTGAAATGGTCACGTTCTTGCCGCCGCCATCCCAGCGAAGGACTGTGGGCAGGGCGGTTTTCCTTATCTCGTCGTCGTCATCGCCAGCCCCAGCCCCAGCCAGCGGGGGCAGCAGTGATCCAGCGGCCTGCTGCTCCTCTTCGGTGTTATCCATGATTAACTTCTCTCCGCTGCTACTGCGTAGAACAGCTGTTGATTCGCTGCTATCAGCTGTGCGCTTAGCTGCCGCTACCGCTCCCGCGCCCGTATAATACGGGTCGTCGTCGTCTTGCGATGAGCCTTCGTTCAAGACTGCAGTATGTTTTTTGTCGAACGAGAAAGCTTGGCCTCCCGCTCCAGTTCCAGCCAAAGCTGCACTCCCGCCATGTGCCCCAGCACCCCCAGCACCACCGCCAGCTGCGCTTGAAACCGAGTCACGAAAATGTGCGGGAGAACTTGGCGTTGAGAGGTCAGTGGATTTGTGGCGCTCTCGCATATGGACGGTGGAGCTGCCCGCGTTGCCCATATTATATATAATATTTCAGTTATTGCCGTTTTCGCAGTCTCTCTAGAAGGTTATGGCTCGGCTCGCCTCTTCACGAACTCAATTCTCTTGCTGTTTTTGGCACTTTGTTTTCCTTGACTCGTCTCTCTCGTTTTTCGCTTATTCGCTCTTTCGTTTCCGCGTTTTGTTTGGTCCAATAAACTATTACGGCTCGGAGTTATGATTTGTTTTGTTGCAAAAGCAATATTTGGCATTTAACGTGCAGAAAACTGCATTAGTTAATTATTATTATTTATTTAATTATTTAATCTTGTTACGCTCGGAACCCCGGGTTGCTAGCAAAGCTATCGATTTAGTATCGATAGCTGAAACGCATTTGTGAGAAAATAAATGAGTAGATGAATTTTCTGTTCCAGGTCCCCATGTCCTTCGGCAGGTGTGGGATATAGCGATTAACCAATTGGAGGCCTGAATTGCAGGAGTGGAGTCAATGGAGTGTTTTTTCTTTTATTTTTTAGTATGGAATTAATATTCCGTACACGCTCACCACCAGTTCCACCGTGCCAACTGTGGATACACTTTCCGATCTGTCAAACGCCCCAGAACTTCCTTCCGATACAATATCTTCTGCAGATTCCTCCTCTTCCTATTTAGGGGTATTTTAAGGCCGTTAAGGATATTATTTCAACAAAATCGATAGTACCAAAAGTATCGATATCGTCAAAAATTAACATTAAAATATCGGTACTATTGTGCGATAACTGCAACTTATATTCGTTTTATTTTGAAATAGCATCCGATATTGAAATAACAAACACAACTGGAATAGAAAACAAAATGTGTATGTCTCCACTGGATCTCCTATGTGTCTCGATCCCCGAGTACTTAATGATCCAAAAATCAATCATACTCATTATTGATTAATTGCATGTTTATATATGTCATATATTTGTACTAACGAGCAAGTACATTTCATGCTTGAATAGTTTAATTGTTTTCATTCGGTTTGGCTTGAATTTCAATATTATGCCCTCTCTTCAATAGGGGACATTATTTCATACCAAAACTCGTCTTCAAGGGAATGTTTTCGCGGGTACGATGGAGCGCAAGGGCATCTATGATTCGATTTGGGAAAGTTTTAAATTTTCCAAATTTATTATGCCCGAAATGAAATCCACCAAGTTTTTCAATTGTCACGTAACAATGGCCGCGTTCAAATCGTTTTCACTTATAGTCCTGATTGTTCTTGCATGTGCAGTGGCTGGTGTAAGCAAGGGGATGGATCTAGGATCTTTGGGTTCTGTTTTGGAAACCACTTGCTGACTATATACCTCTTTCAGGTTAGCTGCAAATTCGAGTTCACCAACCTGAAATGTACGACCTTGGAACAGGAATTTGTAGAGTTTGACAGGTGTTTTCTAAAGTCTGTCAACCGGACCTACAAATACCTCACCGTTAGCACCAAGATCCACGTGCTCCCGTTAAACAGTGCATCCGTTAGTTGTTTCTTCCATTTAAACTTCGATCGTTCCCATCACCAAGTGTCCTTCCAGATCCAGACGCAAGTGCTCAAGCGGTTGAACGGCTACAAGCCATTTCTCTTTAACTTCACAACCGACGCATGCATGGTTTTTGGTGGAAAAATGAATCCGACGACTCGATTCTTCTTTGGACTAATGGCCCCCTACTCGAACATGAACCATTCCTGTCCCTACGATGTGAGTTTCGGCCATAGCGATCATACATTGCCACTCGACTGATGGTTTCCACTGCATTATTCCACAGCATGACATTATTGTAGAGAAGCTTCCGATCAGCTTTCTGAACGAGCAACTCACCAGAGTTCTGCCATTTCCGGAGGGTGATTACTGCGTCAAAAATGTATACTCGTTCGGTGGAAAACCACGAGCTCAGACCGAGGTACACGTACACATTTCCTAAATTGAACAGTAAACAGACATACCATAGATGTATCACTTCATACAAGCACCTAACCATACAGCATATTAGATTTGCCAGTTCAGCAGATTTTGAAGCGAGAGCTCCCAAATCGCATTGAGAGATTTTAGCTTCGGTGTCGAACCGCTCGCCTCTGGGAGCTGTCGCAGCATTTTCTGTTGGGACTTTTCTTTAGCTTGGCCTGTATGAAGTAATACAAATATACGCTATGGAAAAGCTTTCAAGCCAAGCTTCGATTGCGATTGCGAGCAGCTTTGTGTTTTTATCGGGCTTTAGGTGCTGACGGTTGGTGCGCTTCAGTCGGCTTTCTGTTTTGCTGTTAGTTTTGTTTCTCAGCTTTTCTTGTCGGTGTCGTCGGTTCAGTCGTTGCTGAAGCGTGGATTATTTCGATTGTTGCGGTTGTTGTGCAAGTGCAAGGCAAGTCACGTACCCGTACCCGTACCTGCCGTTACAGTAAATAAACCAACAAAAATATACAAATCAATGTAACAAATAATTTACCATTGATGCGGCGATCGTTGATTGATTAACACATCACTCACATACACAAACACACACACACATACACACTGCACTGTTCTGTGTGGGTGTGCATCATCATCTGGCCAAAAATAAACGTTTATAATAATAAAAAGTGCCGCGCGAATTTTATCGTGTGTCGGAGTCCACCGCCAAACAAGTAAACCCACCCGCCACGGCCGCGCGTGCGTGTTGTAACTTTTGATTAGCTTCGGAGTCGGATCGGATCTGAGGCTTCTTCCACTCCAGTGCACCTCCTTGGAACATTGCGCTGCTTGCGTTTTTCATAAGTTATCGCCGCCTACATCTCGTCGTTTCTTTTTGTTGTGGTTCTGACGGAGGTGAGTGTGCCGCCTTCTCGCAGGAATGCCTGTTCTCCGTCTCTCAGTGAATACGAGAGCCGAAATAATCATGTATACGACTATGGGATACACTCAGGATACGATACCTACCCACAGAGCATTTGTGTTTGTTCGATAGATATATAGTCATAGATAAAACTCGTAATAAATGTAGATTCTGTGAAATGTATATTTCTGAACTCTTTGGGAGGAAAACAAGACCCACCCAAGTGTTTAAATTCATTAAAATCCTAGACATGCAGGGATCCACTGGCCTTGTTACAAAAATAATACTCGTAATATCAAGTTTAGACCATCCTTCCGACATCCTATGCAAATACAATATGTATGTACATATATCCCCTGGCCCTCAACAAGTACAGGGTATAAAAAGCAGAATGCCTCACGAGTTTTCGAAATGCTCACTGGAATTGGCAATGCCGATGCGCATTCATTTCGGAATTGCGAATTCCCTGCACATGCCACAAGCGGAAGATGCCATACCATTACCATGGGCAAACAAGTGAAATTTACGACACATATTTTGTAATTATTGGCACAGACCCACACAAAAAACATTTTTAATGCATATTAGCAAGGGGTATGGGATGGGATTGGGATTGGGGATTGTTCTGCGGCTATCGATGTGGGCTGATGCCAGCGGATGCGAATGCCAGCACAGATGAGATCATTTCTAAAACCGATGGCGAGCGAAGACCCAAAGAATTGGCCAAAAAGGCAAATATCTTGTATGCGCTTTGTAAAGCCATTAATCACGCAGCGAAGAGGTGATGTCGAATCCCAGTGCTCGTTCTGGATCTCTGTGAGTCACCTGTATCTTAAAAACCGAACCCGAACCCAAGATCCAAGAACTTCTTGGCTTTCATTAGTCATTTGGAGAATGTTGGCCGGCCTCTCTCTGCCTCTGCCTCTGATTCTATCGCTTGTTCGGCAGCGGAATCTAATTAATTCTCTTCTGATTCCATTAGGGACCCAGTAAGTGTTTGTCTCAGCCAAATGCTGTCCGGCTAATGGCCGATAGATGTGGAGGTCTTTCAGCGCCCCAGTAGAATCGATTGGGCCAAACCGCAGCGTCATCTTTGGATTGGGCGCAGGTGGAAGCCCCAATCAGACAGAAGAGACAGAAGAAGTGACCTTGAGGGTAATAACTCACCCGCGACACCCCGAAACACCCGCGTCTTTCTGTTAGTCATGCCCGGAATGCAGCCGAGCAGCATTGCCAGCTGCAAAGCAGCAGGCCAAAACCGGATGGCATCTACCAGCATAAAATCTAACGTCTAATGCCTAACAGCCACACACACACACACACATGCAGTTCCACGTACTATTATATGTGTGGGCTGCCCACACTACGCGCATACGCAGGTTCTCTACCCTCCATATCATATTTAGGGGCATTATAAAGGTATTAACCGACGCTCGTATAAAGCTTTATAAAGCAAATTCCAGCTGCCGATAAACAAACAAACAAAAAATGCCAATAAGCCGCGTACAGCCCCGAAAAATCACAACAAAAGAGCCAAGAAAAACAACAAAAAGTGAGAATGCGCGAAGGCAAACGAAACCAGAATCAGAATCGTTGTCGGGGCAGGTTTCATCTCTAATGGTCTGCGGGGGGTGGTGGGAGCGGGGGCAGGCACACATCACATTTGGCTAAAAAAAAAACTGGTTAAGAGTACTCACACACACACATACAAACACAGAGAGAGACACTCTACACAGGGGCAATGCGAGGGGCAACCTCAAAGTCGGTCGAAGTCGACTGTAAGGAGGGTGGGGGGGAGGCGGTCCGGTGCTGTTGTTGGTGCTGGTTCCACCTTGAGGCGCATCTTGACTCCTCTCAGAAGTCATTTGGAATTGTCCCAGTCGAACAGAACAGAAATCAATTTGTAATTTATGCACTTGCTCCGCCGACTTCCATTACCCATTACCCATCTCCAGCCAAATCCGTGTCCTATACTCGATCGTATGTGCAATATTTCTGTAGAGTGATTAACATATCGCATTCCAAATCGTTAGCCAAATCGTTTATACTCCCTTGTTTACTCGAATATTTTATTATTCTGTTTACGCTTGCGAGTGCGACTGCGACTGCGAGATGCTGTTTCTTTTGTGCTTGTTGCGAGTTCGTTGCCTAAGTCTTTCGTTTTGGTCTTGAGTTTTTGAGATTGGCATTTGGACGGCGTACATTTCATGGCCATGCTCGTAGATTTGTAAGCAGTCCGTGTAAACGGCCATAATCGCCCATCCAATTACGCAAAGAGCCAAAACAAATGCGGCCGACGGACGAACGGACGGACAGCAATCAATTTCGAGTATTGGTCGGTGGTCGGGGGCTGCTACTCGTACAAATGCGTGAAGCATCCGCTCTGACCTTAGCCACTTGGCTGGCCCGAATCGCAGACCCAATTGCTCTACGAAAAACGATTAGCCAGCACGCAACAACATGGCACAGAAATACAAATACAATACAGAAAGTTGTTTGCATAGTTGATCGAATCTGTTATGTACCCTGTAATGCCCATCTTCACAGGGGCAGAAAGAGAGTTTACCAAAATGTATTATTCAACGGAATTTTCATCAATCCAACTGGAAGTTAGATGAAAGTTATGCTATTCCTCCCATTCCCATTCCCATCCATCCCATCCCCCCGAGCAGCCATCAACAAAGAAATGGAATTTGCCGTTAACGACTTTTGAGCAACAACTTTGTAAAGATTATGTACGTATATATTTATGTATGTATGTATGTATGTATGCCTGGACAGGTTTTTGCAACTCATTAATAAATTAACAGGTGGATGTGACTGCGACTGTAACGCCCCAGCCCCAAAAGATGAATTGCACGATGGAACCCCATCAAAGGGAAGGGCATGATTTAATGTTTATAAATATAATTTACGCTGAGATCAAGTGGAGCTGCTACGCTATACTCTGTGATCCTCCCCTCCTTTGTTATGTACATATGTGGGCACCCCCCTCCCCTTGCCACTGTTAGCTTCTAATACCGAAAGCCCACTCAGCCGAGACGGCCATCATTTAATCTGGCGGCTGTTGCTGTTTCGGTTTCGGTTTCTGTTACTGCCCGACAGATTGCAATGTGATCTTATAGGCAAAGTTTGCTGCGGGTACAACGAACAAATTGTGTGCTTGGAGGGGCACATCTAGAGATCAAGTTTAATGGCCATAAAGCGACAAGCAAAATAAACATTTTGGTTGCTTGTTTGGCGGCGGCGGCGGCAGGGTGAACCCCTGGCCTAACCCCAGCCCTAACCCTGATCCCCAACCAAACCCGTGTAGCTCGTTCTGCCGGATTCTTGTGAAAGTTTTGGTTGGGCAGCGAAACTCATTTGATTTGGGGAGCATACTGAAAGCGAAAGACCCAGCGGCAGCAAAAGTTCCACAAGATTACACGATGGAAAACGGAAATTCAACGGAAAGAGACATCGCTGGATCACCGTTCATATCGCTTTCATAATTGATAAAAAAAAACCATCGAAAGTGACAAGACCCATCCGTTGGTATTGCATTCCGTGGCATACCGAGGCATTCCGCGGCATTCGAGTCGAAATCGAAGGTGAATTAGAAACGCAAACAAAAATACAAAATTACAAAAAAAAAAGCCAATGAAAAACCCCTGGGACAAGTCAACTTTCACTGTCCGCAGGCCGAAGAAGTTTGTGTGGTTGAGTGGTTGTGGATGGACTTCATTAATTAAATTGATTAACGAGCATTAGCACTTGCCACACGATCTGATCTGGCTGCGTTTGCAGCCACCATCGATCGATTGCCGAGCCATTGCCAGAGCTCTAGGCCATAATTATAATGAGCTAACAAAATAATTGTTTGTCAATCAAACATGATCGAAACTGAAATCGTGTTGGGAAATTTCGCGCAAACAGCAGCAGCACTCGCACAAACATTAACACTGTCGTATGTGGAGAGGAGATGGCTTTCGCACCTCCCAGTGGCCTGCGCGTCATGGCCCCTCAAACCCAAAACCAAGTAGCCAGAGTCACATGAACACACAGATCGGCCATCAACAAGGCATGATTGGAAAGTTTGTGTGCCCGGCCAGGCCAGGCTGCCCGCCAAAAGCTTACTTTTTTATTGGGCAATAAAAATCTGCTAATATGGTAGGGCATTCATAGATCTATAGAAATGAGTCCCTCTGCTGTCAGTACACCCTTTTTACCTCCCTCACCCTTGCTTACACAATCGATCTCGCCCCTCACCTCACCGCACTCTGCTCGGCGCAATTGAATTCATTTTAAAATCAATTTCCACTCTTTTACTTAACAATTTTGCACTTACAAGCTGTGGCTGTGCTTTCGGGCATGTTATTCTCTAATTTTGGCCAACTGCAAATGGAAATGGAGCGCTCGCGCATAATTTCGTTAAAGTATTTTTTTTGGTCAAGAGTGTTGTTGGATGTTTGATTGCCAGTAGGAGCGGCCACAGGCAATACACTTGACGCCCCAATTGGAGTCGGAGTCGGAATCGGAGTCCGAATCGGAGGCCGCACTCCCCGCCGATAGCATCGATTTATCGCCATAGCATTAATAGTTGACTATATTTTTGTTTTGGGGCCAGTAACCGGTTTCCGGTACACATAGAAATAGCCACAGATACGGATACAAATACAAATACAGATACAGATACAACCACAACGAAAAATACTCTTGTAGCTGTGGGTTTGTATTTTGAAATTTGTATCTGAGGCCCGAGACATGAATGAGCTTTTCGAATATTTCGTAACCAGTTGGACTGCATTTTTTCCACTCTTCCACTCGGGTCCACTCGTGGGGCGTGCGGAGAGGCGGGGCATGGGGATGGAAATGGAGTAGCGTGGCCAAATGCTTATGTCCGCAGCTATGCCGCGCCATAATCGATATCCCATTGGTACGAAACCAAGTCAAGTGTTCTCCCATCTGTTCAACATCGAACGTATGTGTGTGTGTGTGTGTGTGTGTGTGTCGAATGGAGTGGAGTGGAGTGGAGAGTGGAGTGCAATCGAATTGAGTTTAAGATTTTCAGTTTAATTGCGTGTGAATTGCATTTGAATGGATGTTTTGCTTGGGGTCTGTCTGAAGAGCAGTTTGCTAATTACATTTCAGTTCTAATTAATGGAAATGCCAAGGAACTCGAGACTCAATTCAGTTCAAGTAATTGCCGGGCACTTTACCTGGATGGCAGTAAAGCCAGCTTCAGCTTCAGCTCCAGCTGTAGCTCTAGGCCCAGTTTCAACCCATTTTTCCCTTCGTTAGCGGGAATTTGGCCAACTCATGATGGCACACAGGCCACAGTTGGAACACGCAGACCCATTCAGAGAATACATAGCCAGCCAGCCCCTCGCTCCCACAGCTGCGTCTCCAGCTGTGCGCTCGATTCGAAGTTTTGTTGTGCCCCAAAATGTGTGCTGGGGGAAGGGTGGGGGGCATATTGGATAACTGACGACTGCCGACTGCCGACTGGCATTAAATTTCCCCCATTTGGCCAAGTGGTTTGTTTGTTCTAACCCCCCCTCCCAGCCCAGTCGCCCAGTCGTGGATATCTAGTGCTCCAGATACGCGTCTCCACCTTATTTGAGCACATTTGCTTGACCATCCACCGTATGTGTGTGTGTTTTGTTTTGTTTGTTTATTCTGTTAATTAACATTTTTTACATACTTTTCGATTTGGTTTGCTTCGGTTTCGCTTTGGCCGCCTCAATGTCAAGCCATGTCGCTGCTGTCCGCTCTCAATGCCAGACGATGGCCAAACAAGCAAGCGATGGATGGCTGGCTGGCTGGCTGGCTGGCTGGCTGGCTGGGAGCAATAGTAATCAAAACCAGACGAGGCGGTCACCCAAACTCAAAGCCAAAGCCAAAGCAGCTGTCGTAGCTTTTGCTCGGAAGTTGAGTTGTCGTAACGGTAGCGGCTTATAAAAATATCTCCAACATACATATGTTTATATACTCGTAGCATATGGTAGTAAGTACTCACAGATAGATATTTCTGCGAGGTCTGGCATTGGACAGTGTGACGGGGAGATTAAGTACTGCCTAGTTCTCTCCTCCATCTCTCTCCACCCCACCCAAGAGATGTCACTTGGAAAAGTGGAGCAACAGCAGCAGCAGCAGCAGCCACAACGGCAGCGGAATGGTCAAGAGAGGTTGTCCGCTCCCATTCCCGTGGAGTGGTAGAAATTTTTTGCCAATCAGCAGACAGCGGACAGTGTACAGTGGACAGTGGAACGAGACCAACTAACACCAATTGTCGCTGATTTATCTTTGGGGGCCACAAACACACAGCACAAATTTCATGCAGCATGCAATTTGCCTGTCCAAAACTGTGGCACCACCAACACAAGCAAACAACAAGCAACAATTGTTGGTGTGGTGTGGTGTGGCGTGGTGTGCCGTTCCGTGCCACATTTTGACGCCCATTTCAGCGCCATTTATCAGAGTGCTTGGAGGCATGGAGCAGGTAGCTGCCATTAGGTTTGGGTCTGCTTATTTATGACAATTCATTAGCCAGATTTCTGGGGATTTTGTCTGGCTCAAGTTGAAGTTTGGCCCCGACAGCTGTCACTGGGATCTTTGATTAGTTTGTTGAACGCGGCCCAGGCCTTCGATTTCTCTGCGCTGCAAAGGCGTTGGAAAAGGTACACGGACGGGGGCGGCGATCATTGAACTGCCAGCGAGCCAGCGAGCGAGCGAGCGAGCACTTCACACGCAGCTTAGCCCGCTCCCGGAGCAGATCCCATCGATGGGTGGGTCTCCCCCCAACCGAAATATGTGGCACTATCTGAAGAAGAGAAACGTGTTTCTTTCGACACTTTCTGCAACGAAATGAATCTCTTAATGGACCTGTGGTGCGGCCGTGGTGTGGCCTGGGAAATTTCCTTGTCATTGTTTTGGACGTTGCAACAAATCATTTTCACAGATCTCCATCTCCATCGCCATCGCCATCCCAAGACCCGAAACTTGTGCAATTCTTTGGCTAAACTAATAAATAATTTGTATAAATTTCAGGAGCTGAGATGTGTGGCCCTACCATCGCTGTGGACCCGCAGATGTGCTGATCACACAAATATTTTATTATATAATAATACCGCCAAAATCTCCGTGCAAAATCAAACATTCCACAAAAGAAGACAAGGCGCAGAGAGAGAGAAAGAGAGAGAGGAAATTCAATAGAAACTCCCCGACAATCGCCAGAAATTATAAAGAAATCAATTATACCAACACAAAATGTCTATAAATAGGGGGAAAGATCCCCAGCCGGAGCCGCAATCGAAGCACCGCTCCAGCAGCCCCGCCCTGAAGGGAATCGCTTGGAGCACTTTGCTGGCGGTGCTCGCCGCCTGGTGTTGCCTCGAGATGGCCGAGGCACACGTGGGCCTCACCTACCCACCAGCACGTCAATACGATCTGGACTTTCTGGACAATTCGCGGACCAAGGCGCCGTGCGGCATGCCCAAAGGTGAGTAGATCTCTTGGGATGCACCAAGTCCGACCTGCATTCCAGCCTTTTGCTAGCACGGGGATGGGGAATCTCAGTTTAAGCGTCCGTTCGGAGCTGCAGCCATGCGATGAGTAACATTTCCCATTTCCCAATTCCCCATTCCCCATTCCATTCGTGCTGCCCATTCCATCGATAACTGATTGCCGCGATCGTAATATGTATATGGCTCATTATGGCCAGTTATTGCTTTGCTTTTCGCTTTTCGCTTTCTGCTTTGCTTTGTTGTAGTAGCAATTGGTCAGGCACGTTCGGTACAGTGCGTTTCACAACAACTGTTTGCTGAATGCCTTCATGGTGGGTATTACGGATTTCAGATTGAATGCTAGAACCCACAGAGACGCAGTCCATTCTGCTGAAAATTATTTGGCGCTCAAGCAATGAGAATAATTTGTAATCTCCTCCTTCCTTTATTCGTCTCCTGCTGCCCAAGCCTTTACAATTAATTATTTTATTATCCCTTGTAAGGTTTTTTGTGTCTCACTCTCTCTTAACAACATAAACAAAACGCTCGCTAGAAACGCATATGTAAGAGAGAGAGAGAGGGAGAGGGCGATCATAGACTTTTGCAACTGACTGTTTTGTTTTGTTTAGTTGAAATTCATAATTGAGAGAGACGTGCACTTTTGCTTTTGCTTGCATAACACTTTACCTACACATGTGCCACCCCACCCCACACACACCCCGCTCCCCCCTGCCCATACATATTATGCCTATGCTTTAGTTGTTTTGTTTTGTGTGGCATCTTGCTCAATGCTACTTGTTGCTGTTGTTGTTGTTGCGGCTGAAAAGTGTTACCAATTAATTTGCATATCGCGAGCAAAGCAACAGGCAGCGGCAGCGGCAGCAGCGCTGCAAGAGAGACTGAGACAGAGAGAGAGAGAGAGAGGCAACATTTTGGGGGCCATTCACTTGCTCGCTCGCACTGTGTGTGTGTGTGCGTGAATCCCAGTCCCCAGAAATTGGGTCACACACACACACACAAACACACTCACACATGTGGAGATTATGAGTGGTATTATGATTTTGATTATGATTTTTGGTTAAATGCACTTTCGAAAATCGAATAAAATAAAATAAAATACATCAGACACATGTGCGCGCAGCCCTACGATTTTGACATTTGATTTGCGATGAGCGGATGGGGCGAGCAGTGTGGGGTGGGGTGAGGTGTGGTGCAGGTGCAGGTGATTGCCATATATATTTATACTGTTTGCATATCAATTATATGCCCTCGCCGCCGACAATTGCCTTGAGAGATGGCTGGCTGGCTGGATGGATGGCTGCCTGGCTGTCGTAATTGGCAACTGGCGAATGGGCCAACAGCAGCAGCAGTCGAGGCAGCGGCTACCAGCCAACACGTGTGCCGCATCAAAATGCCAAATCAATTTCCATCGATATGTCTATAAAGTATCTGTACATACTTATAAGTTATGGTGCACAACCCGTCGAACGGCATTTTTGCGTGGAGTCTCTTGGCCATATTTTGAATGCGAGGAGAAACTTCCCTTGCGCTGCCTTTCCACTTTGCAGCTTTGTTGGCTTATCACTCGACTGGTGGGCATCCGTGGAGCCAGAGTTTTAGCCTCTTCCACATGCGGGGATATCTAATCATTCGCTTGGCGTCAAAAAGAACTCGCGAATCATGGACCCTCCCTGTCCAGCCCAATCAGTGAGCAGGCTGAGTGAGACTCGAGCAAGTTTTCGTGCAAAATTTCCTGCCTAGTTCCTTCTATTGATGAGCTGGCATTAGTTTTGGCAATTTTTATTCCTTGCTTCCAAGATACTCCAACGAAATGCAACTGGAAAGGGTATCTACATACTATCTATAGCTGCGGCACTTGAAGCCAGTCTTTCATTTTCGATTTCGTTGGCAGTTTCGTTTTGTTTTCTTTGGCTTGGCCGTTAATTATATACGAGTACTCGTACGCGCACACACACACACACACACACTTGCGTTGCGTTGCGTTGCGTATACGCAACGCGGGCCGCCGGTTGGGCCTGTCTGGTCGCCTGGTCGGTCGGTGGCACGTTTAACCCATTTCGGGGCATGACAACTTTTGCCTTCGCCTGCGGCCTGCCAAACGCGAATTGAATTGGCCAAGCAGGTTGCCTGGCTGCTGCCGCATCGATGCTGCAGCACATGCGTCTGCAGCGGCATCTGAGGCTGTGGCTGTGGCTGCGGCTGCGGCTCCCTGCCTGCCTTGATGATGATGTATGCGCGGAGAAAAGGCAAAGTGGAATGCAACATGCTGCAGCAAGTGGGGAAACTTTCACTTGTGCATTACGGCACACACAGAAGCCGCCGCCGGGAACCAAACCACCGACCAGAGTCCCGGCCACCATCCTCGGCGGTTACGGCATGCCCAAAATGGAAACAACTATATCTGTAGCTGCATGTAGCTGTAGCTGTATTTGTATCTGTATCTGTATCAGTGGCTGTTTCTGTGTAGCTGTGGCTGTGGCTGTAGCTGACAGTGACAGCTAAATGTAGCTGCATCGCTCATTACAGTTGTTGTTGAGATGCTTCTGCCCTTTCCATCGTTGCTGACCTCTGTGCCGCCTCTTGCATCTTGTTTGCATTACCATTACCATTACCTTTACCCCCATTGCCTCCTTCCCCCCGATCTTCCATCTCCCATTTACCATCTCAATTTGTTCGTGTTTGACACTCTTTTCAACTGCTTTTGCTTTGTTTTTGCTTTGGCCGCAAGAGACTTGACTGCCGCTGCCGCTGCCTCTGCCTCTGCCTCGAATGGAGGTCAAGTTGCGGTCGCCTCTTGTGTCACACTCGGCGGATTGGCGGTTGGGCAATCGCCAGTTGACAAACCATTGCTGTCGATAATTAGAAGAGCCATCAGCATCAGTCCAACAGTCCAACAGCCCATCAGTCCATCAGTCCAATCCAAATGCCAGTTCCTATGTGCGGCCTATGGGACCCGATCTATCTGGCTAACTGAGTCATGGCAGCCGGAATTGTGCTGGTTAATTTCTCAGACCTAGACCGAGAGCAAAGCCTGTAGACTGCGATTGTCACGCACGGCCTGCGACAGTCGTTCAGAATATCAATGAGAGTGACATTTAAGCGGCAGACACGGACACGGACACGGACCTGCCGACGTATACGTAATATCGTAATGGAGAACCCATAAATACCAGCACCAGCTCCAGCTCCACATGCACTGCAAATATCTGCATCTATTGACTGGGAGACATGGTATCTGGCAGGCCAGCCATAAATACTGCAAAGTGCCTGCCACTGGACAACAGTGGGAAAAACAGTGGAGGGATGTGGCGGGGCGGGGAGCAGGGGCAGGCGTCACGAGCAATTAACTAAAGCGAAACTCCTTGACCACAGAAGTGGCGGCAACAGCAGCAACCAATGCAAATATCGAGAGCTGGCAAAGCGCTAACCACTTGGCGTCGAACGGTGGCAAGTGGCAAGTGGCATGCGGCAAGCAGCAGGCAGCTCTCTGGGCTCGGACTCGGGCTCTGTGGCAGTGTTGCCAAAGCCAAATGAATTTTATGGCATGTTATGGCATGCTTCTTTCTCCTTCCTCTGCCTCCTCTGACTCTCGTTCGGCTACTGCTATGCCGCAAAAATTTATTGCTCTCAACGGCGCATGCGCAACGCTTCGTTAGCCTAGCCGCTTGCCTGAAGTTTATTTGTCAACCTTTTGCCAGTGCACACTGTACCTGCTCCGCCCCCGCCTGCTCCTCCACATTCTCCTCCACTCGGCTGCTCATTGCGGAAGTCTTTGTTACGGCTACGTGAGAGGCGTACACCATATTTGGCTGCTGTTGTTGCTGTTGCTGCTGCTGCTGCACTGCTTCTGGTGTGTGGCACATGCAATTAGAATGCATGCAAGCGAACATTCTTCTATTTACAAGCGAATTGCCTCAAGGTTCGCCTCTGTATGGAGAGTGCGGAGAGTGGGGAGAGTGGGGCGATTGGGGGTATGGTATCATGATGCAATGCCATGCCACCCATAACCCAAAGGTAAAGGAGAAGAAAACAAGAACCTTGCGTGTCGCTCAGATCTACGAGCAGTAACTGTTAGATGCTTCAGCTCCATCAGATATGGCATTCCACTATGGCGGGCCAAATTAGCTGAGTTTTCAATCAATTATAAACCGATTTCACGCGAATCTCCGCCAGAGAAGACGCCCCTGCCGCTGCCCCAACTTTAGCCACTTGGCAGACGGGGACAGACTTTCGAAATGGCCAGACGATGTCGGCGAGTTCAAGCTCAAGCAGCACACAGATTCACAGATACTCTCTACACACACACACACACACACAGACACAGATACGAGCAGCCAGACAGACAGACAGACAGACATTCATGCAACGCAGGCAGCCTCAAAGCCACGGCGCAAAGGTGAACAACTTTCGCGACCTGCTGCTCATGGGAAATATGACAAGCGTAGAAGCGAGAAACACGAGAAAAAAAAAACACCGTATAATATATTGACCAGGCCTGGGGCGACCTCTCGAACGGATCGGATCGGATCGGAATGGCCACATGAGAAACACCCAAAAACAAAAACTGAAAACTGAAAACCGAAAAACGAAAAACACCTGCTAATTTTGTTGCATTGAGATGGGATGGTGTGGGGTGGGTAGGGGAGGGGGCATTCACGCGATTGGGGCAGGGCGACTCGACGGGTTCCGCCCCACATTTTGGCATAATTTGTCCGATCCAATGCGATCCGAACCGAACCGTTGTCTCGATTTATTAATGGGAACACCATTTGATTTATCCCCCGATAGCCGCGCATATCCCTACCTCCCTCCCTCCCTCCCTTCGCTGCCATGTGCTTAACCCATTTCCGATCTGGTTTGACGGCTTTTTTCGTATCAAAACAAAAGAAAACAGAAATCAGAAATCTAGTGGAATTGGAATCTGGGGTAGGCCATGGGAAGCGAAGCTGTGTGGTCCAGAGGTCCAGAGGCTGGGGGCAGATGTATGTTGACTGCAGGTGCAATGATCCGAATTCGAATTTGAATTCACATTCAATTTCGAATCGAACTGCAGTTGCATTTGCATTTCCCCAGGGTTTCCACATGAATGGAGATCTAGGGATCTGTGCTTTGCTACGTTTCTATTCTCCACTGATTCGCGTTGTTGCGCAACTGAAACCAAAAGTTTTACTGCCAAAGAACATCCACTGACCCACAAAAGATACATCAGCGCACAGCTGCGGCTGTGGATACCGCCGATATCTGTCCATCCGCATGCCGCTATGCAATCGACTGGAGAGTACCCCAGTACGCCAGGCAGCTGCCAACGGCACTCTGCACTGGATATACCCCACCTCGAGCTCGAGGGTAGCCAAATGACTGCACGTCATGTCCATCGGCTGAGACTGGGCCTGTCATCGTCCGGCCATATTGGGCCGCCAAGCTGGCAGCTGCACGACCATCGAGCGCCAATTGAATGATTCAAGTGGTCACTTGGACTCGCCGCATTTTGCAGCATTTTGCCAGCCGTGTATCCAACCATTTAGGATGACTCTTGGCTATAGCTCTGGTCTATAGTCTATAGTCCGACTATGTCTATGTCTCTGTCTCTGTCTCTGACTTTGGCTAACTGGCTGTGCAATCTGCAGCCGTGCCAGCAGTAATCATAATTTTCAGCTTCCTTATTTGTCGACAATTGCAATTGCCGCATGTCGGGAAAGTGACACTCCTCCTCCTTTCGCTTTCGCAGATATCCAGGCATCTAACAGGGTCTGGTCTGGGCCCGTTTAATGGCTTCAATTAGCGACTCGTTCGCCGCTTATTGGCTGCCAACGACGTTCGAGGCAATGTGCACTGGGCACTGATACTCTGGGTCTGGTCTGGTGTGGTCTGGTCTAGCTGCATCTTCAGGTTGTTGTCTTTTCACAGCTGGTCAGCGTCAGTGGCGGAGATTACCGCATGGCTCTTATGCAACATATGAAATTTGTCTGATTTCTTGGGCAGGGCCACAGCTGGAGAGCTGGATGCCTTGGGGAGTTCATCCACAGGTGCATGGCGCCCTAAATGAATGAATGACACGACACGACTGAATAGGCTGCACTCGATGCCAGTCAATGCAGAACCAGTTACGCAGCAAAGCAAAGCAAACCTTTAATTAGGCGACCATCCTCATATGGGAGTTACTGGGGACAGACATCGTTGGTTAATCATTGTAATCATTATAATCATGGGTCTGATCATGCTCTGATTTCCTTACTACAGGCTCCATCCGCACCTCGCTGCTGTCCGGCTCGATGTTCAATGTCACCTGGCACCTGGCCTATCCACACAAGGTAAGTTTATGGAGCGGGGCAATGGGAGCAGAACACGCCTTATCTGGGGTGGGACTAATTAGCCGCGAAGCACGACTCGAACCACAATGATTGCCTCACATGCAGACGCGTAGTCAGTAGTCAGATGGGTATTCCCATCATTGTGGATTCAGAGATCGCGTCGCAAGTTCTCAGTCATTGTGTGGCCTGATCGTGGCTCCATTTGATCATCTGAGAGAGGTCTAATCAGTGGGGCAATCTTTTCCAGGGCGGCTTTCGGCTGCAACTGCTGGATGCCCTTGATCGGCCCGTTCTCGACCTGACGCCGCACGTCAACAACTCGGAGTTTGTGCGCACGGACGTCACGTGAGTGTTGAGGCTCAAGCCGCAGCCCTTGCTCTGGCCTGACACAGATTCCTTCTTCTTGCAGCGCCCAGGCGTATCCCGTGAACTTACCCAAGGACTTTGAGTGCTTCAACTGCACCCTGCGTCTGCTGCGGCAGGCCGACGAGTGGTCCAACAGCTACCGGTTCTGGTCGTGCGCCGACGTGGACATCAAGCAGCGGAAGGACTTCAAGGAGACGTGCTCCGGTCACGGCAAGTACTTCCCCTCGCGCTGCAAGTGCGAAAAGAATTACTACGGAGCCCAATGCCAGTACCGGGATGAGTGCGTCGCCGACTCCGACTGCGGCGTCCAGGGAAAGTGCATTGACCTCGGTGGCACCTCGCTGCCCCGCCGACAGTGCTACTGCAACTTCGGCTGGTTCGGGCTGGGCTGCAACAAGCGATCGCCCTACAAGAGCACCGACCTCGACCTCTCCTCCTACACCAAGAAGGAGCTCTCGGCCGACTACCACGTCTACTGGCGGCTGCTGGAGGAGCAGAAGGAGATCGAGGTGGTGCTCAAGGTGAACGGCACCTCATGGGCCGGTTTCGGCTGGCGCCCGCGCGGCCTTACCCCAGAGTGCAAGAACTTTCCGCTCATACGGGACATCGGGGATCTGACCACGACTCTGGAACCGAAAAGTGAGCCGGAACCGAAGAGCGAACCGGAACCGAAGAGCGAACCGGAACCTAAGAGTGAACCAGAACCTAAGAGCGAACCGGAACCGAAGAGCGAACCGGAACCGAAGAGCGAACCGGAACCTAAGAGCGAACCAGAACCTAAGAGCGAACCGGAACCGAAGAGCGAACCGGAACCTAAGAGTGAACCAGAACCTAAGAGCGAACCGGAACCGAAGAGCGAACCAGAACCTAAGAGTGAACCGGAACCTAAGAGTGAACCAGAACCGAAGAGCGAACCGGAACCTAAGAGTGAACCGGAACCGAAGAGCGAACCGGAACCTAAGAGCGAACCGGAACCTAAGAGCGAACCGGAACCTACAAGTGAACCAGAACCTAAGAGTGAACCGGAACCTAAGAGTGAACCGGAACCGAAGAGCGAACCAGAACCTAAGAGTGAACCGGAACCTAAGAGCGAACCGGAACCTAAGAGCGAACCGGAACCTACAAGTGAACCAGAACCTAAGAGTGAACCAGAACCGAAGAGCGAACCGGAACCTAAGAGCGAACCGGAACCTACAAGTGAACCGGAACCTAAGAGCGAACCGGAACCTACAAGTGAACCAGAACCTGCAAGCACACCGGAACCGGAAGCGAAGAGTGTGGCTGAGCCACAGAGTTCAAAGACCAAAAGAGTCGCCGGAGATTATGCCCAGATGGACGGAGTCAGCTCTGTCGCCACTAGCGTCTCCTACCGCGTCAGCAGCAACGCAAAGCGCAGCCGCCGCGAGGCGACAGGTAAGCATACAGTATATCTGATCAGTCCAGAGCATATATTATCCTCACTTGTAGAAGCGCCCAAGAACCGCCTGAACCCGTACACGCCGATCCACGACTTCAATCCCATGGACTGCACGGACATTGTGATTGGCGCGGCCCGTGGAATGGCCAGTCGAGTCGGAGACTACTACACGCGGGACCGATCGACCCCGCGCAGCGACGAGTTCTACGGCGGAAAGTCGAACCTGGCCCTGGCCACTGGCTTCGAAGAGAACGGCGTGACGACCATCATATTCCGGAAGAAGCTGGTGGCCACGGAGCCCACGGACCACACCCTGGACGACGCGCTAACCCATGTGATCTGGGCCAAGGGCCAGGAGCCGGGCAGCTATGTGCACGTCCCAGCCTCTGGGCTGGAGACGCAGTCCGCCACGGTGAAGGACTTCTACCAGCCGGACGAGCTGAAGTACCACGGCCACAAGATGCAGCGCGGCTTCACCCAGATCAATTTCTTTGGTGAGCAATCCCCCGATCCGAACCCACTCTGGGAAGCTGTCTCATCCCCCCTCCTTTCTCCCTTGCAGAGAAAGAGAAGGCCGCCGCCAGTGCGGACCGGACAGATCTGACCACGAATGTGCTGGACAACGATTGCTACGGCCACTGGAAGTATCCGTCCAACTGCTCGCCCCAGGAGCACACCTGCGAGTACTACGCCGCTTGGGAAACGGTCGGGCGCGGCGACGAGATGCGCTGGCACATTGAGACGTCGAACACGGAGACCTGGACGGGCATCGGCTTCAGCGAGGATCAGCGCATGTCGCAGACCGACGCCATCATCGGCTGGGTGGACAAGCGCAACGGCCGACCCTTCCTGATGGACACGTGGGTGCTGGGCTACGCCCCGCCCAAGCTGGACGATCGCCAGGACATCTACAATGCCTCGGGACGCATTGACAAGGGCGTCACGATCCTGGAGTTCAACCGGAAGCGCGTGAGCAATGATGAGCAGGACCTGTCCTTCACAGACGAACACTGCCTCTATCTGTTCTTCCCCGTCCTGGGTGGCGCCTTCAACGTGGTCAACAAGAAGATCCGCAAGCACGAGCAGGTGCCGCCAGTCTCCTCGCGCCGCGTGTGCATCAAATCCTGCGGCAAAGGTGAGTGACCCTCGCCGAGTCGCCCCAAGCGATACTCTTCTCCACTTTTGTGCCTCTCTTTGCAGAACTGGAGGCTGTGTTTGTTGGCACCAGTACGCCGGCCCCCAGCCGCCTGGTCTACGCCGTGGGCGTGAAGTTGATGAACCTGGGCGAGTCGTACGAAGCACCAAAGGCGGGCACCGTGGAGTTCAACAACCTGGCAGCCACCATCTCGGACTCCTTCAACGGCATCCTAAGTCCCCTTCCCGGATACTACAAGACGGAGATTCTGGGCTTTGAAAAGTGCGTACACCACCTAACCCCCATCTTACTGTGAGGCAGGTTCCGTGATTGACCGATTCGTTTTTCAGGGAGGGCAGCACGATGGTCGCCAAGGTGCAGGCCATGTTCGACAAGGCGGATGTGGAGAAGATGCACGACCTGGAGAACAATACGGTGGAGAAGAGCGGCGAAGGAGCCGCCCAGAAGAACGCCGATGTGATCCGCGCGGCGCTGCAGGATCAGATAGCCACCGGCCGCGTGGGCTCTCTGACGGTCGATCCGCAGTATCTTGACTTTGAGGCCTTGGAATGTAAGCCACAAACAAACCGCATCCTACACCATCTCACACATTTAACTACACTCTTCACATAGACAAGAGCACCACCGAACCGAACGCCAAGGAGACACTGCTCTCCTTCTTCGACCTGTCCGAGACGCGCCTGTACATAGTGCTCGGTCTGATAGCGGCCCTGGTGCTCATCGCTTTGATCCAGGCCTTCTGCACCATTTGGAAGACGTCACGCAAGAGCAAGAACACCAAGGTAAGCTAGATCCGCCAGGAGGTACTGGTACGGTACCCCATCGAGTTGGCATTGGTCGTGGCGTGGAGTCGAATCCTCACTGACAGCTTACAGATTTTTATAATGTTTATCCATTGTACCGTGTCGTTCAAAGCTGGTTTACGTTATACCCGAGGAGTGGCGCATGTACCAGCAGCGACAGCACCAACGCTACTACCAGCCCTCTAGCGATCTATAAGCCTCAATAGACACATCCCGCCCAGCAAACGAACAAACAACACGCACACATTCAGATCAGAAATACATGCATACCCATCCGTAATCATCCTCCGAGCCCAGACATCCATCAGCTACTCAGCTACCAGCTGCCTTAAGTGCATTTAAGGATCACAGAATCCCATCCCAGAACTATAGTTAGTCCGCGCGGAAACGAACACTCTCTCGATCGTGTACCATTTGCCAGCTGTTTGCGTTTATCCAAATCTTGCGAGTGTCTAGAACTGAATTGGTAATTGACATTGCGTTTTCTGGTTTGTTATTCTGTTTTTCTGTTTCTATTTCTGTTCTTGTTGCCATTAACACGTAAACACTTCACCCGCTAACCCACCACAATCCAATTCAATCGCTAACTGCCTTGTCTTCTGTCTTCTCTGTGTATCTCCCTCCCACTCCCACATCTGTCTCTTTAACCAACAATAATTCTGTGTTTCCAGGGCTTTAAAGTATTTTCTAATCTTCCACCCACACATCGCTAATCGTTTAATATCTGTGCGAGCGCGGTTTCGGTTTCTCTTGACCAGTCGGCATTTGATATATGCTGCAAACTCTCTCCAGAGCAAAACATCGACTAGAACCTTTTTGTAGTAGAACTGTTGCTGTCTTCCAGCCTAATCTATCCGAATACTATTAACACGATTCTTCTTCCTTTCTTGCACGAATGAGATTTCGGGGTAAACGTAAACGTAAACGCAGGCGGCACAAGGCACAAGGCACAAGCAAGGCACACACGTGTCCAGAGCAGACATCATCATCGCATTAGAATAGAGTTCGTTCGATCGGGGAAATATACATAGCTAACCATACCAAATGCTGACTGGTTGGGCGCCGATAGTTCGTAGCGGGCCTTGCCTTTATTGTGCTGATACCAATTTGTGATTGCAGGAGAAACTCATCCAGAACTCGCCCTGGAAGGAGTTCGCCTCGAACACCAACTACGCCTTCGATCCCTACGGCGAGACGGAGGAGAAGCACATGACGAGTGCCAGCACGGCGGGCAAGGAGAAGGCGCGCCACCGAAATCAGTCCACCAGCAGCAGCCAGCAGACCACACTGCCCATGTCCCACTCGCCCACCAGCAAGTCCCAGATGTACTACGAGAGCACCAATGGCCAGGGCAAGGGCAGCAATGGAAATAGCAATGGGAACGGCAATGGCAACGGCAACGGCAGCCGCTCCTCCAATGGCCGCCAAGAGAGCAGCGCTGGAGGCGCACCCGCGGCCTATTCACGCAGCTCGTACGCAGAGCGGGCCTACTCCCTGCCCCGACAGACGCACCACTACCAACAGAACGCGACCAGCATGCAGCCGTCGGGCTACTACACCCACGATCGTCGCACCGCCCGCCAGGGCAGCCGGGACAGGGAGAGGGAAGAGGAGCGGCGTCACCGTCAGGAGCGGGATCGGGACGCGGGCTACGATCGGTCGCGCGACGACCCCCGTCAGAACGGTGGCTCGGACACACCCGACTTTTACTTCATGCCCTCCCAGCGCAAGTACTCCGGGGAAGTGGTTCGCGTTTATGTGGATTACAACAAGGATCCGAAGCACTAATCGTGCCCTCCCCAGAGGTGGCCCACTCGTAGCGATTTATTTAAAACTCGTTTTAAGTTCTTAACCTCTAACATCTCTTCGCCTGTGTCCTTCCCTTCCCCTTCCATAATGGTCTGTCTCTGTCCCTTCTTTGTCCACTCTCCCTCTCGTGCTCTATCTCGTTTCGATTTTGCCATAAAGCAGTTCCACTGCAAGCGCTTGGGGACAGGGGACCGATAAAGATGGCCGATACGCTCCCCAGGACGGGACGGCGTTAGCTCCAGGTGCGCAAGCTTTACAATTAACGCACAACGCATGATCCACAATTAGTGAATTGTAAATATATTGCATAGATATTAATGGTCTAAACAAACTCCACACCACACAAATTATTCAAGCAAATCCAGCATTGTACTGTAATTAGGTACTCGTACATGCACGTTCATTGAGAATGTTTCCGCATTGTCTTCTCTTAAATGTGCAAAGAAAAATAGTCACTGTATTTAATCAAATTAAATATATGCATTAAGTAAAGTACATTTAAATAAAGTTAAGTACAAAAAATACGCCCACACATCTTATTTTCACTCGATTAGTAGGCCAGGCTCAGTTCGTGCTCAAATGGCAAATTGCCGGGACGCTGTAGCGAGTGCAACACCAAATATTACGGAGTAGCGTAGCATTTTCAAGCGCTGATTGTATGATTGATGCGTAAAATGAGATCATATATGTATGTACGTCACGAGAACACATGCCATGCCATGCAGCCGCTGCATCGTTTAGAACCCAACCAGTAAAAACCTTTCTTACTTCTTCTTACTTTTAAATTTTCTTTTAGCTTTTTTTATACAATTTTTACATATCTACAACATAAAAGTTACTGCCTATCGCAGTGGAACAAATCGGAATTCTCTTAATCATTTCATCTTCTGCTTTGGGCATGATCTGATCCATCGAGTAGCTTTCATTCAGCCAAGGTACGCAATATCGAATATTAAACACTAACGTTATCGCTGTCGCCATCGCCAAGGAAACGAACGAGTTGAAGGCGAAATTATAGTAATGATTCGTAGTTCTAGTAGCATTAGTTTTAGTATTCCATGCAAGCGATTCGTTTTGGGGAAGAGTTGCAGCCTGCCTCTGCGATCAGTTGGGGTAGGCATGCTGGCTGTCTTCCTCAATCTTGTTGCCCAGTATCCAGTCCATGAGACCCATCGTGGGGGAACGCGGCGCGGGCTGGGCTGTAAATGAACGAAGGAATTGGCTAATCGGTGAGCAAAAGAGGGCGGCAACTGTGACCAAACAGCTACTCACATTGATCCACGCCAAACGACGGTTGACTGGCTGCTGCTGAAGCGCCAAGTGGAGTTACAGTCGTTACTGCCGCCGATCCTGATCCCTGCTTGGCCATGTCCCTTTGCAGCTGAACCATTTGCTGCAGGCGTTGCTCGCGCTCGTCCACGATGGCCTTGTCCTTTGAGTGTTTCACCGTTTGCAGCTCAGCCAATCTATTCGAGAAAGAACTATAGTCAGGCAGTGGGGGACAAAGGTGCCCGGAGGGAGACATACTTTTGCTTCAAATCACTGCCTCTGGTATTGGTGACTACAGCCAGATCGGTGCTGCTGGCGTTGCTCGTCTTTCTGGGCGTGCTGCCCGAGGCGGTCGATGAGGAGGCAGTGGCACTGCTCGCGGCACTGGCTGCCAGTGCAGCTGCAAAGCAAAACAACGTCAAAACGCATGAGGAATCGGAATCACATTTAGGGATTAAGGATAACTTACGATCGTCGCTGGCCCGAACGCGCTCGGTCTCCAGCTGCCGCAGAGTGTCGGACAGTTTCAGCTGCAGGTGATCGCGTTCCTGCAACAACTGGCCCAGCTCGAGTATCATCTCCTCGACCCGCATGTCACGTTGATGGAGCATCATCAGTGCATAGTCGAGGTCCGCCTTCAGCACGTACTCCGACTGAGTATCGGCTCCAACAGCCCCGCCGCCGGCTCCCTGATTCTGCAGCCGGAAGGGATCGTACTGGGCAGCAAGGCGAGCATATTCTGCCGAGCGAATGGCCAGCTGCTCCTTGAGTGTGACAATCTCCATTTCTTGCGTCTCCAGGGCCTTTTGCATTTTCAGCGAGGAGTCGCTGTCCTCTGCCTGGGGAACGGCAGACTCCGTAGGATATTGCTGCTGTTGCTGAATCTGCTCGAGCTGAGCCTTGAACGCAGCCTCCCTTTGCGACAGATGGTCCTGCCAAATGTTGGCCACTTCGCCGCACTTTTGCTCCACCACCGCCTCCCACTGCTGGTTGAGCGCATCCAGATCCGGTATCTGTGCTGGACTCTGACTATGCTGAAGCAATTCCAGGGACTTGCGCAGCTCGGCTATCTCAATGTTCTTGGTGTCCAGCTCGAGAACGGTGTGCTTCATCTTATCCTCCAGCTCCAGGCTCGACAACACATGGTTGTTCAGCACACGCAACTCCTCCTCCATGTCAGACTTCTCCGACTGCATTTGCTGGCACTGCGCCCGCAGCTGTTGCAGCTCCTCCCGATCTGTCTCTGGCGCTGTCGCTGCCAACGCGGGCGACAGAGCAGGCTCCTCCCTCTCCTCTTTCAGTTGCTTGATCTGCATGCGCAGCAGTTGCAACTCCTGGTTCTTGGTCAGTATCTCGAACACCAACTTCTCGGTCTGGTCCTCGCGCATCAACTCCTCGATGCGCTGCTTCAGATGCACAATCTCCGACTCCTTCTCCTGCAACTGGGCCATCTGCTCGTCACTGGCTGCAGCTGAAGCTGAGGCTGAGGTGGCCACAGACTGCTCCGCTTGTCGCTGGGTCTGTCGCAACTCCTCAATCTCTGCCTGCCGTTGCCTGAGGCACTGTTCCACCTCCACTTTCTGGGCCCGAAGTTCTTCCAGCTCCGACTGCCGACTCCTCAGCTGCTCCACTTCCAGTTTGAGGCTATGCAGCTCATTGGCCTCCACTTGGTTGCCTCTAAGCTCGTCCAGCTCCGCTTGCAGCTGATGTAAATTTTCTCTTAGCTCTTCCCGTTGTGCCTGGGCCTGGGCAGCCGTCTCCTCGGCCAGCTGAGCCTGACGCCTCTCCTCCAGCAGCTGTGACTGCAATTCCTGGCACTCGGCATTCAGGTCTACATTTTCCGCCTGTAGATTTTCAATTTTGATGAGGGACTCTGCATCGCTTCTGTTGGGTGCAGCATCCAAAGGTGCGGCTGCGACTGCGACTGTGGCCGGCACATCCCATTGATCCATCTGGGTGAGCTTCTCCTGCAACTCGCGGATGCGGGCCTGGTACATTTGCACGTCCCTGTCCTGGCGCTCCTTCAACTCGGCCATGCGGTCATTTCCGGCGGTGAGCACATCGATGCGCTTGCTCAGTTTCTCCCTCTCCAAGGCGTGCTGCTGCACCAGCTCCTCGTTCTTCGCCTGACGTGCCTCCTGCAGTTGCAACTGATGCTTCAGCTCCTCGATAATGGCCCCATCGAGGTCGTTGTCCGGGGCTGTGACTGTGACCACCGCCTTACTCTTGTACTCCTTGAGGCGCTTCAGCAGCTTTGCGGTTTTCGTCTGCAGCTCGGCCTTTTGCTGCTCGGCGGCGGCCAACTGGCGCTCCAGCTGGCCAATCCTCGCGTGCATCGCCTCACCATCGGGCTGTGTGCGGATCTCAATGTCTTGGGTAGCTTGAGCGGCGGCAGCGGCGCTTGCCCAGGGATCATCGTCGACACCCCAGTCGACTGCCTGCTGCTGCTCCTGCTGGGGATGGCAGATGTACGCCTTCTTTGGTACAATCATGGCTTCCACCACAGGCTCTGGCTGAGTCTGGCCCCAGCCCTGCTGTTGTCGGGTGACCGCATCCGGCACAGATTCCTCCGGACCACCCACTCCGAAGAACATATCCAGCGAGGGCGCGCCCGTCGGTTGGATGAGCTTCTCGAGGGCAGCCAGTCGCTCGCGCTCCTCTTCCGCGCCCCTAATCTCTGCCAGCTGCTGATCCCGTTCGTGCAGCAATCGCTCAAGCTCGGCCAGACGCCGTTCCTGGTCGGCAACCGCCTGATTGCGGGCCAAGAGCTTCGTTTCCAGATCCTGGGCATGCTTCTCCAGATCCGAGACATTTCGCTGCAAATCCTCGATGGTGGGGGGCGGCGGTAGCGTGGGCTGGGGCTGATGCTGGGGCGGCGGAGGTGCAGCCGACAACTGCTGGCTGGACACCCTCAGGGGCTGGACAATCTCGTCGAAGGGCGATGGAGCTGCGCCGGCATCGCTGGCAAAGAAAAAGGATGCAGCGGGAGCTGAACCGGAAGCGCTAACAGATGCCGCTGCTGATCTCTGCCTGGCAGCCGCCAGCTGTCCAGCCTGCTCCTCAAGTCGCGCCTGCAGTTCGATTAGTTGCTCCGTCAGCCGTTTGTTCTCCGTCTCGATGTAGACCTGATCGTCCGTCTGGTTCTGGCCGAGCGTGTCCCACTCGGCAATCTGCTGCTGAAGAAGTTGAAGCTCCTGGGTGTGGTTGGCGCATAGCGAGTCGATTTGCGAGCGCAGGTTGTCCATCTCCGTCTTGTCTTGAATCACCTGCATGCGCAGCTCCTGAAGCTCCAAGACGTCCTGCTCGGCGCTATCCTGCTGCAGCCGTAGCAACGTCACCTCGCGGCTCAGGGTGGAACGTTCTCGCTCCACCTCCTGCAGCTCCTCGGTGACGCGGCTGAGATCCTCGCCACGTTGACTGATCTGCTCGTGGGCCCGTTCCAACTGCTGGGTGAGGTCGCGGCTCTCGGCTGTTGACCGCTCCATGTGGGCATTGAGATCGCACTCAATCTCGTCCAGCTCGGTGGCCTTGGCGGCCAGCTTGGCATCGTACACCTGCCGTTGGCGCTGCAGCTCCGACTCCCTGAGGGCAAGCTGCTCGCGGAGATCAGCCAACTCGTCCTCACTGTGGCTGCTCATCGTTTCGCGCTCCGCCTGGGCCTGGGCCATCAGTTGGCCGTGCTTGATCCTCAGGGCATCGTACTCCGCCCGAAGCTGAGCCAGTTGCTCGCGGGAATCCTCAGACTCGCCGGAAATTAGCTCCAATTGGCGATTATGCGCCTGTTCCCGTTCGGCCAGCTCTCGCACGCGCTCTCGGAGCTGGGTTTCGTGTTCCTTTTGCTGGGAGGAGTTCTGCTGCAGCTGCTGCTCGAAGAGATTGGCCCGATCATGGGCTGCGGCCTGCTGGTTGGCCAAACTCGCCACTTGCTCCTCCAGGGCAGCGCTCTTGGCAAGCAGCTCCGTGTTCTGCGACTCGAGGGACTCGATATACGACGCATCCTGCTGCAGTTTGGCCTGAATGCCCCCGTGGATGGTCTCTAGGCGGCCGATGGTCACCTGGAAGTCGGCCTTGTCTCTGGCATACTGCTGGGCAAGCAGAGCGTGCTGCTCCTCGGCAGCCTGCAGCTGGGCCCTCAGCAGCGCCTCCTCCTCGCGTGGCTCCTCTGCTGCCACGGCTGCTGTCGTCTTGTCCTCAGCATGGAGGCGCAGCTGTTGCAGCTCGCGTTGCAGTGCCTGAATGGTGGCATTGCGGTGCTTGATCACCTCCTTGGACTTGTCGAACTTGGTGGACTTTTGCTCCAGCTGGCGATACAAGTCCGCCAAGCTGTGCTCCTGCTCCGTCTGCTGCTGCTCCCAATGGGCCTGATCGCGTCGCAGCTCGGTGTTGGCACGGACCGTGTTCTGCAGTTCCACGTGCAGACGCTGCTGCTCCTCGTCGCGCTGCTGTAGGAGATGTTCCTGCTCTTGGAGCTGCTGCTTGAGTTGTCGCTGGGCGTCGCGGCTCTCCAAATTCACATGGATCTTGGCTTTCAATTCCTCGTTGAGGCGTGCCACCTGCTCATGCAGCTTTTCCACCTCCACGTGATCTATGGCCGTCTGCTGGGGCCGCTCTGTGAACTCCTTCAGTTTCTGCTCCAATTCGGCGTTCTCTTGGCTGCGCTTCTTCAGGTTGAGGGCGTACTTCTTGAGCTTCTCGCGCAACTCCCGATGCTTGTGCTGCTCCTCCTGCTTGGCCTGTTCAAGGCTCTGGTAGAGTTCCTGCAGCTGCTGGTTGAGCGCCTCAATCGTCTCCTGCTTGGTCGCCAGTTCGCTAACCTGCTGCGCGGCCAGGGACTTGCTGACCCTCAGCGATTCCTTGAGATGGCCGGGATCTTCCTCCTTGGCGCGCAGCTCTCGTAGCTCCGCCTGTGCGGCCTGAAGCTCCAAAATCTTCAGATTGAGTGTGTGCTCGCTCTCGCTGAGGTTCTCAATGAGCTGCTGCTTCTGCTCGGCCACCAGGGCCTTCAGTATGCTCAGTTCCCCCTCCATGGACTCGGCGCGGGCCTCCAACTCGCGTCGAATACGCGTCTGCTGCTCCATGTACTTCTCGTGGCCCATTTCCTTGGTGTTCAACACTTGATGGAACTGCTCCACTTGCTGCTGGAGCTGCGTTAGCTTTGCCTCTTGCGAGGCTATTGTCTGCAAATGCTCGGATTCCCCGCCGCGAAGATCGGCTATTGTTTGCAGTTGCTCCTCGATTTGCTGGCGCTGATCGGACTCTTGGCTTCGCAGCTCCCTTAGCGTCGTCTGCAATTCCAGCAGTTCCCTCGCCAGATCTGGCTGCTGTTCATCCACGGCTGCAATGGCCAGTTGTGGCGCTTCCGGTTCGTAGCTTTCCTGAAGCTCTTCCAACTCCAGGCGCAGTCTGGACAGCTCTGCCTTGAGCTCGGCATTCTGGGCCGTAAGTTTTTCGTACTCGGCCAGAGCCTTGCCATTGGGAGCCGTCACAGCGACCACCGTCTCCACGACGGTCACCGTTTCCACCGCCGTGCTGGCCTCCTTCACCTTTTGAAGGAGCTCCGTCAGCTGGGTGTGGCAGTTTTTGGCCTCCTTGGCCAGTTTCTTGGACGCATTGATCTTTGCCTGACGATCGGCCTTGCGGTAGGCCTCCAACTCTGAGTTCAGTTTGCTGAGGGATCGCTCGCACTTGTCGAAGAGGGCGGGGCCCCCCTCGCCGGCATCCAAGGCAGCCACCACCTCTGAGGAGCGCTGCATGGAGCTGAGCTCCTGCGAGAGGTTCGAACGCTCGCTCAGCTGCAGCGAAAGCTGCTCCTTTTCGCGCTGCAAGTCCTCCTTTTGCAGATGTCCTTCGCTCAGTCTTGACTCCAGGCGGGTGTTGTCAGCTGTTAGGCGCTGCAGTTGCTCCTTCTGGCCATCCAGTCTCGCCTGGAAGTCCCCATTCTCCGCCGTCAGCTGCTCCATCTTCTCGAGCACCTCGCGTCGCTCGTTGGAAAACAGCTCGATCCTCTGGAGCAGTTCGCTGCGCTCTTCCCTCAGCTGGTTCAGACTCTCGCTGGCATCGGACGTGAGATCGGTTTGAGTAAGTTCACTCACGACACTTGGCAGCCGGGCAATGGGCGCCTTCGACGCCGCCGCCGCTTCCTGATCCTCTTGATGCTGCTTCTGTTCCTGGGCATCGCCCTCGCTGGCCGGACGACGTGGTGTGAAGCATTCCAGCTGCTCTTGCGAAGGTCGCTCGACAATCTCTATGGACTCGGCGGAGCTGGAGGCGCTGATCTTTTCCAGTTTGTCCAGCAACTCCATGTTCTCGTTGACGTAGTGGGAGAGCTTCTTGTCAAGGACATCCTTCTCGGCTTGGAGTGTCTGAAGCTGGAGGATCTG
The DNA here is from genome assembly GCF_018151105.1 of Drosophila obscura. Lineage (NCBI taxonomy): Eukaryota > Metazoa > Arthropoda > Insecta > Diptera > Drosophilidae > Drosophila > Drosophila obscura. Next base: position 8,661,410 of record NW_024542774.1, on the reverse strand, counting down.
CTCCTGCGCTTGCTGCTCCAGTTGATGGACGCGCTGCGAGAGATGTTCCTCCATATGGACTTCGCTCAGCTCGGATTCCACGCGGGCAGACTCGTTGCCCTCCTGAAGAGCCTCCAAAGCCTGCTGGAGTTCCATTTTCTGTTCCTCCAACAGCCGGACGGCCTCCCTTTGGAGAGGATTGATCTCGTGCTGCGTCTGTTCCTCCCCCTCGCCCTCTTCCTGCATATTGGACAGCTGCCACTGGCCCTTCTCGTCCTCCAGCACAGTGATTCGCTGTTGCAGATCCTCATTTTCGGCCGCCAGAGCAGCCAATTTTTGCTGACTGTCCTCGGACTGAATTTTCTGCAGCTGCTTCTCTGCCTGCTTGCATTTTAGCTTCAGCTTGATGTTGGCCTTGTTGGACTCGTCCAGTTTCTGCTTTAGCTGCTGCAACTCTTCCCTCAGCTGCTCGCTGGCCGAGTGATCCTCCTCGTCCAGAAATAGCGGCTTGCTCCGGCTGCTCTGGGCGAGCTTCTCCTCGAGCAGGCGCAGGTTTACATTGAGCACATTCAATTCGGTTGTCTTCTCGGCCAGCTCTTCACTCTGCTCGGCCATGGCAGCCTTTTGTTCCTCCAGTTGCGTGCACTGTGTGGCAATTGTCGCTTCCATCTGACTGAGACACTCGGAGACGTTGCTGTCGCTCACCTCCAGCTTTGTGGGGGAGTCGGCTTCTCGCCTCAGTTCATCGTAGGCTGCCTGGAGAGCGCTCAGTTGCTTGGCCAGCTCTTCATTGACCTGAACCTCCGTGTTAATAGACTCGAATTGGCTGTTCTGCTGCTGCTGCTGAAGCTGCTGCAGCTGCTCCCGCGCCGTGCTCAGCTCGTCGGTGAGCTCGCATCGCGTCGTCTCCAGCATGTCGTTGATGTTTTCGAGCTCTGACAGGCGCTCCTTCATGGCCACCACCTCAGAGTGTAGGCGGGCGTGTTCCTGTTCCTGCAGGCTGTTTCTCTCGGGCACCGCATCAGCACGCACCTGCTCCAACTCCTCGTTCCTTTGCGTTAAGGTGCGCTGCAACTCGGCGCCGGACAATTCCAATTGCTCGATGAGACTGGCCCGCCTGGCCAGCTCTTGGCGCAACTCTAGCACCTCCTGCTCCTGCCGGCTCTGTTTGAGCTCGGTGACTTTCATCCTGTTCTTGAGCAACTTCATTCGGCTCTCGTCCAGGACGTCTGCCTGCTGCTGCTGTTGCTGCTGCAAATCCAATGCCGAGCGATGTCGGGAGACGAGAGCATTGTCCTCTGGCACCGCCGCCTGCCGAAGATCAGTCATCGAGGAGCCCAGATCGGCGGCGGTGCGGCTGTGGCTGCGGCTCTGGCTCTGGCTGAGGCTGGACCTGATGGAGAGCAGAGATTTGGCCATATCTCGCTTTCGCTGCTCGATCAGCGCTCGATTCTGTTCCGTGCGCTGGGTGAGCATCAGCAGTTTCTCACTGCCGCTGGCATGCAGCAGCGAACTGTCCAGAGATTTGTCCGTTACCTCCTTTGTGGGCGTAGCCAGGGGAGTGGAGGCATCGGCCACTGCAACGCCGCCCCCCGAACGCGCCTTGAGCACGGTGAGTTTCTGTTCCAATGCTTTCAGCGATTCAATGGATTCACTATTGCTGGGCCGGTGTTGCGCTCGCTCCCGCAACTCCATCAATCGTTCCTGTTGTTTGGATAAATTTTCTTTTAGGCTGTCGAGGCGACCTTTGCTCCCGCCGCCGCCACCGCCGCCTATCGTTGTGCTGGTGGATACATTCTGTAAAGGTCAAAAGCAATAATTTGGGTTCTGTGAATGCGAACGGGAATGGAAATTTGTCCACCACTCACCTGCAACAGGGACAAATCGTTTGAGCTGCCCGTTATCCGCATGTATCCTTCGGCATCTTCGTTTTCGTTATGCTGCAAAGAGAACAAGGAACATGAAGATTCCAGCTGCAATAATCCTTGCAAAGGAGCTCTTTGGGTGGAGGGGTTTGGTTTCTTGTTTCGCACCTGGACAATGGAAAAATCCAATGAACTTTCCAAGCCAGCAGCATCCGTGGCAGTTTTCTCAGCCATGTGGTCGCGGTTCTGGTCGTTGTCGACTCGCGTCAATTACAAACCAAGTACCAAAAACCAAACTGGGTAATGGAAAAAACAAATATAGGGCACTGGCTATCTCCTAGGAGGATATGTCCAATGTCGTGTGTCGTCGTTGATGGAGTTCGCTTCGCTAGCTATCGACATTTGCAGATATATGATGGATGCAACGAGAGCGTTTCAACCGACGTTTGTTTAGCATATCCAAATATACATAATTCTGGTGGAAATCCAGTCGAAGTTGTTGGAATTCGTGGCAAATGACGTGTTGTAGTGTTTTTGGACAAACTTACAGTGTGCCCGTATCTCGATAGACAAACAAAACCTCCCAAAAACGCTTTCTTTTCCAGTGTTGAAAGTCACTGGGAACAGAAAAGGACACTTTCCAATACTGATTTACATTTAAATTTTAAAAATTGATTACAAACCGATTTATTCAAAACCTTGACATATAAAGGCGTTTAACATAGTTAACTTAAAGATAAACCTAAGCTTAACTAAGATCCAAATGGACAGCATATTATAAATAAAATTATTTATGTTTTCTGAATAGCTCTTGTGGCGCATAGAACGGGTGGGTTCCCGTTGTTAGGATCTCTCTACAAATTGGAGGAAGAGTCTGCGGCTGTTTCGGCCACATTGTCTGCACTGCTGATGCCAATAGCTAAACTGCCGCTGCCGCTGCTGTTTGCGTTGCGTTCGCTGCGAGAACGAATCAGGAGGTTGATGAGATCAAACAGTTGGTCATCGCTGGGGCTGCACTGGAGCAGCAGCTGCTGTACAAAATCTAGACGCTCCGTGTCGGAGCGAGTGCCACTCTTGAGGATTTCTGGGACCTGGGCCAACAGGCTGCTGCGGCAGTTGTTGTTGATCTTGGACTTGGCGCAAATGTAGTCGAGCACCGAGTTCAGATTGAGCCGATCGCACACCACCGACGATAGATTCTCTCGCACAGCGTGGTCCAGAAAGTCCTTGGAATGATTCTCGGAGAGCGTCTCCAGCACATTCGTCTTGAGCTTATCGTTGTTGCTCATCTGGCTGGACAGAAACTTGGCCACTATGCTGGCACTCTTCAGAGTGGGGCCAGCGCCCTCGTCAAAGTACCGCTGCAGTACGGTATCCAGGGAGCACTGGCTCACCAGCAGATCTAGCGCCTTGTCTGTGTCCATAATAGCGAGATCCTGGCAGACAGCAACGTCACTTCTCGATTTCTTGATGCTCTCCCTAGTGTTGGCTGACCCAGCATTGGAATTGGGGGTACTATTGTGTGTCGTCGTCGTCGTTGAATCGTTCCACTTGAGGGTGGTGAAAGCATCCTCCTCCACGACATCTGAGGACTTGTCCAGCGTTTTGTCCGCTGTGGCTGACCTGGCCGTTTGCTCGTGGGCAAACTTCTCAATCTCAATGATGCTGTCCAGACGACCACGGCGCTTCAGCGCGGATGTCTGGGCGATCTTGTCCATCAGCAGACAGCGCTTGGGCTTGCTGCTGCGACTCTCATCCGCGTCACGCAGATATTCCTTAGTCACAGACACGGGTGGATCGTGGAAACTGACCCGCTTGCGCTTCAGAGCAGGCGATTCGTACGACATGGAGTCATCGATGCTCTCACAGCGCAACTTTCGCTTCAGGATGCTCACCGACGGACTGGCCGATGGTGAGGGCAGACGCTTCGAGAACACCAGCAGCTCTTTGGCCTGTATGGGTGTCGAAGTATGCTCCGTGCCCGTCAGCTCGTTCAGCTCACTGGTGGGCGTGGACACCTGATCCCCACGGTCGAGAACACGGGCCGGAGTGACCTGAATACGAGACGATATGGGGGCATAGGGCGAGATAGAGCCGCCGCCGTCCAGTTTCTTGTTGCGAATCATGTTAATCAGCTGAGCCCCGCGCCCTGTCAAATGCCCAGTTGGCTTCGGCCGCAGTGTGGGGCTGGTGGAGTTGTTGGTCTGCTTGCGATCCGGTGGAGAATTCTGCAAGCAGAAGGGAAAGCATTAGCACAATCAGTGGAAGGCCTGCTTGGCCTGCTTTGTGTACTCACCAAATTGCACAAGCGCGTGCTGGGTTTCCTTGGCGAGGTCTCCAACGCAGGAGTTGCCTCCCCACTGCTTCCGGGCAGGAATTGAGTGGAGGGTATCGGTTCCACTGGCATATCCGGTGGTGTTAGCTGGGTATCGAGAGGATTGGCCGCAGCTGCAACTGCAACTGCGACTGCAGCTGCTGCCTCTGGGAACAGATCCTCACTTAGCAAGGGGGTGGGTTTGGCGATCCTTATTTTGGCGACAGCTGAAATCGAGGCAAAACGGTTACTCGCACATGTCGTTGGGCAAAACTGGTTTTCGCTTACCTGCTGAACTCGTAGAGGGGGAAGGTAGTGGCAGTGGATGTGTCTTCTTGGGCGATCGTAGCTGTCGCTCGGGCGTGGCAGGTGGCTGTGTTTCCACTTCCTTCAGTGCTGCACGCTTCCGGGTCTGCCGCATGGGCACCTCCTCAATGGGCTCCTCCAATGGTTCCGCCAGAGTGCGTGGTTTGCGGAATTTGTTCTTTTCTGTGCTTGGTTCGGGATTGGGATTGGGATTGGCAGCCTTGCGGCTGGGAGTGACGGCAATAGCGGCTGCGGTTGCTGCGGCGGCTGGCTCGTCGACGGGCAGGCTTTCCGAGATGACAATCACATCATCATTTTCATCATCATTATTACTCTTGGCTGCGATGGCCAGCTCGCCCTGCTTGCTCTTGGCAATCACCACCTTCTTGGGTGTCCACGGTTTAATTGAGGAAGAGTCCTGCGACTGGCTCATGTCATTGTACAGGGCGGGAATGTCCGATTTCTCAGCAAAGCGCTCCTTCTGGCGATCTGTCAGCTTCTCCGGATTCAGACTCCACACGGAGGGTATGATAACAAACAGGTCCTCGCCCTTGAAGATATCCCTCAGCTGGTTGGCCATCGTCTTCATTTGCAGCTTGCGGAACTTCTCCTGAATGGACCGCTTCCACTCATCCAGAAAGCTGCCCTCGCACTTTTGCTTGTTCCAGCACTGAATGGCAGCCGATAGAGTCGGCTTTAGGGCATCAAAGACCACCATAAGTTCGTTCTGGCGCAAATCGAGGATCACATTGCGAAGCGTATTGAGACAGGCCTCCAGAATCGGCTGTGTCGGATGCTCAAACACGGCCTGGAGCATTCCGAAAACATCTTTGTATAGGGGCGGATCCTTGCAGAGGCCCAGCTTGAGCACTGCAGACACATACGCGTCGAAAAACTCGTAAAAGAGCGGCTCATCTTTGCTCTTCAGCAGATCGATCAGGGTCGTCTTTAGGTCACCCACAAACTTCTTCCTATCGGGGGCGTTCTGGCCGGCGTTGACGAGCTGTCGCCACTGCTCGCAGAAGCTGCTGTCGAAGACGTTGCTCACGCGCCGGCCGGCGAAGGCGGCGCAAGTCTGTAGGGGCCACAGCACCCAAGTGTCCAGCAGGGTGGCATTGTGCGGCAGTCGATACTCGAGCGCATTGTCCCGCAGGTAGTTGGTCATTGCCTGGGACACCTGTCGCCAGACGTGCAGCTTAACTGCAAAGTCCTCGTGATCCTCCTCCTCGTTGGGCTGCATCAGGAGCTCGGCAAAAGAGCTTAGCAAACGGAACTCGTTTTGGTTGCTGGCATCGATGTTGTCTGTGGCGAAAATCGACGATATGCATCGCTGCAAGATGGCCGGCGGCACCTCCTTCTTGGCCTTGAGGCACAGCTTCAGGTAGGCCTCGAGGACGTCCAGAAAATCGCTGCCGGCCACTCGCTTCATCTCCAGGCTCTCACTCGCTATAGTGTTGAAGACGGCTCGCACTACGCGGCCACCTGAGCCGTCGACACAGATCAGACTCGACTCGATTTCCCCGCAGCAGGCTATGTTAAAGGAGGCAATGCCCAGCCTGAACATTGCCAGGCATAGGTTGCGCATCAGCAGTTGAAGCAACAGTTGCTCCGACTCCGTGGAGTCGTTTTGGGTGAGCAGCTTCATGCCTGCCACAGCGGCCGCCAGCAGGGGCCGCCAGTGCTGCTGCAGTACCTCTGCATTCATCAATGGTGATGGCTGGGCGAGGTTCTCTATGCGTAGGTCACGCATTAGACGCTGCAGGGGCTCACTGTAGTCGACATTCCACAGCGAGACGAGACAGGGCAAGGCGAGCTCCCGGGATGACTGATAGTTGTGGGCCAATCCGGTGGCCAGTCCCCGTGGTCCGCCACCAAAGACGAAGCTGAGGAAGTGCTCGACAACATTGTCAAAGGTCTTTGGCAGCTCCGAGTGCAGACAGGTGATGAGGTACCACCAGACACGCAGCTTGATTCCGCTCACATGAGAGGAGCGCGACTGAGAAGTGCGCAGCGGTATCAAGAGCAGGCGAAGGCGCTTCGAGGATGCCAGCTCATCGTAGGCAGCAAAGATCTTTATGAGCACGCGCCAGCAAAGGAAGGCCTCGGAGCGCACTCCGTGGTCTGGATTGCGGAAGCCCAGCTCAACGATGGCCAGGAATTTGTTGATGTAGGTGCAGCCCCGCAGCAGCTCCTCGTCCATTATCTGCACCAAGAGGGTCCAGATCTTGTGCCAGTTCGGGTTCTTTGCATCTCGCATCTCACCAATCTGCGTTGTGTACTTGTCGACAAAGTCACTCCTTAATTGTTGCCAACAGCTCGCCGCATGTATCACGGACACGTCAAGAGCCACCAGAGCCTCTGCCATCGCTGCCACGGCACAGTTTTGTATCTTCCGGTCAGCGTCGAACATCAGCGGAAGAATGTCGCCCAGCCAAAACTCCACGAGTTCATTATCTGTGAAGGAAGTGCCCATCAGGCCAGTGGTCTTGCAGCTGGAAGCCAGCAGGTCTATCATCTGAGGGCACCGATATTTGTGTAATGATTGTTTGCACGGGATGGACAAAGAACGAGATTCTACTTACGGTGCAATAATTCTGACGACGACCAGCAGAAAGCACTTCTTTGGTCGACAGCTGCACTGTGTGGTATGCTTCCCCCGCTTTTGCAACGTCTTCGATATCCATTGCTGCGTGTGTGTAATATTTAAGTTGGTCAATTAAATATATAAGCAAGCAGTGCAATCCAATTTATTGCCAAAATATTTTTTTCCACAATTAAAAAAATAGTAAGAAAAGCGCGCGAACTGATGAATCTAAAGATGGGAGAAGCAGTATCGATATAAGTGTGACCGATTGACATATTTTCATTTTTCCTGCTGGTTTAAATTAAGAAAATTCGTTCATGATAATAAGCTGGCATTTTTGATACTAATTTTATGTTTGATATTCTAATTCTATACGCCATTATATACAAAATAGAATAATATAAAAATTTCACTCCATCTCATCAATAGTCGTCTGCTACATATCGAGTCCCCTCCCTCCTCGCACAGCACTGTAATTACGCATTTGTCAGCACTGGCAAAACAGTGCTCTGTCTTTTAATGGCGTTTGGACGAACATCCCTCGTCGCCTTCGATAGCTCAGTTGGTAGAGCGGTGGACTGTAGAAAGTTGTGTACCGAAGATATCCATAGGTCGCTGGTTCAAATCCGGCTCGAAGGATTTTGTTCTTATTTTTATTTCTGTGAACAATTTTATTTTCTGTTTTATATATTTCAACACACTTAATGCCACATGATCCTATGGCACTGGTCAACACGATTTTTCCTCAAGGAACAAAACCAACTTTTTATTAAAGATTTGGGGCTTAGAAATGGTTTGATGATATTTTTTTTTTCTATGGCAGAACTTTTTTTTGAAAAATGTTTGAAAACTGGTATTTTTTTATAAGCTTTTTTCAGAGGAAGCGCTTGTTTTTTTCACATAACTCTAGTATCTTACGTCTTCGGTTCGGCAGACGTGCTGGCCAGAGCTGGTACAACAATCCCCCTTCTCCATGATATGGCCATATGCCAATGGCCACCTGCAAGCTCAAAATAAAAGAACATTTTAAGCAACTAATAAATGACAGATGGCAAACAGTGCCACTATGTCGCATAACTCGGCAAACATGGCCTAACATTACTAGGAAGCGCACCGATGAGCTCTGCAAACTCAGTAGGAGCAGGTGCAGCTCAGTCATACGCTCCCTTACGGGACATTGGCTAATAGGCACCCATGCTAACAGGCTGGGTGCCCCCTACAACGACTTCTGTCGGAGCTGTAGAGATGAGGACGAGGAGGAGACTGTGGAACACCTGTTCTGCTCCTGTCCGGCTCTCAGTAGAAGGAGACTTCAATACTTGGGTGCACCTTTCCTAATTGACATTTCGGACATGTCTACAATCAGTCCCAGACGGATCGCAGGCTTCATAAGGGCATCCGGATGGGACAACGGATAACATAGTGTCTCACGAAGGAAGAGGGAACGGCCTATGCGGTATCACAACGGGCCGAAGCCGGCCTAGGTGTGTCGGGTTTCTGACGATCCCGACAGCCGCCTTAACCTAACCTAACCTAACCTAATCGCCACATAAGCATACTCGAAAACTATTAATTGCTAGTAAACATATTTTTTAAATCTTTATTTTTTTCTTTTTATTCTTTTATTTTTTTAAATTTGTTCTCTATTCTAGTGCATAAGTAGTTTAGGGTCTAAATGTAAATATATGTGTATTGATTTGTGGTATGTAGTATCTGATGGATTTACAAATGTACATACGGCGGGGGCGAGGGGAGAACTTAAATGGCTACAATTTACAAGTTTAATTTAAAGCAGGCAGAGTTTGCCAGTAATTACTATAGGTCCTTAAGAGTAATTGCGAATTAAACTAAGGCTACACTAGTACACTATGGTACACTATGGTTGGTAAAAGTAAAACGGCGGCCCACGCCCCGAGCTGATTGAAGCGATCGTCATCGTCATCAGCACGATCCTATCCCCATCCTCCACAGCTGTCGAGCGATCGCCCGTCGCCATCGCTCATGGCTGCAAAACCAATCGACAGAAATTGAGATCAATTTAGCAATGACTGAACTTTTTGGCTGATTGATTGAATGCATGAATACATGATCGACGTGGTATGAGTGTTTGGAATTTGTTCGAAACTTTGGTTCGATAGATTCAAATTGGTTGGCAGTTGACTGAGTTGGTGGTGCTTGTGCTTGTGGTGGTTGTGGAGTACGGATTGTAGTTCGAGTTGGTGGTGTTTGTGGTGGCTGTGGAAGCGACGGTGGAGGTGATGCTCGAGATGCTCCGCCGATTGCGTGGCCTGGCGGCTCTTTGCGACCGACTATGCGCTAAATGTTATTCTTTCTCGCTGCGAATCATGATCTTTTTCTGCACCAGCTTGCGTACCTGTTGCGTTGTAGGTTGTGACACGCCGCCCTGCTGCTGCTGCTGTTGCTGTTGCATACCGCTCACCGTGGGCAAGGTTGTGGTGGTCTGCGTTATGGTCATCACCTCAGCCGGTCCCGATGTGGGTCCAGCCATGCTAGTGTGTTGCTGTTGTTGTTGTTGCTGCTGCTGTTGCTGTTGTTGTTGTTGTTGTTGTTGCTGTTGCTGCTGCTGTTGAACAACAGCCAGCAAATTTCCACCGGCAGTGGTCTGGAGTCGGACGGGACTAGCATTTTGACGCTGATTGTGCTGCAGGGCAGCAATCAGGGTTTGCTGCGTGGTCTGGCCCCCAGCGGCCACTTTCAGGGCGCTGGCAATGCCCGGGCTACCCACGTGAGTGCGCAGGTTGCCGGCAGCAAGGGCCTGGGCAGAGGCGGCCGATACCACCTGCAAGAGCGGAGAGGAGTGTTGATTGATTCCTCTAGAGGAATTCTTGGAGAGGTAACCTACCTGGATGGTCTGGCGCTGATTCGCCTGCGAGGCCACCGACACAGGAATGACCCGTCCGACACTAGTCTTGCCCAGCACCAGATTCGTGGTGGCCAGCGTCCCCTGCTGCCCGCTGCGCATCACCTGCTGAATCTGCTGCACCGTCACCGAGCTGGGCAGTGTCTTGGTGTTTTGAATGTGCAGCAGTTGTGCCTGGACACTGCCTCCACCGGTGGTCACCTTCTGCTGCTGCTGTTGGCCGGCCACAGTGGGCAAGGTTCCGCCACCGGACACGGTCACGCCCCCTGACTGCTGCTGCTGCTGCGGCTGGGGACCGGACACAATGTTGGTGGCAGTGGGCTGGCCACTGGCGCTCACCAGCTGCGTCATCCGGCTGATCTTGCGCGGCATCGTCAGCTGTTGCTGCATCTGCAGATGGCGCATCTGGTTGGGCATGGTCACCTTGATCTGGCTTCCGGGCTTCAGCTGCGGCAGAGGGATGTTCACGCTGCCTGTCTGCACTGTGGGACCCGTGGCCGAGACGGTGACTCCACCAGCGCTTACACTGCTCCCGCTGGCCGCCGCCGCCGTGGAAGCCTTCACCAGGGATGCAATCTGCTGCTGGGTGACCTGCTGGGGCTGTCCCTGCTGCTGCTGAGCGGCTGTTGTGGTGGTGAAGAGGGCGCCCGTAGCTTGCTGGGCCTTCTGGGCGGCCAAAATGTTGTGTCGCTTGACCAGAAGCATGTCTCCGGCTCCCGCTGAAGTGGTGCTGCCGTCCGCCGATACCACCTGACGCTGCAGACCCTGCTTGCTGGCCATTTGCTTGATGAACTGCGTCCGCGCCTGGCCGTGCATTTGAACACTGCTAACGACATTTCCTGCCTGCACGGCGCCAGCTCCCTGCATTCCGGAGACGGCCACCTTCTGGCTGGTCACATGGGTGGGCATGCTGCTGGCCTGGATTATGGTGCCCGCTGTCTGCACTAGATTGGCAGTGGCCACTCCACCGCCTGCTGCCCCACCACCAGGAGCCGGCTGCGTCTGCAGCACCTTCAGGCTGCGCTGGCGATACAGCTGGATGTGAGCGCCTCCTGGCTGCTGGGTGCCCGGAATGACCGTCGTTTTTCCGCCCTGCTGAAGGGCAGTCACCGGAATACCCTTGGTCGTCACCAGCTGGGTCTGTGTGGCTGGGGATGTGGGCACGGCGGCCAGACGAAGCTGCGTCTGGAACTGGGCGGGACTGACGCCCTGGCCGAGGCCCGGCATGGACACAATCGACTGTCCGGCTGCATTAGTGCGCTGCTGCAGCGTGTTACCCGTGGAAGCGGACACAATGCGCTGACCTCGCAGCATGGCAGTGTTCAGGGTGGTCACAGCCGTCGTTTGCTGCTGCTGCTGCTGTTGCTGCTGCTGATTGGCAGTTGTAGTCAGCACGGAACCCACAGTGGGCAATGTGCTGACGGATACGACCTGGGGCAGGGTCTGGGTCTGCACAATGCTTCCCAGCTGCGGGGAACTGTTCACGGGAAGCGTTGTCTGGGACGATATGGACACGATCTGGGCTGCGGAGCCAGACTGTGTCTGAACAACGGATGGCAGGCTTTGCACGGGCGTTGTCAGCACCACACTGACGCTGGATTGGCCCGGGTTGGCTGCGGCCGACTGTTGGGCCAGTTGCTGCAGCTGTCCTGCCGTCAGATTGGAAGACGTTCCCACAATGGTCTTTACCAGCTGCTGCGTGGCAGACTGCTGTCCTTGTCCCGGGTGGGCTCGCAGTTGCTGCTGGGGCTGGTGCAGGAGAATGGCCGTCTGTTGGCCGGGCGATACGTTGGCGCTGGTCAAATGCTGTATTTGCAACTGCTGCAGCTGCCCGGCGGCGGGAACAGCCACCGTTGTGTTTGTGTTTATGGATTGTTGCTGCTGCTGCACCAGTTCCACAGTCTGCTGCTGCTGCTGCTGTACGGGCAGAGATTGTGGAACGGGTGAAGCTGTAGCTAGCACCTGTTGCTGCACCTGTTGTTGTTGCGGCTGCTGTTGCATTTGCGGCGCCTGTTGCTGCTGCTGGGTCTGATGTTGTTGTTGTAGTTGTTGCTGCTGAGGCTGATGTTGCTGCTGTTGTTGTTGTTGTTGCTGCTGTTGTTGTTGTTGCTGCTGCTGTGGTGGCTGCTGTTGGGATTGCGGCGGCGGCAACTGCTGACCACCACGTTGCTTTTCCCGTATCTTGTTGGCCTTCATCGCAGCAATATTCTGCGGAGGCACAGGCTGGTCGTAGTTCTGTATGCCAAACTCTTGCAGCACCTCCATGTGCTTGGGATTCATCAGGCTGGGGGCACTGAACTGGCGCTTCGGGGGAGGTGCCTTCTTCAGGTAGGCCGTCTTGATGCTGTCGAATCTGGAGCGCATGACCTTGTAGAAGGAGGCGTTGTTGTCACTGGCATAGAGCTGTGTGGTGCGCAGGTAGCGCAGGGGGCTCTTGAGGTACTCGGTGCGCAGGGTGGGCTTGAGCTTTTTCTGCTTCTTGGGGCTCTCCACCACCTTGCCCTCCTCGCGCGGCTGAATGTGGGTCTCGTAGCGGTAGCGGCACTGCCTGGCCGAGCGGTACGTCTTCGAGCAGAAGTTTACCATCTCCGAGACGAGGTCCCAGTTGGGCGTCTGGCCAGGCGCCAGCTGGACAAGGCTGCAGGGCAGGCCTTGCAGATTGACCAGCACGTGCAGTATGGCAATGTCCTCGAAGATGCACCACTCGCTCATGGCCTCCGGCTCGGTCAGCGGCTTGACGGGCACCTGCGGCTTCATGCCCAGTACGGGCGAGTTGGGCTTAAAGCTGCCGCGGAAGCGCTGGTTCTTTAGTTCGCGACGCAGCCGCGACAGCTGGGGCGTGGGTCGATCGAATAGTGACTTGGGTGGCGCACAGTTATCCTCCCGTCGCATTTTGTTCGGTCGCCGACTGCCATCGTAGCCGGCCTCAGAGCGCGACCGTTTGTTCTCCTTGCGCACGTAGACGGGCGGCAGATCCAGCTCCGCGATGGGCACCAGGTCGTACATAAACGACAGGGAGTGGTCTATGTAGATGTCGTTCTCATTGTCCTGGGGCGGCGTGGGCGGGCACCACATCTGCATATTCCCGGGAGGAGAGATTCATCGGATTAATATAATTAAATCAGACAAGACAAGGCAATTACACCAATCTACGATATAGATTCGGAGATTCGATCCACTTACCGGCATCTGTTCCATGGTGTTGCGGGATATCCAGACCTGGACCCGGGGCACAAGCAGAGGCAGAGGCAAGAAAGTTAAAGAAAAGAATACACGTTCCACATTATTTTCAGGATATAGCAACTCTGTTTTGGTGTTGGCTTAGAAACTATTTAGATTTCATTTAATTTGAATTGAATTGAAAAATTTGCTAATTGACGGGCGTTGTAGCTTTCATTCCGAACAGTTTCTTTCTATCATTCGTGATCGTATTTATCAAAGTCGAATTTGATTTTCATTTTTTGGCAAGAACTTGTTAAGGGGACTCGGACGCGGAAGGAATAGATCTCAGACAGAGAGAAGTACAGATGTAATGAGATTTGCGGATATTGCGACACCAAAACAGAATTCTACATTTTTCTTTGGAGAAAATAATATTTAACAATCTTTGGATGGAGATTTACGCGCTTATTCTTTTCCAACTTTGTGCTATTGTCTCTTCTAAATGGAATGTAGGGGCTACCGCACGAAATGAGTCCGTAAATAAAAACCACAACGTCTTTGAGATTTTTCTTTTTTAGTTTTAGTGTTTCCGTTTTGTTTGCTTGTGTTTTTTGTTTGTTTGTTTTTTGTTTTTTAGATAGATCTATAGGTTCATCCATCTTTATTTATACAATGGAACGCACGCAATTGAGTTCTGGTTTATTTGTTAGTCAATATCTAGTCTAGGCTATTCGCAAAGTCTTAAGATTGTTAAGGTTTCGTTTTGCTTTCGTTAAGTTAAGAGTACAAAATAAATTATAAAATGCAAAAATATTTAAACTCTAGATTACAGGTATACCTCGCTTCTTACAAACTAAAATAGTTCTTATGGGATCTGGGGGGGAAACAGAATTCTAATGATGATGTTGATAAGTATGAAAATCATTTATGATTTTTAGGCTTGGATAGTTGGGAGTGGCGCCATGGAGTACTGCTTACAATCAGCTTATTTATTAGTATATATGATGTTATATATATATATATATATATATATGGTACATCTATGTACAATCTGAGAGGCTTTACTACTGGCTATCCCATCGATCCAAGTGAATTTTTTATCCTAGACCTCTCTGCCAGTTGGTTAATCACTAACTAATCACCTAGCACATATCTATCTATAGTATGTAGGTATGCATGTATGTATGTATGATTGAAGGAAACTTGTTACAGTCTATAAATACTCGCTCTGTAAACAGCTCGGGGATGGATGATGGACAGACGACAAGCTCGCTCGCCCGCTCTCTCACTCTCTCTGTCTCTGTGAGGAAAATTCACCCACTAAAACGCACACAACACACAGCCCATAGCTAGCTGGCTGTCTGGCATGTAATACTACAGGTAATACTGACAAACATTCGTTGTTATCACCGATTAGTTGTCCCACTTGAGGAGGAGACTGATGCTCCTGCAGCGGCAGCGGCGTGTGATGAAGAGGCAGGAAGTGGCGTGGATCGGATCAGCACTTTGGGCGTCTTGGTTATCCATGGATGCAGTGTTCCGGCAGTGCTCTTGTGCTGTGTTGATGACTTGCTGTTGTTGACGACGTTGGCGCAGCTGTCACCAGTACTGACGATTCGCTTGGCCACTACCCGGCGCCTGGGCTCGCTGTGCACCTCTCGAGGCGTCGACTCGTTCTTCTTGGCGCTTCTGTTCGAGGCACTGCGGTTCACGGTGCTCGCCAAGGGACTCATGTCCAGGGTCCACAGATTGATCTTCACAGAGCCGCGAGATCGAGTGCGGGGCGTGTGTCCAACAGCTTCGCTCTCATCACTCTTATCCGACAGAATCTGATTTTGCTGCTGAAGTGTTTTTTTCTCTTTGGACTGCGCCAAGGGATCATTGGGGTGGTCATCAGTGTCCGATTCCTCGCTCACGTTATAGTAGGTGGAGCTGGTCATGGTCGTGTCGTGCACTTCATCATGGGCATTCCAGCCATCCAAGCTGCCATTTGATTCGCCCTCGCCAGTGACTTCTCCGGCTGTGGCATAGCTGCTCGACTTTCCATCCGCATCAGAGTCCTCCGACAGAATCTCAACGTGCGTTTCCTCCTCTTCATCATCCTCATCCTCATTAGCCCCGTTCCCTTTGTCGCTTAGGGATTCGGTTTGCGTGGTCTCCTCCAAGGCCGATGCGCTATCATCAGCATCTTCTACACTCGCCTCATCCTCATCCTCCTCATTATCCTCGTCTTCATCTGCCACACTCACTTGCTCCTTCTCATTCTCACTTGTATTGTCATCCTCATCCTCGTCCTCATCCTCACCATCCAAGTCGCTTTTCATAGCCAAAGGAGCAGCTATCGTCGCTCTTCTCGCGAGCAGCCTTCGCCGTGAAGCGGCCGACACTGAGGTGCTGTCACCACGCACTCGCTTGGGAGGCGTGGTGGTGGTAGTGGTGCTGCTGCTGCTGCTCTCTTGACTACACTTAAGGACGGGCGTTTTCATCATCTTGCTCATGGCAATGTTGGCCGACAACCGCTTGGGACGCTCTCCGGCGACCGCAGGAGAGTCCTCCTCCGCAGCTGCAGCCGCGCCTGCTGCCAGGGCTGTGCGTGTTGTCTTTCTGGTGGGCGGTGTATGGACATTGGTCACATGGACCACACCCAGAGAACGGAGTCGTGTGTTCCGTCCGACAGTCGTGCCACTCTTGCCCCCCGTCGCCGGTCTCTTGCTGTTACCTGTCGCTGTCCCTGACCCTGACCCCGAAACTACTGGAGCACTCACATTGAGGCTGACACGACGTCGACACGACGTCTGCGCCGGAGTACTGGTCGCTGGCGGCACTGATCTCTTCTGGGACCTGCCACTGTGGCTGCTAACACTCCTGCTCAGCTGCTGCTGCTGCTGACCCTGCCTGTTGCGCTGAGACCTAGTGGCTAGGGCTCGCTTCTTGGATGAATGGGAATCTTGTTTGGAATTAACATTAACCTGATTACTCGAATCCTTGCGACTGTAGGTGAGCAACTCCTCCGCCTCGGCCTCCGGCTTCAGCAGCTCCTCCTCCTTCTGCATAACAGCCAGTCGATTGGCCTCCCATTCCCGCTTCTGTGCCTCCAGCTCTGCTTCCGCGGCGCGCAGCTGTTCCGCCGTCCACGCAGCTCCAGTGGCTTCCACGAAGCGCATGGCATAGCGTTCCACGGGCGACAGCTACAGTTCAGAGAGGGAGAGAGATTTGTAAAAATCTTTTAGTACACGATACAGATTTGGAACCACATCCCACCATATATATACATATGTATGTGTATATCCATTTACCCATCGAAATTCGAGGGCTTTGCAATGTTAGACGTTGAGTGATATAATCGAGCGTGGGTAATTCGCTTCGACTATGTCTGAACGTCTACTCCCCGAAGGGATGTTTCTCTCGGCAATGCTCGCTGCATCGAAAGCGCATCGAGATACGGTATTCAATATAAATTGCAAGCGCTGCCATACCCCATACCCAATCAGTCAATCAATCAATCATCGCGACTCACCTGCTTGACAATGTTCTGCATCTCCAGATCGGCCTTGCTCATCTCAGCCTGAGAGGAGCCGCCGCCTGCCTCGCCGTTGGCATCATCCGCAATGGGAATATTCTCATCGAACTCGGCCAGATCTGCGGCCACCTCGGCCTTGGCTGTCTTAGTGGCCAGCACATCCTGCTCGTCCTCGGCGGCGGCAAGGGCGTGCTCAAATGCTCGCAGCGACTGCTTTTCCGTTTCCACAACGGCGGTCGCTGTCGCGGTTGCGATCGTCGTCGTAGTGACAATCCGCTCCATCTTCTCTTCGGACTTGACGACTTCTAGAGGTGTGGTGGTCTCCTCCTGCTCGTTCTGGTCCATTGTAAACAGATCCTTGATGGTGGAGCTCTTGAAGAAGGTTGTGGTAAAGTTGCCGCCCTCGATGGCCATGTCGCTGAGCATTCGCTTCTGATTGGCCTTCTTGAGTATGTTCACCTCGATGGTCTTCTCGGACACAAGGCGGTATATGTGCACGTCGCGTGTTTGCCCAATGCGATGGCATCGATCCTGCGCCTGGGCATCCATGGTGGGATTCCAGTCCGAGTCGTAAAAGATGACAGTATCGGCGCCCGTCAGATTGATACCAACGCCGCCCGATCGCGTGGACAGAATGAAACAGAATATCCGCTTGTCGCCGTTGAAGCGCTCCATCAGAATCTGACGCTGCTCCACGCGCGTCGAGCCATCTAGTCGCAGGTAGATATGGCCGTGGTGGTTGAGGAAGGCCTCCAGCACGTCCAGCATTTTGGTCATCTGGGTGAATATCAGCACACGATGGCCGTCGACCTTCAGTTGCCTCAGCAGACGATCCAGGGTCTGCAGCTTGCCGCAGTCGTACTGAATGAGCCGCGGATCCGGAAACTGTGTGGTCATCGCCGAGATAATGGGATGCAGAAGGTTCAGCTTTGGCAGCAGGGCCTGTCCCACCCTGCTTTCGATCTGCCGCTCGCACTGCCAGTGCGTGGAGGATAGATTTTGGACGTAGCGACGGATCAGCGGCGCACACACCGAAGGAACATAAATCACAAAGTTGCTGAAGATCGGCGCCATTTCCGCACACCTCTGCTCGAAGGTCTTGAGCAGGTGATTGAGGGACCAGCCATCGCGATGGGCCATCGCCGTGCAGCAGTTTGAGAAGCTCCGAGTCTGCCACGTGGAACGTCGCAGGGTGTGTGTCGACTGCATGCATCGCTGGATGGCCCCGCGGCAATCAAGGCCATAGATGGGCGTGGCATCGGTGCGCCGACGATTGATCGTGGCCATGCGCTTGAGGGAGGCCAAGCGCTGCTCCTTGCGCATCTGAATGAGTTCCTGTACCTTGTAGGGATCCTCTGCTTCCTCCTCATCCTGCTCCTCATTCTCAGTGCTCCCGTTGGCTATGCTCTGTTTCTCCGCCGTGCTCTTCACATGTGTCGCCAGATCCCTGACAAGGGGCTCCTTGGTTAGCTGCTGAGAGGTTAATACTGTACCCGCGGCCGCTGTCCCCGAAATGCTACTGGCGGCATTGACGGACGTTGTGACAGACGACGACGGCGACGACGATGTCTTGCTGGTGAGAGTCAACCGGGCACCGGCTCCCCCGGCATTTGTGGCTGGCGTGAGGTAGAAAAATGGTTTCCCATCCTGCATCGTCTTTGCCACCTTGGCCGGCGTCGGGGCATTCATATGGGAGCGTGCGCTCATCAACTTTGAGTTGGCCAAAACGTTCAGCGCTGCCCCTGGAGAGGATGTCAATCCTATCGTCGACGTCGTAGTCGGCGTAGTTGTCGTCACCGTCACTACACCGCTGTTGATCACAACCGGCTTGAGGGCCATATTAATAGGGTTAATGGTACCACCGACACGCTTCAAGATTCGTCCACTGGGCAAGAGGCTGCGCATTGGCACAATTTTGGAGCCCTCCAA
This sequence comes from Drosophila obscura, assembly GCF_018151105.1. Classification (NCBI taxonomy): domain Eukaryota; kingdom Metazoa; phylum Arthropoda; class Insecta; order Diptera; family Drosophilidae; genus Drosophila; species Drosophila obscura. The sequence continues at coordinate 8,642,870 of NW_024542774.1, read as the reverse complement.
ACGCATGGCCGGACTCGCGCCCACACGCACCGCATTCAGTTTGAGCCGCTGGGCCAGCTCCGCACTCCGCACTCGTATGTGGAACCGATACTTGCCATTGGGGCAGCGCGGTGGTGGCTGTGGGGCGCTGTCGATCTCCTCGATCAGCTTGCGTGGCGGGGCGAGCAGGCGGCACTTGTGCGATACGTAGGCGGTTAATGTTTCCTCCAGATGCAGCAGCAAGAGATTCACAGTTTCCAGATTGATTTGCTATTTGGGGAGAGATGCATTCCATTCAGTTAGAATATTCGCATATGGAAACACTGCAACTGGTGGGGGGGGGGGGAAGAAACTAACTTCTGGATTGAATCAGACAAATGCCTCGCAATTGCGAACATCCTGGGACAAGTTTACGACTCGCTCCAAAATAGATTGAGCCCAACTTTCAGTGACAGTTTAACATCATTTTCAATCAGAGGTTGCAAACAGGGTAGCTAAGGGGTAAGGGGTAACACCCTACTGTGACCTGTGGACTCACCGTGAACGGATCATACTCCATAATGTCGCAGACGAGACGCGGCGTGTGGAATGTAATGCCCTCCATTTGAAACGGCGATATGATCGGACGCACTTCAAACATATTCGGATGATTGCACACCTTCCGCAGCTGCATCAGCACATTGATTACGCTCAGCAGATTGCCCGTCTGCAGGGTTTCCCTCGTTCTGCAAAAGCATTGGAAATACAAATTACAAATCGAATTAGCTCGTCTTAAGGGACTGCACTTACTTGGAGCGACTCATGAAATCCTCGTACAGATAGCGCTGGCGATTCGACAGACGGCACATGACCACATGCTCGTACTTCTTTGGCATTTGCTTCTCCACCTCCTTCTTGAGGCGTCGCAGCAGGAACGGACGAATCACCTGCAAGGATATACAACGACGGAAATATATGCTAATTACTGCGACATTAAGCTTCAAACCATACATATTATCATAGAGGTGAGGTCGTGTAAGGAGCGTTTTCAATGTGATCTTCACTTGTTTGGAGTCTGACCACATGGATAAGACGCTCCTATCCCACTTTGATTTAGCAAACTAACAAATTGTCATCACATGTGGCTTTAATTCAATGTGACACAGAGTGCATTTGCCTAAACTGGAACAAGAACGCGACTATTACTAGGATGTGCGATGCGTTTTCAATGTGTTTAGCTTGGGTTTTGAGCCACCACATGGATAAGACGCACCATTCCCACTTTATCTAGCAAACTAACAAATTGTCATCACATGTGGCTTTAATTCAATGTGACACAGAGTGCATTTGCCTAAACTGGAACAAGAACGCGACTATTACTAGGATGTGCGATGCGTTTTCAATGTGTTTAGCTTGGGTTTTGAGCCACCACATGGATAAGACGCACCATTCCCACTTTGATTTAGCAAACTAACAAATTGTCATCACATGTGGGTTTAATTCAATGTGACACAGAGTGCATTTGCCTAAAATATCTGACAGGTTTTAGTTTTATACTGTTCACAATGTAAACGGACCAAAGTCATCAATAAATGGAACTCTGATCACTTTGCTATTGAGAGAAGTTTTCTCTGGCACACATCTACGATTTTCAACAGCATTTAATGGGCTGGCAAGAAAACGCTTTTAGGTGCTATTGGGGTTGAAATTTCCGACTATATTCAAAGATAAATTAATGTTCACAATGTAAACGGACCAGAGTCATCAATGAATGGAACTCTGATCACTTTGCTATTGCAAGAAGTTCTCTCTGGCACACATCTACGATTTTCGAGAGCATTTAATGGGCTGGCAAGAAAACGCTTTTAGGTGCTGCTATCGTACCCACGGGAAACTACCCTGATAAATTATGCTTACCTTGTGCAGACGGGCTATCAGAGTCTCGTTGTACTCCATGTTCCCCTCGATCATGCCCGTCATCGGATTGGAGAACCACTCCTTAAACTCGCGGTGCGAGGAGAACACATAGGGCATAAGGAAATGCATCAGAGACCACAGCTCCATTAGGTCATTCTGCAGAGGGGTTCCCGTCAACAATAGGCGTCTAGGGGAAAAAGAGAAATAAATAAATGATTAATCCGAGTGCACTCGAGACAAGTGTGGATGTGTGGGTCTGGGTGTTTGGTTCAACGTTTAGGGCTGTTTCAGAACAAGGCCACAAGCATTCTAGGGCGGGATTAGCATGCTCTGGTTTAGTATGCGGCATTATAACGATATTAATTTTAGCACCCAAGCGTAGTCCCCATGCTAGTTAGCAGTCGCATGGTTACTGATTTTTGGTGCTTTTTTTGGGTAGGCAAACAGAACAGAACAACAGATGGATGTGGTTCTTTATGATGATGTGGGCTAGACTTACCTTTCGGTGGAAAAGTTGAGCAGCAGCTGCCAACGCTGCGACTTGAAGTTCTTGATGTTTTGGGCCTCGTCGAGTATTAGATATTTCCACTTTTTGCGGCGAAAACTTTGCTGATCCTGGACGACCAGCTTGTACGAAGTAATGCAGACGTGGAAGGCATTGGGCTTGGTCCACCCGACGCGCTTCAGCTTGCGCTCCTTCTGGGAGCCGTAGTAGGTGAGTATCTTGAAGCCGGGACACCACTTCTTGAACTCCATTTCCCAGTTGAGCATCACAGACGATGGCACCACAATCAGATGCGGTCCCCAATTGCCTCTGGCACAGGCGAGGTGCGCCAGTAGGGCAATCGTTTGAATGGTCTTCCCCAGCCCCATCTCATCGGCCAGGATGCCGTTCAGCTTGCGCTCGTTCATCGTGACCAGCCAATCGAGTCCGATGTGCTGGTACTCGCGCAGCGTATGCTTGAGCAGGAAGGGCACGGGAGTGACCACATTGGTGGAGGACAGGGTGTTGCCCTTGGGCTGGAGACTCTCGGCCAGTGCGGCGGCATCATTGAGCATGTCGTCCTTGTTGGCCCCAGCAGTAGCAGCATCAGCACTGCCACTGCCGGCAGTTAATGCTCCTGATCCGCCCGCCTCAGCGGTCGCATCTGCCAACAGACTCTTGAGGCCATCCTCCTGGTCTTCCTCATCTACTTCCGTTTCGGTTTCGTTCGTGGAGAGATCTTCGTTGTCATCCTCTTCGCTGGCATCCACATCGCTGTCGTCGGTAGACCCCTCATCCACTGCCGTGGAATCGTCATCCGAGTCGAGTTCTGAGGCGGCACGAGGCTCCAGCTTGCGTCGCTTGGGACTGGGCGGCTGATCACTGATCCTGCCAGACTTGTACTTCTTCAGCAGCTGCTCAACCGGTAGGTCATTGTCAGCCTCCAGCTCATCGATCTCCCTTTTGTGATCGATCTCCTGCTCGGCCTCCTCCTGCTTGCTGATGGTGTTCTCATCGTCTTCGCTTGCCTCCTTCGCCTCGAACTCACTGTCGTTGCTGTCCTCGTTCTCGGCCACGGCCTCCGTCTTCACCGCAGCAGTGGTATGCTCCTCTTCCTTTATAAGCTTATCACGATTGTCCAGATAGCCGGGGGGCAAATCGTTGAGGAAATCATCGAAATCCATTTCCGATTCCTTGGCCAGAGCCTTCACCTCCTCATTCACATCCGCCGCCTCCTCCTCCGCCTTGGCAATGGTCTCCTCATCGTCCTCAGAGCCAGACTCTGGCCGAAACTCAACTGCAAATGAATGGAGCGAGAATCGAGAATTAGCAACCGGTTGACATCTCTCAGCACATCAGCAATCGGCAAGGAGAAACAAAAAGCAGAAAGGTGTAAGCATCAGGCAAATGCCTCGCAAATGCGACCATCCCAGGGTAACATCGAAGCGTTCAAAAATAGACCACGACAACGTTTCAGTTTGTAGTTTATCATCACGTGCTGATTCCACCAATTCTGCTGAGTCTGCTGAAGGGAAAAGTTTTATTTGTAATTTGCTTACCATCGGACTCCCGCTTGGGCGAGGTAAGGCGACTGGAATTGAGGCTGAGACTGAGGCTGGGTGTGTCGGCTGCCATGCTCTTGTTCATGCCTTCCACCAACTGCTGGGAGAACTTCTCGGTCTGGCCGACAATAAAGTTGAGATGCTGATCGAGGGCCTGCTTGCGCTTCTCCTCGATCTTCGTCTGGTGCTTGTACTCCACCAGCTTCTCCACATTCGACCAGAAGCACTTGACCTCGCGGGCAATGAACGAGGCCACTCGCTTCAGGTGCAGCTCTTGGGCCTTCTCGGCCCGCTGAGCCGCATTGGCCTTCTCCTGGAAGTACTTTTGGACCATTTTAGCGCACTTCTTGGCCGCGTTCTTCTTCCATTTACGCTCCTGGGCAAAATCAGCCGCCAGCCAGGCCATCTCATCGAGAAGATAATCCCAATGGGCCTTCGGTCGGCTTGGCTCCTGCAGCTTGGGCAGGCGCCGTTCAGTCCATAATCCCTCTCGCTGTAATTCGGATATACGCTGCATCACGTACACCTCCTGCTTGGCCTTAAACGAAAACTCTTGCGCCGCACTGGTCGGTGTGCCAGCGCCAGCGCCAGCCAGGGCAAGGCCTGGGCTAAGCAGGCTCCCACTTGGAGTCCCGGGCGTGATGGCTCCACTGCCGCTGCTCGCCGGACCATTGCCCGTGTACAGTGGCGTCGTGGATGTGGCTCCCGCCGCTGCCGTTGCGGCACCTCCACTTCCACTGCCACCTGTGGCGGCATTATTGTGACTCTGAGTGCGTCGGAGCGTCGTCGAACCGACTGCGGTACTGCAGGGTACCAGTGGAGTGCCACCTTGGAATAGAAGCCAAAAGAGGTTTGATTAACACATGGCCATTCAGCTGCAAATCAAGATCAAGTCATTAAAGGTCCACTCGTGGCATGCTTGAGGGTAGGGGGTGCATCAATTACAAAAGATCTGATCTACCAGTAAAGCAATAGGAATGAATGGAATAAACATGAGAAACGCTTACGAATCGGTTGCTAAACAAACAGAATAATAAGCTGGCAGCTGCATGCAAAATTATTCCTAGTAGCTGAACCATTCCACACCGGTGAGGAAAACAGCAGACGAGGATCGGCCAGTGGGCTTTTTTCGTACACATCACTGAGATTATCTGTAGGCAGCTTATTGTGATTCTGCTGCCATCGATGGGGCAGAATCACTTGCAACTGAGCTTTGCTCTGGCACACATCTACGATTTTCAACAGCATTTAATGGGCTGGCAAGAAAACGCTTTTAGGTGCTATTGGGGTTGAAATTTCCAACTATATTCAAAGATAAATGAATGTTCACAATGTAAACGGACCAGAGTCATCAATGAATGGAACTCTGATCACTTTGCTATTGCAAGAAGTTCTCTCTGGCACACATCTACGATTTTCAAGAGCATTTAATGGGCTGGCAAGAAAACGCTTTTAGGTGCTGCAACTATCTCCCCCCTGGTGGTATCATCTGTAGGCAGCTTAATGTGATTCTGCTGCCATCGATTGGGCAGAATCACTTGCAACTGAGCCTTGATATGGCACACATCTACGATTTTCAACAGCATTTAATGGGCTGGCAAGAAAACGCTTTTAGGTGCTATTGGGGTTGAAATTTCCGACTATATTCAAAGATAAATGAATGTTCACAATGTAAACGGACCAGAGTCATCAATGAATGGAACTCTGATCACTTTGCTATTGCAAGAAGTTCTCTCTGGCACACATCTACGATTTTCGAGAGCATTTAAATGGGCTGGCAAGAAAACGCTTTTAGGTGCGGGTAGCTAGGGCTAGCTAGTAGATGGGTGAGGGGGGGGTGTTGTGGGTTGGGCCCACTGGTGGGGGCGCAGCCATGGATATGCAGGGCAGTGAATATCAACGCGTTATCAAATGTTCTAAGTATGCTTAAGTTTGCTAACTTGCTTACAAATCAACGAATCAATCAAAATGTACATTCATCAATTATTCAAATTCAATTATTGATCAATTCAAAAGTAAATCAAACTTTAAGCAGTATTACCAATATCAATACCAATCCAAATCGAATTCAATAACTAACTAAGGACAAAAAGACACCAATTCTAGGAAGGAACGAATAATAAATGAAACTTTAGGCACATCAATCAATGCACTACTTTGCTTGGAAAATGATAAAATGCTTCAATCAATATTCAATAATTAACAAACAAAATATTTAGTTTATATAAGAATTTCAATCAAAACGATAACGTTCTTTTTTTTGTTTTATTTTTTTGCTGAGAATATTTTTGTTTTTTTGATATTTTTGTAGTTTTGTTTTGTGTTTAGTTTGCGAACGATAAGCACCTGGCACCAAAGGTACAGAAGAATTTCCTACGGCAGCAGGAGGAGCGGGTATTTGACCGAAGACCATACCGTGACGACCTCCTAAAGGTCTACCGGGTATGTGACCTATATTATAACGATAACGATACAATTATGGTGAGTTGAGAGTGTGTGTGCGTTATAGGAGGATGTACAAATGTATGATGGGGGAGGGATCAGCAATTATGTGAGAGCGAGAACAAAAATCATAAAAAAGAAAAACAAAAACAAGTGAATAATTTTTAGATATTTTGCGAATTATTTTTCGATAATTTCACACGTTTGATTTTTGCGTAAACGAGAAATTTAACTTTTTGTCCACTGGGTGTTAATATAGAGTTTCAGTGTGTGTGTGTGTGTGTGTGTAAATAAACTAACAAAATTAGCAATGGAATTTTGCGAGTACGGTATTAAATGACGACCACAATATAAATGTGTGTTATTTGTATATTTTGGTTTTTAGTAAGTGCAGGACGTGCGTTGGCAGTTGGCACGATTCGGTTACGGTTACGGTTTGGGTTTCGCTTGCGCTTTCGGTTACAGGAGTTTCGAGTTGGTATGCAGTTGGCTAAAGTTTTTGGCATTGATTTTACAATTTCAATTTGGCATTAACATAGAAATAATGAACACAACTTAACGAAATGGAAAAAAAAAAAATTGTAACAGAAAATACAATTTTCTTTTGGTTGAACAGTCCAACAAACACAACAAAAACACAAAAATAATGGTAACAATGAGAGAGAGAGAGGTTTGATCCATTTTGGGGGGATCCATTGAATACATAAAATTTACCTTGCTGCGTTAACTGGACAACAGCGGCGGGCAGTTTTGTCGAAATGGCCACTGGTGTGGCGCCCACAGCTGGAATCTTGATCTCCGCCTCCGGAGGATGAACATTACCACTTGCCTCGACTACGCTGCTGCTTGTGCTGTTAGATATGCTTGCTGTAGTGGCTGCAGCTGGGACGGGGGGACTGCTGCTGCTTTTGTTGCTCGATTGGCTTGCTGTTGCTGCTGTCGCTGAGGGAGTTATCGTTGTGTTGCTGCCAATCTTTTCTGGCAATTGAGATTGCGTATTCTGTGGAGAAACAGAAAAAACTCTCTTTGGTATTCGGTCAAAAAGAAAAACCTCAACGGTACCGTTGATAGCAATATTCCATCAGACAAATGCCTCGCAACTGCGAACATCCTTTTAACAGCCAAAATCAATCAAAAATAGATCGATAATAGCGCTCAGTTGAGTTTTAACATCACTTGGCTTGGCTAACTTATCTAGGCGTTCATAGTAATTTGTGCTAACCGTTTTCACTGTGCTATTGCTGTTGCTTCCGTGCACCTGTTGTACAGTCGTCCCTGTCTTGCTTGTTGTTCCGCTAACCACCGTTAGAGTCGTCGTCTCCACTGTTGCTTGATGCGTTGGTGTTCTCTGGGTTTGGGCCGCACCGGCTGCCGCTGACGTGCTCGGCTTATCCTCGTGTACCAGCTGATCTATACGATTTGCATTGCTGTAGCTGATGAATTGCGGGGTCGGTGTCTTTTTACGCCACGCAGGGTAGTCCATCATACTGCCGCCGTTTTGTAGGTAAAAGTATTCGGACACATTTTCAAGATGTCTGTGGAGGGGAATTTAAAGCGTGAGCACGATAACCCACACTATGCAATGCAAGGCGATGATCGATCATACCTTTCCTTAAGAGTACGCAAAATCTGCAATTTCTGCTGAAGAATGCGCTTCTTGAGCGCATTCGAGTCCTGCAGGGCTTCCGAAGATACCCCACCGACTTCGCTGCTGGAGGCCACAGAAGCCGGCAGCAGGGAGCCAACAATGTTGCTGCTGGCAGTCCCGACAATGCTGCTCGCCTGACTCGAGTTCGGACTGTTGTCCAAACGCTGACGCTTGGCCTGCGGTGGCGAAGCGGAGGCTTCTATGGTGCTCGTTGTGGCGGAGTAGGCGGATGAGACGAGTGTGGTGGAAGGTGGTGCTGCTACTGGCGTGGCTGCCGTTGCCTCTGTCGTTTGCTGTTGTGGCGGCAAGGGCGACAGCGGCACAGGCAGCTGCGCACTGGGCAGCTGCTGCTGTTGGTGTTGTCTACTGATGCTGCGGACTCCTTTCGGTTGTGCTGAATAGCGGGAAGCCGGTAGGGCTGCTGCTGCTGATGTTCTATTGCTAGTCACTGTTGTTGTTGTTGTAGCCGATGTTGTAGTTGTGTTTAATTTTGGATGTGCAACTGATTTTTCCGTAGAGTGTAAAGTTACGCGGTCTGGCACAGCAGGAGGGGCCGGGCTTAGCCCTTCATGCCCCCCTCCTGCTGAATTACCTTCATTCATGTTTGAGACATCTGCAAGAACACCAAAACGATATTGAACTCTCACTATTACTTGGCATTATCATTGCTTTGGCGGGAAACATTCGAAACCCGGCAGAGGAGGCAAAGGTCTGCACCGACCTTTTGCCTGGTGGAACCTTTTTTCAAAACTAAAACTACATTTATATCATTCTATGCATCCGAAGTGCGCAGCGTAGTATCCAATATCAGGGAAGCAGAGCAATAATATAACAGTCATCCTCAAATGAGCTTATCACAAATTGTTCCCTTCCCCCTTCTTCATCGAAAATGCAAGTCTGCGTATGAAAATGGCATCGGTTTTTCTTCCATTTCCCAGACACACGCGTTTTCTAAAGCCAGATTACGTGATTTAATATCACCATTTGTACATGTATTTCATTGACAATTAATTCTAAGAATTAAATTTTTTTAAATTGATATTCGAACTCTCAAGCAGGCCATCTCTCTTAAACACATATACACGTGCGAAAACGCCGCAGTCAGACAGGGACGACCATATATGCGACATGGCGTCGGTTCTTTGTGTTGGTGTGCGCAGTAGTAGACATTTTTTCACAATTTTTCTTATGCCTACCTCAGATGGGGAGAAATTTTAATCACAAAATATCCACATCTCTGCGATGCATCCGTGCAGAAAAGTTGTGCGAACGCGTTGTAAAAATCGTGCCGCACTCGATTATGCAAAAATAAAACTGTATTTTCTCCACTAAAAACTAAAACTAAATTATTTCTTCTGCGGAAGAGCGTGTCGCACACGATTTTTGACAGATGACAGATAGAGGTGTCAAACCATCGATGACACTATCGATGGTATCGATATTTTGCTGCTAGCCTCTACTATCGATGGTTTTGAGACTATCGAGCTACAGTCGTTGCGCTTTTAATATGTTTGGATTGTCTGCTATAAGATACGAAGACACATTTGTAAACAAATCATCGACAGGTGGCATCTAATTTTTACAATGGACAAGTTCCTAAAAGGTTTCAATGGTTTTTTAATAATTATTAGAGCTATCACGATAGTATCGATTGTTTTTTCAAAACATTCAACGTTGATATTTCTCGATTTTGATATTCCGTTTAATATTACTAGCTAGCTGGGATTCTCAGCCCTAAACAAATAATTTTATCCAATTCCTCAATGAATTTTGTTTAGGATTGGTTAGTTTTCAAAACTATTTTTCATTAAATTGCTTACATATTAAGGTTCAAACAAAAGCGGCCAAAGCATAAAACGTAAATGTTGACTAAATGTGACGTCAGTGTTGCTGGTCAACCAAGTTTCATTTATGCGTATGTACTTTTGTATACCTTATTTCTTTTAATTGATGCTAATTTTGTTGTTCCAAGCTCCATTGAAACCTTATTTATGATTTTATACTAGATTGGCATGTTTTTTACCTATTAATGCATATGTTTTGTTTTATATATATACATTTATCCCGGTTTTGATACCTATTATTGGTACCCGTGAGCTGCAAAATTTCGTTAATATATTTAAAACAGAGACTGGCTAGTTTCGGCATTAATTGGAGCCTGAATTTACAAACAGTATCTCAAGTCCATAATATCTATTTTCCCAAGGTATTCAGACTTGTTGCTCATTCCGTGCCAAAGTTGCACAACAATGCTGCTACTTCATTTCCCCATGTTGCTGAAATTTTTCCCATACAAATCAAATGTGTCATACGGGAACGCGTATGGAATGATGCAACAATGAACTCATTCCATACGCGTTCCCGTTAAGAACATGTTTCTCATACCACGAAAATGAGGGGAAAGTCACCACAAAAACGCTTTCTTCACCACTGAAAAGAGAGAAAATTTTAAAAACCCACCACGATTTGGGAGCGAATAATATCGATATTTTTGTGCGCTAAATGAGATAGGCGGTCATTTTCAAATGTACATATATGGAAAAATAAATATTTCACTTGATTTGTTTTGTCGAGTGGGACTGAGAAACGTCATTTTCAAAATATTCCGATGGCACGCCATAACATTAGGGCGAAAACTTAACATAACATAAGTTCGAAAACTTACATAACATAAGGCGAAATCGTCAAACAGGAAGAAGAAGAAAAAAACTCATCAAACAGGAAGAAGAAGAAAAAAAACTCATCAAACAGGAAGAAGAAGAAAAAAACTCGTCGAACAGGAAGAAGAAGATTTTCATAATATACCGCCAAATATATACCGTATTTTGGTATTTCAGGAATAGAGTACGGCAACGCTGAAGGAGTTGATCTTTTTCTGTCTATCTTGCAACCCTGATGTGATACAGTGCTGGGAAGTTTATTTTCAGCAAAAGATGGCGCTGTAGCGAAACTGCTGATATTGGGAAAATAAGAGAAGTGTTTCATCGACTCCGTGGCGCAACGGTAGCGCGTCTGACTCCAGATCAGAAGGTTGCGTGTTCAAATCACGTCGGGGTCAGTTATAACAGATTTTTTTTAAATACTATTTTTTTTGTCTTCTTATAATTACATGGTAACCCCAAAACAGTTCAGTTGGTTTTAATAAAAATATGACAATTTTTGAGCTTTCCTTCAACGTAAAATAAGACTCGAATGCTAAAGCAATATGTATATACAAAAATAATACATTTCAACATTATAAACGAATAATGCACAAAGAAAAAAAGTTATGTTGCATCGGCCGGGAATCGAACCCGGGCCGCCCGCGTGGCAGGCGAGCATTCTACCACTGAACCACCGATGCTTGTGACTTTTGAATGTTTAAAGCACTCTAGAGTCTACGTAATATAGTTGGCCTTGACAGCCTGTTGGTGTTGTGCCATATGGGGCTCTGGACACCCTCCCCTCAATAGGACTCCGTGGCGCAACGGTAGCGCGTCTGACTCCAGATCAGAAGGTTGCGTGTTCAAATCACGTCGGGGTCAATCTGAAATATCATATTTTTTTCTCTCTTTCTTTTTTATATGTTAAACAAAGCATTTCAACAATATTTAAATACATAATTTATTGTATAATTTATAAGCAGCTTCGATTCGATTCAATACAATTCACTACAAGCAACAACATGTAACATAATGAGCATTTACGAGTAGTTTTAACATTTAAAATCGCCAATATTCACGATAGTTTTGAATTTAACTTTTAGGTTGTACATATGTATGTATATGTATATGTATATATAAATACAGGTATGAGTATATAGGTGTATTCGATTACTTGTTACGTACTCTGTATACGATTATATTGTAAATTCCCTAAACGGTTTGCGTTTGCGTTGATTTATTATCAGTAGTTGTTCCCTTATTGCGCGATGCACTCGCATCGTTAAAGTGCCATAAATTCAAAATAATCCTACCCAACACCAGCATTAAATTCTGTTCTTCTGCGTACTATCCATCTTACCTTTTTCTTGGTACACGTATTTGGCTAACAGAATTTTTCAACAATTTTTCAACACGAGTCAACTATTAAAATGGCTGCAGAATTGGCACTAACTAAGAAAAATCAATCCTAAAAACATAAACTAGTGGACCCTGTGTTTCTTTTTCTCTTTTCGTATAGTATGTATTGTATTGTAGGTGTGTATGTGTTTTGTAAGTATGTATGCGCCTCCAAAAATATTGTAGGATTTAGTTGATTTCGGATATCCAATTCCTTGTTCTCTCCACGTTCCATGTCCCACGTCCCACTCTATTTGCTAGTGACTAAGTTCAGGAATTCCTCGCGAGTCTTGTGATCGTCACGGAACACACCCAACATTGTCGACGTAACGGTTTTGCTATTGATTTTCTGCACGCCCCGCATAACCATACACATGTGTCTGAAAAGATGTAAGAAGAAGGGAGAAACATTTAATCCAGGTTTCTTCACTTATAGATCTCTTTTGCAGCTTTCGAAGAACGATGATCACAAGCATCGGTGGTTCAGTGGTAGAATGCTCGCCTGCCACGCGGGCGGCCCGGGTTCGATTCCCGGCCGATGCAAAATACTTTTTTTTCTTTTTTTTACTACTTTCATATAATGTACTTACACTCCCTCAACAACAACGGCCACGCCTGCAGGCTGAACGGCCTGAGTTACAGCCACTGCAATTTGCTTTGTCAGGCGCTCCTGCACTTGCAATCGACGCGAAAAGATCTCCACAATACTGAAAATAGTTCAAATTTAGTTATATTTATTTCAATAAATGAATATTCTTGCTTGGGGTGAGGTCCTACCGTGCCAGCTTGCTCAGTCCCAGGATCTTGTTGCAAGGCAAATAACCGATGGAAACTTTGCCGTAGAAAGGCACCAAGTGGTGCTCGCACATGGAGAACATTTCAATGTCCTTGACAACCACCATCTCGTCATGATCCTCATCGAATACTGCGCCGTTCAGTACATCTAAAGAAAATAAACAATAAAAAAGAATAAAAAAAGAAGCACCACCAATCATCCCAAAAAAATCCTATTTTTGCAATCTGAGATGACCCCGACGTGATTTGAACACGCAACCTTCTGATCTGGAGTCAGACGCGCTACCGTTGCGCCACGGAGTCCTTGTGTTTCGAGACGTCAAATGCTCAATTTAGACAAAAGCACCACTGGTTCTGGGTCTGGGGCTTACACGTGATTTATGGCGCGCATAATGGAGATTTATTTGCTGCATAACTGAATGTTAAGTTCAAGTGTGTGACTGTCTATATGTGTGCGTGCAATAGGACTGTTGAGGGTTCAGGGCGATGGGGTTGTTATGGAGAGGCAGCTTTCGCAACACTCACTTTAAATGCTTTAAGTAGTCCACCCACCCACGCACTCCTGGCGCTCTTTCTCTCCCCCCTCTCAACATACATTTAGAAAAGCTCGAGTTCTCTAGTGTGTTTCCGGATGGAAATCAAAAACCCCCCTCCCTCTCTTGCTCCTAGCATATTTTGACTGTTTTCTTTCAATGTCAGTTTCGCAAGTCACGTTGACGCGAAGTTTGGCTTTTTGGTTCTACGAATTTGGCTGGAATATCCACCACAACATCACACTCCATTTTCGAAGGCTATTCACTTTCGCTTCTCCCATTTGGCTTTCAAACGGCCAACAGAGTCTCGCTCGTGCCTCGGCGGCCCCCGTTGCTGCTCAATTTACATGCGATTTTATTTGACAAACTGTAGAACCTGATTTTCATCTCGAAGAACCGGTCCGCGTTAGCACGTATCAGTTTATTTGCAATGTTGTTTCGTTCCAAGCATTTGATTACATGACAAGTTCAAATGCAGTTCCAATTAAAAAGGCGGAGAAACTGCATGAAAAACGCCTCGAAATTGGGGCATCCTATTATCGAAAATACTATATACGGCTAAGGTACGTTACGGCTTGCAACGGTCAATCTAAACAACGGGTCTAACATACATAGGTACAGCGGAGGTCATCTGAATAATGCTAGCTACTGAAAGAAAAGGTATACACATTGTTCAACATACATAGGTTTCTACTGTACCCACATATGTGGTAGATTAACCTACTAAAGACTACGCTGCAAAACTGCTAAGCTTTTCATGCTCTCCATGTATAGAGAACTATATTGTTTGGAAACAATAAGAAATTCCAAGCACTCCCTATCTTTATTTCCACCGCAACTGTAACTCAAACGGACTGCAATTAGTCGTAATGCACTAACAGACTCAGGAACCCCCCCGATAAAAGTGAAGCACCTCGTGGGCAGACCAAGCTCATGAATCACTTTCTGTACACGAAACTAGTTTTAGATGGCACTTTTTGGAAATGCCATGGAACCAATGACGCACTCGGCACAGGATGAACAACGGGAACGATCAGTGACCTGGGTGCTAATTACCAGAAAGCGAGACAGCCAGGTGATGAGTGTGGAAAGGGGACTTTACTTACCCTCCAAACATTGATCGTAGCCCTTGGTGAAGTACAGCATGGCCTTGGCCGCCCGCTCGGGTGTCTTGATCAGGCCCTGGCGATCTGGATTCTCGCCGAGGCCGCCCAGCAGAAGGCGATAGGAGCGCGCCATGTCCGGCAGCAGAGCCTCGCGCGTCGGTGGCTTGTGGTCCAGCTCCAGGTCGTGGTGGAAAGTGCATTTCTCGTGGCCTGAAATGCAAAAAGAAGACGGAAGAGAAGACTCAGGTTAGATTGAACCCATCATCAGCAACAACATATTATACTATGGAGCGAGATAAGGAGACAATGCGCCCCCCCTTGGCGTCTGTGTGTGGCTGGCTATAGATGGCGATAATAAAACTGTTCTAGATCGAGGCACATCTCTAACCCTTTGACCCCAAACAATGCTCTGGAAGGGCCGTATCAGTACGTAGTCGTATATGGCCAAGCGGCAACGGGATGCCTCCGTTGCTTATCGGCAAAGAGTTTTGTGGTGTGTCTTTTGGTCTCCTATCCGCCTGGCTACACCCTGCCCCTGCCCTGCCCCATCGGGTCCTACAGACGCAGCCCCAAAACGACCTCCCACTACCTGGCGTTGTCGATGTACGCGGTGTCATTGGTGTTGTCGGTTGTGTACCGTCGTTTTCCGGAATGCTGCCGTTCGTCTTCAGTATGAGGCGGGGACGATTTGTGGCACCACCGCTGCTCGGCACCAGCTCATCCGTGGGCGTGCCCACAGCGGATTCGGATCCTGGCTGTGGTGCAACAGGCTCCTCCGGCTGCGACAGGGCCCGGTCCGCCAGGGAGGAGGTGCCCGAGGTGCTACTTGTTGAGCAGACGCTGTTGTTGCGGCCGCGCGACAGGATGTGGGCCTGCGGGAAGTTGGTGTCGTCGATGGCGTCGTTCAGTTCGCTGGCACTCATCTCGGACAGTTGGCGTGTGAAGCTCATTGCGAAACGCGGCGGCGGTTGGCGGTGGCGGTGGAGCGTTGAAGCAGTAAAGCGGTGGCTGGATGGAGCTCAAATATTTGTCACTTTTGAACAAAAAGATGCGTCTCGATAGTAAATACACAAAATCTTAAACTTTTTTTTTCACTCGATTCTTTCTATTATTCGTTGAACTTTGTCTTTAGCTCCGTCTTGTGCTGGCGCGTTGAAATGCTGTGCTCCACTGAGTGGCTGCTGGGGCCAGCAGTGGCAATAAGAACCCCCAAAGCAGAGCTTTGAGCGACAGAAAGCTTCACGCAGCGTCTCATAAGCTCCAACCACACACTCCTACAGTTTTCTGTCCCAGTGGCTGTGCAACTGTGCAGCTCTCCTCTCTGTCGCTCTCTCGCGCGGACTTGTTGCTGCTTGGCTCTCTCTCTTTGGAGAGGGGTCGGTCTGAGACTGGCGCCAACTGGAAATCTTCAAGGTTCTACAAGGAGCAGCATTAGTCTCTGTCAAGTGTTGAAATGTCAATCTACTCGACTCTGCCACATCACTCGATAGGAAGCCTCTCAACAAACAATTCCAAATTCCCTGCCCCTGCCACTGCCCCTGTCCCTGCTCCTGCTCCGTCCCACCCGAAAAACAGTCTGCCACATCATGAGCCACCGTGTCCAGCCGCGATGCGACGATTTCGATGTGATTGGTGCCGTGCCGCGCGACCTCTCTATCATCAAGAACTTCCTGAAGAGGGACTGTGCCGTCAAGCGGCTAATTGACATCGAGGAGGACTTCCTGCAGCAGTGTGTGGATCGTGGCGAGGATCCTTTGAAGCCCAAGAATCAGCAGCAGCAGCAGCAGAAGAAAACCAATGGCAATGGGCATGAGCTTGAGGCGAAGCCTCGTGATTCCTGTGCCAGCAGAACACCAAATGGTGAGGGTGTCCCCAACTACTGTGATCCCTGCGAGCGGCTGAAGACATCAGTGGTGCTGGAGGAGGTTTGTGCCGAGTCGTGTGATCTGCAAATAACCCTCAAGGTAACCCACATTCCTTCTGATCCTGCAGCTCACGAAGCCAGCGATCACCAATCCGGTGTACAACCAGATGCTGCCGACATATTTCGACGAGGAGACCGTGATGGGCACATCCCTGCCCGTGAAGTTTCGTTTCCGGCGCAAGAACAACGGCAACGACGTGGAAAAGAGCACCAATCTGATGTGCACCTCCACCAATAACACGAATGTCGTGGTGCTCACCAACTGCTGCGACATAATGGTGTGGCCCAGCCAGCGGGTGGCCCAGATGAACCGAGTGCCCGTGACTATGATCTCGGGCTCCGGCGACCTCACCGAGTACATGCTGGAGGAGGAGACCATCATGTGAGAACGGGTCAAAGGGTGCGAAGGGGATGCTGTGAGGAACTTCAGTGGCAAATAAAATCAAAATCGTTGGCCCAAGCATAACAAAAGAGTCGTTTATTAAGGGGAAGCTATGAGAAACGAAACCCTCCAATGGCAAATGGGATTCATGTGGGGCTTCGTCTGAATGCTAACAGCCACTACCCCGCAATGGTTAGAGTATTCCCCTTGCATAAAATCCGAATTTATCAATACGAATCCCAAACCGAATTCTAAGAGCACTCACTACATGCAAATTCGGTCAATCTTTGACTCTGTTCTGTTTGACTCGCACTGAGGCTGAGTCTGAGTCTGTGACTGACTTGCGACTGACTGTTGATATTCAATCGGAGACAGTGACAGAGACAGTACGGAATAATTCATCTGGAAATTGCTTAAGGCAAGGCGGTCGGTCTTACGTCTTGTTTACATAATCGGAACATAGCCCACAGCTGCAGATGACATAGGCATTGGGAATTCTATTCGAGCTCTGGCCGGTCACAGTGATTCCTCTTTTGAGTGTACTTTACTTTTGCATCTTGAGTCATGCATTTCACTTGATCTGTATATATATTTTAGATTTCGAAGAAATTGTCTCGCCGGAAAACCCTTAAATATACTTTTCCTGAGCCGCTCCCATTTGTGTAATTTTTGTGCTGCGAGGGTGTCAGGACAGGGAGCTACATAGTTCGTTTCTGTTGCAGTTACAGAAACAGTTCAGTTCTGTTCTGTGTCAACCTGTTGCGGCATGTTCCCATGCAATTAAGTCATTATTCACATATATCAAAAGGGCAGGTGTTCTTCGCTCTCTCTCCCTCTCTTTCTTTCGATCTGGAATGCCATTCATTCTCTGGGGGATTCTCAGCGGCTAGGGTTGCCACCGCTACCGCCTGCCAGTGCCTGGCATTTGTTGAGAGAATTTTTTAAATGCTACAATTAGCAGTGGCAAAATACCCGCGCAGGTCTCTTTTTTCGATTTTATACAGTATTACTTATATATATATATCTTTTTTTTTATTGACCGCAATCGCTCAAATGTGAAGTACTGCCGACTGGCCTGGGGGCTGGCGGGGGGGGCTTATTAGTCACACAAACAAAGAAACTGAAAACGGCCACAGAAATAACGAAGCCCACGAAGCCAAGTTTGGCCGGGGCTCGCTCGCAATTAAACGATTTTTAACCTTCACAAAAAGTAGTTCAGGTCTCCCTCCCCACTGGCTCCCCTACCCCTGCACTACACGCTCCCACTCCGATTGGAAGACTGTCTGCATGTTTGGCCAAATACCGGATTAAGACGAGGAGTTTATGTCATGTCTCTAACTCTGCTCATGCGTCTCGTCTCGTCTCGCTCGTCAGCGGTTATGGCTTTGCCACTGTACTTGTACTTGTACTTGTACTTGTACATGGCTCATTCATGGCCCATGGCCCAGAGCTCATATCGCTCTGCTCTCATTGAATATGCCGATCTGTTCCGATCCGATCTGCGGTAAGGTAAATGCCAAGCAAATCTTTCAATGTCAATGTCAATACCCGTATAGTCCATTTCCACTTCCATTTCCATTCCCGGCCAGTGGCAGGTATGCTTATGCTCCTCTTCTCTTCTCGATCTCCGGCATTCTGTGGCTGTGTCTGTGTCTGCCTATGTGTGGTTTTTGTATATAATCGTTTGAAGAGTATGTACTGATATTTGAGTTTTCAGTCTGTGGCATATGTAGACAGCGGTCTTATGTGCAGCATCGCCGGAAATCGGAGTCGGCGCATCATTATGCGCATCGGATTGAATTCCATTTCTGCTCTCTAATCTATGCCTCTGATGTGGAGTGATGCAATATCTTGTCCAGATTACAATTAGACGCCACCTGCAGCCTTGAAGGTGTGACGATTATTCAGCCTTAGCTTTGAGCTACCTAAGTGGAGATCTACAGAGGAGTACACTCACTACCCCTCATAGCTACAGTTTACGCAGGCAGGAAATATGTACCTACTCAGTTCTATTGTTCAAACAGGAAGAAAGATGAACAGATCCATTTGCAATTCCTGTTCTTGCACACACACACACACACACACACACTCACCGTTTCCGTTGCCCATGTTGAGCATTTCCAGTTTCAGCTGTTGACTATTTTTGGCGCCTAGGACGGGCACAACGGCGCCGGCGGAAGCCGCTGCGGGGATCGCGACGGCTGCGGCTTCAACAGCAACGGAAGCTGCATCCGCGGTGCAGGCATCGCCATTTTGAGGGCTGCTGCCATTTTGTTCACTGGCTTGGGGCTTCATTTTGTTCGACTGTTCGAATGTTTGGATAGTAACTAAACGATTTAAATAGATTTGATTTGGTTCTCTAGCGTACGAATCAATCACGTTGATTGTTGAAAAATGTATTATTAAATTGTTAATTATTTTTTGTTGTATTTATTTTAGCGGCTGCTTTCGTTAAGTGTTCAGTGTCGCGCTCCTTTCCTAAGCATCTACCCGACTAAACGGCCAGATTTTAGTTGTAACCTTTTTATTATGAAAAATCGAAAGTTCTTTTGTCGGAGAGCAAGCGCGTGCGAGAGTGGGAGCGCGAATGCGAATACGATTGGAGTGAGTGCCGTGCCAGTGAGTTTTATCTCGCTTTTGTGGTTGTGCTGTGCTGCCTTAACTGTATTCAAGCTTCGCTTCGCTCTGCTCTGCTCTGCTCTGAGTAATGGCCGTGGCCGTTCGTGTCTGTTTGCAAAAGCTTTCGATTTGGTGGGTGTTTGTTCTCCCCCCGACAAGCGCTCCCCCGCAACACAACACACACACGAGGACTTCAGGAAATGCGAGAGCCCCCCACAAAGCTGGGAAAAGTTTCAGTTTCAGATTCAGTTACACAAATTTAAATTCAATTAAAAAACATGCTGACAGAATAAACATTCGCAAAATCACATCCATTAAGAAAACGTCGAGCATTGATAACCTGGAACCGCGTTATTAACGATACGACTCACTGGCAATCATGAGACTTGCAGCCATAACAATAATTTTACATATTTCAGGTTAAATAATGCATTAACGAAATTTGTTCGATGTTCGATCAACAGTTCAAAATTCGGCTGATTGCGAGCCCCCAAAATGGAATTATGTATGTCTCAGGCAACTATAAATGCCAAGGAACCAACTCAAAACGCCAACTTTGCTGGCTAGTGTAAGTGTAATGGCTGTTACAACAAATGCAGTTTATACTCGTAGTTTTATTTCTAACTCCTCGCCTCAGCTCCATTAAATGATAATACAAATACAAAAGAGCAAAGCTCTCGGTTGCGCATGCGCTGGCACTGGCGCCCTTTCGCCGCCTTGAGCGGATTGGAAGCGGAGTTAGTCATGCCCGCGAAATTATTAATAATATTAATTAGCCATTAATTGGACGTTTATGTCTCATTTGCATGGCATCCAAACCAACACAAAAAAGGTATAATTTGTGAAGTTTGTTCTGCCTGTTGCTCCGTTTTTAATGGCAATTCAATGTCATTGAAAAGCGCTGTTAAATTATTACCGGAAGGAAGTGTGACGCCGAGCCGGTTGCCACGCAGCACAACTCACAACTCCTGTACTTGGCCGCCCACGCCCTCTTTGCCCTGCGCCTGCCGCTCCAGTTTCTCCTGCTCCATGCTCTCCAGCTGGGCGAGCGTCAGCAGGGATATGCCCAGCTGGTCCTCGCGGGTGAACGGCTGGGCCATGCGTCGCAGCCAGCGCCTGGCCAGTTGCACAGCCTCCTCGGTGCTCAGGTTGCAGAAGCTGTCGACCAGGTGCTCCTGTATCCACTTGGGCAGACGTGAGCGTTTGTCCTGACGCGAGAAGCGCTTGTCCGCGAATATCATGATGCCGTAGTCCGTCTTTCCGCGCAGCGCCCGGCCCACGCATTGTGCTGCATGCCGCATCGCGTCAAAGGTCAAAAAGTCATTCTCACGTATCTGAAACTGATCGCGCAGGTAGTCGAGGCGAGCCTTGAGTATGCGCGACTGCGTGTACACATAGGGGATTCCGAACATGAGCACCGCGCGACCATAATGATGGTCGAAATCCACACCCTCCGAGACCTTGCCACGCGCCACAGCCAGCAGCACGGCGCCGCGACCACAATCGCAGGCCTGCAAAGCATGAAAGGTCAGTGGAAATATGCAATATCAAATTATGTACACCCTTGCAGATCTATGAGGTGGAAACATGATTCGGATCTACAACAGATCAGAGCTGCCAGCGATCCAAACAATTCCACAACACCTCAATCTGCAAGGGTATGGGGGTATGGATGAAAATGAGAGCGAGGCAAGTGGCAAACTGTGTCAAGCACAGCGGAGGAGAAGCCATAGGAGTAGCATAGATCGCATGGCCTCACCTTAACATAGTTCATCAAGGCATAGCTGGTCTCGGCATTGTCCTGAGTCTCGATGAACAGCAGCTTGTAGCGCAGCAGGGTATCGACAATGCCCTGATCGTACCAGGAAGCCACAACAGACTCCAGGTACAGATATGAGGTGAAGAAACAGACAATGCCATCCGGCACTGTCTTGGCCACCTCCACCAGCAGCTGACCGTAGTTCCGGATGACTGCAGTGTCCTCGCGAGTCTCGAACTTGGACGAAATGGTCACCTGATCGTTGCCCTTGGATACGATCTGTGGGGAATATCAGCCGGAAGTCAGTCAATTTATTTTCAATTGGCAAACAAGGCTGGCAGCTAGTCTCACCATTGGAAGAAGGCAGGGGCGAGCCAGGGTCATGGTGAAGCTGCTCATGACCACTGGATCAAAGTCGAGTATCTTCGGGTACATGTCCATCGGCGACAGGGTGCCCGAGGTGATGACAACTGTTTGAAAGCGGGAGAAAACCGGCGCCATGGCAATGGACGAGTCCAAGCAACTGAAATGCAGTATAGGATTCGATACGGTGGGCGTCTTATCGTCAAAGGGCTCTATGATGATGGTGAATCCCTTGGTGTAGGTGGACACCAGTGTGGCAAAATGTGTGATCTATAGAAAAAGTGCATTTTATATGTGACAGGGAGCCAATACCCTAATCAGATCAAATAACCCACCAGGGTCAGAGCTCCGTACTCCGTCATGTCGGTAATCTCGAGAGTGCGCAGGAGACTGGACAGACGTTCCGCACAGAAGCGCAGCGGCTTGCGTTCAATGCATATCTTGGCGGAGATATCCTTGAGGAAGCCGGCTGGGGACTCCTGCACCACATGATGGACGCGCAGTCGCGTCTTAATGAACTCGATGAAGCGACGCAGAAAGCTGAGAAAGTGGTCCGCGTTGCGTATGTTGCCAGGCACCACCTCGGTCAGCACATCGTTGGGCAGGACCGGATTGGCCATAATCATGTCCGTCTCACGTTGTACGCTGGCATCTTTCAGGCCCTTAACCATCCGCTGGTACTCCTCATTTAGACGGTTTGTATCCTCCTCCCGAATTCTGAAAGAAGCCGTATCAAGGTGCAGCCGGGCACGGAATAGAGTGGTGTTTGGATTGTGACTCACTCCTGCACCAATTTGGTCAGCTGATTCAATGCGTTTGTGCTGCGCTCCACTGTACGTCTGTTGATCTTCACACTCATCGAATCTATGCAAACGTTGTCGATGTTGTGCGCCTCATCGAAGACCACACAGGACTCGCGCGTCATCTCCTTGGAGACAACCTGCGCGATCTTCGGATCCAGCAGATAATGATAGCTGTAAACCACAATTTGGGCATGGGAAATCTGGCAAGGAATATGATGAATGCAATTGAATGGCCAATGAATTAATTTGTCTCTGCACTCACGGCATAGCGGGCCAGGAAGTAGGGACACCAGTTGCGCGAGCGTCCATATTCTTTGAGATCATCAAGGCTGTAGATTCCAACCGGCAGGGTGGACTCCTTGCCCTCCAGAGTGAAGCCCTCAAAGTACTGACCTGCAAGTCAATAATTAACAATAGCAATTATACAGCGTAGATCTCCTCCACTTACAGATGGGCGTCTCGGTGTCCAACTCATGCTTGTCGCGTATGTAGCTGGCCGTGAGGCCATAGCACTTCCCGTCCACAGCTTTGCCCTCGCGCTCCTTGCTCACCTCCGGGTGGATGCACAAGTTCTTGCGGGAGCTCAGCACCAGGCCGGTCATGGCAGGCGGCTTCACACATTCCCGCTCATAGTAGACCATCAGGTTCTGCAGTTCGGCTATTACCTTCTCGATCTCAGGCACTGTGCGGGAGCAGTAAATCAGCTTGCGAATCGTCTCTGGATACTCAATCATGTAGGCCACAATCAGCGAGAGCAGCGTGGCCGTCTTGCCCGTGCCCGAGGGCATCTCCAGCAGACAGTGTCCTTTGGCGTCCAGGGTTCGCTTCAGCTCCAGCATGTACGCATACTGTTCCGGGTAAATGTATTCGTACGGGAAGTAGACGAGCAAGCCGTCAATACTCAACCTAAGGGTGGATTTCCACGGGTTTTAGCAACAGTTTAATTCAATTAATAACAAACTTACTTCATATTTCTGCTATTTCGAGGTAATTTGTTTTCTTCTGATTTCAAAACAATGGTGGCCGCATGCCGGCTAAATACCAGAAAAAACTGCCGATAAGAGATGACTATCGGTGTTTTTTGCTATGTATCGCAAAAGCCGAACTATCGCTATCGTGCAGAATTACAATAATAAATAAATTTAAGCGAAAATTCCAATTAAGTCGTTTTTCTGCACACAAACCAGCACTGACATGGACGATCTGAACCCTTTGGCGGGCACAGCTCACCTCCTGGAAGAAGTAGACAGTGAGTGGCTCCGGCCCCTAGTTGGCTGAACTACGGCAAAGTGTCTCAATTCTGACAAATCAAATTACAGAGAAGCTGATGGTGCTCTTGCGAGATGGCCGTACCCTAATTGGCTACCTGCGATCGGTGGATCAGTTTGCCAACTTGGTCTTGCAGCGCACCATTGAGAGGATACATGTGGGCAATCAGTATGGCGACATTCCACGTGGAGTGTTCATAATCCGAGGCGAGAATGTGGTCCTATTGGGTGAAATTGTGAGTAAACGAGCCCCGAAATTCCACCCCTTGTAACACCCCAACCAACAGGATCGCGAAAAGGAACAAAAGCTGCCACTCAAAGAGATATCTGTGGACGAGATCCTGGATGCCCAGCGACGAGAGCAGGAGCAGCGACATGAGAAGCATCGTCTGGTCTCCAAGGCACTTAAAGAGCGCGGCCTGGCCGTCAACGCAGAGTTAATCAATGAGGATTTCTGCTAGGAAGCAACTAAAGTAAATAGATTAAGCTTTAAAGGGAATTTTCGTCACTTTGTATATTTGTACTGCATTAAAAACTATTTTAAAACCTATATACATCAATTGCCATTTAACCTGTTTACCCCGACCCTTGCCCCGATCCCGCGCCACGACACTCCTCCTCGAGCAATATGTATTTCTCCAGTATTTGGAACATCTCCACCTTGGCCTTGATCTTGTGCACCCGCGACAGCTGCCGCAGGTAGGCCGCCACCGATTTACAGAAGTAATCGTCCTCGGTCTCTGTCCTGGTTGGCGTTGACGTGGCCAGAGCCGGAGCCAGGTGCTCGGTGGAGAGATGCTTCCGCTCCTGACTCATACTGGGCATGCAGACCATATAGTTGATGTCGCCCTGCGTGGTCTGGGCCGCTACAGCGTCTTGTGCAGATGTTGTGTTCGTCGTGGCGTCTGGATGCAGTGTTACCATATGGTTGCGAGCTGATGTTAGCATGGGCATTGGCTTGTGTTCACTTTCACCTTCACCATCAGCGATGTAGTCTTCCTCGAAGCTCTCCTGCTCGGGCTCTTGTCCATCGTCTGCCTCCACCAGCACCGAGTATGTCTCGGAGTGCGATGTCTGCACCTCCAGCTTCGTGTCGTAGTTGTGCTCATCGCTCTCCTCGTACTCCTGCGAATCGGGGGCCTCAATTAGGCTGTCTGTCTCGGCCGGCATCTTAATTAGTTTGTTTCTCCTCATGTCCACTTTGAGCCAACCAGTGGGCGTCTGGTCTCTTCTGTTGCGCTCGCGCCGTTTTCTAACAAAGTCCCGCAGAAAATCCATTTGTCTGAAGAAATCATTGCGGCCGAATTCGCTGGTGGGATGAAGACGCATCTGCTTGAGCTCACGCGAATAGCGATCCCTCAAACATGTCCAGCGCCGTCGAGCATCTGTAATTGAAATTCTCAAATTTTCGGCCACTTTCGCCCAGTCCTCCTCTTTACGCTGCGAGAGGCGAAACGAGGGAAGCTGCGGATCATACAGCGAGGGTGTTTCGCGTATGGTTTGTATCAGCTGGATATCCGCTGCGTCCAGGGGTCGATGGTTGGAGCTCATTGTTTTTAAATATAAAAGTTTTAAGTGTATTTTTTATGCGTTTAAAGTGTTTTCGTTTTTTTTAGTGATGGTGCCATCGAAACTATCGACTTTACATGGCTTGCGATGTTCGCAAAATATACATCGATATATTGATATATCTATCATCAATATATATCTAACATCCCTACGGCAGCCATTTTTTTCACGCTTTGTGTAAAAAGTCGTGGAAAAGGCAGAAAAGTCTAAAAAACAAATACAAAAGAGTTGTAAACGTCTTGTGGTACTTGTAAAAGTATGCAATATTGAAATTTGTGAGTGTTCGAAGTGTGTGAAACCAACAATTGAACATGGAAACTGTTGTCGCTTTCAACAATGAGGTAAGTCAGAGGCAGCGTAGCCGCCGCTTGCCTTGCTGATTGCGTGTGGAGGAGACTCGACTCGCTGCAAAGTACGCAAATTGTTTGGAGCGTGGTGCGGCGGTGGTGGTTATACAACGCCAAACCACTGATCCGATGCAATTGTTACAGTGAATTTGTGTATATACAATAAATAGTTATTTCTAGCCAATGCCCCAAATTTTTTCCCACAAGCGCAGCGCCGCCCAGGGTTGCATGTTGCCCTTGCCGTACACAATTGCGATAACCACAACCCCATGCCCACTTGTTCTTCCTTTCCATTCCAGCTCTCCGGACTCTATGACAGCCGACCGCCAATATCCAAGGCTAAAATGGCCGCAATTACCAAGTCGGCAATGCGAGCCATCAAGTTCTATAAGCATGTCGTCCAGAGTGTGGAGAAGTTCATACTGAAGTGCAAGCCAGAGTACAAGGTGCCGGGACTGTATGTTATCGACTCAATTGTGCGTCAATCGCGCCACCAGTACGGTCCCGAGAAGGATGTATTCGCGCCCCGCTTCCAGCGCAACCTCACAGAGACCTTTGCCAATCTGTTCCGCTGCGCTCCCGAGGACAAGAGCCGCATCATTCGCGTCCTCAATCTCTGGCAGAAGAACAATGTCTTCAAGTCGGACGTCATCCAGCCCATCTTCGATCTGGCCGATCCCAATCATCCGATCTACCATCAAATGCAAATGCAAATGCAGATGGGCGGCGGACCCGGTGGCAACGTGGGCCCTGGTCCCAGCAGCAGTGGAGCCCTAAGTCTGGCCGATATCTCCAGCGGGCCGAATGGCCTCAACACCTCTGGAATGAGCCAAATGGACCTGAGCATGAACAGTGGTCCGGGCGACGACAAGATGGGCGGGGTGCCCGATTTATCGGTGAGTTGCTTCTGCAAATGGTTGGGCTTGGAACACGCACACACACAGACAACATACATACTAATCGAAGTGATATTTTGTATCCCTTTACGCATACTAACTCACATATCTCTTCCAATCTTTGTTGTTCGCTGTCTCTTGCTTCATGTCTTGTGCTAACCAAACATCTTTCGTCCCCGCACACGCAAACACACACGAAACACCCAGATGGGTCATGAGAAATCCTACGGTGGCGGTGTCAGCAGCAGCAGCAGCTCAAAGCGTCATCACTCGGAACAGCATTATATGAAGCGTCAGTCGGGATCGTCGAGCAAGTCGCATCATCACAAATACAGCAAGAGTTCGCACGAGATCGACTATGATGTGCGCTCTATTATGGACGATGAGGAGGACAACATGCAGCGGATGATGGCCGATGATCATCATCATCATCATCACCATCACTGCATGGGCGACGACTCGCCCCCGACATCATCCAATCTGCTAGACGTATGGCCCGAACCCCAATCGATCACATTTCGCTTTTCTGTTTAGTTTTTTAATTTATTGTATTAACACGGCCTGCCCTGCTGCCCATTCCTTGAGATATTCCTATGCCTAATCCCTGATCTGTCCTTTCCAGAACAACAATCTCAAGCAACTGCTCAATGATCCGAATGTGCTGCGGCAGCTGCAAACTCTGCAGAATTTCCAGAAGTTCAAGCAGCAGGAGGAGAACCAAAAGATGCGCTACCAGGACGATGCCCTGCAGCAGCATTTGCAGAACGTCTTGAAGGTATATTATCGTTGTGTAGTCCCTGCTAATCTGTAATATATCTGAGCATAACAATCCAATCCTCAGGGCACTGCTGGCATGCCCCCTGGCATGGGAATGGGCATGGGCATGAACCTCAACCACAGTGACGGGCAGGACATGAACAAGGATGTGGAGTTCATCTCGGAGCAGCAGTCGATTGAGGTATACCAAATCTATCTATCTACCTATCTATCTTAGTTGTTTGTTTCGGCCTCGTGTATTCTTTTGACCCGCCCCCTCGTATGTGTGGGTCAAAAGCATAAACGAGTCGCCCATCCGACACCTGCTGTTGTTGTTCCTATCGCGAAGACATACACACACACACACGCTCCCCGGAGCGGGGCGGACTGTGCTGACGTGCAGTTGAGTCTGAGTTTGTCGAAAAAAAAAAAAAAAAACACTCACAAGAAGTACGCCAAAAATGTTGTTATAACCGAGCGAGCGAGCGGTGTAGGAATGTTTCAAATTTAAAATCTAATCTAACTGTAGCTATAGCTGGGATAAAATTAAACTTCTTTAAGCAATTACTTTACTACCATAATGTGGCTCAGCAATTGGTTGCACCTTAGAGGGGCAGGCATTATTGAGCCACAAGTGTAGACACTTTTTGAACTTGCGAACTCTTCTAGATAAATGTAAATGCTGCAAACAAATCATTGAAAAATCATTGCAAATTATTTGAGAACGAACAAAACAAAAACAGTTGAAATAGTTGATTTAAAGATTAAAGATTTAATGTTGGTTGTATGACAAAAACAAATAAAACAAAAAAACGAAAAAAGAGAAGAGAAGCCAAAGGTAAGGTTTTTAAAGAAATATAATGTCCGGCGGAACAACCCTACCCCCGTACCCGATGCTATAACAACGTTTGGTAAGTGCTCCTAAATATGTAAAACCATTCAAAACCAAAAGAATCAAAAATTTTGCTCGAAAATGCCAAATGCCAGGACAGGACAAACGAAAATGTTAAGAATCGTCGAACCACACGTCAACACACGCCAGAGAATGCAGTTTGTTTTTTTTTTTTATTTCTTTTTCGTTTCTCTCTGTAGTCCTCGAATCTATCTCTCTCTCTCTTGAGATCCCTCTACTAATCCCCCATTCCCGCCTCATCCCGAACTCCTTTCGTTTTACGCTTACGCAAATGTTAACGTTTTTATATCACAAAATCAATTCTCTCAAACTTCTTGCCAACACTCCCGACTCCAATAGGTGATCAATCTGGATGGGGCCGATTCGCGCAGTCCAACGCCCGACCGGGAGAGATACAAGCGAAGCCGAAGGAACAGCCGTAGTCGTACTCGCTCGCCACGCGGACGTGGCGCAGGAGGTGGCGGCGGCGGTGGAGGCGGTGGCGGCAATGGCAACGATCGACGACGTCGCGGATCCCGATCGCGCAGTCGTTCGCCCCGTTCCAGTCGACGCCGAGGATCACGGGATCGCGATCGCATGGAGCGCAACAATCGGGACAAGGAGCGTGACCGGGAGCACGAGCGTGAGCGACGCAAGAAGGGGCTGCCCGATATTAAGAAGGATCACCTCAGTGGTAAATATGTCGTCCGGCACACACACCATTGGCCAAAAACCGTTCCCAAAAACGTTTCTTTTTTCCCCCCGGAAAAGTTCGTTTGCTGGGAACTGTTTTTGTGGTGTTTTTTCCATTTCCATTTTCATTTTGGTTTTTATTTCTCTTTTTTGTGTGTTTCTGCTAATCCGGAAGAGTTCTCTCCTCTCTATTCCTGCAGCTCCTTGGCTCGTGTTGACGTGTGTGTGTGTGTGTTTTAGCTTTAGTGATTCTTGCACTTTGATATCTGGCATATTTTAAGACTACTCAAACCCTAGACCCACCTCTAGATTCAATCCTCCCCCCTGTCATGCGTTTTCGAGCAATGTTTTTGAAGATTATAAACAATTTCATACGATACGATACGATACGATACGATACGATACCATCCATAAATAATAAGATATATACAAAAAACAACAGTACTCAAAATCATATACATATACAGCAAAAGGATTCATTTTGAATCCAACTCAAATGAGGTTAAAAATTGAATGCAATAACTAAAGGTTCAACTGACGACACGCACCGCTCAACGAGCTAGAGGCGCCCCACCCCAACCCCTGCACACTCTTACTCGTTGATAGATCCGATCTATATATATATATATATATATTAGATATTTATATATCGCGTTTATGTTACAGTTTGCAGCACCACCTTGTGGGTGGGCCATCTGTCCAAGCTGGTCTACCAGGAGGAGCTGTCGGACACCTTTGGCGAGTACGGCGACATCGTGAGCATTGATCAGATTGTGCCACGCGGATGCGCCTTCATTGTGATGAATCGTCGCCAGGATGCACACAAGGCGATGCAATCGCTGAAGAATCACAAGCTCCAGGGACGGGCCATAACCATCTCCTGGGCCGCCGGCAAGGGCGTGAAGAGCAAGGAGTGGAAGGACTTCTGGGACCTGGAGCTGGGCGTCACGTATATACCCTGGAACAAGCTGAGTCCGGAGACGGATCTCGACACCCTCGAGGAGGGCGGCATGTTCGACGAGGACACCATGCCCAGCTGGATCAAGCAGAAGATCAATCAGGCCAAAAATGTCGGCAAGGAGAAGAACTCGGCGTCCACACCAGAGACCGCTACGGGGGCCGTGCCAGGGCCACCGCCAGGACTGATGTTCGGCATCGATACTACACAGCCGCCGCCAGTGGGACCTGTAGGTCCAGTAGGTCCACCACCGCACGGCCCTGGCGCACCGCATCCGCCCGCACTCATGGGCATGGTGAGGGGACAATATCCGATGGCTCCGCCCATGGGGATAGGCATGCCGCCACCGATGATGATGCCACCGACAAATATGCCGCCACCGATGATGATGCCCACGACAACCATGCCGCCACCAATGATGATGCCCCCGGGCATGATGCCGCCCGGTTTTCCAGGTACGATCTCCCATTAATCTGTGATGGCAGCAGATCTTATCTTTTTTTTTGTGTTCCAGGCATGGGTGGACCTCCTCATCCAATGGGTATGCCTCCCGGAGGTCCATTCCCACCGCCCGGAGCAGTGCCACCTCCCATGGCCGGAGGCGCACCGCCCTCGGGCATCAGTGGCAACATAAGCGACGATCAAATGGACATTGAAATGGAACTGGAGGATGCCCCGCCCCCGATGCCGCCACAGCAGCAGGCCAGCTTCAATCCGCCAATGTCCAATCCCAACAATGTGGAGGCGGTGGTGGCAGCCGCGGCCAACGAGATGTTCCAGCGGGAACGGGAGCGTTCTCGTGGCCCAGGAGGCGGCGGCTCACGTTGGGGTGGTCGCGATGACGTGGCCGAGGCTGCCGAGCGTTGGAGAGCAGAAAACGGCGGTGGACCTGGACCTGGGGCTGGGCAAAATGTCGCATTTAATGAGGCGAGAGCTCGTCTCAACCTGAATCCCCTTGAGCATGGAATGCAAAGACCAGACTTTATGGGCGTGGGTAAGTGGCGACTCGCACGTTAAGTATGCGTACGAATTTCACTTGACTTGCATTTCCGTTTTTAGACTTTGATAATCGCGGTGGACCAGGTCCACGTGGAATGGGCCCACGCAGTGGGAACCTGAATGGAGGCGGAGGCGGCGGACCAGGAGGAGACTTCTTCCCGCCCAACATGAACAACAGCCGCTTCAATCAGCCCACCAGCTTGATGCAGATGCGTATACCGCCGCCGGCGGCCTTCAATCAGCGCATGGGTGGACCCAACCCCAACAATGCTGGCAATGGCGGTGCCGGCGGACCCATATTTATGCGCAACCAGGGCGGCAATGGCAGTGGCGTTGGCGGTGCCGTTTCCGTTGGTGTGGGTGGTCCTGGCGGGGCACCCGGTGGACGACAACAGGGACAGGGACCAGGTGAGATGCAAGACTCAAGAAGTGACACACTCAAGACTCAACGCTCAAGATATTCAAGAGGTGTTCAATGGCAACCCAATTCAAGACATCGGCATTCGATTGACTTAGATTGAAATTGTATTACCCATGGGGATAATATTTTATGTGCACATATAGAAATAGAAATAGCAAGAGATTAGTCGGCTGCATCATCTGTAGGTATCATTCATTATCAATCCCGTTATTTGCAGGCTTCTTTAATCCCCGGAATCCCTTCAATGATAATCAACGCGGACGCGGAGGTCCTGGTGCTGCCGTAGGTGGCGCTGTTGGCCGTGGAATGGGAGGAGGTGGCGGCGGCGGCGGCGGTGGCCGTGGACGCTGGAGCGATGATGAGGAGGAAGGCGGCAATAATTTCAACAAGCGCCGTGCCGGTCCTGGAGGTCCTGGCGGTAATCGCTTCCGTGGCGACCGAGGAGGCGACAATCCCGACGATCGCCGCGGCAACAATGCACGTGGCGGACGCGGACCCAGAGAAGAACGTGACCGACCAGGCTTTGGAAATAGACGCGGATCGCGAGATGACAGTAGTCGCCATTCGATCAGTTCCACTGATGAGGGAAGCAGCAAGCCCCTGTCGGAGCCGGAATCCAGGGAAATGCTTCCGGAGACAGCTTTGTCCAGCACCAATTCATTGTCAGTGCCAACGCCAACACCAGCCCCAGCCCCAGCAGCAGCGACTGCTGATTCGGTGGACACGGAGGAGGACTGGGACCGTGAGCTGCAGGACTATGAGGCGCGAATGGAGGCAGAGCAGGCAGCTAAGGCCGGGCGAGATGCCCGAGAGGCCACTCCTGTTGGTGCAGAGCAGAGTACGGCCCCGGGGTCGCCGGTGGAGGATTTCGCGAGGCCAGCGGAAGTGTCGAGCGATTTGCCGGCACAAAAACCAACAGATGCTTCACCCGCCTGCACGCCCCTCTACGATGAGCTGCCACCACCCTCAGTCCCAGTCACAGCCGTAGCTCCAGCACCCGCTGAGCCCGAAAGCAGAGTGGAGGTAGCTGCAGAAGCAGAAGCAGGATCTCCTCCACAGAACCCTGAATTTATTCGCACAGAGGCTGGACCCAAAGACGAATCCCCTCCAGCAGCACCACCAGCTCCGGAAACACAAGAAGAAGCTCCACAAATGGAGGCTGCACAGACAGAAGCGCCATTGACGGAGGAGTCATACGAACCACCAGCCGAGGCTGTCGAGGCTGATGCATAGAGGACGGCAGAACAACAGAAGAAAATGGCATCATCTTGGGGTGAATTCTGATTGAATTCCTCTCAAGAAAATTGTAATTTATGATTTTCCTTACCGAGTAACCTATACATGTGTAAAATCCCATACATACGAACCCATTTAAATCTTTCAAACCTGAGATTTCGTGGCATTTCACGTACTTTAAGCTGAGCGCCAGCAAACAACAATTTTTTGGTTTGGTGAATCACACTCTACTCGTAAAATACAATAGGAAGAAACTACCGCATGGTCCGAAATGGGAGGACAGAACTACATAAGTGGAGAGGAGCGACGCATTCACACACGGATATAGCAAATAATTAGTAAAAACAGGAGAATGAAAGCAGGAGTTTGGACGGAATGGACAGAACAGAAATTGACAGAGCAACGCAGAAGCGGAAACAAATCGGCAATCGCAGAACTTGAAGTGTTTATAATTTTGTTATGTATTTAGTTTTAAGGGTCTATTTAACACTCAGATTGTTTATAACGCGCAGATTCTAGGTACATAATAGTGTACAATTCAAATACAATTATATTATATATCAATACTATTAAATAAAACAACAAATTTAAATGTGATTGCTTTTGTTTTTACTTGGAAATTAATTCCAATATTAAAATATGTACATACATATTTGCTTGCATTAACATTTCCGTTTGTAACGTGTTCAAAATAGACCAGCCAGCCTAACAGCGTACTGTAAAGCGCACTTCACATTCCCACTTGTGATTAAATTTTTCGTTGACCTTTTTTGTGCAAGCCCTATTTTATTAGCAATCCAATAAAAAGGAGTCCTCAAAGTTTGCCAATATTGAAAATTGATTCATCTATCGGATCAAATTATATGCTAAGTGCTGAGAGTCCTAGCTAGCTAGTAATATTAAACCGAATATCAAAATCGAGGAATATGTATCGGGCTCAAATAATTATTAATTATTTTTTTGTTGATATTTACTGTTTACTAACCTGATTAAATAGAGCGGGGATAAGCTATTTTTTTCTCGGGTTTCTGAGGTTCCAGTTACACTCGACAAAACAAATCAAGTGAAATATTTATTTTTCCATATATGTAATTTTGAAAATGACCGCCAAACTCATTTAGCGCACAAAAAATATTCGTGGGGGTTTTCATTTCCTTTTTAGGTGAAGGGCGGCCTTTCGTGGTGAGAGAACAGACCGGGGGCTGTTTGCGGTCGGGGTAGGCTGGGCTGCCGAATGCAACTGCTTACCTTGGGAAAATAGATATAATGGACTTGAGATATTGTTTGTAATTTCAGGCTCCAATTAATACAGAAACTACTCAGGCTCTGTTTTAAAGATATTAACGAAATTTCGCAGCTCACGGGTTCCAATAATAGTTATCAGAACCGGTATAAATGTATATATAAAACACAAACATGTGCATTAATAGGTAAAAAGCATGTCAATCTAGGATAAAATCATAAATAATATTTCAATGGAGCTTGAAACAAAACATTTAACATCAATTTAAAAAAATAAGGTAGACAAAAGTACATACGCATAGAAGAAACTTGGTTGACCAGCAACACTGACGTCACATTTAGTCAACATTTACGTTTTATGCTTTGGCCGTTTTGGTTTGAACCCTATTATCTCAACAATCCCGTTTAAAATAGTTCTGAAAACTAGCCAATCCTAAACAAAATAAAATGAAACGTTAACCCATTGTCGACCAGGGGGGTATTTAGCGCACAAAAAATACTTCTTCTTCCTATTTGTGGAAAATTTTTATTCTTTATCTTCCTATTTGTGGAAAATTTATCTTCTTCTTTTTTGCCTACTTTTTTTTGTTAGGGCTGCCAGATCGGTTCAAAGCAAATCGGTAATGAAACGGGTAGAAAAATTTCATGGTGGCAGCCCGAAACTACGAATTGCACGAGTCTGGCAACGCCACAAAAACGACGTCACAATCGTTTTATGTTGTTTTTGTTTGAACCTTAATATGTAAATAATCCAATAAAAAGGACATCTAAAAACTTGCCAATCTTGGAGAATATTAACGTATCTATCGGATAAAATTATTTGTTTAAGGCTGAGAGTCCCAGCTAGCTAGTAATATTAAACGGAATATCAAAATCGAGGAATATCAACGTTGAATGTTTTGAAAAAAACATTCGATACTATCGTGATAGTATCGGGCTCAAATAATTATTAAAAAACCATTGAAACCTTTTAGGAACTTGTCCATTGTAAAAATTAGATGCCACCTGTCGATTTGTTTACAGATGTGTCTTCGTATTTTATAGCAGCCAATCCAAAAATATCAAAAGCGCAACGACTGTAGCTCGATACTATCATGATAGTCGCAAAACTCTCGATAGTAGAGGCTAGGAGTAAAATATCGATACTTTCGATAGTGCCCTCGATGGTTTGACACCTCTAGTTCGCGAGTTTAAAAAATACAAAAAAGTTAATCAATATATTATTAATACCCAAGAATATATATCCACAACAATTTCAACTAAAGATAATGTTATGCTAATTCAACGTAAGCATCAAAACAGCGCAGTTAATCAAGTGTTAAAAATATTTTTCGGCTGCCAAAGAATTCAGTCACACGCATACACAAACGAAAGCAGAGGCACTCACAAACATGCACACACGCACAGCGCAGTTGTGGGAAATGTGCAAATTGTATAAAATATCCATTTAAAAGTGAATAAATTGAACATCAGAACGTGTGAAAAGCTTAGTGAAATAATCAAAAACAAATCGAGTGTGGTTAAAAGCGCAAAGAGTAATGGACGAAGGCTGAAAAACGTGTGCAATTTTTGCCATGGTTTGAACAAGTATAAGTGTGTTTGTGTAGGTGAGGAGTGTGAAAAAATATACATAGGTGTCCCTGTCCGTGTGCCCAGCCGCCAACAAACCAACAGCAGCTCTGCTCTCCACCAGTGCTCCCAAAAACACATGCACATACACTGTGACACACATGCATGCGATGGAAAGAGCGAACGTAACCGCTGCCGCTGTTGGCAGAGACAGCAGCATATCCTTGTTTCCTTTCCTGGCAACCTTCTCCTTTTCCCTCTGCCTCTGCGACTGTGGATGCTGTTCGAAAGCTCACCCTCATCCACATGACCCCCACCACAGGAGCAAGTTTTCGCTCGCTTTTGCTCAAGCATACAAACACACACACATTAAAGTGAAGCTACACACAAATGTTTTGGTTTATTCCAGGCGCTATTTTTGGAATACGAAGGTGATCGAGAACCCGGCATCATCATCAATGAATGCTTTTCGGCTCGTACTTAACTTGCACCCATATTAAGTCATTTATTCTCTTTAGTGCTCCGTAGATAACGTTAAAGTAAACCGCAAACCATTTTGGATCGTCGCTTAGCAGATCTCCCCCTCCACCGTACGTTATGCAAAAAAGCAGCCACACAAATTGCATACAGCGGGTCGTACTGCATTTTATCAGAGTTCTTTAGCCTTTTCGCTTCGTGCTCCTCTTCTTGTTGTAGTTGCAGAATTCGTTTCTAAATGTGAAGCGCGCGCGACTGAACAGCTGTAGATCTATACACGCACACACACATGTACACACTAAGAAGGCTGCGCAATGGTGTGACTGTCACTGTGCCTGTTCGATCTTGTAGGCATTGAATGCAATTTCTCAAAATGTACATTGTGTGACACTGAGCTCTCTTTACCAACCTGTCGATGATTTTGATTAAAATTTAATTTAATATGAACCCTTTTTTGCTTGTTATACACACATAAAGTGATTAATTTAATGGAAAGAGCTTTCCAATCAGTTTGGTTACCCCTTCCCCAGCCTTTGCATGGGATGATGCGCATGCATTGACAGTAGTGTGAGTGTGTGTCTGTATGTGCATTGTCAAAATTCAATTTTAAAGTCGGGCAACACCGGCACCTCATCCTCCCTAGAGTCATTTAAAGATAGACGAGAAATCCCTTCTTTTTTAAATACGCAATTATTTCAGGCCTAGTTCAGAGTTTCAGTAAAAAATGGCGGACACGCATACATACAGGCGCCTGAGTGATTGTCTAGTGTCTGGGTCTTGTCCATCCGTCAGGGGATAATCAAGACACAGCAACAGTGGTGTCCCGACGTCATCGGTAAGCGGAGCTTCCTTAGCTCCCGGTATGGTTGTCCATGCATGTAGATGCGCTCCACTTTTGGATGCTATTTATAAACATTTTCCAACCGTATACATACACACAGCCACAGAACCTTTCTGAATCTCTGATTCTGCTGCTCTGCTTCCTTGAAATCTGCATAGTTCCGCTTCCGATTGTGCTGCTTCTGCTCTGCGCTGGGCCTGGCGCAGTCGCAGTTCAATTCCTAAGCATGTATTGGCGCAACAGCGTTCGTGTGTGTGTTTGTGTGTGTGCTATGCTGTGGCTCCACGTTCCACTAGCTACTTTACCGGGCAGCATCCACATCCACATGTTGAGAAACGTGCCCATTATGTATCATGTCTCCCCTTCTACTTTCCAGACTGTTACGTCTGTCAACTCCCACTCTCTGCTCTTAAATCCGTCATTGCATTGATTTGTTTACTTGCGTGGGTGTGTGTGTGTGTTGGCAGTCTGTATTTGCTTTATGGATGTTCTGTTGACATTGACTTTAACTATAAATTCGTTTAAATAAGTCAGTGATTTTTTAATGAATTAAAATCCAAAAAAATAGAAAATGCAATAGTGTCCCTTATAAAAACTTTCCAGACACACACTAGCATTTCATCATGCTACACTCTTAACCCCACAGGTGTCGTACTGGTTGGTTGTGCATCATCATTTATCATTTATTTATGTGCAAATATTTAGTATTGAATGATTAAATGCCAGATAAGTCGCGCTTATTATTATTTGTACATAATTATAAAATTTGAGGAAGAAGGGGAAAGAATTGCAAATACATAGTGGGATCAGCGTGCCGTAGATTAAAAAAAAATTATAGTTCAAGTTGAATGCCAAATTTCTCAAGAAGCAGCAGCCTCTCACATGTACATGTTTTTGTCTGTTTTAACAGATTAATATAACAGAATGCAAGCTGCATTTTCAGGGTGTATTAAAAAAGGGTGAGACACTCTCATGTCTGTCGCGTACCAGAAAAAGGAATGCGAATTCTGAAACGATCGAGTTTGGGAATTGCTATCGTTTAATAAACCAAATTTACTTTCTAGTTAATCTGCAGAGATGAATGTTAAGCTTATATTTTTTTTTTGTAATTTGGTTAACTTTATTTATAAATAATGTAAAAGGTCTGACCGCATTTCACCCGCCTACACTTGCTACAACAAAGCGAAAGTGCAATCAAAAAAATAACATGGTTAAAAATAGTATTTTATTGCACATATATAATGTACATTTGTATTTATGTACATTACGTATACATTTAAATAACAGTCGCGTCATCTCTTGGGCCACTTTGCGGTTCCCCTGGGAATTCAATGTTAACATTATCGCTGTTCTCTCGGATTCTTTTTTCGTTCTTATCACTCATCTCTCTCTCCCCTTTATGTTTGCAGTATATAGAAGCCGCCACTCAGCAGGAGGTACAAAATTGTGTTTGTCATACGCACGAGATGTAATGAAATGCCGTCACGCCGGCAGCAGAACCAGCGGCAGCACCAGCTACAATTAAAGCGAACCCAGCGGCTAAAATCTAATAATTAAGTGAAAAAAGGAGTTAAAAATCCGCTCGATAAAATATTATAAATTGATACGAGAATAAGGAAATAGAAAAAGCGAATCTAAAGAGCAATAAATATAAAATTTACGACTGCAGTTTTCGAATTCGAACCAAAAAAATGAAGCGACGCAATGCAGACTGTGGAAAATTGCGGCGTCCGATGAAACGCAACAAAATTACAGAGGGCATGTACGGCAGGTGAGTGGCATACAACAGTTTAAATTATTTTATTAGTGTGAAATTATGGACGTGGCGCTACCACAAAATTTATTTGGACGCGCAAAAAGCAAACACAATTCGGAATTTTTTAAGCACAGCCAATACAAGATTTTGTGTGCTTGTCTTGTCTGTTATTGTGTGCGTTCTTCCTCCTCCCCTCGTTTCCTGGGTTCTCTCTTTGATTATTTATATGTTTGTTTACTTTTTGATTTCGCTTTATTGCCGTTGTTTTATGATGCTATGCATACATGAACAACATACATACATACATGTGTACATGCATTTGTATTGTATTTGGACGCTACTCGTTTTTGGCGCTTCTCCGTCTCCTTCTGCCTCATCATTCAACGCCCGACCCGTGCTAATCCCATTTCACAATTATTATTGAGTGATTGATGGAATGTCAATTACTGTGTGCAGTCGGATAAGAGTGCTGCCAGCTCGGCTACTTTCGGGTAGGATTTGAAAAGCAGTAGTGATCCGTGGGCATTCTAGCCATTTTTAAAACTGCCATTTAAAACTGCCGCTAAATCTTGCTAGAATTGTAATTAAATTAAATTAAACTAATTATAATTAGTTCTTTGATCTTTCTTGTTTCATCTTATATCCAAATACCATCCACAAACAAAAGCGCTACCCTAAGATTTAACTTTGATCGTTTTACGCTAAAAAAAATACTATTCTAGCTTCCGAAAGAATGTCATCCCTCACTGATCATATTATTAGTGTCCCTTGCCCGCAAACCTGCGATGCATATTCTGTTTACCGTTGGAATTCCTAATCGGATAAAATGCGAATCGAAAGAGATCTCAATCCTAGTCAATTTTGATAATTATCAAAACCTTTTTTTTAATCTTGTATCCCATTTCCCATAGCACGACTGTTTTGTACATGAAATTTCTAATACTGTGGGCCATTGTAATGGTGGCCGATTTCATGTTCATGTTCCGTTTTGAGTTCTTGTGGCCATTCTGGCTGCTCCTGCGCTCCGTGCACGATTCCTTCAAGTACAAGGGCCTGGTAAGTTGTGAACAAATGGAGATGCAGGGCACTATAATTATGTTGTGTGTATTCTGACTACTTTGCAGGCATTCTCCGTGCTATTCGTCTGTATTGCGATAACATCGGATCTGGTCTGCTTATTTTTCATACCCGTTCACTGGCTGCTCTTTGCTGCCAGCACATACGTCTGGGTGCAGTACGTCTGGCATACAGGTGCGTCATCCCGCATCTATGGTGTAGGGGACAGGCAGCTATATATTTACTCGTTTCTTGCAGATAAGGGTATCTGTTTGCCGACCATCATACTCTGGATGTTGTTTGTCTACCTCGAGGTGGGCATTCGATGGAAAGACAGTCGCCACATGCCGCACTTGGATCTCTGCAGGCCGTTCGCGGCGCATTGGTAAGATTCGATGGTGGATGCCATTATATCTCCTTTGTTTTCATATCTGTAACTCTTGCAGCATTGGCTATCCGGTTGTCACGCTTGGATTCGGCTTCAAAAGCTACGTGGGCTACCGCATGCGTCAGCGCAAGCAGCGCGAGGTGGCCAAGGAGAACGAGTTCTACATGCAGCTCCTGCAGCAGGCTCTGCCTGCCGAGGAGGCCACCGATGAGGCGGCGGCTGCGTCTGGAGCCACGGCATCTTCGAGCACAATTGTGGTCGCCAATGGGTCGGTCACAACGGCGGCACTCGCCGCCGCTGCAGCCGCATCGGCCGCGGGGCATCCCAATGGCATTTTGGCATCTGCAACGCAAGCACAAAACCATCATGAGCATCATCACAGCGGCGGCGCCGGCGCCAGCAGCAGTTCAAGCAATAGCAATCACCATAATCATCACCATCACAATAACAATAATAACAACGGCAGCAGCAGCAAGGATACCAGCACGAATGACAACAACAATAGCACAACGGCGTCGTCGCCATCGTCAGCCGCTGCAGGGGCAGGGTCATCCACGGCGGCGTCATCCACAGCCTCATCCTCCGCCTCCTCGTCGACAGGGGGAAAGCAATCGGCGACGGCAACAACCACAGGTGCAGCAACCACTTCTACCACTCCTGTTTCATACAGCTACATCTCGGCTGCAACCACAGCAAGCTTGGCGGTGACAGAACAGCATCAAGAATCGGGAGATGCAGCAGCAGCAGCAGCATCCCCATCTTCTACTTGTACTTCTTCTACTAGCTCCTCTGCTTCCACTGATGCCGATGGTTGTTGTGGTGGTAATAATACTTTACGCTGCTTTCTGCCGTCCCTCCTCACTACGGCGACAATAAACGAAACACCCATTAATCGATGTACCAGTAACAGTACCAATACCAATACTAGTAATATTTCCGTTTTCTGTTTGTGTATGCGCATGTACTTACGAATTCATCAAGAGAGTGTAACGTAACCAATTGAGGCCTGAACTCACCCACTATGTGTCCACTAACCCACAGCA
Source organism: Drosophila obscura (assembly GCF_018151105.1). Classification (NCBI taxonomy): domain Eukaryota; kingdom Metazoa; phylum Arthropoda; class Insecta; order Diptera; family Drosophilidae; genus Drosophila; species Drosophila obscura. The sequence goes on along the minus strand of NW_024542774.1, from coordinate 8,602,128 downwards.
ACCAGTCGGCAAATCGAAATCTTCATATCATTATATCATTCTTCATATCTTCCTTCCCTACCTAACCGAAAGTACTCCATTGGGAGGGAACAGTGCGTAAAGAGGCTAATTATTCCACTTCACTAAACTCATTCAAGCCCCCCAAACTCAACTCAAGTTTGCCCTTCCCATAAAAATCAATAAAACACAATTATGTTTGATATCAAGCTTAATAAATGTATACATACTAACATTTCTAAAAATACACTTGCAGCAACCTCCAATGGTCACGCTGGGGGAGGCGGCGGTGGTTCAAGGAACAATCGACGCAGCACGGACAAGGATAAGCATCGGAATAAGGGAGACGCTGGTGATAATGAGCACAACAATGGCCCGCAGCAGCGACATGGTGGTAAAAATAGCAGCAACAGCAGCAATAATTATCACCAGGTCGATGGCAGCAGTGCAGCAACAGGAGCGGCAGCAGCAGCAGCAGCAGCAGGAGGAGCGGGAGCAGGAGCAGCAGCTGCCTCAGCAACAGCCCCATCAAGTAATAATAGTAAGGATAAGGATAAGGATAAGGAGAAGTCAGACTGGGATAGTAGCACCAACTATCAACAACAACAGCCACAGGGAGGAAAGGACAAGCACGGTGAGTACTGCTGAGCGTTGGTGCCTGTGTGTTAACCCAAACTGATTCTCTATGTATATACGCAGACAAAAAGGCCAACAACGTGGTGCCCAATGGGAATGCTCTACACGCCGAGGCAGAGGAGGCGGCGACCGTGGAGCCAGCACCGCAGGTGGAAAAGGCGCCCAAGGGTATGATGTGTGGCAATGGGCTAATCGAAGTCCTCAAACTAATCCCACTAATCCACTTTATAGGTCGTCGCAATCGCGGCAAGAAGGATAATGCGACCAAGGACAATCACAACCAGCAGCAGCAGCAGCAGCAAAAGGAGAAGGACAAGGAGAACTCGGCCAGCAACAACAACAATAACGATGCCAGCTCCGTCTCCTCGTCGGCCAGCTCCACATCGAGCAACGCCATTGCGCACATTGCCAGCAAAGTGGTGTCGAAAATATGCGAGACATGCCTCAAGCTGGAGGCCGATGTGAAGAAATATCGCGCCGAAATCAGTCACATGAAGCAAATCGAGAACGAACTTCGCCAGAAGCTGGAAACCAATCTGACAAGCAAGTCCAGCCTGCAGGCCAAGCATAAGGAATGCGAGGAGCTCGAGAAGCGCGTCCAGGAGCTGAACAATGTGCGGCATGCGGACGTTCTCAATCTGCAGACCGTGGAGCGGCGTCTCAACGAGGAGCGGCGGCAGAAGCAATCGCTGGATGCCCAGCTGGCTAACGAGAAAAAGGCACGCAAGGCAGCCGAGGATAAGGCAGCTCGTCCCGAGTGCAGCTCCCAGTGCAAGCAGCGGCGCCAGCAAATGGATGAAGAGCTGAAGCGATTGCGCTTCGACCTCAAGCAAACGGAGGAGACAAAGCAACTGGCCGTGGAGCATGGACTCAAATACGAGCAAGAGGTAGGTGGTATTTCTATATCTTCCACCCTTTGTCAGAACTTCTTTTAATAATGAAATTTGTGCTCCCTTCTTGTCTGTGTCTCTTAGTATCGCATGCTGGAGGTGAATGTTCGCAACCGCGAATCGTCACAGCCCGATGCCGAGATGCTCATGAAAGCCCTCGCTGCCATGCAGGACAAGAACTCTACGCTGGAAAAGAATCTATCCGCAGAGACGAGAGTCAAGCTGGACTTGTTCTCGGCTCTGGGCGCAGCCAAGCGCCAGATTGAAATATCTGACAGTGAGTACTGAAGTTGTGGGAGTGATTTAAACTTGAGTTCTAACAACGCTTTCGCTCCAACCAGACCATCGTCGCTCCAAGGAGGATGAGGTCATCGATCTGAAGGCCAAGATTGCCCAACTTCTGGCCGTGATGCCGGACACTATGTGCATGAACACAGGCCCCCACGGACCGGGCAGCAGCATTCTGCGCATGAATGATACGCCGCCACTGCAGTCGGGCCCCGGACCGTCATCGCCGATGCTCAGCCTGAGCGGTGCGCAGGAATATCAACAGCATCAGCAGCATCTTCAACAACGGAATCAGATGCAGCAGCAGCAGCAACAGCAACAACAGCAACAACAACAGCAACACCAGCAGCAGCAGCAAAACAATCAACATCAGCAGCACCTGCAGCAAAGGAATCAGATGCAACAGCAGCATCAACAGCACCTCCAGCAAAGGCATGAGCAGCAGTTGCAGCAGCAACAGCAACAGCAGGGGGTTCCTCCCTGCAACCAGCAGCAAATGGTGCCGGTGAGTGTGGCTGCTGCTCTGCAGGTGGCTGCTGCCAATGCAGCTGCCGCAAATGGTAACGGCAACTCCACACTGGATCCCAATGCCAGCGTTTACACGCCCAAGACAGGCAACATGATGGTTGTGTCGCCTGTGGGCATGAACCCCAATGGCACGGATGCCTGACGCCAGCAGAAGCAGCAGCCCTTGACGGTGTCGTCGTCGTCGTCATCGTCCTCGCATCTACATTTGAGACGACAACTCTGAGATTATATTTTACATGAGGGAGGAAGAATCCGCCGAAGGCAGCCGCAGCCACAACCACACCCGCAATTGCAATCGCAGCAATTAATTCGGCCAGTGAACACAAGCAGAGAAATCCCTGGCCACGACCCCAACCGAAGGCTAAAACCGAACCGAGGCAGTTCGCCTGCAAATATTTGAATGTCCGTAATAAGAATAAGAAGAATAAGCAGTTTCTTTCCAAAACACTGAAGACATCGCCGCGCCACATTGGTCCACATAAAAACGAACAGATTCCTAACCTTTACCACACACTCAAATTGGCATTCCAATTGAAATTATCCTTGAACTGTGAAGAGCCACTGATCGTATTTTAGTCAAGCCACTGCTTTGAGCCAGTTGCTCCACCCCACGTCCATATCCTCATCCGCATCCGCATCCTACCCACTCAACACACGAACACACACACAACACACCTTTGGGAGAATCTGCCTCCCACTTGAAACACGGAAAGTAAAAAACATTACTTTAACAAAATGATTACAAAACTTAAATCACATTTAAGAGGAAGCATAAGAAACACACAAATTTCTAAAATAATAACAAACAAATGAAAATCGCGATTCGTATTTTTAATTGATGAACGGAGGATGGATCCTCTGAACCATGTATTTTCTTTTTTTTACCAAACGCTGTGAGAGAGTTGGACGAACCTAAGTGATGGCCTTTGATATGAGGGGGGGACCGTGACCATCCTCCCCACACGACTCAATGGAATATTTTTGAAGTCTGCGCCTTTGATTTATTATCTCATTAAATTATTTTTTGTTATAAAAACCTTAAATGTACGCTATAATTTAGAATTTATTTTGAAACACCTACCAACCCACACACCAACAACAAACAACAAAAACCATCAAACAAAACTATTTTCTTTATAAGCTCTAATTTATTTTTGTTTAACTTTTTTTTGCTGTTCCTAAGAAACAAATCGAAAAAAAGAAACAAACATTAAGAAGAAAAACGCTTAAGTTCATTAACGAAGAAGTGAAACGAGACGAGACGAGACGACTATTTTGTTCAATAATAAAAGAAGAAACAACCCCTTTCCTTTTTTGCTGCGTGAAGCCAGTACACATTACTTTCGATTTTTGTTTACTTAATTTTTTTTAGTTTTTTTAACATAGTAAACCTTCCCAAAAAGGCCAGTGGAAAACTGCCTAGCCCACAGATTTCAGTTCTCCATTAAAATACGAAAAAGGTGAAACATAAAAGTCAAGATGTACGCCTTGCTGGTGGCAATCTCCACGGCAATCTACACTACGGTGGCCACCATCTGGCAGGTTGAAGGTGAGTTTATTAAACGGAAAGACGTCATGTGGTGTTTACTGTATGAGCTGGTCCCACAGAGACCCTATTCAGTTGGATGATGTCGATCAGTCTGTTCACGTTGGGTCTGATTTGTAAGCCGTACTTGCTGCTTCCCCTGCTCGCTGCCGGGTTCGTCATGGTGCGCCGTGTCTTGCTTCGTTGCGGAAAGCCGACCAAAAACAGGAAGTCACTGGGGGACAACGATTCTGGGTCGGGATACTCCAGGCGTTACACACATAATACCTCGTCACGCGGCACCGAGAGCTTCTCCCAAGAAGATAGCATGGAGGACACATCCCAGAACTAGCCGAGCAGCGGACTCTAATAACCACACGACTAGTTGTTTCACGGGTTTATTAAACATACAAAATACATCTTATTAAACATGATACACATTCGATGAGAACACACATGTACACTTGTGTAGGGGTGTGGTGGATGGATCCTAAGACTAAGGAAATTATAAAATACTGCACTGTACAATCGTTTCATCTGAAAGGATACTAGGACTTGAGCAGAGGGGTAGTGTCAACTTTGCGCAGAGCATCTCTAGCCTTGAGGAGCATAGTATTGTGCGGTTGGCCAGTGAGGCCGGCCAGGTGATGCATGTACCTGTCTATGTTGCCAACGTTCGGACCGGACGGCTCCACCGGAGGCAAGGGCACACCGCTGAGGGCTGCAACCAGCTTCTGGCGCAGACCCTTCACGTACGCCTCCAGACGCACGTTCTCCTCCTTCAGTTCGGCCACCTCGCCCATTACCTTGGCATAGCCGGCCTTGGTGTTGTCCACGTGCTGCTCCAGCACCGCGTTTTGCTGCTCCAGATCCGTTTTCGTCTTGCGCAACGTTCGCAGCTCGTTCTCCGTGCTGCGGTTGTGCTCGATGAATTCGTTTGTGTAAATGGGTATCTCGCCTGGCTGAATGGGACGCGGTGCGACGACAATGCTGGTTGTTACTGGTGCTGGCGCCGGTGCTTGTTGAGGTGGTGGTGGTGCTGGTGGAGGTGGAGTCGGCGTGCGTTTAACCTGGGATAGCGGGACATCGTCTGGGTCGGGAGAGTGCTCGCTTGGCCTCTTATTTGCTGTGGCCTTTGCTTTCGGTTTCTTTCCTTTGCCAACGCTGACATCGTTATTGGCTGCAGTTCTGGGTGTCTTCTCCTTTGAGGCACTGTCTCCTTTGGTAGCTTTCTTCATCCTGGCTAACTCTTTAGCCACAATTTCAGGGTGGTCCTTGAAGAATAGGTGCATCTGCTCTTGGTATCTGTAGAAAAAAGGAACAAACCCGATCAGAAAATCATCTTGCACTATAAAAGGCTCGGCACTTACAAAGCCTTGTCCTTGGCGGCTGCTTCCATGTACGGAACCTTGCGCTCCTCCGGTAGCAGGTGCCATTCCTCACCAATAATCTTAGTGTGCTCCAGGGCCGTCCGCTGTGGCTGCTCGCGTCTCAGTTCCTCTCGTCTGTCGTTCATGAATCGCACATAGCCATTTAAGGGCATTTTGGGGGCTCCAGCCACATTAATGCGGCGCTGAGTGAGCTTCTTTATCTCGGGGTCCATCGTTGTGTCAGACTGCGCCGCCCTGGAGCTTTTATTCTTTTTATTCCCCTTGCCAGCGGGCGTTTTGTCTAGCTTCTCTTCGTTTGGCGCTTCTATGGGGGCTGTCGCTTCCAGCGACTGCGGGGCTATGGGCCCTGGTGCGGGCGAATCTGCGGCTTCATCTGGTACCTCCTTGGCTGGTTCGGTCATTTTAGATTCCTCTGGCTTGTTGTTTTTTTGTTTTTTTTTGCTTGTTTTCTTTTGGACCGTCGAACCCTCTGAAATATACTAAAATATACCTTATCCCTTTCAAAATATACTGTAAATATACCGAAGAAAAAAAATGGACTTAGCCCACTTAACCCCCTATATTTAAACATTGAAAGACCTTAAATTAAGCCTCGGAAAATATTACTGTTTTTATATTTTTCTTGTAGATCCATCCTTCCTCTTGAGTCCTCCTTCCCCTTTTTACCACCATATCTTTCACCTGAAATGCGTAAAAAATGTTTCAAGTTTCATAATATTCGTGCAAAAATAAATACTCAGTCCATGATCGGAAATCATATTCCTCGAATTTGATATTCTGCTTAATATTAATAGGTAGGGAGGACTCTCAGCAATGAATTTTTAATTTTTTTCCGATTAATAAATCTAACCTGGTTGCATTGAGCTGACATTATAGTAAGCTTATCCTCTTCGTTCCTCTTTGGTTGTTGTTAGAATAGGGCTGGTACTATATTGCCATATATATGTACATATATGTTTACCTAAGAATCGAGTGACTCACTGTATTGTTTTTGAGACCCCCATATACTATCAGGAAATGTGGCGTGTTCAAGAGTCATGTCATGAGATAGTGGAGCGACTGCCGGTTATCCAACAACCTACCGTTTTGCTCTATACATAAATCAGGCCATCATTATTTTGTGTTGTGTGGTCTTGTATATATTTTGAATATATTGTAGTTGTTTAATTTTTTTTTGAATGTTTTCGCATATTTTTTTGAGCACATTACAAAAAGATTAGCCTATGTGTGGTTAGAGTGTGTGTTAAACATAAATGGAAACTTACGGATTACCTACGAGTTTCAGTTAAATATCATTTACAAATAAAGCCATCGATGACGAAATTCCTGCTATACAGCCTATCAGCTAAAACACTTAAATCATAGGGCGGCCGGCCAAACTTAACAATAGAATAGAGAGAAACTTTGTGGATCCAACTGATTTTTCAATTTGAAAAACGATTACCAATCCCGGTTTGGGGAGAGCGCTTACAACAGGCTGGGGAACAGCTCATCGAAATTGCTCTGCCAGGGAAAGTCCTCTTCCGTGTCTGTGGGCAGAGTAAGCATTGTGGATGTGGGAGAGCCCAGTATGGACTCGTAGCCGTGATCGGAGGTGGCTGAGTGTAGAGACAATGCGGGAGATTTGGCCAATGGGGAAATGGCCTTCATGCGCGGGCAGAGGAACGATTCAATGCCATTGAAATCGCACTCGTCGTCCGAGTCGTCGGTGGCATTCACGACATTGAGATAGACCTGCGATGGAGACGCCGCTGGTGGCGGACACTTCATAATTACATCTGTAGTGTCATCCCCAGCGCTGACGCCATCGCAGTAGATCTCCTCAACGGCCTCATTGACTGGAACCGCATCTCCATCCATCACGATGGTTATCGAGTTTGTCTTGGCATCGTAGGTGCCATAAACTGTGTCCGGTGTGGCCTGCACAAGTGTTGGTGCGGTGGCTGCTGCTGAATTAGTTGTTGTAGTCGTCGTCTTCGTTATCGTCTTTGTCGTTGTTGGCGCTGTTGTGGCTTGCTGTGAGTTTCCATTTATCTTCAACACCTGCACATTCAGGCTGTGTTTGGGTTCTTCAGTGCCTAGGCCATCAGCTCTATGCCCGCCGGATTCCAGGCGCTCTGTTGGGGTCCCCACCATTGATCCAAGCAGTCGCTCTTGGTCGCCTGAATCTTTGGCAGCAGTTGGGCCGCACGCTCCAGGGCCAGCTTCCAGGTCTGCTGTGATATCTGCGAGCAGACTTTCGGCCAACTCTTCAAGTCGCCGCGCGTCGAACTCTTCATCGTCGACGAGCAGCATGTCTTGTAGAGTAGGCAGAGAGCCACAACCTTCCAGAGCGAGGCCATGGTCTTGCTGCTTTTCAGCTGTTCCGTCAACAGACGCGCTGACGACTGTGTGTCCACTGTGTGTGTACCCTGCTGCAGAGGGTCAGCATTGGATGCTGCGGATCCAAGGATTGTGGACGCACAGCCCTCAGCGCCTATGTTGGCATTGGAGCTGTTGCAGGTGATGTTTTTGGCGTGCTGCTGCTGCTTCTGTTGTTGTTTGATCTCTTCGAGTTCCTGACGCAATAGTTCTACTTCTGTGTCCAGCTTCTGGTTTTTGACCAGCAACGACTCATTGATGGACTGTAGACTTTCGCATTTGTTTTGCAGTAATTCCGTTTTGTCAGTTAGCTCTTTGATCTCGTATTCCATTTCCTCCATACGAGCCTTCTTTCGGTCCCGTGATGTCTGGGCTGCAACGCGATTCTTTAGCTTCCTGTTAAATGAGAGCAATGAGCCTTAGTATTGATTTTCACCGCCATCCATCGATTTCTACCACTTACTTTCTCTGTACTTTTTCCTCCCAACTGAGGTGATCCAGGCGACGCTTCTTGGCCTTGGGCGGCGTAGCCACCAGAGACTCTTCCTCCTCCATGTTATCGTAGGAGGACGAGGCGTATCCCGAGCTCGAGCGTGCAGGCGAGGCCGCCCCCTTGAGCAGCGCCGCTGTCAGAGGTGCGGGTCGCAGCTTGGGCAAGGTATTCGTTGATATGGCCACGCCCGAGTCCACGGTTATCAAGTAGGCATTAGCGGTCGGTGCCATATTTTAATGTTACTCAGATAAAATAATAAACTGTTGTTTGGAGTGCGCAACCTTTAAGAAAGTGTTGCCGAAATCAAATTTGCATGGTTTCCGTGTGTTGTGCTCGGGCACCGAATTTTATCTGATTTTTGTTTTGCTTAGATCGTCTCATTTGCCGTGACCGCGCTTCTCAGCCTTGCCGATTTCAACTTCTTCATTGCCTCTGCTCCAGGCTTTTCGGTTTCAATCTCATGCAACTTTTTCATTCACCTTGTAATTCTGGACTCTGTATGATGGCGTGTTCGTTTTCGAGTGGTTGGGTGGAAAAGCTGACGTGGCTGTTTTTGGTTGGTTTTTTAGTTATCGATAACGGAGTTTATTGATGAGTGAACGAAATTAACCCTTCAGACCCCCTCTATTTAAACAGGTGAACAAGTTGACATCAACCGCGAAAAATAATATTTTTAAAGCCTGCTTTTTCATCCATCCTTTCTGTTTACTTAATAAAGAAATGACCACGATATTTTTCACCTGAACTGCGTTACAATTCTTCAAGTTTCATAATTTTATTGTTTGTATTTAAAAACCCACTGGTCGACAATGGGTTAATCGTTCTCTGTCCCATTCGCCATTTTGATATTCGCTTTAATGTTACTAGTTACCCAAAAATAAATAAATATTCTACCAGATTGGCTAATTTTAAAGAATTATTTTTACTGGAATGTTTATAAAATAAAGTGCTGCCCACGTAGCAATAGTTTTTTAGAAGTTTGCGCACAATTCAAACCAAGCTGAATAAGTCCGGTAATTTTTATTTAAACATAATTATCCTGGCCAAAAACACTGTTTTTTTTTCTTCCTTACTTCTTGCGCCCCTGTTCGGCCTGAACAATCTCCTCCTTCACTGCTGCAGCCACCTCATAAATTGTGCCCTTGTGCTGTTATTAAAAAAAAAAAGAAAACTTAGAAGCCAATCTAATAATTATCAGCACCTTATAGATACCTTCAGTTGGTTAATATAGAACGTGTAGGGAATGTTTCCAGTGATCGGATCAATGGCCACCGGCCACATGGCCTCCAGCTCCTCTTCAGTGAAGGGTTCTCCGTCCTCCAGCATTAACTTTCCGAAATACTCTTTGGTAAGATATTTATGGTTTTCTGGATCGAGCACCTGAAATGCTTCATACAGCTTTTCTGTCGACGCTGGTTGCATTCTGTTGGTGGACAGAAAAATGATTAGCAGCCAAATATTATGATTGTCCTCGAAGTATTCTCACTGTTCATCCATAAGCAGCTGGGAGACATGGGCCATAAACTTTGGTAGCTGTGTTTCCCCCGGGTAATCTATGGACTCGGTGGCTGCCATGACGTCGTTGACTTCTTTTTCGGTCGGCACACAGCCTAAGAATCTGAGAACATTTCCCACATTGCGAGTGTCCATGTATTTATCGCCATGAGTATCAAACACGCAAAAGGCCTCCGAGATCCGAACTTCTAGTTCGTTGTTCAAGGCCACTGTTGTTTTTGGGTAGGTGAATTAAATTGAGTGGGAGAATCATCCGTTATTACTTACCGCCAATTTCCATGGTGAAGGTAAGTTTTAATATATTTTATTTTCTCACTTAAATTTTGTATGCACTTTGAATTTTATTAATTTTTTAATACACTTTGAATTTATTTTACTAATTTTTTTGTGTTTTGTACTGTTGTTATGCTAGAGCATACATTTTTTCAATAAAGTAACATCGATTTGGCGTTTCGGGTTTCAAATTCAAATATTCCCGCCAACTGATACGTGCCCCATATGCAAAATACATAAATTAAATAAATAAATACCTTGAATACCTTAAAGGTTTATTTGGAAATTTTTTAATGGTTGAAGCCTAAAATCGCGGTAGGTCCCCGAATTTCATTGGTTAAAATTTGAAATCAAATCCATCATGGTGAGTTATGTATGTGGTGGGTTTTAGCAGATGATTATACGGTCATACGGTGATGTTATGTTTTTAGCTTTTATTTATTTATGTTTTATGATTGGCACTCCAACAAGATCTTTTTCAATGGGTGAAATTGTCCTTTTATGCGGTACGTTTTCTTGGACCGCTTTTCCTGTTGCCCCTACCTCATATTTCCCAGCGTATAAAAGTTTACTTGAAGGAAGCTTCCATCCTTAAGGAAGAAACAAAACGGGGATATGATGACATGTTTGCCACCCACGTAATGATAGATTCTATGAGCTGTTTATTATGAGTATCCACTCATAATTCATATCTTTGCGAAAATTTTCACTAAATTTTAAATTCATCCCATTTCGTTTTACAGTTTATGGTATTCATGCAGATCCACAACGGGATCGAGATATATAGAGGAATCTAGTCTAAGTCAAAAACATGTCAATACGAGTAAATTCTTTGTTACTGAGGTATCAAAGCAGCTTAAAAAATATAAATTTAACTCTTTTGAAAGGAAATTGGGTAGACAACGTGCCATACTCTAAAAATAAGTCGTTGATATTTAAAAAAAGGGACATTTTTGCTGACCTTCTTGCTTAAAACTTATTTTATAAGTTATCCAATAAATGGGAGTCCTTAAAATAAGCCAGATTGTAGAAAATTGATTCATCTATCATCTAAAATGATATTTTCAGTTGTTAAAGTCCTAACTAGCTAGTTATATTAAATCGAATATCAAAATTGATGAATATGATTTTCCTCGGTATATTTACGGTACATTTTGAAAATGAGACGGTATATTTCGGTATATTTCTAAGGGTCTGATTGTATATCGATAAATCCGGTTTTGAGTAATATTACACTGGTCGGGTCGCGTTGTTTTGTTTTCTGTTTTGTTGCTGTTCTGTTCGGTTGTCTTATGATTTATTTATATTCATTTATAGTGCATTTTCATCAATTAAAATGATCAGTTGAATGAGTGCAACCAACTTTGTGACTTAATGGTGTGTAAATTAGTATTCAAAGTTAATTCCCAGTACAGTGCATTTGTTTTGTTTGTCGGTGTGCATACCTTCAAGTGTGTGTGTGTGTGTGGTGTTGTGTGTGTTCTGCGAGCAACAGGTTTGTACTATTATCGGTCATCTCTAGATGTCCTCTCGCTCACACTTGACACTCAAAAATGAGTCTCAATATAAGCATTTCATGGTATGATATGAATTGCGGTGGATATTGGCTTGCATCCGTTGCATTTTTTGGTCCGTTTTGCTTGTTGCGCATACCCCTTTTTTCTCAGCAACACACGCCTGTTGCCGAACAACATTTTTAGGCCCCTAGCAACATTTGAAGGCGGGCGTATTTGAAAAACGGCCTTGCCGCACCACAAGAACCCCACTCGTCAACATGAATGAACGTGTCGTGACGACAAACTAGTGTCGAATTTTCTTCTTAATTCAGAAAAGTCCGTTGATATAGCCCACAAAAATATCACCTTCAAATTGTTGTCAAAAAATATATATATTTTGATATATCAGAATATCGTGTCCCTGTGCGTTTTTAAATCAAGCGGGAAAATCAAATTGCACTTTAATGCAATTTTAATGGAAATAATCATAAGAGCCATTAAACACTTGGAGTGATCGCTGGGCAACCCGTTTTTGTCAGACCGACCACGAGCGTCTCGCAGGTCTCAACGTGTTTTCAAGAGGTACGCCGCAGCGCTACCAACAACAAGTTCAAACTTGGCCATATTATCACAGTTAACAAGTGGGACCGCTCCGGCATCTGCATTTGTATCTGCCTTTGTGTCTGTGTGTGTGTGTGTTTTTTCGCGCGCGTGTGTTTGCGCTATTTGGAAAACGCGTTTGCGGTTTTCATCAAACCGAAATAAAAAATCAAAATAAAATGGAAAGTGTTCGTGCCAATCGGCTCCCAATACCGCTGATCTGATCGCCTCGATCTCTAAACAAACCTGAAACAACAACAGCAACAAAAAGGTGCGAATTTTGAAAGTTAATTTGTTCGGGCCTCAAAATTGTTTATCTTGCGTTGACAATTTTCCCATTTCTGCCCATGGCAGTGACCATTCATTGCCCTGCAGAAAGTTTATTTATTTGTAATTAATGTATGTTCATCGATGATCGATGGCAATTAGGTGCTGTGTTGTGTTGTGTGCAGATACTACTTCCATTTTGCGGCAGTCTGCTTTCCATAATCTCGATCTTCCACATATAAAATTAAATGGCTTGTTTCGCCCTCTGCTTCGGCTTTTAAACGTGCCATATAGTGCTTTTTTTTTGGCCGCCTCACAGACGGACGGGCTATAAACGCTGATGATGAATTTCACCCATGAAGTGAAATGATGGCTTTTGTTTTTTTTTTTTGGTTTTCCATCTTTGCGGCTGTCCCCGCCCCGCCCCTGCTCCCACTCTGCTGCCTTGTTAACTGCAACTGGTCTGGTCGTGCGCCGCCTGATTGCAGTCGAAAGTGGCCTGGGGCCTGCGGCGAGGTTTTCTCTAATGCTACGTGAAATTTTCGCCAACCGCCAGACGACGACAGGTGGCCGATCGGTCGGTCCACCAAGGCTTGAACCTCAGGTCGCCGTTGCGCAGCGCCTACGTGCCCCGTGTGGCAAGTGGCAAGTGCAGTTGGTTGCCCGAACCACCACCATCACCAGCACCGTACCCAGTACACAGCGCCAGCACCAGCACCAGCCCAAGAGAGTTCTTGCCTGTGGTTGTTTGGGGGTTACCTTTCGGTTTTCGTTTGCGGCATTTGCCGCGATCTGGTGGCAGCATGCTCTGAAAAACTCGTTTCTCCCCGCCTGTTGTTGTTGATGGCATTCTTTGTTGGTGAATGTCGATGTCGGTGCTACTACCCGCAGAGTTCCCTCTGAAGAGGCAGGCCAGGCCAAGCCTAGGTTCTTCCACTGCTGCTGCTGCTGTTGCTGTTGCTGCGGCTGCGGCTGCTTCTCGTATTATATGAACGTATTTTCTCATTGGAGTACATTTTTCGCTTGAGAGGAACCGAATGTTGCTGTCGTGCTTGATGCCCCTTTTTTCGCACAGTTAATTTTCTTGTTTTCTGGCTCCGCTCTCTTATTCACTTTTCATAATTCTGTCGTGTCCGTGAGTCAACGTTTTCCCTACGTTCCATATAAATATTTATGAGAAGGCAAGAGTCCAGAAACCACTGCCACAGTTTGTTCCTATGGCAGGCAAACTCATGATACCCACTGCCAACATTTAATGAAAGAAAGTCTTTGAGCAGATAAAAAATTAACTGCGTGGCGCAGCTTAACCAGACAAATGTCATAAAAAAAAAACAAAAACAAAAACACTTTCATGATGTGACGCACTCTCCTCAAGGCTGGATAAAAAACTATTTAAACTATTTCAGCGGCTTTAACTGGCGAAAATCATAAGAAAATAAAAGCTTGGCATGGAATGTGCAGCGAAAATAATTATATACTCGTACTCGTATCTCTGCCATGGGAAAGTCCGAAGTTGACTCTTTGACAATGTCAACAATGCTGCAGCAGGGACTGAACGGACCGTCGATGGCCTCCACTTTTGGAGCTGGCACCGTACGCCACAAAGATCGTGTCTAGCCGGGAGCTGAAGCTGTCGTCTAACTGGATGGCTTAGGCTTTGGATTTGTCTTGCGAAAGGAGTGGTGGAGTGGAGTGGCTGTTAGATATTCAAAGTATTTGACGGCTGCCTGGATGGATTATATTTTGGGCTACATTTGAAGCGGCCACAAAGAGTTTTAAAGTAGAGAGAGAGAAGCATAAGAATCTACTTTTATTGATCGAGCTATGGAACTATTGGAATAGAAGTTTCGCTTTCTTTTTGACAGAATTTTGATGACGGATTGCAGTGCCAGGCCCTGCCTGAACTACGAATACAAATATCTTCTGATAGAGTATAAACTTTGAGGGTTTTGTTGTCTGTTTCCGCGACACACACATTTAGAATTTTTTGCCATTGTTTATATGCATGTTAATTGTTTGTTATTTTGTATTTTGTATTACTTTGCGTGATGATAATTCATGACTTCTCGTTTAATTATTCCATTTTGCAGCTTCTTGCCATTGCGATGTTATGCCTGAGAATGGATGCTCAATGACAAATGAATTAAAGCCCCAAAGCAGGCCCCAAGAAGCGCTCAGAGTTTAGCTAAACATTCCCGCAACACAGAGAACAGAGAACGAGTATTGAATATCCAGCGATCGAATGCAATGGCAAAGCAAATCGTTTGTGGTTAGGCTTTAGACTATAGAAAAACGATTTAACCCAACGGACAGGAGTGTGGAGAGCAGAGGAGAGCAGAGCAGAGCAGAGTGGATTAAAATGCCAATAATAACAGCCACAACAACGACGATAGCCGGAGGTGGAGCGGGCGGGGCAGCCAGAGGCGTACCAATGGCCAAGACAACAGCAGCGTCATCGTCTGCCGCTGATTATCTAATGCTCCAACAGCAACAACAGCATCAGCAGCAGCAGCAGCAGAAACAACAGCAGCAGCAGCACTTTACCAATCACTTCTATCAACAGCAGCAGCCACAGCAGCAGCAGCAACAGTTGGCGCCTCTGAATGTTTCCCACCAACACTCGCACTCACATCCACATCCACATCCTGCTGCTGCTGCTACTACTGCCAGTGGCAGTGCCAGTGCCGGTGCTCCGGTCTCAACTAGTTTTGCAGCATTTAACGGAAACTCGAATCTAAGTTCTAGCCTGGCCAACGGAAGTGGCAAGAAATTCACTTGCAGCACCAGTGACAGCGCCGATGATAATTGTGAGGCCGCTGTGGCAAGTGGCTCAGATGTGGCTGGTAACGGCAGCGCGGATAAGTCTGCAATGGCGCCACCCGGCATCCACCACCACCACCAGCACCAGCACCACCATCTGCCCCCACCGCCACCGCCAGCAGTGAAGAAATCCTCCCCTGCAACAGCGGCAGCGGCAGCCACAGCTACAGCTGCGAACTCTGCCTCTCGCGAAGATGTTGCTTCGCTGAGTGGCACCTCCTCGCTGAACAGCCAAATGTCGGCGGTGCACAATCAGTTTATTGGCGGACTGCCCGGCAATGGAATAACCAATAATGGAATCAACGGTGGCCCAGCCATAGGACGACCGCCAGGACACCCGAGCAGCATTCTGAAAGGCAGCAAAGGTAAATGCCACTTAAAGTCTAACTAATTTAAGGGGAATATAGCAAGCATCAATCATGTACATAATTAGTCAGGGAGAGTCAGGTGTGCCCTAAGCTCCGTCTGTCTGTCTGTTCCAAATCGAATTTTCAATTTCGATTTGCCTCATAAAATATGAATTTTAATTACATAGTGCCCTCGCGAGACACCACAGAAGAGTGACTCATTTCCGCCCACACACACACACACACACACACACACACGCGCCATGTGTATCCACTCCCACATGCAGAGCCACACCCACTGCTACTCCAATTTCCATTCGCTTTCAGTTTAAATTTCAAGTTGAAAATGCACTTGCAGTGCCATGAAATTGTTAGCCTTTGTGACGAACGGAAATTACCGAAAAACTGGAACAAAAACTGAAAGGGGGAGAGGGAGGGCAAGTTGGATTGGATTGAAGCTAACGACAACAACAAATGTTTTGATGTAAGCCAAAGCCCACTTTTGTTGGGGGACCTTCTTCCCCGGTGGCCTGCTTCTTGCCCAGAGTGTTGTGGGTCTTCTTTCTTAGCTGCCTCTTAGAGGACTAAGTGTTACACCCTCAATAGAACATTGAATATTCCACCTGAGCAGCTGCAAGTGTCATACTCTACTCCCATTACATCTAATCCACTTGTCATCACTTTCTCACACACGAGGCACAAGACACGAGACAACCAGACAACAAGACAATAAGACAACAAAACAACAAGACACCAAGATAGACAGCTGCCATGGAAGCCCCTGAACCCCAGTCGATCCACTTTTGGCATCTCATTTTTGTGCCAACTGCAGCCTCAGCCTCAGATTCAGTTTCAGTGTGAATTTTCATGAATGAAACGCTAAGAAGCGAAAAGCTGATTCAGCTTATAGCCAAATTGCAACGGCAAAGTGGGTTTAAATACGAGAAGAGATGAGTGTGCGGTGCGCGGAGGGGTCGCCCCGTTACTGTAGTTGATTGACTTAATTTATTAGCTCTCGTGCTCTCTTGAGACTGTGTCTGTGGGGGCGTACGGCACGTAATTGGTGGTCTAGAATCGATATAGATGTGACGTGGGAAAATTAATATTTATATGCACTTTAGAGCGATAAACTAAGCGATATTAGAACTGTAAGTTGTAGGCTGTGTGGTGTAGGTGTGGAATGTGGCTATTAGGTTGAAAATGTTTAACCAAATCGCAGATATTTTGGCTGCCTTTCAAGCGGACTTTATCAAGCGCTTTGAGAGAATAGTATTAGGCGAATAGGTTCTCCAATCATTATGAATATTTATTCGTGTTTAAATTAAGTTGTTTTGTGGCTAATAGCTCTAAGAATCGTCGGACAAAGCTCTGCATTTCCGAAAATAACCTTATAAGAGCACAAAACTTGGCCACAAATGTCTTTAATTGGTAACACAAGCGATGATCTCCGAAAGAGTTCAATCTCATTTCCCATTCAAGCCAAACCCACACACATTCACCTCATCTATCTGTTTTAAATATAATTATGTACAACACCAGCCGCGTGTGGATCGGGGAATCGTTTTCGGAAGTTGGGCAAGTTTGTGGTTTAGTTTTGTATCTGACTGAATCATCTGTGGAGACTTTGCCGCTTCGCTTAATTTCCCTACCATTTAGTCTGTCCAGGCCATTGTTAGGCGGGTTTGGCAACCAGTTTTTGGGGGATCCTCTTGGGCAACACCTGTGGCCAAAGTATCTCCAGAGTTGGGGCTGTTTCAACTCAATTAGTGGCCATGTGATGGTTTGCTTAGACTCAGAAATAAAGCTCTCTGGGAATGAGGATGTTAATCTGGCGGGCTGAGTCTGAGACTCCTCCAAGTGGTGGCAATGAACTCCTCGTGGACTTGAGCTCACCCACGTGTAGAGGAAGCGGGACCCTCAGCGCACAATGTTTTTTTTATAAATATATTTTTTCTTGCTTATCATTTACGCCTCACGTCAGAGGCAATTAGCAGGCGGCAGTGTGGAGAACTTTCAGCGGGGCTTTGGAGTTGGAGTTGTGGTGCGGAGTGGAGCAGAATGGAGTGGAGTGGGAGAGTACCCTGTCCCTGCATCATCATATGATGCGATTATTAATTTCTTGATTACGACAGCCAGGGAGCCAGGGAGCAGATCCACTAGTTTATGGCGTGCCATGTAAGCCAAGTTAACGAAGCAGCAAAGCCAATTAGATGCAATCATTAGGCGAAGCACCAAAAGAGGGGAGTCCGCATCCACGTCCAAGAAGGAGAGAACTATAAGTATAAGGAGTCATGTCACAAATGACACACAGCCATGCCCGTCGTCTCCGCCCCTTTTCCCTGCGAGAACAAAGACAAAGTTGGGTTCATGCTGCCCCCAAGTGGGCGCACACGTTGCTTGACTCGATGACATCAATTGAGAGGCGCACACACAGAGGCAGACACACAGTGTGGCACAAAGTAGCAAGTTGCAAGCAGCGGGCTCTATTCAAAGAGGCGGCGTCGCATACCATGCGAATGCGGGCGGGAGTAATTCCCGAGGACTGCATACGAGTGTAGGTCCGAGTAAATTACGAGTTCTTGTTCTTGCTGCCCCATAATGGAACCCCCTCCGTCGTATGCTCAAGTGGACATTCCGTAACGTGGGGGAAACTCCAGAAACTCCAGCTCTAGATACAGATACAGCTGCAGCTTCAGTTCAAGCAGTCTAGCGGTCTAGACGGGATATGCATCCGTAGTGCTAGAGTGGCAGAACAAGCGGCTCATTACTGGCTAATTTATGTTTACGTTTTCGTTTACGTTTACGTTACTCCGGGAATTACACAAATTAAAGCTGTACGCGGAATAGGGGCTCTCTCACTTTGTTAGGAGTGGCTAAACATTCGAAAGATCTGTTTTAATTGCTCAGAAGAAAGAGAATGATCATCCAGATTCCTCTAAAGGGGGAACACTTTGACCCCAATCCTGGGACTCTTATGTGGTCACCATCATTTACGTGTTTAAAAGATTTCGTTGCATTCCTCATGCTGTACTCTGATCGTGTTGAAAGACACACGACTCCCGGTGACAGCTTACAAGTGGCAATACCCGAACGTGGCGAGCATGAACTTTTGGAGTCAGCGGAGTAGATCGATGTTGAGACTCTGACTGATGTGACTGTGATAGTTTGGAGATCGCTGGAACCTTGAAAGAGTGGATAGCATTGGCAATTAGATAATGGTATTTTTAACAGCATTTAGGTTCCAAATGCGAAATTAAGAGCTGAGGCCACAACTCCGTAACGGCCTGGCCGAGTCACGCCCCCTTGCCTTGTCCGCTTGGCCCGCTTGGCCCGCTCTATAACCCCCATTCACCTCCTCTCGCCGTTACGACGCGTGCGTAGCTCTGTTTCTGTTGTCTGTGTTTGACTTTTGTTTTCTGTCAATGGGCCTCAAAGTCAATGACCGTGCGTACTGGCTGTGTTCAGCTTTTATGTAATTTGTGTGCTCTGTGGCAGATTCTGGGGGATTGTCGGTATCTGTATGTGGATCTGCTTCAATGGTGGCACAGGCTGCAGGCCGCAGGCCGCACCACATGTTCGCCGAAAGTCTGCCTCTGCCTCTGTTTTGTTCTGTTTTGTTCCGCTCTGATCTGATCTGCTCTGCTCTCTTTGTTTAGAGTTCTTTCTGTTGTTCCTGTAGTACTCGCTTGCATCATTATTTTTAGACGTTTACCGAAGCATTAATGCATTCCCCAATTATCTATCAGATTGATCTCTCTGCACTGAACTGAACTGTTCTTCGAATTTCTCTCTCGCTCTCTCTCTATCTCTAAATTCGAAATGCAATTAGCCACAATCTGTGGTACCGATCCGTGTGTCAATCATTATCATCATATTATCGTTATGGCAATCCCTGTAATTATGAGTAATGGATATTCTTTGTTCAGCAGAGAAAAAAAGGCTCCAACTTGAGTGCGTTTTTTCTTGAATTCTTCTTGGATCCGTTAAGGCCAACATTCTCAGAGGATGAGTCACTTTTATGAGCTGGCTGACAAGGCATACCGATTTATTCTCCGCCCTGTAAGCTACCATCATCATGAAACATCTGTGAGGAAAGTGCTTTAAAAAGAGATTTAAGTATAGATCGTGAAAGCTGATACATAAAGGCTAGACTCTAGACTGTTCCGCCATTATACCTGAAACTCTATTCCTCTTCTAATATGATGATTCATTCGAAAAACAATCATTTGCACTGCTTATCTACATATGAACGTATGCAAATACATACATACATACATGTGTATGTAAGAGATACATTTTCAGCATAGATAACAGCAGAGAACTAATAACGTAACGGCGAATGCGTGTCGGTGATACTTATACTGTTTTCATATTTGCTTAAAAGCAGAGAAGATTAGAGCAAAAGTACATACATACATATGTACATACATACATAGGTGCATGGATGGAGAGCAATAGCCACAGCCGTGTGTGGGTGTGGGTGTGGTAAGGTAAACGTGAAGTGAATTCCCATTAGGTGGTGCATCTCTAGTCGAAGTATTACCTGAACACACACACACAAACCAAACACACACGCGTGCAGCTGTGAATAGTATTCTATGCTACATCTGGCGATCAAATACGCTCCCTCTCCCCTCTCCCAATCGCCTTCATCGTTCGTCTGCTTGTACAAATATTTACACAATGCAGTGTGCAAGCAGTGGAGTTGAGAACGAAAGCAGCGCAAAAGCAAACGATGAATCAAAAGCGGAGTAGGAGAAGCAACTGGGCGGAGGGAGTCAAACTGTGCCGCCAGCAACTTCCGTGCTTGCAAGGTGTAACAAAATAAAGTGCAGCCTTTCCCGATATCATATGGCTGTGAGTTGCTTGATACATAACCTTGTATAATATGCACCATGCATGCTGGTAGAGCTCCAATCTCATGCACATGCACAAACTCCCAAGCTCACACACACACACACACATCTTTTGCATACTGCAGACTAGACTGACTGCAGTTATTTGAACGAGCTCTCTCTCTCTCTCTCTCTCATTTACCATTGATGAGGGGAAGCAAATAAATCTAGGAGAAAGAAAAAGCTAAATCAAACACGGGAGAAGACGGCGCTTTTACCGTTTAGCAGTGTGTCGCGCGCTTCTGTCTCGCTTCGTTCGACGCCCCTCTCTCCAGCATGCGGCGTGTTCCACTTGCAAGTGTCTGGCATAAATATTCATCTTTCTATTCAAATGATTCGCAACACTCGTATGCTGTGGAATATGATGGCCAGGTGGGTCTTTCAGTCTCTGGGGCCCGGCCCCCTCATTCGATTAGCCCTATTCCATGGGTCTCTATCTATGTTTAGTATACATATGGAGTACATGTGGGGGGGCATGCACCTTAAAAGGGGTTAACGATGAGTGGTCTAAAGTCTGGCGACATCCATGTATATTTTAGCATAATTATTAAGTCAGGCCTGATTCGATTCTGCTTAGAGGTGGGCTTTGAAGTAAGATTTTCTTAGAATTACTGAAGTGTGACTCACTGTTGCAGATAATCTTACATGTAAGATCTCTCAAACGGTGTAACCTTGGTAAATTGCATAGGCCATTCCATCTTTCCGCTTAAAGGGGTCAGGTCGGACTTGGCCATAATTAAAATTTCTCCATTACTCATCGCCGCATCCAACCCGAGTGGCGAATCATTGCGACTACCCACAACCCATCCCATACCACTCTCTCTGTGGATGTGGAAAGTAGGTCATTAGCCTAACTAGAGCCTGCTGGGCAACTGTCGTCCCCTGACCACTGACAGCACAGCCACAGCACCACACAGCACCACACAGATGCTAATAATAATTATAATACCGGCTTGCCCCAATCGAAAACTCTTAACGCTTCAATCAACCGACAGTCGAATGGATGGCAGTGGGGCAGTGTCCAGTCAATGTGGGGGGGTAGGGGGGTCATGCCATGCCAAACTATTTTCGGGTGGCTGAGCAATCAGCTCTGTGACTCTGTTTCACGAATTGCAACCTCCTGCATTTGGGTTCAATGAACGATTTGAGGTCGGGTTTAACCAAACTTTTTCTCTTCTTCATTGCAGAGAATCTCCTGCAGAACACGTACTACAACGGCGAGGCTGGTGAGGGCAGTCTGGGCAGCGAGTGCGGCGGCGGAGATGGCAACCACGATGATCCAGGCGATGGCCTGGGACCACTGCCCCCTAAATGGGAGACCGCCTACACCGAACGCGGCGAATTGTACTTTATAGAGTAAGTAGAATGCTCCCAAATCTAAATCGTGGCGTTGAACTGACGATGATCTCCGTCCCATGACAGCCACAACACTGGAACCTCCCATTGGCTGGACCCTCGCCTGTCCAAGTACCAGAAGAAGTCGCTGGAGGACTGCTGCGAGGACGAGCTGCCCTACGGCTGGGAGAAGATCGAGGACTCCATGTACGGCATGTACTTTATCGATCATGTGAATCGCAGGACGCAGTACGAGAACCCCGTGCTGGAGGCCAAGAGGAGAGCTGCCGAGCAACGTCAGCATCAGCAGCAACAGCAGCAGCAGCAACAACAGCAACAGCAACAGAATCTTCAGCTACAGCAACAAACAGCAACAGCAACAGAATCTTCAGCAGCAGCAGCAGGAGCAGGATCAGCGTTCCAAGACGCCAACGGCGGTGGACGGGAACCTTCTTCCTGCGGAGGTGGAGGATGAAGCGCCACTCAAGCTGCTCTACAAGTTCACCCGCAATCCCGCAGAGCTGCAGGGCCAGCGCATCAACACCACGCTGCTCAAGTCCACCCGTGGCCTGGGATTCACCATCGTTGGTAGCGACGGCAGCGCTGGCGGCGATGTGGAGGAGTTCTTGCAGATCAAAACCGTGGTGCCCAATGGTCCCGCCTGGCTGGATGGTCAGCTGCAGACGGGCGACGTTCTGGTCTATGTGAACGACACCTGCGTCCTGGGCTACACGCATCACGATATGGTAAACATATTCCAGTCGATACTGCCCGGGGAGAGGGCTGCCCTGGAGGTGTGTCGCGGCTATCCGCTGCCCTTCGATACCAACGATCCCAACACGGAGGTGGTGACCACCATGGCTGTGGATGGACGCGACTCCGACAAGCAGCGTCGCCTCAACATGGATGGCAACTACAACTTTCTAGACCTGTCCGGAGAAGGGGCCGGCAAGGCGAGTGGCAGTGGCTTCATTCTGATGAAGAAGCCGGAACTCTACACCTTCTCGATCATGAAGGGAGCTATGGGCTTTGGCTTCACCATTGCCGACTCCGCCTGCGGCCAGATCGTCAAGAAAATTCTTGATCGCAGCTGCTGCACGCAGCTAATGGAGGGCGATGTCCTGCTGGAGATCAATGGAATCAACGTTCGGAACAAGCCGCACTTCTATGTGGTCGAGCTGTTGAAGGAGTGCAGCCAGACGACGCCCACAGCCGTGAAGATCCAGCGCACGCCCCCCGATCCGCCTGCCAATCCGCTCAGTCAGCTCGGTCAGCTCAATCAGGTGGGGAACGTGGCCAAGCTGCGCAAGAACTTTGTGGGCAGCGGTCTCTTCCGCAGCAAGACCCCCACGGCGGACCTGTACAGCACCCAAGTCAAGGAGGTGCTGCCGATGCGCCCGAAGACGCCCTTGGTGGACACACGACGTGCCAGGGTCCAGACGCCCAGCAATGAGGTGGATGGCGAAGACGTGCCAGCGGATGAGACGGAGGCGAGAAAGCCTCTACAGCTGCACACTCAGGGCAAGTCGAACAGCAGTCTCCAGGAGCTGGACGACATACCCTTCATGGATCCCTATCCCAAGATGGTCAGTCGGCTGAGCGAACGCCTGGCGGAGGCCTCCCTTCAGGCGGATAATGGAGGTGGCATCTATGGCCTGCCGCCCAGCATGCAGCCGTTGCCACTGCCGCTTACCCATCACGAATCCTGCTACTGCTACGACTGCCAGGCCCAGCGCTACCGTCCGGGCTACTTTGTGCCGCCGCAGCAGTCCACGATCCCCGGAGGAAGCGGCCAGTACTCGCCCCTGCAGGCGGCCCACATCCAGAACGAGCGGATACAGCGGCGTGTCAACGAGCTGCTCAGCGATCGCAGGCGCGTGGGCTTTGCCAACCTCGATCCTCCGCAGCAGCAGATGCAGCACTCGCCCAGCTGGCGCAACGGGGCCTTGCTCGATGTCTCCGAGGACGCGGACCAGTGTGAGCTGACCGAGGTGACATTGGAGCGTCAGGCTCTTGGATTTGGTTTCCGCATTGTCGGCGGCACCGAGGAGGGCTCCCAGGTGACTGTCGGGCACATTGTCCCAGGTGGGGCCGCGGACCTGGATCAGCGCATAGCCACCGGCGATGAGATACTCAGCATCGATGGCATCAATGTGGTAAGTGAGCGGATCGTGTGGCTCACGAAAGCCCTGTGCTAATCTGTTTCCCGCAGCTCAACTCTTCGCATCACAAAGTCGTCTCTTTGGTGGGTGAATCTGGTCTGCGTGGCCAGGTCACCATGATCCTGCGACGTCGACGAGGTGCACTTCTGCAGCAGGCTCCGCCACTCGTAACGCAGATGCGGCGGTATCCCTACGATGTCATTGTCAGCCGACACGAGAACGAGGGCTTTGGCTTTGTCATAATATCCTCATCGAATCACTATTATGGCTCGACCATAGGTAAGGCGGTGTCATCGAATCTAGAAGCTGAAACGCAATAATCTTATGTTTCACTTGGATCCCTAGGAAAACTGATTCCCGGCAGTCCAGCGGATCGTTGTGGGGAGCTCAAGGTGGGCGACCGCATTATAGCCGTGAATCGGATCGAAATAGCTGGCATGTCCCACGGCGATGTTGTGAATCTCATCAAGGAGTCGGGTCTGCATGTGCGTCTCACCATTGGCTGTCCTTTGAAAGAGGGCGGACCCAGTCCCGGCGGCAGCAGTGCTGGTCTGGGCAGCAACACTCCACTCCAAGCATCTCCCGGACAGATTAAAGCGCCATCACTGCCATCACACCAGCAACAGCCGCAGCTACCGCAGCAAAACCAGCAAAGCATCCAACAGCAACAGCATATCCAGCAGCAACTCCAACTCCAACAGCAACATCAACAGCATCAGCAACAGCTACATCACCACCAGCAATTGGAGATGCCAATGTCCATGCCCATGCCCGGACACGGTGGCTATGTGGAGCGACCCAGTAACAATATTGCGGCCACTCTGGCCCTGCATCAACAGCAGCCACAGTTATGACTCTGAGATCTACGAATCCGGCTCTACAAGAGCTTTCTCTAGTGCTCGATCGTGGGGAGAATTGTTTGTAATTAGTACTTAATTAGGTAACCCCAAAGACTGAATTTAGTAAGCCTCTGTAAATCTAACACTTAACGAATCTCGCGACCGTTTCGTGAATGCATCTTTTATACCAGTCCCATTAAGTGGCGTAGGCTTAGAGATTATCCAGACATTACCCGTATAGGCATATCAGAATGTGAGATATTTACTGCATTTTACTTACTGTTTTATATGTATGTATTCTAATATTAGATTGTAAATGTACAAATGTAAAGGGCTTCAATATTTTATTCACAAGTATTTTATAAATCCGCATACATATATAAAATTGATTAAGCAGCTATGACGTTGTTTCATTGCAATGGAGCTGCATTAAAGTGATTCTTAAAGCAAAGATAAAAACTGCACCCAGCTGCCAATAGATACTGACAAAAGAAAATGCGCCATCTTGTATTGAGCCCCATTTTAAAATTTTAAATTCAAGAAACAAGGCCAGAAAATTTTCAAATATTTCGAATATTTATTGAAAATTCATTTGGAATGCGATACAATGCATTGTAGGATGAGCAGCTGTCTGGGATGGGATGGAACCCGCTGGTTGATGTGATGAAACGAAAACTTATGACATCTCCAGTCCTGCCACAGATTAAACTGCATTTTAAACGACTTTTAATAATAAAAGTCTTCTCCACGCTCTTCTGCTATCCACTTGTGATAGCCTGGATCCTTGGCCAATTCGCGATCGATGGCATCGACTGTAGCCTGGGCCCGTCTTTCATAGGCACGCTCTGCTCTGCGAGCACCACGCGAATTCGATTTGGCGACGACACTATTTTGTTGGACGGCTGGGCCATGGCTGCCGCCTTGACCGCCGTACTGGACTGCTCCACGGCCTTGAGCCGTGTTTTCGGGAGCCGTGTAGAATTCCCGTTTGGTGACCGTGACCTGATACTTTGTCTCACTGCAGAGTGCTCCGCGCGAATTCGAGTTCTGGCCCCTATTTGGTTGCGGGGCAATGGCGGCGTAGTGGCTGCCGCCCTGGCCTTGGTTGTCATTATTGCCATATGACTTGACTTCGTACTGGTATTGATATTTGCTGTTCCATGGATCTCTGCGACTCATCTTGAATTCTGCGGAGAGAGGAAATAATAGCAATGCACAGGATAGTAATTCCACCACAATTCTGTAATTAGTTAACCAACCGATGCTTCTCTTTCTTTTTTGCGTCTGTTCACTTACGGCTCCCTCACAAAACTGATTTTTGGTTCCACTTTCCGACCCTTCTTTGACAGAAAAGTGCCGAGTGCGCAGTTTTATGATACACATACGTACATGTGTGTATATGTGAGACACAGCTTATACACAGGCTAGCCTGTGGATATGTATGTACATATGTATAAGACCCTTTATTGTTTAGATCTCCGGTTTCTCTGATAAACTTGAGTGCTTCGATCGGCTAGACGGCTTGGATCGCGCTTGACTTTGCCTCAAAATGTGTATATGTCGTAGATTTTTAAAATAAAAGCATAACTGTAGTTGAGCAGAATGATGAAAGCAAGAGAGAGGATCAATAGGCAAAGACAGAAACTACGCAGGAGAGTAATCCGCTATTTTTTAAATGTGTGATTAATGCAGTAGTGTTGGTGAGAGAGAGAGCAATAGAAGGTAGATCAAAAAGGAATTTGCTGATAGAGAGAAATATGTAGGATGCAATATGAGTATGTATTGTGTGAGATAAGAGAAGCTGGTAAAGAAAAAGAGTGGTAGAGTAAAAGAGTGAAAGGAGAGGAAGAGCAGCCCTGTGCATACATATGTATGCATAAATGTACAAACATTACGCGGTGCTATTCGATCCAGCAGAAAACATGAAACCAAAAGAGTCAATTATGATGTCATTTCCTAGTCCCCTAAAGAAGCTGTAAATTTTCCTTGACACAAACGTATGGATGTTTCATGGTCATTTATTATTCATTACACAGACTTCACTTCTTTCAGTTTTCCAGAGCGATCTCCAAACTGTACATAAATGTTGTACTATCAGTAGAGGAGCATTAGGGCTAATACAAGTACTAGTATTGTAGAGGCTTTGTTACAAAATATAATGCGTCTGTTTAAATAGACTTATGCGTAAAATTGAATATGTGCTGCTTGGGTCGGTTATATGGGCTTGATCTTGAAGTGGAGACCGATGAGCGAGAAGACCAGACACTTTAGATCCTGCACAAGATAATAGAAGCAGCGCAAGCCCTCGGGGTCCTTTGAGCGATTCACGTCCACCAAGGAGCCCGTTTTTGAGGTAGTAAACGAGATGTGCTCGTCGCCAATCACAATCTCCAGTTCCTGAAAAATGCTTGTGTCATTCTTGCCGTCATTCAGCGTTGTGGCCACTTACCTGGCGACCCACGCGATCTGGTGGCGGCCAGGGCAAATCGTCCTCCTGCATTATTTCCGAATCAATTATGATGCGTTTCAGCTCTTCCATGACGGACTGGTGCACGAACGCCTCCTTGCGGATCATGGTGTCGTTCTTGTAGTTGGAATTGTTGGCGTACCGCAACTTGCCGTCCGGCCGGAACTCGAACTCTAGAAACTCGTGGCCAAACTTGCCCTTGTGACCCACATAATAGCGCAAATAGAAGTCCTCGGAAGCCATGATGGTTCCACAGCTGTATTTGTGATGTTTTAATTAATTTTTTCAGGAAAAACACAAATTTTTCCAACTTTTACTAAAAACGCGGCCAGAGATGGAAAACAATTATGGGCCCTATCGATACAGTCGCGTTGTTAGGGTTGTTTTGACTATCGCTAGCAAATGGTTAGTTACCGTGTAGTTATTATGTAAAATAGGGACCTTCTCTGTACAAAATGTATTAATCAATTGGATTAAATTATATGCTTAGCGCCGGGGGTCCTAGCTAGCTAGTAACATTAGATCGAATTTTAAAATTGAGGAATATGATTTTCATCGGTATATTTACGGTTTAATTTTTCTACCATGAAAAGGTATATTTCTGATGGGCGACGGTATATTTTACCGATAAATATTTTATCGATATACAACAAAACAACAAAACAGGGTTATTTGTGTTAAAATGTAACTTTATTTTGCTAAAATGAAACTGCCTCAACAAGTAAATTACTAACTAACTACGGTAAGCAGACTTGACTCCCCTAACGTTGAAACTATAGCCAACCTCGTAATTTCCCCAGCAACATTGTAATCATTGCAAAATTGCAACAAAGTTTTGGTGGATTCGCATTTGTTTGCTTGTGTGGGTGTGTGGCCGCCGCTGGGACTCCGCTGTTGTAATGGCTTTGCGATTTCCATGTCCATGTCAAAGCGCATGGGAGAGGATGGCGTGTGGCAGCCTCTCGAGCTGCAGCTCCGCGGCGTATCTCGGTCAAAGTAATTTTACAAAAACACAAACATCCATTAATTTCAGCAGAGAGAGCCGGAGAGTGCTCCGAGATGGTGAGAGCGATAGAGAAGCTACGAAGTGAAAGTGCAAGGATGTGAGAGCTCATGCGCCGCAATTGGCGGGAAAACAGACAGAGCACCACGTGCAACACCATCCTGCGTCGTCCTTCGGGAAAACTCGGTCGTGCAACAAAGTTGCGCTCAGCTGCCTTCTCTTTACGAGCGCTTACTTCGGTGGTGGTTTGTTTTGACTGTCCGCCTCGAAAATCGATGACATTGAGCGCAACATTGTTGCCTGCCTCTCCATGTTGCATCCTCATCTACATCCACACCCACATCCGCATGCCGATGTGCCCCGCCTAGTAATGCTCATGTTCTGGCTCCTCCTCCGCCTTCCATTATATTTAAAGCACAAACAAAACTCTCCGACTCTCGCTGGCTGCCTGCAATTTTTCATCGCTCTCCGTAGCCGTCTCTCTCTCTCTCCCTCTCCGGCCGTATGCCGGCTCGCTCTGGGCTCCGGATCTTCCAGCGGTCGGGCCGAGTCGCTGCCTCCATTTACAACTTTGTTAACTTCGGGCCTTTTGTGTGTGCAGTTGGTATCGAGGACAGTAACCGGGACAAAGTTACTTTGTTGCGCGTTAATTGATTTTTCCGCAATCAGTTTTTGCTTCCTTGTAAAACCCGCAAGTGGTCATAAAAAAACGGAAGAAAGTCTGCCATTAAAAGCGGCCCTTGAATAGAAGCCAAAAGGTGTGTGTGTGTGTGTGGATTCAAGGGGACTATAAAGATGAGATTTGTGTGAAAGTAAGGAACAGTCCCTGCGGGTATGTATCTATGATTCTTGTATGTACATCTGTGTGAGTGTGTGCATAAGTTACTGCAAAAAGTAACTAGAATGTGTAGCTATAGCTACAGTATACTGGAATCAGATGGAGGACTGATATACATACTAACTATTATGGCAGGGCTATAATTTTAAAGCATACTTTTCAGCGTATATGTCTATAGAGAAATCTCATCCTATTTCTAATGATACTAGATACTCTAGATGACATTTTCCAACTAATTTTCTTCATTTCTATGCCATTTACTTCCAGACCATGTAGACAACCCCAAAAACCCTTCCATAGTAGAATCAGGAAAAGGCCCCTACATGCAACATTCCATCGAATGAATAAGCAATTATGGATACATGAAACGTTTCACGAATTCACGAAGTAACGCGAAGTCAACATGTCAACGAACCCCAACTCCAGCGCCAGCGTCAGCGTCAGCGCTAGCCCTCAGCTGCCACAAGTTCAGGCAGCAGCCTTTGCCATGCAACCATGCAACCGTAACCGGCAGAGAGAGGTGGTGGTCAGGAGCAGCGGCATCGGCATCGGCAGCTCCTCGCAGCGTAACCTGCTCGAGTTTGTGTGCATCTGTGTTGCGTGCATCGCATGCTATTACAACAGCACACAGTGCGGACTCGTGTTCGATGACATCAGTGCGATAAGGGATAACAAGGACCTGAGGCCCCACACGCCACTGCGTAATGTGTTCCTTAACGATTTTTGGGGCACACCGATGCGCAAAGAGCAGTCCCACAAGTCCTACCGACCGCTCACAGTGCTGACGTTCCGCTTCAACTACTTGCTGCATGCACTGGAGCCGTTTGGCTACCATCTCGTCAACCTGCTGCTGCACTTGATGGTCTGCCTGCTGTGGCGTCGGGTGTGCCGGCTGCTGCTCCGCCAGTGTGCGGCCGTGGGCAGTAATGCAACATCGTCCTCGCTCAACACATGCGCCTTTGTGGCCTCGCTGCTCTTTGCCATTCACCCGGTGCACACGGAGGCCGTTACTGGCGTCGTCGGCCGCGCTGAATTGCTCTCTTCCATCTGCTTCCTGGCCGCCTTTCTCAGCTACGCGAAGTCCGTCGGCGATTCTGGCTGCACGCGACGCACCAATTGGCTGGGACTGTTCCTCTGCTTTGGCAGTTGCCTTTCGGCCTCCATGCTGTGCAAGGAGCAGGGCATCACCATTGCCGGAATATGCGTCGTCTACGAGCTGTTCGTCGTTCATCAACTGCGACCGCTGCATTTGTGCCACTTTGTGCTGCGTTTCTTTGAGGAGCAGCCCGACCAGCAGCAGTCCCCCAAGCTGGGCAATTTGTCGGGCGCTCGTCGCTGGTCGTCGTCGGCTCTGTGGAAACGCTTGTGCTTCCTGGCCGGCATCACGGTGGCCCTTCTGGCAGGGCGTGTCTATGTGATGGGCTCACAGTTGCCCATTTTCACGCGCTTCGACAATCCAGCTTCGGCGGCAGATACGCCCGAACGGCAGCTCACCTACGGCTACCTCATCTACCTAAACTGCTGGCTCCTCCTGTGCCCCTCTCTGCTCTGCTGCGACTGGACCATGGGTGAGTGTAATAATTAATTCAAACGAGTCTCCCTTCTAAACGCTCCTCCTCAGGCACTGTTCCGCTTCTGGAGGGATTCGCGGATGCCCGCAATGTGACCACTCTGTGCACCTTCCTGGCCCTGGGAGCGCTGGTGGCCAAGGCCTGCTTCACCCGCAATCTGGCCCAATCGCGGACGCTGCTCATGTGCCTCGGGTGGATGGTGCTGCCCTTTCTGCCGGCCTCCAATCTGTTCTTCCCGGTGGGTTTTGTGGTGGCCGAACGCATTCTGTACATGCCATCGATGGGCTACTGTCTGCTGGTGGCCTACGGCTTCGAGCAGCTGCAGCGACGTTGGAGCCTCAAATGGAGGACCTTGGGACAGCTGGCCCTCGGCGTTTTGCTGGTCTCCCACGCCCTGAAGACCCATCAACGCAATCGCGACTGGCGGACGGAATACTCTCTGTTCATGTCCGGTGTGCATGTGAATCAGCGCAACGCCAAGCTCTACAACAATGTGGGACACGCCCTGGAGAACGAGGGAGGGTACGAGGAGGCCCTGCTCTACTTTCAGCAGGCGGTGCGCATTCAAACCGACGACATTGGTGCTCACATCAACGTCGGCCGGACGTTCAACAATCTCAAGCGCTACGCGGAGGCAGAGCAGGCCTACGTGAAGGCCAAGGCTCTGTTTCCGCAGGCCAAGCCAGGAGTCAGCTATCATGCGCGCATAGCGCCCAATCACTTGAATGTTTTCATCAACCTGGCGAATCTCATAGCCAAGAACCAGACACGACTCGAGGAGGCCGACCATCTCTATCGCCAGGCCATCAGCATGAGGAGTGACTACGTTCAGGTGAGATCCCTTGGATTCCCCCCAGACTGGGAATTGTAATATAATGTTTGATTGCGTTACTTGCAGGCCTACATCAACCGCGGCGACATTCTGATGAAGCTCAATCGCACGGCCCAGGCGCAGGAGGTGTACGAGCAGGCTCTGCTGTATGACAGCGAGAACGCGGACATCTACTACAACCTGGGCGTGGTATTTCTGGAGCAGGGCAAGAGCCAGCAGGCTCAGGTGTATTTCAACAAGGCCATCGAGCTGTATCCGGAGCACGAGCAGGCGCTGCTCAATTCGGCGATTCTGCTTCAGGAGCTGGGGGGCGAGGAGGCGCGCAAGGTGTCCCGGTCGCGCCTGTACAAGGTGCTGGCCAAGGATGATCACAACGAGAAGGTCTACTTCAATCTGGGCATGCTGGCCATGGACGAGTCCAGCTTCGAAGAGGCGGAACAGTTCTTCAAGCGAGCCATTCACCTCAAGTCGGACTTTCGCAGTGCGCTCTTCAATCTGGCCCTGCTGCTGGCGGACACGAAGCGGCCCCTGGATGCGGTGCCCTACCTCAACCAGCTGATACGCCACCACGCCTCGCATGTGAAGGGCCTCATCCTGCTGGGCGACATCTACATCAATCACATGAAAGATCTGGATGCGGCCGAGAAATGCTATCGCAGCATCCTTCACTACGATCCCCAGAATACCCAAGGACTGCACAATCTGTGCGTGGTGTTTGTGGAGCGCAAGCGACTGGCCAAGGCCGCTGTCTGCCTGCAACATGCCCAACGACTGGCTCCCGCCGAGGACTACATTGGTCGCCACCTGCAGATTGTCCATTCGCGACTGCAGAAAATCAACAAGTTACCTGAGTCGGCGCCAGAGCGGCAGCTCGCGTACGAGGACTACGATCCGCACGAGTTTAAGCTGCCCCAGGATGGGGCAAGTCCACACAAGTCTCGCAAACGGTCATAGCAAAAGCGGGCATAAAACGGCGCAAAGATAATGTATAATGTATAAAGACAAAAGCCTAGCATAATTTTATGTTGAGTGATGAGTATCTCGCATTCCGTGAAGGGTTCAGAGTCTGATTAAGCATAAAGGATATTCCATGATGCTATTCCCAGAGTACA
The DNA here is from genome assembly GCF_018151105.1 of Drosophila obscura. Classification (NCBI taxonomy): domain Eukaryota; kingdom Metazoa; phylum Arthropoda; class Insecta; order Diptera; family Drosophilidae; genus Drosophila; species Drosophila obscura. Next base: position 8,569,647 of record NW_024542774.1, on the reverse strand, counting down.
GTACTCTCTCGTTTAGTTATAAACAACTATATACAACTATTGTGCTCACTGTTTGTGGCACACTTTCAATGTGATGGAGCCGTCAACTGAAAAATGAGTGAAAAATGGTTATTTATTATGTAAATACGCGTCTATAATTTGTATTGACAGCTGGGAAACTTGCATTTACCTTTGCAAAAACTCAAAAATAAATGTACTTAACGATAACTTAAAGAAAACATCAACTAAGCTAAAACATAACTTTACCATGGGTTTCCTCCAAATAAAATAAAAATAAAAATTAAAAATAACTATGTTGTATGTTGGTGTGATATTTATTGAGTCGTAAATACATAAATACACGTAGAATCTTTACATCTTTGGGCGTGGCACCTTAAACATAGTTCGAGCTCAGCACAAGTTAGTATGCTCTCTTAACGGCTAATAGTGATCGCATTGGATTTAGTTTGGTTGCTATATGCAGACTATCAAATTGATTGATGATATTTAACCTTTATCTCGAGTCGCTTATTGTGTACAGGGAGGGGGAGGGGTAGGGGTAGGGGGCACATTTAGAAGTTCCACAAACGAAATACTCAACTATGAACCTACTATATATATATATATATATATATATATATATATAATTCTTTACAAAATCGGTGAGCACATTCTGAACAGATGTTGGACCTACAATGAGGGGAGGAGCTACACACACATATCCTATACATATCCTACATATATCAATGTTGTCCTACTACGAGTGACTAGATTTCTGAGGCAATCATCAATAATGCATCTATCTCCATGTTGCTCCACCCGGTGGCATGATCCACGATCTCACGATCCATACATCTATACATAAGGCAGCGGGACAGATTCTGGGATGGAATCCTCTGGCTAACAACGCCTACCCCTCCCCTCACTCGCAGGCTATTTTGCCATCGAAACTGCTGAGGGCTATGGAAAAGGCTTGCATGGCGCACAGTGGATAGCGATAGTCCATGGTGAACACATCCTCGGAGGTGCGACCGAACTGCATCACAATGTACTCGGGATCGGAGTCGTGCACCAGCTGAAAGTTCTTCACCGACGCCTGCGTGACGCGGCCATGGAAGTTGAGCACATACGACTGCGTCTCGTCGTTCCACACGGGCGTCTTGTTGTGCAGCTCCACAATGTTGTCCATGTTCTGCAAAAGATTGTTCAATTACTGCACGCCACTCGCTGCAATCGGATCGCCTACCTTCATCTTGTAGAGGTCGAGTATGCCCGTCTGCTTGGGGTCCGCTGAACTGATCTTGACACGCTGATCGTCCTCAGTCATGCCCGGCAGTATCACAGTCATGTTGCGGGGTCCCTTGAATCCCAGTATGTTGGTGTCCTGTTCGGTAATGCAAATAACCCTTGGGATCAACTCTTCTCCCACTCTGAACTCTGCTGTACTCACGTAGATGATGACGGCCAGGTCGAGACGCGGACTGTCCGCGCTGTCCTTGTTGCCACTGTCAAAGACCGTGAAGGATGTGCCAAAGACATTCGATCGCAGCTTGCCACAGAAGCCATCAGCGCTGCGCGACAGATCAGTGGGATCGCAGCTGACAATGTAGTTCGACGTCTTGCTCTTCTTCCGCTTGCGACCTGCAACGGCATCGATAGGGTAGGATGAGAGTTCCCAGAGAGGAAAGCCAAAGACCCAAAGACCCACCTCCCAGCAGAAAGATCTTCTTTCCATAGTCCCGCTCCAGGTGCAAATAGTAAATGGGAAACAGGCCCCGGTCCATGCCCTTGCGATCGCGGGTGATGCGGCACTTGTACAGGACTCCCTGTGGCGCTGGCTGCATCACAAACTGATCGATGTTGCCGATCACATCGCCCTCGGACTCCCCACCAGTTCCATTGGATGTGCCCATGCCGCTGCTGCCGTCCAGACCCGCCTCCTTGTAGGGCGAGGAGGCCAGTCCAACGGGTCGGACGGGTGCCGCACCCGCTATGTTGCGGTTGGTGTAGTCATCCTCGTCCAGCGTATCGTTGAAGGACTGCTGGCGGGCGGTGTTCGGGCGCTGCGAGTGCGTGGAGTTGGCGCTGTGCGGGGCGGTCTGTTGCTGCTCGATCACCGTCACGGGACTGCTCTCTTCGTCCTCCAGCTCGTGCGACGAGATCTCCTCGATTAGATCCGCTGTGGATGGAGGAGCGCACTCATTATCTAAAGTACTAGAGATTGTATGGTTCGATTGTCGATTGTATCATACCCTCCTGGTTGATGGTGCTCAGGCTTCGCATGTTGTTCGAGTGATTTCGAGTTGAATTCATGGCGACCGAAGCCCCCCCAACGGGGCTGCCGTTGGTCAGTATCTGGTCGGGATTCTGTGGCGAGCTGATGAACTGCATCGGTCCGTCATAGGCATGCAGTTCGCGGCTGTTGCTTCGCATGCCGGACATGGGTCGGCTGATCTGCAGATCGCTGGCCTGCACCATGCCCGGCGAGGCTCTCTTCTGCCGGATGTACGCCTCCATCAGCTGGCGCTGCAAACACACACAGGTGGGGAGGGCGAGAAGATAAGATTAAATTAAAATCTAATCGTGGGTTTTTTGAGTTGAGAATAAGTTATAGATTGTGCCCACAGATAGGATCATGTACGAGTTTGTGGCTCAGGTCATTGCAATTATTATTTGCGGCAATTTGCACATTTGTTTTGGCTATTCAACGTTTTGCATATTCAATTATTTATGTCAATTCTCCCCTCCGAAGCCATGCCACGCCACAACAAATTGCCAAACAAAAAATGTACTCTACACCGTACACCCTACACCCACCCACGACGATTCGGGGATACATGACTGTAATAAATGTAATAAATGCCACGATGCTCGTACGTATTTACATATGCACGGACGGACACCCACTACCCCCCTAAACCCCCTAAGCTGCAGGTCGCGTAATTGTCGCCGGGGAAAAGCGTGCGGAACGGCAACCAAAACCAGGCAGCCACCCCCCTCCAGGTTGATTGCCAGCGACTGGCTATGGCTATGGGAATTGGAATGGGAATGGGTATGCAAATGGAACCCAGCATCAGCAACAGCATCAGCATCAGCACCACAACAGAACGGTGGGATGTGGCAATGATTTCATTAAAGATTTAAATTTTCAAGTTCACGTTTCATACTGGCAAAACGTGGCACATAAATTACGAATATGTAAACTCGTAATCTATCCAGGGAATCCCCACCCGCACCCGCACCCCATCCACACCCCATCCATTAAGGAGCAGTCCAGGGCAGATCCTTTCTAGCTCGTTTATTGACTGGCATAAATATGTAAATACTCGTAAGTAAGTGTAATACGGGGTGGGCTAGCACTACAGGAAGTTAACGTTGCTCAGGATGCTCTCGATGGTGGCGTTCACCACACGCTTCTCGGGCACCGGCTCGCACTGCAGCTGGAAGAAGTCGGGCAGATCCTGCTCCGACTCGAAGGCGCTCGTCTGGTTGGGTGCGAGCCAGAGGTCCATGCGGTCGTAGATGACGCCCGTGGGTCCCATCTGGATGAACGAGTCGATGGAGGAGCGGTCCTTGAGGTCGGCGCCCCACACAAGCACCAGCGGCACCAGTTCCTTGGCGCTCTGCACCAGCGCGGGATCGGCCTTGATCGGAACGGTGTTCGGCGCGATGCCACCGAGATCGAAGGCCTGGGCAAAGTTGATGGTCTCCACTGTGCTGGTGCGTGGATCCGCGTAGTAGTCGTTTGTGCTGCTGGAGAGGACCAGCACGGGGTACATGTTCTGCTTGAAGCGCAACAGGGAGCACACGTCCACGTCGAAGCTCTTTAGGAGGTTGAGGCGCCCGCAGCCGTGCTGGTGCACCACCTCCAGGATGCGGTCCACGAACAGATTCTTGTCGATCGTCTGCTCGCTCTCGTACTCCCCGTTCGCCTTCGCCTGCGGCCACTTCAGCTCGATGTCCAGGCCCACGGTCTGGTTCACGCGCTCGAAGAAGTCCTGCAGGGTGGGGAAGAGGCGCTGCTCCAGCTGCTCGACATTGTTGTGGGCCGGATACTCGACGATCTTGCTGCCCACGATCTGGTACGTCTTCACCTCCTTCAGCTGCTCGTAGCTGATGTCCTTCAGCAGGACCTCGGTGAGGTCTTCGCGACTCTTCGGCGTCTTGGGATGGATGCACACGTGGATGCTCCAGTCGTGGTGGATGATCGGCACCAGATCGCTGGTCAGCTGCACATCGAACTCCACGAGATCGGCGCCCAGCTCCACGGCGGCCAGCATCGAGGCCAGCGTGTTCTCAATGAGAGGCGCCGCATTCGAAGTGACCGTCAGGCTCTTGCCCAGTCCCCGGTGTCCGATCTCCAGGCCCGTCCAGTTGCCCCGCCAGTAGTGGGCGAAGCTGGTGCGCATGTCGAAGCTCTCGTTGGCCATGGGTCGGATGAGCAGATACTCCAGCCGCAGCTCTCCCACCACCCGCTGCCACAGCGGCGAAATCAGACTGAGGGTCACACTGCCCTCGCTGCCGGTCAGGGTCGTGGGCTGCAGGTGGGCGTAGCCCAGGAGCCGCACCAGATCCTCCTCCGGCTGCTCTGCATACACCTCCACCAGGAAGGCCGCCTTCGCCACTTCGTCGAGGGTCGCGTGGTACATGAGGATATCCTGGGCTGCATACGGCACTCCGTACGTCGGCTGGGCTCTCAGCTTGCTGTCGGCGTAGGCCGTGCGGACGTACTCGACGTTGGCGCGGGCGGAGCTCAGGATGGGCGACAGGCTGACGGGATCCACGGGCTGTACGCGCAGCCGCAGTGTGCCCCGGCCCGAGTCGGGATCCTCCTCCAGGCGCAGCGCATCGCGGAACACCTTCAGCTGCACAATGTTTCCGGATGCCTGGAGCCAGCCTCGCGTCAGCTGCCGCTGGCCAGAGATGACCCCAAACTCGTCGCTTCGGTTGCCTGGCAGCTTGGTGACGTTGAAGGACCGCGGCAGGACATGCGACTCCCAGCGACGGACCTGCACGCTGCCGGAGCGTCCCACGGCGGCGGCAAAGTAGCGATACTCCACGCTGCTGTTCTGGGGAATCTCCACCGATCCGCTCCACACATTGTGGGTGGCCGTGCGGTTCAGGAGCAGCGCCCCGCTGGCCTGCCAGCCGCCCAGAGCGGCCAGATTGCCGACGAGGGCGGGACGCTCGTGTGCCGCCAGTTGGGCGGTGTCCGAGTCGGTCAGCGTGAGGGTGAAGTTGAAGAGGAGCGGGGCATTCCGCTTGAGGGGCACGTAGCGACGCGCCGCGTAGTACTTCTCATAGTAGGAGGTGTCGCAGAAGGTCTCCACCGGCAGCAGGCAGACCATGCTCAGCCAGGCGATGGTCAGGGCGACGAGTGTCCTCGACCAGGACACGGACACCGAAACGGAAACGGACATGTCTGCGCTTGTCGGCAATCGCGCTGCAACTGCCAGTCAGCGCTGTGCTTTGCTTGCTCTAGTCCGCCGGAGAGCAGAGCTCTTATCACAGTCGCAATCGGAATGGCGGGATTTATGGCATCGCCACCATCACAGCACATCACAGCACAGCACAGCACATCACAACATCAGCTTCTGCGTGGTCAAGTGGACGCGACGAGGTGTGCGGCGATAAGGTTCGCCCGTCACTCGTTCCACTCGGCACCGACCGATTATCAGATTCCCAGCCGTCGCGACCCAGCCAGACCGTTCCTATTCTCACGCACGTGTGGCCTAGACTCGTGCACAGCTCTACTCTCTCTCTCTCCCTCACTCTCTCACTCGGATGCAGATGCACAACTACAGCCACAGCCACAGCTTCAGATACAGATACAGATACGACATGCTCATCTCATGGAGCTTTTTGGGGCTCTAGGGGCTGCTGTTGTGTGCCTACGTCATCAACAGCGCATCGGCGGATTTGCTTGGGGGGGGTGGAGGCAGTTTTTAAATGAATTTAATTTCGAGCATTGCGCAAAAGCTTCACCTTGCTTCTGGGTAGGGGAAGGGGAAAGAGTGGGGATCTCTCTCTGTCTCTCTCTCTCTTGCTCGATCTCCCCCCTTATGTGGTGGCTGACCCCCAGTTGAGCAATTTACATGGTGAAAGTTTGTCAGCGTCCGTGTAATTTATACGCTTTGGCTCAATTACAAATTTCGTAATATGCGGCATGGGGCATGTACACTGGGCAATGGGGACTGTGGGCTGCTTGTAAACTGTGGGAGTACCACAAGTTGTTGCAGCATTAGGCACCAAACAAGTACAGTTCCAACAAAAGGCTAGTCTCAAGCGCTGCACGACTTGCTCTAATCACAATCAAAGCCACTCGATGTAACGATGGATGAATCTCCTTTCTGATGCCAGGAGAAACTACTGCCAAGGGACTGGGCAGCCATCCCTGTGTGTATTTTGTTATTGCATTCTCGGGCATTCTCTTTTGCACTTTTCGCTTGTGCGTCGGCTGGCCGGGCGTCGATTGTCGAGTGCTAAATCTCGTGCCCAAAGCAGCTTTAAAGGTTTTACATTGCTTACTTTTCCTGCGCTGTTTTCGTTTTATGAGGAAAATGCGATTATGTGAAATCAGTTGGCTGAGCGGAAAAGAGAGTCGGGGGGGCGAAGTAGAATAACACAGTTACAGGACACGTACAGCAGACAGGAAGCGGCAGAGGAAACGTTGCGCGCTTACGGGTAAAAATTGAGTGACGGAGGAAGTGAAGTGCTGCGAATGGCGACTGTTGTGGGGTGGTATTCGTTGATGGCTTGACATAAATAACAAACACAAAGTAGGGAAGCGTGGGGGAGGGCATAAAGTAAACCGTAATGAGCGGAACGTTGCTCTGCCCTCAATGATCCATGCGATCGTGCATATATCCTCGTAAGGCTGTGACACTTGGCGCTTTATACATATCAGCATTAAATTCCCCAGGGACCAGAATTTGCCTCTAACTTATGGCTCTGTCGCATTAGAAGTTATCCGCCCGCTCCCCGCCAGTTGTGGTTCTATTATTTTTCAATTTTCCAAACACAATATCCCTAAATAAATGGATACCCCTGCGGATAAGCGGGATGATAGGGGGGGGGGAATGTATTTCAGCAACTTTTGCATTTTGCTTAGCGCATTTATTTTAATTTGAGGCCAGACAAATTTGCGTATACGTAATAAAGAGGTTGAATGCTGAGCCATAAAAGCCATGCCGCATGCATACGAGTATGTTGCCACACCAACAAAACAGTAGGGGGGCAGACGCACATTAAAGAAGGTCAACAGATGTGTGGCATGCCTTTTTCGGGGTTCGCGTAATAAAATGATTACTCATACGCCCCCCATGCTACATGCCCCATGCGTCGTGTGGCAAAACAAGGAAGGAAATTGAGAGCGTCAGCAGCTCTACTCTTTCAGAAGGTTATTCGAATTTTTAATTTCGGATTTCCTGCAGCTAAGAGCGCACCACGACAAGTCCCCTCCAGATCCTACTACAGGACCCTCTATATCCCATAGCTACCCAGATGGCTTTGCAAGGGTATCCAAGGCATGGGTGCCCGAACCTGCAGCTTTCCTTTCTTGTTATGGCTTGTTTACTGTTTGCTGTTCGCTGGCAAATACGACAACAAGCCCTGAATCAGCACCCAACCCAGCCAGCGAAAGGACTTCTTGTCGCAAAGGATTATAATACATACGGATATATGCATGTATTACAGCGGCTTTCGTCGGTTCAGGGATGTGAGAGCATCCGCATCCATCCGGGGAGTTTTTTTTTTTAACATAAATTGATTTTGGCAGAGAAGTTCGAGCTGTTTAGCTAAACTATTGAATGGGCAACACGGTCACACGGTAACACACGTACTGGCCCGCACACGCAAAATCGAATAAGCGATGGCCTGGAAAAATGCTCATCAATTTGCAGGCTGGTCAACACCCAGGCCAACCAGCAGCCATCGACACGATCCGGCCATTAACCCCCGAAGAGAGAGATGCGGCAAAACTATTACAACAGACATCATCATCAGCAGGGGCAGCTTTTCGTCTTTCCTGTCTTTGACATCCCAATCCAGACCCTGACAAGGGCCCCTGGCCCCTGGACCTATCTCTATCCCTATCCCTGTCCCTGTCTGGTTCTTGGCCCATATTGACATTCATTTATGTGCTCGCTTCATTAAGCCATAAGCCATGGCCGTGTCAACGAGCGTGTCATGTTCCCTTACCAATAGAGTCAATAGCAGAAGAGCCAGAAATGCCATCAGGATGGTTGTGGGATGTGGGAAATGGTAAAAGGTTTCCCCCGAATTGGCTAAAGAGCTTGGCGCCGTGCGGACCCTGGATTTGGGCAAATAACCGAAAATATTTGTTTACTTGCAGCCAGCAGAAACAGTTTCTATTTTTATGGGTTCCTGTTTAACCCATCCACAAAATGGTCTTAAAGCTTAGATTATGACTGAAATGAAAACATTTTTCAAATGGCTGTTTAAAGTTCGTGCCAAAAATATGATTTGACAAAACGGAAGTTACTCGTAGAAATGTGGCCAGCAAAGTGTGGTCGAAAGTGGAAAGTTGTGTAGGTTAAATGCCAAGTTGCTTTTGCACCCAGTGAAAACCCAGTGAAACTTTTGGGAGTGATGCATGCAACAACACAAATGAATTTGCTGATTTAACAAAGGATATGGCAGCTGCTGCCATACGAGTAAAACTGCAAAATTAAATGGAATTTGCAAATTGAAATAACATTTCAAATGAAATTGGATGGGCAATATTCGCATATAAATCGCATAAAAATCTCACTCCCCTCCCAATCATATAAACAGAGATAATTTCCTATTTTGGTTTTTTTTGCCTTTTTGTTTATTTTTAATTAAATGAGAATTATAAGATTTCTTTACTCTTTCGAACGTTTTTTTCAGTCTTTCGCACACGTGTTTAAGGTTCAGGCTAAAGCCATGTGAATTCAATTTCCGGCTCAGCGGCTATAACATTTGCACTGTGACCCCTGGCAGGTAACGATCCACAGTTGGCGGTGGGTACTCCTCCCCTCCCCATCACTCCCTTCTCCCCTCATCGAAGGATAAACCATTAGGAAAGCACACTCTTCTTCTCTTTCTTCTGAAAGGCGATTCTGTATTGGTATTTGTTTATAAGGACATGATTAAATGCAAAACCCTCTGCTCCAGCTGCTGCTGCTGCTTCCTCGTTCCTGAACTGGCTTTTGTGTTTCCGGTGCTGTATCCTTGTCGTATCCTCCTTTGCATCCTTCGTGGCAAGGCAACGCAACAAATGGGAACAAGAAAATTGCTGCGGTTTTTCCATTCTTTCAGTTCTTGTGGTTTTTTTTTTTGCCTTTCTCTCTTCTCTGCGGCTCAATGTTGTTGGCAAGTGCTTTGATTTCATTTCTCGAGTGAAAATTCCTCCGACCTGTAGGTCGGATGGTTCGCACAAAAAAATGTTGTTACGACTCGTCAAAGCCACTTTACAGGTCCACAAGTCCTTTAGTCTCTCAGTCATTCAGCCCCACAGTCCTTCAGGCTTTGTGCGTGTGTGAGTGTCGCCAAATACATTTTGAGACCTCTCGAGAATCCTCCTCGGGCACAAATTAGTTACGTTTTTAGTATGTTTCCCCCCTTTGCAGGCGCTTTGTATGCAAATTCCGAACAATAACACGAATATCAACAAAAGCTATGCACACAAAAACAAATGGGAATTACATACATATATGTATATGGGTATGTTACGGCTATAGGATACCCATTTCATGGAAAGCGCTCTCATAGAGTAGATGACACTGCTAGAGATTGAAAAATACTACATGGAAACTTGCACTACATATTCCCTGTAATCCCATGCCGATTGCTTGGAGATCTATATAAGTTTGGAGATGTACAAAATGCAGCGTAAATATCTGCAACTAAGAAAGAAGCGCAATAAAAAAGACAGCAACTTCGCAGCAAAGTATTCCGTTATTCCTTTGCTTCGTATTCGCTGAGAGTGAGCGAGCGAGAGTGACAGAGTTGTCACTCAGCTGAGTTGGTCGCATAATTACTGTTCTTGCTGAGAGAGCGAAAGCTTGAATTTCTGTAATGCGGAGAGAGAGAGTGCAAGGGCATGAACCACTTGCGGGAGCGTGCAAAGCGTGAGAGGAGCAGGCGATTAAGAGATAAGAAAATTACAAATGCACTGCGGGGAGCGCACATGAAAGTTAAAATGCAAAAAGTTCAGCATCGAAAATTGTGGCTCTAACTTTGAAGAGTCTTCTCGAGTGGGAGTCAGATTTCTATAGTCATACCCGATCATAGATTTTTTTAGAGGAATATATTCAATTTCTAAGGTGGAGACAATACAGCCTGGTTACCCACTAGTTACAGGGTACTGCAACGAAACGACATTGACTGCTGCTGTGGCACTATCTACGTGTATGTGGGTGTGTGTTTGTCTGTGTTTATCATGTGTGTCAGTGTGCGTGAGTGAGTGCCACAAAGTACGCAGTGAAATGGAACGAAGGAGAAGAGTGTGAACAAGTGACAAGGAATAGAAAACAATCGCGCGACACACACGCACGCGGCCACCTTGGGGCCGCTTTTGTTGCAGCAGTGTATACGACTCTTAGTGGAATGTAGGTCGGAAATTTGAGAAATTCCCTGGATACGAGAGTATCAGTTAAGACATTTCAATTTTCACCACAAAAACTGACATTAATCGAATATCTAAACTGAAATTGGCCCAATTAAAGCGACAACAATTTTCGCCATGAAACTTCTATGAATGGAAAACCACGAAAATCTACTGACAGCTGGCACATGTGGTTGACTTTTCACCCATATTCGATATTCTCCACCAAGTTGACCAAGTTGTGGGCCAGAAAACTTTCCGTGCGTTGCCAGGGTGCCAGCTTGACGGGTTGCCGTGCCCGAGAAGTCAAAGTAACAGAGCCCTCGGGCACTTCCCGGGCTTTGTTATACTACATATTTGTGGGTTCTCCAAAGGAGCGTTTGTGTGTGTGTGTGTGTGTGTGGAAAGGGTTGCACAAACAAAGAGTCCATGAATTTCACTCGTTAGCACCCAGGAAACAGGGCTTGGGTACAGTGCGACATACAGTCGTGCCATCTGCTCTGGGAGATCCAGCCAACAGCCTCGTACCTCGCCTCGTACTCGTGGAAAGGTCAAATCGGTTTCAACTGTGGCATCTGTCTGTGCCCATGTCCATGTCCATGTCCCTTTGCTCCCAAGAGTCGCGCCTCTGGAGCCAGTGTGTGCTAGGCGAGAAATGTTTGCGAAGAACAAACAAGAGTAGCTGCCAGGTGGCAAAGAAAGTCAATCGGTTGCCTGGCCATTGTTGCCACGGGAATGTTAGTCCATATCCGTACCCAGGCAAGCCACATAAGCAGTCCGTCCATAGGTGCTGGCTATCCACACATCGCTGGTCGGTTGGAACCCCCATGCCTGCTGCAGCTGCAATCCATTTGGGAGCATCAAATATGTAATAATGGGAATAATTAAATTCATGTTTGTCAATCGAATCGAAAATTCTCCTTCCATAACTTTTCGTAAGAACGAGAAAACAATGCGAAAATAAACACTGATTAGGTCTCGCAGCAGAAAGTAAATTGCCCTCGACAATAACCATCAGGAACATACGATTTTCCCTCTTGTATTCGCTGCCATAATTTAAAATTATGGCTTTGCCCTCTCTGGAGCGAAAAAAAGGGAACAAATTTTCCAGCTCATATTTCTAAACCGAATGTGCGACTTTTCTCCATGTTCCGCGAGCGAAAAATGTAAAATTGAAAAAGTTTCCCTTTGCCACTGGGCGAAACAATATTTTCCTTATGGAAACAAAAAAAACCTGCTGATTGTTTAGCGGAAAACGCTGTGCGCTGTGCCAGCCAGCTACGCGTATTTCAAACTATTCAATGGGGGTTTTCCAGTGCGAGAAAAGTTCGAGTTGGGCGTCCAAAAAAGTTGCTGAATTTCGCTGAAGAAATACTCGTATTTTAATTAATCATAATGTTCTTAAGCCATTGTGGGGATTAAAAGCAGAGCGCCAGCCGACCACGAAGCGAGTGAAAAGGCATTGAAAAATGTGTAAAATTCATCTGAAACTGTTTTCTGCGGGATTTTTCGCAGCTTCAAAGAGAATTGCAGGCTTTAAAGTCGGCAGCAAAAAAAAAATGCGGTATTTTAAACACATCATGTATTTTCTTTATATGCAGATGAAGTATTTCCACCCCCCTCACAATCCGCATCTGGTACGTGGTTGGTGGTCCGTGGTCCATGGTATTGGCAGCAGTTTTCCCTATTTCAGTTTTATGTCTGCTCCTTTTTATGGAAATCCCTTTGCCACACATGCCCCGTTGTGTGTCTCTTTTTCTGCTTCTCTCCATTTGCATTTCCATTTCTTGCTCTGACTTTCTCACATATTTATTTGCTACTTACCAGATATTATTTTCTTGCTCTTCCTTTCTCCTTTCTTCAGCTAGATAAATTTGTGCTTTCATAAAAAACGAGTGGCAAAATCATGCACACAAAAAGTTCCAGCTGCACACCAAAAAATGTGTTCGAGATAAAGTTTTTGCGTCTGTGGGGGTTACCTGGAACTCCTAGAGGACTACGTGCAGAGTTCCTTAAGGTGACACAAACTGTGTGGCATATAAACAAAGTTGAGCCAAGAAAAATCTTAAAAATGGCAAGAAATGTTGTGACTGAGAGATGGCTGAATGATGAGTCACAGAGTCACAGAGAAATGGGGCAAAGACTTTCTTTCCCTTGCAGATGTTTTAGTTCAACAGGGTTATATTGATTCAATAAAAGTTTACCCGAAAGCAGTTCTTAAATGTAGGGAAAAGTTTTGCAGTAAGCAGAAAAAGAATCCCCAAAGTAAAAGTTGCATATTTTCAGCCTTTTATTGATGCAAAAAAATACTCAGCTATTTCTGGAAGATTTTTAAAAGATTGTGCATAAATTATATTAAAATCGGATCAATCAGGATGGGTACATAGCTCCACTCTTTCCTGCTTTAATTATTTGTTTATTTTATGTACTTAATGGGTTCCTAAACTGCAGCTCTGGCAATCATTGAACACTAAAACTAAAATAAACTGCCAATAAAACGTACAAATAAAAATAAAAAATAGTTAGTCTTTTATTGGACTATAAATACTCTATAAATTCGACTGTGGAAAGTACTTTTGTTACTTGTTTCTTCTGAAAACTTAACGCAGTTTGAAAACAATAAAAAACTGTCCAATAATTCCCTGAAATATGGCTTAAAGCGACCGCAGAAAAAGGGTCGGGTCGGGTCGTGTAACCTGCTCAACTTAAGCGGCTTTTGTTCGAATGTACTTTTTATTTCACTCTCCTTTTCATTTTTTTGGGGTGCGGCAGTTGAAGAAATTCAACCCAAAACGTTTACCAAACTCCTTACACACACACACACACACCCCATATATAAACTGTATTTATGTATATATCTGCACTATTGTGTATATATGGACGTAGAGGAAGTGGGAGATTGGGATAAACCAGCTTGGGCTTTGGCATTTTACAGGCAATTGGAAACTTGCAATATAAATGCGCCTCTCCCTGTGCCTTTGATTGCGGTAACTGGGAAATGGCAATGCCAGTGAAACTTTGTCCGTTTCCCTCCGAAAGGACCGAACCGGACCGGATGGGCGACCATCAACGAGCCACAAGGGAATCGAATTCGAGAAGTTTGTCGTCTGTGTCTGTGTTGGGGCTCAAGGCGTAAGCTGTGGCAGCCTCTCCATTGATTGTGGAACACATATAATGCCTCCTGTCATCGGCCAAATTACTCGATTGAATATGCATGTGTCCATCCCTTCCGCCGGGACGGGAGCGAGTGCATATTGTGGCCAAAGGGGACATTGTTTGCCAATTCTATGGCAATTATGATTGGTCATTGTTTTGAATGACGTGATTTGAGAAATTGTTATTTAATAATAGCCAAACACAAGGCACATCAGAGACAGAGAAAGAGAGAGAGAGAGAGAGAGAGAGAGAAGGGGGGGGGACAGAGAGTGCTGCATTTCCGCCTTTTCCTTTTTGGGCTCAAAAACTGTTGCCTACTTTTCAGGGCCCTGGGATCAGCCGTCGAGTGCATCCCTCTTGAATGGCAAAAGTTTCCTTTTCATCTGCCTGCCATAGTCCTGATTACGTATCCTTCGGCCGGGCCAGACAGCCACGGCTTAGCAGTCGCATGAAGAGCGCTTCTTGCCGCTTCGGCTGCTGGTGGGCGGGCCATGGCCATGGGCATAGGCATGGGATGGGGATGAGGATGGCATTCATCAAGTGATGACAGTTTTGAGCAGACAGCAATTATTTTAATTGCATCAGGAGGCGACAGGAGGCAGGATGCCGTGTACTCAAGCATGTGTGGGCGGAGGGAGACAGCCTCCCTCGTTAATTAGTTGCACTTTTCCAGTGCTAATTGGACATTAATGGACATTAGTCGTGCTTTAATCGCAAGTTGAATTGAAGTTCCATTTGAGAGTTTCCACCAAATCGCTGGCTCGGAGGCTATTTGGACACTTAATATGCCATAAATCATGCAGCTCAGGACTTAAGTAAACGCTGAATCGTAAAATATAGTTTGATTGATGGATGCCCCGAGGAAGAGTGAAAGGAGGAGACTCTCTCTTCTTACAAATGCAAATATGGTGGGGGGACTGGGGCACCAGCCTCTGCAAGGATATCGTTGCCTTGGCACACTAAACATCCAACTGACGCAAAGTTTTATCAATAAAAAACTCCTCGAAACTCGCTTGGCTGCAACATGCAACGTGCTGCTGTTGCCTTTGCCTGCTGTTGTTGTGGCAGCTGCTGCAATGCCAAATGCACGACGTTGTCATATCGAATATTCTCCACTTTTCATTCGCATTAAAAACAGAATCCAATGCAATTTAATTTTCATTTCTTTCCACCGTTGAAAGGTGCCAGGGAATGGGAAGGGGAATGGCAATGGGAATACCTTCCTATAGCCCTCTGTGTGTGTGTGTGTGTGCGACAGATTTGAATAGTTTCCAATCGTCAGGGACGATTCCATTCTTAATGAAAGGCACCAAGCAAACATCCTTCAGTTTTAATATCGTGTATTCAAGCAAGGAGAAGAATTCGATTAAAATATGCAAATGTCATTATGTCGAAGGGGGGGTCTAGGGAAGGGGTATGGGGGAATGGGCACACGCTGTATGCATAGTATACATACCCTATAATCTATTCTGGCCTCTATACGCATTCGTTATTAATGATTTCCCGTGCTCAAATATCTATATTAAATCACCTTGAACATTATTATTTCTGTCCGCCCCCATCCAATGTCCCCACATGCTCGAACCGTAATTAATGGAATGGCCCTCGGGTCATATGTCACTAGCAAATCATTAATTTTGATTCGATATTTCTGATAGGTGATCAAGTTTTTCTTTTTGTCTGTCTGTCTGTCTATCTGTCACAAAGATACGTTGTGGCGATAGACAAAACCAATGAGAATGTGTGTTCTTTCGCTCCTGCAAACTGAATAAAAAAGCGATTAAATCCATAAGCTGGGAATGGCAAGCGACATGTGGCACGTTCGCTACGAATGGAGGCGGGGTCGCCAGGCGGTTCTCGATGTCAAAACAAACGCCACGCACAATCGATAGACTACACACACAGAGAGCTGCACAGGTGTCACCTACAGAGGGGAAATACCAGTATACAGGTGTATAGAGAACATCCTTCAACTGTTACTCCCTTCCATGAGTAAAAAAAAAACCATTTGGCCACGCCTCTGCGATAGTCGTACATCAAAGAACGCACCCCACTGCAGCTAGCTGCAAAGTGGTGGGGTGGGAGGATGAGTGGCCCAACATGGCCAAGCTAATCCGGCTAGAACGCTGATATGCCTGAACGGTTGTTGCATGAATGAATGAATGAGTGCCCCTGCCACTGCCCCCAATCTCTATACACACGTGTGGAGGAACCTTCGATTTTTACTCGTTTAACAGACGTTTGGTACGCGGACTCACTCGAAGGACTTGCCATGGCATGGCACACTCACACTGGCTGCTCTTCTGCCCGCATTTACGGCTCTTGTAATTAAGGTGAATGTTAAGGCGAGAGTCGCCTTGTGGCATTCACCAACGATTCCAGGAAGAGACTGACTAATGGCTCAAACGGGAGCAAATCAAACTTGACTTTGAATGGGTTGAACTTGCAACAAGGCTGAAATGGAGACTTAAGATTATATATAACATTTCTGGAAGTGAGTGGAATCTTGTGATTCTGAAACAGAATACTATAGAGAGAATATACCTTCTGTTGGGATATATTTGCATGGTTCTTTGGGTGATCTTTTGTATTTGCAGAATCTTTCATTGATTCTTTTATGTTTCTTTCCAATCTAAACATTTTGATTGCTGTTCGCTTAGCTAGCGCTCCAACTGAATCTCAACAAAAGCCAAGTACAATATTTACATATATTCCCAGCAGAAACAATAACCCAAACACTGCCACTAATTAGGCTGGGGAATAGAGGCTGGCTGGCTGGCTGGCTGGTTGTGGCTGGCTAGCTGGCCACAAATTTCTCCGTTTCAGCCGCTTTAAGGTTAACCGCAATTAGTACCAGGAGAACAAGAGAAGGACGAAGACGAGGACGATGACGAGGACGCGAGGGAGGTGCATGCCAGCAATCACAATCATCCGCATGCCGCAAATTAGAAATTCCTGGCCGGGGGGCGTGCCCTGGGACACCAAATTAGCCACGAGGCAGGCATGGCGAAAGTGACGCCCGGGTTGACGAGTGAAAGTCGCAGAGGGCGAGAGAGAGAGAGAGGGCGAGAGGGACATGCCCAAAGATGGAGCACTTGAAGCGAGTTAATTGTTGCATGCTTCGAGGGGCAATCAAAAGTTACTGACCGGAAGGAAGGCCGCCAACGCTCCATCAACATACAAATAAAACGGAGCATAAAATGTACATTTCTTTCCCTTTGAAATGTTATAATTTCCAGGGTTTTAATCGCACCCTGCACCCTGCCCCTGCGCCAGCAACCGGTGGGCGGAAAAAGCCCCATTATGGATGTCGACAGCTCGTCGGAATTATTGTATGCGCCACACAAATCTCCGGAGAGCGCCCAGGGACTGCCGCTGAAAGCGTAATTAAGAAGAGCTTAAACCCAAATGCAGCGGATAAGCGGATCCAACGGGATGAGCGAAGGCTATGGATCCCATCCACTGCAGTGGATGGCCTGCACTCGCTTAACTTTCATTTGAAATGCCTGCCACTAGCGCCGAAAAGTCGACAGCAATAAATGTTTTATGGTCATGCCCTCGGCTTTCCATGGCACCGCACCCGCACGTCGCTTCACCACTCGGAGCAAACGTCTCAATTGAAGATATGCAAACAGTCGACTATCAACAAAAACAACAACAACAGCAGGCGCTGTCCCTGGGGTTGGGCTGTTGAATGTGCAAAAAGAACTGTGAAAAGAAAAACCCATTTGCCCAGTCATGAAAATGTGCAACTATCTGACGAATGCTCGACGGGAAAATCGAATAATTTCTGTGAATTGGAATTTAAAGGATTACGCACAATGGAATTCAGTGTAAGTCGAATCAAAGAGCTCCCGGGAGGGAATCTTGTTAGGGAATATTTAGTTGCTATCCATAATTCCATTTTGAACAAGATTTTGCGTTGCTCTTTCACTTCTTAATTCTTAAATCTGCTTAGTGAAACTCATTTCCACTTAAGCACTCCACTCTGAGCGTGAAATTTAATTATTCCCAGATGGAAAATTAAATTTGATATGTTTTTTACACGCTGCATTTAATTAAATTTCTAAGAAGAGAGACAGCTAGTGATGGACAGAAATGAAAGGAAGTGAAAGGAAAAAGGAAAGTAGAGGAGCAACCATCCGGGCGTATGATGAACATTTAATTAGCTCGAAAGACTCCTCAGAGCAGCTGCTTGATGCTTTTTCTTGCGAATTCGCCAAATAAAAAAAAAGAGACACTGACTGGACAAAGCGGGGGCTGATCCTTGCGTGGTGTTGACATCACTTTTATTGGGTCGAGTCTGTTTTCTCCTTGAGGCCATTGAAAACTTTGCATTTGACAATTAATTTCGACAAAACAAACGCAAATCAAGTTAAATAAATACATATGTACATATAAGGATATTTGCATTTGACAGCTGGAGAGCAGAGCAGAGCAGAGCAGAAGGAAAAACAAACCACTTGCCTTGTGGCTGCATATCGGAAATTGCCATAAATATTGAAACAGAAGAGCAGCAGGCAGCAAGCAGCGGGCAGCCAACAGCAAACATCAATTGGATTTGCTCCTTGGTATTTTTTGTTGGTTTAGTTTATCTCTTTAAATGCACGATTTATATGCAAATTGAAGTGACGCCAAGGCAGGTCTGAGGCAAAGTCACTGGAAAAAGTTACACAAAAAGACACAGACAGTGTCAGGGAACTGACGACTTGTGCAAGATGGCAGCCAGAAATAATCTGACTATTAAGGTCTTTTCGGACATTTTCATTTCGTGCGACAACAGAAAGCAGAAGCAGGCAGCAGGCAGCGCGCAGTGGAAACGCAGGAAAATGTGAAAGTCTCTGTTGAGAGTGGGTCCCGTCCCGGTGGAGGGAAGGATATGATTTTGTAATAAAGCAAAGTAAGTCGCGGACATGGAGACGGAAACAGACATTCCCCTGGGCCACATGACGTACAAGTGACATTAAATAACGTTATATTTGTATTCGGGCCACTTTCCAATTCAATTCAGTTAACGACTCTATAGCCAGGGAATTTCCATTTCCATTCCCATTGCACATTCCATATTCAGGCCACAAAATTGAATTATCGGATTTTAGCCATCGTTCGGCACTGAACGACACTTTTCATAATTTTCCAATTAACATTCATTGGTTGGTTTATCGAAATGCAAAAGCCGCACCAAATACAACACCCACCATTATCCTTTATCCTTAATCCTGTCTGCACTGCACTGCGTTCAGGCTTTATTTAATTTTAATTAGTATTCAATTGAAAGAGACAGAAACAACAACGGAATTTGTATTAATATTAGAGCGGACCGGATGGGTCATAAACAATGCAACGAGAGACGCATAAATTAATCGGAAGCGACAGCATGGGGCAGGCACGTGTCCTGGCACCTTAATTGGATGCCAAATCCATTGCTCGAATGCTCGAGCTCCCACGACAAGCCGACTAACGACCTTGTTAATTTACAGTACTGGGAATTGGCTTAAGCGGTCTGGTCTGGTCTGGATTGAAACGAAGTGAATGCCATTTTCTGCACAGACTGCTGCTGGGTGTGTAGTATGTGTGAGTTTGTCAAAGGCGTAACCGCAGTGTGACCACCGACTGCTCCTGCCACCAACAGGACAACCACTCAATCAGTGCAGTGATGGGAGCTTGTGGTTGGGAAAGTCTGATGTCTGTCAGTAGCAGCCAAACCGCACACGAGTGGCAGCAAAACCACAAGAAAAGTCGATTAAAGAACTGAAAATTTTACTTTCGAATTTCCTGCAATAAATTGCAAAATTTGCATTGTTTTTAATTGCTAAGTTCTGCCATAGAAATAGCGAGTCTTGTTAGTAAGAGGCTTTTCGGTAACAAATGGGCGCACGGACAAGGAGTTGGACACGGATGACAAGCCCTAGCCAAAAGTTACCCAATTAAAAACGATTTATTCATATTTTGCCGTGCAGATAAATTATTTAGCATTGCTGTGAAAAAAAAAAAGATAGCGCAAAATGAATGCCAAAAGTTGCAGCCTTGCATCCCATTCCCAGGGATGTAATTAATTTGCAGCGTATAGCTCCTGGGCTGCATATGCAAAACTTTTTCCGGTTGTGGGGCTTGCTGGCTGGGGTTTTGTGACTGATAAATTGAATCAAGTTGGCAGCGCAACTCGCAGGGGAAACGGCAATTAATGAAATCTGCAATGGAAATGAGGCGCCCCAGGACCCATGTTCGCACTTTTCCCATCCTCCCCTTTTGGTGTACAAAAATGTCGCAATAATGTTTATGGCACTGCTCCTCTAACCCCCTCCTCCGCCCACCATAGTCGTATTTTCACTGAAATTCCCCCCCTTAAAGTTATCTCTGACTGTGGAGTGCTTTTGATGGCCTGTTTTCGTGCAGCTTGACCAAAAGTTGTACCAGTTACCAGAGCGAGATGTGAGCCTGCAATTTGAGAGTGCAGCAGCTCTTCAGCTCTTAAGCTGCCAGCTGCCAACTGACAACAGCCAACTGTAGTTTAAGCCAAAGCGAAAAGTGGCAAAAGCAAAAGCAGGACGCGTACTCTCAAACTGAAACAGGAGATGGACTCCACTCCAAGCCAGAGATGGGGGGGGACAAAGCTTTTAGCCAGCAAATTGATTGCTAGCTATTAGTAGACGTGCGAGTAAAAGACAGTACATATATACTCGTAGAGTATATATATAGAATATACCAGTATATATTCCAGAAATTGTGAGCTCTAATTGGAAACCGAATTGCTTTTTGGGTTAGAAGCTGCCCTGCGATGAGACTTCTCTGTGTGCAGTTTTCCCATTACGCAGAGTTTCCGCTAACTGTACGCTCAACTTTTCTCACTCGCTGCGCTGCTCTGCTCTGCTCTGCCCGTCTGCCTGCCTGCCTGTTGATTTCTGTGAAATTTTCAGCGAAAAGTCGTCGGGGATTTGCTGGCGCTTAGGTGCGAACAGTTGCCAAAGAGCTTGTCATAAATTATAAAAGACGAAAAATCATCTTTTGGCGCTTTTCGCATGTGCCTTGGGGGCTTGTTTGGAGCTACTGCTAAGCCTCCACCAACTGCTCATCACTTCTCCCGGTAGTCTAGTCAAAGGAAAACCACGGAATCGTTAAACGAATAGTTGAGATGCAAATCTTAAAAGCACTGCAATCTTTCAATCACTTCTTAAGGACAGGCTTAAATGCAATTTGAAAAGCACTTTTCGGCCAGGGGCTTATTAACCATTGAAGCCCCCGACTTTGATGTCCGACATTCGATTAGTGCGGCGACTGGTGGTCTGGTTTATGGAAAGCCGACGGCGTTTTCCACAATTTTCACTGCCTGCTCCACGATTGGGTCAAGAACCTCGGCCTGTGGCCTGAAGCAACAGAACACAAATTACAGGCCTAAAGCCGAAAAGGTAAAAGCCAAGAGGGCAATACAACTGTAACACCCACTCCCACGCCCCCCACACACACACACAACCACAAAAAAGCAGAGAAAGTGAAGGTGCGATGCGTCATTTCCGTTGTTTTTGGGACTCTTCTCGTGCTTTATGGGGATTTCGTGTGAAGGAAAGTTCGGAGCAGTTCGCAGGACAATAGAGTGGCATGCCTCTTGCACGGGGGGTTTGGGGGGGTAAATTATGTTCACATGTGGCAAACCATCCAGTGACTTATCACTCCGCTTTACCGCTTTCCACGACAGAGCCAGATAGAGCTCGAGTAACCATCGATTTTATCCCCTTACCCACCCACCTTAATGACATTCCATGGGACAACAGCAAACATGGAAACAATACCAAATATTGTTCATATATTTCTAGTTCTTTCTGTCATTCTGTCTGCCTCTGGGTTCTGTTCCTGTGTATCCCCTCGCGCCCCCCTTCCATGGGCTTGTTGTGACAGTTGCCCCTGGTTACCCAGGACACACAAACACAAAACAACAATGTTTGGTGGGTGGGGGGTGGGTGGTGGTGGGTAGCCACCTTTTATTTTCGAGTGTAGTCCCGTCCAAAGGCTTTATTAATCCTTTGTGTATATTTTTAGCGACCGCTTAACATCTTTATGTTGATTTACGAGTAATACTCTTCCCTCCTACCACATCCTATTCCAAGTGCAAATTGCCTTCACTCTACTTTATGTGTGTGTGTTTTTTCCTCTTTTTATTGCCACCTATAAATCGTTGGGGGGGGTTATCTGAAGTTATGGCATGCATAAAATATGCATACAATATTGAGATATTCTACCAAGAAACTAGCAAACCCCAGACTTTGTATGATAATATTAATGGGTGAAGATCTTCGAAGAGTGAAAGCTTACCTGAATGGAGATCTTCATCGTTTATATTTTGTGTACCTTTTAAATATTCAAAGAACAAGCAATACTCAAATCTGATTTTGGTCAAGCTCAAACATATTCAATTTCCATTTCCATAATTTCTCCCTTCAATCGTTAACACCTTCCCCTTCCTTGTTTTCTCCTATTAATTTTTAAAGCTACGAACATTTTTAGGCGTATTTTATTTGGAAATGAAATTGCTTGAAATAATTGTACGTCTTCGTGATGTCATTCCATTAAGGAGCTTCGGCGAGCGAGCCGTGAGCAGCTTCTACATGTTTTATAAGCAATCTCAGACCCTAATCGAAAATCGAACCAACGCAAACACTTGGCAACGATTCGATTTATGTGGGGGGTGTCCTTCTTTTAGAAGCTCCTGCCACTGGCAGTGCCAGTGCTAGCGCTACCTTGCCACCTAACATAATTAGGGCCAATGACAGTCGTTGTATCGAGCTGCAGCAAATGCAGCTGTAGCCAGGAAGGGTGACACTCGGGTGGCCTGGAGGTGGAGCGAGCCGCTCAAAGGCTTTGGTAGTTTCGGTGAGTTTCGATTTATTTGGACGCCGTTGCCCGGGCAACAGACGGCCAGGTGGCCAGGCAGCACAGGGCACAACAAAACCCCACGGCAATGGCCATTGAAACACTCGGCTGGTTTGGGGTGTCCGTGTGTCCGCGGCTATGGATGGAGTCCCATTTCTAATGGTCATATTTGTGGCTAAAGAGTGGACAATGGGGGGTCTTTGGGCTGCCAAAATGTATCAATGAAAATTTCGCTATTCTCACAGTTTTCCATTCGATTTATGATTCACTATGGAGAGCATTGTTGATGTATTTCAAATGTGGTTTGAAGAGTGTTTTCAGTTGGCAGCCACAAATTAAGCTCCCGCTCTTTAAAGTCTAGAAGCTTTCACTCATAATCATCAAAGCTTCTCTTTGTTTATTCTTTGAGTATTGATGATCTGTTCAATTTGCCGTATAAGCTCAAGCAAAAACTTCGTTCGGTTCAGTCGATACAAGCGCGATCGTTTCGTGGTGTCTTCCCTAATAATAATCATTGCCTCAGCGGAATCATAAATGAATTGTACAAGTGTTGCTGTGGCCCTTGTGGCACTCTGCCTCCACATTATCGGTGCGACCCAAGCCGAAACTCCTGGCTCCTCGGAAGTGCAAAAGGTAAGCCTTTAACCCGGGTTCGCAAATCAAAACTAAAAATCCACAATTCAATAATTATTATTATCAGGAAGTCAAATCGACGTCGGCGCTACTGGCAGCAGTTGATAAGATGTTGATTGAGTACGTATGACAATACCTACATAAGTACATACATTTGTACATATTTAGGTACATACAGCTGTTTCAATGCGTATTCTCTTTACCCGCTGCAGGCTGGAGGAGCGTCGCGAATCTCTCAAGCAGTTGACAAACGATATTATTGACGAGGATAGAACCTATCCCACATCCTGCCTGATTGGGGGCAAGCACAACGAGACCAGTGTCATCCGAGTACCCGGCCACGGCACTCTTACTGTTCTTTGCGATTCAGAGCTGGCCGGCCTGGGCTGGATGGTTATTCAGAGGCGTCAGGATGGTCTGACCAACTTTTACCGCGACTGGAGCGAATACAAGGCGGGGTTCGGCGAGCTGAGGGGGGATTTCTTTATCGGTCTGGACCGGCTGCACGCCCTAACCTCGTCGCAGCCCTTCGAACTGTACATCTACATGGAGAGCTTCCAGGGCGATAAGAAATTTGCAAAATACGATGAATTTGGCATTGGAAATGAAACTGAGGCATTTTCTCTGAAAATACTGGGCGGCTATACCGGAACGGCTGGCGATTCCCTTACCTACCACAAGGGCAATAAGTTTTCCACATTCGATCGGGATAATGACAGTGCAAACAATATGAATTGCGCCCAGTACCACCTGGCGGGCTGGTGGTTCAAGAATTGCATACAGAGGCAAGTATGAGAGTGTATCGAAATGTAAATCCAATAACTATCTACGAGTATATGGTATGTCTTACAGCAATCTGAATGCTCCGTACTTGGACTATCAATATAATGTGATACAAGTTCCCCTCGACAGAACGCGATACATCAGCTGGAACTCATTTTATGGCTCCAAAATGGAACTGCCTTTGAAGTCTGTTCAAATGATGATTCGACCAAAATTTCTATGCCAATAAGGAGCCAGCGTAATAATTTGTAATTATTACATGATAAATATAGGAAAATTCCATGATTCTGCCGTTTAGAGCCTCTCGATTATCTTTCACACCAACCTGTTGTTCCATTTTCTGATTGCGACTGCTAATTGCGGACATCTTTGCAGCTTCTTCTGAATCAACTGTAAGCGTGTTGCAGCACCACTCCTTCCTTGCTTGCCCACTTTTGTGTCGGTTTTCACTTAACTACGCGAATATCGCGATATATTCCTATGCGAACGAATGCAGCAAAACAAAAACCGAAACGGGGGATTGCATCTGGCAGAGTGCCGTCAGAGCATGCATGCAAAACGTGAAAAGAATCAGGCGCTCACACAGGGCCCGCACACCTGGTTTGCCTTGTAGCTGTAGTTTCAGTTCTTGTTCTCTTCTCCTGGCGGAACAGCAAACCCTAAAGCGTGTGTGAGTCTGACAGAGACAAACAGCCGGCGTTCTTGCTCTCTGCTCTCTGCTCTCTCTCTCTCTCTTGTCGCGATCAATTTATGTATGTTCTTCGTGTTGCTTCCGCTTTCGTTTTATTTTCGAATTCTCTGATTCACCAATTCTCTGATGCTTAATTTTGCTCTAGCCCCTTTGCGTTCTTTACACTTTTCGCGTGTTGCCAATTTTCCGTGTGAGAGAGAGTGTGATGTGTGATATGTGTCATCTGCACTGAAACGTAAACTTTTGGCGCCTCTTTTGGTAGTGCGCGAGCGAAGAAGTATACCGTGCCGTTGTTGATTTCGAAATGTGCCGTTGGAAAAAGCCAAAACGCTACCAAATGCCAACGAAAGTAAACCCGAACACGAAGCCAAGCGACGAGCGTTGTGGTTGCTGATGTCCTGTCGTTTGCGAGAGCGAGGACGAAACGAAACGCTCTCAGCTCAACGTTTCCTGTGCTGTGCCTGCCGCTCTCTCACCCCTCATGTTGCTCGTTTTGTTGTTGGATTCGACAAGGTAAAAACAACCTAAAGGTATGCCAGCTTGTGAGAGCAGTCAAAGAGCAGCTGCTTCAGTACAAGGTTTTCTAATAATACTAATTGATGTACATATATAAATATTATTATTAGCATAGCTTGATTTAGTCAATGTGTGAGTGTGCTTCCGAGCGAGAGAGAGAGAGAGTAAGGGTAAAATACCTCATATGCTATATACCTTGCACTTCTCTTTGCTGTCTGGTTCTCGCTCTCTGTCTGGCACCCCTGCCTTGACTCTGCTCCTTCCTCCCCCTTCTCCTCAGCAGACAGATGTGCAGCTGGGTCCTCTCTCCCTATGCATTTGGATTTATCCTGTCTCTTTCTGCATTCGGATTATCAGACACAAACACATGTAAGTCGACATGCAGTCGACAGAGGGAGATAGCAAGATCAGCCATTTCTCATCTAAGCGCAGTTGGCATTGATTGCGGCTGGCAGCATAATAACGTTCAATAAAGAGTATGAAATATTTTGGCAACTGCAGTTGTATTGTGATATTAACATTAATCTTAGCCTAGAATGATGGGAAGTACAATTAAATAACAAATCAATAAAAATGTGTGTGTAATGTGCAACTGTTCGCTCAGAACAGCGGCGAATCGGTGTTAATTCGATTGAAATTTCCTTGTCATTTATGAGGTTCTAGTACTAGGCGATGGATGTCAGGTTGCGGTTCTAGAAGAACCTGTGCTTCTTCTTCTTCTTCTCCCCCTCCGCTGGCGCTGGGGGATCCACAGAGACCTGACGCTTGGGCATCAGAGGAGGAGGCGGAGGACTGGCATCCACTGGCATCGGGCTTCCATTCAAATCCATGGGCGACATTGGGCGTGGTGCGCGCAGGATGGATGTGAGCGGCGGCGGACTGGTGCCAGAGCCATTCAGACCCGGGTGGGTGAACGATGGCTCCTGGCCATCCTCCTCGATGCGGTCCAGTCGCGAGCCGTGCACCGAAGCCAGCTCCGACGGGGTCTTCAGCTGGCTGCCGCCCTCGTCACCGAACTCGCTGGCCATGCCCATGCCAATGGTGGCACCCACTTTGGCGCTAGCCCGCTTGAAGTGGTCGCTCAGCCAGATCTGCACCACGTTGATGAACATGGAGGTGAGCGCCAGGCCGAAGATCAGGTATATCATGCTGACCATCACATAGAAGGGATTGCTGGGCACCAAATCGCCAAAGCCAATGGTAGACATCGAGATGAAGACGTAGTAGAAAGAGTCCAGCAGTTCCCAGTCGGACTCCACCATCACGTAGCCGGCCGTGCCCAGCAGGATGTAGGAGATGAGCAGCAGGGAGGCAACCGAAACGGGCAGATTGAACTCATCGTCCACCTCGTAGGTCTCCGGATACGGCGATGTGGGTGTCTCCGGGTGCGATGTGCCCAACGACCTGCCCGCCTCGGCGTCTGCCTGTGACTCGGCCTCTTCCTCCGGCGACTTGCCGAAGAACATGCTGGGCCGCCGCATGGCCATGTCGTAGACCGTATTGAAGCCGGTCATCGCGTCACGGATCTGCTGCTGTTTCCGGATGCGGCGGCACGAGCGGGTGTAGTACACCCGACGCACATAGGCCCACAGGAACTTGACGCAGCGCGTGAAGAGCTTGCCCAGATCGGCCAACACGATCAGGAACATGGGAATGCCGATGATGGCATAGATGATAGTCAGGGAGCGTCCCAGCTTCGTCTTGGGTGTTATGTGGCCGTAACCTGTGGAGGAAGAGCAAAAGGAGATCTTTAGGTTTATGCATCGAGACTAGAACTGTGAGGATCTATTGATCTAGAATACTCTGTGGAGCTATGGCATTATAGGCATCGCGATATTCCCCATCCACCAGGACCCCGTTACCTATGGTCGTGATTACGGTCCAACAGAAGATAAAACAATTGACAAAGTTCCAGGACTTCTGGCCCGGATACCGACGTAGACCCAACTCGGCCAGCGTATTCAGCTCATCCTCGAATTTTCGCAGCTTCTGGCGGGCCATCGACTTCCAGTCATCCTCTCTGGCAAAGACAAAGCAAAAAGAGGTTCACCACCGACTACCACTGGGGCGAATGGGATTCAGTACCTCATGTTGTGGCTGACGACCCACAGGTTGTCGATGAAATCTCGCTTCACCTTGCGCACCTCGCACTTGTAGATGTCCTCGGACGCCCCCTCCGTGTAGCGGAACATGAGGCCCCCAAAGCCCAGCAGGAGGGCCAGACAAATGCAGTGCGCGATGCAGGTGTTACGCAGGCATCGCAGCTCCTCCATGCGCCGCGGGTAGTCCATCTTGAGGCGTCGCCACTCGTGCCGTGCCTCCAGCCAGAAGTGGAACACAAACGGACGTGAAATTATCTTGTCGGGCAGCGGTTCTGTGGCCAGATCTCTGACGACAATAGTTTTCACTTTCTCCGCCTTCTGCTTTCGCTTGAAGAGATTCCGCAGGCGTTGCAGGAGCGTCACTTTGGGCTCCACTTTCGGAATGGTGACTTCACCTGGAGACAATTCTGGTTCGGGCTCTGCTATGGGCTCCTCCGATATGGCTGGAGCTACAATTTGTTCCACTTCCTTGCTCCTTTCCAGGCTGGCAGAACGCTTGGCTCTCAGTGGCCTCTCCAGGCTGGAGCTCCGCTTGCCCTCCACCTTGCGGCCCGACTCGATCTCGGCCAG
The DNA here is from genome assembly GCF_018151105.1 of Drosophila obscura. Lineage (NCBI taxonomy): Eukaryota > Metazoa > Arthropoda > Insecta > Diptera > Drosophilidae > Drosophila > Drosophila obscura. The sequence continues at coordinate 8,541,761 of NW_024542774.1, read as the reverse complement.
ACGCAGGCTGGCGCTTCTTCGCACGCCCTCCCCCGCCAGGCTCTGGGCCAGGGCTGCCTCCGCTTTGGCCGCTCTCTCCGCTGCCTCCATGTACTTCTGCATCAGCTCCGACTGCTGTTCCGCCTCCGAGGGTCGCGCCCGGAAGGAGTCTGTCTGAGACTCCCCCACCGCGACATATTCGTCCTTGCGGCTGATCTCCGCCCGCTGCTCGGGCGTCTTGGAGCGTCGTTGCGGACGCACCGGCGACAGGGAGTTGTTACGACTTACGGACCGTCGATCCTCCGGCTTGGGGACGGCTAACGGGGGCGGAGGTGGCGCTCCTCGAATGGGAGCAGCCACGTAGCTCTTGTGGCGGCTTGATGGGCCTTCGCGAGGGCATCTCCTCTGCCACATCCGCTTCGGATGAGCTGAACTGCGTGGATGACTCCTCGTAGCCGCTGCTGCGATTCCGACTGCGCACCTTTGGCGTCTCATGCCGCTGCAGCCGCAGACTGTGGATCAGACGGCGGCGCTCCTCCTCGTCCTGGGGCAGCTGAATGCGATCGCTGAGCTTGCGGTAGCTCTGAAGCAGTCGCTTTCGCTCCTCGTTGTCCAGCTGCTGGCGATGGCGCTGTTTGTGCTCGCGCTTCTCTCGCTCGAAGAGCCGTTTCTCGGCCTCGAAGCGCCTCCGCTCGTCCTCGAATCGTTGCAGGTTCTGCTCCAGACGGCTGAGTGTGTCGTTCTGGCCACCACCGACGGGGATCGGCTGTGTGCTTGTGGCTGCGTAGGAGCTGCCGGTGGTCAGCTCGCTTTCGCTGGACTCCTCCTTGTGGCGGGGCGAGGACAGGCTGCGGTGCTTGATCAGCTGCACGGCAGCCGGGCTGCTCAACTTTTCGGCCTCTCGTGGCTGGGATTGGCTTCTGCTCGCGGTGCTGGCAAAAGTCTTGTCCCTGCGACGCAGGATCTTGCTCTCGTGTGCGGACAGAGTGCCCGGCGGCCGTATCTGCATGCGCACCATCTGCGGGGAGGGATCTGCACCAGAATCCTCCCCCTCCCGCTGGCGCTGTGTGACGGGTGTCTGCTCGCGCTGGCTGCGTCCCAGGCGGCGACGATGACGCTGGTGCTGCTGTCTGGCCTCGGCCGAGGCTGCCTGCTCCACGTCCATGTCCAGTGTGCTGTGCTACTTTCTCGATCTATCTTTGGGGCTAGCTCTCGCTCATGTCGTCTATTTATAACTGGTTCATATTTTCGCTTTCCCCATCCAAAGCACAGATATTGCTCGCTGTAATTATATCACTTTCGGGCTGCAATTTCTTTTTATAGTGCCCCCCCAATGGATGTACACTTGATCCGCAAAATGAAAATTGCAGCATCCAATTAATTTGGAATTTTTCGATATCTTTTGTGGGTATGTATCAGACAGTCGCAAATACTCATAGGAATTTATCTATTCGGATGATATATGTAGATGTGCTAGAATCGTCACTTTTCGCCTACATTGCCCGCTCGACCACGTCTAACGTACTGCTGAGAGAGCGTGTGGAAAACTCAAAATTTTCAAATTGTTGTCTATATTTTTGGTTGGCTGCCACAACAGCTGTTCGGCCATAGCTACATGTATGTATGTATAAGAATTCCTGCCTCTCGAAATATTCTTTCTCTCTGAAGAATCTCTCTGAATAGAAATGTACATATGTATGTATGTATGTATGGCGTACATATAATTTTGTCACCTATTCGTTATGGCGGTCTTCACTTGGGGTCTTTCGTAATTTGGAATACTTTTGAAATTACTCTATAATTAAATATTCCTTATCACATATCACACAAAACACATAAAACAGAATCCACAAATGCTTATCTATGCTTTGAGATTTTTAAGGCTGGCTGCTATGAAACCATAAATGAATGTTGCCATGCAACTGTCTGCTACGGCACTCCTCTGGCTGTTATGAAACCAAAGGCAAAATAAATAGTCTTTGATATTATATTTGTGCTTGATGAAACCCATGGCGCTAAACGATATCTACATATATGTGTATATACAATACATTTTCAAGTGGCGCCACCTAGCAATGAGGCTGTTTAAATTTAAGTAATTGAAGAACCACACGGCGAATGACGAATAAATTCAAATTGCAGACGTTCAGGAATGAAAAGCCCTAACAAAGTTAAAACCAATAACCAATAAATTCACAGAGTACAGAAAACACTTAGAGCGAATTGTCGCCGGAAAAGATAACTTACACCAAAAAGCTTACAAGCAATCTTGGGCATTTAATGATAGCGAACAGAACAGACTTTGCATTGATCCAATGGAAATTTCACTAAATTAAACCAATAAATTCCGTTAACAAAGGAGGATGACTCTTAATAGCAAAACAATATGTACCCCCCCTGTGCACTCCCCGGGGAGATAATGTATCAGATTTATCCATGAATTCAACTCATTCGATTTCCACTGAATTCTCTGCGATTTGTTTAAAATGCCAAAGTTTTTGTTTTTCATGGGGGTTTCCTTCCGTTTTTCGTAGTTTACAATTCTGGCATATAATTTTTAGTAGGGGAGGAACGAAAACGAAAGTGCTACAAATATTGGCTAATATTTTCCATGAAATGCGAATTCATATTTGATCAGTACCCACTTGTGACGTCATTGTAGCCGTAGAACATTTCGCCACTCGTATGCATCGAAATAAATAAAATGTTCTGCTAATTTTCATCAGATACTTTCCACCGCACCATCCCTCGCAATCGCTCAGCCGGTTGATGACGGATCGTATTCGCTTTTATGGAATTTCGCCGAGATTTCAGTGTTTGTTTATTATTCGCAATTTCATTCAACATTTCCGAATGGCTTTCGAGATTTATTTTCCACTTGGGCATGCACCATCATACAATCGAGATCTGTTTGGCATTTTCGGGCCGGGCCACAGTGGCGCAAAGTAAAGTCCCAGAGAGCGTTATTTTTAATCGGAGCAGCAACAGCTTTACGATTCCCAGACATATTGATTTTTATTCGAAATTATGAAGTGAAGTGTCTGCCTGCTTAATGATTACTTCTGCGGGCTGTTTACATCTCATGAAGATCGATTGTACGATGTTCCCCAGACATTTCCCATTCACGAAATATCTTTCAGCATGAGAAATTGATTCAATTTTTCACGTTGAGTCATACCCCCACCTGGGTTGGGTAATACCTAGGTATGACATTCGTATGCCTAAAAATAAACACACAAATATATCGAGCCGCTATTCTCACGTGTGTGCCACGGGCCGTATGATCGAAATCTTAACGATCGAATCTAAGGATAATAATAATGTGGAGACGGCTTTTTGGATGGCACTTCCACTGACAAGTTTTGTTTACAGCCTGTGCCAATTTTGACAAGTTGATTACACTCGAAACACTCACAGAATATTCTTGGCATTTTCCTCTGTCATCGTTGTGGGGCGAAAATTGCTGCGAATTTGTGTTAATTGCTTTTGCGGCAATGTGGGTGAACAGATTTCCACACTTGCAGATTTATTAATACGTACAGTGTGTCTCTTCTTTTGTTGGAAACTTGTCAAGAGTGGAAACAAACTGCCAGATTTATTCACACAAATTAAATATTCTACCGAATGTGAAACAAGCCGGAAAACAGAAGGAACAATAAAGTCGAAACACGAAGCATGTCGATCGAATAAAAGGTGCCATTAAATCATTAACTAACCGCCACATAAAGCCCCTTGGCACCATATTCATTCAGAACTCAGAATATTTTGCTGCTTATTTGTTGGGTCAAAGTATTTTCCATTTTCATGGTATATTTATTTATGAGCGGGAAAAGTGAAATTAAAAGCAAATCTAATTAAGAGTGTCTAAGGAGGCGGCTATTCGGGGAAATTCTTGTATAAGTTGCAGGTTATTTATAAGTCCCAATTAAGAACGATGACAGTCTTCCAAAGAATTCTGCCACCGCCACAACAGCCTCTCTAGAGAGATCTCATAACTGTCTGCGCCAGCAGAGACACACAAATTTGTTATCTCACAACGCAAAAACATACGAAACTATTTCCAACTTTTGTGTCACAGATTTCGTTGGCTTAATGAAGAGGAATATCGCGATGCCCGCACAAAAATAGATATTCTGGCAGTTGTACTTGTATTCGTTTGCGTGGGTGCTTTTGCACCCACAATTATGCCCTTGGGCGCCACTCACCTATGGTAGTGTAGATGGTGCAGCTGTAGACCATGGCGTTCCAGAAGGACCAGGGATCCGCCTTCTCCGCCAGTCCGTTTCGCAGCAGGGACTCGACCACGGACGGATGGTTGTTCATGATGCGCAGCACTTGGCTGTCAAAGTCGGTCTTGGATAGCTGAAAGTACCCAAAGTTAGCTCTACTTCCATTGAGAGATCATTATTTATTTATTCTTACCGAGTTCAGCTGTGAGTTCCTTGTCATGTCACGCATTTCCTCAAAGAACTGCTTCTGGAGTCCCTGCAGTTCCAGTAACTCGAGTGTTCCCTGTCGCACTGCAATAAACGGATTTGACTCACAGCTTTAGGCACACGTTTAGGACGGCCTTGACCCCTTGGCACTTGCATGAAGGCCAAATGAATGAACTTTGTGGGCAATTGGGAAGTTGGCAGCACCGCCAAACAAACACTTTGAGCAATAATTCGAAAGGATTTTCCACTCGAGATGAGAGTCACGCCTGATGGGCCGACAAAGGCATTCCAGAGAACCAGAAAGCGGACCAATATCGGAGCATGTTTTCCCATTCCCATTCAGATTCAGATTCAGTCACTCATTCGACCGATCGAAGGTGATGCTCCTATTTGGCACCGGACGGACTCCCTCCTCCATCTGCCCGTTAATCATCTTCAATTGGATGTCGGTTGTTGTTTATACGACACACGCGTCGTATCCCCCTCCCACTCTTCTGTGATTCACTCGAATGTATCCAATCAATTTGATTGTTGCTTCACCTGGAGAAACGGCGTACGCAGAAACAGATACAAATTCGAGGCGTTCGTTCATCAGCCCCCCATTTGATGGGGGGGCTGGGCTTGTTTTATGATTACAGTAAAGCGAAATCATTCAGCATGTGTGCTGGCAACTGTTTGCTGTTCCCCAAACAATTGCCAATAAGCTTGATAAGCAAACAGAGTCGTTAAGTGCCGGACCAGTTTACTTCCGGACGAGCGGCGTTGAAGGGGCATCCCTATGCCTAACCCAAACAAACCAATTCTCACCTTCGACTGCCTGGAAGATCAGGGCACCGCCCACGCTGTAGAGTGCAAGGACGACTATGAGGAACATGTGGGTGAACCAGCTCCTGGACCACTTGCTGAACTTGTTGTACAGGCCGTAGGTGAACTTCTCGCCGAAACTCATGCCCGACTTGGTGAGATCGAGAAAGCCCTCGTAGCCTTTGGTCATAAAGTTGCCCGAGCCAAATGGATTCGCCACCGGCGGCCAGTACGGACCCTGTGTCCCATTGCCCGTGTAGTTTGTCTGCGCGGTGTACGGCGGCTGGGTACTGGGCGGCATCGAGCCATGGCTCATGCCCATGGCCGAGCCGCTGTTGAGATTGTGGATATTTATCCGCGGCGGTCTGTGGGCCCGACGCGACGCGGGCGGCGTGCTGGGCGTGGGGCTCTGTGTCTGAGACATGATCTGCAGTTGGGTTGGGTTCTCTCAAACTCTTCTTGGGGTTAATGCTATATGATTTATGTATCGTTGGTTTGGCTTTGGGATTGCTATTGGTATTGGTATTGGTATGGGGCACATTCAAATCATTCGACACTTTTTCCACATCATTTCAATTTCGCTCACTCGCGGTGATATGTAGAATTATTCCAACAATATGTATTTATATATATTTTCTTGTATTATTTTTAAGATTATAAGTAGAACTGCCCGTCGCGCATTTATTTATTCTCTTCGTATTTTGAAGGCGGCTACCGCTTCCGTCCGACTCGTTCTTGAATTCAGTGGGGACTGAAGCAAGCAGTCGGGCCAACATTAGTGTCGTTTGGGGCTACTGGCTGCTGCTGCTTGCTCTGGGGATACGTGTGTCCGAATCTCCGGCTGCCTGCCGACAATGACGACATCGCCAGTCGTGAGCTCACTCGCCGAGGAGACTGACTCTTCTGGCCAGTCCACCGAAATTGCCGTCTTAGCTGCTGGCTGATCTCCACATGGGGCCTGCCTGTCGCTTTTTGGCCCGCTGATTGTATTATAATTGCGGGCTGGAGATGCGAATGTAAGTAACTTGTATTTCCCCATTGTTAAATGCGTAGTTCCAGGCACAGCCAAGTCGCAGACAGACACCCGTTTAAATACTTATTAAATAGGATCCATATACTAGTGTTATTTATACAAATGTTTTCTCATTCGCATTTGCTTGGCCTGACACTAATGAATTTCACATTTTTCCCCCCACATAATTTATCGTCTTCGAGACTTTTTCTCGCGCTTTTTTGTTTCCTAAAAGATTTGCATAAATTTCCAACAACTGTAGTTCGTAGACCCATGGATGGGTTACTCACATATTCATTTGCCTTTTCGGAGAATTCTTTGTAATACTTAGATTTGGCCGCTGTCATTTGGTCAAGAGTTTTCTGAGAAAATTGGGACACACTCAAGAATTGGCCAAATTACAAATTAAGCGAATGAGAAAGCGATCTAAAGATACATACGTACATACATATGTATAAAACAAATGTATAAAATGGCATTAATTCGGCATTTTTATTTGGATCAATCATCACAGAAAACATTTAAAATATTTCCAAAATTTCTAATACTTAGACTATGGCCAAGACAAATAATATTTTCATTTTTCCCACTTCTTGGCAATTTGTTTGCTTTAATTCAAGAGAGCAGCCATATTTCTGTTGTTTCTTTTGCAAATGAATAATTGGGCAGTTTATCAAGAGCAGCTGTTCTGTTGGTTCCGCAGTGTTTGCAAAACAAGCCTCGTGGTGGGTATATGTATCTGGAAGCTTGGAGCTTACTCTGAAATATGTATATCTGGCCAAAGAGTAGTTTCAAACGCAAAGAATCACCAGGAACATAACAAGTTTTGAGTGTGTATGAAGAATCAAGAAGATTGATCACTTGAATCAAATCAGCTCGTATAATTTCATCATTTCCGTTCTAGCACAGCTCTGGGTCAGCTTCGGCTGTGAATTCTCGCGTTCGGCTCTTTTCGCCACTTTGTACGTACATACATTTAATGTATATAATTTCTTAAGCGCAAAACGGTTACAAGTTTTCGGATTCCCAGCAGCATGCATCTGGGCAACTGGGCAACATTTGGTCACTCTCCCACACTGAATCAATTACAAGCTAGATTCGAAGCTAGATTTCGTGGCTTTTGGCGTTCTCTAAAATTTAAATTAGCGATAAATTAGGAACATTGTCCACTACAGCCTTTTATCTTTTCCTCCCTCTTATTAATTGTACTATTATTGTATCTGTATATTGTAAGTTTTTAAAAATCGTTGTTGCATACATATTGATAGCCAGAAACAAGCTAATCTGTCAGCACTGTTAACGCGTCATACAAAAACAATAAAGCAGTGTGACCGACCGCCTGAAATGTTCTGATAGAATAAACACAAATTAGCTAATTTAATAAAATTAAGTAAAAATGGAGGAAAATGAATCCCCTACAGACCCCAGGGTCTCCACAGAGGCGGCAAATGGTGAGTGAGGCCAGCGGCAAATGAATGTCGTCCCCGCAAATGACCAAGACAACAATCTTGTGTGCTTCAGGTGACGATGACGCCACAAACCAGCATAAATTAATTCAGCAGACTGAGATGCGTAAGATGCAGAACGAGTTCAATACGCAGCGGGCAAAGATGCGGGAGCTGTATATGCAGAAGGAGTGCGAATATGCCCAGAGCATGGCCGAGCGCAAGAAGCTGCAGGATGAGTTGGACGAGCTGAAGACGCACCTGATGGTGGCGGATCTAAAGTCCGAGAACGAGATGCAGCTGAGGGACATCAAGGCGCAGGAGGAGATATCGTCGCTGCAGCAGCTGGTGCAGGACACAATTGAAGAGTCGTCAAACTATAAGAGCGAGCTGGAGCGCTTCAAACTGGAGTTTAGCAAATACCAACAGCAGCAGCATCAGCAGGTGCAAGTTCAGATCCAACAGCCCCCGGCTGAGTCATCCGGTGGCTTGGCACCGCAAATGCTGAATCAGGTTAAGAAGACGCTGGGGTCTGTGAGGAAGCTGGGCAGCGATTCGCTCAACAGCAGCTTTCAGCAGGAGGACGACAGTCTTCGGCCACCGAACAACAAGGGAAACGGGAAACAATATGTAGGTACGCCCCAAAAGGCAGCCAATCGCTCTAATACAAGTGTCTCTTGCAGGCCTCAGAAGATGCGGAAATGTTGCATTCCATCGTCGAACAGCTGCAGGAGGAGATGAAGGCCTTGAAGGAGAAGTTGCGGGAGCAGGATGATCAACTGCAGTCCAAGACGAACGCAAAGGCGGCGGCGGCCACTGTCAGCGACATGTCTGCCATGCACAAGTCCACATCCATGGATGTGGCAGAGTCACGCTGCGAATGCTGTAGTGTGGCAGAGAAGGCAGCTGAGGACCTAAATGCGCACATTAAGAAGCAGCAAAAGCAGGTGGATCTGCTGCAGAAACAGCTGGTAGAGGCCCGCGAGACGTTGGGCAAGGAGGCGGCGCTTCGCAAGGACCTGGAGGATCAGTGGCAGGAGAAACGCGAGGCGCACAAGAGTGAAGTACAAAGCTTGCGAGACAAGACCGCGTCCAGCGAGCAGCAGCTGCTGGACATGCAACAAAAGTTTATCGACACCAAGGACGCGGTGATGAGGCAGCTGCAGCGCATCACCGACGATCGGGAGCATGTCAACAAGCAACTGGAGACCCTGCAGGCCGACAACGACTTTCTATCCGGTCGCTACCTGGCCACGTCTGAAGAGATCGAGAACCAGTACATAAATCTGCCCAACACGGTCGTCGAACTGCAGGAGCTCATGCTGCGCCAGCAGAGCGAACTGATTCAGGCCCGCGTCAGCAGCGAGTATGAGAAGCAGCGATGTGTGAGCACGTTGGACGAGATACAAATCCTACGCGCCCAGCTGGAGGAGAGCAACAGCGAGCGTCGCTCCTACAAGCGCCAAACGCAAATGGACATCAAGTCTCTGCAGTAAGTTGTTCAGGCACATCTCAAGTGCACTGCGAGTGCCGGTTCATATTCGAAATCAATTCGCAGAGATCGTCTGACGGAACATTTGCTGACGGTGCAATCGTACGAGACGACCAAGGCCCAATTGGAGCGCAAAGAGGCTGAGCTTAACAAGCAATTGTCCGAGAGTCGCGTAGAGATCATTGAGCTGCAGGAGGCCAATGTAAGTAGAGAGCCTACAGAGCTCCAAATATCCACTCAAATATCCTTTGTATTTACAGGAAAAACATGCCAAAACCAATGTGGACTACAAAACAAAGATCAAGACTCTGCAAGAGGAGCTGTCCACCATGGAGACGGTGCAAAAAGATTTTGTGAAATTATCTCAGACCCTTCAAGTGAGTTTCCATGTAAAAAAAAAAACAACGTACGTTTATTCACTTACAAAAAATACAATAAATCAATAGATGTCGTTGGAGGAGCTGCGGCATGCCGATACGGAGGTGCGCTGGCAGGATGACGATGACGTGAACAACTGCCCCACGTGCAGTGCCGGCTTTACGGTGATGGTGCGGAAAATCCACTGCCGGCACTGCGGCCACATATACTGCGATAAATGTCTAACGAAAACGGTGCCATCGGGACCACGGAAACGGGTCGCCCGAGTCTGTGATATATGTCACACATTGCTCACGCCAAACACCGCTCCCTACTTCAGTCAGGGGCAGCCGCCGCAGCAGCATCAGAACCATAACCACAGCCAGAGTCAGCAGCAGCAGCAGCAGTCCAACTAGGCGAAGCGATTGTGAGATGAGCTGGGCTCCAAGCCTATATTTATTGTGTATTGTTTACGAGTATGCGGGGAACTATGATTACTATTAAGTTGGTTCATATATATTCTTTTGGAGCTTATTGCTCTTTGTTTGTGCTCCGATATTATGATTACCATTACGATTACTATTATACGTGGTCCAACCTTTCCAAGGCATATCCATCCGCTTTCTGTTCGTTCGCCGATGCCAGATAGATGTATAGATGTATGTATGTAATCCTTTGTGCTCTACATTTAGCTTTTGTCGTGGATAAGTTTTCATTATTTAATTAAACTCAAAGCAAATATAAAAATTAAAAACAGAGGATGCGCACACTTCGATTACTTAAACCAACTTTTCCTGCAACGAATTGAGATAATGTTATAAATGCGAATGTAGTATAATGGGAGGCCATGCTACAAATAAGGATATACGGATAGATAGGTTATGTTCTTGTTTATTCAATTTATCTAAGCAAACATTTGCCAATTTTTAAACATTTTTTTGTGTCTTTATTTGGTTGCGAGGAGCTAGGATTGGTTTTTTTTTTTGGTATATTCACTAAATATTCATAATTAATAACAATGTAGGGCATGCCCATATAAATTCTGTATATACAACTCTCCTCTCACATCTACTAACAAATAATGACAACATCTAATACTGCAATCTCCGCACATTCCGACGACGACGACACGAACAAAAAACCACATATATGTATGGACAATAAATACACACATACACATCGGAGGGAATCACATTTTCGTTGGGGAAGCAATTACGTTGGGTTTTGTTTTGTTTTGTTTTGCTTTTGGCACATAACAATATGTCTCTGAAAGTAAAATTTAAATTGGATTGCAATTAGTCTGTCTGCCTGTAAATACCCGTAGAATGCGAGCTTGAATACCCACCTCACCATAGAACGCGACCTGCTATCAGAGCCACTATGGTTACAGCTGCCACGCCCACAACACTGATCAGGCGAGAGGTGGTGGCTATATTGAGAGTGGGGTAAAAAGAAAATCCTTGGATTAGTGGTGCTATCTATCGAACGGTCGAGTTCTATGCACAGGATACTGCTAGAGTCCGAATTTTGTTTGGGGTTTCTCTATGTTTTTAGTGAATTTCGATTAGCAGCTATCCTGGAAAGCCATTCGCATGCTAAATAAGCCAGGAGCTGAGTATGTGGTTAGGTAATACTAGCACTAAATGTACAGGAAATTGGCAGACAAGTGATTAATAGATTTGCGAAATGTTATACTAATTATGTACATGGATCCTTCAGTTATAATATGACAGATTATCCTCGAAATGATACCTGATACCTATAGTGCACTGGGGTTACACAAACAAAACACATGCCTCGGACATGACATTCACCAAACAAACACATCAAACAAACATAAAGAGAAATGCAACCCAATTGTGGACACTTACGCTGATAGCTGGAACTTGAGGCGGCATTGAGGACAATCTACATTCATTTTGATTTGATTTGATTTGAATTTTGACAAATAACACGAATGGCGCAGATTTAGACGTAGACGTAAACGTGGAAGATGGCAAATAGATGGTTTTAACAGACAGTTTTGGGCGATCGTATTCCTGCTTCCTGCTGTGTTGATTGGTTGATTGGTGCTTTGACTGTGGTCGATTGATCTTGTCGTTTGTTCGCGATATATATCGTATATAGTATAAAGTAGTTATAGAGAGCGAGATAGCGGGATAGATAGGTGTTGTGTAGATAGAGCGTAGGGAGCATTTTCTTAGCCTAGAGATGAGCAACATTGATGATGGTTTCTTATACAAATATATCAATTTGATTTAACGAGAGTTTTGTTGATTGATTGGTTGATTGATTGGTTGATTGATTGATTGATGGATAGATGTGTGATGTATAGCGTTTTTGGGGGCTTCATTCTACTGCAGCTCTTCACCTGCTCCACCGCCGACATAGCCCTCAGAGAGCTCACGTCCGTGCTTGCTGAGCCACTCAATGATCACACCATTGGACCAACCGAATCCCGTCTGGACTCCGTATTCACCGCCACCGCCATGGCCGCCATACTCCTCAGCATTGTACTGCACAACAAAAGGAGGTTATTCTCAGAAATCTCACAGAATAAGTTGGCATGGAAATCACTCACCTTCTCGTACATGTGGAAGCTTTCGGTGTATGCCTTGAAGTTCGATTTGACCCAGCGCAGGGCCCACTTCTTGGAGAGCTCCTTGGCAGCGGGTGTGTTCAGATTGGCCAGTCCCTCGACCACAATATACTGCATGGGCGCCCACACATTGGGGAAGTCCCACTGCTCGCCGGTTTGGTAGAGCGTGTTGGGCACTCCGCCCGGGAATGTGTCCAGTTTGTTCTTCTCAATGTAGCTCAGCACCGAGGCGGAGATCTTCTCCGTATCGGAAATGTTGTACGCCTTCACAAACAGGGGCGCCAGGTTGGTGGGCACAAAGTAGTCGCGTGGCTTCTCATTGATCATGTCGTAGTCCAGCCAGCAGCCAGCCTCCTCGTTCCACAGCACCTCCTGGATGCCCTGCAGCAGCGTCTGGGCCTTCTTCTCGTACTCCGTCATCTTGTCCACGTTGCCGGCCTTTGCGTGAAATTCGGCTATCAGCTTGGCGTTCCAGTAGAGGAAGGCGTTCAGGTCCACGGGCACTATGGAGCGTGTCCTCAGGTTGCTCAGAGTTCCGACATTGGTGCCATTCTCATTGATGAACCAACGCGAGCTGAAGTCCATTCCCGACTCGGCGGCAGACTTGAGTTCGCTGTAGTGATCCTCCTTGGCCTCGGGCGTGTCAAAGTTCTCTGCTGTCTCCACATCCTCGCGGTAGGACTCGGGCCGCGGACCGGTCGACGAGTCGCGGTAGACGGCCAGATTGTGACCCTTGACCTGCACCGAGTGATTGTTCACGAAGTACTCGAACTCGTGCTCGAGCACATCCAGGGCATTGATGGCGAATAGATCGTCCCTGGTGAAGTCCACGTAGGACTTGACCATGCCGGTCAACAGCGGTGGCTGGGAGCGGCCCCAATAGTAGACACGTCCGCCATTCGGAATGAAGCCGATCCTCTGCACAATGGACATGAAGTTCTCGATCATGCCACGCGCTGTGTCCTGCATCTCGCTGTACAACAGTCCGCGGATGATCCAGTACGAGTCCCAGTAGTAGAACTCGATGAAGCGGCCGCCCGGAATGATCACTGGATTCGGCACTGGGATGATCGAGTAGTACTCAGGATTCTTTCCCACATCGTCGATCATCTTGCGTCCCAGATCCTTCCAGATATTGTTCAGCTCCTGGCCCCACTGCTTCAGGTCTGGATCGGTGATCAGATCAAGAAAGCTGGGATTCGCCTTCCAGTCTGTCGGTGTCCACACTTCCAGTTCCGTGCCCTTTGGACTGAAGTATTCCTGCAAAATATAACACAATCTTCAGTGTGCCCTCACATCCGTCGGGTCGGTGCTGGCTTCCCCCCACTCACATCCACAAACTGCTGCAGATCCTCGCGGCTGGGTGTCCTGTTCTTGGCCTCCATCAACAGCTCAAAGTTCTCGATCGTCTTGGCCGGCGTCTGCTTCAGTTTCATGTCCACAAATGTCTTTGAGTCGTCGAACAGTTTGGCCATTTGAATGGTCTCCAAAAGCTCGCCATAGCAGTAGATTTGACTGGAATGAGGCAAGTTATAATCGGGGGGGATATATCATTATAGAGTTTCACAAATACAGAACAGATGTGTTTTTCCTTTCGAGCAAATAAATAATATTTGGCCAAGAAATTCTTAGCAATCACAATAGAGGATGGACTGGAAGTTGATATTAATTTAATGTACATACATATATTTTATATATGCGAATTTGCCTACTTTAGGCGGGTAACTTACGTCAGTTGTCATCAATTAGTGACGTCATTAATTAGTGCAAATAATTTACAATTGAAACTGGCATAAAGCCCCTGGAGTCCAGGTGGCTCTCGTTCTCTGGTTAAGTGAACACCTGTCTAAAATATCATTGTCTAGATCGTAAAGTATCTCTCTCTCGATCTGTTAAGGCTAATGCCCGAGCACGAGTCTGTGGTTAACACGACGTCACGTTTATGTGTCTGTCTGTCTGTCTGTCTCGAGGGAAAGGAAAGCACTCAATGCATTGGGAAATGTACTGGCATGTAATGCAATGCAATTTAATTTTGCACACATTATTCGTACTTCAAATAATCACAGATCACAGATGGAGTACGGAAACTTACCAACTTTCAAAATTATACGCTTCCACATCCTTGGCAATGGCATTCTCATTATCAATGCGATGGTCGATGAGGGATTTCGCCTGAGACAGAGCCCCAAGGCAACTCCATAACAACAGGAGCAGCTGGATGGACACGAATCCTAATCTGGTCATATCAAACACTAGCCAATATTCTCACTTGGGCTCTAATTGCAGGATGTTTCGGTTGTGTAAGTACAGAGTGCTGCAGCTCGCTGGTTGATATATTCACTAAGCTTCTAGGGAATTAAATTTAGTAAGTATCTGTGTATCTGCCACACGCGAACCACACGAGCACAACCAGCGCCAGTCAGCGCAAGAATACTTCTAACTGTTTCCACCGTTTCCAATTTTATAAAAAAAAAAAATTGAATCGACTAAACGACGAACTACGACGACGACGACGACCTACGACGACCAACGAGCGATCGATCCACGAACGTTGGATCGTTGGAGCAAGGTGGGAAACTGGAGATATCGCTCGTGCCGCTTTGGGGGCGCGTTCAATCTATTTATAAAATCGGTAAAGTGCCCCCAAACCGAAACCGAAAGCGAGTACCGCCGTATTCAAGCCGAGTATATTCTAATGTAAGCCTACATACAAATGTATCTATGTATCTGTCAGATGGCTTTCCAGGAATACTGTTATCTATAGCTTTTCCTTAGGTTTAAAGTGTTTTTGGCACACCCAACGGATAACTGATGAGTGAATGGAATATTCATGAGAGTACGACAGAAGCCTTGAAATATATACATATAAAATCCATATGCACATCCATAAACACAAATAGATATCCCACAGAGTGGTGCCCGCATCAATTGATGGATTATGGGGCATCGAAATACACCTCAAATATGTGTAGAATATTTAGCGTTTAGCGGTTCAGTTTTAGGATGTTCCACTGTAATGTCAAGGCGTTTCAGATAAGGGACAGTTCTTTTGTTTTGGCACTTTTAGGCCTAGTTAACATGCTAATTAAAAGCCATTAAAGTCACTTCCATTGCTCCACTTTGTAAGATAAAGACGGAAAAATTAATTAAAGTTACCCGTTAGGAGTAAAAGTATTTATCAGGAATCCAGAACGAGCTATAAAAATGTTAATTTCCTGACAGATTTTTCCATATAATTCAGTGCTATGTAAATACTGCCCTGCTCCCGATAGAAAAGATGCAAATCGGGGGAATAACCCCATTGGGAATGGGGAAAAACATGTACTCCAATTTTACCTCAATATTTAATAATATACGTCTTATGTACATACTTATGTATCGAGTATGTTCGGCTCTATAAATAGCATTGGGGGGAGATCATCTATGGGCACTGTGTCAGCAGCGACACGTGTCTGGTCTGGCCACACAAAATAATGAAACGGAATTGCGACGTTTCGGTGGAACGTCACGACGTGCCTCCCTCTCTCTTTCTTTCTTTGTGGGTGGTTGTGGTTGTGGTTGTACCACTAACAAGTCTTAATTGAACTGATTTGCTGAATAAGGATTGCATTTGCGACATATAGCATATGGATTTATGTGTGTGCTCGTTAAAGAAAATCAAGATCAAAATATTTAAACTGCGTTGCAGAACACGAATAAACCTAAAGATTCATTGAAGATTCATCCGAACTGAAAATATTCTGATATGATTTATTGCATACATATCACCTACAGAATATATCCATCAAGTATTGTTGGCTTTGGGCCACATTAAGATTATGATGGATCGCATTACGATATATTATGATATAAGAGTGCCTTCCCTCCCCACCCACTCCCATCTCTGGGAGTCATCGCATTTATGGGGCTGGGGAAAACAAAAGGCAAGCAAATGGGAAACTAAAAGTGCCAGCAAACGGAACCATTGTGGCTTATGGGAGTGAGAAACAGATCCCCCGAACAGAAGCGATCCGCCAGCCCATTGTTTCGTTTCGCTATGTTTCTGTGACGGCAGCCGACCAGCGGACCAGCGAATCAGTGGATCAGCGGGAGTAGCAAACAATTGCAACTGAATCAATGATGTTGCACGTCACAACAAACAAGTTGCGCTGGGCTGGCATTTTCATGATTCCATTAGCGAGGCTATTCAGCATTTAGCAGCTAAAACCATTCGAATCGCAGTTAGTTTGAGTGCAGACTGTAATCGCAGACTGGCATTATAGCCAATGAATCACAAATATAACCGATAGGAAGCTAACAAGCTACGAAAAACCAACTAGTATTAATTTTCAGTTCCGTTCCAATCGGATTCGAACAGACATTATCAATATTTGAACGGGTGTAATGGACGTTTTTTTTCAGTCAATAACTAAGGCACCTGCTGGATGACAAATACTCGTAGAAACCCCAACTCTTCTACATACATACGTGATGGGCGTTTAAAAAATATTCTATAATAAATGGGGGCTTCCGATTCCGCATAGCTCAAACAAAACATTTAAAAATTCCATTCCGGCTTGGCATTCCATATAAAACATATAAAATGCAACAAGAGACTCGACTCTATTCCACTCTACCCGACTCCCACAGATAATTATAACTCTCGAATTATGTACTCGTACTACTATTTTTGTGGTTTTTTTTTTCAAGTGCGTGTATAAAATAATGAGATATTTCTTGAATGGAATCGGAATCCCTCACTGCCACCATTCATCTGGTTTATTATGTGTATTGTTGTGATTATATCTCTTTTATGATTACCGATTGTCGTCATCGGGGCAAGTGCTAAATGACAAAATGACGTCCCGTCCCCAAAGCGACGACCTTTGAAATTATTCCGACCTATTCTGCGATTCTGAAACAGCTGCCAATTCTCGTTCAAGGACAATACGTATATCTATAATCATTATGTGGGCCATGCCATTCACTATCTACGTATATTTATTTGCTTAATCATTATAATAACTATACTTCGCAGCAGCTCAGTTTCGTCTGTATTTAATGTTTAATATAATTTGTTTAGGCGCACAAAAGATACGAAAACACACACGAAAACTGGAAAAGTAATTAGGCAGCCCCCTTGTGCATCAGGTTGAGTTAACTTGTTTTTTTTTTTTGGCCACTCGTTTGCCTGTTTTTTGGTGCTCCCGAAACCTTCGAGAGGTCATTGATGTGCGGAATCGGCAAAAAGTTTGCCAAGAATTTACACAAGAAAAGCCTTGAAAAGCGTCTCTAAAGAGGAATAGGAAAAGGTACATGTATATCCCATGCTGGGATGAGTATTGTTTCCATGTCGAAAGATTCATTACAGTCGTGGAGTTTGTACAGTTCTTATCGAATTAGCAACTAAATGTAACGGCCACTCAACCCGATGGAATAGCAATAGCGGTAACAGTCCAAGGGGAAGGATGGATGATAAGCGATAAGCCATTATCGATGAAAACACTTCAACTTAATCTCTGATTTAAGATTGCCCAAAAGTCATTGACGAAAGTTTGTCAAGGGAACATTTAGATCTTGAAATCAATTCGCCAAAGGTGAAGTGCTGGAATTATTGGAATTTTAACGCCCTTCACGTTGAGAGGAATTCCATTTAAACAATTACTAGTTCAAGCTCTGGGCAACGATTTGGCGAAAAATTCCAAGAGTTTGCGCAACCAACGAACGCATCGTTGGGGCGGTGGAAGATAAACGTGTTTCGGATATTAGGAGGCAGCAGCAAGTACTCCGTACAAGTTCCAGTCGATCTGGATTTGCGACTGACTTTGGTTCGTAATGAGTCTAGACTCTTCATTAACATATACTCGTATCGGCTGTACCTCCATCCATTACGTCAACCGAAAATGTCAAGTACCCACCCTGGTGGGGATCATCATGGATCATTGACATTCAGTACGTTTGGATCAAATGAGATCTCTAAGCAGAGTGCTCGGGAAAATAGTAACAGCGAATAGCAGAGGAATGGAAAACTGTCAGGTCAGCGAATGGCAGGGGGAAAACTATCAGCAACCACAAAAAATTATATTGTAAATTATATGATAATTGCTGCCCTGTTCCCGCGAGATTTACTCAATTGCGAAATTAATTTTAATTTAACAAAAACAAAATTACAATTATATATTTGATTATTCTTTGGTTTGAAATGAGTTTTCACTTTGTTCGCGCATATCACACACTTTTATTATTGGCAGTCCGCTGCGATGTGTGCGAGTTTTTATAACTCGCACTTTATCTCGTCACTGTGGCACTTGATTATTATATTATATTATACTATATACGAATGCAGGGATTATACATATGTATATATACTCGTACGGGAACACTCGAATATATCATATGTATATATGTATATATATTATTCGTTCTAATCAAATTCGCTACTCGACAGACTGCTCTCAATCTCCTCCGACGGACGATGTTCAACGTTTGAGGGCAACTGTCAGACTGCCTTTAAATGAGATTTACATTTACTCCCAGAATCTGGACCAGACCAGAACAGAGTCGCCCAAAATGATAATCCAAGGGTTAAATAATCTTCTCCAACTTTCAGCCGTTACTCCAAATGGAAATGTTGCTCGTTCCCAGCGAAAAGTTATTGTTGAATAATTTCAAGTGAAGCGTAAATTTGCCCATTTGCTGAGTGAGTGATTGGGCGATTATGAAAGTGTTTTTTGCAATTTCCTCCAACAAAAACTCTCGGCCCTTGTATTCGTAGTTTGAGTAGATACTATTCTGAACCGAATTGGTTCTAGTACTTGACACAGCATTAAGATTATAAATACTTCAGTTGGATTTCCTATAGCTTTCCTCTGACAAAATCACAATATAATAAACTGGAACGATAAGATTGAATTGTACTTTTGAAAGCAGCGAACGTGGTAATTAAGAGCCTCCAATACTGAGATAAGTATCACTGGAGGAACACGTTGGCTATCGTTGGCAATAAATTAGTTATATATTCACCAGTATTTTTTTGATATACCACAAAGATTTACTAGTGCGAGATAGGCCAAGGAACGCTCATTTAGAATACACTAACTGGTGACGGGTAGGTTCATATAGAACAAAAATATATAATTTCCACTTTTATTCAGTTATTTGCACTCTTGTTATTTTCATTCCAAACTATAGGGTTTACACTCTTTGATCTACAGAGCAGCGCAATCACTAACAAATAATCGTACTTTGACTAAGGTTAGCCAAGGTTAGCCGACTATTTAGTGCCAGCCGCAGAGATAGCATTCGATCCGCCTTGACACTCACCTGGCTCTATGTCGAATACTCCAACTCCTAATCGCAATCAGATTTGATTTAATCAACGCCCCCGAGAACCACTGAAGATGGCCCCCTTTTGAGAGGAATATTGTGATGAGCATCATCTCATTTGCGTGCTCTGAATGTTATCAACTTCGAACTGAGACTGTGATTGGAGGGGGTTCTGCCCTGCTCGTCTGTCTGTCTCTCTGTCTGTCTCTGTCTGTCTGTCTCCTCTGTCTGTCAGAGTTAGAGATGATAAGAAATGTGAGCTGATAATAAGCTGATAATTGTAGTAGCTGCATTAACAAAGTATTCTCCAGTGCGGTGCTCTATGGCAATCGATATGTCAGGAGTATTGAAGAGGCTAGATCTTAACGGCATAACCTGTTCCCGCCATTACATATGCACTGGACACACCGCCTGGCAAGAGCCAATCACAGGTCAGGTGCGAACACACACGGAAACTCCAAACAATCCAATGCGAAACGTGACTAGCAGCAGCTGCTTATACAGATTAAACGATTCCCCGTAATAAGTATATGTTCTGCATACATTTAAGATCAAAAACTAGGAATATTAATGCCTATCAAAGAATATTGAATAAAAGGGGTATATTTATTTTGTTCAGGTCTGAAAATACCTTTGATTCGACTAGTTGATTGAAACACACAATCACGATACCCAAACACACTTTATTGAAAATATTCATCAGTAGAAGTAGATAACAGAACACTTATACAGAACACATCAAGCAGCTTCACATCGATAGCCACATATTGGCCTGTTAATGGTTCTTTCGTACCATGACACTGGTATTCTGTTCCGAAAGTTAACTTTCACAAAGTATTACGTCTACACTACGTATACTTGTTTTACTTGAAGTTCTAGCCGTAGCCGTTAAATCTGTTGCATACTTTTTGGCGCATAAAATGTCGAGTATACATGTAAAAAACATGTCAAGTGTCAGTTATGGAGTGCAAGTTGCTGCCCGTGTGCGGCTGCAGAATGTACGCGACTGTGCGCCGGACTAACAGGGAGAGAAAAGAATTCAGGCCTGCGGTTCTGCTCAAGTAACTGCATTCAAGATGGGGCAGATCGAGTCATACAGTTTTGTTCGATTTAAGAGAGGGGAAATTAAGTCCTGTAAAACCCACGGAAAACGGAGGGGACTCATCAGGTTTCGAATCCGGAAACTAGCACGACTATAATTATTCCTGCAACGAGCTACGCTATCTTTACATATTACCGAGTTTTACAGGGCATTTTAATTTCGTAGAAGGGGCTCGCATATCAGTAGTTGGGGGCTCGTTGTGCTGATAAGCATTAGTCACCATGGTACCCTGATAAAACCTGTCCATGAGTTTAGTTCTTACAACTAAAAGCACATAGGTACCCAAGCATTTTTTCTAGTGTAATCTCTCACACCTGTTGCCTGACGATAGCTATTGCCCCGTGCCCACTAAAATTCCAAAGGTTGCACCAACACAAGGTCGTATGTGACATCGGGTCCGACACGTGCTTAACTACTCGGCTAAATATTGATATAATTCGCTTTTAAATGCATTTGCAGTGCACTGCTCTATTGTCACGAATCGTCGAAAATATTACACTGTTTACACGTCCACTTAACGGTTATACTCTTTAAAGGAACCCTTGCTACCGGAAACCCTATAAACTTCACTAATAATTGAAATACTACGAGTATTTACTCTCATTGAAAACATGCGAGTATTATGAGTATTTACTCTCTTTTCCATTTTGAGTACTCTCCTTTCCACATAAACCGAAAAGCAAAACAAAACGAAAACAAAGATACCATAAGTGAATTTTAAATACTCTATGAAAGCTGTTTTTGGGGAAGTATATTTGCTTTAATGTTCAGAAGTTAAATACAAACAACAGAAGGAAATAAATGCTTGCTTTGGAGACCGAACATTTGAATGGCCCTGCTTGAGCCACTGCATTTCTGATGTGGACCAAGAATATTTTGGCTTGAACCAGAAATAGAGTACACAAACAAAGCATAGGAATTTGTTGTTCGCCGGCTGGCACGACGAATGTGCGTAAGAAGCGATAAAACAATAACAGAAACGGAAAACGGAATCGAGAAAAAAAACTATGGCATTGGCACAGAATCACAAAATAGCAGCAGCGTTTTAAAATAAAACTACTAACTATATGTATGTATTTACCTATGTGGAATACCAATTGGCGAGACATTGGCCAACTCCCCCGCTGGCCCGGGAACAGGACAGGGAGGAAAGTGAAAGCCAGCAGATGTCTTTCCTTGGCAATCGAATGCACAATTCTGCAGTTCTGCCAGCTTATGCAATGCCCCACCACCAATCGAACCGAAAATAATCACACCAAAGAAAACAACTCACCCATTGCCGTTTATTTTGTGATTGCTGGTAGGACCCGTTGGAGCAGCCATGGTGCGGATTATGAGGTTTCTGCCTGGAGTTGTTGCGGCGAGCAATTTGCAAATAGCCGCAGTGCTGCGTATGCCACACACAGAGTTGAATTTGGCAAAATGTTTTTTGTCTTTTGTCTTGTTTTATCACTTTTCCACTGAACTTCGATCACTTTACTAGCTCCGTTTTGCCACTGTTTAGCGTTAGCGTTTCTGGCCCACTTGTTGTTCGTCCGAGCTTTTTCCGCCACCGAATGACGATCGCGCTAACTTACGGTTTATTAAATAGTTTTTACCCTCTCGCGTGCTCTCCACACCACCACATTAGCATTGCATATCCAAAAAGGCAGAGAGAACAGAGAGCAGAGCACATTGTGTGTGTGGTTTTACACTGTTCAACAAAGTCACGAATGTCGCTTATTCTTTCACTAAGCGCCACATTTGATTGATTGCCATACACTCAGCAAACTAAAAGTCTAACAGTATATAGATTTTTATCCGTGCAGATTAATATTATCCAGTTGTCGCAGCAGGCTGAAGAATTGTGCTGAAGAAAGTAAAGTCAGCCCATGTATGCTAATATAAAATGTCAGCTGTCTGTTGCCGAGTGGGAGAGAAAAAGAGTGTGGTGAGGTGGTCTCTCATCGTGTGTGTGTGTTTGTGTGTGACGAGCGTCACGAGCGTGTTCCGCCGGTTCTTTTTCTGCACCCTAACCCTCTCCCTCTCCCGAAATATGAATACTCTTCCTTCTTTTCTTTCTGGGTTGCTTGCAATTCTACAATCGCACTCTCTCGTGGCCTTCTGGGTTGATGCAATTTGCAAGAGCATTTGAAATCTGACGTGTTGACAGCAAGAACAGCAAGCACTACCCCTTAAACAAAATGTTTAGGAACTTCACATATCATACAAACGAACACAAACATAAATGTGTCATTCTCAAGGTGCCCTTGCCACTGGCTGAGTACCATGAGGAGTGAGTACCTTTGCCAGACTAACTAACCGGTTCCAAAAATGATGTGAGTGTATTTTGTCAAAACAATACATTTCCCTATCAAGATATCAATGACCTTCGGCAATGACCTCTAGGTACAAGCATCCACGCAGCACAAGAGACAAATAAGATAAGCAAAAAGTTATCGGAACAACTCCATTACCAAGTGCGAATTGCATTATTCAGAATTTAAATATAACATTTCAAAGGGTACCGAATTCACAGTAACTCTGAAGCTTTATCAAATCCAATCAAACCGAAATAAAAGGTAAATCATGGTGAGACCTCGTCCCTCCCACTTTTCAAGATACATACCTTAGCGAGAGAGAGCGAGAAGATCGAGAGTAAGTCAAACTCGTTTTGCAACCAACCAGATATTCACCACAGAAGTACATGTACATATGTATGTATGTGCACCTATGTACATAGTATAGTCGAATGTCCATACTTAGCTTTATACAATACATAGCTTTATATACGTAGGTTTTCAAGAGTGTTGTTGGGGGGCTCGTCAACATCACACACGGAGAGAAGAGCATACACATACTCGTACACTTTTGCTTACATTTTTAGATAAGTATTTCATAAGAACTATTTTCTATTTCACGTGGGCATTCATATTTAATAACAATGTGGCTAGGTTTTCAGTGTATTAAACTCTTCCTTTCTCTATTTATTCCATTTCTGTTCATCCGTATCTACGGTCGTAGTGTTGAGTTGATTGCCCTAGGGCACTTTAGTCTCAATTGTCTGCTCTCCCGACACTTGGAGGAGGAGGCCTGCCGTTTAAGAAATTCTAGTGGTCGGACTGGAACTAAGGGTAAATTGAATCCGATTGAATCAACCCATCCAATCCAGCCAGCGACCAGATTTGCAATTGTCTTTGAAAGCCCAGGAGCGGAAACCATAATTGAATCGTGTTAATTTATTCCACTTTAGAGAAACAGAGCAAGCGAAAATATTCCTCAATTGAATTGCATTCCGGGGGCAGCTCTCTCGCTGTTACGGGTCGGTCGGGTCTGGTTCCACATTCCATATGCAAATGGAACAATAAAGCTAAATGGGAAAGTGTAAACAAAGTTAACTTGTTTTTTGTCCGCTTATCTGCGCAGTGGGTCTTTCGGGGGCTCGTCAGTCTATAAAGTGCAAGTCTGAACGATATCTGAGATAAGTTTCAGATGATTACTCAGCCCTCAAGTTTTCTAATGACACGCAATAGTACGCTCTAATCTGATGGTAATGTAATTCGAATCCCTTCCAGTAACATGATCGGTTTACATTGCCACTAACATTAAACGGTCTGCTATACTGCAAAACCTCAATCGAGCAGAGTACCGTTTATTGTTTGTTTATTCGTCTGCCATATGGTTTGCCATCCGATTACATGGGTGTGTACGTCTGTTCAGGTGTCTGCGGTATAAATACACTTAAGCAATTGATCGACTCTTATCACAATAAAATTGGCACTGCTGGCACTTTTCTGCTGTTACTAATAGCACAATTTGTTTATCGTGTATTATTTTCGTTCCGTTGAAAAGCTCTGCGCATGCACGTGTCTAGCAAAAAAAGGAGACCGACAGACGCAGGAGCGCGCGGCATACAATCGGCGTAACGGAACGGCAACGACTGACATTGACAGCCAGCCCCAAACGGACACCCAAAAAGGAATGACGCAAAAGAAAGATAAGTCGCGAAACTTGCGCACCCTGCTAAGGAGGGGTGCTTGTCACCCAGGAAGGGACCAGCAAAAGGAAGTAAGAAAGAAGTCAAGTCATCTCATAATTACACATCCTAAAAGTATGCTTTACAATCGAACCCAGATTTGAAATGGAAAAATTTAACAACAATTTTCACACGTTGTTCGTATAATTTACGTATCCGTGTGTCACTGCGGTGAAGTCATTGATCTAAAACATTTTATGCTCCGGTTTTGGTGGGTCCGCATGTGACAAATTCAAATAAAACCGGCACATGACGCCACTAAAAATGACGAAAGCATACCCAAAGAGAGCACGCAAACAACAGGAAGGTAACCTCTGCGGTGTGCGTTAAGAGAAAAAGATACCCTAGAAAATTACATAGATGTTAGCAATATATTGAATAACTTAATGATGTTTCTGTATCAGACTTAAACAATCTTGTCGCAATGCAAACAAACTGAATATCAAGGCATACTACATGCTGTGGCTGAAACTAATATACCCTCTTTGCCATATCATAACTAAAGCTTTCGCTGTGCTTGATGACATCAGCAGTTAGCTTTTGCTAAACTGACTCATAGAAATGGGTCAACATTGAAGCACCGAAGTCGTCATACACTTTTTCAAGTCTAAAATTGCAAATATATTCAGACCTACCATAGGCACACTATGCATACTTAATTTTTATATCTAATACATAATCATACCATCCGCACTTCTGCAACAAAATGTATGCTAGTTCAGTAATACCCCAAATTAAAAATAGTTATCTGCAGCTACAGTCGACAGTACAGTACAGTACAACGACAACGATCGTTCCTCTCCTCATTTCGCACATCATAGCGCAAGAGCGAAAGCTTTGGAGCTTTTATTGTTCGCATTGCTTCCCGCTCTCCACCCATTTGGGTCGTGTGGTTGCTTACTTCGGCGGCAAATGAGCTCCATTGCGGCAGTTCCAATCAGAATCTCAATAAGCGAGCAACGTAAAGCGAAAGAACAACAATCATGACCATTGGTGAGTACCTTGGTGTGGGTGGAGTGTGTGGAGTGCATAGAGCTATTGGATAATGGAATATATTAATTGGGTAAGCTGTGATACAGGAAGACAGAGCAGAGTGGCAAGTGGAATACAATGCAGAGAAACTTTTGGCCCAACGCCCAAAGCAGAAGAAGTAGAAGAAGTGTGTCGGCATTTATTTTCCTTAAATCGAAAACATCTAAATGAAGCACACAAAGCATATAAATCATCTGATGGCGAATATTTTTGATTTTTGGTCTATTTTTTATCGTGTCAATTTATGCGCTAAATACATGTAAAGTAGTTTTGGGGAGCTGTGAAAGACGTAGGCAACTTTCACCTTGTGATCATCCAGTTTCAATTATCGTGCAAATGCGGAGAATATAAAGTTTTGTTGCCATTCAAAGTGTCCGAAAATCAGACTGAGTCACACGTCTTCGCCTTGAAATCTACTCTGGTAATAATCAATAAGAATGCGCTAGGGAGGAACCTGAGGGTCAGCGATGAGAGAGATGCCCCTAAATGATGTCATGCGACAAAGTTTGCTTGGGAAAACATTTCGTGTAACAAACAGATAGTCAAATGTTCGTAGCTGTTCGAGTATGGGTAACAGACCCCATAAACCTGGCTCACCTCACTCTTGAGCTATAAGCTGGGCAGGGCTGGGGCCAGGGGCTGGGGGCTTGAGTGGAACGGGCTAGAATATTTCAGAAAGAACGAACAGCGATCGGCATGACATCACGCCGAATGCCGCTAATAAAGAAGCGAAAACAAAAACAGACGCTAACAATTCTAATATACTACATATGTATGTATATATCTATATCTGTTGTGGTATACATAGAGAATATAGAAAAACATAAAAATAACAGCAAATTCTTTTGCGGTACAGCCTGTTCCAGTTAGATTCATTCTGTGATTTGTGGCAGATGTTTGGCGATCAAACAGTCGAGAACCACCAAACATTCCCACTATTCAGATCTGAGTACAGTTGCAACAAAAGCTAAGCGAATGCCTCTTTCCTCCCCAGAAATCAACACACCCGATAAATTGGAGTACCAGTTTTTCCCGGCCAACGGTGGAGTGTTCACCTTCAAGGTGCGCTCGCCCAAGGATGCCCATCTGGCGCTGACCCCCTCTCCACAGGAGAGCGGACCCATCTACGAGATCTTCCTGGGTGGCTGGGAGAACAGCAAGTCGGTGATCCGCAAGGACCGCCAGAAGCCCGAGTTGGTGGAGGTGCCCACGCCCGGCATTCTGGACGCCGGAGAGTTCCGCGGCTTCTGGGTGCGCTGGTACGACAATGTCATCACTGTGGGCCGCGAGGGCGACGCTGCCGCCTTCCTCTCTTACGATGCCGGAGACCTGTTCCCGGTGAACTTTGTTGGCATCTGCACGGGCTGGGGTGCCAGCGGCACCTGGCTGTTGGATGGTAAGTTATAGGACTGCAGGATCACAAAGTTCTCCTGAGCATAACCCTTATCTTATGCTCTTACAGACTCTGCCCCATCGGCTCCGGCCATAGGCTTTTCCGCACCAACCGGCAGTGGTCCCGGATGCTGGGTGCCCGCCGCCAACGGAGAGGTGCCCCCAAACTCCATGCAGGGAGGATTCGACGGAAGCGAGCAGCTGTACATTGCACGCGCCCGCCACGAGGGTGATCTGATTCCCGGCAAGCTGCATCCTTCGCACGGAGTCACCTACATTGCGTACGGAGGCGGCGAGCACGGACACGGCGAATACGAGGTCCTGTGCGCCGGCGGCGGCCAATGGGTCCCCGTCGAGGCTGGCAACATTCCACCCAACGCCCTGCCCGCTGGCGAGACGGCCGAGGGCGAGCCCCTATTCATCGGCCGCGCCACCCACGACGGCACCATAACCGTCGGCAAGGTGCAGCCCTCTCACGGCTGCTGCTACATCCCCTACGGCGGCGAGGAGCTGGCCTACAAGGAGTTCGAGATCTACGTCGCAAACTAAATGTAGCGATGGATGGATGACGCCCTTGGGAATCTCCGAATCTCTGAGGAAACACGCACTGAATCAGAATTGTTTATCTGCGCGGCTTACAGTTCAACTGGTCGCATAAATTATGGATTATATTTATTCTTGCATTTCTATTCAATATTGTTAACGAATCTCGAATCAACGTCCAAAAGTTTATAATTTTGTTCGCACAAATTGGTAAAAATAACAAACAAACAAACATTGTATATGTTTAAGAAATATAATAAAACACGCCCAAAAGTAGGCACACAAAATTTGGGAATGTCTCTGATGAAATAACTGATGGTTGAAAGAAACATTCCCCATGGTATGCAGTGAATTTGCAATTTTTGTTTATCAATCAAACAATTAAATCAACTAAACTATAATTAGAACAAAAATTAATTAAAAATAGTAGCTTGTGCCCTCGCTATTAATACAATTATTTATAATTGGAAAAACAAATGATACAAATTGAAGAAAATAAAATTTGAATCAGAGTTAATTGACAACTCCTTATCCTCTAATTTATTGATGGTCTATGTGTGAAGTTCGTTAGCTCAAGAGGCGGCCAGTGATGGGCAAGAGAAATCAGTTGGAAATGGAGATACAGCGACGAGTGTCCCATAAATATTGCAAATTCAAAAGCATTTCGAGTAATCTTCAATAAATTTGTCAGTCGAGTGGAGGGGGCTATCAGCTTAGACATGCATGCCTACAGATAAGGATAAGGATAACGATTGGGCCTGCCTGACCCAGCCGAAAGGAGGGTATAAATACTGTGGGGGATTGTAGCTGGGGCAGCACTACTGAAATGGGAAAACTATTGACACTACTCGTGGCCCTCTGCCTGAGCCAGGCGATCGGTGCTGAGCGTAAGTGAAACTATTGGCTGTCTCCTTGCACCCCCATATAATATCCTTTACGCATCACTTGTCCAGGCATCGTCAACTGCTATTGGGGAACGTGGGCCAACTACCGCAGCGGCAATGGAAAGTTCGATGTATCCAACATCGACGCTGGCCTGTGCACGCATCTGAGTTATTCGTTCTTTGGCATCAAGGACGATGGCAGCATTCAGTCCCTGGACACGTGGCTGGACTACGATTTGGGCTTCATTAGCCAGGCCGTCGGCCTGAAGCGTCAGAATTCCAATCTGAAGGTCCTCGCCGTGGTCGGCGGCTGGAACGAGGGTTCCATCAAGTACTCCTCGATGGCCGGTGACTGGTACAAGCGCCAGAACTTCATCAATTCGGCCCTCGATCTGCTGCGCAACAATGGATTCGATGGCTTGGATCTGGACTGGGAGTATCCCAATCAGCGTGGTGGCAACTGGAACGATCGCTCCAACTTTGTGACCCTGCTGCGTGAGATCAAGGAAGCGTAAGTCCACAGAGTGCCATTACCCTAAGAATGCCCTGCATCTGCCTTACCTTACCCCGTTTTTTCTCCACTAGCTTTGCTCCCTACGGCTATGAGCTGGGAATCGCTGTCGGTGCGGGAGAGTCGCTTGCCAGCGGCTCCTATGAGATCGCCAATATCGCCCAGCAGGTGAACTTCATCAACGTGATGACCTACGACTTTGCCATGGCCTCCGACGGCGTCACGGGCTTCAACTCGCCCCAGTGGGGCGTGGAGAATGCCATCAACTTCTGGCTCAGCCAAGGTGCGCCCGCCAACAAGCTTGTCCTTGGCGTTGGCACCTACGGACGCAGCTTCCAGCTGTCCGATGCCTCCCAGAACTGGCCCGGAGCACCGTGCCGCGGAGCCGGCAATTCCGGCGCCTACACCGGCGACAACGGCTACTTGGGCTACAACGAGATCTGTTTGAACAACTGGCACACCGTCTTCGACTACAACAATGCCGCGCCCTACGCCTACTCGGGCGACCAGTGGGTCAGCTACGACAATGTCCTCAGTGTGCAGTACAAGATGGACTTTGCCCTGTCCAAGAATCTGGCCGGTGCCATGATCTGGTCCCTGGAGACCGACGACTACCGCGGACAGTGCGGCGAGTCCTATCCCCTGCTGAAGACCATCAACAGGAAGCTGCGTTGGTAAATGCTTTGGGATCGTTCGAGTACGAGTATAAAATAAAAAATTTGT
Source organism: Drosophila obscura (assembly GCF_018151105.1). Lineage (NCBI taxonomy): Eukaryota > Metazoa > Arthropoda > Insecta > Diptera > Drosophilidae > Drosophila > Drosophila obscura. The sequence continues at coordinate 8,512,130 of NW_024542774.1, read as the reverse complement.
CTATTAAAAACATGCCTGTTTACTATTTTGGGTTCGATACACTTTTGGTTACCATTATGTGGCTGATTATTTTGGTATCAGATGAGTGTTTCCATACTTAATGCTATGGAAATTAGAAAAAACAGATAAGGGAATAGGGCAGTGAAAGTTAAATACTAATGAGATGATGGCTATACCATCGGAGAGCGTTAAAAAGCGAGCATAGGTTTTGTTTTTGATCCAACGTGTTGGCAGTTTTCTAGTTCTTAGATTTCTCAATTTCACTTGTCCAGACTTGGCTGATCTTTGCGTACAAAGATCTCTCAAGTCTTTCAAGTCTCTGCAGTTGTGTGGCATATTTTGAGGCTAAAGTTGCCAAACAAAACAACTTGAGAAACCTTTAAAATGTGTGTGCCAGAAGTGCTTTCTCGTATCGCAAGGATTGCCGAGTTTCGATTTATGGCCAAGCACACGAGCACAACTCAAGATGCACTCCACTGGAGGAGGGTGCAAAATTAATATTTATTAGCATAATTTAATCTCAAATATGTGTAGGTACATGGGCAGATATCTCGACGTTGACAGTTGTTTGTTTGGGCACCTGAGATATCGGTGGCCACTTGAATAGCTGAAATTTCTTCAATGGATGCAATATATCAGGAAACTGTTTTGCTTTACGGCGATTACGATCACTAGGGGGCGACTTATCTATTCCACAAATAAATTTCATATTCCAAAAGATAAGAGCTCTTCGGGCTTCGGGGCGGCCCTATATAATGGACGCCAAGGCAGCCCCCAGGTCAGAACCTCTTCAGAGCGACTACACCATGAAGCTATACACATTCTGGGCACTTGCAGTGCTCTGCCTCTGCCTGGGTCTTGGCCAGGAGGCCAGCAGCGAGAGTAAGTGGAAAGGGGAAAGTGATTGGGTTGAATGATCTCTCAAGCGAAAGCCTTTAACCGATTCAACTCCTGCAGAGCTGGTCAACTGCTATTGGGGCACCTGGGCCAACTATCGTCCGGGCGATGGCAAGTTCACGCCCTCCGATATCGATCCCAGCCTGTGCACCCACATCAGCTACACCTTCTTCGGCATCGGCGATGCGGGCGAGTTCAAGTCCCTGGACACCTGGCTGGACATGGACGATGGACTGGGTAAGTGACCGAAGATGTTCGCTTTCCTGCTGGAGTTCTCTATGTGCCCACTTTTTGGGGGGAACAGGCTTCATCAGTCAGACCATTGCCCTGAAGCAGCGTAATCCCAAGCTGAAGATCCTGGCCGTAGTGGGTGGCTGGAACGAGGGCTCCATCAAGTACTCGGCCCTGGCCGCCGATCCCGGCAAGCGTGCCACCTTCATCTCCACCACATTGGCGTTCATCCAGCAGCACGGATTCGATGGCCTGGACCTCGACTGGGAATACCCCGGACAGCGCGGCGGCAGTGAGGCAGATCGCGTCAACTTTGTGACCCTTCTCCGTGAGATCAAGGAAACGTGAGTGTGCATCCAGACGGCGTTAGGGCTCCCTTCTTAGATCTTAGATCTCTCTTCCACTGCACACAGCTTCGATCGGTACGGCCTGGAGCTGGGCATTGCTGTGGGCGCCTCCGAAAAGTCGGCGACCATTTCCTACGATATTCCGGCCATTTCCCAGCACCTGACCTTCATCAATGTGATGACCTACGACTTCCACATGGCTCTCGATGGCTATCTGGGCTTGAATGCCCCCCTGCCCGAGGTGACCGAGTCCATTGACTACTGGCTGGCCCAAGGTGACTGCAGCAGCCATGTCCCAGTCGAACCTATTAGCTCAATCGCTCCTCCTTTGCAGGTGCCCCCGCCGAGAAGCTGATCTTGGGCATTGGCTTCTATGGCCACAGCTACCAGATGGCCGATGCCTCACAAAACTGGCCCGGAGCCGCATGCATTGGCCCTGGCACCGCTGGCGTGTACACGCGTGAGAACGGCTTCATGGGATACCACGAGATTTGCCTGAACAGCTGGCAGACGGTGTTCGACCAGGAGAACGGTGCACCGTACGCCTTCCAGGGCGACCAGTGGATCGGCTTCGATAATCCCGAGAGCATCGAGATCAAGATGAAGCTGGTGGAGTCGCGCAACCTGGGCGGTGCCATGATGTGGTCCATTGAGACGGACGACTTCCGCGGCCTTTGTGGGGAGTCCTATCCCCTTCTGAAAACCATGAACCGTGCTCTGGGCAAGGAGGTGAGCGGCGGCGGAGGCGGTGGCGGTGGGGGTGGTGGTAGTGTGACCCCTGCTCCCACTCCTGGTCCAACTCAGGGCGGCGGCAGCGGCGGTGGTGGATCCCCAGCTGGAGATTGCTCCACCGATGGCTATTTCCTGCACAACAGCGACTGCAGCAGATACTACCAGTGCGTCGGTGGACTCCGATATGACTTTGAGTGCACCCCCGCCCTCCATTTCGATGTATCCACCAAAACCTGCAATTGGCCGGCAGAGGCCAACTGTCCGTACTAAAAATAATGCACAAATAAAACCAACTGAGAGATTAGTTCGATTATAAACACAGATTTCTTCAAGTGGCCCAAAAAACTGAGCCCCCACAGCGATTCTAAGATAAACCCAGATTTATGACTAAACAAATTCCGATTAGATTCCATTCAGCGAATATTTGGTGCTCATAGGAAGTACTTAGAAACTTAGTCACTTAGTCACTGCTCGGCGATCAGGCATCAGGCATAAAGGTAGAGTTGTCCAGAGATAAAGCCTCAACAAACTATGAGTCAATTTCAATATTGCATTACTGATAGGGGGAAACAGGGCGAGACTAATGCATTTGTTCTCGAAACCATAAAGTCCCCCCCCCCCATCCCTTGCCCTACATTGCTCTTCCATTGAAATGGATATCCACAGGTGTTGCGCATTGCACACACAGTAAACCTGTGGATGGGGATGGTGGCCTACCTGTGGGTTATGGCAGTCCGTTTATGGTTTAATAGAGTCACGCAGTTTAATATGAAATAATGATTTATTCTTTTACCAATATTTGCTTACGACTTGTAACAGAGAGAGAGAGAAACCAGCCAGAAGGCTGCTAGATCAGCTGTATTCAATAGTTGTACCGCTCTTACTCATTAACCCATTAGCACAGATTGATTCCTGCTTGTTCTGCACATACAATATGCAACAGGAAAACACACAAACAAGAATACAAATGCAATTCCCACTGCTTTGCTCCTGCTTCGCCAACTGTTAATGTTAATGTTAATGTACACTAAGTGTACCATCTGATTTATGTGCTGTCAATCAAGTCTTCTTTGCTTACGACTCGACTTGAAATTGGGAATACAGGGATACGGGGCAACGTCAGTATATTTTGGATTTTCTCAAACTATGTATTATTGCTAGTCCTTGAAATTTCAAGTTTTATTTTTTTTTAATTGTGTTAGTCATGCGGTCACTTAACTGTGCGTTTGTGCTGATGTATCTTTATGGTCTGCGGCTGTGCGGCAAAGGAGTGTAAGTACACAGAGAGAACGGGAACGGCAAAGAAAATCGCAGAGAGTAAATTACAGTTTGCAGATAAGATATTCTGCCAATACGATTTGGGAGCTTATTACTACAAGAATTCGAGCAAATTCAAGTGGACGGAAATCGACCTTAGGCTCTGCACGCATTTGGTCTACGGCACGGGCGTCGGTGTGGATGGGGAGACGGGCGAAGTGAAGGTCACTGACGAGTATCTGTTGTTCGAAAATGGTAAGAAAGCAATATTGATAGAATCTTATCTAATCAACTCAAACTTTCTTAGACCTTATGAGCTTCTCTTCCTTGATCCGAAACGAAGAAACCCTCTTTACTCCCACTTCCTTGTTCCGGAATGAAAAAGTTGACAAGGTTCTGGGCACGATCGGCGGATGGCCAGAGGAGCCAAGCGACTTCTCCAAAATAGCAGCGAGCTCTGCCAAGCGCGAGCGGTTCGTAGAAACGGTGATCGAGTTCATATACGAGTGGCGCTTGGATGGCATCCAGATCGACTGGCGCTATCCAACGCAGCGCGGCGGCAAGCCCGGGGATCGTATGAACTTTGTTAAATTGCTAAAAGAGTTAAAGAGCAGGTACATACGCTCCTGCCACAGCTGCTGTCCCGTCACTAATCGATCCGATCTCGTTCTTCCTTAAGGATCGATGCGCATGGTTTTATTCTGATGGTGGCTGTTTTGGGGCGTACAGACAAGAGCACCCTGGATTGCTATGACATTCCCAATGTGGTCAAGAATGTGCATTTTGTTAACCTGATGTTCCACGACAATCGGGATCCGTTTCAGATGCATCTCGGATATAACGCCCCGCTCGCTGGCAAAAATAACGTGATTGAGTCCATCATGCTCTGGAAAAAGCTGGGCAAAGCGCCAGCGAAGCTGATCATGAACATTCCGCTCTTCGTGCGCTCGTACCTTAGGAAAAAGGGGCAGACAGACGTCGGTTCCCGGTCCAAGGGTCCAGGACTAATGACGAACCTGACCAACAAGGCCGGCTTCATGACCTACAACGAATGGTGTCCCCAGGCAGGCACGTGGATGAAGAAATTTGACGAGCAGGCACAGGTGCCGTATGCCTTCAAGGGCGACCATTGGATTAGCTACGAGAATGACCGCAGCATCTCGGCGAAGATGATGCTGCTGAAGTCGCAGAATCTGGGCGGCGCCATGGCCTGGACCATCGATTCGGATGACTTTACCGGAAAGTGCGGAAAGAAGCACAGCCTCGAGCGCGCCATATTGGCAGCCCTCGAACCGGATAGGATCCTGGTGGACGTGGAGCCGACAACGCCGCCCCCACCCTGCCCGGAAGATGGTCTGTTTCCCCATAGCGAGGATTGTCAGCTCTACTACGGGTGTTCGAATGGCCAGCGATTTGACTACGAATGCCCCTGGAAAGAATTCTACGACGCGGCCAAGTTCGAGTGCAGGCCCATGAAAGAGGTCAAATGTGAACGATTGGAAGCCGCACTAGCGGCAAAAAAATTACGCAGTCGTAGCAGTTCTCTTGAAAAATCGTTTATTGTGGATGCAAAAAACATTGAATCTTAAAATTGTCAAGTAGCCCAAACACAGATCTTATCAGCTCAAGTACTGTCTCAAATACTTATTTAATATATAATATCCAAGAGAGAGTTTTCAATTTACGTTTTACTTTGCTTCTCCATGTGGTCTGGCCATAGTGCACTCGTGTACTGTACAATGATCTAGTCTGTTCCATCATACATACATATGTACATCATTATATGTAAGATATTATTTAATTGAATGTTTATTTGTTAAATGAAACGATACAGCTGATAATGCGGCTGACTGCTTGGATTCTCTTTACGTCCACTGCTTCTCTGCTGTTACTGCTTCTCTGTTGTCTGCTGTACTGCTTGGCTGCTGTTAACCGCTGCTACTACCTTCAATGGGCATAATAAATGGCGCCCTCTTAGATTATATTTCACTGAGAACCCTTGTTAAACTAGTAGTAGTTTGAGTAGTTCTTTAACTCAAGAACACAGCACGCGACGTGAACTGTACTGTCAGATATTGTGTCAAAATTCGTTGTAACATTTCCCAAACGAAACAAACATCCAATTGCCTTTTCATTTGTAAGCTCTCGCCAATTCGTTAGACTTTACTATAACAATCGCCAGTAATCCAGAAACACATAATACTCCAAACATTTCAACCCGCCTGATCTAAAATTAACAGAAAATAGAACGAGAAAATTTACATCGGTTAAATTTTATATTTATTTTTGTTTTTTTTTGTTGTTGTCAAATCAAAGGATTTTGAATCCCGTAAATTACAAGGTTTAATGCTTTTTAAAGAGTGCTAGTCATGCGCTCACTTAACTGTGCGTTTGTGCTGATGATCTTTATGGTCTGCGGCTGTGCGGCAAAGGAGTGTAAGTACACAGAGAGAACGGGAGAAAAGAGAATCCCAGAGAGTAAATAACAGTTTGCAGATAAGATATTCTGCCAATACGATTTGGGATCTTATTACTACAAGAATTCAAGCAAGTTCTTTTCCTGGAACATCGACCTTAGGCTCTGCACGCATTTGGTCTACGGCACGGCCGTCGGTGTGGATGGGGAGACGGGCGAAGTGAAGGTCACTGACAGGTATCTGCTGGTCGAAAATGGTGAGAATAGCTAAATACTATTGGGGGCGGGACTCCGCACTAACCCTCTCGAGTCCTCAGACATGCTGAATGTCGCACACCGCCTCAAGCGAGATAATGTCAAGAAGGTAATGTTCACGATCGGCGGATGGCTGGAGGAGTCGAGCGACTTCTCAAAGATGGCAGCAGACTCTCGCAAGCGGGATCGGTTCTTCACCTCACTGATCGAGTTCATGTACGAGTGGCGCTTCGACGGGGTCCAGATTGACTGGCGCTATCCCACGCAGCGCGGCGGCAAGCCTGAGGATCGGAGGAACTTTGTCCTGTTGCTGGAGGAGTTGAAGATAATGTGAGTACGACCAATGCACAGCTCTGGTGCAGCTTCCCTAATTGCTGTCGTTCTTCTGCAGTTGCCAGGAGCATCAATTTATTCTGATGGTGGCCGTTTTGGGGCGTACGGACAAGAGCACCCTTGAATGGTATGACATTCCCAAACTGGTCAAGCATGTGCATTATGTCAACCTGATGCACCACGACAATCGGGACCCGTATCAGATGCATCTGGGCTACAACGCCCCGCTCTCTGGCGAAAATAACGTGATTGAGTCCGTCAAGCTCTGGAAGAATCTGGGCAAGGCGCCAGCGAAGCTGATCATGAACATTCCGCTCTTCGTGCGCTCGTACATCATGGACAACCACCAGACGACGGTCGGTTCCCCCTGCAAGGGCCCTGGTCTGAAGACACCCATGACCCGCGAGCCTGGCTTCATGACCTACGGTGAGTGGTGCATGTACGCCAGCTCCTGGACGCAGAAATTTGACGAGCAGGCACAGGTGCCGTATGCCTACAAGGGCGACCATTGGATAAGCTACGAGAATGCGCGCAGCATCTGGGCGAAGATGCATCTGCTGAAGTCCCACAACCTGGGCGGCGCCATGGCCTGGACCATCGATTCGGATGACTATCACGGCAAGTGCGGTGAGAGCCACAGCCTGGGGCGTGTCATTCTCGCCGCCCTCGGTGACGTCAGTATTTTGGCTCCCGAGGAATCTACAACGGAGTCCATGGGTCTCTGCCCGAAGAATGGATTCTTTCGCCAGCTCTGGGATTGCCAGTACTACTACCAGTGCCAAAATGGTGAGCGCATCGACTACGAGTGCCTGCCGGACTACTACTTTGACGAATCCAGGATCGAGTGCATGCCGAAAGCGCAGGTGAAGTGCGACCAGAACTATGTCACCTGGCGTCCGGGCCAGCCGCTCTACAACTTCGAGAACATGCCCGTGAATCTCAAGATTGTCCACTAGCCCGAACCACAACCAAGTTCCATGTTTCCCAAATACAAAACATCGAAACGGATACTATGAGGTGAGGGGTTAGCACTTTACTGAGGCGGAGTAGTTACAGCCGTCAGTGTGGGGGTCGAAGCTCAGCCCGGCGGGACAGTCGAAGCTGTGGGTGATCCCTCCATTGCAGTAGTAGAACTTGGAGCAGTTGTCGGGGTCGCGCACAAATCCAGTCGGGCCATCGGCCGCGCAGCTGAATCCTGCTTTCTCCTCCACCGCCTCCACACTCGGTTCGGTGGTCAGACCTGTGGGCGTGTCGCTGCCGAAGAGCACTCGATTGATTGCGCGTAGCAAGGGGTAGCGTTCCTGGCCGCAGGTGCCATGGAAGTCGTCGGACTCCAGGGACCAAACCATAATGCCGCCCAGCTGGTGATCCACCGCATACTGTGCCTTGAGCGAGAGGCTGCGTGGGTTCTCATAGCCCACCCACTGACGCTGCCTGTAGGCATAGGGCACCTGCTGGTCCGCCTCCCACTTCTCGGTCCACTCCTCCTGCTGCATCTGCTCGCAGAGCTCGTTGTAGCCTAGAACGCCTGGCTCGCGCGAATATTTTCCACCAACGCCGCGTCCAATGTGCGGAGAGCCCGGCTCATGGCTCTCGGCTGAGGATAGGGTGAAGGTGCGCCCATAAAAGGGGACACCGAGAACCAGTTTCTCCGGTGGAGCACCCGCATTCAGCCAGTACTTGAAGATGGCATCCACATTAAGCTGCTTCTGGCGTTCGCTTGTATCGTTGGCCGAGGGATACAGGGGGGCATTGATGCCCACCACCTCATCCCAGGGCCCGTGAAGATCGTAGGCCATCACATTGATCAGGTCCAAATAGGGGACTATGGCTGGGATTTGATACGATATTTCGGCCGAGAACTGAGCGGATCCGACGGCAGCACTGAGCATAAAGCTGAAGGGTTCGAGCCTGGGAAACGTGGAATGCGCGTGTCAGACAGCAGAACAGTCAGCGAACTGTGTTCAGGCATCCCATATACATTACCCCTCTTTAAGTTCCTTCAGCAGGGTAATATAGTTGGTGCGATCCTCGTTATCCAGACTGTGACGCTGACCCGGATACTCCCAGTCCAGGTCCAGTCCGTCGAAGCCGTGACGCTGCAGAAAGCGGACCACATCATCCACAAAACGCGACCGCTTCTCGGCATCTGCGGCCACGATGGAGAACTTCTTCGAACCCTCGTTCCAGCCGCCAATGGCCGCCAGCGTTTTCAGCGTGGGATTCTTGAGCTTGAGGGCGTTGAAGCTCTTGATATTGCCACGTCCGCTGTTGTCCTCCAAGTCGAGATAGGAGTCGATGACGCGCAGCTGTCCGCTCTCCTCGATGCCCAGGAAGGCGTAGATCAAGTGGGTGCACAGAAACGGATCGATATCGTCCACACCGAACTTACCCGTGCCGGGTCGGTACACTGACCAGGTCCCCTGATAGCACACAACATGCTCTGCGAATCATTGGGATTAGGCATCTTTTGGCATCGGGATGTTAGCTGTGTGGGTGAGTACTTACTTGAGGCATTGCCTTGAGCGACCGACGAAGCAGCCATAAGGACTGCCCCGAGCAACAGCACTAGAACTTGCGATGATCGCATCCACATTGCGCTTTGGGAAAACTTCTTCAGCATTGATCGAACTTTCCGTCGAGATCGCGACTTTTATACGAACGGAGATTATTGATAAGGAGTGCAAGACGTTGTAAAATGTATTTACGTTATTTACATTAGCAAAGAACATAATCGACGAAGTGTTTATATACTTGCGCCGGACAGCAAGGCAAACACAGGTCCAACACGATTGCACACTTAGGAAAGTTGAAGGCCAAGACCTGGTCTCCGAAACAAAGATAACACCTAAATGCCAGCGCCTGGCCTGGCCTGGCCCCTAGAACTTCTTCAGCTTGGAGAGCTGATTGTTGCGCCGCAAGGCTAGCTTTCGCAAGCGTCTCCAGTATTGCTTCGAATTGGGATCGAGCTCGTCCAGGGGTATAATCCGTTCCGTGTTGAGTGTCCACAGCCAGTCGGGGTACTCTGCATCCGGTTTAATCTGAATTGGTAACAAAACGATGAGTTTAGGAGGTCGCTCATACACTCTTCTGGGCACTCTCACCTTGACGTCCTGGCCAGTCTTTAGGTAGTTGCTGCCGCACACATAGTTCACCAGTTTGTTGGCGTCTGTTTCCACGGGAATTACCGTCTTTTCCATAATGGGTCCAAGCTTTCCCAGTTTCTTCTTCTTGGCCGCTGTAAATCATGGGATAAAGGTAAAGTAAAGTTTATCTGATTTAGATTGAGGCTAACTTACCTGGGGCTGCCGGCTTCACGGCATAACAACGGGTTGATGTTGCCAGTGCTGGAGCAATCAAACGCTGCCTCAGCATAGCCAATGCCGCAGTAAAGCTACTCATAATTCTTAATTTTTGTTTTCGCTTCAATTTAATTGACAAATAACCATTTAACTGCTTGAAAATTCTGTTTTGTTGTATAATCTGGTGCAGCAACAATTCAGCCCTGACATGCGCAAGTGTGGTCACACTACGGTGTAGCGATGGCCTATTGACAAACTCTCACGAGAAATATCGAGAATCAAATTTGAATTCCAATTTCAATTTTCATTTTACTTCCATCTGAATCGAAATATTAATAAAATATGCAAAATGGGGAAATACAGAGGAAAGTAACAGTACATTTTTTGTCATCCGGTAACTATTAGAGCAGATATCACACAATCAATGAAACATAAATACTATCGGATGAACCCGCATCCACCTCTATGTCGGCGCCGGTTATAATAAATTACACAAGTGCAAAGAAATAGTATAATACAAAAATGCCGGGATTTCGAATGCCCTCCAACCGGACACTGGGAAACATATGCGTTTACGGCGCCGTTGCATCCATATCTGCGGTCATGTACATGCGCTGGAAGATGGAGGACCGGGTGAAATCCTGTGATTACTACAAACTGGCCATCAGTGCTCTGAGACACCACAAGGGAGCTGTGAAGCTGCTGGGTGAACCCATCAGAGAGTCGGGCATTGATCTTTCCAACGCAAATAACAACTGCAATGCGGAGAAGGCGCAATTGGAGGTCTCAGTGCATGGCAGCAAGGACAAAGGTAAGCCGAGGGCACAGCAAACTATCTTTATGGAGACTTAAAGCACTGCTCTGCAGGAACCTTGTACTTCTGGGCGTCCCATCTGCCAGACAAAGGCTGGCTGATTGACCGACTAGAGCTGGAAACGAAGCGTAATCCAGACAAGCGTTTCCTGCTCAAGAAACCCGAGGATGTCCCGGACTATGTTGTGCCCGAGTCTCATAACGCACAGCAGTGGGCGAATGCCACATTGCCCTACCCGCCTCACCAATCAGAATCCACGCAGCAGGAGAACGCGACTAAGAGGATCTATGAACAGTCGCTAAACGAACACCCACAACAACCAGAGGAGCAGCAGGAGGCAGGAAACTTAAAGAGCCATTAATTGGGTTATAGAAATGTAGTAACAATTTCCGATTTAGTTAGTTTATTCTTATTAAATTTGACTAATTCAAGCAATCTTAAATGTTTCATATTTAAGGTATTTTAATTACACATTTATTATTGTTGTTGTTTGTTAAAAAATCAAAGTCTTTTGTTGATGAAAAGCTGGCTAAAATGTCATTTACTTAGCTGCCTATGCTAATAATGTTCGGGTAATGGGGGAAGCGTTTGAGTTGAGAAAACTTGACGGGATGAATGTGGGTAGTACTAAGTGGACTACTATGCATGAGACAGGCTCTAATAATAGTTGAAATACATTCAATCGGAGGCGCAGTTCCAAGTGTTTTGTCCAAATTAAGCATTCTTACAATTGGACGGGACGGGATGGGCCCACACACGAGCTACGCTGCTCATACATATAGTGCACTGATCTTGTGTTTGTTGATGATTGTTTAAAATTAGAATAATACAATACATAAGTCAGAGTACTCGTACATGATAAAAACCGCGTTTAATGCTCATTCTTAAACGATAAAGGCGACAATTGGTGGCGAGTGTAACCCAAACGAGGCAACAGCGCATCATTCATTGTCCAAACTCATTTAATTGAATCATCTCTGATCGTAATTAAATTTATATGCAGCTATGCATGTGCAGTGCAGTGCATTCATCGTTAGTTATAGTATATAACACATTGTAAATACACGTTGTATATATATATGTACGCATGTATGTATATGTTGTATGTGTGTATGTGTATAGGCAAATTACAGACATTTAGTTTTAACTTGTATTCGTGATCCTGTTTCATCTTCTGCGTGTGTCGCGTTCCTGCTCGTTGCTCGGGATGTTATAATTTTAATGCTGCTATTTTTCAGTTACATATCTCGCTTGGCCATTGCAAGTGGAAGACTGTTGGGCCGCTTTGTCGACTGCTGTGCTGTCCCCTCTGGTTCCGCTTCCGCTTGCAGCTCCTGGTCTTATTGCGTTTTCAGCTCCTTGCCAATGCTGTACGAGACGATTTTGCTCCAGTCGATCTTGGTCCTGGTTATGGGCAGCTGGCGGCGCATTGCCTTGAAAGTCGTGTCCGACATCGTTTGATAATTCTCCGAAATGGCCAACTGGTACTCGTTCTCAGCCTCTTCGATGAGGCGCATCACTTCCTTGGCCATCTGCTGTTCGTTGGTGATCACAACACTCTCGCGGCACTCCTTCGAGGACACCAGCTGAACGTTGCCGTCCTCGTAGTAGTGCACCTGCACCTTCAACACGCCCTTCAGCTCGGCCAAGCCACTGCCCGCCTGGAAGGTGACGTGCCACTGCGACCGCCATCTGCCGTTCCAGTAGTTCTTCGGCTGGAACTGGTGGTCCTCAATGCAAATGGTGAGCGTAATCTGGTTGCCCTGCGACTTTCCAAACACGGAGCTGACCTGCAAGCCAAAAATTTAAAAGTTATTGTGTGATTTAACAGTGGAATTCGCCAGCGTACCCCGTGCCTATAGTGATTGGCAGTGTATGCAAGCGTCTCCAGATCCAGGGCCGCCCTCCAGGTCTCCGCATTGGCATCCGCATCCACATCCTGGTAGTCGGAGGCCTCTTTCCGTAGGTGGTCGTACTTGAAGGCCTTGTTTGTGCGTGGATCATAGAAGCGACCGTTGCCTGAAAGATTATTTGCATTGCCTTATCAGTAAGGAAAGGAAAGTCTATGGCCTTTGGTATTTATACATCAACAAAAACGAACACCAAACGATATCAATAAAGTTGAAATTTTTGTGGTTCGTGACTCACAATTAAATGTCATCACTGCAGGCGAGGGGGATGGGATCGCTGCTGCACGAGTATGCCCATATATGGGCAGATTCATGGATTCACGGATGCGATTCTTGATACTAACCCAAATCGTTGAACTCCGAAATGATGGCGCTGTGGTTGCTGTTCTCGATGCGCACCGGTGTCAGCTGGTCCTTGTTGTACTGTGAGAAGGCGTGGCTGGCACCGTCCTTCAGCAGGGCGTCGTTCTTGAGGAGCTCGCGTACATCGTTGAACACCTCGTTGAACTCGCCGGGCGGAGCGTGCAGAATGAAGTCGGACACAATGCGCACCTTTTCTGCATCTGTAATCTGTGTTTGTTCCATAATTCCGTTGGTGATTCACGAAATCGGGGCAGGGGCAGTTGTTTGGTTTTGTGTGTTCTTTTCTCCGCTCCTCGTGCTTGCTCGGGATATTGTTTCAGTGGTCGGCGCTGCTGGGCTGCTTTTACTGGTAATACAAGTGTTTTCTTTTAATGGTTTTCTATGATACTAATATACAAAAATACTGTGAGATCTTTTTTCTCAAAATAGGACAACGATGACGATTCAGCAGGGGTGGAGAAACACCGACGACACTATCGACAATATCGATGGCTTGGAATAGATTCGTTTTTCGACCATCGATATATCGTTTGAGTGAAAATATATATATATATAATATTTATATATAATATATCTAAAAGAGCACTGGTTTCATCCGAAACAGTAAAACCAATTAATGTTGTAGCATTTACTTGTTAGTTTAATTAAAAAATTTAATTTATCGCACAAACTTACTCGATTGAAATATCGATGGTATCAATGTCATCGACCGTAATATCGGACTGCTGTCAGCTCTAACACGCTCCTGTCGATATCGATACATTTTCTCTTCAACTTTTGAACTGCGCGGTTGCTGCGCAGCGTCGATCGTAAAATAAATAAAAGCTGGATCGTATCGTACGAACTTTTTTTCGGCTAGATTCGGGAATGAAACGAACAAAAACTACATTTTACTATAAATTTACTAGTAAATTCGGTGAAAGTGTACAACAAATAACGAAAACATACGCGAACAGTGCCTTGAGTTGGTAACAAATACCAATGAAAAAAGACTGAAACCCCGACACACACACACACATAACCGCGCGCGCGCTTGCCTACAAGTGTGTGTGGTAACCACTTTTTTTCTACCTGGTCTTACCTGTTTTGCGGTGTGTGAGAGCGCGGCGGCCTAAGAAGGGAGCGCCAAAGAGAGTGTGTAAAAGATAAAAGTGAAGAAAATAACAGAAAAAGCAACAGCTAAATCGGAAAATACTTGGAAAAAATAATAAAAGCGCGCACTGTACGAGTTCCGTTGAATTTTGTTCAATTTGTTCGATATTGATATTTAGACGGCTGCGTTGCTGTTGGTTGCCATGAAAATGCAGTCTAAACAAACGGTGGAGCGTCGACGTCAGCGTTAGTTCGCACTCACTCACTCTACACAAACACACACACACACATGCTCACAGTGCATTTGAGAGATAAAAGCAAACAAAAGTGGAAATAGAAATACAAACAGAGCAGAGCAGAGCAGAGAGAACGTAAAAGTAAAAGGTGTGCGGTGAAGTAGTGGTAGTGATCGAGTGTGTGTGTACCGTACCGTGTGTGTGCCAGTGTGGATAAATACTGGGGTGATTCACAAAAGAAGTGCTCAAAAAGTTGTGAGATGGCGGATGTCTGCTAAATGAAATTCCACAAGTGTTCAGCCACCAACTGCAATAAAATGTCGGTCAGCAATCGCCTCAATCAAAATCCGAATTCGAATTCGAATCCAGCCCAGCAGCAGACACATCAGCAGCACAAACGAAAATGTCGGGATCAGAGGCACACCCACACCCACAGCCACAGGAGCAGGCTGCTCCTGGCCGTAGCCGTGGTAATCAGCATCATCTCACCCGCCCTCTCAGCCCAGACGCTGCCGGATAACAACAACTACACCGGCGACAATCGCAAGCCCGCCTTCAAGAACTGCGCTGGCTATGCGCCCTCCGTGAAGGAGGAGCAGCCCGAGAACACCTACGTCTTCATGGTGCAGGCGACGGATCCCGATCCCAACCAGGAGATACGATACAGCCTCGTCCAGTCGCGCTCGGAACGACCCAAGTTCTTTATAAACCCCACCACGGGCGTCATTGTCACCGGCCACACCTTCGATCGGGATGAGCCCATCCACGAGAAGTTTGTGTTTGTCACCGTCCAAGCCACGGATAACGGCCTGCCGCCGCTCGACGATGTCTGCACCTTCAACGTGACCATCGAGGACATCAACGACAATCCGCCGGTGTTCAACAAGGCGCGATACGACGAGTCCATGTCGGAAAATGCACAGGTAAGTTTGGAGCACAACGGAGGGCCAAGTACGCGGACCCTGGATTACTGCCGCTTGGTCTCTTCCTCTCTCTCTCTCTCTCTCTCTCTGTGCGACGGTCCACGAGTGACGTCATGCCCACGCACCGCCCCCTGCCCCCACCCCTCAATGATGTCATGATATTTGAGCAACAATTTAATTGGCTTAGTGGCAATTTATGGGTCATTGCCATTGTCGCCTATCCGTCGCCCACCTGCCCGCCTCCCCACCACATACACACACACACTCACAAACACTCACGACTTCCAGCGATAATTAACAGCTCTGTGGGCTCCTCTGGCGAACACATCTTCTTGGGCGGAACAAGTTTTCCAGGCCACAAGCAGCGTAGGAGGGTCGTCTCAGACGGGTTTGAGTTCATTGCTCGGCCCGGCTCGATGCAGAGAACCTTGAAATGAAACCCTTTCCAAGCCAGCCCAGCCGCCTTTCGCCTTTTCTTTCTGCTTTTCCCCCCACTAGTTTTTGTGCGACGGAAAAACTTGTCGCCAGGCAATGGAAGAGCTTAGTGGAAACGAGAATAACAAAATAGTGTCCCAATGCAAAATATGTACAGTTTGTCAGTAAAGTATTGAGATGAAACAAATAAAAGAAGTGTGAATAGTGTGAATAGTGTGAATAGTTTGTGTTTCCATTCCGAACCAATAAATCTTATACACAGCTGCTCCCCAAGGAGAATTAATGGGAACCACAAATATGATATTCCTGGAAATTATCTCAAGCTCATGGAATGGAAAATACTATTTCCGCCCGGCAGTGATGCCATAGAAATCGTAGGGGGGAGAATCCCCATTTTCGCCTTTTCCTTTCCCCTTTCGTTTCTGTGTAGTATTTTTAGAAAAGCTCTCTGAAAGCCGTCGATTTTCCCTGTAAAGGTTTCAGTTTGGGTTGCACTTTTGTTCAGGCAGGAAGCAGTAGATTTTGCAAAGAAAAAAGGAAAGATGTGCTTATTCCTGATTTGGGCAAACTTGCAGGAAAGTTGGGTGCAGAGTTCGGTCATCCACCGAAGAGCCCCTTGTGTGACCCTCTCCTGAAACGTCTTTTGATATTGTTTGAGGCCTTATTCCCCACGTCTTTTACTTGCAGCCCGATACGGTGATCATGTCGATCAGTGCCAGCGACTTTGATGACCGCAACAACAGCATCATCGAGTACGAGATACTGCGGGAGCGGGACTTCCAGTACTTTAAGATCGACAAGGAGTCGGGTATCATCTATCTGAATCGACCGATTGACAAGCGACCCGGACAGTCGTACACGATCAATGTGCGGGCATACAACATAGTGCCGGATCCGCCGCAGGACGCACAGATCGAGGTGCGGATACGCATTGTGGAGTCCTCGATCAAGCCGCCCACCTTTGTGGACCCCATCGATATGCCCATCTATCTGAAAGAGGATCTCAAGAACTTCTCGCAGCCCATTGCGACGCTGACGGCAGTGTCCAACATGCCGGACAAGCCGGAGGTGATCTTTGAGCTGATCACCGGCCGCACGGAGCAGACGAACGGCAAGAACACGTTCGTCTTCAATCAGATTGGCAACGAGGTGACCATCAGCCTGGGCAAGCACCTGGACTACGAGGCCATCACGGACTACACCCTCACGATGAGTGTGCGCAACACGTTCGAGCTTGGGGCCGAGCACCAGATCAAGATTAAGGTCGAGGACGTCAACGACAACATTCCCTACTTCACGGAGGTGAAGTCTGGCACCATCCTGGAGAACGAGCCGCCGGGCACGCCCGTGATGCAGGTGCGCGCCTTCGACATGGACGGGACAGCGGCCAACAATATTGTGTCCTTTGAGCTGGCGGACAACCGGGAGTTCTTTGCCATCGATCGGCACACGGGCAACATCACGGCCCTGACGACATTCGATCGCGAGGAGCGGGACTTCTACAACGTGAAGGTGATCGCCAGCGACAACTCCCCGTCGAGCCTGTTCGACAACGGAGAGCCCAACCGGGGCCATCAGGTGTTCCGCATTTCCATTGGCGACAAGAACGACCACAAGCCGCACTTCCAGCAGACCAAGTATCTGGCGGACAAGCTGCTCGAGGATGCCAACACCAACTACGAGGTGATCGAGGTGATGGCCGAGGATGAGGACAACGCCTCGCAGATCCTCTACAGCATCGAGAGCGGCAACGTGGGCGATGCCTTCAAGATTGGCCTGAAGACGGGCAAGATCACGGTGAACCAGCGCCTGGACTACGAATCGATCACCGAGTATGAGCTGAAGGTGCGAGCCTTTGATGGGATCTACGACGACTACGCCACGGTGGTGATCAAAATCGAGGATGTGAACGACAATCCGCCGGTGTTCAAGCAGGACTACAGCATCACCATCCAGGAGGAGCGAGCCTTCGACAACTGCATCCTGACAATCGAAGCGTACGATCCGGACATCAAGGATCGCACGGCCGACCAGCACATTGTCTACTCGATTGTGAAGGACGACTACAAGAAGCTGCTGACCATCGACAACAGCGGCTGCCTGCGGCTCATCCAACCGCTGGACCGCGATCCGCCCAACGGCCACAAGAACTGGCAGATTCTGATCTCCGCCAGCGACGAGGATGGGGTGGGCACCACCCTAAAGTCGGTGAAGGCCGTCACCATCACGCTGCAGGACATCAATGACAATGCCCCCTTCCTGGTCAACGAAATGCCCGTAAAGTGGCCCGAGAACCGCAATCCCGGCCAGGTTGTCCAGCTGCAGTCGAACGACTTTGACGACGTCCAGAATGGTCCGCCCTACACCTACGGCATCGACAGCGAAGCCTCCGCCGACATCAAGACCAAGTTCAGCATCGACAATGACTACCTCTTCGCGAATGTGATGTTCGACCGGGAGGAGCAGAAGGAGTACTACATCCCGATCCGCATCAGCGACTCGGGTGTGCCGCGGCAGAGTGCCGTCAGCATACTGCACCTGATCATCGGCGATGTGAATGACAATGCCATGACGGAGGGCTCCTCCCGCATCTTCATCTACAACTACAAGGGCGAGGCGCCCGACACGGACATTGGGCGGGTGTTTGTCGACGATCTGGACGACTGGGATCTGGAGGACAAGAGCTTCAAGTGGAAGAACGACATCTCGCACGATCAGTTCCGCCTGAATCCCAGCACGGGCATGATCACCATGCTCCAGCACACCGGCGAGGGGGAGTACGTGCTGGAGTTCACGGTCGATGAGGAGTCCACCTACATACCCTACCATTCGGTGGATGCCGATGTCACGGTGGTCATACGCGAGCTGCCCGAGGAGGCGGTGGACAAGAGCGGCAGCATTCGCTTCATCAACATCACCAAGGAGGAGTTCATCTATGTGCCGCGCGACATGCAGTCCCCGGAGGCCCTCTCCCTGAAGGACCGCCTGCAGCACTCGCTGTCGAAGCTGTTCAACACCTCGGTGTCCAATGTGGACGTCTTCACGGTGCTCCAGAACGAGAATAACACGCTGGACGTACGCTACTCTGCCCACGGATCGCCCTACTACTCGCCGGAGAAGCTCAACGGAATGGTGGCCCAGAACCAGCAACGGCTCGAGAACGAGCTCGATCTCCAGATGCTGATGGTGAACATCGACGAGTGCCTGATCGAGCGACTCAAGTGCGAGAGCTCCTGCACGAATGAGCTGCACAAGAGCTCGGTGCCCTACATGATCTACTCGAACACCACCTCCTTCGTGGGCGTCAACGCCTTTGTGCAGGCGCAGTGTGTGTGCGAGGCGCTGCTGATGAACCACTGCCTGAATGGGGGGACGCCGCGCTACGGGGAGAACGATGTATGCGACTGCATCGACGGCTTCACCGGCCCCCACTGCGAGCTCGTCTCGGTGGCCTTTTACGGCAGCGGCTACGCCTTCTACGAGCCCGTTTCCGCCTGCGACAACACGAAGATCAGCCTGGAGATCACCCCTCAGATCGACCAGGGTCTGATCATGTATCTGGGGCCGCTCAACTACAATCCCCTGCTGCCGCTGTCCGACTTCCTGGCCCTCGAGCTGGAGAAGGGCTATCCCGTGCTGACGGTGGACTACGGCTCGGGCGGCATCCGAATCAAGCACCAGCACATACGGATGGTGGCCGATCGCTCCTACCAGCTGGACATCATCCTGCAGCGCACCAGCATCGAGATGACCGTAGACAACTGCCGTCTGTCCACCTGCATGAGCCTGGGCGCCCCGCAGGGCCCCAATGAGTTCCTAAACGTGAACGCGCCGCTGCAGCTGGGCGGCAGTCCTGTGGATCTGGCGCAGCTCGGACGGCAGCTCAACTGGACGCATGTGCCCACCCAGCAGGGATTCTTTGGGTGCGTGCGCAACCTGACGATCAACGAGCACACCTACAACCTGGGTATGCCCTCGGTCTTCCGGAACATCGACAGCGGATGCCAGCAGTCGGTGGCGGTGGCCTTCAGCTTTGGCATCGATCGGAACTTCATTATTGCGATCATCGTCTGCCTGGCGCTGCTGCTGATCATCCTTCTGGCCGTGGTGGTGCAGAAGAAGCAGAAGAACGGCTGGCACGAGAAGGACATCGACGACATACGGGAAACGATCATCAACTACGAGGACGAGGGCGGCGGCGAGCGGGACACGGACTATGACCTGAACGTCCTGCGCACGCAGCCCTTCTACGAGGAGAAGCTGTACAAGGATCCCCACGCCCTGCAGTCGGGCATGGGTCGGGATCCCAACGAAATACCCGACATCGGGGACTTCCTGGGCGACAAGAAGGAGAACTGCGACCGCGACTCGGGCGGCCTCACCGTCGACGATGTGCGGCACTACGCCTACGAGGGCGACGGCAACTCTGACGGCAGCCTGTCCAGCCTGGCCTCCTGCACCGACGACGGCGATCTCAATTTCGATTATCTGTCCAACTTTGGACCGCGCTTCCGCAAGCTGGCCGACATGTACGGCGAGGAGCCCTCCGATACCGACTCCAATGTGGACGACGAGCAGGGTTGGCGCATCTAGAAAAACAAACGAAAATCAAAACGAAAAAGGAAAAAGGAAAAGATGACGTAGAAATTCAAAAGACTTTTTATATGCTAAGAGTTGTATGGATACATGGAAGGAGGAGGACTAGGTGGAAGGATGGTGTGCAGGGGGGACAAGGCGCCGGCCTAGCCGGCCCCAAAGTAAGCCTCAAGAGATACATATGTATACATATGTATGTATGTGTAGAAGTAAATCCATTCTTTATATAGAAGAGCGGAAAGGGAAGTGTGGGGGGTGGGGGGTGGGGACACCCCTTGAGGACACGTTTTTGTTTTCTGTTTTGTAAATGCAAAAAGTGATCTTGATCTTACGTAAGCGTAACTATATTAGTATATATAATTAATTAAGCAACTGCGAACAAACACAAATAAATGCAGAAGTGTTTTCATTTACAAACAAACAAACAAACAAAAAATACACAAACAATTCAGAAGAATTACAAGAGAGAAAACAAAATATTCCTACAGATGAGAGATCAGTAACAAATTGCATTTTACATTGCATATTCCCGACATTAGTCCGTAGTTTATTTTGATAGTTTTTCTTATAGCATAACAAAACTAATTTCAAGACAAACACTTCAATAAGGATTCGTTGAAACTTCCGAATAAAAAGAAAACAAAAATCAAACGATAACTCAATTTGATAAGACAAGTCGATAAACTAAGCTAAACATTATCCTAACCTTTAAATATATATATATCATCATTTATATAGAACCTTAGACCCGCGACCCCATCAATATCAGCATAAGTTCTTAGGGTTGTCTCTAGTACTACGTGTATAAATCAGTTTAGAGCTTAAACATAAATCTATATCGAATCGAGAGGTTTTTTAGTTAAGGCAAAGAGAGCAAAGAGAACGGAGTACAGTACCAATTGTGCAGCCTTCATCCATGCTATATAGGAATCGAAATATACATATATATATATACATATATATGTTAAATCTACATAAGAAAATGTTTAATAAATCAATGCGATATGTATTTTTGTAAGTCTTTTTTCGCGTATCCACATGAGAGGAGGAGTCGTAAACCTCTATTTTTTACATGCCAAGGCGAATCAATATTAAAAACTGAAATACAAAATATAAAAATAAAAAAAAAACAATTTATTTATATACAAGCTTAGTACATACTATTAAACAAATGTATCATTTACAAACCAACGAGAAAGCCACACAAACACACACACAATAATTGTGTTAAAAATAAAAACATAATAAAATCCAAAACATAATCCCCTCGTCTGTTAATCAGTTATTTGCGGGTGAGAGATAAGCGCGAACGCGGAAGCAATTCGGAGTACCTATGGGAAAATGGTGGATTAAATACGCTACAAATCGAAACAGCAGCTGGTTTAAGGGGTTCGTTCTACGGCACTCCCCACGTAGAACTATTGGAACACAGAGTCTTTTCTCCACAACAGACACAACACACACCATATACATATGTAGTATATAGAGTACGCTTATATACTATTCTGCTGGTTAATTGGTAAGCCATGGACTGAGAGAGGGGCACAGCACAGCACAGCTACTGTAAATGCCGGGCCTCGTTGTTGGAGGAAAAGCGTCATTATCTTATCAGCTGAAAGTAGGTTACGCGCCTGCCTTTTGGATTCGTCGTGGCCCGTCCGTCGTTCGGTTACAACAAATCGATTGCGGCACAAGTCAATGAACAAAATTGGAGCAATTCACGGGTAAATAAAATAACTAAGTGGAAAATGGAAAAAATTCCCTTGTGTGTGTGTCTGTGCATCTGTGGGAGCAGGTGCTGCAGCTGCATCTCAACTCGAATCTATGATATCCGTTTGCTGTTTCAATTAGATTTGCATGACCGATATGTGAAGAGCAGGGGGCCAGCGATTGCCACTCTGTACCAGGCTTAGATATTGTGAATTTGTGTGTGCAGCTGCCTAAGGGACAGGGACTGGACTGTCATTGCAGCTGTCGAACGAGCCTTCTTTGGGAGGGCTGAAGATCTTTACCTTGAGGTGAATACACATGAGAGTTGATACACTTAAAAACTGAAATAAATCTCCGATTCGGTGTCAGAAATCATATTCTTCAAGTTACTTTTAATAGACTCCCAGTACAATATTTTAAACCATTTAAAAACCCCACCAGAAACCCATCAGAAACTTGAAGCATCGGAGCCCCACTTCAACTTTTTTGAAAGAGATCCAAATGGCTTGTCAAGGGTCCATCAAATATTCAAATTTCAAATCAATTCAATGCACTCTCAAGTACAACGAAATGTGAAATTTCGAGTGCCGAACCAGAGAAAACCCACAAATTTCTTGGTAACAAAAAATTCCCTTTGCGGAAATGCCACACAGAAAAAATCAACTGAGCTGAATTGCCGACGAACGACAGATGTCTTTTCAATTTTTGAGTTTCGGTTAAAAAAAAAAACCAAAAGAAAAAAAAACTGCAAGAAATTTTGGGCCGGACATGCCGACGTGAGGTTTCACCGGCAACATGTGGCATAGCGGAGGGGCTCAGAGTCGTCTCAGGTCGAGGCTCAGAGGAAGCCTAAGGGAGAGACAGAGAGCGAGAATAAATTGAAGAAAAATGGTTGAGTAATCAAATAACCTCTTCTGGCGGCGGCTACCTGTGCGCGCAGCTGCAGCAGCTGCCACCGCCACCGTCGAACACTCCTCTCAGGTGTGTGCGAGCATGGGTCCGGGATGGGATGTTTGGCCAATGGATTAACATAAAAGACGAGAAGAAAATAAAAGAATCGGGGAAGAAGCGGCAGTTGAAGCAGTCGTAGAGGCAGCAGAACAAGCCAAGCCAAGACCGAGAGCTACCTGTACAGTGTACACTCTCTCAGGTACACGAACACACACACACGCAGCAGATACTCAGATACCTGCAGTTCTTGGCTCTCTCTCCCTGAGAGAGAGAGAGAAGTATCTCTCACACACACAGCGTCAAATCTTTAACGGACAAATGAAAGCAAATCTTTGTGTTGTGTTGCGCTGTGGCAAACTTGGCTTGAAGTAGAGAAAAAACAAAAACCAGTATTTGCCAAGCGGCTCAAAGCGAGGTGTGTATCTGTTGGATACCAGTAGGTACCTCGCTGTGGATTCTTGAGTGCAGAATCGCCTGAGCTGCGGCCCCCAGTTTGAGTTTTTTTTTCCATTCCTCGGACTCCACTCCACTCCAATCGACTCCACGCCACTTCACTCGTTCTGTCACACACGACACCCGACGCCCGCTTCTTTTGACAGACAAAGATACAGATACAAAGACAGCAGCAGCTCACAAAACGCAAAACAGACACAGCTGCAGATACAGATACAGACGGGAATACAGGCGAGTGGTATTGATGGGGCACGTCTTGGCATTTTACTACCTGTTGATGGCGATGCTGCTGCCAAGGCCTCGCTTTGATTAATTACAGTGGAACGGAGTGGAGCGGGGTCCAGGTGGAGAGCAGAGGAGTGAAATATCCCTGTACGACTATTGCAAGGCACCCAAAGTGCTCATTAACACTCGCTGGCCATTCATCATAGTTTCAATTACAAAGCTAACCACCAGACAGGCAGACGATCCAACTACCGGGCTATAGATTTCAGCTTCTCTTGCGAAAAGACTTGTCCATTGCCTATGCTAAATTTAAATGGCGAAGACACTAGTAGCTGCTCCTCTAGCCGCGGCGAAAAATGTTAATAAATTCCTCCCTTTTCCGTTGTGGAAACTGCAATAAATACTCGGCAGCATTTGGCATTTGGCAAAAGTTCTGCCTTGGGAAATATCACAGATATAGATTTCAGATTTTTCGCTAATGAATTCCTCCCTCTTCCTTCCGCCTGCAATTAGCACTTCTTTCTCTTGGCCTGACCAATTTAAGCTGCATTTCTGCTGGCTGGCTCCACCTTCGGTTCTACTCGAATGGCCACAATACCCATGGGAAACTTTATTGTTTGCCTGTTATATGTATGTTTTTCTTTTTTTCGTTATATGCACTTTTATGATATATAGTGACCACAAACGTCCCCCCAACCCCCTCACCAACCCATGCCACCTTATAGGGCACTAATAACTCTATGAAGTCGCGTACGTGGCTTCTGTGCTAAAACGCTTATTAGTTGGCCCCGAACGATCCTCTGCAGCTCTGCAGCTCTCTCGATCTCTCGTTCTCTTGTTGTCTTGTTCGGAATGCATAATGATGAGCACACAGAGCTCATAAAGGGAAATTTTCATAAAAGCCAGCGAAAAGGCCAAGAAGAAGACGATAAAATGCCACTGACCATCCTCCAACCATCGGGACGTGCCCGCCCGTTCGTCTGTGGTCGATTCTTTTCGATTACCGATGCCCGGCACGTACTCGCGCCTGATTTGTGGCGATCAGCATGGGATTGTTACACTGGTGGCCAAAATAGAGGGCCAGCGGGATTACAAATAAAGGTAGAGAGAAAGAGCCCCAACCAAAAAGCAAATTCTTGGAATGCAAAATTCACTGTAAGCCAACGAGCGGAATAAATAGAAAAAAGGTGAACAAATTCACACTCTGCCGCAGACTCGGACTCAAGCTTAGGTCTCGCTCTCGCTCTCTCTCTCTCTCTCTCTGTCGCTGGCTGTGTGCCCGTGCCCCATTCCATTCCGTTGCTCTGGGACTGAAAGCTGAAACACTTTGGAAAAATATTGCAATTAAGCAGAAAATATGGTCTTAAACTAGTTTTGCCACATTAACGAGGCGAGCACCTGACAAACTAACACTACGCCACATCACAGATGGGGGGGCTGGGGCAAACATCAGCGACTAAAACAAAAGCAGAAAAGTATCCAAAAATAAGTGTAAATATTCACAGCACAACTTTAAAGTTTAAACGAAGAAATTGAAATCAAAGTAATGTAAAATGTAAAAATCATTTAACGGGCGAGCTTGTTATGCAAATTATAGAAAACAATCTTTATGTTTATTTGTTTATTCTATACCGATTGTAGAATTATATAGCGCTCCACTATTCTATACTTTAGCAGCTTTTTCTTGGCAAATTAATGCTCCCACCCATGGGATTTTCTCTACCACTCATTTATCATCCATGGGCTGCTATCAAGAGCTGCAAATCTAATCGATTTGCGTTGGCTAGAACATATTGTTCATAGCTGCACATTCATTAGGCGTGACATAATATTTGATGGAAATAAATACGAAAACGGAAATAGAAGACAATTCAACCCAACAGAGCGGTACCCCCCCATTCAGGGGTAGTAAATGTTATTAACGCAGAAACATATTTTATTTTATTGCAATTTATTTTGCAGCAGCAGTTAAAGTTGGCCCGAAAATCAGGAAACCATCGAAATGGGGTTTGGGCTAGAGCGCAGTGGGGGGGAGACAATAAATGCAGACCGCAGCAGAAGGGTGGCCCACGCGGCATTGGTGGTGCGATGTACTTCAGAAACTACATAAAGCAAATAAAAAAAACAAAAAAACAAGAGCAATATGCCCAACAAAATAGAACAAAAGGAAGTTCGAAATGGGGGGACAGAGCACAGAGCGACACAACAATAAAATAAAAATGAAACTTCGCTGGAAACCCTACAAGAAATATGACCCTAATATACAAACGAGTGTACGTACGAGTGTGTGTGTGTGTGTGTGTGTGTGTGTGGGGGAACAACAATCCACCCTGAGCAAAGGGAGCGAGAGAGTGAAGCCCAAATTCCGATCAAAAGTGCAGTTCGCGCTGCTGCCACAAAAACAACCCTCGAAACGAGGAGACAAAAGGTGAAATTGTCAATTCAATGAATGGGTTTGGGTTTGGGTTTGTCCTCGGCATCCTAAATAATTGATAAGAAGCCCAGACAGCCCCTGAAATATATGGACGGACACTGCATTCCGAATATTCCACTCGAGTGCGTTTATCTACATATTCTTGTTGGCAGATTGCACCATGTGTGTGTGTGTGTGTGTGTGTGCCCCATAGATAGTGGCCATATCATATCGGTTTTGTGTGATCAATTGTGGAACCCTGATATGCGGCAAGCGCTCGTCTGCTTTGTGGCTTCGTTCCCTTCCACAAATCTCAACTTAGCATAAATATTTATGCAATATAAAAATAAAATGTGCCAGCATTGCAAAAAAGAACTCCAAATTGTGGCGTGGCGAAGGTTTCGCCGCCAAGGCACGTCCGAACCCCAGCAAAAGACATTTGAGCCAGCTAGAAAAGAGTACAGCTGAAAATATATCACAAGAAGGGCAATACTAGCTTTCAGATGCGAATATTTAGATACTCTTGCGAATGCATTTTTTTATAGGGAGAGTTGGTGTGAAAATGGTGTGTTCATCTGTCTGGCAGAGTATCGTAGATACCTCCGCTCTCTTCGTTGCCAACATCTAACCCGAAAGTGTACTACTCTCTGCCAGCGTACAATAAATAAAGTATCTCAAGCAGCGGCAAACGGAGAACTGGAGCAACAAGCTGCTGTCAGCCATGGCGATGGCGATGGCGATGGCGTCGGGTCAAGACGGTCCAAGAAAAGCCAAAGCAACAGCAGGCCGCCACCACACGACATTACCACTAAAATCAACCAAAAAAAAGGGCAGAAAATGCAGCCAACAAGAAGGCAGGCAGGCATTGACACAAAAGTTTCGGTTTACGGGCAAAAGGTGAGGACTGCTGCGCTGCGCTGTTAAGAAAATGCAGACCCCCATCGAAAGTGCAGCCGATCGACCCACATTGAATGGAATGGGCTGGAAATCAACTCCAAAAAGGAATTAGTTGTCAAATGTGGTAAGGCGATATGGAAAATGTAACCACAGTTCGGAGACGAGACAAAGCGGCTTAATGAAGAAATCTGGCTGGAAATGCTGAACATACATAACTCATAACTCACAACCAATGGCCGATGGATATTTTGGAACAGGGGAGACCACACATCGTGAGAATTAACGCCCGAGCTGATGATAAAACACACGTAAAGTGCACTCGCTAATGCACTCCCGGATCTACTCCCATAACAGTTCATAAAACACAGCCGCGAGAGAAGTAAAGCAAACATAGCAGAACATAACAGAACAAAGGGAAAATATATGGCAAGGCATAACAACGCTGTAAGACGATAGCATGGGCATCTTAGAATGGCTGTGCCGAGTGTAATAAACCACCGGGAGAGTGCCAGGCATTTGACAAATTAGTCGGTCATTTGGGAATTTTCAGATGCATTAGGAAGTACCAGACAGAGGACAGAGTAGAGTGCAGTAACCATCCAACATCATGCGTGCCGTCAATTCTTTGTACGTATTTGCTTTGTGTCGCCGCTGCCGCCGTGGCTCTCTCTCTCTCCCACCTTTGAGCCACCCAACAAACCAAAACAAACCCAACAATTTGCTTTTACAGCCCGCTTCTTGTAAGCTCTTCTTTCACTTGCACTCAATTGTTTCATGTCCATGCTGTTGGGGGGGGGACTGGCGACGACGTTGGAAGGTAACTGCGGAATATTATTAATTGGATTTAACGCAATTTAAGCAATGAGCGCAGTGCGTTCCCCCAATTCATTTCAAAATACAAAGTAAGCAACAATAGAAATTCAAATTCCTTGACTACTTTAGCTGTTAACCCTTTCTGCCAGAGTTCAGCATTCTTGGCTATGAAACATCCGAAATGGTGTAACATCTAGTGTTAAATTAACCATTTCAATGCTTACAATCTTCAAGGGTATTTATGAGTCAATCCACCGATTGTTCTTTTGCTGTTTTCTATTCTGTTGCTCACCTTTGTGTTTGGTTTTTCTGCGTAAATTGCATTTTACGCAGCCCCAGAGCTAAGAACGGGGCCATCCATAGGCAGCAGCAGCTGCAGCTCCGCTCCCACCTTGGCAGCTTGCCCCTTACGGATTACCTCAAAGTGCAATTGTCTGTGAGGAGGAATATTGTCCACAAAAGTGGCCTGACATCGTTACCAGTAGCCACTACCAGTACCAGTACCAGTACCGCCCCATCCCATACCATCTTTCATGTTCGCCGTGTGTTAATTTGGTGGGTGCTCTGTCGAACGTGCCCGCACAAAAGCTGAAGTTGCAACCTGGGCAGCCGGGACTGCGGCTGCTTCAAAGAGTGGGCCCAATCCGGGAGTCAAGCTCCAAAACGGCTGACAGTGCATTTCCGCTTGGCTCTCCGACGACACTTCCGTGCGGCATGCCCCCGCGCATGCGCACGCACAAAAAGTCACCTTGGGGACACGACACGACACGACACCGTTGGACTAATTTCGATTGACCCTCCAAAAACGGGGCATTTAAACAAATTAGAAACTTTTGTGGTCGCCAATTGGTGCTGCCATTGAACCGGAAACTCAAAATTCGAAGGGGGCAAACAAAACAAAAGAGAGACGAGACGAGACGAGACAAGTCCCCACAGCATTCATGGGATTTGTGCGTTTCGTTGAACCAAATGAAGCGCGAAATTCAAACAAATCGTTTGAGTGGGAAGGAAAACAATAAACACACCTACTCGAAGATAAAGGAAATTCTAATTCGGAGACAGTTCCAATTCCGCTGGCAAAGCACTTTGCCTGCGAATCCAAATCGATTGAACAATCTGCTCAAATTCCTCTGTTATTGTAGCTCTTTGCTTGAACAAAAAGAATTACGTACGAGTATTGTAAACATTCGTTAGAGTAAACAAAAAAATGTTCTATAATATTTCAGTCGGGCTGCCCTGCGAAATCATCCATAAAACCAACAGAAATGAAGCGTCTCGTATCCCCAGTGGGATTAATTTTTTATTCCCAGCAACGAATGTTTACACGGCGGGAAAGGTGCCCCCATATGGTTGTAATTAGTTGGGATCGTCTGCGTTTTATGAGATACTTGTTACGTACTTGTTTTCTTTTGTTTTCTCTTTTTTTTTTTGGTTTTTGTTTTTGTTATGCAAATCGAGTACGGGACATTCATCAGAACTGGTAAAATTAACATAATTTCGCTATTAAACAGTCGCTACGAGTATTCTGTACTTTATGAATAGGAATATGTACATAGTTTTGTAGGTGGGTGTGTCCCAGCCATTGGCAAGCATAAAACTGAGACCAGCTTTGGCCGAATCTATGGAAATGTATAACCGAAAAAGGTCAATTACGCGACTTCCTCCGGCGGCCCAGTCATTTTCCCAGGCCCGGACCCCGCAGCTAGCCAACCGAAGCGGAGCGTCCTACTCACGCGACTCCGTTTTACACAGTCGAATGCATTTGCACGTTGCTAACAAATTATTTTTGTAGTATGTATACCTACATAAATATTTTTCTTTTTTTTTCTCCTTTTTGGGTTAAAGTCAACGCGGAGGGTTTGGGGGGTTAGTGTGAGCGAGCAGCACCGTCATTATCATGATGAACAATCAACCTCGACACCGACACAGGGGGGAACAGGTGTCATCCGCTTTGCTGCTTGTCCGTCCGTCCGCTTATCTAGAGCTGCACCTGTACAAGATGGTGGTTGCCATGCAAGAGCCACAAAATAGTTGGTTTAACCCTCCCTCTCTCTCTCTCACTCTGAAGGTACCCTTTCTTTTACTCTCACTCCCACATGTATCTAAATATGTTTGGATACTTTTTTGGGGTAACCCACTCAAATTTCACCTTCTTTTGTTCCCTTGAATACTGATTACTGTTAACTCTTAACGCCATTTCGGTAATTTGATCAACATTCTCGCATGTGCTCGCTCGCATTTATATTCCAGGTTGTTTTGAAAGCGTCAAAACATTTTGCTGATTCATTTTCAAGCAAATTACACAACTTAAGCAGAAGTTGGCACAAATTGCTTTGCCAACTTTGCTTCTTCTCTGGCGGCTCTCTGGTCTCTGCTTTGCCATGGTTTGCCATGACTGATGCCTGATGAAACTTCCACGGAATAATTAAGAAATTAAAAAATTAGTTCATTATATGTTGAATATGAATGCGTTGCGAGAGCCAAAGCAGAGAAGAAACATTTAAATGAAATGCAAATGAAGACGTTCGGAACAAAAGCTGAACGCGAGCACTGGCCTGGCCTGGCCTGGGCTGCATAAAAGGTCGGGAGATGCGATGAGATTGCTTACTTTTTGGTGTGTCTACTCTACCCACCATGAGACGGTTCCATTGTCCATTTTCACACGACCGCCTCTCATTCCATTCTCGTCTGGCTGTCTGGCGATTAATCAATCGCTTTCTGCTATCGATTTCAGACAGAGCGATAATTATCGCTTGAGCTTGAGGCAATCGCATGACAGTACTTCTATAAATAGAGCTAAAGAAAATATTGAAACTGACTGACGGACAGTGGAGTCAACATATGTATACTCGTAGAATGTGACATCGCATCCCGCCGCACATGAAACTGAAATCATATCTTATCGGAATCATTATGGTTATCACAACCAACAAGCCTCCTGATAAGGCGGCCCACACTCCCCTCCCCGCCACTCCACTCCAGCGTTGCATGAGAGAAAGGTGTGCACCCACAACGGAAACAGCAGCAGCAGCAACAACTCGTTGCCCCGAAGTTCATTCAACTTCGGCCCAACCTCTTCCCCAGTCCCCTGCTCCTGCCACAGCCCAGCCCAGGGCCAACAATAGAATGCAAAGCTCACCACCACCACTACAACAACAACAACAACAAAAAGAGCTGACGGCTGAATTCGGACTTTGAGTCGGACTCGGGGACCTCTGGCCGCTGATCTGACCCCGCCCTCTTGAAAAACGGCGACAGTACAAAAAGCTGCCCACACAAAAAAAGGCAATGTCTAAGCTTCGGCCGAGGGTCAAACGTGGTCGACATGCGACATACATACATATGCCGTGTCCGTTCAGCGAAGCTCGACTCCGATCCGCTCTGCGCCTTTCCATTCCAGTTCAAAGCCTGCAAATGAGTCACGACCCAGACGACGAACCAAACCCAAATGTGATTCTGGTTGAAAGTTGAAAATTGAGACACACACAGCAATTAGCTGCCATTGCTCGCCGATCACGTGCTGAAAGCAAATGTAAAGTAATGCACAAATGTTCCGTTTTCCCTCTACTTGTGTCGCCTCACCTTCCCCACCCAACC
Source organism: Drosophila obscura (assembly GCF_018151105.1). Classification (NCBI taxonomy): domain Eukaryota; kingdom Metazoa; phylum Arthropoda; class Insecta; order Diptera; family Drosophilidae; genus Drosophila; species Drosophila obscura. The sequence continues at coordinate 8,480,932 of NW_024542774.1, read as the reverse complement.
ATCATTCTCTCGCTCTCTGTAAAGCACAAAAGTTCCGTTTCCTTGCCGAGCATGCGCGACCTCCTTTTTTTTCCTTTACTTTGTTTCGGTTTTCGGACTCTCTGAGAGGTAATTTGAATAGAAGGTAAGGCTGAGTTCCTCCAGTCTTCTCTCTCTCTCTCAGCGCATAAGCAGTGCCATGCATTTTGCAGCATGGGCACATTGTAGAAACCGGTTTTGTGTGCACTGCCTTACCTTCCATCCAATATGCCCTCGTGCCAGGGGCTCTCTGTTCTTCTCCCTCTTTTAGATGTTGCTGTTGTTGCGCATAATTAACAAAAATAACAACAACTTTTTGCCTTTGCTTATTTGACAGTTTTTGCACACAGCTGCCTGCAGAAATTTTGCAATTTTCCCCTTCGCCCCGCTCTTTGTGCATTATATATTGTTCAGATTTTGTATTTGCCGCTGCACTCAACCCCTCTTCCGTTGCGAGTGTTGATTGTCCGTCCACGTCCACCCCATGCGAGTATTCCAGGCAAATCGGTGAGCAGCAGCTGCAGTTCCAATGGGTGCCTGGGTGGAGAATGCGCCGCCAGGTAATGGAATGTCGGAGATCTATGGGAAACTAGATGCCCAATGGCAGGACATGGGTATGTCAGGGAGGGTTAAGTTGCTGGGATTGTGAGTATTTATCCAGCTTCAAATCATTTCCTGCGGGTATGCCTACGGATATGTCTGAACTATCACCACATCAAAATTATGTTTGGGGTGTTTCCAAGCAGAGATCTTCGCACCCGCCAAGAGAAGGGATTTGAAGAGAAGCCATCATGTCTCAGATGCATGAACATTGGGTGTACTATAATCAAATTTGAGAGCCAGCCGAGACGTCATGGAGCTGTCAAAGTGAACCGATTTCTTAAATTCAATTAAATCAGTGCCCCCTTTCCAGGGGATCACGCTGATTGACAGCCATCGTACTCCAGTTTCCAGTTCTTAGGGAGTTTCCAACTCGAAACAACATGGGCGAGGGGAAGCAACAGCCGAAGTCCATTAACGGATCTGAACATGGCGGCCCATTGTTCGAGTAGGGAGTGAGCGTAATCCTAAGATTTGCCTGCAACGCAATTCAAATCAAACTCAAATCAAATCAAATTTTTATTAAGGGTTCGTGCTTCGCAGCATACCCATTATTTATGTGAAACCAAAGACCAAAGATTCATTGCCCAAAAAGTCTGGCATAATAATATATGAATCCCAGGCTCAACCAAAGATTTCATTTAATTAGAAGAGTTCAAATTATTTATGGGCTCATTTTCGAGGGGGAGGTTTTGTTTTGTTTACGCCAAGTCTTAGCTAAGGCCTCTATTTATTTATCCAACAAAAAGCTGAGAAATTTTAATAATAAACTTGTGGGATTCTTGGGATCGGTCTACCCCGGGTTCCATCTTTCCCCCAACAAAGTTGCACACGTTTTGAGATTTACAATCGCCCATAAATCTTCCTGGCGGCTGCGGCGCTTTCCGCTTTCCGCCTTCGGTTGCAGTTGCCCATTAAACGACACCCAGAAATCGGAGCAGGATTGGGGTGGTGGGCATCATGCCAAGTGCTTTCACTTCGTTCGAGACTTCATATATCTGCATATGCCTCTGCATCCACATGCCATGCCACGAATGCATCTGCGAGTTCTGTTTACTTGGCTGTCATAAAACTTTAATGCCTACTTTGGCGCTAATTTAGTTGACGTTTGATGCTCTCCTCTCTCGTCCAGACTCCCACTTCCTCCCCCCGCTGAATCCAATTAACTTTCCATGCTGTTGTTTAGGGCGTTGACGTGAAGCTACCGAAATACCCCCAAAGATGGGCGTTATCACGCCCCGAACGTAGTTCGTGCCTAGTTGCTCGCCGGAATGCCTATTTTGGGTAATTTGATTTGACTTAATGCTCATTGCCATCCGAATGATGACAGACAACGGGCCATTGACATTCTCTGGTGAGTGACATCAGCATGAAAATGCCGAAAGGCAGCCATCTAGTGGTGTCACATAAATAAGTGCCAGCTTTCATGGCTCCCGAAACAAGCTGAGAGCCAAAGAACAGGGCCAAGAGTAGACGCAACTTGTGTAGGATATTCTGTAATTATTTTTATTGGATTTTCGAAGAGTCAGCCAATCTGATTTTCGTTTATTGGAGTGTGGAAACATACATATTCTTTTGGTCAAACGAATATCAGGAAGTATGCCACTTCTCTTTGAAGAATAATGGTAATAATCACAGCGAATCGAATACTTTTTCTCCTCATATATTTGCATTGGAAAATGTTGTGGCGAAGAGAAAAGTAATGCCAGAAATAAACCAAAGAAAAACCAAGCAATTCTGCAGCCATATCAGGATGGAGTTTGCATTTAGCGCCGTCTGCATCTGCTATTTATAGCCGCCCCGCCGATAATCTCCAGCCTGTGATATACCATACCCTTAAAGTGAAGGGAACGTAGACGGAGACTGCCACGATCTCCAAAGGGGTGGTAGTGCTCAATGAGTAAACAAGCAAACAGAGCAAAACAAAACTCTGGCGTCTGATTAGTGTCAAGACGTGCTATTTATGAGTGTCTCGATGGGATTAGCATTAGCCGGCGGCACCAGCTGGGTCCGTCAGTCAGTTAGTCCGTCGAGACTGTCTTTAAAGTGAAGGCAAAGTGTTCCTTAGTCAACTTTGACCTCTTTTTGGTGGTGTGAGCCAGCAGGCCGGGCCTCATTTGATTGCCAACGTTTATGCTTATGGCTTAAGTCTTTTCATTTCTTTTCTTTTTCTTTCCATTTCATTTTGGACATTTTGCGAGTCTGAAAACCAGTTTTCCACTCCACTCCGGCCCGTTTCCAGTTTTCAAGTTTACACAAGTTTACTGTTTGCCAGCAAGAAAGCGGCTGCAACATTGAAGCTGCATTCAAGCCAAGATCCAAGAGCCAAGTCGAGTCGAGTCGAGTCGAGACCCGGGCCAACAGTCGGCCTGACTGACTAACTGCCTGCGACAGACCAGACCCCGAACTCCGATCCCCGTGCCCCCCTCTTTGCTGCTGATTTTGTATCTTGCACCTTGTTTATGCATACAAAAATATTTCCAAGCTTGCAGTTTTTACTTATTTTTTGTTCAGTCTACAGTACGGACTACGGAGTATCTTTGTTTTTCTCGTTTGTGGCATATTTTAAACATGCATGAATATGGGCTTTAATAAAAATAACTTGCCTATGAACGGGGTACGGGTACGTATTGCATGTCTGTCACAATCTGGATCTCTGTTGCCATCTCAGAGACTTAATGGACTCGTAAACCTCAAGGCAGAGATGGTCAAGTGTGATAGTGGGATAGCTAGGAATTTATTGAAGGAATCTAGGAAGGAGTAGGAGAAGTAGTTTTCTGCTGTGAAATTTGAATGTAGCGAAGAGACCTTCCTGGGGGAATCTCTGGCTAATTATCATCCATAGATCTGTCTAGCTGCAGACCATCTCCAGCTGTCATAAGTGGCACTATCGTCTCCACTTTTCCCATTGACACTGAATTATAATTGAGCGTGTAATTTTGCATGTCTCTTTGTGTTCGTGTTCGTGATCACTAATTAAGTTTACGAGCTTTTGAATGAATCGAAATTGTTTTGCTGCCGAGCGGTAATTACAGTATGCGATTCTCTGCACCGTCGTACCTCGTTCTCCCGCACTCGATAGCGATGATGATGATAATAATCATTGTGTTTGGCTGATCTCAAGAGTTGACTGTGTCAAGGGCAGATACATATGTACATGCATACATACAGATGTACACGTACTCGTACATATTTTAATTGCATTACGCAAGACTTGCATTCTCGATAAACAAATGTGAGTTTGGAATGGAAATTGAATGGGTACATAAGAGAGAATTCCCCATTCAGAGTGGAGGGACTGACGCATGCTCCACCCCGTGAATGAGTTTTGCCTTTGTTGTTTTATTGTTTTTGCTTTTGATTTGTAACTTGTGATTTATCAATGCCGTTAGCCATGAATCACACCTTGGTACATTCGAGACCCCAGTTTCCACTCCTGTTGCATTTGCTAACAGCACCCCACCCCATGGGTACTCAAACAAACGTGACATTTACCAGGAAAGGTCTGTGGCTTGGAGTCGGGGCAAAACGGAAGTACGCAACATGAAAGACAAAGCAAACAGAGAAGTGGTGAGGGGGGAGAACTGATAGCGATAGCCACATACTATGGCACGAGAGAGATGAAACCGAAAAAGGTGAAGCTTTTGCACGCCATTAGCAGCCACCCCACCCACCAAATGATATTCCCAGTCCGCTGCCTCAACCTAACCTCAACATGCACGTGCATTCAACAGCGGGAGTATGGCCATAAATAAATGTCATAATGCTGTAAAAATGAAAACTTAAGTGGCACAGCTCTGGGGCGACACGCGACCGCGACCCCAAAAAAAGACATATGCATACATTTATACATACATACATACATACATACATATGTACATCTTGGCTATGGAATGGCATAAATGAAATCTGCAACGGAATTGCTTGTAAAATGCAACGGGGAGAGGAAAGAGCTTAAGATATGGAAAGATTTAAGTGCGTAGGCGCACCCAAGGTAAAAAAACAACAACAATGATGATGATGTGGCAAAATAACAGCTACATATAATATATGTACATATACATATGTACATACTCTCTCTCTCCTCTCTCTTTGTTTGTTCTTCTACTTTGGCTGCGTGTGTCGCAGTCACGCAAACGCGTCGCAACGTGTCGCCGTCACCCACACACGCCAATGCCAAACGAAGACAGACTCCACATTGTTTGTTACGCTCCCAAAGCCCGCTCGACTGTAACCAGAACCAGAGTCGAGCCCCAAGTCGAGCTACCACACACTAACCGTACTAACCATGTGACATGTGACTTCTTCTGACAACATTTCGCAAAAGTTTCAACACGCATACGATGCCAAACAAAAATACAGCGTCGATTCCATGTGGAATCGTTTGCATAACGTCGTAACCCCAGTTATAGCCCCAGCCGCAGCCCCAGGCATTGCCAAACATGGTTTATGGAGCCCAACAAATTGCAATCAACGCACACACAATCGTGTGCTCATGGGAAAAGATCAAGAATCAAGAATTTATGCATAAACTTTAAACATTTGCACCATAAGCGATATCTGCACAATTATATCACCTCACCTCACCTCAGCTCACCTGTGTGTGCGTGTGTACCCATCGCTGGCTTGGCTTTCTTTTTTTTCAAATTTCAGATTTTCACAGATCTAAAAAAGTTCATTCGCAGTCTTTCCGGTCGCTAGTTCTTTTGTGTTGTGTGTTTGGGTGAAAATGATAGTTTATTATCATAATTAATTCGGGTTAATGTTTATAGTTGGCCAGCGTTTTGCTGACTTTCGCTTATGAAGCATTTTTTTTTTTTTTTTGTTTTAATAACGGAATTTTTAATTCGATAAGAATCCCGTTCCCGCAGGGGACACTCGCGCGGCTTTGTTTGCCGCAAACCGAAATCATAACTCCAGAGAGACGCGAGAGTCATAAAAGTTTCCAAGTCGTCCGCCAGTTAATAAATATCAGCAAAGAAGCACTGGAGGGTTGACGTTTTTTGTTTATTTTTGGGACTTAACATCGGATAAACGAGGACTTAACCGAACCGCCAACTGCAGAAAGGAAGGTCTTTCAGGTCCAGGGAATGAGTAATGAAATCAGGCAGCGGACGAGACGGGAGGTCGGTCTCGCAGTACGAGTATTTTTGTTGTTTTTTTTTCGGCAGCTGCCATCCTGGGGTTCATTTCATTACGAGCTCCTGGCAAGGGACGCGTGCGCCAAGTCAAACGCAGGATAACCCGTAAGTGTGTCCTTATGCCGAATACGTAATTCTATTTTGTTTGTCTACCAGACGGGGGATTTTCTCATTTTTTTATGGTTACGCATTCAGAAAGGGCGAATCTGGAGCGGATTGGGGCGGTTTTTTTTTGTTGGGCAAATCAAAGTCTGTTAACATTTTTTGGTTTGTTTATGCTTTGCAGGTTATAAGAATAATAAATCAAATAAGTGAGAGAACATGCAATTGTGGGAACATGGAAGAAATATGAAGAGCAACTGGAAATATGATTTGTGCAAGCAGTTCCTCTGTCTAGGATCCATATACTACTCGTATGGTTCCCCATCCTTATTCTAGTCGAAACCACCCTTGCAACAGTTTTCAGATATCTATAAAGTGCACTGCGAGGGCGTTTTGTATTACAAATTGCTAAAAGTAATTCAATTTCGATAATGCTGTGAGACCCTCTATAGCCCTCAGGGGTGGCTTCCGTTTCCATAAATTGTATCGCTTGACACTCTATAAACATGGAAATGGAAACGGCAATATATTTTGTAAACTTTACATTAAGTGAAAAAGGTTTTGATATGTTCCGAAATTTAATGACACTCACACAAACTCCTACCCCAGTCCAGTCCCTGCCATTGATTAATGGGAAGTACTACTGTATTGCTGCACAGTGCTGCACGACTGTTGCACGACTGTGTAGATCATTTTGACCCAAATAGAAGTCTGTTCGCCCCCAGAGACACCCACTCCATCCCCCAAAGAGTCGTTTTTATGGGAGTTGTGCGTGATGTGAGCAATTATTACTTCTACTTCTCCGACTTGCAGGCTGTTGCCGAGAGTTGTCAGCGACAAATCTTCTCGGTTAGCCGTAAAATCCAGAGGCATGCGGCAAAGTGCTAATCGACAAGGTGGGGAGCGTGCCTCATCACAGGAAGAGGCAGAACTATGGTTCTGTTTTTTTTTTATTAATTTTAATAGCTGTTCAACAATAGAAAAGTAGCTGAAAATAGAGAACGGAATGAGCAATCTATGTATGGTATGGGGAGGGAGCAATGGATATGCCAAAGATACCGAGACACAATACAGAAGACACTCGCGTCGCACAATTGAGGAAGAAAACCACAAATTGTCACCCACCCCAGCCCACGCTCCACGTAAAACGGAAACTTTCGTATCTGAGCGAAGCGAAACGATTCGGAACGATGGCCATCCCATCCAATAGATGTACTCTCGTACTCGTCTCGTCTTGTACTTAAGAGCACTGCAAAACGGGACCCAAGCGATGACAACGACAAAAGTCGCAATTAAAGCTTTGGTGGCAGAGTGGCAAAGTGGGAGAAAAGGGCAGACGAGGCAAAAACATGCCGAAAAAGAAAGATAGAGAGAGAGAGACATTCAATAGATAACTGTAAATGTGGAACAGATAGACAACGATTGGCAATTGTCTTGGTTGTAGGGCAGGGGCGTGGCAGTGGCCGGGGGGAACGAGCAAAAGCGGAAGACAAATCAATCGAATGGGGAGCAAATTTCGAGATGACAATGCGCAGATAGTGTTAAATATATAGACATGGAAAAGCGACTGCCATTCGCTGGAAATACTTGAAAATGCAGTTACGTTTCCTTTTGGGCAGAGAGAAAGCTTCTATTCCAGCAGCAAAGCACTAATTTCGGACCATCAAAGATCAGAAAATAAGCATGAATCGGCTTGCAAGGTTGGGTTAAACTTAGGAATACAACTGGGGATTGCCCGCTGAATTGTGACCACACCTCAAGACTGCAAAATAACAAAAAATAACCGCCTAAAACCTAAAAAATGCATAACCGTCTCAAAGTTTACATTTCTCTGCTTAATTAATCGATCAATTAATCATATAAGCTTCATAGACAATAAATCACAGTTTAGCCCCCCCCAATCGCAGAAGAAAGATACAAATCGAGTGCACATTTTTCAGTGCCGCCTCAGCCATGGACCAATTGAAAATATCTATGGATTGGATCAGCCACCGAATCGAATCGGAATCTTTGATTTGCTCGGCATACACTCGTAATTGAATCAATTGAGTGAGTAGGGGCACAACAGACGCAGAATCAGAATCAGAAGCCACATGACGAACATATTCATAATTAGAGCAGCGCCAAGAAATTCGAGGAAAAATTAATGGAATTGTTAATAATGCGCCAGCACAGATTTCCCAGAGGCCGGCATAAAACCCGTAAAGAGAGAGAGGGAGAACCGCCTCACTGGAAAGGGGGAAGAGCAAGGCGGAACCGTAGTACGAGCAAAGCAATTGAAAGCTTCCCAAATTGTTCAGATTCTTCCCTCTGCTTCTGCGTCTGCGTGGCCAATGCACTTTGGGAATGGAATGAATACTCGTATGTACATATGTATGTATTTATGTATATGCTAATGGATCGATGGAAGTTGGGAGCTCCCATTAAGAACACTTAAGCCTCGAATGCAGACTTGGAAATGACTTTTAAATGGTTCTCTGCCTTGAATTGGAATTCTGCGTGCTTCCAATTTTTATGTTTTATCAAAGAGAGAGAGAGAGAGCGAGAGCGATACTCGTATTGATTGGAAATATTGGAAGCAAAGTTCATATGCGTCACGACCAGAGCAGAGCTTGCCCTTTCTCCCACTCCTCGCCCAGTCGGAGATTTATTATGCTGGAGAGCCGAACCGAACGGAAGCAAGAAGAGAGAAAGAGAGAGTGAGAGGTAGGGGTGCCGTGCCGAAGGGAGGAAGAATGGCAGTTCAAGAATGCCACTTGAACAGCCAACGACGCCGTCAAGCACTCGCATGATGCATATGAGAGCAGGAGAGAACACTAGAGACTGGAATGACAGGGGGATCGGGCAGTACTCGTACACCCAACAAAAGAGTAGGGATCTTCGCTCTGGCTAAGCAGGAGCAGCAGCAGCAGCAGCAGAACAAGATCTGCTGCATCACTCAGCCGGCCTGTGCCTGGCATCGGAAATAATTGCCATTCCATCGGGATACAACAACTGGCTCCTACTGACGACTGTGCATTGGCATGAACCAAGCCAAACCAAGCCCCTAGTTCCATGTGTTTCACTTCATTTACAACAAATGTTGCGTGTCTGGCAGTGAGCGAAAGGGGAGAGACGTAACGGAGACGGAGACCCTTTGGGGAGCTCTCGTATGTGACGAATTTTCATTTGATTTATGCACTCTCCCCTCCTCCTCCATGAGTATTTGCATGCCCGCTGATCTCTATTTTCGGTAGTTTTACAACCAAATCAAATACAATTCGCCACAAAGTAAACACTTCCCAGTGGGCACAATATGTTTCACATTCAAGATGATGCAAGCATAAACAAGTCTGTCCATCACAATGAAATATTCGTTGTACGGAATTTAATATATACATATATATATGTACATATGTATGTATGTATGATGAGCATGGCCCAAGAACTAATCGATCTACGTTTGGATAATAAACCTAAACGCTCATCATTAGAAAGAGAAGAAAAAGTGGCTCCAAGCGATCCATTTTGATGGATTGTTTTGCTCCCTCCCCAAACCACCCCATTCACTCGGTGTACAAGAACAGGCACATAATGGATGTACTGTGTAAAAGCAGCAAGTCCCAAAAAAACATTTCCATTTCCATTCAGATTGTCTGAATTAATGAACTCAAAAAGGAAACAAAAATTCAATCAATCTTTCTCTTTTTCACTTTGGGGGAAACTCCAACGGACTCCAACGCGTGCTCTTGTCATTTTCGATGTGTCCCCACTCTTCCGATGCTCCTCGTTTGCGCCTGCGTCTGCGCAACGCATTCAATCACTTCATTTGTTTAGAGTTCGTCATCGTCTTCGTCTTCGTTTTGGTGTTCGTCTTGGGGCATTCGTCTCCATGGCGGCACGTTCGTTGAGGCTGTAAAATGTTTTATTTACTCTGCACTTATGACCCCGATGCGGATCGGGTTAAGTGAATCTGATACCCATATACTCGTACATATACCCAACCATCGCAAACGGAGGCTGTTGCTGCATTTGCATCTTCCACAATAACGAAGCTGCCGGCCGCTTTATGAGACGACTGTTGTCTGTGTGCCGGATGATGGGTACTGGGGGAGCAGAGGAGGAGGAGGAGGAGGTTATTGAATGTCATTGTAACCAAACACAGACAAATGTTGTGGCAACGTAGCTCTGCAGCTGGAGATGACGCCGAAGCTCTCCGACTCGCAATGTTTTGTGTTCAATGATGAATTGTGTCCCTGATTCCGTAGACATGGGCACAAACATGATCGCTGTCTGGTGGCGAGGCACAGTGGGCATAATGCTCTTTTCCTTTGATTCAAAGTTAAGTAAAGCTAACTGGAATAACATACCACTGAGCCCACTCAGCCCACTGTGCACAGTTCCTTAAGTCGTTGGAGTTTGACGCCAATTGGATGGCAACAACAAAAGCAAGATGCCGATTAGTATGTACACTTGAAGAAATAGTTGTGCCGTGTAGAAATATGCCTGCATCTTTTGTGTGCTTTAATTGCAGAATTGTGCGCAGAGCCCTCGAGTGCAACCTTCGCTGTCTGCCCTGCGCGCAGATGATGCTGGTGCCCAGAGGCCCATCTGCAGATGCAGATGCAGATCCACACAACTGCATCACTGTCTTGGCGATGTGATTAATTGACAGTGGTGTCGCCTGAATTGCGCGGGTTTTATTGAAGGGATTACACGACAGAGGACCGGGCGGACGAGTCGCAATTCCATAAAAACGCAACAGCACAGTGGAGTGAGCAGTCGCATTACTCGTAATAAGATTAATTACGAGCGTCTCCAGCCACAATTCTGGATGCGGATCCTCGGCGGCACACAGCTGCGTGACCACTTCACATTCATATGGTAGCGGAGCGAGTGGAACAGGAATGGGGGATGGGGATGTGGCTGGGCAACTCCTCAATTCAATATTTTGACATTACAAATAAAGTTCCCATTTGGTGGCTCAAGTGTTTCATTAATTTGAAAGCTTTTCGGGTACTTTGTGCCCCTCCAATGCACAGCAGAACAGTGGGCAGGGGGTAAGTGTGTTAATCCCTGCCGGAAATTAGCATATTTGATTCCTTAGCTCCTGTTGGCACGCGAGCCAGACGCAGCTACCAACCACTGGAAATAGCGGAACAATAAGGGGAATAAGTGGGATAAGAGGCGGTTGTAATTGAAATTGAATGAAAGTCCCCCAAGAAAAACTCATTCCATATTCATGATGGGATCTCCCCTGTTTGCCAGGAAGCAAAAGTATGAAAAGTATGAAAAACAATTACATGTTTTATTTTTAATTAACTTTTATCGTGGCCCGAGATGAATAGTACATCTCCCTCAAAGTCCCAAGACGAATTGGCACTGATGATGTCATTCCCGCAGCATTCATCTCCCATAAATCACGAGGCGAGGCGATCGCGAAATATCTTCAAGTTTATGCTCAAACATGCTGAGAGGCAATGACAGCAGTTGGGGCATCAGCATCGGCCACGGAGCTACGGAGCCAGCATGCAATGGAGAAGGGAAGTGGAGCCAGCTGCCACAGATTAGTCAGCGTCAGATTCGAATACGGATTCAGCGACGAGTCTCCGCTTGGCGCACTTTAATTTGCTTCGGGGGCAAGCTGCTCGACTGGTTCCCAACGCAGCGCAGGGCGGGGATGTGGATGTGGGCTACATGGACTAAAGATCAAGGTGAGTGGCGAAAGGAATGTTTGGCGATGCCCCTCCAACCCATCAACAGCCAGAACACCAGCATCTCTGTATTACATTAATAGTTCTCCCACATCAGAATCTCTTATATAAGGAGGGGAGCATTGTCGAAGCCAAAAGATTTAACGGCTGTCGGCTTAAGGGTGACCAAACTTTCTTCTTTCATAACAGCCAACAGACCTGCTAAGATGCCTTTGTTCGAACACAGATATCAAAAGCAAAGCACCCAAAAATAAACCGCAAAAAAGCCAAAGCCGAATCAGCAACACAAACAGATATTCTGCGGCTACCAAAGGTTAAGGTAGGGAGAAAGATTAGGCAAAATCTCAATGCATAAAGGGAATTTCTGGTGGTTTGAGCTCAAGCTCAAGCTCAATATATTCAGTAGCATTAGTATGCACAAGCTGCCATGCACATACCTATGTACCTATAGACGTAAGTACATATACACATATGTACATCTGTCATGTGGCATGACTCACCGCACGCCTCGCCACGACGTACATAAAGTAAAAAGGCCCAAACATGAGTAAATGCACATTCATGGATTTTTTAAATGGGCCGTCGAAAATAAAGAAATAAACTGTTGGAGCCACATATGTAAGAGCGTGACTCGTTTCTTCCCATGCTTCTTTTGCCATTGCTGCGGCTGCCCCAGGTCCCACCAAGTCGGTTGGGCCGTCATTCATTCACGCCAAGAGCTGATAAGTTTTTGTGGCACTTTTTGACTTGTTTGCATATCTCAGTGGCCAACGGAGCAGTGCCCATCGAGCTGCCTGCCTGCATGCCTGCCTGTGGCACCATTTGATATTGGAAATGGACAACTGCAGATTGCGGCTTCAACTGACATTATCACTTCTCACTTGGGCTTTTATTCGGCTCCAGCAGTGGCGCTGGCACAGGAATTTGGCCTAATCCGTCACTAATTGAATCATTAAACTAAACATAAGAACGAAGACTCCATTCCTCTCCACGTCTAGGCCTGCTTCTCCGAGGTCCAGCCCTTGGGACGATCGGCCATAAGGCTCCAATCGTTTTGGGCAATGTTGACGCCGCCGTACTGCTTGGTGGGTGTGTCGGGGAAGAACTCCCAGCCCTGTTCAATGGACATCTTCTTAAGAACACCGGCAATGCCTGTGAGAGAGAGAGTGAGAGCGTTAGATAACCACCAACAATGCAAAGAGACGCGGGAGCTCACTCACCTAGGAAGAGACCAGCACAGAGACCGGCCACATGGTTGTGTTTCCAGGCACCGAAGACGCCACCAGCAGCGAATCCGCCCAGCAAGTAGTTAATTCTGCAATTTAAATAATCGTTATTCCAGGCAGCCAGTCCAAGGTTCTTTCTTTCGCCCACTCACTTGTCATCCTTTCCGCGCGCATTGGTGGCTGCCAGTGTGGTGAGCGTAAATGCTGTGGCCATGCCCATCAGCGGACCCGTGTTGTAGGCAAAGCGCCCCAGCGTGGGCAGGTAGCCCTTTGGCTTCGCCAGCGTCAGCACATCGACTGTGGACCAGGCCAGGCCGGCGGCGGCGGCGTATTTGTTGGTGGCCACAATCTTGCCAAAGGCATCCTCCCCATCGGGATGATCGTAGTACTTGGAGCGTAAGATCGACATTGTCGGCTGAAACACACACGGAAAAACATTAGACACAAACAAAAGCATGGGAATCTTTTCTACCCGCTGCAATTTAGCCACAGGGAACTACCCCCACCATGGCGGGTCATGTTGGCCGCCACATCAAGGGTTATTCCGATTGCAGTACATCATAATTATTGTTAAATATACTAACCTGCCGAAATTTACGTAATTATTTCAGAAATTTTTAACAACAACAGCTGATGGGGTAGAGCTGCAATCCTGCACCGCCATCTGGATATTTTTATCGACAAAATACCGAAGTGTATATTTTTATCGAAAAAATACTGAAAGTGCATAGTTTTCATTTTTTTGGTGAAAATATCCAGTGGCGCTGCAGGATAAGAATATATATAGAAGATGTTTCCTTGCGACCGGGTTAATTCAAAATAAAATTCAAATTCACAGTGGATGTCAATTTAAATGAAATTTTCCTCGCTAAAATGCTGAAAAGAAACTGAGCGCGAATCCGAGAAAAACGGATATAGATATCATCGCAGATCACTTTTCTCTAATTCGAGTCCAAGTCAATGATACCAGTAAATGAGAGCAAACTTTTCGATTTCAAGTCTGGTTTATAATTTATTCTCTATACTAGCTGCACAAACGCTGTGGCACTAATATTAGTTCTTTAATCTTAAGGTGCAATAGAACGCTTTTTATTAAGGTAATTTATCCTTCCCACGCAACGAGAAGAGAAAAGGTTTCTGTTATGCGAAAAGTATGTATTATAGAGTGCAGAATAATAGACGATGCGATTTTGAATTTAGTGTGCTGTATGCGCTTAGCTTAGTGGTAGACTAGTTCTTGCCTTGAGTTTCAAACTAACATTATTCACATAAAATCATGCGGATCGGATCATGGATCGTAGGGTTTACGCATTTGGTGAGACTCTGCGTGCAAGTGGGATTACATTACGAGTAGATTTGACCAAAGTGGGGAACAGTTTCGTAGAGCAGTGTTGGGTGTTGGAGGGGCCATAGAGCAGTTGGCGTTTTCGAAAACAAAACGAATATATCAAAACATACAATATGTATATACAAATTAGTTATCAAATTATTGGCAATTCTGTTTCATGTTAATCAGTCGTAATTTGCTAATTATTTCACTCTGCTCCTGCGATCGTTTCGTTTCATCAAAATTATGTCATCATCAACTTTGCCAAACAATATACAAATATATAAAATTCGATTTGCATATATGTATGTATGTAGTATGTATATCTCTCAGAGCCGAATCGTTTCTCTATTGCTCATCATGGCCAATTATTTCGATATCGTCAGCCAGGGGACTCTCGATTTCCGGCCTGCCCACATTGCCATTTTGTTGATTTGCATCCAAATTAATCAATGATAATGTCATCTTGCTGCTAAGAATGACCTGAAAGCGAGAACAAAATTCAATTAGATCCGAAGGGACTCTGAAGAGTGTTTTTTTTTCTCTTACGGCTGGTTCCTCGGCGGATCCATTGAGCTCAGCATCGTAGACCTCTTCGCACTTGGTCTCGGCGTCGGCCACCAAAATCTGTGAGTCGTGTGCCAGAGCGCCTTCCAAGTAAATGGACTGCGGCTCGGGTAGATTTCCTTCCAATTTGGACTGCAATTAAAAGAGTAAAACGTGCTCTTAGTAATCCACAATGTTAGTAATTGGAAAGCAATGGGAACATTTTCGCTTGCAGCATTGATTGAATACTGTTCTGGGGGGGTGCAGTGGAACTTACATGTTCGCTTGGTGCTCGGAAAACAGGCGTTGGAGGGCGTCCGTGCCATTTGCGGCCGCCCTCGCAACTGGCTGTTACCTCCATGCCCAATACCTGACCAAACAATGGGTTATTTACATGAACAAATCTACGTTTATAAGATAAATTTTTACCGTTAGTTCCCGCTCAGCGCTTAGGTCCCGACGCTTCCTCTGCTGTTGATGTGGCTGCTGTTTGGCTGCCTTTGCACCCTGGTCGATGTTGGTGTTTACATGCCCATTGGAAATGTTCTCCTTCTCCAGTTGTTCTTTCGTTTTTTCGTTGTCGTTTTGCTGCGGGTTGGTACGAGTATATGGAAAAACTATGTTAGAGATTTCAGCTGCAGCTGACGCTGAAAGATTGGATCCGGATTGGATTCAAGCATATTTGTACAGCCTCAAACATTTAAAGTTAAAATAAAAAATCGAGAAAATCGAGAAATTAATTACTTCAATTTGTGGTTAGGTGAAACGCAACAAAACTCAATTAGTCGAAGGTTCTTGGTTAATAAAAACAGAAAGAATACGTAATTAGATATTCAGATAATATCAGATATATCTATAGGTAATGTTCAATTCAACGATTGCCGTGTGGGGACCCTTTGACGGCCTCTAACCTTATTCAAATCAGTTTCAGTATCACTCCTCTGCTTGTCTCGAACGTTCAATTGCTCATCGGCAGCGTCTATCAAACCTTGTATCGCCGTTACAACTATACACGATTCGGATTTTCAGTTTGGGTTTTCGTTTATCATGGTTTTTTTTGTATCACAGATTTGTTTTCAATAACAAAAATGGTTTTGTTTTGTTTTGTTTTGGTTTGGATTACACATGAGAGTGAGAAACATGAAAAACGTAGAAACGACAGAATATATGTGAATATTTATATTGTAAATCCTATACATATAGCATATTAAATGGCATGAGTACGAGGTATATTGGCAATGTGATGTTTCAGTCTAGACTCTAGAGAATACTAGTATTAATTTCGAATAGAGATTGGCCCGATTGAATTGTAAAATATGTCCCCATCATAAGAATTTAGTTGAAACAGTTTAGACAGATATGTAGGCAGTTGCAGGTGGTGGGTACATTTAGATTAAAGTTAGTTAGTAGTTAGGAATGGTAATTATCGTATCGCATGCCGATAGACTGCTGACGAGCAAAATTACGAGTAGAACAGAGATAGAGCGGGAGAGATGGATGTTCGCTCCATGCAATAGTTACAGACAGAGAGACAGAGAGTGAGAGAGAGAGAGACAATGATAGTATACACAGGGGATAACGGTAACAAGAAAAATAAGTGAAACTGGGGAGTGGAACTGGGGAAAGGGTAGCAAGAGAAACCATTCCAAAGGATTCAATTCAATTCATTTCATCTATCTACTAGAAACCAAAAACAAGAATTAATCTATTGTTGGCTTGTACTTAGGTATGATCTTTGATCTGATTTTGATCTGATTTGGGTCTGATTGATTGATTAGATGTGAATTGAATGTTGGTTGTTTTTTTGTCTTAAAAATTTGGCTGCCGCTTGAGAAACTTCATGGCAATCATCTTGAAAATGAGAACACAAAGAAACAGGTAAAGTATTAATAAATGATATTGAATGGTGTCGGCGGTGCCTGGCTAACTGAACTGAGTTCGCTACGATCGTAAAAATGATATATAGAAAATGCTATTGTATCTGTATCTGTATCCATATCGGAACAGTGCGCTGGTAACGCTGATGGTAACGATGGTGACGATGCTAACCTTTGCCTCATACTGATCGGTATTCATTTCGGCAATCAGCTTGGCCATCGCCCGCTCCGTATCCTCGAGCTTCTGGCGCAGCTTCTCAATCTCCATCAGCTGCTCCTTCTCCATCTGCTCCTGGTGCTGCCTGAGGGAGTTGGACAGACTGCTGGCCACCTTGGTGGCCGACAGGCTGACATTGTAGAGCTCCTCGTCGTGGCTGCGCTGTCTTCCATTCGTTGGGGTCTCCAGCGCCTGCGGCTTAACTGCTGCAATTCCTATAAAATTTGCGTACGAGTTTTGCTTTGAGATTGAGATTGAGGCCAAAAGGACAAACGAGAGACTAACAAACTAATGTATTTACAGAGGGGCGAAATCAGAACAAACTAAATGTATAGACATGTGCGTGAGGGGGCGGGCGTGACTCAATCAATGATTTTGTGATTGGCTTATGAGTTAGTAAACACTTAAATACAACATCTAGGATACATCTAGGATACATCAATAAACAAAACACGAGTGCACAAATATACGAGTATATCCGCCAAAAAAAGATACTAAACCAAATGAGGAGGACATATTTCAAAACTCAAGAGTGGGCGAAGCTTTCCTTCGCCATCATCCAATCGACTACGCCGTGGTCTAGAACCGAACTCAAGATACGAACAAAACTCTTTGGATCTTCTTCCATATCTGGATTACATGTACATAGCTGGCTTACTTGTCTGGTGTTCTCGCCAGCCTTATCGCATATGCAGGCGCAGGCAGGGCAGATTCAGATTCAGATTCAGATGTGTGGCGTAGTGTGTGCATGGGCGGGGCGGGGCGGAAGCAGAAAAGTACAAAAATGAATTGGTGTGGTGTTTCGGTTAGAATCGACTCGTGGGTTAAATGTTTTTGTGTATCTATTTGATGGATGGAGATGTCTGTGTGGTGTGGTGTGGCTGCTGCATTGTGTGTAAGAACTACAAGAAGAATAAGTAATAAATGTGACTGCAACTAGCCAGAGGACTCACCCAATTTGGTGCCGCCCAAATCCTCCACCTGGCTGTGCTCCTGTGGGGCAAACACCTGCTGACGGAAGCCGGGATCCGATGGGGCTGGTCCGTACGGGGCATTTGGCACTTGCTTCTTGAATGCAATCTGTGTGGCAATTGCAATTAGGAATATATCTTAAGGAGCAGCTGCAGGATATATGTAGGTATCCCTACCTTCATTATCGTATAGCCAAAGAACACGACAATTCCGATTGTGTAGAGCGGCATTAGAAAACCCATGCTGCTGCCTCGCTGCTGGGGCTGTTGCAGCGCTCCGGCGCCCATTGGAGGACGCATGCCAGGAATCGGACCAGGCTACGCAACAGAGAACAGAGTGAGAACATTATAGAATATCTTAGAACACAAAATCATTGGCAGCAAATGTTGAAAGCAATTCATGCTGTAATTGTGTGAGACTCCCTCCCCCTTGTGGCATTCGTGTTTATGTATCCGGATCAAATGGGTTTGGACAGGGCCAACATATAGTTAATTTATTCCGTTTGTTTTTTTTTTTCCATTTCACTCAGCTTCTGTGGCACTCGTTCGGAGGAGAGCAGACAGATATGAGATGGGACTGGGACTGGCGCATCGAATTTGGCACAAGTTCAACCCCACACTCTGCTGTTCGGTTCTCCCACTCATCCTTTACAGTTTCTTTTGTATGTTTTCTTTTGCGCTGTCTTTTGCCCTCAGTTGCGTGCAGTGTCATAAAAACAAAACCAAAATCCAAATAAAATAAACTTTTTCTATTTATAAATGACTTCCAACGAGAGCGATGATGTCTCATGCATCCCTTTCCGCCAACCCATCGCCATCAGTGTCATTATGATGATCACCGAATTGGATGATTAGGTTCCATAGAACAATGCACATCAAGATGGAGCACTCACCCGTCCGTCAACGAGGCGCGGTGGCGGATTGCTTGGTGAACTTTTGCGTTCAACAATCGGCACGGTGGGCGTGGCGGGAATGGCGCGACCACGCTCACGCATCGCCTGATATATGGACTCCGGATGCAGGTGGGCCGGACGCTCCTGTCGCAGACCTGGGAAGAATATTATTTCAATTAATTTGGGCTGTGCATAGCTTTGACTTTGAAAATAGAACACAAAATGAGGTTAAGGTAAGCGAAGAACCCGTCAGACAGGGATTTGAGGATCGATTTCGAGTTAGTGAAGCTTTTTAAAAGTTAGCGCAGGAATGCAAACATCGTTAACGAGAATATATGTATAGAGGGAAAGTGCTCCAGTGGGGGGCGACCTACTTATTTCACCCGTGTAGAGGTTAATATGCTTCCGGTACAGGTGGGGGCCAAATGGTACGGCACCATCCGGCTTCGAAGCGTTCATGAATTGCTCCCTGTCAAGCACGACATCGCAACAGCCTACAACACCAACAGGACAGGCGAAACACAGACAGACACCATAACACACGACACACAGAGACAATAATAAAAGAATAAATACAAATAATTAACTAATAAATTCTCTATTCTAATTGCGGAAATATTGCCACTCACCGCCCGGTGCCCCGCTCCGCTGCTCCTTTAAGTTCTGCTGTTTGGGCGGCGGCACAGAACCGAACATCATGGGATGGAAGACCTTTGGCCACAATATGGCAATGCATCCTATGACGGTGACAATAATCAGGGCCGTCTTCTTGGGCGTCATACCCTCCTCCTTTATGGCGGATGGCCGTTTCTTCGCTGTCGCTGACTGTGGTGGCACCATGGCTGCTGAAGGCATTTCGTAGTCGTTTCCAAAAATCGTTCCTCTCCGAGTTAAAGCTAAAACCAAAGGCTTAATAATTCCTGATTTGTTTGGATCGTTGAGTTGATTTGCTCTCTGAATGCGGCTGCTAAATGTTTTGGCTCCAGTTTGCGGTTAACTTTGACATTGGCTCATTTTTGTTTAAATGTAGATTGTGTTTCTGTACGTCTAAAGCATTATCTGAAATATACAATATACATGGAGTTGGTAATATAATGTAGTGACACGCTCCAGTTCCAGTTCGACATTAAATCGGGAGTCGTTCACTTCACTGATCACGAGTTACAATGCAAAATCATTTGGGTTTATTAAAATATTGTTGTGGGACAATAACAAAAAAGACTTTATTACATAAATAGCAGTCCCGATATTATTTATTTTTAGCTCGCGCAATTCGGTCTTTTCGGTCCGTCTAATAATTTTTCATTATTTTCCTCTCTGTCTGCACACAGAAATCACTGTCGGCAGCTTTCTTTCCACAATTAACGACCGCATAAATAATATTAAAATATTTTTCCAAAAACACCGTTTCAATTGCTTTATGGATATCTGTGTGGCCCGGACGGAAAGGTTGCCCGGAGACCTGGGGAGCGGAGCGACAGATCTTACGCAAAGTTCGAATGTTGTTCCCGAACTGGTCAGGCAATTTTCTGAAACTATTAGCGAATTTTTAAAAACGGCGCACGGCCCAGCCGACACGACTTATGAGATCGCGCTCTCTGCCTCCGTGTGGTGTGCTCTTCTTGCTAATCGTCGGCGAGCATTGGTCCGTTATTTTTGCCGCTATAACGGCAAAAGTCAAATAAAATAAAATAATGAGTGCGACAAAACGACTTGAAACGTGGGCCCCTTGCACTCGCTGTGGGCGAGGAGTGTGATTGCTCTTCTCCCCATTCCGAGCATTTTTTTGCATATATTTTTTCTGTTTTGATATTTTCAGTTTTCATTATTTCACAGCTTTCTTCTCTCTCTCTGTCTGCCTTATTATCACACACACGCGAAAATTGGCACACGCATGCATACATATGTAAGTACGCGAGAGTACTCATATGTATTATGAATTTTCTGCGGGAATTTTCTCCCAAACGTTTTCCATTTCGCTTTCAAACGCACTGACTGCGACTAAGCGAAAGTAAAATTGTTTGGCCGCGCACTGTTGTAGCTTTTCCCGTCTTAGCCGTTGCAGACACACCTGGACCTGGGGCCTAGATTTTCCGACCGTGCCAAAAGTACTCGTGCGCCTCGGAATGTTTGCTGTTATTTTATTTTTGGAGCCACGGCATTGAAACGGGGTTCAATGTCGCACAGCTTAAGCATGTATTCATCATTTATTTTTAATACTAAAATTTGTTAGCGTCCGAGTTTTTCAGGTCTGTTGTCCTTGGCGGTTTATTTGAACATTTGTGAGGACACTCTACTTATTTTGTAGCAATATTTACCATTTTCGTTAGTGTATATATTGACTGTATTTAAATATTCGTTAACTTATCTAATTACTGCTAATTTCAAACTGCTAGTTTGTCGTTACTCGAATGTAAGCATAAAATGCCAGACTACAGCATATTGATTTTTCAGCCCGTGTCCCGATAAGTATCGATAAGAAGGTAGCTAGTCTATCGGTTAAGGGCCGTATGACATTAGACTAGAAACTAGACTAGACATCTTTTTTAATCTGACAAACCAACTGGAAGAGAGAGCCAGCCTGCGACCGCCGTATGGGGAAAAGCATGCTATGAGAGCGAGAGCAAAGTCGTAAAAAGTGTCCTAGGTGTACGAAAAAAATGACAATGTTATACTATATTATGGCACTGGTATGTGCTTAGACTAGACTATTCAATTATATCGATAGAATTCATAAATATACATTACATTTTGCGGTATATTTTGATATTGACGAGGTATATTTCGGTATATATTACTGAGGGCACACTGCTCCTTTGTGTTATAAAATTTTAAATGCGTATTTATATTTATTATGCGTATATTCCGCTGATCTGAACGCTGAAATCTCCCATAGACCTTGGAAAAAGCAGCAGGGATCGTGACTCGAGTTCTTTTTGCCGGAGGTTTAACGGAAAAGCGCGCCTGGCGTGGCTAGTTATTTTTTTTATTTTGTCGCAAAGAAAGTGGAGCAAACAATGGAGGAATCGTGGGCCTGTGCATCGGTGGAAAAGGATCTCGACCGTGTGGTTACCAAGCTGGAGCAGCTGCGCGACAATGCCTCGGCCGACGTGGGGGACATTGCAATGCTAATGTCGGACCTGGTCAATGCCCTGGGCAATGCCGAGCAAATGGTGACCACTCTCAACTCCAGCACTCAGGTGAATGCAAATGCACCCAGCGTAGACGACCCGATGGGCGATGGGGTGAGCATGCAGGTGGAGACGGAGCCAACTGCACCGCAGCGTCCCACTGATCGCCACATGGAGGTCATCAGAGGAGCCATTTTAAAATGCAATGAGAGAGTGCAGAAGCTATCCACAGAGCATCGGGACTTGCACGGCTCCATTTCAAAGATTGGCAAGGCCATTGACCGCAATTTTAGCGCCGACTTTACATCCACCATGCGTGTCGATGTCCTGCAGGACGAGGAGAACCTGATGCTGCTGAACAAGGCCATTGCCAAGCACTATTGCCGTCAGGGCATGGACACGGTGGCCCGCACTTTGATCAAAGAATGCAAAATGACAGAGGACCAAGCCCAGGATGTGTTCGACTCGGAGCGGGAGTTCGCCGACATCTACAGCATTTGGATGAAGATACAGAAACGGGAGCTGACCGAAGCCCTTAAGTGGACAAAGCGCTACTCGCCGCAGCTCATGGAGCGGCAATCTCTCATTGAGTTTCGGCTGCACCGCATGCGCTTCATGCAGCTCGTCTCGTATGGGGTGGAGTCGCAGCACGAGGCCGTTGTCTATGCCCGGACGAATTTCAAGAAGTTTGCCTTGCGCTATGAGCATGAGATAGCCAACCTAATGGCCAGCTTTATATATCTGCCTGCCGGGCTGGAGAACTCGCCGTACAAGCATTTCCTGGGCCAGGAAATGTGGACTGAACTTTCGTTTATATTTCTGAAGGATGCCTGCCAGCTGCTGGGCATCAGTAAGAACTCCGCCTTGTCTGTTGTTGTGAATGCTGGTTGCACTGCCCTGCCCGCTCTATTGAACATCAAGCAGGTGATGCAATCGCGACAGGTTCTGGGCATGTGGAATGGCTGCGACGAGCTGCCCATCGAGATCGATCTCCAGCCGGAATTCCGCTTCCACTCAATCTTCGCCTGCCCCATCTTGCGTCAGCAGACCTCCGAGGACAATCCGCCAAAGAAGTTGACCTGCGGTCATGTCATCTCCAACGATGCCCTTCACAAGCTCAGCAACGGCCACATACTCAAGTGCCCCTACTGCCCCGTCGAGCAGAATGCCGAGGAGGCTGTTCGTATTTACTTTTAAGCCAGACCCAGACCTATTCTGTATTCACCCTAAGATTATAACAATTCAATTTTATGCGCTTGCACTCGGCTCAGGCAGTTCGTGGACAGAGACAGTGGTAGGGGTAGGGGTAGAGGGGTTGGCCAGCTTTCCTTAACAATCGTAACAGTTTTTAATAGTTTGCTTAGATTGAAGTTTTTAGACAAATTCGCAGGACGGAATCGAACTACTTGGGCCATGTTATTGTGCGAGAATGTGCGACATATTAACAGGAAAGCCTATGCAAACCATTTAGATTTACAATAAATATATATATGTATACTATATCATGTATTTAAAACCAACGACAGAATGCGTTTTCACATGGAATCCATTTGGATTGAATTACAAGATACTCGCTTTCTACTCGACAGTAGTCTGTCTAGTGCCTATGCTTGTGCTTGTGTTTTTCGCTACGATGTTTCGTAGGCGATGTGTCCTCCCGTCGATCAGATCGCGACGATCTGTACGGCGATGGAGAGCGTCGGGATCGAGAGGAAGTAGATGCAGGACTGTCGTACCGCGAGCTGCGTGCGGATCGCTCCGAGTAGCGCTTTGGCGAATCGGAGTTACTTCGCGAACGATTGCGTTTGGAGGATTTCGAGCTTCGTGAGTTCTCCGGTGAGTAGTCCCGCCGCTTGCCATCTCCCCCGCTGTAAGGGGAATGCGACCGTTTGCGAGAGACGCTCCTGTATGGTACTGGGCTCTGGCTCTGCTTGGAGCTCTTTGATTTGGTGTTCATGTAACTCAATGGAGAGTCGACGACGGACTCTGATCTTGAATCCTATTCGAATTGATTATAAGCAAATGGAAGACTAGTTGTTCAAGGCGCATGCATACCTGTTTCATCAGTCGCTTGCGGTAGTGCTCGACTTGTTCCACGACCGTCCAGCCCACTTCCACACGTCGCTTACCCGATTCGAGCTCATCTTGGTACTGCATGGCCTTTAATTCAATGTCCCTCAACTTCTGGCGCTTCTCATCGCTATACTGCTGCGAGCTGTCGTCGTCAGTGTCCTCTTCCGAACTAAAGAACTTGGGCGGGTCGGGCGGATCTAGTGTGTCCCATTTGCTGGTCGTAATGGCCTGGGCCTCCACTTGCTGAGGATCAACTGTCTCCCACTTTGAGGGTATAAAGCCAGGCAGCTTTACATGCGACTTGACCTCCTTTTCCAGTGGCACGCCATCGAGGTCTTCATCAACTGAAATTCCATATAGTATTCCACACGGTATTCTTCATTACTATTATGAACACTTACAGGGTATGCCATCGATTTCATCATGGTACTCCTCTCTGTTGGGCGTGTCGCGCTGTGGAGTGAGAGACTCTGGCAGAGCCAGCTTCAAGGCGCTCTTGAGCAGAGCAGCACCGTCTAATGGAACACCGTCCAGGTCCTCATCATCCTTATCGTCTCCGGATAGTGGTGCTCCATCTATATCTTCATCCACGGCCTCCTCAGAGCGTGATTCCTCAATTTGTGGGGAACTGGGCGGGATAACGTACTAAAAAGAAATCTTGTGAAGGTTCTCATCGCAAACAAAAGGGAAGGGTGATGCAAACCTGTTTGCCCAGGAATTTACATCGGAGCTGAGCCAAAAACTCTTTCGGATAGATGGTCCATTCCTCCCAGGTGCGTATGACATTGCAGACTCGGGACTTGAAGCCTTCCGCCTTGAGGCGGCTCTCAATATTCAGGCAATAGGCATGCAGACACTCAAACACCTCCATCAATTGCTTTTCCACGCTGCAGAGTACGAGTAAATCCAAACTGATAAGCCAATAAATAACGAATGGACTTACGATTTCCGAAAGAACGAGGCATTGGACACCTTTACTGTGCAATTGTGCAGGATATCTGAGATCAGGTATAGACGCGCGATCTTCTTCGATGGAAGCGTGTTGAGGCTTGTCATTGACTCGGTAATGCATTCGCATATCTCATCAGCAGCATCAGCATGTTCAATGCAGAAGATCATGGCATCCCCGATGCGAGCACGTTCTGGGATCAGGTGTCTGATGAGATCCTCGAGACGATCGCGTTGTGCATTGGACAGGGCTCCTTTGCTGACGACCGGTGCATCGGGATCCACAACCAGCTCATCTGGCATGCCCTGGGTATAAAAATTGGCCACCGGTGGCTTCCAAACGGGTCCATTCTTGAACATGCGAAACTCCTTCTCCCTCCACTCGCTGGGCGTGTCTCCTTGGCACAGCGAGAAGAGTTTCCAGCGGTAATATATGTGCGCCGGACTCTCGTTATCGAAGAGGAACGAGAACAGCGGATTCTCCATTTCGCGAATCATTATCGATGCCTCGAACAGGGGTCCTTCGCGTATAACAAACTCAATCATACGATGGATAACGTTGAGCACAGCCCTGCAAAGAGATTTATACTCAGATTAGTTGCCATGAAGACCAAACCGTCATGAGAGCTCTTACTTCTCCGTGGGAATGAAGACTTTTACAATTGACTTGCTAAGAATCTGAAAGGACGCAATTTTATTTTGAGATAATTTGATGGCTTCTCGCTGTGTTTTCATTACCCTCTCCATATTCTCCTTATCCTCCTCGCTGTCGAACTCCTTGTAGCTCTTTTTGGGCAACGTATCAGCCTCACTTGCGGGCGGCTGTGCATTGAAGGGCAGACCCGATGGCGGCGGAGGAAGGGTCAGCTCCATTAGCGCTTGTGGGGCAAATATGGGCGTGTTCATTATGGGCACTGTCTTACCCCAGCCCAGACGCATCTCGTAACCCATGATGTAGCGGCCGTTGAGGGTTCGAAGAGCCCTTTCGGCGTCCCTGCGGCTCATGTAGGCTACAAAGCCGCAGTTGCGACCACGCGCCTTCTCCTCATCGGATCGAGGCCACATGATCTTGATGCTCGCCAGGGGACCATAGCGTCCGAAAGTCTCCATAAGCTGCTGCTCAGATATCTTCGGATTGAGGTTGCCCAAGTAGAGGTTGGTGGTATTCGGATCCCCGGTGTCAAACGAACCCACTTCGCGCGCATTGTTTGCTGCCTGCTGTGAGCTGCTGGAGGCACTACTGCTGCTTTGTGATGCCGCCTGCTGCGGTGGCTGCTGTTGCTGTGCTGGAGGAGCCTGGGATACGGCCATATGCTTGTACTTGTGCCGCTCCTCGCGTTCTTCTTGGATCCTGATAGAAATTGGCATTAGCACGAAATAATCGTGGCAGGAATGGTAGTTGAACTTACTGTCTTAGCTCCTCCTTGAACAGTTCCAAGTTGCTTTTCTTCTTCTCCTGATTTTTCTTTTTCAGCGGCTCCTTTTTGAGATCCGAAGCCAGCGTCTTGGCGTATTCCTCGATCTTGTCGGGTTCCTTATCCATTAGCTTCGACCAAGGCTTATACAGTTTTCCCTTCTCCGACTTGTCCTCGCGCCTGGAGCCTGCATCGTAGGTGCCGGCTTTGACCCACACCTTGGACGAGGGGGTGGGAGCTTCTTGGAACGTTTCCACGAACTCTTTGAATGCCTAGAACATCAAATCGTTGTACATATAGCCAGAGAGACAGTGACAGAGACAGTTTCCACTTACATGTGCCGCGGCAGCCGCATCCTCCTTTTTCTTCTGCTCCTCAATCTCTTTCTTGGACAAATGCGGCTTCGAGAATGTGCCCACCGTGAAAGCCTCCAATTTTTTTTCGCTTATTCGCTGCAAATCAGGATTAAGTTTTAAAATCTGCAAACGTGCTTTGTGGAGATGTTACCTTCATTGAGGCTGCTGCCGCGGCCGCATCCTTGGGTTTATTCGTTTTATTCATGCTTAAATAAATAATTTACATTTTCCGCAGATATAGAAAAGACAAATTAACGATAGGCAGGCTATCGATTTGTTGCCAGCGACTCCCATCGCTATCGCAATGTAAATTTCTATTATTGCTACAAAAAAATTTTTAAAATTAAATAAATGCAAAAATGGACATTTGCCGTTTGTGTTTGCGCGGGATCGGCGGAGCCCAGATGTGTCTACAGATCTTCGATGCGAGTGCAATGGACAACAAAGTCGCCGAAGTGCTGCGCCAGCATTTCTGGTTCGAGGTGAGAACCGAACCATTCCATTTCATTCTTATATACACACATTAGATCTAAATACAAATGTATATGGTTCTGCCCAGGTTCTGCCCAACGACGAGATATCAAAAGTTATCTGCAATGTCTGCTGGACCCAGGTGTCGGAGTTCCACCAGTTTTATATATCCATACAAGAGGCTCAAGTTATTTATGCCACCACCTCAAAATTTAAGCAGGATCCCGAGACGGTGAACACATCCTGGCCGGAGGAGGTACTAATGCCAGCCGATGTGCTGGCGGTGGACAATGATGTCAGTGCGCAGATAAATGTGAATCCTCTGGATGAGCTAGAGCTGGGCCAGACTCTGTCGCCGGAATCGCCAGTCGACAGTAAGTTGGACATCAAAACTGAGAGGCAATCCCCAGATCTGGATTTTGGCCTCGAGCCCAACCACGACGACGATGACGATGACGACGACGTCGATGATGATGATGATGATGACGACTATGAAAATGAGGAAGACGATTTAATTGTTACAAGGAGTGGGCGGAAACGGAAGGCGAGGGAGGGTGTTGCGAAGCCAGCCAAAACGAAAAGGATGGGACAGACGGGAAGCAAGGGCAAAGATAAAATTAAGAAACCTAAACCAGTGAAAAGAGTATTTAAGATGGAACGCTTGCCGCCTTTCTGCAAGGAAGATGAGGAACTCATCAAGCGATACATTGTGATGGGCTGTGAGCTGTGCATATTTTTGGCAAATGACTTCGACGGGATTCGGGAGCACTTCAAGGAGAAGCATCCAGAGGAACGGCCCTACATCAAATGCTGCGGCCGGAAGCTAAACAAGCGTTGTCTCATCCAAGAGCACGCACGAAGGCACGAGAATCCGGAATATATTAAGTGAGTACGGGGATTCCAAGCCATCATCCGTAAAAAATTTCAAATGGTTAACTTTCCGTAGGTGCAAGGACTGTGGCAAAGTGTTCGCCAACTCTAGCGTATTGCGCGCCCACTGGCTGGTTCACCATGTTCCCGATGAGGAATGTGACTTCCAGTGCGAGGACTGTGGAAAGCGCTTCTCCCGCCGTAATCTTCTTGAGCTGCACAAGGGCTCCCATGTGCCAGTAAACGAAAGAAAGTACATTTGTCCCGAGTGCCCCAAGCACAATGCGTGAGTATCCCTTGATGCATAAGAGAAGGACATCATATAACATCCGCTCCACAGCTTCGCCACGGAATACCACATGCAGGTGCACATAAGCATGCAGCATCGCAAAGCGGCGAATGTGTGCCATGTGTGTGGCAAGAGTATCAAGGACAAGGCCGTCTTTGAGAAACATGTTCGCCTGCATTTTGAGGAGAGTGGGCCACGCATCAAATGCCCCCGACCGGACTGCGAGAGTTGGCTGAAGGATGAGGATAACCTCAAGCAGCACTTGAGGCGCCACAACGACGAAGGCAAGCTATTCATTTGCTCGGAGTGTGGCAAGAGCTGCAAGAACTCTCGTGCGCTGATCGGCCACAAGCGCTACTCCCACTCGAATGTGATTTACACCTGCGAACAGTGCGGCAAAACGTTCAAGAAAGATATAAGCCTAAAAGTGAGAAAGCAGTCCTTAAATTTGCTGTTACCTTTCCCATCATTTTGTACTTGGATGTATGTTTCAGGAGCACATGGCCCAGCACACTGGTGAGCCTCTGTACAAGTGTCCCTTCTGCCCGCGCACCTTCAATTCGAATGCCAACATGCATTCGCACAAGAAGAAAATGCATCCAGTCGAGTGGGACATTTGGCGGAAAACGAAGACGGGAAGCTCTCAGAAGATCCTGCCCAGTGCACAAGTGGCTCAGATGTTCCGAGACGATGCCGATGCCGCAGCTATTGCCAATGACTACACTACAGCTTAGGTTTAGAAATGCTTAAGGATCAAGTTGCAACTGATTTATCTTTGTTTGAAAACCAATTATACGTACAAAAAACAAAAACGAGAACTTGGTTGCAATTGGTGTCTGGTCGGTCGGAGGGGGGCATGGACGTGCCGAGCTTGGAGGATAAACAAATGTAGATTATAAATAATCAAGCTAGCTAGTAATATTACACCGAATATATTAATCGACGAATTGGATTTCCGATCAACAAAGAGGAACATAAGCCCATTGTCATCCAGACAGTTTTTAATATTCCAACGAAAATGGAGAAAAGATTTTTGCTGTTTAATTCAAGTTTTTAACCTGTGTAAATAGATGGGGGCTTAAGTGGGTTGTTTACGGTATATCAGTATTTTTATAGTATATTACAATTTTTGTTGGTATATTACGGTATATTTGATCGATAAATCAAACAACAACAAATCAGCCTGCCTGCGTGGAACAAAAAACAAATTTTGTAGAAAATGAACGTAAGTAATATTTAATATTTACGCCCATAACATGCACTTATTTGGTTTAATTTTCGAACAAATAAGGAGTCTGAGATCCCCATTGACATTCATACGCTGAAGTTGCAAGACTGGCTGATTAGCCGCAGGATTGTGCCCAAGAATATTCAACAGGAGATTAAGGATATACACACCAAAATCAGCAATGCCCTCCAGGATATGCCGTCCAACGAGCAGCTGATTAAATTATTGGCCAAAGCAAGTGAGTGGCATGTGGTCCGTTGTGTTCATCCATATGTCAGTGCATCCGTTTCGTTGCAGATATCAACTATTACCATGTGAAAGAGATAATTGAAATCCTGAAGCAAACGGAGAAGGATACAAAGAGCGTGTTTGGCACCTACGGCAGTCAGCGTATGAAGGACTGGCAGGAGATCTGTCGCCTGTACGAAAAGAATGCCACATATCTGAGCGAAACGGCTCAGATCTTTGTGCGAAATGTGAACTTTGAGATTCCTGGGATGCGAAAGCAAATGGCAAAGCTGGAACAACTCACCGATGAAAGCCTGAAGAGAGCCCAAGACATGCACAAGCCGGAAGGTCAGCTCCTGGCTGAGCATGCCGCCTTACTCGAACAGCTGGGCGTGAAGGGAGACAATCTACATGCGGAATTCATAGAGGTTCTGGCTGGCCTGCCCGAACTCTACACCAAATCCTTGCAGGATATTGGCAAGGTTCAGAACGGCATCGAAATGTACGCCGAGATCAGTGGGCACAAGCAGTCGTTACCCATTCTTCGTCATCTGGTTGAGTTTGGAAACACCACAGTCTATCAGTACATTCACAAGGAAGCACCACTGGCCGTCGAGGAGCCTCCCATAAGGCTGAACCTCAGTGTGGGCATTGCTGTCAAGGATGGAGAGGGCGATAATGCCGTTACCGAAATTGACTTTGGAACGGATGACAATGGCGGAACCTCCTCTACCGTTTCGGCGGAAATCATTGACTACGGTGACTTTGGGGGTGTGGATCTGCCGGAGACCGATGGCGGCAACATCGATTGGGGCATCGAGAGTGCACCCACGGATGCTGTGGAAATCAACTTTGACATTCCAGTCGAGGAGTATGGCATCGTGGTGGAGGGCACAGGCATGGATGGTGGCACTGCCAAAGGTAAGCTGTTATGGTTTCTCGTCTCTCCACCGGCTCTGCTTATCCTCACGAAACTTTGCAGGTGACCAGGCCTACACACTCCTGGATTCGCCCAACTATCGGGATCGTTTTCTCGACGAGCTCTTCGAGCTGGAATCGTTTCTGCGCTTGCGCCTCTATGAGCTCAATCAGTTGGAGTCCTCCAGCAATATAATGTACTCGCTTATGGACAGCATTGCCACACACGACGCTGATAGCATAAAAAAGATTCTCAACTACATCGAGAAAATCATCCAGCAGACATCCGATGAGCAAACGCGCCATCTCTTCCAACTGAAGCATTCGTCAAAGTACGCGAATCTTCTTGCCACCAAGCTGCAGCAGATGACCAAGGCCGTGGAGAAGCTACGATCGACGCGCGAGGTGCTCAAGAAGCGTGCCGTCGACCTGCGGGAGCAGCGGCTGCAGCTTAATCCCGTACTCGAAGAACTGATTGCCCAAACGCGTACCCTACAGTCGCACATCGAGAAGGATATATCGAAGAGGTATAAAAATCGTATGGTTAATCTAATAGGAGGCGTAAACTAAACTGAACGAGGGACAGCTCTTGGGAATAAATTGATTGTTAAATGGTTTTCTTAATTAATTGAAATTGAATGTTGGGCTGGGTAGAACAAATGCGCGTTGGTACATTTTTTAAAAGAAGGTTTATTCACTTTTATTTTGCTATTTTTATTAAATATACAAATTTTATTTATATCGTGTTGTTTTTTTTCTTTTAATTGCCAGTTTTTTTTTTGCTTGTATCCAGAATACAAATCTAATTTTAGTGAAGTTTGTTGTTGGTTTGTTTGTTTGTTTGTTGTTGCATAAAAGTATTCTTAAACATTTAACGTTTTAAACTTTCACTTAATGGTACAATTCTTATGTTGCTGGGTCTGAATAATATGTAAAACAAGAACAACGTTATCCTGATTAACTTAAATGTTTTGTGGGCCTGTCTTGAATCTAAGGAAATTCTCGAAAATATATCAACTCAATTGGGAGTGATGGAGAGGGGAGGAGAGGAAAGAGTCGTGGACTGGACTGGAGTGGAGTGAGGGAAATGCTCTACTAGTTATACAAGGATTGGGTGTAAAAAGCCACAAGATGCTGAGGGGATATGGATATACATTGGGATTTGATATCAACTAGACTTAGGCACTAATCTAACAAAAGTGTGGCTGGCGGTAATCGTCGGAAAGGCTTTACAAGTGTAATCGTAATCAATTCATTAACTAAATAGAAAATAACAAGTACTATCGACAGTACAATTAATTATACGGGAAGTTTTGGGGGAAAGGGAGGGCGCCTCATGATATGGTTACAACTTTGTGTGGCTTTCGGCCCGGGCTCTGAGCGTCGTTTCTACTTTATGTATGGTTTTTGTGATGCATGACCCGACGACGACCCAAGCTCAAATAAATCTCATCTACAATATATAGGGGTCTGGTCTGTCCGTCCTTCTGTCTGTCTGTCTGTCTCCGGATTACATATGAAGAGATATCGTACGAGTAGTGTTTGCATGGATATAATGTTGGATTCTTTTGATTAAACATCAACGTACGTATTTGTGTGTTTGTAGTGTGGTGTGGTGTGTGTGTGTGTGTTGCATGCAACATGCAACTGCATGGATGCATTCATAACTCGTATCGTAGTAAATGTTAAATAAGCATAAAATTTGTTCGAAAGTTGCTCGTGGTCTGCCGTTATTGTTAGTAGTTACTTAGACTTAGACATTTTTATATGTTTCATATAATTTATGTATAGTTATTATTTATAGCTTTTTTTATTCCATTTTTTGCGTTTCATTCGCTTACGTGCTACTATGTATATGTCTGTAGATATATTTATATATATATATATATGTATATGTATGTATGTATATCCGTATATATACTCTTAATTTTGTTTATTATTTATGTATGTACTTGTAAATGATTACATTTATACACGTATCATAGCGCCGGTCGGATTAGAATTCTGAGCACTTGCCGCTCTAATCTGTATTGTATTGCTCTAGATTCCAAAATCGTGTGGATTACCCTTATCTACAACTCTCTATTTATTTCTATCGCATCCCAAGTAACCACAATTTCACATTCACTTACTATACTAAGCGAACCTGCTGTTCCGCTGCTGTTTCGTGTCCTGTTTTCTTATGTCTGTTTGGTTTCCTCAATGAAACACATCGCCTCTCTTGGCTGTCTCCTCCGTCCACCAGCGATGGTGTTGGTGGTTATTCGGCTGCTGCTGCTGCTCATCCTGAGCCAGAGCTGCAGCTGCAGCTGGAGCTTGCTGCTGATGCGGATGAGGATGGGGATGCGGATGCTTCGCCTGTCAATCGTTTTTCACTGGATAGTAGATTAGATCTGGCTGCTGTCCGTGGGGTGGCATTTGCTGCATCATTCCGCCCATCATCGGAGGCAGCACGGCCTTTGACTCATCACCTAGCATAGAGTAACCTACGCCCACCCCGACTCCTGTCCGCTCGTAAACGTTGCCATGCGTTGCCGCCGGCGGCAGTAAGTGGGGATGCAACGGCGGCTGTTGTTGCGCCTGCTGGCCATGCAAATGATAAGGCTGAAAGCTGTTTTGCTTCTGCTGTTCACTGACCAGCTGGTCGCTCATGTGCTGCTCATAGGCTCCCCCGTACACGGCGCCACTTCGCATTAAGCCACCCGGATAGCCTCCTGCATTGTGATGTTGCTGTTGCGCCGCTTGCTGCTGTTGGGCCGTCGGCTGCTGCTGCTGCTGATGCTGGATCAAGTCGAAGTTGTACTCCATTGGGGCGGGGCTGTCAATGAGATTCGTGAGTATACTGCCGATGTTGTTGTAATTGTGAGGATCTCCCGGATTGGCCTGCCCTTGCGGCTGTTGTTGCTGCGGCTGCTGCTGCTGTTGCTGTGGACCCTGACTGAAGCCTGGCGCTGGCCACATGTGCTGGAAGCTCATCAGATCACCAGCCAGAGCTGGATCTTGTTGGGGCTGCTGTTGTGGTTGCTGCGGCGGCGGCTGTTGCTGTTGCTGCTGCTGCGGTTTGCTCACAGTTTGTGGTGGCTGCTGTTGGGAAGGCGGCACATTCATTGGAAGCCCTAGAAACTCAGCCGAGTCAACAATATAGAATTTGTTATCCTTCAGCTCCTGCTGGTTGCTGGGTGGATTTCCAAAGTTCATGTTGCCCCAAGAATCTGCGGCCTGTTGTTGCAGGAATTGTTGCTGTTGCTGCTGATGTTGTTGTTGTTGTTGTTGTACTGGCGGAGGTTGCGGTGACTGCAGTCTCGCATGCTGGGGGGAATGCGACGGCTGCTGGTGCTGCTGTTGCAGCTGCTGCGTTGAGGGATGGTGGTGCAATGGCGAGCGCTGGTTATGACGATGCTGCTGCTGCATCATTAGCTGATGCTGATGGTGCATTGGTGGCATATGGTGAGGGGAACTAAAGTGCTGCGGTTGCTGCTGGATCTGCGATGGATGTGGAGGATGTGCAGGATGAGGACTCTGAGGAGTGTGACTCCGCAGGTGCTGTTGCTGCTGCTGCTGATATTGACTGATCAGCTGGTGCTGCTGATAGCTTCCCGCCGCTTGACCAGCCTCAAAGTGAAACTGCCCCTCCTGCCCGAAGCTATTCATTCGCTGCAAGTGCAGATCAGCCGGACTCGCACGCGGCTGTTGTTGTTGTTGTTGTTGCTGCTGTTGTTGTTGTGTTGGAGGTGGCGTCGGATGTTGCTGATGCAATGCATTTGGTGGTGGTGGTGGTGGTGGCTGCTGCTGTTGTGGAGGCGGCGGCGGCGCTTGTTGGCCTGGCGGCAGTTTCTCAGCGTTAAAGCTCTGATTGTACATGGAATTCTGCTGAGATTCACTCGTCGACACCGAGTGCTGCGACGTGGAGGCCGTCGAGGACTGCGAACTGTTGCTGCTGACCATCGCCGCATTGAATTGATCCTGCTGTAGACATCCCGGCGTCGTGGAGACTGGTGGCGGCGGTGTGGGCGTCGCTGCAGCTCCCTTCTGCTGTTGCTGTAGGGATGACCCTGCTGTGCCTGCTGCTGCCTGTGACTTTGCCTTGCCGGTCGTTGACTTTTTGCTAGCCTTCACTGGCGGCGGACCTGGCATATCCGGCAGAGCAGCCATTTCAGCTAATGAGAAAAAGGAAAGCAGTTAGAACAGAACCCATTGAGGGACAACACAAGATCGACTACCTTCTTCGTTCGCTTTGGGGAAGCGCTGCTTTCCCTTCTTAGGCGGCGGCGTTTGATTTCCATGCATCGTCTGCTTGTGTCGCACCAAATGGGTCTTCCACTTGAAGGTCTGTGAAGGGGTGAAGAGAGGGGAGGTTAAACAGAGCTTCAGGAGAATCCTGGGACTCAGAACCCACCTGATCGCAGTAGTTGCAGCAATGCGGTCGCTCCTCCGAGTGGGAGGGCAGATGCCTTTGCAGCGACTTGGCCGACCCGAAGCGCTTGCCACACAGCGTGCACTTGCACTCGGACACATCCACATGCGCGTTGCTGTAGTGCTCTTTGAGTGCGGGATATGTGTAGTAGGATGAGCCGCACAGGTCGCACACATAGGTGCGCTTCACCTCGGTGTGCAGCTGCACATGCCGCTCCAGGTTGGCCTTCAACGTGAAGCGATTATGGCAAATGTGGCACTCGAAGAAATTGTCTCGCTTGTGCACACGTATTATGTGCTGGTAGAGGGCGTTCTTTGATGTAAACTCTTCGCCGCACACCTCGCAGATGGCTCCGTCCGCCTTGTGGCCCGTCTCCTCGAAATGCTGCTGCAGCTTCTTCTGCGGAAACTTCAGCCCGCACTCGCCGCAGGGAAAGGCTGCAACGGAAAACAGAAGGTTAGATCAACACAGTTTCACCCAATTCCATTCAATCTAAGGCTGATTCCATTTCAAGGGACTCCACTCCTTAAAAGAACTTTGCGAAATTTACATTCACGCCGACTCACTTTTGAAATCCTTCTTGCTGTGCGAATCGACATGGGCGTGAAACTGCTGCTTCCGCGAGTACGACTCGCCGCAGGTCTCGCACACGAACGGAAACTCCTTCACGTGCATCGTCCGATTGTGATGGATTATTTCCTGAAAAATACACAAAAACAATAAGAAAAGTTATCATCTCAGCCCTTATATCTCTCTTGATAACTCGTAGCTACCTCTAACGTGTTGCCATTGGGTTGGCCGCAATCGTGGCAGAAGCCCGGGTGCATTTTATAGTGATCCAGCAGAGATTTTCGCTTGCGATAGGACTTCGGGCACAACAGGCAATTGTAGATGGGTTTATCCTTTTTGCTGCCGGGCGTGTGTCCCCCACTGCCGCCACTTCCACTGCCATGCTGAGAGGGCGGCGCCTGCAGCGAGGTACTGCTGCTGCTGCCGCCATCGATCAGCTGCTGCTTGGCCGCATCCAGTTCATCCAGCTCAGTGTCCAGCTCGTCATCATCCTCGTCGGGCGACAGGTCATTGTCGTCCAGCTCCAGCGAAGAGTTCAGCTGGCCACAGACATTGCTCGAGACCGGAGAATCGTCTCCCAGATTCGACAAGGCAGCCAGAGCAGGCATCTGACGATTGTTCATCATGGAGACGCCATGCTGTTGAAACTGTCCTTGCATCATGTGCTGCTGTTGCTGTTGCTGGTGCTGCATGTTAACGTGCTGCTGCTGCATCATGCCGCCCATCATGGAGAGGGGATTATTGCTCGAATTGTAGTGATTTGGATGCTGATGCAGCTGCTGAATCTCATTGGCGGGGACGCCAGAGCTCCCTCCTCCCGACATTATGATATGTCCCTGCTGACTGCTGCCCTTCAGGTCTCTGCTCTCCAAGGGCATGGTCATGGGCAGATGAAGCGATGGCTTGCCTGGTGCTATTTGCTCCTGTACCGGTCTCAGATCCTGCCCCTGCCCGTGCCCGTGGAGGGCCATTGGCTGGCAGTGGAGACTGCCATTATTGTTATTGTTATTGTTGTTGTTGATGATGTTGCTGCTGTTGATGCTATTGCTTGACGTAAGGCCGTTGATCACAAGATTTGCACTGCTGCTGCTACTTCTGCAAGAAATTGGACACATTAGAAAGTATTCTGGGAGGAGAGTCTGACAGGCTGCAGCTCTACTCACAGGTGATGCGAATGATGACTATTGTTCTCCAGGACAACCCCGCTAATTCCGATTTCGATTCCATTCCCATTACCATTCCCACTCCCACTGCTGCTGCTGTTGCTACTGTTGCCGCTCGCACTGTTGACGCTGCACAGGGCACTGCCGGCGCCAGCGAGCATATCATCTATCTCCGGCTCCATTTCCAGACCATCGATAAGACGTCCTGCGCCTACACCGTCGTCAATGAACTCTTCAAACTTCATAATCTCTTGAGCTGCTGTGGAGAGCTGCGATTCCGTTTCCGACTCCATCTCTATCTCCGAGTCGCCGAATGAGATGGCAGGCAGCTGTGGGGCCAGCTCCTGCTCCTGCTCCAGCTCCAGTTCTGGCTCTTGCTCCCGATCCTGTTGCAGGCTCTCGTGCTCGTGCCTATGGTCATGCAGCTCCTGTTGCTCCTGAATCTCTTGCTGCTTTTGGATCTCCTCCTGCTGAATCTCATTCTGCTTCATTAGGCTGACCAGTTGGCGGCGCTCCCGCTGCCTCCGCCACTCTTCCAATCGCTGATCCCGGAGCTCCTTCAACACTCTCGTCGATGGCGTGGTGCCCATTAGCCGTCCGTTCTCCACAAAGTTCTCGTAGAAATGCTTGAGGAAAGGCTTGTGGTGTTGACTCAACGCCAGGCGCAAAAGAGCACGGAACTGAGCCTTAAAAGCCCGCTCACTGAACTCCCCGGTACTGTGGTGATATCGCAGCGTGTACTGGCTGTCCTCGTGGAAGACATAGCCCTCGCCCAGGCTGGATTTCTCCTCTTTCCTTCTCACACTCGCCAACCCCACTCCCACCCCCACAGCCACAGCCACGTGCATGTTATTGGTTCGCATCCGCTTAACCAGCTTGCCATCGCTGCTGTTGCCGTTGGGGCTGCCGTGGGCCGCATCCGCATCGTCGCACAGGTGATCTTCCTCAACCTCCTCGGCCCCGAAAGTGGCCTCGTACTTCCGTTTCACCAGGAGGGAGCCACCGCCTTGTATCAGATCTAGCGGATCACCAGGGCCGAGTGCATCCACATGGTTGCCAGCCTGGAATTGCAGGGAAGACGAATTCTCAGTGTCCGCATCATGGAGGAAATCCTCCTCCTCGTCGTCGAGGCCCAAAAACTCCTCTTTGCAGAGGATTTTCTCAAAATTTTGATTCAGATCTGTAGAGCCCACCTCCTCCTCATCTTCCTGCACAACACGCTCTCTCTTGATCTCTGCATCGGCCCCATCGCAACCGCTGCCCGGCTCTTGCTTCTCCTTTTTCTCCTTCTTGGTGGCCAGCAGCAGCTGCTGGAGCTGCTCGCTCTTCGCTAGCTCCTGGTGCACGGCCAACCCTCCGCCATTATCATTGGTTATGTGACTGAATAGGTTCCTGACGACTTGGTCGCAGGCGTCCGGATATTTGCACTTGAGCGTCTGCAGCAAAAATTGTATAGCATCGCACCGCAATGCCGTATTGAGGCTGTCCAGTAGATTTAGTGACTGATCCACCTGGAAGAATCGAAGAATAGTTAGAATAGGAGTGAGTAATGCATCGTAAAAGTATCACAGGAGAGACTTTTTCCCTCCACTGTTACTAAATTATTGCGCTAGTAGAATAAATTACCAACTTCCGCCCTGTGCCGCCCATTTTCATGGAAAGCAGCAAAGCGCGGGTGGTGTTTCCGGCGGGGGGAGTGGAAGGGGAATTGCAGAGTTGCCACATAAATTCAAAATATTTGTGTCCCAATTAGAACATAAAATCCATTTGTTTCAATTAAACGGAACACACACACACTCACACACACTTGCCAAAATAACTGTCATCAAATACAATTAGAGATTATGATTTTCCAAACAATTTAATGCAATTAGAGCCACGAGAGGGGAGTGTGGAGAAGTAGTGGGAGAGAGAGACGACGCTCGCGTCGTCAATGAAACGGTTAGACAGCACGGCGACTGAGGCAGCGAAGCCAGCTGCGCTGTTAGCGCAAGCGATTAGTGCAAAGCAAACACAGACACACACACAAACACACGACCACAACGAAAACCAACGAAGATGGCAAAAATAGAGAAGCAAAAAACAGCAATACCGAAGGTGGGGAGACAGAGAAGAAGAGGCAGAGAAATTAAAACAGCGAACAATTTGTGCTACTTTTTCCCCATTCCACAATGTTGCCACTATGTATGCATGGGTATGTGTGCATTTATCTCTCTCAGCGTGTGTGTGTGTGTGTGCGAGTGTTTGCATGTGTTTTTGCAGCGATTTGTAGTTGTTACAAGCACACGTTGCTCTCCCACCATCTATCCATCCACCCACTGTGTGCGAGAAGGGGAAAGAAAACAATACAGAATAACGGAAAAGGGAGAATGGTACACACTCCTGAAAGACTTTTAATACCCTTTTTTTATATTGCAGATAGCTCACACACACACAGTTTTAATCACATTTTTTGTATGTGAGGTAAGAAAACATAAGAGCGGTGGGAGAGAGAGAGAGCGCACAAAAGAGACGTAAGTGAGGAAAATCAAAATACCACATTTAATTACATTTTATTTGTGCTCTAATTAAATGATCTTTAGTGTGTGTGTGTGAGAAAGAGACTAACATTTGATGTACATATTTATATGTACTTTAACCACAAAATCCCATTAATCTTTTGGGTAAAACCAAATACGATGCAGTGTTCTTTAGAATAAGAATGTCATTCAATAAGAATAGAATTCATTCAATAAGGATTGTCTCATAGGGTATTCCATATTCGACTTTTGCACGATGACAGCTGCATTTTCCATCTTGATTTATTCCGCTTTAGTTGCTACACAGAAATATTTAGTCCGTTTACAATTGTTATATGTACATCTATGTATGTACATATGTTTATATGTACCTGTTCCCCAAAGCACACACACACCAGCAGAATCAGAGAGAAATAGAAGCGGACTGACTACACATATTCAAAATATTTCTAAACACACGAGCACATCCACACACAGATAAACATTCCTATATATAACATAATATTCATATAGAAGAAACAGTAAAAATGGGGGCATCAGGCGGTGCAGGGAAGGGCAAGAAGATGACGTTGGATGCATTTTTAGCTAAATTTATGTATGTTATACATTTTTGCTCTTCCTCATTCTCCTACACCGACACAAAAGCTTTTAGAGCATCCACCAATACATAGGAATGCATCCAAATAGTTTTAGTAATCAAATAAAAATAGCTTTTACAGTGTCGCTTGCCTTCCTCCCGTCCTTAATTTAAGAGTTTTATTAATGAAATTGGCCCAGCGCGTCCGCTCTTCTGGCCTTCTGCTGCTCCACAGTGCAGTTCGTGCATAGTTCGGAAATAGAAAAGGATAACTAATTTAACCCTCATCGACATGTCTCCTGCTTTCAGGCAGCACTCACTCATGTCGTAAACCCAATTAACAGCGATAAAAAAACTTTAATTGCGTTTGTCAAGAGAGAGAGAGAAGAGAAGTAATTAAAACGCTGCAAGGGAAAAACATGAGCTGAACCGCTATTCAAGAGAAATTTAATTTCAGAGAGAATGTGTTTCATGAGTGCGTGCATTAGTTTTTCATTAAAAAACCCCAAACTCGTTTTTCCGCTACCAACTGTAAGAATTTGCCCCACTGTGCAATGCTGTTTACCATTCTTCTTCTTCCACTTGTGCTTTGCTTCGTACATTCGTATCGTGTTGTCCGTCTCACTTGCACTTGCATGCGGGAGCGAGCTCACACAAAATTTATATGCATGCAGGAGGAAGGGAAGGAGGTGGAGGAGAGACTCCCTCCTGCTTCTCACTCACACCCCTCTCACAAATGCTTTCCACGAGAAACAACACAATCCACACACACACACAAACATTCACAAATCCAATCATGCTCTTGCTCTTGGGGCTGTATTTCTGTGTATGAGTTAGAGATGGAGAGTGTTTGTGTGTTGGAGTGTGTGTGCCTTTTGGATTTAGTAGTATTTTTTATAGTATTAGTATTTATGTAAATGTGCCATTGTTTCTTTGTATGCGTGTGTAGTCCATGTAAATGTTGTTATAAACTAATAAAAAATAAAAATAAATATTTCCTCAAATATAACGAGGGAACAAGGGAAAACAAAACAAAAGTGAATAATAGCAACCCAGCCACAACAACAAGAACCACGATGAAATGGGTCGAAAAATGGGGAGTACTACAATTCATTTTAGAGGCAAATAGAAAAAAAAAACAAAAATAACATTATGTGGCACTCGTCGAAAGGAGAAAGGGGCCAGGGAGTGAAGGGGAAATGGGAGTGGTATGGGTTTTGCCTTTGAATGGGGATAGTGGGAGTGGCTGGGGGTCTGGTTTTTGGGTTGGGGTGGTGTGATGGGGGTTTAGAGATAGACTCGGCGGAAGTTCACAGACACACACACAGAAAGCTTAATGTGTGTGGGTGGGTGGAAATTGTGCAAGAATTCCCCCATCCATTTTGAATGGGTTGTGTGGGGAGGGGGTGCTGGGGCTGTTTAAAGCTTTTAAAATAATAAACGAAATAGAAGAACAGCACCCAGAAAAAAAGCACCCACCCAGCCACTCTCTTCTATTTCAATTCATTTAACTGTAGTAGCTCTCTCTCGCTCTCACTCCTAAGATGACCGCAATTCCCGCTCAAAAATCCATTAACCGCTTATCTTTGTTTACTTCAGGTGTTTCGCATTCCTAATTGGAGCGCAAAGCAAAATGCAAAAGCAAATTCAAAAAGACCGTATTCTCCGATTTTGTTTTAATCGAGACGACCTTTTCACATTACAACAAAAGCAAAAGCAGCAACAAAATACGCCAGTGCACACTGTACTTTACTTCATTTGTTATCTGTCGTCCTCCACCTCCTACTCTTCTATCACACGCTCTCTTTTGCTCTCGCTCTCCTCTCACTACCGCTCTCTTCTTTGCCTTTACACGTTGTTTTTCTCCTCTCTCTCTCTCTCACTCTCTCACACAATTAGACAGTAACACACACGCACACAGAAAACACACATTTACGGTTGTACCTATGTTTCTGCGTATATAATATCGTGAATGGATTGAGTAAAACGGGGGGCTGAAGAGTAAACATTATTTAATTACCAGTAATTTAAAATCCAACTGTTTAGTTTTGTTATCCATTTTGTTGTTGGTTTCTGCATTTGGCTGAATTTTATTTATACGTTTCACTCACACACACAGGCACTGAATCTCACTCACACGCATACAGCCACATATACATCTATATGTATGCGTTTTTTTTTTAATTTTTCGATTTTTCTTTAGCCCGTGCTTCGCGTTTCTTCTTGCT
This sequence comes from Drosophila obscura, assembly GCF_018151105.1. Classification (NCBI taxonomy): domain Eukaryota; kingdom Metazoa; phylum Arthropoda; class Insecta; order Diptera; family Drosophilidae; genus Drosophila; species Drosophila obscura. Next base: position 8,438,923 of record NW_024542774.1, on the reverse strand, counting down.
TTGCTGTGGCTCAGCTTTTTTTCTTTTCGTTTTTCCTGTTATTTCATTCTCCTCGTTTGCTTTTGACTTTTTTTACGTTGACGCTGGCAGCGCTGCTACCGCAGCTTCTGCTGCTTCTCGCTCTCGCTGTATTGACAACATTGAGAAATTCCCATTGGTTTTTTCACATTTTTCTGCTTTCGTTTCGGATTTTGATGCATATAAGATGAATTCGCTGACTTTATTATTGCATAAATCAAGCACATGAAATATTTAACAACTGTGTGCACTTAGCTTCTTGCTACTTTCTGTGGCACTCACACACACGCACACACACGCGCGCGTTTAATGCTTCTGCTGCGTAGGAAAAAATGTTTTTTCAATCTCCTTTCCACGCGTAACCCGTTTCGCGCACTTGATTTACCGCAAAAGCCATCAGGGGAGACGGATTAATCAATTTAGTAATAATTATAATTGCAATTTTTCAACAGCAACAGAAAAAAGCGACGACCAGTGTGACCGCGGAATCGATCAAATATACCCGTCCGACCCTTAGAAATATACCAAAATATACCTTCTCATTTTCATAATATACCGTATATATACCGAGGCAACGAACTTAACCCACCTGAGCCCGCTCTATTTAAACAGGTGACAAACTTGAGTTAAATCGCTTAAAATAATATTGTTTGTACATTTTCCTTGTTGATACATCATTATTTTGTCTTATAAAAACAAATGAGCACGATATTTTTCACCTGAAAGTCACTTAGACTCTTTTAGTTTTATAAAATTAGTACGTTAAATTTATATATCCACTGGTCGACAATGGTTTAAGTGTTCCATTTCCATTAACGGAAATCATATTCCCCGATTTTTATATTTGGGATAATATTACCAGATAGTTAGGACTTTCAACACTTCACATATCATTTTATACGATAGATACATCAATTTTCTTCAATATTGGCAAATTTTAAGGTTTTTTTTTATTGGATTGCTTATAAAATAAGGTTTACACAAAAAGGGTCAACGAAAAAAAAAACGTAGTTGGGAATGAAATATAACGTAAGTGGGAATGGAATGTTACGTAATTTTACCACTTGTTGCTTGTCAACCAGTATTATGGTTATTTGTATACCCTATTTCCTTTAATTAATGTTAAAATTCCGTTTTCGAAGCAGTTTTCTAACGTTAATAATGACATTATCTTAGAGGGACGTTTTTTTTTAACCTATTCATATTTTTCTGTAAACATATCTCACTTTCGATGTATATTCTCGGTATCTGTAAACTTTAAAACATCGTTGGGATTTTTTTTTAAAAAGAGACTGACTAGTTTGTAAACATTCAATTCCTTAATATCCTTATCCCCAAGGGTAGCAGAATGTTGCTTTTTCCATGTCAATGCTGCGGAACTGGCACATACACAAGAATTTTATAAGCGGTAAAATACGTAAGTGGGAATGGAATGTAACGTAAGGCAACGTAAGTGGGGATGATATTGATTAAAAATACCGTTATATACTGATGTACCGATATTTTTATTTGCGATAATATTGTATCGGTGCGATATATATTGTTTAAATCTTGTTCATTTCTCAGGAACGGAACCACTAAGTCAAACACGAACCGGAAATTTGTTTTGAAATTTAATTTCACATTCTTCAAATACAAAATATTTAGCTGACCGTCTACCCATTAACCATACAGTGATCGATGAACTTAAGACTTGGGTTGTTTGGCCTGCTTCTCCTTCTTGGCGGCTTCGGTTTCGGCCTGTAATTTGTTGTACTTTTCGATCAGCTTCTCCACTTCGGGCTTCTCCAGCACACTAAAGACGGTAGTGTTCTTTTCGCGCTGCAAGGTGGCCATCTCGACCTTTTCTGGAGTCAGCTTAGTGGTGTCCAGAGTCATGCTTAGCACCTTCACGGCCAGATCCTTGGCCTCCTCCAGCTTTATGGATGGTTTGTCGGCCAGTTCCTGTTTCAGCATGGAGATGGCGGCTCCAAAGTTATTGCCAATGCATGTGGCCTTCCAGCCGCCGTAGTTGCCGCTGGGATCGGACTGGTACAGCTGATAGCCGTACTTATTGTCCCAGCCCATGTAAAGAAGAGAAACGCCGAAGGGACGCTTGCCACCGTACTGAGTGTAGGCTTGCTTGATGTCGCACAGGTGGGACACAAGCTGCTCGCATGGAATCACCTCGCCATAGCTGAACTGATAGCGCTGGGCTATCAAACGCAGCTCGGCGGTCAGCACATTGGCATCGGATGTGATGCCGGCCACAGAGCAAACCATGTTCCTGCAAGGCAATCATGTTCAGCATTGCAGTGTTTACAGATATGCACGAATCATTACTCACTCGTTCAGACGATAGATCTTCTCCGAGGGTATAGCGCTGTCCAGCAGTTTGTTGGTGCTGCGGCATTCGGCGGCTAGCAAAATGCCATCTTCGGCCAGGATGCCGAGGCAAGTGCCGGCATGCGAGATGGCTTCCATGGCGTATTCGACCTGGTACAGGCGTCCCTCCGGGGAGAAAATCGTGGTGCGGGAATCATAGCGACGCGCCTAACAATATGAATATGATGAAGAAATGAATAAATCAAGCTGCCCGCATTGTAGCGGGTGCACATTTACTTACCATTGTTCTTTATTGCTAGAAATTTACGAGTTTACTTTGCAAAAATGATTGTCATTCAGTCAGTGTGACCCTCATAAATATAATGAAATATTCCTGCTTGTGCGCTGAGGTATAACTTGAAAATATACCGATAGTATAATTTGGTATAGTGCTGAGGGTCGACAAGTCTGCGGTCACACTGGGATTCACTTGCTTGCAAATACGCGGGAATTTTTTAATTATTTTTGTTTTTATTGTTCTTTGGGATGCAATGGGAGACATTCTTGCCGTAAGTTAAGATCGGACTTTTCTTGTTGGCTACATTGTTCGATTAACGTTGTACTTTTTAGAACTGTGACCTCTTCAAGAAACTGGGGATCGACAGTTCAAACCAATGGCTTCTATACGACGAAAAGCTGGAAAAGTTCTTTAAATACCTGTCTGTGAGTATTACGGATGCCAACATCCTTACAGAGCAAGAGTTCCTGCAGCGCGATGAAATGCAGCAGCGTTCAGAGTGGCTAAGAGGGTCGGAGCTCGCAATGAAGCAGCAGGAGATCGAAGCGGAAAACCCTGGTCTGCTCACGCATACGGAGCAGGATGTGAACGCTCTGACTGCAGTGGGGGCAGCGATTCAAGAGGCAACAACCGATTATGCCGCGCTAATTGAGAATATGGTGTAAGTGGCCCAGAGTCCCCGAAATTCTATTCTATTCTACATGTTTAATCGTTGCAGCAACTCGAAACACTCTATAAATAATAACCTTAGCGAGTTGGAATGTGCAGCCACTTCACTGCAAAACATGGAAAAGAATCTGTTGAGCGACTGCCAAGAGAAGGCCAAGCAGCTGGAAGAGCTGCAGGGTGAGAACTGCAAGCTGAGCAGCGAGGCCAAGATGGCGTTCATATCCCAGCCGATGCCACCGCTCTTTATGCACCAACTGCCGCTGGAGCAGTACTTCCTCAAATGCGACTCCTTCATGCAGTATTTTACGCTCTACATTAAGGAGAACTTCAAAATCCAGGAGGCAAACGAGTTGAAGACCAGCGAAGTCGATGTGCTGCATGAGAAGGAAAAGTTGGAGAGCCTGGAGCGGAGGTCAGTAAGGGTCTATAATGATGAAAGTCACAAATTGACATACACTTTTCAATCGTTGCAGCATTCAGTATTATGCACTCGCCTTCATCAAGAAGAAGGCTAAGGCCAAGGCCACTCAGGCCATTATAGACCACCTGGATCTTGGCCAGATCCATTGCCTTAGCGTGGCAGAGATGGTCAGGGAAACGCACGAGCTGCAGCTGCTCAACGAACACCATCTGAAAAACATCTACGACACACGCATGAACGACGTGACGAGCTTTGTCCAGCAGCATACCGAACAGCGCATCGAGCTGGTTCTCTATGAAAACACCAAAGAGAAGTTGCAGCGGGCCCAGCGACGGCGTGAAAGCGACCAGCAACTGACCAAAATCATATCGGATGCCTTGTCCAATGCGGAGCTGGTTTGGATCATCGAACAGTTGGACTTGGAGAAGAAGCGCAATTTTCTGGACACCTCCGAGGCGCTGTGCAGCCAGGCCCAGGCCACATGGCAGCGAGTGCAGACTATGCTCTCCATCAACAGCAGTCACCAAGGCATCTGTTCCCCTTTCTTGCAGGAGATTGCCAGCCAGCTGTCGGCCCATCTTGGCCACAATATACGGGCCGGCGAGGCCAAGAGTTGTCTCTACGAGTACGAAAAGTTTTGCCGCCTACTTTCGTACGCTTTTCAGAGCATGCTCAACAGAAAGTCCAGTGTCACCGCCCAGGATCAGCTGGCAGAACTGTGAGTAAACGAAACATTCCCTGCAAGCTAATCCCTCATACCACATTCATTCGCAGCAAGCGTCTGGAGCAAACCCTAAGCCCCTTCGTCTATGATTCCCCCCTGGAGCAGCCCATGCTGGACAATGTTCGATATTTGTATGCAATATACAGTGTCGCCCAGGAACAGACGCGTCTCGACGAGATGATGCGACATCTGCGAACTGAATTCCAGGAGAATATCGTGGGTCGGATGGTATGTGGGTTTCCCCCCAGCGTCTGAATGTCACTGATGGCTTAATTTCAGGACAGGGACAAGCTCTGGCGGTATAAAATGCTTCTATGGGTCTGGTTCTTGACGGAGCCCCAGCGCATGCTCTACGCCATCGACGAGGTGAAGAAGGCAGCGGCCAAGGTTCCCGCTTTAACCAGCAGCATGCGTCGTCCCGGCGGAGGGCTTCAGCGTAAATGATGAATCCGATCAATGCAATTTGTATATTAGTTAATGAATAAATTACGATATCTGTTACAAGGGATGCTGGATGAAGATGAAGATGAATTGAGTGATGCCCTTTCGCAGACCCAGATACACGAAATCCACCAAGCAGACGCATTAATTGCCGGCAGCACGCGACAACGTTTCCAAGCGATTGCTATTCAAGTGCCGCCGAGCAGCAACAAGTGAAGCCATAAAAACCATGTCCTCTTGCTTGCCTAACCTAGACCCATTCCCATTCCGATACCCATTCCCCTTGACGATGCCTGTTGGCCAGCAATTCGCTGGCCTCCCATTGGCCACGCGCAATCGTATGGGAGTTCGTGGCTGTCTGCCGAATAGATTTCAGGGCCTATAAAAGGACGAGCAGCATTCGCCTGTGGCTCATTCGATGTACGTCTTTCGCGGCAGATTTCTCTCAAAATCCTTCGGTAATTAAAAGAACAGTGAAGTGTTTCCAAAGTTACTTTAAATTGTTTTAAATTAACCAACTGACTTGGCTGGCTGTCAGGCTTCTCCCGAAGTGTCCTTAAAGTTTAAGTTTAAAGCGTTGCATAGACACGACGACACCCAAGCAGCTCGGAATCGGTGGATAATGATTTGCGAGTCATTACGCTTTGTTGTTGCTGTGATTTGAATTAATTTCAAATTTCTATGTAGCCCCAGCACACAGCCCCAGGCTGTAATGCAAGATGAATTCAAGCTTTGCCCTTCGAATTTCGGCTTGATATAATCAAATTTAAATCAGTTTGTTTTGTGTTTTTGTTCTGTGATAATGAGGAAATGCCGCCACTCATTTGGATAACCGTTCGTTCTTCCAGTCCTTTGGCAGTGCCACAATATGCATCGTCTGTTGTTCCGCCCCAGCGTCTGTGTTCTCTTCCTGCTGCTGGTTGACTCCTTCAGCACCCACAAGAATGCCAAGCGCAACGAGATCGATTCCTGGGAGGACCTCAACAAAGAGATTAGCTTCGATACGACCATCACGAATCTTGGGCTCAATGTCAACGACACGGGCGACAACAGCAGGATGTTCGAGCGGACCAGGGATCCGAAGCATCAGCAGATGGGACGCATGACGGAGAGCGAACTCAGCCAGATGCGTGTCTACAATGTGGGCGTGCTGATGGCCTCCCATTTGGGTAAGTCGCCAGCTAGGGATTCGATGGATTGGATCAAGATTCCCCACTGCCCGCAGATTCCCCATTCGATCTGGAGCGCTGCGGACCGGCCGTGGACCTGGCCTTGGATCAGATAAACAAGCTCTTCCTGCGACCCCACAACATTACGCTCGCAAAGAAGAAGGCCAGGTGAGTGGACGGTGTATGCCTGCCTGCCTGCCTGCCTGCCTGCCTCTGTCTGCCTACCTACCGCGTCTAACTCCCTTCCCTGTCTTAAGCTACCCATCCTGCTCGGGCGCCCGTGCACCCGGACTGGCTGCAGACATGCACTTCCAGGACGACGTCATCGCCTTCATTGGACCAGCCTGCGCATTCGCCCTTGAGCCGGTGGCTCGTCTGGCCGCCTACTGGAACACCCCCATCATTACGGGCATGGGGGATCAGGTATGCGTAAGCCAAGCCAAGCCAGCGCCTGGCATCCATTGCCGAGTGTAGCGATTTGCGTGTGGAGCGGCGCACAGCACGCCGCTTTCAATAATGCGGAACTGGCTTAGTCGCAGTCCTCAGTCCCCTTCCCACCCCTCCCATTCCCCACCCACACACTGACTGTTCGTGGCAATCACATTTAGCCCTCTTAATTGTCGTACGCTTGACATTGGCAATTAAATGGGTTCTGGGCTGCGTTCGGAGTGGCCATCGCTCAATGGGTCTTTAATTTGAATTTAAGTTTTGCTCCGAGTGCTGCTCGATAACGTCTCCCGTTTCCTTCCTCCTGCTGCTGCCTGCGCCAGCCCCCGTCCTCGGAGGGGGAGCTGACTGTTACCTCTGGCATCCTGGGCAGAATACACAAGTGGAAGAATGAGAATACGGTAAGTGGATGAAGTAGTATCTGGGCAGGTTCCTGGGAAGGTTCATTTGGGGGGAGATGTTCAATGCCATGGGGATCGATCCGAAGCATGGCGGAATTGTATATTCGTTGTAGAATTTTCAGGGAATGTTCAAGGACAAGTCAAAGTATCCCACACTCACGCGCATGTCCTACTGCCAGTGCAGGCTCATCCTGGTCTTTGCCAGCGTCTTTCGCCAGTTCAATTGGAAGCATGTGGCCCTGCTGGTGGACAGATCGGAGCTCTTCTCGTGGACGGTGGGCAAGAATCTCGAGTACGGACTGCGGCAGGAGGGACTGCTGAGCTTTGTCCGCGAGCTAAATGGCAACGAGGAGGAGATCTATGAGAACTATCTGAGGGATGCCAGCATGTATGCCAGAGGTATCAAATCTTCAAGCTGATTTCCCCACCTCACCACATTCCACATAATTGATCGAACTTCTTCTCTCTCTTCCCACCCTTCGTACAGTCGTTATTTTATCTGTGCGTGGGGTCTTGGTGCGAAAGTTCATGCTGGCGGCCCACAGCCTGGGCATGACCAACGGCGAGTGGGTCTTCCTGGACGTGGAGATATTCCAGAGCGACTACTGGGGCGACAAGGGCTGGGAGATGAAGGACGGGCAGGATGCGCGAGCGCGCAAGGCATACGAGGCACTTCTGAGGGTGAGCCTCCTGCAGCCGACGAGTCCCAAGTTTCAGGATTTTGCGGACAATGTACGGGAGAATGCGCTCTACGACTACAACTACACGTTTGGCGAGGGCGAGGAGGTGAACTTCTTCATTGGCGCCTTCTACGATGGCGTTTATCTGCTGGGCATGGCCCTGAATGAAACCCTGACCGAGGGCGGCGACATCCGGGATGGGGTGAACATCACGCGACGCATGTGGAATCGCACCTTTGAGGGCATCACCGGCCACGTGCGCATCGATGACAATGGCGACCGGGATGCGGACTACTCGATCCTAGATCTGGATCCCATAAATGGAAAATTTTCCGTCGTCGCTCATTATTCCGGTGTCCACAAGTAGGCGGCGAAGGTGCCTGCCCATTGACCATCCATTAAACACTTTCTTTTTGTAGGGAATATGCAGCTGTGCATGGCAAGAAGATTCACTGGCCGGGCGGACGGGAGGAGCCGCCGCCGGATGTGCCGCCCTGTGGCTTCCTGGGCAATTCTCCGGACTGTCATGACAATGGTATGGCCCCAATCCCCTTGTTTCACATCGGACTAGTGCATAAATCTCTCCGCTTGCAGAGTCCACCATTATGTATTCCATATTCGGCCTGTTCCTCTTTCTGGGTCTCGTCTTCCTCGTGATTTGCTTGCTGCAAAAGTAAGACTCCCCCTTCGTTGGCCTGTGGCTGCCTACAGAGTTCTCCCATTCTTGCAGGCAAATGAAGCTGAGCAAGGAGCTGAACAACATGTCCTGGCGGGTGAGACCCGACGATGTGCTCATCGAAATGGGCGGCATGTTCGGCTCCAAGGGCGGCCTGCAGCGCCTCGACGTGGAGAATATCTCGCTGCAACAGTTTGGCATCCACTCCGGTCGCGCCTCCATAGCCAGCTTCACGTCGCTGCCGCCGCAGGTGTACACGACGATTGGCCAGTTCAAGGGCGAGCGCGTGGCCATCAAGAAGGTGAACGTGAAGAAGGTAGAGCTGACGCCCCAGCTGCTGTGGGAGATCAAGCAGGCGCGCGACGTGAGCCACGAGAACACTGTGCGGTTCGTGGGCGCCTGCATTGATCTGCCCCGTCCCACGGTGCTAATCCTCACGGAGTATTGTTCGCGCGGCAGCCTGAAGGATGTGCTGGAGAACGAGGCCATCGAGCTGGACTGGAACTTCCGCATGTCCCTCGTCCACGACATTGTCAAGGGCATGAGCTATCTGCACAACAGCGACGTGGCGGCCCATGGCAAGCTGCGCTCCTGCAACTGCCTCATCGACGGCAGATTTGTGCTCAAGATATCCGACTTTGGCCTGGCCACGCTGACCACGCCCTCGGACTTTGTGCGGGATCAGAACTACTACTTGAGTGAGTGTGTCCCCATGGCTCTCGGAGGGGTTTCTTCTTGAGCATTCTGCCATTCTAGAGCTCCTTTGGATCGCGCCCGAGCTGCTGCCTCTGACATCCATCCCTGGCTGCTGTCCGGCCACCCAACGCGGCGATGTCTACTCGTTTGGCATCATTCTGGAGGAGATTGTGAACCGTGGCGGGCCCTACCAGGAGGCGCGCCAGCAGATGGATGTCCACACCATCCTCCACAAGGTGCGGCAATGCAATGGGTTTCGGCCGCTCATCAGGGAGCGAGAGTGTCCACCGGACCTACTAGAGCTAATGGAAAAGTGCTGGGCGGACAACCAGGAGGAGCGGCCTGCCTTCTCCACGATCCGCAGCAACATACGCACCATCATGAAGTGATTATGCAGCATCCCTAGCCAAAGTCAAAGTCAAATCCGAATCATCTTTTGTTTGTTGCAGGGGCTTCTGCGAGAACCTAATGGACGATCTGCTGAACCGCATGGAGCAGTATGCCAACAATCTGGAGAGCCTCGTGGAGGAGAAAACGCGCCAGCTGAGTCTGGAGAAGCAGCGCACGGAGGAGCTGCTGTACCAGATATTGCCGCGACCCGTGGCCCAGCAGCTGATGGCCGGGGATCTGGTGGAGCCGGAGGAGTTCAGCAGCGTCACCATTTACTTCAGCGACATTGTGGGCTTCACGGAGCTTTGCGCCCGCAGCAGCCCCATGGATGTGGTGAACTTCCTGAACGATCTGTACAGCACCTTCGACCGGATCATCGGCTTCTACGACGTCTACAAGGTGGAGACAATTGGCGACGCCTACCTGGTGGTCTCCGGCCTGCCCGAGCCCAATGGCGATAAGCACGCCCGGGAGATCGCCCTGATGGCACCTGGACATACTCCAGGCCGTCAGCTCCTTTAATCTGAGGCACAAGCCGGAGTACAAGATCCAGATTCGCATTGGTATGCACTCCGGGTCCGTCTGTGCCGGCGTCGTGGGCAAGAAAATGCCCCACTACTGCCTCTTCGGGGACACCGTGAATACCGCATCGCGCATGGAGAGCACCGGCCAGCCCGGCAAGATTCACGTGTCCTCCGCCACGAAGGCCATTCTGGACAAGTTTGGCACCTTCCAGTTGGAGCAGCGCGGCGATGTGGAGCTCAAGGGCAAGGGCACCATGACCACCTACTGGCTGAACAGCACCAGCGAGGCCGATGCACGCCCCCCGACACCGCAGATCCTGAGCACCGACGAAGTGCCATTCCCACTACTCTTCGCCGGCATGGGAAAGTGAATCTGATCTATCCTATGGTCTATGATCTCTAATGTGTCAGTATTATATTCATTTTATGTGCAAATAAAATAAAACCAAAGCACATTGAGGAGTTAGTTGAACGTAATTAACAGTAAGTAACAGTAACAGTAAGTTAGCGAAGAACGCTCTCTCTTACGATGCACTCGATCCACTCGGGTGCTCGACACCTGTGTGGATCATAAGAGAGCGAGCTAACAGTCCGCTGTTATCCATAGATAATGTTATTTAATAGAGTCATTTATATATGTAGTTTCAGGAACTTTTCCCGACATTATCGCTTTCGAAAAGGCATAAACTTTCTGTAACTCCCTTCTGTAACCATTTGAAAAGCTCTAGCAAATGTTTCTACCCAAATAAATGTTAGCCTGAGCAAGCAAGCAACCAAACCAAACAACCCCCGGAAAACTCAACGAACGGGGATGATGGATGCCATCAGCTGTTCGAGCCGAAGGAGCCTGAGCTTTTCCGGTGGGTGTTAGAGTGGGTTGGAAATATGTATTTGCGCAGAGTCGAGGAAAAAGGAATTGACACAAAAACAAATTGAATAATAAAAACCGGAAAAGGCCAGAAGTGACTGAACCGGAAGAGCGAAGAAAATCGAATCTACAGAATGTGCGACCAGCATCCGGAGGAGCTTTGGCTCTAGGGCCTGCCTGCTGTTCGTTCCGCTGGCAGTTGCAGTCATGTAGATGTCATGTAGGTGTCTACACCCATGCAGGAGCACCGTACCGTACACCCATACACACACACAAACACACCGAGAGAGAGAGAGAGAGAGATACCATAAATAGTGAATCGCGTAGAGTAGCAACAACCGCACAACCTGTAGCCAGCAAGTCCGAGAATGAAGGTGCTGCGCCTGCGAATGGCCAAGCTGATGCTGCTGGGCGTCCTGGTGGTCAATCTGATATTCCTGTACTACACCTGGAACACGCTGCTGTGGCGCCGCATAAGCCGGGTGCTGGCTGGTGGCGACGAGATGGAGGCTAAGGCACCCAAGCTGACGCCCAAGGAGAAGGTGCGCAACGCCAACAAGCACATAAGGAAGAGCATCACCATCGTGTTCTACGGCCACTACAACTTTGAGCAGGATCTGCGGGCGAGCATCGACAGCATACTGGACGTTATACCCAATATGCCCATACTGGTGCTGCAGGAGGGCGGCACCGAGTACGCCTATCCGCCGGTCAACTACGAGCGAAATCTCACAGCTGGCGAGGAGCAGACTGTGACCTTCCTGAGCCTGGCCTTCGATGTGCGACGCACGCGACCAGAACTCGATCCGCTGGCCGCCATTCGCACCAAGTACGCCCTCCTCATGCCGGACAGTGTGCGGCTAAACAGCAAGAATCTGCTGCAGAAGATTCTGCGCGAGATCAACACGATAGGCGTGGCCGGGGCACAGGCACAGGCACAGGCAAAGCCCAAGGAGCAGCGACTGGCCGTTCCGCCCGAGGAGACGGTGCGTCGCATGGTGCTGGTTCCGTTTGCGGGAAATCTAAAGTCCTACAGCAGCTGCGCTCGGATGAGAATGGATCTGCCCAACTGGACGCTGGAGATAGTGGCAACCAATGACAGTCGACGCTGCGATTTGGTGGGTATTGATTCTAATAGAGTGATCCTTCCACTGACACTTGCCTTAGTTTCTGCAAAAGCACGCGATCCTGTTGGATGTGGCCGCTCTGGCGGCAATGCCCGAACCCTTCTCCCTGCCCTTCCCAGAGATGTTGTACATGCAGGCAAAGATTGCCAATTTATCGGTAAGTATCCCGCCCCTCTGCAGCTGCAGTCGCATTTCAATGTATCGTTGCAGACCACCGTATTCCCACATGCCTTCCAAGAGGGGCGGCGTATTTTCTCCTCGTTCCACACCAAGCAGCGACGCATAGATCTGCGCCGGCGCCAGTTCCGTGAGATGTACAAGCGGCTGCAGATCAAGAGGGTCGTGCGAAGGGCGTACACGGTTCTCGGCAAGCCCCCGGCCAGGGAGAACAACTGGCAGCTGCACATGGGCGTGCTGGATGCCCAGTTCTCCAGCTCAAATCAGTCGCTGCCGCTGGTCACGGACATCGATCTCTTCGGGTGCGAGCGCACCACAAAGTCCTGCATCGGCACCGTCTACAACAACCGGCCGTTCTACTCCTATCTGGACAAGCACACGCCACCCTGCTGCCTGGACAAGCTGCACACCACCTTCAACCATGTGCTCGAGGAGTTCGAGAATGTGGGCATCCGCTACTGGCTGGACAACAATGCGCTGAAGAGCGCCGTGGAGACCAATGCCATCTCACCAGACGCCTACGACATTGACATCAGCTTCAACGTGCAGGACCTGGAGCGCTCCAACGCAATGAAGAAGTCACAGAGCAAGCCGTATGTGGATAACGAGGGCTTCTACTGGATCAAGGCCACCGACGGACACTACTTTCGCGTGCAATTCTCGAAGCCCAACCAGGTGGGCGTCAATCTGCTGCCCTACGAGATCAAGGGCGCCGAGGTGCGGGCCAGCGGCTTCTTTGGCTGGAAGGCAAGCACCTTTGCGGCCGACTTCCTGCATCCCATGTCCACGGTGCTGTTTCTCGGCAAGAGTGTCATGTGTCCCAACAATGTGCTCGAGTATCTGGAGGCGAAGCACATCAAAGTTCAGTCCCAAGACATGCCCATGGACGATTAGAGGGACGATCTGTGCAGTCTAGTCTAGTCTAGTCTAGTCTAGTTACAATTTAGTTGAGGCTTAGCCGGCTGAGGGCCGACAGGATTTGATTAACATTTAGTTTCCAGTTTTATTCTTAAAGATTTAAATCTTAGCCCCCCCCGCCCCCGCCACCCATTACGCGACTATTGTGCAATTTTGTGATCTTTTGTATTGTTTCAGAGTTCCTTTTGAGATTTGGGTTGATAGCTAATTTTCGTATACTAGTACTTAGAACATACAACTAACTTAAGTCGTTCGTACTACGAATATTTTAAAACCAAAAAATGCTCTCTAAATATTTTAAAGTGAAATAATATACAATCAGACGCGCGCTCGGATCCGTTACTCGGGCAGCGGCTTATCAAAATATACGTGACTTTAGCTGCGCACAGTGGTGGCCGTATCGGGCACAACGCTGCCTTCGGGCAGCTCCCGCACCAGGGACAGAAGCTTCTCCAGCTTGGCTATCTGCAGTGTGGTCTGGTCCAAATACAACTGCTTCTTGGGCGGTTTGACCATCACGCGAAGATTGGGCGATAGCTTAAGCGAAGTGGTAACACCCCTGGACAAAAGATTAAAGTTGGAAGAGATCTAAGCGCGAGCAGGGATCGGATGCACTTACTTTTCGTCGCCCACCACAATGAAGGGTATCTTCTCGTTGAAGGAGAGTCGTGTGAGCTTGTTCTTCCGCTTGGGCACCACCGCCTGGATGCAGATGGCCTTGTACTTGTTCACATTCAAATCGAAGACATGCACCTTGCCCTCGGTGGTGACGGCTGCGAAGACGGTGCTGGAGTAGGGCGCCCACTTGACGTCGCCCACAGCAGACCCAAGATCGAAGATGAAGAGCGGATCGGGACGCATGTCCTCCCACACCTTGATGCGCCAGTCGCCGCCGCAGGACACAAAGATGTTCGAGTTGAAGCGATTAAAGTCGATGCGGTAGACGGACATGTTGTGCGCGTTGTAGGTCATCAGGTACTTGGAGCTGAAGGCCGTGCTGCACTTGTAGATGTAGCCGCATTCGGTGCCCACGAGGAACACCTTCTGGTCGGTGGGGTGGAAGATCATGCAGCTGCCGCCGCTCTTGAGGCTGACCTTGGTGCCGTCGGGCCCATCCACGAGGCCGTCCTGCAGGAACAGCGTTATGATGGTCGTCACCCAGAGCTTGTTCTGCATCAGAATCCAGTTGAAGACCCGCCCATCGGAGGACACCGAATAGAAATTGATCTCGCCGTCGGTCATGTCCGGGCCCCACTTGATCTGCCACACGCACTCCCCGTGCTTGCAGTTCACGCCCTTGGAGATGTACAGCGGCTCCTTGCAGTTGTCCCGCAGATTGTAGACGGCCACGTTGCCATCGTACAGGCCAATCACCACCAGGAAGGGGTAGGTGGGATGGATGTCGCAGCACATGACGCCGCAATCGGTTTGAACTGCAAAGGAATCAAACAAGGACGCCGATTAGCAAGGCCGCAGAAACGAGGGACTCCTCCTCTGAGGGACACCTACTGATGTAGTCCGGAAAAGAGGGATTCTTGACGGTGAAGAGGCAGAGATAACCCTCATTTGTCTGCTTCATAAAGTCATCTGACAGGGCAGGGCAGGGCAGGGCAGGTCAGGGCAGGGTAGAATAACGATTAAGGACTAAAGATTTGGATTGAATTTGCTGTGTTGGTTCTACTCACGGGAGCCAAAGCAAACGGCAAAGAGATCGTAGTAGCTCGGATTGAACAGGATGTCGGTGACATTCATTTTCTTGGTCTTTTCGTACTGGAACTTCCACAGGGGCAGCAGGTTGCCCTCGCCCTCGCGGAACTCATCGGCCGGATCCTCCCAGTAGCGATAGTCATGGGCAATGTCGTCGTAGATGTTCTGGTTGATCATCCGCTCGAGGATCTGCCAGCACTTGAGATACTTTTTGTTGAGTTGCTCTGCAATGGCCGACTTGTCCTTGAACTTCTTCGAGCGCATGCCGCGCTTGCGGTCCTCCTTCTTGGCGGCCCCATCCTTCGACTGCCCCTCAAAGTCCTCCGCATACGAATCGTAGATGACCCACTGCAGCACATTGCCCCCAAACTGCGATCGTGGCGGTGGGATCGTCTGTGTGTCCACATTCTGGATACGAAGAGGTGTAAGAGAGGAACATCCATGGATCCATGGATCCCCGTGGGTATGCACTCACCCTCCTGGGATTGGTGTA
The DNA here is from genome assembly GCF_018151105.1 of Drosophila obscura. NCBI lineage: Eukaryota > Metazoa > Arthropoda > Insecta > Diptera > Drosophilidae > Drosophila > Drosophila obscura. The sequence goes on along the minus strand of NW_024542774.1, from coordinate 8,423,775 downwards.
GGTGAGGGCAGCCCGTTCGCAGTAGTTGAACTGATTGATCAGCTTGCGCTTCTTGCCGGAGGCTGTGGCTGCCGCCGGCTGGGCTCCGGCCGTCTCCTCATCGTCGGCACGCACCTCCCCCTCTTCGACGCCCTCCTCGCCGGTCTTGGCCTCCTCTTCTTCTTCCTCTTCGCCCTCCTCCTCCTCTTCGGCCTCCTTGTCGGGGGCACTCTTGACGTCGTCAGTGTCGTCGTTGTCCTCCCCTTCGCCCTCTCCCTCGTGATCCCCGACAGATGTGTCGCGCTGCTCCACCAGCGAATAGTGGGGCATGGGCAGTGGGTAGCCGATCTCATCGGACTCCTCGATCTGGCGACGCGCCTCCTCCGAGTCCACGTGCAGAGAGTTGCCCGGGTAGTCCATGAGGGTCACCGTGTTGCCGGGCAGCGGCGCCGGCACATACTCCCCCTCCTTGAAGCTGTACACCACCAGATTGCGGATCACATTCGTGTTGGTGGGCGTCAGCACCTTGGTCACCTCCTCGGCCAGCTCCGCCTCCGTCAGATCCAGCTGATCGTCCGGCTTGAGGAGCTGGCGCGAACGCATCCAGGCATCAAAGTCATCGGCATCGCCGCCACCGCCACCGCCATCGGCCTTCGTCTTGGAGGATCTGTTCTGCTTGACGGAGAACAAGGGGGGTGGTGGGGAACAAGGGTTGATTCACGAAAGATTAGGCCATGGGACAGGTGGGTGTGGGTGTGGGAGTGGAAGTGAGAGTAGGTGGTGCATGCAACATTCCATTGATGGTGCATAAACGGGAAGGCAGGACGAGCAACAGAATGGCCACTCACCTGCAGCAGCTCTGGGGCGGGGCGGGGCGGGGGGGGCGGGACTACTACTTATGGTGGAGTGTGCAGAAAGCCAAAGATAGGTGCTCTGTCTAGGAGGGAACCAAGCATTGGGGCATGCAAGTTGAATTATGATACGAGTATTCGAGGTGAAGGCCTGCGCCGCAACCGTTACCTCATCGTCATCGCTATTGCTGGCAATATCGAAATCCTGCGGCGGATCGTTGGCCTCCGTGGCAGCCGAAGCAGCAGCAGCTGCAGCTGCAGCCGCAGATTCTGACATAATTTTGCGACTTAAACTGAATGTGAACTGAGAGATGGAGGAGGCAGAGGCAGAGGCAGAGGAGGAGGAGGAGAGCGATCTGTCCTACTTAGCTACGACTACGAGTTGGCGAGTTTTGAAGAGAGAGTTAGATAGATAGATAGATAGATAGATAGATAGAGTAATAGGACTACGGATAGTACATTGTATTTACAGATTGTACGCTACGGTACGGTACGGTACGGTTACATATGGAAAGATCCTCAATTAAATATGTACAGTTAAACTCTCAGTTTTGTATTTACAAGTGCCCCTCCGCGGCCACAGTGCGTTTCAGCGCGTTGCATACATGCACCTGTATCAAAAGATTCTAGTGTCTGCTTTATCGCCATGAAACGCACTGTACGTGGACACACACTCACGCGCACACAGTGTAACACAGCTCTACACACACACAGCTCTACGAATTTGCTAGTGGGGATTGCAATCAATCTATTGGTCATATACCGCCATCGCCTTGTTGGCAAGCTTCCACATCTTGGCCAGAAAGTCGTTGCGCGGCGGATGGGGGGGGGCAAGTACTCGAGCAAGTAGGGGGGATATGGATATCCTACACTGGAGCAGCGCTGGTGTCGCTGTCTGTCCAGTGGCAGCGGCGAGGAAAGACTGCCAGCCAGCCCGAAGTGGAACGCGAATTATGGCCGAATACGATGACAATCCTGATGACGTTCACCATGTCAGCGTCCTCTTCACGACAGCCCAAAAAGCGAAAAACTTTTCCTCCTGACGTCACGACAGCCTGATTGATAGGGCAAGGGGTGGGGAGTGGGGGGTTGTCGTAATCAGAATAAACAAATTTCGCACACAACTCGATTAGTACGTACTTTGAGGGGGTGGGTGAGGGTGAGGATATAAGGAATCGCAAGTTACATATTTATTTTGATGTGCATCTAAATGAAAAGGTGAGCCCAGGACCGTATCCGTGAGTGAGTGATTTATTGACTCTTTTATTGCGTTGGGTCTGATGAGGATTCGACACCGCACAGTCCCCCCACCGCCATTAGGGGCCTCTTGGCAGCCACACCTACCCTAACCCAACTTCTTGCAAACTCCTTGGACCAAGTACGGGTAGTGTGTGTTTGTGTGAGTGTGTGTTGCCATGAAACTAAATAAATTGGTAGCTGTAACCAAATTGCACGGCTCGGATCGGCCTTTGACTGGGGCTTCCTTTTGGGGCTGGCACGCACATGGATTGCGCCGGAAATTGCAAATTATGTCTCGTGACAAAGTTCCATCAAGCGAAGCGAAACTTATTAAAACGTAAGCGCAAAACGAAATTTAAAAAGCAAAAAACCAGACAGGGCCATAAAGTACTCGACTCTGGGCATTACGTTGCCAGTTGTCGAGGCGAAAGGATGTGTGCGACCAGCAGCAGCAGCAGCAGTGTCAAGTGTGTGGCTGGGAAGACTATATGTATATATCTGGAGGGATCTGATCTCAGAGCCGTAATGCTAGTTACCTTCCCCTTGTTCTGCTTGCCATCGCCCTTGGCTCCTTTTGGTTCCGGCATTCTTGACTCCTGTGACTACGCCTTGCTGTTTCGTTTACTTATATATTTTTATTGAATGATTTTCATCCGATTCGGCCGGACTGGTTTGGGATATAAACTGTTTTTTGTTTTTGTGCTCGTGCGCCGCCCTGACAGTAGTCTGAACGATGTCTTGTGTGCGTATTTCACCAAATCAAAGCAAACTAAACGAACAAAACCCTAAAACTTTACGTAATTCAGTGGGAACGAAGTTTGTGGTGTGTTGTGTGCTGTCTGCAATTTGTGGCCATTTGTTTGTTTCAGTTTCTATAGAAATTTGGCCAAATCCACACGCACTGGATTGTGGTTACCATTTGCATATCGATTGGTTAGCAAAACAAAACAAAAAAGCGCTGGGTCTAATGCAAATGTCAAACTCTGGATCCAATCAAAGTCCACAAACCAGAGAGCACAATCCACATCGTGTTCTATGTGGATTCCTTTGTTTTTGCTTTATGGAGAGCGTAGATTTACTTTTGAATACATTTTTATTATAATTTATCGATCGGTTGCACATCATTATCATTACAAATATGTCTGGATTAATCTATGTACCACGGACTTGGCTAACAACTGCTAAGTTTGCTGCCTCAAACTTTTCACATACCGCACTGGAAGTTCTGGCAGGTAAACGGAGACAAAGAACATCGCCGGCCCGAACAATATCATGCACATCAGCCAGTAGAGCAAGCCGACAAAAGTAACGGGGTCCATATATACAATATATACGAGTCAAACGAGGATCGATCGATACTAGTGTAAATGATGAATGGCTGGTGTGTAAAATTGTAAATAAATAACTAATATCACTAAGCACCGGGACTCTGTACGAGCACTTTTGTGTGTGGAGAGGAGAGGTGCACGCTCCGATGCTTCTAATAGATTTACAGATTTATTAAGCTGCAGGTCACTTTAGATGATGATTAACTTATCCAACGTTATGGCTATGCTGACAAAATATCGTGTACAGATCCGCATACGTGGGAATATCTTCAGGCGCGCCACCTAAAATGAGAGATTAAATCAGTTAGTTAGTGGTCCGATTAAAAGCTTTATTTGCGGCTCTTACAGCGTGCTGTTTCCTGCCCTGTTCGACGTTAACTGACCCAGCTGTTACACTGAATCACGCACTTTATACTCGTTATACACTGATGTGAAGGCCCACACCCAGTTGTGTATTTTTGGGGCTATCCCCGGGCAAATCACATTCTAAATACGGGACTTTTTCAGCTGCCATTGACGCCAGTTAATTCGTAACTGATCCCCGAACAGGCCTGTCCCTCCCCACAACCACCAACAGGTTCCAAAGTTCCAGTTCTCGGCTCAAAACTCTTTAGCCGAGAGCGTGACTACACATTCAAAACTCAGATCATACAATTCTCAAGGCAAAGCCAGATCTATGACAGCACAAACTGGTTTGCCAACCTCCGCCTGCAGCCAGCGAACGTTAAGCGATTGTCTTTTAATTTTAATTTCAATTGAATATTTTGATTGCGCCTCCGCACCACACACCACACAGTTCTTTGCTGGTTCCACACAATCGCCACATAATTGCAGGCATTGAACGTTTATCTGTGGTCAAAAAAATGTCATTGCAACGGGTATATTATGTACGTAAAAGTATCATACATATGTATACGAGTAGGTTTATGTACACCGGCTGATACGTGGATGGGAGAAGATAATACACACATTCGTGGAGTTCTTGTATAGCAGCCCTAGAGGGAAGGTCACTGCCCTATGCGTTTTTTAACTTTATCTAATCTAGGAACTTTCTTGCTCTTTCAATTTCCCCCATTGACTCTCCTCTAAGAGCACTTAAACTGCGGAAATTGTCACTCTTTCCATAGGCCCCAAGTACTCGATTGCCCAACTTACATGATATAGAAGTAATTATCACTGTCCTTGCGTTTGGCATCGCAATGGTTGGTATTTTGAATGGACGAGGAATTCGGGGAACTGGTCTCCGTGTGCTGGGCGCTGGAGTTCCAGTTCGGGCCCCAGCGATTTGGAGTGGCACCACCACTCGGATGTCCATTCTGCTGCTGATGATTGCCGAGATTGTTGGCCTTGTTGGAGCCGCCGAAAAATGACTTTACACTATCCATGATGCGACCCTCGTTGCGGATCTCTCGGCTCGCTTTCTTTGTGTGGATCGGCTGGAAGTGTGTGTCTATGTCGAGCCTCCGCAGAAACAGTCGCAAATTGATAAAGCTAAAAATATATACAAACATACATACATATATATGTATACACCATAATTTATTTATTTTGACTGAAATCTTGTTTTTTTTAGTGGGCTCGCTCGTGGCGGAGTGCCGCCACTGTTTCCAAGTGTTGAGAGTCTTTTTTTTTTGGTTTCTTTTCATTTTTTTGGGTGTCGTACGATCTAAATTAATTCAATTTCTGATGCAGTTGAACAACAAGTCGGTTATTGATAAGATTCAAGTCAAACATATATCATCGTATCTACCATGGCGATGATTGCACGGCAAGGCAACCATTTTGTGGGTACAGTACAGAACAGAATTTATGATTGTCTTTTATTGTTTTTTTATAGGGTACGTAGTACTTGAACTGGAGTTCAGCCAGCACAAGGAAACAGTTTAATATGTGCATGTGTTTACTTAAGGTTGTTCAAACAAAGCTAAGTTCGATAAAATGGCACACATTAAGTGGAAAGTGCGTCTTAATTTAAATTCAAGCCGTAGCTAGTAGGTACACCTATGTACATATTTATATTACGGCTATACATGGCGCATTTATAGTGTCGATCAGTACATATTATCAATTAGCGGTTCAAATCAGTTCACTGGCGGCGCTGATAGCCGTATCAAGGAGTGCCCAAAATGACTGGAACACGCGCATTGCTGGGAATTCATCATGGGAAATAGTTAGCTTGGTTAGCTAGTTAGTTGGTTAGTTGGACGTGGCAAGATTAGTGGATGGCCCTGAACGCGTGACGAGACTGATAAAGACGAGGTCAAGCCATTTACATGCTCACAACCGACCTACCTCACACACTATTGCCGCTTGTAACACGATAAAAAATTGTGACTAGCTGCTGTCTGTCGCGGAGGAACGTTGACTTAAATTTCAATTGCTTTGACACTATTTCGCCCCGGACTATTCTTCCAGCACACTTCAAATGGAACCCACGATCCGCTTTGCACAACGTCTGAATGAATTGTGCCGCGCCGCCTCAGTATCGACTCGACTGTTAAATTCATTTTGAAATTTCAGCGCTGCCATCTGTTGGTATTGGTGATCTGTTGAGGCGGTTTTTCTAGTTTGTTGTGATCGTTGTTTCTTTGCTGTTGTATATGAGTATATGCAACCTCTATAGGTGGTACCTGCTGGCTGCTTTGTTTTTCTAAATATTACCTGTTAAAACATGGCCACTCTACCTGAATTACTCGACGAGTAGAAAAGAAAACCTTGTAAATTAACTTCCGTCTTGTCTCTGTTGGTTCTCTCACACTAGATCTCTTTTTGTGAACTCTCTCTCTCTCCTTCTCTCTTTGTCTTTTGTTGTGCTCTGCACGCATTGATAAGAGGCCTACATACATACACGTGCACGTGTAGGGTGTACGAGTATGTGTGCATTTTACAACTGTTCACACACAATTTTGTAATTCATTTGCCGTGGACTTCGGACTTTCGGGTTTTCCTCTGTCGTGCACAATTGTATGTATGTATGTATGTATAATATATGCAGTGGAGCTATATAAATGAATTATGTTTGTGTGTGGCTTTGTCGACATGCACAAACATACATATGTATGTACTACTTACTTATTTTACCGCTTTGCTAAGGCGGCTAAGCGAATACCCTACATAATTGCAAGCTGAATTACTTAATAGACATTCAATCTGATAATAGCTATTTATTTGACATACATAAGTATTATCTCTGTTGGCGACCACAAACGAAGCAGCCAGAAAGTAATTGAACAGATAAGGTTTCAATTCAACTCTAAAAACAATTTTTAAGTCAAATTGGCGCCAAATATTTATGACTATCGATTAGTATTAATAAAAATACTAAAGATTGGTGTGATCGATGGACGTTAAAACGAAGAATAACCCAACGGAAGTTTGAGGGCGGCGCAGAAATCCCTTTGTGTGGATCTCCCTGTAACATAACCCTAAGGTTTCGCCAAACGGGAGTATAAGGACACGTGAATATGTATATGTATTGGCTCCATTTTCTGTTTGGAATGGATGCTGATTCTTAGGCAGAAACTTTGCCCTGGTAGAGCTGGCCTCCCAGGTGGATTACAAGAGTGATATGGCGGGCAAATAGTAGTACATACATTTGTAGCAAACAAAAGATTCTTATAGCAAACGAGATTGTGACTAATCGGACCACACAATGCTCTCGATCCAGTCGGTGAAGAGATGGACCTTGGTGTAGACACTCGGCAGACCCTGTGTGCCGCACACCAAGCCATAGGAGACGATGCCAATCACTTGTTTGAGGCACGGATAGAGCGGGTGCTGCACAAAGATGGGTCCGCCCGAGTCGCCATTGCAGGTGTCGGCATTGGTGGTAAGCGATCCGGCACAGAACTGGGTGCGCGTCTCAATGCCCTGCTGCAGTCGCTCCAGGCACTGCTCGTCGCTGAAGCGCTGCAGGGTGACCTTCAGTAGATGCGACGATTTGAAGCCCTTGTCGGAAGTGAATCCCCAGCCGGCGGCTGTCAGCTGGCTGTTCTCGTTGCCGCTGCTGGGCGGCAGGCAAGCGGGTGCGACATGCTCGTTAAATACTGCCGCCCTGTCCAGCTCAACGAGGGCAATGTCGTTCTTAAAGCCGTCCTCGTCATCATACGCCGGGTGCACCACATAATTGACCACCCGAAAGTCCTGTACCTGGGCATCGTCTGTGGTGCTGTTGTAGTCCAGCTCCCCGAGACGCACCACAAATTTAGGCGAGTCAAATTCGGGGGTCAAGTCGCTCGGCCTTCGATCTGTAAATGCGGTAAGTGTAAATGAATATCACGGCTCCCGCTGGGCGGCCACTTACTCGCTGGTTTCCAGACAATGTGCCGCCGTCAGCACGAATTGGGGATGCACCAGAGCCCCGCCGCAGTCCCAATTGATTTCGGCCTTTTCGTTCTCCTTTGTGCCAATCAGCGCCATGAAGGGAAACTCCTGGCCAGTCGCCTTTGAGCCGCCCACAATGAAGGGCGTGGAGCGACAGGAGGCGCGCGCCTCGTTGAAACGCTTGCACTCTGGTAAAGTTTTAAGCTTGAGTTGCACATTGGCCCATTGAATGATCGCAGCTTACCCCGCTCAAACGGACGCGTTTCATCGGCCGGCTTCAGGTTCTGGTGATCCAGCGGTATGGGACAGCACACGATGTCGTTGAACTCGTCACAGTACTTGATATCCGGTCCTATTAAGTGCTGGTTGTAGAATATCACGGGGCAATCGGTGCCCGTCAGCTCCTTGCACTCGCCTGTCCCGTTGTCGCAGAACTCGGCCCAAACAATGACCGAAAGCATCAGCAGCAGCGAAAGCTGAACTGCGAATAGGGCATCATCCATTTCCGACTGCGTCTCAAGCGAAACTGAGAGTCGATAACGAGGTGAGCAGCTCTGATCGCCGAGAGCTTTCATCTCAGACAACTTCTCTGCTGTGACTCATTCAGCCAGCTGCTTAGCGCTACCAGGAAGAAACACCTCCATTAACCAACTGCTACACGTTCATATGGGATTATTGAATAAATATTTTAAAATTCGCTTATCAGCTAATAATTTACGCTATGAATGGAATTCTCACATACAAGATCTGATGAATGATGCGAGAACCGGTACAAGTTCTAATAATACTACTACATTTAACTTATTCTAGAGCTAGGTATTACGTCTGGTAGGGTATAGGGGCCCTCTATATCTAGTTGTGGCGCATGCCCATACTTTGCATATGCTGTTGTTGTTGCTGCTGCTGTTGCATGTGCTGCATGTACATTTGCTGCTGTTGGTTGAGTTGCTGCTGCTGTTGGGGATTGCCACCGCTACCCAGTGGAACACTCGTTGTTTGTGCCGCATTCAACTGTTGCTGCTGCTGCATGGGTTGTTGCTGCTGCTGTTGCATAGGTTGCTGCTGCTGCTGCATGGGTTGTTGCTGCTGCTGCATAGGTTGTTGCTGCTGCTGCATGGTAGTTTGTTGCTGCTGCTGCTGCATAGGTTGTTGCTGCTGCTGCTGCATAGGCTGCTGCTGGTGTTGAGGTTGCAACGGCGACTGTGTTTGATTTGTGACTGAATTCGCATTGCTTTCGGCGCTTAAATCAAATGAGAATAAGTTTAATGTTAAATTATATTTCATCTAAAGAATTTCTTACATCTTTTCTGCGTGGATATCCTCCAGATTCAGATACGAAATGAAGCGCAAGCGCATTTGTAGCAGGGGGCGCAGTCGTTTAATGATTGCCTCCGATTCGTTTTTGATGGTGTTCCCCACATGGATGTACTTGATGTGGTAGCTGCAAGCGATAAAATGTTCATTAATCTCCAATATTCGTACGAATAATCTGGAATATTTACAGGAAATCACATATCTGATCCACATATTGCAGTGGTCTGGCACCGCTATGCTTATCGACGACCTCTAGTATCTCATAGAGCAAAATGGCAATGCCCGCCACAGCATTCGGGGTCTCCAGCTCGATGCGTTTCATAAAGGGACCGAAGACATGGCAGAGATAGAGCAGCTGCTGCTCTGTGTGGACGCAGGGCTTCAGCTTCTCCTTGATGTGTCTGGTCATGGCCGCCAGCTTGAAGACGCCCATGTGGTGGAAGACCGAGTGAGCCACTGCCAGCACCACAGCGTAGCTCTTCTCCAGCATCGCCTCGCGCACCGTCTTGAAGTTGAACAGCTCGAAGGCATCGAAGCGATACGTCCAGTTCAGCATGTTGGGTGTATTCAGCATTTCCTTCAGGCGGTCGTAGATGCCGGTCCAGTAGGGCTCTGGCAGGGCAGCCATCACGATGCCCACGGCATTTATGTAGCTGTGGATCTCCTTCTGCGGAATCACCGCATAGCCGCTGACTATCACGTCGATTAGGTTGTTGGCCACCAGAGCGGGTGCCACTGGCAGACCCAACAGCTCCACACACGTCACATACAGCGCATGGGCAGGGGCATTGGGAAACTCGTTGAAACGCCAGTCCGTGGTGTAGAAAACATTCTTCCCACTGATGGCTGAACGGGGAAACAACGAGGGATTAACTTGAGTTTCCATTAACTTTCCTTTAGTTGAACTTACTTTCTGACAATCGCTTGATTAAGTTCATGTAGTAGCTCAGCTCTGGGGTCCACAGCAAGTCTTGATTTTGCAGAAACACCTTATAGGGCTCACTGACGCTCCAGTTTGGTGGCCGAATATCACTGAAGGCGCCCGTAATCGTGCTCACCAGCTTCTTCTTCAATGAGGGTCGTTCCCGCAGAATGCGCTCATAGTAGTGCAGGGTGTTGTACAGATAGGTGATGGGCCGATCTACAGAAAAGAGAACCCACCATTGTTTATTCTTGCTGGCAGGCTGCTGTGGGCAGTGTGTACGCACCATGAAACTTGTAGAGTATGCTCAGATGATCCAGAATGAAGCCCAAGATCTGGTGGACATTCGGAATGGTGAGCTCAATGAAGCGATGCACCACCACATCGAGCACGGGCAGAAAGCGCAGGCAAACATTGCTGAAGTAGACCGGAAGGGCCAGGTGCGAGGCAGACTCGTCGAGGGCAAACTTTTCGGGGTACTTCTGGTGGAAGGAGAGATGCTTGTCCTGCCTAAGGGACAGAGAGAGAGAACAGAGAATACAGTTTCCCTGCCGCGATGGCGGAAATCTCACAATCTTACCAGTTGCTCTGCTTCCAGTGATCGGGGTTGTTGTCCTTGCAGAACTCCTGCACCCGATTCCGCAGCTCGCTGGCTTTCAGCAACAGCAGCTGAATGATCAGGAAACAGACCTGCGCCTCATTGCCCTCGTGGGTGCGCAGGGCCAGGCAGAGCACCACGCGATCGATGGTCACCACATTGAACTTCCAGATCATGTTGTTGATCGTGTCCACGCACTTGTGGATGAAGTCACGGCCATCGGAAGAGCTGGCCACCTCTGCGACCAGGTAATCGCAAAACTTCCGCAAATGCGTAGTCAGTGCGCGGGCACTGATGCCCTCCAGGATCCTGAGGGGAGATCGGGGTAATGAAGGCCGCAAAGGGTAGGAGCTTTTGAGATTATCTACTCACTTGTAGGCCACCGGACTGATGCTCTCCGTCTCCCAAATGATCTTGAAGAGCAGGCACAAGAACAGGGGATTTGTCGTGGGGCGCAGAAAGTGTGCAATGATGTCGTTTTCGCTGGTCATCGAGGTCCACGTGCGATACTCCTCCTCCACGGACTTTTTCAGCTGCTGCTTGTTCTCCGGCGGCTGGGCATTCTGTGTGAAGTACTCGTTCAGGGCTGGCGGGAAGCAGGCCAGCGACTGCAATGACCACGAATGTGGCGTGTGCTGCATTATGTTTGCCAAAAAGTCCTTGCACCAGCTCTGCATCTCGTCGCCGCCACCGTGGACATGCATGGAACGGGCCAGCGTCAGGATTAGCACACGGTTCAGCTCCTCGCTCTCGTTGGACGCCACCGCTCCCGGAGACTTGTCGTTGAAGTAGCGCGAGAACTGAGGCTGGAACTCCGCCGATCCAATGCTGGTAATCAGGCGCAGTCCGGTCGATTCGAAGCTACAATTTACAATAGTTAAAAGGGGATGCCAGTTTCCTTTTTTCATTGACGCCTCACCATAGATTTAGCTGCATTTTATTGGTCTGCGGCACCGAAGAGAGCGAGTGGAGCAGCGACAGTAGCTGGACCCGGTAGTGTGTGGGCACATGGTGCAGGCGGTATGAGAACATTTCCATCAGAGTGTGAAGCATGGCCCAGGCATGGTTCTTGAACACCGTGGGCATTAGTTGGCTCAGGAAGCCCTTAACGCCAAGCGACTCGATTTCCGTGTAGACCAGCAGTCTCGCGTATGTTTCCAGCAGCGCCGCTGCCGGCACTTGGCCCTTGGTCTGGGCCTGCTTCAGCATTTGCGTGACGAAGCTGTGGATCAGCGACATTTTGCTGTGCACTGTGAGGCTGTCCAGCACCGCCACCGAAAAGTTTACGGCATGTATCTGGGCCCCACTGGGGGACTTGGAGGTTCCACTAAGGGCCTCCAGCAGCAGACCCATGGGTCGTCCGAAGTACTCCTGATTGGTCGAGTAGGCATTGCAGACAAGAATGATGCGAAAGTCGTTGCCCAGAGTCATGTTCATCATGGTGTTTGGCGAGACCAGGTGCTGCAGGAAGCTGTGGGCGGATTGAACGGTTACTGACTGATCCTCCAGGCCATTAAGTGGATGCTTACTCGTGGTGATTCTTCAGGGCAATGGGCAGCGGCCGTGTAATGTTCATGTTCTCCACACGCGCCTTCTTCATCAGATGGATCCACACACAAATGGGGGCCATGTGGCGGACCATGGACGATTTGTTGATGTCCGGCAGCTTGAGCGGCTCCTGCTCCGGGTACAGCAGATCGAACAGCCTGAAGACAGGCAGAAAGTTGGTGATCTGGAATGGATTTGCAGTTGAATTCTGTTCGTTCTTTAAAGTCTGTGGCGCCTCCTACGGGATTCTTTTGAATGCTGCCCGAGATGAATTGCAGCAGGATCCACATCAACTGGTCGCGTCCCTTGCGTAGCTCCAACTTTGAGAGCTGCCGGGGGAAGAAGGGTAAAAAGGGTATAAAGATGTATTGATCGATCTGTGAGGCTCACCTTCTCGTGCAGCGACAGGACGATGTGCATAAAGCTGACAAACTGAAAGAGCACAAAGTAAATCAGCTGCGAGGAGAGATGTAGCCAGACCCACTCGTTGGGGGTGATCTGCTCGTCGGAGGAGTTGAATCCACTGCCTGCAGTGGCGTCATTTGCCTCAGTCATTTCCATGGCATGGATGATCAGGTTGACCAGCTGCTCCTCCAGGGCATTGTAGCGCTGCTTTTGGTGCTTCTGCAGATTCAGCATTTGTGAGACCATCTCGCGGGAGTACGGCTGCTCCAGCACATAGCGCAGCAGGGGCCGCTGCTCCTCCAGCAGTTCTGGTTCGTAGGGCAGGCTGCCCTTAAAATTGAACTTCAACGTGTTGTGGTCCAGGCGCCAGGAGTTCATCATATGATCGGCGTAGCCAAAGTGCTCCACAATGGGCAGCATGTTGGCGTGTCCAATGATCGATACCATTTGGGCCGTGGTGCGGAACTCCTCGACAAAGTCGGTCATCAGCTTGTTCAGCTTCCAGTGATAGGGAAACGGTCGCATTATCTCGTTGGCAACGAAGTAAGCTGGCAGTAAGCAATTATTCCGATCGAACAGGAAGCGCAGTATCTCCTCCACGGCCAGCAGCTGCGGCATGTAGGTCACGTTGACGTTGAGGGGAAACCACTGCGCCTTGTCGCGGCACACCTTCATGATCTCGCGCACACCCTTGTAGTCCACCTGCATGATCACCTTCTTGATGAGCCGAAAACTTTCGATCCAAAAGGTCTTGTGTTCGTAGTCCAGTTTCTCACACATCAACACCTTGTCGCAGAGCATCCAGGCTGTTATCACATGCGCGTCCACCAGCTTCACCAGCGCGGCCATCATTACTTTCATATGGTAACTAGACGCGCTGGCGGCCCGCAGCAGGTACAGCCGCAGGACATGCTCCCGATGCTCCTGCGCAACGTTGCCGAAGGCCGTAACTGCAAAATAAATTGGTTAGACAAAACGAGACCACTCGCAGAGATACGCATACCCAAATCATTTGAGAAATTCTTTGCCTTTTCCTCTTCGCCAAATGGCTTGAAGACGATGACGCTCACAAAGGCCTCGTCGATAGAGTCTACTTTCTGTAAAAGGCAAAAGCCATGTTAGCTCTAACGATTTCTTTCGTTGCGGATGATCCGTGTCCTACCAGGAAGTCGTTTACAGTGTCTATTATTTGCGTTTCCATGTCCATTTATTTAAATTTTAATTTATTTCGCATTTCTGGCCGCATAAACAAAATTTCCAGTCTGGCCCGGCTCCAGCGATAATCGATATCACACGCAGACAGACGATAGACAGTTCTTCGCCAGCCCTGGGGAACGTTAAGATGCTATGACATTAGACTCTAATGATTAGAGTCTCAACAATCTCTAAATTTATTGCGCAGAGAGTTCGTAGTGTTCGTAGCCGCCGCTAGACCCGTCTACTGGCTTTCAGTTAAACAACAAAGGAACTACTTGTTGCTCCCAGCTCAGTTTTCCAGGTAGTCAGTTAGCAAAGTCTAGTGTCATAACACCTTAAACTATTGTTTTTGCTGGAAAATTCTGGGTCGGGTCGAAACAATGAAGAAAGTGCTGGTTACAGGTGGAACTGGCCTTGTGGGCAAAGCCCTAGAAGCTATCATCAAGGAGCAGGGGCCCACGGATGAGGAATGGTATTTTGCCGGCTCCAAAGATGCCGACTTGACGTGAGTATCGTGGGACTTGGACTCGTCGCAAGTCGGTGAATAAACACGCATTTTCCATAGGAATCTGGCAGCCACGCAGGCACTGTTCGCTAAGGAAAAGCCCACGCATGTCATCCACCTGGCCGCCATGGTCGGCGGTCTGTTCCACAACATGAACAATAACCTGGACTTTTTGGTGAGCTGTCCGGGCTTTTAATACAATATCAAAAATCAAACTTTCTTCGGTTACAGCGAAACAATCTGCTGATCAACGACAATGTACTGCAAACGGCCCACGAGCAGGGATGCACCAAAGTCGTCTCCTGCCTGTCCACTTGTATATTCCCGGATAACACCACATACCCCATAGACGAGACTATGGTCCATAATGGTCCCCCACATCCTTCCAACTACGGGTATTCCTACGCGAAGCGGCTGATCGACATTCAGAACCACGCGTACAACGACAAGTACGGACACTTGTACACTTCTGTGATTCCCTGCAACATCTTCGGTCCCCACGACAACTACAAGCCCGAGGTGAGTCACGTCATACCGGGCATGATCAATCGCATGCACAAGCTGATCACGGAGCAACCTGATACGCCAGAAAGCGAGAAGGTCTTCACAGTCTTTGGGAGTGGCAAGCCTCTGCGTCAGTTTATCTACTCCCTCGACTTGGCAGAGCTGATGATTTGGGTGCTGCGGAACTACGACAGCGTCGAGCCAATTGTCCTGAGTGTCGACGAAGTCCAGGAGGTGACCATCTTCGAGGTGGCCCAGGCCATAGCCACGGCATTTAAGTTCAAGGTGACGAGTTAAAAGCAGCCCAGTTGGAACTTTCATAATAAATTATTGTCCAACTTCAGGGTAAACTTGTTTGTGATACAAGCAAAGCTGACGGGCAGTACAAGAAGACAGCGTCCAATGCGAAGCTTCGCAGTCTCCTGCCGGAGTACACATTCACGGACTTTGAAGGTGCTATTAAAAAATCGGTGGAGTGGTACAGAACTAACTATGAACAGGCCAGAAAATAGCTCGGGCATGAGGCTTATCCGAAATTCCGAATGCACAACCAACAAACGTAAATAAACTCCTTATTTCTTCAGAAGTTTGAGGGAATCAAACACTTCCTGACTTTTATATCCAAACAAACGGCTGTAATCAGTAACAATAGCATATGGTGAGTGGCTCAATCTGTCCAGGAGTCGCCATATTTATTCCTCTTCGGACTTCCAGTGGCTGCTTCCGGTGCTGGCTCGACATGGCGCTGCTGAAGGGGCGCCGGAGGCTCGTAGGGCTTTGAGTAGGGACTCTGCTGACGACTCGCGTACTCCTCGCGATTCTTCTTGCGCAAATCTTCGTAGCTTTGTCCCGGCTTGGCCGGCTCCAGAGGCAGTTCAGTGTCCATCAATTGGCCAGACGCTGCAAATAGGGGAAATGTAAAATATTCGTCATTAAATTCAGTGCAGATTACTCACAGTCCAGGCTGGGCCGGTATATGTCATCTAAGCCAGCCAAAGTGGGCCGTGATTCAGTGTCCAAGTTCAGAGCAGTGTTGCGCGAAGGCTTCATTCCCTCGTCGCTGTACACATCCGCGGAGCTGGGCGAGAAGGGAGCCAATGTGAACGCTCGGCTCAGGCTCTCATCTGGCGTGATGGTGCTAATGACACCACCACCCTGTCGGCGCTGCCGCAGGACTTCGCCTAGGCGGGAGTTTGGCAGCCGCATTATCTTTTCGGCGCACTTCTGCTGGTAGCTGAACTTGCCCACAAAGTAACCCAGGATGACGCCCATGACCACTTTGGGCACAGCTCCGTACTTTCCATTGCCCTGCAGGTAGCCATTCTTCACACCAAAGTAGGCCAACAGGCCCAGACCTGTGCCGAAGGGCAGCGACCGCTGGAGGAAAGATTCAGTGTTGCACTCACGTAATGCCTTCACCTCCTCCGCAGAGAACTGATAGTCTGCCTGAAAATTAACGTAATTCAATATTACGACCAGAGAAAACAAAACTCATTGTACTGACCAGTGGGTGTGGATTTTCTTGCTGAGGCGGCCGGGGGCCATCATTCAACGGCAAATCCATGATGACACAATTTGATGGAGAATTTATGAAATATAAACGATTGGTACAGAATACTGGCAGCGGGCCGGCTAAGGTAGCTTGACAGCACTGGCACTAGCGGAAGCAACCCTGTCTAAATGCGCTCGCGCCGTTTTTTCTCTCTCTTAAACGACATATGATGTATTAATACGAAAATGAAATGTCATCCGTAGTCGATCCCTAACACAAACACGAGGCAGCGCATAAGTTGTCAAAACAAAAACCCATTTAGATACTCAGTAATAAATAAAAGAAAATAAATACAAATTCGCCATATCGCGTCCAGGGTTGATGCCACACATAACAACCAGTGCCAGGGATGCAACACGCACGCAGATTATGACATTTTACAGCTGTGTCGTCTGCCGATCCAGAGCCGAGCCGTGTTATTATTGTAATTAATTAAAGTTTTGTATTTTTTGGAAATGTTCTCCGCCACCACACACTCTGTGGTAAGTGTGCGCGCAGCACGGCCCACCACCCATTGCCGCCGATCCGTCCCCCACTGACGCTCGTTTTCTCTTACGTTCAATGACAGCCCTACCTCTACCTTGGCAACTTTAGTAGAAAACCGCATTACTACACCGTGAAGCGTACCAAGCTGCCAGGAGGCGCTGGGGCTGCGCGCCTTTTTGCTGACAAATCAAAGTCATCCAAACAGGCAACGACGGGCAAGTGCCATGCGCTCGTGCTGGAGTTCAAGAACCTGCTCAGTCGGTCGGGCGCCAACCTGCAGAGCATGGTGGAGAAGGCTGTCAGGCTGAACGGAATCCTGGACACGGCGCTGGTGAACGATGCCCTCGCCAAGGTAACCCGCATGCTACCCGCCATCGGAAACGTCCACGTCACGCTAGTAGAGCCAGTCACACAGATCGGCCATGAGCAGCAACAAAATTATCAGTTTGAAGTCACTTTGGACGGGGCAGCAGACGCCCAGTCTATAGGCGCACATGTGTAAATCAATCCGTTCATATCTGTACTTGATCCCTATTAACATGTCCTTGGATTTCAGAAAAATGTTTCCAATCGTAACGCAAAGTCTTCTAAATCCGCTCTTCTCCCACCATCAACTGTGAGTACCATAAAGGCAGAGCGCCCGAGCCGCTTGTTAACTTTGAATTTCGTACAGGAGGCAGTTACGCGGCTTCAAGACGGATCGCTCCATAGAGGCGGAGCAGAAACGAAATCCAACGATGACGTCCAGACTGAAGAACGCACTGGGGACAGCATCACAAAAGCTAGATGGGGAAACAAACTTTCAGGGAGAGAAACTTAGAAAACTACTGTCCAAATCCGACGGACACGGAGCCACTCACAATGCGGTAAGCTGCTGTGCAGTCTTAATGGATCGGCTAGCTCTAATGGAACAAAAAATTTTTGCAGGAGAACCTCAAGATTGCATTTGCCGAAGGCTATTTGGCCGCTGCAAACTCGGAAGATTCACCGAAAACGGGCAAAACAATGAAGTATCTGAAGGTATTACTCAAGATCCTCCAATGACATATTTGGACCCATATCCATTCCCATTCCCTTTACCAATGGAATCTCGTCCCCCAGTTGCTCAAATAATGCCCAGTAATTATCACACAGATTTTCCAGACACTCATCGTTATCGTCGTTTTCATTGGCATATTCCTGAGCTTCTTCACCACTTCGAACGGTTCCGTCTTTCGGTGAGTCCTCGACACCATACAGGCGTCGCCAGAACAGTATTAATGTTTCTCTCTTTTAGTAGCATTCAACTGGGTAACCAGGTGGAGGTTGATCCGGAGGAAATCAATGTCACATTCGACGACGTCAAGGGCTGCGACGAAGCCAAGCAGGAGCTCAAGGAAGTGGTTGAGTTCCTCAAGAATCCCGACAAGTTCTCGAACCTAGGCGGCAAGCTTCCGAAGGGTGTGCTCCTGGTTGGACCTCCAGGAACTGGAAAAACCCTGCTGGCACGTGCCGTGGCAGGCGAAGCCAAAGTGCCATTCTTCCATGCCGCCGGACCAGAGTTTGACGAGGTTCTCGTTGGCCAAGGCGCCAGACGTGTGCGAGACTTGTTCAGTAAGTGAAGACTTAGCGCTACGGTTAGAGAGTAGAATGTAATTCACATCTTTTGCAGAGGCGGCCAAGGCTCGGGCCCCGTGTGTGATCTTCATCGATGAAATTGATTCGGTGGGCGCTAAGAGGACAAACTCAGTGCTGCATCCGTATGCGAATCAAACCATAAACCAGCTGCTCTCCGAGATGGATGGTTTCCATCAGAACGCTGGCGTCATTGTGCTGGGTGCCACCAATCGCCGGGACGATCTGGATCAGGCCCTGCTGCGTCCCGGTCGCTTCGATGTCGAGGTGGTGGTATCCACGCCAGACTTTACTGGCCGCAAGGAAATCCTCTCTCTATATTTAACCAAAATTCTGCACGACGACATCGATCTGGATATGCTGGCACGTGGCACCTCCGGCTTCACGGGCGCAGACCTGGAGAACATGATTAACCAGGCGGCACTAAGGTGAGATAGATTTCAAAGGAATGGGCATGGAGTGGCGCTAAGAGTAATAACCCTTGCAGAGCTGCCATCGACGGAGCTGAGACGGTGAACATGAAGCACTTGGAGACTGCACGCGACAAGGTACTTATGGGTCCCGAGCGCAAGGCTCGCCTGCCCGACGAGGAGGCAAACACCATTACCGCCTATCACGAGGGAGGTCATGCGATTGTCGCCTATTACACAAAGGAGTCGCATCCACTGCATAAGGTAACCATCATGCCTCGCGGCCCGTCGCTGGGACACACCGCGTACATACCCGAGAAGGAGCGATATCATGTGACCAAGGCACAGCTATTGGCCATGATGGACACCATGATGGGTGGACGTGCTGCCGAAGAGATCATCTTTGGATTGGACAAGATTACCTCGGGAGCCAGTAGCGATCTCAAACAGGCAACCTCTATTGCCACACACATGGTCAAGGACTGGGGCATGTCGGAAAAGGTGGGTCTGCGCACGATTGAGCCAAGCAAGGGTCTGGGCACCGGCGAAACTCTGGGACCCAACACCATTGAGGCGGTGGATGCCGAAATCAAGCGCATCCTCAGCGATAGCTACGAGCGGGCGAAGGCCATTCTGAAGAAACATACCAAGGAGCACAAGGCGCTTGCCGAGGCGCTCTTGAAGTACGAGACTCTGGACGCTGACGATATCAAGGCAATATTACACGACAACCAGACGTAGTTTCCTCTTTTAACGATTGCCCTCGGTGGGCATGGAGCTGATGAACTGCAAACAAACTTTAGTTGTACCGCTAAACTAAAAGAAAGGATATAATACTAGAACGGGACGCAGACGGACAGTTAAGAAATAAAATGTTAAACATATTTAGTAATGTTTTCCATCAGCCACGTAGTACTTTAGTTAAATTTTAGTTTGAAATAAATATAAAATTGAAGTGAAGTCAGTGTAACGTTTTGTGTCATCCGATAGCAATATCGATACCAGAAAAGGTCTATCGATATTGTGTCCAGCCCTACGCAAAGGCCAGCTAATTGATTGAACGGGGTTCGTGTTTTTTTTTCAGTTTTAATAAATTGCGAAAGTAATCAAATAAAATGTGCGACTACAAAATTTCCGAGCGCGCATACACAAAGCTGATATTCCATGCGGCCAAATATCCCCACCAGGCTGTGAACGGCCTGCTGCTGGCCGAAAAGACATCGAAAGGGTCGCTGGTGGAAATCGTGGATGCAATACCGCTGTTTCATCAATGCCTGCACGTCACTCCCATGGCGGAGGTTGCCCTTATGCAGGTGGGTGCTACACAAGCATAATTGACCATTTCCGTGCATTGCGACAATTGGGTCATTTCAGATTGATGCCTATGCAGAACAGGAAGGCCTCGTGATTGCGGGATACTATGCGGCTCCGGAGAACTTCTACGACAACCAGATTGACAAAGCGCCTGCCGTAAAAATCGCCGACAAGATCCAGGAGAACTTCAAGAACGCCTGCCTCGCTCTGGTGGACAACAAGCTGGTGACCCTAGAGCACGACCGTGCCGCCATTCAGGTCTACACATGTGCGGGCGACTCTGGCCGATGGTCAAAGGCCAAGTTCACACTGTTGCAGTCGGCACAGACCCTTGAGGGCGTTTCGCTGCTGCTAAAGCGCGGCGCCATGCGCGACGTGATCGACTTTGACAACCACCTGGACAACCCAGAGAACGATTGGACCAACGATTTCCTCAACCAGTCGCTGAACGATCTGCAGAAGCTGTACTAGTCCCCGTCGCCCCCACCTGGTAAAAGGGTGCGCAGTACCCCTATTGTAACAATATGTATGTTATAGTTTAGCAAATTCGCATTAGAAAGGGCACAGAGAAGCAGAGCCGGAAATTCAACCTTGCAATTTAATTTATTGTTTAATTACAATTTGGGTTTCAGTAATCTTTAGAATAATGCATATAAGTTAAATAACATTCAACTAATTAATAAATAATCAATTCTTTCATCTTTGCTGTCCCTTGGAGTATAAGTATGTCGCGCGTGTCCAGTCCGTCTGTTGCTGTTGCTGTTTGCTCCCCTCCCCCCGTTCAATCCTGTCCGACTATGTCCTGTGCTGTCTCGTCTGTATCCCCGCCCCGTCTGTGGTTGTCTTTAGTAAACCTAAGCACGGTTACAATTAATTTAAATCGTTAATGAATACAAATGAATATATAATATGTATATAATTTTGCTCTTGGTTTTCTCTTCTGGGGCATGTATGTATGTAAATTGAAATATTTTACAACAATATTGTAATTGGTAATATCGCGATTGCTGATTATACATTTGTAGGTAGGTTTACTGTATACATAATACGTATGTGGATATAGTATGCATGTATGTAGGTCGGAGATCGAGGGTAGGTATCGCAAAAACGTTTATTAATTTAATTTCAGTGTATTGTACGAGTAAACGAACTCTTTCAACCATACTATATATACGAGCATAGCTAGGGAACGTAATATAACGATTACGAGATTATGGGAATTGGAACTGGAACTGGTACTGGTACTGGTTGCTTGCATTCATCTCAGTATTATTTGATTCTCTTCCTGTTATATGTATTGTATGTATATATATATGTATGTAATATCATTTGCAGTATTGATTTCTGCCTTCTGCTGGTTTGTTTGTCTGTATTCGCATAGATTTGTATGTATATTCCTCAAACATATGGATGTGTGTTGTACGTGGGCGCCTTTTGATTATATCCTAGCTATACAAGTGCCTCCTGTGTGGCGCACCTCTGCACATGCACCTGCACCTGCATTATCATTTTGTGTGTGGGCTGGTGGTGGTATAACAAATGATGATGTATTCGAGTCGCAGGCTTGGCTGGTTGGGTTCTCGGTGTTTTGTCTGTCTGTGTGCTGCCATATCCACAACATGCTATGTTAGTTGATCTATAAGAGCCACAATACACAGAGAGAGAGTAAGTTATGTAAACGGTTTGCAAAACGGAGTGCGGAATGTATGTGTATCAGAAAAACGGAGGGAATAACACCCAAAACTGAAAACGGTTTTTGCAATTTAGAAATGTCTAGGAATGAGTGTGTGCCGCCCCCTCCTCCTGCCCCACGAAGATCTCGTGTATACTATATGTATTAATGTGTGTGTGTTTTTGTTTGTCTGTAGATCGGGTGTAGATTCATCTAGAGCTTGCCACCTCGGATATTTACCATTCCCGAGGACAGAGAGTTGATGGCATCTTCCACGGTCGGCTTGTGACGATCGATTTTAGATGAGTTTATGGGCGAGAAGTTGTCTACGATTGTAAGCGTGAACGAATACATATATACAAATAGATATATAGAAACACAAAAAGCGATTCAAAAGCAAATCTCAAGTGCCAATTACCGAGATCACCACTCGAACTGGAGTCCGTAAAACTGGGTGTGCCCTCTGTCCATGTGGGTGTGGAGCCCTCACCTGATGCCGGCGGCGTCCATGCCAGTCCGCCCCGAGACCCATACTGGCTGCTCGACGATGTGTCCACCGCCAGCAGCGTGTCCAGATGCACCTCAGAGACGCTATACACAAAAAAGCAAACGCAAAAGCTTGAAAAGATAAATGGAAAGAATGGCAGATCATCAGCTCACCTCACGATATCCTCCTTGTAGGAGCCTCGATAGGCGGGTCCGATGTTCATTTTGCGATCCAAGTACTGCGCCTGCTGCTGGTAGTACGCCTGCTGCTGGGACTGCTGATGATGGTGGTGATGGTGGTGGTGGTGAGACCTGCGCCCCATCGATGATGTGCTGTTCTTGTTCGAGCTGTCCTCGGAGATGTCGTCGAAGGCAGGGGGAGGAGTCGAACTGCAGGATGGAGTTGTGCCTAGCGATACAATGAGCAGAGCAGAGGAGAACATACATAATGAGTGGCCGGTCGGAGAAGTACGAGTAACACAGAACACAGAAATAGCAATCGAGACGAGGTTGGGGTGACGGTGACGGTGCCTGCGAATGATTGTGTGTGGGTGTGTGCCAAGCGAGTGAAAGCGTGCCTAGCCGTAGCATCTACTGCTGTCCCCCAACCGAAGAGCCCCTCGTGCCCTGGGTGTCCTGGGAGCCTCGGGTTTCGCTCTCGGGTATCGTGGATGGGGCTGTTTTGGGCGCGCGTCTCTTTGCTCGCTTCGTTGGCTGCGGCTTTGTTGGCTGCTGCTCGCTGCTCACTGGAAGCGGCGGCTCCGTAAGCTTGGGCTGCGGCCGCCTCGTGCGGTGCGTTGACTCCAGCTGCCGCTTCACCTCCAGGAAGGCGGTTATCGACTGCAACAGATTGTCCTCCTGCGTGTCGCAGACATCGTCGCCCAGTGCCAGATCCGCGTAGTGCAGATAGCGACTGCGCTTCTGACGCCGCTGCTGCTTCTCCTGAAGATCCCGCCGTGGCGAGCGCTGGGAGGGAATGCTGCCCGAGGATCGTGATCGTCCAGAGCGATAGCTCTCGGCTCGCAGTGGCGGGAAGCCCCCCATGATGGACGCCGCTGAGGAGCGCCTGCTGTGCGCCACGAAGCTGTTCTGCCGCTGAAAGATGTCCACGTGGTTGAGCAGGCGCGGCTGCTGACGTCGGAAGCTGCTCTCCGAGCGGGCCGAGGAGTAGACCGACTGCTGGGAGTCGCCTCGTCTGTGAGAGGATCTGCGCAGAAAAGTGACCGAGAGCGGAGGGATCGGCTCTAGTGGTGGTGCCACGGGAGCAGCGGGGTCGGGGGCATCGAAGAGATCGTGCAGCTCGAGCCAATCCTGGACGTTACTGGGCGAGCGGCGGTCGCCAAAGCGGGGCATGGTATCCCTGGGCACCTGCAGTGTGTGGATCTGTGTTGGGGCTGTTGGTGGATTAGTGTGCGGTTCTGTACCTGGCGTCGAGCGGTCCTGTCCATCCCGTCGACGAGGAGATCCCCGCGGGGGCACTGGCGGTGGCACCCGAGCCTTCAGATTGCTGCCAGCCCCTGCTGAAGTCCGCTGCTTTACGGGCGGTGGCATCCGCTCGCGCTCGCGCTCACCAAACCCACTCCCACTGGCCGTGGATGATGGCCCGGCACTAGCTGCTCCGGATGCCGCTGAAGCGCTGCCTGGCGTCGGCTCTGTGGTGGGCGGCTTGGCTGGCTGGTGGATCTTGCCACTGCTGTGGGAGTGCGAGGCATGCATAGCTGTGGAAAGGAGAGTGAGGATTAGGGACGGGACAGGGCCAACAGTCAGCCGGTGTGGATCGATCCACTTACGCCTGGTGGAAGCCTCGATGTCGCTGTCAATGGAGCGCTGTATGGCCTTGGAGAGGCTTTTTCTCTTCGAGGGCGAATGCTTAAGCGCTGGAAGATGCAAGCAGAGGATGGGATTAGAGGCCAGAACTCCACGAGGGTGAGTGGTCATAGGTGTCAAAAAGCACAGCCTCCAAAGTAACTACGCAAAGCCAAAGTAGCAGTACGGTTGCCAGGGTATGGACACTAACGTGACTGAGACATTGAGAGACATGCTTTTTGCGTCCGTTTCGGAAATCATACAGAAAATAAATAAATAAACATTGGTGAGTGGTTAATAATATTGAAAGATATTCTAAACCGAACCAAACTGAAGAGAAGACTGAACAAGTTGTACAATATTTCCATTACCTATATAACTGGTTACCAAGGTACGAAATTTTCTGTGATTCCCTTTGATTTCGGGGAGATCCACTATATGCGTGTGAGAGAGAGAGAGGTGAGAGGCATTCGAGACATATTCAAAAAAAGAAAGCAGAGAATAGAGCGATTTGATATTGGATATTGGATATTGATATAAGGTATGATCAGATCCCCGAGTCTACGCAGGCGGCCAAGGTGTACCATATTGCATTTTTGCTGCACATCAATCGAATCAATTCAAATTAGCAATACACGAGTGTAAAGTGTGTACAGTGTGTGGTGTGTATGAGTGGGTGTATCAGTATGTGTGTGTATCTACGGAAAAAACATCTAAGGATAGGAGCACCCACTTCAATCGAGTGAGTGTCTTTTGGGCACAAATTGTACACAAAAATGCCTTACAGTACGAGTACTTAGCCGAGAAGCCGAGTGGTGCTCTGCACTCTCTCTGTGCCCACTTACGGGAGGGTATCTTGCGGAACACGGTCTTGGCCATGAAGTTTTGGAATCTTTGAGCATAGAACGAGGGACGGCAGACCGATACGGTTTCCTGGGGAAGAGAAGTCGGTATGAAATGCGGGCGTACGCCTTAATCCCGACCACGCCTCACCCCATCATGTATGATGCTTTTGAATGTGTGCTCCAGCTTCTTCTTCAGCCTGTAGGATTGCAGAATGTCGATGATTCCGATGTAGAGCAGAAGGCGTTCGCCCTTTTCGCTGCGCGCCGGAATGCCACCAGGCCTGGCAATGGGAATATTCTGATTAGATCAGATCAGAGTTGGGGCAGGAGAAGTGTGGAATAACTTACGGAACATCTTCCTCGTCATCGATGGGTTCGCTCTCCGCCTGAATGCTCTCCATGGCCGTGGAATGAGCCACCAGACGCTGCCGATTGACCGATCTGTATGCCGCACTGGATTAGCTTCCGAGTTTTAGTTTTATCTGCGTGGAAATGGGCGGAGTACTCACTTGTTCCGACTGATGCCCGTGGCCGTGTCGCGGTCCTTGCCATCCCCATCCTGGCCGTCCAGCGGATCGTCCACATCCCCGTCCGAGTCCTCGGCCAGTGGCGCCCTCAGAGGCTTTCTGCTCTCGCTCAGTTTCTCCCTTAGCGCCACGTCCAGGTTGTGCACGCCCAGGAGCAGCGAGTAGTCCATGATCTTGAAGGACTCCAGCACCGTGCAGTCCCGCTGAATGGTCTTGATCAGCGCCGAATAGGTCTCGGCCTCCAGGAAAATCCCGTTGGGATGCTGCTCCATGAAGTCGAGGTCCTTGTAGGTGGGCGACTTCTTGGACCGCTCCGCCTTGTTCGCCTTGCGCTTGAACGTCGACCCCTTCAGGTCGTACTTCAGATGCATCCTCACCGACGACGGCAGCAGATTGTTCATGACCACCAGGCGAATGTTTTTGGCATTGCTCGTCTGCAGGCAGTACAGTCCGAAGAACTTTGGCAAGAGCGTGCGCGGATTTTGATTCAGATTCATATAGTAACTGAAACGGATAATGGGCGAGATAATGCAAGGAGTCTGTTGGGTGAGCAGTGAGCTGTACCCACCCAGGCAGTAGTTTCTGTAGGAATTCGCCCTCCTTGTGTTGCACCGTCTTGATGATGAACTCGTCGTCGGTCGTCAGGTAGAATATAGAGCCGGAAGCGCCAGGATTCGACAGTTCTCGCAGCGGAGAAGTGCACATGGACATCTAGGAAAGAGTCACCGTGAGTGGGTGGACGCCTAGAAAAAGGGCTACTGCTTCTCACCATAAAGTCGTCTGGTTGGATGCCAAACAGATCCCGAAAGTAACGGAATGCAATGGGTGCGTAGATCTTATATCTGAATTCACTGTAGTGGTGGGCAGGTGTAAGGCTGGAACCCTCTGGCGGAAAGGTGATGCTCTCGATCTCCCAGAAGTCCATCATTAGCAGATCCCGCTTGGGCTTCGATGCCAGGCTGCCGACCTAATTGAAGGAATGCAGATGAATTCTGACTGTGTTCTCATCGGATCGGATTAGCTGATTCTCACGGTGTGCTGGATGCCCAGTTGTATGGAGCCCATAATCTGCGATGTCTGTATTTTTTTGTACGTGATCTCGCCGCCCTCGCCAACGCGTCTGTGCCCAAGCTTTCGCTCCTTGTCCGCCTTGTTGTTGTTGTTGGCTGTGCGCAAGGGTCGGCTGCCCAACTGAGAGTAATTGAACCCATTAATGATAAGTATTTATTTGTACATAGGTGTGTATATATATTTACCTCGGGTGATGAGTTACCCACATGGTCGTTGGAGGCTAAGTGGGAAAAAGAGTTTTATTATTAGCCATATTTCATGTTTAATTCAGTCCGTGACGTATTTTAGGCCAATCACCGCTCCAATGGCTGTGACTTGAACTTAGATGGACCCTCCCCGTCCCACCCCTTTCCATGGCTCAACCGCGCCCTTGACCAACCCACACACGCAATAAACTTTCCTTTGTTATCAACTTTCGCCTGTCCATAGGTTCGTACAAATCTGAACCTATGTGTTCTGTCATTGTCCGTCCGCCAGTCAAGCAGTCAACTAGTTCGCCTCCCAGCCTGTCCCTGGCTGTCAGTCTGCACGTCAAATGGCGGGGGGCGGCGCTGCTGCTGCTGTTGCTGCTGCTTCTTTCCCCCTCACGCGAGACACATGCGCCAGGGCCACACTTTCCATTTGCCATTCATTGATTTTTTTTGTCGACTTTCTTTGGATTTTCGTCTAGTGGAAATGGACAGACTGACTGACTGATGGGATATTTACCATTGCTCGGATCCACTGGTTTCGCCTGCGATGTGGAGGAGCTGTCCATGTCGATGGTGTTGATGGTGTCGCCATCGCCAGAAGCCATCGTGCCTTGCCGTAATTCTCTTCTCCCCTCTCTCTTTCTGTCTCTCTTTCCCCTTAACCGTTAGTAGGACATGCTGCTTTGGCCTTGCTGCGGATTGGAACTGTATTTGAAAGGCTACTACTATATTGTCCCGCGATCCTATTTATTGTTATCCAATCCACATCCACTGGGCAGGGGGCAGCAGGAACCTTGGATTTTGTCTGGCTATGGGCTATGGCGTCAACTTTTTTGCTAAAATGTTGATTCCGCTGCTTCTGCTGCTGCTGGGGCTGCTGCCACTGCTGTCATTTTCACTGCATACTCATGGGCAGCAGCCTGGAAGGGCCTGGAAGCCTGGATGTTGATCTGCGCATGAACAGAGGCGCCCCCACTCGGCACAGGGCTGCACACGCACCCACAACACAGAGTTGCATTTGGAGGAAATTCAAATGGCGAATTTGAATTTCTAAATTCCAAATTTACGGCGAACTTAGGTTAATAAACAAGGCGAGATTGGTTTAATGCACTTTTAATGTTTTCTTTTCGTTTTCTTTATTAGCATTTCTGTACTCAATTAGACCTATACATCATATATAACTATTATATATATATATATATATTTATTTATTTATGTGGTAAATATGTATATGAATACAATAATTTGTTATGTGTGTTGTGTTGTTGTTGCTGTTGTTTCTCGGGTTTGTTTTGGGTTTCGTTCGCATGGAGTGTGCTTTTTCTGTGGTGTTGTCTAGTGTTTCGTTTCGTTTCGTTTCCCTTACAATTACATGCATTTACAAAATAAGCGCCTTTTTTTAAAAATACCGCAAAAAATTACGTTTATCCGTTAAAATTCTATTAAAAATGAAAAGTCGTTGAACACGTCGTCTATACGAAACATAAAAACAAATAAGTATAGCCTACACCTACACCTACACCAAAGGACACTACCAAACTAACTGCTTAGAGCTAGGGATGCGATCGACATGACCACGGCGACCGTTGTCCACTTGCGTTGTATAGTTGAGGCCTTATCTGCGGATTGTCAGTGGTTAGTGATCGTTCACTCCACGTGGATTGCTCCAGCCCCGTCTTACCTCTACTTACCATAGAAAATAGTCTCGCGGCGCTTGGTGTAGTTCGTGCCGATCAGGATAAACGCACAGGTTATCGGTGTGGGGGATTCTAGTTGATCTCTAGGAATGCGCGTCCGCACAGTCATGCTGTAGAGGCCACTGGGGTCCTGGTCCAGCTGCGTCAGCACCGAATCCAGTATATGGGTGTCGAACCTGCACAAACAATTTGAATAGAGGCACTTGATTAGCCATCTTTGCATGCCGTAATCCGCATGTGATAATCTTACATGACCGACAGGATCGGCTGTGGAAAGACGTGCTGAACCGCACACATTATGTCCACATCCGACTGCGCGCCGCCCATTCGTGCCTCCAGCATGAAATCCGACTCAGGAACTGTCATTTATGGTGTGCGGCGGCCAGCAGGGAGATGGTGAAAAATTGTGAGAATTAATCAAGTGTCAGACAAAACAAAGAAACATCCCAAAGAGAAACATCAAAAAAAAAAAAAGAGGAATATCAACGACAACAGGCGGTTCCGGCTGCCGCAGTGACTGCCACCTGACACGCATGCAAATATGAAAGGGGAATCACACGTGCCACAAGCTCACACCTATGCAAACATGAACGGGGGTGGGGATGGGGATGGGAGTAGCACCCATACACACACCCACACCCACTCCCACACCCCCCCGTTATAAGACCCGTGACACCCACCGATTATTTGTAAGCGGGCACTCCGCTTGTCCGTGGTCTCAAAGGTCTGCACGGCACAGGTGTACTCCCCCGTCATGTTCCAGTCGGGATTCTTTATCGATATAACACCGGGACTGCCCTCCATGCTGAATATTTTGGTGTCTATCTTTGACTTCATGAAGCCCTACAAGGATAAGTCGCAAAGAATTTTATGTTAATTAATTTTTGCCGCCCTCCGTGTGGCAGGAGCAGGAGGAGGAGGAGGAGGGACGGGCCGCGCCGGGACAATGACTCACCATGGCGAACCCTTTCACCGAGGGTATCCATTGGTAGATGGAGTGATTGTTGAACAGCCACTTCAGCACAAATCCCTTCTCGCTCGGCCCAATCTCGTACTCGCAGTCGAGTACCAGAGGATCGGGTTCGTTATCACGTTCGAGTGTATAGGTGTGCGGCACCCGCAGATTCGTGATGCGCACCGAGTGGGTGACTACGTGTTTTAGTCGGCATCATCAGAAATGGAGCAGAAACGGCGGAGGATTAGTGCACTGAATCAAGTGGTTTTTGAGGTAATCCCACACTCGCGAGTCGCGAGTCGTGAGTGTGTAGTGGCACTTACCTGTGAGTAACGTCAGCCAGGCCAGCAGCGATGCGCACAGGACCCTCCCGCTCGCCATGTGCGCTGCCTAATCTTCGACCTGGTCCGGGTCCGGAGCCGGGTCCTCCTCGTTGTTGTCGTTGTGCTGCTCTTGGACGCTCCGTTGCTGCTCTGCAGTGTCTGCAATCGGCTAATTCTGGACGTTAATTGTTGTTGTTGTTGTCGTTGTTGTTGCTGTCGTTGTGGGTTGCTCCTCGGTCCAGGGCCGGGTCCGGGTCCGGGTCCAAAGCCGCCTAGGCACAGGCACAGTCACAGCCACAGCCACCATTTTGGCTGGGAATCACACTCATTATCACCGACATCTCATCACAGAACAACAGTTCGACTGGAACCCGGGGGACACTTGGTGGTTGTACAATTAGGAGGGGGTGGGGAGCAGGAGGAGCTGTGGTAGTGGCGGTGGCGGTGGCGGGGGTGGCTGATACAAACTTTTCTCATACAAAACGATGAGCTCAGCACTACGAGCGGCCCCAATGGTGGAGTTGGTGGAGTGTGCACATCCCTGGCGGCTCGCCGTGCGCCTCTCTGTCGCCTGCTGAATTGCTGCACTACGTCCACCTTCGATTATTGCACTTGCAGTTCCATTTTATGGCTGGCAATTCAAAACTTTCCACATATACAACACTTTTTGTTGGTGAAAAATCGACTTTTTGCGTGAAACTTGTGCGGCCGTGTGTGTGTGTGCGAGAGCGAGGACAATGTGTGTGCGTGTGGGGGAGAATTGTGCCAAAAACGGAGTGGAGTTCGTACGGAGTAGTATTCGTATTCACGGCGTATCCACCGCGACCTGCGTGGTGTACTATTGTGTGTTCCGATGGATACCAATAGTGTTGGTATCTTCTATTTAACTGTTGTCCCTTTTCCAGCGCAGCTTTTAATGTTTTAACACTGGAATAAATACTACATCCAAGGGACAGAGAAAGAGAGAGCTTTCCTTCTTTCTTTCAGCTCTCTGGTTGTCCTGGGCTGTCCTCTGCGCCTGCGCTTCATTTGACAGTTGCGAGAGCTTTCACCGTTAGCACACTGTCCTCTCTCGAATGCAACCCTGAATGCAGTCAGCCAGCGCGCGCAAAGTCCATTACAATTTAAATGGAAAAACGACATTCTATTAGTATGTTGTGGTTTATTAAATTTTCAATAACATCAGCAAAAGTCTTAGAGTCTAATTAATATTTAATAGTAATTTTTTCTTTTTGTTACACGCACACATAAAGTACTACACACGTACATATATAGAGATGTATGTATGTACCTCTAGAATTCACTTTAAAAGTATGCTATAGATGTGCAATGGATCAGATTTATACATAGATATATATGTATATACTCGTACATATGTATGTATTCCGATATATACGTACATGTAAGTGGACTCGCAACTATAGCGTTTGATTTGGTCGCATTAAAATCTTGTGCTCTGGCATTCTACACCTACAGATATACTGATCACTACTGGCTGTCGGACCTGGCTAGGTGCTAGGGTCACTAGGGGGGACTAGGGTGTGTTAAAACGTGCTTAGATCGAAACAGAAATCACCGTGGAATGAAATATACACAAGCCAAGCGGAAGGGGGTGGATGGTCCTAAGGGCCCAAGGGGAGTCGAGCGTCAGGACTTAGTCACTCGCCTCGTCGTGACTGGCCGCGCGACGGTGCTGGTGCCCGATGAGCGTCTCGATGCGGAAGTCCTTGGCATGGCTCTGCTTGGTGGTCCGCAGGCTGGCCGGTTCACCGTCGTAGCAGCGGCTCCTCGGACTGGACGTGAGGGCCTGGACTATGGGGCTTCTGGAGGTCTCGGCATGCTCGAAGAGCAGCACATCCGCCGGCACGTCCAGACGGTTCGTGCACGCACTGTCCACGGAGTCCGATATGTGCGAATCCTCCTGATCGTTCTCGTTGCCGCTCTCCACATCGATCTTGTCCTCGCACGAGTCGTCGTCCGCCTCTGCCTCCGCCTCGGTCTCTGCATCTGCCTCCGCATCATCGTTGTACACATTGAGATCCATGTAGCCACCGCCGGGCGCGCTCAGCCTCTCCCCGTACTGGCCGTGACCCGGAATTCCAGCCGCTGCACTGGCCATAGTCGCCACATCAAAGGGGTAGGGACTTTTGTACTTGCCGGCTCTACTCCCAGCTCCGCCACTGCTGTGGGGCAGGGAGTCCACAGCCACGGCTTCTGCTGCCTCCACACCCCGTGCGCGATTCATGAAGGAGAGGCGATCGAACTTGTCGCCGCTCTGGCTGTTCTGGTAGAGGGATGCCTCGGCGTTCGCGTTGGCGAAGAAGTTGAACTTCTTGTCGGCCCGCAGCGCCGTGTCGAAGACGTCCGCGGGCGAGTGCATCACGTCAAAGTCTCGGCTCCCGTTAAAGTTTGGCACATTGAAGTGCACCGGGACCAGGGGCACCGGCTTGCGTATCCAGAAGGGGGACAGGGTGCCGAACACCGCCGGAAAGGAGAATCGCTGCATTGTGGGCGCGCGCTTGTATCGCTTTCGCCGTCGCAGGAAGCTGCCGTTGTCGAACATATCCTCGGCCAGCGGGTCCAGGGTCCAGAAGTTGCCCTTGCCCGGATTGCCCGGCTCGCGCGGCACCTTGATGAAGCAGTCGTTCAGACTGAGGTTGTGCCGGATGGAGTTCTGCCAGGCGGGGAACTTGTCCTTGTAGTAGGGAAAGCTGCAAGTAGACGCAAAATGTCGCTTAAGATTTTCCCGTCGGCAAATGCCCCATGCCCCAGGAGGTACCACTTACCGCGACATGATGAAGTCACAGATCCCGCTGAGGGTCAGCTTCTTGTGCGGCGACTGCAGAATGGCCATCGTGATGAGGGCTATGTAGGAGTACGGTGGCTTCACCAATGGACCGCCGGCATTGCCGGAGCCATCTCCGCCGCTACCACCGATTGCCGACGGCTCCAAGTCGCTGTCATCGCAGCCCATGGACATGGCATCCACGGCGGCGGCTCGCGAGGATGCACTGCCACCGCTACCGCCACCGCCGCCGGCGCCACTCCGCTGGCTCTTGTGCAACGGCGGCGACAGGGAGACGCTGTCGTGCAGAGTGTGCATGGGATCCGTGCTGGTGTGCATTATTGTCGCTATCTCTAAGTAGATTCTAGCTGGACTCTAATCTTGGTTCTTGTGGGTTCTTATGTGGTAGTAGAGGACGCAACACTTTCGCTTTGACTTTTGCTCAGGAACTGTGTTCGATTTGGCTTCTTATTCACTAGCTTCACTTTGCGTTTGAGTTCGAATTGGAATTGGAGTTTGAATTCGATTTCCAATTGGCCATGTCACTCGCGCACCGATTCGTATCCGTTTCTTGACCGTTTCTTAACCGTTTCCGGCGGGGCTGCTTACTGATAACTGTACATGACGCTTGGGTAGACGAAGGCTCGCGGGCTCGCAGCTCGTAGCTCGATGGAGATGGAGATGGATACACGGGTCCGGTCGTCGTGTCTGTCTGAGGCGGAATCCTGCTGCCAAATGTTAACTGAATCGCAACGAAAACGAAAATCCTCTCGCCCAAAATGTTTTTCTACATAACTCAAACATTTATTTTATGGAAAACCGCTGCTGCTGCCGCTTTCATGGGCTTTTGTGTCGCCGCTGCTGTGTTTTCGTATCTCGAATAACTGTGATTCTACGGCAACGCGACGTCGCGTCGCTGCTGCATCCCTGCAGCAGACAGCCTCTCTCCGTCTCGCTCTGGCGGGGGATGAGATGAGTGCCGTAAACCAATCTATGGGCCCAGCAGGCCATCCCTCTCTGGCTGGGATCTCTCTCTCTCTCTCTCGCTCTCTCTTGCTCCCACCATCGTTATGCTGTCTCTCTCGCGTAATAACATAAAATGGTGGAGTGTCCTCGTGCTGGTTTTTGCTGCTGCTGCTGTTCCTTCTGTAAATGTGAAATTTGCGACGGCAAATTGGCAGACGGCAGAGAGAGCGACTGCGAGGCTGCAGAAGCCAAAACTCAGCGAGGGTGGACACTCGCGGGTGGAGTAGGAGGTGCAGGCGCAGGGACTGGGGTTAGTGGCTGCGGGGAGGATAAACATTTTGCGCAAATTTTAGATACCTTCTGCAGCTTTGACGTCGTGGCTCTTAATAATGTTTCATTATGTCAGCCACATGGAGGTACCGCCCAGCCGTCCAACTGCCTTCCCTCTCTCTGCCTGCCTCCAGCCTGCCTGCCTCCTACTGCCTACTTACCGCTGCCTGCTGCCTGCTCCTGCTCTCTCGTTCAAATGTTAGCATTTTTATGTGCGAATGTTTTTCTAACCGTATGTCGGCGTTCCTCTCTCGATTTCTCCCATTCGGCTGGGGGCTGCTCTTGTTCTCCCGCTCCCTTCTCCACACACTTCGGGAATGCGCCATTTTCGCCAAACATTCTCCTACACAATAAGGGGAGCAATGTCGCTGGCGAGGGGGATGGCGGAGTGGCTGCCAGCGGGAGGATATTCTGTATACATGTGTTTGCTGCATTTGTATCTATGTGAGTTTTGTATTATTTCTGCTTTTCATTCTCGCAGTTTATACCCCGCTAATCGCAGTTCCCAATGGGGGTATATTGGGGATCGCAAGCAGATTTATGTACATACATATGTACATACGTATTTCATATATTACACATGTTGTATGTAAGTATTCTCAATCACCTTAAGTATGTTCGTATTTAGTAACTCTTTTCTTTGCCACTGTTTATAACTGGTACTTGTTGGCACTTGGCCCTCGTTTCCATCAGTTTTCGGAATATTTTGTTTCATTTTAGCAGTCAAAACTAATTTTAAAAAATCAAGTCATCTATTTTATATTAAAAATAATTTCTACTGTAGTCATAATCGACCGATCCATGAGAAAAGAAGAAAGAAAACAAGTTCTGGTTGGCGGTTACCATTATTGTTAAGAGATTTCTTTTTCGAGAGGTTCCAACTAGATTTTTAATGGGTATTCCTTAGTCGATATGGAAACTATGGGGCTAGGCCCTTTCACTCGTTTTGCTGCCCACTTGTTAGACATTATTGTTCTTGTTTTTGTTGCAGAGTGTTCACTGTTCACTGTTCAGTGTTCAGTGTTCGGTGTGCAGTGCCTTCCCCTTTTCAAATTAAACATTCAGTAGTCACTTTTATTTGTTGTACTTTGTTCAAATTAGTTTTCCAGTTTTCCGGAAGTTACACACACACATACTAACACATGGAACAGCATACCCACACCCACACCCACACCCGCACACGCAAACACAAAGGCAGAGAGACTGAATAATGGCCGCCATCTCCCCATTGAGGACAATATTGATATCGTTTCTTTCACTCCTGGCATCCATTTTCATTATTCCAATTCTGTTTAGCTGTATATGTACGTATCCACCCAACCCCTCTGTTGCCCCATATCTCTCTGCCACTCTCTGCCCCCCCCTCGATTCGCCCTTCTTTGTCGCTCCGTTACACTAACGAATCAATGATTTTTTGGCCAAGCTCAGTTCAGAGGGGCGTGGCATTGCGTTTTGTTATGTATCTTTATCCGTTTGGATTTGTGTTGGTATTAGATAGATAGAGACAGCTAGAAAGAGAGAAAGAGAGAGAGAGTGTGGTGTTGTGGGGGCAGGGGGATTGTGTCCGTTTCCCAATTTAGTTGCTGAAAATTTATTGCGGCATTTATTCCCTTTGTGTTGTTTATGGCCCAAACCAAGGATCTTATAGCTTTTGGACAAAAAAAATCTGTTCACACAAAGCAAAAATCAAATCAAATGGTAAACAGGCAGAAATACGATGTACGATATATCAGATCGAACCTTCAGGGAGAGTGGTCTAGATTCTAGAAGCATAATCGCAGCAAATTAAATCGAACTTCTGTGTTGATTGCCTTTTTTTTTTGGAAATAATTCTGAAAGTACTTTGATATTTTTTATTTAAGTTCGATTAGAATACTTTCCTTTTATAGCCACTCATCCACTCTATTCAACACGAACTAATCCTCATGGCAGTTCCTTTGCGTTTATCAAAAATATTTGCTCTCTCAATCCACTTTTCATCGCTTAGCCGCAGAATCCCGAGCAATAGTTTCCATGGCGATTCGAGTTTGGCAAACTGCAACCCAACTCAGCCAGCAACGCTGTCTCCTGGCTATCCATGTCCATATCCATGTCCATCGACAGCCACATCCCCTGTCTGTCTTCGGTTAATCATCGCTTAGGCACAGCATGAGTTCTGCTGGTGGATGGAGGATGGAGGATGGAGAACGGAGGACTTTTTGGCGGCCAGTTGAGCGTGAGGATGCGGTGCATTCAAGCTTTTTGCCGGTGAACAATTAACTTATGGGCAAACAATAACGCCCAGGAATGCACGCTGGCAAGAAACAGAGCCGCGCAGAGCCAGAGGAGAGCCACAGCCACCACATCCACATCCTGCTCAGGCCGAGCAGCGGCATGATCCAGCAATAATCCTTCTTTTGTCAGCAAATTTATTGCACACAAACAAACGACCAAAGGACATGCCAGCAGGATGAAAGGGAGTGAAACATTGAGAGGGGGATGGAGACGCTGCACTGGCTGAGAAGGATACTCGGGCGCAGATTGGGGGACTGGAACCGGGACTGGGACTGGGACTGGCATTGTGGATTGTGGATTGGGCTTGGATGAGCGCAGACTTTGACAATACAAATTTTTATTGCGAAATCTGCAAAAGGCAAATAAAAGATTTGACACTTGAATTGCTTTGACTGCAAGGAGCAGGAGCAGGAACAGGACCAGTAGCAGTACCCGGCCAGGACAATGGCTACAGTGACTCCTGCCTGGCTGCGTACAAGGGAGTCTTGGCTGCCACTAATTTGTGCTCGAGTTGCCGCATCCTGCTGTCGCATCCTCCTGCCGTGCATCGATGCACGGATGGGTGTCTGGCACCTGGAGAATCGCAAAGGCAAACACACTCGAGTTCGGTCTCCGACGCGCTACCCGGCGAGGGACTCCACTCCTGGCTTAATAGCTTCGCTTCTTATGTCATTATTAAATCTTTGAAGTATCTGCAGGATGGAAAACAAGCTGCGGGCATGGGGTAGGGGTAGGGGCAGGGGCAGGGGCTGGGGCAGAGACACATACAGGCACTTGAATACTTGAGTGACGCTCAATTTGATGGACAAGGACATCAGGAATCAGCCACCACCCACCCACACACACGGACAAACAGGACAATGGGAAAAATCACAGCAGGCAGCGGGCAAAATTGCGCAACGCAACTGCACCGCACGATTTCGTCCTGCATCAGGATCCCAGGCATCAACCTGCCAACAAGTGGAAAGCACAACAATAGAGTTATACCTCTCCCCTCCCTGTCCCGCTGTCCAAGCGGGAATATTTCACGCTCGATTTATCCTTGCTCAGGGGTGGGTACGGGTGCAGGGTGCAGGGTTTTGTGGCAGCAGCAAGTGCCACACAAACACACACACACACACAACACAAAACTCTGATGTTTCGTGCCTCATTTCATTCAGTTTTGTTCATTTGATGTGGCTGTGGATGCGGATGATGATGATGAGGATGATGCCTGGTGCTTGGTGCCTTTGCCTAAGCCTCTTGTTCGGCAGCAGCGGCAATAAAAATCGAGAGCCCTGCCTAAGCCTCCTTAACGCCTCCTGCCCTCCTTCTGCCAGGATGTCAATTTCTCAATTCATAAATAACCAGAAAAAATAAACGCCAACTCTGCCAGTCGCTATGTTAGATACCCTTTAGATGGCAGATACATATAAGATAAGGAAATAACAGAATATACAGTTTCAGGATCTACTACCTGTAGCTTGAGCTTCGTTGGAGTTATCTCTAAAATCAAACAAGTGATGCAAATAATCCATAATTATATGGATTATAATAATTATAATAATAATATAGAGACGCCTTTTGAGTCTTCCTTTGCAGTTAAATGTTGAATTGTTTGGACTCTATGCCAAGTCCTGACCACTTTCAGGAGTACCCC
The DNA here is from genome assembly GCF_018151105.1 of Drosophila obscura. Classification (NCBI taxonomy): domain Eukaryota; kingdom Metazoa; phylum Arthropoda; class Insecta; order Diptera; family Drosophilidae; genus Drosophila; species Drosophila obscura. The sequence goes on along the minus strand of NW_024542774.1, from coordinate 8,386,119 downwards.
TCATTTGCTAGGGTACAATAAAAACCCAAAGCCCTTTCAATGTGTCAGCACAAGTGTGGAAATTACAGCGGGCGTGGATGGGCTGGAAAAGTGGGCATCGATGGCAGGCAGAGTGTGTTATTGTTGTTTATTTGCTGCTTCTGCTGCTGCTGCTGCTGTTGAAACCGCAGCCAAAGGATATGCCCATCCCATCATGCATTCATTCCTCCTCTTCCTCTCTCTCTCTATGTGGGATCTCCGCTTGAGTTTTTGAATTGCTCGGCATCCTCTGGCGTACTTGGATCGCATTAAGTTGATTTATTATGCAGCGCAGAATTCAATTAAGTGGGATGATTGTCACTTGTCCGTATGCCACGAAACGAAAGCCAAGGATGTGTCCAGGACGTTGGGATTCACTTCATTCGCATTCGCATTCACATTCATTCGTCTCTGATGTGCTGTGCTGTGCCGTTTGCTCTCTTAACTGTTAACTGTTGGGGCGTGGCAGCTATTTGGACAGTTGGCAATGCCCATAACCAGCCATCGCTGATCCGATCCCCTCAACTCCTGCCCATGCACAAACCATAAAGGATAATCGTTTATTTGTTTTGGTTTCGAGGCTTATGAAGTCAAAGTTAGTTGTGGGATTTACACAATATTGCCCCTTGGGGTTGATTAAATTGCTAAAAGATTTCTAATGCTATTCGAGGTTTCAAAAAGGCGAGACAAAAGATGGATCTTCGTGTAGCTTTGGCACAGTTTTTGATCTATCGATGTGACGGTTTTATTTAGATTAAAAATTACAAATCGAAGGCCGAGGAGGACCTGTTGAAAATCGTTTGCCATGGCAGATAAATATACGAAATATTTATAAGATAAGTTCTGCAATGATCTAATTGGAAGGATGCTGTAGTGCATGCAAAAATCTCTACAGAAGATGTAAACTCCAGAGACTCTGGGGAGACGTCTGGTGAGCAGTGCCACTACCTTTCCCTTCTCTCTGTCGTAGAACATGTCTCTCTCGCAGTGGCAGATCCCCGCATTAATTGCTCATCCGTAGACATGGAAACAATCCACAAAAGAGACAACACATTTACACTTGAGCGGGAAATTTAAATCAAACCAGAAAGAATCAAAATCCAAAAGGAGGACACGCTTAATAAGTTCCCAGCGGGCACGTGTGGCACGCGGACGGACTCCTCGCCCTGGAGTGGGTGTTGGGTAATTCACACTTCCTGCCAGGATCCAGAGGGTGGTGGGGTGGTGGGGTGTGTGGTGTGGTGTGTTGCATGAGGAATTTCATTAAATAATCGTTAGTGTAAATCAATTGGTGAGATCAAAGCCATGTGGGCGACATGGCGACAAATGAAAAGAAAATAGAGGACACAAGTCCGGACACAGCCCAGCCCGTACAAGGACCCGTACACACGGGACTGATGGTTGGATATTACCAATTTGTGCTGTAAATAAAATGTGCACAATAAATATTTGTCAGCATTGATGGAGATATCGCAAACAAGTTAACACGTGCCCAGGGACCGAGTACCGAGTACCGAGTACCGCGAAGTGTGAAGTGCGAACACGTGCGGGTGAGGCTATCAGTGTCCAAAATCAACAATATTGAATGTGCAATCATGGTGATGATGAGTAAGGATCTGGGGGGAAGGAGCAACTGAAACTGAACCCAAAAATTCAGTCTTATTCGATTGGGTATCCTTCAGGAGAGGCCCTGTCCCTGGTCCTGGCCCACTCCCAAGCTCTGTCCGAATATCCCCATATGGAGCCAGCAAATCTTTATTCCCATAATCGCATTAGGCCGTCAGTCCAAATTGTCAAGCCCTCATCCTTCATTCCTAACCATCCACCCAACCATTCGATTGTCGTTGTCATTGTCCTTGGGCTGCTTCAAGCAGAGCCCAAGCGAGAATACAAGCGTTTGAAATTTAATTTAACGCATTTACATGCAGCTTAAGATCTGTTCGCCTCTCGCCTCTGGCCTCGGGGCACTGGGCACAGCACAGCAAACAAATCAAACGTATTTAGAGGAGCGGAGCGAACAACTCAAACAAAGGGATGCGTATACGGCTACGGCTACGGCTACGTATACGTATACGGATGCGGATGATATTTTCGAGACTCGCTTTTCGGCATCCATCCCCCGGTCGGTCCGGCTGTGACCCTGCGCACATGCAGACACACACCACGGCAAGGAGCAGGCAGCCAGGAGCAGGGGCGGCCGGTCTGCGAGCGAGTTGGAAAAACTCAATATTTGAATAACTTACTACCGTGTGGAGAGCAAACTTTTGAGGCTGCAGCAGCAGCAGCAGCAGCAGCAGCAACAGCAGCAACAGAAGTGAAGTGGCAGTGGCTGTAGCTGAGTGTGGGGAGGGGTGGGGGCACTTGAGGCAAGCTAAGGACATTGGCGGGTCGTCGCAAAAGGACAATTATTTGCTTACGCGTTGTCATTCAAATTGAGTTTTAATGTAGAGCGGACCGTAATCCACTAAGTCTCATACCGAACCACTCCTCACTCCTCACTCACAAACCCTCCATCCCGCACCACTCTGCACCAATCAGGCAGGGGCTGGGCTGCAAGTGCGCCGCTGGCATGTGGGCACCATTATTTGCTCTATCACGTTCACGTACTGGAGTTATGAGGACATTATACATCCGTAGTAAACACAAATATCTATAATCCGTGCCCCAGAGGCGGGCATTCCGTGCGTCATGCGAACTTTTAGCTGCAACTTGGGAGGGGTGGGGGCTGCTGCTGCCCCGGAACACATGTACGGCCGTAATTGTTTGTAGATGTCCTTAAACGTCGTGAGAATATTCAGTTGGTTTTCCGCTTCCGCACGGCCTGCACCGTCCCTGTCCCATTTGTTTTATGTATCTTTGGCGGAGCTGGGGAGGGAGCAGGGAGTAGAGCCTGTTGCGCCTCTCAGATGATGGGGTTTCCTGCTCAATGAGTTTTCCACAAGTTGAAGTTTGTGCAGTGCTTCGATTCGATCGGAAGGAGTTCTAAAGAGCCCAGATATTCGGTAATTAAAGATTAAAAGTATTAAATATATTTTATATATTTCGTTTTTTTTGTGTGTGCCATCAAAGTAGCCCACTTTTGTGTCTATTTCTATTTTTCTATTTTTTTATTAAATGGATGAAGAGTTCAAGTTTTCGCCAAGCTTCTATGATGCCACCGGAATCGTAGGGCAATCTTTGTGCGCCTTGCGCGCGGCATCCAAGGGCAGCACCTCCGTGGGCATCGTCGCACCCGATTGCGTCGTCATTGCCACAGCGACAAGAAAATCTTCGGTTCTGATGGAGCCGCGCAGAGTGCCGCACGTGGCACCAATAGACTTAATGACAGGAATGACATATTCCGGATTGAGTGGCGACTTTCGCACGCTCAAAAAGCACGCCCAGAAATGTTCCAACAACAACAAGTAAATGTCTAGTTTCGCATTTTTTGTTGATACCTGCTGATGATTACTCTCCTCTCTCATAGTCTGAGCAATGGCTTGGCGGCCGAAGTTAGCCACATGGCGCACTCCATGGCCATCGTCATGCAGGAGTACACCCAAATCTCGAGTGCGCGACCCTTTGGAGTGTCCCTGTTGATCGCCGGCTGTGACAGGGGTGGGGTGCCACATCTGTACAATTGCAGTGCCACCGGCTCCCACTTCCCCAGGAAGGCCATTGCTCTGGGCCGTAATGCAGACATCTGCACAAACTTCCTGGAGCAGCGATGCAGTGAGAATCTCAGAGTGGAAGATGCCATCAGCACTGCACTGTTGGCTCTAAAGACAGGATATGAGAAGAAGCAGCCAGAGGGTGATGAGAAGGGGGGAGCGGAGGAGGAGCGTCCAATGCCCACCGACGTCATCGAAATTGGCATTGCCTATCCGGAGGGTTTCGAGTGTTTGGACTTTAGACATGTGGATGAGTTTTATGCAGATTTGGCCAGATAATTTATAGTTCTTTTTCTTTTAAGGGAAATATTAAAGTAAGCTAAAAATAAACTTTCAAACATATTTCTACAACTTGCTAACCGACTTGCCTTCCAAACGTGAACATATGTGGATGGGATAAAGCCTATTCCTATCTAGGGAAAAGTAACCAATCACATGGATACCGAATCCCTGGATACATATACACATAGCAGCATATGTAGATCGTCTGTCTAGCTTGGTATATGAGGAATCTCCTAATGATATAAGCAAAGACCAGCACTTCCAGAATGAAACAGACAATGCCTGCCTCATATTCCGTTATTCTTTTGCAACTAGCGCCTATTCCCATCTGTAGTATATTCCCAAGCCGAGCTTAGGACACCCACTTAAGATATAAATATATATCTTATTCCTATCTAGCGATACCTAAGGAATTCCTTCCGACTTTATGCTTGTCCTAGAAACTATTCATATCTACGAATATTAAGAATTTCATTACTGGCTTTCTATCCGAAAAAGCGTCTCTACTTCCCTTCCGGCTATACTGCACTCATAAATGGCTCTCCTTTCCCTCCCTCTCTCTCTCTCTCGCTGTCTACGCCTGGAGGATGTAGGGTAGAGAGGATGGAACATGGTGGTACAGGCACAATTTCCATATTATTCCAAATCTTTGTGTGAAGTGTTTTTGCGCAGAAAACTGTAATTCTTATTCATTTCCAGGACGCACTCTGGAGGGCCTGCTAGACGATTATTAGCAATTTACTGCTATAACTGCATGTAAGTACAACACGAGAACAAGTCAACAACGGATTCGCACACACACACACACACACACACAGGCACACACACGTGCACGTGCACGTAAGAGCAGAGCCACTTACATAAGAGTCTGTCTCTTCCTCTCCCTCTATCGCTGTGCGGAAAATCACTTCAGTTAACTAAATGCGCCGACTGCGACGCAGCAGCACTGCTCGCAAGGAGGCAGCAGGGAGGCCAGAGCGAGAGGCCATGACTGCCGAAAAGCAGCAGCCATTGCGCGGGGCGGGGCCACAGAGGCGACCAATGGCTGTTCAGCAGCAGCGCATACGTATCCTGCCAGCATCCATTTCGCTGCTGCTGTGTAGATGATGAGCAGCGGGAAGGGTGGTGGGGCGAGAGGGGAAAGTTAAGCTCATTTTCACTGCTTCTCGTTTTCTCCTCTCTCTCTCGAATTTACTTTACTAACAAAACATGACTGTTGGGAGGCAAAAAGGAAATTGTTTTATCAAATGGGTTTCCTTACGCTTTTTTATTATGAAATTAATTTCCAACATCGTTCCGCAGTCGTTGACGTTTACTGCGCTCCTACACACCACCCTCCGCATCCCGCTCCCCCGCTCCCCCTCCCACCGACCACATTTGAGCTGTGGCCATTTTCCAGTTCCATTTTCCACCCGCTCTTTGAGCATGTGTTTACTCTAGTTTTGCTTTGCCTTTTTTCTCGCTTAGAAATTTTCTACTCACATTTAATGGAAATGTTTGCGTAGCCCCTACCCTCGTATCCCACTCCCCCTCCCCACCCCTCCCTGGTGCCCATCGTGCACATCGTCTGGCAAAGGCATTAAAATGCAAATCTTGATTATGAATTTAAGACTCACTCGCACACAAATTAAATTCATTTGCCACCACTCAAATGGCAGCAATCCAGAAACTTTTATTCAATTGCTGCATTGCCTGCCTCTGCCTGCTCTCTTCACATTGCCCCAGATGGGAGTCTATCGCAGGGATCCAAATATATATATTTTTGTTTGCAATAAAACGACTAAAATATTTCATTGGTTTCACTTTCCTTCAATTTTTACATTTTACGTAAATACATTTATGGAGGATTTTCTGATTTTTCCCTAGATTCTTCCAAGGCAGTGACGAAGAATCAAGAGTTACATTCAAATAAATATAAGTATTCTTGAATAGTATTTGTGCTCAAGTTTAACTACTGATTTAGCATAAGGCGGCTTAAAGGGTCAGCTTTAAGAAATCGTGCAGATCTTCACAGTCACAATCACTTATATCATACGACATTAAGTGCCATAGGAACGACTATTATATCCACAAATAACATATCTATGTAATTGAATGGATCTCTTATCTTACCATGGAAGCAATCTATCTGCCATGGTTTACAGATAAAGCATTGATCTATCATTAATTCTTCCCAAAAATTTCCGTCTGCTTCTTGCCATCTAAGTCCTGCAGTTATCTAAATAGAAGGAGAACCTTTCTCTAAAGCCCTCTCTGTCTGCTCTTGGGAATCTGTCTGCGAATTAATTCTATATTAGTCGTTCCAGCTTTATTCAGTATTCCCCTCGCAGGTCTGACTGCACCTGCTTTGGTTCTGTGCCATCATATGTTAATGTTATTCCGTGGTAAGTGCGACGAAAGAAATGTCTAAAATCGATGGGCATTTGTGAGCAAAACTTAGGCGGCTTCCGCTGGCGGAGTGTTTTTTTCTTTTCTGTTCAGCATGGGGCCTGTGCCGCGAATCGCCCAATCGAAATTAATAAGGTGTTATGGACAATAAAGACAGGGCGGGGACTCCTGCCCCTGCCCTGTCTCCAGTCCATGTTGTGACAGTCTTGGGAGAGCTACGTCTAGTGTCTGCCGAACAGGGTGAGTGGGCAGGCAAGCGATAGTTACTCAATGCAATTGAAGCACCTCCGCCAGATCGATAGCACTGGCCTGCATGCCAAACTTACGCAAAAAGACACCAAACGTTTCTTCGATCCAAGCACTGGCGAGTGTTCCCGTGTAGCCTGCACCCCTGCTCACCAGTGTAATCGATACGAAAATCATACTCAAAATAGAATGGCCACTAAGTCAGTTAGCATGAATGTCCGCCAGCTAATTGTGAAATCAGTTTAGGCGCACTTTTCCATCGGCTCAAAACGGGCGCTGCCGCCGCGGAACATTAAAAATTGTAAAAAAAAAAATAATAAGCGACTAAAGCTCGAATAAAAAAATAAATTTAAAATATTTATACGTTGACTTAATGTCCGGGCAGTGAGTGGAGTCAGTGGACGACAAAGCAGTAGCCATCCGCAATGGTGCAGTTCCTGGGAAAGGCAGGCGCCGCTGGTGGTCAGTGCTAATCGAATTTGTCCCCAATTCCGTGAAAACTGGGAACTTGACCTTGAAACGTGGTCAACTGATACACTCCCGTTCCCTTTCACAGAACTCATTCACATGGTGACCCTGGACAAGACGGGCAAGAAGTCCTTCGGCATCTGCATTGTGCGTGGCGAGGTGAAGGACTCGCCCAACACGAAGACTACCGGAATATTTATCAAAGGCATCGTGCCCGAGAGTCCAGCCCATTTGTGCGGCCGGCTGAAGGTGGGCGATCGTATCCTCTCGCTGAATGGCAAGGATGTGCGCCACTCCACGGAGCAGGCGGTGATCGACCTCATCAAGGATGCAGACTTCAAGATCGACCTGGAGATACAGACCATCGATAAGAGCGAGGAGCAGGCCAAGAACGATCCGCGCAGCAATGGCTACACGCAGGCCAAGAACAAGTTCAACCAGGAGCAGGTCCCCATCAACACCATGGGGATGGGCCAGGGCCAGGGCATGGGTATGGGACAGGGCCAGGGTCAGGGTCAGGGTCAGGGCCAGGGCCAGGGGCAAGGCATGGGCATGAACAGGCAGCCGACGATGCAGAAGCGGAACCAAACCTTCACGGCCTCCATGCGGAACAGGCATGCGGCGAGCAACTATGCGGACGAGGACGATGAGGACACCCGCGACATGACCGGACGCATCCGCACGGAGGCGGGCTATGAGGTGGGTCTCGACTTCAATCCCCACAGTCCCCGGATGTGATCCATTCTCTGCCCCCACAGATCGATCGCGCCTCTGCGGGCAACTGCAAGCTGAATAAGCAGGAGAAGGAGCGCGACAAGGAGCAGGAGGACGAGTTCGGATACACGATGGGTGAGTCTGCTCCACCAATGTCGCCCATGCAGTAGCAATCCTGATCTCCCACAGCCAAGATCAACAAGCGGTACAACATGATGAAGGATCTGCGCCGCATCGAGGTGCAGCGAACGGCCAGCAAGCCGCTGGGCATCGCCCTGGCCGGCCACAAGGACCGCCAGAAGATGGCCTGCTTTGTGGCGGGCGTCGATACCAACGGCACATTCGCCAGCGTCGACTTCAAAGCCGGCGACGAGATCGTCGAGGTGAATGGCAACGTGCTGAAGAACCGCTGCCACTTGAACGCCTCCGCGGTGTTCAAGAACGTGGAAGGAGACAAGCTCGTGCTGATCACGTCGCGACGCAAGCCCAATGACGAGGGCATGTGTGTCAAGCCCATCAAGAAGTTCCCGACAGCATCAGACGAGGCAAGCGAGACATTCTCCTAAGGGGAAGCCACAAAAAGTTAATCCTTTGTTGCTCCTCCTCATCCACAGACCAAGTACATATTCGACCAGTACCCGAAGGCGCGCTCGGTTCAGGTGCGCAAGGAGGGCTTCCTGGGCATCATGGTGATCTACGGCAAGCACGTGGAGGTGGGCAGTGGCATCTTTATCTCCGACTTGCGCGAGGGCTCCAATGCAGAGTTGGCGGGCGTCAAAGTGGGCGACATGCTGCTGGCCATCAACCAGGACGTGACCATGGAGTCCAACTACGATGAAGTGAGTAATTTGCCTGGCCTCCCCGCCCTTCCCCTAATCCGACTAATTCCACGTGGTCTTAGGCAACGGGGCTGATCAAACGGGCCGAGGGCGTCGTCACGATGATCCTGCTAACGCTCAAGAGCGAGGAATCCATACGCGCCGAGAAGGAGGCGGAGGACAAGAAGAAGGAGGGTAAGCAAGTGCAGTGGAGGCCCGGCCACCATTAACCATTCTTCGCTGTTCTCCCGCAGAGGCCAAGAAGGAGGCGGAGAAGCCACAGGAGCCAGCCACAGCTGAGATCAAGCCCAACAAAAAGATCCTCATTGAGGTGAAGGTTGAGAAGAAGCCGCTGGGCGTCATAGTCGCGGGCGGCAAGAACAACCACGTCAAGGTAACGCACCAGTGGGTAGTACGAAGCAACAATAATCCCCAATCGAATCTCTTTTCCAGACTGGCTGTGTCATCACACACATCTACCCGGAGGGAGCAGTGGCCGCCGACAACCGCCTCAAGATCTACGATCACATCACCGACGTGAATGGCGTGCCGGTGCACGTTGGGAGCATGACCACGCTGAAGGTGCACCAGCTGTTCCACATGACGTACGAGCGAACCGTCAATTTCACCGTCTTTCGCGCCGATCCATCCGAGCTGGAAAAGTTCAACGTGGACTTCATGAAGAAGGCGGGCAAGGAGCTCGGCCTCTCCCTCTCGCCCAACGAGCTTGGCTGCACCATCGCGGATATCGTGAGTGCCCGTGGGTAGTCGTGCGGGTGCTTTGTCACTGAAAATCACTTGTCTCTGCAGGTACAAGGCCAATATCCAGAGATCGACAGCAAGCTGCAACGCGGAGACATCATTACCAAGTTGAACGGCGATGGCCTGGAGGGGCTCACGTTCCAAGTGTGCTACGCGCTGTTCAAGGGCGCCAATGGCAAGATATCGATGGAGGTGACACGACCGAAGCCCACGCAGCGCACCGAAGCGCCCAAGTAATAGGCAGATTCGAACACACTCGCGAAAACATCCTCCAGAGCTGCGACAGCAGTGCATTGAATAAAAGATCCGACAACTCTTAATTGAAAACAAACTTCGTTCCGTTATGGGTTTATTTGTAAGGAAATTCCTTAGGCTATAGAGCTTGCATTCGATGCGATACGGGGCCACAGATCAGCGCATTCCTTGGCCACAGGCCCGGTGATGGCCGACCCTTTCATTTCGCCCTTGTTGTTTACTATGACCCCGGCATTGTCTTCAAAGTATATAAACACCCCGTCCCTCCTGCGGAACGGCTTGCGCTGCCGAATCACCACGGCAGGCATAACCTAAAAGAGAACATGAGACGCAAATCAGTAACCAGCTAACAAAAAAAAACAACGAAGCACATAATCAGTCGACGCAAGGTGTGCTTTATACTATGCAGACTCGGAGCAATTTCACTAAAAGTGGTTCCACTTTGTGCACATACACACACACACCTAGCATCGAAGAAACTGCATAAACACTCACCTTCTTCCTGAGCTCTGGCTTGCCCTTCTTGACGGTGGCCACAAACATGTCACCGACGCCAGCAGCAGGCAGACGATTCAGACGACCACGAATACCGTGCACGGCAATAACATACAAGTTCTTGGCACCTGGAATGCATCAACGAAGCTGGCATTAGCAGACGCCATTCGGAGCCGGTATATCAATGCACACTTACCAGTATTATCAGCGCAGTTCATGACGGCGCCAACAGGCAAACCTAGGGAGATGCGGAATTTACCTCCCGCGGTACCACCACGTCCTAAACGACGAAAACACACAAATAATTAGTTAGACCACTACATTGTTTTACACCCATAATCGTTGCACAATTGCTTTTCATGGATGGCACACTTTCAATGCGATTTAATTCGATTATTTTCCGAAATTTTACCTCTCTTCGACATTTTGTAGCGTTCGGAACAGGAAGTTAAAAGAAAGAACCGTGTGACCGCAGATTTATTGATGAAATACACCGCTCGATCCTCAGAAATATACCGAAATATACCTTCTTATTTTCTTTAAATACCGTAAATATACCGAGAAAACAAAAACTTAGCCCCGCTTTATTTAACCTGGTGAGTAACCAGTAAATAAGGATATAACAAAAAAAACTATTTTGAACAATCTTTGTATTATTTCGCTTAAAAAATAGCATATAACACCATTTTTCAGTAATAATTATTTGAGCCCGATACCACCTCGATAGAATCGATATTTTTTTCAAAACATTCAAAACTATCGACGACTCAATCGAAGGATAGATTTTTCAACAAAATATACTGTCTGACCCACAGAAATATACCAAAATATACCATGTCATTATTAAAATATACCCTAAATATATTTAATTCTTTTTCATTGGATTGTTTACATAATAAGGTTCAAACAAAAACGGCCAAAGCATAAAACGTATATGTTGACAAAATGTGATGTCGTGTTTCTGGTCAACCAAGTTTATTCCATGCGTGTGAACTTTTGTATACCCCATTTCATTTAATTGATGTTAAATTTATTGTTTCAAGCTGCTTTTAAACATTAATATTGCATTTTATCCTAGATTGACATGTTTTTGACCTATTAATGCACATGTTTTGTGTGTTTGTATACACATTTATCCCCGTTCTGATACCTATTATCGGTAGCCGTGAGCTGCAAAATTTCGTTAATATCTTTAAAACAGAGACTGATTAGCTTCTGCATTAATTGGAGCCTGAAATTTCAAACCATATGTATGTCAAGTCCATAATATCCATTTTCCCAAGGTATTCAAATTTGTTGCTCATTTCGTGCCAAAGTAGCACAACAATGCTGCCTATTCATTTCCCCATGTTGCTGAAATTTTTCCCATACAAATCAAATGTATCTTACGGGAACGAGTAGTGCGCTAAATTGAGTTTGGTGGTCAATTTGAAATGTGTCTTAATATTTGGAAAAATAATTCCACGATATCTTTGACCTGAAATTTTTAGATATGTTTGTAAAATGGTCGACAATGGGCTAATCGCAAATCGGATGTAAAAATAAAGAACTGGTTCGCAAAGCGCCGCTCTGGCGAAATTTGTTTTAATTCTCCAAACCGATATTTTTGTGCGATATTTAAAATGTTCAATGGAACTTTGTGAATTTTAAACACTCTCAATCTAATCATGTCGGGTTAATACCCAAAATCAGAAATCAAATAAAAAACATTGATATTTAAAAGAATGAACTAGTTCCGGGTCTCTAAAACGCAATCATGAGGTTATCTGATATGGCAACCACGTACGAAAGTCCAGTTATTTCGAAAATTTTTACACGCGGCGTCCTATTACAAATAACGCGAAAACACAGTTAAAACACCTTCAAAAGTAAATGGAACATAAACAATGGTGGCACTTAAAACTTAATGCTGCGCGGTGGTTTTTGTCTGCACTTCATTCGGCTCCCACACTTCTGCAAACGAGGAGGCAATAATACTAATTTTCTTATACATACATATGTAATTATTGTGCTGTGCTGACTTTCATTCAATATGGATAAAACTGGACAACTAGACGTCGTAAAGAAGATGCTGCACTCTGTTATGGTGTCGTCGCCTGAGTTAATGACGCTCCAGAAACTGAGTCGCGACTACAAGGAGATGGTGGGGGCAGAAGTGCCGTACCGCCAGCTCGGCTTCGGGGACTTGGAAAATTTTCTTCGCTGCATTCCGGACATTGTAAAGGTATGAATGAAACCAGGTTTTCATAGAATTCTATTGCATATTCAAATAACACAAATCAACAGGTGACCGGATCTGGGCCTATGGCGTTTGTGCAGCCATTATCAACTGCACAGTCGGCACACATCCAGAAATTCGTCAAGGGCCAGAAAAAGACATCAAAACATTCCAAAATTGCCAGTGGACGCAAGCCAAAGTTTTTGTATAACCCGACGCCGTCGGATTTGGTCTTTATCAACGAGTCTGTAAGGAAGGCCCCGTCTGGAAAGATGTACAATCCGGTCAATCCGTTTAGGCCGCAAATGTATCCAATAGTAATGCTCCCTAACTATCAGTATCTTAATCAGCACATCCAGCAGCCTCCTGCCTACGTTCAGATGAACAACTTCCAGTCCAGTCGTCCAATCATTCCGTTCAATCGCCCTCAGATGAAAGTCAATCCGACCGTCTATCCAAACGTACATCCGCAGGGAATGTATAGCATTCATAAATATACGCAACCGATCCGCACTTCGACTCCAATAGCAAATAAACCGCCGCCAGTGCGCACTTCGACTCCAATAGCAAATAAACCGCCGCCAGTGCGCACTTCGACTCCAATGGAAAATAAACCGCCGCCAGTGCGCACTTCGACTCCAATGGAAAATAAACCGCCGCCAGAGCGAAAGCCAACGGAGCGAGTGCGCACTCCGTCTCCGGATTTAGATGCCATGGTGAAGGCAGTCAAAGATCTATCACTAGCTAAAGGTGGTGATGCTCCAACTGGCGAGACGAAGGCACAGAAGATAAATGTGTTGGATGCGAAGCAAGTGGCCATCGAACTTTATAGCTCCGACGATGAAAAAGTCGTCGTAGAACAGGCGGAAGCTAAAAGTGCTGTGCTTGAACTCGACAAGCCACGAAAGGAAAAGTCCTACGATTCCTCCAGCGATGATTGCATCGAAAGTGAGGCCTTTCCAGCATATGCTGTGGTAAAGTTCAGCTACCTATTGCAATGATAAATTTCGCTTAGACTGTGCTTGTCTTGCAGGACCAACGTGTTCTTGGTGTTGACTATCCGCACGACGCCGTTCGCTCCGATTACAAGATGCCGCGTCGCGATTTGGAAAAAGCTCTCAAAGTGGACGAGCGCTACTTCCTGCAGCTGGTGGAGGTGACCAATCCGCATAGCTTCTACTTCTGGATATACGACGACTACGATGTATATCAAACCTTTTCACATAATATGCAGTAAGTCAGACGCTTCTTTTTTCTGTTGAGTTTGTCTTATACGCATTTGCTTGCAGGCAAGTCTACAAAAATTTGGATTCAGGGACGTTCACGATGCCCCAGTGCCTGATGACGCCCGGCCACCTGTGCGTCGTCTGCCCCAGCAATTCATCGGAGTGGGAGCGCGCCAAGATCGTCAGCCAACGGACTGACAATTTGCGAAAGACCATCGAGGTGGAGCTCATTGATACGGGCGTAATCGATACTGTTTACACAAAGGATGTGAAGTTTCTAATGGATCAATTCGCCAGCATGCCGCCGCAAGGAATACCGGGCCGCCTGGCTTATGTGTCGCCGGTCAAGAGTCCGCGCTGGTCATCGCAAGCTGTGGCCGCATTCAAACAACAAGTGAGCTACCGCAGACTCTTTGGAAAAGTGGAGGCCATCAAGGTAGGACGCTAACCGAAAAACGTTGAAGTGAGATAAGTGAGTAAGATATACATTTGAATGTTTCAGAACAACATCGCGCATGTGGTGCTCGTCGATGAGGATAGTGTTAATTTGAACCTTACGCTGATAAACTGTGGCTTGGTGCGACGCTGCCTGCAGACCTAGCAGACCATTATTTTGACCATTCCTATTATTCATTCATTTAATCTCAATCACCTAATCACATTTTTTGTTTGTTTTCTGCGTTATATTTTTGTCGACATGGAATGTCCAAGTTGTTTTCTTTATTAATTTTTGGTAGTAGTAAAACGAACCGTTTATTTTATTTTAAGGCAAACGCTGTCCTGCTTTTCTTTTTATTATTTACGTGTAATAAAATACTAAGTTACATAAATCCCCCGACAAGTCGCTGTCCTTCGCCTGATTTATGCTTGAAAGTAAGACAAAACAAGGACTCAAAGACGAACCACTTGCGTAGAGATCTCGCTCGCAACTAAATATTATATTCCTGAACGGAAACTTCTGAATCTGAATGGAAAATCATGATGCCTGCCCCAGCGGCAGGCGGCAATAAATACTTGAATTATTTATAATCGAAACTGATACTTTATAACAATTCCCTATAAAAGACAACAATGTCGTATGTTTTTTTTTTTTATATATATGTCGTGTATATAGTTGGTTTCTTGTCTGTTCTTCCTTTTTGTTTTGCTTTTGTTTTTCGATTGGGGACCGCTGAAACGACGGCACCCTGAGGTTGGTTTTCTTTTTTCCTTTTAATATACTTGTATTTTTGTTTGTTGAGGCTTCTCTACTACGTTGTGTGTCGAGTGGTGTTAATTGTTTGTTTGTTTGTTAGTTTTGTTAGTGAGTGAAAAACTAATAGTTCAACTACTAATGCGCATTCGTTAAATTTGCTTAAATACTTTTTGTTTTCTTGTATATTGCTGAGTTATGTTGTTTCCATTTTGCAATGCGTATTTAAATATGCTATATAATCGCAATAATACATAATTGTTTGTTTGTTTGTTTTGTTTGTTTGTTTTGTTGGTTGCTCGAGTACATAATAGCTACGCGCATAAATATGTTTTGGTATGCCTTCCACTCTTTTCTTTGCTTCTTTATATCATAAGTTGATGCGTGTCTGTGGATCTGTTGGTCAGTCTGTCTGTCTATCGACTGTCTGGTTACCCTGTAGGTGTAGTGGTGTGTGTGTGTGTGTGTGTGTATGTAGTGTATGTTCTGTAGTAGGTCCATAGGACTAACGCCTATGTGTAGCAATTCACAGAAGTCTACTTACTTCTTAATCGTTACAATATCGTGGGCATAAAACTTAGATGTAGATTCCCTATAAGGTATGTCTCTCTCTGTGTATTTGTATGTGGGTGTGTGTGTGTGTGTGTGGTTTTGTGTGTGTGGCAAACTCTTCTATGGCGGTGTGGGGGCTGCATCTGTGTGAATCGGATTCTGATTCCGATCTGTCTGCTGCTGAGTTTTTCTCTATCATATAATTTATATTTGTATGTAATTGTTTTTTTTTTTTTTTTCGATTCTTATATTAAAGTCATCACAGTTAGCGGAGCTGAAATTATGAATAATTATTGAGGACATTTTTGTGTAATTGTTTTGTTTTTTTTTTGGATTTTTTTCGTTTTTTAATGTTTTCTACTAAATCGCAATTGCATATATAGTGTCTACCGTAAATTGATTCTTTTTAGTGTACTCTTCTTATCGCTTCTCGGGGTTTCATTTACTAAATTATTATATACGCATGTGTCTGTGTGAGTTGTGTGTGTGTTGTGTGGGTGTGGGTGAGTGTGTGTCCTGCAAAACTGCCTTTTAAATGGATGCCCGATGCCCGCCAGCACCGCTCTTCATCGTCATCGCCGCGGCTCAGTGTCATGGGGTGTTGCCCTCAAACAGGGCACGAAACTCCCCGCTCCGAGGCCTGGGCAGACCCTCGCGTATCGTTTGCACCGGCCCAGCAATGCTCGACTCTGACCCATGCAGTAAATTCTCCTTGAGATCCATGTCACTGCTGGGGATGGGAATACATACAGAAAATTGCACCAGACCAGACCACACCAGTGATCACATGCTCATTGCACACTTACTCATCTTTGCATTCATCGGCCTCGGCAGCCAGGGCATTCACCACGGCCGTAATAGTGTTCGACTCGGGATTGCTCAGCTGCTCGTCCTTTTGGTGCATTATGTTTGGATTCTTGCCGATCTTGTTCAACCGCTCGGCGGCCACAGTCTCCATGGTCTTGCGCATCAGCGGATACTGATCCAGCACGCAATTGAAATGATCCACGCTCAACGAGAATAGATTGCAATAGGTTTCGGCTCGCACGCTGGCCACACGACGCGCATTGGTCAGCAGACAGATCTCACCGAAGTAAGATCCGTCCGATAGTGAGGTGGCAACCTGTTAAACAGACAAACGATTAGCTACACGAATCAGCATGTGAGTAGGCTGAAAATTACCTCGCCATTGGCCATGACAATGTCCACCACGCCCTCCTGTATGAAGTACATTTTCGTACCGATCGTACCCTCCTTTATGATAATATCACCTGAAAGAGTAGAAAGTTAATAGTATCTCGTCTTGGAGCAGACATTGATCAGATCAATCACCTGGTTGGAAAACTTCGTATTTCAGTTTGGTAACTACGTCAGAAACGAAATTCGAATCGGCATTAGCAAAAAAAGGCACTGACGCCACGAGGGATCTGCGAACGGTGAAAGGAGAATGATTTTAATACAAGACTGATCGGATACAAGAGGCAGAACCAGTCGAAGACTTGGATGGGTTGAAAACTAGTGGAGAGAATGGACTGTTACAGATTTGGCCCACCTGCAATTGTAGTTGATGACATCCTCGCGCAATTTCTCGCTCAACTCGCCAAGGATTAACTCTTCATCGAAGAATTTACCCTGGTACCGATGCTCGAAGTATTCCGTGATGCGCTGTCGCATGTCGCGCGGCAGCTTGCGGTAGGCCATGTACTCCTCCACCTGTTTGACCTTCTCGCGGTATTGCCGCCTGCTGGAGTCCAAGCTCTGGATGAGATTGGTCGCATGACCCAGGAACAATGCGTAACACGTGGCGCCGGATATCATCGACAGCATCGTCAGCCACATGTCTGTCAGTGATTGTGGTGGAAATCTGCAAGAACAGAAACGGATTGCATTAATGGGACTTGGGATTTGGGGGGATGGGACAACATACCTGCCGTAGCCTATGCACAGCATGTGCGACATGGCCTTAAACAATGCCCACGAGTACTGCTCCAGCCAGTAGGATTCCTGAAAAGCGAATCAATTAGCCACCCGATACACCGACTCTGACCGATTCACGATGGGGTTACCGCACCTGCAACTCGTTGATGGATACCCAGGAGTTTGATGGAAAACCCTGCAACATTGGCACTAAGAACTGCAAGCAACCGCTCCAGTGTCCGATCAAGAGCATCATGCAAATTAAATTGAAGATCCTCATGAACACCGAGGCCATATTGAGGAACTGTAACCAGAGTATTCAATCAGATAGAGTGCCACAATCAACCAGAGGTCCGACACCGCTCACTAATGTGTGTTTCTGTGTGTGTGTGTGTGTGTGTGGGTTGTGTTGGTTGTGGGCGTAAGTGTGTCAGTGTGTGCGTGTTACATCTTTAGTGAGTTTCACATTTAAACAAATTCATGTACGGCAAACCAAATGTATCGGGTAAACGGGAAAGAAAACCCAAACAAAGAATGGAACTCATTGGAACATTTGGAATTGTTGGAATTGCGTATTATTTGGTGAACTTTAGCTTCCAGCTACCGTTAAATAGAACAGTTATTGCATATTGCAGTTATGCCAATCAAAGCAACTAAAACAAAACCAAACCACAGCCATTAAACAAGAATTTACGCTGTCTAGAGGTCCATGTCATGTAACTGGGACTTCCCTTTCCGACTCGAATCGGCTCTGCTCTGCCCTCCGAACCTCAGAGATCTGTGGATTGTAGCAGAGAGCAGAGCAGATCAGATCAGATCAGGAGTGTCGCAGAGGCAGGAGATGGACTTGGACGCAGAGTCATAGACGCAGTCGGAAACTCGCTATCAATACAATAAAAGTAGTTGTAGTAGTACATCTGATAGGGTAAAATAAGATAAGATTAGTCTAATGTTAGGCAATGCAACAGTGTCCAGTGTACGATACTGTTTACTGTGTACTGTGTACAGTGTACAGCCTGAGCAATCAATCCAAAACTCAATTCAAATTCAAACCATTTCTACGTTTCGAAATAAGTGCAAAATCAGCTGCTAAATTATGGTACAAGGTGCTCATCTTTACTTTTGTTTTTTGTTGTTGTTTTTTTTTTTATTTTGTTTTTTTTTTTTGTATGTACTTGTTTTCAACACTAAAGCCGTTCAAACGTTCAAATTATTGAAATCGAAACTGGTATTTTACAATGAAAGCGCTTGTTGGGCTCTGACTTTCTCAGTTGTTAGTATTTGTACTACGTAATTTCTGTACAAAAGTAGTAGTTTTTCTTACGAGTATACAAAACAAACGAACAAACCAACAAATTTCAAACGAACATAACCAAACGAAATGATAACAAGGAGAGAGAGCAAGAGAGAGCAAAAACAGGAAGAGTGAAAGAGAGCAGGAACAGAGTTGCATTCAAGAAATCAGCTGCAGTGTGCGTTGTGTGTGTGTGCGTGTCGACACTTACAGTAACCGTTACGACGCGCTCTTGCTGAAATCCTTTGTACAACAGAAACAAAAATCAGGAAGAGAGGAGGGAAAAGGAGAAAACACAACCGAAGGGTAAAACTCAAAGCGGGTAAACAAAAAAAAAAAACCATAACCAAAAACAGAAACAGAAACAACAGTAGAAGCAGCAGCAGTAGCAGTAGCAACGGTAGCAGTTCAGTTGTGTTTGTTAAAAGTAATTGAGAGTGAGAGAAAGAGAAATAGAGAGTGTGTGTGGTAAAGAGAGAGAGAGAGAGTACGGAGTGGGGAGCAAGAAAGCGCGCAGCACAAATATGGCGCCAAACAAAAGCAGAAAGCATTGAGCAGAGTGTCGATCAAAGGTGAGGTTAGGTTGAGTACGATAGATACGATAGGCTTAGGATGTAGAAAGCGTTTCGGCATGGGCCCACAAATGTATGCTATATAATACGAGTATTACGTTGCTAGATATAGTACAGTGTTCGTGTTCGATCTGATTGATCTGTTGATCTGTTGGCCAGCCTCAGGCAATCAGCATAGACCCCGACAACTGTCGCAGATTTATCGCTACATCGATTGACTATTTCGTGTGTGTGTGTGTGTTTTTTCTGTGATGTCTGAGCCCTGGGCATTGGAATCCAATCCGGAATGTGGCAATGCGGTGCAGCGTTGTCGGCTAAGAAGAAGCTCCTGGCAGAAGCGGAGCAGCAGGAACAGCAGCAGCAACTACAAAAACAACTCTCTAACGGTGCAGTTTATAGGGATATTTACAGTGGGATCAACAGATCAGCTGATGCGGCTGCTCCTCTACTTCAATGGATATATTTATATACACCAAATAGCATTGATCTGCACTCTGAAAAACCGCTTCAGATTGATTTCTGCTGAGATCTGTCACATTTTCAGGCTCTTCACATCGCTAGAATGGACTAGAATATACATATGTATGTAGGTGGAACCCAGCTAATCTGTGGTTCGGAGCATAAGATACAGCAGTACGAAAGGACTTTCAGTCATGCCCATGCATGGAATCAAAATCTACGATATGTCATCTAATGTTTCCTCAGGCGAGAAATCGTATCCCCAAATCGTGTGAAGAGCGTGAAAGAAAGCTTTTATTTCACCACCGAAGACTTTATTGAATAATGCATTTCTTCTCTTTGTTTTTCTGGTTTTTTTTTTTTTTTGTTATTTTAGTTATGCATCAAATGGGAAATAGAGAGTATGTAGGTACTATGTCAATATTAATCAATCAATCAATGTGTGTATAAAAAGGCAGTCTCAGAAAATTTACAGAACGTACGAACGAACGAACATTACGATAAAATCAAGCAAACATGATCAACGAACAATCGAACGAACGAACAATCGAACGAAATGATGCACTAAAACTGAATTTTGGCTCGAACAGTCCTCAAAGGTGAGTCATGTTGCGCCGGTTAATACATAATTATAATTTGAATCAATCAAGGTATTTTTTTTTGTTTTTGTTTTTTTTTTTATCAACGAATGTATATTGAAGTTGTTGTGTTTTTTGTTGATTTTTGTTTGTTATTTTTATTGGATGGTTTACCTTGAGAATTAGGTTGCTTTTTGTCAAGCCATCTTTGTCTTTTCTGTTCATTCTCCCTCTGCGATCAGCACTTTTTTTCTGTAGATTCTGCAGAATCTAAAACCATATATATACACAGGTATTTTAGGCCCTGATTCAGCTTATTGGATTTTGTATAGTTTATTTTTATTTCATTTTTGATCTCTTTACTGGGATTCTTAATCTGATTTTGATTTTCGTTTTCATTTTCTTTCATTTGACAATTCTTTGTTGGATTCTTTTTTTGGTATTCATTTCTTTTCATCGCTTCCGCGGTTCAGCGGTTCAAAAACAAAATAAACATAAATCATAAGGTATGTGGCTTATATATCCTTTAAGAAACTGTAGTTGTACGTATCTCAAAACGGAGTGAGGTGTGATGGGTGGTGGGGTTTGGATTTGGGATAAGGGTTCGGGGTTATTTTGGATAGACAGGAGAGATAGGAGAGAGGGGAAAGAGAGATAGATTCAAAGGCATTCCTTAAACACCTGAGAGTGCCGGAGATGTCCTCTGGATTCAAAGAAGTTGTACAAAAGTGCAATGAAGAATTGGTTTGAGTGCTTCAAAGTCAGCAAGAAATGAACAGAAAATCGAATATCAGATCAACAGAAGCGGTAAATCGAAGACTCAACAGAAGAAATGTGGAAAGAAAGCAAAGGGATCTTCCCGTGAAGTCCTCAAGCTTGGCTTAGAGCGCGTTAGATGGTCAAAGAATAAATTATTTGATTTGATTCGATTCGGTTCGGTTCGATTTGTGTGTGTCTGTGTGTTTGTTTAAGAATTTTCTTTATTTATACTTTTTATAAGTGTGTATGTGTGTGTTTGTCTGTTATAGATAGGATATGTGTGTTCTTGCAGTATTTGGCCTAGGTGGGGATTTTTGGATGGATCTGGTCTGGGACTCGAAGCGCAGCAGGCGCACAACACGAAACGAAACAAACATCGTGGGGTGGGTGGAGTTGGGGGAGTGGATACACAATCGTATAATATACAAACTGAGTTGGCTTATGGTACAGCGATTGTCTGGTTGGTTTGGTTCTATGTTCGTTCGGCTTAATAGACATATAAAAACGGCATGTATTACGGTTAGGAGGTACGGTACGAGAAAAAGAGTATCATATTACTTGGTAAATAAAACGCATTTGGTAATCGAACGCATAAGGTTTTAAACGGAAATCAAAGACACAGAGTTTTTTCCAGATAACAACTCAACGAAAATAGTAGTACATATGGTAGTAGTTTGAACATTTCTTTACGGCCCCACACATGTGGATACAATACATGCGAATGGATGGATGGATGCACGCATGTGTGTGGCATATACATACATATATATATATATCATATATGTTCATTTGACAAAGAAAAGTGAGCACTTCGTGGAGTAGTCCTAAGTCCCCTGACCATCGATCGACCCCTGACATCTGTGCTAAGCCTAACTGCAGTCACTGTGAAGAACCTATGTACTACACATACACAGATCCTATATCCTATATGCTAGATCCTCGGAATCGAAATCGTAATCTGTTGTGGTGTGGGCGAGTGAACGAACGAACGAGTAGTATTGGCGAGTATGCTGATCTTACGGTCGAGAATTGGATCGCAAACGAAAAAGTATACAGAAACTGAAACTCAAACCGAAACTAAAACTAAACTAAAACTCCAACTCAAAAGTGAAACTGAAATGTGAATGACGAAACTCAGGAATCAGAGATACTCTCGTACATAAATATGTAATGCATAATGCGCATTATGACATGTAATATCGTACATACAATGTTATATTGTAGAGACATTACAAACGGAAATCAAGAAAGTGGGGTTAAGGGTAAAGAAATAACATCGTACTTGCACTTTTACGTACATTATGCAAACCGAAAACAATTGAAAAGAAACGATAACGAGTAACGTTTCAGGAACGTTGGCAAAATGTAGCCGTGAGTACTCACATAGACCTCCTCCCATTGGGACACGTAGCGCACGAGGCGGGACAGCCGGAGCAGGCGGACGAGGGAGAGTAGTTTAGCTAGGCGCAGGATGCGCAGTGCTCGTCCGGCATGCAAAATTTGAAAAGAATCAGAGAAATCCTGCAATTTCATAATCTTAATCAATGTGTTGCGTACTGCTTCTCAAAATACATGGACTTACTTGATTGAAAATTAAAAATATATAATCTAGCGGTATCGACGAAATCAAATCGAGAAAAAACCAAGTTCTTAAATAGTGTTTAGCTATAAGCTTTGGATCCAATATTACTTGTTCAGCGTTGTCTTGTTGCATAATTCCTAAGAAAAACATTTGGGGCGAGAGATGACATCAAAGTTTAGAAGAGAACAGAAGGAACCACAACCACAACCGCTCGGGCACGGGCTCGAGGCTTGAGCCAGTCCGGTGGTGTCCCGGGGGAGGGTTATTTACATACATATGTAGGTTGGTAGGTTGGTAGGTTGATTCGTATGTGGACTATGTGCATTACCTGTTCTAAAATTGACTACAATATCTATTAAAAAAATAGTATCACTTAGGCAGTTGAAGGCAATCCATCGTGTGCTCAGATCATCGTTGAAGAATGATATTGCGACTGGCAGGATAATAAGATTTGCTACTAATAATAAAAGCATGCAAAGGTCCCAGTAAAACCTGTCAATCAGATCGAATTGATGTTGATACAGATTAGCAAAGGATATCGATATATCCACTCGTCCATCGAGTCCCACTCACCTGAATGAACTGCACGGATGTATGACCCAATGACCGGAAGTTTTCTGACGTATGCGCTCCTTGACCAATGCCTTGCGGCTGCCAAACAGTTTCATGGCCAGACGATTGTCCGTCGGCTGGAACCATGATTGCAATTGACTTTTTAGGAAATTCGCAGAGACTTTTTCCGACACGATCGGTATGTTCGGCATCGGCTCCTCTTTCGGAGTGCCGTACAACGACACGTCATCAAAGTGTACCTGTGAGTGGGAAATACAAACACGAAGCAATTAGTCAATATATCCAGCATATCTCTCTCTCTCTCGAAATTTTCCTGAGTCGCTGTCGTTGTTGTAGTCTGTTAATGATGATTGTGTGTGTGTGGGAGTGGGTGTGTGTGTTTGTATGTGTGTGTGTGTGTGTGTGTGAGTGTGATCTGTCCTGTGCAAAAAGTACATATAAAACCTTTGCTCTTGCCATTTCGGTTCCTTGGTCGCATATTAGCAGTGCCTCATCATCGAAAGCGGTGACCAGCGAGTCGGTGCAGGTGTTCTCAAACGAAATGCGCAAGTCGTTCTCATTCACATTCAAGACGGAGCAATATGAGCAGCGCACCGATTCCTCACTATCGCCGCTCAGCACACTGTAAGTATGAAACATTGTTACAATGGATAAAAAACACATATCATATGTCCATATACATATGTATGTATATAATAAGTGCGACATATGGTCGACATGCCGACCAGAGGATAAATTCTCCTCAGATTTCATTTTATGTAGCTGCCTAAACAAAACTCTCAAAATTCGAGGAAAAGACATCCGATCCGAGTATTTACAAATACTTTGTGGAGTTGTACTAAATTCCGGCCACTCGAATTGCACTAATTGCAATTTAAAACACTTCAAATCGGGTTTCGCGGAGCTCTCCCAGATCAATGTTAATTCTGAATATTTAATTCTCAGAATCATAAAACATAATCAAAGCCCTGAAATCACTTCCTGGAAGCATTCCGTTACAATTGACGCCATAAGGTCGGTCCCCGATAAAGTGAAAGTATGCTCCACGCTCCGCGCGGGATGTCAAGGTGGTTTGGGGTGGGGTAGGTTAGCACGCCGGTTATTTTTCTTGTCGTTTTTAATTATGCCACACGCACGTTGCAAGCTTTAGCTGGGAGGAGGAGGAGGGCGACAGAGAGTGCGCCGTCTCGTCTGGTCTGGGCTGCTCCTCCTCTCACCTTGCCCATTCGATGCTGATTGCCAAGGTTTTCCGGCAAACCGCCACTCCGCACCGCACCGCACCCCGCACGTTGCTGCGGAAATGATGTTTGCTCTGCTTGCTTGCGTTTTTTTTCTTTTTTTTTTTTGGAGCACAGCGGCGCAATGTTGAATCGTCAGTGGGGAAGGGAGACTGAACGACAAATCGCGTGGTATTCAGCGCGGATCTATTGTTAGGAGACGGAGACGCGTGCAGTTACGTTACTCTGCTCGGGCGGGGGCTATGAATGTTACGGTTATTCGTATTTCGTATTCGGTTTCGGACTCGTAATCGCATTTGTACATATGTACATATTTCTATTATTATTTCACATTGGCTTTTTTTTGTACTTATTTATATACATTTTTTTTTTTTTGTATTTTTGCTTCTCTTCACAGTCAATTGATGGTCATTTTTATATTTCGAAATGGGAAAGTTTCATTTTAATTAAGCCTGATGAATGAAGCTGATTTAATTTAATCATCGCCCTAATGAATTTATTAGTTATTATGATTCGGAAAGCACACCAGAGAACGAACAGTATAGAACCGCAGAAAGAGCTCTAACATTTCCCAGAATATTGCATTACACATAAATTGTTGGTTACGGATTCTTAATTGTGGTTTCACTGTGCTGTTGCTGTGCTGTGCTGTGTTTTTTTCTGTATTTTGTTTCCACTATGTTTTTGTTGTTGTTGTTGTTCCTGCTGTTCTGTTTGGCAACTGGAAACGTGCCGCAGCAGATGTTTTGTCTCTGATTTAACGACTCACACATAGGGTATTAGTTTGGGCGGGGACTAGTAGGGTACACGCGTATGAGGTACTGGCTACTCCACGTTGTTACAGCGGCAATCTTTCTGCGACTAGCGACGGCACGGTCCGAGCACAGTGATCACAGCTACAGCTACAGCTACAGCTGGCCGGCAACCAAACGCAGAGCACCACCACACTCCGAATGACCGAGCGAGCGGCGCGTTTCGTAGCCGCCTTCGGGCGTCCTCCAGCAGCCGCGGGAGGTACGGATACGGATCGCGAGTGACGGAAAGACCGAGAGACGCAAACTGAGACGTAGACGCTGACAGAGACACTTTGCTTTCGTTTGTACGACGGGTATTACCTCGAACATCAATTGCTGGCGATCCAGATCGGATCGGGATATGATGCAGTCGTTTCCGAGAGCACAAAAACCGAAATTGGCTGGCAGTTGCCTAATTAAATGAGAGATAATTGAGAGATTGACACCAGTGCCTTGTGCCTGTGCACTTGACGATAGTTTCTTCTCTTCTGATTTCCCGTTGCTTTTTACTGTTACTGTTTATAGTTTTTCTGTTTACTGTTTTTCCGCTGTTTTTTTTTTTTTTTTTTGTTTCGTCTACGGCAGCGGCAGAGGATGAAGCTGTAGCTGGGGCTGGGTCTGAGGCTGTGCCTTATTCAGAATTTATCAAGCTGATGCCGATGCTGGATGCCTGCTGCTGCTGCTGAGGCTGCTGGTGGCTGCTGCGGCTGCTGCGGCGACGACGACTTGATAACCTGTTCTGAACCTCGCGGCGCTGTTGCACAATAAATAAATAAAGAATTTGTGTTGCTTTTTAATTGATTTCGCGACGCGACGAGCGGCGACGCAAATTATGGCTGGACCCCGGGTCCGTAATTCGCTGCCATTCTTCGCAGAAATTGATGCCAATAAAAGCACACGAGGGGCCCACCAAACAGAACGATCCGCAAACTATTCAAAATCGGAACATAAACAAACAAGCGTCGATCCGTTCTTATCCGATTCGATTCGATTCGAATGGAGAATTTCGTTTAGATTTGTATGCAAATATATGCTCTGCTCCGCTCCGCTTCGCTCCGTTCTGTTCTTGCTCAGCGATCTGTCTGGTCGAGAGGCGGGAATGGGGCAAGAAGGAAGCGAAGCCAGACGCTAGGTCTGGGTCTGGGTCTCGGTCGCGTCGTTCTCTCTCTCCCGCTCTCTCTGTCTCTTTCTTTCGCTGGGGAACTGGTGCAATAAATTTCAAAAATTATTGACTCTGCTGTTTACTCTCCAGCCAGTCGCCGCACCGAATCGAATCGGTATGTTAATGAAGCTAGTTTCCGAATCGCTTACAAAATAAAGGGCAAGGCAAATATCCCGTTTGCCGCCTTTGCCAGCAATGATACTCGACTAATATCGATCGCGTATCGCTAATCGATAACTCACAGACACGAAAATCCTTGGTGCGGGTTCGCCGCTCGAATAAAGTTCAATGCTCGGACTGAGCCCTGACCAAAGCTACAGAGACAAGACGAGCCGTGCCCAGACCAGATCAGACCAGACCACAACGAGACCCGGGCCGAGATGGCATTATGCAAATACCTGCGATAAGCCAGCACCACAAGCACCTCAAACGTCACAGTTAAACAAAAAACAAAACAAAAAACAACAAAAAACCGGTAAGAGACAGTCGTCTCGCGGCTTTGGCACCGCTTTGCATGCGTAATTTTTCACTTGTAATGGATCTGTCACTCTCTTAACTACGGGGCAGTACAGGTGCTACGACTACGGGTACTCACCGGTCGCCGAGCTTGCTCTTGTGCCGTCGTATGTGGCGGCGGTTGAAGCTGTTCGTGCACGAGGTGGACGTGGGACGCGACGGATACGGGTACGGATGGTGGACACCGAAGTTGTGCAGCTGCAGCGACGCCTTGAGGTTGGCCGGCGCAGTGGCCGAGGCCTGATGGATGTACGGATAGCCGTGGCCGGCGCCGTTTCCCAGCACTCCCGCACTGGCTACAGTGATGGTCGACTCGCCCACAGCCTCATTGGCCGCCTCGGAGGAGCCCTCCTGCTGGGACCCGTTGCTGGAGGAGTGGTGCGTGTAGTCCGTGGGGGCGCTCAGCTGGCGATTGAACTCTGCCTTGCGGCGCGTGAGGTCTGTCAGGCAGTACTTGTTCAGGTGTCCGTTGCTCGACACCGAGCTCTTGGGCGATGAGGCCAGATGGTGTGCTTGTGCTCCCGCGTATTGGCCGTGTCCGTGTCCTTGTCCGTGTCCGTGGGCATGCAGCTTGTGGCATGAGTTGCTGCTGACGCTGAGCTGCTTGTTGCCGGCGTTCTGCAGCAGATTGCAGTTCTTGCCGCTGCTTATCTTGGCCGCCAGCGAGTGCGGCACCGGCGGACTCTTTCCCGTCGTCGGAATGGTGTTGCTGCCGCTGCCGCGATACTCGCTCTCGCTCTCACTCTTCACGGACGCCCTGTACGCCGGGAAGGTCTTCGTCTTGCTCTTCAGGGATCCGTTGAGGAGCAGCTGCTGCTGGCGTGCGGCAACCGCGGATAGGGCTGGAAGCTGTTGGGACTGCTGCGGACGCGCAGCTGTCGCCGTGGAAGATGAGGATGAGCTGGCCGGGGCTGATGCTGAGTGGGGATTGGGCGTGGATGTGGACGCCGATGTGGATGTCGCCTGCGGCTGCAGCGAGTGCTTCTTCTCCACCAGATACAAGTTGAGGTACTTGTCGCCCGGATGCAGCGAGTTGTCCGACACCGCGTTCGACTTGGAGATGATCTGGCCCTTCTTCTTGGCCGTGCGCGTCTTCAGCGAGAGGTTGCGCAGCTTCTTGGACTGCTCCTTGATCTTGTTGGTGCGCAGAAACGACGGACTGTTGGCGATGCACTTGAAGATGTACGTCTCGTTCACCAGCTGCTGCTTGTCGCTGCCGCTGTAGTCGTACTCGCTGTTCAGATTAAGATTGAGATTGGTCAGATGGCGTCTCTCCCGCTCTCTATCTCGATCTCTATCTCGGTCTGATCTCGGTCTCTATCTCTGTCTCGCTCCGGATCTGGCTCTGGCTGCGCTAGCTGCTGGTCACTGTAGTGGCCCTTCAGCAACGATATGCCGCCCGCTTCCGCGCCCGATCCTGTTTCGCCTGTTGGAGCTGCACTCAAGCTGCGCGTGTACTCGTGGCAGGCATCGTAGAGCGCCGAGTGGCCGCCAGTGCTGCTCACGCTCTGCGTGCCGCAGCTGACCGGACTGTGGCTGTCGAGGATGCGCAGTCCACTGCGGCTGTCGCTGGAGTTCTGCTTCGAGATGCCGCTCGATAGCCGGCTGCTGCTGCTGCGATGGCGGTGCTGCTGCTGCTGGTGCTGCTGCTGGTGGGCCCGCTGCTCATCCCCCGCTGGCCCGGATCCGGATGACGCCTGGCCGTGGCTGAGACTGCTCAGAGACTGCCGCACCAAGTGCTGGTGCGAGTGTGAGTGCCGCTGCGGAGGCTGCTGCTGCTGTTGCTGCTGCTGCTGCTGATGGTCGTCGGGGAACAAGTTGTCGCGGCTGGCACTAGAGTCAGCAGAGTCATCCGAGGTGGTGGCAGCGGCGGCGGCGGCAGGAGAGGCGCAAAAAGAAAGAGGAGACAAGAATGAGAACGGGTAAATGATGCTGGAACGAATGGCAAGAGTTGCCGCAAAACACTCAAATTTATCTATTTCAAATTGGCAGATATGTGCAGCATGGGGGCGGGTGGTGGGGCTGGGCGGGATGGGGGTTGTGCTGGACACGGGGTGTGGACAGAGTGGCAGTGAGTGGCTACGCTAAGTGAGCAGGAAACAGTGTGGAAAACCGCGACAGACAAACAAAGAAAATCGTTAATTATAGATATTGATTGTGCAACATGAGAGGAGGCAGACTCGGAGGAGGATCGAATTCCCCGCAACGAGCATGTAAGTATGTTGTGTGTGTGTGTGTGAGTTCATCATGCAGTGGACACTCGATCCGAGCGAGTGCTCCGACATGTGCTCTCGACTGGGTCTGCACATCGAGGGACCACTGTGACCGCGATGTGTGATACAATTTATAGAGACATCTATATAACAATGGTTGACATGCTCATCTGGTTTCTGATCGCGCGAAAAATTCAACTAAATTAATGTACAGCAGCACGCATGCCAAGGCAGGCGGCAATAGGCCGGCCAGGCCGTTCGCACAAGCAGATACAAATATACAAATAGCAAACAAACAAATGCATGCATAGATACCAGCGAAGATGCAGATGCAGATTCAGATTCAGCCGATACCGGCATAAAAAAAAAAAGATATTATATGAGCGCGTGCCCAAATGGAACTGAACGGTGGAATGGCCAGGGCGGAAGTGCTCTAAATCAAATTTGCCCCGAAAATCTAGCGAATGCGATAAGATAAGGCTGCGTCAGGCAGACCGACCCAGACCCAGACACCCGCACTGATAAAGCGTGGGAGCAGAACGCGACTACAGTGGCACGGAACGGGAAGCTGCGCCAACTAACGGCATTCAGAGGGAGTTTGTTGCGCTGTGAAACGGATTTGGCCCACTGTGTGGCTTGGGGGGCAATCAATGCGATGAAACGTGAGGAAAACTATTGTTGACAGAACTAAGCAGAGCCCCAACCCCCCCTTGCCCCCTCCAGCAGTGTGTGTGTGTGTGTGTGGAACCGAACAAAAGGAAAACAATTGAAGCAGCTCTCTCCCTGGGTGTGTGCGTGCCTCGAGCACTACGCGATGGTTCCGAACTCACGGATTCGGCACTGAACCCTAGTCGAACGAGCCCCAATGACAGAGCATGTGCCAAAACTATTGGGAGGGGGTGGGGAAGGGCAAATGTTGTAAAGCAAATATTTACATATACATATGTATATATTCGTAATCCTCCACATCCCATGCCACCCACTGACGGAATCGAGTGAAATCAATTTCAGTCAATTAGGTGCTCGCCCTCACGCCATGGGCGCAATTATCTGAATTTGGATTTGCATTTGAATCGGAATCGGAATCGAAATAGGAATTCGAGCTGGCATTTCTGTAAGCACAAGTAAATATGTCAAATATTTGCACTCCAATGCGGACCCCCGATGAGTGGGCCACTTCACAGATAGACAGCTCAGCAGATACATACGTGTGTGTGTGTGTGTGTGTGTGTGTGTGTGTGAAGACCTAATCTGGCCGAAAGTC
Source organism: Drosophila obscura (assembly GCF_018151105.1). Lineage (NCBI taxonomy): Eukaryota > Metazoa > Arthropoda > Insecta > Diptera > Drosophilidae > Drosophila > Drosophila obscura. Next base: position 8,355,914 of record NW_024542774.1, on the reverse strand, counting down.
CATTTCGGTTACCAGCCCAATCAGAGCGAAAGCATCGACGGCCCCCGGAGAATTCCAGCTCTGAGCGCAGCGAGGCCCCAACACACAGAGATGAAATCTGTGGATAGTCAAGCAGGCAATCTCTGCTGCTTCTCCCTCGTTGATCTGATGGCTTTTTTCATTTGGTTTCGAGTGTTTGCCACCTGTCAAGTGCTGCAGTCAAAAGTATATGGGCCCCTCCCCTCTCCCCTCTCTTCTCTTGGCCAAGAAACGGTTGTCCGAGTCCAGTTTCGGGGGCTGAGCAAACAAATAAGACAACCTTGTTGGGTAATTGTATGGGACTCGAAACGAAAGCAAAGCTCTGCGGCAAGGGCAGCCCACCCCCCCAGGCTCCGGCTCTGGCTCTGTCTCTGGCTCAGCCACAGCCTTAGCGGCTGCTTGTCCAATGTCAACTGTGGTGCACTGGAGTGCTCTGCTGGCGGGTTGGATGTGGGGGGATTAGTGGAGCACGTGCTGCCCAGTGGGCAGCTCCCCCTCGACACACACTCAATGCGAGTATGCATCAATTAATAATTCAAAAGCCAATTGAAGGCATTAAGCGTAAGTTCCTAATTGAGCAGGCCTGCATTCCACTTCGTTAATCGATCTTGAATCAGTGGAAGCTGTAAGCCCCCAAATGGGGGGATCTACAAACATACAAATACAAATACATATGTACATATATAGGCTATAACTTTGTAGAAATGTACATGTGCAACTCAAAGTGCTTCGCTTCAATTACTCATAGTCGATTTAGTTTTAAATGATTTTGTGTGCGGGAACTTTAAACCTAATAGCTGGCCCCAACCCACACCCCGCACCCAGCACCCAAGCGCTGTGTGGGAGAACTATTTTTAAATGGATTTTGGCAAATATTTAGGGAAATTTTCAATGCAATATTTAATGGCGCATGAGCTGGCTGGCAGCTTTTTTGCAGGCCAAAATCAAACAAAATTGAAAGCAAATTACCAAACATGCCACCACTCGAAACACATTTAGCCGTAAACAAATTACGAATATTTCCATTTTTAGTGCTCCAATGTTTACAATGCTGCCAAGCTGGAAAGGCTGCGGGGCGTGGCGGGGTCACGGGTGGTGTTTGGTGTTTATTTGAACGAAACTACATTTATCTGTGATTGCTGTTTGAAAATGTATCGGTTGAAAAGGTGACGGGGTGGCCGGGTGGGGCATGGCAATTTAGGATACATTAAAATACCTATTGAGTATTTTATTTGTTGTTTAGATCATTTAAGCAACGGTTTTTAAGGCAAGAGGATTAATTAGATCGTCCAAATAAAAGACTAGAGGCAAAAGTTTGAACAAAGTTGTGGTTGTGGAAATGTTCTGTATCAGAGTTTGTATACCAAAATGTTGCACCTTCAACCAACACGATTTTCAAACGACCTTTGTGAATCAGTTCTAACTGGCTTTTGGCCATGTTCGAGTGTTCAAACAGGTCATCCAATGTTATTCATAAACTCGTAAACCACCAATCTGGCAATTAATTAATTTGCAACTTGAAAAGATTTCCGGCTAGACAGCCAGCCAAATGACACACAAAACTCGATGTGAGTCACATTATTTTGGGCTAACCAGAATCGTAACAATATAATCCATTAATTATACAAACAGCAGATCAATTAATAAACCTTTTTTATATCAAGAATCATCAGACAACAAACAAACAAATAAATGCTATATCATAACCACTTGTCATGCGATTCCAAAATGAAATTTTGAAAAAGTTCGATACGGCTACAGCAAGGAATAATATAATGGCTGTGAGGTATACGGTACAGGTCTGGGTCTGAAGTGTGGGAATGTACGGGTAGGGCTAGATCTTAAGCAGGCATTGTTATAAGTCATTAAGCGATGCATTCGGTAGTCGGAGTTGGTTTGGTTCTGGGTATAGCTTGGCTCTGCTTGGCGAGGGGTGGGGTAGCAAAGTGCATCAAAGTTAATGAGATTACTTTTACTTGCAACAAGAAATTGTTGAGGGCTTGCGGGGCGACTTGCTGGGCGAGTGTGGTGGTGGGGGAAGGGGTGGGGAACGAGCAGCAAATTTAATAGCATTAAAAAGTGTATCTTATTCTGTGTTGCAGTTGCAGTTGTAATCGTAAATGTAATGGTATAAAGTAGCAGTAGTATTAGTAGTAGTAGAAGTAGTACTTAGTATTAGAGAAGTACCATATAGAGGCTACAGTTTATGCATATTTATAGAGAGAAGGAGAATAGCTGTGACTGAGAGTCAAAGAGAAATAGATAGAGAGTGAGAGGGGGGGGAGGTATACTCAGAACTTTTGTCGGCGGTACCTTCGCTGATGATGTCAAAGCAGCTGTCGAAATTTTTTGTTTGATCTGATTTCGCTTCTGTTCGTGCGGGTTCGGGTTCGGATTCTGGTTTTTTCTTTTTGGTTTTTTTTTTTCAGTTAATGCTTACTTTATGGTTCAACTTTTTGTACTTTAAAGCAAAGTTTTCTGTAAAACAACAATAACAACAGTGACACAAAATAAATCCCAGTTATTCACGAATGCAAATTAAAACCAAGGAAACAAACCGAAAACAACAACAAAAACAACAACCAACTGAGCGAAACAAATAACTAAAATGAGATTAGTTGATGGGATAAGAAACAAAAATCCTTATTCTGTGCATGTCTGTGCGTGTTTCGTACTACATATGTATGCACGTATGTATGTGTGTAAAGTAGTTGAATTGGAAATATCTGGGGCTTCCTTTTGCACATGGAAAGAAACAGCAATGACGGCAGGATATCTTCGGGCGCCGAAGCTTTTGATACTCTTGGAGATACTTTAAAAAATATTGACATATACATATGTATGTTATATGGTCTTCAGAATTGCTTACAACAGATAGACGAACATGATAAATCAAGAACATATATGTACAAATGTGCCTTGTGGTGTATGGAGTACCTTTCTTCGCTGCATTGCAAATATCACATACTCACATCCAATCTCTGAAAGAGTATTAAATAAACGGCTAATCTGCCCCTCTGCTAGTTTCAGTTTGTGTGTGTTTGTGCGTGAGTGTGTGTGTGTGTTTGTCGTTTCCATGTGAATAAGCTGTGGGAAAGCAGCTACAACAACAAAGTCAGCAAGCGCTTATCGATGCATACATATGTACATACAAACACACACATCACACAACAGACAAACACACACACACACACATAAACAGAACAGCAGCCGAAAATCGGTCAGTGGTTTAATCATTTCATTGAACTAAAAGCAAAAGCTTCCACTGCACGCCCATGCACCTAAACACACACACACACACACAGAGAGAGAGAAAGGGAAAAACACTATTGCAATTGCACGTACAGTACAGTGGCGCCTGGCTGTATGCAACGAAAGTGCTTTGACACTATTTTTCCAGCGTTGCATTGTGTGTGGAGGAGGGTGGAGGAAGCGTAGGCGGAGGCGGAGCGTGTGTGGACATGTGGCACTCTATGTGCTGGCTGGCAATCCATTGTTGCTGCTATTGTTGGCTGGGCTTTTAATCTAGTTTTTGTAATTGCATTGACTAGAGTGACAGATGTGGTCCTCTGGACTCTGACCTGGGCATGACATGTGAATGTGCTCTTTCCGCCGGTCAAAGGAATCGGGGTCTTAATGGATGCCAGTGGAGCACTTGGCCATTGCCCGACCCCACACATACACACACACACACGCACACAAAAACACAGATGAACGTGAACAGTAACAAAAACAACAATAGAAGCAGCAACAACATTTACAACAATAACAGGGTAGGTAACTGAAGAGACAAACGAACAATGACGCCATCGATAACAACAACAAAAACGAACAAAACGAAACAAACAACACAAACAACACAAGAACTGAAACAGAATTACATTCACGTTTAATGGTGTGCGAGTGTGGGCACAGGGTGGACACTTGGAGGTGATCATTCGATCCTAATCACGAGTCACCTCAGCGTCACCGTCACCGTCACCCAATGCACGCACTCGCACAACTGTACATTGATCGTGCACAAAAACGGTACAAAGGACACAGACATAGAGGGAATACGTTTATATGATGGTTTTCTCATACCGTTGATCGTTGGTAAAGGTTCCGAATGCTCCAGGACCGCTGACTCGGCGCTGAGTGTGTTTCACGTGCATTTTCTGTCACCACAGCCGCCGTCACGTCGCCACCACTAGCACCACATCGAGTAACGGTGAAGTTCCGCTTCTCTCGCCACTTTCGGCTTTCGACTTTTACCCGCTATCCGCCGTCCTCTATCCGTAACAGTTACCGTTAAACTCCTGATGTGGTGGCTGCTGTTGTTGTTGGTGCTTTTTGTTGGGGTACTCCGTTCTATAATGCACGTCCCGCGATGACTGATGCAATTCTTAACCCTGTGATGGGCATGTTGTTGGTGTAGGTGTAGATTTTGGTAAGTGAGTGTTAGTGTCTGGGTGTGGAGTGTGGGTGCAACTTTCGTTTCGATTTTTGGCATTAACTAACACAGGTCGTCACACATCGTGGAAATAAATTGCTTTTCGTTGTGTTACTCTATCTGTTTCACTCTCACTGTATTGCATGTACTGCCTGCTGCTTGTCGTCCTCCTTCCGGGGTTTGGGGTTCGGTTGGTTGGTGGGTTCTTGGGTGTTAAGTAACGTAGGTTGAATGTCTAAAAGGTAGCTCCTAAAATAGTTAACAGCACTTGCTTGTATTGCTTTCGGTTGTACACGTATCGCCTCGCTTCGCTTCGTTTCGATTCCGATTCGTTATTCGTTATGCGGGTGTTTGCTTGAGGGTATGTGTCTATTGGGTATATCTGCTGGGTTTGTATGTATAATAATACCATATGTTGCTATTTATAGTTTAGTTTGAGTTGCAGCGTTGTTTGGGGTTATTCGTTTGTACTTTGGATTATAAATGTCGTTTTCCCTCTACGGTATCGTTATTGTGTTTCTTTTTTTTTTTTGGTGGTGTATAAGGTGATGGTGGGGCTGGAACTGGAGCTGGAACTGGAACTGGAGCTGGCTGGAGCTGGGGCCGAATAACAAGAAGGGCTGGGCTGGATTGGGTGGGCGTTATCAAGATCCGGATCCGGATCGGTGAATAATTTATCACAAACAAACAACAACAGAGCCGGGGGGGTTGATGGAGCGTTGTCACTTTGGCTGAGTTTCCTTACTCCGAAATGTATGCTATGGAACGGTAATGGGGAGAGGTTCCTCCTCTTATCTCCTCTCCTCTTCCACTTCTACTTCCTTTTGCTCTTTGCAATTTAATGTTTGGTCATGAAAGTTTAATGAACGCACAGCGGGCAAGGTTTGGCTTTCTGGCTTTCTGGCGTAGCGGTCGCTCTGTGGGGCGATGGAAGTGACTCAGGTTAAGGCGTTTCGGTGCTACTCCCTCCTCTACAGCTGTACGGCCAAAGTTACGTCAAGGCAGGCGCCACACAGGAAACCCAAAGCAGGTAGTTTTGCTTATATATGTTGTATATATATATATTGTGTATGTGTGTCTGTGTGCACGTATCTCTCCTTGGATACTAGCACGAGCGACACGCGAGCGAGAGAGGATGCGGCTGGGCGGGGGCAAGGACCGGACCGGGTGGTCTCTCCTTGGAGCGGCTTGGCGTGGCGGTGTGGTGTCCTTCGCCACCCAATTAATGCATTAATCGACCTCGTTACTTATTCAGATGCAATTTTAAAGGCCTAGGTCGAGGTCTGGGGCTGTGGCTGGGAGTGGGAGTACTTCGGAGGATGCTCACCCGAGCGAATTTATAAAAATAAAATCCATATAGGTAGATATATAGATTGGCGTATATGTTCGGCTACAGCTAGGTATCTTGTATATATCTTTTTAGGTGTATATATTATATATATTGTATATAAGAGAGGCAACTACTTGGTAGTTTTAGTTAGTCGTTAAGTGCGTTAATGTTGCGGCTACGAGTATTTGATTTGCTTCCTACTTGCGGAGACGCACGTCTCTCTACAAACTACGAGGTTAGTTCCATTACTCTACGATCCAATCCAACGATTGATTGGGGGAGGGGGTTACTCTCTATCGCTATCCTTATCGGTATCGTTATCCTCCCAGCAGCGAACAAACGTCAACGAACTACGGTTTAAATGGGTAGTTTGTGGGTAGCGTTTATATCATATAATGTATTGCCTATCGATTACGAGTATATGTACTATAGCACTTTGGTATATAGCGAGTGTCTTTGTATATTTTTAAAAGTAATCTTTATCCTGGTGATTTTTTGTTTGGTTTTTCGGTTTGTTGTTTAAGATTTGCTCAATTTCATTGTTGCAGGTACATTGGTTCTCTATTATTACTTTCTATACGTAGTTTTGTCCTCTTCACATAGCTTTTTTTTTTTGTCGTTTTTCCTTTGTTTGAGGCGTTTCCAGGGGGCCTCTGGCGTCGATTAAATAATTCTGCACGTTACGTTGATTTTCGTTTCATTGCATTTTTTTTTTTTGGGTTATTTTGGGTTAACTTTCTGTTTTTTTGGTTTTGTTTGTTGAGCCTCGTGATTTTTTGTTTATTCCTTTTAGGCTTTGCTTTTGTTTTGTCTTTTTTGCAAGTCGTTCCTCTATTTGATTATGTAATTATGCTTGGTTTCGTATTGGATATTGAACTGTACGTGTGTGTGTGTTCGTGTGTTACATGCGATTTTTTTTCAGCTGCTGCGGCTGTTTGTGGTGGTTTTTGTGGTTTTGCGATAGACGTAAGTGGGTTCGTCATCAACATTTTCGCACATACACACACACACACACACTCGCTAATATAAGGGCGCCACAATTTACGTGTGAGTGTGTGAATGGCAAACTTTAAAGTTTAAACAAATTAATAATGAAACACACACGTACACGCAAATATTCGGTATGACAAACGCACACTATTAACAACAGTCGTGTCCCGAAAAACAGAGCACGCACCCAAGACAGTGGGATAGAGAGGGAGAACAGGAGGAGAACTTAATGAAGAAGACGAAATAGAGGTGAACTGAACTGTGAAGAGGGAAAGAGTGGGTGATTGTGAATAGGGGGAGTGGGGGGTGGAAGTGCACACGTTAAATCAATGCTTCTTTTGACCTCTATTACATTTCGTTCTTCCTGCTCTTTCTGCTCTTAGCTCCCGCTGCCGTTGCGGCTGCTGCTACCTGAAACTTTTTTCAACGCCCGTGTTACGGCACGTTTAGCAGCGTGCTGCGTTTTCGCAGCCAGATGCCAGATACTTCAGTCTCCAAAGAGAGCGATACAGAGTGAGAGGATACACTCAATTTCCGACTTATTACATTGAAATTGGATTCGATTCGATTCTGAAGGGAGGGGGGTGGGGTCGCGCTTCGTACTGCTTATCACAATGTGCTGATTTGGTTATTCCTGGAAACTTTCACTGATCTATGCCGTCAGACAGCAGCGCACTTAAACTTTCTATTGGAATCTCTTCTTTATGTAACGAACGAACGGTAAACGGTATAACGGCAATCGCTAGTGCTTCTGCTACTGCTGCTGCTGCTGCGACACGAACGAACTCAGCGCGACAAGTGAAACTTCGCTTTCGCATGGCACTGACGTGCGCCGTGAGCCTGTGAAATTTCGCTGAAAATCGATAAGGACAGGCAAAGTCGCAAAGGACGGGCCAAATGCAAAAGCAAAGTCACACAAAACACAAAAGCACATTCTTGTGTGTTTGTGTGGTTGTCAGAGTGAAATCGAGAGCGTGGCGTGTGTGGGTGGCAGTGAAAGTGCACATGTCCTTAGCACACTGCTGGCCAGGTCACATTGGGAGAGCTTTCCCGATGCTGTACAGTACTGTAAATGCTTCTTCAACTTTGTTCTCAATGTTCATCCGATATTAGATAAAATATCCTAGGGCTAGGACCTCTACAGCTCTAAAGCTTTCGAGGATCAAATAATTTTCTGATTTTAACTTTCCATCATCATCAATTATGGCCGCCAGTGTAACGCATACCATTTCAGCTGAGAGCGCGAGTGCGCATTTGTGTGTCAAGCCTCGCTCTCCTCTCTCTCACTCCGGGCCGAAACCTAACCCGAAGCCACAGCCGAGTCCCAAGTAGAGAATGAAAGGACACCCGAAGCGTCCTTTGTGTTTCGCTCTGAATGAATGTCCGTCCAGGCGTGCCATCAGCTGGGCTTGCGGCCTGGGGCTATGGGTGTGGGTGGGGCCGTAACAATTTCTCAATTGCGCTGCCACGCGAGGCGACGTCCTGCGTCCAGCGTCCGAGTAAACAACTACCCGTACATGTGCGCACCGCTGTGATAATAAGGCGGCGCGCACATGTTCGTCCGTAAGGTCAGAGCAGAGCGTGTCCTTACAGTGAGCGGTGGCCGCAGACGGACATTTAATACCACGAATACCACAGCTTGGCAACAAACAACATGATAGCTATGAACACGAGGTGACACTCTCCGGTGTGGTGGCTGGCGGCGGCGGCTCCTCCCCGCACTTGGAAGTTTCCGAAGAAGAAGGTCCTGCGCAGCTTGAGCGACGGCAGTGCCTGGCACTGACCGGCGAACCACTTCCGGGTGTTGCCGTCGCTGTCGCGGGACACGATGCAGATCTCGGCAGCCAGCAGCTTGTCCTCGCCGTGCGACTGCAGGTCTGCGATGGGTATCTGGGCCGTGCGCTGGTTGTAGGCATAGTCCGCCTGGAAGAGCACCTCGTTGCCGCCGCTCCGGATATAAACGTTGAAGTCGGACACATCTGCCGTGGCAGACACATACCAGCTGAGCGTTAGATTGCCGGCCTTGCTGCTGCAGAAAGGAAGAAGAGTGTCATTGACTGACAAGTTGTCGGACAGTGGGTTTTGTGCTTACGTCTGAACCTCACGGAACCGGACATCTGTGAGCTGCTCGTAGTCGCTGCCCGTGTACGTCTCCCTCTCGTCGTTGGTGCACTGCAGAAACTCGTCGTCCAGCTCCAAGAGGTACTTGTCCTTGGCCAGCGATGGTGTGGTGCAGAGAATGCCCCGAAGATCCTCGCTTGGCGTCGTCTGCTGCAGCATAAAGTGCTTAAGGGGACGCGCATTGCAGCCGCAGTGTAGTGGATTACCGGCCACCAGAATCTGTGTGCCGTTGCGCATGCTGCCCACTACCGTGGCGGGCACGTCCTCCAGGCTGTTGTTGGACAGGTCGGCGAATGCCAGCGACTGCACCTTCACCAGATTGGCAAAGGGCAAGTGGTAGATCTGGTTGTGCGACAAATCGAGGCGGCTCAGGTTCTTGGGCAGGTCGAAGATGTGCTCCTCTGACTGGAGGTTCGTGAGCTCGTTGTGCGACAGATCTAGACGATTCAACGCGGTGAAGTTGGAGAGGACGCCGCGTCGCAGTTCGTTGATCTGGTTGTGGGACAAATTCAGGTGCAGCAGCTTCTTGGTGCCGAAGGTGATGTCGTAGGTTAGGACGGGCATCTGGTTATAGCTCAGGTCCAGGTACTGCAGGTTGTACGGTATGTACTGGGCCGAGGGGAAGGTCTTCTTGGTGACGAAGCTGATGCGGTTGTGACTCAAGTCCAAGGTCTCCAGGCTGAGCAGGTCGTCCAGGACGCCGTTCGTCTTGTTGTCCAGCTTGGATAGCAAATTGTGCGACAGATCCAAAGTGCGCAGCGATGGCAGTCCAAAGAAGATGTCGTTCTGCAGGTGCTTGAGTCCGTTCGACGACAGGTTAAGGTTGAGCAACTGCAGCAGGCCCTCAAAGGCGCGTTTGCTGTAGGAAAATCAAAGATAAAATTCCTCTTATGTCGTTTGCAAGATGCAAGATGAACCACTCACCTAATGTCCTGGACCTGGTTGCCATGCAAATTGAGTTCAAACAGAACCGGCAGCTTGCCAAAGGCGCTGCGCTCCAAGGCGGATATGTTGTTGTTCTGAAAGCATTCATAATTATAATCTAAAAGCGCAAATTCCTCCGCCAATCGACTCACCTCCAAGTACAGATACTGCAGCGTTGACATGCCCGCCACTGCTTGCAGAGGCGGCTGAGTGATGCCATTGTTCTGCAGCTTTAGACGCTGCACCACCAGCAGACCTGTGAAACTCTGCGAGTCCAGGCTGTCGCCCAGCTGATTGTGGCTCAGGTCTAGGTAGATCAATGAGTTCATGACCGGCCACGTGCTCGCTGGGATTGACGTAATGTTGTTATGACTCAGATAGAGCTCGTTCAGTGAAATGGGCAGCTCAAAGAGCTTCTCCAGCCGATTGTGGTTCAGGTAGAGCTGACGCATGCTGGTCATCTTGGCCATAGACCCGCGTACCACTGACACCAGCTCGTTGTGACTGAGATCCAATAGCAGCAGTGTGGGCATGGTGCCAAAGGTCGATGACTTGATTTCCCGCATGCTGTTATAGCTGAGATCCACTGTCCGGAGCGAAAAGAGAACCTGGAACACACCGTTGAAAATGATGGAGATGTTGTTGTGCGACACATCGATCGTGTGCAGCTCGTACAGCTTGGGAAAGGAGTTCCTGGGGATTTCCGAGATGTTGTTGTACGAGGCATTCAGCACTTTCAGGCCAGTCATGTTCTGTATGGGTATCTGAAAGGTACAACAGCGATTAGTTACCGTGTTTGGGTCCATTTAGATGAGTTATTACATGTGCCAGACTGGTCAGGCCGTTGAAGCTCAGCTGGAAGGTAGTGGCAAAAGTGTTCTCGTCGAAACTGCGGCGCGAGAAGTTGGTCAATCGGTTGTGGGATAGGTCGAGTGTGGTTATGTTGATGCAGTTCTCAAAGGCGGCCGTTTCAATCAGTTCCAAGGCATTGTGCGAGATATTTATCACCGCCTGGTAGATATCTTTGAAGGAGTTCTTCTCGATTTTCGTGATGTTGTTCTCCGCCAGATCCAAAAGCTGACAGTATACAATTTCATACAGTATACTCATCCCTTGCTTGATATTTGGGTACCCACCTCCACATAGTTCATTTGGGTAAACATTTGGTACTCCACCTTCTTCAGCTGATTGCGGGCCAAGTCAATAGTTCCAATCCGGGCCACCGACCCGAAGGTGCCGCGACCAATCTCCGTGAGCACATTGTCGCTGAGAAATAGGCGGCGCAGGAATCGCATGCCCCGAAAGCTGTTAGCATCCAGACGCGATATGCGATTGTGGTCAAGATTGAGCACTTTCAACACAGAGTTCCTGGCAAAGGTGCCGCGACTCAGCTCGCTGAGGGCGTTGTGCGAGACATTGCACCAGCCCAGCTTGGTGAGATCGGAAATGTGTTGCGCCTCCAGTTTCTTGATCCCATTGTGACTTATATCCAAGAGTTCCAATTCCCTGAGATTCTTGAACTGATTTCGTTTCAGGTTCTCCAACTGATTGCCATGCAGGTCGAGAGTTTTCAGCTTGCGCAGGGGCTGAAAGGTCTCTATAGGTAGATCGCTCAGCAGTCCATTGGTCAGCCGCAACGTCTCGAGTCTATTCGCGATCTCTTGGCCAGCGAAGAGATCGTTTGGAAGTTGCTCAAACGCATGGCCATTGATCACTAGTTGAGTGGTCTTTCCCAGTATCTGAAATCACAATTCTTGAGCATATTTCACGGTATCCGCGACTCCAATTTATACTTACGCCAAAGGCCAGGGGTCCAATATGACTCAAATTGGTGCCCAAAAAGTGGAGCTCCTCCATTGTATTGTTCACGCCATAGAACACATAATCCTCGATGGTGGCCAGAGGTGTCTCCTCAATGATCAGGATGCGGGCTTTGATATTGGCAAACAGAGGTCCGTACAAGCGAACTGAAAAAATCAACAGGCTATCAGGTGTTCCAACCCCAAGAAACAGACCAGTACGCACCAAAGTTACCCCTGTAAATGGACAACTCCTCGATGGGCAAGCCGAAGGAGGCTAAGTTCTGCAGAGCCACGGAGAGCGTAGCCAAGTTCACTTTCTCACAGCGCACAAAGATTCCATCATCGCTGCCCTTAATGCAGCTGCACGGGTAAAGCACCTTGGACCTGGTTAACGAAACTCGTCCATTATACAGGAATTTATCATTACAAGCTAAAAGGACACCTACTTCTTGGGACACTTGAACTTGGGCTCGCCGTACACATACTCAGCGCTGGCCACGGCCAACAGCTGCAGCAGCATAAGACTGCGCAGGCGTAGCGTAATCATGATGAGGTGTCGTCAGTGATTCACTTAGCCCATGGCCAAGGGAAAAGAAAGTTTGTGGCTCAAGTCTTTTGTTTGCCCTTTTCGCAATTCAGATTCTTCTCTCTGATGCGCCTATGTAAGCGCAATAGGTTCTGAGCTAAGGAGACAAACTTAAATTGCAAAACTGCGAACAAAGGGAAATTATTTCATTGTTGCGACTCACTTTTACTTTTTGGTCAGCTGGCGCAACAGGTTTCTTCTTGCCAATCGTTGGATGAACGAATGCCATGCAGTAGGTGGGATTGGCTCTGCCCGAGTGACGCCTTCAAGGCAGGCCACTGAGTCATGGTGCGAGGCAGAACATGTTAATTTCCGGTTTTAACTTTTTAATTATTAAATGAATTCATATTTATTATTTTTTTTTGCTTTGCGCGCATTTATATCGATAGATTTTGAGCTGATGTGGCAGCCCCACGCCACTTGCAACGATAGTTTGGCCATATATCGACGAAAGAGCCACCGAAGCAACTCTGTTGTGTTCTGTGGAAAAAAGAAAAACGGCGCAAAATAAATAAATTTTTTGCATCTGTACCAAAAGTTTTCCCCGTAAATTTAATAAAGCCACTGTAAGTAAAAGTGTTCCCCACCACTGGACTAATTAGTTCAAATGTGAAAATTAGTGAAAGGCAACACTATTTTGGCATTTTTCGGTTCACATAAGTGGGCATTATTTCACGTTGCTCGCCTCGCCGACAGGGAGAAATACTGACTTCGCCCGTTTTAGCCGCCAACGTGAAAACAGCCAATCACAGCGCTTGCTACTCACACGCAACAAAAATTATGTGTACATACACGTCTATGTGCGCCTGTGTTGGTGCTGAGGGAGAACGCGAGTTACTTGCAGCTTGGTTGATTTTGTTTTTGTTGCGCGGCAAGAAGTGCGTAAATATTGCTAGCTGCCACACTATACAAAGAAACCTCCCCTCTCTAGTTCTAGCACACAATGAGCTACGCCGCAGACGTCCTGAATGCTGCCCACCTGGAGCTGCATGGCGGTGGCGACGCAGAACTGCGCCGCCCCTTTGACCCGACCGCTCACGACTTGGATGCCTCTTTCCGCCTGACACGTTTCGCCGATCTGAAGGGACGTGGCTGCAAGGTGCCCCAGGATGTACTCTCAAAGCTGGTGTCGGCTCTGCAGCAGGACTACTCTGCCCAGGACCAGGAGCCGCAGTTCCTAAACGTGGCTATTCCCCGAATCGGCATCGGCCTAGATTGCTCTGTGATTCCTCTTCGACATGGCGGGCTTTGCCTGGTGCAGACCACCGACTTCTTCTACCCGATTGTCGACGATCCATACATGATGGGCAAGATAGCCTGCGCCAACGTGCTCAGTGATTTGTACGCGATGGGCGTGACCGATTGCGACAACATGCTGATGCTGCTGGCTGTGAGCACAAAGATGACGGAGAAGGAGCGCGACGTGGTTATCCCTCTGATCATGCGTGGCTTCAAGGACTCCGCCCTGGAGGCCGGAACCACGGTTACTGGAGGCCAGAGCGTGGTCAATCCCTGGTGCACCATTGGCGGCGTGGCCTCGACCATCTGCCAGCCGAACGAGTACATTGTGCCAGACAACGCTGTCGTTGGTGATGTTTTGGTGTTGACCAAGCCCCTGGGCACCCAGGTGGCCGTCAATGCTCACCAGTGGATTGACCAGGCGGAACGCTGGAACCGCATCAAGCTGGTTGTGTCCGAGGAGGATGTGCGCAAGGCCTACCACAGGGCCATGAACTCGATGTCGCGCCTAAACCGCGTGGCAGCTCGGCTCATGCACAAGTACAACGCCCACGGTGCCACCGACATAACCGGCTTCGGTCTCCTGGGTCATGCCCAGACATTAGCGGCTCACCAAAAGAAGGACGTCTCCTTCGTTATTCATAATCTTCCAGTGATCGCCAAGATGGCGGCCGTGGCCAAGGCCTGCGGCAATATGTTCCAGCTGCTGCAGGGCCATTCGGCCGAGACTTCTGGCGGTCTGCTGATCTGCTTGCCGCGCGAACAGGCCGCCGCCTACTGCAAGGACATCGAGAAGCAGGAGGGCTACCAGGCCTGGATCATTGGCATTGTCGAGAAGGGCAACAAGACCGCCCGCATCATCGACAAGCCCCGCGTCATCGAGGTGCCCGCCAAGGATTAGATGTTTATTTTTTATTATATGTACGGTATCTTAACGTAACTGCCCCTCAGTTGTAGTTGCCACTCACTCTCCGAGTGGCATCGGGTCTTTGTTTTTATGGAAAAGCTTACAGATTTAATGGACTTCGCATACCGCAATACGACTGTATAAAATAAAATACTTGACGATTGTGTCAAGTAAATGCAGCAAAGAAAACACACGTGGTTTATTCTTAACAAATGTAGGATGGGGGACATGGCATAAAAGCGCTGCCACGTCACGCATGCGATCGATCGGATTGGCGCCAAAACGCATACGTTTCGGCCTGTGCAGTCTGTGCTTCTCTTTGCATGGAATCTCTTTTTCTAACCAATACACAAAAACTGAAGCTGGGTCAAATATCATGCCACAAAAGAGTATCCATGTTTCGTGGCACGAAACTTGGCAACGTTTCTATCGTTTATACAATTAGCATTAGCAGCAAGCTTTTTCGGCGAGCTTTCGAACTGAGAGCAAAATGGATGCTCTTGGGGTCCAACAACAGGTCCGTCTCCGTCTCTCTCTCTCTGCTTTGATCGAATCGTATGGGGATCGGTGGTGGCAAGTGCGAAATCGAAGCCTCACTACTGCACCAGCAAGAGACGCGCGCAGAAGCAACGAAAACCGTTCCGTTGCCGTTAAATTTGTTTAGTGCTTGGAACGATCGAAGCCCCCACATTCAGAGTCTCTCTCTCTCTCTTACGCGAAGGCGAATTTCCCAAGACAAACGCGCCCGCGCATCGTAGCAGTTTTCTTTTTTCCGCCGAACTGTACACAACATCAATCGAATCGTTTTTGGAGTTTTGGAAAAGTGCACAGTGAGTGTGTTCGAGTGAATGTATTCACACAGTGTGTGTGTGTGTGGATGGAAGAGTGTGTTGTGGTGTGCGTTTGAGTGGGCTGCTTCATATTGGTCTATTGAACTGTCAGAGGAGCTTCAAAAAGAGACAGCCACAAACAAGCCACATACTGGTGACAGTGGGGTGGAGAACGAACCGCACGCACATACTCTCGGTGTAAACGAGTTTTCCCTACGTGTCGTCGTTACTTTTTATCCGCTATGTGCGCACAGACACAAACATACAGGCATAGATGGTTGGATGGATGGATTTTTGTATCTATTGTTGTATGGGGAAGTACTCGAACGGGCGACCGACTCTCGTGTTTGGCAGCAAAGTGAAATTTCAATTGCGTTCGTTGAAAGAAAGAAAGAAAAAAAAAAACGCACTCTATTGTGTATATCCGCATCCTCCTCACATTCTGCCCCAGCCAGACGGCGGGGCCAGCAATGTATCTAGAGATATGTACACTACACGCCAGATGATTCATGTACGGTGGGCACTCTTGTACTCGAAACAGAAACAGAAAAGAACAGCACCATAGACCAGACCCAGATCCGTACAACGTTCAAGCACGGACGGCGCAGTATTCAAATTGAAAGGCGAAAAGCCAAAAAAGCCACAGTGGCAGTGAACTATTTATAGAATTATTTGTTTTCATATACACCGACACTCGTAGCGTACAAAAATTGCTCAGCAAAAGTCAGAAAGGCGACGAAACTGCGACGAGGTATACGTTGCCTGGCATTGTACTCTTGGCGGTGATGCTGCCTCTGAATTTCCTTCCAATCATCTATAGAAATATCCACATACGTATATTAGCCAAGTTCAAACGGCGCCTGATCTTTTTGAACTGTAAGATGCGTGGGACGGTGGGGAGAAGCGTCACCAGCAGAACATGCACATATACTAGATAATGATAGATATGTACATATGTACATACGTATGTATTATGTATACACTTCGCCTACGTTTCAGTTTGATTTTCGGCAATTTCGGTACGACAAGAACAACACCTTCGCTTTTTTTCTTCACTCGTTCTCAAACTTGTTGTTCACTCGCGATTTGTTTATTTTATGTTTGCGCCGTAAATCTCCCCCTAACGTTTTCCTCTCCCCCCGCTCCATCTATTGGCTATTGGACAGACGCTCTATGGCGTTCGTTTTGCGATCTCGATCCCGATCTAGTAGCGCCCCGCCCCGCTACGTCCCGCCTACTCCCATGCCCATGCCCAGACAGGCAGCCAGCAAAAAGCAACATGTTTCCACAGAGCTTCTCGTTTCGAATACATGAGATCATTTTTGACCCATGTGTGCGTCTGTATGCAAAAACCTCTACTCAACTCTCCTCTCCTCTCTGCCCCTCCATTCAACATTCTCTGTTTTTCGTACGGTTTTAGCTGCTGTCGCCATAACACACACAGACCAAAACTGAGACCCAGAGCTCTGCTAAAAACGTGCTATGATCGCTCCGTGATGGAGGAGGCGGAGGCGGTGACGGCGGCATCAATTAGATTTGGCCTTTTATTTATATTATTGTATGCTATTTTTTATGCATGATATTTTGCTTATGCGAGTGATTTTTGTTGTGTCTCTATTAGCTCTACTCTTGACCATATGGCGGGCGAGGCATCGTCTGATGCGATTCCTCAGTAGCTAGATCCCCGTGATAATGTGATTTATTTAGCTTCGTTTTGATTGCATTGCTTATTGGACGAGGACGGGGACAGCTCCCAGTGCAGTGGCTGTCAGGGCTGTCGAGTGGTGCAGCCTCTGGCTCATATGACATCATCCTCCTCCGCCGGTCATCATTCTTGTGTGTGCTTGACGAATTATTTTGCATCACGCTCATTCGCTCTCCCTCTTCCTCTGTCTCTATCTGTAGCTGTAGCTCTGTATTTCTCTCATTCAGTGAATCTCTCTTCTCAAGGTTATCGCTAAAATATCAAAACGAATCTGTAGGATATATATGTATATATGTATTGGGTTATACAGATGTACATATGTATGTACATATGTCTCCCTCTTTGTCCCACTCATACGTAAAAGGAGTGCTAAGGACACGCTAAAAAGTGAAAACCAGTTTGACATTGAATTTTGTGACTTTTTGGCCTTTGTCCATGCATACAGTAAGTGTGAATGTGTGCGTGTGCTTTTGTGTGGCATTTCGGGAATCCAATGCCATTTCGGGTGATACTGATACCCTGGCAGCCTTTTTGTAACAGGTAGATTCATACTTCCAATGGCCATTATTTTGGGTACTTCAAATTGAAAGTTTTTTCAAAAAGCATCCCAAATAGATCCGAAAGTCCAACTTTTTGCAAAAACACTGCAAATGGTAAGTTTTTTGGCATTTATAGTGGCATTTCTGATTTGTATTATCTCCCACTTAACTGCTGTGATGTGATTCTTTGATCTGCCACCTAAATATGTATATGTGTGCTTTGTGTGTGCTCAAGTGATGCCCACTTCAGATGACTTAAGCCTCCATTAATGCGCGAAAAGTTCTCGGTTCTCAGTTTGGAGGAAGGAATGCCGAATGCGGCCATTTTGGTGCGGGCAGAGATGCTGATGAAGATGAGGGAGGGGGCATGGATGTAGGCGTAGGCGTGGGCGGGTGCTCGAGTAAACAGATTCAGAAATGTTCGAAATTCTCGAGAACTGCCTTGAATCAACCTGCCTTGCGGGAATCGAGACCCGATCCGTGCTTACGTGTACGTGTCTGTCAGACGCGACACCCACGGCGGCTCTCGGTTACTCACACGTAGAATTTGAATAATTTATGAATGGGGGAATGGAACTGATTTTCGTTTCAGCAAAAATACTAATTGGAAATGCAGTACTCGAGCAGTTCGGAAAATTATTCATCCTCGTTGAGGGACACGCCCTCGAAATGGAGCGGAAAGGTAAGTCCATACAAAATTTATGATCTCCAGCTCCATTCTGATCTCATTCTCGTTCCACTTCCTCGCAGAACGACAAGAATTATGCGTACAAAAAGTCCTCATATCAATACTCAAGCTCTGGCGACAATAACGTGTCGTATCAGGGCAAGTCGCCCGATCAGAACATCGATCAGTTGGACGCCTTGCTGGAGGACTTGAAGCAGGAACGCCAGATCACCAACAGAGATCGCGACCTCCTGCCCACCAACGGCACTTCCTATAGAACGCTGTGAGTTTTCCTAGAGGATGCACAAATCTTTGCTGTTCCCTAAACAAGTTTATATATTCTCCAGGGAACGCACTGATCCCGCCGGGACAGTCACGAGGACAACGCGTGTGGTCAAGACCACGAAGCACTCGGGTCAGGGCGGCCAGCAGCCCTACATCGATGATGTGGAGACCTTCAATCCCACCGACTACAGCACGCTGCAGTCGACGGCCAAGTACTCGAGCCTGAAGCGGGACGATTACCAGACCAAGGAGAAGCCATACACGCTGGGTAAGTGCCTTGGAATCGTAGGGAAGGCAATGCAGAGTATTCTTACAATGTATTTTATTGTCTTTTCCAGCCCATTCACCCATTGGCGGTCAGTACGAGAGCAAGTCGAAGATCTACGAGAGCAATCGGACGATCAACAACAATGTGGAGCTGCTGCCGAGCTCCGGCAACACACAGACCCTGACTAGCGGCACAACCATCGACAAGGAGCTGCAGGACATCGCCCTGAGCGATGGCATACTGCCGGCGCCTGGCACTAAGGTGACGACCACCGTGCGTACGTACACCTATGAGATCCCAGCTGGTCCGGGCAGCGCCACCAGCACCATCAATCGCAGTCACACACTCAACAACAGCAACATAAACACGAACACGAACACCCTGAGCAGCAGCTACAAGCTCCACGAGAGCCACAACTCCAGCCAGAACTTCAGCCAGCTGTCGCCTCCACATCCGCAGCCACATCCACAACCACATGCGCAGCCACCGCACGTGCCTCAGACGGTGGTCTACAACACGGAGAGCTACTCCACGCTGAACAAACCCGACCGGCCGCTGCTGACCAACCAGTCGTACGAGATTCGCGAGCACAAGGAGACCACCACTCGCGGAGTGAGTCCCCAGCCGCGACAGCTGCCCCTCGGACCGGTGGGCCACCCCACAGGCACACTGCCGGGCAACAACAGCCGCACTGTGGTCTACAACATCCACAAGACGGACAACGTGAACACGATCAACGAGCTGCCGCCACAGCAGCGCTATCCCCCGCTCAGTCCGGCACACAGCCCCAACTACGCTCAGGGTCCACACAGTCCGCCGCTGCATCCGTCTGGGCCTGGTGGCATCAACCGCTACTATTACAAGGAGACGGAGTCCTCCAACACGGTCAACACGATCCACGGGGCGCCCAATGGTGGTCCCTATGAGCCGGGCCTGCCACAGTCCGCTCCCTTGAAGCAACTGCCGCCCAGCACGGCCTATCCGCAGCCACAGAACGGCAATGGATATCCGCCGAACACGAGCTACACCTACAAGTACTCTTCCACAACGAACACGAACAATCGTCGAGGTCCCGGCGTCGGTCCGGACTATGGCTCTCCTTCGCCCTTCCCCGTGGACGGTGTGGAGTATCCGGTGGGCAATGGCAATCCACCCCAGCGTGTGGACGACCTAATGCAGTCCTTTGGCACTGTAAGTAGAAAAGAATCCATCTTCTCGGAGCTCCACTTACCTGTCCCTTAACTTTTCAGACTGATCATGTGGATCGCGGAGACCTAGAGACGCCCGTACGCAAGAGGGAGATCGAGACATCCGTGGCCTCGCCCAACCAGCAGCATGTGCCGTCCGTGAACAAGCTGGGCAAGGAGGTCTACTATCCGCCCGGACACGACACCATTGTCATGAAGCGGGAGGAGATGCATGCCGGTTCTGCATCTGGTGTAAGTATTTGCACCCTAAAGCTCTGCTGAAGTGAGAGGATCGCTAATGTGTGCTCTTCCTTTGCAGGGTCGCTGGGCTAAGGGCTCGGGAATGTACGAGTACGAGTCCGGCTCCAAGTCAAAGACGAAAACCAAGTCCGGCGGCGCTGTGGTGCCATTGTGCCTGCCCCTCTGCTGTGCGATGCCCTGCTCCATCATGTAGAGGGTCCAGCTGGAAGTCGTACTTGTATATAGGTTTCTAATATTGCCGTTAATAAGTCTAACGCTAAATCCTGCCCCGCGTCGAACTTGTGACTGTTTTTTTTTGCTCTCTACTACTGTCTAACTTTTATTTGGGTTTTGCTGCTTATCCATTGGTGGATCTGGCGCTGGCTCTGGCTCTGCTTGTTGGCCAAATCCTATATACATATACATATTTGTATGTATCTATCGTATATGTCTGTTATTGTCTTTGTCTATGTATATACTTTAATTTGTATTACGGCATCCGAGGATTGTGCTGTCCCATTGTTATATGTATCTGTTATAGATTGCTCGAAATTGTTCAAATTGCTCAAGCATTTACCAGTGGAAAAACCCGCAGTCGAAATTGTTTTAACTGAAATTTGCATGTCGCATACGAAACACACTAATAAAAATAAACGTGCCCCACGGCGCCACTTGAATACCTACTAATCGTAAACCATAAACGTAACTCCTCCGACTTAAAAGGTAACCACCCCGCCCAGCCAAGTCGTTACAGAGCCATAAACACTATCTCTAATACACGTAAATAAAATAATAATAAAACGATATCTAACAAACGAATCAATGAACTCTGTCTTTACTATTTATGGATGGATGGATGGAATGTTGGGGATTGAGCACGTGTGGGTGGGGGCAACGAAACAACGAAATTTTCATAATTTTTTTGTTTTGGTATAGTAAAAGTTTTTATATGTTTTATTTTGGTATAAATCGTTCTGATCGATTAACAATTTGCATATCACAAAAGTAATATCTACATTTCACCTTGTAGGAATTGGTGTAGGTGTCTTTTTAAAGAGAAGAGAGAATAAAATACCATTACCATAGAAGTTTAAAAAAAAACAATAACAAAAAACACAACACAAAAAAAAAATCAACAAAAACTCTATAATTATACTGGAGCACTTTGAGTATTTAAGGGGGGAGTGGAGGAGGGGCGATTATTGCTACACTTGTTACCTACGGTTCGAGTTGGAATTTGAGCTAAATTATGGATTAAAAGTATACTACATACATAGCATCATTTGTGATGTGAGTATATTGAGTGGACTACTATCATACGCACAATATGTGCGCGTCTAAATGTCTTGATCGTTACGGCATAATCTGTCTTTTTCTTGGGTGTTTCGGCTACTCTAGTAAACGAGAGATTGATTCTACTATTCGAGAAAGTAATGTTGTCCTTTGTACATGCACATTATTAGATAGTTGTTGAAAGGTCACGCATGGTTACGATGTCTCCGCCATTTATGTTGGCTAACTCTTGCGCTCGGAGTTCCTTAGCTCAGCTAAATACCACGTAAAGGTCGGGAACTCCTTGATGCTGTAGATGGCATACTTGATTGAGTTGATGCCATCCATTTCTATCTTGTTCATGCCATTCTGTATATTCTCATAGCTGCAAAGGGGCCATAGGGAATTATAATCATAGATGACCATCCATTCCACTCACCGCTTGGGATTGGCCTTCTCCTTTTGATGTTTCAGCATCTTGTAGCGTGCTATGTTCACGGGATACCTTGATATGAATAGATTTGCATGCTTCAATCTGTTGGACATATCATCGTCCTCGCCGCCCCAGCCAAAAAAGGAGTTCGAGAAGCCATTCACGGTCTGAAAGTGCTCACGTGTCATGGCGGAGACTCCCCCAAATATTGTTCGGTAAGGCAACCTGTCATAAAAATCACAGAATTATTCGGGAGATGAGAATAGAATTTCCTTACTTGAAATTCAGCGTGTCAATCGCAACGGACATGTGCCGCGGCTGACGTGGACAATTGTAGAGATTGCGATCGTCCAAAGGCAGAAGGTCGACGTCGTGAAATATAAAACAGTCCCACTGGTAAAGTTTTAAGGCCTCCAAGTAACCGATATTCATCATAGCCGCGCGATTGAAGGGCTTCCCGTTTGTTTGCTCCACAATGAATATGCGATAGGCGATGCGCTGCTTCATTAGGAACGGGTGTATGTTGCGTAGGAAGACGGAGAGATGGGCGTAGCGGTCGCGGAAGGGCACAACAATGGCCACATGGTGTTGGGGGTTGCAGTGGTCCGGCTGGAAAGCGCCGCCAGGGCGCAGCAAGGGGCCCAGCTCGGCCTCAATGACGTCTAGAGATTCCAGCGTTGTGTTGGGCGTAATGGGTCCACCTGGAAGGGCATTTCTTGAACCACAGACATCCCACAAGACAGTCTGAGAGTATAGCATACCATCTCGGGGATCAGGATCAGTGCAATTGGCATGGAGGGCGGACATGGTTGGTTTCATTGGCAAGGGCTTGTGCGTGCTCATGTTGATGTTCGCAAAGGGGTGCGATAAGTCTTGTGGAATGGAAGTAAAGTTTGCAATCGCAATCACAGTCGTTGAGGTGGAGTTCTGAGCGTTGTGCAGCTCTCGCTCCTTCGATAGTGCCAGGGGTGCAGCAGGCAGCCGGATGCCGCCACTGCCACTGCCACTGCCGCTGGTGTTCCTATGGATATGGGCATATTTGTGCACGCGCCGTATGCTGTAATTGATAGAGCCAACAAATGAGGGTGCTAATTGGCTTACTCCGCTTCCCGCTTGAAACACACACTTACCTTAACTTGCTCAGCGACGTACCGCTGGCTCCGTCACTTCGGAAGCCCACAAAATTGAGCACCAGCAACAAGCATATTGCGCCGGCCAGGAAGCGGATGAGATTCGCCCTTGTGAATACGATCATGGTCCATGCATTGCATCATTCCGTGACCAACTCGTTTGCTCTCCGCAGTGCCATTTTCAGCTCAAACGGTCGTTTTTATTGCTAACAAAACAAATTTGTCCCCAGCAGCTGATGTTCAGTGTGACCGCGGATGTATTGAAAAAATATACCATCGGACGCTCAAAAGTATACCCAAATATACCTCTTTTACATAATATAATCGATATCGATATATTCTCCCTCTAAGGGAAGCAAGCTTCAAGGTAACTTTTAAATGCTGAGAAAATGCCCTATTCCCAAAATAGGGGGTTTGGGTTTGAAAATACAATTAGGCCCATTATATTTAATAAAGCTGTCTTAACCGTTTTTCTGCCCCATCTCTTGGAATGGGTCTTTCCTATTAAGATTAGAAAACAAGTTACAAACACAACTGATGATTTTATACTAAATACAGTATGAAGCACACAGACCGTAGTCCACAAGCCACCATCATGGCAATGGCAGTCGAATCGCCTCGTTGTCCTTTAGGTTTACCACCCTGAATTGGTTCTGGTATGTATACTCTATGCGTAGGATCTTATTGTCCCCAATGCTGGGGTCATAAAAGCCGGGCAGATCGCTCTGTAAGGTAAGGGCCAGGAATTGCATCAGTTAAATCAAATTTGGCATCAGGCAGGGCAGACAGTGAACAAACCTTTGAGGAATCGTATAGCTGCAGGGAGCTGTCCCTGACCAGGCACTGAATAGGTATGGTAACATCGAGCGACAGCTCAGGCTTGAACTGGGTGCTGCTGTTTTCCGTTGTGCAGCCATATACGGCTCTTGTGACGACCAGTCCAGTCTTCTGCAGTTCCTCCGTCATGATGCGATGGTAGGTACTCTGCATAAGATGGACGGCGGCACTGGCCTCCTGCCTCTTGGCCAACAGGCGCTGTTCGTTCTGCCTTTTTGTACGCTCCACTTCGACGCTCTTGCGCTCGGCGTCCATCGGGTCCATAACGGTCTTCTTAATCAAGAACCACGCAATCACGGGCGTCACCGAGGCATAGAACACAGCGGCGGGCACTATCTCATCGCTCAGGTGGATAGGAAAGACATAAGACTGATTCGATCGTAGTATTCTGCAAAGCAGAAAAGCGAAGCCATCAATTTAGTTCCCCATGCAGGCCACTCTCTCTGTTGTACTTACTTAAATTTAAGGATAACTCCGGAAGGCACGCCAATCGAGACAGCTGCTGTCACCGAACTGTACTTGGAAATCTTCTTCTCCAGCCCATATTCGCCCATGAAGCCGAACGTGCCGACCCTGCAATAAGTAAATCCTGTTAATCGACCCAATCTGCCGATGTTCCGTGCTCCTTACTTGACGGCCAGCTTCAGCTTCATCTCGTCCTCTATCAGCTTGCGCGTGTAGGAGAGGCCAAAGTAGATGTGCGGCGACCCAATTACAAAGGATGAGCTCAGCGCGTACTCGTCCTTGTTGTGGTCAATTTGTGTGGACATGGTCGACTGGGGACCCGCGTTCAGCGTCAGGCTGCCCACCGTGTGCTTGTCCAGCTGCACAGCGAGCGTGGAGAACAGGGCGGGTATCACACCATGTTCCCGGAAACTCATGTTGGTCCCGCCGTTGAGCGTCAGCTTGGGAGAAAGAGTGCGTCCACCTGTCGGTACATACTTTAGATATATTGCAGGCTGGGCCCTGGCACACCGATTACTCACCCTTGAGACCCACCAGGAAGCCGTTTCCCGCACCCGCACAGACCTCCAGCCAGCCCTTGTTAAGGAGTCGACGGCCAGCCACCACAAACCCGCCACTGCCATTGCCGTTGGAAGAGTACAGGTTGCCGCTCATGATTATCATGTCCTTGCGCGTCAAAGGGGCCTCAATCGACTGTGCAATGCTCATCGAGCCAATCTCCACGCGGGGCATTTCCGTCTCATCGTACGGTGCGAATATTTCCGTTGCATTCACATTAATGGTGATGTTCCCCCGTGGATTAGTTCGCTGCTGCAGGCGACGCTCATCCGCAGCTTGCGCGAGGCGTTCGTACTCCTCCCTGATCTCTGCCGGAGTCTTCGTCCGGTGAACAATCTCCCAGCCCTCAGTTCTCAGGCCCTTTACGCCCACCGAGTCGTAAATGGCCCTCTGGTGGGGATCAGACAGCACCTCGTACGCCCGCTTGGTGCGGTTGAACATTATCTCCGCCTGCTTCTTGCTGTCCACATCGTAGTGCTTGTCCGGGTGGTAAATGCGGCTCTGCTTCCGGTATGCTGTATTGATTTGCTCTGTGGTGGCCTAAAGAACAAATTGATAAGCCTGTGACGTGCCGGGTGACGATGCACTTACATCTCGGGGCAAGTTCAGAAATGTGTAGTAGTTCTCCTCAAGCTCGGCGTCCGATTCATTCTCCGAAGCCATGGCGCGGGCCGGTAAAAACGGTAAATGCTGCCCCTGTTTGGTTTAGCGTATACAATCAAAATTTTTGAAATTTTTATATACTTTTACGCAATGATAGACTGATGTATGTACATGTGTTGGGCAGTGTAACCGTACGGAATGCAGTTCACACCTCTGGTCACACTACTGGCCGCTAGAAAAATATATGACATTTGTTTGCTGGCAAACAGTTTTTGGATCTGAGTACTAGGCTTTAGAAGGAAATCGAATAGTATCGATTTTGATTATGTGAATCGAATTTACACTCAAAAGCCGAAAATATTTACTAAATTTAAAATAAACGAACCTGCACCTGCGCTGACAACGCTGACAACTCTGGCTGAAAAACCTATCGTTCTGTCGGACACCGATTACTTTTTCTCCAGCCCTCGCCTCTTACGGGAAACGTGCTCCGACGTTCTGACGAAATTTTGCTTTTTAATTTGACACCACATCGTGCAATTAAAGTGAATACCGAAAATGCTGCGTGTTGCTAAGTTGTTGCCCGGTCTTGTGCGCCAAGCCGGCGTTGTGCCCACAAATGCATCTGGATCTTCCTGCATGTACCGCGTAAGTACCACGACCGTCGTCTTTACATAATAGTCGGAGCGGCATGCTATTGTGCGGCTCGTTGCGGGTCATGTTTTGCGCGAACATTCCATAAAGATCGATGCATTCTTTCCTCTTTGCAGAGCCTGCCAGGTGCCAGCAATGGTCTGTGGGGTCAGCAGCGCTACAAGTAAGTGAACTTTAATTAATTTACACAAATAAAATGAAAATGAATGCAGAGTGAAGAGGATGCCGACTGACCGGTCGGTCCCATGGCTGCTAAGTTGTAGGGCTGTGCTTATGTAACGGATTTCAGATTCCAGCAGCAGATTCGATGTTGCATCATAAGGGATGCCAAGAGTTCATTGATTGTTGATTAAAAGCCTCGGAGCTTGCTCGAGCAGAGATAGGGGGCGCGGCCTAGTCGCTTATCTAAGCCGGCGGTCCTTACCGGCGTTATCAATTTTCGGGTGTTCGCCATATGCTCATGAGCAATCCATTTTTCACTCTTTATTTTGTTTAGGTCTAGCGAGGTCAAGGGTGCTGTCATTGGCATTGATTTGGGCACCACCAACTCCTGCCTGGCCGTCATGGAGGGCAAGCAGGCAAAGGTCATTGAGAACGCCGAGGGAGCCCGCACCACGCCCTCCCACGTCGCCTTCACCAAGGATGGCGAACGCCTGGTGGGCATGCCGGCCAAGCGTCAGGCTGTGACCAACTCAGAAAACACCTTCTATGCCACAAAGCGCTTGATTGGCAGACGTTTCGACGATCCCGAGGTGAAGAAGGACATCAGCAATCTGTCCTACAAGGTCGTCAAGGCCTCGAACGGAGATGCCTGGGTCTCGTCCACCGATGGCAAAGTGTACTCCCCCTCGCAGATTGGCGCCTTCGTTCTGATCAAGATGAAGGAGACGGCCGAGGCCTACCTGAACACACCCGTCAAGAACGCCGTGGTGACTGTACCCGCTTACTTCAACGACTCGCAGCGTCAGGCCACCAAGGATGCTGGACAGATTGCCGGTCTCAATGTTTTGCGTGTAATCAACGAGCCCACAGCAGCGGCCCTGGCCTACGGCATGGACAAGACAGAGGACAAAATGTAAGTGCACCGATGCCGGTTTTTCTCCCCTTTTGTGTGTGGTGTGTATGGTGTGTGTGTGTGTGTGTGGTGTGTGTGTGTGTGTGATTCGTTCATTACATTCACATTATCTTTTATAGCATTGCCGTTTACGATCTGGGTGGCGGCACTTTCGATATCTCCATTCTGGAAATCCAGAAGGGAGTCTTCGAGGTCAAGTCCACCAACGGCGACACCCTGCTGGGCGGTGAGGATTTCGATAATCATATTGTCAATTTCCTGGTGGCAGAGTTCAAGAAGGACACAGGCCTCGACATCCGCAAGGACAACATTGCCATGCAGCGCCTGAAGGAGGCGGCCGAGAAGGCCAAGTGCGAGCTGTCCTCCTCCCAGCAGACTGACATCAATCTGCCCTATCTGACCATGGACTCTGCAGGTCCCCAGCACATGAACCTGAAGATGACGCGTTCCAAGCTGGAGAGTCTTGTGGGCGATCTTATCAAGCGCACCATTCAGCCCTGCCAGAAGGCACTGTCCGATGCCGAAGTGGCCAAGTCTGAGATTGGAGAGGTGCTGCTGGTTGGTGGCATGACGCGCATGCCCAAGGTTCAGTCCACCGTGCAGGAGCTGTTCGGACGCCAGCCGTCGCGCTCCGTCAATCCCGATGAGGCTGTGGCCGTCGGTGCCGCCGTTCAGGGCGGTGTCTTGGCCGGTGATGTCACTGATGTGCTCCTGCTCGATGTCACTCCCCTATCTCTGGGCATTGAGACCCTTGGCGGAGTGTTCACTCGCCTGATTTCGCGCAACACAACGATCCCCACCAAGAAGTCGCAGGTCTTCTCGACAGCCAGCGATGGCCAGACCCAGGTGGAAATCAAGGTGCACCAGGGAGAGCGTGAGATGGCCAACGACAACAAGAAGCTGGGCTCCTTCACACTGGTCGGCATCCCACCCGCACCACGCGGAGTGCCCCAGATCGAGGTGGTCTTCGATATCGATGCCAACGGCATTGTGCACGTTTCGGCCAAGGACAAGGGCACCGGCAAGGAGCAACAGATTGTCATCCAGTCGAGCGGCGGTCTGAGCAAGGACGAAATCGAGAACATGATCAAGAAGGCCGAGGAGTACGCCAGCGCCGACAAGATCAAGCGCGAACTGATCGAGATCGTCAACCAGGGCGAGAGCATAGTGCACGACACTGAGACCAAGATGGAGGAGTTCAAGAGCCAGCTGCCCGCCGAGGAGGTATGCAGCAGTGCACAAGGGACTCTTAAGGTTTGATCTAACTAATCCGAATCGATTTACTTCTAGTGCGAGAAGCTGAAGAAGGAAATTGCCGATCTGCGCACTTTGCTGGCCAACAAGGAAACCGCCGATCTGGAGGAGGTCAGGAAGGCCACCAGCTCACTGCAGCAGGCCTCGCTGAAGCTCTTCGAGATGGCCTACAAGAAGGTATGTTGTCTACAAATATGACCAGGCTCTTATCAGCTAATCAATTGATTATCTCTCGGCAGATGTCCGCTGAGCGCGAGAGCAGTGCTGGCGCCGGATCCACCGATAGCACCGGCAGCAGCAGCAGTTCAGGCGACGCTTCTGGCGAGAAGAAGAAGGAAGACAAGAACTAAATTAGGCAACCATAGTCATAGTTGTTGTTTCCCCCTATTTAATGATAGCCCCTTCTGGATTTCTATTAAGTTTTACGTTTAACATAACTACATCATATTCCTTTTCCAAATCATAAAACACAATCCACACGTGAATCAACACGGCATTTACCCAAAATGTGTGACAGAAGTGACAACCCAGAAAGCAGACGAAACAAGAACAAAGACCATCCATGGGAGCCAGCGATCGATTGCATAAAGTTTTTATTGTTTATTATGGAACCGATCGATGGAGCTCTCCTCCCCCCCAACTCCACCCCACGTCCAACTGGAGCTGTCCTTCAAGTGCTTGCGGCGGTGCTGTGTTCGCTGTAAGATTTTGCTTATTTTTACGTTTATTCTAACTACCATCTAGTTGTACGATAACCGATCACAGCACAAATTCAGCCACTGAATCAGCTTCCCGCGACACGCGACAGTCTGAGGTCATAGGTCATACTTTAAGCTAAATTTGTACGTTGGTTTCCAGTGGACAACCAACCAACCAAACCAACCGACCGACACTGGGTAAAATGCAATTAAATTTAAAAATCGATGTAAACTTAAAATAAACAAACAAACAAAAACCAAACACACAAATACAAAACTACGAATAGATAGATGTGTTTTTTTTTTAAATTTCGTTTTAGGTTTAATTAAGAATCAAATTCATACATAAATTCCGGGAACTCTTAGAGAATGACATAAATAATCTTAGGTCTATGAACTTCTTTGTACAATCGAATACTACTTGACTTTGATCGCAATTCCTTAAGCTATTTAACTGTCTAAATCTAGATATACATGCTATGGTATAGGTGTCCTATGCTATGGCGGATGGCAGTGTAGTGTCTGTCTACATGGCTCCGCTCTGCAGCTTGTAGAGCGTGTAGTAGAGGCCGCGATTCTCCAGCAGATCTTTGTGGGAGCCCGTCTCGCAGACGACACCGTTCTCAAACACAAAGATCACATCCGAATGGACAACGGTGGACAGTCTGTGGGCTATGCTGATTGTGGTGCGCCCCTCGGATGCGGCATCCAGCGCATCTTGGACAACCTGCCAAAGGATAAAGCAAAGGATTTAGTCTGCTAAGAGCATCTGCATCGAGGGATGGACTTACCTTTTCGCTCTCGGCATCCAGGGCCGAGGTGGCCTCGTCGAGCAGCATGATCTTGGGATTCCGGATGAGGGCGCGCGCAATGGCAATGCGCTGCTTCTGACCCCCAGACAGCTGGGCTCCCTTCTCACCCATTCGCGTGTCGTAACCCTAGGGAAAAATCACAGATTATTGACAAATCTACAGGGGACACGACCTGGTTTCTGGTTGCTTACCAGCGGCAGACTCGCGATGAACTCGTGAATATTGGACTTCTTGCACGCCGATATGATCTCCTGGTCGGTGACAGACCTCGCGTTGTCGCCGTACGCAATGTTCTCCCGAATGGTGCGGTCAAAGAGGATCGGCTCCTGAGACACGATGCCGAGTTGCTGGCGCAGATTCGACATCGAGACATCTCGGACATCGTGCTCATCGATGAGCGCGGCGCCCTCGTCCACGTCGTAGAAGCGCTGGATCAGCTGGATGCAGGTGGATTTGCCGCAGCCGGAGGGACCGACCAGAGCCACCTTCTGGCCCTTCTTCACGCCCAGATCCAGACCCTTGAGCACCTGGATCTCCCTGCGCGTGGGATAGCTAAACTCAACCTTGTCGTAAGTGACTTTGCCCTGGCAGTGCCACGGTTCGCGCGACACTCCCGGCCGGTCCACAATCGTTGGCTGGCGCTGCAGGAACGTGAAGATTGTCTTCGCGGCAGTGATGCCCTTCTGCATGTTGGGGGCAAAGGCCAGGGCGTTGGCTATCGAGGCTGTGCCCATGATCAAGGCCTGGGATACTCTGCAAGGGAAGGTAACTGTAGTACTGGTCCTCTCTCTCTCTCTCGATTTGCACTGCTTCGGGCACTTACTTGAAGACATCGCCGAACTGGATGCCCCGATTAATCACGCACCAGGTGCCGTAGTACATGCAGGCGGCATATGCGAAGAACATCAGGGAGCGGGCAAGGCCATAGACCAGGCCACGGAAGTGGGTGTTTCTCTTGGCTATCTGTGTTGGGGAGATGGCGGAGATTGCGGGGATTGCGGGGATTGCGGGTCAGTGTTCGAGTCGCGTATGGTTCCAGCTACTTGTGGCTACTCACCTTGACGGACGGGATGAGCATGCCGACGTATGTCTGGTGGAACATCTCCTCGCGGCCCAGGGAGGCAACGGTGCGAATGTTGGAGACCAACCTCGACGGCCAGCTTGGTGCAGTTCTCCATGGTCTTGGCTGTGCCCATATTCTCCTCGCTCATGAGCATGCGCTGCATGTAAAAGGAGATGAGGATGAAGGGCGTGAAGGCGAGAGCGACCAGACCCAGGCTCCACTCGTAGTACATGGACAGACCGATGCCGAGGGCCAGTGTGGAAATCGACTGAATGATCGTGCCGATCCTCTGGCCAGTTGCCTGCGGGAATCATTTGGAAAGAAAAAGCAATCAGCAGGGGATTCCAGTGGGAGTTTAGTGGCAAAACTTACGCCTTGGACAGCGGCTGCATCACCGGAGAGGCGGGCACAGAGGCTTCCCGTGCCGTTGGCCTTGTCATCGAACCAGGCCACCTCCTGCTTCAGCATTCTCTCGAACATCAGACCGCGCAGGCGCTCCGTGAGCCGCTCTCCCGCGACGCCAAAGAAGTAGATCTGCAGGAAGGTAGCGATGCCCACGACTATGCCAGCGATCAGGAAGTAGAGACTGTACTGGTTGCTGTTCTCGCGGACGTACTCGTCGTTGTCCTTGACGGACAGCACCTGCATGATGCTGCCGAAGAGCACCGCGAAGATGGGCATGGCACAGCCCATGATCACGGAGGAGATGCACCCAACGGTGACTTGCGCCCACTCCGGTTTGCTCATCTTCATCACCTCCACCATGGGCTTGACCTCGTTGGGGTCCTTGACCTTCTTCTTCTTCTTGTCCTTTCGTGACGGCCTTTGGCTCCTCCTCGTCCTCCTCCTCCAGCACCTTGATCTCCTCCTCGTCCTCGTCCTTGATGTCGAAGTTCTTGTAAATGTCCCCGCTGGGGCTGAGCACGCTACCATCATCCTCGCCCAGCTGTGTGGTAACCAGATTGAAGTAGTGGCTCTTCAGCATCATCAGCTCCTGGTGCGTGCCGCTCTCCACCACCTCGCCCTTGCTGATCACCACAATCCTGTCCGCCCGCCGCACCGTCGACAGCCTATGGGCCACAATGATGGTCGTGCGTCCGGCACTGACCTTCTCCAGGGCAGCCTGCACCTTCGCCTCGCTGGCGGTGTCCAGAGCCGAGGTAGCCTCGTCCAACAGCAGAATCTCCGGGTCGCGAATCAATGCCCGTGCAATGGCAATGCGCTGCTTCTGACCGCCGGACAACTGGGCTCCGCGCTCGCCCACCAGCGTCTCATAGCCGCGTGGCAGCTTCTTGATGAACACGGCCGCATTGGCGGCTTCGGCTGCCGCCTCGATGTCAGCACGGGTGGCGTCCTCCCGTCCGTAGCGGATGTTCTCGTAGATGGATGTGGCGAAGAGCACGGGCTCCTGGCCGACGACTCCGATGCGGGAGCGCAGCCAGTTGATGTCGATGTCCCGCAGGCTGGTGCCGTTGAAGAAGAGATCGCCGCCGGAGGGGTCGTAGAAGCGCTGCAGCAGCTGGATGCAGGTGGACTTGCCGCAGCCGGAGGGTCCGACCAGGGCCACCGTCTGGCCGCGATGGATCTTGAGGTTGAGACGATTCAAAATGGGAATCTCGCCGCGCGTCGGATACTGGAACTCGACGTCCCGGAACTCGATGGTATTGAGGGGCTCGTCGAGGCTCTTGCCCTGGTGGCCGATGGGATTAATGGTGGGGATCTGCTCGATGATGTGGAATACCTTGGCGCAGGCGCCTTTGGCAATGCCGAATGCCTCGATGTAGGGCGCAGCCATGCCAATGTTCATCGAGCCCATCATCACCGAGAAGAAGACAGTGATCATAGTGCCGGCGTCGTAGCTGGCGTAGTAAGGATCGTGGTATCCTTTGATCACCAGCCCCACGCCGTACCAGAAGGCCAGGGCATACGAGGCGTAGATGAAGAACCAGAGCATGCCGAAACCGATGCCGGAAAACATGTTGCGTTTGATGTTCAGCAGCTTGGCGGCCACAACCCGCTCCTTGTAGGCGGACACCTCCTTATCCTCTCCCTCGAACGCCTTCACCGTGCGGATGCCGGACAGGGCTCCTTCGGCCACGACTGCTGCTCCAGCGTACTGGGTCACCTCTTGCTTGGCCAGCCTGGCGGTAAGCACCGCCACCAGTCCCATCGCGACAAAAGTCAGCGGCAGGCTCGTGAGGCACACCAGCGACAGCTGCCAGCCCTTGACGAAAGCCAGCACCAGGGATCCCACAAAGGACACAAAATAGTGGATGAACATGACGACCTTTTCGGCGAGACCATCCTCCATTTTGGACAGATCCCTAGAGAGAGAGAGAGAGAGAGAGTTGGAAGACCAGTTAATGGGATGGGTGGGTGTATGCTTGGGTAGCAACCTACTCGTTCATGCGACTGGCCACCTCGCCGCTCTGGTTGAAGTCATACCAGCTCATGTCCTGGTGCAGGATGGAGCGGAAGAACTTGGATCGGATGGTCTGAATCTGGGAGTGGGCGGCGTAGTTGAAGCAGGTGATGGAGAGGTAGGAGCACACCAGCATCACAATTCCAATGTACGTGTTCTGCAGCGAGAACTCGCGCACCTTGTCCAGCAGCAAGTCCCCCTGGTCGTCGCCGTCTCGCTGGTACGTCCTACCCTCAGTTGTGCCGCCGAAATTGATCATGTTCTACAGAAAGGTATAATGGATGCGGTATTTGAGAGGGAACACACACAAACCACTGACGATGACCACTTACGTTGGCCAGGTTGCCGAAGACCAAGCTGTTGGCTGGAGTCGTGAGGCCTGTGGCCACGGCAGACAGGAGTCCGATGATATAGAGCGTGCGATCCTTGGTGGTGGCATAGCGGAACATCTGGAAGTAGCCCACCTGCTTGACCTCCTCCTTGTACGAGCCATCGTCCTTCTCCTCCTCTTCCGCCTCGTCATGCTTGGAATTCTTTTTCGTCTTGTTGGGTGCGCTGCAATAAAGGGCGACGCGCATGCCAATCATTGGTTATTATCACAGACGGTTTCTATTGACGCCATAACTCCATGAACATGAACCCCATCCAGTGACCGTGGCCCTATCGCGCCAGGCGAGGCACGCCATTGCGAATTTCTTATCGGCATATGACACCAGTCCCTACAGCCCCCATATCAGCGCATACTACACTTCACTTCAGCTTGGCTCCATATCAACTATCAAAATATCAAAATGCAGATACGCGTATAAGCATAGGTGCGCATATATGTATGTATGTATGTACCATTATCATATTGTGCGCAGACCTGTTCTATTGTGCTTTTGTTCTCCAAATTTATTGCATTAGCCATCGATGAACGATAAACGAACGAACGTGAGAAGCGGAAAAACAGATACTCTCACTGTTGTTTATTGCAGTCAGTTTATAGTTTAATATTCAAATAATGATTAATTATTTTCTCATTGGTCGTATCCACAATGAACGAGAGAAAGAGAGAAACCAGCAGAAGGGCCTGTAGATCAGCTGTATACAAAAGTTGTCCCGCTCTAACCCATTAGTACAGATTGATGCTGCTTGCTTTGCACTTGCAGGAACACACATACAGCAACACAAGGCACATGTACATTAGCAATTTCTACTGGTGTTCACTTGTTAAGCCAAGTGTTGCTCCTGTGAAGCCAACACTACTTTATACAGAACTGACACTCGAAATGATCTCAATGAATCCTCAAAATTCAACTATTAAGCTGAGTGGAATCTGTAGTAAATCTTTGTCACTTTTGTTTCCATATTTGCACACCTCGAGGAGGCTTGAGTGGGTTCGAAAGGGTATTCACAAGGTCGCCATTTGGATGTTTTATTAGATATGAATTAGCTATGTCATCGTTGAAATGCGCTTTCGGTGAAAGGTGAAAAACTTCTTTGGTATTTCGTACAGAAACAATGGCAGAGGTACACATATTTCACAAGAACAAAATCATAAAATTCCTTCCCTTCCCAAGATTATGCGCGGAACTCTATTATCACTTAGGTTTGGTATGTTCTGAAGTTCAGAATCTGAACTATAATTTCACTACACTGTTTTTGCTACTCCACGCTGAATCTTTCTTGAAGAATTTCACAATGATTCATATATGCATTCACTTTGGAGTAGGTCCTTTGATCTGGTATATGGCAGCACTATGGCGGGTAATCTAACTTACAAGTTTTTTGAGTCTTTGTCCTGGTCTTCGAATGCAGATGAGCCCAGGACGATGTTCGTTTTGTACTG
Organism: Drosophila obscura; assembly: GCF_018151105.1. Lineage (NCBI taxonomy): Eukaryota > Metazoa > Arthropoda > Insecta > Diptera > Drosophilidae > Drosophila > Drosophila obscura. The sequence goes on along the minus strand of NW_024542774.1, from coordinate 8,320,737 downwards.
CAAACGCGATTTGTCATCGTCCTTGACGATGTCGCCATTCGAGGCGGTCATCCTGTGTATGTCTCGAAGGAAAAGTCACACTATCGATCAATATCAATATCAGTATCAATCCGTTTAAGGTATCAGAGACCGCCTGGTGCTGGAGCTCAGCGAAAAAGACTATTAAAATGTGTGCACAGGCGCGGGCATTTATATATTCATAAAGCTTCGAGCAGGAAAAGCCATACAATCGACGGTTATCACGTCTGATAGTGCTTATCGACCATGTTAATTGAACAAGTGCCCAATTCTTAAGACTAACGGTGATTCTGGTCTGCTGGCGAAATACCTGAAATGGAAATGAATTACCACAGCACGTGAAAGCGTGGAATGTGAGTGCTCCCAATGGAATGCTATGACAGCGTCAAAGGAGGAGGAATTTCCAATGGGTTTCTAAATGAACCTGCGGTGGGGGTATCCTCAAAGCCAGCACATACATACATACATACATACTCCATGATCAATTGGCTACGAAATTTGATAGTATATCAGGGGGGCATACGTACAAACGCTTAAATGCAATAAATCCATTAATTGCATATCCAAGATCCAATCGATCATGGCATGGCCAAGTGTTTTCCATAGATTACACATATTGAGGTGAGTATTTCATCATCTGATAGATGTACCCAGGAGTCAATTGTGAGTCCTTCTTCCTGACTTTTGGATAACGAATGTAAGCCCACCGATTAAAACTGATTTAAGCTGAGCTATAAAAGTGCTTTTTATGTGCACTAAGATAAAGAAGACTTTTTCCATTACCTTCGTGCATCAGATAAGCAAAGTCATCGTTATCACCACGCTCTACTCTACTCGAAGTAGTCTATGAATGTATTATGAGTAATTCCCCCTTCGATTTCTTTGATTTTGGGGAACAGCTTGCCACTGATCAAATCACTCAGCTATAAAACGCTGAGAGTTGAGGAGGGAGTGCAGCCGAAGGAGGGAAAGACTAGCCAGCCATGACTACAAAGTACAAACACACGCAAACACGGAATATCTTATCCTTATCGGGCCTTCCTCACGCGCCCGAATATATTGTACAAATCGAATTAGATACGGTCACCCGGCTATGACGTGACCAGGGACTGACTCTGACTCTGCAGATTTTACGTGTGCCGTGAATGGCACTGGCAAATCCGATTGGAGGGAATCGCGGGTGTAGATAATTAAGCAAATCCAGTAATGAGAATTTATTGTTAATTGCCAAACAGGCATACACTTGAGACCCCCAGCGGTGGGGCTGGTTTGGTGCTTCTGAACAATTGCTGCTATCTGTGGACGACATGAGTACTCTGAATCAATTGCTGGGCCATGGATGGGATGGGGGGCAGCTAGGAGATCCTCATGACCATGCGCAGGGCATCGCGATTGATTTTGGCCTGCTTGAGAATGTGCCCCTCCACAAAGATGTCCGACTCGTACTGCAGGTAGTTCACGCACTTGTCCACGTACAGCAGGGACTCCTCCAGCCGCTCCTTGGGTGACAGACTCGTCTCCAGGGAGACGCGACGCGTTTGCTCGGCAATGGCCGAGTGCAGCTCGAAGCAGAGGGTGCCGAGGGTGCGTACCTCACCTGTAGATAACAGAACATAACACTTGAGATAACGCTCCCCAAAGGCAATCTCACTTACATGAGGCAATGGTCTCGTATAGCTGGACAAGCTCCCAGGCGAACTGCAGCTTCAGCGCCAGCTTGTCGTCGGCAAGCACCATAAGCTCTTGCTGATCCTTGGCCAGGAGCTGCACCAGCAGAATCTTCACCTCGCTCATGTGGAAGTGACGCGGCGGCAGCCACTTTTCGTAGTGCTTCAGGTATCTGCAGTAGGAAGGGATGAGAACGAGTTGCGGACCACTTTTCCACCTGTCAATTGCTCACTTCAAACCATTTTCGGCCGTCTTCTCCATGCTCTGCAGGTCCTTGCCCGCCCGCTCTAGGATGCCATCGATGTAGTGCCTCTGCACCTGCTTCTGGCACTCGCGGCACTTCCAACTTGCATTCCAATCGTCGGATTTGCTGGGCAACATCAGACCATCGCAACGGCGATCCTCGCACTTGATGGCGCTGTAGTTGGTGCCCAGCTCCGTGACATCTGTGCAGCGTGCGCAGGCGCACTTGAAGAGCTTCGTCTGGACGAGATGGCGCTGCCGGTCGGCGGTGCCCCACATGGCATCCGAGTAGCAGATGCTCAGGTGGGCGTTCTTCTTGATCTCGCGCGGCGCCCACAGGATGCAGTGGCCGTTCTTGTTGAAGCTCTTGGCCAGGTTCGGCAAGCAGGAGTGCTCCGTGAAGGATGCCGTGTAGAAGACTGCCACGTGCGGCGGATCCGAGGTGGGCACTTCGTGGCCATTGATCTGCAAGGCGCCCACTGCTCTCATCACCTCCTCCTCGCTGAACCTCTGCGTCTTGAAGAACCTGCGCGGGAATCGATTCAATTAGAATCTCAGCCAGAGAGTCCTGCCCGCGGGCTACCTACTTGGGTATGAACTGGCCAATGCTGGCCAGGTCCGCCTTCCACTGGTTGGAGCCACGCCTGGTCGACTCCAGCGACTCGAGCTCCTGGAACTTGCTCGCCTTCTCCGGACTCGTCTCGCCGATGAGCAGACATCGCACGGTGCTCACGCAGGTGTACAGCGGATGGGAGCCGTTGAACTCGTTCACATTGACCTTCTGACCCCGCTCCTGGGTGAGCTGACACTCCGCCCGATGCTCATCGAGCGACTTGCACTCGGGCCCACACAGCGGCCAGCCGCACAGGTCGCACTCGATGTGATCCTCAGGCTCGATGCTGTTGAGGCAACCCATGCAGACGGGGGTCGTGATCTGGGCTGGTCCCCGCACCAGCGGCGCTTCCTTCAGTATGATCTCGTGGGGCTTTATGGTGCGCGTGGCCACCAAGTGTCGTCCGAGCAGCTCATTGTGAGAAATCTGATAGCGAAAGCGAAAGGGTGGTAGAGGTTGAGGTTATGTCGCTGCGGGGAAAACTTCGGGAAAGTTTTTACCTTGAATGGGTGGCAGCTGGACTTGTGGGCCTTCCAGTCCTGCTTCTGGTGCTGCACGCTGCAGTAGGATACCTGGTTGCAGTTGGAGCACTTGCTCTTGGTCGGCTGCTCGCACACATTGCAGGGATTCATCGCAATCGATGAGCAGTGGACCACCGATGCTTTTCCAACGAGATTCTCCTACACACTAACAGATAGCAGCCCAGCGCGTACACCTATCAGTGCGGTGTGTGCATCCACACGAGCGTCGAGTCGAGTCCACTGGCACACGACGATTCGTTGGGTCTCTTGAAACTATGCCGAGCTGTCGGGCTGTGTTCATTAGAAGAGCACATCTGTGTGTGGCCTGTACATGGGTGAGGGATGGGTGGATGGGGGGTAGGGACTCTATAAATAACCCACTGTGGCACTGTGGAGTGGACCAATGCTGTGCTGAACGCACACACTCATGTGTGGCCGAGGCACTCACCCCTAAAAGTATCCTTTAAAACATGAAAAAGAAAACTTTTACTGAACTAAAAGTCTCTTCAGAGTCCGTTGTAGATGCATGCATAATCTGATTTATTTTCCAATTCAATTAAATCTGCCTATTTTATGTACAATCGTTTGAGTGCTCATGTCGGCAAGGAGCCCTCTCCATCTCTCTGTCCCTGGGGTCAATTATAGCTAGTAAAACTAGAAAGTTGTCTGCGTGATAGCAATACTCAAATCATCAACTCATAAATACAATTTATACACAATTTATATAGCCTCCACCCAGCTATACACTGAGGTATATAACTAATGGCGCTTCTGTCTGCGCCTAAACTTTGATTTTGGCCTGTTTATCGGCTTGGGAACCGCTTGCGCTATCGATCAAATATCAGTCTCGTCCGCGGTTCCATTCGTCTCGCGCACCGTCACAAACTTCTGCAGAGTGACATTCTCCTTGTTGTTGGTCTTGCTGCCGCTGACACTGTTCCGCCGCTTGCCCTTCTCCCGCGTCTTCTCCGGCAAGCCGTTGACCTGGAAATTGTCGCTTTGGAATGGTATCGATATTGGTATGCTGTATTCGCTCTGAAATGCACTGGTTTTTTCCTTCTCCTTCTCCTTTTCCCTATCCTTATCCCGATGCTCTGCTGCTGCTGCTGCTGGGGGGTCCGCATTGGTGTTGGCATTGTAGTTCCCTGAAAGTGCAGAAAACAGAAATGATAAACCTCATTCTGTGGCTGAATTTGGGGACTGGCTGACCTTTGGCTCCAAACATGTCAGCGTGCTTGAAGCTGCTCCGATTGCGCTTCCCCCGCTTGCGCATGTTTAGCCGCAGGGCAGTCACGCTGGTTCTGCTGCGCTTCGATTTGGGGGTGTTGTGCTGCTCGGGGGTGGGCGTCGTCTCGACTGTCTGCGGCGGCTTTGGCGAGGGTCCGGGACTCACACTCGGACTCGGGGTGGTGCGGCGTCCTCGGCTGCTTTCGGTGTCGGAATGATTACCCTGATAGCTATCGGCCGTGATATCCTCCTCTTCCGCCTCCGGCTCCTGCGCGTCATAGCAGTCGGCATCCTGTTCGATGATTTCGATCTCCGCTTCGTCGTCGTCGGAGAGAGCCTGTCGCAGCAAGATCTCTGGTCCGCCGCCATAAATGCCGTGCAGGAGCCGCCATGAGCGTGCATTGAGCTGGGCATAATCGGATCCGATCCTCACACACCGGATGGTGCAGCTGCTGTCCGTGGAAGCGCATATGCCCTCGTTCTTGATGGGGCCCGGCTCCTTGGAGGTCTTACCGCGTGAAAAGTTCTGCCAGGAGCGCAGCCAGGGCATGTCAATGGCATAGATGGCAGAGGAGTCGAACTCGCTTTGGAGCCCGTTCAATTTGGTGAAATCGTTGAGCTCGTGCTGCTGTCGCCGGCAGAGCGCCTCTGCCGCCCGCTTGCAGATCTCGCACTCAAAGAGGATGTTCACTGGCGGTCCACCGCCGAAGTTTTTGCACAGATAGTCCCAAAGGGGCTGGGATATCGGCACTGCAATCTGGCTGATCATGGGTATCTTGGAATGTAGGACGCCGCCATGGGGACACAGCATCTCCTGGTTACTGATGGGGCCCGGCTCGGAGAAGGTGGCCAGCCGAGAGAGCCACTCGCGCGTCACATAGAACTGAATGTCCGAATCACAGATCGGGTGCGCATTGGACAGAAGAATGGCTTCCTCGCGGATGAGCTTCATCAGGGGATTGTGCTTCTGGTAGAAGAGCACGTAGGCCTGGCAGTTTTGCACCACATCGGGATTCACCTCGTTCACGAACTGGTCGTCGAACTCGTACCAGCGTCCGTTCAGAGTGTTGCGTGCATAGCAGGTGTAGTGGCCGCCGCCGACGGTGCCATGGTGGCAGATTACGGACGAAAGATTGTAGATGGGCACCTCGCTCCTGCATAGCTTGTGCACGTACGGCCGCATATCGAAGCCCTCCAGGGGGAAGTAAACGTGCGACGAGATCTTCGAGCTGTAGGACAGATCGTGTCGGAAGCGCTTCAGGTGGATGCACAGCACCTCGGGCAGGTTGAGGACACGCGAGTACTTGATGCCCGTTCGCAGTTTGTTGCATCGCGAGCAGCTGCAATGAATGGCCGACAATTAGGCATCGAATCCACTGAGGTGACCAATGCAATGATCTCACCTGTACATGTTGTCGCCCTTAAGTTCATCCGCACTGAAGAAACTGGCCATGCAATCGTAGAGTGTGACCGAGGGACCGTACAGCCACGATCGGAACACGCCCCACATCCACGCCAACCAGCCATCGTTGGTTCTGCTCGATGCTTCGGCGGCATTCAGACTCTGAACACTTAGGCTGTGCGTCTGGTGCAGCACATTGAGGAAGTCTCGTGTCGGAATGGGCAGTGAAAGATCCTGGAATGTTTCCTGCCGTGAGGACACGCGATCGCAGGTAAGGCACTGAACGGCAGACAGGAGTTTGCCGTCAAACACGTCGCTTATGATAGAACGAGCCGACTCTACCGGTGGTTTCTGCTCTGGCGATGTTTCACGTTGCTTCTGCTGTCGCTGCTGCTGTTGTTGCTGCTTTGGAGGAGCCTCTGGGATCGCAGAGCTGGAACCCACGGAAGTTCGGCTCGGCGTAACAAAGTATTCGGTGTTTATCAGGACTTCCCCCGTGAATTCCGACATGCTGCTCTCACACGTTTCATAATCGCTTTCAGAGCCTGTCGGCGAATGCGAGGAAGGCGGCGCTTCGTCCTCGTTGTCGTCGTCCGTTTCGTTGGGCTGCTTGTTCTGCTGATGTGGCGATTGTTGCTGATGCGACTGTACAAAAACCTGTTCCGTCAGTTCCTCATGCAATTGGTCCATGAAGCAGCGAAGAAACTCCTGCGTGTCATGCTGTTGGTAGCCCCGAAACATCGGATGCACTGACCGTATGCCATACAAAATGCCACGCGGAGCAATGTATTCTGCAAGTCAAACACTCTGTTATAGCACTCTGATCATATCAATTGCGAATCTACCTTTGGGGTCTTCTATGTCTATCCAGATTTCCTGCATCAGGCGCCTGTAGCTCTTGGCCAGCCCCGCTGGCTTGCAGATACGTGCAATTGCACTCTGATCCGCAATGTACTCCACCAGATCGCTGCAGTTGATGAAGTAGTGGGTCATGGGCGGCAGATTACTCAGCGCTTGCAGCGCCGAATTCATGTAGCATGTGTTGGCAATGTTTTGCAGTCCGACAAGGCCTGTCCCGGACCCGATGACATCCTCCTCCACTCTCTCGTCTTTCTGGGCAAGCGAGTTCAGAGAGCCACTGAAGAGTGCTTCGTGGGAATTCATGTTTCTTTCGTCTGAGTACGGGTCATGGTCGGCATCTGCCATGGCGTGTCCGTTTGCGTGCTGGAAGGGCAAAGGACGAACAATTTCACACGCTTATCAATGAACAAAATCGAAAGTCATGTAATAGAGTTCACTTCTGATTGGTCAAAACAATGCGAACGAACGAAAGGGAGACAGTCCAGCTCGTGGTCTCACCTCACACTCACCTCCGACTCCACGGTGCGATTATTGCTTTCTACATGTGTACTTTGCGATTGTGTGTTAAAACCTAAACTCATCCTATTTATTATCTGTTGGTTTGAAATATATTTGGATATTTTGTATTTTTATTGAGAATTTGGATTTGAGCAGGGGACGGACGAGAAGCTACCGATATGGCCAATCGATGAGTCGTCGCAGATTATCGCAGTCGAGGCGATGGGCAATGCTACTTTTTCAAAATTTAATAGTCCCATGACAATTTCCTCGGTGATCAAAAAGCGACAAAAAACAGCCTGTCCATTTTTGTATAAAAGTTGTTTATCTTGTTTTAGCGGAAGGTGTTGCGCGCAGTTTATTAGGTTGATGTTTTCTAAAAATATCGATTCTTGATATAGTCGGCCAGAAAAGTATCGTATCAAAAATAAAAAATATCACCTATATCGATATATCGATCTAAAATCAACAATCCTAATGATAAGTCCGATAAGTACCATGCACAGAAATGTGTATACAAAGATTCTAAGATTTCATTTTTTATGAGTGATAACGCAAAAGTGTTTTGTTCGAGACCGTTTTATTGACAGCGTAAAGGCAAGCTTCAACCACAGCAATTGCAAAATGTCCTGCATATTATAGTTTTTCCTGCTGCGGCTGCTGGAGGAGGCTCTGCTCTAAATCGGTAACAGCCCTGCCTTTCCACATCCATCCCCTTGTGTAACAGCCCTGCCTCTATTTGCTCTGCTGCTGCTCCTGGCTAGTGCAAAAGCCAAAATAAAAAGGATGAAGGTCGATGCTTATTAGAAAAAATATTCCAGTTGAACCAAACCAGCTTTTCCCATGAAAACTGAGGCCCGAAATGCTTACCCATTATAATTGTAGTTTTAGCTAATCGCGGACAGTTGTGCTCGGTGGATAGGCAGCTCGGCGACGCGGCTTGTCGTTCAATAGGAAAAGTTGAAAAGCACTCGACGCGTCATGACCCTGGAAACGCAGCCCGTTGGTGGCCTGGGCGATGGCAAAATCGCCGGACTGTACGATCTGGAGGAGACACTCGGCTCGGGCCACTTTGCCGTTGTGAAGCTGGCACGTCACGTGTTCACCGGGGCAAAGGTGGCGGTGAAAGTCGTTGATAAAACAAAGCTGGACGAGGTCTCTAAGGCTCATCTGTTCCAGGAAGTGCGGTGAGTATTGCACACACCAAGCCGAGCGGAGCCAGGAGCAAACTAATGTGAAATGTCTGACCTTGACCCAAACAACAGCTGCATGAAGCTGGTACAGCATCCGAATGTGGTGCGATTGTACGAAGTTATTGACACACAAACCAAGCTGTACCTGGTGCTGGAGCTGGGCGACGGGGGAGATTTGTACGATTACATAATGAAGCATGAAGCCGGACTCAGTGAGGAGCTGGCGCGAAAGTATTTCCGTCAAATCCTACGTGCGATCACGTACTGTCATCAGCTCCACGTTGTGCACCGGTGAGTTCGCATCCACGCCCACTGATAATGCAGCCCCGATCAGCAATTTACGTAACTTTTCGCTTCGTTTCGCGTCACGGCACGGCACACGCAATCACAGGGACTTGAAGCCTGAGAATGTGGTGTTTTTCGAGAAGCTCGGCCTCGTCAAGCTCACCGACTTTGGGTTCAGCAACAAATTCTCGCCCGGCCAAAAGCTGGAAACCTTCTGCGGCAGCCTGGCCTATTCGGCTCCGGAAATCTTGCTGGGCGATTCTTACGATGCGCCTGCAGTGGGTGAGTGTTTCTATTTGGCTTGCAATTGACTCGTGTTGATGTTTCTTTTGTATCTTTTAGATATTTGGTCGCTTGGCGTCATTCTGTACATGTTGGTGGTCGGACAGGCGCCATTCGAGAAGGCCAACGACTCGGAGACTCTGACCATGATCATGGATTGCAAGTACACTGTGCCCGCGCACGTTTCGGCAGAATGCCGCACGCTGATTGGTTCGATGCTGGTGCGGGATCCCAAGAAGCGAGCTACTGTGGAGGAGTTGGCCTCGTCAGACTGGCTGAAGCCAATCGACGAGCCGGACTCGACATCCACTGAGCACTTTCTGCCTTTGGTCAGCCGCGAGCAGCTCAGTGAGGAGGATCATGCCTTTATCATACAGAAAATGATCAATGGAAATATTGCGTCCAAGGAGGAGATAGTGCAGTGAGTAGACACCGCCACAGAGCATTGTATCCTGGCTAACCTTCGTTTTGCTTGGAAACAGAGCTCTCGACAAGAATAAGTACAATCATATAACGGCCACATACTTTCTGCTGGCCGAAATACGGCTGCGAAGGCGGCGAGAGGAGCAGGCACAGAAGCAGAAGCTTCTCAATGAGGCAAGCATGAAGTAAGTGCTGAAAGCCATTCGAAAGGAACACACACACAATTAATATCCTTCTTCCACAGAGCGGGGGATGCGAACCGCAAGCCAGTAGCTGAGAAACCCAGTCCCACAGAAGCCCCCAAGGTGGTGCCCATCAGCATTAACGTGACACCCGCAGCCCAAGTAGCAAACGACGGCGGCAAGCCCGTAAGTGCAATACCATTTCGATTAGTTTCCTGCAATTAAGTGAATCCATTCGCATTCGCCTAGGACAAGCGGAGTCGCAAGTGCAGTATTGTGCGAGAGGAAGACGAGGAAGAGTCTGCCAGCGAGGGTTCGGTGGTTGGAAATGAGCTAAAGGTGACCTCATCGCGGCTGGAGTCTACATCTGAGGGACTCCTCCATCGGGCGGTGCAGGAGCGTACGAGCAACCTCCCCACTGTTCCTGCCGCCGTGGGAGTGCCTAGAAATTCACGCACAAAGATTGTCGTATCCGTAGATGCTACGTTGGCTCAGAAGCTCAAGCAAATGGAGAAAAGTGCCAAGATAGACGAAGACACCCTGAGAGGCCTGAAGGAGCTGGAGATTGGCAAGTTGAAGCCCCTGCCAAGCAGCAGCAAGAATCCGGTGCTCAGTCACCGTCGCACAAAACTCAACAAAGGCACCCCGTCGTGCAGCAGCTCGGAGGCCTCGGACGATGACACAAAAACGCGAAACAAGAAGAAGATCAACAAGTTTGTGGGCGACACTCCCACACGGTTTCGCATGCACCGGCGGGACTCACACGACGACTCCAGCGACTCGCAGGATCAACTCTATCCGCCGCCTGGTTCGGCCAGCAGTGCGGCAAATTTCATCTCGAAAAGCAGTGGCGTAAGCGGCAAGAAGGAAGAACAAGGACAATGCAAGGAGGTAAGTAGTCTGCCGCACTAACCTCTGCATCTGTCCAACAGATTTCAAGATTATATTCGATTTGCAGCCCAATAAATCTGAAGAAACACGCAAATCTCACACACAGAAGAATAGAAAACAGCCGAAGGATCATGTGGACAAGCATTCCCAAGCTGAGAAGCAGCAATCGGTGGTAATGGAGGGCTCAACAGGCACATCATCCACCAGGAGGCGGCGCATGCGCGAGAGCCAGTCGCTGGATCGCATCACAGAGGCTCAGGAATACGAGATGCGTCACCGCAGCTACGTCGACGGCGAGGCGGTGTCCTCATCAACACAGCATATCGATCAAAGATATTCACAATCCACATTAATCACCAGCACATTCTCCGTTGCCGAAACAAAAGAAGAGTACTATGAGGATGAGGAGCCCGAGACGAAGCCCAAGCTGCCAGTTGCTGCAGCGGACCCACATGATGCCAAGGACCAAATCATGAACACATTGAACGCAGCCAAAGCTACGCTTCAACAAGAGCAATATTTTAATAATAACACCAATCTTAGTAGGAACTTGAACCACAACAACAATAACAACAACAACCACAATAGCCAGAGCAATAGCAAAAGCAACAAAAAGAAATCCAACGAAACACCAAAAGATATTTATAATCTGAATTCAATCGAGGAGATCGATCTGATTTTGGAGGATAAAAGCCTTACCAAAGCAATACATGTTACCGGCTCTAAATGCTTTGTGACCATGAAGAAAATTCGGCGGCTGGGAAAGTATTTTCCCGTTGTGAATTTCTCTTAATAGATGCGGAAACGGAAACAGAAACATAAATAGAAACAAATAGTTAAGCGAAATATATTACGTAGCAAATATGCATGTGTATTAATTGAAAAAGTAAAGTTATCCCAATACGATATACATATATTAGAAATATGCGAGAATACATATATATATATAAATTTAGTGGTAGCGTAATTGTTTTGTCTGTCGTCATATTACGCTTAGAAGCTATTAAATCATTCTAATTTAAAACAAGTCAAATGTTTGCGTTTTTTATAAGATTACATATAACAGGACGCATCTACAAGGCGAATTTAAAAAACAGCACAACTTTCCAAGGTTTCCACTCAAGTTATTCACCTGTTTAAATAGAGGGGGGTTAGGTGGGTTAAATTCGTTCATGATTTATCGTATGTCCTACAATATGGTATATCGATCAATTTTTGGTATATTACGGTATATTTCTTTGGGTCAGTCACACTGTTCGAAGGAAGAAATGAATTTTTGCGGAAGGAAAATTAAGTAATTTCCCATAAATAAACAAAAGAATCTGTGTGGCAACTGCAGCTTCCATCAGCAATAATGTTGCGCATCTATCAGAACTCTTACCGGTAAGCATGGCTATGTCCAAGGGCTGCAAGCCAAACATTCGCTTCTTTTGGTTTGCCGATTTCGTCATCGCCCCACTCTCGTTTGGTTTTAGGCGTACCGCAAAAAAGGCTGTTGTCTACTCCACGAAGGTTGTCTGCTGCAATCATTCCACGCTATGCAACATCACCAGCCATCCACGTCGAGCGCCCCGCGACCAGCATAGCGGTGGAAGTGGCAATGGGCGCCACCGTCAGCATGAAGAATTCCTGCTAGCCGGCAATCCAGCTAGGGGCTGGTCGATTCCGCCTCCGTCTCGTGGCTACGGCATGCTGGTGGTGCGCATTCTAAGGGGAGCCCTCAAGCTGCGGTACCTCGTGCTGGGTGGTGCAATTGGCGGAGGCATGTCCCTAAGCAAAGTGAGTTCACGTTTCCGTTGCGGTGTTATATAATGTGCAAGGTGCCATTTTTATCAAATTGCGATCTTGCAGAAATACGAGGACTGGAAGGATGGCCTGCCCGACATGAAGTGGCTGCAGGACGCCATGCCTCAGGGCGAGCGGTGGAGCCAGTTCTCAAAGAATCTGCTCGAGGTCGGTGCAGTGGTCAAGAATGCCATCGATATCGGTGAGTACAACCCACACTGATCTCCCCTCTGCCGCTCTCTCTCTCTCACTTTAAATGGTCATGGTGGGGGCGCCGCTCGGATGCTTCATTGTACACTTCAGTTGGTTCGAATTTGCGTATGATTTTGATTTCACGCACCTCATTGCACGTTGAATGATACTGATATTGGGGTGTTTGTTGCTTGTAGATCCGGAGCTCAAGCAGCTTGGCGAGGATAAGTTGTCGGAATGGCGCTCGTGGTTCGACAGTCGCCTGGACGATGCCATCGAAGCGGCTGACTATCAAGGAGCCCAAATTGTCGAAAGTAGGTTACACACACACACACACACACACTACAGACCTCCAAACATTGAACCAATTTAAAGTGAGAGAACCCAGTCCTTTGTAATCGAAACTTATTGCCAACTTCATTGCAGCCAAAGAGGACCTAAGCTCCAAGACAACTGTCGCCGCTCTGGGCATCACCACAGACGAGAGCCGCAAGAAATTTGGTATGCCTGAACTGAAATCTCACACAGAAGACAGTAGCCAAGAATAACGTTCCTCCCCCACATAGAAAAGATGCAGAATCAGGTGGAAACGCTGCAGACAGAGATCATGAATGTGCAGATCAAATACCAAAAGGAGCTGGAGAAAATGGAGAAGGAGAACCGAGATCTGCGCACGCAGTATATCCTGCTCAAGACCAACAAGAAGACCTCAGCGAAGAAGATTAAAAAGTCCCTCATCGACATGTACTCGGAGGTATTGGATGAGCTGACCGGCTACGACACGGGCTACACCATGGCGGATCATCTGCCGCGTGTCGTTGTGGTCGGGGACCAGAGCAGCGGCAAGACCTCGGTGCTGGAGTCCATAGCCAAGGCGCGCATCTTTCCACGCGGCAGTGGTGAGATGATGACTCGTGCCCCGGTCAAAGTAACACTCGCCGAGGGACCCTACCATGTGGCCCAGTTTCGCGACTCGGAACGGGAATACGATCTGACCAAGGAGTCCGATTTGGCCGAACTTCGCCGCGAGGTGGAGTTCCGGATGAGGGCCTCTGTGCGCGGTGGAAAGACGGTGAGCAATGAGGTCATATCCATGACAGTCAAGGGCCCTGGACTGCAGCGCATGGTACTGGTGGATCTGCCGGGCATCATTTCGGTTAGTATGCGATGCTTTTTCTGTTTCTGCGTTTCCCAGTCTGTAGCGTGTGTGTGTGTTTTCTCTCAGACTATGACAGTGGACATGGCCTCGGACACAAAGGACTCGATTCACCAAATGACCAAACACTACATGAGCAATCCCAATGCCATCATACTCTGTATTCAGGACGGATCCGTGGACGCGGAGCGCAGCAATGTCACCGATTTGGTCATGCAGTGCGATCCCCTGGGTCGCCGCACCATATTTGTGCTCACCAAGGTGGACTTGGCCGAGGAGCTGGCCGATCCCGAAAGGATTAGGAAAATACTCTCTGGCAAGCTCTTCCCGATGAAGGCCCTTGGCTACTACGCTGTGGTGACGGGCCGCGGTCGCAAGGATGATAGCATAGAGGCCATTCGTCAGTACGAGGAGGATTTCTTCAAGAACTCCAAGCTCTTCCAGTGAGTATACAATTCATTGGCTATCTTCTGAAGCTAATCCCGCTCCCTGTGCTCCTTCTGTAGTCGTCGCGGCGTCATAATGCCCCACCAGGTGACCAGCCGTAATCTGAGCATGGCTGTCTCAGATCGTTTCTGGAAAATGGTGCGGGAGACCATTGAGCAGCAGGCGGATGCATTTAAGGCAACCAGATTCAATCTGGAAACGGAATGGAAGAACAACTTCCCCAGGTGAGCAGCAGCCGAAGGCGACCCTTAATCCGTTTACCGAACATTTTAAAATTATTTTTAGATTGCGCGAATCTGGACGCGATGAGCTGTTCGACAAGGCCAAAGGGGAAATACTGGACGAGGTGGTGACGCTCTCCCAAATCTCCGCCAAGAAGTGGGACGACACCCTCACCACGAAGCTCTGGGAGAAGCTCTCGAACTATGTGTTCGAGAACATCTATCTGCCCGCTGCACAGTCAGGTTCTCAAAGTAATATTTTGTAGTCGTAAGCTCTTAACGTCGCAGTCGTCATCGTTTAATCATCGTCACCGTCGGGGGCACGTCCCCCGATTCGTCGCCTTTGTGTCGCATTGTCTTTTGTTGTGTGTTGAGCAGCCGGAGGCGGTGCCTGCACCGGGGGAAGCACATGCCCTCCTCCCTCACGTGTGTGTGGTGTGTCTGTGGATGTCGCTTGTTTAATTTTGCACTTATCACGCGAATGGAATCACATGCGCCGAAAAGCTGGAAACCGGTTTGAAGCTTCTTCGCTGCTGTCCAAATTCCAATTGAATCATGCGTGTAAATTTACTGTGTACTCCCCAATTCCGACTTCATTAACACCGATTGCTAATCGCCCCAGGCTTCCCAAGTGATTCAGCAGGCTCTGTGGCAGTCATGTGCGGTGCCGGAAAGCGTGAAATGTGAAGATTTACGAGCATCTGTAATGAAGCCAGATTTTGGGAGTCCACAGACGGGTTTTGGCCGAACGGTACTAATTTGTTTTTGGCATTTTATGACGGATCCGTTAACTTTGTTGCCCCATAAATTCCCCTAAATTAATTCAATAATCAAATCGAATGGCGGTAATCGAGTGTGCATCTGTGTTTGAGTGCTTTGTGGCTCTGTTTACCATTCTATCATACTGGTTCCATGTTCCATGCCCATTGCGATCAACTAATCTCTGCTCACTTTCCGCCCTTCTAGATTCCTTCAACACGATGGTGGACATCAAGCTGCGGCAGTGGGCCGAGCAGGCGCTGCCAGCCAAGTCCGTGGAGGCCGGCTGGGAGGCCCTGCAGCAGGAGTTCATTTCGCTGATGGACCACTCCAAGAAGTCCCAGGACCACGACGGCATTTTCGACCAGCTTAAGAGCGCAGTGGTGGACGAGGCTATACGGCGGCACAGCTGGGAGGACAAGGCCATCGACATGTTGCGCGTGATACAGCTGAACACGCTGGAGGATCGCTTCGTGCACGACAAGGCGGAGTGGGATCAGGCGGTGAAGTTCCTGGAGACCTCCGTCAACGCCAAGCTCGTGCAAACGGAGGAGACGCTGTCGCAGATGTTCGGACCTGGCAAAATGAGGCGACTCACCCACTGGGAATACCTCACACAGGATCAGCAGAAGCGGCGCAGCGTCAGAAACGAACTGGACAAGATACTCAAGAATGATTCGGTAAGCTCCGCAGTGCATCCATCCATCCATCCATCCATCCATCTGGAATTATCTTATCAATAACATGGATGCACATTCTGCCCAACCTGTAGAAACATTTGCCCACTCTGAGCTACGACGAGCTGACGACGGTGCGCAAGAATGTGCAGCGGGAGAACGTCGATGTGGATACAGACTACATTCGTCAGACATGGTTCCCGGTTTACAGGAAGTAAGTGATGAGCACAGCACACTGTGTATCGTGTATCGTGGGTGGTTACACATTTCTCCTTTCTCTCTCGTTCAGACACTTCCTGAATCAGGCATTGCAGCGGGCCAGGGATTGCCGCAAGGCGTACTACCTGTACACGCAGCAGGGTGCCGAGTGCGAGGTAAGCAGGAAACAAATGAAATTCACTTGGATTTATGTATATTTAATCAGCACATTCTGCCAAAACAGATCTCCTGCAGTGATGTGGTGCTCTTCTGGCGCATCCAACAGGTCATCAAGATAACGGGCAATGCGCTGCGTCAGCAGGTGATTAACCGCGAGGCGAGGCGCCTGGACAAGGAGATCAAGGCGGTGCTGGATGAGTTCAGCGAGGACGACGATAAAAAGGCCCATCTGCTGACCGGCAAACGCGTGCTGCTCGCCGAGGAACTGAGTAAGTGAAAGCGCAAAAGTCCATTTTGATTCGAACACATTCTGATGGCCCGCCTTTTTATTTCGTTGCACAGTCAAAGTGCGGCAGATCCAGGAGAAGCTGGAGGAGTTCATCAATTCACTGAATCAGGAGAAGTAGGAGAAGAGGTGTGCAGTGCCATGACCAAAGACACTGGACGACTCCACGCGTTACTTATTTAATTGAATAATTTAAGTCCAAAACTATAGCCGTTTGTTCATAGTCACGCTTGAATCGTTTAGCTAAGCTAATATCCGGCAGAATGCTGCGAAGGGCAGCTAAATGGAAAGAAATCACATAATAAACCTTCAAAGATTGTTAGTTTGTATAACTCGAATCGTTTTTATTGTGTGTTCTCGCATCTCGGTATTTCTCATATATCATTATCATTCATTTAAATGTAATACAAATAATAAGATTGTAATTGTAATTTTTAATTGATAGACGTAAACACGTGCTTGAGTATGTAGCGGGGTTTCGTGTCTGTATCTGTTTCCGTATATCTGTCTGCAGGTAGTATATACATAAGTCTATTTGTTTGGGAGCACAAACGGCCAGAAGGGCACACTTGTTCCAGTTAGATGCCGCCTCATCGTTCGTTCATTTGTTTATTTGCCTTGTCCACAATCGGCTAAGCCAACGAATGCAATGCAGCGGCATTGCTGCATGCGGGCGAAGTGCATTCACCCCACGAGCGGTCGCTCGAGTGGGCCCTGTGTCTTTGATTGATTGATAAATGTATATCTATCTACTCGTAGGAAACAACAGCAGATACCACCTGCCCAGTGTGCCCAGTGGTGCAGGGCAGTATCTCCTCTATAAAATAAACAAATGCTTTCGTTTGTAACTAGCTTCAAGACTCCCATCATCATTCCCCATCAGCATAGTATCATCATATCATGTTAAATAAACTCAACAAACGATTCTTAACTTGGCAGTCGACTTGTGGCCCAGCCATAGCCATGTGCACAGCTGCTTACAGCTATCATAATAATATTAATAATGTTTTAGGTTCTCCTCCCTCTACTCTTCACTTCACTTCACTTCACTTTATCTCGCTTATGCATAGCTATTAAATTCTAGTTCACTCCACTCTCCGCAGATCGTCTGTCGGCCTGTCGGCCTGTCTGTCTGTCTGTCTACTAAAGCTTATAGAAACGTAATTTACACCACGCTGTATCTGTATCTCTGTTTGTATCTGTGTATGGAGGCACTCGATTAGGCTGAAGGCACGAACATTACACTTAGTCTAATCTTAACGTATAAAGTACTTGCGGAACACCACGCTTCAGGGCCTGCTCCCTGCTCCCTGCCAGCTGCTCAATGCCTCGGCAATCTCCCATATCGATCGACATGGACATGGACATCAATCTTAACATCGAGTGATTGGCAATTACTGTTGGATTCGAGCACCAGTAGCAGCAGCAGCAGCAGCAGCACCCATCCAAAAACCTTAAGTGGAGCGCGCGCACGACCCGTGCTCGTATCAGAAGACGGTAGTTGTGACGTCGTTGGACGTCTCGTTGTCTGGCGGTTAATGCTGTCTATGCTGCCGGCAGGGGTGTGATCTTCTCGTTGCGCCCCTGCTCCCACCTGGCCACGCAGGTGAGCGGGTAGCAGAGGAAGGCGGACAGCACGATGAGCCCACCGGCAAAGTAGAATACCAAGTCGTAGCTTTGGGTGGCATCGTACAGGGCGCCTACAAACCACAAGACAAACCACATTCAGTACATAGTGCCTGGGGGGGTCATGGGGAATCACTCACCTGCAATGGGGGTGCCAAAGGTGGCGGCCAGGCCCTGGAAGAGCATGAGAAATCCGTAGGCATTAGTCAGCTTTTCGAGTCCAATCAGTTCCACGGCAATCAGCGATCGCAGCGCCGAGAAGCAGGCAATGCAAATGCCGAAGAATATGGCAAAGATCCACTGGCTGGTGACGCTGACGATGACGCCACTGAAGATCGTGGCAATGCCGCCAGCGGTGAGGGCAAAGTTGTTCAGCCAGAGTGGCTTGACGGCGGGGAAGGAGCTGAGGGAGCCGCACACGATCCTAGCGATGGTGTTGACCAGGCCAATGGCCGCAAGTATAGCGGTGCCCTGATCGTCGGTCATTCCCGCGGCCACAGCACGGTCCTTCACGAAGCTGAAGGGCACAAAGAAGCCCATCATGGTCAGGAAGCCACTGACGGCCAGGCACATGAAGGATGCGGACTTGAGCATGCTGGTGTCCAGCATGGTGGCCAGGGTGCGACGCACCGCCTCCGGGCAGATGCGGCAGCCCTTCTGCCGATCCTGCAGCATGTCCTGCTTGGTGGGCAGCCGCGTGACGGACATGTGGTAGGCCAGCGACGTCTGCGACTGGTACTGGGGGATCCGGGTGAGCGAGCCGGAGAAGAAGATGTCGTCCCTGTACATGGGCCTCGACGTGGATGTGGCCTGTCCGTGATTGGCATCGTTGGCGGCGGCTGCTGCCCGCTTGGCCAGGTCCTGGGGCCGACGTCCGGAGACGGTGTGGCGACGCGCCTGGATCGTGACTGGCTTGGCATCCGTCTCCAACAGGTTATCGTTCTCCGCCTCCTCCTCGTTCTCGCCCACCGTCGTCAGCTCCTTGTGCAGGTTGAAGGTCAGCTGCTGGGGATCCCCGTTGGGAGTCGTCGGCTGCGACTTGCGCAGCTGCTTCAGCTCCGTTCCCTTGCTGCCCGCCGCCGTGCCCGAGGGACGACGCTCCAGGTTCATGCCCTTGAAGATCTCCTGGGCGGTGGGGTAGTGGTTGCGCTGCGAAGCGCCCATGTACGTGTTGTGGGCGGAGTTTGGCATGGAGTAGGCGAAGCGGCCCTCGGGCAGCGGCTTGGTGAACGCCGCCTGATGGAGCTGCGGCGTGGGGGCCACCGTGTTGCCGTGGCCATTGAGCTTGCTCTTCTCCTGCTCGTCGCCGGCCTCCTCATTGGTCGCTGACAGGGTGATCGGCTGGATGGGTCGGAAGGCCAATCCGAACAGAGCGCAGGACATCACAATGATGCCCTGAATGGCCAGAGTGTGGCGCCAGCCCGACTCCAGCATGATTTTGGTCAGTGGTGCGAAGACGAAGGTGCCCACGCCGGAGCCGCACATGGCGACGCCCGTGGCCAGGGCGCGCCACTTCTCAAAGTAGAAGCCGATGATGACCACCGCCGGGATGTAGACCATGCAGAAGCCGATTCCGCCCAGCACGCCGTAGATGATGAACAGATACTCCACGCTGGTGGCGAAGTACGACAGCCCGAAGCAGATGCCCGCGAAGATGGCCCCCGTAATGGTGACGATCCGGAAGCCGAAGCGATTCGCCAGGGCGCTCACAAAGGGACCGGCCATCAGGTAACATCCACTGAGCAGCGACGAGACGAACGACACGTACGCCTTGCTCACGTCGAACTCAGCCATGAGCTGCACCTGTATCATCGAGGAGCAGAAGACGATGCCATCGATCACCGTGCAGCAGAGGAAGGAGGCCACCATCACCACCCAGGCCCAGCCGCTGTCCGGGGGCACCACCACTGCTGCCTCTTCGATTTCCTCCTCCTCCTCCTGCTCATCGTTATCCACCTTCTTGATGACAATGGCTGGCTGCTTGGACACCAAGGCGCGGGCCGATGCCAGTTCGTCCTGTGATTTCGTTTGCTGTGTGGCCATTGCGGGGCTGTGGAGAGAAGTGAGATAGAGAGAGAGAGAGAGAGGATCAGTAAAGATCTTATAGATATAGATACATATGTGTAGATATAGCCATGCCACCTCTGCCGTTTGGGTGTTATGCAAATGTTTACCTAATCGAAATGGCCTTCGCCTTCGTCATTTGCTTTCGCTTTCGATTTCAGTTTTTGCCGTGGGCCGCATTGCGTATACGCCCCCATGTCAGTCAATTGCTCATTTGCCCGAGAATATTCCCATGGATATGTACATATGTCTATTTTTAAGTGTCACGTGCCCACAATCGAACAGCTTCGAGCTCTATGCTACTCTCCATGCACCTGACCACATATCTGCCCGCGATAGCCAAAAGGTGTGCGGGCTGTGAAAGGTTTTCGCTGTTTATCAGAATCGACGTCAATCCGGGGAAATGGCAACCACTCATGGAAGTGGTGCGGCATGGGGGGGTATCGGGTAGGTATTGTTGGGATGTCAAACGTCAGGCCAATGCCAGGGCCAAACGGATGGATATACACTCTCGGGAGTGCGTCAACAACAACAGAAATATTCAAATATGAATTGGAATTTGCAATTATGTATCCAAAATACATCGGAGGAGTCTCTGCCTCTGGCTCTGCGACTTAAGAGATCATTCTGTATGCCAGTCACACATGTGTATAGGTACTACGGTGTGCAGGGTACAGTGAATCTCTCTGCACATAATATATATGTATACATTATACGAGTACGAGTGCGCCTTTTCGTTTGATTATTTTTCTTGTTTGTCCACATCTTGGATCTTGCGGCTAACAAACTTCTGGCCTTGAGACCTGCCCCGTTGCCTTAATCTAATCTGTTCCAATTGCTAGGCGACTTGTGGCAGCAGTAGAACTCGTAGATCCCGTTGTTAGATTGCCGAAAGACTTACAGCTCTGATGTAAGCCAGCCCGCGCGAGATATTCCAAAACGATACCCCCCAGAAATGGTCCCAGTAGCCGCAGTAGTCGCCCGTAATTGTCAGATAATAACAGAGATTGGCTGGCAATCAGATAAAGCCCGGATAAGCGGCAGCTAACCGTGGCATAGAGCCCTTTGTTAGCTGTTTGCTGTCTACGGGAGTCTACGTTCCATAAATTAATTGATTACGTCTCCAGATTTGTCCTTATCGCAGCGGATTTGCCTTTGCTTTTTCCTGTTGGGTGCACCAGATAGAGAGAGATTTGTACCTGGCAACCCGCCCATGGCAGCAGCAGCTCCACCATGTGACCACGCGCCCTCCCTGATAATTTCGTTTCCTTTATGGCCAAATTTCGGCTATGATGGTGGTGATGGTGGTGATGGTGGTTTGGTGGCATGCCATTGACCAAGCCAATTTATGGGATCCCATAAAGTAGCTGCGATAGGCCACACAGAAACAGTCGCCAGAAATAGTTGTCGTAGCGTAACCCTTGCAGAACTCTTGTTTGTTATGCAATCGAAAAGTGTGGCTGGCCCCCCACCCCCTTCCCACCTGCACAAGCACACCCATCGAAGTCGATGCCGAAACCCAACCGACCCGATCCGCGCCTCGTATTTCAGATTTTGTTTTCAGTTTCATGCCCAAATGACCTCGCGGCAGGCGGATGAGGAAGCACTGAGAACCCAGAGCCAAGAACCGAGAACCGAGAGGCACATGGAGGAGGAAGCCCTTCAAGTATCGTGCCATAACTGGCTTGCAACAGCCACCAGCCAGCAGCCACCAGCCGCAGCAGCGCCTATAAATAAATAGACACCCGCCCAAGCATTTACTTGTTGCCCGATCCCATATTGTAGCCATGTCGAAGTGTTTCTTAAGCTACAAATTGGCGCAGGACGCACCCAAAAAGTGTTTTGGGGGGTAACAAGACTATTCTCTGGGCTCTGTCAGGGTTCAAACTGTGGACTGAGACTTTCTTTTCTTCATCAGCAATAGCTATAGAAATTGATCTGTACTTCTCTTCAAACTTTAATTCCCTTGGGTTTTTGGTTAGAGTATTCCCGCTTTGTTCTACTGAACATGCCACGTTTACTCCCTTTCTGTTCTGTTCTGTTCTGTTTGCTCTCTGGGTTTGGCCCCGCAAGTGGTGGATAATGTGACACGGCTCCTGTGGCCTTCCGTCTGTGGCCTCCCCTCCCGCCACTGGTAAGCTAATCCCGCTGCGAGCAAACAGCGCCTCCCTCCCATCCATCATCGGTGAATGGCAGAGCCAGAAGGCAGAGGCCAGAGGACAGAGGCAGGAGGCGGTGGCCATTGAATGACCAGGGGGGACGTAAGGTCACAAGTTGTCAGCGCCAATTGTGTCTATTGACAGTCGTTTAAATTTGACGCCCGATGTCGATTGATCTAATAAATGTTATAGGTGGTAATCCGCACATATGTACTATGTTTGGTGTCCAAGTGGTTGGGGCAGACACAACGAGGGGCAGACAGACAGACAGACAGACAGACAGACGGAAGTAAGGAAGAGGGAAAAACGTAAACGGCGATTTCTTAAGATATTTTCCTGTCGTCGGGTTCGACTCCGAGTGCGAGCGTATCTCCCAGTAGTATTTGTATCTTTATCTTTCTTCGTACATATGTATCTCTGTCTCCCTCTGAGCCTGTGTGTGTGTGTTGCGTACATATGTATGTGGCACTATCCCGTCTCTTTATACATCCATCCATCTGTCATATGTAGTGTCTGGCTCTTCTCTTTTATTTTTAACATGCAACTTTAGGCGTCGCGTCGCGTCCCGTCCCGTCCCGTCCCGTCCGGTTCTTCGTCGAGTGCTGAGTGCAGTGCGTGGCGTACCCATTTAGATGGTTTTGCCATTGCCAGCGACAGGTTCCACATCCAGCTCTCGTTGCGGAGCGCCGCAATTTGTAGGTACAAGTGAAGCAATCGTTAAACAACTTTATGCTCAAAATATTAATTAGCTGGCCAAGAGGCAGGCAGGCAGGCAGGTCCCAAAATGGTGCGAGCGCCGTAAATGGCAGCCTCAAATGTCTGGAGCAGCAACGAATCCAACAGAGAGCGGGAGAGAGAGCAACACACCGAATCGTGTATGCCCTGTATGCCCCTAGGAAGTCTCTTCACAATCCAACACAACACTCCACTCCACTGGAAGTGTCCCCATTTCGATTTGGATTGGCCTGGAGACACTTCAGAGCAGCTGCTGAGCTGCTGTCAAGTTCATTGAACGACTGCCGTCGTCGGTCTTTCACCCAGAGCGGGTCCAAGGAGTATGCGATATCTTATGTGTACGGGGAGTAGTTCCACTGTATGTTCCAACTTGTATCTTTCGGGGCTTCTGTCCGTCCGTCTGTCTGTGTGTCTGTCTGTCTGTCGCTGACACAGTTCTCTATCTCACAGCCCCTGGCTGCGCGTATCAGCCAGCTGTTGGCGCGTTGACCACACTACTTACTATCGGCACGAACAAAGGCCCGCGACAATTAGTGGAGCGATCAATGGTCGGGTTTCGAGGGGTCTAGGGTCCGTGGTCCGTGATGGCTCCACTCTTCTTTTTTTGTCGGAAGTAGAGCATGGTATTCATAATCAATTAACATGTTTAAATTATGGAAAATAAGTGTAAGTCGCACAATTACGACGAATGCCTTTCAAATGGAAATCGAGAGTCGTCGTCGATCGGGAATCAAACAACGGGCAGGGCAGTCATGGGGCCATTAGTAGGGGCAGAGGCAGGGGCAGAGGCAGGGGCAGGCAGGGGGGTGCATCGAGATTGGATGGGACTAACAGCAGGTCGTGATTTGCTGTGTATGTATGTAAATTGTTATTTATACATTCGTTTATTGGGTTATCTGCACGTGGCTTTGTCCAGGCACTGCCCCGCCAGCCTCCTCCAGCCACTGTTTCACATCTCTCACGGCTCTGTTTGAGTTTTCAACTGACCCCGAATCGGGCGATCCACTGAACGATCCGACCCCGACATTGGCGCCAAAATGTTGTTGCCTTTGTTTTGTTGTTGTTGTTGTTGTTGTTATTGTTGTTGATCTGTTTGCTGTTTTTCGCCTCAGTTTGAATTCTCTCATCTGATAAGCAGAGCAAGGAAGCAAACAAACTGCCACTGCAACTGGAAGTGCAGCCAAGAGCTGTCTTTAATCAGCTGTACCCGTAAATATTGACAATCCGATTAACAATCAACGGTTGGGCTTGGGTGTGGAAAAATTCCATTCAAAGATTCCCCAAAAAAAGTTGGAAATCTTTCGTCTCCCCGAATGATTTGGCGTGCCGGTACGCAAGCGCAGCACTCAACCAGAACGTTGAATGAGTGAGAAATCCGAATCCAACCGCAGGAATTCTTTCAATTTGTGGCTGTTGTGGCTGTTGTGGCTCTGGCTGTTACTGTTGAGAAAACCTCAGATATTTGGCAATGAGTGGGCCATTGTAAATGCAGAAAACATGTTTACCGAATGTTTAATAGCGAATACTCGCAAAATTATAATTTAGATTTCTAATTTTTTTTGTATTTCTGTTTGCTAATTAAAAGCAAAATTCGAGTAACGAAAAGTAGTTTTCAACATGCCAATCTCTTGGCTCTGAATCAGGCTCTGTTTTTGTTTTTGTTTCTGTTTCTGTCTCTGGCTCCAACGCATATTGATTAATTACCAAGAAACGCAATTAGTGGGTTGGGGCGCTAAAATTGGGTCATTGGCATCTTGCAGTTCTAATGCTTCTGACGGGCGTCACGGCCCATCGATATGGCTATGGGTTATGGATATGAATATGGATGTGGATGTGGATGTGAATGTGGGAGGGGGGGCGACTGGTGTTTTGGGTTTCGGGTTTCGATTGCGTTTGACTTTTATCTTCGTACATGCTATTAGCGCTGTTTTGTTTGCTTTTTACCGGCAACCGGTTGTCAGATCGAAATCATTTGGAGCCACGCGAAGAGATTCACCTTGGGGGTGAATGCCAAAAACTGGATCGCTGACTCACGCAATCTGGGGGACAGGCCCCGAAAGATCGACTTGGGATTTGCATTTGAAGTGGCTGCAGTTCAGAGCCTGTTAACAATTCAGAGCTGTTCTCAGGCTCAGTGGCTGGGAGGCTCAGTGGAGGCTCATTAAATACTATCGATCTAACGTAAGCTCATTTCATTTTCTTTGTTCAAGTTCAGGGAGCGGAGGAGGCAAGCACGGACAGAGATGGCAGAAAACAAGGCAACAAAGACGGCTAAGAAATTGCGCCACAAAAGGCGCTCGAAAGCCGTTTACGAGTGCGTTGCGTTTGTGCTGCCGGTTCCCGGTATTGGCCAACGTTTCCCTTTTGGCCACTTTGGACGAAGTGGGAACATTTGTTGATGTTGAGTCCACATCTACTGAAGTTCTGCCCTCATGCTGTGTGTGTGTGTGTGTGAGTCTGTCTGTGTGTGTTTTTGGCCACAAAAACCCGTTTCGAGACTGGGGATGGGCGATCGGTACGGTACGGGCTGCATCGATGTCGTGTGTCTCTGTGTGAGCGATCTTACCTCTATGTTTCCTCTATTTTGTGGCGTTGCAGCCGCTGCAGTCGGTGTCTTTGGGGGGATTCGAGTGCGTTTATCGAGTGTTATAAAACAAAGTTCTGTTCTTATTTTTGGCGCGCTGCAAAGAATTTTTGTGGTGTGAGAAAGCGAAAGTAAGCGCGGGGATGCTGACACAGTAAAAGCGAAAGTTAAAAGTCAACAGCAACAGCAGCAGCAACAGCAGCAACAACAGCAACAGCAGCAGCAACAACGTGAGGAACGGACAGAAGAAGAAGAAGCAGGATCAGCCTGAAGCGAAACAACACGCTTATAAATACTTCTGGCACATGCATATGCACATATGTATGTGCGTACGCATGTATATGTGGTACATATATCAGTATCTGATTATACATTTGTCCGCCTATACTACATATATACATATGGAGGCGTGCGGGTATACATATGTATATATATATATACATATGTGGAGCATATAAAAATGGGCGCTGCTGTTGTGCTCTGTTCTTGCGCTGTGCTGTGCTGGTGTGTGGCGTTGCTTTCTTTCTTCATGTTGTGGTTTGGGGCTTGTTGGGGGTTCGACTATTTGCTATTTGCTTTACTTGTTTCCTTTTCGAAATACTGCCGCACGGGTGCCCTGATCTGATCCGGCTCTTAAAGCGATGCGAGCGACGCGACGGACTGAAGATAACTAAGGGGAAATCAGAATGTGTTGGCAGTATAAACCGCACAGCACAAGCCAGCAGCAGGCAGCAGCAGCAGCAACGGCAGCAGCGGCGTAGCGGCGTAGCGGCAGCAGCGAGACAGTTTATCAGCCAGACTATGTATGTGTGTGTGTGTGAGTGTGAGTGTGTGCCTGTGTGTGTGTTACTCAAGTTCTGCTGAATGTGAATGGTTCCGATCGGGTCAACCTCCAGTGTTACAGACCAAAAATTCCCGGAGAGACACCGCAGCACAAGCTTCAGGATGATGGCCAGAAGAGAAAGAATTCGGAGACAGAGACAGAAAGTCAAAGAGAGTGAAAGAGAGAGAGCGCTTGCCGGCTGCATGTGTGTGTTTGTGTGTGTGCATGAGAACCAAAATGGCTCGAGAACTTCCCGACGTATACGCAATGCTAAGAAGCAACTAGTTGCTGTTTCTGCCTCTGCTTCAGCCTGTGTTATGTCTCTTTCTTCGGTTCTCTGTTTCGTTTTTTTTTTTGTGTGTTTCTGTTTCCCTTTTCCTCTTGTATCATTATTTGGGAGTGTTTTGCGGTGCGTTCTCTCTGCATACCCCGCTAGCGTACTGCACAAGGGGTATATTGAATGTATATGTAAGTGGCAGACAAATACTTC
This sequence comes from Drosophila obscura, assembly GCF_018151105.1. Classification (NCBI taxonomy): domain Eukaryota; kingdom Metazoa; phylum Arthropoda; class Insecta; order Diptera; family Drosophilidae; genus Drosophila; species Drosophila obscura. The sequence continues at coordinate 8,294,048 of NW_024542774.1, read as the reverse complement.
AGTTTGGTTTTGGGCATCTAATAGTAAAATGCTGCAAATACAACCGCTTAGCGGGTATTTCAAAGTCGGAATGATGACTTTGGGGCTACTCTCCACTTGCTAAAGACTTCGTACAGCGAAAACATAAATTACAAAAACTTTGTGTTTTTTTTTTGTGCTTTCAAATTATGCCATGTGTGTGTGCTCTCCTGCTTGTTGGTGTGTGTCGTGCCTCGCTTTTTTTGGGCTTTTTCCACTACCAAAAGAGATAAACTCGAAATGGTGAATGGGGACCCATTCATGTTCTGGGGACTTCAGCACCGCGCAGAGATCGCCTTTGGTCTTCGCACTCCACGCGCACAACAAAGATGGCCGAAACCGGCAATTGGGCCATTGAAATTGTTTCCAGAAATTATGAAATAGCGCCGCAATACTATTTGGATAGATAAACTGTTTTGGTGCGTTATAATTAGCCGGACGCAGAGACGGACGAGAAAAAAAAACGAAAGTCATTCTCCGTGTTGAATTCATTAAGAGGGCCATGAACTGGCAGTGGTAGAGGGGCTGTGTGTGGCGATTAGCAGGCTCTACTATATATTCTCTATCTGTCTGCCAGATATCCGGCTAAGGCAGTTTTATCTCGAACATTCTCGAATCTTTGTTGCCCCAGGACAGGCGCACCCTTAATGAATTCTTCTTTGAGTACACTTTGGTCTCCATATCATTTGGGCTCAATTTTCCATTTCTCGTTTTTTATATCGGGCGACGAATCACCCAATTTTTAGGAGACTTTGAGTTTTGATTGATAAGCCGCCGCAGCTCCCCGCCCGGAATCCCTTGGTGCAGTGATAAGCACCTCAAATTATGTGGCCATGGGTGCCTGGAACGTCATAAAAAATATATTAGATTAGACAAATTAAGTTATTTTCAGTACTGGGCACCAAACATCTTACCTAACCTAGGTGGATTTGGTGTATTTCCTAATCTCAGTCAGGCAACGCAACCAACAGGGTGTGGGTACAAATAAATATGTGCAATGTCATTATAGAGCGGAAATTATAAGTATGTAAAAACAATATTTAAATGTATGCTGTGCAATATTCTTCTAAAGATCTCACTCAAAGTCAATTGCATTTCATCAATCTGACGCATCGATCCATTATCAGTTCAATGTCATTTTGTAATTATCTGTCAACTGATTATGCATTCATCTTTTTTAATCACGGATTTTGGGCGTTCGATCAAAAACAAGCCGCATAAATCATAATTGGGTGGAGCTTACAGAATGCAGGCGCAGCATCGAGCAATTCAGGTCTAAAAGTGGAATAAATACGACAGTATTTGCAGATTTACAATAACCTTAATTAAGCACGCATTTACATTTTAAATACTCTGAAATTTGAAAATCTGTTATTTACAGAGGTGCATTCTGATGAATATATTTTCCATATCGATTATCATCGGTAAGCAATTAACTCAACGCTGTGTTCAGTGCTGTATTACGGTTGTAGTGCAACCCTTTTTTTTTTGGTATATTATAAAATTGAGAAGGTATATTTTTGGTATATTTCTCAGTTAGTCCACGGTACACTGTTCACCTCCAGCTAGTCATGGTATTTTGATGCAAAAAGTATTTTATTTTATCATTGTATATACGGTATTTTTGAACCACTTAATGGTATATAATGGTATTGTTCGACTTGGTCACTTTATTCGTTCGTGGTGGTTTTTCAAAATTTGCTCTCTTTTTCGTTGTTAATTCGCTCTTTTTCGTGGTAAGATACATTTGATTGGTATGGGAAAAATGTCAGCAACATGGGGAAATGAATAGCCAGCATTGTTGTGCAACTTTGGTACGAAATGAGCAACAAATTTGAAAACCTTAATGCAGAAACTACTGTGTCTGTGTTTTGAAAGATATTAACGAAATTTTTCAGCTAACGGGTTCCAAAAATAGGTATCAGAACCGGGATAAATGTATTTATATAACACAAACATGTGCATATATAGGTTAAAAAAAACGTCAATCTACGATAAAATTAGTCAACATTTACGTTTTATGCTTTGGCCGTTTTTGTTTGAACCCTATTATCTAAACAATCCCAATAAAAAAAAGTTCTGAAAACTAGCCAATCCTAAACAAAATTCATTGGGAAATTGAATGAAATTATTTTTTTAGGGCTGAGAGGGCCAACTATCTAGTAATATTAAACTGAATATCAAAATCGAGGAATATTATGTCACAAAATATCATGGTATGGCAGCCCGCAGGAACTACGAATTGCACGAGTCTGGCAGCGCCACAAAAACGACGTCACATTCGTTTTATGTTGTTTTTGTTTGAACCTTAATATGTAAATAATCCAATAAAAAGGACTTCTGAAAACTTGCCAATCTTGCAGAAAATTTATATATCTATCGGATAAAATTATTTGTTTAGGGCTGAGAGGGCCAAGTAGCTAGTAATATTAAACGGAATATCAAATTCGAGGAATATCAACGTTGAATGTTTTGAAGAAAAAACAATCGATACTATCGTGATAGTATCGGGCCCCAAATATTTTTAAAAAACCATTGAAACCTTTTAGGAACTTGTCCAACTTTTAAACTTGTAAAAATTAGATGCCACCTGTCGATTTGTTTACAAATGTGTCCTCGTATTTTATAGCAGCCAATCCAAACATATCAAAAGCGCAACGACTGTAGCTCGATACTATCATGATAGTCGCAAAACCGTCGATAGTAGAGGCTAGCAGTAAAATATCGACAAACTATCGATAGTGCCATCGATGGTTTGACACCTCTACTCCAACGTCTTCCTCTTTCTTTTATTTCCGCCATTGCCTGAGATAGTTGGAAAATCATGGGTGAGTTTTGAAAAAGAGTGGTTTTTGTGTGAAATAAACAAATTGTGTCGCAAAACAGTGTACAAATGGAGTTTTTAATGTGGTGCGGCTGAAAAAGTAAGTGAATTCATGTTGAACAATCCCACAGTCTTGGTTCCACCAAGAAGACCAAGAGGCTACAATTTTGGGATTGCAAAAATCCATTGAAATCGAATAAATCGTACAACTTAATGGCCTAATATGTTGTTTTAACAATTGAACAGACCTCAGAGCAGGAAATGCAAGTGATATTTAGCGAGAATATTGTGTTTAACGAAATTTGCAACGATTCATTCGATCTAACCTCACAAAGGCGAAGCCGACTAAACTGCCATTTGTTTACATTGTGTTGCCGCTCTCGATGCCATAGTGAAGCTCGATTTAATCCAATTAATTGTTTATTTTGCAGGCAAACCAAGAGGTCTGCGCACTGCCAGAAAGCATGTGAACCATCGTCGCGACCAGCGTTGGGCCGACAAGGACTACAAGAAGGCTCATTTGGGCACCAGATGGAAGGCCAATCCCTTCGGAGGTGCTTCCCACGCCAAGGGTATTGTGCTCGAGAAGGTGTACGTACAGTCTATAGTCTCTCCAAAGTGCTTTCTTTTTTAAGTGTGTGCCAAAAGAACCGGCGTCTTGACGCCTCGCAGTATATTTTTGTGTTTTGTTGTGTCTGAAACGCAAATCACAGGATTATACTGTGAGATGCTGGGCGTGATAACAACAGAGAGGGTGAAAGAAGAAACCCAAGTGCCTTTGTATTTAATTCAAAAAGTGATGGCTAACGATATTCTAATCCATTCCAATTTGTTTAATTTCAGTGGCGTTGAAGCCAAACAGCCCAACTCTGCCATCCGCAAGTGCGTGAGGGTGCAGCTCATCAAGAACGGCAAGAAGATTACCGCTTTCGTGCCCCGTGACGGTAGCTTGAACTACATCGAGGAGAACGACGAGGTCCTGGTTGCCGGTTTCGGTCGTAAGGGTCACGCCGTCGGTGATATTCCCGGTGTGCGCTTCAAGGTTGTCAAGGTGGCCAACGTCTCTCTGTTGGCTCTTTACAAAGAGAAGAAGGAACGCCCAAGATCTTAGATGATGATACGTCTAATCTTTTTCCAGACACAGAGTTAGGGTTTTACAAAACTAAATAAACAAAAAAAAAACATTACAAAAAAGGCAAAGATTTCAATTTAATTGGCTTTATTTTAATTTCTTTAACTGTAGTTTCTAAATGTAAATGAATGTACTGTGCGGGAATCGACGTTCGCTGCCAGCCCAATTTCTAATAGTCAATCGTGCTTATATGCGACGCGTCTTAATGCCACACCCGAAGATGTACGCAATAATTACGGCCGACTCGCGTCTGTGGATTCGCCGGAATCCGCTTCCTGCTAGTACCGTCCGGCGTTGTTGTTGTTGTTGAAGTTGTTTACTGCCGGGCGTCGAATGCGTGGACCGCGCGTACGTGCACCGCGTGGATGGTTGTATCCACGATTACTGGAGGAACCCTGATCTTGCATGTTGGGATTGTTTGGCCCATCAGACCTCTGCCACACAATGCGTGACCGATTCTGGTTCGAATTTTGATTTCCACGCGCTCCGCGAATCCTGCGGTTGTTGGGCAGGCCACTGCGTAGGGTGCGATAGCGCGTGTTGTCCGACGGGGAAGTGGCCTCTGCCTCGCGTCCTTCCTCCTATGGAGAGAATAGATCGTGTTTAAATGTTGATCAACAGCAAAACGGGGGAATGGTTAGTAGCGAATGTGGGCATGGGAGAGGGGACTTGAACAATAATAACTTGTGTTAGTCGCATGCAGTCGGGAGTTGCACCAACCTGCACCACGCCATGGCTACGGGTCAGAGATTACGCTATCTTTGGTAAAAGCGCCTCCTTCTTACCTCAACACCCACTGTCTGCTTCTCACCCTCTGAGGAGACACCATCTGTGCCCTCGTTGGCCTCAGCCGAGCCGCCTTCCGCTTGATTGGGCTGGTTATCCGACAGCTCAGACTGACTTGTGCCCACATTTTGGTCTGCAAAGGTGAACGGGTTAACTTTAGAATTCCAAGTAAGCGTGCATCTGCTTACTCTCATTTCCGAGCTGCTGTGAGTCTTCACCCTGGCCAGGGTCCAGCGTCTCCTCGGCAAACGCCTCGTCAGCCTCGCAGATATCTTCTGCTCCGCCCAAATCACTTTCGGTTGGCAGTTTATTGGCATCGGCTGCGCTGGTTTCGGATGCCTCGTTCGGCATCTGGGGTAATGTGGCTGCGGCCCCGTCGCCACTTGGTCCAGCACTCTCGTCGGGAGCCACTGCTGCGGTGCCATCTACCTCCGCCGTCTCCACACGCGCTGGCTGCTCACTAAAGTTGGACACTTGCGGGGAGCTGACAATCTCCACGGAGCTGCTGGGAAGACATGAATTAAAGTCAGCGTGAAGACAGTAGAGCTCCCGGACGGACTTACCTCTCCGATCGCCGTGATGCTGCCGATGATGTAGAGGCGACCGCCTGCTTCCATGGGGAGGTCTCGGCCAGTGGCAATTTTGCCGGATTCGAAGACTCTCCGCTGCCACTGGTGATGGCCTGGCTCTGGTTGTTCTCCTGCGTGGAGGCAGAGGCAGCCACCACTGCGGCACCTGCTTGGTTGTCCAGCAATTGGCTCTCCTCTTGGACCTGAAGCTGCTGCTCCTCAATATCCACCTCGTTGTTGTCTTGAGCATCGGACGCCATCTCGTTCTCATCGTCCGCACCATCGTTGTCCATGTCGTTGTCCTGCTCGTAAGAATCCTCGTAGCCCTCCTGATCGGCCTCGCCACCGTCGACGGGCCCGTCATCGGCATCCGCCAAGACATCGTCCTCATCGTCAGAGTCCACCACCTGAATTTCATCCTCCTGATCTCGCTGGGACGAGGTGGGCATCTGATCTACGTCCATGCCGGAATCGCCAATGTGAGTGGCGGACAGCTCTTCACTGTGCATAGGAGCACGCAGCCGCTTCATCTTCTCGGGCACACCATCCTCGGTATTGGTAGAGTCTCCTTCCACGTCGCGGGGACGTTTGATGCCAACGGAGGAGCAGCCGGCCTGAGTGGTGGTCACATTGCTGCTGGACGGCGTGTGTCTGCTGTGACTGCTGACTACCGTCGAGGAGCTGCTGCTGCTGCCCGATGTGCTCGGCTGCTGGCTCTGGTTGTTCGCATCCTGAACACTGGGCGCAGTCGGATTCGGTGTGGAGGTCGATGTCGATGTGGAGGTAGAGGTCGACGAAGAGCCCTCTACGCGTGGCGACACTAAAGCCACGACCTGCTGCTGGGAACCTCCTGCAAATAGCTGCGAATCGTTCTGCTGCGGATGCTGAACGCTCTCCGCCTCCTGGGAACTCTCGGCGGCGGAGGTGGCTCCCATCGGTGGAATGGCGGCCACCGCTACGGCCGCGGAGCTGGTCGACGGCATGTAATCTGTGTGGGAAGATGTGGGCGAGGAGGAGGCCATCGACTCCAAGGCTCCACTGCCTGTGGTGTGAACTTGCTGCTGCGGGGGAACCAAGGCAGTGTTGGCCACCGCCGAGCTGCTGCCACTGGCCGATGCGGATGTGGTGGAGGTCGACGACGAGGATGTGGAAGCACTGCCCGCCGACGGCTGCTGGCTGGTGGGCAAGATGGCAGCCGTCCGGCTGTTCTGCACCGAAATGGGTCTGATGCTGGCCAGTGGCGTCTCCCCGCCACGCCAGGGGGTGACAGTGGCCGACTGCTGCACAGTGGCCGAACCCGACATGGGCTTCACATTGGCAGTGCGTGGCGATGAGGACTCTGATATGTTTCCCTTTTCGGCGACGGAGCTCGTTGAGGGCTTGGTCGACTGCTGGGAGCCCAGTTGGCGGGTGAGTTGATTGATGCGTATGTGCAGCGACTCGTTCTCCCGGGTGAGCCGCAAGTTGACCTCCTTGTTTGCGGCAATATTCTCCTGCAGCTCCTTCTCCAGACGGGCGACGGTCTCGTCGTATTGGGTTTTGTTGCTGGCCAGGGTGGCCTCCTGATTGACCAGATCCGTTCTGGCCACCGTAAGTTCCTGGATGAGCTTGTCCACCTTCGCCTTGTGCTCCTGAAGGAGAGCATTGGAATCAGTCTCGGGCTCAGCCTGGCGTTTCTTCAGAGCATCGTTTTCACTGGTCACCTTCTCCAGCTCGGAGCGGACCTTCTCCAGGTCGGCATTCATGTCGGCGCCACCCTGTTGCGCCTGGAGACTTATGTAGCCCTCCCTGTAGCGCTTGGCCACCTTGCGCAAGGCCAACTCCTTGGTGTCCTTGTCCTGCAGGGCCTTCTCCTTCGACTCCAGCTCCTCGTTGGCCTTCAGCAGCTCCTCTTCCTTCTGCAACAGTCGGTTCTTCAGCTCCATGATGTCCTGCGTCTGACGTGAGTTTGTCTGCCGCAGAGTTATGGACTCCTCCATCTGCTTCTTGCGGGCATCGTCCAGGGCTTGCACTTTTCCCGTCAGCGCTGGCAGCTCCGACCTCATGGAGCCAATCTCTTCGCCTAACTTCTTACTTAGCTCCCTTTCGGCCGTGAGCTGCTTGGCCAGATTCTCGCGCTCCGTCTGGATGCGCTTGAACTCCTCCGGATTGCGATTGCTCTTCTCCACCAGAACATTGGCGCGCTGCCGCCATTTGACGGCCTCCGTGCGCAGCGAGGTGTTCTCCAAATTCAGCTCTTCGATCTTCGATGTTAGCTCCTTGTTGCTGCACTGAAGCGGGAACAGTTCCTTCTCCAAGCTCTGGATGCGGCTAGTTAGCTCTGACAGGCGCTGTGTGAGACTGTTGCGCTCCTCCCGCAGAATGCGATTGCTATCTGTGATGGCGTTGAGGGTCTCGATCTTCCGCAGCACCTCCGCGTGCTTGGAGGTCGAAATGACGTCGGTCTGGTTCCTGGAACGCTCCTGGTTTAGGCAGCCATTCAGCTCGTCCACCTTCTTCTGCTGAATGGTGAGCTCCGACGCCAGACGAGCATTCTCGGCCTTCACAATGTCCAGCTTAGCCACACACAGGTCCTTCTCCTGCCGCAGGAACTTGATGATCTTCAGGAGCTGCTCGTTGCTGCGAACCTCCTCTATAGCCAGGCCCGAAATGTTGAGACTTTGGTCGCCATCCAGAGCCAGAGATTCGTTCAGCATGGAGCTGTTCTGGCCTTGACCCGAACCCGGCTGACTCAAGGCCGTCAGCTTTGTGGCCAGTGCTTCAATCTGATCGTGCAAAGTGGAATTCAGAGCATTCAAGTCGGCCACCCGTCTGTCCGACTCCTCCTTCTCCTTCTCCAGCAGGCTTTGGGCCTCGGCGTTCGACTTGAGCAGCGCGTCGTGAGCGGCCTGCAGCGATTCCCGTCCCGTCTTCAGCTGGTTCAGCTCGTCCCTCAACTTGTAGTTGTCAGTCTTCAGCTTGGTCAGGTCTTGGATGTCGGCCGAGTGCAGGACCATTTCGTTGGCATACTTCACTTCCACCTCGTGCAGCGACTCGGCCAGCGTCGTGTTCTCAGTTCGCAGGGTGCGGATTGTGCGACCCGATTCGGTGAGCTTCTCGAGCACCGTCTTCAGCTCATCCTGGGCCACCTTGACCTGATCCGTCTGGTTAATGGTCTTGGTCTGATCGGTCACATTGGAGAGCATGGCCTCGGCCTCCAGCTCGTCGATGCGTGCCCTCAGCTCCGTCTCGGCGCTCTTCAATTTCTTCATCTCATCCTCGTGACTGGCCACCATCTCCGAGTGCAGCTCGTGCAGGCGCTTGACCTCCGCCTCGGCAGTCTGTGACATCTTGTAGAACTGCTCGCCATGCGAACGCAACGAGGCCAGTTCCCTCTTGAGCGATTCAACCTCCACCGCGGCCTGGTTGTACTTGAGCTCGAATTCGCGGGCCCTCTTGTTGGCTGCCGTCACCGGATTCTCGTTCATCGAGGGCGTAAGGCTCTCCTGCAGCTTCTTGCTCAGATCGTTTACCTGCATCACCTTTTGGGCGAGCTCTTCGCGGACATTTACGAGCTCCGCTTGCCACTTCTCGGCCAGCTTCTTCTCTTCTTCCTTCAGCTTGATGGCCGTCTCGGTTTGTCGCTTGAGCTCATTGACCGTTTCCTGGAACTTTTCCTGCTCCTCCTGCTGGTGACGTCGCTGGGCGGCCAGCTCTCGAGCTGCATCATCCAGCCGCTGTTCGAGGCGCAGGCGGCCCTCAGTCTCGGATCGCTCGAGGTTGGACTTGATAAACTCCAAATTGTTGAGCAAAAGCGACTGGTTATGCTGATCCCGATGGGCGCTCTCCTTCTCGATCTGCAGACGGGTGGCCGTGTCCTTCAAGGTGCGGTTCTCCTGCCGCAGATTGTAGGCCTCCGCTTCGGCGGCAGCCGACTTTTTGTGGGCTGCCATCGTTTCATCCTTGAGCAGGTGCATCGTCTGCTCGTGCTTGATGATCGTCTTCTCGTAGTTCCTGTTGCGATCTTCCAAAGCCGCGATCTGCTTCTTGCACGCCTCAACGTTCCTGTGCAGCATTTCGATCTGCTCCTTCTGGAAATCGGTGGCATTCAGCAGCTTGCAGTTGGCGGACGTCAGCTCGCGTACTTCCTTGCGCATCGAATCGAACTGTTCCTGGGCCAGAGCGTCGTTCTTCCGCTTCTCGTTGGTGTAGTACTCGTAGTTCTCCTTGAGCGAGGCGTATTTATTGCTCTCCTCCACCAACTGCTTCTCCAGACTGTATATGCGCTTCTCCAGCTGGCTGACCTCCTCTCTGGTATGCTCTGCAGCCTTGGCCGATGTGTCTAGAGCAGCGGATTCACTAACATCCATATCCGTGGCCGACTCATCCAGATTGGTGAGCGGACGACCCAGTCGCTTTTGGGCAGCAAAGAAGTGCTTCTGGTAGCGCTCACACTTGGAGTTCAGCAGATTGAGGGCATTGTTTTTCTCCGCGAGCTGCTCCTCCAGCAGGGAGCACCTCTCCTGGGCCCTCTTGGCACGCTCCTTGTCCATTTGCAGCATATTCGCATTGAATTCCTTTTCCTGATCATCCATTGTCTGAGCCAGCTCACGCGTCAATTTTAATAGTTTCTCATTCTGTTCCTGTAATTCGGCTATCGAGCCAAAGGTGACTAGCCGGTCGGTAATGACACTGTCGACGTTGTGTGCATCGCCCGACCTGCTATGGTTTACGTGGGGTACTCCTGCACGCAGGCAATTCAGCTCGTCCAGCAGCGAGCACACCTGTCGGCCGAGGTCCTTCGTGGATCTCTCTAGCATATCGTTTTTCTTAGTAATGGACTTCACGTCAAAGGTCGCCCTCTCCAGCGCTTCCTCCAGGCACTGTTTCTTCTCGTATAGTGCATTCCGCTCCGGGATGATCTGGTCGTATGCTTCTTTTATATTTTCGAAATTAATACGCATCTGTTCATTTTCGGGGGCACGCTCTTCGACCTCCTGGACCATGGAACGGACGTGCAGCTTCAGTTTGGTATTATCGAGATTCGCCAGCTCCAATTCGTCGAGGGCCTTGACATATTTCGCGTACAGTTCGGTGATTGTGAAATTGGGATGGATCACCCGACTGGCAACCGCCGCACTTGGCGACATCTTGAAGATTGCCTCCTCCAGGCCTCGATCCTTGGATTGAGTCAGTAAGTTATTTGCCTCACAGAGCTCCTGTCTCAAGTCCGCTATCGTAGCATCGCGTTCGGCCAGCTCCGAGCTGTGTTGCTCCTTTGTGGCATTTAGTTCGGTCTCCAGGTTGTCGTGCTGCTCGGTCACTGTGGTCAGCAATCGCTTCATCTCTGCTATCCCCGATAATAGCTCGTTCTCGGCGACCCCCTTCTGCGCCTCTGTGTTCTTGTAAATTTCAAAAAGCTTGTTCTTGGCATCGAGTTCGTTCTTTAGCGTGGCAACATACTTTTCCGTGGCCATCGACTGCTTGTAGGCGTTGTTGGTCAGTTCTGCTATCTTGTCGTTCAACTGGCCGATGGTCTCCACGGCCTGGGCGTGCTCGGTCTGCAGAATTTGAAGGGCATCGCACTTCTCCCTCAGACTGCTCTCCAGCTGCATTGTGTTTATGGAGTTCTCTCTGCGGATATTCTGCAGCTCGCTGTTGTTGCGGTTAAGATCGCTGTTGAGCAACCGAATCTCATTTTGCAACATGAGGCGCTCGCTCTCGATACGCTGCTCCTTCGTTTGTAGAGCCACCTCCTTGCTTTGTACCTCGTCTACGCGCGCAATGGCTTCACATTTGGCAGAGATGGCATTGCTCAGCTGCTGACGGTAGGTGTGCAGATCCTCCTTCAGACGCTCCAGCTCCGCATTCTGACGTTCTAACAATGTCAAGAGCGAGTCGCGCTCTTCAATTATGCTGTTCTTGTCCTGCCTAAATGAGGACGCGATCTGCTCGTTGCTGCGGACAGTCTCCAGCAGATGATCACGCTCTGCGGACACTTGGTCCAGCTGTGTGCGCAGCTCATTGACATTTTGCTCGAAATTTGTCAACTTCACCTTATGATCCTCGACAGCGTTCTGCAACTCCTCCCGCTGTTGCTCAGATTCGGCTAAAGGGAAAACGATTAAATACAAATTAGAAAATGCTTTTATAGCTAAACAACTCACTGAGCCGGTGGGCAGCAGCGCGTTCTTTGCAATATTCCCCAAAGAAATGGTCGATATATGTCTGCAGTTTTGTCAGCATGCCGGCTGGCAATTGCTCCAGCTCTTCCGGACCAAACACATTCCCTAATCTCTGTGGACCACTGAGATCCATAATGATGGCTATTACTATTCCAAAAATTATTTTTTTAAGCGCAAAAAAACAAATTTTCGGACGAAGCGTCTGTATAATTTTAGTGTTACCACAGCGGCAGCAGAAAAATACCAAAAGTCGTAGCCATTGTGCAGTTATTGCGTGCAAAAAACCAGAAAAAAACGCTACCAGGTGTAAAAGTGCAATATAGATGCATTAAAATGACCACCTATTAAAACAAAAATGCATCCATAAAATGTATGCGTGCAGATGCCTTTTTTATCGAACTCTGAATTAATTTGGCTTCTATCGCAAATTTTTGTTGGGACACAGATACAGACGTCTGCCTAGCAGCCGGCAAACCCCCCTCCACTGCCTTGCAAACTCAAACACAATATCACCGGCAATTATTGTAGATCGGCGTATAAACATATATATACATGCACTATCGTTTTTCAAAATGCTACACTTACCTAAACGATTAGCCGCAGCACGGTTCTGACAGTACTCATCTGCAAACTTTTCAATGTACCCCGACAACTTATTTTGTACGTTCTCCGGCACGAGATTTAACTCGTCGGGTTCAAGTATGCTGCCCAACGATTGTGGACCGCACGGATCCATGTTTGCAGTGGATTTTTCTTTAATGAATGGGATTAAAACTATACTTTGTTAAATCAAAAGACGTAGAGGTGCAACCATCGAGGTCACTATCGATAGTATCGATATTTTACTGCTAGTCTCTACTATCGACGGTTTTGCGACTATCATGATAGTATCGAGCTACAGTCGTTGCGCTTTTGATATGTTTGGATTGGCTGCTATAAAATACGAAGACAAATTTGTAAAAAAAATCGACAGGTGGCATATAATTTTTACAATGGACAAGTTCCTAAAGGGTTTCAATGGTTTTTTAATAATTATTTCAGCCCGATACTATCACGATAGTATCGACTGTTTTTTCAAAACATTCGACGTTGATATTCCTCGATATTGATATTCCGTTTAATATTACCAGCTAGATGGGACTCTAAGCCCTAAACAAATAATTTTATCCGATAGATACATAAATTTTTTAAGAGATTGGCAAGTTTTCAGAAGTCCTTTTTATTGGATTATTTACATATTAAGGTTCAAACAAAAACAGCATAAAACGAATTTGTCGTCGTTTTGTGGCGCTGCCAGACTCGTGCAATTCGTAGTTGCTGCGGGCTGCCATACCGTGATATTTTGTGATATGAAATTCATCAATTTTGATATTCAGTTTAATATTACTAGATAGTTGGCCCTCTCAGCCGTAAACAAATAATTTTATCCGATAGATGCATAAATTTTGTTCAGGATTGGTTAGTTTTTAGAACTCTTTTTCATTGGATTGTTTACATATTAAGGTTCAAACAAAAACGGCCAAAGCATAAAACTTAAATGTTGACTAAATGTATCGTCATTGTTGCTGGTCAACCAAGATTCTTCTATGAGTATGGGCTTTGGTATACCTTATTTCCTTTAATTGATGTTAAATTTGTTGTATCAGGCTGCTTTGAAACATTAATATTGCATTTTCGTAAGATTGAGTTATTTTTTACCTATCTATGCATATGTTTTGTGTTTTATATATACATTTATCCCGGTTCTGATACCTATTATTGGTACCCATGAGCTACAAAATTTCGTTGATGTCTTTTAATAAGAGACTGAGTAGTTTCTGCATTAATTGGAGCCTGAAAATTCAAACAATATCTCAAGTCCATAATATCCATTTTCCCAAGGTATGCAGATTGTTGCTCATTCCGTGCCAAAGTTGCACAACAATGCTGCTACTTCATTTCCCCATGTTGCTGAAATTTTTCCCATACAAATCAGATGTATCAAATGTAAAGATTCATTGTTGCGTCATTCCATACGCGTTCCCGTAAGATACATTTGATTTTGTATGGGAAAAATGCCACACCACGAAAATGAGGGGAAAGTCTCCACAAAAACACTCTATTCTCCACTGAAAAGAGAGCACTCTCCACGAATTGAGAGCAAATTTTGAAAACTCTCCACGAATTGAGAGCGAGTTTTGCAAACTCTCCACGAATTGAAAGCGAAAAATGTCAGTATTTTTGGTGCGCTAAATTGAGTTTGGCGGTCAATTTGAAATTTATTGATAAAATATATACCCTGACCCCAGAAACATATCGAAATATACCGTAAATATACCAAAGAAAAAAACGACCCTAACCCACCTAGCCCCGTTCTTTTTTAACAGGTGAACAACTTGAGTTAAACGGCGGAAAGTAAAGCATGTAGACCCATCTTTTCCCTTAAGTTGCAAAAAAAAGACCACCTTATATTTTATCTGAACTGCGCTAAAATTGTTAATTTCATAATTTTCGGTGGAATATTTAAATCCCATCCCCCTTGGTCGACAATGGGCTAACGTTGTTTTGTTGTTCTGAAATCATATTCCCCTATTTTGATAATCGATTTAATATTACTAGGTAGTTAGGACTATCAGCACTTAACATACAATTTAATCCGATAGAGAAATCAATTTTATACAAGACTGGCTAGCTTTCAGAATTTCTTTTTATTGATTTGTTTACAAAACAAGGTTCAAACATTTGTATGACCTATTTCAGTTACTTAATGCTAGAATTAAGCAGCAAAACTTGGCTAAAACCTAGTTATGATGTCAGCGCTCTGTTGTTTTTCTGTTTCTTTCTCGTAAAATATTAAAAGTTAATTTCAGCTTTTAATTCTCTAGTACCAGCGGTCTAATCGGTTGGATTTTGAATGACTATGAGTATAAAGTCCTTGTCAGGAGCCACCATGATTTCGTGCTTCTTCGAGCGCACCCGCAGGAATGTCATGTCGTTGGACGGGTCCAGGTCCCTCACAACGCTCCGAGCCTTGTCAGCCAGCTGACTCATCAGGCCAGCATATTGCACGGTCGTCGTATTGTCCAAAGTAGACTTCACCGGAATACCTAATTGGGATCGGATCGGATTGGTCATCAAACAGTTGTAAGCCATATTCTATGTAGGCACAACTGTGCCCGCACACCCACCTTCATTGTTGACCACAATGGTGCCCACAACGCCTTTGTGACTCTGGATCCGTTTTAGTGTCTCCTCAACCTCTTGCGACTATAAAATGCAGTGAAATGATATCGTTTCCATATTATATTCAATACTGGATAGTTACCACTTACCATTTTAATTAATTTGTTTTTTTTTTGTTTCTCGCAAATATGTAAACTTTTGCTTGTTCAATATTAGAGATGTTCAATAGCGCTATCGATAGTATCGATGGTAGAAAATGAACCAATTGGTTCACCATCACCCCACCCAGTGTTTTACCGATAAGAACCAGTTCCATATGAGTTCGATAGAACGCATATCGAAGTCATATATGAAAAGTTTAAAATTAATTTCAAACTGTTTTGGACTGCATTTCATTTTGTAAAATATACCCCCTGTGTATATATCTTGATCCTTAAAAAATTAAATAAATTAATTGTGCTATGGGAAAAACATGCTGTCCCAATGACCCAAATAGCAGAAGTTTCTAGTGGTAACGCCCCTTGGAAACCATAAAAAAAAATCTTTTTAGTCGAAAGGGGGGGAAAAACTGTTTATAAGCAGTTTATCAAGGATAATCAATGCAGCGAAATGTTACTGAATACTCCAGAAAGAGTAAAACCATATAAATTTTAGTTTTAAATTGGGTTTTTCATAAATCTCTCCTCTATTGCAGCCTCCTCGTTCTCAACGGTATGTGGAGGAAGCATTCGATCAGATCAGTACAAGGAAAAACATTCGAGATATAGTAATCCTCAACGATCTGGGGCATCCGGTGAAGAGTACTATGGGGCACGATGACTCCGTTCAGTTTGCTGGACTCTTTCAGGCAATACGTTGCCGACTGGAGCGAGGAATGAAGCAAATTGATCCCACGGATGAACTTTTAATGCTGAGAGTGCGTACAAGGACCAACGAGGTGCTGCTAACGCCCGACTCCAAAATCACACTTATTGTCGTACAAAACGCTCAGGATCATTTTCAAAATTAATTGATTCTAAAATAAAATTAAATTGTACCTGCCACTATACCAACTAAATGTATAAAAAGTCTGTATAATACAATTCGAATGCGATACACCGTAATTCTGCGACGGAATCGCATGAGGATCGATCCTGACGACATTGGTCAATTAGGGATTCACAAACAAATCCGGGCATGGTCAACGCATGTGCTATGGGTGACCACCCAATTCATATCCCTCAATTTCGAAATCCAAACCTTAACAACTTCACATTGGTTGAACATTGGTTTGAACCACGCCTCTATCGCACAACTAGTTATTAAGATGCAGATCTGTGTCAAATGAAAAGACCTACAATAATTACTGTTTAACATGCAAAACTATTGTGTATATAAAGATCAACATATGCTATGGACTCATTACGGAAATAGTTTCATTGAACTGAAGCAAACGAATCAAAGATGTCTCGGTGTTGTGCAAAGGTTATTCTCATCCTGTGGATGGCTACGTTGGTAGATATACATTTTTCAAATACATATATAAGAAAAAACAACAACTGATATTTTGCACTTACAGTGCCTGGGAAAAGCAAACTACGATGTGAGATGTGAATCGATCGAGAATCTAAAGGGGGATGAAGAAACCCTGTTTGAATTCGAATTCAAAATACTTGGGAGAGATCGAGTTTTGAATGGATCTGCTAACTATCACGTTGACATGGATGAGCAGTATGACGTATGGGTGGATATCGCGACATTTAAGAATAGACAATGGATTCCAATGAATTTGAAATTACGAATTAAGCCATGCGATTTTATGAGGAACGTTTTTGCAAGGTTCTTTGCATCTTCGTTTTTGGACTCTAACTTTCTATCCGAAGATATGTGCCCGATGCGCAAAGGTCAATACTATCTCAAAAATGTTGCCTTGTCCACTGATAATTGGCCCTCGTTCCTTATAAAGGGTCTAAACAAATGTCGTTTTGCCTTTATGAAAGATGGCAAGGTTGTAGGTGGCTTTGAATTGGTCATTAATTTATTTGATCGAAACACTTGAGCGATAAAATAAATATATAAAAAGTACTATTTTCCGCGGCTTAAATGAAGGTTTGTCACAGCAGCTCACCAATAATAGGTATCAGAAACGGGATAAATGTATTTATAAAACACAAAACATATGCATTAATAGGTAAAAAACATCTCAATCTAAGAAAAATTAAGGGAAATACGGTATACAAATGTCCATACGCATAGAAGAACTTGGTTGACAAGCAACAATGACGTCACATTTCGTACACACTTACGTTTTATGCTTTGGCCGTTTTTGTTTGAACCTTATTAATAAAACAATCCAATGAAAACGAGTTCTGATATCTAGCCAATCCTCAACAAAATTTATTGAGGAATTGCATAAAATTATTTGTTTAGGGCTGAGAGGGCCAACTAGCTAGTAATATTAAACAGAATATCAAATTCGAGGAATATCAACGCTGAATGTTTTGAAAAAAACAATCGATACTATCGTGATAGTATCGGGCTCAAATAATTATTAAAAAACTATTGAAACCCTTTAGGAACTTGTCCATTGTAAAAATTATATGCCACCTGTCGATTTGTTTACAAATGTGTCTTCGTATTTTATAGCAGCCAATCCAAACATATCAAAAGCGCAACGACTGTAGCTCGATACTATCATGATAGTCGCCAAACCGTCGATAGTAGAGGCTAGCAGTAAAATATCGATGCTATCGATAGTGCCCTTGATGGTTTGACACCTCTATTGCAAATAAAAACACACAATCTATATAATTGCAATCGGAGCAACAAGAGCAACAATACTACTAGTGCGTAACCGACGACCCGACTCCCATACTCGTGCAGATTACGTTGCGGGCGGAGAATATATTGGTGACGTCGCCCTCTAGGGCGTTGAGCAAACAAACGAAACGTAACGCGAAACGTGTAAACGTCGTAGAAAACGATAAAGCAGACGAAAGAAAACGAATCAAATACGCAGCAGACACAATAGAGGTGACGCGCGAGAGAGAGCGAGCGAGCAGGCAACAGCTAAATAAGCAACAAGATTTGTTTAAATCTATTAATTTTTGGCATATTTTCGCATTTAGTGTGCTTTTTTAAAGTGTTTGTGCCGTGCGTGCGTGCTGTGGCGTGGGTTCCACAAAAGTTTTTGTAGAGCGCAACCCCTGTTCGAAATTGTATCGGTAAATGCAGCGCCGCAAACATGTGCAGCCTAACTTTGAACAACATTGTGAATGTGACGCAGCAGGATTTACACGACCTATTAGAGATTTTCGAAAAGAAATCCTTCGAGGCGGCGGCCTTTGAGGAAGGCACAGCGGTGAGTGTAAGCTAGTGTGTGTCTGTGTGACATACATTTGGTCGCACGTGCTTGTGCTGAAGCAGACATGCAAACCGTAACGGGTATAGTGTGCGCCTACCACAAGGACACGTCAGAGTGCCGTTACTCCCGGTGCCGCGCCCCAAAAAGTGCGGCTTAAATCAAAATGGCTGCCGTCAAGTCTCGGTCTGCCCTGAATCGCACACAAATCGTATTCCTCAAGAAATCAATAAGCATCTTGTCCACTATGAGACTCTCATTCATTGGGTCTGGCTATGCCAAGTGGTATGCTCATTTTGACCCGACCCCCCCGTCTGGCAAGCCTCCGATGATGAACGGAATTCAATGGAGAAACTATAATGCCTAGAAACGCTGCACCCGAACTGCCATCTCGCATTAATGAATTTTGCTAAGGAAACGGCTGAACATAATGTACACCGATCTGTTAAGATTCACTCTGGAGTTCGTATTCGGGAACATTAATGCCCGGCACATCTGATGTTACAGCAACCACATGGGGGAGCCAGTAGGCTTTTAAATGGTTTGGCCCCATTTCCACCCCCGATTGTCACGCATGGCCCTTCAATGCTAATCGCCGGTGTTATCGGCTTACTTAGCCGGCAACGGCAACAACAAATTATTGTTCCGCTACCCTCCTCTGCAGTTCTCTGATAACTGGGAGGAGGGTTAAATAGTATCTACGGAAAACACTTGGCAACAAAGAAAGAAAATCTAAATAAAAACTTGGCACGTTCATATCTAACGTTTCCATTGAGCTGCTGCTGCTGCTGCTGTTGCTTGTTGTTGCTGCTGCTGCTGGTGTGCAGCTGCTGTTAAAATAATTAATATATTGCATAGCGAATGCCAATTGCATTGCCAATGTTTGAGTTGCAATAAAAGACTTTGTTGCAGCACAACAGCACACACACACTCGGAAAGTATTTGCTGACTGGCTGTTTATCAAACAGTGGTTTTCCTTATCAGACACAAAACCCAACCGCAAAACAAGCGCCAGCTTTTCAACTTGATTTTCCACAATACACACACCTATTGCCCCGGTTATCTGTGGAGCGGGGTGGCGATTTTACAGCAACAAGTTGGAACGCCTTGGGCCAACAGATGCACATACTACATACTATGGGATACCCAGCACATTCATTTTGGATAAGAAAATATTTTTAAATGGGCTATGAACGAAAGAAAAAAACGCAATAAGAAATTATTGTATGTAGAACAGCATATAAAAATAAAGGGGAGAGGCTACTTGCACAGATATGCCGAATATACCCCTGTACAAATAAAGGGCATCAAAACCTGCACCTTGATACACAAAGCCTTGCATTTGACGGAGAGGGTGCAAAGGGTATATTTTGTTATTATTCTAATTAAAGATGTGGCACTGCAAAGAGTTCGAGGTTAATGTCAGCTCGCAATGGCTTGATTAGATTAGTATGCTGACTAAATACAACACTTTGGGCTGGAATAATTGGGTTGGGGTGAGGTAAGCGGGAGAACAATAATGCCTCAACTTATTGTATATTACACCTGGGCAGAAATTGAGGGATACTTGCGGCTATGCGCACAGAAGGCGTGGTGGGATTCGATCTGGAGCCGAAGTTCGTCACCCGAACAGAAGCGAAGGGTACGTGAGAGTATATTCACAATATTGTGACCGCAACTGTAGCTTACAGCTAACTAAAGCACACTCCCATGTGCATTCTCTCCTTGTGGTTAGCCCAGCCACAGTGTATTAGTGCAAGGGGAGGCATTCACAGCAAGAGATAGCAAGAGAATCAGAGTGAAGTGTGACTTGAAGAGCGGGAATGGCTCCACACGCACACCATGCGCCCAGAGCGGCAACTCCCAAACTTTCGCTCATTCTTTTTGCACTCTTTCTGTTATCGGAGCAGCAAACAAAAACTAAAATACAAAAATAGCTTTCGTTCGGCACGTGACCAAAACAATTTACGTCTTAGATAAGGCCTGTGGTCTGGAGTTATCAGCGAGCAGCAAGCAGTAACTGATAATGGAATCGCTTTCAGTTTTAATCGGATCAAGAGCCAACAGAAAATACCACAAAATGTACACCAAGATATTGAAACATTTATTATGCAGCACATCCAAAAAAAAAAAAAAACACCCAAACAAAACATTCATATTTCTAGATAAGTTGCAGCAGAGACACCGAATTTGTTGGGGCACCTTCTAAGCCGTTGCGCTTAACCATCCTGGAAAGCCCGCCTAATCTCCTCCTCGAAGTCAGGCGTCTCCAGGTCCATGCGCCGATAGTCCGAAATTCCCTCCATCTCTAGTCTGTCCTGGGCCCAGAGGATCAGCTTGATGAGGAACATCATTTTCGGCTGGACAATTTCCCCACCCTCGTACTTGAGAATGGCCGCGTTCAGCTCCCCGGCCACCTGCTGCCTGTAGGCGGGCTTCATCAGGTCCCCGTATGGACTCTCCTCGGGCTTATCGAAAGCCAGCAGGGCCAGGGCGCGTTGCATCTCTCGGATGTTGTCCGAGTGTACCTCGCACAGACCAGATTCCTTGCTCTGGGCAAAGTCGAGGGCCTGCTCCACCTTCTGCTCCCGTATAAGCTCGATCAGCCGCAGCTGCTGCATGTGAAAGTACATGTAGTTGTCCGTCTCGAAGAGCTGCGGATACAGCCTGTTGGCCAGGTCCATGGCATACTTCACTTGGCCACTTCGCACAGCATTGCGGATCCTGACGCGATCATCGACGCTGTCCACCAGACAATTCGGCTCTAGCGCCGATTCGGTCTTGAAGCGCTGTGCCGCCTCCTGGTAGCCCTCTGTGCATGTATGTGGGTGGGGGGGTTAGGGGGGATGTTAGGTTAGAGCCACTTTAAAAGGTTTCCCGGCTGCGGGGCAGAATCTGTGAGAATGCAAACCTGTGATCAGATAATTCATCACCAAGCGATTTAGGTCCTTCTGCTTGACCTGAAAGCTCGTCATTCGTTGTGCCCACAAAGTATTGGGGTTGGATCCAGCCATAGTATACGTAATAGGTACTAAAAGAGAGCGATGGGCTGGGCTTCGTACTGCCTCAGGTCTTACCTCTGAAAAACAACTTCAATTAGAATAAAAACATATCTGACCCTAGTAATTTTTGGAGCCTAAGGAATATAAACTCTCCCTTAAAACAGCATCCAATGTCTGTCCTGAGCTGAAACCTCAGATAGGTACACATATGATCATTATCATCAGCTCTATAATGGTGATGATCATTATTCCTTTTTTTTTTGTATATTGCTTTTTTGTTTTATTTATTTTTATTTGGATTTTTTGCACACTTGATGATTTATTTATATAAAAAAAACCTTGGCCGAAACGGCATTGAATGTTGTTGCAAATGCAAAATATATTTAAATATATGTATGTGTGTGTGTGTGTGTGTGAGTGTGTACCTATGCATGTATGTATGTATATATGAATGTTGCCTGCCTGCGCATATCGTGTGGAGCGCCATCTCCCTCCGGGTGTGATTCGTGTGCGGGCGCCAAAATGTACGCCAACTGAATGCCCATAGCCCCACCGTAATGCTAAAAATAGCAATAATTTGGTATACTTTTAAATAATTTTTTCACTTTCCCCCAGAGACATTTTCACTCTCTTTCTTTCTTTTTTTCTTTCTTATAGAATTTGTATAATTTATTGTTGCCACCGAACCCACCTGTTGTTGTAGTTGTTGCTATAGTCGTTGTTGCTTTTGCAGTTTGCTGCTTATGCTAATGTTGCAAATTATGAAAACTTGTCAGCCGTAGCCGTAGACAATATGCAGCAGGGAATTGGTCTCCAAGGTAATTGAGGAGCCACCCAGAGGCTGCGGAGGGACTTGTATATAGACAGCTACTAAAGCTGCAGGTAGGTCCCAGGTCCAGGTCCAGGTCCAACTTCGGCCACAAAATGTTGGCCTGCGCTACGTTGAGCGTTTCCTCGAGCACTGGACTGGTCCCTGGATAGCTGCACTTGGTCTTGTATTGGGGCCCGTGTCTCTGGTTTTCTGTATCCCGCCTCTGCATTCCAGTCTGCAGCGAAAATGCTGCTTCCTGCGCCCACGCAGCCCTGTGCTGCACTCATTTTGGGGGTTGCAACTAAAGGAAAACTTTCCGCGCAGCTCTCCTACAGTGGTACCTCGGCCAGGCATGACGCATGTACGATGCTGCTTCTTCGGCTGGCCTGGCTACTGGGCAACGCTCTCGGGTCTGCTGGACGCCTATGCCCGTTGGCAGAGCTCTGTGCGGCTTCCCCTCCCAGCCACGCCCTGGCAGATGCAGCTGCAAGCCGTGCCGCAGTCACTGTGTGGGCGCTTCGAAATACGCGGCACAGGAGCGCATAAAACAGAGCAGTGACACGGCATCTGCCAACACACCTTCCAGCGCAACTGCAGTTCCGCGCACAGTGGGACACAGACGGGGATAATATAATGCAAGTCCGCGTACTGTATGATTATTAAGGATTGTTTCAAGTAGAAGATCCACATCCCTTATCCACTATTATGTCATAATTCTAGCTGTTCTGAACTGATCGCTTCAAGTGAAAGTTCTGTTCGTTCTGCACCAGCAACTCCCCCACACCTCATAGAGATTTAAGGTTTGAAAATTATTCAAGCCTGGCAAATGCAATTTATACGACTCGGACTTTGCCCCACTGTGGGGCATAACGTGATGATAACGACAACGACATCGACATCGACACAACGATGACTCGGTTGTGACCTTTTATGATTTCCTGTTGCACATTGAACTTTACGCCCACGCCTGGGCACGTGCCCCCCACACCACCGTCCTTGAACGACTTCGCGTGTGCATTGGGGCAGCTGTTGCTGCAATGTGCGTGGCTCGCACCGCAGACA
Source organism: Drosophila obscura (assembly GCF_018151105.1). Lineage (NCBI taxonomy): Eukaryota > Metazoa > Arthropoda > Insecta > Diptera > Drosophilidae > Drosophila > Drosophila obscura. The sequence continues at coordinate 8,271,178 of NW_024542774.1, read as the reverse complement.
CTTGTGACAGGTGCCCAGCAGCAGCAACAGGCACCGCCGAATGAAGGAGGTGGCCGGGCGGCATTACTACATTGCGGCATCAGTGGGGGCCTGAGCTGCAGCTGCTGGAAGTGCACGCGGGGGATGCAGCAGCCGATCGGCGCATGTCCAAGAGCGAAAAGAGAGAGAGAGAGGAAGCGTGAGTTCGATTTGATTAAGGGTCTCAAAATGGGAGTTCCAATGCTTCCAGAGATGCTGCATCCCAGACCCAAACCCAAACCCAACCCTATCCCCACCCTCACCTATGCGGCATTATGATGGCAATAAATTGTGAAATTCCTCTGCTGGTAGGGTTAACTGCGTCGCAACAGAAGGTACCACGCATCCATGATTAGAAGAAGGGCGTCGCTGGCGTCGCGCGATGTTGCAATAACCCCACACCCGCGCGCGCTCTTTCAGATGGATTGGATTGGATGCTGTTGCATGTTGGTCCTTCTGGAGTGGTGTGGCGGTGCCTGTTGCTGCTGTCTTCTGCACGCCTGCTAGCTGGCAGATAAAATCGATAGTATCTGAAATGGCAATGCCGTCTTTTCAGGGAATGGATTGTGGCAGTGGCAATGGCAATGCTGTGTGCTGTGCAGGAAATGGCAATGCTCCAACCTATTCTCGATGAGCGGAAGGTGCGCTGGGTGGGTGCAAACAGACGGAAGGGGCGATGAGGAAAGAAAATGAAACAAATTGCTTTGTGTGTCAGCTTTTGTTAAGCCATCAGAGTAATTGAACTTTTTCCACAAGTGATAGAAAGGAAATCAGAGGAAATAGAAAATAGAAAGTGAATCCTAAAGCTCTGCTCTTTTCGCATTTTATTTACAATTTAGTAAGTGATTTACTGTACGATAAATGACTTTCCAATCGTCAGAATAACGCCAATAATTCTATTTCAACTATCTTTGTGGGCGAGTAGAAATGTCTTCCTGATTGCCGTCAGACAATCGAATAAATTAAGTAAATAAATTATGATGAATAGTTAGCTGCATTCCTGCCCAGCCCCAGCCCCACATACTCGTACTCCCCCACTCATTGTGCGTAGCGCCCACTTCTTCGATGTCATATATTGTGCTCAATTACAACCCAATGTGCCAAACCAGATGCTGCCATTGGGGGGGCGCTGAACAAAACCCAGAGTTTGGCTCTTCCATGTGGCCCACAACAAAGCTTCCGGCTCAAACGTGTTTGCTTGCTCTCCCTCCCCCAAAAAAACAAACACGGTTTCAGAGTCGGTTTGAAAGTTGTCGGGAAGATATGTAGCTCGGGTCTGTTTTCTGCCACATGCAGCACACACATATGCATATGTATGTATATGCACTCTGCACTGCACTAGCAATTTGCATATTAAAAGCTCACTAATCAAATTAACAGAAGAGCAGGTGGCATAAGAAAGAGAAGATCGACGATAAGCGAGTTTATAGTAGTTTTGATACATCGGAAATTGTAGATCTGGAAACTGGAATCTGATTCCGAATACTTAAGTGTCCAACTAGAGAGCATTCATTGTATTTTTGATACATCGGAAATATGTTTAGTACATATTTTAAGCCTCTCTCTGCCAGCCCAAGCCAGGCTGCAAGCTCCCCCCAGTCATGAATATTCTGATCAAGTTGATTTCTGGTTTTCGGTGCCTTTGAACGATGATAAATACGAAATGCTGAAAACAAGGCATTGCACATTTGAAAGCTTATGCATGAATCGTGTAAACGAAACGAGAACAAGGAGAATCGAAACACGGAAGCGGCCCATGCCTGGTGCCCTGCTCTGCTCTGTGTACATGTACATGGGGTGTGGTCAGTGGCCCCCCACTCGAAGTTGGACCTGTTTTGAGCGCTGAATAATTCATTCAAGAAAAGCCATTTTCCCTGTCGCCGACCCAGATTGATGAATATGCAACAAGCGCGGGAATCGCAGTCACAGTCGTGTCGGGTACGGGTCCGTCCTGCGTCCCAGGCTCGGGGGGCCTCTGCCGATAAGCCAAGCCAAGTCAAGCCAAGTCTGTACCGCAAATGCAAGCAGAGCGCGAAAGAAACCGTTGTTTCGCTGCACTCTGTGCTCTCCATCGCTCTCTTTCTTTTCCTGCTGCTCGCCTGGCCTTAGACCGGCACGGGCTCCGTTTGGTCGCGCTGCTTGCTGGTTTCTTGATTTGTGGGATTTCTTTTTGCTGCTGGTGGCTTTGCTTCTTTTTCTTTTCTGCTTTTTTTTTCGGTGGAGCTCCGCAGAAAACTGAGAAGAAAAGTATGCCGCTCCACGCAGCGTTGATTTCTGTTGGCCCAGCATCGGCAAAGTCTTTGAAATCCGGGTTTGTAAGAAAACTGCATTGCAGCTCCCGAAGCAGAGTTGCGTCTGGGTTTTGAATTTGTTATTTGGGTCAACGATAATGATTGTGATGATGATGCTGGCTCTGGTGGGAGGATGATCATCATCTCACAAACTATTTCTCTGGCGCTGTAAAAACTATTTCGCGCGTTTGTTTGTTGTTTTTAAGTTTTTACAGCGCCTTATTAACAGGCGCACAGCGAAAAGCGAACGCCAACTGGCGGACAGTTACAGTTGCATGCAGTGGCTGCTCTTTCTTACAAAAGAAAAGACAACAACAATGGCAACAACAGCGGCCACCAAGCAGTTCAATGCACACAACAGCAACAGCTTTTCTCTCTCTGTGTGTGTACACACTGTGTACATGAAATGGCAGCCAGCGTCTCCAACTTGGAAGAGTACTCTCTGTCTTTCTCTCTCTCACACACACACACACACACTGCTATCGATAAGACTGTGGTTTAATACCCTTGTGGAGAGAGAGAGTATTATAATTAAGGCCAGATATTTGCAACACAGAAGAAAGCGAAAGCTGCTGTCGATCAGCATTAACAAACGAAAATATGTAGCCTGTCTATCGGTGCGATCGGTCACAAAAATAAATTTGTGCGAGAAAAATTGCATAGTTCTGAACATATTCCAACCGAAACTAATTCTTCCTAGCTTTGCTTAAGAGAACGATCGATCTGAAAGGGTATCAGAAGCTTCGACCCTAAAGATGGCCTTTCTTTTTTTTGGCATCCATCCGCTCCGTCTCTCGCTACCAAACACTTGTGCAAACTGAGAGGGGAATATAATTTCTAGCGATTTGTAGTTGTTTTTGCTGTATCGAAAACTTGCATGGAATGTGTTTTTATAGAAAAATTGTATAAATAAAGAAATTATATTCGATTTATTTAATTATATGTACATACATACATACGCCCTGCCTAACCTTTTGCTTTTGCGTGCTCCCCTTCTCCACGAAGCAGAAGTAATTGCGTTTTAGTTGTTTTGCTCGTTTGCTTCGCTCTCCATAGTTTTGGCACAAACTCACTCACTATATTACTCACACACACACACACACGAAGGTCTTTGTTTTCACCACGTTTGTTGTGCTCTGTAGTTCGCTTTTGTAGTTGCTGTTCCTTTGTCTCTCTCGTTTTTTGCACATTTCTCTTTGCTTCTGTCCCTGTGTTTGTGTGCCAAAAACCTGTTTCGTCCAAGGTGTTTGTGTGTGAGAGTAGTGCCGCCTGATTGTTCGTCGCGTCGCCTTTATCTAGTTTTTTGTTGTTGTTGTCTGGGACAGCTGGCGGCTGTGGCTGTGACCCTCCTTTCCACCCTTCCCCCTACGTTGTCTGCTAGTCTGGCTATTTATAGCCTGGCCGATGCAGCCTTTACATTTTCCCCCAGACCTGAAATCAATTCAATGCAATATATCTCGACAAACAAAAATGTGTTTGCTGGCAAAAATTATTATTATAAAATGTTCTTGAATTAATTGATGTAACAGTAACGACAGCAATACCTACCGATAGCCCTTCCAGTTCTTCCAAGTTCTTCCTTCCAAGTTCCATTGAACTCAAGATCCAAAGAACAACGCAGCAACACAAGATCAGCTCGAATCAGAAACCAGTTGCTGCACTTCTCTGTCTAATCTCTCTGTCCATTAAGACGCCAGGCAGCGGCGGAGTCCGACGGGCAGCTTTGATTTATGCAAGCAATTGACTTTGCATGTCATTTGTTCATAATATATTTAATAATGGTGTTTAAGAAAAGAATATTGCTAATGGGAATATGCACAGGAATTAATTGAGTGCGTGAGGAGGGGTCATTGGATCGCGATACTCCGAATGGTGCCTCAAACGAAAGCTTGAAAGTTTCCCAGTGTACCAAGAGGCACATCTCTGTTTCGTAAATAGCTAAACTGATCGATATCCTTTTACAATTTCGTTCACAGGAGTACGAGATCTCCAAGAAATGCGAATATCTGTTTAAACTCGACTACAGCCTCATTGAGCTGGACAACTCGAATGGCCTGCTCAGCCCGCGCTACCCTGGAAGGATACTCATACCCGAATACGAGCATGGACACATGGCCAAGACCCTCATACCGGGCAATGGATTGTTCGGTGCAGGAGGCGGATCCTCGGGGACAACGGCCACGGCAACGCCACTCAACAGCAGCGCCGGCAGCAACTGCAGCGACGGTGTGGGCATCCAAGCATTTGTCACCTTTGCCAATCCCCTGCACACCCCGGCCCAGCCTCAGCCTCAACCACAGCCACAGCATCCTCAGCAGCAGCAGCAGCAGCCGCCGCCATCGACACAGCCCGCGCAGCAGAACACCATCTACGAGGACCAGTACGATATACAGCGGATGAGGGAACTGGTCACGATGGCCAAGTATGCGCGATGCCGTCAAAGATTCGCCGTTCCCGTCATCATGTACCGGGGCAAATACATTTGCCGGTCGGCAACGCTATCGGGGATGCCGGAGACGTACGGCCGCAAGGTAGTGGACTATGCGTACGACTGCCTCAGCGGAAATTATGCGACACCCAACGGGGAGGAGAACGACGCCGACTCCACAGACGAGTCGCTGATCAATCACATAAACGACCAGTCGCAGTCGCAGTTCAGCTACGACGAGGTCATCAAGAGCGACATCCAGCTGCTGCACACCCTCAATGTGTCCACAATTGTGGATCTCATGGTGGAGAACCGCAAGATCAAATACTTCATGGCGTAAGTGATTGGGATTTGCGATGTATATATCTACATATGTCGGAAGGATAACCATAATTCATTATTTCAGTGTATCCTCATCGGAGAAGGCTGATCCCAGCAACCATTACAAGAGCTTCAACCTGCTGTCGCTTCCGTATCCGGGCTGCGAGTTCTTCAAGAAGTTCCGCGACAACAACTACATGGCCAAGAATCTGCACTACAACTGGAAGCAGTCGTTCAACGATGCCAACATCAACATACCCAATCTGGGTCCCGCCGCCGACATTGACATCATTTGGCCGGAGTACCGCGACTGGGATCTGGTCTCCATCACACAGAACTATCTGCGGGCGACGCTCAAATACATACAGGAGGATAACTCTGGCCTGCTCATACACTGCATCAGTGGCTGGGACCGCACTCCGCTGTTTGTCTCCTTGGTGCGGCTCTCCCTCTGGGCGGACGGACTCATTCATCAGTCGCTGAACGCCATGCAGATGGCGTACTTCACACTGGCCTACGACTGGTACTTGTTTGGCCACCAATTGCCGGATCGCCTCAGGCGGGGCGAGGACATCATGTTCTTTTGCTTCCACGTGCTAAAGTTCATCACGGACGAGGAGTATAGCATTGTGGAGCATCGGAAGCGGACCAAGACCTCGAGCAGCAGCGGGAGCAGTGTCATAGTCATCAAGTCCGACTGCTGCGACGATGAGCCGCTCAAGGAGTGAGTGCAGATGCGAGGAGACATTTCATGATCAGCTTTTTAACCGCTTTCCCTTCTTCCTGCGCAGAGACTACATCCTGGCCTTCGATCAAGATAGCAACGACAGCTATTCAAACTGTTCCAACTGTGATATGTCCATAACAGATAACTTCTATGCCACCACAGCGGCCGCATCTGCGCCAGTCAATCCGCTCACCAGCAGGTCTCCCAATCCCAAGCGGTAATCGAATTGTTGCTGAGAGCCCCACCAGCGAACACTGCGAACTGACCCTTCTGCATCGTTTCAGCTCCCGCACTAGCCCGATTTCGGTGCCCGGCTCGAACGCGCGACAGCGTCAGGAGTCCACATCATCGAACGGCAGCTGGCAGGTGGTCACCGACACCGGATCCATCGACTCCATGATGAACGGCAGCTACATGATGCGCTTTGTGGCGCAACAGACGGCGGAAGCCACCTCGAACATTCCCATCTGCAATGGCGGCAACGGCTATCACTGCAGCAACAACACAACAACATCCATGGGCAGCGGCAGCGGCAGTGGCAGCGGCAGCAGCATCAGCAATGGCAGCAACACAACGCACGGTTTCCCAAACGGTTCCTCCAAAGATGTGGGTGGCAGCACATCTTCCAGCAAACAGTGCATAAACTTGTAAGTCGCCCACCAGGCATCAGATCCGCAGGATCCCGTACTCATCAATTGTTTGTTTATTTTGTTTCTCTTCTTGGCAGACGTAAGCAACGCCTCAATGCGGTGCGAGCCATCTTCATACAAGCGTACGGCAAGACAATTGGACTGAAATTCAAAGAGGGCTCCTCCATGAACCTGGCCACGTTTATTGGCAATCTGGCGGACCAGCTATTCTGAGCAGACACACCCAGAACCAGACCTTCTACACTCAAACAAAGGCCTAGGGCCTAGCTAGGCCTTCTTCGACCTGTTGCAATCGATCTTGTTTGTGTTAGCTTTCCGCCTGTTTGTTTGTTTCTTGTTATAGTGCTGCGCTTTTCCACATTGACTGTATTTTGTAGACGTACACCTACCTGTTGAATTGCGTTCTTGCGACTGTTTGTTGAATATGTATGTAATGGCCTCTAATGATAAGCATCAAATGAACCTAAGTGTACCCGAGTTCCGACAGGGAACCAGGAACCCTACAACTCCTAGACAACATGCATAGTACAACTCGTTCTCTGACCTAACTAAGCCCCCAGGCCCGTTTAGTCCTTGTCCGTTATCCCGCCTGCCGCATCCAGTTTCCGCTCCAACTCCCACTTCCGGTCCCGCATATATTTGTTTGTTTAGTTAACAGTTCATCAAGCATGCGAAGCAAACGAAATATGAATGAAACCCAATTCGGATTAAAGAATAGCCTTAAGTTGTAATTTATAGTAATGTATTTTTTAAAATAAACTTATGTGCATTTGATGTAAATGGATTTACGTCTTTTGGGGCGCCTTGCGATGCTGGACAACGGCATGAAGTCGTGCAGATCAATGCGCTTCACCCGAACGCGCACTTTCTTTGTGTAATACTTGGCGCTCTTGATCGGTATGTAGCGCAGATTCTCAATTAGAGCGGCATCAGCTTGGGGCTTGTCTACGGCAGTGACTTGTTTCTGGTTTACCTCTGCTGGTTTGTTTCCCCGTTTATTTTCCATCTCAATGGCAAGCTCAATGGCCGCAATGGCCACCTCCACCTCTGTCTTAAAGTCCAGCGGCGGGGAAACAGACGGCGCGCGCTCAATAGCTTCGTTCTGGGCACCAATCGGTGCTGAATCAGTCGCTGCGTGATCAATACGTTCAACCAAATTGCTCGGGCAACCTTGCTGCGGTGTGGCAACAGTCTTCGTTGACGGGTTATCAATGACATCCTTGGCACAAAACACATTGCTAATGACCAGATTTGACGTTTTGATACTGCAACCTGGGGTGGCAGAAGCTGGTGATTGGTTTGCTTGGACTGGTTTGATATCAGAGCCTTCGAGCGTAAGTCGTGCCAGAGCCGATATGGGCAGCTCTTTCACCCGAATAGACCGTAGAAATTCATCATATTCAACTTTGATTGTGGCCTTCTCATCGGGACCTACCGGCACAGAACCACGTGTCTCCAGCTCGAGTTGAAATATGATGTCGAGGAACTCGGCTTCCAGTCGGCGGCGCTCCATCCTCGTCATTGACTCCACCAATGGCAGCTGGGAGAGAAGAAAGTTCTGGGCCATAGTCAAGTCGATGGGGGGCTCCACTATTTCCGCATTTAGCGAGCGTTCGATCTCCGTTACAATGGTAAACAGTTGAAAGGGAATCTCCTTCGCCTTCGAAAGGGCGCCAATAACTGGTAGGAGCATATTCCACCGCCACTGCAATTCATCAGGGGAGAACGGAGCACTGAGCGGAAGGTCCTCGTAGCTGGCATTAAACTCCACGGCAATCTGTTTCCAGGCCCACTCGGTGTAGTCTGAGTCCTGCTCCGACTGTGCTGCTTTGCTATACAAAAATGGATACTTAAAAATTAGCTGCAGCAGACGCAAGTCGTTCACAACTATCATCGAACTAAGATTTTTGTTTGATATATTAATTTCCATTGGGCTGACTGCAGCGTCCATTTCGGTAGTCGGATCAGCCATTATTCGGCAACAGATTATATTATCCAATTTTTGTTTACCGACCTCAAGAAAATTGTTGTGTTTTCCAAAACATTAAAATCAGTGTGACCGCGGATTTATCCATCATATATACCGCCATCAGAAATATACCTTGTCATTGTCAAAATATACCGTAAATAGAATAAGAAACAGATTTAAAAATTTAAATACTTAAAAGCTTTTATAAATGATCTCCAATAGAGAAAAGTTTAATACGGATACAAATTTTTGATTTAAACGTTATATTTAGAAAATGAGAAGGTATATTTCTGAGGGTCTGACGGTATATTTTATCTATAAATCTGCGGTCACACTGCTAACGCTAGCGTCGTGAAAAAAGCCGCAAAATAAAAACAGACAAAACGGGCGTTTTTGAGTATTTTTGCAAGAAATCAAGCTGAAAAGTAGTGCCGACGCACCAAGATGAGTGGCGGCAATATGCTATATGGCGGCGACGAAATTGGAGCCCTAGTTTTCGATCCAGGCCACCACTCGCTGCGTGTGGGCTACGCGCAAGAGGACTCGCCAAAGGCTGAGATACCCTCTGTTGTCGGCATTGGGGCATCCCCAACAGCCCCGGATACGAATCTCGATCCAGAGACCAAAACTGACAACAATGTGACGCCCAACAGTGAGTAGAACATTGGCAATATGTTTGTATCATTGCATATAACCCAACCACCCCTAGATGCCGACTCGCGCAAGTACTATGTAGACACAAACTATGTGAATGTTCCCCGTTCCCAAATGGAGGTTCAGACTTACATGAAGGATGGCATGATCGACAACTGGGAGCTCTTCGAGAAGGTTATTGACTATGCCTACGCAAATGTCATACAATCGGAGCCGGAGTACCATCCGGTGCTCTTCTCCGAGGCGTCCTGGAACGTGCGCAACAACCGCGAGAAGCTCACCGAGCTGATGTTTGAGAAGTACAATGTTCCAGCATTCTTCTTGGTGAAAAATGCCGTGCTGGCTGCTTTCTCCAGCGGGCGTGCCACGGCGCTTGTGGTGGACAGCGGCGCCACGCATACATCGGCCGTGCCCGTCCACGAGGGGTATGTTCTTTCGCAGGCGGTGGTAAAGTCCCCCCTGGGCGGAGACTTCCTCTCCCGCCAATGCAGACAGCATTTGGATAAGCTTAATATCGACTTGTCGCCGGTGTATAAAATCGCCTCGAAGGATGTGGTCAAGGAACGGGACAATGCTCGATTCACGCTGCGGAAGCTACCCGAAAATCTCACACAGTCCTGGCAGAACTACATGGTTCAGCTAATGATGCAGGACTTTCAGATGAATATTCTGCAGGTGCTGGAGAATCCCTTCGACGAGCGTGTAGCCGCCCAGATACCAACTGTCCACTACGAGTTCCCCAATGGATATCACCAGGACTTTGGCTCAGAGCGTTTCAAAATTGCCGAAAGCCTCTTCGACAACGCCATGCTGGGTGCTGGCCAATTGGCGTCCACCAGCGTGGGTATGTGCGATGCGGATGTTCGCCTCTCGCTCTTCGGCTCGGTTGTGGTCACAGGTAAGGGATTCACTTGAATGATCCTCGCAGCATTGCTCATACATATATGCCCATTGTTCAGGTGGCAACACGCTGCTCCAAGGCTTTCCCGAGCGTCTCAATCGAGATCTGCAGCTGCGGGCGCCCTCAAATACGCGTCTGAAAATGATTTCGGCCAATGGGAGTGTTGAAAGGAGGTTCGGTGCCTGGATTGGGGGCTCCATACTGGCCAGCATTGGGACGTTCCAACAGATGTGGATATCTTCGCAGGAGTACGAGGAGGCTGGAAAGAGTCAGGTGGAGCGCAAGTGTCCCTAAACGCTGCCGTTTGGTCATTAACGTGAACGAATTCCAATTGTAATTTTAATTTTAAAGACGAAAATCTATGTAATTATATAAATGTGAACTTTTAAATGCGTTCGTCGGATACAGATACAGATAAACCCACCAAACGACATCACAAAGGCAAACAGTTCGATATGTAAGGGGATTTCATTTGCTTTTCTCACTGTTTATCGGTCGCTGGTGTTTTACGTTCCGGTTTGATTGTCGCTTCCCCGGTCAGATTGGTCTCCGGCTCCAGTTCGTACTGAATGGAGATGGAGGTAAGTTTTGGCACACGTTTCCTGTAGTTTTTGGGATATATCGGTGGTATCATTGGCCGTCGCCGCCTTATGGTGTCTTGTGTGATTTCGGTGCATAGTTTTAGAAAACGTCACATGGCTCCAGACATTGTATTGTTGCACACACATTGCTAAAGCAAGAAAAACAATTCTTGAATCAATTAAATAGAGAATATCTTCACCTACCTTGGCATTTAGAATGTCCTCCGACCAATCCTCCTTGGCAATACGTCCTACAGCATTCACCAGAATCTTCTTCACCTTGATGACATTCTCGGCAAAGGTCTTGAGGACATCCTGTACGTTCACTCCCTCGCATCCCATGCGCCAGCAGTCGTAGTCGGTGGCAATCGCCACAGAGCCGTACAGTAGGCCGGCCTCTTTGGCCAGCACAACCTCTGGGCACGTGGTCATATTGATAAGGTCGCCACCCCATTCCCTGAACATGAGACTCTCAGAGCGCGAGGAGAAGCGAGGTCCCTCGATCGTCACAATTGTCGCCTTCTCGTGGGCAGGAATCTCCAGTTCCTTGGCCGCCTCGATTAGTATGTTGCGAGTGCGCTCACTGAAAGCCGGATACATGGGCAGGTGGCAAACACCACGTGGACTGGTGGCTGAGCCATCGTAGAACGTTTGTGAGCGTTTTGTGGTGCGATCTATGAAATCGTGCGGCATCACCAGGTTGCCCGGCTTGATTTGCTCACGCAGTGAACCACATGCCGTGGACACAATCAGGTGGGTGCAGCCCACCTGGCGCAAGGCCCAAATATTGGCACGGTAATTCACATTGGAGGGCATAATATCATGTTTCCTTCCATGGCGTGCGAGCAGCACACACTGCACCCCACCGATTTCGCCTTGAATCAGGGCATCGGACGGCTCCCCGTATGGCGTTTGAATAACTTTTTCCTGGCGGTTCTCCAAAATGTCGGGATCATCCAAACCGGAACCGCCAATAATGCCGATCTGTAGACAATTTGCATGCAACAAATTTTAATAAAAGCGACAGGAAATGGGCGCGTGGGAGGGGCTCTGCTCACCTTGACTGGAATAGGCTCTAGATCAGTGTTTTTACATTTAATGTGTAGCATTGTGGGAGACTGGCGGCGGTTGCTAACGACGGATTTAATTACAAGCTGCTGCGGCTGTCTGGCGAATAATGATACCCGCTGATAGTGGAGTTTGATAAGTGCGTTTGTGTGTGTGTGTATTTGGATGGTAGGGTGCAAAAGCCGCAAAAGTTTGGGCATATTCAACACTCATAATACTTGATGAAATTTATATGTTCATAATCTAAATAACTAGAAAACCCCTTTAAATTAAAGATATAATATCCTGCCGTTATTTTGTTGTTCAAAAATTCAGCACAAATAATAATAAAAGTAGGGTATTTATGGGTCATTGCAGCCGAACTTCCTATCGAATACAAATCGAGTATATCTCATAATGGCGTTTATCAGCACTGTGTCTAGAAATAAGAAGAAGCTCAAAGGTAAACAGCTGGACCGCGTTGCACATGTTTCTTGGGAAATAAAATAGAGGAGATGTACCAACTTGAACAGGACTTTCCAGGCAACGATATCGACGATATCGAGGATCTGATATCTGCCGAAGATGTCAAGCCGCAGGAACGTTACCAGAACAAGAAGAGTGTGACAGTGCGGGCCAAGAAGCGTGTGCAAATCAAGCCAGAGACTGAAGTCGAAGAGAAGCCCACTCCCCGTCCCACCATATACGAGAGTGTTATACCTGGAACTCAAAAGGTGTTTGTGAAGACATGGGGATGCGCCCACAACAATTCCGACTCCGAGTACATGGCCGGGCAGCTGGCCGCCTACGGCTACAAACTAAGCGGCAAAGATGAAGCGGACCTCTGGCTGCTCAACAGCTGCACTGTGAAAAACCCCTCCGAGGATACGTTTCGCAATGAGATCGAGTCGGGTATGAGCAACGGCAAGCATGTTGTGGTGGCCGGCTGCGTGCCCCAGGGAGCCCCAAAGTCCGACTATCTACGTGGACTGTCCGTGATCGGAGTGCAGCAGATCGATCGCGTTGTGGAGGTGGTGGAAGAGACCCTAAAGGGACACAGCGTACGGCTGCTGCAAAACAAGAAGGTCCATGGTCGTCGGGTGGCCGGAGCGCCATTATCCCTACCGAAGGTGCGCAAGAATCCACTCATCGAGATTATATCCATAAACACGGGCTGTCTGAACCAGTGCACATACTGCAAAACGAAACATGCCCGAGGAGACTTGGCCAGCTATCCACCCGAGGAGATTGTGGATCGAGCTCGACAGTCCTTTGAGGAAGGCTGTTGCGAGATCTGGCTAACATCCGAGGACACTGGCGCCTATGGACGAGACATAGGCAGCTCCCTGCCAGAGCTGCTCTGGCAATTAGTCGAAGTCATCCCAGAGCACTGTATGCTGCGTGTGGGCATGACGAATCCCCCCTACATTCTGGAGCATCTGGAGGAGGTGGCCAAGGTACTGCAACATCCACGCGTCTATGCCTTTTTACATGTTCCTGTTCAGGTGAGTGACAAACCACTTTCGAATCGGTTCCTTTAGACTAGTTGCTAGAATCTTTTGTCTCCCACAGAGCGGCAGTGACTCGGTGCTGGGCGAGATGAAGCGCGAATACTGTCGCAAAGATTTCGAGCATGTGGTGGACTTTCTTCGTGAACGTGTTCCTGGCGTCACCATTGCCACTGATATCATTTGCGGCTTTCCCACAGAGACCGAGGAAGATTTCGAGGAGACGATGACGCTGTGCGGCAAATACCGCTTCCCCAGCCTGTTCATCAATCAGTTCTTTCCCCGGCCTGGCACACCGGCGGCCAAAATGGAGCGCATACCCGCCAATCAGGTGAAGAAGCGCACCAAGCGACTCACGGATCTCTTCTATAGCTACGAGCCATATGCACAGCGAGTGGGCGAAATGTACACGGTTCTGGTCACGGAAATCTCTCACGACAAGCGCCACTATGTGGGGCACAACAAAAGCTACGAGCAGGTCCTGCTGCCCATGCGGGACAATCTGCTGGGCACTCGGGTGCATGTCCGCATTACCAGTGTCAGCAAGTTCAGCATGGTGGGTGAGATACTGGACGATGAGCGGGACTGGACGCGTTGCGCACACAAGCAAGAAAAGGCTCCAATGGACCCAACGATTATTACCAGGAGGAATCGAGACAAGCTGATCCAGCGCTATGTGGGCATTGCCCTGGTGGTGGGCAGTCTGGCTTTTCTACTGCAGCTGCTCATCCGCTTTGTCTAGTTCTAGCTCTAGCTCTTGGTGGAGCAATAAAAATGCACCTTTCTTCCGAATTCATAATTTAAGTAACGCTTTGAACTTAAGCCTAGGGATACATTAGAAACTTGTTGCTTGTCCACAGTGGTCGGTGTGGTCCACCTTCTCTCTAGTAGTCGTCGGAGGGCTCCGTGCCGAAGTAGCGATCGCCAAAGTTACCAATGCCGGGTATTACATAAAACTTACTGTTAATCTCCGGATCAAGAGCGGAAGTAACGATTTTAACCTGCAACGAAATGGATTAGATGAAGCGAATGGCCAATGGAAAGATGCTCGAGAGGAACACTCACCTTAGGAAAGGCATATGCTATGGAGTGTACACCGATTTCTGCCATTAGCAGCGAGGCCAGAATGATGTTATCTTCGGGCACATCGTGATCTAGGAGCACACGAATGGCCATCATGGCCGCAGCCCCAGTGGCAACGGTGGCATCCATTAGTATCACCTTGTAGTCTTTTATGTCTTTGGGCAGCCTCAGGTAGTAAAGCTCTGGCTCCCCAGTCTTCAGATTCGTCTGTATGAGGATCTTGCCAATGCGTATGTCCTTGCACACATCACAGACGGCCTGCTCCATGGTCTCGCCGGCACGCAGTATGGAAACGCCGCAGATCTTTCGAGAGTCCATGCGCTTGCCCTCATACAGCACTCCCTGTGGTGTCTCCACGGTGGTCATCTTGAAGGGAAACAGGCTCAGGGCATACTCGATGACCAGGCGTATAAGGCGCTTCGAATAAAAGATGAACTCATCTCTGGACGTATTCCGGCAGCGTATAAACGTGTGCAGGCCCTTGATTTGGGGCGTGGGATCCAGTAAATGCAGAGAATGTGGCATTGGCTGGTCCTTGTACGAGTTGGCCAGCGTCTCGCGCAGCTTGAACCCTCGCTAAATTCAAATGAAATAGAACAACATAATAATGAAATTTAAACATCTTCAGCTTTAAGCTCTCTCACCAGTTGCAGCTGGGTGTGCACGTGCTGAACAATGAGATGAATGGCGACTTTGTTCTCGCCGCCTCGTGGCACGATGATGTCTGCATGCGCCATGGTTGGGGCTATATAATTCGCATACGAAGGCTTCACCATGTTCAGGTATTGCTTGAGCACGCCCCTCAGGTCGCGGCCACGTTGTGAGATGTCGCTGAAGGTTCAGATTCAGATACAGATTAGAGTCTGCCATGTGTGGGTGGTCTAAGCACAGCAATTACCGCTTTAGACGCCTGGCCAGACGTATATCCGGATCCGTGTCCACGAATATCTTCATGTCCAGCAGCTTTAGCACCTCGGTACTGTGAAAGGTGAGAATGCCCTCGAATATGATGACATTGGCCCCATACATGGTCTTTGTTTGTGTCTCACGGCCATGGGTGACAAAATTATATACCGGCACCTCCACCTTGCGGCCCTCCTTTAGCTTTGTGAGCACATCGATTAGCAGCTCGATGTCAAAGGCATCCGGATGATCAAAATTATACTCGTTGATCAAAGCTTGCTCGTGCTGCTTCTCATTCAGGATCTGTCCAGGAGGGGGTACACATTTCATATTAATCCAATGGAAATCCAATGCAGTTTTGTTTCTGCCTTTCACTCACCTTGTAGAAACAGTCCATGGATAACAGGGTTACCCAGGGCACATCAAGGCTTTCTATGATTTTCTCGGCCACAGTTGTCTTGCCCGATGCACTGCCGCCGCAGATTCCTTAATTGGGAAGATCAGACTCTGTTAAGCTGCTGAGAGAGGAGACTGTGGAGCGTACCTATGACAAACGGCTCCACCTGCTGACCGGCACAGTTGTACCAAGGCGGACGACCGGCTGTGTAGATGGTACGATTGTTGGCCCGTATAATGCACTCGGACGGATTTGCGGTGGTTGTCTGATTGCCAATCGAAGTGGTGCGCTGTCGCCGCCCAGCGCGTCGCATAGGTGACTCCAGCGCCGTCTTGGTAGGCACTGTGGTAGGCGAGGCCGGGCAGCAGTTGAGATCCCCGCCGCCCAAATTTCCATTGCCCAGATCCGCATAGGGATCGACGTAGAGCGGTTCCGTCACATCGGAACGATCATCGCTGCAAAGATTCATAATCTTCGTTAGAATTATGTCAGGTATTGTGACAAGCCCCCAGGCCCCAACCCCGCCAGGAACCACCACAGACAATGTTTATTTATAATACGAGTGCCTAAAAAGTACGGAATTCAGTGATTAGCATTGATAAGGTTGGTCGGTCTACCACCCACCTCCGCTTGGAGGGCCACAAGCATGGGTACGAAAATTTGTTAATCTCGGGATTTCAATACAAAGTCAGCAAAGTACATCATACATATGTACATATATTTGTATGATGTGTGTCCATTAACTGCATACGTAAGAGTGCTTTGAAGAGGGGCGAGAGTTCAAGGATATACAATGTAGTATACACCCACTGACCTACTCTATTCTATTGCAAACTCAGCAACCAACCCTCTCTGGGCACATGCACCGCCCACACTTACGTACAAACGTGACACCACAAAATTCATCTTCTTCTCAATATGTTCTTAAAATAACAAAAATTGGAGGGGGAATAAAAGGTCTTCATTGAATTCAATTCAATGGAAGTAAAGTATTGGTGAAAGCTTATTCCAAGATGAGAATTGCCCTTGCTGCTGCATAAATACAGACATACGTACATATATGTATGTATGTACGTTCATACCCTTCATGTCTGTGTATTGTGTTTCCGCCATGTGTGGTGCAGAGTGATGACGTGACTTTCAAGATTGCCGAAATGAATGCATACACACAAATGCAAATGTATGTACATATGTTTAAAATTAAAAGAGTAATCAAAAAAGAGTTTCCAGCGAATCATCACACAATTAAAATATTGCAATGTATACAGACAGACAGCCATATACAGGCAGAGCCAGACAGGCAGACAGACAGACAGAGACAAAGCGACGCTAGACTTGGGATGGGAATAGGATGCTGCGTAGGCGCGTTCGTTGCACTCTCCACTAGGGGACGAGACCGCTATTCCAACCCCCACCCACCGCGTTGTTACTCAGCTGTGCCAAAAACGGACAGGCCAGACCAGACCATTGTGAAGCATATTTATAGTTTTGCGTAGTAATACGAAATACCCAAAGCAAACACACGCATATACACGAACATACAGTGGCACCCGCAGTAAAAGAAGAAGAAAGCACATACATACATACATACAATCATATATTTCATAAAGCTAAAGAGATGGGGGAGCGAAAGAGACAAAGAGCTTTTGCCACGTGCATGAGCCTTGCACAACAGGTTGACCTAAGAGCAAGGGAGAAGGATAATAGCAAGCATACATAAGGATTTTGGCGTCTCAGTGGGAGGAAGCAGAATAGCGATAGACGTGGCTTGATCGCAGCCATATTGGCGCATTTGCTGACGCTAACGTTTTTCTTAACTTCACTGCTCTGCTGTTATTAGACGCCAACCTGGCAGGGCAGGGCAGAGGCAGATGCTGACACGATAAACAATTTGAGAGAGCGTTAATTAAACACAGAAACAGAGAGACGAGACGAACACAAATACAGGCACACACGCCGAACAAGGGCGACAGACAGCAAAACAATTAGAATGTCGGTAAATGGACGAAATTACGAATGAACTGATGAAAGGCAAACACAACAAAAATATAGAGGCACTCGCAATGTATGATAACACATATGTACATACAAACATGCATATATATGCACTGGTGTGTACATTAGAGCGAAAAAATGCAATGATTTACATGTGACCATTGGTTTTGGCTACGGCGGCGGCGGCCTTAACCTTTGACTGCTGCTGCGGTTGGACTGTTGCGATGGTTAGTAGACCGCCGGTGGCGGCGGCGGCGACGGATGCGGACGCAGATGCAAATGCTGATGCTGGTTTTCCCCTTTGGACATCGCTGTGGTTGTTGTTGCCATTCGACTTGCTGCACAAAAACGTGATGCTGCTCATTTTACTCTACCGTACGGGACTTGAGTGCTGCAGCTGCTGCGCTGGCGTGGGCGTGAGAGTCGTTCGCTGCCGGCGATGCCAAAATGGGTCAATCACTCGCCTCACGTACTCACAACCAACACACAATCACAGAATAATGCTTGCACATGGGCCGGCACGGATCACATGTGGTATTATGCCCTGGCTAGCTATGAATAAAGCTGTTATTTTCCACGGGTTTTGTTCACTTTTTGCGTTGTGAGAAATATTTATTCGATATCTAATAAAAAATACGAGCACCGGCTAAAGAGTGTAAGCAGCAAGCAGCGCGCGGGTTGTGGGATTGACTGACAGAAAAAAGTGTGAATGCAGAGCTAAGGTTAAAAAGCTGCGCTGCCAGCGACTCTCTGCTGCTGCGAAGGTAGGTATATACGTAGGCAGGGTAGGGAGAAGACGGCGACGCGACGTCGAATCGACTGTTTGCTTATTGCTGTTTTTGTTATTGCCATTGCGTTTATAACTGTTCTCGTGAGGTGGCTCTCTCTCTCTTTCTCTCTGCTTTGTCTTTCTCTTTTCAACTGCAGCGTAGAATGACAACCGGCAATGACAACGGGCAGAAATTTAATTTATCATATGTTACGTCTGTGTGCGATGTATTTTTATGTAAAACTTATGTACACTTGTATGCCATTTTCCTCGCCTCGCACATTTTGTATTGCGTGCTTAGCTTCTAAGGCCCACCAATGATGAATGAGCTCGAAGCACATGGGTGTGTGTATGCATGGGTGCGTGTCGTGTATATAGTGTATATCACATTATAACGACTTTTCTTGGATTTTTCACACTTCAATTATACGTTATTTCGTCGCTAATACCACCGTTGTGTGTTGCCGTTACCTGTCGGAGCTCGCGGAACTCGATGGGTTGTAAAATTTGATTTGTTTCGTCTGCGTTACAGACATTTCTTCTATTTCTATGCACCCAGGCTAGTTGCAGCGATTAGAAACACGCGGTGATTTACTTCGTCAGAGCAAGTGACTGAAAGCAAAGAACGGCAGCGACGTAAAAAACGTGCGCGTTCTCTTTTTAGTTGTACCGTACCACACGGCACATGTATACATTTAGATATACTTGTACAGCATGTTGTAGTCGTAATCTATAGAATGCCAATTAAGCAATAAATCAAAAACAAATTATTTATTTATTTGCATTTAATGGGTTTCATTTCGGTGTTTTGAAATGTTGGGGGAACGAAATCGGCGTATTGGTATGTATGAATCAGCTGTTTGTCCAGTGCTGGAAATCGCCGTTACTACGATATTACCGATAAGGGGGTTTAGTGGGTTAAGTTCATTCAATTTGTTTCTATCGGTATATTTTGAAAACGAGATGGTATATTTCTGAGAGTCAGTCACACCCGACAAAACAAATCAAGTGAAATATTTATTTTTCCATATATTAATATACTTTTGAAAATGACCGCCAAACTCATTTAGCGCACAAAAAATACTGATATTTACTGACTATCTAGTAATATTAAACTGAATATCAAAATCGAGGAATATCATGTCACAAAATATCATGGTATGGCAGCCCGCAGTAACTACGAATTGCACGAGTCTGGCAGCGCCACAAAAACGACGTCACATTCGTTTAATGTGGTTTTTGTTTGAACCTTAATATGTAAATAATCAAATAAAAAAGACTTCTGAAAACTTGCCAATCTTGTAGAAAATTTATGTATCTATCGGATAAAATTATTTGTTTAGGGCTGAGAGTCCCAGCTAGCTATTAATATTAAACGGAATATCAAAAATCGAGGAATATAAACGTTGAATGTTTTGAAAAAACAATCGATACTATCGTAATAGTATCGGGCTCAAATAATTATTAAAAAACCATTGAAACCTTTTATGAACTTGTCCATTGTAAAAATTAGATGCCACCTGTTGATTTGTTTACAAATGTGTCTTCGTATTTTATAGCAGCCAATCCAAACATATCAAAAGCGCAACGACTGTAGCTCGATACTATCATTATAGTCGCAAAACCATCGATAGTAGAGGCTAGCACTAAAATATCGATACTATCGATAGTGCCCTCGATGGTTTGACACCTCTAGCAAACAATAAAAAACATATTCTTTTTTTTTTACTTTTTAAAGTGTTCCCGGGTTCTAAATAAAATAAAGATGACCTAGTAGTGGCAGCGAGAGTGTGCGCGCGTCAGGATGGCCTATATAAACATAGCTGAATGGACACCGGATCAAGTTACAGACTGGATCAAAGGTAATACAATCCGCAATACTGCTTGACAGGTCAAGGAAAAACTGCATCCGTGGGCTGCATTCCCACTGCCCACAACAGCAACAGCAACAACAACAGCGAAAGCGACAACAACAAAAACAGCAAAAAGCAACGCCCACAGCAGGAATCAAAGCAATTTCATCATGTTCTCAAGCGACTTTCTTTTTGTTTTTATTCGCAAAAGGTCTCGACGAGTCCATGAAAGGTTATTTATATGAATTTTCCAAACATGAAATCGGTGGGCGATCCCTGCTCAACATACGCCCGTATGAGTTGGAGAATTTGGGCATGCAGCGTATAGGCCATCAGGAGATCGTGCTGGAGGCAGTGGAAAATCTGAGAAACTTCGTGAGTACAGTAAAATTTTTTCCTTGGGGAATTTCCACCAAACCAATACACACATATATGACATATGCCAAATGACCTTGATCTTGCAGCATTATCATCTGAAAAATGATAATCTGCAGTTTATGGCCCTGCATGTGGCCACGGCGGCGAGGAATTTACACCGCGAGCTGGCCAAGAACCATGCGGACAGTACGAAGATCGATACGCGCACCCTGCATGACATCACCAGGACAATAGCCACGCTGAAGCCGCTGGTGGGCAGCCTGGAGCGTTCCCCCTTCCGGGGGCAGGATAATTACCGCGAGTATTGCGGCAATGTCCTGAAATGCGGCCTGGAGCTGGCCACGAATGCGCATCGGGACCGCTTTGCCGAGAATCCAGTGGACAAGATAAGGAGCACCGCCGAGCGTCTGGAGAGTCTGGCCAATTTCATGATCCAGGACATTTCCGATCCGATGGTGCTGCAGCCATCCTCCCTCAACCTGGTCAACCTGAAGAAGCGCGAATCGGAGCTGGGCTTCAACATAGAGTCCAGCTACAATGGCATCCATCGCGTGACGGACAACAAGTACCATTCGCCAGCCCACAACTCGGGCAAGATCGAGGACGGGGACGAGATCGTGCAGATCAACTACCAGACAGTGGTCGGGTGGCAGCACAAAACGGTGCTGGAGCACCTGCGCGAGTCCCTGCCCGATGTGGTGCTGACCGTGAAGAAGCGACCCAAGCACACCAAAATGTTTGGCCAGATCTACATGCAACCGTATCGGCTGCCGAGCAAAAAGCGCAACATGGCATGTCGCTGGGCGGATCAGATGCCCAGTCCGCGGACTGCCTTTCTCACGCTGGACACGGAGAAGGTGGTCACGGGCTCCCTGGGCACGGAGGTGACCAAGTCTTTGGCGAGCGACAAAAGTGAGGTGGTCAAAACTAGTCCGCCGGCCTCCTCGGACTCGGACTCCAGCTGCAGTGATATAGCCACGCCCACGGATCCCAAATCAGCGACGCGGGAGATGCGGCTGTACTATCCCAAGCCGAGGGCATTGCTTCAGCGCAGGAACACCATCTGTGGCGATGAGTTTCTCAGCCTAAAGCACTCCGATCTGGTTGTGCCCTCGTGGCACGAACGAAAGCCGGGCATCGGCTCGTCTGCGGGCAGTTGTGATCCTGGGTCGCCCAGCATACGAGACAAATCCATCTCCTTCGGCTATGGGCTGGAGATTGCACCGCGTCCGACGACGTGCATTGGGATTGGCGATAGCTCCACGGACAAGGCACGACGGATGTTCAACGAGGCGCGCAAGCTGAAGCAGTTGACGGAGGAGTTCCAGCGGGAGCATGTGGAGGATCGCTACAAGCCGGGCGTCAGCAAGGTGGTGCGCTTCGATGCCACCATGAAGGTGGAGGACTACGTGGTGCGCAACGAGAAGTTTACGTGCAATGTGGAGAACACCATCCTGGAGACCTTCGAGCCCATTCCCTTCGCCGACGAGGGCGACGAGGATGCCCTGGAGACGTTGCGCAACTGCAAGACGGAGAACGCCGAGGAGCTGCTGGAGGCCATTAATATGGCCACCCTTGGCCAGGATCTGCCCCTGGCGGAGGCCATCAATGCCCCCCTGCTGCTGAACCGCCGTGGTCGCCTGGACAAGAGCCACAGCACGCCGGCGTACGATAACTCTGGCGAGGAATCGGACACACCGCCAGCCGTCGAGCCGCGCAAGGAGTTCCTCCTGGTCACTCCGCCAGCTCCGCCACCCCGACCGCGCAAGCAGAAGGAGATGAGTCCGCCGGTGGTGCCGCCGCCACCACCCAAGCCGGCCAGCATGCTGGCAGCCTCTGCACTTGTCCTACTCCCTGTACCTGTACCTGTCCCCATCCCCGTACCTGTATCTGTATCTGTGTCTACGTCTGTACCTGTTGCTGTACCTGTGTCGACTGTTCAGACTCCTACCACACCATCGGAGCCGGCGGAGATTAGTGAGCTGCACACGCCCAGCAAATCGCGTACCCTGACGCTCAAGAAGAAGCACAGCCTGATGGCCAAGCGGCGGAACACGAACCTAAAGCTCCTGGGCACCGGCGACATTCAGGGCCATCTGTACAGGCGAAAGAAGAACCATCGCGGCGTCACCTACTGGGCAAGGATATACTTTGTGATGCTGGACACCATCCTGTACGGATTCCGCAGCAAGCAGAGCACCTCCGCCAGCCTGGTGATCTTTCTGCCGGGCTTTACCGTCTCCCTGGCCAAGGAAGTGCACTCCAAGCCGCACGCCTTCAAGGTATACCACACGGCCAAGAGCTTCTACTTTGCGGCCGAGTCCCTGGATGCCCTCAATCAGTGGGTGGACTTTCTACGCCAGGCCTCCCAGAAGATACCGCCCAACGTTCGTGCGGACACCAAAGATCTGTACTCGGAGAACGACAGCTCGGGCGAGGAGTGTGACGCCCTGGTGGCCAAAAATCTGTGCACACCCTCGCCCCAAGGCTCGAAGGAGATGTCCTCCGGCGGCATACTAACCGGCGGAGGCGGCAGCAGCACGCCCACCTCTAGCTCCGGGCACGTCATCAAGCACGATCGCAGCTACCTGGACTCGTTCCGCAAGTTCACGATGGGTCCCTTTAAGAGCAGCGCGGCAAAGCCCTCCAGCGACATCCCAGTGCCCACAGAGCAGTATCGCAGCTACCGGAAGGTGCCCGGCGGTAGCTTTGGCATCCAGATCGGTGCTAATACTCCGGGCTACCACGATCCGGCCATGCCGCCCACATTGGTCACGCAAACGGCGATGGCCGCTGAGGCGCGCAAATTGTCGCGCAGCTCCAGCCGCTGCTCTGTGGTGAGCAACACTGAGTCCGCTGCCTCGGTCTCGGCCTCGGTGTCGGCCTCGCTGGCCCTGGGTCCGCCCACATCGCCAGCGCCTACTGTGAGCTCCTTGCAACACCAGAGTTCCGAGGACAGTCAGAGTCAGAGCCAGAGCCAGAGTCAGAGTCCGAACAGCAAGTCGAGCCTGAAGAAGGTGCCCTTCAACTTTCTGCATGCCTCCAATCCCAATCTGGTGGAGTTTGATTTCCACACCTCGAAGACGCTGCTGCCCAAGATGAGTGCAGGGGGAACGCTGGACCATCACCACAACACCCAGGGCTTTGTCACGCTGAAGGATCTGATGCTGCGCAAGCAGGAGGAGGAGGCCCAGGAGATGTACAACAATCGAGTGCATTTGGGTGTGGAAAAGCACAAGCATGCGCGCACCGAGTCCACGGCCAGCCAACAGAGTAGCACCGTGGTGAAGCCGCCCGCGAATCTGCCCAAGATCCAGAGCGTCAGTCTGCCTAAGACGCCGGACTACGAGATTAGCTTCAAGCCGGACGACGAGAGCATCAAGCGGACACGCACGAAGGAGGGCCAAAAGCTGCGCGACTTTGGCTACGAGCTGATATGCGGGGACGAGCCCAGCTCATCCAGCAATCACGAGCAGCTGCACCATCACCATCATCAATTTCTGCAGCACCACCAGCAGCAACAGCAGCAGCTGCAGCTGCAGCAACAGCAACAACAGCAGCAGCAGCCGCACCATAGCAGTCGAACAAAGCACTTTCTGCGCTCGCAGCTGCAGCTCTCCAGCTTCCTGCACAAGAGCAGCAGCAGCAGCAATGCCAGTGGAGGAGGTGGCAAAAACTCAAGCGCCGATCCGAAGAAAAGCAAGGTGAAGTCCAGCAGCGATCGACGGTTTCCCTTCTCCTCCAAGCACTCATCTGGTAGCGGTAGCGGCAGTGGCAGTGTGGCGTGTGCTCCAGCCCTGCCCATGACCATGACCTTGCCGCTGAACAAAAAGTCCAAGTCGAATCATGCCCTGGATAGTGGAGCCGGCGGCAGTGGCATTGGCATTGGAATTGCCAGCAGCAGCATTAAGAAGAGCCAGACGTACAATCAGGACCTGAGGGAAAAAATAACGGGCACCAAGTACGATGCTCATCGCAAAAATTCCGCGCCCATACCCATCTTTGCCAAGCTGTCGATATCCTCGGCCACGTCCACGAAGTCATCGAAGGAGAATCGCTTTCTGGGCTCGCCCCTTCTGCATCGCACGCTGTTCGGCCATCATCAGCACCATCAGCTGCCGCTGCAGCCTGTGACGCCTCCGTGTAGCGCAGATCCTGACTGCGATCAGGAGATATTCTCGCAGATAACGTTGCCCACGCACAACCAGGCCGGTTATCGCAGCTACCGTGGCCCTGGAGTGCCAACTGCGTCCACCACCAATCTGTGCACGTCGGAGTCGCTGCAGCCGCCTCTGCCGCCAGCACCGCCGCCACCCACGATGGCCAACAACAGCAGCAGCAGTAGCAGTAACACCAAGGAGGACGAGCCAGCGTTGGCAGCAGGAACGGGAACAGGAGCAACAACGCCAACGCCAACACCAAAAGTATCAAACACCAATTCCGTGGACTCGAAGGCGGCCACCCCGGACTATCCGAACATGGAGTGTCCGCCAGTGTTCGAACCGGAGATCTATTCGCTCAGTGAGCCCAATACCAGTCTGTCGCGCCTGATGCTACGCACCAATAGCAACACAGCGACAAGTAACTCGCCGAACGCCACAAATGCCAGCGCGAATAGTGCGGCCAACAACAATAATAATAATAATAACACCAATAACAACACCAACACCAATAGCAACACCAGCAGCAGTCCCAGTGGCAGCGAACATCCAACGACCTAGGTGTGTGATGTGTAAACGATTGTGAATGCTCTAAAGGATCCCGGACTAGGCGGGATCCCTATTTACATATATATACATATACATATATATACAGTATATATATATACTCTCGTATTGATATAGGTATACATTTTTTCTTAATTTTGATTCGTCTTTGTCTTCCCTGTCTGTCCACCCCACTCCTTTTCCCTTTGATACACCATTACCACTTGTATCCTTAGCCTCCCATAGTCGGTAAGCGTTTACTCTGCCTTATTTGCATTATTTCGGTTCTAGGTAAAATGAAATGAAAATCGAAAACAACAAAAATATGAGAGAAGTCTGTTGCACACACG
Source organism: Drosophila obscura (assembly GCF_018151105.1). Taxonomy (NCBI): domain Eukaryota; kingdom Metazoa; phylum Arthropoda; class Insecta; order Diptera; family Drosophilidae; genus Drosophila; species Drosophila obscura. The sequence goes on along the minus strand of NW_024542774.1, from coordinate 8,245,649 downwards.
AAGAGCGTAGAGATGAGAATTCTTTATGATTTGCCTTTGTAATGGGATTAACCAAGTTAATCCGAGCGCTGTTTTGATTTTGCTCAACAGTTTAATGTCTAGAGAGTACACATTTATTATATATAGAAAGATATTATTGTAGAGGCGATGCACTCCGATCCGACCCAGGAAAGGGGTGGCCAGCCCGCAAATGTTGTAGTGAATAAAATATATACACCAATACGATATACATACATTAAATATATGAATAAAAATCAACTGTATATAATAAACAATCCACATCAGACTTTTCTTATCCCTTATCGAAGCAACTGCATCATAGCTGGATGATTTAGAATCCCTTTATTCACATTTAAGTTTTTTATTCTTTTTACCGATATAAAAATTATGGAAAACTATGCAACGATTTACGCCAAATTTGAAATGTGATGCTCGACCTCCTGCTTGGAGAACATGTAGTACTCCTTCTCGGCAGTCATGGTCATCACCTCCACATTGGTCGAGCTGAGCTTCTCCTCCATGACCTGCTTCAGTGTGTTCAGGCATGTGTCGATGGCATCGTTCAGGCTCATTTCGGGTGTAAAGTCCTCCTGCAACTTTTGCTGGGCGCCCTCGCTACCGGAGCCAATGGCCTTGGCGGAATGACGCACAAAAGTGCCCGAGGGATCCATGTGCCAGAGTTGGGGCTTCTTGTCTTCGACACCGGCAAAGAGTATGGCCACGCCGAAGGGACGACTCATGGCGGCGGCACCATCGCTGTCGCCACTGTCACCGAACTGAATGGCCAGCGTGGAGACGGCCTGGGCACAGGACTCGATGGACATGCGCTCGTTGTAGACGAACCAATGGTTCTGGCACTCCACGCGGGCGCGCTCGATCAGTGTGCGTGCATCGGCCATCAGGCCGGAGGTGGCGCAGCCAATATGCTTGTCCACTTCCACGATTTTCTCCACCGAGCTGGGCACCATCAGGGGCGATGTGATGCGCTTCTCTACGGCCAAGACAACGCCTGCGAACGCATAATGGATACAATTTTAATTAAAAATATCACATATAACATCACGACTTCCTCTACCTTCTTTGGTGCAAATGCCGATGGCGGTAGAACCCAATTTGATGGCTTCAATGGCATACTCCACCTGGAAGAGACGTCCCTCGGGCGAGAAGGTGTTTACACCTCTGTCGTACTCGGAGCGTGTAAGAAACATGTCTGACTGCAATGTTAGTAGTTAAAAGTTATCTAAAAGGTACGTATCAACAAAATAAATGCTCACTTTTCTTTAAATTCGTTCACAAAATCACAAAAATTAAAGCCGGAATGACTTGCGATTAGAGGTGTCAAACAATCGAGGGCAATATCGATAGAATCGATATTTTACTGCTAGCCTCTACTATCGACGGGTTTGCGACTATCATGATAATATCGAGCTACAGTCGTTGAGCTTTTGATATGTTTGGATTGGCTGCTATAAAATACGAAGACACATTTGTAAGCAAATCGACAGGTGGCATCTAATTTTTACAATGGACAAGTTCCTAAAAGGTTTCAATGGTTTTTATATTATTTGAGCCCGATACTATTCGTAGTACGATTGTTAACCAAGTTTATCCTCAATTTTATTTCGGTTTAATATTACTAGCTAGCTGGGACTCCAGCCCTAAACAAATAATTTATCCGATAGATACATAATTTCTACAAGATTGGCAGTTTAGAGCCTTTTTTATTTTTACATATTAAGGTTCAAACAAAAACAACATAAAACGTATGTGACGTCGTTTTGTGGCGCTGCCAGACTCGTGCAATTCGTAGTTGCTGCGGACTGCCATACCATGATATTTTTTGATATGAAATTCGTAAATTTTGATATTCCGTTTAATATTACTAGCTAGTTGGCCCTCTCAGCCCTAAACATATAATTTTATCCAATTCCTCAATGAATTATGTTGAGGATTGGCTAGTTATCAGAACTCGTTTTCATTAGACGTCAATGTTGCTGGTCAACCAAGTTACTTCTATGAGTATGGACTTTTGTATACCTTATTTCCTTTAATTGATGTTAAATTTGTTATTTCAGGCTGCTTTGAAACATTAATATTGCATTTTTTTTAGATTGAGTAGTTTTTACATATCTATGCATATGTTTTTGTGCTTTATAAATACATTTATCCCGGTTCTGATACCACCACGAATTGAGAGCGAAAAATGTCAGTATTTTTTGTGCGCTAAATGAGTTTGGCGGTCATTTTCAAAAGTATATATATGGAAAAATAAATATTTCACTTAATTTGTTTTGTCGAGTGTGACTGGAACCTCAGAAACCGAGAAAAGTAATAGCTTAACCCCGCTCTATTTAATCAGGTTAGTAACCAGTAAATATCAACAAAAAAATAATTAATAATACCTAGATTTGGTTTTGTGCCTGTTAAGCGCATGACTGTTATGTTATTTTGGCGCAAATATTCGAATTTGAATTTACAGAGAAACTTCCGCAAACTGTTTAGGAAGTACGAATTTAACATGTCATGTCTGGTTATTGGTCCATTTTATGATTATATAAATGCTGGTCCACTTCAAGGACCCGGTTTATTAAAGGAAACACGTTGCATAACATGTCGTAATGTCGGGAATTAAGAGTTTTACTTTCACATTTGATTGCTCACCATGAGACACTTAAAAGCTAAGCAAAATAAAAGGGCCAGCCCCGCACAGTCTCCAACTAATTGCATTTGCCCAGTTAAAAACCAGATAACAAGAGAAATAATGAATGGGTCAAGGTTGTGGCAGCACCCCACTACCCTTCTTTTACAGATGGCCAGGCAAAGGTTCAAGCTAGCTTTGGATTTGACTTTTACGATCACATCACATCACTCTTTACAATGCGCACAATGCAGGAGAGCCGAAATCGCAGAGCAGAGGCGTTGCCACTCTAAAATAAAAGTGAAGGTCATTGACCAAAACAAAATCCAAATGCACTGCCAGTGTGGAGTGGAGTGGCTCAAAGACTGCCTCAAAGAATTGCAGTTAATGGGGGAAATTGGGGAATGGAATGGGCAGGCAATTAGCGCAAAATGTGCCTAAATTTGATTATGAAATAATAATAAGCATGTAGGTATGTATGTATGCATGTAAATGCTGTGTCTGTGCACGGCCGCCTGGCTGCCCGAACTGCCTGTCTTCCGCGTCTGGTCTGGGGTCCGTCATCGCTTCGCGTCTCCATCTCTATTTTGCGAAAATTGTTCACGGCACAGGCACAGGCACAACTGCCATTGCCTGCCTGGGCTTTGTTTTACTTCTCTTTTTTTTTTTGTTGCTAGTCGAATTGTTAGTATTGCCACATGATGGATTTTAAAATAGCCGAAGTCGGAGCTAAGTATGTTTTCGATTTAATGACTGAATGAGTGAGTGAGTGTGTGCAGCGCCGGATTGCACAAAAATCCAGGTAGTCAGCCAGTCAGTCAGACAGTCAGTCAGGCAAACATACATCACATAATAACTAGGAATATGTAGCTATGTAAATCCAGCTATCCAGTCGGGAAGCCTGCTCCGACAGGGGGGCTCTGGCGGACATCACGATCAGGCCATCAGCCGGAGGTCCCCTCCCACTCTCTCCCACACGGAATTGCACGTTGCGGCATGCACGTGTGTCAGCTCGACTCCTTACCACAAATGCATTGTTTTGGTTCAACTTGGACTCGCGGTCAGCTCGATGCGCGTACTAGGTCTTTTGTTGTGCTTCTGCTGAAATGAAATGATGACCCCATAAATGCCCATAAGCCGAGATAAAATATGTAAAATCTAACAAATGAACAAAATTTAACCTTCCCATTGTCTCTGCCTGCCCCTTGCTACACCAAGGCTGGCTCTGGGGTTACGGGAGTGGAGTCAATAGCCGCTTTCATTTGCATAATCCATCAGCATCGCATAAGCATATACGATCGCCCATACAAACAAACACATATCATATGTCCAGGCTTTGGTCTAGTGAGAAACGGAAGCCGTAACAATTCGATATTTCTTGCCAATCAACTGAGAGACAGACAGGGAGACAGGCAGACAGGCAGACAGAGAGACGTATTGAAATGCAGTAATTGTTGTCTCGTTTCAAAGTAGCCGCCACGACTTTTGTATTTGGGTCTCTGTAACAGATCAGATGCGATGCATACTTCCTAGCTATTGTTAAATAGAGGATAACGACTACCCCACTACTTGTAATATGAGGCTTAAGCTCCTGAGCCGCCCAGCCTCCTGGCCTCCTGGCCCCCTAACCCAAACTGCTATAGGCGAAACCCGAAACCCAAACCGAAACAAGTTTTCATATAACATATAACACCGTTCCCCCAACTAACTTTTCATTACTAAGCCAAAATCCACAACAACAACAACAACAACAACAAAAGTTGCGAATGCGCCTTCGCGCAGCCGCAGTATCGCAGTCACAGCCGCAGTCTCAGTGAATTGTGAATTGCGTTGCGAGATATATATAGTATAGAAGAAAAAGACAAGCCAACCAGCTAGCAAGCCAATTTTTTCGGTGTATAAAAGCCGAGTGCAGCGGTAGAGCGAATCAGTACCAGCTTGGATCTCGTTATTGGTATAACACAGCTAATCGTGGAGTAATTGTTTCCCCCGTGAAACGTCAAATCAACAGCTCAACAATGCGCATGGTAAACCAGCCCCCCACTAAACTAGGAGCCTGAAGAGCAGCCTAACATATACGGATTATCCTTTTTGTTTTTGCAGTTCGTACTTCCTTGTCTCGCCGTGTGCTTGGCATTGGCCCACTGTGCGGCCATCGAGGAGAAGAAAGCCACCGCCGCCGATGGTGGTGCTGGCGGTGGTGGTGGGGCGGACGAAAAGACCGTCGAGAAGCGTGGCCTCTATGGCAGTGTGGGCGACTATCATCATCACTATCAGCCGCAGCACCATCACGAGCACATCAAGACGGTGACCATCGAGAAGAAGGTCCCAGTTCATTACACTGTGACCAAGCATGTCCCCTACACCGTGGAGAAGAAGGTGAGAGCTCCCAGTCCCAAAAAACCACTCATAAATAACACTTAACCCACTTTCCATTAGATCCCTTATGAAGTTAAGGTCGATGTGCCTCAGCCTTATATTGTGGAGAAGAAAGTGCCTGTCCATGTTAAGGAATACGTAAAGTATCCCGTCCATGTGCCCAAGCCTTATGAGGTGATCAAGAAAATCCCATATGAGGTGAAAGTGCCTGTCGATAAGCCGTACGAAGTGAAGATCCATGTCCCACAGCCGTACGAAGTGATCAAGAAGATTCCGTATGAGGTGAAAGTGCCCGTGCCACAGCCCTACGAAGTGATCAAGAAGGTCCCACATGAAGTGAAGATCGAAGTGCCCGTACCCAAGCCGTACGAAGTCATCAAGAAGGTGCCGTATGAGGTTAAATACGAAGTGGAGAAGCCCTACGATGTGGAAGTGGAGAAACCGTATGACGTTGAAGTCGAGAAACCGTACAAAGTGGTCGTGGAACAGAAAGTACCCTACGAAGTGAAGGTGCCCGTCGACAAACCGTACAAAGTTGAGGTGAGTAAAGATCAGAGAACAGAGAAGAGGATCTCTACCTCCCCCCAGAAATACAATAATCAATTTATTTTGGGTATCGTATCGCCTGCAGGTGGAGAAACCATATCCAGTCCATGTGAAGGTGCCAGTGCCCCAGCCCTACACCGTGGAGAAGAAAGTTCACTACACCGTCGAGAAGCCCGTCCCATATGAGGTGAAGGTGCCAATTGAGAAGCCCATTCCCGTCTACACACAGGTGAAGGTGCCCATCCACAGGGAGATTCCGGTTCCACACAAATATCACGTCGAAGTGCCAATCTTCAAGCATCACGAGGATCACCATCAGAGCCAGCACGAGTACGGACATGGCCACGGACACGGCTACTAGAGCCACCAGCCCAGCACAGAACGCGAGCACAAGAACAGGAAGCAGGAGAAGAAGTAAACGAACAAGGAGAACGCGAAGCAAGCGAAGACACTACCAGCGAGTCTTCAGTCATGAATCCACGAGGCAACGTTGAGCTGGACGTTGAACGGGTGACACGAGGAGGAGGAGGAGGAGGAGCCAGAGGCAGAGCAGAAGAAGGAGGAGAGCGGAGAACGGAAGCGAGTAGCGGGTGAGAGGACAAACTGACCAGCTACTCGGATCGAGATCTGGTGGGGATACTGGCACCACACTGGTCCAGTCCCCACATCAGTTGTAAGCCAAATGTGTTAGTACTTTTATCATTGTATTAGGCCAACTACAATTTCATATTTAAATTATAAGCTAAAGAAACTCAAAAACAACAAACTGGGGAAAACTTAATTAATGGTCTGGCGGGGTGGTGCACCAGGGGGAGGCAGTGAAAGTGAAAATTACCAACTGAACGCCACACGACACGTAATGTAATGGTAACGGTAACGGTAACGGGCAGCGAAATGGAAATGAAAATGAAAGAAAAACCTGTTGCTGTTGTGCAATTCCTCTGCTGCTGCTGCTGTTGCTGTTGCTGCTGCTGCTGCTTCTGTCTGTCTGTGTGTATTCTTTGGCCAGTTGATTATGCAAGGAGCGCTTTGCGATTGGCGGCGCGGCGGGATTGCATCATCGAGCTGCCAAATTAATTGCAGGAAACGCTCGCCTCACGAACCAAACCAAACCGAATCCGCAGCTTGGCAGCATTTTTTCGCAATTATGGCCAGAGCTGTCATAATGGAAAAGAAAAGATGAACACAATTCATGGATTGCCAACAAATTTACGACTTGGCTTGGCAATTGAAGCGGAATGAACAAACGAAAACACTTGAAGTGCATAATGGCCCCCATATCGTGCCGGGTAATCGTAGCGTGGTGTCGCGTCCGTCGCTTGGCTAGCGCCAAATTGCTTTGCATTTCGAAATGTTATGCATTTGCGGCACTTGTTAAGTGCGTGCCATTACAATTACAATCAAAATACACGCTTTAAGTGCATTCACTATTTGTAGGCGTTTAAATTGAGCGCCCCACATCTAACAGCACTAACGGTCTCAATTAACATGTACATGAAATGTGCAGCGCTGTTAAGCGCTGATAGCCTGTTTACACTACGGTTGAGTTATTGAGTTATTGCGTTTTGGGCGAAACCGTCCTTAGGTCTTCGGCCTGTGGACCTAGGACAGAACATTCAGCTACGTCACATTCCTTATATGAACTGGCTCATCTATATACTGTATGGTTAGTGGTATTTCACCTGTTTTAATAAAGGGGGCTTAAGTGGGTTAAGTTCGTTCACTCATCACTCATGATTCAGTATATCGGAAAGTATATTACATCAATTTTTTAGTATATGTTATGTTATGTGTTATCGATAACTCCACTGCCCGCAAGCTGTTGTTTTTATTTACAATTTATTAATAATAACAATTAACCATAAGTCAATTGGCTCGCCAAACATGGCCGACGACCCAGAGAGCTCTTTGGACCGACCCACAGATGACAGCGAATCCAGCAAACCGGAGAATATGTTCACCCTGAAAAAATGGAACGCTGTGGCTATGTGGAGCTGGGACGTGGAGTGCGACATTTGTGCCATTTGCCGTGTCCAAGTAATGGGTGAGTAGAAGCATTTACATTGAGCACTAAATACACACTAAACCATCTCGATAAGTTGGCCACATAGCTGCCTAGTCATGGCGTTGTGCAAAAACCGCAGGTTCCGATTGAAACCAAAGACCCAATGAGACAAAGGGAAAGGACTAATAAAAAATGAGTAACAAGTTACTTATAACTTGAAGTTAATATAACTTGAAGTTAATAACATGCAAGGGGAATGCTTGCATTCAAAATCCTGTAGCTGTAGCTCAGAGTGTGGGTGTCAGTGGAAAATTGTTATGCCCACGCAAACTTAATGGTTCCATCTTGAACTACACCCTGTACTGAACTGTCGCTGGCCCTCAGGCTTGACTCAACTCTTCGATAGATGGCATCTGTATTTGTATAATATTATTATTTATCAAGTTACATACTTTATATACTGTCTAATCAGTCGTTAACGATTGTAGAACAACTCCATTGTGCGTGACTGCTCCCGTTACCACCAGTTCAATCCCAGCAAATCAAACAACAGATTACACAGGCAATCGGAGATCATTGGCTGGGGGGGATTCAAATAGATGAAAACATTTCTAGATCTGTCTGGTATCAGTCAGGCATCCGGCGAATGTACCGCTTGCCATCATCTCCCTCCTAATGGGAATCCGATAAGCAACGAACACCGAATCGAAGCGAGGCCCATGTAATGCTTCGCCTCCTTATCTGCATCTGTACGTTGAGCGTCAGCAGCCAAGCCAAATGTCTGTGCTTGTCTATAAAAATATCAAATGAAATTGTCAATTATAAAATACAAAACGCTGTTGCCAGTGCCAGTGCCACTGCCACTGGACCTGCACTGTACGGAACGGGGGCAGAGGGGCGGACGTAAATGCGTTTCTATTTTTGTAGTTCATGTGCATCTGGAATGGCCATCCGGCTGTATTTAGCCTAGACTCTGGCGACATACATATGTATGTACAATATAGCCCAATGAAACTCACGTATTTTGAGGCGCTGACATTGTTACAACTGTTAACTGTGCACCCTGAAGGTCGTATGTAAAATATTTGCTCATTCATTTTCACCCAGAGAGGGGCGTGACTGACTACTGACTGACTGTCTAGGGAAATTCCGGCAGCAGCAGTAGAAAATTCACTTAAATTTGGTTTTGATTGTATTTTTGTTTTAAATTAATTTACATATAGATACACTTAGGACTTAGGTATAGCATACAATTATATATTCGATATATATATATATATATGGATATATAGCCAATTGGTTTGTTTTTTGAAGGAGATTGTTTCGGGGGGAAAAGTGTTCTATGTGTGTGTGGCCTTAGATTTAGTTCTACGTGTTTATGTCATTTTTTTTACACCGATAAATTAATGCTGATCGACTGCGGCTACTCTGGGGTGCCATCATCAGATATCGTCAGATATTCATGTATCAACAAATAAACTAGTGGCTAAACTCAACATAATTTACATACATTTATACATACATAATAAAACTATGCACTTAGTGGCTATATTGTAAATAATAGTAACGAATTATGTGTGTAGAAAGGAAATTCTTTTGCTAAGCATTACACGATAGCTAGGACTAACAATATCAGGCCCCAGGGTTTTGCTCCTGCAGCTCCTGCTCCTGTTCCTGCTCCTGCTGCTGACCAGGGTTCTCCTTCCATCCATTGCGCTGTTACACAACTTAAGCACTAAAGGCACTAGTCTAATATTTGGTTTGATCGCATTCAGATCCTTGATTATGGCCATGGACTATGGGACGACGACGACAACGACAACTCTCGATCCACACATGTTTACATGTTGAAGGCCAGCGGCTTCATGTTCGCCACCGACGACATTCGCCGCACACGGCCCATCATCTTGCGCTCGATATCCTCCAGCGTCTTGCCCTGCGTCTCGGGCACATACAATATCACAAAGAAGAGGCCAACGAAGCAGATGGATCCAAACAGCCAGAAGGCACCATGGGCGCCCATGAAATCTGAATAGGAACAAGGAAGGACATTCATTAGCATCCACCTCTCTCTCTCTCTCTCTCCCTCTCGTTCGAATGTGGGATGCTCACCAATCATGTCCTGGAACGTCTTGGTCACCACGAATGTGCAGGACCAGTTGAAGGCGGTGGCCACGGAGGCAGCGGATCCGCGTATCTTCGACGGCAGAATCTCGCCCATCATCAGCCACGGGATGGGGCCGAAGCCCAGCGAGAAGCCCAGAATGTAGATGACGAAACAGCTCAGCGGCAGCCAGCCCAGATTGCTCACATCCTGTCCATGGGCCTTGCAGTAGAAGAAGCCGCCCAGCACAAACAGTGTGATGGTCATGGCTATGTTGGACACATACAGCAGGATCTGCAGGCAAACGGAAAACGTCAGTAAAGAGTGAAACATACTCTGCCGGCTTTGGCCATTTGGTACTCACCTTGCGTCCGGCGCGATCAATCAGCAGGGTGGCTATGAAGGTGGCCAGGAAGTTGACGACACCCACAATGATGGTGCACAGGTTGCCGTCGATGGTCGAGCCGGCGTCCTTGAAAATGGACACCGTGTAGAAGATGACCGCATTGATGCCGCTCAGCTGCTGGAAGAACATCAGACCCAGCGAGATGGACAGCGGCTTCAGGTTGTTGCGCTTGAGCAGCTCCAGCATTTTGTTTTGGCTGCCCTGGCGATCGGAGTCGGCCTGCGACCGCATCAGTCCCTTCAGCTCCGGCTCCACATCGGCCTCCTTGCCGCGCAGCCATATAAGTGCCTTGCGGGCACGCTCCTCCCGACCGCGGCTCACAAACCAGCGTGGCGTTTCCGGGATGAGGAACATCAGGACGAGGAACGGCACCGGCAACGTCGCGCCCAAAAAGGCCAGCATCGACCAGTCCATATATGTGCCTGCCACAAAGCACAACAGTATGCCAATATTACCAAAGGCCGTTGGCAACAGTCCGAGAGTGCCGCGCACCTCCGGCTGGACCGTTTCGCCCAGATACACGGGCAGCGATAGCGAGGCAATGCCCACACAGAAACCAGCCAGGAAGCGTCCCGCCAGCACCATGGCCACATTCACGGCACAGGCAATCAGCAGCGAGGACACAATGAAGGGTATGGCTGTGGCCAGGATGGTGTTGCGTCTGCCCAAATACTCGATGAGGGGTCCGCCAGCAATGCCGCCAGCTAGACCAGCCAAAGGCATGATGCCGCCCACCCAAGAGGCCTGCAAAAGTGAACAAGCAAATGCAATTGATTAGGTAATTGGATTGGAATTGGATTGGGAAAAGAATGACTCAAGGAAAGTGTACAATTTTTGCAGCAGATAATTTAAATTTTACGGATTTTTTCCATGATGTTCTTCTGATACTTTCCGCATTTAATTTTTGTACAGTTAGGCACTTACCGCTTGCGGGGTGACCTCAAACGACGTGATATTTCCGTTGGTCATTGACACCAAGGCCGGGGACGTGTAGGCGCTGACAAAGCCCACCACAAGGGAGCCCAGGGATACGCTCAAAGCAGCCAAGACCTGTACAAATACAAGAAACATTCAATTTAATTATAAGTGGAACACTTTCATACATCTCAGGAGATGGAGGGCAAGGGAAACCACCTGAGAGAAGGTGCATATGGCCTTGGGCTCCTCCACGGGCACGGAGAAGGACACATGGGTGTCCGCACGCATCAAGATCTTCATGATGGCAGGGATCTATGCTTTCTATATTTCTATACAGAGACTGATCTAATTCGAATCGACTGAATGCCACAAGGTTGCGGCTGTGGCTGCCTTTCACTTTAAGCCTTGCACTCCTGAATGCTTTCAGCACGTTTGACCGACGAAACTCAACTGAAACTCAACTCAACTTTTGCAGTTGCAGTTTTGTGAGAATCGAACCGTTTGGCGATCTATTTGTTAGGCTCAGGCACGTACATAAGTACGTATGTATGTACATAAGCGGCTGGACAGGCACACATGAATGACAAACATATATGTAATGGCGGTTATGTAGATGCACTTTTAGCGGCTTATCACTTATTGACTGCTGCTGCTGCTGCACAGCAGATTGAATCGATTATGCCTCCTGGCTTATCACGCTATTTACGTGTGCCAACAGACAACACTCTGTGGATTGATGAGCATCCACATTCAAAGACGAAGAAGCTGCAGTTGTTGCTGCTTGAGTCTGGGTTTGAAATTTCGCTGTAGTCCGGCAACGAGCGAGCGAGCGCGTCTGGCGAGGACGAAGCAAAAGTGCAACTGCCGGACACGCCACACAGGAGAGAAAGCCCCTAAGGGTACAATGCATCCTACTCGAATCCAATACCATCCATCAGATACTTGTATTTTTAGTCCGGCCATAACTAAATGCGTTAATTTCAATTAAAGTGAACGCCAGCGGCAGTGCCAGCGTCAGCGCCAGCACCAGCACCAGCACCAGCGAATTATTATTCAAGGCGTGCGAAAATAGCACTCAACACGCGTGCCCCGCTCTGACCCACAATCTGGGACTGCGGCTTGGGCTTTAAATTGGCTCAAAGAATGCTTTATGATGGCATTAATGCCCATTCATAATCCATAACTATATCCACAGCCCGAGGCGGCGCCAACAAGCTTAACGAGCTGACAATAGTCGCACGTTGCGTCGCAGGGGATAGGTCTCATTTTTATATAGACCAGTAATAGCAAATAGCAATAGCAATAGCACACTCTCTAGTATTCTGTTGAACATACCTGTGTCCATATATAGATGGGATTCGTTGTCGGCCTGTAGACCTCCAGCTTGGGTTTGCCATCTTCGGTTATCTGGCGCACAAAGGGCACTGCATGACGGATGTTCTCGCCCCGCTTGTTCCCCATCTCATCCATCTCGTACAGGCGACGGCTGAAATTGCGTTTCAATGTTGGATTAGAAGGTGACTAACCGTCATTATACTATCAAAATACAATTCGTCTTCCACTTAAGTGCAGAGACACTTCAATTAAACCGAAAATAAAAATGCTACGCATTAAGTTTTGGGTAACGTCAGTTCAGATTTTTCTGCTAAATATATTCATTCAATCGGAGATCTTCTATATGATGTACATATATCTACTTTTAAAAGCTGGGATAGTAATTCTTTTATATTTTTGTGCACTTTTTATGGTTCAAGAAATGATTACGTTTGCATCCATTGATCTAGTTCATCTAGAGCAGCGTGTCATGCACACGCAATGTATGTCGTTTTAGCGACATGTGTTCCCATCTATAACCATTATTTGTCAGTATACTTTCAAAGTTAAATCAAACATTTTGCATTCCATTTTATACAATCAATCTGCCCTGCTATATCTCTGATCTCTGATTGTTCTGTGTGTGTTTTCCCTTGCTGCCGCGCATCATTTTTTTGGGAATTATTCTGTATTCCTACCACACGTTTTTTTCTTCGCGAAACGACAAATAATCCAGAGATAATGGCCTGACCCTAGCACTCACCTTTTGCGGGAATCTGTGCTGATGGTGCGCTGCTGTTGGAAGTGCTGGCGCGACGTGTGAAAGTCCTCGTCGCTTTCGCTCTCCAAATCCTTGAGGTCGATAATGAGTGGCTTGGTGATGTCCTTGGGCCGGTGGATAAGGCGCTTATGCTCGGCGTCGTCGCCCTCCTCGTCGCTGTCTGTGCTGGAGCCCTGTAATACTTTGTCTAGCTTGAAGGTGACTCGCGGATCAAGGCTCTGGTGCTTGCGGCCCTGGAACTCGCGTCGCGTCTTGTGGAACTCCTCCTCCGAGGATGACTCCTTGAGCAGGTCCTGCAGAAAGCGAGTGCCCTTCACGTCCAGCGACACGTGCTTCTTGGCCTGGAATTGGCGCCGATTGTCGTTGGCCAAAATATGCTTCAAATCCTTCAATATGCCCTTGTGGTCCACGCTGGTGGCCTTCTGCTGCTGGAACCCGATCCGTTTGTCCTCGAAGCTGTCCTCGTCGCTGCTCTCCACTGCAGGCTTGCTGCTGGTATTGTTCTTCTCGAAGGACACGCGGGAGCCCTTCAGTGACTGTTTGCTTCGCTGCAGCTCCTCCCCGGGCACACTGCGCTGATGTCGGTCGCGATGCTCGCGTATCTCCTGTGACGTGGGTGGTGGGGGTAGCGGTGTCAGCTCCAAGCTGCCGCTGGCACGCACTGGTGTCCGCTGCTGTTGCTGCTGCAGTGGCTGTGTGGGTGGCTCGTTGATGTCGTCGTCCTCGAGCAGGGGCCGAAAGGACAGTGGTGGTTCGTCCTCGAGCAGGCGCAGCTGTTGGTGCTGTTGTCGGGACGGCTGTGGATGTCTATGGGGTGCGGCTTGGGGAAGGGGAAACGGATCCTCCGGTAGTATTGTGTCCAAACTGGTGGCGGTATTCGATGTGGACAGATTGCTCTCCACACGACGATAGCCCTGGTCGTCCTGCAGAAGATTCAAGATTCAAGCGTTTCAATCAAATTAGTCTCTGTTCGCAGCAGACAATCGCAAATTAATGAACATCGCCATCGGCTTGGCAGCAATTATAACAACCGAACGCCTGCCTATCCCCCCACCAATCAAATCCGCTTCAATCCGAACAATTCCCAAGATCGTCCACAAAATATATTTTTGCGATTATGCTGCTCTCAATACTGTGGAATGTCGCACCACAAAAGGTTCATCTTGTGGTTCATCTTCACGGCTACCGTCCACTCAGTGACGGTACAGCATGCTCCTTATCGGTCATGTGTCTATTTCATGTTGTTCATTTTCAGTCTTCATTTTCAGTCTCGGTTGTCCAATACCCTGGCGTGTACTACTACTATACGGAAACTTTAATTATTCGATTTAAGATCGAAATCGAATATTTATCTACTATTAAACCCATTGAAGGAAGCTCTACAAGTGTAGTTAGAGTCGTGTCACAATTCTTGGTGTTCCATTCGATTTTTGTATGTGTTTCGCTTCGTCTAAATCCCCCCCGCCAAAATGGGTTTTGGTGACTACCCCAACATTGATTCAACATTGATGATTTCTATTAGTACTTACACCTGCTCTGGTTAGTTTATCCTTGAGTTTGCCCATGGCGCTGCTCAGGGGCTGGTGACCGCCACCGCCGGCGCCTCGGTTGTCGCGTCCGCTCATCTTATCAGCTGTATGATTGAACTTGAACTAATCGCTCGTCCTTCTGTGTGGGGGCAATCTTAGTGTTTTGGCTTAGTTTTGTTTTCCCTTTTCCCTTTTTTAATTGGTAAACAGTGTCTTTCCTCTGGACTGTGTTCCTTTTTGTCTTTGCTGTAATAAAGAAAGAAAGAATGCAACAATTAATACACCTGTAGATATGTATATAGAATAGAGGGGTTTTATCAGCTACTAGGACTAGTGCTGGCACTAGTTAAGTACATTTTTACTGCACGAAATTATCTGATGTCTGAGCTCTTATCGATGGAAATTTATGTGTGTTTGCTCTTTGATAGCATTTACGCCCCCTTGTGCACCCAGCACACACCCACTTTCCACTTTCCACCTTCCACCGGAACGGTCGAATGTCCTTCGCTATCTCACGCGTGACCAACATTGTCACAGTGGGTCGGAACAGTATATTCGATTTGAAATATTTCCTCGATACACAAATACGCATTTGTTGATCTTTTATTTTCTTTTTGGCACCCACTGTAAACGTTTTGCGCTTTCATTGAATTTATTTATGATCTTTTATTCTTGGCATGCGGCATAAAATATATACATATATGTATGAGAAATTTTAAAAAATTTTCCACTCGCTAATTAATGACCGCGCACCGAGCGCAAAAAAAAAGCGAAATATTTTCGTTTGTTTGGTTTTTGTCAAGCATTTTCTTGGCTTTAGGTTTTTTTGTTTTGTTTTTTGTTTCTTTTCTATTTTCTTCTTTTTCTGCGTCATGTGACCGCTGGCAGCGGCTGTGTGTGGGCGTCATGACGTCGTCTCTGGACGCTCTTTCGCTCAATCATAACCGTACCCTTCACTCCCTTCTCTGCCTTTGCCTATGCGGAATGTGGGTGGCGCTTTTTTTAATTCTGCGCGAATATTAATCGGCGAATGACATAACGATTAGAAATCTAATGGGGCAAAGGGGGCGTGGCATGGTGGACAAAGTTTGATAAGCAAAGTTCAATTGCAATAATTGCCATGTGTCTTGTGTTGTGCTTTGCGACTGAAACGCAATAGCAAATAAAAATTTGCAGACTCGAAAATTCCCATTAACCTTGAAACTATATTTGGGTGGCAGTGGGAAGTGGGGTGTGTATAGGTGAATCATAACACATATCTATTTTTCGGGGGGCCCAGCTATCTAGAGATATGTTAAACGATTGATCTGTCCCAACACGAGCCCCCCGCCCCCAATCATTGCCCCCACAAGTACACACACGAGCAAAGCGTGCTGGCTGGCCGCTCTCTTAGACCGCGCTCAAAACGAGTCTCTCTTTGCCTGGGCTCGCTCTCTTAGGAAATCGACTCACGTGCCGAATGTACCTGGCTCTCTTAAGGCCCCACACACACACACACACAGCCGTGTATTGACTGCTCTCATTTGTCAACAGTGCAACGTTGCGATTTTGTTGTTGTTGTTGCATTTGTCATGATCTTTTGGCATTTTATTTTTAAAAAACGTTTTCGTGCTGACAAAATACTCGTCGTTGTGCTCAGATTGTTTGCCTTAGCAGCGCTGAAATTAACAAAAGACTGCCGACAATTTCCATATTTAGTTGCAGATTATAATTAATTTCGAGTTAATTAGACATCGCCCACACTCGGACTCTGAGACTCTGGGACCGTGCGACTGTGCGACTGAAGGATGATTTTTCGCTTTGGACTTTGTTTTCACTTTTTGCACGCTTCCGAAATATTTCGTATGTCGCGTATCGCTTGTATTTATTTCATCTTGTTTTTCGCAAGGAATTTCTAGCGCCCCACTGGGTGGGGTTTTACATACTCGTACACACTCACACATATCCACCGAAAAACTAACGATAAAAACAAATTTGTGTTCTAAATTTAAGAATTTTCGCGGTCGCCGCCGCTGTCGCGCTCTGGCCCGCATCGCTCAACAGTTTTCTCGACATTTCTTTTCTTCTTAGCAAATTTGCAATTTTACCCTTGGCAAATGGGATTTTTCGCGTTGTCTTACAGCATTTTCCTTTTTTTTCTCATTTTCTTTCTTTAGTTTTTGGTTTGTGGTTTTTTGTTTTTTTTTTTTTCACAGAGCCAACACACATTACGTAAAGTGTACCACTGCAAGCGAAATCTGGTACGACAAAGACAAGTGTCGTCCAGTCCATTCGCCGCTGGTTCATTAAAAATTTGAAATTGTTCAAACGGTTTGTAGGAACTTTTTTCCCTCTCTTTCTGGCATTTGACGTAGTATGCAAAAAATGCGCATAAATTTGAAATAAAAAAAAGGTTTTTCTAGACGCCAGACACACCAGAGACTTGGTGCTTCTTTTTGTTGTCGTTTTATTTCATTTTTCGCTTTTTTTGCATATACTTTCTGACAATCGCGACAAGTTAAAACTTGATAAGGTTACGGACCGACCGGAACTGGTTGGGGCAGAACTATATAAATAACTAATAACAAGAGTTTACACTTTGCGGCATTTCAGTAATTATTTTTATTTTTAATATTTTAATCGAAATTCAGTCCTCAGTTTCTTGTAGAATTGATAGTTTTCACTGTTTATATCTTTGAGTTATCGCTCGGAAGAGCGCCCCATTATTACCTTTTGAACAAACTACTAAATGTATCCACTATTGTGGCACTGAAGTACGAGATTCGAATGCGCAACGCTTATATAGCGCACACCGATTCCGCAGAAGCAGCAACAACTCGTTCGAGCTTTTGTGCACAGTGTGTTGGTTGTTCCCCAACGGTAAAACAGGCCGCCAGAGAGTCTCTCTTCTCTCCCGCTCTCTGCCTGCACGTGTGTGTGAGTGAGCAAGCGTTGAAGTGAGAGAGAGAGAGAAGCGCTGAAGACTGCAGAGAGTGAGCTGCCGAACGAAGGTCGAAAAGAAGGCATGAATGAATGGGGGTCGCCCGTGTTTTGACTTTGGCTCTGCGTCCCTCTCCCCGTCTCGTCTGCGTTGGATAAACGCCTCCTAGTTGGAGGTGTATTACTGTTGTTGCTTCTCGGAAGCTGTGTAGGCGATGACGCGTTCGGCGTAGTAGTTATAGGATAAGGGAGAGAGAGAGAGCCAGCGGCGACCCAGTGGCACCACCAAATACATGGGTACCCTACAAGGAAGATGAGGTCTCTTGGCTATCACATTAGATGAGATCAATGTGGATCCAATGGGGCATGTGCTCGAGTGTAGGAGGAGGAGTGTGGAGGAAAAGATCACCTTAGTTCCCCAAGCGTAAAACTTTCCCATTTGAGGGTGAAATCCAAGAAAGGATAAATCCCAGTTCGATGCGATGAAATTTCGTTTAGCTTATATTTTTATTGATTTGTTTTGGCCGCTGTTCAGTTATGGTTATGCATGGTCCACACTGGATGCTGTGGAGCGTGTGTGTGAGGGCCTATCAATTGATTTTTATTTACACACATATTTTCAATTGAATATTATTAAGTTGACTTTGAGGAGCGCGCAAATTTGTAGAAGCCTTGGGGAGCATTTCGTTTGTTTCTTTGCTAATTTTCAACTTCAATTTATTTTTCGGGGGCCTGACGCAATGATGATGGATGATGGAAAAGCATAAGACCAATAATGTATAATATAGACAAGTGCGCCACTTCGCATCTTCGGTTTCACTTTAATTGCCTTATTTATTTCGCTTTAAATGACAAACGCGCCCCCAAAAGCGGGGGCTCGTCTTTCCCTATGTATTTCATAACGTGGCATAAACATTGCCGTCCAATGGGACCGACCCAATTCCAAGTACCACTGGGTTTATTTGTAGATACAGATATGAATAACGAAAGCAGACAGACGCCAGTCAGAGCTAAACATTCGCACAGGGAATGTAAACAAGTTTCCATGACGGTTCGAAACTTTTACTGATGAAATTTGACCAAAGATTCAAATAAAAGAGTGAACCTTTTCGCTACCTAACCTCTGAGCTTTGCTTCAGCGCCGAGAAGAAAGGGTTTCGTTGTTGCCTAAACCCCCCATGGATCTGCGCCCCTGTACCTGGAATGAAGCGAACAATTATACATATCGCAAAGTTTTTAATCACGATTCTGCGGAGCAGGCGTTCAGTGTTTGTTTTGGTATGTTCCATATCGAACGTGATTTGCCCTCGACTCTCTCGGCGCAGATTTGATCGATTTGGCATGACTCAAGGCTCCGGCTAGAAGTGGAGGAAAAGTAAAAACAAAGCCTCAACAGTTTGATGGATTTTTGTTTGTCTTAAGTTTTGTTTTTTAGAGAAGGTTATTAGTGGAAAAAACGCTTTTAATTCGAAACTTGATTGACAGGAGACTGGGAAAAACAGAGAATGAGAGAGAGAGAGGGGGGAGAGAGGAAGGGCGAAAAAGCTTATGAAACGTGAATTCGTAGTGGTGCAAAATGTGGAAAAAATAAGTGCAATGAACTCTCATCATACAATGCAGAAACTACTGGAGGAGGGACGCAACAATGCAGAACTCAAGGAAGGGGCTGAGGTGGTGGTGCCCTTCCAGAGATTATTCAACTGTGAAATAAAACGTGAGTCAAGGCAAATCTCTACCTAAGTACTATCTTCAACTAGATAGCAACATCAGTTCTGTTCCTCAAACATGACGTAACGAGCATAGAGCTTTCTCGTAATTACTGTACCCGCCTCTTTGATCGCTGCCAAAGCAGTCGCTCACTCAAACACTTCCTCTTTGGCTATTTTTAGAGCGTAGCACAGCCAAAAACAGAAGAGCAGTCCGCCACACTCGCAACCAGCAAAACAGAAACAACAACAAAATGGCAAAGAGACGAGCCCCCAGCAGCTCCACGTACCCAGAAGAGAGTGTGGTTCGGTGGCGGTTGGTCGCTTGACAACAGCGCGGGAGAGCGACAGAGGAAAGAAGAGAGACCAAGCAGTCGCAGATAGTGCAAGGTGCACTTTTTCAAGATGGAGCATTCCCGAATATGGAGTTCCAGTCCACTCGTATCATGAACCAGCTGCTCTCTGGCTGGATTGAATGCTGATGCCAGTGCATCAGCCTAGGGGCAGAGTCGAAATCGAAGCCTGCGCAGGCGCACGTATTGGGTCGTGGGCTATAATTTGCTGATGCAATTGCTCATTTATTGCGTCAGAAAAGATCTCTTTTTCCTCCATGTTGCTCATGGGTCAGAACATTCACATAAATATTGGCTTGCGTGTGCGTAAAACTTTTCCATGCGCTAATTAAAGAACTCCCTGCCCGGCAATCCTTTCGCATTGCGGCCAAATTGAAATAAATTACGAAACCAAACCCATTAAGAGGTTATTTATCTAATTGGTGGTGTTGGAGTCACATCAATACGCCAAACGACGCGAATTTATTCTCCCTCCCATCGCCAGAGAGAGAGAGAGAGGAAAGTTTCACGCGCACTGTGACGCTCTCGTGATCTGTTTTACGCTCTCTTGTTCCTGCTCTCTCTCCCTCTCTTTTTTTTTGCCAAAATGCTAAAATTAGCATTCAGACGAAGTGTTACAAAATGAATAAGAGCAGATATCAAATCAAAAAAGAAAATAACATTTAAATTAAATACAAAAAATAAAATTCAGCATGTGATGCGCTCTGTCTCTGTCTCTCTATCTCTGTCTGCCTTAGTCTCTCATCACGCGCCCCACAGTTAAGTACATGCATATGTTTGTATATGTATGCATTTGGCTATAATGCTTTTACATATGTATGCACAGATATTCATATGTGGTAAACTGGTGACGTTGTTGCTTTTGGCAAGACCCAGACGAGCCTCCAACTAATACACAGAAAAGTGCAAACGAACACACACACACAAACACAAAGCTCCCACAGTGTATGCCATAAATAATGAATATGTCCCCCCACTCACCTACCACCTCCATTAGGGTAAATTCCACCTCTGAAGAACGTTTACAATTTGATTTGCTGATTAGAGGCTTATGACGAACATTGCGATTTGCAGAACTGAGGTGGGTGCTCTAATCGATGCACGGTCTGTACTTTCAACTTTCCAGTCATTGACCAAATCTAAATTGATCGCTGCCTGCCCCCCAGTTCAGAGCGGGAAAGATTTTGTTTTAACTTTGGAAGAGGGTATGATGATTCAAATCAGGCGTTTGCAACGCACACATGAAATCATTTGCAATGCCATATACGGTAACAAATAAGATAATCCCAAAAAAATTAGAAAATCTTTATTTTCATTTGGTTTGTCACGTAATATGGCAACCATGAAAGATCGATCTGCAAGTGTATCAACAACTTCGGTCATTAATACAATCTTATTTCCTTATTTCCGTTTTTTGTGCTAACTAATCATTAGAATTTGACTTTTGCTTTCTATTTATATATATGTACTACTGCTGCTGTTGAGGCGGCTAATTTTCAATGGGAAGTGCTTACCTAGTACAACAGCAAACACGTGTGCACATGAGACCTGTTTTTGTTGTATTGCTCTCAGAGAGAGAGAGAGAGAGAGAGAGACACAAACAGAGACAGGGAAATGTGCGAGTGTGCGTGCACGATTGTCTGCCTACAGTCGTGTTTATTGTACAGGTAACAGCAATCATGGCTAAATGGCAAACCAGTGCCCTTCACTCAAGGTCATGCCGACTCCCCGCCGTCGATCAGCGGAACTTTGCAAAGTTTCTGACGTTAATACAAGCTACAACTCTACGTTGACTGCCGCCTAACATTGACTAATTAGTCATAGCCACCAGACCCACACCCATATGCATCCAGTCTACGTGTGTATGTGTGTGTGTGTGTATATATCAAGTATGCATAGATTAAAATACTTAAACACGGTCTCTTTCAGGTTTCGGCAGCTTTAATTGATTACGAGCAAGACGAGATATGTATTTTTAAACGGCTTCATGAATATGCACATTCCTGAAAAGGTAAAAAAAGAATTCGATAGATGGGGGGAGGGGGCATGTATTAGGTCAGATTTGGTCAGAGTTGTATAACTGTCTGGTAGTCTGCATGCTAATTAACATGCTGCTGTGAAAGCACCACGAGGTGCTCTCTCTCTCCATACTAGTAAATCTACACATCCCAGTACGAATATTCTTTCATAGATTGCCCATTCTTATCCTTTAGTCGTGTATTCAAATCGGTTAAGAAAACAACGTCGTTTGTGACAGCATTCCAAAACGCAATTCCAATTACTAGTATTTAAACAGTCTCGAATGCAACCTTTTATTTTACAATTAATGCACAAATATTGAACGAATATGCGAGAAATAATATTATTCCACAACCTTGATTTACGTGCAAAAATGTTCGGTGAAGGGCAGAGGCAAGTCATTTCGATATCATACCATTGTTTTGTGCAACAACAAAAGTCCATGCGAAATGCAGTCCCAGTCCCGTACAGCCATACGCCACGTGGCCTACTGTGAAGTAGACACTTGGTCGACGCTAAGAACATAGCCTCGGTGGCGCAGTTGGCAGCGCGTAAGTCTCATAATCTTAAGGTCGTGAGTTCGAGCCTCACCCGGGGCATGTAACTTTTTTTGTGTATTTTTCTTCTTTTTTTTTCTTTTAATATGCATTGGCTCTAACACCGCTTTGACAGTGTAATAGAAGCGTAGTATTAAGTAGTCCCAATAAATCTTGCATAGTTGTTTATTACATTTTAAGCTACAGAAACAAAACCCTAAAAAATACAAACAGATAATGCCGTAAATTGTAAATTAAAATTACTCTGTCGTGCGGACAGGGATTACGAGTATTACGATTACAAAAGGCAGTTAGAGTTGCAGTTAACTGGGCAATTACACGGCCATTACGAGTGACATTAACTTCCAGATGGCATAGGGAAAGCCACCTTCCAGCTTTTAGCTTTCAGCTTCCAGCTAGCAACGAGACAAAGCAAACAAACCCAGCCACCAGACACCAGACAGTGCAATGATCAGGGCAGGTGCCAGTGCAGTGTCACTGCCATTAAGGGGTACATACATATGTGATGGGAGATTTTGACTGTTTGCCCAGAGTCACGTCGAATGAATGTCACGCGTTGGGCACAGCCTGAAAGTAGTTCTGGCCAGATGGGATTGCCATACTATTGCCATAGCTTGGACTTTCATTTTCAATCTAACGTTTGAATGTCTTCAATTTCGACTGAAAAAGAATCCAAAACTTGCAGTCACAATTTCAAGGAATTATAACGGGACACCTGGAGGTGGGGTAGCTTATCTGCTGGTGCTGCTATATGACACCCTTTGGGCAAAACTCCACACCGCTCCATTGCTTATGTAAAGCGTGCCAAAAAACTTGCCCAAGGTCAACGGGTTCGGGATCGGGATCGGAATTGGGGTTTCTGGATCTTATTTTGGGGCAAACAAAAAAAGAGCAGAAAGCGAATTAAGATACAAACGAAACAACTTTCGCTATCCGCAGACAATGCGAGACAATGCACTCGAATATATGTATGTATGTACGTATGTATGCACATTCTCCCCTCCCCAGGAGGTGGAGGCGCCTGTGCGCGTATCCTATATTTAAAACCAATGGAAAATTTTAATGGAAATTTACCAGACCAGACCACTGACACGCACACCCCAGAATTCCATGGATACGGCGTCCAAATGCAGGGTGCAAACATTTCAGAAATGACTCAAAAGCAGAAGAAACAACACAAACTCAACCAATCACAAAAATTTTCCGTTCACTTTGTGGGGCGCCTCCACACTGTCATGTGTCCGCAACGGCCACATGATTCACTTCACTCTCTTCGTCTCTCTTCTGGGGTCGGGGCCCATCGATTCTGGCATTCAATGAGCCCCCAGCCCCATATGTAATATACGAGTATTTCAATATTTGCACAGTATTCGCCCGTCTGTGTCTCTCGTTTTCGTTCGCTGATCTTCGCGCATGGTGGGGTCGCTCTCGGTCTCTGGTGGATCGTGTATAATGCAGGGTTCTACCACTTGCAAGCCCCCCAATGCATAGGTGTGTTATCTGCGCAAATATACAGCGAACGTTGCAGAAATGTTCTCGAGATCTGTGCCCTCCCCCCACTCCCCACGTGATGCAGATGCGGCCAACTTGGTCACTGGGTTAGCTGCACTTGGACAACCTTGAAAAATATTGAGAATTCTTTAATGAGAGGGATTGGTAGAAGGCTGATCAAGACATAAACAAGGCAAGGAGCCATGGGGAATCGGTTCAGTGATCATTCACGCTTATGAAATTTATTCCCAAATATCTAATCACTCAGTTCTCGGATGATCTAATCACACTGGGGAACATCTACCACATGTGAAGTACTTCCATTGTAATGTTTCCATTGTATTATCCCATCATAATCTACAGCTTGTTAATTTGTTCCCACTCCTTTCGCCGAGCGTCCCTTGGGGAGAGCGTGACTTTAACAGTTACCCACTAACATTCACACCTCGATCTTGGTCACATGTGTGACTTTCCACAGAAATACGCTGTCGAGTGAAAAAAGTCGCACTGTCAAAATTTCCACGATCAGAGTACATTTCCATGCAGACTCCTCCCTCACCTCACTCGCAAATGCACCTTGGATGCATAGACACCAGCAATGATATCTCTCCGGTCTGGTTCTCTTTTGCTCTCTCCACTCTCTGTCTGCTGCTGAGGATGCATGCACTTAAGAGAGCGCCCGCTTAGCGCAGCAGCAGCAGCAAAGAGCGCACAGCGCAGCTGGTTTTAGGGGGCACGTTCGTTCCGCTGTTTGTTGGCGCCTTTTGGCGGCCTGCTGCTGGGGCGACAAGCCCCCGTGCGTGACGTCACGTAAGCGAGACCGTTACAGCCACACAGACGAACAGAAAACGAGTTGTGTGCGGGAGAGCGGGGAGCAGCGGCAACGGCAACGGCAGCAGATAAGTAACCAGAACGAATCGTGCAACGTGATACGTGAAACGAGGAACTGCCCGCCAAACCGCAGAGAACTCCAAGAAAACATGTGACGCGCGGGCCTTAAGGGGGCGGCGGTGTCATCGATAGATAGGAGACACAGCGACATATTATCGGCCCGATAAAATAATCATTGGGGTGTTGGGGTGTTGGGGCGTTGGAGCCCCCCGGCCAAATGGGCGCGAGAACTCTGGTCACATGTGCGAGATCTGGCGAGCACTTGCCAGGCTAAATTTAGCTCCCGATCCCAGACAGACATCCGTTGCACCCGTTAACCTTGAACTTGGATAACAACGGGGGCGCAGCCGGGGTTGGGCTGCGGCGGCACATTTGCATACACCGCGCCAGACTCGATTAGATCCGATTCACCTACCCACAGAGCTATCCCCAGACGGCGTCCGGTCTGGTCAGGTGCAGCAAACTGGAATTTTAATGTACTACGAACTGTCGGAATGTATCGGCCGACTTGTGGTCATTGAACAAAATCAAATAAAATATCTCAATGCCCGTCGAACAGGTTTACCAGACAGTCGGCCAGGCCAACTGTGGCTCTATATGTGCGGTCGGGTATATGCACTCGGATTCCGGAATCGGAATGGAAATCTTTTGAATTTATCACTGGAAGAAGATTCTGCTTGCATTTCAGACAGAGACTTTACTGGTAAAAACATCACAAATTTAAAGGAATTATTTTGTTAAATGATATTTTGTATGATCTTTGTATTAATTGGTTATTCGGTAATTTAATCAAAGTCTCAGACTTTTGGTGCAGCTATTTTGCAGTTATTTGATTGTGTAATGACCTGCAGCCTTGCTTGTCACCAGAGAGTCACCTGGTATTGGGGCTTGGAGCTGCGGTATTTGGGATTTGAGCTGTGGTATTGGGTGCTGAACGCGTCATTGTCACGTTTCGTTTGTCTGTGATTCGTGTGATCTGACAGTAAACATTTTGTAATTAACCCGTTTGGGGCTCAACTATCCGTCTATCGTCTGGCTGTTTCTCTATAGATATGTATACAGTATCTCTTCTTTATAGTATAAATACCACTTGCCATGACACACCCCCTGGAGGAGGCCAGGCCAGGCCCTACAACTACAATCTGAACGATCGCAATTGGCAAAGAGTAAAATGAATAAATCAATTCAAAGATTTCCAACGACGCAGTAGAGATCCCATCACTGGCTGTACTGTGGGCTTTTCTACATGATTCATATTTATATATTTATGCAAATGAAGGATTTTCGTGGGAAATTTAGATATTAAAACTATTAAATTAGAGTAATTTTCGTTCAGAAATATTTTCACTATTTCTACTTTGTATTTTTTGGGCCTAACTGTTCCACTGTCCCAGGGGAACAGGCCCACTGAACAACGAGCCCTCTAAAAAATATTCCATCGTAGAGAGCCATCTAGACGATCGTTATTATTGTTTATTGACTTGATTGACTTCCACATTGAAGCACATTTATAACTAAACAGGGAATAAACAAATCAATGAATAAAACTGGGAGTAGACACACATATGTATGATATTTAATTGAACGATATATAATGCACAATACTCGCATGTAAAATGTTTTTTTTTTTCAAGATTATTTGCTAGAAATTTCCTCTTGCGCAATTAATATTTTTTCTTCTGACGAAAGCAAAGAGAGGGGGCACAGATGCAGGTACAGGTACCCATTAAAATTGAACCAGACACTGAAAACACATATGTATTGTTCATTACGATCTGGGTTGAAGCTCTGAAGAACTGTGTTTCAGTCGGTCTTCTCGAAAAACACCTGTGTCAATGTGCGTGGTATGCCGTACGCGTAAAAGGTGAAATCCAAACGGTAGACTCCCGCAGGGAATGGCATATTTATTTGCGTTGGATCCAGGGCAAACTTCTCCACAGTCATGTGGTTCTAATGGCGAAGGGGGGGAAAGAGACGAGTATTAGCTGGGGCTACCAGACACCACACCCCCCCAAACGGAACCCACCTCCTTCCAGGGGCAGGAGTGATTGAAGTTGCTGTGCTTGCTGATCGCATCGAAGACGAAGCGCTCGAAGGAGAGCTCGCGTCTTCTGCCATCCATCAGCTTGCAGAAATCGAAGAGGACGTTGTACATGAAGGGGCGGTAGCCGTCGCGCCGCTGGAAGCACTGCAGTCGCGTGGTCAGATTGCGTACAGGCAGCTGCAACAGGCTGACCTTCAGCGAGAGCTCCACATGGTTGCGTCGCACCACCTTCAGGCGGCAGTACTCGTATCTGGTCAGTCCTGCCGTTGTGGGCAGGTCCTGGCACTTGACGTTGGTGAACTTCAGCAGGCGTGTGGCCTGCAAGAAGAAGCGGCATTGAGCGGCTGGCTTCCATCTGGCTTTGAACTTACTCACACTCGTTCCTTGGAGCAGGGCGACCAACAATATTAACAGGCTCGAGCGCATTTTCACGGAATGATCACTGGAACTTGGTTGCGACTGTTGGTCAGAGTTAACCGATCTGCTGGCCGATTTGCCACCAATTTTGGCTATTAAATATCAATCCAAATATGATTAGCCATTTGCATACCCTGACAGCGGGTACTCTAAACTGTAACAGTAGCTTTGATCGAAGGATTTACAGCTTATAATAAATATATTGATATAAACATACATATATATGATAGCTGTGAAAAGCGTAACTAGTTCGTCGGATACTCTTAAATCGGAATTTTAAATCTAAATTTTAATTATTTCGAAAATCCCAAATGAACGGCGCAATTAGCTGATATTGTAACCTCTTGCTTTAACCTCATTCAAAGGTACATCCCCATCCCATCCCATTTAAATTACCGCCCACATAAGCAATAATTTATTTAAAGAACGCATTTCAGCCTCGATTAGAGCCCTGCTCCTCCTGCCCACCCCCTCCCAAACGGCTATTGACTTCTTATTGCATTTTGCACAAAAACAAAAATTAATAAAACAACAACAAAAAAACGAAGCGAAATTCTTGGAAATATGTTAACAATTTCCTGTTGTCGTTCGGTTTTCAATTACAACTAACAAAGGCAAATACAAAAAAATACAAAATTATGCAAAAACATGAATCAGGGAAATCGAATGGTAATTTTTCACACCACAAAACATAATTCTTTGACTCATCGAAGTATTCACATTTCCCTTGTCTTGTACTTAATAAGCTGTTTACGAACGAGTATGTGGTGCACAAGGGGTGTATGGGCATGGGCAGGCATCCCGTTAAGATATGATTTAATTCTCACAGTTAGAAGAGCTGTTTGTGTTATCTAAATTGAAAGGTAACCCACAAGGACACCTCTTTTTCCCCTTATAAACAAATATAAACGAATCAGGGTAGCGGGTGTCTGATGGTCGACTCCCCCCCGTCCGGATATAGTATTTTGTGTTTTCTTTCTGCCCTAGTCAGCAGCATTCAACGATGCACCGGCAGCCACAGCGGCGTATACTTGATGCCTCACGTCATGTCCAACGACAACAACAACAAAAACCACGACGACGACGCATTTAGCCCGTTTTTTTTCGAATGGATTTTATTGTAAAGTTTCTGCCAACGCGCTCATATTTCGAAATGTGAACACCAACACCTGCACCAGCAGCACCGCCAGCAGCGGGTCTCTCAAGCGGCTCAGGTGATGACCGATCCACACACACACACACAGACGCAATGATTGAATTGCATTTTTGCATTGACTTGGCGAAATTTCGTAGCTGTTTCTGAGAAATCATTTTTGGGCAGTGTAAAACGATGCGTTCCCAAATTTGGGCCGCTGAGTCAGTGACCTCTCCCACGAAACCCACCCAAAAATCCGGGGTAAAGGCTCGATGGCCCCCACTATCCCCATGGGTTGAGTGAATTTATGATTTATGATCGTTGCACTTTTTGTTGAATGAAAGTTCTTGCAGTTTTTTGGTGTGAATATTTTTTGAATGAAGTGCGACTCGGGCGGAATCGTGCATATCAAATGACTGCCATTTGAGGTAATTGTCGATATTAACATGAATTTTGATAGGCTACAGACTAATGCTTTTACATAACAGTGTAAAGCAAACTTTGTTGGCTGAAAGGGTTTTTAACACCCTATAAATAAACTGCAAATAGAAAAGGGCTTGAGGACAATTTTGCATCATAATGTGATTGATGGAAGCGTTTACTGCTTGCGTCATGGGCAAAGATCAGGCCAGCATTCGGCTAATTGTCGCCCAATGTCGCTGGTGTCGCATTTGACGCGCGGCTCTGACATTGCCAAGTGCACTTCAAGACCAGTTCACGCCTATACTCTTACCGTTTGCTCTTCATTATTGTCGTCAATTGCTAACGTATGCCCTGCCCTCTCTTCCAGATTCGTGTCTGCGCTGCCAGGCGGATAACAAGCGAGATGTGATGGGACGCCAGGACTGTGTGGTGGTGTGGGGCGAATGCAACCACTCGTTCCACCACTGCTGCATGTCGCTGTGGGTCAAGCAGAACAACCGGTGTCCGCTCTGCCAGCAGGAATGGTCCATTCAGCGCATGGGAAAGTAAACCACATTGATATTCCACCCGATCCATTAGCACTTAATTAAGTTTATGTTAAAGTCTGCACTGTCTTAAAAATAAAAAAAAAAAAACGAAAATGTAAAAAGGCGAAATGAAAACCAGATACACCCAAAAAAGATTTATTAATATTGAAAAGGCAAGAAAAATACACAAAAAAGTTACATGCCCCGGGTGAGGCTCGAACTCACGACCTTAAGATTATGAGACTTACGCGCTGCCAACTGCGCCACCGAGGCGATGTATTCAGTCCGGTCTAAGGAACATTTCACCACCGGCGAAGGTTCTACACTTAGAACGAAAACTGCCAAGAGCATTCAGCATACTCTCCAAACGAGTATTAATTGATGATTAGATTTATAATCAAGCAATTATATAGGGTTTGAGTTATTTTATCGTGATTGCAGATGCCGAAACTCCACTGGGTTCGAGTGAGTCATTTGCACAGCGTCCACCACCTGTCCCTTTGGCGCAGAGGATAGCGCGTTGGACTTCTAATCCAAAGGTCGCGGGTTCGATCCCCGCAAGGGATGTCGTTGACAACATTTTTTGCTTCTATTTTGTCAACTTTTTTAATTTTAGCTAATATTTACAGATTAATACAATTAAATCAAGCCTTAGGCTGCAAGGAAGGCGACAGATTCCGCTCCAGAACAGAGCTGTCGAGCCGCAGCTTTTCCACATTGGTGGCGTTCGATGTTAGACTCTCGTCGGTCAAGCGTTTGGCTCGCACTTCCTGAATTGAGGCTGCAAAAGAATGGTATTAAAGATCAACTAGAAAGTTCTGTAGGCACACTTACGACTGTATGGAGTATATTTGTCAGACAGCAGGCTCTCAAGATTATAGCCAATGAAGCCCACCACGCCGGCAATGGGCAGAGTTATGTAAACGGCATTGCGCCTGAGGACGGCCATAACAAGCGGCCACATCGTGCTTCCTTTGTTGTTTTCTTATTTTTATTATATTATCGTTATTCTTTTTAATTTGGACCCTTCTTCTTACGAAATTTAGTACTAAAATATACCGATATGCGAGCGAACGAACTTAACCCACTTAAACCCCCTCTACACGTCGCATCCGTCAACTGACGTAAAAGCATCTTAAAATATAAAAAAAAAACCAAACTGAAGCATCTAGTTATTGCAGATTGGTAGGCGTGCAACTCAATTCGCTTTAGCGATTAATTATAAAAAAAACCCCCCCAACATTAACCCATTGTCGACCAGTTGGCATTTCAATTTACGCACGACTTTTATGTTAGGGGGGGGGGGGGGGGGGGGGGGGGGGGGGGGGGGGGGGGGAGGAGGGGGGGGGGGGGGGGGGGGGGGGGGGGGGGGGGGGGGGGGGGGGGTGGGGGGTGTTTTGGTTTTTTTTGGTTTTTTTTTTTTTTGGGTATCAAACAAAAAAAAAAAAAAAAAAAAAAAAAAAAAAAAAAAAAAAAAAAAAAAAAAAAAAAAAAAAAAAAAAAAAAAAAAAAAAAAAAAAAAAAAAAAAAAAAAAAAAAAAAAAAAAAAAAAAAAAAAAAATTAAATTAATAAAAATTTTAAGGTCCCCCGGCGCCCCAAAAGGAGGGGGGGGGGGGGGGGGGGGGGGGGTTTGGGTTAAAAAAAAAAAAAAAAAAAAAACAAAAAAAAAAAAAAAAAAAAAAAAAAAAAAAAAAAAAAAAATATTTTTTTTTTTTTTTTTTTCCGGTTGTGTTGTTTTTTGTTGTTTTAAATTTTTTTTTTTCAAAAAAAAAAAAAAAAAAAAAAAAAGGGCCGTCCCCCAATAAAAGCTTTTTTTTCTTTTTTTGTCATCGGCGAAGGAGAGCCCCCAGTGTAAAAAGGCTAAACTTGCATAATATGAACACAGTGCAGATGAAAGATATCGTGGTAATATTTGCACTAAAAAGTCAAAGAGAAAAGATGGACAAGAAGAATTTACAAAAGTTATTATTATTATTCATTGATTGTTTATTTGTTCACACCAAACCTTGCATTTTTAGATAATTTTTTTGTAGTATTTTTGGGTATTTTCTTGATTCCCGTATTTTTGAAGACAGCAAAATTTTTTCCCCTTGCTAGAGGTCGCTGTCGAAATTTACATGAATATGTTGTTAATTTGTAGCAAATGTGTAGTTACCATAAAGATTCATTGTTGCGTCATTCCATACGCGTTCCCGTATGATAATTTGATTTGTATGGGAAAAATTTCAGCAACATGGGGAAATGAAGTAGCAGCATTGTTGTGCAACTTTGGCACGGAATGAGCAACAATCTGCATACCTTGGGAAAATGGATATTATGGACTTGAGATATTGTTTGAATTTTCAGGCTCCAATTAATGCAAAAACTATTCCGTCTCTGTTCTAAAGATATTAAAAAAGTTTTGCAGCTCACGGGTTCCAATAATAGGTATCAGGACCGGGATAAATGTATACATAAAACACAAACATACAAATCACTAAGATAATGTTAATCCAATGGTGTCAATTGGAACAACAAAATTAGCATCAATTAAAAGAAATAAGGTATACAAAAGTCCATACGCATAGAAGAAACTTGGTTAACCAGCAACACTTAGTCAACATTTACGTTTTATGCTTTGGCCGTTTTTGTTTGAACCTTGTTATGTAAATAATCCAATAAAAATAACTTCTGAGAAATAGCCAATCCTGAACAAAATTTATTGAGGAATTGGATAAAATTAATTGTTAACGGCTGAGAGTCCCAGCTAGCTAGTAATATTAAACGGAATATCAAAATCGAGAAATATCAACGTTGAATGTTTTGAAAAAAACAATCGATACTATCGTGATAGTATCGGGCTCAAATAATTATTAAAAAACCATTGAAACCTTTTAGGAACTTGTCGATTGTAAAAATTAGATGCCACCTGTTGATTTGTTCACCTGTTGTATCTTGGTATTTTATAGCAGCCAATCCAAACATATCAAAAGCGCAACGACTGTAGCTCGATACTATCATGATAGTCTCAAAACCGTCGATAGTAGAGGCCATCGGTAAAATATCGATACTATCGATAGTGCCCTCGATGGTTTGACACCTCTAGAAGGTACTACCAGTGCACTGGCAACTGCAGTTTCATTTAAAAGCGAGGAAAAAATTGCAATTACATAAAAATTAACAGTTTGAAAGGCAGTAAAAACGAGCAGCAACAAGTGCAGGGGAGATGCGAAAAAAATGCCTGAAAGAGAAAAAATTATTTACGCTTCAAGCAGCGGATTGGCCAATAAAGTTGCAGGTTGATATATTTTTAATGGCGAAAAACTGCAGCGAATGCAGTTGTTGTTGTGATTGTGATGTGATAGAAGTGTAACGCACGCAGCAGCAGATGCAAAGACAGCAGCAGCAGGAACTTCAATTAATAAAAAAAAAGAACAAAGAACTACCCAAAGCAAGAACAGTAATCACAACAAGAAGACGAAGAAGAAGAACAACAATAACAGCGACGCATAATTTCCTGCTCACAACACACACACACGCATATAAGCACACAAAGAGCCCAAAGCAAAGCTGTGTCTGTGTGCGCGTGTGGGAGAGAGAGAGAGACAGAGCAGAGGAGAGCCGGCCAACAGAGAATATAATTTCTGCGGAGGGGAGAGAGAGTGAGCTGCTGCATTTCTTGATTTTTAAAATCGCAAGGCATAAAATGACCAATTCTGGACGCAATCCTCATCGATTCGATGTAAGTAAACCACTTGAGAGTACTCTGCACCCCCCAACCCTCTTTGCACTACTCTTTAATATAACCAAGTGAATCAGGTTTAGTTATGTATTTAATTTGTACATGTATATGCGTATAAACCCCTTCAAGAACAACTGCAATTAATGCTCTGCGGCTTGCAACGTGGGAGTGCAAGAATGGGTTTGCTTGGGTGTGTGGTATTTGTATTACGCAGGGGGATTTCCTCTACTTTGTCTTGCTCCAGCTTAGGGCGCCCGCACCTCCCGCACCTACACTGACTGGCTTCCTGGCATGCCATTTGTGTATTTGCTCTCTTTCGCTCCTCCTCCTTCAGACTGTTTGTCAGTAAACAGATTCCTGTTTCGCCCTCTCCTCTTAACCCCAACTACTAGAGGTTGTCTCTTTGTTTCCTGGGCACGCTTTGAAGTCAGCCTCATCAACCGTGGGAGAAGCAGAACCAGCAGGAGTCATCGCCTTTGTTGTCGGGACGACAAGGACAAGGAAAGGAGTTTACAAAGAATGTAAAAGTGTAAGTGGCTAATGTGCCCACACCCCCAGCCCGCCCGATGGCTCCAGGCAAAAGTGCAATAAACTCACTGAAAACTCGCCATCCTCCCAGCCCCATCCCCTCTCAGATAATGACCATTGACGGAATGGCGACTTTCGTTCCGAAGAAACTCTGCTCCAAGCCAAGTGCAATATGTACTACAGTGTAGATAAGCAAACAGGGAAGGGGGGGAGAGTGCGTCGCCGAAATGGTTAGACTAGTGTTAATTGACAAGGATAGAGAGAGAGGGGTGGGTGGGTGTCCGCAACCCAGTTGGTGAGGTAGTTAACTGGTTTAAATTGCGTTCTCGTATGGTTTAACCGATGGAATGAAACACTTATTCATTTGGAGCTTATAGCGATTCGCAATGGCCAAAAGCTTATCTAGCCTCGAAGCGAAGCGGAAAACCAATAACAAACGAAAGTAAACAGATTGCTCGTTAAGATAAACAGCTGACGGGTGCATGTTGCTGCAGAGGTCTGGCAGCACTGCAACAGCTTAAGCATTGCAAGCGCAAGAGAGTGAGAGTAATGATAGAGAGGGAGAGAGAGAGGCGGCCGATTCTTATGCATAGATACCCTTTAGTAAAAGAGTTTTGGACTTCTTTTTGTTCTAATTTGAATGGAATGGGTAGCAAAAATAGATTAGCATCTAGAACTGTTCTCCACCCCCTTTGCCAACCACCTAAGTTCAAGATGCTTTGAGCAGACACACAATTAATGTACGGAAATTTATTTAACTGTTGTCACCGCAGTTGAAAGTTGAAAGTCCTTTTGCAAAGGGCATACAACAATCCTCATGCCTTTAGCTTGAACTCTGCCTGTGGTCCCTCTCTTCTCTCCACACACACACACACACACACACCTCAAACAGACTCGTTCTCATTGAGACTTTGTTTGTTTTTTTTTTTTGCTTTTATTTTATGTCTTTTATTGGCGTGGGTGCATTGCACCGCCCCAAAAGACGCCACCCGCCACCCGCTCTTGCCGCACACGCAGCAGCTGACGAGGCTGGTTGGCTCGCTCTCTTTGTGGGCCCTCTGTATGCAGTCATTTGTCGGAGAGCAGCAAACCGTGTTGTTCAGCTGTTCTTCTGCACTTTGCTCTCTCGAGCTCAATCTTGATGCCATTCAGTTTCACACTCCCCATTCGGCGCTCTGTTTTCATCGATGTTGGCTCGCTTTCGCTGTGTCTTGTCTTAGCCCTAGTGTCTCGCGCGCCTCTGCATTTACCCCTAGTTCTGTTTTCTGTTGGTGTTCGTTCAATTATTTTTCCAGGCCAGGCCGAAACAAAATCGAAAACTGCACGAAAAACCATTAAAAATCCATTCTTGCACAGTCTGGGACGTTCAATGCAATTAAATGCGATAATAACTCAGCGGAAGCAGAAAGTATAAACAAATGGTATATTGTTGTAAATTGTGGATATTTTTTTTTTGTATGTGTATAGTTAGTGTGTGTGTGTGTGTTCTGTGTATTGCTGCTGTTGCAAATACCGTTTAAAGTTTTTTTTTTTGCACTTCGTTTGCTGTTTTTCTGCTGTTTCGTCTGTTTTTGGTGTGTTTGTGTCAGCTGTTTTCCCCTTGTTGTTGTGCCTGGCGATAAGGTTTTGTAGAGCATGTACCCAACCATGTGCTATATTTATCTGAAGCATCGGACACAATAGCAACAAACGTTAAATGCAACCCAATTCGGAGGGGTGACCCAGTTTACTGCTTTTCTCGCTGACCTTGTTGCTGCAGTTGCATATATAAGCCATATGTATGTGCATTGTACAGTGAAGTATACATAATGTATTGTTGTAGATATGTAGAACAGAACAAAGCTTGTCCATCGCTATCGATGGCAGCCACAACAGTTCAACTTTTGGTGGTGTCTGTCCAACTGACTTTGGCCATGGCTTATATAAAATGCAGCCAGCAGCAACAGCCGCAGCAGCAGAGAACTACTGGTTGTCATGTGGCTCTATTGGTATGACTGTGGGTGTGTGGGTGTTCGTTGTTACCTTTTATTTTTCGAGGTCACTAAGCAAGGGAAATGCCTGAACGGGAATTTTAAATTTGTATACCGTTTTTCAAATGCAAAGCCTTTGACACGCATCTAACTAACTCTTCCTTTCCCACACAGTTCTTCCTCATCGTTTGTCAGCTGTTTTATTATCGAGCTTTCGCATGTAAGCTTTGGTATGTATTTGTGTATGTGTGTGTGTGTTACGTATACGCCATGTGTTGCATGATCAAATAAATAATAAAGCATGCAAAATACAACAATCAACTGAAATGCCTTGCACTTGTCACTTCTATCACTCAAAGCGAATTGAATTTGAACTACGACGGTGTCTCCGAAAAGACAACTTACATAAACTTTTCCAACAACTATAACTATTTTATAAGCCTGGTCTGATATTAAATCCATATAAAATTGACCACTCGGAATCCGAAACCCCTTTGGAGCTGTATGGGGGGAATAGGGTTGACATTTGTGAGTGACCACTGTACTTGGGTGTGCATATGCCGCCTAACGTATCGCTTGTGTTCCATGAATCTCAATTGTTCCTTCTTGAAATTGCTCTGATTGCATTCCCGGGGGACACATTAAGAGTTCTTTCTGCCCCCACACACACACACACACAAACAGAACACACCACACACACACACACACACCAAATATTATTAATGGTTTCGCTTGTTTTGATAAACTAATTCTCTCGCCCCTTGAATATGATATGAAAATGTGTCAACTTCCATTTAGGTTCAAGATCCCCCGCAGCAATCAATAATTCATTGGACCTTGGGGCAATCGCTTTATTCGATGCTCGTACATATGTATGTATGCTCGTATAAGCAACAATTTAATAACAATATACATATATTTACACTTTTTTTTTTGTAATTATTGTGAAATTTACAATGAAAAGAACAATAGAAACTTGCCCGTATTTAGATGCCCCAATAAGGAGTAATCAAAATTAAATAAGGGGTTTGTGACCTTCCGAGGAGGCAATACCGTGGATGTTTACTTGGTGGACAGTTTCCTTTTGATTAAAATTGAGAGTTCCCTTTGATTTACAGTACAGCCAACTTCGACCAAGGGGTATCTTGCAGTCGAACTACATCTGAATATCAGGCCTACTTTGTTTTCTTGTTCGCGCTTCACTCAAATTCGTCGCACGTTCGATTCGATTGCCTTTTTCAATTGCCTTTGATGATTTTTCATTTAAGTTGAATGACAGTCAGGAAGGGGGCGTGGCGGGGCCAGCATTCTCAGTGCCAGTGCCACTCACTGCCAGTCTTCGCTTCCGTCCCTCTTTGGAGCCTCTCAGAGTTGGGTGCGCATTTCAATTAGAGCGGTGCGCAAGTGAGGCCCGAAGTTGTCAACCTTGGGAGGCCGATCCGACCCTTTAAAGCCCAGTCTCTTAATAATTTTGTTGTTGTTCTCTTTCTCACGTGCACACAATCCCGAAAAACAGTTCCCGGTGCAACGACGAGATTAAGGGAAGCGGCAGAGACGCTATTGCGAATGTTTAAAAATAAATAAAAACGAAGATTATCGAAATTAGCTGCGCGAGAGAGGAGAGGAAGATCCACAGCAACAGCAGGTAAAGCAGGGAGAGTGGCAGAAAGAGAGCGCGCGGGAGCAACGATTCAAAGACGCAATTTGTGAATATTTTAATCGTGCATTCACACGAAGACGAAAACGACGAGGCTACCGACGAAGACTTCAGGCGAAGACGAAGCGGTTCAGTGGGAGAGAGAGCGCGCGCGCCTGCCAAAGAGTTAATTGAAAGAGCAGCGCAGCGGCTGAGGACAGACGCAGAAAGAAGCGTCATTTTCTGATAAGAGCGAGCAAAACAAAGGAGACTCCCACAATGTTTGCGCCCAGCGGCAGCAGCAGTATCAGCGGCAGTGCCAGCGCCAGCTTCAGTAGCAGTAGCAGCAGCAGCAGTAGCACCACTGGAACAGGCGCCAGCTCCACCAACAGCACCAGTGTCAGTGGGAGTGGGAGTGGATCCGCAGAGCGGGGCGAAGCGAACAACAACAACAACCACAATCATAATTTGAGCTTACAACTGAACGGTAACGGTAGTGGTAGTGGTAACGGTAACAACAGCAACAGTCACAGTAGCAGCAGCATCAGCGTCATTACTAACGGCAACGGCAACAACAGCAACAGCCACAGCCACAACAACAACACACACACAAATCTCATCAGCGGCTTCTGCAGCAGCATCTGGCGCTCTGCTACCTTTGGGAGTGCCACACCAGTGGTGGTCAGTGCAGCACCTGCCCCCACCTCTGTTTCTGCCTCAGGCTCTGGCTCTGGCTCTGGCTCAGCCATGAGCGACTGTTCCTCGTCCAGCCTGTCGGCTTCCCCCGATGCCGCCTGCCTGGCTGACAATGATGACGATCAGCAGCAGAGGCAGCCGCTCCAGCGGTCTGAGGCCATCAGCACAGACAGTTATCTTGGCCAGGATTCGGACGACGCCCAGCAGCCAGTAAGAACCCAAAAAAAAAAAACAAAAAATCAAATTGATTTTCGTTTCCACCTTCGATGACATTTCCTTCAGCGGTCGTTATATCATTCTTGGTCAAGCATTTGTACATTGCCACCCTCCCACCAAAAACCCCCTTCTCTCAGTATCTCTCTCTCTCTCTGTCTAACTCTCTCGCTCTACTCTTTTGATTCCTCCATCAATTAATTTGTTTTCCCCAAGAATTATATTTTATATATTAATTTGTTGTTTTGTTTTTGGGTCCAATCCAATCAAAGAAAAAGTCGCCTCAATTTTTGTCAATTGATTTTGTAGAGCCCCAGCAGAGCCATCACATATCCAATTAGAACGATACAATATATACATACATACATATATGTACATGTACATTATATAGTGGAACTGACATATACTCTCCATTTTGCAGCAAACATTCCTAGGAGCCACCGAACTGGACGATGAGCTAATCAAACAACTGCCAAAGGAGGTTCTGCTGCGGGTTTTCTCCTATTTGGATGTGGTCTCGCTATGCCGCTGTGCACAGGTCTGTAGAGTACAGAGCGGGAGTTCTTTTGGTACCACCTGTACTAATGAATATTTGAATGTCCCTGCCCACTCCCCACTTATTGCAGGTGTGCAAATACTGGAATGTGCTCGCCCTGGACGGTTCCAGTTGGCAGAAAATCAATTTATTTGATTTTCAACGTGATATCGAGGTGAGTTTTCCCCCCATCAAACTTCAGTCAAACTATTACATACGCAGGGTAAATGATTTTATGTATGTATATATTATGGGGATAAAACTACGTTCTTTAAATTAAATCTCTTAAATCTCTTTAAATTAAATTTGTTCTACCTTTAGGGTCCGGTGATTGAGAATATTTCGCAACGATGTCGCGGCTTTCTCAAGTCCCTGTCGCTGCGTGGCTGTCAATCGTTGGGAGATCAGTCTGTGAGGTAAGAGTCCATGCCCACAATTCCCCTCCCTTTGATGCCTTTCTAACCATGGGTAATTGATTCTGTGTAGAACTCTAGCGAATCACTGCCACAACATCGAACATCTGGATCTGTCGGAGTGCAAGAAGATAACGGATATATCCACACAGTCCATCAGCAGATATTGCACCAAACTAACGGCCATTAATTTGGACTCTTGCTCCAACATAACAGATAATAGCCTCAAATATCTATCCGATGGCTGTCCCGTAAGCCTATTCCACTTAACAATTCGAAACGAGTGTCTGGCAAACCATACTAATGGGTCAACTAATTTCTTACATTGCAGAACCTCATGGAGATCAATGTGTCGTGGTGTCATCTGATATCTGAGAACGGGGTCGAGGCGCTGGCCCGCGGCTGTGTCAAGCTGCGAAAATTCAGCAGCAAAGGTTGTAAACAGATCAACGACAATGCCATAATGTGCCTGGCCAAATACTGTCCCGATATAATGGTGCTAAATGTGCACAGCTGTGAGGTAGGACTACCACCAGGAATCAGTCTTTACCTTTGAACCATACTTCTAAGATTTCTGTGTTCCACCCTCCTTTAGACCATAAGCGATTCATCTGTGCGCCAGCTGGCCGCCAAGTGTCCCAAGCTGCAAAAGCTTTGCGTGTCCAAGTGTGCGGACCTAACTGATCTCTCGCTAATGGCCCTGTCGCAGCACAATCACCTGCTGAACACACTGGAGGTGTCCGGGTGTCGCAACTTCACGGACATTGGGTTTCAGGCCCTGGGACGCAACTGCAAGTATCTGGAGCGCATGGATCTGGAGGAGTGCAATCAAATCACGGACCTAACGCTCGCTCATCTTGCCACAGGCTGTCCCGGCCTAGAGAAATTGGTAGGATGGCTACCTGGTTCCCTCTTCAATTGCTACAATATACTTTAAATATTTAATTTGGTAATTCTGTAGACCCTGTCGCACTGTGAACTGATCACGGACGATGGCATACGGCACTTGACTACTGGCAGCTGTGCCGCAGAGATACTGTCCGTTCTGGAGCTGGACAACTGTCCCCTGATAACGGACCGCACGCTGGAGCATTTGGTTTCGTGCCACAACCTACAGCGCATCGAACTATTCGACTGTCAGCTGATTACACGCACCGCCATACGCAAGCTGAAGGTGAGAGGACACAGAGAACTTACGCGTGGAAAGATATATAATTACTACATAACGAGTGTGCTCTTGTCTTGTTTGTGTGTTTTGCAGAACCATTTACCAAATATCAAGGTGCATGCATACTTTGCTCCGGGCACACCGCCGGCGGTGACCAGCGGACAACGGCCACGCTACTGTCGCTGCTGTGAGATTCTCTGAGATACGGCCATCGGCTTTGCCAGGAAGATAATGCGCAAGGCAGCCACAGACTGATGCTGGCCCGTTTGCATCGTTATGTTCGGCCTGACCTTCATCTCGATGATCTGCATGTTTTTGCTGGGACTGCTCGATGGCGTTAAGAACACGTAACCATAACGTAACCCCCAAACCCACACCCACACAACAACCAGCACGGCTAGATCCGAACGAAGCGGAAACGAAACGAAATGTAGCTTTAGCTTTTAGTTTTGTTTTTTTTTTGTTTTGTGTTGCAAGTTTCCAAAACTTGCTGCAGCATCAAATTGTGATTATTTTATTTAATGTTCTCTACTATATATGTTGACCTAGACATTCATTTGTGTGTAATATGTATGTGTATTAGTACCCATTCTATCTATGCTATCTTCTTCTATTTGTTTGTTGGTTAGTCGTCCTCGTCTTAACTGCAACGCGAAAGAATTTGGCTAGCTTATACATGCATACATACATATATGTATATGTATATATAATGGTGTATATATATACACTCGATATGTAACAGCTTTCTCGCACTTGTCGTACCGCTGAAAATGTTCTGTGTCTAGCCTGTAACTGCGATTAATTACGAATTAGTTGTAACTCAGCCACGCCCACAAAAACTCATACATACCTGTATTAAATGTTGCTAAAAGAAAAGAAAATCCATCGGAATGTGCGTGTCACTTGGATTTTAGACAACTCTGAAACATGTCGATAGAACCAAAAAGCGTTCAACCCACACACAAAAACACACACTACTAGTACACATACTATACCTATATATAACCCTGCACCCTACCCTACCCCATACACACACACACACACTGAGGAATCTTTAAGCTTCATCTTGTATCAGCTGAGACGAATATTTATTTAATATGTATGTAGTTTTATTATTATTTTAAAGTCAAGTCTAGTGCCAGCTAACTCCATACAGAAATTAGCAATTATCCATGTATATTTATGTACATAATATGATGTATATTACACAACGAACAAACTACTCACTCACACCACCACACACCCACACATACAAACACTATATTAATCTCATTTACACACAAAAAGGCAACAACTGAATGGATCATCGTTTCTAAAACAAAAACAAACCAAACCAATCATGCAAAATTCCCACATAAATAATTAACTAAATAAATCAATATACCCCCCAGCATATACCTTACCCCTACCCCACACACAAATATTATATATTTATACGCATATTTTCTAAATGCATTAGCAGCCATGCAAAAAATCCATAAGTGGGGGCTGCATTGTCAATGCTGGAGTGTTATCCCAAGGAGCATACTAGTAGTTCACCATTTAAGATCTCTTTCTGTATACACATTAATTTTCTATAACTAAATGGTTTCCTTACCATCTTGTCCCCCTTTAAATGGATGAAGAGTTTTGCTCGCGGATAACCAAATTGAAAGCGCTGGTGTGACAATAAACGGCCAGGCCACAACACTAGCCACCCCTCACCACACCACAGACCACACACACACACACACACCACACACACACACCTCACTCAGAATTAACACGATAAATGCAAAAACAGATATTTTCCTGGTTCATTTTAATCTCTCTAAATTTAAGAACTAAACAGATGGTGTCATATTTGCATATATCAACCATATATTTTCCTAGAAGAAAAACGAAAAAAAAAAATTAAATGAAAATCATATTTACACAAAGAAAGAAAAAAAAGAGAGAAAAATAAAATAAAACAAAAACTAATGGGTATACTCGAGTCGAGTTGTGTCGTAAGCTGCGTATTTTAACGAGTCTTTTTCTCAGTGTCTCTTTGTAGTGTGTTTCAACTACTATTGTATTGTATTGTATGTTTTAAAACAATTAAACACCACTGATATGTCTTAGTTAGAGTTTAGTAATTTGAAAAGCCATAGAAATGTGCAAAAGTTCAAGCATAATTATGATGGTTGCCGGTAAAGGTAAAGTGCAACAAATTAGTTCCGTACCAAGAAAACAAAAATATAATATATACATAAATATATATTTAAACAGACACACTAATAAAACTTTTGGTTTAACGAAATTTACATTCATATACAATACATATACAAAAATACAAAGGGTTTAACATACAAATATTTTAAATGAGAAACAAGTGTTTTATTTACAACAACGTAGAGAATTTCAAACTTGGCGCGCTTTTGGAACAGTGCTGCCACATTGAAATAAAGGCGCTTGGGATTTTCTGGTGCTTTTTCGTAACGTTAAGTTGGATGTTGACATTACGTTTACGAGACGTCAACGTTACGTTCGTTGGATTGGACTTGTTCTGGACGTAGGCGTATCTTTCGCAAATAAATAAACAATTAATCGTTAATTGCCGTGGCGTGCGTGTTTGAGCGTAACTATGCAAATTTCGGCTTCGAAATCGCATCAACGCGTAGTTGTTGGTGTAGAGATGCAGCGGTTTTGGCATCGGCCTGCACCTGTGGTGGCACTTGCACCAACATTTTCAGCTGTGTGGCTGCAGTGAGTGGCAATGGCGACTGCCAACGATCAGTTTTAGCGAATAAATAAATAAAGACAACCAGCCAACTACTACAGGAGTGTTGCGCGAGGTGGGGGTGAAGACGGGACGAGCGAAACGAGCTACATAGATCCGTTTTCTTCGTGTTGCGAAAAGTTTGTTAACGTAAAGAAAGGAGTGAAAAGAAACGAAGTGGAAGTGCTAAGAGAGAGAGCAAAAGTGTGTGCAATGCAAAGAAAAGCTGATGATGTGTTATATAAAATATTAATTCGAAATGAAGGCCAAGAAAGTGTTTAAAATGCAGCGAAAAAATCAATGTATGCGGTTTTAGACGTACGGGACGGAAAGGCACACACAACACAGCACAAGGAAGAGAGGAAGCAGCAACAAAGCACAGCACAGCTGAGCAGAGGCTTCGTGTGTGTGCGTGCCTGGGTGTCTATATGTGTGTGGGCTGTGTGTGGGAGGCAGCAAACAGCAGCAGCGCCGCAGCAGCAAATCAAATCAATATCTGCAACCAAAATAAACTGCAATCATGTCTAATTAAGGCAACAAATTATAATTAGAAACAACTGCAACACCAGCATTTTGCAACAAAGTGCGTTTGCCCGATCCGATCCGATCTGGTATTCTTGTTCAAAAAAAAAAGGTAAGTCGTCGGCCATTTTGATTGCAATTCCATTTGCTCGAGTGAATTACGAACTGAGTTATCCCATCCTACAATTTAAGTTTAATTACTCTGAACTTTATGCGGGGACAGATGTCCGTCCGACCGGAAGACGGGTCCCAGATATATGTATTATGGTGGAATTTTGTTAGAATTTCGCTTTAAAGATTGCTCGAAACGTGTTTCGCTCTCTCTCTCTCCTTCTCTCCAGTAAGTGGGGGCCTTATGTAAACAAAGCATGCCAAGTGATACATGGCCTTATATACTCTATGTGTGTTCTTGGCAACGTTCCTCGCTGATTCTTCTCTGTATATGGTCAAACTGAACTGCAAAAGTGAATGATTTAAATTCACGTTTCATTGCGTTCTTTTCAATTTGAATTTGCTGCGCGCTTCAGAAGAACACACAGACACACACACAGATTTCTCCCCAATCAGCTGGTTTGCTTGTGTGTGTGTGTTTTGCAGACAAAGAAACTGCTAAAGCCAAAAGAGATGGAAAGGGACGGGCGCAGCGAAGTTGGCTCTGCTGTATCCTTGATTTCATTTCCATTTCCTTTTTGCGCAGCCCCCAAAGAACAAAGGAAATCGTATTAAAACAGTTGACAGTTTGTCCCTACAAGTGTGTGTGTGTTTAGGTGAGAGAGCGTCGCTCATCCATATTGATTTAATATTCGCATTGAATTGTTTTGACGATAGCCATAAAATTAGAAAAATAGAAGAAATCAATTTCCAAAAGACGAATTACCGTTTAAAAACATTCCAAAAATGTTTTCAGTGTAGCTTTTACAGTTTTCTCTCATTCTCTCACTGTTCATGTAACACAGGCAGGCAGCCATGTTAAATCTTTGGATCAACGGAACAAGGCTGAAAGGCAGAACGGTTCAAAAAGAAGAGAGGACTATTTAACATTTTCTTATGTTAATTTACTTACAGGATTTTTAGGATTTTGAGCAGATTTATTGCAACGCAGAGAAGAAGCTCTGCCTAATTTAACAGTAGCGGCAACAAGAATAGAACGGCCCTATTTTAACCACAGCTGTATTCGCTTGTTCTGTCCTATGAACGTGCTAGGGGATAGCTTTTAGTTTAATGAATGCCCGCATCTTTCGCATTCTGTATCAATCATCTAGGTTCCCATCATCATTTTGCCCCGCAATTGTCATGTATAACACGTAGCACACAGCACTGCATACGGTACACAATGCACACGCACACACACACACATCTGTGTGTACTTGATAATGTCAACCTTGTTTTACCAATTTATTCGAATATGTTTTGTAGCTTAAAGTAAATGCAAACATAATAAAATGCACATGGGGAAAAGTTGGAGACCCCTCCCCTTCCCACACCTTGTGATGGCCCTCTTTCGCCTTATTTATGGTTTTCCATTC
Organism: Drosophila obscura; assembly: GCF_018151105.1. Lineage (NCBI taxonomy): Eukaryota > Metazoa > Arthropoda > Insecta > Diptera > Drosophilidae > Drosophila > Drosophila obscura. The sequence goes on along the minus strand of NW_024542774.1, from coordinate 8,200,878 downwards.
AGTTAATGAAGCCATAAGTATTGTCAACCGTACCGTTCCGTACGCCTCAAACCAAACAGTTCTTTGGCTTAATTTTCCATGATAATGAGAATCCGAACCGAATCGAATCGAACCGCAAGAGAGCCTTATCTTGAGAGTCACCGACACCCATACGGTTGGTAATGCGGGGCGACTTAGATAAGCAAACAATTAAAACCCAAAACGCCTATCAGAAGCTGCGTCCCAAATGGTGGCTATCTGAGATTGGGTGTTTCGGTTCGAAGTGCCACTGCAGCGCTCGGTTGTGTGACGACACATCAGGGTCATATATTACTCAGCTCTGGGACTGATAAAGAAGCGAGAACTCTTATGTATGTACTTCTTGATTCTTCAAATGAGTGTTAATGATCATATCCTGGGTGTGTTCTTTGCGGGGGAGTGTGGCGGCAGGCGGACAATCATCGGACAGGCCATCCACTTGGCACTTCTCATCGACGGACTTTGCTACGCATTATATTTTCAAAATTCAATCTCACAAAATGGGATGACGGGAGTGGGATGGATGGATTAATAGATAAGGGACGCGGGGGTTAGTGAGAGTGGGGAAGAGTGGCAACGCTCAGTGACCCCATCGACGCTGCTGCCGTTGACGTTTCCCGCTCTCCTTCCCGTTTTTGTTGTTGTTATTGCTTGTGTTCTTGTGGTACTCCCCCTCCTCCACGTCGCTCTCCTTATTGCGTTTTATTTTACGTTATTTTGTTGCTGGGTTGAATGACTTTGAGCAACGTGTGCGAGCAAGAAATAACAAAAAGAAGAGCGTAACTGTGAGAGTGTGCTGAAGAGAGAGGGAGTGAGAGAGTCAGTCAGTTGTCGAGCCAATGAACCCACCAAAAAAATATTCGCAGCTGATTTCGGGTGAGAAGAGAGTTGGCAAATGTCGATGGTTACAGGAGAGCAGGCAACCATGGCAGAGCGGAAGGAGATGTAGATGTCTCGACTGGTGTTCCGCCCTCCCTTACTCCCTCTCTCTCTCTCACCCCTTGGCTACTACTTTTCTTTTTGTTTAGATCATTTTGATCCGAGGGTTGTTTACCCTGTAGAAGGATATCCTTGAAAGGGGGTGGGGTGGGGTATGGGAGGCATGCATGCGAGATTGTTTTGATGGAATTTTCGTATCATTTATCGTTTCAATCGAGCAACATTTTCTCTAACTCGTTAACAAAGCACAGCTCTTTGTTTAGATTTATTTGCGTTAATATTTTTTCTTCTTTTTTTTTGTTGTGTTGTGTTGTTTTGTACAGCATTTACAAAAATAAACATCATGTAGTCATCGCATGGTCCAACTGGTCTCAAAGGTGGGGGGGCCGAGAGATTCGTCTACACAGAGAAAGAGAGACGGAGAGAGCTTTTGATCAGAGTAAGACGAGAGGGGCATGGTGGAGGGGGAGGGCAGGCCAGGCCAGGCCAGGCCAGGCAATATTACGTAGTTCCCGTTTTGGCAAAGTTCTTTAGGCATATCTCTATCTCTGTTTCGCTTTTATAATTCTTTGGGATTATTTCCATCTCGATCAAGATGTGGAACACGCCCCAATGTGTGGGTGTGAGTGTTTCTCTAAATGGGCAGGAAATGTAGTTTTATAAATGTACATCTATCCTTATCTGTGTGTTTGTGTGCTTGCATGTGTGTGTGTACATGCCAACTCTAAAACTCAATTAACTTTAATTATTTACCATGCACAGGCACCATTCAAAATGTCCGCCTGCTATCTAACGGAGATTATCAATATGCATAGTCACACCAGTCGCCGCATCGTCAGTCGGCACTATACATATATTATTCAGTTCACTCCAACCCCAATCCCGCACCCACTTGAACATCCACTCCCGCCCCAACATGGCGGCCGCCCAGCTGTTGGCTTTCTCTCTCTCTCGATATCTCAACCTTAAACTTAGTGTGCGACGACAAGCTCATTACCGTTACACCTCTTTTATACTCTGCCGCAGCAAAGCACAGAACAGCACAGAAAAGCGCACCTGACGACGAGTCAATCACAGTCACGTGTAAGCGCAAAGAACAGCTGTACGGAAATAGAAACAAAGGAAGAGGAGAGCTTGCTTCAAGGGCCAAACGCTTTTCATACCCCCCCTTCCCATGGCAGCAATAGATGCACGATTTTGAACAAAACCTACATAGATATGTTTGTATATTCAAAATATCTTTTTCAGGGTTAAAGCAACGCATTTCCTACAGAGGTGGTTACGTATTCGCCCCTTGTGTAAGACAGCAGACGCTGCTACACATATATATTTGCTCATAATCAATCCAAAGTGGGCCCCGGCAGTCCCAGTCGTAAGATTCTCCCGACACTTTTCCGCAACTGCGTTCTACACAATTTCAAATTAATGGCAACGTGCGGGAACAGGGAGAGCACTACACCACATATACACATGTATGGTGTGTGCGTGTGTGTGTGTGAGGCCATAAGAAAAGAAATGCTCTATCATTTATAAGTTATGGTAAATAAACACACATGTTCGCAGACGAACAGCCACTTGAAGATAGCAACAAAGTAATAATATTATTGTTAGTTTTACCCAATTCTTTCATAAGGTTTTTCAAAAAACAGCTGATCTTTGTTGCATGTGTGTGTGGCTGTGTGTGTTTACATCAACTGTTCACATATGAAGAGAAATTCACTCATTTTGCTGTTGTTACCCTAATTTTTCGGTGGCAGAGCACAAAGACACCATTTTATCCTTTGTTCCCATGGATGGTAAAACATTTTGTCAAAATTCGATCCTCTTGATTGCTAATCAAAAATATATCATGACTATGCATCGCCAAAAATTATGATGCCCCTCGGACATTTCTAAAATTCCACTTAATTAAAGAAGCCAAGAGCCGAAGAAAGCAGTCAATCAGCAAAGCTTTTAGCTTCCAAAGGGGAAGCGAAACAAAGCAAAAGTTGTGGAAGAAAACCAGAAATAAAAACAGAAAAATTTCCAAGCTTGAGGCCAAACGTCTAAGCCCCCAAAGGGCTGGCTCCATGCGATTGGACTGACCGGAGCAGCGGCCTCTACCGGTGGGAAATCACATGACTTACCTTCATAAAAACCGAATCTACCTGTAATCAGAGGGTGGGGGGGAAGCTTCCTTCAGACCAAACACGTTTTATTTGTACTTGGAGTGTTATGAACGATAAAGAGAGACGGGTGGGGGAGAGCGAGAGTCGAAAGTTGGTAAATATTGGTCGGGAGTCGCCGTGCGTGCCATCGCCGGGACCTATTTTCGGGTCTGGGAATGAAAGAACGACCTGAAATGCATTAGGAGTCGTCCCTAGATAAGGATCCACAAGGAGACCCTGGGAATTGAATCGATTGGGCAGATTGATAGATGGCAGTGAAAGCAAATTACATTTGAGCTACTAATCTGTTCACGAGGTTTTCCAACCATTCCAATCGATTCCCCCACCAACTTCGCATTTATAAAATTCACCCCCCGCACCACACCATGCCATGCCTGCCAGTGGAGAGTAGAGTGCGGAGGGGTCAACAGCAGTTTCTTGTTTTCCTGTTTGGCCAAGAGCAAGAGACCAGACCCAGACGGTCTTGGCATTTCTTTGTCTGCAGCGCGGACAAGTCTTTGTTGTCGCCACGCCATGCCATGCCATGTATCCTTCGGCTTGGGTTACTCAAGTTCGTTTCGCAGACAAGTGACGAGTCCATATGCACCCGTAGGTGCTGTGTGGATGTGTCTGCGTCTTCGTCTGGGTCTGATTCTGCCCGTGATTGTGTGTGCATTGATTTGTTCTTGGGAAATGTGCACAGAGAGCAATATGAAGCAAATATTGAACAATATTCGTCTAAGAGAGAGAGTACACTAAAAGATCTCCCATGTCCCATACTTTTGTCCAAAGCAAACCACTTTTGAAGTAGATTTATACCCCATAAGTACCGCCGTACCCATGTAAAAAGAAGCAGACAGACCTGTGACGACGTATCCAAGTAAAAATCATATCAGCAAATAGTGTTCTTTGTTCTGTGTGTGTGTCTGTGTGTGTGTGGGTTCTGCTGATAAGATGTCGCATCTTTTGGATTGCAAGGTCCCAGAGAGCAGAGCACACAGAACGAGAGAGAGAAACTAAGTGAGAGAGAGAGACAAAGAGAGCAGCGTAAGCAAACATAAACTCTGAATGCTGTTGCTGTTGTCTGGGTCGCGACGACGTCTTTTGGGGTCTGTTCTCAGGCCAACTGCTGACTGTCTTTGGGTTTTGGATTATACTTACACACATACATATGTATACATGTATATGTATGTATTAAGTGCAGTGAGGGCGCATGCGTTTTTTGTGGTTTTTTTTTTTTACTGCGCTGTTTTTGTGGTTTACTTCACTCCAAGAACTCCGCTTCCGTCCGTCTGTCAGACCCCAACAAGTACTCAAGAAAGCACACGAGCAAAAACAAAAACCCAATCTGATTCTTTATATGCCAGCTATTTTTGGTATATAAAGCAAAAGTCACAACAGCAACATGGATGTAGCAGAGAGAGGCAGTGGCAGTGGCAGCAGCAGAAGCTGCGGAGCCAACCATCATCATCATCTCGCAAACATATGGAAACGGGTTCGTTTCGCTGTGTGTGCTGCTGTGTGTATACTTTTCAGTATCTGTGACTGGCTTTGTTATTGAATCGCTATCACTTAGAGATGTCTGCCCCTCCATTTACGATCTAAATACATGTATATTTATATACTACATATGTATATAGTATATTTTACCTATTTACTTCACTAATCACTCAAATGTCGCCATGCATGCACGTCTATCTGTCTGTGTGCGTGTGTGTTCTCCCTCTCCGTCTCTCTCTCTCTCTCTCTCTCTCTCCTAGGGCCTTGGAAATTCCATATGATTTTTGTATACATTATTTGTATTCGTTTTCCCCTGTGCACTGCAACATGTTGGCGCACTCCAACTGAACTGTGACGCTGGCAACATGTTGCTTGCCAGATGTTGGAGGAGGGCCATGCCAAAAAAAATAAATAAAACACGAAAAAAACAAAAACTAGCCAAATGTACGACGTAGTTTTCCCTACACATAGCCACACGTACAGTATATACATGTGTATGTATGTATGTAGAGAAACACATTATGTACCCACTGAGCACATAACACACAGATACACTCACACACACACTCGCACGCAAACAGAAGCAAAACAAAGCCAGCCGTGGCGTCGCGAGCGTGTGGCTCGACTCAGCTGTTTTAGAAAGTTGCCGTCAGCAGCGGAGCACTGTCGTCGTCCGCTCATTCAAATTGCGAACCCCAAAGCGACCACACGCGGCCCACTCTGCAGTTATACGAGAGAGCACAAGCAGCCCAGAGAGAGGCAGGCAATCTTGGGGTTTTTTTTTTGTTCGTGGAGAGCCAAAAAGTGCAGCCAAAGACCAAAAATAATATTGAAATCTAAGCAAACAAGTTTTGTTTCGTTAATAATCTGTTGGTATTTGTTACCTGCTGCTGCTGATATTGCTGGACTCTTGTGTTTCGCATTCGTATACCGTTTCGTGCGAGTGAGCAAAATCAAAATCAGTGTTGTGTGGTGTGGTGTGGGACCAAAACAGACACAGATACAGATCCATATACATACAAACACACACACCTATTGTTCTGCGAGTGTGTGCCGTGTCGGTGCGTGCAGTGTACTCTTCCAAAACGCGACTTCAATTCAATTTCACATTGAAAACGCCAGGCAAAACCGTTGAGAATTCAAATGCAGCTTCGTGAATACCCCATATGTCGCTGTCAACGTTGTTGCTGTTGTCAGCCGCTTAGAACTAAGAGCAAACAACAACTTAAATCACAGACGCAACAACAGCAGCAGCAACTGCAGCCAAGGCAGCAGCGGGTGAATAGTTAATAAATATGATGAACAGTTGAAAGGGGCATGGAATTTGGTTGCAAAGAGAAACCAATCAAGAAAACCAAACCCGTATAAAATTGTAAAAGTTTTGGAGAAACGTGAAAATTTGGACGAGAAAAGTGTTTAGAAAAAGGTTGGTACCCAGAATATACATAAGATAAGTCTCCTCTCCCCCCCATTGTACATAATATAATACCCTCACGTATTATATGTGTGTGTGGTGGTGTGGGTGAGAGTAACTGCTGTGACGTTTGCTCGGAGCGTTCCCCACTCAGCTGTGCAGTTGCGCATGTGTTGGTGACGTAATGCTCAAATGAAAACATCGCAATAGTCAAAGCTCCACGTCCACCCACACATACACATACACACTGACAAATACAGTATAATAATTGAAGATCGCTCAGGAACTCGTGTGTGAAAACACTTTGGGAGACTACTCGACGCCCCCTTCAGCGTTATGGTAGCTGTTGTTGGTGTTGTTGTTGTATAACATATAAATTACTGAAAAGGCAATTGGAATATCGCTTCCTCTCACTCTCTGACTGCTCCAATCCACTCCCTCAAACACTCCGAGTGTGTTTCTTTTCTATGCGCGTTTGTGTTTGTGCCTGTGTGTGTGTGGTGTGTCAAGTCGGGAAAACTACTTTTTTTTTTTTAAATATAATTGACACACATTTTCTAATTGTGGCGTCAGTTGTTGGTTGTTGCATTGGGCTGTTGCTGTGTGTCAACATTCGTGTGCCCCATGCAGTCAAAGCGAGAGGCACTTATTAACTATTAAGAGGAGAGCAGCACTGAGGCAATCAGCTGATTATAATGGTGATGGGGGCAGGGCAGGGGTGGTAGAATCGTGCTCAAAGATTTAGCTAAATCATTTGCACCTGGTATTTTCCATGCAATACACAAACGTTTCTGTCTGTGGCTGAGGCTGGGTGCGCCCCCAGATCAGATCATTTAGATTTATGGACAATTGCGCAACATATAAAACCACCCACGTGTAAGATCTTACAACGAAAGAGAGAGAGAGAGAGAGAGAGAGAGAAACACACACATGTGTTGGGGATCAGGAATAAAGAGAAGCACATAAGAGAATGGCACGCAGATGAAAAAGCTTCCCTTTTTAAGGTCAATTAAATGTGATTAATTGTAGAATATTTTGGCCATAGAACCCGATTAACGTCTACTTTCACTATCTATCTGCCTTATATAAGTGAAAGCTGTATAATCAAGACCATTCAAAAGAAGCCAGAAAAAATGAAGCAACAGTTGTTTTTTCTTGGTCAAGAGATTGGGAAGCTTATGCTATCTTTTCCCCGTTTTGATGGGGCAATTTATATTAATTTGGTGAGCAGATAAAAGAACTAAATACGACACACACACACACACACAACACGTAAAATTACATTAGCAGCCAGTCCAACAGTCGCAATGTAATTTTATACGTGCGCAGTTGGAAATGTAAATGAAGTGAGCGGGTAGAACGGAGAGCGGAGCAGAACATACTGTGGAGTGGGGCTGGCTGAGTGGAGCACAGAACGAAGTTGTCACACTCTGGAAGTGAGTGGGGAAGGCGGGTAGGGGGAGGGAGTGAGAGAGCGAGCATTGGCACTTCTTGCGGTCATTTGCTTTTGTCTGCTACTGTGGTCTGTACAAGTGCGTGTGTGTGCGTGACCGTCCGTTCATTGTGTGCTCTCGATTTGCAAGACGGGTATAACATTTTGGCTAAAAATAAAACGGGCCATCGGTGTCTTCGACTTACTCTCACTCACACTCACTCGCAGTTCTTGGGCAACTTATGTCCCTCCCCATCGTCCTCCTTCCTAGCTGGTGTTTACTTCAACTCTCCCACTCTCTCTCACACACACACACACACACACAAAAACACTCCAGACAGTGGGAGCGAGACGCGCTCACGTGCTCACGTTACAGAGCTCTCACACACCACACACTCTCACACACGTGGGGCCCGCTGTCGACAGAGGAAAAAGAGCACAGAGCGGGCCATAACTGGACTGCGTTTGTTTACAATTTTTTGTTTTTGCTGCGCACATGTAAGCAAAGCCAAGGTATATAATTGCAAGGTGGGGTAGCAGATAGTAGGAACTGTAGTCATACTTTCTTCAGCATGTGTTGCCAGCACCTTCCTATTATTATACCTTGAGCAGATGCTTGTGTGTGTGTGTGAATGATTGAGCGAGAGCTGGCTCGAATGCCGTTTAACTTTATTTATTGTGTAAGAAACAGGGTGTCTTTGTCTCTATCACTATTTTAATTACGCTTTAGCTTACAATATAACAATGTTGCTCAATTATTTGATTTGCGCTGCTATTTGTTGTAATTAATCTTGGATTATTTCCTTTTTTTAATCGTTTGTTCGTCTCCCTAACACTATCCTTCTCTCTCTCTCTCTCTCTCGTTGCAGCAAACAGAAAAAATAATGGAATTTTAACAAAGTTTTGAAAGGTGAGTGATGCGGAATTCTAGTGTTATGTGTAGAAAACCTTGAATTATTACAACTTTCAACTGTTTTGTGCTCAAATGCCTCTTATCTCAGGGCCCTCTCACTTGTCCGTGTCCAAATTGTCGATAAAATCCCCTACAATAGCATGCATGTACATACATTTGTATGTATCTGCTAGACAACAGAGAAAAAGACAGACAGAGAGAGATATTGATGGAGGGGGAGGTAGGCAGGCAGGCAGGCTGGCAGGCTGGCTGTGTGACCATGTAACCCATCGAAGGTGCAGCCCCCTCAACGAACGACATGACGCTCGCTCAGCTGTGAAGCCATGGGAGGGTTGAGCACACACACACACGCACACAGACAGATAGAATAATGGGTATTTGTAAGGTCGACTCCGAGGTCAATCAGCGACACAAAAAGTCTCGATGTACTTCTAATGATCATCCTCCCCTCCCCTCCCCACCCAACCAGCTGCTTCCAAAGTGGATGGATGAAACGCACGAGTGTGTGTGGTGTGGTGTGTCATATTGTGGAACCCGAAGAAGCCACGACGACTCCACCACTTCCGCCTTAGATGACACATTTTATGGGGGGCAGGCAGGAGTGGAGGGAATATGGAGAGACAAAGGGTAAGAGCGAATTAAAGAATGCAATGAAGCTTTTGTCATGACGCATTTGGCTGGATGGATGGATGACTAAAGGAAAATGCCATAAATGTGGCCTGCATTCGGTTGGGGACTTCGTTCTGCAGCAATATCATATGCATCTTTTTGGGGCCATTCCATAATGCAAACAAAACCCAAGACAAAGAAAACGAAAAAAGGAAGCACAAAGCAAACGAAAGGTGCACACAGGCGGACACGGGAGGGACAGAGGACGGAACTTGTTTTTCAAAACAGTGTTGCAACATATTTTTTTGTTTCCACTCGCTTTTGTTGCTGTTGTTGCTGTTTTCTTTGAACGGGTTTTCCTGTGGCTGTCGTGTAGCGCCCTCTAGCGCCAGTTTGGTGCCGCCTGCCTTTCACTTGGCGCTCGCTTGGGGCGCGCACGGGGCACGGGTCGCCTTCGCCCCGTTTCCATTTTCCGCCTGGCAGTCCAAATGCAATGCTGTAATGTGCGTCAAAATGCATACTTACATACATAGAGGCAAGCATGGGGCAGAGACAGATAGAGCGAGAGAGAGAGGAAAATGTGCAATAAATAAATAAATTAACCAAGACCAATGCAAAACGTAAACCGTATTGCAAAATCAAAAAGCATGCCAAGGACGGTGGCCAAGCCAAATGAAATTAGTTCAACAATGCGCTCCCCACCCCCCGGTAACCAGATTCTCCACCTACCCACCCTCCCTCGCTCCCCCCCTCCGTACGCCACCTGTCGGACTGTGGCAGCGTGTGGCTGGCGCGATCGGCTTGCCAAGAAGTGCAACCAATCGTCGCAAAGGGGGGAGCGCCGGGATGGATTGGGGTGAACCCTGTGACAATGTTTTTCTGATTTTTATATGCCCTTGTTGATGATATTGAACGTTTAACATATATTTTGGGTGGCAATCTCCTCCGATACCGTGAGGTATCCACATTGTCGCATATTATCATCCCCATGTGGAAAATAATCTATCCGTTAGCGAAAGTTGAATATTTCGCAATGCTCTGTGGCTAATGACATTTTGAGTACCCTCGGGGGCTTGCCAAAACAGAAACCGTTTCCACTAAAAGCACAGCCACCGCAATCAATTTTTCACACTGTCGTCTCGTCGCACTATTAACGTTCCAATCCGTTCCCCTGTAGCGGATTTCCACTGCGTCATAAGCCACGAGCGCTTAACGAAATTTCCGTTTTCGCTGTAACTTTTGAGAGAAGTGATGTAAATGATAATGGGCAGATGAAATGAAATAATGGAATACACACCTACATACCACGAGTAATAGTATAACATGTTGAAATAAAAGCGTGGCAGACTGTAATCTAATCAAATATTATTAAACTCTGTCCGCATTGTACCGTTTCGTTCCGTTCCGTTCGCTTGCCCTCATTTTCATACAAGTTTTCATGCTTTTGTGTGCGTGTGTGTGTGTATGTGTGTATTGTCTATTGTGGGCCAAGTGTATTTGTATGTATGTATCCATGGATGTGCCATAAACAAAACTTGACACACACATACACGCATACGCATGCATATCGTATAAATTCACACGCTCACATTCATGGAGCTGAGCAAACATTACCAACTGATTGCAAAGCAATACAAAAATCATATGTTTTCTAACACACACACGCAAACACATAGAGAGCTTTGAGCGAGAGCGCGCAACCTACCCACCTACCTACCACTCTCTTCTCTCGCGGGCTCGCTCTCTTTCGCGTGCCAGTTATATATTGTGCATGCAGGTCAAGAAGAAACGCAAAAACAAAAGCAAAAGTAAAGACAAACATGTTTACCCAAGCACACACACAGCAGAGAGATAGAGAGAGAGAGAGAGAGCGTACGCGCTCTCGCAACATGCTGACAGAGTGTTGTTGGCCGCGCGTGTTGGCTGCAACAGCTGTTTTTTGTATACAAACTTTTTTTGTTTTGCATTTTTTGTGCATCTATGTATGTGCATGTGCATGTACATGGCGTCGTTGCTGCTGCTGCTGTTACCAAGCGCGGTTTAAGCAGGCCAGAATTGCGTCAGAATAGAAGAGAGAGAGACGCAAACTAGTCGAAGCTTCGGTACTCTGTCACGAGCTTTTACTCGCTGTGAGTGGCACAGCCTTGGGCTGCTAACAACTACCCTTCCATAGAGTATTTGAGGCGACCTTCAACGAGTGCCTGTCTGTATGTACAATACCCCTGCACAATTTTGGTGCTGCTGCAAAGCTTGGCTTGTCACTGACGTCACAGCGTTGGCAACATGCTGGTATTAGCTTTTGAGTGGGACGAAGAGCGAGCAACACGCGCGTGCCGAAAGGAGGGTGGTGATGATGGGAGGCAGAGAGAATTGTGCATTGCCAAATGCACGACATGTTGCACACTCAACTGGGCTTTTGCTTCTGGTTAAGTAACGACCTGGTTTTTCAATTATATTCTTTTTAGGCCAAATCGGGGCCGTGTCAGTGTGTCGGCCAGTGGCAGTAACAGACATCGAAGGCTATATGTAGCTCTGGCTCTGTCCCATTGTTCTGGCCGTGTGCGTTACTTCCGCATCTTAGGGATAAAAAGTAAACCATGTCAGCCCTTATGTAATACATAGGCAAGAGCAAGGGTAAGAGCTGATCAGGGGCAAGGGGGTGGCGGAGGTGGAGGTGGAGGAGACCTTCAAAACAGGATTCAATTTAATTTTTTTCTTCATCCATGGCCCTGTCCCTGCCCCTGTCCCCGCCCCCGCCTGTTGTGACCTCATTCGCAATGTGACATTTGACATTCAGAGTGGGTGGAGGCCTCAAAGGAGTGGGTGAAAGGACTCTTGAAATACCCTTCTAGGGAGCTATTTGACAATAGGAAATAGGACAAATATCAAAATAAAAAGAACTAAAATTTGTACACTTTCTTATTCGATTTTCGTTTTGTTTCAGTGTACTTCCGGTGCAAGCACAACTCAAGCAGCAGCAGCCGAGTCTAAAGCTGAGGCTGAGGCAGAGGCAGCAGGAGCAGCGCAGCAAAGGACATCAAGAAGGACATCCCGACTATGATACCCACCAGCGTCACCAACTCACCGCCCCCTGCCAGCTTGGCCCAGAACGGAGCTGTTGCTTCCTCACTGGGCTCGGCGGCAGGCGTCGTCGGTGGAGGAGCGTCTGCGTCATCGTCGGCAGCAGCAGCAGCAGCAGGCGGCACAGAACAACTACAGTTCCATTGTGCTGGGACTGGCGTCGCTCATCCTCGAGGGCAGACCCATTGCGGATGACGAGTACCAGCCGCAGGCGGTAGCAGGCGGCGGCGGAGGAGGCATAGGGGTAGGGGGCGGTGCAGCGCCAGTCAGTGGGGGTCGCTTATCGCCGCGACCCTCCACTTCCCGGGCGGCCATTAATATAACAACGAATCCCTATGCAGGCGCCAGCACTCCGCGCTCTCCCCATGGCAATGGATCAGGGGGCGGAGGCGGAGTGGTAGGCGGAGCTGGGACACCGACCAGCACGACGACAACGCATCAGCGTTGGACGCAGAAGCTCTGCCAGCTACGGCAGATATCGCCGGCAGCGCAGAGCATGAGTGCCGAGCCAGAGCTGGTGTCCCTGGCCATCAATGATCTCAACACAGATCATGGGGGGGACTACGAAATAGTCCGTCGAGTTATGCTAAATCGAGCTGGGGGATTGGGAATGGGTACGGGCATGGCCAATATAGGAGTAGGAGGAGGAGGAGGAGTAGTAGGAGGTGGTGTGGGCGGTGGTGGAACAAACAATTCCAGTGCCGCTAGCTCCCTCGGCTCCAACTCCTCGGACAACATATTGCACTCGCTGCAATCTTTGGCCACCACCTGTCTGAGAGGCGGCCCAGCCATGCCCATTGCCCAGCCTTCTCCGTCGGAGACGCGTAACCTGAGTCTGACCTTTGGTTGGACAGCATCCGGATCAATGGGAGCAGCAGCAGCAGGAGCAGGGAGCAACAATCCGAACACCAATACCAACACTGCCACTGCCACTGCCAACAGCGGAGCAAGCAGCTCCGCCAGCACCACCACCAACACCACCAACACCAGGCCCAAGCATGGGCCACACTGTGATCAGTTCCTCAGGAAGATGGGTCTGGCCAAAGGCGAGGCGACAACCGAAGCTGAGGAGCACATCTGTGATATGTCTTACCTAAATATGACCGTAAGTAATCGGATGCCGTACTCCACTCCTCGAAACTGATTCCACTGATTTCCCTACTGGCCAATTTTAGTGCAATCGTTGGCGTTCGCACTGCATGAAGATGGAGGCAATTCTGGCCCGCCGTGATCCTGTTTGCATTGAGGTGTACCTGGGTCCAGTCAGCCACAAGCTGCTGCTGGAGCAGTGGATCATCAGCGGCAAGGAGAAGTAAGTGAAACGAGCAGTAAAAAAATCTCTACAGCTCCACTAATCTCTCTCTATCTCTCTCTCTCACCGATAGAGTGCCGCCTCCCACGATGACCCTGCCCTCGCTGTGCAGTGCCATACGCAGCCAGCTGTACTTCTCCCAGATCGTGGCCTGGTGCGATCTGCTGCGCAAGTGCGATCCCTCTGTCTACGACAGCGGACGCGTAGTCTTTGCCAGCCACAGCGCTGGGGATCCAGCTGCCAGTGGCAGTGGAAGTGGCTCCCATGCCTCGCGTCGGCCCCGCCTCAACATCTTCTACAGAATCAGGCAGCATAACCCCGCGGCAAGCAACGGCTGTGGCGGCCAGTACATGGATGAGGGCGGCTTCAGTGTCAAGGCTTCGGTTCACAACTTTCCCAATGTGAACATCTCGGAGAGCTTCAGCGTGTCCGTGTGCGTGAAGAGTTTGCCCCGGATCAATGGCGGCCTGCCGCACATAGAGCCCCCGCTGCCGCTGCCGCTGCCAACACCATCAGCGCGATCTCTACGGCCGCCGACGCAGCCAGCCAGCACTCCCACAGGTGGCGGGGGCTTTCATGCGGCCTCACCCACGGGCCTGGGAGCACGTACCACTGCGATGAGCAGTTCTCCAACAACAACGCCAACGACAATGCCAACGACGACGCTGACATCCAGCTCCAACTGTGATAAAAATGGCAAGCAGCCGCAGGTGGTGCCATCGGGCGATGAGCTGGACGTATCGGGCGATTTTGGGAGCGTGAGCCACAGGGAGCGCCAGCTGCAGAAGTACCGCAAGCGGATGCAGCGACGGGACAAGAAAAGGGATCAGAAATCATCGACAGAGCGCCTGCAGGTGGAGGAGCCCATGGAGGAGGGCGAGGAGATGACACAGTCGGCATCCCACTCGCAGTCGCAATCGCAGTCCCAGTCGCAGCAGCAGGCCATAGTGATGACACTAGCGCATCCACAGCCACGCCGCATAGCCATGATATCGACGGGCACCCAGACCTCGCTGAGCAGCTGCCAGCAGTGCGGGAGCGAGAAGACGCTGCTCTGCCTGAACTGCACAGCCGGGGAGGGGGAGAGGGATGAGAACGATGACGATACGACGGCCTCGGAGATTGAGGACACGTCCAGCTGCAGCCTGAGCAGCGGTGATCTCATTGTGGGCACGCCACGGAACAAGGCCGAGCTCCTTCTTCAGGCCATACAGCGCACCCCAAAGAATCGAAACCGAAAGCCCCACCAGGCAAAACATGATCTCAACAGAGGGCAGAACAACAACCAGCCGAAGGCGGTGCCGGCCAGCGGCTGTCAGGTATGCAAGCGGCAGAAGACGCAGCATAACTTTGCCAATGGCCGAGGGGGGCATGCAATTGGAGGCCGGAGTAATGGCTACACCCGGATGGAGCAGGAGACAGAGCCAGATCCAGAGGTAGAGCGGGAGACACAGGTAAGACCAAGCCTTGCTTCCAGAGTGATTCCAGTGACTGATTCATTGCCAATCCCGCAGGTTGCGTCCACCAAACTGACGTCGAACATCGAGCGCTGCTCCCTGCTCAATCCATCCACAGATCGCTGCAAGACCCCACCGCCAGCCGTGGCCGACCACATTGTGGTGCAGTTCAAGACGCCCATCAGTCATCTGCCCCTCACGCCGCAGTCGGGCACCCCGTCGCTGGGACGTCCGTCGCCAAAGCCCAGCCAGCTGCGTCTCAACTGCAGCGGACTGGCGGCGGACAACGAGACACCGCCACCGACGTACTCGCCGCTGATGCGCAAGCCCCTGCCCAAGGTGAATCTGACGACAATCTTCTGCAGCTCGGCTCCGATAGCCATTGGCTGCGGCAGCAGAGCAAGTGGCCAGAGCAGTCCAGCCTTCTCCTTCGATTTGGCCGCCCTGAGCCACGCCCATTCACAGCTAATCACCCCGGAGGCGGGAAATCTGCCAGTGCAAAAGTCCTTCTCGGCCCCCACGCTGCCCAATGCATCGCTGTCGGTGTCGCCGAGATTTGCCAAGCAGGCGGCGGCCTTCTACAAGCGACGCTCCCGCCACCTGAGCGATCGATCGGACCGCAGCTCGCTGGGATCCGATGAGCAGCTGTCGGACGAGGATCTGGAGTCGGGCATGTGCAGCCCCGCGGGATCACCGCTAAAGAGTCTGGCGCGCCTGGCCACACAGTTTGCGGGCCGTCCGCTGCTGGGCAACCTGGAGGAGTCGCTGCTGCAGAAGCGTCTGATGCCCAAGATCGAGGTGATGGGGTTCAAGCTGCAGCTGGGAGCCTCCGGCGGCTTCTGCCCCACCCAATTGACCATCCCGGCTGTCTCCTACTTCTACGAGCTGCATGGCGAGACCCTGAGCACGCCCTACCTGGTGAGTGATTCATCGGGAAGTCCATCCAGCAGCAGGATCTCACTTGCACAAACTCCCTTTACACCTTTCAGTGCGAGATTCGCTTGCCACGAAAGGGCTACTCGGTACCCAGGACGGGCACGGTGCAGGCCACTCTCTTGAATCCCATGGGAACGGTAGTGAGGATGTTTGTGATACCCTACGATATGCGGGATATGCCGCCCCTGCATCGCACCTTCATACGGCAGCGCATACTGGCCGAGGAGTGCCCGCCCGCGTGCAATGGCCAGCAGCAGCCGCAGGAGGAGGTGCACCAGCAGCAGCCACCGATACCACGCAGTCCCACAGGCAGCACCACGACCACCACCACCACCAGCAAATTGGGCCACTTCATCACAGCCGAGCAGATGAAGCGCCTGCGCTACTCCATACACCTGAGGTAGGTTAAGATTGGATAGATTGATGATGCTCCCGATAAACTCAACACCTTTTGCCCTCCAAAAATAGGTTCCAGACATCCCGGTCGGGACGGCTCTCGCTGCACACGGACATCCGATTATTGATCTCACGGCGCACCGACTGCGACACGGCCGCTGCCCACGCCAAGGGCGTGCTGGAGGCACCCAATGAGCTGGTCACCGACACCCTGACGCCCACTGAGCCGCGCTACAGTGCGCGGCAGGAAAGCGCCGGCAAGATTTAGTAGTTGCTAAAGGCCTTGGGCGGCACCTACCAACTCATACGCCGCCTGTGCCAGCAGCTCCATGCCCAGCTCTGGCACCGCTTCCAGCAATATCCAAAATATCAATTGTAGAGGGAGGTCCCTTGGCAAGCAGACGGAAGGAAGGAAGGAATAGGGATGGATGGGATCGGGGGAGAGAACAGGAATCGAAAGATATTCCCATGTGCAAAACCAATCGCTTTATTAGTTATTCTTTAATCTACGTAAATTAACTTAAATATTTTTTTTTTGACATTTTTTCCCCACTTTCTTCCCCTTGCGTGGAAAGTGCGTGCTGTTTCATGGTATAGTTTTGAATTTTTGAAAAATGTTGTGGAGAGAAAACATTGCAATGTAAAAATGTTGAACAAGTTGAATATTTAAAAGCAATTGAAATGCCAGACAAAAGCCACTAAACTGGGGGATCCATCCTTCTGAATGGATATCTGTGTCTCCCTGTTCAAAATGGTCAGCGGAGGAGAGGGCACAGACGGGCGGGGCGACACCTAGCAATACTAGAGAGTACTATGCCGCCCTGTGGCATAGGGACATATAACATATAAATATATGTACCTATATATTTATATACTAAATATATATGTATAATCGTCGTGTAGCGGTCGTCTAAACAATTTTAAATGCAATTTATCGAGTAGAAAGCTAGAAATTAGTGCATTGAATTGATGGATGATTGGAGAAGATTGGATAAGTGAAAGTGAAAGTGAACGTGGTATTTTGGATGCGCTGCTCATATCGATCGTTGTTGTTAGTGTGTAGTGAGTTTTTAAACCCTAAAGCCTAAAGAGCCACGCACTGCCACTGCCCTCTGCCTCCGCAGTGCACTGTGGGCTCCACGGCAATCAAATTCTAAATGTTTTTGTTGAGTGCAAGTTTGTTTGAGTATTTTGTTTTGTTTTTTGAGTGTTTCGTTCTGATTTGTTTGTGGTTTGTGTCTATTAAGCGTGCCTGTGATACGATATGAGCTGAGCCGCATCAGTGAGCGGGAGGGAGGGTATATTCTAATAGGGTTTTTTTTAGTTAAATACAATTGACAAATTAACGTACATGCATAAATACATACATACACATTGCAAAATACAATACAAAATACAGTTGAGTTGTGTCTCCACTTTAATTAGTTTTCACTGTTTTCGTTTTCCATATGCAACAAGTGCTTATACCTCAAGCACCCACTGTATACTTCAATAAAAACTATATAAATATATATATATTTAGTTGTGGTACGAGATATAAATATGTGTTGACGAAATTCTTATTTTCCATTGATACCTGACTAAACTATTGACAATTGATGTATGTTTAACAAAACAAAACCACAGAAAACTACTTACTTACAGCTATTAACAGAATTGAAAATGCAATTGCAATCTATGTAGGGTAGGTGGTATGGTATGATTTGAGCAATTTAACTAAAAATACGAATACGAAACAGGCGTAGCGAAACAAAGTCAATGCGAAGGGAGGGATTCGTTGGATATCAAATTGGAGAATCATAGTTTCTTTCATTTGTTTTAAGTAGAGAGCTTAATGTGCGCTGTCAATAGCAATTATATGTGTAACAATAACACCAATATACAATGATTCAATAAAGGGTTTTGTGTTTTTAATTCAAACTGATTTAATGATTTTATTTGTTTTGAATTTGAATTTGAATGCAAGTCCAGTGAGCGATTTCATAGCAAGCAGCTACGAGTTGACACCCAAAGAAGAGTGATGCCACTTCTCTGCAGTGTTGTAAGAGTGCATAAAAGTACTTTGTTTTGTTTTGTTAAACGGTGTTTTCGAGCACGCACAGCTGATCGCTCCCACCATTGCCATATTACCTAATTTTACAATTTTTACGAAAATGATTCGATCCCAGGTCTTTTCTGGTGCCGCGAGATTGCTAAAATACAATAGAAGTACCCTGCTGATACGCGGCAAGAGCAGCAGGGCCACCACATCGAGCCTCAATCCACAGCAACAGGATGCGGCGGCCAGTGGCAGCGAAAAGCCGGGTGGCATAGAAGAGGCAGCGGAGCAACAACAACAGCTGCCTGCACGTGAACCGCTGGTGAAGAACTTTTTCATTGGGGCCGTGGACAAGGAGCTGTTGGCCTATCCGGAGGTTATACCCCGCGAGGACATGTCCCAGCTGCAGAACGCCCTGCTGGCCCTCAAGAACTATTTCAGCGAGTCCAAGGAGACGGAGCCAGAGCAGACGTCGGGGGACAATCTCAAACAGCTCGGACTCTACGGCCTGAATGTGCCCATCGACTACGATGGCAGGGGCTATGGCTGGAGCGCCAGTTTGATGGCCAGCGAGCCGGACTCGACGGCAACCAGCGTGGGCCTGGGATTGCATGCTCATCGCGTGGTCGTGGACCTGCTGCGGGAGGTGGGCAGCCAACAACAGCAGCAGAGGTATCTACCCGATCTGGGCACTGGACAGCTGATAGCCACCGAGGCCATCTACGAGTATACCCCGCCCGAGGACGACTACTTCAGCACACACGCCACATTCGCGCCAGAGTCCAATTCGTGGCTGCTCAACGGTGAGAAGGCCTTTGTGGTGTGTGCTCCTGGTGCACGGCAACTCTTCCTGGTGCTGGCCCAGACACAGCAGCCAAACGTTCCCGGATCCTTGGGCCGTGGCACGACCATCTTCCTGGTGGACTCCCAGCAGGCTGGCGTTCGGCTGGGCGAGCAGCACGCAACCATTGGCTGCCGAGAGACCCAGATGCGGCGTGTTCACTTCGACAACGTACAGCTGGGCGAGGAGCATGTGGTAGGACTACCACACGACGGCAATCGCCTCTCGGAGAAACTGGTGCGGGCCTCCCGTTTGCGCAGCAGCCTTGTCGGTCTCTCCCTGGCCAAGCGGCTGCTCAACGAGCTGACCCAATACAGCGTGGACACCACCCAGTGTGGGGTGCAGATCAAGTGAGTGGTGCAGCCAGATGGGAACGCATCTCATCTTCAATGACTCTTACTAATGTTTCACCTCTGCAGAGACCTGGAGATGACTCGCGTGCACCTGTCACGGGCCATGTGCTCGGTGTATGCCATGGAGAGCATGCTGTACCTAACCGCCGGACTGCTGGACGAGTTCCAGGGCCAGGACGTGACGCTGGAGAGTGCCATAACCAAGTACTACACCCTCAAGCAGCTGTACGCGATTGCCTCCCAGAATCTGGGCGTCGTTGGACCCAAGAGCCTGCACAGCGGCCAGTCCACAGAGCTGGGACTGAGGGATGCCGCCCAGCTGTACACCCAGGGGGAATCCATCGACACGTTGAGCATGTTTATTGCCCTCACAGGACTGCAGCATGCGGGGGTGAGATCTCGAATGGATTTGCCCTCCGAAGTAAAAGCAAAGATTTACCCTTGGTCCTTTATTTCCCACAGCAAGCGATGAATTCGGGTGTGCGTAAATCCAGGAATCCACTCTTCCATCCGGGCCACATCTTTGGCAAGTTCCTGCAGACCGCCAGCATTGAGAACCCAAAGACCAAGATGCAATTGTCCGAGCATGTGCACCCCTCGCTGGAGGCGGCAGCCCAATGCATTGAGCAGTCGGTGGCCCGCCTCCAGATGGCTGTCGAGCTGATGTTCACCCGCCACGGCAACGCAGTGGTGGAGCGCCAGAGCGAGATGCAACGTCTGGCCGAGATCTCAACGACCATCTACGCGATGTGGGCCAGTACGGCGCGTGCCTCGCGCTCCTACTGCATCGGCCTGCCCCTGGCCGACCACGAGCTGCTCACGGCCACCGCCATCTGCTCCCAGGGCCGGGATGTGGTACAGACCCTCTGCACGGAGATCTTGGGCGGAAATTTCGTGAACAACGACAATAATCTGGTGCGGCTCTCCAATCAGCTGACCAAGAGCAAAGGCTACTTTGCCGTGCATCCGTTGACGTTTAATTTCTAGGTTGCTGATTAATAAGGGCCAATATATTATTTTATATTATAAATATATCAAGTAAAGACTTGTTAATCCCAAAACTCCAGAGCCAAATTGATCAAATATTTGTGGTATTTCGGTATACACATAACGATATATTTCATCAATTTCACCAATCTGTTAAATATAATTTTTTAAGAACAAAGGCTATTTTCAAAACATCCGGATGTTACCGCCAAATCGTTCCATCCATGGAAACGCAAAAATGAGTCGGGAGATCGTAAATAGCTCTCTTTGGACTGGGGCACGAACCTTACCTCGCCGTGCATATTCCCTGAAGTTTATAAACCTCTTGTTAACCTTTTCTGTTTAAACCTTATTTTATTATCATAAAAGTGTTAGCCAATCTTGTAGGAAATTTATTCATATATCGGATAAAATTATATGTTCTTTAATTAGAGTCTCTAGCTTGCTAGTAATATTAAACGGAATATTAAATTCGAGGAATATCAACGCATTTTGCCGTGTCCTTCAGAATACTTACGGTATATTATTTAGTCAAGTTCCAATATATTTTTTAATATATTAGGATTCTTTTAAAAACGACCGCCAAACTCCATTAATCGTACAAAAATATCGATATTATTCGCTCTCAAATCGTGGTGGCTTTTCAAAATTTGCTCTCTTTTCAGAGGTGAAGAGAGCGTTTTCGTGGTGACTTTTCGTGGTGTGAGAAACATGCATCTTACGGGAACGCGTATGGAATGAAGATTCATTGTTGCGTCATTCCATACGCGTTCCCGTAAGATACATTTGATTTGTATGGGAAAAAATTCAGCAACATGTGGAAATGAATTAGCAGCATTGTTCTGCAACTTTGGCACGGAATGAGCAACAATCTGCATACCTTGGGAAAATGGATATTATGGACTTGAGATATTGTTTGTAATTTCAGGCTCCAATTAATGCAGAAACTACTGTCTCTGTTTTCAAGATATTAACGAAATTTTGCAGCTCACGGGTTCCAATAATAGGTATCAGGACCGGCATAAATGTATATATAAGACACAAACATATGCATTAAGAGGTAAAAACCATGTCAATCTGGGATCAAATCATAAATAATGTTTCAATGGAGCTTGGAACAAAACATTTAACATTAATTAAAAGAAATAAGGTATACAAAAGTCCATACGCATAGAAGAAACTTGGTTGACCAGCAACACTTAGTCAACATTTACGTTTTATGCTTTGGCCGTTTTTGTTTGAACCTTGTTATGTAAATAATCCAATAAAAAGAACTTCTAAGAAATAGCCAATCCAGAACAAAATTTATTGAGGAATTGGATAAAATTATTTGTTAACGGCTCAGAGGGCCAACTATCTAGTAATATGAAACTGAACATCAAAATTGACGAATTTCATATCACAAAATATCATGGTATGGCAGCCCGCAGCAACTACGAATTGCACGAGTCTGGCAACGCCACAAAAACGACTCACATTCGTTTTATGTTGTTTTTGTTTGAACCTTATTATGTAAACAATCTAATGAAAACGAATTCTGATAACTAGCCAATTCTCAACAAAATTTATTGAGGAATTGGATAAAATTAATTGTTAACGGCTGAGAGGGCCAACTATCTAGTAATATGAAAGGGAATATCAAATTCGAGGAATATCAACGTTGAATGTTTTGAAAAAAACAATCGATACTATCGTGATAGTATCGGGCTCAAATAATTATTAAAAACCCATTGAAACCTTTTAGGAACTTGTCCATTGTAAAAATTAGATGCCACATGTCGATTTGTTTACAAATGTGTCTGCGTATTTTATAGCAGCCAATCCAAACATATCAAAAGCGCAACGACTGTAGCTCGATACTATCATGATAGTCGCAAAACCGTCGATAGTAGAGGCTAGCAGTAAAATATCGATACTATCGATAGTGCCTTCTTTGGTTTGACACCTCTAGCGCAAAAATTCACAATGTGGGGATCCACATATGCGTTTCGCGCGCGATTTATGAGTTTTTTTCGAGAATTATTTTAAGCAAATTGAAGAAAAACGTGAAATTGCGCGTGTGCGGGTGGAACAGTGACATTTTTTGGCGAGCGTGTAAAATCGTCCAAGAAAAAGGCAAAGTAAAGCAAAAGCAAAAAAGAAAAAGAAATTGCTTCCCGTCGTTGAGCGTGTGTGTGTTTGTGTGACCGTGTCTGTGGCTGTGTGTGCAAAACGTGAAAAAATTGGAATGTAATATTTGCACAAATGTTAAAATCAAACCTAATTTGAAAAAGAAGAAGAGTAGAGTATATTCTGTGTGTGTGTGTGTGGGGGTGATAAATGATTGGGCGGCAGCAGGCAAAAGTCAATCAACGATAAGCGTCGCGTCGCTGAGAAGACGTAAAAGGAGGGGGGGGAGAAGCGTTTAAACTGGACACAGGTATGCTTTTTTTTTTTACCAAGGAATCGAACTTGAGCTTTAAATTGTGGATCGAATTCTGAGTGTTTCAATGGGTGCGTATGTGTGTGTGTGTGTATGAACCGGCAAAAGATACGAATCACAAAAGGAACAGTGGCGTAGTCTGGGAGGATGAGGAGAGGGGGTGATATAAGCAAGTCGACAAAACAGAATCAAATTACGCTTGGAGTTCTGGAAAAGAAATACTGTCAGAGGATTCCACTACTACCCCCTATCATCATCGAGCCGCTGCTATGAGATTTTCACTTCACCCCACCCACACCTCACAGCAATCACACAACAGTTTCTTCATAGCAATCATAGCCAGCTTTGGTGTCCTACCCTACAGTTTGATACCCTACAAAATAGCTATCTTCTAGAAGCTGTGTTTCAATAAAAGATTTATGGACTATAGTCGTAGATGGCTGCCCAAATCACCTCCTGAGAAATATACCCTCTCCAAGGGTATTAACAATAAAATGAGTAGCAGAAGAAGTAAAAGAAGCGTCGCAGAGTAGAGTTCACCAAGCTGCTGCTGCTGCTGGCTGCTCTGCTTCTTGTAGTTGTATTTCTTTTACGGGCTTTGACTTCGACGCGGCTGCGGCGGTTGACAGTGGCACACGACACAGGCAAACACACACAAATACAACTACAAAAGCAGCGGCAGAGCCAAGCAAAGACACTGGAGAGAGGAGTCAGTCCCAAACTGATTCGGGTTTTTGCCTTTGCTTTAATTTTTTGTTTTCTGCTTATATTGTGTTTTCTTTTTTTTCCTCTTGCCCTGTCCGCATGTATGTGCTATGTGTTTGTGTGTGCGTTGGGCCTCGTGCAAATACAATTCATCAGCAGCGGTAGCAGAGGCAGAGGCCAAAGGCAGCGACGTCGCGTTCTGCGCGCTTTTATTTGAGATTTGCGCACGAATGGCTTTTGCCCATTTGAAGGGGGCTGGGCTGGGGTGTGGTGAGGGAGAAGGAGGGAGTTGTGTGTATAAATTGTGTTTGCTGTTGGATGGAGTGGTGGGAAGCAGAAGGTGGGGTGGCTAGTTTTGTACTAGAGTCGTGGACCCACACTGATACACACAAACACACACACACATACACGTACATAGGGCCCGCACAAAAGAGAAAAAGAAGCAGAAAAAAGGAAGGCAAGTGGATTGGGTTTTGGGATTTTGTTTTATACCCTTCGCCCTCTCCCCCGCTCGTTTCTTTTCAACGTTTCTTTTGCACCTCGTCTACTTCGTTGTAAAGTGACGAAGCATATTGTTACCCCTTGCCGCACCATCCCTTCTCATTGCGTTTGTTTTTCTCTCAAATGTTAATTGCTGCCTTTTGAACTTTTAGTTGTTAATCAATTGCTTTTGAGTATGAGTGCTGTGCTGCGTGAGTTTGTGTGTGTGTGTGGATGTAGTGCTTGGGAGCTTGAGAGCAGAGCCGTTCGATTACGGATTCGATCAAAGTTGTCGTAATCAAAGCAAATATCCGAGAGTTAACCTGAGCTCTCGTCCATGGCTAATTAGGCACCGTTTCGTCTGTGGGTTGATTAATGATAATTGGTGGCTTGAGCGGGACAGGTGGAATAATGATGGCCGTCTTCCCTTTGATAATCAGTAGATATTCAATTCATTACCTGTGGATAAGTTAAGTAGTCTGTTCCCACACATCACATCTTATTTTGATCGAAATCCGTGCATCAGTGCTATCTGCATTCCCTAAAGCAGTGCGCTGCTTCCGGTTTAAACACATAATTCTATATATCGCTCCCTCCTCCTACAATTTGTTCGATCACTGCAAGCAGTACACTAACTCGTTTTTTCGCTAAGTGTAAGCAGCAGAGCAAAGGTCGCCTGAAGTTGGGGGACGATATATGTATGTCGCTGCCATTGCCGCAGTTGCTGTTTCTGTTGCCTGCCCACAAATCGATTTCGATTGAGCCCTTCTCTCTCTGCCTTTCAATCTCTCCCCCGCTCACTCCTCTTTTATACATACATGCACTCACACTCCCCACAACATTGAGTGTGTTTGTGTATTTGTGTGGGTGGGTGCCCTGCCAATAAGCTTAACATAAATCATTATAACGGCACATCCATATGAGAGGAGAGCACATACATACATACACTATGTACACTGCTCCTCTTTCTGCTTTTTGCTCTCTCTCTCTGGCGACAGGGCCCCATGTGTGTACTTTTGTTCTTGTGTATTCCGTTTGTCATTTCATATTGAATATTATATGGGAATCGCATAAAATCGATTTCTAATCGTGTAGATAAATGGCGACAAATGCTCCGCTCCTCCATGCTAACAAAAAAAAAACAGCATTAAAAAACAGGAACCAAAAAGGTGGAAAGTGGGCGTAGGGCCATGAGGTAGAGAAAAGGACAGGAACAGGTGGAGTTGTCTTTCAATTACACGTGTGCGTGTGTGGGCAGAGAGAGATCTTCGAGTGTGTGTGTGTGTCTCCCGTTGCCAATATTGCACCTTGAGGAGGCAGTCAGGCAGGCTCCACAATGCTCAAGAGACGCTCATCGACAGAGGCAGAGGACCACGAAATCAAACTGGAATCGAAACGATGCCATGCACAGGCTGGGGGTAGCAGCAGCAGCAGCAGCAGTATGAGCAGCAGCAGCAACAGCGCTGCTTAAGTGCCAAGAGATAAGCGAGAACTACGGTATTCGAAGCTCGAATTGGCAGAGAGCAGTAAAGCAAACAGCAGCAAGCAGTAGCGACCACAACAGCAACAGCAGAAAAGGATAGCTTCGGGAGTCGCAGTTTTGGATACCCTATGGAATCAAATCTGGCTGAAACTTCGATTGAACCTAAATATTTATAATAAATCGATCTTAATAGTGAATATTTATGAAAGATAAATGAACAATTGAGGAACTAGCATATCGACTGGTCTCTTGGTTCTGATGCAAGCATACGTGCAGATATTGTACAAAATAGTATGGAAGATGCCTCCTTCGGTCCCTTTGACGTGGTAGAGAAAAACCAAAAGCTTATAAACAAAAACATCGAACAGGCTTGACTGAATGTCAAATGGGTAGAGGCGACGTGTACAGAGGGGCGGAGATTGGGGAGAATGGCTGCCCGCAGATTGGGATTGGGCTGGGGATAGAAGGTGGGATAGGTTCGTGCCTGTCACAGTGGTGCGTATCAGGGTGGAGGGTGGAGGCTCCAACGATTGCATTTTGTAATGCAAACACACGAACGCAGACATTTTATTTGTGTTTGTCCCTCTGGCCACCCGACACCATGCACTCCTCCAATGGCACTCTTCGAACACAATTCAAACTGTAAAAAAAATAGTCGGCAGGGGAGAGAGCAGAAGGTAGCCCGATTACTCTCTCTCTTTCTATCTTTCTCTCTTTGGGGGGGTATTTGGAATGGATTTGGGCGGCAGGATAGCTGTAAATTGAATTTGTTGTTTTGGGCTGCACTTTGGATATATTTTCAGTAATTGAATTTATGCCGTTTGTGTTCGGATTAGTTGTGGAAAGGGTGTCCAGCAGGAGGACGAGGAGCAGGAGCAACAGCAGAATGAGAGGTACCAGGAATACGGTTAGGGCTCAACACTATCATAAATTGGAATGCAAAAGATGGGTGCTGCGCATTGCCCGCTTCCTCAGACCTCTATCCGAATCGATGTGGCATTGTCCACTCATTTGCCACAGCCAATATGGATGTGGAATTGCCTTTGAGCCGGTAGGGTCCAATTTCTGCAGCAAAGGGGTATTCTAACTATTGTGAAATGTTTGTAACTCTAGGAAGCAACTCTAGCAAGAGTTTGCATATATTCATTCATTTGGGGCTTTAAGCTTTTCATGGAACCTTTGTGGCAGAAATTCTCTCATTTCCCTCGGGTTTATCTCGTTTATTTGCTGGACTTATGTATGTATGTATGTATTTTTGTATTACGAAATATTCTTTCATTGGTTTGTTTTTAATTGAATTTTCTTTCGGCTGGCGATTGGCAGGCAACGGCGACTGCGACTGCGATGATGGGCTGGTGCTCTGGTGGTGCTCCTGTTGGGTTGTCAATCAACAAACTTTACATACAATATTTGCACAATTTATACATGAAATGGGTGGAGTATGTATGGGCTGTTGCATGCCTTCGATGAACCCTGCATAAATTAAGACCCATTGATTGGGGGTATATATTGGACATGTCCTTGGTGTTTGCTTAATTCAACGCCTTTAATCCCAGAACAAGGAACCGGCTATGATTCTCTTGAATCTCTTTGTGAGACTCCCAGCCTCATAAGAATAATAATTGTTGAATTAATCTGAACATCATTAACATAAGTATACATAATGTTAATGCTCATTTATAGATTAAGTTGACAGATATTTCCGTTATTTCCCAGCTATTTCTGTTGTTTCTTCTGCTGCCTACTGCTTTTTCCATCCTTCTTCCATCTCCTTTTGGCTTCGTCTGCTTCTTTCTTCTCCTTCGGCTTGTTGGTTCGGCTGACAAAACGAAGCTAAATGTGAACCTTTGCTCTTGCTCTTCCTTTTGCCCTTGTTCCTTGCCCCTGCCCCTGCCCCTGTCCATTCCCCATTCCCTTTGCTGTTGTTATTGCTGCGGCTTTTTGTTGGGTGTTTGGTCATGCGACTGCTTGCTCTTCGTGAGGGGGCGGTGTGGGGGGACGGAGTTGGGGTGCTCGGTGAGTGGGCAACCCTCGTGGTGGCTCTACTTCATTATGTGGATGTGCACACCCATACCCATAAGCATGGCCCTAGCATATGTGTGTGTGTGTTTGTCTGCTCTCTCTCTCTCTCTCTGTCTCTCTATCTGTGTGTCTCTGTTTCGCTCTATTTCTGTATGGGTGGGCAAAAGGTAGCGTCAGCCTCTCCATCGCCGTCTCCCTCCTCCTCGTCGTCGTCGTCATCTATTGAATCCTCCTTATTACCAGAGCGCACAAGTGGCGGCATTTTCGTGGCACCCATTTTCCCCAAGTGCTGTGTCGCCCAGGAGAAGGGCGGGGAAACTATGTAGAAGAAGCGAGAAACGAGAGGCGGTGGAGCCAGGTCCGTTGTTGATCCTGTTCGTGGTCCTTAGTTTGGCGGCCGTTATCCGAGCAACGAATTATATGCATCCCAGATGCCACACGTGTGTTGTTGTTGCTCGCCATGTACAGCGATACTGTCCTGTCCAACAAAGGTGGGGGCCTCTCCAATAATCAATCCCATAAGCATGTACAGTGCGTAACAAATATAAGTTAGAGGTAGACTTATACGATACCCTGTATATCCCTTTGGCTCTGGGTTTTGCGGCTTCCATTTCATCGAACCACAGTTATCCAACGAACCCTTGAATTGTGTTAACTAGTGTAGTGCCAGGCCAGGCACTTCTCTTCTGCTTGCATGAAGCGCGAGCGAACTGAGTCCCGGACCAGAACCCTGCTCGTGTCGCTACGCCAGAGTCACCCTCTCCTCTGTGCCTCTGTGCCTTCTGCTCCTGCTTCCATTCCTGCCTCCTCCATCGGCATGCAGCGAAAACTTTGCAATGTCGCCTTTGTGCTTCTCCTCCCCACCGTCTGATGCTGCTGCTTCAATGCTCCACGTATCATCGTATGTGTTGTTGTATGTGTGTATGTGTGTGTATGTGGCATATACATATGTACATATCTGCAACTGTTGTATCTGTATCTGCGCAGCGAGCATTTTCTTCACTATTGTACAAATTATACAAATGCAATGCTGCTGAGACGCTGACGATGCGACGGCAGCGGCAATGGCAACGGCAACGGCGACGGCGATGCTGTCACCATCCTTGGCACTCACATCTCATTCTGGTTGACTCTCGCATCTGTGCGATACATTAGAACTGGCAGGCAGATACAGATACAGATGCAGATACACATTCTGTATCTATTTCTGTGCGGTGTACGGGAAATTGTTGTAATTTGCATGGCTTAACGCTGGATGAGCTGGCGCTGGCGCTGCCATTGCTGCTGCCACAGATGCAGTATCTGCCAGATGCGTGGGCGTGGCTCTCTGCTCATTAGATTCACTTGAGATACGTTCCTTGGAAACACGCTCTACACCATCCATCTCTCTCTCTCTGTCCCTCTGCTATTGAATGCAAGGGGAGAGAGCTGTCAATTATTCATCGAATACATAAGAGTTGACATCCGTTTTGTATTTATCTGCTAATTGTGATAGTCCTGTAGCCCTAGCTAGCCCCCCTGTATGGGGATCCGAGTACCTACAGCGTTAGAGAAATTCAATGAGGATTCCGCTAATCGCTGGTTCCCCGGCGCATGGTGGAAAGTCAATTCTCTTGTATGGATTATAAATAATTCCCACAAAGGGAATTGTATGTTAGACCGAGACAAAAATATGCTAGTGCTATTAAAGAGTAGAGCACTTTCGCTTTAGGGACTGCTTTAGCACGTGTATTACCGCACTTCGAAGCAGAGTAAGTAGAGTAGCTAGAGAGTGAAAACTCGAAGCGCAGATCCATAAAGCAGTTCTCTGGAGGGTTCCTTTCTAGCTTTAAGTGGTACTCTCCCAGATGTTTAATTTTAAAGCGGTTCTTAAAGTTTGCTCTTTTTGGCCACTTCCGCTGCCTGTCTTGCCGCTGTCGCCCCTTTTTGGTAAACTAAAATCCCAACTAATCATGGTGAAACGTGTGCCGGCGACTGCTCTGCTGGGATTGCTTTTGAGCCGCGTGCAGCGACGGGGACACAATCCCAATCAGCTGCCCGAAAAAAAGCTCTCCGTAGTGCCAATTAAGCTGACTTTGAGGAACTTCGTGGTGTCCCATCATGGTATGGGAGAATACCTCTCTCATCCACTTTCCCCTTTGGCTTGCGGCTTGCGCCACTCACTCATTTGCCGTTTTGTGTGCTCCACTGATGAAAATTAACAAAAAGCAGAAACGTCGCTCGAGCTTTTGTGTCTGTGTGGGGTGTGTGTGTGTGTGGTTGGCTTTGCTTTGCTTTTGGCCCCTTTGCGCTCATTTATTTTGCCGTCGGTTGCAGTCGCAGAGGGAGCAGCAGAAGCCGCAGGTTCCTTTTCCTTACAAAAGCAAAAGCAGTCGTCGCCGCCGCCGCAGCCTCTGATGCGCTGATGCTCCTCCAGTCTCTTTCCACTCAATCCCTGCTTCTCTCGCTCTCCCGCACACACACACACACACACAAACTGTGAGACACGCATGTACTTATAAATTTTTTCTTCCGCACATTTTTTATGCATGTGTATTCTTTGGCTGCAGCTTCGGCCAGGCCAGCGAGAGAGAGAGTAAAAGAGGATGGAACAACAGGACAGGCAAGGCAAGAGCATGGAAGTGGTAACGAGTGTGGGGCATGGCTTGGAGCCGGGGAAGAGGGGATAGAAGCAGCAAAACTTGGCCTGCGTTGTCGTTTTTGTTGTTGTTGGCAATGCTGCTGCCACCTTCTGCTCGGCACGACACGGCGCGGCTTTGGCATCCCTTGATGCCCTACCCCTACCACTTGCCCCACCTCCTTGGCTCTGGCATTTCCTTTATTCCGCTCTTGCTCTCGCTGTCTCCCCTCCCCCCGTCTGCAGCCCACGGCCATGGCAGCCAGCCAGCCAGCAAGGCTGACGAGCAAGTTTGAATTGTAATCCTTGTCGTTGCTGTTGTTGCAGTGGCACGTTCGCCCCTCTCGCTGCTCTCCTCTCCTCCTGAAGCCTGTTGTTGCAGCAGCAGCAGCAACTTTCGGTCCGTCTGTCCCTCTCGTGTGTGTGTATGTCCCCCCGCCGCACAAGCCAAGCAGCCGACCAACCGAGCGACCACCAACCCGACCCGACAGCAGTCTCTGCTTTGTCTGCATCTCCTGTCCTTTTGTCTCCCGCTCCCGCACTATGCACGTCTCCCCATCCCAACCTGGTCGGGTTGCCCTTTTACATTTTATTTCGCTTTGGCTCTTTCACTCTCTTGTTCTTCCCCTGCTTACTCCTGGTTCTTGGTTGGTTTTGGTTGCGTTAATCAAAATATGGATATCGATTAAGCCCTAGATCAGAGCTCAAGCCTACCATAAATCATTCCCGCAGGTTTGTCTAGTTTTTGGTTTTGTAGGGCATCGCCTCTGCGGTGCGAGTGCTGCAGTTTTCCCGTCTTTTTCAGTTGGTATTTGGCTGGGTATTTTTTATTTTTTTTATTGCTGTATTGTCCAGCCACGAGTGAAGGAAGAGCGCGCTTACAATAAAAGTGCTCCCATTAGGTGCAGCTGCAGTTGCGGCAGCGCTGCCTGGACTGACTGCGCCGTCCACCGAGGGCTGGCTGACTGCATTGATCTGCTTGGTAATGACGGTTCTGTTCTTTTTCTCCGGGTTGTGCAACTGTTGTTTCTGTTTGGTTTTATTTATAATTGTGCTTCCAATGAAATTTAGCACCTACACTCATACTTACATACGTAATGTCTCTGTGAGTGGGAGAGTGAACGGAGCAAGTCTTTCCTTCCAGCAAATTCCATTCAAACATGTCTTGCCTGTTCATGCCATTTCCCCAGTCATTTATCATGCTCCCGCTTGAAACGCAATTTCACTTGACATTATTCAACAATTTGCATTGCTGCTTCCGCAGTAACAAGCAACACGCATTGGCCTCTCTCTGTACTTCCGCCGCAAAAGTTTTGGCAGCAGCAGCAACCAGAGAGACACCTTTTGCCAGTCTCCAGGCTCTCTCTCATTCACTCACACTCATGCCTGGAGCAATGCACTTGAGCATAAGCGCATACACTCACGCACTCACAGACACCACAACATTGCGAAATTTGCTTGCTCACTCCCACACCACACCCCACTCTCCACCGGGCATGGCATGCATTTGCTTAATTTCTCACTTGTTCCTTTCATGAACACACACACACCCACACAAGAGCAAACGCACTCTGCAGGCAGTGGCCACTGCAAAAGCAGAGACAGAGGCAGAGACGCCGCTCATCTGATTTAGTTATTGTAGCAATTTTAATTACCAACACTTGAATGGACGTCGACGCCCGCAACAGCAGCAGTTGCGGCAGCGCCAGAAATAAATGTAAAAGAAATTGAAACAATACAAAACTCTGCTGCTCCTCAGCTGCGTCGCTGCTGCTGCTGTGGCTGTTGCTGCTGCTCGTGGTCCTGGTTTTCCACTTGGGTCCCTGACAACGACACCTTTGCCCGACTCCACCCGCTACCCCCGTGAACCCGATGCCAACCACGACGCCGACCCGCTGCGCCCACAACAAGGCACGTTCGTTAAATGCTGAATAAATTTTCCCATATAATCGTTGCCACTGCAGCCAGCCGCCCAACGCCCTCCCTCCCAGATTCCCTCCCTCCTCTGCCACAATCATTGGTTTGCTACGCCAGTTGTCTCCACCAGCTGCGCTGTCGGCGTCGCAGTCGCAGTCGCTGCCGCTTCGTTTCGCAACTTGGCTTCGGCTGGCTTCAGGCTGGATGGTGTCGTTAGTTAAGTTCGGAAACTCGTCGGTCGCGCAAGCAGAGCAAGCAGCACACCAAGCAACAGCAACAGCAAGAGTCGTCGTACGGGACGGACGCCAAGAAGAAATTACGAAAAGAAAAAAATACATGTGCGGAGGGGGCGCCCAATAAATGATATGTGAGTGTGCGCGCGGGTGCGAGTGGGAGAGAAGAATTAGAAAAAGGAAGAAGCATCCGCAAGCAGAGTGTATCTACGTGTGTGTGTGTGTTCAATATTTATTATTGCAAAAAAAAAGTAAATAAATAAGTGGAAGAAAGAGAAGAAGCAGGCGGCAAGGCAGTTGCGTGGCGGGGGTGCAGGAAGTGCGACAGATACAGATACACAAATGCCAAAGCAAGAAGCAAAAAAATACGTTTGGGCCAAGTTGCCAGCCCCGGTCCGAGAGCCACAAAACGACGGCGACAGCGACAGCGAAACCCAGCCAAGCAGCGCAAGCAGGCAAAAATCATGTCTGTCGCGTCTGTGCGACTGTTGTATGGTGTATGTGTGTGTGTGTGTTGAGTGTTTCTATATGTGTGCGTAGAGCGCGCACCGCATTTTCTTTTGTCGGTTTTGAAAAAAGGATTAAAGGCACATCGAAAGAGCGGCACTGGCTGCAAATGTGATTCGCATTCGACACTGGATTATTGAAAGTGCAGTGAAAAGCAGTGCCAAGCGGTGCGGTTCAAAGGAAGTTCATAGTCAATAAATAAATAAAAAACTCCAAAGCAAAAGAAAAAAAGGTTCGCAGTGGGAGTCAAAGGAAAGTCTTGCAGTCGCAGTTCAACGCAGCTGAACTGTAAAAACGGCCAAAAGGAACGAATTTTTCGGATTACGGAATAACAATATTGGGATAATGATAAAAAGCAAACGAAAATTTGCTCAAGTTAAGAGTGCTTTCAAGTTTTGTGAGCAAATTGCAGCTCCAATAAGATTTATTGCGTCAACTGCATTCCGGCGACTGCAGCAGCGGCAGAATGCGTCGTCGTCGTTCACTTTTTGTATTTTTATGTATCAATAATTACAAAGAGAGGGAGCCACAGGCACAGTCCCAGCAGCAACTACAATCGAATCGCTGGCTGAGAGCAATGGTTG
This sequence comes from Drosophila obscura, assembly GCF_018151105.1. Taxonomy (NCBI): domain Eukaryota; kingdom Metazoa; phylum Arthropoda; class Insecta; order Diptera; family Drosophilidae; genus Drosophila; species Drosophila obscura. The sequence continues at coordinate 8,167,535 of NW_024542774.1, read as the reverse complement.
AGGGGGGAATGGGAATGGTGGTTGAGTTGAGTGGTGGAGTGAGGGAGCTAGGCAGAGCAGGCTGTGGAGCGATGGAGAGGCACAGCACAGCACCAGCACAGGCAGAAGTAACGGCCAGTCAGAGCAAGCAGTAACTACAACAAACACATTGGAGACATGTTTGTGCGGCGGCGCTCATTTATTTTATGTCTCGGTTTTGACGTTGTTTCTGTTCTGTTGTTGTTGCTGCTGTTGCTGTTGCCGTTGCGCCACTTTGGAGCTGAGCTGCCTTTCTGCCTGCCTCCTGTCCCTTTGCTCTACCAGAATGTTTGTATGTCTCCCTCTCACTCCTAGTGTTTGTCTGTATGTCTCTTTGTGTGTGTGTGTATATATATATCAAATTGTGTGCATGACACGACCCGTAGCGCTGCCTGCGTCGCTGTCGCAATCGCAGTCGCTAACATTTCGCTGGCTGTTACTTTGTTCTTGTTCTTCTTTCAATACACTCGCAGAGCAGGGAATTATGATTTTTATCAAATGTATGGAGCGTAGAGAAGGAAAGCGATTTTATAACCAACAAAATGGTACATAGTAGGGATGTGTTCTTGACCAACATTAACAGTGGTCTTGTCTATCCGTTTGTTTCCCAGTTCTCAAACTTAAACTTTGCAATCAGTTCATCAGGGTATTAAATGCTTCGGCAAACACACTTAATAATTTTTTTTTCTGGTTTGTTGTATGCTGCTTCTGCGATAATGATTAAGATAAAAAAGAAGATGATGATCGACAATGTCTGTGAACTGCTGAGAAAAAAAAACTTTTGAATGCCTGGCTGCGTGGGCAGAGCGTGGCTGGCCGATATGATGATGATATGTATCTCTCTTGATCCGCCTGTCAATCGTTTCTTAACCCATTAGCGTTGAGTGTATGCCTATGGGGCCTAGATACTGTTTCCCATACGAATGCACGCTTTGCTGTCTCTCTCTCTCTCGGCCAATTGTTGTAATAGTTGCATTTCCCACTGCGCTTTGGCTCTGCTCTGTCATGGCCTCTGTCACTATCTCGGTCTATGCTTCTGCCTACGTCTGTACCCCGTTCATCCCTTTGTCAGCCAGTCTCATGCTCTGTCGGTTGTACTGCTCTCGGCCATTCCACTCCACTCCATCCACTCTCTCACTCACTCGATTCGCCCATTCCCATTTCCACTCGTTTCTAAAATACAATTTTGTTGTTTCTCGTTTATTGTAGCGCAGCAGCAGCAGCAGCTCTGTTTGCGGATTTGTGATTTCGATATTTAGTTGGATTTTTGCCGACGCCTCCTCCTCCCCCCCTCTCAACCGCTACCACCGCACTCACTCCCCTCGACCATTTCGCCCAACAAACCAAACCAACGCGTTGCCCCTTTTCCCCACCGTTCCGCACGGTCCATCTGTCAAGTTGTGTGCGCCCGTCGGCTGGTGGCGGCTTTCGCCTCGCTCCCCTCCCCATGCTCTGCCTTTGTTGATTGCTATGCCGCAGCTCCCCCTCTGCCTCTTCCCCTCCTGCTCCAATACTCTACTGGCCGGCCAGTCCATTTTCGGTTTGTTTCTGGGGGTACGAGTACGTACGGTGCACGGTGAGAGAGGTTCGTGTCTCTGCCGCATGTTTCTTTTCATATTATTTAATTTATTTCGTTGGTTTTTATTGTGGTCCCCGGCTTCTCCTCCCCTCACCACTCTGTACTCTGTGCCTGCGTCTACAATTCGTTGGTGTTTCCATGGGTTCACCTTGCCCCGCATCCCCTGCTTCATCGCAGCAGCATCGTCATCGTCGTTATCCTCATCATCATCATCCCTTCAATCCGAATTTTTGAGGAGGCATTCCATGATGAATCTGTTTTCTTGTTTCATTTTAGTCATTTGCTTTGTTCGGCCTTCCTGCCTGCTGCTGCCTCTTCCTTTCCTCTTTCTCGCCATGCATTTCACTGCGGGCAGGGCACCGTCTTCCACACACACATGCGCTCCCAGATGGATTCTCTTTGAGAAATGCATCTGCTTTTAATTCCTCGCTTTACTTCAACTGCACTTTTTGTGTGCGCTTGTTGCTATCACATCACTCTCCTGTGCACACAAGTCAAAGTGGACAGCGCGAAACTGCTTTGCCATTTGATCCACTTGAATGGAAAGTAGGGTGCGGGCAATTAAAGCAGATTTCCAGTTTGCATTCAAACGATATCTTTGTAAAGGGAAGAGGAGTGAGGGTGGTGGGATATGTGTGTGTGAGTGTGGTGTGTGTGTGTGGTGTGTCAAAGTTAACGAGAAAACTGTGATATCATTAGAGCAAAAGGGGAAATATCCAGCAACCAGATGAAAGCCCTGATACGAGTATTAATTGAATTACAAACCTCCGCTCGATGTTTCCCCAACCGTTTTACAACCCTAAAGCTGAAAAAAGTGAATTTTGTATGGTGGAATGGTAGGTTACAGTTAGGTTGAGCTCGGTTGATATGCCATCTGATTGATTGCTTTCAAACGAACATGCAGAGGCTGGGAAGTGAGGTGGAGAGAGAGCCCAGCTTACTCCATGCGCTGCTGCTTGCCACTTGAATTGAAAGCGAGTCTCGTTGTTTTTGTTGGAATTTATTGAAGCGCATCACAGACGAACCCGCTCTCTCTTCTTACCTCTAGCTTCTTAGCTCATTCCCTCCTTCATATTCTCTCTCTGCCCGCACTCCCTCCCCCCTATCCGGCCCACGCATCGCCCTGCCCGACTGTCAATTGTTTTCTTGGCCTCTTGGCCGAACTTACTCTGCCTGTACAACCCTCGCTCTCTCGGCCTGTCGCTCTCGTTCTCTCTCTGCCTCTGTCAGCTGCAGCTGATTCAATTGAAAAATGCGAGCGTTCTGTATTGGACTGTCGTTTCGTTGTTTCTTTTTTTTCTTTGCTGTTTATTAGCTTTCTTGCTTGAGACTTTGGTTCGCTCTGCAACCCCTACTCACCCTCAACCCACCCTCCCCATCTCTCCTCTTCCCCAATTCCCTCTTCTAAAGCGCTAAATGACTGGCAGCCACGTCTCTGTCGCTTTTGGCGCTGACGTTGACGTCGAACATTGTCGCCGAAGAGAAGCTGACTAAAATGCCGCCATTGTTTCTGTAAATGACTCATATCTCCTCTCCCTCTCTCTCTCTCAGCCTGTCTCTTCCCCACTCTCCTACCTTCCATCAAACGCAGATTGTTGTTGCTGTCTATACAGAAAATGTAAAGGAAAAACAAAAAAAAACATAGACAAAAGGGAAGTTTTTGATAGATAGAAATACGGATGAAACTGCTTGTTGAGTTTGGTTGATTCCGAAATCATATGGGTGTAGCTGATAGCACTGGAACGGATAAAACGAACAATACCCTCGGAAAGCGTATACAACAAGAAAAAGCATCAAAAATTATAATTTTGCATTGCGTTCTTCATGTGCTTTTATTTTCTAGCGAGAGAAAACGAGTGGGAGAGTGAACGTCCGACACATAAATTTCAATAATCATTTAAAAATTAATTTCCTTTCCCATCAGAACTGAACAAACATACGGCATCATCTGTGTCTATGCTGAGTGTGTGTGTGTTAACCAGGCCAAAAAGCCGCAAAACAGAAATCGAAAAATAAAATCATAAATTCACAAGAAATACAACAGAAAAAATCATTAAATTATTCCCGAAAAGAGTGATAAAAAATCAACAATAAAGAGCGACAAAAGTCAATTGTTAATTTATGAATAATAATAAAATTAAAATAGAGAAAAATCATTAAAAAGAGCAGCAATAATAATGAGAAAGTGACTCAACGGAGGATAATATTGAAGCTTAGGTGAGTTTTCACGTGAGTGTGTAGAGCGAGGGGGGTTTACTGCCATTCATTGCTTAAATCGTCTATAAATCCTATTGTATATTCTGCCATTGGAGCGGATTAATTGTGCCAAAGGGTAAGTGGAATGAGTGGGAGAGGTCGAGATGAAAGGACATTTGAGCGATGGCAATCGTTTTGCCTTTTGGAAAACATTTAAGGAGATTAAACTAAACTGAAAATAAAATATCCCTTCTGGAGGTAAATAAACGTTGAAGTTGAGTTTCTAGCGTCCCAAGAGAGCTTTCCATTGAACACAAATTTCTACGAATTTTAAATTTGTATTAAAATATTATTCAGTAGTTTTAAACATTAAATCCGGCTACCACATCCGCAGGTCCTTTCTCTCTCACACTCTGCAGCCGCCCCTCTCCCTTGCCTTTAAGCAAAACCGTTATGTTATCCTTCCCTCGCTCGTCGTTTTGCCTTTTGTTGGGATAATCCGATTGAAGCATTAATTAAATGGGAGCGTGTGCGTGGAGGAGGGAAAGCGTGTGTGTGCGCTCTGTCTCCTTCTCTGTTATTTGCTGGATGTGTTTGTGTGTGTGTGAGAGAGAGAGAGCATATTAAATTATGTGCAGGCGAAGTTTTTAATTTTATTTGCCTGTCTAATGAAATCACTGCAGCGCAATAGCATTAAAAGGCTTTTTGTCCATAGCGAAAATACAGTTGTGCAACAGTCGCAGCCAGAGAGGGATAGACAGATGATCGGCCACAGGGCTACTCATTTCCCGTTTAGAGTCTAGACATTATCTAGATGTTGCCCAAATGGGGATTTGTCCTTTGTATTTGGATTCCCACTAAGCTTGGCACCGTCCATTAGCTACCTTTAGGGCATGGTGGGAATTATGGTCATCTACTGGTCAACTGCACATGACTGGAAACTGCATGACGTTATCAATGGCCATAGCCAGAGGGGGATTACGGGTTTGGGCATTGTATTCCATGCAGCCAGCCACAAAACCCACCCACACTCCACAGAGAGTTAGAGAGAGAGAGATATTCCCACAGAGAGCGGATGGGTTCAGTTCAGCTTCTTCTCCTCCTTTCCCCTACTTTCTCTGTATTTGTATTTGTATTCTACTTGCTCTGCTTTGCTTTGGCACTGCTGCTGCACTCTCCCACTACATTCTCCTTCTCCTTGAACTGCGCTGCCTGGAGAGATTCCAGAACCACCGTCGACTGCAGCTGCGAGTGTCGAGTGCCGAGTGGTTGGGGTTGGGGGACCCGGGACTGGGATATGGACAGGTTGCGCTCTGGGTTGCAAATGGCAAATACGTCAATGTTGTTGGTACCTCCACCCTCCCTCCCCTCCACACTCACCCGCAGGCGATGCTGCTGCATTTGTTAGCTGTGTTGTGTGCTGTGCGCTCTCTCAATCCTCATCCTCCTCTTACTCCCCTCGCTCGCTCGCTCCCTTATGCCAGCTGCTGCTGCTGCTTGCTTACTCGTTCTCTCACTCTAATTTATGGGTCGTGCGCGCTCTCGTTCCACATTGAGCCTTTGCCTCCTGCAGGCAGCAGCAGTCACATCAGCCAGGGTGGCGAGAGGGCGGGCTGGAAGGCAGAAACTACAGCAACACCGTTACATAAATACCAGCTACAAAAACAACTGACTGCACTACTTGTTGTTGTTGCTGCATAAATTCATTTGTTTGTCGCTCCTCTTTTAGTTGTTGTTGTTGCTGTTTTTGGTATTACTCGCTCTGCTGCTGCTCTGGGGCTGCCTGCGCTCTGTCACTGTCCTTTGCGTTGGCGTCGCTGTCGACGCTGGCATCGGCAACGGCATGGGTATCGTGTGCTAGTCCTCGTTCCTGTTGTTGCTGTTGTTGGTGGTGGTTTGCCTTTCCTTTCCCCCTTTCGTTGCCATTTTCAATTTTAGTTTTGCTGTTTCTCTTCTTCTTTTGCGACGGCTTCTTCTTCTTCCCGTTCATTCGTTAGTGGATTCGTTTTACTGCCACTCGCCGCACGTTTCCCTCTGCTCAACACCCCCCCACTCCCACGCTGCTGTGTGTCCTTGCACGCTCGTTTCCTGTTCGGTTTGGCGCAAACTGCGCGACAATCCATGGAATGCCCTGAAGCGGAGTGGCGTTGGCGGTGGGCAGTGCCGGGTGGCGACGGACGATGTAGTGACTCGGGAGTTACAGTGCTCCCCCTCTAACCTCCTTTTAGGGGGAGGACTCTTACACACGCCCCGTTTCGGTTCAGAGTTTACATTTTATGTGTGTCCCTTTTTTTTTGTGGATTGCGCACACGACGTCCGTGGCGAGAGACGAAACCCAGCAGAGTCGTCCACTCCCCCTTTGTCACCCCCATTCTCTCTCTCTCTCTCTTTCTGGTTAGTGCTTCCTTCAAGATAATATTATACAGCAACAAGAAGGAGAAACAGGAAAAAGAACAAACTGCCATCTAGATCCCACAGCGTGTTCCGATATGCCTTCTCTTTGCTTCGATTGCATTTTCGTTCATTTCCTTTACTTAAGAGTGAGTGAATGATTTACCTGCTCTGCTGAGTCGCAGGAATAAGCAGTTGGTTAATGTTAGGCTTCAGGAAGTTGCAAGGTGTCCTTATGGTAAGCTGAGGCATTAATAGGGTCGGTCCCTGCACATACATCTGTACATATGTATGTACTTATGTATAAGTAGACACAAAAAGATCAGGAATCTCTCACTTTGTGGAAATACATTGCTTTTGAGCAAGGAAATTGCATTTACCGTTGCTGTTGCTGTTTCTGTTTCTAGTGAGCATTATTGTTGCCTTGCCCGGAATTCCCCTCAATACCTGCGATGTAATTGGAAATAATTTGGAATTTTCATGAAAATGCAATCGCCTGCCGCCTACGCATTCACTGGAAGGGTGTCAAATGCTTCATTTGAGATGTGATTAAATCAAATAATAGATAAATTGCTTTAGGTTAAAAGCCAATTATAAAAGCTTTAATTCAAGTACTGAGGTTTTCCGACGTCTTACCGAAAGCATGCTGCAAATTTAAGTGAAAAGTTGCCAAGAGAAAATAAAGTGATTGATTAAAGAATGAGCTAGCCTGCACTACTTGTTGCTGCACTCAAACTGCAAGTGCGGGGGGTGGGCAGACGAAAAAGAGAGTGGTGAGTGAACGAGACAGAGGAAGAGCGAGAGAGAGATCGAGCTGCCAGACGGATGACGCAGACTGTAAGCACTGTAACTTGTCTGCTCTGCATGTGCTCTGTGCTCGGTTGAGTCAATAACCCCGTCCGACGGGAAGAGAAGAAAAATAAGAAGTAAGCGAAGAAACTCTCCCAATCTCCTCTCTTGCGTGCTTGCGCCGAACAAGAAGAGTCAACGTGAATAATGGACAGAGGCAAAAAGAGTGAACTGAAAAACGGCGGACGCGTTAAAGCCGCCAACAATCAAAAGCAACAGCAACAACAGCCACATGAAGCGAAACGCATGGATGGCAACAGCAACAACAACGAAAAGAACAACGAAAAGAAGGAATGAGAAATCATGGCCATACCTAAATCTAAATCCACAAGAATTCCAGGCAAAAGAATAACTGCATATGTGTGTGTGTGTGTGTGCAGTAAGAGTCAAAGATGAGAGCGCGAGCGAGAGATCAAGGAAATTGGAATCGAAACGCGGCTTTTGGAAGGAGAGAATTCGCCTGCCTTCCTTTCTTCGATTGCTGCAGCGCGTTGGTTCTGAGTGCACTTGACCCAGAGCAGAGCGTAAGAAAGAGAGAGAGAGTTATTTTTCGATTCGGAAAGGGAATCAATAATGAATGTAAATAATTGGACTCATCGAAACCTAAGGGTAGCTAAGGAGGCGCACCACCCACTGTCAGGCAATTGATTAGCTTATTGACCGATGTGTAGCAGCAGAACACGAATAATCTTGAATAGAGCAAATCAAACGGAATATACCGAACCACAGTCGGCGGTGGCGGCGTCATTTGTTGTGTGTATAACACGAAAACGAACGTGGGCAACGGGCGGGCTGTGGCGGCGGGGTATCGCCAAGATATAACACAAAATCAAACACACATATAGACATACAGCCAAACAGACCCGACACACACACACACACACACAAACGTACGACAGAAAGACAGACTGCCAATTGAGTTAGTGAGAGAGAAGATAATCAAGAGCAAACAACAAAAGCAATAACAATGGACTTCCAACACCACAGTACTGGTGGTGGGGAGGGGATAGGGTGAGATGTGAGCTTTGCAAAAGAGGCAGCGGGTAGGGTAGGGGTATGTATGGCTATGACGCCAGCGTCGGACAGCACACAATAAGCAGAATTTCACATTTGTACGCTGTCACTCACAAAAATTGAAACGACTGTCGAAGCATGGGTGAGAAGGGATGGGAACGGGGAGTGGTATCGAGTCATTTGCTACGAGAAAAATACATACACACAAACATATCTAGCGCAAAAAAAAAAACGCTGCTCGCACACCTTCATTCTTTGCAACTCTGGGGCCTGCGTCGGCAGCGCTAAATGGATACCGTTTGCGGGTGGTGACACCGAGCAGCACAGTCGTGTCTGTCAAATCATGTTCATTTCCTCCCTCCCTCCACCAACCACTATTCGGTCACTGTGCGGTTGCGAGCGAGAATCAGCCAGCATTAAACCATTTAGAAAAATCCGACTCGGCCACCCCCTCCCCGCCCCAAAGCAGACTTCTGCCGGCTGCATGATAAGAGCGCACATCTGTCGCCAGTCGATGCGTGACAAAAACACCAACAAAACACTATGCGCAATAACGGTTATTAACGAACCTCCTCCCAACCATACGACAGACAGACGCTACAGTGACAGACAGACAGAGTGGCCCCGGCCCCACCTTTATTGCTCTGCCTGACTAAACGTAGCCTCATTATAATGATTAATTCACAAATACAAAAAAAACCAGAGACATTTTCTTTGCAAAAAAAAACACAAAACTCTAATTATCAACCACTGTGCGGTGTCCAGCACCATTCATCTGTGTGCTGTGCTCTCACGCGCTCACTCGCTCTTGATCTCTCTCATGTTTCGTTTCCACTTGTAACGCGGCTTGACGTTCCACTCTCGCCGCGAAAAAATTTAACACAGACACAGACGGAGTCGCGTCACGTCGCTGTCGGCGTCTTGTAAATATATTTTGTTAATTCTACATTTTTTTTTCATCAACGAAATGCAATGCCGAAGAATGTAAACAAAAACTATTTGATGCCGTATCCAGCGGATTCATGTGAAGTAAGCAGAAAAAAGAAAAGTCTCCGGCAGACAGTCGTCTGTCTGTCTGGTCTGTCTTGTCTGTCTTCAGAAAATAGCGTAGTCGGCGCTTATGTATAACCGTAAAATGCGAAGAAGTGTGAAAGGGAGAAAATAAAAACCTGTATCTCCGAAAAATTTCATGAATGAAAGTGTAAAAGTGCAACAACAACAACAACAACAACAAAAAACGCTCAATTAAAAATGTGAAAAATGCTAAACTGAATTTTTTTCTTCTCTTGTGTATTTCATCGGTGTTCTCAGTCGTCTCATTGTATGTATTTGTGTGTGTTGGGTCTTACCTTATGATATGACAAGTTAAACGCTTTCCGCCGTTTTCATTTATCATTACAATTACATTAAATTACATTTTTATTTGTAAATACATACAATTTTGTGCGTAAATTTGAATTCGCCGTGTATTCGGCCACCAATTCGCCGCTATGCTGCTGATGCAGGTGTAGTGGTGAGCAGGCTCTCTGTCGCGCTCTCTTTGCTCTCTGCCGCATACAATTACAACAACATGACGCGGCTTTTGCTTCCGTTTGCCTCTGTTTGCGTGCTCTTGTGCCTCTGTGTGTGTGTGTGAGTGGCGTGTAGTTTTTTTAGTTTTGTTTTGCTTTTCATGTTTCTGCCGTTTCCACTTTGTGCTTGTGGTTCGTCCAAGCGCACGGCATTGCCAACACAAAGTGTAGAGTAGAAAGGAAGTAACAAACCAATGAATGATGTTGTTGATGGAATTGATGGGGGGCAAAGATGATTATAAATGCACTTTTATTATTATTATTATTATTCTTCTTCTATTTAATAGATTTTTATTATTAATTATTTACAGAAACGAAGCGCATGTAGCGCACAATAGCTGAGCCCAACAACAAAGGGAATACAAATTTTAACACCATTGGATTTTGAACATGAACAAAAATGCCGGAGATGGCAGCGGCAACGACGGCAAAAACTCAAACAATCATGGCAAGGGCGGCGGTGGCTCCAACGCGGGTGGGGGCGCTGGGAGCTGTCAATCCACACGATCCTACCGGACTCCTAGATGCCGCCTCGCTATTCGGTGAGTCCTTTTGGCGCACATCCTTTAACCATCATAAGCTAATCCAATATTTTCCGTCTCTAATCCCACAGCTTATTGGGGCCGTGATCCCACTGGAGCTGCGGCTGCAGCCGCCTCCAATCCGCTGTTCAACTCACAATTCAATGCAGCCGCCGCAGCTGGCTTGGGCCTTCTGCCACAAACAGGTGGCGGCTCTGCCAACGACCGCTACTCAATGGCCGCTGCAGCGGCGGCAGCAGCGGGCGCACATCATCATCAGAACACCATGGCAGTGGCTGCCTCCCAGGCCGCCAGTCTGGCAGGTCTGCATCCAGCAAGTGAGTAAAATGTCGGCATGCATCCGTATTTTGGTGGTCTCCCCTGCCTCTGTGGTGCTGGTCGCATTGTAAGCCCAAAAGAGACGTTTGTGGGTTCGAATCCGCCCTTTGGTGACTGAAGTTTCTGCAGAACCTCTCGCGATTCTTCTCTCACTTTTTGTATGTGTGTGTGTGTGTGTGTGTGGTGTGTGGAGGCAAACAGCAAATGCTCTCGTCCTACCCGAGCGAGGCATTTGAAGAAAATCCTCCTAGAGCAAAATCTTTGTCTAATCCTCCGTACTTCTGCATCCTGCACTGTGCTCTCTGCCCTGGCCAGTGCGGTAGGCGGCACGGGTTAGGCACATTAACTATTTTGGGGGAAACCCCCTCTGACGCCTTGCCCTGAATCATCCGATTGCTAATTCCAATTCCTTTTCGTTGCAGGCTGGTGGTCGATGGCCCAACTGGCAGCGCAGGACTACTTCAGCCGCCTACAGGCGTCCGGCCTCTCACCATTCCCACATCCAGACCTGGCGGCAGCCTTCGGTCCCGCGGCCATGGGCATGGGCGCCACAGGAGCAGGTGGCAATGGCGGAGGTGGCAGTGGCAGCGTAATGGGTTCGGGTGCTGGCAGCGGCTCAGCTGTCGGTGGTGGCAATGGCGGAGGCGGCGGATCTTCCAGCTCATCGGGCAGCAAGTCCAACAAGTCGCGCAAGGAGAAGCGAGCGGCGCAGCAGCAACAGCAACAGCAGCAGCAGAGTCTGGCCAACAGCCTGAATGCGGCGGCAGCAGCGGCTGCAGCAGCTGCGGCGAACAATCCGGCAGCAGCTCTGGCCAGCATGCACGGATTCGGAGTGCCGGGATCGGTGGCGGTGAGCACGGGCAGTGGCTCGATCTCCACCAGTAGCGGCCACGGAGGATACAAGGTATGATTTTTCTTGGACATCTGTGAGCCTCATTGTGGATCTGCAACGTTTAATCCTCCACTTGCAGAGCACAGCCAGTGCGTATGGGAAGCCCTCGACGATGACGAGCAACAGCATGGCCAGCAATCCGAGCTCAGCGTACGATCCTGTGACCCTGCACAAGGAGCTGATGGCCATGCAGGCTGTGGCAGCTGCCGCCTCAGGATCGGGTGGGGGCTCGGGCAGCGGTTCGTCGGGCAAGAAGTCTGGCGGCGGTGGCGGCAGTTCCTCCTCAATGCACAGCCATGGACTGTCTGGTCTGGGCATGGGCGCCGGTGGCAACGGTGGCCTCATGTCCGGCAGCAAGGCATCGTCCACGAATGTCAGCTCCAGCAATGCGTCGTTGGGTGGCATGCACTCCAGCTTGGGCAGCGCCAATCCGCTAATGTCTCCACATGGCATGGGCGGCGGCTCCTCGTCGTCTTCGGGGTCCGGCAAGGATCGCGACAAGAACAATCCCTCGCTGAATGCCCTCAATTCGTTGTCGCAGTTTGGGGCCCTGGGCATGACGCCACAGCAGAGCATGCAGGCGGCGATGAATGCGTTTGCGGCAAGCACGGGAGTGGTGCCCAGTGCCACAGTCACATCGTCCTCGTCGTCCCAGCATCACAACTCCTCTCAGCAGCAGCAGCAACAGCAGCAGCAACTGCAGGCGGCAATCAGTTCAACCGGTGGATCATCGGGAGGCAAGGGTGGGAATGGTGCAAAGGATTACATGAGTGCAGCAGCGGGAATGATGAGGTGAGTGTTTGATTCTCGCTCCCCTGAATCAATGCAAACTTATTAACGATTCTCCTTGTTGGAACAGCGGCAGTGGCAGCAGCGAACATCCCTCGTTGCTGGGCGTTCGACTGCCACCGGACACGGAGATCATCAAGTATACGTCCTCGATTGTGGGCCCCAAAATACCTGGTACTACATCAAGGGGTCGCAAGAAGACAATTTCCGAAACAGAACAACAAACCACACAACAACAACAGAAACAACAACAACAACACCAAGCAGAACAACACCTACTCCAACAACAACTCCAACAGCAACAGCAAAAAGAGCTCGATAGCACCACAAATGCACTCTCCTCTCTGCTTGCATTTCCAGGTCTCAGTCCCGCGAAACGGGCTAGACTCGAAATGGAGTACGCGGCAATGGCGGCAGCCGCCCAGCAGCACCAACAGCAGCAGCAGCATCACCACCAACAGCAGCAACAGCAGCAACATCACCAACAGCAGCAGGCGGCAGCAGCTGCAGTGGCAGCAGCCGGAGGACTGCATGGAATGCTCGGAGCCGCTGGCATGCCAATGGCCGGTCTGTCTGGCCTCACGGGCATGTCCAATCCGCTGGATCAGCTGAGTGTCACAAAGTCCAGCGCCTCGACGGTGACCAGCAATTCTTCCGCATCCTCGATGGCTGGCCATGGTCACGGTCACGGCCAGGGCTCATCCAGCGATCGGGTGGAGGTTATTAAGCTGCCACCAACCATCACATCGAACGGCGCCTACAATCTATCCAGCAAGGGCAAGGAGGTGCACGATCTGACCAGCGATCATGCCCCCACTGGCTCGGGAGGCGTCAATCTCAGTTTGAAGTCGAGTTCGTTGCCCACCGCTGCCACTGCCACTGGGGCCGTGGGCTCTGCCTCGAATCCCATCACCATCGATGACTTTGATGCGCCGCTGAATCTGTCCATGAAGCCCTCGGACAAGAGCAGCGGCGGCGCCACAGCGGCGTCCACTTCCTCCAGCTCGGCGCTGGCCAACATGGCCAGTGAGTATCAGGCGGCTGCCCAGGGCGGCAACAGCGCCAACAGCCTGCAGAGTCTCAGTTCGATAACGGCCGCGCTCGGCGGCAGCAGTGGCGGGGGCATGCCGGGTGGCTCCATTTCGGGCAGTGGCGATACATCGCCGGCCCCTCAACTTGGAGGCAGTGGCTCGACTGGGGGAAATTCCTCGGGTGGCGGAGGCGGTGGCTCCTCCTCGTACAAGGAGGGTCGTCCGCGCAATCTAGGACGCGGCGTGTCCAAGCCCAAGAAGAATACGGTGGCCTCCCTGCTGGCCCAGTCGCGGGCTGTGGGCCTCAAACCGATGCTGGCCACCCAACAGTTGCTCCAGCAAGGAGCCGACATTGTGAGTACTACACTCAAAGGATAAGCCCTGAATATCTGTTGATCTCCCCCTCTCTCCCTCCCTCCACCTCTGTGTATTTTCAGGAGAAGATCCGCCTGGCATTAAGCGAGGCGAATGCGCATATGGAGACATCAACGGACTCCGAGAGCATGGCCGCCGAGAGCGGTCTGTCGGAGTCGGAGAGCGAGGATGCCAATATCCACAATGTGTCGGAGCTGCGGCTGCCCCTGGATATCGGCTGGAAGCGGGACACCGTCATCCGAGGCCTAACCAAGCTGGGACAGATCCGTGGGGAGGTCACCTACTATGCACCGGGCAGTGTGGCGCCCCTAAAGACCATTGGACAGGTTTTTGCTGTGAGTTTGTAGGGCGAATTTTTCTCTCTTTTTTCGAACACAAATCATCAGCCAGCGACCCCACCCCAACCCGCTAGGAGCACTGAACTAACAGCACATGAATATCCTTTTCTTGTACAGATCCTGGAGCAGCAGCCATCGAATCTGACGCGTGAGAACTTTAGCTTCTCCGCACGGGCCATTGTGGGATCGTTTCTGCAGCCCGCACCGCCGCCATACGCCAACGATGGCGAGTATATACGCATGACGGACGAGGATGTGGCCAAGCGGCTGGAGGATCTCAAGGTGTTCACACGCCAGACCCTCAATGTGGAGCAGCGCATCGAGATTGCCAAGCAGCAGCAGGCGATGCGCGATGCCAAGAAGCTGCAGAAGGAGGAGCTGGCGCGCAACAAGGAGAAGGCGCGTCAGGAGAAGAACGCCAAGCTCGAGCAGCAGCGCAAGGAGAAGGAGATGAAGAACCAGCAGGCCATCGAGGTGAGCCTCTAAGTCTAGACGATGAAGTGTGGCATGCAATAATCCAAACTCCTTTCTTTCAGGAGCGCAAGAAGCGGCAAGAGGAGCTCGATCGCCTCAAGCAGGAGGAGCTGCTCAAGAAGCAACAGGTCAGTGCGCCCCCACAGCCCCCAGGAGGAATATTTTCTATAATTTGTATTTCCATTTGTTTTTTGTTTTTGCACTAGGAGAAGGAGAAGCGTCGTCAGGAAGCGATTTTAGCCAAGGAACAGGTACAAAATGCATTCCCTTTTCGTACTTTTTGTACCTCCTCTAACTCTTCTTTCAAACCTTTTGTAATTCGTTTTTTAAACATTTTCCAACCTTGTGTTCTGTTTGTTTTGCCATTCCTTCTGGCTCCATCCTTTTGCAGCTACTTGCGTGATTTCCATTAACATTATTTCCCCTCTTTTTGCTCTCTTATTCCATGCCTCGCAGGAACTGCAAAAGCAAAAGGAACTGCTGCTGGCTGCTGAAATGGTAAGTGCATCCTGGGATCTACCTGAGCTCAATCAATGACCGATCTCTTCCCCCTCCAAATAGGAGCGCGAACGTCGTCGGCAGCACATGAACCTCATACGAATGCTGGAGGTGCGTCGCAAGTTCGAGGAGCGGGAGAAGAAGAAACACCAACTGGTGCTGGATCGCCTGATACTGCGCGAGCGTCGCATGGCCGAACGGAAGCGTGACGCAGAGATCCTGCAGCTGATACGTCGGCCCAACGAGGACTCGGAAATGCTGCAGGAGATGGCGGTGCCAGAGCTGGAGCGCATTGCCGGCAATCGATTGCCCGGCCAGGCGATGGCCGATCTGCTGATGGTCTTTGAGTTTTTGCACAACTTTGGCGAGACTTTGGGCTTCGATATGGAGTCGCTGCCATCGCTGCAGAACCTCCACGATGCCCTCATCAGCGACAGCAATGCGGATGCCGAAGAGGAGCTGCTGTCGGTGATGACGCACCTGCTGGTGTGTGCCATTGAGGATCCCGGAGTGCCCAATCCCGGCCGTCACACAACGTTGCTGGGCCAGTCGTTGCGCAATGCGGACATAACCAACTCGAATGTTTCGGAGATTCTGCGCATCTACCTGTACGCCACGGCTACCGGCGAGGTGCGACAGATGCATGGCATCACCGTGGACAGAGAACGGGAGCGACGGGTGCCCGACCACCATCAGGTGGACGCCGACACCACCACCCATTCGGCCAAGAATCAGGAGTACTACAAGCTGCTGCACGAGAACGACACCTGGAAGCTATCGTACGCCCTCAAGGATCGTCCCTTCGTGGCCTTGAATCCGACGCGTAAGGCCCAGATGCTGGCTCACCTGTGCAACGATCTGCTGATGAACAAGGCGGTCCTGCGGCAGATCGACGGCAGCCTCGAGACCTGCGCCCAGATGCGCAAGGAGAAGTACATGACGGACATGAAGGTGCGCAAGTACAAGGCCCTCCACATGCGCAAGGCCCGCATTGAGGCGTATGAGAAGGCGCAAGCGGAGCGGGAGGCGGCCATGCATGCCCTTATGGCACAGCAGAAGCTGGATGCCGAGCGGCTGGCCCAGGCACAGGCGAAGCAGGCCGAAGCAGAGGCGGCAGCCGAAGCCATGCAGGCAGCGGCAGCAGCAGAGGGAGGCGACACTCCCAAGATAGCAGACAGCGAAGGGGGATTAGCAGAAGGACTTCCTGTCGAGACAAACAACGGGGAGACCAGCAAGAAGGAGGAGGATGGCAAGGATCAGGCACAGCCCATGGACGTGGATGGCGTGGATTGTTCGGCCAGCATTCGGGAGGAGGCCACCGCCGCTGCACTCCACATGGGCATCGACTCCTCCACGCTGGTGAGTCCCGCCAAGAGTTGCATCTCATCTGTGGATTGCCTTACACCCGGCAAACAGATGCCCGGACAGGACTTTGTCACACCCACACCAACGCCCACGCCCACCTACCAGCACAATGGTTCGAGCACGCCCACCACGAGTGGCGTCAATGCGGCAGTGGGAGGAGTGTCAGCTGTGACTGGCGGCAGCGACATGAGCGCCCTGATGCAGGCCAAAAAGAGCGGAGCCCGCAACTCCATCAACGAGGATGGCCACAACGATGTGAGCATCATCGAGGACGATCTCTCCGACCTGGACTCGGAGATCACCAATGTGGAGGAGGACGAGGACAACCGCCTGAGTGCCGATGAGCTGCAAAAGAAGTTAGACAAAATCGTGCGCGCTTCCCTGAACTGCAAAGAGGCGCTCGAGAAGAGCACCAATCAGCTGCGTGCCGCCTGCTTTGGGCAGGATCGATTCTGGCGACGCTACTGGAAGCTGCCCAAGGCCGGTGGCATCTTTATCGAGGCTTTGGAATCGGCCCAGAACGACATCTGTGACTATCACGAGGCACTGGAGAACATGGACGAAAAGCAGCTGCAGCAGCAGCAGCCGAAGCAGAGTGAAGATAGATCCAGAGACCAGGAGGCAGAGCCAGAGACTGAGAAGGTGGCAGCAGTGCAGGAGACGGTGACGGAGACGGAGCCCGGGGCAGTGCAGCCCATGGAGGTGGATGAATCCCACTCAGAGATGGAACCAGCCACAGCCACAGCCTCACAGGATGATGAGCATGAGGAGCATCCAGAACGGAAGATACAGCAAGATCGTCAGGATCAGGAGGATGGAGAGGAGGACGATGACGATGAAGTGACCGAAGTGAACAAAATCGAACCCGAGATTGTGGATCTGGGAGATGATGATGATGACGATGACAATGCGGTGGCAGTGCCTCCTCTTCCGCTAGCCAAGACCGAGCCACCCAGACCCGAAATCAAGGTCAAGTCGGAAATGGAGCTAATGGGCCCGCCCACCACGATGATCTCCACCAAAACAGACTTTGAGGCGGAGATCAAGATACCCTCGATGCCTGGCCACATGATTCCCACCCTGAACAACAACAACAACAGCATTGGCAACGACAGCAGCAACTGTGATAAGTTGGAGGGAATGGGCATGGGAATGGGAATGGCACAGACATATGGCCAGAATCTCATCACATCTTCGGCCATCAAAATGGAGGATCTGAAGAAGGAGACAACCGACGATTGCATCATTGTGTCCACCTCCAGCGGTGACGATACACCCAAATGGTTCTCGATTGTGCAGCGCGAGGTGCCGCTGATCAGCGAACTGCCTGCGGAGGAGGGCGGTGTGGTTGCCCAGGATCTGCAATGGGGCTATGCGAATCAGAACTGTTACGCGCAGCTGCAGCTGCAGGGCCATCCGTGGGATCTGATCAACAATGTGCAGTACTACTCCATACCGATGGAGGAGTGCAAGGTGGATCCGGGGAAGCTGGCACAGGAGTGCATCTTTTCGCTGAGCGGCCTGGACGAGCGGCAGATGCAGGCAAAGCTGGAGGAGTACGAGGCCAAAATCAAGATCAAGTGCTCAGTGCCAAAAAACGGTCTGGAGTCTCCTCATCGCCCCCTCGTGACGACCGATGATGAGGAGCTGGAGATCAAGTTGAAGCCGGATGCAGACAGGGATGGACACATGGATGTGGATGCGGATGCCGACGCAGATGCTGACGCAGACGCCGATCCAGATGCCGATGCAGAAACGGATGCTGATGCGGAGGCAGATGGCGAGGCAGATGCGGATGCGGAGAAGGAGCAAGCCGGCAAGGACAAGTTTTTTCGTTTGCGCACTGATGTCCCCCCGGACACGGGCGGGGGCGGAGGGGCAGTAGAGGACGCGACAGATGCCCCAGAGCTAAAGCCGAAGATTGAGCTGCGTCTGGATGAGGCACTGTCACAGGCCTACTACCACAACATCGCCAATATGTCGCTGAGCAGTGTCCAAACGTACATACCTATCGACATACCCCTGCCCCTGTCCATGACGCCCGACGAGCACCGACTCCTTGAGCAGGTGAAGCTCTCCGGCTTCCCCGACAAGGTGCACGGCGTCTATGTGCCCCGTCGTCAGCGCTACGGCTGGTGGCAGCTCGATGACGAGCAGAAACTGCGCCAGTTCTTGAAGACACTGAATCCGTCGGGGCTGAGGGAGCGCGAGCTGCAGGAGAATCTGACTCGCTTTCTCACCTTGGAGCAGCCACTGGGCGCCAACTACCAGCTACAGCCGCTGGAAGCCCACATGGTGGAGTACTTGCTGCCGGACGGTCCGCACGACTGGAACCCCAAGGTGGCCAAGCGCGTGGAACTGGCCCTGCTCGAACAGCTGGAATCGCTGGAGGACAAGGTGGCCAGCGCCTCCATGCAGCTGAAGAACTGGCAAGTGCCCAATCGAGTTGAAGGCGAGCTGAGCCAGCCAGAGCCGGAGGAGGTCACTGAGGAGGACTTTATCAGCATCATTCCCATGATCCGGGAGCGCATCATCGATCTGGAGGCCAACATTGAGCGGCGCTACCTGAAGCCGCCGCTCGGCTCCCAGACCGGCGACGCACACCTGGCCGTGATTGCCCAGAACCAGCACACATCCACCCAGACCCAGAACTCGGCATCCGCAGCGGCATATCTGCTTCAAATGCAGCAGCAGCAACAGCAGTTGGTACAGCAGCAGCAACAACAGCAACAGCAGCAACAACAGCACCAGCAGCAGCAGCAGCCGGGAGGAAACAGCCTCAATCCCTCGTCCTTCAACGAGCGCACCATGGCCCTGGCAGCGGCCGCAGCAGCTGCTGCGCCCAGCTCCAGCAACGCCTCTGGCTGTCCGGGCGAATCTGGCAGCGTGGAGCCCGTGTCGGGCAACGTCTCGCCCGCCAGCAACTGCGACAGCGAAAGGGACGAGAAGGTAGAGAATATACCCAAGGGCCTGGTACAGTGGCGGGATGCTGTGGCCCGGTCCCACACCACGGCTCAGCTGGCCATGGCCCTCTACGTGCTGGAGTCCTGTGTGGCGTGGGACAAGAGCATCATGAAAGCGGTAAGAGGAGAAGAAATGTACAACAATCCAATGCCCCCTGCCACAACCTCTCCCGCACCATCTCTCCCATACCCTATTCTGTGAACACTTGAAGACACCTCTTCCTCCCCAATTCAGTGTACTGCCATCATGTTTTTTCTTGCACACTCGCTATACGATACTCGCTACACTCACACTCACACATACACATGCACCATGCCACTAACTAAAAGCCAAACCATCGAGTGAGAGACGACGAGAGCTCTCGTTTCTTTAGTTTCTTGCATCGTAGAATAGTTGTTATATATTTTTCATTTCTTTTTATTCCACTTCTGCATCCAACTCCACATCCGAAACACATCCCCTCCTACCACAGCACACCACACCACCCCCTACCCGGAGGGTGGGAAATGCCTGACAAAATTTAAGAAAATTAATTCGAAATTTGATTTGTTTGTTTCCTTCTTCTAATTATATTTATATATTTTTTTCTTTCTTTCTTTCTTAACAACTCTCTTGCTCTCTCGCTGAATGTTTGACTTGTTTGTTGTTTGTGGTGTTCTTCATATGGGTGTTCTCTAAAAAAACATAAACAAAAATACATACATATGTACATCTATTACATGCAACAAATTTAACGCTTTAATACTTACAACACACACACACACACAATACATCAAATGCATACACACACACATACATTACATACATGAATGCTTTTGTTGCTCCGTTAACGTTTAACGTTTACCGCCTATCCGTATTGCCATTTTCCCCCAACCCTCCTCCGACACTGTTACAAACAAAACAACCGAACAAAAAAAATATTTCCCCATCCCTGGACTGACTCGAACCACAACTGCAACCACAACTGCAACCACAACGAACACAACATTTATTTTGTATGCGCACAAAAGTATGCAACAAGAAACAAGTCGAGCAAGAAGAGCAGCGCCAAGAAGCAGGCCACACCCAACAAAAACAAAAAGCAGCAGCCGCAGCAGCAGCAGCAGAAAAAGAACAACAAGAAGAAGAAACAATCCACGCCACAGAAAACAAATAAAAAGGAACCGCTACCACCACCCCAACCGACTCCGACACCCCCAAAGCAGCAACATAAACAGCAGCCACTGAGCATTAAAATCAATCTAAGAGCCCTGGCCAAGGCAGCGCAAAACGGACAAGACACCAACACACAAGACACCCCAGCATCCCTGTCGCCCTCCTACAGCGACGACGACACCCACACGGACACTGACTCGGATTTGGGGGCAAAGACAAAGACAACGACCACGACCACGACAAAGACAACAACAACATCACGCAAACGTCGACGCTCGGGCACAACCACAAACTCTAGCAAATATTCGAATTCCTTACAGAATTGCCAGTTCTGCACCTCGGGCGAGAACGAGGACAAGCTGCTCCTGTGCGATGGCTGCGACAAGGGCTACCACACGTATTGCTTCAAGCCCAAAATGGACAACATACCCGATGGCGACTGGTGAGTACTCTCTCTGCGATCACACCATACGCCCCATACGCCCATCCCCATCTCGATCTCCATCCCACACTCATGACGTTGCCTCATTTCTGCACACACACCCCACCACCCAACACACACACACAAAAAATCATCCATGGATGTCCCTCTTGTCCTCATTGTCGCGTTACTTGTTGAACGTTTTTGTGATCGTTGATCGTTAACCCTTGAGACACTCTGTTGTTGTGTGGCACTGTTGCTCCTCTTCCTCCCTCTCCACCTTCTCCCTTGAGCAAAAAGAATCCCCCGAGTAATCCTTCCCCTCTCCATATCTGCTCTCTCCTTCCAGGTACTGTTACGAATGCGTGAACAAAGCCACCAATGAGCGCAAATGCATCGTGTGCGGCGGTCATCGTCCCTCGCCGGTGGGCAAGATGATCTACTGCGATCTGTGTCCGCGTGCCTACCACGCCGACTGCTACATCCCACCGCTGCTGAAGGTGCCGCGCGGCAAGTGGTACTGCCACGGCTGCATTGCACGCGCACCGCCGCCCAAGAAGCGCAGTGGCGGCACCAGCAGCAGCAGCAGCAAATCGCGTCGCGATCGCGATGCCAGCACAGCGGCCAAGCGGCGCAACGAAAAGCCACTGCCAGGGCCAGGCGGAGCCGCCAGCATGGAGCATTTGCCCCAAATGGGCGGAGGGGACTCGCAGCAGATGCAGCAGCTGCAACAGTCGCTGAATTCGTCCCACGACGAGTCCATGACATCGTTGCCGCCACCTTTGAGGTGAGTTCTGAATGAGACGCAGACCCGAACACACATCTATAATGCTCTCCTTTGGTAGTCCGGCGCATTCGGTTGCCTCGGCCACGTTCGAGGACCAGCAGCACACCAACTCCATCGACAGCAGCCGCTTCCAGGCACATCTAGGCAACAGCAGCAGCAACAACAACGGTGCCGTGCCACTGCCCGAGGATGTGGCTATTGTTGCGACCGGCTTTCCGGTCTACCCGCCTCCCACCGCCTTTGCCGCTGGTCTGTTGAATCCCACAGGAGCCACAGTTCTGCCCGTACTTCCACTTCCCCATGCACCGATGCAGTTCAGCAACGTGGCCATGTCGCCGCGTGCTGTGACGCCCACAAGAACACCAACGCCGACACCGGCACCGACTCCACCGCCACCCGGGCCGCTGCTTCCTCCTGTGCCCACACCGACAACACCGCTGCTCATGCAGGCCTCGCCGACGGCCCTAAACGCCATCTGCCAGTCGCCGCCGCAGCAACACCAGCAGCAGCAGCAGCCGATGACCATGCCTTCGCCACGTGCCTGCACACCCACACCACCCACAGTGGGAGTGGGAGTGGGTGCGGGAGTAACGCAAATGTCACCGCCGCCCATCAATATACACGCCATACAGGAGGCCAAGGAGAAGCTAAAGCAGGAGAAGAAGGAGAAGCATGCGACCAAGAAGCTCATGAAGGAGTTGGCCGTCTGCAAGACTCTCCTGGCCGAAATGGAGGTGAGCAATTCACATGGTCTCATCCCCACTTGGCGTACCTAACCCTGTATCTCTTTTCTTTCTGTTCTTTGCAGCTTCACGAGGACTCGTGGCCATTTCTGTTGCCCGTGAACACCAAACAGTTTCCCACATATCGCAAGATTATCAAATCGCCCATGGACCTCTCTACCATTAAGAAGAAACTTCATGATTTGAGGTAAGGCTTAGCCGCCGCACCACGACGATCCCTTGGATCCATTTATTAACTTCCCTTGCTTTTTCCTGGCTTATAGCTACAAGGGACGCGAGGACTTTTGCGTGGATGTGCGACAGATCTTCGACAATTGTGAAATGTTCAACGAGGATGATTCACCCGTGGGCAAGGCGGGGCATGGCATGCGCAAGTTCTTCGAGTCACGCTGGACAGAGATGACCGAGAAGCACTCCTGATCGTATCCACAGCTTCAGCTTGCCAGTGGCAGCTCCACACCGGATCCCATAGAAATAGTGATACCAGCGGCGGAAACAACCGCTGAAGCAGCACAATTTTGGACAAGAGATTAAATTACGAGTAGGGGAGAGAAATACAATTGTATATAGATAGAAGGATAGCTAGCGATTGGGGTTAGTCGTAGTCTACAAGCAGAAACACACACATACATACACACACACAAAACGCATTAATATATATATTTATATATAGTACGAGTAGATATATATATATATATATATTGACGAGGCCTTTGCAAGAGGTCCTCTCATGTATCATGTCCCCCCCCTTTGTGGCCACGCACCCAGCAGCGTGCCAGCAACAAAATTGTATCTAGTTGATTAAGCAACCAAGGAAGCAGTGAAACAGTATGAACCATAACTATTAGCCAACATAATCGAGCAGCTCCTAACTATAGTTAAACGTTTAAGAAGCCATCTACAGTACAGCACAGACGACTCCGACGAGACAAGAAACGTACAAAACTGTGTCGTTCCCCAATCAATCCCCCGCCCTCCCGCAAATCAATCAATCGATCCATCATTCGAACAGTATTTTGTGCACAAAGCTCGGCGTCTCGCTTTGTTTTACACAATTTTAAAACGTTATAACAAAACTATCATTTAAATTGTAATTTTAACTCTTAATTTTAAATTGTAATTTTAATTTTATATTGTAATTGTAATGGTTTGTGTTTAAAGCATCATCAACGAAGCGCTCATTTAAGTTTTAACGTGTATTACTGTACTTATAGCCACTCCGACAATTGTATTTAAACATATACATACATACATAAGTATATATTTAGCATTAACATTTAACTGGCGCAAGAGCGGACTCAAATATACTCAAAGGAATGGCAAAAGTACGTCACAGAGATCGATCGATCGAATTCTAATTGTGAAACGATGGCAAACCTACAATTAAATTAATTAAATGTATTAAATTATTTACTCTGTGTAAATTTTCCACAATGTAGTTGGCATTTTTAATCGCAAAACGAAAATTGAAATTCAAATACAAAATACAAACTAAAGTTAAATATTAACCAAGCCGATGAGTGAATGAATGGAGGGAGTGAGAGACGAGACGAGACCCTTTGTTGGACATATCCAAAATCGAAAAGCGAGAATTGAGCAGATTAGCAGACTAGCAGATTAGCAGGGTAGAATCAGATGCGAGTTTTAGCTGTAGATAGCCATATAACCCAAAAACGATATACAACATATACAACAAATGATCCGCACGAGCCTAGTATATAGTCCCAGCCCGTTGTTGGGGGAGCATTATGAGAATTATGAATGTTAAATATACATTTACTATAGAGTAGTATGTACACAGTATTCTGAGAACAGACAAAGAAGTTAGACAAAGTTCAATCATATTTACACAAATTACCAAAACATTTTTGAATAAATCAAACTCATTTGCAGTGCAGCACAATAATTGAATGAAATTAAACAAAATGAATGGAATGGAGTGGAAAAATGGAAATACCTTAAAGTACGAGTGTACGAGTAGTGGGGAGGAACAGATAGTTTTGCCGCTTTAACAATAAAATAGAAACCGAATCCATAGCAGACAGACCACACAGAAAACCTCAACAATAACTACCTACATTTAACAGATACAAGTTACAGATACAACTACTGCATAATTGATTAGCCAGTAGCCAGTAGCCAGTGGAGTTAGGCAGTGTGCATATAGCCATTAAAGTTTTGTGTAAAGTTCAATTTGATATGTACCAGAGAAGGGGGAATCTGAGATGGGTGGCAAGTGGGCAAAGAGTGGGGCAGCATTTGCAATGAGTTGCTTGTGTAAATAGAAAGCGAAAGTCCCTAACCAATGCATGTACATAAGTCTATACATATACAGAAAATAGAAAAAAGCAAATAATTAAGATAAAAACCCAATCCAGAAGCAGAAGCAGCAGCAGAGCAAGGAAGCACTGGTTCCAGCATGTTATTGGCATTCATACAGTTGTGTCACTTCCCTAAGCGATATGTATATTGGAGGGGTCGGTCCGCCCCCCACCCCCCCCTTCAAGCAATATCTATTTGTATTCCGATTTGTATTTATTTATGTGTTTGTGGTGATACATACAGATATATATATATATAGAAATATATTTTAAAATACATATATCCCTATTCCATGCATATATGTGAACGTACTTAATCATTAACGAAATATTAAACGATAACTAAGCATCCACCATGCGTATACATACATATGTACGATTGTGAGCGCATAGAAACCAGATAAACATACACACACACACATTAACAAACACAAACGCACACGAAATCAACAAGTAACAAAAAAAAAAAAATTTACAAAATTTATATATATATTAAATTATGGTGGGGCATCATTTTCGACTTTCGTGCACAAGGAAACAACAGCAACAACAACAACAAAAATATAAGTAAAGTAAACCATATAAAAAATAAATGAACAAAAGTCTGTGTGTTTTTTGTTATTTCTTGGATTTCCTATGGAGTACAGCAACACAAATGCAAATTCTGTAATGCAATTAACTCAATTTTGGAAGTTTCATCTCGTGCCAAGCTGCCTGCCTGCCTGCATGCCTGACACGCTCCATCTCTTTACTTGGATCGACAGATGAGTGACCCTTCCGCATGTTCCTGCTGCAGCAAACCGCAAGCTTAAGCTTGGCCATTGGCCCTACCATTTACCGTTGGCCCATGCAATTGGCTGGCCCCATGCAATGCTCCGTTGGCTGCGCTGTGTGACAGGCCATAATCAAAACGAATTAAACGAGCCCAGAACAGCATGGCTGCAATCTGCATTTACTTCGGGGTTTTGAAAGCGCATCAAAAACCCACCGCAACTGTCGAATGGGAGGAGATGGAGATCTCTCAGCCGACCAAGCCGACAAGGCAGAAAATGAACGCATGCTGAGTGGATTTAACCATGGGCATTGGGTATGGCTATTCCCTCAACCAAATCAAGTCTTCAAATCAATTAATTACGAATTATTTAAACTTTATTTTATATTCTTTCCAGCTTTCGGTGCTTGAACTATAAATCTAGATGCTATAAATCTTTCCTTTTTGTTGTTTGGCGCAAATTTTGAATTGCTGACAGATTGCTGGCAAAAGGGTTTCGTTTCCTTCCCCCTTTTTACGTAGGTGCGATGTGGTTTTCGGGGAAAGAGCATTAAAATCAAATATCGTGTGGGAACCGTAACCGTAACCGTAACTGAAGGTGTTAATATTTTAGTGCCTCTTAGGGATCGCGTAATCCCCCAGCAATCAATGCCCCAAAAAGCCGACGTTCAACAAAAGATCATTTCGTTCTTTTACCCTTCGATATCGTTTCCCCTACTGCCTGTTGCCTGCCCGTTGCCTGTTGCTGCAACGTTCTGAAGCATTGACAGTTTGAAACTCGAAACGCTTTAAAAATCGCTGATTTATGTAATTATTCGCGGCGACAAGAATTTCGTGCACAGCCCAGCGACGAACAAGAAGGCTGGGGGGCATGCAACGTAGGACCACGACGGAGAGATTGGGCCCGCAGCGAGCAACAGCGACAGCACCAGCTTCAGCTCCAGCTCCCGCCACATTATCAAAACATCATGGAAGATGACCAAATTAACTGGGCTTCGGTCCCAGACGACAGACTTCGACTTGGCCCTGGACTCGGACTTGGTATCCAGCTCCAACTGCGATGGCGACTACTTAGCGGGGCTACCTGACAGGGCCCAATGCCTTGGACCCTTTGCAGATCGCTGGCTGCTGCTGTGGCTGCTAAAGGCAATAAAATTGACTCCATCGAAATTAAGAACGAACCAACCAAACGAAATTGTATTGAAAACTCTTTTGTGGAACTGCAGTTGGGCTCGGACCGCGAAGAGGCTACTAATTTAGTGCCCTGCAACGAAACGAGTTTGCTGCCGTTGCATCTCCCTCCTCCCCCTCCCCACGACCTATGTATCCAATATACAATATATATACATATGCATAAATACATATGAAAGCAGCTCGCTCCCCCAGACTTGGGTTCGTTGCCCAAAATGGAGATTTTTACGAGGCTTGCAGCCAGTCGCGGCTCGTAGTGGAGCGAGAGATAGTCTTGATTGGGACATTAATTAAGACACAAATTGCTTTACCAAAAAGCGAAGCAATATCATCCATGCATACACCCCATAAGGGTATAAAAAATACCTCTATATTTCATGAATATTCCATGCGGCGTAGGAAACTAATGACAGCTCAATGAGGAAGCGCTTCCAAATGGTTCCAATAAAAGATTGTTTCAAAAGAAACTTAATTAACTATGGGTAAGGTTTTCTTTCAACTAAGAAGAGAAAATTAACTAAAAAGCAAACAACTTAAAGTCAAATTCCTATGAGTAATATTTTCTCGGAATTTGCGGGCTTGAATCGGATGAATGATATTATATTTTATGCCTAGATATATATTTTTTTTTATATATTAATATACAAATGTATCTGTTTTTATTACATGTATGTACCCTTATTTTTGGAGACCAGTCCCTGAATACTTTAAGAAGCAATTGGCAGCGTCTTTCTACATTCCGTCCCCCCTTCTCCCAACGGTTATTCCAGCCAGCCATGTTTCAGCAAGGGAGGAAGAGCAAACAGCAGGCAGAGTTCGGCTCAGCGAGGGAGGAGGGATCGCATCGATGGCTACAGACGACGACGAGGACGACGACGACGATGATGCTGATGATGCCATCTGTGCCGGGCAGCCTGACATGGCAGTTGCTTGTCCCGCCTCGTCCTCCGCCCAACATTCTCCCTCTCCACATTCTCTCGCTGTCTCTCTCTCTATTATCGCTTCGTCTCGATCGTCTTCTTCGTTCGTTGGACTTGGACTTGGAGTTGGAGTTGGACTTGGACCTGGGTCTGTGTCTGGACAACGACATCATATTGGTGACACATGAACACGATTGTGAGCTACCAGCCAGAAGTCAGTCTATAAAGTTGGTAAACAGTTGCTGTGGCTGCTGCTGCTGCCGTTGCTGTTTGTTGTCTGGCTGAACAACGTGCAACATTTGCATTTTTTTAATTTGCTACAACTGCAACGAGCATGGAGCTGGGAGCAATGGAGCAGTGGACCGGAGGGTGCCTGCAGGCGGCAGCAATGGAGTGTGATGCGAGTGCAACTCCATTTTGGTCTCCACCATTTCCATTACCATCTTGGCGTGCCGTGCGTTGGGTTGGGTTGAGTAAGGTCCGTGCCATCTACGGCTCGGGGCGGTGGTTTGCCTGCTTTATCGGGAAATGAAAACATCAGACCATAGCCCCGCGGGCTTCGTGGGGTCCCAAAAAGGAGCCCAACGCCAGATGGCAAAGCCCACAGGGTCAAAACTGCTAAAGGACTGAACTTGCGATGGAAACTGCGGCCTTAATGGTCCGGCTAATCATGATTTCCGTTCGCACTATTTAAGCAGCACCACAAACACACACAAATCATGAGTTGCGGTTGGTGTCAGAGATTCTCAATCTTTCATCTCCATCTTTCAACGTCCATCAGCAATCTCGGGCTTGGGCTTGGGCTGGGACTTGGGCTTGGGCGTTGGCGGCTTAGCTCGTTTCATGTGTAATTGTCTCTGTAATTCTAAAGAAATTGCAGCTGGCACTGGGGACTGTGGAGTGGACTTGATTTATGCGTAGGGGAAAAAGGAAATGGCAACTCTACGGCAAGCGATAGAAGAACACAGAGACAGAGAGAGAGAGAGAGAGAGAAACAAAATCGTTTTTAATTAAAAATATTTTATGCTCGATTTCTGACGAAGCTGCATTAGTCTCTCTCTCCCTCTCCCTCTCCCTCTGTCTCTATGGTTTTGCTCTGTGTGTGCGTGTGTGTGTGTGTCGGCCATATTGTCGGCCATTAAAACAATTCTACACATTTTCCACACCACACTCAACCCAGGGCCCATCTCTCCATCTCCATCTCGGCCACAACCGAGACCAGACCAAGTCCAAGTCCAGAGCTGAGTCCCAGTGCCAGTTGGCCGACACCCATTAGTGCTCAACATGGAAGCTTCGTCGCTCATTCGATTTTAATTGCCACCTTTGGCTGTGGGGCCCTTTTCGTGGGATTTTTTGGTTTTGGTTTTTCGTTTTTCGTTTCCGTTTCTCGTTATACGTTATTCGCCTTCTCGCATTTTGGTCATTAGCGCTGCCCGGCCCGGCCCGAGCTCTTTGCGTGTAAAATGGCAGCTCATTGCGGTTGTCCACTCTGCCACCAGACCAGGCCAGGCCAGAGCAGACCAGAGCACTCCATGGGCAGCCGTTTGGTTCGTTCGCCTACAAAGTTGTCGACATATTGAGGTTGATTCGTTCGGTTCGGTTCGGATCGGTTTGCTTTGGTTTGGTTGTAACTAATCCGTGAGTGGAGGCATCTCTCATCGCGTTTCTGCTGCTGCCTCACATGTGCAAAGTCATCAGCAGGCAGCAGGCAATCGCATATACCCATGGCTGTTTTAGCCCTGATAATGATGATATATGGCACATTATATACACACACACACACACACATGTACACACGAACACCAAGGCGACTCCGGCTAATGGAAATTATTTAAAATGTTTCCACAGAATTTCTCAAATATTTCCTCTGATGATTGCCTTATAAGTAGTTATGACTGCAACTTATTGGTCGTCGTCGTCGTCGTCGTCCTCTTCTTCTGGCCTTTTCTTCGATTATTATTTATTTGCCCAGGTGCTCCGCTTGTCGTTGGGGGACAGGAAATTGCTGGTAATTGCTGCAAAATTTCGTAGTTCTTTCGTAATTAGGGATTGTTTTGCGGCAATGATTTTGGTCGTTTCTTCTTTTGCCTTCGCCATTTGTGGCATGCCACAATGAATGCCATAATCAATGAATAATTGATTCAATTTGGCTGCTAAGTTATTCCCGGTACCACAAACAGCATGAAATAATTGCAGAAAATTGTTACATTTTATGGGGTGACTTTCCAGGGTTGTGGGAGGGAGGCAAAGAAATTTTTGAAATGTAAAAAAAAGAAAGGATATTTAAAGCTTTTTTATAGGATGCAAAATGGTTACAATTTGGCGGAAAATAAATCTATAAAAAAGTAATGTAAATTTGCTTAATAATTTATAGTTAAAATCTCTTAGAAAACAGTCCAATAATTTCACCATGGGGCATCCCTGAGAATTCACATACGCAGAAGTGTATTAGCTTACGGACTTAATTTAATAAATTTATACAAATAATTTGTTCACCCACATTTCGTTGCATTTCACCATATTTCAGTTTCCCCCATGGGAATAAATATCTTTTGATGGTTGGATTTCTCTGATGGATTTTCTTATATATTAACTGGCGATTTCCGGCACTGGCACCGGCACTCGACAAACGCTAAATGCCTGTGAGCCTCGAATACAACTGGAGATGCAGAAATGCCATTGTTCCACCAACTAACTCGCTAACTAACTAGCTAACTGACTGACTAACTAACTAACTAACTAAGTGGCTAACTAACAAGCAGCTAAGCACAATTAAATACTCGCGAGGCAGCGATAAATAAATATTTGTTTCTCAAGCCAGCGGGCATCAAAAGTGTTGAGAGCACGCAATAATTAAGCTGAAATGCCGCTGATGGTAGATGGGGTATGGGCAGGTGGCAGGGGGAGGGGGGTGGCCGTGTGTGCCAGATACAGATACAAAACTTCAGCTTTGGTTGAATGCAATTAATTAACGCTTAGACGGTGGCCTGAACATTGGAAATACAATTGCAAAATCCCGCCAAACACTCGACAATTCCCACTCGGACTCGCACTCTCGCATTCGCACTCAATTGTTAATTGTAATTGGCTTTAATGATCCACGACTCGGCCAAGATGGATGCCTGGGATGGGTATGTGGGTATGTGGGAGGGGGGGGGTTGCTCGGGCACAGTTTCGATTTTGATTTGCTGCAATTTGAGTGACGCTGAACGCATTTTAGCGCAATTGTTTTAATTAGCCAAGAGGATGGGGGGCTGTGGGGGTTCTGCCATTCATCAGATCAGAGCCTTCACTCCCACTCCCTGTGGATATACGTACAATAGATATAGCCGCTAATGGGGTACAACTTTATTGGTCAGGCTCAGCTGGAGGTTCCAGTTTGCCCCCCTCTCTCTCACTCAGCATTCGATTCGATTCAATTCGGTTTTTAATGATGATGGCAACTCCAATTGTGTCCATGTCCATGTCCATGTCCATCTGTATGCGTTTAATTAACTTAATGAACCGCAAAGAGAGCCGCCATGCTGCTCTGCTCACTCACAGTTGACCAGTCGAGTCGCCAGAGTTATGGCATCTCTATCGTTGCAGCCAGAGTATCTGTATCTGTATCTATTGATGCACGTACTCGTATCTGGTATTGAAACAATTAAGTGCTGCCACATTTGTGCTCTCAACTGATTGGCAACGACTTTGGCCTTGGCAATTGCCATTCGACCGACAATTTACACTCTGATTTCAATCCCATCTGCCCCGTCTGCCCCGTCTGCGCTTCTCTGCCAGTGTCTTTCCATCTGCGGGTTCATTAATAAATATTAGTCTCAATTCTCAATATTGTTTTATCATTTTCAATTTATATCTCGCTGCCTGCTCGCATCTTT
This sequence comes from Drosophila obscura, assembly GCF_018151105.1. Classification (NCBI taxonomy): domain Eukaryota; kingdom Metazoa; phylum Arthropoda; class Insecta; order Diptera; family Drosophilidae; genus Drosophila; species Drosophila obscura. Next base: position 8,136,143 of record NW_024542774.1, on the reverse strand, counting down.
TTGTTCAACTTTTGAGCTCATTCTTGGAATAGGAGGGAATGGTAGGGAATGCGGGCATCTGAGTTCATATATAATTATTGTATTACCATTATTCGAACTAATTCTGAGCAGCGGTAGAATGCAGTAAAAGTTCAATTGGTATCAGCAGTTATTATGGCATTTAAATGTTTAATGTTCCCAAAAGATTTTCCCCCTGATCAGTATTTTCCTTTGTAGTAAATAATTATCCAAAATATGTTTTTAAAACTGTTTCAGAGTGCTAGAATTCTTTACCGAATTCAAAAATCATCCTAGAATCTATTAGTATTTATTTGCATGTAAATTTAACATTCAGCAACCATTTCTCCTCTCTAATATCAGTTTAAAGTTATATCTACAGATCTCTCCTTGCAGAACCCTTCGGAAATGTGCGTGGGATGCCGCAGAAACTTCCTACCCGATTCTTCTCCATTTCATGCCGGATTCCCAGAGTCTAATTGAGTATTTCTAACCATTTTTGGCCGTATCCAATTATATTTCGCATATGGTCCCCGCGTCTCGTCTCCAGCTTGCGGGCTGCACAAAAGTAAGTTATTTCCTGGCGCTGGCTTATGCCGCTGAGCCTTATGCTCTCGTGGTCCCGGGCAGGGCTGGCACCATTTGCGGAATCGAAATGCTTGCGGTCAGAACGTGAGACAGGGCAACGTGAATGGGCGGAGAATCGGCGGTCGAGAGTCGAGAATCGAGGCGAGATCCAACTACGTAGATGGCTCTACAAAGAGAAGGCGGAGGCTCCAGCCACAGCCACAGCCACAGGCACAGGCACAGGCTCCCCAGGTTCAGCTCCATCCACTGGCGATGCAGACAAAAGGTACGAAGGAGGCTCAGGCCTAAGTAAGTTATAAATAATAACTGGCATGTTGTAAATCAAAATTATCAGTTTGCGTTTGGCTTGCCCTTCTCCTGCTGCTGCTGCTGCTGCGCCTTCCTGCTCCCTATGCTCCTTCGACTGGTACTCTTGGTACCTCTGCGTCTGGGCCAAAATGGCAGACAAGCAAATTATGGCAATGGCCATGGCTTCGGTCTGCACTGAGACTCGCACTTGGGGCTGTCTCTCGCCCGCACTCCCCGTCCTGCTCTCTGTCCATTGTGATTACACGTCTGCCTGCCTGCGATCGCTCTGGACGCGACTGTAATTATAAGGAATCACCTTGTGTGCTGATTGCCTCAGCGCTGTTCCTGTTGGATCGTGGATGGAGTACAGCAGGCTCGACTGCTGCAAATGGGGCTGGTCTCAAGCGTTTAACTGTTTTATGTTTACCCTGGCAGTGCACCCCAAACGGGGGTACATTTCCATTTCCATTTCGATTTTTAAGTGTTACCCCAGTATCACAGTATGCTGCCCAGTATGAGCTCATCCTGTGTGTGTGTGTGATCCATGAGTCAGTGGAAAATGTCAACAGCCCCCCGCACCGTAGCCCACCCTCCGCTGCCGGCGGTCTTGTTGCCATGTTCATTGGCAATTGAGCCATGTTCGATTAATCTCTTTGATTTATGCTCACGTGAGCCGCCATATACCGGCAAATGCCGAACATTAACAAATGTCGCCTGTCTGCGCCCTGTTTCTGCCCGACCAACCGCCGCTGCTGCCGCTGCTGCCCCGCCTGCAACCCAATGACTCTCCACACACACCGCCATATTTGCCCATAAAGCCATGTGTTATGCGACTTTAATTGGCGTTTATTGTGAGAGACGAGACGCCTGGCTGTGAGCAAGCGAACCAGGCCAAAGCCACAGCCAGGCCCCTGAGTCAACCCAGGCAGCAGGCAGACGCAGACGGCAGGCAGGAGGATCAGGAGTTGGAGCTGGAGCTGCTCTGCAGCTTCTAGTACGTGTAGTAGGACTCTCCTTGGACAAATGTGTGTGTGTGTGGCATTCGAGCCAACTTCGAGCCTCTCCTCCTGCTGCCATTTGCTGTGGCTGTGTCTGTGTCTGTGGCTGTGCCTGTGGCTGGAATTATGAAGCCATAAATATGAAATTCAGCACATTTATTAGCGTTGTCAAATGTCGTGGCCCAAAGTTGTTGTCGCTGTTGTAGCATTGTAGCATTGTAGCGCTGTGGCTAATGGCCTGGGCCCCCAGACTAGAGAAACCAAACCAAACCAAACCAAACCAAAAACTCTCTGCTCGGATCTCCCCCTAGTATCTGCCAGTGTGAGGCCTGGCCCGGGGTTAGGTTAACTTTTGGGCCAACTTGCTGCCATGGAGTCAATAGTTTTTGGCTTGTTTCTCGGCTTGTTTAAACATTAGTTGGCTGGTTTCTGTCGCTGCTGCTGCTGTGGAGTCTCTCTCATTGCTGTGTCTGTTTCTGTTTCTGTTTTTGTTTTTGTTTCTGTTTCGTTTTCGGCACTCTGACACCAAATTTATTGCCCGTAATTTGTGTTGAGCTGTGAAAAATCTTTTGTAATCCCAAGCAGAGGTGCATGGCGGGGGTGTCGAGTGGAGTTCCTCGATGTGTTTAGGGATAGTGGGAATTTCAGGGTCTCCTCAGAGCTTTGCGTTAATCAGGGAAACCTTTAACTCTAAGCCTCTAAGCCACTGCGGTAAATGCCAGCCACTGCAATCAATTTGTCGATTTTCTCGATTCATCCCAAAGGTTAATAAGTTGAAATTCCCCAAAACCCACCAACCCACAGCTGATGATCGTGGGGAGGGGTGCGCTTGTTATTAAGAAATGAAATTTTGTTGCTTTATTAGGTTTCCATAATCATGTTTCTCCTTCTCTCTGCCCTACTCACTCTCTCGCTCTGTCTCTGTGTCTCTCTGTCTCACTCTTCCCCCAAATTGCAATTTCAACTTTAACTCTGCCTGTTTAAACATTTTGTTGTTGTTGTTGTTGCTGTGTTTTTATGGTGAGTGAGTTACGCCCCCTTTTCGACTGGGGTGTAATACTTTTGATTGCCTTCGGACACGAGATGCCTTCGAGAAAATTGCTTAAGTGAAAAAATGATGCAGTCAGCGGCGAAGGAGGAGCAGCGGACATGGGGCATGGGCATGGGGGGGAAAATTGATTGGAAAAACATGCAAGCTTTGCCCTCAAAGTTGTTTAGTTTCGATCAGGCATCTAAAAAAAGGATCTTGACTACGGTTTAGACTTCGATAAAAGCTTTCTAAATCCACCACAGAGTCTCACTCTGACTCTGACTCTGAGTCTGATTACAATTTGTGTTTCCTGGAACTGATTCTTCTCACGCTGCCTGCACGCTTCCTTGGCCAATGCTTGGGTGGGCATCTTCAGAGGCGGCGGCGGCAGCGGCGGTGGCTTAGATCCCCAGATTGCTGCTCATAAATAAGGCTCTCAGGATAACCATGCAAGCAGGGGCCGTTGACAAAAGGATGAGCCAATGCTCTGCTCAATTTGTGAGTTGACAAAATAACTCGGGCAGGGCAGGGCCGGGGCAGTCTTTGATATTGGCCGGCAACCTGCCATTGACCTGCTTTGCTTTGCTCTCTGTGCACCCTCTTTGGCCGCTGTCTGTGGCTGTGTTTGCTTGTGTGTAAATATTTGGACAGATATCCTGGCTGAAAGGACTGTTTTGACTTCTGCTGCTAAGCAGATTTGCCTGTGTGTGTGTGTGTGTGTGCAAAGAGATCATTGTAGCTGCCTCAGAGCTGATTTCTTGGACTGCTTTGGACTGCTGTGGACTGGACTGCTGTTATGACTGTTATGGACAATTGGCGCTTTGGGTGGGCCTTCAAAGAGTGCTGTGCTGTGCTGTGCTGCTGGCTGCTCGGGACTAATCAGGCGGAGTTGGAAATATGTTGGCACTTGTAAAACGCTAGCGGCTCCAAATGGCAGGCCAGCAATGTGGCCAAGTTAACAAGTTGTTTGGCATGTTGTCCCCAGCATCAACCGGACGGCGTCGATGCGGCCATAATAAAATAATTGTCATCAATTGTCGGTTGACAATGCCACTCGACTGTCAATATTGACAGCTCATCAAGGGGGGGGGACGGGACTGCAGTAAAGTGTATGTGGTGGGCTGTGGGTTGGGGGTACCCCGTAGTGGGTTACATGATCATCGCACATGCGCATAATCATTCATAATTACACTGGTTATCGAGTTATCGATGGAGTTGCAGCAGCAGCTGCCCGCGCCCATTCTCCTCTCTCGGCTGCTCATAACCTGACACTGATGGGTGTCCCTATATGGAGTTTTGGCGGAGAGTTGCAGCAGCTGTACCCGGTACCAGCGGATCTTAGATCACTTCTGGATCTCTCTCTGTGTCTGTCTCTGTCTTTGTCTCCCTCTATGCTGGGAGTGTGTTCCATTTGTCGCATGCCGGGCATGTTTGGGTTAATCGCTGATCTCTCCCCAGCGGAAAGCCACAAGAACTCGGTCACTGCGCAGTTATGATAATACGAGCAGGCCTCCCCTCCCCACCCACGGCTATATAAGGCGGCTCATTGGAGCGATTGAATTTATGAATCAACTCATGGCGAAGCACGCCAGCAGCATCAGATATACATATATATATCTATGGCATATATATATACCTATTATGCGTTGCCTTGTGGAATTATAGCCAAAAGCCTTTGGCTTTGGCCCCCCTGTGAAGCTCAAACGTTTCCTTGGCCACAAAAAATGTGTAAATATAAATATATATTCAGCATCATGTCTTTCAATTAAAATTCAATACAATAAAGCGCTTTACAGTGTTTTTTCTTCGCTTTTTTACGCACTTTACGAGCAATATGGTTGGCATTACGGGCGCGCACTCCATCCTCCCCTGCCCAGCACAATGGTAAGGGAGAAACAACCCTTGGGTACTCTCTCTCGCTTTATCTGCTGTCTCACTCTGTCTCTCTCTCTCTCCTTTGGTTGGCTGTGTCTAAACGTTTCTAATTTGCTGATGGCACACAAGGGAGTGTTAATGCTCCATGCAGATCTCCCGCACTCCGCTGCCATCATCGTCACCCAAGGGATGGCCATGGCTCTATGGTGCGTAATGCGGAATTTTCAACCCCTCGTTTGTGTGCTTTTCTTCTGCCTCACACTCATGCCGCCGCTCAGATTTTCTAATATCTTTCCTTCTGCTTTTCCCTTGGCTTTCCTTCTATCCTTTGCTTTCCTTTCACTTCCTTTCTTTGCCGTGCTGTTGAGCTGATGGAATAATAAAACCGCGCGTGTTTTTACTACAAATTGACGTTGCCACAAAGATCAAATGCCTCCCCATTCGTGCATGCAGCCACCGCCACCCCCTCCCGGTGGGAGAGTACTCCACGTGCAGATTGAATTGAATTGCTGGGTGGATTTTATGGCACGTTGCGGAAATCGTTTTATTATCCTTGTTGCTGTTCATTTGGCAGTCTCCGGCAAAGTGCGTGGGCGGAGCAAAGCAAAGCAAAGCGAATGGAGCTGGGTCTGGGGCCCTGTCCTCCGTGTCCGGGTCCGGGCAATTTATTATCTGACGCCAGCATGTGTAAATAAACTCGGTTTGCCAGCCACTTTCCTCGGTCCCTTCCTCCTCTGTTCGCCAGGATAACCGCAGCAGCAGCAGCAGCAGCAGCAACCCCACCAGCAGTCGACCCACTCGACAATTGCGTGAAAATGTCACGGCTGTGCCACGTAACGAGCTGAACAAGATCCTGCGAGGACGATAAGGCCGTAATCAAATTATGCACAGGGCTGGGCCTCTGTGTCTGTGTGTCCTGGCTCTGCTTGTAAGGGGGGAGGGGGGCGGGGGGGACTCGGGTTGATTTTAAGTTAATTAAAAATCATGACAAACCAACGCCCTCGACACCGAACTCCTTGCCGGCAGAAGGTTGTGTTGTTGTTCGGATCGGATTTGTTCTGGGCTGTTCTGTTTGCCTTGGGATTGGGTGTGCCTTGTGCCTTGTGGTTGTGGGTTCGGGTGTTCGGTGGTTCGGTGGTTCGGTGGTTCGGGATTGGGTGATAAGCGTGTAAGTGCACCGATTGAATTAATTATGGCCCGCTCTGAAGGAGGGGGCACTCAGTGGCACTCAGTGCCTATTACCCACCGAGTACTCTCCCACAGAGAAGTGCCAACAATGGAGGGAACACTCTGGGTGTGTGTGTGTGTGTGTGTGTGTGTGACCCTAATCAAGTGTCGTAAAAGTTGTGTTGCCTTCGTACTTTTAATTACGGCCCTGCTTGAGGGGTCTCGTCTCCCTCCTGTTATTAGGGCTAAAATTAATTAGCCAGAGAACCCCCAAAAAATGTTTGCTTCCCTCTCCCTCTCTCTCCCTCTCCCTCCCCCCCTTGCTGCTGCTTCCTGGTTTCGTGCTTTTATGGTTCCTGTTCTTCCCTGCCCCCCTAATATAAAAATGAGATTTTAATTAATTCAGTTATTAGCTTAAATATATGTTAGGGCCCGTGTGTGTGTGTGTGTGGGTGTGTGGGGGTGCATATGATGGCAAATGGAATGGTACGTGGATGGAAAGTTTGTTCGGTTTGCTGGAAAAACTACGTGTACGTCTATATATTAAACAATCATCCACCATCATCATCATAATCATCATCAAGCGTGGGCTGCCATCTATTAGTGGCGGAAAATTAAACTTGAATTTGGTTCATTTTTTCGGCCGGGGCGACAGATACGATCAAAACATTTTGGGGCGCCTAATTTGGGGCCATTTTAAAATGGAAATTAATGGAAATTAATGGAAATTGTTCTGTTTGTTGTTTACGAGAGACGAACGCCGAATGACCAGTGACAAATTTTAGACGTAATTTATTTAGCTACAATCAAATGTAATTACTGATTAATTTTGTGCCTAAATTTTGAATTGGGAAAAAAGAAAATATAAAGAGAAAACTGTGCAGAAATATCTAAGGAAAAAAGCGAGCAATTCACATGAAATGCTTTCAAGTTTAGGGGTTTACGGGTAGGCGACGATGGTCAAGACCCAAGGAACAGTCCCTTGAAAATTACGTTTAATATTCCACTTTGGCTTTTCTTTGAACGTTGTGTTCCCCTCTCCCCATCAGACATTTCCTTAACTGCCTTCAACAGCTGCCAGGTTTTCCATTCAATTAGAAAATGAAAAGCAAATAGGCGTGCTCCACCGCCTACCGCCTACCGCCTACTGCCCAACGCTGTCAGTTTTCCATTCTTTGGTTTTGGTGGCAGGCAGGCAGGAAAAGACGGCACCCTTGGGTGCCCCCACCTTTAAGGTTAAGTTGAGAGTTTAAACTTTTCGAACTGTGGCCAAGTCCACGCCCACTGGGCAGTGGCAGCCCGTTGTGCGAGGTGGGAGGAGTGGCATTAAATCGAATGAAACCGCAATGCGAGTGCCTGCCAGGAAGCACGCAATGCGCGAGGGAGACAACTGCAATTAATATGCAGGAAATATCTAGGGGCTGGGGCTGGGGATGCATGATCCCTCGGGCACAACTCTTTTTAGTTTCAGTTATATTTCCATTAGCGACTTTTAATGCGGGGTTGGTTGATGCCTGCTGCTTGCACCTGGGAATCGGACAAGCTGCCTGCCCCGTGACTCTCGTTAAGTTCTGCCATTGGACATGGACATGTACATGGACATTGGACCGAGCGCCTAATTATTCCTGTCACCTCCTGCTGCTACTGCTGCTCCTGCTGCATTTCGTGGTAATTAAAATAGTCCAAGGACCCCTGGAATTGGGAAAAGTAACTAAAACAAGGGAAAACTCCGCTCCGCTCTGCTCCGAAGGGGGGGGGGCTAATCAACATGGCCGTCGGACACGAAACGGAAGCGCATGGCAGCATTTAGCGAATGCCAACACCGACGCCATTCACAGCTCTGTATGTGTGTGTGTGTGTGTGGTGTGTGTGTGTGTGCGTGCACTGCGGTATGCGCCCCTTGTAGGGGTTAACCAGGCAGGCCTATGGCAACCAATGAGGCTATATAGTTAGCGTTAATTATGGCCAACATTGGGATGGGGATTGGGAGTGGAGAGGGCTGGGTAGCAGCAGGAAGGGAACCGCTATGAGAATCTTAATTACGCGAGGAATCCCTCAACGAAACTTCGAACCCAATGAACGGGCAGCTCTCAAAGGAAAGGAGAAAGCTATTGTTAAGGAACCTCTCGAATCGAAGGGACAGAACACATCAATTAGCTATCGGATGAGGCTCTGTGTCTAGCTATTAATCATATCAGATACCACTGTATCTACATACGTTTTGTATGGATTCCAATTGAGTCTCAATTATCCCCAATGGCGCCACAGTAACTCTGCAGCTCTGGACTCGTATTTCCAAACTTATTTCCGCAACTCCCCCGAGAAATATTAACTGTTCCTTGGCCAAGGGGATTGAATACCTTTGATTAGCTTTGCTTGCGTGCCATGGAAATCATTTCGGGTCTAGTAATTTGTAGGGGGTGTGTGGGTGTGGGTGTGGTTGGTGCTTGGGAGCTATAACTAATCACTAATTAGCTATAAGTTTGGATAATTAGGCAGGTTCTGCACGCTGTTAATTATGGCCTATCGGGTGGGGTTCATCTATCGGTCGGAAACATTTACAACTTTATCATAATGCGGCCATAAAATGCAACAGAATCTGATTGGAAACTCGAAACGGCGACCGCAATCGCAACTGAAACGAGTTTCAGTTTATATATTTTGCCAGAGGAAAAGCAAAGCTCTTTGGCGTGGCACTTCATTAGGTTGGAGCAGGGGGAGGGGGGGCATAGAACCGAGCGATACATTAGCATTAAAAGCCACTTAAGAGGCGACAGGAGCAGCGTCAGGCCTTGCCTTTGCCTTGCCTTTGCCATCCTTCCAAGACGGAGACGTAATTATAATACGCCATTAGGCCTCGCGTCCCAGAGGGGTCTCCAGCACCAGTCCCCCCTCTTTCAGCAAATCAAAGAGCGGCCTAGTCAGCTTCCCCCCTCCCCACCGCCGCCCTAACCAACCACTCACCACATGGCAGTGTGGATCGTCCCCCCACCCAGTCTTTGGCGATCCAAATGAGGCAAAAAATTAAATAATTTAATCTTGTTATTGCTGGAAAATCAAGTTGTTGACTTAAAAATCAACTCGCGTGAAGATCGTGCAGCTTGCCGCAGAACCACCACCGCAGAACCGGTCCAAGGAGCGACTAGCCACGAAGGATCCACTCACACACACTCGCACATGGACACTCACGTGTGTGTGTGTGTGCACCCATACTGGCGCAGCTCTTATGACTTCATAATCTTAATTAACGTTTTCGCGTTTTGCTTGCTGCACACGCGCACAGCTCTCAGGCTGAGGCTCAGGTTCAGGCTCAGGCAGAGGAACCCAGCCCAGAGATCCAGCCCAGAGATCGGGCGATCGCACTGCCAGAGGCTGGGGTCCCAGTTCCAGTCCCCCCAATCAAGTGAAGTTGTAGCCCGAATACAAAAAAAAAGAACGTGTTGTTGTGTTCTGTTCGGGTTGGTTTGGTTTGGTTTTGGCTTGGTTCTGTTTTGTTTTGTTTTGTTTCGGTGGGGTGTTTGGTGTTTTTGGTGCTTAATAAATGCAAGGCAGGTAGAAGTCGAGGATCCCCCATGCCCCATGCCCCATTCCCATTCCCGTACCCACTGCCCATTCCGATTCGGAGCCCAAAACCCTGTTCAACCAGTTCTGAGAGAGAGCGAGGGAGAGAGAGTGAGAGAGAAGAGACCCTTATGTATCTGCCGTTTGCTTTTGGTTTTACTTAATGATGCCAGGAATTCAGCATGGCCGAAACCCCAACTAACGATCGTTCCAGAGACCATTCCTGTGCTCCGCTTCTCCTGGCATCTTCCCTCTCCTCCCGCCCTCTAGTCTCCTGCTCGACGCGCAGAGTTCTTCTTCGCTGGAAATGTTTTTGCAATAAAGATATTTGCGAAAAGAATTTCGGTTTTTGCTCATTTTGCGAAATGGAGCAATTTGCGCCACAGAAACTTTGGCCAAAGTTCTGGCAGACTGGCTGAAGGAGCAGGCCCAGAGAGTGGTGGGGGCTGGAGCAGCAGCTAGCAGCTGGAAATGTTATTGAAAAACATTTATCATGTCCTGTCAATGGGCATGTAACCGATACTTAACCACAAATGTTGCCACATCCTCATAAATCCACTTAACGCACACAAAGGAGAGTGAGGCAGACCAGACGTACAAAATGGCTGCAGCGCGCAGCGGCATCTGTGTGGCAAGTGCAGAGCGAGCAGACATCCAGGGCTAGGGATGTGTGCTCACAGGATGTCTGTGTGTGTGTGAGGGAGGGAGGGAGAGAGAGATTACTACACACCCGATTTACACGCTGTGCTAACGAGGGGTTGAGCGACTCATGGCAGCTTATGGCTTAGAGAGGGCTTAGAGCTCATCCGAGGGTTGCCATTCCAGACTCACGACACTCCGTCCACAGCCTCATTCCCAGCCTCCATCCTCCATCCTCATATCCGCATATCCTCATCCACCTCATGCAACAACTGACAATGACATGTACACGTATGTAAGTGGCTGTTGTGGTTTCGATTCCCTCCCTCCTCCCGCCGCATGCGTGTTGTCTGTCTGCCATTTGATTGCTCTTAATGGGGGCATTCTTTCTCCCTTTGCTTTCCTTTCCTTTCCTTTCCTAGAACTCTGCACAAATGTTCGGATTCCACATCTTGCCACATCTCGGTGAAAGTGCAGCAGCTGCTTGAGCGGGCAAGTGGATCTGTCGACGTACCATCCCATCCCATCCCATCCCCGCCTAATTGCTTATGAATACCTCTGGACCAGAAGAGCATACCGAGAATTTAGCAGACCCAACCATGCTGATGCTGGCTAGAAATCTGCCAATGGGAGTTACACTAGGTGCTATGCGGTAGCTATGGCTGCACCATGCGGGCACACCAGAGGTGGCAAGTGGGTCAGTCAGATTCAGACTGAATTGTGGCAAACTTTCTAATGCGAATCATGGGTTCAAGGCGAACGAAACTTATGAGTACGAGCATTTGTAGTGCGAATGTGAAGTGTGAAGAATTTTGCAGCCATAAAAGTTCGAATTTCAAAGTAATATTAAATATGAAACAGAAGCTTCCCATCTGCCTTTTGTTTGCCAGGAACACAAGTGAGGTTCGGAGGTGTACGAGTAGCTAATTCTGTGCCCACATTAGATCTGTTTTTATTGTGTACTTTTGTGTACGGTTAAGGAAACGTATTAAAAATCGGAATATGTTTTATTCTCGATTTTAGTGCCATATTTTTGTTCCCTGTGTAGCCCCAGAACGATGTCAACAGCTGATCCGTATGCTGATTAATCGCTAACTAATGATACGGACTATGAATGCCGTCGCGCAGTTCCATTTCCAGCTACAGCTCCAGCTCCAGCTCGGGCCACACGATTCAGTCGATTGATTGAAAAATTGTGAGCATTTGACACGCCGTTTTGTGCCATATTAAAAAGATAAGGTCAAAAATCAACAACCATCAACGACGCCCCCTCGGGCCGCACCACAGACGCGTGACAGGAGGCGGATGCCAAAAAAAAAAAGAAAAAAAAAAATCTGTAAAAATTCGAACTGAAAAGGAGACACCTCGAGGCACGTTTAGCATTTGAAATCAGCTCAGCGGAGTGAGTGGAGAAACGGGGGAAAACGCTGACAGGCAAATGGCATGCAAAAAAATACAGAGGGGGAGGGGAAATCGCTTGCGAAAGAGGAGAGGGAGAGAGAGGGAGGAATAGAGATTCTATTGTGGCGGCAGATTACATTAATGCGACGATTACAAGCAGCAGGAACAGGGCATAATAAATGGCTGAATGCTGGAAAATACGCTTTTCAATTTTCACTGTGTGTGCGACGACAGAGGGAGTGGGCAGGGGGATGTACCATTCCGGGGATCTGTTTGCATTGATTGTTTGGCAAGGAACTATGAGATTATTAGCACTTGGCAGCAGCTGCCGCTGGCTAGATACGACTCTGGCTGTGGCTGTAGATACGGATACACAGATACATGCACATGCACAGATGCAGATACATATAGGGGCTGATTGGAACGCCTTTCAAGCACACACACACACACACACACAGCACGAATACTGCTCCATACAGTGATGAACGGACATTGAGTATTGCGTGTTATACGTCCATTTTCGATATTTTGCTGCTTCATCATCGCATCCTCATACCAATCTCCACCTCCATCTCCATTTCCATCTCCATCTCCATCCCATCACATCACATGTAATCTCTTTGGCTGTGGCTGTGGCTCTGCCTCCAGCTCTTGCCCTGCCTTGGCATAGACCTCTCTCTCCCCTCTGACTGGCTGATGATACGTAAGTAAGTATAGGGTTTTACATCCCTCGATACCCGCCAGCAGCAGCAGCAGCAGCAGCAGTCAGCCATTCCGAATGCTGGCGGCATCATCAACAACGGAAGGAGGCAGCAGCAGCAGCAGCAGCATTTGGGAAAATTTATGACCCGCTGGGCATTAGGAGAACATCGATTTAGTTTTTCCCTCTCCTCTCCCACCCATTATATACCATCCCATGACATGCCATGCCCCATTCAGTGGCCGCTTCGTTCGCTAACATTATCAATTTCAATTTTTGTTGTTGTTTGTTTGCTGTTTGATTTGGCCCTAATGTGTTTTCCAATTGTGTGAGCACATGACGATCTGTTCTGCTCTTCTGCTCTTCTGCTGTTCGGCATCCATCCAATATGTTGTAATTTGTTTGTGCCCCCGGACTCCGCTGCTGCTGCCTGTGCATCGTTTGTAAAGAAAGGCAGCATCATTGCCGAAAATGGAGGCGCCAACGTACATTTGCCAAATAAAGGATATGAGCAAAGGCAGGGAAAGCAAAGAAGGATATAAGAGTCCAGTCCAGCATGCGATTGCATTTACGACTCTGTCGAAGCTGACGGCAAATTATTCCTTTTTTATGGCTTATCCCCTCCCCTGCCCACAACCACCACTTTAGTTATCAGTTCACCTGAGCTGCTGCTGCTGGTGGAGGCTGCGTCTAAAAGCATTTGCCTAATGGAGAGCCACAGTGGGTGAGAGTGCGGCCAAAAGTGAGTCAAGTAACTCAGGGGCAAGAAACGAAAGCAAAGGAACGGATTAAGGATTATATATTTCCAGCAGAGTGGCATCTGAGACCTTAGACAGGCAGCATATGGGACTGTGATTAGAGGCATGCAAAGATCGCATTGCATATTCCCAGCGTATTCCCTAGTTTCACATACTAAAAATTCTTTATATTTTCTTTGCATCAATCTGTGTGTTTCTTTGGTTTTTACTCAGACAATCCATTAGAGGAGGAGACTTTATTGATATACAATACTCGTCTGAGTGGTTTATGGAGTCCCAGACCTTACTTATCGAGGCCATATACTCTCGCTCTGAGGCCCGTATAATTTCCAGCCACTTTGGCGCATTCATCCCATTGTTCCCACTGCCTGCCAGCTGCCTCTCTGTTGGCCATTTGCGGAGTCTGTTGGCCGGCCGGACTGGACTGACTTAGAAGTTCGATTCGATTTCAGAGTCGCTTGCATATTCATAAACTTGTGCTCTGCCTGCGGCTACCCCTCGCCACCCTCCCCTCTCTCACTCGGCCTGGTGTGTGCCTCCTCTCCCACCTTTTTATGGACTGTACACATTTCGTTTTTGGAGCTTTGTGGGCAGCCGTTGAGGCAGAGGGAAGCGAGGCCAAGTGCCGCCGCCGCCGCCGCCGGGGATGAGACGTCTCTATAGCGTCGCAGGCCAGTGAACAAAATTAGGATCTTTGCCCGGCATATGGTCAGACGCCATATTTGAAGATCTGCTCTGCCATGTATTTCCAGTTGGTTGTAGTCTGTAGGCTGGCGCCGTCCTCGATGCCTGAGTTGCTTGGCTTCGGGTTCCTCCACTTAATTGCCGGGGAGGGCAGAGGGGGGGGCAGCTGGGGCATCGTACCCCTAATTTGTTATTGTCCCAATATCAACAACAAATCAATCAATCGATCATTTACAAAACGTTCAGCGATCAAATTTGATCGGTTTTCATTTCGTTTCGTTTCTTTTCGTTTCGTTGGTCCGCTGGAAACATCATAAATTATAAATACAAAAAAAAAAGCAATGTTTATACACATTTACATGTAGATGTACATACATACATACATATGATCGCTGTGGCTATGGCTATGGCCGTATTATGCATATTGTTGTATTATTATTTATGTTTTATGTTGATGCTTTTCCATGGTGGCAGCCACAGCAGCAGGCCCACAGGCAACTCCATTTTGCCGTAGCACCACCAACAAAAATTCCATTTAAATATGGCTGTCGTCGATTTTTGTGGGTCTACCCCCCACTCCACACAGTCATCCCTGCTGGAGGGAGCGCAGCTGCTGGAGCGCTGCGCGATTCGATTTCGATTTCTTTTTCTTTGGCATCCCATCCGAGTATTTTTTGTAAACCAAAAATCACGTTGTGCTCATAAAATATTGTTGACAAGTTTCTTTCTTCTGCGGCTGGGGCTCTCCGTTGTAAGGGGCCCCTTTGTATTGAAATGAGCTTTTGATTTTATGCCCAAGAGAGAGAGAGAGAGAGAGAGAGGAAGGGGGAGAGAGGGATGCGAGAATCGGCTGTTAACTGTTACCAATTGCGCATAAAATTTTATAATATACACGTCTCCCCTGCTGACCGCCTGCCCGCCTGCCAACATCCCCTCCTCGTACATTTTATGGATTCAGATTCAGATACAGATGCGGTCTGGAATTGGGATACGGTTTCTGTTTCTGTTTCGGTTTTTATTAAATGAGCAGAAACAAAAGCAATCAATGCCAAAAAATAAACCAAAACCAAAACCAAAATAAAAGATGCCACAGAGAGGTAGCCGATACAAAAACGAAACAACGTTTATAATGCGGATCGTAAAATTAGTGAACATGTTAATGGTTGATTGGGCGTCATATATCTTCCATCCGATGCCAGCTTGGACATGCATATGCATATCACATATACACACATATGTATATGTGTACAGACAGCCCGATGAGTGCTCGTTCGGGCTTTGCTTTGATCGCAATCCAAATCGGTATACACATATCGGTATATGGCCATATATGAGTGCTCATAAAGTTGATTGGTTTGTGTTGAAAACGTCATAAATTGAATTGAATTCGGTGTCTATGGGGGGGTCTATTGGGGGGGTCTATGGAGTGTGGGAAATGAAGTGCGAGGCATGCAAAGATGCTCGAAAAAGGTTTACCGTGGGATCAAAGTGGGATACCTAACGCTGGCATTTATGAAGAAAAAATATATTGCATGTATGTGTGGAATGAGCAGCACAAACCCCAAGCCAAACTCCATTTATAGCCATGTACAAGGGGCGAAAAAGTGTCCACAGGCAGCTGAAGCTGCACTAATGACAGGACAGCCAACATCCAACAGCTGCACAGAACAAAACTAAACCAATAATAAACAAAGCCTGCAGGAGCAGCAGCAGCAGCAGCACACTCCCAAGGCAAGGGAAAAGGCAAGGGAAAATGGGGGAAATGGCTGCAGGGGAAAAGAAGAAAACGTAGCAAACAGCACGCGCACAAAGTTTTTTTATATGAAAGAAAATTAACTTTTGTTGTTGAGGATACAGGCTAGAAGAAGAAAAAGCAATAGACAAATGTCTGTGCGAGTGAGCAGGGAGGGGGCTGTGGACAATGTGTGGCAGCAACAGCAACCGAAAAAGTCAACAGCAATAAAAATACAGGCAGGGCAGAACACGAGCTGACACAATGGACATGAGCAGGAGCAGTGGCAGGAGCAGGAGCAGTCACAGGATGAGGCAATAAAACCGAAATCAGGATAATGGCGGTCCAAGGCAGCCGCCAAATGCTGCTTGATGTCAGCAAATTAAATAAATCCCCAGGGCGGCAGATGTCACCGAGGCAGAAGAGGCCAAGAAGCTGCCTCATCGGAGCAAAGGGAATCTGCTGGCCACAAATGACATTTGAGGCTATAAAAATCAATTACATAATGAATGGCAGAGGGAGAGGCAGTGGCAGTGGTAGAGGTAGGGGGGATGGTGGCTTGGCATGACTGACACAAAACCGCTAAGCAGATTTGCCTTTTTGGCCCAAAAATCAGCATTTGCACGGTGCCAGGCAGTAGACAGTAGCCAGCAAAAAGGATCGGCCAACAAAGGAGCCAGCAAAAAGAAATCCTCTTGCTTGTTTGACTTCTGTGCGGTTGGCAAAACAAGGCCGAAAACAAAGGGCGAAAAAACAGGGCCAGAACAACAGAATGTGCATCCTGTTGCCAAAAACTGCACACAAAGCGCAGGGGCGCAGAGGCGCAGAGGGGAAGGGGCTGGCCACAGGATGCACAGCGGGACACAGCATGGTCCTGTGGCCAGAGACCAATTTCATTAAGCAAAACGATCTGCACAAAAACAAACCAAAACTACACAGCACTACACTGGCACTAATAACCGGAAAGGAAGGGAAGGCCGAAACGTTGGATACACTCAAAATGGATCCATGGAGTCAGGAGATTATAATCAATAGTGTCTAATAAATGGGGAAACTCTGGCGACAGCAGATTCCTTAATTTAAGTATTTAATATGCAAAAAAACCACAGAATAGACCATCACAACTTTTGATCTTAATCCATAAATTCTGGATTATACTTTATACTTTTACTTTATGGATTCGAAGGTACTTTACTTTCCCTGCCGTGCAAGTATTTGCCCAAAGAAATCCTTATACCCTCTGGCAGAATGACACTTGCCAAAACAAAAAAGTTAACCGCGATCTGAGGGAATAAAAAGTGTAACCCAAACGAAGCTTCGCTCTGTGTTCCTTTGCTGCTCTTTTTTGTAGCTGTAGCTCATTTGGCAAATTGAGTTTTTCTACGCAAAATATAACACACGAAGGGAAAAGGAACGCCAAATGGAAGGAGCTGACTGACTGAGCGAAAGGAGGAGGGACTGGGGGGGGATTGCGTGACTCAAATGTTTTCATCATTTGGGTAAAAATATAATTTAGCCCATAATGGGACTCAGGTATAAATTATATTGCCAGCAACAGCCATAACGGCCACAGAAACAATAGCGATAACTCAGTTCTCAGTTCTCAGCTCTCCTCCGTGAGCAATGCACTGGCCCAAAATAAGGAAAAGGAAAAAGAAAGAATAGATTTCCACCCACCCTGATGGGAACCCTCTCTACATGAAGGAACCTTCCCCCTTAAGGAGTGTGTCACTTTCGTTGTGGGTGTGTGGGATGGGTTGGGGGGGGGGTTTGTGGGGTGTTGCCAACAGTCATGAAAAACTGAAATGTCAGGAATTGTGACAGCTAAATGATTGTTGGGCCAATAAGGATTACAAGCCTCGAAGGAAAGCGGAACAGAACAGAACAGAACCGAACACAGCTGACAAGTAATTTGTTGCAGCCATTTCGTAGTGGGGGAGGGGTGGGGTATATGATTATATAATACAATATTCCAGAATAAATGCGACTAATTGGAGGCTCGTTTCATTGCTGGACAATTGACCGTGCGAAGGTATATGAAGATTTAATCAAAACGTTTCTTCGAAATGGCAATTTTAAATGTAATTCGATGAATTATCTGCCTGGATGAATATGCTAATTGGCAGCCATGCCTGTGCTCTGATCCCCATGCAGCTAAACCCTTGCGAGCACTTCAACGGGGATTAACAAGCCCAACCCCAACACCCCATTCAGAGTGCTGGAGTGGTCCGCTTATCGAGCCGCTGCCAGATCTCAAACTGAGTCTGGACCCTTTTTTTTTTGGGGCAGATCTAAGCCCGGCTGCTTAGCGATTTGCATGAGTCAAAATATTTACTTAATAAATGTCGGTCGCCGCCGCAGAGTCCGCAGAGTCAGAGAGCCACATGAAAAGGTGCGAAAAGCAATCATTAAGTGGGGAGATGAGCTCGATCCGATCCCACACGAGACTTGGGATGAGATGAGACGAAAGCTCGCTGGTTGTTAGCGGCATCATTAAAATGCTTTAATTAATTTCTGCTTTTTTATTTGCTTTTGTCCGGCATCTGTCTCGGTGTTTGGACAGCAGCACTACTCAATCCTTCAGACGTGGTACGTGGTCGTGCGCTCTGGTCTGCATTGGGTTTTTAGGCCTTTTGGGTGGTCCGTTTGGCTGAGTGTGGCGGAGGCGGCGCCTCTGAACTTGAGGCTGTAAGTGGGACCTGGACAGCGATGCTCCGACACCAATGCCGACACCCATGGCTAATTGATCAACGCACAGCGGGTCGTTGCCTGATTTGGGTATGGGTATGGGTATGGGGTATGGTCAGGGCATGGGCAACAAATTGGCCAAATTAATTTTATTTTCGCTGTCTCTCTCTCTGTTGTGACTGGCGGCAACGCGTGCGCCCTGCCCCTCCCTCCATCAGCATCTGCAAGGAATCCAAAAGTTTGGAAATTAATTAAAATAACAATTTACGCCAGAAACATGTAAATTTCCAGCTAAACGGAGAGCGGAGCAGCGTTGCTCTGTTGCTCTATTCTCCGTTTTATTTTTGGTTTTTTTTTTTGGTTTTACGAACTGTCAGCCATGTCAGTCATAAAAAGGTAGTTTATGCTTGGGTTTATGGTTATGTGCACCTTCATTTCCATTTCCCCCCGTCTAAGCCAATGTCTGTAAGCCCATGACCATGCCCATGCCCATGCCCATGCCCATCCATTAGTTCAGCGTCAGCTGTGTCCACTGCCCCCCCTCTAGCCCTTGTCCGCCATTGGGTCATTGATAAGCATCGTCTCACATGTACGTCCGACCGTTCGTTCGTTCGTTGTCGGTCTCTGGGCATCCAATAAAATGTCACGATGCAGGGCGATAAGCACCTGTTAGCTGGCTGCTCCCTCTCCCCCCACACACACACCTGTACAGGTTGCACTCGCAGTGAGAGAGAGAGAGAGGTGCTCCTCGGGGTTCCGCTTGCACACAGATGCCTTGCCTTGCCTTGCCATATATGTATAGCCTCTCGATGGCATCGCTGTGGCTGGCTGTGTAGGCATATAAAACGCACTATTTTATATACAGATCGGCCATAAATTCTGTTCGCCATGTTCCACTTCTCATTCACTCTTTCCATCTCTCTCCTTTCTTCGTTTCTTTGTTGCTGCATGCCCCTTCGTCGCTTCGTCTTCGTTTTGTGGTTAGTTTTATTATCCTATTTAAGCCACATTAAAATCAACGGGGTGCGCGACATTTGACAAAAACAATTTATTGGACATTAATGTTTGCCGACAGTTGCAGTCACAGAGTCACCGAGTCACAGTGCGGAGTAGCGGACAAGGGAAAGGATCGACCAAAGCAGTGGGAGAGACGGGCCAGGGAGGTGATACTAGCGGGGGGTACAGCCACAGCCACAGAGCCAGAGCCAGAGCTGTGCCCAAAAGGAAGCCTCAAGGAATCCCAAATGGGAGCGGCGTCATCAAATGGAGAAACTAAACTTGTCGGGGTGAGGCAGTGATTCAGGCATTTATTAGGTTTTTTCTTTTGGGGGGCTGGGGATGCATCTAGGAGTGTTGCAGAGTGGGTTAAGTACAGTTGATTTATATAATAAATAAATAATTTATTTTTACTTTTTAATTTTATAATAATAATAATTCTTCGCTATGAAAAGTTATACTGTATAAACAATAGTAAATATTATTAAATAAATAAAATAAAATAAAATAAAATTAAATAACTGCAAGTCCCCTTTTGCTTTCAAAATTTGTCAAATGTGTTGGAAATCATTTTATTATTCATAGATTTGTCCCCGTTCGAATTGTTTTAATGGTCTCAACCACCACTCACATAACTGAAATATTTCCCATAATTATCAACCCCTCTACCCCACCCCCAGTCTACTCACATAATTTGTGTGTGCTTCTGCGAAAGGCAAATCCTTTCTCACCCACTCGAGTCGCGTTTCGACATAGTCACTTATCGCCCGCACGGTCTGCACTTCCCGGAATCATTCAGAACCAGCACCAGCAGCAGCAGCAGCAGCAGCACCACCACCACGACGAGCACCGCAGAAGCCATGGCCATGGCCATGTGCGCCATTTTGTTTGGTGCTTAAAGCAAATACAAATTCTAATTGCCAACCCTTGGGTGGAAGACTCTCAATTGCTGCTGCCGGTCGCTGGGGGTTGAAATTGGAATTGAAATTGAAATTCATGGAGGACGCTGGCATGTACTTGCCCCTTTGCAACACTGTCTCTGGCTGCGATTATGATTATGTCATTTGGCTTAGAAAACCACACACACACACACACACACAAACACACACCGGAAGCAGGAACAGGAACAGGATAACTCTCTGTTCCCCTCTGTCTCTTTGTCTGCTGAATGGGTTGGGTTGGGGGGTGGGGGAGATGGAACATAATTTAGTTTTCTGTTTGGGCTTATTAGCGTGCACAAATCAATTCTCAAAGGATTTGCACAACAAATCCCTGGCTGTGGCCTGTGCCCGCTGCCCGCTTTGCCCCGTCTGGGTCTTTGATTTATGTCACGCGTCCTGGGAAAGTCGCGTCGCATCGCCAAGGAGGCGTGGCAGCGGGGTTGCGTTGCCTGCTATCTATTGTGTAACAGATAGCAGCAGCGAAGGGCGAGTGAAAGGGTTCCGCCGATGGGACTCGATGTTTGACTTTGTCTGCCCCGATAATGGCCAGCGGAACAACGAGAAACGAGATCGAGATTCGTCAGGGTTCGAGTGGCGCATGAAAGGCGCAAAATTGTCAGCCCGTCACGTACGTGCAGGAGGCCCTGGGAACGGAAAAGGACCTTCCAAAAAACCGCATGCCACAAAGCGAATGCCGCTTGAAGTAGAAGAGGAGCAAGCAGCTTTAACCAGTAGCTTTAAAATTCAATTAAATATAATTAACCAAATTATGCGGGACGTTCTCTGAATCATAGCCAAGCGATCCAGCGATCCATCCATCGATCCATCGTGGGGAGCGGCGAAAACCAAAACTTGAAACACGCATCATAATAGCTTACTTAGTTGGTCCAGAGAGTGAGAGAGTGAGAGAGAGAGAGAGGGGAGAGAGAGAGCGGTCCAGACACGCACTTAATCAGCGATCTACGCAGAAGAAGCAACCACAAAAAGCGATCTTCAGTTGATTGAAAAACCAAAGCAACCTCCACCTCTCCTCTCAAACTGAACAGAACAGAAAAAAAACCATTTAAAAATGTTGCTCTGTCTGTGGCTGTGCCTGTAGCTGGAGGATGGGGTTGGGGGTTTGGCTGCTGCTGCTGTGGAGGCTGATCATTATGCGATCAATGTTGATCATTTTATCCCGCAGGCTGTTGACAGCCTCAGCGCATGGACATGACAGCGCGAGTCAAGCGAGCGGAGCAGCCCAACGAGAGATACCAGAAACTGAAACTGAGACTGACTCTGAAACTGAGACACTGAAATGATCCTCATCTTCATCATGGTGGACAGGACAGCAGTAGTAGGAGCAGGCAGCAGCAGAAATGTATATAATAATTACCAGAGGAGAGACCCCTGCCCCACCCACCCGCTTCCAGTAACAATCCAGCAAAAAAAAGGGCAACAAAAACTTTGCTTCATTTTCTTGTAGCCGCGAAGTTGCGTGGATCGGGGTTGGGGTCTGTCCCTCTGTCCGTCTTGCCTTTAAATGGGTTTGGTCCGTAACCGACATTTTGTTTCGCTGCCTCCTTCCTTCCACTTCCACTGTTTCCCCCACCCCTCCATTCCCTTTGCCTTATAAAAATGCAAAATTATGTACAATCCCAAAACGACGTTGTTGTATATTGATCCTGTCTGGGTTTCGGGCCCTGTCTGCCAGCCAGCCAGCCAGCCAGCCACCAGCCAGCAGCTCCTTTTGGGCTTCTTTATATAGTTGTAGCTATCGGTGGCATGGCTGCACTTCGTGGTAGCCTGCCAGCCTCATCCCTTGCTGCCACGGCTGCCTGCCCTTCCCTGCCACAACCTGAAGCTTCCACTCTCCAGCTGCTGGGGCTGCCTACCTCTTTTTTATTTTACTTTATTTTTGGTTTTTTGTTTTTTTTTTTTTTGTTTTTTTTGGCATATTTAAGCACGATCGCCGTTCGCCGGTTTTTAAATGATTTCTGTAGGTTTTTTGTGTGCTGCTGCTGCTGCTGCTCCTTTTCTTATGAACCAATCAACACACACAGTCACAGATACAGAGATACTGCCACAGTGAGGCAGCAAGACACGGACACGGACCTCGACTCCGAAACGGTCTCGGACTGGGACCTGCGACTGCGACTGCGACTGGGACTGGAGACGCAGACATCGTTGTTCGGGATGCTTGGGCTCCTTGTACGGTGATCTTCCGCAAATTGGCGGCCATAAGCATTGCAAAATTATCTCGTCGCTGTCTCTGTTCGATTTGGACAGACGACCAACGACCGACGACCAGCAGCAACAGTAACACAACAGCAACAACAACCAACATCGGCTTGGGTCCCAGAAATATTCAGCAAAATGTCAGCCAGTTGCGGAGAGACCCAGACTCAGGTCCAGGTCCACTTCCAGTCCAATATCCAAGAACCCAGACCCACAGCGACCGATTGAAGCCTGTTTCTCTGTATTTGAGTTTACTTCTTGATTGCTTCTTTTTGTTTCAAAATAAGCGAGAGGAAAAACAAGGGGCAAAACTTCAATTTCAAGCGAATCTTTGGTGTCAGCTTGGACTTGGACCAGGAGGGGGGATGGGCGAGGAGAGCCTTGTTGTACGCCGCAGCAAGGAGATCTTTCTTACCATTGGCAGCGTTGGGGAATGAAGAGCTTAGAATGACAGCTTAAACGGGGCGTACGAGTACATGGAACATGGAATGCATTGCTGCAAGCGTTTTCCATTCAAATAAAGTTCCATTGAAATTAAGGCAGGTAACTGGCCATGAAATAATTCGAATGTTATACACTTTTCATTGGTTTTATGTTTTCATAGCTTGCAGTTTATTTTCCTCTGCAAATCTCTACTCTCTTCTGCCCCGAGGCTGCCTTCTATCAATTGCTTTTTGGGCACTTTCCCTTTGATCTTTATTGATTTCTACATTAACTGCTTTGATCCTGCTTGATCCAAACATCGCTACATAATGGCGTATTAAACTTCTGCTAACATCCCATTGCATGTCCAACAACTTCTCCATTTCGAATGCTTCGCTGGAAACTCATTTCGGTATTTATGACTGGACATTACATGTGCTGTGCTGTGCTGTGCTTTGCCATTGCGGCATACAAAGTTTCACCAATATTTCACAGAAATTGCAATGAGCGCCGCTCTCGCGGCTGGCCATTAGCATTAATAGCGCTTCGCTTGGGTACAGTTCCGGTTGAGAGAGAGACTCCGGGTCTGGGTGAGCAGCTTAGTGGGCGCGGCCAAAGACGGGGCGGGGCGGCCATCAAAGGGAATGGCAGTGGACTGTGTCGAATGTAATAAAAGGCTTAGGCAGAGAACAGAACAGAAAAGAACAGAACAAATGGAATATGGCTGTGCTTAGTGTCAAAATATTTGTGGCAGCACAGCAAGACTTCCTGGAGGAGTTGGATCGATCGATTGATCGAGCTCCGATGACTTAACGCTTTAGCCATGGGCTACCGCTGGGCAGTCAGTCAGTCAGTGTATCTTTGTATCTGAGCATCGTTTGATGCAATTCAACTCAGCCGACAACAAAACACTTTCTCCCCCAGGGGCATATCACTGCCCGATCTTCGAGTCGGAGTTCGAGTTCGAGTCAGAGTCCGATTCCTGCCTCATTTGCCGAGCGATCGCTTACCGCATTGAGGTCCTGTGCCCATTAATTTTTCGGCTATTGTCAGATCCTAAATACAAGATCTGCCTTTTGCCTGTGCCTGTCTCCCTTTGCAGCATCCCCTTCCATTGTTTTGTTGTGCTGTGTTGTGTGTGTGTGTGTGTGTGTGTGCCTGGCTGTCACAACAATTAGGTCGGCATTTGGTCAAACGATCCAGAAGGGATACCAAATGTCAAAAGGATTTTTATTGACTTTTTATGCTGTTAACTGACCGACATAATGCCCAGTTTTGTGGGTGATTACCCCGCAATGGCAAATGGGCAGGTCCTGTTTTGCCTGTTTTGCCTGTGGTCCCCGTCCCCGGGAACAAGTGCAGGCTTCGGCTTCGGCTTCGGCTCCCTTCTCTTTCTCCTCGGACTGTCGGCATTTGTGGCTCTGATGTTGCAGCACATGTGTCCTGCGTCCAGTGTCCTGGTGTCCTGGTGTCCTGGTGTCCGATGATGATATATTACTTGTAATTGCCGAGTCAGTGGGTGACGTGACCCTCTCCCCCTCCCCCCTCTCCACAGCTTGAGGATCTGGCGAAAGTGTCACTGGAACAGCAACAGCAACCGAAACAACGAGATTTTCCTCTTGTTCCCCCTTTTTGCGTTCCTTTCCTTTCTCTGCCGTTAAGCGATCATTAATCGATCGATGGCGCGTTGAAAGGCGATCGCGAGGAAACATCGACGACAACGACAATCAGCAGCAACAAACAACTGCAGCAGCAGCAGCAGCCAACACACAACAGGGATGAGGCAGGAGATGGCGATGGCGAAGGCGAAGGCGATGGAGCAGCCATGGCAACGTCAACGGCAGCCAAAGTAGCAGAAAACAAATGCAACAATACAATAAATATCCAGAAACAGTCAGGACAGCAGGACAGCAGGACAAGATGGCAGATCAATGGGCTTAAAGCCACGACCAAGGGATACTCTATGAGAAAGTTGAAGATTGCAGACTAGTGGGAAGAGGAGCAGGCACAGGCACAGGGACGGATCTTCTGCCACTTATTGGCTATTGATTGATAGCCTGCCTCTTATTGACTCTCTTCCAACTGAATGAACATTCAGCGTCAACCTCTTTCTCGTCATAGAGTATGAGCATATTGAGGACAACAACGGCAGGCAGAGCCAGTCGAATGCTGATCGCTTCTGATCGTTTCTCTTCCACTTTCGACTTGCCATACCATACCCGTATCCCCGCATCCCCATCTCCATCGCTGTGCTGCCGTGCCCCAGCTACCAGTGACAGTCTTCTGGCTTCTGGGACAATCTGCAGCCGAGGAAGGGTTCTGGGTTCTGGGTTCTCAGTTCCGATGCTATCAACGCATTGAGCATTGAATTACAGTCACACATAAACTGCAGTCCAATGCCGAAAGGAGTGGAGAGTGGAGTGGATTCGAGTGGTTTTTGTGTGCTGTGTGGTGTGGAGTGGCCAGCCCAGTTCTCCTTGGAGTTGTTCGTATCGAGATCGGTGTCTTCGCTTTGCTTAAATGCTCATTTAAAGAGATTTACAATGTATGCCACTTAAGTACAAGCCAACGGCGGCTATTAGGTCTCTCCCTCTCTCCATTCTCCCTCGCTTCATTCCCCATCGTCCTCCTCCTCTTGCTGCTGCTGCTGCTGCTGATAAGAACGCATTGTTGCATTAATTTTGCTGTCCATATAGAAACACGTACGAGCGTAGTACTGGAGTGAAGCATCGCTGCAGGAGTGGGATAGATAGATGGATGCATAGGAACTGCGACTGGTACTGGCTGTGGTTCTGGCACTGGAGAGTCTTAGATTAATTGCTGCCAGTCATTAACAGCAGACACCAGGCGATGGCATCTAATGCACGATCCATCGATCGACGCACATACATCAACATCAACATGGGTCCCTGTCTCTGTCCCTGTTCCTGTCCCTATTCCTATCCCTGTTCCTGTCGCCCTCCTCTTGCTGTTTGTGGGTCCTGTTTTGGGTGCACCTTTTGAGGGCGTCGGCGAATATCTTGTTATCCCGATTGCTCTCAATACAAAAGCATAAATCGTCTTGTTTTGACAGCAAAATCGACCGCAGGCAGGCAGTCGGGCAGCCGGGCAGTCAGGCCGAGGCAATGGCACATAGTAGGGAGGGAGGGAGGGAGGTACGAGCGGCAACTCCTGTTCACAGACCAGGCCCACACACACACACAAACACTAGGGTTTGGAATCGGGTCTTGTCGTCGAGTACATGGGCCTGGACTCCGACTCCGACTCAGTCTCCGTCTCCTTTGACTTTGACCGAAACTAATCATTGTTGCGCCAACAAGAAGTCAACTGCTTTGTGTCCCGGTGTCCTTTTTGGTGTCCTGCTGTGTGTCCGTCGGGCCATGTGTTCTCTGCCCTGTCCTGCCCTGCCCTGCCCTGCCTTGCCCTGCCTCCTTTCTTAACTAATTTTCTGGCTGGCCATCGCAAGGTGTCCTCCTGATCTCGTTCCCGTTCTTGATCCGATCCCCGTGTCCTGCCCTGTGGCAAATTAAATTCTCTGCGGTTTGCAACATGCGGCGTCTGCGGCCGCAACTGCAACTGCAATTGCGGTTGTCCAAATGTTTAGCTAACCAGCAGCTCATTGTTAGTACGAGCCACAGCCACACAGTCACAGCCAACAAAAAAAAAAAACAAAGGCTCTCACGTTCTGCTTTCCGTTACCGCACCGCACCGCCCCCCCCGTGCGAGCCAGCCAGGGCGCTTTTCGGGGCAGCTTTCTCGGGCATCTCAAGTACTCTAATTGCCATTGGCTTTAATTAAAAAGCCAAAAGCAAATCCAGAGCCAGAGCAGAGCCAGAGCCAACACTAATTAGATTGCCAACTCTCGAGCTCTGTCTAAATAAGGCAGCTCTGCTGCTGCTGCTGCTGCTGCTGTGGCAGTTGCAACTGCAATTGCTATTGCCATTGCATTTGCCACTCGCATCGTTTGTTTAATGGTGTAGATTGTTGCACGCTGACAATTTGCTGCCTCAAACTGTGCAACAGCCACAGCATCGACTCCGACTGCGACTTCGACTGGCAATTGGCAATTGGCAGCTGCATTTGGTCCACAGAATGTCGCGCCTAAATTAAGTAGATGGCAAATGGTGGCTGCTGGCTGTTGGCTGGGGCCTCTTGCCTCTTGGCTCTTGGCTCTGCATTCTCCTGTCAGTTGGCTAAAGGTTAGAAGGCGCCAAAGTGAAACTCCCGAATGCTGTGCGGAATGTGGAAGCCATAAATTGGGTGCTACATTTGGGGGGCCTCCTCTTTTTGGGCCGAATGCTTATGTACTATATGGTTAATCAGAGCTCAGTTTTGGTTTAATCGCTAGTCGACATGGATGTGGGATAGGTATGGTCCTTGGTGGATATTCCACTTGGGAATAGGAACTTCTCCTAGGCAAATGGAAGCCAAAAACTGCTACACTTGCAGGCTGGGTTTTATTACTATCCCTAGACTCAGACACGCCAAATTTGCCTGCTCTGGCTCCTATGGGGTCTGAGAACTCGCTGATCAAGAATATATTATGCACATACATATGTACACATACTGGTGTATATAATGAATCTTCTTTTTAAATGGTAAATTTTGAGAATTAAAAGGTATATTTCTGATAGGTGGCCCGAAGTGCCAGGGGGCACCACCAGCTGCTGCCATGGAGACCGTTGATGAGGATCACTTAATCGATTTTAAGCGCCTGCAAACATAATTTCCTTTCCCGGGACAGCAACAACAGCAACAGCAACAGCAACAGCAACAACAACAGCAATTGCATGGCTATCAGCGGCAATCAAACCGAAGTTAAGACACATGGCCATGGCCATGGCCAGCTCTTCTGCTCTTCTGCTCTCGTACTTGGTACTTCCTCCCGATCCGCATCCCGATCTCCAACCCGAGGTTATTCCATACTCGTACTCCGCTCCTGCTGGGGCTGGGGCTGGGGCTGGTAAATGCAAAATTAAAACATAAATCGTGCGCGCCATTATGGTTATGGCAAAGCAGCATGCCACAAAGCTGCAGAGAGGTGGCAGGGGGCAGTGGGCTGGTGGCTGTGGGCAGGGAGGCATGATTGAGTGGGGCGAGGGACAGGCCTGAAAAATTGCACTCAAAGTGCGCTCAAAATGATCGTTCGATCAAGTGAAAGATGGCAGCAGCAGCAGCAAGAGGGGCAGCCGCCACTTGCCACTCGGGGCAAGAGCAAAGCCATCAAGTGTGGAATTATATGTATGACGGCAATCGGGACTTGATCCTGGACCTGGACTTGGACCTGGACCATCCCCCTCGGCCATGTAACAGCTATGGCGGCTCATTGCGCATCGTTATTATAAAGGCCAGGGCACGGCACCCCACCCCCTTTCTGCCCCACAGCCCTGCCACATCTGCATCTGCATCTGTGGCTGTGTTGCCAAATTGCAATGATTTAATAATAACGCAAACCACCGACCACCAAAATGAAGACTCACTCACACCAGACCCAGACCCAGACCCAGCACCAGCCCCCTTCCCCCCTACGGCGCTGGCTCTGTCTGTGTTCGGGCGTGGCCTGGCCCTTGGCCCTGGAATAAAATATGGAAAATAAAACAGCTTCAAAAGCGAAAAAAACAAGAGAAGAAAAAGGAAACCATTTATAAAAAGACAGGGAAAAATTGCCTAAGCTGCGTAGATCACGTGCTTATTAAATAATTTATTTAAGCACCCAATTCAATTTAATAATAAAAATGTAGCCACGACAACGAGACCAAGGTTCCCTGCCCCTCCCCATCCACCTCACTCCACATAACAACCCGGCACCCAAGCGTAAGCACCCAAGCAGCCGCCAAGCAGCGTCTTGGCCAAGTTACCATCAAAGTGGTTAATTGCCAAGAGATTTTGTTGTTGCCAATATGCAATTTCGCTGTCGTCTCTCTGTGTGCGTGGTGGTGGTGCCTCTTCTGCCTCTCCCTACTCCCTGCTGCTGCTGCTGCTGCTGCTGCGTTGCAATTAAATGGGTGGCAGCCACAAGGGGGCGTGGCTGGCTGCATACGCGCCTTTCATTTAACTCCTCCAGAGTGGCTTCCACCGGCAGAGCCACTTGCACTTGCACTCTTCGGAGCTGGCTCATTAATTTAATGGTTTAATTGTAGGTCTTTGCCCCCTGCCACTGCCACTGCCACTGCCACTCAGACTCAGCTCAGACACAGTGCCCCGTCTTGGAGTGTCGAAATGAGTTTCAGTATTAAGCCCTGTCTCGCGGATGGATCAGGTTCACTCTCCTCCTCCTTCTCCTCCGCCTGCTCGTCATTCCCATCTCATCTTTTTGCCTGATGTTTCTGATGTTCATTGGGTTTGGCTGCTCAATTTGCAAATTTATGTCTTCATAAGGAACCACTTGGCCATTGTTGAGGCTCATAGAGTGGTTTGGTTTGCCTAGCAGCTGGAAGCCCCACGGACGTCTGGCGTCATCCGATTTTGGGCCGGCAGACACTCGTACGTGCCTCAGTTGCTCAAACTGCAGTCAATAAAAAAAGGAAATAATTTCAGCAAAGGCTTAAAAAATGCTCAATTAAAATCCATACTGGAATTGGAACTGTGGGGATTTTATGCAGCCAAATTAAAGCAGATAATCATAAGCGGATGAGTTCTAAAAATAAACATAAACATAAACCTCCACTTCAAGTGCCACAATCCACGCCAATCTTGCCTCTCCAGTGATATCGCAGCAAATGGAATCTCGGAAATGGAAAATACTTCTGCAGCCTCTTCCCACACTTTTCGACCTTTGAGTGTGAATTGTGCATTCAGCGTGGGGTGGGGAGACCGAGACCGAGACCGACCCCGACAGACTGAGGATCGGCAATCGAGTGCCAGAGACAACCAACCCCATAATTCAATGATATTTAATCTCAAACAAATAATAATAATAATTTCCTGCTAAGGTAAACAACAAACACGGCACTGCCCCAGAGCGCAAAAAAAAAAACTCTATCGAAAATTGCAAAGCGGTGAGGGGTTGGGTGTTGGGGGGGGGAAACCAATGAACAACTTTTGAGCCAACAAACGCCTCCAACACGCCCACAACAACCAACCACAACAAGCCACAGCCACAGCAACTTTTTGGTCAATCAATATCGTAAAATGCAGTTTATGATTTGTGGCTTCGATTCCCAAAACAAATAGCAAAGGCTATTCCCAAGCAGAAACAAAAGCTGAGGCAGAGGCAGAGGCAAAGGCACGAGAGGATTGAGCAACAACGGCAACAAACGAGCAACATGCCACATGCAACACCATGGAGACAGAGACTTGCAGCAGCAGCAGCAGCCACCACCAAAAGTTATGGCACAATTTTCACATCATTTTCCCCCCCTTTGCCGATATCTGAGTTATGGGATGAGATGGAGCAAGTCCAAGACGGAGACCGGAGACTGCAGCCTGGAGTTGGGTCCGAGTGCGGCACGTAAAATAATTTAACCAGCGTTTAACCTTAGTTTTTCGCCACTCGCCGGTCGGTGTCTGGGGGATCGGTTGGGGCTGTGGCAGCGGCAGCGGCAGCCAGCCAAGCCAGCTAGCATTGTTGTGGCTGTTGTTGTTGTTGTTGTTGTGTGTTGCAGCTGTCCGAGCGTTGATTATGATGAAGTTGTGCGCAATTTGTTGGCCGTCTGGTTGCCCATGAGGCACAACGGAAATTGGAGATGTGAGATGGTGGATGGTGGATGGAGGCGAAAGATGGTAGATCCACCATGCAGAGACCACACTGAGAAGGAGAACGCGAAGGAAAAGAGTGGACGAGAGAGAGAGAGAGAGAGAGAGAGAGAGCTTTAGCCATGGCCAGAAGATCGCTTAATTGGCCGCCCAACTGGAACTGGAACCGAAGCATTCTAAACCAAACTAAAGTACAGAGTGGAGTTCCTCTTTCTTCACAGTTCTCCGTTTCGTTGCGGCCTAGTACACGAGACTAATTAAATTGCGAACGTTTTAAGTTTGGGCCATAAATATATACAAAGGGCAGGAGCAGGGGCAGGAGCAGTGGCAAGGGGGTGCTTCATCCTTCACAGATGAACATCTGTGTGGTGTGGCTCCGCCCAAGCAATTTGACGGCAAGCATCAACCACCGAAGCCAAGCGAAGCGAAGGAGCGTCCACTCGCTCGCTCCTTGGAGACTTGCGCGTGCAGTGGAGTGGAGACTTGGAGAGTGAGTCGCCGCCTCTCGCTGTCGTCTCGCTGTCTCTCTGTATATTGCCGTCTCTGTTGCGCATCCCGAAACGGGTTTTCGAAGTTTCGCATTTCGAGCTACCCCAACTTCGAAATGTATCTGACAGATACAGATGCAGATACAGGGATACAGAGATACACACATATGCGGCCTCCCTGCCCCCCCGGCCATCCCTGGCGCAATTATGACTTAATGTTTGGCATTCGATCAAGAGCGGCAGAATGCGCAATTTCCTGTTAAATGATACGTGCTATGAACGTTTAATTTATGCCACCTTTGGTTTAATATTAGCTCTGTTCTGCCCCGCTGCCCCGCTGCTCTCTCTCTCTCTCTCTCTCTAGTAGTTCCCTCCCTGCTGCTGCTCCTCCCCAAATGGCCTGATAATTCCCCCCCTTTGCAGGGGCCGAATACTTTTAATACTCTGCCACGCAAGCGCAGACCATAAATTATGTGCAACGTTTTCATTTCATTTCATTTCATTCCATTTCCCCACATGTGCCGCCCAAATGGGATCATGATTAAAGCGGATGATACCGTCACCCTGCTGCTGCTGCGGCTCCGCCTCTTGGCTAATTATGCTTAGACTCCAAGGTAACCGAAACTCCCCTCAACCTGACTGCAGCCGTATCGTAGCTTTCGCGCAACGCTGAACACCCAAATTGCCGTCTCAATCTGACAATCCCTCAGAGCGTTTTGTGGGTGCTGCTGGCCTCAAGGGGGGCTGGGGGAGGGGTTATCTGGGGGGGCAACGCTTAACGCTTTTTAGTCGCTCGTTGGTCGCTGGGTTTCCTCAGTTTCCTCTCTGGCAATTTAAGCGATAAAACAAATAACACATTGCACCTACTACTTATTTGTTCAGACTTCTCCACCTCAGCACACACCTCCCTGCCCTCAGCACACATCCTCTCTTCACACCCCCCCTTCACGTCGTTCATCTGTTTGCATTGTTCTTCAGTTGTTGTTGCTGTTGTTGCTGTTGTTGCTGCTGTTTTTTGTTGCTCTTCTGCCTCATTGTTGCCTGTTTGCCTCCGTTGTTGTTGTGTTTGTTGTTTCTGTTTTGTTGATTTGTTTGCCTGTTTTCCGGCTGCGATAATGAAAAGGTGTAAAATGTCAGTTTTGTTTGCTGTGCTGCCCACCCTGCCCCCATTTTGTCGTGTAAGTGGCTGCTGCTGCAGCTGCAGCTTGTTTGCAAGTGGCGCCAAGTGCCTGTTAAAGTTGCTGTTTGATATTGCAAATTGAAGAATTTCCAAGGGGAGAAGATTGGGAAACTAATAGTAGATGGAACTGGTGGATAATGCTGCATAAACTGTGGATGGATGGCCTGCAGGTGGTTCCCTTGCCTGCCATCAGGAAATTTAATTAAATAAATGAAGTATTTCGCACAAAATGTCCCCTAACAGAACACACACACACACCTTTCCACAGAACCCCCAGAGGGGCTTCTGACGCCTCTTCCGTAGTTCTGACAACTTCCTCATGGATATTCGTTTCCTTTGGAGGGGTACGTGCCGTCATGGGGTAGCCGCAAATTATCCATGCTCATAGTGGCAGTGGAAGAGACACAGAGAGCCGAGAGTAAGCTATATAAAATATGCCACGCGGCTTCCGAGTGAGTGAGTTATGGCAGAACCAAAACAAAGCAAAAACTACGCAAATGGCACCTCTCTTCTCTTTTCTTTCTGATTTCACACCTCGGCGTAATTGGCATTTGATCAGCCAGTTTTAGCCTTGGCCATCTAATGGCTGGGATTATTATTAGATGGCCACGATTCACAGTTGAGTGCGAGAAACCAGCCACCGCACCGCGTAAGTGATCAATATTTGTTCTGCCATCCCCAGCCACAGCTACATACAGACCCAGCTGTGGAGAGACTCAACCATTAATTTGAAGCCCCCGATCAGCAGCTCAAATCGAACGTGCCACACGCGGCAAGCTGCGCTCCAGGCTGCCCGCCGTTGGTTCTCCATTTTGCCTAATTAGCTGGGCAAATGGCCAACACTTTGGGCCACGAAAAGTTGTGTGGCGAAAGTTGCAAAGTTGCAAATTCGCGAATTTGATTTATGTTTTCTTATGTCGAGCGGCAAACCAATAAAATCCGAACAGGCCATCGAGTGCTCATCAATCAACATGGAAATCTATTTAGAGACCCCTCCCCACACACCCTCCAAAAGGGGTGATTAATTTCAATAGGTCCGAACAAGCAGTTGCTGGAGCAGCTGGGTCCAGGGTCCAGGGTCCAGGTTCAGGCCTAGAAGCGATCGGGAAATGGGTCAGTTGGAGTCAGACAACAGGCACAGTCACAGTCACAGTCAGAGAGTCTGGTCGGGGCTCTGGACTGTGGTCTGTGTCTGTTCGTTGGATTTGCTCTGGGGGGGATTACAACGTCTCCTGAATGTCTCTGAGAATTTATTATTTGCCCTGGCATCAGCGACAACTGCCAGGAGAGGGTGGTGGCTGGGAGAGTGGCTGGAGGTGGCTCTGCTCTGTTCAGTGCTCGATCCTGCCATCGCGGCGAGGGGAACTCTCGGCGAAACACAACTCATTTGCAAATTCCAACGAAACACTGTTCCGCAGAATTTTCAACGATCATTTAGAATTCAGTTTGGGTGCCGTGCCACAGCCTGGCAGTCTCGGTCTTGGTCTCGATCTCGACTTCAGCGTTGTTGTCTCTGTGTTGCCTGTGTTGCGGTTGCATGCCCCATCCAAACTGGTGGGGCTGCCTTTAGCTCTGGTTCTGGCTCTGGCTCTGGCTGTTGCTGTTGCTCTGTGGCTCTGCCTCTACCTCTGCCTCTGGCTCTGCCTCGGTCGCGGTCTCAGGTTCAGGTTGTGCTTCAGCTTTAGGTTCGTTCATGGTGCATGTTCAGGTTTGAGATGCGACGAGACGAGTCCGCGGGCTTTGAAGATGCGCCGCGAAAGTTGTTCGAGACCACCCAAGTTGACGCAGCGCTAAGGATGCTGCTGCCTTGCTGCTCCTCTGCTGCTCCTCTGCTGCATGCTTTAAACTGCTGCAAAGGGCGCTGTATCCATGTGTGTGTGTGTGTGTGTGTGCTGGATGGAGTCCGCAATAAATGCGCAAATAAAGTCACAATTAGAGTTGAACTGGTGGGAACGCTGGCTGGCTGGGCTGGCTGGCTGGCTGCCCAGCAACGACAACGACAACGACAACAACAACGACAACGACAAGGAGATTCTTTTGGCATACACTTTTGGTTAATATTTTCGACTCTTGAGTGGACCCTGGCTGCAGTCCTCGCCCCCTGCCCCCTGCCCACTGTAGCCCGCTCCTGTGGCATATTTTGAGATGCGTGAAGAATGCCTCCATCTGCGGATCTGCAGATCTGTGGATCTGTGGATCTGTGGATCCATTGCCAACTTCTACTTGGTGCTAAAGTAGAAATTCTTGTAGTTAGCATCGATTCGTATTGTTATTTGGCATCTGGGGAGGTCTCTCTCCCTCTTCTGTTTGGGTTTCCTTCGTCGGGGTCATTGATTTATTACGAATTTATTAGTCAGAAGTCCCAAACTCAAGTCCGAAAGGAACCTGACTGCGAGGAGTATCTTGTGATGGATGCTCCTTTTCTGATGCCTACTTTTGGGCTACCAGCGAGACCAGACACCCATCTTGAAGCCTGTCCCCATCGTTTTGCACTATCTCAAACTGTTTCACACGCTCCCATCCAGCCAGCCAGCCAGCCAGCCAGCCAGCCAGCCAGCCAGCCATCCGATCCATCCGATCCGTCCAACGCCCCATCCTCGGCCTGTTCCGCAATTAAACCAAATGTATCTAGATAATTGCAGCCATGTTCTCTCACTATCGCCACCTCGTCGAACCGTTGGCAAAGCAATTAACCAGAGAGCCTGCCGCATCCCCTCCCAGTCCATGCCGATTGCAATTCGACTGCTCCAATGATCTGCGGCTGAGTATCGCCCGTTATCATCGGACTGGCGATAATTGCCTAAAGCAATTTGTAAGATATTCTTATGACAGCTGCTACTGGGGGAGGGGAGGCAATATAATGCAAGATCTATGGCTCGTACCGCAATGGCAATTGCAAATGAATAATGCAAGCCAAATGCAATGGGGGGAACGCATTTATTTCAGTTAATACGATTTTTATCGATGGGCAGGCCTTGACTCCCTCTCTCTCTCTCGCTCTCTCTCTCTGTTGAACACCCATTACAAATCACCGTTAATGAAGTTGAACTCCATCGGAGTGGAGTCCACGATATAATCGGGCGAAGCATGGAAGCGCTGCCTGAAGCCGTGGAATGTCCGGCGGAGAGAGAGATGGACAGAGATGGAAGAGCTGTTGATTGGACTGCCGCTGCTGCTGCTGCCGCTGCTGCTGCTTTTACTGCTGTTGTTGCAATTTTTCTTTTTCTTGCGTTGTTGCAAATCGAAAGTGTCCAAGGCTGTGACGCTGTCTGAAGGTTGTCAACGCAATTGACTTGAGTTTATGAGCAATTAGAGGGAGATCGTATAGAGTTGCTGCCACGCGTTCTGTGACTGTGGCACAAGGCAGCGGGACAAAGGACACACGACCTGCGACCTGCGACCTGCGACCTCTCTAGGACCTGCCGTCCTGCTTCCCTGCCACGCGTGGCACGCGCATCAGTCGAAGGACTAACAGTAGGCATTGCCTTGAGTAGAATTCCATGGATTTTTATGGGTTTACGATGTGACCTTGCCTGCTCATGCCCCGCGTGGGGGCACTGGCTCACCTTGGACACAGACAAAACAGATCCTATATGAAATTATGTTCAGAGTGAGGGCGAGCCGGATAGAGGGAGAAGTCAATCAGTCACAGTAGTAGATTCATATGAGACATCCTATGCAGTTGCCCGTGTCTTCCAGGAAGACTCACTGTAGTAACCCCCCACCACACCCACATAGCACTATTGAACACTGGCAGAAAAGATAGATAAAGAAATTGTGGGAGAAATTTTAACGCTAAGAAATACGAAAATCAAATGGCAGAATAATTCCATTTCGATTCACCTGGGAATCTCCTTTCAGACTTTTGACTTTAGATATTTCAGTATCTGTTCAGTGTACTCTCTCCCTCTCTCTCTCTCTCTCTCTCCCCTCTCTCTCTCTCTCTCTTTCTTTCCCCACTCGTATTTTGGTCTGCTTTGCCTGTCATTGTTTGTCTCAATTCGTTGGCTTGGGACGACACTAATCCAGCTTATAATTTTTGTATTATGCCTTTGAGAGCCACTGCCACTCTGTGTGTGGGTGTCTGCCCCTCTGTCTCTCCCCCTCTGCCCCAACAGTAGCGAAATACTCTGACACGAGGCTTTTGACAAACGTAATTCATCATCGCCACGAGTGGGGCCACGAGTGCAGGGCGGGGGAGCAGACAGATTGAGCCCCAGATGGAGTCCGAGCAGCTTAGTGTCTGTGTCTGTGGCTCTGTCTCTGGCTCTGTCTCTGTGTGATGCATGATCGTTTAATTGGATGTCGACTACATTGAAAATACATTGCACTGGCACTGGCACTGGCCACCCTTTCCCTTCAGCATGCCACACAACTCAATTGCATGCCCCCCTGCACCACCACCCCCTTGGAAAATGAAGTTTTCATTCTGGGAATAGCTTTTCTAAATTGAAATTTTTGCAGCTATTTCATGGGGAAATGCCAGGCTCAGGTGTCCGAGGTGTATGGCGAGGGGCCTTCTGGCCTTCTGGCTTTATCGGGGCATGCGATATACTTTATGACTCAACAATCGAATCGCAGTCAAAAGGGGTGGTGGGGAAGAGGGGAAGAGGCGGTTCGCTTCGGTTCAGACTTGGGCTTGGGCTGGGGCTTGGGCTGGGGCTTGGGCTGGGGCTTGGGCTGGGGCACCTCCAAGTTTCAAAGGAAATATCAACGGGAGCCGTCGCTTGTCGACTGTTGTCGGCTGTTGTTGCTTGTTTTGGGTTTGGGTTTGGGTTTGGGGTGTTCGTGTTAATAATTTAGTTGCTTATCGCTTGTGTTGACGTTCGAAATGGTTTTGGCCTGGCCAAAGCGTACTGCCAAGTCTGTGTCTGTGTGTGTATGTGTGTGTGTGCTATCCTCTTGTCTGTCAGCGCTCTGATAGCGAAATAGTTCCGTCTCTGGCCAATTAGCGGGCACTTGGCACTCGGCACTCGACGCTCGACGCTCGAGTTAGGCATTAGATAGCCAGCCGCCTAATTGGCAGGCGTTGAAATGAACTGCAGCTTATCAGCCAGCAGTTCGATAACTTCCAGCAGACAATGGCAGGAGACAGGGGGGGACAAGGGAACGTAACGAATGTCCCTGGACGGAGACCACACACGACGCATGCGCAAACGAGATTTAAATGAGTCGCAACTCTCTCACGATTCTGAATTTCAGCGAAATCTGCCACTGGCCGTGGCAGTGCCAGCAGCAGCAGCAGCAGCAGCAACAGCATCAGCAGTTGCAGCAGCATTTGGTGGAGGAGTTTGGTTCTCTGGGCACATGGAATGCCACGCATTTCAGAGATACTTTTGGCACCTCAGCGGCGATTAAATGCACACGCACGAACCCACAAAAGGAGCGGAGTGCTGTGGTGTGCAGGGGAGAGGCGAACGATGGAATCGATGGCTGTGGTAAGCGGCTTTGCAGGCCCCTCTGTTATGCCCCTGCTGCAGCATCCACTCCCTTTTAATTGCCAAGTACAAGGACCACACAGGGCGATGCGAGAAGCGATTAGAAGGCATTTTAAATGTAAATCGACAGCAGCAGCAGCCGCAGCAGCAGCAACATCCATTTGTTGTCACAACAGAAACAGAACCCAAACAAAAGCCATGAAAAATGACCCAAAGCAGTCAACAGGTTGAGGCTTGCCCCTGCCACGGCCACGGCCATAGCCGCCGATAAGATGACCTGACCGCAAAGTGCCCCCAAAATGCAACCGCAGCAGCAGCAGCATCATCGGAATCAGGGAGAGGTTCCTTATCCCCTGCCAGTGCCCCTACCCCTGCCCCTGCCCCCGTCCCTTGTTCGATGTGACACTAATGTCCTGTCCAGCATTTGTCGGTGTCGGTGTCGGCGGCATCTCGTTTGTCCACTCGCCGCCTTATCGGATCTGGCCACAACAAATGGAAAACCAGAACAAAAAGAAAACCCCTTCCCCCATCATAATTTACGACTAACCAGCGGGGGTGGGGAAAACTCTACGCGCAGAAGGGGATGGGTGGGGGAGAGGGGGCACAAAGTGCTTTTCTTTCCTCTGATTGTAATAACAATATTTTGCTTTCGGCTTTCGCCGCATGATTAACTGACAAGCTGACAAGTGCTGTGGGAGGGGGAGGGGAAAAACTCGATCGGTGGCTTGTCAGCGCCGTGCTCAAAACTATTCCACACCCCAAACAAGCCGATCCGATCCGATCCCATTCGATTGGAGCCACCCCAAGCCCAAGCCCAAGCCCGTGCTGAAGTCCAAATGAAAGCGCGAAATGCGTTAATTTTGCAGCCAATTGACGTGTTTCGATGCTCGTTGGTAAAGCCTTCCGGCTGTCCAGCTGCCCCAGACTGTCCAGACTGTCCTGCCAGTCGGTTCGACTGTCCGCTGCCGTGTCTATTCGACTCTGTCCGCCGCGGTGTGGTGTCCGCTGATTGAGCAAAGTGCGCCTCGGCGAGTCAGTCGACTTGCCTGAGAGCTTGTCTATCTTGTTGCTGGTGTTGCTGGTGTTGCCTGTTGCCTGTTGGTTTAAGC
Organism: Drosophila obscura; assembly: GCF_018151105.1. Taxonomy (NCBI): domain Eukaryota; kingdom Metazoa; phylum Arthropoda; class Insecta; order Diptera; family Drosophilidae; genus Drosophila; species Drosophila obscura. The sequence continues at coordinate 8,097,550 of NW_024542774.1, read as the reverse complement.
CGCTAATCAGCGTTTGCTGCTTGACTGATTCAATTGACTTGCCGGCACTGAGAGTCAGATTGGTATTGGTATTGGGGCTGGTGCTGGCACTGTGGAGCCTTCCCATGTGGCCCCCAACCTGCTGTTCACTTTACGCTTGAATTGATAAATGAATTGGAAAGAGAGATGGAGAGGGAGATGGAGATGGAGAGGGAGATGGAGAAAAACCCGTGCACGGCCCGCTGCTGCTGCCTGTAAATATTTGCACTGCACTTAGCACTCGGGACGCTGCATCACTCTCTACCCCCATACCCCATACCCCCTAGCCCCCTTGGACGGCATTTTGAAAGCTTCAATCAAGCTCGAGAGCTGTGGCAGGCCATAGCCACAGCCACAGCCACAGTCGGAGCCGCCTCAGCGGCTGCAATTATGTGGAATGAGGTGCTAATTTATGGATTTGAAAACTTTTTCCTCCGAGCCGAGCAATTTTTGCGTCCATAATTTACACTATTCCTCTGATTGCTCAGTTAGCTAACGGTTGTTGTCTGCATTATGCATTTAAGTGGAACTAAATGATACGAATGGAGTGCGGGGAGTGAGAGAGTGCAGTGGGGTGCATCCATAGATATCAAGTGGGGTTTGTAGGTGGTAAATGGTTCCTCGTGGCTATACGTATGCTATACAAATATAAGAAAGATCACCTTGGAAATTTTCTATGGGGAATTAAAGAATCGCTGTACCAATAGAGGAATGAACAATGCATTGATGAGGCTATATCTATCGGCTGTAGATATCTAGAAAGTCGCTTTAGTTGTTTATTTTTCACGTTTATATATAGCTGTGGCACAGAATTTCTTCTGTTTCATTATACATATCGATGTGTGGATCCTTTCAGCATTCACCTTTCAAAGATTCTTCAAAGGTTCTTCTGTCAAAGAGCATTCCACGTTCTATTTCGACTCAAGTGAGTAGCAAAGTTCTGCAAAGATTAAATGATTAAAATATGTATGTATTTCCAATAATTGTACTCATCTCTTGTTTATCTCCTTCCCCCATTAACGACTCCAAATAACCCTCAGATATATCTTGATTTAGCTTCATTTCAAAGCAAATATGCATGTTAATTTTGTAATAATTGAATTCAGCGTCCACCTAATTGTTGCAACGTGACCCGAAGAACCCAGAGCCCAGAGCCCAGAACGAGGAACGAACGAGGAACACAGAACCCAACCGAGAACAGATCTCAATCCTCTAATCGTCCAATGGGAGAGGCGCATTAATTTTATGGAAGTTTCAGGTCATTGGTAGGAAAACTGAAATTGATTGCCCCAATCTAACCGAACAATCTCTCTGTTCTCTTTGCTCTGCGAGTGCCTGTGTGTGTGTGTGTGTTTGTAAGTGAGAAACGTTGTAGATACATACGATACCCCCCCGTCCCATCCACCATGTATCTTTATCTCTCTCTCGCTTGGTTGATGGGTGCCTATCTAAGGCATCTCTCGTAGGCTCTCTCGTAGGTTGCTTGGGCAAGTTTCTGTTTTTGGTTTTCGGTTTTTTCGGCATTTTTGAGGGCGTGCTTGCTGTTGTTGCCTCAATCATTCTCTCCACTAATTATTTATTGGGTCTCTGGGACCGCTCCAGAGATATAGATACATTTTCGTTGGGGGCTCCGCTCCATCTCCATCTCCATTCTCTGGAAATCTGTTTATTTATGGCCGAGCTGTGGCTTTGTTATTAAAATGTTATTGGATTTCTCTCGCTTTCCAGCTGCGTTACCTGGCCCGATGGATCATTAGCGGAGCGAGAGGAGAGCGGAGACGGGGTCGGTCTCCCATAGGTAACCCTATACATATATGTACATACATATGCTCTCCGATTCGGATGGGTCTGTGACTGGGGTGTTGTGATAAATGATTTTCCCCCGTCATTTTCCCTGTGTGTGTGTCTGACCCTCTCTGCCATTTGCTGTTGCCTGTTTCCATAAATTGGTTATATTTTTCATTTCGGACGTTTTCAGGTGTCGGCGGGAATGTTCTCCCATCCAAAATGGCCGCTGGAATCGGGCTCCTTTGAGACGAGTGCCAGGGAAATTAATTTGCCGGGCAAGGCCAAGCCACCCAGGAGGCTTCGGAGGCTTCTCCTTTCTGCTGCTGCTGCTGCTGGTGCTGCTGCTGGTCGTGTGACTCTGCTGTCCTTGACTTGGAATGGCGATTGCCCATGAAATCAATGCTTCATTAGCAAACACGAAAACACGGCAATTAGACCAAGGACGGAGTCAAGGCCGCCGTCCGGGATTGGGGCCCATTTGCAGTTGCTGCCGTTCGCAGCTTCCGTAGCCTTCGTCCTCGTCCTTGTCCTCGTCTTCGTCCTGCCAACCGCACAATCATTTGCAGCCTGAAAAGGGACCGCCTGCTGGTTGCGTTGCCAATTGCCAATGCACTTGCCTCGCTGTGAGTCCTTGGCCAACATCTGTGCCCTGTCCCTATTGCTGTTGCTCTCTCTGTATCTGTGTCTGTGTCTAATGGCCTGCTCTTGGGATATCCTTAGTCCTGAGCTGTGCCTTTCATGCTTTGCGGTTTAATCGAATTTAGAGATTTGCCTTCAGTTATCCCAGGGACTGTTTGCAAACACCAGACTGCTTAGGTTTTTATTGGATTAACCACACCACACCTCACCACACACAAAGCACACACACACAAAAGTGTCTTAAGTCCGGCTGGCCGGACCGCCGTCCAGGCCGATTTATCCTTTCGGCTTATGCAATTGCGATACGGATCCGGAGATTTTCGTGGAAAATGCCGACACCTATGGCCAATTAAGTGGGCGTCGAACAACAGACTTAGGACACCAGCAAAGGTCAAGATTGCCATCGAAGTAATTTCGCCAAGAAAACTTTCACCAGCCACGCGGCGCGAAAATGCCAGACAGTTTTGCGATTTAAACAAAAGTGAAATTTCGACAGCGAACAACAGAAAAAGAAATTAATTGCAGTGAAACTGCGCCAAATTGTTTAAACAATAAAATAAGATATTAAACACTTATGGCCAGGCCAATTAGCGCCCTCAACGAGCCCGGCCACGAGAGGGATGGAGAGACGGAGACAAAGGGGAGCGTAGGCAAATTAACAAATTAGCTGAGAAAAGCCATTTGCGGCGAGTGGCACAAATTAGACAAATTACAGCTTTGCAGCGGAAATTGGCCAGCTAAAATGATGGAGCTGCCAGGTTCCCCCCCCACCCCACCCCACGGCCCCCTGTGAGCCAACGATTGAAAACGAGTTACGTTTGACAAAAGCCAAAGCCAGATACAGATACAGACACTCAGACAGGGAGACTTGGCATGCAAATATCTGTGCCCCTCCACCCCACCAAAAAAAATGAATGGGGCAGATGAAGTCATAAAATTCTTACGACTCTCGGAGTCTGTTTTCGGTCTTTGGAGGCTGCTAATGGCGGATATATAAATTAATAAAAATCGGCAATGGGATGCCGCATATATAACAATAAATATGAAACTCGTTTCGGGGCTCTGCGAGGCCCAATCTGCACGATCTATTAGTTGGCTATTTTCTTCGGGCCGTCCCGTCCCGTCCCGTCCGAAATGGGCAAATAAAGTAGTCAAATTTATAATCAACAAGTTCATTAACATTTAACCCTAAACATGGTCCGCAGAAACAACCAAAGGCGACAACTCAGCAACAACAAAAATATACATAAGAAAAAAATTTATTTTTAACAAATTAAAAATTGTTTTAAGGCCTGAGGCATTGTGCGTGCTGTGGCAGGGAGGGTGGAGAGTGGTGGATCCCAGCACTGACACACGATTTACGAACAGAGTTAAATTTTAAATAAAGTCAACGCTCAGAGCTTGAAGATGGCAGGAGGAAAGGGAATGCTACAGCCCGGAAATACCCTACACAAAAATGTATAAATAAAATTAAAATTTCTGCATTAAAAGAAAGTTTCTAACTAAGAAAAAGAAAAATAATAAATTAAAAAAAAGGGAACATTTTAAATCTAGATAAATGTTTAGTTATCCTCATGAATCATGCTAAATATCCATCAAATATCAAATATCATACGGAAATCGTTTATCTTCCTAAGTGTAGGCACTTGCCTCATCGGTATCCCTGCTTCTGCAGATAGTATATCTTTTTCATCTCATCAAAGTTTCCGATTACACCCGACGATAGCCGTATAGCCACGTAATTCCCAGAAGCTGCAGCAGCAGCATCCGAGATTTGTAGGGTATGCAAATGACGGAGAGTGGGCCAGGCCAGCTCATTTGTCTCGCAAGTGGAAGAGTTTTGTGTTGAGGGTAGGGTAGGGGAGCCGGGGGCAACGGAATACCCCCCCCATATTATTATATATGGACTCACTCGCATGTGTGTCCATTAATAACTCTCGCCCGACCACTGCCACTCGCCGGCACTCAGCACAGGGCGCACATCTCACGGATTTACGCATTTACGCATTTTGCTGTGTAAAATATGAATTTTAAATTACCACAAGCCCAGTCACAGTCCCAGTCCCCTTGGCTGCCTGCCTTCTGGCCAGTCCCCCTTCCCAGTATCAGCTTCAGTTCCAGTTCGAAGTCAGAGAGAGAAAAAAAAGAGGAAAAACTGTGAAGCGGAGATAAACCATTTCGTTGGGCTGAATGTCCGACGGGGAGGCGCAGATGAAGCGCAGACAGACATGTGTTTTCGGCCCCTCCAGCTCCAGCTCCAGCTCCAGTGGTGACCCCAACAATACATTTACTTAATTACGTGTATGTCCAGTGCCCGTTACGGTTCCAGTTCCAATTCCAATTCCAAGTTACATTTCCAGTTTTGAGACACGACCTGCTACAGATACAGATACAGATACAATTGAGTTGTCTGTACGATGGGAATGAACATCTCACATTCGCAGGGCAATCAACGAGGATGAAAAAACATTTCCTAGAATAACGTAACAAAGGAGCAAGCCAAGCAGCTTTCGAAGCGAACACTTATCGAAACTATTATGATAATAAATTCGCATTTTGCGTTATGTTTTGGCACTCGATCAAGTTTGTTGCTTCAGTCTTTTGTTTTGCCCGGCAGCGTTGCCGCCTTAGAAAATCATTAGGGAGAAAACAGTAGCCGAAATGTGGTGGATGGATGGGCAAAGCTCATTAGCAGTTACCATTTTATCCAAACAGAGGGACTGATGGACGGGCGGACGGGCGGACGGACGGACACATCATTATCATTAAGGGCAAAGCCCAAAACTGGAAATACAATCAAAAGCAGCAGCCCAGCAGTCCATCCGTACAAGCAGTACAGCAGCGCCAGAAACAAGTTGAAAACTTTAATTAACGCATTTTTACGCAACTGTCGGCGGCTCTTAACCTAACTCCCCACCACCCTTCTGTGGTTGCGGTTGCCGTCGCGTCAAATGCTGAACAAACATGACAACGGTAATAATTGAAAATCATGGCAATCAAAGCGGAAAGAGCTGTGTTATGTGGTGGGGGGAGGGTGTGTAATGGGCATGGGGTTGGTTGGTTGGTTGGTTGTGCGCGTTGAGCGGAAAAATCAACAGCTGCCGACGGCATTGAGAGCAACAGAAATAGCAACAGCAAACAGCAACAACAGCACAGTAGAGAAGAGCAGCCATTGAAGTCATGCGTGAGAGCGCAAAGAGAGCATGAGAGCGAACGAGTGAGAGTGAGACAGAGGGTAGTTGTGCAAGCGGGACAGCTAGTTACAACAATATTTGAATTTCGAGAGAGCGGAAATGATCAGCGCAAGAGAGAGACAGAGAGCGAGAGCGCGAGAGAGCGCCTTCCAGTTTTAGTTCCAGTGCCAGTTCCGTTCCAATGAGCCACAAGACCAAAACAAAAAGTAGTTCATTCGAAAGATTGTTAAATATTTTATTTATTTATCTAAAATTTCAATAAAAATGCGCATATTAATTGCATAAATTGTGGCCATTGATGCGATTCGATGGAAACAGGTTCGATCGAGCGATTCAGCGGAGTCTGCTCCAAATTGGAATCGATATCATTGATTATGGCAAATGGCAACCGGAAACGAGTGGGCGTACGGGGGAGGAGTGGCTCTAATCTACTGATTATTCTATAATTAAATCCTTACCACTTATCCGAAATACCTGAGCCATAACATGGATAGACCGTAAATCACAGGTGACCCACCACCACGAATGGAATCTCCTCTCCATCTCCAACGAATCTCCATCGAGGCGATGCTTTTATTATGCAAAATTAACAACACACCACAAATAATTCCAGTCGCAGCAATATCCCAATATAAGGCAATTCATTAGCGATTTTAGTATTTGATTTGGCTTTTATGTGATTTATGTGCCATATATCAGGGGATATATGCACGGAATCGGAATCTGGCAGCACATGTTTCACATTTCGTAGATTCGGCGCCTGATTAGAGCCCCACGACGATCTGACTGCCATTGTGGAGGGGCCCCAATGCCAAATGGCATTCATTTCTAACACCTTTCCGAGTCGATTTTGACGCTAAGCATGATGTAATAGATGTAGTAATTTCTGGCACAATAGTTCCCATTGGTTTTCGAATTGATTTTCAATAGCAGAAGAAGGCTGCCAAGTATCAATTAAAATTCAATTAAATACCAATCAATGACTGACATTGCGTCAGTCTCCACGGATGGATACCGCGATGGAACATTAAACCGTTTAATTGTTGCCAATCATGATTGTTGCAGACCCCAAATTGATGCCATTTTTGGCATGTTTTTGTGAGAAATGGCAAGTGATTTTGGATGATGGGTGTGGAGGGGTCGGGGTGTACAGGGTTCCTATTTAAATTATAACAATTAGTGGCTGCCACACCACGTACACACGTACATGCATCCCCCCCCTAGCCCAACCACATTTCCCCTCTGACGGTGCCACTCACTCATGGGTGTCGATAAAGTTGTAGGCCCGACTCTCGTTGACGCAGATTGAAACGTCGCGCCCGAAAACAAAATCAACAAAAACTAAATACTTATGAGAGGTGGCCTCTCTCGCTCTCTTCCTCTCCCTCTCTCTCTTGCTCTGCACGTGTGGGTGGGGTGGGAGAGTGTGGAACAGGGACAGACAGAGATGGAGAGAAAGAAAACATCTGACAAATCAACTAAGAAAACCAACAGTCAGCCATTTTGCTTGGTAAGCCAGTACGAGTGCGAGCGGCACAGCTATATGCACGCTCAGGGCAACGCCCCCACAGAGAGAGCGAGAGTGCGAGAGAGAGAGCAGCGCAGACGCAAACGCAGGCGACACAGTTGTCAACCGCATGACAGCTCCAGCGCGCGCATAATAAAGTCATATCGGGGCCTAACAAGCCCCCCCTCGCCGACACAGAAAAAAGCACCCGGGGTGGGGGGTTGTGTGTGGGGTGGCTCTCCAGCGAAGGCGGAGTGAGCGAGGCAGCGAAACCGGTTCGCGAGCATTTGTTGTCGGTTTGCTCTGGCAGGTGACAGAGCATCGACATCAGCATACGCTCCGAGAGAGTGAGAGAAAGAGAGAGAGTGGAAAATCGATCAGAGTTCCCAGGTCCAAGTCCAGTCCAGTCTCTTTTCCAGTCCACGTCCAGTGTCGCGTCTCTTCATCGTCACTGTCACACTGGGCTGGCTGGCTGGCTGCTGTCTGTCACTCACTCACTCTCGCACCACTCTGCTGGCATAGTGGTGCTCGCTCTGTCTCGCGCACGCCCTGGCCCGCCTCGGACTGCTGCTCTCTCGCTCGCTCCGACCTGCGCTCAGCTGACAGTTCAATCGGTTCGTCGTCGTCGGCCGCTGCTGCTCGTCGCTGCTTCGTCGCCGAGCCCGGCAGCAGTGATTAGTTAATTTTCTCGTTGCGCTCAAACAGAACAGACGTGCGGTGCGCGTAGCAGAGTAGCAGAGTAGTAGAAAGTGTACGAAAACAATAACAGACGTAGCAAGTAGCAAGAAGCCAGTAGCAGGAGTACGAAACGATAAACCAAGTGCAAGCCAAGTGCATCGCGAATCGTGTGACTAGAGAGTGAAGTCTCCATTAGGCGCTACCGACAAGCGACAGACAAGTGCGTGGCTCCGTGGTTCCCAACAAATGGCCCTTGAGGATCGCTGCAGTCCACAAACAGCGCCCAGTCCACCAGGTTATCCCTACGCCACCACCAGCATCAGCAGCACCAGCACCAGCAGCATCATCACCGCCCTCGACATGAGTCTGCAGCATCCCCAGCAGAGCCCGCCACCCGCGCCGGTGGCCGCGCTCTACCATCAGCAGCAGCAACAGCTGCAGCACCTGCACCAGCTGCAACAGCTCCAGCAGCTCCACCAGCAGCAGCTGGCTGCCAGTGCCGGTGTCTTCCCCCATCCGGCAGTGGCCTTCGAGGCGGCAGCAGCCGCCGCCCACGCGGCTGCACTGCAGCAGCGTCTGAGCGCCAGCGGTTCGCCTGCTTCCTGCTCCACACCCGCCTCGTCCACGCCACTGACCATCAAGGAGGAGGAGGGCGACTCCATTATGGGCGACGGCAGCTTCCACAACCAGACGCACACCACCAACGGCACGGCCACCGAGGATGAGGACGACGACGACATCGATGTGGATGTGGATGACACGGCTTCCGGACGCCTGCCCCCGCCAGCCCATCAGCAGTCCACGGCCAAGCCCTCGCTGGCATTCTCCATCTCGAATATCCTCAGCGATCGCTTCGGAGACGCACCCAAGCAGCAGAAGCAGCCGGGATCCGGATCCCCAAACGCCTCGCTGGAGTCCCAGGCCGCTGCTGCGGCCGCGGCTGCTAGCATTTTCCGGCCTTTCGAGGCCAGTCGGGCAGCCGCCGCCACGCCCTCCGCCTTCACGCGGGTGGATCTACTGGAGTTCAGTCGGCAGCAGCAGGCAGCCGCCGCTGCAGCCACCGCCGCCATGATGATCGAGCGGGCAAACTTTCTCAACTGCTTCAACCCGGCCGCCTACCCACGCATCCACGAGGAGATCGTCCAGAGCCGACTGCGCCGCAGCGCCGCCAACACGGTGATCCCGCCAGCCTCCAAGATGAGCGAACCCTGCGCGGAGAAGTCCGCCCTGGGCTCCCTTTGCAAGACCGTCTCCCAAATCGGTCAGCCCACCATGACCACGACCTTGCCCCCGCAGCTGAGCAGCTCCAGCAGTCTGGCCAACAACCTGGCCAGTCCGCCGCCCGCCTCGAACGCCTCCACGATCAGCTCCACCTCGACGGCGACCAGCTCCTCATCCTCCAGCTCCTCGGGCTGCTCCTCGGCCACCAGCTCCCTGAACTCCTCGCCCAGCAGTCGCCTGGGCGGCAGTGCAGCGGCCAATGCCAGCAGCCCCCAGCCCCAGCCGATACCACCACCCTCCGCCGTGAGCCGCGACTCTGGCATGGAGTCCTCGGACGACACACGCTCCGAGACGGGCTCCACGACCACCGAGGGCGGCAAGAACGAGATGTGGCCCGCCTGGGTCTACTGCACCCGCTACAGCGATCGTCCCAGCTCAGGTTAGTAGAAGCCGCTAAAACAATCTCTAATAAGTGAGGGTTGAGGGACACTGCCAAAAGGGGAACTGCATAAGGATGGTGTTCCACAGGGGAATGAATGTGTGGGATTCTATGTGAGACATAAGAACGGGATCAGGTTACGCGCGTAGACCACCCCCAAGGAGCGGCGGCGGCGCGGCATTCTTTTATCCATCATTGTTTTGGGTCATAAATTCGAAGGACACTGCAACAATTAGGAGACACGCGGACAATGGCAATGACTGCAATGACTTGGACTCCTATTCTGAATCCGAATCCGATTCCGATTCAGGGCCGCACGCAGCGCAGCGCAGCGCTACGTTTGAAGAGGCGACACTTTATGTGACAACATGGAGCGCAGGCAGCGACCGGGCCGTATATCGTCGTTTGCTTATCGCCGACAAGGAAGCGGCCGGGACGAGTAGGAGTGGGAGTACACGACCAGAAGATCGTAGATCGAAGGTCAGAAGTCACGCACACACGCCACAGGGCCGCAGGGAACCTAAAATGTGCTGACGATTGACGGGGGCACACACAAAGAGACAGACAGACAGACAGAGAGAGAGAGAGAAGCCGCAGGAAAACTCTACTCCTCCCTCCATTTTCGCTTTTCACGATTTTCTTTTCTTGGAGTCTGTGTTAATTGACAAGTTAAGTGCTTTTTTATGAGTGGAAATGGCTTTTTAATTTGGTGTGGATGCAATCGATGGCATCCCATAAACGAGGCGTTGATAGCCAGCCAGATTAACGTTGAGTGTAGAGAGCTGCTCAGTGCTGCCATTCCCCAATGGGAATTAATCAAAGCATCATCGCGCTTCGAGTCAATTTAATTATAATTTACAATGTGTGGAAATCTAATAAGCACTTTGACAGTCACTCTGTTCTCTCTCACTCTCTCTCTCTGTCTCGATGGATGGCACTGCCAATTAGATTGAGAACTGGGGACGTCCGAGAACGCCACTAATTAGACGGCTTAAAATTTGCCTAAAATATGCCTGCCTGACACGAGGCGACTCGGGTTCGTTAGACCCAACCCGGCAGCCCTCTGACAGCTGACAAATTGAACACTTCCCCGCCGTCACGCCAGGAACGGGGAAATAGCGAAAGAAAGAAAGACAGAACGAAAGACAAAAAAAGAGGCATATGCTAATTAAATCATTAATATTATTAATCACATGTGAGACTTTTATATGCAAATGCCCCCAAAACTAAACTCTGTTTTCTCTTCTCTTTTTTTGTACTTAAAGGACCCCGCTACCGCCGCCCCAAACAGCCAAAGGACAAGACCAATGATGAGAAGCGACCCCGCACGGCCTTCTCCAGCGAGCAATTGGCCCGCCTCAAGGTAAGCATCACATACATAGAGCCATGTGGCATCCATAGCTAGACTAGCTCCGAGTAGATTCCCTTGTTGTGTCATATTTGCAGCAAAATATTTACACATATTTTCCGTGAACCCCGCGGCGATTGCATCCTGGCAACCGCATGTCCTGCCCCGGGCCGTACTTAACCAATTAGACACGCTCATATCTCACACGGACTTGCATCTTCTGGCAGTCTTCGGGGTGCCTCTTTCAACTCAAACCGCAAATAATTGATTTGCCTTACCTACCTTACCTACCAACCCAGCAACCCAGCAAACCCAGCAGCCCAGCAACAACCTCCATAGATCCCATACCATCCGTATCTGTGCCTTCCCGTACTCATCCCCGACTCTCTTCTCTCTCTATTTTTCTACTTGCAGCGTGAGTTCAATGAGAATCGCTATCTGACGGAACGGCGACGCCAGCAGCTGAGCGGAGAGCTGGGCCTGAACGAGGCCCAGATCAAGATCTGGTTCCAGAATAAGCGGGCCAAGATCAAGAAGTCGAACGGCTCCAAGAACCCCCTCGCCCTCCAGCTGATGGCCCAGGGACTGTACAACCACACGACGGTGCCACTGACCAAAGAGGAGGAGGAGCTCGAGATGCGCATGAATGGCCAGATCCCCTAAAAAGGGGGGCGTGCGTGCCGAGGGGGTGTGTGCAATACAAATGATGGGTTGGGGTTGGGGTGTACAAATGGTTCTCATGTGATATAATTGTAATATATTATCTATCAGCTAGCCTATACATTAAGTTATATAACTAGCAAATTCGATATGTAAGTTGTTGGCGTATTTATTTAAACCATCCCGGAGAGATGGCGGACAGCGGAAAGTATTATGCTATATCCGAAATCAATCCCAAATCTAATATTCTTCTAACACCTAAAAAAGCTTCAACTTTCAAGCGTTTATTCCTACACAAAAGATACATGTAATGGAAAGTACTTTATATATATGCACCTATGATATGTATCGTCTATTTAATCTCTGTAAATTAAGTAACTTAACTGTTCCCCTTAGCTTAATTTTGTAGTTTAAATACAGCCCCACAGAGGATAGCTATGAATGAGTATTTTTAGTTCTTAAGTCGGCAAAAGTAAAGTCTTGTTATGGATCCAATAAGAGCGCACAAAAGAGATGCAACAAAAATATTTGAAAGAAAATTCCAAGGAAATGCATGTGCTAAAACAAGTTCAAGAAAAGAAAATCTATACAAAACATATAAAAAAATGAATAAAAAAAGATTTAAAAAATGTTAAAACAAAAAGCCCAAATCGATTTAATTTATAGCGAATTTCATTCGCAGATTATTGGCGACTTTGGTTCATCCCCTATTCCCTGCAGTCAGATCAAAGGCCGTCGGAATTTTTAAGTCATGTAAACTTGTCACCAGGCAGGAGGATGGTGGCTGCGGGGTGGTGACTACTAAGTAATGCCGCTAATTGCACAATCAGAATCAAAATCGGGGCAGTGTCTGGCCTGAGTGACGGCAACAGCATTGGCTGCGAATCAGAATATTCCTCCACACCACACCACACCACTCCTCACTGCCATTCCGCCGTTTAATTAAAGACACAAATTTTGCATATAAACAAATATCTGCGAAAAGACAACAGAGACGGCGGCGGCAGCAGCAGCAGCAGCCCCACCGACGCGACGAACCATCAAAAAAGAGAGGAAAAGCCGCAGGGAGTCGGACATCAAATGATTTATTGGCGCGGATCTTGCAGTGAGCGGCGTTAATTTGCTGAAAATAAATGCAGAATGCGAGAATGTGCATAGAAGATACTCGACTCGATGGGGTAGGGATCTCTGGGGTAGATGGGCAGCTGACATTTACTGGCAAGCGTTGATGTACATAAATGCCCGTCGATCCGATGATCACATTGCTGGCTCGCTGCCTCGCTGCCTCGCTGCCTGCCTACATATGAAATACGAATATGAATCGATGCCAAACGCTAATTGCAGCAGCTTGACGATCGCAGAGCGGGCTGGTGGAGAGCAGAGGAGAGGAGTGGAGAGGAGAGTAGCTTGCATGTCTCTCAAGGCGGATTTAAATCAGCCGTATTACAGAGGCGCAAATCCATTTGTGCACGTAATGAACCAATTAGACAATTTGCCCATTAGCCATACATCACACAAACACACAACACACAGACACAGAGACAGACAGACAGACATATTGCCCCAATCTGTCAGACTTTTTATAGACGTATTTGCCGGCAATCGTTTAGCTGCAAATCCAATCAAATAAAAACGAATACACATTGAGGTTTTTTCGGTGCTTACTTTGAATACCCTTTGCTTGGGGAATTATCTAATTTCAAAGTACTCATGCAATGAATTTTAATGGCTAGCCCTCTAATGAATCATTTAAGTAAAGTATATTGATTCATCGATTTGATTGTGGGGTAAGGTAAGGTAACTAACTGCCGCTCACGACTCTATCTTTATTGGAAAGTAGCGTGTTTAAGTGAGTAATAATCGCAAAGGCAGCAGTACGAGTAATTGAGTGTACATATTTTAGTTGGAACCATCAAAGCAATAACCAATTACCTTCACAATTCCACAATTGATTATTTATTGTATATAGATATCAGGAGTACCTACACCAAGGGCTCAAATCTCTCTCTCTCAAGGGTATTCCCACTACCCCCACTCAGCCAAGTCCCAAGTCTTTCATTATTACTACCATTTTTTGTTTGGTTTCGATTCGATACCAAAGCACAAACACTTTCAACACTTCTAATTAGCAGAAATTGCCAAGTGACACACTAAATTTCACTTTCCGACAGCCAGCCAACGAAATGGCACTCCAATGGCGCATACAATGTAGGGAGGCATTTAGCTCGGGAGTCGAGACTGGAGTTGGAGTTGGAGATGGATATATGGGGATGCAGATGGAAGTGGAGTTATGGCAGATGCTGGGGGCAGGGGGTTGCGATCCATCGAGCGAGCTATTAAAAAGCCACAAAAACTCACATATGCTCCATAAGTCAGTGGCATATGCCCCCTCCTGCCCCTTCTCGATACGGTCTGTGTGGGCGCATACCCTGCCGCGGCAGTCGCATCCGTGATTTATGCGCCTTTGACGTTCACTACAAAATACAGAATCTGAAGGCGCTCTGTCTGAAATGGTGGTGGGGAGGGGAGGGAGTACCCTTTGATATCGAGGGGCCTCGGACACGTGTCATACACATCGCTAATTGCATTTTTGGGGGTGGTGTGTGGTGTGTAGTGGTGTGGTGCATTTTGCAGTTTTGTAGTATTAATTGCCGCCGCCGCCGCCGCGACTCTAGTACGTAAAAATGTCGTAGAATGTGGTGTGGTGGCGGCATTTGCTAGATTTATTCCCCCCTCGCGGCAATTGGAGCTGCCACTTGTTTCCGCTTCGCTTTATCAATTGATTTACGATGGTGATGCGAATGCGAATGCGAATAAACTGAAATGGAAATGGAAACTTCCCCATCAAATGGAATATAAAATACTTAAGCATTACGATTACGAGCCACTGATGTTCGCCATTTGCAGCGGCAGTCTCCAGTCCCTCAGTCCCCCAGTTACAGAGAGTTGTCAGTGTGGCTGCTCTGTGGCTGTTGGCATTTCATAATCGCTGCTGCTGCTGCTGCTGCTGCCAGTTCCATGGAAAGTGCACTCAATTATGGCCAACAGACAGGCGCTCGCTCCAAGTGCTGCTCTCTCGCTCTCCTGCTCTCCCGCTCTGGCTGCCGCTCTGGCGCTACCAATGGCATGAGGAGTATCTCGCAAGAGTATCTCATCTCACATTATGGGGCTGCCAAGTCTCCAACTCCAACTCCGAATCCGACTCCATCTGAGACTCCGTCTCAGGCACAGCCTAAACAAACATTCAAATGCCCAGCACACTTGGCTTGGATTTTCAGCAGAAGTCAACGCCAACATGGCCAGAAAGAGCAGAGGGAGGAGGGAGGAGGGGATATGATCTCCCAGAGTCTCAGAGTCAGACATGGCATAGGCCTCGGCATCATCATCATCATCGTCAGCATCGTCATCATCATCCGCGAAGCCGTCAACTCGAGACGTCAATGCTATGTTGACTCAACGCATTTGATAATCGGCTTGCGTATATGCCCCATCCCATGCTATTCCAACCCATCCCATCGGATCCGATCTCATAGGATCGCGAGAGACCCCTTTAGCAGCGCATCCCCTGGCGCTTAGATCTGGCCAAATATTTGTGACTCCCATTGTGAGCGAGTCCGCGAGTGTGTGTTCAATTTGTTGGCTGCTAATTGCTGCGCTGCTTGCGCCTTTGTTTGGCCGGCGATTTGCACCTTTTTAGCTGTTAGTTGGCCGCTAACTGCTCTCAATGCTCCGCTAATTGAGTTGGCCAACACGGCCACCGCCCGTCTCTTCCTCTCCCTCCCTCCCTCTCGTTGGCCAGTTGAATAACCAGATTCAAACGAACCTCCCCACCCCCCACCCAGCTAATGGGCAATGTCGCACGTCTATGACAAGTATCTGGCGACGGCTCTAAGGTCCTCTCCAGCTGCGGTGCCTTTTTCGGCTGGGCACTCCGGGCACTACGGGCTCTGGACTCCGGATGCAATTGCTGCCATTAAATCTTTAATTTGTTAACAAGCAAATTGAATTGAAATTCCATTTATGAGCAATATCAAAACGGCCATAAATATATTATTGTTATTATGGAAATTGGGGGAGAGCCGGGGAGCCCGTGGGAGCTGGCACTGTATGCATCTGGTGGATACCTCAGCGGTAGGTCTTCCTCTGGCACTGGCACTGGCACTGCCTCAATGATGACATTATTAACATTATTTTGTGCTTATTAATGCCCGACCATAAAACGAACATTATTTTTATGTAAATGTCATTGAGGTGTCTCTGCAGCCGGCTGCAGAGTCGATAGAGAAACAACAACAAAAAAAACAATTATTAATTTGAACTGCGGGTCAAGACACCGCAAGGCTGTTAAGCAACTCACCAAAAGACACCGACGACGACGACGACAGAGACTGAGAGAGAGACTGAGAGACCCCGCCTCGAATGCGGCGGATTCCGTCTAATTGAAATGCAACAACAACAACAGCAGCCACCAAGCGAAAGACTGACTGACTGACTGACTGGGGGGAACGACTGAGCGGAAGAGTGGCCAGAAATGCATTAGCCAAAAGATACATTCTGGCTGGCAGTGGCCGGCTGCAGTGGAGGCCACCCCAGGAGCAGGCATGCGTACGAGTCAATGCCAAACCAAAGACAAATGATCCCCAACAATGGACAGCAACAACAGCAACAGCAACAACAAAACATGTCAGATAATGACAATATTTTGGCATTTGAATATGACAAACAATACAAACCAAATGCGCCTGCTCCTGCTCCTCCTCGTGCTGGAGAAGTGCAGCAGGAAACTTGTCATTTATCATGCGATGAAATGCCAGGCCAGAGGAGTACGAAATTGATCGCCGGCATTTCACCATTACGGCATCCCAAACGATCTCTCTCTCCCACTCTCTCTCTCTCGCTCTCGCTCTCGCTCTCTGGTGCCCCCAATCATATATCAAAATCTCACGTACTCCTACAGACGCGCGCTATGCTTGTGGGTGGCCCCCAAAAAACGTTGGTAGTTCCGCCAAAGGATTCTGCTCCCACGTTTAATTAATCAAGCCGTGCAAACAGTGTCCTGTGTCCACATACAAAAAATACAACAACCAAAAAAAAACGCACACAAATTACGAACAAAAATGTTTGCACAATGAAACATATTTGTTTCGTATTCGATTCGAGACCTAAGGAAGGGAAAGGAAAGGAAAGGGTAGAGGCCGTGGATGTGCCAGACGAAAGCTGCAGATATGGAAAAATAAATTAAATTTATTTAACTTAAAAGGAAGAGAATATTCCCAAAATGAAAACTAGGATAAATAAACAGAATTAGAGGAAGCAACCCACGGAATTATTAGTATAAATCTATTAAAGGTAACTCAATCCAAAATGTTAGAAGTAGATCCCCCCCCAAGGGTATCCCATCGTCTCCTCCAGTGTTGACACCTTCACAAAGTGCTGCATTTTTTGTGCAGCCAGAACTGGTTGGGAAAGCTCCCCGCATGCCAAAACAAATTGTTTTCCATATGCAAAGTGGGAAAAAGAGACCCACACAGACACACAGGCACACAAGGGTTAATTGGTGGCACGGCCAGAGCTTCGTAAACAAATTCAACGCTGATTCTACGAGCAGATGAGAGCGAGGAGGAGCTACCCCAACACTTGGAATTGGATTCGCTTACCTCACACCACACCCCAGCTCAGCCCCCTTGTGGCAGTGTAAAAATAAACATTGTTCGCGCCAGTTGTAAAATTTTCAAATTAAAAACGTGATCTCAGCGCGAATTGGAAAGTAAATTATTTGATTCTGCACTTTTTACAGCGCCAACACCAACACCAACACCAAAACCAGCGCCGGAACCGGAGCCGGAGCCCAACCCCAAAGCCCAAACCCAAAGCCAAAGCTGAAGCGAAAGTGCTGAAAGCTCAATAAAGCAAACAACGAAAAAAAAGAGAGAAGCAGGAAAAGCGAGGAAAGCGAAGACAAAAAAAAAAGGGAAAAACAGGGCCAAATGCAGCCTGAACATTGGCGCAATAAAACGAACCATGGGATGGGTTGTGGGTTGCGGATGGGGGGCGGCTGGGGGTGCGAACGCAGCAGAAAAAAGGATGTGTATCCTGCCCGAATGTGTTGAAAATCGCGCGCCGCCGTTGGTTATCTCTCCATTCAGGAGCCACAACCCAAGAGTCCAAGGGCCCACGACTCAGGAGGCAGAAGGCAGGCGGCAGGACTGAGGACGCAGGACGCAGGACGCAGCAGTAACGGTTTTTATCTGTGTTCGTGCAGCGCTTTTGAGCACGAACCGAGGCCATAACTCAGACATGCCCCCACCAGTACGGCAGGCTGCAGGGGTGGATACAGTACGGCTGTGTGTGTGTGTGGTGCGGAAACGGAAATGCGCCACAAGCAGTCCCGCTGGGTTCAGCGGAGTTTTTGTGCTCAGCTTTTGCCCCACTGTGCCATGGACGACGCCTTAATTGAGGTACAAATTGAGCTTTTGTTGCCATTGCTGAGCTTCTTTCGCTCTTGCTCTTGCTATTTCCTTTATGTTTTTGTTTTTTTTTTGTGTTGTATTCTTAGGAAGAACAATGGGCTCTTGCCCAACCCCAACAAAAAGGAGTGGGTGGTGGGAGGTGGATTCGCACTGGGGCGAGATTTAATGCGCTGAAAAACCCTGCCACCTCCCCCTTTTCTTTTTATATACTACTACTCTGCTTTTTTGATGGCAATAAATTCGAGTGCCGCCTGCTGCCTGCTGCTGGCTGCTGGCTGCGAGTGAAGCGTTTTAGTGTTTGCCGGGGGTAATTGCAGTTTTATAGCAACTAGTTTTCGAAACGGATGCGACTTTGATGTGATTTTTATGGCACTCAGGCCCCGGCAGTTCGTTGGAACGCGAAGATTCCAAATACCCAGAGAGACAGCGACAGAGACAGCGACAGAGTCAGAGTCAGAGACAGAGACAGGTCTAAATGTAATTAGTGCGATAAAAGGGAGAAATGGCTGCAGCGAGGGCAGAGTAATTGAGCCGATCTAGCACGAAGAAGTGAGAGGATACATGTAATGTAATTCAGCTGAAAGATACACCCAACACGCACTCGCAGATACTTAAGCTCGAATTTCAAATCAAATCACACTCATTATTCGAATAGAAGTCAAGGCGAATAGGCGTTGATATAGGGAAAGGGAACACACAGGGAAACAACAAAATTCAATAAACTTTGGTAGCTGCCCATAGAAGGGCAGCTGAGTCTTGGCTCCACCAATATTGTATGTAGATTTATATCCAAAATAATATAAAACAAAAGCATCTACTCATATATTTTGCCTGGGAAGTACGCGTATATCCATCATCTAATTTTAATTACATTTTTCGTAATGAGCGCAATGAAATGACACATAGTTTACGTATCCATAGGGTACATTAGCACACGAGCGGAAATGAAATGAAAATGTATTCAAATAAATGAACTTGAAGATACAAATGCATTCCAAAAATACTTTATTATCTGGCTGATGGATGTACACTCAAAATGGAACAAGAAAGGAAGGCTATCTGCTGAAACGTCGCTAGATGGTCACTCGATTCGGTTTCAGATAGCTAAAACCAAACAAAGATATGGGACAGCTAAGAATCGGCTAAAGCTGCATTAAAATATATCTCAAATGCATTTATCAATTAAATCCAATTTGTGCAAGCTCCAGCTCAGTTTTCTCAGCCTAATCAAAATACATAAATTATTACACCCTTTCCAAGGCGCTAACTCAGGGAACGAGCTCTGCTGTGTCCTCTGCTCTCCCCTCTGTCTGTCTGTCTGTCTGTCTTTCTTCTCCTCTGGCAATCTCTCTTAAGCTGCGTGCATGGGTGGGGGACTCTCTTCCGTTTCGTTTCTGTGGATGTGCCATTCCAGATGATTGCAGTCTGCGGATTGCCTGACCAAGATCATTACAAGTACAATGCTAAACGCTGTTTTACTTTGCTGCAATTTGGCGCCGCAGCACCAGCAACAGCAACAGACACAAGACCAAACCAAACCGAACTGAACCCAACAGACCCGTCCAAAAGCCTGATGTGGCTGTGGCTGTGGATGAGGATGCGAATGATGATCATGATGTTCAGCGAGGAGTCAACGCAGCAAACGAGCCGCAAAACTACTGTCGATGTTGCCGCCTTCCGTTGCCCCCAGCCACAGCTTCATCCTCCGCTGCAGCCAGCGCTGCTGCCTGTGGCGCAGCTTCAGACGTCGTGTGTGGTCCAGTCCACTGTTTATCCTCCCTTTTGGCCGGCTCTTGGCGCTCTTAGCCGCTCTCTTAGGCTGCAGACAGGAGGCTAAGAGCCAGGCCAGCCAAGCCCCACAGTAGCCACCTCACGTAGTCGTGGCCGCGATGCGCCTCGATCGCCAAAGTGTCAATAATTTTAAGTGCATTGCATTTTTGTGGGATTCGCTCTTCGCCATGGAGCAGCTCGCTCTTCGGCAGTGGAGTTGGAGCTGCAGTTGCTGCTGCTGCTGCAGTGGCCTCTGCCTCGAATCGCATACATATTAATCACTCCTAATGGACTGCAATTGAATTTCAAGTAATCATCGAGTGCCTCGAGTTGGGGCCAGAGCTTAATAGCCGCCGCCTTGCTGTCCACTCGCTCGCTCGCTCGCCAATGGGGCACACAGATACTCAGATACTCGTAACGTCAGAGTCCCAGTCAGAGTCCCAGTCAGAGTCAGTGGCAGTGGCAGAGGCGACTTGGGTGGTCCAGATGCCGTGTCCGAGACGACTTGAGGTTCGGTTCGGGTATGTAGAGGGCTGTTCGTTGTTGCGGCTGTTTGTTGTTGTTGCTGTTGCTGCCGCATTTTGCTGCAGCCAGCCAGGGCCAAAGGTTTTTTTGCAAGCCCAAATCGCGGAAAAGCATTTTACACGCTTCCACGCTGTTTCTGCTGCTGTTGCCTCCTCTCGGCTCCTCTCTTAATGGTGCAGATGATGATGATGATGATCCTCACATCATCAGGCGGCCATTCTCATTCTCTACGCCCCCCCACCCCCTTGGTATTTTATTTGGAAAATCCGATTTTGATAGCCGCCACCCCACACCGAATAAAAAAACACATTAATGACTGCAATTTTTCATAATGGGTAATTAAATGCGGTTTGAAAATTGATTTTCGTTCCTCGCTGATCTTCCATGGAAATTCCAAACTGATCGGATCGCTCGCTCTCACTCTCTCTCTCTCTCTCTCTCTCATACGGTAGCAGATCTCGATCCCGATCCCGATCGCTGATGAGCATCATTAGTTAAGCGTCGAATTCCAGGTAAATCGAGAGAGTCCCATACCCCCACCAGTCGAAGTTGGAGTCACCTGCAGCCGTTCTTCTCTGGGGACAAACCTCAATCGATCGTCTCTGGAGTCGGACAACATGTACTGCTGCTGCTGCTGCTTCTGCTTCTGCTTACTGTCTTTTGAGAGATTGAAAAATTTGAATCGACAGCCACGGCAGCCATATAATTTCTCCCGATCCTTGTATTCGCATCGATCATTGACCACACTCGTAGTCAGAGTCAGAATCAGAGTCGCAGTCCCAGTCCCAGTCGCATGCCCACAAAAAATGAACACAGAACCGAAACACAGTTTCGGTAAAAACTCCAGAGACAAGTTGACATGGTTTCAGTTCCAGTTGCAGTTGCAGTTGCGGTTCGTTCGCCCCCTGGTGGCCTGCTGCTGGCCTGCTCCCCTCACTCTGACTCTGGCTAATTGACAAGATCGTTTCTAATTAGACCACCGGGCGGGCGGTTTTCCATGGCCCTGCCTGCCTGGCCCTCTGCAGCTCTGTCGCTGCACTTTGCATCTCTGGGCAAAGTGTCGCGTGGAGCAGAGTCGCTTTGTTGGGTAATTTACACGGGCAGGTGTCACAGCAGACCAGACCAGACCAGCGGGGCAAAAGGGAAAGGCCAGCGATGGAGACGCCACGGAAGAACAAATGGAGACGGCGAGGACGACGACGAGTGTGGCCCCGACTGTTGCGGGGTCTGCGTGTCCGCGTGCTGTTGGCGATAAATTATGGCTTAATTAAACCAAAAAAAAATATACACACACATACGATGTAGTTCTCTCATGCATAATTAAAATTCAAGTTGCTCTTTGGGTAATTATCGCCGCACATTTTTCACTCATTGGACATATTCATCAGCGGCTTATCCGGATCAGGATCGAGACTCGGCAGTGAGCCGAGCCAAGCCAAGCCAAGCCCAGCCACTTAGCCCTGCGATCGGACAGCAGATCGTAGAATATCATCGGACAGCATTCTGTCACCGAAGTCAATCAATGTGGCAATGAGTCAATGCAAGTGAACAACCAACCAAACAACCAACGAACCAACCATTCATCAAGCGCCTTGCCATTCGGTGATTAATCTCACTGGAGGCGAGCAAAAGTGTTGAGATGGTCCCGAGATGGATGGATGGATCGATGGATGGATGAACTGATGGACTGATGTCTAGTTGTGATTGAGCTGCGGACACTGATCTTGTGAGTCATGCAATTATTGGATGTCTCCTTCTTATCGGGGTGGGTAGAAAGTGACAGAGAATAGCCCGAGTTTCAATTGCTTTGATGAGAGTTTTGTACAGTGACAAATGTGCGACAACAAATCACTTTCAGTGGATAAGGATCATTCGCTGTTGGATCAATTGGAATGGGTATGGATTAGAGTGCAAGCGAAGAGCAATTCCACAAAGGATTGTCGCTTAGAGCGAGTCCGTTGATCGCTCATTCCAAGTGCATGCAAAATGTTAATCCCCTGGCCCATTCCAGAGCCAGAGCCAGGTGGTCGGTCCCCCTACGATCTGTCATCTGCATACGACCCTTGAGTCGGCGGCAACAGGTTCGTTCGCTCTAGATTTCGGGGCAACTTGCCGTGTGGTCCACAAACAATTGAGCCATCAGCGTCAGTGACCAAAAAAACCAACAAAAAAAAAAAAGATTGGTAAACCGAAACCAATATCAACACCAAGCTGCCTTTTTGTGCCAACTGCCAACTTTTATTAACCGAAGAGAACCAGCGAAGAGCGAAGATACAAAGGGAGTAGAGCAGAGCAGAGCAGCGCAGAGTGGAGTGGAGTGGAGTGGCCCACGCTATGGCACTCAAGTGCCAAATCATGACATGGCATAAGGCAGTTACAGATACAGATTCGGATCCACATGCAGATACAGATTCATGCCCAGATTGATCCTGCCAGTGTGCCAGGCGACGCAGTACGTGTGGCCCTCCTCGATGAAGCGCCTCCAAAGTACCAGGAATCAACCACTCAACGGCTTAAGTGTGCGCCATACAAACATCGGATCCCTACAGCCAACAGCCAACAGCCTCCAGTCATGAGGCATGAAAAAAGGTCGCACGATCATCAGGGTTGAGGTGGATCCACAGCCACATCCACGTCCACATGCAGATCAGATCCATCGCAGCCAAGCCAGCTGCAGCCTCTTAATTTGACACAAAACAAGATCAAATGTCACTCATCATAACTGGGAGGCGAGCCGAGGCGATGCGATCGAGAGAGAGAGAGGAGCACGTATGCATATGAGCATAATACTAATGAGCAACATCGATCTCCCCCTGCCCTTGCACCGACTCGGGTTTTGGGGTACGGTTTCAGTTTCGGCTCTCGGCACTCTCCTGCTGCCTCTCTGATCATCGTCTCTTAATATGCAGGCGCGCATGCTCCGGCTCCGACTTCGAGTCTGAGTCTGACCGACTTAAGATTGCCAAGTGGCAACCACAAGAGCGACAACAGCATTGTTGTACCTCAACTTGTGCAACTGTCACAGGCCGGTGGGTCTGGTCTTTGTGCCCAGGAGCCCAACGAACTCGGGGGTCCCTGAACCGCTTCCCGTTTGGCCTGAGCCTGGGCCTCGGCCTGGTCTAATGCGCACGCCCCATGCATAATGAATGCAGAGGGTTCGTTCCCTTTCCCACTCCACCAGCTCCCCGTACCAACGAAAGGTAAACCTTCATAATTTTCGGTGACATTTCCTCCTTGTGGCCACTTTCAACAACTGCAACGTGGATTTATGACTTTTAATTTGTATGTCCGACTCGACACTCGATTAATTGGACCTCCCCGGAGCCACATGGCTACTGTGCATATCATTTAGGTTACGGTTTTGTTATATCTTTGACTGAGGGTTCACCGGGGATGGAATGGGAGGGGATGGGATGTCTCTTTGCGGCTCATTTAGGATGTCATTTGATGGGTCGCCATGGAGTGCGGAAGAAACTTTCACTTCGTTTTAATTCTTTGTTGATTACCAATAATGTTTATACACTTTCAGGGGGATATTCTAATTTACTGCAGATGTTGGGAATAAAAAATAAGAATTCTGGTCCTGCGATTCTATCGAAAACTTTGGCAAAATCAAACTGATTTATTTATTTTTAAGTAACTTAACGAGCTGTAATCATATATATTTAATATATATACAATACTATATTTCCTTGTTTTTAAAACCAACTGAGAATTTCGCTGTTGAGGTTTTCTTTCCCTGCTTGATTGCTTGATTCCAATCTCTTGTCACACCTGCCTGGCTTCACCCCTTTAACTCTCATGGTAGGTACTGGTCGTATTAGCCATAATTGTATGCAGTGGACGTGTTGTCTGGACTGCATGGGGAGTGTACTATTAAATGGTTGATGGGACTGGGACTGGGACTGGGATTGGGAATGGGACTGGGACTTCTGCTTCTAGGAATGTGCGACCTTGCCACTGTTTTGTGGCTGATTGTTTGCAATTTGTGAATTCCCCCCGGGTTGCGGTTGCCTTCGGTGTGTGTGTGTTTGTTGTTCATATTTTATGCAAGTAATGTTTTGATTTGTTTCGTTGACTCTCTTCAGGTGGAGGCACACACCCACGCCACAAATCCTAGTCCCATTCCCAGACGCGATCAATTTCTGTTTTGACAGTTCTGGCTGTCAGGGGAGTTGAAGTGTGTCTAATTGATGTTCCACTGCCACTCTGCCTGGCTGCCACACCACTGCCACAATGCCACTGCCACTGGCACTGTTGTGTGTGGAGGGCAGGTCACAGATGTTTAACCATGTAAACAGTTGCAGGAGTTTAATTTTAATCGAAAAACCAATATCAAAGAAGAGAAGATAAAGGACGGGCAACAGGGAGGGAGGAGGGCACACTCGAGTGACATCTGCTGGTTGTCCTGGTGACAGTTTTATAACACTTTAAACATTATTTGGGCTTTGGGTTACGTGTTTATTGCCATGCCCGGCCCTGCCCAATCCCCTCTGCCACAGAGTCCTTCGTCGCAGGGACATGCGTGTCCAATCGCGTTAAGCGTCCGGCGACAGTGAGAAAAGGGTTGCCCGGATGAACTGGGTTGGGTCTCTGGAACTCTGAAACTCTGGAACTCTGCTCATTGGATACAATTAAAAGTGCGCTGTAAATGTGCCATGAAAATGCAATCCCAGGGTTGGGCCACATCGTTAGATTTTACGATGCGGCTTTGGCCGCGTCCCCCCGCCTTTAAGCCCCAAACCCCAAACCTCCCTAGAAACCCACCATCCCCATACATTCCCAATTGCCATTTCCGATTGCCTTTTCCTAATTGAATTGAAGCGGAAGCAGTCAGAGACACAAACTGCGAGTCCAGTAACTTCCAGTGAGTCACCTATACAAAGGCTGCCATCCGCAGGCTGCTCCATGCACACACTTTTGGCAGGTTCATAAACAGCTCCCAATTCCCGGCTTACCTTTCCTTCCTTACCTTACGCAAATGGCTTGTTTTGCATGTTAACAAGATACTTCCGCTCCTCGAATGGCACCGACTACCCCTCCCCTGCCCTGCCCAGCCCAGCCCACCCTCCTGATGGCCTGATGACTCGTTAGCAGCCAAATGGCTGAGCATGGAATGGAAATGTAATGAAATTTCCACATTTTCATATGTCAACGGTAGCTTTGAAGTATTTTCATTGCATAATTAACCCCAAGCCCACCCATCAGTCTGTTCGCTGCCTACACTAACCCCCATTTTCGAGCAGGTGGCAAAGGTATTTCCTTATGGTTTTTGTTTTGTTGGGGAAACTCCTAGTAGGGCTTTGAGGTGGCGTAGAAACTCGAACTATGAGGAAAACTGGGCCACAACTCAATCGATTTTCAGCTAAGAGGTCTCTGTTTCATTTGACAATCTTCATCTCTGCCTCCCACTTGCATTTGTCTAGACCACTTCTTGCTCCTCCTTAAAGTTCACCATCTTATGGTGGCCATAAAGATTCGTCTCTTGTTTCAGGCCGAGTACAGCTCAATAATCCACACCACACAGCGATGATACTCATTTGCTCCATCAGGGATTGTGCTGAATATATCGCAGATTTAGACTAAATCTCCCACACAACCACCAATATACCCTGACAGAAGGTATTATGCACTTTGGGTTAACTTCTGTGGTGCCTACGGATCTCCTGTTGAGATCTTCGATCCCCAGTAGCCAACTACTACATCATGTGAGTATCATGTTCTGCAAGCGTATCCAATGCCTCGGTTACCCAAAAGTTTGCTGGATTTCTCTCCTTCTCCTTCCTTTTCTTCTGGCGGTTTGGTGATTTTGTCTGCGCGCAGGCGTAATGAGGCAGAGGCAGCATCAACATCAACATCAGCATCAGCAGCTCCCAGCTCCAGCCAAAGCAACGCAGCAATGTCAAATACGCAGATCTTGGCATCAGATTGGCGCTACGTGGGTGGTCTTCCCGAGACTCTGGATCTCTCGTCAGACAGGCCACACCCACAGGCATACTTACATGCATACATACATATGCATGGGTGCCCATCAATGGGATCAATGAAACCGAGTGGCGAAGCGCAGCAGAGATGGGAGGCGCTGCAGGATGGGGGAAGCAATTGGAAGATTTGCATGCACCAGCCCCAAAAACTCATTAAGCCGCTGGGAATTAGATGCGCGGCCAGTGGGAGAATGGGAATGCTCGTAAATCTCGTGCTAGTTTTGGGCCAAAAGGGTGCCGCTCAGCCTATCCTTCCCCACCCATATCCATACCCATACCCCAGTGGGCATGGTGCTGGTGGCAGGGTGTGAGACGGCGGCTGAGCGCATTTCGTTGTAAGTTTGTGTTTCATTAATAATCCGAGACCGAAACGGAAAGCTGGCTGACTGGATGGTTGGTTGGCGGACTCTCTTCATAAATCTTGTGTCGCATAATTACAGTTAAAATTTATAAGCTTATCTCCTTAGCCGCAAATTTATTAGCGAACGAGCAGGCAGAGTCCAGCATCCAACATCCAGCACACAGCACACAGCATCCAGCCACCACGTCCAACGCTGAACGTTCGTCAAGTCGAATAATGTCGTTTGCCTGTCGTCTACACTGTACAAAAAAACCCCAACTAGAAATCGAGAATTGAATAGAGAAAAATTATAGAATGTATTTTTCTAAGGGATTTGCCATTCCTTTTTGCACTGTTTCGGGACTGATTGATTTAAATCTAGTTTAGATATGAAGTTTTGTAATCTTAGAGCACAATTTTCCTGCTTCGGGAACGCATATTTCTTTCAGTGCAGTTGCTCTCTGCCGTGGGTTTGAGGTGCCAGTTCCCGTTCCCGATCCATGCCCGTTCCCGGTTCGGCTGCGTTCGGTTCGCTCATTAAACGGTCTCCAAGTATCGGCTAAAAAATGTGTATTTAAAACGGCGTGAAAAACAATTTGTTGCCAATTTTATGACGCCTCGCCACTCAGCTGACCTTCTCCCTCCCCTCCACCACCCCTCTCTCTATCCAGTCAGCTCGTGCTGCTGCTCCTCCACCGTCTGCTGAGCTGTTGCTGGTGTTGGTGCTGGTGCAAAACAAATTCATTTGAAGTCTGTGGTCTTTGGGTACTAAGTGTCAACCCCATAGATTTATGCGTATTGTCTTTTTTTTCGGGTTACTTGCTCTCTCTCTCTCTCTCGCATTCCGGGAACACGGACTGGGGCCTGGGGGCCGACTCTGGCTCGGACTCAGACGCGAACTCGGATTCGGATTCGGACGCGGAGTCTGGCCAAGGCTGCGACCTGCCAGACATTAATCATTTGGCGGAGGGACAGGGACAGCGACAGCTCCAGCTCCAGCAGCGGCAGCATTCGAGGCGTTGTAATGTGTGTCCCTGAAGAGGGGGGAAGGGGGTTGGGGCTGGTAAGGGTTAAGGAGGCAGCGGGATTAATGTACGCGGGCAAGGTATTTGAATGGGCCTTTTTATGGTCACATTTATTGAATTTATAACGTAATATACTCGCACCCCACCCCAGACCCATGAGTCATGGAGATCCTGCTCCTCCTTGCCTGCCAATCCATTCGTAGCAAAGAACCAAAGTCAGGGTATCCCTGCATTCCGGTTCTCCAGACTGTCGCAGAGCCGTTAAAAAATTATGCTTAAACAAAATACTCTCCACTATAAATTCAACAAAATATTACAAAACTTAAATTGACTTTTTATGAAGTTATATCTCTGTCGCGCCGATTCCGACGCGTGCCATAAAAAATCACTTAAGAAATGCAAAAACTCCCACGCACACCCAGCACCCACACACACACACACACACACATGCAGGCCCAGCTCACGCACAGAGACGAACACGAATGGACATGCAAATAAAGTTTACGTTATTGCTCTCCCAAGGTGCTTTCACACAAGGTGGGGCATTCAAAGCGAGTGCTCTTAAAGTTGCCTGCAAATGTTTTCTCTCAATTGCGATTGTCTTGTAGCGAGAAAGAGACTGGTTGTTTTGCTCTGGAGATTGAGAATGCCTTACCCTGCCTAAATATCTTGTATACCTTGATTAAGCTTACGCTGGATCCGTGCACTCTCTCTCTCTCTCCCGATCTCTTTGTTCGCCCTGCTCAATGCACAAACAAATGTCGCCAACAATGAAACCCAAAACCAAACTGTAAATCATTCACGGCGAATTAAGACGTTTTTTTTTTGCGCAGGCCAAGGTGATGGCGAATTTGTTTTTGCTTTTAACGGTGCTGCCTTCGCCGTTAAGCACAACTGTCAAGCTTGTACAAAAGGGGTCGGGAGGGCCGCTCTCAATGCGTTGGATTTGCCATAATATGCAAAAAATTTAAATATTCAATAAGGCAACAACTATAACTGTTACACATAAAGTTTATTGCCCGCAGAAAAGATAAAGACAAAACAATAAAAAAAGGAAGTGTTTTGAAGCCGAAGATTTCTATACTCTCTTTGATCAGGCGTTGGGTTCTTATTAATAAAAAAATATTCGTCAAGACATGTGGAAGATCTTCCTCTGTCTTCATCTCTGAACCGCTCTCTCTCTTTCTCTCTCTGCCACCCACCCGCTGGTAAAACCCCATCGCCGCAATGACAGACACATTTAACACCTACACGATGTTGACGCTGCACTTTAAGCAAAGCTCTGCCGCCGTAGCCGTCGCGTTGACGCCGTTTTTGCCGTCAAGGTGTCAATTTGTGCCGTTGGCAATACTCACACACAAGACCACAAGCCCCGAGTGGTAGGGAGGGAGAGCCATGTGTGTGTGTGTGTATATGCAAATTTAATGGCTAAATTAGAGGAAAGAGAGAAACGAGGAAAAAAAGAGAATTTAATAATACTCGTAGTATAATGCTAGGCATCGGTCGGAGTCGTTTATTAACCGCGATTATGCTCAAAGATAGCGCTTTGAAATCCAATTTGCATAATGAATTTCATTCGAATGTAAGCCCCGCAATTGCGGCCAATCTCTTGATCTGCGCCAGTCCAAACCCAATCCAATCCAATCCAATACGATCCAATACGATCCAAACTTGGATTGTTAATTGAGTAATTAATGATGACGCCGACGCCTACGGCCAACCTCTGGACGATAGACCACCCACCTGGCCTCGATTGGTTGTGGGCCATAAAGAGATATGAAAATTAAACACGAATTATGCAAAAATTCCACCATAATGACAACGATCACGAGATGCGTATAATTTAAATGTTTATTAAATTATTTAGTTGTGAATTTATGAATCTATTAGATATTATACAAAACACGCACGCAACAGAGGGACGAGGTACGAGGGGACTCCAAATCCGAATCTGAATCCGATTCCCACTCCACCTCTCTGTGCGGCACTGCGGGACTAGAATATTGTACAACTTAGGGCACTAGGCTTACGGACTACTCCATAAATACTAATCGTAGATACATATTGCTACCGAAGGGTCCGTCCCGTCCCCTTACGAGGTCTCCTTGCAGGCGGCGGAGGCGGCTGCCGCCTCTTGCAGTTCCTGCAGCTCCTCCTCCTCGCGGGTCAGCGGCACCGTCGAGTGGTTGTACAGGCCCTGGGCCATCAGCTGCAGGGCCAATGGGTTCTTGGTGCCGCTCGACTTTTTCAGCTTGGCCCGCTTGTTCTGGAACCAGATCTTGATCTGTGCCTCGTTCAGGCCCAGTTCTCCGCTCAGATGTTGACGACGCTTCTCCGTTAGGTAGCGGTTCTCATTAAACTCGTGCTGTCGAGGATACAGAAAGAGAGACAGAGAGAGAGAGATGGAGAGAATGTGGGTCAAGGTCAGTATTTGCTTTCACTACGATTGTATAATCGATTATTGGACATGGAAGAGATAACGTAAACACTCTCGGATAATCCATCGATTGGAATCTACTCACCTTCAGTCTGGCCAACTGAGGTCCACTGAAGGCCGTCCGCGGCCGCTTGTCCTCCGGCACGTTGCCAGCATCCGTATCCCCCTTGTCGCTGCTCCCGCTGCCTCCCGCGGCACTGGCCGTCGATGGTTTCTTGGGTTTGCGAGCTCGCGGACCTGCGAGAGAGCGCGAGAGTGGGAGAGAGAGAGAGAGATGGATGGTGTGTGTGAGATGAGGTGGGTCATAAAAATTCCAGGGAGCGCTTAATGGCATCAACATGACTGGACCTGGACCTGGCCTGCCGACTCATCGAGCACACATAAATCCTGCGCCTCATATATGCAGCGATGCTCGGCAATTAATTCAAATTTAAATGCGTCCAGACAACCCCAGAGGAACGACCCTCATACCCGCCCAAGCCCCCACCCCAACTGCCATCATGTCGGACCAGCTAAAACAATTAAAGTTTTTGGGAAATTTGCTCGCGTCATTTTCAAAAAGTAATCAACGCAATGACTTTTGACTGTGGCTAATTTCACCACCCCGGTTGTCTGGAGCCACCCCCACTGGCAGGGGTGTAGAGTGGGCGTGGGCATCATCCCGACTTGAGTTGTCTTGGATTTAATTAACAGCGTTCGAGGCAGACAGCCGCAGAGAATCGGGGCCCGGCCTCCCCACTTGATGAGGGTTTGGAAAACCTCTTCCAAGCAAATAAAATTCTATCCAAAATGTGAAAGTGGAAGACGGGTGGATGGGTTGGATGGGTCTCAAAAGTTGCGCTCGTTTTGAAAATAGTTTGAAAACTGACACTGAAAAGGAAAATGGAAATGGAAAAGCGGAAGATGAAGCAATTATGAGGTTTTACTAATGGGAATATTTTGGTCAGAGCCGAAGCTTCAAGTGACCGCAAGATGTGCTTCTCTTCTCTTGGTTTTTTGGGATGGAAGCTCGAACGGAAATATGTCGAAAGTATTTTGTAATTTAAGAGCTTCATCTATCATAAGGCATTTTGGGAAAGGAATGTCCTGTGGCAGGACTTTCAAGAAACTCTTGAGTAAATTTTCAAATGTTTGAATGAGGCAATTCTGCGCTGAGTGTGGATACCAACTGCAACAGTTTTAAGAAGTTAATTTTGACTCGAAATGGATGCTCCTACAAAACCGATTTCTAAACCATAAATTCCTTAGATTTATTTTCCCACTTTTGGCTTTCCATCGATGTTTGGTATTCTTCAACTCTTTGAATCCTCTGGCGCTTATTTCTGCAGAAAACCCTGTCCTCCCCATGCTGTGCTACTCCACTCTGAACTACAACACTTTGACCTCCGTCACATTGATTCACTTAAATTTCCCGTTGACTGACTTTCACTCCAGTTTTTGCTCGTCCTCTTCCGTTTACTTACTTCGACCTGCAACGATATAAAAAGAAAAGATTGGAGAAGTGTTAGAAATCAAGTAGAATTTGTTGGGGTAAACAATTTAAAATTTAATTTACTTTTAACGTGAATCAATAAAATATCGGAAATTGATTAAATTCCACGACGTCAGCGGACACAAACCCAAACTTTTCGCTGGCAAAACGTGCAGAAATTCCCTTCATCCTATCTGCGGGGACCGGCAGGCAACAACCTTCAAAACAAATGTAGCGGCACTAATGGCAACGCAACGAAGCCAAGCCAAGCCAAGCCAAGTCATGCCCTAAGTTAAATCGTTGGAAAAATTGAACAAATCAATTTTGTCAACGAAATGCCAAAGCGGCCGAAGGGCGCGAAATTAAACCGGAATACATACAGCAAACAAAACAAAAAAAACATCCACAAAAAACAGGAGGAAATAAGGAAAGGAAAGTTGGAGCGCGGAGGCGTGACTATTAGGAGGTGTTATCACGGTTTTAAATTTCACACGCAGCCGACAGCAAAAATACCTTCTCCGGGAGCGGAGGCGGACGGATACGCAGACCTTGAACCTGTCAGACAACCGGGAGACGTTGAATGGTGTTGGTGGCTGCCGCGTCATGGTGACCCCGACACACCAGGCGGCACCCGCACGTTGGCAAGCGGCGATAAGCTTCAAGCTGCATGCCACAGCGTCGCAAGGACATTGCCAAGGGGTTGGCATTGTTCTCGCCGTTCCACCCCCGCCACAAATGCAACAATTGCCGCAACAGCAGCGTCAAATCTTTTTCGCTGTTGCCCAGCGTTTTCCTCTGTTCTGTTGTTGTGGAAATTGTGATTTATAGCGTGTTAAATTTTTCATTGCTTTGACACAATAAAAGTTTCAAAGTTATTTTTACCAGAGGGTTGGGCCCTGGCCCTGGCCCTGGGGTTCCTTCAAATTGGCTTTAATATAAATTATATGAACTCAATCAACGATGGTGCAGGGACTGTTTAAGAGTGGAGCTTCGTTACAAGTGGGCGGGAAACACTTAAAGGGATATCTATGGGATCGATTAGGATGAGCAGTGGCTGAGTAATTACTGGTAAATCTCTTGAAGACTTATCTAGACTTCCAAGAACTACGCTGGGAAGTTTTTTGTTAGAGTATTTGCCTTGAAGTTTGATCATTTCTGAGGTGCTTCTCCAACTGAAGCCCAGCTCTGCGCTTTTCAAACTGTTTGCCCTGGGATGCTGCCAATATCTCCGTATTTTAGACTTCCTTCAGAGCAAAAAGATGTCCAATTGTAGTATTGGCTTTGTTTTATGCTAAAACCTGGCTCAACCAAAAACTGAACACTGAACGCTCGGCCTCGTCTTCGCACATTCACATAAATTCTTTTCATTTGCCAGAAGCTCATCAAAAAAAAAACTAAATAAAAAAAAACAGCAACAACAACAACTACGAACAGACAGCAGACAGCAGGCGAAACAAAAACGGGAAGATGTCTTCATCAGCAGCCAGCCCCAATGACCCAACTTGGCAACGGCAAACAGCAACTCTTGGCCGGGGCCAGCAGAGCCAGCAAAAAGAGTGGCGCAGCTACGGCTACAGCCGCTGTCTCGTCTCGCTGCCTGCCACTGGGGGCATATGTTTAAAGTAAACGCATTTGTTTTATTTATGCTTAACATGAGTTGCAAATGCCAAAAGCAGGCATCCCGTTGATCAGCAAATGAATGAAACCGAATGTGAGGGCGCAATTAAGGATCGATCGATGCTCTGCCTGCTCCCTGGCTTTTCCTTTCAGGAGCATATAGTCCAAAAAGGTAGGGAGTGTCCCCTCCAACGACACTCGTAACTCAGAGCTCGGAGCGCAGAGCGCAGAGAACTGGAACAGAGAACTCTCAGATCCCAGAAAACCGAAATTGACTTATAAAGATCTCAAACTAACGGGCCACACACAGTCGCGACCAGACCGCGTCACAGGGGAGCCACAGACAGAGACAGAGACCCAGACCCAAACTCAAAGACAGAGCCAGAAACGGAGACTGAAACAGATACAGATACTCGTACAGCTACAGCTACAGATACAGAGATGTGGAGCTGGAGCCGGTCTGTCCTCTGGTCGCGGCCCCCCCTTCTCGTAGCCCCCTCTAGCAGAGGCAGAACCAGTCACATGAGCCGGAGCCGTAGCCGTAGTCGGAGCCGAGCTTCGTTGTAAGCGATCTGTTTGGAGACACAACATTTGGCTCTCCTCTCCGATTAGATCTTGGCTGGGGCACACTCGTATCTGTATCTGTATCTGTATCTAATGATCGCACATTCGAGTCAAGATCATTAATAAGCCATAAAAGACAACACGTTGTCGGGGCAATATTTACAATATTTACATGTGAAAAAGTGAAAGCTCTCTCTCCAGCTCCAGCTCCAGCGCCGCCCTGCCCCATCGATGATGGATCAGGCAGGGCAGGGCCGGGCCGGGCCGGGCCGGGACGGGCCTATGATGGATGGCAATCCACCAAAAACTGATCATCAGATTAGGGCGATTCGCGGCTGGAAACGGGTATGGGGTATGGGGTATGGGGGGAATGGGCAAATTAAAGCTGCGGTTAGCGTCAATCGCAGGCTGATGAATATTGACATGACGACGCGTTGCTCATCGATTTGATTGCACGTTTAATTGAAATGATTGACACGGAGACAGTGCGACACTCGCAATGGTTGGATGGATGGATAGATAGATAGATGTAAGTATGGATGGATGACAAACGATGCCGATGGCTGGCAACTCTGTCAGCGTTTTGTCTATCGCTCAATCGCTGCTATGGCTGTGGCTGTGGCCGTGGTGGTGGGGGGGGACTGGACCTGGTGCCTCAAAAATAGCCATTTAAGCGCTCAACCAACGCCAAAGGCAAACATGACAGCATTCCAGCGCATAATTTCTGCTCTCCTGCATGAAAATATTTAAACATACGAGCACAATATTTCTTAATTGCTCTATCAGTAGTGTATGTTGCATGGTGCATGTTGCATGGTGCATGGTTGTTGTCGGCTATTACGCGTACCACAACTGATTTGCATAGCCCTTGCCAGCTTTGCATATGAAATTGGCACTGTCAAACGTGTCCCTCCACCCACTCGCTTGGCCTTTCATCCCAAGGCGCTTGCTTCATTGCATATGCCACAGGGAGTCGGAGGTGTCACAAAACATGTGGATACAATAAAAGAAAACAAAACCCAAAGACAATTGAAGTCGGCGAATGAAAGTAAATGAAAATATACACAGACTCGTATGTAGGGGAGTGAGTCCCAACGAGAATAACTGCGAAGCGCACTCACACCTCAAATCAAAGCCTTCTCCTGCTCCTCCTGCTGCTCCTCCTGCTGCTACATCGGTTCAGCTATATCGCTTACAGATATAACATTGATTGGGTCCATGGATCTGGCCAACTGGTTTGACAAATTGCAAACCGCATTTCACGCTGATATTAGCAAACAATTTCATTAAGCAACTGAAATCGATACAGCGGGGCATCATCAGGTGGCAGCCACTGCCTCGGAGACAGCTGGGAGGGGAGACCTCAAGTACAACAACGACGACGACGACGACACTGATATGGGTAGCCAAAGTATCTGTATCTGTATCTAAAGCTATGTATCTCGGCTGCTTGAGCCTGCCTTAATAGACTCGTTGCTTTGGCTTTGGCTTTTGTGCAATTGAGGTGTGAACACTTTACGCTTCTATGGATATTTCGACTAAATTAATGCACTTTTACGGCCTCTCAATTAACGCAATCAACCGCTCTAGATTCAGCCTCCAGCCTCCAGCCATCAGCCTCTCTGTCGATTGACTGACTGACTGACTTTCACCCTAATGAACACATCAGGAACTTTGATCTCCATGGACCACCCGCGAGTGAGTGTGTCTGTGCCTGTTTATTTGGGGCTGTTGCTTGAGGCCATAAAAATGAAATTAAAACAAAGAACGCTGCGATCTCTGAGGCGATCAACCGACCAATCAAGCGACTAATGAATATTTAGATTACCCTACCCTACGACTACCACCACAGCAGAAGCCACCGAAACCCAAAAGCCAAACCAACCAAAAAATAAAATACAAAATAAAATAAAATAAAATACCAAGTGAAGAGCCGATGCGATCGATGCTCAGCGGCAGCTCAAAATAATTTGTAGATCAATAAATGTTCGCTTTATGGCTCTATTAGTGGCGATAGCTCACGGGACGGGACGGGATGGGATGGGACGATCGTCGTGTGTGGCATGGCCCATGGGCAGGGTTGCCACCACATCAGCAAAACAAATATGCGAATAAGTGTGTTCACACCGACATTAACATCAATCTTCCACGGATCAAAGAGATGCAAAGCACTCGAGACTCGCTCGGCTCGGCTCGGCTCGGAGACCTTAGACCACACCAAAATTCTCATCATCATCCCGAAAGCGCCGCGCCGATCACGCAGTCAAGCGCATAAAATGATAATGATAATAATCATCATCATCATCTTGCGGGCGCACAGCACCGATGCAGAAGATCAGAGTCAAAGTCAAAGTCAGAGAGAGTCCGATCCGATCCATGCCGATCCCCGAGTGTGGGTCAAGTTTGTGGCACTCTCTCAATGCCCTACACAAGGAGAGCTGTCTCAAGTCTCTGAGAGGGGTCTAAGCTGGGTTTGTTTCCCCTTCGACGGCCTGCCATGCCCTGCAATTGCTGCTGTAGCGTATCTGGCATGTTAAATCTTGAAATGTCTTAATAAAACAATTAATAGCACAGCTCGGCCCATAAGATTTTTTTTCAGCTTCTCATATTTTCTTGTGCCAATGTTTTCGGGCACACACAAGCTGCAGCACAGGAGCGCATTTGGGCGGACCAGGGGGTGGATTGCAGTGGGCAATGGGCAGTGATTTTGTGGTTGTTGGATTTTGTTAGAAGCTGTCCCTAAAGGAGTTTGACACATTAAGGTAAATGAAAATCCAGTTATTAGCACTCCAATTGTAAGTCTTCAGGTTTAAATTCTTTAGAATATCAAAGATTTTATAGGTATCTAATCCCAGTCTAAACGCAGGAGATTCCTCATGGAACTTATTGGAATCCATAAACCAAAGCATGAACGTTTGTAGAACATAGTATTTTGAACTGAATTTAGCGCAGATGCGCTCCTGTATTCATTTTTTTTATGGCCAGTCTCAGTGCCAGTCGGATAGAGAGCGCAAGCTCTGGTCCGATCGTTCGTTTGTTCGTTCGTTGGTTCGTATGTCGTGTACGTACTATAAAGTAATTGAAAAGCACAACAGATTGTTTTAAATATCAGCAGGGCGAGCCGCCCAGGTTGACCACCTGTGCGGTGTTCGGCCAGTGGATTTATGGCCCCGACTGTGGCTCTGGCTTTGGCTTTGGCTTTGCTTGCACTCCGAGACTCATTCTTTGGCTGCAGCTGATCTCGGGCTTGGACTTGGGGCAACTTCATCATCATCATCATCATCAGCATACACGTAATCATAATGATCATCGTCTGCCTGGACTGGCTCTCTGTCTCCCTGTGTCTCTGGCCCTCTGCTCTTATGCTAATTTCGAAGACGACGACGTCCACGCTGGGATTCTGCCATGTGGACCACACACGTCGACCGATTCGCATCGTCTCTCCGAGCCGCCGCCCCGTCTCCACGGCTTTTTATTAACAAAACCAAAAGCAAAACCAAATAAAAAAGCAGAGTATTCGCCACTGGGTTTTTCGGCCTTTTGATAAATTATCGATAAAATGATGCGATCACTTTTAATTTGGCTTACTTTACCTACCGCATTCCTACGGCTCCGATACGGTATCAGTTTTGGTTTTGGTTTTGGATTCTCTGTCGGTTCTCGGTTCGGTTCGGGTCAAATGAAGAGCAGAGCTGAAGGCAGCAGCGGAATTCTGAAGCCGACTCGACTTGATTGCAGAAGACTCGAATGTTGTGCTGCTGCTGCTGTTGCTGCCGCGGTTAATTAAGTTATCAAAGTCTTTATGACGTCAGCAGGTTGCCGCACAGGGGGGACAACAGCAAGCAGCAAGAGCAGCAGCAGCAGCTGGCGCCAGTGGACGCCGCATAGAAGATCGGCATTAAAGGGTCCCCTGCCCTACCCTGCCTCTTGTGGCATCCAAGCAATGCCAGGGGATTGGCGGCAGATTGTGGATACAATAAACAGCAACGAAGCAGGGAATACCCTTATTTTTATTTGAATAAAGTTGAGGTTACGAAACATTCTAAGTATCCCATTCGAATGACACAAGCAGAGAGGTCTTTCCTGTGGTAGGGTATCCACTATCGACTATCAACTCGTCCCCACGGCCTGCTCAATGTCAACTTTGTTTGTTGTTTTGCTCTTCGCGAGATTCAGTCGCAGCTTCACATTCAGCTCCAGTTTCCATTCGAGCTTCATCCTCATCTTCATCCGCATGGACGATGTGCAGGGCTCTCTTGTCGTGTGTTTTTGTTAAAATTCTCACGCTTCAGTCTGGCGACTTTTAATTACTGTTATCCTCTTGCTCTCTCTCTCTCTCTCTCTCTCCGCTGGCCGATTCCGCTTGTTTGTTGTTGATCAGCGCCTTTAATTAAGTAATTATGGTAGGAGGAGGAGGAGGAGGCGGTGGAGGCAGGCCCAAGACGGTGGTACGGAAAGTACAGGGAGGGGAGTTGCGAGTGTTGGAAAGCAGAACAAATTTCAATTCGAATTTCTGGGTAATCTGTGCTTCAGTTTGCAACTGTCATCGGAGCTGCACTTGGCTTGGCACCCTCCGCCTCCGCCTCCGTCCCTTCCCATCCCTTCCCATCCCTTTCCACACCATATCCAAAGTCCTGTCTGGCTGCAGTTTCCCATCCTGTTTTCCATCCAGCTGGGAAGAGGAAACTGTCATTTGTCTGCTTTTAACAGACACGCCGACATGAAGGATTTAATTAAATTCAACTCGAGCTGACAGCTTCCCTTCCCTTTCCTGCCCTTCGATTCTCGATATACACGAGCTTTTGATACTCGTCACCCAGGGGCATGGGCATGGGCATGGGCGTGGGCGGTGGCGTTGTCAGTGGGGGAGTGTATTGTAGAGCGGGGGAGCTCGTTTTCGTCTGCAGCGGATTCTCAATTTTCAATTTTCGATTCGATTTGTTGACTCCGCGATGCATTCCCTTTTCGGCTTTCGATTGGGTCTTTTGCCAGAAAACTTTCAAATGAATTCGATATCAAAATGAATGTGTGTGTGTGTGAATGCTTGAAAGAATAAACTGGAATGAAGACGAGGCAAGGTGAGCACGAATGCTGCGTGACATTTCCTATTAAATTGTTAGTAAAAGATTGCCAAGTAAATGTAAAGATTTCATGAGTCATTAGGCCCGGCCCTTGGCAGGGCCCTTCTGGGTAAACGTAAACGCTTTACGCAAATTGTCAGAGGAGATTCTGGAACTACTCATACGCCTCGTTGCACAGCATTTAATAACTCACTTTTGCCGTGCCTCGTTCTGAATCTCTTTCAGCCCCAATTAGCCATGAAATGAAAATGTCACCGTAATAATTTCCATCAGCCAAATTGGCGGCTGACTGGCGGCAATTTGGCTTGGACGAAAACAACCGGCAATCAATGCAAATGTTGCATGCAACACACGGCAGTGGCAGCAACAACAACAACAACAACAACAGCAGACAAAACAAGGCGAGACTAGAAGGCAATTCTAGAGGTAAGCAAATATTATGGACTATGGGATACCCTCTATTCGAATGTAAGGGTATCCAAGCTGGGGAATGGATGGAAATTGCACATGGTACATATATGTACATTATTCTGTTTGTAAAAATCATCAGATGCAGAGTCATATCAGTCATACCCCTCTGCTTGGGAGTACCCTGCATAAGAGCTAGAATTTCTGGCATAATTAAGCACACGAATTGGCCAAGTTTATGGCACACACACACATATGTAGATAGATACACATAGGAGTACTAGTGCCGCATAGCTGGTTTCCTTGCAACGGCCACGTCCATCAGTCGACTGCCGACGGAGGCAAAAATGGCAGCTAAAAATTTTTTGCACTGACTAAAAGCCGTTTTCCACTTTGGCCATTTATGAAATTAAGTTATTTTGCTCTTGGGGCCACTGCAACAGCAACAGCAACAGCCAGTTCCAGAGCAAGCAATTGGAGTTGCAACAGCTGCCGCAGCTGCGTCCGGCACTCTTTAAATGAGTTATTAGCCTCGAGTTGACGATTTTAGCCATGACGATCCATGAGCGGGCAACAAGTTTGTCCCCCCCCTGCACACCCGCACTACCATTGCAGCTATCTTTGCGGCTTCAATTTTCCCTGGCAACGCCCCTAAAAATGGCAGAGCAGAGCCACCCCCGGGCAAGGAGGATGGACGATGACAAAACCAAAACAAAAAATTAGCTCGAAACAACACTTGGCGGGAGATTGAGGCGCTTTGCTTATATTGCACGCTAATCATAAGCCACCACCACTTGTAGCCACCCACCCCAGCAGCTCACAGCCCACACCCCACTGTGCCCACAGCCCTTGCCGTCCCCACCCCACCCATGCCCTGCTGCGAGTGTGTCGACAAGATAAGCCGCACACTCGAGCACTTCTTATACCGCAGGGGATGATGGCTTGGGTCTCTATGGGGGGGTGTGGATTTTATTGGATTCGCGTTTATTGAATGAAAGCTGCCTGAAAGCTGCACCCCCTGGCACAGTCAATTATTAACTCTGAAATGGATGGACTCGTACAAAAATTTCATTTAATTTAATTATAAAAAAAAAAATACACACGCACACGTTATTGGGGGTATTATGTCACTATAATCAAGAGTATCGCTAAGAAACTGACTGGTTCCATGGTTATTGGATAGAAAACTCGAGTGTAAATCTTGTGAAATCGAAGGACTGCTGCATGAACAGCCGCACATACTCGTACTCGTATATTTTGGGTGAAACTTTCTAAAACAATATTCCAGGCACACTCCATCCAGCCATCCATCCACACAAGACCCACATTCATGCGAGTGTATTCGATGGCGCTAATTTCTTTATTCATGGATCCTCCTCATGGATCCATTCCTGGGCCGTGTGGCACATTGTTTATGCAGCACATGAAGCTGCAGAAAACAAATTTACTTGCATGCCACAGATTCAGTCGGAGGCAGCAGCCAGCAGCAAGCAGCCTCCGCTTTCAACTTAATTGCGTGAATAAATTGTTTCAATTTCAATAAAAAAAAATGTTGCACAACTGGCAGCCAGGGTATCAATCAGTGTGAGAAACCCAACCAAGCAACCAACTGACAATGGATGGCTTTTGTTGCAGTTTCTGTGGCAGTTGCAGTTGCAGTTTTAGTTTTGTAATTAATATTCTGTGGCCATACGTGCACTCACATATGTATATACTTGTGTCTGTGTGTGCATCGTGTTAACAAGCCCCACAACAATTGACATCTGTTGTTGTTACTGTTGCTGTTGTCAACGCCGTAGTCTGTCCGTGTCCGTGTCCGCGTTTCTGCCCCCCCTGCCACTGATCCGATCCGTATGGCATAGAATTTGCCAAGTTTGAATAATGAATGTGATCTATATAGTAGACGCAAAAGCTACACAGAGCAACACACAGAGACACAGATGCGGATACTTATTCAACCTGCTGCTCGACATTTCGACAAATGTTCTGTAATTGAAATGTAAATTGCGGCTCCGGCTCTCCGACTCTTAATTGATATGCTCTGGCCCTGCCTGCCGCTCGATGGCATTCAATTTGCATTTGACTAAATTAATTTCAGGCCAAGAATTCATCACGAGTTGGCAGTTTCAATGGAGGAGTATGGCGGTGGGCGGTGGAAAGCTTGCCTCCTGTGGGGGTGGTTCAAATATTGAATAACTGTTGCCACGAGGGAGAGATATGGTCCAGCAATTTCGATTGTGTGCCTTCAGGAGAGAATTTCTTTTACTTTCCTTTACAAAATAGTTGTGTAGGGGTATTCAGGCTCTGGTATGTGTTCCTCATAAAAAATAGTCCTAATAAAAATTCAAAAATAATTGTATGACTCCTAATTTCCCTTTCTCTTCTTCGGCTCTCTCTTTTTTTGCTGTTTGGCCTGACCAATCCCCTGGCAGATCCTTATCTTTGTTAATTGTTCAATTACATTAAAGTCGACTCATTCGAAGTCATTAGCATGTCATTAAGTCACCGACTAACAAAAACTTGACCTCATGCCACTTTCTCTTCAGCTGCTGCACCGCACCGTCTCCTGCTCCTCCGCGCCTCTGGCTGGCTGGTCTCTTCTTTCTTCGTGTGCGTTGTCATAATTCTTTGGTTCCCACTCCCCCCGCTCGCGACACACACTCTCTTCTGCAGTCCAGTGCAAGAGATGGACATGGTCGATAGCAGTATCAGAGATCTACGTGTGTGTGTGTGTGTGTGTTTGTGTGCGACAAAAAGATGTCTCATCTTTGGGACTCTTAATTACTTGCACGCGTGCTAGAAATTTATATGAGAAAGAGACAGGGGGACATCGTTTTCTTCATCAACTGCTCACTCACTCTCTTTGGCGTTTTTTTGTTTTTGGCCTTTGCCTCCGCCTGACGTCTCACTCTCAGATGCAGATGCAGCTGCAGACAGAATCAGCGACAGATCTACGCTCGAGTTATTTTAAATCTTCGCGAGAGATGCTCTTCCTCTGCTGCAGTTTCATCGTCTTTCTTTGGCTCTTTCTCATCTCATTGCATCTTTCTCTTGTTCCTTTTTTCTTTTCCTTTTATTTATCTGCATGTTAGCTGTCTGTTACGTGGCTGTTTTTCTTGTTTCTCTTTGTTAATTAACTCATTAACAGATTTGGCAGCTGTAGAAGAGGCAGATCGGGAGAGCGCGCCACCAATATCTTACATAAATCTGCAGAGAGGATAGGGTATCGTATCTTCTTCTCTGGCCATAAACCAAAGCCAGAAACTGTTGCTGATGAGTTCATTAGCGAACTAATTTCAACTTGAATTAAACTTAATGCGAAATGATCGTCATCAGCAAAACAAACAAAGAGAAGCCACAACAAGAGAGGGAAGCGAGAGAGCGCAAAAAACGCAACAGGAACGGGACGTGTGCGAGTGCGAGAGAGAAGAAATGTTTTAATTTGCAGCTTCTGCCCGTTTGAGCGGAAAAAATCAAAGGGCGTAAATGCCGCGCAGCAGCAGCCCCAAGAGGAGCAGCACAGCACCAGCAGAAGAGACAGAATGTTGGATACCACTCACTGATCGCATTGCAACATGCAACATGTTCGAAGCCTGCTCCCGAAGAGAGAACAACAACATCCGTTTTGTATTGGCGACAGCAAAAATCCACTCTGTTCGCCCCCATTCCCCCCTCCACCCAACCTCCACACCCATGCAGCATTGCTGCATTGCTGGCTGTTATTAATAAAGACCACACATTTTGACAAGCAGCAAGAGGGGAGACCACCCAAGTGCAGCTGCTTCTGCCGGCGTTGGCTGCTGCTGCAGTCGTCGTCGCCTCGCATGCTCGCAATTTTAAAGGCACGCTTAATTATATGCGAAGAGAGAGAGAGAGGGCAGGAGCGCGAGAGTTAGTGAGTCGACCCCGCGTTATTTAATTCCCCAAATGCAAATTCTTTTGCGAGAACGAGATGCCTATCGGTGTTTTGTAATTGCAATCGAGGGTAAATATTTTATGGCTGATGTCGCTGCAACTGCAACTGCCTCTGCCTCTGCTGGTTGCGTGTGCTCGAGTGCGAATGCGAGTGTGTGTTTGTGTGTGTGTGGTCAGGCTTGGTTAGGCTTTGGGTTAAGAGCGTTTACTGGTCCGCCTGGCGCCCGCTAACTACTCTCTTAATAAAAATGTCAATGCAAAACACAATATGCAAATACAGCAAAAACAACAGCACACACACACAAAGAGCGACGGGGAGCGGAAGAGACAGCAACAGCTAATCCCGAATCAATGTAAGCATCGGAGATAAGAGGGGACAACAACAAAAAAAAACCGAACAAGCAGCCACTAGCGGGATCAGGTGAATTACACTAGACCACAGGAGTTTTAGCTTTA
The DNA here is from genome assembly GCF_018151105.1 of Drosophila obscura. NCBI lineage: Eukaryota > Metazoa > Arthropoda > Insecta > Diptera > Drosophilidae > Drosophila > Drosophila obscura. Next base: position 8,053,995 of record NW_024542774.1, on the reverse strand, counting down.
CCCTGCCCTCAGGCTAAATTATATTATCAGCCGTACTCCAATTGCGGTTTTTGTGGCGTAGTGTGAGTGAGATTTACATAATGTGCTGAGGCAAGCTTTGCGTACTTTGCTGATTAGTGTAAGCAAGCTTTACTTACTCGATGACATGATCTGAGTTTAATGCAAAAAATGTCTCAGCTCTCTCGGGCTTGTTCGTGTCTGCTTGTGTCGCTTGTCGCACAGTGTTATGGGAGAGCCTTCATTTACAGCCGCCAGCAGCAGCAGCAGCAGGAACAGAGCCAGAGCTTGGACCACCCTCAAGCAGTCTGTGAGAGACCTTAACCTTAAGCTTTCCTGGTGGTCCCTCTGCTGCGCTCCGCTCTGCTTCTGCGCTGCTTCCACTTGTTGTTGGATTTGCCAAAAAAAAAAAAACAAAAACAAAACAAAAAAGCTGCAGCGCAGCTTGTGAGTCATCCACTCCCTATCTCTCTCTCTCTCTTTGTTTCTGTCTGTCTACCTCTAGGGAGCCAAAGGGAACTCCTAGCTGGACAAGCGCTCTTACCTACACACAGACACGTGTGTGGTCTCTGCTGACGCACTGAATCATCGAGTCCCCCGTTCATCATGATCTGGCTGCTGCTGCTGGCGCTGCTGCTCTTCATGATGATGTTCATTATGGAGTTCTTGTGTGCGCCGCCACGCCGCCTTCCAGTTGCGGGTGCGTCGTCTTTTGGTCACTGATCCGACGCCAGGCCCTATATCAGTGGTCCCTGGTCCCTGCCTTTGGATCGGGTTCGGCTTCGAGTTCGTTCTCATCTGGTCTCCCTCTCCCTCTCTCTGGGCTGCTGTGATCGCGGCGCAGATCTCCAATTAGCCTGCCTTCTGGTTGATGACTTAATTAAGTCTGTGTGGCGCCCCCTCCACACAATTCTCCTTGCCCACTCTCTCTCTCCCTCTCTCTTGTGGATGATGTTGTTTTAGTCTGGGCATCGATTCCGATTGATTTAAGAGAATCAGGAAAGTATTTCCCAGTTAATTGGATGTACAGTGCATCCCCTTTAAATGCACCACACCCTCCATAGAGCACAGGGTGATTTATGCCCTCACCCCCAGCACCGACCCCCAACCACCACAGATGTCGTTTTTCAGGGGAACTCCATCTCTGCCAAGGAGGGGTGGGGTGGGGTACGGGTAAGTGTTCTGCGACATCTTTCTGCATCACATTTCTCATGTTGTGAAATATTTTTGCAAATCTCCGACTTGCCGGTCCCTTTGAAGAATGGGGTCCCCGATCCCCCAGCCGTGTGGGTGGCCCAGATGAATGGATGGATGGATGGAATGGATCCATGGATAGATGGATAGATGGATGAATGGTTGGATGGCTGGAATGGCTGGAATGGCTTGGAAGTGCACACACACGCTTTTCCCCACTTTAATAGCTTACAATGAAAACTCCTCCGATCTGTCGCCCCTCACATTGTGTGTGGTCTCCCTCCGTGCGGGCTTTTTTGGGGCCGCCAGATGGAATGGTATGAGATGGATGGAATGGGATGGTGGCCGAAGTGAGTCATGGCCCCATGGAGCAGGCGTGACAAAGACATACTCGTAAATTACACTAGGAACAAATTTCATTTGTCGCCTGTCAAATGGTATCACACATTGGTGGAAGGTCTTCTCCGTACAACTAATCCATTAAATCAGTCCATTAAAAGCCAGCCATAAACTGTTTCAGATTGGTTTTAAACCTGCAAATTGTTTTATTGTACAGCAGATTTGTGTCCCCAATGGGAAATGGAAGTTCAAAGAGAGGTTCAAGGATTGATTTGCCATTCATTGTAAGCCATTTAAATGCCAATCAATGAAAGCTCACAGAAGCCTCCAAATTATTCAGTAATTCGACTTAACCTTAATGGCTTCTTAAGATGATAATAAAAGACTTTCATTTTCTCTTTTCAATAGCATTTTCTCTCAGTGTTTGTGCACGCCTGCTCACCTGGTGTCTCAGGGGGTCATTCGATTCGGACCACAAGGCTCCTTCGACGACAGCTGTGGGGCAGGCGCAGTCAGTCAGTCGGTCGTCAGAGAGAAGCCCAGAAGGCTAGTTAATGGATTTTTAATGACAAGTCTTCAAGCTGCCCCATTGGCAAAGTGGAAAATAACTCATTTTGTTGCGGTAGCCATAATCGTATAATATAATATGGGGTTTCCCTCCCCCCACCGACTGCTAATGTCAACAAATTTACAAAACATTTAGTTCCGCTGTACGCAGCTTTCACCGCCCACAGTTTCTGCTCGAGGAGGTGGTACCTTCTCAATGGAGCGCAAATATTTGCTGGGTTCCACTTTCTGACTGACTCACTGCCACCGCCACTGCCACTGCCACTCCCCCTTGTTCTGCCACTGACTGTGACTGTGACTGGGGCTGTGGCCCGGCTTTTGTTTATTTCTGCAGCAGAAAAGCAATTTCCATTTACCTTGGTCCATCAAATGGGCATTTTGTGTGTGTGTGTGTGTGTGCCGTGCTGTGATTGTTGTGACTGCCTCGTCTCCAGCCAGTTTTCCAGCCTGCCACATGCCAACGATCGTTGTTGTCTCTCTGAGGCTCTAACCAGCACCGGCACCAGCACCTGCCCATGCCCCTTCTCTGCCACCCAACTGGGCCCGGTTGCGGATTCCTCTGCCGTTTTAGACACACAAACAAACTGTCAGGCAGCCGCTCGGGCCGCTCGTCTGATTTGCAGTTGATGGATTTTACATTATTCACCATTTGTAATCGTTTTGCGGTTAAGTTCTATTTGGACACATCGTTTATTGTGTTTGCTAGGAGACCGAGGGGCCATGGAGTACGAGCACATCAGTGGCAGATGGAGGGGCAGTAGCTGGAACTAGAGCTGGAGCAAGAGCAGTGGTGGATAATACAACAAATACCCCCCATGCCAAGGCAAGTTAATTGAACAAGAAGGTCGTCTTGGTCGTTCAGGAATGGAAAGGGGCCAGTGTACAAGTAGCATGAATGAGGATTTCTGATGGAAAGATCACTGGGCGGAAATTGGCGGGGGGTAGAAGAAAAGTGGGTAAAGGGAATTGAAAGCAGGGAATTGGATTGAGATATGTCAAATGTCTTGTAACATTTGTAAATTTATTCTTTATAAATTTCTTTAATTTCTTCAATACAAAATAAATCAAAATAAATCAAATAATTAAAAAATCTATATTCAAACACTTTTTTACTGTAATTATAATTTATCAGCATTTAGCATTTATCATTTAGAGAGTGCCACTCGTGCCTCTGTATACTGTAGCTGCTTGTTTTGTTTTCCTCTGCGATTGTCTACTGTACTTTTAAGGCATGAACTCAATTCTAACCGCTGGCTGGTAGCTCTTCAAACTAAGCTACAAGTAGCAAGTGCCAGACCCAAAAAAAAAACTGTAAGACAGAAGTCAGACAGAGACAGAGAGCTCTGGAGAGAGAGAGACAGGCAGATACAGCGGTGCAAAACGGTGGAGAGACCACTCTGACAATTAACACCTGCTCACCTGTTCAACAGCAGCAGCAGCAGCAACAGAGGCAGAGGCAGCAGCAGCAATAATAAATAATAATTGCTCCAATGAGGAAAACATGGCCAACACACACACACACACAGACACATTAACATTCACAGAAAACGCGTTTGTCAAAATGAAAGAGAACCCGTAGCGTAGCACCTGAAGCCGTTCGTCTTGGCCAAAAGCCAAGGGGATGGATTGGATGGGCCAGCCGGAGGAGGAAGGAGAGAGGAGAGTGAGCAGCGCCACGGAGTGGTGTGTCGTGGTGTAGTGTGGTGTAGTGTGGCGTGGAGTGGAGTGTCTGGCCTGGCCTGGCTGGGTGCGATCACGACACACGACACAAACACGACAACAGCAACAACAACAACAACAACAACGCAAACAACGACAACATGAGCGACGCAACAACATCATTAACTCAACAAAAACACACACTGAGAATAAAAATGATATTTTCAACTTAACCAAATGCATTTTTCGTTTAGCATTTCAATAATGGAAAAATGCAATGCGAATGAACATTGAATGAACAGAGAAAAACGGCGAAAAACGCAACAAACGCAACGAACACAACATGGCATTGGCCATTAAAAAGACATTAAATGCAAACAAGTGTTGTCTTGCAACAGAAGCAGCAACAACAGCCACCACTAGCTTGCAACTTGCAACTGGCAACTGGCAGCCGCTAAGCCATACCATACACAATGGCCACAGTAGACATGCGGCTCTAAGTGCTTCGAAGAGCTGCTGCCCCCGAAACGAAATGAAAGGAAAGGAAAGGAACGCAACTCCAGCCATGAAACCAACGAGGCATGGCACCCATGGCCTGATCTATGGCTGACCTGGCAGAGCACTACTAACCCATACAGAGAGAGTGAGAGAGAGAGAGACAGTGAATAAGAGAGAGAGAGAGGGAGGGAGATGTGTGACAGATCATGAGAACTCCTAAGGGATTCTAAAAAGTAAATCAAACAGAAGGATTTTGTTTGGGGGAAGATATATTTGGTGCATTAGGAAAATGGAATATAAAATGGGGAAAAAGTGTAGCTTAAAGGATCCTTTGCTTATAGACCAACAGGTTTGGTGCAATAGATATCCTGGATATAAGAAATTTCTATCAGCCAATCTACAATCCTTCCACATAGCTTTGCCCTGTCCCCTTGGTCTTCTCCAACTCGCTCATCCTCTCTGTCCCAGAAATATGCGGAAGTAGGAACAACCACATCCGAATCGAAGTCCCCTCCTACCATTCGGCAGGCAGAAGAATCTCTCCTAATGAACAGACCCAAACCACAATGGTGCTTGCCGCTTAACTTGCAAATCAATATTAAAATGCCATAAATTCGTTTCTCCTTTTGGTCGTGAGCAAACCGCAAAAGGGGCTCCAAAGCTCCATTTAGTTGGCCAGAAATTAACCGCACAAGTGAACCCCGCCGAGGAGGAAGGATACCCGGCCAGCTGCAGTTCTGCACTCGACATGGGAGAGTGGGGAAGGAGGCGCAGGCGCCAGTTTGGACAGGAACTAAAATCAACGTCAACGTCGAATGCAGATGGAAGGAAGGTCTTTGGAAATGTGGAGCCTGGGAGCTGAACTCCTCAGCGCTATACCACACGCATATCCAATTATTTAAATCCCAGTCCGAATGCCAGTCCCGAAAAGATGTCCATGACGAAGGGCGAAGGCCAGCGGCCAGCGGCCTTGGTAATGAAATGTTTCAATCGCAGGCACTTCAATCATCCAAATTGACAGAGAAACTAACTGCGAATAATAAAGCATTCACATACATCAGTTCAAAATATGATTACGATGTTTAAATGCAAATTCTTGCCATTTCCATGGGGACACACACACACCAGACACACAGATGTTCAAATCAGGGCCAAAACAGCAGCAGAAAGCAGCAGCGGGAAGCAGCAGCGGGAAGCAGCAGCAGGAAGCTTGCAAGTATCTCCAGCAGATGTTTTGTGGCGGTAGAATGGGAGCTGATCCGAGCAGAGGGTGCCTGGGGATCCACTCTGGAGACAACTTGTTAATGGACAACATTCTTCTGATTGAATTGGGATCGGGAGTCTGTTCGAGTCGGTTTTTTTTTGTTTGTCATTTTGCGGGTTTAACTAATTGAACAATCAGCAAGAGGCTTCGACTACCAGAGTACAGTGAAGCCTCACAGGGGATGAGTGCTAAATCGATTTGCAGAAGATTTCTTAACTGCAAGAATTAATTGCTGGCTAAGGGGAATTAATTTTAATTTAATGCCAGTTCAAAATTAGTTTTCCCTCCACACCCTTCGGTAATGCTTAGCGTAGCCTTACTGTAGTGGCTTGAAAAACCTTCTGGTCACAGATTTCGGACAAGTTGTCACTCCATTTACACACATTCCATTCCATTCGATTCGATTCGATTCCATTCCATTCGATGTCACAGCATTCTTTGCGGTTTCGATTTCGATTTCATTTAATTTCCACTTGGATTGCGAATCGACTTGAGACTTCAATCAGCATCATCAGACAATAAAACAAACAACAGATCAGACAGATCACAGAGATCAGAGGAAGCAGAGACCAGTAGCCAATTTTGGCCGGCAGAGTCAATTGCAATTAATCAATACCAAATATAAGCATAGACTACAAAATAATTTAACCTTTCGAATGGGGCAATTAAATCGCTGTCCAAACGACTCTTATGTACACACATGCATACATACACATATGTATTCATATACATATGTACAATAAATGATATCGAAATTGTTTTATTTGTTGTATTTTTTGTAGCATTCGAAATTGATGTGGAGGGAATAGCCTCGAATAGCCACAAAAAATATCTTAGATAAATCAGCCCCATTCTTTTTTGTTCTCTCTCGTTCTGTGTTGGTTTCTAATTAAGTAATTTGGGAAGGAAATTGAACCGAGGGCAGGTGCTTTTAGCCGCGTTAATTGTGGTTCTAAGAAATGTTCGTAATTGACCAAGATCGGTGTAATGCCGCAGAGAAGAGCTCATTCATTCATTCATTTACTCAATCAAGTCCGCTCAATGTCAATGCACTCGAAGCCACACACACACACACACACAGAGAGGAGAGAGGGATAGAGACATACAGAGGGAGAGGGCAAGAAATACATTTTAATCAACTTATCAAAAAGTGTCAGTCAAGTCAGCAATCAACATTTGCAATGTGTGTGGTCCCCACATCATCGTCAGCCTCCCTCCGTCTACGTCTCCGAGGAGAGACTCTGACTCTGGCTCTGGCTGTGTGGCTCTGGCTCTGTGGAAGACCCCGCTAGCTGACTGACACCAAACTTAAGTGGCAGACACACACACACACACACACAGACACAGCAAGTTACTGCTGCTACAGTGGATACTCTCTCACACAGATACTCTCGACTGCTCTGAGCCAGTTTTGAATGCAACAATCTATGAGAGCGGCTCGTGGTGGACACTCGTCTCGTCTCGGCTGGGCAAAAGCTTCAAGCCATCAATCTTATTGGCACTGTTTCTTTGATTTTTTTGTAGTTGTTGTTTTTTGTTTTTGTTTGAGGGAAAAACAAAATCACAGTCTGTCGTGGCGTCAGAGTCGGTCTCGGGGTCTTGGTCTTGGTTTGAGTGTAGGTCTCCCCAACCCCCCTGAAGCAATTGTAGCAACGATCAACGATGTCGAGCGGGGCAATTGAATTTTCCACACAAAATTCCATCAGTGAGACTTGAAACCCAACCGGAGGGAGATGGAAACGCTTACGGTCTGCTGTGGTGTGTGGTGGAGAGTGTTATAATTTGTCGCTAATAGATCTGTGGGGTATATCATGTATAAGCAGAGATAGCAGCAGGAATCACTATGAGGGTTTTGGCATTTCTAGAGATTCTTTGGCTTTGCATTCCCATAAAAGGAATTAATAATAGAGCTTTAGATATTTGTAAACTGCAAGCATCTGCAAATAATAGTTAAGTTAATTTATTTTATTTATTTGACCAAAAATACAACGGATATTTCGCAGATTTCCTAATTAAATTTCAGTTCATTTCATTGCTTGTACTTAATTTAAACTCCTCTGTTTCCGCATGGCATGGAGTTTTATCATTCACTAGTTAACCAAAAGACAACTACACTTGGGGTGGGCTGGGGAGTATCGATCGATGCCATAAATTTCCGGCTCTGCCCCAAGGGGCCATACATAAATTCCTGGGGAAATGCAATTTAATTACACGAGATGAGCTCGGAATAGCTACAGCAGCAATAATGATGACAAAACTGATCATAAAGATGCCTTCAAGCAGATTGTCAGATCTCTCCATGCAATCATGATCATGATCACGATGATGATGATGATGATCATGAGAGGCGCATGTCAGCGACTCCTCCAGCTTCGGACTCGACTCCGATTCGCATTTGTTGTGATTGTCACAATTATTACGCACATAAATCGCAATGAAACTGAGGGCAATCGACGATGGAGATGACGATACGATGTCGTGGCGTAGTCAGGCAATGTTTAAAGATCGCTGCCGATCACGAGTAGGAAAATGGGGGACACAAGGCAGGCAGGCATAGCAGAAATACATACATACATATATACATCAGGCAACGGACAGTCAGACGGTGAGACGGTCAGACGGCCAACAGCAAATTGAGTAGCTCAACAATGTCCCAACTGATCCCAGCTACTGGTTAACCTGATCTCTTCTTGCCTCTTGCACTCTCCAGGGTACGGGTACCCTCTTCCTCCTCTGTGAACAGAACTTCGCAACAGATCATCATCATTGGGTACGCAACTATCGCAGCTTAGGATCAAAGGCTGCTGGCGATGGCAGCGTGTCCGACGCTGGCTATTCGTGAGCAGTTCTTAGATGATGGAGAGCGTAACTCCCATTCTGCTTTTAGTTCTTTCAGTTGTTTCTTTCTGGGGGCTCACGCTCCCATCTCCAGCGATGTGCGGACTGTGCCCTGCCCCCGTGCTCGCGGTGCATTTCATTAAGGCTTGTTTTCTAACTGCTTAATAAAATTTATTTGTATGCACTGGAACGATGTCTTCAGTCGTTGTCGTTCGGCCAGCCAAAATGTGTGGCACCAGCAGCAGCAGCAGCAGCAGCCTCTTCGGCTCCATCTTCGACTCCATCTGCAGCTCTCTCTGTCTCTGGCCAGAGTCTGTCTTTTTGGCTCTTGGCTCTTCCTCTGTGCAGGACAAGCTTAAGCGCTGTTCGTGTTCGCTGTCAACTTGGGTGGTCCGAGAGTTTGCCTCTCCAGCCGCAGAAACTACAACTACAGCCGAGCGCGGAACAACAGAGCACTGGAGTGGGGGGGACGGGGACGGGGACTGGAACTGAGACTTGTTCTGTGCCTTCTGACTTAATTTTGCAGTTGAGGGAGCCCTCTCTGCACTACTCCCGTATATAGACCAAAGTTAGACAATAGAACGAGTTGACATCTCCCCGTCGCTTCGTTCGCAATTAGTTGGCAGCCCCCATCCCCATCCTGCTGGCTGCTTCCTGGAACGGCGTTGGAGGGGTTGTACCAGAATCTCTCAATTACGTTTACTGATTATTTGCCCAACACTCCACAGATGATGGCAACTCCAATCTACCAATCTGAGCCGCCACTTCACTCCACTGGATGGATGGACGCTGAACCAGTTTTGTGATCTTTCAAACCCTCCAAAAGCCTCCACACACACGGAGAGAGCCACATGATAATGAAGCAGTAATTCCAATAAGTGTGACTATCCGATTTCTCTGCTGCTACGAAGCCAAAGCCATCTTCCATCCAGCATCTTCCATCCAGCATCTTCCTCCTCATCATCATGATCGTCATCACGAACAAGTAATTAAAGCGAAACAAGTAATAAACAAACAATAAGACGCCGACGCCAAACATATGTCTGACAAAAGGTGGGGGGGCACACCGATCGATGGAGGCATGCAAAGTATCTTTTTGGACAAAAGTGAAACCATCTCGAAAACCCAACTCGCTTCCCAATTAAACTTGACAAATGCGGCTGACCACACACACGCACTTTGCCTTTGCCTTTGACTTTGCCTGTGACTTTGGCGCTGTCTCTGAGTTGGATATCTGTCGTGACTGACGGACGGACAGACGGACGGCGTGGCACAGGCATAAAATAATCAAAGCGATCCATGGCCCTGTCCCTATCCCTTTTTCCATCCCAGCTTTCAGACAGACATGTCAAACTGTATGACAACCACATCAACATCTCTCCATCTCTGCATCTCTCTGCGGAGCTTCTTCTCGTCTCTCCCAGGGCATTCGAGAGCTGTCAAAGGAAGTCACCAAAGCCTCAGAGCTCAGATCATCATCTGTGGAATCATCATTATCAGATCATCATCATCATCATCCCAGGGCCCTGGGTGCGAGTTATGTGCGTCAATTAACACCAGTAGAGAAGAGGCTGAGGGGCAGCGAATACGAGAGATTGGGGCGGGGAAGTTTTTTAGTTGTGGTTAAATTTTTGGGGGATCATTCAGAGATCCATCATCATCATCAAAGAGAAACTATATCGACTTTCCATCGGTTTTTTTTTATATTGAGACTACAGATGCATGCCCGAAATATCCTGCGAGATCAATCGGCAGTTGAGTTCCTAGATGGATGAAAAAAAATTGTCTTCAGTACGCCAGAATAATCCGTTGAGTGGCCAGCTACCGAACTGATAAATGTGTTTAGTTAAGAAAATCCATGAAAGCGGAACCCCACAAATTGTGTGCTGAATCGATTGAAATATTCAAATCAAGTATTTATGCTCATTTCGACTTATGGCAGACTCGAATCACGAATGAAGGAGGTCCAGAGAGCTATAAGCTTATTATCAGTGACAGAACTCAATTTCTGAGCGATAAATAATCGATTAGGCAGAGACAACAATCAAATGAATGAATCAATGAGTCTGTGAGTCTGTGAGCGAGCGAGCGAATGAGTGTTTGAGAATTCTGTGCTGGATTTGCGCTGTTTGCTGCAGTCATAATGAGGCTTATTGGGATTATTATTTGTTTGTTTTTGCCTGATGCATATTTGTGTACAGATGATTGACGGACGACAGAGAGGCAGGGACCGAGGCAACTCCCACGCCCCAATGGATACACGTACTCGGCATGATTATTATTATTATTTATTTGACTGATGAATGAAGTCATTTGCTTGTAGAAAATATTTTGACAGCTGTAGATATTTCCACACCCGGGCACTCTGCACCTCTCTCTCTCTCTCACTCTCGCGTTGCCTCGTTTTCAAATTAACACAAATGAAGTTATAAAAATGATTTTTATATGCCATGCCCAAAAGTTATACAATACGAAATCCCCCGAATACCAATCCAACCCCAATACCAAACCCAAAATCCAAATGCGGAAACTTGTCTTTCATTTTCGATTCAAATATTTCTTTGTTGTTGTTGTTCGTTTTTTGGCTTTTTGGCTTTTTGTTTCGCGGCTTTTGGGCCCGCTTTGGGTGGTCTGGTCGCTTTGGGCCTAAAGCTCGTTGAGGCTTGTGATTGCTGTGTGATCTTGAGGTTTCTGTTACATACGAACATTGAACATTTTTGATTTTCTGTTAATATTCGTCGCTTGGTTTGGTGGCCTGAAGTCAAAAGCTAGATAAACAGGCCGCAGCTTATTGAGTGTGAAATTGGTGGAATGTAGGTGGCGGGAAGGGCAGGGGGCTAACAGTGACCAAGGTGGAGACAGTAACGAACATGTGACACTCTAACTGTAAATGGTATTTAAAACAGAGAGAGCGAGCAAGAATACCTACGCTCACTTCGCTTGCAGAGAGAGACAATGCAGAGAGGGAGATCTTGCTTTACTTCTTATCTACACATCTTTTTCACTCTCCCGCCCGTTGATGGATTAGCTTACTTAAAAGAGAGCGAGCACATTATGCACAGAAAGCTCTCTGAAGCACGATCGATCTTGCTCTCTCTCTCTCTCCTTATTTGCTGCTGCGCTATCCATCGTAGTGATCTTCTGCGCTTGAGTTAGGGTATGTAACCGCCACAAAAGCAATTACAAAATGCCTGTCCAATGCCCAATTTCAGGCCATATTAACGTTGGCTACAAGTGAGTGCCGTGCCGCAAATGCAACCACCATCCATCCACCATCCAACAACTGCAACAGTTTCAGGCCTCTCAGCCTCACATTAACCAAATGCGGTCAACAGTCGCAGTCACAGTTTAAACGACATTTTTCGCCGCTGCCACTGTTATCGCAGTGCAGAGCGTGGTGCAGCGGGATGCAGCGGGTAGAGGGGCTGGCAGCGGGTATGACAGTTTTATTACCAACGGCATGGTGCATGGTGCATGGCTGCTGCTGTTGATTCCAGTTGCGGCAGTTGCAGTTGCCAAAGCCTTAAAAGGCGCTACCACTAGATGTTGTACCCTTGCAGGAGGGTATTCTGATGTTTGTGGGTCGCCCCAAAGAAAGTATTTCCAACACACACACAAAAAAGGGATAGGTAAAGGATATGGCAGTCATAGTAGGAACCATCTGTTTCTGAAGATATATAATTATTTGAAGAGTAATCACTAATCACATGGGAAAGAGTATTCAAAGCTTCGACTCTCAAAGTGCGTGCTTTCCTCTCTTGCTGCTGCTGCTGACTGCTGGCTGCTGGCTGCTACAGTTACAGTTTGTTGCCTGTTGTTTGTTGGTTGTGCGATAAGTTAACAGTTGAAATTAATTTTTGTCACTTCATAAATCGCCAAGCAAGAGCCCGATTGTCCTCCCTCTCCCTCGCTGAGTTATGCCTGCGTTTGCCGCTGACCCAAAAAGGAAGAGAGGCGGGCAGCACTGGCTGGATGGGCCAACTTACCGTTGTAGATAAGAGAGTGGCGGGAGAGTGGAGCACTAGCAGTCCACTCCACCAGGAAGCGCTCCAATCATCCGGCAGGTAAGTATTTTGCCCAATGGCTCAATTTGCCCCAACGGGCCAGACTTCTGAGCGCCTTCGTGTGTGTGTGTGTGTGTGCAGTACCCCGTGATTATCATATGACGTGACAGGTACTAAAGGTACTCGTATTTATGGATGCATTGGGGTCATAGTGCCATTTCGTTTCAAACGCAAATTGCGCACTTAACGGCCCAAGGAACTCTTCGTGTTTCCATCATTGATTGAGTTCCTTAATGGCCTTCAAATAACAATTCTTTGCCTAATTTATGCTCAAATTGTTCCCATTGCATGGCCAAATAGATTTGAGTGGCATAAATGATCAAATGAGCATAAAAATTCATCGATTTATGGCCCAAAATTTCTGATTGCTCCCATAAACGGACGTTGGGGACTAATCCCAGTGTTCGCCTGGGGGGAGCTATCAAAAGGCACCATTACTCGACTCTAAATTAAATTGAATTTGTTGTCCATTTATGATCTCAATTATTGCCCAATTCCGTACACTCTCAAATCTGTTGAGGCCTTTGGGCAAAATGTGCAAACACTCGCCTGGCGGCCAGGGGCACCACTCAAAGCTGTAATGGGAACACGTTAAGTCCTGCCGCAGGGTGCCACTAAATCTTCATTAACAGCACCACAAAATGGCAGAATTTCCTACAGCGGAGTAATGCAAATAAAAATTAAACACAAAATTCCTTTCCAACTTTTCGCACATCATCGGACGCGGGCAGACTTTCCCAGAGAATCAAGTGCTTTTCCTATACTCGAACCGATCCTCCTACCACGCCTTTTTAATCTTTTCATTTCCATTTTATTTCCTTCTGTCTGCCTTGTGCTTCAGTTTAGAGCAATTTTCCATTTAGAACATGCAAAGGGGTTGGACGGGAGAAGAAAGAAACTTTTCCAGCAATTTTCCAGCATAGGCAGTGGCCCAGGCGGGGGGGCCCAGGGTAATTGCAGGGCAGTGTAATTGAAATTCGTTTGTTTATGCTGTCATTGTTGTTGGACCGCACCGCACCGCACCGCGTCTTCTGTCTTCTGTGCAAATTGAAAATTACTTAATGGTTCAGTGGCGATCGCTGTCCCGAGTCCCGAGTCCCGGACTACCGGTTAAATGAGTACCAAAGTGCCGGACAAATGCGAAAATTGCTCTCCTCTCGAACCGAGGTGAAGGAGGAGGAGAATGAGGTCAGAGGCGGGGACCAAAATCGCTTCAAACATAGTTTGTTTATCTTTCCAATGAACAGTAGGAACATTTGCTCAGTTCATGAACTTGTTCAACAGTGTTTGAGAGCTGTAAAAAAAAAAGGAAAGGAGCAGCAGACAGGTAGCTAGACAATAATTTAATCAATCTGTTAACATATTTCTGATATCTAAGCTTTTTTTTACTGCCAGTTAACCACTCAGGAAGCAAGCTTTAACCTTCAATTATGTTTTGAAGGATTAACAGAAAAACTATTGCAACTTTTTTCAGAGAAAAAGCGACACTTGCCGCATGGTTATTAAGCTTTGTGGTTATTCCGGCCATTTTTTGCGGATTCAGCTTGGGTTAAAAAGAGGATATGTTTTTTGCTGACAATATTCCCGGAATTATGTGGTAAATATAGGTCTTCGCCTTGAGAGCCTTCGAAAAAGAACTTGACCTATAAAAGTGGAATAAAAAAAGGCGGAACATGGGGTGAATTTTATTCAAGCGATATTCTCAATATAGGATATGGATCATGAAGATGGGACATATTCAGTGGGCAAGCTTGGACATATTTTCACTTATTTCCATAACTTCAATAACATTGATGATTAAATGCCTGACTTTCGAATGTCAGCTTGTTCGTTAATCGGCTTACACCCCTATATGGTATATTATATAGGCAAAATTAAACGCTCGACACGCCCCAAAAACATGGCCCAAAACGGCAATCAATAAACCAGCAATAGCCAGCAAGTTGCAATTGCAAAGATTAAAGACAATCTTGCATCGATTATGCACCACTTTTCACAGTTTTATAGTAGCAGCAAAGCAACCAATTAATTGCCACTAAATAGAGGCAGGCAACATATGGCAACCATACAATAAATATATCATTTGTGCCACAAATTGTGTGCGGTGTGTGGTGTGTGCGGCTCGGGATTTGCAGTTAACTAATTTGTTTCCGAATGAACGATATTTGGCAAATGTTTTAGTCGCCCACCCGAGCCGAGCCGAGCACGGCATATGTTGCATTAATTTGTCAAATTAACACCTTTTATGGCATAATAAAAAGTTTTAATAATAATTTCCAAACAACAACAAAAAAAAAAAATGGCAAAACAAATTTATGAGTTTTATTCTTTGTTGGTAGGGAATTTTAATTCGTTGATTTCGCTTAGCTGGCGCTGCAGTGATTGCCTCTCTTTTGGGCCAAATCTCACGCTAAATCATTGTTTGCAGCTGGGGCAACTACGAAAGCGACTCCGCCGAATCGACTGCAATGGCAACGACGACAACGACAACGACGACGCCATCGCCTACAACATTCATTCAAATTATGGAACCGCAGTGCGATCGAGATCTCGTTTTAGTCACGCTAAATTTATACAGAAAAGAGCTGGAAAAAATAACTAAAAAAAAAAATATAAAAAATGAAACTGAGAAAATGAAAAAGCCCCACAAACAATAAACACACCTTAAAAACCACCCAGCAGGGGGAACGAGACAGCAGTCTAAAAGGAGAGAGAGAGAGCGAGATTGAGAGAGAGAGGGAAGGCTTGAACGAAAAATCGTTTCAAGTTAATTAGCGAGCGCGACAAAAAAAAAAAACCCACCCAAAAGCGTAGATTTATGCACTCGGAAACTTGGAATTCCGTTTCGTCGGATTCAGTTGCGCGACCCCCACACCCTGCCTAGTTTATAGTCTCCCCCTTCGGAATAATTATGGGGTTTGACACTAATAAGCGTAATGAGTAAATTGCTGAGGAATTATACACATTTCTCTGTACAATATATGGGTGGAATGGAGCATTAGGTAAAGAGAACATTGGAATAATATCCAACTATCAATTATCCAAATATTGTACGAGTAGATGCATAATTGTACAGTTCAGTTCGCAATTGAAGTAGAGATCACCCGTGCAGTGACATCAAATAGTTTTGCCTATAAATATTGAATTGCATCTGCTGCATTTTATTGATTGATTATATGGCTAGCAATTCCATCAGTTATATTGCATCATATGACTCTTTATAAAGCAATCAAATGATTATCATTAAAGGGTTTGAGTTACACAAATATCTTTAACAATTAAACGATTCAAAAGAGTCTTTTGTAATCCAACTACTCTGTTGCACCATTTTCATATCTCCTTAGCGAGCAATTTAATTCCATTATGCCACAAAGAATTGTTCAATCGATCTGTACGCATAACTTATTTCACAATGGACTGACACTGTATTGCATTTCACTCCACAAAACAAAACACTTTAATTCACTTATTAATTCTTTAATCTTTCAGCTTTCAGGGAGCTAATCAAAAACGTCTTCGAATCACTCAGGCCACAGAGATAGCTGGTAAAATCACTTTCTTATTTGCCAACCCACCCGAACCACAGGATGGATCCATAGAGCCCACAGAGATTCCAGGGGATCACCCACCCAAATAAACCCAAGAATCCAAATTGCTTGTACAAACACACATTCACTCGCAATAAAAGGACACCCTGGAAATGAACTCCAGCCCCAAAGCCACCCGCAACATATGGAGTACATAAACTCCTCCCTGCAACACTCCAGCACTCCCTTACTCCGTCACTCCACTTAGCTGGCCGCATGAAATTATTGGGCAAACGATTACGGATTCCCTGCGGTGGCATAAACAAAATTCATGAGTGTGGCCATGATTGCCATGGCAGGGGCAGGAGGTAGGGGTGGATGGAGAAGGTAGAAGGGAGAAGGGAGGGTTCAGTTCACACACACTCGCACAGCAACGGAGGGTGGGAGAGGGCATAATGAGCTTAAGTTATGTTACATAAGCCATAAGGACACAAAAACCACTCGAGCAGACACTTCACAAGGGTGAGTACGAGAGCCTTCCTGCTGCGGTTGGGGTTTGCTTAGCTCCGTTGCTCCTTTGCTCTGACTCTTTCGCTCTCTGTATATCTATCTATTTCACTCTCTTTATACCCTTGTAATATAGTAAATTATTGTTATTTCAACTATACAAAATTTCCGACTAGGATCTATCATCAACAGTCGCCTCGGATATTTATGCATTTTCGAATTATCTATCTCAAATTCTGTATAGTTCTCACTGTTATAGAAAAGTTCCTTATGGAAGGATATTTAATGGGAATGGAACTCTGCTTAAAATATATCCAAACACTCTGCAAGAGTATGCTATTCCAGGGTACTTTGGTCTCTCCTTTTTGTTTCATGTTTTTTTTTGGTGGATGGTAAACTAATGAGCTGTGGGCTGCTGTGGTTTGGCAACGATGTGGAGTGGCATGGTGTGTGGTGTGTGATGTCTGCAGCTTGTTTGCACAACCGCTTTATGAGGCACTCAACACTCAACACACAACACACAACTGGAAGCCCCTCTCGAGTGTTTGCATTGGGAAAGCGAGTGAATGAGTGAACCGAGTGGCTTCCGCCAATGGGTGGGGGGGTGGACTTAGTTGTCGGCACTCACCTGAACTGGGGCGATCACTGTAGCGAGTGCAATAGACCCACGCCGGCCACACGATGGGTGTACCCGAGTCCTCTCCAGATTTTTTGGCTGTCTCCTTGGCTGCTGAGGCTGCTCCCCCTGACGGTGGTGGTGACTTGACCAGATCCACTGCCAGAGTGGTGGCCGTAGTGCTGCTGCTGGTGGCGGTGCTGTTCGAGTCGTTGCTGTTGCTGCAGATGTTCGCCAGGGAGCTGGAGAAGCTCAGACTGGAGTTGACCGCCTGGCTCTGGGCCAGATTAAGCGGCTTGCCCGACTTCTTGGGCGCCTTGATCGGATGATGGCTGTTGCTATTGCTATTTGAGTTGCTGTTGCTCCCGCCACTGCCACCGCCTGCTCCGATCTTCGGCTGGAGGTTCCCGACATTGCCACCCACCAGACGGGAGCCAAAGTCCGCCTTCAGGATGTTGTCGATGCTGAATTTGAGCGCCCGCTCGTGCAGATTCTCATTGTTGTTGTTGTGGTGATGGTGGTGGTGCTGCAGGTGATGGTGGTGGTTCAGTTGTTGCAGGTGGTGGTGGGCCTGCTCCCGCTGGGCCATCAGCAGCTGCTGCTGGTGCGAGTGGTGTCCCGTGCCCGTTCCCGTTCCCGGCGCTGCAATTCCCAGCGCCGTCGCCGTCAGCTGAGCCAGTGCATCCTGGCCCGTGGGCGCGGATACAGCGGCCGCTGCTGCTGCTGCCGCCGCCGCTGCTGCGGCCATCTGCAGCTGTTTGCCCGCTGCCGCCGCCGTCAGGGCATTGACGCGGGCGGCGGCCATCAGGTGCATCTGCTGCTTCATCAGCTCCTCGGCATAGAGCTGCGACTTGCGCAGGAACTCCTCCTGGAAGCTGCCGGCTGGGGGTCCGACCAGGGGCACGAGACCACTGCCCGGATCGGAGGCGGCATCTACTGAGACGGCGGGAGGATCTGTGGACACACTGCTGAAGGCCGACGGCCGGTAGAGCTGGCTCATCAGGAGCCGCTGCCGTGCCTGGGCCTGGACATGGACCTGGGCCTGCGCCTGGGCCTGGGCGTGGGCCGCTGCCTGGGATTGCTGCTCCTGGCCGACGCTCAGGACGCTGTTCTCGCTGCAACAGCTGGCGGCGTCCTCCAGATCGAGATCCTCCTCGATATCAGCATCCGCCGACTCCCCCTCATCCTCATCCTCGATGTTGAGGTGCCGCTCATTGCAGATGGAGGTGCGTCCTATGTCCGACTCGTCCTCGACCTCCTCCTCCACCTGCGGACTGCTGATGTGCTGCGACAGCGGCAGTGGCAGGCAGTCCGGATGCATTGCCTCCTCCGGCTGCTCCTCCTGATCTTGATCCTCCCCCTCCTCCTGATCCTGCTCCTGCTCCTCCTCCTGCTGCGGCTGGATGCGATTCAGTATGCTGAATTTGAGTGGAGGCGGGCGACTGCTTGCCAAAGTGGACATCAGTTACTCTGGGCGTTGATTCGGCGGTTTCTATCTTTATTCCTGCGCCTCTGCAAAGCCGACGGCATTTTCAGCCGCACGGCGAATTGAATCCACTAAATAACTGTTCCCCAAATCACAAAACACGGTAACACGGCAACACGCCCACACGCGCAGAGCGGGAGAATATGCGTCGCTCTCGATTTGATTTGAATTGAACATAAAAAGCATTAAAAGCCACAAAGTACCGACGCTCGATCGCTGGCGCTGGCCTGGCCGTTCGTTCCGAACCGCACGAATGAATGAATCGAATGAATCGAGTGAAGCTCTCGGCCATCTGGCAAACTGGAAAGTGGCTGTGAGCGGGTCCGAACCACCACCAGAACACGTTCTTCCTCTCTTTGGGTGCGTGCGCTCACTCGCTCACCCGCTCTCTCTCTCTCTCTCTTGCGACGGTTCGAACATCCAATGGAAGGCTTTGGGGCGTCCTACCCGGCTGGCACTGTAGTGTCATCTCGCTCTGGCTGGCAGGCGGACAATCTCCGTGCTGGTGCTGGTGCTGCGGCTGCGGCTGCTGCTGCTACAGCCTGTCAGTTGAGGTTATGTTAAGTGTTCGTACATTTGTTAATTAAGTGCGTCGTCGCCCCGAAAACTCCACTTCACTCTTCCAGCGCGCTTCCAGGCCACTTCACCTCTCTCCCTCTGGGCCCGCTGATGTTCTGTGTGCTGGCTCTTGTCTCTCGTTTTGATTATGCGCTGCAGCATTTAAGTCGTAAATCTCGTTCTATGTAGGTTCCACTGTCGTCGTCGTCGTCTCCCTGTTTTCTGGCTCTGCCTGCGGTCTGGCATCTGCAGTCCTTTTAGTGGCATCCTCCATCCTGTTTTATATACCCAGCGCCCATGTCGTCTGTCTCTCTGTCTGTCTGTGTGTGTGTGTGTGTGCCCAGTCTATATACTCTTGCAACACATGCCACAGAGCCTTGTGTTTCGTTTGGTTTGGTTTCGTTTCTTTTGACGTTTTTTCCTCTTGTTTTCTTTTTTGCAAGCATTTTGCGCTTTTTGATGTCATTGTTGTTGCTTTGCTTTTCGTGTGTGTCGTTAGCTGCGCTTTATAAATCACCACCACAATTTCTGTTTCTGTTTCTGTTCTGTTCCAACATCTGCTGTGATTTCATAATTGCTTTCGATTCTGTTTTTGCTGTTCTACTTGTTTTTGTAGTGGCCTGTCCTCCTGCCCCCCACACCTCACCACACCACAGCACATCACACACCCATTCCATTCCATTGGACAACATTGATGATAGTTTCTGCGTAAATGAATACAAATACAGGAGCGTAGTCAGCATACACAGGAGGAGGGGGGTATAAGGGATGGCAACCCCTTTCCCGTGTGTTTTGGCTTGTCTAATTGGCCAACATTGTTTTGTAGCAGGCATGGCTTTGTGTTCATAAATCTGCATTTAGCTTTCCTTTCAGCTATTTATGAC
Organism: Drosophila obscura; assembly: GCF_018151105.1. Lineage (NCBI taxonomy): Eukaryota > Metazoa > Arthropoda > Insecta > Diptera > Drosophilidae > Drosophila > Drosophila obscura. The sequence continues at coordinate 8,033,997 of NW_024542774.1, read as the reverse complement.
TTTTGTGTGTGTGGCATGTGTGGCATGTGTGGCATGTGTGTGGGGTGAAAACAAGTTTGCAATGAATAATTGAGGTTCCGCCTAAAAATAACTGATAATAGATACAAGATCTCCAAGAAATCTTTCAATTAAAATCAACACACAACTTGATTCAATGTTGCAATAGAATTTTTATACATTCTTCCAAATATCCTCGCAGGACTGGGTGTTCCATTAGCCTTATCTCGTTGGGGCCATGTTGTGTGTTTAATGGATCATATTTCATATCTGGAATGGCCCATCAAAGTTGCACCTTCTCCGCTTATCGCAGACAGCATCGGATTGGCCGTAAACAACAAGCAACTAAAAATATCGGAATTCCAGCAATCGGTTTTATCGCTGCTGTTGAACCCATAAAGCTCCCCGGGATCATGGAAATTTTCGAACTCGACCCCGAAGCTGTCCACGCTTTATTATCGCTCGCCCCAGCGCACAACGACTACGATCGGCCATAATGCATACGGATCGGAGGACCACGCCCCAAATGCACACACCACACCCTACATACCCCCCGTCACACCTTCCCAGTTAAACCAATCCAGTTTAATAACTTTGTTGCAACATTACAAAGTCTTGAGCTGCAGATGCCGACGCTGCGATAGCCCCCCCCAAACCGACGAATTAATCAAGCTTAATTTCAGCTTTCGACAAAAGAAACAATTATACAGCGATTAAACAATAACAACAACAGAAAAGAGTGGAGATGAAAAGAAAATAAGAGAAAAACAAGCAGATGTAATCCACGCGGAACCCAGCACCACGAATTATGAATAAAATTAAACGCAATTGCTCAAAATGTCTGAAAAGCGATCTAACCCAACCAGCACCAGCACCAGCACCATCCAGCCCACTCTCCGGCACTCCGGCACCCCCCCTGCTGCCATCCCTCTCTCTCTCGATGAGCAGATTCCAGCCAAGAAGAGAAAAGAAGCAGAAAAGACATGATTAAAGCCGCGCACGAAACGCTTTTCACATAAAAGACGCCGCATGCGGCATTCCCATTCGAAGCGTAAGCGATCTCGCTAGTTAATCGGGCAGAAAATCTTCATCAGAAATGGACGGCAAACAGCCACTGAGGGGCCAACGTTGAATTGTGGCGACAATGGGGATACCCGCTACACCCGGACACAAAAGTAAGAAAATATTTAATTATTGTATTAAATATTATTTATTAATAATACAAATATTAATATTATGTATCAATATTTTTTTTATTTTGGATTAACTTGGGTTCTGATTAAATCCATTGTCATGGTGTTTAATTTAATGGATTATACTTTTGTCTCAAAAAAATAAATACCTTAACAAAAACTTCTGTAATGCAAAGTATACATGCATTTACTGATGGCTTCCCTCTGCCTGTCTCATCCACCGCCCCAGAAACCATATCTACCCTTGCACACCACGAGTACGGGGTATCGAGAGAAGTAAGTAAAGTTACTCAAACTAAAATAAATACAATCAAAACATGAAGCCTACAACGCAAGCAATAAGTAACAGCGACAACGACAAAAGAGCAAAGCGCGCCGGCGAAACATTACAAGACTTGGGGCTTGGGCTCCATCGCAGCAGCGGCAGCAGCAACAGCAACAGCAACAAATAGCATAATCGCATCGAGTGGCAGAAGCAGAGGCAGCGGGCAACTCCTCCATCTTCAAGTCTCCGCTCCAGCACACCACACCGCACACAATTTAGATGCGCGGCAATAGATAAACTTAAAGAGGCTTTTATTTAAACAAAGCTGCTCAGCCAGGCGGCAGGCGGAGCGACAGAGACGGACAGCAGCCAGGAGCGCAGGGCAAAAGAGTGGGGACACAATGGCAGAGATGCTATTCAATGCTACAAACGCTTATTACATCTCCTAGTCCCTTTGCCATGGAGTCCGCTCCTGTGTACGCTCTAGCAGTAGCGAAACTGCGCCTCCTACTCCCAGAAAGAGCCCCACAGAGAGAGGGGTACGGGGGAGTGTCGGGAGTTTGGGGAATCAAAGCTGAGGTTTGGGGCCTCACTGCTGTCGTTCGAAGCGCAAAAATGTATGTAGCTTACAAACGAGCAACATCAGCAGAGCAGAGCAAGAGCTAAGCGGAGCAGTGCTCCAACCGCGACTCAGTGATCTCTCTCTCTCACTCGCAAGAAGGATCGATCGATGGCTCTCGTTAGCTGCGGTGCTGCAATGCGCTCGCTGCCTGCTCTCATTGTCAATCTCATTGGAGTGCATTCGTTTTCTTACCCAGTCATTGGCGGGTAAGAGGGGGTCTGTTGTATCCATTGGGTTGTATGTCACAGGCAGGAGGTTTCTTTCTGGGGATCCATAAAAGCTGCCATATTCTAGAATGTTTTTTCTGACTATCCAAGGTATCCAGCAGTCCCGAACACTGACTATTTCGGGCTTGCTTGTGTTTACGCTCTGTCGCGATTTTCGTACTTGGGAGACTCAGAGTCGCTCCAAGGATCGGGCTCAAGCTCAGGCTGAGGCTCGTTTGTGGCTGATCTTTTAATCGAATCGTAGCATTTATTATGTTCAGTGGGATTGGGACTTGGATTTGGATTGGCCCGACTGTAATTGCTGTGATTGCGGCGATTGTTGCCAAGCCGAACCGACTGTCTGTTTTGTGGCTGGTTTGTCTAATGTCGTTTAGCAAACAATGGACATGGCCGTGTCATAAGTTAGGCCTGAACCACACAGCGGACAACAAGCACATAAAAAAATGCCCAACATTTGTTGCGCAAATTAATAATTTGCTTTTCCAAGGCTTGCGCAAATCCCCCAGCGGCCTGTTTGATTTGTCTTTGGATGTGATTGGATTTGATGTGATTTCTCGTCTCAATTTATGCTTGCCCGAATGGAATTTGCATAATTTATGGTTTGGATTGGCTTGGATGGAATGGGAGGGGAGGGAGGAGAGCGTGCTGGTCTGGTCTAATTGCAATTAACACGTGACGACAGCAGAGTCGAGCCATCATCGTTATCGCCATCATCGTCATTGTGGAGGGGGGGGAGCAGTTAACAGTTAACAGTCGACAGTCAACAGTCGGCAGTCAAACTCCCATTTCGAATTCAATTGAAATCCAGCAACAACATCACCATCAGCCCCGACTCCCCAGCTTCGTTCCACTTGTCGACAGTTTGGAGAGAAAAATCAATAACAGGCATGTGGAAATTGTATTTAATTGACAGTTAAATGCTTTTCAACTTGCCATGGAAATCGATTGGGCCTGGCCCGACCCGGTGGTGCAGGGAGGGATGGCTCTCAGATGGCTTGGGGTTGGCCTGAGTTGGGTTTCGGTTGGGTTTCTGGGGGGGTTATCAATGGGCGGAGTGCGTAAAAGGCAATTAGCAGGGGAAAAGTTTTTAAGGGAAATTAATAGGCAGAAACAAATTGTATTTTTCAAGTGTGAGTGACTCCAAACGATGGGGAGGATATGTAAATATTAGAGGTAATTTCAATTCGCACGAATCTACTTTAAAATGAGTTTTAATGGAAGTTTAAGCATTTCTTGGAGACTCGCAATGTCAGAGGACTGCTTTGCTGCTCTCCTGTCGAATTCTGCTGCAATATATGTACTTGAGTGCTGAGATCCATCCTACCTAATTGGTCAAACTGTGTGTCGTTTGTACTTTCCGAACGTAAAATTATATGCCATTAGCAATACAATTCAATTTCTTAAAGTTTTCATCGGCTATTGGGGATCATTTTCTATTCAATTCTGCCGTTGCATGTCGAACCCTTGCTGCAACACCCATCCACCAGTCCTAGTCCGAGGCCGAGTCCGAGTCCCCAACCCTTTCCATTCCACTTCGATTCTTCCATTGAATTGGCTTCGTGGATAGGCAAGTAAATAAATAAAACGCGACATTTGAACCAAACTGACAATCACCTAATTACATGCACACACAGCACACACATAGGGGTTGGAGTGGGGGAATGGTTGGGGGTAATTGCAAGACGATGGCCTGTCATCAGTTGCTCGGCTCGTGTGGTTTGTTCTTGTTGTGGCAAAACGCTTAAGCAAATAGCATTAAATAAAAGGTTAATAAATAGCACAAAGGCAACAGCAACCACAGCAACTGCAACGAAACTGCTTGCGGTCGCACCGACAGATAGAAAGAAGAGAGAGAGAGAGAGAGCAATGAAGAGTCGTAGCGAGAGAGAGAGAGAGGGGTAAGAGACAGACACAATATGGCCGACGACGTTGACAGCCCCAGCCCCAGCCACACATGTGTGTGTGCGAGTGTGTGTAAGCAGTTTGTAACGCCTGCTTATTTATGCATGATAAAGACTGACGTGACGTGACGGCAGAACAGTTCAGTTTCAGTTCAGTTCGGTTCGGTTCGGCCCGGTCCTTTCAATTCAATTCAATTTGAGGAGTGGAAAGGAGAGGAGATGAGTTTCGGCCCCATGCAAATGTCAATTGTCGGTTCGTTGTTGATTTAAGCTTATTTAGTACAAACAATCCACTAATTACGGCTTGTTAAATTGCAGCCATTGAAATGACCGTTTAAACATTAAACCATTCAATTTCAATCGCATGCAATTTACCCACCTCTCTGCGGCCCAGCCAATCAGTATTCACTGTACCATACCATACCATACCATACCCCCCCTATGGCTACCCCTACTGCCATGTGTGTGTCTTGTCCGTGTCCATGTCTTTTGGATTGGGGAAATGCATGTGCATGTGCAGTTTGATTTATTATCGATAAAGTCCCCTCCGATGACCATCGCACATCTCTCTGCCCAGCCCCCCCTTCTCATCGTGTGGATTGGATGATCGTGGAACTCTTGTGGATTGTGGATGGTGGCTGTTGGACTGTGGATCGCAGCTATGAAGCTTTCACCCAACCAATTGCCGTAACGCCTACGATCTCTGATCCGTTGGCTATCATCGATAGGAGATCTGCTCGCTCGGTAACGAAAAATCGACGCCTCTGCAATTTGTTGTACACGAAATGCAATTTGCTTAAAATTTATCGCAATTTAATCATCAACATGGAATATGCCCATGCCCCAGAGAGGCGCACAGAGCAAGATACAGTCAGAGAGAGAGAGGGAGAGTGTGCAACAAAACTATTAACGCCAAACGATCGCGATGCCAAGACGGCAAAGATCTCCCCGTCTTCCTGCTGATCTTGCTCTTTCCACCTGCTCCCACCAGACGCCCCGGGGCATTCGCGATGGCAAATGTTTTCATTCATGGCAGCCGACTGTCCACCGCTACAGGGAGTCGACCAGCAGATGCCCTCTGAGTGGCTATTAATGCAAGTGCAATGTAACCATCGTATTGATGTGCAGCTCACCATAAGCCTACTATGGTACCCCCCTAAAATACCCTGTAGTCGCGGGGTATGAGAGAAGCTAAAGGTCAGGAGAGCCGGCAGGAACAGCCAGGAAGAAGAGGCAGCCACATCAGAGAAGTTGCAGGAGGAGGAGACTTGCATTGCAACACAAGCCACAAGCCATAAGCGGGAAATTTGCATTTTTGCCACATTTAACGGTTTTGTTTTTTGGCTCTGGAAGATCACGGGGTGGGGAGGGGAGGAAGCGAGCACCGCTTCATTGCATTCAAAATTGATTTGTTCATGACGAACCCATTTCAGATGGGCTCGTGGCTGCACAAGGAACAGGGGGGGGGGGTGGTGAGCGGTGGGGTGGAAGAAAGTACAAGATGACTTGTGGCACTGTTAACCTCGGGACAAAATGCCAGTGATGAAAGCGACTCCAAAAGCAGCTAAAGGACAGCAGAAAATGGCCACCAAGCACCAGCACGTAACGGTAGATAAAGTAAAGGCAGAAACGTAACTGTACCAAAGAGTATCTCATCTGCCGCCAACGGACATTGACACATTCAAATCGATCAAACTTTGTTCACTAGGAGAATCAGAACCAGAAGCACAACCAGACCCAAGCCCAGACCCAACCCCAGACCCAAAACCCAGACCCAAAACTCATTTAACTTTTGTGACCGGCAAGTGTCAACTGGGATACAACAGGCCAAAAAAAGTACACATTTCTATTGATATTTGCACAAAAATGACAGTTTTGATTGCAAGTGACAATTCCACGCGACAGTGACAGCATTGGGAATGAAAGGGAAACAGATAGACAGATAGACATAGGCGGCCCAGGCGGTTCCGGGTTAATTTACGTGGAAGGCTTTTGATGCAAGAAAATATTTGGGAATTATTAATTCAAGGAAAACACGTGAAGGAACGTTGTGAGTCGCTTCTGTGGACGCGACTCTACTTTTATACTTGTAGGATTTTAAAATATTTAAAATTTTTCATTTTTTGGCTACATCTGTTATCTACATATACAATGTATATTCTACATCTATAATGTAGATTTTACACATACCATTTAGATTCTACATCTTCTCCGCTAGAGAGCGCTCGCGCGCTGAACAAGGAAGAGTGTGCGGGCGAGAAAGAGAATGAGTAGCCTGGTCTCTTGCTGGAGGAGGTGGGGGAAACAACTGAAAATAAATTTTGTTATTCTGGCTATAATAATGATCCGATCTTATTCAAATTCGGCAATCTGGTAAATATGGTCATTCTCTACGACACTGCGAAAGGGGTCGGGGCGATGTTTTGAAATACACTTGTAACAGTGTGATATCACATGAGCCTTGAAACTAAATTTGGCTGCTCTATCTCTCATAGTCTCTGAGATCTAGGCTCATCAAGACGGACAGACAGACAGACATAGACGCGGCTATTAATGCTGATCAAGAATATATATATACTTTATGGGGTCGGAAAAGTTACCTTTTCTGCGTAACATACTTCCACTTTTACCACAAATACAATATATGTACAATATATATATGTCTTTTTGAGTATGGGTATAAAAAATAGAATGGTTGTGAAGATTAGCACCGGAACGAATTCGGAATTAAGGAATATATCAGGGGCATTCATTTAGCTATACGTAGACTACAATATATCTTCAATTCCAACTACCTTTCAACCCGGACAACCTTCGCTAATGAGCCAAGCTACCAAGCTAAGAGGAGCACTCCAAACTTATTTTCCCATCAATTTACCCCACACACCACATACCACACACTCACACGGAGACATCCACATAGCTGCATTATAATAAACATCATGTCAGGCCAAGAGGTCAAAACCGAAAGGAAAGTCCTCGACAATATTCACACAGACTGAGGCTCCACATCATCGATACGGATTCCGAATGCAATTCCAATTCCAAGTTCCCAATTCCCAATTCCAGTGCCAATGCCATTCGCAGGCAGCCGAAGGCAGCCAAAAGCCAACAAAAGTGGCTTAAATCAACTACTGACAATGCTAACGAAGCAGTCAGCAAACAACAAACAAACTGCGACACCTCTCTGGAAAGGATAGGAGAGAAGAGGAGACTGGGATGAGGATGGAGCTGGAGCTGGAGCTAAAGCTGAAGCTGGATCAGAGAAGGAGGAGGAGTAACCAGAAGTCGGCACCTGGAATTGAGTGCAAAATATGGCGCAGAGCAAGCAGAGCTGAGTGGTGAAGGTGGAGGCGGTGGCAGAGGCAGAGGAACCCCTTATGTCTGGACTGGGGCATATCCATGTTACTTAGCGTCTTGGAGCAGTTGGCGCGTCATGTAGCCAATTAAAAAAAGCGAAAAACGACAAGCGAGAGGTGCAGAGAAGCAGAGCAGCAGAGCAACAGAGCAGCAGAGGAGCACAAAATGCTGGCTGAGATTCGACAATGGTGGAGCTGGAGGTGCGGCCCCTGCCTGTCCTGTCCTGTCCCGTCCTGGTCACGATTGGTAGGCAGTAACTGGCAACAGAAATCTAAGCGAGGCAATCAAATTAGGCAAGCAACAAACCAGGCAGGCTTCCTCCTCCAGCAACGAGCAGGAGGCAGCCTAAGGATGGGATTTGGCCTGTGGATTGGGCCTGTGGATTGGGGTTGAGGGTGGACAACCTTAATTGCATCTTTAATGTGAACGGGAGAGTACACAGATATGCTAATAAAGGTCAGCGGATATGCGAGCATGCTCCGCTCCGCTGCGCTCCTCACATCTCGATAGCAGAGTGTCGACGTGCCGTACCGTTAAGCAAATTTCATGCCTGATTTCTGTTTTGGCCGCCTGGCCCAAACGGCAGCGGGGACATTGCAACATGACACCTCGACATGACAGCAAAATGAGCTTCTGTTGCCCGACTCCTTTTTGAGATCTCTCACCAGCAGCAGCAGCAGCAGCAGCAGCAACAGAGGTAGCGGCAGTGGTAGTAGCGGTAGTTGCATCGGCAGTGAGTGACAACTGCAACGGCGTTGCTTTCAAATATATTTAACACCAGCCTCAGCGTCGACGCATGCTGCAGATTGGGGGGCCAGAGCCAGAGCCAGTCACAGTCACAGCTACACCGATCCATGCTCCAATCCACGCACCAAATGCATGCGAAATCGAACACTTTTCACACTCTCACACACGCGCCATGGCACGGGACTGTGAGGACAGCCAAAAGAGGAGACACACTCGAGCTAAAATGTTTGCTGCCCAAACGAAAGGCATTTAAAGCCTGACTAGACATTTTCTTGCGAGACTTTATATTTATAAAAAAAATTCCTAAGCTTTGGTGGCAAAGATTTCTTTAGGCGTTCCTCTCGCCGGAGGCTTCACTGTAGCCATTCCAGTGCATTCGATTCGACCAATGCCCGTTTGGCATTCATTTATTCGCATCTGTTGCCAATTTACAAAAATACAATTTCAGTTGGTTTGTTTTTGCTGCTGCTGTTTTTCTGTTTCTGTTACTGTTTGATTTCGATTTGGGTATATTTTTTGTTTGTGTTTTTTTTTTGAATTTTTGTCAAACGTAGAGCCGCCTTAATTGATTTTGGCACTTTAACGAGGCGCAAAGTAAACACACTCGAAGGAAAAACCAATTGACAGCTTCGGACCTGGCCTGGCTATCGGCGTGTTAATTGATCGCCAAATAGCAGTGGAATTGAAATTCTAATGGGCGGGCTAATCAAAGGCATGGAATATCATCTGATTGAAGGTCGATTACAACGGATGCTAAAGGAACGCGGTACAGTTTTTGAGCGCACAACAAAACACTGAAAGTAGATGGTATACCAACCCAGTAATAGAAAAATCGATCATTATTGTAATTCTTTTATTTCGTCTCTTTATTTTTTGTTTGTTCATAATAATGCATTTTGTTGGTTTGCATTTTGTTTAGTTGCCGGTTTGGGATCGTTTAGCTTTTAATTAGTTTTCCAGAATGTGTCACCAATTCTATATATATATATTTTTTCGATTCATATTTGCATATATGAGTATATATGTATGTATGTATGTATGTATGTACACCTTTGAAATTTAGCCATCTCTATGAGGGGGAGGGGGTTGTTGGGCGGCCATATCCATCCATATATCATATATCCATATATCCTATCCCTTGCCGTATCCGTAATTACACATATTTTTCAATGAACTTTTCATGCTTCTAGACAGTTTATGGAACATTATTCATATGTATAATTTGTTGCTTTTATTATTTGATAGCTTATGCAGGAAACAGTTAAAATATCATGCCGTTTGTTATTCGATCTGTAAATCCATCCATCTATCCATCCATCGATCTCTATGTTTATCATTTCATTATAATTTATTCTTTATTCATTGTGCTTCGTTTTATTTTTTACAGTGTAGCAAGTTGTTTGATTAATTATTTATTAATTATATATAATTTGTTAAGTTTATGTTTTTGTTTATTTTGGTTTTTTGGGTTTGTGTTTGCTTACTTAATTACCACAACAAGCGTTTCCAGTTTTCTTATTTGATTTACTAACAATAAATACAGGTTTATCTATGTATATATGTATACTTTATAAGGGAATTGGCTCAACTGCAGTGTGGATTGAATTCCGTTTCCATCCAGTGCGATTGTTTTGAGTACCCGAAATATGATTGAAATGAAATGATAAGTGGATTGGAATGCAACTGAAATTTACATGGAAACAAAATATCAATGAAAAAGAAAATAGAGTGAAAGCAACACAAAATATTTAAAACTTAGAAGGAAACTGAAGAAGGTGAACTGAAATATTTAACGAAACTGAAAAACCTTAAATATGAAAAAAGTAAGTAAATACCACACTGGAAAAACAGAAATAAAATCCGCTGATGGGATCGTTGGGCCAATTGCAAAGAGTCAAAGTTCTATACAGAGAGGCTATATGCATATTAAGCTATTAATACTCGATTGGTAGATTTCACATATCAGTTAGTTATAGAAAATTATCGATAGAGAGCTTTTGAAGTGTGGGATGTGTGTGTGTGTGTGAGTGAGAGTGTGGAGAAAGGATCTCTACAATATAATGTATGGGGGTGGCTGTATCCTAGAGATGTTTCTGCTGCATTCGCTGTAAACAATTTCACATTTAGCTATGAATTAGTTCAAATACAAATACGCAAAATGGCTGTATCGATATACATATACATATATATAATAAATATATATTTTAAGTACGTGTTTGTTTTTTTGTATTTTTTTTGTAGGTTTCCCCATTTCTATTCTGTGTACACTTCATGCAAAAGAAGAAGTTAAAAACTGTTAAGTACATATAAAAAATATGATTGTTGTTATTACTATTGTTGTTTAGTTAATAACTATTTACAATTATTGTAGGCTACCAGACATAAATAAGTTTAAAAAACTCTTACAAAGTCAAAGCTATGATTTCATTGATTTCTTCTCGAAGTGCTTTCCGTTAATGGATGATCCAACAATGAGAAATAGAAAGTCGTAATCGTTTTTTGTTTTTTTAGATATTAGACAGTCGCATAAGTCGTATATACACACACAGCTATATATATCTATATATTCATATGTGGTTAACTATTCCTCTAAATGTTCAAAGGTTAAATAGAGTTCTTTTTGTGTGTTTTTTTTACCCGTATTTGCAGTTGCAAGTGTGTCAAATCATAGAAGTTGTACGCATCACAATCGGTTTATGTTCAATGGGGGCTTATTATGGGGGAAAGGATGATCAGGGGAAATGAGATTATCCAATACAACACACTCAAGTCCAAGGTACGTGAGGCAGCATTCATCTCAATTATACTCCTCGTATCTAGAGGTGTTCGAGTGCTGAAACTGAAAACTGAAACTGGGACCACAATGATGGGTGGGTGCCTTTCTCGGGATCTGGGATGAAGGGTAGATGTTCTGGGGATGTTTGATTTTATTAGAGTTTTCGCATTTGTTGAAGTTTGCAATTTGTTTTCCATTTTATTATCGCTCTTGCTTACGCTCTTACCGCTCTACAATTTACAATCTAGGAAAGTACATCTCTACGTAATTATAATTTAAATGATTTTGTTTTTTTGTTTGTTTTCGTTTTGGATTTTAAAATATTATCGTTATTGTTATCATTAGTGTGTTTATATTATAACATATTATCATCATTATCATATTATTATTGTTATGTTTATGTTTTTGTTGTTGTTGCTGTTGCATAAGCATTACAAATACAATAAAAGTATTACCTTGTATAAAAATAATAATAATAATCGCATACAATAATAGTTTTTTTTCTTATGCTCCTTCCTCCAACTCTCCCTTCTCCTCTCTATCGATCCTCTGCTCTTCCCTCTGCAGTGGGGAGTGAACGTGGGTTTTTCTCTTCTCTTATCATCTTTTAGGCTACAAGATAAGTTAATTTAATTTACGTACATTGAAAAATGTGTTTTTTCTTTTCTTCTTGTGGTTTTTCTCCCGGGAGGGGGGCTGCCGCGATTGGCTACCCGCCCCCGAATCGCAGTGACGCGAGGGCGTGGGGGCCACATCGAACAGCAGCCCGGATAAAGCGCGTGATTCTGAAACGGCGTGAGCCTGAGAGGCGGCGGCCTCTCCATCGTTCCTACAACTATTCGTATCACTAAATATATAGTTTCATAATTACAATTAATTCTTGCTGCTGCTACTTTTTTTGTTTGTTTGTTTGTGTGTGTGTGTTTTGTGGGTGGTGTGTGTTTTACAATCGAATATTTACAGTTTGCTATTTAACACATGGAGCGGGTTTATAGCGGCAGGGGCGTGGTGCGGGGTGTCTAGGGGAAATCTCCAACTTAGCAGAAAGAGCCGAGTGTTCTCGAGTAATGCTTCACATATGCATATACATCATACATATATATATATATATCTCTTGTTTTTATTTGTGTAATTCTAAATATGGTTTAGGGTTAGGCGATCTTGAAAAATAAGACCTAAATCGTTATACACACACATGTCTCTCTCTACATACATACATATATATATATATATATATATAATATATTCGTTTATATATATATATAATATATAAATAAAATCAAATTAAGCAAAAACTTTGTTATTGGTGGCTTTCGTTTATACAATCTCTTCTCTTCCCTTCCTCCTCTCCCCTTTCCTCATCTACATCGACCCTTTCTGCTTGGCCCTTTCCCTTTGGCCTTGGAGAGCTCACCCTGCCGCCTGGCTATGTTACAAAATTTGGAATTTCCATCCGATTATCGTTTAGGTTCGTTCTAATCCATTTTTGAAGGCTGGCTGGCATGTGTGTGTGTATGTGTGCGCGGGTTGTATGCATATGAAATTCTACATTTAATCTACAGTATGTATATATAGGGCGTTGTTGTAGTAGTAGTAGTAGCATTAGCCCAGATGCGCCGCCGACTGGCCCAGATTGACCAGACAGAGGGCACAGCAGCAGGACGGCTGCAGGAGCTGGCCTAGGGCCACCATCAACGGACTCTGCGCCGCACTCATCGGCGTCAGCAGGAACTCGGCCTGTTCCTGGGCCATACCCAGACCCATTCCCAGTCCCAGCGAGGTGCCGCCGGGCAGACTGACGGAGAAAACATTTGGCATTAGATGTTAGCTGCTGCTGTCCGCGTCTCATCTGTTGATGGTGGACGTAACTCCGGCTCCCCCGGCTCCGGGGACGTTAACATTGCTCGATGTCGTCACGGTCACACCGCCACTCACTCCTCCTGCACCGCTTCCACCTCCGCCACCGCCGCCTGATCCACCACCATTGTTGTTATTGTTGTTGCTTGTGGGCATCACCACTCCGCCATTGTTGGCACTGGCTATCACCTGCTCCACGGTGAGGCTCTTGCCCACATCCTTGGCGTTGAGCAGAGCTCCGTCCGAGGAGCCCACATTGTTCGCATTGGTGGTCACCAGTTGTCTGATGGTGGTGGGTGTTCCGCCGGCTCCGACACCGCCCGAGCTGTTGACGGTGGTGCCCAGGGGCAGGGTTCTCGTGATGATGGCCGAATTGTTGAGGCGGCCGCGCAGCACCTGCTGCAGTCCGCCGGGCCCTAGCTGCATCTGCATCTGGCCGCTGTTGTTCTTCTGCAGCGGCTTCACGTTGAGCAAGCTGGTGTAAAGGACTCGCTTGTCGCCCTGCTGCACCTGTTGGGCATTGGCCGCGGCCACCGTCTTGAGCTTCTGGTGGTGTACCTGCTGCTGCTGGGCTTTGTTCAGCACCACCGTGGTCGCGCCCACCTGCTGGGGCGTCTGGCTGGCCAGCGCCTCGCCCGTGCTGCTCACAAAGTTCAGCTTGAGATTGGAGTTGGTGAGCTCCTTATAGTGAAGCTTCTGGCCACCGGCATTGCTGGCCGCCACCGCCGCAGCTGCCGCCTGCAGTTCGCTGGCCGTGGCAATGGTGAAGTTGCCGCCGCCGCCACTGTTGCTGCTGGTGAGGAAGATCTTGTTGGCCTGCTGGGGCGCCGCCTGCGAGCTGATAATGGCTGTGGCCGGCTGCAGGCTGTAGTTGTGGTTGGCCGCTATCGCTGCCGCCGAGTTGGGCTTCAGCTGTTGCTGCTGCTGCTGGGACTGGCCCGTGTGCTGGCCAGGCTGCTGTTGCTGCGGTTGCTGCTGAAGATTGAGATCCGAGACGAGCAGGGGGAATGGCGACATCTTGATCACCTTGCTGAGTTTCTGCAGCTGCTGATGCTGGTGGTGTTGCTGCTGTTGCAGGGACTCGCCAGTGTCCATCTGATCCCCGCTGTTGATCGTCGTCGTGGCCGTCACCAGATCATCCTCGTGCTGCACCAACTGTTGCAGCTGTTGCTTGGTCAGCTGAATCTGTTGCTGCGCCTGCTGCTGCAGCTGCTGTCCTCCCGGATGCTGGCCAATCACCTTCCTCTGTGAGAACTTCCGATTCAGCAGCAGCTTGTTGATGTCTGCAAGGAAAATATAATGCAAAAGATAATTAGTTTACGTTCAAATCAATGACATTTTGTGTGGGAGCAGACTCAAAGGTCATCCAAAGCAATCATGCAAACTCGTCCTGCAGCGTAATGGAATATGAGAAATGAAACGAAAATCACAGCCACTGACAGAACAACTTATTCAGATGCGGATCACCTATGGAACCTAACCTAAGCCATCCAATCTATCATATCAGATAGAGAATCAGGGAGAGTGAGAGTACTTGCAAGTGAATTCCACTGAGAAATTAACATCGAAGTAGAAGTAACAAAAGTGATTTAGTAGAACTATGGAAGCAGTTCGATTGCTAATCCAACCAACGTTCAATTAGCCAAAGGAGTATTCACATACATTCGTCAAATGTTGTGAATGACGTATATTCCCTGTAAAAATATCCCATAAGCGAACAGACACAATCGGCACGAATGAAACTCGAATTATCCGTGGCCAAAACAATGGAACAGAACCGAATTGAACAGAATAAAACCAAACGTATATGTTGATAAGGGAGATCTCTCCCTGCAATGCAACTCAAAAAATTCAAGAAGATTCTTGTAATCGTGAGGCTATCTTTGATCTCCAAATATACCTCCGATATCCTCAGATATCAACTCTATAAAAAAGCAGCTAAATCTTGAAAACTAGATGCTCGTACCTCTCCTACGACACATAACCTACGAAAGAGAATATGTACGTTATATTTGTTCCACACCGGAATGGTGACTCACCTGTGTTCTCGGGTCCATTGAGCTGCCGCTTCTGGGTGGCCCGACTCGTCCAGAGTATCTTGTTGCCCACCGCCGCTGGCGAAGTGTCCGCTGTCGTCGAGAGCACCGCCGTGGTGGCCACCGCCGTGTTTGTTCCGCTCACCTGTCGCCACACAATCGGCTGCTGTTGCACCAGCTGCTGTTGCGAGTGCTGCTGGACATTGTTGCGGTTGGGCGTCGTGACAATTAGAGGCGTCGTGGTGGTGCACTGCTGCTGCTGCTGCTGGTGTTGCTGCATCCCGGCTATGCTGTGCACGGCCAACTGCTGGCCACTGGCCGTGTTGATGATGTTCACACTTGACCCGGAGCTGGAGCCGACGCCACCCGCGGAGCAGTTATCGTCGCTCTGCAGCTTCACATTGGACAGAGTGATCACGGTATTGGGTCCAATCGATGTGGTGGTGGCTCCTCCGCCGCCGCCACTTGTCTTCTGTATGGCGTAGGTGACCTTCTGTGCGGCGGCAGCTGTTGCTGCCGTGATAATCTCGCCGCTGCCGGTGGTGTAGATCATATGATTGCCAGCGGCGCCAGCGCCGGCTGCGTTGAGGGATGTCAAGGAGCGCGAGGAGGTGACGATGCTCTGTGTGGTGATTACCGGCGAGCCGATCCCGTCCCGCTGCATCTGGAAGAGCAGTTGCTGGGTGGGTTGCTGCTGCTGCTGCTGCACCTGTTGGGGCGTGCCCTGGCGCTGCTGAACGGTCACATTGCGTAGCTGGGCTTGGGCCAACTGGTGCTGCAGCTGCTGTTGGGCGGAGAGGGTGGGCAGGGGACTGCTACCCGTGTGCGGTGTGATGGTCACAATGTCCCCGACGGCCGCTCCGCCGCCGTATTCCGTCCTGGCAATGATCTGCGGACTGGCATTGGCGAACTGATTCAGCAACTGCGTCACCTGAGGCCCGGTCGTCGTTTGAACCTGCGCCTGTGTCTGTGAGGGGAGCTGCAGCTGCTGCGTTTGCACCTGCGAATGAATTTGCGACATCTGCGGCTTCTGGGGTGTTATCTGGGCGGGTATATTGATGAGCTGAGGCGTGGGAGTCGCCACAATTTGCTGTGGCATCGACTGCGACTGCAACAGTGGCTGTGGCGGTGCCGTGGGCTGTAACTGGACTGGTGGTGGTATCGCCACCTCCGGCTGAGGTGTCTCCATTGGCTCCACCTTCACAGGATCCAGGGTGTCTGCCGTCGCCGTTGGCGTTGTTGTCATCGTGGCCGAAACGGGAGCCGTAGCTGCTTCTGGCTGTGGCTCCTCTTTGGGCGTCACCACTTCCTGGCTGAAGAAGACCTCACGATCCTTGAGTGACTCCTGCGTGGGACAGACCGTAAACGACGAGCTCCCCACAGGGACATTCGCTGGCCGCGGCTTGCGAGTGCGCCCAGCGCGCTTAGACGACTCTCCGCCCACCTTGGGCTTCTTTTCGTCGATGCAGTCGAGTAGCTGATCGGCAATCTCTACCTCGTCTACAGCCGCCTCGCCGTCCAGGATGCCGTTCCAGAAGCTGGTGGCCTGGTTGAGAGCCTTGGGATCGTCCATGGCGCACTCCTGCAGGATGTTGTCCAGCATGTGCTCATGGTTGTCGTCCTCGTCGTCACCGAGCAGATTGTTGATGTCATTGAGCGAATCGCCAGCGCTTAAGTTGAACTCCAGGGCGGATCCCGATCCGGATCCCGAGCAGTTCGGACTCTTGCTGGTACCTCGGGCATAGTCCTGGGCGTAGGCCGTCTGAATGAGCTGGGCATCCGAGTCCAGATCCGTGTACTTGAAGGCATTGCTCAGGAAATAAGTGCTGGTGTCGCTCTCGATCTCCTCCCGCTTTCCCAGACGATTCAGCTCCACGCTGATAGGCGTATCCTGGGTCCAGTCCACCGCATGGACACCAGAAAGTCCGCTGCAGAGCTTGCTATCGCCATCGTTGCTGTCGGAGAGCTCGTCCGTGGGCGTCTTGGGACGAAAGTGCAGCCAGTCGCGTCTGATTTCGGAGAGGAGTTCGTTGCAAATGTCAAGACGCTGACTGGAGGTGGGCGAGAGTCCGCCCAGGTAATTCACGTCTAGTTCCTCTGCCGGGGCATCGATATACAGGTCCCTGGGCTTCGAGTACATTTGGCTGTTGCGCAGATTCTGCAACCGAATCACATCGGGCAGCTGATTCAAGCAGACGGTCTCCTCCTTCAGCTCCTGCTGAGGGCATCCCCTCTGCTCTTGCTGCTGCAGTTGCTGTTGCTGCTGCTGGGCCTCCAGCTCCTTCTTGACAGCCGTATGGCGGATGATGCTGCTCAGCTGGGCGAGATTGACATCGTCCTCGGCCTCATCGTCCATCAGTTCGGGATCGGAGGTGGTCTGGAGTACAGTGACAGCTGCCGTTGCGGTGCGTATGCTGCTCAGCGGCTCGTTGGAGTCGTCGGCATCGATTAGCTCCCGCTTTATCGTCTTGGCCGCATCCTCCATTGAAAGTCCGAGCATGGATGCTCCTGCTCCCGATGATGCTGCTTCCGCTGCAGCGGCTGCTTCAACGGCTCGTGCTGCTGCCGCCGCCGCTGAGGTGGAGGCAACCGGTTGCTCTTGCTCTTGCCCAACGTTATCGTTCGCCTCTGCCTCCAGCTTTATCACATTGATTTTTTCGCTTATGCTAACATCCTTATTCATATTACTACTACTACTACTGCTACTGTTGTTGTTGTTCAACACGGTGTTGTTGTTGTTATTGGAACGGTGGTGGTGCTGCTGATGATTGGCTCGCGCAGGAGGAGGCTGCTGCACCTCCTCAGCCGCACTGCTTTTTTCCTCTTGCGGCGCCAAATTCTCGCATACTTCCATTTCCACCTCCTGCTTGAGTTTCTGCCCCAAGGCCAGCACCAGACGCTGCAGGTACGCCCTGGGCAAAGGACCCAGCGAGGCAGCGAGAGAATCTTCCTCCCCAGCTGCTTCTGCTGCTTGTCCTCCAGTTGCTGCCTCCGACGACCTCTTCAGTCGCTTGGCCGCATTGAGCTCCCGCATCTGCTGTTTCTTGTGGCGCAGGCGACGCCGTTTTAGGCGCATGTCGTGCGAGTTCTGGGACAACGTCACTGCCGAACTGTAGAAACTCAGCCGCGAGACATTCTCGTCATCGGTGGCCAGGTCATCTTCCTCCCCATCGGGCTCGAGCTCCAGCACCTCGTCCAAATCTTTGTCCTGAGGCAGGGGTAGCATTAAATCACCCAACGACCCGGTGCTGGCGATGGGTTTATCCGCCTGATGACTGGTGGGCTCCGATTTGACAATGTCGAGCGGCAACGACGACGTCTCATCGGTGTCCATGGGTTTGGATGCGGGCGCAACAACAAGATCAACAACAGTGGGCGGGGAGCAGGGTTTGGCCACCGGCAGCAGGTCCGGCTTCAGTTGGTTGTTTCTCCTTTGGGCGTTGTTGCTCTTTACGACACTCTCCATGACCGTGTAATCCAACTGCGACCAGACATCGTCAAAGTTCGTTATGGCCCGATCGAGCAGTATCCTTCCGCCACGGCCCACACGACGGCGGGCAAAGCCAATGCAACGCGGCCTGCAAGATTAGCCCGATTTATGCTTGAGTACGTGGCAAAGGGCAAAGGCAAAAGAGCAAACACCAACAACACAACAAACCTGGGATAGTTGATGGAGGTCAGCGTGTAGCGATATTTGGGATCCGAATATGGTCCCGATCTGCTCGTTTCCGTCTCCTCATCTGCCGAATCATAGGGCCAGCGTCCATTTCGATGCCGTGTCTGGAAATACAACACCAGCATTAATATAATTTTTGTAATGTACGGGGGAATGTTCAGAGACACTTACGGGCAGGTAAATACAGCTTGGCTTCCGTCGAAATGCAAACGGTGCCTCATCCTCGCTCTCGGAGCCCAGCTGGTTGCCATTGAGGCCACCATTTAGATAGTCGTCCTCCTCGCTGTCCAGAATCGAATCGTTTGCCGCCGGCGAGGCACTCTGCTGCCTGTTATGCAGATGATGTGGCAAATGGTGGGCAGGCGATGCTCCAGATCCCGACGACTGCCCTGGCAAATACTGTTGAGTTTGCTGCTGCTGCTGTTGTTGCTGTTGCAGTTGCTGGTGCTGATTCTGCTGCTTGTCGCGGGGAAGTTTGTGTTTGCGCTTCCTGTACGGACGCTTCTCCTTGCGACTGCTGCTGCCGTTGCCGTTGCCGCTGCCCGAGTGGATGGTGTCTAAAAACGAAACAATGGAATGTGAATTAGTTACTAGTCTAGAGTAAAATGCTTTCATCCTTTTGCCTTACCCATTGTCGACGTGTTCAGGTACTGAGACGGCGAGGCATACACATTCGTATTGCCCGCTGCTCCTCCACTTGACAGCAGACCCGGGGGCAGGGAAGCCAGAATGGCGCCCGCTGTTCCAACCGCGGCCGGCGCCCCTTGTGAGTATTGATTCGCATACACTGAATTATACGCGGGTCTGTAAACGAAACAAAAAAGCGACCGGATCAGTATACATTGGATAACTGGCAGTTTCTCTTGTTGGGAGCTCACCTCGTGCTCTTGTATTGAGCATTCAGCTCGGAGTAGACAGCACCATTGAAGTCGCGCATCTCGACGCGCTTCTCAAAGATATTCACCGTCGTCTTGAGTTGTTCGCGCTTCGTCTCCTCGCGTCGCCGCACCATCTCCAGTATAGTTGTGGCGCGCTGCAGGTCGCGTCTGTTTTGATATGGAAAACAGTAATTAATTAATTAATACAATAAATGGAAATATATCTCGCTATATGCTGGCCAATTGGTACAATCTATGATGATGTTTTCTAGCATCAGAGGGCAGTCAATTTGCCAGCATTATTTACACCGAAATTATGCAACCGACTTTATGTGTGAGATTCCCCTCAATTCTTACCGCAGCTTGAGCATCTTCTCGTAGGAGGCCTCATCGTTCTTGCGATTCTTGCGCGTTTGCATTTTCTCAGTGCGCCGACGAAAGGCCAAATACGGATTATTGGAGCTGGCACCAGGACGACTCTCTGTCTTCACAGTAAGTATCAGCGGATGTTGCTGCAAAGGATGAATCAAAAAGTGGGAATTATCTACGGGTGTCCCACCATGCAAAACAAATCGAATGCCTACCATCTTGAGGCGCTTGTTGAGCCAGTAATCGTAGAGGGATATACTCGTCTCGTCATCCTGATTGAGCAGAGACTTGGCCTCGTTGAGTGTGACGACCGTTTGACCCGAGCTCTTCTCCAGCAAATCCATCAATTGTTCAAACTTCAGCTCCGTCAGCTCCAGGCGCTCCTGCTGGTTCAGCCATTCCATGTCCGCTTTGTCCATATCGTAGTCGGGCACCTCAGTGTCCAGGCCAAGAGCTGTTCAAGTGGATTACGTTTAGTATTGGAAAGAATATGGGAAATTGAATGAACACACGTTGCATGTGAATCATTTGGCGGGGCATCTTGTAGTCCGGCGGATAGTAGGTGTCGTAGAAGGGCTGGTCCGTCTGCAGTACCTCGGGTGTGGGGATGATGAGGCCCGTGCAGATTGCCCGCTGCAGATGATGTTCCTGTTTTTATTGAGACACGAAAGCAATGATTAAATCTCACTTCGAATATTCATTCTATGGGAATTTACTCACCGACTCTTCCTCCTTCTCCATGCCGCTGGGCATTTGGGGCACGGCACGGTTTATGGCTGAATACTCGGGCAGATCGGGCAGCTCCTCGGCCAAGTAGATGGGCATCTGCTTGGACGGATCCAGATGGCGTGCTCTGAACGATAGCTTCGACATTTTGACTTTTTTGTTTGCTGTTGTTTGTTTGTTTGTATGTGAGTGGTGTATATGGAGTATGTGGAACGTTTTAGCTGTTGCTGTTTTTGTATATTTCTTATGTTTTGTTTTTGTATCTGTTTTATGGTTGGTTAAGTGGAATTGGCTGCTTAAGTTGCTATGGATGCTCCTCCTGCTGCTACAGCTGCGGGAGCTGCTACCCTTCTGCTGACGGCTGTTCCGGCCACCGGCGTCAAGGGATTTGTGCTGCTACTGCTACTGCCGCCGCTCTCGAGGATCTTACTCCGATGCGTTACCGCTGCTGCTGCTAAGCGTTTCGTTGTTGCTGCTTCTGCTGTTGCTTTTGCTATTGGTGTGGCGGTTGTTCTCTCTGGCAACCTGGCTATGGATGGAGGAGATATGCTGCTAGTCCCAAGCGTATGCAACAGCAGGGATGAACAGGCTAGATGCAGTACGATGATTCTGCTGGCAAACAGTCGGGCCAGCTGCTCCTCCGCCTCCTCCGACGACTTAGCACCGGGGCTGCGGTGGCTGTGGCTGCTGTGCCAGCTGGTTAACGCAGCCCCTGTGCCCGTTCCCTTGGCAAACGTTCTGCCACTTGTTGGGATTTGGTGTGGATTTGGATGTAGATTCGCGTGTGGGTATAGGTGTGAGTGTGGATGTGGGTTTGGGATCGGAATCGGAATTGGGTTGATGATCAATGAACGCCGCTTGAGAGCAACCTTTGTTGCTATATAGGGCGTATCGTTATCGTCCTCGTCCACCTCCTCCTCCGCCTCTGCCGCCGCCGCCGCCTCCTGCTCCGCCTCCTCCGACTGCTGTTCCTGCTGTCCGGACTCCTCGATTCGTGCAGACAGGGCCGACAGCAGCAAGATGGCCAGAGATATTAGCTGATTGCAATTACGACGACAACGCAATGGTAGCAACAACAATGACAACGAATGCAGCAATTGTGTCGACGACATTTTTCACGTTGAAATCGAAAAAAGTATGTGAATTGGCATAATTACGTTCATCAAAATTGCACATTTCAGTTCATCATCATTTTTCTATATTGAAAATTGTTTTTCTTTTCCAGTTGTTGCCGTGTGCCGCTTCGTTTCGTTGTTGCTTTCTTGTTGTTCTCCTCTCTCTCTCTCACTCTTTGTCTTTTCCTTATCGTTGGATGATAAAAATCTACAAATGAAACGAAGACAACAACAAAACTAGTAAGTAAACAACTAACACACACACAATAACAATGAACGCATAGTAGAAACGTGTGTACGTGGGCGTGTGTGTGAGCGCGCGCGGGAAAAATAATCTAAATAAACGCACACAACACACTGAGACGATTATGCCTGTTTCGCTTTAAATTCACATTCGCCTTTGTTTCATACTATGAATCATTTCATTCTTAGCTTGATTCCTCTTTTTTTTGTCGCAAATGCGAAAAATGCAAAATCATAGAAAGCCGCGTACAAAAAAAAGGCGGCATAAACAAACACACACGCGGCGACAACCGCAAACAAACGCGGCGAATTGCACGAAGCAGAAAGAAATACGAAGCGCAAAACACGACGAAAAAGAAGAAAAAAATGTAGGCAACTCTTCCTCATGTGAGATTTGTTTTTTGCAATTATTGGCCAAATTAGTGAGCCACCGCTGGGTGTGTATATTTCCAGGCACTTTAATGAATTTTTAACATCGTTTACCGCACTTTTCACACACCTGCAAGCGAAATTTTGTTGATAATTCGCTTGAAAAATTTACACAAATTTCTAGATTTTGCGTAGCGTGGTTTTGCTGGAAAGCAATAATGGCGGCCAGAGAGCCGAAGACTGACGACGCTGCGGACTCACAGGCCGCGAATTTTAAATAACGGCGGCAGAAGTCATTCGGAGCGGCTAGTCCGCAGTTCCTCAATTTTTGTTGCCATTTTAACACAGTATAACACCCCAGAGATTGGGCTAATATTTTAATTTAATTTTATATAGTAGTTAATAATTTTTTTCATTGTGCGGCACATATAAACATCACTGTTTTGCCGATAGAATAACTATCGGTATATCGCCGTTCGGCGGCAGTTTGAGCGGCGCGGAAGACCGAATTTACTCCGAATCGTGTGTTGGCTCCCTCTGGCGAGCTTCTTAGGCACTACTACTCCATGATTTTTTTCACAAACAAAAAATCGATTAAATTTTTTCACACACATTTTTTACATTTTATTTAATTATTACACGACCACACCACCGTTACATACCACTCGGTACGTTGCTGGAGCAACTGCCAAAATTTCAGCAATATTCAATAAGTTTTGCTGGTAAAAACGACCGAAATTGTCTTCAGCAGCGGGACACGTTTTTACTTAATGGGCGGCCATCACAAATGAAATTTTCGGAGTCGTGCAATCGTCCAAAATACTGACGAAATTATTTTGGCTCGTTCAATTCCTGATCTATTTGATGAAATCGAATGCGGTTTTCGCTGGTACCTGTAGAATTTTGGCAGGAAAATAATGCATGCATTGGGATCATTGGCAGCTGCTGAATTTGTTTAAATAAATTGTTTAGTCGCATCTTTACCCTCCCACTGGTGCTGTAAAACGTTTGATTACAATATATCGATATTTTGTTACAAAACCGATTTTTTAGTTTCGCGTATTCATATTTTACAAACTTCATCCATGATGTTTTGTCATCTCTGAATCGATCTTAAAATGTATATAATCAAAATACAAAATAAATAAACAATAACAAGGTGTAGAGACCGTATTGTATATTGTTTGTGTGTGTGTATGACCGATATCGATATTATTCTCTGGAAATAATGTTGTGCAACATGCTGCGCGACAAATAAACGCATTTTTCTGTCCGTTACATTTTGAATTTGAATTGAAGAAATATATCCAAAAATTCGGTTTCGTTTAAATACATTCATCTTTATTTTAATCTTGTACAATGCTCTGGCTGCAAAATAATCTTAATATGCGCGATTTTAGCTTTATATCGATTTAATGTTTACTTGAAATATCTTTATTGGCTAGATACAATTGTTGAGATTGAGATATTTTGGTACGGTGCTCATAGATTTTTATCCCTATAACACATAATATTAAAATTTAAAATGGATCTTTAACAATTTCTTGCGAGTATGCATTTAAATACGAGTATTTTTAAGCTATAGCGGATAATTAATACGATTTACATTCAGAATGCTCAATACTTTAACCGAGAAATGTTCTGTTCGCTCCTCTTTGCCTTGGCAAGCCATTGACTGGTTAACGAAAGCGAACTGGAAGCACCGTTGAGCTAGGTTGAGTAAATATTTAATGGCTATATATTGAGTTGAGGCGTAGATAAAAGAAAGCTTTGGGTTTTTGGGTGTTGTTCAAGCCAAAGCATTGGAAGCCCCCAAAGCTGTCTGTTCCGTTTCTGTTCCGCCGTCTGCTCACGATTCGGGGTCCCGCGCTGATCCTCCAGCGGTTTTGTGGCGCCAGCGGTCGTGTCGTGGCCCGATCGAAGCATGTCATGCTATGCCGCACCGCACAGACGTTCACAATTACATGTTGCGGCTCTGCCGCTTGTGGCCAAGTGCATTTCGAATGCGGCTAGCATTACGCGCACACAGGCCAAAGGGCTGGCCAACTGTAAACAGATGCTCGGCAATAAAGCGCGCATGCCGCCCACACATGCCCACTGCGGCAAGTGTGGAGCGGCTGTCGCAGCATTGCGACCACTGTCAATGGTTGCGATGGCGTACATGATGAAAAAACTTAAGTCAGACAGTGGTGTCGTATGTGAAAAAGCACCATAAAACGGACGGGCAGGCGAACCCTCCAGCTCCGAGAGAGCAGTCCTCTAGTGGTAGAAGAGTAAGCTCTGTCGCAGACTGCAGCGCCTGCGCGCCGTCACCTGACGAGACTCTGCTGTTCGATGGGATGGTGGAAGTGGAGTGGTGGAACATATGTGGGTGCTATGTCAGCTTGAGTTCCATGGCAGCTGAGCGCGAGCGGTTTGGCCGGGGGGCTTGGTGACTTGACTGACTGATTGACAGACATTCAGAGAGAGAGTAATAGTGGGTGAGAGTGGGTGGCAGGTGACAGTTGAGTGAGGTGGTGGGGAAATAGAAGAAGATGGATTCGTGGTGAGTTGAGGTGAAATCAATAGAAATTAAAGCGTAAAGTGTGTTGGAACTTGAAGGAAAAGGCAGTATCTGCTATTCAAGGCGATAAATGTATTATGTATCGGGAAAATGAGATATTTAAGGTGAAACAAATAAGTAAACTGAACAAAATTAAGGCGAAGGCTGATTGTTCTCGAGTTGGTTTTGCTTTTGTTTTGATTCTTTGGTCACTCTTCTTTGGCTTTCCTTTTCTTTTCTTGATATTATTAGTTTTTGGTTTTTCTTTGCAATATTCAACAACCAATACCAATGTTAAGTTAGATAGCGCTTTGGCGGCTATATTGGTAAAGTCTATGATATTAATTTAGTGCTTTTTGTATTGTGAGGAATCTATGGATTGGAAACTTGGCCCACAATATTCGGGTCTTTCAACGGCAGATATTCTACATATATGTATATTCAAATGCAGAGCAAGTTTTAATATCTTTTCGCGCCTACATGTAGTAAAAATTTATGTTTGTTATTTATGATCTTTGAACTAAGTGTTTGGGGCTAATGATTCAGTAGTATTATCTGTTTTATATAGTATGTATCTTTGTATACTTTCTGTGTATGTCCGGGTATATGCACTTGTGACTAATCGTTACCTTGCAATGATCCCAGTGACGAGTGCATATATCTGTGTATATTCTATTCAAAGTGTTGGCTTGGGTTGGGTTGGGTTGGGTGTTATCGTTTATCGTTTGTTGCTGTTTTATATGCTACGGGTGTGTGTGTGTGTGTGTGTCTCTAGAAGAGGAATTCTATGTTTCGGTTTTAAAGAATGTTAGTAAAAAGAGTCATAAGATTAGTAGAGTGAGTTACAGAGTTAGTTAAACAGATAGAAAGATTTACAGAGATACATAAGAGAATTATAGAAAGAGACAGAGAGAGAGAGAATGTGGGCGCAGAAAGTGGGCGTTAGATGTTGGAACTACAAAAAGTACTAAATTAAAAAAAAAATATCTCTTTTTGCACTACAAAATCCATATGCGGTGTGCTTGCAAATTCATTTCATTTCGATTTCATTGCCTGCTTCGATAGTATTTTTTTATGTTTATGTTTTAGTTTTTGTTTTTTGGTATGGTTAATAAACTTGAAAACGCATTAACCGTCAATCAATCATTCAATCAAATACTGGTTACAAGAATATTGTCAACATTCACAAACCAAAATCGGTTAGATATACATATGTGTGTGTGTGGATATTATAGATAAGTTGCATATGTATATGTATTTGTCATCGAACAATCCAACGTAAGCAACGAAAGCATAACTATAAACTATACAACAAATGAAACGTTAAATCGAACTCAAATCTAATGGTGTTAGATCATTGCATAATATTTGCCAAGTGTGGGATGGATATAAGGATATAAAGGGATAGATAGATAGATAGTTAGAGAGAGAGGAGTGTGTGTGTAGCACCAAGATAGGCGGCCGACTCTGACTCCCAGCTAGAGCGAGCGAGCGAGACTAATAGAGAGAGAGAGTAGTCAGGAGCGAACTAAGGCAAACGGTGTGCAACTGTACTTTTCTGGTGACTTACCTTGCGGGCCCAGAAAGCACTGCAGTACTGAGAACGGAACATGCTCCACAGCTGGACGGATGGAAAAATGTCTCTTGCACTTGTTGGCAAATTTCTTTAAGCAAGTTTCAATTAAATCAACCAAAGCCAGTACGAAGATTAATATTATATTGTACAAATGCGTGAGGGAGCAGTGCAAGAGTGAGAAAGAGAGAGAGTGGGTAAGAGAACTTGAAGATAATAAACGGATCTAAGCTAAAATGTTGAAAGGTTAAGAGTAAATTTAGCTAGAGATGTTATGCTATGGTAAAAATGTTTGTTATTTATTTAGCCAATTCTCAATAATACGAGTACAAATGAAAAACGATTCAAATGCGCTTAGTACAGTACAAAATCTCGAGTCGAATACATCGAGTGGTGCTCGATAGGTTAACCATTACTATACGTAATAATATTAATTCATTATCCAAAAACTCAAAACATAAGCTATATAATTCGATTCGTTTAAGTCTATCACTAGCATAACAATGAGAATTGAGTCACTTTCAAATTCATAATGTGTTTTGGGGATGGGGCTAGGGCTAGGGGTATGTGGAGTGGAGTCTTCTACTTACTAACTAATTATCACTTGTTGAATACAAACCAAAGGGAGCACGGGCGACGTGACGACTGATTTTTTATACAGTTTGAGGGGGTGGGGGGGGGGGGGAGGTGGGAGGTAATGATGCGACTCCACTAAGATCGATATATCCAAAGACTCGATACCCATTTTGGTTTGGGCTACGTGATATGACTAATGCTTAATGTAATGCAACATGAAGTTCTCTCCTTTGACTTTGGAATAAACAGGATGAGCAAATATTCCATTTCCTTTAACGTCAGATTCGTGTTGGATGAACACTGCTGTAGTTGGATTTGGAGGTATTTACAAACCAAGAGTTGGCGAGTTATTCCAAGTTTACATACATATGATATAATTGAATGTTTATGTACATAACATACATACATATTTATGTGTGAATCGATTTGGGGCTTGGTTTTGGTTTATCCCTCTTCTTGGGGGCGGGGGGGGGGCATTTACAAATGTAAGTAACAACGAAAACAAAATGTAACTACAATTCCTACTTAAGCGCTACATGCTTCAGGCTTGCTTTAGCATCAACAACACATGCAATTCAAATACGGAGTACTCGTACTGTGACTCCTGAATTCGAAACACTCGTTCGAATCTACTCGTCGCGTCTCTTACGAACGCCGAGTGCATCCAAAGCTCGCTTACCGTGTACGTGTGTTCAAGGTGTTAAGTGTGTTAGTGTGTGTTCAAGTGTGTTAGAGTACAAAAAAAGGAAGCCTCTGTCTGTGGAAGCATTGGGCTACTTGAGCTATCTAATGGTGCTTATCGAACTAAGTTTTATGTATTCAAACTACTCAATTCAATGCTCGTTTCGGCTTCAGATCAGATCATCGAAAACTGTGCTTCAAACGTACAAAATGAAATTCAAGCTACAAATCAATATGTTTACAGAGAGATAGATAGAGACGGAGAGCGAGAGATTTGACAGTTTTATGTGTGTGTGGTGTGTGGCGTGTGGCGTGTGTGTGAGTGAGTATGTATCTATGGGTCTGAACCTAACAGCACTTTCTATCTGTTGAGCAATTGACCCATTAGCCAGGACACTGCCACTGCGATGGTAATTATGAGATGCAACTGGTGGCCATGAGTGTATAAATCTTTACTAGAATTGCACATATCTTCCTCACAAAAGCACATATGTCCATTGCCTGAACTTTCCATCATGCACACGTGATCGACCATGAATAAATTGATCTGTAACTGTGACGTACACATGCGGCGCACCACCTCGTAGGCTGCAAAAGAGACAGAGAGAGAGAGAGAGACAAAGACATGGAGGGGACACGCACACAGAGAACGATGTTAATCAATTAGTTAGAAATCAGAGTTGCTTCGGTACAGATACAGTTACAGTAACAGGCACAGTTACGGGCAGGAGTGTACAGGTTGAGGTACAGGTTTGTGTTGGCTTGCTTTGGAGGGGGGGTACTGTACTCACGTGATCTCTGATGGCGAACCATTTTCACACAGCAACCGTTGCAGGTCATCAGGGGTGGCTGGTCCCTCGGAAGAGCCGTATAATTAAACGGATCCTAAGGAGTTTTCAAAGATAGTTTATTTATTTAGATCTTTAGTTTAATTATTTTCGTGCTCGTTCGACTCACCTTACAGCGGGCATCTGTCCAAGAATCGCATTCGTAGCAGTAAATCGATCGCGCTAGATGAAAAGAGATCCATTAATATCCAGTTCAACATAAGCTGATCTTCTTGGTAAGTCGCTGCACTAGTTTGAGGTTAGATTTGTTTTTTTTTTTTATGTACAGTAACGCCAAAGCATGCCAAAAAAGTTCTCAAAAGCAGGCAAGAAACATTTATGCAAAAACATTTTCAAGTGTTCCAACTAAAATGGGGGGTTTTTGTGGTATGGAAATTGTTGTTTGTATAAAGTCAAAGTCGTATTTCAAAATGTTGTACAAATCATAAGAAACAACTGTAAACTACAACGTGCCAAGAGCGAGAAAGTGATAGAAATCTGTTTTGTATTGGATTACAGGACGCTCTTTTGGGTTATTATGTGTGTTATTCTAAGGCATGCACACACACACGCACACTTACAAGACAAGACAAGACACACACCCACAAAAAAATACGTAGGATAAAAGAGATAATCTAAGGTACATTTTTTGTCAGAACTTCAAGACAAATTGTAAGTGAGCTCCCATTAAATAATTCGCAATTGAAGCTCCATCAATCGATTTCAATTATTTGGCTAGAGTTTGCTTTAATGCTCATCATTCGAACCATACAAGTGACTTGAAGTTCTACATATATCGCACGGCCTCCATAAATAGTAAAGTAGTGGGATTGCACTTGGGAATGCGATTCAGATCGATAGGTAGAAAAAAACAGAGTAAAACTAAAGAGAGAACAGTGCAAAAGAAAGTAAAGTGAGGAGGGAGAAAGAGTTGGTAGCCCAGCGATGGCTGGCAATGCTTTGTAGAAAGCAATGTAATCGATCGATCAATCGATCGGAACTTTGGATAGGAAAACGAAAACGATCTTAAATAAAATTGATACTAGTACATAAATATTCCTTATTCATGAACCGATTTGAGTTTCGTTAAAGATTGAATATACATATACTTATGCATGGACTCTTAGTATGTCTTAAATTCTTTGTTGTTTTTTTTTTATTGTATTTTTTTTTTTGGCAAAAAGGTAAGTGATTGTTTTTAAGCAAATTGTTTCTGTTTTGGAAAGGCAAATGGACTCATACTTTGGCATTCGGCTGAGGCCTGCGGAATCCATATGAGAGTTAGAAATCCGAATATGGCTGCAAATAAACAATGAAAGAGAAGAGAGCAAAGTAGAAGAGGGCAGTAGAAGGAGTGTGAAACTAAAACCAAACGTAGAGGGGGGTGGGGTGGTTAAAATTGGGCTCGCGAAGTACACCCAAGGCAGGTACAGTCGGATCCTGGCCTCCTGCCTTTGGGCTGCCTTCGACTGGCTGGGGGGGAGGGGAATTGATTGTGTGGGGTGTACGAGTATATAGCAGAGTTGGGTGAAATGCTAACAACTTTACAATTTTTTCGTTCCCCAAAACCAACTCGACAAAGACAGTGTTGTAAAAGGCACACAAGAAGAGATTACAATTTACAAATTACGGTGGGTGGGGGGGACTTCACTGCAACTCAAGAGGCATACGATACGTGTCGTGTCGTGTTTTTGGATGTGACCAGGAATATGCATATATGTATATGTATAATTATATTGTAGGTATATACGGGGCTTATATGTGGGGTATAGAGTGTAAAGAGAGTACAGACAGCTTCTTATAATCGATAGAACGGCATTTACATTCAACGGCACGTACGAAACCAAAAACAAAACCATTACCAAACCCAAATGGAACGCAACAATTTTTTGATTTTTTGATTGACTTTCTTTTTACAGAGGATTTTCATTTTTTAGTTTTAATATAAAAAAAATAACATAAGGGAATTTTGTTAATATCGAAAAGAAAATGGGTTGGGATGGCTGGGGTGGGGGGAAATTATATGCAAAATGAAACCAGTTCGATATCAAACTGAAACTTACTTGGAAAACAATTATCGGTTGTAGCAAATTTAGCCAATGCCAAAAAAACTTGATTTTTTTATTTTTCGATACAGATGAAAAAATGAAGAAAAATAAAAGAAAAATGTAAAAATGCTTTTGATCGAAAGTAATTGAATTATTAATGGTCTGTCTACCAGCTAGACAAAAAAAAAACAACAACAAAATGCAAATCAATCATCTAAGCTCCCCAATATAAACACTTTCGAATCGGTCCATCGTTTCGCACTTGGTAGGCAGGCGATACGATATTCGGTATGGTATGAAGATGGCGAAAGAATACCCAACAAGTTATATTTAAATGCGAGACCTAATCTCATCTGTGTCTCTGCGCTTGTCTTCAACTTTGTTGTATGAATAATGTATCTGGTAATTCATGCCCTGCCCTGCCCTAGTAATCCCTAGTCAGTTCTTTGATCTGAGTGCGTATTTAAATTAGATGACTCGCATGTCTCTTATGTGCTGTTGGTTGGTTTCTCCCTGCTTCCGTTTATCACTCGATTCGCTGTTGATCTTTGTTCAAACATAATCTTATGGCTACGCCCCTCCTCTTTATGTCTGTGTTTCAATGTTATTGGACTGATTGGATGCGTGAAGGGTTTACCTGTGAAAGCCAACAACCAGTTGCCGACTGCATTTCCCTTTTCTGTCCACATCTTAAGTGTCCTGGCGCGTCGGCTACTCCTTAACTCACTTCCCTGTGGGCTAGAACAGATTATAGTGATTGTGTCGGGAGTTTATGGTGATGTCAAAACTTGCGTGGAAATGCGAATGATCTAGATGTCTTCGACAGTCCAGTGTCTGCAATGTGCACTTCCCCTCAGGTCCGGCGGCTCTTGCTTCTAAGCATTTTGATGCCCGTCACTAAAATGAAGGGAATTAGGTTAACCAACTAAGTGGAATCATTCTACACTGCATAACAATATTGAGTTTATTCCATAATAAATCATAAATAAACATTTTTACTCTAACTATAGTCCACCCCACTTATTTACAGCTGCAGGAGATATCCCCAATTCCAGCTGAGAATTTGTCACACAAAAATTAACACTTTCCGCGCTTTTGGGAACCATCCATCCTCTGGTTGCCTGCATTTTATGGCCCTCCCCCCGCCACCACTTTATGGACCACATGTGCGAGCGTCAACGGAGGGGGAGTATACTGAAAATGAATTATGTTTTGGTTCTAAATTTATTTTGACACTTTAAGTTCTCCTCCCCCACCCATCGCCATCACATGCGTACGTCAATATGACAATATAAATATGGGCAGATACTGGGGTATATATAGATTGTATAGATGGAAGTGGATCAAAAACACCCATCTATAAATAGCGGCACATAACCTCTAATAAGTGTTCTAGGTCAACCCAATGGGTCTGGGGTCGTGTCTTGTGCAAAGGGAAGTCAACTCAAGTCGTGGCTGCTGCTGCCTTTCCTTTGCCCTTTGCCCAGCAGTCTTTTTTGCTTATCAAATATTTCAATTCACAAATATGTTACACTATTCGATGTGCATTTATCACATATTGTTTGAATTTATAGTGGCATTTTTTTTTTTTTTTTGCATTGAACTTTGGCAAAGCGTCAAAATTTTATCAGAAAAACAGACAGACTCGGCCGAGTGGGGGAGATGAGATAAATGTAGCGGGCACACAAAAAACTATTTATATTTATTTGTGTGTCACTGTTTAGAAAACGCTCAAAGCGAGAGGAGTGACAACTATGCCGGAGCGACTGACAGATACCCTGGCATTGAACTTCCAGTCTTGTTCCTACATTTTGGTTTATCTTACGAATATTCACAAAAATAACATGGAGATATATTTCCATTTATATGTCACTGCGCACTCCTAAAACTAAACCCATCTATCTACCCCATAAAGCAATGGGTAAAAAGCACAAAAAATGTCGCACCATCTCTTTGATATTTTGTTTTCAGGTTAAGGTTTTGTCTTGGCATCGCTAAATTTAGCACAATTTGCCGCCAATATTGACTCCACTGCAGTGCCCACCATACCCATTGCCACCCCATCGATATTGCCATCCCCCATCGACAAGAACATCTACATGCACATGCACATCCACATCCAACATCCACATCCACCACATCCACATCCTTCACACACATCCGCAGACAGAAAGCACTGCAGCCCGAGGCCTGTAAGTGGGTCAGAGTGCGGTTCACTGTCCTCCTGCCGTTCAACAAGTGTCTTGCAGTGCCGTTGATCACATTTCAGGGGCCATTTATCACATATTAATGGCTAAGTAACGAGTTAATTGCATAGATGTTCATATGCGGGCATTAAAAGGGGATTCGCGGGGCACTCTCTGGCTTAGGGGGTTGTATCTGGTGGCATGGTTACGGCTACCCTTGGCCCCTGCCATGCGAGTAGTTGTGGCTTTAATTACTTGCCTTGTTTCCGTGGCTCCTAACTGAATTATAGTCGCATTTTGTTGGGGACACTTCCTGGCATGGGCATAGGCCTCCTCCTGGCCGAGTCACGCTCGAGTATTGATTTTTGATGATGTTTACACGGTGCTGCAGCACAGCACAGCACTCGCCCTCGCTCCCACACTCTCCCCACTTGCCACTTGCCACACTTTCCACTTGCCACTTGGTTTTCCCCTTTTCAGTTGTCGCTTAGTTCTCGTTTCATAATAAGTTTTGCATCGATTCGCATCAACGTCGGAATGCGGCTTGGAAAATCCAATTTGCAAGCGGTCGCTTTTCCTTTTTCTTTAATTTATAATTTACATTTTTCCTTTCGGGCCAAGCCTCGCATTGAATTTTGTATTGATTTGGCTCACACAGCACTTTACGGCTGTGCCTGTGTTTGGGCTGATTTCTCTTTAAATTTGTTTCAAATTCACTTAATTGGCTTGCAAATTGTTGGATTCATTATTCTGCTTAATTTTTCAATTGATTCGACGATTTTTGGTTTGGTAATTTTGCACGTTTTTCACGTTTTTACTTGTTAATTCTTTTAGTGGGCAGGCAACACGCAACGGCAATGACAGCGACAACGACGACTGAGCAGGAGGCCGTGCTGTGGATTTTCCGATTTTCCGATTTTCCCCTTTACGCCTTTTGACACTTTTGGCGCATGACTCTTTGGACGCACGTCCAGTGTTGGAAATTGTATCGCTGGCGAGCTTTTAGCATAAACTTTTGAGGGCGCCAAAGTTTGAATGAAAGCATAGAAGCAGCAATAAAGATTTTATCTTAGAAGAAAGATGTCAAGATGTCATTGAGTACCTTAATAGAGCATAAATCAAACAGTATATCCATGAATAAATCTTCTAATTGATTAACAACAAAATTCATTAATTAGTTCCAATATTTGTTTCAATTTTATTGCGAACTCATGAGAATACATTTACTACTTTGTGGCTGGCTGGTTGCATTTCTTTTTAGCACTGCTTAAGAGTATAATACAAGTATAAGTATCAGTAGAAGTGTAAGTATTAGTTAGATATAAAATGAACTTTGCATAAATAAATACATAAATAGACAGACACGAACGAGAAGTACAAGAACACAGAAAATATTATGATAGAATTAGACACTGAAATGAATGAGTACAGTGTACAGGGAGGAGGTGGGGGGGGACATGTACAAAACATCAAAAATCTGTTTCGTTCTGTCCGCTTCTTGTTCCACTCTCTCTCTCTCTCTCTCTCTCTGGCACGATATTCTGGCTTCCCGATTTCTCTTTCTGGTGGTGGCCAACTGCCGGAGCTTAAGATCCTTTTAGTCCTTAAGCATAATCCCGTGTACCCTCCAGCTTGCGCAGCTGTGTGGAGAAGAAATGCAAGATAAATTGTCGATTGAATTAGTCGCAGGTGGTTAAAACTCCAAAAATAAATTTCGTATTTACAATGTGTATGTGTATGAGTGGGTGAGTGTGTGTGTGTGTGTGTGTGGGAGTGTGTGTGAGCACTTCAATAGAAGTAATCTTCGCTCCAGGCGCCTATCAATCTGACTCTCACCTCACGTTCATCGGCATGCGTGCGATACTTATCGGCCGCCTCCGCCGTCTTCGGTAGCGGCTTCGCCTCCAGCACCTGTGTGTAGAGCAGGGCAGCGGCCACGCCTCCCAGCATTGGTCCAGCCCAATACACCCAGTGGGAGCTCCAGTTGTCCGTGGCAAAGGCTGTGCCCACCGTTCGTGCCGGATTCATGCTGGCTCCCGTGTAGCGGATGGTGCCCAGATGTCCCAGGGTCACGGCCATGCCAATGGCCAGTGGCGCCGTATAACGGGAGTCCGGCTTGTGGGGATCGCAGGCGCCAAACACGGTGAGCACCAGCAGCAGTCCCAGGAAGAACTCAATGCCCAGACCCTGCAGCTCAGTGATATTCAGCGCCAGACTCGTGTGCCCCAGGCCATTGTAGTAGTCCGTATCGATGAGGATCTGTGTGTTGTTTTTTGGGGAGAAAAGGATACAAATATGAGTATACATATGTATGTACATATGTATCTATAATGTATGCTTTTGTTGCCCTTGTGGGTACAAAAATGATCCACTTGAAGTCTCGTTATCGTCATGACATCATAAACTCTCAACATTGAGACCAGACCCCCCACTCATTAACTCAACGAAACGAAAAAGCAATTGTCGAAATACGAAACCACAGACGGAAGTCGGCTAATCAAAAGCTCCCCAAAAGATAACTTACAAAACAAATACAAACACAAGCATTCCTTCGCTTACTTAAACTTCATAAATCGCTTGGATTAACCCTCGATGGGCTGCCTTGTACTCACCCGGACAGCCGCTGTTCCCGCAATGGCGCCCAGACACTGGAAGACAATGTAGAACAGGGCGCGCAGGAAACTGATGCGTCCTGCCACCAGCATGCCCACAGTTACGGCAGGATTCACATGTCCACCGCTCAGGTGGCCCACAATCTGAAAGGTGAAAACAATAAATATTAATTAAATTAAATCTATCCTACAGCACTCACCGTGATGGCCATGAAGATGGAAAGACCAAAGGCCAATGCCTTGAAGGTGCCATCCTCCACTTGGGTGCAGGCGCCGCAGGCGAAGAAGTTGAGGATGAGGGTGCCCAGGAACTCCCCGATCAGGGCCTGCCACAGACGCAGCTCCTTTGACTTGAGCTCATTGAGGCCCAGCGAGTACTCGAATTTTCCCATCCTCTGCGCTCAACGTTCCAACGGGTAATGACTGGCGGGGCTGAAAGACACGGAGAAGACTCTTTGCTTAGCTCTGACAACTTGGCCAAACGTACTATAATTAATGCAAAAATCTCCCCCAATCCAGAGACGGAAATGGAAATGGCAATGGCTATGGCCATGGACAATTGTCAGACAACCAGAGTCACAGCTAGTCACTTAGTATGGATTAAGTGTGGACATTAGATGGGCCTTAGCTGACAGCTTCGTTGGCTGCACTTCCGTTGCATTTGACTTGACGCCTAATTTGTCTGTCTGTCTGTCCGTCTGGTTTGCCATTAACATGACATATTTACACATGTATCCAATGCGTATGTCTATCCATACATGCAAATGGGCAGATATATCTTTTAATATCCCAAAGATAGCCTGCGAATAATTGGGGTTCTCTTATCACAAATTTTATCAGCTGCATTTGTGCAAACAACGTAAAGCAAGAAAAAAAAAACACATACCTACGTATGTATATTTAATTGGCAACAAGTCGTAAAATTGAGGTAAATATTTAAGCACAACACCAGCAGCAGCACCAGCGGAGTGAACAACACTTGAGAGCTGTTACGAGCAGGCATTAAGCCCCACTCCCCTAGAGAGAATGGACTTGAGAATCAGTGGATTCTGTTTGCTCTGCGGCTCAGCTCTCTTATATGGCACATTGCGGTCACGAACATTCGTCAGTCAGGCCCAAAAATGGGCTAAAACTCGTTGACCATGCCCCCACATCAGGTATCAGACAGAAACACACACAAACACATTTGTAATTTGTCTTTGCCATCAATCAGGCGATCGTTCAATGTTAATTCTCATTTGCTATGCTCACATAATATTCCAAGCAATTTCTTTAATGCAATCTGATTGAATTCTTGTTTTTATTTGCGTCATTTATGTGACCTGCCCTGCCATTGATAGAGGGCTGCGAGTGCCCTAAAATGCTGATACTTTTTTAATTGAAACTGGATGAGCAGATAGCAATTGGTTATTGACTTAAGGTTGGGCCTCTGAGAACACCGCGTTATGTTATTAAGAACAAACCCACGCCACACAGTCGTTCGCATTGACTGCCATGAGTAGTATTTGTCATCATTCAATCCATTGTTGAGTTATTTTATTTATTCTATAATTTGAGCAGACAATTATAAAGTTAATTGGTTTCCATGAAAATTGAACAGCCAGCCAACATTCCAAAGGTGAGAAAAACAGCGCCCATCTATCTCCTATCTGGATGAGTTGTCGAGCAGAAATGTTGGAACACAATTAAAAATCTATACACACTTAATCAGCTTTGATTAAAGTTTGCTTTGCGATTGTTTTCGGCCAGCTTAAGTGATAATAGAATTGCAATTTATGGACGATAAGCGGCGGCTATATTTGGAAGCCAAACCTAATACCTTAACCCAATTGTTTGCATGCCAATTGCTTTTTGTTTTAGTGTTGTTCCTGTATGCGCGAGTGTTTGTATCATGGAATTTGCAGTGGCGCGGTAATGGGGCGAGTGTGTCCGTGTCCGTGCCAATTCGCAAAATATCGGAACAATAAAGCAAAAGTTTGCTCAACAAATTAGCACAAACGGCGAGAACGAATCACACACAAAACTCACACAAATTGTTGCACACCCAATTGAATGGCCAACAAAATGCATTTTGACGCATTTTAGCTTTTCGAAGGTATTTTCAGTGGCATGCAAAAACGTGTACGAATATACTCGTACTTGGGGTTCATGAACCTGAACTCGAACCTTAACTCGGAACTGACTCTGACTCGAAAGTGCCTTGTGGAGTGGCGGCGCGGAGCGGCTGCTAATAAACGTCGATCGCCATTAAATTAAATTATACGAAAATTTTGAGGCGACTTGTTGTTAAGAAAATTCTGGTCCCAAACAAAGCTGTTTGCCATTAATTAAAGAGATGAAACACCGCAGATACTAACAAGGGTATTAATCTTCTGTTGTCGCCCGATGACGCAATGTCTTTTATGGCACACGGAGCACAGGTGTCAAAATTGTATGGGCTTTGTGTTTAGCATTTTACTATTTGCATTGCATCTGTCATACTTGCTGCGAAAAGTTGTTTAGAAATTAGAATTAATATATATATGCTGTAAATGGCTATAGAAATGGCTATAGAAATATTACAGCTCCAGGCTCGATCAGATCAGAGCTATGGATTTTCTATAGCAAACTCACACACACACACACACACATGATCTACTCCGTCTATTATAAAGTAGCTCAATGGCTCCATTTCTACGTAGATCTAGCTGTCAGTCGCTGTCGCTCGACCTAGCCTCCAATTGTCGCTGGCCGTCTGCTGATGGCATGCACCGATATAGACATTCGCAATTGTTGGTCTGGTCGCAACTTTGTCACTTAAAAAGCCATAAAACTTAGTTAACTGGAATTGGTATGCAGCCGTCGAAACCGAAGCTAATGTTAATCGGCAACTCCCACACTTTGCCACAGTATGGGGCCACAGTGGAGTCACACTAAGCACAACGGTCACTGGTTTAAGGGTCGCGATCCACTTATGAAATCATTTCACTTTTCAAATTGCTGACCAGCAAACCAGAAAATTATTACCAGCCGCCCATCAATCATGCAACATGGGTGTCATAGACGGACAGAGAACCCCCGCGAGCCATTAGCCATTACCATATCACGGCATGGCATGGCATGGTATGGCTGTAGCTGTAGCTGCTCTGCTCTGCTCGTAATTAAATCAGACAATAGAAAATATATAGAAATCTTAAAAGCTTATATAGATTACACGACCGAATCATTTCACGCTACGCTGAGCTCAAAGCCAAAATACAAAGTCCCAATATTATACATTTTGGCAGCCACAGGCAGCCACTATATAATCTTTTTCTTTTGGGTTTTATTTACCCAGAATTTGCTGAGAACAAGACTAAAATCTCTATATATGTATTAAAATCTCGTGACACGCTGTTTGTGATTGAACTCCTGCTAAACTATTGAACATTCCGCACATCAGAAAGTGTTGAGAAGTGTTGATTGGTGCTATGGACCAGGAATGTCCCCACGGTCACGCGCTCAAATATAAACATGAGTA
Source organism: Drosophila obscura (assembly GCF_018151105.1). Lineage (NCBI taxonomy): Eukaryota > Metazoa > Arthropoda > Insecta > Diptera > Drosophilidae > Drosophila > Drosophila obscura. Next base: position 7,995,096 of record NW_024542774.1, on the reverse strand, counting down.
AATAATGGTATATGATGCGCATCGGGAAAAGTGCAACTACTGTTTGATATAATTGCCACAAAAATGATTCATGGCCCATGCGGCGATATGAATCGATTATCCAAATTAAAATTCAAAATATTGATGTAAGTTCTTTTCGATTAAATGAAAATAATACGAGATTATGTTTTGAAATTATACAAAAACAAAACCAAAATAACTTTTTAATAAAGATCTATAAAATGATATAGCAGACTTGGGTCTTGCCCCCTAATTCTATATAAATTTCTATAATTTTTACGATTGACACATGCTACGGAAATTCGGCGATGATCTTGTCATCTGTTTATTTAGAACAGATCAGTCAGTCAGTCATTTGGGGGAAGAGAAGGAAAGGCCAACTGAGAAGACTGAGAGACATAAAAGGTGGATGGAAACACATGGAGGGGAACTTGTAAGCTTAGTGGATCCCACAAAGAGAAATAGAAACGAAAACGAAGGAGACAAAGTAACAGCACATGCAGGCACTGGACGACAGTGGAGACTGAAAATTATAGTAACTATTCGAAGTTTACCTTGTTTTTTTTTTTCGTTCTCTGGTTTCCACACAGTTGGCACCTTGGCACTTGCTAACAGTTTCACTTCTACACTCCACAACAAAAGGTCACGCACAAACGTTTGCACTGGACAACGAACGAACACAAAATGCAGGCTACTTTTATTGTGGGGCCAGGAATCGGTTCGCTTGGAGGCGATCCGCGCACTTGGAATCAACGAAAATGAATGCGCGCCAGCATTAAAATCAGAAACAGCCGAGGCCCCAAAAGACGAAACGAAACGATGGAGACAACGACGACGACGACGGGGGGGGCCGCCGACGACGTCATCGATCGTGTGGGAAAAAGAGTCGGCGACTCTCTCGCTCCCTTCCTTGTCACATCATTTATCAGTGCAACTAAATCAGTGACTAAACATAAATGGAGGGACTTAACTTAAACTCCGATTAATGGATATAATAAACGAAATTCACCACACTTGAGCCATGGCTTAGCCGAGACACAAACCAAACCAAATAGTAATTAAATCATTAAAAAAATCAGCCGAAAGTAATTGAAAAACATTTTATGGCATGCAAATATCAATTGTGAAATTGATACAACCAACCAGCCCATCCAACCCCCTCATTAACGTCATCAGGTGACGTTTGCAGAAAATTTTCCATCTATTGCTTATCATTGGGCCAGAAATCATGTCTTTTCTTAATTAATTTAGGGCCACACCACACGCTGGAGGGAACCTTTCCATTATTGAATTGAATTGCGGGGCATAAAACGTTAAAATTAGAGCAAAGCAAATCACATTCACTTCACTCACAGATTGTGGCTGGATTTTGGATGTGCATTCAACTCTTTTTATGCCATTGAGGCACATATTTTGGAATTTAGTAACCATAAATATATTTAATTTCTGTAAATATATACGAGTATGTAGCATATCTAAGGGGAATGACTTGGTAAAACAAAGCACACTTTTATGAGCTACGTCATGTAAGTGTAAGCTACGTGTAGAATCCGCCTGTTACACGACGAGCAGTCTACCAGCAATATTTTGCGCTCAATATATTCCAATAAGAAAATATTCTGGCATTCGCGCGATTTTAATTTGGTTTTATTTTGTGGTGGAATTCGAGTGAAAAATCCACTCAGAAACCTTCCATTAGATAGGGATCTAATTTCTAATTTCCATAAATTCCCCTTAGTGCAGTGCAAAAAGCTAAAATCAAAACCACATTTCATTCGAGAGAAAATGTATCGCCCAAGCTGGCTACACTTGACACCTGACAGGACCAACGCCCACTTTTGAGACACGGAAGGTCCGTCGTCCTTGGTACCGTCCTTGCCATGACATTGCGCTCCATTTGCATACAGGCCCGTAATCCCCTGTGGACAGGACTCGCTGTGACCCCTCGCTATGAAATATGGCAAAGCAAAGTAATTTTCATTGTGCCACTGACTGACTGGCGAAATAATAAATTAGAATTCTGTTCTAAGGAAGCTATTAATTAAATCGGGCACACTTAGTTGGCACTACTCAAAGCTGTCGCTGGACAGTCCCGCAATGACGTGATATAAAGGATGGGCTGTCTTTGATGGAGAATGAGCTCTTAACTAATGGGAATTAAGGATAACTTACTGATGGGCTGTGGCTTGAATCCAGAAACATTCCAGCAACCTCTCAGAATCGACTGGAATTTCTTGTGATTTATTTTTAATCAGCTGCGCTGCGTTCCTTTTTAGTTACTCTCTAGATCAAAAGATCTTTCAATCTATTTATCTACAATATGTATATTGGTGCCATTTAATTGTTTAATCAAGTGTTCTGGCAGCCGGGGCTACTTCCGCACTATTGAAACTAGTCGCAGCAATTCCATACCAAGTTCTGATTATCTTAATTCATTGAACTCCAGACCAGAGCTGGAAACAATTAATTCTCCACAGAACGCCACTCGCATTTTAAGTACGGTGTGGGGAGTGGTTTCTATTTTTTTGGCACTTCTGAGAATATCGCGGAAGCTTACAAAATTCTCACATGCAGCGAGCAAATTTCGCTTTCGTTGAAGTGTGTCTGAAGACCCCTTGTGCAACCCTCCCCTCCCCGCTCACCACATCATAATTGAGGGGCTTGCAAAAAATAAGCTGAGCATCTGCGTCGGCTTATCAGCATCGGACGGCAAAGCAAATTTCCATCAATTGCTAGTTTTTATGTTCCCATTACCGTTCCCCATGTTAATGGGCACTCGATATATAACACGTACGCCATAAGTCAACAGCGGCCGTGCCTAAACCCAGCTAAAACTGAGAGAACAAAAACAAAAAAAAAAAACGCACAAATCGCACAGTGAAAGATGCGACAAAAAAATTCTGTTCTTGATGTATTTTTATATAAAACAAAAAAGCAGCGTCGCATCCAAAAAAAAAGCAACACAAAAGATGGACTGAGTTCGAAGGTCGAAGCTGTTGATACTTTAACTTTAACCTTTACTTTTATGGAAATGTGAAATGGGAAAATACTCAGAGACAGTAGTTCCCTATGGCATAGATGGATTCCCATGGATATGCCTCCATCTCGCGCTTCAAACTCTTGCTCAATGGATTAGGCGCAGCAGCCTCTGGCAGGGTATGCGAGAAAGAACTTGGGTAAACATAAATGGCAAATTCTGTACGTACAAGCACCAAGTAGTGCTTGTGTCAATCAAGGCAATCGCTCTCAACTTTACTTTACCCAGTTGAGTGGACAGAGGAGGAAGACAGAGAAGACAGAGCAGATCGATCAGGCAGTGTAGTGTGGGTATTGGCATTGTTAATTGCCTGCAATTTTTGATCGGCACGCGCTTCCCCGTACTCCATGCGAATGAGGGCTAGCCCAGCCCCCTCCCCCACCTTGCGACACGGCACCCACCTTCACCAGCAGCAGGAAGTGCGCGCCTCGTGTGTGAGAATCAATCTTTATTCTTATATATTTCTTTCATGCTCGTTTGCCTTTGATCTGATCACTGAACAGTACGAGTACGAGTGGTGTGCTGTGCTGTGTGTGGAGAATGCGAGACGCAGATCTTACCAGTTTTGATTCCATGACCAGAAATTGGGCTTCGACGCCCGCATAGCACTTGTGATCTCTGGCAAATATTTCCCACGGCGCATGCGTGAAGACAACTCGAAGACAATGGCAACACAACAGATACACTCGTACATACACTCAGCCAAACCAAACCAAACCAAACCACACCAAACCGTTAGTCATGGCTGCAGAGATGATGGAGTAGAAGTTGAGTTGGAAATGTGCAAAACAAATAGCCCCAGACTCAACAACAAATTGGACTTGTTGGGGAGACGGAGTACGGTGGGGACGTGGTGGCTGGCCAAAAACAATAACGAGAAGAACCACACAATGGCAGCGACAAACAGCAGTTTGTGTGTGTAGCCGCAAGCTGCGGCCTTATTGAAACATTTTGTATACAGTGTACAGTGAATGCTCCACGTGACCAGCTGGTGACTTTATACAGAGAAAAAGTCCGTATTGGAGATAAAGTAATACAAATAATTTTAATTATGAGAGGCATCAGCTACAGAAAAGTTACTCCTGGATAAGCTCCCAGAATGGGTTTTTTTTCCACCAAAGAAGTCTCCACTGTACTGCACATGTACCCACATCCACATGATCCATAGAGCAAAAACCATAATCAGAGCGTTGGCAAAATTTGCATACCTTCGACTTGGAGTTGGACACTCACGCATCGCCGCCAGAGACACACTCGCACACTGACTCGCACAAGTGTGCGTACACAGTGACTACTAACAAAGATTGATGAAGTGTCAGGCGAGGGCGAGGGCGAGGGGCGGATCGGGGCGTTTGCGGTGAGCACGAGACAGCACAGACAGCACTGTGACATTGACCTTTATTTGAATTTTGGTTGTGTGCGCCCCCCGGCCTGAATCAATCATCCAATCACACCCTGCCATGCGTATTCCACCTGATTGATCCAATTTCGTTTGGGTTACATACACCGACTGAATTTCCACCGACTCATGTGCGCTTATTGTTTGTCCGGCCCCGTGTTGTGCACCCGTGCAATTTATTCCGTTTATTAGCTGTCGCCCCCTCCCGCCCTTCCCGCACAAAAAAAAACATAATAACTGTGCATAAGTACATCATTTCGACGAGCGACACAACGCCAACGCTACAAAGCACACGAGATTAGCATTTAATACCCTCAAAGAGCAGGGCATTATGACTTGTAGCAAAAGTAGGTAACAGAGCAAGGGAAGTGGCTTCAATTACAGTAGGTACAGTAGGTAGTTGGTTGCATTGCATCAACCTATTGTAGTTTCTTGGTTTCGTTTTTAGCTCAAACGGAAACTTGAATACAAATTACGCTCCCATGGCATCGATGCATATCTGCAAGGGTATTAACAGCTTCGACTTTGTCTGGTGTTACTTTGGTGATCTTTGTTTTCGTTTTGTTTCGTTGTTTTTGCACATCAAGTTGGATTGAATGGATGCCTGGAAGCGCACACGGTTACAGTTACACTTCCAAAACCGTTTCAATGCCACTGGAAGAGTCTGGGTCTGTCTTTCTGTCTGTCTGTCTGTCCCCAGCCTCTGGGCTTTATGATTGTTTTTGTGTTGTCTGCTCGCATTGTTTTCACAGCGTCACAAGACACAAGTGCAGTGCAGAGGAAACAGATAATTGAACAAAATACAATTTAAATTTCGTTTCTGGCAACTTTTGTTACCATTTTGCAAGGCAGCCAGCACAAACTCAGGGTGCAGATATTTTGATCTTTCGTCGCATCTTTAGAGCATATTTTATGGGGCTCAGTCCAGGATTCTTGCTGTTTTAAATACACTTGTTCTTCGTAAATATCAAAACCGATTAAAGTGATTTATAACAATATTAAATTCTACAATTACCAAGCCATTATAACTCCAAAAAGGAGAGAGAGGGAGCGCTTAGTAATTATAGCAAGCTTGTGGATTAAAAAAGATTTCCGACATAAATGAGAGTGAAATCACTCCTCCGGAACAGGTAGCTATGCATTGGGGCTGGGGGCGTATCCATATCAGATTTTCTGTTAATTCGACAAACAGCATAGACGGACCCCACCACGATGATCGTCCATCGTTCGTGCCATTTTAATGGCCAACTGGCATTAAATGTAATTACTCATTAAGGCTAGCAAAGTCGGCAAAGTGAAGCCTCAGATCCCCGCATACTCGCAAATTCCCGCTGACTTTTTGCTAACAGACATTCACATAATGGGCCCAGACGCTGTCACAAACAAAAACACACATACATAGAGAATGTGATATGTACTTACCTATGAGGAATTCGGCAAATTTGTTGCTTTATTTTGGGGTCCCGTCGCCACTTGTTTTGTCAATAACTTGCAACTGTTGCTCTCTGCCCTGATATAAATAATCCAGCCAACGACAAGGTTCCTGTTCTTGCCATCACCGCGCAAATCCATAATCAATATTAAAGCTGTGGAAAGTGGTAACTGTGAAAAGTGAAATTGATAAGCGGCCATCCAACCATGGCCCATTAGCGAAAAAAGCTGCACTAATGTGCCACAAAAACAAGTGGAAAAACTCTCTTTAAACTGGGGGGAGCTGGAGGTGGGGCAGTCACGTGCAACGGCTGTGGATTATCACAGAACCAGAACCGTGTTGAGGTGTTTTCCGGCTCCAGAGATAAGGTATGCCTCGAGGCGATAATACTGTCTGCAGGTTAGAAATTTGGCGTTCTGCATGACCGTCACAATTCGAATAATCAACGTAAATAATTTTATGGCCACTCGAGGCCTATAAACCATACTCGTGGCACACACCGCACACCCCACACATCAATCAGTTAAAATGGCGTGCGAAAGACTTTTAGCCTGAAAGCAGTGTGCAAACTTTCAAAATGGAAGTGAACTTTCCCCCCATGCTCAATAAATTAAAAACTAAACTTAGGGAATATTTCAATACAGAAATTGTTCTTGAATTGGCTTTGTTTGCCATTCCCTGGGATGACATAAATTTTCATATTCCATGCAGTGTGAATGGAACAGCCTCTCCCCTTTTTCCATTCGATGAAGTCATCAGAGGACAGGTGTATTCTGGGCAGGGCTGGGATCCTTCCATTAACCGTGGGGCAAGCCCCAAAAATTAAAATCTAACGTCGCTCTGCCACTGCCACAGCCGACGCCAGCGTAGACGCTGCCAGCAGCACAGCCGCGACGCCACAGCGCAGTCGACTGAGAGTATATCAGTTACAGGTAAGCGCAAGGTAGCGTTTATTTGCGCTCGAACAGTGAACGTGGTAGCACAGACTCAGAGACGGCGAAGAAAAGCGAGAAGCGTAAAGCGAATATAACAAACAGTTCAGTACAGTTCAGTGGTTCGTGTCCAGGCTGAGCTCAAAATAGAAATTCGAAAAGGAAACTTTGGAGCGGCTTACAGTAATTTAATCTAATTTAATTGAAAATACACCTCGCAGTAAAATCGAGTTATTGTCCGACGCGCTTTCCCATTTCGGTACGGCGGAGAAGAAATAATTGGTAATTGCCATTGAGAGAGCCCCACCAGTCCAGTGCGAACATAAACACGCCGAAGAAGGAAAAACATTCGTTCGAGTGAAATTGAAATTGAAATTTATTTGACAAAATTTCATTTGTTGCGCCATTCCCCCCCGCACCGCTGGAGTGTTACCGACAATTGTGCAACCTCAAGACTCTTAACCTTAACAATTACCATCTGGCCACAAAAGCTATTGGCACAATTCAGTTCGATCCAAGTGCAGCCCCTTTTACTTTTACTCTGACGAAAACCAAAAAAATCAAACAAATCAAATAACTCTGTTCGAAAACGAAAGCAAAACAAAAGTTTGATTGAAGCGCCAACCTCCCCCCACCTACACGCCTTGCTAAACTCGAGTGCCAGACAGCCCCCCCGGACAACAAAATGGTTGAGAAAACAGGTGAGTGTGTGTCCCGCGGAGGTGTAGGGGATAGAGATTGGAGGCTGCAGGCTGGAGAGCGAAGACAGACCATGTGTGTGCGTGTGCGCGAAGGTTAAGCGCGAAGGCGGAGAGTGCGAAATTGTTTTGTTTTGGAGCAAATCTCAATTAAAATATTTGAAATTTTTGAAGATTGTGAAAGCTCTCTTTGGTCAAAAAAAAAAACCACCCACGGTTCTATCAAACAGGTCGAGGGTGTATAAATCATCTTTAGGGAATTTTCCTTGGCCCATTTCGAATAATAATGTACATCTTAAATCAATTGTGAACATGAAATAAAGCAAGTTTCAAGCAAATTATTGCGAAATTTCCATTATTAATTAGCAACACATTATAGAACAATTTAGAAGAGTGTGAATAATTAATTTAGCACCAATTTTAGCTAAATTAGCACAATTTAAATCTGAATTGAAATGTCGAACAGTTTGAATGAAATCTGCTTAAATGTTTCTAATATAATTAGAGCTTGAATAATTAATTGTATTACGAAGTAAAAAATTGATTTGAAAACCATAACAAATTGGTTTCAGTTTAAAAAAGTTATTCAAACCCTCTACGAACCTCCTGTTTCTACCGTTTTAGTTTTCACTTTCTAAACAAACTTAACTCTCTTGATCGCCCCGAAAATAAATCATCTCTCCGCTATTAATCATCTTTAATAAGAAGAAACTTCAAAGATCCCCCCCTTTGATGAATCGTCTTTTTGGGGGTCCATTCAATTGAAGTGGGGCCTGGGCGGCTGCTGTCTCCGCCCATTACCGATATACCGATAACGACATGATTGCTTTACGATAATTTCGACAGCGAAGCATGACAAAGACGGCAAATTAGCCCCGAAGCAATTTGTATGCCCTTTTGCAGAGGGTATAATGATTCGGACAAGAGTTTTGTATAGACAGAAAGAAACCAAAGAATACTAAAAAAGACACAGATATAGATAGAACTATATATTGGGTAATACCAATGAGAATGAGTGAAAGATTGGCAGTGGAAGAGTATTTAAAACCATTTCATTACTTATGGTTTTCTACAGCTTTAGTTTCTGTGCTGCTTGGACTTGGCTTCCGTGCCAAGTCTGTGGTCCGACGTTGATGATTTCTGTAACCGAACAGCAAAAGCCTCAAAAGAAAGAGGGAGGTGGCAGGCGGACGGGAGAAAGAGCGGACATTGATAGGTAAACAACAGCAGAGCAGAGACTTCATATCAGTAATTTAAACAATGACAATGATGATGATGACTTCGACTTCCTCAACGAAAGCAATAAAACTACTTGTGAGAGTGAATGAACTGCCCAGCGAATCGAAATAAGAACCAAATGTGCGATGGAATAGTTCATTCGGCTTAGGTACCGCAGTTTCAGATACACTTTAGAGATATCTGGAAATGCTTCCGTTTCTTTGGCGTTTCAAGCTTCTGCTCAAAGTGTTTATTGCCCCAAAGGAGGGTAGCGAAAGTCAAAGAAACCAATTAAGAGTCCAAAATGGGTAACTAATGTGTTTTGCTCTTACGGATCCACCTTATTTGTGCAGCCCCAACAGCATCAATTAATACAGATCTTAATTGCATTTGTTGTGTGTGCGTGTGCCCCAACCCCACCACACACCGCGCCGAATTTTAAGCGTTCCGATCTCTGGCGTCAGGTTCACCGCCTCGACCAAACACCGCGGCGAATTGATAAAAGTCGAAAATATTTGCCCAGCGCTGAAAATCGAATTCGTTTTCCATAATTGAAATTCTTGGTTCCAGCTAATTAACGTCACACACTGCTGCTGTTTGGACAATTGTTTAAACACAAAGTTCGGTATTTGCTTTAAATATTAAATATCTTCCAGTGCCTGCTAGCAGTGGAGCAGTTTAGGGGGGTAATGGTAGGGGCGTGACCGTCTTGGTATGTGCGTGAGAATTGTTACGCTCGCTGGCGCTGGAGTTCTATCGCACAAAACGTGTTTATAATTTCTTCTCCTCGGCGCTTAATGTCTTTACCGCCTCGTAATTCAATGCGTTGTCATCTCTGGCCAACATCGCTGGAAATTATACATGTTCAGGCTGACAGACGATGGAGAGATCCCCATGCCCCATGCCCCATCCCCCCACCTAACGTTTTTTTCTGCTGTGTGTTTTTATGAAGTTGAATTCGTAGATATTAAATTACAGTAATAATCGTGAGGCAGGCTGACATGACATCACGGTGAAATTGTTTTTGCGTTGGATGGATGGCATTCAAAACAGTAGCACACAAAAATACTAGGAGACAGGAAATGTACACACATATGCCATGGCATAGCGAAAATTGTAGACATGTGGCACAGTTAATGCAGCGTATACATAGTAGTTCTCAATGGAAGATCAGGCTGCTTGTCTGTTAATCGGATAGCTTATACTTAAGCTAATAAGCTGCCCCTTGGGGGCACAGCACAGCGGAGATGTTCGTTTTAGTTCTCATGGAAAGTTTTTGCAGTTGCGTCGTAGCTTAGAATTAATCGTAAATGTTCTCTATTGCGCATAGAGAAGCTGAATTTGACAGATCAGGGCGTACATTGTGCATATTAATTATAAATCTAAAGCGGAAATTCTCGCAGGCTAAAAATTCCACATCTCTGCAGTTCCTAGAAAAATATAATGATATAGTTCTGTAGTGACGAGGGGTAAGCAAGGAAAGTTATTTTCTTTCGCCTTTCGTCCCGCCCCATTAGTAGCTGGGGAATCCCTCTAAGAGCAGACTCCCTTTGTGTTTCCACCCAAATTATCGCAGTTAAATGGTAATCTCTCAAGCTAGTCATAAACCGCAAACATCAATAAATATCGCACTGATTTATGGGCGTTGTTTAGGGAGCCAGTTAAGGCCTCACATAATGTTATTCGGGCTAAAATGGCCATAAAGATATTTGTACAAATACTGGACACATTCCTTCTCCCCCCGCACCACAGACCAAAACATAATAGTCCCGGCTACAGACCTAAACCCATGTCCATATACATCGCCCGACCGACCCATACCCATGTGACTAATTAATTTATAGCAATTCATTAATGGTCAGCGAACAGGTTTCGATCTTTCTCACTGCTAAACCATTGCAACGCAATGTATTATTAATAAAATCATCACCTTACTCGACAAAAGTGTCTGCCTGCCTGCCCCAGGAGAGTGCCAAGGGTTGCGCAAACCCGAATGAATAATCCGATTAAATTGATTAATTATTATAGACGAGACGATGCGATACGGAATGAAAACAAACTGCGAAGAGAACCTTTTGTTTTGCACTTAAACAATTGGCATGTGGGAAATTTATGCCAGTGTGTGTGTGTGAGCTTCGGTTAAGCTGAAGCAGAGAATAACGACAATAACAATAACAGATGTATATATAAATACACACACGATTTGCATACGCACGTAAATAACCCAAGTGATTTAGTGTGTGAGTGTGTGTGCACGCACATTAGCCTGGCCGCACCTTAAGCCGAACTAACGGTACTGCAAAAAAGCTGCGACGACACAAGCCAGCGATTAAGTGCAGAGCTTCATTTGTCGCTTTGCGGCATTCGTTCTCTTTGTGATGCGCTTTGGTTCTCACACTCTCTCTCTCTCTCTCTCCTCCTGCGCGTGAGTGCGTGCAGATCAAGCCAAAGCTCAGCAAAATAAGCAAAGCTAAAGCTTCACTTTATTTACATTTCACAAGCTTGCTTTCGCTTTCTACTAAGCGAACCATGATTAGAGAAGTAACAAAATATTATACAGACATTTCCCAACGATATTCCGCCTTGCTGTCAGTCTCCTCCGGCTCTTCATTTATTTATTATTCATTAAAAAACATGTAGGGAAAAACATAGCTAAATTAGCAAATGTATGGCTTATTCGCGTGTCTGCACCGAATTAATGCGCGGAAGGCAGCAGAAATGTGGAACAGAAGAACAGGCGCTAGGCGATGACATTTGCTCATGTTCTAATAATAAGCAGATAAGTCATGAGTCCCCAATAAGCATAACAAGGCATCGGGGGACTCGGGAGCCAAGGGATAAGGGTGTGGTTGGAGGCCAAGCCTTTTAATTGGCCTCCAGAGTGAAGAGACGGCACGTGTAGCGCAGCCAGGCCACGCCTCCACCTTGACTCTGACTGCTGAGTGCATTGCTGAGTGCCCAAGGCTGCCACAAGAAGCACGGAAAGAAAGGGGATTGGTTTCTTTCCCGCCAGCCCAGATGATTAAGCACACCATTCGCTTCTCCCAGTGCATGTTTTACGAGCTGCAGGATGCGACGAGCCACAACAACGGGCAAGTCCATGTCGAGCGGATGTCCGCAGCCGCAGCCACATCAAGTTTATACTACTCGTAGCAGCTGCAGCGGCTTTCTCCATAGCGGCCAAACATGCATTTAATGGCCTAGAGCCAAAGCGGGAATGCCTTACTGGCATAGATTCCATTCCCGTCCGAATAGGCCACATACAATATTGTGGGGATGACTATATTTGGCTTGGAGCGGCGGCCAGTGCCAGGGAGTTGGTAATTGTACGATAATTACACGCCTGTCCATTACGCAACTGAGCCAAATCGAACCTTAAATGGAGATCCTAAACTCTGGCTATCTGAAAGCACTCAGCCCCACTGAGCAGCCCCCAAACTGACTCACACATCGCCTTGCCTTACCTGCTCTACGATTATCTTATCGGTCAGTTAGTCGGTCTGTCGGCCGGCCAGCCGGCCATCAGTTCCGCGGGCAGTGGTCATAAATCTTTAGGGAGAACGAGAAAGCTCCACGGCACATGAAAGCGAGCAAGCCGCGGATTTGAGATTTTATCTAATGCATTGCGAAATACCAGAATAATTCTACTCAAATGGTTTCGTTTTGCATGAAAGGTAAATCAAGATTTCCAGGGTTTTACGAGCGACTGGAGAAAGTGCCGAGATTCCTGGAAATTGTAAAACGTGTGCTACGACCTTGACATTTGCAGGGCATTCAAATATGACTTTCTGCAATATAACGAAGATGGGATACCCTTTAATTTAGGTACAACAATAAAACAGGACAGTATAAAAGCATAAAATCTACCCTTCATACCCTTCTCATTATTTTCCAATGCTCTCATTTACTTCCAATGTTCCAATCCAATTTTCATTTCTTTAACATTGAAAAGCTTCTGCTGAAACTCACCATAAATATGCCCCTGGAAAGAGTATAAAAAACACTTGAAAAAACTTTACCTGAAAGAGATCTGAATCTCTTCGGGTACGAATAATACAGAAATTGTTTTGATCATTTTGGCTCGTTGTTGTTGTTGTTTTGTTTTTCGGCTTGCTTGTTGTGGCTGTCAAACACGGAAGCGACGCGAGAAAGAGAGTAAGGAGTAAGACACAGAAACAATAGCGTAAACGAAGCCACTCTGTACCTGTTTTGAATTTCAAATTTCCGTTTGGCTGTGCAAAAAGAAAACGGGACAAAGCTATGAAAAGTCCACTGTGTGTCCGTGTGTGTGTGTGCCAGGTACAGTTGTGTCTGTTTGGCACTTTATATCGGTATGTGGGTCAGGGCGAAGCAAGTTCTCTTCTTCTCTGGCACTCCAGAATCAATTTGCGAGCGACAAAATGTGAGATGACACATGCGGCTGGAATTGCTCGCGTTGAAAGAAATAAAATATTAAACGTACTCTGGGCCCCAGTAGAGATAGCGGAAGAGCACAGCGTTTGATGTTTGCCCATCCACTAATTAATTTCGTGTCAATCATGGCAATGACATTGCGATTGATAACGCTGTGGCAGATGGCGCTAACATGCAGCAGCTGGTAGGGGAAACTAATGAGAGCCACCCAACCCTTTGGGGAATTCTTTTATAAATTAAAAATCTATTACAATTAATTCGTTTATTATCAATTAATTATGAAATTGTGCGAGACAAATTGGAAACCGAAATTAACACAAATAATAAATCTTCAGCTGGCAAATGTCGACTATCTCTGCCTAAATCTGGCCTTGCTGATGGATTGTTATTGTCTGGTCTGCGATTTCTTGGCAAAAATAATGGAATCCACTCAATGACTCGTCGGCACGCCCTCACCTTCCAATTGATGACTATTGTGTGTAATTGTTGTTATTATTATTATTATGGTGTTTTTTGTTTTGTTTTTTGTTTTGTTTTTGTTTCTTTCCCTTTTGTTAATTCCATTTTATTTTAATGTGCCCGCCAGCCACAATAATTTATTGGATTTCGCATTTTCTTCAGACCCATTTCAATGGCAAACAAAAGGCATCTCAAGATGTTTATTGTTGAGCATTAGCCCGGCTCCAAGGATGTGACAAGAAAGCCTACCACACAAACCTGCCCCGAAGGTTGTCATGCCAACTAGGTAGCTACCCCAAGCTCCAATTTAGATTATTTTTGGTAGGCTCTCTCTGGCGATAAGACCTATTTTTAGGTAGCACCAACTACTTTATCTTTATGGTTTTTGCTTCCTGACAACCAAGCAAAACCAGAGGTAACGATATAAAGCCCATCAATTATGAAACTGCGTTCAGTTGATAACTTAAGCAAGTAAAACCCCCAACAAGCCTATTCCACAAAGTCCCCCAGTCATATACACACCGTTGGTTGAGAAGGCAAGAAAAGACAGCCGGGCAGGAAAATTCATCAGGGAAAACAGCTTAAAGTGAGTGACAAAGATGCACTGCACTGCACAGCCATCCAAGTGGTTTTTTTTTTTTTGTCACAACTGAGAGAGCTGAGGGGCGCAACCAATTGCTAATTAATGTCTCGGAGGTTCCATTGAACTTGAATCGCGATTTTGCAATTCGATTCGTGATTAATGCGGCAAGTGCCTGGCTTGGCTTGGCTCTTGGCAAGATGAAGTTATTAATTTCCCCGCCAAATTATTGATTGATTGAACCATTGAATCATTTCTGTTTGTCTCGCTCGTCAATGCGCGTGTAATTATGCTTGACGTTTTGTTATTTTTAATTAATTTCAATTAAAATTTGTTTCTTAAACGGAATCTGCATTTGGGGAGGCGATAGAATACAGAACGAACAGACTGAATTAAATTAAATCAATATACCCATAAATTTCCACCCATATGCTAATTGCCTTTTGGGCAATTGCGATGCTTGTCAACATGCTGATCTGGTTTCATTTACCACTCTTATTTATGGTACTTACTTCTCGGCCTTTGGATCGGATGTATCCATGGGTGGGTGTACCCGTATTCACCACCGCGAATGCAAAACAACTTGAATATTTAACAATTTTGCGCTGCAATCAGAATTCAGCACACAATAAATACTCTTTAATTGACATTTCCTATGTCTGATATTATCCTCCTATCTTCTGACACATTTGAATACTGTTAGTCACCCTCTAATCACTATTCACCCCCCTTAAAAATTGAAATATTCGAGGTATTTTATCATTGAATTCTGATAAAAAAAAGTAGGCGCCACATTTTGATTGGATTCGGTGAAGCGGTGACAGCTCCCAGTTAATTATAGCCCTCATTCCCGATCGTGAAGGAGAAGTGGAGAGGTATTCAGAGCACGTTGCAGAGCATTTTGAATATTGGCCAAAGGTATTTCCATTCATTTGATATTTTCACTTTGCGGAAACTGCAGTGACTGCAGCTGATTCCAGTAGCCAACTGTTTGTTGACCCTTTCCCTCTCGCATCCTTTCGTATCTGGCTTTTATCTTGGGTGTGTTACCTCGTTTCCTCGCACAGCCAGAGTGTCAGTGTCATGGGACCAGGGTGCAAACACGCGAGATAATTGCCGTATTAAGTGAAGTGTGGAACGGTTTGATAGTGATAACATCGCGACACTTATCAGTGGGTGGCTTCGGGGCGGTCAGGGGGGCCGAGACCCTGTGCTTGAGTGACGGACTGACATTTCGGTTAAGTGACGGTTACTTAAACGTGGCCCGATAAGATTTCACTTTATACGCGGATTAAATGGGGCTTCGGAGAACGAGGTAAAGTCTTTTATGGCATCCAAAACACTTCAGCGCGGCGGGCAGTTCCTTTGCTCCACAAAAAATAAATGTTACAAAGTGAAATTAAAAGGATTTCATCACCTGTACGAGTGCGAGTGCGAGTACGTATAAATAGTTTTACTTAAGCAAATGCTATTTTTTGCAAATATTTGCCAAAGTGCTGCTAGCAGGCAAATTAATTTACACCTGCTCATTAGCACTCATCCCCCCAGCCCAGGCAGCCTAGGCAAGGCAAGACAGCCCAGTCAGCCGCGATTATGACAGGAAGTAAACACCCAAGTGATATTGACAAAAATTAATTAATCAAATGATGCAAATTGCTTGTGCAAGCCGAGCAAAGGGCAAATGATCGCCAGATTGCAAACATAAGTGTTGCTGTTACTCGATAAGTTTAACATTGCACTATTTGCAACGGGGTTTCGGGCTGTTTAAGCTGTGCAGGTAGACCACTGACACAGTCCGTGCCCAGTGTCAGAACGAGAGAACGAGAGAGACGGACTGAAAGACGCAGCAGAAGTAGGGGGAGGGTGTCACAAAGCTCATTGCACCGAATTGATAGCCATGAGAGAGCAGAGAGGAAATTTGCCTGTTATGTTTTAAGCCTGTTACTTAAATGATTCTTTACATCTGCGCGCTGATTGACCGATTGACTGATTGATTGAGTGATGATGCGAATGACAGCGGAAAGTGCATAAATAAATTAATAATTAGTTCGAGTTTTGGCATGCGCTGTGCAGATTTGTATCGACTTGGGAGTTGGATAAAATTAAATGTTGTTTTTTTCGTTTACTTATACTGATTTTATTTTATTTTTTTTGTCTGTTTTTTCTTTGCAGAAATGTCGAAACTCGTTGGCGTCGCTGACATAACCGAAGACAAAAAAATCTGGCGGATTCTGCTCGGCGAACTGGTCGGCACATTCTTCTTGGTATTCGTCGGCGTTGGGAGCACAACGAGCGGAAGTGTACCACAGATTGCATTCACCTTTGGCTTGACAGTGGCCACACTGGCACAGGTAAATATACGCACGCACACACACACACCTCTGTATAAATATTCAGATGTGTATTGGCACACACAAAGAGAACGCAACGACAACGACAACAAGATTTGTGATTTGAGTTGGAGATTTCAAATTCAAGTTAGTGCGTATTGATTCGGTGGGTACGTACATATGTACGTACGTACGTACATAGGTACATATGTGCATGCGTTCAAGGACACGCCACCGCCGCGTTACAGTTTCGGCCCCGAGCATAGAAAAGTTAGCCAA
This sequence comes from Drosophila obscura, assembly GCF_018151105.1. NCBI lineage: Eukaryota > Metazoa > Arthropoda > Insecta > Diptera > Drosophilidae > Drosophila > Drosophila obscura. The sequence goes on along the minus strand of NW_024542774.1, from coordinate 7,978,319 downwards.
AGCCAAAGCGAAGCCAAGCTGGCGGTGCGTCGCTCATTCACAAACGTTGCAACGTTTTGGGCAAGAGGCATTGGCATTTAAGATCCAGCTAGTGGCTAGTGGGCAGAGGGGTGGGCAGGGCGGCCGGGAGGCAAAGCAAAGCAAAGCAAACGAATGCAGCTCAAGTCTGCGTGCGAATGTAAGCGCACACACGCACGCGTACGAGTACGAATACGAATACGAGTGCGAATACGAGAATGAGTGTTGTTCGAATACGAATGCGTTTACGTCTGTGCTGTGCTGTGCTGCGCTGTGCTGTGGCAGGCAATTAACATTAATCAACACGCAAAATATGCAATTAGATTATTATGCGTTTAATTATGCTGCTGAAAATGTGACGAGCATTTAAAACGATGTTCGCTTTGCATTGAATTTATGGCCACAGCAACAACAACAAACAAACAAAAACAACAAACAAAACCTAAGTATGCCAATCAATCGATCAAACATGAAAAAGCTTCTACGATCTACAGTACAGAACAGAGCAGAACAGAACAGAACAGGTCAGATGTGTTCTAATTATAGAAACTGTTATCTGGTTATGTTAAGATGACGCTCTCGCTCTCTTTATCTCTCTCCCTCTCCATCTCTCTGTTTATGATTCGATCGACAGTACTGCACTTTTTCGATCTGCGAAACTTTGATACGTTGCAACTAATTGATGGAAAATTAGTAAAACGCTCTCGGGAGGGGAAACCAAAACACGGTAGCAGGATTACCAATAGATAAATGTAGACAGACACATTATCGCTGATTGCCTCACTAATTTCCACCTGGAAGCATTTGCGACACTTGCCTGTCTGTCTGCCACCCTGCCTGTCTGCCGCTGGGGCATTTCTGGCTGGCCTGGCCTGGCCAATTAGTTGCCCAACAACACCCAGGCGAAAGATGCAAGAGACGGTCACGAGATTCGTTTGCCAACCTGTGGCACGTTCACGGCATATGAGAAATACATACATACATATGTATGTATGTATGAATATTATGTACAGATATTCGATGAGCGGCAGTTGCGACACGAGTCCTATCGGATCGAAATTAAGCGCAGGCTCTGAAGCTCAGCTCAGTGCAGTGCAGTGCAGTGCAGTGCAGCATGAATGGAGAATTTCCCACAAGCACAAGGTGTGACGACAATGCCGGCAGTACGTTCGTCAGCGTTATCGTTATCGTCAGTGCATTAACTGCTCAATGGAGCATGGCAAGGTGTAGACATGGCGTCAAATTGAGAAACGTGCTTAATATCCAGGTAGTTTTGTACCTTGGAATGGCAAGCGCCCAAGCTGGGGGCGGGGAGGGGGAAATATAAATATCTCTGGAAATATAATACATGCACCCAAGCCTCTACTCAAGCCGGGTATCGTGTGCCTTTCTCTGGCACGGCACCAACATTCAGTAGAAGATCATTTGAAGATCCACATTTGTATGCAAGCAGCATCGGGGTGTCAGCTGACAGACTGCCAAAAGGAAGTGGAGCCCAGAAAATGCAAATCGATTAGAGTTGAATTAAATTGAAAAATCAACTAATAAGAAATAATAGATATAGAAAACAGCAAAACAACAATACGAATGAAACGTACACGGCACATTTTAATTTACCGATCGTACAGATAGTACACACCATACATACATACGATCTGTCAACTATGCGGGTTCTATGCGGGTCGTAAATCTGAAATGCCGTCCGCCTCATGTTGCCTAGATGTCTATCGGTGGCACGGCCCGACAATTAGAGGGCTTGGCTTCCACTTTACTTTTGTCTGATTTGTGCGGTAAGCTGGCAAACATAATGCTTCTAGTAGTACTAGGAATAGATCTGAAGATAGCGCACAGATCAAGAACAAACAAAAACCCAATGGAAGTTGCAATCTGTGAGGGAGACCCAGACCTGCGGAGAGGGTGGGTCGAAGCAACAATATAATTGGAGATGCCTCCCTTGTTTCGTTTCAAAATCAAATTAAAAAGGCCTTATCTTATGCCAACTTGAAGCAAAAGCTGTGCTGTGCTGTGCTGTGCCAAGCTGTGTTGCCATTTCTATGGAAAATCAAGAAAAATTAAGTGCGTGCTGCGTTCACGTTTTCGTTTCCAATTCTCGCGATCGATCGGCAAAGTCGGAGACAAACTTCGACTTCGACTTTGGCTTTGGCTTTGGCCCGATCCGATTCCGATTCCGATGCGAACTTGAATTGAATCGGAAAACCAGTAGGCCAGGCCAACAACAGTCGCCAAAGTGCTGCAGAAAAGCAGAACGAAACAAACATTCAACATTCAATTTTCAGCTGAAAAGCCATAAAATATGATTTAAGCGTAAATGTCGAGCCACAGTTTGGGGCAGGGGCAGGGGCAGGGGCAGGGGCTGTGCACATGCGTACACCGATCGATCTCTCGATAGCTGGGCAGAAGGGGCAGCGGGGGCACTGGGGGACACCATGCCACGGCAGACTTGGAGTAGCCACGAGATGGCCTTCGAAGCGGAGAGTGCTGACACGAGGCCTGATCGAATAATAACTGACTAGCGATCTTTTGGCACTATCCAAAGCATGAAAGCTGAAACATTTTAATCTATGGGGAGTACTTGAAGAGCTCGAAAGCGTTCTGCTGCAATGCATCCTCCCAGGCATTCGATCATTATGCCAATGTCATGTCAAGCCACCAATCACAAACGTTAATCTCATTTTACGATTATGTATAGGCCTATGTATAGGCCATGACTCAGCCTCTGCCAGTCACAGACTTCACACGCATCCGAGCGATCGCGATTGCTTTGCTTGCATATATTAAATTTAATTATGGCTCTTGTCGATATATATGTATATGTAGATGCCGAACAATAAATTTGATTAATTTGACGACTCCTCGAGTGTGCAATTAAGCGGAGCAGGCGGGAGGGTTGAGAACAATGCGATAGGCCTACAGTCTTGTCAGAGATCTTGGACCAAGAGGCAGGTGCAAAGGCAGGTGCAACAAAAGTGGCAACTAAATATTATAGACGAAATTGCACGGCATGGCACTTCACGGCACGGCCGTAGACCGGCACGCATGAGCATAACCAAAATGTCAAAAAGTTGTTCGAGTTGTTCGGATTGTTGTTTGGATTGTTGGTGCGCTGCGGTGCGCTGAGGTTCGGCTCGGCTGGGCTGGGCTGGGCTCTCGGTTCGGTTCGGTTCGGCTAGGCCCGACTTGAACTGAGTCGATCTTGCTCTTGGCGGCTTTTGTAATTAGCGTTTTGTGGTTGCACGGCCAACACAATTTTTTGCTTACCTTTTTGTGCAACATTTTTTGCGCATTGCATTTATTAATTAAACGCAAAGCGACGCACGACATTGGCCATGCGACGCGGTGTACCGAGAAATCCATATCGAAATCGAATTGGTATCTCCAAAAAACTACAACAACCAAAACAAAAATATATCGGGCAACATAGAAGCCTGCACATCGACCTTGAATGCAGTGCGTTCGATTCATTCATAATACGGAGTACTCACACCGCCACTCACACTCGCACTCACACTCGCACTCGCGGCAATTTGTTGGATTCGATTTCCATTTACCATTTAACATTTGCCCAAGTGCCACCAAGTGCTGCGCCTGAGTCAGTGACTCAACAGAACCCTCAGCACTTTTACTTTCTGTCTGAATCTCAGCCTGAACTTTGCCATCCATCCAATCCATCGATCCATCGATGTTGCCGTGGCCGTTGCCTCTCGAGTGCACATCTCACATCTCTGACAAATTGCTCGTATCCGCTGGCAAGCGTACGGCGATTGTGCAACGGAAAATTGGAAGGCGAAAATCAGCTGCCATGGCAAAGGGCACAAAGGTTGTCTTTGCTGCATTGTTAACTTGACATTTGATAGATCCCACAGAGAGATAAAGATAGAGAGAGAGAGAGAGAGAGAGAACTACCATTTAAAGGAATTTTCATTAAACATTTTCATTACTCTCTCTTTTGTTTCCAGGGCTTGGGCCACCTCAGTGGCTGTCACATCAATCCGGCAGTGACCTTGGGCTTCCTGATTGTCGGTGAGATCAGCATATTGAAGGCAGCCTTCTACATCATTGTGCAGTGCGTGGGCGCCATTGCTGGCGCTGCTGTCATACGGGTGGCCCTCAGCGGCATTGTGGGAAGCGGCCTGGGCGTCTCCTCATACGATCCTGCACTGGATGTGTGGCAGCCAGTGCTCATTGAAGCTCTGATCACCTTTATTCTGGTGTTTGTGGTCAAGGCTGTGTCGGATCCGGGCCGCCAGGACATCAAAGGCTCTGCGCCGCTGGCCGTGGGCCTGTCGATTGCCGCCGGACATCTGTGTGCGGTAAGTGGCAGCTGACAGAGATGCCAGCCAATGACTGGCAATGCAGTGATTAATGTTTTTATTGATTGCAGATCAAGTTGAGCGGCGCCAGCATGAATCCGGCCCGCTCCTTTGGCCCAGCCGTTGTCCAGGGCATGTGGACCGACCACTGGGTATATTGGGTGGGTCCCATTGCCGGGGGCCTGCTGGCGGGCGTCCTCTATAAGCTCATCTTCAAGGTGCGCAAGGGCGACGATGAAGCCAACGGCTCGTACGACTTCTAAGACCGGACGCTGGTACTCCATCCACATATTGTTGTAAATGTTTGCACCTGCTTAGAGTTCCCAGTTGCCCAGTTTTCCGCTTTCCCGCTTTCCCACTTTACATTTTCATTCGCCCCAGCATCATCCACAACAACGCATTGAACTCGATTTGAAAATTCTCCTAGATTAGGCCCTATCCCTCCCCATCCCTGCCCCCTCACAATTGTCCAATTTTATTTGTTAAAGAATGAAACACAAACGACTTGTTTTAGTTGTAATAACTAACCCACATACATGTCTGTATGTATGTATGTTGATTAGGTATTACAAGTAAAACAACTGCAAAATTGTTGAATACTGTATTCGAGTAATCTTAAGCTAAATTATATGCTATGCGCACCGCCGTGAAAACAAATCGAAATCGAAGAAGAGCACCAAACCATCTAAATTGTACCTCGAAAGCAGCTTCAGTTGGCTAGCACCGACCAGCGCGCACCTCTTTGGTAAACTACGAATTGTATTATGATTATGTGTAATAAAAAATAAAAACTATATAAACTTTTTGTGTGAAACTGATTTAGGATTGTGGGATATCATTTACATATGCATGCACATATATGTATGCAATGCAGTGCAGTAGTAAATAAGTAAGTAAGTAAAGAAAATAATAAGCAGTAAACATTCATGATTTATACATAACTAATTTTAAAACGAGAAGGAACGTGTGAGTCGTTTCTGGGGACACGACTCTACTTATACCCGTACTCAGTCAGTATATACATATGAGCTTATAATTTTTTAAAAAAAAAAAAAAATTTTACATTTTTTTGCTCATCTGCTATCTATCTCATCTACAATGTATATCTACATCTAACATGTAGATTGTACATGTTCATTCATTCTACATCCTCCGCTAGGGGTTGGGGAACGCGGCAGCGTGGCGGCGGGGAAGAGTTGGTTGCGTGGCGGGAGGGGGGGGGAAGCACTGATTTTATTCATTCTGGCTTAATTATGATCCGCTGATTCAGATCGGCGTCTGGTGATTGGTCATCTCTCGATCTGCGTTTTGTTTATCGTACCTTTAAGTGCCTGCCCGTTTTCGTTCTTTGTGTGGGGGAAGGGGGCGGGGCGATTTTGAACACTTGGGGTAACATGTCTGGAACCAATTTGGTTGCCCTAGCCTAGCTCTGGCTGGCGCTCAACAAGCAGACAGCGGACAGACGGACAGACAGACAGGCATGCCGGCTATGTGCGAGTTTTCTTTATGGGGTCGGACGTTTCCCTGCGTTACACACCCACTTTACCACCACCCACTTTTGAGTACGGGTATAAAAATTAATTTATTTGATTTCGTGGAATCTCGAGTTCGAGCTTCCACTAGCAGCCAATAGCTGTATAAGTGGTGCCGTGAGCAAACAGCGCCACTGGGCGGCAATAATTGGAACCTGAAATTACCAAATTGGCAACATTGTACAACAAATTGCTGGCAAGATGTTGACATAACATGTTCTGTGCATGGCAGCAGCGCTGTTCACAGCACTCCGTAACAGCCTGCAGGCTACAGCTCTGTTAGCTCTCTACGACAGCGTTTCTAAAAATTCTTTAAAGGTTCGATAATTCTATCGCAGCGTGTTGCGGACTCAATCTAGGGCTGCTTCGAAACAAATTTTGTATTCCGTTGCAATTTGAACCAATCGACTTACCTGCCAAAGCCCTTAGTAACTGGCAGCATGTACACACATATATAACTTTTCAAATTCTGATGGAAATTTAACGTATCCGCACTAACAGTCGAAACCAAACGAATTGCTCAATCCGTAGGCATCATTTTATGTTTAAATCAAACCAATACGAGTAGGTGAAGCAGAAACAAAAAATGTATTTAGGCGACATTAAAGTCAATGGGCAAATAGCATGAAGATAAACCGATAAAATGTGATTATAAGAAATAATATAGCCGAAGTTCGTTGGTGAAACTTAGTTCCATTTAGGGCTTTGACGTTTGAAGATGTCCCCCCAAATAAATGTACTCGTTCCATTAATTGTGGTTGCATATGTGGCCATTGAGGTATGTAAAACCACCTGAAGCACTGGGATACATTCTAAAACCTTCAGGCCGTGTGGGGCAGGTCGCAGCGAAGGTCGAGTTCACCAACTTTGTATGTACTTCCTTCGATAAAGAGTTTGGCGACTTTGAGTACTGCTATCTAAAGTCGGTGAATCGGACGTATAAATACATGTCTACTAAATTTAACTTATACCAAGCCCCGATTAAGAAAATAAAGGTAAGTGCCGCACAGTGCAAGTTTCACCTACTAATCCCACTCTGAAATCTTAGGTAAATATATCGCTGCATAAACGATTCAGCGGTTATAGGCCGTTCATGTACAATGTCACTGTGGATGGATGTAGATTCCTGAACAATCCCAAATCGAACCCAGTTATATTGTTCTTTTATAACATAATTACTTCATTCTCAAATATAAATCATTCGTGTCCTTTCAACGTAAGTTAATCCATTGTGCAAGTGTCCAACAATTGAAAAATATATTTTCAACTATTTTCTCGCTTCCAGGATGCTGTTATCATGGAAAAGATACCCACCACGACTTTTAATCACCATTTTAGTAGTGTGCTGCCATTTCCGGAAGGAGATTATATGCTACAAATAGTCTGGATTGCCTACGACATCAATCGGGCTGTAACCAAATTGTATTTCACTCTTTCGTGACTTATGAACTTGTCTGCCCTTGAAATGTTTGATACAATTCGATATTCAAGTTTCTTGACGGGTAGTTTTCCTATCTAAACTGGAACATACATAAAATAAATTCTTAAGATGACTGCATCCAAATAGTTGGCTGCTGGCTACTCCGCTGCCGCTGCCACTGCCGCTGCCGTCTCCTCATCCTCGTCCAGCTGCTCGCAGTCGATGTCGCTGCACTCGGACTCCGATTGCGTGGGTCTGCGGCTGCGCTGGGCCTGGGCCAGTGCCTCGTGACCATAGGACGTGGCACCTCCTGTGCCAGGGACGCTCCGGTGCTGCAGAAAGTTGGCATTGGCGTCCCCAAAAACACGTTCCAGCTCGGCCAGGCCGTTGGTCGAGCTTGTTTCCGTTTCCATTTCCGGTGTCAGGGTGGCGTACTTCAGCTGGAGATATGCCTCGCTCTGAGGATGTGGCGGGACGTAGTCCATGTACCCTCCCGCATAGGACTTGCAGCGCGGCACATAGCTGCCGGAGGGCACTCCACCTCCTCCACCCGCAGGCGACTTGGACACGCCAAAGGGCAGGGCAAAGTTGAGGGGCTGTCCACGGGACAGAATGGCATTGCGAGCGCTCTCCATGACACTGGGTACCGGCAGCGGTGGCATTCCGCCGCTGGTTGGATACGGACGCATTGGCGTCGCTGTGGCCGCTGTCATGGGCGCAGCGGAACCACTGCCGTTCAGCATGATGGACTGGATGGGTGTGGGGCCGGCGGGCGTTTGGCTGAAGAGCCAGAGGCGATCTCCGACCACCATGGGTCGGGCCAGGCCCCCGATGCCCAGCTGGGCGTAGTAGTGGGAGGCCAGCGTCTCCACATCCGACGTGTACTTGCGCTTCCATTTGGTGCGACGATTCTGGAACCAGATTTTGATCTGCACAATGTGCGGATTAGCAGGGAACGGGAACTGTCTGCCTTTTGGGTTTGGGTCGTGTCCTCACCTGCGTCTCCGTCAGCTGGAGCTGCTTTGCCAGCGCCGTCCTCTTGGCCACCGACAGATACTTGCCCCGCTCGAACTCCGTTTCCAGTGCCTTGATTTGTGCCGCCGAGAAGGCAGTTCGCGGTCGCTTCTTTCGATCGTCGCCGAGCGCTGCAAGCGGAGGAAATGCATGGGCAAAGGGAAATTGATTCATTGAATTGGACACTACACTCATTGCTACCGACAGCGGGCCGACCCCATTGCCAGGATCGGTGCCAACTATTTGCTGCTAATTGTAATTTGTCGATCCGTTTACCAAGGCCCTTGCGGCACTCTGGGGCTGTTGGCAACCCCACTCAAGCGTTTCAATCAGAAAGCCACATCTCATTCAGCCATAGCCTCTAATTGGCCATTTGGCGAGGCATTCTCTTGGCTGACCGAAAACAAATTGTCATATAAATTCCTTCTCTACGGGCGGACTAGCTGTCCCTCTTTACCTTCCTCTCTCATCTTTCCTCTCAGATCTTTTCCCGATCGCTCGATCTCTTTCATTGTCTTTATGGTTGATTTTGACAATTGCATCATTAGCTGCTCGTAGGTGGTGGCGGAGGGGGTGTTTTTTGTTTCTCTATATTTTTGGGGTATTTTCGTTCACCCCCTGAAGCTAATTTTTGGCCATTTGTTTCTTGATCGCACTGATGACAGATGAGATCAGTCAGCAGCCAGATGAATGGGAACCTAACACATATCTATGCGAGTTTCTCTTTGCTAGCAAAAACTAGGAATATCTGAGAAACATAAATGATCCACGGTCTAAGTCTCGATATTTATATGATGCAGAAAAGAAAGCAAGCTTATCCTATAAATTTCACAAGAAACTGTGCTTGCCTTTCCGATCTCTTAATTATTGAAGCAACTAATATTTTGTTGGAATTATTTTCAGTCACCAAAATGTGGATTTTATGTGATTTTATGGAAGCTATAGGATATAGTGAGACAAATTTGCCGCTTCCCACAGCTTCAAAGCTGAGGGAATAACTTGCAGATATACAGACTTTATAGGCTTTATAGACTCGTCTGTTGAAGCTGTTCAAAAATCCTCCTTAATTGTCATTAATTCAACAAAAATACCAACTTTATATTCATTCAGCCATTTTGTAATTTTGAAATGCTGCCACTTGATTGGGTTCTCTCTGGCTATCTTTTATCGGCTATGCTGCAGAGCTCTTCTATTAATAATACGCACCGTTGCCGTCATCTGAGGCAATATCTATATCACTTTTGGAATCGTCCAGAGCATCCTCCATGCAGCTCGATGTGGCCGGACTGGAGACGCGCGACACATCACAAGTGCTGCCGCTGCCACTGTCATCCTGCGATGCGGCTTGTGGCGTGCCAATCACCTCGAAGTTATTGGTGGTGCGCAGCTCTGGCTTGGCCAGAATCTGATCGATGGAGAAACTGTGCGGATACCGACGCGCCGACGATTGGGAATTCATATTTGAATTTGGTACTGCTGTGGCTTCGAGGATCGAACGGCAGGCAACTCGCTGCACAAACAACAGCGCGCGTCGAGCGAATTCGGAAAACTAATTTGAATATTTCGGGCATCCTGCACATCCACGCAAGACGATCGCATGCCTGGCGGGGCGTGGCCTCTGCTATCTGTCTCACTCTCTCGCTATCTGTCTGCATTTTCCCGAAGGAGTGAAAGAAACAGGCATAGCCCTGTTTCCGTAGCCGATGCGGATGTCGAGGCAGAGATGAAGCAGACACACATGTGGATTTATTTTTAAAACATGTGTGTAAAATCGTTTGGGTGTCTGTCTGGGCGTGTCTTTCGCTAGCATTCCCATTCCCCTATATTCCCCTATATTATATTTTCATTTTCGTGTTCTCTGAGACACATTCAGCTATGATTAAAAGCCATAATTTTTGGCTAATTGTCTACAAGTAGCGGCATTTAATATTTCGATGGCTTTGCTAAATATATTTAATACGTTTGCAAACATATTTCATATGCCACTGATTATTGGGCGTGTGATTGATTGATTGATTGATTTATTGATTGATTATGCAGACACGTGTCTCCATTGGATACAAAAATCTTTAGAGTATTTTAAGTTTTTCTCTCTTTGTGTAGAATTTCTCTGATATTTCTATTTGAATTATATTCCCCCCTCATGGGTATATTTAATCGATTTCTAAGGAATATCTGTCTCAGTATTTTTCAAAATTCCATCCCATGAAAGACACCTAAGCACCTAATCAATAAAGAATGATTTTACTCGGTCATCCAGCACCCGAGAATGGGTCATGAATGTATGGAGAAACTTTTTATTTATTTACTCTAGCAGTGGCCCCAAATGAAACGTTCATTAATTCGAAATTATGAACACATAATTCAGAGCAGATCCGATCTTCAATAGTGCGAGGCCTCAGAAATTAGCTGGCTGGCCAATTGGCGGGAAGCCAGCTCCACGTCGCGTCGCTTACTACAGGGTGCCGGTGCCAGTGGCAGTGCCGTGGCTGGATGCGGTGTGATAACGTCTTCATTATTAACGCACGACTTGAACAAAATATGTGAAAACACGTTAATTAGTCGCCAGAGACTCAGAGCCAGAAAGGCAGCGGCAGAGACAGTAGCAGAATATCTCTGGGATCATTGCATTGGAATGGATGGGGCGAGAGGACGAATTGCAAGGCATCCATTTAGCAGGGCTGCGCTGTCATTTTGATTTAATTTAATGAGAATACTCGACGTCTGCCCCTAACGAGGGGTGGTGCATGGTGCATGGTGCATGGTGCATGGTGCATGGTGCATGGGGGCATGGGGCACTTGGTAATGGGACCGCATGCCCGAGTGTCGCGGGCATTCAAATCAAAATGACAACTTAATTTTCATAATTGCGCTAAATGAATATTCGACTATTGCTTGCCATATTTCAAATTCCGCTGCCAGACGAGACGCGGAGTCTGTTCTTCTTCTGTTCTCTCTCTCTCGCTCTCTCTCGCTCTCCCTCTCCCTCTCTCGGTTTGTGGCCTCTTGGCTTGTTGTCGTGGCATCTCGAATCAATTAACAATTTGTTAGCCCTTTGGCCAGTTATGGCATGAGATCCCTATCCCTATCCCTATACCCATCTCCATCTCCATCCCCAGCCCTAACCCTGTCCCATCAGCGCATTCTGGTGCCCATCTGATCCGCTCTCGCATTTAACGTTAAATGGAGCACAACCGTGTCACAATTTAATTAATAACCGAGCATGCATCTCCATTATAAATCATCACTTCTCAAGTGTTTGTCAGGCGCACGCAGCATAAATCACAGTCCAACTTGAAGACGGAGGCGCAGTCGCGTGGTGCAGTCAGTCTTTCCTTCACTTCTTTGTTTTTCCTTCACGTTTTTTGTCATCGCACTCCGCTAATGATGCACTCAGATCCTGCGGGTTGTCTGGCATCCACAGCTTAAACATCTGTATCGAGTTCGAGTATCTGTGACGTTCTGACACTCCCACGGCATTCGTGGTTTCGGTTTCCGATTACAGTTGTCAAAGGTGCACCATTGGACCTTCCCTTCCCTTCCCTTACCATGGGAGGGCGTGCATTGAACTCTTTGTGGAAATTGTAGCCTGATTAATTCGTGGGGCTGTCTGTTTGTTTGCTTCATTTTTGCCCAATTTGTGTGACAAACTAATAGGTCAGAGCATGGGCATGGACATGGCATGGGCATGGGCATGGGCATGGGCATGGGCATGGGCATGGGCATGGGCATGGCATGGGCATTGGCATGTGTAGGTAATGCCAGACGGAAAATGTGCCTAGAAACATGTAGAAACTGGTGTGCATTGAGTTTTGGATTGAATGCGTCCATGGCTGATGGAATAATGACTGCATGGGGAATGTAAATTATACGTTAAGCCCCATAGAATTCTTCAGATTTTCATAGGAAATATATTTCAATCCGGTGTGCCTTGGACAGGAGCCTTAGCTAAATATTTCATTGCAGTTTAGTATAGTATAGTAGTACAGTTGCCAGCTAGCTAGTGTTTTATACTTAACTCGCAAACACGGGAGAGAGGGCAAACACAAGTTTATTTTTCATATAAGTAAAATTTTACAGTTGCACAAACGATGAAGAGAATTTATTCAGTATTTATTGGCCTCGGCTGCCTGATTAGCGTAAGTTCTTGCAACATCTAAAATCCATCCAGCCGCATCGTTATGGCCGCATTACCACGTTGCACTTGCAGGTGTTGCCTTTTATTGTGCTTGCCATACCCCTGCCCGGCGCCGCCACTTACCGGACTGCCAGCAATCAGAGTTTCGCGGCCGCGAACAGCAGCGTTCCATGGAAGACTGAGATGGTCCTGGAGGACCTGGAGGCGGCTGCCGCTAGCTCTCGATACCGCAGCCATAAATCGGAACGTCAAATCAGGACGAATGGGACATGGCCTGGCCAGGAGAAAATGGGCCTGTTTCCGGGTGCCTATCGGAGTAAACTTCGCACAGCGGAAAAAGCAGCGGAAAAAGCAGCGGCAACAGCAGCAGCAGCACCAGTGAAATTTATAGTGTCGTCTACAACTAAACGATTAGTGGCACCTCATCCGCTCACAAAGGCTGGCTTAAACTTCTGGGCCAAGCCCAAAGTTAAGCCAAAAGGTGATGTTGGAAATTTTTCGGCTGATGGAAATGGCACTGAAGATGCAGCAGCACCAGGAGAACGCGCCCCAAAAATACAACCTAGAGCAGGCGATAATATAATACGTACCAAAAGTTTGGAGCGAACGGTATCCATACCGCGTTTGCATAGCGATAGAATGGGAAATTGGGTGTTCAATCCGTGGGGTATCACCTTCGGAGTACTTTGGCAAGATACGCGAATGCACTACCAAGTGAAGAGTAGCATGACAGAAATTCTGGAGGATACGCCATGGGGTGGCAACTATGCTCTTAAATACAACAAGCCACAGACCAAAGTGTGCAGAGGCAAGTCGACAATTTACAACAAGCCAAGGGTATACAAGTGGCTTGAACGCCGCATCCTATTGAATGAAACAATGAATTTTAAAGTGTTCAGCAAGTACAGGCCCATCTGGTTGGATCTCCGAAGAGAGATCTACACTATGGGTAGATCGGAGGCCTGCCACATATCGGCAATGGACGATTGGCTGCTGTACAATAATTGCGCCATATTGCGGAATATGCGAATGGAATATCTGATACCCAAATATCCATTGCATCAGATCGGCTATTGGCATAAATGGTATAGAAAGGAGTTAACGTATAAATTGTGAATGTTGCGGAAAACTCAATAAAAGAAATAAAAAAAAAAACAAAAACTCATTCCATTCCCAATTAGCAGTTGCAGTTCTATATACTCGTACGTATACATACATTTGTATATGTATAAGTGTGAAAGTGTACAATGTACAATGTAGTTATGTACATATCTTTGTTATTTGATCTCTAATTTATGGAATTTCTGCTCTGCTCAACACTTGGCATAAAACAGAACAAAAAACAAAACAAAACAAAAGGAAAACCTAGCCAAGGCAATGTTAATTTTATCTACTTGGCTTTGCTTTGCTTTTCCCATTGTTTAGGTGCTACATATGTAGTACATACATACATAGCAGGGCAGGAGCAAACAACACAAAATACGAAAGACAAAAAACAATACAAAAAATACATATATTTATTTTATTCACAACAAACTCAAGTGATGAAGAAAAATTATCTAGTATTTGTTGGCATCGGTTGCCTGATTAGCGTAAGTTCTATCCACATTCAGTGCAAATTCGCTATCCCAAAGCCATCCCGATGTGCGATTCCAGGTGATGCCATTCCTGGTGCATGCTATGCCGCCTCTGCTGAGCGTTAAGGAACCGGACAAATCATTCCAAAATATCAGCGAGAGCATCGTACACAGCCACTCGTGGGTTTCCAATGTCATCCAACTGGAAACGAAGTCAACAACACAGTCCGCGGGCGGCACAATCAGAGGTCAGATGGTGGCTGCCGACTCCAATGTCTCTGGGTACAACGAAACACAAGGCAATGGGATGCGAACAAATAGCAGCGCGCCAGTTGATGGGCTTATTCGTCTATTTCCTGGAGCCCTCCCACCAGCCGCCCAGCAATCCAAAACGACGCAAGGCTTAAGGGCCAGTTCAGAGAATGATGGCATTACGACTCGTTACACGAAAACAGTGGCCACCAGTGTTGAAGCTGTTCAAGGCCGCTATCGCAACGCAGAGGAAACCACCGACAGTTGGCCAGCGAATCCTTGGGGCGGGGTCAACTTTCTGCGGCCTCCAAAAAAGATTAAAGCAAAAAGGTCGAGAACGCCGGCACCCACTTGGCCGTCAAGTCACACCACAGATTATCATACTACCATATACTGGTGGTATCCCGTACTAACCGATAATCCCAATTGGAAATATATACCAGATCGTGTCGGGGTCACCAAGGTGTGCCGCGGTAAATCCACCCTCTACAACGTTCCCATTGTATATGACTGGCTAAAGCCTCGAATCCGTAATGTCTCATTATACGTTCATCCCATATTTTGGCCCCTCCGCAAAGAGATATACGACTTTGGTATATCGGAGATGTGCCACACGAACGATACGCGCGAGTGGTCCGACTACATTAATTGCGCCATTTTCCGGAATATGCGAATGGAGTATATGGTACCCAAATATCCGTTGCACCAGATTGCCTATTTTTTTCCCATGTACCATGCAACTACCATCCATCCCCGGGGGCATATCTCCACACACGGACCTGGTTGGGGTGGCAAGTAAATATGCCCAATGGTCTGGTCATTCATCACCATTATTATGGTCAGCTAATTGTGAACAATAAAAACATATAAATGCGAGTATTTTGTATATGTAATGCAATGTAATGTATCTCATCTCTACCTTGGCTCCAATCTCTAGCCTTTGCCGGTCATTGGCCTAACAAACATTTGCCTGGACCAGCATATAACTCGATTTGTGTTGTCGATTTGCCTCGGATTTAATTTCATTCATAAAAAATTCCCCAAGAGTTGGTTGCTTCCATCCTCTGCACCGCCCTATAGGCTGACAGATATAAATAATAATAATTAAGAAAAAATGATAGAGAGAGAGAGGGAATGAACACTGCTGCTGCATATTATTAATTTAATGTGAGCTCGTTTCGAATTCAGTTGCAGGCTGCCGGCAACCGGCTCCCGGCTCCCGGCTCCCGGTTCCCATTTCCCGGCTCCCTGTTCCAAGAAACATGTTTGGGGAGGAGTACGTGAAGTTGAAGGCGTCATTCCGTCATTCCGTGTCGTGTTTATGCTTTCAGAGAGCAGACAAGGCTCATAAATTACAACCAATTATCAAATTAGATTTGTACAAAACATGCAGTTTAAATCATATAAAAGTGATCTCCGTTTTTTTTTTACGACACCATCGAGCGAAGCGGGACAACCGATACAGATCCGTACTCCGCTTTCGTTGTTCTTTACGGACTTTGCTGGCGTTTGTTTTGTTGTATGGGGAACAAGTAGAATCGATTTGAATTCATGGGCTGCTTGCTGATGGCGACAATTAAACGAAAACTTTGCCTCGGCATTGCAATCGGACAAAAATTAGCAGACAATGTGAGCCCTGACAGGCGGCGGGCAATTAATTTGGTGCAATTACTCAGGCCTCCGCGTCCATGGATCTGACAGATACCGCTACGTACTCTAGATTGAGAGAGAAAGTGTGGTGTGGTGTGGTGTCTGATGTTGCCACCTCAACGCATCGATGCCACTGGGTTCTGTGATGCACTCACTGGGTGAGGTGGTTGGGGGGGGAGTTGAGTTTTCCCTCAATTTCCACAACAATTGTGCACGGCACGGCTCGGAACGGCCCGGCCCGGCATTTTAATGAGCCAAACGCACTCCCCTCGAGTGGCGTCAAATTGGCCCAGTGAAAGGGGTGGACTCTGTTGCAACAGAGAGAGGGGGGAGATACGATCCTCTATGCTGAGAGAGTCTACTAATTGACATCGGCAATGGCTGTTCTGCTGCAACTTGTACGCTTGTCGTACTCCCCGTTTGTGTCTGTGTTTGTGTTTGTGTCTGTGATATCAAACAGTTTCACGCACAAATTGAATCTGATAATTGTCGCTGGCAGATTTATGGCCCTAACTGATGAGCATATGTTTTAATTAATTCCCAAGAAAGTATTCCTTGCCTTGCTCTTCTTTTGCGGATCTTTGCATCTCCTTTGGCATGTTGCTGCATCTCGAGTCTCCCGCCTTGATCGATTCCCCTTTAGCCAACTAATTCCTTTGTTTGACGCCATCCTACTTATGTAATTATGACAAATGTCTAACCCGAACATGAGCCCGCCCTCCTAATGCCACAAAATGCCCATACCCCAATGCGTTGCCAGTTTCCCCCTGCTCCCCTACCCAACATTGTGTTGTGGCCACATCTGCGTGACATTTTGTTGTTGTTGTCTTGTTTGGTGGGGCTCGCGACAGCCCCGCCGCCATCCGAGGGAGATTAATGCGGTGAGGAAAATCATAAATTAATTAGAAGCGGCCTAGCTATAGCCCCCACTCCAATCCCCTGGCTCTGGAGTGGAATCTGCTTGAGATGCAGATGCTCATCGGTGACACTTAGCGGGCGATTTATTGTCATTAGAGGGGTGCTGTGATGCTTCCTCGAACCACATACAGGTGTTGTCACAGAAGTGCTTAATTAGCCTTTATTATTAGCTATGATGTGGCAACTAAATGGTCAAATGTCGGAGATACTTACAGTACCAGTCAAAGTCACAGCGACGGCTACAAGGCGAATCAAATCCGACGATGCCTTTCCCATTCCTACCCTTACTTCCGGTTGGAAAGTTGGCGCCTAACGCCGTCGTTTAGAGGACAATTAGCGACACGCCTTTTGGCGCCAGCTCTCTAGGAATGTCGACTAGTTTTTGGGGGCAGGTCTTGGGAATTCCAGTCTGTCGTCAGTGTGTCGCGACTCCAACATCCTGCCGTATAGCCTAAGAATATACGTAGAACCGTTCTTTTACACATTTTATATGTAGTTGTGTGGAGTACGGTCGGGGGCGGCGGAATCTACCGATGGTGTAGTCCTGATGCAGTTTCAACTGTTTAGGCGCTCCAGCTCTCTAGAAAATAAATCAAAATAAAACACAAATTTAAGAGAATATCGAGAGAGCACTGAGCACTAGGCAAGCATCACGGTTTCACAGTTTCATTTCTAATCGCTATAATTTTGTTATTTTCAAAAGAAGGCTATCCAACCGCCCAATACGTTCCGCTTATCGCACAAAAATATCGATATCCATATTCTGGCAGTCTAAAAATATATATCGATCATAAACTGTACAGAAAAGGCGCAAACAGCTGCTTGAAACGCAAAAATGAGCACGCTTTAACAAGCTTGGACAAGCTTTGAACATTGCTCGTCGCCAAACAACAACAAATAAAATCTCTAGCAAAACCAAGCCCCAACGTACGGAAAAAAGTCTTTCGGCGCGAACAGGAAAAGAACGCCTTTTTCTGAATTCTGTTGGGGCATTTTTACATGAAAATCGCGCGCTTGACTTGGCGGGTTTAGTTAAAAGCCGCGGGCATACATAATTGGTGTTCGCTGCAAGATTAAATTAGTGCAGAGCGACGGTAATTAATTTGCATTCATCCAAATAACCAAAAATTTATCGCAACAGAAGCAGAGAAGAAGAAGGAAGCAGAGGCACAAAAAGCAAAGACGAAGTTGACATTGAAGTCGGAGCGCGTGTGTGGCTTGTGTGTGTGCGCGAGTGTGTTGGTGTGTGCGAAATTCTTTTGTGTTATTCTCTGCAAAAAGTCAAAAGTGTGAAAAAAAGTTGCAAAATAAGCGAAAAGCAAAATCCAAGTGCAAATGCAAAACACTAGACGACTGCTGCTTCGTGCCAATTCGATGCTTTGTTAAAAATCAATAAAATGCTGTAATTGTTGCTGTCGCAATTTCCGTCAACAAGCCGGAGGGGTGGTCTCTCTCGAGCAGTGTTCTCTATCTCTCTCTCTTGTCGCTCGCCTTATCGTGTTTGGCTTGTAGTTTTTATCGTGTCCCGCATTGGAGCGACTTTTAATAATACAATTTATCGCCTCTTTTCGGTTCACGCAAAGAAGGAAAGGAAGGGAGAGGTTTCCAGCTCAAAGGCAGAAAACGGTAAGTTATTAAACAAATGAATAAAATGGCCGTTTGGCAACTGGACACACACCAGGCAGACGGCATTTTTTGTTTTTTTCTTTTTTGACAAGTTCAATAATCGAAAGTGGCTATTGTCATCTCTGTCCCACACGCGTATGTATGCTAATGAACAACGGTTCAATGCACCGCTCGTTGAGATTTTGAGTTATTGCTCCTCTGGCCGATCTGATCTGATGTTCTGTCGCATTTCCTCAAACGATAATGCAGCTGGCTGCTGCGTCAGCTGTGTTCGCTCGCTCGGTGACCGTTAAACCCGTTTCTGACTCAAAATGCCAATTGTTTTTGTGTTGCTATCGAGCGCAAGCGGTAATTTACCTTTTTTGGCCGTCCAGCAATTTGTTTGGCTCGCAAGCATCGAATTTGTTGCAATTAAAAATTGATTTTCCGTTTGCAGCAGCAATCAAATTGTCAGAAACAACAACTACTAGCAATTTTCCGCATCTACAAAAAAAACTCAGTCAAGGCATTGTCTTGTTTTGTCTTTTGTTTTTGCTTTTACCATTCGCTTGCTTGCCACGCTTTGCGGCAGGCAAGCTATTGTTGTCGTTGCTGCTGCCTTCCACATCATGTTGCAATGGGCATGGCTAATTTTCGGTTTAACAAAAGTTAAGTACACCGCTCTTTGAGCTTTGGTCGTCGTTGTTAACGAAACGTTGTTGCCTTGCCGCTTCTCTCTCTCATGTGCCCCAGCCACACGACGAATGACAGCCGTGTTTTTTCTTCCCCATTTTGTTTGAGGTTTTTTTCCTATCACTCGCTCTGGCGCTAGGCAATTACGAATAAGAAACGAAACAAAATGGAAAACAAATAAGAGTGTAGTAATTGCCAATAGTCATTGATGCAACGAGATGCTCAACATACAGAGTCCATATTTTTTTATTAATACAACAAAATGAAAAAAAAAGACTAAAAAGTGTGCCCCTTCCCATACTGGGAATCGAACCTGGACCTTCTGGGTATAAGCCGGTTAGGAAACCACTAGACCAAGTCTTTCATAGATAGCTCACTGTCCCAAAGACCCACTTTTCTTGGCTGCGTCTGTTGAATGCCACAAAATGCATACAACACCGCTGAAATGGAATGTTTAAAAATAAATCAAATTTAATTCCCGAGGATATTTCGAGCTATCTGTTGTCGAAAATTCTAACAGGGGATGCCAACACAATATGAGATAAGGATGTGGCCATGCATATCCCATATGGTCTAGTGGCTAGGATATCTGGCTTTCACCCAGAAGGCCCGGGTTCGATTCCCGGTATGGGAAGTACACTTTTTTTTTTAATGTTGTTAATGCATTTCAATTAAATCAGTTATCCCATTTTACAATCTAGACATGCAACACGAAGAGAGAGGCTTCAATTGGCGGGCGGCATGGAAGTCGAAAATCCGACAATAGCTCCACTTATTGACCTCCAACCAAAGACTGTAAGCTGTATAACACGAAGCCTGGGTTCAAGTGGTTTTTTAATGAGCAGTCGCAGCAATGGGTATGATCCGGCTCAACGAACCATCGCCACCGGCCCCCCTCTCTACCAGTTGCCAGCTGCAACTCAATTTTCCAAACTCGAAACTCGATGGAAAAGGAAAAAGAGGCAAAAAAAAAATCAGCTAATTCATCAAAAGTGTGGCAAAGCCGGGGCTGCCAACAGTGAGCCATTGTTGTTGCCCAACACGCCTACTTTTCGCTAGTGTCCGCCCCATTAGTTGCATGCTGCTCGCTGTCTGCTGTCTGCCACTTTCCAAGCCAATTGAAAAACTCATGTTGCCTTTTTATATGCCATCATCATCAACATCAACATCATCCGTACAGTATCTGTATCTCGGTATCCAGACATTAGAAGCGCGTGTGAGACGTACGATTGAGCCAGAAGCGGATAAAAAGGCAAAAGCGTACAAATTACCATTTTTTATATATAGTTTTTTGTTGTTGTTTTGCCTCAAAGAAAGCCAAGCCCCGGTCGAATCGATGGTGGTGGCGGTGGCGGCGGCGTGAGAGAAGCAGCAAAAAAGACGTTAAACTTTTTTCTTCGTTTTTGTTAAACGCTAAAAGTAACGCCAACGCTCACTGAGCTACATATATTGTTTACCCTTCCCTAGGGTATTATCATATGTTTATGGTTCAGGGAGATTAAGAGTTAATAAAACCAATATTTCCAATACCTAATATTGTGTACATTTCAAAGTAAATCCCAAGGAATCTCTCACATGCGAAATGCTTGCAGAATACTCAGCAAGGGTATACAGAATTCGTTGCTATCGTTGGCTTCCTGCCTTTTATTTGTTAAAAACCAGTTGAGCAACAAGAACAAAAGGCAGCAGCTGTTGCTCTTCCCCCTCTGCCACTCCAGCGCACTCTTCTCTGCTACGTTGACTGCATATTAAGCTCTGCCCGTCCGGCTGGTGCGCCTGCGCCGTCCGTCCGACGAACGACCGACCGCATTGCTCTGTGTCTCTAAGCTCTGTTTGTTTTGTAGAAGAGCGCAGGGCACGGTTTGTGCTGCCACCATTTGGTTTTTTTGGTTTTCGCAAAGAGAGGCAGGCAGGTGCTTCATTGAATTGTTGGGGCATGTTCCATTTCCAAATGTGACTGATAAAATGGGAGAACCAAACAAACACCCATGAACCTCTGTAATATCTTTTTTAACTTTTAAGTGCGCTTTTGTTGTCTCGTCTGTCTATCGCCACCATAAAGGCAATTAACATGCAAACTTTAACGGCAGACAATCAATCCATTAAAAATGCCTCACGCACTCCCCATTTCTTTGTCTGTGGGGCTCTGGCCTCTGTGACTCCTCTATCCATTTAACTGCGGGTCTCTGTTTGTTGTCATTGTCTCTCTCTCTTTCTCTCTCTTTGTCTGTGTCTCTGTCGTGAGGTGCAGCAGCAGCAGCAACAGTTGGGGAGGAAAACGTGTAAATTTCGTTTGACAGTTTGACAGAAGCAGAGGAAAAAGCGAAAATAAATAAGCTGAAAAGCAAAGCTAATGCCCCCAAGTCGTACTCGTATTCGTAGTCGTAGTCGTAGTTTCACCTCATCCATCGCCCATTTAGCATGACAATCGGACGATGGCACTCGGCAGGGAGTTACAGGGGAACAGGGGAACACTAATACGCGCAGGTCATGCATGGCCTGCAGTTGAAATCCGCGGCGTACCACACCTTTTTGGCTTTGTTGCAAAAAACTGTTTTCACTCTTCATTTTCACGTTCGTGGAAATGCGCCCAGGGAGACACGCCCCGCACCAACAAAAAAATCAACAAAAAGAAGGGCATTGACACACATTTTTCGGCGTGTCTTGGGCTTTGCGTGCCCCAAGTCCGAGGCCAGATATTGGTGATTTTGGTCAAGACACGACGAAGCGACGCGTATGTAGATACATCTCCCAAAAGATGAGGGAGAGGCTAACAGAAAGAAAGTGTTCGAAAAGCGATGCTTGAGAGGATGCCGGGTAGGTAGACAGACGCATGTCCAATAAATAAATTGAAATATTTACGCTTTGAAACGAAAGAATCGAAAGAAACGATGGCGCGAAAGCACTTCGATGGCGCGGGATGGCGGGAGAGACACGAACCGGTCTGAAGTCAGTCGGGCCAGGTCTCTGGTCTCTGGTCTGGCCTGCATCCCTATAATCGCTTCATTCGGCGAAGCGGAGCTCTGGGTTGGGTTTGCAGCTGAGCTCTGCAGCTGTGACCCACTACCAGTTGTCCAGCCCGACCGTACATACAACATATCTGCGCACATTTATCGCTTCTGCCGTGTGGTGGTTGCCAGCAATGGCGGGGGCCTAATGCCAAAAAAAAAATCAAATATAAAAATTTCACCTCCGGTCACACGCTTGAGAAGAGAAGTCACACTCCGCCTCAAACAACAAACAGACAGACAGACAGGCAGACAGACGAAATGAAAACGCGCCAAAAGCGATGGGGATTCGGATGGAGAGAATAGGCAATAGTTAATTAAATAAAAACTGCGCCCATGGCAAGTGAGAAAATTGATTGCATGGCAGGGAAATGGAAATGGAAAATGGAACGAACCGAAGCCCAAATGCATTGCCTGCAAGTACTGCAAAATAATTGGAATCCGAAACGGAATACAAAAAAACAACTAAAGGAAGGATTGCTTCGGTCCGTAAAGCTTTAGATATTCTTGCCGATTGATTGTATTTCAGCTATACATATAGCTATTTGTTTGATATATGTATGTATGTCATTATCTAGATAGCATTAAACTCTGCGTAGAGTGCTTCTCTCTCATCCTCATTACGAATCTGGATTGCACGCTTAAGCACTGCATTGCTCAAGTGAAAATAAATTACAAAAACGTATCTTGTGGCTGTTGTTGTTGCATTTCCTTTTCGGGCTTAATTCGATGAGACGCAGCAACGTCTGCGCCTGTTGGATTAACAGCGTATTTTGCAATGCTTTCCGCTAATCAGCAACTCCTCCGCCGTTGCTCCTCCACTGTTGCCCCACGATGCTCCATTTTCAGTTGAACGCCGGCGGTGGCGGCGCATCTTTTGCCAAAACGAGTATGCTGTGACCATTGAGGCGATGTGTTGCCCGCTGCTCCATGAAGATAAATGATTGAATGTCCGGATGCACTTGAAGCGCACATCAACAAAAAAAAATTGTTGCCTGTCAGCGGCGGCATTGAAACTGTGTGGCTCCTCTTTGGGGGAAACTCTACTCTCTTGACTAACTGTTTACGGGTGAATCAATCATTGAACCGGTTCCCAGTGCCCCACCTAATGAGCGGCACTTGTTGTCCCAACAAGAGTTTCGGGGTTTGAGAGATTGTTGCATACAGCCCAGCCAGCCCCTTAGCATAATCATATTTTATACCGTGTATCCATCTTCATCCACAAGTTAACAGGGCTAATGCTTTTTCTCTCTCTCCCTCTGTCTGTCTCCCACAGAGCCCATGGGTATCGCTTACACGTGTCTCATGGGGTATACGAATATTACAAACATCATCTATTAATTGGGTCGAGACTTGGATGGTTTGGATCGGGGTAATGAACTTGTTTGTGGATTGATTAAATGGTTTATTTTAATGAAATTGGCTAAGGTTTGCCCCAGACACAAACCGCAGCTATTTTTATACACTTTCCAAGCTTGAATCTTGAAATGATGTCATTTACTACAAACTTTTGTGCTTATGTAGCTCTTTTTTTCATTGTTTTTGCTTTTGTTGTTGCCGTGATGTTGTTCTTCCCTTGAAATTCTCAAGAATTTGGCATTGCTACTTGATCGTTATCACACACACACACACACCAACTCATCAATGGGGGTTTGGCCTTGCAACTCTCAAATTTCTCTAAGCACTTATTATAGGAAACGATAATCGCTGTGTACTTGACGGCATTACTCTGATCTGCCACGACACGCTTCGACTAGAATTGGATTTGATTCGATTTCAGAGTAAAGCGCAAACCCAAGATCCACGAAGGTCTCTTCAATGGGGCTGCCGCGCCTTTTGTGTGTATCTCTGTGTCTATATCCATTAATTAGAGACAGTCGCTGGGGATGCGTGTCAGTCGAGATTCTTTTGTCTCACATCAGTTTGCTTCTTCAGACAGACAGAGAAATGATTATAATAA
Organism: Drosophila obscura; assembly: GCF_018151105.1. NCBI lineage: Eukaryota > Metazoa > Arthropoda > Insecta > Diptera > Drosophilidae > Drosophila > Drosophila obscura. The sequence goes on along the minus strand of NW_024542774.1, from coordinate 7,954,203 downwards.
TTTATCTGATTTTTGCATTGTTACCAGTGTTTCCCAGTTTGTTCATTTAATTATGGCCAAACACAACTCTTTGGTTCGTTTCAATTTGCGAATCATTTCCAAGATGTGTGTTTGGTTATCATTGAGTCATGTTCCAAGGCGGAACATGGTTTTTATTTTTGTTAAATTGTAAATGTGTACGTACTACGCGTATACCTTGCCCGAACCAAGAAAACGTGACAGCAAAGTGAAGTAATTTTTACCATCACTTAACCAACACTAAGAAAAGCGTGAGTGCAGCTTTTATCATTTAACCAACACTTAAACGTTAGCGTTAGTGCTGCTCACTCCCATTTGCATAGCCCACCCAGCCTGTATTGTCGCTTATCGCCTATCAACACTGTTTTGTAGTGTAATTAATTCCAAAATTACCTTTCTGCTGTCTGTATGTGTGTGACATTCGCAGCAATTACTTGCCAATTACAACAATTTATTACTGTCTTTTGTCTCTCGTTACTTTTTTTATGATTATTGCATTCAATTAAATTAAATTGCTTTGGAAATTGGGTCCGTTTTCTTGCCATCGGCCAGTGGCCATCGGCCGGCGGCTACCACGCTCCGAGGCGCCACCATCTCTACCCAGCTTTCATTTTGGTTTATGGCTTTAATTCCCCAACTATTTATAATAATTACTAAAGCAAATAAACCTACACAAAGCGGAGCAGAGCGCCGACTATAATAAAAAAAAAGATCTCGCTTTTTTTCGCTGTCATTTGGTGCCTGGGTGCCTGGTTGCTGGGCCGGCCAGCTTAGAGACCAAACGAGCGTGAGCGTGCCCCAAAGATCATTGGGGCACAGGCCCCGCCGGACTATGACTCTGACTGTGAGACTCAATCTCCGCTGACCAAACAGCGCAAACAGCTGGCGATGGCGATGGCCCATGGGGCTATGGTGAAGATGATGATGATGAGACGACGACGACGCATCGTCTGCCGCTAAATTTTCAGCTGAACAAACAACTCACAGAGTCATCGACGCTGGTGCTGCTTCTGCTTCTGCTGGTTGACCTCAAAGTTGTTTTTTGTACTTTAAGTGCTCGAGGGGCAAGGCATTCATTCTTTCTTCAGGCACTCGAGGCTTCTCATCTGAGAGTGTTTCAATTATCTATGAAAGAAGTCTTTTTAGTGCAGCAATAAATGCTGACTACAAAAGAAGTTTGAAGTTCTTTCTGTGGAAAGCATTCAGATTTAACGTGCTATGTGTCAGCTTTTCCCTTTGAAAACTGATTTGGAAATGAACTTTTTACATCAGTTAACATCACAATTCCATTAACATCACACTCGGACTACGTTCACGCGCGAATGGCAAACCAAACAGCTGATATTTTCAAACAAACTTTCAAACTTCCGCTCGCTTATGGTAAATTTTTGCTGCTAATGGAACATCCCAAAGATATATCATTCTGCTAGTACTTTACACTAAATTTAGCAAAAGGCTTTGGCTTGTTTTACTCTTTTGCTTTATTACCCTAGCTAGATATTTCCTTAAGCTACGTTTTTTTTTATATTCCTTTGGCTTTAATTGCAAATGCATTCAACGAACCCCAAGGCACACACACAATAAAAGAAGAGACTCTGCCTTATAGCCAGATGCCAACAAAGCTGGTAATCTACCCAGAGGCCATAAGAGCGCCCACCTGTTGTCCCGTCGCGTCTCGTCTCGAGGCAGAGACAAACAGACGATTTGTAGATATTGTATTGCTCATTTGCATCTCAACCGCATCTCCAGAGAAGTGCCAGAGTCCAATCCTTCTCTCTTTGTTGATTTTTGCGGTTTATCTAATTGGGAAATGTTTGACGATGCGATCGTTGGCTCCACGTTAGGGTACTTGCTACAAATTGGGGCAACTTAAGACTATGAGAAAGCCCTTAAACTCTGAAACGAGCTGCGATCTGAATTGATGGGGTGGGGGGAAACAGTGGTTACAGTGGCTACATTGGCTTAGTGTCTCTCCCCTCTTTCTCTTTCTCTCTGCCCCTCCCTCTCTCTGCTTTCGCTAATAAAATTATTTTTACTATCCATCTGCTGGATTTATGGACTCCTCTTATGGCCCGACGAGAGGTTTATGTTTCTTGCTGACCGAGTTAGTTTTTTATTTTATCTCTGTCTGTCTCTGGGGGCTAATCACAGGTTTCCGCCCGATCTGAACGAAAAGAAAAATAGCTGCAGGGTTCAGTGTTTATTTTGTGGTTTTTTGTTTGTGGCTGTGTTCTGTGGCTTTTGCGGTCGGCAAAGTGCAGTTTGCGCTTTAATAACTTCATTGTCAATGCAACATACGGCTGCACATCCAAACACAAAAAGCCAAGCCATCCATGCGATCCATGCAATTCCATTGTCCATTGCGGACTTGATCTAGATGATGCTCAGAGCTGGAGGCAACCGGACTTGCTTCGTGGGGCTGGCTTGGCGCAGACACACACAGTAGCTGAGCCGCCGATCCTATGTCCCAGGATGGACACGACACCCAGCGATGGCTATCAGATTTATGCCATCGCACAAGGAAGCATGGGGAGAGCCTCCGACGATGGGGCGATGGAAAGAGAGCTTCAGAGCTTTGCCACAACGATTCCACAAATCAAACGGCAGTATACATTGAGATCATCATCCGTCTGCTCGTCCGTCTGTCTGTCTGTCTCAATGGCTGTGCTGCTTGGGATCTTGGTCTACAGGTTTGTTTCTGGCTAACGATTGTGGTGGGTAGTAGTTGTTTATGTCAGTTGTCGGCATTAAACCCGACTTGCCTTATTTAGTTTTTGGTGTTTTATGACTGCATGACTCGGACTCGAACTCAAACACAAACTCAAAGTCGATCGATCGCTGGTTACACCCTCACACACGAGGCCACCATGCTGCTGGGCAAAAGTACGGGTAGCAGGGTGGAGAAGGGTGCACAGGGTTTATACGCACCGCTTGATTAGATTAGATCACGAGTGTAACCCAAACTACACTTGCTCATCCAAAGGCAGAGATTGAGATACTTTCGTATGGTATGGCTACCTATTAATACCACCCCTGGATTTACTTGTGATCTGAGCTAAATCTCTTGACAAGTTGAATGTAATTCCCTTCATAATTAAGACCGACAAGCCATGACATGGCTGCAACATGACCACAGAGACCAGCCAACCCCACCCCACCCCACCCATAGAATATTCCCAGCCACAGTTATTTCGAAATTTACATGGGAATGATTTTTTCATTTATTCGCCGAACAAACAAATCCAACAGCGGAATGGAACGGAAGGGACGCCGCGGTTACGCCTTTGATTAGATACACAGTGCAGAGAGTACCACGCCCCCCCTATGGCTACTACAAATAACAAAAAAAAAAAAAAGGGCAAGACACCCCGCCCCGCCCATGCCCTATGGCTATATGGTGCTCTGGGGATGGTAATATGTATTACAACAGTTCTTTGAGTCTATCAAACACACTCTGCCAGTGGTTGGGGGGAGGGAGAGGGAATGGCCAGCTGAAAAATCTCTTTGGCGGATGAATCAGCAAAGTCCGTTCTCTGTGCTGTATCGATATGTGTGATAGAGAGAATATCCCCCATGTAATGTACTTACAACAGCATTTTTGTTTTTGGATGCAAAGAAAAGGCAAGGCGGCTTGTGGGTGTATGGAGTGAGTGGGTGGGGTGCCTTATAAATAGATTGATTCCCACGCCCACGTGTCTATTTCTAGGTCTTGTGTCTTGTGGTGTGTGGCTTTTCATTTTGTTATTATTATTATTGCTTCACATGGCATGTCATGGCATTGCATTGTGTTGTGTAGTGTTGTTTTGTTTTGTGCCTTCTATTGTTGCCCCTCGATTGTGCAATTTGGCGAGTTTCCCACCTTTTGGATCGCTCTCCCCTTTCCTTTAATTTTCCCCGATCTCGTTTCGTTATTCTCACTTTCCCCCAGTGCTCTCTGTTTCTTTTCCACATTTAATTTGTGTTATTTCCCTGTAATAATTACTGACCATTTACCGCTGTTCCAATTTATAGCATTCCGTTTACAGTTTTCTTCCCTCGTTAATGTTTTCACTCTCTCTGTACTCTCCCGCTCGTTCTCTCTCTCTGTTGGTTTTCGCATTCATATTTTTCTTCCGCAACACTTTTGACCAATTCATTTCGCTATTTCCCACACCCTCTCGAGTCTTTTACTTTCCGCTAAACTAAAAATACATTCCCACACTCACACAAACACACATACCCAAAACAATTTGTATAGAAAAATTTCCAATTTATAAACTTTTCAATAATTTTCGCACAACATTTTGCGTGGCACCTTCTCCCCCCGCACTCATCACCACCTGCTCTTCTTGCTTTTGTTTTTGTTGTTGTTGTTGTTGTTGTACAGCTGCACACTGGTTCAAGAGCTAACGAGAATGGCGTTTGCTGGAAGAATGTGTCTGGGATAGGACTGTATAGACGGGCTGAAAGTTCTCCATAGAATATTTGATTATGATCTTCGACCCGCGACAACCCAACAATATTAATTTCAATCAACTGTGTACCACTGTTCGACGGCGTCAACGACTCGCCAAGCATATTTCTAAAATTAAATATTTAAATTTGTTTTGCCTTTCGTATATTCGCTGCCGTGCTCTGCCGCCTTTATAGCACTATAAACTTTGGCTATATAGAAATCATATTTATTTAAATGAACCTCCAATCGATAAACCCCGGCACAGGAGAGCACAGGCATTTCTGCGGAATCTATCAGATGAATCATGTTCCCCGAAAAAGGGGGGTAAACCACCATTAGCCATAATACCAGTAACGGATCTCACTCGTGTAGACATGCGCTGGCGCTGATAAGAAGACCGAAAAACAAAATCGTACTGGAAAGATAAATGATAAAAGGAGATAATTTGTGCAGGAATTGGCGTAACGAAACAACTTCCGGTGAGCGGACGCCAGGTACGCACAAAAAAAACCAAAAAGAATATCAGTAAACAGAGGGATGGGGAGCGAATTAATGCAAACAAAAGCTCTCTCATCGCTCTCTCATGGAGTGCTCTCCCAGGCTGCATACATTTAAGGTGAGGCCGTATCATTCCTTCCACTCGCGCTCTCTGCTTCGCAACTCCTCGATCGCATATACAGTGTCCAGCAAAAGAGCGCTCTCTGGCAATGCCTCGCCTTATATAAATTTACCTTGCGCTGTCAGCTGCTGCTGTGCTGTTTTGTTGTTTGGGGGTCTCTGCATTTAATTTTAAACCGTTGCCGCGTACGTGAGCGTTTTTTGTTAATTTAATTTATGCACTGCACTGCGTGGCTTCTTCTTTATTTCTTTATAATGTTTTGTGCAACGCAGCGCGCCGACTACGACAACAATGTGATAAAAACGAGAACTGAAATTGCTGGTTAACAAAAAAAAATAAATAAATAAAGAAAAAAGGAAATAAAATTACACAAATATTAAAAGTGAGTGAGTGCATCTGCTTTCCCTCTCGCGCACTCGGATTGCGTGACTTTTCTTTAAGCTCAAGATTCGTACAAATGCGCAGCGTTTTCTTATCGCACATTTGCTTTGCTTTGCTTTGGCCTCTATCAGTTTTTCATTGCTGGTTTCCTCTGGCAGAGCGTGTGTGTGTGTGTGAGTGTGTGTTTATTGCATCAAGGTGTATTTACGTAGGGTGAAGCATTGCCTGTTTAATTGACAAGTATTGTTAATGCGGGACATGTAAAAGGGGATAAGACAAAGAATGGCAGAGTGAGAGAGTGGCAAGTAAAACGTTTAAATAGGGGTAGCGTATTACCTCACCCCTTCAAAAATGAACCTTGGCTGCAAAAAGTAGGTTATGGCAAAATTTGCAACACCAACAACAGCCCCCCCACCTTTTCTATCTGTCTCACTCTATCGTGTAAGTGAGCACGCAACCAACTGTTGTTGCTGGAGAGCCCGCCGCCTAACCGCTTTTTGTGGCTCTCCCCTTGATAACGGCAGCAACGACACCTGATTGCTCTTCTCTTCTCTTATTGGGCTGGGGGGTCTATGCCGCGGTACAATTAAGGTTTAATCGAAACGACAACAAATGGGAAAAAGTGTGAACACAAAACCACAGCAGTGGCAAGACGAGGTGATGTAATTTGCATAGACAGCCGCAGCAGCCGCAGCAGCAGCATCAGCATCCACCACTCTGCAAACCACAGAATACCAAACGCATACACATACACATAGCTTGGCGGAGTGTTTCAGGTTTGACGCTTCACACCACACCGCGTAGGCAGTCCCATTAAATACACTTATCCGAAAGAGTTGCATTTATTGCTGATTGAATTTGATTGCTTATTAGAGCCAATCCAGGGCAAGCACTCACCAGCGACCGCTGCCATGTATCTTTAAGTTTTCAGAAATATCATACGATTGTTTGTTTTCCCGAAAGCAGCTTATTTCCGGAACAGTCAGAGCCAGAGTGTGATTCAATTAATCAAGTGATTTGTACATGCACACATTGCATTGTTTACCCAGTGATTTGGTTTTTTTTTTATCAGCTTTGACCTTACTCTCGTGTACACATAGTACGACGTACATATGTACATATGTATCTACATTCGAAACAACTCCCAAGAGAACATTCTGTAACTCTGTTAATTTCTCGCACAGTGAATCATCTGCATGATGAAATTAGTCTGATCTTTAAAACCAGTTCTGATTGCTAACTGTTCGTGAGAGTATGGCGGAGAGTGTAGCGACTATTTTAATTGCTTTAATTTCCTCATTAACATTTTGAGCGAACGCCGCCGCTATCTTTCCCCGATTAAAAAGTGTTTAAACTGTACGCAAGGGCATCCAGTAGTTTTCCCCCCAAAATGAAATCTTCATCGGACTGAGCCGCAAAATGCCTTAAATGCCGCAAAAACGCCCTCGCAATCGGGCGCCGCAGTACCGAACAGAATTCTAGCAAGGTGCTGAGTGACTGCCATCAGATATAGTCGTAGTCTGTGAACTGCTTCGATTCGAATCCATGCGATTGGATTTGACTCAGCCCCCAGTGGCAGAGCTCAGCTGGCAGGGAAATTCAAACCGCAACCGCCGCGTCTGCCCGTCCGTCCGTACGTCCGTACGTCCATGTCTTCATCTTGATCTCCATGTCTGGTTGTCCGTCTCCGTCTCTGACTGGCCTGGCCTGGCCTGTGCCTTTGCTGACGTGCAAAGCTCCAACCAACGAGTGTGTCATGCGGATGGCTGGCCAGCAGCAGCGGCGACGCCGCGTTGTCATAGTCGTCATTTGCTGCTTTTAGACAATGCTACAAGTTCCTACACCTACGACCTAGAATCTGCCGAATATGTCAACAGGTATACGAGTACGGGTATACATACATACATACATACATACATATGTATAGGAGGAGCCAACGAATAAACTACAGCACACAAATATCGTTTATATAAATGAGGCAGCAACCTAACCTATCTCTATGTTTTGATATATACATGCTATTTATTTATATGGTTTATATGGGACTATGTTTATAGAAACTAAACGGGTAATTTATTTCATTTCGTTCTGAAAGAATAGATTTTTCGATATTTAGTCTGTTGCAATTTGTGGGGGCATTCCACATCCGACAGGAAGATTAACGCAAGAATATTAAGATATTTATATATTTGCATATTCGTTCAACGTAAGGAAAACTCATTTGAACCGAAATGATTGTTGTAGAACGTATCCCGGTGCAACTGCCACTGCCACAACCCAGCGAACCGAGTTTAAATCTCAAACTGATGGGAAATATAGGTAGAAAAGTTCTTTGGGAATTGGCTGTGCAAAGAACATTAATTATTTTCAATTAACGAAACTGAATGTTGCAGTAAGAATCGAAAGGAAAAACATATTTTGAAGCACTTATAAAGGTCCGAATTGATTCAATTTGAATCAGCTTAGACTGTAATATACATACATATGTATGTAAAGCTATATATGCATACCGATAATCCGCATGGTGTTTTAATGCGTGTTTAATCTGAGTTAATGACAAATTTATATGAATCTTACGCACACGCAACGGTCATTGAATGCCCCATAAATTAGAACACACAAAAATTAGAAAAATACTCTCACGCGCAAGTATATAGATAAAAGTTGACTAAATGATCACTTGATCTGATCTGATCACTCGCACGGTCGAGAAAATCGCGTGAAACGCCCCATAAGAACTCCCAGACACAACCAACCCACACGAAACAACAGAAAACAGCACAAACATAACACAACATTGGATATACATACACATACACTCGTGTATCTGCAAAAGTTGGTCAATTTTGACGATCGGTTCAGTGTTCGCTCTCTCGCAAATTGATTGTCATTTAGCCTGGGGGGAGGCTCCAATATTTAACAGCATGATTTCCTGTGTGGCAGCATCAACAATTGCCCCGTGTAATGTCTGATAGAAAAGAAAGAAACAAAATCAAACTAAATTGTGTCAAGGGGGCTGCATGACAACAAGAAACATTAGCGGCGATAGCAACAATAACAAAGCAAATTAAATAAAATTAGCGACTATTTTGCACGAAAATGTCGGTTGGTGGGTAAACAATAGGATGAGGATAAGGAGGAGGTGGCAAAGGGTCGTGTGTGGGGAGGGGAGGAGAGTCACATGCAAAAGCACACACGCGTGAACAACTATTGCCCCAAAACAGTTTGATGAACGGCCTGAACTGCTTGTTGAACGCCCTACACATGCGGCACGGAGCGGCTTGCCTTCTCCTCTGTGCTGGCGGCCCCACTGTCTCTCTTGTCTGTATTTTTCTCTCCCTCTCACCTATTCGCAATTCGCGTGTGTGTGGGCGCTGCTGCTGCTGCGGCTGCGGCTGCTGGTGGCATAATGGGGTTTTCGTACGACATTGAACTCGAAAAAGTGTCGACTGAAGCGAAAGAGAAACAAAGTAAGCTGTGGTCAATCCCCGACTATACGAATACCCATTATTCGAATGTTCCGCTCGCTTATGTGAAATTTGTACTGAGAATTATCGATAAATTTCAGGTTTCATTTTAGTCGTTTTTTTTTTTTTGTTTCCCAGTAGCCTTTGCTTTTGCTGCAGGAGAGCATCCTGAAAAAAAATACACAATTCGAAATTTTCCGAGTGCTGTTGACTCTTGTATCCGGTACGCAACCCACCGACTAATGTTAGTCTTCATTTTTGTATTTTTGAATCTCTTGCAGAGGCAGCACCACCCTTTGCTGGACGGTCGAGTAACTAACTAATCGCAATCCCACCACACCAATTAGACACTCCGACTGCACACGAGAAACCATCCAAAATGGTGGACTATTATCAGGTTCTGGATGTGGCGCGCACAGCCACCGACAGTGAAGTGAAAAAGGCGTAAGTAAAGATTGGTCTGGGGATAATGGAGGTGTTTATTCTTAATCGTCCTGTCCTTGCAGCTATCGAAAACTAGCACTGAAATGGCATCCGGACAAGAATCCCGACAATCTGGATGAGGCCAACAAACGTTTTCGCGAGCTCTCCGAAGCCTACGAAGTCCTATCCGATGGTAAGTTGGGCCACCCCACAAGTCAATCCACAGCCCCCAATGGACATATTGGGAATTGGGCAGCGGGAAACAAGGGGCGCGGTGTATCCCATGAAGGATAACGAATCACAATCCTAAGTCTCTATCATGTGTTTAGCACGTAAGCGCAGGATCTACGATGCCCGTGCCACGCTGCACAAATCCTCGGCGAGCAACAGCAGCAGCAGCAGCTACTCCCGCTATCGCAGCAGCAACAGCAGCAGCGGAGGCGGAGGCGGAGGCAGTGGCTATGGCTATGGCTATGGTTCCACGGGCTATGGCCGTGACTACGACTATGACTACTATCCGAGCAGCGGCCGAAGGTCCGGCAACCGCTACCAGGCGTTCACCTTCCGTAACTTGTTCGAGGGCACACCATTTCACAAGCTCTTTGGTAAAGCCACAAGTTGTTGCAAGCATTTCGTTTATTGTTTTCCTTGCTGACTTGACAACCCCTGCCACGCACGACGTTTTGTTCTTATTTGTTGCAACTAATGTTAGGCCTGAGACGAGCGCACTAACCCAAATGCAGCCCAAAATGTTATTCAAACTAATCCAAGAAAAAAAATAACCCGCCCCCCCAATACTTGCCATACTTTTACTTATGTTCCCCTCTGTTTGTGTGTGTTTTTGCTTTCGCTTTTGCAGAGAAGAAACGTCGCATCTATGACGAGTACGGGAAGGATGGTCTGGGCGAACGCGGCCAGAGCCGCAACTCTCATGCCCGTCATCATTACAACACACACGAGTTTGTGGATGACTTTGATATTATGGGCGGCTTTCCGTTCGTTTTCCGACCACCAGAGGAGGTCTTCCGCGAGTTCTTTGGCGTAAATTCGCCCTTTGCCGACTTTTTCAGAGGTAAGTGTGTGCGGTTGTATCCGCAGCGGTTGCTGCTGATTGATCTTATTTAATCTCTAATTCAGATGCAAATGGATACACAAATGGAACAACGAGCGGCGGCGGTGGCGTCGGTTCGAGCAGCAGTCGACGTCATGGGTCCAGTGCTCCGGGCGTTGGAGGAGCATCGCGCCATCATCATCACCATCACCAGCACAAAATGGCCAGCCCTTTTGGGGCGCCCATGCTCAACTACTCAATGATGGATTTTTTTATGCCCCCCACCAGCGGTTTCACCTCGTTCTCGTCCATGACAGCTGGAAATGGCAGCAGTGGCGTTACCCACATCTCTGGTGGCCCCAATGCAGCCGTTAAGCGCACCTCCACATCGACGGTGTTTGTCAATGGCAAGAAGCTGATGACCAAACGGTATGATAGGCTGCAGCAAATGCATTTTAGTATCTCATTAACAATTCTGTTCTCGTTCGTTCAATTCATTGCAGGGTCATCGAGAACGGCAAGGAAACCGTCTTTTCATATGAAAACGATGTCCTTAAATCAAAGACTGTGAACGGAGTTTCCCAAAAGCTCTCTTCAATATCTAATTAATGCAAGAAACAAATATATATAACATATACAAGCAGCGGCAGCGGCGAGCAACAACAACAACAGCAACAATCAACAACAAAGAAAAAGTCATAAATGTAAAGGAAAAAAATGAAATGGATATGGAAAAAAAACATTAACAACAAAACTCAAGAAGAACATATGATTTCTTGAGTGCTTCGTTCGATAGATGGAGATACGTTCATTAATTTTGTTCTACATTAGAATTTAGTTATTTTTTAATGGAAAGAACAGCAGCAGCCAGGAGCCGAAGCACACAAGATGAAGAAGAAGAAGATCACCAGAGCAGCAAGAGTGGATAAAGGACCAAGACAACATAAACAACAACAAAAGCAAAAGCAAAAACCGGCCAGGAGTCGAACCAAAATTCATTGTCAATGCTAGTTAGATTTTCAGCAATTTGATTCGAAAACTTGCCACACATAAGCGAAATTTGTATATTTTCTTGATGGTGGTTTGTTTCGAGGCAAAATGCCTGAAAATAATAAAATCCAAAATGATTAGAACAGCTACTTAACCAACACACAATCGAAAATGCTGTACGCTTAAGCAATTCTAAGCCACTAATTATAATTCTAAGGGCGGATTTGAACGCTGGATCCAAGGGCGAGTGTTTGTGTGTGTGTGTCAGTGTGCGTGTGCGTTTGCGTGTTTGTGTATATGAATTGGGGGAGTGAGTCGAGTGGGGGGAATTAAATATATATTTTATGTATGTACGTAGCTATCTACCTTTAGTCACTTAAGTTGCCACAATACTTACTAGAGAAAATATAATAAAAATAAAACTAAAAAAAGAACCAGCAACTAGAAAAACAGCAAGAAACGAAAAATCGAAAACGAAACTCATGAGTGCTCCTCTGCGCTGAATGGAGAAAAAAGAAACAACCTAAAACCCAATAAATGCATATATGCAGAATAATAAATAAATAAATGAATACATTTCTGATGACATTAAATGTTTTAATATAAATATATTTCATAATTTAAAAAACTCTTTGTGTTAATTTTAATGACATATTTCATAGCGTATAGTCGTTTTTTAAATGCTTAAGCCTATTCTCACATAACCACCACAAACGAATTAGCGGAGAGAAAACAAATGAATATAATCTAACATACAAGTAATCGCTCATAATTGAATTCTTTGTTTTTAGTAGCGCCTTCAAAAAAAATTGAAAAGAGGATGAAAACAAACACACAAAAAACAACTGAAAGAAACGCAATAAAACAATAAGCGATACCATTAAAATAAACGTGTTTTTACTTTAGTATTTAGTTTGATTGCAGATTATTTCACATACATGAAATTAAAATTTAAACCAGCGCCTAATATGAACAGGTGTGACTCTCATTGATGGGTCAACCTCGATAGACCGCGTTCAGTTTTCTGATCGATAACCAATATATATATATCGGAATATAATGGTATATTTAATCAATATTTCGGTATAACGATATATTTTTCAAGCGCGATCAAGTGAAATCACTTGAGGAATTTATACATGGTAAGACTGATATTTTTAAAAAAATTCCAGGCATATAATGCTATATTTCGACTTGGTCACTTTATGGTGTTTTTATGGTATGGTATTTCTCGAAACTAAAATGGTATTTAATGGTATTTATTTTTTGGTCGGATGGTATTTTTTATCGTTATCGGCGCGGTCACACTGCTAAACAATTTATTAACACAATAAATTAAAATATAGTTTTAATTTCTTAGATTAAAATAGAAAAGGATAGCAATTAGATGGCCATACGATGAGTCGCGATGATCACATGAAATGGTTTCACGCCAATCTATCACGTGAGGCGGCTGACGATCTGTTGAGACAAGGCAAGTAAACAGACAAAAACTTTGGTTTTCTCAATCACTGAAAACAGGGACGTGGGCGTGGCGTACCCTAATGAATCGTAATTTAAATTGATTGTCCCCTCCAACCACCACAGGTTACGAGGATGGTACGTTTCTGGTGCGGGAGAGCAGCACAGCAGCTGGCGATTTTGTACTGTCGATACTCTGCCAGGAGGAGGTGTGCCACTATCAGGTGCGACGCCACGGGGAGGATGCCTTCTTCTCCATCGATGATGAGATGCAGACAAAGATACTTCACGGGCTGGACACGTTGGTGGACTACTATCAGCAGGGGGCAAATGGTCTGCCCACCAAGCTGACGGTACCGCTGCTACGTGATCCGCCGCCACACAACACACGCAGTCATGGCGTGACCAATCTGCTGCACCGTGCCACCAGCAAGAACGAGAGCAAAGTGGTGTTTGAGCTGCTCAAGTGTGGCTACCGCAACTTCGATGCCAAGAATCAGCATGGACAGACGGCCCTCCATTTGGCTGCGCTGCACTGCGATGAGGAGATCTTGAAACTGTTGCTGGATGCGAAAGTTCAGGTCAACAGCTCCGACTCCTTCGGATGCCAGCCATTGCATGTGAGTGTCCAACGATCTCGATAGCTGATTTCCCTGCTAATTCTCGCTTCAATCTACACAGTACGCGGCACGGAACAAACCGGCCAGCTTCATACGCACCCTGATCTCTGCGCAGGCCAATGTCCAGGGCAGAAACATTGAGAACGGATTCGTGCCGCTGCATGAGGCGGCCAAGCATGGCAATCTGGAGGCTGTCCAGGAGCTGTTGCTGGCCGAAGCTCCCCTGCTGCCACGCACGAGCTCTGGCGAGTTTCCCTTTGATCTGGCCAAGGAAGCGGGACAAGCAGCCGTCGAGCAATTTCTGCTCAACTACAAGCTGCCGCCGGCAAGCACCACCAGGGAGCAGTGGTACCATGGCACACAGACGAGGGATGAGGCCGTGGCCATGCTCACGCAATATGCCAAAGAGCTGTTGGCCAAGCAGCCCGGTGTCGACACCTCTGGCTGCTTCCTTGTGCGCTTTTCCGAATCCCCGGCGGCGTCTGGCCTGGTATTGACCCTCCTCAGCGATCAGGTGGTGAAGAACTTTCGCATATCGCAGGCCACTCTCTACTCGAACGGTGTCAAAGTGCAGTCGGATGGCGTGAGTGATGCAACCCAATAATTAAGTGTCGAAAAGTTCCGCTAACCAAACTCTGCCTTTCAGTCGAAATTCGTGTTCATCGATGACGGTCCCTACTGGCCCAGCCTGGAGCATCTGATAGCCAACTTTATGCGCTTCTCGTATGGCCTGCCAGTTAGCCTTAAGTATGCCGTGCCGCCAAAGCCGAAGCCGGAGGTGCCCTCGTTTGCGACCATACCACGTTCTACGGTGAAGAACAGGACAACGCCACCGGTGACGCCGCCCACTCCAGTGCCGCATCCGCACAATGCCCACCCGCATGTCCCCGCCCTGACCATTTCGAAGAAGAAGCAAAAGGAGAACAGCAGCTCCATGTTCAACACTCTGCGCCTGACGAGCCCTAAGAAGGCTCTGTTCGACATGAACAGCCTGCGCAAGAGCAAATCCAAGAGCAAGCGATCCGAGTCCGAGAGCAGTGTGAGCGGATCGCTGGCCAAGTCGGAGCGGGAGCAGGAGCTCCAGGCAGCTGCCCCAATGCTCAAGAGTCTGTCATTCTCCACGGAATTTTCCAATTTCAATGTGGATGCAGTTGGTGCCGTAGCAGGAGCTGCAGCTGAGGGCGAGCTGTACAATGTGCCCAGAAACAATACGCCCATTGATATTGACTTGCCTCCAATTGCCCAAAAGACTGAAGCAGAAGTGGAGTATTTCACCAAGAGCGATGTGGCCATTGAACGGGAGCGTGCCGGCCAGTGGAACGCCAATGGCTATCAGCCTACTATGGATGTGCTCTGGCTGTTGGATCAACCGATCAAGGCGCTGCCACCGGCGCCGACGCGCCTCAATTCGCTCATCTCCACCGCCTCCACGGAGAGCGAAATGGCTGGCTACCTGCATCGGAAGTGCAGCGAAACTCCAACCACGCCCACTTCAGCCGCTTTGGAGGCGGCCAAGCTGAGATTTTTCATCGACCGAGAGAATCTGTTGCTGGAAAACGAAATCGGACACGGGGAATTCGGCTCTGTGCACCGTGGCTGGCTATTGAAGAAGAGCAGTGAGGGTGGAGGCGGCGGCGGAACCATAGAGTCGGCTCGCCAGGAGGTTGCCATCAAAATGCTGTGCGATGAGCACAGCAACAAACAGGAGTTTCTGCGCGAAGCCTCGGTGATGATGCGCCTGGAGCACAAGTGTATTGTGCGTCTCATTGGCATATCGAAGGGAGATATGCTGATGATGGTACAGGAGCTGGCTCCCCTGGGCTCCATGCTCCAGTACATACTCGATCACAGTGCACAGATCACCGCCAACACAGAGCTGAAGTTGTGGGCATCTCAGATCGCTTGTGGTATGTACAAAGTCTCGACACAGTCGTAGTTCAGCTCTCACTTTAAGTCTATTTGCAGGCATGCATTATCTGGAATCTCAGCATTTTGTGCACAGGGATTTGGCTGCCAGGAATATACTGTTGACCGCCCGCCAGCAGGCCAAGATCAGTGACTTTGGAATGTCGCGTTCCCTGAGGCCCGGCAGCACCGAATACCAGTTCACACAGGGTGGTCGCTGGCCGATACGTTGGTACGCCCCGGAGAGCTTCAATCTGGGCGTCTTCTCGCATGCCAGTGACGTGTGGTCGTTCGGTGTGACCATCTGGGAGATGTTTGCTCTCGGTGCGCCTCCCTATGGCGAGATTTCCAATGTGGATGCCATCAAGCTGGTGGAAAGTGGCGAGCGGTTGCCCCAGCCCGATCTCTGCCCGGCCTACATCTATGCGGCAATGCTAAGCTGTTGGAAGGAGCATCCCAAAGACCGGCCAACCTTTGCCTATCTAATGGAGTTCTTCACCCGCGATCCCGACTACCAAAACCTGCCCGATATGGTGCAAACCGTTCATATATAGGATCCCGTGTGGGGGGCTCCACCTTCGTCCCATTCTTTTGAAGTGCAATCTTTTTTTATTTAAAGTTACTTTTGTGTGTTTATTTTTTACTCGCAATATTTATTGGAGTATTTTATTTTATTTGATTTTGTCATTAGACATTAGGGGCTCGTTGATCGCGCTTGTTATATCCCCTTTCCCACTGCACTAAAAGTATTTCGCGAGTCCCGATCTATGTATATGTATTGTATAATCTGTAATATTCGTACAACAAATGTGTCAATCGAAAGTGCCTTAAAACATTTACATATAAAATGAATTTTTGTATTTATCCTGATGTGTCTGTTGTTTCTGCCTAAAGAGAAAAAAACATTCCGACTGTTTGTCAGTGATATTGTTGTCACGCCCACACAGTTTATTCAATCACACTCACTCCACGAACAAGGCACACACTGTTAGCATTCGTTTTTTATTCGATAATATGAAGATCATATTGTATTTCATATCCTTGACGCTAATTGTGTTACTATTGGTAAGTGCTTTTGCTTCTAAGTTGCATAGACCCTTAGATCCTCAGTCTCGAATTGCAGGTCCAATTGCCATGCGGCGATGCCAAGAATATCTCCATGGAGAACGGAGGCAGCAACTCTTCCAGCAATGGCACCCACGATGCATTCGGCCCGAAGAGCAACGCCACATCCAAGGCAAAGGTACCAGTCCGTGCCCCTTCTGTTATACTGCCATCCGCCGCGAAGACCATTAAGCGCATTAAGCGAGCGAGAACAGATCTGCCAAAAGTTAAGTTATCATTCGATGATACGCACTTGCCCTGCGACTATGACGTTTCTGGATCATTTAAGTTTATGGACGATTTTCCCAAATTCTGCAGAGACTCGTACCAGCAGAGGTTCATGAGCGAGGCCGAATATCGAATGTATATGCTGTATCAGACGGAGGGATTCTTCTTTGGCCAATACTATGAGCGCTATCACCGCTTCGAGGTAGATGTCCACACCTTTGACTACCGTGATACGGGCTTTTAGCTATTCATTCACCAATATCTACTGTACTGTATATGTTGCTGTTTGTAGCAATTAAATTATCGGTCGACAGTGTCCTTCCTACTGGTGCTTGTTCTTACTGTTCTTCCCCGTTAAGGATCTTAATATTTGTATAGAAATGTTTCAACATTTTATTGCAGTTGTTTTTATAAAAAAATAACGTGGATAACAAAAGTTAGTTGGTTTAGTTGGTTTTGTTAATTAATTGTAAACTATGTTAGTAATATATGGTTTCATGAAAACACTATATCTACGTTAGGCGGATTAGTTGGACTATTTGTATAAAGGTTTTAATATTTGTTTGCCGCTAAGAAAGCTCCAATCATCCGGAGCCGTTCATTGCCTGCTTGACATTGGATGCGGAGACAAGCTTCAGGGCACCCATGATGCCATTCAGGTTCTGCTCGTTATAGGCCTTGCCCTGGAGGGGCGTCACCACGGGCACAGTCTCCTCGCTGTGTGGCAGCTTAATGCCGATTTCTTTCATCAAGCCCTGCAAGGAAGATTACGCAATTAAAGGGGGGATATAATAAGGGGTTATAAAAGCTATAAGTATTCCACTCACTGCCTCCACCTCTACAGTCAGCTTGAGCATCATGCCCTGTTCGTCGCCCTTCAGTTCGAGATCCTTTTCGACGGTGAACTTCGGTGTCTTTCCAATGACCCAATCCCAAGAGCTATAGTTGGACCGCAGCTCTTCGATGCCAGGGAACCATTTCTCCGTGGGATTGATCAGTTGGAAGCCGCGTTGCTGCATTGTCTGGGCGCTTCCGCCATCCTCCAAAGAGGTCGCCACCGTCCGAAGATATTCGTATCCCACCGCGGAGAGCAGCTGCGAGACGTTCACATTCGGATTCACATCCACCAGATTGCGTATGGGCGAAGGCACTGAGGCTGTGGCACGACTGATGTAGTTGGCTGGCTCCTTGACCAGGGATTCCCCCACATGCAGCTTGTTGGCGCTGGCCAGAATGGTGCAGTGGTGATAGGAGTTCGGGCGCCCCAGCTTGGCGGCTGTTCCTGAAATCTGTAATTGAGCAAGGGCGTAAATTATCAATGGGACTGGGGAACAGACCTGACTGGCCTGGCTATACGAATACGAGTTCAGCTGTATGTGTGTGTGTGTGTGCTGGCGCTAATGCAAGGTCAACTAGAGATCAGTGGCTGATAAGAAGCTCTGCTCCCCGTGCTTACCTTCTTGTTCCTTATCACGATGTCGTCACGCTCATTGATCTCCGCCTTGATGGCCCACTCGCGGAACAACGCCCTAGTGACAATATTCAAATTGTATTTGCGATCGTAGCGCTCTCTGGGCGTGAAGAAGGTGCAATTGAGATTGCCCCGATCGTGGTAAACGGCTCCGCCTCCGCTGTTGCGCCGTGCCAGGGTAATACCGCGCTCCATCAGCTTGGAGACGTTCGCTTCGGTAAACGGATTCTGGTGGCGACCAATGACCACACAGGGATCGTTGGCCCACAGCAGTAGGACGTGATGGTGGCCAAAGTCAAAGTTCTTGTACAGCCAATCCTCCAGGGCCAGGTTGGTGAAGATGTCATTCGATTGAGAGATGAACACCGATTTCTTGATCTCGGCATCTGGCACAGCTGCTGGGGCCTGTCGCTGTGGCTTGCTCTGCTTTACAGCTGTGGGGGGCACTGCTGGGGCAGATGGTTCACCTACATCGCTGCTATCAGTTGAGGCGAGGCGCGTGATTTTGCTTCCAGATGCCAGCAGCAGACGCAGCTGGCTCGAATTGCGACGCAAGAGCAAGCTCATTGTGCCTCGAGGAAGAGGAAAACTGTATCAGTTGTCAAGCGAGCGGGGTGCAAGGGGTGCAAACAACTGAGTGCACTTGTAATCAAAACAAGGTCAAAGATGTCGGCAAAAGTTCGTAACGGTTGTTGTTGCTGTTTGTTCTTTGTGCGGTTAGGTTGAATTTTGATTGTCTGTCCTAATTTAGAATCGAATTTCCTATCTACTTTAGCTAATATTGTTGATCTATATTCGTTTGGTTTGATTGCTTTGGTCTTGGGGTGGACTTTAGACTGTTGCTCTGGGCTCGTTTGCCTTGCCTGTGTTTGCAGCAACCGAACTGGCGGAGATCAAATACTCGTGCAGTGCGGGGGTCTGGTGCAGCCACTTGAAGGTTTGATGGAGACCGCAGACACGCTTTCGGAGACCCAGGCAGTCCTTGTTGCAGCAGTTCTCTTGCATACTACGCCTCACACCCATCCAAATTAAATCAAATGCGAGACGATCAGAAGTTTGGGCCAGAAAAGACGTTCTTTTCTTGACCAGCAGCACAGCAGCAGTTATTTAGGTTTCGTTTCACTTTTCCCCTTCCACACGGTACACCGCAACACAAAAGGATTTTTCTGCTGAGTTGGAAATTTTCCACTCTTTGTTCGCGACGGTCAACGGCACGCGGCGGAAAATGAGCGTTGGGTAGACAAACAATTGGCTGGGTGGCAATGAAACGTCTTCTCCACAAAAAATAGCACCTCGAAATGTGGCTTGCGTTTCGATATTTTGGTTTTTTTGATAAAGCGTCTAAAACGTCACAAATTCTATAGAGTGTGACCAGAGAGAGAAAAAAGCACTTCGGAGCTTTCGCTCCAGCTGCGACTATCTTTTGTTGTTGTACAATTAGTCGTAGATTTTAAATTTATTACTATTTTCGTGCCAAATGGTGGATTCAAGACAAATTTATTTTATAAATAAAACATTTTTTCCGCGTAAGCTTTGCAATTTTAGTTTGGTATGCCGCCGTTGTTGATATACTCCGCCTCCAGGGGATCTATGGGTTTGCGTGCAAAGCGTGCCGGCAGTTCCCAATCCTCTATGGCAGGTCCTCCAGCCAGCTGGAAGAAGAGCAAATTAGTGTTTTCCAATTCTACACTACAGCACAATAGATTTTCTAGTAAATGGGCTTCAAAAGTTAACCTTTTTGCCTCCTGCTGGCTTTGAACTTGCCTGCTTATTTGCAGTCTGTGCACCGGCCGCAGCCGCACCCAATCCTCCTTTGCGGAACTGTATGAGCGGCACACGCTTGGCCAGACCAATTACCGTGGTGCGTACCATTTCTTTAAGGACAAATTTTGTATATTTCAGCGAAAAGTTTGAGAAAAGTTTGGTGTTGTTCCAGTTACGTGAATAACAGCTGACGTTGAACAGTGCTGCCGGATCATGCAGTTTGGTATTGCTCCCATCTCTATTTAACTATCGAAAAACTATAAAAACGTTTCTGCACATCTCCAACATTAATCAAAAAGACAACAAAATTAATGAAAAAAAGACTGCCGCAAATAGCAAAACACGACAATTTACTCGGAATTCCTTTTCAACCGTTGATCGGTTTCGTAAATAGCATTTGGACATACATATTCCGAGTATTTTGGAGCGGCTCTTCACAATGAACGTCGCAGCAGGTCCTGGGGCGACCAGCACAAGTGCGGCTGCAGCCAACAGCATTTTCAATAATTCTCTTCTGGGATCTACGACTGGAGCTACCACCATGCCGATGGCCCAACTAGCGGACGGTTGGCTGGAACTGGAGTCCGATCCGGGTCTCTTCACGCTGCTCCTAGAGGATTTCGGCTGTAATTAGTAACCTGATTGACTTCTCAGCCCACCATATTCAAATTCAATTGATTTTTTAGGTCACGACGTTCAGGTGGAGGAGGTGTATGATCTCCAGAAGCCGATCGAAAGCCCCTACGGTTTCATTTTCCTCTTTCGCTGGATCGAAGAGCGGCGAGCACGTCGGAAAATTGTGGAGACCACCGCCGAGATCTTCGTTAAGGACGAAGAAGCCATCTCCAGCATATTCTTTGCCCAGCAGGTTGTGCCCAATAGTTGTGCCACCCATGCCCTGCTTTCCGTCCTGTTGAACTGCAACGAGAATAACTTGCAGCTGGGCGATACACTAAGTCGCCTAAAGATCCACACCAAAGGCATGAGTCCGGAGAACAAAGGGCTGGCCATAGGCAACACTCCGGAGCTGGCATGTGCCCACAACTCCCATGCCATGCCGCAGGCACGACGCCGCCTAGAGCGAACTGGCGCTGGTGTCGCCAGTTGCCGTTTTACGGGAGAAGCCTTTCACTTTGTCAGCTTTGTGCCCATCAATGGTCAGCTATTTGAGCTCGATGGCCTGAAGCCGTATCCCATGAATCATGGCGGATGGGAGGACCATGAGGACTGGACGGATAAGTTTCGGCGTGTGATGGCGGAGAGACTGGGCATAGCCACAGGCGAGCAGGACATACGCTTCAATCTGATGGCCGTTGTGCCCGACCGACGGATTGCAATTACTCACAAATTGAAAATGCTTCGCACCAATCAGGCGATTGTCTCCGGCACACTGCAAAAACTGCTGAAGGCTGACGAGCAAGGCGAATCGGGTAATGGTGACCAGCAGCGACCGGACACACCCACCACACTCCTAGAACCCAGCGCCTTCACAGCCCGGGATCTGCAGTCACTGCTCAAGAACCTGGACACAGAAATTGCCATCAATGAGCAGCATTTGGCGGACGAGAACGATCGTCGGCACATGTTCAAAGTGGATGCCAGTCGTCGTACGCACAATTACGACAAATTCATCTGCACCTTCCTCTCAATGCTGGCCCACCAGGGCGTTCTCGGCGAGTTGGTCAGCCAGCATCTGTTGCCCTCGAAGAAGGTAAGCGGCCAAAGTGCTGCCAATCGAGTAAGCAAACAAAACAGTGCCGCCTCGAGTGCTGGAGGCAACGTTGGAGCTACAGCGGGCTCCACGCCCAAGAGTCAGCAACAGCAGCAGCAGCCGCAGCAGACTGCAGCAGCGAAAAATGGCAAATCTCCAGGAAAAACTCCTGGCCGACGCCGAAAGGGGCGCAACAAGTGCAGGAAACGGAAGTAGAGATTAAGTTTCTGAATATATTGTACCTACATTTATGCATTTATACATTACGATTTATGTGTACCAAATGTTGACGTCGATGTACCGCCATTCCAGTATCGAATAGAGTATCCCCAAAACCTGGTGAATACAGAAAACAGCTTGGCTTGGCAGCTTCTTAAGTTTTATTGATCATTTTTCGGATCATTTTAATAATAAAAAACCATTTTGTTCATATGATTAATGTTCGGCAAGTCCTTGACACAGCAAGGACCCCAGCAAAACGTGTATGCATTATAAGTAATATAATGTTCTGATATATGTATATATATCTATATGATGGTTGTATAACAAAAAACGTACTCATTCAATAATTCTCTGATCTCTCTTTATGCCAATGCCAAGGCGCACCTTAATGTAAAACAATTCATGCACTCGATGTGAAGTTGATTCCAACAGAAAACAATGAATGCATTATAGTAGGATAGGATGTGTGCAATCAATGAATTATTATTAACTATAAAAGGCATTTGATGGGCACTCTCAAATGGTTAACAAAACAATCTGTGTGTGTGTGTGTCTATCTGTGTGTTTCTGTTTGAAAACATTACAACTTTTTGTCTTATAGCTGGGGGGAAAGTGGATAACGATGCTTGGTTTGTGTGTGGATTGACTGACTGATAGTTTGCTTGACTAATTCTAAAATATTTTATTGGCATATACCGCATTAAGGGTTATAGCCGTTCTACATGTAATGTATTTCTATATACGCGATACGTTGCGTTGCGATGCGATGTGTGTGTGTTTGTGTGTGAGCAGTACAAGGAGCAGCCTTTAAAAAACGCAGACACTTCATTTATGTTATTTTGTTTAGCATGCTTATTGTTGTTGTTGTTGTTGACGTTGCAGTTTGTTCAAAACTTTTGATGTTGCAATTTAGCAGAGTCCCAAAAATAAGTTTGGCGATACGATACGACTTTGTGACATTTTGTTTGTTGCTTGCTTTTAGAGTCTTCAACTTGATACCGTCTCATTGGTGGCTGCTGTCTCGCCATTTGTCAGCTGAGCGGGCGCCACAATCTCGGATTCCCCGTTGTTATTCGCAGCAGCCACCATCGATTTGATCGCCTCGTTCACCTCACTCTCATCGGTATTGGCTTTCAAATGCTTCTCAATTTCGCTGCGCACCTTAACGATGTCCCGTTGGCTGTGTGAGTCGAAAGAAAGAAAGAAAAACGAAACGTTAGCCAACAGCAACAGTTTTGAGTTCGTTTGCCGCAGCCATAGGACTCACCTAATTTGCACAAACAGAATGCCATTGATTGTGTTCAGCATCTCCAGCACTGAGCCCATCGAGGGCGGTGTAATGTGAATGGGCGGCAGGTCGCTGGTCAGCTTGCCATTGGAATAGATATCGTTCATCTTGCGCTGCAGGAGCACAGCTTGCTGGGTCAACAGTCGCAGACATTCGGCCGAGTCCCGAGTCTTTTCATGCTTATCGCCAAGCTAAACGAAAGTAAAGCAAACACAATTAAATGGTACGTACAAATTTCCACTGGCTGCCAACGCCTGGGGTATGGATTTCTTACCTGTGACTTGTAAATGGAGTAGGTCTCCTTCTCATTGTTCAGCGCTGAGCGGAAGTCGCCCATGCAAGACTGTGTGCGAGCCATTAAATGATAGCTGACTGCCACATGCATTGCCTTGTTGCCAAAGTATTTCAAATTCAGCTTCAAGGCGTGCTCGATGAAGCGCAGCGACAGCTCATACTCTCCCAGCGCATGCAGGATCAAGCTGATGTTGCTCTGAAATCAAAAGAAGCATTCAATATCCCTCGTTCCATACACATGCATTCAATGCTTACATCGATCAGAGCCACCTCCGGATGATCTTCGCCGCAAGTCAGCACCAACAGGTAGCGGGCTCTGTACAAAAGTTTCAGGGACATTCCCACATGTCCGTTGGCGAACGAATAGAGCGATAGGTGTGTCTGCAAGAATCGTTTCAATTAACTGAATGCATGAGGGGGATGCGAATGCTTACGTATTCCAAAATGGTCGATGGATTGTCAATGCCATTTACGCGCTCACTCATGATAACCGCACGCTGCTGAATGGCCAAGGCATCTTGGGCATCGCCCAGCAGATAGCTGAGCCGGGCCAGCATTCTCAGGCATGAGCCGTTCTCCTGGTGCATGGCCCCAAATACGTTGTTGAGCAGATTGAGCGCTTCGCTGATTAGTTCGTAGCCCTCCTTGAACAGTCCCTGCTGTATCTTGGCCTGGCCCGTGGTGTAGAAATTGTAGGCATCGGAGGCCCTGGGGCTTATGTGCTTCACCACTGGGAACACATTGACGATATCATCGTCGCCAAATGTGGGCTTGTGCTTGGAATCAAAGTTGTACTCGCGCAGGAGCACCTGAATTCCCACCTTCAGGCAGAAGGCTCGCAGCAGGCAAATCCGCATGATGCCAAACTTCTGCATGGCACTGTCCATGGAGTCGCAGTCGAGATCCCAGTCCCAGTACGCCTTCGATTCCTTGCGTATCTGCTGCCACAGCGAACGCGGTGTGACCAGAGTCCAGTCGTAGGCGCCCGAGGAGCTGGAGGAGGATGCTGAGCTGCCACCACCATTCTGATTGATTGCCGCCTGCTGTTGTCCCTTGCCGCCCTTGGAGGACTTGTGCTTGTTGTGCTTGCCACCGTTGCCGCCACGCTTCTTGTGCACCTCATCGTTGCTGATGACAGGATTGACGGGGCCGTTGGTCAGCAAGCAGTTCAGAAAATGGCTAATGGCGACGGAAAGTTGCATGGGGTCGGTGCTCTGCATGTAGGTGTAGTAAATGTGTTTGGTTGCCCTCACGATCAGCTCCATGATGGCAATGCGGTACAGGTAGTCCATGCGTGGCATCTGGCCCAGCATTTTGATCACCTTGCCCAGATACCGAACATTGATGCCGTGACTGTGCAGGGACTCTGTCAGATTCTGGCCATCAATTGGGGGCGAGGAGTGGGATAGGTGCTCCTTGACAAAGGCGGGTATCTGTTTAACCACAAGGAACTCGGCGGCATCCTGCACGAGCAGCTTTTGCTTAGCCACCGACCCAGAGGTGCCCTCCTCGCCATCAACGTGGCGAATGCCCGGAGAGAAGACGTCGGGATTGAAGCGAAAATCGAATTCCTTTTCCTTCATCGAGCCAACGGCGGCGCATGCCTGCTTGACCACCTCGGCAGCCTGAATTTCATTGGAGGTGGCCACATTCGACTGGGCTTCCCGTATGGCATTGACCATCGCCTCGGCGTTCTTTGTTTCGACAGGGGTAGCCTGTTCCTTCTCCTTCTCCGGTTCCGGTTCCGGCTGATTCTCGTTCTGCTTCTCATTTTCACCAGTTGCATTTCCATTCTCTTTGCTCTCTTTTTCTGCCTCTTCTATGGCAGGCAATTTTTTCTTCTCTGGCTCTGTATCCTCCGGCTTCTTCGCATTCAGCTGCTGCAGATGCATGGCAGCGATCCGAATGAAGTTCACGTACCGATCCTCAACGAAGGCCTCCAGCAGCTCCTGCCTGAGGCAGCACAACTTGTGGCGATGCTCGATGGGGAAACCCATTTCAGCCAGCTCCGTGCTGAGCTTGACCTCCGGCAGCTTCAGGAAGTTGACATCTGGCGGGAAGGTGCGCAACAGATCGAGAATATAGTGTCTGCCATCGTTGCCAATGATGCCCTTGCACTCCACCGAAGAGCAGAGCTCGACAGGCTCATCTCGCTCGTTGTACACGGAGTGGGGCAGAATTTTCAGATGCTTGCCCGCCTGCCGCAGCAACTCCAAATACTTGGGATGGCTCAAAACAGTCTTGCCAAAGTCTATGGATCCATAGACAACGCTCTGCTCTTGCTCGCGCTCTAGGATGCCCGGTATGATGGACTGGGCGGTCACTCTGTAGCCGCGATAGTCAATCACTACCGTGCCCAGGGTGTACAGACCCTCCACATCGACGGCATTGTATACCCTCACACCATGGAGGTCGTAGCGCGGTGCCACATAGGCGGCGAAGTCACCGCCCAACTCCTTGTAGTGGTCCCTCACATCGAAGCCGAGGGAGAAGAATATGTTGTTCCAAATGAACATCTGCATCTTGGAGTCCTCACCGGGATTGATGGCCAGCACATTGCCATCAATGACGGCCATGGCTCCCCTTGTGGCGGCAGTGACAAAGTCACCATGGACTTTGAATATGGCGCGCTCGCGCAGCAAGCGCTCTGGCAGTGTCTTGCGAGGCAGTTCACGCGTCGTCTGCAACTCCTCGTTCCAGTCGCGCGTCTGGCCGGGTATGTGCTCCTCGTAGCTGCACGAAACGAACGAAAGACCACCGCCAAGACTGTGAGTAAAGGGTCAATTGGGATTGCTTAATTAGGGGCCACTTACCCCAACTTCGAGCTAAAGGCATCCTCGGCCCGTATGGCATCTACGGTGTGCTCCAGTGTGGGGGCCGCCCACTGGTACACCTGGTAAGGTGTGGCCACCCGCTCGAAGGCATGTCGCAGTGTGCGACGCTTCTGTATGGTTTGGAAGGCACGTCGGAACGAGGGCGATATGTGGGAGAGCAGATCGATGAGCGAGTGACTCAGATGGCTGGGATTGTCTGGCTTTGGATTGAAGGTGTCGTCCGTGGACTGATTTATGAAGAAGCCCCTGGAGCAGGCCGAGATGTGATAGCGCTTCTCCTCCATGGTGATGACATACAGATACATGAGATCGCCGTGTAGCTTGCGGGGACCAGGCGGCGGATTCCACGCGGATGTGGTGAGCACCTTCAGGGCCTGTGGCCCCTTGGCGTTCTTGAAGTTCGGATGGAGGGGCAGCAGTGGCGGCTCAAACACTCCGGGGGTCACATAGTCCGGCGGCGTGCAATCGACAGAGTCGGGTCGCGTCTTCTTCTTGTCCAAGAGATCGCCCTGCGTGATCGTATTCAAGTAGGTCAGCGAGGTGCATTCAATGCCATTATATGCATCGGCGGGATCCAGATTCTTCAGCAGATCGCGCACATGACGCACATGGATGCGGGCCTCCCGCATGGTGTACGGCTCCTCGACCACTTTGATGGTGGAGCCCGTCTCCAGCTGTTCGATCGTCTTCAGCTCGGCGAAATTGTCGAGCGTCACGTTGTCCAGCTGTAGGGAGAAGCAGGTCCGGTGGCAGGACTCCTCGCGATCCATGAGCAGTTGATGGATCTCCTGGACCAGCTCCATGCTGGACAGCTGCACGGTCAATAGCTCTGCTCCGGGACAGCTGATGTTCACATGAATACCCACATCGTGCAGGGCATCCAGGTCAATGTCCTCCGTTTCGAGCTCAGCAGCCTCAGCCGATCCATCACCGCCCGCCGCCTTCTCTTCCTTGACAGCCAGCACATTCGCATTAGCATCGGCCGATGCCGATGCCGAGGCCTCGCCATCTTCTTCGGATTTCTTCTCCTCGACATGTCCATTGCTCAGAGCGGCTTCATCTGCGGTTACGGGTGGGCTTTTGTTTCGGTTTTTCTTGCCTACAGATTGGATGGGATTCTGGTTAGTATTGTCATTCAATTTGCGGACAAAGACTTGGGGCCCAATTCGGTGCGAATGGAGTGCTAAAAACCAAAACATTTTGAACTTTTGACAGGGTTCCAGAGACATTGTTTAATGTACAATACATTACAATACCTATGAATTCTGAAGGCTAAGTCCCAGGCTGGTTCTGAAGTCTTTTGTGTGTCTCAGATTTACATAACGAATGAACCAGCATGTTCGTTTACTGCCGCCACTCACTGTGTCTGTATTTGCCTGCGCGTGTGTGTGTGTGTGTGTGCAGTTCATGAAACAAAAGACAGAAAAACAAACAGAAGAAAGAGCACGCCACTGATAAGGCCAAAGGGGCCGGCCGGGTTCGGGATCGGATTCGATTTCGAAGAGTCCCAGACAGTAAACGAACGTGAGATCTCCTTCGATTTTTACCAGAGCAATGCTAATTTCGACTGTCGCCTATGAGATTACAGCACGGGAACGAACAGAGCTCTGGCTGATAGCAATGATGCAAAGTAAACACGGAGAGCGGGCAAGAGGAAAACGCTCCCGCGATGCGTTGGTTGAAAAGAGAGCATAGCAGGCGAGAGATAGGCCGATGCGATGTGTCGAACTGTTTTAGAAAACATGATTTACATAATTGTCGAGTAATCTGTGTGTGTGTGTTTGTTGCATGCAGTTGGGGCAGCTAGCACGTGTTAATTGTAGGTTAAACTCAACAAGAAATCTCCTCCCTGCCAGTCCCACAGGGGTTAATGAACAGTCGGGATTGGGTGAACAACATGTGCGTTGCCATGCCAAGAAACACACATGCACACATGCTGGCACGAAGGCACAGGCGGCAGACGAAAGACGACAGACGAGCGAAATGAAAATGTAACTTCGAATCCAACACACATTTTACATTGCAATTGTAACGCACGCGGCTCCTGCAGCCTATCGCGAGGTGAATTGGGGGCGGTAGAGGGTAGTGAGGCAGAGCTAGAGACAGAGACAGCGGGCGGGGGCGCCGCTTTTAAGGCATGATAGGGAGAAAAAACCCATTACGTAATGTTAAAAATGTTATGTGATTCGATTTTGCAGCAATAATATTCAGGTAGTTTCCATGGAGAGCACAGGAGGGGTGGGTGTGATGGGGAGGGAGAGGTTGAACGCACCTTTCTTCTTCGTTGCGGGGCCATCGCCAGCAGTAGTGCCATTGCCATTGACCAAGTTCTGACTTTGATTCTTTTTACTGCCGGCCAAATTGTTGTTCTCCTTGGCCTTGTTGGTTTTTGTTGTTGCAGCCGCTGCATCCGCCGTCCCCGATGAATTTGAATTTTTAGTATCCATCTCGAGCGCCATGGTATTAATCTGCTTCAATTCAAAAAACACAGCGACACAAGGTTCTTTTCGCGTTTCTGCTGCTGCTGTCTTCGGGCCCGACCGTGTTACACAACTCTAACCGCTTGCCACAGCCGAGATGAGGATTTTGATTTATATAAAATGAACTAATCTAGATAACAAACGTGGTGGGTGTTGAATGAGTGACTTTCTCATTAACATCTATGATAAGTAGCTATTTTATGTATTTTTCAGCACATTACACCTAATATAATTCGATTAAAGGCCCGTTTAAAATAGAAAAGTTATGTTGTTGTCGGCAGGCAGCAGTGTGACCGCGGACTTGGCGATCAAATATACCCTGCTGATCCCCAGAAATATACTATTTTTCCACTCACACGGTTTAGTATTTTTCGGCGACCACGGATGGCATTTCAGTTGGCTTAAATTTCCGTTAGTTCAAATTCAGGAAAAGAGTACATATTTTCTTTGTTTTGAATAATAGATATTTACTGTTAATTTTAATGCTGAATAAATACGACTGCAATAGATAAGGATACTACTACGTTTGACTGGTAGAACCCAAAAAACAAGGCAATTGTGTCTGAACTCTTGCTGGAAATACTTTGATTGATGGAAATATATTCTGCATACATACTATATGGTCAGTCAAATCTCTGCCGCTCTGTTGCTACCAGTTCGTCTACATAGTTCATTCACGCAATTGCAATAACAACGATGTTTCGCCAGCCCTATGCAAATGAGCCATGTAATTGGCTGCCGCCAGCCCTAGTCAAACAGCTGATATGCAAAATAAAATTAAAAACATTGCCTTAGTTAGTCCCAGCTTCGACGCGTTTGCACACGTTGCACTTTTAGTGGCCCAGTGAAAAGAAAGCGCTTCGATATATCCAACATCAATTTGATATGTTCAGAAGCAAACTTCATCTCGGTATACGAAGCACTTTGACAGCGGCAAGGAACCTTCACGCGTTTACGTCAATCGCAGCAGTTGTTGCCCCCCAGGCGCCACCGAGAGTGTTGCATCGCAGTTGGCGTAGTCCTATCGAGTAAGCAAAACCCATAAATAATTGGAAGTAGTTACTAAAGTCCCAATTCGACAGTTCGGGAGTTAGCCAAGATTACCGTGGAATGGCCAGTGGAGGGGAAACGAAGGCAGCGCCGCCAAAGGCTCCAGGCAATCGATTGGTTTCTTCAAAGTCTCCATACCTATTGCAGCATGCGTATAATCCAGTGGACTGGTGAGTAAACTAAGCGTTGCATCGATTGAGCGCTGGCATAACCCACTCTTTGCAGGTATCCCTGGGGCGAGGAGGCCTTCGAACGTGCCCGCACCGAGAATAAGATGATCTTTCTGTCTGTGGGCTACTCAACCTGTCACTGGTGCCATGTCATGGAGCACGAATCGTTTGAGAACGCTGAGACAGCGGCAGTTATGAATGAACATTTTGTAAACATCAAAGTGGATCGCGAGGAGCGTCCCGATATTGACAAGATCTATATGACATTCTTGCGCATGACCAAGGGTGGCGGTGGCTGGCCCATGAGCATCTGGCTGACGCCCGACTTGGCTCCACTAACCGCTGGCACCTATTTCCCCCCGACAGGCCGGTATGGCATGCCTTCGTTCAAAACTGTCCTCCTGGCCATAGCCAAGCAATGGCAGACGAATCGACCAATGCTTATTGAGTCGGGCTCCTCTATTCTCAATGCTTTGAAGACAAACGAGGATGTGTCCGCTGTTGCAGAGGCTGCCTTTGAGCCGGGCAGCGCCGACGCCAAGCTGGCGGAAGCTATCGGTGTACACAAGCAGCGGTTCGACCAAGCGAACGGTGGCTTCGGTTCGGAGCCAAAGTTTCCCGAGGTGCCTCGCCTCAATTTCCTCTTTCATGCCTATCTGGTGAGCAAGGATGTGGACGTGTTGGACATGGTGCTGCAGACTCTGGACCACATTGGTCGTGGCGGCATCAACGACCACATCTTTGGTGGCTTTGCGCGCTATGCCACAACCAAGGATTGGCACAACGTGCACTTCGAGAAGATGCTGTATGACCAGGCCCAACTGATGGCGGCCTATTCCAATGCCTATAAGCTGACGAGGAGCGCACCCTTTCTGACCTATGCAGACAATATCTATAAGTATATAATGAAGGACCTGCGCCATCCCCTGGGTGGCTTCTATGCCGGCGAGGATGCCGACTCATTGCCCACTCACAAAGACACGGTCAAGGTTGAGGGAGCCTTCTACGCGTGGACCTGGAGCGAAATTGAAGCAGCCTTCAAGGACCAGGCCAAGCGTTTCGACGACGTCTTGCCGAAGCGCGCCTTTGAGATCTATGCCTTCCATTACGGTCTCAAGCCGCAGGGCAATGTGCCCACCTACAGTGATCCACATGGCCATCTGACCGGAAAGAATATACTAATTGTGCGTGGATCAGAGGAGGACACCTGCTCCAACTTTGACCTGCAGCCGGATAAACTTGACAAACTGCTGGAGACGGCAAATGACATACTGCATGTGCTGCGGGATGAGCGGCCGCGACCACATCTGGATACAAAGATTATCTGCGCATGGAATGGCCTAATGCTGTCGGGTCTCTCCAAGCTGGCCAATTGTGGCACAGCCAAGCGAGAGGAGTACATGAAAGCGGCCAAAGAACTCTTAGAATTTCTGCGCAAGGAGATGTATGATCCGGAACAAAAGCTGCTGCTGCGCTCGTGCTATGGGGTGGCTGTGGGGGATCCAGCCCTGGAGAAGAATGAGTAGGTGTTTCTCTAGCAGATGAAGCAGTCATAGATAATGATATTCCCCACATTTCAGATCACAAATCGATGGCTTCCTGGATGACTATGCCTTCCTCATCAAGGGTCTGCTCGACTATTACAAGGCCTCGCTGGACCTCAGCGCCTTGCGCTGGGCCAAAGAGCTGCAAGAGACCCAGGATAAACTCTTCTGGGACGAGCAGAATGGTGCCTACTTCTTCTCGCAACAGAATGCCCCCAATGTGATTGTTCGGCTAAAGGATGGTGATGACGGTGCTGAGCCCTGCGGCAACAGTGTCTCCGCCCGCAATCTAACGCTGCTGTCGCACTACTACGACGAGGAGAGTTTTTTACAGCGAGCCGCCAAGTTGCTGAACTTCTTTGCCGACGTTTCGCCCTTTGGCCATGCCCTGCCCGAAATGCTCTCGGCACTGCTGCTGCACGAGAACGGACTGGATCTGGTGGCCGTGGTGGGGCCCGACTCGGATGATACCAAGCGCTTTGTGGAGATCTGTCGTAAGTTTTTCATACCAGGCATGATCATCTTGCACGTGGACCCCCTGCATCCCGACGATGCCAGCAATCAGAGGGTGCAGAAGAAATTCAAGATGGTAAATGGCAAGACCACAGTTTACATTTGCCACGATCGCGTCTGCCGCATGCCGGTCACCGATCCCACGCAGCTGGAGGAGAACCTGATGGCCAACTTCTTCACCGAGCGCGTCTAAATATTGGAGATTACTCGAATTAGATTTAAGCCCCCACTGAATGTTATTATTAGTTATGTTATTGTTTTCGCTTACAAAGCGCAGCTCGGTTCTCGGAACTTTGTAGACACATGCACGTCTATTGTGCCCAAGAAAAAGCCCCACACAATTCGCGGGGGGGCAAAGAGCAGTTCTCTTTCTCTTCTCTTCTCAAATACATACAACACATTTTGTGCTTTTATTGGAATCGTTCTGTCGGTTTTTTGTGTAAGCACAACATGAGTGCAGCCTTCCGGCTGCTTCTGCTCCGCCCCAGAGGCGTAAAAACTAAGCTAAACTAAATGCTCTGCCCTGCGCTGCGTCCTTCGTCCGAGTCGGAATGAGTCGGACTCAGAGTCGCAAGGACGCGACGGCAATCGGCGTTGAAGGGAACTAAGTGTATGGAGAGAACAGTTCGGTAATAATAATCGTAATAATAGTAGTATGTAGTAATAAAAATAATTTAGTTGAAATTCACATTCATCACATTGGTTGGCCAACCACCTCTGCCAAGCGCGTGCCTCTGATGGAGCTCGCTGACGCTTTCGTTGCCCATCAGGTGTCCGCATCGTTGAAGCTCATGGCCGCATCAAAGCTGTCGACAATCGTCTCCATGCGCTCGTGATGCTCGAATCGGGCGAACTTGCGCTCCATGCGGGTGTAAGAGTGTCGCCGGGAGTGCCGTGTTCGTCGGAAGAAACGGAATCGCGTATCCTCCTCCTCCTCATCGTACTCCGGCGCCGATACAGAATCCTCGTCCGTTTCGCGCAGGAAGTCCTTGGGATCGCGGTGAATCTTGAAGATTTTCGTCGCTGTCGCGGTCGCCGTCGCACCATGCAGCTTGGATATGGTTCGCGATGCATTAATGATGCCACGATCCGCCAGCTGCAGTTGCTTCGAACGATTCTTGAAGGCCGTGAGGCGATTCGTGATGGACACAACGTTAAAGAGCTTGGACAGTTCAGAGTCGACGCAGCGCGACTCTCGACGCAGGTTCTTGCCTTTCACATAGATAAAATGATTGAGTTGATTGTCGGCCGTGAGACCGGCCGAGCAGGTGGGCGAGCTGGAGCTGCAATTTCCATTGCTATTGCTATTGTTGCTGTTGGCACTGGTCAGCAGCGTAGGTGTGGAGGGCGGCGCTGGTGGAGGTACGTGCGGCATTGTGTAGCAACGCTGACGTCCCGGTCCCGCTGATAGTCCAAACCCAGGACCCGGTCCCGTAACAGGTCCATCGTACAGGTTCGTCACATTATACCGGCTCAGTCGGCATGATGGCTCCGGCTCGATTTCTCCTTCCTGGTCGTGCTCCCGACTACTGGGCATGTCCATAGCCTGCTTTCCGTGGGCAGGCACAAATTTGTGTTTGTATGTGTGTTTTTTGCGAGTGGGTGGAGACGGCAGGCGACGGGGCAAAAAGTAAGGGCGTTGTAGCAACCATAACATTCAGAAAACCTAGCCGCTACAGCGGTTGCAAGTGGCACAATTATTTACCTGCAGCAAACCCTCAACCTCCATGTATTGGCTCTCCGTCAGACGGTGTGTTTTGTGCATTCAGTTGTTGATATCAGGTATATTGATTGGATGAAATTATTATTATTGCCCAGAAAGCAAAAGCAAAACCATCGATGGCACTATCGATAATAACGATGGTTGTATTGCCCAGAAAGCAGGAGTGCAATTTAGCTCATCGATAGACGGTGTCTTCCGCGCGTCTGCCATCGATATCGAAATTAACGCAGAATCAGAGTTTCCAATATCCAATTTGATTGAGAGGAGCCGCTTCTTTTATAGGAAATAATATATGTTGCTGGAGTCAGATTACACCCCCTCCACTCCCCCTCCACTCCACCCAGTCCCATTGAATAAATAAACAATTTAACATATGCGGTTTTGTAGTTTTTATGGTTTGGTTTTTTCTGGTTTTAGTTTCAGTCTTTACAGTTTATATTTTCTTGCTTCAAATCAGACACGTATGGTCGTCAATAGGCCCCCAGCTTTCGGGACAAGTTTAATGTCATTTGAATTGACAATATTCTTCCTGTCCCTCGAGGAATGCGAGCCATTCTCGTGGAGCGTTTGTGGCCAGTCTCCAGCAGTTGGCGCGCCCACAAGTTTGGCCACCATGTCGAAATCTCTTATTGGATGGCACTACGCGCCTATGGATTCTGCACAAGTGTCTGGTTTTTTAGCGATTGTGGAGCTGGGAGAGTCGGTGCCGGCCGGAGATGCGCGACAACGACGAGACCCAGCTCGCGTGTGTGTGTGTGTGGATGGGAAAGGCGTGCCTAATGCTTGCCGCGGGATCGCAGGGGTTAAAGCCCAGAACCCGTAATCCCGAATTTGGCAATTTGGCGTGCCAACCGCACGAATGGCGAATCGGGAGCCATCGTAGTGCGATGTGTGCTAGATAGATCATATTTTGACAAAGTCAAAAAATTGATTTGGTTTCAAATTTCCGGAGAAATTTGTGGTTTTGCCCAGATCGTGCCCGCTGTAGCTCCTGTCGCACCAGCAGCATCACCTTTGGCAGCAACCACATACCAGACGCAGCCGAGGCCACGTCCAGCATGGAGTCACCGCCCTGGGCTAGCGACAGCCACATGCAAAAGGATCTAAGCGAGCATTCATCGGGCGGGGGGTTTTTTGCCACCTTCATCAAGGACCAAGCACAGACCTGAAGCAACGCAAACAACGGCTAAAACGGTGGCACCTGCAGTATGGTGCATACAGTGGTCACCATTTACGCCACGTATACGTTGCCTCTTCGCTGACAGGCACAAGGTCAAGGCGGCGGTTGTTGAGCTCTACCAGACGGGGGACAGGATCGGATCCCGCAACATCTATTCGGGGCTTCGGTCGCAATTGCAATTGCAGAGCTAAAGCCAGGTGTAGATGCACAAGGCTTTCGCCTTGGACATCCCACCAGCGTTTGGCCATGGATTACATCTGCGATTCAAAGCATCCAAACTCGAAACGAGATGCGTGATCCTCTCCCATCCTCCACTGGCAGCGCTCGATGTTGGTTCTAGTTTGTAGTTTAAAAAAACAGTGTTTCGAAATAAATTTCGAGAGTTCCAAGAGTTGGCGTTCGGCGCCAAAATAGCCGCAGGGCAGCGTGAAATTGAATGTTCTGAGACGTCGCCACTCATTATCGGAGAAATGCCCTTCGAAGGGATTGCAGTGGCCACCAATTTTTGGCCGCAATCGCTGAAAGAGCAAAACTCGTCACACAAATAGCGGAAGAGTTGTTAAGAGAGAGAGAAAGAGAAGCTTTTCTCTGCTTACCGGCACGCCGTTTGACTGAGAGTGTGAGTGTTGTGTGTGTGTGTGTGTGTGTGTGCGATAGTGAAAGAGTTGAATTCGTTGGGGATAAAAGCTTTCTCTGGTTTTAAAACTGCTTCTGCTCCTCCGCTGTCGCTGTTGTTGGGTTTGGGGGGCATGGCACTCTCTCAGGGCGCAGGGCGGCTAGCGCGGCGGTGAAAAGTTCTCTGGTGTGCGGGGGGTGGGAGCGGAATGCTGCTGGCGGTGAGCCGTCGTCGCCCCCAAATTAAATGCTTGTGTTGTCTGGCTTACTCCTCGTCGTGTTCCTCGTCGCGGTTCTTCTTGCGCTTGCGACATGCCTCGAACGTGTGGCCCCGAAAGTTGCAGAAGGTGCAGCGGGTGGTGCGGCGGGAGCCACGTGTGTTCTTGGTTGCCGCCAGGTCCTCGTCCTCCTGGGTGTTGTGCTCGATGATGCGGCCTTGCTCCAGCAGCTCCTTGAACGTCTTCACGCTCTGGCGGGTGATGTGTTTGCGGTATTTGATATTCAGCAGGCCATAGAGGAAGTCCAGCTCGGTCTCCTCGTTGTGTCGATCTGCTGGCAGCTGGGCGAGCAGGGCGCGCTTGTGGACCAGGAAGGAATCGATGGGATCAATATCCTCCTGCTTCTTGTGGAAGATCTCCATGTAAACCTGGTAGGCGGGCTTGGTGGGCGAGAAGTGCTCGCGGATCAGCCCGATGACGTCATTCCAGGTGACGACCTCCTTGCGCACGCCCTGCCACCAGGTGGAGGCGAGTCCGTAGAACAACAGAGACAGACCCTTCAGGGCGTTCTCGTCGCTGATGCACTCCAGCTCTTTGTAGGTGACAATGTTGGAAATGAATGCCTCGACCTCATCGTAGTCGCGTGTTCCGCCAAAACGATGGTTGCAGGCAGCAAAGCTGCCCTTTGCCTTGGCATTAGCTCCCTCGGCTCCGCCGGCAGCGCCACTCACGCCGGACGCGCGCACGGCTGCGATGAGCTCTTGTAGCTGTTCCTGGGTCATCTGTATTGTTTGCGCCATTTTTATCTGTGTTCTGTGGTGTTGGTTCTGTTCGAGGTTACTTTGGTGAGGAATTAAGCGAAAACACGTTGGTTGTTATTAATTTATTTTGTTCTTGTGTTGTGAACGGCGCACAAAGCCAGTGGGGCTGAAGCGAATGTTGCCGTTGGGTCGAAGTGACTAAACTTTTCCCGCTACTTGGGATCCATTATAAAGCGGACTGTTGTGAAATACAGTTTCGAATTCGAAAGAGAGAGCTTTGATTACACTACTCGACAAAATTGTTGTTGCTTCGATACATATGATTCACCATACAAAAAAAAAGCTGATAGTACCAGCTGCAGCTCTCTATGTTTTGTACAGTTTACGAATGCAATTTGCGCGCAGTTGTGAAATTCAGACTGATTTAATAACTATTTTCTGTGAGTCAGAATATCGTGTATTAACATAACGAAAATAGTCTTAGATAAAATGTTGTATTTCTATCAATTATTTTCCATTTTTGCAGACTTTCCAGTTAGTTTAAGTACAAATGCATGTTTCTGAGTTTTAACAACACTTATCGCTATGTATTCCAGATATAATTGAACCAGATAAAAGGTGTGATAGGAAAAGTGAATCCCCTCCTCTCCTACATGTAGAACGAGAGAGGGAGAGTTATTTCTGGCTCGCAAGAGAGTCAATTCGAAGATGGCATAATACAACTATTGAAGGTATGGACAACTCAGGCTGGCAACAACTTAGGCCACCGAGGAGTGGGATGGCAGTACCCTATATATTAATCAGAGAACGGCATTGGGTGATTGGAAAAACGTTTACAAATAAAAAAACACCTGAATAAACTCGCTCAGCTTTGACGCAAGTCATGCGCTTATAGTCGATTGCATTTGCATTTACATTTACACATGTATATCTGAAAATCCAGTAAATTTCATGGGATCTGTACCCTCAGATTTTTATATTAAATGTTCTTGTTCCTAATGGAGTTACTGAACATGAAATATTAATAATATAAATATAAATTGCGGTAAATCAAGTTTTCTTGACTTTTGCAGCACCCCATTTCGCAATACCATGTCATGTTCGAATTTCGAAAAAGCCCCCCATGAGCTGATTATTTCACAAGAGAAAATGTTGACTAAACAAAAACAAAACAGTCGCCTGTGGCCTGTTGTTGACCAGTTTTGTATACTCCACCGTCCGTCGCCGTCCTCCCCTTCCCTTCTTAGTTTTCTGTCGAAGTGAAGTAGAAACTATCAAATTTGGGGACAAAATGACGCAGATGTCGGATGAACAATTCCGCATACTCATCGAAACAATACGCGCCCTGGCACCCATCAAAGACGACGAGCCGCAATCGAAGGGAAGCTTCAGCAACTGCCCCGTCCGCTTCAGTGGGCAGCGTGATCACGATGCCGTGGATGAATTTATAACGGCGGTGGAGACGTACAAGGAGGTGGAGGGGATCAGCGATCGGGACGCTCTGAAGGGGCTGCCGTTGCTGTTCAACAACATCGCCGTTGTGTGGTGGAAGGGAGTGCGTCGTGATGCAAAAACATGGCCGGATGCCCTGCAGCTTCTGCGGGACCACTTCTCGCCCACCAAGCCCTCCTATCAAATCTACATGGAGATCTTCGAGACGAAGCAGAGCGGAGGTGAAGTCATCGATTCGTTTATTTGCAAGCAGCGCGCGCTTTTGGCCAAGCTACCAGACGGCCGGCACGACGAGGAAACAGAGCTGGACTTTATCTACGGCTTGATGCAGCCCAAGTACAGGGAGAGTATTCCAAGGCATGAAATTAAGAGTTTTCGAGATTTGTTGGACCGGGGACGTACAGTGGAGCGTACCAGACACTGAAGAAGGCTGTAGATAGTTGTAAATAGTAAAACTGAAATAAGATAATAAGTTAAAAAGCATTAATGTTTGTTCATTCGATTTATTGGGGCACATCTTCTCCAGCTGCATCGCTTTGGAAAGGCGCATCAGGACAGATGATATTGTTATTTTCAAAATACAACGCCGATTAGTTCCGCCTATCGCACAAAAATATCGATATTTTTAAAGAAACTATTACTATGGAGAATAGGAAGAACCAAAAGTCGGTAAATCTGATCTAAAGGCGTGAAACAGCAGAAAAGTAATGTTGATTTGTTCTGAATTCGGACATGTACTACCGATGATATATTATATCTTCACTTCAAATAATTTCCTTCACTATCACCTACAAATATATCAGCAAAAATATATATCGATATATTGATATGTCATATATTTATCATCACTAATTCACATTTTTTCTGAGGTGCGTGAATTGCAAAGTATTTTTGCGTTTTTGCGGTAGCCCAGAGGGGAAAATTGCCGCTTGGAGAAGATCCGCGGCTGGGGCATCTGTGAAAATGATATTGAATGATGATAAAATACGCATTCCCTGCAATTTCAGATTGCGGTCGAGTCCTGGCGTCTGCTTCAGAATTTTCTGATGTGAAATCGCTGCGCACTGAGCAGACATAATGACCACGAGCAGCGAGGATGTGTTGCTGCAGATGGGCGAGGTGCGGTATAAGAAGGGTGATGGGACCCTGTACGTGATGAACGAGCGTCTGGCGTGGATGGCCGAGCACCGAGACACGGTGACAGTGTCTCACCGCTATGCTGATATCAAAAGTATGCTCGACCAGATCGCGTTTGATGCCAGAGAAACTAAACTCTGCCGTTCTCCCTCTCACCCGTGCAGCACAGAAAATTTCGCCCGAAGGCAAGCCAAAGGTGCAGCTACAGGTGGTGCTCCACGATGGCAACACCTCTACTTTTCACTTTGTCAATCGCCAGGGCATGCCGGCAATGCTGGCCGATCGCGATAAGGTCAAGGAGCTGCTCCAGCAACTGCTGCCCAACTTCAAGCGCAAGGTAGACAAAGACCTAGAGGACAAGAACCGCGTCCTTATGGAGAATCCCAACTTGCTTCAGCTGTACAAAGATTTGGTCATTACAAAAGTCCTTACCAGCGATGAGTTCTGGTCCACGCATGCCAAAGACCATGCGCTCAAAAAGATGGGCAAGTCCCAGGAAATCGGTTAGTGATCAGGCAGGCCCTTATCCTCAAATATTTGTCATTGCTTATGATTTTTTTTTTGGGTTTCTTCTGTAGGTGTATCTGGCGCATTTCTGGCTGACATCAAGCCCCAAACGGATGGATGCAATGGCCTGAAGTACAACCTCACCTCCGATGTTATACACTGCATATTTAAGACATATCCCGCCGTCAAGCGCAAGCACATGGAGAACGTGCCCAACAAGATGCCCGAGTCGGAGTTCTGGACAAAGTTCTTTCAATCTCATTACTTTCATCGCGATCGCCTCACCGCTGGCACAAAGGACATATTCACCGAATGCGGCAAGATCGATGATCAGGCACTCAAGGCGGCGGTGCAGAAGGGAGCTGGGGATCCCTTTCTGGATCTGAAGAAGTTCGAAGATGTACCGCTGGAGGAGGGCTTTGGCAGCGTGGCCGGCGATCGCAATGTCGTCAACAGCGGCAACATTGTGCACCAGAACATGATCAAGAGATTCAACCAGCATTCCATTATGGTACTCAAGACTTGTGCCAATGTCAACTTTGCACCCTCCTCCATGACCAACGGCACCAACAAGGCCACCGGACCAGTATCGCAATCTGCCTACACAAACGGCCTCAATGGAAAGGCCACGGCTACTGCGACATCCGCAAAGTCCCAACCCGCCGATACACCGGACATCGATGAGCCGAATACGAAGAAACAGCGATTGATGGAAAAGATTCACTACGATGATCTGGGCGATCCTCTAATGGAAGTCAACGACGACTCATCCAACGGTGACGCGGGCCAGGCCAAGCAGTTTGAGCTCTCCAAGGTAGAGCGCTACCTCAACGGACCCGTTCAGCACGGCATGTACGAAAATCACAGCGAAAAGTTTAGCCTGGAGGAAGTGCAGTACAAACTGGTGCGCAACTCGGAGTCCTGGCTGAATCGCAGTGTACAGCGCGGTGTCATCTGCCCCAAGGCTGCGGTGAATGCTCTCGGAGAGCTAAGTCCGGGCGGTACCTTGATGCGTGGCTTCCAAGAGCAGTCGGCAGGACGTAAGTTGCACTGCATTTTCTTTAATTTTCTTCTTGTAGATTATGTTTTGTTTTGTTTTCTTTTGAACAGAGCTGGTTCCTAGCGACTTTCAGCGCGAATTGCGCCATTTGTATCTTTCACTGTCGGAGCTGCTGAAACATTTCTGGAACTGTTTTCCACCCACCACCGAAGAGCTGGAGGCAAAGCTCCAGCGCATGCACGACACCCTACAACGTTTCAAAATGGCCAAGCTGGTTCCATTTGAGGTAGGCTTTTCATTGGCCCTCCACCAAACGAAGCATCTGTAAGCAGTTATTCATTCTCCCTTGCTCTTTCTACAGAATCGTGCCATGCACGAGCTGTCGCCGCTGCGTTCCTCACTCACTCAGCACATGAACCAGCTGCTGGGCACTGCCAACTCCAAGTTTGTCACCTGGAAGGAGCGCAAGCTGCGCAACAACAGATAGCAGGAACCCGCCGTGGGTGAACTCGAGCTTCTGCCACTCACCTCACAAACCATTATTATAGAATAGGAGCATAGCCATAAGTGAGCAGAATAAATCATAATTTGAAACTATATAAGGGACTCTTAAGTGTTTCTTGCTCTGTTCAATTGGCAAACCAATCCAAGTCTTCATTTTGTTCGGTTTCTGTGCCTGTCCCTTGCTATTTTCTTTATGTTGGGTGAATATTTGAATATTTTAAAATTTTTTTAGGCAGATTACTGCAGACTAATGCCCAAATCACTGACCAATTCAATGGACTCTTGGGCATCGTAGTGCATATCGCATACACGTGAACAAGACGGCAGTTATTAGCAGCTAAAATATTTGAATGCTAACCAATCGATGCGAAATAGATATTTTTAGAATCGCGCTCCGCGGGTGTTCTCCCTGTTGGAGAACTTAAAGCCTACGTTAGACGATAACGATTCTGATGTAAATATAGTCCGTAGGGGGACGCCATTGGGGAATATCGTACGTGATTTTGTAACACTACGAAATGAAAGACCGTAAACTGGAAGACCGTTGTTTGGTTACAGTTTGAACTGCATTAAACCAATTCGGGGCGACCCAAATTGCCGGCTCTGCATGTCTATTCGGGATTTTAATTAACAGCTTCTTGGCCACGCACCTTTTTGGCCGCTGCTGGCCAGGGCGGCCAGCCAGTCGAATTTCAAAGTTGAAGAGACAAGCATCGATCAATCGAGCATCGGATCATTAGATACGATTTGGACCAGTTGTTGGATGCTATGAACAACAGATACCCTTCGCAATGGCTGTGCCTGGCGTGGTGCATGATGAACTGGAATTCAGTGAACTCTGCTCTATTATTCACCACAAACTCTGAGTATGGGGTAATCTAGCCTCAAGTTGTGGTTATTCCAGGTCGATATTTAAATCGGATTTCCGTTTCGCAGATATTTATGGCTATATCGGTGCCCATAGGCCTGCCGCATCGGAATGTCTTTCTGTCGTACAATTACGAGTTCAATTACTATCAGCCAGAGCATGTCTACAAGTATCCGCCCATTCTGGTGAGTCTTTGCTGTGTGGCTTGTGTCGTGAGTCTTTTGTGTAAGTTGTACCAACTCCATCATTAGATGGGCGACTATGAAGACTCGTATCTGACATATCCCACCTCGGGACGTGGGGACAGCGGCAGGCATTGCCAGAACTGCACTGAACGGGAGAGGGATCAGAAGGGCGACACCAACAGGAACAGCAGCAGCAACTCAACAACGGAATCGCAATCAAAGTCGCGCGGAAAACGTTCCCTGTCGTTGATGAATCGCTCCATATTCTACTCAATGCTCAGTGACAAACTAAAAAGGTGCGTACCGCAGCTTCTTGTAATATTTATAATACTTATTTGTGATCGCTATGCCTATCCCTGCCCAGATCTGGTTACCCTGCCGAGGCCTGTCTGCTGCGTTTGATATGCGAGACGAATGCCTCGCAGTTGGGCGAAGTCAATGGCTTCTTGGGCAGCCTCATCCACATTATATTCACGTAAGCTAAAACCGCAAATCGAATCTTTCAACGACACTCAATGATCCCTCGTTGCAGTCCCAGCAGCTCCAAGGATGAGCATCTTCCCGATGAGTTCTACCAAGCCGAGTGGGATGGTCGCCATCATCGGGAATGCAGCGGCTACATCGCCAATTGTGAGGCGAATATCTTGGATCTGATCTCAGTGCCCGTGGAGCAGGCTCTGAGCGACATTGTAAGTGGGCGTAGAACAAAATAAAATAGTGTACCACGACTCTCTCTCTCTCTTCTTTCTGTGGGTGGGGTGCTGGCTTGCTTATCCAATTAGCGGACACTCTCACCGCAGTACCACGCACTTGCTGTGGAGTACCCAGCGGCCATTGTCGGTTCAGTTGCTGACTGAACTGCGTGGAGGTCTGTCGTGCGTTTCCCCATAAATGAAAATGCTTTCAATTGGAGCTCGGCCCCTTCCGGGTATGGTTGCCCTGTTTGTGACTTGTGTCTTGGATCTAGCCGACGCCCATGTGGCCTTCACAACGGCCAGCACCCACGGTGTGAGTGCATCCACGAATGGATGGTATCGATTGGTCTGGCCTCAATTGGATGTTCTTTTTCCTGCAGATCTTTGCGGCCCTGGCAGTGCCCCTGGAGCTGCCGCATCGCAACGTTTTTGTGTCCTACAACTTTGAGGCCAACTACAATTTACCCGCTAACTGGGGCAAATTTACGCTATTTGTGAGTGCAATTATTGTGGCTGTTGTGTTGTGTTTGTTTGAGGCTATAAAATGCCGCATTTGCTGAGACATTAGCACACCTTTTGTGCCCCAATTAACAGCTTCTTGGCTTGGCTTTAGGGCAAAGCAAACAGCCCGAAACAGACAAATAGAATGACGATGATAATGGAATTTGGTTCTTTTGTAGCAAAACGGACCCATTGAGTCGGAGGAGCAAGAGGTAGAGGTGCAGGAAGGCGAGGAGACGGAGGGGGAGTCGAGCCGTAAGATAAAAGGTGACTGCCAGAACTGCACCAATGCGGAACAGGTGGAAGAGGAGGAGGAGGAGACCACTGAGGCTCCCATCCATCAGCGTACAAGTCGCGCTCTGATCACACGTTCGAACATTTATCGCATATTCATAGACAAATTGCAGAGGTAAGTGAGAGCTTCGAGGGGGTTTTCAGTCCGGCCTGAGCCAAGTTGCACTTTTAGAAGCGGCTTCCAGGGCGAGGCCTGTCTGCTGCGCCTGATCTGTGAGACGAGTGCTGGGGAGCTGAACGAGCTGAATGGCGTTTTGGGCAGCCTAATGCATGTGCTCTTCAGGTAGGAGGAACTCTCTATTCGGTGAATATATTTGACTGACTCTCCAAATATTGCAGTCCCAGCACTTCGGAGTCGGAGCAGCTGCCGCTGCGCTACTACCAGGCGGAGCACGATGGCTGGCATGACAGCTGCCACTACTACCATTCGGACTGCGGGGAGAGTGTTCTGGAACTGATCTCGGAGCCATTTGAGGAGCTGCTGAAGCGACAGCATCACATGTAGAATGATACAAGAAATATACGCGTACAGTGCAGAAGGCAGAAAGATGCCAACCGTTTGACCTGATTCGCATTTCTCGCTTTTCAATTAGCAACTTTCGCTGCCAGAAACAAAGATCCCATCCAAAGTTCCCAGCCAGGTTCTTTGCCAGCTCATAATTGGATTATCATTTTTCGCACAGAGAAAGGTTTACTCCGCAGTCTTTGTGGTCTTTGCGGCTCAGTTCGATGGGGCAACTGTTGCTGTCCAGAGGTAGAAATGGGCTGGCCGTGGATTCATCTGCTCCTTTTGGCTGTGTGCTCGCTGCATGGGATACAGTCCCACTTTGTTTGGAATACGGGGGGTGGGTCTTCGGTGAGTTGTGCCTGAAACTGCGCTGTCAAGGTTTACCCAATTCCCCAATTCCCTTCGACTTGGCAGATCTTTGTGGCCATTGCTATACCCC
Organism: Drosophila obscura; assembly: GCF_018151105.1. NCBI lineage: Eukaryota > Metazoa > Arthropoda > Insecta > Diptera > Drosophilidae > Drosophila > Drosophila obscura. The sequence continues at coordinate 7,909,573 of NW_024542774.1, read as the reverse complement.
TGGAGTTGAAGGCCGAAGTTTTTCTGTCCTACAACTTTGAGGTTACCTACCGACTGCCCAAATCTTGGACAGACAAGCCGGTCGTTCTGGTAAGTTTCCATTGGCTTGTCATATGGCTACCAATACTCCTCCTTTCCGCCTCCCCCGTTAGCGACATGGCAATGGCACCAATGGGGACTATGCTCTGAGTGAGTACAGTGGGCATCCTGGACACTACGGGCCTGACTACTATGAGGATTACAGCAATGATCATCATTCTGGAGGGCACAAGCACAAGCCGTCGCACCATAAGAAGAAGAAGAAGAAAAAGCCCCCAGGTGGAGGAGCAGGAGGAGCTGCCCTGAAGCCACCAAAGCATAAACACAAACGTAAGCACAAGCACAAGAAGCAGCCGACGCCACCGCCACCAAACGACGAGGACGATGGAGACTACAAGGACTTCTTTGAGGGATTTCCGCTAGATGGCGATGGCGATCCAGTGCCCAGGCATCGCCACGAGAGATCCCTGTTCTCCCGCTCAAAGTTCTACGAGATATTGAGTCGCCGCTTTGAGCAGTAAGTAATCTCTGCCCCCCGAATGATCCCAGACTGAGACCGAAATAAATTTCCAGGCACGGCTTCGGCTCCGGTGATCAGTGCCTGCTGCGGCTGATCTGCGAGGCGAACTGCTACCAGCTGGGCAATCTCAATGGAGTGCTGGGCAGCCTGGTTCACGTCATGTTCAGTCCCACCAGCTCTCGCTACGAGTCGCTGCCGAAGCGCTACTACATCGCCGAGCTGGCTGGCCAGAGGGGCAGCTGCAAGGGCTACCGGAGCGGGTGCAAGCAGAGCATTCTCGACCTGATCACGCAACCCATACGCCGCAATAAAAGCTGAGTTCTGGTTCTGTCCACCGAGTTTATTCAGGTGCTGTTCATGAATCGTTTGAAGCCAGGCCAGAAGCAGTTGCTCGTGTAGGAGCGCGCCTCCTGGCACATCTTATTGTTGCGCTGCCAGAACGCCGTGGGGCAGTGCTGCATCAGCCGAAAGTAGGCGCACAGACTGTAGAAGAGGGCGTGCCTGTCGCAGGCGTCGCTCTGGCGACTCACTCCGGCCAGCTCCTGGTACTTGCTGTACACCAGGGCGGAGCAGTTGCCAAAGTTCGAGGCGTACGCGTCGATGGTGGACTGGTGGCCAAAGGCGCGCTGCAGCATGGGTCGCACTCGGTCGAGCCGCAAGCGAGGGCCTTGCAGGGCCGTGCTGGCATTGAATATGCAGGCCAGACGGCACTGTGGGGAATGGGTATGGAAGGAGGGGCGGATGAGCAATAAGAGATCACTAACGGGGATACTCACGCTTGGCTGCTGTCCGGAGTCGCGGCACTCGACGTTGTAGACGCCCCAATTGGGCATGGGAGCGGGACAGCATATCTGTACATTCTGCGGTGGGTTGTTGCACCTGTTTAATTGCTGGCTACTGTGGGGGTGGGGTGTGGATGGATACTCACCTGTACAGACTTGGGGGCTGCCTTGCACTTGGCTGCCTCGAGTGCAGGAAGTGTCCAGGAGAGCGTTGAGAGCAGAATGGCAATCCAACCACTCCACATGGCTGCAGCTTCGCTTAACGAATGAACCAAATCGAGTGGGAACATTCGCCACAGCGTTGCGTGTGGCAGGCAGAGAGATGACATGGAGATGGCCGTTGGTGTGGCTTTAACCCTAAACAGATGTCTGTGCCTATTATTTCATTTGGAAAAAACAAAAGAAAATCAGTATTTGATACCCTTTCTAAATTCATTAGCCCCAATTGAAGAAAATGTCCCCAAATGCTCTTTGGCTGTGGTGCTGCATGCCACTGCTGCTGGTGGGCGTGGCACGCGGCGAGGTTCTGGATATGGCAAACTGCACGAAGCTGATGAACACCAAGGCCCTGGACTGGTGCTGCGGTAGGAACATCCTCAGCATGTTCGTCTTTGTGGGCAGCAACTGTACCTCCTTCTTGAGCGACTATGGACCCGTTAGTACCGCCCCCAAACGATGCTTTTGTGATAATAAAGGATGCCTTTTACAGTGCCGCTACGATTGCATCTTCAATCACTGGGGGATACGCGACGAAACGCAGTTCAAACTCAAAATGCCCGAGCTCTTCATGATGATCACCCGGCTGTACAGTCCCCTCAATGGATACGAAAGCTATGGAGTGGCCCTGAAGAAGGCGTACGAGACGTGTGACAGTTTGGGCACCAAATACGCCGACTTCATAATGCTCTACTCTGCACATTTGCAGCAGACACTGGGCCTGGGCAACTTCACTGCCAACACGGCCAACAACTGCTCGCCCTTTTCCATGTACCACGCGCAGTGTGCGGCGATATATCTGACCCTCGAGTGTCCACAAAAATACTGGCAGCAGGATGAGCAGTGCAGCATCCTAAAGGAGACAATCCGCTCGTGCGTGAGGATTTTCGACGATGGCAGTGTCTCGAAGAGCGAGCCGCAGACAAGGAGTGCGAGCAGTCGGCTCTGCCCAGGGGCAGCTATCCTTTTTCTGTTTTCATTTGTAGCTAGTGTCACCTGTATCAGCAGATCTAGCACAAATATATGTTCCGAGTCGTTTGTGTGACTGCGAGCCATGAAACTCGAATGCGTTTAATGCGGGGAATCGGTTTGGGTCCAGACACTATAATTGCATGTGATTGAGTGTCGGTAGATAGATAGGTACGTAGACTTTGAACAGCAGCATTTTGAAGCGAATGCTCATCATGTGGAGTCAGTTAAGAGTTGGGGCACACGTGCTGCAGCCGCTGGGTCACGAGACCTTCAATTAAACGTCCGTCACAAGCCACAAATGGCGATTTGCTCCATTAATTGGTCGCCGGCAGCAGTCGCCGGAGTCGCAATGGCGTTATAAATTAAGCGGTTATGCTCAGGCGCAGCTCAGACTGACACAAATAATGGCTAGCCACAGAGCTCTGATGATCTGCTGCTCGCTGAGCGCCTTCCTGTGCTCCAGCCTGGTGGCCTCTGCGCCAGCGGACGTGAACTGCACGAGGCGGCAGGACTTCAATGTGAGTGTAAGTGTTCAGCTCGGCTGAACCAAGGCAAGGCAAGGCAAGGCAGGGCTTGAATTTGTGTGTTAATCCCCCCACAGGCTGTCAGGGGCTGCTGCAGCATTCCCACCTTCCACTTTGAGGCCTTTGGCAAGCAGTGCGGCAGATACATGCCCGACGGTGGACCCCGCGTGTCGCCCGTAAGTTGAAGCTGCCCCCACAGCCCTTCCTCCGCTAATACTCTCTGTGTGCGGCAGTGCCTCTACGACTGCATCTTCAATGCAACCAAAATTCTGAACGGATCGGAGTTGGATGTGGCAAATGCACGCAGCATGCTGCAGCGGCTGCTGGGCAACAATCAGGACTTTCTGGACGTCTACTTGGATGGCATGCTGCAGTGTCCTGGTGCCGTGGAGGCAATGATGCGTGCCAGAAGGCCGCGTCCGGTGGCCGGTGTGGAGCAGTGCTCCCCGGTGCCCCTCTACTATGGCATCTGCACCACCAGATATGTGTTCAACTATTGTCCTTCGTCCAGCTGGTCGTACACGGAGCTGTGCGAGACGGCTCGCCTGCAGGATCTCAATTGCCCAACCATGCGTGCATCGCGTGGTGCCAGACCCATTTGAAAATAAAATACCTATCTTATCCCAAACGAGCAACCCATTCAGCAGCATTCAGCAGCATTCAGCAGCAAATGGCCCAAGTCGAATGCCATTCGCCCATCCGGTTGGTTTTGGGGGTATAAATGGCATATCTGGTGCTGTCCACTGACCAGAAGTTGCCTGAAATGCTACACCAGCTGGCTTTGATACTCCTCTCGTTCCTGGCCAGTCCAGGATTGGCCAGCGAGCCGGATTGCGCCCAGCGTCCCGACTTGAATGTGAGTATTATCAGCCGCCAAGAGATTCTTTTTGGGTTTCACATCCTCCCTGAAATAGGCATTGAAAAACTGTTGCAAAATGCCATTGCTGGAGCTGTCCAAATACAACTCGCAGTGCGGCCAGTATCTGGTCAATGGGGCACACATAACCCCCGTAAGTATGATCCTTATTGACTCGGAGGGAATCCTTTAATGGGCCGCTGCTGCATTTACAGTGCAGCTTCGAGTGCCTTTTCGAGGCAGCAAAAGCCTTGAATGGCACGCGTCTGGTGATGGACAATATACGCAAAATGATGGAAGCCCTGCTGCAGGGGCATCAGGAGTTTGTGGACATCTATACGGAGGGCTTTGGCCAGTGTGCAGGCGAGGAGCAGGGCATGATCAAGAGCTTGAAGCGTCGCCGTATGCCCATCACAGGCAAGTGCTCCTCCATGTCGGTCATGTACGGCCTGTGCGCCCATCGGTATGTGTACAGAAACTGTCCGGAGCGTGCGGCGAGCAAAAGCACCATGTGCACCGAGGCCAGGGCGTACAGTGCTCACTGCGAATGAGTCCTACCCCCGAATAAATGCACACTTGCAGCTGCTTTGATCATTGTACACACAATATTGATTGATTTATTCGTGAGGATCAATTGAAGAGCACATCCCGCCAGGTGGGCCGCTGGGCATATTCCTGATCCCTGGCATTGCAGCCCAGCATATCCTGATCCAGCTGGTTATCTTCGTTGTCCTCCTCGACCGCATACCTCATGTTTGCTGTACAAATTGTGGTTTGTTTTGGGTTCAGAAATCACCTTTGAAGCTTGCCTAATGAGGCGCTCACCCAACTCATCCAAGCTGAGGCCGAGCCGTTGGGCGTGCTGCATGAGAGCCTTCAGCAGCAGTTCAGTATCGACAAGGCCATCGTGCTCTACGCTCTGAAACGAGACGAGCACATCCTCATCATGATAGTCCTCTGGGTCCTGCTGCAGTCCATCAGTCTGCAGTGCGTTGTCTTCTAAATCGTCCTAAGGGGGGAGAATTACTTGCTTGGGGTTGTGGGTAAGCTTCGGGCTAGTCACCTCTGGTCCCACAACAAAGTCCCTGAAGGCACCATCCACTCCTGCCATCCACAGGAGCAGGCCAAATACGAGTGTTAGCGGCGGATTCATTGTGTGTTGCTCCGTGGAACATCGAACTTTGACTGATCGTACAACCAAATTGGAGCAGCCAAAGGGCAAACCATTTGGCACGGTCAATTTGCTGGCTAATGATCAATGGATGAATTATGTAATCAAACCCGAAAAAAACCCGATCACAGATTAAACTTAATACGAAGCATTTTACTACAAATATTTGTTGAGGCTGCATAAATGGGGGGTGCAATTCTTAGCTACTGGGCAGCGGAACGTGCGGCAGGGGATTGCACTGGGCGGCAAATTCTTTGGCCTGGTTGCACGGTCGCTCGTTCTTCCACATTCTGGCGGGGCAGTTGAGGAAGGTCTCGGCATTCACGCAGCTGTAGAGCATGCCGGCAAAGGGCGAACAGCCATGGGGCAGCACCTTGTATGCCGCAATGCTGGCTGATTTCATGTGGCTCTTTACTACGGGATAGCAAATTGGATTAATGGTTAGCTATTGCGAGGAGCACACGCATACGCACTGTTGCCCAGGCAGGAGTCAAAGGAGCGCACGATGTAGGCCACCATATCCTGATCCCGCTGATGGACATGCTGCTCCAGATACTGCTTAACTCTGTCCATTCGGATTTTACCATTGAGCAGGGCACCCGTCTCGCGGTAAATGCAATCGGGATAGCACTTTGAAGGCAAAAAGAGAGAGCAACGATTAATGCAGGAAACTCCCTCTCCCTCCCGTTGCAGACTTACCAAATGGGCATAGCTGGGATAATTCGCGTTGGCAGACTTCAGTTGGCCCACGTACTTCTGACACTTTTGCGGCACATCGCCCATATCCAGTTCCGGGGTGCGACAGCAAGAGTTAATGTCCTGCAAGGGTTTGGCTCAATCATTAGTATTAATCCATTTTGTGGTTTGTTTCTACTTACAAAATTATTAAAATTCGGCGGTGCTGAGCAATTGTAGGCGGTCTGTGCGTGGGCGTGGGCCTGGCACAGCGCAAAGATCAAAGAGCACAAATAAATCATCAGCTCGGGCATCTGGACGAACTTTCACCTCACCTCCACTGGGGTTGGGTGCCGGCAAAATAATGAAATTCGTTAACCCACCCGACTGACGCTTATATAGCCAAATAATCTGGCCAAATTGAAGAGCTAATGAGTCTGTAATGAAAACGGGTCGTTTGTCATTGTTTGTTGGTTCAATGCGTCTGTTGAAGGCTGTAAACAAACACAACAAAACAGCACGAAAAAAAGAGGTTGACGGCAGCCGGATTCCGGTTCCGATTGCGAGTGCAGCAGCTCGGGCGTGACCACAACTGGGGAAATACCAGAAGAATAATCTCGAATATCATTTACAGAGCGATGGGGATGAGTCAGCCAGTCGGAAGAAGTCAGAGGTAGAATAAATCCTTTAGCTCTGCCAATTAGTGCGTCGTGCAATTAATGAGCTTGTTGAGAGACGAGCCCCATGAAACGGCTGCTAAGTAATTGTTGAGTGCTCATATACCGCCACAGCACAAGTGCCACCCACCCACCCACACTCCTGCTCGTGTGAGCTCTTCCATTTTCGCCTGTCTGTCGTCGCCCTGCTCTTATTGTGTCTTCTGCTCACTGATTTTCACCGTATGCCTTTAGCCACTAAGCTGATGGCTTTGGGCGGCACCAAGCAATCGCTTCAATGTTTCCATGCCACGCGCCGTGGCCACGACGCTGCTCAAGTTCTCAAGACCGACTTAGCACAGCGGAGAGCACCTTGATTGATGCATACTAGTTTTTCCATTTCCCAAAAGACTTTAATTGAAAAATCTCTTTGCTAACTGCAGCGAAAGCTTGCTCCACTCTGGCTGAAAGTTACCTGCTGTAAAGTAAATGGAAAAACTTTGACGTATTTCCCAAAAGAACTCAAGGAAAACGGGCACTCATCGATGGAAAAAGGTTTGCCGAACATTTAAATGGAATAAAAAAGAACCACTGGAAATGCGTGTGACATTAAATTTGCATGCGACAGGATAAACGCTTTAATGCTAACAGAGGATGCAGAGAGACACAAAGAGACACAGAGAATGGGAAATACCTACAGAGACAGAGAACACATTCGCTTGCTCTTGGCATGGGGCGAATAAAAATAAAGAGACAAAAAGCATTTTTAAAATTGGAATTTAAATGCTTTTGAGTGGCAGTTGACATTAGCATTTGTTTGAAAATCAAACACTTTGGATAAGGATGTTGCCAGCGCGCACTTCACAGCCCCTTCCACACATCCATGCCCATCCTGTGAGTGTGTGTGTCCTACACATACCAGAGCCCGCAGCAGCCGCCATCTAAATGTTTATCATTGTAATATCACATTCACGAGTGGAATGAAAAGCTTCTGTAAATATATACATGTATATACAAAAAAAGTCCTTTGTTTTCTCTACAATTTAATTTCAGCGCATTTCCGGCAACCAATTTTAGCCCGAAGCATCCCCATGCGAACCCCATATACTGATATTTCAATAACTTTCAGCCAGAGCGGCTGCTCTCTACTCGAGTTTAATTTGATTAGCCGCACATGCGGCTCCATACCTGGGTTGGGGAACATTGGAACACTGACAATTAAATCAACGTGGGGGACTTCAAAGGGTCGCGTATCCCTGATAGCAATTCCGATACATCCAGGATCCATACCGTTGGCGACCTAAGCAAACAGACTGAAAGGGCCTCAGCCAGGGAAATGCTCAGCAAATATCGGACTCCGGCAAATATTTGCATAAATCAAATAGGCAGATTTTCAGGCATTAGAAAACTGCAAGTCCTACGGGTCCAATGGAATCCACCTGTTGCCGTTGCCTGCCGCCAAAAAGCTCCTGTGGAACGCAGCTTTTTGGGGTAGCTTTTGCAGTGTGGACCGCAAATGCGTTTCGCGCCTTTTGGTAAGAACGACGTCCAGAATGTTAAGATGGTTCCTGCGGGCAACGCTTCAGTTATCAGCGGGATGTGAGCGAGTGCGGTTCTTGGTTATTCTGGGCTCTGGGACAGATGCCAGCGCGGAAAGAATAACTAAAATATTAACAAAAATTGACATATTGTTTGAAAAATATTCGAAAAAAAGAAACAAAACAAAAAAAATTCATATATTTCGCATATATAAAAAAAAGAATTTCCTCCGAAAAAATAGCAACGACATAAAGTCAGTGGCGCCCAAAGGGCACACAGTTATTGTGCAAGTTCGAGTGTAACTATAACAAATAATTCTGGATAAAAACCAAAACCAAAACCATAAAGTTTCTGCTCTGTGTTTGTGGGTGGGTGGTGTGTCCATCCATAACCAAGGCAACTAGACAAACACACAGATAGACACACACACACACACACACACACACACACAGAGACAGCGCAAGGGAGACACAGACTGGTGTAAACGGAAACCCACCCACATAGTCGCGTATAAGAAAGCAGCTCAAACATCATCATTTGGCAGCTGAGAAGGCGTTAAACACATTTAAGCCGGGTCAAGTAAGTGACTGTCCTGGCCCAAGGGACAAAGGACATACCACACCCCGTTCTCACTCTCACTCTGTGGTCAGTGGAAGAATCCCGTTAAGCTCGGCAATCTGCAAGTGTTAAATGTAAGAAAAAAATAACGAAATCCCAAAGGACACAAAGGAACCCAGGCCCCCGGTTCGGAGCAGTAGGTGCCAACAATGTAAGCGGGTTTCCTGTGCCCCGCAGGCATGTGCATGGCAGTAGGCTGATGTTGGGTGTGCAGAAAGAATGGCAAACAATTTGCGGTTAATTAAAATGGCTAAAGGATACGCACACCCACACACGCAGCTACACTCACACGGGCGCATGGATGAGGGAACAATGCAGTGGGCAACGCTGCGGTTTCTGCGGGAAGAGTTCCAATTGGGGGGCCATTTGTAGGGTGTGTTTGCAGAATCGATTGGGCAAATCCACCGCCAGGAGGTGATCCCCCCCCCCCATTCATTCTCTGATAACCAGGCAGAACTTGTTGCCCCTTTTGCTTTATGTACTTCCGCACTTGGTGCGGTGCGTGCCGTAAATCTCGTGAAAATCTCTCACAAATATTTCGACACACTTGTAATGCATTAAACCAAATTTTTATTGAGCCAATAAATAACAGATTTAGTCAGAGCAGATTCTGTTGCCACTCGGCTGCTTGTTTGCCTTTTGTGTCCGATATTTATGGATTTATCTCGAGAAGCTGAAATCCCTCACGTAACTGGTGTGTTGCAGCGACCTACAGACCTGCACGTGCCACACAATGAGCGGAAAGCCATTAAAGGCCAGACAATAAAATGCCACACTTGTTGGCAATCGTTTGAGTGTCTGCCCCTGCCCCTACCGCTGCTGCTGCTGCTGCTCCTCCTCCTCCGCTGCCAGGTAGTGCTGACTTCAGCAGCGAATGGTTGGTCCGAGCGGAAACGGAAATGGAAACGGGCAAAGGACTTGCGTGCGTGCCTGCAAATTATGATGCTCGATGGTCTTGGCTCTCGACCAGCTTCTACCACTTACCACCTTCGGGTCAAGTGGTCGACCATCAAATTTGATTGGCCCCGCAGGCTAAATAAAAGTGAGGGAAATGCAAAAATTGTTGCCCGACTTTTCCGACTTTTTCCGACTTCAAAGTGTGCGATAACTTTCCGATATGAAACAATGCTTTCTCGCTTAAATGAGCAATTTCATTAAAAAACTTTCTCTCGTTGGGGGCAGCCATTCAAGGTTTCCCTGTCGCCTCCCCCCCACACACCACCTCTCACACGGCGTGGCTTATGAATTTAACATGTTCTTTGTTGCTGCTTCTGTCTGCTGTCTGCTGTCTGGTTTCTGTTTATGCATATAAAATTTAATGAGCAACATTAACGAGCACTGAAAGTAGCAGTTGCCGTCGTTGTCCCGGGCGAGAATGAAACATATTCCACCAATTACGAAAAACGAGCCGCAAAGATCCCTCAATGGACCGCAAAGTCTCAAACTCAATGTAGGTTTTGGTTTTTGTTATTTTTATTTTTATCGAGTGGGGGGAATGCCAAACGGTCGGACCACACTCGTATGACTATTATATTTTCAATTCGCTTAACAAAAATCCCCCCTAAATGCAAACATTTATAAGCCTTAAAGCAGCAGCCGGAAATTGCAGAAATTCTCACATGAGCGAGAGAAAAAAAAGTGCCCCAAGAACCCAAACCACAAGGCATGCCTTGTGCCTTTCCCGTTTGCGCATTTGTGTCGCCCTGGGCAAATCCATTGTGTGCAATCGTACGAGATTAGATACAATCTTCTGTAATAGCCATGTACAGCGGAAGCAGTGGGAATGTGGCAGGAGGGGGGCGGGAGACCACAAACCACAGCCCACATTCCTTCTGTGATCTCTGGGCAGTCTGTGCATTTGATTTGTCCCTCTTCATCTACATCAGATGCGGGTTTTGCTGGTTTGCTTGCGTTTATGTCCTGGTAATGCCATTTTTGTTTGCTGCCAAATGTCCTGCTCTCCGATGGGTTGTTTCTGTTTCTGTTCGATGGATTGGACATTCATCAACGCTGACTGCCCATAAATGAGATTTGTCCATGCGAGATGTCAGAATAAATTTGCATTTACATTTGCAAATGAAATTTGCCTCCTGCTGCCTTATGTCGATTTTTGCGATTCTTTTTTTGTTGTTGCTGTCTGTCGCTTTTAATTGAAATCAAATACGCAATTAGCAGTTCTGGCCATAACTTAGGCCTTCCCACTGACTTGGCCATTTTAGCAGCGGCATTATTTATGAGGTAATTAGAGGCCCTTTGCTTTCTCGCTTCCTCTCCAGGGAATGTGCAAAATGTTCAACTTTAAATTGAGTTGTTCTCTGCGGCTTATGTACTGGGTGGCCCCAACTCATTTCTCATGTCTGCTGGTCTGTTCTGGTGGGTGTCTGTTGGAGCGTAAGGAGTAGCGTGTCTTAAAAGCCAACACGGCGTATGTGTTATAACTTAGCGAGAAGCTAATGAATGCGCGTGGAGAGAACTTGGTGGCAGAGTCCGTGCGCAGCGCTGTGGGGTTGTAATAATCAACTTTTGCTTTGTTTTATGTACATGCAGTGCTCCAATTTACGAGCAGTGTCCCTTAAACAACGCGAACACCCCACACAGTTTGTGCCAGAAGTAGAGCACCCACAGACACTCCTCTGGCTGTAATTTGAGTGGAGTTCGCCTGCTGACTTAATATTTCATGGATTGTGGCTGTGTGGGTTGCCGGGGATTCGCTGTTGTTGTTGTTGTTTCAATTGGAAAATTGCTTTTTGGAAAATTTCTGCAAATTAAAATTACGTAGAAAGTTACTGTTTCGAAATAAATTTTTGGTAAAACAATTTGTAGTTCTCTGGAAACTCGATTAATTGTGCGTTTAAATTATTCATACGCCCTGTTGGCCACGCGGCAAACTTTTCATTTCGCTGGAAGTTCGTCCAAATGCAGAGGAGGGAATTCTTTTGGGAGTAAACTTCTCTTGCGCTGCTTAGTGTTTGCCTAATTCTATTGGCACTTCCGCTGGCTTTCGACACTCACTGTAGAGCATCCCATAAATATTTGTGGGCCCGCCGGTTCCCGCCCTGTTTTATGCCCCACATTAATGTAACGATGCATCATTTATTATCAGGGCTAAAATGCGAGATTTCCGCTTGCTGATGCTGATGCCACCCAAAGCCACCACACACACCCGCTGGCAGGAAGTTAGCGTTTCTAATTTCGATGCATAACCATGAGCCAGGGGACTGGTCTCCGTCTGGTCTGGTCTGGTCTGGTCTGACTGAGCCCTTTGACTTGTGGGTGTGTGTTCTTTTTATGGCCACATGTCTGCTGTGCCTGAGCGGAGAGTCTTTTCCCACCAATCTGCTGACGCTTCTGTCTGCCTTCTGATGGACGAACTAATGAATTTTTATGGCACTCGGCCTGCCTTTAAGTTCGCTTCTGAATGGATTTCAGGAAAAACCAAAGGTCCTGTCTGGCCACAGCCCTCTGTGGCAGCGTGGCAGTGTCAATGCAATTAACGGACACTCTGGGAAAAGGCCACACGTTCTGGTCGAAAGGGGAGAAGCTGCCAATTGAACTTTGTCCTCCCACAGCCCAGCGGGCAGTACCCTAGACAATAGCAAGAATTAAACTTCCCGATTGAGTGCGGGGGGAGAATGTTATTCTGATACACATCTGGTGTCGCCCCCGCAGGTGGAGCCGCAGAATGGTGGTGGTGTCCACACAATGAGTGACCACAGCAGTCACATGGAGGCGGCGGGCGGTGCCAATGGCAGCGGTATCGATCCGCTGCTAATGCTGTCCAATCTGGACGGAATCGGGGAGAGTGTGGAGCTGCAGTGCCTGGTGCAGGAGCACTTGGATTCAACGACCTACGGCAATGCCAGCGACCACTGTCTCACACAGTTCGACTCGATCCTCTGCTGGCCGCGAACGGCGCACGGCACCCTGGCCGTGCTGCAGTGCATGGACGAGCTGCAGGGCATACACTACGACAGCAGCAGTGAGTTGTGATGTCAGATTGATTGGGGAGTCTTTGAACCTTTGTGCCCTCCGCAGAGAATGCCACCCGCTTCTGCCATGCGAATGGAACGTGGGAGAAGTACACCAACTACGATGCCTGCGCCCATCTGCCAGCCTCCCACTCGGTGACGGAGTTCGAGGTCATCGTGGAGCTGCCAACCATCATTTACTACATCGGTTACGCCCTCAGCCTGGTCTCCCTCAGCCTCGCTTTGATTGTCTTTGCGTACTTTAAGTAAGTGGAGCGCCACAGCGCCTCCATCTGCTGCCATCTCACATTTCTCTATGCCTCCCCCCAGGGAGCTGCGTTGCCTGCGTAACACCATTCACGCCAATTTGTTCTTCACGTACATTATGTCGGCTTTGTTCTGGATACTGTTGCTATCGGTTCAGGTGAGCGGAGTGCGGTGTTGTGTTACCTGTTGTCCCCAGCCTTCCTGTAATCCCTCGCTCGCCTCGTTAGATCTCCATCCGGAGCGGACAGGCCAGCTGCATTGCTCTGGTCACGCTCTTCCACTTCTTTACGCTGACAAACTTCTTCTGGATGCTGGTGGAGGGCCTCTATCTGTACATGCTGGTGGTGAACACCTTCTCCGGCGACAATATACGCTTCAACATTTACGCCTCCATCGGATGGGGTGAGTAGCTGGGTGGTGGCAGGGTTGCGCAGCCAATTAAAGGTCCCTGTTGTTTCTCTGCTGGCCAGGTGGTCCGGCCCTGTTTGTCGTTACCTGGCTGGTGGCCAAGAGTCTGACTGTCACCTACAACAGCACCGAAAAGGTAAGTCTCGTCTCTGGCGCTCCGGCTGCCCTAGTTGCGCCTTTGAACCTGCTCCGTGTCTTCTAGTATGACATCAATTGCCCCTGGATGGAGGAGACGAATGTGGATTGGATATTCCAGGGACCCGTCTGTGCGGTGCTGCTCATCAATTTAACCTTCCTGCTGCGCATCATGTGGGTGAGTGCATCCGAAAGCAGCAGCAGCGCCTCACAGCAGCCTCAGAGCAGCAGCCATTCATCTCTCTTGCTCTCTGTTGCCAGGTGCTCATCACCAAACTGCGCTCGGCCAATACCGTGGAGACGCGTCAGTATAGGAAGGCGGCCAAGGCACTGCTGGTGCTCATTCCCCTCTTCGGCATCACCTACCTGGTGGTGCTGGCCGGCCCGTCCGAGGTCGGTCTTATGGGTCACATGTTCGCCGTTCTGCGCGCTGCTCTGCTGAGTACACAGGTGGGTTCCCCCTTGTCGTTTCCCGTTCCGATTGTTCGCTGATTGTTCGCTGATTGTTCGCTGATTGTTTGCAATTATTGCTGCACCTGGCAGGGCTTCTCCGTATCGCTGTTCTACTGTTTCCTCAACTCGGAGGTGCGCAATGCGCTGCGACATCACATCTCCACATGGCGGGACACGCGTGACATCCAGCAGAGTCAGAGCCGACGGTGGGTATAGCGTCCAACAAAGCTGGAGCTTCACCACCCTCAATCCTTGCCTCTCTCTTGCACCCTCCCCGTCGACAGGTACACCGCGAAAAGTTTCTCCAAGGGCGGCAGCTCGCCGCGGGCTGAGAGCATGCGGTAAGTGGCGGGAGTGGATGGCATGTAATGTGTAGAGGCTGATATCCATTACAGGCCTCTGACCAGCTACTATGGACGCGGCAAGCGGGAGTCCTGCGTCAGCTCGGCCACCACCACGACACTGGTGGGGCAGCATCCGCCCTGCAACGCCCTGCACCGTGGCTCCACCAATGCCCTGCACACTGGAGGCGCCAGCACAACGGGCATGGGCCTGGGCACCGGCAGCACTCTCAGTGTCATGCCCCGGGCAATCAGTCCCATGATGAAGGTAAGGTAACACACAGGGCAAAGCAAACCAAACATCGTGCTGTCCCTCCAATAATTCTAATCGTTTCCAAGTTGCAGCAAGGACTCGAGGAGAACTCCGTTTAGGGGATGGCCCACAGATGAATCTTAAGAGACTGAACTTTCATTGAATTCCATTTCCGAACGGAGATCTGTGAGTGCGATGAGGTAGTACTTAGATATTAGCGAGAATATCAATGATGGAAGGACCAGACCACGTACCAGACACAGGCACAGGCACAGCCTCCAAGTCAGAGCCACAGCAGAGCAGCAAAATGTCGAGTCAAATGTCGTTGTCGTGTCTATGTGAGCCACAAGCCCAACTTGCAACCCACGGCTACCCCTGAACCCAATCCATACACAATACTCCACGTACTCCAATATTAGCCAATACATTGTGTGTCTGTTTGTGTGTACAAATACTTATATATAAACTGTAGCATAATCGAGCATCTGAATAAATGGTCTATTTACTTGTGAGTGTACACATGACAATGGTTTCCATTGAAGCTCAGAGATATTGATGTTCTTTTGATGTTGCTGCTGTCATACAATTATTTTTCAAAGAATATTGCCAACATCAAAGATGAGCTAAAACTTTGCATGTCCCCCGTGCAACATCTGCTGTGGCATGGCATGAAAGTTGAGCAAGTTTAAGTTTGTGGAGAGAGTTTCCGCGTAACTATAGAACTGAGTTCTGGGCTGAAACGAACAGGCGGAACAAAGCAAAAGTTTGTCAGCAACTACTGAAACTGAACCTGGTAGCTGGTAGCTGGTAAGCAAAGAACCCACGTAACGCAGCAGCTGAGTTCGAATGGATGAAAATTCTAGTGATTATCTGCTGGATTTTACACAATTTTCTATCACCCAATCGAATCCCAGCCGCCACTCAACCAACAGCGCAAGATCTCAGCCAATTATATCCATAATTAATAGTAATTTGGTATCCTAATTGGAAATCTGCCCATGGCTTTGGCTAATTGTTCGCTAATGAGACCCAACCTGAGCCGGGGGGGTGGGGGAAGGCGGCTGCGGTATAGACCGAGTGGCTGTAATGGGTTAAGTGAGCTGAGCAGGCTGTGCAAAAAGGTTAAGCTCTCCGTCTCCGTCAAGAAAGTTTTGCATCCCACTTAGTGCTTCATTCCCCGGACAAAATTTAGCCAAATATATTTTGTTGCATATTAAAATGTAGTGGCAGTGGTGGGGGCGGTCTGTTGCTTATGAATGTTGCATGAGCTGGTGCTCTGGGCAAGTGCAGATACACAGAACTGACAGAGCTTTGTTCTTGGCATCTATGCTCGACTTTTTGATGCCCACTAAAAGTGTGTAGGGATAAGAGGTAAGAAGAGTGCCAACGGCGATCTCTAGGCACAGCAAAAACGATTTCGAATGCGAATTGCAATGACGAGAGCGAGGGAGCGCAGAGCACATCGGCGAGATAGAGTTTCAATCCAGCCTTCCAAGTAAAATTTGAATTTAAATTTGATTTATTGTAGCATTTTTTTTTTGTAATTTAAAATGTTTTAATAACTAAAGCTCCCACATACATTTACATATGTTGAAAGAGTGCCGGATATCTGTGAAAATGTGAGCTCGGATATGAGTAAATATTTGGTTTGTGGATACATGTAAATTACTCTTCCCACAACTAAGCAAATATAAGTACACCCTGGCTGTAGAAGATTACCAGGTACGAAAGAAAGCCATAAAGGCAACTGCAGAGCACGAAGGACCGACGCCAACCATGAAAAGAGAATGCGAATATTCGTGTTCCACTCCAAATGCGAACACTCCTCCACGTTGTCGTGCTGCTGCATGCCAAAAGGAAGAGCGGGGGAAAAAAGATAAAAATAAAATATAAATAGAAATAGAAATAAATATTTAATGTGCACGAATAATGCAGAGCATGTTGGTTGTTGTGTTCATTTGATATGCAGAGATTTCTTTCTTCGTATTATCGTATTATTTTCTCTTTTTTCTGTGTGGCTTCTGGCAGTGAAATGTGAAACGGAAGTGGGAATTTTTCTTAATTGTAATTCCATGAAAAATGAAGCAAAAGGAAACCCACCCAACGTGAAGCAAAAGAGTTGTACGGCAAAGGCACTAACATTATCCCAACCATGTGTGGCATACTGGTCTCATGTGTCGCTCCCTCTCCCTCCAACCACCTGCCACCTTTTTCCAGCCCTTTTGATTATTGAGCACTTTTCCAGTTTCCATCAGCATATGCGATGTGTGCAGTCGCCGCCATGAAATGCCTCTCAACTCCACGAAGGCGACACGGACAAACGACAAGGACAAGGACACTTGCCACCTGTCTGAAGTAGCTATACGTAAGCCTGAGTGAGGCAGGTGTAGGAGGCGCCACAAAAGTGCCAGCCAACGCAATTGTAACATTTTAATTAACCAAATTGTTCCCGTTAAATGTAAAATGGCAACTTCAGCAGCTGGAAAACTGAAAACAGTACAAAACGGAACTCAATTAAAACGCTCTTTGGCCTCAATGGGAAATCTGCTGCAAAGGGGTTCCTGACTGCTTTAATTACCCGCCGCCTGCCTCAAGTAGCAAGCCACTTAAGGCCACATTAACAGGCCAAAGGTCAGACAAAGCCTATGGAATAAATATACATAAATGAATGATGGCACCCAGATACGCCACAACCAGTAAAAATTCTGCTCGAATTCCGTTATGCACAGCAAAATTGGGGTTTTATTTGTGGAATTTATGACACATTTTAATGGAAGAGCAGCAAAAGTAAAGTTGAACTTTAACTAAAATTGCGTCCTCTATGCGAGTATACCTCCCCCCCGATGGTGTGTCTCTCTGTGGGCTTTGTGGCTGCAGTTCATGGCGGGAACACGCACTGTGATTTATGGAGCCGCCTTTCAGCGAATCTCCCTTAATTATGTGTAAATATATTATGAATAGAGGCAAAGTTTGCGCCTAGTTGGCGGCTGGAATTCTGCTTTAATCTTCTGCCTAGTAAATGAATTCCATTTGACGTGCCTCACGCTCGACTGGCTGCAAGTGGCAAACAGAATTTGGCCGTAGGATGTGTGTGTATGTTGTGTCGGTTTGTCCTGCCACTCGATCTGCTTAGCTGGGCTTCGCCACAGTCTCATCGCCTGCTTTCCGAGGGCGAGGACTAATTAAATATTTGTTCCGCCAGGCCTGCACAGCACTGTGTGTAATTGTTGAAGGAAACTTTGCACATGCTCTGTAGGGCGGGGGAATGGAACTTAAAGCTGTCACAGAAAGCAGCGGGTCTGCCACGGCCACTGACACGGCAATTTTCTCTATGCAAATCGAGCTCAGGCGGGCTTCCAGTTAATGCAGCCATGGAGAAATCACGTATTCGTCTGCTTATCGTGGCTATACATTCTCTATATATATTGGCTTTATATCGTTCTCTTTCGTGGGCAAATGAGTCGCTTAAAATAGGAGTTGTTTCTGCTTTTTGCCGCAGAAAATCAATCAAATTTGAGGGGCAAAGTGTTTGACATGCCCGTTAGCTTAATTGATTGCCCCATCAGCAGCAGAAACAGCAGCAGCAGCAGCAAGCAGCAGCCGGAACTCTGGATATCCATCAGTGCCATTTTAAACGCTTTAAAACTTCTTAATTGTGTAGAGAAGTTTACGGAGAGTGTTTAAAAGTATCAAAGTGCATCAAATTGTGCCCGAAAGTGTTGATTGATTCGATTAAACTTTTGCCCTGCCAGGGGATTCCCCTGAAATTATTATCCATTTCAATCGTTTCAGCTTTATTCATTGCGTGAACCATTCATGAGTTATCGTACTTAGTAATCCTCTGAAATGTAAAACCTTCCATTTCCCTCTCTATGCTGTGCATCTCGTGGCATTGGCAATTTATTTCCATGTTTTCAGCTGCAGCATTGACATTTTCAACACAGTGGCAGTGGCAGCAGGTAATGCATGCCACAGCATACATTCATCATGTTTCTGGGTTAACAATTCTGTGGCGCACTTTTACGGGTCGTTGCTGGAGTTTTCCCTGGCGGTTTCTCCGCTGGAGTAAATCGATAAACAGCACACAGAACTCTGTGCGGAGTTGTTTGGTTTATGTTTTGTTTCGTGGTGCCCTCTAATTGGCTCATAAATAATACAGCAAGGCAACAAGTCACAGTCTCGAGCACAGATAACAGAGCGTGTGTCGAAATATACTTTAATGGAATCCATTTAAAGAGCTAACCGCAAACGTTACCCTTTTCCTGCTGTTTTTCTGTGTGGGGGAATATTTTGTCAGATAATACATACAGCTAGAGAACGGTATAAACGAGAGTCAGGGACTTGGACCTGTGGGGGAATATTTTGTCAGATAATACATACAGCTAGAGAATGGTATAAACGAGAGTCAGGGACTTGGACCTGCAGTTCTTGCCAAAAACTTTTGAACAGCTGCTGCGGTCTCTGCACACTTCCTTCTCGCTCTCGCTCTCCCTCTCCCTCTGCTTCGTTACTTGTCAGTCTCTTGTCTCATCTCATTCGTATTAGCAGCTGTCAAGTCCCTTTTCAGAGAGAGAGAGAGAGCGAGAGAGAGCTACCAAAACCCAATTTATAAGCATCAAGTAATACAAAATGTGCTGCCTGCTGGCAGCCTGACTGCCTGCTGCTGTTTGCAATTTCCGCTTACCTTTTGCCTTTTTTGGGCACACCTTGTGGTGGGCACTAAAACTTTTACTTTGACTGGAAAAATCAACAAGTGTTGCCACAGACGCTCCCCCCGCCCCCCAAACCGACTGCAGATATTCCTTTGGTGACATGACTTTTGACCCTGCCAAAAGTTTTCCCCATCTGCCTCTAATTGTGTTTGGCAAATTCAATGAGAGGCGCCTGCCTGCTTAACTGAATGCCACTTCAGGAGGCTCTCCTGGCTCCCCTTCAGAGTCAGTCAAATGCCATTTTGAATTTCTGCGATAATGTTATTTGCACAATTTTCGCTTTCAATTAACTTGGCCAACATCAAAGCTGCTTGGACAATCCTTTTTACGCCTGACACGGCACGGCACAGCACAGCACAGAACAGCACAGCATACGGAGGTAATTAATTGAGTTGACCAGCCTGCCTTGCCTCGCTGCTGATTGGAGATAAGAATAATGCAAAGGAGCACCGATATAGCCGCCCACAGGGCGCCCATTAGCGCAGGTGTGGCCTGTCACTGGCAGACAGGGCCCTGAAGGTGACAGAAAGGACTCGGTGAAATGGTTTTGGGATCTGCGAATCCGTTCGGTCTTTTCGTTTCGCTTCTCCGCTTTTATGTGAGGCCTTAAGTGTCAGAGCTGTTATTGTCGCATTAGCCCGAAAGTCGACGTTTTAATTGGAGGACATTTTTGGCCAGACAACGGGGCGTATGAAAACTGTGGCTATGGTTGGTATGTATGTATTTGCGGTATGTCTGCCCTTGAATTTTTACGGGCAAACCAAACCCATAAAAAAGCACTTAAAACACTGCAGCAGCAACAGCAGCAACCGCAGCAAGGGATACAGCAGGATACACATTCAAATTCGTAGCCCAGCGATTCAATTCGTGAATGGATGTGGAAATCTGTGTGCAATCGAGCGGAGCACATCAAAAGCAGCAACTGCAACTATGAGTCTATGTGTGAGTACGCGAGCGCGTATTCACATATTCACTCACTGGCAATCCGATACCTGGACAGCTTTCATATTGCAGTACACGAGGGAAGGGAGTTCAATTGAAAAATCCCCACGCCGAAACGTTTCACATTTCCCATTACAATTACACGGGAATTTTCGTGCTGTTTAATGCCCTTTGGTTGGGCTTTGGCTATACATAGATGTGACTCTGTTTTCTAGAGTATTCGTTGGTTGTAATTGGAATCCGCGCAACGCGTAGGAAATATTTAAACTCACTTTATTACAGAGCTATCAGAATTCTTTGCATTTTGCTTTCCCTTTGCCCCTGACTTCACATCAACAAGTCAGGAACGATAGAAATTTGATGCCAAAGGTTATTGATTCGATTATGTGGCTGATACTTTTGGCCCTCGTGCTGCTGCCCCTTGTGGCAGCCAGAGCCAGTCCCCGAACGGCGCTGTACCGTGTCCCCCTGCATCGGTTTCCCACGGCACGGAATCGCTTCGTGCAGTTTGGCATACGGATGGATCGATTGCGGCTCAAGTACAGCGGCGTGGGCGAGAGAGGTCGGTCGTGGGGTCGCTGGGAGGTGAGGAGCGAGCCGCTGAGCAACTATCTGGATGCCCAGTACTTTGGGCCCATTAGCATCGGCAGCCCGCCGCAGACCTTTAAGGTGATCTTCGACACGGGATCCTCGAACCTGTGGGTGCCCTCCACCAGCTGCGCCCCCACCATGGTGGCCTGCATGGTGCACAGTCGCTACAACGCGCGCGAGTCGAGCAGCCATCGCCGGAACGGAGTACACTTCGCCATCCACTACGGCAGCGGGAGCCTGGCTGGGTACCTCTCCAGCGACACGGTGCGAGTGGCTGGCCTGGAGATCCGCAATCAGACATTCGCAGAGGCCACCATAATGCCGGGGCCCATCTTCCTGGCAGCCAAATTCGATGGCATTTTCGGGCTGGCCTATCGCAGCATCTCCATGCAGGGCGTGCAGCCGCCGTTCTACGCGATCATGGAGCAGAAGCTCCTCAGCAGCCCCGTGTTCAGTGTGTACCTCAACAGGCGGCAGGAGGACAGAGAGGGCGGAGCCCTGTTCTTCGGGGGATCCAATCCGAGGTACTATCGGGGCAACTTCACCTACGTGCCGGTGAGCCATCGCGCCTACTGGCAGGTGAGAATGGAGGCGGCCAACATGAAGGATCTGCAGCTGTGCCAGCATGGCTGCGAGGTCATCATCGACACGGGCACCTCCTTCCTGGCCCTGCCCTACGAGCAGGCGATTCTCATCAACGAGTCGATAGGCGGCACGCCCTCCGACTACGGCCAGTACAGTGTGCCCTGCGACAAGGTGCCGCAGCTGCCACGCCTAACCCTACGCATCGGCAGTCGCCAGTTCTCCCTGGACGGGCGGGACTACATTTTCCGCGACATCTACCAGGATCGCGAGATCTGCTTCTCGGCGCTCATCGGCGTGGATCTGCCCTCGCCCAGCGGCCCCCTGTGGATACTCGGGGACGTTTTTCTGGGAAAATATTACACGGAATTTGATATGGGCAACCATCGCATAGGTTTTGCCGATGCCAGGAGCTGACTCAACTACTTGTTGTGCTCTTTGCTCTTTGATGCGGAATGGGATACCCTCTGTTGCTTCTCCTTTGTTTCGTTAATATATTTCTATATTTTCCAACTGCTGTTCGAATCGGGTGGAAGGAAATTCTTTCAGCAAGCTGTTGCTATATTTGGGCACGTGTTTGTCATGATTTCAGGCCCAAAATCAAAACGGAATTTTATTATTTTATTACCTGCTCGCTCCTCCTGCCACATGCATTATAAGCGTTGTACTTTTCCTGCCACCACATTCCACTGTCCTTCGTGGTGGGCGGAAGTTAATCAAAAATCGCTTTCGGCCAGAAGATAGAGAGTGGGAGAGAGACGGGAGGGAGCCTCTTACCCTTGGGGCCAAAACTGGGAATGTAATTGATTCCCTGGAAAAACAATGTCTCTTTTGTCTGCTGTTGGCTTCTTCGCCCTGCTGCCGGAATGCAAATTGTGGGCTTTAACAGATTCAAATAAATAACTTTATGTTTTACGACTGACGCGCAGCGTTTGGTTTTGTATTTTGGAGCCTCATTGTCCCAGTCCCCTGCTGCTGTATCGCGGTATCCGCTTTATATCAGTGGTTTCTGGCGGATTTTACGATGCAAAAAAACTGAGAATACCCTGGAAAAGTAAGCAAGGGAGAAGAGTTTTCGCCAAGGGAAGGGGGGTTTTCTTTGCGTAAATTTTGAGTGTTCTTCCCGCAGTTTGTTGCTAGAGGGTATCTACTCTTTCAGCCAGCGTTCAACTGCCAGTCAAGTATATAGTAAAACATTCTATGTACAATGTATATGTGTGTACATACATATGTGTGTATGTATATGTACGCATTGCCATTGCCTTTTTATGTGCACGCATCGCTGGCGTTTCCTTTTCTTCGATGCTTTTCTCTTCTGTTTATGTCTCTGTTTCTGTACTATCCCCTGTTTTGGTGACTCCAGCGACGTTTTCTTTTCTTTTTCATTTATTTGATTTTTTTTTTGCCAACGCTTCTCGCATTGACCTTTCCCCTACGTCGGGTCTGGGTTTGGCGGCTTACACGCTCGCCGGGCCACTTCGTTTGGCCTTTTTATGGCTTTCATTCAGTTTCATTCATTCTGCAGATCTCGTTCCACATTTCTCAGTTTCACCCCCCGTTTATTTGCGGTTTCAAAAACTGTTGACTTTGAGGGTCTTTGGAATATTTCTGCGTGTTGCTTGTGGGGGCAGAGAAACCTTTTGGATACACACCCTGCGGGTGAGCTTTTTGTGGGTAGTTGTGCTTGGAGGTACCTTCCGTACCTGCAGACTCTGTGTAGTTTGGCCCCGCCACAGGGTATTCTCTAGTCGGAATCTTTGCATTATCTTTGACTAATCCGAATTCGAACCTTCATTGCTGTTGGTGCTCGCTCTGCTGAGCAGATTCCAGATTCCTGCTCCTGGTCGGCATTAGTTGCGCAAATATTCGATAATAAATTGCCATTAGCCAAAACAGTTTTGCCCCCAAATCGAACAGCCCTACTCTGGGTTTTTCCCTCTGCACAGTGCCGCCACTTTCCCTACCCTTCATTTATAAAGGGTAAATTCCATCTACTTGTAGAAGGGGTAAATGTTTTCCATTGAAAAGACTCTTAACGACAGTGCCAGGCGTTGGCTTGCCATTTAAATGCTAAGCCGTTGGCTGACAAGCCTGATACTCGTCGTACTTCTGGCCTTGTGCAACACCCACAATACTGCCTGTGGATTGTGCAATCCTCTACTGGAACATCGATGGGAGAGATTGCAGCATTTTGCCGGTGGCCTTTGCGCAATCAACTGTGTGGGATGTCGAATGCCGAATGAGGGCTATAAAAGTCACGTCCATGTCCATGTCCACGCCCACGCCCACGCCCACTTCCTGCTCTGCTTATATCCTTTTGAAAGTGTTCGCTCAAAGCTGCGTTGCATTCGATGCTGGAAGGTGCATGTTGATTGAATTTAACGAGAAATTCTGATGTCCGTCAAAGTAATGAATAAAATATTTGCACATGTTCGAATATGTCAATAATTGTTCACAGAAAAAACCAAGCAGAATATCTTTTGAGCAGCGTTTGACGTCATTTCATGCGTAAAAAGTAAATGCGAACAGAATAACCAGGCATATTCCCTCGATGTTTGTCAGGCTTTCAGATATTTCCATGACAAAAAGAAGGTAATTGGCAACATCCCTCTCCCAGCATTAAGCGGATGTTACTCGGGGGCTAGTTTACTGTCCAGGCTGCTCATTTGTCCAAGTGCTGGCAGATAACCGGGGGATAGACAATCACAAAGGAACAACCGCCTGCCAGCAGCAGCAGCAGCAGAACTAAATCATTTGATAAGATTATGCACACAATCTCGTGCCAACGGCCATGTCTATGTCCATGTCCCCTGACATTTCTATGCAAATTTATATATGTACATACTTTGTGGGGGGTCTGCTGTTTATATTAAATTCCTCAGGCCCTAGCTAATGACCCTCAAAACTGGGCTAATGAGTCAATAAGCCAATTTCCCCATGAAAGCCATGAGATACGGGATACGGGTGGTGTGTAGAGGATGTAGGGTGGGGTGTGGACGCTGCCTAAAAGTTGTTATGCCACTTAATTACTTTAATATGACATTTTGTGTGTGTGGTTTGTTATGTCAGGGGATTGTTGAGGCCGGCGAGAGTAAATGTGTTCGGGCCTGTTGCTTTTTTGGGCATGGAAGGGACAGTTTGACAGTGGCCAAGGGATTGAGCCGGACCATGTGCATGGTCCATGCAGCTGATTGCATTTAAAATGTCAATTAGCTTGCCAATTAATTTTGAGTGTTCCTCCACACACACATAAACACACACAATATGTGTCCTTTAAAGAGAGGGATCTGCTCTATGGTAGAACCATAAATGTACTTACACATATTGAGCATCGGATGGGTGTTGGGCGGCACATCATGTCAGGGATCATTTATCAAATATCCTTTTGTGTCTGCCAGGGCGAAACATTAATCTAAGCGGCATGTAAGTAGCCGCCCGAGTGGGTTCAACAATCAGTTCGTGCACTTGGGTGTCCTTGAGTGTGCAGCGAACTACACGAACAGCCCTCGAACAGCCATTGAAACTGGATCTGTCACAATATATTTTGTGTTAAGTAAGATTGCTCCTCTACGCTTGTATGCCCCCCAAAAAACTGTTTCTATTTCGGGTTCGAGTTCGTGTACGGGTTCGGCTTCGGCTTCGTATTTGGTCTCTAGTTTCAAGGTCGCGCCATCACATCCTTCCAGTCACTTCCCCAATAATGCCTGGCGGCAGACTGCTCTCATTTTTCACACATTACACATACGCCGCGTGCGCCGCGTCATTGTTGTGCCTCTCTGTCGTGTGTCTTAAGCGTTCGATTTGCTTGAACAAACGTGACAATGTTAACGTTAAATTAGTTGACTTTGAAGCCAAGAAAAGGGACAAAGGCACACGACACACGGCAGATATGGGATATATCATCCCAGTGGATGATATAGAATTTATCTATTGACTTCCATGTGGGATTTACATTCTCAACATTCAATGCATTGCCCCAGGAGCGCGTATCCTGTACAGTGTACACCTTTTTGACTTACCTCGTAGCCCCGTGCACAAATATTGAATATCCCGTCCCTTCCCAACTGTCGAGAGTCTCTCCACGGGGCTGTGACATGAATGCTAATTAGGAGGCAGTCGAAGTCCTTTAACAGCGTGCAGCTTAAAGTGGATTTGCCGGAAAATAATGCTGCATAATAAAGCTAATCAGCCGTGCTTGAATTTGAATTCTGAGAATTTGAGTTGGCAGGTGATAATGTCGTACTTAGCTGATGGAAATCAGCTTACAGTCTTTGGCGCTCACCCCTTGTACTGCAGCAAAATTTCGCCTGTGGCATTCACTCCATTGGAAAATGTGCGATTCCCTCCATCGAAATGCGTGTGGCATGGGGCATACATATGTGCAGCGCCAGCTCCGAGTAGAATGAATCCAGTCATCGTTGCATGCCCGTTTGTTTTTGTGCAACTGATGTGTTCCCCCAAAAAAAGTTGTGCGGCGCCTCATTGTCAAAAAGTGCAAACTCATTGCCAGTTGGGAAACTTCCATTTCATTCCACATTCCCTTTGTACCCTCGGCCCGCACAGATTTATGAAATCGAAAAAGTTACGACACTCGCAGCAGCAAGGTAAAACGAGTAATTTTGCAAACATTTTGGGGGTCGAAACGAACCTTTGGGGAGGAAAAGCTGGAAGGGCTAACTCGGATGTGGCTAGGAGGAGAAAAACCATTCCCCCCTGCAGTTTTTCCCCCCTGGCCACACAGCACTACTCTAACACTTTAATCCCCCAATGGATTCCTTCGATTCATGCATCTTAATGGGTTAGCCACTGGAATTCTATTTGAAGGCGATGCCGACTGTTCTGCAATTCAAATCAACTGCCAGCCGAAGGCCAGAGGGGCAACAATACAGTGACCTGCTGTTTGATTTATGCGCTCTGCACTTTTTTGACAAAGTGTTCTTGCCATTCGACGAATGTCCCACTCGACCAAGACTCCTCCATCAGTCCAGCAGTCCTGAAAGATAGACAGATGGAGAGATATAGAGGCAGCTACTTCCGCCCATCAGCTGCTCCTGGGCTTCCATAGAGGCAGCTCATGCATGGATACGAAATGGCTCTGGGAATAGCCATATCCATATCCTTTTGGCCCTTTGCTTTCGAGTGAATTTTTTCTTCGAATGTTGCCCGGCTTGCATTGAATTATGTTGTGTGCACAACACGCCCTAAGAGTGTTTCTGTTTCTGTTTCTGCCCTGCCCCAGCTCCAGCTCCAGACTGCAGCACTTTCCTCCACCTATGAGTGGAAGCCTTGAAGTCATTCTCGTTTGTTCCATTGTAAAATTCTCAAGAGACAGGCTGAGCGGGGCAGTCACTGCACCTGCCACTGATTATGTGTGAAGTTTTCCAGCTCTTGAAAAGTGAGTTAGTCGGCTATAACAATGGAAAGCTACCAGGAAAAGCTGGCTGAAACAGAAAACTTATTGGTCACTCTGTGGGTGGCTACGAGTGGGGGGCAAAATCTGCATTGCAAAATATATATATTTATGTGCTTCTGGGACACTCTGCTGTTCATCAGTAATTGTTTTCTTATGCAACGAAAAATTAATGAATTTTTAATGCAACGCGTCGGCCGCTGATGATTAATGAAACTGACTAGTTAAACGTGCAACAACAACATTATGGCAGGAATAAGTGGCAGTAATTACGCTTATTACGGCCGTCGTATGACAACGTCGGACAATTTCCCAACAGACATTCGGTTAAAACTCATTTCGGACCCGCGTAAAAAATGCATTGAAAAAATGAAAGCAACGCGAGTGTATAAATAAAAGCCAGGCATACAGCCATATCACGGTGTTAACCTGAGGGATGGTAAAAGAAAACATGCAAAGGACCCGAGTTTTCCCAGGGTGTTTCTTTGCTTGGTAATATGACCCATTTTCTCTCTCTCTCTATCGGATTTTTCTTCTTTTTTTTTTCTTAATGCAAACCTTAAAGTTTGAAAAGTGTGAGCATTTCTTGTTGTTGATTTTCACTGCTCTGGCTGTTGTTTTTCCCTGTTTACCAGCAGCTTCCTCTCATTACAATTTAAACAAAAAGGGAAATTCACTGCGAAAAATCTCATGGGCAGTGAGTATTCCCCAACTTCATTAGTTCTGGGATCAAATCAAGTCCTAGTTTCCACACAACTGATTAGCTTGGATCGGGGTCAGTCGTTCGATTGAGATCCTCCACTCCACTCCACTCGATGGTAAATGAATCGAAATGGATTGAGTCATCGCTGGAGTGGCCCTCAATCTCAATGTGAACCAGGCACGGATTACAGATTTAGCCAAGCATATTGTTGGCTGCCGAACGATGACAAACGGAATTTTAATCGAAATTCGAGTGCGTTGAAAATGTTTGATGTGCAAATCCTCAGAGATTTCTATGCAGCCCTCAATCTCGCCATCACTTTGGTTTCCCAAGGAGACCGTGGGGAGTGGGGTGGGGAGTGGAGTGGGAGAGTGGCAGAGTTCCCTCTTTTCATTTACAAATTGTGTGCGAAAATTTGTTGCACGCATCTTGTCTGACTTGCCCCCCAAATGGACTCGAATATTTGGCATCCTGTCTGTGGCATTCTGCTCTAAACGATGAGCATTTAGTTACGCATCAACGGCAGCTTTCAGACAGCTGTAAAATATTTGAGGCAATCACCGAAGCCACAATAGAGAATGGCTTTCCTTTCTTTTTGTTTGGTGGCGTGCGAGAGAGAGAGAGGGGGATGGAGGAAAAATTGTCTGCAATTTCCGCTTGGATATTAAAAATGCGGCAAGCAAATTGAAATATTCCTCAGCTTACCTAGCACTCTATCCACATGCTTGACTCGACTCGTCTCGTGTCGGGTCGGACCTCCCTCTCCTCTGCCGCTTAAGCCATAAATCTTGGCCTAAGCCAGAGCTGAAGCTCATGGACTCATGTGGACGGGACTCCTTTGTTTCCCTTAATGGCCGAGCGAAATGTATTTATCTAAAATTATCCACAAACAAAGTCTGTTCTTTGTCAACGCAAAGCTGCTTTCGAAATTTATGCCAACGCCGCACACAAAAATAGAATGTAAAACACTCGAAATTGAGTTTTAATAACAAGAAGCCAGAAAAATACAATGCGAAAAGAAAATAGAAAATCAAATGAGACATTAATACGCAGTAAACTCGTTTGTAATTAGAAGCGGGTCCCCGTCCTGGTCCTGGTCCTGGTCCTGGTCCCGGTCGATTTTCTGTAATTTATATTTTATTTTGTGGCAGGGGTTGTGGCAGGGTCTGTGTTCAGTCTGTTGCTCATATTTGAATATATATTAAATTTGTGTTGTGGTCTTCATTTAAAATTCAAATCAATGACAAAATCTGCGCAGCTAATCAATATTTTGAGACAAAAATATGGAGAAAGAAAGCGAAAAGAAACGATAAAACAAGGCAGAGAATATCCCCCACTATGATATCTCTAACAGCTTCATTTTACCCAAGTTTATGCAATATTTCTGTTCATGCTGCTGCTGCAGTTGCACAGCCCCATATGCTGCCGCTGCCATGCACCAACTTCTAATCAACGAGGCAAACAACTTAAGCAAACGATAAACCATCCTCATAATGACTGCACCTCCAACGAAGATACTCGTAGCTTGTAGAAACGGGAAAAACAAGTTAATTGGCGCAACATTTAAATTAATTGCCATCATAGAACACCAGAGATGTGTTTTTCCATCTGAGAGGCAATCAGTAAAGTTGCAAACAATTTAAATGTTTGTTTTTGTGCTTCATCTACTGCACAATTGTGGAAATCTCTTTTGCCAGCTGCAACTGTTCATCAGCTATTTCATTTTCCTGTCCGAATCGGAATAACAAATTAGACAGTCAGAATGCCAGGCAGGGGCGGACGTATGGGCATGTCCGGTATTCAAGCAACTCATAAAATATTTATGACCTATGCACAATGAACGATTGACGAAGGACGACAGACCCAGATGACCGAGCCAACCCTTTGATATGCAAAAGGGAGTGCAAGGCGACATTCCAGGCAGTCAGGAATTTAATTTGTTTAATGCCGCCAGGGGCTTAAATGCTCTAAATGAAACGTATTTAATAACTGTTGACCCAATTTGTGCATATCCATCGGAGTTCGCCTGCTGTTCCGCCCTCTAATTTGCATGTGCAGGCGGGTCAACAGCTTTGACGCTTCGTTTCAATCTGTGGCAAGTGTGGCACAGAACAACAAACCCCATAGCAACCCCACAGCCCCGATGGGTGTGCATATTTTTGACTATTTAATACACGGACAAATTTACATTATTCGAGGCTGAAATGTGGTCATTGTTTGGACACGTGCACGCTTAACACTTTTATCTTCATATCGCGAGTGAGAGGCGAAAGGCAAAAGATAAACGACAGGATTTGCATATCAGAAGGGTATCCTATGGGCAGATTCCTCTTCGTTGGTGTTCAGATCTATCTCCAATCACAATACGTTAGTGTCAGAGTCCATGTGTTGATTGCTTAAACAGACAGCCACTCAGGCAAACAAAGTCATAAGCAATTGCCTCCAGTTCCAATTCATTTCACAAAATGATGCTACCCGAAATGCCAACTCATGGCAATTATCTAGGCCCCAAGAGGTGGGTGCTGGTGGTACCCACAATGGTGGGATACCCGCCACTGCCACCTGCCCGTTGGGTGTTTTGCACATTTCCCAAATTAACCTGCCCCAAAAACCACTCACGCACAAACACACACAGCCAGAGACAGAGCCCAGGCAGAGGCTGTGGCGTTAGTTTAAGCGTCCTGCGTGTTTGACAGCCATTCCATTCTGCATATGTGTGTGACGCTGGGGGAAACAGTCATTGCTATTGGAGTGGCGACATCCACGCACACCCAGAGAGGGAGAAAGCGAGGAAACAGTCGGACAGAAGGACAAACCGTCTGTGAGTGTCACGTTTCGCCAGTCAAAACATCCGCTGTGTGTGGCATACGCAAAATAAATACAAGGCCAATACAAAAGGCGAAAACATATCCATCCCAATACTCCTAAATACGGGTACGATTATTGTCGTATCTGTCGATTGTAATAGTGCCTGGCATGGCAATGACTTCATTTGTATAGATTTCGCACATACCTCCCGAATCCAATGAAATCTGTTACTTACTTTGGGACAATCAAATGTGGCTATACTGGTATCTGTATCTTTTCGAATGGCCATTATTTCTGTTGTTCTGTTCTGCCATAAAATTCAATTGCCGTCTGCCATATGTCTAATTAAAGTTCATCCGAAGAGATGGCCCGCAGCGGAAAACACAACCGAGTCCATACGCAATCAGGTTTTTTAGGTTTGCTGCACTGGAGCACGTAAAACTCAATTATGGTATGCATTTGCGGCAAATTGGCGTGCAACAACCGCCATGGAGCTGGGCGATTGCATTTTAATACGCCACCCCACGTGGGTACTGTCCTGTCGCTGCTTCTAGAGGAACGCTCCATGTGGTTCTGTCGCTGCCTCCACAATGAGTGCTCTGCTCCATGTGGGTCTGATAGCTGGCTCTGATGATGTCCCTGGCAGGCACTTGGCGGCCATAATGTGCGCCCACTAACGTCAAAGCGAACACCGACACAGCAGCAGCAGCAGCAGCACCAACACAACACAGGAACAGCGTTCTCATATTTTCAGCTCATTCTGTGGCTTCTTCCAGTGGCTGCCGTTGACTTGGCTACCACTCTTGTGGTTTCGACTGTTACTTGAAGGGACCGTGCCACCACCGCCGCCACATCCACCACCAACCAGCGCCAGAGCCAGAACCAGAGCTGATAATGATGATGATGGCTGAACATTTGCCAAATCAATTTAGGACATGCGGGCTGTCCTTCCTGCCTGTGTGTGGGTGGAGCGTGGGCGTATGGCATAAAATATCACAATTGGAAATTGGCTTTTAAAGCGCTTTTCACAGCGGCACTAAGCCACTCCACTTCAGGGAGTAACCGTTTAAAGTTGAAAACTTGTGTGGGGGACTGCCACAAAGGTTACGAATTCCGTTGCCTAACTTCAGGCGTCGCCTGCCACAATGGATTCTGTGCGCTGTTTGTCTTTGTCAACTTGTTTGGTTAATTTCTCGACACCCAGTACCCCATTACCCCAGCCATTGGCATTTTTGAGGACACCACCAGTTCCCCCTCTAAATGTTTGTGCAACCCCCGTTTGATTATTTGCATGCTGGCCAAATAACCGAAGGGGGACACGACGCGGGAATCGAACGACTATGGCCATACAAAATCAGTGCACGAATATTTGAACAGCACAAAAAAGTACATTGGACATTGGAGTCCGAGATCCCTGCTATTGATTTCATTTAAAACACACTCGGGGAAGTCTGCAAGGGAAATTCAAGCCATGGAAATGGAAGCAGCTTAATAAATTTATAACAAATGACACTGGGCAGCCTAATAAATGTGCACCTATTAGCCCGAGGCTCCAGGCAGTGGCGAGGCGAGCCACACATCCACAAGCGGAGGATATACAAAGTGGGGATAATGTAGCAGGACAACCATGTGAACATGAAATATTATTGCCTCGAGGTATAAATAGTTTGATTTACTGGCGCTGCAGCAGCAAAAACGAGTAGAGCCAAGAGCGCCCAAGGACATGCATGGCCTGGCCCAGGGCAGGGCTGTCATCCGGGTGCCGATAAGAAGGACTCTTCTCTCCGATCAATTATGGTTTGTAAACAAGTCGGGTACGTGCCCTTAATTAGTTTCAATCAAATAACCAAGAAAATAGGATAAATCCGTTGAACATACGTATAAATTACCTCCCTGTCAAGCAGCTACGGCAGCGGATATCTCCAGTTTTCCATCTCTCTGCGGATATCTCCATTCTTCCATCTATGTTTGTTGCAATTGATTTTTTTTTGCCTTTAAGGCGAGCCTTTAAGGACAGTCTTTTCCATGTTAATGACGCAAGAATGTTTGCCAGGGGAGGAGCATTTTACAGCTGCAGTAAATGTGTCATTAAGGCGACATTTTACGCACTGCAAAGGTTGGGAACTTACGCACGAGCGATTCACTTTGATGATGTGACAATGAAATTCAGCAAAAATCATATGGCCATAAAATCACACATAATAAAAGGCTGTAGTTAAGGGTTTTTAGAGCTACTAAATCGCTAGCAGCTAGCAGCCATCAGCCATCATCCCTCAACAATGTTAACGCAGAGATAATCGGGCTGATTAAGCTAAAACTGATTATATACTCATATATTAAGTATATTTACTGCATTTATTGCTGTATTTCAGTGGAGAACTAGGTTGGTTGGCCTGCATATGGTATATAGAATGAATAATTCATGCAATGGTTTTTACAATCTTCCAGACACGCGTTTTCATTGCTATTTGTATGTGTCGGTGTAGGTGTGGGTGTAGCTCTGTCTGTCTGTGTGTGTGTGTGTGTGTGGTTGTTTGTGTCCGTGTATGTCTAACATTATCGCAACTCTAATGTGTAGTCTCGATTATGATCTCGTGCGTGTCCAGGTCGGGCACTGCAAACTTCATGGGCAAATAGTCATCGGGATGCATGTGGGCCATTTGATTTACCTCCAGTGTGGCCCGCTCATTCTCCTCATGGCACTTGGTCTCATGCTTCTCGTAGTCCGAGAACGTATCGAAAATAGCTCGACAAACCATGCACTCAAAGAAACTCCTAAAAGTAGAAAATGCATTAAAACTTTGGAGTAGGAGAGTGAATGGAATTCCTTACGGTTTCTGCTCCGCCTCGAGACGTTCCCTCGCCAGGGCCGCCGCCGCTTGAATCGAAGCGGGCACATCCACGTCGACGCCCTCCTTGATGTGCGACTGTAGGTGACGCTTGAAGTTTGAGAGCTGGGTGAAGCCCTTTTCACAGTAATTGCACTGGTATGGCTTGGCGTTGAGGTGTCCGAGCTTGTGCTTCTTGAGGTTCACGAGCTGGGAGAAGTAGCGGCCACACCGTTGACAGCGGAACGGCTTCTCGCCGGTGTGTGTCATTTTGTGCCGCTTCATGTTGCTCTGCTGCGTGAAGGACTTGTTGCAGAAGTTGCAGGTGAACGGCCGCTCGCCACTGTGGACCGCAAAGTGGCGTTGCAGGTTCACCGCCTGGGCAAATGCCTTCGAGCATATGTTGCACACAAACGGCCGCACATCGTTGTGCACCTTCATATGGCGATCGAGGTTGCCCGAGTTGCAAAAACTCTTTGCACACAGCTTGCATTCATAGGTAGTTTTGTTGTGATTATGAACCTCCTGGCGGTGAAGGGTCTGGTCGCGTTTGCTCTTGAACGTCTGCCATAAGGAATCGCATTTGAGATTAGCAAACCAACACCAAAATCGTGGAGATACTTACGCGGTCGCAACGCTTGCAGCTAAACTGATTGACCGCTGTCTCGTCGAATTCAACCTCGAGGCCCGCCATTTTAAGCCTTGCTACAACATTGAGGCGATGCAGTTATGTGTACTGAAAAAGTTGAGCATAACGTGACTCCAGTTTATGCATAGGACATGGTGAAAACTTACTTGGAAACTATTCTGAAATTGTCTAATTTTTCGCGTCTGGAAAAAGTCATATGGTGGCCTAGAGTGACCATAGCAGCGCAGGAATATACCGAAAAGATACCACGCCATTTAAACTGTGATATACATACTAAATACTTTTACTGAATCACAATCGTTCTTACTGGGCAGTTTTAATGGTTCTTTAAAGCATAGAAAATTCAGAATGTAAATGAACTTCACTTGAAATTTTGTAATTGTAACGTGTTTTTGTCGTACACTCCATGCCCTGCAGCTAGTTTTAATATATTGTGAGAGCCGCGACTATGTTTTTAAAAATACCTGCGAAAAGTGACTGATTCGCAAGTAACGTTCACAGTTTGGTTGGAACGCGTTAGTGTATTTTTGCGCGATGCTGAGATAAATAGAAATAAAAGTAATTTACAAATAAAACCATTTCTCTTCAACCATGGCCACCTACTCCAACCAGCATTGGCTGCTCTCCCACATCCGCAACTCCTTCATCTCCACCGACGACACCGGGATGTGCGAGACCGTGATGCTGAGCGATGACATGCCAAAGCATTATTTGAGAAAATTCAACTCATCGGCTGGGGCGGAATCCCATAGGCGTAGGCCGTTGAAGCCACCGCTAGCCAGCGCTGCAACGGACAGGAATATACGGCATCCGGACGCGCCAATGCAGGAAGTAGACTTTGTATGTTACCCCGGCCTGGATCTGAGCGACGATGAGGTAATATTCAGCGATTAAATCACATTCGAGCAGCCTGCAGGGTGTGTTTGAACTGTTTGAATCAATTTACGAATTTCCATTTAGGAGGACATGTCCACGCATTCGTTCGACATTCAGATGTACCCCGAGGTGGGGGCCCACCGTTTTCGGTCCAACACGGCCCAAAAGCTGGAGAAACTGGACATTGCCAAGCGGAGGGCGGCGCGCATCAAGAGCATCAACTACAACGAGGAAGTGCAGCCGCCCGACGACAAAGATTTCTTCAAGCGCAAGGAAATACCAAATATAAAGCCAGGCATCCCAAAGGAGAAAAAGGCGAACGACGATGAGCTATCCGACGAGGGCGTTCAGAGCATGCTGACGGAACAACTGGCGAATAGCCCCAAACAGACTCAGAACAAGTTCATCGATTTCGCCCGCTTCGATGGCACCGCCCAGGTGGGCATGCAGACGAAGCGCATCAATGTCTATCTAAGCATGCTGCCAGAGCCAGACCGCAACTATCCCCTCAAGGTCTGCGTGCTGTCCACTGCCAAGATCCAGGAGGTGATTGGCTTCGTTTGCTATAAGACCTCCCAGCAGTATCCAGACGTGCCTCTGAAGTCGTTGCAGCACTATGGCCTCTACATGACCGAGGACAACGACGACATGGAAGACTTCCCGCCTCTAGACAATCGCGAGCCCTGCTCCAAGTTTGGATTCTCGCACCTGACCCTCGCAGAGCGGCGACCCCTGGCGCCCGTCACCAGGGTGGACTACCCCGGACAGCTGGGCACCAAATCTATGACCTCCGAGGATGATAAGGCCACTTTGGCCGAAGCAGCGGTAAGGGCTCTGAAGGACATTACGTTAAATGGAGGAGGAGCCGATCCAGGGGGAGGAGCAGCCGGAGGCGGCGACGAGAGTCCGCACGACAATGTCAAGGAGTACGAAAAGCGTCTGCTCAATCACAACGATATGCTGGAGGCGCCCATGCATCGCTCCTTCCGCCTCAACATCATCGACAAGCGTTTCTTCAAGTCTGACGTCACGCTTGGCATCTCCGGCGAGCGGATCGAGATCGACCAGTACAAGAATGCCAAGTTCTGGCCACAGAAGAAGCCCGTTTCCACGCCCATTGATGCCGTGGCCCATTGCGAGATTGTGGAGCGGCGTCACCTGAAGGCCCTGCTTCGTATCTGGCTAAAGTCCAATTCCACCTCCTCCTCTATGCCTTCCGGCTGCACCTCGGCGCCCATTAATGCCAGCGTGACCACGCTGAACACGGGCACGGGCAGCAGCAGTGCCGGAATCGCCCACTCCCCAAGCAGTCCGGGAAACTCTTTCGGCTTCTTCATGACCAGCAATATTCGATTTAAGCACTATGACTTCGATACGGACACGCACACGGCCGAGCAGATCCACGGCAAGCTCAACTGCATCCTGGAGATGCGTTCCAGCGAGCTGAGGCGAGAGTTCCTGCAGCAGCGCGAGCGCAAACTGGAGCGGCAGCAGGTAAAGAAGCAGCTCAAGTTGTAGTATTTATTCCTGTGGCGGCGTCTCCTGCAAGAAAAGCTGCTCGTGTGCCTAGCAAGCGGGCCTCTGTCTTCGCCAGGGCCACCGCCTCCTCCCACTTTGACTAAGCCTAAATCGTACGCCTAAGCCTCCGCCTCCTGTTCGATAAGTTCGTATTATGTAGTTGCTAACTAAAGATTGTGTTACACATGTTTAAAATAGCCAGTAAGTATTTATTGAACTCAACTAACTACGAAAGCCCGATCCTGAAAATAAACAAACGCATTAAAGTTCATCCCACGTGTGTGTCTACTGTCGATCCGATCCGATCCGACACTAGATCGATCTCCAAGCCCGAGACGCGAGCTTCCGCCTCGATTGCAGCGCGATTTCCATGCGGTTTACTGGCGTTTTGTGCTTCCGATTTGCTAGCTCCCTCGCTCTGGCATTGCAATGGCCCGCAATCAAAGTGCAATTAATCTAGCAGCCGCCTCAGACGGGGACGGGCCTAACGGTAGTCTGTATTACTGCATATTGTTCGTTTTCTAAAGTTTATTTTTAGTTTTGCAATGTCAGCGAGATCGCCTGTGTGTGTGTTAGTGTTGGTTGGGGCTGGGGTTGGGGTTGGGCGCTGTGTTTCGCCTGTTAACAGATGTTTAGCTGTGGAAATTGATCAACTGCCGTTAGTTGATTGTTATAGATATATGTATGTATGTATGTATGTACCAGTCCGTATATCGGTTGCTGTTCCATTATAATGGTTCGTTCTAAGGCCAAGGTTGTCAGCACAAAATCACGCCAAAAAGTCGCGACTAGCGCACGACAATTGAGGTCATGTGGATGATGCTCGATGCTCCGTGCTGGCGTGACCATATCGAGGCACTGAACAGGCTCACAATTTATGGTTAATGATTCACGGGGCGCTGCTATTCCCAGAGGAAGTCGGAAAGGTGAAATGCAAGTGTAGCAACAGGATTTGGCATCACTCATACGCCCAATTTGATATATGTATGTATGTATCTCTGAATGACTAACAATCGGTCAAGATCTTAAATTCTCGATATGTAATAGAAGGAAAACATTGCCAATTCTCCCAGGCCACATTCATACAATGTCTGTGTAGTGTGTCTTGTCCAGGCTCCAGTTGGAGTCAAATGATTTATGCCTAGCGCGCACAGCCTTGGCTGAAACTCAGGCCCATTCTTTCCAAAGACAAATTTGAATATCTCATGCAATTTGTCAAATAATATGGCGTGAGTTCAATGATATTTCCACGCCACACCCCTCTTACACCCCTCTCACACTTCCCCATATATGTAGAATTTATTATCGGCAAGTGCGTTGAGTGCGACAAATTACCTTCAGACTGCGGTTTTCTTGGTTTGGTTCTCAGTGTGGGCTGGCAGAACATTTCACTCAATGGAGCATAATCGCAAGCTCATTTGCCTAATGGCATGCACCCAGACACAGACCCCAGACTTGTTCCGTTTTCTGTGTGTGTGTGGTTACAAGGATGCAACTGCAATAGCGACTGCAGCTAATTGAAAGTCAATAAGTGCACTATGTATAGGCGGCAGCAACCTTGACATTGAAACCGAATGACAAACAAACTGCAGTTGGCGAAAAGTTCAATCGATATGAAAGTTGCCAGGCATTTTCCAGGTGCAGGCGGCCATAAAGGCGTATATTGAGGGTGGGCGTGGCAAGAGACACGCACTGCGAAATGTGAAAAAAGTGAGCGGTCCGGGTCCGGTCCGCTCGTTGTCAATTTATCAATTGCATAAAATAATAGGCCTAGGCGCATAATTTAATGTCGCGTTGTTTGTTTGCCATATTATGAAGGCCATCGGCTGCTGTACATATTTATATAGACATACATACATGTATGCAGTGATATATGTACATATATATGCAGATTAATCACGATGCAACTAGAAGAAATCGCTGGACAGAGGCAGCCACAGACTGAGTCACGCAACCAGAGAGCCAGTGCCAGAGCCAGGGCACTGGCATTACTTTGATTATCGTGCCCCAAGATAATCCTATCCCCCGTTGTGCTTCCAATTATAAATATTTTTGAGCAGTGCCATAGCCAACCTTAACGTTTCGATCAAATTTATTTATGTGTTGTTTACTCAACTGTTTCAGTGTCGAACGTCTGTGGAACTCTGCTTCCGTTTTCGTTATGAAATAAATGCTGTGAGAATGTTAATGGCTTAATGTTCGTGGGATCACAATCTGTACATTAATTGAGCTATTGAGGGAGATTTATAACATATTCTCTAACGGGAACTCTCGCATGTATAGAGAACACTGTTGAGAATGGTTGGAATTATTCTCAAATTTCATAGATCAAAACTCCCTCCCTCCCCTTTGTGTTGCCAGCACAAATTTGTAGCGGCAATAAACGGGGGGTTTGGGTTTAACATTAACCGCGTGCCGTACATTATGATCATGTCGGTTATTTCATTATGCACATACCAGAGACCAACCCACACGGAGACAGGCGTTGCCCATGCCTGGCCCCGCCCTGCTCTGCCCTGCCCTGCCCTGCCCCAATGCGTTGCACGCACCACAAACTCTCTGTGGTCGGCAACTAAACTCCAGCTGACTGGAGGCATTCACAAAACGTTTGCGGCACCAAAATGCAATTTTAATTGCACAACAATTTCGGATTCGGCGTCGGAGTCGGATTTGGGCTGAAAAGTGCGAGACGGCGGCCCAGCCAGAGCTTGTTCTCGAGCCTGAGACATTTGTAACCCAATTCTGTCGCTCGAGAAGGGGAAAAATCGCACTTCGCACTCTACGATGTCGGTGGATTGAACGATGGAGTTTAATTAAAAGCGTGCGGTTAAATGGAATGAAAACTATATAAAATATGTAATGCCAACTGTGGTGGAGGTCATCAACTGACCGCCTGGACGCGCAACCTGTTACAGGTCTGAGAATCGCGATGCCGATGGCCGGCGGCAGCGTTGTCTTCCTGCCACAAAACACGAAAAACTCAAAAAAATCGAAAACTTGGCATCAGCCGCTGCCAAGGTTGCACCCGTGTCGCACTGTCTGTAGGAGGCTTCCTTAATGAAGTGCCGAAACCTGGGCTCGTTGCAGGCACTTGACTTCACTCGACTCGGAACTGGTTTCGCACCACAATCTCAAGTGGATGCCACCGGGTCAGTGCGGCTGGCCCTTTATACAGGTGATGGTGGTGCTGCTGCTGCTGTTGCTGCTGCTGCTGGTGATTGCAACTTGCAGACAAACGAGGAGGATCGTGCATCCGAAGGTTGCAATGCCCTTGCCCTGAACCTGTTTTCCCCGAACGAAATAAACAAAAAGGTTCTGACTTATGTAATCCCTGTGCGTGTGCGTGCGCTTGTATTCCTTCTCGTGACCCACTTTTGGCAGGCCTACCAGCATAGGGGATCATAATTCATCAAATCTCACATGCACTATAATTTATGCCACATCCACAACAGCTTTCAACTGTGCAACATTGAACTTGACGTAAGGTGAGGTGAGGCTGCTCTGCTGATTGGCAATTGTCTGGCGGCCGAGTGTCATGCAATCTAATGAGCTGGATGGAGAGTTGATTCATGCAACGTGACTGATTGAATTGACGAAAGCAGAGAGTTGAGGTGTGCAAACAATTAAAATAAAATATATTAAAATTAGTTAAGAGTCAGAGAGCTGTCAAAAGACCATTTAGACTGAGGAGATCTGCCATGGCCCAGCCTCTTCTTCCCAGCCCACTCAAACGATCTCCAAACACTTCAGTTTTCAGTGGAAACCTTTGCGTAGGCTCAACAGCCACTAAAACGCGTGCAAAATGTCAACCGAAGGACAAACTTCAGCTAACAACAATTGCTAATGTGCGCCGATCACAATCAGATCGGCCATACCATAACCATAGCTATAGCTATAGCTATGGCCCTGAACGCGCTCGTCTCGGGTTCGAGTCGAAAAAAAAGTGCAAAAAGTAAGTAAAATAAACGCTAAATAAAGGCAAATAAATGCGTGAACAAAGCAAACAAGCAACAATGCAGCATAAGGCTTAAAAATTGGCTTTTAGAGGCAATTTGGTGTCTGCGCGTGCCTTGCCCACCCCCGCCTACACCAGCACCTTCCATTGACCTACCTCAATGTGTATCTCGCACTTCCTGGATTAATGCGAGCTCTGGCAAACAATAAAAAGCTCGATTAATCTATCTCAGATGGACACGCCTCTCTCTTGGAGGCTGCCGCTGCCGAATGCCATAAAGAAACATAATTTTATTTTTATATTTATTAAATAAATCATTTGCCATTTCGTTTGTGCTACCAGCAGCAACAGCAGCAAACAAACAATAAGAAATCAAAGTGATTATTGTGGCTTTTGTGTGCCAGTGTGTCTGTGTGTCTCTTACCGCAAGGTTGCAAGTCTTGGTTTTTAGATTTTTGTTGCTATTTTTTGGCAACATAATTTACTTGTTGGCAAATCAAATTGTAGGGGGCACTGCCACTCCAAGCGAAATGAAATGCTTGTCGTCAATTGGCAAATTAATGAACAATCCGATGGCCATTTGACCTTACATTAAGTATACGCCTCGTGGCCGGCACTCGCACCAGCAGCAGCAGCAGCCAGCCGCACTATGAATGGTTCACCTTATAATTGGATTGCAAACGTCTGTTGCGCCTCCTTGCATTCTTGCTGGAATTTTATCAGTTCATTTTTCGTTGTTGAGTAAACAGCAGATACTTACTCGTTGCACCCCGCATGCTGATGCAATAAAAAGACGACAGTGGCACAGAAAGTTTCATAGATGTGGGGTACGGTCCGCTAAAAGGATTAGAATGGGACATAACATACA
This sequence comes from Drosophila obscura, assembly GCF_018151105.1. NCBI lineage: Eukaryota > Metazoa > Arthropoda > Insecta > Diptera > Drosophilidae > Drosophila > Drosophila obscura. The sequence continues at coordinate 7,868,739 of NW_024542774.1, read as the reverse complement.
TACATAGATTTGTTGCGTATGCATACATTCATATACGCGATGATATAATGCGGTGAAATCATTCTCCCATAGTGTAAAGCAAAAGCCGAGAGAACGCAGTCTTGCACTTGAACTTGCACTTGACATGCAAATTGCCGATCAGAGACCAGCCACTGCTGCTGCAGTACCGTGTACGTACTCGTCAGTCGTAGATTAAATGAGATGCGAATCTCGAATGCTGCATTAGCACTAACTACGCGTAGTATGTATTTGGGTAGGACACCCCTAATAGATTAAGTGGTTCTAGGCGGAACTGGGACCGCCCCTGCCATTGATTGATCGCCTCGCTCTCCTCCACTGGAGGCACTGCCTCTGCCTCTGTCTTTGAGTGTCGTCTAACCCTCAAGCGTGCCATTTCCTTCCTGCTTCCCCTATAGATACGAGTGAATAGAGGCGCTGCTGCTGCTGGACCCGACTGAAAGCTGGCGTGTTGCATAGTAAGTAATTGTGCAATTGTTTGTGTGTGCTTGCAACGAGGTCACTGCGATGTCGCGCCGGCAGCAACAAAATCACACAACCCAACCAACATCTATCGACTATTGCTAAACGAAAAGCACTTTCCCAATTTTCGCAAAATGCGAACGATCAATGCAAATCGGAAGTGCCTCGAAATGCGTTTCCATGTGTGTGTGTGTGTCAGGTGAGTGTGCAGCAGTGTTTGTGTGTGTGTGTGTGTGGCAGAGAACACTTTATAAGAAATAAAATTCATAAAAATTCATCCAACAACAAAAGCTGACAAATGCATTGAGCAAATGCGATTGTCGCACCGCTTGTTGTTGCTTTAGTTGTTGTTGTTGTTGTTGCCAACGCAACAAGTTTCGTGTGTGTTGCCAATAAGTTGTCGCTGTCGGCGCCTCTGCTGGCTTCTCTCTCTCTCTCTCACCCAGGCTGCTGCTTGCTGACTGCTTGCTGGCTGCTTGCTTCTGATACGCTTGCAGCGGGTATATAGATGTTGAGCAGATGATTGCCAAGCAGTGATGGAAAGATTTCCGACCCAATAAACTAAATACAGATCATCTATATTTTACGATCAGCATTAACCATCGGAATGTTCGTTAATATGTCAATTAAGGGGAAGCAGTTCATTTCATTTCATCTGCTGGTGTTCTAGCCAAAACTGAACCAACAATTGTGGCCTGTGTTTATTGATAGCTTTGGCAAAATTGATCAGCATCAGATGACTATATTTCGATCTGCTATGCTAGGGTATCAAGAGTTTCGACCTCCGCTTGTTGTTGCTGCTGCTGTTGCTATCGTGCGTACTTGGGACTCTCAATAACGCTACGCTCGCCGTCAACGTCAACGTCACCGTCGCCGTCTCCCTCTCATGTGGCCGCTGCCACTGCGGCACACGAAAAAAGCCTGAACAAAAATCGAGACGAAAGCAGAGGGTATTTAACCGGCCTCAAATCAATTTGCAATTTCAGTCGATCTCCGCGTTGCAGCGTTGCATGAACTCAATCAAACTCTCTCGTGCGAAACAGAAAGTTGAACAAAAAGATTATAAACTTTTTTTGGTGAATGCCTTACGGAAATAATTAGTGAGGAAACGGGCAACAACAACAACAGCAACTAAAACTATAACATTTGAAACAAACAAACAAAAAACATCTAAAATAAAAACGGAACTGGGAAAAAATTCCCCAAAACGCATTCGAAATTGTAAATTGAACTTTTATTGAATAGCATTGCCAATTGGTGTCAAGCGCGGCCTAGAAAAAGAAATAAACTACCCGATATACAAATTCCGAGCACGTTGCAGACAACAGACAACATTACGCAAGCAACAACAGCGACAACATTTAAACAGCTGACTTTCGTTCAATGAACGGTTAAAGAGCCAAAAGTTACACAAATGCAGATAGGGAGCTCCTCCACCCATTAGCATTACCACTGCCATTCATTCCCATTCCAATTTGACTCTTCAATGTGAGTGCATCTCGAGGGAGAGAGGAGAGCTTTGACAACTGAACTTGAAAGTGAAAGTGAAAGAGAGAAAGAGAAGCAGCTGCAGATAGGAGACAGATCGAGCACGATCAACAGAGAGAGAGAGATAGAGGCTTGAACGAAGCGCTTAGAGCTTTGAGCTTAGAGCAGCGATTAGAGATTAAGAGAGTAAGAGAGAGTGTGCTACCTACCGGAATAAGAGAGCAAAGGAAAGACAGCAGAAGCTGCCGAATAAGAGAGAGAGTGTTACAGTTGCAGCTGCTTTTGCTGGAGTGCCAACATCTGGACATCTCAGAGCATCAGCCAAGGTCAGCCACCAAGATCCACCCAGCAACATGAGCAATCCCCAGGAGACGGAGCACACGTACGCGGTAAAGGCACCTCACGCCGGCGAGCAGGGGCACACTTTTGTTGTGAGTCCCGTGCCAGCATCAGCATCAGCGTCAATGCCAATGCCAATGCCAGCGCCTATTCCATTGCCAGCTGCTCCCATTCTGACAGCTGTGCCCGTGATGAAGCCCCGGGATCCGCCGGCAGCCGAGGATAGGGCAGATGGAAGACGAAGATGAGCAGCCCTGTTGCAGCTCCCAGGCGATAGTGCCACTCTCATCATCGCTGCCTTCGAAACTGTTGCGTTTCCACGCCAAACGCTCGGCCCAGGCACTGCTCCACCAGATGGAATCGCTGGACTCGCAGCTGGGCAGCAGTGGGGGAAGCTTATCGGAGGACACCGCGCCCAGTGCCCCGCCTATGTCGCCGCCAAACGGCGACCAGCTGCTGGTGGACGTGGGCATGGGCTCCTCCATTGGCGACTCCGAAGAATCGGAGGAGGACGATGAGCTGAAGCCCCTGGCCGTGGACAATCACATTATGCACGAGGTGGATCTGTCCGAGCGCCAAACTACACCGCCGGCCGTGCTCAGCGAGGCCAATCTGGAGAAGTTCCGCAAGCACCAGATGGACAACATCTACCTGCATCCGAACTTCACCATGGACACGTCTCCACCACCAGCTGTGGCCCCCGCCAACTCGCCCGTGCCAGAGCCGCGCAGGGAGCACCGCTCGTTCCTCGCCTTGAAGAAGGAGAAGGAGGTGGAAGAGAGAGTCGCGGAGAAGGGAATGGACCCAGTGGAGGAGGCGACCTCCCAACTGCCCAACGAGATCGACAACATGGATCCGTCGCTCATTCCGAGCGAGGAGCTGGCCGCAGAGATCACCGACGCCGTGGAGTTCTACTTCTCCAACGAGAGCATCCTCAAGGACGCCTTCCTGCTGAAGCACGTGCGGCGCAACAAGGAGGGGTACGTGAGCCTTAAGCTGGTGTCCAGCTTCAAGCGCGTGCGCCAGCTGACCCGCGAGTGGAAGACCGTGGGGGATGCAGTGCGTCGCAAGTCGAGGAAGATCGAGCTGAACGACCAGGGAACAAAGGTGCGACGCATCGACGCTCTGCCCAGCTTCGACGAGACGATGCCCTCGCGCACCATCGTGGCCTGCGATCTGCCCATGGACAAGCTGACCATCGAAAAGGTCTCCGATTTGTTCTCCCGGTGCGGCGAGATCGCCCTGATCCGCATCCTCAAGCCTGGCATGGCCATACCCGTGGATGTGCGCCAGTTCATGAACAAGTATCCGGAGCTGCAGCAGAAGGAGTGCGCCCTGGTCGAGTATCTGGAGTCCTCCTCCGCGCGCGACGCTCGCCACCTGAGCGGTCCCTTCCAGGTCTACGAAATGGTTGCACCCAAGAAGAAGACGGGCAAGAAGGCGGCCGTCATCCAGATAGCCGCACCCGTCGCCCGCATGGTGGAGAACTATCGCTACTACAACGACGCCAGCTACGAGAGATCGCGCGGCGGCAGCTTCTCCGGCCACGAGACCATGCCGGACCTGCGATTCAAGCTGAAGCGCAACAATTCGGACTTCCAGCAGAGCTTCTACCAGGCGGCAGCACCGCACTTCCACGGCGGCCATGGTAATGGCAATGGCAATCCCTACCAGCACTACCAGCCCAGGGGCAGCATCGGAAACCAGGAGAGCGGCGCTCCGGCTGGTTTTTTCTCCTATGCACCCAGACGGTACAGCAATACGTCGACCATCTCCGCCAACACGGCGGCTGCCTTGGGCGATGCCTTGCCCTCGCCCTCTGCTGTCGTCGGTCCGCCCAGTGCCAGTAATCCGGTGTCCAGCATGAGCAGCCTGCAGCGGCGTCTGTCCAACTGCTCGGATCAGAACTACAGCGCGGAGGCGAACGCCCCAATGTCCCGCAGGACGAGCAACTGCTCGGAGACGGGGGCTCCGCAGCGGCGGGACTCCAACTGCTCGGACAGCTGTCCCTGCTCGAGGAGAGTCTCGGACTTTGGACAGGCAGACACGGCCTACCGCAAGACCTCCGTCTGCTCGAATGGCAGCTGCCAGGGCAACAGCGGGGAGCGGCGCTTCTCCAACGGATCCATGCAGTTCGAGCGCACCTTCTCGAACGCCAGCGAGAGCAACGGCTTCTATCGCCGTCCCTCCAACGACTTCAACTTGGAGCGCGAGCCGATACCCACCGATCAGATGGTGGGTGGCGGTGGAGGCGGCTACCAGGTGTGGCCGCGCCGCTACTCCAACAATTTCCAGCAGCTGAGCAACAAGCTGGCGGCCTACGACAATGCCCAGTACATTGGAGGACGTCGCATATCCTCGGACTCGGGCTACGATCGCCGCTACTCCTTCGGATCGGAGTTTGAGGGATCGCCGCGCTCCCGCACTGGCAGTTTCCTGAGCAACTACAAACATGGCGGCGGCGGCGGCGTCGATTTATACGATGGACAGCCGCGATCTCGCACTGGCAGCTTCCTGGACGGATCACCACGCTCCAGGTCCGGGTCCTTTGCACAGCGTGCCGCAGAGAGCCTCGTCCGCACACCCATAGGTCCGGATGGTAGCAAGGGTTTCGGACAGCGTGCCAGGAAGTTCGGCCAGGATGTGTCCCCCGTTAACTAGACCATGCGGCTGCGTGGGGCGTGGATTGTTTGTTGATTAGTTTTAGTGGGAACTCTTTGTCTACTGCTCGTACTCGTACTCGTACTTGTTTGTGAAATTAATGGCTGTACACTGTGATGCTGTCCACCCTTGTATATGTATGTATGTCTGTATGTATATCCCACACACACACACACACACACGATTCGATTCCGATCCTAACAACTCCCCCAATCTATAGCCCCACACATGGGATAGCAATCGAATTTTTAGTCCATAAGCGTAACTTCAAATGGAAATGGGATCTTGCGGTCTAGTTAATGTGGAGTTCGTTCTCTTGCTCAAGATCAAATCTATAATCCATATATATCATTCTTTTACGCAACACTGCCAATACTTAAAGATCGGAGATACAATTCTTGGATCGAATATTATTAGATTAGGGCTCTCATTAGGGCATTATTCAGTTGATAGATGGTAGGTTCTATAAATCATATTTTGTATCGATCGTTATGTTTTCACAAACTATTTAATAACCTGTTGACTACTTATATAGGAAGATAAATCCACCATTATGGTAGATACATGTGTATTTCCCCCAGGGGTTGACACACTTTATGGCCCATTAACCATACGAAGATTTACTAGTGTTCTTTTATAGTTAATAAAAAATACTTAATTAGCTTAGAAGTAGGATATTGAAATACACCGAGTGGCTGCCATAAATTAACAGTTCTAGAAAAGTGGCCATAATACGGATGCAATTTGGAGAAAGGTGCGCGAAATTAACTTGATTAGAGTCTCAGGGTCCATAGATTAATCATACGCTGGGCAAGAGGCAAAACAGCTCCACATTTTCCAGCCACAGATCTTTTTTTTTAATTGTTTTTGTTTCGCTATATTTTCAATACTTGTTCTTCAGTTGTAACTATAGTTAGCATAAATCCATATATCTACTTAGACTTAAAATGGAATTGGTTGTCCTCTCGAATGGAATGGTGACGGAGGAAACAGCAAAACGGATTATTACAGGAGAGAATAAAAATATTTTTCATTTTTAGCTTTTAGCTTTTAATTTTGATTTCTTACAGAAGCATTGCAATAAATTATACTCGTATTATATACTCGTACTCGTACTCGTACCTACGCGTGTGTGTTAACCATAAATAAATAATATTTGAACAAACAGCGTTTACTTCTCGTCTCGTCTCGTCTGGGGTAGGGTAGCCAATGGGTGGTATTATTAGTTGGGTCCATTGTTACAATAATGAACTTGAAATGGAGCTTAGCCAGCAATTTGCTGTCTTTTTGCCAAAATCATTTACCGCACCGAATCTTGCGCAATCGAAGGCAGCCCCCAAATTGAAAGCGAAACTGAAATTCGCGCCACTCGAGAACCGAAGGTAACTAGGCCAACGAAATAGCCAACAACAGCAACAGCAACAACAACAACAACAAACAATCTCAACCAGTCTGCCTTGCCTGTGAAAGCAACAATTTGAATTATATTGAATAATACTGAATAATATTCGTAATTTCTGCGAAAAGTTTGTCTTCACACAGTGACATGAGGGAGCGAGCGAGCGAGCGGCACACAAAAAGCGTGACGCATGCGCCCCCAACTTGGATCCGAACTCGCCCGCGGTTCATAATTGTTCATAAAGCGGCCGTTAGCATTGTTACTGCCTGTGCTGCTGCTGCTGCTGCTTGCCGCTGGAGCTGTATTTCGAGTACCCATACCCATACTCACACTCACACTCGTATCTTAATCGTTGCCGTGCGTGCGTTTTTTTTTTTTTTGCTTATTTTTTTTGCGGTTCCAAGGTATTTGTTGTTCAATTTTGAGTTCATTTTTTGTTTCATTTTTCGATTTATTAAACAATTTCAATAGGTATATGTACTCGTGCACATTATATGGGATTTTTGCACACACGCATCGGCCAGTGCCGCCCACCAGCACTCTCTGGGGCCAAGAAGAAAACCCGTTTGGAAGCCTGGCCAGCGGCAGCGACAGCGCCTGCCTGCATGCCTGAACTAATTGTCGCACAATTTTTCACCGCGTGGGCCAGGAGCTGGAGCTGGAGCTGGCCCCAATATTAGATCCCATCGTGCCATGAATGCCGGTGGCCAACGGGAAGCATGTTGTGCGTACCTCTTGCATAATATCCACATGCACATATCCATAGGCGGCCGTAAATTGGGCGAGTAATCACAGAGCACGGGTTCATGTGATCGGATGATTAAACTTCCTGCCCGGGGGGAGGCTGCTAAATTCCCTTTTTAAATATATGCTAATTAAATTTATTGAAACAGGAACCGAAAAACTGAAAGTTAAATGAGAAACCAGTCGGGTTATTTTCCAGAATAACTTAATGGAAAAAGTTCATTCAGATCTTGATGTTAGGCTAAATATAAATGTTGTAAATTATAGCAAACGAGTCAGGCAGGCAGGCATCCATTTTGTTGGTGGGGTGGTGGGATGGTGGGGAGTTGGTGACTGCCCCACGGATGACATAATCTGATGTGTATTGAACTGACATTTGCTGCTGACTCTCAACTCTCGTCTCCAAATGGAACGAAAGTTGTTCGCCGATACAGATGCCGATGCCGATGCTGATGCCGATGCTGATGCCGATGCTGAGAACTGACCTTAGCCAGGTCTACACTTTTGGCAAGATATCGCATCCTTGAGGTGGCTAAAAATGTCTCAAAGCGTTCAATGCCGGCCTCTGTGGCACATCGGTGGCAGTGCGTAGAACGTGCCGCCGTGTGGCAAGTGTGTTGCCGTTGCCTGCCTCAACCTTGGCCGTCATTTGGCGGTGGCATTAAGAAATTTAACCACATTACACGGCCACACTGCGTATACTCGATGGGACTTGACTTCCGGCAGTCACTCGCATGCGCTCCTCCGATCCGCTCTCTGCTCTGCTCTGCTCTGTGCCAAGTCATCTTCAAGTTCAGAAGGCAAATTGATACAATATTTATTTATAAATAAAAGCAACCTTAGTTTCAGCCTCAACAATTAAGGCGCACTGTACTTGAAGTGCGCGTAGAAATTTCCGCACAAGATTATTAACATTGCCAGTCATGTCGTCAGTCAGTCATCATTTTGATTCGGTTCGTATTGATGAAATGCCATATTGTAATGCCAAAATGAATGGGGATGGGGATGGGGTGTACTACTCGTACATTTTTCAGTCTCACTTGTATAAACACCGCGACGATGCTGTTGCTTGTCTGACCTCAACACGTTCGTTCTCACTACGCAATTGGCTAACTAAAATAAATACGAGTCCACTAAACGAAATTACAATTCTGTTTGTACAATTCTTTGTACATGAGGCGAAAGCAAATTATAATTCTCAGAATCAAGCTATAAAAATGATATTTGGGAATACCCAAAACTGCGTCTCTAGAATTGTTTTGGCAAATGTATTTGGCAGTTGTGGGTGAAGATGATTCACATGCACACTGACCTAGCCCAAAAACAACAGATACGCAGAGCCTTTATGTGGGATAACTACCTGTTGGGTGACGTGCCGTACCACCTGCTAGATCAATATTTATGATGGCTGGACACCTATGATATATGGGTATCCATCATGGGATAGATCAAAGGAGCTGAACTTTTATTTAATGTGGTTTGAACCAACCGGCATATTTAAATATAATTTCTGTTGGTTTTTGTTTGTACTCCTAAAAGTATTTTTCAAAACGGAATGACTGGCGCCATCTGCTGTTTGTACTGCAATTTCATAGCAGCGAGCTCTGTACTGTAGGCAAACACCATTTAATTAGTTCCAAAACTGACCGCTGTTATCTGCGTGGCGCAAAATTCAAGCAGTCTGGCAGCACTGCTACCGTAAATTCAAAATTTGAATTTTAATTTAAATTAATAATTATAAAAGAAAAATCACACAAATAAAGTAAAAAAGTGTAAATAACAAAGATAAATTGCATGTGTTTTTGTTTATTGCTGTTGTGCTATTTGAGTACTTTTATTTGTTTGTTTCTTTCTTTCATATTTTGTAATACTTTTTCTTTTGGAGCAAAAGACACAAATTCAACTACATTGGCTTGTGGGGGTTTGGATGGGGATGGGGGGAATGGTATGTTGATTAACACTAATATATTTTAAATATAGAGCTTTCCACATCGTTAACTTAACATTCTTAGGTATTTTGTTGTCTGCTGCATTCAATCTCCGCTCAGGCGCTAATACATACGCTAATATATTGACTAACAATTAAAATAATTCAAGGTACTATAGATACGACATTAGCTAATGCCTAATAATATGTATGCTTTGTGCATTCAATTTGACTATTCATTTGATGGTTTTTGGCCCACTTGGGGGACCCTACACTGATACCCATACCCATACCCATACCGGGTAATCGATCTGCCCCTTAGATCAGGCTGATGCTCAGGCCGCGGGGCAGCCGCAAGCCAGAATGCTCTAGGGTTGCTTGGTGGGAAACTTCCACGCTGGAGCTGCTTTCTTCTGCGTCGTCGTGGAGCTGCGGCGGCTCCAGTTGCACTTCCTCTTCCTGCAGCACTTCCATATCCTCTAACTCGTCTGCTTGCCCATGGTCTTCCTCCAGCACCTCCCTTTCATTGGTAATTGGATAGCTGAGGCAACGCCTTGCGGTGGTTGGTGGTGAGGATGTTGTCAATGATGACGCCACTGGTAGGACCTCGGAAATGACGCTATCAAATTCCAGCAGGACTTCATCATCGTCAAGCGTTCGCGACCAGCGTGGTCGCTGCTTGGTGGGGCTCATAATCTGCGGAGGGCGGGGCGATGCGGTTGAGGTGGTGGGTGCTGATAGTTCTGATTGTTGTCCATCCATTGGACTCTCCCTGCTGAGCGTGGTGCCCAAACGACGGAACATGGCCACCACCTTGCCATCGACACTCGGCTGGGCGAATCTTTGGTGAGTCGGAGGAGGTGGAGCTGCAGCTGCAGCTGCTGCCGGAGCAGGTGCCAGTGGCAAAGACTCCTCCTTGCTTAGCTGGGGAGCAGAGGCTGTCCTCTGCCTGGCCACCGCTGCTTGCTTGCGCCGTGGCGCCACACCTTGCACCTTTCCCAGCAGATTGCTCTTCTCCTGGCACTGTCGGAGGTAATCGTTCAGCGACTGCTGCGTTATTTTCTTTGGCTGCGACCAGAACTTGACGCTCTCCAGGTAGCACTGGCGGAGAATCTTGCTCATGCCGTCGGCGGACCCAAAGCCTCTGCTGCTGCTGCTGCTCCTCTTCCGGTAGGTGATGGCCGCCGGAGCCAGGTTGACATTGCAACGGGGCTGGGCCTGGATCTGCACGCGGAGTCGAGGCTGTACGCGTACCCGCGACTGGACGCGAATCCTTGACTGCGATTGGGATTGGGGCTGGACGCGTACTCGCTGCTGTTGGGGTTGTGGTTGGGGTTGGACGCGTACTCGCTGCTGTTGGGGCTGTGGTTGGGGCTGGACGCGTACCAGAGGCTGAGACCGTGGATTGACGCGCACCTGTGGCTGCACATAGGCCACCGGACGACCCATCGGACGCGCCCGCTCCTGCGGCAGCAGACTGCCGCTGCTGTTGTTGCCCATTTGGGCGGAGGGACTCTGGCTCTGGCTGTCGGCATCGTTGCTGTTGAGCGCCTGCAGGGAGTGCCAATTGATCAGCCAATTGTTGCAGCTGAAGCACAGAAACTTGTCCTCATTGAGTGGCTGCAATCGGAGAAGGAGAATGCGGGTAAGACATGGAAACATAATTGATATAATTTATATTTGATAATAGATCGATGCTCGTATTAGAATCAGCGTCCAGCTGCACAACACAACCATTTTGGATCCTCCCCAGCCGATGGGTGTCCTGTCACCTGTAGCCATGCATAACCACAGAATAAACCTTTCGAAAATTACGATACGCCTATGCACTTAGTGATCGCTCTCCGAGTGACCACTAATGAGGCTCGAACTGGCACTCGCACTCGCACAGGAACCGAACCGAACCGTGGAGAGCTATCTGCAGGCAAAGGTGCAAAATATATCATATCAATTTTGAAGCGACTGCCGGGCGAGCCCTGAGCTGAGCTGAGCAGGCCACGCAGGGCCAGGCATATTAATTACCCAAGAGCCAACATTCCTCGGGTATCAATAATTTCGTGCACCTGCCCAAGAAACCATTGCGCCCAGGCAGCAGCACAAGCAGCAGCAGCAGCTGGCCCAAAAGGCCCAAAAACCAGTCAAAGCCGAAGGGATATTCGGTTAGGTTAGCCAGCAGCAGCAGCAAAGCAAACCCGTTTCTCCAATGGCCACGCGCCCCGCCGAATCGAAGTGGAACCGCGCCGGGAACTGGGTGAACAAGAACTATGACATTAGGCACGCGCAGGCGCGACAGCTGCTGCCTGCCTGCTGCCTGCATTAGATAAGGGAGGAAGGGTAGAAGCGGTAGGGAGCCAGGATCAGGAACGATTGTCGATCCCTGTTTACCTTTGCTCGGATCTCAGAAAGGTGTGCTCCAAGGGCCATGTGTAAACGGTATAATAATGCAAATTGCAGGCCAGGTGCAATCCAGACAGCAGCAGGCACCCGGCAGCCACAGACAGAGAGAGAGAGAGGAGGCAGCAAGAGGTGGAGGCTTAGCGGTAAGGAGCAGGCAGATAACTGATTGCAACTGAACTTTATGGCACTGTCATTGAGGGCTTGACGAGCATTGTCCCAGCACAGCACAGCACAGCACACTCTGGGCAGCGGCTCAATTGGGTTTCCCTGAATTCAAGCGGCCTACGAGGGTGCGGGTGGAGTTCTGTTCTGGTTGCCACGCTACGATCGCGGCAGGTGGTGGTGGTGTTGGTGTATGCTTTCGCAATAACGATCCTCGAGGGCAAAGCCACAGGGTGTGTTTAACGGTTTTTAGCGTTTAGGTTTTTAAGGGGTGACAAACAAAAAGGGAGCTTCTGTGAGCAGTCGAAATTTGATAGTTACTCCTATGATCATTGATCAGTAATTCCCACTGCAGGATTTCTATTAATAATTTGATATTTAATATTTTGATGGGATTCCCACTTCAATCTTTTAGCAGCCACTTCAAAAATACCCTTCCTCTGTTATTCCTGTAGCTGTCAATGCCCTTCTGACCCATTTACAAGCATTCTATTCCTTTGTGATATGGGAATGATATGAAACCGTAGAAAATATGTTTCCCCCGAAATAGCAGAGTAGCCAAAGACCCAGAAGACCTTCAAATTGTAGACAAGACTAGTTTGGGCTTTGTTTTCTTTCGGGCACTCTGCTGAGGCTCCTTTTTAGGGCTTCTTGCTGGGAAATCCAAAAAATATGTCTTTGAAGTTGTTTGTTCCAGGGGATGGACGGATGGAAGGGCTAGGGATAGCCCAAGAACTTTTGTTTGGATTTGCGCCATTTTAGGGACCGGAATCCCTTTCAGGTTTTTTTTGGCATTGTTCCGAGGACACAATTACCACCACCGTGGCACGTATACGTATGTGTGTACATAGTTCCTTCCCTCTAACACCCAAAAGCAGTCGGGTCGGTAATTTTTGGTTGAAGTGCACACAATATAAAACCCAGACACAGCCTCAGGTATTCAATAGCTGGCTGATATGCGAAAATAACACAAAACACACAGAACCCAAAGAGAGTGAAGCGATAAAGCAGCAGCAGCAGGGGAGCAGAGAAGCAGGGCAGCGGGGAACCCTGATGTGTTGAGGTTGAGTTTTGAGTTTTGAGTCGCAAATACAGCTGCCGTTGGAGTGGAAAGGGTCTGGGTCTGGGTCTGGCATGGTCCCGTCTGGGGAAGGTTCGTTCACTGCCCGCAGAAATTGGAGCAATCAATGCTCCTTCTGCTGCTCCTTCCTCCTTTTCCCACTGGGAAGTGCACGCATTGTGGTGCATCTGCCACTGCCCCCAGCCCTTGAGCAGGTTCGGAAACAGGTAGGAGAGTGTCTGTGTGTGTAATCCGATACCCGAAACTCATTTCCACAGAAAACAAACCAAGGATCGGGTCAAGGATCGTCCACTTTTCATTCCCAATGCACATTAGAACAAGATGTTGGGAATTATGAGCATGGGAACAGACAGGCATCGGATCGAACTAAGTGGCGGCATATGCAAAGTGTCCAATTACCAGAGGGGAAATAATGCACCAGCTGCTGCTGCTACTGCTCCCAGACAGGATATGGATATGCGCTCTCAGAGAGCGGGAAAACTTTTGGAGAGCGCTTGGATGCTGTGGGAGCTGCTACCTTTACCTGTCGACTCGACGCGGCCTGTCCTGCCCGCCTGGCCACCCTTTGCTGCTGAGCCTCTGGCGGAGTTCATCCCCTTTTAACCCAAAAACCCGCACACACATGCAAATGCTCTCCGGCACACACACACACACACGACACGAGACACGGACACAAGAGCCAGAGAACAGAACTTTTTGCGAAGGACGTTGTAACGGTGTTGTTGTTGTCGTTGCTGCTGTTGCTGTTGTTGTTGCAAGACGATGACTCACTCATCTGACGAGCAGCTACTACTATCGATTTTTGTTAGATGTAAGGGGGGGGGGGGGGAAAATCCATACCTGAAACTTGAATTTGGCCTGGATCAACTGGACAATGTTCGGGCCGGAGCGTGGCTCGTAGATATTGATGGTCTGGTTCGTGTGGCAGCCACAGATGAGGCAGGTGCGCTTCAGGTATTCCGAGGAGGCGGATTTCTGGGCGGCGGCCACTGCGGCGGCTGGCTCCACTTGGGGATGGTTGTTGGCAGACATTTTGGCGACTTCTGCAACTTCCTCGATACTTCCCGGATACGGACACTCGTCGGCCTTTGACGTCACTGCAGAACTAACGGTAACGGAAACTCGAGCCGTAACCGTAGTTGCCCAACGTAACTGTAACTGTAACTGTGTCCACTAGGGGGTTGGGTGGCGCGAAACGAGGCAAACAAAAAATTCGTATACCACCGCAACGCAGAGAGAGAGAGAGAGAGAGACACGAGACGAGGCGAGACGAGAGAGCGAGACGAACGTAGAGACGGAGCAGAACGTCCTTTGGGTTCCACGCACAAATTTTGAATGTGGCACGAACGCGCCCGATGTGGCACGTTTGCCTTCGGTTTTCGTTTTCCTCTTTGCTGTGTTCGTTCCGTTCCTTTTTTGCTTTAAAGGTATCTCAACAGAAAGGTAGGGTAGGGTTTGGCTGCCGTATATACCTTGGGAGTGCTTCTGAGTCTGTGTGTTTCTGGGCAGCATGCGAACACTGAGAGATACTGAGAGAAATGCCAATGCCATTGACGTATTCGCAGTACGAAATTAAATGAATACAAGCTGGACACTAATTTTACTTCAACTTAGTTACAGATTAACTATGTTAATTTTTGCTACAAGTGGGGAGTATTTTCTAAAATAAATATCTAGTTAAATGTCGGAATTAGGAGCGAATCGTTATCGATCTGCAAATATTTTGACACTCCCCCGCCCATGCTGACTTGACCTATCTGAACTTTTGCCACTCGAGTTACCTCTTCAGATTCGGCGGGGCGGGGGAACCGGTACCTCTTCCTGAGCCCCACGCTGCAGCTGCTGCCCAGCGACAATACTCCAAATTTAATGTGTCGGGCCGGCTTCCTCAACTTGGGACTTATCATTATGGAAGAAGACACGGCAACACCGTGTGGCATGGAGCATGTGTGCATTGTGGGCTCATCAACAGGCTGTCTGTCTGTCTGTCTGTCTGTCCCTGCGACTGCGGCTCATCCATGCACCGACAGCGACAACAGGCGGCAGCTGCTTGCTTGCTGCTGCCTCAAAATACTCGTACGAAAGGTGCGTTTTGGTTTTTTGTTTCTCATCTTTTCTCTTTTTTTTTTGTTGTTTTTGTTTTTGGGCAACTCAATCATATGTTCTCTTTGCTGGATCGTTTTTGAGCCAATGTTGCAGCTTGCAACCGGATTGTTGCTTTATGCTGGCCCGGCGACAGATGTTTTCTTCCTTTTCTCTCGATTTTACCTTCTTCGCCTTTGCGCCTCCACCTTGATTTCGGGGGACTGGGTTACGCTGCCGCTACCACTGCCGCGTTCTGCCGCTACTTTTACTCGTACTACGCGTCTTGGGTCTGTAGTAAACAAAGGAGTAAAACACTCCACTCACTAGCCCTCGACTGTGTTCATGAATGAATTGATGAATGGTCGATGGGCGCTGAACGAGCAGCGGAACGAACGCATCCTCCTCATTCGTTTTTGTTGGCATATGCGTAGCAAATTTCCATATCGGGACCAAATCTGGCAAGGAAGTTGCCAGGGTGCCAGTGGATCGAAATCGAGATCCAGCCTAACCGGAAGACCAAAGTTTATTGTAATCCAAGGAACCCCAAAATCCAAATCAGCAATCCAAGCCTTTCGAATAGAAACAAATCTTCGATTAAATTGTGTTTTTTCCGTTTTCGGAAAATTATTTAGGGATGGGTTTTTTTTAGGGGTAACGACATATGTATCTCCGGGCAACATATCTGCTGCCATACATTTTTCAGCAGGAGAAATGTCGCTAAATTCTGGCCGGAGATATGTTGTTAGGGCCTGTCAGGATATACATACATACATCTATGTCGCCCGGAGATATGTCGCTATTCCGTTTTTTTATAGCTAAAATTTCATATTAAAATATATTTTATATTAATCTTTTAATCCTTAAAGTGGGAAACTTACTAAGTATTTTCTGTTTTTTCTTCTTTTTTTCTTTATTTTATTTTCTTTTCTTCTTTTTTTCTTTATTTTATTTTCTTTTCGAACTACATCTAAAATATCCAACTGGACGTGCAGTGACGCCATCTGTCGTTGAATTTCGGAAACCGCCTAGCTATGGTGTTTGCAGCATGGGTAAAAAATCTCCGTCAGATGTCGCCGCTGAGAAATGTAGAATTGATGTATTCCCATGTGGAAATTAAATCAAAAGTCAACGTTTATTTAAATTTTTGTATGATTATCAACCAATAATTACCGATTTGTTCTACAGCTTTCCGTATTCCAGTCTTTGGCTCCAAGGAGCTTACTTATATATATTTAAGTACTTTAGGAATCTGTCTTCAACTATATTCTCATATTGACTTCATTTGGTTAGCCATCAGAGTCCAGTTATCAGAACTTCATCGAAATGTCGTAACCCATGCGTGCGGCACTCTCAAAAGTCGAGTGGAAATCACAACAAAAGATCCATTCCATCCATCCATCCTTCAATGTCGTCACCCGCTGCCAGAGCATTTCGTGCTCCTTCGGCTCTCACTTCGACTCTCCGACGTTTCTCACGGCCCACCAAGGAGTTGCTTGCGTGCTACGTGTGTGCATGTTATCCCGCTGCTGAGAAACCTGGCAGTGGAAATTGCAATTCGGGAGGCACCTTGGGACTTGCTCAATAAGATCGCGCCCCTTGCACTTGGACCCCCCATACGCACGTGCGAAAGTTGAAGTAGGGCCAGGCAGCCGCTGCGGCAGCGACAGCGACAGCGACAGCGGTAGCTATAAAATAATTGACTTGACTTTATAATTGCAACAGCCGAACAGGAACGTGGTGGTGGCGGCGTCGCCTACTGTGCCCGGCCAGCATGAGGTTCCGTGTGGCTGTGGCAGAGCAATGCGGCACCCAGAAACGTCACGATTGGTGCGCGCCCCAGACTCGCTGGCACAAGTCTCTAGGGGATGGAACTGAAGCAACAGCAACCCTCTGGGGAAAAGGTTCGCTTCACTTTGGCAGGCTAGCTCTGGTAGCTCTGGATAGCAGGATGGATGGATGGAATGGATGGATGAATGGAATGGAATGGGAGTGCTTGGGTGGCTGTTGTTGGCATCTACCTCTCCCGGTTCCTCTCCCTGTGGCGCGCTCACCGTCGCTTCTCTTCTGTTTTCTCTCGCTCTCTCACTGCGTCTGCTCTGTGCGAATTCCATTTTGTTTTAAGAGCTTCTGCTTCTGTTTCTGTTTCGGTTGTGTGTTGCTGGATGTGATGTTATGCCAGAGAGAGCCAGGCCAGGCCAGGCCAGGCGACGTTGTGGGCCAAGACGGCGGACACCATTCAGTCAGTTGCCGACGCTGAAGGCGCAAGGATATCCGAAGCGCTTGCCAGGATTCCCATCGAGAACCAAAACAAACCTCAAGTGGACACGTGTTTGGCGCGAAACGAAATCGGCCGACGAACAGAGACTATACAAATATACCGGAACTACATACCGATATATAGGATAGGGAAATTGTGTGTTGACCAGTGACTTGCATAGTGCTAACGTTAATCCTCCAGAGAGGCCTTCATCCTGGCCATGTCCCGACGCAAACAGGCCAAGCCGCGCGCCTGTCTCAAACGTAAGTTGGGCAAACCCAATTGGTTGGTCAGTTGCTCCCCAGTGACCCAAGCCTGACATCGACTCCGTGTCCTGTGGCCCATGTTCCGTGTATCCATGTGTATCCGTGTGTCTCCATGTGGGGTGGCCAGGCGGCGTGTGTTTGTGTGTGCATCTGATTGATTTGCTTTGATAACCCTAGGAGACACATGGACAGGGGCGGATACAGGAAGAGTGGGGGTGGAGTGAACACAGCACAGGACACAGCATTACTCTGCCAAACTTTGCTCGCGGGACCACAAAATGTGACAAATGCAAATGGCCTCCGCCTGCGATGAGCCACCGACCCGTCCCGTCCCGTCCCGTCCCGTCCGGTGCTTCTGCTCCAGCTGAAGCTCCAACTCATGCTCCTGCCCCCAGCTCTCTCTCTCTCTCTCTCTCTCCGACCGACCATGCTGCAGCTTGCAGGCATTGGCCAATCCCTGGGGACCCACACACCTAACTGTCAGTGATAGAGAGCCGGCGAGTGCAAGAGAGATGGACAGACATGGCAGTGGGGCCCGGCCCCCAGAGGGGTGGCTTTGTAGGAGAGAGAGAGTGGCGGGGACTGGGGCCCTGCTCGGAGACCATGAAAACCCAAACAAACCCCAGAATGAGGTTGAAACATTGAGTGTTCTG
Organism: Drosophila obscura; assembly: GCF_018151105.1. Taxonomy (NCBI): domain Eukaryota; kingdom Metazoa; phylum Arthropoda; class Insecta; order Diptera; family Drosophilidae; genus Drosophila; species Drosophila obscura. The sequence continues at coordinate 7,850,800 of NW_024542774.1, read as the reverse complement.
GTGAACCAACAAGTAAATGGATGGATATTGGGAGTGCCCAACGACTGGAGGATGCTCTTTGTCCGCTTAATTATATAATTTATGTTTATATTTTTGCACTTATAATTCATTACCGAAGAGACTTTTCCGGTACTGGCTACAAGCTGCACAACTGAATCTATACACCCCACGACAGATACCCTTCACTGCAGAGGGGCATAAAAAGTTCCTTGGCCAAAACGCAGCTTGCAGTTTGGGCATTCATTTTTGTGATCTGGTTGTCGGGGGTTCCATTTGCTGCTCCTGCTCCTACTCCTACTCCTGCTCCTGCTCCTTCCTAGTGCAGCCGAGCGCCGCCCAGCCCAGTCAAGGCAACCAAAGTGCCGTTAATTTTTAATACAATTTCAAATTGTGTCAGTGTAAATAACAGCAGAGATGCGGCAGAAACAGCAGAACAGAACAGAGCAGAGCAGAGCAGTGAGAGGCAACAACAATGATAACAAATAAAATTGACAATAAATCCAATGCACACATGTGCATGCGGCAAGGGCGATTGGGGCTGGCATGGAGTGGGTGTGGGTGTGGGTGTGGGGAAGGGTATGCTGGTCTGGTCTGGTCTGCACGAAGCCCCCAAAGACAGCTGGCGCACACACACACACAGAGACGGCACAGAGAGCGAGAGCGAGAGATATGCTCATGCTGAGGCATGAGAATTTCCCCAAAGTATAAAAAAAGCGAACTTTGGCTTTGCTCTTTTTCTGCTCTCTCACTCACTCGCCCGCTCGCCCGCTCGCCCTCTCGCTCTCTCTCGCTGTTGCTCGTGTGTGTGTGCGGCGCGGGAAAAAGCACAAAACACAGAAAACCCATTGCCATGTATTTCTCGGGGGAGTCGGCAACGGGCGCTCTCCGGCCAATCCCATGGGATCCCAAGCGACGAGGCAGCAGCAACAGCAAAAGCAACAACAACAAACAGCAGTGCGGCACAGTGGCAGCAACAAGAAACATGCGCCAACTCCCTGGGGAATTTTCATTTGCTGACGGCCTTTCCAGCCAGTTTGCATTTATATATACATATATGTACATACATACATATGTATGTTGGTATGTATGTATGTATGTATGTATTTGTATAGGTAATTTTGTTGACAAACACAAGACGCAAAAGAAATCATTTTTCACCAAAGGAATTCTTTGATTTTTGCACCTCTGCCAAATGAACAGTGTCCGCAACAAGTATGCGCACACACATGTGGTGGCAAGGTGGCAAGAACAGGTTTCTGGGCATTCTTTATAGTTATACAGGGCTGAGTACAATTCGCCGACACTGTGCGGCTTTAAAATGCCAGTTCCTGTGCTGTGGAGCAAAGGAATTCCCATGGCTGGGCAAAAGGCTTAGGATTCCAGCTGCCATAAGTTGTCGTTGCCTTCTGGCGGCTCCTTTCGCCATCGACCTCCTCCTCGGTCACCCCATACCCATACCGATACCCATACCCATAGCAGACTATCGCATACCAACCCAATCCCAGTCCCAATCCCAACTCATCGTCAACGTGAGCGCGGGTCCTTTGTGTATTGGCAAAATATTTGCCATTGCAGGGCGAAAGCGCGCCAAAAATAGCAGCAGCAGCAACAACAAGAACAACAGCGGGAGGAGCAGCCAGGACCAAGAGCAGCAGTCGCAGCAGCAGGAGCAGTAGCAGGAGCAGCAGAAGTAGCTGGAGCTGGAGCAGCAGTCACAGCAGGAATCCGCTCTGGGCATAGGCCATGTGCAATGGCTTCTGCTCTGCTGGTGTACATAATGTGGGATGATATTGGCTGCGTCTAACGGTAACTAGTTTGGTAAATAGAATCTGCCCTGGGTGATGGCAATGAGCGGTACGATACGTACTCGTATGTGGAGCGGGTTGCTCTGCTCTGCTCTGCTCTGCTGTGTGCCGTGCCGTGGTGTGGTATGGTGTGGTGTGGGCTCCAAAGGTATCTTGGGACCTTTGGGTAAGCAGCAGCAACAGCAACAAGGACACAACTATGGTGGTGGCATTTTGACAGCTCTGAGGATTCCTTAATAGGGTTCCATACACACACACACATGAGTACAGGAGTAGTTTGGCTTCGGCTTACAGCATTTTGATAGGGATGCAAAAACGATTTCTCGGCTGGCATCAATTGGGGCGGGGGGGGTTGAGTGAGTTCCTTATTTATTAACTTAATATTTAAATAACTCCTAGCAGTCCGCAAGTTGCTAAAATATAAGAATTACTTATTTTATTTTATTAAAATTCGCGATCTATAAATCGCTAATCAACACTGGCTATGCACTTGCCAACACTGAACGGATCGCCTGTGCCCCCCATCTTTCTTTCTGGGTGGCGGCAGTGTCTGGTCTGACATTTATTTCTTGTTCTCTTGTTCTCCAACTATTGATCAAATTTATTGTTGGCGCTTTTAACAACACCTTCGGGTTTGTTATTTCATTATTTTTTTAATACCACACACACACACACACTTATACATACATGGCTATTATAAAAGTTGCAAGCGCGCTTTGTTTCAGCCAACTCCCGCCTCCAGCACACCCCCACCGCCCACCCACTCGCTGCTGCTGCTGCTGCTGCCACCTCCCCTGCTCTGCTGCTGCTGCTGCTGCTCGGTGGTGCCCTCTACACACGCTTAGTAGCCGTTTGGGAGCTGGAAAAGTGGCAAGCGTTGGGGCACAGCTAAGGGCATGGGGCAGGGGGCAGGGGGGAGGCAGTGGCAACGGATTGATGGGTCAAAGGGGACGACGCTTATTATTACGTTTACAAATATGTGTGTGTGTGTGTGTGTGTGTGTGTTGGTGGGTGGCAGTACGCGCACCTTTTCGTTGGTGTTGGTTTGAGTGGGGTGGGATCATGGTAGGGTAGGTGGCGGGGGTTGAGGGTAGAGTGGATGTTTGAGTAAAACGCTTAAAAACATGCCATTGCCGAAAAACAAGTAAGAAACGCTCACACACACACACACACAGAGTCGGGCACTTGTGCTCCACAGATACAGATACACACACACATACACATATAGCACTTATTCCCACACACACACACACACATGCACATACAGAGAGACATGGCAACCCAGCGACCGAGTGCGAAATGCACTCTGGGGGGCTTTAAACAAAAATGAAAATCGCTTGCATACATATGGGCGCTTACACACACACACACACACAACACCCCATACACTCGCACTCACTCACAGGAGTATACTCCGCACACACACACAGCGGATGTATATCCTTTTTGGCTTGCACAAAAAGAAGCTGACGCCGACAGCGTCGTCGTCGTCGTCGTCGTCGTTGTTGTTGTTGCGGTGCTTCGACAATTTTAACGACCATAACTGGTTCTCACTCTGCTCCCCATGCGAGCTGCCCCATGCCCCATGTCCCATGCCCACTCCCCAGACCCCCCCCCACTATATGCTCCGTCTCTGTCTGCCACGCGCATTTATTTTAAAATACGCGGCACTTCCGCCGCAAACGGCACACAGTTGGCCCACATCCCCCCACCCGGGCCACATCCCATTTCCCACAATCCTTTCCTCTGCAGCCAGCACCCAATACCAGCAGCAGCAGGAGCAGGAGCAGGAGGACGGGGGGAGGAGCAGCAACCACTTTCAAGTGGCTCCAACACTCGGCTCCTTTACATGGAAATAATAACCAAATGTTCTTGTCTCCACATCCGGTTACCCTTACCCCTTACTTCGCATGCCATCGTTCTCGCTTCCATTATGGTGACCACCACCATGCCCAATGCTCCATGCCGCATGCCGCATGCCCCATCCTCACACCAGTACCCTGGCATAATGTTCATTTCCATGGCGATTCCTTGCGGTGTGATTCCGGCTTGTCCTTTTGGCAATATATTTTAAGTCCTTACCTTCCTCGCGGTCACCAATACGAAATGGACACGCGCCATCCACCCCGACTCCCTCTCTCTCTGTCTCTCTCTCTCTACAGCATCGCTGAGGCTGAAGCTGAAGCCGAAGCTGCCACCATGTGAGGATGGATGGGATGCGATGGGGATGGGATGGTGACTTATTCCTTGCCAGCCCAAATCATTCACACTTTCGTGTGGCGGCTTGTACGTATGAGGCTTAACCATTGAAGTTCAATTTCCAAGTGAAGATCATTCTTGATCATCTTCACGATGCAATTTCACCCAAAGTAGCTGCACAGTGATCCATAGACGCTTCTTTGTTATGTATTAAACCTCTCCAAACTGCAGTCCGGGAATGAAACTCCACAACTGTGAATGATTTCCCCACCTGTGGCGAGTCCAACCCCCCCACCCAGAAGCCGCAAGCATTCGTCTTTCCCTCACTTCAGCTCACTCACAAGCGAAGCGAAGCAGTTGGAGAAATGTATGAAAAATTCAATTTAATTGCACAATTACACATGTTACACATTTCCATTTGCCGGAGCAACTTTTGTCACTGTTGTTCCCGTTGCTGCACCCTGGTTGCAATTACTTTTGAGAAAGAGCTCTGTGTTTTATCTGTTTCTGTGTGTTTTTTTTGGGAGGAAACGACACCCGCAAGGCCCTGGGCAGTGAGAGAGAGGGAGAGGCCATCGATCAGGTGGCGGCTTTGCCAGGCAGCCATGCGAGCAGTTTGAGTTTTGAGCTATTGCCCAGGCCCGAAAGCAGAAGCAGAAACGGAACAGGAACTGGGCTGGGGGCAGGGAGCGGGTGCCGGACCCAACAATAAAACACAGAACGTGTAAATAGAATTTTTGGCACGATGGTCGTCCAGGGAGTGCTTCGGCATAATCTGCATGAGTAGAGGTAGCACCCGAAGCCGATACCGAAGCCGTAGCCCATAACCGTAGACATGGCCACCGTAAATGTCTGCCACGACACTGGAGCAATTTGTGCGAGTGTTCGAAATGTTATCAATTGATTAGCTTTAATTTATACGTGTACGTATACTCGATTTTTGTTTGCAGTTGGCGAAAAGGAGGAGGAGGAGGACAAGCCCAATGTGGATGACCTGCTGGAGCCCAAGGAGGAGCTGCTCAGTGCGGACGAGGAGGATGGGGAGGAGGACCCCGATGAGGAGGATGCTGAGGGAGAACTGTTTACTGAGGAGAAGCCACTCAAGCCCAATGAATCACAGCCACAAAGCCACTGGACAACAGCTGATGAGGATCCGGGCAGGGCCACGGTTGTGCCCAAAGAAGAAGCAGAAGAACTACAACACCCACGGGATAAGGAAGGTCCTGCTGCTGGTCTTGCTGGTGCATCCGTTGCAGCTGCCAATGCCAACGGGCACTGCAAGTCCTCTGGTAAGTTTGACTTCAATTTGCATATTTTATTGCCTCCAGCCGTAAGATATATCTACATATATGTATATGTATATATCTACTAGATATATAAGCCAACCCAACCCAACCGAGCATCCAGCAGCAACAGCAACCTACTCCGGCCTCTGGCCACGAGTCCGTTCCAAGTCCTTCGTCGTCTTGGGCATTCCCCCTGGGTCTTTCACATGTCCGGCTAATAACTCTCGACAGTCTCATAAATAGCAAATGTAAGGTTTTTGCTCCTGCTGCTGCTCTTGTTATTGCTGGTGCTGTTGCTGTTGACCCAGCTAGGACACATCCGCATATCCGCATGGTCCTGGACACGTGAGAGCTCTCTGCCCCCAAATAGTGACGCTTTAAAAGTGTGGAATGCTCCTGTAAATTGGATAAGGTTAATGCATCACACGGCTTGGCCTGTCTACGATACAGGGTGCCTGGCTAAACCTTCTGCTGTGGGTGACTATGGGGTAAGACTGGAACTTAGAGGACTTGTTCTGACTTTTTCTGAAGGAAATCTGGCTTAAAACCTTTTGACTTTCAGAGCCACAGCTTTAAAGTGCCGAAACTCATTTTGGGTAGAGAGAGAGAGAGAGAGAGGGAGTGGGAGACAGAGACAGAGACAGAGAGAGAGCTGCACAGATACCCTGTATGTCTGGCATCGTATTCCCATTGGTGCCGCTGCCTGGTCACATCAACTTTGATGTCTCCATGCGGCCCCATACACGCACACTTCCATATCTGAGTTTGGGCATGTGTGTGTGTGTGTGTGTGTGTGTGTGGGCCATGTATTTGGTATTCCTGTGCGTCATTGGATTATGGCACTTGGGTGTAAAGCCATCGATTCCAATGACCAAAGCGCTGCTCGTTACGGCCGCCACTGCCTGCCTCCGCCGCCATGTGGCCCATCCCGACCATAATAAAACAAGCTACATGTTTTAAATGGAACAGTACACACACACACACACACACGCCACAAACATACATACTCGTACATATGTATGTATGTACAGCCCATGTGTCTGTTCATTATTTGTTGCTCTTTTTCTGTGCTGCGTGCTCTGCTCTGTTCTGTTCTGGGTCGAAATGGGCTCTGCTGTCGAAATTCCCGCGAGTCCATGCGACGGCATCGTCCACGTCTCTCGTCTCTCGTCTCTGCAGCCTCCTCGGCATCGAGGAGAACATCATCATCATCCTCCACTAGAACCGTCCGGCTGTGCTCTCTTCTCTCCCCTGCCAGCTGGATGGTCTGGGTGCCTTGGATTATTGTTGTTGTTGCCGGGTACGGGTGCGGGTACCTGGGAGCCCAACGCTTTTGCCGCTTCTGAATGGTGTGCTGCTGCTGGTCGAGAGTCGTCGCTGCTAACCTCACTGCGCACACTTCGGACCCGGACTAACGGCACTACGGAGGACCGAACTTTATCACCGCCGGGCGTTCGCCTGCACTCGCCATCTCTGTCGCTCGCACTCGCATAATATATGACAAGTACACGCCGCTGCACTGCGTCCGTTTACTGTCGTGGCACCACCGCCTGGTGCTGCTGCTGGGGCTCCTGCTGCTGCTCTTGCTGCTCCTGCTGGCCCTGTGCTGTCTCTGTCGCTCCTCGGTTCTGGCCTCGTCCTGGCGGACTCTCTGGTGTGTTGTATAATGTTCTAAAGGGAAATCGAGAGGCTGTGATAAGTTTGGGGATCCGAAAATTGTCTTTCTACTTCGTGCTGTTGTTTCTGTTGTTGTTGTTGCTGCTGCCGCTGCTGTCGACGCTGCTGCGATGCTGCGACGCTGCTGGCAGACATGAGAAACCCGGCGAGAATGAATTGGCCCTTTTGTGCGCATCAGCAGCAGCGGCAGGAGGCAGGCCCTAGTTGACGGGTGCCCGTACAGTGGGACAATTCTGAGGTATTTGGTGCGCCGAATTATAAGGGAGAAGAAGGATGAAGTTAAAGAGAAATGATATACAGTAGAATAATTTCATTCGTTATTTTCTATCTTTTTGTGGCCCTTTTTGCGCCATGTGAGACCACTGTGCAGCTGAGCGCCCGCCAAAATGTCACACACACCCACACGTGTGTTCCCCCCCCCCCCCGCAACCACACACTTTCCACTCGCTCTAAATGCTGGCCTCTCCCCCTAACTCGCAGGATATTAATATGAGTTCTGCTGCTTATAGATTATATTTGTGTAAAGTTTTATGTTGCAATTTTCGGGGAAGGCAGGCCGCTGCACAAGAGCAACGAGTCAGGGGGTGGTGGGGAGGATGCCCAAACGACAGAGAAGCCCTGGCGACGACGACGACGACGACGACGACATGTCCTTGGGGAGCAACCTTGGTGCGAATAAAAATTATACATTGCCATATAAGCAGCCGAGACGAAGTAGACAACAAAGGGAGGGAGAGAGTTAGGGAGGTGGGTCTCCTACTCCCTCAAGGAGTGAAGGTGTCTCTGTCTCACACTGTATTATCTCTCTGTCTCACTCTCAGTGTGTGCTGTGTGTGTTTGCTGTGTGTGTGTTAACTTTTGGTAGCGTGTTTATTGGTATGTTCTTTGGGGAGCATCTTGAGACCGAGAGGAGACCGAGAGGAGACCGAAATAGAGAGCCAGAGAAAGAGAGATAGAGGGGGAACAGAGACATCTTGTTGCATAGCGAAGTTGCTCATTTCGCCATTATTATTCCACTGTGTATTGAAAAATGAAACAAAAGTGAGTTATCGTCTTCTGTCTCTTTGACTCTGCCACTGCCCCCATGCCCCCCGCTGCCCCCCGCTGCCACCATGCTCCAACCCTCTCCACTGTTCGCACACACTCTGGCGCCTAGAGGACTCCCATATATGCATGAGCCGAAAGGTGGCCATAAAATTATGAGGTGCCCAGCAAACGAAAGCAAGTGGAGCGACACCAACACCTCAGCAAACTCTTTGGTTTGCCACCCGCGGCAGGGTGGTGGTGGTGGCTGGCTGGGTGGCTGGGTGGAGGGAGGAGTTTCGGCGAGCAGCATAAAAGGAGCGTTAACTTTTATGAGGAAACTTCGCTGGGATTCGGAGTATCTGATACTCGCAGGAAGCGCAGCACTGAACGAAATGGAACTGCAACAGTTTTGGTGCTGTTGCAGCTCGCTCTGCTCTTGCCACACTCCAATAGTTTATCGATTGCCAGGGCAGATCGATAAATTTGCAAACTGCAACCTTTTTGGTGCTGCTGCTGCTGCTGCTGCTGCTGCTGGTGACCATGAGAAATGCCGTCAATTCCCCCTGCATACATAATTCATTTATCACTTCATAATTGCATCAGAGACATATCGAGTCCCCGTAGGTACCACCCCTGCCACCCCCTCGGCTCCTGTTCGATTACATGCACGTCGACTGCTGCCTTTATTATTTCGCCTCTGTTTCCCTTTATTTTTTTGTTGTTTTTTTTTTTGCAATAATTTTCAAACAGAAACACACAAAAAGCATTTGCGCAACAATTCCCCAAGGATCGGGCGACTACGACGACGACGACGACGACGATGTCGAGAAAGCCAAGGCAACAGAGCAGTAGGGGGCGGGGTGGCAAGCGGGAATGGGCATGGGGAAGTGGAGCCAACGAATCGAATTAAGAGCCACCACACGGTAGGTGGTCCCACCTCGCAGTGGAGCAGAGCAGAGCCGAGCGCCCGCTTCAGTCCGTTCCCAAGGGGGCAGGGCCTGGCGCAGTCCGAGTTGGACCCAGAGTTCCAGCACTCCTCCCACTGCCCCACCCACCCTCTCCCCACACTTTGCTTGCTTTCATTCTTTGTCTGACAGCGGAAGGGAGTTGTTGTTATTGCTGTTGTTGTTAGGCAGTGGCGGGTGGGGGGAGTGCTCAAAAAGGGGTTCAGCACAAATATAGAGACAGCTGCTTTCCATTTTGCAAAGAGATGTTACTTGATGGAACTATGCTCAGCCGATCCCCCCCCCCTACTCTTTTGTCATGAATTGTCATGACTACGCCCCTGACTACCCTTTTGCTGTTGTTGTTGTTGTTGCTCTCTTCTGGACCTGGAGCTGGTGCTGGTGATGGTCCTGGTGCTGGTACTGGTCCGTTGTTGTATATCGTAGGCGTCGCTCTGGGAAATCTGGGCGAGTGCAGGCCTGCAGCGTCAGTCTCCACAGTGCAGTTTGTTCCCACTGTGCATGTGTGGTGGTGGTGGGCGTGGCCTCCCAATACTCAGTACTAACTCCCACACCACCACGCCACCCGACCAGCATTATCCTGAAGCTCGTAAAAATGGCCAAAAGATGGAGCTACTAGTTTCCACATATGCAAATTTCGTTCGATTTATGGATCCCGCCGCACACATTCATACATACATATACACATATAGGAGGAGGGGGGGGATCTGCTTCATTAACATCAGGATTCGCGAAAGATGCGAGAGAGTCATAAAATTAGCCAGGCAGGCGCCCGTCGATGTCTGATGATGATGATGAATGCAGTGCAGATGCCGATGCCGATGCCAATGCAGATGCATCCAGACCACCAATCCCCTGTCCGCCTTACCGCCACCACCCACCGTGTGTGCCCCATTGAGGGATTGTGTCGAAAAATTTGCAAAACTCAAAGCAACAATTCGACGAAAGCCAATTTTGCGTCATACGACGTCGAGAGCGACGAGCCAGGAGCCAGGAGCCACGAGCCAGCAGCCAGCAGCCAGTGTGCATATGTGGCAAAAGAAGGTGGCGGAAGTAGGTGGGAAGGAGGAGCGGTAGCATGGCATATGACTCCCCATAGAGCGTATGTTGAATAATCATCAAGCATCATCAGAGAGAAAGAGAGAGACACACACACACACACACAGAGATGGAGGGGGGGAAAGAGCGGGCAGAGTCGTGTCAAAGTCGCCGCCGCCATCTCTCCAACAGGAGGAGGCATCAACGATGGGGCCGCGAGATGCGTTTTTGGCATGTTAAAAACTTGTCCTGGGTCCAGGGTCCGCTAGACCGCTAGATGGAGCTGCCAGCACGTGCAACACTCACCCACACTAACACACACACATACAGAGACACACAGAGACACACACAGACACGGAGAAATTCGTAAAATTTTGTTTCCGCTGATGAAGTATTCCCCAGCTGCAGGACAAGGATTATTGGACGTGTGGCGGTCCAGGCTACCAGCAGGCTACCCTGCTCTATGCTCTATGCTCTATCTCCCCCCACATCCCACACCCCACATCCCCCTGCTGCAGCTCTCCTCTCGCATTGCCACTGCCTTTATGTGCTGGCATGCAAAGTGGCATAAAAGCAGATCCACATGCCACATTCACATCCACATGCCACACATCATCGAAACGTCGCCATCAAGGAAATTCTCGCAGTGCCACAACGCGCTTAGAATGTTGCACTATCCAACGTTGAGGCTGGTTTGCGGAGCAGCCGCGACATTCCATTTTGTCATTAGAAACTAGTAAAAGCCGAAAAACGCGAAAGTGGCAAAAGTGGCAAGAGCAGTGAAAGCCTGATGGTCGATGGCCGATGACTTGATGAGTTCATGTCAAAGGGTTTTATGCTGTGAAACGTGTTTGACAGAGATCAGATCGGAATGCGAAGGTGGGATGAATGAATGGCTGAGTGGAGAGACCTCCGAATTCACACGAATCCCTGACTGATCTTAGATCTGTTCTGTCTCTTTGTGTTGCCCTTTTTCTTGTTAATTGGTTAACATGTCTTCAAGCCAATGCATTCCCTAGCATCATCATCATCATCCCAGCTAACTGTTGGGGCAAGCAACCCCATTAGCATATCCCTCCGGAGCAGCTTCTTGGTTTACTTCTCACCCCCAACTCAGGGCAGACACTCACTCACCCAGCTGCCACCCGGCAAGGGGCACGTCTAACGGTGCGTATGAGTAACTTCGAGTCTTGTGGCTCTGCAGACGCTTACCGTCACCGCCCCTCCAGCCAAGGAGCCACAGCACGTGCTGCTATCAGCTGTTCCTCCTCTTCCTTCGGCAGCTGCTGCCAGTGAGAGACCAAAACAAGTGTCTCTCTTAAGTCGCTGTGGCTCTCTTCGCGCTGGGCATGCGCGCTGCTGCTAGATGCTCTTCCATGCTCTTCCATGCTCTTCCACGCTCTTAAGTGTGTGTGTGTGAGGGGGTGCCGCAGGGAAGAGATAGCGTGGGGGTTAGCTTGGGGGCTTGCTTGCTTGGGTATGGAATTATGGCACCCTGGGGCTTAGCATAATCAAAATTCCATGCACTTGGGGATCGAGCAGGGCATTCTGCCCCTGCTTCAGCCCCTGCTACAACTGCTGCTGCTGCTGCTGCTCCCTGGTGCCCTGGCAACCATCCACTCCACAGCCAGGAACGTGCCCCCAGTCGAGGTCAGGTCCCTGCTGCATTTTCCTTGCAATCCTTGGCTAAGAAGAGCTTGTGTGTCTTTCCATTCCATTCCAGCCCGAACCCACAACACGGACAATCCAGATGACGAGACGGACGCGGAGGCGGATGCTGAGAATGCGGACCAGGAGCAAGAGGAGCCAGAGGAGCCAGAGGACATGGACTTGGATGACGACCTGCTGAGTCTCAGTGGCGAAGAGGACTACGATGATGAAGAGCTGCAGAGTCTCGACAGCTTCTACTCAGGTAAGCGGTTTGTCACATATGCTCCCAATTCACTGGCCCACCCCCCTGTCCCTGTCCCCAACCCATCGGAAAGCTCCTCATCCTCCATACAGCTGCTGTATGCGTGCCCAAGCCATAACCATTGAAATTGCCGTACAGGGTGTTATCCGGGCAGCTGGCCACGACACTCCAGGGTGCTCTCCACCTGTGCCGCGGGTGTCGTTTCCATGTGCTGTGGTCCGGGGCTGCCGGGCAGCCTAACTACGTTTTAAAAACCCCAAACAGCAATCAACACCAAGCCGGGCCCGAACAGTGCCCTGCCCCGTAGACATAGACGGAGAGCCAAGTAGGAGACCCGGACCCTCTTCCTCTCTTGCACTTCCCCTAGCTCTTGCCACTCTCTTGCCACATCACTTTCACATATCCTCGTTGCCATTTACGAGCTGTCGAAAAGTCTGAGAGGCAGAGGCAGACGAAGGAGAGGAAACAGAGAAGAAGAGGCATCATGAGCTACGGCCACGACATGACCTCCTCGCCCGCTCCCCCCTCTATTCATGCTGCTGCTGCTGCTTTCCCTCCTCTCCTTTTAGCCACATTTGCCACATTTCTCTCTAGTGCCATTCCGAATGCTTTTTCTGTGTTATTTGTTTCGTTTTGTGGTGTCGGCATCCTGCTCTGCTGGCTCCTGGCAGCCTCCTCCGCCTCCTTTGCTGCCATTTTTTTCACGACTTCCTTCTTGTGCTCTTTGTTTTACCCAACAACGTCCTTGCCATGAGCAGCAGCAGTAGCAGCAGCAGCAGCAGCCGCAGCAGCTTCCTGTCCTGGGCTGCCCATTTGCCGCCTGCTTCATTCATTCATTCATTCATTCATTCATGCCCACTCACCCACACACTCACTCACTTAAGTTCGAGACTCCGAATCAGACTTTTCCTGGCTGCTGGCTGCTGGCTGACTGTGTCTGTGTCTGTGTTTTCCTTTCATCTACACAGAGGGAAATACGTGGAGCAGATTGAATGCCAGATGGCTTTGGGTTGAGTGCAGGGCTTTGCTTATCAGTTGAGGCAGAGTTCATTCCCATTTCTCTCTCTGTGCAGACAGCATAGTTAGCACTCAACACTTGCCCGGCACATCCTTCCTTGCTTTATTCTTTCTTCTGCCCAACAAATTGACTTGAGGCACTTGTGGTTGACTTGCCTCCCCTCCTTCTCTTTCTCCGGCTATTTGGCTACAAATTTGTAACGTTTTGGGGTTGTGTGAGGCGTTGTGATTGCAGCTGTAGGGGCAGCGCCTAAATGTATGCAATGAAATGCAATTAGTTGCAGTCACACTTGCCACTTGAGCGTAAGGCGTGCAACCACAACCACCTCCACATATCGAACCCCCCCTGCCAAAAAAAAAAGGAGTCTCAATTTGCACAAGACTTTTGGCCAAGTAAGTCACTTCCTTTGTTTGTCGGAGACTTCCGCTTGCAAGGGTCAGGACAGTCAGGACAGGATGGGTCATGGAGAGACGACCTTTGGCTTAGCCTGTCCTTTCTGATTTATTAATTGCACGTGTGTACCCGTACCCGTACCCGTACCCGCACCCGCACCCGTACCCGTACCCGTACTCGCATGCTGCATGAAGTGACAGCCAAGACAATTTACCATCCGCTTGCGAGCTATGCAAATAGTTTTACAGTTTCCTTTTGATGCGAGGCAATTAATTACACATTTGTCTTACAAGACAAACACAGAGTCGCTCGTCGTTCGTCGCTCGTCTCCGCCCCCCTGCCACTACGCCTTTGTCTCGAGACCATAAATAATTGCTCTGCCCCGTGCCCCATGCCCCGAGCGCCGTGCCTCGTACTCTGGCCAAAGGGTTTTGTGGCTGGGGCTGGCACTGGGACTAAAGTTTCTTTCGGGGCTGCTGGAGTTGTAGTTCCACTTTTGGGGATTGCTTAAAGTGCCAAATTCTCACAGCACACTCGAACCGTTGCTTTCCCAAGAAGTCGCCATCATCGTCATCATCATCGCAAATTGCTTTACGCACCGCACCGCACACGGAGATAGAAATCTGGTAGTGTTGTGTTTGGGGAAAACTCGTTCGGTTAATGAACCAGAAGCAGCTTGTCGAACCTCGTGTGGGGCTCTGCCTGTCAAAGGGCCACTGGCAGGCCCAGATCATCAGATCACGTGATCATCACGTAGAGAACTGTTTGACTCTTTTTTTGGACATCGTTTGACATTGCCGCCAGCGCAGAGACAGAGCCACAGCCACCAGCCACCAGCCACCGACATCGACACGCGTAATTGGGTCAACGGGCTATCCTAAGTACTAATCTAATGCTTTTTAATTGCATCGAGACCTGCGAAATACCCGCAACTAAACTTCCTTTTGGGCACACAAAAACCTATACACATACAGACACAGTCATTAGAAAGTTTCGGTACCTTTACGTGGGTCTCAGGGGGTGGAACTATCTTCTAATCGGAGCAGAGAAGTTTGCTATATGGATACCCTACAAGCTATAAAGTTAAGGGAACTTAGCGAAGCAATCTTCAAAACCAATACACCCCTTCATGCCTCAGGGTATCAACGATTTTTAAAAACTTTAACCCAACCTGGACGGCTGGCTGTGTGGCTGCATGGCTGTCTGACAAAAAGTAATCGCAATCTCAGGTGTGAAGCCACCTTGACACCAAAGCAAAACAAGCGGAAATACAGAGGAAAAAAACTTGGTCCTTCTGCTGCTGCTGCGGCGGCTCTCGGCACTTGGCTCTTGGCTGGACTGCACTCCACCGATGGCGTTCTGTCTGTCAGCTGCAGTGGCCATTCCGGACAGGCCCCGGCCCCCCCAGCACAATGTGCAGCCACCATAGGCACATTGGCCGATGCTTCTGGCAATTTTTTCCAACTTTCGCCACTCTCATCGGTTGCTCCATCCTCATTGTTTTTATTCCCCCGAGCCTTGGCCAACTGGGCTCTAGTTCTGGCTCTGGCTCAACCTTCTCTCACTCGTGCAGATTCCTGCTCCCTGGCTCAAAAGTTATGACACGCCCAAGTTGCTGCTGCTGCTGGTGCCACCTTGGCTGGCGATGATTTATGTGCGTTTGGTGGCTGCTAGCTCGCCTTTCGCCAAGTTTTCGGACCCATCCAACCCACAACCTCCTCCCGTGAGGTGTTGAGCGCACCGATTCCCGGCTCAGAGGGGAGCTGCCTCGCTGCGAAAAGAAAACTTTCCGCGAAAGACGTTTTCATTTCGTTTTACGATGCAAAAATAAAAGCAACGCAATGTGTGTATCCCCCATTCGCAGCCGCATACCCAACCCAATCGCTGGCTCCACACCGCTCCTGTTCGCCCACAATTTTTTGTCTGTGACTCCCATGTGCATAGTTCTGGGCTGCTGCTCCACGTGCTGATGCGACTCCAAGGCGCAATTCCGCGTGCCCAACTCCCAGGGGAACCCTTAGCATCCTCCTGCCAGAGCCACACTGTGAATATTTCGACGCGTCTCGCGTTTCGCTTTTGCACATAAATTTGGGATAATTTAAATGAAATACGCGCTGAAATGTTTCACATGCGGAATGGTCCTTCCTGGGTTCGTTGTGTGTTCTTAAAGGATTTAATTTAGACATATTGTTATGGCCCTCCCGCACAGGTAAATTTTCCTGTAAATCTCTGTCTGGCTTGGGGGTTGGAATTGGATTTTCCGGTGGGGCTAATGATGTCCCCCTAGGCGGGGGGCTCCATTGATTGATTGGCTTTATTGATGCTGGAATTTCTTTCAATTTTGCAGCATTTCGTTTATAGTTTCTCTAAGCTAAAAACCAAACCCAAATGGAAAATATTTCCCTAGCTTTTGCCATGTTCCTTTCATGTTCCATATGCTCGACTGGAGGCTGTGCGAAACCCTTCGCTCCTTTAAGATATTTCATTCATTATTCATTGATTATGACATCCAGCTGCCCTCTGTCCTTTGCCCCTGCCCCTGCCCCTTCTGTCTTATTAGTTAAATGCCCGAAAGCAGCGCTGAAACTACTCCAGCTATAAAATAATTTTATGTTTATTATCGCCATCATCGGGCGAGACAAAAACCGGGCAGCAGCAGTAGCAGCAGCAAAAGACGAAAATTTAGTGTCGTAAACCCAATTCCGAGTGAACCCCATACCCTCGGATGCCCCGTTATCGGAGCACTTGAATCGCCGTGAAGTTCTAGTTTCCGTCTTCCGTTCCGAGGGGTGGTTTGGGGTAGGAGAGTGGAGACATCGACATGGGCAACCGGAATGGGAATCGCATTCAATTCAGCGGCTATAGCACAAAAGACCTCGGATGTGGCAATCGGACATGTTAATCTGGTTCCAGGGTTTGCTTTCTGCCTCCGTCTTTGTCTCTGCCACTGCCACTGCTACTGCCTCTGCAATGCATTTCAATTTGTTGATGGTCGCCGTCGGACCTCTACCTCGCCGTTTATGGCGGTTGCTTGTGGCACGCGTACGCTCGATGCTCAAGTACCGTTTAGCCGCGGCAGCTGTCCGACTGTGCCACTGAGTGGGGCATGGCATTGTTCTGGCTCCCAGTCTAAGCCACAAAACTTTCGGCACGTGCCGCTGTAGGGCTAGTCCCCCCCAATTCCCACCAATAAAACCCCCACAGCTCACTTCAAGCCTCTGCGGTTGAGGGGGCTTCCAGCTACCAAGAGAAATGGAGAGAAAAACAGGTGCGAAAGTCAATTATGGTCGGTCAGGCAGAGCGTCAATCAAGCAATCAAGGCACACAAAAATCGATTTGGAAACCCTTTTCAAAGCCCTGTTTAGAGGGAGGGCGTGGAGTCAGCCACCGCAGGACGCACCCGACACGTCGCCAGGCCCGTCATTAGCCCTGACAGTCGATCAAGATCCCAGAGCCATAACCAGACCCAGACTGACAAAACCCAGAGACAGAGGCAGTTCCAGTGCCTGATCAGTGCGGGGCCTCTACCTGTTGGCCGTCTGTGTGTGCGTTGATTGATTTGTGTCAGCGCCTCGATCACGATTGAGACAAATCCCCAGCACTCCATTGAGAATCCCGCTTGACTTTGCCTCATTTTTCATTGAGAAACCTAGGAGAGATCGCATCGAGAACTGTCTGTGATGCAATGCGAAGGGATCATCATTATGTCCCATTGAATTCTGAGGCATGACTTGACAATATATCACGGGCATCGGCTGAGCATCGCAATCAGATTATCGGGATAATTATTTGTTTGGTAAATATGTCTAAAAGTTGTCTCTAATGTTTGTGGTGGAGTGGCGCGCTGTTGGGTTCCGTTCCGAGTGCTCGATAAGCTGAAAATTGTGGAAGGGCCACCGGGCGGGGAGAGGGAAATGGCAGGGAAATTCTTAGTCAATTCTCAGATAGACTGAAGAGCAAGCTTAAGGATAGTTAGCCATGGTTCCATTATAGCAATAAATATTAGAATAAAAAAAAAAATCTGCAAAGGTTTCCTTTTACTGATACAACAATCATCCAGGATGCAGCCTCTGCCCAACCCTTGTGGCCAAGCCACAAATCCTGTCAAGGCTCATTAAAGAAATTAAAAAATATATTGTGACAAGAGTGAACCTTTTTTTTCTTCTGCCTGAACTTGACCACCAAACGCGGCATCGGGATCGGGTTGGGATTCGGATTCGGATTCGGGTTCGGGTTCGGGCTCTAATTAAATGAGGCCTCAACCGTCTGATTAATTGTGCAGTTTGCACGGGACTGAGATCAGTGCCGGGAGATGGAAATCTATGGAGACACATGGACCTCGGACTCGGCTTATGGCTCTGGCACTGTGGGTCTGGGTATGGGCTCTAATGCTGGACAGCTGTCAGGACATCAAAGTGACAATTTGAGTGACTTTTACGGAGAATGGCCCTGGAAGTGGCTCATTTAAAATGCGCTGAAACAAAAGGACACTTTGGCTGGCAGGACAATGACAGGTTCTCCTCCTCCTCCCCCACATCCTTCCACATTACCGGCTCCCATGTAGTGAATATATTTTTATAATTTATCTATTATGCATGAGGGCGCCAGCGAAGCCGAAACCCTTTGCCTGTCAGCACATATCAAGGACGAGTGACACATGAGGCGAGGCCCTGCGGCCCTTCGGTCCTGTGGTCCTCTGGTCCGCCTCACAATCTGTTGACCAACTGCAAATCTCAGTGAAAAGTTTTTGGCTGACTTTTGCATTAGCCGCGCATTAAAAATGCACGGGACCAAACGGAAAAGGATCAAGCACCAAGGCTGGGCGACACAATTTACCTGTGCGGACACCCACCACCCACCACCCACCGCGCAGACTGGCAGTCCAAGCCAACCCAACCACCCAAACACCCTCCATCACTCCATTTTTCCAGCAGTTGTCGTGGCCTGTCGGAAAACTGTCACTCAATTGTAATTAACACCGGAAGGGGGCAGGGGCAGGGGCAGGGGCATGAGGATGAGTAGGAGAGGAAAGAGACCTTTTACCATTTTTCAGCCGAAAGTTGATTTTTCAACAGGATTCAACGTGTTTCTTCCCCCCCTTCAGCACACACCCTGCTGACAAAAACAGGGGGAAAACAAGGCTGAAAATATAACATCTAAGGACAATTAAAATTTCAAATTTGAATCTGTTTTGTGTTTTGTGTTTTCTGTTACTTCTTGCTGCAATTAGGAAAATTGTTCAACACGCGGAAAAACTTTCGTCGTGTTTCCTCGCACATTAATTATGCAGAAGGCGAAGATGAACTTTAATTGCAAAATGATCTTTCAGATTGTTTGATAATAAATTCATGATATTTGCGGGTTTTTTCTTTTCCTTTCTGTTTGTTTGTTTGTTTCTTTTGAGTTGGGACTTCCATTTTGATTTGGGGCAAAGTTATCACAAGCAGAGGTCAAAGGTTAAACTGTCTTTCGATTTCAAGGGTTTCGGCTAATTGAATGTATTTGTAATTGAACTTTTCAGTTTGACACGGAATTTCCCCTGCTTGGCTGTGGGAAATGGATTGAAAGTGCGGCAAATAGGATGGGTGGGTGGCTTCGCTTCAGCTGTTTCTACACTAGAAATCCATTAAAAGGCGTACATAAATGCTGCACATAAACTCCACTAAAACCAATCAATTTAGAATGCAATTAAAGTCTGAAAATATTCTGAACTGAAATGAAATGTTTGTTTAAAAGCGTGGTAAAACTTTCCACTTATTCTGTTCCGGCTACGCATTACAAATCCCAGTTCTAAACTTAACTACACTGCAAACTAACGCCAAACCAACTCCAAAGGTTTCCCTTCCCATGGCAGTTTCCCATCCCAAACCAAAGACTGAAACAACGAACTTTGAGACACAAACAACAACCACATCGTAAAACAATTAACAAATAAAGCAAAGCGGCAATCCAAAACCCAAACACGAATTGACAGCTTCGTCAATAGCCACTCTCTCTCTCTCTCTCTCTCTCTCTCTCTCCTCTCTCCTCTCTCCCCTCTCCATCTATATACTTTCGTGCGAGGCATGCGCATTGGCTGGCCAAAGCGGAGACCAATGGGAGAGCAGCGCTTCAAGCGAGGCAAAAAACCGAAATAAAACAACATTAAACCAGAGGAAGTGGAAGTGGAAGTGGCAGCGGGAGAGCAACCACATTGAGTAGAGTAGAGTTGAGGCTAAACTAGTGAAAAGTGATTTTTTAATTGCACTGATAGTTTCATGGGGGGGGATACAGGAGGAGACGCAAACGGCACTCTCTGCCGTTGACAGTCCCATCCAAGTCTCAAACTTTTTTTGGCTGCACTTTGTTTGCGGAGCTGGGGGAATTTGTGGGCTGCCTGCCCACAATATCACAGGCAGTCGTTGCATGCATAATTAATTTGGCTTTTAGTGACGCGTTTGCTGCAGCTCTCTTCTTGGCCCAGTCCTGTCCTGTGCTGTTCTGTTCTGTCCTCTACTGTGCTCTTCTGTCCTGTCCTTTCCTGTCCCTTACTCTACCGTGATGTGCTCTCCTGTCAGAATCTTCGTGTGTACGGATTTATTTTTGCAACATTTCCGTTTGCCACATTGACGGGGCCGCGCTAATGGCTTAAACGTGTTTTTCACCATTTGGCTTTCTTTTTTTGTTTGTTTTTTTTTTTGCTTCCATTGTGACATTTTGCGTCATTTAACTTTTTTCCCCAATTGTTTCTTGTATTGTTGTTTCGATTGTGGTCATGTTTTTCGCCCGTTTGCAAACAGAATGGCAATTGACATTTACACGGAAATAGGTTGAAAGGGTTAAGGAGTTCTGATAGCCCCGAATTTATCCCAAACATATTATGCTATGACTATAAAAAAAAAGAAAACCTTTGGATGGAAATGCTGTTGCCTTCCCATGGACAAAAGGGAAAAATAGCTGATGTTTAACTTATTCATTAAAAGATTTTAGACTGCTTTAAAATGATTTAAAAACAACTAAAACGGGATACCTTTTTCTATCTTAAATGTGAAGCTTCGATAGATTGAAGTTTCGGATAGCTTTGAATTTCCAATGCCACTCGTATGTACTCTGTATTTAGTGGTTACCAATTTTTTCTATTAGCGGAAATCAATTCTTGAATACTTTTCCATGAAAATACCTGTAAAGTACAAAAAATTACAAAGAAAAGTGGACAAGTGTCGCCTCATCACCTGACATTTTAGTTAAATTATATTTTTTATGTGCAAATAAATTATTTATAAAATGTATCAACGGTTACTCTACCCCTCCACTCAATCACTCACTCACTCCTCTCCTCACCACAGTCCATTCCCTTCCCGTTAGGAGCCCCAAAACTCCAGATGAAATGAGCCACTGCACCACAGCACCATGCTCCGCCTTTTGCCAGCCCAGCCCCTCCCACCTCATGAGTGCTCAAGTACACGCTCAAGTATATACGCCACGGCACCAACACCAATGCTCGCTCGCTCTGTGTCTCTCGCTCCGTCTCGCTCTGGTCGCTCAGTGTGTGGTGCTTATGTAAAGCGCATTTCAGCTTGCTCTCTCCCACCTCCGTTAGCATGCGTTCGTTCGGTCCTCTCCTCTCGCTATGCGTGTGGCTGTGTGTCTGTGTGCCTGTGTGTGGGGGTGGGGTGGGGGCGCCATTTAAATTGCTTTCTCTGTTGCTTCTCATTTGTCGTGACGACAGCGACGCCGACGTCTTTTTTTATGTTTAAACGTGTGTGTGTGTGTGCCTTTTGGGATTCTCATAACAGACACGCACACACACACAACCACACACACACACACACACAGACACGCACGAGAACCAGTTCGCCTAGTTATCGCATTTTATAGGCGTTTTGGTCTCGACATCGTCGTTGACGACGCCCGCTGCTCTCACTTCGGCCTTTTGGTCGCTCGGTGGCCCAGACCAGACCAGACCAGACCCGGGGCCCTGGCTCTGTTTCGGCTCTGATTTTAGTACAATTTTGGTGCTCGCGGCAATTGGACGTCTCCTTCGTGGTGCGTCGGCGCGACAAAAACCTCACAGCACAGCACAAGAAAATAAAACCACAGCAACAACAAAAAAATCCCCCAACAACAACAGCAACAACAACAACAACAAAGTGCGATCCTTTGGTGCCAGCAAAAGTGTTGCATTAACATTTAATGCCTCGCGTGAGCCAGACAAGTGCCCAAGTGCCGTGGAATTAAGTGAAATTTAATTAGTGAAATTTGATAATTGATTTGGATAATTTATTGAGACTATGCCATGATATGATGGCCCTAAAAATGCTTTATCGCGGCCCCAGCTCGCGTTTGGAGAATCTCATTGAGAAGATCCAGGCCACCAAGGAGATCACAAATAACGGTAAATTAAGCGAGCTTTTTGGGGCAAGGAATCTAAGAGGGAAAGGGGGCTATGTGGCAGGGAATTTAAATATCCGTATTCCATTGGCATGCAGTTCTAGTTTAAATTGCGGGGGGCAACGTATAGGAGGGTTACTTCTTAATTCTTTCGAAGATTTAGTATTGGAGAATAGAAAGCGATGATTCTAGGGGATTTGGTTTGAGAGGATCTATTGGAAAATGGGGTTCGTAAGCTGCAGTCTTAAATAAAAGAAGATTTTCCCTGCATGTGCCAAAAGTTAAAAAAATTAACTAAATTATTTGAATCTGCTGTTAATATGCCGACGGGGCTATGCCACTTTCAATGACTAAGGAATCTGTTCTTTACAGCTTAGACTCTGCATAACAATATAATGCTAATTGATTAATTCCTGGAAAGTAAAGTGTCATAAAAATACAGCACAAATTACAGACAAATCTTCTGCCCATCTTCTGTCCCCGCTTCGGCCAATCTGTTCCACCTCTTTGACATACCCTTTCCCCTTTCTATGATCTCAGCAGACATACAGCAATTCAATCAAACGAATGAATGGGTTCAAATCTCTTACAACTTTCTTTAACCCCAAAGATAACTTGAGAAATGAATGCGATGCGCTGCATCAGTTTGATGTTTCCTAATTAAAGTTTGGATCGGCGGTTCAGAGTTCAAGCGATGCGAGGGAAAACAAACGCAGTCCCTGACCGACCCAGAGCAGGGTCCAAAGCAGAAGCAAGTAGTCCCCGAGACCAGATCACTTGCAATTGCAATTGGGTTCAATTAACAGTTTTCGAAGACGGCACTTGGCGCGTGGTGATAGATGATGAGAGCGGGAGACGGATACCCACATGGGGCAGTGGATTAAATGGATGGTGTACCCGTAATTAAAACGACGACAAGAACAAAGCGCAATTAGTTTGCATGAGACTCACTTACAGAGAGGGTCAGCGTCAGATGTAGATGGGAATTGGGAGGGGGGGGGAGATGATCCCCCAGTTGGGGTGGGACACCAAACGATGCGGTGCTAATTGAATTAATTCCGTGTCCAGCATTTGATAGCCGACGTTGATTTCCTGTCGTCGCTTAGTCACACACATATGTACGATCCCCCGTCCCCCAGGGCCGCTAATCAGGATGCAGTCGCCCACACAGTGCGGACATAACTTCTAATTGAGATCTCTCTCCCGCTCTTGTCCATTCCAGACATGTACAGTACCCACACCTCGTCCAGCTACTCGCCGAGCATCTCCGATGGGACCATGACACCCAACGCCCATCATCTGGCCACTGCCTCGACGAATGCCCTGCAGGAGGAGCTCCATCCGGGTGACGGCAAGTCGAACGGTGTCCCAGGAGAGGAGTCTGCGAAGCCAAAGCGACAGCCGCACTTCCACCACCACCACCATCACTACCATCACCAGCAGGCCCTGAAGATTGCCAACAAGCTGCGCAAAATCAATAAGGAGGCCAAAATGGCAGCTGCAGGAGCAGCAGGAGCTGGATCCGGATCCGGCGCTGCTGGCGGAGCAGCCGCAAAGTTTGATAAGTTGACAGGCGAAGGCATTAAGAGTCGCGGCGACGGCTCCTATCAGTGCCAGTTCTGTGATAAGACGTTTCCGCGTCTCGGCTACTTGAAGCATCACGTGCAGGTGAGTGTCTCGTCTCCCACGACAAGGGTTCCCTTCCGTTCCCCTTACTTCCTTGGGGTTGTTACGCGCCCCAAATGGGTGGCTGGGTGGCTGGGTGGATGGGTGGGGGGGTTGCTTAATTACCATCTTGGCATGGCCATAAGGCGCTTAGCACTTGACGCTTGTTCGAGTTGCGGTTCGGGTTGATTGACACTTAGGTGACAGACTGCTTCGCGCTTGGCGCCCTGGCGCTTTTCGGGTGTCAAGGTTGAACTTTGTTGCACAATTTTGGGATTTGTTAATTGAAATTGAATTGCCAGTGGAAGTGGAAGAAGCCGAAAGACATTAAGGGGTTCGGTTTTAATCAATTTAAGGTTTGGGAATAAAAAGAAAATCTAAAGGGAATATATCTTACAGTTATCATCTCTATACATATACATATATATGTATATACCCTTAAAGCTTTCATCATACCCCAGATCCATTGGGTTAACCTTCAGTTAGATCCATTCCAAGCATCCATCCAACATTCCTTTGGTAATCTTTTCGCATATCATCTAAGAGCGAAACTTTCGGGGGCCTTTATGGCTGCCGCCTCTAGCCCTCACCCCTGTGATTCGGCTTAAACGCTTCTTGGACTGCGAACACCGCCCAAATGACATCAGCAACTTGTTAACCCAATTGCAACTGCTGTTTAGGAGGACGGACTACCGCCGCAGCGGCTGATCTTTATCGCCGGCCAGGGTCTAACATGCAGCGCTCGCTTTGATCCTAGCGCCTGGACTCGGAATGGGGAAGGGAATGGAAAGGGGGGACAGATATTAAGAATTCGGTCTTCGGGCCATTCTCGCACGTTCTCCGCCCGAAGGAAGGTGGGTGGGGCGCGGCTTATGGGGGAGGGATGTTGATGGCGATCATGATTGGAGCGACAGTTTAAAAAACCATAACCAACACGAAGAAGTTTGCCTGGGATCCGCTCTCTCTGCCGCTCTCTCTCTCTCTCTCTTGTGTGTGTGTGTGTGTGGATGCGACTAACTCGGCTAAACTGTCGCATGGGTAAGGGTATGGGTCGTATACGAGTGGAGTATATTGTGCAATATACGCGAATCATCCCGAGCTGGGGGGCTGCATACAAATGGGCTCATTTTTTGTTCCTCAGCGAGTTCAAAGCGCTCCACCGACGCTTTGGCAGCCGCCAAAGAACCCCAAAAGTAAACCGGTTGCGGGTGTAGGCCCCCACCCCCCAAACCCATTCCCCCACAGCACAGCGAGGCGTCGCGCATTTAGATGAATTTTTGTCCACAAGCCACAAGTCGCAAGTGAAACACCTACGGTTCCCGTCAGTCTCTCTCTCTCGCAGTCAGCAACAGCAACAGAATCAGCAACAGAATCAGAATCAGCAACAGCAACAGCAACAGAGGCCGAGTCAGAGGCAGAGTCCAAACGCAAGTCCAAGCCCGAGTCCGAGTCAGTCCGTATGCAGATTCAGATTCAGATTGACGCATCTATAAATTCAAGCGAGGAGCCGTCGTTGTCGTTGTCGTCGTCGTCGTCATCGTCAACATTTTTAACTGGGGTAGACGGACAGTTGACGACGCTGCCTGGTTGTCTTCTAAGAATTTCAAATAGCTCTCTTGGCCCAAGTCACCGTCTGGGCCTGTGTCTGGGACATGAATATAGCTAAGATTGCACTTGTGCCAGTGGGAATGGAGTACTAATGGAGTTTCCCCTTTAATCTGTCCACTTGCAGAGCCATGCCGAGCATCTGCCCTTCAAGTGCGAGTACTGCGCCAAGCTGTTCAAGCACAAACGCTCCCGGGATCGCCATAAGAAGCTGCACACCAACGAGCGCAACTACAAGTGTCCGCACTGCGAGGCGGCCTTCTCCCGAAGGTAAGTGGAACACCAGTGAAAACGGAGACAACAACAACTATAGTTGCTATACTTTATTCCAATCTGACTGTCATCCTCTTGCCTATCATCCTCTCTGTTGATTAGCGATCACCTGAAGATCCACATGAAGACGCATGACATCCAGAAGCCGTTCCAGTGCAGCATGTGCAACAGGGGCTACAACACGGCCGCGGCCCTCACCTCGCACATGCAGAAGCACAAGAAGAACGCCGCCATACTGGCAGCCGGCGGCAATCCCCAATGCCCTCAACTACAGTCCCCGGTCCACGGGCTCCGCCTCGGCGTCGGTGTCCAGCAATGGGAGCCTGCACAAGCGGCGCTATGCCCTGGCCCTGGCCACCGACAGCAGTTCCAGTCGCCTGGACTTTCCCAAGAGATCGCGCAGCAGCCATGTGGCCGGCACGCCAACACCCACCCCGCTGCTGCGATGCAGCTACTGCCCCAAGGCGACGGAGTTCAGCAGCTTGGAGCAGCTGAATGCCCATCTCCAGAATGTCCACGAGCAGCAGCAGCAGCAGCAACAGCCACAGCAGCAGTCACAGCAGCAGCAGCAGCAATCGGCGAAGACTCCCGTCCAGGAGGGGGAGGGCTTCCAGCTGAGCTGCGAGTACTGCACCATGAAGTTTGGAAACATTGCCGGACTCTTCCAGCACATGCGCGCCACCCATCTGGATCGCCTGAGCAGCCCCAACTCCTACTACGAGCACTTCAACCGGCTGGCCACCGCAGGAACATTTAGTCCACGGCTGGCGCTGGATCTGCCCAAGATAAAGCCGGATCTGGGCAGTCCCGAGCCGCGGGAGAGCCGACCCTCCGAGGACGACCTGCCCACGGATCTGAGCAGCAACAAGCGTCGACCGCAGACACCAGCCAACGCAGCGCCCAATCCTCCGCCGCAGGCAGCGGCACCCCCCGGCATCTTCTTCTGCAACCAGTGCAACGCGGGACTACCCGACTTCGAGAGCTTCCGCAATCACCTGAAGAGCCACATTGCCGAGGGAATGCAGCTGATCTGCCCCCACTGTGGGCTGAGTCTGCCGGAGCAGTCGGACTTTGAGCGTCACGTGGTGGGACACTTCCTGATCGCCAACTCCGAGTTCAACTGCAGCGCCAGCTGCGGCAAGAGCTTCGGCAAGGCGGAGGAGCTGCAGCAGCACCTCATCACCGAGCACGTGCTCACCCTGCTGAAGTGCGGCCTCTGCTCGGAGATGTGCGAGACGCGGATGGCCATGCAGCTGCATCTGGCCTGCGCCCACAGCCACGAGACGAAGCTGCTGCGCTGCAGCGCCTGCATGGAGGTCTTCCGCTCCGATGGCGACTTCCATGTGCACGTAAAGACGCGCCATCAGCTGGGCAACCATCACCAGCACCAGCAGCACCACCAACAGCACCACCCGATGGGCGGCAACGGCGGCAGTCCGGCCAACCCGCTGCAGTGCATGTTCTGCCGGGCCGTGTGCTCCTCCGAGCTGGAGATGCACTTCCATCTGGCGGCGCATGCGCGACAGTTTCGCTGTCCCTCCTGTCCGGAGACCTTCCACGTGGAGTTCCTGCTGGACAGGCACATGCAGAGCCAGCACGGCGGCGGCAAGGACAAGGAGCAGCCGCCCCAAAGCTCCCCCAACATGGGCAGTCTCTATGTGAACGCCCTGCTGCCGCCCCTGGCCGCAGCTGCCGCTGCCGCAGCCGCCACCAACAACAACAGCAGCATCATCGACTACAACGTGGCCTTCAAGGGTCTGTTCGGTGGGGGAGCGACCGGAGGCAGTGCACCCACGGGCCCCGCGGCGGCCAGCAAGTTCTACAGCCCCTTGCAGGTGGACACGAATGCCCTGAAGGCACAGACCTCGCCCCATCCCGCCCTGATGTACGGCCTCAGCCAGCGCTACCTGATGGAGATGTACGCCGCCAAGTCCACGTCTCCGGCCAACAGCACCGCCAACGAATCAGCAGCAGCAGCAGCAGCAGCCGGAGGAGGAGGAGTAGGAGTAGGAGTAGGAATTGGAGGAGCCTCCTCCATCAATGGCCCGCCAGCAGCACAGGCGCCGCCGCCAAGCGCACCCGCTGCCACCTTCAGCTGTGGGATGTGCGAGCGCCAGGATCTGCGCAGCGAGGCGGAACTCCACTCGCACCGGAAGCTGGCCCACAACCTGAAGACTGGCGTGAGCCTGCGCTGCGCCTACTGTGCGGGCAACTTCAAGTCGCGGGCGGAGCTGGAGCAGCACATGAAGAGCTGCCACAACTCGACGGGCAAGCACAAGTGCCTCATCTGCGACGAGATCTTCCCCTCGCCGGCCATCCTGGCGGAGCACAAGCTGCAGCACTCGAAGGTGGGCCAGTCGGGCAAGTGCGCCCACTGCAGCCACCCGTTGGAGGATGTGGCCGCCTTCCGGGCCCATCTCAGCGAGCATGGCAGCGATGGCGCCTCCCTGCCCCTGGCCTGCATTTGCTGTCGCCAGACGCTCCACTCGGAGTTCGAGCTGAGCCTGCACGCCAAGTTCCACACCAAGTCCTCGTCCAGTGGCGGCAGTCTCCAGGAGCCGGTTTGCGCCCTCTGCCTGGAGCCGCTGCCAGGGGCAGTGGAGGGTCCCACCACGCCGGCCAAGCTGTGCGAGAAGTGCTGCCGCAAGCACAACCTCAACGGCAAGCGGAGCAAGGCCAGCGAGGGCCCCGCGATCCAGGCCCAGCCGGCTGCCTACCTGGAGAACCGCTGCAATCTGTGCAAGATGATCCTGCCGCACGCCCAGAAGCTGCAGGAGCACCTGGTGGAGCACACCTTCGCCGGCACCGAGCAGCGCGGCTTCAATTGCTACATCTGCTCGGCCGTCTTCACGGCCCCCGGCGGCCTCCTTGGCCACATGGCCGAGCACGGGGCCCACTCGCGTCCCTACGACTGCAACATCTGCCCCGAGAAGTTCTACTTCCGCGCCGAGCTGGAGCACCACCAGCGCGCCCACGAGCTGAGGCCAACGGTTCGTCCAGCGCTGGCCAAGCCAGAGCCACCGATGCGACGCAGTGCTTCGCCCAGTCCGAGTCCAGTGCGAAGTCCCACGACCGTCAAGCAGGAGCTGTACGACACGGATACGGGCCACTCCGGCGGCTGTGATGATGAGCCAGAGCCCGCCCAGGACGAGGAGGAGTACATAGAGGTGGAGCGGATGCCGCACGAGACGCGGCCAAGGGATGTCATGTCACAGCTGGAAAGGGCCACAAACAGCGCCTGAGGAAGTGGCGAATGAGAGAATGGGAAAAGTATCCAGGACACTCGTCGGAGGAGGAGGGAAAGAGCCCAAAGAATATTTCTCCCCAGACTGTTTGATGATCCCGACGATCCTTTGCTATCCTTGGGGCTCGCACAAGTATTGCCAGCGTATTTCGCCCTCTTTAAATCTTAGATCTTGCCACTTGAAATCACACAGTAAATGGAACAGTTTAGCATTAATCAGATACATATATCCGATAGGCCGATATGCCGATATGCATACTCCCCATAGGTCTAATGTGTCTCACTCGTAGATAACATAAACCATAAAATATTACACATACGCCTAGTTAACTCGTAGACATTCTCGACATAAACCTTTGTGTGTGATAGTTTTCTTCAAAGATTCCAATGCGTTTATTTACATGCCCCAAAACTGCATATTTATGGCGAGCGAATTAGCGATTAGCGTTACGAATTCGACTTTTATTTCGATTTTTGTATGTTATTATATAGTGGGCATTGCCTGCGTATTTCAGTATTTATATCCAACAATAATAATTAAAAATGTAACTACAATTTATAACACACACACACACACACATGAGTATATTATATAGTTATGTACGGATATATATACTATGTCTTAAATAAGCACCAAAAACATTTTTAATGTGTAGCATAAAAAGAACTAAAGAAACTAAAAAAACAAACGACAGAAAATGATTTAGTGAATAAAACAAACACAAGTTGAAACCAAAACAAAACAAAACAAAAACCAAAAGGAAAAGAGATCCAAAATACTTTATGTCTTTCCCAAGAAGCTTCATTCGAAGGGGTGGAGGGGTAGGGGGAAAATCTGATAAGAAAATCTTGTTGAGCGGCTCCTAGCCGTAGGTACGAATGCGAGCATACCCGTTTATGCCCACCGCACTTTTTTTATATGGAAGCTGACAACATGCGCCGCGTGACGAGACGAGACGAGACAAGGCGAGGTCTCTCTGCTCCGCCTCGAGGGCTTCTCCAAGTCCAAAAATTTTATGGCGAATATTTCGTTTCTGGTTTATTTCGGCAAGCGCGACACGTAATGGCAATAAAAAAGGTGCGCAACAGGCGCAACCGCGACGAATGCCCGTTCGGAGTTTATGGAGTTTCGCATAAGGCACTGCCGTGGGATGGGGGAGGGTCGAGGGGGCAGGGGCCACAACAAATTGGCATCTCAGTTGGGTGATCTCTATCTGTATCTTCAAGACCGGTGGCAATTATACCCGCCAACAGATTACCAAGGCGACAACGCTTCTGTTTCTTGGAATGAAATGCAGCAAAATGCCTGCCCCATCCGATCCGATCCGACTCGGATTTGGAGTTGGAGTTGCAGTTGGCAGTGGTGCAGTGGTGACTCTTGTCGGTCGTTGTCTAATCTACAGCACCTCCTGCTTCTCGGAAGCAATTGCAAATAAATCGCATTTAATAAATTGCAGCGGCAAAAGGCACCGCACCGCTCTGCTAGAGCGGCTAGAGCGGCCTGCACCTGTCCTGTCCCTGTCGGCAATCATCACAAATCAATAAAAATGTTTATCATCGAAACAATTGGTCCAACTCTAACTCTAGCTGCAGCTCCAGCTCCAATTCCAGTTGCAGTACAACTCTCCTGTGCGGCACTCCGCGCTGCAAGTGGACACAAAGCACCGGCAGTTGTTAATTAGCGCCATGCCACACATGCCAAGGTGTCCGGTGGAAAAACAGCAAAGCAGCGACACACACACATACACACAGCAAATGGAAAAACTCGTTGGGCCATTGGCAATCGGAATTGGCATCGAACGGGGCGAATGCAATCGAAAGACTGTCGAGGAGACTTCATTGATCGTTTTGGCCCCCCCCCCTGCCACACCACTCGGACTCCAGGCTGCACGCTCCACTGGATGCAATGCAAGCTCCAAGCCAGACCGCCAGGCGCGTCATCCGCTCGATACCCCAGCCCCACTCTGTCTCTCTCTGTCTCTCTCTCTTCTCTCTGGTGGCTTCTGCGAACTCCTTTTTACTTGTCTTTCTGCCGCTTTAGCGTCACCAATATGTCGAAGGCTGAATGCTGATGGAGATGGCGATGTCGATGCCGATGCCGATGCCAATGTCGATGGCTCTTTAAATCAAAACCTCCAACGTACTTCTCCCGTACTCGTATCAAGTCCACGCGGATCGCTTCGATTCGCATCGCTTTATTTTTGGTATTTTAGGCATTTGACGGGTTTTTACACGCTTCCATCAAAAGGGGCAACACAGTGGGTCGAAAGATGATGGTTTTCACAGGTTCAAATATTGAGTGATAGCTGGGGCAGGCATCTGAGTATTTTACTCAATAGAGGGAAATAAATTAGAACGAAATTTTGAGCCCATTACAGGGGTACTTTATTTATTAATTCTATCTACAATACATATACATATTTAATGGACAAAACATACACTCCATATATTCCCATTCTCCATGTATTTA
This sequence comes from Drosophila obscura, assembly GCF_018151105.1. Lineage (NCBI taxonomy): Eukaryota > Metazoa > Arthropoda > Insecta > Diptera > Drosophilidae > Drosophila > Drosophila obscura. The sequence continues at coordinate 7,819,854 of NW_024542774.1, read as the reverse complement.
AAATGCTTCCATTGGTTTCCATTCAATTGTGCTTCATCTTTCACTGACATTATTTTGCAGCACTGTGCGGCGTTTGAAAGTCTGCCGAGTGACTGACTGACTGACTGACTAACTAACTAACTGACTGACTGACTGGCAAGGCGACTTGAATGTCCAACAGACAACCTGAAAGCCACACATCCCCACTGTATAGCCACATCGATCCATCCATCCCGCCTTTGTCCAACCGTTCCCCCCCCAAGCTCTACCCTGTGTTGCCAAGTGTTGGGTTCGTGTGTCCAGCTCCAACTAGGGGCTGGCATGCGAGAAAAGCATTTTTGAGCCAAGACAGCGTTACATTGACAAATGAAGAAGCTCCCATCAGTCAGAGAAGGAACTGAGAGACAGACATACGGACCGACCAGACGGACAGACGTACAGGGAGACAGAGTGGAACTTCAGCTGTGGGGTCTGGGACTGGGACGGGGACTGGGACGGGATAAAACACCCAAAACCAAGCTGCAAATGGATACAAATGATGATCAGCGTGGATTGCTGGGAATAATGGGAGGGGGGGGCCCGAACCAGAATGCCAAAGGAGAACTGTGCTGAGGTCCTTGACAATGGCAGGACCTGCTCATGCGGGGGGGTAAGTGATGGCAGTGAAATATTTTCGCATGCCTTATTAAACAAAAACAAAAGTGAAAAATTGTTCCGTTTGCAACCCCCTTGTGCTCGGCAAATGCTTCCTCTTCCGGCCAGAGTGTTGGTGAGGGGCGGGAAAGGATAGCACGGAATGTGGGCCAAACATGCGATTTTTGCAAAAAGGGAAGCCTTCGAGGGTGAGGGTGAGGGCGAGGGTTACACTTACATACATTATATTCATTACCGGCTTATTAGCGTGATTTACCGATTGGGGGAGTGATGTGGATGTGGATGTAGATGGATGTAGATGGGAATAAGGACTCGTAAGGATGTGCAAGGATGTTCGTGTTGATGGTCCTTGATGATGTGTGGCTGGAGGATGGTTAATGCCTGGGAAAATGACTCTAAAAGCGCCATATCCCATATCCGTTTGTCAATAATACCGTGCGAATTTCTTGACAGGAAGCTCCTTAAGCTCTTTACGACGATACTCTTACCATCTCCCATCTCCCATTCCCCCTCTCTCTCTCTCTCTCTCTTTTTAGATATTCCCCCAATTGATGGTTCTGTCATATGCAAATCATGATTTGGGTTTAGTCTAATAGGAAAGAAACATCGTTCACGGCTTAATGGATCGCCTCGAGAAGAGGGTTCGGGTTTGGTTTCGTCTTCGTTCGTGGTTGTCAATTAGCTGTCAACTTCCTGTCTGCAATTGCAGCATTACAGTGGCCACTGTGGCTGTGGCTGTGGCTGTGGCTGTGGCTGGGGCATCTACTAATTAGCAGATCAGTTCAGCGAGAGGGAAAGATCCACACAGAGAGTATCCTCTTCAGTGGCTGCCGTCGAGGCGCTAATTCAATTAATAATCCCTCGACACTGGGGGACACTCGACACGCGCGATGTTTATCGGACCAACAATTGACACAAATTAAAACTAAACATATCTATCCACCCCTCCCCCTCTAACGCTCCCTTTCCATTCCACTTTGAACTTAATTATGCAATTATTATACAATTTTTCTTTAGTTTGGTTAATTTTTGTATCCTCCTTGGGCACGAGGCAGAGACAGAGACAGAGGCAGAGGCACGAGCTGAGGTGCCGACGACAGCCCAAAACCGAAACCGAAACCGAAAACAGTTGCAGATACAGATACAGATACAATTACGGATACATAATAATCTCTCGGATTCACATGTGCGAGCGAAAGGCCTTTCCCATTGGCTGGTGGCTGGTGGCTGGTGTGTGTGTGTGCCTGTAGGTGTTTATGTACAAGCCGGATACATGCTGCACAGGGAGTCGAGTCGTCTGGGGCGTGGCATGGGTGGGACGGCACACCTAAATGTATTTACATGTCTGCTAGCAGCTATTGGCGAGTGCTTTTGTGGCTGAAGAAAAGTCTAAAATGAATATCAAAAGAGAAAGCACTCAAAGCCGATGGCAAAGTTAATTTCCAGAGTGCAGAAAATTATGTGCTGCTGTGCTAAATTGCAATTTTCCCTCTTCAACACCCTCAGCATCAAACCTTCTCAAGAGTTCGCTTCCTTTCACCCGTGGCATGCTCACTCTATTAATGTAGTAATAGATATATCCATGTCACCCCCCTTTATTAGAACGTGGTGAACGTGCCGCTGCTATTTGCGTTATGTAAATGGATATCGATATCGATATCTGGTTTGATTGATTGATTGATTGCCATTCAGGGGCAGGCAGCACCAAATATAAACAGCAATCACGCAGGACAAAGGATGTCTTGGGTTCTTTCTTCGGCGGTATTTGCGGGCGGTTTGTTTTCTATGCGCAATTTATAAAGTTGCTGACACAATAATGGGAGGGCGGAGCCAGGCCAGATCGGAATACGCCAGGAGCAGCAGCAGCAGCAGCAGGAGCGGGAGCAGCACCGCATGGCACCTCCGCCTTAAATTCTCGCGAATTAAATTAAAAAGGAGCTGTGGATTGTGGTAATCCTGTACTCCTGCCGAGCACACATTCGGTGAGCAAAAGTATTGTATTACCAGGAGCCAGTATCCGTAGAGAGTCCCAAGTTTGCTCGCCTTGATAAGACATAAAAGGTCCTCAAAGACAAAGGACCTTCGGCATAGCAATTGCCCGACCCAAGCATTTCCTTGTGAGTGTTTCTGCTCCCTCAATTTCTTATCACGGCAAAAAGATCAAATTTCGAGAGGGAGCCAGACGAAGAGGAGAGCGACAGACGGACAGATAGACAGCGAAAAGGAGCCGCTGGGAAAGGATGTGCCAAAGGATGTACCCCAGTCTGTGCGACTCTTTTCAGGCGATTGCGTGGGCGGACAGAAGTCACAAGGAGATTGCATAACAGTTTAAAACGCTAAAAATTCATTACAATTAATCCACAGAAACCAAAAGATCCAACAAATTAAAGCAAATGGAAGCTTTAAATGTTACTTCACCTCTTACTGCAAGAAACTGCAAGAAATGAAGAGAAAAGTGTCAATGCTCCCTATATAGATCGGTTGCCTGTTCTTTTTATAAGCATTACATAATCAGATGCTGCCTGTCCCCCATGTATCGCCGGAGTAAACGTTTCCCCAGAAGCCTCAGACTGAGACACAGACCTTAATTAAATTTTTGTGGCCTGAACAGGAATTGTGGTGTGGTTCGGTTTCAGTGTCTGTGTTTGGACTTGTTCTAAGTACGCTGCTTGTGACTTCTTTTATGACCCACACAGTTTTGGGCCGCGGAAGATGACAACCACGACGATGATGATGATGATGGACAGAAACGGACAAGTTTCACAATTGGCCATCCCATTCCATATCCATCCCTCCCCCGTTTCATGTCCAGAGTGCGTTTTGACCTCTTGGCGCGTACGTGCCTGGCCTCAGAGTGTGACAAACTGGTTGCTGGGTAGCATAGTGTATGCGGTGTGTAGCCCGTCGCTATATAGTGGGCCTATAGTTGTTGTTTTTATGACTTAATGCCGCGTACGCCGCGCAATTTCAATTACAGCCAGAACCCGAGCCCGAAGCCTGCCACGCTCTGTCATAGTACAAGCTGTTTACACAAATACACGACTCTATGCTGGCTATATAGAGCAGCTCCAACACTTTCATTACACCAATCGTCAGCTGGTTGTCCATGGGGTGGTTGGGGAGGGGAAGGAGCTGTAAAATTGTTACACGCGCCCCACGGTACGAAGGTTAGACCCACGGTTTGGGGCCAGGTGCCAAATTTTACGGGGCAACACCGCCGCTGCTGAAATCGCGCATAATTTATGCCTTAGGAAACTCAACTAAAAGGTGGACATGGTTTGGCGGCGGCAGCGTTTGCGGTTGGCATCCTGCCTAGGGCACGTGTCGCTCTTTATGATTTCTGGTTTAGTTTTGCCTCTCCCACTTCCCTCTCACTAGTTGCATGCATATTTGATGATTCCTTTTTCTTTGCATTTGGAGGTGGCAAATTTAATCAAGCGCTGCAGGTGCAAACGAAATTGGACTAGAGAAAAATTACCGCGAAGAAGAGAGTTGCAAATATTGCAACATGGGAGTCGTTTTGCACAGAGCAACTGATTAGTAGCCGGGAAAAGGTATAGCAATACAGCAATATAGCGTCGAAAAACATTATAAGCCTTTTAAGTTCGAATTTGCCGCGCACACAGGTGCTGCCAGACTGTTGGAGTTCTAAAGAAAGCCAGTGTGACCACACACAATTTTTTTTGTGTACGGTACGGTACTACTACGTTCTCTATATTTCTCCTTATCTAATCGTTAACTTATCTAAATTTTGAACCTACCCCACAACTCCATACCTTAGTAACAGCTGGAAAGCTTCTACAACCATAGACCCCCACGATTGCCTTTTGCTAAAGCAATAAAACAATCAAATTCTCAGAATTGATAGCGCATGATCGGGCAATGTTTTGGGTGGGATTGTTTTGAATGATGTTGATTCATAGTCTCAAACTTGAGTCATTGTCGATTTTATTAATAATCATCTCTCCCATAATAAATGTGATTCAATTTACAATATTTTGAGTGCATTTTTTGATATTTCGGGGAATCGAAGTTCATCGAATACATTTCCACGAAGCGTTTAAGCACTTTTCTACAGCTTAACTGAGAACCTTGGCCACTAGCAACACAGCAATAGAACCAATCATGGTGTACGCACTGCCACTGAAGGTTCCTGCAGGTCCATGGGAATTGCAGTTGTCGAGATAGCAGACGCCGCAGTGCGAGTTCCAGTTGGCCCTGGCATCCGGATCGGTCAGAGTACGAGCACAGATCCTGATATCCGGATGGGCACAGCCCAGGAACTCACTCGTGCGAGTGTTGTTTGGGCCATAAGGTGTTGTGGCAGGGATTTGGGGGCCTGTGTAGTAGGTGAGATTGGCACACAAGAAGCTCTGGCTGCCACCCACTTCGGGCACATCGTTGTGGTACGTCGACAGCCAGAGGCTGCTCGCATTGGCCGTGGCGTTGGTGCAGGTCTGGACCGTGGGGTTCCTGCAGGAGGTGGCATCATTACAGCTGTAGCAGGTCAGCGAGCTGGCTAATGTTGGAGTTGATTACGTCAGCAACAGGTTCATACTCAGTGCCTCAATTTTCTCACCGATTTGCACGCCCACAAAGGCCACAAGTACCACAGAAAAAATTAATTTCTTCCACATATTTATTGGGTGTTTTTCTCTTCGCGACTGTTCAAAGTATACTGATTCGAATACAGCCCCTGTTTCCCCTTGATGGTCATAAACAATTTCTATAGCAACTATAAAGATTAGTTGACTTATCTGAGGGCTACGACACACGTGAGGTCCGAAGAAGTAAAATCTATTGCTTAAACGATTGAAAAATCGAATCTATACATTTCCAGACCTCCACGGATTTATGCCGAAAAAGTGTATCTTTGAACCAATGCTGTGATTGATTTTTTCAAATTACGTTATTTTTAAATTATAACGCTAATCGCACAAAAATATCACCTTTTAGCATACAAATATATATCGTGTCGGCAGCTTTCATGTGCTTTTATGGTATATTTCATACATTTTTTTGGTATATTACGGTATATTTCTGAATGCGACATAAATTTATCAGTGACAGCGATAAAAATCACAAAATCATGCACGGTGAGTTATGTGGTGAGGTGTGTTTTTTTTTTCTTGAAAGCTCTGGATTTTGTGACGTCATACGTCACCCTCATACCCTTATCCTTGCGGCGGAAATGAGTCCGGAGAGCGTTTCAAAATTTGCTCTCTTTTCAGAGGTGAAGAGAGCATTTTCGTGATGACTTTTCGTGGTGTGAGAAACATGTTGTTAACGGGAACGCATATGGAATGAAGATTCATTGTTGCGTCATTCCATACGCGTTCCCGTTAAGAACATTTGATTTGTATGGAAACATTTCAGCAACATGGGGAAATGAATTTGTTCTGCAACTTTGGCACGGAATGAGCAACAATCTGCATACCTTGGGAAAATGGATATTATGGACTTGAGATATTGTTTGTAATTTCAGGCACCAATTAATACAGAAACTACTCTATTAACGAAATTTTGCAGCTCACGGGTTCCAATAATAGGTAGAACCGGGATAAATGTAAATATAAAGCACAAACATATGCATTAAGAGGTAAGAAACATGTCAATCTAGGATAAAATCATAAGTAATGTTTCAATGGAGCTTGGAACAAAACATTTATCATCAATTAAAAGAAATAAGGTATACAAAAGTACATACGCATAGAAGAAACTTGGTTGACCAGCAACACTGACGTCACATTTAGTCAACATTTACGTTTTATGCTTTGGCCGTTTTTTCTTGAACCTTTTTATGTAAACAATCCAATAAAAAGAACTTCTGAAAACCTGCCAATCTTGTACAAAATCTATTGATAAATTGGATAAAATTATTTGTCTAGGGCTGAGAGGGCCAACTATCTAGTAATATTAAGCTGAATATAAAAATTATGGAATACGATTTCAATCAATAAAATAGAACGTTAACCCATTGTCGACCAGGGGGGTATTTAATATTTCCACGAAATTCATGTAACTTTAACATATTTTACGCATTACAGGTGAAAGATGTCGCTGGTCATTTCTGTTTTGTAAGTAAAGAGGAGGATGAAGCTACATGGAGCCGTTACAAACAGTAATCTTTCCGCGGTTTAACATAGGGTGCTCAACTTTTTTAATAGAGGGGTGCTTAGTGGGTTAAGTGGGCTGGATCGCCGGATTGCCTGGTTTTTCTGCCCTGGCTCCATTTCAAAGTTTTAAAAAGTGTCAGTGTAATTTTTATCAGCTGAAAAATCAAGTAAGAAATTTGTGGCGCAGTTTGCAACCAATTACATTTGTAAAGAACGCAATTTGCTTGTGAAATATTATATTATATTATATATTATATTATATCTTATATGCATTATATTTTTTGTGCAAAAAAAAAAAAACAAAACAAAGACTCGCTATTTTTAGTCTTTGTCTTTGTGCAATTTTTCGTATGGCAAAGTTGAATGCACTCCAATTTCAATGGCGGCGGCCGCTTTATAGTTACCTGCAAGTCATCGCGCTTACTAATAATTTGGTTATTCTTTTCAGATCGTCCAATAAAAACTAAGAATGTTCGTCGTACGTCGTAGCGTTTCCCGCCTGTACCCCGCCGGACTCCAGTGAGTATTTAATTGTTGCTAACCGGCTAATTAGCTGCTAGCTGACATAAAAACATTAATATACATGTTCTGGGTGGATATTCTCTTTCCCAACCAATTGTTATGTATGCTCCGAGTGGCTGCTTTCCGTCAATATGCGATAAGATAAACAATTTTCGATTCAAATGGCTTTACGTTTGACCCGCAGCAGCATTCCCGGCCGGCTTGCCCCTCTTGTGTTTGCTGTGTGTGTGTTTGTGTGTGTGCGCTGACTTCATTTGTTGCGTAACAATTAAATGAATTCGACATTTGATTATCTTGCAGGGTGGCCAAGATGAGTAGCCAGCTGGGTGATCTGGGCAGTGGTGCCGGCAAGGGCGGTGGCGGCGGTGGCTCCATCCGCGAGGCTGGCGGCGCCTTTGGCAAGTTGGAGGCCGCCCGCGAGGAGGAGTACTTCTACAAGAAGGTGAGTGGAACGAGACACACAATCAAATTCTTATCAGTTTTATTTAGTAGCAAGACCAACTAACGACAATCCCAATCAGTAGCACGGCCCGCCACTGAGCAGCTCTTGAACTCCGCATTTCTGTATGCGAAAGTTGATCTCCTTGAAGTTGAGTCCGGCCCCAAACGCTTTCTGCAAGCGATTCGATAGGGCCCACAGCTCCTCTTTTCCCTCGTGATTCCGCACGATCTTGAGGCCGCTCGTGAACTGGAGTCGCTCCTCATCCTCGATGAGCATGACCAGATTCTGATGCGTGTAGGGTGTTTGGGTGTTCCAGGCCAGAATGCTGGCTGGCTTGACCAGGCCACAGAGCAGCATTCCCGTCTCGCTCATGGCAGCAGCCACGCACTGACTGCCCCGCTTCCCCAGCACCACAAACTGATCCAGGGCGGCGCTCACGTCGTTCAGCTTCCAGTTGCTGCCATTGTTGACCACGTCCAGGGGTATGGCCATCTGCCAGTCACTGGACAGGGAGTGGAAGTACAACATTCGCTTCACGCCCAGGGCATGGGGCGTCAGAGTGGTCGACACAGTTCCATCCCACAGCTGGAAGCTCTCTTTCGCAATGGTAAAGGTTCCGAAATCGGGATGCGGATAGGTGTACTTGTTCTCGATGCGCCACGACTGCTGGGCGGCCACATCGTACACCACAATGCCGTCCCCGATGGAGTCCGCCATGTACACAAATCCCACATCGCAATTGTGCGAATCCAGCTCAATGGTGGGCGTGACGAAGCGACTAACGCCCTCCTTGTAGAGGCGCTTCGGCATGCGGTACTGATGCACCACTTTGCCGCTCTCCAGATCAATGGCATACAACTGGGGGGCACACAGCTGAACGAAGTCGATCTCGCCGCTGTCCAGGATCCACAGCCGTCCGCAGTCATCAATCTGAGTCCTGTAGACGGAAGTCAGGCCGTTACAATCGGCGCCATGCGTCTTGTGCCACTCGTAGCTTGGATATGGCTGCAGCAGGGTTCCATTCGGTGTCAGCTCGTTGGTTACATAGGCCAGGGAATAGGGCACGCCCTTGCCAAAGCGCGGGATGGTCACAAAGATTGAGGGCGTTGGATCGCCATCTGCACAAAGGGGATACAGTCTGAGCTGTCGCCTGTCTGATTTTGGGGCAGTTAGCCTGCAGTCTTACGTTTATAGTACACGTCCACATCGATGGGAATCACATTGGCGGGATCGTAGAGACCTTCACGCAGCACTCGCTCCCGCTCGAGCTGCGAGGGAAACGCCAGCTCCAGGTTGTAGGCCTGAAACACATTGTCCAAGGCCTGCCTCTGCACATGCTGTGCGGATGCAGCCAGCAGGAACCAGATGCAGACGCCCAAAGTAATCAAATGCAGTGCCATGCTGTAATCCTTTCACTTTCGCTGGATGTGGTGTGGTGTGCTCCACTTAAAGTCCAAACGGAGACTGCGCATGCGTCGCCACCGACTGGCGCATGTCTTTCTAATCCGTCTCAGGCTCAGCCTCTGGCAGCAGCAGGCAAGTCGGTTCAGCTTTTGCAACTGGTTTAATTGCACACAAACATTGTGCATTGAAATTCTCGTTGACTGTCGCTCTTGCTGCTTTTTATTTGTGCCCAATTTCGAAAACGAGTTCCTAGTGCTGGCTAATTACACACGCCACCCCTTTTTGGCTGCCACAGCCATGCGCCATGACGTCCGATCGGTTCATTGGCCCATTAAGTGTTATCAATTGTCCATTTATTATTCAGTTCGATTTACAATCCAGTTTCGGGTTTGTCAGCAGACAAATCGCACTGGAATCTGGAACGACTATGCCCAAGAAAATTCATACCCTTTTTCAATCTTGGTGAGACTACGCCGCTGCTCAAACCACAGTGGGCCTTGCATAATCATCTGGCGATAACCACGAACCTGAACTTTGCGACAATTGTTATGCCGCAAGAGATTCGTAATGGAATGCTGCGTGTACGTAAACAGTGGAGTCGTCTGAACATGAGTCGAATTATTAGGGCCTGTGGCTTGAAATAAGCTGACCCATCCTATCCTAATTTGTGTGGATATGTAGAGATGATGCGGCGAGGGTAGATTATTCGGTCTAGAATTTCGCTACTAATACTACTTCCCATAGCTTTAACATTTATACAAATCAAACAGAGGCTTCGAATCTTTCTCTATGCAACCCGTCGCATTTTCGATTTTAATCCGAAAAGTGTTTCTTCTTAATTTCTGGTTCACTTGGTTCTAATTATAGTTATTTCGACGCAACCAAGGCACGTATTAAATAATATATGTATGTATGTATAGTGGACTATATTAGCCACGCATATGCCGCTTATGGTTTAAACACCAATCGGTTGGAGAGCTCATCGTCGTTGGCAAAGAACACGCCGCCCTGGACGTCATCCAGTCTGCGTCGCAAAATGCGGAAGTTCACTTCGTTGGAGTTGAGGGTTCCCGCAGATATTTTCTGCAACACATCAATTTTCACTTTAGTTAATCCTTAAGAGTTAGCCATGTTGTATCCCACTTACCTGGAAGCGATTGGAGAGCAGCCAGAGCTCCTCGTAGCCCGCCGGATTGCGAACCACCTTCATGCCGCTGACGAACTGCAGATCCTCAGACTTGGCTGGCAGGGCGCCAAAGTTCTTGGTGCCGTAGGGGGTGTTGACGCTCCACACAAACAGTTTGATGGGATTGAAGGTGACGCAGTAGAGATTGTTCATGCTGTCGATGGCCGAGGCGGCGCACTCGCTCTTGCGCCTGCCCAGCAGCTTGAACTTATCGGCCATGGCCTCCACTCCGTTCTCCCAGTTCTCCCTTCGGTTGAGCACACTCAGGGGCACGGCGTACTCCCCAACGCTGGCCAGCGGATGGAAGTAGAGATTGCGCTTGTCATTGTTCAGCGCGAACACACCATCCATCAGGTCGAAGCTCTCGCCGGCAATCGTGTGGTGGCCGTAGTCCGGATCGGGGTACATGAAGCGGTTCTCTGCACGCCAGGAAGTATCCGTCTGTTGGTCGTACACGACCAGTCCGTGGTAGTTGACATCTGCAATGTAGATCATGGTGCGGCTGCAGGTGCCGCGTGGCGGCGGATCCTGCACCAGGACACTCGGCGTGATGAAGAGCGAGGCCCTGTGAATGTAGGTGTCGTTGGGGAATCGGTAGCGATGCAGCAGGCGATCGGTGTTCAGGTCGAACTGCAGCAGCTGCGGTGGGCACAGCTGCTCGCTTCCAATCACGCCCGAGTCGATCACCCACATCTGATTGCACTCAGTGACCTGGCGGGGAGAGGGGATGTAGAGGGGAAGTATGATCGCAGTATTAACTACTTACAGCCACTCGGAAGGCGGAGGTAATCAGGTCACAGTTCTCGCCGTGGCCGTTGTGCCAGGAGTAGCTGGGATAGGGCTGCAGCAGCGGTCCATTCCGTCCCACCTGCTCGGAGACGGTGGCCAGTGTGTAGGGAATGCCGGTGGCGAATCTGGGAATCGTTGTGAACACCCGCACCATGCCATTGGCCAAATGCTGCGCCTGCACATCGATGGGCGTTCCGTTCTCCGGCACCAGATTCCCAGCTGTCTGCGCGTTCTGGCGATCCTGGGCAGTGGGGAAGCCGTACTCCAGCTGCTGCCATTGTACAAGCGACTCCACAGTGCGCACTGGACTCGGTTGGCGTGGGGGCCGTCCACTGGACTGTTGGCTGTTGTAGGCCGAATGGGCCAGGGTCAGCGAGAGGGCGATCAGCAAGAGCCGCAGATGCTCCATTCTGTAGCTCGGCTATGGGCTAAATGCTGTGGTCCGTCTACTGAGGGGCCTCTTATCAACTTTGGGTTGACTTTGAATATTTTTGGAGCCTGATAAGTGCTGGGGAGAACCGAAACGGAGAGCTTTGCTTTGTCTAGTTTCTGTTGTTGTAGACTCTCAATTAGTCTTGTTTGAGTTCCACAGAAAACGAAATTTTATTGTGTTTAATATTTGGCCAGATGCGGCCTGAAATGCGCAATAATATTATACACTGACCCCAATCTTTAGCGCGAACACTTTCTTTGCCAACTTTTCACGATCGTTGCCTGTCGCTCTTCGCGTCACAATGCCAGTTGACTGTCGTGCGGCCAACTATAAACTGGAAACTTGCTCGGCAGATGAGCGGGCGCAGAACAGACACTACACACCTATAGCACAGATACACACCCGCCGCCTGGCTGATGTCGAACTGATTCAGGTTCTTAAACCCGGCAGATGGTTTATCCCAAGCTCACGCACTTACAGCCAAACTTTGCTTTGCTTCGAACTCCTCTCTAGTGTGTAGTATGTCCCCCAAGCATAATTTGCATTAGCCTGACGTGCTAAAAGTTTGTTCTACCAAATATTTGCTCGTGACTTTGACAAAGCGGGGAATTGTGGACGCTGTGGAGCGGCCGAAGTCAAAGCCTCTTATATTGCGACCAAAGTGGGGATGGGGGTAGGAAGGTGGCTAATAATGACAGGCGGTGGCATTGTCAATAATTGATGAGCGGCTCCGTGGGGGGGCGGAGCGGTGGTCTTAGCTAACCCGTAATTAGTTTTTTTTACGACTTACTAAATCAATAAGATACACATATTCTAATCATTTGTTATGCCTGTTTCTGTTTGAATTGCATTGCAGCAAAGGGGCCAGTTGGAGAAATTGAAGAACGACCAGATCCACCAGGCCGAGTTCCACCATCAGCAGATCAAGGAGCACGAGGAGGCCATTCAGCGCCACAAGAACTTCCTCGATAACCTGCACAAGTGAGCGGTGCCCCGCAGAAAGCTCTCACATCACACAGAAGCGTGATAACTCGAGACATTTACTTAAATGCATTTCACTCAATTGTATTTGTCCCATCCTATCCGATCAGTGCGCAGTTTATACACTCAAAAATTGTTAAACTTTTGTAAAATCTACATGAATAAAACACAGATTTTTTAAAGGCTTTAATTGAAAATAAATCTTACTACGATGCCCTGCCCACCCGCAGCTACAGAATAGTCAACTCGTGCTACAACTGGTTCTGGGTTTTTTCATACTACTACGCCTCCTATGCCCTCTTCAGAATGGGCATCTCTGGTTTCTTATTGAATTTGTAGACCACAAAAAATATTATTTTAAATAGTTCGAACCAGCTCCAAGCAACTACAGAGTGTTTAGGATGCCGCATTTCCATAATTTTAAATTCCAATTCCGCCAAAACACACTCTGCGGCTTATTAAAAAAAAATCGATTCATTCATTAATTAGCAAACTGGCTCAGCTTTCATTCAGTTTTGTTAAATGCGTAAAAATCTCGCTATAAACATTTAGCAGTCTATTGTTGTTTGAAGCTGGACTAAAATGATGGGACAAAGCTCCGAAGAGCCCAAAATCGGGCAGGTGAGATTGAAGTTTGAGAAACGCTGCTTCATATTTACCGTACCAGATATCACCAAGGAATTTGTTTGGAACTTTGTCTTTCTCTTTATAGTTTTGGTGCATATTTATATTTGAAATTTGAATTGAACGTGGGCGGGCAGAAAATATCTGGCAACTGTAATTTTACATGCTATCTACATTCCGCTCTACATATCGAGGTACAGAGTTATCGGTATCAAAGAAAAAAATGAAGTTATCGGTATCAAAGAAAAAAAAATGAAATTATCAATGAAATAATGAAACGCAGTTATCGGTATCAAAGAAAAAAAATGAAATTATCAATGAAATAATGAAACGCAGTTATCGGTATCAATGAAATAATGAAACTATCAATGAAATAGTATATTTTGGTATATTTCTGATGGTTTGACGGTCACACTGCGCGGGACACGTATTTATTTAAGATGTTTTTTAATTAAAAATTAAATTGTGATTAAACCAGGTAGTGCAGGCCGCGAAAAAGTAGTGCAGCAAGTGGGTCATCATGTTTGCCAATCTGAAGAACAAGCTAATCGAAGAGGTGAAAGCGTCACCGTCCAAATTCCAACAATTTGCGACTGCTGCACAGGTACGGTACCGTACGTCCAGGTGTTTGCAAAGGGTTGTGAAGGGGGGTCAAAAATGCAAATTGATGAAAACATACGCACACCAAAGCAATCTTGGTGTGTGTGCGTGTGTGAGATAGAGCGAGTGGAGCTGCATGAAAATGCATTTTTGACCCATTTTCACGATAATAGACATTATGGCCAGCTGCTTCTGCTGGCCTAGCCACCCAGGAAAACCATGCACTAACACTCACTCACCACTCACACGCCTAATGACTCTTGCAGGCGGCCGTGAGCTCATCGACGGGCACAACACCCAACAGCTCGGACACCAACACCAGCAGCGGCACCAATGAGAACTTTTTCAGCATCACGGAGGAGGGTGAGCTTTCTCTTCGTTCTGTCAACTATGTTTAAGTTTCTTATCAGCCCCATTTTCCATTCTCCATGCACACAGATACGCCTCAGAACTCGCCGTACCGCATACAAAAGCTGCCAACGACGAGCGCTTCTTCGCTGAGGGGACGCTCGTCCACACAATCCCTGAATGGATTGGGCGGCGGTGCCATACCGAGGAGCCGCAAGCTGTCCAACTCATCCTTGGCCAGCGATGTGTCCTTCCGCCTGCCCTCCTACGATGCTCCAGCCGTAAATATCGATGGAACAAGTACCCGACTATGAATTAAATGGATTACTTTAGGTCTATCACTTGCAATCGGATCTGGATGAGACGAGCAGCGAGTTTGATGACTCAGCCTCGACGGCTCGCCTGGATGTGATCACCAAGGATCAGCTGTACGATGCGTACAAGAAGTCCCTCGATCGGTACCACAAGTATCGCTGCCGCTACACGGATCTGGCCAAAAAGTACAAGGAACTGGAGCGTGACAGCACCAAGGCAAGGGTATCTATCAATCATCTTATCTTTGTCACTGATAAGCGTTTTATTTATGCTGCCGATAAAATTTTCCGACTTTGCAGTCGGTGCTGGTGGAGACACAAGACAAAGCGCTGCGTAGGATCAGCGAACTGCGTGAGCAATGCACACTGGAACAGCAGGCCAAGGCGCATCTGGAGGAGGCGTTGCGGATCGAAATGGATGATATGAGCTGCAAGATGCAGGCTTACCAGACCAAGCTCAAGTTGCTCGGCGAGAATCCGGAGAACGTTTCGGCTGCCCTCGAGCGGGTCAGTCAAGGTCTGGACAGCGACAAGCTGATCGATTTGGAAGAATCGACAGTCAGGTCCCAGCCCCCAGCGAATGGCAGTTCGACTGAGGACTTTTCCCATCTGCAGCAGTTGCTCGAGGAGCGGCAAGTGCAGCTCCAGGAGATAACGGAGAAATACGAAGCTCTGCGAAAACAGGAGGAGGAGAATGTCTTGCTCTTGGCCCAGACCAAACAGGCCATTCACACGGAGCTGGAGCACAAGGACATCGAGGTGGGGCAGCTGCAGGAGAAGCTGAAGCAATACGACTCCCAGCGCGAGTCTCAGACCAGTGACGTCAAAGATCAGATGAAGAAGCTGCTGGAGGCAAAGCAGGAAGCTGAAGCAAAACTCATTGCCACAGAGCATCTTTTGAGCTCCCTCAAAGGCGACCATTCCGCCAAGGAGCAACAGGTGTTGGCCCTCGAGAAGCAGCTGGCGTCTTTCAAAGCGGAAAACGAAACAAAACTACACGAATTGCGACAGCAGAGCGAACAACTAGGATCTGAGCAACTTGAGAAACTACAGGTGGCCAAAGAAACTGCGGAAACTAAACTGTTGTCTACGGAGGAGCTGTTGAATACCCTAAAGATGCAACACTCGGCAAAGGAGGAACAGGTGGTCGCATTGGAGAAGCAACTGGAAGAATTCAAAGCAGAAAGTGAATCCAAATTGAATGAATTACGGCAGCAGAGCGAGGAGCGTGACTCTGAACAACTGAAGAAGCTACAAGTGGCCAAGGAAAAGGCAGAAGCTCAGCTTTTGTCCAAGGAGGAGCTATTGAAGTCCTTGACGATGCAACACACGGCAAAGAAGGAGCAAGTGGTGACACTCGAACAGCAACTGGCTGCTCTTAAAGCGGAAAGCGACACACAACTGAACGAATTGCGGCAGCAGATCGAAAAGGTTGGCTCCGAGGAGCTGAAGAAGCTACAGGTGGCCAACGAAGAGGCAGAAGCTAAAACTCTCATACACAGAGGAGGCATTGAAATCCTTGACGATGCAACACTCGGCAAAGGAGCAACAGGTGGAGACCCTCGAAAAGCAACTGGAAACTCTCAAAGCAGAAACCGATCAGACCCTGAAAAATCTGCGACAGGAGAACAAGGATCGTGAGTCCGAAAGCAACGCTGCTAAGGCACAGCTACAGGAACTACAATTGTCCAGAGCGGAAGCAGAGGCTAACCTCTTAAGCACCGAACAGCTTTTGGTCTCGCTGCGGGCCGAATTATCAGCCAAAAACGAGCACGCGGCGACATTGGAGAAGGAAGTGCACGCGCTCAGAACAGACAGTGAGCAGAGCTTGCAGGACCTGCGCCAGCATAACGATCAGTTGCTCGAAATTGTTCAGCGCTCTCAGCAGAATGACTTTGAGGGTCAACTGCAGCAGACAAGGGACAATGTGGCTGCGCTTGAAGGGCAGCTGGTGGAGCGCGAACGGCAAACACTGGAGCTCGAAAAGAGCTTGGAGATCGAGCGTGAGTCTGTGGCCGCACTGAGCAGCGAAAAGACATCCCTCGAAGAGCAGCACAAGCTACGAATGGAGCAGCTGCAACGAGAAATCCAAATGCTTCAGGATCAGCATGCCAGCACAGAGAGTGAAACGATTGCCGCACTGAAAGCGCAGCTTGAAACGCTCAACCAGGAGCTGGCCGGCAGTCGGGCGAGTTTCCTGGCTAAGGAAAAGGAACTGAAGGCCTCTGGCAATAAGATGAACAAACTGAAGAAGCAGCACGAGCAACAGCAGGCCAAGACAAGCGAGCAAACAGCCCGCGTAGAGCAGCTCCAAAAAGAGATGGCGCAGGCCCAGAGTCTCGCCAGGCAGGTGGAGAGCGAGAAGGAGGAACTGCAGACACGCGTTAGCTCCATCCTGGAGGAAATCACCAGCATGCAGACGCACTTGCAACAAGTGCAGGACTCGCATGGCCAACTGGAGGGCGAGAACCGCAAGTTGGAGTCCCGAATCGAGGCTTTGCAGCGGGAGCAGCAGAGCAACAGTGTGCACGGCGAGCGCACCTCGGCCCAGATGGAGGAAATTCAGAGTGAAAACACCAAGCTGGCTGAGCGCAACTGTCTGTTGGAGGAGCAGACGAATCACCTGGAAAAGCAGCTTGAACTTGAACAGAAGACGAAACAGGAGGAGCTTGCCAAGATTCAGGCGAAGATGCAGCAGGTGCTGGACGAACACTCGAAGCTGCAGAATGCCCAAGAGCTAATGGATCACGACCACCGTACGCTGCAGGACAAGTGCGATGCCTACGAGAAGGAGACGCTGCTGAACAAGGATGCCGTGGAGTGCCTTCAGGCGGCCAGCGAGGAACTGCAGCAGGTCAAGGCCAATCTGGAGCGAGATCTGGCCGAACAGCAGCAGCATCTGTTGGAGCTGCGAGAGCGCCAACGCGAGCAAGAGCAGCAGGTGAAAGACCAGGCCGAACGCTGCTCCGAACTTGAGGCAAGCCACCAGGAGAGCGAGTCCCAGCTGCAGGGGACCATACAGAACCTTCGCCAGCAGATCGATGCGTTCAGGGCGACAGAGCAGGGCGTTCAGGAGAAGATGCAAGCAACCAGTTTGTCCCACGCCAACCAAATGGAGACTCTCGAGGCACGCTGGAGTGCAGCCAATGCGGATGTTGAGCGGCTGCACGAGGCCAATGACGCCCTGCAACTGGCGATGGATCAGCAGAGTCAGCGGCTGGAGGAGATGCAGGAAATCCTAGCCCAGAGAGATCGGCAGCTGGAGCACACGGAGGATTCCAGCAAAAAGCTGGCCAAATATGACGAGATTCAAGTCGAAAACGAGTATCTCCACACGCACACGAAGCAGCTGGAGCAGGAGTTGGCCGACAATGCGGAGCTCAAGGAGAAACTTAAGTCCATGCAGTGCGAGCTTTATGTGCTCCAGGAGCAGGTCGAGCACCACGCCACTCAAGTGACCGAAAAGGAAGGTCAAAGTGCGACAGCCAAGGCGGAAGCAGACCAGCTGAGAACGGCGCTAGAGGAACAGGCACTCGAACTTACCCGCCAGCGGGAGCACGCCAGTTTCGTGACCGAACAGAGCGATGCTGTCCAGACAGAGTTGCTTCAGGCACAGCAGCAACTGCAGGAGCGGCAAAGCGAGTTGGCCAAGGCACAGGAGGAACAAATTAGTCTACAGGCGGCCATTGCGCAACTCCACAATGAGGTGGCCAGCCTCAAGGAGCAGCCTGTGGCTTCCGTTGCCACAGATCCGGACAGTCTGCGCAGCCTCAACGAGCAGCTGCAGCGCGAATTGGAGGGTCTGAAACACAAGAGCAACGGAGCCGAGTCGAATATGCAGCAGGAAATCGAGGAACTGCAGGCGAACAACCAACAGATGGCCGAGCGCATCAATGAACTGGAGACCCTGAGGGCGGGCATTCAGGCTCAGCAACTTTTGAACAGCATGGCCCCCAAGCACGTCCAGGAGGCTGCTGCCACCAGCGAGAAGGCCGTGCTGGAGTCCAAATTGAAAGAGATCATGAACGAGGTTCAGGATGTGACGAATCGAAACCTGTTCCTTGAACAAAAGTGTGAAAATTTCTTGATACTCGAACAGTCCAACGAGCGTCTAAAGCTGCAGAATGCGAAACTCTCGCGGCAACTGGATGAAACACTGGTAAGCATGGAAGAAGAAGCCATCGCTAGACACTGGATTACTCATTTTATTTCTCGCTTCCATTTCCAGGTATCCATGCAGCACAGCAGCGAAAGCACAGTGCCGGCCAACACAGAGTTTGAGTATTTGCGTAACATTATGTTCCAGGTGAGTGTCCACAGATCTGTCGCATGATTAAAGCACAGCCTAACATGTTGTATTCCCTGATTGGCAGTACTTAACCGGCAATACGAACAACGAGACTCTGGTGAAGGTGATATCGGCGGTGCTGAAATTCTCGCCACAGCAGTCGCAGGTGGCACTGGAGAAGGAGCATCAGCGTCGATCGTTGGTATGACCCGTCGCCTGTTCCATCCACATATTACATGCTCAATAATCATTGGTGGTGTTGGCTTCTTTGCAGCTGAATAAACTGATCTAGCATGAACTAATGGCTCTCCACGACGGCGGCTGGTGGGAGCCATGCCCAGCCACGCTTCTAGACTACAAATTTAATCAGAATCAGAATGGTTAGCCCAAGATCACAACAAGTACCTTACACCTAAACGGAAAACTGGGCAGAACAGGCATGATATAGGGCAATGGATTCTCCTCGACTCCAAGCATTTCCGCGACACGCATGAACCCTCCCTACCCCAAACATACAAACTAAATATGTTACTATCGATGTTATTATTGTACAGTCCTCTCTGTTGAGCTCTAACTACTTGTGTCCACCCCCTCGCATGCTATGCACTATTGTACATTTCTATTTGGGATTACATTTTCCCTCTCTCCTCTCTCTGTCTTTGTCTCTCTTCTGTCTCGCTACACATCCCATCCCGCTTAAGTGCAATCGTATTGCTGTATTTTAGTTTAAGTTGAAAATTGTAAGGAGCAACGATTCAGCGACAAGGATTCATTGCAGTTGCAGTTGGCATTTAGTTTAATCCAAAATCTATACATAAAATATATATTACAATATAAATAAATAGTTGCAATTCATATAAAAGAATCAATCTCGTTTCCCCGCCTCATGCGGTTGGGTCTGGGCATGCTTCATCTGGAAATGAAAGACGCGCCGCCGCTGCACAAAGCTGCGCATCATGGCGCGTGTCAGGGGCGACAGCTGGTAGTTGGGTCTGTAGTTCTGCAGGGCATCGAGGGCGTGCTTAAAGCCGAACCGTTGCAGCCGCAAGATGGCCTGAACGGCTGCCTCCTGAACGCCGGGCCGTGGCACCGCCACGAGCAGGCGCTTGAACAGCCCCATATAGCCGGAGATATCGGTCTCGATGGGCAGCGGCTTCACAACCACCGATATACACTGCAGAATTCCCGCGAGTCGGACATCGTACGCATCGGTGTGTGCACTTAGATCACAGTAGCTGGAGGCGAGCGGCACCAGGTGCTGGGCGAGCACATTGTTCAGCACATCCACTCTCGTGCTGCGACGGCAGAAGAGGGCAAAGGCGTAGCTCAGCTGCTCCAGGTGGCCCACTTTCAGCTTGCTCACCAGGTTCTCCAGCACCTGTTCGCTGGTGGGCTCAAAGGGCTGGAAGTGATACTCGAAGCGAAGCTTGGAGAGCAGCAATCGTCCACTTCCATTGGGCTCACCCACGTCGTACTTCCGACTCATCAGCAGGTGCTTGATCACAGTGATCAGGGGATCGGAGTTGTTGTACTCGCGCTCCTCGCGGTGGGGCAGCACCGTGGGATGGCAGCACAACACCTCGTACGCCAGCTGCGGCACTTCCTTGTCGTAGTGATAGAGTATTTTTGCAAGCAGCAAGCGCGACGGGTTCTCGTAGGTCTCCGGATTCGAATGGCTTAGCTGCAGTCGCACCATCTGCAGGTAGAGTTTGACGCACGTAATGGACCAGTCCCACTGCAGTCTTTCCTTGGTCAGCCTGAAGAGACGCTTCTCCAGCGCGCATAAGAAGCTCTGCGTGTAGGAGGGTTGGCTCTGGCCTCTAAACACTTCAAAGTATCTGAGGGCATTCAGCAGGCGATCCAGCGGGTCGTTTGGCTGGGGCTCCGTCCAATCGTAGGTCATCTGGCAGAATGTTTTTAACATCACATGGACAATGACAGCCACATCCTGCGTTACCTTAAAGACCTCCAACGAGAAGTCGCTGCATGTGGAGTCGAGTTGCATGGTGTCCGTGAGATATCTTTTTATTGTGGAGCACAGCATATCAAGCTGCGTCTGGCTGTGATGCTTAGGACCCTTCACTCTACCCTTGGGGGCCTCCAGAACATGCATAAGCATAGCCTTGGGTTCCGCGTCGCCCCTTGGGCACCCTGACAGCTCCAATGGGATCTCGATGGGTGGACTGTCGCTATCGTTCGTCTCCTGGGAAGGGGGTGAGGCTGGAGACTCCAAGTCATAGCAAGAAGATGTCTTGTGCTCCATTTCCTTCGTCTCCTTTCTCTCTGCTCTCCTTTCATCTTCCTGTTTTGGCGTCTGCTCTCCTTTTGTATCAATATCTTTTGCCAGTTGCTCTTTCAGGCTATTCTGTTCCATTTCGATCTGCTTGGCTCTCAATCGAGTTAAACGAACTTCTTTTTGCGGCGACTCGCTTGCTCGTTCGTTCCTTTTGAGCGGACTAAAGGCCGATCGCAGTGGGGATTGTGACTTCGGGGATTGTGCCTTCGGGGATTGTGCCTTCGGGGATTGTGGTGTCGGTGAGCAGCTTTCTTCCTCTATAACTAGTTGCGACTCATCTTCCGATTCCTCACTGGTGCTACAACTGAAATCAAACGAATCCGAAGGCAGCTGCTCCTCGCTCGTAGCACCACCTTCCGAGTCTGACTCGCTGCCGAACAGCTCCAAATTAAAATTCGTGTGCACTGCCGTTGATAGTTTGGGTGGATCTGCTGCTTGTTCTGGTTCTGCCCTGTCCTCTTTGTCATCTAGGAAAAATGGCATATTATTGCCACATATCCCTGGCGCCCTAACATCCTCATTCTCACTGAGTTTGGTTTGCTGTTCCAGAGAAGTTTCTTCATCGGTGACGAATTGTGAATTGCATTCCGCGGGCAATGAGTGGTTTTCGCTCGTAGCATCTTCCTCACTCTCAATTAGTTCCTCTTGGATGGGCAGCAGCTGTTCTGGAGAAGTGTCTTCGTCAGTGAAGACTTGAGAATTGCATTCCACTGGCCATGAATCTGTTTCGCTCGTAGCATGTTCCACATTCTCATTGAGTTCCTCTTGCGCAGGTTGCGGCTGTTCCAGAGAAGTTTCTTCATCAGAATTGCCTTTAGAAAGTTGCACATCCTCATCTGTTTCGCCGCCTCTTGGCTCTGTCCCTTGTATGCCAGGGCCATTGGTGGTCAAGTGAAGCAAATACCGCTCCTCCGAATCCAATTCATAGTCCAGATTATCACAGTAGGGTATGTTGAAGGTGTTTAGATTGCTTATGAATTGAATCGCCGTCTCTGGTGCTGGGCACTCCACTTCCTGGTGCACTTGCATTGACTCATTGGCCACTTGGAGTGGTGCTTCGTGCGAGGGCAGTTCCACAGGCTTTCGCTTGGGGATGGGCTTCAGAAGCGAAGCTGCTTTGCGTTTTCTAGACTTTTGCTTTCGTTCTTTCGGTGGCTTTGGTGGCTTCGGTGGCAGATGGATCGGCGTGAGCTCCCCTCTGATGCTGATGTTGGGCGATTCGGCGATTAAGTCCATGGGATCGGTGCCAACATCCATGCCCCGGCCATCTGTGTCCGACTCGTAGTTATCTGTAAAGAGAGCGCGTTGAATTACATCAAATAATCGAAGGAATATCGCATGGAGACCTTTCTTGCTGCTTCCGCTGGATGCATGCTCGGGCCCAAGCTGCTTCTCAATCACCGGATGGGTCAGTGTGCCCTCGTAAAGGGCATAGAGCCAGCTGGTGAAGTCCATTTGATTGATGCTGGGCGGCGGTGACTGTGGTGGGTTCGAACGCCTGTGGAGCAGACAGAGAACCATTTGACCAATAACCTGCCACAGCTCATCGAATGCCTGGGGCGGCAGGTTAGCGAGGCAGCTTTGGTTGTGAGGTAGAAAGTTGAGAATCTCCCTGGCAAACTCCTTGTTGTGGCCAGCCGGAACGTTGCCGCCCCCCGTCAGTGTCTCATCCTTCACACTTTCGAGCATGGTGCGCGAGGGTGGCCGAGATGTGGAGACCTTCAGCTGTGACGGCACCTCCGGCATGAAGTCGATCTCTCGGTGCACATTGCACAGCATGGTGCAGGTGCCCACGTCTGTGGTGGATGTCTTGTGGATGGGGATGTCTTCCTCCACCACAAACAAAGGATCCATTATGGGGCTGAGGGGCTTGGCGATATCGTGGCTGTGCCAGGATAGCATCTCATCTAGGATTTGTCGCACATTCGGCGGGGGCTTCGGTTCCGGAAAGCAAGTGCCCACATCGCGGTACTTGATGAAGGAGGCCGTGGTGGTGCCTCTTGTGGTTGTGGTGTTCTTATGCTGCGTCCCCTGATTGCGGGTCTCTACCAGATTCACCACTTGCACCCCAATGGAACACGTATTGGTCGCCAGCTTGGTCGAAGTTTGCGTGGATTGCGTTTTCATCGTTGATTGGTTTCCTTTCCGCTTCGCTTTCGTATTCGGACTCTTCGGCTCTGGCACTGCGATCTTTGCCGACTTGCAGTAGTCTCTGACTTTTTTCATTATATTCTGTTCACGTCGCGGGAGCCCGGCATCGTCGCCAACTCTGTGCGCGAGTTGCATGTAGGCCTCGACCAGGTCTTTGGCATCCATCGGCAGGGCCCTGACCTTCAGCTCCTCCTCCAGATTCTCACAGTTGGTGACTTGTGCATCCAGTTTTATTTCCAGCTCGTTGCAGCGGCCACCGAGTTCTTGGCACTGCCTCTCCAGCTCAATCCTCTGTTGCTTCTCTTTCGTGTACAGATCGGTCACCTCCTTCGCTGTCCGCTGCGTATCGGTCAGTTTTTGATTGTGGCCCTGCAGCTGCTTCAGTTTCCGAATCAACTCATCATTGTCGCAAATCCGCTCGGACAGACGGCGACGCTTGGACTGGGCGTTGGTGTTGCTCTTGGGTATCGAAGAGTGCCGAAACTGCGGGGTCAGGAAAGTGCCCCCTTGAGCGCACTGGCCCAGAAGGTGATCAATGTTGATCTCGGGGAACTGTAGGTTCTCCGGCATGGCCATGGCGCCTCCTCCACCTCCCTTTTGTTGTGGTACTTCACGTGTTTACGTTGTGGCGCGGGATAAACGCTTAGTTTGCATGGAAATTTGCGGGAAGCTGCATATCTATTGACACCACGGATGTATTTTAGCAATGAGGCGTGGGGACACCTTAGGGTTAACTTATTTAAAACACAGATAAAATAAAAACTAAAAAATAATCCGCGTTTCTTTTTTACAACCGGTACCCTACTATGGATGGAAAATCGTCGATATATTAATCGATCCCATATGTTGGTTATTATCGATAGTTTTCTGCATCCCTGGAAAATACGAATGTTTGTCTCTGGTATTTTAATACCAAAATTTGTAAAATCACAATTATGAACATTTTTACAGAATATTTATCCGTCAACTCATTTATTCGCCGATCAAGGTTAAAGCCAACAAAAACAGCTCTGAAATGTAGATGCATATATTAAAACTAAATTAATGGCAGCATCGCTCTTGTGGGCCATTTAATGGTGTTCGGCAGCCTCCTTAGCCTGGGACTCGGCCCATGCCTTCTTGTTTCCGGGCGAGTTGGCTGTTGGAAGAAAAATTATTACAAACGTGCACTTGCTTGTGTAAGCTCGGCGGCAGGAGCAGCATAACATACCCAATCGGCTGATCTTGTAGAAAACGGGCACGCAGGCAATAGCCGCAATGAAGTAGTAGCGCCAGATCCACTGATTCTTAATGTAGTGCTTGATGGGGAATTGGGCAATCTTTGCCGAGAAAGTGTACGGGTATTTCATGGGGCGACCCACGGGCTTTTCTGGAGCAGCTTTGTCGGCCATGGTAGTTGTTGATTTAGATACTGCAGTGGCGAGAAAATAGAATGCAAAAAATTATGTAATTTTCCCTGCGAATGTCGACCGAACGTACCTCGATGAAAGAACACAATAAAATCGGCAGGTGCAACTCTGCAGGAAAGCTATCAACTTTGTGCTGCTATCGTGCGTAGCGGTAATCGGAAATATACTTTTGTGTTAATAATTTCGAATATACTATGGTGACAGAATGTAACATAGATATATGGCTCACTTAGTTTATCTTTATTTTAGCTACTGTGTCGTGAAATATAATGTAAACCGGCTTATTTGTAGGATTTGCTAGATTGAAACTAGGGCTGCAAGACTTGGGATAATATCGATAGATCGCCTTTCAAATCAGCTGGAGTTTTTGTCGTCGTGAGCAAACAAAATTTAACAAATCGTAAGGTAAATGGACGCTAAAACATATAAATAGTTAATTAACAAGCCGGTTAATGAGAAATTCTACCATTTGCTAACCTCTTTGTGTGTCCTAATAGTGCCGCTACTAAGGGCTTCAAGCTACAGGCTTTCCACATCCTTTGCCATTTAAATTTCCATGTCTGTCTCCTTGCAAGCTATCAAAATGAATAAAACGAACGATCAGGTGTCACAGGTATCAGGCCTCACTCATTTATTAGCATCGTAGTGCACTTGTAGTCTTTGATTTTGCATGCCTCATGATTTGATTTAGAATGGGTTACCAGCCTGATACTTATCTCAACTCAACTAATAACACTCCCCACCCTCCCACAGACCGAGAGTCAGACGACCAAGGCCAAGCCAAAGAAACTGAGGCAACGTAATCGACCCCGAAACAAACGAAATCGCTTGGAAGATAGCACTGCGACTACAACAGAATCCTCGACTACCGATTCCGCGCCCACTGAGAGTGCAATGCCAGGAGACAGCAGCCAGCATGGTGCAACGCGTGAGCAGGTCATGGCAGAGCGCGAGGCCAAGAAGCAAGCCAAGCAGGCCAAGAAACAAACATCTACACCACCAGCGACAAAAATCATCACCGAAGTGGAGCAGACGACCATAACCACCAAGCTGACAACGACGACAACAACCACTGCCAGGGACAAGCCAGAACCGTCCGCAGGAACTGCAGCGATAGCTGCCCCAATTGCCGCGGTCACTTTCACTGCGGCGGCAGGAACGGAAACTGGTGACAAGACTCGCGACCAGATCAAGGCTGAGCGAGAGGCCAAGAAGGCGGCCAAGCAGGCTGCCAAGGTAGCCAAATCAAGTGGAGCGAAGGTCGAAGCCCCCGTGCAGCAGCTGGCCAATTTAAAGGTGACAGAGAAGATTCCAGCACCAACCGTAGCTCCAGCCCCTGCAGTGGTGGAGGAAAAGGCAAGAAACCTTTCTAACATTAAACTGAAAAGCCTCTAATCCTCTGCCATTCACAGAAGAAACCCGCTCTCAGCAAAGCCGATCGGCGGGCCTTACAGGAAGCTCAACGGGCAGCCAAGGCGCAAGGACAAGGACAAGTGAAGAAAGCGCAGCCAGCGGCCAAGGCTCCGGCTTCGGCTACTGCTAAGACAAAGGCTGCGGCCACGCACA
This sequence comes from Drosophila obscura, assembly GCF_018151105.1. NCBI lineage: Eukaryota > Metazoa > Arthropoda > Insecta > Diptera > Drosophilidae > Drosophila > Drosophila obscura. The sequence goes on along the minus strand of NW_024542774.1, from coordinate 7,793,752 downwards.
CGACACCCAAGGAACTGAAACGGGAAAGCGTCTCCCCAGTCAAGTCAGCGACGGCTGCTTCACCCAGCAAAAATACGTCAAGCACCGCCAAGTCAGAGTGCAAAGTAAAGCTCTTCAATCACTTGGTTTGTGCAGAGAAGGGGGCCAGCCTGTTCATCAACGATCCGCTGGTGCATCCGAGCATGGCGCGGCTGGGCGTGCAGTACGCTCAACGCACAGTGGTCGGCTCCAATGCGCGCTGCATTGCCTTCCTGCATGCCCTGCGGCAGGTGGTGCAGGACTTCGAGACGCCAGCCAAGAAGGAGTTTGGCCGCAGCTTGGATGCTGCGGTGCAGCACCACGTGGATCATCTGCACAAGTGTCGCCCGCTGGCCGTCTCCGTGTCCAATGCCTACAAACAGTTTAGGAATCAGGTCACACAACTGCCGGCCGATGTGCCAGAGGCGGAGGTAAGTTTCTCCTCGCCACTGTCACTGCTTCAGGGCTGCTGATCCAAATCCAATCGTTTTTGCAGATGAAGGAAATAATCGTCCACTTCATCGACACCTACATAGAGAACCAGATTGGCAAGGCGGCCCAGGCCATTAGCAGCTCTCTGCAGGAGAAGATCACCGATGGCGATGTGCTGCTCACCTTTGGCTGCTCCTCGCTGATACAGTTCATCTGCGAGGAGGCCAAGCGGCGACAGGTCGCCTTTCGTGTCATTGTCGTCGATTCGCGTCCCACCTGTGAGGGCCAGGAGATGCTGCGTCGGCTGCATGCCCACGGTATACCCTGCACCTATGTGCTGATCAATGCCGTGGGCTATGTGATGACCGAGGCCACCAAGGTGCTGTTGGGTGCCCATGCCCTGCTCGCCAACGGCTATGTGATGGCGCGCACAGGCACCGCCCAGGTGGCCCTCGTGGCCAACAGCCACAACGTTCCCGTTCTGGTCTGCTGCGAGACGCACAAGTTCAGCGAACGATTCCAGACGGATGCCATTGTCTACAACGAGCTGAGCGATCCTAATGAGCTGGTGCGCGACGACAAGTGCTGCCTCAAGAACTGGCCAGCCAAGGGCCACCTCACGCCCCTCAATCTGAACTACGATATTACGCCACCCGAGCTGGTCAGCGCCGTCGTCACCGAGGTGGCCATCCTGCCCTGCACCAGTGTGCCCGTCATTCTGCGCATCAAACCAGACATCGGCTACTAATCGTCGGATCAGACAAAACTCCGCTGCTGTTGAATAAATATTATTTTTTATTATTACATTTTGATCAAATCGATAAACAATTTTGAATAGTATTTTTTATGTTTTTTCCTTGCAGGTTAATGCGAGGGACCGCAGCTTAAGAGGGGGGGAGGCGTATTCTGTATGTAGATTGTGGCTGAAGGAACTTCTATACTCGAGACAGTTTTGATTGCACATCATACATATATCAGGCTTAATAGAATAGATAGAATGGGTGGGTTTCCTTCTCTGCTGTTTAAATTACAATTAATGGAATAGAATAGAATAAAAAAAAGGTGTTCTCGCACAGCGGTCCCTGCTGATTACGCTTTATATTTATAGACACATATTTAATAGGTTTTATATGCCTTCCCTTGTACTCTCGCTTGTGTGTGTTTGTTTTGTGGGTGCCAAACTACATAAATTTAACAAACAAAATATACAGATTTGTGCCCGACTTATGGCATAGATCCTATATGCATGCCTGGAGGCCAATCTATCGCGATCTAGATGGTATCGGATTTGCTCTAGTGTTTAATTTTGTTTTGCTTTTTGCAACAACTCGAAGGAGCTTCTAAGCAGCTACCACTACAAATGCAACAATAAATATGGTATAATTAATAGAATTTATGGTTTTTATAATTGTATATTCATCCATTCACTCCTCCCCCAGCACACAGACCTAACACGACCGACGACGACGACTCAACAATGTACTATAACTATGGATTAGGCTACAAGTTTACCCTCTGGCAGCATCCTCTACGGACTGTTCTTCTGCATTTGCCGAAAACAGCCGCGGCACACGGGCACCGGCTTGCCGCTGTCGTGGCCTGGCAGCGACACATTCTTGTCGATGCATCGTTCGCAGAAGATATCGCCGCAACGCCAGCAATGTGTCTGTCGGGGGATATGGGGGGTTAGGGATAAGCTACGTAAATCTCTGGTCAAGTTCTGTCTCACCTTTTTGCTAAACTGATCGAAGGGCGTGGAGCAGGAACAGGCGGTCACATTGCGCATGGGCTTCCAATCAATAGCCACAGAGTCGATCTCGTCGGGCAGGGCTTGCGGGGGGCTCGTCTGCTCTGCGTTCAGCGAGAGATTGGCAAAGGACATGTTGTTAGCCTTTAAGGGGTGGTCGTCGTCTGCTGCGGACAGTTCGCTCAGCTTCTTGTCGTAGTTGTATCTGGAAGGGGGAATCAGAGCTTAGAGGGGGGACTCAATCGACGCTGCCAATGGGCTTCTACTTGTTGTCATTGATCTCGTTGGGATTAGCCGCCACCTGTCCTGCCTCCTTGGCGACCTTGGTGGTGGTGCTGGTGGCGTCCTGCAGTTTCTTGGCCGACTTGGAGATGTAGCTCTTGAAGCTCGCTATGCGCTTGGTAAGATGCTGCACATGATCCTCCAGCGAGTTGGTGTGCTCCTTGCTGTCGAGCAGCAGGTCGCCCAGCGGTTCCCGCGGATGGATGCCGCTCTCAAAGCGGCAGTACATTCCTCGCCAGAATCTGCGGATGGTAACAGAAGATGAGAAAAGGCGCAAACGCAGACGGGCTGGTGCAGAATCCTTACTTGATGCACTGCGGCGCCAGATTGGCCTTGATCGCCTCATCCACATTGGGCTTGTACAGCGGATTGATATACTCGTTCAGGTGATTGGCCATGAAGCCCCACAACGAGAAGGTGCGCTCGACCAGCTTCAGGTCCAGTCGATCCTTCTCGCAGTTGCCCACGAAGGTGCCGAACTGGCACGAGTGCACATGGTCGTGCAGGATGAGCAGGAAGCGCTCGTTGAACTCGAATGCCTCGCTGCGCTGCGACATCAGCTGCCAGGTGCAGTCCAGGAACTGCGTAAATATGGGCGACACCTCCTTCGCATCCGTCTGAATGTGGCCACATCGCTCGCTGAACTTGTGCCCGAAGGCCAGCCAATCCTTTTCGATCAGTGCCTGGAAGCCCTTGATTGTGCGGTAGTACGGATTCAGCATCAGCTGCGCCAGCGAGCACACCTGAGCGGTGCGGTCCCAGCCATCGGAGCAGTGTACCACCACAGAGACGCCCTTGTCCACGGCATTTGCAATGAAGCTGCCAAGAGAAGGAGGAGAAAGAGGAGTTTCTGTTTGTTCAGCTGTCAACAAATAATTTCCCCATTTGTCCCCAGCCCAGCTGAATGAATGTTTGCCCACCTCGACGTGTCCAATATGGAGCGAATGTGCTTCAGCCAGCCAGACGACTCGAGGGCATTGAGGAATGCGCTCATGGTGGGTGACTTCTGTTCGCAGGCCTCCAGCACCTTTTGCAGGCTGGCGCGCTGTACGTGTATGTTCTCGATGCCCAGGAAATGGAACTTGATGTTCTCATAGAATGCCTCGTTCTCGTATCCCTTGCCGGCGGCTCGATTTGCCATCGCATTGATCTGCAAACATTGAAAGGCGTTTGGGGGGAGGGTGGGTCTATTTGCATGCTCCTCATCTGTCAGGGAATGTCAAATGCTACTCACACGCGGCCGCGTATCCACCACATACATGTAGTCTGTGTTTGTGTTTGTCTTGCGTATGGCCTCCAGCATTTGTTCATCTTCCAGGCAGCGGGCACTGAAGCCAGACAGCGGCTGGCTGCAGCGGCAAATGGATGCCTAAAGCAGTGAGAGAATTGGAGTGAAGTGTGAACATTGTGAAGTGTACACCCCACCCACCTTGTTGTTGTGCAGATAGGTGAGCGCTGGCAGGCGACCCTTGGAGCGGAAGCGCGAACTGCTGATCAGCATCAGAGTGGTGGCCTCCTTGGGCACGTAGATCTGGCGCGGGTAGGTGTCGCAGAGCTCGTACTTCTCGTTCATCGAGCACAGAGTCCAGTTGTCGTTGGGCACCAGCAGATGCTTGAACTCGGCCTCCAGCTTGAAGAAGTCCCAGCCAGCGCTCTTGGGGTAGTCATCCTTGGCCGGCTGATAGTTGAAGCAATACAATTTGTTGATGGAAACTGTGTAGGAGGAGGATGGGTATGAAGTGATGCACTGCCTCCATATATCGTTGCTCACCCGGCTGGAAGAGCTTCAGCAGTGATGTGTAGACGTCGTGGCACTCGGAGTCCTTGGGAATCACGAATGTGACCGACAGGAATGTCTTGCAGCGTATGAGGAGCGGCGATCCGGTTGTGCTCAGCGGCAGCTTCTCGATGCTGGCCACATGCATGTGCAGAATCTGCAAGTAGCAAATGCCAATGCCAGTGCCAGCAATTGTAATTTGTGCCATGAAATCGACCAGAACTACGATTATGCAACGCTTTCCGCGAAGCAAAAACTAAAGATACTGAAGGAAAAGTGCCCACCCAAGGCATTGGGTCAACAGAAGTACGTGCCTGGGCGGCCACTGAGTGCCTTCCCCACTTAATTATTGACGCGCCTCAGTGGCAGTAAAAACAATAATCCCGAGTAGCCTGTGGCTCGTACCTTGCCAATCCGAGGGATTATGAGCGAACGCCACCAAAAATCAATACACACTCCGAAAATTCCCACTTGATGGAGAACCACCCACTCGAAGACCTTTAACATTTAATTAATCCTCTTAACACTGGGCCAACAAGAGAGTCTCGTTCTCCCTCTGCCTTGGGGGGCACTTGTCGCACGTGCACTTGCCGCGTGGAGAGCATAATTAATGCAATTTTCGGGCAGGCAATTAAAATGCGATGCATGTGTGCGCTCCTGCTCGGAAATATTACGTATACGCAAGAGCTGCTGCAGCAGCCGCAATGCAATTTAAAGTTTGTGCGAATCTCCCTAATTGGTAGAGCCAACAGGATTTTGTGGTAATTACATAGTAATTTGATCATGCTGCCCCTGCCCCTGCCCCTTCCCCTTTCAGTTTTATTTTTGCATTTCCTTTGAAGTGTTTCTGCTTTGAGGCATACAAATCGCAATGCCTCGCATAATGCAAAAGAGCGCTAAGCCGTAGCAGCTTGACTAAGCGGTTTGTGCAACCACCAGCACAGCAGCCTCCCTCTCCTCTCCCTTCCGCCACCCCTAGTAAATTCAAAGAGACGCCACGCTGGGGTTTATGCCTGATGAGAATGTACTACTGTGCTGTGCGCAATTAATGTACATAATATATAAATGCTGGCCGGATTCAATTTGTGCGTTTGCGTTGGGGCTTATACGCTACGTGCTTCTGGTAAGTTTTTCTCTGTGCACTGATTGCAAATTTAAGCGGAAACTTAAAGCGCAAATACAGGAAAGCCTTGAGGCAACTTCTTAGGAGGAACTTTTCTGTACTTTTTGCATTCATGCTTGAGCCAAGTGGCGGAAGCGCGCCGCATCCACGACTGTCAGACATCATTCTTAGTGCAGAGTGCAGGTCTCGCAGGGAGATGGAGAATAAGCCTCAAACTTTTTGCCAGTGCGAGGTCAAGCCCAAACCCCCAGCTGGGAAACACATATTTGAGCACGTTTCCCCGTGTCCATAAGAACCACACGACATGACGACTCGGGAGGTGACTCAGAGGTCGGGGCACGGCACTAAATTGTTTGTGGCCCATTCCACGGTGTTTTCAATTCAAAAAGTACACACACAAACAAGTTGCCCCAAGGAGGGGCATAAAATAATTGATGATGTCATATTCTTGGTGGCTACTTACCCAGGTCTCCTTGTTGCTCTCGGGCTCGACGAATATCAAATGGGTGGCCGTCAGATAGAGTGTCCCGACAGTGGGATTTTTGGTATTGTAGCGATCTATCATCCGCACATTCTCCACCTGGCGACGAAACATAAGCAAAAGAAAAAAAGAGAGGAAGAGAGAACAGTTGGAAATGGTTTTAGCAGGCATCGCATGAATATTTTACATAATTTCCCCAAAATGGCATTTAAGCCCATCTTCATTTCAATTGCAGCTGCCTGCTGACGTCAGTGAGCAGCCCACACTCTGCCACAGCCGCATAACCCACTCTTCAACTTCCACTCCCCCCTACACACCCACACACCCACACAAATATTACAGAAGCCACTGCATTGCCAGGAAAAAGAAGCAAGTTCAAAGGATAAAGGGATTCTTTTATTTAACTTTCTATGAAATTCCCGTGCAACCCTTCTCCTAGAATAGACTCCATAAACGAGTGCGAGCTTTAAAATATACTAGAAGAATGGCATTCAACCATTAAACAAAACCGCTTGGCAGCCATCCATCCCATTCATGCATTTGATGGTCCTCATTCTCATCCTCACACTCTCATTTATCTCCTGCCGCCTCTTTGTGGCAGTTCTTATTGCCCGAGGGCCCCAGCCGCTGGGGCCTGCTCATCAACAGACTAATTTCCTTTCATGTCATTTATACGGGGGCTTTGACTTTGGCTTTGGCTTCGCCTCCTGTTCTGTTCGAGGCGGGGCCATTCTTGTTATAGATAAGGTTAGTTAATTGTCAGTGGGATGGTCGTTTCATTACCCCAGCAGGACAGCGGCAGGCAGACGAATGTCTGGATTCAATTTAACATGCAAATTGAACCTACATCATGGCGAGTATACAAGGGGCTTTGAGGATTGGGATCCCTTGATTGCATCCAAACTCAATAAACATAGCATCCTCTGCTTCTGCTCTTCGTCAAGCAATGCTTTATTCGATTTTCAACAGATGGCAAATTGAAAGCGGAATAGAAAACAGGCGACGACAGTTGTCAGGAGACTTGGGAAGCCTTTTCAGTTGCAGTTTGCGGTTGAGCGCTTTGATGGACGAGTGCAATTTTGTCCAAAGGCTATTCCATCTGTGACCACGATGGGACGCCCACTCATTTAATTGGCCGCCCTGCCAGCAGTTCCTGTACAGCTCTCGACTCGAGTACTGCGCTGACTATGCAGCAATTTGTGAGTATTTGTGGGGGAAATGGCTACACAAATGGCGCCAGGATGCAGCAGGAATCGAGTGACCCAAATAAGGAAATGGGGCCTGGAGAGAGGCCAAGCGGGGTCAAGTCGAGGGCGCCGAACATATTGCTCCAGCTCGATGGGGGATTTGCATAATTTCCGGCCAAGAGCCGGCGGCTATGCGTAAAAAAGACAAATTTGTTTGACTTTCTCTCGGTTTTGCATAGGCAAGGCGATGAAACGGATCTGAAGCCAGGATGGAGGATGTCTGTTACCTTCTTGAGCACACAGTTGCCGTTGTAGAAGACAGGGGCCTCGTTAAACTCCTCCTCGATCCAGGAGACTACTTTGTCGGAGACAAACGGTGGCACCGGCACGCCCCATAGCCTCTTGTTGCCATCGGGCGGCTCCTCCGTCTCCGGCGATATGTTGTCGAAGCTCAGACGCAGGGCCGATGTGGGGGATAGTTGGCGTTCGATTTCGTTGAATTTATTCATGAATCTGGTAAAGTCCATTCCTTTAGTTTCGTTTCGCAGTTTATGCTAATGTTTTTGTTTTTATTGCTGTTGTTGTTGTTCTTGTTGCACAATGTCTTATTGATTTTGAATTACAGGGAGAGAGAATGAGCGGGCAGGGACGAGCACGAGCACAGGCACTGGCCCTTTTGGCTTATAAATCAAATCACGTGAGTCCAGGCGGTGCTGGGACGGGATGGTTAGGTTCGATACTTTCACTTTTCGACTAACAGCACACAAAGTACGTACTACGTATGTATATGGATGTATGTATGTATGTATGTGCACATGTATGTATATTTGGACACTTTGTTATTCCCACTTTGGGGCTCGTTGTGTTTGTGGGTGTGGTGGTGCCGCAGAAGAACAAGCTCCCGACACGAGTGCTGGGAGTGAACTCAGCTGCCAGTGTGGCTGGCGCGCGCCTAAATGCATGCTATGCTTGCTGTTGGGGAAATTTCTGGCCAGGGGGAAATTTGCTCAGCCAATGGGAAGAGAGCAGCTGGCGCCTAAAGAGTAAAACAAAGCAAATACTACTGGCATACCCTGTAAGGAGTGGGTATTTAGGGTTCAACTTGTGCGTATATAGCGCCTTAAGGCATGCAATGATTAGTGGGTGCCCAAGGAAAATTTGCTCATGCTATAGAAAACTAAGCAAAATCGTTAAAAGCAACAAAGTAAATACTTGCATACTATTCTTAGGGCTTTATATATATTATATTTAAATGTTAAGTGTCCTATGTATGACTCACATATCGTTAAAGGGAGTACTAAAAATGGTGCGTGTAGTCTTGATTTTATTTCTATTTGCAATGTCAAGGGACAATTGAGAGTGGGTGTTGAACTTGTGGGTTCAGCTAAAATGATGTTTGGATGAAGGCTAAAAAGTAACCTCCACAAATCTGCGCCTGAGTGTGTGTGTGTGTGTGTGTGTTTGTAGGGGAAAAGAGCACGAGGAGACATATTTCTGGATAAATTCCCATCCCATTCCTATGCGCATGTTTTAAAATACATTTATATATAAATAGACATGATTTGTGTGTCCTGCGGCAAACTGAGATGACACCCGCTTGGGAGGCAGGGTGCCCTTGGTACTGTGCCGGTCCTTCCTCTGTCGCCCGCCGTCCAGGTTGACCATCGATTTTGAATAGTCCGAGCAGAAGGTGGAGCAAACAAGGGCTGTGCAGCATGACTCACAACTCTTATCCAGGATTTAGATTGGACAATGCCACAAAGGTGACTACTGTTCAACAAATAGCACAGTTTGGACTTGATTAAGGCCATAAACATACCTTAGCCAGCTTGATATCGTCCATTGTTTACGTTTTGTTTTAGTCGCCGAGTATCCGTGGAATAATAGCTACAAGGTTGCCTCACAGCCGATCGGGATTGCAGCACGTGACACGCACTGATAATACAATTTAAATACACTTTTTTCCTAGTTTATATGCATTTTTTTTAATAAATATATTAGTATTAGGGATGTGAAATATGGAAGTATTATGTATCGATAATATTGATTCGATATATAGTGTTTGTTGATAATATATTTTACAGCCAGCGTCACTATTGGCGATAGTTTGCGCGAGAACTTTCAACACTTTTGCTTGGTCTGGCAGCACTGGAAACGTTTAAATTCAAATATTGTGCGCAAAAATGCATTTAATATACTTTAAACACATAGAAATAACAAAGAATGCGTTTGCTATCAAAAGTTGACTAACATTGACGGTATTCGGTGATCGTTAACCATTAAGTGCACTTTAGGCGTGGGGTAGAGTATTAAATGCGGCGTGTTCGTCGTGTTCATTTACGCAGTCCTACGTATTTGGTCCAGACCCCTTTGTGGTCGAAGTACGGCTTGTTCCGGGAGCAAATGATTGCCTCCTTGAAGACGTCAGCATAGTCCGAAGGCATCGAACTGTGCTTGTATAGATTAAACAGGAATTCATAGATCTAAAAGACCAAAACAAAACAAAATGATTAGGAAATAAATAGTGGAGTTTTCCTCTAGTCACCTTTGCTTCATGATCCTTCCAGAATATGTGATCGCACAGATACTGCAGGCTCTCGGGAAAGAGAATGAGTCGCTGCTTATCGTCTGTGGCCACCACATCGACACTGCCCAGCAGCACGGCACAGCCGGAGAGCACATCCACGGCCAAAATGAAAATGTCCAGCAGATAGAGAGCCCTGTTCACCTTCTCCTTGTTTGAGGCCTCGGCCAGCAGCATCTGGATCTCCAGGAATATTTCCATGATCCAGTTGCAGGCATGCTCGTCGCTCCCAAAGGCATACAGAGTGGCAGCCAAGTGGCGATAGAAGAACGACCGCTCCTCCGTGCGCTTCTCGTAGGCATCGATGATGGGCGTCAGCCACTTGAGTGGGTTGGGCAGCTTGTCGTTGTACAGCACCAGATAGCATCGGATGATGGTGGCCTTTTTCAGCTTGCCCACGGGCGTCTCCCACCAATTGGCGGGCGTGGTCAGCCCGTCGATGGCATTCGGATGGAGCACGGCCACCACTTCTGTGTAACGCTCGAACAGCCTCGAGTCCAGATTCATCGAGTCCATGTAGCGCTCCACAATCAGCGTGAACACATCCAGCACCTCGGGTATGTCGCACTTTCCCGTGAATATGTACTTGACGCTGTCCAGAAACTTTTCAAAGAGGCAGCCTGCAAACAGTAGGACACGAGGTGGTCATCGCCTGAACAAAAAGCAAGTCATTAAAGGTCGCCACTCACCCTCGGCAAAGTCGTTTAGCTGTGACTCCTTGAAGCAATAGACAGCCACCTTTTCGGCAAAGTTCTTGATTATCTGCAGGCTCACGCTACTGGCAATCTCCGGCAGCAGGGAGAACAGCAACAGCAGATCCTCCTCAAAGCAATTGGGCTCGAAGTCCACAAGAAAATTCTCCAGCAAGCGCTTCGCTGTGCCAGAGCTCGATGCCTGATTCTTGGCTATCATGATGCAGTACTTGCGCGCATCGAACGATAGGTGGAAGAAGCTCGTCAGGCAGCTCCAGTCGAGCGGTGGTATGGGCTTGGGAAACTTCTTGGACAACGCCCTGAGGGCAAAAGTCACTGCATAGGGCTCTGACACGTAGTCCCCGAAACGGGCCTGGCCCACCATGTAGTTAGTAACGGCACGGAGCGGACTTGTCGCGAACAAGCCGACCAGCTTGCGCGGCTCTGGCTTGCCCTCGGGCAGGCGGTAGACTCCGCTGCGGAAGCCGTTTATATCGTTGCCTATGTGGTGCGCAATCAGATCTGCTGCCGCATCTCCGCATTCCGGGCGAATCTTCTGGAGCAGCTGCACCCACACCTCGCCGGGCACAGTCTCCTCCTGCAGATCCACCACCTCTCGGCCACTAGGTCCGCCTCCCAGTGCACCGCCGACAATCTCAAAACGAAACTGAGCCGGAATGTGCCGCAGATTGAGCGTCGTTCCTGGCTCGTAGCTCTTTAACGCTGCCAGAGCATTGCGAATCTGTGCTGCGTCTGTGCCCGGACGACTGATGGCCTGCCACAGCTGCTCCAGGGCATCATCCGCAAGCTTCTCGTACTCCAGCGTGGGTGTCTGCAGCAGCGGAACTAAGCCAAAGAAATGGTACAGCGACTTAAGAGTCTGCGGACGCTGTTCGCCGCGGAACTTGCTACCCAGAGCATGCCACGTGGATGCTATATTGACCGTGTGGCTGTCGCACAGGGCATAGAGGGCATCCAAGGCCAGGGATGTAGCCAGATCGCCCGATTCATCGGTGCAGCTGTTTAGGGTATTGCTGAGGTGAGGCAGCAGCTCTGAGCCATGCAAAGTTGGCCTGCAAAAGATGGATTTGGGATGAGGAAAAGAATACAACATCCGTGTTCATTTGTGGGCTACTTTTCCTGGCAGATTTCGCGCATGGCGTGGGTTCGGGCCACTTGCAGCTCCCAGCGCTTATCCCCCTCCGGCAGCGGCTGGGAAACTTGCTTCAGCAGGAAGGGATAGGTGCGCGTCTCCACGCGCCACAGACGCAGATACAGATCCACACAGAAGGTGCCATTCTCGGTGGACAGATTTCGAATGGTGTTCAGAATCATGGGCACGTTGTCCTTGGCCAAACGAGAAATATTTTAGTTGTAGACTCGTGGGATGTTCATTTGAGAGCTCACCTTGGACACGGCAAAGTGGGGCAGGCCTCGCAGCAGCTCCAGTTGCAGCTCGGGATTGTTCTCGTGGGCTAGCTTGAATATGTAGGTCATGAGGAAGTCGTAGGCGATGCCCTCGTTCACCTTAATGGTCTGCAGGAGCACTTCGTAGATCTTGAACCAGCAGTCAACGGGCGGCTGTCGGGAGAGGAAGAGGGCGCGCAGGAACAGATGCAGGCGCTGACAGAAGGCCGTGTTGGCCTTGACATTGAGGGCGTCGACAAAGGCGAAGACATCCTGGTTCTCGGAGGCATCGAAAGACTCCACAAGATTGGCCAGATCAAAGGCAATCGCTATGTCCGGATGATAGTTGCGCATGTGGGCCGGCTGCAGCTGCCTGGTGGATATCCGCTCGCCCTCATCCGACTGCTGGAGGTCGAGCACACGCTGTACTATTTGGTTGGCCAGGGCCAGCCCTTCGGCGGGTATGAATGCAGTCTGAGACATCCACTGAATGATGCCATCCAGGCACATGTTCAGAATGTATTCATGGCCACTGCGCTCCTGCACGACCACGAACACAATGATGCGCAGCAAGTCGACAAGGTAGAAGGGGGACAAGACGTGCAGCACTTCCGCCAGCAGGACCAGGAGCACATGGTAGTGGTCCCGGGTATGCTCACGCGTCGCATGCAATGCGCGTTGCAAGCACAGCAGACTGGGCCGAGGATCAATGCCGTAATTTGCCAGCTGTTTGATCAGGCAAGCCTGGTAGATGCACAGATCGATGGACTGGGCGTGATCTGACTGCTGCAGGAAGTAATCGATGGCTTCGATCACCAGGATGCTGGTGGACAGGCAGGTGCTGGCGTTGTTGAACTTGCTCCACGACAACAGCTCCCGCATCAGGGCAAGGGCCTCTGGCTGGCTCTTACTCAGGCCGAGCAGGCAAGTCCAGATCGGTTTGACATCGTGCAGCGTCTGCGGATTGCACAGCACATAGAGGAACACGGGACGCAGATACTCTACGCTGTGATTGCGTATGCTGAGGATGGAGTTCAAATATCAATCAAAGCTTTACTAGTGGCAATCGTTGAGGCTCACCTCTTGTCGTGGTGCTGGCAAATGCCGATGATCTTGTTGCTCACATCGTTCATATTGACGCTGGAGTGCTGCAGCAGCGATATGAGGGGATGCTGTTGGGTCTTGAGGCCATACGAGCACTGATACGTCTCCGGCTCCTTCAGCAGCGATGTCTTCTGCTTCAGTCTGAGCAGCTGTAGGCCCACTACGCTCTCCGTGATGATGGCAAAGTGCATCGGGCTGCAATGGAAAATTGACACAGAGTGGGTGGGGTGCGGTTGGGTGGGATGTAATAACAGATTACAGAACTCTGATGGGGAAGCTAACATTAGGGTGGAGCGGTCAGCTCTAACTGGCGTTTAGACCAACTTCCGTTGCAGTGCAGGGAGTCGGAGACGACGCCTAACGACTTGCACATATGCAAGGAAGCAGTTCCACGCGGGTAAATCGCTTTGCGCTTGACGGGGTAATTACAATTCACGCGTTGGCCACCGGATGACGGCTTCTGGCCTCCCCGGGCCCTGTAATTGTGGTTCGCTCCCCTTGCAAGCCAATTAATATGCAATCCTTTTTGCCTACACTTGCCGCTCATCAAGGCTAATTCCTGCTCCTGCATTACATGACCGTTTGACGTCCTTCAGGGTGGATAGGCTGGGGGGAGGGGCAACGCAAACATTTCAAGTTCAATGCCAGAGTTTTTACTCGCTTTGCATATATCAAAACAGAAAAATTTGTAAGGCAAGGCCAGCAGGATGTGGCATGTGGGCGGTGTGGACAGAGTCCGGGCAACATGTGCGTGCTGGGAAATGGCTAATAGATTTTATGGCACCCCGGGCACAATCCCATCCCAGATCTGGGTTGGGCACTGCAAGATTGAGCACTTCGGATTGCGGTCAGCGGAAATCAAGTCAATGTCAAACAGCTTGGATTTCCTAGCCCTAGTCCATCCAGCAAGTCATATTTCATTCTCCCATTTATCACATGACGTGCCAAGTGCTGGGGCAATTAATTTGTGGCACGCGGCACGGAACGCCGCAAGCGGCAAGCGGAAATGTGTAGCATTGCGTGCCGATTGGAAGAACAATGTTAAGAGCAGTCCCAATCTGCACATTGGCAACCGCTAAATGGTCGGTTAATTAAGTGCTCCGGGCCAAATGCAGTCTGCTCTGCGCCCAGTCAGTAATTTATGCACCTTTTGCGAGCAATTTCGCAATTGGATTCGCTGCGTTCCATTTGGCTTGTCTGCCACTCCGGAAGTTCAGAGGCGCGCCCCAATGGAAGTGTGTAATGTGGGTCGTCGGTTTCGATGCAAGTCCTTACCCGGCATTGCCCAGCATGGAGAGGAGTGTGTTCTGCACACTGTTGGCATCCAGCACACCCTCGTCAACGAGCCGCACCAGCGTCTGACAGCTCATCAGGCTCAGTTGCATGTGCTCGTGCTTGCATTGGGTCTTAAGAAAGTCAATTTCTTTGATTTGATGTTCGGCGACCTGCTTTTCCCGGCTCTCGACGATTTTGTTGTATACCTTCTCCAGGCAGGCGGCCAGCTTGACCACCGAGCTGTTGGGCTTAATGCTGCTGAAATCCTCCATGGCTGATGGCTTCAAGTGCTGAAATGGCAACAACAATTCTCTCAGTTAACCTGCTTAAACTTTCAATGCCCCACCACACACACAACACAACGCCAGCGACAGAAACACGATTTATGGTTTGTTTGGGTCCCGTGGCACAGAGGCAGTTTGAAAATGTTGCGCGGCGCGTGTCCTTTCTGCTACTCGGCCGCCATTCGAATGAAACCCGAAGTTTTTGAACATTGCCGCGTTTGCAAATTGCAATATCGCGCGTGCTCACACCACCCACATACTCACATCAGGCCCAATCGACCTCCTGATACCTCATTTCATGCCAAACAGTGAAGGTTGAAACTGCCAGTTTGTTGTTTTGGCAAATTTGTTTACCTTTACGGCGGAAAGTTCGGGCAATGTAGAGGTGTCAAACCATCGAGGGCACTATCGATAGTATCGATGTTTTGCTGCTATCCGATACTATCGAAGGTTTTGCGACTATCATTATAGTATCGATTTTTTTTTTTTTTAAAACATTCAACGTTGATATTCCTCGATTTTGATATCCCGTTTAATATTACTAGCTAGTGGGCCCTCTCAGCCCTTAACAAATAGTTTTATCCAATTTCTCAATAAATTTTATTCAGGATTGGTTAGTGTTCAGAACTCTTTTTTATTGGATTGTTTCATAATAATTTTCAAACAAAAACGGACAAAGCATAAGACGTAATTATTGACTAAATGTGACGTCATTGTTGCTGGTCTGTAATTAATGGTAAAATTGTTGTTCCAAGCTCCATTGAAACATTAATAATGATTTTATCTTAGATTGACATGTTTTGTCTTTTATAAATACATTTATCCCGGTTCTTATCGACAAAATATACCGTCTGACCCACAAATATATACCTAAATATACAGTCTTATTTTCATAATATACCGTAAATATACCGTATATTTTGGTACTTCCGTATCGAGTACGGCAACACTATTCTCAGCGCAGTATTTCAGCAATATATCGTTATTTCGATATATCGATAGTTGGAACGATTTGGCGGTAAAAATCATCTTATTTCGAAAAAGCCTATGGTCTTTGCTATATGCATATTACTTTTTTTTGCCTATTTTGTTATAGGTGAGCGCCGATGAGATACATTTGCCTGGACAGCCACTTGCTGTTCGAGCATGGAGCTCCCGCTTTATGCACATGTGCAAGCGAGCTAAGACATGTGAGACAGCCCCGCTGGAAAATCCACGTCCTCCGATAAAGACTCAGATTCAGACTTCCTGCGGGCCCCAGGAAGGATGCCAAGGCCCCCGACGGACAGCCAATTATTCAAGTTAAAGTATTAATCTATGCCATAGATTCTATGGACATGTTTCAACCTTGATGAACAAAATAAAACATGTTCTGCTGCTCCTTCCTTAAAGCAATTTCTCCAATATATCAAAAAAATTAACCAATAATTGCACTTAAGTTCCCTGAATTTCCAACGAAACACCATTAAAGTGAAAATCAAGAATCATAAATATGGAAATCTTTCAGCTAATGGGCTTGTAGGGGCACAGACCCTGGGATTTATGCTTGACACCAACTTCACCCTGATATTTGTATTTACAGCATGCTCTGTTAAGCCACTACAACATCCTCATCATCGTCTTCTTCTCCTGCTTCTGGTGCTCCTTTGCTCTGAATCTTTTTCCCTGCTTTTTCAGTTAATTGACTTTATGCATTTTTGCAGCGCGCCTCGTCGTAAAATGAAATTAATTATGCCTCTGCCAGTGCAGCTATAAAAGTGTAACCAAGCAAAACAAAAGTCGGCAAACGAGGTTTAAAAAATGGAAGCCAGAGTTAAAAGCGGAAAAGGTAGGCCACCCAATGTCCTTCCGGTGGCATGGTGGTCTGGTATTTCACTCGTCCGTCCGGCTTCAGACCTAAAAGAAAACTCTGAAAAAGTATAAAAAGCATCACAACCGAGTTTAAACTGCAATCATTCATGGCAGCGAATCCGCGTCCTGGCATCAGAAAGCGGGGAAGACAAAGGTTAAGCCAAAGACAGGGCAACATAATTTCCGTTTCCGGGCCCGGAATCTGTATTTTCGGTTGTGCCCCGCCCCCAACTCTACCCCGCCATTCAACATTGTCTGAGGATTTATGATTTTATTACCACAAGGCAGTGCCGGCCAGAGCTCGAAACTGAGAGCTCGACAAAGCAGAGAGCCTGGGAAAGCGGAAACATTTCTGTTTGATGCCACGACTTTTGCCAGTCCAACTTCCACCCCACAGCGGGCGGGCGATGCCAAGGCTTCCAGAGGGGCGAAAGGTTATGGGAAACCGCCAAACTGTTGCATCGGTAACCGTGACGTTAATTTATTTTGTTCCAATTTTAATGTGTACATTTCTGGCTCAAAGGGATTTTGCGGTTCCTGTCTTGTGGTTATTATCGCGAAGCGTTTGATAATCTCCTGCTGGTGCTTCTGTTGCTGCTGTATCTGTGTTGTGTCTCCGTTCTGGTTGCCAGGCTGGCCCCAACGTCCCAGGGCATCTGCTGCTTGGTATTTCAATATAATAATCCCATGAACATCAGCTTAATACAAGCACAATAAATGTGCTTGTTTATGCAGCCTAATGATTTACTTTCAAGCCCCATGGCAAAGACCAAAAAGTACTCCCAGGGCCTGATACCTGATCATTGCTGCGGTTAAGAGAGTTTGCTGTGGCGCTGACTGCAAGACAAAGTGGCAAACAATTTAGCAAGTTATGTCCTTGTCTTAACTTTTGTACTACTCCCCTGAGATTTGCTGTAATTTTCAGAAAAATTAGGAGGTTTCTGTACGACGTTCAATTATTGAATGTGTTGCTTACGCTTTTGCTGAAAATACATATAAAATCTTAAAGGCTTCGAAGTGGTTTGTACCCTGAAAAAGTTTTCTAAAACTGTTGGTTTGCTCTTAGTAAATTTTCCCATGTTCTGTATGTATTTATATTACCTCAGGGTATTTAAAAATTTCTGAAAAATGGCATGCTGTACGAATATCTCGGAAAAAAATGGGCACCACTCACACCACCATGGCACACATTGACGCCTGTTTTTATGAACTGTTGATGTCGACATTCGTACCTCGCAGCCGTCTGCGTGGTTAGCATGGAACAACGAGCACGTGGCACACAATTTGCATGCGCTCCGGCATGGCAGGTGCTCGGTTCAGCTCGGGTGTGCGTTTTTTCCCTCCCCCACCCGCTGGCCACAATCACATTGCTTCAATTAAATGGAGTCGACTCATTAATAATGCAGACATCGTATAGTTGGATGCTGGCAACAAAAAAAAATACACGCACACCCATTTATGTATATATGTATGTAAATGTATGTACTGGTTGGTTTTCTGTACAACAATTTCCACACTAACTAACGCACAGAAGAAAACTTGAATGAAAAGCGACAGCAGCCCAAGCCCCAGCACAAGTGAAAAATGGAAAGTTCTGAAACATGGGCCCCAGTACTGGAATATTTGAATATTTATATTTTATATATGTTTGTAGTCGATCTCCGGCAACTCGAGGCACTGAATATTCATAGATGTCACTGACAGTCAGTTACTTAGCGAGTTTTAGTCGTATGCCAGTATATGGCGCATACGCAACGTTGTACGAGAATCATTTATTCAAGATGTCTTTGATTCTGATGTCTGAAAAATACTTAGTATGGGAGTATCGCTCATAAAATCATTGTCAAATTTATTCCATCAGCATGAACAGTCGTTCCGTTTAAACATAAATTTTTCCTTCACATTTAAGTGAATGAACATACAATTTTCCGATGTCTACTTTGGGGCGCACTTAAGCCTGGTGGGGTGGGTGGATTGCTTGTGCGCTTTTGTTGAATGATTTAGCCTTATGCCTCATACATTAGATGCTGGCCTTTGCGGCTCACATAAATTGTAGCCAAGACCTTTTCAATTTCCAACTTAAATTCTTCTTTGTACTGAAACTCTAAATTAGAAAAATGTGTAAATATATACGAATCGGACAGTGGGTGGATGGGTGTGCGGCGGTAGGTGAGGTGAGGTGAGCACACACACAGTGTGTGTGTGGGCAAACATAATTTGTGCGGTACGTGCGTAAAATTTAATGAGGGAACCGCGACGACGCGACCGACAAATCGGGCTCACGTTGCGTTGCCTTTGACCTCTGGCCCCTGGCTCTAGTCAACCTGCGGAAAGAGAGCAACAAAAAATATCACAAAATAGGCTGTGCTGTTGATTCTAGCTCAGGCAACCAATGCGGCAGGGTCTCTGGTATACTACGGGTATATATATATAAATGCAGAAATATACTGGGCTTTTTTCTTTTAAAATAAATTTAAGTTATGGCTTTGCTTGCTAAAATCTTTCATAATAAGTCGAAAGGATGAGTCGGTGTTATCTGCTTGAGCTTTGAATGGATAAGTGGGGCCTCACCCTAAAGATAGAGGGATATACTCGTAAAATCGTACTCGTAAATCTGAGAATGAGAATGGAAATGGAAACTGGCAGCAGTGGCTCGCTCAACATATGGATACGATGGGGGCTGTGGTTTTTCCCGTTATTTTATTTCCACGGTTTGCTACAATTTTTAAGGTTTTGAGGGCTTTAAGGGAACATAACAAGCGAGCGCTGACCGAATGGCGATAAATTGCAGGCGGGCCACTAATTAAGAAATTCAAATATCAGCCACTAACATTAACTAACCGCCACCGGATATGCGTTGGGCCCTAAGCAAACTGACCCTTCTGGCCCACATAATGGCATCCTTACAAACCATGCCCCACCGCCTACTTTCATTGTGTGGTCACGAGTTTGAATTTGTGAGGGGCATAGGAAGGACTCAAAGGCATAAAAGCATTTCGAGTATTTAAGCATATTTACACAATGCATGTTGCTGTTGTTGCTGTTGTTACTGTTGTTGTTGTTGTTTTTATAGTGCTACTGTTGGGTGCCGTGCATTTGTTTACGTGTGAACACCCCCAAGTCCTTTTGCCCTGCATCGGGAGCCATGCCATCGAAATTTTGGG
Source organism: Drosophila obscura (assembly GCF_018151105.1). Taxonomy (NCBI): domain Eukaryota; kingdom Metazoa; phylum Arthropoda; class Insecta; order Diptera; family Drosophilidae; genus Drosophila; species Drosophila obscura. The sequence continues at coordinate 7,774,344 of NW_024542774.1, read as the reverse complement.
GCGCACGAGCGAGTGCCTGCGGTTGTAGAGTGTGAAATATTTTGCTCTCTTACACATGCGGTGGCTGAGTGTGTGTGAGTGTGTGCCATATCTTGTCTGAGGTCTGGATCTTGATGGCACCTCACTCATACACTTATACACACACAGACACGAATACACAATCACACACGCACACACTATCTCCTAAACAAACAATTCCAATGGCTTGGCATTTTCCTGGTGCCAACTTGAATTTCCACCGAATTTCCCAACAATAAGTTCCCCCCTTGAACTGTTTGCAGTAGTTGCTCGACGTCGGATGCCATTTCAATTCATTTCCCCACATCGTTGTTGGCCCTGTTGTGGCATTTGATTTAATGACAAGGAGACCCTTTTAAATTAACAGCAACAGCAGCAACAGCAGCCACAGCAACAACAACAACTGAAGCAAAAGTGGCCGGAACACTTGCCTGGTCTCGACTTGAAAAGTGTCGAGCTCAGTGGAGCAAACTCTTCAGGGGGAAGCCATTAAATGGCCCAGCCCGGTACGGCACCATTAATGCAATAATTGAAGGCTGAGCAGGAAGTTTTTAAGTTTGTTTCCTGTGCGTAATTCACACGCCGCTGCTAATAGGCTCCTGCTGGTTCAAGTGAGTTCTGTTGAATATCTTGTACGTGTATTGCATTGGCCTCCTCCATTGGTATTCTTGATGATTGGCTTGCCTTCTACACAACTCGCTGCCATCGCTGGGGGCAACATATATCCAATGTCGGGAAACAGCCAGCAGATTGACTTGGTTAGCTGCTTAAAGGCTTTATTGATTGACACCGGTTCTAACTGTATATAAAGAGAAGCTTACAGCTAACAAAGTGGGCTTAGCCCTGAACGGGCGCCTGGGCCCCACCGTAGGAAGGCGCATTGCCGTTGGCCAGGTTGCCCAGAGATTGCTGCAGGGAGCGCAAAATGCCAATGGGAATCTGCAAATGGATGCAATTGAAGGTAAAGTTCAAATAAATCTGTGTATATACGATTAGAATCGGCTGCACTCACGTCGAGGGCCAGGCCAACGGGTGATGATGGTTGGGGTGCCAGAAGGCGATTGCCCACCGTCTGCGGCCTCTGGACGGTCTTCGAGTACTTGTGGCTCTGCACGGTCTTCACGTCACTCTTCACTGGTGCCTGTGGGTGGATGGGGCGGAAATATTCAGGTAAGTTTGAGGTAATAAAGGAACTGAAAACTGCCAATCCACCTTCATGCCACCAAAAAGCAAAGAAAATCATCCCACATGCATCAAACGAAAGGCAGGGAAACGGGCAGGGGGGGAAAAATGTATGAATATTTGCTGGGTACCAAAATAATTTCAACAAGTCGAGGGCCGCGTGTCCGGCATCACGACATGACCACGCCCACATTGTCCGCAAATGTTTTCAAATAAAATTACAGCACAAAATGTAATTCCGCCCTAAAGCGAAAGTTTATCCAACCAAAAGCCAAAAATGTTGTTTCTCCTTCTCTCTCTCTCTCTCTCCAAATCCCGGTGTGTGTGTGTGTGTGTTTTTGTAGCTGTGTGTTGCATCTGTGTGTTTGTGCTGGTGTGTATTTGTGTATTTGCCACACCGCATCGCATTTGGTTTTTGTTGTTGTTACCGTTACCGTTACCTTCTCCTGCTCCGCCTCTGGTGTCTGCTCGTGCTCGTCCTGTATGTCGCCCGCAGGCAAATCACTTTGCTGCACCTCCTGCATTACGTATACGGTGCGTTGCCTCTGACGTGGTCGCTTCACGCGGTGGCGCGGCCGCTTCACAATTATCACCGATGTGGACGGCACAGCCGCTGGTGGGAGGTGTGTGGCGGGAGCGATGGATCCTGCGGCTGCTACCACATTATTTTCAATGATTTCGCTGTGCTCCGACTAACAAATCAGCGGGGGAGAGGGAGGGGTTGTTTATGATTTGATATATGATGATTGCTTGGTTGTTGGCCTGTCGATGCGCTCGCTATTCATCAATCTACTAGCACTCGCACTCGTACTTACATTTGTACAAATTACGAGAACAGACATATTTACGCACGTCCACATGCTGCGGAAACCTCTCTGGGAAATTCCCATAAATAATTTTACAATTGTTGAAGCTAAGTGCTGGTTAAAGTAGGTGCTAGTCCCTCCCTTTAGGAATCCTCTTGGACATTTATTACAGCAAATTCCAGGAGAGATTCCCCCAAAAACTTAGATTTGGAGTATTTCCTTAGCTGTTTTCTTTTGCCACTCGTTACTGGCTGGAATTTATAGTCTATAAATACTCACATCTGGCCTGATCAGCGAATACTTCTTTGGTGGCTTAACCCTCTGGACATGATTGCTGACAGTGGGCAGGGCCGGTGGTGAGTCCGGGCCAGAAGTGGGCGAGACCGGCACTGGCGCCTGATGGACTGTGTGCTGTTTAGAGGAAATTGCCGTCTTGCCGGGACTGTGAGCCTCGGCGCCAATATAACCGTGTTCGCCAGCGCTGCCCCCCAGGAGGGCACTGGCGCCTACCGAAGGATTAGCCTGGGCTGCGGCATACCCAAAGCCGTCCGTGCGACCTGCAGGAAGAGAGGAGTAGCATTAAATTTGTTTAAGTGAAATCAAATCAATCAAGAGAAGTGTAGTGGATATTTCCTACCGTCAAGGTTACCGCCTAGACCGGCGGCGGCTCGTGAGCCCCAGGGAGTCCCGGCAGAGGCGCTGAGCCCGCCGTGGGCAGAGTTTCCAGTGAGGAGGCCGCCCAGTCCGGCATCGGCGTGGTAGCCGGCAAAGTTCACGCCCACCTTGCCATCGCGCAGCGTGATCAGCTGCAAGGAGTAGGGTAGATGCGGCAGCTTTAGAGAAAAGTTCGCTACACGCTGCGTATACGTAATTTTATGATTGAAAGTTTCCTGTCTTCCCAGAGTGCGAGGTTCTGTCGAAAGTTTTGGGCCTAACATGTTGTGCCCATTTTCCCAGTAATACTCGTAGTTAAAAGTTTTAGCAAAACTTTTGCCTGGCGCAAACAATCGCAAACACCCTTTGTGCCCGGTTAAGTAAGTTTATATAATAATTATTCATCTTTTTCCGCCACCAGCAGCCACAAGCCTTCTGAAACTCAAAGCCCTCGGATGTGGCACGGGTAGCTCAAGTCGGCTAAGGTCGCCCGCCCACGGACGCAAGGTTCGTCAGAAATGTTAGAAATGTTTACAAATATTTGCACAGTTTGCTGTCAAGCAGCAGCAGCAGCAGCAGTTCGATATGCAGGCCGAATATTTCTCCATTTACGAGTGTTCTCAGTGAACTTCGAATCGCTGATAAAAGATATCGGAGTTGGTGCGAGAGAGCGCCCGTCCAACATTGTGTGACGCGGAGAGCAATTTGTGGTAGTTATCAATAATTATGACAGCCAATAACATAACAAACCCAAGCAAATACCACGCAGAGTGGTTAAGTTTTCGTGGTACACTGACCACTGAATGCTCTTTCATTTATGTGTACTAAATTTGAATTAGATTTGATGTTATTGGGAAGGGTGAATGCAGCTTGAAGGAATGTTTTCCGTACTCTTATTCTTTTTCAATGAATTCTTTGGTAATTCTTTGATCCTGACCAACTACTAAACCAAGTCACACAACCCCATCCAAAGAGAACTATCATAAATGTATTAAAACACTAAAAGGGAGAGGGAGAGTGAGTGAGGCCAGAACACCTGCCACTGATAACAGCTCTCCAATGCTGAGACACACAGCGACCATATTTAACTTGGCCACCTGAAGGCGGCTCATTTGAGTTTCGTACGTCTGTGGGGCGAGTGGAAACCAGGGAAAGTGAAAAGTGAGTGTCACGCAAAAAGAGGAGGAGGAGAAAGAAAACCATAGGCAGAACCGCAACCACAACCAGAAGCAGAACCAGAGCTAGAACGTGGGAGCATTCCGTATACTGGGCGAGACAGCAGACACATGTTGTCATGTTGACAAATGCTAGGGAATGGGAATTGAAGAGCAGTCAACTGTTGCTGCTGCTGTTGCTTATGGTGGGGCAAGTGCTGCGCGGAGATGGCGCCTCGGTCACCTGGGGACATGTCAACAAATATGCCAGCCGGCTGTATACCGAAGACGTGTACCTAACGCCCGAGACCCCAGGCAGAGATGTGGTCTACGGCTCGAAGGTGTGATAAACATTAATATTAGACACGAATTTATATAAATTGCTTAATCTCCACTGGAATTCCACACAGAATGGCGCTGATAGCTACAGGATTACGGCAGTGCATGTGGAGGATCTCAGCAGTTCACTAGCAGATGGCGACGCCGATGCCGAGACTCTGGTAGCAGAGGGTGGCATTGGCGAGCAGTTTGTTGTTGTACATTGCCAACGAGGCAAACAAGTGCTTGGGGCGCAATCGGTACATCTACAAGTGTCCATCTATGGGCTGGATCTGTGAGGTGTCTGTGCGTGTGTCTGTGGGATTGTATCTCTTTGGGTGCTGCAAATATGAATTACTATAGAATCAACACTTGACTTGGCTTGTTACATTGTTAAGTGTTAAGTAATAATCACTTAAATGTGTGCACAAAAGTAACTCTGATAGAGCGCTTGTACTTCTACTTGTACTCTTATCTTTTTTCAATTCTTAGGCATAGCCGATAGGTTTATTCAAGTTTTTCTTTCGCTTTTGCTATTTAAGTATACCCTCAATTCGAGTGGATTTCAAACTCATTAGACGCCAATTAAAGTTTGTTTATGCCACTGAAATACTTCTGCTTTGACAACATCTGTTTGTATCCTTATAAAGCTGTAGCTAACAAGTTTATATATTAGCAGTTTTATGATTCACTTCAACTTTTATCCGGGCAATTTGTTGTGCAGGTGCTCGACTTGTCGTACGACTTAGTTAGGAAATAATGAGATGCAAATGGCGGATGCACACAGAACACAGATAAATGTGTATATATATATATATATACAGTACACATGCATAACTGTAAGCCGCTATGCGGTTTGGTTTTCTCTGGCATTTAAGCCTGCTCAAGCGTCTGGTAAATCAGTTTTTCCCTCAACACTTTACCTTGGCTGTGCCTTGTCTGCCTTACCCATTGCCAACCGTCTAGCATCGCTTTTCTAGCTCGCCTTCTGCACATTTCCCTTTGAAAGTACACTGCAAAACTGATGTATGTAATAGGATTTAGTCATAGCTGATCCCTTAAAAGATAGTTACGAGCAGGTTGAAATGCTCAGCACACAGCTGGGTGCGATGTCCCCCAAAAGCTTGCAAAGGAAAAATATACATAGTTTCCTAGTCATATTAGCAGTTTTCACAGGGTTCTAAAATGGGAAATGTAATTACATTTTTCACGGTACAAACTAATGGTCTCGTCTGTGTTGTTTGCAATGGGAAAACAACTAAAACAAATTAGAAAACATTTCATTACTTCATATTTGGCCTATCTTTGTGCACATTTCTATTAAGAGAAATGTGCAAATAACATTAAATAAATGTATGTATAAATAAGTTAAATAAAATGAAGCAAATTCACAAAACAGCACACAGAACTTTGTTGGTTGTGCCAAGTTTAGGTCAATATTTGTCTGAAACCATTTAAATTTTGCTTTTACTATGCCCTCGAGTGATGGTGTCAAGTGCAGGAGCATTCAGGTATTCATTTATCATATTCAAACGAGCAGCCAATTCATTGGAAAATGCCGCTGCACTGCCATTGCATAATGGGAATAAAACAAAATAAAAATTGGGCTAATTCAGAGCCAGAAATTAAAGATTTTGGTTATCAAAATTTCCAGATTTAAAGGATCAAGTTTTGACCCCAGGAGAGTCAGTGAGCACTTAATTCCAGCCCAACAAAAAATGTTAACAATTTCTTGGCGCAGAGTGCAAAGCAAAGGAAAGAAAATGACGAGCAATTTGCATGAATTCCAAGAAATCGCTGCCGAAATTTTACCACCAACTGTGAAGGTGAAACCCTTCTCAGGGCATTTTACGTACATTCCTAATTTTAATTCCCACAACTCGCATAGAAACGATTTTTTGGGGGTTTTCAAATGCAAATTTCATGCATGCGTTGATTAAAATCTAAATTCTATTAGCCCGCAAGCAGTACAACACAAAATAGAAATAAACTTTCCGACCAGAAAAATTGTCATCAAAAAAAGTACCAAAAAAGAAAAGGTTTAAAAAAGGAAAAGGGGAAACGGGTAAACCACAAGCAAAGAATTTCCAGGCAAATTTTTGCGGTGTGTGTGTAAATGTTTTCTCTGTCGGTTGAGTAAAAGTTAAAGTTGTTCAATGCTGGGACAGCAGCTTAAGGCGGAATGAGGGATAGGAAACGAATAATGCTCGTATGTCATATTTAAACCCTCTTGAAGAGGAGAATTCATACGCTTCGAGTGTAGGTGTGTGGCAGTAAGGATAATTGGCTGGAAAAAACTTTGTATCGTAGCTTTTTCCATAGGAAAAATATTCAATGGAATTATTATATTCTATATGTACATTTAAACAGTAATCCACCCTTAGGGGGTAATCCAACAACCGTCTACGATACGAGTAGCCACAATCAATCCCCTTAAGCGAACTTAAACTGTCGAACGACTTGTGTGGCGTTTGGTTTTGTGGGGAAATGCAATTAAATGGATATTAGTCAGCCAAAGCAGGCAAAGTTCAAGGTAGTCAGCAGCAGCAGTAGCAGCAGCAATAGCTGCAGTTATTAAAATGATGTATAATAGTTGGTAGGGTAGCGGTTCGCGGCCCCAAGATTAATGATAAGCGAACGACCCAACTCCGGTTGAGTGTGTTTATAATTGCCTTTCAGGCGGTTAGGCATTTGCCTTGGGCTGGCAATTAAACTCGAGGCGTGTTGAGAAACTACACACTAAAAATTCTTCACTCATTGCCGGACATTGCACAACAATTTAAGGCCACTCGGGTCAACCCTGCACATTGCCTAAAATTGCGAAATGTTCGAATGTTCGACCCGTACAACAGTTAACCAGCAGCTAGATAGCTTCATCCTCCCTATTTTGGTCGCACTTTCGCTAGCAAAAATCATTTGGTAACATGCCACAGACCGCAGACCACAGACCGCAAATAAAATCAACGGCAATGCCATTGGCATTGATTCCGAGGCAGTGGCAAGTGATTCTAATGCGAATTTCGATAATATTATCCGCAGATACGCGCTTGCGGGTGCAAACTTCATGATTTCGTTAACGTTTCGATTTTCTGGATAGCTTGACAAATGCTTCATCATCAATTGATCTATTAATCAAGTTAATGAATTCCATGAATTGATTCCTCTGATGGCTGCCACTGACTTCTCTGACTCATTCCAATGTTTTTTTATGGATTCTCGCGTTCTTGAAATGTGCGGCCGCATAAACTGCACCAACATTGAGGTGGAGGCCCAAGCATAGAGTTGCAAATAAATAAAACAATTTCGCTGTAATTAAAATATTCGCCATCCGCAGAATCTGGTTGAGAGAGCCAGAGCCTGGTAGCGGCAGGAACGAACACGAACACGAACAACCTACGCTGAGGCGGCAAGGAAATGGTCTGGGAAATGGAAGTGCGGCGGGAGGAAAAACTTACCTGAGCGGGCACCAGGATGGCCGATTGCAGCAGACAAAGCACTCCGATAAAGGCGAACATTTTGCGCATCTAGAAAGCAATCAAAAACGAAATCAATTCCAGCTGCTAGAGAAGAGAACTTGAAGCCGAAGCTCGAAGCAAGCGAATTGCTTTGTCATCCACTTTTGTATGCGCAACGCGTTCGCAGAATTCTTCCTCGAACCGAGGAATCTTTAGGGGAGCGGCCCTCTGGCCCGCGAGCATAATTTCGATGGGGCTTTTACATTTTATTTCAACTTTTGTCTCGGCCTCGCGGGATTTTAATTAATTAACGCCACTTGTTGTATTTATGTACCTGTTGTTGTGTTTCTTTTGAATCTGAGCGAATCTGAGCGGATTTGTGGTACGTTGTTGTCGCGCCGCGTTGTCGCCTCGCACTGAGCCTGAGTCGTCGGCCTGGGCCCGGCTTAAACTTGAATTCTGTGAGGTGGATTGGAATCGAAGCGAGCGTCTACTGCCTGCCTGCCTGCCGTCTGGTGTTTACGCTAACCGCTGCCCGATGTCTGTTGTCTGTTGTAATGCCCCGCAAACTGGAATTGTGTCGCAATTAAATATGCAAGCGTCTATTTATATAGCAGCATCAATTTGTTCTGTTTTCTGCCTTTCTTTCAAATCAATATATTATCTCTTAGGCCTGGGCACTGCCCGCTGTAATCCGAATGAACTGCTGTCCGATGATGCAAGCTTATCTCAAAGGTCTATTTGGTCAGCAAAGAACTGGCTTCGATCTATTAGCACCTCACTGGCAGCGGGTCTAACAATTGGGTGAGAACTTGCAAATAAGCCAAAGATGTGGACAGCACAGCCAAACAGACGAAACACTCTGTCAGTGGTCAGTGGCCAGCCGTGTGCTGAGATTTCTTGCTGAAAAATATGAATTTCTGGTTGGTTTTTGCAGCATTAAATAAACGAGTGGGAAAGTACATACATGCTATATATTCCTGAAGAGGGATGCATACAAATAAGCAATCGAGTAGTATCTAAGGTAACCAACTAATCCCTGACTACAAATGGACATGGCAACATTACGTATACGAATACGCTGCTGCTGTTGTTGTTGCTGCACTAGACCACATCATTTTGGTAAACCGGTTGGTGCAATTGGCTCAAATCTGCAGGTTTACTTTTTTTTTTTGGGAGCCTCGACTCAAAGCTCTTGGCCTGCGATGCACGCAGCGTGTGGCAACTGGTTGCCAGTAGGGCTGCATAACGAGTAATTTTGGTGCAGCTACAACTTCCAATCTCATTCGCATTGCGGTGGGGTGCATTGAAGCGTTGAATGCGGTGTGGCGGAAAGAGCAAACAAAAGAAGTCTGCCTGAAAGTTTGCTAATTTCTATCGAGTCGAGTGACAGATACGAGCCCGTTGGCATTTGCATTTCTCTTTCGCTTTGGGGGGCCCTACCCTTTCATGGCGTGGTGAAACGTGGCTCCAGCGTTGGGCATTCTTCTTTTGTTCAAACCATTTGATCATTAGGTATTCAAATGACAAACAGAACTGCCGGCCAGTGCCACTGCCACTGCCACCATCTGTGTTAATGTGTTTCTGCTGTCTCCCCAGTGCCTGTGTCTCCGTCTCGGATTTCTGGCCAAAAATCAGCCGTGCACGTGCTTGATAATTTAGAATTTGATGGCCGAAAACCAAATGGCACAAAAAAGGGTCCAACAAGAAAAAAATCAATTCCAATTAAATCCAATTATTTTCGATTTGGTTTTCGTAGGTCCTTTGCATCACACATCAATTATTTGGGGATGGTTTGCTTTTTGCTCAATGGGAAATCACTCGATTTTCTTTTGTCCAATTACGATTTCATTTCAATTAAATTTTTATTTGTCATTTTCCAATAAATTCCACCAGGAAAAACGAGGAAGTCCATGAGAATTTGATAATCGTATATTCATAGATTGATTGGGAGGGTCAGGAGGAGGAGGTTATCTGCTGTCTACTTATGCCGGTTGATGCGTTTATTGACTTTTGGACTGGAAGGAAATATTTGGGCATTGACATGTTTACATTTATAAAGTATTATTTTGTATATAATATTTATTTTATTTTTTATTTTACTTGCATATATTTTTAGCAAGCACGGTACAGTTTTAATAGCACTGCCACCTGTTTCGTTGATTTAATGTTGCATATTTTAGGTGCATGAAAGATTAAAGCAGTCAAATGAAGCACACGCATGCAGGTTTTGCTCTCCTGTCCCTCGTGCTCCATCAACATAACTAAATGCTTTCAACATTTTCCATCGAATCGCAGAATTTTAATAACTTGAAGACTTTTGTTTTTGCTTTCACATTTATTTTATTCGTTATATTTTCTATTTGATTTACCTTTTCACAAAACCAGCTGCCAGCAAGCAGTTCAGAAGATTTTGTTTGCATCTCTTAGGCGCATGCAAAATTCAATCAGAAATAAGCAGTTTATATTGAACCACTTGCAAGCAGTACCCATTAATTTACAGATTTTGAAACATATTTTTATTTTTCTACATTTATTTTAAACGTATGTACATAGATATACTTTTTTTGGATTTTCTTTTTTTGGGGCGGACATAAACATCCTTAAACTAGTCTTACAACAACGTCACATATATCACAAAAGTCAAACATTAAGAAACAAACTACATAAATGCACACGAAACAAACACACGAAAAACACCCGAGCATACACTCAGAGAAATGCTCCACCATTCATGCACAACTAAAAACTAATCGGGATTTAAGTTACGACATCTCCTCGCGCATTTCTCTGCGCTGCGACATCGTGAACTGCGAACCGGTGGTGGTGGGATTGGAGCTGGGATTGCCCGAGGGCAGGACCGTTCCTGCCGCCACAGATTTTTGTGACACTTCCGTCGTTGCCTGCCGATAGCCACCGGTCAGACGTCCCACCATATTGTTGACAGCGCGCAGCGTCGAAATGGGAATCTGCGGAAAAGTTCAAATGCAAAATCAGCATCTCTCTCGAATGGTTTGCTGAGTGAATTCCTCTCGGTCAGCTCACCTCGAAAATGCTGTCAATTAAGGGGCGCAGACTGAAAAGGGGATAGCTGGGCTCGGAATTGTGTGCTGGCTGGCTGTCACCCACAGCCAGAATGGCCGCATTGCTGCTGGGCTCAACAGATGGTCCCGTTCCTGCTCCTGCCGCCAGGCTGCTGAACAGAAGAGCCGCATTCTGCTGCAGGCTGTTCATGGAAGGACGCTGTTGGTACTGACCATACTCGTGGCGGCTGGGGTAGAGCAGCATATTCTGCACTGGCATCGGTTGCAGCATCGTCTGAAAAGACCGAAATTCTGATTTTAATTGGAATATTCATACAATTTCGCCATAGGGATTGATGCTGAGTGAGCAAACCCCATTCAAGTGTGCCCATGTAAATCAATTAATACTTTATTGAGCTGTGAGCAGGTTTCCACTAGCAACCCGGTGACTTACATCATTCAACAGCACAAGCTCGTGTCGTTGACCGCGGGCATAGCCGGAGACGCGGGTGAACTCCGTGACCAGGTGGGACATCACCACCAGAAGGACGAACCAAACGAATCGGTCCATGGCAGTGATAATTATCTGCAAAATAAGAGTAAGTGGCTCAATTAAATACTGACTGATGTATGACGTATGTATGATGGATGACAATACATCATTGTTGAAGCTCATTCTGTGTGGCACAGTGATCTTGGCTGCAATTAAATGTTTTGGTATTCGCACTTGAATGCCACTTGTTAGGCTTGGTCCGCTTTCATGTGGTGCAAAGTCAAGTTTCTGTCAGACATCCAACCCGCTTCACAACCGATCTCCACTGCTGCCACTTGGCCAATGTTCTGGGCGGGCAGCCCAGGCCCCGAATGCGGCTCATGGCTCACGGACTAAACGTAGGCCAAACATATCAAGTTTGGAGTGCCAGGCAACGGCAACCGGAGGTCTGGCAGAATTTGCTACCAGCCTGTATCTGCCTGTTGCTGTTGCTCTTACGGCTGCCGCTGCTGCTACTGCTACTGCTGCAGTCGATGCTGGGAGCCGATTCTCCGAGCTGGGGATTCTGAAATGTGGATTAGACCAAGGCCAACTTGCCGCGTGGCATTTGCCAAGCGTAACCAGTTTTTGTTGCCAGTGTCTGTGTCTGTTGGCGGATGCATCGAGCTTTTCCATTTTGGCAGTGAGTGAATTTTCCCAGCCCCTGCCAAATATGTATTTCAAGCATTTCGAAAGCCACCCAAGGCAAAAGGTCCAAATCCAATGAACTTTGAGCCCGCATTTGGAAATGGCAAAATATCTAGATATACGGCCGTATATGTACTGCTCCAACGAATATCCAACATCCATCAACGGCTTGCTGTCTGTCTGGCTGTGTTTGCTGTGTGTCTGGGTCCGCACTTAATGTTCGCAAAACAGAAATCAAAGCATTAAAGCGAGTGCAGGTCGGGTCAGGCCAGGCAGGTCGAGCAGGGGGAAGGGAGAGGGCACCCAACGAACCATGACAATCGGTCAGGCGACACTGAATTTGCCACAGCAATAGTATGGAGGGTAGGAGGCCGGGAGGCCGGCCTCTGCATTTGCGACTGTCTAATTGTTACTTGAAAAACAATTAAATGAGCGGTTTGTTTTTTTTTATGCCGCAAACACTTTTGAGATTCTGTGGCAGCCCTGACACGAATTGCCAGCAAGGTGCAAGCACAGAGGGCAGCAGCATGTTGCCGCTAATTAAACAAATAATTCAACATATCTTTTCCCTGACCCTTGCCACACAGACTGAGCAAGGGCAGAGAGTCGTCAAAGATTCTGCATGGCTAAAATTGTCTGTTTTACTTTATGGAATACACAAAAACAACTGGAAGACTTAAAAAACTCGATAAGCCGAGTCACAGTAAAAGATGTATTAACTTTTATTTAGGAATGCCACAAATCACAAACCGTGGAGTCGTCATCTCGTGATTCACTCGGGTAGAAATGTAAAAACAAAAATTTTTGTTTATTTTATATATTTCCTTTTTCCATGGAAATGAAAATCAAATTCATATTCCGTTTAGACTCCGTTTCTGGTTAAATCGACTTGGCATAATAATGCGCATACCAAGTGGACAATGATTATTTAAGTTACATATTTTCTGTTTCGCAGGCCACTCCGATTCAGCCAAGCAGCAAAAGTATTCTCTGAAATAAAGAAAACTCTGAATACATTTCCATAATGTATTTTTCTAAAAATGGCCTCAATTATGTCAACAGTTTAAAACAAATTGAAGAACTCTGCTGGCAACGTAGAAAAGGTTCTCTGTAATTAAAGACACATCACAACTATTTTGAACAAATATAAATTACAGGACAAGCTGCCAGTGGAGCAGAACTCGAGCTGCTCTTGCCTTGATTTATATGCAAAGCCCCCTAAACACAAACATAGATACACAGTTATACACGAACACAGTTACACACTTCCACACTAAGTGAATTGTGCGTAAGAATGCATTTTCTGTGAGATACTACATATTTGCATGACAAAAACCTCTCGAATGCCACAGAACGAGACGGATGGCGAGAGGGGGAGAGAGAAGTACTGAAGTACTATAGAATTCCATTCTGGACAGCACAAGTATTTACCAGTCTCTGCTATCCTCTGCTTCATGTTGCATGTTGCAATACAAATTGAATTTGTTTCTATTCGACCAAATGAAATTACGGTCAAAAGCACTATGGAGTATTTGTGAAAGAGATTTGTGTGTGGACGTGGCCCGATGGTGGTCGGAACGAGTTTGTACGCCACACGAGGCGTATGAGCTATGCTTGCCCCTCATGTCATGTCACTCATACGCCTTATTGGCGACCAATTGTTGCCATCGTTTAGCGGCACTTCAGCTTGAGTGGCCGCGTACGAGTGCGTGTGGGTGTGGGCCCACAAAATCTTTTCGTTATTCTTACTCAGAATATTGAACAAATATTAGACGTTCAAACAGAAGGCTAAACGGGGGCCAGGCAAACAGAAGAGCCACGCTACCATTTTGTGGGCACAAGCCGTGCATGGGCGTGGCTGCAGTAAGGATACATATAGAGCATACATACACATATCTGCTATATTTCCAGCAAACAGCAAAAGGGATTGAAGAAGTTGAAGATTCACCAACTTGAGACGGCCGCCTACAAAAAAAGTTTTTGCTTGCCGACAGTCAATAAACGTTAATTACTTTGCTAACAAAATGCTATAAGTGGGGTGCTATAAGAGGGGGAAATCGGGTGGGTGTCAGAATCAGAATTGACTCTTACTCATTTCCCTATCAAAGTAATTATAGTTTCAGTTTACATATCAATTTACGAAAACTAAATTAAATGTTCTTCAGCTTTTGCGGACGACAGGTTGAAAAGTTATAATTATTTAAGGAGGAACATGACACACCCGCCCCAGCAGTGACACCACTTTAATTTATTTTCAGAACTGCTTCATCAGTGGCATGGTACTTAAAGGTTGTATATATTTAGAGAGCAAGCCGCATGGGTGGATATATAAAAACAAATTAAAGCAAGGCAAGGGAATCCTTAGCAGTAGCTTTTCTCTCGTTCCCTGCTTAATCTTGCCTGCTCAGTCACTGTAATTTCTGTATTTTATCAATTAAAAACTCTTTTCGGTCCACTGCATAAATTCTGTAACTTTTTCACTTTTTCCCGCCTTGCTGCCATTGACCTGCGTTATTCATTATGTTTTTTATTTGTTTGATTTCCCTCAATTTCACTCACAATTAGCCACATTTTTAATTTGTTTATAATTAGCATTTGATTTTTCTTCCCTTTCGCGTCTTGTTTCGACTCGACTCGTCTCGTCTCGCTGCTTCCTTCACATTTCTTTGTCGATGGCTTGGGGCCAATACGAACTTTGTATTTTTTCCCCCTCTCTATGTTGTTTTTTTTTTCTTTCGTTGTGTGTTTGTATTTCACTGTTGCTTTCTATTGAATTTTGCGCTTTGTTTTTATATCATCGCGCCTAGAGTCGAGCCAAAGTTGATCCGAACGAGTAGCCCTGGCCCTGCAGCTGTTTGTTCCCCGACTTTGCCGAAAATGAATACTAATTTATTCTAATCATTTCAAATCCAATATTGAGTCGAGCTACTGGTTATGGGTGTTCTGTTTTCTGGGCTGTAGGCTCTGAGCCAAAGGCTTAGCCATAGCAGCGGCAAAAGCAAAAGTGTTTAAAACGAGTTCTCTCAAACATGCCCGATGTTTGTTTATGCGCTAATTGTTTTCATTGATTATTAATTTGGATATTTTGCGACTTGGTTGGGCACACACAGGATAGGTATAGGGATTTGGATGGGATGCTGTTTGGTGTGGTGTGGGCTGGCCTTTGACCTCTGCGCGTTCTTGGCAGAAATTATGATTTTGTTTCGCAATTACAGACAGAGACCTGGCGGTTGGGTGCTTTCCCTTTAGTTTTCCCTTTTAATTCTTGCACACAACCACTGCTTGCTCTATGGGATTAAGTCGTGGCGCGTTCCCTGCTCCACAGTTTCGATTGTCCAAGCAACAGTTTCGTTTGGTTTCGTTGGGTTTCATTTGGTTTGGTTTGGTTTTAATGAGGCAGCACTAATTAGCTGCTGCCAGGGCACTCATCAGAAGTGCCTGCGGGCGCCTTTATAGTTTATTTCATATTCCTTTTGTATTTCGTTCTCCCCTGCTTCTCTTACCCTCTTTCTCTCTATGTCTGACCGGCGAACGGGCTGGCTTTTTTTTTGTTTTGGCAAAGCAGGAAACTCACCTCGTTCGTGATGTAGACACTGCGTGCTGGTGTTGTAGAAGCCATTTTGGCAGCTTTCGAGAATGTAGAGTGGGAAACGGGGCCAGAACTATTGCCAGAGCTCCAATACGAGAATTCTGAGAAGTGCACACATGTGAGCGGCTGCGCGACGACTGGCAGCGGGCAGCGCATGCGCTGCTTATATTTCAGCACGTAGCCCACTTTTACAGCTACAACTACAGCTGATCATGCAGTCGTACTCGCAGTCGCAGTCTGCGCTACCTGCAGTCAATGTAAAAGTTTGCACATGATCGAAGAGACAGATAGATACAGAGAGAGAGAGAGAGAGAGATCACGCGAGAGAGCATTTCTTTGCACAGCTTTCTCGCTGCCGCTGCTGCTGATTTCATGTGCCGCTGTTAACCGTAAACTGGTTTAGGAAAAGCTGACAGTCCAGCTTTCAATGTAATTGTCGGCCTGACACACTTTTCGCTAACATCGCCCACGGGAATGGAGAACTAGCTTCAGCTTCAGCTTCAGTTTCAGTTTTAGTCGATGGCGCTGTCGCTGTCGCTGGCTCTGTCGATTGCTCACCTCACCGCTCTCAATGCCAAAGAGAGAGTCCACAGAGTATGAGTATCGGTAGTTCATTGCAGTTCACTGAACCTACCTGCTCAGGCCCGGCTTACCCTCGGTCTGACCGAGTTTCGATGCCAGGTCTCGTTCCACTACAATAAAAACCTATATTTCAGATAATGATAATAATGATTATGATGGGTTGTGTGTGCATTTGCAGCTGGGATCTACCGGAACCGCCTTGAACTCGTCGGGCGGGCATGCACAGTAAATTATGAGCTCCGTACAGAACCAGAAACCGAGCAGCAACACAAAATCGGAATTGAATATGCAAAAATTAATGAGATTCAACTGCGATGGGGTTTGCGGGAGGATTTAAAGTGTATGCAAATAAGCCAACAAATATGGTTAGACTACAAATTAATATAGAAGTAAAATCAAACCAGAAAAGAGTTTAGAAATTTTTCGAGAATGTTTGTTTCTCTTGTGGGAGCAAGGTTATTGTTTCAAAAATGTTTGTTGCTATGAAATTCAGAGGTGGGCTACTAGTAGCAATTCTTCATTTTGAAATATAATTTCCCCATCAGTTGGTTTCGTATTTCCACTATTTGTACTAGGGTCGTTATTTGCTCAAAGTAAACCAGCTTGGAGACCGGCATGATCTACCCCAATGTGCTAATTGGAATCAACTTGTTAAAGTACTTTATTATAGGTAATCGGTTTATTAGTGGTAATCAATGGGCGAGAACATATGGGTGCGCTGTCAGTGAAAACTTTATTGAGTCACGTGTTGCATTTACATTTTCCTCTTTTTGTCCTTCTCATTTTCGCGCCGGCCCTTTGACTGCTTAACCTTTACCCTCGAAATGCATTAAGGCGCGGGCAAACAAGATTTGTAAAGCATTCAACCGAGTATGAATCACGTTGAACCGGGCTCTGAGTCAGTGGGATGCCTTTCTCCCACTTCCACTTCCACTGCCATCTCCACCTGCACCTCCACTCGCTCCCTTACGCCACGCGCGCAGTTTGCCCTTGCCAAATATCAACAGAAAAATGGGTGGTAAGAGAAGAGAAGGGGCCAATGTTTGTGCCAAAGTTTGTGCTGCTGTCTGATGAGAGGGTCTATAAGCAGATGCGGCTATTTGCATTTGTGTTTTTTCGCCATTCGATTCCTCAATATTTGTTTGCCATTTTTACAAATTGTAAATCAACACTCAGCCATAGCCATAGCCATAGCCATACCCACACATAGAATTAGTCGTTGTCGTATTGGTAGCGATAGCTAAAAGCAAAACTGCAATCCAACAGTTATTGACCCTCAACTTGAACTAGAAAACCAAATAACCAGCTGGCACAAAGCTTTAAATTGAATTCTATGTTCGACTGGTTGGATTGGCTGTTGGCTCTCCCACCAAATAACAACACCACCCTCTTCTTAGCCTCTGTGCGACTGTCTAAGCGTCTGTTGTGTTTTGGTTGTTTTGTTGTCTGCTGACAATGCATAAAATTTGAATAGCCAAACAACGAGCACAGCAACAGTGGGCAAACGAAGCATTTTATACACTTTCTATGCAATAGATGGATAGATTTGCATCAAATTTGTATGGGCTATGAAGAGAGCAACCCTGTGGGGTAGAAATACAAAAGGGATGGTAAGATAACTTCTAAATTGAGGGAAGTGCGCTAATGGAACTTTCTGTTCTCTAAACAAAATAAGATCTGATCAGATGATCAAAATCAGATGTACCCTCTGCAAGGGTATGGGTATAACAAACAGCATTAAACTTGGTTTTTTTTTGCACCTATTTTTTGCTTTGTATATTTTGTTGGTCACACTTTAGCTCCAGCAGTAGCAGCAACAGCAACAGCAACAACCAAACTACCGCAAGCCCCCAGAGCCAGGCCCCTGACATTGCTCAGGGTCATGGTGTGTAACTGTATAAAGTGGAAGCCAACTCTCATTAGCTGCCTTTGCATATAGGAAGAGCAGACACGACCAGAAGATACAGACAGAGAGAGAGAGAGAGAGAGAGAGAGAATAAGTAAGTCGGACCTTGACATTGGAACGGGGTTAGGTTACAGCTCGTACGTACCAACGCTGTCTATGTGAGTGTCACTTTTTGACTTCTTTCCCGCTTTTACACTCTTTACCCATTCATAATCTACACTTTAGCACTCTTTTACACTTTTGCTGATGTTGTGGGGCTATTCGCTGCCCTTTTTGGTGCCGCATCTGGCGATTGTTTTTGTACGTGACCTTTTAGCGGAACGCTTTGAATGAAGTTGATATTTGTAGCCACCCACTTTTGCCACGAGCGAACACGTGCAGATAAATATGGTGGTGGGGAGAGCGGATAAAGTAGAAATGATTATATTCCATACCATTATTTCACAGCTGAAGAGCACAGTTCTGATTGTTTGTTAAGCGGGCTTTTGTTTGTTGTTTTAACCATTGTTTTGTTGTTCCCGCATATCACTTACATTTATTCGTTTTTCTATGGGTTTTTTCTGTGTGTTAATTGGGGACTAAACTAATTGCCCCCCTAGAATAGTTTTTCTATTGTTTGAAATGGATGTATCTACCCCACAGTTGAGGTACGCAAAGATTAACTACAATTAAACTGCGTTTAACTGCTGCCTGCTCCCTGCTGTGGGCGCGCAGCTGAGGGGCAGGTGAGTTGGCAGTTAGCGACGAGGGCGTGGCAATGCTATCGTAAATCAAGCAACTAATTAATGGCCCTCTCTCCACTGTGGCAGCAGCCACAGGAATGACAACCACTTTATGCCCAAATAGTGAATGTAATTAATTTGAATTAATTAAATTGCACCCAGAGTCGGGAGAGCATTGTGGAGAGGGAGCACCGGAGACCTTTTATTACATTTAATCCAATTCTTAGAATGTATTCAGAAAAAAAGAGTGTGAATCTGCGTATAAGCAGCAACAAAGAAGTAATTTATTTAATGGTGAATATGCCCCGAGCATGATGAAAGTCCTACATAAATCCTCGCATACTGCGTGTGGGTGTGTGTGTGTAAATTAAATTAAATTGGACGCCCCTGCCATCTCTTCGGAAGAGTCTATTAATACGCTGCCCTCTGATGCTGAGGGAGTGTAAGAGTTCGAGTGCGCGGTAGCGTGTGTGTGGGTGTGTTTGTGTGTGTGTGTGTGGACATGAGTGTAGGGCCATTCCTTGATTAATTTAAATGCAGCCTCCTGCTGCGCTACTAATCAGATTAAGCGTACTTATCAATTAGCTGCACATGCAAATTATTTATGAATTCCATTCAATATACATATGTACACTACATTTAAGCTATAGCCATATTTTAGAGCCATTAAAATTACTAGAATTTAACTGATGATCTGGTCAATTTTTAATATGCTAATGGGGAACGAAACGGCAGACTAAGTAGATTGATAAGCAGCCATCAGAAGGGTAAAGAGGGTAAAAAATATGTTTGTTGACCGAACTATTACATACATATTAATTTAATTTACTCAGACACTAGCCATATCTACTGTAAAGTGTATATCTTATCTGGTCAACAATCTGCAGTTTATATATAGTTTTTTAATGGAAGCAGTCCCAATGCACTCTGCATATTTATTCTGAAGAATTTTGCAATGAATTCCTGTTGCTCTTGTTTCAGTTGCAGTTTCTCTCTGGCTTCTAATTACCTCTTACCACGCTCTCTTTCTCTCTTTGTCTGACTCAGTTAATCTTATCTCCCTAGCCCTCTGTTTAGTTTTGGTCTACTCTGTGGAGCACAATTGTTTGTTATTAGCTTAATTGCTCTCAGTGTGCTCTGGGTCTCGTTAATAATGAAAGCGAGAGCGAGGCAAACAAGTTCTCCGAGGCCTGGAGCAGACAGATAGAGATAGACAAAGAGAAAGAGATGGAAGGACAGGTATATTCCCCCGCTTACAGTATGCTTGGGTAACTATGGTTCGGGGACTACGTGACACAGAACACATTGGATCCATCAATTCACTGGCTTAGAACTAAGAATATACATATAGATGTATGTACTCCTTATATGCAGCTCCCAAAACCCACTCAAAATCCACTCTATATGCAGCTGAGCAAACCCCCCATGACGCAGATCACGCAGAGTCCGGCTGCTGACGTCAAATCATGCATAAATATCTAAATATATCGATCAGTTGGCCAAAAATGCCGTCACACCTGGCGGCACCTGGCCGATTTCCGCTGCACATTAAGGGGGGTGGGCTTAAAATATACTCGTTGTAATCGAATCGAAGCGGGATATTCTGGCCGAACATTTGCATAAATTATAGCAGCATTTACTTTCGTTGCGTCTGAACATCTTACGTAATTTGACACGCACATAATTAATTAGAATTTCAAACATTTTTTTTAGCCGCGAGAGACGCAAAATGCAAATAAAAGCAAAAGTTATAACTGCCAAACATATGCAAATGAGTCTGAATCATAATCCAAAGTATACGAAGAAGAAAAACAACAGACAGACAGTTGGAGACGGAGATACGAATATATTTCTGCGAATATTTAGATAGGCATCAGGTAAAATGAAGATAATACAACCCGTACGACAGAACAGCGTTCTCAGATCTTGTTATCATCAGGCCGCTAAGAAGCAGAACCCGAAAGAAACCTTAAGCATATAGCCCAAGAATTAATCAGCTTGCTAAACAAACTGAACAAAGACTCAAAGAAAATAAAACCTGAATAAATGGGTTGCTTCAGCAAATCCCCTCTCTGTCATTGTCCATTCCTATGGCTACCCCCAGCTCCACTGTGATCGCAATCAGAAACATAAATCTGTTCCAAGTCTTGTATCATTATATCATTAGAATAAATGTAAAGCTGATTGAGCAACTATTAACAAAACAGAGAACTCCCAATCACTCCAACACATCGAAGTTATTTATACACTAATAAGCAATACAAAAATAAATATCTCATAGATTGGGGCCACTATTGTCCCCTTGCCAAGCACTACAATTCTCCCCCCAAAGACGTTTTATATAATGCGAATATTGCTTTTGTTTACCGATTCCCAACTCTGTTCCCAAACATTTCATTAGTGGGAAATTAAATATATTTTCTCACATTTCTTCCCTCTCTACCTGTGCCATTTGCGAAAAACTTTAAACCAAAATGAGTAATAAAGTTGACCAAAAAGTTCACAGTGCTCAGGGAAAAGTTTTCACTAGACAATGTCTTTATTTATAAAATGAAATAAAATTTAAGTTTGTTTAGAACTCGATGAGAGTATTGTTTTTGGCTTTGCTTTGGGTCGGTAGTTGTGGTCAGTGCCCTCCTCCGCCTTACCTTGTCCAGTTGACTGCGTCTCTCAATCATCTTTGGGCTGTCTTTGTTTCTGATCTGGTTTACCCCCCGAACACTTTTCACTTGAGATTGCACGCGAACACACACTCTCACTTGCACGGACGGACAGATGAATAATTATTTGCTTGACTAATTTCCGCCTAATCGCGAAACTTCTTTTTTTTTATGTTTTTTGGTTGACTTTTTGTGGAATGAAGCAGTGTATCTTTCGGAATTCTAGCGGCGCTCAATGCTCAACCGTCTCGCGTTGTATGAAATTCGCAACTGAACTGAAAGCCAAGCACTTAAGAGTCTCTTACCAACACTCAAGCTTGAAGCCCCAAGCTCCAAGCCTCTCCTGGCCTCTCCTCCTCTCCAACTCAAGCCGGCAACGAAGCGTCTCACGTTTTGTTTTCTTTTTCTTTTCGTTTCGTTTTCGTTTTTTTGCTTTTTTCTTTTTCTCGCATTTTTAGTGAGCTTAAGCGGGAGCGGGTTGTTGGGCGAGTTTTACAGTCTCGGTCGGCGCCTAACGTGTTTGCTATGGGCAGCCAGCAGGAGTATTGGTAGCTGGATAGAGTGTCCGGGGCCCGGGGTATCCGAGCACGAAGCTCAGCTGTTATTTTTTGTTTTTTGTAAGATGTGCGCGTGCGCAGTCGAATGAATTTCGCTCTGTGTAGACAGATGTCGAAGATGACGAACGGGTTGAAGATATGCTATAGATCGTGAGATGGATACCCTTTGCCCAAAACAGGGGATATTTTGGCTAGAGGTGGCATATGTTTACGGTGGTTTTTCAAGGGTTTGGGTCTTGGGTCTAACCTCATTATACAATTTCAGTTTTATGTAAAATTTGGCTTGTATTTTCCACTCATTGTTCATTTAATTTAGGTATTGAATTAAGGGTATCTACGATTCCTGCTTAATAATGCGCTGGCTGCCCCTTTTTTCAACTATATTCAGTTTTTTCTATCTCTGTTGATTTTCTGTCGAGTGGTGTGAAAAGGCAACAGTCAGGCATGAGTGGCTGCTAACTGATTTGTGGCTGTTACTATTGCCGCTGGCTTTGCTGTACGATTGCTCGATGGCAGCTCTTTAAAAAAAAAGCCTGTAACGCTGTGCTGTGTAACCGATTAGTAACTAAACTCGCATTTAAGTGAGCTGCCGGTTTCGTGGCCCGGTCATTGACGTGCTTTTGGGGAGGGGGCACACTGTATACTGTGCACTGACTTTCTTTTCCGCATATGCGGCAATCAATTCGCCATGCAGCCCAAAACACACACACACAGAGTGCAGTGTATCCACAATTAGCGGGACCAAAAACTTTCACTTGGTTCCCGGTCCAGGCGGGTGCATCACTCATATGCCGCATGGCTCTCCAGCCGTGAGTCAGATCGACTGGACTGTTATGTGATGGTGTGGGTTAGAGGTGCAAATATTTGTAGTAGTTACCTTGTTTGCAATTAGGTTTACACTGGACTGGGCTACTTGCAGCACTTGGCTTTTTTGGTAACTTTTTTTGATTCTCGTACTTGCTAGTGACTCCTGTTTGTTTTATCGACTGTGTGCTCGATGGTCTAGAAACTTTGCCCGACTGACACCAGCCCGACCGGATCCATTGTTATTTATTGCCAAATGTCGGAATTACTGGCGAAATTTATTGATATTTATTGAACCACTTGCATGGTCGGCTCTTAATTGCTCGCCCATTTAAATCACACAACGGAAAAAACTCAATGGGATTCAGGGCATGACAAATGATAAATCAGAAAAGAACCGACAAATCGATGGGATAGGAGAAACCAGTCGCTAATGATTCTGGCCGATCCGGGATGAGAACAGTGCCAGTGCCCCCCAAATCAAATTGGAGTTTAATTCGCACACCGACTCCTGCATAATAAATTGGTGGGCCGAGGACAATAATTGGTCCTCGACCTGTACGTGATTCTATTTCGGAACAAGGTTCCAGGAAATGCTTGAATAAACGCAAGATTTGCAGGGTCATCAGGGGCATTCGGACTGCCGACACAGATGAATGTGATTGGATAGAGATTGGGCTTGGTCTTGGGCATGTGAATCACACACGTGAATCCATTTGGCAATTCAATTTCGGTACCCGCTCCTCCAACTCTCCATAATCTGTGTATCCTCTGCTGTGGCTGTGTCAGCCACCCAATCAACAAAATTATTGCAATGATTATCACTTCCAGCTACAAGTTGATGTTCAATATTGTGGTCACATAATAAATGATAAACATGTACATACATACGGTATCTACTTTCCTATATCGTCAGGAATTTCGCATTCTATATTGTAGATTTAGAGATGGAAGATGAAAGGAATTTCCACTGGGCATCCCAAAGCGGAAATTGTGACAAGAAGCTCTTGGGCCAGATTCATGACTCGGCTTCATTTTGCGCTTACCAGCTGTTGCTTCTGGATACCGCTTTTTGGTTTTGTTTGGCTTGCAATTATGCGAATCTACTTGGTGGAAGTCGGCAAGTGCACGCACCGCCCCGCCCCGCCCCGCTCCGTACATTACTTTTCAAGTTTATTTTTACAGCACGCAGAATGAGTTTTATAATTGCCAGCCCGTGACCTTAAACATAAACAACTTAAACTTGAGTTACGTGTAGATTGGGCTTGGGTTTGTCGCTTCTCGGCCTCTCGTGTGTGGCTGTGCGTCATTGAGTTGAGGCATGTAATGTGTTTGCTTGAAGTCAACAAGCTTGAGAGACTCAAGCCAAACAACTTTAACCGAAGATTCAAATGAGTTGTCTTGCTCTGGTCTAAATTCTGTAATTTGTTTCATTTATTCAGTTCCTTTTTTCCCCCCTTCATTTTGCTGGTTCTGCTGTCTGCTGTCTTCTGTCCTGATTATTTCTGATTGATCAGATTAAATAAAGTGTAAGCAATAATTGCCTGTCTGCAGCCCGACTTGTTGTTGATGTCTTTGACATGTGTATAGAAGTTGTAAATAGCCTGTAAATGGTTGTCGCCAAATTGGTTACCCATAAAGGGTATGCGCGCACCTGCTGTTAGTAGCGTGATTTATAATGAGATTTTAAATTTGGCTTGGCTTCTCTTTCCACGCGGATCACCCTACCCACTCTTGGTCGCCATTCTGCTATCTCTGTTCCGCTGACTGCCTCTGCCATGTCCCACAATGAGGCCCATCTGCCCAGGCATTTGATGATCGCAAAATGAGCTTTAAATTGCTTGGGCAATTTCATGTGATTTTAGCAAATGCTTATCTCTGGCTCTAATAATAGCAGCAAACTATCAGCCCAAATATGTCAAGGTCGTCATGGA
Organism: Drosophila obscura; assembly: GCF_018151105.1. Taxonomy (NCBI): domain Eukaryota; kingdom Metazoa; phylum Arthropoda; class Insecta; order Diptera; family Drosophilidae; genus Drosophila; species Drosophila obscura. The sequence goes on along the minus strand of NW_024542774.1, from coordinate 7,749,800 downwards.
TAAATGTGCACGGATATAGTTTGTATGTATGTATTTGTGCATGTGCACCCATTTGTAGTTGTATCCACATTTCGAATAGGATTTAAATTTGCAAATGAAAACAGAAGGAAATATTTATTTATTTTGCATATTTATGCAATCGCACGATTAAATGAAGCAGATGCAGCAGCAGCATTTGCAGCTGCATTAATTGCTACGATTTGCAGCAATTGAATGCGGCATATTTGAAGGCAACGATACATACAGCAATCGTTCGAATGCTGAGCCGATTATATCGTTGGAATCCTTTGAAGTTTGTGATGCATTCAGCACTGCACAAAGGCCCAAAGAGCTTTAAAATAATTGATTATTAATCCAGCTGAGGATTTTCGTTTACCTGTGATGAATACAGTGCTCTTTCGAGCAGCGCTTAGGGTATTCCATCTTCGATCACACACAATTACTCGTAGTAGCCTATTTGCAGCTGTATAAATTAATGGCTTCCAATTTATGTGCATTTGCGCTGCCCTCGATTGACATGCGGCTAACCCAACAAGAGCTACAAATATATTTTGCATTGATTTTTGCATTCATATTTCTATCCACAAATACTGAAAGCTTTCGGCGGTTGCAGATTTTTTTTTTGTGGAATTTTTTCTTAAGTCAAAGGACACTGACAACGAGTGAAAGACAGACACAGATGGAGAAAAAACAAGACAGTGATAGCGAGAAAGGGGGGGTTACAGATTTGGCCCTAAAATTATACGCCTCATTTACCTGTAAATCGCGTTAAAACCTTTTTAAAAGACATTAAATCGCACGTTATCAACTGCATGCCCTATGGCACGTGTCTGAGTGTATGTGTCTGTTTGTGTGTGTGTGGGGGTGTGATGGCAAACAAACAAGAGCCATATGCCATACGTCATCAGCATAAATCCCGATCATCATCTCATTATTGTCATTGTCAGGGCGCAATTTAAAATTTCAATTGTTGTGTTTGCATTGGCACCAAATCCGCCAAAGGGGACAGGCACGTGAAGCTGCCCGCCTCGCCTCCGAATTGAGCCCTTGGTAATGCGACCAAATCGATGAGGCTGTTGCGCCTCCTCGCCTCATTTATTCATTTATCTCGCTTATTCATTGCTTTCGTTCAGTTGTTGCTTACATATATGTACGTATACGTATATAGGTATATGTATTATGCATGTGCTTTTTGGCCACGTTTATTGCTACCGCCTTCCAGGGCACGCATCATTTCCATTTACATGCGATTAAAGTCAGTTGCAGAACTCATCGTAACCACCCCATTTAAGAAGAACAATAAAAACAATTTATGCGAACGCTTAACTCTCAATTCTTTTTGTGTTTCTCTCCCTGAGTGGCCGTCGACTTGAGGAGCAGCATAAAACTCACTTGACGAGAGGGTACGAGAGTGAATACCCAGTATGCAGTGTCCAGTGTCCTGTATCCTGTTCACAGTAACGAAACAAGCAACTAAAAAAAGTGAAATGTGATGCATACAATCTATACTGAAACTAGCGGGGGAAAAAAACGAATCAGAGCGGCGAAACAGACACAAAGAGATAGCAGCAACCAAACGTCCATTAGGCTTAAATGGTATTAAAGACCACGAGGTTCCAACTGGCATATTGCAGTTAGTTGAACAAAAAGTGCAGACTTATGAAAAAGAAACGCACGTATGTACATATGCATGTCATTATGCAATTAGGAGAGATAAAACACGTTTGATACTTCTGCTACTCTGCTTAATTAATTTTTAATTTTGTATCAACTCTGCTTTAAACTGCTTTAATGCTGCCAATCGAACTGCTTGCACTCGGATTAAGCACTTGAAGCAGTAGCATAATTATATTTAACCTTCTCTTTCACTATTTCTCGGGGCGTGCATCTGTCTCTCTCACTCTCTCTTGCATACACAAGAGCTGTCACTCGCTGTCGCTTTTGTTGTCCGTTAAAAGTAATCCCTTTGGGCAAGTCAAAATCTGTTTGCCCGTCCACCAACCCCCACACTCGTGCAACAAAAATCCTTTTGCTCGACCTTTCGCCTTGCTACGCCCATGCAAAATATTAAGTTGGCTCTGCGGCAGGGCACAAATAACACTCATTAGCCATAATGAGTTATAGTTGGACTAGACTCCGCATTGGACACGAAACACTCTTTAGCGGCAATTATGCGGTGCGACTGCTGGTGTGCGGAGCGTGGAGCGGGGAGAGGATAAACACACAGCAAACAGCGCAGAGCGCATAGCGCATAGCGCATAAAGCAGTGCTTGGCTTTTTATTGACGTAGGCTTAGGTCTGGTCTTGGTAGTCATAAAGTTTTGAGCTATAAATACTTGTACTTTGGCCAATAGCCTTTAGGCCAAAACTTCAAATAAAGCAGGAGAGAGAGAGAGGAAGAGGGAGAGAGAGAGAAGGGTAGATTAGGAGACCACAAATTGTTTGACATTTGGCACTGAACACCGAGGTCTACCGACTGCCAACCGGAGACTGAGTACCAAGGACTGAACACTGACTGGTCGTCCATGTCAGGCGCAATCCTTTTCAACATCTGCCGAAACGTAGGAACTCTGCTGATGAAGCATATGTCCCTGTCCCTGTCCCTTTCTCTCTTGCTCTATTTGTATGCATCCCTCTTGCTCACTCTTCCCTGTTATTGTTACTTGCCAGTGGCAGTTTTGTGTTATTTTATCCAAGTTTTCCGTCACACAAGCAGGACAAACTTTTTGTTGTTAATTCGTGCAAGTTTCTGGCAAGTATTTACGTGCTTCGAAGAGTTGGCTAGAAAGCTAAGAAGACAGAGAGAGAGAGAGAGAGAGAGAGAGAGAGGAGAGGGGGGGAGTGGAAATAAGAGAGAGCTACGTCTGCTATGAAAGTTTTGTATGTTAATGGCATAGTTTAGGCAAAATGTTTTCACTGACGCCTCTCCACCTAACGCTCTACCCCTTATACCATCAGAACAGCCTCCTGCCGCAATGTCAGTGCTATTCCGTTTTTCTGCTCGTTTTGCTTGGCTCACATTTTCTGGCCAAAATTAACTTTCAGTCGCCACATCGCCCGAGCCTCTCGACCCACACACAAATACACATACACCACCAACACTCCCACTCTGTGCCACTATGTACCGCTGGCTCTGCCGCTGACTCTGCTCCTGGCTCTTTCTTAGCCACATAATGTGCCATTGCCCCACGTTAAGTGACTTTCTTATGTCGGTTGTAAAATTTCCCTCTTTATACGAAACCATATGGATCCTGTTTGCCATCCTGTACGCCTGAGTGCGTGTGTGTGTGTATGTGTATGTGTCTGTGTGTGTGTCTTGATAACACTTGCTCCAGACACTCCAGCAACTACTTCTTGCTGCGGTTGAATAATCCAAGACTATGAGGGCCTGTAATTTACTTGAGTACTCAGCGGACTCGCTGGCTCTCTTCGCCCAACAGCCCTCTTTCTCACATAGCTCTCTCTCTCTCTCTCTCTCTCCCACAGATGTGGCCGCTGGGGGCAAGTTAAGCCATTGACAAAACTTTTGTCCAACACAGTTTAGTGGGAATTTTTTGTTTGGTTTCTTTTGATTTGCTTGATAAATTTGAAACTTTTGCGGCTCCCTCGACATGAGGAGAAACTATTAATTTCGAGTCAAAACTGTTTGCAATTTACGTTTAGTTTCAGATCTCTTACACTCTTACACTTTGCACCCTCTCAGCCCACCAGCCTTCCAGCCTTCACGGGCGATTGCTACTAATTAAATATAAAGTTTGGCAAACAATGAGTATTGCTTAAGTTGGCCATCCTTCTGCTCCGCACTGTAGTTAAGGGGGAAAATTGATTCACTTTCACCTGTTGGAGCCCAAGAAACTTGAGTTCTGCGGTTCTATCGTCTTCGGGTGTAACACTTCAAGGGTCCCCACGTGCATACTCCACAGTATGCTCAAGGATGCTGCAGCATACTCATCAAGATCCCCCCATTCGCAGTGCGTCGGCATCCTTTGGCCACTTGTGGCTGCCACAGCAACACCAGCAGCCAGTAACTTGCTGCTCTGCTCTGCTCTGCAATTGGATTAAAATTTTGCCTAACAACAAATTACACGTTCAGCCAAGCGCCCGAGACGGGTGGAAGGGGGGAACGAGAGGAAGTGGCTAATGCCACTGCCACTCCAGCTGATGAGTGCTATGCCACGCACTGAGGGAAATGCTTACTCTGCACTAGAGGTCTGAATGAACACCCAATATAAAACAGTTCGATTCTCGCTTCCTTGGAACAGCTCTCCGTTTTCTTCATCTCTTTGAACACTCATGAGTGAACGAACACACACACTTAGAGATGTCGAACGGCAGAAAGCAATGTAAAAAAAGCCCCATTAAGAAAGATGTGTGCTTGTATGTTGCTATGATAGCTAATAGTCCCACAGTTCTTAAGATAATTTCAGCATAGTGAGAGAGAGTGACTTTTGTACGAATTTGGAAAATCTTTATCGAATTTATTGTGTCACGGCATGATACTAATGTGACTGATGGACTGATAGTGAATGATTCATGCAGGATTTGCAGTACATAACCGAACATACATACATATATCTCTCCCCACTGATAACTGGGTGAAAGTACAGTACACATATCCCGGAGCACATACCCGCATTCTCGCAGTGGAGAAGTTTCGCCAACTTACTTCAACCATCCATCCACCCCAAATGCAATGAACTTTTCAAGTAACAGTTTGGGATGACTTACAGAAACAGGACCTGGACCTAAAGCTGGAGCTGCTGCTGATGACGGGGAGCGATAAGTAGGTTGATGAGAATGATAAGGTCTGGAAGAAATGAGCCAAGTGGCTAAAATACAATTTCCGACTTGGAACAAACAGCTGAGTCTGCTGAGTCTGCTAAATGCCCCAAAGTCCAACTTCCGTGGAAGTAGTTTTTTTTTTGCCTTTATTTTCTTGTTTATTTTGATTAAAAATTAACCACCAGCCTCGGACGTCGGGAAATGCAGAACTGTAGAGGGGGGGAGGATGGGCTTTTGGCTACGTGCTTGGCCTGGGGAATTTGGTTGGAAAGTGAAGTAAATGCGTTTTGTAATAAATTCAAATCAACTTTATAGTATGTATGTCCAATGGACGGTCCGATGGAGTAACTTGGTCGTCAAATTGGTCATCGATTGGAACGTACACACACACACACACACACACACACACACCCAAAGAGAGAGAGAACGAGAGAAAGAGAGTGGAGTCCCATTCCATTTCCAGGCTCCCAATCTTTAGTTTTTGCCAGCTATAAATTGTTGCTGTGAGCTAGTTGTTTTTTTTGGGTTCTCTTCACTTTGCCTTTTCCGCTATCCGTTTTACAATGTTCATTTTGCAGATTCAACACGGACTTTGTGCCGGACTTAAGCGCATTACGGAGTTCGGCTACAACTTCCACTCCCACTGCGACTTTGGACACTGGGCAAAGTCTTTTAATGTCTTAACGCTTGTGCAAATAAATAAAGCAAGCAATGGCATTGGGCTCAAGTCTGGTTATCCCTTCCTGAGCAATTGATTTGTTTTCTGCTGCTGCTGATGCTGTTGCTTCTTCTGCGTGTCTTATGGAAATTTCCAAAGAGATTCTGTGATTCAATTAAACACTGCCCACTCCCAATATAAAAACACCAGCAGCTGCATCTAATTCTTCTTCCTTCGGCAATGCTACACGTAGTGGCTGCCGAATATCGAAATTGAAATAAGCCAAAACCCCAAACCAATTATCAATAATCATGTTCACTCATATTCACCCCAATTTTCGATTTAATTTCTATCAAGTAGCAACTGAACCAAGTGGTTTTTTTAATTAAAATTTTTTTTGGATTTTTTTCACTCAAAATTTAAGCAGAACAAATTTTTAGTTAAGCAATGGAGGAGCTTGAACAGAGCCAGGAGGGGACTAAAATCCAGACAGAGACGAACACAATACACGGTCCCAACGTACACAGCCATGTGTTGGGTCTCGCTGCCCTCGCTAGATTTAGCTCTGTTCGCAGCACTGGCTCTGGGTTCCACATCGATGGTCAGGCCATTCTGTCGCCTCTGTTGACGCAGACGAAGCGGAGCGATATGCAAGTGTCCAAGCAGATGGCTTTTCAGCTGGAAAACAAGTTCGAAAAGGACAGAGTCCCAGCGGGCCAAGAGCGAAGCGGCCATGGCTACACCTCCGTGGCCAGGCGGCGGGGTCTGCCTCAACTGCAGCATTCCAAAACGGACATTTTCGAGCAACCACCTAGAACCAAGAAGTTGTCGCCAGGTCCCCAGTCTCTCGGGCTTAAAATGGCAAATGCCAAGAATGCTGGTGGCTATGCCGTTCAACTATTGCAATCGCTCACCCTGGAGAAGCCGTCCCAGGTGCTGGTGCAGCGCAAGGCGGATGCGGAGGCCCGTGAACAGGCCCACATTCAGCCGGAGATAGTTGGATCAAAGGCTAAAGGCTACTCACCCAAACACCAGGAGCGCTTGGTTCAGCCGAGCCTGGAACAAGAAATCGACCTCATGATCGAGCGCACCTTGAACGAGCATGTGAACGGGCTGAGAAACTACCTACGTAGCCACAGAGACCGATTCATCCAGCTGCTCCAGTCCCAGTATGACGAGCGCCTGCGCATGCAGCAAGAGTTTGACCGCCAGCAGAAGCTGCTCATCCAACAGATTTGCGCGGAAACTGACTTGGCTACCAGAAGTGGTGCCACCTAGGCCTAGGACTACTGCGCCAAGCACACCGCGATTCTGACAGCAAGCGTCCAACAGCAGACGCAGAAATTGGCCCTGAACCGAACCAAATCTAACCTCTGTTTCGCTCGCCATATTTCAGTCAAAAATAAACTATAACTTTGGCTACCTTTTATCGAGTGTGAAATTTCATTCAAGGGGAATATTAATACAATTTTAATGGACTAAAACGACCACGAAATCAGTTCATGGATTGCAAAATATTACTTCCTCATTCGTATAATAATCGTGAACAGGGAGTAGGCCATCTTAAGGGTCGAGAAGAATGTGTCCAAATGGATGCGCAGCATGCCGCCAGCAATCGCTGTGCTCTTCTTCAGCGATCGCTCCACAAAGAAGATCATTTTGCGCTTGAAGCTCCTTCCCTGCGCGTGCCAGTTGCAGCTGAAGGCGGCGTAGTGGAGGCGTCCAAACCAGTACTCGTTGTCGGTGCCAAAGTAGCAGGAGGGGAAAATCTGGAGGGGCATGGCGAGGGCATAGAAGATGAAATACAATCGAGCCATGGGCTCGCTGACAAAGAACACGAGAGCCGCGATGCTGATGCAGACATTTAGAGCGGTGACCCCGAACTGGATGAGCATTGGCAGCGACATGAATCCCTCAATGCATCTGAAGAGCCTGTAAAGGAAAGTCAAATTAGTAGTGCTAGCAATCAGTTCGTTTGGTACCCACTCGAGCAAGCGCTTGTGATCGGTGATGCACTCCTCCAGCTGCTTTTCCGCATCAATGGATGGATCCCTGCCAATTTCCTGGAAGCGGGAGCAGAGCATCTTCACGTGCGACGAGATTAGGCAGAGCATCACGGCCGGAAAGCAGTCATTGACATAGTTCTGCATGAGTTGGTAGGATATTCCCACAATCTGATAGACGTTGGCTATGTAGTAGTTCCTCGTGGAGTTTAACCAATCGAACGGGAAGTAGGCGGGGTACATAAGGCCCCGCTCCTCCTTGAAGAGGAACGAGAGCTCTGCAAAGAGACCACACGGCATGTAGATGCCAATGAAAGCATACAGGATGGTGCGCAGTTGCAGCTTCACTTGGCCGTAGATGCCACGCTGCTCCCTGCCACTCACACGCTCATCCAGCAGCCGCAGGAGCTGCTCCATCCGAACCACCTTGCCAATATTGTAGGCGTAGAGCAGACACTTGGCGGAGCAGGCGAGGCACGTCGCAAAGGTCGTCAGATTGAGGATGTCCTCGGTGAGACTGCGGTTGTGAAAGAGCGACAGGCCCAAGTGGAGCGGATAGCAGGCGGTGGCCATCACATTGACCAGCACACTGTAGCAGATGTAGAGGCTACGCCAGGAGTGCACTCGCTTATGGGCCACTCCGAGTACCCACCATGCCGTCCAGTGGCTCTTGATGAAGCCCAAACTGTCGATGGCTTCGTCGGCCATGGCCTTCTCTTTGATTTCTGAAGTTCCGTTTCTAATAATGCCTCATTTTATACTATGTATACCTGCAGATAGAGATGTGTGCGCACTGCCCTATGGCCTGGCCTTTGTCCAATTATGTAATTATTGTCGCGTGATGGCATCAATTACAAATTATCACCGGTGCCACCTGCCGCTTAGGTTGTGAATTCCCAGCGAGCAGAATTCCATTTAAAATTCCCTCTGGCAAATGGCTACTCTTCGAGCTCTTTAAACTATTTCCCATTTTGTTGGCCAACAATTCGCAACAAATGCAGCACAAGCTGCACAGGCCAACGATTGCAAATGAAATGTAAAATTATTTGATGGTTTTCCTGGGTTGCTTCTCATTTCTGATGCTGATGTTTTTCATAATTTATTAAAATGGACACAAATTCGGAATGTTCGTGGCTCCTGCTGCTTTTGTCAGCGGTTTTTGCAGCATCAAAAATTTGCGCTAAAAAGTAGACTGCAGAATTTATGGCTCATTCGCTGGTCGTCAATTTTACAGGAACTTGCAACAGTGCCACATGCTACTACATATACGATGAAACTATGCGCTTTGGTGAATATTTCAACGCAACACAACCCCAAAGGCATAGTTAGTTTATATTCTCTCTCTCTCTCTCTCTCTGCCGCTCGCTTCATGGACTGATGTGTGTATGGTGCCTGCAATTAGCATGTCCACGCAGGCCAGCAAAAAAAACATTTTGTGTTGCCATATTGCTGACATCGCCCCATAAATTGTTGCATGTTGAAATGGCAGCGAGCCAACACACACACAAACAGGACTAAAAAAAAAGATCCTCCATCACAGGGTCAGAGTATGCGTATGGTGTGATTCATGGTTGTGAGGCAGAGTCCCCGTCCCCGTCCCAGTCCCCGTCACCATTCCCGACCAATCTAATGTCTTAATTGTTGCATGGGGCATCTACGCTTACACTGCCACATGCACATGCATAAATAAAACTCTAACATTCACTGCCATTTATTGTATGTGAAATATTTTCATACGAATTTTTTAAGCTCGTAACCCAATTACGTTGGCGGCGTGGCACAAGATGGCTTCAAAAGTGGAACGGATGTGCCGGCAGATACTCGTGACTTAACCCTCCATATCTGAACCCCTCCAGTTGCAGCGGAAACATAATCACAATGCCCTCTACTCGAGCGTCGTATGCCATAAAATGAAGCATGACAATTCTCTCTCTATGATTTTGTTTTGTGGCATTTTCCCTCCAGATAGTGTTAGATTTTTCCTCCAGTGAAATTTTTGCAAGTTCTGTTAATTTCTTCAGCATTCCCATAGCTAATATACGGCGTTATTCATGCGGCAGGTTGCACAAATGCCAGTTGCATATCGGTCGAACGCAACGCGTTGCTTGCCTAACCCAAACGCAGTAGCAGCTGTTGCTGTCAGCGAACAAGAACGACAACAATGTAATTATCATAATTAAAAGGCTGCCCCCTGTCGCCGAAAAAAAAAGAAAGCCCCCATCCATGCAACCGACAAACAGCGAGAATGGGAGCGAGAAAACGGTCACAGCGGCCATGAATTTCCTATTAAAAGCAGCTCCCCAATGACTACGGAGGCTGGTCGAGGCACGTTGCTGGCTGTGGCAGGGGTTGGGGCCACAGCCCCTAATGGGGTATGGAAAACCGGAGATGGTGGCTGGTGGATGTGACTGCAGCTGCATAATTGAGGTAGTTTCACTAATTGTAAAACGTTGCGCATTAATTGTGTCTGCAGCGTTGCGCATTTTGTGGCTTGGCACTCGAGAGTCGCCCTAAACACCCATTAGACAGTAGTTCCCCCACGACCCTCCCCCCACCACATAACCGTTTTCCTAGGAAAGTGGACACAAAAAACTTTGATGATGACAGTCTTTCTCAGTATTCTTTTTCTTTTGAGACGCGTACTTCTTGCTTTTCTTGCTGCTGCTGCTGTTGCACCAGGTGTATGGGTTCTTATCAGTGATTCTTATCAGTGTGAGAAATTCACCACACGAATGCCGGACGCTGCTCAACAGCTGACAGGCCAGACTGAAGTTCTCTACTTCGTTCTGCGCAGGACCTGGAAGACATCGTAGAATATCGCATATTTGTACGTTAAGAATATCCAGATTTAAAGCATTTCTTTGGCACTTTGAGATTTCTCAGAAAATCATGAATTTATGGGAAAGATTCAAGCAATGACTTGAATGCATAATAGTGGATTGGTCAAACGGATTATGTTTTACATGCATTACATGACTTTTGATAGGATATAAATATGATAAATAACTTTTATTTTACTTCTTTCAGTCATTTAGAAACAAATTTATAAACTGGAGGTAATGCAGATGCAGCTGCCACAGAACCAGTCACTGAAAATGCACGCAACAGTTTACTTTCCACACAGGCAACGGCTTATCACAACAAGCGTTGCCGCTTCCAGTCTAATCAGAAACATCGCTGGAAGTGCCGCCACAGAGAGAGAGAGAGAGAGCGAAAGGGAGAGTGAGAGAACACTAACCTGCCTCAATAGAAGCAGTCAGTGGTAGGGCTTTTACTTTTAGCTACCCTCTTCACCCACTGGCACGATGCTCCACAGACCCACATGGACGAATCCGAAGATGATTCGTGATGGTCGGGTCGGTCTCTTGCTCGTGCTAGGAGCTCGCTCGCTCGTGTCGGGGCGTGGTGAGTTTAGAGGAGCCCAACGCCACCGAATCTGGCGCTGAATGAAGCTCGAGTTCGCATGGCGGCAATTAATCGCAGTTCGTTTTTAAACGCGTCGCGGCGTGGTTGTGTTGTGTGTGCAGCACAAAACGAAGAAGCGAACGAGCGAACCCAAAGAAACAGATTCCAACTACAGGAGATTCATCCTGACGGACAGCCGATCGGTGGTCACGAAAGAAATGCAAGTGAAAGTGAAGTTCCGATGATCGAATGTGAAGATACCTGAATGAGCTTATTGGTGAAACAATATACATACATACATAATAGATATATTAAGCATAGGATAATGTTCATATAAATCGGATTAAATTCATTTAAGTATATTAAAATTAAATTTGCAGTTTACGCCCAGAGGGTGAGTATAATTCCCAGAAAAAATACAAAATTTCCCCTTCCACTTAAATGCAAAAACCATTCAGATTAATTCAAATTATTCAGGAATTGTCAATTTGAGGTACAGTTTCTGTTGTGTTGATTTTTGTATATTTATATACATATGTACTATATTACATTTTATTTTTTTTTTTTTTTCTCTTATTCTTATGGTAAAATAATATCCCTTTGGACTAATAGCTCTCTGATTAAATTATGAGATTCAAGTTCCCTGAAAAATAATTTTCCGTCGGTTCGGGGCCGTACTGCCGTAATCCGATTGTCCAGACAACGAGGCTTACGCGAACCCAATTCCAATTCAATGCACTGTGCATCTGTGCCCGTTCAGGTACTATAATGGGGCTTTAAATGCACCAAAAAGTGAATAATAAAACTACGAATGATCGCATATGCATGGACTGACTGACTGAAAGCATTCACTGGTCTGCAAAATTTTGTCGGCTTTTTTATGTGGCTATTTGTCGACTCTCTCTATGATTTTATTATATATTATTATATATAAAATTAAATTACATTAAAAGCTGTCTTTAATAGACAAAACGAAAGCACCCGGCAGAAAAAAAACTACGAAATGTGTGGGATGCTGTTACTGCTGTGAAAATTAATTCCATTCTGGCCCAGCAGAACAGGCTTCCACTGACGTTCCACATGCCACGTGTGGAGCGGCTCAGTGAGTTCATTTTCATGTTAAAGTCAGCAGCACCCAAAAGGGAGGAACAGGCAAGTCAATTAATTAATAGGATGCCAAGAAGCCAGCGCGGAGGATACACTAATAGGTGGGAAACGAAGAGCGGCCGAAAAATCACGCATACGCCGCGTGAATGTGTAAGCCACCGCTGCCTACAGCCACCATTGTCCTTGCCAGACGAAGTGTGAAATTGTATTTTATTCTCTCACTTGGACTCCGGCATATGTCCGCATTTTTGGTCCAGGTTCATTCCTTTAGTAAACCGTTGGTAAACTGACTCAACTCTTTTGCCTCTGTGCCAAAAAAAAAAAAAAACCATCAGCGCCTAATGGGTAGAATTAATTTGAGGAAAATGTCTGTGAAATGCGAATGAGCTCAAGGAGATGGGCATCCTGCGGATGTCGTTAAGCGGATTTGCTTACGCTGTCTGTGTGTGTCCTGCAGAAACGGAGTTATTATACGCGTAATTCAAGTTAATTGCTTGCCACCTGCCAAGTGGGCCTTCCCGGCCCTCAAGCTCATCTGTTCCTAATGATTGTCTTAATTCGAAGCATTTACCTGCACGCACCATACGCTCGAAGGGAGGCGTACCCCGATGGTTAACCGCGGCGCACTCTCCCTAACCCCTGCTGCCCATTTTTCAGCTCTACTCGTTCTATCCATTCATACTCGTAACAGAACTTTGCATACAAATGGGCCAACTTCTGGCCGACGCTTGTGCTTTATGAATGCAAATTTACACAGCTTCAAGCTTAAATCTGAATGCTTCAAGCTGATGCCTGCAGTTTGCCATTGGCCACCCCACCCCCAGCCCCATGCTGTGAGTGCGCAGTGGCGTTGGCGGCGGAATAGTCGAGTACCAGTTACAGTTATCTATTTGCATACACTGGCAGAAAAGTGGGGAAAGTTTAACACAAAGAGAAACTATCTCCACGAAAGAGTGTAGTTTTGATCTTTTAATTGATTTACCTTTGATTTGTAATAAGTGCAATATGAGGGACGAATGACAGTACGAGTATAACAGTCTTTTCAGATTTACTTCAAATCAGAATCGTGTAACGCAATCAGAATGCAAGAACAAAAAACAACAAAGAAAAGTTACTCTCTTGCTTCATTCTCTCTCTCTCTCTGTTTTCTCACACTCTGGCACTACCTTCGCCTCAGCGCTTCAGCAAGCTTAAGGAGCTTTCGGACATAACTCTTCCAGGATATCATTATGAGGGTTCCTCTCAGTGTACATAGAAAATGCTATAGTATGTAAATAGCCGCTGGCTATTTTTCTTCATCGCATTCACATCTTACCTTTTGGTTTCGCTTTCATTTTAGCTTTTTCTTGTACGATTTGAATAGCTTTAATGCTTTTCAGCTTAGCCACTGAGATTATATCTTCAAAGATTATTTAAATGTTCCTTTACAGTGTGTCTAGACTAGAGAGAGAGATGATTAATGACAAATGATGTTCGTGGAATTTTAGCTTTAAATATACTTACGCATGTACAAGTATTTTTCTATTACAATTTCATTCAACGAATTTGCGTAAGCTCTTCCCACGGTCGTCCCGAATTTAGCAGCCAGCATACGTTGGGAGGAATTTGCATAATTCTATAACTACTTAATTCCCCCTTCGCCTGAAATAATAATTACTTATGCCATCTTTGCAATTCAATTTGCAAATGTTTTTATAGCTGTGTGGGCTTGTATGTCTGTTTGGAGAGAGGCAAATGCAAATTCATTTAAAAATTGAATTATCAAAAAAAAACGAAAACGAAAAGATTAGTGGATTTAGGTGAAAAATAAATGAGATGCTTGTATGTAATTTAGTTTAACTGACAGATGCCACAGACCTTATCCTATATATCATTACCAGCATTAACCCTCCCACGCTGTTTTTTTTCCGGTTTTGATGGAAACTTGTTTATTTTAGTCGAGTGCTTTTGACTACCGAAATCGGCTTAAGGGCTTCGACTTTGGTTCTAGTTTTTGGTTATATTTTGGCACAGAATACGAGTATGCAGCATGTGTTTGAGGTTTCCACTGTCCCCTAATTACACTCAAAGTTAAGCATTTTCTCCATTTCGTTGCTCACTTTTAAGCGCTTCTTTTGGGAAGCTCTTGAACCAATATTTGTGTCGACTCTTACTGGCCATTTGACATGCAACCAATTAATTAGGAGCCCAACTGTGTTCACATCTCATTTCGGGCAATCAATCTAATTGATTGACCGAAAGGCCAACGAATTCCAGTCGGAAAAACACTGATAGGGGATAATTTGAGCCTTTTGGTTGACCTGCTGTCACGCCCATTGTTAAACAATTTAGTTATTTTATCGCGCCACAAGTGGAAACAGACGGTGGAGTGACACTGGTGCACCGACCTCTCCCTACCCTTAATTCCATACTAAATACGTTATGATTGTTGCGTGTTAAACATTAATTAACTCATCCTGATTGCGGTGTGGCGGCGACCAAACAAATCAATTATTTAAACGCTTTTAAGTACTTTCCTCACCCCTGATTGACAGCCAGTGGCATGCGACGTAAAGGGGCGCACACACAATCGTTAATTGCCATGGACTTACTATGCTTTAAGCATCAGTGAGCTGACGAGTTGAAAGGTTCTTTAGTTCTCCATTTCCACGAGCATAAATTTCCCTTGATTATCTCGGATCTCTAAGCCATGTTCATCACAAATCACAGCTGCAATTTCAGGGAGAGAGGAGACCGCCACCGAGTTGATTGTCTTGGCTACGTCTTAGTAATGGAAGGAGTGCAATTCCCATCCGGGGGCAGGGTCGCGGGCGGGCAGCGGAATGGTAAAATAATTGCCCTCAAATGGCAAAGTTGAGTTACGAGCTATGCAGCAGAATGCCTGTCGAACGCCATTCGATGCCAGTTTGGCATTATTTCTTTCTTTCTTTGTTTCTTCTCCTCTACTTTTCCTCCTCTTGCTGCAGATGATTTGTGCCTGCTTTGTTCGATTTTGCTTTTCGCTGCTTGTTGCCGGCTGAGGTGCCTCAGGTGAGGCTTCCTTGAGACCTTGTCTGTGATTGAAACTCGAGCAAAATGGCAACAATTGCCGCGGTTCCCTGGAAGCAAATGGGCGGAGGGTCGGTAGCGGAGGCTGGTTTTATTGGGGGACTGGGGATTGCTCGCTTGTCCTTCCAGAAACTTGTTTGGCCAAGTGTCGTTACCAACTTTGTTGTCTCTGCTACTAAATCTGCCTCTGGTTCTGGTTCTGCCACTGCAGCATGGGCAGTGTCGCCCGGTTGTCCTGTAAAAGTGAGTTATGGGCGACAGTTGTCAGCGCCGTGCGATGCCATGGCACAACTTTTAAGCTGCCGCCTATTGAGAGATGTCCCGTACCGAATCAAGTTGCAAGGAGCAGCAGTCAGCAGCTGCACAAAACTTTCCCCCACCGCCACGAATATCATTTATCAAGGAATGCCGCCTTTAAGCCTGACATCTGCACAACTTTCATCTGCCGCGAGCAGCGTGACTTTCAGCTCAGCCTCAATTGAAGCTCACAGAACTTCAGTTACACCCAAGTGTCAAGGTTGTGATGGCTGAATGCAGACTTTGGGCAAGGACACGCGCGACAAAATTGTCATCTTAAATTGTCACTTGTCTGTGTGTGTGTGTGTGGTCTTACTGTGCACACAAAGGACAATGACAAAGAGGTAAGAGACAAGCATTTCACCGTCACTTGACTGACAATTCGTGCGTGTGGGGGCCCCCAAACCCCCAAACTCATGTGGTGACAACAGCAGCAGCAGCAGCAGCAGCAGTAACACCAGTTGTCGTCCCTTTACCTTTATGCTCCACATTCCCATTTCTTGCTGGGGTATGCACGACTAAGGGGTGGGTAAAAGCGAAAGCGAATTCTGCTTTTGCATGAGTTATAAATATGTCTATTTATACTCATTTCCATGTACAGGTGTTGCTCTCTCGCTTTGTGTGTGTGTTTGCATATACTAGTGTATGTGTGTGTGGAGGCACTCCTGCTGTCATTGTCGTCGTATCCTTTTTTCTGTGTGTTTGTATTGTATTATTTAATGTGCCCATTGTCGTCATTCCTGATGCGTTGATTGTCGGTTCAGTTGTTCTCCTTTGCTTTTAGTAATTTACGAGCTGCGATAAAATGCGAAACGAAATGGAAATGACCCTTGGCCACGAGTCTCGAGCCTTAAGGGAGGTTGTCTCTCTCTCTCTCGATATGAGAACTGCATGAGCCCGAAGGAGCCTACAAACTGAGCGGCATCAGAGAGCTTAGACATTTACCTGTTTTTAGTTCACGTGTGGCACGTGTTCGTCAGCAAGTCTCTTTCTGACTCGCCCACGCCCTCGTCCTCGCCATTCACTCAACCAATCATCCACCACAGCGAGAGACATTTCACGTTCAAGGTCCTGGCAAATTGATTGACATGGCCAGGAAATTAAAATCTGAGCTCTGAGCGCTTTAAATTTCAACATTTTTCTGCCACTACAGCACAAAAATGTGGCCCGAAAAACGTGCCGAACTGTATATTGGTTAAACAGACGGCAAAGCAATCGGCCCGCGCATTGGAAGCCATTAAGAAAATTGGATTTGATTACTTATACATGAGAGAACACGAGAGAGAACGGCTAACCACAGCGACAAAGCAATACAAGGACAGCGACAGCGACAGCGGCAGAGTCAGGGCATGGTGATCGGCCACAAAAAAAGAATGTTGTCATAAATCACATTACACAACAAAAAAGGGAAAATCCGTACGGTTCCTACGGGGATGAGAAGTGTTATTGATGAGCATTTAACTTCTTTTCCGTATTTCCGTTTCCCTGGTGTTGGATTTAAAATTTTTGACGCCGGATGGCGTCATCGTTGGGGGCTTTGGATCTTTACGAGGCATACTTGTGCTTCCCTTCGCTTGTCGATAATTTAGTTAATAGTTTCAGTACGATTCTGTTTGTGCTTACTCGAGCGCTTTTCCATGCGGCCATTCAATAAGGATATACGGGGTGCGGGGAATTGAGGAACATTTCTGGGGATCTCAGCTTGATGAGGCCTCTGCCTCTGGTGATTTGCCTTTCGGGGGCTGCTCTGGGGCTCTGGTGCTCTGGTGCTTTGGTGTTGTGTGGTCTCTGGTCTCTGGTTGGTCAATAAAGGAGCAACGTCATGTTTTATATTCGCCCTCGATGTTGTGGAGTGGCAGTGGCCCAAAGAGTGCCATAAATTAGGGCGAATTCCATTTGACTGAGCTTTGGCTTGACTTTGACTTTTTTCCTCTCGGATTTGCTTCTCGTTTTATATTTATTTTATATTTATGCTCTCTTATTTTTGTTGTTGTGTAAACTTCCTTTGGCCAATTTATGGCTACACATTTTGTCCATTAAGTAGGCAGCCGTTTAAAGGCAAAACTTCTCCAGGCACTGCATTAAGAACGCAAAATGTTCAAGTGCCATACATTCGGCTTTGTATTTGGTCTTTTTTTGCTGGCTAGACATTGTCTGGCTTTCGATTTATTGGCCTGCGATTGTCCAAGGTCAATAATGGCTTGGACAAATATTAAAAAAATGTAGACTAACTTTTGCGGGGCAATTTAATATGATTGACTTTTATTTAATGGCCTCAAATATGCTTTGAAATTTTGATTTTCTTATCCCCGTCGACTCTTAATGAGACATCAAAACGCTGCATGTGACACCACCAAACAGAGAGAGAGAGAGAGTGGGTGAGTGTGAGAGCAGAAACGCCCCTCAATTGGCGTTAATATGGAACGAGAATATTTTATACGGGATTTAAGAAAATTATGCGCATACCAAAAATCCAAAATTCGACGGGGCTTCGGTTAGGGGGGAACTGGAGCTCCGCTGAGGTTCTTACTGATGAAACATCAGACGAAACCATTCAAATTCCGAATGAATCACATCGAAAGTACATTGATTTTGGCATTAGGTTCTAGGCCCCGTAGCTACTTTAAGGGGCTACTATAATATTATAAAATTCCAAGTAAATGGAAATCATAATCTCTTTTTTGGTAGCATTCCAAGAACAACGAACGTCTACGGGCCGAGATCCATCCACGTGCCACCTGCTTATAGCGATTCTACGTACGCAAAAGTTTTCCTTGTATTCTAATTCTGGTAATAAATTTCGCTTGAAATAAACAGTTAAACGTTGGGCTTAACTTGGGTTTGGGTTCGGCTTGGTTTTGGTTTGATTCGCATCTCTTTTTGGGAGAGAGAATACAGAAACTGGATTAGGAATACAGCCTCCATTTTATTGCAATTGCCGCCTGGCCGATTGTGCTTGCGAGGTGTGGCTGTGAGTGTGAGTCTGCCTGCCTCAAGCATGTGGCACACACGTCTGGGTATGGGTTTGGGTCTGGCTCTGGGAGTCTGTTACTGTGTGCAATTCATGCGCTCACGTATAAATAGAATTGATTTTGCTTAAGCATCCCATATATTTTACCTGCTGCCAGGTGATTTAATGTCTGGCGACATAATCTGCCATTTGCCACTCGCTTCCCTGCCATCACGTACCAGAGAGAGGGAGAGATAGACTCTCTCATATGTATTATAAACACTCGTATGTACGTGAATAGCAATACATATGTATGTATATCCGAATCGTGTCTGTGCCTTTAAGCTTCCTGCAAATCCGAACCCCATTTTCATAAGATTCCATTATGCGTGAGGGCGGTAGAATAAACAATGAACAATACACACTCAGCCCCACTCCCACGCTCTCGCACACGGATACGGATAAAATTATATGCTATATGGGGATCCGCGTCGCATGCTAACAGCCAAAGCAATTATGTAAAAATAATACGCGAAATATTTGTCTCCGTCCCTTCCGAAACGAAGTTGAGCTTCTGGTTTATCGCTGCCCATGTCCTCAAAAATCTTCGTGCCACGAGTGTTCACATGTTGGGGTATTTGGAAGACTTTGCTTAACTGTTCGCTGCTCAGCTTCGTGTCTGGGCTTACCAGATTTTCACCACATACAGATCTGTCAATCAGTCGAAACAACTGGTTACTTGCACAATTTAATAGAGGAAATTTTCGTTTACTAGAGTAGAAAATACTGAAATCTTTATATTCGCATCGCATCGCTATTTTGAACTTTAGCTCCACATCCACCATCCACTCGCAGAAGCTTGAATAATTCAAAGAGCTCGAACACCTACACACGAATTAAGGGAGACAAACAAACAAATAAACAACTAAATAAATAAATACCCGGACACAAGCAGCGGAACCTAGAGAAATGGAACCGACGCGTCCCTTGAATCCACAAATGGAAGCTAATGAAGGAAGCAGTTCTTCTCAAAAGCAGAAAGAGAGTAGTAGTAGTAGCTTTCCCCCACCACTCCCAACCAACATCCCATCCGTTCGACTGTTGCCTGTCTTTTGGCTTTAGCAATTTTTATTTTCATAAATTCTCAAAGCATGTTTGCCAGCTCATAAAAACGTAGTACTTTCGCGCACACACACAAACACACACACACACACATCACATTTATCTCCCTCTTCCGCTTTGGCGTACGAATATTCGTACAAATACTGGTATGTAGTCGTATAAGAGGCAAAGCCAAGCGCCCAAGTGGCTCATAATCTGAGCAATTTGCTTGCGTTTTATGTGATTTTTGTTGCTGGTATTAGTGGCTGTAAAGCACACACCCCATGCACATATATATATGTATATGTGTATACCCCCAGGTTGAGCAGTGAGTCTGTGTGTGTGTGTGTGTGTGTGTGTGTTTGCATCAGCGGCTTTGTGCATCATTTGTATGCAAATTGAAAACGTCTTGTTTGACTCTCATACATAACAGAGTTCTGTGCATATGCACATGAGACCAGACCTGAGACTCCGCTTCGGTTTCCCCTTCGTTCTGTTTAAATTTGAAATTAAATTCCAATTGAAATCAATCGAATTGTCGACAGCACCTGACGGAGCTGAGAAATTAATGAATTTTGACCGAAATCAATTACAATTCCATGGTATTAAATTATACGAATGCCAGCAAAGAGAACGCTTCCACCGCTCTCTCTCTCTCTCCCTCACAGCCATTGAAGAGAGGGGACCAGGCGAAAAATTATCCAATTTAAAAGTCAAATGTCATTTTTCCGCCTTCCTTTTTGCGCCTCTTTCTGTTGATGTTGTTTGCCAGCAGCACATAATGTGAATTACCTAACAAAGGTGACGGTGGCTCTCTTGATGAAATGGAAATGGAGATGACGGGTGACGGGTCGCCTTTTCCATTTCTTGCTACCCTAACCCAAAAGTGTGCTGGCTACGGCCACAAGTTGGCTATACACATTCTTATTAGGGTATCCCTGGAAAGGTTTGCTCTCCTGGAGCAGCACCTGCCTGTCTGCTTTGTTGTTGTTTTTGTTGTGTTTCTGCTTCCGCTTTCTTTTGCTATTTTGGCAAAAGACATTTCATTCATTCCACAACGGCAAAGGCAGAAAAATTACTTGAATTTCATTTAACGCAAAAAACTTTGTCACTGGCAGCACCAGCAACAGCCCCACACGCAGCCATACAAAGCGAATGCGTTGAGTTTGTTAATGTGTTTGCATAAATTTGAAGCCCAAAACAGCAGCAGGGAAAGTGAAAACTTCCAGACAAATGCTGCAATAGCAAACTAAGCTAGAGCCCGTTCTGAATCAAAATTCAGAGCATAGGATCCCATATTCAAGTTCATTAATCAAGCTGAGTATGCTGCCTCGGTCGCATCACAAGTAAAACAGGCCACAGTTTCATCTCCCAATGCAATTGCTCCTCTCATCAAATTGGATTGTTGCTTGTTTTCCCACAGACGAGAGTTACATATGTGGCATGGGAGAGAGCATAGTTTGGCCAACTGCCTGCATCACATGCAGCCACTTAGCCATGATGGCGGCAAGCTTCTGCAAAAAATGGAAAAAGTGAGCTGTAAACGGGAGGGAAGCGCCAGTACTGGGGCGAGTGTGTCAAGAGTTAAGTGCATACGAATGTAACGAGTATCTTCCTGTACCTACAACGTAATGCATTAGCCGTGTGCGACACAGGATGGGAGAGTTCAGAGGTAAACCAAACTTTGAAACCATCTCCTCCTGGATACTTTTTTTCGTGAAGTGTCCTGCAGTCAGATTTGTAAAAGGATTCTGATTAGGTATCCAACACATGATTGGGGAACCTGTCCTGTGACACATGAATATTTAGTGCAAAAAAAGGACTTTCCAACTAAATAATCCCACCCCTCGGCCCGACGACCAATTGTTTATTTATTGTTAGATTCGCTTGCAGTCTGCCAACCCAAGGGAAAACAAAATGGAAACACGACATTTGGATATAAAAGATTCATCAGTGTTTTCCATTTCGATTTTGGAGCCAAGTCCACCCACAAGTTGATGTGGCATTTACTGTGGCATTTACTCGTACTGTGTACTGTGGCACTTACTCTGGCCATCTGGCCTTGTGCTGTGGAAAACTTTGTTGAACTGGTTGCTGACTCTAGCAGATTGTATAGTTTTCTAATAGAATATTGATAACATTCATAAATTCCAACGAAATATAAATCATTTCGGTTCATTTTAGCGAAAACTTTAATATAAAATTTTCCATAAATTTCTTGTTTATCCGATGTTAAGGCCCATGGTGCTGCCGCTTTGTAAAATGTTTTGTCTGCCTCCTCCTCCCTGGGTGCATGTGCATGGGTGTCAATTACTCTTGCCGCTCCCTGTTCCCCGTGCCACACTCTATGCCCATCCATGCCGCTGGCTGCTGCCACTGGCTGTTGCTTTTGTGTACGGCTCTCTGTTGATGTTTTGTCTGTTGCCTTAAAGCAATTTTTATGGCTCATAAAATTCGAAATTAGAACTGGATGTGGCACTGCCTTTGCGACTAGCAAAGCTATCCGCAGCTATATAAGCCTGAAGATTTCTATGCCCTGCCCCCCTCGCCGTTGAGCGCAACGAAATCTGGGACCTGCCAAGAGTGGATTTTCTTTTTCAGAATTAGTTGGTATTACATTTAAATGGCATATAATTTGTTAGCGCCATAATATTTATGCGAATTGTGGCCGTACACTTTTATTTATGTTCACTCGGCTGCTCCTCTGGCAGCAGCCAGGAGGAAAACCGCCCCACAGTACCGACGCGGTACCAGCGGCACCTTCCTATTCAGCGGCATCTACAGCATTCAGTCGCTAAATCCCCGAGCTGACAATCAAAGCACAGTTCTTACAAATTGCCTTTAATTTAAGTAAAAAGATGTGGGGGGAACGGGATGCCCTGACTTTCTCCCCTCCCTTTCACTTGGCACAATGCAGTGGCACTGAGCGGTACACAGCGGCGTATGCGCAATATTTTGCTGCCTGGGGAAACAATTATTTATTTTGTTGCCTTCTATGCTGCCTTCTGCATAGATGCGGACATTTTTAATTGCCGCCTTAGCTGGAATATTTGAGAGAAAGGACTTTCCCGCGTTGTTCTCCCCAAAGCTTTTGTCGGACAAGGGCACGAGGCTTGGAGTCCACGGACATCCAACGTCCAAGTCCAGCTTTATTTCCTGGCATTTGAGAAACTCGCGTAACCCTCTTCCTCATAAGCACAAGACCGAACCCTGTGAAACGTGCGACCTTGAGCTGGTGGCAGCTCTTGTGGCAAGTAAATAACAAAAGGGACTCGCATAAATCACAGCAAATATTTTGCTTACGTTTTAGCACGCCAAAAACAAAACAAAAAAGAAAACACAAACCAGAATGAAAAGCTAACTTTGGGACACATAATCATAGCTGCCATAACTCTAGTTATGATCTGTGGATTCCAGGGGCGAGCTCCACCTTTGCGCTCTACCTTTGCTGAATATCCTATGTACTTGGAGTAATTTAAGTTTAAAGCTCGTCCTTTCTTTTAGCTTCAATGCTTCACACGAAGGCTAATCTTTGGTTTTTGCTCTTTCCCATTTCAGTTTCCCATTTATTTCGGCATCGTGTTGGAGTTAAAGGACACAGCAAGGAGTAGGGGAAAATGGAAATGGCCATCAAAGCCGCGACAATGGCGCCCATGTTTTTCCGCTGACCATGGGCTCGCACAGGGGACATGTCGATGCGGATGATGCGTCATGTTTTCGCTTTGGCCTTTGAGGACTAAAAATTCCAGTTGGCGTAAACGGAAGGGCACGAAACCAGCGGCAACGCAATCGATAGCCACACAAAGGATCGCTACGCACCACCAAAAGCAAAGCGCAGATCAGCCAATCAAAGGGAGCCCCAAAGAAGCGGGTAGCCCCACCATATAGGGGCATTGGTATTCCATTCAATCGACTCTGAACCGACTGCACAGAGCAGAACAAACCCAGTCAGCGCTCAAGCAGCACCACGTATCCCGAAATGAGCAGAAACAGCAGCAGCCACAGCCGGAGAGCAGCGGAAAGGATGAGGATGCCACCAGCGTGTCAGCTGCTGCTGTGGATGGGAATGCTGATGCCATTGATTCTGCTGCAGTTGGGGCAGGGCCACGCCACGGCGGATCTAGAAGCCGCAACACTGGCTGGCGCGCAGGGAGTAGTAAAGGCCGTTGTATCCCCACGGGCTCGCATCAAAGCGGAAGCGGAAACCCTGATGGCGGCAGGCGACAGCTTCAACATTCGCCACGGACGCTCCCGCACCTCCCATATGCTTCACAACACAAACATCAACAGCAATGGCAGCAATGGCAGCAATGGCAGTGGGACCAGTGGGAGTGGCAACACCAGCACACGTATCACCCTAGTCGCGCCCACACAGCAGCCTGGGGCAGGTGGCACTACAAGCGCCCCAGTCACGCATAAAATACGCAAATTGCATAAGAAGAAAATCAACGAAAGCATTCGAAAGAGCGTGGACAAGAGCCTGGGTGTGCTCCATCCGGCCAAGAATCACCGCAGCCTCGCCGAGGCTGAACATCTACAGGGTCGTCGTCCCACCCACGATGACGACGACGACGACACGGCCGCTCTAAGTGAGGTCATGCAATTGGCGGACGAGATTGATCTGGAGAATTCATTAGAGTCGGCTTACCAGAATGTTGTCGTTGGCTTGACAGCCACGCCCACGCCAACACCACCAGCAGCAGTTGGAGGCTCCTCTGCTGCCAAGTCAGCTCCGACACGTGGCACAGACACAGGTGCAGCCGATGAAGCTCTGGACCGGCGGCCATTTGTGCGTGCCAACATTGATGAGGTCAATTACGTCGAGGATGAGGCGCCGATGGAAGATTCCCAGGAGTTAAGTGTGGATGTGGATGTGGATGAGGCCGAGGACGAGACGTTATCGACCACTTCAATGCCCAAAATGGCGAAATTTGCGCCTCATCATGTGACCACTAGTGGGGCAAGAACACGTCTGCTGCCCGTGAACAGCAGCAGCTGGCAGGAGCCGGCAGTTGGCGAAGACAAAGGCGACGACATTGGACTCCGCCCTGAAGACTCTACAGAATCCGATTACCGTCTCGATGACTCGCATTCACGCAGTGAAAACGATGCCTTTAATATCGCTGATGACGAGGACGATGTCAATGACGACGTTGACATTGACGCAGAGAACGCAGCAAAGCAGCAGTCGTACGGTCGGCTGCCCTTTGAAGAGTTGCAGCTGCTCAATGAGAGCAGCAGCACCACAGAGTGGATGGATGATGGTAATCGCAATGGCATCGCTGGTCCTGGGGCCGAGGCGCGCTCCCAGGCCAACATGGAGGTGAAACAGATCCATTTCGAGGGCGAAGGGGAGTCCGATTCGGTGCTGGATACCTCAGAGGTAACAATGGACGATGGCTATCCGCCGGAAGTGCAAATTGATGACAACACCAAGCAGCTGGTCATCGAGGATGTAGTGGGAACTGACGAGGACACAGACGAAGAGAACATGGAATCGAATCAGCTAACGGCGGACGTGATCAATGCGAGGGATAGCAAAATAGATTTGGTCTCCAAATTTCTGCAGTACATCGAGCAGCAGCATTTGATGGGCTCCAATTGTGTGGCCGGCACTTCACTGAATCTCGGTGAGGGCGTGGTCGACCGCTATGCCCAGGACCGATTCCGTGTGGAGGCCGAGGTGGCCGTCAATCGTGCCAACATGTTGACCAGGTGAGCTAAAAGTCAAAGCGAAAGTTCTCTCCTCTCTCCCCGTACGTATTATTATACACATGAGAAACTTTTCCAATCGAAAGTTTTGCACACAGCGATGCCGAATGCAAGTTGGGCAAATGGAAATGGGAAATGGAGCTGCTGCTGCTGCTGCTGCCACTGCCACTGCCATTAGAGATGTGTAAAGAGCAAAAGAACTCAACTCAATTTGTGTTAAAGATAGATTTCTCAGTGGAGTTTTATCATGGCGTGGCATTTCCCCTATTAATTTAGTTATCCTCGCTGTCAGTGCTCCCAATGCTATGATTTTCGAACGCATCCTCTTCTGTTGGATCACGTGGAATGTTGAAGATAAGACGAATCTCGTCGGGGGTGTGACCCTTGATCATGTTGGCCACCGTCTGACAGGCGGCATTCATCAGTGCCCGAATGTCCAAGTAATTGGCGGCCATGATCAGCTCGAAGAGCGTGCCCTGATCGATAGTCGACAAGAAATCTGCGTCCCACTGACTGATGAAATATTCCTCCGGTTTCCCATCCTGTTTATTCGGATCGTCCGCTGGAGCTGGGACGTCATGCTGGTGGTATTTGGCCCAAATCAATATTTTTTTCAGAGTTGTCGAATTCACGTTGGGCACGGGTATGAAGGGTTGCTCCTCCTCCTCCTCCAGGCTGCAATTCTCTAGCATATTTTTAATGGTGCCCGAGCATTTGGCAGTTTCTGCATCGGTGTCAAAAACGACACCATCGGAGGACTCTAACCTGATGTCGGGCATTGCCTTTGTAAATTTCGAATTTGGACCAAAAACAAACAACTATTTTTTGTGTGTGTTTTGGCTTTTTGTGCCGAAATGTGAACGGTTCCACAAAGGTAAACGATGCGAGTTTTGTTCGATTTCTATACAATAAATAACACAAGAAAATAACACAAAAAAACATACGACTGTTCAATCATCGAATTCATGGTCCAATTTCATCTTCTGCATCGTTCGTCAATTGTCTTTTGTCAACGTTTATAATGTCTTGGTCGTCCTGGTTGCCAGGACTACTTTTTAACTCTCGGACTCTGTGAGTTTTCTGTTTAGCTGCGTGCCTTACTTATTTTTGATAAAAGTTCAATTACTTAGCTGAACGAAGGCGCCTGGCAAAAAGTTTGTGCCCAGACTTTGATTTATCCAAAGAATGACCGCAACTGTGGTTTTTCTCTAACAATTCTCCAGCTGGCCAATGTGTGGAAGTCTTCTTTTCTTCAGTTTTTTTTGTTCCCTGTCCCCTGTCACTGGCCGTGTCCATTCCTGATTCTGTCATCGATTCGGTAGTAGTAGCTGGCCAAGTGACAAGACTCAAGGACATGCTAGTTCTCCTAGTGGCCTCTCCTTCGACCTTTCCTGCTGCGTGTGGCAGCAGCAGCAGCAATCGCACCAAAGTTTTGCCCACAGTTTGTGCGTTCTTTTTTATAGAATTTTTTGCTGCTCTTTGGCGTTCCTTTGGTTTTGTCTACAAGCTGCCCCAAGAAAAACAATAAACACAAAGTTTCATCATTTGACGCATATGTGGGCCTGCTGCCTGCATATGTCCATGGTATATATATATATGTCTATGTCGATGTGCTTGCTATCCTCTACACGGACATTAGGCATTGAATTTATGTCTTTGTGAAGCGAAAAAATAATGTTAGAACGTTTTTTCTACTGGTTTGGCTGTCGCTTCAGTCCGGTCGTTCTTACCTCAGCAATGAAGTGGAGCCAAAGGTAAGAGACTGCCCGTAGTTACCATTTTTTGTTGTTATTGATGCCAGGGAAGGAGCAGCTGCAGCAGCAGGGTTTGGGATTGGGATTGTTGATTGGATTAGATTGCTTCAAGCAACAGGCAAACAATCGACAAAAATATTGCATCGAAAATATACCAAAAATTGATGGAAATCGTTGGTAAAGGGAGCTCATTGCTCTAGCTCTGGGTCTGTTTGCAATGGATATAGGTTAGTCGAACCCCACAAAAAAAGAAATATACTTAAACGTTTTTCTGATTTTTTCTTCTGATTACAGAATGAAATCAAAGCCATTTGTTCGAGAAACTCATTTGTTAAAAGCCACACAAAAACACTCACAAAGATAAAAAGCAGACCAAAGCAGGAGGAGAACAGCACTTGGAGGAGCAGTGGGGAGGACAGCTGAAATGGAGGGGGAAAGAAATAACATGAATGACAAAGCTGACAAATCTAATGAACAAATGCCGCCTGTCAATAAAACGCACAAATAAACAATTAACCAGGCCAAAAGCGACTTGACAAATTAAGTGACGGCAAAGCCGTAGAGTAGGGAGGGCAAAGACAAGGGCAAGGGCCATGCTTTGGTCTGGGGAGCAATAAAACGTCAAATTCACACAGAAAATGGCTGTTAAAGTCAAATGTCAATAAATTAAACTGCGTCCATTGGTTGGGGACTTGGTTGGGGAACTGGCAACTGGCAACTGGGATCGGGATCAACCTTATTGCATTTAGCGTCATATGCTTGTCATTTGTTTTCATTATTTTTGCCCCCAATATGAAATGTTGCCCCTGGGACTGCGGCCCAAACTTATGTTTCAGCAGCAGTCTCAGCGGCCCGGGCTTTGGCTGATTTATTCAGCCACTACGAACTCCTGGCTGCCATAAATTTGATGAAAGATACTTCCTGCTGGTACGGAGTCTGAATCGGATGGGGCAAATCTTTTGTTAATAATTTCAGGAGGTGTGGGAGGCAGCGGCAGATAGCAGCAGCGCTAATCAGGGTTGGTTTTAATCAGTTTATCCTTGTGTTAACACAATCAAGGGCAGCCGGAAAACTTTTAGCTCTAGCTAAAAGGGAACAATTTCACAGGATGCGAAACAAAGAGAGAGAGAGAGAGAGAGAGGGGGAGGAGGGTTGGGAGAGGCCAGCATACCATAGATACTAATTGAAGTTATTGTTTTGTGATACATTGTTATTGCTCTTCCATCGTGCCTTCCGTTCCTACACTGGTTTTATTTTTGCTTTGCGTGTTTGGGTATTTCCCGTTTACTTTGTAGTGCAAACGAAAACAAAGAATAACATTTAACGAAAACAAAAGGATACAACACAGTTGCTGTAGCTCCAGGGCTGTCCTGGAGGTCAGACAAGTGGCAGGGAGGGAGGAAGGCAGGCAGGCAGGCAGGCAGCAAAAACAATATCAATTCAAGTTGAAAATTACGAGCTTCAATTGTTTTCTTGCCTTGGCCACTTTTCGTTAGTTTCCGTTCACGCCGCACCGCCAAAGTGGAGACAGCAAACAAAAACCAGAAACGACTCCAATGGAAGCACACACAAACACACACACACAAACATCCACATGGAAGGAACATGCAACAAAAGTGTTGAAACGTACGTAGCTGAAAGAATCGGGGAAAACTTTTAAGTACTTAAATGTGTTGTCGTCTAGGTGCGAGAATGCTGAATGAATGGCAGAGGAGGAGAGCAGCTTAGAGGGGTGGTTGGGGGAGGGGGAGGATGGAAAATTGAGTTTCCGGTTTCTTGTTCTCCGAACATAACAGAGATAGATATATACATACAGCTCCTTTTTCCCTTCTTGTTGTGCTTTGTACCCCCCAGCGCTAAACTCTTCTGATGTGACATATTCCTCTCACTCTCAATCTCCCTCTATCCCTCTGTCTGCCTGCCTTACTGTCTGTCTCGCACAAGCATTTGTGCAATGATTTTGTTTTTCACTTGAACTTTTGGCAATAAACTTGGCAAATAATTTATTGCTTGTTCGTCGCTTGTTCATCGCTTGTATCCATTCTGTTCAGTTGTTGTCCCAAAAGTTATTTTACTTCTTTTATTTTTGTAGGGAGTGGCATTTGATTTCACCTCTTAGAACACATCGAAATTGAAATCTACATAAGCGATGCAGTTTTCAATTGCCAGCGGCAATGAAATGCGACAACAGCAAGGACACCAAGCCAAGGCCCCACTCCACCCCCCACATGCCACCACCGAGGAAGGTAGAGGGTGGAATCCTCCACTCGTATTGTTAATCTCCTTCAAAGTTTTCTGCCAACGGAAGCAAATACGAGTACCAGTACGAGTACGGATGCAAGTCAATGCGCATGCATCGAAAGAAATTCACTGTGAATATCCAATGCCGCGTCAAAGAAACACTTGCATATTGCATTGTTTCACTTGATTTCTCTCAGTGTGCGCGCGCGGGGATTTTGTGCCGCTTGATTTAGTCTGCACTGCTGGCGTCGTGCCTTGCCATGCTCTGCGGGCGGTGCTAATAATGCCCCTACCCCTGCCCCTGCCACTCCAAAAACTTTTTATTGTTAGATGCGCTGCAGTTGTCTACAGCCGCCGAAATGGAAATTGTTTTCATTCTGCGCAGAACAATCCTAATGCGGATGCCCCATGCCCCATTGCCCCCATGCTCCCTTGCCCCCATCCCCCTTAAGCACGATCACAGTGCAACTGACATGGACATGTTCATGCCTTCTGCCAGCTGTAGGCCACCACCCGCCGGTACATGTATTCTATCCCCGTCACCGCCAACTGCACCACTGCCACTGGGCCGCGGCCTTTTTCCAGTTGGTTTATTTTAGTATCCTCGCATCTGAGTTTGACTTTTTGTTGCTGCCTTCTGACTTGTTCTGTTGCTGTTGTGGCCCTTTCTCCTTCTGGCCGCTACCGCTACTGCAGCCCCGTGGTACGCTTTGTGCAACACATGTTGCCATAACTTAACAGCTTAACAAACTTGTCGAGTAGACACCGAAAAGCGAAAAAAGGAAGGAAGCACCCCCGCCCCTTGAGAGTCGCTTCCATTTCCACTCTCTGAAGTGGCTGTCGTGCCACTTGGCGAATGCGTAACATTTAAGCCGCAGCTAAAGTTCTCTGGGGGCGCCGCAGTCTATTTTTGCGCAATAAAAACATTTGCCACTCTAGCGACCAAAGACAGGGCCAGGATCATAGAGCCCTGGACCCCATCACACAGACAGACAGACCGACCGACTGAGACTCATAGACGCATAGCTGCCGCATTGTGGCAGCAAAAGTTGGCCTCTGCAAAGGCTGAAAGGCACAAGGCCCGAGTCGCTAGTCGGGACTCATTATGCTCGACTCATTGCCATCCCTGCCCCTTCTGCCCTCGACGCCTTCTGCGTGTTTCCCAGACGAAGGCGAATTCAAAAAGTAAACTTTTTCTGCCAAAATATTTGCCAACTTCTGCTGGCACAATGAGCGCCAGCAATAATAATCATCAGGCTGCCAAAAAGTACGTTGAAAAGAAGTTACCAACTTGAAAGCAATTAATGGACTAAATCAAAAAGGCATTTTTCAAACAACAGGGGAAATGGGAAAATGGGAAAGGCGAGTGGATGCTCCAAGGGAGGGCAGACTGGGGCAGAGTTGGGGCTGTGGCCAGTATAAACATGTCAACAACAAGTGCTGCCTCGAGGCTCATTTAGCCGCAGAACAACAAACAGCACAAGCCAAACAGGGAACAAAGCATGAAGAACAACAACAAAGAAAATAACAAGCAGGAAAGCAGCCTTAACAGGCAGTAGCAGCAGCACCAGCAGCAGCAGCAGGAACTTTTAATTAATTGAACTCCTTTTTCCTTTGACTAATTGAACACACATATTCAGAAACACACACAGGAGGCACTTTTCCTTTTACGCCTGACTTTTGATCTTATTTTTTTAACATTTTTTTTCTTTCATGCTTATTACTTCGAATGAAGAATAGGAAAATTGTCAATTAGTTGTCAATTGTAATGTTTGACGATGAAACGAAAGACTAATGAAATTTCATATGTGCTGTAGACCCACAACCAAATGCCATTGAAAATACCATGAAAGAATAAGACTTTTAGTTGCTATGCATTTACGTTGATCCATTTGATCAGGTTTCCGTAATCCACTGATCCACTTTCATATCGAAAGTTACCTACCACGGCAACGCTGCATGATCGATCCACTGCTGCTTGCATGCACTGCTTGCACCGCTTGTACGGCCTGCTTGTATTGCGAGCATGTACTGCTTGTGCATTCATTTCGATTCGAAATTGGATATCACTTTCCCCTACGATCAATCAAATACGAGTAATATCAAAAGTAAAACAAAGAACTCAATTAGTATGGGTGGGGATCAACTTTCGAATGTTTTCCCTTTTGATCATTTAATTATGGCCTAATTAAAATTGGTTCAGACGCCTTGACCGTTATGGGCTATTAAAAAGCACACCCGCCAAACAAATAAAAGGCAAAGAAACTTTGAATAAAAGGGTCGCTGACAGCTTGGCCAAAAAGGTTGTCGACAGGCAACCTCTGTGCCTTCGCCATCGCCGATTCATCAGCTTCATGGCCAAAAGCATTTCATTCATTGAAGCATCCTTACCGGACCAGTAGCAGGTCCAAGTATCCTGGCCAGACTCCTGAGCTGTGTGTGCTTTGAATAATTAAACCGGAGCATTTCGCTTTCAATTAAGATGTCGACGGCAGTCGAAATCAGATGCTTGAGGCATTTGCCCAAAGGACAAACCAAAAGTGCTCCTGGCCTGCCCTGCCCTGCTCTGCTCTGTGCTTCTCTTTAGAGTTCTGCAGAGGATTCATCAGACTGCAGGCTGTTTGTAAAACAGTTTCGCTTCTCATTTTCACCTTGGATGGCATTTCCAGGTGTTGAAATTTGGAATTTCATTTGCAATTTTCTCCCCAGTCTCCTGTTTCTGGATCATGCATAATGAATTGCTTTTCACGCATAACGATAATAGAATTTAATTTGCTTGTTAATGCAAGTTGGCCACTTCAAATATTTGTTTTGTTTTGCATATTTTGTTCTCACTTTTCCTTTGCTTTATTCTCTGCCGTTGCCTGTTTTCTGTTGTTATTTGTGTTTGCTATGGCAAAATCAATACCCGTTCATCATTTTCCCATCAGTCAGCGGAAGACCTTGGCATCGACTTGAATGCAAATACCAGTTAAGAATGAAAATGGCGAGTGGTGAGTGGGAGGGGGGGCCTCTGGGAAAGCACTTCACCCGCGACATGCAACGACCTTCTAAAAAGTCAAATAACAAAAAAAAAAGAAAAAAAAGCGGCTTAAGTGCCAGTCAGGCCCCTCATGGCAATGTTCTCCCTCAACCGATGCTCCAAGTTCCAATTTGTTCCAAGTTTATAATACGCGTTTTATTGGGCAAAAGGCTCGCTGGTGCTGGCTGTCCGGGGCGGGGATCATGTGCTAAACAAATAAGCAAAACAACCAACTTATGGCAGTACCTTTAAGCTAGAGAGTGAGAGTTTGGATATGGAATAAATTGCCCATGCTGCCTGATGGCAGATATACAGAGAGACATTAACCATCAGATTTTCATTTAGAGACTTTAACTCGACACAACTTGGCATCCGGCTGCAATTATGTGTGCAGACACATGCACTCCCTCACCTGAAGCAAGGGGAGCTTGTAGATTTAGAGAATTCCAACACACAACCACATCAATGGCTACGTTATATTTCTCTGGCTCTGGCTTTGCCTCTGGCCCTCACCCTTCACTATCGTTACAAAAATGCATAGACAAAGGCTAAAACGTAAAGGGGGAAACAGTTTCAAGTACTTAGTGAGTTACTTACTCTTGGATCTCAGACCAGAGCCCGCCCCAGGACTCTTGTGTTGGACCTGGTACGTACCTGAAGCTTGTTTGCTGCTTGTTTATTTCACTCCTTTCCCGTGCACAGCACTCGAGTGTTGAAAAGCGCCTTAAACACACTTCTCCCAAATCCAGACGTAAGCGGGGGGGGCCCCACTGCTACAGCTACAGCTAATCATAGCTACAGCCAATTGGGATTGCACTAGAGAGAAGCAACAGAACAAGGTCTACCATAGCACGCTGTGCAGGAGATTTTAGAATGGAGAATGCAGTGACCATTACAGATAAGTAACCTTAGATGCACTGATATTTGTAGCATAATTGAAGTGAGCACTCATCGGCCTGGGGGGGCTCACAGGTCAGAGCCATAAATAACGAGAGGCAGAGGACGCAGAAGATAAAAAAGGGAAGCTGTCAACTCCATGTTGAGCTCTGCTAAGTCAGCATTATCACCAGAAAAAATTGTCGGCATCAGCGGCATCAGCGTCATTAGGCGACTTTTGAGCCGTGACATGACCTTGGACATTGTCTGGGATATGACTGCGCTCTGTAGAGGGAAAACGGGGGTGTCGCCGAGATGGGCGCTGACAAATGCTGTTGACATTTACAAATGAGGCCCACAAGTAAATTAATGAGCCACGCCCAATTAGCGAGCGAGTCACATGAGGGAGCCAGAGCCAGAACCATGTCTGTTGCTGAAAGTTGCCCCATATGGGTAGGTGGGTCTCTGCTCTGGATGCTGCTCCCCGGCTAATGTATTGGAAAATCAAATTGAAAGCAATGTTGTAACTGTAACAGTGTTCTCCCCATCTTCTCTTAAAGCGAAATTTTAATTAATATTTTCCCAGACAGAGAGCGAGCGGAAGGAGGTCACCTCCGTGTACTCTTGGCAGAAATCTTGAATGTAATTTTCTCGTTTACTCATTTTCCGCGCCCACATTTCTTTTCACTGCTCGCAAAAGCGGAGGTGAGGATGAGGGGGCCGCTATGCAGGCTGCCATTGTGGGAACGTGGGCACAGACAATAGCCGGCAGCCGCCCAGCGCACTTGAGCTCAGCTTGAAGCAGCTTGAAGGCGGCTACGCCTATAAGCATGCACTTGTAACGAGCCAGCAGTAGACCACTCCGTCCCCGTCGCACCCATCCGACAGCCTGCCACGTGAAAGTGAGCCGACTGAATGGCCCGCCCACGACTCTCGAGGGGTGGCTATAAAAATAGGAATGACAGCAAAAATGAGAGAAAGGCAATCCAAGGCGGTCGGTCGCAGGGTTCGCTCCACTGAGCCACTTTCGCTTTCGGTGAACTGCTTGAATTTCGGACAGCCAGGCTACTGATTATATTATATTCCAGTAATCCAGTAATATATCCAGGGTATATTTATGTACATCTCCTGCAACGGGTAAACTAATTGTATAGGAATATTATATGAAATTATCGAGGGTCTACTCTATCATCTATCCTCCGTTAAAGAGAGAGTATACCACATTCCATAGTCGCCCATAATCGTCGCCACTTGTTCATCTATTTTAAATGCAATTTCCTGTCGGCCTTGCCACATAAATTGCATTTTCTTTGTTTTTGTCCAGCGCAGCATTGCAACTAATATCCGATGTGTGTCCTCTTGTGTCTCTTGCAGAATATTTAAGACAACGGGGCAACGGGTGCAGGAAGATGTCAATTTGCTGCACGCCTCTGTACTATCGATGGTTGAGTTTGACGATGATATATTCGCGGCCGGAAATTGCTTCGATTGGAACGAGCATCCCGCACAGCCGGGCCTCTTCTGTCCGTTCGCCTACCGCCTGCCACCACCGAATCTGGGGGCAGTCTTTGCCAAGGATCTGGCCATGGAGTATCACTATCTGGGCAATACCTCCGAGTGGTTCTTTCTGGCCCGCAAGAATGCCGAAAAGGTGATAGCCCGCAACGAGCAGTATCTAAAATGTAAGTACCCGAAACTCATATTAAAATACCTTACAAGAATGCCCCTGATTTATGCCACGGGCAGTCAGAACTCTCTGTCTCCGTCTCTGTCTTATTTATGGGGCCGCCCTGATAGCGCGCCTTTTGTGCGACATGTACAATATATATGCATATATATATATATGGCATTGAATATTTATTTATTTTTCGGGGTGCTTTAATCTCCGACTTCATTAGTCACTGCCCACCCAAACGACAGGCTAGGCAGACCCCAAGGGGATGCTGCCTAATTGCGTCGCCATTTGGAAGAGGCATATTTCACCATGTTTTATCATTGCCACTTGGCAGAAAGAGTCCACCTCCGACAGGCCAACAATTAAGCGTATAAATAAAACGAAAGTGTCCCACTCGACTTCAAAACTTTCATTCCCAACGTGGGCTACTTTAAATGGAAATTGCCTTGCCACCGAATCTCACATTCCGTTGTTAATTAGCTGCGTTGGCCAGAGCAAGAGCAAGGGCCAGGCCAGGGGGCGCCTGAGCGATTACATCTAATCCCATCACACGGATGGGATGGTGTGCTTGACCCGACAGTGACAGGGACAGCGAAAGCGACAGCTACAGTGATGCGTGTAAGCTAATTTAATGCAAGAGTCGTCGCTCTACCTCCACTGACATCCGCTCAACATCAGCATCAGCCTCATCATCCATAGCCCATAGCGCAGCAGCATAGGAGCGTGGGAGCGAGTTTGTCAGCCTGTCTGCTGCTCTTCGTCTTGAAATTCTGTTGTCTGGTTACTGAAGTTTCCTGGATTATCCTCTAGTATTCAAAGTTTAACACGCAAAGTTTTCGCTGCGAAGCGAAAAGTGATTACAAACAGCACACAAACAATTTAATGGCGTTGAATTAGTTTTAATGATGTCAACTTATCCTCACTCTCACTCACTCTCTGGTGCTGCCTTCTGCTCCACTCATCTTTCCGCTGTTTCATTGCACAATTTCACACTCTAACACCTACGTTTGTTGATAGGCTCGCACCATCCAGAGGGAGAGTAAAGAGAAATCCACGTGACATGCCAATGCCGCAAATTTTCAAAATAATTTACAAATTAAAGGTTACGGCTGCACTCCTCGCCGCTCCTTGTTTACTTGCCTACCACTAATGCACACTTAATATTGCACAAATTTTAGGTATTTTCATGGTATGCGGTAAACGTGTGCCGGCACGGGCACGGGCACAGGCAAAGGCACACAATTGCATGAGCGAGAGTGAAATTTCACGGAATGGCAATTGAAAAATGTGTAGAGAATGTCGTATTCGATTGTTCTGTAGGACTGGGGCTGCGACACTCGCCCACATACAACCACCACACAGTCGGACAGATGGGCAGAGTGACAGAGGAACAGAAGAGCAGATTGGAACAGAATAGAGGGGCAAGGGGACACGCTGTGGTAATGGTAGGACACAAAAAATGGAATTGAAAACAAACATGCAGCTCGTTGAGAACGACAGGGGGAGACAGGGGGACAGAGAGGCAGGGGGACAGTGAAAGAGAACAGATTTACGTGGGCTATGGTTCGCCTATAGCCCATTGGCCCATGCATACTAATAGCCAGTATAGTTTTTGGCCAGGCTAAGAGAGGGGTTGGGCTAAGAGCTGATTGCTTCTCATTTCTTTGTTTGCCGCTGCGAGATGGGCAAAATTGCAAACACAAAAGTTGAAGGAAAGGAAAGGAAAGCTGGCCGAAAATGGAGAACTGCTCAAATAATATTTGTGGCTCAAACAATGCATTAAAGCAATGGCCGTGTTGGACATCGGCGTCATTTATCTATTGGCCGGCCACACGGAAAACTTACTCGGAATGTGGCATGCGCCTTAACGTACGAATGCGAGCACTATGTACTATGGTACTATGTGTGCGGTGAACTATGATTTATGGCCTGCTGAAATATACCCCCAAGCAAGGCTGCACCGGCACGGCACGGCATGGCGTTCGCTGACTTTCAATTTATGTGCATTTGCATATTTGCATTCGCCTTTGGCTTTATAGTTTGCCCGCAAAAACTTTACCCTCGCTGCAAACTGAAAACTTGCAACTTGCAACTGTCAGGCGGAGGCACTGCCACTGGCAGAGCCGCTTTTAAGCTGTTTCAATGCTTGAGCCAATGCGATACCCGAGTGGAACGCTGATTAAATTTGCAACATTTTGGTTCTTTGTCTGCCTGCCATGGCAAGGATAGCCGCCACATAAGGCTGTTTCAATTCTTGACACCGCAACTAACCAACAACCATTTGCGGCCAATTCATGTGCTGTTAATTTGATTAAATTGTATATTATATACGTACGTACTCGTCTAAGCGTGTTTGTGGTGCAGAGTGCAAATTTGCTTATGAGCCAACAAAAGTGATTACCTTTTTCATTGCGTAATTAATAAAATGTTTGCCACTTTAGCACACCAAATGAAGTACTCAAGGCGTAACGAGTGCATTAAATAGCCTTTTCAATATCATTATTTTGTTCACATATAATCAAATCATTTATAATAGTCATCATATTGAGATTTAATTATAAAATATAATTGAATTCAATTACTAAATCAACATTAATTTTTCTGACACCGACTGAAACTGCCTGCCCCAAAGGAAAACTACACAAAAAGCACTACAATATAGACTCCTTGAAGTTTTTTTGTTGGATCCACCATTTATGTACATGCTACATACATACAAATATATGTATGTACATATATGTACATATATATACACGTACGTGGATATTCTTTGCAAATATAAAGGAGCGTGTGTGGCAAGCACAACCGCAAAAATATGTCATAATATTTGCTTTTTACTGAACCGCCGGCATATAATAGATTTCAACCCCGCTGTAGTTGTTATGACTGAGCGAAGCGATTTATATTATTTCTCGTACACGAGTACGGACAGGCGAATATGGCGGTGGTGGTGTGCCTTCCTTTTTGCTGTTTACAAGTCACGTGTTTAACATAAAATTTAAATAAAAATCGCATACAATATGTAAACAGTTATATGTACTTCCTGTGCTGTGCTGTGTAGTGCTGTGTGGCTGGCTGCTCCTTCAGTGAAATGTGTCTCCTGTTCTATGCTCTGGCGACTGCTTCCCTTTCCAGCTGTACCAATCGTCTGGCTGTCGGCGTCTGGCCTGTTTGTAATTTCCGTCTGTTAACACAATTTACCAAAATTTAGCCACGAAATTTGGCCTCCCATCCACTCCGACTCCCACTCCCACTCCCGCTCCGCTCCACTCCATTCCCATTGCCATTGCCATTTACCAACTGAATCAGGCAAAATCTTATGCGGATAAGCCGCCAACATATATAAATTTTATGCAAATGGCAGACTCTACTTTTTTCCATTACAAGTGCAGAATAATTCAGGATTGGATAGTAACGTGAAAGTTCGTTTTACTGGAACTGCTCCGCCAGATTCATTTGTCGCACAATTGTGATAATGCTGAAAGCAAATTTGGCCACCTAAAAACGATGGCCAACCGAAAGAGCACCAGAGATTATCAGCCATCGAAATCTGTTCAAATGTGAATTGAGCAAAATTCGCAGCATACAAAACTTACGCTTATGTTCGTGCTCATGCAAATGGGAAATATGCCACCGGCAATAAACATAGTCGGGTGCTGGACATTGTGAAGGAAATAGACCAGGGTGGCCTTGTAGCGCGGCTCGGCATCCACCCAATTGGATTGGAAAATTGTGTTGGCCAAATCCTCGGCGTCGTCGATGAGTAGATTGCAGGTATAGCAGAAGGGAAATGTCTGCAGCAGGATCGTGAGTACAAACAGAAAGGAGGCCACGCCCTTCCAGAAGTTCGAGAAGAAGAACACATTGATCAGAGTGAGACCCAACACGGATCCAATCAGCGTAAACTGCACAAAGATTGTGCGGGTAATAATGGGACGGATCATGTCGCAGCATCTGGGAAAAAGAGGAAACCATCTTAGCCAGTCGCCATCCGCGTCCCTTTCTGTGAATGTTACCTCAGTATTGTCTTGTGATCAATCACACAATTGACCAGATCCTGATAGTTTTCCGCTTCGCTTTTATCGGGATCCGTGCGCAGAGTCCGCACATGATCCTTCAGCACATCCATGTGGGCCCGAAAGATCATGGTGTACATGAGGGGATATATGTCGGCCAGCTGGTCCTGCAGCACGACAAAGGACATGATGATATACTCGAAGATCGCCTGTATCCAGAGGCTGCCCAAGCCGTTGCGCCACTCGATAAACGGATTGTACACCGACCAGGGCGGACGACCGCTCAGCGTATACGAGAGGAACGTGGACGCCGCATAGTTGCAGTAGATGAAGGTGTAGATGAGAAAAGCATAGTTGCAGCGTGCCACCATATCGTGGATCTTCTGGCGATCGCTTTCGGTCTGCAGCCGCTTGTCCAGCGTGTCCAGCAGCTGCTCCGTCTTCCGCAGCCTCCAGATGAACAAATACGTGATCGTTGACTTCACCGATGACCCGTACACATTGATGCACACCTGCAGCGACGTGAGGAACTCGCCGGGCGAAAAGTTCTTGAACTCCTTCACATAGCTGATGACGAAGCCCAACGGCAAATAGAACACCCCAAAGACGAACGGCACGCAGGTCCAGAAAAGGTAGACATACCGGAGTACTCCCTCCTTGGGCGGTGTCCAGCCGATCAGCCACATGGCCCTGTGAAAATAAATGTTCGCCTCGCGAGACTTGACGGACTGCGTCAGCGGAGCCGGATTTATCAGCTCAAACAACACCATTTTCAGCTTGCCGCCCAGTGCCCAGTGTTCGAGGACTCCGTGTCGCATGTCAGTTTTATAGCCCGTGATATTTGGACAGGTGCTCGCGGTTCACTCTGCCAGGCACGCCCTGGCCCACGACACGGTGGTCTCTGGCCTGTAATTAGACCCAACAATCGGCCATGTAAAGTGCCAGCCAATGATTTATTATTAAAGTACGAATAAAGCTGCCAACAGCCAAGTGCCAACTGCCAAGTGCCAATTAGACAGAATTGGTAAATAACTCAATAAAGGATTAGGTTTGCTCTTAAATCTTTGATGGCAGATGGGTGGTTGGGTGTGGTTTCAGCCACTTGTAAACTCATTAGAAATTATATATCAAGTGTTTGTGCACTCGAAAGAGCTTTAGGGCCTTGTGCAAGCAAATTTAAATTCAAAGTGAAATTATTGAAGCTTACAGCAAAGGCAGAGGCAGAGTGTGGCTGCCACTAGTGCAGTTGTTGCACACATTAAACTTCCTTTCGAAACTTCTCCGCCAGATTCATTTGATTGACAATCGTGACGATGCTAAAGGCGAACTTGGCCACCGTTATGTTGCTCTGCACGGATATGGGAAAGATGGCTCCAGCCCAGAATTGTATGGGCTGCTGCACTCTGTGCAGAAAGTAAATTATTGCCGACTTGTACCGCCGTTCCGCGTCCATCCAGTTTGAGTGAAAGATGCCAAAGGCAAGCGCTTCGCAGTCCTCGATCAGCAGTTCGCAGGTCATGCAGAGCGGAAATGTTTCCGTGCAAATGGCAGCGATGAAGGTGACGTTCGACAGGGTCATCCCAATGCTGATGCTGAAGAAGAGTATGTTGACGAGCGCCAAGCCCACGACTATGCCAATCAGCATAAACTGCGTAAAGATGCTGGCCGACAGGGTGGGTCTAATAAGATCGCAGCATCTGCAACGGTCGAAAGGAGCGATGTTAAAAATACAAAAATAAAAAAATTTATGGGAGTTTTATCTGTTTACTGCACGATAGTCCGATAATCCTTGATGCAGTCCACCAGCTGCTGGTAGTTCTCCTTCTCGGTGAGCTCGGGACTGCAGCGCAGATTCGCTATGCGATCTTTGAGTATGGCCAGATGTCCGCGGAATATGGATAGAAAGACAATCGGATAGGTGTCCGATAGCAGCTCCTGCGTGACATTAATGCCAATGATGAAATATTCCAGGATCGAGGCCTCCCACAACTGCAGCGTACCCTGCCGCCAGTCAATCAGCGGATTGTACACCTGCCAGGGCGCCTTTCCCGCGTACAACGACGCGAACAGCGTCGTCGTGGTGAACCCTACGTATATGCTGTAAAAGGAAACAACAATTAGATTCGCTCGGGCCACCATCGCATGGAGTATCTGGCGCTGGTTGGGCGTCACACAACGCTCATCCAGGGGGGCAATAATTTCGTTGATCCGCCGCATGCGCCACATCTGGGAGAAGGTGAGAGACGCCTTGATCACGTTCCCAATGCAATTGATGTCCACCTGCACCGAGGTGAGGAACTCGCTCGCCGCAAACTTGTCAAAGTGCACCACATACGTGAGGGTAAGTCCCACCGGCAGCCACACACCCAGCAGCATGGTTGTGCAGGTCCACAGAAAATATGCCCATCGATGCAGTCCCGATGCCGCCTTGGGCGGCACCCAGCCCAACCCGGTGGCTACGCGATACAAATACACGCAGGCGTCCTCAGAGGCGACGCTCTCGGTGAGTGGCACCAGGCGTAGGCGTTCAAAGAGCGATTTCTTCATCTTTTGAGGTAATTTCCCACCGCAAAAGGTTTTATATACGAGTATCGGGCGAAGCAGCAGATCCCTGATAGGTTTTTAATGACTCGTCATTTTTGGTTTATTCATTGGACAACGGCCCAATGTCTCAATCGTGGCTCAATGTTTGCCCATTTATAAAGACATTAGGCAATCCTGCACTCAAGCTGCAAAAATCCCCCAATAATTTCCCTCTGTGTGGATGCCACGTTGCATTCTGGAGGCATATCGATTCGTGGGTGTTCTATAATTACAGATTGCATAATGGATCAACGCTATTCAAAACGCTTTCTGAGTATTAACCCTCCCCCTCACTCTTTCCATTGCAGCCTTCCATCTGTATTCGAACCGCACCGAGGAGCGCATTGAGACCGATACGCTGGCTGTTAAATATGAGGATGGAAGATGGTCGAAACCGTATTACGATTGCGGCGGTGGCAATATTTGGATGCTAACCTATACGGTCCCATTCTTTGGCTATGAGAATGGCAGCTATCACTTCAAGTAAGTAAGCCCCCCCCAAAAACAATGGCTGGCGCCTGCAAATGGCTGCACATGACTGGTGGTACGCCATCCAGATGAGCATTCATTCTATAAATAATTCACAGCCGAGTGGAATTTGAAAAGGAAACTGCATTGGCCCCGAAAAGTGCCACCAGAGCGATTTTCCAAGCCAGGACGAGGAGACAAAGACGCTTAGAAAACTATGATGAAGCGCCAAAGTCAGCTATCTGGCTTTTGTCTGTTGCGTGGAGGAGTCCTCCTCCTCCTCCCCCCCCTACACTGTAAATAGCAAAAGTAATTGAATAGCTGAATGACTGTTTTTACTCAGCTTGGCTCTAGGTCCCGGTGGCACGTGCAATGTGCTTTAAGTTTTAGGACTTTCCCTTCCTTCGAACAACCATCGACAGTGGTGCGGGGCTCTCTGTTGGACTGATAGGAAATTTTGCTCACGCACCGTTCCAAATGGAATACGTTAAAAGAGTGGAGTGCACAACATTCTTATGAAACTTTACCGCGTGCTGTTTTTCTTGATTCTTTTCATCATCTTCCGCATTTGAAGTAATTTTCAATTTTATCTCCTTTTTTTGCACCCCACCCCCACGACATAGTTCCCTTTGGCTTCGCTTATTTTTTTTTTTCCTTTTTTTGCGAACTTTTTCAATTGAATGTGGAAATGGTGAAAAAGTTGGCCAAAAAGGAAGAGAACTCGGAAAAGACGAAAACCGAAAGAAATTACAAGTGGAACTCGTTGAGCAAGTTATGTAGTTTGATGGTAAATTGATTGATGATGCTCTTTGGCGCATGGCACAGATCAATAAATTTCAAAACTGCTGCCTCCCTTTTTGGAATATTTAATTAATTCCACGCACAGGACTTTGAGTCTATTCTTTTTTCATTAAATTTGTTAAATCAGCCGTGAGGGCGTTAGTCTCTCTCTATTAGAAATTCTTACATTTTCCAGCCTAAGCGGCTTAACGAAGCCCCACGAAAGCCCAGTTTGCAGCTTTGATGAATTACTGACAGTGAGGCCCGTTCCATCAGCATAATGACAACTGCTACTGCTTGTGGATGAAAAGCATTTAGCATATTTATGACTAAATGGCCCAGCCCATTGGATGCCACTCAGGATGCCACTCAGGCATCTCTACCAACGATTAGTCGTCACTCATCATCGTTGTCTGCGCT
Organism: Drosophila obscura; assembly: GCF_018151105.1. Taxonomy (NCBI): domain Eukaryota; kingdom Metazoa; phylum Arthropoda; class Insecta; order Diptera; family Drosophilidae; genus Drosophila; species Drosophila obscura. The sequence goes on along the minus strand of NW_024542774.1, from coordinate 7,706,902 downwards.
GATTCCACTGCCATTGCTAATGCCACTTTCCCTCTACTCCATCCATAATTTCAATTATCACTTGGCTTGCCAGCAGAACCAAGAAGTCTGACAACAGACAGCAAGTAAACGTCAAGCCACAACAGAAAGAACAAAACACATTTTGGCCAGCCAACTATTTTCACTTAGTGGCCGAGCTGGTGTTGGCATAACGCAGCAATTTTGTGGCTGCCGCAGTCTAAGGAGGGGAGATAAATGCTCATCTGTTTTTGTTATCTTAAAGTTTGCTGCGAGTGAGGGAGGAGCTGTGGGCAAGCTATTTATTCAATATAAACAAATCTTCGTTCTCAACCATATACCTCTCGTAGTTGGCGGTTGTGGCCTCACCTTCCTGTGGCGGCTTGTAGCAGTAGCAGGGATACACCATCCGCACTTCATGCCACTCGGGTGTGGCCCCCGGCACGGCAGTTGTGGTGAAACGAAATCTCTGACGCCCTGCAAGTGCTTCCCCCTTGAGTGGCTAATAACAAGCAGGCCTCTAGCAGGCCAACTACTCGTACTCACATTTCGATTGGTAATATTGCTCCTGCCACCAGGACAAAGGCTTCTGGCGTTGTTGCTGCATTCCATCGGACAGCGCAGCTGCTGTCAGCGAGCAGAAGAGTATTAGCTGCATGAATGACATTTCCCCACTGAAACATTCCACAGCGCTGCAGCTTTCCACTGCTGTCAGTGCCTGTCCAATCCATTAGATTGCGCACGATACACGTACTTAGCGTTTAAAATGTAATTACACTGGGCCCATGGATGATCCATATGCGAATGATGCCGTTTGGTTGTGGGCCAGAAAAGCTTTCAACCCGCCAGCTCTCAGGTGGGAGGGCAGACCGCGTTTTCTAAATTGAATTAAAGCAATCAATTATAAAACCCACAGCCCACACTTGGTACGCCTACTTAGCGCTCAATGACTTTCTACGCTCAATAAATTTCACATGTAACTAGCGACAGGCCCAGGGAGAGGAAGTGGTAGAGGGACGCCCACTATCTGCCGCCGATGTCGGAAGCTCGGCAACTGCCTGCAATTAGTTGCAACATAAATTTGGTCTGCCCTAATGGACGGAAGCGCACAGTGGTACGCAGAACAGTTTAAAAATAAGTGCTAAAATCATTCGATATTCGCAGTGGCAAACGTGCGACTGGAGTGCTTGTGCCAGGAGTACTTAATTGACCAAATTTAAGCGTATTAAGTTGTATTATCATCCGATATGAATTTGCATACATTCCATTAGTTTTACCGACTTCATGACCCTCGACCACTGTGTGCTGGAGAGGAAAATTAATGTGCAAATGTTAAAAGTTCGTTAGTTGAGTTCATTTGAGTTTGGTCCCAGTGCTGCAGGTTTTAGATGCAGTCTCTGGCCACGTCCCCGGGGCTCGCTCCTTGTCAAACAAAGCCCCCTTTTGTTTCAGCAGCTTAGGCGGGACGAGACTGTCGGAGGACAGCCCGAAAGTGAACGGCAAAAAAATGTGAGCTAGCGGAGGGAAAAGTTTTTGCGGCTGGACTAGGACCAGCGACTGGAACAGCTCCCGGCATCCTTGCATCCCCAGCCATGTATCCATGTCCGTGTCCGGCTCATGTTAATAATGTTCTGCTATCAGTTGCCTATTAGTTGGGGAAATTAATTTGTTTACGTGGTAGCGGAAGCGCAAAAAATAAAACAAAGGAAGAATGCAAAAAAAATTTAAAAAAAAGAGACAGAGCGGGGGCGAGCGAAAACTTTTCCTAATTGATTTAATTTGCTATGCGGTGTGTGTGGCAGCTGACTGATTTTTCTCTTAGCTCCATGAAATACATATGCAGAGCAGGCAGACGAGGATAAGCAGCCTGAACATGAAGTTAAAGCTAAAGATTATTATAAATTATTTGGCCAAACGAAATGGTGCATTAGTCCGCCCAGCAATGGCAAAGCCCAAAGCACAAATCACATTAGCCGCCCGCTGTGAGCGAACGCCAAGGGACATGGCCCCCCACTGGGGCAATAATTTTATTTGATTTCATTTAAGCAGCAGCAGTAAACTTTCAATATTAAAACGGAGACGACTGTGAAGCTGGTACAGCAAGAATGACAGAGCCGGTGAATGTGTAAGCCGTAATCCCAGCATTGTATTTATTTGACTTATGCTGCAATATTGCCTGCCTTTGCCTTCCCTTCGACCCACTTCACAGATATAGAGCTACTGTATGTGCTATGCCCTGCTCTCTGGCAAAGCATAATGAGGCAAACGGAAACGGAAATATCAAATATCAGGCAATAAGCAAGCCTTGTGTTGCAGTGCCTGGATGCTGCTGCTTGTTATCCTGTTGCAACTTCAACGTCTGAATGTGGACTTGATTATAAATTCTCGTATATGCATGTGTACCTATGTTTCCATAGCATTTCCATGTACTTTACTTGGGCCAACATAACTGCTGCTGACAGCGCTCTAATAGAAATCTACGCATTTATTAGACATGTCTTTTGAAATATCTAAAATAATTGCTGTGCTGCGGCAACCTCAAATCAGTTGGAAATTTATGGAATCCCTTTTGATGCACCATCGAAAGTTTATGCTTTGAGGGAAAATATTTGAGAATAGCTTAGAATATTTTCTGGTTGAACTCCTTGAACCACCACATTAAAGTCAACAAAAACAAAGTTTTAGGTAACATTAAAGCGAACTAGCTCAACTAGCTCAAACAATTTTCCCCCCCCCCATCGCTGGTTGCAAATATTTTTGACATCATTTCGGGCCCATTTTCGGCAGCGTAGGCATTGGCATTTATGAGCCGCCGCAAACTGTGCCATCGAGGTGCAAACTACAAAACTGATTATGTGCATTAGTAGCGGGCTGACGTGTCAGCCACAACCGAAAACGGGGCGTATACGTAGTGCCACACAAATGAGTTGCTTACAAACTGGTTACAAAACTGCGTGCGTGACAGAATGCACCCTCCTCCATGTGGGTTTTCCAGTCATAGCCATTCCGGTAGCTAGCTTTATGAACTCGGAAATGGAGCAAGTCTCAAGGGTGGTCGTGGGCGGAGGGGATGCCATCTGTATTAGCTGCCATCGCTGCCATTTTTAAATAGCTGGCACGTTCCTGAGCTGGCACGCGCGATAATAGTGGTAGTAGTAGTAGTAGTCAGAGTGGAGCATCTGTATCCTAGCTCCAAAGCTCTTCAGATGCACTTCCACTTATTCACGTAATGCGTTTGTGTTTGTTTTTGTGTTCGTGTTCGTGTGCGTGTTCGTGTGCGTGCGTGTGTGATACGTGCTCTGCATTGCAATCCACTGATTTTACGCCTCACCTAATACGTAATCCCACCTTCGTGCATATGTCCTCTAGATTCTATTGGCTGCACAAATATTTGTCTTTTAGACTTTAAAGCCATCCAAAAATTCTATTTTAGTGCGTGGATTAAATTATGCTCCCATTTCCTGAAAAAGAAACAAAATCCCATCCACATTTATGCCAAGACAAATATACAAAAATCAACAGGCAAAACCCAAACCCAAACCCCGCGTCTGTTTGCAAATATGAGAGCCGAAAAAATATATGCCAACAACTGCGTTTACGTCTCATTTGTAGGCATTAGGCATTGTGTTGGGTTCTGTGTGGGTGTGTGTGCGTAGGGATCATACATATAAATCAAGTATACGCCAGATAGGCAAACATTGTCCCATCAGCAGCAACAGCAACAGCAACAGCATCAACCGTCTCCAAAAATACTCGCAGCTTAAGGCGCAAACTAATAAATCAATATGCGACACGAACGGATATGGTCGCAGACCGGCGTCCAAACTCATTCGGGCAGCTCAATCAGCTTATTTTCTAATATCCGTTTACAAATTATCTTCAAAAACTGTCAGCAACAACAGCAACAAAGAGAGAGAGAGAGAAAAAGGACGGGCGGGTGGGCTGATGAGGGAATACCATGAAAATACAGCCACAGAAAATGGGATATATCATTCGAATACGAAAACGAATACGAACTTTAGCCAAAAGGGAAATAAGAGACACAGACAGACAGAGAGACAGAGAGATACAAATAAGTAGAAGAAAACTGAAAAAAGGTCAAACCGGATCCGGGTGCAGGACATAAAGGCGCTGGGGATCAACTGCTGGGGAATTAACATAATCATTACTATAATGTAATGATGGGCCATTGTGCAGCCAGTCCCAGGCAGCCGCTCGCTGTGCTGCTCACTTTGCAGCAGTAGCAGGCCTTTGTTGGCCCTTTTTTCCCCCTTTTGCAATCAATAAGTTGTCAGAAACAATCAAATAAATACAAACTGATATGTCAATATTAACTGACAGTCACATGAACCTACCCGGACACGGTCTCAGACTCGGACCAGAACCAGTGAACCCAGACCGAGCCTAGACCGAACACAATATTCCCGAAACCATTGAAACCCCACCCAGCCGCCAGTGGATATGAGGCAGGGACACACATAACGGCCATCTGGGGTTGCCACCAAAAAATTCGGGAAATTGAAGAGGAAACCGAAATGTTTTGCCTTGCTGCTCCTTTGGAATTACGAGCATGAAATACCCTAGAAACCGGTTAAGAAAGAGCCAGAAGAAAAGGAATTCAGGCCTGCTGAATGGGTGATTCATTCCAATTCCTGTTTCTTCTGAAAAGTTATGGGCTACCAAATAAATCCCAAGCTGATCATACCTTTTCACTTATGTGTGTCCCACCAAAGTTTCCTTTGACGTCAGTCTACCCTAGCAGAGGGACACGCGACGGGAAGGGTTTGAGGAACGGCCACAGCACCGGCAGCTGCACCGGCGTGAAAATGTGTACAATTCTGAGATTATGCGTAAAGTTCTACATGTGTTCCGGCTGCCTTCCTCGCTGCCTTTGGCTGCCGTAGGAGACTCTCTCCGACCACCATTCTGCTTAGGTATGCGTGTAATTGGGTGGCTGTCCATTTCCAGGGACGACCTTTGAGGGAGGCATACAGAATTTCAGGCAGCGCCGACAGCTTAGTGCACCCTTTTCATGGCTTTATGTCTTTGTAAAACGACAAGCAAGGAATCTTTGTTACGGCCTGTCCTGTCTCCATGTATACCCCAATGCCATTCTCCATCAACGACAGCAAGAAAATAATTTTCTGCTATTTTTCCCTGAGCTCGTTCTTCCTAGTTTATCCCTAGGCTCTGTCTGCTGTGTGTGTGTGTGTGTGTGTGCGATGGCGGTAGTCCATAGACATATGCGCAATCAAAGCAGGAATTTATTGTTTGTTATCGAATTGGCAAGGCCCCGGCAAACAAAACCCCAGACGCTGCCTGATATAGAAATAGAACTTAAGCGTGCCTCCCCGCCTTCTCCCATCCTCTGTATTTTGCACTGTCCATAAATATCGGAATATCAGCGGCTGATGGTACACACGTTTTATTGAATTGAGTTTTATAAATGGCGCCATTTGGTTTAAGTGCCGCCGCCGCCGCCCAGTTGATTCTTAAACTGACAAATTAATAACATAAATTTGTAACGCCTTTTGCTGACTCTCTCTCTCTCTCACTCTTTCTGCTCGTTGTGCTCCATTTTGCAGGGGAACATCTGGCATTGATATTGACTTGCGGCGCGTGGACATCGACCAGTGCCCGCAGCGCCACACGCCCGGCACAAAGCGGCCCCTAAACATCTTTGCCGGCACCGACAAGTGCAAGCAGCGGACCACAATGGTGAGAAACCGACAAGACCAGACCAGACCAGATTTCAAACGCCATCCGATACTCCAAAGTCAGCACAAAAATTTAATTTCTCCATTTTTACATCTTTCCATTTTCCCATCTCCAACTGCCTGCAGTGTGAGGCCATCATGGGCCTGGGCTTTCGACGCGGCTCCTACAAATGCCTCTGTCGCAAGGGATTCTACTTCCCCGACGTGGTGTCGATCCACAAGTTCTTCAATGGCAGCCTGCTGGAGGAGGAATACGAGAAGCTGATGCTGGTAAGTGCTGACTCAAGTGCTGAGCGAAATTCCCACTCATTAAATATGTATTAGGGAAAGAACTCCACGTACAACAGCAACAGCGAGTACGAGTGTCTGCCCTGCGCCGAGGGCTGTGATTCCTGCGAGGATTCGTCACCATGCATTGCCGCCCTCAACTGGCCGATGCGCGCCAGCATCCTGGCACTGGCATGCATTGTCATTGGCCTCCTGCCGCCAGCGGCCTGGTTTACGTTTCGCTATCAGCAAGTTAAGGTAAGTTAAGGTTCGCTCAATCACAATCGGATAAAGTACTTCCGAAGATACAGTTCTGATGGAATTTAAAGCATTGACAAATCTTGTTAACTCCGAATCAGTAATGGGTAATCATTATAATAGCATTATGCTGCTGTGGCAAGTATTTTTTTGTGGAAATTGTTCTCGCTGTCAAATTCCTCTGATCCCGGACAAGGCCAACCAAAGCTGCTGCCATCATTGAGCCACTAAGCGGCTTAGCATTGTTAGATTCGAGTTAATTTGGTACGTGCCGCCAGGGACTCGTCCTGCATTCTGATGACAGCCGGCAGCAAACCAACAGGACAACGGATATTGTCGCGCATAAGCGGAAGTGCAAACATCCACACAACTGTCGACTTCCACTTTCACGACAGAAGGGAAAGGCGAAGTCAGAGGCACCGCCCTGGACAGTTCACTTCGAGTGTCACCCGGACGCTCATTAAGCCCATGAACAAGCTCAGCCATCGTCCAATTGTCTCTGGCGTATAGTTTTAAACCATTTTCAACTTTCCACTGGAGGAATAATGTTGGGGCAAGTGAGTTATTCAGCGTCCCCATGTTGCTGTCTGACATTTGTGTGGATCCCAGCCCACCAGGCCCCCAGGCCACCAACACACTCCAGCCCTCAGTGCACTCCAGGCCAACTCTCGCGTTCCACTTGCCTGCGTCCCAAGGCAACTAGCCAACTAAACTGTTTTCATTCGTAATACGATTCAGTCGCATTTGTGTCTATGTGGTTGTTCTCTCTCTCTCTCTCTCTCGAGTGCTCGAGTGTGTGTGTGTCCAAACTAATTAAATGGCGCTAAACATGCCACACGACATTTGCCAAGTGTGCGAACAACTCGACTCCGTCTCGGCACTTGGCACTACTTTTTCTTCCTTTGTTCTTCTTGGGTCTCCTTCTGGCTGTCTCTCTCTCTCTCTCTTTGTGAAATTGTGCGACTAAAACGATTTCAATTTAAATTTCAAAAGTTCTTTCACACAAACTGCTACACATGAGTTATTCCCTCAAAGGAAAAATTAAAAATATTTTTGTTTGCAGGTTGTACGAGCCGCCAGTCCCGCATTGTTGCGGGTCATTGCGTTGGGTGCCTTCTTCATTTATTGCACGGTAAGCATTAATTCTCGGTGTTATTTATTTGAAAATGCACATTCAAGCATAAATTGAAGGTATTATTATGCGATCCACGCACTGCAAACATTTTAGAATAGAAAAAATATCTGTTGCAAATTATAGTGGCTCCAGCGGTTTGTATGCTGAATGCTGGTCGATTCCGACGGGGAAACATTCAAAAATTCGAAACCATAAATCGCCCCAAAATAATTTCATATATTCATCAGTCCGTGCAAAGACAAATGAGTGGGAGAAAAACGTTTGGCAGTGAATGAGCGACAGACAGAGCTGCAGAGGGAGCGGTCTGCCGCTTGAACCCAATTCCCATCAATTTCTGAACAATTTAATTTGATTGATTTATGGGAAGCGTCGAAAGCTAATGGAATACTGGCCAAATAAACAACTTTAAACGAGAGAGAGAGTTCATCGAACACTCGCTTGCCGACATGGGGCCGACATGGGTGAAGCTGAGGATTTATTTATCTATTGCTGATTTATTCAGCCGCCATGAGTGGCACACAAACACACAAGACACACGATACACAATAGATGTGTCCTAGAGACGAGAATATATATTTTTGGACATTTTTTTTTTGTCTCTGGCTGTGTGCGTGTGTTTATTATATTTCTTTGTTATTCTTTATGGATTTTTGTTTGTAAAAGGTGAAAATTATAATAGAATTATAATCCTCGCCCACATAAATATATCGCACTTGGAAACTTGACAACTTTAAAGAGAATTTCAAATGTAATAATTTAAATGCATAAAATTGTCACTTTTTTGCGTACTTTGTTTGCATTTTTATTTTTATATATCGTATCATCCACGGTTTTTTTTTTTGTTTTGTTTCGTCTGTCCATTGCAGAACATTGTGATGTATCCGAATCCGAATCTCTACACCTGTACCGCTCGCATCTGGCTGCGAGAGATTGGCTTCTCCCTCACCTATGGCGCTCTAATGCTGAAGACCTGGAGGTGAGTAATGATGTGAATATTGTTTGGTGATGCAGATGTTGATATGTGAAAACTCTCTTGTAATTCTTTTATATTCGTTTACATAGAATATCAGTGATTTTTCGTGTACGCTCCGCCAAAGCTGTCAAAATCACCGATGCCGCTCTGCTGAAGCGTTTGGGAATCATTTGCGGTGCCATTGGCACCTGTCTGCTGGTGAGGACACTCGTATCGCCGCCAGATGTGGTTGTGGGACGCACCGCCGATGACCTGAAGGCGTTCCTATGCAAGACCGACTGGTGGGACTATTCATTCACATCGAGTAAGTCCATCACTCCATTCCTCATCATTGGGGAGTGATATTAATATTTCCGCACTTGAGGCACTGCTCACTGTCCAAAAGCCAATAGCCAATAGAAAACAAAAAAAGGGCAATGCGCACGTTGCTCATACGCACTGTGTGCTGCAACATATGAATTGCAAAAAGGGAAATGGAGAAGAAAAGAAAAGCAAATAGCGTTCCGCTGCCAATGGACGGCAGCTTATGGCTGCTCCACCTCCACTCTCTTCCAGTTTACTTTACGCAACTGCCTGGGGAGGCTTAAAGGGAATTCCATATTTGCATCCACACAGCTGTGTGTGCCGACCAAAGGCATGTGCAATGTACATATGAATATGCAGGCATTTTTTCGTTGCCTTGTGGTAGGCATGCCCGAGGGCCTGCATATGCTGAACTGAAGACGGATAAGACTGGGCATAAGCGCTGGCTTTGCTGTGTCTGGTCTCGTCTCGTTTCGCTTAATTAAAAAAGTTTAGGGATGGCGAACTTGAAGCACTTTCCATCATTGTATCCTTGGGATACCATGGCATATGGACAGACAAACGGCAGACTCTCGCATAGTAGATATAGACAACAATTATCGTTGATTCTTGCACTGCTGCGCCAGTCACGCACTTTGACGGCACACAGATGCTAAATAACTTAATTTTCTGTCGCTGTTGCTGTTGCTGCATGCATAGAGAGGCACGTAGCGCGTATTACGTATTTTTAATTGCACGCAGCATGCAGCATGCTGCGCCATCACCTTCTCGTTCCCTTTCTTAGTTCCCTTGTTGAAAGAGTTTATTGCTTAAAAAGTGTATGCTGTGTTTTTTTATGACTTTCCTGTGCCCTGGTGGCTCGTTCACTTTCATTTCACTCGCAAATATCGCAGATTCTCTTGCTATTTCCATGCCACTGCCTCTCATGCTTTTTGCTTAACAGCAACAGAGGGGGAAAATGAAAATGATAACGTAATTACTTTTCTCTTTGCTAATTAATGTACAAAATGTGAGCGGCGAGGCCATTGAAGTGCACAAAGGAACTAATCCTTGCTTCCTTACCCATTACTCTTTCCCGCGCTCTTTGCAGTGGAGGTACTGTTCCTGGCCTGGGGCGTGCGACTGTGCATCATGGTGCGGAAGGCTCCGTCCGAGTTCAACGAAAGCCGCTTCATATCGATGGCCATCTACAATGAGTTCCTGCTCACCTGCTTCCTCAACGTGTCCATGTAAGTGCGGTGAATCGCAAGAGCAACATACGTACACCATGCCTGGACAAATTCTATCCTTTCCAATTACTTTCTTTCTCTCTGTCTCTCTCTCTCTCTCTATCTCTCTGTGACAGGTTGTTCCTGCAGTCGCCGGCCAATCCGGATCTCCTGTACATCATCTTCTTCTGCCACACCCAACTGACGGTGACCCTGTTGCTGGCCCTTATCTTTGGCAGCAAGGTGAGTCTCTCCCTCTGCATCTGCCTCTCCCTCCCATTGTTCCATTTTCTGACTCTGGATCCTTGTGTTTCATCTTTTGTTTTGGCAGGTGTACATCGTGCTGCGCAGTGGCAAATCGCATCAGGAGAACATCGGTATGGGCACCAAAGCATCCGGAGCCAAATTCAATTTTCGTCCCCAAGTCCGGACCTTTGCCAATCCGAGTTCGGTGACCACCTCAACGGTACCAGTGGCGGGCACCACGTCAGCAGGTGAGTCCTAAGTCTAGCGATAACAGCCAATTGCCTCATTTGTCCTAATGGACAGACCATATCGACACTTATGACAAACGACAGTGTCCACTTGACAAATGTTCAGCGCAGACAGATTGCCTGCAACACAAACAGTGGAAGGCAGAATAGCGAATGGCGAATGGCGATTGGGGAATGGCAAATGAAGGTCTGCCGATGAAGTCTTCTCCTGCCCAGACTCTCGTGCTTTATTTATGTCATATTATTTGGCAAATTAAAAAATGAGTGAAATAGGCAACGGTATGGCATCACTTTGCTTCTTATCTCTCCTGTCTAGACACGAGTCATGTGGTGCGAGATGGGAGTACATGGTCCTAGCCATATCTAGTGACAGCTTTGACTTCTGATTTATGTGCTTTAGCTCATACAAAAAACAGTCTTAGCAGTCTCCTCTGCGGTTAGCTCAAGGGACTCTGTGTGCTTGAGTATGTGCGCTCGTGTGTGCGTGTTTCCGAGGAAGGAAATAGCTACGAAGCGCAAACTTCCGCCAAGCTGCCGCCGACGCCATATTTGTTTATCGCTTCGCTGGCTTTGATGTATAAACAACTACGAGTATGTGTACCATTTGTGGCATCTCTGGCAGGGCAGTCAAGTGAGCCATCATCCACAACGAGGATGCTGGGGCTGCTGTTGGTGTTGGTGCTGGTGCCAGTGGGTAGTGGTGGATGCAGATGCAGTTGGTTGTTGTGTTGGCCAATTAAGTTTGGCAAGTTCTACTTTAAATTTTGGTCCACCACAAGGCATCAACGCTGATTCGATGGCTGGTGCGAATAAGTACTTCTCTCAGCGCAAAAGGACAGCCATAGATCATGTGATACCATGGCAACTTTATTTAATAGTAACTGTAACTGTAACTGGCAGTAAGAAATTCAGTTGAATAACAATTTAATCAGAGTTTCAGAGAATGTACAGACATTTTATTTCCAGTTGAATATTTTTTAAAATATTTTTCCCCATAAGCAGACTGCATGTCCCTCTTGACATGGACGGAAATAGTATGAATATGAGTATACGAGAATTTTTGTTTGGTTTCGTTGAATGCCACTCAACCACATTCTAATGGACATTGAGCAGTGATTCCCTTTCAAATTCTTGAACATATATAAATAACTTTAACGAGAGGAAAGCTATGTGCCTCTTAGCAGATCTTCTCGGAGTTTACAGGCTCTGATGCTGTCCTTAGAGACGTTCTAGTCCCCGCATTATTATCGCAGGGTCTCTTATTGGGTTTCATGGCGAACCTTTTTCATTTGCAACGCTCTCAGCATTTTATTGCGAGAGAGCGACGCTTTATGTTTTAATGCTTTATGACCACTCGGCCTCTCTCTCTTTCTATCTCTCAGTGGGAGCACGGCTTTTATTTAATTTTTTATTACTCGTATTTCTATTCTAACACAAAACCTTAGCCATTTTTGTGGCTGCGTAAATTGTGCGTTAAATTTACATTTTTTTTCTGTTTTTTGGGGCCTTCATTTTGCTACTTTATACGCGAGATTTTTTTTTTTTTTTTGTTTGTTGGTACTAGTCGACTTTTTTAAGCGGCTCTCAATTTGCATATTTAAATTGAACAATCACAAAATAGCAAACACTCACCATCACATACACACATACACATGCAGCTGTAGCGAATTTTAAATATTTTGAAGGCGAAAAAAAGGGACAAGAGCGTGGCGGATGGTGTTGCATACTAAAATAACTGGGGGGGGGGGTGGGCTCACATAATAAATTCAATTTTTGCCACTGTCGACTGACTGCTCCACTCGACTTTCGCTTAATTTCGCAGCCATAAATCTAAATTCAGCGGCAAACAAAGCAGCAAATAAAAAAAAAAAAAAAACATTGATGCTTTTAATATACACTTCCCCGAACTGTGGCCAGTTTCGCATTCCCAGGAAGAGTGTTTCCCTTTGGCCGAATAACTTTCCAAGAATGTAGCCTCACAGAGAGAGAGAGAGTAAAGTTGAATATTTGTTTTTCTTCTCAGTATTTTGTAGTATTTGAAAGTTCGGCCTGGTTCCACTTAAATCATGCTGACAGGCTTTCAGTTGAATTGAACGGCCATTCATCATTCCGCCAACAAGGAGGGGAATGGAATCAAACCCAAGTCGTAGCCACAACAGGCTCCTCCAACTTTCGTTTCCATTTCCACAGAAGCTACATACATTACGCATTTAAATTTACGGTCTGGGATCGGATCGGTTTTGGGGATTCGGGGACGTGAAACTTTTGACATGCTCGTGGAAGTTTTTTAGTGCAAAAGTTGCTAGAGCCAAAATCATGGGAAAGGAGAGAAGAGAAGAGTGGGGGGGCAGGGTGATAGGGTGACAGGGTGAGACTGAGAGGTTTTTCCGTGGTTCGCTTTTGTTTTCTACTGTCGCAATCGCCATCCCATCTCCACGTGTAAACATATTTTTGTTCTTCATTCTCAAACAGAAAACAAATTGTCCGACCAGGAGGCTCTGGAGGAGATCCGCCAGCTGAGCATGCAACTGCAGCGTATACAGGAGATGGCACCGCCCAAGGGGGTGGCCGTGATGACGATATCGAGTCTGCTCGATGGACTCAAGACCTCCGGTGGCATGATGGCCGTGGCAGCCGGACATGCGGCAGCGCGTCAAAGTGCCCTGCCACTGTTGGCTTTGAATGCGGAGATGCAGAAATACAATCAGCAGAACATCAATGCGAATGGCCGGGGTAGTGGAGTGGCAGGTGGTGGCAGTGGCCGGACAAGCATACCCACAATGGTACTGGAGACGCCACCGTCGTCCACGCCACCCTCGACGGCGTACGAGGAGCGGGCCATCAATACCGAGCTTAGCGGTGACGACTTCCGGGAGCAGCTGCTCCGTCGCACCGCCGACGGTCACATCATCTGCAGCCGCTGCCTGGACGCGTCCAAGGAGCACTACTACTGCTGTCCGCCGCGCAGTGCCTGCGACCACATGGGCTCGCCGCAGCAGGAGGGCAGCATCAGCTTCGCCAACATCAAGCTGGACTGCATGTGCTCGCAGTCGGAGGACCTCGACCAGGACTACATGCTGCGGCAGCGGCGTCCGGCCGTGCGCTCGGCAGCCACCAACACACCTCCCCCCAGCTGTAAGCGTGGCCCCCGAAACCTGCTCGAGGCCGACGTCTGCATTACGTATCAAATTTGTGATAACTGTAGAAGTAAGTATAAGCTTAGTGGCCGCCGGCGCAGCGGCAGTTGCACCCAGGCCCAGGCCCAGACCCACAGCCACGTCCAGACGAGCGGCGGAGTTGGCGCCACGGTTCAGAGCCAGGTGCAGTCGCGCAGCAGCGAGCTGCTTCTCGATCGCAGTGTGAGCTTAGCCGTGGCCAAGGCAGCGCATTCCACAGACGACATTGTCCTCTACACCAGCTCCACCAAAGAGGAGGATAAGGAGGAGGAGTTGCCCCAGTTGGCACCTGATCCTGCCCCGGCGCCCTCGCTGGGCAATGTGTCCAATGCTTCGAACAACTCCACCAGCCAGACGGACAAGACAAATGGCAGTGGTGGAACAACGCGTCCCAAGCGGCCGGATAAGTTGGTTTTGGATCTGAACGACCGTTCAAAATACACCAAAGAGGTTTCTGTATAAAGATTTAGCAGAGGTAAAGCTAGTGGAGTGTCAAGCCAATGGTTCTGCAGGAGTTTCAAACTCTCAAAAGGTTTTTCAGAGGCTTTAGGTTGAACCGCGCTGCCTGGCATTCCTGTTGGCAATTGAAAATAGTTTATGTTTACGCAAATTGAATAACCAAAGACTTTAATAAATTGTATTTCCATAGCCACTTGTGTAGATATCGTTACGATTGAGCTAAGCCCTAAAACCACATAGATATAAGACATGCCCAGGGCCTAAAACACCTGACTTTAGTGAAAGGACAGTGAAGGATGGGTGTGGGTGTGAGAGTGGGAGTGGGAGTGGGAGCGTCAGGGATTTGCATTGCTAGGCAAAATGTTTTGCAGCTATAATGAGCCCTTAAATGCTGTGAATATATTTTGCCCAAGGCAAACGCAAACCCATGCAAGACAAACAAACCAAAATGCCACAGACTCAGAGCACCCACATGCATAAATAGACACAACATTTTGCTGAAAGTCATGTGTTTAAGCTGGCTATTTAATTGAATTTACATTTCATGCATGTGAATAATTGCAACTAAATTGCTTACTAATTGAAAACGGCATCGAATCATTTCCGATAGTTGTTCAAATTATACTGACGCTGAAATGCATTTGCTGTTTAATTAATTAAGTCATATTTAAGTGTCAATCTATTCAAAATAAAATACTAAACAACTTTCCAACGCAGCTCTTTCTGTAAAATATAAAATATATGATAAATGTGGATGGAAACTGTTTAATATACATATCTCTGCCAAAACAAAACAAAAACTGCATGTAAAAACCAAAACAAGTATGCAAAATTAAATCAAATTTAGATGTAATTGTATTTACAAATATCTGATTATTAATTAGTTAATTAGTATACAATTAGCTGCAATATTATAAATAATTCCAAATAATACACACATTACTACTTCAAATGCAAGCAATTGTAAAATACAAAATATTTATTGTATTTATTGTTTGTATTGTAGTTACGCATTGCTGTTATTAAGTGGAAAATACATTAAATGTATGGCTTAAATGTTGTTTAAAGCAATTCAATAAATGGTGAATAATATGGATGTACGAAGGCTTTTTCTTTCGATACAGCATCAGCTCAACACCAGCAGCTCACCTCAAACCGTGCATCGCCTGACAGCTTAATTAAGCATACGCAGCGTGGAACAACTTTAACAACACTTCAGCACCTTATCGTAGCAGGCACTGCAATTTGAGTGTAGTACGCACCCCTGCAGAGTGTATCTGACCCCGCCTATCTATCCCATGTGTGGGTGGGTGTGCCAGTGGCGATGAAGAGTGTTGTCGTCTTTCTTACGCTTTATGAGCACGTTATGGCTTTTATCTTTATGGACATGCCTGTGTGTGACCCTTTTTGCCATTTATGTCTGCCATTCTGAAAATGCCTTTTCAACTCTCTCCCACACACACACGCAGAGTCGCACACTGATACACACACTAAGGCACTTATACTCGTACAATGTAACTGTTTCGCAGGAGACGTTAATTTAAATGTTTTACGGCCTGCCGTCGCGCCGGTTCCGCCCCATCGGATGTTGTTTTGTTTCCTGTTCTCTCCTGTTTTGTTTTGTTTTGTTTGGTTTTCCCTTTCTGTTTGTGTTTCAAATTAAAATTTTCCTTAGGAAGCCCTCCTCAATCCATCCATACCTCACCCCGCTACTCGGGGTGCTATCAGCACAGTAAAGGACTTCCAGGATGTGTGCGTGGCTGTGTATTGAATGTTAAGGCGAGAAGTCATTTAAAGCGGCACGTTCTCGAGTTTTCCTTAAATTGAAATTCAATCATTTCACTCCAACAAATATGCCTGAATAAATATGTCTGCCATGGATATACAGAAATACTCATATATAAATTTTTACTGCTGCTTTTTTTTTTGGGCTTATTTACTCGCACAAACAAAAACTTTTACTTTTGCAGTTCAAGCCCGTGACGCCATTAATTAAACTTTCAGCATATGCGCCTGCCGCATGCCCCAGCTACCCAGGACAATAGTAAGAGCTGCTAAAAGACAGACAGGCAGATCGGAGCGAAGCGGAGTGGAGTGGAGTGCAGTGGAAGGCAAAGAGAGCTGAGAGAGTCTGAAATTCCGCTGAAATAAGCGTATACGTAATCGGGGCATTTTCCACTGCTAACGACTGTCGCCGGAAAGAGGTTTTTATTTTTATTAACATTTGCATTGCCATGGAAAAGCGAAAATATGGGCATTAATTGGTTCAATTGGAGTCCACCATCCGCGCTTACAGCCCTGAGTCCTACGGTAGCTTTTGTTTCCCCCCATTAAAAACCAAACGTTTTCATGGTAATTAAAATCACTTTTCCACACGACCAGAACAAAGGGCTTAAACAATTGTCTGGTACGGTAAACGGTGTAAAATAGTTTTACAATTGAAATGTATTTGTATAGGTACTAGCTACAGATTGTTGATATGCTAGTTGGTTTCCAGTGGATATACAAATATCACTTTAATCATTGCAATAAATCTGCGATAAATTAACCAGGACTATCAGTTGATAATGTAAATCACTCCAGTAGACTGCTTTGATTGCGTCTCGTACCTGAAGCCAGCCAGCAATGTGTGTAACTTTTGGAAACTTAAAGTTCAATGCCTAAATACACATTTCATTAGATTCAAGGGCCTGAGGCCTGTGTGCGAGGTGCTTCAGCTCAGCGGCTTGTTGCTCGTGCGACTTTTTGCCAGTACACCAAAAAGTCGAAGCCAAAAACTTCATCTCCCTCAAAAACTGGATCATAAATTTCAAAGCGAAATGAGTGGAAAAGGGACGATGCTGCAGGGACGATGTAAGTGAGAAAAATGCTCTGCGTACTTTGCCAGAGACGGAGCGCAGCGGAGGTCGTTCTCTAAACAATGATAATGGAATTTAGCAGAAAACCCAAATTGCTTTTTTCGTCGTCGGCTGGCAATTGCAAAATCTTGAACAGTGGCTCGAACATATTTATTTCCATGTCGTTGTCGATGCCGATGCCGATGCCGTTGCTGGTGTTTGATGGCTGACATTGGGCTGGTTTGGTTCGCTTTTGATTATGGCCTGGCCTGGCCTGGCCTGGTCCCTGTCCCCCAATCGTCTAAATGTATGTGGGTTATTTGAGCATTTTTTCCATCACTTAATTACGGCAATAAATGCCAATGGCAATTTCTTTGGCATTAAATAAAAACATGTTAACGACTTGCCAAGCCTGAAAAGAACAAAAAGCGATGAGAAATAATAAAAAGAAACGAATGGCAAAAAGGCAAACAAACGCACTCACACATATCTGGGAATCGGGCTGGGCTGGGCTGGGCTATGATAGGGTAACATGCTGTTGGCATGGACACCGCTTGTTGGCTCACGTGCTGCTGGGCATGGAGCCAATTAAAATTAAAGTAGGCTCGCACCCGGGCACCGTCTCTAGGCGTGTGTGTGCGCGTGCCAGAGGGTACTACCAAGAACAATAAAATTAAATTGCTCAACACCTTATTAACATTAACAGCAGATGGCTCAGTGCCCAAATTCCCATACGACTTGTTTCCTTTAGCTTTTACTGATGTTTTTTTTTTGCTCCCTTGGGTGTTGTGTCGAATCGCTTTTCAGAACTTTGAAACTGAGACTTCGATTCCTATAAAAAAAATATTCACGTATTATTTTTAATATTATTATAAGTTAAGTACACAGACAAAAATAGAACGAGCTCCGCCAGCGCAGATGCAGGTAACCTTAAGCATATATATGTATGTATGCCCTGTTTATTTGTTAAATTTAATTGGTGATTTTAATTGCTTTTCATGGGTCGTAAGTCCCCATCTCGTGTGCGAAGAGGGGCCAATGATAGCTTTATCTGCTGCTGTCCTATTTACACAGACATAATTCAACAAAAAATATTGCACAAATATTTCAAGGATATTTGCATTTGCATTTGTGTGTGTGTGTTTGTGTGTGTGTGTATGTGTGTGTGGATGTATGGAAGTCAGATCACACGATGCTACTCACAAAATATTTGTATTGCATTGTAAACACGCTGACTAACTCATAAACTTCAGTGGGTTCATATCTTGTCCTGTCAGCCATTGAATGGAAATGGAATTCTTACACCACTGCATCTTGTTTGGCACACCACTGAAATTCTTTAAACGTAGACGTTATATGCACCACACACAATTGCATTTATGTGCATACGTGAATTGCATTAGAAAGCTGCCGGCACATAAACTAAATCTGCCTCAAGTGCAAAGATCACAGTCCCCCACCCACACCTGACAGGAACAGTAGGACAGGCACAGATGGGGAGCTGACTGAGTGGTGAGGGGTTGGTTGGGTATCCATTTGCATTAGAGATGAGCCCGTGATCGCTTATGCATAGCATACAGACACCATTGTTGAGGTATTACATACAGTATTTAGTAGTGGTACTCGTATTATCTTCACTGTAATACTGTTGCAATGCAACATAATTGAGCAGAAGTTCCCATCCCTGGAGTTCACGCACTCTTTCGGCCCAACAGACATGCACATCTCCAGGCAAAATTCAGACATCTCTTGGCAGTGGAAATGACAATGGCATATCACAACCAAGCTTTAGTTCCAGCTCAGCCCCAGAGCCAAGGCTTAGTGTGAGTGTGCGAATGTATTTTCTTACGTTTACGTTTAAATTTGGACGTGGTTGATGTGTCAGTTACAAGAAGCAATTGTGGAAATGTGCCGGTTGGTATATTTGGGATGAGATGTGCGATAAGCGCCAAATGCTGGATCCTAGAATAACTACAGACGTGTGAGAATGCTGAGCGAACATGTGAATGGAATGTGGAAGTGTGCAAACTACTCGGAGTATACTTTGTATACATATATACGTATGTACATATGTATATGCGAGTGGGTGTTTGTTGCCAGCTGCTGATTGAGATAGCAAAGGAAAAACTACGAGTAGGCACCAGAAACCGGCACCAAAAGTTGACAGAGACAATAGTTGTTTTTTTTTGGTTATTTGGTTTCTTATGCCCCCCATCAAGTTGAATCTTGCCTGGGGCAGGGGGCAGGGGCAGGGGCAGGAATTGAATAGCTAGCTCAATGACTTATTGGCTATAAAGGATAAATGTGTATTTGTATGATAAGTTTTTCAGGTTCGGCTTCCTATTCGTGTGCAAGAAATATACTCGTAAATGTTACACGTGTGTTTTGCCTCCATTTGCTGGCTGAAATCTTCTGGCTTGCTTTACTCTGATCAGCCATTAAATCTTCCTGCAGCTGCTGCATATATAGAGAATCATCCACTCCAATAGTTTCACTTTGATTGCATGCCATTCCCATACGAACAATAGCCAGATAAAATCATTAAATGAAGTCACTTCACATGCGTATACTTAATTTGTGTTTTGCAGAAATTTAATGTTCTGAATGAATAAAAATAAGAAGTGACATTATGAGCAGCCAACATGTCGCGACGCTTTACATACCCTACGAGATGGATATACTCTGCTGTGATTTAACCGAATTAAGATAAGTTGGAAGTACGTCTGTCTCTTACATACACACACAGGAATTCAATACATATACCCAAAAAGGAAAGTAACCAGGTGATGATGCAACAACTCGCGACGCAATGGGTCGCAGCACAAATCCGCAAAAGCGTCAAAAGTGTATGTACGAGTATGTATGTATGTATGTATATAAGTTACCTAGACAACATCCGCACTAACAACACACATCCGTATCCGTATACGCATCCGTAATCTGCCTGTTCCTCGCCCGCAAATATGCATGTATGCATGTGTAGCAAGTCGACTGCTGTTTTATGTTTTACGTATGCCGCATTTAACAATAAAAACGTGAAATGTTTTAGTGAAAAGCGCAAAAGCGGTCAAAATAAAACACACGCACACACACACACACACCTCTCTCGAGTGCTGTACCTGTGTGCTTTAGCGTAAATTCATTTCAGCATTTAGGATGCTCTTCAAGAGCAGCCACCTTTGAGTTATTTGCCCGAGGGAAGGGGATTGGCAAATAGATGTATAGGAAAATTCACCTGAAGAGCAATAATCGGACAAAGCAAAATGAAATTCAAGTGATTCAAACCATGAGTGGTGACAATTTAAACACATTTACGGCATTAATTGCCCCCAACGACGTGAGAAATTCTCAACCAAATTAGTTGTGGTCTCTGCAGGGCTTATGCGGCAATGCTGGCAAGTACTCTATCAGAAGACAACCAGAGGTAACAGTATCCTTAACGTACAAACGCTAAGTGGTGGCCTGTACCGACAAAGGAACCTCAACACACTTGCCTGCTGCTCAACGAGCCCTGAAATTAATTGAGATTGCTGCCATCATAAACATGCCAAATGAGAAAATTCTAATTAATTCTCCAAGTGTTCGGCAAGAATGCTTCAAACAGTCATATATATTGTGTGATTTGTGACAGTAAGACAGCCAGGGAATGGCCTGCACTACACTTAATCAACGATGAATTAGCAGGCAGGCAGGCAGGCAACCAATGCAATGGGAGATGATCCTGAGAGAATTTGAGGAAATTAGCAAAGAGCAGTAGCAGTAGCTGGAAGCTGGAGATAACCTCGTAAACTAGAATAATTTGTGGTTGACTGTTCGTCCGGATGTGTTTTTGTAATTTTCTTGCGACTAATTGCTTTGAAAGCCACGGATGCCACTTGACACAGTACTTCGCGCTCCAACTCTTCCTGATCCCCATCTGTCCCCTCTGTCCGCCAGCAGTTGCATGCGTCGCTAAATTAAATGGCTGACAAAGTGAGCAGCAGCAGGAGTCTGCAGCCCGCAGCTCAAATCACCCCAGCCCCAGTCCGTCCCGCCCTTCTAGCTGCAACCGAGAGCATGGCAAAAGACACAACGAGTTTTCTTTTATAATTTGTCGCCAATTGCAGCCGCAACAGCATCAGCATCAGTAGCAGTAGCAGTTGCAGTGCCACTGCCAGTAGCAGTGGCAGTTACATTCGCAGTAGTCCCGCCCCTGACAAGGACGCGGAAAGTGCCAACTGGCGCAACTGTGAAAAGTTGGAGAGCACAAGAAGAAAGTTTGCCATAAATCAGAATATTTTAAAAGTGTTTGCTCTGACAGAAAAAAGGGAACAGAGAGAATGAAAGTGAACTGTGGCAGTCATAAGCCAAGATTACGGCCAAGAACTAGCAACCGTGTCGAAGCAGAAAAAACAGGAAAATGGAGTGAAAAAGAACAGCGCTTCTGGCAACGAACTGATTAGACACTCTCAACGAGCAACGATATGCCGGGGAATGGCAAGTAAAATACTTTTGTAAATTTAATCAAGCAACCATTGGGCAATTGTCTGTTCTGACCGCAGGTTCGCGTTCGCTTTCGATTTTTCATTTATATTTAATGGCAAAGATCAAACAGGATGACGGCACGGATGTACCACTCAGTGGAAGTTCTGCGGCGAGCTTCTGGTGTCCTCCGGCTGGGCGGTGCCATCATTATGCTCATCAACGCTGTCGCTTATCCTTCGACTGAGTGCACCTAATGCAAGTATTTTGTGCCATCATCCATGCTGAATGACTCTGCCATCCAATTTAAGTTCCAGTGCAAATTTAACTTCAACTAATCCCCGATCCAGGGAATGACTGTAGACAGGCCTGTGGGAGCCTGTAGCTGGTCATGGATTTGCAATGCGCAGATGATCTGCAGATGAATTGACATTGTTCTATAGTTTTCGATGCCGCAGCAGGCGTCAGCATTGACTTCAACAACAAATAGACAAACAAAGCACACAAACGAGCTACAAAAGTTTGATTGACATTTCAATTAAATTATTGCCAAAGTTGCTGTCGCTGACGCTGACGCTGTCGCTGTCGTTTTTATTGGCGCCTCAGCGGAAGCTCGGAATGTTCCGAGTGCAGAAAACTTTGCTCGCCGAGTACGAGGAGATCTATGAGCCGGTGCTGGTCGAGAATCCATTCACCCTGGTGGACACCCGTGGCATAGGTCTGCGCCAGTATCAAGTGGCCCTCACCGCCAGCCGCATTATATTTGGCTGCGACAACTTCTTCAAGCACGGACAGCCCGGCAGCGTGTCCAGCAGCTATGGGAATAGTCTCGATCCGGAGATCGAGTGCTTCGAGCTGGTTAGCCTCATACCGCTGCAGTTGATCCGCTTCAATTTCTACCGCTATCTCGATCGCTGCCTCATGATGGTAAGTGTTAACCATCAGCTGCAGCTGATACCCCCGCTGTCGCCGGAGAGGCCAATGATCTTGGAGTTCGGGGGACACATCTACAAGACGTACTTCTGGCGCACCTGGCGTGAGCGGGTATCCACCATTCGGCTAATGCAGCCGCTCTACAACCAGATCACTGGCCACTCACCCTTCTCCAGCACGGACGTTATGATGGACGACGAGGAGACGGTTGCGCTGGTTCATAAGGCGCCCAGGACACCGTCAGTCATAAGCAGGTGCCAGGCCGAGTTCTAAGCAAAGTCATAAGAGGCTTTCGCAAAGCTTTCACATCATTCCTTCATTCACTTTGCAGACTTCTTTTTCGTCCCGTTGTCGATTTATTTATTTATTTTAAGTACTAAAAATGTACCCAAACACCTTTTAGTTCCCTGCTGGAATTTTGTAAGCCATTTGTACTACGCTCGGTATCAAATAGTCCAGGACCTTGCGGCCACTGGGCTTTTTTTTCATCTTGTTTCTTTTGGTTAATGCAATCAGGGCCCGGAGCAAGAAATCCCAGCCGCAACTAGCAACCAAAGCTCTGGTTTCGGCGGCTTGTTCTGTTGACTGTTTATTTTGGGAGGCAGTGCGATGGTGGTACAGCGGGGTATGACGTTGGAAAGAATGCTGTATTGATGTGCCCAGGCTTCGGGCCATTTCTTTTTTCCCCCGCTTTTCGTCCAGCCCTATTTTCACAGACAAGTTAACCAACAAAGTTTTCAATTTGCCGACAAACTTAAGCCGCAGCCACAGCACTTGTCGAGTCGAGACGGGTCGGGTCGAGTCCAGGGAGAGCGGAAAGGAGAGGGCAGGACATGCCTGTCTCTGTCTGAGCGTGCAGCTGACACCAAAAATCAATTGCAATGAAATGGTTGGCAAATAAAACCAACAAAACAGAAAATAAAACAATCGTCATTGGCCTTATTTGGTTTGCAGCATTTAATGGTCAAAGTTGTTCAACTTCTCCGTAATTTATTTGATTTGCTTTTTGCGGGGAGGCCGTTTAATAAATTACAATTTATTTAATGAAATGTACAGAGACAGACTGAGAGAGAGAGAGGGGCAGCAAGCATTAATCATACGCCATGTGGTGCGCAATAAACAAAAGCTGAGAAGGCCCTGAGAACCAGACAGCATTTTAAATTTGGCAAAACTTTAGTTGAAGTTTGCCCACAAAAACCGTTTGCCTGGCAACGCCATTGCGAAAAGTTAATTAAAAAGCCATGGGACATGGACAGAAACCAATAAAAAGAATCACACGCCCACAACGCCAGCCACCAACTACCACCAACCACCACCATCAGCGCACACAGCACCGCTGTGCTCTCTAAACATTTTCGGCTTATTTTTTATTAATTTTTAATACACCTGCCTGCGCTGCTTGCCATTAAGTGCGGACCTGTTCAATTTCATTTAATTAGCCATTAAGGCGTTTAAAAAGGGAACTCCCTGACGAAGGGGTTGGCTCCCCCAGGGGTGCAATGAGGCAGGCATTTAAATTTGAAATGGCTCCGACTGGGGCACCATCAAGCATCAGTCAGGAGCGGATCTCCTTAAAGCGTTCGCCGAAATTTCGCGCATTGTTGCTTTGTTATTCATTTATTTGCTCACGGGATGGAGTTCAAAGTGTCTAAGCAGCCACATCAAAGCCTCAGTCTGGTAATTGCTTCTTGGAAAATTTGTATTCGAAATTTCGTTCAGCTTTCAGAGTCGGCAAATGGTCGAGAGAAATTCCATTTAAGGTGCTTACGTTTGAAAATCATTGACAGCCTATGCGGCCACACATTTAGGAATAGGCCTGAGCCATCGGTGCGTATACGTAACATTTGAAGTGGGTGACTGGCACTAGGTGAGGATGTGTGGGCGGTTGTGGGATGGGTGTGTGGGTATGGGAGATATTCCATTAGCACGCAGCTTCGTTTGACATCTTGCCAGGACATTAAGCGTTAAATTTAAAGCGGCGACGCCGGAGGCCAGCCTTAATGCCCACACAAAACACACTCGCATGTGCAGCATAAGCTGACAGTGATGGATGTGTTTCATATTTATTGAATGCCAACGGCTGTCTCTCCCCACTCTGAAACTCTCTGTCTGTGCCCGTGTATCTGCTGGCTGCTGCTCATACTCGTATGCAAATACATATGTAAGAATCCACCATTGCCAGAGGCCTTTTGTATTCTCTGAAATCAATATTTCATTCGCATAGGTCATTGATTTGTGTAAGTTGTAAAAAAATTGAAAACAATTTACCCCTATTTTCACACACACACACACGATCTCTGGGGCTAATTCAATTTGAACTTAAACGGACGCTGAATTTAAGTTTTTAAACTAATTGAAACGTGCCTGGCATGCCGAGAGGCCGCCAAACCCTCTCCCCCAAGCCAGTGGCTAGGCAGTCGGTCAGGATAGCGGAGACTTTGTTTGTTTGTCGCTTCTCTGCTTTCATGTGGTTGCACTCTCTGAATGGGATTAACAAATAGAGACCCGGGCAAAAGTGTTGCAGAATATTATTCAGCAAACAATTTTGTCGCCTTTTATCGCACTGCGGGCAAGAGGCGGTGGCACAAGCCTCAAAAATGCCGCACATGCCGCATGAGAAATCGCTGCAACGATGCTAAAGAGACATGGACGTATTTGCTTTTGTGTGAAGTGCAAAAGAAGCGCCCACGAACTGCAAACGAGAGTAAGTAAAAGCCGTTAATGTTTATGATACTGATGGCAGCCACCACAGTGCCACTCTGCCAGAGACAGGTACACACACACACACACACACACACCACACACACACAGTGAGGCATGAGTCAAATTTATTGCATACTTTGCAGGGCGTGC
Organism: Drosophila obscura; assembly: GCF_018151105.1. NCBI lineage: Eukaryota > Metazoa > Arthropoda > Insecta > Diptera > Drosophilidae > Drosophila > Drosophila obscura. Next base: position 7,681,831 of record NW_024542774.1, on the reverse strand, counting down.
ATTAGAGTGGAGCAACCTCGGTCACGTCACGAATCTCTACCAAAACAAAAACCGAGGGATATATGTACATAGAGTGGGTAAAGCCAAGAAGAGCCAAACGCGAACGTGACTTGACGTTGCTTGCGATTGCTGGCCCCGTGATGAGGGTGCCTCCTGCTGATGGCCACCCCCACATCAAGCCCAAATGGCTGAGTCATTAGAATTTAGCCAAAAGAAAAAAGAGTTTGGCTCTGCTGATTGCATTTCGAATACATAGATCAAGTGAAGTAAATTAATTTTAATTATTCGCAGCTGCGCTCAAGTGTTAATCTCTATGAGATATGCAAGTTTAAATTGGTTTTGCCCATGGGCTTGTCAAAATAGTCTCAGAAAATGCCTGATAGAATACACAATGCCCCAAAGCAGTACTCGTATTAGGAAAGCCAGCAACGCGTGACTCCGGAGGCTCAAGTGAACTTCTGTGCATTAAATAAACATACTCGTTGTTGCTCAAAGGTTATTTCGTCTCTGGGTTGGTTCGTGGGCAAGATTTTCTGCTTCTGATGGATACCTACTGTTTACCCATTCAAATATGCCACTCGGATCATGTGAACGCATTTCAAGTGCCCTGAAACGAAACTGGAAATCAACCAAGTCGAAAATGCAATCGCATGCAAATCTCTCTCTTGAAATTAGAGCAGCACCTGGCTGCCTAAATCCTTAGGGCTCCGTACCCTAAATGCCCCTCCCCTCCTCACGTTCAGGCTATCCGGTAACAAACACACAGTTGAGAGACCATTAAAATGCAAAACTATGCCCTTGTGCAACTGTATGGACATCTATTGGGCACATGCTCCACAAGTCGATTCATTTTGTAGCAAGTCAGTGGGCAGGGGCAGCCACCAACAGGCACTTGGAGATAAACTGCAAGCAAAGGGAGGCAAGGCAAGGCGAGGCAAGGCGAGGCCAGGCCTAATCCTGCTGGCATTTTCGTTTCAGAATGTTGCTGCAGCTCCATCACCGAATGTATTTGCAGTTCATATTGTCCATTAAACGCCTAACATTTGGCAAACCTCAGTTCGAATTTTAGCCTGGAGCAAGCACACGCACCTGCCCGCTTGCCCTGCATTCGAATTTTTTGGATGCCGATGCCAACATCTGCCATGTGCGGATGCCCAGCTACAGCTTGACCTACAGATTGGAAATCGTAAATGTTAATGGGTGCACAGATTTCCTGTGGCTTGGACTTTAGGAAAGGATGCGTTCCGAGTTGTCTCGATTCCTAAATGCCCTAAGCAACCAGCAGTCAATGAAAGGAAAAGGGCAGAGCCCATATGGCCTGGTCTAAGCCTCCCTCGTTGCTTCTAACCAAATCCATTTAAAGCGCTTGGAGTGAATCACAAATCCAGCCGGGCCAACGGAAGAAATACCCAGGGAAATGCTCGTTAATGCTTTGGGTCTGGGTCTGCGTGGGGGTCTGGGTCTCTGCAGGGCATTCGAATGGTGAATGGTAAATGGAGAAATCATTAAGCTTTTGTTTAGCTTTAAGCAGCTGCATTTTCCTTCAGGCCCCCCGAACAGATAATCAAACTTAAATCAGGATTTATTGCCCAATGATTGCAGTTTATTTGTCATTCCTTCTTCCTTCCCAAAACTAAATGGAACATGCTGGGGTGCAGATTTAGTTGAGATTTACAAGCCACACATACATATGTATGTCCATATGTATGTATTCATCATAATTCATGTGAGTCCAACAGCAGCTGACACGATTGTAGCCATCACGTACATCGTGGCTAGATAAATCTTTTGCCCCAGCCAGCCACAACCCCAGCCCTGCTTTGGCAGTACTCAACGCCATTGTCGTCGACAGAGACAGAGTCAGAGTCGCCACCTTTTGTCCACTCTTCAGCGCTCTATCACCCCGTTCGGATCTCGCCTTTCCCCCGTCCCTCTTCCACTTTGGGGCAGCCAGCACGTGCACGCTGTTAACCTCAAAAATGCGCTGCTAAAACATTTTTTAACGCTCGCCAGCTTTCCAACACCTCTCAACCGCTCTGGCCACCCTTGTCTCCTACCGCCTCCATCTCCCTCTGTGTCCCTGTCTGAGTGTGTGAGTCCGAGACCAGACCGGATCGGAGCAGACGGTCGGTCTGGTCTGGCCTGGTCTACTAGGTGGAAGCCACAAAACATGACCGCAAGGGCGGAGCCAGGCCACAACATCTAATCGAGCTGATGGCCAAAGAGCGCCCCATGCTCTGAAGTTGACCAGCGCGTGGACAATCCTTTCTGGGGTGCTGTGCTGGCATACGTGGCCTGTACGTGAGTTGGATGACAAAGTGGTTGGGCGGCATACTCGTACGTACCTACTCGTATGAACATGTCCATCCATCTAAAATACAAAAGCAATACAGGGTGCTTCACCCAGCAGTCGACATTTAACTCTGCCCCAATGAATTGAGTAACCCTGTTGGCCTAAGCATGTCCCTGTGCGTGTGACGTGTGACGAAAGGCGCGCACGCTCGCGCTAGTTAAACCCAAACAGACTTTTCCTTCAAATTAATGACCACCAATGGGAATGGAAATGGGAATGGGAATGGAAATGACCGTGGTAGGATTGCTGGACCGCAGGCCGCACTGAGCCCAGACACCGAATGCGAATCGGACTCCGAGTCTAAATACGACGCGCGCGCGAAGTCACGTACACGGCGAGGGACATTACAGGCCAGGAGGCCGACCATATTGGGCAGCAGTCAGAAAGTATGCGACAAAATTTTAACATCTGCATACAAAATGCAAAAATTCTGCGAGTCTTAAAGAGGCCTGGCCAGGCCGCAGCTTTAAGCGAAAATATCTCCGTGGGGGAATGGGATATGGAAAAGCAACCAAAACGGCACACAAAGCGCCAGTTTATCTCGCAAACATTTATTTACTTTGCCCCAGACCCAAGCCAGGCCCTGTCTGCTCTGTAGGTTAAAATATTTGCGCTGGTTAAGAAAGCAACGCCCGCATGTCCACTTTAGGGGACGCAGCGCAGTGCGGGATGGGAGCAGGTCGGGGGGAAAAGCGAGAGCAACAAAACTATTCTCCACGAGCGGAAAGCGGGCGCAGAGATAAGAGTAAACAGAAAAGAAAAAAAATAATAATAATGCTGATGGCCAGAGTTCCCAAGCTTCAGCAACTCTTGAAAAAATGCTACAAAAAAAAAAAATGAAAATAGCAGAACTTTTGGTAGGGTGGTAGGGGGGATGGGTGTCTTTATGAGTGTGTTTTCTTGTATAAATCTGCCCGACAATTCGAAAATCTGAAAAATTTCCAATTTTACTTATAATTACATTGAATGTCCTTGCAAAAGTTGTAAATGGAATCATATTTCCATTCGCTTACTGCTTTTGTCGCCATCTTTTGCGCTCCCTTTTAGTGGCAAATGCGTTGGCATATTGCCAATTATTTTTTTTTGAATTTTTAAATTTTTATAGCATTTAACTTTGTTAAAATAATTATACATATATCTGAATGCATTCTTCAAATTTACAGAACAATTGTTAGCGGTACAGCAACTTTAAAAATTAAATAGAATGAATATTTAAAGCAGCTGTCGCATTTAAAGTTGTTCTCCGGCAAGGGCATTCAGACTTTAGTCTGCTCTCTCGAATGATTTCCACCATTTTTTTTATGGCGTCTCATTAAAATGCCATCACTTGGATGGCATTGTTCATTGCCTGCGAACAGCAATTGCAACGATTGCCCATGTCCTTGTCCATGTCTGTGTCCGTATCCGTATGGAGACTCTTAATTTATGCATTACTGGGAACCGCAAATTTCACTTAAAGCACTTGTTAAGTGGGCAACAGAATTGTCGATTGAATTGCCATAATGAAATCCTAGCAGGGCAATATTTTATTTATCAATTACAGCCAGATGCATTTCGGTTTGGCCCCCATCAACGACCCAAAGATAAGTTTCACTTCGCTCAGCCAGTGTTTCCATTTCAGCCATCGATTCATCTATAGATTGAGGCGCTGGAGCACCGGAGAGCCATCGCCAGTTATGAGTGGCCATAATGAGATTTGCTGGCTGATACTCGACATTTATTTATGGCCATCGTGGTTTCACTTACTGAACTCGTAGGGAGCTGACCACCGATTGCGTATACCATAAATCTGAAGTGCTACGAGAGCGTGGCGTTGAGAAAACATTCGAGACAAGGGCGTGGCGAAACGAAACTAGCAGAAGTTTTATCAGCAAAAACAAAACAAACAAAAACAACCTTTCGATGTTCAATACTCAAACTCCATGTAGTGGGAGCAAAAACTAAGCATCGGCTCTGCATATGAAAGTTGTAGGCAAGCTATGGTCAAGCGTTTAATTCAGACGGTGTTCTTAAATCACATAGACTCTTTCACTATTCGTTCCACGGCGATGTCTTGCATCCGACCATGACCCACATTTAGTTCAATAAAAAAGTAAAAACCCCGTTCGTCATGCGGAAAGTGCTTGCGTACTGAATGCCTCAATTATATAGTAGTATTCCAAGCGGGCAACTAACTCGATTTACTGCGTAGAGACTTTGGTATGGGGTGGTCGGTGAAAGTTCGCAGAGAGACTGCCTAGCATATTGGGAATGAGAATGGGAATGGGAATAGGAATCAATCGGCTCCAATCGCATTTGTCTCAGAGCTGCAACAGCAGGATGGAGTAGAAGGAACGAACCATCAGCATCAGGCTTCGTTAGTGTAATGAAATTTTCGAACGAATCAAGCCAACAAATTGTTGCAATTCTCATTCAGATTTACTGCTGTTTTAGCAACGACAAATTTGTCCTCAATTGTTTGGCTTTTGGGTTTTTCTAAGAACTGCAAAACCAAACTAAAATGTCCAATTCAGTTACTTGAATTTACAAATAGAAACGATTTGAAGCAAACTATTTGAATTATCTTTATATTATATTCATTGATCCGTAGAACGCTCAGCAAATTTAATACGTAAATTAAATTGGTATAGCTGTCAATTCAAATTTGCGGAAATATGGTTTTAAATCATTAAATAATTACAGGTTATAGCATTGAATTGTGTGTCCCACCAGGATGTGTTTTTGTGCTAATGAGTTTAATTTTTTTAATTCTCACACCTCTACTTTTTTGTATGCCTACATTGCGGGGTATTGTTTTTATCAAATATGGTTTTTAAATTGGATTGCTTATCAGTTTTCAGTTTTTAATTAAATTGATTCGCTTTTTTAATGACAAGCAACTTTTGTCTACTCAAATTAAGAGCAGATGTTAATTTAATTGTAATGTCGTAATGCATGACGAAAAATGATTCTTTGCAAAAATACTTGCATATATGTATAAGTATATATATAATTATAAAACTGTAGGCTTTTCATTCACTAATCCAATCACGCTTCAGACAGCCACTGCGTTAATTAATTATTTCATTTCGGCATGCAGGTTATTTCCTCCTACCATAATGGGGTTTTCCTTTTTTTTATTGTGATTAAATCTACTGCACCCACTAGCAAACCAACAGCGTAATGAATTCAATGACACGTAATGGGAAGGCGAGGAAAGCGACAGCAAAGATTTTGGGCCAACAAAAAAATCAAGCAAAAGTGAAAGTGAAAATTGTTTGCGCACGTAAGTATGCAGCGATTTATTTCGTTCATTTTCGCTTACATGGCAATGGGTGGGGTGGGTGGGGGTGGTGCTGAGTGGCAGGCAGGCAGACAGTCAGGGAGAGTGGCGTGAGGTAGGGGGTAGAGCATGATGGCTGCCAAATAGGCAAACGTTGCCACATCTCTCCATTGACCATGCTGTGGCAGAGTAAAGTGTACTCGTTCACGCATATCCAGCTGACTGGGCAGCAGGTTCGACTGTTTGCATACCGAAAAAAAAAAAAAATATTTATAATATATAGTACATGAGCTACAGTCATCTCTGACTGATGCAGCTGCTTTAAATCTTCCAGCTTGTGCAACGTTTCTGTGTCCAATTATCAGCTGTTCATCGACCAATAAGGTCGATAAAAGCAATTTGTTATCTCATCAATGCACTTGCCCTTGGCCTAAGCTACTTCAAGGATACCCATCCATCCCCTACACGGTTTTAACATTAAGCCAGGCCAACCACAGGACAAGATAGGAAGGAGGCGGCCAATCCTGAGAGTGTCTAGAAAACCAAAACAACTTGTCGGCATCATTCTCTTTGGTCCTGTCAGCATGTCCTGGTGCCCAGCCCATGCCGAGTAATTCATTAACATTTAACTTGATTGACACACGAGTCTGGGGATGGCTATGGCGCTGAAGTACGAGTCCTGAGCTTCCAAGGCGAGGGCTGATGATTTTTCTGTTTGTTTCTGTGGAAAGCACGTAATCCGGGGGCACGGAGATGGCAGCTGTTAGCTGGGAAGCTGGGAGGCACGCATACAATTTGTTTATACAGTTATAATGCATAATGGCATCGGATTTGCTGGCTAAGGATCTCCACGCACCTACACAGAGTGTGTGCGAGTGAGATTGTTACTTTGTTAATTTAATAAGAGGAAAGACGACAACAGGTGCTGCGCCACAGAGCCAGCGCCTCCCTTGTTGTCCAAAATGAAGTCACGTAGCAGGCATAAATCAATTGCTATGAGCAGGCATTTGTGCCGTGCAAATTGCACGACTGCATACGCCCTGTGCCGGGCCATCCTCATACGAGTAGCTTGGCTGACGGTGAGGTAGGATCGCAAGCAAAGGCCTGGACCTGGCTAGCGACAGCTGCCAACTCGTAAATTGAGCACAAGCAATGAAAGTGTAACGAGTCTTAATTTGTTTACCAAGTGCCATGCCACCTGTCCCGTAGTGTATCCACAATATGCCTGAATGATGGCAAATCAAATACCCAAACTGCGACAAACACTTGCCCAGGCAATGTGTTTCAACAATGTTTAAAGAGAGACAAGAAACTTAAGTTAACAAAATTATAGATCGATTTCTTAGTTTGGTATGCCAATGAGATCTGTCTTTTCTTCCTTCCAGTTTAAAGGGAGAACGAACTTATTTATCTGATTTATCTGCTGCTTATTAATCAGCTTTAAAGCATTTCTATAAAGCTATTGATCCGAAAAATTGGAAACGAAAGCAGCTCAAAACGAGCAAAACCTGCCATCCCCGGACAGGAATCCTTCCTTCCTTCCTTCCTTCCTTCCTTTCTGGACATTTCCGCTGCAGTGACAAATCGTACGCAATTTCAATGAAGAAACCCCATAAAAACCGAGAGAGCACAGTGGAACATCGTTATTCCCTACTCCTCATCGACAGATGACAGCATTGAGTAGCCCATCCAACAGAAACGAGAACTTGCAGGGGCAGAATCAGTTTTTTTTCTTTTAACTTGTTGCTGTATTTGGTTTGCATACAATGCCGAGTTGCGCACAATGGTTGTGGCGGTGGCGTGTCCTGTCAGCAGGTCACCAGGAGAGAATGGTTATCAGGGCGCGCAGCAGCTCGGGAATGTCCCATCCGTACCGTCGCAGGGTCTTCAATGGATGGGCCAAATCGCGCTTCTTCTGCAAATTGGAACAGAAAAGGATAAAGCTCGATTATAGGCGGTGGCCGCACATCTCTCACAACTCACAATATTGGCGCGCAGAGTGGCCTGGAAATCGATCGACGTGACCGTGCGGGAAAACAGGGCAAAGTTCGATTGCCTTGACTGGGCATCCACGGAATATTCGTGCACATCGCTCTTGGGCATGAGGACCAGCAGGTCGGCGATGAAGCTGCAACTCTTCTTCTTGATCTTGCTGCAGTCGCAGCTCTTTTCGGATTGGGGAACCGGCAGTGCAATGCACGCAAAAATGTCCAGGATGATCTCAATGTCTGTGGTGTTTACGCCGGCAAACTGGAGCTCTTCCAGCGCCGTCTGATAGGCTTCGCTCGCTTGCAGCTGCAGGGCCACCTCCTCGAATGCGGGGGTGTTGAAGAAGCGAATGGCCTTCCGGAACTTGGCGTCGCACTGAGCGTGCGTCTCGATCAGGGCCTCCAGCGCCTCGAGGTCGATCAGGCCGCGCACCTCCTGGAAGGCAACGCACAAGCCTTCGTCGACGCCACCCTTATCGGTTTCGTTGTTGTCCGGAATTCCATTTTCGGGGGGACAATCTTCGGTGTTATTGCCCGCATTGGATTGTGCAAAGGTGTGGCAAGCAAACACCGCCAGCACCACGCAGAACAAGGACAGCGTCTTCGTATCCATCATCATCATTACCATCTTCTAACTGACAGCGATTCGCGTTGATTGCTACTCTGTACTGCCGCCAGCCACTCGCTTTTATAGCCACCTTTCCAGCCGTAGAAGCTATTACCAGCATTTCCTTTCCAGCCACTTTGCTTATCAGGCAAACCGAAAGACCAATTAGTGTAATTTACCGCCGTGCGAATGTCTCTGGGGACATGTTTTGTCTTATCAAGCAGCGAGATTCTTGGAATGACACATCTCGCCACATGCTGATACCCTTTCCTGGAGCATGTAAAAAGTAGAACTACAAGGAAGTTTACTTGCATACAAAAATCCCGCTCTTAGTGGATGCATTTGTAGTTTTCTTCAATTTATTCCCCCATCAATATGGTTTCAGCTGAACTTTGCGAGAATATACTTGATAGCTAAGAGGCTTCATTAGTCATCCTCTAGCAAGGGGTGTGTTGCCGAGACCAGCATATACCCTTAATTCTGTATGATCCGCTCATTAATGCCACAAAGTCAAGGTACTTATAAATTGTGCACTCGACGTTGCTTGTTGACGCAGCAGCCACTTTGCATGCGATTATGGGGTGATTAAGTAATTTCTAGCTGGCTGGTCGGCAAAGGGAGGGTATCATGGCTGACAGGCAGCGGTACGTGCAACAAGTGGATGAATGCAGGGACAGGGACAATACTGGACAGAGTAACAAACTCTTTGGCCCATCAGATGACAGGGCCAGACAAGCAATGGACAGACAGGACCAAACTGTACTGCATATGTAGCCATTCTCTAGGGGTGTGTAATTGTTAGGGGCATGGAAATGGTTCGATCAATGCTCATTGTTTATCCAGTAGTTGGGTTTCAGAATGGACTCTGTCCCAAATGATAGACAAGAGAATGCAGCAATTGTACAGCGTGCAATGAATCGAATGAATTTTTTAAATTCATTGCCCCAAAACAACGTAAAAATCCTTTGTAATAATATTAATAAGCATACGCACCGTTGCGCCGAATTTCTCTCGGGAAATTGCCATACACGACTCCCCCTCCCTGCCACTTATACTCGTATCTTTCACCATAACAACCAATAGTAGCAAACATTTGCCAACCAATGTAGCGGAAATAGTTGCATTCTTTTTAAGTTTTGTTTCTTGTTTACTACACTTTTTATCTGCCTGTAAAAAATACTAGTATCACTCAATGGCACATGATGATACACGATTGAAACAAAGGGCAGCTTGCAAAATCTAAAAAACACTTTGGAAAACTTTAGTTTTCCGGCTCAGTTGAGAGTGAAGCTGCTCTTCAGTTCAGGTCCCTATCGGTGCCTCCTGCAGCTGAGAACTGAGATTCATTTCTAAGGATTAAATGGTTTAAATAGCAGGTACTACATATAGTACATACAATTTATCCGTTCAGCAAAGCATCAAATGAAGCAGATAAACTGCCAGCAGGATAGCAACTTTCAGCGCACCCAAAGGTTGAGCAGTTTAAAAGTGTCTGAAAAGCGTCTCCAGCAACTTGCTGCCAAGGTTAAGTGCAATGAACATTCATGTGCACAGAGAAAGTTAACTGAAATTGCACTGAAAGTTCGTGCATATATATGTACATACGTATATATACACATGTGGAGATGAAAAGCTTGTCGTTTTTAATTTGCGATCGATTGGCATTAATAAAACGTCATTCCAAAAAGGCAAACCGCAGACAATTGACCCGCTGTCAGTGACATTTCTCTCTCCCACAAATACCCCATGTACTCGTATTGTGTGTATGTATGTAAATACTTGTAATATATGTTTCTATTCGGACTCTGCTGATGGAAGCCCGAAGCTATTTCTGATGTTTCCACATCAACCACAAGGCAAAACCATACACGCTCACCTCCTGCCATATACATACATACATACATACATATATGTACGCATAGGTGCATAGGTGTGTGTGTGTGTGTATGACAATGCCACAGACTTGTTTGCCGCTGCGCGTGCATGGCAAACCATTTTCATTTCCCTGGATCAATTAGAGCCAAACTTGAAGGCTTTGTGGCATTTACGAGAATCGCTTTATTATTGCACTTAAGAGGAGTCCACAGGCAACTGGCGGCAGGGGAACACGACACTGACACACTAAATTTAGTTGGCTGATGAAACTAAAACTGAACTAAGCTGGAGAGGCTGCTAAGAGGAGCTAGAGATAGTGGAGGACAGATAGAGCGACCAGTAGTATGAGAGTGGGGAGGGGGGACACTGAAAGTTGAACAGCTAACTTACTTCGATAAACAGGCTTAATTAGCGACCAAAGCTGAAAGTCAACAGACTGCCAACTGGAGCTGGCACTAGGCGCATTAGAACTAAATCCAGGCACACACACACACACACACACACACATACGCATACCCATAAAGCTAATGCCACTAGTAGCAGCAGGGCCAAAGCACAGGATTACACAGTGGATGTGAGCTAAATTTTCCGACTATAGAAAATCACTTTTTATAGAAATAGAAATTAGAATTATAAAATATTTTTAATCTTTATGTTTTGATGGTTAATATTTCCATTAAATATGTAATAATTGTACCTTTAGTTTTTCATAATAGCTAAGAAAACCGTGGGCCATATTTGCTAAATTTCGCCCCACAGTGCCTGATAGCTGGACAAGAGTTTCCTGAAGAGTTTCGTCGACTGTCAGGCTTAATTATGTGCAAGCAACAATGATATTTGTATTATCAGCCAGTCAATGTCAAACGACAGAGCCACCCACTGACCAGCACCAGATGCCACATCTCAAATCCATACCCCACCCCCCCACAGGACTTAATATAAGTTGGAGAACAAAGGCAGCAGACAAGGTACCGAGTTCAGGCAGCCCAAAAGGGAGAGAGAACGAAGACTTTAATAGGTATGCGCCCACATACACACATACATATTTATGTATATGTACATATACTGATGGAAGGGTGGGCAATAGCACAAAGTAATTATGCACACACACACACTACAGAGTGACCTTCAGAGTCGTGACTATACTCGATTCAGGAGTAGGATTCAGCCAGGACAAACGAGAAGCATTTGAAATGCTGGCTGAAATATGTAATTGCAGATTCATGACTTGCCCAGTCAGCAGACAAATGATGTGCAGTGAAAAATCAGTGAACCCCAAAAATTTCAAGAGGCGGCCTTGGCCCTGACCATTAAAGCGCATGAAACGCGCTGAAGGGACGCGCGGTTGCAGGTCAATCAATTTGTAATATTTTCCACGGCATTTTTTCCTGCCAAACAAAACCTTTGTCGTCTATTGTTGGGCGGCAAACAATTAAAAATGGCAAATGGCAGCATACGGCAGTGTCGGGGGTATCCGGGTAGATGTACTCAGGGCAGCAAAATGGCCGAATAGAAGGTGACAGCCCAAAAACACACACAATGGCAAAGTGTTGTCATCTCGACAACAGGGAAAAAATGGTGCACCCTCATGTGGCAGTCACATCTCTCAATTTTTATGACACCTCTACCTCCAATGGTGTGTGTGTGTGGGTGAGATTAATAGAAACAGACAGAGGAACAAAATGGAAAATAAAGAAATAACATGATATATGTATACCCTATACCCTGCGTCAGACCACATTCAACGAGTTTACTTAAGGATATTGGTTTCCTTTGCCCATACTTTTGCGCTTATCTCAATGTTATTACAAATTGAAGAAACGAAGCATTTTCCCTTTCAATATTTCTGGCAGAACAAAATTCCCCTGAAAATAAATATTTCCCAAATTAAAATGAGAGACAGAAAAACTACATGTAAACTGTAGAGAGAACAAGCACTTTTGTGCTTAATCACAGAAAAAGTTTCTAGGAAAATGGCAAGCAAATCAATAACCAAAAAGAGATAAATTCATACAAAGTCAAGCAAATATTATGCTGGTTTGTTGGTCAGGTCAGGTTAGTGGAATGAAATTTATTATCAGATATTTTTTTAAACTCTTTAAAATTTGTTCTTAGAAATCAGATTCTGTCAGTAAACATCCCGTAATTCCATATGCCCCGCTCTGATGATTGGCTGGTTAGGGTAAAGGTATAAAACGGCAGAATATAGAAAAGACAAAGGCATGCTGGAGTTTGTCTAGACAAATTTTTGTCCTTATGCCACTGCCACACACACGCACCCAAGGACAACACACCGGCATGATGGAGGCTCATTTCTGTCCAGTCCGTCCATTTTCAAACTCTGTGCGTGTATGGGTTGGGGTTTGTGTGTGTACTCGACTCGACTTCGGGGGGTTTATCAGTTTAATGGCTGCCATATTCGTCGAGCTTCCATTCAGGTGAATGACTGTTGGGCCTCGAAATTGGCAAAATGAGTTGGCAGCAACACAGGAACACAAGCAGCAGCCTCATCTGTGCGTGGAAAAGTAATTTGTAAGCAAATTATGATAAATTATACCCGTAGATGAACCCAGCTAAAAGGTAGTTCGGTGTATACCCGTAAACAGGAAAACAACTGCTAGAGACTACCATGATTTGGGGGGTTAGGGGGTTTCTATTCTATTCATTATTTTAGATAAATTATAATGTGGTGCAGCAGCAGCCCCAGCACTCTACTCTGGCTGCAAATTCAATTTGGGTCAATGCGCAATTCCTGACAATTTATGGCCAAACAATTGCATTGGAATTGCCAATTTTGCGGGAATTTATTTAATGAAATGCAAATCAAATAGTGTTTCTCGTATTTGTGTTTGTCCCATAAATAACTGGAGGCGTGGTAGACTCGGGGGGAAAACGAAAACCCTTTTGAGCATGCGGTATATGGGAGTCGCATTTTTTCAGGAAATTCGTCGAGACACTGGGCGACACTCGCCAGGCAGCTCAATTAAAATGACATTAAATTGCATTTGGATTGCGTTTTCCGAGCCAGCCCCTTTGGGGACACTCCCTTTTTCCCGTGTCTGGAATTGCCTTTTTGTGCAGCCAGCATCAGAAGCGGCTGTCTATGCATTTGGGATTTGAGCTTGAGACAGAGACGAGAACGACATTCAAACGACTTGCCCGCAGCGCCTCCATCTTCATCTTCATCCCCAACCTTCATCCTGCCATCTCCTGTCTCTGTCCCTGTCTCCGTCTCCGTCTCTGTCCCTGGCCTGCCTGTGTGTCCATGCATTCTCTGCTGTGGTATTTTCCATGTCGCTGCATTGCTTTCAGCCACCAGCTCTGGCCAGCTTCGACTCAACTCGGCTAACTTGGCATTCAAGCAATTTCCAGCAATAGAATCAGCAACAGCACAAGTATAACAAGGACTAAAGCTGTTGAAATTTTTAAATTTGCACTGTTTGTTGATTTAAACGGGGGCCAGGCCCCCAGTGTGTTTCATTTTTAAATGGTTTTTAATTTGATCAATTGACTAAATGGCCAATCCATTCGTAGCTCCATTATTTGGCCTGGCACCGAAAAGAATTGCAATGAATATTCAATTGAAATTATATACACAAAATAGACAAGTAAATGTACATACATGCATATGTAAAGGTAAAGGTACATATGCGGGACAATTCAATTTTGCTAGAGCAATTCGATTGAGCACAACACTTTGATTTGAGCTGCAGGGTTTGGTTTGGTTTGGATTGGGTTTGGTTTGATTTCGGAGAAGGTAAACTTGTTACAAAATAAATTGCACGAAAAATAAACAGACACGAGTTGAATCGAAATAAACATTATCGGGGGGCGAACTCAATTTGTTAGCCCTTTGTCGATGGATATTGACACGAAAATTACAGCACAGTTGTTGCGGAAATACAAATTGTCTATGCACTTCTATTCATGGCTGCTGAGGTCATTAGAAGTTCCATCAAATTTTGTAATAATGTCAAAAAGTTGACACGACCAAGCCATACATACACACACACACACACATACACTATTTCTGCCACTCCTACACACAGTGAGAGAGAGAGAGAGAGAGAGTGGGGAATGCCCATAAAGTATGAATCGAAAGCGTGAACACGCGCTGAGCTGCTGCAGTACCGAGCATCGTACATAGCCGAAGCGCTTGTTAAATATTCAAAATTATTTGCATGACCGGCTTCGACAGGATTCGATGTCGATGGCAATGGCAATGGCAATGGCGATGGCCACAACGATAGCTGCTGCGATGGCTGCTTCGGGGGATCGGAGCATAAAGGGAATTGTTCATAGGACACAAACACCTCGCACACACACATCGACATTTGTTCGTTTGCATACTTGATTTGTGCATATGTGTGTGCATTTTATGTGGCTCTGGGAACTTTAGCAGATTTGATATTCAAACGCTGGCCAACATACACACACACACAAATATGTTTATAAATACATATGTGGTACGAGTATCTGTGCATACCTATGGATAGGCTCGTAAATATGCCAGAGCGGACATGTAATACAATTTATATGCATGGGTCATACACAAATATTCGAGTGTCCGTGTCCTGCCCTGCCCTGACCTGCCCCCGACTGATGCCAGCAATCAGGAGGTATTAAAAACAATCCCTAAAATATGGAAAATAAATGGGGGCTCATAGTCTGTAGCGCTAGTTAGTCAAGCGGATTAAAAATATAGCCAACGAATCGCGTAAAATCCCAAAATAATAGACTTAAAAAAACAGTTAGCGAAAAATGTCTTTCATGAATATTAAAACTTATGGATGGAACATATGTACATACATGTGTTCATGCTAAAACTGTACGATGCCAATTAAGGATGGGTTAGTTTTTGTAGTACTTGGACATTCCCGACACGACACTACACCAATGGAAGCCCCTGCCAGACACAACGTGTTTACAATGTACATACATTTTGTAATGTCACACAAATTGCTTTAAAATCATAAATTACTGTTAAATCATTGATACAAATATATGTATGTATGAAGTAGCTAACCAACAGTCTTATTTGTGTGCAATCAGAGTGTAATTCCTGGCCAAACTGTCAGAGTGCTAATGGATAATTTGGTAGAGCATGCTGGCCTATTAGTTCAACTGACATGCGAATAAAGTTAGCAATTTGTTAGGATATCCAAAATGCGGTTAACCAGGCTGCAGACAAAACCACAATGGTTTGGTCAAAGGGCCTGCAAACTGTTCGGTTCTAAGCTGCTGCCGCTCCTGCAGATGTTGCCTCACCTTGATTACATTGATGCATTTCTACATCATTAAGCCGTCTAAACACCATTAGGGGACAATTTGTGTGTGTGTGTGTGTGTGTGTGTGTGCACAAGCCAAGATGTTGAGATATCTGGCTTGTTGTAGTGTAGGGAAGGTATAAGTCAAGGATATTCGTATCTGGCAGACATCTACATAAACACACGTGTGCGCGTGTGCTGCCATCACTTCCGGTTGAGTGCTCAAGCCCAGAGACAAACGAACGAGTGGTGTATTGTGGCTCCCGCACTCATTTACTGTCCCCTAATGGCAAATCAATGAGCTGACTGAACCACAATAGATCCCCCCCCCAAGTCCAGCTCCAGTTTCAGGCTTAGCTAGAGCATTCCAGACACCGCAGGGCCCAGGACACAGGAGCCAAAAGCCAGCTGCCTGGTAAATGTGTTGATGACACTTGAATGAGTTTTTGGTCTTTCGTGGATGGTTTTTTGTTGGCGCCTCACGCTAAATTACACATATTATTTATACATAAGGATTCAACTGACCATAAGTTATGTATATTAGCTAATCGTTAAAGTTGCCTTCAGTTCTGGCTTTATGAACTTGCGCCATTCTGCCCATTGTCTCGGTGGTGGTGGTGGTGGTGGTGGTGGTGTGGCCTTTCCGACTTGGGCCCCAACTTGCTTGACTTATGAGTACATTTAACCATTCAATTTAACCTTTCGCTGGGCCTTGGATTCGAATTTAGGTGGGTGGTTTGAGCTGTGTAGGGAAATCGAATTGTAACATTGGTTTGGGCGAATACAAATGGATGGCTCCGATATGCCTAAAGGCATTCATTGATTTTCTATCAATCAATCAGTGTCAGCAGGCAAAAATCAATCTTAAACAACAAATTTTAATAACAAATTGATGATTAAACCTGTCATAATCCATTACAAAAATAGAAACAGTTGTATTTGAAACGAACTTTAAATTATTTGCAAAGAAAGGTAATCAGAAATCGATTTGTGAGAGCACCAAAGTATCTACACAAGAAAGTCTCAAACTCAGTAGTTGTGCCGCACAGGGGTTAATAATAATAGCTGGTCACGCTCCTGGTCGCTCCCCCACAAGGAACTTAATGCTCTGGCACTAGAAGCATGAACCAATACAATTGTAACCCTTGGCTTTATTATGGGAGCATTAAATTCCAATTACACGTTAAGTTGCCGCGTTAATGGCCAAGTTAATGCATTTGCATTGCTCCAACCCCAAGCGACGAACCCCCCAAGCAAAGCGAGGCGGGGCGTGCCCCCGAAAATGACAGAGCACGTTAAATACATTTTCACATCTATATTTATATTGTATACGCATCGGTGTTTAGTATGTTTCTTATTATTCGTTTCTTTTTGTTGTATGCATGCTGTATAAAAATTGCTTTGTACATGAATTAGTTGGTGTGTTTGTGTGGGTGTGTGTATATGTGTGTGTTCCCTTTGTGTTTGCTTGTTGTTGGTGGTTGTATATTTTTGGTTGCAAGGTCAAATGATCTTATTCACTCGTTTAGTTATAAATAATATGCATACGGCGATTGCTGAATACGCTTAGGATCTAGCATTAAGATTAAGATGAAGATGAAGCGGATATTCCAGGCGCCTTGTCAATGGATCAAGCAGCTCCGCTCTCTCTCCCTCTAGCCTAATCAGTGTGTTTAACAGTAGGTATAGCTTCAAGCCATTTTCGGGTATTTCTTTGCTGTTATTGGGATGGGATAGCGATAGCCATTGGTAAACATATTCGAACTAAAGTAATTCGGATTTTGTTAACATCACATTGTTGGTTCTTTGATAACAGTCGCGGGTGCCGCTTAATAGCAGCACCAGCTGGGCCTCTCCACCTCGCCGAGGGCTATGTGCTCGATGCTCCAGGGTGGCGTCTCCAGACGGCCGACTCCATTCGTTTTCACATCCTCGCCCTCGACGGCCACGCCGATGTCCACGTACGGCAGTCGAAAAGCAGCATTGCCCGGACTCCGAGCCAAGGCGGCCACAGTGTGACTAAAGGCAGTGTTGGTGTTGGTGTAGGCCAGTGAATCGGTGGACTCGAATGAGCGCAGCGAATGGCTCTTGCCCTCGTCGGCGAGACGCACCATACCCAAGGCCGTCGAGAGGAAGACCTGCTCCAGGCCCTGATCCGTTTCGGTGGAAGTCTCAAAGTAGGTGGCCCCAATGGAGGTGGCAAACAGGAAGGCCTCGTCGCGGGAGACGGCACGCTGCGCCTGCATGTCCATCTTATTGCCCACCAGCGTCAGTATCATCGGATCCTGGACATTGCGATGCAGCTCCTGTATCCACGACTTGATTTCCGTAAACGTCTTATACTGCGTCAGATCAAAAACCAGAATGGCGGCATTTGCATTCCGATAGTACATGGGTGCCACGGCCCGGTAGCGCTCCTGGCCAGCGGTGTCCCAGATCTGCAAGAGATGGACAAATGGTTGAGTTGTTGAATGATTTGAGTTCGCCCGTGACTTGAACTTTAATTGAGTCATTCAGTCACTCTGCGTTTATTCTGCAATTGTGCTCTTTATGCCCTCGCGCTCCCACAGCAATAACAATCATCTGGAGGATTGTGGAATGTGCACTTCAGTTGTGGGTCCCAGGTCCCGGGTCCCGGTCCTCTTTGTGCCCTCTCGCCCATTCAAATCTTCATAAAAATTTGGGGCAACGACATGTTCATTGTCGAAACTGAATCGAAGCACAGGGGAGCCGCAAAGCGAGACAAAGACCTCCACAAATCCACAAAAAACATACAAGAATACAACACAAAACTATATTCCATTATGTATTCATTCTTATGGTTCTCAGACGGGTATTTCTGCACGGTTGTTGGATTTGACTAGTCCCGCTCTTCAAAATAAAGAAAATGGGGATTTGTTGAAAAAAAGGGACACCTACAAAATGTATTAAAGATGGGAATTGTGGCACCAAAAAGTTTCGCACAACAACTTTCCCAATTAATGATTTACTCTAAGGTCTAGACTATAAAGAGAGGATTTTATCTATCTCACACCGAAAAACACCCACTTAACGGAATTAAATTCCACATTTATCTTTGGGTTAAAATCCTCTCCCCTTTTTAGGGTACAGCCCAGTCGCGAGTGTGCAGGGGAGCTCTCTCTAGTTATTGCAGCTTCCATTGTTATATGGCTGCGTATAAAAACGGAATCACCCGAGAGTAAATATGGCAGAAGAAGGGGTGGCAGCCCTATCACAATGGGGGGAAAACTGCTGTTGCTGCTGACCGCCGATGCTCGCGCTTAGCTTATCAATAAACTATAAAAAAAAGAAAGTGAGCTAAAAAAAACAAATAACAGACAAAGTGCAGTGGACGCAGAAATTGCAAAATAAAAAAAACAAATAAAATGACCGAGCAGGGGTAACAGGGACAGTGCCCAGGGCCAGGGGCAGTGGAAGCATAAGCCCCGATTAGCGTGTGCCCCCAACCGTTCCGGGGATTCAGCAAGCAAATAGGATTAGTGGGCGTAGGGCCGAGGAAAAATTCCTTTGGCTTTCGGCTTTTTTACGGCCACATTCCACCAGTTGTGTGGAGGCCATGAAAGGGATGTGGGGTCGGTGTTAGGTATTCTGTTCGGTGATGGTACGCACTTGCAATTTGATTTTGACCTCGTCCAAGATGATGTTGCACGTGAAGAAGGAGACGGCTATGGTCGGCACCTCGCTCTCGCTGCGGTGCTGTGTGTTCTTGATGTATCGGATGACCAAACGCGTCTTGCCCACGCCTGTAACGACAAACATTTGAAAATTAAGACCTCCATATGATACGAATATAACACCAAAGAGTCTTATCATGGACAATTCGCAGCGCACGCATATATTGTCCGCTGATTCGTCATGGCAGAGTAAACAAAAACATAGAGCGTAGTTATTTTTGAGACGTAGCACCCTCGCAAGGTGGTAAACAATGATAAGGAAACCGCACCAGAGTGCCCCCACCACCCCACAACAACCTTTCTTTGTCCGAAATGCACATGCACTTGCACTTGAGAATCTCCCGCCCTGACTGTACCCCCGCTTTGCATCTGGATGAATATGCAGATGAATCACAACTAGGCTCAGGGAAGAACAGTTGTCACTAGAAAAGAACCCCAGATGAATCAATGACAGCAGTCACAACTGGATAAAGCATACACATCTGTACAGCGTACATACGTATACAAATATACTCATGCACATATGTACATGACTTAGTGAACTTTGCATGGCCTTCAGCAATTTAAATATTAGCATTACAACAGCCGATTAGACGCAGGCGGCCAGTCGAACGAACGAAAAACAGCCAAAGCAAACTGAAAATGTTTGCAAAATCGGCTACAGTAGAGGCTGGCGAATGGGAACCACTTTGCGGATTCGTAGAAATCATGTGTAATAATGGGAAACTACTCTTCAAAACTTTGCGCTGCTATCGTTAGTTGGCATACAAACTTATCATTGGCTCTGTTATCTCTCCCTTTGCGCTAGCTTTTCTGACTGTTCAATTTAGCGTGCATCCACAGCTTCTGCTGCTCAGATAAGAATATTTCCGACCAGACACCCTGACTGACTGCCAGACACGCCTCCTTTTTAGCCCGGACAATGCCTGCAGAGAGACGATCCACCATCCCATGCCCCATTATTAACCCGATTGTGGGAGCAGTTCAAGGCTGACGCTTATCGATTCACCCAGGGTATGCTGGTGCTGCCGCTGCTGCTTATCACCTTACAATTTCTGAAATTACGTGCAATCTACGGATCGTCGGCTAGGCCGCCTTCTTATGAATGAAATTCCAGAGCCATTAAATCGAATTGCAATGCAAATTTGCTCTTACCTCGCGATCCAAGCACCACAACTTTGCCCTCAATTCCGCGCATCTTCGGGGAGAGCAATCAATCGACTCGCATGGCAGAGAGTGAGAGGGTGACGTCTGCCTTGATTTAGTCAAAATTGCTTAGTTGTTATTACTAATCACAACAGGCCACTGGGCGCGTTCTTAAGCCTCCAACAGGTCACAGAATCACTTGATCTACGATGTACTCTATATGAAGGCTTCAAATCACTAAAGTTGTGTAGCTGGCGAGCGAGTACAGTCTGTTGGTGTGGGTTTATCGCACTTGGGGGGGATTTTGGAGTCGAACGCGCTGTACCAGTGCCAAAGATAAAAGTTTAAATAAATTTTAAGGCCTTGTTTGTTGTTATACGCAAATCAGCTGTTTCGCAGGGCTGCAAGCCTCACCGATAGTAATAGCGATATTTTATTCGCAAGGAGGATTTTGCTGCTTGTAGCAGATATGTTGAAATTGAATTAGTTTTTCTTTTTAGTACACTAATTTATGTATATATGCAAGTAAATAAATAAGAATTAGTTTATATATAGTTTTTAACCCGATTTTATAATCATTTCAGCCTCATATCATTCACAATGAACTAAAATGAATGCTCTTGCCCACTTTAAAATATCGCCCATCACTAGTGGCATTTCAGCGACGCGTTAGCACCACCGCCAAAATCTCGCTGCAGAGGCAGATGTTCACGCTACCAACTTTTAAAAACACAATTAAACACATAAACTAACTTGTGAATACTATTATTAAGATGAACTAAGATCAAGAAAAGTCGCACGCACATTTGGATATAGGCAGAAGGTGTGATTGCGTGCGACTCGACCGCACTAAATGCGCGCACAACTTCATCATCTACGCGCGTTTTTTGCTTGGCCAGTTTTAGTGAAGTGCCGAATTTTCCCACACACCTGGGGAAAAAGTGCCACATTTCCAAAAGGTAAATGCACTTTCAGCCTGATTGATGCACCACAGATAACCGACAAATCGAGAGTCAGCGGCTTTTTTGTGTGCTTCTGCTTTCATTTTCGTTCGGATTATGAGCTCCAAAAAGTGGAGCGAGCCTGTACATAATGCCGCGTGCCTCCACAGACAGTACTACAACAATAAAATATATTTTTTCTTATTAAAGAATGGCAGCCAGCAACTCTTTGAGGCACAAAATTAACAATAGTTATGAATCGGAACCGTCTACAGGAAGCGGGGTATGCAAAAAATAGCTTTTCTCTATGAGAATTTTCATTAAATTTCCCGTGTTTTTCCAGTCTTCGCTCAGTGAAAACAATGAGGGACACATATCTGACGAGGAGCATATGAATCTGCCATATCTAATGAAACCAAAACCACTGAGCAATGAGCCCGTCCTGGCTTATCCAACACCAGCAACGGATACGCCGCCAAGCAATAATAAGGGCAGCCAAGAGTCACAATTCCGTGGCTTTGGCGACAGCCCCTACGGCCAGGTTAATAAGCGTTTGTATGGCTCCCAACTGCAGGAGCTAAAACTGCCAGAATTACAGGCCTCATCGGTTCAACGGCCGTCCCCGGGAAGGATTGTCTTTCCCAGATTCTACGACACCCTAATGGAGGATAATAGCTGCAATGCTGTGGACATGGCTGTGTCAGTCACAGCCGAAACAGCAGTCACGACCACAACGACAGACAGCAGCTGCCTAAGCTTCGATGGCAAAATCAAAAGTCTGACTGAGAGACCTGCGGAGGAGGAGGAGCAGCCAGGTCCCTCCACTGCCGATCCACGACTACCCACTGTGCTGGAAACCTCTCTGAATACCTCACAACATAAATACAACAACGAACGCTCGCCAGATCTCTTTGCGGACAGCGACGATGATGCGGAAAACGGTGATCAAGTGCCCTACAAAGCCCAGGCAAGAACTCTCGAGGATCTGCCCGAGGTCCTGGAGGAGTCGCAATGTGTAAGCGATGTTCGTGCCCGCAGATCTCTCACTGCCCCAACAGAGTCGAGTTTTGTGGACGAGCAGACACAGGATGCCTCCACCTCTCAACTCAACGCTAATGACCCGCGCTCTCATTTTCTTGAAAACTGCCGACGCGAGCGGGAACTTTATCGAAGGATACGACGCTGCCTGCAGGGCGTACGGCCGCCACCGACTGTCACCACCCCCGATTTGGATGTGATCACAACGGTGCTGGGCATGAAGGAACAGGTTCTCAACTTTCTCTGTCAAGAGCCCTCCACCTCAGTGGCCAGCATTGCGGAAAGCGACATCAGCAACAGCTCCTCCTTGTTCAAGCCCACGCACAGCCTGTCTGATGCACAGAATATGGGCTGGCGCGAGGTGTTGGGCGTGAGGCAACATGGACTGAGGTGAGTAACCATCAAAGCTCTGAATAATGGAAGAATTTATGTAATTATTTTCTGTTCTCCCTCTGGTTAGTTACAATCTGAACAAGGCTGCCGAACAAAATGAATACCTCAGTATGTCCGTCGTGGATCGCTATGTGGGCGTGGAGACGGCAACGTCGTATGTACGCTCCCCATCGAGCGCCAAGAAGCGTAACATGCGCATGAAGTGAGTTTGAAAATCATAATTGGATTTTGTAAACTTATGTAATTTGTGAAATTCCTCAAACTTTATAGAATGCTCACCCAATCGCCTGGCAATCGTCTCAGTCATCTGGCCAAGCGACGGGCCATTTTTTCATCTGCAAATCTGGCCACGAATTCCCTCAAGTTGAACAGCTCTATAGGACCGCAAATCTTACTGGACACAAAGTGAGTTGCTTGAGTGCCTTATGGCGCCTTGTGGAAGTTCCTTATAAATTTGATTTTGCCTTACAGAAAAGTGCGCAACAAAAGGAAGGCCACACCCAAAAGGAAAACGCCCGGCAGCAAGAAGAAAGGTATGCTTGAAGATAAGATAAGCGAAATGTGAACCAAAATGTATTTCATAATTTTTGTGGTTTAGCACGCAAAACGCCAACTTCGTCGGCGCGCAAACGACTCTGTCGCACCGATCTCATCAAGCCAGGACCCTCGAGGGAAACCTCCAAGCGCGCACTTTTCCAAAGTCCAGCCAAGACGCTCCAGCAACAATTGATGCCGCCCAAGCCAATATTCAAGCCGGAGATCGCCAATCGAGTGGAGAAATCGAAGCGTGCTCTCTTCTCGCCCGACCACCAGGGCAGCAGCAGCAGCAATCACCTGGAGACGCTGCTCAAGCGGAAGCGCAATGCCTGCGACGATGAGGATGCGGAGCTGGCTAGCCAGAGCAGGAAACTGTTCCGTGTTGACAGCAGCGGTGCCAGTGGCCTGACGCCGCGTGCCCTAAAGATCAAGAGTCAGAGCTTTTGTATTGGAGCTGGTTCCTCCACAGCAGCACATCAGCAGAGGGTGCTGCAGTCAACTGTGTCTGCGTCTGGCAGCAATGCCCGCCTCGGTCTAGGACTAAGCGGCAGCAGCAGTAACCTGGCCACCTGTTCGTCCATCGGCACGCCGCTTCTGCACAAACTGCAGCGGGCGCACTCCGAGATGAGTGGCACGCCCAACAGCAGCATGACGGATAACCAGCGCAAGGTGGGACAAATTGAAGGCCGTCTTTGATTCGTATTACTCACATTCGACTCTTTTTTTTGTGCAGAAACTTCTATGGGCCGTGTCGCAAGCTTTGCAGGAGAAGAAGATCACGTCGAAGCACGAGAGTTTCCGCCAGCTTGCTGCGGACCTGACGCGCGTTGTGAAGCGAATCTTCCAGGAGTTCTACTTGGGACAGACGACCAGCAACAGCGAGACACTGCTGCGGTAGGTTCAGGCTAGCCCTCAGTGGTTTTCATGTTTATTGAAAATTTGTTTTCCCTTTCAGATTGGCCAAGAAGTTTGCCTACAGTGTGATAGTAGGAAAGAATTCCGATGACGTTTACATGAACGCCCGGAGTCAGGAGAGCGAGGCCAAGCGACTGTCGAGCACACGACTGTCCGGGTACATTGGACCCGAGGAGTTTGCCCAGCGCAAGCTATTGCTCTCGCAGGCCACCAGCTGCTCCTCGCAGCAGTCGATCTCTCAGCAGACTTCGCACTCCATTCACAACTTGTTTGGCAGCGAGAACTCGATCGACACGTTTGGTATGAGTCAGACCACCGCCTGCACAGACACCCAGTCCAGTCTGATGGATCGCATTTCCGAGGATCTGTTCAGTAAGGAGCAGCAGCAGCCCATCAGACCCAATCCAGCATTGCAAAACAGCTCCTCCAAGAGCAATTTGGGCGGCCTAGCGCTGCGCGAGAACGTGGACGGTGAGCTGCGGCGATCGGCGCAGAAGAATTTCACGGGCAAGGATCAGCGCAACATTAGTCCCTACTACGGAGGCGGCAGCAACGGCTCGGCTCGGAAGTTCCAGGTACCACCCAACAGCAGCCACAGTTCTGGGGTCAAGGCCAAGCGGCAGATTTCCTTTGACAGCTAATGTAACATCAGTAGGAGATATTTGTTGAAAGATAAATGGGGTAATGGAACACCCCGATTTATGGACAATGCAAGCAGAATATTCCCTGGTGAATTGTGCTTGCATTATTATTAACTTTTTTTTGGTTGTTTTAGCTTAATTTATTTAATTGCAAGTGCATCATGAATGGCAGGCAGACAACCCTTTGAATTGATTGTAAAATGTATCCTATATATGCGTCTTTTAGATCGCATCCAGCCCACCACTAGGCTCGCCCGGAACTCGTTTCTTGTTCACAAATTAGTTACAAATTCAACTAAGATTAACGACACAATTATGGGATTTATTTTAGGCGACCCTCGCTCCTCGATCCATGCAATATTTTCCTCCGAAGTTTTAGGCTTAGATACGTACGTAAAGTAAACCCATCAGCAGTTTGTGCTTAAATTATACAAATTTTAACCAGCTCAGCCTCAAAAATGAAGTGCCGAGTCAATGATTGTAAAGATTTAAAATGAAATTGGATAAATAAAAAGTCCCCCACGATCAATCAATCAATAGTAACCACTGCGATGGATGTAGCGCCGCACGAGGCCGAACGAGACGATGTGAAAGACCACGGCCACCAGCAGGAGACTGAAACAGTCCAGCCAGTAGGTGTAGTCGGCGGTGCGATAGGAGGCCTGCTGTAGCACTTCCATTCCGCTCTTTACGCACGGATGATCCTCGTTGACGGGGCAATCTAAAACAAAGAGAATCCTAAAGAAATGTTCTGTGAATGAAATCCAATGGTATGCCCCCTCACCAATGGTGTCAATGTCAATCCAGAACTTGTACATCAGCGCCTCATTGGAGTAGAAGAAGAGCGACAAGTACTTGACCCCCGGCCACGTGTCCACATTCATATAGGTGCCACCGAATAGCAGGAAGATCAAATCGAATGGCGCCGCACACTCCGATGCCATTTTGTCCGACTCAAAGAGGCTGGAGAGGAAGACGCCATAGCCCACGGCGGCCACGGCAGAGAGACTCATCAGAAGACCCATGTACAGGTAGAGCAGAAAGCCACGCGTATAGTAGATGGAGGCATAGATAACCGACAGGAAGACGTAGCCCTTGAAGAATGCCACCGGCACAAAGGACAGCACCAGAGCCACATAGTAGGCGGACAGGCTGTAGGTGCCCTCGCCCACCTCCCGCCGTATGATGGGCAGGGCGGCTGGAAATATGTAGGTGACGCCATAGCTGAACGTGAAGATCATCTCGGTGCTCAGCATGAATATGGAGCCCCCCACATCCTGCACGGTGCGCTGCGTCAAGCCAGCAATGCCGGAGTACATCAGCGAGAGCGTCACGGAGGTGATCTGAAATAATTCCCACACATGCATTACAATTGCTTGCGGGAGGAGGAGGGGAGGATCGACATACGCACCATGAAAAAGCCAAAGCCAATGAGGCCACTTTTGATATTCCGCAGATCTTCGGTCATGAAGCGAACCATCAGCAGATAGACCTGGTATGCCCAACGTATCTTCTTGCTGGAATCGTTGTACAATTAAACCAAACCCTGCCAATATATAGCCCTCTTAGGGTGCCACTCACAAACTCTGCATTTGCTTCAGGTAATCGCCGCTGTAGCTGCGGGCCAGCAGCCAACTGCCGCTGTAGAGTCCATCCGTATCGTGCTCGTACCTAGCTCGCAGTATGGCGCCCGCATTCTTCGCCCCCTCATTGTCCGCCAGCGTCTTAAGATAGAAGTCGGCAGGATTGCAGTTCAGCGGGAGCTCATAGCCCAGACTACAGCAGAGTAAAATCAGGAATCAGGGAAGCTGTGCAAAATGAGCGACGGATGCTCACTCTGTAAAGAACTTGGCTGCCTGTTCGGTTCGGCCCTGGTAGACAATTCGTCCGCCATCCATCAGGATAATGTGGGTGAACAGCTCAAAGATGTCCGACGTGGGCTGGTGGATGGAGCAAATGGCCGCCTTCTTGTGCGTCCCGTTCGGGCTGCTGTTGAGCAGGCTCAGCGTGGGCAGATCCCGCATACCCTTCAGCAGGCTCTCATGCGATTTGGCCACAATCTCCATTTCGATGGAGCTGCAGCCGCTGCTCTCGCCACTGGGCGTTTCGAAGGAGTCCTCGCCGTATACCTGGCTCAGCGAGTGCTTGGTTATGCGCCGCCGGGTGCACAGATGGCGCAGCGTCTTGATCACCGAGTAGGCACTGAAGCTGTCCAGGCCCGTAGTGGGTTCGTCGCAGAACAAAAAGATGGGATCCGTGATAAGCTCCTCGGCCAGGCTGAGGCGCTTCCGCTCCCCCCCGGACAGCTCTTGGATTCGGGTGTGGGCGGAGTCCCTGAGGCCCACAGCCAGCAATAAATCCACCACACGCTGGCGCTTTTCCGCCTTGGTGGTGCGACGATGCATCTTGAAGTGCGACTGATCAAAGATTCAATGAAAGTGAAATTGTCAAGAGGGAAAAGGACCTACCATAAAGTAGAGATGCTCGTAGGCCGTAAAGGTTTTAAGATTGATCTCAAACTGCGGCAGAAAGCTGGAGATACGCGTCATCTGATTCCGCTCCATGGCCATTCCGTTCAAAACCACATCCCCGGTTAGGTTACCCCGCAATCGTTGGGAAATTGCCGCCAGCAATGTGGTTTTTCCAGCCCCCGAACCGCCCAATATGGCGATGAGGTCGCCGGTCTTCATGTGGCCGCTGGCTGCAATGATGACACAACCCCCCACCAGAACACCGCAAATCAGTCCCATTCCCACACTGGCGGAGTAGTGGCCTTACCATCTTGGAGTATCCTCAGCTCGCGCTTCTTGCGGCACTCGTTCCAGAAGCTGTAGTTGCTCTGCTCCTGGGCGGGCACATAGTAGTTGAGATGCTTCCACTCCAGGCACAGGGACGGGCCCTGCGGCTGCTGTGGCTCCGACACGTTCATTCAAACAGCCAGCAGAGTTCAATGGACGGATAAGAATGGGTCTCGTTTCGTTTCGAATTGGGCTCTTTGTATATTTATATTTGACTTGTCTGCTGCATCCAGCATTCACTAATCCCGGCCAGGCTTATCGCTCGCTCGAGGATGGAATGGAATGGCAGCCAGCACTTTATCTTATCTTATGTCAGGAACTGTAGCACACAATGTATTTGCATATCTGTCGGCGGGTACGCGGTCACACCTTCAATCTTTCATTCGCGGGGGAGAAACCTTAAATCTGTCTGTAAATCACGGCACCAAGAGAGAGAGAGTTCCGAGCTGGTACGGATGGAGATCACATACAACTGTTCGCGTCGAAGACTAAGCGGCAACTGGGCAATGTCTATGCCGGCTACAACGTTTTCTACCCCCAGCATATATGGCCCCAAAACCAGTCCAAAACCAAACCGCCCTCATAACGGAACACATGGCGGGTAACATTAAACTTTTGACCGCATTATGATGGCAAGCTAATTGTCGCCTATCAATTCACATAGTCAAACGGCGGCAGTTCCGCGGTGTCGGCCAACGAGAGACGCTGCTCTTTAGACGCCTCCGCTACCGCTCTATGGCTGGCTCTGTGTCGTCTAGCCTGAGCGTAGATCCAGCGGATCAGAATGGAAATATCTAGGATCATGTTGTGGAGCAGCACATGGCCCATCTCCACCAGACCCAGCACACTGACGCCCACGAAGAAGGCCAAGGCGCCGCCAAAGGACACTGCGAATGGAAGGAGAAAAACAATTCGCTCAGAAACATTCGATTCGACTGTGCACTGGCACTGGCACTGGCAATCGGCACCCACCAATGAGATCCTCAAAGCTATAGACAACATCACGACGCAAACGCACCTTGGGCGGAATCAGGTCCCAACGGAAGCTGGAGGTAGCCGTCTCACTGCTGGCCACCTCGTCGTTATTCTTTACGCCCCACGAGCTCTTCTTCACCGTTTGCATGGTGTACTCAATCTCCGTGCACGTCGAGGGACACTTGCAGATGTGCAGGGCCCAGATGGGCCACTTGAAGTCCAGCAGGCACTCGAATCCCGCCGGATTGCAGCCAGGCCCCTCCACAAACTGGTAGAAGAAGGGCACACAATTGCACATCTCCAGTGCCATCACAGCCCGACAGCGAGCCAGGCAAAGAGATTTGCTATAGATCTACAGAAAGATAAGCATATCTATGATAAGAGAAGGCATAAACAAGGCTGCCCGTTATAAGAATAATTCTATAAAAAATAATATTAATAAATATTTCTATGGGAATATTGCACACTTCGTTTCACGCGCATTAATTTGTTTTTGAATTGCGAAAATTGTTTTCTTGCTGAAGCGAAACGATAGGGCAATGATTCTATAGCCCACAGTGGTCAGGGTTACCTCCAGATTGGATGTCTCCTCGTTGTTGAACACGCATTTGCGCTGTGCCACGCTCAGTTGGTGGAGATTTTTCGACGCCCTAGCCGTAAGTTAGCATATAAATCAATCTCTCTATGGTGTCTAGATGTTTGGTCTACTTACACCGTCTCGAGCACCTTGAACGAGGCCGTTATCTCATCGGATTTGTGCAGCGCCACAATGTTCGCCTCTGTTGCGGATACCTCATACGGCGAGTGCACGTCCAGCTGGAAGGTGATAGCCAACGCCAACTTAGATGCAGTCTCAATAGAGTCAGTCATTGTGTGATCTTACCACGCCCGTGCTCTCGTACAGGTCCATTCGAATGTAGCACTGCTGCTTGCCGTACTGACAGGAGAGCGGCTGTTCCATATCCTCATAGACGATGGGTCTGTGAACGGAAATTTAATCCCTTAATATTATCTTTTCTTGTCCCTTACTTACTTTCCGCTGAGCACCGAAGACATGGGCGAGTTGATGGCATAGCAGGAGCCGCGCTCTGTCATCACCATCTGGACATGGACCTTGAAGTTGGCATCGAAGCTGCTGATGACCTGCTCGAAGGGCCGATCCACCTGCTGTATCAGTTCGTACAGATCAATCTGGTCGAAGCGCTCGTCCTCCGCAAACTTGGCCAGCTCCGCGTAGTTGCTGGCCGTGGAATTGACCACCGCATACATAAAGTCCATAAAGTAGAAGTAGTCCTCGTCAATAATGGACACGTTCCACGCATCCTGAATGTACTCGTTCGCCTTGAACGAGTCTATGTGATCGTAGTAGCACAGGGTGACTGCCGGCAACGAGCCATTCCAGCCACGATAGTCTCGGTCCACCGATATGACAGTGGGGGAGTTGAGGTACCGCTCGTACTGCAGGCCGCTGAGCATAATAGCGGCGTAGATACTGCTCAGGACGACCACCAGCCAGAGGGTCCTCTCCAAGGTGTGCAGCTGCCGGTTAACTATTAGACTGATTGCCAACACGCCAGTTTCGGCTCCGGCTATTTCAGCCATCTCTCGTAGTCGGTTGCTGTAGCTCTTAAAGAAGTCTAGGACTGCTGGTAGCCAGGCCAGCAGCCTCTTCCACGTCCGAGCAGAGAACCGCCTTAGCCAGGCCCACAACTGTCGGCTGTCCATGCTGACCAAATAATATTGCAAGCTAATGCGCGAGGGCTTTTATTCAAATGTGAATCCAGCTGGACTTCCATTAGCGATTTATGACAATGGCCATCAGCCCTCCGATAAAACTTTCAACGAACAAAGCAATGCATTAATTGGTTCAACAAAAGGGTTCGATTTCTTATCGCCAGCAATAATTCCGCAGGCGAGCAGGGGTCGTCCGTGTTGCTACGCCAGGAAACGATTAAAGGTGCGCACCAGCACCTAGAGCTTATAGCCCAACATCTACTAGCAACACCTCATAGCGTGCATGCAGGTTTGCAATACCTTGTGATGTGTTGTTTGGCGCAAAATATACTCCTCCAACTGGTGGCAAAGATTTGCGTGCAACAGCTAGAGAAAGTGCACTGCGGAGGCATATTGCTGTACACCAAGGCTGATTATAGCTATTGCTGCGGAAAAAGACTCCGTGTTCAAATGTTTTGGTATTTGCAATGTTAGAGACGAAATCAAATTAAATGAAAAAACGGTTTGTGTAATTCTTTTATGTTCTTTTTACCGGGCTGCAGCGCACAGTTCAGAGTCAGGGGGGTCAAACTGAGATGGCATCGCATTCCAACTATCGATCATCATCATTCCAACTATCGTACTTCGTGACTTGCCGGCACGGCCCCCACGTTACGCTAGGGGGCCGATTCTAGTTTTGCGTCGTGCTCAGGTAGGGGGAGGTGCAAAATATCGCCAGTGTTTACGGGAATATTTAATCAAATTAGTTTTGTTCAATTTGCCTGGGGTATTTAATATCATGTTTGTTTGGGGGGGTGTCGGACTTTGGTCTTTTTATCTTTGTGTTTAACCACTAGCCCCCAAATAGAGCCCAGAGTGGGGAACGATTTGTTCTGTTCCAATAAGGGACAAACTAATAATAACCGGCCTCTTCCACACCCATTTCGTGTGGTGGTTTGGACCCCGCGGTCATGGGGAGTCTCATTATGTTACAAGGTCGTGCAGGGAAGGGTCCGTAATTTTCGAGGGGGGGCAGCGTCCGTTTGGTGCGGATAATATGTGTTTGGCGGTATGGAGCGGGGGGCGGGGATACCGGCATCAAACGTTGAAGAGGGGGGGCACAGGGGGGCCGGGGCCCCCCGGGGGGGGGGGGGGGCGGGGGGAAAAATGAAAAAAAACCAAAAAAAAACCCTTAAATGTTGGGGGGGGGGGGGGGGGGGGGGGGGATACTGTTATTACCTCTGGTTACCAACAAAGTTGTTATTAGTTCACTACATCATCGCTTGGATCCTGCAGAAGTTTGATGTCATTCTGCAGCTCCTTGAGCTCCCGCAGCATGCTGCGCGACATTTGTCCCTCTGGAGTGGCCACGGGCTCGAACAGAAGCATACGTAGGGCTTCTCGCATCATAATCTCAGTCTGCTTCAGTTCCGCCTACAAAAAAAGAAGCATATTTGTTGGCTATACTCTACAAAATTTTGATTTGACCTACCAGTAGCTGCCTAGAGCTGTGCTCCTGCTCACTGTAGAGCTTTCTGGCCAGTTCCGCCTGCGTGTTGGCCAATTCGTAGAGAGCAATGGCCTTTAGCCGAGAGATGCCCGGAGCCACAACCTTCAGCACCAGCAAAAGCTCTTGGCACACACGAATTTTACGCTCGTAAACCTTCCTGCTGGGACAGTGGGCCATATTCTGAAGAATCTGACGGAGCACCGAGGCAATGTTCTGCTTCAGATCCAGCATCAGGTAATGGTTGCCATGGAGAAGCCGGCTCATCTTGACCAGCAGCAATTCCAGCCGATAGATGTCCCCACGGGCATGGAAGATCTCCTCCTTGGCTCTCTCCAACATGTTGGACACAAACTCCGACTTCAGTGTGTGCTCCGCATTGAGGAGACACTGCCAGGTGCCCGTTTCAGGCTGACGCACTATGTAGCCACCGGAGCAGGCACAGCTATTGCAGATGAAGCTGCTCATGTGAGTGCCCAGCTCGGTGGGATCCTGGCAGCGTGCACAGCGGCAGTCGAAGCACTTTCCCGTCTTAAGAATATGGCGCCGCTCCTCGTTGCCCAGCAGCACACTGGTGTAGCAGATGTAGAGGGTTTCTCCGGCTGCTATTTGGCGATTCGCAAAGACCTTGATGCGCCTCTCATCATCGATGGCCGTCTCCAGGTTGGGCATGCAACTGTGCGCGAAGAGAGCCGCTCTTCGGTACAGTCCCCGCATGGCGCCGCCCTGCTCCGGGGCGCGTATCTCGTACACATTGACATCCAGTATCCCCAAGAGCCTCTGCACCAGGATCTCATCCACTGCATTGCCTGAGCCGCTGTGAAGCTGCCTCAGCACACCAGTCGCCTCCAGCGGTGCGTAGGCATGCGCCTGGTGGCTTTTCCATATGGCTGTGCCTCGCCTGGCCTCCAAATGGTTCTCCATCTGGGACATTTCTTCGTACAGGGGCTTGCTGTGCTGGTGTTCACCCAGCAGCAGACACGCAAGTGCCGGCTGCACCTCTGTGTTGACCTTCTGCTGCAACAGCTGCACTTGCTCATCCGACAGCTGCAGCTCCTTCAGACGCTGGCAGTCGCGCTCATCGTGGCCAGCGCAGTCCTCGCACAAGACCAGGAGTCGGCACTGACTAAACAAAACTTACATAAGCCATGCTGCTGCAGAATCGGTGGAGTAATCGGGAATCGGGTAACTCGACCTACCTGCAGAAGCTGTCGGTCAGCTTGAAGCACTTGGAACAGCGTCTGTCGCCAATGTGGGGCAGGACCACAACGGGCTGCTCCAGGAGTACAGTTTCTCCAGCGCTGAGACTAGATCGGGCGACCACAAACCTAAAAGGATCGGCGTGAGTATTGGGAATGGATTAGCGGACCAATTTGTGCCCCACCTGCCCAGCGTCTCGTTGTGCTTCAGTTCGCATTTCTTGGCAAAATCGTCGGAGACTGCAGCCATTGTCTATCCCTTCCGTTCCCTTTGGCTAACTTTGGCATACTGGCAGTGCTCGAGTGGCTGTGCTGTCGCGAGTTATTTTTAATTAAAAGGCGTTTCGATTCTTTATTTATTTCTTGGTCAATGATTCCCCCAAACCCACCAAACGTTGAACCGTATCGGTCCGTAAGTGCACTGGCAGTGCACACTGCCACGAGAAAAACATTCTTTCCACTTAAATTTGGTCTAATCTAATTTATTTTATTTTAAATTTACATGCAGTTCGTCGCTGATGCTAACTACCGGCCGCCATACTTCATTAAATCAGAATCGATTCGCTCTAGTTCCATGGAGATCCGATCGGTGAGATATCCCTCGGCTGAGTTCTCCGGCTCAAAGCGTAGCATATCGAGCGCCTCCTTGGCCGCCTGACTGCCAATCCTCAGTTGAGCCTGAAACGAAATTAAATGCTGGATGGAGGAGGTGACGCACACAAGAGGAGAACTACCAACCGCATATTCCTTCTTGGTCAGATCGCTCTCGGCAAACTGCAGTTCTATGAGCTCCACAAGCGACAGCAAATACTCGAAGAGTGCAATGGCGTAGAGCTTAGAGAGGCCGGGAACAACTGCGCGACAGACCGGCAGGAGATCGGAGCACAGCTCGACGCGGCGGGCGAGGAGTTTCTTGCAGGGCTGCTCCATGGAGTTCATCAGCGCTGCTGCTCTCAGAATGCTGGCAATATTCTGTTTGATGTCCAGCAGCAGAAAGTGATTGGGATGGAGGAGCTGCTTGTAGCGCACCAGCAGAGATTCGTAGACTTGAAGGTCACCCTTGGCCTCCACCAGGGCGCCGCCCGCCTCGGCCAGCAGCTCATGGACATCGGCAGCTGGCAGAAGAGCATTGCAGTCCAAGCAACGCCAATCCCCACTACCATCTGGACCAATCTCGCAGATGGCGAAGCCTGCGGAGCATTCTCGGCACTTCATGCTGCTCATGTGGGTGCCCATTTCTGTGGCATCCTGGCAGCGAGAGCAGGTGCAGTCCAGGTGGCGGCTGAGGCGCAGCTGATGCTGTCGCTGGCTGGTGCCCATCAGTGGATTCGTGTAGGAGTTGTAGATTACATCGCCGTCATTCAGGGGCACGGCTGCGTACAGCTTCATGTTGAACTGCTCGTCGAGGGCCACAACCGTGTTGGGCACACAGTGATGGGGCAGGCCAGCGCCGCACACGTAGACGCCCTTCAAGGTCTCGCCATCGCGGCCAGTCACTTCGAAGGCGTTGCAATCAATGCGTATGCAGTGGGCATGCAGCACGTCCGCTGTCAACTGCTGCGTGGGCATGGCCTCAGCCAGTCCACTGGCCAGCAGCGGGCGCACCACTTGCTCCTCGTGCTCCTGCCACATGCCCTCGCCATCGCGATAGTCCTCCAGCTGCACGGTCCGCTCGACGAGCGTCTGGCAGTCGGCCCGTGTGGCTGGATCCTCGAGCAGCAGCAGCAGCTTCAGCAACCCACATATTCCATAGTTCTTCACCAGCAGATCCTTGCAAATTCTGCTTCCCGCGCCACTGGCAAAGAACTCGCACTCGAAGTCACTGTGCTGGCTGCAGTCCATACAGAGGGGAAACACCTGGCAACGGCGGCACATCACATACGACTCCTGCATGCACTGGGCGCATTTCATCTGGCCGCACTCCCAGTGTGGGGCGACCAGCAGCGGCCGCTCCTCCAGCAACGTTTCGCCAGCATCGATGTTCATGTTGGCCACCAGATGCCTGAATGGAATGCAAATTAAATCTGTTTTATATATGTATGTACCGACTGGGTATGGGTATGGGGTATTGTTTGGTATGCACCTGCCCAGCTTCTCATTGTGCGCCTGCTGAATCTTTTCGCTGAAGTCTTGCATCGATTACGTGTTGTCTGCGGAGCAAGAAAAACTATTCAATTCAGTGCCCAGCGGACGCAGTACGTGGCAAGGTACTCACCCAAAGCTGATGCCGCCACTGACCGACTGAGCGCCGCCATAAAATGGAGGAGCGGCAATTATAAATATACATCGATGAGATGCTCGCGAGGAGCTTCCCTTCTCACGAGTAGTACTACTTATGCCCAGCCCTGTCGCCGGTCGCAGCTTTCTAGCATTCTGCTAAGTACTTTGGCTAATTGCGTGCGTAACTTGTGTCGATCGGGACGCTGCTGCTTTATTTTTAGTCGCCGACGCGTCGGCTAGCGATGGTGACGCGGTCGCATTTTCTCGCGTCTCGACGTTGCCAGGAATCTTCAGCTGGAAAACTTCATTGAATTCGTAATAAATCGGAATAACTACGTTTATTTTGATTGTTCTTTATAAATGTATCAAACATTGTGTATTTAGCAAATATCATCATATTATTTAAGTAGGTAATATGCATATATATATATATATCTGTATATGTATATAGTATATGTATAGTATATGTGTTTAATTAGTTTTTACGAGGACAATTATTAGCTTAACTCGAGTGTTATTGAAATCTGGTGGAATATAATATTTAAGAAAACAAATGTAGCTACAATATTAACAGTAGTAAAAGGCATGCTCTATGAAGGCTACTCGTAAAACATCAACGCCGCCAATTCAATTGGACCCAGTGCGTCTCTTGGTGGTGGGGGGTGGTAGGGGGCAAAACAAGAACAAATATATGTATTTTATACAACAAAAAAAAACTGAAAAAGCTTCCAAGCATCCTCCTATTCCTCATCCTCGTCCGCAGCAAATGCATTAACCTTTGTGGCCTCCGTTGTCAGAGTTTGGCTGCTGCTGCCCACCGGGGGAGGCTGTCGGTATCGGTGTGGGTGTCGGCGTCAGGGAACTATTGGACATGGCGTCAATATCGTCATCAAACTCCACTTCTTCAGCACGCATCAGCTTTGAAATATCAAAAGGAGTTTCCTATCAAATGAAACGTATTATTGGCATTCTCTCAACTCTGGCATCTATCTAACTGTATGTCTATTTGGCACATACCTTTACATCATCAACTCGCTGGCGTTCATGCAACGCACTCAAAAGCTCGCGCAGGTGTTGATTCTCCTTACGCAATCGCTCCCGCTCCACGTCGCGCTCATTAATTTTTGG
Source organism: Drosophila obscura (assembly GCF_018151105.1). Taxonomy (NCBI): domain Eukaryota; kingdom Metazoa; phylum Arthropoda; class Insecta; order Diptera; family Drosophilidae; genus Drosophila; species Drosophila obscura. The sequence continues at coordinate 7,645,633 of NW_024542774.1, read as the reverse complement.
CTGTATGGCAAATCAAATCATATATTATTGGCGATGATCTCACTCATCTATAGAATAGCTGAACCTACCAATAGCATGGAAATTTGCTCATTTAGTAGTGTCACAATGCTGCTGAGGGCATGGCAGGGTACGCTGGGCTCCAGCACACTAGCATGCTGAATGCGATTCGGCCCACAGGTGCCGCTGCTGCCCGACCCAGAAGACGCTGCTGGAGCTGCTAATTTCTCTGCTTCAGTCGATGCTTCGGTGGTCTGTGTCGAACTATCGACCATAGAGACCGTCAAGTGCTGAACCTGCAGGGAATCACACGCATCAGTGACTTTAAAGTGTACACAAAAATCGTAAATAGTTACCGATTCTGCATTGCTGGCGTGCTCCTTGTCTGCTGCATTCGTTGCTAATGCTGTTTCTTCGCTGCTCTGACTCTGATGCAATCCATCCACAGATGCGGATGCCGCTGCCACATTGTCAGAGAGTGATCCAGCCATTGCCAGGTCAAGCTTTTCCTCAGTTTTCTCGCCATCAATAGCTGCCTTTTCGGTGGACGTCTGCTGTTCCGTTTGTTCATTTGTATTTTGTTGCTTATCTTCCAGTGCTGGCTCCGTTTCTCCTGCTTCCGCAGGACTGTCAGTATCCTTCTTGGCCTCTGAATCTGATTGTTTCTTATGCGACGTGGACTCCTCCCAAATACCATCCGTGCTTTGGGTGCTCTGTCGTTTATTTACCTCCGAATTGGAGTTGCTGCTCTCAGCCGGGGCTGATGCTTGCGCTGATGCTGGTGTTGGTGTTGGCGCTGGTGGAGCTGCTCTAAACGGAGCCAATGGCGTTGTGGGTGCATTCAGTGGCCTTGCGGGTACAACAGGCAGACGCAGTTCATCAATCTCACAGTATCCGTCATCGTCCTCGTGTATGGCCACATCCTCAAGATCGAGTGTCTGCAGTTTGGGCATCATCCTGGAAATGGGTATTTGTGCCTGCGCCTGTGCATGCTGTCTGTTCGGTGGTGGCAGCGGAGGCGGCGACGCGGACGAGGACGAGGACAAGGGCGACGAGGCAGCCAGAGTCGTCTTCTTGCGGAGCTTCTCCTTCTCGTGACAGTGGCCGCAGACCACTGTCGACACGGCGGATACCTCTTGCTCTGGCGTCACGTGCATATACTCGTTCAGCATCTTGGTGAGGATCTGGACCTGGTCGTAGGCGGCCAACGCAATATCAGCACTGTCTTTGGGTGCCTCCGGCATCATGGCAATGTCGACAATCTCATTGAAGTGCTCGACTGGCAAACGGAAGATATCACAAATGATCTTTTGCTTCTCCAGCAAATTGCCTCGTATGGAGGCGTCCAAGCGGCGCAGTCTCTCGCCCGATGTCAGTACCGGCTTGGCGGTATGTGCTGGACTGATGCTGATCTGGATGGCTGTCGGCTCCACCAGCGGACTCTGCATCAGCAGCGTTCGCGTGTTGTTCGAGTTGTTTGAGCAGACAATGCTGGCACTGTCGCGCTTGGAGTGGCCTCCCACCAGCCCGTAGCTCGAGTTGCGCTCCTCGCCTGCCGATTCCCCCTGCCTGGCTGTCTCCCTCACAGACCGTGAGTGGCGCAGAGTGACGTCGTTCTGGTCCGATGATCCATTGGCCGTGCTGGTGGTGCCAGCATTGCCATCGCCACTGCTGCGTATCGACATGGAGCGGTTAACTTCGTTCTGGCTAAGACGCTGCTGCTTGGGCGTGTTGACATAGTCGGCATCGATGTCGCTTGGTCCCGCCGATTCTCGTTGAACATTCCGCAGCTGTACGCCACCTGTGCCGCTGCCGCTGCTGACGTTGCTGTTACTAGTTGCTGGTGCGGGCGTGACTGTGGCTATCGGCAGCAATGGCGCCAATGGTGTCGTTGTCACAGTCGCAGTGGCGGCCATTGGCTGTGGGCACTCAGACGCCAGCTCCAGGGACTCCTTGGTGTTGGAATGCGGTATGGTGGTGACTGCCGGATCACTGCCGATGCTCGTGTCATGGCTATTGGAGGCGTTCTTCGGGCGATGCTTCGAGTGTTGTGCTGCCGCATCGGAGATGTGCTTGAACCAACTGCAAAGGAAATAGAAAATTCAAATCAAATCACAATTTGGGCAAATAAATCCTGGGGCACTTACGTCTTGCACTCGGAACTGCTGGGCGCGCGCAGCTCCAGCATTTGTGATGTCTTTGTTTTGATGAGGAAAAATGAAAACTTGTCGGCCGCCTCCTGGCGCACCAATGTCTCGGCATCAATGCTCATGATGGGGCTAACCGGCTTATTGTTGACCACCAGAGGGGTGTGCAGATTCTTCAGCGAATATTTGTCATCCTAAGGGCACAGAAATCGGACGTGTAAAATGGTTATCCGTGTATAAAATAGACTTGCGAATGGACTTGCCTGTTTGGTGAGTAACACGATCATGTTCTCGAAGAGCAAGCCATGCAGCTGGGTGCTGGGGTTCTTCTTCATTGTCAGGTTGCCGTCGTGTATCAGGCGATGTTGGGTCAAGTCCAGTTTCTTAAACTCCTCCTTGTCATAGGAGGATCTATCTAATTTGCGCTGAATGTTTTGTAGTCTATTCGAATGGGAGGAATATTGTTATTGATTGATTGTTTCTGATGAGACATAATATGATATGATATAATTACTTGTGAGCATCTTCGGCTGTCTTCACGGCCTGATTCACTTCAACGAGTATCCTCTTTGAGGATTCCACGGCACGCTGTATGGCCTCCGCTTCGTCGGTATTCTCGGGCAATACCCGAACCGTGACCTTGTGCAGATTCTCAAAGAGCAATGGATATTTGGTCAGGCGCTGCAAAACGGTCGGCAGCAAGTCCTTCAGCTCGAGGCGACGGCAGGCCTTGTGCGACTCGGACTTTCGCAGCAACTTCTGCAACTGCTCGTCCTTGTTCCGCTTCTCCTTCAACCCCTCAAGGGCGATTTGCTGCCGTGCACAAAACTGTGCCGCATACTCGCACAGAACGTCCCCGGACTGGCCATCAAACATATCCGCGAGTAGGTCCCCAATTTGGTTCACCACGTGATTGTGCTCGATGCGTCGCTGCTTCAACTGCTGCTCGAAGGCACCGTGAATCTCGCGCAGCGACAGCAATGCGGGTGGGAAGAGCAGCAACAGATGGTCCTGCGAGAGCATTCCGCTCTCATAGAGCGGTAGGAAGAACAGCCGGTCGAGCAGTTTGAGTGTGCGTACGTGATTGCGTTCCGTTTGATAAATTTCTGTGCGGAAAAGCGAGCGGAAATTTAATTAATTTTGTTACACAGCCACCGTACACTTTTCTGCGAGACCCACCATTGATAATTTCTTGACGCTTCTTTTCGGCATCGGTGAGGGCTGCAAGCATTTCGGCCGCCACCATTGAACTCCAATCGGCATCATTGAGATCATCCTCGTCGTCGCTCTCGACGTTCCATTGCCGGGGCAGTTGGTGGCCGGCATTCCAAAAGCTCGAATTGCTGGACGCAATGCTGCCACCACTGGGCGCCACACTGCCCTGAAACGAGTCCTGCTGACAGTGCTGCTGGGCATGCTGCTGTCTGAGTAAATAGGAATTCAGGCTCAAATCTCTTGACATGGCCAGGACTCCAGCTCCACTGGCAAGCCCACCAGCTGCACCACTTGCAGCAAAGTGTTCCATCGAAGTGCTGGGACTTTCAGAGCCGCCAGCTGAAGAGAGACTAGAATTGGAACTGGCCACATAGTTGGCATTCGAAAGGCCCAAGTCCAGTTGTTCCTCGCTGTTAATAAATTTAAAAAAATTAACATAAATTATTATAGAGTACCCTCATTATATCGATGCAAAGGTAAGACTACCCTACCCCTACTGTCATGAGCACTGAGTGTTGGAAAACATTGTTTTGGCACAAAGTTAAGACACTTTAAACGGGTCCTGATTTAATTGCTCCTTCACAAAAGCATATGCTGCAAATCGAACCAATTTAGTTTGATTTGCTTGATGAATTCTGCTATCCGCTGCGGTCCCGTTTTCACAGGCCTTAACAATAAAAAATACACTTGAGCTCGTCCAATTGGATCTAGAATTCTGTAAGCACTCGATGCACACTTGAAGCGAAAATACTCTTTAAACTGAATGATTAATATAATTTAACTAGTTTTGCCACAGAATACGATAAGGAATGTTTGTTTATTTGTTTGTTTGGTTATTGAAAAAGATTCCATTTACTTGTAGTTACAGTTAAGAGTCGTCTTGAAACTTTTACTCCGATTGAAGCGTATATTTCGTTCCATTATCTCCGTGTTTGTTCAGATTGTGCTATATTATATCTATTGTATTTTGAGTATGCCGCTGCAACCACGATGAGTCAAAATCCACACGACAACTGTCACTAGTCACTGCACACAAGACACCACCAACGACGGCGAGTGTTGCTCGCAAAATGTTGTACCATGTGGAAGCCAGTCAGTCAGTCAGTCCAGTCACTCATGCAGTTTGTCAACAGGAAACGATGAAATTACGTTGGGTAGAGAGAAAGACAGAGAGAGAGAGAGAGAGAGATGATGATGCCTGGGGCCAGGAGTAGCCAGGATGGGATGGGACTGACGATGGGATTGGCCTGACCTGGCCTGGCCTGGCGTGGCCTACATAACGCTGCAGAAAGCGAGGCGGACAATATAATCGATGCCAATGCCGGCGCGGCGTCTAATCAACTATCCACAGTGACTGCTAAGCTAAATACATATACGTTAATAGTAGCCGTAAACAAAAGTAGACGGTCCCGACCAACATGTCGAAGCGAAGCCCGAATGCCCTAACTAACAAGGCTAGACCAATGCCCTGAGGCATACCCTCAGCATTTATATCTTGATTCGGACACAGGGAGCAGAAGTGAACGGCCCCTCACTTTGGATTAATTAAAAAGGGAAATTAAAGCGCATCCTTTCGAGTGAATTTCAAATGGGGAAAATGAATGGAAAATTTTGCAGCGACACAGCAGCGGAAGAGGGACGGTGGGAGGGAGTGCGAGTGCGACGGCGAGGGCGAGTCCGAGTCCCATATTGATTGCATTGCGACGCAATTCGCATTAATTAGTAAAATTAATATCCGGTTACTTGTGCTCCCAGACAACAGACAGCAGACAGTGGCGCTCATGAACACAGAAAGATAAATGTTTTAGTTGAAAGAATTTAGGGAGCGGCCAGGCAATGTCCTTGGAATGGGCGCCAGAAGAGAGGTAATCGTTATAGGGGGACGGTGAAATCGATGCCACCAAAACTTACTTGGGACGTGACGACAAACTTGGATCAGAGGTCTTGCGGCGACTGTTGCGGTTCCTTTTGTTGGACAAGCGCTCCTTATACGACTCCGAGCGATTCACAGACACTGGCGCGCTCTTGTGCTGCGGATTCTGGGTGTATCTGCGCGAAGGATCGAAAGGATAACGTGTTAAAGAGATAGAGTCAAAGTAGATCAAGTTGTAGTGCCATTTACCGTTCCCTGCGCGCATCCTTCTCCGCTGTATCCGGTGCATTCAGCTCGGCAAACGCACTCAGCCCGGCAGATACCGAACCACTGCTCGATGGAGCCGTCGATGCCACACTCGTGGACAGGTCCATGGGGCAAATGGCGCCGCCACTTGGGTTAATACTATCGTTGGCGCTGCTGCCATGAAACGAACTCTGCAGGTCAGTGCTGTTCAGCGCCGAGGTGTTGCACGAGGCATTCCCATTCGACCGCATCGATATATTTGCATCCGGTCGACGATCCGAAGGCTGTCGCACAATCGACGACTGACCGCGCTCTGAAATCCCAGAGAGAGCGTAGGAGAGGTAAGTGGCTGGCGACTAGACTCGAGAGTGTTCAAGACTTACCCGGCGTCATGTCAACGTCCAAGTCCTCATCTTGCCGACTGCGTTTTTCATCTAAAGAATGGAAATAAAAGGAAAATATGAATTAATTCAACAAATATTAAATATTAATTAAATTTTAAAATATTAAATAATATGATATATAATTATTTTGGACTTACTTCCAACTACATCGCTGGTACGTGGTCGAATCTTGCCCATAAATTTACTAATCTTATCATTATGGGCAATCCGCTTGGCCTGCGGCAATGGGCCGGGACAGCTCTCGTCCAGAACTTTGGAGCACTGACGATGTATATTCAGTTTGCAGTCTACAAAAGGGGTGAGCAAGTATTAGCCCGGATTAGTTCGGAATGGGAACAAAATATTTGAGAGTTACTCACCTGTACAATGATATCCTTGGGGGCTCACTCCCCAGATAATCGTTTGACAATGATTGCAGTGCGTCACTTCATAGTATTGACGCAAAATCAATGCGTGACCACGAACATTCATCTACAAACGAGGATCACATGTTGCATATTTACGAAAAGATCATTCAGCCATTGTGTTTGTACTCTCACCTTGCGATTTTTACCCATTATACGTGACTTGAAGCTCTTGTCTCTGCTGACAAAGTGGTGCACACGTTCCACAATACTGTTCGGATGGGGACGGGTGTTGAAAATGCGATAGATGACCGTTGATAGAGCCGAGCATAGGGCCAGTTTGCGCACATCCTCGGTCGGTGAATCCTTCTCAAAGTCCTCGCTGTAAAACAAATTAAATATAGAATCAAAGACTCCTCGAGCAGATGGATGGCAACTCACGTTAGCAATTGAAGATTGGGCATTAAATACTTGTCGATGATTTGCTCTCGCTGCTTGTCCGTCTTTGCTTCGGCCAGCTTCTCATCCGTCGGCCCGTAGATGGTGCCGAGGCCGGCGGTGCGCTTCTGCTGGAACTCTCGCAGTTGCTCGCTGATCAGATCTTTTGCACGCTTGCGGCTGCGCAGGAAGACTGTGCGCAGGATCTCCACCTTGTCGAATTCCAGCTGCAGCACATTGTCCACTTCCCTGGCCAGGGACTCGTCCTGGCGGTACCACGAGAGCGGGGCGCGCGGCACAAGGAATGTCGAGTGTATCTCGTACGCCCACTTGCGCATATCCTTCGAGGTGCCCTCCTTGTAGAGCTCTGTGATCAGGTAGAACAGCAGCGGTGCCGGCTCCGAATTCGACAGCACATAGTTAAGGAACACCGCCAGGAAGGTGACGTTCTCCGCCTCGAGCAGCCGTGTGAGATTGTTGAACGGCCCGTTCTCGTCGATGAAGGGCCCCTCCTGATCGGATGAGTTCTCATCCTCCATCGAGATGATCTCCTTCTGTGTGTCGTTCGACTGTGCCGCCTGTATCGAATGGCTGGAATGTAGGGAAGTCGGTATCGGCGACGAAGCGCCTGCCATTGGCGTATAGTGATGTGATTCAATGAAGATTCCAGCTCCGCCCGATCCGGCAGCTCCCCTGCACTGTTCGTTCGGATCCTCTGGCAGCGTCATGTGCGAACTGGTCAGATAGGGTGGCGGCGGTGTTCCTGGCGGTGTCACCTCCCCATCCTTCTCCACAATCTCCCACGAGCCGGAAGTGGTTTTCGTTAGACGATCTGCAGAATTTTGGGAAAGATTAATTAAAGCTTCCTCTGGGCAACGATTATCGAAGGATTATCTCACCTGGATGTCGTGGATGCATATTGTCCGGTGAGGAGCCAACGCGTCGATGTTTCTTCTTGCCCAGGTTCGGTGTCTGTCCCAGGGCCTGTCGTGGGGTTGGCGAGGGAGGTATAAATTGGGTGTTGGAATATGAACAAAATAAAAGAGAAGGCTATCCATGATCTAAACATTTCTCATAGCCCAAAATTGTGGCACAAGAATGCGCGTCTAGCGTATATATAATACAAATTATTCCTGCATTTAGTTACTCTGCCAACAAAATTCTAAGTCTCGAATACAAAACAAAAAGAAGCCCACATAAATGACAAGATAATTTCCAATTTCCGCACATACATATACACACACACATACATACGTACGATGGATAGTATCTGTATCTGTATATCTGTTGAGTGTGTGCTCGAAAGATTGTGTTTGTGAGTTTCGGTTGCGGTTGCGGTTAGTGGCAGGCTAGCACAAAAGCAAAGTAAAGTTAATGTTAGTGTTAATGTTAATGTTTATGGTTAGGCTAGAGAGGAATGAAGCTTCAGGCCTGGCTAGCAGCAACCAGGCCTGCATTTAAGTATGTTAAGTAAAAGCATGAGGGACACAGTTAAATGTTAGAGAGATGGAGAAAGGCAGTGAAGGATTAAAAGTTACGAGTGCTTTTTTTTCAGAGGTGATCGATCGATTGGCTGGCTACTTACGGCTGTGGCCTGGCCACTGCTTAACTGCTGCTGGTGCTGCTGATGCTGCTGGTGCTGCTGCAGCTGCTGGACAATATTCGGCCGCTGGGAGAGCGGAAAGGCCGCCTTCAGGTTGTCGCTCTGCACGGCTGTGCACGTGGACACCAGAGGATAGTTGAAAACGCTGTTCAGAGAGTTGGGCTGGGCCAGATTCTGGCAGCTGCCGCGGCTCATATCCTCCGACATCATGCCCGGCAGTCGAGGGGGCAATGGTGGCGGTCCACCGTCCACTTCGAGCGACCCACCTGCTGCTCCTCCGGTGGCACACGCCGACTCCATTTGCAGAAACATTTGTGTGGACATCTTTGGATCGGACAGGGCCTTGGTCTTGATCTTCGATCGCTTGGACTTGCTGGCGTTGCTGCTGGGACTGTTGTCGTTGCTGTTGCTGCCGCTGCCGCCCAATTGCGATCTGTTCAGCTGGGGACTGGTGGCTCTGTCCAGATCGGAGACGGGCGCCACCAGATGCCCGCTCTGTGGTGATGCATTGCCGTTCTTCAGGTCGAGATTAAGCTGCCTGGGAGGGTTTCGTTGCGGCAGAGGTGGCGGCACATCCTCTTCGATTAGGCTCTTGGAGATAAGGAATTTATTCTTGCTCTTCGAGCCGGCAGCTGACTTGGGCGTCTCCTTGAAGCGATTCTGCTGCAGGAGCTGTTGCTGCAGCATCTGCTGCTGCTGTAGCTGTTGCAGGTGCGGATGGAAGAACGGTGTGGTCGGTGTGGATGTCTGCTGGTGCATTGACTGGGACATGGCCTCGGCCTGGTGCTGGTGCTGCATCCGCTGGTGCTGCAGAAAGTCCGCCGTATTATTGAACGGCGAGGAGGCAACAATGTCCTTGTCTATCCGGTTCTTGCGTGTGCCCAGCGACAGGGACGAGAGAGAACGCGGCAGTAGGGAGAGGAATGCGGGTGAGGAGTGGTGTGCTAGGGGCTGCTGTGGCAGTGGCTGTTGCTGTTGCTGCTGATGCTGATAGTTGTGGCTGTGGAGATGATGGAATTGCTGATGCTGATGCGGATTGTTGTGAGTGGCGGACGTAGACAAGTGTTGGATTTGATTGGGCGTTAGTAATGCGGTGTTCTTGTTGCTCGCGGCTGCTTGGAGTTTAATTGTTGGTGCATCCTGCAGTTAGGACAGTTCGTTAAGACAGCACAAAATGGAAGAGAAGAAAGAGAGATCATGTATCATCCATCATCCATCCATAACATCCGAAGCTACTTCGGTGCTCCACAAATCTCATACCAAAAACATTTTCTACTTTATTTAGCGACAGCTTCGCGCCACGTCTGGCTGGCAGTTTGGTTAGATTTTTGTTGGGAGGTTGGGATTAGCTTAGCTTAATATTTTCCTGCGACAGAACCGGGAACGGGGGGAAAACACACGGACCGACAGACGCCTGCTCTTGTTTGGGGGCACTCACCTCGGCTCCCACTTGATGGAGCTGTTCTCGCAGCTTACGGATATTTGCCTCCGACAGCTTGTAGCTGGGATTGTTCTGATCGCTCTTCAGTTGCTCCAGATTCAGCTTCTCCTGCTCCAGCATTTTCTGCAGCGTCTGTATCTTGTACGATTCCATCTCACGGCGCTTGATGCTCTGCAAATCAATTTAGTATTCAATCATTCAAGCTTGCAAGCGTCGCCAATCTGTTCTTACGTCGACCGGCTGGGGTCCTGTAATGGATGCGGTCCGATCCCTTCCGGATAGAATCGGTGTCATGGGCGTGCTCACCACACCAACGGACGCTGGACGCGTCATCTTCTGCCGCTTCACGGCCAACTCCACAATGGTTGAGGCTGCAAAAGGAGCGAACGAGGGTGTGGGGGGAAAAAGGAACTTTGAGTTAATTGTCGAAATAAAATATATATAAAAATTCCACAATGAACCGGATAACCCGGGAAATCCCACGGTCAAAATTAAAGATGTTTATGGTTAAGATTCTCAAGATATTGGGATTCGCTGGAACCGTATTATTCATCAAAGAGTTGGGCAACTCGGACACTGCTTCTGCACTGGTCGACTGCAATCAGGAGGAACCACCAGGTGCCGCTCCCATTGAGCTGGCCAAGGATGGGAGCAGGAAGATCCTCTTCGATGAGGATGATAAACGGGATCTGAAGCGCAAGACGGACGACTTTAAGCGAAAGTATTGCACTAAAGGCGGCATCTGTGAGCCTCCGCCACCAAAACCCTTTTCGGAAAGCATCGCAGACGCATGGAGCGACACAGTGAGGGCTCTCAAGAAAATACCCGCCTTTTGGGGCGGTGTGGCGAGCGACTTGGGCGACAGCATCTGTCGGTTGTTCAAGGGAGACGATAAGTAGGCGACGCCACATACCGCTCATCACAATAATTCATCAGAAATCAGGCAAGAAGTAAAAGTGTACCAAATTATCATTAGCATGGCCTCTCAAAAAATAGCTCGTATGTGTGGACTGTTCACTGGACTGGCGATGTCTTCGGTTGACGCCAAGGGACTGTCACTGTCCCCCGTAGTACATGCCATGGACCAGAGGCCGTCATTCGATGCCGAGGAACTCTCGTCGTCCACGGAGGGCAGCTTTGTGGCCCCCTACAAGTGCAATTTGGCCATTCAGCGTGGCTTCTACTTCTCTCTCCGTATGCCCGACTGGGCCTCCCAGTTCAAGAGGCAAACCCACGACATCCTGGCCACAACAATGCAAGAACCCATTGCGTTGCCAAAGGAGAAAGAGGGTAGCTCTTCGAGCTCTCAGAAGAAGCTGCGAGGATGCTTCTATGAGGAGCCACTGGATTCAAAAAACAGCATTCCCCGAGAGGACAGCAAGCAAATCCGAACGCCCAAGATCAAAGACGACATAACATGCGGCAAACGTGTGCCCGTCTAGATGGCCACCCTTTACCCTTCATCCTTAATCCAAATTCACAATAAAATAGAAATTTCGAAACAAGATTTTGGGCCAGGATGATTATCGACTTTGTTGTGCGGGCAGGCGTCGTGTATGCGCTGGTTGTGGCCACCAAACGTTTGGGCATTTGGGGACCAGCGGATGAAACGCAGGAGATCTACAACAACACCACGGAGAAGATTGAACCGTATGCCGAGCAGGCACGTCGGAAGCTGAAAATATGTGCGCCACGGCCACCGCCCGACGGCAGCTGGAGGTTCTCCGGTGTACACTACTACAACCAGGTGGTGATTGCCTTCTTCGAGGTGCTCAGCGCCGTGCCCACGTTCATGCAGCAGTGGCTGGAGGCGGTGCCCGGTCTGATTGGCTCCCTCATCGAGCGCATTCGCAAGTATTACAGCGACTTTATGGCCAAGCGATCGAAGAACGAGGTAACCATCTCCAAGAAACACATCGATGAGAGACCCCTGGTGCAGCCGATTAAGCCCGCGCCCGATTCGAAGTGCAAGTGTGGCCAGCGGACGAGCCCGGGCCTGGTGCCCAACGATGGGACGCTATCGTCGTTCTGCAATGACAAGGCCTGTCCCAAGACCCAGGTTCCGTGCAAGGAGCGATTCAAAGATGACTTCATCTACAAGCCGCGAATGCCCAAGAAGCCGCGGTGCGATTGCCCCGTCTGCAAGAAGCGGCAGGAGGCGGGCTGGGCAGACAAGAAGCGCAAGTGTCCGAGTGTTCCGCCGAACTCCGAAAGCCCCCCCGCCGCCAATCATCATTCCGATCCGAAGCCCAAGAAAAAGTGCAAAATCTGTCCTGACCCCCCTGCTGCTGGTTCTGGTGATCATCCAAAAGAGTGCGACTGACGCAAGCGACTCTCAAAATTCGGCAGCATTGACTAAGAAAATGTACAGCCCGTGAGCAATATATTCCACTGGGCGATTACAAACCTTTTATCAGACTCACGACCGTGGGATGCTTCTCCAGGCGCACTTCCTGTCCGTTCACCTGAAAGTGGAGACCAGAAACATGAGCAACTCCCGTCCAATATTAGGTACAGACCACACACAACAGACCTTCAGTATCATATCACCAGCGACGAGACCAGCAACCTGGGCTGCTCCGTCAGGCTTAACGCTCTCCACAAACACTGGATTGTCGCCGGAAACCTGGAGGATAGAACCACAACGAATCAGAATCCGAAACAGAGCTGGCTGCTGCACCTTCACACTCACCTTCATCCCATATCCGTTCTCATCCTTACGCACTGTCAGGGTTAAATACTGAAAATTTTTTGGTAATGCTAAGCTTGGCGTCGTTGGTGTCGTCGCTGGCGTTGTGCCCTCGCCCGTTGTCGTTGTCTGGGGATGGTTTCCCATGCCCGTGCCCCCGATGTGTGTCGTCAGGTTGAGGCTACTGCGATCTGCAGGCCCAAGCAGAGGATTATCCCCGGTCATGTTTCCTACATTATTATTATTATTATTATTAATGTGGGTTGTGGGTGTGGCTGGTGCTGTGCCACCAGCAGTGGCTTCACCATTCATTTGGCTCTGTTTATTCGCCTGCTGGTAGCCGGCTGGCAATGGCGGTGTTTGTGGGGGCACGGAACTGCTCTGACTCTCCCTATCCTTATCCTTGTCCTTATCTTTATCTTTATCTTTATCCTTGTCTCTGTGGCTACTGAAACTGCTGGCCAGACTGCTCAGACTGCTTGCCAACGATGGGGATCGGGGTATTTTCGATTTATTCGCCAACTGCTTCTGCTTCTGTTTGTTTTTTGAATTCTTCACAGATTTCTGTTTGGGTGATGGCAGCTCTGGCACTGAATCCACAACAACAACTGCTGCCGTTGACGCAACCACAGATGGCACAACTGTTCCAGTGGCAGTGGCAGTGCCAGTTCCAGTTCCCGTTCCCGCGTTGCTACCACCGTTCGCTGTACTAGTTGTGGCGATTGCTGATGACTCCGAGGGCTGCTGCTGCTGCTGCTGAATGCTTGACTCTTCTGGCAGCTCCTGAACTTCATCGTAATCATGTTCGTCGGTGCACAAATCTATTAACCTACAAAGATAAGGAATGAGAGAATAGTTGCATCGTTTAGTAAAGGATTCCCAAAAAGGAAAGCAAAGCAGTGTTATTGATTAATTAATCTTGTATCTGGTATGTTGTTGTGTATGGTGGACGAAGGTCTTTCAGTTACCGGAACCACAAACAATTGACATTCTGTGATTAGCAAGATTAGTGGATAATGAAGAGACAGACCACACAGAAACGACATGTAACGAAAGTCATGGCCAGCGACTGCCTGCCTGCCTTCCTCTGTCTTTCCGTTCTTTGTTTCGGTCTCTCTTTTAATTGAGCTAAAATTAAATCAGCCCAGAGAATAGATACAGTTTAATTGATGTTTATTTGATCGTTTTGCATGTGAATGGAATCTCTGCTGGCTGTGCCTTTGCTCTGGACTGCCATAAAATCTCATTTCCCGCCTGCCGAATCCATCAAACAAAATTATGATATATTTCCATAGCAGCCGAATAGCAGACCCAAAAATAAAACCCAATGTTTACCTTAACGCTGATCCGAGGAGTGACCCCCACTGCCAATCCAATAATACAACAACGTATTCCCCCTGCCTCTATTGGTGGTGGTCTTTGAGGAAGTCTGACTGCATCACATCACAAAACGATACGATGACTAGTAGTGGGACAGTAAAACCTGTTAAGGCCCACAATGTCAGGCAAACAAATTGAGTAACACATTCATTCCCATACCATACCCCCCCATCCCAACTTAGCAGTCGATATAGTTAACTGATTTTGCATACATATGTATGTATGTATGTATTATATGCTCTGTCTCTCAATGGGTGTTCGCTTTCACACTAACCTTTCATTTTCAACTGACCAAAAACGATATCTATTGAGGCTAAAACTTACCCCAGACAGCAGCAGCAAAATAAAGGTAATAGTAGAATGTGAAAATTGGCCGCTCCTTAGTTTTAGTTTTTGTTATATGTGGCGGGGGGGTATTAAGTCATCGAATGTGGTTGAACCACGAACCACCAAAACCAAAAACAAAAACAACCCCCATTGGAGCGAAGCTATGGCCAAAAGCAATCAGAAAAGCAGCCCGGACTGCTGAAATCTGGATTCCCTTGCCCCATTAGTTTTCCACCGACTAATCTAGCTAAGCAAATAAAATGGTTCGTCATTAATGGACGGCACTGTCCCCCCAAAGCTTATAATATACGAACGAACGAGAGTGTATGCCATATGAGCATATGTCATACTTTTGGATACGACGAGAGTGAATACGACCATGGGGAGGAAAATATACATCGAACTATACATATATTACTTTACGGAGATAAAGAATTATCGTCGTTTTTCACAATTCAAACTACGCGTATGAGTAATGTGTGGATATCTCCTCCGCTTGGGTCTCCCATCAGAATACAGCATCTGTGAGCAGCATTCTGGGGCATTCATTCTAGGCTAGGGCTTTAGCTCACCGTTTCTTGATTGATGGGTCATCCATAGGGTTGATTCCTGCGCTGGCTGCTGGTGGGTTGAAAATTCAGCTTGCAATCAGACGCGGGTCAATGGTGGTGATCCTCCTACTCCTCCCCAGAATCGGGGGTGGAACTGCCCTCGGAGCACGGCACGTCCCGGGGGCTGAATCGTAGGGTCGCGACAACGGTGGTGGCTATTTTTATATGTTCTTGCGAAAAACGTACACTGCACTGTTCGGAATTATTCCAGAGCACTCACTGCACGAAGATAATTTAATTGGGTTTGATCTAGTTCTGGATTCTGACTTCTGGCTTCGGGCGGCTGTTTGTCTGTTTTTTTGCAGCTGTTTGTCTAGTTTTCCGTTTTCCGTTATAATTATTATTGATTTTATTGCATTTTTGTAATAATATTTCGCTATATTTCTTTTCACTCCAACCTAAACACACACAAACAAATAGAAACACACACACACATTATGAGGGGGTGGAGAAGAGGGAGGGACGACCACGAACATGCAACGATCTCCTTGCAGTTCCATTGTTTTCATTTCAATACAGTCATCTCTTTCGCTCCTCCTTGCCTGCCCCCGCCGCTCACTCTCACACTTCCGTTAACGTCTGCGCTCTGGCGCTCTGTTATTTTCTTGTTGTTGTACTCTTTTTCTTTTTTTTTTTTTTGCTGACTAGTTTTCACGAAACACTCGAACGAATGACGACGACCGACGCCGATTGGGGAGGATCGGGCTGGGGGTAAAACAAGTTTTGGCCGAAAAAATAAATACTAATACAATACTAATGGGTCAGAATGGACAGGCGCAAAACGCATATACATACATGCGAGAATATATCCCTTAAGAAATATCCATAGAGTGCACAATCGTTAAAGTACAGATATTTGATGTTCTCATCATCGCAAACAGCTGATTGTTCAATTAACTGCTTTTCAGGGGAGGCGAGGGGAGGGAAAATTATCACAGCGGGGTACACTCTTATCGCACTGATCTCAAACGTGTATACACAAAATTAAATCAAACCCTGCAGTTTCACTCCTTTCATAATTAAACGCAAATATTTAATTGAATAAATGTGTATACATACAAACACACACTAGACGTGTTTGTGGGGGTGCGAGTGCGATCATCGCCGCAAACGCATTTTGTGTGAAATTTTTGTCTGTGTGTGCGCGTGTGAGTACACATTTAGATGCGCGGGTGTGTGTGCGCCTGTGCCTCTGTGTTTGAGTATTGAACTCTTGAACTGCAGTACGTACATCGTTTTAATTCGATTTTAGCGAAAGGCGGCATCAGAGCCCAGGCGACGGGTAAATTAATGGAAATTTGATAAACAGCGACGAGTTTTCTTTCAATTCGCGTCTAACAAGTGGCGGTGGCAGCCATATTGTTTTGCTGAGCTGCTGTTGGGTCATCATACACAAACACACCAACAGTAACTCACTTGTGGCTGTGTGTGCGCGCCAGCGCGTATGTACGTGCCCCTATATGTATCCTTATGTATGTGTTCAATAGGTTAGAGATCGTTTTTAGATGAACTTAGGCCGTAATAATTTTCCAGCATTGCACACACGCGAACCGACTTTTGCATTTTGATATATCACCTTCACTTTAGGTACACAGCTATGTGTGCATACTCATCGTAAATACGTACATATGTGTTGTATATATGCAGTACATGAACAAATCTTATTTATTGCCCCTGCCAGAGTGAGCTCACAACCCGAAAACGACAACGAACACGGAACGGGTAGCAAGCTGCGCATCATATCATATCATACATATCGTTCTTTCTTACTTTCGCTGGGCATCGTTGCCTACTAACGATGGCGCATTGATTCCATATATGTACGCACGCGAAATAACAGCGCACTTATTGATATTAATAAATATTCTACAGCAAAACAGAGAAAATTGTTTTTAGCGCTCAGCACGCACGACGACCAGTGTGACCGCGGGCTTATCGACCGAATATACCGCCAGACCCTCAGAAATATACCTTGTCATTATCAAAATATACCGGAAATAGACTGACTGGCATGACAAAATGCCTTGATATTTCTCGATTTTGATATTCGGTTTAATATTACTAGTTAGTTAGCACTCTGAGTCCTAAAAAAATAATTTTGTCCGCTTCATCAATAAATTTTGTACAAGATTTGTTAGTTTTCAAAACTCCTTTTCATTGGATTGTTTACATTATAGGGTTCAAACAAAAACGGCCAAAGTATAAAACGTAAGGTATTACCTGTGCTTCGCTGCTACCAGTTCGACTTTAAGTCTAGTCTAAAAGTACCACTACTCTGTGTACTATCGATACTTATTATCTAAATTAACGTTGAATTTCAAATAAAGGTCTGTATTGAAAAAATCTGAAAAATAATGGCCTCTTCCGGAATATGCTGAGTCTGGCAACCATAAATGATTTGAACAGAAACAGCTACAATTTCGCAATTATACATAGTTTTCATATCTTTCATTCTAAATAAACAGATTTATCAAAAACAGAATAAATTCAACCCCCCCCGATATGGTGCACAAAGCCAAAATAAATACCAGACTATTCGTGTGTATCGTAAACTGTGTATTTTTTTTGTGACGCAGACATTGGGGCGC
The DNA here is from genome assembly GCF_018151105.1 of Drosophila obscura. Taxonomy (NCBI): domain Eukaryota; kingdom Metazoa; phylum Arthropoda; class Insecta; order Diptera; family Drosophilidae; genus Drosophila; species Drosophila obscura. Next base: position 7,628,330 of record NW_024542774.1, on the reverse strand, counting down.
GGGTCGTTTGCCAAACAATAGTAGGGCATTGTCCTCCTGAGATATTGCGTGCAAACTAGAAGCCCTTTCCCAGTGCCCTAGCAATACATTTTTGTGTATGTATGTATGTATGTACATGTAAACACTATGACACATCGTCATTGTTGAGGCAGTAAAATACCATTGCAAATAAGTAAGAGAGAATTAATGCTATAAATGCATAATGGAAGTGTCCATTGCCCTCATCCGTGCGCCGGAAAGCGGCGCACGACTGGCGTCATGAGCTGCACTCGTCGACAGCCAGCGGCGTATCGGCCAGGCCCGTTGTGCTAGGCTCCGGCTGGAAATCTCCGACGACATCAGCTCCGGGGTCATCAATGCCATCACCAATTGTCAATGTGGGGTCAATTATTCGAATGTCCGCCAGATTCGCATACTGCATCTCGCTTGCGAGCCGTTCAGCTATCTCCAGGTCCGACGTGGAACCACTCGGCGGGTGCTTTGCCTGCAGAAGTTGCAAGTGGTAGTAGACGCCCTCGTCGTCTATCGCATAGAACTGCGAGAACTTGGCGTCGGTGAAGAACTGTTTGGCCTCGTTGCCCACAAACTTGATGCAAGCCAGCAGCTCCGGCCGGATGGCGTTTCCCCGCTTGTTCCGCCACAGTTCTGACTCCGGCTGGGTGTCCCGAACGGGCTGCCTCGAATAGGCAACAAATGGCGGCGGCTCTAACTCCGACATGTCCGAAACAATGGGAGCCGCATCGACAGCATCCTCATGCGTGACACTGTGCTGCCTGTGGCGTCGGCTGCGTCGTATGGCCCGCTGCTCAACCTGGTTGTTCCGCATGTAGGTGACGTTCCAGAAGCACAGCTGCTCCGCACAGCTAACGAGCAGCAGTTTGCAGGGCGAGAAGCGTAGCTGTCTGATGCAATGCTCGTGCACTCCCTTTATGCTGTAGACCAGCTGAATGGCAGATCCTGCCAGGGAGTAAAGCTGTTGGTGCACACATTAAATGGATTATAAATAATGGAAATATAAGAAAGAAACATTATCTGTGTCCCACCTCGATCATGGCACTCTCGAAGCCCAGCGCAAACAGACTAGCGTCATCTGTGGCAATCAGATAACTAATTTTTGCCTCCTCTGTGATCCGTTTGCTGCAGATGATATCGTTCCTAAGTGCCGTGTCGGTGAAGCTGAATCGGGAAACCTATAGGGCGCGGCATTTACTTTTAGTTTTGTTGGAGTTTTTAGCATGTGTCGCACTCACCTCAATGGTGTTGTTCCCGAAGGCCAGAAAGAGGAGACCGTTCTTCAGGTCGAAGCCAACAAGTTTTTCGTCAGACTCCTCCAGTGCGATGCGTGCCATCGGATTGGATAAGTCCAATTGCTGGAATAAACAGTTTAAATAGTCAGGGAATCATTCAGTCTCGAATAGAATACGCCTGCACTTACAAATACACCGTGCTGGGAGAACAAGAGCAGAAACTTTCCACCCAGAAGACAGGAATACTTGGTGTCCAGCTCCAAGTAGAGCGGCCAATCCACTGGCGAGCCGTTGCCAGCCACTGGCCTCTCTGGCTGTAGCTGGAATATCACAGTTTTGCATGGACCGTGTGCCGATGCCACCAGCAGCTGGGAGTTGATCTGCTTGAGGTAGTCAATGCGATCCGTAATAAACTGTTGGGGCAGCACCGCATCCCGGTTCACATCGATGATCACCCCGTCCATGTAACCGACAAATATGTGATCATCGTCGTGGGCGGATATTGCGGTAATGCGCGTTTTGCTGGCCGCATGCGTGGGTGTGATCGTTGACCAGGACGAAATACTGGACCTTCGGCGTGCACTTGGATCTGCAGTGGTCTCAATCTGATGGATACGCTCCTTGGAGTCCACGGCCAGCAGTTGAGACCGCCTGCTGGTCATGTCCAGCAGCGAGCGCAGATAGACATTGGGCTCGAGGCAAGCCCGTGTCATGCCCCTTGTCTCGTCCACGTTGTGGACCCACGTAATACCCGAATCCATGCTGCGCAGAGTGTGGACGTGCAGCAGCCGTTTGCCCTTGGCCCCACAAAGTACAATGTACTTGTAAATGGGATCGTACAGCTCATAAATGTCCACGCACTCGATGTGCTCGCTAACATTGCTGCGCAGCACCGGATCGGACATCTTGATGTCGTACACAATGAGGCCCGCCGATGTGCCCAGGATCAGATAGCGGCCATCTGCTGATCCCTTGGCGCAGTTAATGTAACTCCTGTCCGGCAGCTGCACAGGCTCCGACTGGAGCCGCACCAGAGGCTGCTGATAGTCGCCAGGCTCAAATGTCAGCCGCCACACGCTGTACCTGTGAATTAGCAGCAGCGTCGAGTGCTGTCTGCGTTCGGTGTAGGCTTCAATCGCCAGCGGTGGGTCGTTGTGGACATCGTAGCCACTGAGCTCTGGCTTGTCCCCCGATCCGTTTTGCAGATCCCAAACGGTGAGCGTGCAGTCGGCGGTGCACATGACATAGTAGCGGTTCAGCACCTGAACGAAGCAGCGCACTTGAAGCTGATTCGTCTTGAGGGTGGGCGTATTGGAGGACTTGAACACGTGGTCCCTGTCATCCCACTCACAGATGCAGACGTCGCCGTTGCTGAAGACCACATGCAGCTGAATCTTTGCGTCGCCCACTGTTGCCTCCTCGTTCAGGTGGAACGCCACAATGTTCTGGTCAATGCTCTGGTAGCTGTTCATGGCGCGCTTGGCAACGCCATTCACCAGCTGCTTGTACGAACGCGTCGCCGCATACTTCCGCAAATGGGCAAGGTGTGGCGGCCGTACACGCTGGCGACTTCCGCTGCTGTGTCGCCGGCCAAAGCACTCGGCCCACAGCGACCAGAGCTTCACACTGCCATTGCTGTGGTGCGTGAGCAGGTGCTTCTGTTGATTGAACACGGCCATTTTCAGGATGTTGCTGCTGTCGTTGTCATCCTTCAGCAGATACGTGTCCTCCGCCTCCAGTGAAACGTCGGTCAGCAGCATTTGATTGCTGGCCAGAGCCATCAGGCAGAAGTCATTGTTCAGGTATAGCGCGTGTTGAACCTCATTCTCCCCCAGGTTGATGATCTGCCGATGCTGATGAAAGCGACCACTACAAAAGGAATGTTAAGCCGTGATTGTAGTAGTTTAATTACGAGCAAAAAACCATTTACTTACTGCTCTGTGAACCAAACTTGATCGCCGAAACGCTGCACCTGTCGGTAGGCCTCCGCGTAAATGGCCTCCTCCTCGTCCATCAGAGCAATGCGCAGCAGGCGCGTAAACTTGGAGCGTATGAGATTCTCCTCAATCTTTGGCAAGAAATCCAGTAGAGCATTCACCAGGCGCCCAAACTTGGGATCATTGTCTAGATGGCAGCACCAAAATGGGGTTAACTTAATGCACATTTCAGGAACGAAGGGAATGCATACCGACTATGAAGGATCTGTAGAATTTCAATTGTTGCAAAGTGTTCAGTATCGAGCCACTGGCATTCCATGCTGTCGTATCGTGTCGTATCTTTTGCTCAAGAAATCGAAAGTCAAGAAATATCTTGCGGAACAGAGCCACGCTCTCGGCGTGCTTCAATTGGGTCAGATGATGGCCAATATGGCAATAGAAATAGCTATCCAGGTAGGGCACCGTCAGATCGTCATCATCGTCGAATGCCTTTGTGATGCTGACGCCGCAAGAAACAGAATAGAATTTTGGATTGTAAATGGAATACTCTATGGAAATCAGGGACTCAATATAATACGCACTTGTAATGATCAACGATTCGTTGGTGGAGTGCAGCAGCGTTATCCACCTCAAGTTTCAACTCCGAGTATATCGCGGGTATACTTATGGTCGAGTCATGGGTCTGCTTCTCCACCAAGGAGTATCTGTGCAACTTATTCACCACCACCATCGGATCGTCGCTATCTGATTTATCGTCCGACCAAACCAGAGATAGGAGCTGCATGCGAATAAAGATTCAAGATTAGATCATTTATTTCCAATGGAACCAAACAAGACACTCACATGGATGGGTATGCGGGCCGATGCAGGGAAAATGAAGAGGTTATCGAACATATTCCTATTTATAAACGGCTCCAGTACCTTCAGTGAGCTCTCGATAATGCTCGTCAGTTTATTGCAGTTCACACTGCGAGGAAAAAAAAAGATATTTAAGCGATTGTAAAAAGGGAATTTCATTATATTTTGCCACACTCACTCTTTCCAATTATCCCACGTGGCCAGGCCGTCGCGTATGCTCTCCGCCATAATGCTCAGGTTGCGTGGATTTGTCGTCGCCAATTCCCGGGGCAGATCCTCTGGCCTGCAGTGGAGATACTTGACAATTAACGACTCGGCCTCGTGCTCCGTGAGGGCATCCTTTAGCGGCACATGCTTGGTGGTCGCCGCGGACAGGTAATCGGTGACGCATTTGTAGCGTGTGGTCAGGAGTATCTTGCAGCCGACATTGAACGCCTTCCAGGTACGAACGCTCTGCACATTGCGCAGCACCAGCAGACAGTTTTCGTATGGTTTGCTCTTGAGCAGGCGCCGCAGTTCGACTTTCACGCTGTCAATGCGTTGCATGATGTTCCAGGTGCCAGAGTCACATCGGCCGCTCCAATTCGGCTCGATCTGGTGGAGTAGTGTGAGTAGCATTTCGAGATCTGCCTCGGGGCTGTTGCAGTTCTTAACGTTCAGCCAGAATATCTTAAAGTCCATCTTCTGCTGCACCTTGTACGAGCAGCATACGTCGAGCACAAGCCACTGCTTGCCGGAGCCCAGTGGGCCATCGACGAGGACATTCTTGGCTGGCCTCAGCTCCAACAGAGCCTTGGTCAAGTCCAGATACTGTCCACAGAACGTACATATATTGAAAAACAATTTAAAGTTTAAACATTTTATTAATCGAATATCTTACCGGTTTCAGGCGCGGCACATTGTACTTGGAAAAGACCTGGTTGTCATTGAACAGGCGATCCCGCTGCTCTACGTACAGCATGGTGTTGGGGCTCGGCTGCAGATACTCGGCCTTGATGGGCGTCATCAGGAATTCATAGTTGGCCCCATCGCGATTGTTGAGAACCTCCTCGACGAACCTCTGAACGATGATCTCGGGCTTCTCGAGCAGCTTCCAAAATAAAAGGTAGATGCCGACATTCGTTTGATTCGATGCGAGGATGAAGTCGATTTCCCGTTTGCTTAGTATTGAGCGCAGCGAGTCCTCCACATCCTTGCAGTCAAAGTCCTCGATGAAGGCGTCCAAAAACACGGACAATATGTCCTTGTAATGGTAATGCATCTCATTCAAATCAGTGTCTATTGTGGTGTTTATAAAAATAGACTGCAATAAAAATTGTGTTGTTACTCTTTGTCCACAAGTCTTGACCCACTTAAACGAAAAACAGAGTATCCAAAACTATCAGAGAATGGTGAAATTAGATACGTGTACCGATCGTGGGCCATGACTGCTCCTTCTGTGTGCTGCTCGTCAAGGAAATCAGAAAAAAAAACTTGTTCAACTCGAAAAGATTCGGAATTCGTGATAAATAGCAACACACGATCATAAAAGGAAATTCTAGTTAGAATCTGTGCAATGTCTCGTCTCCAAACTCGGACACTAAACTATATTTACTTATTAAATTAACTCTTTGATTAAAACTATCGGTCGAACTATCTGTTCCCGCCAAATCGACGACAGGTGACTCATACCCGGGAATCCCGAATGCGAGTGGAAGCCTGGCTGGTTGTGCAGATAAAATGTGGCTTTACTTAAGCATAACAAGAGAGATACGATACAAGTGAATGAACTTGGAGTAATTGTGTTTGAGTGTGTGTGTGTGTGTGCGCACGCTCTTGAGTCACAATGCCTTGAATTTATGAAAAGAGAAACAAAACACAAAAGAAGCGGGGTGAAAAACAACCACGTATGCACACAGGAGGGGGAGAGGTACGGGGTATGGTGTTAGTAATACGCGTAAATAAATTATATTTTAGATTTTTGGCACTAGTAGAACAATTATACTGCACAATACCAGTGCATTTGCACCTGCAACCTGCCTATACATATATACGAACGAATGCCACACACTAATACTTACGTTTGTGTTTATTTATAACGAAACCGTTGTCCTTACATTAAAAGAGAAATAATTCTATACGTATGTATTGCACTTTATCTTATGCTAGTTGAGACATCGGCTGAACGAGTTCTGCGTTCTTTTGTGTTTCACATTGTCTTAGTTATCACACACTACGAGAATTGCGACAAGATTAAAAAAAAATAAAATTGCACAAAAAAATTGCGCACATGAAGCACAACAACAACACTGTCTAGTGTGACCGTCTAGTGGGGGCGAATAAATACTCGAAACGACCAATCTCGATAGCAAATATAAAAGATTTGAATTTAAATTAATTTGTATCTAAAAACATCAGGAATTCGATGCTGTACTGGGACATATCCCTCAATGGCACAAAATTGAATGTTATTGTTATTTTTAAATTACCGCCGAATTCGTTCTATTTATCGCACAAAAGTACCGATATTTCTTGCAGCTTACCCTGGCCATCGATAAAAATCAAAATACTCGTTTATTTTTTATTAACAACATGAAACAACAGCAAAGTAGTGTAATTTTTCACAGAATTCAGAAAAGTACTTCCCTTGAATATTATATCCCACAGAAATAGCCATTTTCCAAAAACTTTCGCCAGTCCAAAAAACTATCACCAACAAATATATTATCAACAAAGATATATATCGATATGTTGATATCTCTCCCCAGATTACACTGCACCCGACAGTGAAAAGGCGAAATTGGTAATTATCTTTTCCAAAGAAATAATTGGTGGGTAAAGTATAGAGACAACAAATAATTTAATATTAGCATCACGCATCTCAAGTTATGCATAGTAAAAACACGTGAACTTATCGGCCATTAATCTATTTCCGACAGACACGGAGACACGAGCAAGCGAAAGTTGAAAGACAGCAAAGCAAAGGTGACAACGCAAGCAAGACGAAAAAAAAAAACGAGCGACGTATACGTATAATTTTGATCAAATTAAGGTAGGCATTGAAAAAGTCAAGCATCAGTGTCAGAAAGTATTGTGGGTCAGTGCAAGTCAGTAAAGCAAATATAAGAAGACGATTCTTTGTGCTTAAAAAAAAAAAATCACCTAGCGAAGAAACAAAATGTCCGCAATTGTGGCGGAATTGGCGTCGGCGCTCGGCGTCGACGTAACCGCATCTTTGGAACATGAATGTGATTTGTTTGGTGCTGTTTAAAACGTGTTCAGAGCTGATTGTGTTTTTTTATTTATAGTTTTCGAGAACGACGCCGCTATCGCTATGTCATGCCGCGCACCCTTCCAACCCGAAGACCAGTATGAGCAACTACGTCGACCGAATACCGGGGGCAATGTCGCCGCCGCCGCCGCTGGCTTGGCCCATGGCGCCGCCATCCCCCTAGACCAACAGGCGCACCTATTCAACGATTATGGAGGAGCCGCGGGCTATGCCCAGAGTGAGTACGCTCCTGGCCAGGCTGTCGGTTACGCACAGGCCCAGGCCCAGGCTTTGTCTGAGCTGGCCAGCGGCTTTGACGGCTCGTCGAAACTGTCGGCGGCCGCCACTATTTTTATACCGAGGGCAGTCGCGCCCCAACAGCGACACCAGCAATATCAGCAGCAGCACCAGCCCGGAGGATCAGCGCCTTACGGTCAGCAGCAGCAGCAACGCTATGTCAATGGCTTCAAGCATCATCATCAGCACCAGCAGCAGCACCATCATCAGCAGCATCAGCAACACTACAATAACCATCATCACCACCAGCATCAGCAAAAGTTTAAGAACGATATGCAAAATCTCCCGAATTCTCTCCAAAGTCGTCTGAACATATCCAATCAGCAGTCTTCGAACAATGGCTCAATGGGGGGCAATTACTATCAGCAGCAGGTACAGCAGCAACTGCCACACCAACAGAACACACAACATCAACACGGGAAATTCCAACGTTACACTCATTTAAATAATTCATTCCAACACCATCAGCAACAGCAGCAACAACAGCAGCAGCAGCAGTATTTCCAAAATCAACAGCAGCAGCAGCAGCCGCAAGCCTCCACTTCGTCCGCAGCAGCCTCGTCCTCGTCGTCGTCGACCGCGTCGCAGCCGGACATGGCTACCATTGCATTGGAGTATCTCGATACAGTGATACATTGCCTTAACCAGGTGAGTTCAGCCAGCATTCCGTTTCATTTGGGATCTGTCCCACTAATCGCGTACTACTATTTGATCGTTCTTTCAGAATCCGGGCCAATTTGATACAATCGCATCACGTTTCCTAACCATTTTCGACGGCATGGAGAACAACCACTACGTGCTGTCGATCGCCATGGAGGATATATTCGAGAAATCCATCGAGCAGCCAAACTTCCGATACATGGGGGCCAAGCTGTACAATTTGTTGCATATGCTGAACCCCAAGCCGGACTCGCTATTCCACACTCTGCTCAAATTGAAGCTCGACTACCACCAGGAGGAGGTGTCCAAGTATATGACTTCTGGCGAGCAGCAGAAGGTGCGCGAGACTGCGCTCTTCCTCGCCGAGCTGTACATGCAGCTCCGTGGGGACGACGATGCCCGTATCCAACTCATTGCCGTTAACATTGTGTACTCTCTGACCAAGCTCCTGGCCTCCGAAAGTGCAGAAAACGTGCGCTGCATTTGTCAGACCCTAAAGCTGGCCGGCTACGACCTCACCGCCGACTGCCCAAAAGACATGCTGATTATAATCACAGCTCTGAAAGAGATTGAACTGAAATCCCCCGGCAAGTATGCAATGGCCGCTAGTGTCATTGCCTTGCAGCAGAACAATTGGGGCCGCAAGGTCTCCAATGCCCTCGGTGGCGAGGAGGACACTGTGGCAGAGCCACCGCGCCTCAGCGATGAGCCCGTTTTCTACGGCCCAGATGGCCATGAGCTGACTGCCGAGGAGACGGACTTCCTTGCTGCCGAGGACGATGCCAATGGCAGTGAAGGCGACGAGTTCGATGTACGGGACGGCGACCTGGATCTCGATCCCGAAATGGACGAGGAGACCGAGCGCGCGTACAAGGACTTCTGCAAGCAGGGACAGCAGCAGGCGCAGGCCCAGGGCCAGTCGAATCGCAAAACTTAGACGGGCATCTGTGTGGTTTAATGGCGTGGCAGCTAGGTATATATATATACTCGTACATGTGTATGCACGAACACCCGGCAGCGAATTAATATATGTACAAAGCATTTTTAACACATTTCTCGGTTGTAGGATCGATAATTTCAGTTGCATGGTTCAGAACCAATTGTGATTATCTTTTAAATTATTTGATAGCGAATTGTTTGTGATATATTTCGTTTCATGCACCACTATGACATGTTTATAACCATTTTGTTCTAACCATATTTTTGTGATACGCATTTTTTTTGTATCTGTACCTCGCCACATGGTCGTCGGCCCTTCAAAACACCCCCCACCCTTCACTAATCAGCTTATCATTTTTTTGTGCTTTTTTATTTTTGTTTATTGGAAAGAAAAAGAAATTAAATTAAATTGCAAAGAAGAAAAATAACAACGCGATAGAAAGCCACTGCCACGCCGCTGCAACAGCACACACACTAACACCCAGCTGCACTCAAAGACTCATACATATGTACACCCACACTTACATAGCATATGTGTAGACTTATAACGGCAAAACAAAAACGAAACGAAGTAAATGCAAGAAAAAAAAACAAAATAATTTCACATTCAATTAAATCAACATTCTCTTGATCATACAAATCGAAATGCAGCAGCAGCCACGTCTAATTTTTAAATAATTGTAATTATTATTAATGAAACCATGATTTAATTATAAATAAAAATTATCGAATTGCGTTTAAAACAAACATTTGGCTATTAAATACCTACATATAATTATTTAATTTCCAAATTAATTAACGAAACGCAGTTTATTTGCGCGCAAATCAATTAACCATTCCAACTATCGATACCACTTTATGCGTCTGCAGCCCTGCAGACAGCGTCCCTACCAGACTAGACTTGAAAGATTTATATATTTATATTTTTTGAGGTAAGAAGGAAGGAGAATTTACAAGATAATTCGTTATCATTTATTTTCCGTTGTCTAGCTCAAGTTTTTCACTTGTTTAATTAATGGGGGCTAAGTGAGTTAAGTTCGATTAGTCACTCATAATTTAGGGTATATCGGTTTATAAATTAGTATATTTCATAAATTGTTTAGTATATGACGGTATTTACAAACAGTCAATACTATCGTGATAGTATCGGGCTCAAATAATTATTATATATTTTTTTGTTTATATTTACTGGTTACTAACCTGATTAAATAGAGCGGGGTTAAGCTATTTTTTTTTCTCGGCTTCTGAGGTTTCTGAGGTTCCAGTCACACTCGACAAAACAAATCAAGTAAACTATTTATTTTTCCATATATGTATATACATTTGAAAATGACCGCCAAACTCATTTAGCGCACAAAAAATACTGACATTCGCTCTCAATTCTTGGTGGGTTTTCAAAATTTGCTCTCTTTTCAGGTGTGAGAAACGTTCCCGTAAGATGCATTTGATTTGTATGGGAAAAATTTCAGCAACATGGGGAATGAAGTAGCAGCACTGTTGTGCAACTTTGGCACGGGATGAGCAACAATCTGCATACCTTGGGAAAATGGATATTATGGACTTGAGATATTGTTTGTAATTTCAGGCTCCAATTAATGCAGAAACTACTCAGTCTCTGTTTTCAATATATTAACGAAATTTTGCAGCTCACGGGTTCCAATAATAGGTATCAGAACCGGGATAAATGTATATATAAAACACAAACATGTGCATTTATAGGAGAAAAACATGTCAATCTAGGATAAAATCATAAATAATGTTTCAATGGAGCTTGGAACAAAACATTTAACATCAATCAAAAGAAATAAGGTATACAAAAGTAAATACGCATAGAAGAAACTTTGTTGACCAGCAACACTGACGTCACATTTAGTCAACATTTACGTTTTATGCTTTGGCCGTTTTTGTTTGAACCCTATTATCTAAACAATCCCATTAAAAATAGTTCTGAAAACTAGCCAATCCTAAACAAAATTCATTGAGGAATTCGATAAAATTTTTTTTTTAGGGCTGAGAGGGCTAACTATCTAGTAATATTAAGCTGAATATCAAAATTGACGAATTTCATATCACAAAATATCAGGGTATGGCAGCCCGCAGCAACTACGAATTGCACGAGTCTGGCAGCGCAACAAAACGACGCCACATTCGTTTTATGTTGTTTTTGTTTGAACCTTTTTATGTAAACAATTCAATAAAAAAGACTTCTGAAAACTTGTCAATCCTGAACAAAATTAATGTATCTATCTGATAAAATTATTTGTTTAGGGCTGAGAGTCCCAGCTAGCTAGTAATATTAAACGGAATATCAAAATCGAGGAATATCAACGTTGAATGTTTTGAAAAAACAATCGATACTATTGTGATAGTATCGGGCTCAAATAATTATTAAAAATCCATTGAAACCTTTTAGGAACTTGTCCATTGTAAAAATTAGATGCCACCTGTCGATTTGCTTACAAATGTGTCTTCGTATTTTATAGCAGCCAATCCAAACATATCAAAAGCGCAACGACTGTAGCTCGATACTATCATGATAGTCGCAAAACCGTCGATAGTAGAGGCTAGCAGTAAAATATCGATACTATCGATAGTGCCCTCGATGGTTTGACACCTCTATATTACGGTATTTACAAACAGTCGAGCAGGAAAGAATTAAATGTATGTTTGTGTTGTGTGATAAAACCGATCGTAGGCAAGTCAAGTACACTCGCGAAACCTCAAGGAAGAGTGTCGTTGCACGTATCGTATCGATGTATAGAGGGCCTTGAAAATAATTCAGAGACCAAAACAAGAGTGACGTCATAATGGTGCTATTTATGTATATACAGACAAACATTCATATATTTGGGATACAGAGTTTTGCTAAATATTGGATTGGCTAGTGTGGTATACACTCAAAAGCGACGCACGCAAACAAACACATACACACAGCCATTAATAGATAAAAACAAAACTAGCAATAAGCTGTAATTCTCGAAAGTATTTATAAGAAAAGCAACAAAAACGCGACAAAAGTGACAACTAAAGGTCACAAAAAAAACACAGTGCAATGGCAAAACAACAAATACTACGAAACGATACATAGCGTGCTGAGGGTGGGAGGGACAATCGTGCGTATCCGTGTGTGCTTCTGTGTGTGTGTGTGTGCGTGTATTTTTTGAGTATTTTGCAGACAACAAAGCGAGAGGAGACGACATCCTTAAAAGAATAAAAGAAAAAGTGTTTAGAAATGATAGATTAAATAAAATGCTTTAGTGGCGACTCATGTCTAGGCAGGTCTAGTGTCGCAGGCAAAATTATAAGCAAAAATCTCTCAAGTATCTGAAGAGTGCACTCTCTTTGTATGAACGACCCAGAAATATAATCCAGATTATCCATAGCCTAGTGCCAGGCGTTTGAAGCACATTCTAATCAATTATTGCGCCCCCCTTGTGCTTTTAAGGTCGACTGCAGCACCAGCAGCTGATTTATGACAGGACGACAAAATGAACTAAGAGACTTAAGTCGTCAGCCACAACGAGAATCGAAGCGGAGATAACTTTTATACAAGAAGCTCCCACCCCCCCTCAACATCCCCACAAAACGCACGTAGGGTCGTCCCACAAGTGTCGTCATGGGCAGTGTCTGGAAGCGTTTACAGCGCAATTTTAAGCGAGCGGCAAAGTTCCAGTTCACCGCATCCTACCACGACCTGCACCTGGAGACCACCGCTAAATGGTAAGTGAGAGGAGATACATATGTATCTGTATGTAGGTATATCTATGCATGGGATTCAAGTATTTAGAGCTATTCTGGTCAGGCGAAAGTGAGGAATTTCCCGTTTTCAAGTGGCTCTTAAAGTAGCTTTATGTACATAGTATGTGCTTATATACACGTACATGGCCCCACTTCCTGTTGATATTCAAAACTCTTTTATGCAGATTGCTCTGTTTAATCATCACTTGCATATACGAATATGTACAGATCTGTATACAAGAGGGTTGGCATATCAGCGGTCAAGAGCCCACATATGTATTTGTAAATATTTCGTCTTTATCCGGGAACAAAAAATGTTATTCATTCAATTGTACATACATTTATACATATTGAAATGTATAATAAACCCGCGAATGTTCTTAGAATAGATTCGAGTTGAAGGCACTTGCAGATTGCTCAGAAACAGATAATCCATACATACATATATAATTTAATAATCATCTTTCAAGGCGGCCATCAAATCTCTCCATTGTGTGGACAAGGAGATCGAGACGCGTGGCCAGTGCACCCTTACCATGGGAGCCGGATATGATGAATCCCCTGTTGGGCAATATATCCTGGCCAGTGCCGGACAATCACACCATATCCGTCACTCTGTTCAAGGATCCCCGCACTCACGAGCTGGAGGATAAGGATTGGACATTCGTCATAGAAGATGTGAGTGAGCAATGTAACCAAAAAGTACACTTTACTTACATCTTTTCTGCTTGTTAGGTCACGCCCATGGGAAAGAAACGTGTGCTGGCCAGCGCCAGCATCAATATGCGAAGGTACGCCAGCATCGAATCTACTCAGCAGAGCTTTACATTGAGTCTTAAGCCGGTCTCGAAGAAGATAACCGCAGCCAGCCTGGAACTAACCATCAGCTGTGTGTTCCTCCGAGAGGGCAAGGCAACGTGAGTACACAGACACCCCACACATCCGGCGATCCAATCCACTATATGCAGATGGGTATGGGTTTTACAGAGATGAGGACATGCAGAGCGTTGTCTCAATGATGTCGGTGAACAACAACTGTGATGTGGCGCCGCTAGATGATCTGGAGGATATACCGGACCTTGACAATTTCAGCGAAATCACGGACAACCTGTACGATTTCACCCATCAACTGGAGCAGATGACAACGAGCCTCAATGGCTGCATAGATGTGGCCACGCCGCTAAGTGGTAAGTGTCGTCTCCCATGCCCATCCTTTGTATGCACAAACACTCTTGATGTTTCGATGTATTTCCAAATGTACAAATCAGATTAGATTAGATTAAGTATGTTAATTCAACTTAGTATATAACTCTTAGTGGTAGACACATATCTGTACAATAATTCCTCATACTCAAACAATATTTACTTTCCTTTCTATCCAATCCACACACACACAAACACAAACCATGTATCTTGAATGAATTACCCCGCAACTCTCGTATTCTTGTGCGTGCAAATGTAAATGTAAATTTCGTTATTCGTTTTTCGTTTATTTTCCGTTTGTTGCTCTGTGTAGTACCTTCGTTATCTGAAGATCCCACACCATTGGCCGAGTCCTTTAATCAATTGCATTTTGAACTAGAAGCCGATGGCGAACGGGAAGCTTCGCATACGCTTGAATTGCCAGCAGCTTCTGCTGCTGCTGCTGCCGCCGAAGAGGGCTCCAAAACGCCCAACGGACTGCAGCCAGTGGTGGAGAGTACGCCCAGCAGGGGCACAGGTGAAAAGCACAGGCAAATGGAACAGCAGAAGACACCCGCTGGCTCACTGGGATACAATCACAGCGAAGGCTTCGCCAAGGTGGTCACATCCACACCTCTGGAACCAAAGGCAGCCACTGCCAAGGAGAGTGCGAAAGCAAAGAAGGGAAAGGCCTTAAACTTCGACGCGAAGGAGGAGTACAGGCCAGTTGTCGATCTGCCGGCTGAGCCCAAGAAGGAGGACGCCTCGAAGAGCGTTAACAACAGCAGCACGGCCACGGTGGCAGCCCCACCAGAGCCCACAAGGAGCAGCAAGGATGCCGCCTCGTCCAATGCAAAGCGTGCCGAGCTGCAGCCCCTGAATCTGAAGAAGAGCTACGAGCCAGTGGCTCCTGCCCCCGCCCCAACGCTTAATGATTCTGTCCAATCGCAATCGAGTGCAGTGAGCGGTGGTGGGATGAACAGCCTAAAGCCCGTGGAGAAGATTGTGCTAAAGGAGAACACCCCGGGCCAGGATCTGCTCGAGTGGTGCAAAGAAGTTACCAAAGACTATCCAAATGTTAAGGTTACAAACCTAACCACCAGCTGGCGCAACGGCATGGCCTTCTGTGCCATCATTCATCATTTTGTTCCGGATCTGATGTGAGTTTCTCTTTGGCCAGAGATCCTGCAACGTTCATGCTAATCTTCTGTCACCATTTCTCAGCGACATGTCCAAGCTGAGTGCCCACGACGTGGTTGGCAACTGTCGCATTGCCTTCGATGCGGCCGAGTCGCTGGGCATACCCCGTGTCATTGAGCCGCGAGACATGAATCTGCTAACAGTGCCGGATAAGCTTGCTGTCATGACATATCTGCACCAGTTGCGGGCGCACTTTACCGGCAAGCAGCTTCAAATCGAACAAATCGGTAAGTAAACTAATGAAATTCGTATAAAGAATCAATTTTACCCTGTCCCTTTTTTGCCAGGCACAACCTCGGACGAGTCGAGCTACGTTATTGGCAATTACAAGTCGGACAATTTGTCGCAGAACCTCAACTTTTCGCACCTAAAGACGCAGCTGCTGCATCAGAACTCCTTCGACGAGGAAATCTTTTCATTGGACAAGGCCCAGCAAATGTCGCCGCAGACCAAAAAGGATGTGAAGAACCTTATTCTGTACAACTCGAAGAATATCCTGGGCAAAGTGCTGTCCCCCACGAAGGACAAAAACTCGATCAACGCATTGCAGCATACGAATCAGTCGAATCAGTCATGCCTGACGTCACCGCCGACTCAGCCCCTGTTTGTGGATGAAGGCGAGGAGAGTTCAATGAACGCTGCGCAGGTGGGGGGCAAGGAAAACGCAGCTTTATCCGTGCTGGATGCACATGCGGCAAATGTGAGTAGAACTGCCAGCAGCCAAATGGTAGCTGTAGCTTCCGCAGTGCTTCGTTTTGTTGCAGTTTTTGAATTGATTTCATGTTGTAGTTAAGCTTTTCGTTGCTGTAAATATGATTTGGTTTTTTTTTGTGTTTTCTTTTTTTTCGCTTTACTTTTGGTTTGTTTTATAGCGAATTTTAACGCGCCACAAGGCAATGAGTGAAAAAGCTAAGCTTATGATGGAAAAGTTAAAGTTGGCCAACGGCAGCGGCGGCGATCGCGGCGATGCGAACGACGTAAGTAGCTTTCGTTTTGCCAGAGACACAGTCCGGCCGCAGCGCCAGCGGCAGCCTATCACTTGCATGCATCGCAATTGCCAGCTAATCAATCAATGCTAACACAATTATCGCCCTTGTTTGCTTTCGCAGGAGGAGCGTCAGCAGCGGTTGCGGGAGCAGGCACGTCGCCTGATACTGGAGACCCGAACCAAAACTATGGACAGTCCCACCAGCCCCACGAAGACCAAGCGCTTCAATTTTTCGCCCGAGCGCACCATTTCGCCCATTCAGAACGGCTCCGAGGAGTTCTACTTCGAGAATCTGAAGAAGTTGGACGATTCGGAGCCAGGCAGTGGGGGAAACAAGATCAGTCCTAGTCATAGATTAAGCAATGCCCTCTCCGGGGGAGTCAACGTCAACGGCAGTCCACTGCAATCGTTCAATGCGATTGTGGACCGCATCTCACCAAAGCACGAGAAGAGGGTAAGCTAACATAAGATTACATTGAGCGGTTAAGTTCTCATCTACTGTTTTTCTGCAGGGTGAAAAGCTATCCTACATCGAGTCCGAACTGGAGGCACTGGAGCGGGAGCAGGAGGCCATCGACCAGAAGGCCAGCAGTCTGGAGGCTAAGCTACGCGCAGTGATGGGCGGCAATCCAAGTAATAATCGAACCAATCGGAACGGCAATCCGTTCCTTAGGCTAATCCGAAATAGTATTGGTGGTGGTGACGTGATTCGCATTAAGCTGCTTGATTCCGACGATGAGAGCTTGTTCGGTAGTGGAGGAGCATGCGGGAGGGCGGGTATGGGTACCCCAGCGGGTACAACCAGCGATGACGATGAAACCTCCAGCGATAGCGCCTGTATCTCGGACGATGAGGTGCTGACCCAGGGCCAGGCACTGAGACGGCCGCGGGCGCGACCCCGCTCCCATTCGTGTTTTGTAAATGTGAATAAAGACCATCATCCATCGACCAGCCCCACAACCCATGAATGCCATCAAGAACATCAACACTTGCGGCCGCGACCGCATCATGTGCATCATGTCGTGCCCTACAGTCATCTGCTAAGCAGTTCCGCCTCGGGCATGTCCTCCCAGCAGTCCTCCTATGACAATCTGCCAGTGTGCAGCGACGATGATGATGCCCTGGCCATGGCAGCCACAGGACATGTGGCCTCCATTCGGCGGCAGCAGGATCGCCACAAGCGGCGCCACCATCAACGGCGCTCCCGCCGATCCCACTCTCGCACCCATTGCGGTAAAGTGCCTGCCAGTCCATCCACTAAGATTCATTGAGTTCCTAACTGCTTCCGCCATGCGCTGCTACTACAACAGCACCCCCAAACCGCCGCCTCACCAACGCCTGCCGCCGTTTTCGTAGCCTAAAACCGCAACGCATCGCATCGCATCGCTCATACCCTGTACCTTCTGCTGTATCCTTGTCTGCTCTGTGCTGTTTGTTGTTTGCCGTTTGTTCGTTTTGTGTGTTCCTACCTTTTGCTTACCCGTTCTTAAAAAAACAAAACAAAAACCTGCTCCCGATTGTGTCTAACTTTGTTCGAAGGAAGCTCCAAGCTCTACCTAAAGAACGTCTCACTAATTCTCACTAATCACAGAGTCTGTCATCTCTGCCACAGCTTTTGAAAACCGCCGAAGGAGTCCTACTTCCTAGACTAAACTAAACTACACTTTGAACTACAATTAGCATTTTATAGATTATAGAAACCATTTGTGTGTGTTTGTGCATGCCGTTGTAATCTTAACACGTTTCGTTCGTTCCCCACCCACAGAAACCGAGGAAACGGAGGAGCAACTGTTATCGCAGTGGTTCACGCTGGTTAACAAGAAGAACGCGCTCCTCAGGCGGCAAATGCAATTGAATATACTGTGAGTGTGGCTCTATCTATCTATATTTTGCTCGGAATGCATTGCTCATTCTTATGGGACTTACAGCGAGCAAGAGAAAGATCTGGAGCGAAAGTTTACAATGCTCAATCAGGAACTGCGAGCGGCCCAATCAGTGGAGGACTGGCGCAAGACGGAGGTGCAGCGCGAGAAGGAGCGACTGCTGCTCGAGGAGCTGGTTACAATTGTGGATAAGCGGGATCAGTTGGTTCAACGTCTGCACAATCAGGAGATTGCGTAAGTTATGCCACCTCCTTCTCCCCCATAACAGAACCCAAAAGAATTTTCATTTATTATTTGTAGCATTGAAGACGATCACGAGATAGCCAGGGAACTGGAGCAAGTGGATATCAGCGGTGGGAAGGAAAAATGTGTTCTACAATAGAAAATCGAAATTTTACGAAAACTTGACTGGAGATTATACTTATGAGTACCACACACACACACAACCACAACCCAAAACCCAAACCCCAAACAAACACACACAATCTTATCTATGTAACTAGTTAGATATTATCTATGTATGTTTGTTTGTTGTTCAGTGGCACACGATGTGGCTCTGCTATGTGGTTCGGCGCCGCGTTCTTACTTCTACTGAAGCGAACCACAAATATGGCATGGACCCACACTTGGCCATGGCAAATGGCAAATATATGGTTATAAAAACAAAGAGTTCTGTGACACTACGAAATCGCGTTTGTATTTAAGCAAACAGTTCAATAATAAAAATAATGATCAAAACGTCCGTTAGCAAACTAAGAAGTATAACTCAAAAACACTGAACAGAAAGAAACATCAAATGCAAAAGAGCACTCCCATTTGAAATCACGAACAAATATCCCCTCCCCATTGGAGATTGTAATTCTGTTTTCAATTCCTTTGTTTGGTTGTTTGTGCCATCTGACGATCATTCATTCACCCCACCTCCCTGAACGCTTAAACGGAAGAAAACTGAGGAGAGGCAATTTTACGATAATTTTTACTGTAGCATTTATCCCCCCAATACAAGAAACGCTTCATCCAAAAATATACATATACACCTACATACACATACATACATATACATATATATATTTATATTTATTATGAACTACTTTTGTGCAAAAGAAAGGGAACTATGTATCTTACCTACCATTTAATTTAGATTTTTATCCATACGATATGATACCATAATGTACCATGAGTATGCTCTAAGTTTAAGGCAAAGGCAAAGCGCTTTAATAATAATTTAAAGGTGGCTTATATACTTATATTATGTACTACCTTACGTTGCCCCCCCCCCCCCTGCCCCGACCCCTTCAAGCAAATGTATGTACAATATAAAGAACTGTTCAAAACCGAAGGAACCGAAAACCCCCTAGCTAATAAAGAATAGACAACGCGTCGATGTCGTACGAAATAAACCCAAAAAAACATTTCTGAATAAATATGCGTATATGCGTGTTGTTGTTTTTGTCAGTATGTATATGTAAATATTTATTTAAATAGATCTGAGAGATGAGTCAATTCGATTGCCAGTTAAAAACAAGTCTTTATTTCGATTTAAAATTTATATACTCGTACATATGTAGAAAAATACCGTTGTCTAATACAACTTGAATCAATGTTCGATATGCAGCAGGTTAGTCTTTAGAATTATGTAAATGTTATTTCGATAGATAGTATATATGTATGTAGATATCTTTGCACTTCGAGGATTGACACTTGAGTAGATTGCTTGATTGATTCTAAGGCGTAATGAGATTCCTTTACATTGTACTCTTAATATCGTATTCGTTTCACAGATTTCTTCTGTAAGGAAATTACAATTAATTATGTCTATTGCTTAGATTTGATCTAGAAAGCTTTAACAAGTGATTTAACAATTAATTGACGTCATGGTTGCATCACCATTGCTCTAGCTGGGCATTAAACAACTACAAAAAGAAGCGAAATCAGAGTTGAGTATAAGGCAAGGCTACAAGCACGATAAAGGCGAAGGTTAAACTAACATTTGGCGTGCCGGGTGTAGCGGCGCCGGCATGGGTCATTTCATGCAGCTCCTCGTCGGTCTGATTAGCCGTCTCCACTTTGTAATTGAATGTCGCAGATACGGGCTTGTGGTCGGAGAGGGTATACTCCATATTCGACTGATAAGACAGCTGGGTGGCGCTCAGGGTAACGGCCGGATAAATATTGCGCTGCACGCGATGCAGGATCCTATCACACCAGGCAGGGCGTCGCTTCAGGTCGTAGTCATTAGTGCCCTCGATGAACTACAAGAGGAAAACCTTTTATTATTTCTGATAAGGGAAATTGAATTGTTTTTTTCAATCACCTTAAAAGTGGGTGCAAAGTTGGGTGCCTGCTCCTCCAGCAAGCTAAAGGCATTCCCCGACTCCCTCAGCAGGTTTAGCTGGTCCTCTTTGAGCAACTCCTCATAGCGCATACCTTCCGCTGCGGTCCGCACGTCCCATGCGCTGGTCTCGCCAGAGAGTCGGAAGTTGAGGTCTCCAAACCAGAAGACAAAGTCGTGGTCAAAGATGCGACGATAGCCCGAGGCCTCGTACTTGTGGTTGTCCACTATCTGGTGGTAGTCTTCGATGCGTTCCTTCAGCTTGTCGTCGTGGGCCGCCAAATGAGAGCACACGAAGACGGCTCCAGTCCCATACAGACTGAGGCGGATGCTTACTGCACCCTTGTTACCCCACAGGCCCCCCAGGCCAGTTCTGGTCGCCTCCGTTTCGATGTTCTTCATGTGGGGAATGTGTTTGTGTTGGGCGAACATCGTTATCAGTATTCCCTGCAGCTGCTTGGAGTCCACCTTCACGTACTTGTGATCGTGCAGATGGCTGGCTATTTTCATCACCCACGGGTCGTCCTGGAAGATGTTCAGCACCTGCTTGGTGCTGACCTCCTGCATACCTATGACGTAAATGTCGGGCAGCTGGTTGCCCGGACAGTTGGTGGTTCCATTCAAGGCCAGCAGCGATGTCAGCGACAAATCCCTGGGCGAATGTGTGCCAACATTCCAGGTTAGCAGGAATATGCACAGATCGGCGATCGCAGTTGTCGTAACCATTTTCGCGACTAATTAACTATGATAAATACAACACTACGACAATAGACGACGTCACAAAGGTGAGCTCACGGAGATCCGGTTTTGGATTTGACAGCACATCCAGGGCCACTTGGACTGCAGCTTTGACGCACACTTCTCAGCATTTAATGACACAAACACAATTTTAAACTATTAATTGGATTTAAAAATCCCGCAACCCGTTTGCTGTAATTATATAATTTTTAGAAGCGCGGATTAGCGCGTCCACAGTCGTTTTTATTTTGTTTTGTTTTTGTTTGGGGATTAGAGGTGTCAAATCATCGAGGGCACTATCGATAGTATCAAAGTTTTGCTGCTATCCGCTACTATCGACGGTTTTGCGACTATCATGATAGTATCGAGCTACAGTCGTTGCGCTTTTGATATGTTTGGATTGGCTGCTATAAAATACGAAGACACATTTGTAAACAAATCGACAGGTGGCATCTAATTTTTACAACGGACAAGTTCCTAAAAGGTTTCAATGGTTTCTTAATAATTATTTGAAAAACATTCAAAACTATCGATTGCTCAACTATCAATCGTTTGACAGCTCTAGTTTCCGAAGGACAGACAGACCACAAGATTTATCAATAAAATATTTTATTATTATTATTATTAGATTGTTTACATAATAAGGTTAAAAAAAACGGCCAAAGCATAAAACGTAAATGTTGACTAAATGTAAATTGTTGCTGGTCAACCAAGTTTCTTCTATGCGTATGGGCTTGTTTATACCGTATTTCCTTTAATTGCTGTTAAATTTGTTGTTTCAAGCTCCATTTAAACATTAATAATGATTTTATCCTAGGTTGACATGTTTTCTGATACCTATTATTGGTACCCGCGAGCTGCAAAATTTCGTTAATATCTTTAAGAGAAAATTTTGAAAAACCACCACGATTTGAGAGCTAATAATATCGATATTTTCGATATATATTTCTTAAACAAAACACAAAAATATCATCAATATATCAATATGTATCGATACAGAAGATATAGAAACGATATTTTACTTATTCTGATGATTTTTGTGGACCCAAGTGTGTACACACTTTCAGGATTGTGTGTAATAATAAACAAATCTTTATCAATTCTTTCCTATTTGTTTAACACAAGTTAAACGCATGGCTAACAGCTACGACATACCCAGTTGGTTTGTAATTGAACGCGACTACATCTGAACACATAAAATACACACCAATACCGCAAATTCTAGGGCTGGAAAGCCGCCGACTGGTCTCCATCTGGATGTGCTTAAGGACGACAAATTAGTCCAGAAATTGATGGTTGATGATAAAAAGTGCTATTTATTTGGTCGAAACAGTCAAATGAATGACTTTTGCATCGACCACGCGTCCTGCTCTCGTGTGCACGCAGCCTTTGTGTATCACAAACACCTCAACATTACCTACCTCGTGGATTTGGGTTCCAGTAAGTGTGAAAAATCTTCCATATTGTGCGAAATAACATGGACATGGTTATGGTCGTTCACAGCCCATGGGACGTTCATTGGCACCCTCAGACTGGAGGCTCATAAGCCCACACAGCTGCAGATGAATAGCCAATTTCATTTTGGGGCTTCGACAAGGAACTACATCCTGCGCGAGCGACCGTCTGCCGGCCAGCACACCAACATTATGGAGGATCTGCCCATCAGCGAGACCGGTGATGGAGCCTTGCTGGGTTTACCCGAAAGCCAAACCGAATTGGATGTGAGTTTCAAGACATTACGAAGGCCAAGTCGATCAATGGGTCTTCCCTTCTAGAATCTCACCGAGTACAACACGGCCCACAACCGGCGTATTTCAATGCTGGGCATTGACGATGACACCAACATGCGCAAGCAGAACGCCTTGAAGCAGGGACGGCGGAGTCGCAATGTCACATTTAATGACGAGGAGATCGTCATCAATCCAGAGGATGTGGACCCCAATGTGGGACGCTTCCGTAACCTTGTGCAGACCACAGTGGTGCCGGCCAAGCGTTCGCGGTACGATCTCAACCACATGGGCATCCACTCGGGGCACAGCAGCCTGGCGGCTGCCAATGCAGCCAGTGTGCAACAGATTTTCCAGCAGAGCCTGGCGGAGAGTAAACATCTTCAGCATCGAGAGATGGCAGCTTTGCAAGCGTCTCCGCAGTCACCCACAAACTCCCTATATCAGGGGCTCCCAGAGGCTCACGGCAAGAGCGATCTGGAGCCCATCTCTCCTCTGAGCATTGGCTCGAAGCTGGGCCTGCTGCTACCCAATCCCGCGCCCGAGGTGATGCCCGTTTTCGAAGAGGAGGTGGAGCCCACTTCCACTTTGGCTCAGAAGTTGGCCGTTGCCAATGCAGGAGGTGAGTGATTCGAAACGTTTTCCCTATCGGATTTATCTTCAAATAATATTTTTTTTCATTAAAGTGCGTCGCCATGCCGAGGATCCGCACGACTCGAGTGGCGAGGGCGATGGTCTGGGACCACAGAAAAAGAAATACGCCAAGGAGGCTTGGCCGGGACGCAAGCCAATGCTGGGGCAGTTGTAAATGGAATACAATTGAGTTTCTACCTCTGATAAACCTAATGCCTCTTCATAATTAAGAGTCTTTCCAATAATAATCGGTAATTATTTAAAGCATAAATTTAATTATGTTCCCACCCCTCCCCAAAGTAATTAATGCATGTTTATATAGTTTTCAACAATAAAAAGTACATATTTTTCATCCACATTGATCACATTTTGCAGCTATGTGGATATCGGGGAAAGGGTATCACATCCCTTATATTCTTAACACCAGTCACGAGCTGCAGATAACGCTCAAAGCCCATGCCGAAGCCGCCTGTGGGTATCCCTCCGTATTTGCGGAGGTCCACATACCACGACAAGTCCTTGGGCAGCTGTGGATGGGCGCTCAAAGTGGCTGCATCGCTTTCGCGCAGGCTGCCACCACACAATTCCCCCACAGCTGGCATCAGTAGATCTAGGGCATGCACACGATCCGGATTAGTGCGGGTGATTTTCATGTAGAAGGGCTTCTGCTTTGTGGGCCAATCCACAACGAAAACGGGCGTGCCACAGTGGGAGACGAGAAACAGTTCCTGGTCCTTGGTGAAACCCTCGTCCAAGCTGATGGGCGTCTTTAGGCTCGCCTTGTTGGCCAGCAGCACGTCGAGGGCATCGTCGTAGCTCATGATCGTCCATGGAACATTCAGCCAAGGCAGATCCGAGCTGGCATTGGCATTCCGTTGGCAGAAGTGTAGATCCTCGAAGCTCGTCTCGAGCAGGCGGTTCGTAATGGACTTCAGCATCTGCTCAATGAATCCTGCCAGCTTCTCCAGCTCTTCCAGATGCGCCAGCTCCGCCTCAAACATATAGAATTCGGCTAAATGCAACGGCGACTTGGAGTTCTCGGCTCGAAAGGCGGGCGCCAGGCAGTACGTGTTTCCCAGGCCATAGGTCATGGCCTCCAGATGCAGTTGGCCCGAGACGGTGAGAAATACCTTGCTATCGAAATAGCTCTGTTCTGCTGGCACATTGGGCCGCGCCATTTGCTTCAGCAGTTGCTCCGAGTCAGGCTCAACGCGAAAAACTTCGCCGGCACCCTCACAATCGTTGGTGGTCATCAGCGGAGTGTTGATCTGGACAAAATGCAGCTCATCCATGTAGTCATGTATGGCCTTCTGAGCCTTGTGTCTTACTCGCATCTGGGCGGCTACGTAGTCGACACGGGACCGAAGATGCAGATGCTCTCGGACATATTCCGGTGCGTGTTTCTGCTTGGGGGTGAAGGGATATCCGTCCTGCAGGTGTCCTTCGGCTTTCGGACAAGACAAAGGTTTGATAAGTGCAACACAGGCTTAACAGTAACCAGATTTACCCAGTGATTCCACGCGATCTGCATGCAGCTCAAAGTTTCCGTTGGGTGCCACTTGGATCTGTCCCACGGCCGTGATAACGCTGCCCGGCGTTAGGTTTTGTGTTTCTGGATTGCGTGTGACAACCACTTGGAATCTTCTGCTCGTCGATCCATCATCCACGTCTAGAAATGTGTTGTTCTTCAGCCGGCGAATGTTTTTGATCCATCCCTGCCAATAATATGAATGTTTTAATTCTTTAACCAGCTACAACTCGGAATCGGGGGCTTTACCTGAATACTGAGTGAGTCACCTGGCTTATGTGACTTGGCTATATGACCAATTCGCTGAGAGCTGCAGTAAAATCTTCTGATAAGTAACATATTTGTATATTTCAGCGAAACAGCTGATAAGCACCGTTATCGAATGATAAGGTCTAGTGCCAGGGATGCAAGTTTCGAGCCAATCAATGTTGCCTATCGATACTTTGTGTAATTTTTGCTCTCCACATTAATTTTACAACCAATCCGTGGAGCTCGGAAGGCGCCCGGCGCCTGGGCTTTGCCCTTGGATAGCCAAATCTTGTACAAAATTTATTGATGAATTGGATCAAATTATACGTTTAGAGCTGAGAGGGACAACTAGCTAGTAATATTAAACTGAATATCAAAATTATGGTATACGATTTTAATCAATAAAATAGAACGTTATCCCGTTGTCGACCAGGGGGGTATTTAATATTTCCATGCATAAATTTCGTGGAAATATTAAAAAATATTAACTATAACATATTTTACGCATTACAGGTAAAATATGTCGGTGGTAATTTTTTTTTTTTTACAAACATTATTTTCCTCAGTTTAACAAAGGGTGCTTAACTTTTTAAATAGAGGGGTGTCAAGTGGGTTAAGTCTCGTTTGATTGCCCTGCCCTGGTTTTTCTACCCTGGCTCCTATTTTTATCGTTATCGGTCACGCTGATTGGGACTCACAATTTATAAAAAGTTTACACAATTTTAAAAAAATAGGCAATAAAATGTCGTCAATTGATGCAGAGACGGTTCTGTACAGCATTTTGGCTTTAGTTGTTATTGAAAACGCTCTTGAGATTTACATATCGCTGCGTCAAGTGAGTATTTTCACAGGCGGCAATGTGCCGGCACGTGCGAGCGAGACCGAGAGAGTTGGCAATTTATTTTATCAGCGTCGAACGAATGATAAATTTAGAGCCTGTACGTGTTTATTGGCATTTAATTGTTCCCCTTCTCATCCCACCTTCCCCGCCGTAACCAGGTGAAAGTGTATCGAAATGCACTCAAAGTGCCGGTCGAGCTGACGTCACACATGACGGAGGAGACATTCCACAAGGCGCGTAAATATGGTTTGGACCAGGAGAACTTTGGAATCTTCAAGGCGGTGCTGATGGACGTCATTCTGCTATGCCTGGAGCTGCGCATCGGGCTGATTGCCGTGATATGGGAAATTGCGGTGAAAGTGCTCAACCAACTTGAGTGGGACGCCAGCAATGAGATACTGGTCAGCTGTGTCTTTGTGGTAATCTCCAATGTGATGAGCACATTCAAGTCGCTGCCCTTCAAGATCTACAAAATCTTTGTGCTGGAGGAGACGCATGGTTTCAACAAGCAAACGGCTGGATTCTTTGCATGGGATCAGGTGAAGGGTTTCCTGGTCACACAAGTACTCATGATTCCCATTACGGCGGCATTGATATTCATAGTGCAGCGTGGCGGAGACAACTTCTTCATTTGGCTGTGGCTATTCACTGGAATGGTCTCACTGGTCCTGCTCACCCTCTATCCGATCTTCATCGCTCCGCTGTTCGACACGTATACGCCGCTGGAGAAAGGCCCACTGCGACAGTCCATTGAGGATCTGGCCGCATCTCTGAAGTTCCCCCTCACAAAGCTGTTCGTTGTGGATGGCTCGAAGCGATCCTCGCACAGCAATGCCTACTTCTACGGATTGTGGAACTCGAAGAGAATCGTGCTTTTCGACACTCTTCTTCTGAACAAGGGAAAGCCAGACGCCTCGGAGCTTTCCGATGATGAGAAGGGAAAGGGCTGCACCAACGAGGAGGTACTGGCCGTCTTGGGACACGAACTGGGCCACTGGAAGCTGGGCCACGTCACCAAGAATATTGTGATCATGCAGGTTCATCTGTTCCTGATGTTCCTCGTCTTTGGCTACCTCTTTAAATATGCTCCGTTTTATGTGGCAATGGGATTCGAGCCGGGCACTCGCCCCATTCTCGTCGGCCTGCTGGTTGTGTTCACCTATGTGCTGGCGCCGTACAATGCCATCATCAACTTCGCCATGACGATCCTGTCGCGCCTGTTCGAGTACCAGGCCGATGAGTTTGCCTTCAAGCTGGGCTTTGCGGAACAGCTGGGACGGGCACTGATCAAGCTGAATCTGGACAACTTGGGCTTTCCCGTCTACGATTGGCTGTACTCCACCTGGAATCACTCTCATCCCACTCTACTCCAGCGCCTGAATCGTCTGCAGGAGCTGAAGGAGAGCAAGAAATTAAACTAAAAGCCCACGCAGCGCACAGACCAAAGTTTACACTGTATTCCCTATTTTATAACGTAAAATAAAGAATGGGGGGGAGTACTTGTGAGCCCCCCAAATAACTTGATTAATATTTTCAAATCGGAACCGACGACTGTCTGTTTCAGACGTTCAAAATTACCAAAATGTGCCTAAACTGTCAAGTTGTTCGAGCAAAATGTCTGCATATTTCTGGGACGATCCTGAGTTAGTTCTCTATATAATCATTGCCCTGTTGGTCGTGGACAATCTTTGGGCTGTCTATCTGATGATCCGTGAAGTGAGTGCTACAGAAAGTCCTATTCGTTTGCATTGTCCTGTATTGGATGCCTTTTCACAGATAATCGCTGTCCACGAAGTGGAAAAGGTGCCCGCAGTGATTAGTCCCTATCTGCCGCAGGATTTGTTCAACAAGATGCGCTCGTATAAGATACACAAGAGCTGGTTCACCGTTGTCAACACACTGCTCATAGTGGTATTCAGTGGGATTATGGAGCTGTTCTTTGGCTTCTATCCATGGCTCTGGAATGTGGCGACAAAATGCTCCTTGGCCAAGTGGATGGAGCACGAGGCCTGCGTTTCCATATTCTTTGTGCTCCTGCTGTCCATCTACATGACCCTGAAGGCATTCCCGGGCATGCTCTATGAGAAGATGTGCATTTCGGCCCTGCAAAAGCGAAAGAATCCGCCGTGGGCGCGTCGGATTTGCCGTGAGATCATCGACACCATTCTGGCCGTAATCTTCATGGGTGTGATGGTGGTTTCGTTGGTGTTCATGGTCCTCTGGCTGGAAGAGTACACCGCCGTGGGACTCTACCTGCAGTCACTTTTGCTCACGGTGGTACTCATTCTCCTGGTGCCCGTCCTGATCGATCCGTTTGTGGGCAAGCGGGTTCCACTGCAGAACTCGGAATTGCTCTCTGACCTGCAGCATCTCACGGATATTGTGGAGTTTCCCATGCATCAGGTGCACATTATCCGGGTGAACGATCCCAATACGCCCAGCAATGCCTTCTTCTACGGCAGCTGCTGCCTGAAGAGGATCGTGATCTTTGACACTCTACTGCTCAACAGGGGCCTGAGGGATTTGTCATCGCTGGCACCGGAGGATGTGGGCAAGGGTCTGCGCGACTCTCAGGTGGTTGCCGTTGTGGCACACGAACTGGGCCATTGGGTCCATGGGCATTTCTACAAAGCGATCTTCATGTTCCAGTTCCACATGGTCCTGATGCTGTGCCTCTTTCACGTGCTCTATTTCCATGGACCCATCTACCAGGCAGTGGGCTTCGAGGCGGGTCTGCAGCCCATCGTGGTGGGCTTCCTCATCGTCTTCGGATTCGTCATGACGCCCTACATGACGCTGGCCAACTTCTGCATGCTCTCCGCGACGCGACACTTTGAGTATCAGGCGGACAGCTTCGCCTGGGAGATGGGCTTCGCCAAGGATCTGCGCCTGGCCCTGCTGAAGCTGTACGCGGACAACCTAGCGTTTCCCATCTCGGACCCCTGCTACTCCAGTTGGAATCACACGCATCCCACGATGCTGGATCGACTCAATCGATTGGAAAAGCTGCAGCAAAGGAGTTCAACTTGATCTTAGCTTTATTTAGTTGTGACTTTTACCCAATCACAGTAGGTTCTGATTTATAATAATGCTCCAATAGCCCCACCCCAATATTGTTATTGTTGTTTTTGTTTGTTGGGGAAACATGCTCTTGTTCGATGGCATTCTACGACAACTGGCCAGAGTGGGACCCAAAGGTGGTGCTCGCTTTGCTAATGATCATTGTGGTGCTCGGACATGTGTGGGAGCTGATACTGACCAAGAGACAGGTAAATGGAAGGGTCTATCTCCAGCAATGAGATCATCTGATGATGCATTCCCTGGTTGCCCACAGCAATTGGTGTGCCTGAATTCGATTATCGTTCCCGAGGAGCTGCGCGGCATCATTCCACCGGATATCTTCCATCGGGCCCGCATCTACGAACTGCACAAAATGGAGCTACAGAGCTGGAAGATTGCTGTAGACATGGTTTTGAGTCTGGCCGAGCTCTTCTTTGGCTTCTATCCGTTCCTCTGGGGTCTGGCTGCCAAGACGCTGGCGAAAGCCACCCATAAGGAGCTCTGGATAAGTCCGATATTCGTCTTCTATATGACCATCTACACCTGTGTGCGATTCCTGCCCGTGCTCGCCTACGACAAGTGCATCCTGGAGCTGCGCTATGGTGTCCAGAGGCAGTTCTCCTGCTACCTATACTGCTGCATTGCCGGCCTGGCCATCATTCTGACGCAGGCTTTCCTGGCCCCCGTAACGCTGCTCATTGTGTTCACCGTGACGATGGCCGGCTACTGGTTCTTCCTGTACTACTGGGGCGCCTGGGCCATATTCACGCTGCTGCTGGTCTTCCTGTTCCCCTACTGCTGCATTCCCTGCATTGGCAGGCAGTCAAGGTTGTCCGAGGGCACGGCGCTGTATACCGATGTGAAGCGCGTCTGCGACGTGGCTGGCTTTCCCGTGAAGCGGGTGTTCATCATCCGCACCAAGACCATGCAGTACAGCAATGCCTACTTCTACGGCAGCTGCTGCATGAAGCGGATCGTCCTGTTCGACACTCTGCTGCTGAACAAAGGACTTGATCCGAAGGAGTTGCGGCCCTACGAGGTGGGCAGGGGACTCACCAATCAGCAGGTGACTGGCGTGGTGTGCCACGAGCTGGGCCACTGGAAATACGGACACTTCTACAAGACGACGGTGCTCATGAAGCTACACTTCCTCCTCACCATGCTGCTCTTTGGCGTGTTCTTTCACTGTCCCCAGCTGTACTTGGGTGTGGGCTTCCAGCCGGGCATTGCGCCCATCATTGTGGGCTTCATCATTGTCCTGCGCTTCGCCCTTACCCCATATCTGATGCTTGCCAACTTCCTGATACTGTGGATTATGCGGCACAATGAGTTTGCCGCCGATCGCTATGCCCATCGCCTGGGCTACTCCACGCAGCTCAGCTCGGCCCTTGTCAAAATCTATGCCGATCACATGAGCTTCCCGGTCTTTGATGATTGCTACTCCAGGTGGCATCACACGCATCCCACGATCCTGCAGCGACTGG
Source organism: Drosophila obscura (assembly GCF_018151105.1). Lineage (NCBI taxonomy): Eukaryota > Metazoa > Arthropoda > Insecta > Diptera > Drosophilidae > Drosophila > Drosophila obscura. Next base: position 7,597,559 of record NW_024542774.1, on the reverse strand, counting down.
CCTATCAGCGTCGCTTGGACTTCGATGCCGCTATCAAGACTATGGACTCTGTCAAGGCAAAGCCCACTGGCAAAAATCAGGCCTCGGAATCGGGGTGAAGTAGTAGTCCCCGACACTTGTTTCCTATTTTTCTGTTACCCTGTTTTGAGTATTTACATAAAATTGCCCGTACGACACGACACACACATACTTATGGCCATGTCTAGCTTTGGACACATTACAAAATTGGTGGTCAACATCGGCAATGGGTGAGTGGAATCGAATACGAATCGAATCCAGGCGATATTCGGGGGTACTACCTTTCCTGTTAATGTTTTACCCAGCGAAACACGCATCAGTTATGGAGATGCCTATACGCGTGTGATCTATGCGAATCCCTCGGGGCTTGCCTTTCCTGGGGGCATGATGGATCCTACTCTAATCAGCGAACCCTCCAGTCAAGACAATCGATATCGCGCGGAGTCCTTTCTGCGACGACACTTCGCCCTGCTCTCTAAGCGGCTGCCCAATTTAATGGGTGTTAGTGCGCCCGACTCCAGTGAAATAGATGACTCAGATGATGAAGATGAGGAAGATGTCGTCTGGTATACATGGCACTTAGAAGAAGTTGAACAGAAGGAACCACAGCGGGTCGAGGTCATTGAATGGCAAGCCCCAGAGAAAGGCTCCTTAGAGATCTTCAATAGATTTTGGCATCTACAGAACTGCGTTTCCAGGACCAAATCGGCGTCGCCCAGGTGGTAAGTAATCATTACACACCAATCTTGAGTCCAAAATGGTAATCAAGAAATTCCTTTAGCCATTGTCTGAAAATAAAGAAGACCATGGACCACATTAAAGATCTCATTGGCCCGGAACTGCAGGAGTACGAATCAGTTGACGGTGAAGCCGGTGGTTCATCGGAGGCTCACGACTTTGGTTCCAAAATAAAGGAGGTGAACGACTTGCTCAAGCAACTGCACGATCTCATGGAGCTCCAGGCCCAATGCAATCGAAACCGTCAAACAATTCAAACCCATTCCAGATAACAACAAAAACAACTGCCATTTGGTGTGCTGACCCGATGATGTCTGCGTAAATGTATTTAGATTATTAAAACATAGTATTTGTCATACATATACATCCATATAGATATTCGATATACGATATTCGGGTATTGGCCCGCTAATGGGTTTGTTGTTGTTCTTTTCGAAGCTTAACATGCAGTTTTTTTGTGTGAACAATACGAGTATCTGTATCTTATGTATGTAGTGTAAGTACCATATATACGTAGAGTTGTATCGTAATTATTTTAATTATATCTTTAAGTTGGCATTTACGGACGCGTATAATTAATCGAATAAATTGAAATGGTGTCTGTTTTGCTTTTCCCGATGAGGGTTCCAATTACAATTTCCACTATTCGAATCAAATATTTCTCTTTTTTGGGTACTTAAAGCTTACAATTTACTATATTTTTTAGATATACGTTTTGTTTTTAGGTTTCTTGGAAACATAGACTTGAAATTGCATAGGATTTAGTGACAGTTTTCGGGGTCGAAAAGTCGTAAGGGCAAAATCATAATTATATAGCTATAGCACCTTGAAAAAACGTTAGATAAGTGTAATAAGTTGATAGTTTTTATGGGTTAACCTTTTGATTTTCCATTAGATTTAGTTTAGTTTTAGAGTAGTCAAAGCTGTTCCAATTTCCAATTTTAAATGATAAATAAGAAGAGCAGTGTGTGTGTGTCCTCGGGTGGAGCACTGCCAGATGCGTTCCGGCTGTAACTGATGTTGCAACAGCACGCTGCAGGGCTCGTGTCAGGTGGCATTAGAACACGAGCCAAGCCCCACTCCACCCTCAAGTGCCTCTTGACTGATTGATTGATGTTTGTGGTAGAGAATTGTATCATCGAATGAGAGTGTGATACGTGGGTTAGCGTGAGTGTGGGTTAATTTCACATTTACACGGAATACAATCAGAGTCGTGGAGGCTTGGCAAAATGTACGATTAGCACACCAAAATGTATTGTGTTGCATACATAAATATATCCACAATTATTAACAACAATTATCTACTAGTTCTAGCCACACACATTTATATACGTAAATATATGTAAATATATAATCTCAAATAAATCACGACTGATCTGATTCTGGTTTGTGTTCTCTTAAGTTTAGCTACATTTATTTTAAGTTTTCCTTTTGTAATTAAACAAAATAAAATATACATACATATATAGGTATATTTTATAGGCAAATACATTTAGAAAATATACACGTAGATATATAATAATATAATATAATATAATATAAAATCGATGTACTGAATTTGATTTTATTCTTTTGCTTTACATTAAGATAAAGTGGCTCGATTCAGTGTTGCTTGGAGATAAATTTTCGATTTCATTTTTGTTTGTTGTTTTTATTTTCGGCTTGGAGTAAATATATATCTTTGGTGTTTCAGTTTTGGGGGAGGAAATATACTCTCAATAGCTTAACATACGATAAACATTTACTGAAGCTTGAAACATTTATTTTATATTTAGTTTTACCAATAGTTTTTTGTGTTTGTTTGTTTTTTTTTGTTTCGGGTAGAATCTCCATTTCATTTGCTTTGGAGATCCTCCATCTTTACCAAAATTGTTTATCTTCTGCTAATTTTTTCAGCAGGTTTAAAGTAATCAATTGCCTCATGGCCTTCGGTGCCTAGATTTTGGGGTGACAAATATGGAATTGGCTAAAAATCTTCTTACTCCTCATCGTCGGGCGATATTTTGGCCAGTGTTAGGAGGATCATGGTCAGCTCTTTGCGTGAGATTTTGCCGTGCTTGTCATGGCCCACGCCCCGCATAATGGTCTCCTCAAAGGCGGCCAGATCCTGTGCATCGTAGTCGTCCTGTATACACAATAACGACACAATTCAAATGAGACCAACCCAATGGCCATGAGGGCAACTTACCTTCTTGACCAGCTCCAAAAGATCCTTGAGGAAGCCCTTGAGCTCCTCATTTTCAATGGTGCCGCTGTTGTCCTGCAATATGGTAAATTGATTAACATTTATGTTGGCTGCTTGACTTTAAAGAACTTACGCGATCGTATAGCGAGAACACCTTCTCGATATCGTCTTTGGTCAGCTTTGTGGCACCCTGCGATTAGGGAAGAGAAGTGAAATATTTAATTCATTTAACTTAGATTTACACGTGGATATATAAACATTTTTAACAGACAATAATGGTTTATCCACAGCTAAGAAATGTAAGGTTTTAGCATACTTTTCGGAAAGCTTTCACTTTCATAGAAAATCCATAAAGAAAATGCAGTTTTTCAGTTGCAATTCTCCTCGCCAAGTATGCTAAAACTTTAACTGTGGCAACAACTTTCTTTACAGTGGGAATAACATCCAACAGTTAGAGGAGCACACCTTTCAGATCCCGCAAACCAGACGGGTCACAGATAATCATGCAACTTTTTTAGGAGGGATCTGAAATCGGATCTGAAATGGTGCTGTACTTTACGACATCATATATTGACTTGATATATGATTTGTGTGTGATTTTGTGCGATTTCTGAAATGATTTGTTATATACAGAGCTGTCGAATGCATGCCATCATGCAAAATGTGGGTTTGGGTGTGTTCTTAAATCTCAGTGTGTTCCCAAATCTTTCTCGGGAATACATGCATACATATGCCCAAAAGGGGACCCACTCCAAGCATGTCACATACATATTTCATATTTACAGACATTTGTTATATATTATGCTAATGCTGAAAGCCTTCGTATAATTAAGCTAAATGAAACATTTTGCCAATTATGTGCTTATGCCTTTGACAGTTCCTAATTAACATGAATTATTCCGTAGGTGTTAGCCATTTTTCTCGTACATTAGTCTCCGTCGAGGCTGGGCACCGTTCCGCTCCCACCGGGAGCACATGAATTTATCGATTCCATTTGTGCTCGACGAAGAATGCCTCGAATTACTTTTCTTTTCACTACCACTCCCACTACCACTAGCACGTCCATGCGAGTGTACCTTTAACACACACTCAGACACGCACAGACATGCAATTTGTTTTTTTTTTTGGGGGTTATGTAATATAATGCAGCCCTGACGGCGCCCAAGTTCAAAGTTGGTGTGCGGTGCCATGCGGCGCCTCAAGAGCTGCCCCAAAAGTTACGACTGGAAGCTCAAGGTGTTGTTTCTTCTGTTATCCTTGGGATAACCCCCACATTCCGGTGGAGCCGTGAAAACGCATTTGGCGCATTCCTTGTGCGGTCTTAAGGGGATTACGAACCCATTAAGCGGTTGTGCCCTTTTTGTCACCCCTTTCCTGAGCTGCGCCTTAAGCCTTCAAAATTGTGTGTCGGCTCGGCATTTAAAAAGTTTAGCGCGTTCCATTTGCTCAAATTCATTTTTCCCAGCAGCAGTGCTCTTGGAATTGAATGCCACACACGCTGGCTGTTGTTGTTGTTGCCTCCGCTCTCTTTTGTCAAATTGCTCATACTTAAGTCGAATTTAGCCTGGAACGTGACGCTCATCCATTGCCGAAATGAAGTAATTATTTTACACTTCAACACTTTGAGACCCGCCGTGTCAGCCAGCGGCTGCGGCTGCGGCTGTGGCTGCCATTATCCATATGGCAGTGCCACAAAGTTCTCCTTTCTCTCCCTCAATGACTAAATTATGCAAAAGGTTCTCTCGCTCCCGGTTCGGGGAAGTGGCTGCAGGGTGGCGGGGGGCAACATGTAATTTGCGGACCCCCACATTAGGTTAGGTCTAAAGCTGTTCACGTAGCATCATCGTATGCATGTGCCAAGTGTGGCATTGGGTGGACAACTGCCATCAAAAGTATAATTAGTAGTTCATAGCTATCATGCTCAGTTGGGTCTTGGGTGCGGGCGAGAGCCTGAAAATGTGTAAATGACACAGAAAAGGAAAGATTACACTCTCCTAATGCTAATCTACAGTAAGCTGTTATTAATTGCAAGACCTCGTTTGCTCCATTTTTCTCACTCTCTCTCTCTCTCTCTCGCTCTGTCTGTTTCAGAAGTATCACTACCATAAAGCTAGAAAGTTCTTCTTATTTGAATGAATGTGGGCTGTACATGTACTCGATACATAATTTAATTATTATACTCAGTGATCAGTGATTCCTGTATACCTATGTAACGAACCAATAAGCGTGGCTCCGCTCCAAATCAGCTGCAGCCTCGGTTAAGCAGTGCAGACGGCCAACTTCGCGCTTGGAATAACGGATCTTCATTATGAATTTACCTCTCAGAGAGTTGCACAGACGGAGAGTGAGACTGAGTGAGAGCGCTTTCTTTCGCACCTTTGCTCTCTGGTTCTGTGGTCGAACTGTTCTTTGGATTTATATGCACGCGTCTATATGTAAGTTATTTTTCTCTCTTTCAGCAACCGCCGCACCACAAAACTTTTCCAAAGCAAACTCTCTCAACACTCGCACTCGCATTCACATTCACAATTATCAAAGGAATAACATTCAATGCTGCGTCCATGCAATCCAAACCCACAAGAAACTCAAACAAATTGGATATTTTCCATTAAACACCAAGCAGTTTTAGCCAATAAAGTATTTGCTTTTTTGGCTTGCGAAATGCACAACACAATTAAACTACAAAACCGAGAAAAAACCAAACTGAAAATCAATATAAATATATTCTTTGGCTTTCATCAAGTAAGTGTTCAACAAAAAGCGGGAATTGTTCAAACAAAGCCTTTTGAACGATACAAAAAAAAAACAGAAACAAAAACAAAAAGCACAATTTTATTAAGGGTTTTTATGGCGTCTTTCTCACTCATCGTGTAAATACATATATGTATGTATATGTTTCTAGTACCCAGAGTCTATCAAACTATAATAGATCGCCAACCAGTAGGGTAATATTTCGATTTTTTTTGTTTTTTTTGTTTTTAATTCTTTGATTGCATGGAAAATAAATACTTACATCAATGCCCTCCTTCAGAGTGTGGTTTTATTTTTATTCATATATGATTTTAGGTTATTAATTTCATTTGCAGGAATGTTGGAGTGTATGGTTATAATAGGAAATTGGTTGTTGTTATAGTTGTTGGCGGTGCAGTTTATTGGAGATATTATGTTATGGTGTGTGTATATACACAGAGCATATGGTTGGTATACAGTTGTTTATTGCATCAACGTGCGAGAGAATTGTTGGCAGCCCCGCGACATGATTGAATACCACGTGCAGAGTATATTTAATTCGGTATACGGTATTTATTGTTGATTGTTGTTTTATTTGATTATTGTTATGTTGTTGGTTTAGAAATAAAAATGCACAAGATTATCGAAATATATGCATAGATATGTATATATTGTTATGTTCGTATAGATACATATGTAATAGAGGAGAAAGGCGGGGGGAAAAATGAAATAAAATATATATATATATAAATAGAAAGTTAGAAAAGAGTTGAGAAATGTAAATTAAAATTCAAGTTTTGTTTTGTTTTGTTTTTTTATTATTTTTTTTTGGTTTTAGTTCGAATCAGAAAACAGCAAATCAATCCAAATCGAATTAATTTGTTATTTTTTTCATTCGATTCCAATTGTTGGAATGTTTAAATATTGGTTTAGTCTAAAGTTTAGTTAGTAAGCTAAGCGATCTAGGATCTAGGATGCAGCAAAACTAAAAGAATCTCATAAATATCAAGTATACGTCTACGCAAGACCAATGGGAGTGCAAAATATTTGCCGCTTGCAGTTGATCGCTGGTTAATCGCTCTAAATTTAATCTAAATTTAATATATAAAAATCAACGAACAAAAAAAGGCGCGCCATGTCTGTGTCGAGCCATCGGAAAATGCTGGAATATGTCCTGGTCACGTTTTCACTTAGCCGAGTCCCTTTCAGTGTCACAAAAAATTAGCGGACATTAAAAACATCGCACTGGATGCTCCAGTCCACGCTCAGCAGCCGCATCAACATCACCTTCTGCTGTTGCCCTACTGCCACACCCATTCCCACTCCCATTTAGATTCCCATTTCCATTCCCTGTCCTGTTGCTGCACATTATGTCACTGTACTGTTCGTTGCGGTGCATGCGGCGAATACGTGATGTGCATTAGCATAAAGGTTTCTGCCAGTTTGGCCATGAGCCAGCAGCGGCACTGTGCTACACTATGCTGCAGCAAGTGGAAACTTCTGCCTGAACAGGATCAAAATCTTCGGGAAAATCTTGACTAAAGTTCGCCGCTGCTCAGTGTAAGCTGTGCGACCAAGTTGAGGTCAACTTTTCGGAGCGTTATGTCTGCAGTCCTGTCCTATCCTGGCCTGTCCCACTGTGGTTATCAAAATGCTGATGCATGCGCCGGTTTTATGGAGGTCTTAAGAAATTATAAAAAAGTAATAAGTGCACCTTCGGTAAATGTGCTGGAAGCGCCTATTTTATGGCTGCTTGAGCTTCTGCTTCATGACTTTTATGGCTCTTCAGGAGGCACGGACAGTGCTGATATCTGTGTTGGTCAGGTGACTGCTTCACATCTCCTTCTGCTTGGCGGTTCGGAACTGAGGGACAGCAACCTTGTCGTCTCCACTGGATATTTCGATTAAAATCCGACTTGTTTCGTTACGTTTCACATTCACATTGTGATGCATGATTCCAGCTTCAGTAGCAGCCACAGCTCCCTGCACTCCTCCCACGCGCTGCGTCAATAAAACCCAAATAAAATGTCGTTTGTGCTGCCAGCTGTAACAATGAGCAAATACGTAGGATCCTTATACCGTGAACAATCATTGTTCGGTGTTCATTGCTGTGGCCTGGCTTGGTGGCATTGCTGCATCGTTGGCTCTGGATGCACACCAGAATATTGCTTATGTGCCGCCATATTGCAAACGCCCGACCAAGTCAACAGCATACCGACAGTTCCAGCCAGCAACAAAAAAAAAACAACGTTTTCAGTGTTGAAATAAAACTTACTGCTGTGGGGATGTAAGCTAACAAGCGATAGTTGAGTAAGTATCCCAGCATGGATACTTGGAGTATCAATTACATTTACTTTCAAGCCTAAAAAGGATTTCTTTCTAAACAAAGAAAGCCACAGAATGAGACACACACTGGCGACGTTGTCCCTAGATTTAATAAAAAATTCATCGGATTTATCCCCGTAATTGTGAAATTGATTGGCTGCTGTTTTCAGCTGTGCACAGTTTTTACTGTGTGTGTGTCTAGTAATGGAAATTCAATTACCATTCGCTGGCTGCATGTACACGTAGCTTGCATTGTACGCAACTACCAATCGAGGGATTTTATCCCATGGAAATTGCACGCTCGCAGTTCAAACAGAAAGGAGGCAGAACTTTTGATTTGGACCAACACTGTACGTACTGCCTGTGCCCCCAATGTTTTCGCTGTTCTGCCCCTCCTATGCCCCTATGCGACCGCTCCTGGCTGCTTTTTCGGCAATCGCAATTGTCAATAAGCAGCGCCAATGCGACTGAATCACGTACATTTGCAGCAAATAACAATAAGAGGTCTGAATGGCCAAAAGGAACTGTTACACTCGAAGTCTCCCCCCTATCTTTCTCTCTCTCTCTCTCTCTCTCTTTTCTCTGTGTGTGTTTTTGTTTAGCGTGTAACCCACTTGATTGTCAGGAAAAAACACCGAATATCGTAACAGGAAAACGACCGCCAGACGGCAAAGAGTTGACGGAAGACATGAGGAAACACGAACCGTATGCCTTGGCAGGGACTGGGGCTGTCTGTGCTCAGTATTTTGGGGGAATATCCAAGGTAAGACATCAGCATTTGCTTGAGCCAAGCCCTTAATCGAATTCATGTGTATTATGAAATTCTACTTTTACCCAAGATTTAACCCAAACTGTTACACAATTCGTATAAATTGTTCGTTGGCGTTTCGGCATTTGTCTTGGCCACAATTTCTTGCTTTAAACATCTGGTGCGCTGCCTGCCTACAGGACAAGCATTTCTTGTTCCTTAGTTGTGTCGATTCGTTGCCCTAAAAGCTGCTGAGCATGCCAAAAATGCGAAAACGGAAAACGGAAAACACGCTCAAATATACATACAATACGAGTGCTTGGCGAGTCCATATATTTTGGCCAAGTTTTGGGTCCTGCGGCCTCTTACGTGACATTCGACTGCAAGGCAACCAAAAGATTTCCTGCCATCTGACTGTGCTTCATTTAACCGCCAGTTGGCATCGCCGCCATTTGCACAATTCGAAATGAGTTGCAAGCGCTACACCCCCCCCACCTTCTGTAGGAATATCCCAAGGGAATTTTAAATGTACCATTAGAGTCAGCATCTGCTGCAGGCTCAGAAAAGTTTGCCTCCTTGACAAAAAGGCTGAAACTTTGCTAATTGTTTGGGTCTCCTTTTGGATGTAAACTAATATTTGAGTATTTAATGGGGCCCGGTCCTCTCCATCTGGCGTGGGACTTTTTACCTTTTGCCTATTTCGTTTACCTTACTCTTTTCTTTTTATAACCCAATTTCAAACAGATCAAATCTGTTGGGACACGGACAAGCCGAAAACGGATGCGAAATTGATTTTGAAGGCTTCCACGCATCCCAATTTTATCCTCGCCTGCCACCTGAGCACTGGGTGGGGAGTGGGGTGCAATTCAGCTGAGCTCTGCAAGCATTTTGCTACGTTTATTTTTACGTTTCTAGACAATATTTCTCTCTGTTTTTTTCTTTTCGGCGGAGTAGCTATTTATGGCCTCGGCCATGACTTTATTTTCTGCGACGCAGCGCGAATCGAGGGTGGTGGCTTGAGGTGGCGGGGGATTCAATTTGTTGTTGGAGTCTGCTTAGGTGATACATTTTTTATGGGCTCTCAATTTCAATGTTGTGTTTCTGAATTGAATTTGTTGAATAAACAGTTACATTTTGGCACTGAGAGAGCATTAGGAGAGAAGGAGCGACGTGGTGTTGTATTGATTTCTGATCGGCGACAGGCAACTTATTATCTCTGAGTGAATGCAGCTTAAAATAATTCCCCCATCTGTTCCCCAATCAATTTCGTATGTCAATTCCCGTGAGTCGACACAGACATGGCTGGAAGGTAATTGATAATAATTAAGTATAAGTAAGTGAAAATATAAATTTATTATTAGGCATTGCTTGTCGAGTTAATTGCAAAGCTAGGTTAGTTGGCAAGTCCAGGCTTCAGCTAATGAGGAACTAATAAAAATCAAAGCTAACCTAAGTGCAAAAAGTGTTGGGCAAGCCAAGAAGGAGGTCTGCTACACTCTGAGCACTCCATACTGATTGATACTATCTGTTCTGGGGCAATTTCCTCAATCGAACGATGACTTGCCTCGATTTGGAGTACGTACTCGTATATTTCATTCAGGGGAGGAAATCATTGTCATATCGCTTGTCACTTACCTTAAACACCTGGCGGCAGAGGAAGTTCTCTTTAACCGGAAGCAATCTGCAATAAATAAGTTGGGGGTTGTTAGCAACCTCAGTGCAGACATTGCAGAGGCCTTCTAGGACACTTACTTGGCCATTTCCGATAGCTGCAAACGTCCATCCTTGTTGGCATCGAAGACTTGCAGCTGAAAATGCGGAAGAATGCATTAGGAATTTCACCGGAAATGAGCGAAGGCAAGGAGCTAATTCAAGTGATTTTTTGCTACTTTTATTGATGTTGATTGGGAAGGGGAAACCTTTTGGTTTCGTTTGATTCATATGATTGTAGAGCACTGCCATACATACCATAGTATCAGTGTACTCAATGAGCTTGTCCTCGGACACATCATTGATTTTTTTGGCCTCTTTGAGCAAATCGCGTAGGAAGTTCTTCAGCTCATCCGCCTCAATGTAGCCGGAGTTGTCGGTGTCGTATTCGCGCCAGATCTAAATTGGGTTGGAATTTGAATTCAAATAAAAAGAGACAATCAATTAGGGAATTCTTGATTGGGAATGCAGCTGGGGATGGCAAAATTCTTGGCTGTCACTTACCTTCATGAATTCCACGCTCGATTCCAATGGGTTATCGAAGCGGAAAAGCAAAAGGAAATTCTCCTCCATGGGCAAAAGTTGAGCTAGCTGTGAATTGTGTATACAAAGAGAGAGAGGGGGAGTGAGAGGAGTGGCAAACAATTTCGTCTGTTACAATGCGGCACTCGACAATAACTAAAGATTCGAATGCATATTGTATAGGGTGTCCTGAAAGCGGACTTCTGGAAACAGTTTCCGAAACTGCAGTGAAAGCTGAGAGCCCTGGGTGCACCCCGGTTTTTCTCAACCGGAAAGTGAAACTGAACAGACAGACCAAGTTTTCATGGCTTGGCTTTCATTAAAAACTTTTTGGCATAATTTAAGTGTTGAATCTGGAAACCCTCTGGTTTCCGTAGCCTTTACTTTAATCAGCTGTGCCCCGATCAAATTCCAAAGTTTTTCATCTGCTTTCTTCAAGAGTATTCGACTTTTATATAATTTTCTCGTGGTAATTAATACCCAGGACAGAACAGTACTATCTTTTCAGACTTATTATCCCGTGAATGGGGGCAAATTAGCCAGCTGGGATTTCAATCGTTAAGTACCCTGTTTCGACATGTCGCATGAGAAATGCCACCAGCCACATAAATTATGAATTCCTTTTTTCTTTTGTACTTGGACCTTAATAAGCGGTCCCTCAACAGGGACTGGGAACTTGAACTTTCCTCATAACTTTTTTCGTCTGCTCATTTATCAAAAGTCCATTGTGCGGCCCCTCAAGAGTGCTTTATTATTTCCACCATTCAAAGAGAAAAAAAAAAAACAAAATCTTCTTTCAATAGTCCAATGCTGCGGCTGCTCCTGCTGGTCCAACTTCAATTAAAAACTCATTTCATAAGAGAGGGGAAAAGTTTTTTTCCGTGCAAGACCTTGCCAGAAAGTTTTCGTTTATTTCCTTTTTTGGTGGGAAAATGCCAAATAAATTATTGACACGGGGCCATTAGGGAGGGGTAGCTGTGGGTACTGACATTTAAAAACCAATTGAGAAAAGGAGCCGCCAAGGAAATGTCATTTGGAATGCACGAAAGGAATATATACGAGTGTTCTCGTATAGAGCACATTGCGGATACGTCATGGCGGCGAACATTTTGTTGTCTGGCCGCGGGGCGTCAGGTGAATTATACAAGGCTATCTCATTTAGGCCATACACACCTCTCTGATATCGATTTTGCCATCCTGATTATCATCGTAGGCCTCCATGAAGCAGGACTTCAACTCCTCGAGCATTGTGTCTGTGACGGCCTGGGGGGATCGGAGCGAGAACAAGCAAAAGATGAAGTGACAGCCTTTAGTGTTGTATAATGGGGCGTAGCTTACCTCTGGACTGATGTCTGTGACATTGGCACTGGCCACGAACTCCCTGAGGAAGCCATCCAGCTCGGTGCCCTCAATGTAGCCGTTGCCTGCAGGGACAAATGTTAGGAAACACCCCCAAGAAAATCATCTGCCATCGCCGCACTCACCATCCTTATCGTAGTGGGCCCAGACATCCATGAACTGATTGGCCGAAAGCTTCTTGAGCTCACGCGACTCGGGATCGCGGTACTGGCGCATGAAATTGTGCGCCTTCTCGATCTGAACGCGCTTGGCGGCGGCGGCTGCTGCGGAATCCATTTCTTTGTTTATGGGGTTTTTGTTTTGTTCTTTGGGGAATTACCTAGTGTAGGAGAGAAAAGGAAAAATCATATATGTAGTTCTATACGTGGACTTTCTTTTGTCTGATGAATGTTGGTTAGCAAAGCAGAACGCTAGAACGGTAGCTCAATGTCGTGGAATAAATGTGGTAGGTAGTTTCTGTTGTAAGCTGAAGAGTATTGGGTAGAGGAGTGCTAGAGCCCGTTGTCAGTCCAGTGTTGGGTATGGGTTGTCAGCTTTGCTGTAACCGTTAAATTAATATAATAAAATACACTCTCACAAAGCGAAACACACACACACACACACAAAGGAACAATACACACAGAAATAGCCGCAGCGGGAGCTCCCATGCAGCAAAGGAAGCGCCGCACATTGCATTTGTGCCCGGACTCCCCCGCAGCGACAGCACAGAAGAGACAGCCCAGTACGCCACGTACGTGGCCCCCCTACTGACCCGCTCTCACCCACTGGCTCTTTGTGTGGCCCCTCTCTTCTGTCACAAGTCATTCTGAATTAAATACGTCACAGGCGGGAACAAAGGAATGAGAAGTGTAAACGAAATTGCTATACAATGTCTACAGTCGCCCGGCGGGGGTGCAACGCGATGGTACTAAAAATAAAACAAGAAAACGCAGAACTCGCGGCAGGAGAAGAGCAGCAGCTAAGTAGAGCTTAAGACGGTGGGAAGAAGAAACAGAGAGAGAGAGCGCTGCCGTTGGGCAAAACTTAAATCAAAGGCAGAGCAGAGGCCTGGGCAGAGGGAGAGCACATCTTAAGCAGTGCGACAGCGCATCCGAAGGCAGAAAGCAAAGCAGAGTCTTGTGCAAAGTTTCCCTTAAAGAGAGTCCAACTTTATCATTATCAAAGCTCTACTTTGGAAACAATGTGCCAGGCTAGGGTATCGAATATTCGTTTTGCTTTGCAGCTAGATAGCTGCCTGTTGGTTTTTGTATTTGTTTCTCTGATCTGCTCATCTGTCCTGTCCAAACAGGGTACATATTTGCAGTGGGGAATCGTTGAAAGCTTGTTGCGGCTGCTGTTGCTGCGGCTGAACAACGCACCGGAAGCACCCGGGCATAAATTCCCAGCAAAAGCAGCTAAATGAGTTGCGCAACCAATTCCCAGAACAGTGGTCTGTCTGTCATTCAAGGAAACTGTCCCAAGCAGTTTAATAAGCAGTGGGGATTAAATTCTGCCTTTAGCAGCCAGAAAGTGAGGAAATCAGGCGAACGAAAGACGAGTACAAATTAATTCCCACTTTGTTTCAGTTTACCATTAAAAGCTACCACCCACTGTGGCACAGACGCCATGCCACCAACTTGTTGACTGTCATCCAGCCAGCATTCTCTGTCCTCCTGCGCCATCATTGTTTATCGAGCTCCTGCCAATAAGTATTAAGTTTTCATTTAATTTGCAGACTAGCGAGATGTCGGGCGAAAGTTTTTCCATTGTTCCCAGGCACTTTGGGAAATTGTGCAATCTGCCAGCATAGAACAAGCGGCTCCACATTAACCAATGTTGTGGGGGTACACGACGGCCATTAGCTGCAGGCGGCAGCATAAATACCTTTTATGGACTGGAAATTGCATTGCATCCAAAGGTATTACAGGCCAAAGCAGGCCTCTTCCGCTCCGCAGAAGTCCATTACAGTGGCAAAGAGACAGAGAGAGAGAGAAAGCGCGAGAGAGATGCGATTATGGCGTAATATTGGCCGAGAACTTTCCCAATTTAGAGTGCAAAATGGCAAATACTCTTGGCACGACGCCAAAGGGCCAGCCAACTAATGTTGGATATTGAAGGTTGAATTATGGCCGTCATATAAGTTTCGTAATGAGAAACTTATACTCGTTCTGCAACGCAGTGCACAAATTTCATCGATAAGAACATGAATTTAATGAACATATAGATATAGATCTAATGAACGAACGAACACCCACAAGGTGAAACCGAGCAAGCAAATAAAACTTGTGTCGCCACTATCATGTCTCATCTCGGCTGCATGGCGAGCAAGAAATCGATAGCGAAACCGATTGAATAGCATAATTTTGGATCAGGTAACATCACTAATGGGCGCCTAGCATGGCACACAATTTTCAAGCTCCCGATGGCCCCATTGCATAAGGGAAGTACCTTGCCTTCGCAGTACTATGGAAGCTCGCGCGTGTTCGAGTGCTCCCACTGAACGCACGACCTGCCACTGCTTGCTCTGCGATGGTGGCGGCTTACCTGTCAATGGATCAGCCCGTACGTCTGCCTGCGTGTCTACACCTCTGACATTGACAGTGGCTCGTCCTACGCTATCCTTGTTATCCTTATGCCCTTCCTTGGCTTGGGCGCCCACTCGAGAATCTTGTGGGAATGTCGTGGCTTTAAGTGCATTAAGCTCAGTTCGCAATTTAATTTGAGTGCTTGTCTGTTTATTTGCCACGCCGGCTTCTGTTTTCCTTTTCCCCTTTTCACTTTTCCTTTCCGTTCCTTTTGACAATTTGCCCCTTTATTCTTGCTTGTTGCTGCCAATTTGTTGTCCCCATTTGGGGTTCGTGCCGTTATTGTTTCTATTTTTAAACGTTTCTCCCTCGTCGACCCCAGTCTGAATTATGCATTAGAATTACTTGTGTTTGATTTCCGCTCTTGGCCGCCACGGCTTGCGGCTATTTATATCCTTAATTGTGCCACAGGCCATCTATTCCATTGATTGGGGCTGGACAAGCAAGGATTTTTGTGTCCGGCCCATCAGGCATTGCCAGCTGCTGATTACTTTGTGGGATAGCCAGCCAGCCAGCCAGCACTTCATTTCTCTTCTTTGACGTTGTCTCTTTTATGATTGCACTCTCAGAGTGCATCAAACATGAGTGTGTGACGTTAAGCAAGTCAATAATAATCATATCAAAGTTCTAATGCATCTAATAATTCACTTGGGGGCACATCCGGGTCCCACATTTTCCATTAGCTTTCGTGCAGGAAATTTCCTGTTTACTACCTGACCATAATTCACTTTTACTTTCACGTACACTCTTCTGTTGCGGCCTTGGGGCATGGGCGAATGGGTGGTGTGGAGTATGTATGTAGTTGTAAAACTAGAAGAGGATTTTTATAAGCCGCCATATAACCGTCGTATATCCAAGACATATGCCGCAGCAGTATGAATGTCAGCCAACGTCATATTCATAAATAATCATATAAAAAAAAAGAAACTCCCACACACACGCATGGACAAAGTACCAGCCAGACAGACTGGCAGCTTTAGAATGTATTCAAGTGCAGTAGTCCTGAGGCAGACACAAGAAACTGCACGGAGAATTGAAATGAATGAGTTAGTGAGTGTGTGAGTGAGTGAGTGAACGAATGACTGAATGACTGACTGACTGTGCCTGTTTTAGCAGTTGAATTATAAAGCAGACATGCTCGCTCTTGTTCGGTTGAGTGTGCTTGGGCCTGCCTGTACCTTGATTCTCTTTCATGCCAGCGTGAATGGGCTTGCGATGGCTAGAGCCAGAGCGAGAGCTCAGATGCGGCATTCGCCGTCAAGTGCTGCCCGTTTGCCCTCGGCATAATACTTATAAACTTATCCTTGGCTGGGGGCCACTCCGAAACACCGAAATACCAAGAGCGAAACAAAAGGCAGTTGACATTGACATTTAATACTTGCCGTTCCTTTCCATATGCTTCCATGCATACATAATGTAATATTCATCAGTTAATACCTTAAGCTGGTTATTAAATGAGGCCCAAAACATTGATTTGCATGTAAATACAATAGATGAAACCCAAAGCTAAATCTTTGGAAATCGGATAATTTATGACCCAAGCGGGAGTGGACAATTTGTAACACCCAACAAAGTACAGCTTTATTTATTGCAGAACGGTTGGTTTTATTTTATTTTATTTCTTGGCAGACATCATAAAAATGCAGTTAAAAATTTAAATGCCAATTTGTTGGGTCATCAGGAAGCGGGAGATTATGTGCCGAGCTTTGATGAAAGTCGTTTTTGTACCTTTTTAAAGGTAAAATAGGAAAATTTAACCAAAACAAAATAAACTGCAGTGCAGCGATCTATCACGAAAGAATGGGAGAGGGAGGGAGCGAGAGGGTTACCTCTTCTTAGGTGTTTTACCAAGCAAATTAGCAGCGGTAATTTACGATTCGATTGCGAGCAAAACAGAGACAATTTATGGGGTGTAAAAATAACTTTTAATTGGCAAAAGCCATTTGAAATATGGTCATATCAGTAGAACTAAAACCAGCCGCCTTTCCCTTTCACACAGATAGAGAGAAAGAGAGAGAGAGTACATTTAATCGAATGGTTTATTGCATTTGATGATTTTAATAAATTGCTTTATTTATTTTGCCAGTCTTTGCGCTTTGCCTGCGCCGAACGATTTAGTAGGAGCATTCTGAGGCATCTGTTGATTTATGTACTCGTGCCCCGCCTCACGAGTATGCGAGAAATGCTCTTCCTCTTTGCAGATCTTTTGTAAACAATTATAGAAATCCAAGAACGATTTCCTTTGTTATTTATGTATTGTCGATAATCGGCTTAATTTGTATACTCGCTGGAAAACCGATTACAGCAATCGCATGGAAAGTGCTGATGATGAGCCCTAAATATAGATCTTACAACTGCCCGATCTGCCCAAATTATTGTCATGCTGGGGAGCTCCGGCTAGAAGGTGTTTACAATACACAGCCACGGGGAAACTTTTGTGTGTTTAATTTGCCATTTTTATTTGCCTTAGTTTCTAGCGCCTCGGTGCAAAAGTGTGCAAAGGAAAATGTGTGAAAAAATGCTGCGCAGCAGAGTTGGTGGGTGCGAATGCTGGGGGGGAAAATAGTTTTCATGTTAAGCCAGTTGTGAAAGTTTTCAACTTCCTTCTTTTTCGCTATCTATCGCAATTCAGTCTGGAATTTCATTAGGTTTTATTGGTCTACTCTCTTTTTTTGCTGTCGCTGCTGTTGCTGGCCACTCTGGTCAATCTAATTAGGGCTGCATTCGTTAGAATCTGTGGAAATTTTCATTGAAAAATACCCTCGGCCTGCATATGCCGAGCGAAATCTAATGAATGGCGGCATTTCCTTCGGCAAGACCGCATGACACGCATTTCACAGCCCTTCCACCATCACTTGCATCCTGCTGTGCTGTGGTGAGCTTTAATTAAATTCCCCATGGCATCAGAATCGGATTACCGAGGAGGTTGCTCTGACAGGGGATACTCTGCGTGTGGCCACTTTTATGGGTTCATATTAGTCCCGTCCCCCTTTCTAATGGCAGTGGACTTTTCGATTCTGATCAGCGCTTTGTCTGTTTTTAGAACGCAGCTAAGAGCACAGCGCCGAAAGCTCCCGGAGGGAGTGAGAGAGGGAGAGTGCAGAGAGTGGTAAGAGGGGTGCCGTGCGTAGGCATTTGTGAGCGTGGGCAAATTTCAAAAGAAACAGCGTGTCTTGTTTTACATTTTGAGATAAAGGATGGGCACGTCGTAATGGATATGTCAGTCACTCAATTTGAAATTGTCACTGAAGCGCAGGACACATGTCCAGCACATACCGTGGGTGAAGCGAGAAGGGTATGGCCTATAAATAACTGAACTGGGTGAGTCCACAAGAAAATCAACATGAAAAAAAACAAGAAAGGACCAACGACATTGATGGATCTGTCTTGCATGCCTCTAAGATATGATGTATGAAAGAGTCAACTGATCTTATTATGAAAACAGAAACAGTTTCAACAGGAAACTCAGGCACTATAGACACACTATAGAAACTATATATGTAGATGAACATTTTAAAGCAGAAAAATAATATTACAACCCTCCGCAAGTGTTTAATAAGCGAGAGAGCTACGCTACGCAATTACTGGAATTTCCATTTGGTGGTGGTCTGATACAAATTAAAAACTACCACAAGGAAAGCAAAAAAACAACAAAAAACGGGAAAAACAAACCCACGTACAAGCGAACAAAAATCAGAGGCAGCACAGAGGCAAACCATCATCTATTATTCTTCTGCTGGCTTTCCCTGTTTTCCAACGAATTCAGGAAAAAGCAGTGCCATAAAAAATCGAACAAAAGATCGCCAAGAAATGCGGGTGGCAGTTTGTTTGTACAATTAAATGTGTACATATTTCCACCAAATTAATATTTACTTAAGAGTTTTTAAAGGTTCACCTCACATTCCCCTCCCCTCATCACTGTTTATTCCTTTGATGGCGTCACAACTGGCAATTGTCCAACTACTCCCTGCTCACCTCCATTCCGAAACAGCAGAACCATCGAGACATTAAGTGAACGATGAAAACATTTACATAGCTAATAGAAGCCACTTTTTACACTGCCTGTGTGTAAATAATAATCGAGAAATAATAATCATAATAAATAATAATGGGGCCTGGGCTGGGCTCCCAAACGCAATTAACCAGCTGGAGGCCCATGGAGGAAAGGGAATGGGAAACGAGTGTGTCGAAAGATTTCAGACTCGAAATAATACTCGTAAAGAGTGCCACAAAGTTATGCTGAATGCTGGAACCTTCTCTCTCCTACGTTTGACAGGGACCCCCAGGGGGGCCGCAGCACGGCAAGAACTTTTCCGAAAGAAATGCCGCGTAATTAGAATAATTATTACCGCTAGGCGCGAATGTTTTTTAATGGCACTTTCAGTTTTGACATTGTTCAAAGATAATTGCGGCCCAATACCTGTGGGCGGAATTCCCCCTCTGCGGTGGCCCAATGAATGAGTGGCCTGCTGGGAAATTTAACGGCACTTAGGGAACAGCCACGAAAAAGAGCATAAGTACCATTGAGCACAGAAAGGAATAAGGGAGGCAAAGAACTTTCGCTGATTTCATTGCGTTCGAAAAAATACTAGTTAGAAGCTTTAAATATATTAAATTTATATCAAATGCTTGACACAAAGATCCCACTAAGTATAGCAATAGTGAGAGTTGCACTGAAGAAATCAGAATAATTTAATTTGAATTCTCTAAACCAAACAAAAATTTCCATTTTAAATCTTCGAGATAGCATACCAAGAAAATGATTAAAATTAATCACTCACATTGCTCATCTCCGCTGCTGTCAAATGACGTCGGAATATCAAGCGATGCGATTGTTTGTCTTCCGCTGATTCCCCTGCTCCAATAATACACACCGATATTTTTAAATGTAATTTCGCTTCCTTCCCATTGCCATTAAATATCTAGCGAAACGCAAACAAGGCCTTCCCTTCATTCTGGTCTCATTAGCATTCTGGGCATGTCGGACGACGATGATGACGACGACGACTGTCCGCCAATCATATTTATTTTGATAATTTTTCGGTTTTCATAATCCAATTCCTATTTATTTATGCTGCACGAGCGAGCGTGTGCACAATGCGCTTTGTGCGAATCAAGAGGAATGAAAACAAAAAACAAATGCTATCGAAATGAAAAGGTGGCAACAGGAAACGAAATTTTGGATACCCTGCCTGAGATGATAGATTGGAGTCTGATTTTTCTTGAAACAATATTTTTAGGTCAACTTTTTGCAATGCCAACTTTGGAACTTAATTCTATAGAGTCAGAAATGGTTAATGGTTAAAAATCAGTGGAAAATGAATTATTCAAAATGATTTCAAAAGAAATTCTTCGGCTTTGGTTCTCTGAGAGAATGGATTATAATTAAATTCATAAAATATTTGCCATTTGCAGATTGATTGAATAATGAGGACGCGCTGCTCGAGCCAGTTACAATTGGCATGTCGTCCAATTAGAAAATCTGACAGTTCGCAACCCTCGAATGGCTCTGGTTTCGGACACATCTTCAAGGGAATTCGCCAAGCAGAGACGCACACAAAGGGTCGTTATATTTTTAGAGCTGTACATTTTACATACATATTTCTCAATTAATTTAACAATCCCAACAGTGAAATTGTCGTCATCATTTTCAATTTTCATTATTATTGTGTTGCATACGCTCGGGCGCTTGGGGCACCGAGTGCAAGGGAGCCGCAGGGAAATTTATGAATGAGCATAAATTAAGGGGACTCATCGTAAACGTTGGCACGCAGCTTCAGGCCACATTCCACACCAGCCACATTCACACCCGCTGAGGAGCCATTATTTTGCTGTGCTGTATGTCTTTACCCTCGAATCGTGTGTAATTTTGCGAATGCATAAACAAAGTCAAGGACATCAACGACGGCATTTCAGTGACAACTCTTGCGGCGGCCATTAGGCATACAAATGAGGTATGGCTGTCCTGTCCCTTTTTGAGCCCTTTAATTGATTGTGGGGTTGGTTCCGTTCCCTGAAAAATTGTCGCTAAAAAGGTCGGAAACGGTGAAAACAAAATGAAGCCATTTGAGCTGAAGCTTGAACCTGTCAGCGGGCATGAATATTCATGCTGTTGCTGTTGTGTTGCTCTTTTTTTTTGAGGGCCTGCAAACTCGCTTGTAGACTTTTGCCAAAGGGTTTTGAAAATCTGAAATGTCTGCTCTGGCATTGGACAGCTCTAACTAATTTAGCTCGGATTTGGAGGCAGAGATTTTGGGCAAGGGAGCACCAACATTTGAATGATTATTTAAGAAAATATTTCAGAGTTGAGCGAAACAGCATCGAGCGTTAATTTCGAAATACGAGTATATATATTTTGCCATCTGCTTATACTCTTGTTTGAATTCTGAAACTTGCCAGAGATCTGTAAGCGTTTTTCAAAGTATGACCTGCCTTTAGCATTTCAAAAATTTCATATTATTCATTTATAAATTTGGGGAAAATTTCTGAGTATCTTTTCTCTCAGAAAAAACAAATTCTTTTAATATTCCTTCCTTAATGTACGTATAACTTGTTTTATTGTTCTTTTAATATTTATATACTATTTAAGAGAACTTTCTCAATAAATTGTTAAATTTTTGAATAAAATATTTACTTTTTTGAAGCTGCTTTGCTTTCCTGTTTTTTGCTTTTTTGTCCAGTAATGAGTCTTCACTTTTTTGCACTTTTCCGACTGAAATCTTTTGAAATCAACTACTGATAGAACGCACGCGACGATTTGACGGGGGGAACTTTTGGAGTACCGTTAGCGACTAGAATCCTTTGCAGACTGCTACGAATGCGGCCTGGTCTTGGCTTTTATCAAAACCAAGAAACTCAACACACGGCAAAGCGCCAGCGAACGCCAAAAGTGAGAGAGAGAGAGAGCCAACGTATTTTACCCGGGGCCAAAATGGAGCGTAGGCGCCCCATGTTGCTGGCCGGAGAGGAGGTGATTGTCGTGCAGCATGTTGCTGGCAACAAACTGTTGAATTGCTCATTGTTTTTGGCCCCGTTTCCTTTGCTTTTTGTGCGTGTCTGTGGTTATTCTTTAGCTTTTCCATGTCTCTGCGGTTCGGGGCCCACTGTTCCTTTTGGTTATCCGTGCAGCTTCCAGGCATTCCGTAAACAAACCATACGCTGTCCGCCTTTGGCCTTTGGTCGACATTCTTGTTGGCCTTTGTTTTCCTCATCGTTTTTTTTGATATGGTCGGAAAAATTCTTAGAAAATTGGTTGGCTGGAAAAATGTGGGAAGTTTTGGTCGTTTCGTTTAGCTTTATCTACGCTGGAAAATGTATGAGAAATCATAAATAAATATATTGTATGTATGAATGTATGGGGGATATTCTGGAAATGATTTCCGGCCAATCTCCCCTCCCCTCACGAATCCTCTCCCTGACGAACTTTCAAACTTTTGTTTTGACTAAGACGCTTTTTTGTGTGCGTGTCACACACTGCCTTTGTGTGCTTGTTAGTGTGTGGGCGTGGGTGTGTGTGTGTGTGCGTGCTCTTTTAATTGTAGTTCCCTCAGGGCCTTTTGACTTTCAATGTTTTATCTGCATGCCATATTATAATTTACTAGTATGAAAACGACATGCTTACGGCTGTCCTTCAGGGGGGATTTCTCTTGACACTCTGTGAGAGCGTAGCTGTAGCCGTAGCCGTTGCCAGTCGTCTAAGCAATGTCAAGTGTTACTCATGCCAAGCAAGCTCTCTCCCTCTCTCTTAGTTGATTCCATCTTTCACCACCTCTCCTTCCGCTACGGCCACTGTTTTTGCCTCCACTTCCTGTACGACCATGTTGCTGCGCTAGCGTGCCGCTTGCTCATTCATTATTCATTTTATACTTTCTACTTTTTTTCACTTTTTACCTTCTTCGGGTGAGCTGCTCTATTATACACATGTTCATATGTTCTGTGTTCTGATGTTCTGTTCCACAATTGTGCTAGGATTTATGTCTAAGCCTTTAAAGTTAATTGTTATGAGTGGTGGTGGGCGCCAGACCCGAAAAGGGTCCCACTGGCAAGTAACTGTTTATTAATCTTTTCTACGTGTGTGTGTGTGTGTGTGTGTGTGTGTGCGTTAATCTTTGGGTCATATCAAAAGGGACAACGTCCCAGGTTTCCATTATGCAATTGCTTCTTTAGGCTGAGTGAAGTTCATAGAATTTTAGATGGGCTGAGCAAGATTCGAGGGCAAAGCTAAAGGTAAATTTTAGGGTTTTGTTGCTTTTACGTATGTATGTACGTTGTGGCAACATGTAAGCTATGAAGGTCATTGCGATATCCCTTCTCATTGTGGATTGCTAGCAAGACTTGGCAAGATAAGTATTTCATTGATAGCCTTTGCCACATTTGATATAATACAGAGTTGCTGGTGCTCTATTTGGCATTCACTCAGGAGGGATATCTTCCCAGACCGAAGACAACTTTTTCATGAATGAAAATCTCACTTGCAATCCGCGCATTAGCAACTCAACAAAGCAGAGCAGAGCCCAACTTTGAAGGGGATTTAAAAGCTCGCCATAAATTACCATTCCTAATGCTCCGCTTATCACTCAACCAAGCAGATCTAACAGCAAAGCAGAGAGAAGGGAGGGAGAATGAGTGGAAGTCGAATTCTTAGGCCCTTCGTATGGCAAAAACAAAAAACCGAGAGGAAATCATTTGTTTATATTTTTTCAATTAAAGTAATTAAATACCTAATAAATGTGCTGCAAAGACAACAACAACTACTAGTGAGTGGCATAAAAAATGCACGAAAATAGATTTTTAGAGAAATGCCCAAAGCATGTGCCCGATTTAAGTCGTTTTCCAAGTAGCTTTGTTTAGATTTGTTTTAATTGAAAGTACATACTTCGTATATTTCGTATATTCGTAGTGCAAAAAGTTGTTGCTCTGAATTTTCCATTGCCATGAACTTTCCACGAAATATACATTTAATATAATATACAAATGTATGTATGTAGATGTCCATATATGTAGGTAGCATTGTGTTTAAATAAAGCACATTTTCAATATCGTTTGAATGTGTAAATTTGTTAATGGGATTTTTGTGGCGTCCCATCTCATGAATAAAACATTAACTGAATAAAATGTGCAAGCAAAATAAAAGAATTTTCACAAATTTGCCATGCAAATATACGTAAGTCAGCAGGGTAATGGTAATGGGCGGTGATGGTGGGGTGGGGTGGGTCTGAGAATGGCAATGGTTACCACACTTCAAATGCAGCCACAGACCGACTCAAATAAATTTTCCAAAAATTTATCGTGTCCTATAGACACACACACAGGCAGACACACACACACACCACGAGATGTAAATATTTGCAAAGGAGCCAAAAAAAAAGTAAATAAAGCAAGTTGTGTACAAATTTTAGCCGGATGTTGTTCTCAAAAGCGATTTCTGTTGCCGCTGTAACTTTGTAATGTGAAAATATCCATTGGACTGGTTTCTGCCAAGTGGACTTTGAGTATTTCGCATACTGTTTATCATTAATGGAGGATGTTTTGTGTTTGGGAATGGGCCATTAATGGCTATTGCCCATATACCATACGCTTGGGTATGGCATATCAGTTTGATTTACTCTCAGAAGGTAGAATTACCAATAGCCTTACGTGCATTCAAAATTTCCTTGGGAACAAATATTTTTGCAGCTCTAAATAAAATCTGATCAGAGTAAGAGATTCCACCACAACAACTACATACGATATGGTTTTGGTTTACTTTACTCAATTCTTCCGGCAGGGTATCAAACTTCGACTTACCCTGTCCGTGTCTTTACTCCTCCTTCTCCTGTTTCTTCTGTTGCTTTTGGTATTCTGGTGCCCGCCTTATCAGCGCCAAGATAACTTATTGTCTGTTTTGTGGGGGAGTAAGTGCGGTGGAGTGGGCGAGTGGGAGCTTGAGAGAGGCGGTGTCAGAGAGCAGCTTATTTGGCAGCAGCCAGCAGCCCCGAAAGCTTTATTTATTTGTGTTTACATTGCATTAAACAGCTTGCAATCAGAGAAGAACGAAAAATCACTAATATCAAATTCAGCTTAATTAATTCAAAGTGCACACATCACTAGGGACTGGGGGACTGAGCTTCCGCTCTACAAGGGGTTGTAGATGCTGGGCTGTAGTGGGTGGCAGTTAAGTGGATAGATAAGTAATAGGCGAATCGTGAGATTTACTCAAATTACCTCTGACTCAGCGGCCCCCCTGCATTGTATGTGTGTGTGTGTGTGCGAGATTAGGCGGAAGGCTGATCTCAAAGGAGGGGGCGTCTCCTCGCCTTCGGGTAATTGGAGTTGGACTGTGTCCCAGACTTGAGCCTTGCTTAAGATAATTGCTTTTGCCTTAATTAGTTGGCCATTGTGTCGATGTGCCTGTCTGCCTACTGCCTACACTCGTATTTGTCTGTGATAATTATAAATTAATGCGATTGACAGCCATCACAATGAAAGGGTGGTGCATGGCCGAAAGGCAAGGGAGGTGGTGGCTTACCAAGTACCCTGTAAAATTTATTTGAAAATTTGTCACACATTTCTGGCAATTTGGATGCGTTCGAGAGACGCAATCATTCAAAGAGCGGTAGAGGTACGAGAGGATTAAGTACACAAATCGCAATTGATTTTCCTTGCCGCTCTCCCTCCCTGACGCTCTCACGGTAGGTGAGAATTTACATTTGTATGTGTGCTCAATGCCTGTGTACCTGTGTGCCTGTCTGTTGACATTTGCAATTGGCTGCGGGCTCACACAGGACGGTGCACGCAATCGATGGCCCCCTTCCACCCGCTCTCTATCTGCCTCTTTGTCTTTGTCTACTTCACATGCTCTGTCATCTGTCTCCGATCAATGAGAGCGACAGTAAAATTTAGTGTTTTGTTTATGCTCTGCTCTGTTCTTCTATGCTACCTCGTTACCTTCTCAATAGCGCGCTTATTGTTTATTGAGGAGCATTACTGTTAATCAATAATAGAGCTGCTTCCTTTTATTTCTGCATTGGAAAAGTTCCTGTGACGTCATTGGCATATAAATATGTATATGTATGTATGTAGCCCCCCAAACTATCCTTGCTTCTTCAATCCAATCAAAAAGAGTGAAATGTTCCCCGAGGCGTAACAAAATTTTTAGTATTGCGGTGCGCCCAGAAGAGAAATACGAATGCACCACCTTTCAGTTTACCTCCTTCCCTTCACTTCTATTCCCATGCTTTCCCTCCTGCCTGCTCCTGTGGAGCAGCTAACCAATGCAGTGTTTCGGTCTCTTGGAAACTAAGCAAAGTTTGATATAAATTAAACTACTTTCGCACGATCTGAAAGAGTATCTAAATCTACGACACGCTAATATCATCATTTTTCCCTTCCATTCACCATTCACCCTTCCCGCTTTCCCCTTGGGCACGAGTGTTTGCTGCTGGTAGCGCGTGCAGTCGCAATTTTTGTGTTTGAGTGATGATTCAGTGACGGGGGAGGGCGAGTCCGCTTTAGTGCATCGTAAATGTTGCAAGTGGCAAATGCAAATATGTATGCCCTCATTTGTAACTTAATTTGTTCGACAAGCCACAAAGAGACAGCATTTCATTTGCGGAATTTTATTTGTGTGACATTTTTTAGGAATTTACTGAAATAAATAAGGGTAAGGGGGTAATGGTACTCTTTACTGGAAGGTTCTATTTAAACTCCAAGCCCCCCTCTGGAATCAACGACTGGCAGGAAATCTGCTTCGTTTGACAGCACCTCTTGGATGTGGCCAGAGACAGCTACGGATTTCTGCCACAGAACTATCCAAAATGGTTTCAATTTACATATTTCTCTGTCTTAATCTGGCTGCTTCCTTCCTCTGGGACTACTCCGAATCCCCTGACACTGGGAACAATTACAAATGGAAGCATAAGCTGCTCTCAAATTACCATCAACGTGATAGACATTCGACATGGATCCCATTCCTTTCCGCTGCCTTTAGTTTGTTGGATTTGCAAGCTGCCCAACTCTCCCCCGCAACTTTTGCGCTTGTTTCATCTTTTCTGTGGCATTTTTTGGTTCTTTTATTTTTTTTGCAATGCAAATGGAAACCATTTCCTTTATCCTTGCTGCCGCAGGCTATTGGCATAGTCAAGAATGTGCTTGCCAGAACATCAGTGACTCTCCATATCTCTGACTTTTGGTTCTTTCCCCCACCGCTGTCAGAGATTGATTTTACATCTGTAATTGCAGCAGCATCGACATGGCCCAGAAAGATACGAACCAACGAGTATGTGTGGGCGACTCATCACTGCCATCCATTGTGGCTGCTGTAGGCTGCAGCCATATTTCACATACTTCTACGGTTACGGAGTAGCCCTATAATTTCCGCACTAAACCCTGCCGCATCATCCGTGTCTGAGTGGACAATGGAAGTCCTTACTTAATGTCCCCTGGCTTAGTCGCAGTGCTAAATAAGTTAACAATGGACCACAAAGTTTCAGTGCAGAGACTGACCACGAGTGAGGGCGTTCCCTGACATGGCTAAGACTTTGAGATCACTCGCTGGATTAGACGGATTCGTGTTTCAGAGTGTCCAGAGTAGCCAGTAACCAATGGAAATGGTTCCCATTCCCATTTCCAGCCACGCCCCAGTCTTTAGCCTTGACTGACTGCATTTTATTGGTAAATTTCCCCCTGAAAATTGGGTGTCATGTTGCATGCTACACATTTGGTAAATTGCTGGCACTTAATACCCCATCAAAGCCAAATAAAAGTGGCAGCGAAAAAACACCAAACGATGCGGAAAAACGGCAAAAGTTGAAGGATTAAGTCAATGAAAATAAATTGGAAAGAAAGCTAAATGAATATTCCAGTTGAAGGGCAGAGCAAAAGTGGTTTCTCGCACGTATTTATCCAGCGCAATTTGCAACTTAAAGCGCTGACATCGCGTCGTATGCGTAATATCCGCATAAAGTGTAATTTAGCCGCCACCTTGGCAACCGACTCCCTGTGCCACACATTTGCCTGCCACCACACCCACTGTTGCCCCATCATCACGTGTGGCAGGATGCAGAGCTCTAAATATTTATGCCAAAGAAATGGCGAACGTTGGAGGAATGCCGATGGAGGAGATGCTTCTGATGCTGTTCCTCCTCCTCCTACTGCTACTGCTGCGGCTTGAGCTCCATCACCAGCTTGGTGATGATGATGATGATGTGGCAGCCGCAACATGCTTCCTCAAATATTTACAGACAGTAAGTTAGTTAGTGTTCAAGGGCCACACCAGTGCCGGGAACTTTGCCAATGCATCTTGAAGATTCTTGCCAAATTATTCCATTTTTATCCTCCCCTCTTTTTGAAAAAGTTTTCGATAATTTGCAAGTTCGCGGCAATCGATTGCTTCTTGCTGAGTTTGTGCTGAAAGTACCCTCTACATTATTTTGTTTTTCTTTCTGTACCCCACCCTTTGCATTCCTCTTCTGCAGTGCATAATTAATTTCGTTTATCATTGTCGCAGCGCTTAAAGCATAAATTAAAATAATAAGCGAGCCGCCAGCGTCGCGCGACGGACGTTGAAAAACTGTTGAATGCGCCACATGGCGTATGATTAACGCAATGATAAAGCAAACTTACCCCGCTATCGCACTCACCACTGCCACTCGCCTCTCGGCCACTGCCACTTAATGAAGGCCACTCCTCCAGATACTCGTTTCTCCTTCTCTTTTTTCTTTTATTCCATGCCAGCGGCAGACGTATGGGGCGTATGAGTAATCTAGCTTTCGTGTAGAACATAACATAAAATCTGACGTATTTTTTTGTTCATTATTTTCTCAACGCTAACAAAAACAATTGATGTTTAATAATATTCATTTGGTTTAATGGTAGTACGGGCCGACCAGACCAGACGGTTTTTGTGGGGGTTTGTATAAACGTTGGTCGATAAAGAGAATGAACAAAGGGCAAGTAAAATGTATGAAAAAGGTTATGAACCATACAAAAAATAAGGAGAATCATTTTTTCAAAGATTTTATCCATAGGATATGGAAAATGAATAAAATATTAGCTCTATTGAACAAAAAAACAAGTAGCTGTTAGCAAGAAAACATTAACATTTTAAGCGACTTAAAATATGCGAAAAATATACTTTAAAAGACAAGCAAAAAAAAGTATTGTCTGCATCGGCCGGGAATCGAACCCGGGCCGCCCGCGTGGCAGGCGAGCATTCTACCACTGAACCACCGATGCTTGGTGACATATCCCTACCCCTTGACCGAATCTAAACTCTAAATGGTGATACGAAAAAGTTAATCTAATCTAAAAAAAAAACCAGCCAAAAGCAGGTTCTTCCTTGAGGTAAATGTAAATCTCAATTAGAGGGTATCAAAATGTTGCCCCATCGAAATATGTTTACAGCAAAGACTTTATTCTTTAATTTTGCAATAAATTGCTTACAAAATATTGTTTATATATCTTAAGTGTGTTGAAAATTACAAAAATAATGTCTGCTTCGAAGAGTCTGAGAATTGGCTACAAATTTTTTTATATTTATGAACTTAATAGGCATGCCAAAAGCAACAAAATCAAGAGGAAACCTCCATTTGAGTGGATAATATGGGAGTGGGAGTGGATGGAATAGATAGGCTGTGAAGATGGATGGCTCTGGGCATATCTCATTTACTAGTTTATTGAGCACTTTATGGGGGAAAACGACTTCACGCCGACGCGTCGCTGGCAGATGAATTTCTATATTGTTTCCCAGGGTCCGCCCCAAGTAAACAGAAATGGGAAAACTTTGCCTCCGTTTTCAATAGCCAATTAAAAGCTTAGGGCTGCCTGCCCCACTGCTGACAATGCGGCCACTTGTGGGACTCATAAAATATGCACGGACAGGCGGCAGCTCTCACTGTCCATTGTTTGCTCTTCCGCAACAGAGTCTGCCCGGGATTTCAGTTCGAGGATTATGGAAAATTTTTACTGCTTTTAGTTTCCATTTACATGAACCAACTGTATATTCAAAGCCGGTCCAAATCTTTGAGGAAAGTGGAAGTTTGGGATGTTTTCGTTGAAAATATATGTACGTACTCCACACATTTCGCCAGACTATTTGCCTCAAGATGATTTTTAATTAAATTTTCAAAGTACTTGAAGAATCATTTTAGTTGTGAATCAAAGCTCATTTAAAATATAATCTCTTGAAATAAAAAAACAGTTCCCTGGCAATTTTGGCAAAAA
This sequence comes from Drosophila obscura, assembly GCF_018151105.1. Taxonomy (NCBI): domain Eukaryota; kingdom Metazoa; phylum Arthropoda; class Insecta; order Diptera; family Drosophilidae; genus Drosophila; species Drosophila obscura. Next base: position 7,567,459 of record NW_024542774.1, on the reverse strand, counting down.
TAATTTATGAAAATTTAAATTAAAAAAAAATACCGTTAGAAATGTGCCAGAGCTACGCGGTTAGTGCAGTTGACAGCACGCCCAAGCCACATCCGTGTACATATACTGCACACAAGGGCAGATACAAACGTATTTCAGGCTGGCATGTACATGTACATCCCCGGAATTGGAAATGGTTTCCATTAAACCTAATGCGGGCTGTCAGTTCGTTGAATTTTTAATTGTCTAATGGAGTGGAAGATTTTAATTGGCGTTAGACTCGTATCTCCCTCAAATCTAATTGTTTCTGATGCCTTGCTGTGGATTATCAAACGTTTTGTTCTGTTTTCCACTGCCACTGCATTCAAGCTTCCATTTCAATTTGGCTTTACGTCACTTTAGCATTACAACATTCCCATTTTATTATCATTTTATTGCAACATTATCCGGATTATTGATTTACATTTCAGTTGAGCTGCGGTTCAACTTTTACAATTATTGCAACTAAACTTTATCGGAATAATTTTCAGTATGCAATTTAATTCCATTTTAATTGGGTTCAACGTTTATTCTTATTTCAATTTAATTTTCGATTGACTACAGAAATTTCCGTTACTTTGTTTTTTTTTTATATATTTTTACTTTTCAATTTTGACCTAAGAATCTCTTAAGAAATCCCCACTTTTGGTACAATTCCATACTCATTAAATTCTCCCGGCTACCTCCCTCTCCGATTGCCATTAGCTTGGGTAATTACATGGTATGTCTGGACATTAGGAATTCATATGCTGCCCGCCTTTACGCTCTCAAGTACAGTCATTGCGGGCTAATTAAGTTGTCAACTTTTGGGTTGAAGGGCTGGCTGTACATTAATTGGGGATTACGTGGTTAACACTTGATCTGGCGAACCACGTCGGAAAGCTTTCGCCCAGACAGAGGAAAGTGTAAGACACTGGAGAGCGCTTTACGGAATATTCATAAACTGCGTATTTACAGTTAATTTGCTTATGCATTTGCTTTCTCAGTCTCGTCTGAGGGTCTGCTGGGTGTCCTTCACCCACTCACCTACTCTCTCTCTCTCTTGTGCTGGAGCTCTTGTCTGTCTTTTTCCCTGCAGCTATTTTCAAATTGTTTTACAAGCACTTTGTAGCTTTTGTTTTTTTCTGGAATTGTTCTAGCAGATTTTTGTTGTCTTGGCTTACCAGCAGCATATTTACATTTACATCTACATATGTATGTATGTTTATTTTTATCCAAGGACAAGGACAATAGTGGGGCGTAAGCTAAAAACAAATAAAAATATCTGATTGTACTGCATATGACGTTCTTTTATTACATTCCCTATCCAACATGCATGCATAGATATATGTATGCGACTCTCTCTGCGACTGTCCAAGGATACACTCACACTCACATGTGGCACATGGCAAGGTCGTGCTGATGCTGGGGGGCACAATCAGAAAATTACATTCCATTCATCTGGAACTAAAGGCCAGGCAAAAGACTCGTTAACCGTGCTAACTTGGCCAATTGTCAGTCCATTAGAAGTGGGTCCCAGGCCAACTTCATAAGCTTTCGTCGCTGTTGGTGTGTAACTTTGTTTAAGGCAGCAGTCAGTCCCTCCCCTACCTCCCTTACTCAGGCGACTGATGTCTGCATTTTGAAGTTATTTATCACCTCTTAGACTTTGGTCACGCAAACCCATGCCCCACCCACCTATTTCCTTCTCCTCTGTCGCTATCTTTCTCTCTCTCTCTTTGTCTATCTTTGCTTTGCATGTTTTTGGAAGGAATGATGCATGACGAAGCGGAGTGCAGTGGGGCAGGGAGGTGTCTGTTTGTGTGTGTGTGTGTGTGGCAGGACGAGGACAACACAGTCGTGTGCACGTGCTTATAAACAATTATTTATGCAAAAAGGTGAACAACATGATGGGTCGTGACAATGATAAGGCTCTGCACGAGCAAGTGGAAAATGTCAGGAAATAAAAATGTTGTTATTTAATTTCTGTCATATACCCTCTTTATATAAGAAATGAAGAGGATAAGAGGGCAGAAATAAACTTCCGCATGTTAACATATGATATTGATCGAAAAAAATGCAAATAATCCATGAAAAATAAACAAAATAAGCGACACGAAACCTGTAGGTAATGCTAAAAAGATTTCATCCAGTAGAGGAAACGAAGGAACTATTCTAATGGCATTTTCCATGCCATGACTCCTCTCTCCAGCAGTCAACCACTTGATACTCATTGTGTTGTTCGAGTTTTCTAAACTTATTTGGCCAAATGTGCCTCCGCTTCAAATGGGATTTGCCTCCCTTTCAATTGGAACTTGTACATTTGCCTTTGCCCCCGATGGGAGCGGAATGACAACGAATGTCTGTGGACTGACACCTAACATCCCTGGGGCCACCGGCTATGGGCAGGGACTGTGGCAGTGGCAGACAGACAGAAAAGAAATTCAACTTGTCGGGCCTCATCATCATAATAAAAAAATGACGCTCGAACTTTGACGCAAAAGTTTTTTTTATACCCAAAAAAATGAACAACAACAAGCGGTACTTTACTTTGCCTCCATCTGCCTTTTTTTTTGGGATTTTTTCTTTTTTTTGCATATTATTTAAATAAAAAATGAGTTTTTGACAGTCGGAGTGAGAAAGGGTGGGGAGCGGTGCGGCTGTAAGGGTGAGCAGTTTGTTAGCTGACAAGTGAGGGAATTGTTCTGCTGTACTCCATTGCCTTCCTTGCTCTCAGCTCATCTCAGTTCCGTGACTTTATATGCTTCGGCAACACTCGGCACGGCACACACAATGTTGCCAGATATAAATAAATCTCTTTAATGTCCCCGCTGAAGCTTGGTCCTTCCGTTTCTCTCGCTGCTCTCCTTCCACCTAACAGAGCACCAGTTGCTGGCTGCCCTGCCCCCTTGCCTGCTGCTCGGTTTCACTATTGTTCCTCTTGGCTCTTTCCTGCTGGTCCTGGACATATTTTTATATCCCTGCAGACAGAGGGTATTACGATTTTGGATAGCGGTCTGTGGTTGTCTGAGAAGAAAAGTTTTTTCGACCCTATAGAGTATACATTTTAAGTATGGTTTTGATTAGCACCAGCAGCATCCATCTGATAATTCCTTTTGTTTTAAAGATATCTGTCTGACACTTCATTTTCACATTTTTTGTTCCTGATGGCAGTATATAAATGGAAATCGCTCAGATTTTGTAATTTATTTTGTAATAAAGAAACAATAGTTGAAAAAAAGAGTTGTATTGTTTAAATTTTTGTTGTTTCTGAAAACCCAACGTAGGGCAAATCAAAGCTTTAGTTTTCATTGTACATATGTATGTATATCTACCATAGAAAATATCTACATATGTATCTGCAAGGGCATCCAAACCTTCGGCCACCTATGAAAGAGGGTGGGATTTCTTGTTTTTCGTTGTTGGTTTGTTGGTACTGTTGACATTCTCATTGCTCGTTTTCGTCCACTAGCATTCTCAAGTGGTAGTGGCTCTTGGGGCTCTGTCTCCCGTGGCTCGTCCCCTCGTCTCCGTGTCAGTCGCGCGGAGCAAATGTAATTGGTTTAGGTTGCAGCTTAACTTTTATGCTATTTGCTGCTCTTGAAGGTAATGAAATTTCATGGCATTTGACTCGCTGCCCTAGCAGAATACTACGTAGGACGTAGGAGTACAGACGACAGTACATTACATGTAGCTGGCCATCCTTAGCGTATACGTAATGCTGTTTTATTTATCGAGTCCGACAGGCTGTGTAGTAGACAGTCATATATCAACGTAATTACTGCACCTGTCTGAACCAACACTCAATTAATTGTTATTCCATTGAATTTCAATTTCAGGCAATTTCTCACTGGTCAGTCGCTCAATTAGTCAAAAGCGACCAGTGACCAACGACCACCGAGAACTGATAGATGGGGAATTTATATGAAGCTCCCCCCAAGCACAAATGGGAGTGAACAGGCGAGTAGCTGGTAGGTGCGAGTGCTGAGGCAATTGCAGGACCCTGCAATTGTGTGGGATTCTCTCTAATGGCCTTGTTTCAAGTTTGTTTCTCAGTGAAAGATTTGTTGCCAGAGAGTTCCTTTTATGTACAAATTATATACATATTTACACCCAGCAAAAGCACAGATCCCTTTCATTGAAAATTCCACTCGAAAGGGCTTTTATTGCGCTTAGAGCGCTTGACACTGAAAAGTTACCATTTATCTGAGGCAAATCTGAGGCATAGCTTTGGTCATACCATTACTGTGCATTCAAATACTCTTGTAGTTGCAGTTTATTTATCGCCAACTAATTTTCAAAGCTGCCAGGAAAGTTTTACACAAGTTTCAATGCCACAGAAACCCAAAACACACAGAATGAGACAGACAGAGAGAGAGGGAGAGAGATATGCATAGAAGGAAATTGCCATTCCACATCCGCCATCATGCAAATTGAATTATATCCCCAAAGCAAAGCCAATGAATAGAATGGCATTTCCAGAACTCAGACATAGTCAAACAGTGTCACATCCATCTGTGGGTGGGTTGGGGTGTGCTTGTGGCTCCCATTGATTTTTGGCTGCAGTTATATACTTATTTTCATGAGCTGCCAAATATAAAAAAAAAAAAAATAATAATGGAAAGGAAAGGATAGTACCAAAACAAATCTGATTTGCATCTGCCGCATTGGCTTTTTGATTTAATTCCAAGTTCTGGCAGAAACAAGTACGAACAGGACACAGAACCCTTGCCTGGCACGCCCCTTTTAGCCACTTGAGCGCACAATTAGCTGTCAGGCTTGAATGGAGAGCAGGCTGTTCCTTTGTTCCGGGGCCTGCTTTGTTCCCCCAAATATTTTCAGCAGCTCCAACGACAAAGTGCCGCACTTGTGTTTGACAATTCAATTTGTAGTCGAGATCCCTTCCCAGTTTCTTGGCTAACGAGCTGCTTGAATGATATGCTGCTGCATGCTGCTCCATTCTTCTAGTGCGCCCTGTGCTGTTCGGGCACTACACTACGCTGCAGGGTCCTGCAGCTGGGAGCTGGTAGCTGAAAGCTGAATATTGATCCCCAGGATAATCGCTAAGCAGTCAAACAACATTGCTGCACCCGTGCCCATTGCACACCCATTCCGCCCCAGAAACGTTGCTCAGCAGGAGCTTATGGAAAATTTATAAGCTCAATGCGATTATCGGTGGGTGGGAAAAGTCGGGCTCCTGAAGTGGGATGTGGGAAGTGGGTGGGTGCGGTGCTAAGCTGCTCCGCATCGCACTGACAGCTGTGGAAATTATGGCGGCAGTTTGTCCTTCGCTGCTTGTTTGCGCCTGGGACAAGACACAAAAACAATTGGCACTTCCGCAACATTTCGCAAACGATTTGTTGTGCCGTTCGGTGTGGCCTGTGGCACACTTTAATGTTCAGCCCGTCTCTTAAATACTGCCATAGAGCGCTGACTTTAGTATGGGGCTTTGTCGGGTTGAGTGGGTGGGGGCCCAAAAGTTAAGGGGACCCTAGAGGGACATTTAACGTTGGCCGAGTATTAGTTGCATGTAGAAAACGGCACAGTTACGCTTAATGTTTGTTGGCAGTTGAAAAAACTGTGATTAAGATTAAGGATGCTTGCGGGTGGGAGACGACACGAAAGAACGAACGAACGAACACGCATGGACATGCATGAACTTGTTTTGGCCAACGGTAATTGCACAATTTCTGCCGACTGCGTAAATCGAGCTTAGCGATCCCCACTCAAGCAAAAGCTTTATAAGAGAGAGCGAGAGTAGAGTGGAAGTGAACTGGTATGGTATTAGCTTAAAGCTCTGCCTGCTTGGCTGGTCGCTACAGCTACAAATTGAATGCAGTCAGTCAGTCGCTTGTCACTGCAGATGAGTTTTTGCTTGATTTCTTTGGCAGCCAGCAGCTGTGTGCTTTTCTGATTAACTTTTTTAAATATTATTGTAGTTCAAATAACACACGAGCTTTATTGAAATGATTTTCAAATTAAATTAAAATATTCACAAAACATAAATATGGAAAATGATAAGCTTAATTAACACGCAAATATTATGCTTTATACTATTACCGTTTGGCAAATATTTAATTTAAATTTCATTTTAATTTTCAGCTCTAGTTTAAGCTCCAGTTTAAGCTCCTTCTTTAAACGATATTTTAATGGAAACATTTTGTACCACTCAGGTTGCTGGTGCTGGGTGCTGCTGTGGCTGGGTCCCCTGTCCCGGTTCCATTTCTCAGCGGCGACACTCGGCAGCCAAGTTTCAAATTTGAAAGTTTTTCGCATAAATTTCAAGCAGGCAAAAGCAACAACAACTACTAAGCTGAAACTGAAATGAAAAAAGAGACACTAAGCAGGAAAAGCAACAAAGTTGTGCTGCCCTGCAACCTCTCGACCCAGGAAGAGCTGTGGCCCTTGCACTAAGACCCTTTAAGTGCTTTTTCTATGACCACGATAGATCCAGAGCCCTGCGGCAGTTGGATTAAGTTGGATTTGATTGGATTCAAAGAATAAACATGGGAACATGTAGATACATAGTCGTATGGGACATTTGTTGAGAGTCCCCCACACCGCTGGGCGGTGGGACACCTTCATCTTCATTTGTTGCTGGACTTGGGCTGCGGGGGTGCTACGATTACTGCAACAATTTCGTAATCAGCAACGGACCCAATTTTTGCACTTGCAACACAACCCAACACGCCAAAAACCCACCACAGCCCCCGGAGAGAGCCCGAACTCTGGTTGGTTTCCGGGGCCACCAAAAGAGAGAGCGCACTTTCGCTCTCCCGGTCGGTACGTGGGCGGTCGCATGTTGCCACTGCCACATGTTGCAAGCATGTTGTCGGGCCCAAGCGGGCCCACCTGCTGCCGAGGCATCATAAATATTCAACAAAGTTAAGTTGTCATAGGGCTAAATGGAAGACCATTTTCCCCGACATATGTATGTGGCAAGGGGTGGTGTGGATCCAGGTGGCACGGATAATGGTGACTCCACGAAAAGCGAAACGGAATAAAAGTACAATTCGGAACATTTCCAGCAAAGTCATGGCCAACAGACGGGCGAGGGGACAGTCGAGTGAGGGGAGGAATTGGTTTCTGGAATTGATATTTCGGTACTTTGGTCCCCGTCATCTGAAATGCAGGAAAAAAGTTGTGTGTGGAAGGGCGAGGGCCGAGTGCCGCCTCCTGGGATGGGTATAAGAAGTGGCGTTCCCCACACACAAAGGTGAGTAATGACCCTTGAAGCGGACTCCCAGTGCCTGTGGGCAACAATTGGGCAGAGAAGCAGCTCCACCTCCTCCCCCCCAAGACAAAGGTCGAATTTGAATTGTTGTGAGAAGCTCTGGCAGCTGGACGAATTTCGATTGATTTATACTCTGGTGCGTCATATACCCAGTACCTCACAGAGTATGCCATTGTGCTCTTTAGTCTCTCATTGCGAGAGTTTTGCTTTGATAGTGTTGCCCATTTATTTGTGAGTAGCGGGTATCTTGTAGGCGGAATACCAAAATCTTACAACTATTCACCGTATGAATGGCATCCATGCTTGGGTGTGGGTTTAAATAAGCAATCAAAGGTAAAACATCCCATTTGGGAAACATAAATTCCTTGTACGATCTGCTTCGGTGCTTCAGTGAACCGTGACTCAAATGTCATCCGTTTGTGTCCTGTGTTTGTGCCCTTTGGCATTGTTTCATTCGATAGGAATACTCTCAAATCGGAGCCAACATTTTAGTGGAAACAAACTCAATTTTTTGAAAATCTAACTGTGTTAATATTGCGAGCATCATCAGATGTCTGGACTCGGAATCAATGGCTTTGGACGCATCGGTCGCGTGTTTCTACGCAACTGTCTGATGCGCAAGGAGGCGCAAGTGCTGGCCATCAATGACCCCTCAATGGACCCCAAGTACTTGGCCTATATGCTGCGTCACGACTCCACGCACGGCATATTCAACGAGAAGATCTCCCTGGAGGGAAACACATTGGTGGTCAATGGGAAGAAGATCAAGCTGCTGAAGGAGTCCGATCCCAAGAAGCTCAAGTGGAAAGATCTGGGCGTGACAACTGTCGTCGATTGCTCGGGCCGCTTTACCACTTTAAAGGCGTGCCAGGTCCATTTGGATGGGGGCGCCAAGAAGGTGGTCATCTCTGCCCCCTCGTCCGATGCCCCGATGTTTGTGTGCGGCGTTAATTTGGACAAGTATAAACCGGACATGAAGATCATATCGAACGCCTCATGCACCACCAACTGCCTGGCCCCGCTGGCCAAGGTGGTGCACGACAAGTTCCAAATTGTGGAGGGTCTGATGACCACGGTGCATGCCGCCACCGCCACCCAGAAGATCATCGATGGGCCGAGCAACAAGGCATGGCGCGATGGTCGCAGTGGAATGTGCAATATCATACCAGCATCCACGGGCGCTGCCAAGGCAGTGGGCAAGGTGATTCCCTCTCTGAACGGGAAGCTCACGGGCATGGCGTTCCGTGTGCCCGTCCCAAATGTCTCTGTGGTGGATCTGACATGCCGCCTGGAAAAGGCTGCCAAATTGGATGATATCAAAAAGGCCGTAAAGGCAGCGGCCGAGGGTGATATGAAGGGTATCCTTGGCTATGTGGAGGAGGAGGTCGTCTCCTCGGACTTCAACGGTTCGCGCTTTGCGTCCGTTTTCGATGCCAAAGGCCTGCATTGCCCTCAGCGATAACTTTGTCAAGCTGATTGCCTGGTATGACAATGAGACGGGCTACTCGTGTCGCCTCTTCGATCTGATTGTGTACACCCAACTGGCGGACAAGTGTGCCGAGGAAGCGCTGAAGAAGATGTGTGCTGAGAAAGAGCTGAAGAAGAAGTGCGCCGAGGAGGAGCTGAAGAAGAAGTGTGCCGAGAAAGACAAGGATCCCTGCAAGAAGAAATAGGAAAAAAATTATATTTTAATTATTTTATTGTGTTATAGAAATTCCCTTTATACGAATTTAATATTTTATTGGGTTCACCCAAGCAGTGATCGCTTGTGTTCTTTGGGCGATGGCTTAGACATTACTGGAATTCCTCTGGAATTGCATAGCGGATATGCTTCTTATTTCGTTCTCCGCCCCCTCCACGGCACCATCACCGCTCTGATGGTGGTCCGCCTCAACAATGATGTCGTCTAGCGTTGGAGTCTTGATTCTGCTGCGTATAATGAGATCCCTTTCGGCCGGGGCCTGCAAGTGCAGCGGATTGGTGGCCAGCTCGGCGGCCCCGTCTATGGGGACGCCTTGGAGGCCGAGTGTCATGTTGACCTTCGAATGCTGGCCAGAAGTCAGTTCGCTGCTCGGTTGCACATTGTCCAATGAGGTGGGAGGACGCAGGCGAGCCGGATCCAGTAGAGAGTGCATTTTGGTTTGCTTGCGTGGAGTGCGGGCCGGTGAGGCCTTCCTGGAGTTGTAATTCTTCAGCTGCTTGGATCTAAAGGGTAAGTCTTAAGTCATGTAGCCAGACGAGATCGGAGCCGGGTGTACTTACGCTTCCAGGAGCTTTAGCAACAAACGGTGATACGCCTCATATTCGTCCTTGCCAAACTCGTTGGGATCGTGGCGAGCGTGCTCGTACATATCACAATACTGGTGAATCATGCGCTGGCCTGCACCGTTGAGGGTGACCGACAGCGTGGTAAGGAGAAACGCACGAAGACTCTCGTGGGCGTGCCTTGTGCTGCCATCCGCCCGGGCGATCTCAGATTCCAGCAGTTTTACGTCATCTACAGCCTTCATTCTGTAGTAATACGGCGGCAGAGGCTCCTCCTGCTCCGGCTGCACTATGTACTTGTCGCCTTCGTTCCACAGCAGCCTTGGCTCCTGGGCTATCTTCTGGATGCAGTCCAATCGTCGTTCGATCTCTCGACGCAGCACTTTCTTGGCATCGGTGCCCACTGGAACATGAGGACCGCGACGTCCACGCAGCTGGAACCGCATTATCTGTCGCTTGGCAAAGATAAAGAGCATCAGGGATGTGAGGACACCTCCACTGATGATTATGATTATCATAACACCCGAAAGCTGCTCCATGCTGTTGCCTGTGGCTTCCTTGCTCGAACTTTCTGGAGAGCGCAAGTCGCTTATCTTATGCAGGTGTAGTCCATCCATAAGTTTTTTTTTTTATTATCCCCCGTATCACGGATATAAACAATTTTCGCTTTGTTTTGCTGTGTGCGCCCAAACAGCTGATATGGTAGTCGATAGGCGTTACATAGAGATGTGCACGAATGATATCGATTAGTCGTAGTTCAAAAATTTTAATTCAATTCTGCGGTCCTTTTGAAAAATATTTACATGCTAAAAGTTTAATCCTTTCGGATGTACAGTCTCTTTTGGCAGCCAGCGCTCGTGCTCCTTATCCTCTTATCCACTTTACGTCCATGGATAGTTGTTGCTGAAGAGAACCGTTCCCAGCAGGCTGTATGTGAGGCACCATATGAACAGTGCCCCAGTTTTGGAGCGGAACGAGAGCTGGAATGTGTTGGGCATGTGATCGGCGGCAAACCAATAGAACACGGGCGTAGCCGATGCCAAGAGTCGAGTGGAAACTTGAATGTGTACGTACAACGTGCAGACGAGGGTCAGCACAGCGGCGTGAAGTACGAATGGGAACGAAATGTGCTCCTTAAGGAGGCATTTGTACTCGGCATGGTTGATCTTCGACCATGTGTTAGCAACGAGCTTCCTGATGTAGTCGTAGCAGTGCCAATGCATGAAGAGCAGCATGGGGAGGGCCAACAGAAAGTTTGGAAGCTGCTTCCACTTGTAGTAGCGCAGAAAGCCCACATCCCAGTAGTGCGATTGGACATACGTGTAGGGAAACGGCAGGGTGTATCCGCACCAGGGCGATCCAGCCGATGCCTGGCCCAGAGACCAAGTAGCTCCTCTCCTTGGCGTAGTCCAAGATGTGCTGGTCATGCTGCACCTTAACATCGGGCAGGCAGTACAGCCTGTAGATGTAGAAGTAATACGTGTGAAGGATTCCGAGAGCAACAAGCATTGCCAGGCCCATTTTGATGAGCTGCCAGCAGCGCTGCGCCGAGCTCGTAGAGAGCAGAATGTGGCGAGCAACGAAATACAAGGGAAATCCCAGGGTTATGAGTCCATTGGAGCGACAGACCAAGCATCCAGTCAAGGCAGCTCCCAGCCTTAGAGTCCGAAATTCCTTCTCAGATCGCATGCACTCCAGCATGAGCGAGAAGCTGGCGAAGGCAAAGAAGGTCTCTGAGTAGGCGGCACTAAAGAATATCGACGCCGGATTAAAGCAGAAGATCAAAGCCGCATTCCAGCTCTTGTTGTGGTCGTTGAACATCCGTTGGGTCAGCTTGTGTAGGACGTTGGCCGCCTTGCAGAATATCCAGACATTGAGAGCCACCGCCACAAGCAAAATGAGCGCGTCTCGGGACAATGGTACACCCAAGTGAAGGCAGGCCTGTGCCACGTGACGCACAACGACTGGATACAGCGGATAGAACGCCAGGGTGTTCTCATAAGTGTACAAATTGCTGGCTATGTGCAGGAAGTACTCGCCATCCCAGTGCCGTAGGCCAGACAGGCTCTGCAGCACCAGTTTGTCCAGCCAAGGAAACGGTCCATTCTTGCTAGCGTCCTCGGATTGCGGCATGCGGAACACGTCGGGCTTGTGGTTGGGCGTGGCAAAGTTGGCCACCAGTTGGACCACCAGCACCATGACCCGACTGACCAGTGCCAGCTTGGTAACTTTTCTAGTCATTTGCTAAGCCTGCGAAGGGTGGAGTCATGAGGCATGTGATTCACACCCAAATTCAAAGCTTACCTGTGTATGACACAATCAGATTGCATTCAACTTGCACCCTCCACGCCTTTGGCAGCGTTAGCAAGCTATTCAAAGGGCACTCTCGGGGTGGGAATGTCCTGGCGTATGCAGCGGTAGTGAATATTTTGTGCATAAAATAGTTTGCTTTGCCTGCCCGGCAACTGGACAATTCCACAACAGGCTCGCGATAAAACGGCAATCGATAGGGCTGCAACAGTGAGTACACACCTGCATAGAGCATATTCTAAGCGATAGTTGACTATCGAAAGATCCCCATCCGCAGAATATAGTGGCGGCATTTTGTGGGCACACTGTTGGCATTTTTGTTTTTAAGTAAATCTTTTGTGCTAAAACTAAGTGTATAGATGTCTCGAAACAATGCCAAACAGTGCCAAAAAGTCAGACGGCGCCAGCAGCGCCAGCTCAACGCCCAAGCGAGCGCGAAAGCGGCGGCGTGTTGACCGACAGAGTCTCGACTCTCAGGTGGACGATGATGCCAAGGAAATAGATCGCCGGCTGCGGAAGGTGGCTCGTGACAATTCCATTAGCAGCGAGGATATGCATAGGGTGGTTCGCAGTGTCGTTCGCAATGACCACGTGCTGGCATTGGTCACCCTGAAGGCGGAGGATGAGCTAGCCAGGGAGCGGCTGGAGTCGACCGAGCAGCAGAAACGGGGCGCCATCATCATCACAGACACCCCCTCGGTGGCCAAGCTGACCCGTGCCAAGGCGAGGGAGCTGAATTGCACTCCGAGCATTAGTCTGCCTTCCCTGAACGATTCGCCGGTCGACGCGAATGGAATAGAGGCGCTGATACGCGACGATTTGCACTCGGACGAGGAGGATGAGGAGTATACCTTCAAGGAAGACGACTTTCACGAGGTGGGCAACGCTTTTGCCATAGCATATCCATCATTAATGTGTCTTGTTTTGTAGTCTGACGAGGATCCAAACACCACAGCCTCTGACATGGACTCCAATCCATGCACACCAAACACCCCGCTCACTGGAACTGAAGAGTCGCCTGTCAAGTTCTCAGACGACGGCTGCTTCAAGGTGCCGCTTGACAAAAATATTGCTGGAAATGAAGATCTGCGCATTGCCACGCGTACGCGTTCCAAACTATGTCTGCAGGAGACGACAATCGAGGACCTGCAGTCGGGATTTGTGCCGCCTGATCTGGAGCCCAGTGATATAGTCGAGCCCGACATGACGGCCACTGATGCCGACTGGATGCAGTTCCTTAACGATTTCACAAAGCCTTTGAGTGTGTAGAAAGTTTACTTCATCGCCTTTTCCACGTAGTAATCCTTTGTATTTTCGCAGATAATAATTTTCTAGGTGATGACGATGATCTCATTGAAGATCCAGAGTATGTGGCCGTTGACCACATTGATTCGGAGTATGAAAACGCCGAGGAGTTGCGTGATGTCAATATATCCAAGAAGGAGCTCACTGACCTGGTGTCCGAACTGTTTGCCGGGCTCCTGCAGGAGGGAGTATCATTCGAATCCGTTGAACTGGAGACCCCACAGAAATTCCTGGATAGCGCAAATATTTCGGTTGATCCCATTGACCAGGTATCGCGGCATATCAATTTTGATGAGCAGCCAGCCATGACTGCCTCCCACCAGCCCGAACTGGATGCCTTTCGACCGAGTGTACCCTGTACGGATAATAATATGGCCATGCTAATGCCCGTTCCCGTTGCTGTGCCGCAGGATGGGGATCCGAATCAGTCTGTAGGGGCTGGGAGTCTGAACAGTCCCTGCAAGATTGTGAATGTGCCAGCAGATGCCTTAAATGAGCCACCAGAACTGATTGCCGTGCCGCTGGCTGGTCAACCCAATTGCTTCCAGCTGGCGAAGGTCATTGCAAATGGTCCACTGCCCCTCTACAATCCTTCAGAGCAAGATCCCTTCCTAGACTACGCTGACACAGAGACGTCGGAACCGCCCACATCATCTAAATGCAGCAAGGATCGTTACATGAAGCCATACGATACGAACTTCACCTGGGAATACATATCGGTGCGCAAGCACGTCTACGCGGAGTACGATGAACAGTTCGAAAATCTGCGAAGTATCCAACCAGCCCCTCCCATTGCACGTGGCATGGGATTTACACAGTATCAGCACGATACGCTGCAACAGCAGCTGCGTATTCACACTCAACTGCTCACCCAGAGCTACCTTCAAACCTACTCGCATCCCACACTCTATTCGATGGCTAAGAAGCCCAAGGAATTGCTAGAGAATCTTCATCAGAGGGCAGCCACAGACGCCAGCTTCAATTGCACGAACCTGAAGGAAGCCATCGAGCTGGTCCGACAGTGGGAGCACGATCTCAATAGCGACGACTTCCAGGAGGAGAATAAAAAGATGATGGACTTCATCAACAAAGAGACTGACTTGACGTGAGTGCCAAAGGATTTTCTCTTTCCTGCCCAATATAATGGCTCTTCTCTTTCTCGTATAGCGGTGGCCGAACGCGGCAGGTGCCTCGGCTTGCGTCGAGGATAATGGATCTCATGCTGGACAGTCGAGTATTCATGTATCCGAAATATCTTCCACGCATGGCCTTCAAACCGCGCATTCCGCACATAACCGCGTGGGCTCCATACGAGTACCAACTGATAGCCATGGGCCTGGAGAAGCATATGACTGACATTAAGAATGCCAAGAGACCGCTGCGTAAGAGCGCCGATCCTGTGCGCATATCCTGCAAGCGTATGGCCAAGGATTTACTGCATGGCAAATCGGGCAGAAGAATTTTCTTCAAGGTCATTGAGCTGCGCGAAACATATCAGTATAATCCCGTCAAGTATTACTTCGATCACGAGCGGGCGCCGCCCATCAACCACATACTACTGGGCTTCGACAGAGGCCAAGTGCTGATCCCGCGCGAACGCTACCAGGAGCTGCCCAGTGCCTGGCAATACTACATGCAGGTGAGGATTTCTTCATATTACATTTAATTAGGGGGGAAAATCTCAAGCGGGAAATACGTTAAGCTAGCTAGTTAATGGCCCACACGATCTCTGGGTATGAGACGCAGTTCGGAGCCATGCTTCAGGAATACATTTCCGGCCGTCTGCTGGGGGCTGATGCCAATGCCATCGTCGGTGATGATCGCGCTCGTCTCGGGGGGCACTTTGAACTCCTCTGATGCGAATTTGAGCACGGCCGTGAATGGGGTTCCCTCCGGTACGCTGAGCACCTTGAAGGGCAACTTTGGGTCCGAGGTTAGCGTGATTTTAAAGGTTACTTTGCTCATGTTGGAATGCAGATAGATTTCTCAGTGACGTGGTCAGTTTTTGTGTTTTTGTGTACAGTAAACAGCTGCCAGTGTCGATTGTCGCTAATGGAATCCGTACTCGACTTGGCTGTGCAATACGGCTGAAATTGAAATATTTTAATTAGAAAGTTGCCTCCACATAATATTAATATTTTAATTAATAACAAAAAATATGTTTTTGGGACTCACTTTTTGTTGCCAAGAGTGCGATAGACAATGGCAATACTATCGGAAACTACCGACCGCAAGTGATAGTGCGCCTGTTGACTGCGCGGCTATCGATAGTTGCCTACCTTTGTTTCTCTCATCCCTGAATGTTTATAAATTCGGGAAAATTTTCTATAGTCGCCTGAATTGTCGAATATTTTGCAGAAAACGTGGGAAAAGAAGCGTGCCAGGCGCACCATAAAGCCAGTCAAGGCCTCAGCTGAAGCCAGTGCATCGTATATTGATTTTGTGCGCGAGGCAATCGGCGAAGATTTGCAATTGCCCGAGAGTCTAGGCGAGGCTGCCATCCCAGACGGGGGTGCCACTGTTTCAGCACTCGTAGAGACACCAAAGAAGTCTCAAAGGAAGCCAAACTACGCAGCGAAAAAGAAGGATCGCCAATCGTCCTTGCTGACCATCAATGTGAACTATGTGTTTGGAGGCGGCACTGATACGGACATACAAGGAGCTGGTGTCTCCGTTCCCTTCCAGCAGGGAAACTTGGCCGAGAATGTGGTGAACATTAATCGTACGCTACACACCAGCGCGGAATGCAGTCACGTTCTGGCTCTGCCTTCACCACCGCCTCCCTTGGGCGAAGATGCACCACCTGCCATCAACTACACGGTGGATGCGTTGACGAATTCTCTGAAGAGAAACGATTCTGAAAACTCCAGCGAGGTAGAAACTACGCAGCAGGGTCTGTTGCTTACTTCCTCGACAGGCCACGAAAGCATCTCCCTGACAGGCACAAGAACAGGATCAGGCAGAAACTGCAAAAAGGCTCGCTATCAAATATTTAAGCCAAGGATTCAATCCCGCAATAAGTCGCGTTCCAGCTTATCCCCGCCACAGAGTCGCTACCACAGTTTGCACAAACGTTTGCGCCATAAACTGCAGAAGCGCTGCCATCACCTAATCACCAACTACGCATCCTACCTGCAAAAGGAAACCGAAAAGTACGAGGCCTGCGAGCCTGTACAGCTCGTCCACAGACACTTTCTGGCCCTCGAACTGTACACACTGATGCTCGGTGACTTGAAAATGCTGTGCAACAATAAGGTGCAACCCTCGACATCGACCTCGACGCAGCAAAAACGATCACGAGACGATCATGAAACGGCTCGGATTCGCAAGGCCAACCGTCAGGAGGAACTTCTCCGGCACATGCTGCAGCCAGATGGATCAGAAGAGCAAAACCGCAACGATGCCAGTGAGTTCAAATGGATTTCAAGTGTACATATAGTACATCGTACTGATTCTTGTATCTTTGTACAGTTTTTGCCTATAATTTCTATGACAAAGTGGAGGAGGCCTTGCTGAATGCGGACCGGGTGGAGGATTGCAAGAAATTTAATAAATTGCTGCAGACCTTTGATCCCCAGCATGACAAAGTGTCCGATTTATATCTAGTAAGCATACAATATTGTCCGCCTTTTGAGCAAACATTACAACTTGTGGTTTACCTTGCAGAAAGTGGAAAATCTGCTCTTGCCCGATTATCCCGAATTGGCAGAGGTATTCCTCAACTTTCTGCTACCTGCGGAGGCCGCTGAGCTGGGGAAGTTCTTCCAGCACTTTATGATCAGCAATGCCAGCAATTTTATCAACAAACTGAATATATATTTTTGCAAGCAACCCGCCCAGATAAGAAAGATCTACGCCTGCCTCAGTGAGCTGGCGGAGCTGCCCAGTGTTAGCATGAAGAAGGTGGAAAATAAGATTATGCCCTTGCTCAAGGGCAACCAGTTTCTGTGCGATTGGTTTGTGCGGCAATTCCCTCAGGGCAAGCCCCCAAAACGGTGAGAGGAGATGATTGCGTCATTCTTGAAATCCTCAATTAATAATTTAATATTTACAGAATGATGCCCCCTGTGGAGACGTTTAATCTGCATGAGATGCAGCACAACACAACCGGCGAGTATACAGAGACGGTTCACGATTACGCGGACCCTGTTACGCAGCCGAAGCCACCAGCAGCATGCAGATTGAAGTACATCAATGGACGCATGTTCTATGGCTCCAAAATTCTGCTACCCGCCAAACTCTCGTTCATGGCTGCCAGCATCTACAACGAGCAATTGCACGATTTGCCAGCAGGTTCTGTCGATGCCCTGACCTGTGTCCACGGCATTCGGACACACGGCGAAAAGCTGCTGAGCCTGGCCACGTCGGTGGACAGCGACGATGCGGCTGACCGGAGTGAAGAAGATGATGCGAGTCGTGGCCTGATCATTGACACAACTGGCGATGAGCTGAACAGTAGCTCCTCCATCGAGATGTGCGACGATCTGACACTGAAAGCTCATGCCGTGCGGCTGAATGCCAGCCTCTATGGCAATCAAAACTTTGGAGCCACCAGTACGCCCAATGCCAGCCATTCCCAGGGCCATCATCCGAATGCCAGGAAAACGGCCATCAACTTTGGCGAATTGTCGCCACGCAAGCAGGCGAATAGCTCAGGGCTGAGTCCGTTGTCGGGCTTGTCACCGCATCTGGACAAGCGGAAATCGCCCACAAAGAAGGTACGCTCTCCACAGAACCAGACGCAGCCTAAACCTCGCTTAAATGTTACGCCCATGGTGGTTATCCATGAGACTCGGCCCCCACCCTCGCCAGCCATTGAATGTGCCAAACGCTTGCGAACCTTGATTGACCAGGAAAGTGCTCGAGACTCCACCGATAACAAAGCGGGTATCCGCGTCATTGCCCAGGCGAAGCAGAAGCCAACAGCCACACTCTCTGTGCCCAAAGTGGAGCCCGACACTCAGGATGATCGTGAGTTCCTGTCGGACAATGGCGGCAGCCTGCCCCGCTCCCCGCAGTCCTTTACCCCCGTCAAAATGGACTTGGGACAGTCGGAGGAGGAGCTAGAGCCGCTGCGGGTGAGTGCTGGCAATACTCCCCAGCACGTGATCACGACGCAGTTCGACAGCGACGAGGACTGCAAACTGGATGTGGTGGCCAGTCTGGCGAATTTCACAACCGCCGAAGAGGCCTCCGCTGCTGGGTCTCAGGCCACAGTGGCTGCCAGCACATCGAAACCGGCATCACCACCTTACAGTTGTACCAAGTCATCGCCGTGGACGCGCGAAGAGGATAAGGTAATTCTAACCGAAATGAAAATGGGGGCACGTGATCGGGAGCAGCTCATTAGGCGGATGCGCGCCAAGCTCAAGCATCGAAATTTCATCGAGCTGCGCACCCGACATCAGTTCCTCATGGACTTTCTGTCTAAACTGCAGGGTAAGTAGGGTAACGAACGCGGCTCTGTGTCTTGTATTATATACTCCAAACTGAATAATTAGTTGTCTCAACTATGATTAGGACTAGAAAGGAGCCCACACCTATGCGGGCTCTCCCTAAGATGAGTTTCCCCACTATCGTTAAGACTGTTAACATTCGTAAATAAAATGTTTTTTAATATAAATCGATACTCACTCGTTGCTCCAAACCTCATAACCTTTCCGAAACGAACACATTTGCTTGACTTGATTTATTCTCGATACAATGCTGAGAGCTGCTCATCAATTGGACCCCGAGGCGACGATTGATCAGCCGAAGTATGCGTTCTTCTTCTGTGTGATGGGAGCCGTTTCAGCCATTGTCTTCTCCACGCTGGGAGCAGCGTATGGGACTGCCAAGTCGGCCATCGGCATCTCATCGATGGCGGTCAAGCATCCGGAGCTGATAATGAAGTCCATCATACCCGTGGTAATGGCTGGCATCATAGCCATCTATGGACTGGTTGTCTCGGTGCTGTTGACCGGTTCGCTGGTGAAGATGTACCCCACCTACAAGGGATTCCTCAATCTGGGTGCCGGTCTGTCTGTGGGTCTCTCTGGAATGGCCGCTGGCTTTGCCATTGGCGTTGTGGGTGATGCTGGTGTCCGTGCAGCTGCACAGCAGCCGAAGCTGTTTGTGGGTCTCATATTGATACTGATATTTGCCGAGGTCTTGGGCCTCTATGGCCTGATAGTGGCCATCTATTTATTTACCAAATGAAATATCAATAAAAATGGGACATCTTCACGTCCCACAAGTTCTTCATAAGCCAACGAGCCAACAGTTTTGTTTGCTGGGGAACCGGTTCTTACATCTGTTTCACGAGGGTCTAACATTTCCCCACTATTTGCTCAACTGTAAGATGTGCTGCAGCATTGGTTATTCAGTTTGTTGGGCGACAGCGTCGGAGTCACTTCGCTTGTGGTCCCAAAATGTTTCTCCATTTCGTTGGCTTCTACTTGGTGCTCAGCGTTTGCCTGTTGCACGTAAAATCTCAAGAGAACACAACTCTGGCAGGAAACACAACTGTCGCGGGAAACTCCACAAAAATTGTGATGGTGCGTCCACTACACAAGAACGAGGATCGAAAGAAGGATATGATGCATATTGTCATACACAAGATACTGCCGGGGGATCCCTACTACAGAGTGTTCGATGGCGACCAAACCAAAGCGCGACGCTTCACCAACAAGATTTGGCAACGTCTCCTGGATCGTTACAATACCATGCTGATATAATTTAAGTGAAGTTTATTTAACTAGTAATTTTGTTAGGTGATTATAATAAAACTGGAGCTGAAGATGGAATCATCGTTTGATGCAGAGTCTTTCGCGTGCAGGCAGGAGCTGGATCTGGTGGTAAACACCTCCGGCTCTGGATGGGAATGGGAGTGGGAGTGTTCTTGCACTTGGGAATCCTTCACTAGCGTAAAGGTGCCCACAGCTGTTCTGCAGTGGGCATCGTTTTGGCAATCAGAGTCGCTGGCCCAACTCGCACAGCCGCAATGCATCGCCTCGTCCGCCGGCAAATGCTGAGGCGCCACACAGCTGACCACGCACTCCTCGGCCGCGGGTTGCTGCTGGCGACGGGTCCGACATCGACGCCAGCTCCGACCAATGGCACGGAAGCAGCAAATGCCCATGCACACGTCGGAGGTGCCCTTGAGGCAGAGAAAGAACTCTGGCATGAAGGAGGGATTGATCACCGCATACACGACTATGTTCAGGGACAGCTGCAGGGCATTGAGCGTGATGCAGATCACCTCCACCTGCTCCATCACTGACTCATCCACTTTGTTGGTGTCGCCGCCGAACAGCAGATTGAGCGAACTCTTTCGCGATGTCATATGCGCCGGCAGTTCCCCGATCATATACAGCGTTATCACAATCACAATGCTCACTGTCAGCTTCATTTGGTGCTGCGAATAGGGAATAGGGAACAAATAGATATCTTAAGATTAGAATTCAACATCTCGCCCGCATTGTTTTGTCGGCAACTGTACCTGATATCGTTTGATGGTGGTGCGTGTGTCGCCATTGTTGGCAGTGGCCTGGCAAAGTCGACTCTGCTTGGTCCATCGTCGAAAGGCAATGATGATGGCCGTGTTGCCGATAAGCAGGAATACGGCTGGCAGCAGGGCCAGCAGGGTGAAGCTGAACCAGTTGTGCACCTTATAGAATCTGCAGAAAGAATTCCATTCGTAAAGAAAGCGGACGCCCAGCCTCTCTCTGACAAAACTCACGTGGAGTAGTAGAACTCTTGCACATGACAGGTACCGTCCTGATCCACATAGAAGACGAAAAAATATGGCATGTTGACGGCAATGGAGACGGCGATCACAACAGCGATCATATAGCGAGCCACCTTGCGACGACAGAACCTCGGCGGTCCACTGTTTCGCCTAAAGCTGGCCAAATAGGTGAAGCGATCCAGGCTGAGGCAGGCGAGAATCAGATTGGCCGCTCCCGTGCTGATGCCGAAGAGCGGCGTCTGCCACTGGTAGTCGTAGGCGATCCAGGCGGGGCTGTAGTAGAAGTAGCTGCGCGACAGAGCCGTCAGCGTGATCAGCAGACAGGAGACGCAGTCCATCCAAGAGAGCGCCGCCAGATAGGTGAAGGCCGAGGGCGTCATCTTGGGCCGCATGAACACCACCGCATTGATGAAATTCGTGCACAGGCCGAAGGTGGAAAGCGTGGGCACGGCCAGGCCGTACAGCACAAAGATCACCACCGGTGGTATTCTCCTCTGGAAGATGCACGCATCGCTGTGTGATGGCATATCCTGCTGCGGGTCCAGCTCCCAGGGGCCGGCACTCTCACTCCGGCTTAAATTCAATGCGAACATGACAGATGGGCTGACTCGATGGATGGGTCGATGTTGATGTCGATGAATGACTGGCGGCGACTGGCAGCCGATGCCTTGCCTGGACATGTCTATCTAATTGTCTGAAAATTCTCGATAAGATTATCTAACACTAACGGACGCATCAATGTTAATTTGTCAACGCAATCAATGATAACAAGCCTCGACTGATGAGGATGACTCGCTCTCTCATTTTATCTATCTGTTGTATATATCTCGTATTGTATCTATGTAGGTATGTATATTTTCTGAGAGCTGTGATCAGCTACCTTCGCATGG
The DNA here is from genome assembly GCF_018151105.1 of Drosophila obscura. Classification (NCBI taxonomy): domain Eukaryota; kingdom Metazoa; phylum Arthropoda; class Insecta; order Diptera; family Drosophilidae; genus Drosophila; species Drosophila obscura. The sequence goes on along the minus strand of NW_024542774.1, from coordinate 7,545,729 downwards.
AATCGAATTTGGAATATCTTCACCTGGAGAAAGTAGCTGATTTCATAATGCATTTACCCTCTATCTGTAAATCCCCAAGGATACATTTCAGCCCAACATACTTGTTTCCATCAAACCAGATTTGATCTCAATCATCATACCCCGAACATACATACATATGTACAGCATATACCTGTTTGCCTGCATTCCATAGATAAACACGGTCCGTTGTGGGGACTCTGTTTGGTTTTAGTATTTAGTAAGATTTTTATTTACTTTCGGGTATTACGAGTATGCACATTTGTGTGTGAGTGTGTGGTATGCCCAAATCCGATTGTTTGAATTATTTGTGTTTATTTTGTCGGTTTGGCTTGGCTCAATAAATTACAGATTACATTCGAGAGTGTCCTTTAGGCATGCTACATGACACATACATACATATATGCTTAAGTAAATGTATATAGCGCAGCATATACATATGTACATACATACATACTTAGTTAGTGACTGACTGACTGCTCAGAGTATTCAGTGAGAGGGGGGGTAGTGGGCATTCTGTAGATGTAAAAATAGTTTTGCTTTGGTTCTAGATATAGTTCTTCGAGAGTTTTTCATTTGGAAGTTTTTCGTCTACTCTCTAAAATATCAAATGGTGGCTATCGTATCTTATTTTGTTGTTGTTGGATAATTTCACATCGATATTTCGTATATATAATGCATTTAGATATCTTTTTGTTTGTTTTTGTTTTTTTTTTTTTTGTACTAATTTAATATGCAATAAAAATACATATATGTATGAGACTTTGGTTTAAAAAATGTCCTTGAAAATCATCAGAAGTGCGCATATAAATATGCTATGTAAAAATTTTGGCTATAAATAAAACTGAATGCAGTTATGTAAGTTGTACCAATATGCACTCATAATATGTATACATATGCACATACATATATTTATGTAGATCGATAATTAAAATTACGAGAAGTTTTCCTTTTTTTTTTTTCTATTCAAGTTGAGTAATTCTCATTATTTGAACAGACTTGGAAATGTTGTTTCATTTTCATTTTTAATATGTCATAAAATTCATTAAATTAAATCAGACACACATCATATGTATACATCTAAATTGTACATCGATTATGTGTATGTTAGTTATGTTTATATATTAAATATATTTGTTAAAAATACGAGCAAATTTCATCTTCACATTCGGAGTACGATAAATTCTGGTTTTAACTTTAAGCAGTACTCATTCTGTGGATAAATCATAGTCTCCCTCAGTGGCGGGGATCGAGTACGAGTACAGTATGTATGTAATTTTGATCATTTTGGTTCACTTACTTAGCTTACATTTTGATTTCAAATTTGGGAGAGTTAAAGAAAACGTTTAAATGCTTCAAGTTCGGAGTTATACAATTATACAATTTATATCTTTATGTTTGTATTTATCGAAATGTATTGTGTGTGTGTGTGTGATTCAAAATACTTTTAAGCTCCAACCAACGTGAATTATCGTGTACAATAATTCTGTTAATTTTTTTTACTTTCCATTCTGTTGGATTTTTTTGTTGCCAAAATTTATTGTGCCCTACGCTTGTTAGCTTGGCTACAAATTCTCCCTTAGTTGGCAAACATTTTTCATCTCTTACACGGTTTGCGTTAAATAATTTGTCTATAAATAGTTGTAGCCTCTTGTGGCCAGAATTCTGCTATGAGAGAAAGATACGGAGCTAGCTACGAGAGGCACAAAAGCTTAGCTCAGCTGTCGCTAGTCATGGAAATACATATATGTACGAGTACCTTAATGATAGCGATACTACAATATGGGGAGGGGGCGGGGGGGTGGAGTGTATGTCACATACGAGTACTATGTATGTCAGATGCTTAAAGTAGATTGTCTTTAATCCATAGTTAGCAGCTAGTTTCACGTTTAGTTGGTACTAACTAAACTTGAAAACAATCTCCAACGGGGTGGAGTCCTAACGTAGTCGTCCTCCGTTGTTTGGGGTGGGGAGGGGGGGGAATTAAGAGTTTTACAGTAGTACAGATTTACAGTTCTATAGTTTTACAGTTTTTTTTTTATAGTTTTACAGTTTTATAGTATTACAGTTTTAAGTATCTTCTAAGCTTAACTTATTGCTATGCAATTTGTTAATTATGGTACATTGAGACTCTATGCCAGCTGTATATATAGGCGCGCTATATATACCTTAATAATGTTTTCTTTTTTTTTGTTTTGTTTGTTCTTTGTTAAATCAAATTTAAATTTAATTGAATTTACACGCACATTTATATATATTTTAATGGAATTTCAAAAATTACACTTTCTATGATATTTCTCTGCTTAAACATTGAATACATTGATTAACCGAATTGGAAATTGCTGTGTTGCTTGCTTTGTTTTTTCTTTAAATATTTTCTCTAATGTAATTTATCCTTCTTTTGTTTTTTTCTGTTTTTGTTTTTTTGTTGGCGAACCCAGTTAAACGCGACTTCGATTTGATCGTAATGCTGGGGCAAACACAACAATCGAATGACGTTTGAACCTGACCCAAGCTCCAAACTTCAAGCTCCAATCTGCTAGTTTCTCTGATCTTTCATTCATATGTATGTATGCATATGATTTCCAATTGTATTTATATATTAAGAATCGATTAATTTGCTACAAAACACTCAGATGTTTGCCTAAAACAACACTTAGATGTTTGCTTCGAAAAAAATGAACTTTCAATTGGAATATCTGGAATATTTAAACATTTAAAGCTTCGAAAAGTGGTTTGAAAATGGGAACAGAATCGATAGATCGGATCATTACAATGCTACACAGAAAGTGAAATGGGGGAGAGGCGGGTACATTCGCTATGGCTATGGTTTATATTGCTTTCGTTTGGCTTCCAGATGAGGGAGGCTTGAGATGTTGAACAGTATTCGATTATTGCACAACTGAAGGTCTGTCAGACAGTTGAAACTTAACAATTGATTAAATATACATACATATAAATAACAGAATAACAAAAAGAAATGGAAAACTTAACAAAGGATAATCGCTCTCTATGAACTCGTATAAATGATGTACATATAAATATAACAAAGTGTCTTTTTGCATTTGCCAATGCTGTTAATATCGAATATCAAAAAGAGATTTAAGGGCGGCACAACGCGCAGATCGGGGATTTGGGATTATTACTGATCAGATCAGAGTTATTTATGGGAGAATTACGTATTCGGGATTCACGTAGGAGAAGCCAACAAATTCCGACTGATCCAGATTCATCATGAATACCTTATCCGTGGGCGTCAAGTCTGTTTTCTCTGATGTGAACTGCTTGTCAAAGTTGGACACATCCTTGCGGTGTTTCTATAGGAGGGGGAGGAGTAGTAAATGGTATGTTCAGGCAGGATCACATCAGTGAAGTGTATTCCATCTACTCACAATCTTTGGCTTAAACGGTGGCTGCACCTCACGGTTCTCAATCTTCTCCCAATCGATGCGCCGGAAAAAGGCATGCAGACGGACATCTTCCTCGCCAGTGGGACCACAGCCCAAGCGTTTGTTCGGTAGTTTGGTAAGAAACTAATGCAACAAGAGACATTCATCTGTACCATTCTAATCCGTATTCAATCTCCATATATATATATGTACTTACACCCTTGCAGGCCTCTTTTGCCTCCTTGCTGAGACTCTTCGGATAGGACACATTGTGATCGGTGATGGCCGCAAAGAGCTCCTCTTCATCCTCGCCATCGAAGGGCGGCTGACCCACCAGCATCTCGTAGAGCAGCACTCCATAGGCCCACCAGTCCACAGATTTGCCATACGGCTGATACAGGATTATCTGCAAAGCAAATATACCACAAATTAAATTTCATCCACAATTCTATCTTCCACTGTGAGACGCACCTCGGGTGCTATGTAGTCCGGGGTACCGCAAAAAGTCTTAGTCGTCTTTTCGGCCATAATGTTCTCCTTGCACATTCCAAAGTCGGCAATCTTCACATGTCCATCCGCATCGAGTAGGACATTGTCCAGTTTCAGATCGCGATACAGGATGCCCTTGGTGTGAAGGAAAAAAAGTCCAGCGGCTATTTCCGCTGCATAGAATCTGCAAATAGAAAAGACAGCACATCAGATAAATCATGCAAAAATATGGGGTAAGATTTATCATCGTACACTGCGACTGGCTCCTTGAATTTGCCAAATTGTTGGATCTGGAACATTAGATCGCCGCCATTCACATACTCCATGACAAAGAACAGACGGTCCTGCAGAGGAGTAAATAATAACCATTGCATCGCTGTTGTTTGTGTGCTGAGAGGATACACTCACCAGTGTCTGAAAGCAGGAATGCAATTGGACCAGAAAGGGTGGCTTCTCACCCAGGGCCAGGACGCGCTTCTCGATCATGGTGCACTCGACATCGTCGTCTTGTATGATCACATCCTTCTTGAGTATCTTGATGGCATACAGCTCCTCGCTGCCCTTGCGCTCAGCCAGCAGAACCTACGGTAGAATGATCTTCGATGAGGAGATCTGCATCGGACTTGGCCACTGACCACTGACCTTGCCAAAGGATCCTTTGCCCAGAACCTTGATGAAGTTAAAGTCCGTGGCACGGATCATGTCCTTCTTGGAAATGGACGAATGCGTGTTCGTATCGCTGCGCATCACCAGGGGCTTCTTCTGCGATGGCTTCTGCTTGAGCTTGAGCAGATCCTGCTCGTCATCGGCACAGGGCACATTGTAGTACTCGCCCTCGTCCTGGGTGAGCAGCTTGAACCATCCGTTGGTGGGGTTCTTGATGATCTCCGAGATGCCAAAGGACAGGGCGCCCATAAAGTCATTCCGCGAGGTGCGATCCCAGTCCCATACCTCGATGAGGATGCGTCGATCCTTGTCCTCGGGCTTCAGGTCACTGCGAAAGCGATGAAGATTTTTCATTATGATGAATGGATCCGACATGGATATACCCACTAAGTGATGGTCTCGTTCCAGACGGGATTCAGGCAAGCCTTGATGGTGCGTGTCTTCTTCTTGTTCTGATCCTTGTCGTCCGGTATGAGCTTGACCTTGACATAGGGGTCGCTGAGTCCGTTGGGATCCATGGGTATGAGATTCCGGCCCTCTATGACTGCAGTCAGTGTGCAACAAAATGGGGATTAGACAGTGAATAAATCAGTCTCGCAATCACTCGAGTGGTGGGCTCTCAATAAATGTATACAACTACAGAAACTATATGAAATATTCTCTCGAGTCTCAGAACAGAGCCATCACAGTCCCGCAGGTTGTAGGTAAAGGCCCGTGGGGAGCGTCCTTTGTTCTGCAGCTGCATTCCGTTTTGGTATTCATTATGTGGCATTTGTGCCTGTTGCGAAGGAGCAACGTGGCAGCAGGAATACAAAGAATTTCCTTAAGCGCACACAATGAATTAATGCAAATCGCAAGCAATTTGCCGAGCGAGGGTAGAGCCTGCCCAGAACCTGCTGGGGCACAAGGAGACAGGCCCCCGAAGGCCGCATAACCAGCAAACTTTCGTCTCGGCAGCTTCCGCCGCACAACTCAAAAGAAGATACAAACGATTCAAAGACGAAAAGACTCGAGAAGATGTAACATTTTAAGCGCGTGGCTTGGAAAACTTTGCGGCTTCTTGGGCGTACTTTCTTTAGGTCCCCTCCACCCATGCTTTCTTTATACATATATTCTGTAAACTTTTCGCCCACTCCCCCCAGGGCAGACTGTTTGGGAAAAAGAATCAAACTGGGAATAGCCAGAAAAGGGAAAAACTTTGACTACAACGCCATAATTGGTTACAATGCTTAAGCGGCTTAAATTTGTATTTTACCAGCAGCGTGGCTGTGGCTGTGGCTGCAACTGCGACTTACAGTCTGTAGTCTGTGGTCGGTGGCAGGGTCTATGTGGCACTTGGCACTTACTCTGGACAGTGAGGAGGTTCTCCTTGACATTGATCACGAGATTAATGCGTCCCCGTCGCTCCGTGTGATCGCATCCGCAGAGGCTTGGCACGTTCTCCTTGCAGCGTGCATGCACGTTCATGTCACATGCTAAAGGGATTGTGGAATATTTCAAGTTAGAGGCGATAGTATAGGATGGAGTTTAAGGCCAGGAAGGAAGGAAAGGCTGATGAATAGTTCGGGTTGGATAGCCACCGTAGTCGGGGGGAAAAGTGAAAGATGTGGTAGACACACACACACACACACGCACACAGATGTGCACTCAAGGGGAGTACTTACCTCGCTATCGCTGGATATTCATTTTTACCTTGATGTTATCCAACCGATTAAGGGGAATCCAATCAGAATGTACAACATATAAAGCATACCCCACCCTACAGCCCCTTTGCTGCTGGCGTTTCGTTTTGTTGCCAGCGGAAATTGACAAACTGTTGCATAGTTTCGAAGCTGCCACTGGCACTGGGACTGCCATGGCGACTGGTTTTGACAGCAGCACTCGGACTCGTACTCGTACACTCGTGGGAGCGTTCAATTGGAAATTATTTGCGAAAATCGAATTGTAATTCATTTTCCACGGAGCACAGTTTTTTTTTTTCAATTAAAGCACTTTGGCCATCATTCGCATTCGGATTCGGATTCGCATTCGCCGTTCCCATCATCATCATCAGCATCTGCGGGCATCATCGTGCATCATCCTGTTTGTGTTGATTGCTTCAGTTCCTTTCACATATCCGTGTCCCATCTCTGTTCTTTCCTTGGCTGCTGCTCTCCCCTCTCCCCTCTCCCTCTCTCTCTCTGTTTCCGTTCATTACATTCCGCTTTGGTCATGTGTAAAATTACTTTCAGTTCTGCCCAGCCTGGGTCTTAGTGTCATTCAAGCGCACGCGGCGTATACGTAATGTTCAGCCTCCTTCCATCGCTGCGCATACATAATATTTAAGTTTCGCTTGCAGTGCAAACGGGCACAAAAACAGACTCCTGTTCCACAGAATGTACAAAAATATGGGAGTATTCACACACACACACACACACACACAAACAACGGTGATAAAGGGTTTTTTCCCATTGGCGTAGCAACGAAAACAAACACAGATACTCGGTATGCCTCACTGACTGTGTTTTTTCGGCTTGAATGTGTGTGGGTGTTGTGTGTATTATGCTTCATAATGTGGCTGTGCCAGTATTTCTGCATCTGAATAAATATGTTTTGTTTTTATTTTTCCCTCACTCGTTTGCGTGCTTTTGATATCTTTTATTTTTTTTTTACATATCAACAGACATTTCCCACATTTTGTTTATAGCTGCTGCATGGAAAGTTTTTCCTTTGATTTGGTTTTCAGTTACCCCAAACAGAGGAATGGAACTTTACGGTATAAGCTTTGGCAATCCATTCGTATGGAGGATCATATTTATTACAATACTTCAAACGCCTCCTCCGTCAACGCCCCTGGGCAGACCAGTAATATTAATCGCCAGCTGGTTATAGTAGAAAAGCTCATCTGGTATTCCATGCGCTACATTATCAGAAGTTCTTTTAAAAACGCAGCATTTCTCGCGCTCCTCACAGTTCGGATTGGCCACGACGAGGGTGCAGGGAGCATTTCGTTGCAGGCAAACTCCCTGTGGCCCACAGTCTGCAAAATGTATCGAAAAATCAAACTATTGAATGCCACGAGGCGGATGCATGCTAACAGCTGTGCAATCCCTGACAGTAGCCAAGCAGCGGCAGGAGAAAGGCGGCAAGTAGCCAGTTCTTCACGTAGGTGCTGGTGTTGGCCATCATCAGCGTTCACTCTGATGGCTCTCGTTAAATTGGCATTTCCAAGGCACTGTCTATCTGTACATATATGGCTGTGCAGCATACCAAATGGTTTCGTTTCGCTTGATTTTTATTTAGAGTATCGAGAATGGAAATTGAATGCTTGGCATAGCATAGCTAATACGCGATTGAGTGCTGGGTTTTCTCCACATAAGTTTTTCTCATAAGTTAGGGTGACCCAACTGGAATTTCCTCGGAATTAAAACTCGAACGTTACACAGCCTACAAACCATTTTAAATTGCAATTATTTAATGGTTTGTGTGTGGATATTTAACAATTTGTAGATCGCTGTCTCTCATGCATATTCAAATATGTCTTTTCCAGGTCGAAAATAACTTCGCAGTACAATATCCTTTGGGGCATTTAGAATGGAGTCTGTCCCACAGCATTTTTCACTATAATAGCACGCACTGGACTCAAGCACTGTGAGGCATCTAGATAGTTTCTCGACGCAAATTCCACCACCGCCACATCCTTAAAGATTGATGCGTTTACGGGTGAACATTATGACATATATGTATGTATATCAAGTGAATTTTAAGCGGTATACTAACTGGTAACAGAGCCATGGATCATCGGTAGGAGAGCAACAAGTACACAGAACAGACGTGCATCCATTGTGGTATATTAATGTAAGTGAAACAATTGGCTATTCAGCAGAAGTTTTATAACGATACGGATATATACTCGTATTTGGAACCAAATAATTCGATTTGTGTGATTTTTAATCTGAATATTCTAAATAGGAACATTGGACGATGACGAATGGGGGGAACAGTTGGACGAATTCTAAAAGTAATCGAATGGAGAGCTTGATATGTGTCGAAAGCTCTTCTAGGCGTGATTATCCTTACCGTTATTCTTCAGGTACGATAGGCCAAACACAATCATAAAACGCTATTGAGCGTGCATAATACAAATAAAAAAATACAAGCACAAATGATTATCTCCCTCTCGTACACATTTGCATTCGGTCGAGTTGAGTTCTCGGTCTTTGGGGCAACGTTGCGTAATTATTTGTGTGCGCAAAAGGATACCCCTCCCCACCCATATTTGGTAAATGGCTTGGAAAATTCTCTGATAAGCAGCGGAAAGCCAATCCATAAACGTATGGGCAAACACATTCAGGCACGTATGCGGGGCGGTATGGCACAATTAAAGTTCGCAAATATTTATGCAGTGGTTGACAGACTCGCAATTTGTGGCATGCACGTGCAAATTGAGTCCCACAAACAAAGGCAACGTGAAAATAACATGAAAATTAACAAGTTTTTAAGAGTGCAAACAGAAAAAGAAAACACAAATGCAGCCACTGGGCAGGCATAGACGCAGCATGAGCATGTCAACAGTTGCAGTGACAACAAGAACAGCAACAACAACAGGAACTCGCTCAAGTGTGCAACATTCATAAAGATACGCCCCCCACTCCGGCACACACACAGAGCCACACACAGACACACACAGGAGGGAGGGCAAGTGCACACTTGAGCGGGAACAAAGCGCCGCTAATTGTAAATTGCAACATTCTAATATTCTAAAAACTCTGCGACAAGCGACCGCATCAAAAATGCAAATGCAAATGAGAAACAAAAGCCTGTGCCGCGCCGCAAACCAAAAAGGGAAAAGTTTCATTTCGGTGTCCGAAATTGTTGATACCCTTGCAGGTGACTTATTCTTGATGGAAATTTTCAAACTGAGCGACTTTCAGTTTACAGAAACAGACAGACATTGTTGATATATGTAGAATATATATATATAAATATAATATATATGCACCTCTGCAAGTGTATACAAAGAGATTGAAAGACACACTAACAAAAGACAGATACAGATACAGAGACAGAGACAGCGAGTTTGTGCGTGCAATTGAGAGGATAGTATAGGGGATGGGTAGTATACGCCGTTCTCTATCTCCGTTCGACATTACCTCGACACTTGAGACCCTTGTGCGTGATGCCGTGCAGCAGAGAGCCGCAATGATCGCAGAACATCGGCGACAGAAAGGTGACATTCTGCCATTTGTGGGGCATTTGGTGTGCCTAGTGGTGGCATCGAGGATTTGGAGCGTTGGGAGCGGAACCACAGGTGGAACAAGTTGTAGAAGAAGAATAATGAAAGAGAAAACTAATGGAACATTAACGCTGGGCTCGCAGAAAAGTAAGCCTGTCTGTGTGATTATACATACTAAATGTGTGCTTGTGTGTGGTCAAAGGATGAATAACGATAATTGAGAATAATTGAGGTGCAATTGCATAACAAAATACGAGCACAAGCCAAAATGAGACAAAAAGGACACACTGAGAGAGAATGAGCAAAACAGAAATCTAAAGTGAGTAACAGTCGTTGTTTCGATTCTTTTTGGTTTTGGTTTTTCCTTATTCTGTTTTGTTGTTGTATGAATCGTTTAGCGTTTTGTCGCATGCAATGCTTGTAAGTTCTCTTTAGCAGCCTCTTCAGCAGTGGCTCTCTTCAGCAGGCGCTCTTCAGCAGTGGTTCTCTTCAGCAGGCACTCTTCAGCAGGTGTTCTTGTAGCAACGCACAGAGAAGATCGCTCGCTCTCTTTCCGGCACCTACACCCTACATAAGTATGTGTTATGCTCCTTCAGGCAGCCATCTAGTGAGAGGTTCTTTCACTTCCGCTCCAATTCAACAGCAACAACTAACCAACTAACTAACTAACTCTTATTAAATCCACTTTCGCCTTTCGACAAGAACATCATCCGGCAAATGCAAAGTGCAAAAAGTTTTCCGCTGCTTCTGGTTCTGGTTCGGGTTCGGGTTCTGCTGCGGCTAATGAAATAATCGCCACGCTAATTGAGTTGCAAGTTGAACGTCACATGTCGCAGTAGGTGGAATTAGATGAGCGCTGGGTACACGCTGGGGTGTGCTATGCTAATGCGGTTCCTGGGTGCTGCAGGGGGACGAGAAGTGGGAGGGACCTAGTGCAGAGTGCCTAGGTCCTTGCTGGGAGGATAACACAAATATCCTTTTAAGGCTGCCGATGCCCTGTCAAAAGACAATTGCTGCCTAATCCACCAGCTTCCCGGCCCCAGCTCCCCCCGCACACTCACTCACACACACACACGCGTGACATTGACGGGCAACTTTTAGACGCTCCCTTTTTATGTGTGCGGGTGGCAGCACACACTCTTTCTCACAGACAAAAACACACACACACACGTACAGACACAGTTGAGTCTTTAGTTTGTGGGTGGTCGAGGATTGGTGGCCTGGTAAGCAAGGACATTTGATAGCATTATGCGCATGCATGAGCATCCACTGAGTAGTTCCCTCTCCTTCCCCTTTCGTTCCCCCAGCCTTTTTCGGAAGGCAATTTGTTGTTTGTCTCTCGCTGGCTGGCTGCTGCCAAGGTTCAACAGCTGCTCAGCCATTAATATCCCTTTTCCACCAAAAGACAAACAGAGGGGGCCGCCAAGCCACGCTACGGCACGCCTCCCTCTCCTACACCCTCATACCACAAGGCTGTCGCCTGGGTGACCTTGCCTGGCCTGGTTGTGGCAGCAAAAGTGTTGCCTACTTTGATGGGGCAGCATGGGTGCTACACACCATACTGGGTGCCTGAGCAACGGGGGTGGTACACATATGTACGAGTATGTCGGTAGCCCTGCAGGTCCCTGGTTGCAATGATTTTCCATGAATCCCAAACAGAAGGTCAGCTCGTGACCTTGCCTAGCCACAGGTGTTGTCTGACATTCGATGGAGTCCTCTCCAATTGGGTTTATTTCTCTGGTCGTGCAACTCTCATTCCACCAAAGCCGTGACATTGCTTATCATTGCGTCACATTCAACACCTCCCCCTTCTCTTGCCTCTTTTCCAATAAATCTTTCGCCCTACCCCCACACACACACGCACACAAACACGCGTACAACCATTTGGCTGACACGCCCACATTGGACGCCTCCTCATTTGCCACGTGCCGTATTTGGAAAAAAATTGTTGCAGCAAGAATTTATCACCGAATTTTTGTCTTCTTTCTGCTGTCGTCTAACAAATTTGGTTCCTCGTTCCTCCCCAGGACATAGCTGCACCCCTCGCCACTTCTTATAGCACCGCCTACCCCCTCCACCAAGGCCATCTGGTAGCTGGATGGCAGCTTCAGCTTCCATCGACTCCATTGAAAGTAATTTTTGATATATAAAACGCTACCAAATACGACGTCGACCCGTAGTCGTATAATATAACTGCCAGCATATTAACAACCGATGCCCCAGATAACGAATGCGAGAGGGGAGGGGATCGGTGGCAGACATTGGCAAATATAAATTGCCATGTCATTTATACCGACAACGCAGATAAGAGCCGTTTGTGGCTTAGATGGCGCGAGAGGAGTCATGAAATTTGTCCGGGAGTGAGGGGCAGCGATTGTGGTCTCCGGGGGAATCGTATCGAATCGGATCAGATGGAATCTGTGCGCCACACCATCTGGCATCATTTGGCGAGTGGCAGACAAACTCATTTGCTTTTCAATTTCCGCTTGAGCACAAATTGGATGCACAGTGTATTTACCCTCACTCGGGAAAAGGCCATCAAGTGGATAGAATTTTCATTTTCATTTGATTTTGTAATCGAGAAGAAGGGCAGTGCATTTCGGGATGGGGAGAGGGGTGGCAACAGGTGTGAAGCTGAGCTCTAGCCAGAAATTGATTTGTCTGTCTGTCTGCCCCACCAAAAGACGCCTCTGTTGTTGCCAGTTTGTGTCAATGCGTCAAAGAGAATTTGATCCGATTTTGGGCAACAAGGAAACAAATAAAGTGCCAAAAAGATGTCACACAATCGCACACACACACACACACACACAATAACGTCAAAGGCCACATTAAAGCACATTGGAGCCAGATTGTATTACACAGGCAGACAGACTGTGGCACAGAGGGAAAGCCACTCGAGCGTGTGTGCAATTGATAAGCACTAGATTTGTCAAGTTTTGAGTGGGCTGGGAAGGGGCTGTTGCCATGAGATATGCTCACAGTTTCTGGCACAGATGGTCCATAGCCACTCCAATTGGAGGGAAATACTGTCTTTTTTGCGATGCTTATCGTTGCCTCCGTTACGACGGGTGCTGGGTATTTAAGTACGAATTGGTTTCCCACTGAAGCATGTCGCGCAAAAAGGAAAAGTAGTTACAGTTCCATTTCGCCATCGGGGCTACCAGGTTACCAGGCTACCAGGGGAATCACATCACAGCCAGCGACACGTGCGAGAGAAAGGCTTTTGTGGTAGCATGTCCTAAGGCAGCACTAAAAGAAAGTTTTTATCCGCAGTAGTTATCCATTTCTTTTTTTCTGGCCCCAAAAATACATTAAAATCATATTTATATCCGGGGCAAAGCGCACAAAAACATTTCCGAACAAATGATAAGCATTGTTCGGGCGGGAGCCGGAGCCCCGCTGGATGCCGCTGCCCCCACTTTTTGGATGCCCCTACGGGTAGCATGTGCATAATTATGCAAATGAATTGGATACCAGCGGGACAGGCCAGAGGGCAGGGGCAGAGCAGGCGTGGCTCATGCTACACGTGCCACAACAGAAGCCAGGGAAAACTTTCAGTCCTGTTTCGGTTGGAAGCAAACAAAAGGTGAACCTCAGGGATAAGGATTGTGATAGGGGAGAGTGGGGAGTGGAGCAGAGGAGTACGAAAGAGTACATACATACAAATATATGTATGTATGTGTGTGTATATGAAGGTAAAAACAATTTAAATAATTAACTTTTTAGGCCTCCCCAGAAAAGTTGCTCCTTGTAGTTGGCTTTGGTGGTAACTGTTGACCAGGTCAAATTGCGTTTAAAATTTAATTTTATACTCAAACACACACAGACATCCATAGGATCCCCCAGTGGGGTGGGTGGTAGTATCATCATTATTTACACTGTCAAACAGGGTTTTATGGAAAAGGATTAAAAGAACAGCGACAGAGGGAATCGAAAGAGCAGCAGCATAAATAGAGAGTGGAGAGTACTCAAAGGGGTAGAAGAGAGAATTGGGGGAAAGATAGATGGCAGACGGAAGCTTATAGAGGGGATGGAGGGAGACTAGATAGTTTTGGGGATTTTTTTGTTGGGGGTTTCGGAGGTTACCTGAGCATTTGAGACCCTGGTGGTAGATGCCGTACAACAGCGAACCACAATGGTCACAGAACGTGGGTCCTGCATATGTGAATGGTTCGAAATTGTGTTGAGTTTTTGGTGAGTCCTTTTTTTTTTGGTTTGTTGTTGTGATATTTGCAACAATTTAAATTTCAATTATGACGATTTTCGATTATTGATTTCGTTTGTCGTTGGGGTTTTTGGGTGCGTGTTTTGTCGTGACAGCGTGAATTGGACAGCAAATTGAGGTTTTGGTTTGTTTTGTTTTGTTTTTTTGTTTTTTTTTTGTTTTTTTGTTTGTTTGAGTGGTAGATGCGCACATGGAAAAGAATACAAAGTACAAATTTGGTTTATGGTAAATCAAACAGAGCACAATGACAAACAAATGATAAGTTCAACGTAATGCTAGTGTTATTTTTTATTTATTTTATACTTAATTCGAAGCACCCGGCATTGCCAGGTGCCAGTTTCTTAAACAGCGAGAGCATTACCACGTGCGAGTTTTTCAATCAGACAGAGCGTTTACAGATCATACGATGAGAATTGCAGAGCCTACATATATCTACCAGAACCAAGGGCAACATCTTTAAAAACAGTTTTCAGAATGGAACCATCTTGAGGCGGCCGTATGTTGGGGGCTAAAAAAAACCAACAAGTATCCAACGAGGCTTCTCCCATTCCCATCAATCCTACTCATCTCTCTCTGTCATATTTTGTTGCCCCACATACATCCCGACCCACATTTATTCTCGGACAAGCCTAAGCAGAGATATGACCGCATTAGAGAGGGAGAGAGAGCTGCATGAATATATAAAAACTGCGGCATGCGGAGCATCCCCAACTGTCATTTTCCACAACCCAACGACAAAAGGAGGAAACGGAGGACGAGCACACAATCAGACGGAGGAGGAGGAGCATTCGCATTTGCAGCCAGAGAGTCTGTGCTCAGGTTCCAAAGCAAAGTTGACAGGCCGTCGGGCAGGCGGATGGACATGATGGGTTGGGACAACAGACAGACAGACACCCAGGCATCCAGGCACATTCGGGACAGGACAGTGCTGAGCATAACCGAAAATCCAAATGACAGTTTAATTTGACAGAGCATCCCACACAAAGGCGAGCACACCGGAAACGGGATGGCAGAGCGGCGAAAGTAGCGCCAAAAATGTATGCAATGTAAATGTGCTATCCTTTGGCTCCTTTGGAACTGGCTCGCACATGGAAATGCAACGCACACAGACAGACAGCCAGTGCATAAGGCTGCGGCTAAAAGCTTGCTTATTAAATAATAATATTAATATATTCCATACATATATTACTTACATATACATATGTACATACATATGTATCTAGGAAATGCCCATATGTATTTATATATATTTTATGTATGCATGTCAATCTATGTATTATATATATGGATGGATTGTGAATGGTTGATTGTGGCACACACACTTACCGAATCGATGCCCTTATCCTTGCCGGGGCATACGAAGGTGACATATTCATGGCATCGCTTGTGCACCACGTAGGAGCAAACTGCAGTCAGGCAGAAGAGGATGAAGAGTTAGTTGTCACTTGGGAGATTGGTGTTGGTGTGGAGGGCGATCCTTACCTTGGCACTGAAATCCTTGCTTCCCGAATCCCCTGCAAAAAAAAACACCACAAACACACACAGAAGGGAAGAAAAAGAGAATTGTTAATTTGCATTCATGTCTGACCATATGTCTCAATTAGCATCAATATTTAAATTGCAATTAATCAATACTATAGTACATGTAATTGCGGCTGGCAATGCATTGAAAATTAATCAATATTGTTCGTGTGGGCTGGAACAGGGCGGAGGAAAACAACTTTTGGGATAAGCTCAATCATGATCTATGAAGCTGACTCGCTAAAAGTCAGCTAACACGCTCTCTCGTTGCAAAAGAGACGAGTGGCAGGCAACAATTTGATATTCACACGCTATGCATCGCAGAAAATGAGCGATAGATTACAGTTATCGTTCCCCGTTTGTGTGACACGTGATTTATGACGGAACGGTGCATAAACTGAATTTACGTGACAAAAAATTACAGGAGTACTATAACATTTTCTTTATCACATAACTTGAAGCTCTTTGGGTTCTCAATGGGTCCCACTAATGGGTAATGGCCAAAACCTGCCCGAAACGGTTATGAGTCCCGGGGCTTACGTGACCTGCCCGCAGGCGAAAGGCTTTCCACGCTCTCACTCTCTATGCGGGGGTCTGCCGCAAACCGTAAATGACTTGACCACAAAACCCGGCCAACACTGCTCCTTGTCCCGCCAGCTGGCTGCCTGTCCCACTCACAACTCATATTCGCTGCAATTGGGACAAGGCAAATTATTACCATGCACAGTACGCTCGTACGAGAGGGACTTACATACTGATTTATACGATTAGTATATAAGTATTTTATGTAGGTGGTCGGTCAAACTTTGGGGCATTTCAAATTTGTTCGCTTAACTTTTAACTGCGGCTGCAATTGACAAAGTTTACAACTTTTTATGGCGGCATGGCGGGGGAGGATATACTTTCGGTCACTGCGTTGAGAGCCGGGGAAAAGTGGATCCGATTACGTCGAAACCAATTCGACAATCGCCCCACAAATTGACTGACTTTTCATTGCCACAGAAACGAGTACAAAACTGTCCCATGGTTTATTTTCCCATTTTTTTTTTTTTTCACATTTGCTTTAGTTATTCCCGCATTTTCCATTTAGTTCTGTTTTTCTTTGTCTGCTGCTGGCTTTTCGCTGTTTTCGCTCTATTTTCTCACTGCCTTTGTGTCGTTTTTTTTTTGCCTCTGTTTGTGAATCAAATGAAGTGGAAAAGCAATTTTCCCGCGCCCGCAGTTATGCTATGAATCTTTTTATATCCCCAAACATGAAATCATTTTTTGTGTACTGCAGCCCTATTCCCCCATCTGTTTTTTTATGCATTTTTCATGTATTTTAATTAAGCGAATATTTCCCCACAGAATGCGGGAAAAACCTCGATTCACGGTTCAGGGGAAAAATACGTGAAAGGGATGCGAATGTTTGGAATTCAAGTTAATTAAATAAAATACAAATTTAAAAACATCCTGAAAATGCATTGAATTGGATTTCCACTGAAATGTATATCTATCGCTCCCTCTCTCCTGCAAATAGATTTAATTAGGGAACCAACGAAGTGCAACAAATATCAGATTGAACGAGCGTAAAAGCTGAACGTTGATGTGCCATTAAAGATAATTTCGCATGGCAAAATCCGTGAATTTGCAAAGCATTGCAGTTCAAGTTGAGTAATATTTACCTCTATCACAAAGCAAGATTTCATTACGAATCCAACGGAGTGCAACATACGTATTATTGAATGAGTGGAGAAATGCAATAATTTCCACACGGAAGCGTATTCTAGGAAGCCTTAGATCTGATCTTAATAGAGTGCCCCCCTTATTTCTGTATCTTGTTGTACAAAGTTTTCAGAGTTCCATGTGGGCTAAAGTTTTCCGTTTCTTGGAACTCAACCCATGCCAATAGTTTGGCCAAAACTCAGCGCAAGACAATTTAATTCAATGCATTTATTTGAAAATACTCCAATACCTTATCATATTTTTCATGTTTGTCATAGTTATGCCGCTTCAGCATTTTTTGTTGGTGGTTTTGTGCTATAATGCAAATGACGTGCCATAAACATGGAAAATGTTGCACCTGCTGCCCCGCTAACGAAGGCGGTTGCCCCTGTGGTCTTTACCTTCTCCTCCTCCATCTCCTTCCCTACGCCCCACACACATTACGTGCCTGCAACGCCTTTTTGCAATGCGTTTTCGTACGTTAAGTGTATGTAGTTCTGTGTGTCTGTGCCCCCAAAGTCCCCACACTATTAATTAAATGTCGGCAAAGTGGAGCTGAAAACGGTAACAAAAACCGAAGTTAATTAGCTGCAACCCAAAAAAGGCGAATACAGCGAGGGCGTGGCAGGGGCAAAGTGTGGCAAGGCGAAGCTTGTTGCCATGTTTCTGCTGCTGCTGCTGCTGTTGCTGTTGATGATATTGCTGTCAAAGCGCGTTAATTACGTGTAATAATGAAGCACTGGCAGTGGCTGTGGTACTGTTTGCCTATCCGCCACTTTACTTGCCTTCCCCCTGCACACATCTCCACCACAGCCCCCTGGTCAGGCTTCTTTTGGTTTCGTGTTTTTTTTATTTTCAATTTCTGCCTTTGGCGCCCCACGATATTTTCACCGTTGAAAGGCATAGATCGATTCTGGCTGCTGTTTGGCGCATTTTAAGCAGCAATTAATATAATTATTACCGTCATGTTGTGGCAGCATCAGAAGAAGAGACTCGCAGATGTTTCCCGTTGCGCCATTAGTCAATGAAAGTCATGCCATTCATTAGTTAGGCGGGGACTTTAAATTGTCAACGCAGCTCTCAGGCGTTAAGACACTCTCTCTGCTCTTCTGGAGGTCAGAGAGCGTGTGGCAGAGAGTTTTAGCTTATTAAATATGAATTAATATCATTGAAATTGCTCGTCAAAGTGTGCCCTTTGAGGGAGGGGCGCACTTCTGACAATGAATATTAAGTGTGGAATTAATTAGTCTGTGGGATGTGAGGTGTACGTTTCGTTTAATATATTCGACTTTTATGGGAGGCTCAAACTGAACTGAGGGCTTAGAAAATTGAAGCTCTTTAAGCTGCTCAAAATTGCAACAAGAATTTGCAATGAAGTTTTCTCTCAGTGGGGAAAGTAAGGAAACTTCAAGCGAATACTGTGAATGATTCAAATGCAGTTCCAGTGGACCATGACCATGATATTCTAGCAGTACTCAATATATACTGAATATATACATATATGCGCAGATAATATTCCAAAATATACCTACATCCAGGCATATCCCGATTGATAACCGCTGTAAAATTTCAGAAATTCAGTTCAAAATTCGACTATTTCGAAAGACTATTCAGAAGGAGTGGGTGGTGATGTGGACTCGAATGGGAACTTAATGCGCATGAAATTGATTTATAATCCCCTCAAAAGAAAGCTCTGGCACCAGGAAGTTACTGCCAGGACTACCAAAAAGTAAACAGGCCACCGGAATCACGACCCTGACCATGACCCCGACCCAGACGTCTTTCCTCATATAATTTCAACATCCATTTTTTGTTTGTTTCGTGGTGTTTTCCCCTTCGTTGTTTCGTTTTGTTAGAGGGGAGGGCCAACAATGGATTAAGACAGATTTCCCAGGGTTTTGCCTAAATTAAACATGGCACAGGTTGACTTTTCGCCCTCCCCTCCCCTCGCCCACGCTTACCTTCCAAGTTTTCATCAGCGGAAAAGGTAGGAAACAAACAACGTAAGTATCCCATTGAAATGCCATGACTTGAATTTTAGTATATGTTTTTATTTCCCTCTCTTTTGGCGTTTGCTTTCTCCATTTCCACTTCTCCTACCTACCCACTTATTCTTCTTCTGCCACTTCTTCGTGGTTTTGCTTTGTTCGGTTTGCCCTGTCAATAGAATTTTATCGATTCCCTGCTTGCGTTTGTCTGCTGTTATGCCAAAGCTTATCTGCAATGCACGTGTAGACCCACAAGTGCCCGCCATTGATGTGGGTTTGGGGATGGGCATGAGCATGAGCATGGGCATGGAAGAATGATTGTCTGGACAGAGGGGACACTCAAATATGTACATATGTGTCTCCGGGTGGATAGATCCTCCTTCACTTACCAGATAAAGTCCTTGCAGTGCGAGCAGAAGGTGGGCTGCTTGAAGAACCTCGCGATGAAGCAATGATCCTTCACATTGAAGACATTCTTCTTCTTCAGGGCTCCCTTGCGCAGGCGCGATTTCATTTTATTCTCGCCCATGGCCTCGCCCTCCGCTCCGGACCCCGCCTGCTGTGATGGATCGCCACCATTGTTGTCGCCGTGCTCGGACATTGTAGAATTCTCGTCTTATATCTTCTTTGATTTGTGATTTCCTCTGCTGTTTGAATGATGTTACGCTTACTAATTGGTAAATCTCTTTAATTTGTTCACTTTTTGTTGCATTTGGTTGTTGTTAATCTCCTTTTTATTTGTTTACGGCTTTGCTTTTGTATTGTTTATTGATTTTTATTAGGCCTCAAACGGCATCTGACCATCGTAACAAAAACCATAATATAAAAACAAATAAAATCAAACTGGATTTATGAAATACTTTTAAAACTTGACTTAGTCTTCATTGACATTGCGTATACCAACTCAAAATTAGCATAATTTTGCATTCGTCAGGTATTCAGCTTATGTATATTGGAGTTCGTTCGTATTCGTTCACTCACTCACAGTTCTTTTGCACACGCGTTTCGCCTCGATTCAAATTGATTTTTCTCCTAACAAGCGCAACAATTAAATGAAAAGTTGTGAAAATGTCACGGCGACTGACGGACAAACAAGCTCATAATTAGCATTCATTTTAATTGTACAAAAGAAAAGGTATTTCTACGACATGCCAGTGGTGGTAGGGGCAAAGCACTCCACAGCAAAAAAAAAAAATAAATAAATAAATAACCAAAACTTTTGCATTTCTGTGAATTGCTTGAGTTGCTTGTTAAATCAGAAAGAGAAAGGGAGATGAGAGAGTGAGAGAGGGAGAGGGAGAGACGGACGCTCGTGCAAATAAAAAACGAAATTTTATTTAAGAATTATTTTGTTTTTGTGCAATTTTTTGCTATTCCAATGTTTGTGCCTTGCCAACAGACACGTTCTTGCTGGTCAGTATTCTCTCAGTGTCACCTGGCTGCGACCTGGCTGATACCCTGTAACGGGTCTACGGCAAGCAACCTCATGAGAATGAGGTTATGAATTATGAATTGAATTATGCTAAACAAAGCCTAAGCATTCCATCTACTCTCATATGCAACTAAGCAACTCCTTGCTACCCTGTAGAGGTGTACAACATGCACGGATTTTGCATTGATTGGAGGCGCTTAGGCAACACACATACACACGTGGGCCTCATGCCCAACACAAGCACACAACCACAAACGGAAACTCTTAACTGTAACTGTAACTGTAACTGTTACTGTTACTGAGTGATTGTGCGCGACAAGCAACAGTTATTCCCGGACCCTCAAACACTTGTCTTCATTTCTCTCCTTTGAGAGTTTAATTCGCTCAATTGGTTTTATAGTTCTGTTCGCGAACATTTCAACAGAATTATCTATGATTTTTGGCTGATTTTTTTGGCTTGGCACTCTTCACACTTCGTGATATTATTATGTTCCCAGAACTGATTAAGCTTTGTTTACTATTTGCTTCGATAGAGAGAGAGAGTCCACTCTCACTTTCCCATTAGTGTAACGGGAACTAGACGACACCGTTGGAGTCACACACACACATGCACACGGACTCCGCTTGAATGTTGGACGGGGCACAACTGCCTCTGCGGGCGTACCGTTACGTTGTGAGCGGCGCGTGAAAATGTTCTCGCACGAGCAGAAATCCGATTCGCATGGACTGTGGTGAGTTCTGGGGCTTTCTTAGCTTTCCCCTCCACAGGTTACACAAGATGTCTTCTCGCACGCACTCCCCTCGCACATACACATACACACTCGTTGCTGGGGCTCTCCTCCTGCCCAGCTGCTGCGCTCCTCCTGCTCCTGTGGCTGCTTTGTTGCTGTTGTTCTCTCGCTTCGCCTCTCAGCTTGAGTTCTTCCGCGTTACACGAACTGTAGCTATTCGACACGTGCGCTTCGCTCGGGTTACAGACACGTTCTGACATGTCGTGGCTGACGGGACGCGAACCGTAGCGAGCTTTCGAGCGCTCTGTTAACAGTTAACAGTGGGCTTACAGTGGCTGCCGCTCACTCACTCATTTGCATGGACGGCGGTGGGTTTGGGCTTGGGGGCCAATTAACATAAGCATAACATAAGTAATCGCGACGCAGCGCAGCACGAACGTCAGACTTTGGCTTCGATGACGCTTGTGGCCGATCGTTTTTGGCCGCTAATTGATTCGAATGAACGAAACTTGTTAAATGGCTAAGGGGCAGCCGGTTTTGGGCTTGTACGAGCATATACCCCCCTCAATTTTGGATTCAATGGAAAGTCAAACAAGCAGGGGCGGTTGGGGCGACAAGTCGGTAGCCTACCGCAGAAGTAATCGGAGAATTGAGAAAAGATGAGAACAGCTTCACACGGGGGAGAGGGTTGATCCGGTCACAACCGCTAGGCAACCTTCGCCTCCACACGTTCGTCCACCTGCTGCAAGCCCCCCACACACACATACAAACAAGCAAACACACACACACACAGCCATTAGAGCAACGGTGCCACATCTGATAGCCAAGTGTCACGTTTCGCGGTAGGAGCCGCAGCCGCAGCGCCAACGATGTCGACCGGCTAATGCAATGATTATTTATCTGCTAGATACACGGACAGACCATAAACTACTGCAACAACATGTTCGAGTTCTGTTTGGGTTTTTGGTCAGCTGGTCATCGAAGCACCAAATATTTGTGCAAAAACAGATAAATACCAATGCCACACATACCCGAAAGGCAAATAAAATGTTTCGGTAAATTCCTATTTCCAATTCCTCAAAAAGCCATTTGCCGGTCGACATGTAAATGGGGCGGGTGTGTTGAAATCCAATAGAATTTTTGTTGCAAGCCCCTGAACACTTTCTGTATGTATGTAAATACTGATAGGGCCGATAAGATTTTGGCCAGTACTTACTGTACGTAAAAATTCAGTGTTTTGGCAGATAATAATTTATGAATAATCTGTTTTAGATATCGCCCGAACAGAACCATAAATTTCAATGAGCGAACGGGCGGGCAAGCGAGGCAATTACAGCCCATTGAAATGTTTACTCTGATGAAAATTATATTGAATACCCTGCTAATAAGAACAGAGAAGCGGGTATATAAGGTCTATGGCGAGCTTTTATAGTATGAGCTCTGACTGCAGTGTACAGGGTATAATAAGTTTTAATTCGCTCAGCTTCTTGGCTCGTAACTTGTCTCGACACTTTGGAATGAAAAATGAATGTACTTCGAGCTGAAAATATACATATATTTTAATTTTGCTGCCCTCTAAGCACAAAGTGCAGGGGCCTATTGGCCTACATATTGAGCATTCAGTGTGTTCTAGATAATACGCTTATTGAACACTTCCCCTGACTACTGGGTATCCCTCTCGTCGTGGTCTATCATTTGTTGGCTCTTTAATTTATAACGACACTTTGCTAATTCATTTAGAGCTTTCCAGGGCACGCGGCATTCAAACTATGAGTTCTCTACACTAGAAAAACACTCCACCATTCTATGATTGGATGCTGCGCTGGATGCTGCCGGAGCATTTCACCAAATTTGCAGAATCATCGTTAAATCGAATCCGAAATGGAATGATCATTTCCAATCTGAATTTCGTACTTTCTCTTGGACACCCGCAGGTCACAATACGAGATGCGCTGCCTCTGTGGTCTTTATGCCTCTGCTTCAGACTTGAGATGTGCCTCTGGCGCTGCTTCTCACTTTGATCTGCATACCTCTGATACCATTGATCTACGGCAATGCCCCAGTCTCTGCCTTCTGATCTGCCTCTGTTTTTGGCCTCTCATATTGTTTTTATTGTTGCTTTGCCTTACTTTGCGTTCCCTTTGTGGAACGGAGAGAGATTTGTGGCAGCTCTAGTTTGTAAAAACTAATTTATGAGCATTTTTCAGAGGCACAACAACAACGAAAGCAAATTTCAATTAAAATCGTGGGCGACGGGTCAAAGGGCGTGTCATTCACGCATAATTGACACAAATTGGAGCAATGCAATAACAAAACATTTCTGAAGCACACTCAATGCCTTGCCCTCTCTTCTCTGCACTCTGTTTGAGTTTTATGCTATTGTTATAAATTATTGAATCAACATTTTAATTTATGCCAATTAATTTTAGTTTATTTATTTAAGAAACAATTCTTCACTTTTCGAAGCCTGATAATTTAGTTTAAAAAAAACTGTGATTTTTACACTTTTAGTTCTTTATTTTTATGTACCGGTAACAAAAATTAAAAGTTAGAGGAAGAGAATGGAAGAGATCGACACGCAAAGCGTTCCAATTATTTAATGGGATTCTTCATTCCAGACACAAATCTTCCAGCTGTTGAAGGCATCCCAACCATTTGGCACACAGAGCAAAACAAAAAAAAAAACAGCTACAAATCATGTACAGGTTTGGGTGGGAAATAAAAGCAATATATACGTATATACCATATGTACATACATATGTATGCAATTGATTTTGATTGAATTGATAATATCCACTGAACATCTTTCGAAAGATTTTTTGATATATTTCCCACTCGTAAAATTCTCATATTTTACAATACATACATATGTACGAGAATGTGCTTACATATGTATATATGTATGTATGTTTTATTTTTACATAATTTAATCATCATAGCACTGCACTTAGGGCTTCGAAACGAACTTTTAAGACTCGAATTTCGTTCAGTGCATTCGAGCGTTTACTTTCTGCTTTTGATTTTTCCTTTGATTTTGTTTTCTCTTCTTTTTGGAAACGACGCATAATCGAAACAGGAACCGATGCGAACCGATCGCCATTTACCGGCTGGCGTTATTGAAAAACACTTTCTGCGACGCTCCGCTACGCCACACGACGCGTTGCGTTCCGTTTCGCCCTGCTCTTGACAGTGGCACACGTACCATACAATACAAGTACGTACTGCTCCCGCCGCTCGTATCGTTCAGATACAATTTACTCGTGTGGTGTGTCTGTCTGGCCCCACAAAACGATCGCAGGTCGCTGGCGCTGTCTCTGGCGCTGTCTCTGCCGCTGCTTGTTTTGGCTTTCATGCAATCTGCCAGCAGTGGCAATGCGTCGCGTCGCAGTGGTTTTGAGGCAGCACCGGTTCTGCGGTCAATCTGCCGGCATGCGGCCCACTGTGCAGCCGGCAGAGATCGATTAAGCAGATGCTGCCATTGCTTGTGCAGTGCGGGGAAGGGTGAGACGATCGGTGTGCGAGATCATTTTGGGTCATTTTAGCCTTTAGCGAAAGCCCTTGGTAAGGGCATACACACTTCTGCGTTGTCTTCTATGACGGACTCTCCCGTTTTGGCGCTGCCTTCGCAAGCATTTTTATTGCATTTTCTTATTGCATGCAGTTCGGGCTATTTCTGTCCCGCTCCATCTACAGTGGCGTCGCGATCTTGTCCCGTTACATAAATCAGCGACAAAGCTAATTTTACTGTGATCTCTCTCTCTCTCTCTCTCAGTCTCTCTCTTTCGCTTCACTATGCTGCTGCATTTCTTCTCTCTCACTACATGTACTTATGTATGTACATGTATAACGGTATAGAGACTGCATGTTATATCTAAATACAAACATATGTGAGTATTTTATGGTTTTATCGCTTTTCGGCCTCCAGCAGATGTGCAATATCCCCACGCACCATCCATTTGCATCTCTATCTGTAGTTGCCCGTCCCCTCCCTCTTTGGGCCAGCTCTTTCTGGCACCATGCCAATGCATTTTTTTTTTTTGGTGCTTTTCACAATTTTTAAATTGCTAAAAAATCGAATTCCACTCCACACAAAAAACGAAACCTATCCCAATTCTGTACTCACACGTCATCACATGGTGATTGTCAAGGTTTTTTCCCTAAAAAAATTAAAGAAATTCCGAAACCAAATTCCCCAATGGGGAATGGCAAAGTTTTAAATACACTATCGTTGCTGTGGCAATTTAATTGGATTTTATGCCATACGGTGCATTGATCAATTTAATCAATTTATTGTTAAATGGCATCAGAAATGCTCGCAAAAAGCTGCACTCAACTGTTGTACTCTTCCCCGCCAGGGTATGTAAAAAACGAAACCCAAATGACTTGTGGCACTCGGTGTATCTGCTATCTGTCGTCGCTTGTCGCACATTGGTATTGGGTTGGGGCAGAGTACTTTAACTGTTGTTGGGTAATAGCGATTTTTATGGAGTGCGGATTGCCGGACTCGTACGAGGTCGAATTGGGATGCAGAGTTATCAGCCGAATAAAAAGAAACGGCGCCCTGTAAATAATCAAAAACCTCTGCTATGCTCGTACCTCGTAAATAATTCAACGAAAGTCGTTCAGCGATACAAATTTGCTTTGGGAAGTATGTGTGTGTATGTACAGTGAAGGCGGGACCGACCACTCAAAGAGGAGCGGCAGTGTGGGAATTTATCGAGTGGGAATGGGGCCAGCACACTTGGGAAAGCATGAAGGGAATTTGATTTCGTTTGACTTCAAAATTCTTCTCGCATTTCATTTCTGGTAAAACATACTTTTGGGCTTGGGAAATAAAGGCACTCCCCAGTAGATGGACAACGCAATGGCAACACTGGTCAACAAAATTCACTTGGTTCTGACAGCCCATTCTGCCAGTAGAAATATTAATTAAAAATTCTACAATATATGGAAAAAAATAACAATTTAAACTTTTCATTCGCTTTGACCTTCTATTAAGCGAAACCTTTATATGTGTGCGGCCCACCCACACTTCTATGTTCAACCTTGACAGTGGCTCCTCAAAACGTTCTGCTGGCGGAAAAAGTTTTCACAACAACTTTGGGGATCACTGGCAGGGTACTGGGTACGCGCCTCGTTCTCTGATTCAATTAAGTTAAAGTAAGGGTAAGAGTTTGACGTTTATAGGGAGGGAGGGAGGTAGGGGATGATTCATGAGTTTACTTCGAACCTTAAAGAGCTCTATGGGGCTTGGCTTACTTTCATTTTCATTTCCAATGTGTCTTGGTAGGGAAAATTCTTTGCAGAAGGGGCGTGGTAGGACCTACGCACGCTCCCAGCACTTTTCGCTGGGGCATCGCAGCATCAAGAGAGCAAGAGTTGAGGCCACTTGTCCCGGCCAGAAACGGCCTAGAACAATGAGCTCCATCATTGGCAGCATGAATAGCAGGATGAGGATGAGGATGAGGATGGTGCTGGGTGGCTGCAACAATTGAACTACGGGCAACCACAGATTCAACTTTTGCTGCCTTGGGGATGACACTTTGGTATCGCGTGTGTGTGTGTGTGTGGCAGCTCCTGCCTCTGAAGCTGCCACTGGACTGCCATTGACGATAATGGGGATATACAGAGGGGCACGGAATGGAATTAAAGTTGTTCCCCAGCCGAAGACAATAGGAAATTATCTGAATACGGCAAAGGGGCTGAGATTTAAGCAGCGATAACAGCTAGGAGAGTGTATGCATTGAACAGGAGTCTTTACCTTGCAAAATACTTGGCCTTTAATTAGTGCATGTTCATATGCCATCGTTAATATCACCTGGTCAGTCATCTTTGGCATCTTTTGCGTCCACTTCATTGACTGCTGTCTGCCGTAAGCCGCCTCATCTGGTGTCCTTTTGTGGCCGGCCGACTATGTCTCAATGAGTCCTCGTTGAGTATGAACGATTTTATCATCAAATGTCATTAGCGTAAGCCACCGCACCCACCACTCACTGACTGGCAACAAGCCAGCGCACATATCCACACCGATTACAGTGGGTATTGTCGGGCACAAACACACCCAAATTACCATAACTGTTCGCACACATTGAATGCACTGATTACAATAAGTATGCGCACACACTCACACACACACACATTTCAATCCGCACTTACATTCCTCTTGCATTCCATTGGCCAATTGTACCAGCAACAATGCCGCATTTGCAATTTGCATTTGTAGCGCCTCCGTCCTTATGGTCCTTCCTCTCATTGACTCACATTAATTATGCACTCATTGCTGGGCATAAGCCCAAAATATATGTAGATGTTTACTCTGTGTTTAACCTGACAGGTTAACTTTAAAAATTGCAGACCCCCTGCAAATCGGTTTGCAACAGGAATATTCCCTTTTCCAATATCACTTTGCATATCAGAGTTTAATAAATAAATACTCAAATATTCAATAACTGTTACTCCGATTTATTCACTGAAATATATATACATATATATATTTCAAAGCTGAAAATTGAAAGACCGTGAAGACTATGTAGCATGCATTACAATGAACCCTTTAGTTCACAGGCTAACAAGTTTAATATCAGTTGCTGATGTATCTTTAGACATGGGCTGCCACAAGTAGCGGGTCTGTTGCACACTACCTCTTGCTTACGCCACATGCGCCCCCTTGACAGTCGTAAAAGGATTCAACATGTGGCAGCAGCTCTGGCACAGGCATTGCCATTTGCCCTTCACTCAAATGGCCAACCGCAGTCGCTCAAAGAAAGGACAGAGCACGTGGCAGGAGGAGAGAGTGGACGAAATCCTCATTTATCGTTTGCAGGCTACTAATTTACACTCAGTGCTCTCGACATAGGCGCCGAGAGAGTCGGTGGGGCGATAGCAATGGCGGCGAATGGACGACTGCGGTCGTGTAATTAAAATGGAATTGTAGCGCGTGCCAAGGCGTAGTAAATGGTTCAGAGACGGGAGACAAATGAGGAATGTCAGGCACTAACTGGGCACAAATACGAGTACCAGGGGCCCTGCCCAAATGCCCACGGAGCACATCACGTATACGCAGCGTAAGCACACATTTATTATGGGCTCATCCCGCACTTTGGTACTCTTAAAGGGGCGATTTGTAGAAGGTATTTGTAGGGTACATGTGTATATAACAAGTATAGTAGTAACACCGCTCCTGGCAGCTTATTCATGCTCCGCACACCCCCCGCAAATTTCCAGTAAAGCTTAGTTGATTCCATTAAAAGTTCTCACCCAAATGGGGGAATACTCATATCTCGTAGCACGCCTGCCATCATCTCCCATAAGCTGTCGAAAGTTTCAATAGTTTTTAATAACTCTGGAAAGCTGGTAAAACAGACAACAATTGCAGTGAGAAATGCTTCAAAAGTCAGACTGAGTGAAATAATTAAATGTCTGAAATTCCCAAATGGACTTTGAATGGTTATAACAAGAGAAGGAAACACAGTGAAAATAATGATAAAGGAAAACAAGAAACAGCAAGCAGCTGTGTAGGAAAATGCTGTTAGCTTCCCTCTCTACCACAATTGAGCCACAATTTCTCTGTATTTCACTCTCCCTTCTGCACTTTACGCTGCCAACTAATGAAAATGACATTAATCTGACTGTCAAATACAAACTAATTAATGTGACTATTGTGGTCACATATCCTTAGAGCCCTCGTGTGTGTGGGGGCAGAAAATCAATGATTTTCAGATGAACGCCTTCTGTAACACGTTTCCAATTAGACAGTCCATTCAGGTGCGTTAAATTTCCAACCGAATGAGGTGTGATTGTTAAATTCAAATACATCAAATCAATCAATCCCCTGTAGAAATGTTAATGCAGTGCCATAGACTGATAGAAGTCTTTCAGCAGTAGTTAGTAACTACCAGGGTAACTTCCTCCATCGGAGTGATTCACGTACATAAATACAAACACAAATTCCAGAGGCAATTCAAGACTCATAGCCTTAGGTGGTGGCATTGCTAGCAAGAGATATGCTGTGGTATTCCCGGAAACCATTTATTTGCCTCACTCTACTCTCGTTGCTAAAAACTCTCCTACACAGAGAGCTACAACGGGGCGAATGTATGAATAATCAAATTTGGCTTTTGCTTAGACAGCTGCCGCACTTCTGGCCGCAAACAAAAGGCTGAGCAGAAACCCACTGAGGCGCCACAAAACGGTATGGTAAGCAGAAGCGTAACTGTTCCGTTAGTGTCCGGTCCGGTTGCTGCCACTTGCGGCGCCGCCTCCTCTTTGTTTTCATGGGAAATTTCACCTTTGAGAGCTACTAAATGGTAACCGTAGACCGCATCCAAAGCGTCTGCCGTCTCTCTTCCATTTGGCCTTTCGTCCCGGATGGTGTGTGTGTGTGTGTGTCTGTGTGGGTTCTTCTCATTGTTGTTTGCTTTTCCTCTCTGGCTATCCCTCTGTGTTTTTGGGTCTTTCCTTTGCTGTGTCAAGCGGCAGTTAAACGGCATTCGACGCTTTTGCCGAGGCGACAATGGGAAGGGGCAGCGGAGAAGGCAGAAGGCAGGAGGAATCTAAAACAAATGCCTAATGCTCCAAAAAACCAAACAACATTTGTGTGGGTGTTACTGTGACTCTTTGTGTGTGGGTGTGTATTCGTGTGCTTATCCTTGTTTGCATGCCTATGCCTCTCTCTGTCTGTCTGTCTGTCTGTCTATCTGTCTGACAGTCGCTCATTCTGTTTGCTCTTCGCTTTTCATCTCCTTTCATGAATTTCCCGCTTCCAGGTTGCGCTCTATATTTTCCGTTTTTTCTTTATTTTTTGTGCGAAGGTTAAGCGCCGTAAATTAAGCAGGAGAGAGGAAAAGACCGACGGAAAAGGCCCGAAAGCGCCAACATTTAAGATAAATATAAAAATTCCGCTCAAATCAAGCAAAAGACAAAAACAAGGAAATGGCAAAGTAATTAAGTGCTACCCTGTTTATACAAAACATATACATATACATACACACATACACCCCCGCATGTAACTGTGTATATGTACATATATTTTTTTGACAACGTTTTGCACTTTTGCAGAGCCCAAAAACAAACTCGTTGCGGCTGCCATTCTCAGCAGCAGACTAATTATGATTATGATGATGGTGATGCTGCCCCTCCTGCCTGAGCCACTTTCGGTTCCGCTTCAGTTTGAATTGGCAGCCAGATAGGCATGGAATTTCCGCATGGAGTCCACCTCCACTTTTTGGGGGGTGCGGTGGGGTCAGAATGTGCGCAGTGGCGTGCCTGTCGCATATTTGTTGCACAGCGCGCGCTTAGCACATCGTTACCTGCGCGTTAGCTGTGTGCCAGGGATGTGGGCATGGTGGCTGTGTCTGCCACAGTGCCTGTGCCTTCTGCCCCACCGCACGCATGACAAATCAATATCAACAGGCGAGAACCAGATACCGTCCTCTGTCCTGTTCTCATCCAATGCTTGAAACAGTTCATTTTGCGGTTATGCAACATATTGTCCACGTTGTCAGAACTACCAGACATCTCCTCATTTCGCTATATATTTCGGGAACAGTTCATTAAACCGCCGAGATGGGGTCTGGCCCGTATCGCATTTCGCCGCGGTCTAAATTGTGCATATAAATATTTATAGGATGGGACACTCTGCCCCTCCTATCCCTCTACCATTTGCCTTGCTCCCATTCTGATTGCCCTGCAACATTAACACAAAATCAATAAAACCGTTTTAGAGCTCATTGAATCGTTAAAGGACAAATAACGAACCGAGCCCAATGACTTATAAATACCCATACAGATAGATACATCAAAACACACACACACACACACACACCATATAGTATGTGTATGTAGAACCGCAATCCATTAATCATATATTTCCCTGAAAAGATGGCATTACAAATACATCAAAATGCTAGAAAACCCATTTGTAGCAGAAGCATGTGGCTGGATATATATAATTCTTTACGTTTTATTAGTCTGTTAAATGCAAGGATATTCACAGTCCTCACAGTCCAGTAATCCTTCGTCAGCGACTTGTGATGAATGACTCGGCCAGCACTCCTCTACTCCTTGCCTCAATATGCGCATAATTAAAGCTATTAATTTGTGTCCTCCAAATGTGTATCAATCAATCATAGACCGCGACGTATCCTCATTAGGGCTGAGTGTAATTCCCACACAACGCTGAAGAAGGAAACAGGAACCTGTTGATGTGGCAGCTGCACGCCTCACTAATGGCCTAAGATGCCAAAGTATTATTCCTCTTCCCAGTGGATGATGCCAGAGCTTGTCAGCTCTGATAATTGGCACAAGATAATGCACTAGGATGCATTATGCTGCTAATTAAAATGGAGTGAAGTGAAGTGAAGTGAGTGAGGCCTAAGGCTGTTGGATATCAGGTGTGTGTTCGTCCTTCATCTCCAGGCAACAATGCGAATTTTACGAGCCGCACACTTAAATGTATGTACATATGTATGTAAGTGTATATGTGCTACGCTGCCACATTGTTGTGCCCCATGAGGCGCACGCAGCAACGCTCTGATATATTCCACACAGAATCATGCATCAGTCACTCTGCTAACTCACTTTACAAAGCAACACCAGAGCCCAGATTGGTACGGAGCGCTACTGCCACATAGATACACAGAGAGGGAGTGAAAGAGAGAGTGAAAGAGTGAGAGAGAGAGAGTGACATTCACTCGAATTTGCCACCATTGTCATTGTTTATTATGCCAATTTGGCACAACCAGCGAAACTGGGGAAAACCAGGAAAACCAACAACCCATCTGATGCCCGGCATCACAGCAGCCAACAAGCATCGACAGCATTGAAACACAAACAAACAATTTTTCGGTGCCTGGAAAATTCGAAAATAATGGCTCTGCCCGGTCCTCCTTTGGGCCAATTTGGCATTCGCAAAGAATAACAAAAAAAAAAAGGGAGGGAGAGAGAGAGAGAAAATATTACATACACACGCATACAGAAATGGGGGAAAGCATTGAATATAATGCTCCCCTTCCCCTTCAAGCAAGCACTAAAATATGCATGCATATTGATTCCGAATAATTCAAATACATTTCCATTGAATTTAAGCGGAGAATGGGAGATTCCCGATGGCAGATCTGTGACTGCTCTTGAAACGATTGAAACTTACAAGCAACTTTTACTGCTGCCTCGATACACAAATGCAACAGCAAAGGCAACTCGATAAGAGACAACAAAAGTCAATGCCAACTTGGAGGCGACAATGGATTAGACTGGGGGATGCTGCTCTGGTCGGGAGAGGCTTTTTGTTGCTGGCATAAATCAAAACTATTTTCCGTCAAACAGCTGCAGCATCTTGAACTTGCTCGGGGTCCAAAGAAAAGAAAGTTATGGACTGGATAAATATTGCAAGAGCGGAAAAGTTTTGCCAACAAGAATAGTACGGGGGGGGGAGGAGGAGCAAACAAAACGAACAAATCTTGTTTAAACATATTGAATTGAAATGTAAACGCTTGCTGAGATTCCGCCTTCCCCCAGTGCCCGCTGCCCGCCCATCAGAGAAGTCGTCAGTCTGGCGGCCAAGGCTGCTTCGTTCCAATCTCTTAAGGAGACTCTGGGTGATCAGTGGAACTGGAGATGGCTCTGGCCATTTGCTAATTACAAACCAGAATGGCAAATGAACGCCTTTTCCTTTTGCTACTGGGAATACTCTGCAAAAGGAAAGTAATTCATAGTTTGAAGATGAAAATTAAGTGCTGCCAATTCCATTTACACAGTTACACAGTTGAGGCCCAGGGAATAGACTTAAGCAGAAAAAAAGTGAAAAAGAGAAAAGATAGAAAAAAGTACACAAAGTAAAAGCTGCTGCAACAATGTTAGGGTATCAGCAGCGTCGTGAAACGCTTTTAGTGCCATGACTGAGTGCATTTGTACATAGATGTGAGTGCGCTCGCTCAATAAGATAAATGAAAGTGTTGCACAAGTGCCACAAAGAGCAGTATGAGAATGATGAAGAGCAGGGAGGCCAGCATGTCACACCTGTCCTACACACACACACACAACCTTTATCTCCCCCTGGCCAACAACCGTCGCTGTCTAGCCATCAGTTTACCTGTCCGTCTGGCAGTTGAATGCCATTTATAAGGGAATGCCAGGCTTCCATTCCGGCGCAATGGCAGCTTTAAAAGTTGCAGAAACTTTTCAAGTGTTTGCCAAACACGAAGACAACCAATGCAACAAATGTTGTGACTTAAAAAATGGGCTGGTAATTGGCCATGGCTTTAATCAGGAACTCAGCAGATGGTGCACATGGCGTACCAATGGGCCAGTGGGGCGTATGAGTGATGCAAGAGAACACTCTGGTGGCATCTTATTTCCCTGCATGGCTCATTATGGCGGAATTGAAATGGAAATTGAATTTGCCAGCCATTAAATGAATCACGGACAGAGCATTCAATTTCAAGTTTCTTTTCAGTATTTTATTCTCAGAATATTCTCGCTGTCGTCTGCAGCGTTTGCAATGTCAAACACTTGGGATTTGTTTGCTCCGCCTGATTGCGATTGCAGCCAGCTGAGAGGCAGCCACTCTCCTCCTCCAGTTCCAGCTCTCCATCTACTTGGATGTAATCAAATTGTTTGGCACTAGTGCGGAAGCTCCACGAACAAGCCACTCATCTGGGACAAACGAGAGGCAATGAATGTGAAACCAAAAGGATAACCAAAAGTTGCTCCTCTCCAGATATGTATATCCAGAGTGCGTAGCCAACTTGTTAGCTAATTCACGGCCCAAACTATTCCTCCAGCCAACAGTTCAACTCATCAACAAGAGATTCTGACATTGACGAGTTGAATATCCAAGTTGAGGAAAGCTTTTGCTCTTTGAGGTCAAACATCTATCGATTCGACAGCGCCAGCGCCAGAACCCGCCTTTGTGGAGTCCTTTTTACACTTTGCTGACTTGAAGTGCCCATACCATACCGTTCCCACGTCTCATACTAAACGTTGTCATTGTCCCTTGGCTTTATCTGTTTTCCTGCGTCAACCACCCCTTCTGACCCTTAGTAATTGCATGGCCTGGACTATTATTATGTGCTAAAAGTGTTGTGTTCCCCGGACAGGACAGGCAGATTGGCAGGCAACCATTTTATTGGTGGAGAACAGAAAAGCTCTGTCGCTGGCAAAGCAAAGCACAGCTCTGCACAGCAGAGGAGAGCAGCGCTCAGCATTAACATTATAAATTATAGTGCGATGTGCTCGCACTCGTAGTTGGAGATAATCATGTTCAGAGCAGACTGTGGGTCACCCACTCGATGCCCTGTAATCCTTCCACAGAAAGATTGAAAAGAATTCACAAAGAGAGGTTGAAAAGAGTTCTGTGGCGGCTGGTCTGTTTTTAAAGTTTAATTAAACTGCTTGCGTGAGTGGACTACAAAGGGCAAGCAGAGCAGGCACTGCTTACGGACCCTGCATTCAAGAGCGGGGCCAAGCAGGGCATGAACTGCTTACGGGTAGCCCAGCAAAACTGATGGGAAGGCCACGGCATAGATTGATGGGGTGGGGCAGACAAATCGCTTACCAAGTTCCTGATGACCACAACCCAGAAGGGTGACCCCAACATAAGCTGAAAGCTCCCGTAAGCCGTGCTCCAAAGTAAGCAGTCTGTGATTTTGGAAGTAAGGAAATAGCCTGCAATTTTCCATTGTCCATTGTTGTTCTCGCGAACCTTCTATCAATGATAAAACGTATGTTTAGAGGACAATGTGGCCAAATGTATGGCACACCCCTAGATACCCTAACTAGAAATTTCTGCCCTGCCCAGCCCTGCCCAGCCCTGCCCAACCCTGCCCTGCCCGACGCCTTCATGTGAGCGTGTGTGAGGACCCAGACTTTGCTTTTATCTGGCAATTTCAGGCACTTGATTTGAATTTACGATTGCCGCTTATTGCTTTCTTTTTGGGTCTCCGCTACGCTGCTGCTCTAGGCGCAACAGTTGCCAGGCACATCGGTTCCCCACTCTTCCTCGAGCACTGCCTGGGATTGATTACATAGACATAATTACGCATGCTGTGCGTGGCTGGAGCGCAGGAGTAATGTCCCAGCACCACAGCGTATATCTTATGGCCTGAGACGAGGCTGATTCATTTGGACAGATTGTGGAGTGGGCTATGCCTACTCAATGCCCCTCTTGATTGCTTATTTCAGTCACAGCACTTTTCAGGCACAGTTCTAATTATTCTCGACTCTTTCCGGATGCTGACTCTGCCTCTGCCCACCTGTTTGGCATTTGTGCTTCCTCTGGCTTCTGGCTTTTGGATACTGGATACTGGCTTCTGTGCCTTGGCATTATTTAATTGTTAATTTGTGTGCTCTCGTTTATCGAAAACGCCCCTCCACTATTCGAGGGAACTTTTCACTGGGGTCAGCAGAAAAAGTACCCACACCAGCGTGTCCGTGGCCAAAAAGTAATTAACAAATGTGGCAAGCTGAGTCAACTGCTGTGGCAAGCGGCAAAGCTCTATCTGTGTGAGCTTGTGTGTATGCACAAGTGAGCGAGTGGGATGGGCGTGGGTGTGAAAATGAAGGCCAAACATTTAATTTTTAGCTCGTTTCAGGAAATCTTCATCTAAGCCACAACATGGCAACTCTTTGTATCCTTTCCAGTTGGTCATGGGGATTAATTCTGATCCACTCAACATTCTTGGGTTGAGGCTTCTGTGCATAGCCTCCTCACATATGTTCTTATTGATTTTTCTACCCGAAAAACATTTCATTTGACCTGTTTTCCCCCACTCGGCCTCTGCTACTGTTTTTCCGCTTTTGATGAATGCTGGAATTATGTGTAAAATTTTTGTTCCGGGCCCTAGGTGGTAGGTAGCCAAAAAAGCATCTGGGGGATATCCGGGGAAATTGACGGGCTGCCAACAGGCTCCGTTTAGTTTCCTTGACCTGTCACACACATGCCATGGCCTGCTCTCCCTCTGTCCTCTCTCCTCTCTCTGCCTCTTGTGGCATTCCAGATTATGATTTCGTTTATTGATTTCATATTTTTCCCCCTAAAACCCCCCGGCCCATACTGTGAGCGGAAGCACTTAAATTCCTGCCGTGTTTCTGTTGGCCAAACCCAACGACACATTGGCGTCTTCATCCCCCGGCTGTCGGCGCTGTTACTCTGCAGATTTGCTCGTTTTTGGCATTCTCTTATGTGCCAAAAATCATGACAAGGAAACGAAACTGATTCTCACAGTGCCAGCGGCCATTGATTGGGCTGATTCTTTCCAAGAAATGGTCATGCAGGGGGGAATGCCACATGCGGTGCACCGCAAGTGAGCATCGTGCTGGGTGCTGGGTAGAATGGCCATGGCCACGCACTTGGCTTAGGGGATGCAGATGCCCCTCCTGCTGCCACTCCCTTTTGCTGTACTGCAGATGCTGATCCCATCTGCAGCTGCGTGGGTTTCTGGGAATCGAAGCATAGAGTACTCGTACAACATCCAATTAGTGCTGACTTTGCCTCAAGTATTGTGATTTACAATACGTTCGAGTACTTGGATTAGGTTCTTGGGGTTCAGGCAGGTAAGGATACCTTTCATTTTCATTTGTCGGAAGCGCAAAGAGAAGCGGTATACACATCGCCTTGTTCAAGTAAAAGTTGTACTCCAATTCTTTATGGCCTGTAAAATAACCTTTAGTTGGTATATGGGAATATGGATATTCATTCAGAGTTTCTCTAAGCTCCGACTGGGTTTATCCGATTCGGGTTTTCCGCACTTTACTTACTCGCCGCAGCCTTGGAGCATTTTTTTCCTTTTTTGTTCTTTCATTCGATTTTTTGCAGCCTTTCCAGGTCCGTCCTGCTTGTGGCTGTGGCTGTGGCTCTGACTTGACACAAGCTAACATGTTTCGCTTGCTAACACGACTTGTACGAGCCGTTGTTTGCCCACAGCCACACACAAATAACGGTTCCTGCTCCACATACCCATCCAGATCCAGATCTACATCCTTCTGCCACCGCCAATGGCACATCCCAAGCCAACCCCATTCCATGGCACATCCTCTGCTTGTCCCATCATCTTTAGCGTGGCTTTCTCCCCCGGGGAGGGTAATGTTGTATCGCTGTACCCACAACTATGTGTAGCGTTAAAGGTCTTTCCCCTCCGCATGTCATGGAATCCTTGTGTTCCTTGTCCTCCTTGTGCTCCTTGTGCTTCTTCCCCGCTTTTCCTTCCCTGCTCGTTCCCTGCCTCATTTTCATTTAATGTTTTACAGTTGAACTGTTGCTTTGCTTGGGCTCTCGTTCTGTTCTGAGTCCCTCCTGTTGCTGTTTCTCCTGCTGTTTCCTGCTTTCTTTTGGCGCTTTCTTTTGCTGCTGGGGCCTGGCCGTTTCCCACTTTTCCCAGTTACTTGTTACTCATTTCCGTTTCCGCTTTGCCGAGCTGTTGCCAACTGTTATTGTTGCCCTCTGTGCTGTGCTCGCCTGAGAGCTGCCACCTGTCTCTTCCGTTCTTTCTGTTCCCTTCCCTTCCCTTTCTTTACATTACGGTCCGTTCTGTTTTCTACTCAATTAACTCAAAACTCAAAAGTCGTTTATTTCGGCTGTGGGGGGCTGCTGCGGTCGCCACGATAGTAATTTAGCAATATTGTATAATTATTTTGTCAAACTGCTCCGCCACCTGCTCATCCCTCATGGCCTTCTTCTGCCGCTGCTCGGTACCCCACAGATTTAATATTTATGTCGTACGCTCACTGATTTCATGATTTTCAAGATTCTATATTGATTTTCCCCTCGGAGCGATGACGAGGAGTCTTTGGCAAGGGGTAGAAAAGTTTATTCACTTTTTGTTGTTGTTGCTTTTAGGATTTTCATTTTCGTTCGCAGCACGTTTTTCTGCACCAATTGTTGCTTCCTGCCTGTCAAGGACACACACACACTCACTTTCTGTCTCTCTTCATAAAAAACTTTTCTATTTCCGAAACGAAAAACTTTCCCAGTGAAAGGTCGAGCGAGCGCTGTGGCCCTGCCACCGCCTCTGTCCCGTCGGCTGCCTCCATTTTCTTTTCAATTGAGCAATTTCTGCCTATAAATGGCAAGCGGAACAAAAACAAAAAAACAACAAAAAAACCCCAGAGTTTGTCTCTAATCTTGGTGCCTGCAGCTGATGCAGCAGTCCATCTCTGCCTCCCTACTGCTGCTGACAGCCTACAATGACGATGATCGGGACTCATATTCAATCCAATTTCATTTTCACTTTACAGTTTTTCCAGTTTATTGGATAATCTTGGGAATTGCTCTTTAAACGATTTATACCGGAGAAAATTAAAGATTATCTACGATTGAATAGCTGATGGAGAGCAAGGAAGCAGGAAAAACCTTCAAAAGGAAAGAAATTGCTCTAGACAATGTCGAAGAAAGTTCTTTTAGATTTTAGCATCAAGCCAAAAGGTTGTCAGACTTCTTTAGACCTCCTGCAACGAGCATTGGGGTTTCCTCTCCATTTCCCAAAATTTACATTGCCTTCTCTCTCTCTCTCTCTCTTTTTTTTTATTATTTACTTTTCCACCCCTTTTCATCTGCTTCTCGACTTTGCCTTTCACAATTATGCCAAACAAATAGAGTGATTTTTCCCGGTGATTTTTCCCCCTGCTCCAGCCATTTTCCCCATTTATTTGTGTTTGTCTTTGCACTTGACCTTTTTGCCACTTCTCAATTTGGTTGCTTCTCAGACAGGTCCTTCTGTTTGGCTCTTGATTATTTGCACGCAACATTAGCCTGGCTGGCTGGCTGGCTGGCTGGCTGGCTAGCCTAATGATTTGAATTTGTTGCATGCCCGAGCTTCAAGTGGCAGACACTGCCACTCGCTATGGCCAATTCGGAATGGCACCCATTTGTGTACATAATTCTCGGGAATTTCATCAGTTTCGTCACAACTGTCATTATATGACCTGAATTTTTAATCAAACGGAATAACAGAGAAAACCTCATGCGCACATATTTGTATGGGGCACGTGTCGGTCTGTGTGAGTCGTGGGGCTTATTGGGAAGAGTCGTCGCTTATCCCCACTCACTTATGGCTGGCTCTCCTTCTCAAGCCCCCCCAGTGATATTACTCTTGCTCCTGTGCGCTTTTTTCATATGGTCTATTGGATTGTGTGTGAATATCTGCAGGAGATGTTCCCGCTCACGCAATTCTCCAGAAAATGAACTTTTCGAATGTCGCAATGAGTGTTGAATGTTCGTGTTCGAATGTCTGCAGAGGAAGAATAAATTGTTTAAGGGAATTTCTGAATTAATCCTACAAGTAGCTGTGTGCACCAGAGACCGTAATCATTATAAGCTATAATTTACCAATCACACAATAATAATTTTTTTAAGTTTTTGGGATAATCAATATTGATAAAAAAAATTTTTATTAATTATTATTATTATAATAATTCAGTTTGAGCAAATAAAATAAAAGGAAAAAATAATGATTAAACTTTCATTTTTATTTATAAATATAAAACTCAAAGTTAAATAAGGAAAATATCGTGGGGAGCTGAGAACAATAAATTGAGTCAATACAAACACCATAAACTATTTTCCTCTTATAGCTGATTTATATTAATTCCGTTTGAAATCTCCTGTATAAATGTTGCAGTTAACCAGAACAATCTGTTTTCTCTCTGCTCATTTGTATTCAGTATGCGTAACGCTCTCTGGAGATACCTTACCTCTTGCCTCTGGTTTGCCGTACTCTGCTGGGAAACCCAGTTTCCCACTCGCAAAATTGAAAAGAATTGTCTATCTTTCTGGCAGTTTTGCCAACGCAAATTGGCACCTGCCGCCTGGCTCGATGACTCGAGGACCCGATGGGGATAACATCTTTGAGGAAGCGAAC
Organism: Drosophila obscura; assembly: GCF_018151105.1. NCBI lineage: Eukaryota > Metazoa > Arthropoda > Insecta > Diptera > Drosophilidae > Drosophila > Drosophila obscura. The sequence continues at coordinate 7,505,500 of NW_024542774.1, read as the reverse complement.
AAGCGCACGGCGGGGAGTAATTAGCTGTGCTTGTCCCTGTCAATTTGAAAATAATGCGAATAAACTGTTTTTCGCATGGAGAACAAGATGGAAGAGACCTTGAAATTTATTGCGAATAATGGATAATGTGTGTGGCATCATCAACGCTGTCTGCCACAGGCAATAAACGCCAAACAATTGGCCACTTAAGCGATGGCAATGGCAATGGGAATGAGCAGAAACTGGAGCCAGCAAAGGTATCCCCGTATTTTGTGTCCGTGCCTTTGTCCATGCTCAAGATTCCCGTTTCCTTCTGCATGGCTCCGCCCCAGCTGTGTTTGAGAATTTATGTGCATTTTCATTAAAACATCTTAGAGTGTAAATGCTCACGTAACGGTATCAGCATTTTCAAGGCATTTTCATTTAATTTCAGCATTTTCTGTTTTCATTTCGTGTTTTATTATTTTTGGATGTGAAGGTTTGCTGCCAACCCAAATAAGATCCCAGGTTTATGCGCTTGATTACGCGTCGGTTATGCTCGTGTCGATGCTGAAAAATTAAAAGCAAAGAAACTCGTACTCGTATCGTCTGATGGATTGGTAGACCGAACGACCACTTTAATACTCTAAATCTAGGAATGGAATGCAGCATTCGTAACGCTAAGCCACTCCACCCCCCTGTGCATGCCGCCACGTGAGCAATCAAAATGGAATAAAAGAAAAGCTGCGATGGGAAGAGCAGAGAAGAGCAGCTATAACAGAAGAGACAGAGCAGCGAAAGGGACAGCGGCTGCGACAGCGTCGCACACTTTCACCGTTAGTTGGAAGACAATCAGAGGAGCACGCTCTCCCGCTCCCACACACAGTCCAGGTGCTGCTGCCTGCGCTTTTAAACTGCACTGAAGCGTAACGAACGCAACGACCGAGAGTGGAAAAAAGGAAGCGAGAGGTGTGCACTGGAAGAGAGCGAAAAAGCTGAAAGCAGGAGGAAGCGAGAACTGTGCACTGAAAGCGAGTGCCGAGGGGGGGTCGAGAGCGTGAGAGCGGGACGACAAGCGACCGACTTAAGCGACTTACTTTGTCTATTTTATTGGACAAAAGCCTTTGTGAGGCGCAACGTTTTTATCTATTTTGTACACTACCCCAAAGAGCAAGAGACCTGTGAGCAGTTGATTTGGCACCTTACTCGTGGTACGTATGTACATATGTATACTCTGAGTAGCTGCCATCTAATCGCTCAATCGTACGCCATGTCATGTGACTTAGCTCAAACAAATTTAGTTAAAATGGAAAGACCAATAGAGTATCAAATGTTTCGGTCTTTGAACTACATTTATATTGCCATTTTTATTTTTATTGTAGCTTATAGCTCGATGCAACGAACTGTGCCATAAATTCCTTGGCTGCGTGTGTGTCGCTCCAACCCCACGATAGCCTCGTTCCCATTCCCTCACTCGTTCTTTCTCTCTCTCTTACACTCACACTCTTCGCGGGCATCACTTATTAATTAGAGCACGAGAGCTCGCAACGCGACTAAACTTTGGCCATATCGCTCACTGAATAACCAGCGCGTGGCAATGAGAGGTGAAAGCAGTGAAAGATGAGAGAAAAAAAAATCCTTGGAGCGTGAGTGTGTGTGTGTGTGTGTGTGGAAACTATAGACATTAAATATGTGCATATGTACATACATATATGGTTATCCTGTAGCCACATAGCATAGTGCGAGTACGAGTGCGAGTGCGGATTCAGCTCACCATTCGAACGCCCTGGGACTCGACTCGAATGTATCTCCACCCACCTGTGCCGGACCTAGACCTGTGGCATCGTATCGTCCATTTAGTGGCAAGGAGTCGTGTATAATTATTTCATGCTGCTGTTTGCATGGGGAATAGCCAGCCCAAACTCCACATAACACAACCAGTCCAATAAGCATGCCAAATGTTTGCCTTTCACTGTGTTTCACACAGGCACGTGAATGTGTTTCTGGCGTGGCCACAGAGTATTCTAAAAGGGGATAACGTAGCAAAAAAAAAAAAGTTTGAAAAATAGTTGAAAAGTTAAAGTTGAACAATCCCAGTTTTCATTTGAAATTCCCTTTTCAAAAGAAGTTTTATCCCGAAGCTTCTGCCACAGAACTTGGACAAAAGCACTTTCCTTTTGGCATACGCCCCTGGCCCCCTGGCCGCCGGCCTCCTGGCCGCACTTAAGCAGCACGTTTGGTCTATAAAACCAGCTTTTCCATGTGTGTTTTCCCATATGCAAACGTCTCCTCTATCTCTCCTTCTGTTTGAATATACAGTGAGGGGTAAATACATACATATATAGCCATGCATATTTGTGTATCTGTGTGTGTGTGTGAAAGTCTTGTTTGTGTTTATTAGTCGCCTGTGTGTCTGGATTGATGGCGTGTGTCAGAAGCCGTGCGGATACGCTTTAAACGAGAATCAACCTTCGCAATGCTGGACAAAAGTCTTTAATGGAATTTGCATGTTGAACAGGACCACGTAGAGTCCCGTTCAGGACTGTTTAAAATTCGTTAGCAACTCTTCATTGATATGGTAATGGCTGGTGTTACAAATTAGGTTTTGACCTAATTCAATTACTTTATCAGTTTAGCTGGGATGATTGAGCGATTGATTTGCATGTTGCTGCTGGATGGGCGCTTTGGCTCTCCCTCTATCGATTCCTAACGGCACTCCCTGCAGGACATGAGCTTTAATCTTTAATCTCTGATATTTCGATCTCTCCTTGCTTGGGATAAACTAAACATTCTCTTCGTGCGTAAGTGCTTTGGCCATAAAAGCTGATCACTCCTCTCTCTAGTGGCAGTGAGGGCAGTAAAAGCTTCACGCCTCGCTAGAGCACACTACACTACACTACACTACGCTCTATGTTCTTTTATGTCAAGCCATTTGAAATTTGTTTTTATTTCTGTAGATTTTTATTTTGGGGTCGGCTGCGAGTCCCTGGATTATGCAAATACTCATATATTTCACTGCTCAAATTGCATGCCGGTTCTCTTCTCCTTCCCCCATTTCTACGTTCGCCATTTTGCGCTTCACTGGTGTCGTAATTTATTTGATTATGGGTGGAAATGGAAACGCGAATGGAAACAGAATGCCAGCTGTGGAATCCGCTCGTAGTTTGTCTTTGCAATTCAAGAACTGAGTGACACGCGGCGAATGGTTCTTCATTTGATGCCACACCACCCTCCTCCGCCCTCGGGAGCTGCGAGAATGGTTCAAATTGTTGCCTGCATTTTGCATCTGGGCAACTGCCAAATGGCAAACAGCTGTGAAAAAGCTATACAAAAAGAGGGACAAGAACAAAGGCAAACAATGACATACACACACACACACACACACACACAGACAGACCCTAACGCTGGGGCAACAGTTTGTTTGTTTAAGTGCTGAAAACTGGCGCCACGTGCAGCTCGAACAATTCCACGGACATTGTTTGCATTTAAGATGAGCAGAGGCTGCCCCCCACACCAGAGAGGAGGAGGGAAGGCACTGTTGCATGCAACAGGAGTGCAGAATAAGCCCACCTGGGAGTCGGTTTAAATATTTAGGCAGGCCATGAGACTCACTTAGCTGATAGATCCCTGGCACACCATCCCATCCCTTCCCAGCCATGACAATGAAGTTAGGTGAAGGCAAATCGGATCCCCATACCGGACATCAGCACACACCATCACGCAGTCCAGGACAGGCCGGACAGCCTCACGCAGCAGCTAATTTGCGACAATATTTTGCGGCTTTTGTGGTTTTTATGGGGACCAGACCATATGCATGACAGCCGCTAGCAGCTCATGGTGCCACAGAACCCGAGGAGTGGCGGCGTTCAAGTGCCCAAGCAGTTAGTGGCAGCACGAAAAAAAGCGGCTAAGGGTATGCGGCAAATGGGGCACGCGAGGCACTGAATGCGGAGTCCGGGTACTCAGGCGGAAGCGGAAGTGACAGTGTATGAAAAAGACAGATAGCGAAGCAATGAAAAGAGAGTGCCAGCACTGTCACTGTCACTGGCACTGGTAAGTCACCGCAGGTATTAGGAGCAGCAAAAGCACAGAACGAAGTAGACATGTACATGAAACACACTCCACTCGGTAATGCGTAGCAATTGTATCGGTCTCATCACATAACAGCACATTGACGCACGTATAGACGTACATAAAATTGCAATGTACGTCTGGTGAAATTCAGGACCAGGACAATGTCTTTTTTGTGCCATGGGTACGGAAATCGATTCAAAATTCGAGCATAATCCTAATGAAATCTCAGCTTACAATTATTTAAATGTATAGAATTCTATTCTATACCTAACTTCCCCAGCGTTAATTTAAGTTCTTCTAGGCTTTCCCCTCACTCATATCCAGATCTAGTCCAAATTGATTTATAAGCTGACAATTTAGCCATTTGAGAGGAGAATTCCTAGACAGCGGATGCCATTAAAGCCAAGAAAAACTATGCGAAATGGCGGTGCTGCTTTAAGCTGCTGCCTCGTCCATATTATTACACGCTGAGCCCCCTAGAGGCGGACCCCGTTTGACCATTATTTATATTGTGTTAAGCACTTTGGTGCATCCTTATGTGCTGTGTTGTTCCGCTGTCCTTTGCCAAACCTGCGACAAGGCCAACACAAACACCACCACAACCCTTAACCACGAACCAAAGAGCGCACACCAAAGGCACATGTTGCGGTGGCGATGGCATGGAAGGATGTCGATGCCAGAGGCCAGCAAAGCGAGGAGGCGGAAGCGAATGAGGATGAGTATGAGATGAAAGGAAGCACAAGGACAGTTTGCTGCAGCCGACCCGCAGACCGAGGACATGGCCGGAGACATTGGAACGTGGCTAAAAGCCGTGAAAAGTGCACGTAAACCTGCAAATTGCCGCTAATAGAGTGCAAACAGTTGAAGGCGGATGCTGTTTTTGCCCCGCCAGTAGAGGCGGAAGAGCCTTTGAATGCGGAAGCTGCGATTGATGGAAATTCACTTACAAAGAGCACCGAGCACAACTTCCCTAGACGGAAATTGCATTCACTTCGGATTCAGGCATGTCCTGATTAGATGAGACCTCTTAATCAATATTGCAAATATCCTGCCCTGCTTGTCTTCTACCAACTGCGTCGCTGTCACTATTGCAGGAGCATCTTTCGGCGAAGGGAGAATCTCCTGTTTGATGAGAAGGTCAGGATGCCAACATATTTTCCTGCTAACGAGCAACTATTTGGCAACCGGTTGCCGCCCACAGCCGCTCACTGTGTGGGGCACCTGCCATAGTTTAAGAGCCAAAAATAATTTTTGAAACAATTTTACGCTCGCAACGCAAACTGGCAGCCACTGCGGTTGGCCTGGCAGTGGCAAAACGGATTTGGTTCGACACAAATTTCATTAGAGCCACTAAAACCATATGCAAGGAAGCCCAAGGAAAAGCAGCAACAAGTTCTGGAATCTGAGAAACAAATTTGGGCATGGCCAAAATTAGAATGCTGCATTCAGTTTCAGTTTTATGCTTTAATTTTTGGATACCCTCTAGTAACTGCTGTGCTCCAATCAAGGCATGGAGTTCCTTTTTGAGGGGCACACGAGGCGTATGCGTAACGAATGCAGATGCCCCAAGTGTGCCAAGAGAGGTGAAATTCCCTCAAGGTATTAAGTGATTCCCCTCCAAGAAAATGAGCGAATCGCAGCTTTCGCTCTTTCCGGAACCGAGTTTGTTTTCGTTTACTATCTGGGCCTCTTCTGCAGTGTCGCGTTTAACATTTGGCTAGCAGCAACAGCGTGGCGGCAGAGAAAGTTCTCTATTCAGAGAAACTCTTCAGAGGGCTCAGAGAGAGCTCAGTTTTGTGGCAAGCTAGAAGCTCCAAGTTCAACACAACACAACAAGCTGTTGTAAGCTCTCCGTATGCTTTTATTTGTATCCAGAATTCTGTCAGCTTTTATCCATAATATTTTGGATAGCTTTCAGCTTTTTGCATCCTTAAATGTAAAAGCTTTCCTGGGGCATAAACAACTTTTAGAGAATGGTTATAAACTCGGGATTCATGTAGGAGAATCCAATGAAGTCGTTTTGGTCCAGATTCATCATGAAGAGCTTATCGGTTGGTGTTAAATCTGTTTTCTCCTTGGTAAAGACCTCATCAAAGTTGCTAATGTCCTTGCGGTGTTTCTGCAACAATACCAAATACCAAAAGAGATCGATGACTATCTGAAGTTAAGAAAAATCAGGGAAAAGCCTACAATTCTGGGCACAATGGGTGGCTCCATTTCACACGCCTCCGCCTTCTCCCAATCGATGCTGCCGAAGAAGGGATGCGTGGTAATCTCCTGCCGGGCATAACGACCAGCGCCCAAGCGATTGTTCGGCTTCTTGGCCAGGAACTGTGCAAAAAGGGATCAAGAACAGTGATCAAGCAAAGAAGTCTCTAGAAGAGACATTTGTAATACTAACGCTGGTTATGATGTCCATGGCATCTTGGGTGAAGTGCTTGGGGAACACGGCCTTCTTCTCTTTGATGTTCCGAAAGACGGTGGCCTCATCGTCTCCCTCGAACGGCGACTGTCCGGCCATGAACTCAAAGAGCAGCACCCCATACGACCACCAGTCGGCGGTAATGGAATACGGATCAAAGCTAACAATCTGAATATGGATAATGGATATATGTTGCCTTGCGAAATCGAGGGATGAGAGATTGGTCAGATTACGTACCTCCGGTGCCATGTAGTTGGCAGTGCCGCAGAAGGTGCGCGTCGTCTCGCGCTCCGTCACTCCCGCCTTGCTCAGGCCAAAGTCCACCAGCTTCACATGCCCCTCGCCATCCAGCAGAATGTTGTCCAGCTTCAGGTCGCGATAGATGATGTCACGTTCGTGCAGAAAGAAGAAGGCAATGGCTATCTCCACAGCATAGAAACTGTAACGAACGCAATCAGCCTCAATCTCCAACCATTTATTTCAGGATCGGATCCCAGATTCACTCACATGGCCACAGACTCCTTGAACCTGCCGTACTGCTGCATGTGGTACATGAGATCCCCGCCCTTGCAGTACTCCATGACGAAGAACAGACGATCCATGGTCTGGAAGCAGGAGTGCATGGACACCAGGAAGGGTGGGCGACTGGACAGGGCCAGTATTCTCTTCTCGTTCATTGGCAGCTCCATGTCATCCGTCTGGATGATGACATCCTTGCGGAGCACCTTCACCGCATACAGCTCATCGGTGCCGCGTCGCTCCGCGAGAAGAACTTTGCCGAAGGAGCCCTTGCCAATGACCTTGACAAAGTTGAAGTCGGCAGCACGGATCATGTCGCGCTTGCTCATATTATGCGGCATATCCTTGTTGTCCATGCGACGCTTCTCATTGGGTCGCCGATCGTGCTGTGGTAAGGCGAAGGGTACAACCCGTACAAAGGATGAGGTATATGGGTATTTTGATTTGTTACCTTGACTTCATCGCTCAGACGGGCCATATCATTGATGGCATCCACACAGGGTATGTTGTAGTGCTCGCCCTCCACCTGACAGAGGAACTTGTACCAGCCATCGACCGCCTCCTTCTGCAGTTCCTCCATGCTAAACGAGAAGGAGCCCATAAAGTCGTTGCGCGAAGTGCGATCCCAGTCCCACACCTCGATGAGCAGACGCTTGTCCCGATCCTGCGGCTGCAGCTCACTACCGGGCACAGGAGATGCTCAGTTTAATGTCAAACAAAGTGCAGAGAAACAACGTACAATGTGAAGGTTTCGTTGAAGACCGGATTGAGGTTCTTCTGGATGGTTTTGGTCTTCTTTTTGGTGCGTCCCGAACGATCGGGATGCATTTGGACAGCGATGTACGGATCGCTGAACCCATTGGTGTCCATGGGAATGAGATTAGCCGCCTCCTTGACTGTGGGTTAGAGTAAACTTTCAAGCTAAGGTCTGGATAATCCACCCTTCCACCCCCCCACGAGACTTACTGTCGACTTTGAGGTTATTCCCCTTGAGCTCCACGTAGAGCAGCAGCCGGCCACGAACCTCGCTGATGTCCGCTCCACACATCGGTGGCACCTTCGCCTGGCACTCATGATGCACATTCAGGTTGCAGTCTAAAGGAGTGACACATGAGAGCCATTACAGATGGATCAACACCTGGCAAACGGCCACCGACGCCGACGCCCACTCACTCTCGCACTTGGCTCCCTGATGGGCCACGCCGTGCAGCAGCAGGCCGCACTCATCGCAAAAGGTGGGCGTTGTGTAGGTGGTAGAGATCCATCCATGCTTCACCTTCGCGCAGTCTGCATCGAAGTCCGTGTCCTTGCCGGGGCACTTGAACACCACAAACTTGCAGCACTTCTGGTGGATGTTGAAGCGGCACTCTGCTTGGGATGCAAGTGCAACACAATTAACAACGTTCTCTGGCAAACATTAGAGGGGAAACAACTCAACCCACCCTCGCACTGAAAACCAGGCTTGCCAAAGCCCCTAATCCCGTCCAAAAGAGTCCACGAATGCAGCAATGCGAAGCGCAAAACGAGCAGCGAAAACAACGAAAACAACGAAAATTGTGTCAACCAGCAGAGCGCTAATTAAATTAAAGAGCTGTGCAAAAATGTACAGCAAAAACTATTCCGCTGCGGTGCGTCGAGGCTTTGAATACCCTTGCAGAGGAAGCTTTTCTGTGATTGGATTGGATGGGATTCTCATGGGTACTGCCCAAGAAATATCCCACCATCTTAGGACAATGTACAGAGACCTTGATCTTGAATGTAAAGCGAAAACTTCTGCTCGAAACTAAAGCACTCCCTGCGAGGGTCTTCAATTTGCACGAGTAATACAATATCCCGATGCAGTGCACAATCCTTGTGGGCGCTCACCAGATGAAGTCCTTGCAGTGCCCACAGTAGGTGGGCTGCTTGAAGAAGCGCACCCCAAACCGATGTCCATTCACAATCTCCTGACCCTTGCGCTTCATGGCGCCTTTCCGCAGGCGGTTCTTCATGTAGTTTACAACATTGGCCTCGCCAACAATTTCCAGCAGATTGGAGGGACCCTTGCCGGCAGGTGCCGTCGCCGCACCAACTGGCGGAGCGGCAGCAGGTCCTGGCGGCAGCACAGTGGCCCCCGGCGTTGCAACAGCAGCGGCAGCCATTGACAAGGATGCAGCAGCGTGAAAAAAACAAGCAGACAAACAACGAAAGAAGGTTGAGAACCGCGCAACGTGGTGACCGTCCAGCAACTGACCCGCGTGGTCAAGCAGAGACGCAGACCAATCGTCGGGGCAGCCAACAAAGTGCGCCCCCACCAAAGTTGACGGCAAGACAGTGGAAGCCCCAAAGGTGACCCAACAAATGAACCCAATAAAATGCAGAATAACAGATGGGATAACTATCAATCCTCCAGAGTTGACAATGAGCTTTGCTTTGAAAAACTTAAACAATTTTACTTAAATTCGGACTCTCAGATAGTCTCCAATATCGTCCAGCTGTTTATCAATCCATAGCTAATTAACTAAGGAAATTAGGTTAATGTTTCATTAGAGCTTGTTTAGTGCTAGTCAACTCCTCCCGAAATCCATTCACTCATTATTACATCAATTATCTCCTTCTTACTGGCTCCAATATAGCCACACCCCTTCATGCCCGCCAGCACCACCCCTGACAATCAACAATGCCCGCCAGCACCGTCAATCGAACTAAGGACTGAGCCCTAAGTGCCGTCTTGTGTCTTGTGTGTCTCTCTTGTTGGGTCCCTTGCCAGTGATAAGTGTAAACAGTTTGGGTAAGGTCAAGAGGGTGCTTACCTATAGCTATAGTCAACGTTTGCATCTGCATCATCATCATCATCTTCAGGACGATTGCAGTGGAGCACTGGGTCGGGTCGGGTCGGGTCGGTCGTGTGACGTCAATGGATGGACCAGCAGCTGGTGTCCTGAGTGGGTCAGGTCTTCGTCTCGGGCTGCTTTGTGTGTGTGTGTGTGTGTGTGGGTGGCAGTTAGCTTCGATTTATTTCTACCTACAAGCGTTTGTACCTATGTGTATATTTATCTTTTCATTGTTGATTAATTTATGCAACGTTCTCTGACGAATGTGCAGGAGTCGGCCTCCTCTTTGGCCCCCCGTGTCTTTTGTGCTTGGCTTAGTGCAGGTCTAAAAATAGAAATAGAAAACGCAAAATTGAGCACAAAGTGCAGACAGGACATAGAAGGACACACATACACACACACACACATATGTACGTGTGTGTGTGTACACAGGCAAACAAACTAAAAGCTTCTGAAATTCAAACCAAAACATTTTGTGACGTTACAAAACGGAATATGAGTAAGAGCCCACACACACACACACACAGAGGGTGGAGGAAGGGGGGTAAAATGCATTTAAGCGGAAATGGAAATGGAAAACGTTTGTCAACAGAACAGCAGGACCGAAAACAAAGCAAACAAACTGCAAATGTCATTAGAGCAGCGTCCAAGTCAATGCATCTATCTGCCTCATCTGCCTCAATATTTCCAACTGTATCTGAACCTTTATCTGCGGCCTGCCACTGTCTCTCAGAAGTGCACCCAGCGACTCGACAAATATGCACTCGCAGATGGCTGCACACCTGTCAGGTGGCTCTGTGGTGGGGGGGGAGGGGCAAAGGCGCTGCTTTACTGCCCGAGCCCCTTCTTGCCAAATAGATTTCGTTGCCGTAGCAGCTTTTGGTTTCAATTTACGTCATCATTTCCATGGCGTGGCCAAACAGTTTTCGGGCCCCCCCTACGTTTTGCCCTCTCACGAAAGCAGGCCAAGCCAAACAGCCAGAGAGAGAGAGAGAATTATCTGGCTTTTCTCTCTTTGGCTTTGTATGACAGTTTTGAATTGGCGTTTACTTCCAGTAACGGCTGCCACAATTTGCTCTCAAGGTACCGCAACTAGTCCTTTTCTTCGATCGCCATTTCCCATGATCCACTATTTCCATACCAGCATCGTATTATCTCATTTGTTTGGCAATCCCCGAAAAAGCGATCGAGGGAGTGACATTTTGGAGGCCAATGAGCTAACTGGATGCCAGAAACGAGTCCCTGGAAGCGACTCCCTTTTTCCGAGCGGACAGACAATATTTTGATCCCACAGCTTTTGACTTTTCTTTGGTTGCTTTTACTTTGGCTTTGTTTTGGTTTGACTTTTGGCTTCGCACTTTTGGCAATTCTTTTAGCTGTTTGTTGTTTCTGCAGCAGACCTGCGCTCTTGACAGCTATTGATCTGCATCGCACCTGTAATGAGTGGAAACTAGAGAGAGAGACAAAAGCTCTACCACTTGCAATGGAAAAGAAAAGAAAATCATTCGATCAGTAAAATGGTCAAGGCAACATGAAAATAAATTAAATAAAAAGAATAGAAAGATTTCTTTTCCCAAATCATCTAAAGATTAAAAATGTCTTTGATATTTAGGTGAAGAAACTGCCGTAAACATGGAAAATGTTTTTTCCTGAAGCAATAAATTTTGAATATATCCATAGACAATAGACCCCTGGCTACTCCTGCCTCTAAAATGATTTCCCTCCCTGTAGAAATGCTTGCCAAAAAAGCTGCAAATTACACTTCAAATTTACAGCTGCTGTTCATATATTTATTGCCAGCAACAGAAAATTGGACACCGTACGTGGTAAAAACCGCAGCAATTAGCCGAACAAGAGGCAAATGGCTGACCACAATTAACAGTGGCTCATAAAATTGAACGGACACAATTGTGTGACCTGACAAAGCCACAACAGAACGGCAAAAACTGGACATCAGTGGTAGCGGTGTCCGCACACGACGAGCCGGAAGCAAGCACATGGAAATGTTGGCTCCAAGTTCGTGATTTGTTTATACGACTCACACTGATGACGTTTTGCCATTACAGACAGGGAGAAAGGGAGAGAGAGAGAGAGAAGTGTGAACAGAGTAAACAATAAATTGGCAACGGCAACACACCAAAGGAGATGCAGGGGCAGCAGTCGCAGCAGAACAGAAACTGTTATACCGAAATATAGCCGGCAAATGGTGTCAGGCGCGTGCGCCGCAAAACAAACAAATGCCTCTGGAAAATCCTTGCAAAATACGGCCTGCTGACGGGCCTGAGACGTGCCCGACTCCGACTTGAACTCGGTGGCAGGCCAGTCGCTTTCGATGGCGCTACAGTGCAGGTTGACGGCACACGCGGCGTATACGTAACGTGGCGAACTATTCCATTTCCATCGCGAAAATAATTCGAGGTTGATTTTGATCAATTAAACCTGCCATTTGTCAGGCATTTCTGCCCCCCTGCCACCCCCACTGAACGGTTCGATTTAGTTGGGAATAAAACATGCGAAAATAGTTCGAGTAAACAAAACGTGTCCGAGCACTGGAAGGGCCAACGGTGGAACAGTAGTATATCAGTCGTAGAACGACCCCGCTGCCCGCCCTGGAAATTGCGTCAAGCTCACGCAGCTTCCACGACGGGACGGTTGCGTGGGAAACTGCCGAGGCGAGACGCGGCGAAGCTCCTCTGCGACATTCACCGTTCAGCGTTCGGCCAGTGTGCACGTGGGTTTCGGCTTGAAACTCCTAAAATTCGGTTACGGCTACGGTTCATCCTCCATAACATACGGTGGGACGGGAGGGGGGTCGGACAAAAGTGTGACACAAAAATAGCCCGTAAACATATAAAGTCAAAGAAACCAAAATTACTTGCCCTCCCAACTACCCAACCCACCCACCTAAGTGCGCGACGAGCTCTGTAATTTCTGTAGACCCCAACTTTTGGTGTCTCCCTTTGCATTATAATTGAAATGATCTACGCGACTGTCTGCTCTGTAATTCCGGATAACTTTAATAGCCATACCGACACTTTCTTTTATTAGAAAAGGTCCCCCAGTGGGGCCACCAAATGTAGAAATCAGTCAAAGCCAAGCAACATGCATCAAAGAAATTATTGTGTGAGGAGAATGTTGAGCATTTTCCTTGTGGAATAATGCTGAACAAATAGTAATAAATCATTTTTTAGACATTTTCAATCTTGAAAGTTTTATTCAAACTACTTCTAGCACATCCATAGGGTAAATAAATGACAGTTTTGCATTTACTTGCATAGTTTAAAAGATGGTTATGCTATACTCGTATTATGTTTATATTTTTAAAGAGCTGGTGATATTATTTCCTGCCAGACACGAAAATAAAATAATTTTGTTAAGCCCTGTTCGCTTTTTTGTTGACTTGTTGATATCAACCATCAATTTTGAGGAGCTTTGTTTAGGTGGATCTGTTTTGTCCCTTATTTGCGTCGTTCAACCTCATTGCCGTATCTCCTAAGGGAACTTTTAACCCTTAACAAACAAAACTCTGCCCCACACCCACACTCACATGCAAAGGTCTTGCCAATTGCAGAATGCAAAATTGATTGCTGCTCATCAGCAGCAGCAGCAGAGCAGCAGCAGCAGAATAGCCAGCAGAGGTGGCAACAGCAACAACATTAGTAACAGCATGCGAAGGAGAAAGAAAAGTGAAATGAAAGAGAAAGCGAAAGAGAGAGAGAACCAAAGTGGACTCTAGGCATGGGCAGGCCAGCAGCAGCGGGCCCTCACCCCCCCAGCCAAATGTTGTCAGTGTTGTGCCAGTGTCCAATTCGTGATTGCATAATGAGACGCCGCTAAAAGTCAAAGTCCAAACGAGAGGAAGAGAAGAAGAGATTAGAAGTAAGAAAAAGTGCCAAGTGTTAAAAAAAAAAAACCAGCAAGCAATATTTCAACTAGCCACAAAACCCAAAAGAAAACCGAAAGAAAACCAAGTGAGAGAGAGAGAGAGAGAGAGAGGGGAGAGAGTGTGTGTGTGCAGGAATGCCCTTCGGTCGCAAGTCCCCGCTGGAGGCTCTGGCCCTCCCCGGTGTGATGCTCGCCTACAAGTACAGCCAGTTCCGGCAGCGTCGCCGCGAGGCGGCCAGCCGACGGGTCACCGAGCGCGAACTCTCGGCGCTGCATCATAAAATCGTAAGTACCTCGAAAGCATAGGGAAGCAAAGTCCCTTTTTTTTTTTTTTTTTCTTTACTTTTATTATGCCGGTGCGTCCGCAATAAAAGCGGAGAAGGAGAGCAAACAGAAGAGAGCGCTTATCAGAGCCAGTCGGGCATCATTAGCCGCATTAAGCTGCGGCGACAGGAGCCCAAGCATTCCAAAGAGAGCCGCTAAGTAGCCGCTCTGCCTCGTTACTTTACTCCTATCAATACGCTTTGCCTAATGGTATTATGCGACAGAGCTGATGTTAAAAAAGGCACTGCATTGTGGACGATATATGTATGTATGCATCAACATCCAGCATTTGCATTATCTGTTTAAGCATAGTAAAATTGAATCAAAATCGAATGACGATATCCTATAGCTGACATATAGGGCATCAACGGATTCGTTTCGCACAGCCTGCATTTTCTTTATTTTCAAAGATGATTCCCGTTTCCTGCCTTAATGTTGCTGCTGTTTGTTCTGCCCCTCTCGCACTTACAGCTGGCAAATAGTTGTAAAAATAAAAACCACACACCAAAAATGAAGCCAACAAATCAGCAAAGGTGGGTGGGGGATCTAAGCTTCAGAGTTTTGTGCGGTCTGTCAGGACCCGCAAAAGTAGGCAATAAAAAATACTATAACCTGTACGACATTTCACATGCACACATGTGTTTTGTGGGTGTGTGTGTGTGTCTAAACTTATTTGCATTTTAAGGGTCAATAAAAGAAATATACGGCATAGCAAAAAGCAGGAAAAACAAACTTTTTGAGCCTGGGTACGGTTTCCGTTTCTTTGCTTATGTTGTCTTCTATTTCTACACCGAAAAGTACTTATTAAAATTCCCTTCTGCCTGTGATTTGATTTAGATCGCTTCTTCACCGAGATCAGCACCTAAAGGCACTTAGCATCCACAGCAGTTAATTAAGTCCTGAAAGCACTGATAACATCTTTAAATTCATTGGCCTGGGGCCTACTGGACGGCACTGGGGGCAGGCAGAAACCATATGAGCAGCCATTTTACGTACACTGAGCAAACATTTGCCGCTGCTCATTTGCATCTGCCACAAGACCGAAATGTGCAACGCGGGCGAGCGCAAAGTGCTGGGCTTACTTGAGATTTTACGAGACTTGTTTGAAATTTATGACTTCCAAAGCCAAAGACAGCCACGCCCACTTGCCAAAACACACACACACACACACATTTGCATGTACGTGGATGTACGTGGATGTACACTCACTTGTCCGCACTTTGCCACTTGCATAAGGAGGAGAGCAGCAACAAAAACAATCGCAAAGTGCACAAACTAGAAAAAACAAGTTGGCACAGCAAGAGGCAAGAGTAAGAGCCAGAGCCAGAGCCTGGGCCTGAGCCTCGGCTCAACTGTTTTGCATAAAATCTGACGCGTGACTGTAATTTCTGTACTGCGACCTTCAAAAGCAACCAAACACATACACACACAAACACAAACACACAGTCGCAGGCACACGCACACCAATACACTGATACATTAGCCTACTACAAAAGGGGGGGACAGTTGGAAAATGCTTTTATGCAACATTAAAATTCACAAAAGCCCGACCATACTGCGTCCCGTCCTCAAATGCTTTCACAATTAAATGGCCATCAAAGGGAATCAGCTGTTGAAGGTTTCCATTTGCCACTTTCCATTGGTTTTCATTGGCTTTTTGTTTTACTTTCGCGCCATTTACGGATATAGTTTATAACTCAGATTACTGGGAAGGGGAACGAAGGCTGACTCAATGAGTCACAGTTCCCACTGAACAGATTAAAGTCATACATTACCTCTAGCCTTTTCCCATATTAGCAATCTGCAGACTGTTTCTGCTGTATAGTTAAAGCAAAACCGAACGGATTTCTATGGGTTATGACGCAGATCCATGCTGGACGCATTTCCTAGAAGCGTACATGTGAGACATCCCGCACATGAGACCAGGCTCAGCCCCAGCTAAGCACATGTAATTCCAAAGAGAATGGTTGCCCCTCCCCCACCAAACACACACACACACACAGTCTTACAGCCATGCCATGGGACTCACATTTGCCGTCGTTTCGTTTCGTATAATCCCCAAAAGTATTCAGCGACAAAATTGTCATTTACTCCGTGCTGTGCAGAGAGGCTCTTGATGGGTAGAACGTTATGCGGCGGGATGGTGCGACTAGAGACTGCTCACGATATGTTATTAATGCAAATACGCATAATATATATCAACTTAATTAGCTAAAGAACGAACAGGGAGGGGCCATGGCTGTGGGAAGACAATCTCTTTCAGCGGCTTAAAAGGAAAATCCTGTCAAAAATGAATATGCCCTCCCCCTCGAAGGAGTCGCGTGACTATTGCACATAAGCCAAGCGACAAGAATGAAGTGGAGAAACCCTGGACACTGCACACGTTCGGTCAGGCAATGAAAATAAAATTTATAATTTACTTTGGACAACGGACATTGGACACCGCGGACAGCGGAAGTAGTCGGACATCGCGCGGCATTGGAAATAGGTGCAAATTAATGAACCCTGCGCCAGGGGACAAAGGTCAAACGCTGCCATTTCGTTGACAATTTCTTGGCTGTTTTTTCTCTCCGAAACTGCAACATGATTATTTGCTGCTGCAGTCACGCCCCTGCCATTCCCTTCCCTTCCCTTCCCAAGCCAACCCAACTCTTGACCTCTCGCTGTCTGGCCCTCCTTTGCTGGTCTTTAGCAATAAATGACCGCACAATTTGACTTGGCACTTGAAACGTGCACAAAAAAAACATGAAAGGGGCAAAAAGCTCCAGCTTAGTCATCCAAATGCCAAAACACTGACCAGAGCCTGCTACTGGGGCTGGGATTGGCTTGAGTTTATTTTTTTTTTTTTTGATTCGCCTTGGCTGTGGCTCCGTCACGTCAAAGGGTTATACCAAAAAGCGAAGTAGCAGGCGAATTTCCGCACATTCTTAAAAGTCGAAACTGAACTTTGTGTCTAGAAGTTCGCTTAAGAAACAAATAGAGTGCATAGTTTTTGCTACACAATTGTTAGCTGTTATTAAAGGGTATTCCCAAGTAGAACAGTCTCGCTACAGCAGTTTATCTCCACTTTCGCTTATATTTCCTTGCGGTCAAGTGCACAAATATTTGCCATTGCACCTATCGCCTATTACTTCCTCTCTCTCACTCTTTCTCTCTACCAATCCTCCATCTGCCCTTCGCCATTGTGTCCATAAATCAGACACAAAAAGCATTTGAAAATAATTCCATTTTGAGTGTTCGCTTGGAATGTGTTCTACATAGCGCCCTGGGTGTCGTTTGGCTCGGTTTACCTTGCAGCAAGTCCTGCTCCGGATTCCTACCGTCCCCATGGCTGCTGGACAAGTTAAATAAATCATTAAAATCAAACATTAATCAATTTGATGGAGAGCGTCGACCGTGGAGGCTATTGCCATTTACCGAGGGAATGGTCATTAAAGAGCAGCTCTAGGATTTGGCACGCAATGCAGGAGCCGGATATCCGGTGGGTGGCCACACCGTCACCACTCCCCTCCCCTCCCATTGCCTCGTCTTTCCGAGAAGTAATTGAACTTTTGTGTCGCGCCAGACACGCAACGTGCGGCAGGGATAATGGCAAGGCGACTTCTCCTTCTCACTTTCTTGCTTTCTTTTTGTATTTTGTATGCTCTCTTAAATATTCAGCATTATTTTGAAAATGGCGCCGTGTGTTGCCTTTGTCGTCTGCTAACTTCCGCTGCGCTTTCCCTCCTTCCCTTCCCCACACTCGCCTTGCAATTAGAGTGCATTAAACTTTAGTGTTTACGCATGAGGAGCAGCAAAGGGGAGGAGTAGTTAGTAGCTATGAGAGTCCTCACGTGCTGCAGAAAGGGTTGCTCCAATCATCCCCCCTCCCCCCCCTACTCTTCAGGGCGCGGCCATGCATTAGCGGCGAGTCACGCGATGTCTGCGGCATTATCCACCCACACACACACACACAATAAGAGACATATATATATATATAGCCCTTGGAAAATGTTAAATATATAAGAGAAAGAAGGTGTACAAAGGTATATATGTATGTATGTACATACTTGGAAGGGATTTTCAATGTATTCAGCAGTTACGTTTACCGTAATTGCAATGATTGGAGCAGTTAGCTTTAAGCATAGAATGACCGTCGATGGAGGCAATTACGACTACCTCTGAAGGTTCAACTAATGAACATTTCCCTTTGCAGTTTTCAAGGAAAACGGGTTATGGCCCAACCCAAATTCACTGAACATTCTGTAAAGCTTTAGAAATCCTCCATCCTATACTACCATGCCCCTGCCCCTGCCCCTGCTCCTGCTCCTGCAACCACATCGTTTTCACATTTCATTACGCGCTGAAAGAGATATAGTCACAAAAAGTTGTACGAGCAAGCATCCCCTTCCGACAGAATTCACAACCAAAGGAATAAATAAAAATGCAACCATGACAATACAGAAAAAATGCCATGGACACCCGCAGGGAGTGGAGCGCGGGAAGCAATATAGGAAGAGGGTTGGCGAGGGGAAACAAAAGCAGCATCAGCGATAGCGGATGCGAAATTGGAACTGCGCCCGACGCCTCCGCATGCATGCTCCCTTTCTCTCATGGACTCCAGCCTGTGGCAATGCGTTTTGGTTCTGCACAAGGCCAGATTTCAATTAAAATTTATTGTCTGTGCCAAACAGAAGGAAAATAAATTGAATAAAATACTGAAATGAAATGAAATCGTAGGAAATGGAGCAGCATCCACTCAAGGGGAATGCGCTCAATAGCTGGCAATAGTTTTTACACTCTTACAGCCCCACCCCCCACCGCTAAACTGTAACTAAATAGCCAGGCACTCATGGGAACAAAAGGCAATCCCGCCACTACACTCGCTCGCAGCTCAACACTTCATCTACTATAACACCGCTCTCTATTAGTAAGTTTTCCCCTCCGCTCTTCACGGCATGGCCACTGAACATGTATAAAAAATATATACATATGTACATATATATTTTTATAAAAAAAAACATACTTGTTCCACACACATGAGCTGCTGCCCTGAAAGCAGACTTGAAATAGAAATACGAGTATATATATTCGAGTGTGTGTGTGTGCAGCAACAGAACTTTCAAAGCCCTTCGCTCTTTCTCTCTTCCACCACTCGCTCACTCAGTCACCCACTCTCTTTATGCACTATTCTACCTGCCGAGGTGCATTCACACATCCACACTCTCCTCCACGTCACCCAACCGCGCAGGCAGGCAGCTTGATTTCAATGAGTTTCAATCCATAATGGCAACGCTTCGGTTTCACTTTGCACTTTTCTGTTAAAAGCAGTAATTACGCTCTCTGCAACACCTCCTGCACATCGTCCACACACACACACACACTCCTGTGGCCCAATGTCTAGTTGGCAAATTTGACACTTTTGTCATAATTTTGTATAGCCCGCAAACACAGCTGTGATACAGAGAGAGAAATAAGAACATGGAAAGAAATTACAGCACCTTTTGTGCGCACACCTTGGGCCATGTACCAGCCTCTCTCTTTACCTAGCGCTCTCTTTCAAACGAAGACAAACGAAGAAAAGATCGAGGCTGGCACTCGTCTGATCAAGAAGAGACGATTAAATTACGCTACAAAAATTTCGATCCACCGCGGTGGGCGGCTGCAGTGCAAACAGTCCGAACATATTTTGTGTAGTGTAGTTTAGTCTAGTGAAGCCTATCCTCTGCTCTGCTCTGCTCTCCTTTCTCTCTCCCCGCCTGGTCGTTGCTATTTTTGTTCTTCCTGTTGCTGTCGAGGCACAGCCACAGCTGCTGCACTCGTGGGTGTGTGGATGTGTGGATGTGTGTGGGTGAGAGTTTTGCAATTAGCCCCCGAGTCTGACAATTGATGGCAAGGGCAGAGGCAGAGGCAGCGGCAGAGGATGAACAAGTGATGGAGAGGGAAACACAACAACACCCTTGCTGTTGTCTCCCCACAGACAGGCAGCGACAAGCACGGACATGCACGTCCCGTTCCCCGCACATTGTTTGATTTGACTTTTATGGTTTTTAATTGGTTTTTAATGTGGACAACAGTTACCGAGTAGCAGCAGGCAGACAGGCAGTCAGGCAGTCAGATCGAGAGCTAGGCATACCCCGGGCATGCATCTGGACAATCTTAAAGCTTCAGGACAGTCTCTGTTTGACATCTGCTTTGACATCTTATTCCAGTTCCAGTGGCGACGGCAATGAAGTCCTCCAGTGTGCCATAAAAACTGGTTGATTTATGTACGCTGGAGCAGAGCATTGAGGAGTGACATGAAAAGCATATTAAATGCCATAAATTCACTTAGCGGCAACATGGGGCACCAGCAGGCGCACACACAGTGAGCCACACCATTTCCCTCTCTCCCCGTCTCTGTCTATGCACCCCCCCTCATCACTGACACAGTGTTTGTACTCGCTGACACGTAAACGTGGCCGCTGCCTGCTACGAGTATAAATGCAATTTCTCTTGACAATGTTGCCACGTTGCAATGCAAGCAGCATGCTTCAAATAAACAAGCAACAAAGGGGAGGCGGAGCACTGGCGAAATGAAATTGTTGCTGTTACCGCTCTGTTGCACTCCTCCTACCCCTGTCCCTTCCTCACTTTGCTCCCCACGTTCAATTATCGGCGCATAAAGTAAAATGTGCAGTAGGAGCAGCAGCAGGAGCTGGAGCAGCAGCGGCACAATAAACAAGAATAACAAAAGCACGAAAAAGGAGGGACACATGCTAAAGTAAGCGAGAGAGAGAGAGGGACAGAGAGCGTGGCACAAAGGGAGAGAGGGTTCCTCCCATACAACGGACGAGTGAACGAACAACGGAACGGAGAACAAAACCCCCTATCGATTTAATTAATTTTTCCTTCCCTTTAAACTTGCAGCAGGAGGTTCCGAAAACTGACTGATTGACTGACTGACTGACTGGCTGACTGACTGCAAACTGATGCACTGGATTGCCAACAACCTACTTTACTTTCCAAACTTCAAAGTGCCTGAAGTCACCTTGCTGGAAACGTTACTGGAAAACCAATATTTGATATGAAAGTTTGAACAATCACTCGGACTTGCATACTGAATGCTCCTTTAAAGAAAAATATAGCCGTGCTGGGTTCCTCTTTCTGTTTAAGATGATTGCCCAAGATATGTGAATTTCCTACAAACCCCCCACATTATTTTTCGCACCTGTGAACATTATACAAATGTGCTCAAGTTAAAGCAAACAAGAATAGGGACAACACACACGATACACATTAATAATCAATTCCGACCCCAATCAATCAGCAATCGTTCAGTCAGTCAAGCTCATTGACAGTTCTCTGCTCTGCTCCGTCCTGTCCTATGCGCTCTCATTGCCTCTGCACTCCCTCATTAGCCTTCATGAGTCAGCAGCAACGGCAACGGCGACTGCGAACCCCAACCACGACCGCGACAGCGACCGCGACTGAGACACATTCGCACGTGTCCTCTACAGTTGTCGCTCTCTTGGTCATGGCATGCCTGACAGCCATTGAGAAGGAGCAGGATAAAGAAGGAGCAGTAGTGGATGGAAACCATAAAGAAGGAGCAGAAGTGGGTGGACAGGCAGAAGGACGTGAAGCTTTTTTATTAGTGGCCTACTTTACCTGGCGCAAAAAAAATGTCCATAATTGACAGCCCGTTAGCGGCGCAGCCCCAACTAGGCTGGAAATTATTCCGGAAATGAGTGCACAATCAGAGTGAATTCATTTGATTGCTCAATGGACAAATCGGTTAACTATTATACGTATTCCCATCAATTGGAAGCGTAACCTTAACCGGACAGACCTTGTGTGTCCTTTCTCCCTCTCATAGCTTTTGTAATGGCCAATTCGATGCCTATAAACGTGCCGGAATCGTAAAAAAAGATTTGATTTAACAGACAATTACCCGAACCAGCGCCCTCAAAACACTCGTATATCATTTGGCTTTCGTCAAACCTTTTCAACTCTCGCTGCTGGGACTCTCTTTATCGATTTCGGGTAACCATTTAGATCTGTTCGCCACACCATTAAATATGCATTCGATGAGTCCATCACAGCCCATCTGCAGTTGACCCAAAAAAGCCTGCCCCAGAGAGCTCTGCCTGAGAGGAGTCTGAGGCCAGGCACAAACAAAATTCACGAATCATTGAGCTGTTCGAATGGTACTCGAAAATGCTGAGCACGGCGCACGGTGCACGTGCACGTTGCACGTCACACGGAAAATGCATCTGCATTTAGCTGCCCCAAAAGTTTGGGGCTCATTAATAATGCAGCCCGCATATGTGCATATGAATGGCCACACTGGTCCCACCTTCCTCTTCCGGCTGGCCACACCAACTTCCCAAAACTTCCGCTTCCGCTGTCGTAGCCGCTGCCGCTGACTATGACGATGATGGCCTGTGAAAATGAGCTCAGACATTCATTGCACATTATGGCCCATTTCCTGTACGCCAGCCAGCCAGCCAGCCATCCCTTCCTGCATTGCATAATTATGGGGAGGTGGCTGCATTTTAAGGAGCTCCAACCCTCTTAGCCACCATCGAAGTTAATAAACAATTTTCACTGCTTTCGGCGGCTGGGGCCGCTCTGACAGGCGCATTATTCGTTAATTACTTTTTAATTGCACGGGCAATAGCTCAGGTTCGTTGGAAATTTTTTGGGGCCACTGCGCCCTTGAATACATATACTTATTGTTGCTCTTTACATACTGTAGATACATACATATGTACATACAAGTGTTCTCGCCATTTTTGGGCCGTGTTTTTCTAAGGCTTCCCGTTGCGTCATAGGCGTATTCACTTAGCATGTCGTCTCTTCCCCGCTACGAGCCCAGGAGGCCAGGGGGGCTAACTAAATTAAATTACTTGCCTTTTAGGGCGATTGTCACGATGACTCATGGCTAAAAGTGGGCAAAAATGTTATCTGCCTCTCACGTTCTACCACCCTTCCCCCGTTTTTGCATGACGAGGGTTTTGCTGATTGTCAGACTGCTACCTGAATTTTAGAGTTTTGAATTTCCAAGAAGACGCGGCCACATACATACGAGACTTCGAGTCTCTTTTCCTCTCGAACTTTGTCTAAAACATTATTAAGGGGGCGGTAGCGGAAAACTTAAGCTAGTAAAAGAGACTAAAAGAGGGACAACAACTTCTTGGGCAGGCTAAAAGTTGTTCATAACTTTGCAGTACATGGAAACTTTTTTCCTGTGTATCTCTTTAAGCCATTAAATGGTTCTCATTAAAGTTATCACCTGCGGAATATGCTGCCTCTGGTTAACGAAAGTAACACATAGTGTGCCCACAATTATCCTGTTAAAATTGAGAAATAAATTCAAAATCTTTTGAATATCTGTAAGCACAACCTTCCTCACACAAATGTTATGAGTGAACCCAGCTGCTCCACCGAAGCTCCATCTGGCCAATTTCCATTCCCACAAAGCGTTTCCCCACTCAACTCTTTATACATAAAGGATATATTTAAGCTGTTAACAAATGTCCTGACTACGTGCTAGCAATACTTAAGAGAAAGATCACAAGAAAACGTTGCCTGCTGCAGGGCCAACAACACACAAGTGCAAAAACTTTGAACACAATCACGCAGCTCCCACAAATCTCTAACGAGAGAATGGTAGCTGTCCGTCCTATCGAATGCTCGCCGTCTGTTCGGCCACTCTCCAACATTTCGTCACGTCAGAGAGGAGCTGTCAATGCTGTTGTTCTCATCCTCCTCCTGCAGTGGGTCTTGTCCTGGTGGTCCATACTGATTGACAGATGTCTGGCTCTGCCTCTGACTCGGGCTATGGACTGTTGGCCTGGTGGCAATTGTGGGCAATTTGTAGGCGATGGGCAGCTGAGGCGCCAGCGAGACAATTGCCTGGGTCCGACTATTCCTCCCAAACGGCTTGGCATCGTTCGTTTCCAGATAGAATTTGCCCCGAAGCCTGCAATAAGAATAATGTTGGGTTAGGCCAACGGTGGGAATTGGATATTCTGTAGCTCTCTTGCCTGGGATCTGCGCCCATGCCCATGAAGGCGACGCCATTTCCTCCGTCCCGGCAGACGCCGAATGTCGGCGAGGGCTCACATCGCTTGGCCGGAAAGCCCTGCGGCTGGGCCACACTCTCCACAAAGTACTCCCAGGCACGCTGGTGACTGCATCCAACTGTGAATAGCACAAAATGGATTGCATATATGGGGCAGGCTATCCCAAAACACTCCTCCACTTACTTATTATGCCCAGCCAGCGATTATTGGCAATCTCCTGCCGGGCACATCCAGGCTGCAGTGGCCTTCCTCCGTTCGGATAGAAATCCGCATGCCCCATGGCCGTGGGATTGCCCAGGATACCGCCATCCGTATGTATGACATCCACGAATCTGGCATCGCTCGGACTGAGGCGGCGGTTGGAGCTGTTGCCCTCGAACAGAGGCAGGGCCGGATCGAGGGCCGTTATCCTGGTCAGCTTGATGCCCCACTCCTGCAGCTGCTTGCCAGCGAATCCGGCCACCTCGGCGCCCAGGCTGAAGCCAATCAGGTGGATGTGTTTCGCGGCATAGCCACGCCCCACGAGGTAGCGCAGGAAGCGCGCAATGTAGCGGGCCGTGATAGGCAGATTCTCCACGGAATTCGAGTACCAGGGCACCGCTGTCATCGCGCTCCAGTCGATGAGAATTACATTATGGTTGCCCCGCCGCAGGAAGGCTGCAAGAGAGCAGCATATGGAAATGCAAATGAACTGCAGAACAACCGCGCGACCCCCCCTTTTTTCGCTTACCATCCTTCAACTCCTGGCTGCTCTGTCGCTCTCCGGTGGCCGACTCCGAGAATCCGTGCAGGTAGACAGCCAGCGGGTAATTGAAATTGAAATTGCTCTGCGCCAGCCGGCCATCGTCGTTCAGGTGGAGCAGCTGTGCCGTGTTGCGGTTCCGCCTGAAATGGCATCAGCCTCTAGACTCTCCTCTCAACATGCATGAACGGCCGAGGCTTACCTCGTGTACAGCATAAACTTGATGTCCTCCCGCTCTCTGATCCCGCAGCAGTTGGCGCAGGATCCCCGTGGGGCAGCGCTGTAGAAAATGGGCGAACCCGCTGAAGGACAAAATGTTAAATATCGTAGTCGTAATCGTAGTCGTAGATTGGGTAAATTTGAGCGGAAATGAAATGTTTGTAAAACAGCAGAGGCGAGCAAATTAATTTAGAGCCTCAAATACGCAGCTAATTGATTCATTAGCTTCATTTACTGGCCCGAAACTGGCCAACGCCAGCCAGGTAGCCGTAAAAACAACGAGCAGAAATAACAAAACTACGAAGAAAACGAAACTGGCCCAAGCAAAATCCACTTGGCCCTGAACTTGAATGAAACAGCGTGGAGTGGGGTGGTGCCGAGTCGATTGGTGTGCTGCAGAGTGGCGTGGAGTGGCATGGTAAAGTTGTATCCATAAAAGCACAAAGTACAATCGCAGCCAGCACGTGACGCATAAGCCGCGTGTTACGCAGTCGACAAAATCAACAAGAGCAAAAGAGAAAGAGAAAAAGAAGCAAAAACCAGTTTGAATTTCCATATCGAACGAGCCGCAAGGTGTTTCGTTGGTGGGTGGTGCCACTGCCACTGGGTCAACACGCGTTGTCTATGCCATGTCAATGACGCTGCTTCTGCTGCTGCTTCTTTGTTTTCGCACGGTTTGTTTTGCTACTCATATTTGGGGGGCTGCGAGAGGTTCGAATCGAATTGAAACGGATTCCACATTTGATTAGATGCCAAGCGACAATGCTTGCTGCTGGGGATGGGATGACCTTAGCCAATGCCACATTCATTTGCAATTCTGGCCACTTATCACCTTCCGTTTTTGCTCGACAGCGACAACTAACCGTATTGTGAAGTATATCAGTTGTTGGCTAAACAACTTGCATTTCAATTCGAAATTCGAAACGTAGCGCAAATTACAGTTTCCAGTTGCCCTCCTCTCCAGCTACTTTCGAAGACGTTTTCGATCTCGTTCTCTCTTCTATCTCTATCTCTGTTCTTCCCACTGCCACTGTCATCGCCTACCTGCTCTCTGAGAATGCGAGTCAAGGAGCGCGAGAGCAAGCCGTTGCGTTTCTCTCTAATCATTTATGAAAATCTTCTTAAATCGTATGCTGTTTAGACATAATCCAAATTTTATGTATGTAGTTTAAATATGTCTTATTTGTGTAGATTAGCTGTCTGCCCAGTTTCGCTACAGAGCGGAAGAGCTTTTTGTCGCATTTTATTTATGCGGAATGCTCGTTATTGTTTTGCCCATTTTTGTTTGTTTTTTTTTTTTTTTCTGTTTTGTTTTGTTCCTTTATATTGTTTCCATGTCGTTTGCGACGTCATGCCGTGCATTTAATTCGTATTTCTTTTTTAATTATCACGCTGCCGACTTTAATTTAAATATACGTTTGGCCAGCAGTTAATTAGCAGCGTTATGCGATTGTGATTGTGATTTTTGTGGCTGTTAATAGTACTCTGGTATTAAGAACTTTATTGAGATTTTTAACAGGCTTTATGGTTCTAGATATAATTCCTCAAATTGTGGCATTGAAAAGCTGTGAAGTGTTCTGCCACTGCTAGTTCAGGAAAAAAAAAAAGGGAATCCAATTCGGCTCAAGGTATAAAAAGCGCACGCACACACAAGTGTTACTCTCTCTCTCGCTCTCTGTCTCTCGTTCTGCTAAAAAGAGTTCCAGAACTTAAGGCTATCTAACTACAGTTAGTAAGTACTCCCTGCCCTGCTTTGGCCTTCTTTCATGGCTGAATGGGGGCTCCGCCCTAACCTGCCCCAATGCAAGTCAAACATTGGCCAGAGCCAACAATTGAATCGTTTGAGAGTGCGCGTATCAACAAAGACATCAACTTGTTTGAACATGTCCACTGGCCCGCCTCCGCTCCCCTGATTTACAAGCCGTTCCACCTTGAACTTATGCACAGAGATGTTTTGTTTGCCCCCCTCCCCCCATATGTGGCAGATGTAACACACGATTTCCCAGTTTGACATTGGGACAGGCAGCAGAATCAATGCTAATAGTAGAAGCCACAAGCAGCGGGCTGGGCTCCTATTTCCATATTTGAGTGGTCTGGGCAGGGGGTGGCAGGGGAAGGCGTTAACTTACCGAGCAGAAATGTGAACACATTGCACAATGTCGAGGTGGCTGGCAGAACCATGGCCAAAAATATATAATAACTACTGCAAATATATGTCTACCGTTCAACGAACCCTTTTCCTTCACTTTTGATTTCAATTTTTAATTCACTCTTTGGGGCGTTAGAATAAACATTAAGTGTGATTTCCGCATTTGAGTTTTTGGCAGTTTTTGGCAGTTTTGGTTTTGGTTTAATGGGTTACGATCGCGATAAAGACGCGCCAAAACACTCTCGAGATCGCAATCGATAACGAAAGCAATAACAACGACGACGACGACGACGACGCTCTGTTCTGGCCAAGCAACGAAGACGAACTGAGCACGACGAACGGCCCGATACGGGCAGGTAGACTCGCCGCCTGATCGATCCCCCTAGAAAAGCTGCGCTGCCGCTGCTCAGACCTCTGTCGCGGCTCCTCGGAGAAAAATAATTCGCACGGCGGCCCTAAGCAAAAGACTGAGGCAACAAACTGAGCTCTGGGCCTAAATGTTCCGTATTTAAATGAGTTAATCAGGCATGCAGGCCGTGCCAGCAGTGTGTGAGATCGTTAAAAGTATAAAGTATAATTTCCTGATTGTCGCGCGCCCAGCAGCTCACACCCACATCCCTGAGGGGCATAGCCAATGAGCCCGCCAAAAGATCATCTGGGGTGGTCGGTCGGGCTCGACAATCGCAGGCATCAGCTGGCAAAGTTCAGGCAGTCCAACAACAGCCCGCTCACCTTGACCAGATGATGTCGACTTTCCGTTTCAATACACTTATCGCCTTTCGGAATCCGACATCAGCCTTAAGCGGTTCTGGCCCATCCTCAGTGGATCGGAGCCACGGAGCGTCTTGTGTATCGTTTCTTTTGTGCGGGTCAATTAGCGTGGCGCTGAGATCTGCATTAATCATACGAAAGATGTAGCAGGGTATCCATTATTCTCATAGAGTCTCCTCCGCTGATTGCGGGCGTGCAATTTCGCGGCTCTTTCGTCATTGTCTTCTCGATTTCCGATACTTATTGATGTTGTGTGTGTGTGTGCCCTGAACCGTGGATTTAGATGGGAAGAAAAGCTTAAAAACTTGCGAAAAGATTCTTGGGACATTTGCGGTTGATTGGCAATCGAACACTTGATTGATTTGCCATTTGCCTTTCATAATCAACGGCGAGCTAACCAGCAATTAAATCTCTTACATGTGCAATTCCACAAAGAGCGAGCCAATTAGTTGCTGGCAAAGACCTTCGCACGATACGCGCAGCGGCGCTATGACATTGGGGAATCATCAAGTGCAAGGGCTTCGCTACCCACTCCAGCCAAGGGGAACCACCGCCACATGCCACACGCCTCACGCCACAAGCGATGTGGTTCTAGCTAGCTATGTTCTAACCCTCAAGCGCGAGCCCCATTAGTCACACTCGAAATCGGAGAATCGAAACTGCGAAGGAGAACTCGTTGAACCATTTTGGATATGCTTTTATGCATACTGACTTTACAACTTCCTCGTGACTCGTGCCTTGGAAAGTTTACGGCACACAATTCTGAATTATATTTTCATTTTTTTTACCGTAAGTCCAGGCACAAAGGCAGCCCCAAAAATAGCCAAAATACTATTAATATCTCGATACTTAAGATGTTATAAAGTAGTCCATAAAGTCCATTCAATCAGCCGCCTTAAAAAAGCTGCTGAATCACAAAATTAATGACTGCGGGCTGCGGGCATCAACAATGGGCAATTCTTGAGAGATTAAATATTATCAATATAATATACATACATATGTACGGCCTGAGGTCGAACACCCAGACTGACCTCAGAGGACGTCTACGGCGGAGGCAAAGCGAGATCAAGTTCGAAATCGATTTGCATAAAGATTCAGACCCCCGGTTGGCCAATGCAAACAAAGATTGCAATCGATGGGCATTACGAAAAATTTCATTTTTATGGGTCGGTGGTTGGACATTTCTAAGCGGCGCGGACCTGATCTTTATGGACATGTCAAACGGCTTCCGGATGGCCACCGGCCTTCAATAGTAAGTTGGCGCTTCCATCGTTTACAGCTAAGCAGCTGTAAAATGAGTTGTCGTCACACCGATAGCCAAGAGACCAATAAATGTCGGCTGTTTGGTCAATTAATTATACCCCTTAAAGGGAGAGCTGAATGGAGTATATTAGTGGCAAATTTGTCTGAGTTTGAGGTGACAATTCCTGTCATAATTTTGCACGTCTCTTGAGAGCCCTCTCTGGGAATGCCTCACCGTTTATCTTGATCTTGTGATAACTTGTGAGTTATGATTTAATGCGTGTTGGCATACTTTCAAGCTCCCAAAAATAAATCCAAACCAATGAAAATTCTTAGCATACTTTTAGGAAAATAAATGAAATAAAATGAATTTTCCTCTCATTTTTGCAGGACAAATTGCTGAGCAAGTTGGAAGAGGAAAGCGAACCGGATCCACCCACCTCGCAGGAGGATGAGTGCGTGATTTGTATCAACGCCAGGGCCACCATGCAGACCTCGCCCTGCGGCCATCGTGTCGTCTGCCGCCGCTGTTTCGTGAAGACCATCCAGAGTGCGGTGGCCCAGCGACTGTTGCCGCTGCGCTGCGTGATCTGTAGGGCACGGGTGAACCGGCTGACCTCCTCGTCGGGCACCTGGCGCATCCAGGAGTCGGCCAGCAGCTACTCGATGGGGGCCAAGAGCTGGGCCTCGGCTGGCGTGGCAGCTGGCGGGGTGGTGGCCTCCGCCAGCTCATATTCGATGAACGATGCACACAGTGGACACCACACGTTCCACCACCAGCCCACGCTGCACAAGGCGGCGACGGTGGGGCGACACCATCAGGCGGTGCGTGGCACTCGCGGCCGTCTGGTGTCCCAGTCGGACAGCCTCTACTCGATGAGCTCGACAGGATCGGCGGGATCCTCTCTCTCCGGATACTCGCACTACTCCAAGACGTCTTCCATATCGAGCAGCGGCCCCTGCTCCCCAGCCTCGGCGGCGACCTCCAGTTCCAATCACCTGGCCCCCCCATCGCCCGGCACCCACCACCAACATCATCATCATCATCACCACCACCACAGAGATGCCCATCACGCGTCCACATCCCCCACACCGTCTGGCTCCTCGGGCAGTTCCCTCTCGCCGCGCGACACTGGCAGTCACTCGCATCATGGTGGCTGCCCCAGCGGCTGCTCGGGAGCGGTGCCCCGCAAGCCACTCCATACGCTGAGCAACTGCACCACATCCACATCCACATCCGCATCTTCTTCGAGTGGCAGTGGCAGCGGCAGCAGTGGGGGTAGCGGTGGCAGCGGAACCATGACACCCATGCACACCTATCCGGGTCGGAGGCATATAAAGAATCGTCTGCTGGACATCCAGAACCGCCTGCCCCCCATCAAGGAGTTCCGCAGTCCGGCCAAGGTGCCACACCCCTCGCCGGTACACGTCAGCAATCCCAGGTTTCGGTGAGTCCTGATCCTCCGCTCGGTGGCGCCTCGCCTCTCACCACACACCACTTGCTTCCAGGTATGCCTCCTACACAAAGTCCAGTACTCACGAGCTGGCCCCACTGCTGCGGGAGGGGGCGTCACCGCCTCCTCCACGTCGGCCCAGCCCCATGAACATTCAGCTGAGTTGTACCACTCTGGCCCCGCCACCGCTCAAGGCGGGTGGCGCCAAGATATGCCCCGTGACTGCAAAGAACGCGCTGCCCAAGAGCGCCTATGTGATGCCCAAGGACAAGAAGATTGCTCAGACCCCGCCAGCAGGTGGAAAGGGTGCTGCTGCTGGCCCACCAAAGGCAGCGACTCTGGGAGCAGGCAGCACATCCAAGGCTGGGACATCTTCAGTGGATATCTCGGTTTCCGGCTCCGGCTCTGGCTCGGGAACATCCGCATCCAGTAATCCCAAGCCAGCTTCTTCCAGCCCCTCCCGTCGCAGCTTTCCGCTCTTTTCCGCCGGCAGCAACCAGAGTAAGTTTTTAATGAGCCAATCCACGGAGATCCGTCGGAGATTAATCCCTTTCCAATTGGTTGCAGAAGAAAGGGCTGACAATAAAAAGAACGAGTCCGTGGAGCGCAAGAAGAAGGAGGAGAAGCTCAAGCTGAAGGCAGAGAAGGAGGCCAGGAAGGTGAGTGTGTCCCCAACCCAACCCAACGCATTCCATAACCATCCTTTGGCACTCTCCTCTCCTCTGCATTGTTCCGGAGATTCATTGTTATCCCCATTCGACCCCTGACCCCGCTTTGGCAGTTTTTCCATTGCATTGTTTGTAATTGGCCTCGTTCCTCTTTCTGTTCTTGCTTTTGCTTCGGCAAAGTTTTTCATTAATCGCGTGGGTGGAAGTGCATAAAATGGGGGATTGGAAGGGGAGAGGATTGCCTTTTGTGCATAAGTTTCAAGGTAGTGTGGAGAGGGGGGGTTGCCACTCATAATTCCGATTTTTACTTTATGCTTTCCAGTGTTTATTCAAACAAAGTTACACCCAACCCAACAGAATTTCTCATTAGAATTATTCTATTTGCAGGAGGAGAAGCGACTGGCCAAGGAGGAGGAGCGTCTGGCCAAGCTGCACGCCAAGGAGGAGAAGAAGCGCGGCAAGAAGGAGGCCAAGGAGCTGCTATTGGCCAACGACATCAAGAAGTGAATCACATTCCGATTTTTGGCAAAAGCAAAAGCATATTTCCAGTTGCAATTCTAGATTTAAGGAGCCCATAACCGATTGAATGATTTATATATATAAAGAGTATATCAAATCAGATCGGACATACACACACACACACACACATTCCGCTATCCATAGATATCGAGCTTGATTGTATTTTAAGAATAATAGCCGAGGATCCTCGTTTCAAATTCAAAACAGCATTTGGCAGAATTTGGCAGCATTTGTTCAGTAAAGAGAGCCAAGAAATATATACCTCCTTTGATGAGTTCCAATGATGCACAAGATCTTTGAAAATAACTCTAGAAAAGAGATATTCGCCTATCGATCAATTAAAGTCGAAGATACTCCGTATATATTTCAAGAACTATAATTGAAAGAATAAGAATATGGCTACTGAATCTTTGCAAAAACCTTCCTTAAGAATATGTTCCTTGCCCTTGATTTATGTTCAGTTCTTTGCCAATATTTTTTAAGGGGCCTCACTGTGAACTTTCATGGCTCTTCACAGTCTAGAGCTATGGTAAGCGAGTAAGATGTGGACAACTAAGTCATAGCTGCCTTTCGTTAAACATTGCCTCACTCAGCCCATTTATCGCATCATCAACTTAAAGGTTGTTGAACAAATATCGACTAGAACAGATTCTGATGGGTTGCAAGATACCCAAACGAATAGAAGGAAGAGAAAACCTTAAACTTTCCAGTTTCCAAATAATAGTTTTTACTACTACTACTGAAGAACCCCCAATACCCCCAACAAATTCAAACTATAGAACTATAAACAATGACCATGTTGGGCAAAACAAAACAAAAAACTTACGTATGTTAGAGCCAAGCTATAGCAAATGTGAGAACCAGGAATCCGGATCATGTAATAATAATATAACCTGTTGACTAACAAATTCTAAATGTGAAGAAGCATATTACGTGCAGTAGTTTTCATATTACCTCTGCTCGTATGTATTGTATTGTATACCTACATATATCTACTATACTCTACTATATCTCCATACCAATATTGGGAACTGTTCAAGCGGCAAAGATAAGCAATGTTTCGATGTATGTACTATATGTATTAACAGATTGTTTCAAAAACAGTAAAACGATTCAAAACAATAAAGAATCAATTATGTTGAGGACTGGTTTTTGATTTTCACTTGATTTTGAGTCTGATTCTGGCTCTGGCTCTGGGCGTGCCTCTGCTTGACCTTCAAGCAGCGGTTGAATACCTTGGCGTAAATGTAGGGCAGCTCGCCGCGACACCCGAGATTTCCCAGCTTGTGCAGTGCACCAAAATCGAGGCAATCGATGTGATCGTCCCCATTGCAGTCCTGTCCGTGCCTGTACATATAGTTCTGGATGGTATTCGCCGCACAGTGCGGCTGATTGACACAATTGATGAAGGCTACAAGAGAATTTAGTGCTCAGCTTGAGAGGAAAGCTGCAGAACTTACCATTATCGGATAGGGGCGTCTCATTGGGCAGCGTCAGCTCTCCCGCCTCTATCCAATAGCCCTCGGTTATACGAAAGATGCCGCATGCCCCGTTCACACAGATCTCTGTGGCATTGCAGCCACTCAACGTCTCGCAGAGGCATTCCAGGCAGTCTTCCGTGACGGGTTTGTTTTCCACTGAAAGCGAGACACCAAAAGCGAAAAACAGGCATGGAAATTGGCGGATGTAAGTCTGAATATAGTTAGTACGTACTACGTAGTATATATATACTATATATTCTAATGAACTGATCCGGTTTTAGTTTACAGCGAACCCCCAATGGATTACCATAATTATAGTACGCCACAAATGATTGTTTCTACGCGCGGTATTCCAGGGTATATACGACAAATCGTTTCCTTGTCTGTCTGGATACGAATGGATGCTTACCCGCATGGCCGTACACTGAGTGCAGCAGCAGCAGCCACAAACTGGTGAGTAATTTGAGGCTGGTAAACATTTGTAGCTCCGATTGGATTTTTAGCCGTGAACCTGACCTGACGTCGCCGTGATTACCGCACAACTGATCTACGCTGATCAACACAGATCTGCTGTTTATTAAACGAGATGCCATTTGCAATGCAATTTTCTCACACAAATTTTAAGCCGACTCTTCCTCATAAATTAGTTATTAAATACTAGAAGTTAACAGCTAGACAGCTGAAACTAGTTATCAGTGGTTGCCTTTCCCCCGTGGCGGACTAGGTGGTTGTCTGTCGCTGCTGTTCCCGCTGCGCCCGTCTCAGGCACCGCTTGAAGATGTTCTCATAATTGTAGG
The DNA here is from genome assembly GCF_018151105.1 of Drosophila obscura. Lineage (NCBI taxonomy): Eukaryota > Metazoa > Arthropoda > Insecta > Diptera > Drosophilidae > Drosophila > Drosophila obscura. Next base: position 7,471,414 of record NW_024542774.1, on the reverse strand, counting down.
GCATATCCGCTTTGCAGTTGAATGGACCCATATAGTGGATGGCACCGTAATCGTAGCAATCCTCCTGCTGATCATCATTACAATCCTGTCCGTACTTCACCATGTAGTGCTGTAGAGTGTCCGCCCCACAGTGCGGATCATTGGCGCAGTTGGTAAACGCTGTGGCGGTAAAACATAACAGATGAAATCCTCTGCCTCTCAATGGATCACTTACCGCTGTCCGAAATGGGTGTATCACCCGTCACTGTCAGTCGTCCAGCATCGACCCACTGATCCCAGGTGATCCTGAAGATGCCGCAGGCTCCATTTACGCACACAGCCGTCGCATTGCAGCCGCTCAATGCCTCACACATGCAAAGCAAACATGTCTCCGTAATCGGTTTCGGGCTCTCCGCCTGAACCTGGCCCATACCCATGCCAATGCCCACGTTCAGAGCCAAAAGTATTGTCAGCATATTGTACGATTCGATGCGTTGCACGACTATTCAGCCACTGAACGTGCGCAGCACTGACTATACAATTTTATTGGCCGCCTAGCCGAGAACGATTTCAATAAATACTAGTCAATGGGGCGGGGCGGTTAATTGATGCAATAGGAAACGATTCCCGTCTGGTACATAGAATAGCATTTTCCAATGATATTTATTGGATACATAACAAACTTCCCGTAGGAGAAGCTCACTCGAAACCCTGATCTACATAGTTATCGATGCACTCCTCGAAGACGGTCTGGTAGTTGTAGGGCAACTCCGCCTGACAGCCGTAGGCACCCAGCTTGTGGATCCGCGCATAGTCATGGCAATCCATCTCGCCGTCGTCATTGCAGTCCTGATTGAATTTCTTCATGTAATTCTGCACTATATTCGCGGCGCAGTGTGGATCATTGGCGCAGTTGATAAAGGCGTGCTCGGAGTCGGGCTGCTCCCCATTAATTGTCAGCTTGCCGGCGTCCACCCAGTAGCCCCAAGTGATGCGAAAAATGCCACAGGTGCCCTTCTCTGGGTTGATGCAGATCTTCGTGGCATTGCAGCCGCTGATGGCTTCGCAGATGCAGGTGAGGCACAGCTCTGTAACGGGCTTCTCCAGCACTTGATCTAAATAACAATCGGTAGATCATATAGTACATACAGATACATACACAAGGTAAGGGTGGACTTACCCCGACTCTGCACCAATGAATGCGACACTGCCAATAGCAGGCATAGCATATAGTATTCCACACAGAAACTCATGCTGAGTGTGTTTTAATGCTCTTCTAATCGCTTCAATTCAAACAGTTTCGCACCTAAATCGCAAATGGTGCCAGCAAATCCAACGGGGTTGCATTTGAGCTTTCAAGGTACCGGTTTTTAGGGCCGAATCGAACAGTTGGCAGTTGCAATGGGAATTAGAGGTGGAAAAACATCGATGTTTGGAGACATCGATGTTTTCGATGTTTTAGTGAAAAACATCGATGAAATATCGATGTTTTGCAAGATAAAAAATATCAAAAATACATAGTAAACTGCAAGAACATGATTAAAATTATACATAATAACAGTTTTATTTCGTTTGAGATCAAGAGTTCCTAAATCCATTCACAAAAATATATATATATATATATATATATATATATAAAAGTATATTTACCAGATTATATCTTAAAAAAAGTCTTGATTCTTGTTGAGAAATAATAATTGGTGCACCACTTCCGGCTTAAGGCGACTACGACGATCGGAAATAATTTGCCCATCCTTGCTGAACATCCTCTCTGACTCGTAGGATGGGCATAGCGACATATCTCAGGGCGACATATCTCCTGGCAGGCCCTAACGACATATCTCCGCAAGGAGATTTTGAAACGACATACATATCTCCTCGCGGAGTTTGGCGTCATATCTCCGCCCAGAATTTAGCGACATGTATCCTGCTATAAAAAGTAATTACAGAATATATGTCGCCCGGAGATATATCGTTACCCCGTAGGATGTTGCCTGGACGCACAACTATTTTTGGGCTCTAGCTTTAAGTTACATGCCGTCTGTATTCATCTAAAAATGTAACCATTTGAGCTTGATCTTCTTCTCTCTTTAGGTTTTTCTTTCATAGACGACAAAAACATAAAAACAAAACATCGATGTTTCGCCAAAAAAACACTCGATACTTATCAAAATTTTAAAAACATCGATGAATCGATAGTAGCATAGATGTTTTTCCACCTCTAATGGGAATTCCCAAATAAGTGCAGTAGAATGTAGCAAATAGAAGTCGCGACAGAGACACCTGCCGACGAATTCGTGGGCATGCTTCCGTTTATTACCGCTGACTGGCGCCAGTGTCAACGGTTATTCAAATCTGCTTCGATTACAATAAAATATCTCTCGCTTAAACCACACGTTTTCATTTACCATAATATCGTTTTAATATCAATCTCGATTTCACAATCTAACTCCAATTCAAATGCATTGCCATAAATTATTATTTTATATATTAGTTATCGTTAATTATTTGATGCGTAAGGGCCAGCTCATGGTCCGGAGCGAACGTCCAATTGCTGGAATGAGTTCAGGCAGGTCTGCAGACTGGTTTGGTACTGATAAGCCAGCTCCCCACCGCAGCCATAGCCCCCCAACTTGTGGATGGCACCATAGTCGTAGCAGTCGATGGCCCCATCTTTGTTGCAGTCCTGCCCAAACTTGGTCATGTAGTTCTGGATGGTGTTGGCCGCACAGTAGGGATCGTTCACGCAGTTGGCATAGGCTGCAAAGCAGTTTAAACAAGTTGTCAATGGTAGAACGACGATGTGAAAGTGCGGCGAACGTGCGGCTTACCATCTTCAGACTGGGGGCTCTCGTTACCCAAGGTCAGCTTGCCTCCATCCGACCAGTAGGCCCAGGTGATGCGAAACAGGCCGCAGACGCCGCCGCCGCAGAATCGCGTCTGATTGCATCCGCTGATGGCCTCGCAAATGCAGCCCAGGCACACATCCGTCACCGGCTTATCTGTATTGGGGGGGCAGAAGGCAGACGAATTAGTTTGAGATCGGGTACGCGATTAAGCACCGGAGGGGAGCCACGTAAACAGAGTAAACAAAACAAAAAATAAAACTCGAATTGTGCTACAAGCAAATCACATTTTTACCCCACCCATGTCATCGCTTTATTCAGGGCATTGTGCGATGCTTGAGAATGATTTTGAACCAAGATCGTTCGAATTTCAGCCTCATAAAATTTCAAAAATATATAAACACATTTATAATACATTTTGGATTATTGGAAGAACGTGAAAAAATAAAAATAAACAATTCCGATGGTTGTACGCCCATGAACCTGAGTATCCCCCGTATCTTGGCAGTTTAAGACACTGCCGAACTAGTTTTGCAACTTTCAATGGCAACATTGAGGCATCTCTATGGATCCAGTAGTCTGCCAGCCAGCCCGTAGGCGAAGATGAGTCAATATTTCGGTGTTATCAAGACCAGTACAGAACCTGTTGTTTTTGCAATTTACATTATTTATTTTTCCACGAAAAGCGGAGGAGGTTGTAAGCATGTGCCAAGTTCTCTATGCGAGAACACACACCCCATCAATCATCTTCATTCACCCACGTAATCTCTGGGTTCACTGAACTATGCAAAATATGTATATGTAGTCTTGAAAGTTGTAGAAATTGGGTCAAGATTCAAAATAGCCTCCAGAGAATAAAATTATTATAATCAAAATCACTCGGGATTATATAAAAATTGGGAATTTCCAAGCCCCAGAGATAACACACACACACACACACACTCAAGCAGAAACGTCATTTGACCGGGAACATACAATATTGTCACATCACGAAGGTGGGACTTTTCAGGTTATTCCGATCTAAGTAATTGTTTGCTAAATTGCATTAATGCGAATCCGTTGGCACCCAGTAATTTGGGTAACATTTCATTTACACATTGTACATCCTTTTTCATGGAAAGTCCACAGTGCAAATGGTTTTCTTTCCGATTTAATCAGCTACTTATGCAATTAATTATTTAATCGAATACATATCCTATGAGCTCACCCTGGAATAATTGTACAAAACACGTTGCAGTTATTAAGACATTTTTCAAGTAAATAAATTTCCGTCTAATGTAATGGTGATATCAAAATCGGAAGTAATTTCAATGGCAATGCCGTGTGTTATTGAAACCACCGCAGTCAACGGCCCGGCTCGTTTGCTAATGATGGATGCGCTAAGCTCGCATACGACTCCAAGCTCCGCAGTATTTATGAACATTTGTCAACATCCAGATACTTGTCTTATGCAAATGCGAACAGACTTGTGGGACAATGCATATAGTAGAGCTGAGAAAACCCTCTAAGAACGAAACATGTCTTGGCACAGAACAAAAGATAAAGAAGAATCAAATATTTATACATTTGCTAATTAATGTTAATGAAATGCACGAATCCCGCACCCGAGACGAGCAGGTATCTACAAAACTACACTAAATGGGTAACAAAATCGAACCGAAAACAACGACCAGAATAGAAGCTCATCTTTAAATGTGATACAATTCCGGTTAAAATATATATTTGACTCACCCTGCGCTTGAATAAGAGCCACCAGTCCCAGGCACAATAGAGCGCCAAACGCCAAAGTGCAGCACAATTTGTTGGCAGCCATTATTAGCAGTTGTTCGAAATTGTCCGAAAAAGATTTGCGTAAAATGAATAGCACAATAAAGAGGAACGAACGCTTTCGCGCTCAACAAACAAGTGAGCTTGCAGCGGGCTGTGCTTCACAGTTTTGTAGTCCGAGTCGCCTACATCCGGACAAAAGACTCACGCTGAGAACTTAACAAAGAGAGAGCTTTGCATCAAGAGAGAGACACACACACATACTATTACTAGCTCTTTGACGAATATACACTATCATATCAAAGAAATAATACAGACATTATAAACTTTTAGTTGCTTTGCTTTTGCTTGGATTTATTGAAAAATAGTAAGAATCTCAGTTTAGATCTTGTTGAAGGCAGCAATATCGACGGACTGCACAAAGTCCTCGAACTCCTCAAGCTTCTCCTGCAGCAGATCGATGGACACCTTCTCGTCCTCAATGACGCACATGATCTGCAGCTTGTTGATGCCATAGCCGACGGGCACCAATTTGGATGCGCCCCACAGCAGACCATCCATTACGATGGTGCGGACATTGGCCTCCATCTCCTTCATGTCGGTCTCATCATCCCATGGCTTGACATCAAGCAGCACCGACGACTTGGCAATGAGGGCGGGTTTCTTCGATTTCTTGGCGGCGTAGGCAGCAACACGCTCCTGCTTGATGCGCTCGGCCTCAGCGTCCTCCTCATCGTCGGAGCCGAATAGATCGACATCATCATCGTCGTCAGCAGCTGGCTTGGCCGGAGCAGCCACTGTGGGTTTGCCACCAGCCAATTGGGGCAGGGGAGCGCCAGTCCAGGCAGAACGCTCTCCGGCCTCAAAGGAAGCAATGTGGCGGTACCACCGTGCAACATGGGCGTTGTCTCCAGCTGGAGCCTTGCCCAGGGCATCGAAGACAGACAAATCGGCCTTGCTGGGTGTGTAGCTGTGGCGGAAAACAATTGCATGAGCGTCATGGTACGCAAAATTATTTAGCCGACGTGTGCGGTTTCTACATAACCTCACTGTCTACCGCCGCGTGCCGAGTACTTACCCGCTAATATAGCTGCTGTTGGCCAGGAAGTTGTTCAACTCCTTCAATCCCTGTGGGGTCTTCACATCACCGAAAGCCATTTTAGTTGATTTGTAGCTGAATTCACGTTTAACAGTAAAAATGCCCGTGCGTGCACGTACGTCGGAAATTCGAAAAAGAGTGTGACAGCGGTTTTATCCTCAAAATATACCATCTAACCCTCAAGTATATACACAAATATACCTTCTCATTTTCATAATATATAGCGATGCAGCCCTAAAATATTGGCAGTGGATTGACCGAGTCAAGACTTTTGAATGATCTTTTTAAGATCAATAGAAAGCAATAAACCAAATATTGATTGAATATTTTAGCAGTTTCTGAGCCTCATTGTTTGGGTGCAGCAGCTGTACATATGCATGAACGGTTTCCAATCCGAAAGATTTATAGCTAATATATTGTTGTTAATAACTATATTCCTATGCATTTTGAACAGATTCTCTGTGTTGAATCATTCAAAGTGTTTTGTTGAAATTTGGCAAAATACAAACTATAATTTAACAACTTTCAGCAACTCCTGCGAGACATGTGTAGAATATATAACCTGAGCTTTAACAGAGGCTTTACAATAACTCTTTAAGGTCCAGAATCCGGATTTCCTTTTCACTTAGCAAAAGAATACACAAAAGAACAATTATATCTGTAATGAAAAGCTTTTGAAGGCACTCATGATCGGTCGAGCGTTTAAATATTGATTGTATAAACAAGATCTACTTTTAAACACACAATAATTATAATGACTTAATTTGAAATGCCAAATAGTAGCCAACAATCATTAGTTGGTCATTTACGATAAAAGCTTTATCAGAAGTCTAGCCAAACCATGTTAGTACATGTTGTTCTTCAATATACATAATACATACGAGTATGCGCGGAATGATGAACACCCAGGCAAAACTCATTGTGATGCTATATTTATTCGTAGGGGTAAGTGTCTATACATTTTAAAACCAAACCTTCTTGTTTCTAATGGCATTGAAATAATGTGCAAGATCACCTCAAGGGTGGAGTTTACAAACATCAAATGCAATTGCCTGGATGAGAGATACTGCAGAATTGAAGACTGCTATCTGAAGTCAATCAACCGGAGCTACAAATATATGTCCGTGAAAGTTAACGTATGGAAACCTCCAATTACCAAGCTCTGGGTATGCATACAAATAACATTAAAGTAATAATAGAGTAATTCATAAGCGATCTTCTCTGACGTTACAGGTTAATTTCGCTTTGTACAAACGATCCAGTGGATACAAGCCATTCCTTTACAACATAACGCTCGATGCCTGCAAATTTGTCAAGAATCCGAAATCCAATCCCGTAGCTGCTTACTTTTATGCTTTCATTACCGACTACTCGAATCTGAACCATTCGTGCCCCATTAATGATGTTTGTTAACACGTATCCCCCTATCACATGCATATATGTACATATGTATATTTTCTTTCCTTTCAGAATGTTCTTATTTTGGATAAGATGTCTATAGACTTTGTCAATCATCGAATTACAGCGCTTCTGCCCTTCCCGGAGGGTGACTATTTGTTGGAAAGCCACTGGTCTCCAGACAACATCCACAACAAGATGGTTATTTTCAAGTTTTATGTATCTTTGATTTGAATATCATAGATCATAGATTGTTATGTACATATGTATGTACCTTATTCTATGTAGTAATAAACACCTCTGTTTGTTTCAATATATCCCTATGAGTGTCAGGTATACTCAAACGATATAGGATAGAGATCTTGAGCGATTCCATCCAAACAACAATTATGTCAATTTTAGATTGTCAGTAAAATATCTATGTATACACTCTGTAGTAATTTCCTTTAAGCAATTTTATTTTATTTACTGATATATGTATACACAATTTTCAGCGATGGGACCAGCGATCTTAGTGGACATAATGACCATGATGGGGATCATGATGGGGATCGTAATGATGATCATGATGAGGATCGTAATGAGGATCACGATGAGGATCGTAATGATGAGCATCGTAATGATGACTGCGGGCCTCACGATCACCGTTGACGGCATGGGCGGATCCTTGATCAGCCTCGTCCAGGAGATTTACTCGTTCCTCGCCGTTCAAAACATCTTGGCCATGGATGAAGGCCAGACAGAGGATGCCGATGACTGCCAGAAGGATCAGACGCATCTTGATTGTTGATTTGAGGATGGTTCTTGGAGAATTTCGAGGATTGAGTGCGCTGTGCAGGAAGCAACTGTTGATGACTGAGCCCAGGCCCCGTCCTTTTATTTAGCCAACAGTCCATTGGAACCACGTTTGTTTGTTATTCCCGTTCTTGTTGATTTTTTCTGCATTAATGGTGCTAAATATGCATCCAAACCGTCATAAATGTAAGGGCAAACAGGAGGAGGTATGGTGATAAGGTCTCCTGACAACGGTATAAAGAAAGATTGAAAGATCTTAAAATTAATACATTTGGATTTTTTTAAAAAGTTTAACTTGTGCACAAGTTTATTGAAATTCTAAGAGAATTTATAATTTAGAAAACCTAATCGTCAATAGTACTATCGTAAGTACCATGAAATTACAGTATTCAAATTTTCAAATCTCTTATATATGATCTCCAATAAAGGAAAGTAATGTTTTGGTATATAAAAGCATATATTTTAAAGAAATACGGTATACGAAAGTACATACTATGCGTATGCAACTTGGTTGACAAGCAACAATTTCGTACACGTATGGCCGTTTTTGTTTGAACCTCATTATGTAAACAATCCAATGAAAAAGAGTTCTAAAAACTAACCAATCCTGAACAAAATTTTTTCAGAAATGGAATAAAATTATTTGCTTAGGGCTTAGAGGGCTAACTAGCTAGTCATATTAAGCCGAACATCAAAATCGAGGAATATTAACGCATCCGACAGTATATTTATGGTATATTTTGATGGTGACAAGGTATATTTTGGTATATTATTAAGGGTCTGACGGTATAGTTTATCGAAAAATCCACGGTCACACTGGCGATAAGAAAAGAAAAAACTAGCATTTTCAAAGTGAAAAAACCTATTAAAAAAATTGAAAAAAACACTGCTTAAAACGTGAAAAAGCTATTAAAAACACTTAAACTGAACTTAAACTCAAAGATAACTGGTTTAGTGGCTGGTTAATAATCGCTAATACATTGCTAGCGGCGTTTTGCAAAATCGCTTAATTGGTTATTGAATTTTCAAGACCGACGAAGACAAAAAAATCAAGATTCCCATAACTACAAGCTAACGATAGTGGGAACGAAGTTGAGTTGGTAAATTTAATTGAAATGAGTGAATTTCAACCGCAGCAAGGACAGAGTATCAGTCAATCCCAGGCGTTGGCTCAGGCGATACAGCGTGCCAAGCAGGTAAGAAGAAGAACACGCGAAAACGAGGGAGCATTTTATGTACATATGTATTTCTGTACACACGTTTGTGTGTGGCTGCCTTTCGCTTCCAGATAGCGGCTAAGATCCAACCCAGCCAGCAGGCAGGCGGTCCAGGAGGACCTGGAGCAGGACCATCACCACCATCTGGTGGGGGAGGGCCGGGACCCGGTGCGGGCAACAACTTCAAGAGGCACAACGACGACGGCGACAGCGGACCAGAGTGCAAACGCTCCTTTGGCAGTCCGGACTACGGCCACAACAATAATTCGAACATGAGCAGCAGCAGTGGTGGCGGTGGAGGTGGTGGGGGAGGGGGATCCGGTCAGGGCGGGGCAAATATTACGCAAGCCATTGCCCAGGCAGCTGCAGTGGCCGCTCGCCTGGCGGCATCGGCCGGAACAACGTGCGAGGAGCAAATCCGCATACCCGAATCCATAGCCAATGCCTTTATGGGACGTGGCAGCAACGACACCATCACCCATATCCAGGCCGAGTCGGGGGCCAAGGTACAGCTGATGCCGGAACAGGAGCGAGTCATTACGTTGCGCGGCCAGCGGGACACTGTGTCGAAGGGTCGCGACATGATCCAGCAGATGGCCAGCCGCGGTGGTGGCGGAACCGTGGAGGTACTTCTCACCATCAACATGCCGCCTCCGGGCCCCAGTGGCTATTCGCCCTACCAAGAAATCATGATACCCGGTGCCAAGGTGGGCCTGGTCATTGGCAAGGGTGGCGACACAATCAAACAGCTGCAGGAGAAGACGGGAGCCAAGATGATTATCATCCAAGACGGACCCAATCAGGAGGTCATCAAACCTCTGCGCATTTCCGGCGATCCGCAGAAGATCGAGCATGCCAAGCAGATGGTCTTGGATCTCATCGCACAGAAGGACGCTCTAGCTCAGCAGCAGGGTGGACGCGGGGGTGGTGGTGGAGGAGGTAGCGGTGGTGGTGGAGGGCCCGGCCTCGGCTACAACAACTTCAATAATGGCAATGGCGGCGAGAGCGTAGAGGTCTTTGTGCCCAAGATTGCCGTCGGCGTCGTCATTGGCAAGGGAGGTGACATGATCCGAAAGATTCAAACTGAATGCGGCTGCAAGCTGCAGTTCATTCAGGGAAAAAACGATGAGATGGGCGATAGACGCTGTGTCATCCAGGGCACCCGCCAACAGGTCGAGGACGCCAAGCGGACCATCGATGGACTGATTGAAAACGTGATGGTAAGTAGCACTAGAGACCAGACACTAATCGAACATTGGGTTCACTGACCTTTTGCCATTTCACTCGACAGCAACGAAATGGCCTCAACCGCAACGGCAACGGAGGTGGCTCCCAAAGTGGGGGCGAAGGCAACTCCAATTACGGATATGGCTACGGCGTGAATCATGCCCAGGGCGGTCGTGAGGAGATCACTTTCATGGTGCCGGCATCCAAATGCGGTGTAGGTTTAGAACGAACCTAATTCTGGGCCTCTTTCACCTCCTAACCTAAATGTTTCTATTGCAGATTGTGATTGGACGTGGGGGTGAGACGATCAAGCTGATCAATCAGCAATCCGGAGCCCATACTGAAATGGATCGCAATGCCAGCAATCCGCCCAACGAAAAGCTGTTCAAGTCCAAGGGCACCACCGACCAGGTGGAGTCGGCACGTCAAATGATTTCAGAGAAGATCAACATGGAGCTGACTGTCATTGCCCGCAAGCCCATCGGTGGTGGTGGCGGCGGCGGTGGTGGAGGAGGCGGAGGTGGTGGAAACGGCTCAGGAGGTGGACCCAGCAATTCCCATCATGGTCAGCAGCAGGGCGGCTATGGTGGACCCAATCCAATGCAAGGCGGTGATCCAAATGCCGCCGCTGCAGCAGCGTACCAGCAGCAGCAACAACCCTGGGGTCCCTATGGACAGCAGGGATGGGATCCAGCGGCCCAGCAACAGCAACAAATGGCAATGACTGCCAATCAGGGCGGTGGTCCTGGTGGAGCCGGTGCAAACGCTGGCCAGGACTACTCGGCCCAGTGGATCGAGTACTATAAGTAAGAATTTGCAGCCCGTCTCATCCATACACATCGGTCTAAATAATCAATCAATTCCCAGGCAAATGGGCTGCCATCGCGAGGCTGAGTTGATCGAACAACAGATGAAGGCCAAGCAAGGAGGCGGTGCACCTGGGCCCGGGCAGCAGGTGCCGCAGCAGCCACAACAGCAGCAACAGCAAGTGCCGCAGCAAGCACAGCAGCAGGCATCCGGCGGCAACAGCGCTGACTACAGCGCACAGTGGGCGGAATACTACCGCAGTGTGGGCAAGCACGAGGAGGCAGAGGCAATCGAGAAGACATTGAAGAACAAGGTGAGTGGGAAGAAACAATCCGGTTGTGGAAACAATCTCTAAATTCTCGTTTTGGGATACTTTCGATGGTTTGCAGCAATCACAGAACGGTGGACCTGCTGTTGGCCAAAGCAATGCGCCCAATCCCAGCCAAGGCGGCCCCAATCCCGGCCAACAGCAGCAGCCCAATCCAGCGGCGGCAGCAGCAGCCGCTGCTGCAGCAGCCGGGGGCTATGCCCAAGGTATGACTCCTAGCCAATATGCACAATATTCACAGTATTACGCTGCTGCGGCTGCGGGTCAGCCACAAGCACCACCGCAGCCTGGCGGTGGTCCGCCCGCTGGTTATCCCGGTGGATATCCGGGTGGCGGCTATGGCGGCTACCCGGGTGCGCCGGGACAACAGCAGCAACAGCAACAGAAGCCGCATAAAAATGACAAGCATTGATAACGTTTTGGGATGTGATGTGGCGAGGCGAAAGAACTGGGAATGGAAGTCAGAGGTGGGAGCTGTAGCTGGAGTGGAAATTACTGCACTAAAGGGTGTGGCAGGTGCCTTGAATTGGGTGAGTGACAACTGTAATCCCAGTAGTTGATAGACGAAACATTTATTCCGTGTTCAGCTGAAAAGCTGCCCTTAAATGATTGCTTTACGTACATATATTTGCTTTACCTTTCTGCTTTAATTGCCTGCTTCATTTTAGTGATCAGACCTATCCTCAACTTTTTATGTATACGTACGACTAGTACAATTTATGCCTACACTATGTGATATCCTAACCAAATCTCGTTTACCATGCGTACAACTCTTTGCAGTGATCTATTGTTCTACTATGTCCTATGTCTTTTATCCCCCACAAGCTAGCAAAACAAAAACAAAACATAAGAGTAAAAGTTTTAACCGCAACAACAGAGAGTGAAGGGATGCGACGAGATGAGCAGAGAAGAGCAGAGCAGTGAAGCGAGGGGAGACCGGATAAGATCATCAATCAAACAAAAATCATTCAGCTTGTGGCGTCGCACTTTGCATAATTTGTAAATTAATATATTAACACTGTCTATTATCTGATATTCCCTATGATTTCTCCATTAGTACATAAGTAATCCACCCTGAAAACCGAACCCTACTTTTATATTTGTATTTATATATAAACCTAACTGAAAGAAAAGATATTGCCTCTGCTGTCCATGTTCAATAGCACTGAGCCACACAACAAACACACACAGTAGAACCAAGCCAAACCAAGCCAATACGTTATTGGTGACATCTATCTATTCTGCATATACATATATATATCTGGAACATAATTTCTTTCCTCGTCAAGCGAAATGAAATGTGCGAGCGACAGTGGAGAGTGTTGAGGGAGCGTTTTTAATACAATCGAAAGACAACATATTTGAGAATTCTCAAATTTCAATAATAACTGAAATATATAGAATTATATTAATATGCATCCATACTTACGATACTTACATATATTGATTAGTACTATATATCGAATGTAGCTCATAAATGATGACCGTTTTTGATACATGAACATATATCTCTCGTACTTAGCCTTAGTGTTACATATTACAAAAACCCGTTCTAAGCAATACCTATACATACTACACATATATCCAATCATATAAACGATGTTCGATATCTGGTGATCTGGTAAGACTTTCAATTTCTAAAATGTACACTGTATAAGATTTCTGTAATGTGGCTGAGGGATTCTGAAAGTCCAGTGGAGTTGAGTGGAGTTAAGTGGAGTGATTCTTGTGCATCTATTGAAACCGAATTGATCTGATAATAACAATACACATACTCGTACAATATATAACTTTCACCTTTCAGTTTGTGGAGAAGATATACATACTACATACTTAATAGCCTTACGATCAACCCAACCCAGATTTCAATACAATTAGACTTGATTTGGTACTCTATTTTTCTGTACTATATATAGGATATCTTAACTGGTGAAATTATTTTCAATATTTTCTTTAAACAACAACAACAAAAACAACTCATTTCCCAAGGTACAAGGAATAATATCACACCATATATTTCAATATTTACATATATTATCATATGCCACCCTATATTATATATACATATAGATATGCCAACATATATGTACTTTCAGAAGGGGCCATTCTTCAAGCCAGTTCATAACAGAAATCCAAAAGCAAAACTCCCGAACCTTCACACTCTCTCTCTTATAGAACATGAACAGATACGAAATATTAAATTGTAAAAGTGTCAAGCTTGGTAAGATCGTGTGTTCTTGTTACTGTCTATATAAAACATATTGATATACAAAACTTACATATACATATATATGCAAATCTAACAATGATAAAACTTATCCATATGAACGAACGTTGGTCTACCATAATATTTAAACATTACTTTGAATAATCTAAACTAAGTTTTACGTCTCCCCAATACACATATACCATCTGAATGTTGCAACAGCAGATGAACCAACAATTTGTAAACGTTGGCCGGCAGGGCAGTCTCAGAGCTGAATGCTGATCTGCCCGCAGCCGACGAGACAATGAATAAACTTTTAATATAATACCATATATAATATATATATATACATATATCCCACATATATAAATTTATTCTAAGCATTTAGCACTTATACTCGTATAGTGCTCTATGCCCCATTGCGTTTCTATTGACTTTAATGTTTGTTATTTTTTACTATTTGCCTATTGCCATAATTGAAAATCGTTTCTCGAGCGTATTTTCAGAGGCGCTGTTTGTGGTCTCTTGGCGTTGGAGGATATCTGGGGGAACAGGCTCAGGACAGACTTTAACTTTTCCTAGTCGATTGATTGATTGATTGCCACGATCGGGGTATGCCTTGATATACATACATATATTGGAAAACGATTTTTACAATTATGGATACATACCTACAATTGCCTTATCGAAATGCACTTTTTATAATATTGATATTTGATTATGATGATGATATATATACATAGACATCTATTTTTGTGTGTAAACTTTACATATATATATATATTTCTATATATTTTCATAGCAACTGCGACGATATCCGATATACCAAACAGTGCAGTGCAGTGCTCCCTACCCAGAGTAGACCTCAGTCGATCATGAACACAAACAGATACTAGTATGATTCGGTACTGACTATATATATTATGTATATCGTTTCAAGGTATCATTTGTTTGCTATATATTCGGATTACATTGCCTCCAAAGCCCATCTATATCTACATATATATATATCTATATTGATTCATTTTTATACTATAATATTGTCTAACAACTCCTCTCAGTTTGGCACAGCTCTAGGATTAGGAAGCGATCGAATAGTATCGATAAAAGGCATCTCTCAAAATTTGTGATATATATTAAATTCTGATAGTTAAGATTGGCCTAGCCCTGTTCTATGTGAGATCGGGAAGTCGTTTGTCCTCTTATAGTTTCAGCAACGGTGTCATTTGCTTTGATGCCCCTCCTGTCCGATCTCCTGCAGAGAGGTAAGTATGGTCCATCTATCCGTAGACGTCCATTTTAAAACCCACTTACGTTGAGCATTTTTTTGGATCCAATGTCAAGCCGTTTATTTTGCAATCAAATGATATTTTTGAAATTGATATATGTATATATATATTTCTTTATATTTGATTTAAATTACGTGCTTTGATCTATTTGCAGGGCCAATTGAGAATAAAAAAGTCCATTTCTCCCTTTCTATTACTCATATTAACATATGCATATAGATATATTAAATCGTATCGTATTCTTTTTACCACAAATTGGTACATCTATATATATATAATTTTTTTTTTGTATGTTTTTTTTTAATAACATTTTTTGATATATCCATATCTTTCGATAACACATATATAACTGAATCATGAAATACTATCTGCAATTTACAGCCCTGTCTGCGTGATCTTCGTGTATTCACCTGGTCAGAGTCTGATCGATATTAGCCTAATTTTCAACTTGCAATATAGACCGTAAATCGTATATACCCAATTAAATGTCATCAATATTGAAAACTATTCCAATTTACTCAAATAAATTTCACCATCTAAAAAACACGAAACGATATCAAATTTTTTAATGGAATTCATGTATGTAGGTTTGCCAGGGGAAACATAACTTACCGTAAATGCATACCCCATCGCCTCCCAACATTAGTTATATCACACCACATTTTCTTTTACTTAACTTCTCGCATTTTATTACTGATATATATGTACATACATATATCATTTCTTGTTCATCTCATCCATTAAGCATTTCGCAACGAAACATTTAAAGTTAGAACAACAGAATATGTATATGCATATATGAGCTTAGTGCCTGCTCGATCCATCCATCCATCCATCCATTTCAACTGGATTCGTCAGCCATACAGTTACATCCTCCTTTTGCGACTAGGCGTATTGTAAACTCTTAAACTACACGACATGCATACATACATACATAGTACAGTGCGTATCAGTATAATAGATTGGGCAATTCAACATACATCGATTCCTTTTTTTTGTGTGTTTATTTTGGATTTTCTTTCTGCTATTTATTTGCGAGTTTACTAGAAGAAAACATACATTGAGATGCTGATGTTATAGATATATATATATATATTTTGAATTTGTTCTTTACGTTTTCTCTCGACAATAATTAAACTTGTTTGCTTGATATCCATTTGTGTTGTGTACTGCCTTTTTGTTTTAAAATTAACATACATCTACTCCGCCTTGTTTACATTTATAAATATTTATAATATTTAACTCTCTCATTCATTTATTTGATGTACTCATCCGTGTGTGAGCGTGTTCCCATTTGCGTTTTGTTGCCGAGAAACCTATGTATCTCTTCCTACCTTCCTTTGAGTGCTCAACTACTAAGGGTGAAACACTTGATCTGAATAGGATTTTGAGTGTGCGGGGTATGGGGGTACTGTCCAAACAAGTGACCGAAACTTCCGCTGGGATCGTCAATAATGTATCATTCAAATCACTCGCTCCTCTGCCGTCTGTGTGCTTTTGCGTCTTAAAACTAAATTTACTCGCCCAAAGTTATATTTTTTACATTTCCAAAATGTTTTGCAATAATTAAAATTTTAAGTCTTCTTCCATTTACTTGTAAGTGGCTTAATTCCTTCATTCGTTATTATTTTTTTGTACTGCTGCCAGTGTGTGAATTTTGGTTATTTATTTTGACTTCTTCTTTCGCTTTACTTTCTTCTTTTTTGTTTGTTTATTATCTTGCCTTAATTTAGAATACATAATTTTTTGTTTTGAATGTCAATCAAAATAGCTACATTTAGTACGTTTTTAAACTGATTTTTTTATACAAATTTCTCCTTTTTCTTTTGCATAATTTACACACATTTTGCAGAGCTGTCAAGATAACATTTAGCCATTAAAGAAATTAAATGAAAGTTAATGCGTGGGAGCGTCTCTTTCTGGGACAAATTAGAAGTTATATATACACATGAATATATATAAGAGTGGACAGGCGACGACGACATTATGCGAGTGCCTCTGTCGTAGAGTTTAAGATTAACTTCAGATAGCTGTACGAGCACAAATCATCATCATATACTTATAGGAGAACTAGAGTTACTTTTCTTGAACTACGCCGAACGTTGGATGGTGTTGAAACAGCTCTCAAAGGGTGGCAAAGGTTACTTTTCTGCCGCTGTTTGTTTTATTTTGCTTTGTTTGTTTACAGGACCTGGCCCTTCCTCCGGCTTGAAGATGGCCCCCGTCTTCGTTTTATGTCGCAATTAACTGTCGAATAGGGAATGTGATTATACCGAATAACTGATCACTGATGGATGGCTTACCGCTTTTACTGTGGCCTTAATGAAGTCTTTCTTGTCTGTTAGATCAAATTCTGGATATTTCGCATAGACTTGCTTGCAAACTGTTTTCATGGTAATCTCCTCCAAATTTGCTTTATCCAAAATTTCTTTGACATAGCCGCGTATTTGCTCATCCTGCAATAAAAAGTTGGTATGCACACGATTCAAGATCAAACTGGCAATAAGGCGAGAGCTAGCGACTACTCACCGTTGGGAATGCCATTTTGCCCTTTTTGGTTAGCGGCTCGTCCTCGTCGGACTCATCTTTGTCATCTAAATCATCATCCTCTTCCTCGGACGATTCTTTCTTTGATTTTTTTGGTCGACCATCGGCTGGATACCAAGGAGAAAGAGGCAGGTTAAAAAGGAACTAGTGGCTCAAAAGGTGCTTGTGTGAACTTACCCTTTCCAGCTGGTTTTGACTTATTATTAGCTTTGCTATTTCTCGCAGGCGTGGTTGGCTTCCTACTCTTCTTGGGGCGTAAATCCTGCAAAATGGAGATGTGATTACCTTTCCCGCTCTTTGGACCCGTTCACCATGTCAGTTTTGATGCTTACCTCACTTTGGTCGCTGCCAAACTCGGACAGCTCCTCCTCCTCTTCATCTTCGGAAATTTCATCGTCCTCGCTGTCAGAATCTTTGCGTTTACGAGCAGCTGCTCCCCGTCCACGTCCCCGTCGTCCAGCCACGGCAGCTACTGCCGGTCGTCCACGCTTGCCAGTTACTGCTCCGCGCTTGCGCTTCGGCACCTGTTCGAAAGATCCGTGGTTCAAGCACCTGATTTGGAAAGGGTTCAAGGGATAGACTTACATCGCTGTCAGCATCAGAGAGTTCAGACTCTTCTTCTTCCTCAGAGTCCGAGTTTCTTCGCCGACTTTTGCGCGCGGGACGACCCCGGCTGCCACGAACAGACGCGTTGCGACCAGCTTTTCCTGCACCAGCACCACCGCCACGACCGGCATCCGAGTCTGAGTTTGCAGAAGGATTGTACTGCAATTGAGGGTAGAAATTGTAGAAACAAATCTTGGCATCATACGCTGCATTACTTACGTCTGAGCCCGACTCTGAGTCATCGTTGCGTTTCCGCTTGACTACCGTAACTTTGTGCTCGCTCTCCTCAGAGCTAGAAAAGTCAACGTATGCAGACATTTCTGAAAGAAAACGCCACAAAGGTCAGGGTTAAGGATCTCTCGAACTAATGTTTTTTTCTGTCTTACTTTTGCCTGCCGTCGATCGCCGTGGACGTCCGGTAGAATTTCTGGCCGAGCCTCTGCCGCCGGAAGCACCCGACTTACTGCTCTTACGTTTCTTGTCATCCTCGCTGACCTCTTCCTCTTCTTCGTCCAGGTCGTCCTCATCTGGCTCCTCCTCATCTTCATCGCCCTGCTCTAAGCACAGCGATTCGTCGGGCTCCATGAGAAATTTGAGCACTCGCATTACGATTTCATTCTTGCTGCCTTTGCGATCCAATGTAAGTATCTCGCAAATGCTGCGCAGCCCTTTGTTGTCCACCTTCTTGATGGCTTCGAGTTTCTTGTTATATTCTGTCGAGTCCTTGGCAAACTCGAACCCAGCAAAGGATCTCAGATTTTTCTTTACAACATTGTTTTTGCCTTGCGCCCCAAAGCAGAGCTAAAACAGAATCAATTTCAAGTTTAATAAATTGTTTTCGAAAGGGAATTTTCTTCCACTCACCGCATGTAGGGTCTGTAGTCCGTCGACACGAGTCTTGTTGATGTTCTCATTTATGCGATCGATCTCTGCCAAGGCCACGACATTCTCATCGTCCTCAGCTACCTCATTGTTCTCATCCAGACCATCGTCCTCGTCAGCATCTTCTGCTTCCTCGTCCTCGTCATCTTCTTTCTCCACCTTACCATTTTTAGGCTTGGACAATGTTTTCTTGGTTGGGGCCGATTTTTCAGCTCCCGCAACTGTCTTTCCCTTTGCCCCATCCGTGGCGTCACTACTTTTGTGCTTTTCATCTGCAGCAGGTTTGCTGGTCCTGTCGCTCTCCTCATCGCTACCCTTGTCCTCGTCGTCCTCCCCCTCATTCTCTTGGCCATCGCCATCGACATCGTCTTCGTTTCCCTCCTCATTCTCCTGTTTCGCATCCTCCTTCTTTGCATCCTTGCTGCTGTTTGTGCTAACTTTCTTCACCGGAGCAGGCGATACCTCCGTTTTGTCCGATGCGTCTGCATAAGCAAATGGAAAAAAAAGGATGAAAATTGATTGGAAATTTCTTTAAATCAAAGAAAAGAAATTAACTGCTGCAAAAGAAAAATGTCTTCAGCCTTGGGAAGTCCAGAGCTAACTTCATTTAGGAGCGCAAGGAACTATGAATACTGAACACGTTGCTATACCTCGGCCTTTACTACGCAAAACCCCATTGGAAAGGATTAGCATGAACAATAGCCAAGGAAAACGAAAATTATCTTTTACTCTCCCGTGTGGAGATTTCTTTCCACCGCGCGCCACCTCTTTTTTTGTGGGGTTCGAACCATGGATCATCATATCGACAAGAAAGTACGCCGAGCAGTTTAGACGACAGCGCCATACGTAAACTCGGAAAACAAGCAGCAGAGAGCCAATAGGAACACGCACACACATATTTATGCGGGCCGGCGAGCACATGGGCCCCCCTACCAGACACTCTCTGTTGGGGACAGATGAAAATGAATCCATTTCGCCGCGTTGCGAAACGCGCGCAAAATTCATTTTATGATTTTTGTTTTTCTCGCTCTTTCTTCACCAACACCAACGAACACTATTGATACGACATTTGCTACATAGGCAGGTTGTCGTTGTGTGCGCGTGGCTTTTATTTACCTGCATCCGAGTCGGGGGTGGGGGCTGCCGCTGTGTCTCCTTTGGGCTTTTTATCAGCGACGTCATCAGCGGTGGTGGCGGAGGCCCCGTCGTCGTCGGGAGCGGGTGTCGTTGCATCGGACCCCTGTTCGGCTCCTTTGGACTCCTCATCGCGGTCCTCGGTGGCCGCCGCTGCATTCTCCACTGCCTTCGACTCGATTTCCTTATCGGCGGCATTCTCTTTGGCCGCCGTGTCTGCCGCTTTGTTAGCATCCTGGCAATAGAAAGAGTGGAAAAAGATACGAAGTCACATTTTAATTTCACTTGTTAATTTTTGGCGGCGAGTGCCATCTACCATTCGATTTAGTGCGTTTTATTCGGAATGAGTTCGAGAGCTTGTGTATGCGTGTCTTCCACACGACTAGCGCGAGAGAGAGTGAGAGGGAGAGGAGATAGAAATTGAAAAACAACATTGCAAATCTATGAGGCGCGCACGCACTCGTTGTCTCACTCCCACACACTGAAACCTAGGCACAGGCCACAACGACGCCATGTTTAT
Organism: Drosophila obscura; assembly: GCF_018151105.1. Classification (NCBI taxonomy): domain Eukaryota; kingdom Metazoa; phylum Arthropoda; class Insecta; order Diptera; family Drosophilidae; genus Drosophila; species Drosophila obscura. The sequence continues at coordinate 7,450,767 of NW_024542774.1, read as the reverse complement.
ACAAATAAAATGAGCGGGGAGAGAACGATAGTCGGACAATCCGCATCCTCTCTGGAGCCAATATTTGTTGCGCTCTATTAACACTAAAACACATTTGCGAACAAGCCGTTTTTAATGCGCGTCCTTGGCACACACTTTAAACTTTGTTTTAAAACTATTTTCGCAATTTTACGTACCATATTTCTAATGGTTTCTATATTTTTCCGTCAGCCGACACACATTCACATTCACTAGAGGTGTCACGATGGTATCGCATCGCACGCAATAGTGCCTAAAAAATACCAAATGGGAAAGAGGATGCTGTTTTATCGCGATATGATATATTGAAATATTATGTTATATATTTTAAAATATGTACTTACTGATCTTAATAGCTAATAATTTCTGTTTGGAGAGTGCCGTTTTTTGTTTAACTTATATAGATCTAAAACTTTTCCCACAAATTTCGCTTTTCACTATCGAAAACACCGATGGTCATCGCCGCATCGATACTGTATCGATAGTGGCTTGTCGCCAAAAAAAAAAAGCGCGCGTGTTTTGCAGGCAAAACTAATTTGTAAACCGGCGTGACCTTTTTATAAACCATACACATCTATTAACGTACACGCGATTCAGTAAGAACAGACTTGCCATGGGAATTTTGGGCTTATCAAAGCTCATAGCCGATCTGGCTCCCCAGGCCATACGTGAAAGTGAAATGAAGCATTTCTTCGGTGAGTCTGAGTGTGGTGGAACAAAGAACTCGGTTTTAATCCTGATCCTATACTGCACTTTGTAGGTCGCAAGGTGGCCATCGATGCCAGTATGTGCCTGTACCAGTTCTTGATAGCAGTACGGTCGGAGGGAGCTCAGCTGGCGACTGTCAACGGAGAACCCACGTCCCATTTAATGGGCATGTTCTATCGCACCATCAGACTGCTGGACAACGGCATCAAGCCAGTGTATGTGTTTGATGGCAAGCCGCCAGATTTGAAGTCTGGGGAATTGGCCAAGCGTGCCGAGCGCCGCGAGGAGGCGGAGAAGGCCTTGAAGGCAGCCACCGATGCCGGCGATGATGCGGAGATCGAGAAATTCAATCGTCGTCTGGTTCGAGTGACCAAAGATCATGCCCGCGAAGCCAAGGAGCTGCTGTCCCTGATGGGGGTGCCGTATGTAGACGCTCCCTGTGAGGCCGAGGCACAATGTGCCGCTCTCGTCAAGGCTGGAAAGGTGTATGCCACGGCGACGGAGGATATGGATGCGCTGACATTTGGGTCAACAAAGCTGCTCAGGTATCTCACGTATAGCGAGGCGCGCAAGATGCCCGTCAAGGAGTTTAGCTACGACAAGCTGCTCGAGGGTCTGGAGGTCAACAATCGCGAGTTCATCGATCTCTGCATCCTCCTGGGCTGCGACTACTGCGAGAGCATCAAGGGCATCGGCCCCAAGCGAGCCATAGAGCTGATCAACAACTATAGGGATATTGAGACCATACTGGATAACCTGGACACCAGCAAGTACACGGTGCCCGAGAACTGGAACTACAAAGTGGCGCGTGAGCTCTTCATTGAGCCAGAGGTGGCCGATGCCTCTGCCATTGATCTCAAGTGGACGGAACCCGACGAGGAGGGACTGGTCAAGTTCCTCTGCGGAGACAGGCAATTCAGCGAGGAGCGTGTGCGCAACGGTGCCAAAAAGCTGTTCAAGTCCAAGCATGCCCAGACCCAAGTGCGACTGGATAGCTTCTTTAAGACATTGCCCAGCACACCGAATGCCGTGAATGCAGCCAAGCGCAAGGCCGAGGAGGCCAAGAAGAGTGCCAACAACAAGAAGGCTAAAACCAGCGGCGGTGCCGCACGTGGCAGGAGACCCAAATAGTTGTTCTCGTATAAAACGTACAATTTCTTTAATATTAACTTAACCATATTTAAAGCCTACAATTAATATAAAACTACATCAATCTGAGTTTATTTCTAGTTGGTCTTTGTATGAGGTTGGGATGTGGGTGTGGGTGTGGATGTGGAGGGGGACTACAGCAAATACTGTTTGGCCAAGGGCGCGAATAAAGCGTGACTTCCGCACCATGGCGCTTTCTCGTTTGATTTCCTCGTTGTTATTGGCATTTAGCTCCAAAGTGCCCATCATGGAGATCTGTGTAAAGAGAGTAGAAGTGTGAGTGCCTCTATAGGATCGGGGGGATTGGCACTTACCGCCTCCAGTTTTCGACTGTGCTCGCCTCGCTTCGCATGCAGATTGACAATAAACTCCAGCAGCGTAGTGTCCCATATGCAGCTGTAGTACGAGTCCATCGCATCGGTGAAGTTTGAAGACTTTTCGCTAAGATTTTTAAACACAATCCCATAGTCGATCTCCTCGAGAAACTGACACAGGACGGTTGCCTGCATATGACAGCCCAAATTGGCGGCACAGCGAATCATCTTGCGTATAACATAGTCATCCGCCACATTGCGCTGCAACGGTATCGTGCAGTAGTCCGTTCCGGTCACCAAGGCATTTACGTAGCACCGCATGGCTGATTCATTGTTGCCGATGGCCAGGTCCAGATCACCCTTCATTTTTAGCCACGAAATGGTCTGCGGATAGTATGTCAGAGCCTCGGACAGCAGCCACTGAAGCGTCTCGCAAACACTGCGCAGGCTAAAGCTAATGGGGCTGAGAGGATTGCGACAAATTTCACTTAGAGATTGTACCTTTATGATGCATGAACTCACTTGTTAACGCTGGTGGGCCAGAGGTGCATGTATTCACAGCTCAGATCGTTGTTGGGATCATCCTTGAGTATGTTGTGCAGCTTGCCCAGCATGGAGATGGCCAGACCAAAGATATTCTGGTGTCGAACACGTTGCAAGAATGTCTGGAGAGAGCTGCTACCGCCACTAGATGGCGTTGATCGCTTGGGCACATTGAGGAACATGCTCACCATAAGCTCCCACGCATCGCGAGACACCTTCTTGGTGGTCTTCATCTTCTCCATTTCGATGAAGGTGGCTGCAAAGGCTAGAGGTAGTTCGAGCGGACCCGTCCTCTTGTCCAGGTAGAGGAGTGGCGGGAAATCTGTCAGATTGAGCAGCATAACGGCACAACTTTCGAGTATTTCCGGCCGAGGCACTATGGAATCGCCCGCCTGGAGTACACTGAGACACTGCTTGCATCGGGATCCCAGCGACTGTAGGTCGAGCGGTTTCTGGTGCCACTCCTCCAGGGACTGCGTTATTTGGATATGCAGAATCTCCCACGTGAGCAGCTTGCACATCAGCTGGGTATTGCCGGCTATCTCCTGGCGCTGCGTCTCAGACTTTAACACACTCAACATTGACACGGCCTCAATGTAGTCGCCCCTCAGCGCCAGTTCCCGCGCCTTACCGAGCAGCACATAGCTGAAATCCTGCAGGAAGCTCACTGGCATCGCCATGACCATTGCCTTTAGCGGCTGGGGCACATCCCAGCTGGGATTTATGGACCACAGCGGTTTTTCCGGCGCCGTACCACACAGCTTCACCAGCAGAATCCTCACGGTGTTGGCATTCGAACAGCTGATCAGTTGCCGCTCCAGGGCAGCCACGTCCACACGAGTGCCTGCACAGAAACACACAAAAAGGATTATAAATGCGAGGAGCATTAGCGATATCGATTGCCACATACTTTTGGAGTGGCACATCCAGTCGGTGAGCGAGGCCAGAGAGTTGTTGGGCACGGGAGGTGCTGCCTGCAGCATCTGATCGTCCAAATCTTCCAGCTCCTCGACCGTGAAGATATCCAAATCCCGCACGACCTGTAGCAGTTGTTTGGACTGCGGTGGCTGTGCCTGGTGGAGCATGCAGTCGATGAGGAAATGCTTGAGGGCCGACTGTTCCGCCTTGTTGCAGTGGGGCAGCACCTCTGTGAGGGCCTCCACAAGGGGCGGCAGATAGTCCAGCTCGCGATACTTCTCAAAGTACTCCACGCTGCCAAATATGCTGCCCCATTCGAAGATATTTCGCACCATATTGAGGGCAGCCACCTGCAGCTGAAGTTGTGCCGACTCCTTGAGCTGTCCCGTAGAGATGGCGCCCTCAATGTCCAGCTCCAGATTGCGTCGACTGACCAGTGGAATTTCGCGTGCCAGGTTATCCAGCCGCAGAATGGTCAGAATCTCCGCATAGTTGTTCAGCAGCGATTGATGGAAACGCTCCATCAGAGTATGATTCTGAGCGCTGATTCCGCACGCGAGCAGCAGCCCCTCCAGCTCCACGGGCCGAATGTGGCAGAAGTAGAGGGTGGTTTGCGGAGATATCGCCTGCAGGTTGTTGTTGCAGGCGGCAGCCGACTCCCTCGCCAGCACATACTGTTTGGTGTACAGGTAATAGTGGGCCAGCTCGTAGTTGAGTTGGGCACGCAGCTCCTGGGGGCTGATCAGATGCATAATGTCGTAGTTCTGGCCGGTGCTGAGATCATCGCAATGTAGGGTCACAAAGCTGTCGTAGTGGAACACATAGAAGGGCTTGCTGGATGTGCACAGCTGCTGCAGATACTCAATGGAAGGTTGCGTCGGCGACTCCAGGAACTGTTGCAGCTGATCGATCGGCTGGAATCTGAAGGGAGCACTCTCCTTAACGAGCTGCAGCCGCAGCAGTAGGCGATGATATATGGTGAGGGCAAACCGCGCAGCACGCTCGTTCCCAGAGCCGGCTAAGGGACATACAAAGGTAAAGATTATCCAAACTCTTTTCGCTTCAGTTTTTCCATGGGACTTACATATTTTCAAATCAAAGTCACTGGCAAGGGGAATGCTCAGATTGCGGCCATAGCTAATGGTGCAGAGATCACGCAGCAAGGCCAGCTGCATTAGCACGGGCAGGTTCTTCTCCAGCATGTCTAGGTCCCACCGCAGCCATGTGGCAACCTTCAATTCGAGAATTTTCAGGGCCAACTGCTTCCTGGTGAGTTCCAGGCCATTCTCCCCTGGCCACTGCTGCTGCTGCTGTTCCAGCGGTGAGACATTGAGAGCCGCCGACGCAGCGGGCGTGGGGGAATTGACTGCTCCTCCCACAGTGGCGCCCGGCAGGTTTTGCAGGTCGCTTCCAGGCGTCACCACAGACGTTGCCGACGTGTCCGGCGTCACGCTGATGAACTGCATGATCAACTCCAAGGCGCTCGGCTCTGTTAAAAAACGTTAGCTGTGTCACCAGAGCTCCACAAGTGGGACCTTTGCTGCTTACCGGGATGTGTGCGCTGCAGGTGCTGCGTTATCTTGTGCGGATCGAGCAGGAATTCAAACCATAAGACCGTCTCGGCCGCCAGTGGCACCGGCTTGGGTTTGAGCGGATCATCCATTCTGTTTTCTGCCAAATTTTAAAGTCAAAACAAAAATGAAGCAAGCTTTGTAGCAGTGTGACCAGAAATATACCGAAATATACCTTGTAATTTTCATACCGTAAACATACCAAAGAATAAAAAGGGCTTAGCCCACATAAACCCCCTTTATTTAAACAGTAAAAAACCTTCAATTAAGCCGAGGAATATAATACTGTTTGTATATTCTTTTTGTAGATCCATCCTTCCTCTTTAGGTACAAAAAAATATTCCCACGATATATTTCACCAGAAATGAGTTGAGAGAGCGTTGCTCCAAGGAACAATTTCGGTATTTTTGGTGCGCTAAATGAAGTTCGGCGGTAGTTTTAAAAAGCACTTTAATATACCTTCAAATATGGATTGATGAATTGATTTTATATACTTTTATATACAGATATACCGTAAATATACTTAGAACAGTCAAAATACTCCGAAACGTATATAATATGCCGTAAGCGGTCAACCTAAGTATACACTCAGAAATATACCGAAAAATACCTTATCATTTTCAACTATCGCTGCCGTCCGTCGTTTTGCAACACTTCAATTTGTAGATATCTATCGGTTGGTTGTTTTGTTGTAACGGAAACGGAAGTGTTAAAAGCACTTGTATTGTGGTCTCTTTCTAACTAATGCGATTCAAGGCCAAACGCTATTAGGTAAAGAGGAGGAATATATCCCACAGCTTTCAGCAGCAGCGACAAAAATTAATTAATTATAATTTCTTTTATTTATGCTTACATGACTGACACATTTTCGGTCCGTCCGCCTCCTATAAATGTCATAAAATTCTAATTTATATCCCTTTGCACATAAATCGATAAAGAAATTGAAAAAGAAACAACAAACAACAAACGTTAAGTGATCAAAGGGGAGTAGAGGTAGAGTACCCAATCATTTCAATTTGCATAATATATTTTCTGTGGTTCGTTAAAAATGTAAAATAGCTGGGCATTTGGTTAATTTATGCAAATATGTTTGCCGGACTTAAGGCAAGGTGCTCCATAAGTTGGGCTAACAGTCCGTCCTCTCTCTCCCCCTGCGCTCCATCTGCACGGCAAGAAATTGGAAAGATATGGGGGACCCCTTCTTGATAGCTGGCATTTATGGTACACACCGATTTCGTTCAGTGTTTTGTTTGCTTCTCCGACTACTCCCATTTTTATTGTTGTCTCTTTTTAGTGCCGCCTGATCGTGAACTTTATGAGCATTTCATCTCTCTATATTATAATCTGAATCTTAAAAATATTTAACGTTCAATCAGGTGATTTTATGCAAATTACATGTTTCCAATTTCCAATAGGACTGCCATTGAGTGTGTATGTCTGTGTGTGTGTGTGTCTATGGAATTTTTCATCTGCTTACGTTCAATATTTTTTTAGAGTTGGTAAAATGTTTCTAGAAAACAGACAGATTCAACCGAATTAAATTTCGAAATAAGTATAAGCATATATTATTTAATTCTTGGGGTCAAGACGTGCGATAATCTTTTTACTTTGTTGTCTCGGCATTTTCCTATAATTATGCAATAAATTAGGCGCACTCGGGGCAGCGTCGCGTCGAGGTGACTTGAGACTTAATTTTAAATGTCTTCTTCGCATCGGAATTGGTACAAATCTTTTTTATCATCTGTTTCGTTGTTCTTGCGGCACTCTTGCGGAGAGGGGTGGCGCTGTTGCCGGGGTTATGGGGTATGGGGGTGGCCAATAAAAATGTCAAATGCGTAAAAGTGTTATTTCAATTTTCGTGTTAATATCGCCATAAATTTGAATAATAAATTGCCTTCGAAGAAGAAAAACCTTTCGCTGGCCCTGGCTAAAATTAACTTTCGCCTTGAACAGCTCCCCCCAGAAACATAGTTCGGTGAATTTCATACATACATACATACATATGTATGTACATATGTATATATTTTGGTATTGTTGTTGAATTTAAGAAATCTCATTCATGGTTTCCCTGAGTGCTGGTAGGGGACCTTCAAGCACACATACAATGGGGACGATCTGATCTACACTTTCAATAGTTTGGAATCAGCAGAAAAATGCTTAATCTCAGTGGGGTTCAAAGTTGCCGCCAAGGAATGCGCCCAGCACAAAGCGATGGAGCTGTTTTGACGATGTCGACTTTGACTGAGAACTGGGCACTATTAAATTTCAAGTCAATGCTAAATAACATTAATTAAGTGCCTGATCTAGCTGGAGAGTCATCCAGGTTATCGGCCAGCGCCACGCCACGCCACGCCACTCCACAAACCTCACGCTTCACTCGGACAGTTTCGGGTCAGTTTTGTGTCTCAATCTGAGCTTACCATTCCCCGCTTGACGGTGGGTAGGGTACAACGGGTATACACGACAAATCCTTGAAGATAGGCATTTATTTTTTGGCTGATTTGCTCCTATCTTTCGGATTAGCTTGGATCTATTACTGAGTATGGCCCCGTCGAGCACTGGATGGCTGCACTCTGAATATTTCTCGTTTGGTTGCTAGGGGAAACTGACGGACTCGAATCTGTCAAATATTTGCATAATATGCCATACTTTGTTCACAAATTAATGTAAATATCGCTGGGGCGATTGGAAGTCTCGAAAACCAGAAACCACTCGAGCAATACTAACCGCAGCCCGCGCTGTTAGTCGGACCCAAACAAAACCCAAAAACAAAACTCAAAGACAAACGCCCAAAATGCCAAAATGAAAACCAAAGAAACAGCTTTTGAAGCTCCATTGATTGGGTCGTAAATTGTTCTTGGGCCGGAGCGCTGTCTGGCGTCTCCATTGTGAGGCTTATTTGCATTTTATGCAGGTTGATGATGTTCAGCTCGTGCCATTCACAAGCATCGGAACTCAATCCGAAAGTATTTATGGCTTTGGCCCCAGCTATCATCATTCAATAATCTCTGCATAATCTATGCTGACCCAGTGAAAATCCACGATTGTTCCAAAGAGCTACAAGCTACATTTTCGGTGCCTTTCGGGATCTATTATATTGAAGGGAATCAATTGAATAACCTTCTTCAAGAATCTTAAACGTGTAGAAATTTCTTTTGAAAATGTAACTGATATTAGAGATCAGTATTTGCCCCACTCCAGATCTAGATCAGATATGGGAATGGTCTTTTATTAGTTTTCTCGGCTATTGCGAAAGTGTTCTAGCATCCTGTATGGTGCAGAACATTTCAGTGAGTTCTCATTTTTGAAATTTTTGTTCGCTTTTCTCCTATAGATGTTATTAATAATGCCATAAATTAACTAAATTCATTGCTATTGCTAAATCTTTTTACGTTTTGTATGAACTGCTCGCCAGAGCAAGCGACAAAAAACCACGAGGAAATATCTTGAAAAAATGTTGAAGGAATGAGAAAAGTTTTCGAAATGTATTCTGTCTTTTTTTTTTCTATTTCATTGCGGGGAAAATTCATGTCTGTCGTCTGATGGCAGGCGGCATGGAAACAACGACACGAAAATCTTTCAACAACAGTTGACAGTGCCCCGCACATACGGTCGGACGGACGGACGGTCGGAAAGGCGGACAGAGGACGGACATCCCCGTACACCTACGCAGCTACTCCGCAGAGATGGGAGGGGTGGCCGTGGCCAGGCAGCATCTCTCCCCAACTGAAATGAAAATTGTGGCGAGCTTTTCTGCCGCCGTGTCGCCGTTGATGGCTTCTGAAATGATGCAAAAGCGAATGTTGAGAAATTCTCTTCTTACTTTTGCCAGTTAAACGGGGGAACGCCGAAGATGGAATACACTGTAACAACCACTTTAATATCTACTGAGGATCTTAGCTTTGACTTTAAATTAACATTCTTCGGATAGCGTAGCCAATAGGGTAGGGTAGGGTAAGTTCTCCAAGTTCTGTTCTTTTGGCCGATTTCATGCCACCCTGCCATAAAGCAGAGTAAACTGAAAATATCTTTGTCGCCGTCAGGGTTCAGTGTGTATGTGTGCTTGTTGGGTTGTTTTTTGGAAAACTATTTCAAAATGTGATGGCATTTTTTTTTAGATATTCCTCGCTGTCGCCACAATGAAAGTTGTTAAACATTCACACATACATATGCATACGTGCATATGTGTGGCGGTACATTTAGTGCTTGTTGGCTGTCGCATTCTGCTCTCATTTTCATTTTCATTTTCTGGCATCCCCCAGATACCCCCAGGGACTAGAGAGTTGTTCCACAAATGTCATGCCAGGTCCTAAACAGTCTCATTGGTATCATTTTCAGTGTAATACCAATCACTAAGAGTGTTCTATTTTGATGATCCCTTCAGAAATTAGTCTCAAAAAGATCTATGGAATGAGTTAAGAGCGGATGAATTGGATCAGCCAGAATAGTCCCAAGTGATCCGCTAAAAATGAAAAGATCACGTCGCTATTCAATCAGTTCCATCGCAGACCACGCATAAAGAGTGATCGATTGAATGAACTGCCAGTGAGTTCTGAATTCCCATCCTATTCATTGAAAGTTGTTTCAGCTTCGCTTCGAATGGCTGGCTGTGGATCACGCTGACGATCAATGAGGATGATAATAATGATCATCTTCAGATTGCCAGTCACCTGATTTGGTCTTAACGTTTTTTGTGTCTCTCTGTAGCCATCAAGCAGCATTAATAGCCGAAAAAATACACCTTGCCAAACAAAATCAAATTCGAAAAAAACTCAACAACAACAAAAATACAAAACTAAGTAAAACAAACTGAAACGATCGTGTCTTTTGATGGCCCAGCAATGACACACATTTGTCAAAACGGGGGCTCACTTCAAAAGGCCCCGCGGAGTCAGAGACACGAAAGAGAGAGTCAAACAATAAAGAGAGAGAGAGAGAGAGAAGAGAAAGAGAGTCAGAGAGAGATGGCTGAATAAGGTGCAAGACAAAAGCGGAAAAACGGCAACAAGTGAAAGATAAATGTGCTGGCCATCAATTGTCAACTGCCAAACAGAAGGAGATCAAGTCAAAGAGGATGGAGGATCATCAGGGCTGATGGATTTCCACTTGTGGTGTGGAAATTCTCGCACAATGCTCTGCCATTTCCATCCATCTTGATCATGATCATCAGCATCATGCCTGTCTCTGTCTCTCCTCTCTTTCCTCTCTCACCACGATGCCACCATCCCCATCCACCATCTACTCGCACTACTTCTGGCCTTGTTAAGTCACGAGTTCTTTTTCGGGGTACGGTATGGTTATGGTACCTTCAAGTATTCCATTTTGACTTTTCTGTTCTGTTCTGTCAATACACGTGTATGCTGAGCAAATATTACGCTAGACCCTGAGTGGAGTTACCTTCTATTATCCCCAGAGACCCCACTGCTCCACAGCTCCACCAGAAAACAGCTGGAAAAGAACAAACGAAGGAGCCAACACACATTTGTTCAGCTCGTTATTGAAACAGTTGGCACTCGACTCGATTCGACTCTACACGATTTGATTCGATTCTGTTCCGTTCCGTTCCGTTTGGCTTTCGACTAAACCCGTTCATGGACGACACTCAGGTGTATTTCTTTATTTGTCGAGTATGTGCCAAACACCTTCGACCCTGGAGCAGGAACTGTTTGATTGAGAGAGATCGTCTGAAGAGACTTGAGGCTTGATCTCGTTACCGCTTTGTTCTTCTGGCAATGCCTTTTACTCTTCAATAAAGTCTGGCAATGCCTGGTTTCTCTTTTATCATTCACTCTAGCCCAGCCAGGCGGATCCCTTCCCTCTATCAATCCCCTCTGAAGGTTGTATATATATATATATAGAATGGGGGGAGGGGGACAAGCCACTTGACTCGCCGCTTTGTCCGTTAAGAATTCAAATACAAAATTTGAATGGGGGGATTCCAGGTAGAAACAGGTAGCAGCAGCAGCTCCATTTGTATATACATACTTGCATGTACATATGTACATACATATGTCTGTGGCGAGGGGCCGCACTTATTAGTCTGTTAGTCTGTCTGCACTTGAATAAATCCTTCAGCAGGCTCGTCAAAATGTGTTTACCATGAAGAGCGTAAGTGGATTTGACAACTGTCAACCGATCGCAGTGGTCGCTCCCCTCCCTTCCTCCTTTCCTGCTCTGTGGTCGCTGGCCTGCATGCTAATGACGGTCTGTGGCAGGGTCTGCGGCACTGTGGCAGTTGTCAGGCTTGTCTGTGTCCGCTTGGCAATCCCATCATAATTTGTACATACTCGTACACACGAGTATATTCCTCATTAAAATCCAATAGCAAACAGTGAAAAAGAGCTGTAAAAGAAGATAAACAGGATCTATAATACAGCTGAGAAGAATCCTACTGAGACCATTTTTATTTTTAACTTTAATTGAAATTCCCAATAGTTTGCTTGACTTTAGTCAACTTTGACCCTTCTCAAGACACTTCATAGCTTGGGGAATTAGTCACATACCCATACACACACACACACATACACCATAGACCCTGATCCACAGGTGGCTGGGGTTGAAAATTTATGAACATTTTTAATTAGTCCGCGTCTAGAAGGCAACTAATGAATTGGCTCGAAGCGCATTGGCCATAAATTTTAATTATGCCTCCAGCAACAAAATATCGCAGAGTCGCGGAGTCGGGGAGTTTTTTTTATGTTATGCTTCGATTTTTTGGGTACCGTTGTACTACCGAGGAGTCAGTGTCCCAAAATTAGATATTCAAAATAGCCATGGGACCCACTGACTCGTAAATAAGAAACCATAAACCCCAAGCCAAGATGGTGATTCCATGGTATCGCCAGGTTCGGTCCGTTGCGGACCATTGACCTTATCGGGGTCCGTTCCGTTCCGTTCAGTTCCCCTTCTCCGCTTCACCATTCCCAGATTCATGCAAGTCAAGCCTGTCCTCTCCCCTCTCAAGCATAATCTTCTGAGTAGACAGTTGTCCTAGTCGACGTGTCGAAGGTGTCCAATTTCTTTGCCTATAGCATTTTCCTTCCCTTCTTATCGACAATCGCCATGTGTGAGGACTTCACTGAGGATTCAGCGTGAGAAGCTGTTGACACAAAAGGAAGAGTACTAGGAATATGCTAAAAAAAAACAGCTAAATGTTTCTGGTTTCTATTAAGCCAACAAAAAAAGATAAAGTTATGGTGATTAAGATGAGATCTTTGCTGCTATTTTTGTATAAATAAAAGTCAGCTTTACTTAGACTTAAAAGACTTCCCATAGAAGTATGGAGCACGTCATTCCATCAGCATTTCTTTCTTTTATTATTCTACCTATTATTCGAATTATTCCTTAGTTCTTTCCTCTTTCAAATAGTTCATTGAGTGCTCACAATGCGATTAATTCTTTAAACTTCCTCTTCAGACTCCGTTCCCACTCCATCTTTCGCTTCCTTCCCCACTTATCCTGTTGCCATTATTGTTTTTATTGCGAAACGTAAATCACACAATTTGTCCTAAATAAGTCACGTCTGCATATTTGAGCTTGAGCTTGAGCTCTGCCTCGGATGCAGAGTCCCAGGCTTAAAGGGTTTTCAATGCAAAGGACGCTGCTGCGCTGCTGTGGTGCTGCGGTGCGATTGTGGTCCATTGTTTTACCCTTTCTCGTGTCTGGTTTTTGCCATCTTTTATTTATGAAGTCCGAATCGCAGTCCCAGGCCAAGTCCAAGGGCTTGGGACTGCGATTCCGACTGCTCCTTGTGCATCCTTTTTTGGGCATGTGGCGCGCTCCACCGTCCACCTCCATTGTGTCCATGTGTCCGTGTGTGTGTTCCCTTTTGTTATCGGACGTGTTGTATCTTGGGCTTGTAGCTCTTAACCAATTGCCTGGCACTTTGCGGCAGACGTTTTAACAGGCCATAAATCTGAGATGCTCTGAGCATGCGGCTAGCCACCAGACGTCTGACAGCACTTAAGCAGTTTGATGACTCAAGCCGATCCATCCATCCATCCATCCATCCCATCCATCGATGCAGCGGATGGAGCCACAAATCGAAAGTTCAGTTCACAAATATCCGATCCACTTGTTGCTGCGTGGCGTGGCGTGGTGGAGTTCCCTTCCGGCCTGCCTGCCGCTTGGGGATTAAGCATACTTATAAACATTTATTTGTATATTCATTATGCTGTCAGGGTCGGTGGTCGGCGGACGGTGGACGGTGCGCGGCAGTGCACCAGTGCGGTTCCTGTGCTGCGCGGTGTTGTGCGCGTGCGCACCGAGAAGACGGCGTTCATAAATTTTTCACACCCCATGATTATCGTGCAGAGTAGTGTAGTGGCCCATCGTCTGGCAATGGGGCTGTGGCGGCGTAAACCACTTGGGCGAGCCGCAATTGCATTCGGACTCTTTTAATAATAAATACTTAAGCCTCTTCTCTGCCAGAGTCGTCGTCCCGAACCCGAATCCAAAGTTGAACCTGTTCCAAGAGCCAATGCCGCATTGGCGTTTTTTTTTATGCTTATGAATAAATTCTTTGCGCATTCTCCCCGCCGATAAGCTTCTCTCTTTCTGCTAGCGCCGTTTTTCGTTTCCTTTCTCATACCCCCGCGTTCTTTCGATAAGCTTCTCCATGCTCTCTTACGCTCCCTCCCCCTCTCTCTCTCGCACTCGCTCCCACTGCTAGCTAGCGCCGTTTGGTTTCTTCATTTATTTTATCGACGTTGCGCTTGGCAGCCTTTGGGCATTTATCAGCAGCCTCTCTCTCTCTCTTGCGTCTCTCCCGATACTGCAATTGATTGCCTCTCAAGCTCTCTCTCGCTCTCTCTGCTGTGCATGCATTTTAAATGGATTTCCGACCAAAGTTTTGGATGCACTGCTGTGGGTCCGCGGCGTCCCAGAAGGCCTCCCCTGCTCGCCTCTTCCACCAATTGATTTTCGATTTCTGAGGCAACTTCTAATCAGTTTTCAGAATTCCTGGGAACGCAGCATCGCTGCTGAGTCAAGTGCAGCCAGGCAGGCCGGCAGACCGGCAGACGATGGACGAAAAGCCAAAGCTGAAACCTACACGCACTTAATTAAAAAACAACTATGGCCAGGATGTGGAGGCCTAGATGATGTTGCGGATGGGCAGAGGATGACATGGACTGTCCGTGGGCCAGTCAAAAAATACGGCAGCTGTCATCCAACGTCATAAGCGGACAACGTGCACTTGTCACTGATCCTCATCCTCCACTACTCCACTGCTCCCCTGCTGCCGCTCTTCAAGCCATTATCTCTGGCTGTCCGACGGTCGAGCCGAGCCATTGAAACCCTTTATTTGTTCGCTGCTTTTAAGCAAATTACAGCTTTGGCCATCGTGCAGCGGCGAGCAGGTTGGCACTGGCAATGGCAATGGCAATGGCGATGGGGCTGCCTGGCTGGCTACCTGCAGCTCAGCGAGGCAATCACATTGCCATGGGCAATGAGCTTTTTTGGTCCGACCTGTTGCAGCATTGCATGCATGTTGCGTGAGTGAAAGGCGACGCGAGGCGACGCAACGCGCCGCCAAGGAAGAAGGAACACGATTGTTAATAATTTGCATAAGCAGCCAACGCCAGCCAGCAGAGTGGAGTGCGACGATCTTTCGCTTTTAAACAATATATAACGATAATAATCGATTTGCCTATCGGCTTTCGTTGCTTCCCATTCCTGCCTCCCTGCGATTAAACTATCCTGAAAAGCAATCGCAGAACTGCAAGTCGCAAGTTCAACAAATTAGTGATCGGATCATAAGTGTTTTTTCTTTCGTTTTCTCCATACGAGTGTACCCCAGGTGCAGGTCTCACAGCATACAAAGTCCAGCCACGCCATGGAACACTCAGGCCAATTGGTTGGAAACTCTCCTCCACCAACCTCTGCACCAGCCACGTACAGTTAAACGCTTCACCTGTTCGCGCAAGGCGTGTGCTTGTCTTGCCATTGCCATAACTCTGCCTGCTTCCCCTCGCTCTCTCTCTCTCTCTTTAGCTTAACCCAGGCTTGGATTTTGCCCAGAGAGCGATAGAGAGAGAGAGGTTTTGGTCTGGTCTCCGTCTCTGCATGGGCAAGACGCGCGTGCTTCCTTGCCTGACTGCCTGACTGCCTCTGCCTCTGCCGACTCTTCAGTTGGACGGTTGGAAACGGAAACCCGTTTCGATTATGAAAATTCCAAGCATTAATAACTCTGTTGCTCTCTGTGGCCTGCCTGACACTCTCTTCCCTCTTGCCGCACAATTCTGCGCTATAAATAACAAGCGGAAAATAAAAAATAATAAAAAAGAAAAAAAACATTCGCATCTGATGGCCAAACGCAAGCCGACTCGAGTACACTGGCCAACAAAACCAAACAGTAGCTGCTGGCCAAGTAAATGAACAAATTTTTACCTACCCCCCACCCTACCCCACCCCACCAAACCACACCAAACACCATTTAATTTGCACTTGTGTGCAACAGAGTCAGCTGCGCGGGTTCAAAAGTCTGCCACCACAGTCATGCTAATAATATGTGTACGAGTACAGCAACGCTAAGTGTAGCCATTACACTGTTCAGCATCAAAATTGAAGCGGTAATGGAACGGAAAGTTGTACCAAAAATTATTTAAATAATTATAAAAATATTTTAAATGGGATGCTTTATGCCCTATGCCCTATATGTAATGTAAATCCTTAGAGACTCTGATATATTATCCATGTCATATGTAGTTCCATTCCCAGCAATATTGGTTCGGATTGGCATGTGTGTGTAGAAGTGCCATCCTTTCTGGTTTTCCCCTTTAGACAAACTTAGCTTGTTTGTTGGCCAGTGCTGCCATTAACCTGTTGCTTTGCTGTTCTTCCACTTTCGAGCTAAGGTTCATTGCAATTTCTATGCAAATTTATATTATTTTTTACGTGTTAAGTTTATATGTACATATAGTTATAGTTGATGGCTGTTAGGCGTCTGTACTGCCAGCCATATGTACGGGTATATCCAGCTGGGATGGGGCGTACAGTTCACTTATAAATCAGCTGTTCATGCATATTCATGACGGCTTGAACAGCCTCCGCATGTTGATTCTTGTCTTGGCTAATTGTTCACTGAGCATCCGCCAACAGTGTGGAGCATTGAGGATGATGGGAAAGGAAACATGGGAGCAGGAGCATAGCATCCATCTCCTCTAGTAAATGTCCAAAAATTCCTTAGACTCCGCCGTCCATGTGGTGGCGACCAATAGTCGTCGCACCACACCAGAAATTTGTTCAGCAACATTTACGCTAATTATTCCATTAGTTCAACTTAACGAAAAAGCAAAACAAAACAAAAAAAAAAGAGAGCTTAAATAGAATAACCAGGCTGAAAACGTTAACGTTTTTTAATTACCAAAACCCGAACGGACGGGGCCGATTAGCCACACACGCGTGGCCCCGCCAGGTGGCGCTTTAGTTGGCCCCAATACATAACTATAGAGTCGGTATGTACGGGCGGGCTGGCGTCCGTCCGTCCATGCGTTTCGGATAACGAATGCAAATTGCAGGCCAAGTTATTAATGGTTGCCAGCTCGTACGCGTAGCTCGACGAAATATGCTTTTATGATAATGACATTTCACAGTCTATAGTCCAACACTGGGGTACAAGTGCGACTGGCAGTATGTCAATATGTACAAAGTAATTGGGTAATTTAGTCGGGTGTTTTTTCCCCCCCGCCCCCGCGGGATTATCTATGCTGGCGCGTAGCGGGCATAAAAGAAAACAGAATGCGAGCATGTATTTTGTGGAATGACAAACATTTTATATTTATTTCAAATTCTTCAATCCAATTAAAGGTTATTCTTGCATTGCAGGTACAGTCTCGGAGTGCACAGGCAGGCAGGCAGGCAGGCAGGGGCCAAAAAGCTCACTGACTCTGGGAACAATGCTAATTTGATGCACCCCAGCGACGATGCTGAATCAGCGGAGCGATGCAATGCAATGCGACGCGACGCGATGCAGTAATTCCACCGCATGCCCAGTCCTAGGCCCCTCCCAGGGCCAGCGCTAAAGAGCAGGCGTGTCACGGAGCCACCGGTTGCACACAGTAGCTGTAGCTCCACTCAATGTGCCCATGGAGCGGTGGTCGGTGTGGGGTGGCTGGGGTAAGAACGTTCAATTACCTGTGGCCAAGAGAGTGAGAGAGCAGTGTTAGTTTCGCTAGGCCGGGAAACTCCATGTGCATTCTTTTGGGGTGCTCTGACTGGCTCTGCCAGTGGCACGAGTCACAATCGAGTCTCCTTCCTTCCACGTTTGGTCCAATTCTCATTCCTGTTTTAGGGGGCAAGCAATCAATGCAATCATCTTGGGCAGGAAACAGCTTTCATGGCCCTTGATTATGAGCCATGAGCATGCATTTCTTTCCCATACAGTTTCCCCTTCACTCTCTGCACCACTTAACTTTACCTGTACCTGTACCTGTGTACCTGTGTACCTGCACCAGTGTTTGATCAATTTAAGATAATAGTTATTTTATAGTTACTGCTCTAAATTAAACCGCACTACAGTTAATTGAATTTCCTATAAAAGCGATTTAAGCTCCTTTTACAATCATAAATTACAGATTAAAGTGGTACTTCGGTGCATTAAAGTGGAATCTAAACCATATGTTAACCATCGGTTCTTTGAAATTTCAAAATAAAATTGTTCCAATCACAGCTCTAACCGCTATCCGGAATAATTACTCGTGAAAATTTGTCTCAGTTTCGTACAATATTCTCATCTTGTGGGTATACAGTGTATATATATATACTATACACACTCGCAAGTAAGTAGATGCTGGGTGAAATGAGCTAGCAGAAAAGATCATTAACGGACAGTTAAGAGCCTGAAGCGAAGCTCAGATGGGCCGGCCTCCATCTATGCTCTCAGCTTTTCCCACATACTCGCATCATCAGCACAGCACCACAGACTCTGAAAGGTGACTACTTATAGTCGTATGAATGTCGGGGCCGGTGTGTGTGTGTGTATGGTTGTGTCTGTGTTTGCTGCATATCTTTTACGAGTTTTCGACTTGGCTAGTTAAGGTTTTGAACCTGTTCTTTTGCTTACAGTTGCCTGCTCTGCGCTGCGTTGCGTTGCTCCTTCTATCCCTCTTGTTTTTTTTTTTTCAGAGATCGCTCGCTATTATTAACGATCATTATGAAGTTTTAACTTAAGTGGTCAATTAACATTTGCATGCCTGAAATCGGAATTGGAATTGGAAATTAGTGTATAACTAATTAATGCACAACGAGAGAAAAAGAGCCAAACGAAAGAGTGGACTGGAGTGGAGTCGGAGTGGAGTCGAGTGGAGTCCCAAATGTTCGCACCGATCTTCTTGGAATCAACTTACAAGTTTGGTTCATTAGGGGGGGGCACACAACCAACGCGTTGTTGTTGATGAAGTGTTAAAGTCCGGCTGGGCCAATCGAATGCATTTTGGGGCAATTTAAGTTTACTGTGACACAATCCATTCAAGGAGTGACAGAGCATGACGCGGTACAAGCCCCAGTTCTCCGTGCTCCGTTCCCCGTTCCCGTTTCATATATGAATCTAGAGCTTGATTGCTTTGTTAGCCTTTAATTGATTTACGCCCATTCATTGCCCCCTTCCCTTCCCCTGCTGCAGTTCATCATCATCATGTTTTTCATTTCTTTTCTTTTCGTTCGTTTTCCTTTTGGTTTCGCTCTATTATCATGTCAAGGCATATTATATTACACCCCGTCCGTCATTTATAAATCATGCTCAATATTTTGATTGGAGCTCATTTCAGTGGCAGCGCCAGCGCCCCTGTGTACTCGTATCTTTCTCTGTTGCTTGGCGGAGAGATACGGTAGTGGTGATTTTTTTTGTGTTTGGGGGGCGACAGACGGCAGCTTTTGTGGCATGAGACAGTTATAAGTGTATCAGTTATCGAAGTTAGTTAGTTTATTTCCGTATTCCAGCCATTGAATCTACTCTTATTTCACAAAATCTTTCATTTTTAGCGGGAATTGCTGGATCTAATCGTCGAGATATACATAGTTAGTGTAGGTTACCCCACTAGCGTGGTCTTAGACACAGAACACACACACCAGCACACGTACTTGTGGTCCGGCGTCCATGATTAGATACTCTAGCCTCAGCCCCCGATTAGATACTGCTGCTCCTCTGCATACATACATACATATATGTACACACATATATTCGTAGAATATGTACTCGAACACTACAATTCTCAACGCTGACGACGCTTTGGACATTTCTTCCACTTCTCCAAAACAGAGAAATTGCCTCGAACCGATCGGAAAAACTGATATCAGCTATTACTATATTTTTGGATCTCTAAGATGATTACCATTGGTCAATAGACATGGGGTTCACAGCCCAGACTGACAGACTTTTCAAGTGTTCTTCTGTGTGTTTGGAGCCACATTCTCGCTGCGGTAGCAACTCCAGCCAACCCCAAACCCCAAATCCAAATCAGATGTCAGATGTGAGATATGCAACGATATGAAATTCATTTCAACGCTTACGCTTGCCCCTCGAGCCATCCATTCAATCGACTGTCAATGGGCGTTTGCCGGCTGGAATTGTTTGGCTTTTGTTTGACTTTGAATCGATCGTTATTGGTTTTCAAGCGGGAGAGTGCTTTTTGGGATGTGGTTTGAATGGTGTGTAAATGGTGACATTATCATGTGGCCGGCCATGTGTGTGGATACCGCAAGTGTTCTGGTCACAATTTCGATTAGCACTCGGCCTGAGGACTTGAAGTGCTGTGGTGTGCTGTGCTTTGCCCTGCCCTATCGAGTATTGCCTGATTTAATTTTTTAGATTGGCCGATGATTGTTGCCTTGTGAAATTGCCGCTGACTTGGCACCTTTTTTCTGCCGCTGATTCGACCATTAGATCGCTTAGAATATTCTCAAAAGAATTATGAAATAGCAAGAGTAGTTTAGGGCTTGGCCAGTCAGATTTATTATGAGTAGATGTTGTCTGTATGTAAGAAAATATGTGCGAAAAATCAAAGCCAGCCACCACCAATCACCTTGCACAAGGTCGGAGTAAATTCTTCTAGATTCTACATACAAATATGCTGCAAATAAGGGGATCTAACATATCGCAGCTCCCAGCAATGAATCGAATGCATTATCAGAATGAGAATTAATCTACGGCGTTCGGCAAGAAGCCTCCCACTGATTTAATTGATTTATACAATTTTTAATTGGAAGACTCCAAAAGGGGTGGGGTGGAGAATACATATTTCAACCGGGAGCAATACGTGTATTTCATTAGAGTCGCTCCTAAGTTCATTAACAGGTGTTATATTCGTTCTGGTTACGTTGGTCGTTTCGTTTCGTTCGGTTCCGCCATTGGGGATCGTTTCCACCAGACGACCGCAGCTAACGCATTTTTTGTTTCCCTGATTAGATTAACCCCCTCTTTACAGAGAGGCTCCCGCCGTCGTCGCCAAGTAAAGCACCCAAGCAACACCAACTACATAAAAATGAGTACCACTGTGCCAAGAAACAGTAAAATTTAAAAGCCTGTAAACGCTTTTACGATCCCTATTCCTTGGTGTGCATTACGAGTGTGTTTTTGGGTCATATATCTCCCCCTATAAATGTTTGCCTTCTATGCATGGGCTTTCTCACTGCCCCCCACCCCCTCACTGAGACCACCATAGACACGTTGCTCTGGTCACTCTTGACAATAGCTTCGGTTGTGTTTGTCATACACACACACAGTACCATGTGTACTATGGATGTTGTGTGAGAGTGTGAAGAGAGAGAGAGAGAGAGAAAAGAGTGCATGTCTCTCGGGGCGAGATCAGCATCCAATGCTCTTCCACCTTATCAGCAAAGGCGTGAATTAAATGCAGCGAATTGCAAGCAAAAGAATACGAGTACAAAAGGGGAATATACCAAGTACTGGCCAAACGAGGCAGCAGCTGCTTTATACATACTATCTGTTAAATATTTGGTATACATAGGATATATAATCCAATCTGCAAGGTGATCTGAACAGGTACGACTTAAAGTTCCGCACAATTATGACGGCCATAAACCAATGAAAGGTAAATGTAAAACGAACTTTGCTCTTCGATTCGATCACGTTTCTGCAATTTGTAGGCATTTAATTTTTTTCCATTTTGGAAGATTATGTCCGTTCATATCTGGTTTCACATTTCTATAATTTCGGATTATGAACACTTAACATGGACAGGAAAAAAAACGAAACCCAACCTGATGCTACGGATAGTTAGCTATAATCGTAAATCATGGTGGAGGGGGGAAGGGTAAGGCAGGAGGAGGATAGCATCATAAAAAGTGAATTTTTGTCACTAAAATGCTGAAAAGAAGAAATTAAGAAACGAAACGCAAGACGAAAAAAGAAGCGGAACCATAAAATATATTTTTTATTGGTTCCTCTTCTGCCGCCCGTTCCTCCGTCCACGCTGTCTTCTTTCTATAAGGTTTACCTGCACACAAACACACACCATCCTCTGCCCTCCCCCCTCTTTCCCATGGGCGGCGCCGGTCGACCGTCGACCAAAAGAGGGGCCGAGTACAGATCTCTCTCTCTCCTCTCTTTCTGTCTCTTACTGATGTCATCCCAAAACGCGTCGCGTAGCGTAGCATCTTGTCGTTGCTGATGCTGCAAAAAAAAGAATTTATGACCATTTCTCTGCCGCCGCCTGTTCATTTATCCACATCGACATCCAGCAGCTCGCTCTCGCTCTGGTCTGTCGTGCTCTCCGTCCTTCCTTCCGCTGTGATCTCTTTTTCGGTTTTCTACACGCACAATTGAAAAAAACTAGTTTTGTACGCCTTGTTTGCTCTTCTTGGGATTTATGATGGATAAGGACACGGACGACATCTTTACCTGACAGTATTAGAGGTATCTAAAGGATCTAATGCTGCCCGGTAAGATGTGAACAGATGTCCTTGCGAATAGCAAAACGTGTTTTCGTCACAGCACTGTTTTCGTGTTTTCCGTTTTTGTTATTTTTCATTATTTTCTCGCTTTTTTATGTACATATTTATTGCCGGGAATTCTTGTTAATTATTATCGAGTGCGACGGCTCAAAGTTCCCAGTTTTCGAAAACCTTGGAACCGCCGCTCGTTTCCCCGATAAGAAGTTTTTTTATTCTCTTCGAGCGTTACTTATAATCGGTTTAAGTTTTTCGGTTGGGATTATCTTCGGCTCCGTCTGGGGCTGGGGTCTGCGCCAAAGCAAGGGCCTTGAAATGTATTGATTTTTCCCTTGGCTCAAAAGTGGGTTGACAAACCCACTCAGTTAAGTACTACGAAGGTTGTGCATTTTCTCGCGTGTGTGTAAACTTTAACTTTGTACCGGCGCGCGTGATGCTGATGCTCCCTGAGAGACGAGACGAGGCGGCTGGGGAGGCTGAGCGCGATGAGGAGGGCGAGACGCCTACTTGGACTCTTTCAAGCAAATACGATGGAAAGTGTACAGAACTATGTATACACACACATGTTCATACGTGCATGTGTTTTGTACATCTGGTATTGGAGACTGGAACTGAACTCGAAAGAGTGTGGAAGCGATGGCGCTATTTAGTTGATGTTATTTATAATTAAATTGAAGCTGGCGCCAGTCGGACACCCGATAAATGCAATTATTATTACTTTTACGAGTGGAGCACCTATACACACACACACACATACACGCACCCGAACACACAGCACAGGGGGAGATGGGGGTGTTTGTGCTTGCGATTTGTTGGAAATGACAGCTTTGCTGTGACACAGTTTATTGAATAGCTGTTATTCTCTTTTTTTCGGCCACCGGAAATATGCACAATAACGCCCGCGCGGCAAACACACAAATATGTACATGTGTAGGTACAGGCCGTCCACGATGTGCAAGAGCACTGAAGCTCCACCAGAACCCCACCGGCGGGATCGGGCGCCAAAAACGAATTAACCGAACGAATCGAAAAATTGAAAGCTCCGAGCGCCGGCATGGCTCGGCATGGCTACGATCTTCGGTCCGATCGCGCGAACTGGTTGCATGCAACATGTTTGAGGCAGCGCTGCCTGCTGTCAGTTACGTTTACGTGTCTTTGTCGCCACGTAACGGTTGTCTCTGTGTCTTCGGTTGGGGCTTGGAAAAAATGAAGAACAGAGTTATTATGCCTCCGATCCGATCGCGCAGACTGGTAGCATGCAACATGTTTGAGGCAGCGCAGTCTGCCGCCTACCGTTACGTTTACTACTATTTTTGTCGCCGTCGTAACGGTTTTCTCTGCTTCTTCGGCTCGGGCTTGGAAATAATGAAGAGAAATGCTCAATTATTATGCCTCTCACTCACACCTCTTTGGCGTATATTTCAGCTGGAAACATTCTTGAAACCAACCCGCTGCCGCCTTCCCTTCCCTATGCCCTGCTCCTGCTGATTTTTCGGCGATTATAAAATCGTGACACGAAGCTTTATTTCCGTCGGCGATTGCTTTCATTAACACATTGGGGGGAATGTCTTGTGGTTTTTTTCAGACATTTTAGTGTGTTTCAATTTTGGAAAATTTGACTAATAGCTGGTGCTGTTAATGCAAATCTCTGAGTCATGAGCCTTGTCCCCACGTCCACGTGTTGCCGTCCGATGCTGGAAATGTGTGAAGCACGCGTGGGCCTGACCGAGGTGTTAAATTCTTCACTCGCACACGCACACGGATGCAGAGAAATTTGAATTCGTTAGGTGTTGGTGTGAGCGTTCCGTTTCTTCTTGGTTTCTGGAGAGCTTCTTCGGGATTACACTGGACACTTGGGGCAGCACGCGGAAAATTGCAACTGACCGAGAATCCGGACGCGCACTTGTCTGTTTGGCCCTTCTTTGGATTTCCTCGAAGTTTATTTTTTTGTGAGTGGTGACTGCGGACGAGGAGGAACAGACACGTCCGTCAGAGCGCGCGATCAAAATTTGTCTTGTCATTGAACGGTTGTAATTTTTTGTACACCCCTCTCTAGCGGTTTAAATGTGATTGCGTTTGGTATGAGTATTATTAAAGCGCGAACGACGTCAGACATGTTGGCTCTCAGACAGCTGTTCTATTCGTTATCGCTCTCTTTCTCTCTCTCTCCGGCGCCGCTTCTGGCTATATTTTTTGTCGCATTTCTATTAGCTTACCGTTTGATGTGTTTTTGTTGCTGTTGCCGGGTGTGCACATTCTAGCCATCTCGCTTTGGCACGCTGTTTGCTTTCATGCCTGTTGTTCCGTTTCGTTTGCTAGCTATCTATCTCCCTCTGAGCGAACATGTTGCACCGCATGGTTGAGACGACGACGGTACGTTAAGGTTGCTCGTTTTCCCCGTCGCTACGCACTCCTGGAAAAACGTAATAGGTCATGTGGACAATTACGTGGTATTTCGGCTGGCGAAAGTGAATCTCTGTCATTTCTGGTTACTCTTTATTGTTTCCTTCGCAATGCAATGCAATAATTTCTACCCGTCTGACGACTGGACCAGAAACCATGTTTATGGTTCCAATTAATAAGAGCAAAGAAAGCCCTCGTTCTGAGCAAGGTGTATTAATGGCGTAGCTTTTATATTGTTTGTAAATACATACATACATATATAGCCCATCTGAATATTATATTTCTTAAGGGTTCTAAAATGCCTCATCACCCCTACTCGCAATCGTGTTTATTTTCTACTCTGCGCGTGCCTTAAATGTCTTGATTCTCCTGGAAATCTTTTGTTTTTTCAATTGAAAACCCTTCGCTCATTAGCAGGATCATGTGAGAGTGCAAAACATATGTACATACATACATATGTGTATCGCATTCCAGGTAGGGTATCATAATCAGCAGCCGCAGCTTACAAATTGTGTACCCCAAACAGCTTTCTGGACTTTCTGCTTTTGCTTTTTGTTGTTTTACTTGTCTTTCCTTTCCCGTTCAATGTGCATACGTCATCCGAATCTCTTTTGCGCGAACTCAAGCTCAGTCCGCAGTCCTCTTATTCGTAGGTGCCCCCCTACCCCTGCCCGACACGACACCCATATCTGGTTTATAACTATTCATTTATTGTGTGTTTCTCCTTTTTCATTTATTTTTTTCCCTCCCAATGGACACATCTTTGGGCTGGGGAAACCTTTGCAAAGCGCCCGCAGCTCATGTGGTCCTTCCCATCTTGTACATGCGTCCGTTCATCAGCAGTTCTTATAAGTAGTGCATATCCAACAACAGTCGGGAAACTCGATATCCGTTATAACGCCTCTTCCAGAGCACAGTGCGACCGTAATTGGTATTTGACAACTATGTAGGGTACATTTCAGAAATGAGTAGCGTATTCAAAACAGAGTTCGCATACGAATTCGGATGATACTTGCTAGTGAATGAATGCGTTGCCTGCATTGTCCGTACAATGCAGAGCGCCGCACACAAGAGGGTCTTGCTCAAATTCGCCCACTTTCAAGTCGCCCTTTGTGCCCTTGCAGCCACCGCCTGGAATAGTGGAAAGATGGACACCTCCTTGAACAAAGAGAATATGGAATAAGGGGAGCGAGTTACTTGCGCCTGGCTCCAGTTTTTTCCAGTGCACCAGAGAATTTGCCAATGGGATGAGCATGAGCCCCATTACAATTAAGGTAACCTTCATTTTCTCACTGGAACTGTCGTTGCAAACAAGTGGAAAGCTATTGATTGTTGGTCGCCTGGTGGCATGTGCCCTTTATAGCACTTTATACTACGATGCTCCAGTCCCCGATTCGCTGTGATTGTTTCCTGTTCTGCCATAACATTTCGCAGAAATTTTTAATACTTTTACATGGATTTTTCTTAAGGGAGAATATGATCCGAACAGCAATTTGACACACGTCGCAAGTGCAAGTGCAACTGGAAATCACCTAAGCCACCTGCTTCTAAAGTTTCCTATGCCTATCGTTTTTAGTTTATTAAAGTTCATATCTCAGGGATGCGATCAGGAAAAGTATCGTCGAGGAGCTCTAATGTAGAAAAATAAATTCTTACTAGTATTTGAAGATCTAGCAAATTTTCGATCAGAAATATGAGGATTTATTGTATAACTTTTTCTTTCGTTTAGTGGGGGCTTTGGAGACTTTGAATTGGAGAGACTTTTATATGGCAGAGCCGTATAACGTAAAACGTTTTCCTGGGAATCGCAGGTGGGTGGCCGGCTTCTTGTGATAAACTAAATATTTCCTATAAAAGAAAGTACCAGCCACAATCAAGTTTAGTGAGTTTAGAGACTGGAGCTAACTGTCTGGCTTCTCTTTTTAATCATGGCTATCCTGAAGTGCATTAGCATTCTGATGGTGGTTGTGCCCTGCACGCTTTCGTTGCTTGTCTGGGTAAAATATCCATCCGATCCACCTGGCAACTGCACTTTGCCAGACGGCAAAGTAATTGAAGTAGGTACCCATGTCAGTCACGACGACATGTGTGCCAACTATTTTTGTTGGAAGCCGGACGGAACTGCCGTGATTTCATAGTAAGTGACACACTTTGATCTAACATTTCTCGATTAATCAAAATGGATACTCTCCATGCAGCTGCCAAATCCCTGTCCCGTTCCAGGAGTGCAACGAAACGGGCGTATGGACGTATGGGCCTTATCCCGATTGCTGTTATCAATGTTCCCAGTACGTTGATTGTTGATTTAAACGTACAATAAACCTTCAGAAACACTACTTTGCAAAAGATTTGTATCAGAACTTTTGTTGAACCAAGTGAACCAATCTAATCCAAGAAATTACCAAAACAACAATTTGACACCCGTTGCAAGTGCAAATGGAAATCACCTAAAGTCACCTGCTTCTAAAGTTTCCTATTCCAAATGTAATAGTTAAGAATAGTTGGAGACATCGATCTGCAAGATATGTATATACATACATTTTTATTGTATAAAGTTTGCATCAGGTTTTTCCCGGGAATTGCAAATATTAGAAATATGGGAAATATTGGCTATAAAAGGAAGTGCCAGCTACAGTTCTGTTCATTGAGTTAGACACTGGATCTAACTGACTGACGACTGGCTTTGTCTTTGGTCATGGCTATACTGAGGTGCATTTTCATTCTGATGGTGGCCGTGTCCTGCACGCTTTCGTTGGTAGCCTGGAATAAGTATCCAAACAATGATGGTGGATGCACTTTACCAGACGGCCGTGCAATTGATTTTCAGCAAGTTGTCCATCACACAGCTATGTGTGGCAACTATATATGCTGGAATGAGGACGGAACAACCGCCTTAAATTAGTAAGTGACACAATCGGATCTACGATTTCTTGAATAATTAAAACGGATCCTGTCCATGCAGTTGCCAAGCCTCCATCCCGTTCCAGGAGTGCAACGAAACTGGCGTCAACACCAATCACGTTTTTCCCGATTGCTGTTGGCAATGCGTTCAGTACGTTAAATGTTAGTTATAATCGTACATACATATGTATGTATAATAATCTGTAATCGTATACAAATTTGTTGCTTAAATAAACCATCGTAATAATTTGCAAGAGATTTTTATCAGAACTTTTGTGGAAGTCTAAGTGAAGAGAGTTCGTTGCCGTGGGCTGCCTTGGACCAATTATCGTTGAAGAGCCTTAAAGTGGGGGCTTCTGTGTGGGCGCCCGTGCTGGTGCTTTTGTATCTCCTGTTCCCGCCACCTTGCTGCAGTCATCCTTGTGGCATATCCAACAGCAGTCGGGATAGTCGATCGTTGTCGACACGCCAATACCAGCGCACTCTGCGAATGTTGCTGGGATTTGGCAGCTACATTGGAAAGGAATCGGAATCGGAATATTACATTACAAAGGGTCGTCGATTAGTGGAGACTGGCCACATGGCTGGATACTTGCTAGTGGATGATGCCGTTCCCAGAATCGTTACTGCAAGAAAAGATGCCGCAAACTTTGTCGTCTTGCACCGAATTACCCGGCAAGATGTCACCCTTTGGTGTCTTGCAGCCCTTGCCATCTGAAATAATTCGAATATTACGTTTCTCAATAGCGATGTAGAGGCGTGAGTTACCTGCACTCTTTCCCAAATTAACTTTGTGCACCAGAGCACTAGCCAGGGCCATGAGGCCAATCAGGATAAGCAGAAGAATGTATTTCATTGTCGGAACAACCTATGGATCTGTGGAACAACCGACACAACCAGTGGAAATCGTTTGATTGCTTGTCCCTTTGCGGGAGGGCCCTTTTATAGGCCCCCAACCATTCAACTCGATTTCGCGACTGCCATTTGATACACACCTGGACGTACGCCCAGCAGCTCCCTCATACGGAATGTACGTAGTATATTCGAGCATAGTACATTCTGTTTTTGGGCGGGGCGGGCTAAGATGAGACCCGTTGCAAGTCTCAGTTTGATTTATTCGGCCATGATTAAATTAATGATTTTAAATGGGCAAATAAATAATCGAAATACAAATTGAATCAATAGCTAGCGCTAAAGTGGCGCCTCCGTCGTAGCTTGCTCATTTTTGGCACAGTTCACCTCCGTAACGCAAAGCCAACAACAATCGGGCCAATCCGCATCAGTCTTAACGCCGCCTCCATCACATGATGCGAAAGTGGCTGGAATTTGACAGCTATGTACATATATGTACGAGTGTATATTAGAGGATAATCATGGATTCTTTAATGGAATATGGGAGGGGGGGGAATACTTGCTATTGGATGAGGGCGTCGCCTTTATTGTTTTGACATACAAAA
The DNA here is from genome assembly GCF_018151105.1 of Drosophila obscura. NCBI lineage: Eukaryota > Metazoa > Arthropoda > Insecta > Diptera > Drosophilidae > Drosophila > Drosophila obscura. The sequence continues at coordinate 7,421,877 of NW_024542774.1, read as the reverse complement.
ACGCCGCACGTCTTTGGGTCCTTCATCGTTTGGTCTATTTTTATATCAGTTCCCTCATTGTTGCAGCCTTCTTCTGAAATATTTCCAAAAAATTACCCCGTTGATTGAGCAGAATATGGAGGATGCAAATTAGTGAATTACCTGCGCCAGGTTCTAATTTGACATAGTGCACCAGAGCATCGACCGGGGACATGGTGAGCATGAGCCCAATTAGAATTCGAATTAGGGTGCGTGTATAATTCATTTTTAATTTAAATTTCGATTCTGCAACTGCTGATGCAACGAGTAAAAAGCATATGATGGCTGGCACCCCGATTGATGGGGCCCTTTATAGTAATTCCTAAAACTGATATAACTGAGATTCCCCACACCACAAATCGATTTGGTACCCCTGGCCACATGCCACATGCTAAACCTGAACATTTCGCGGAAATTCTCCATACTCGAATATGCGTTTTCTTCAAGGGAAATTATCCATGTGCTGTTCGTGATGGTTAGGCTAGTGTTCGTGATTGATTTCCAAAGAATTTGAAGGAAAAGCTGCCACCCCAAAACACATTCCCCTCCGAGCTCCGAGTGCTAAGTTTTTAAGGGGGTTTTTCATTTAATATTGTCGCAGGAAAGTGCGAAAGATCATCTATAAAATATATGTGTGTACGATTGAGGTTTAGGGTTTGGGGTTTGGGGTTTGGGTGGCTGTGGCTACCAAGCGTTCGCTTCCTCCTCGACTCCATTATTGCTTCCCAAGGGGTGGTGTTGACGACTTTTGCGTACAGTCGAATCGCCGGTATTGGATGCCTTCTGCCTGGCCTCAACGGCGGCACAGGCAGCCTTATAAGCAGCCTGTTTGGTCTTCTCGTAGTCTTCGTGGGCGACCTGCAGCTGCTTCCGGAGCAGTGTAATCCGGTTTTGAGCTGCCTCCAGCAGCTGCGTCTTGGAAGCCATCTCCTGCTGGACTCCTATGGCCACAGCCTGGATGTTCTGCAGGTTCTGCTCGAAGGTTTTGTGCAACTCGCTGAAAGCCTGGTACTGCTGGGTGGCCAAACGGGACGCATCCATGGCCGCCTTCATATTCATCTCCGAGCCCTGCAGTGCGGTGTTCTCCTGCTCGATCACGGCGCCGGCCTCGTTCACCTCCTGCTCCAGCTGATCGACCATCATCTGCTTTCCCATTAGAGCCGCCTCCGCTGCCTTGGCCGATTGGAACGCCTTCTCGGCCAACTCCAGCTTGATGTGCTGGGCCGCGGCCAATCCTGCTGCCCCCTGCGCCTCGTTGGCCGCCTTTGCGTCCTGCGCCGCCTGAATGGCTATGGCGGAGGACTTTTCCTTGGGATCGCCGGGCTTGAAGATCTCTTTGACATTGCACCCCGCCCCCGTATCGCACTGCTTGGCAATGCCAGCAGGTTCACTGCCAGAGGAGCTTTCCTCACCAGCGAGACGCGCATCTCCTCCCGCCGCGAAGCTAATGGGGGCAAAGTCCTCGAGCAAATGATGTGGCCTGGCCATTCGCTTGTGTAGTGCTCGATGTCTCTGCTGATGGAGGAGGTTTAGAGGTTTTGGAGGAGCTTTAGAAGGTGGGCAATGGACACCCTTACCTTGGCCAATCGATAGCCGGCTGTACTTGAGAGCAGCAGCGGCAGATAAACGAAAATAAGCAAGTCTCGCGCTCGCATGAATTGATCAGGAATGCTCAGAATTCGATTCCATGTAATAATTAATATTCTATATAAGCAGTTGAGTAGTTACTAAAAGTCGCCTAGTTGGGGATTCCCTTTCGGCTGGGACTATGTTTACATGGGGAAGTCTCAGTAGTACAGCCGCTGGTGGTTTTCTGATGGAATGTTAAATGATTTGCTTTAATGGCATTCGCACGAAGAAAGCTGTCGCAGGATTATGGGTGAACGGAACGGAAACCCATTGCGTGGTACCGAGAAGTCACAGTTTTCATTTGAATCACAGGTTCTCTTCCACCTGCTGCAGCTTACTTGAATATGGTCTATAAAAGCCAGTGTTTGGCGAGTGGTGTTAGCTGTCTGTCATCATGGTTATCCTGCGCAGCAACCTCATTCTGTTGTTGCTCGCAGTCGGAGCGAATGCGTTGGTTCACTACCAAAAATTTCCTGGCGATGCTGAAGAAGAGTCCTGCGTACACCCTGATGGTGCTATTAAAAAGGGCGAATACATTCAGCACGCAGACTTTTGTGGCATTATATACTGCATGACCGCGGATGGCGACACCCTGATTCATTAGTAAGTATCTCTACCTCCCGTTGTGAACCCGTTGAATAACCAATTCAATATGGAAATTCTCTTTAATTCCTTAGTTGCCAGCTGCCAGCCACGTTCATGAAGTGCGACGAAACTGGCGTAAAAACGGATGAAGATTATCCTGATTGTTGTTGGAGATGTGTCAAGTATAAAAAATGCGAATAAACTCGCATATAGATCTATCTATCTATCTGTATATTAAGGGTATAACAGCCAAAGCTGTATAGCAACATAAATGAATTAACATTGGTGTGAAAAGTAGTTAAAACCCATTGCTAAAAGCATTCGAATCTATCTATCTTTCTGTCTATGTGTGTGTATCTGTTTTTGTGCTCTGAGAGCGTTGTATCTCACAGATGCAGGCTGCTGCATTCTAAAGTGTCTGCAAAGTGATGAGCACGCGGCATTTACAGCCCTCGTACAGCCATAACAAAAAGAGCACAGAATACACAGAATACAACATATAGAATACGGCTAAAAACATACCAATAAGTATATATGTACATACGTACGTACATAGAGCTGCGAGCTGCTGGCTACAAAAATGCGAACTATGCCACAAGTAAATGCTAAAACTAAAAGCGAACCGCGCGCCGGCTAGAACTGACGGCTAGACAGAGGTGGACATGGACAGAGATACAAAGACGGACGGACGGATGGACCAGTGAGCAAAATAGAGAATAGTTCTTGGGGGCGCCATTTAAGAGACGAGCGGGAACAAAGCCAATTCTCAGTCGGCCATCGCGAAAGCGAAATGTCAAAATGTTAAAAGTTAAATGAAAAGAAGGGGGAGGATAACATGAACAAAGGGACGGGGAAAGTTGCTTCTACTTGGAGGATAGGGCAGTAAATTGGAGTAATGGATATATGGCTTTATTTGCTTTATGAAACCCACTGAATATTCTTGTGTAACAGCAAAAGCTTCAAGAGAGATCGAGATCTTTATATTCAGCGAACTTCCTGAACCCAGATCTCCCCTCTGCACTCTTCTAGACTCTTCTTAATAGATTCCATTATTTACTATAGCCATTGCATTTTGTAGCTCAAAGTTCAGCGGGGTTCAAGAATAGATTTCACTCGATTGCCCTGTGGGATTCATGCGCCCAGAACCTGACCATCATACATACTCGTACTGTCAGTGCTGTGCTGTGCTGTGCTGTGCTGTGCTGGGGAGGGGGAACTGTACCCGATTAGAAGGTTCCACTGTATAGAGCTGACCGACTGATAGCGTGGTCACATCGCCGCCATCACACTCTCGAGTCTCTCCGGTCGATTACGTTGTGTGAGTGTATTTCAGAGCCTCTGCAACTGTGTCAAATGGCACATAAACGTTTTGAAAAATGAAATATGAAATAACATTCACTTGCATTGGGTGTACTCGCATTTGGGAGACCGATAACCCCACGTGGCCACCCCAAAGAAAATGTTCTCGCTGAACTGATTATCGACTGACTGCCTGCCTGCCTGCCTGCCTGCCTCTCTCTGTCACATTCTTCGTGTGTCTGTTGTATGTATTTTTAATGCCCTTATTAAAATAGAACATCGATTTGTGATTACTGGTTTTGAAAATTGAAATCTGCTTATCAGCCACAGCAGCAGGCACAGGCATAGGCACAGGCCAAGACCAAGCTCTAGCTTAGCGTAGACAGCAGCAGGAGCAGCACCAGCGATAAGGCAACTGTTGCTGCGAGAGATTGTATGTCAAAGTTCAGATATGTGAGCCCTTACGAACCCCCACTATCGACTGTCAAAATAATAGACTATGACATGGGCCTGATTAGCTTTAATCGGGAGTAAAGTTCAAATCTACACTACGGTTCCGTGCATATTGTAAATACATATGTATGTACATATGTACAATGTACATACTCGTATGATTTGTGTGGACGGGACCCATTTAATCGAAACAAATGGGGCTAGTTTTAGACGACTAAAAAGACATAATTTAGTCGATCTATGTCACGGGAAACGGAAAATTCGACGGAAATTGATTTCAACTTGAGGGCTATATTTCCTGCTTGATTGCGGGCTTATTGTTAAAGTAAGATCTTGTTAATACGTGGTTAAAGTGGATCGACTGCCCTCAAATGATACGATTTTTAATTACCTGTAATTGTTTTACTATATAGAAAGCAGAAGCCTTTAACCAAAGGGAACAAAACTTATGCATCAATTCAATGCAACCCAGAGATGGGGGAACCAACTATTAACTATTACATGAACCAATAAGTTGGAAGGGATGGTGTGAAGGCCGACGCTTTTAATACCCTTGCAGTTGGATTGTTCCCATGCCAGCATATGCCATACTGATCCGATCTGTGCCTTACGGATTGGAGGCTCTCTACAAAAACATGCGAAAATTATACGTAAGTAAACCTTATGGCTCTGGGAGATGTTTGCTTCTGTGATCAGAAGCGTTATACCCACTGAAATGCTTTAATAAGTGGCCGCAAAAGGACACACGCATGGGGCCGAGAGCGAGAAATGCCGCTGGCTGGCCATAAATGAGTAATTGCTGACAATATGTATGTCCAGGGTCCAGTGACCAGTGGTCAGTGGCCATTGGAGCAGAAGCCTTGACTTGGCGTTGCGCCCGCTGTGCTGGGTTCTGTACGCGAGATGTCTATGATGGGGTCCCAGTACCATTTTTAGACAGAACAAGAACCCAAACGAGAACAGTATTCAAAAGGAGAGACAGTCTCGCGAGCCGAGTGCTCAGATACCCTTTCAGATCCATGCTAAGGGAAACTGCACCATTTTAGGCAGCAGCATATTCGTATCAAATATTGATAGTACCACAATTTAGTAGTAATAGCACATGGCAGACTATGAGCGAACAAAACATACATCAAGGGGCAATGAAGAGGCTCTGGCTAATGCTAGTGTATATGCCGGGTAAAAATGTCCATGCCAGGTATTCAATTACATACATTGCAAAGGCACCGTACCCCGCCTATTCACAGCCAAGCCAAGCCAAACCAAGCCAAAGAAAACTTCTGCAGAAAAATACTCGGAGTTATGGAGTTTTTGAAGTCGGCTTCCGGGTAAAGATGCCACCAGCTCCAGCTCCAACTCCAGCTCCGACTCTCAGCCCAAACTCGAATGTCTCTCTCTCTAACGGTTTGGGCATTGCGTTAATGATACTTGTTTGTATCTCTCCATCTGTCTGCCTGTGTCTCTATCTCGGTCTTTGACTCTGTCTCTCTTTTGCAGCTATGGCTATGGCTATGGCTTTGGCTCTGCGATGCGCACACGCCTCATGTTGACAAACTCACTTAACAAACAGTAATTTTTCTCGCTTCATTGGGCGTCTTGTCTACGGGTAAAAAGAAGCCTGTAAAGCGAGCATGCTTGCGGTTTTGTTGGCCGTCTCAAGTCTGGGCTGCCTGCTGACGGTTAAATAAATAGAAAATGCATTGTACCATAGCCGCAGCAGGGGCACGACCACGACCACTTGTACTTGGCGTTTCCATTGTCGCTGGCCGATAGAATCGATGTTTGACTTGCTCTACAGAACGATGATCGTTGGTTACGGATAAAGCATTGAATTTGCTGTCCAAAATGTCGCATGGCAGCTTTGCAAGCTTACTGTATAACAGTTGAGGAATTCCCAGAGCGCCGCGCTGCGACGGGAGAGCGTTCCAGTTCCAATATTCACACTCCTCTCTCTCTTTACAGTTGACTGCGATGCAGCTGCTGGCGTGGTTGGGAGATCTGATCTCCAAGCAATTTTGTGTACGGGAATGCACGGGAATGTAAGGGACGGGAGGGCGAGTGTTGGCGGGTTGGTGACAAAAGAGAAAATTACATGCAAGCTGCGACACATTAGGCGCGACGCGACAATAATATTTCTATTGGGAGAAAACTTCACACTTAATGTACTTTGCACAGAGAGAATAAAAGTAAAAAAAAACCAAAGCCCACGCCAAAATGTACTAAAACAGAGAAAACCTCTAAAGTTGTTGCACATTCTGGCAATGCAATGCCCCACCATGCCCCATGCCCCCCCCCAGACCAGCAGACGGAGACGCCGCCGACTAGTCAACGCTTTAAGGAATATGCCAGCAAATAATTAAAACATTTTTAAAAATAGTTTTGCCATATGGATGACGACGACGATGAGGACCGACCGACCGGCTGGGTGATGTGACGTGGTCAGGCCTCCACCACCACCACCACCTCCACCCTCCACCCCCATATCCACACCCACTTCCAACCATTTGCAGAGGCAACAAAACAAAAGCAAACAAATATTTGTCTGGTCGTCTCCGTCTGTGCATTGACCGTACCGTACCGTACCACACTTACTACAGACATGCACTCGTGCTCGTATCTGTTGTACGAGTATTTGCAGATGCAGAACAGAACGCACTGGCAGACCAGACGCAGTTTCTGCACTCCCGTACTCTGCGACAAAGAGCCTGCCTCTGACATACATCCATCCTAGCCATCTACATATTGATGTACATGTGTATGTACATACATATGTATGCCTCTCCAACCAGAGAACAATCCATTTAGACTTTGTCCCGTTCCTTGGCGGCTTTCGTCTTTCGCATTGCCATCAGCCCATCCATCCCTTGTGCCAAGTTCAAAATTGTATGCTTTGCAATTTTAGTGTTCTGCCTCCTGCCTTTCCCCAAAAAGATACTCAACTGTTTTTTTTTCTTCAGTTTTTTGAGCTTTTTGGTTGTACATATGTATGTAGTAATTGTATTTGTTTTTTGTTCTTGTGCTTGTTCTTGTAAGGTGCCAGAAATAGTTTTGTGGCAAAAACAGCGCCAGCCAAGTGCTAATGTTATTGCTTTAGTCAAAGTGGCTAAAAAGTATCTGCCAGCATGACTCTGGGCCCTCACTGTTCTGTGTGTCTGTATCTGTATTTGTGTATCTCTGTGCATCCATGTATCCATGTTTCGGCTGCGATGCCGAGCCAATTTATTTTCATGTTTCTTATATTTTTGGGATTTTGTTTGTGCGTGGCGAAAAACTTACAAATGAAAATTGTAATATTTTCGACAGCAAACAAATTTCAGCTGTCTGGGACACGTTTGTTGGATCATTTTTTATATAGGCCTGCCATCATCTGGCAGGAGGGAGCTCCAAGAGTCAGCTGCGCTGGAACTGAAATTAGTGGAGAATTTGCAGCAAAGATTTGCCACTCTCCCCCGTTCCCTGAAGTAGTTGAGCTTTTCACAAGATATACTCTACTTATTACTGCGGATATATTCATACATATCCACCTATGCTGTTTTGCCCCACTCATAGTCAATCAATTATAAAATCAAATGGGGTAAAAATGTAACAGAGAAAACCGCAAAAGCTTCCCTTTGTCGCTAATTCGTTTTGAAAACATTTTCCGCCTCGCCGTCGACGTCAATTGGCGCCACTTGCACACCCTTCCAACGGACAGCAGAGAGGCAGCAAGAGAGTGGGGCAGCAGGTGGTGCTGCTGTATGCACTGAGCGTAGCAAGAATCGAAACAAAATGTAATAGTTAATAAATTACTTAGACGAACACAGAATAATAAATCGATTGGATTAGCAATTAAAATGGCACAAAAACAAATCGAGTATCAGCGACTAGCTTGAGGATCCGAAGCTATTGATACCCTTGCACATCCATTGATCCCATGGCAGTTGCTAGACACTCGCATCTGTTATACAGTTTGGGTGCAGTAGCAATACCCTCTGAAAGGGTATGAGAAAGCAAAGCCACAAAGCTGATACTGGAACCGAGTGCATCTGGGCCAATCCAAACGAATGCAATGCAATCCAATCGAATCGCTCTGAGGCTGGGGGTCCAGGGAAATCTCTTAATTACTTGGCAGTTTGCTCTCGTCGTCGTCGCTAGCGTAGCTATCGTCGCTGGCAACAGGTGCTCTCGGGGATTGCTTATTAACTCATTATAAAAGCATTTCAGAGCGGTTCGATTCGCCTCCGACACTCGCACATCACATCTTTAGAAATGCGTGCCGCCGCAGCGACATTCACTTGCACTGTCGGCCACTAGGAGGGGTCTCAAGCGAGTGTCTCTAGGGAATTATTTGCTTTTTCCCAATAAGAAATGGTTAGTGTGGAAGTTTTGGCAAAACCCCTGCAAGATCGCATGAGTAGGCAAATCAAATTCCTGGTAAATCCGTTACTCTCTTTAATTCTCACAAATTTCAAATATTTCCGTGCACGCCTGAATCACCCTCGTGTAAATATGTATGCAGAGGCTTTCCGTACATTGCATCGCTTCTATCGCTTCTTCATACTCGTGGCAAAACATTGTGAAATGCAAATTTAATTTGCTAAATGATTCGCCCAGGCAGACAGTCAGACAGACAGACAGATCTGGGAAACTTGTTTTGCGTGAGTGTGCAATTAATGGCCGTCATTTGTATATTCCATCCATCATAAGTTTATTTAGTTAATGAGAATTTGTTCTACCACTTGCCCCGTTGGTCAGTCCCTGCCCCTCCCACTCCCTTCCCACTATGTGGAATGGCAACAAAATGTACTTGGACTGTGTCCGTTTTGAGAATTCCAGATGATATTCCTGCCATGATATAACCGTAACTGCAACAAATTTAAATAAAACTTCCAGGAAACTCATATTTAGAAGGTTCTCCAGTAACGGAATCGATACTTCCGCAGCCGGCCAGCAAGTGTTTCCCACAAACATTCTCAGACCAAAATATAATACCTATTTATATGTACAATACATAAGATAAGTTCCATATACACATAGATACATATGTATGTGGGGGAATATCTGTATGTGTATATGCGAGTGTGAATATCAGTGACCACAATGATCGTCGAGTGGAGTGCCGGGCTAGTGCTATATGATACATTTGTCACCATACATATATCGTAATATACATATGTACATATGCATATATACATATGTATAAATATACCCCATAACGTAAGCACAGAAACTGCCAAGATCAGCTGATTTCTTGGGCCCTGACTGAATGAATGGGGACAACTTGATATGCTATTTTTCGAGTTTAATTCCTTCACTGGAAAGTTGTCCATTGTCCGTCAATTGAGTCATCATCGTAGCACAGCACAGCACAGAACAGAACAGAACAGACCCCCGTCTCAGTACCAATAACAATATGCATATCCACCCTGTCATAATAAATATTAAAGGCATTTGGGTGCCGCTCTACGGTTATTGGATATACTAGCGGATATATGTATGTACATATGTACAAGGAGGAATGAATGGTGGGGGGAACATCCACTTTGCTACCCAGCAAATTCTTCTCATAATCCCCATAATATGATATCTACAAACAGAACTTGAATTTCAGCAAAGAAGCAGATGGGAAAGTGCACTTTACTTCAGCTGTGGATTGGGCTAAACATTTTATTTGGATCTGGAGCAATCAATCTCAATCAAGATCAGCTTGCAGCAGAGATAATCACAATAATTATTGGATTTTCCAACAGGCATTAAACATTAGAAAATTGCAAATTTAACTTTTACAAAATAAATTGATGAAATTTTCTAAAGACAAGGTTTGATAATGATAATTTCATAATATAATAAAGCAGATAGCAATGAAAGTGAGAGCACTCATTGCTTCGCTATTAAGCAAGAGAGCACCAAATTTGACAGATTGAAACGACCGGGGGGATATACTTTCTAATCTATTTTTGTAGTCAGACGTATACAAACTTTCGTTCTGACTGTGATGCATTGAATGGGATGGGGGGAACGGAAATACATGGTTCTAGGTTGTTCCGAAATGTTTAAGGAGAATCCATTGCCAGAAGTAGCACATTTCCTGTGTGTTCTGTGTTTGCCATTGATGCACTTTGGGCAAGTGTCAAAAGGTGTCACCCGAACCACCCAGAGGTGTGACATTTTCTGTTGTTTCTTCTCTCTTTTTTTTTGTTGACAGCTTTCGGGAATAATGTGACAGGACAGAACGGGGCATGTCGGCTACCAGAGTTGTCTTTTTGTTTTTCTACCGCCAGACACCAACTACTACCATCCATCGTGAGGTGCCACCGATGACGATGATGACGACGACGTTGACAGCAGAAATAAGAGCCACCTACAAAGTGTACACAAATAGTTGGGTACTTCTGCCACAGGCAACAAACAAACAAACAAACAAATGAACAAATATTTGCCCATAGTGCGATGAGAAAGACAAGAAAGTCTGGTGGGGAGCCCTGAAGAGCGATAAAATGGCATTTATTGTATGATAAATATATACATATACATATGTATACATATATAGGTATACTCGTAATACTTTGTAGCCATCCGATAAATGGGCTACAGACGTGTTGTCTACGACATTCGGCACAGCAGCGATAAAGCATGCAGACAGACGGTGGGGATAAGAGGGTCAAGTAATGGTAATAGAGAGGGAGGAGAAACTGAAACTGAAACAGAACATTCAAGTGTCAAAGTGACAGTTCTCGAATTGATTGCAGAGCCCATTGGACCATTGTGCATGTTTGTGTGTGTGCGACTGTGCTCGGGTGATAAATACTCCCTTTGGAAAGACTTAGCAAAGAGTCATTGGGTTATCTTGAAGTCGTGCTGCTCGCCAGAGATAGACACCAAGATAGTTGGCACATATATATGTACATATATGTATATGTATGTAGGTTCTCTATGACAATATATGTATGTAAACATGTTCTCCATGTACGATGATCGACAGCCGCCACGTGGGGACAAAGCTGTGGACGAAGTTCATGCGCAGTCAATTGTCATGATCTGTCGAGTAAATCCCTCGCATAAACCCATACTTGTGTGTGGGCAACCTATCCTCTTTTTGTGTTCACTTGTATCAGTGTGGAATATAAATTATATGCGGAAAATCGCATGGCATTCTTGGCATAGCTCCGCGTATTGGAATTGAATCGATACATAAACACCCCACAGACCAGAAAGTTATTAGATATATTTATGAATGTATGTTGGGGGCCCCCGCTGGCTGTCAAAAATCGCCAAACAAATTGAATACGATACACAGAGACGAGTGAGCCGTGGGACGGTACAGAGGGTGTGCGAAGGAGATGGCAAACTGCGTGCCTAACGAACGTAACAAATGCACCAAAGCAGAAAATAAGGAAATTTATGGACGCGTCCCCAACCAGAGCAGAAGGTGACCAACAAACACACACACACACCCCACACACACACACCTGGAGCCAGCCCCAGCTCCGAGTCGAAGCCGAAGCCGAAGTCGCAGTCCAACGAAATAAATGAAGTGCCATGTGAAAATATTTCACACGTGCTAAGGTCCGCCGCTCTAAACATGAGTTCTGGCTACAATTTGTGGGATTGTGTTGTTGCCAGGGCTGATCGGTCTGGTTGTTGTTTCGGTCTCCATTAGATACAAATCGGCGGTGCTGTTGCGGTTCATTAATTCCGCGGCGTTTGACAAATGCAGCGCCAGGAAACGACACAGAACCACAGAAACCAAGGCGACCGACCGACCGACCCATGGACTGATTTGAATACATACTCGTACATACATACATATGTACATATGTGTACATGTGTGTATCGCTTTCTGCTTTCTGTCGATGTGCGGGCCATTTGCATTTTTAAACGATTTTCTCATTTGGGGTTCTTGTTGTATTTTTTCTTCATTGTTGTTGCTACAATTATGTAAGAAAGCGCTGATATATATTTTTTGTTTGGGACATTTCGGGTCGGATTGTCAGCATTTTGAGCCTGAGCCCCACCGCAATCAGCGATAAGGAGAAGCCGCCGGCCGGGAAGGGAGCTCAGCTCAGCTCGCAGAGGGATAGAGAGCGGGAGTGCGGTGACGCGGTGGAGCGACGCTGTATAACATAACTGCACATGTTTCGATTGCCACGCCCCGTACATAATTCCAGCATACCAAGGCAAGGCAGAAGCAAAACCGAAGAACTAACGGAATGGGTGGGAGGGGGCCAGTGGTGTGTGGTTTGTAGCGTAGCGGGTCTTGAAAGACCCTCCCCGGCCCGATACTTGTGTGCCTGGCAATGTATGAAAATTAATGTTTGCAATCTGTAAAATCCTGTAAAGCGTAACTCAAACTTGCCACACAAAAAAAGTACACACACACACACACATAGATGGACTGGAGCAGGCAGCTGAAATCTGGAAGCTGGAAGGCCGCTCTCTTGCTATTAGTGATGGAAGCTTGGCCAATCGATATCGATACCAATGACCAATGATAACGGTTGCCTATCGCTGTCCTTAAATGTCCTTTGACTGTCTTGTCCCACATGCAGATAATTTCTCGATAGGCATCGGCACGCGAACTGCCATCACTAGACAGTCACCGCCAAAAGCGTTTTTGCATCGCTCTTATTTTTGCGTCTCTTATTCGTTTATTTTTGTTTGCCGTCATCTTACATTAACACCGTTACATGGTTTTATTTTTATTTTGTGCAATTTATTCGCGCCACGGAAACGTCAAGCAGTGCCAAGGCGAATCGGCAGCATACCCTCACAGCGCCTAGCAGACGGCACAGGAGCAATAAAATCCCCACCATTCGGAAAGTGTATGGCGGCTTCGGTTGGCCGCCGCTTGCTTTTGGGGATTTTTTTAAATTTTAATTAAAATTGTGGCCAAGTGAAATTTTTGCGCTCTTCGGTGTGGAAGGAAGCGCCGTTCCACGGTTGCTCCGGCTGGCCTGGCTCTACACCCCCCTGCCCGCACAGCATTTCTGCTGCTGCTGCTGCATGTTGCATGTGTTGCAGGTTTTACAAGACGGGCGACATGTACAACATGCTTGTTTCTTTCTCTCCATCTCGCACACACACACACACACACACTGGCACTGGCACTGGCAATGGCATAAAGCGAAATGATCGACGACGTTGCAAAGTATTAAAGTCAGCGCGACACAATCTGCATATTAAAGAAAAAAACGCAAAACAAAAAAAAAAAAAAGAATAACTGCAACAGCAACAGCAACTTGTTGCACAAACACATGCGCATATCCAGAAATTAATACACGCCTGACAGGCTCACAATCAGAGTGCAACTGCAGCGGAGACTGCGAGACTGCGGCTCGAACCGGACTGGCTGACTGGCTCTGGTTTGGGCTTGGGCCCAAACAAACCGTCCCATGCAGGTGTTTGGCCTGGCCTAGAGAACCGGAAGAGACTGGACAGGACATTGCTCTGTATCTCTGTATCTCTCTCTCTCGCTCGCTCTCTCTCCTGTCTCTCTCGATGTGCCGCCACTACAGCTGATTGGATTAGCTGTGAATTGTGCCAATTCATGATGCTGCTGCTACGGCTGCCTGCCACAGGCATTTCATAAGTTTCCTTTTGCTTTTCGTTTTCCGTTCGAGTATATTGCCATATGCATTCTGGTTGAACTTTTGCCACAACATCCGCTGCGCTGCGCTGCGTTGCGAGTCGGGGCGACAAATTCAAATGAAATGTTGCATATGTAACATATGCACCTCTCCCCCCACTTCCCCCACTCTTGTTCACCAGACAACAGAAACTTATTGATATGCTTGGGTTTTACTTGATTTTACTCACAAAACCAGAAACGAAGCTCACTTTGGCATGCAGAAGCTATAGATCGGGCATTCCTTTGCCAGTCATCCGATTTTGATTGCGTTATCTTCAGAAACAATTGGCTGTGCAACCGATCGTTCCTATGAAAGCCGAAAGAAATTCCCACAAAGCATACGGCAAGTTACTGGCTAATGGGGTCCATTTGAAAAAGGGTAAAAATATTTTATATTACAATAATGCCACCACCAACTTGCACTTGCACTCGCACTTGCAGCGAGTGTCAAATTACTCAAGGAAAACTCATGTACGATTTATGGAGAATTTCTGTGAAATGTTTAGTTGTGAATATTTATGCCAGCAAATCGAATGGTGGTGCGGGGAATCGTAGTACTATAAAGGGCCCAACCAATCTGGGGGACGAGCCATTAAAGGCTTTCCACTCGTTGCAACGACAGTTAAAGTGCAAAAATGAACCATTGTACCTTAATTCTAATGGGGCTCATGCTCCTGCCACTGGGCAACTGTTTGGTGCACTTTAAAAATCTTGGACCTGGCGCAAGTAACTCACTTTCTACACTTTCTTGCTCTCTTCGTTCCAAATATTGTCTTTGAATTATTTCAGAGGGAGGCTGCAAGGGCGAAAAGGGCGACATAGTAGTCCATGGAATGGAAGACGACTCGAATACCTGCGGCGTTAAGCATTGCCAAAACAATAAAGGCGACGCTCTGATCCACTAGCAAGTATCGCCCAAAATTCCAGTCTCTCGATCTCCAATCTATGATTCTGATTCTGATTCCCCTCTACCCCTCTTCTGTATATGCAGTTGCCAAATCCCTGGTCATTTTGCAGACTGTGCGGGGACTGGCATATCGTCAGCTCGGCGCTGGCCCGAGTGCTGTTGGACGTGCGTCGAATTAATAGACTGCGCCAAAGAAGAACAACAAGTAAGCCCCGATGGTCCCGTTACGTAAAACTCTTCACTTCAACCTCATGATCTGATCGTTCCAACCGGGAAAGGATCGCTTCTCGACTAGCCATAGGATTGATATTTATAAGAAAACCATTATATGCACACCCTTTACAGTTTAAACGATAATCCAGCATAATCATAAAATATGGCAATCTATTGGGCACCAAATCAGGCTGTCAGTCCTGCAGCAATCATCCTTATCGGAATAAGTATTGATGCGATGCAGATCGGATGATTCTTCGATCGGTGGCCCATGACTCACTACACGGTGAGGCGACAGTGCGACATGGCCCAGAAGTCGGTCCAAGTATAGAGAGAGAGAGACAAAGAGAGAGAACGAGAGAGACAGGGGACAAGTACGAGTATTTTAGAATAGGCATGCATTGACGAGATACAGATACAGATACCAGTCGGAGCAAGTGAGTGATTCAAGCCGAAAGGTATTTGCTCTGTTGTTGTATGGGATGACGATGACGCCTTGGCTACGTTTGCAAATATGCGAGATGGGAGATGCGAGATGGGGAGATGCGAGATGGGATAGATGCGAGGCAGCAGATACATTTCAGCGTTACAATTTCCGAAATACTTTTCAATAGAATGTCAACTGTTGAAATTGTTTGTGTTGCTGTTGCTGCCGTTGCTGCTGTGTCCGTTGAATACTCAGCCCGCTGGCAGTCAGCGCTGTTTTCACTGATTTCCTTTAGTTTGCTTTAGTTTGATTTGGTCTTGTATCTTTTTATAAATGTATGTATCTGTATGCTGTATCTGTGTTGAGGCTGCCTTTTGTAATGCAATTGAACTAAATGTGGCGACTGCGTGTGACATTTATTCTCCTGCGACCGCTGCTGCTGCTGCTGCTGCTGCTCCTCCTGCTCCTCCTGCTGCTCCATCTCCTCATCTTCCTCCCATGGCAAGCCATAGAAAAACGTCAAGCAGCTGAATCTGAAGCTGAAGCTGATGAGCATGTATCTGTATCTATCAGAGCGTACCGCCTCAACGCCACTGTCGCCGTTGCTGTTGCTGTTGCTGCCGTCTCTGCTGTTGCTGCTGTTGCTGCTGCTGCTGCCTTGTGGCCAATGTAGCGCAACCATTGATGAAAGCTGAAAGCGACCCAAGAGTTGGTCATTGAACTGGCTGCCCCGGCCACCATCTTCCTTCACTGCTTCTGCGTCTGCGTCTTCGTGTGCTGTGATTTTTCTCGCAGAGAAGCAGATGAAATGAAAACTAAAGCATTTAAGTAGTTCGATGGGGGATGGGAATGGGACGGGACGGACACCAGCAAATGGCTCTTATGTCGCGTTGTTATCTGCGCGTTAATTGTTTTGGGTCTTTTTCGGTGAGGCAAAAGGCGGCAGAAGGCGGCAACGAAGCCAAAGAATCGAAGAGTAGGAGAAATTTAGAGGAAAAAGTTCAGTTTCTATGCAGTTTGGCATAGCATAGCTGACATACCCTAGACCAAAGGGAAAACTTGGCAACGCAGCGTTTGAAGTGTCAATTTTGAAATGTGACTCGTTGTCGTCGACGTTGGTGCCGCCGAGGGTCGGTCGGTCGGTCTTGTCTTCCTTTCCATCCGTCCTTCGCTTGCTCTCTTGGCAAATGAACAAAAATGTTTTTTGGTTCCTTAGCCGCATAACATTCCCGTTCCGAGAACGGAAATACATACAAACAAAAATATAAAAAAAAGCGACATCCAATCGAACGGATTCCCTCGAAGGCAGGAGCACCTTTGCACTCCAAGTCCCAGTTGCTGCCTGCTGCCTGCTGCCTGGTGACTGGTGACTGTTGACTGGTGCCTAATGCGATGCAACGACAGGCCTTAATGCACTGATCCAAGTGCGAAATCATTTAACATTTCATTGAACTATTCCCTCTATCTGAAACCCTCTCTCTCTCTCTCTCGTCTATCCTTCTTTCTCTCTCGCTTTGTTGGCATATCAATTATTTGGTGACGAGTGATTTTAAAATACATTTCAAAACTCTGAATACTGAATCAGGGCGTGCTCTACCTTAGAGATCGAAAGGCATATAAGTTTTATGTTTAAGTGGTGGTAGCAATTGGTAGCAAGTTAAGGATTTTACGGGACACCAAGGACTCCAGCAGCAACCGGTTTGAATGCTTAAATGGAGCTTGGACCCCGCAGCGCAGTGAAAGGTGCATGAGACAGAGAGCCCTGACCAGCGGTCTGGCCTGGCCTGGCCTCATTGTTCCCATTTGGGTTCTGTAGATTTGTATTTGATCGAAGCTATGCTGAGGAAGGGCCACTAGCTGGCGGCTGATCGAGGGTTGGGGCGACGGAGACGGAGACGGAGACCAGACCCATTTCCATTCAACTCCATGCGCCCCACCTCGCCTCGTTATAAATTGCGTATGCAGGCCCCTTGGTCAGTTTCTGAATACAAATCTACGCGTTTTACATACGAAAGATAGGCAAGACGGAGACGACACCCTACACCCCTGCCACACACTACTGTATTTATGGTAAATGAGTGGAATCGGTAATCAATTCTAAGCGAGTCACTGTCGTTGGCCAGGTCGTTGCTAGGAATTGGGGGCAGGGGATGGGACTGCTCTACCTCTCACTGGAGCAAGCAGAGTCCAAAGTTTTGGGTGTGTGTGTTTGTGCGTGTGGTTGGGTTTTATAGTGTTATTTTTACCGCTTGCCTGCTCTCTGGCCTGTGGGGCTCTATTCTGGTGGCCAATAATAATTAAGATTCAATTCAATGCAATGCAATTGCAGTGCCATAAAAGAAATGGAGCCCCAATTGCATTTTAGGCAAAATTGCGTATGCAAAGGAGCAGCGTTAGACCTCCATCCAATAACAGGGAAGAAACTTGAGCAATAAAACGACACAGAAATCGAATTGAATTGAATTGAATTGCATTCGGTGCTGGGACTGCGGCTGGGAGTTGGGGGGGGAGGGCAACATAACCTGAGCTCCATTTCCAATTGGATTGGTTGCGGTCCGAAAGATTGGAACCATGAGAGGCCGTTCCGAATGTGGTCCGCCAAGAAGAAAGTTACCCGCCTCCCGCATGGCCCTGGCCCGGGGTCCCACAGTGTTTGGTTTGTGGGGCTAATTGTCTGAATTGATTAAGCCGATTGTCACAAATTGTCATATGATCCAATTGGAATATGAAATGAATAGTTAATGCTTTAATGGGATCGTCATTATATTGATAGACCTCGCGGCTCGCTTCGGCATCAACTTTCGAAAACTGTGCTGCGGCATTTGGCTAACTCAATTATGTCCGTCCCCCCGTCCCCCCGCGAATCGTATTAGCTTTGCTTCTACCCCAGAGTTGCTGTGGGGAGGGGGGGAGTCTGAGGTGGGGCACTTGTGGGTTTTCACTTTCACAATATGCGGCAGGCGGAGGCAGAGGTACTTCATGCACCCATGGCTGCTTGAAGATACAGAACAACACAAATGACAGTTATAGATACACATGTATCTGTATCTATAGATGTATCTGTATCTATAGATGTAGCTGCTAACTATAACTGCAGCTGTCAACCAGTTGTCGACGCGACGCCTCTTCTCTCCTCTCCTCTCCTCTCCACTGGGTCTGCTCTGCGGTTCATTGGCTTCTGGCTGCTTGGGCTTGCACTTATGAGAATAATGAAAATATTGAATAGCTTGGCCTGGCCGCCTTTTCGGGGCGATACTCGGTACACTCGCTGGTGTCCCGAGTATCTGCGGGTCTTTTGTGCGGCCATGAGGTAAAAGAATTATGACCGTGCAAGTTATTAATCATTTGTGTGTGACGTTGTAAATGCTCACGCCTTCCAGCCAGCCCCCCACCACCCCACCACTCCGCAGGGGCCTTGGGGCGTGAAAGTCATAATAATTTATTCAGCATAGACACATAACTTTTAAATCTAACAAAAACCAACAACAAAACAAAAAATGGCTAGAGAGAGAATTATAAAGAGAGCGAGCGAGAGAGAGTGGGGGAGTGCTACGGTCACTTACAGCACGTGCTGCGCTCCTCCACCCCCACAGCCCATAAATAAATATTATTTCGAAGCAAGCAAACAGCACAAAAAAGTGACAATAAATTTGACTTAACATCAATTAAAATACTCTCCATACCTGTGCGTCTGTGCACTGTCCGCTATTTAAATTGGAACCTAAATAGATGTTGTCGAAAATAATTTAAAATGAATTCCTTTGGAAACAGAGCTGGTACAGAACTTGCTAATCGAATCGGCAAAGCATTTCAACAGGAGCCTGGGTACTAATTGGGTTGCTGGTATTGTTCTATTTAATTTGTAGTTTCAATGCTCGTTTAACTGTGGAATTTGCATATCTGGGGGCGGGGCTTAGCTAACAGAAATCTGTTCAATTTGGAGCAGGTTTTCCACCAACCAAATACACATATAAAATAATCAAAAATATCTCTCAGGTGGTTCGAGCCACTTGCATTGGGAATATGATAAATTAGCAATCGAGCTGCGGCACCCCTGCCAGAGCGAGTGTTGCAGCTGCTTCGCCGGCCATTTCGAGATCTGTTCGGTCCACTCGGCGAACGGGGAAGCAATTAGAATAAATTAAGAAAAGACAAAAAACGTTTTGGTACAGGTGAAATCCAGGTGCCGCAGACCACAAATGTAAATGACAGAAAAAAAAGCCGAAAAAGCCAAAAAGCAACAAACACCGATACAGATACAGATACAGATACAGCTACAGATGCCAGATACATTGAGCACAAAATCTGAATTCGAACCGTTTGAATCCAAATTGAGGTTTAATTTTCATTGTCTCTGTGCCTGTGTTAGCAGTAGAATATGGAACGAGAGAAAGACAAAAACCCGTTCTGATTTTGAGATCGGCTAGATTTCCAAGTCCCCCTACCATCCCTACCCAACCTCCATCCCTTCCTCCCTCCCTCCCTCTCTCTTGGGGATACTTTTAAATCTTTTATATAGCGGACCGCTTTCGTTGGTCACTTTTGTTGACTTAATTTATTGACATTAGTGTTTCTCTTTCTATTTCTATTTGGATTTCGATTTGGACTGGGATTTGGTTTTCTTATTTTGCTGCTGCTGCTGCTGCTGCTGCTGCGGTTGTTGGTATTTTTGATTTCTGTTTTATTTTATTTGATTATAGCTCTTGATTTGCCTTTTATGTAAAAATATTTTGTGTGTTTCATGCATTCTTGGACCACGGACCACAGACAGATGGACAGATGGGCTGGCAGACAGACAAGCACCTGACTTCGACTTCGATATGTGATAACGAACCGAACCGGTTCGATTTCGTTGGGGGTTTTTCTTTCTCAACAGCTGTTGGAGCTCGATGCGGTGCAGACGGTGGGGGGAAGGGCAACCTGCCTATATGTATGTAGATGCCACTGAGATAAGGCTAATGAGATTATGTCTCTTCGATATGCATTTGATTTAGTCATGGACCAAGTCAGTCGCCGATAAATATAGATTCGATGGCGATAGAGGGTCGAAATGGGCATGGCGTTGGGATGGGATGGGTGAGTGTCAACTCGTATAATAAATTTATCTACAGGAGAGTAATTAATTTTATACGATACATAAAATTGCACAATTTTATTTTGATGAAAGCCATCAAATGCTTGATATCCACTCCCCTGCCGCCTCACCTGATCGCATGTTGTACCGACCACAAACAGTTCGTTTCCCCTGTCACGTTAGTGTGTCTTAACTGGGCTAAAAATACACGCAGACATTAAACATTTGGGACTTGATAATAAATGTTTTTGGTATTTATGAAATGAAAACACAACAAGGGGAAGGAGAGCGAGAGGGAGAGACTGGCTGTGTCCGAAAATATGAATACCCTTCACAGATCGATGGGAAACTCACTAAACAGAAATCTATTTGCATTTATGTATAAAGTGGCTACAGGGACACTCTTTCTGGGCGCGTCAAACTTCTGTGGAAAATCGTTATACCCCCCAATGTCAGCGTATTTCCAAATGCAACAAGAGAACCGCCACGCACAACGCCCACACGGAGGCTTTAATAGTTGAGGCAAATTAAAAGTGAAACAAGAAAATGTGAAATTTATTTATATTAGAAAACTTACTCACCTTCCCCTTCCCCTGCTCTGCCCCACACCACTGGTAGCTGGAATTCTGTGGCAGGAAGCGGCATGGCCATTTATTGTAGATATACTTCAAGAGACTTTTCCATCTTAGCATTGGATGTGTTGTGTGTCGTTCTCCGCAAGTTGTTTCTATTTAAGAATGACTTTTTTTTGTTGGATTTTAAGTTTGAAATTATTTTTGTTGACAATTTATTAGCGGAGATTAGGTTTTGGTATTTGTTTCTTTTGAGCACAAAATTCTTCGTTGTTTCTGGTTTATTTTAGTTTATTTTGCAAGTGAGTTTGGGGGTTGTCACATTGTTTGTTGGAATGATCTCTCTTGAGAAATGGTGGCCCGTTCATCCGCCTTGCTGCTGGCATAATTTGGCAGCAATTTGCTGTGAATTTGTCATGATATTTATGGAGAGATTTGCTTCGAATCAAAAGGATTTCCAACCGGGATTTGGTTTTCGGCTCACTTAAGGTTGGGTTACTGGTTGGTTACTGGCAGCCAGCAGGACCGACCGGCGGCAACTGAATGTCAGACTGCCGCATGTCCGGGCACGAAGTCTCTCGCTCGCACAGCGCCAAGGACCCAAGGCGGTAGTTGGGCCAGCAATATAATTTTTTTTTATTCGCAAAAAGTAAAAACGATGACGAGTGCTCGGACAGGCGTCCGCCTCTGTGGGGTATGGCGGTGCTGGCGCCTGCGCAGACCACAACTGGAGGGGGGTTCATCAACATTTACGAGTATTTGCATTTGTTTGTGTTGTTGTGCTTGTTGCAATACAGAAAAATTTCCGCATATCATGTTAATCGCCCAGATACACGCAATTGTTTTACCTGCCCGCCGTAGCGCCCAAAAGTATGTCGCATTTACGAGTATTTTTCGCTTTTGCCGCGTCGCATTCATTGTTTCCTCCATTTTGGCAAAACACATTGTGTCTCCAGACCACACCTCCATCCCCTCAGCGCCCCTACCCCTCGCCAGAGGCTTCTCTTGGCCACAAAAAGCACAGCCAGCCCTTGGCAGGAATTACGTTATTGCCTGTAATTAATTTTGGTGCTGGCATACATTTACGATCCACCGAAAACGCATTTGAATTTATTTCGTTTGTCGCGCGTTTTGTTTTGCATATTTCGGGGGGGAGCCTCCTCCTGGCAAGGACCAAAGAGTCATCCATGTGGCATAGCCTTGGATAAAGTTGTTGACCCTGTGCCCAGTGCCCCGTGCCCGTGCCCTGTGCCAGCATGGAAATTGCAGATGTTTGAGCCCAGATTGGCGCTGCCCGATATGTACTTATGCTAATACCTGTTTAGAAGGGGGGAGGGGGGAAAGATTCGTAATTGATTATACATTTTCGTTTTAATATTATAGATTAATATTTTGTATAAACCAATTAATAGTAGGAATGGTGCCACACACACACACACGCACAAAGTACAGTCTGCACCTCAAGATCCCATTTTCCATCATACTTATATATGCACATACATATGTATGCATGTATGTATGTACATATGTATTTATATATGTATATGGCAGCCATCTATCCCGAGTTTAGCTTACATTCCCAAGCACTGTTCAGCTGTTAAATGTTGTAATTAGTTTAATTAAAGGCAGGCAGCCGCAGCAGAGGAACAAAGAGAGAGCGAGAGAGTATATTACCGACTGCACAAAGAGCAAAACTCACAAATAACGGTCATTAAGTGGGGACTTACGGCTGCTCCAATGACTGCCGTGAGACCGCAGAACGGGCGGGGGATGTTGCCAAGTGCCCCTGATTAGCATAATTTTTCGGTGGTTTTCGTGCGGGCGTGCCAAATGAAAGTGAAATTGGGGTCAAATGTGAAAATGTGTTTGCCCCTTTATGGTGGTAGATCCTTGGGGAAATTATGGGAAAAGACGCCTGCCTTCGCGCCCAAACTTCGATTGAAATCGCTGCCTTTGTTTAGTCGATGACAGCTCTGTGCTCTGTGCAGCCCGACATATCGGGTTTCCATATTCTTTTGGAACTTTCATTTGTGGGGCTTCCGCCTGTCCTGCCCCGGGCCCGCTGACTTTGCTGCGTTCCAATTATCCGCGCGGCAGTCCACGGACACTGTGGACACTGCTGTGGCCGCAGGACTGTCAACTCCCAATTGAAACATTAATTCCATGTCGTCCCGAATTAATTAACCAGAAGGATAAGATACACAGTACACACAGTACAGTGCGACAGGACGTGCAGACACGGACATGGGTGCGCTGGTGGTGGTCTGGGCACTGCAGAGTGGAGTAGAGTACTCCAAGTGCTGGTTGCTCTACTCCGACTCCATGCTACGCATCATTTAATTACGTTAATTGGCAGCGGCGGGCAGCGGGCAGGGACAGGGCGTTGTTGGGGGGCGTCTGGGCGCGGTGTGTGGCCCACACTCTGAATGCGATGACGTTGCGAAGTGATGCATACAAGTTGGCCCACATGCTTAAGCCCCATAAGGATGGGCAGCCCTATTCCTGTAGTTACCCCCCGAAAGATGGCTAAAGCAGCACATGGAAATCCTAACAAAATGGTTTCTATATACGGGACTCCATTTTGAAATGTTTTTCGGCAATTTAGCAACCCCTTGGCGGGGGGTTCTTTCTGCTGCGCAGCATCCGTGAATCATCCGCGAAATCATCCCTCTGCCCTGTCATGCCACCCTCTCAATGCTCTGCCCGCCCACCCGCTCCGGACGGCTCACACACCTCAGGGCAGCTGAGCGAGGAAGAAGACGAAGACGGCCATTAAATGCTTCGAATTATGGCAACCGGCAACGCATTGAGACATCCAGAAATTCCTCTGCCCCAAACGACAGCACAACGCGCAGACAATAAGTTGTGGGCTCCCGCTATGCTCTGCCCCTCCCCACCCCCACCGAATCCACCTTCTTCCCCGCTGCTGCTGATCATCGTCATCGTCACCAACCACCCACCCAACAATGCTGAGTTAAACATTTCTAATTTATTGATGTTTCCGTCGACGGGAAAGTTCTTGTCCAACTGCCAAAAGTTTTTCTCTCTCTCCTTCTCTTTCTTTGCCTCTCCTGTGGATCTAGCCAGATCTTTCTGTCCCTGTTTGGGGCTGAAACTAACTCAAATTTATGATGATTAAGAAAAATCACAAAATACTTAGGCGATCTCTATAGATGCCACGATATATGGCCCTGTCTATGTCTATGGGAAACGTGTGCTCTCGGCCCCCTTCGGTTCGCTTCGTGTCCGCCCATTTTCACTCTCATTCTCATAATTTGTTTGTTGTTTCAAAAATAGAAACCATCGCAGATCAGACAAACACAAACAGGCAACATCATCATCCGCAGCAGTGGCAGTGGCAGTGGCAGCAACAAATTCATACCATGGAGGCGGCCATCGTGGATGGATACCATGTCCGCATGGTGTGGATAGGGATCGATACCATTCCACCCCTCAAATGAGGTGAGACTGCGCGGATCCATCAATCACATGGAGAACAGCTGTTAAGTCAGAGCTTGGTGCATTTTTTGTGACCCGAGGGTGTGGTGTGGTGTGCCATGCAGCCCAACAGACAAGAAATGCCTCATGGAGTGTGTGGGAGCCTCAGGTTGAGAAGCTCCTTCGGCTGCTATAGCATGCAGAGGTACATAGTTCTTCAGTTCTCAATTAAGTGAACTCTGCTGAGAATATTTCGCAATCTGGCATTCCATTTTCCCGTTGAGAAAAACTTGTCACCACAAACAACAAACAACAAAAAACAGCAACAACAATTTGTCATTTGTCAACTGATTTATGTGAATTTTCTGGTGGGCATTTATTATTTCAATTTCCATTTCCATTTTATGTTTATGCTTTAAATATTTTTGGTATTTATTTAATTCTGTTACTAATTTTGTTGTTGTATGGCCTTTGCATTCCACTCGTGTGTTAAGGAAACTATTAAAAGATCTTCGGAACAATGAAATAACAGAATTAATGTGGCAAACAAAAGGCAGCGAACTGATTTTGTTTTAAGTTGAATTGGTTTTCGGACCGTAAAGTAGGTTTATGGGTAGACAAAACAAAAGCACGGCAAATGAGTGTAGATAAACTTTAACTGCCAAGTGAATCGGCCGGGAACAAATAGCGAGGGGCAACCACTTGAGCAGAAAGCACAGCAGCTGAAATGCTATAATTTCAATACGTTTAGTGGTTTATTTTACCCTTAACATTATCCATATTATCTGCACATCAGTAGCCTCTTGAAGTTGGGATAGTTCTCTGTATGCTGTTGCGGTGACTACTTCTACCCGTTGTCAAGGGAATTATTTATGGAATCAGCAAGTAATGAACTTGATAACGATTTATATGCTCCCACAAACATGTACATAATTCCCATCTAGATTGTACAAAGTAATATAAAGGGTTACAATGGGTTGGTCTACTCCCCCTACTCCCCCAGAGTTTCACAGCAGACAGTTTATGGCATGCCAGGCCAGGCCAGGCCAGGGCAGGGCAGGGCAAGTAGCCTTAATAGGCAGATTGTATCTGTTATTCCGATTGATAAAGCCATGAATGTCGATTTGCCCATGACATGACTACGGCCGTCATTCGAGTTGCATGACAACAGCAGCGCCAATCGCAGCTTTATTTAAACGATCCGAGCAGGCGGGCTAGCTGCTCGTGTTCCTTCCCGCGCCCAATTTAGTCCAGGGCCCAAAACGTTGACATAGTTTCGGGTCTCCCACTGCTTCCCCTGTTCTCAAGAAAGCTAATTTCGAACACAGTTTTTCAGTTAGCGACGGCTGGAGAGGGGAACCGCCCCTAATCACAACGGCTGCCTTTCCTTGCATGTTCAATGTGCATTCGCCGGGAGACTACAGGAGGCCCAACAAGGATAGCTACAACTGCCAGTTGTCAACCCATATCCATTTTTAGGACTGCAACCACCCCAAGCCAACCCAACCACTTGCTAAGACTGGCGGCTCCAACACTCACCCAAACACCCAATCCCACCCATTCCACATCCAGTCGCCTCCCATCTCCGTTTGTTTGGCCTGGCCAAATAGCAACAAACGACGCCAGCGACGAAGCCTGTTAAGTGTCCCCAGGGTTCCAACTTCAGCCCCTCCCCTCCCCTCTGCCCACTCCACTCCTATCCACTCCACTCCACCACTGTATACGGATCTGGGTCCGTGTCCGTATTGCTGCTCTCTGCTGTACACAAATTTTCAACATTTTCGCTAATATTTCCGTTGCCGTTCATTTTAATGTGAGCCATTTGTTTGTTTTGCTGGTATGTCGTCCCAGCGTCGGTCCTATGCGGGTCACTTGGCTTCCTGTCTGAACCTTGCAACCACCCCGGCCCCTGCCTGTATTATCCGCTGAGTGGAGGGGTGGTGGGCTGAGCTGAAGACCACCCCTTGGTGGTGCGGCGCTTATCGGGGTTCTGCGGTTTTGTTTTTGTTGATTTAGTGGAGCAGCCTGTTGAACTTTTCGCTTCGC
The DNA here is from genome assembly GCF_018151105.1 of Drosophila obscura. Classification (NCBI taxonomy): domain Eukaryota; kingdom Metazoa; phylum Arthropoda; class Insecta; order Diptera; family Drosophilidae; genus Drosophila; species Drosophila obscura. The sequence continues at coordinate 7,395,609 of NW_024542774.1, read as the reverse complement.
TGCGGCGACAGGACACACCCAATCCCCGATGGGCGTCCACGCGGTCCGGTCCCATTCAATTTCCATGCTCGCATTCTGTTTGCATTACCATTGCTGCTGGGTGAGTCAACAGTGGGACCGGCAGCACTAATAGTGTTAATATTTGAATAATATTTTCACATTTAATAATAAGAGAGTAATTTTTTGAAATGTAATCAATATGTTCTGTTTTTTTTTGTGTATTTATGGATGGCAGAAGGAAGAAATTTCAAATTTGATATAAAACGTTTGGCAAAGTGGCGGCCGCTGTAGTACATTTATTTTTGGCGCCACCTATATCTGAATTTTATAATTACCAGCAGCCGCCACTTGGTTGATTTGCATGAGCTACATGTAGATAAGGAATAGTTCCACAATTGGACGCTAGAGTCGTCACAATAATGTGAAGTCACTAACCATACAGTGTGTAGATGTGCCAGTTCATACAACGAAAGTGGCGCCAGCTGAGTTTTTAGAGTACGTGTGAAGTGAATCTAATTGAAGAAGAAGAAAAAAATTTTAAAAATATGGTAGAGGCGCCACTAGCGACTTTGAGAGGAATCTCTAGACTGCAGCTGTTCGGCGCTGTATTTAATATTTCTAGTTTTAAGAAAATGAAAAAAACGGAAATGAAAGTGATTGGCACAAGTGTGGAGTTGTGGGCCTCTGCTGCTGCTGCAGTGGCGCAGACGCTGAAAGTTGTATAATTATGCAATCCGCGTCGCAGTTCGTTTGCATGTTCCAGTCAATTGGCAGGCGTGACTGCAGTTGACCGACTGACTGAAGCCAGACCCCATCCCCATCCCATCCCCCATTCGCTCACTCGCTCAAAGTTTGCTGCAGACGGTTAGCAGCTAATCGAAGTGCAGGTCGTTCGAAGATCTCGCCCCGGAGTGACAGATTTCCTGGTTATCTCCCTAGTCGCAGCGGAGGGCTCTCTGGGTCAGCGAACTTGGAAGGGAACCAGTTTTGCCCCGTCTGCATTTCCTCGACAGTAAGCTGACTGTAAGCGACCCCAGGCGCCAATGCGTCTCATTATACGATCGTTAAATGATTTGTTGGTATTCGCTGGCCATATTAACGAGGTGCTATGGATGACCATTTGCTTGGGGCAACGATAGACAAATGTCTATGCAAATGTCACTTGGTTGTGACTTTATAGCAAAGACATAACTCATGCAGCTGTGGGCTTTGTTATGGACACAAATTGCATGAGAGGTTCGTGCCCAGAGTCTTTTGTGTTACCGCCGATTGGGGCCAACCCAACCGTTGCGTATGACCTTCAGTGGGAAATTGCTTTTGATGCGCGTATAATGAAATCATAAATTTCGATCAACTTCGGAGATCTGTATCGGCAGTTTCAGGGAAATGGGAAATTCGGAAACTGTAGCAAGGCTGGGGCAAGTGCCCAAACTGGCGCGCCACAGCCATATATGGATGTGCAGCGGCAACAACAACAAGAGCAACGTGCGTGAGTTTGTCAACGTCCAGCTTCATCGGTTGCATTTGTTTATTTTTTGGTGGACAAGCAGGAAGCAATGCCAATCGGAAGTAAAAGGCTGAACAGTCCAAAAAGGTGTCGTTCATTGGCATTTTGTGAGCATGTGAGAGTGTGTGTGGGCCATGCCACGCCCATCACTGACGAGCTGACGGAGTTATGTGAGCACAACCCACACAATCTGGCGATAGCACTGCCAATCTTTTGGCCATTCAAATCAGGCAACATCAGGCGAAAGAGACGGAGGTAGGGAGAGAGGTAGGAAATGCATGCCAAATGCTGCTCTAATTTTCATGCCGGAACCAATTGCACACGCGGAGCAACCACCATAAGCACTCCCTTATAGCTGCCACCGGCTATGGCAGCTAAACGCTCCGCACACATTGACCGATTACCGCCAGCGATAAGATGAATAATCATGAGAGATATAAATAAATAAATAAATAAACACACACACAAGTCCCACATCTCCTCCGACAGCAAATGGCTGCGGCACGAACGACGTGGGGAATTGTAAAAGTGGTCCAACATCGGCGGCAGCTCAGACTAGAGCGAGGCAGCAAGGGGAATGCATGGGACACGAGCAGCGTAGGACATGGCAGTCGAACCGAAAGGCAGACAGGGGCCATGGGCAAGTGGTTACGCATTTCATTTGGTCCATTCGATGCACTCCAGTTAACGGCTCGGACTGCACTTCCTGGAGCAGGCTGTCGATTGGGGGGCAGCTTCATCTATCTGGATTTGATGAATATTAATATGACTGGAGTTGGGCGCTTGGTGTGAATCCCGTTTGGCACTTCCTTATGGCCCGGGGGAGGCTGGAACTGCCTGTCAGAGGAAATGGGAATAGATGGCAGGCCATTAAGGGAGAGCCAGAGAGCGCTCCTACAGACTGGTATATGTATTAATATCTATCCCCTTTCGTTCCGCAATATAATCGATACTAACATGGTTATGCAACTCTCCCCAGTGGTTGTCGTGGACTTCCCACTAAGTGAAACGGAACCAGACCGCGCACGCACCTGGAACAGCTCCATAAGCTGGCGGACAGGTGGACCTGGGCTCCCGTTCCACCTACGAGAGCTTGGGAGAAGAGAGTGAATGAACAACAGATAAAATTAATATTAAATCAACATGCAATTAACTTGCTTTTTGGCCAAATGAATCGAACCATTTAAAGAGGTATTCCGCATGTCTGCGGTTTCGACTTTGACTGCTTTGCTTTGACTGGGATCCGCTCCCATTGCTATGTTGCAGGAAATGAAATGGAAAGCAGACATATGAAATGAGATATGAGAAATGCTCGCAATGTTCGGAGTCAAGTTTTGTGTTTCTATTGTCTTTAATTGAAGCGGCGATTCGGCCAAGTGTTGGCCAAGGGGCTTGCCTTGCCACATTGTTGCACACGAAGAAATGCAATAGGGGGGCCATAGGTATGGGCATAGGCATAGGCACGTCGCCGAGCATTGCCCTTAACCGAGTTTGGGGCGCTTCGGCAAAAGCCATCGAATTACATTAAAAACCATCTAATTAATGCGACACCACCTGGCATATCAAAACATCCCCCCCAGTCCCATATATCCACACCAAAACGTGACGACCTTCGGCTTTGGGCTATTGAACAATAAGAATTCCCAAAAATCCAAATCAAAACCGGCCCATCGCAATCTGCGCCCAGGAAGAGGGCCGGAAAGGGGCGCGGAAAGAGTGTGTTTTTTATTTGTTTTCTTTGATTTCCCATTGCGTGCTATTAATTTGCATTGGTTAAATGTGGCTACCTCTGCCGCGGTGGCCTGCCTTTATTTTTCAATTTTTTCGGCATTAAGATTTATAACATTTATGGCCATAAGCTTTTTGTGGCGATTACAACACTCGCACGAACCTCTCTACCTACATATATGCAGACGAAGTCATGTCCAAGATCAAATCAAGAGAGTTACAGCCAGGGAGAGAGAGAGAGACCGCGCAAGAGAGCGCAGCTTTGGGAAGCTCAGGTAAGCTCAGGTAAGCTGGGGCAAAAGCTCAGTTCGCCTCGTTATTGTTTACACACGAAACCGTTATCAGAATTCAAGGTCTTTTACTCTCGTTTTCACGCAGAGAGAGTGGAAGTGGAAGAGTGCAAGAGTCGGAGAGTGAGAGCATGCGTGTGCGTGTGTGTGTGGTGCTCTCATTACGCCGGCTGCACCTGCGCAGTGTGTATTTAATCGTAAGCCCGCAGTCTTCAGCACGTCAGTTGATTCCCGAAAGTGTCCAAGGCAGCGAGCTGCTCCGCCACCTAACCCAAGTGGTATATAGTGATCATCATAACCCTCTTTTACTCCGCGGTATAAGCAAGTGCCACAGATAGTGCTACATTTCGACCTTATCTCCAGTTGTATTCGGGAGCCATGAGGATCCAGCGGCATTTTGTGGTAATTACGAAAAACAACAGTGGAAAAGTGTCGTACGCAACGGAATGGGAGAAGACATTCAAAATGGGGGTGCGGTTGATGTTGTGGAACTAATAGTGGAGTCTCAGGTTAAGTCTGTAATTTGCAAATTATATTTGCATAGATTGCTCTTCCAGTGGAAATGGGAGGATCGTGGTTCAGTGAATTTCACTTCAAATATTGCTCAAGTTTCTTCTTGCTTTGGATTAAGAGATTTGGGAAGGATTAGGTAATCTTTTGGTGAATGAAAATACAAAAATAGATACAAGAAAGTGAAGATAGAAAACACCTTAGTCGTTTATCATTTCATAAAAATTAATATAGGGAATAAAGCGTACATTTTCATTTTCCATTCAGTTTTTGTAATATATAGATGCGTTAATATGTAGAAGAAATTATAATCAAAATTGTTGTTCACTATCCATCAAAGAAATACGCTTTCCTCCTGTCCTTGTCAATATCACGATTCATACAAATTGAGTTTTTCTTAGCCATGTCTGTCTCATTGCCACTTTGTCGCGCTTTGTCAACAATTTAAATCGCTTCGCGATCGTTTCATTAGCATCCATGGGATATCCATGAAGTGCACTACCTGGTGGGACGGAATGGCGATGGCAGCGAGAGAGTCGACGACTCTTTTCCCTCACGATTGATGATCCAACTGCAGGCCAAACAAGTCGTCGTTGTCGTCTCCATCGTCACTTTCTCTGGCCACCAGACCAGGGCGAGGAAGCTGACACGATCATCAGTGATCCGCTTACAATTATCACTATCAGAGCACGCCGATGAGATAATTTTTGCCGGCGCTAATTTTTATTTCATAATCGAATCTTGTTGACATTTGTGCGCCAATTGATGGGATTAGTTTCGGGATATTTTGAAATGAAATTATCCAAAATGAGAAGTTGTTTGCGAAATCCCGGTTGCGATTGGTGTGGCTGACCTTGTTTGATTCTCCAAATACAGACCTCTTGCAACATCTGCCCTGCCACAGCCGCAACAACGCCAACGCTGAAGCTGACTCATAAAACAACCAAATAAATGTTTATTTAACAAATACAATTAAATTTGCATAATAAAAAAAATTGACCAAAAAAAGAGGGGCCACACCAAAACAGAAAAAAAGTCGTTGCCCTGCCCCGTATGAGGCGTCGCATCTATCATAAGCCAGGTCTTGACCCAGGTCAGTATGAACCCATTGAATCTGCCGCCGCGAAGATTATGTAACGTTTCTCTGCCGGTGACTGACCAGACACTGACCCACTTTAAACTCGTTTTGGGACAGTCCAGTCACATTTCTTTTTGTTTGAAGAATATTGAATTAATTAACATAGCTGTTGCGAATACAGTTTACTCTCCGAAGTTTGTTTCAATGTCTCTCTATCTCCCTGTGTGTGTGTTTCAGCTTGGTCTTCTCGGTGCGCTCTCTGTGGCCATCGGTAGCAGCCTAGCCAAGGCTGTGGTGGATCAACAGGCAGCCGGCACTCAGTTGGCCAGCAAGAGCGTTGCTCAGAAGCGCTTCGACTTGGGGGGACTTAGCGATCATGTCATCGACGAGCATCACATAGAGGAGCACCACGAACACCATGAGCACCACGAACATCACCATGATCCCGGATATTGGAAGAAGAAGGTCACGTGGAAGGAGGGCTGGAAAAAGATTTGGAATCCAGCCAAGAAACAAATCTGGAATCCCTCATGGAAAAAGGTACGCCTCGAAACGGAATCAAATTTCATGTGAAACCGATATTGATCGAGTCCTTCTGCTGTAGATCTACAAGCCCCACTGGGTGAAAGTGCCCGGCTGGAAGGAGATTCAGGTACCAGCATGGAAACAAATTTGGGTACCCCACTGGAAGGAGATTTTAGTGCCAGCCTGGAAGGACATTCAAGTGCCCGACTACAAGCAGATCTGGACACCTGAGCTAGTGAAGGTACAAAGCCATTGCGCATGCCACACCTAATATCTGTTAAATGTTCCATTCCTCTTTCCCTCTTCAGGTTGGCATTCCCGGCGAGAAATATCTGGGCAAGGACCACGAGGGTTGGGAGTACACCAGTCACGATCTGTGGAAGAAGGTCAGTAGCAGGCAGCCTCCTTGTAATCATTTTGCAACAGTTGATACTCTTCTCATACAGAAAGTTGTGTGGAAGTCTCACTGGAAAAAGATTTGGAAGCCAGCCAAGAAGCAAATCTGGGTGCCCGACAAGAAGCTCGAATGGAAGGAGGGATGGAAGCAGTACTGGAAGCCAGGAAAGAAGGAAATTTGGACCGATAAATTGGTATGCAAATATCATACACAATAGTCCACCCGACATGAAAAATGAATCGCCTTTTTGTCATAGGAATGGAAGGAGGCATGGAAACAAATCTGGGTACCCGGCTGGAAGGAGATCTGGGTGCCTGGCTGGAAGAAGATCTGGAAGCCCGTGGTCATATCCGAGTGGTTCCCTTCGCCCGATCACCACCATGATCATCATCACCACGAGTCTGGCTGGGACTGGGACCGCAAGGATAACGGTGCCGCGCCTGCAGCTGTCGCACCCGCTGCCACTGCCGCCACTGCCAATGGCCAGGATAAGGTAGTGTGGAAACGCGATGACACCAATGCTTCCGCATTCGGAAAGCCAACGGTGCTGCAACCAGTGGCCAGTGCAGATTTCCAGGCCAAAGCTCTGGAGGCAGCGAAGTCGCCAGCTGCTGCTGGGCCTGCAGCCTCGGTGGCTGCCACCTCGCAATTCAAGTTTCCCGGTGCGTAGGCAGAGCATCAGTGCAGCCCCATTCGCCATTGCATCATTGCATCGCCGCCTGCACCTGCACCTGCAACTGCCCGTTCCAAGCTCCTTGTAAATAGTTACAAACCAGTCGCTAGCTCTTAAGGCCATCCATCCACTTCCATTTGCTTTGGCTCCACACTTTAAATTATCTCTAGACTTAAATGTTTAATTAACAACAACAAAGTGAATAAAAATACGAATTAAATAATAAATAAATAAAAGTAAAGCTAGGTTCAGTCTCTCAGTGGGCCCTTCAGTGCTCCCACTTCTCCTGCTCCCACTCGGTGGGTGCATTGGGCAGCGGCACCCATTCGTTGTGGACGGTCGGGGTCCACACCTTCTTCCACACAGGCTCGTAGATTTTCTTGGCCCGCCAATACTTCACCCAGCGGGCATTCCAAGTGGTTTTGTTCGCCCAGAAGCCGTCCGCCTGCGGATCCAGAGTGTCTGTGTGTCGCACGCTGTAAACGTGTCGTGTGTGTGGAGAGGATAGGTTGGTTGGTGAAAGTGGTCTAGTGGCTAGTGGTTACGCAATCGGCTCACATGGTGGTGGTCTTGCCGCCCAGGCAACAGCTGACGGCCAGGCACAAGAGCAGCAGCAGCATCGCAGTCAGTCGTCGAAGGGGGAAGGCTCCTTCTGTGATGATTGGACTTGGCATCCTGTCTCTGCTAGTCTCCCCTTTCATGTTTCGCAATCGAATGGCGGCTCAATTATCTCCACTCTTCATTTTATGTCTCTTAGCTCTGAGCGTTGGCCTGTCATGCTCTGTGCCCTAATTGAAATTCAGTGCGCCCGGGCCATAGCAGCCAGCACTACCACAGCAAACGAATGAATTGCAAATTCCCGCACTTGGCACGATCTGATTTGCGGGTGAAAATGATTGTAAATCCCAAAGCGATAGATACACTTATATAATGTGCAATTTCTCGGTTTGTTGGCAGCCCCCCTCTGCGGGGGCTGGTAGACTAACAAGATAGAGGAGACATTTATTATCTACGTATACCGATACGATCCACCAGAAATGTTCGAGGCTACAGCACTCTTAATTGCTTTTGTTGTTTCCTTTCTTTCTTAAGCCTAATGTAAAAACGTTGCAAATGAAATTCTGTGTGTGTGACAAAGCTAAGGAGTAACAAATTCATGAGTCCATCTCTTTGACAGTTCACAACAAATAGCATTATATTATATTAGATTCGTTTCGTTACGCACAATTCACGCAGAGTATTGTCTATAATATGCAATATATATACTATATAGTTTAATCGTAGGTATATGTGTGATTTGTGTCTACATGTTTAGAGTGCATTCAACTTAAGGCAGAGTTACAGATAAACTGATGGTTACAGCGATCGTACAGGTGGATGGTGTGATATAGTGATAGCGATAGCGATACTCATCTTAAAGCCTATAAGTTTCATATTGAAAGTTCGTTTGATTTTTGATTCATTGTTACAAAGCTAGGAGAAGCAATTCCAGTCTGCACTAATTTAGAAATAATATGGCACAATTAGCGCAAAATAGAGTTCAGTAAATTTCCAAGTATTTTACTTAATATTAAGGATACACACATACAAACAGTACGACAGTAATGACAGCACTGAAATGGGGTATTTAACGCATATTGTTTGATTGTTTGTCTGTTTGTGTGTTGATTCTCTGCTTCAATTCCATTCTCCACTTCGTTCTCTGCCGGTGTCAGTGTCAGTCTTTTGAAATACCATTTGAATCGATTCATCTCGATGCAGTTTGCAGTTTGCAATTTGTTCGTTCGTTGTGTTCTGGGAATGTTCTGTGGTTGGTTGTCTCGTGCGTGTGAGTGAGAGAGTGATTGCGGGTTTGAGTTGGTGGGTGGCTCTGGTTGCTCGATTGCTTGATTGTGTGGGCTGTGCACATATACAATGGCTAAGCTAACTTAACTAGGGTCTAAACAATGATGAGTACAATAGATTCGAGCTGTAGCTGTACATTTCTCCCGACAGGAGCAAGTGCTCACTCGAAGGACATCAGATTGGCTGGCAATGGCTTTGGCACACGCATCGTGGCCAGCTTGCAGATGGCGTTCGTCCAGAGATGCGTCATTTGCGGACTGTCGGTGCGAAACTTGTAGACGGTGCCCAGACTGCGGTGGTACAGCTCGAAGGTGTTCTTGTGCTTCATGTTGTCGCTGACGTGGGCATACCATCCCTCCAGGGGGCACACCTTGCAGGGCTCGCGCTTGAAGTCGTTCCGCTCGCTGCCCTTGAAGGACTTGGGCGGAAAGTAGACCAGAGAGTTGGCCCAGATTTTCAGCCAGTATCGCTGCCAGGAGGCCACCGCCGGTTTGCGCCCCTCCTTCTGAACGGTCTTCCGACGCACGCAGCCCTGCATGGCAGCTGCCGCCTCCGGTGACATCAGATCGCATTCGCTGCCCGTGAAGTCGCACAATATTCCCTCGGCGCTCTCCAGCGATGTGAGATCCGCATTGGACAGGGCATCGCTGTGTTCCAGCACCGAGTCGTCGAGCAGGTGGTGTCGCGGCAGTGCCCCCTGGTCGAGCTCCAAGTGCAGTTGATGCGGATGGCCATCGCCGTGGCTATGCGTCGCAATCTTTCCAAAGATGCTATGGGTAAAAGAATCGTTTTAGTTATGGTCTTGGTTCTTGGCTGGTGTTCGAGAGTTCTTCATGCATCTCAGCCTATGAGATTAGAAATGAATGTAAAGCAACAAAGGACGAACTGCGTATGTGTGCGTGTGTGGGTGGGGTGTGTGGGCAGAGTGTGGTTTTATGGTAAAACAGAAAAAAAACCAAAAGGGCATTGTGTGGGGCGTAGATCAGAGTGTGTTGTTGGTGGGGATGGTGTCTTTCATATGAAGCATTTTCAACTTGGGTCCGTGCACAAAACTGAACACACAAAACAACTCAAAAGCATACTAATATTGAAACGAAAGAAAAGTCTGCGTGGTGGGTTCTGGTTCGGCTACAGTATACGCCTATACAAGTGTATATCCTAGCTACAGGACTCACCCGCGGCATCTGCACCGCTTGTTGGAGATGGTGCCAATGCCCGGCGCAATCATCACAATGCAGCATTGACACTTTTGTGCAAAGTTACGCGGCAAGCTGCTGCTGCGAAATCTATGGCGCAGTGCATCATTTGAGAGGTTGCGGTTGCGGTTGCCGTTGCAGTTGCAGTTACAGATTTTGCGAGTACATTCATAATTACACAAATCACAAAACGAAAGCAGAAGCCAAAGCAAAACACAATCAAGTGAGAGAGACAGAGTAAACGAGAGACAGATTAACGATTAATAAAGACCCGGTGTATACAATGTCCAATTGGCGCAGTGATTTGAGTTGGTGGAGAGATTAGGTGGGAGAACGGAATGAACCGCATGGGGATCACACTTCGGTCATACTTACTTGGTGCCCAGGCTGCGGCACTTGCGATGACCGGGCACAAACTTGGTGCCGCTGGCCATGCGCATGGAGCCAATAGTTTTGGCAGGCGAGAGATTCAAACAGCCCAGGGCCGGTGTGACGGTTTCCACATTAAACGACTCCTTGGAGCTGCACGACGACGAGCTAGGCCCAGATGGCGATGCCGGTTCCAGATTCAGTGAACGTCTGAGTGTAGAACACAAGAATGTTATTTAAAAGGCATCGCATTTAATATCTAAATAGATTGATTTTACTTGTACTGATCCTCCTCGAATATGTTCTGCAGCTCCTCGATATATCGTATGGATGTGAGATACTTCTGCGTTGCCTCATGCGGCAGCAGCTGCTTGTAGTCCGACTGCTGATAGTTTGAAATGACACGGAGTATGTTGTTCATCTTGTTGCGACGCTGCTCGGGCTCCAGCCCGCCCTTGTGCGGGTGCGCCAGATCGATGTAGATCAAATCGGTGAGAAAGAGTCCCAGGTAGGGTATGCAGGGCAGGCGAAGGCTCTCCAGGTAGGCCCGTAGATTTGCCCAATTATTCTGATCGCTGAATATGTCGCTGAGCCGCTCGAACGACTGGCGATCCTTCTTGGACAGACACGCCCACGTCTTCTTCAGCCGATAGATGCTCGCGCTCTGCATGGCCGAGATAATGGCGAACAGCGAATGGAGATTGTTCAGCTCGTGCAGCTTCTTGGCCACCTAGAGGAGTCAAATGTGTGTGTTTTATTGGTTGAAGGATCTGTGCTCTCCCTCTCACATACCTTGATGAAATGCGTCATTATCTCCGCTCGCTGCTTGGGCTGTTCTGCGTTCAATATCTCTTGCACTGTCCAGAAGCTCGTGTGGTTGAAGCGCTTGGTGAATGCCACAATGTTCGGCGTGACCACATGCTTGTCCTTCTTTGTCCAGGCGCAGCTGCTCAGCTCATCCGGCTGAATCAGGGCGAAGACGGGAAAGTCCAGCAGCGTGATCTGGTTGGCCAGCACATCGGCTGGCACTCGCAAGGCGCTCATGATAACCGCATCCAGCTGTTTGATGGAGCCATGGGCCGGCAGGCTTTGCGACTTGGAGGGCGGTGCTGCCGAGGCTCTGGAATCGAGAAATGTCTGTGAAAAGTGAGTCAATTTGGTTGGGGCCGACCCAACTTACGCTATGCTGTAGTAGCATCCCGGCGAGTCTGGTGAGGACGAGAAACTGTTGAGGCATCCGATGGAGTTCTTGCGTCGCGTGCTCTTTATGTTCAGCGTTTTGCTAGCCTGCTGTTGCATCATCTGGGGCTCCATCTGGTGCTCCTTGTGGCTCTTCTCCTGCCGCAAGCAGGCCATGGTATGCGCATTCCCATTCGGACTCCGCTGCTTGGCTGCCGGGCGAGGCTGTTGCAGTTGCTGCATGGCTGAAGGAGTAGCAGGTGCGGTTGGACTCTGTTTGAACGGCACCTGCGTGGCATACGCCTGTCCGGCGTATCCATTATAGTCGTTTGTTGGTTTTCTGCTCAACTGAGGAAGTGGCAAACATTCATCAATATCGTTTTCAATGGGCAATCGAGTTGTGCTTACCTCCGAGTAGCGCAGATTCTCCATGGACAGGTCGCGGGAGATTTCCGAGTATCGCATCATGGCAACCAGCAGACGTGGGACTTGGACAGCACAAACAGACTGCAATAAAAACAAAGTAACTTGTCAGTATAAACTGATTGTGTTCGTTGGATTCACTTGTTATATCCCCTAGCAGAGGAGGGTATTATGATTTTAAATCGGATCCCCACTATATTAATTTGCCGCCACAACTACGACACTTCCACGATCGCTGTACATACAAATGGAATCGCTCTAAGTATCAGCTGCAATTGAAATTAACGATCTGCAAGGGTATGGACAGCTTCGTGCGACGCGACCGGTAGCCTTTCCTTCTATTCGCTTACTGAAACCGAAGTTTGTTTTGCTGTGGAACGGTGTTGTTCTGCCTTGTGGCTTTTGTGTTGCACGAACAGCGGAAAGGCGGCAGCTTCTGGCACGCTTCGCTGCCCAATTTCCAATGGAATGGAATGGGCTATGTGAGTCACGAGCACGGAGCGCGCGGAATCAATAGGAAGACCTGGACTGGCTTGGCCTGGTCCGCACTGCGTTGCTCTTTTATGGTAGCAGAGTCGTGTGGTCGACTGGCTTTTTGGGGGTGCAACAATATGATGCACACGCACACGCAAACACACACACACACTCGCACCACTGATAAAGGCTGTGGCTGCAACGGTCAGCGGAAAGTTTTGTCTTGTTTTGAAAAACAGAAACAAAAAAAAAACGAGTCACCAAAGCCAAAGCCCAAATTGGGTTTCAGCTTGGTTCAATGAACTCGTTTGAAATAAACCCAAAAATTAACTGTGGATCTACGAAGTATGCATGAATCGCCCCTCCCCGAATACCCTGCATTCTGTAGATTTCCGCTGAGAATTACAACAGATAGTTTGAGTTTAAATTCAATCTGCCCTGTACTGCCCTGCACTTGCAGTGTCTCTGTGTATGCTATGCCATTTCTATGCACATTTCTCCAAGCAAGAAGTCTGACTGAGACGACCCCGTCTAATTAATTTCAATTAAGTTATAATCATTTCAAAGAAAAGTTGATCAAATGCAATGACGTCCACACATAGGCCCCATTGGCATCGCCTTCGCCAGTGGCTGTCGCGGCTGTCACTGGGGGTCTGTGTCTGTGTCTGTGTCAGTGTCTGCGGTTCCTTCGATTATTTTGCGTTGCTCAGTGGAGCAAATGGAATCACCCGATTCAGATATGGCCGAGAAAATATGATTAAAGATGAGTGTGCAGGCACGGGTGCGGGGCATGCCACAGACAGACGATAACCAAAGACGGAAGAGGAAAAGTCATTTGGGAATGGGACTGACAGTCGCATTCCTGGCACTAAATTCTATTTCGCATTTCCTTCTATTCGAAGTGAGAGCAGAATTCCATTCTAATCATGCGAAATTCTCATCCTCCATGCCAATTCCATATGCTAGTACGATCGTACCCCCGAACCCCATTCAATTGCAACGCATATCCAAAAAAAATATACAATCAGATCTACGGCTAGTCGTTTGTGGAGGGATTTACTCGTATGTATGTAGATATGTAGATAAAATGAAAACAAATTTTGGGGGGGAACGAAACAAAAACAACCGACAAAAGCCCAAGCAAGACAAAAGGCGAACAAAAATTATATATACTAGTATTCCAAAATGCCAGACGACTGCCTCAAGTTTTGAGTTTTTTTTTAGCAAATGGACTTTATTGACTATTTGAACTATTCACTCAGCACAAATACAAATATCTCATTCTGATGGGTAGCCAAGTACGAGTGCCAGTACGAGAGTATATACTACAAATTATGGTTATGTGTATCTGCCAATCTGTGCAAATTTCGTTCAGAGTTCTTTTCGGTAGAGGGAACAGAACACATTTATTGGAGGTATCAAATTGTAGCAATCAAAGCCAAACAATTAACGTTGCTCATGTGATCTCCCCATTCCTCTTTTCTACCTGACAAACAAATCTCCTTTAATGTGAATTTTGTAAACTCTGGATATCCAGCGGATCTAGATATATGGGCTACATCTGATACAGATAAAAAACACAGCTACAATTTGCTGTTTTCGTGGTCAGGGATGTGGAGAAATGTGAATGTGGAGGCGTCTTTTTTTTTGCCAGAATGCCCAAAATGCCGCCCACTGCATACCCTGATAAACTGATCGGCCCCATCCTACTGCTCCAGCACCCCCCGTCGCATTTCGCTGGCCAATAAGTTTATTGTCTTTACATAAATTTCTTGAAAGAAAACAAACAAAACAGCTGCAGAGTTCGAGGAAATCACATTGCCTTCTCCATTTTCATTTCCAATCTGCTTTTCAGATTCTTTTTTTTTTTGTTTATCAGTAAAAGGCCTGCAATTGTATTTAAATAAAATACACACTACATATACACACATATGTATGCTCATACGTTTGTGTGGGGGTGGGGGAGAAACTCAGCATTAATTTTTCTTGTTTCTTCTGTGCTGGCGTTTTCCATTGATAAATTCTTTCCCCCCGCTCGCGTGTGGGTGGGTGGGTTGCTCTGGAATTCGCTGCGGCTGAGACATGTGATTGCTGGCCATCAAAAGAATCTGCAGTTCAGCTCTGGGCTGACCCTCAGACTTCTCTGCGGGGCCAAAGATCTCTGGAGCCGCTTTCTTTATAGTTCAAAATTGCGGGACAGTTTTTACAAAACATTTTTACATACATAATCGTACTTATACAATATATGGATGGATAATGGCGGGCAAGGTCAGCGGTGAGTGGCTGTCGCCACTGTGATCTTTGCTCGACCGGCTCGTCGTTTCATTCTGCTGTTCAAGTTCAACAACCGCCCGAAGAGATTTGCGATTAAAAATAATGAAATATTTTTGCATTAATTTTCATTTGACTCAATCAACCTTCGACACCGACTGCCACAGAAGACATTGGAATATCAGTGTGCGGTGGTGAGTGGGGGATGGAATGCTATTCAAGTGGGAAAAACATTTAGCTAATCTTTCATTGAGAACTAGGGGCGTTATCATCTGACTATAATCCAAGCACACTCGGGGCTCCAACTGCAAGTGGCAGCCAGCCCCTAGAAAACTATTCACACACGCTCGCTCACATGCACTCGTCTAGCGCACACATCGATGGAGGAATACAGGTAATTACGGTCGGCTCGGTCGCTTGGTGGGTAACAACAACCAGAGAGAAACTACAAATGAAAAGTGCAAAACTGAACAACAACCAGAAAGGAAGCCCCCCGCTTGGGCGGACCGAAGCTAAAGATACCCTCGGAGACTGGTAATTTCTGAATTGTGTGTGTTTCTGATGCAAGATTATCGTGGTCTTCCTGTGTGATATACGTGTGTTATACGACTGGCAGCAGTTCCAAACAGACAGCACATTGATGATTTGTATACCCTTACTAATTACAGGGCCGTTTATGTGTCGGTTTGCAGTATTGCAAACTTCTGGGAATAATCATGATACCCCCGCGTGAGAGTAGGCAAAACAAAGCTCTGGGGCCACAAGGAAGGCCAAGCAATTGAGCTGAGGTTTCTTCTTGCTCGTGTCGCTGTTGTTGTTGTTGTTCTTGCTGCTGCTTATGTGATCCGCGCTTGCAAAGTGGGTCACTTGCAGGCACCCAGCAAGCGAGCGTTTCGGGTCCCATCCCGGCCTAGAAGTGAACCATTTACCCATTTCCATTTCCGAGTGGCTGTACTTAAGCCGCCGCTGCCAGAACAAAGGCAATTGGATGCGAGATGGATGGAGGGAGGGAGAGGGCCTTGAAATGGCATGTCAGCATCTGACATCTTGCATCGATGCGAGGGCAGGCAGAAACATCTGTCGTTGCTGCTGCTGCTGCTGCCGGGGCGCACATCCTGTTGAACAAGTATCCGTGTGTGCCCAAGCAACGCAGCAGCAACAGCAACAACAACACGGACAGCAACAACAGCTGGAAAACATTTAAATTCGAATTTTGAGAAGGGGCGTTGCTAAGTGTGCTAGGGTGTGTGTGTGTATCTGTGACTGATAGTAGCATTTGCTTATCACATGATCTAACGCTAAAGGAAGTGTCAAGTCAAGCAATGCGAGTAATGCTAAACGATTTTTATTGATTGCGCCCGACGACAAACCAAACTGCGGATGGATGATTCACATAGAAGACTTACCCTGCTCCCCTACCGGAAGAGTAGGGAGGAATGGTAAACACCCCCCAACCAAATCGATAGCATTGAACACGAAAGCGAACAAGAGGCACTGACACCCCATGCCATTGCGAGTACACACACCTTCGCACGCAATTTCCCTTCGTTAACGAAAGCTAAGCTCCGTTGTATGCCAAGTGGGGGTTTGGGGACCCGAATTGGGCGTCGCGTCCCCATCTCCCGCCACTCGCGGCTTGCCTTGCTCCGTTTCGTAATCAGAATGGACGCGGGCCGGGACCCCGAAAAAAAACGAATATTGCACTTGATTCTTAATGCTTTTCGGAGCGACACGGACGCCGTTGCGCAGCCAAAATAACATTGCATATTATTTATAGTTGCCCAACGCCTAGCGCCCCCCGCCCACGGCACAGCCCCCAGCCCTTCACGGTAGCCCCACAGCGGCAGCAGCACACACAAAAACTCACCTAAACAGCAGCTGAAGCTGTGCATTATCCAACTTGGGGCTCGGGCAACACTTTAATTCGATTAATGGATGTGTGACGACACGCGCGCAACGCACATTTAATTGATCTTTGCTACACTTATTGGCTTCTTCGTATTTTTTACCAGTCGATTGGGGAAAACAAAATAAATGCTGGGTCCGCGCGACACCGGCCAGTGTGACCGCAGATTTTTCGATAAAACACACCCGCATGACGCTCAGAAATCTATCGAAAAATACCTTCTCAGTTTGAAAATATACCGGATATATATTATTAATAAACAAATTGTTTATCTTAATAAAAGATTAATCAAACCGTATTTTCCTTTGTTTGAGATCATTCTCTTTTCTCTTGATTAGTTTTAATAATATAAAAGATTATCAAAATTTTCGTGCTTGCTCATTTTTGCGTTTCAAACAGCTGTTTGCGGCTTTCTTGCACATTTAAAATAACTGCAATTTGAATTTTAAGCATTGCGACACTTCTGCACCGTTTAAAAAAGAAGCACAATTCAAGTGTTTCAAACACTACCAACTTAAAATTTCCATTTATTTGGCCAAAACACTTGGGTCAATGACATACAAATATTATAAGACCCCCGGACTGGGGAAAGTATCATTTATTTTTGTAAAATTGGTTTACAGCTTATATTGAGAAACATCAAATGCGACAATATCGAATCTACAATAAATGTGTAAAGTGTACGCTTTATGTGGTATAGTACATAGATTAGTAGTACGATATTATCTGCTGAATACATACATTGGCTTATATCAAAATTCTACTATAGTACCAAAAAACTGGCTAATCATTTATGTATGTGTGTATGTATGTAATATACGAATAAGTTCAGCTGAACACTTTAATTTTGATTAGTTTTTGCCTGTTTGGTCGGTCGGTTCTGTTCTGTTCTGATTCGATCTGGTCGGGTACTTTCACTTTCTACCAACTGGTAGGTAATGCGGTAATGCTTTGAGATTCCTAAACCTACAAATCTACTTAGGAGTTTAAACTGCCATTGGATGGGTGAGAAAGGTTTTTGATTTACGCAGTAGAGTAAGACTACATGAAGGGAATTCAATTTGGCATATACATGTATGTAAAACGTTGTAACAGGTATGGTATGGTATGGATAGGATAGAGTATGCAGATGCAGAAGCGTGATCTGTTTTGTGCTAGGCCTTTCGACAGGACGACAATGGTTCAAAGCTCTGAATCCACAACGAAACCACACATGATCCTTGGATGCTTGGAGACGCTCTTCCTGCACTGGCTGTGGTTGGCTGGGCGCCAGCTGGGAGCCGACAGCCAACATCCTAAATGCGTTCGGTTACGTAGACTTTGGCCGAGGCAGGGGCGTTGGATCGTCGCACCGCAAAGGTGACGATGATGCCGATGAAGATCAGTGTGATGCCGATGGCACTGGTGATGTAATGCTCGATGAGCTTATTCTCGGCGCTGCAATAAGATTAGATACGATTAGATTCCGTGGTGAAAGGGAAAACGGAAAGACGACACTCACCTCACATTGGTCTCGGCCACCGTCTCGCGCTCTTTCTCAATGAGACCCGTCACAGATGTGGCAATGGCCAGCCAGAAGTTGGCCAGACCCAGACTGGCGTGTATGGGCACCATGGCGGAGCGGCAGCTGTAGGTCTTGTTCTCACAGCAGAGCATCACCAGAAAGCTAATGCAAGCAGCAGCAATGGGGTGATTAGTATGCGGGATTGGGACACTGGGGGACATACCTGAAGAAACCGATCACAAACTGCAGCACAAACATGCCCATAGTCACGAAACCCAGCCACGAGTGCAGGCTATAGAAGTTCACCTTTTGCAACGCCTCGTGGGAGTCGAAGACGGAGAGGAAACCCAGGGCGATGCACGGAATGGCAATGGCGTGAAAGAACATGTGGATCAGCTTCACATAGATGTGCTTCACGCACCGGCACAAACGATAGATCAAGATGGCTGTGTGGAAAGGAGTGCAGAGAAGAGACTATCGTGATGGGATCGTGAATCAGCTGAAACAATGGCAGATAACTTACAAAATCCAGAGAGAGTTACGAAACCGGCAATCATCAGGATGGGATGCAGATTGAACTGCTGCTTGGGGCTCTCCGACCAGGCGAAGCCATCGCGATAGAACATCACCCAGAAGAGGGTCAGCACCAGGACACCCACCAGCAGAATGGTGGAGAGGATCACGATCAGCAAGTACTCGCACCAGGAGCAGCAATTCCAGGCATTGTCCGGATCCTCCTCGTAGCGCCTGCAAGTAGAGTTGGAACAAATCAAATCAAATCAATTTTAGTTTTAACTTAATTTCACGCTAAGTTACTCATTCTTGGGTAGCATGCCAAGACGGGGTCGACGGAAAAGCATTCGGTTCAGATCATCGATAAAGGGCTTGTCAATGGCTTTCATTTTGCTGGGGCTCCTTTTCGTGGGGGGTGTTACATTATTATATATATATATATTACAAGATATTCAGATCCCCCATTGAGAGAGTTGCCCAACACAGAGCTGTTCCAGCCACAAAGACATGTAAAAAGATGGCTCTCCCTCATTGTAGCATAATTTGTAATGTTTATGGAAAGAATTATGGAAATTCTACTTGACTCCAAATCTCTTGAGATTTAGTTGAACTAATTGCGGGTTGAATGTGCTGCTAATCGGCCTAATTGATGCACAACAGCCAGTCAGACCCTCAAGTGGATTGCACAGCAGTGAGGCTAAGAAAGTTTCCAATTATCTAATTTGCTAAGTAAATTTCCCGTTTCCTTTGAAGCCAGCCCAGATTGTTTGTGGTCTTTCCCAGCTCGGTTCAGTGGAGCCAGCTCTGTGTTGTGAGCTCTCTCTGGAGATTGTTGGTACTTGCTTTTTCACCTTTTCTTGAACATGGACCACAGCTTATATAATTTTTTCCCCATTGGGGAGTGTGAGAGTATAATTTCCTGATAGATTCTGTTTGACAGCTGGGGAAGTGTTTCCTTTCCCCCTGCCCAATGGAGTGGAGTCAAAAGTTGATGGCTTCAATTCAATTGTGGCTTGGGGTATTCATTTCATCACTTGTCGTGTGATCGTATGACATCCAATTCCGATGGCGCACTGATGCTGGGTAGAATGATATCATCACCGAAACATATCCATCATCAGCAATGGGCTGAATGGATGGTGCACTGGGACATTGCTCTGTGAGAACTTCCCCCACAGCACAGCCAACTGCCAACTGCCAGATATGTGAAGGAGCTGCCACAATGAATACCATACCCCCCTCAGGCCCAGGGCCAGCCAATCCGCGGGCCATCTGTTCAAAGTAAACAGCCAACAGACAACAGACAAACTGGATTATGGGCTGGCAGCGATGGAGGCTGGTGTAATTAGGCGCATTGCTGGCTGCCAACGAGGCGCTTAATCATTCCATTCCCAAGTGCAGCTCTTGGCCAGGCCCAGTCCCAGTCCCAAAGCAATTGAAGTGGCAGACGGACAGCAGACGGACAGCAGACGACGGACAACTCTTCAAGTGAAATGCATTGCAATGCCATGCGAAACGAAAGCAAACAAAATGATTATTTAAATTAATAGTGCGTTGCGCCCCTGCCTCTACCACTGCTCCTGCCCCAGCACATGCTGCGATAATGAAAGCAAAAGCGAAGCAAATGGGGAAACTATTACCATTATCACTGGCACTCGCAGTCGCAGTCACACTCTCACTTTTCCAGTCTCGTGTCTAGAGTGCCACTTGCATCATTTGGTGATAGTGCTAATGAATGCTCTAATTTACATGCAACAATAATCCACTGACAGCGAGAGAGCTACAGCAACAGCAACAGATACAGAGGGAGCGAAAGATCTTCTGAGTGGAAAGAGAGCCCCAGCCAGACACATTCGATGGCGATGTCAATGAACGATGTTCGTACTCCTACATGGATGGGATGGGATGGCCTGCATGCAGCATGCTCAGTGTCTGTGCCTCTCTGGCTGCGGCTGCTGCTGCGGCTGTCTCTGTGGTTGGGGCAGGCATTTAGCTTTCAACACATTGGAGAAGGGGCACAAAGGGGCAGCAGTTGTAGTTGCAGTGGCAGTGCCAGAGCAGTGTGTTTGCTTTAACACACATTTCACTTGCCGCACAAAATAAGCAGATAGCAGACAGCAGACGTCAGACGGGCCCACAAATGGGTGTGCATTCATGTATCTGTATCTGTATCTGTATCTATGCATCTGCATGTGTGCATTCGCTGCACGAGTGTATCGTGTAACTCTTTCACTTTTCAACTGGGAGCTACGACTAGTCTGAGAAATTTTCGCTAAAAGCTTTTCGCTTTATGGAAAAACTTGTTTTTGCAGCCACCTGTTTGGGTCCGGGGGAGTGGAGTCGCAGCCGATGCCGGGCCCGGGCCGGGCCTGAACGTGAACCTGAACCTCAGTCACGGCTTTGGATAATGGGTCATCCAGCCAAGCGGAGGCTGTTGACACTCACAGCGCACCCACAGGTATAGGCACAGGCGCAGGCACAGTGCCGCAGAGAAAGCGCACCAGTGGACAGTTCTCAGAGAAATGTGGAGATCCTCCACACGAAAGCCATAGTAGGGGATTACGATTACCCTACAAAGGCTGAAGGCAGGCAGGCAGGCTGGCCGAAGATGGCATCCAATCAACCTCTTGATAGATGCAAATTTAATTAAAGTCGTTCCATTCCGTTGATTGGTCGAAATGGCAGCGAGTGGAATGGGGTATGCGAGTAGTTGCCCAGTTCAGGGGCAAGGCATCCGTCATCATAGGCTTGGGCAAACAGTGTGCTGTGGCATCCGTCCCGAAGCTTGGACAAATGTTAATGCTTTCTTATCACACGCGAAAAAGATAAGATCATGTGATTGTGACTGGGATTGTGCCTGCCATTGCCATGGCCACAAGATGTCTCCATAAAAAAAACAGCAGCCATAGCCACACAAAAAAAAGGGGAACAGAAGAGAACAGATCTACGTATGTATGTATGTATGTACTCTGTCCGTATCTGTACTTAAAAGCAGGCTAATTATGGCCATAACTGCTGTCGCAGCGCTAAAGATGTTGCCTGGAGGCGTTGCCTCCCCAACGGTAACTGGAGCAGCAGCGTTAACTGTCCAACATGGTGTGCGGGCAGAGGCAGAGGCAGGCAGGGGCAGGCAGGCAGAGTATGAAGAGTGGAGTAGGGAGGATTCGGAGTACTCCAGCACTCCAGGAAGCCTGGGCATATTTCAATTACAGAAACCATAGGATGTAACAAATAACGAGCCGGTGCGGAATGCACAATTAAAAGTCTGCAACTGGAGGCAAATTAAAACATTTGTTGCCGCAGAGCCGCACGCACCACTGAAAATCAGACAAGCACACGATGGATGTACATGTATATGTATCCTGCGGGTTAATTATGACGATAGAGCAGAGTGAAGTACGATCCACGCGCACACACACTGTACTGCAAACATATATACGGGGTCTGGTGTTATTTTACAATGCCCGACAATTGTTTAGAGACGACGCGTCGTCTCGGAGTCTCAATTGCGGTTCGCCGGAGTGCGGGTGTGCGATCATATTAAGCGACATGATTGCATATGCATATACACTCGCATGGCACACACACGCACACACACACAGACTAGAGCGAGCACTGAAATTGTATCTTGAAGATACAATCGAATTCGCGGCACCATAACCAGAGACGACTCAACTGCGAGTACGAATGCGATCCTCAGATGAAATCTACTCTCCCCAGCCGCCAGTGTTTTTCGCATTAATACGCAATTGTTTAATTTAAGTAAATATGATAAAGTCGATTTGAGTTGGGGGATTGGGGACTTACGATGTTGTTGTTCCTCCACGCGGCATTTTGGCCAAGTGACGATCACGCATTTAGCCAAGTGTTCGAAATTAGTTGAAAAACTGCTGTGTTTTCGCTTCTTTTTTTGTCACCGACACCCACTAGACACGATCTCAATGGGTTGATAGTGATGCGTCACTTGTCGGCTCTACTATATAGCTATATATCTATAGATCGTTCATGTGGCAGAGCTTTCCGCAATTGAGGTTCGGCGAACGCGAATGCTGTAAAATGCCAATCTATAGACAATTGAGACACCGAAAGGGGAGGGGACACACTGTCATCTGACTGTGGAATCGCTTAATCGCTGGAACCATTGAAACAGAACTCAGATATCGAACAAATACGACTACTAGATACAGATACAGATGCTAATCAAAATGAATGCTTGGCGTTAATTTGTCAATCACAGAGAATTCGATTCGAGGGTTCTCTGGGGCTATAAACGATCCCATACAGCGACAGATTCGGTATTTATTCATGTGCTCATGCGGGGCCGAAAAGTTCACACGCAGCGGATTTAATTAATACGATTTCTATAGATGCAAATTTCGATTTTTGTCTTGTTTTAAAAAAGCACCGAAAAAACTCTCAATTTTACAGCAAAATAGCCAAAGAAAGCCACAGATCCGTGTAATGCACAGTTGTAAGCATCTAAAGTTGGTAAAAGTGGCACACACACACACGCACACACACACTACACACTCAGCATGAGTATAAACAAAACGTTTTAATTATAAAATCGCCGGTTTCGGTTCTTCTTTTGTTTATGCTGCTCCTTTTGTTAGGAGCGAGACACACACCAGCGCCACAACAACAACACCAACAAACAATATTCAAATGCCGCCCGCTATCCTCAAACGTATCAACAAGCGACAGTATCCACGGAAACAACTGATAACGGCGGCGATCGAGTCAAGACAAAAACGAATTTTCAATTTTCTGCCTGCCGAAAGCTGTTGGATTGGCGTGCTGCCAGATCGTTGGAGATGACGAACGACGCGTTAGGGTATTTTTGTCAAAGATCGTTCGCGTGAAGCGGAGACACGAACCATGCATGTAGAATGCGTGTACAAAATTTCCCTGGGATAGTCATTTGTAGGCGTGTCCGCCCCTATTTTGGACGTTATGGCGATTCACCACAAAAAAGTTGAGAGGACTGGAATCAAGTCCTCTAATGGAGGACATAATCTGTTCATTGTTGCATCAAACTAAAACGCAAGGAAAATATTTGAAGGCCTTCCCAGTCGGATATAGTCGTCAGAAATGTACTTGAATGCTATCTAGCTGTCATACTTAAGCCACGGCCTTGGATTATACAATTTTGAGTTTCAAGTTTCTATTGCTAAGATAAGTATTGTAAAGATAAAAGATAGGCAAGACACTGAGCAGACATATTCTAAATTAACAATAAAGCCAACAGATAAAAAGTAATTTGACTAAAAGTGGACAAACAGAAGTAAATAGGTGAAGTAGGAGTAGGTGTAGGAGTAACCATTGCTTGAATTTCCATTCGGCGCTTAATTAATGGGACACCTGTATATTAATAATACGTACGACTGCCTTTGGGGTCTATAAATAAATGGGTAAATGTGTGGCTCAGTGAGCATGAATACAATCGTATCAATCAAGACACCTGGCAGCAGCCTGTGAGCCAATCAAATATTTATGGAAACGAGGCTTCCCTCAATTCGTGGCGAAGAAGCCAACCGCACAAGAACAATGCTTGTGGGTCAGTCAGCACTTACGGATGGGGTGAGCGGAGCCCTCACCCAAGGACCGACTACAGCAAACACACCCTGGCTTTGGTGGCTTGGTCATTACTCGAGGTCGGGTAAGCGGAATGGCTATAACTCCTTGGAGCGCAGAGCTAGTGGTTTTTTTTTTGTGTGGTTTTGGTGTGGGAGCGCGCCCAAAAAAATTACTTAAAATCAAATGAAAACCAAATGAAAACGTAATGAAAATGTGCCAGAAGAAAAGGCGGCGAAAAGGTTGAGGCCAACTGAGGACACTGGACAGATGTCCGTTCGTCTGGAAAATATGTCCGTAATTACTTGGAGCTCACTGGCGGAGGAGCTCCACTGATGGGTGCTGCGTGCCACAAATTGGACAAGGACACTGTGGGACAAGCAGTGGGTTGGGAATGTTTACTACCAGAGGCAGCCAAAGGCAACTGTACGCGCACACGCGATCAACTGTTGCTTGTGTGTGTGTGTGTGTGTATCAGTGTGGGTGTGGGACGGAGTGGGTGTGGGAGGAAGGATGTGCCCGAGTTTTGTGTGATTTGCGAGCGAGGTCGCATTAAAATAAAATTTACGACTTTCAAAGATACGTGAATTAGGAAATTGGCGCGTAAAAATACAAACGCGGAGTACTACACCCACAAGTCAAAGGGTGTGTAGGCGTCGACAGTTGTTGTTGCTGCTTTTGTTTTTGTTGTTATTGTTGCTGCTGCTGCTGTTGTTGTTAATTAGCCTTAGCCTTTTGGGGCCAGAGCGTAATGCTAACGTGCCTCGAACCCATTCGATGTAAATGTTACACATACGCCGCGTGGTGCCATTAGAATCGATTAACGGCCAGGCTTTAACGATGCCCTGATACGCATATAAGACTGGTACGGAGTCTTTCTGAGGCTTAGTCAGTGAACAAATATAAATCCGGCTGCCAGCTGAGCAGCCGAGCAACAGAGACAATTGCCGGCTAGATTGCTCTGCTCTGATCTCTCTAGGGCTCTGGGGCCATTTGTGGGCTGTGTCTGTGTGGCTGCGTGTCTGACTGCCTGTCTGTTCTATAAGTGACACAATTTACTTAAATATTTATGCACAAATGTTTTTGGGAAGGAAAGCTGTGAATTGTGTTGATTGCTTGATGATGCTCGAGAAAATGTTCAGGGGCCAAAGGGATTGATTAGGTATCATGGGGGGACGGCACTTACTTCTCGTCTGGCGGTGGTGGCATCTCAATGCCATTTGGTGTACCCGGCGGTGTCTTCTCGCTGTCCAACATGGCCAATGGTGCTTCCAGCGGTGGCAGGGGGCTCACCGAGTTCGAGTCCATGTTAAAGCAATCAATTTTGATGGTTTCTTTTTCTGTTTCTGTTTCGGTTCCTGTTCTGACTGCGAAGAGTTGAAAGATATTGGTGTGTGGTTTTTACATGAGTAAATATGTTTTATGTGCGGCATATTTATAGAGGGAACAACAAAACAACAGCAAACTGCAGCACCAGCTACATACTCGCATATCCGCATCCTCCCACCCATCTGTCTCTGGCAGCAAGGAGAGAGAACTCTTCCGCATCTCCCTTCTGCCGCCACGATCTGGCGATGAATTGCGGCGCCGCCAGATGCCAGTTTTTATTACGTATGAATGGGCTGAGGTTGGTGCGAAGTCCCCTCCAGTGATTCCCACTACACCCGACCATTGCTTTGGCCAAAATTGGAATGCTGCATGATGAGGGGAGGGAGAGGGCGAGGGCCCCTCCCCCCACTTCAGCCATGCAGAACATTCATGCTGAGGCCGGGAATTGGTTTTTATTTTTGGCCACTCCACTCCACGCCACGCCGCCGCGTAAGGTGGCAAAAGTGCAGCGTCAACAGGAGCTGAGCCCCCCGGCCACAGCGAGCAGGGCAATGCACTTGACTTGGTTTTGCATTCTGCCGTTCTGCTGTTCTGCTGCTGTGTCTGAAATTGGCTCATCACACGTCCGATTGGGTTCTACGGAGAGCGCCAATTTCCGCTGGTCTCCATCGAATTCTGGGCGGCCCGCTACACCCCCAATCAATGATTATTGGACGTTCTACTTCTTGGCAGTTCATTGAACCCAATGGGGAGACGCTTGATGGACACATGAATGCATAGCAAATGTTGATGTCGAAGCCAACTTCCTTTTCCCAGCTAGCGTCAGCCCCAGCCCCAGCCCCTTCCACTTGAATTCCTGTGACTTGTTTGCATTACAATGTCCCCCCGACATGTGTCCATTTCCCACGACTGGACTGATTGAATCGAGTGAGTGACCCACCCCTCAGCCGCCCACCCACTCTCCAAAGTTATTTGCATTCCTTGCCGATTTGTGTCTCTCACTATTATTAGCTGATATGGTCTGACAATTATTGTCAGTAGAAGTAGAAATAGACGTAGAAGTAGAAGTACAAGTACAAGTGCGTGGGGTAATGTATGAGTGCTGTGCTCCATTTGTTTTGATTGGTTGCCCGATTAGAGTGAGACTCTGTCTGTCTCCTCCCCCTCTTTGCAAATGAGTTCAATTTCCAGAGACATGCTCGTACTTAGACTTCTTGAGCCCCAATTCCCATTTGGATGCTATCGCTTGAGCTGCGTTCTGCTTTGAAGAGGAAACTGGACATTATGCAATTCCACAGCTGCTGACGCTGCGCTGCCCGTATCTATCCGCCTGCCTCGATGTGGAAACAAAAAACAAACAAACAAACAAAACGAGCGGCCAAAAATCCACTCACAAAAGAACAATTCCCCGAATGTAGAATGGCCCGGATATGCACCAAAATGTGCCGAGTTTGTCAATTTTTGGGGCAGCCTCAGAAGAGACACAGACAGAGATGGAGCATATAAAGTGGAAAGTGGAAAGGGGGCAGCCAGTGGCAGCCACAATAGACATCCTTTTTTGTGGCAACAAACTGAATAATCCGATTTGGGTCTGCTGAATTCAGTGGCTTATTCACTGCCATTCGAAAATCCTTACACACACACACACACACAGTAGATAGACGGAACCGGAAGTGCAGCATCTATAGACGACGATGCCACCAACCGATGCTGCTGCTGTCTGCTTTTGTTGTTGTTGTTGTCACTCTATGCCGGGCCAAGACACAACCTACCCCAAGATGTAATGTGGCGTGTGGAGTGTGCAAACCCTTTTCTCTTTTTTGCTGGGATCTGCT
The DNA here is from genome assembly GCF_018151105.1 of Drosophila obscura. Taxonomy (NCBI): domain Eukaryota; kingdom Metazoa; phylum Arthropoda; class Insecta; order Diptera; family Drosophilidae; genus Drosophila; species Drosophila obscura. The sequence continues at coordinate 7,368,483 of NW_024542774.1, read as the reverse complement.
TAACGCGATGCGATGCGATGCTCAATTAAGTAATTACACACAAAACACTCCACGAATAACGAACAACGAATAACAAGTATTAATATGAATATGGTTATGTGTAATTGGATTTGTGGTCGCTCCAATGAATATGCCTTTAAATATTTTCAGCAATTAATTCATCTGCAGTGAAACGAGCGAACGGAACGCAGATGCACCACACATTCCCGGACCGGCAACGACGGCGGCGACGGCAGCGACGATGTTCCTGATGAATCCGTGATGGAAACTCCAAAAACAAACAGAAACAAGCAGACAGACGCACTTCTCTACCACGTCCGAGCTCCACGAATGCTGTGAACGAACTGAATTGGAATCGAAATTGGAATTGCCCGGCAGCTCGATGGAGCAGAGTGCCGAGCATAGGGAGGGGGGCAGCGCGGGAGCCGAATGCTCCAACTTCGTGTACCTTCGTATCTAGCGCTGCAAAGTACCGTACGAATGTAATGTAGAATGTCCACACACATGTATGTAGGATGTAAAGAGTGATGTAGAAATCGTGTGAATTGTTATTCTGGGGGAATAACAGAAATTAAGAGAAAAACTTCGATTGATTTGTCTGTTTTGTGAACTAACATAAGTTCATATATTCAATTTGTATTTGTAAACTTGATTCATCAGAACAGAATAATACATAAATATGCATACAGCAAACACACACAGTTTGAAACACCAATTGACTATAGCGTACGGGTAATATAATTGTAGGGTCGCAGACCCTCCGATATCGGTTAGTAGACAGATAAACACATGTACGTATGTATTCGTTATTGTTACATTAAGTTATTGTCATTGTTTCAAATGGATATTTGTGTATTCTGGAATATGTAGATGTGGCTAACTAAGTACACTACGATGGTTGGGGTAAGTACAAGTACAAATGCCGCTAAAGCACCCACACGATCCTGATCGAGGGAGCTATGGTGGGGGGGGACGTTGCTTGGGATGTTTGGTTTATTAACAACTAAAGTAGGCGCCGATCGGCTCTCCCCGCGGACTGGCCGGTGGATGCAAGGGGAACTCTGGGGCTCTAAGCTAAGTCTTTGTAAAAACTAAATGATTGTGCGAATAATTTAGACACAGGCGATCGAGAGCGAAGGAGAGAGATTCTACGGGTATCCGGTGGGCACCGGACCATCTCTGACTGCTGCCTAGAGACCCGGCTTGGTCTTGTCATCGCTGGCAATGCTCGCCGTGCTGCCCGACTCCGAGGGCGCCGGGCTGGACAGGCCCGATCCGGACTCCGTGGGAATGGGGCTGCTGGTGGGGCTGCGATCGAGATCGCTGGTGCTGCACAGCTCCTGAAATGTTTGATTGCAATTGGTTATGTCTTGAGTGGGTTTCGCTCCTTGAACTGAACTGACCTCATCCGCCTCGGTTTTGGTGGTCACCGCCTCCGGTGTGCACTCTGGGGCCGCGACTGTCTTCTCGGCCCAGGACTTAAGGTATGCGACGACGTCCGAGTGGCCAAAGTTCTCGGCCTCATCGACGGGCAGGTTGCCCCACCGATCCTTGGGGTTGTGCGGCACGTGGCACTGCTCCAGCAGGAACTTGACGCACTCCAGGTGCCCCTCCGAGGAGGCCAAGTGCAGGGCGGTGCGTCCGTCGTAGTCCGCCAGGGTGATGTCCATGCCAGAAAGTCGGTGCCGGCGCAGGGCCGTTACATCGCCGCTGGCCGCCGAGAAGAGCAGATTGACAATGGACAGACCTTTGGTCTCGTAGCGGTGCTTGCGCGGATCCTTCTTGTTGGACAGGTGCTTCAGGTTGTCGTAGCGATGGAAGTTGAACATGTTGACCAGCTCCTCGCAGAACTGCAGGCCGCGCACTGTGTTCCCCAAGTCGTCGAGTGGCGGCGACCAGGCAAAGATGCCCATTACGTTGGGGATGACCAGCATCATGCCGCCGCTGACGCCAGACTTGGCCGGCAGGCCCACCTTGAAGGCGAACTGGCCCGAGTAGTCGTAGGTGCCGCAGGAGTGCATGATCGAGAGCACATCCCGGATGACCTCCGGCCGAAAGACCTTCTCCTCGGTGGTGGGGCAGATGCCACCATTGGCCATGCTGGCCGCGATCACGGACATGGCCTCGCAGTTGGTCTCCATGGAGCAGCACTGGAAGTAGTAGTCCATCACCTCCTTCAGGTTGGTCCGCTTGGGGAAGCACTTGTTCTCCCGCATGTAGAAGCCGAGGGCGTAGTTGCGATCGGCTGCCTCTCGCTCCGAGAGGAACACGGCATTGTTGAAGCCGATGTACTCGCCGCCGGACAAGCGCTTGAACCAGGACATGGTGTAGTCGAAGATCTCGGCCGAGGTCATGTCTGGCTTGACCAGCGCATTCATCAGGGAGCAGGTGAGAATGGCACCCGCATTGATCATCGGATTGTGTGGCTTCTCTGTGAAGGGGAAAACAAATCAGTTTTAATTGGATCACATGGAGGAGGAGGAGGAGGAGAGATCCACTTACTGTTCTGGTCGAGGACCAGCTCATTGAAGTTCCTGCCGCTGGGCTCCTGTCCCACGTATGAGTGCACCACCTTCGGACCGAGCTTCTCCAGGGCGATGGCATAGGTAAGCGGCTTACTGCAACTCTGCAGTGTGAACGGTTCCTCCACATCGCCGATGGAGAAGCGCTGTCCGTCGACGGTGCAGATGCTCACGCCCCACGATTCGGGACAGTAGCGCGTCAGCTGGGGAATGTAGTCGGCGATTTTGCCCAGTGTATTGGTCTTGCAGCGACAGTAGATCTCCTCGATGTCCTTCACGAAGCTCGAGAAGTCGGGTATGATGAACTGCTGTCGGAATGCCTTCGCAATCAGCACGATATTGGGAGCCACCACGCTGAGCAGAGTTAAGTCAGAGGATTAGCATTAGCATTAGCATTAGGATTAGCATTAGCTCAAAGTGTACTTCCACTTACGCCTTGAAAGTCTCACGGTTGAGGTGCTGCGTCTCCGCCGAGGATCCCGTCTCGTAGTTGTTCAGCTTGTGCACCTTCTTGAGGTTGTCCATCAGCTCGCGCACACGCGGATCATTCCGCCTGATGCCGGTGGTCTTCAGTCCGTTGAGGAACTTGCCCATCGATATAAGTCCCGTCTCCTCGCTGGCAAACATATCGAACAGCACATCCTCCGCATTGCGCTGCTCCTGCTCCCGATGGCTGTGCGGATGGATAGAGGGAATAATATTTAGTACGAGTCGGTTGGTCGGCTAACGGTTAGAAAATTAGCGGAATGAATGGTTTCGCCCGCAAAAGCTGTGCAAACCACAAAGCCATTGCGGGTTTTAGGGCACACGCTAATTGGGCGGCGGGCCAACCCCTCCTCCGGATCGCCGACTTTTAGCATGCGTATGTCGAAAAGCAAAGGAATATAGTACTGGGTATACTGGGCACAACAACAAATTCAATCTCTACAACTACTGAACGCCATTTGTTGTGGGGGGCAGGCGACCTGCTGTGGCGCTGGACACCAGGTGCTAATTTCCCCACAGACACATCTAATGCAGCAACGTGCTGGTCTGGTCTGTTCTGGTTGGGTCGGAAACTGCACGAATCCAGTCGGGGGAGTATTTATAGATTTTTGCCAATGTTGTTGTCATGGGTAATTGATTAATTTTTGGAACTATCAATTTGGGTTAATTAATATTTTCTGCAGACTTCAATCAACTTCAATTTGGTCGAGTTGAGCTTGATTGAGCGATCGTCGGGGTCGGGGTCAGGGCTTTGGCTGGGCTGGTAGGATCGTTGAATGGAAAGGAGTCAAATCTAAGTCAAACACTACAGAGGAAGAGGAGCAGCAGGAGGAGAAGGAGGAGAAGGAGGAGCACAATAAACTTAATTACTCACGGCCGCATCGAATAGTGGCGTCGCTGATTGCTAAAAGAGTTGATAAACAGGATGATCAGAGAGATACAGATATAGAATAGATTTCCATATGTTTTGTAATGAGCGTCAATCAACGCAATTTTTGTGGTGGGTGTGGGCTGGGCTGTGATTGGAGGGGTCTGTCTGTGTGTGTGTCTCTTTTCGTTTGCACAATCTATTTTTATGATACACTCGGCAACCTTTCGCGTTCCTGCACTTGCTCTTGCACCTGCTGCGGCCCTGGCTGTGCCCTCGGCTGTTGACTCTATTTTTACCTTATTATGGCGGAAATTGTACGGACAATTGTGCCGCGACGACTCTGCAGGGAGATGCCCTCGATGATCTCCTCGATGATGGCCGCCGTCTCTGTCGTTTCCTGCTCCTTGCCGCGCCTGTACGTCTCCTCGCGCTCCTTGGTGGCCTCCCCATCCTCGCTCTGCCGCTTCAGCTCCTGGATAACTTCAGCCCCTTCCTTGTTCTTCACCATGCTGTCGTTTATCTGGTATTATGTGTATCTGTATCTGTAGCGTAGCTATCTTTTTGTCTATGGATTACGATAGAACCCGCTTTGTCCTGACTTGAGCGCTGAACTGTTGCAAGTTTAATGGGAACATCTGTAAGCGCGCCGGCATTTTATACATTATCGAAATGTGTGACTTTTGGTTGGGTCTGCGGAGCACTTAGATGGAGAGGCGGTGCCAGGGAGCAGGAGGCCGAGCAGGGCAGGGGCACGGCAGGGCAGGGCAGGGCAGGCGCACCACAGAGAGTCGAGCGAGAGTCGCGAGGTGCTAATTTCTAAATCATGTTATTGCCAATAAAATAAATTAATTAACTCCTTTTTTCTACTACACATATATGTATCTATATAGACATAGACACACATTTCGATGTGTGTTTTATAGGATTTATATGGCATTATAATGGCTCTAGGGTTTGTCTGCCCCAATCTGTGTACACACGCGTGGTACTGCTATTCATGCGAGTCGAGTCGAGTCGAGTCGAGTCGGTTCTCTGGGCATGCACGATAAGGGGACATGACGCGGAGGAACCTTTGAGACGCCACCGACATGCTGATAAGGCCCAAAGGTGACGCTGGTGATGGTGCTGCCGGTGGGCACGTCCCAGATGAGTCACATTTACCTGATATACTTCGTTATCACCTTGATGAAGGTCTCCTTCTGGCTCTTGGTGCACAGTCCGGCCACCATTTCGGCTATGATGCCCGCATCGATCAGATCCGCATCGTCCTGTATGCGTTCCACCCCATTAACGGGAGTCGCGGTGGCTGCCGGAGGCACTGCCTTTTCCTCCACCACTTTGGCGGCATTCTCCTTCACCAGTTCGATCAGCTCCTCGCCCGTCATTGACTTTAAATCATCCACAATTTTCTGGCGAATGACATCCTTGAACTGTGCCGCCTCCTCGGCGGTGTAGCCGTCCATCGGTATTGGCGCCTGCTCCGTTGCATACTGCAACAGGCTCCAACTGCGATCGCCCATGCTTATCTGTGTGTGTGTGTGTGTCGTTGTCCGTTTGGATACCACGATTCCTGCTCCCTGTACAAACTTGCGGCCCGTCAATCACGAAATGAGCGCAACGGGCGATCGGGCAATGGTTTTATAGTTTAGCCAATGGCACCAACATTTTACATACATATGTATGTATGTACATATGTATGAATCTACACTCATGGATGCCAAAGAGTTGAGCGAATTTCGATTTTTATCTTCGTTTAATAAACGTATGTTAATTTATTTTTATGCGCACGCGATTGCCGGCAATTAGCGCAGTCTGCGCGATACAGAACCCCCTAAATTCAGAGCTCTTCGGTCTTCAGAACTATACCCGAACCATTAAACAATGGGCATCCAGTCCAAAAGAGTGAAGTGAATATAAATATATATATGTATCTGTAGGGATTCCACACAAAATATTTACCCAATGCAATCATGAAATGTTATTGCAAAACAGGGCACATTTCTTTTTGTTCTTGTTGCTAATTGAGTCTGTAAACTGTTTCGGCTGCTGACTGCTGGCTGCAGTTTTTGAGAACAATATTTGGCCATCTATGAATAGATGTGCTATAAATGGAATCCACTGGGGGGGCTGTGGGATCTGGCCAGATACCCCAGTACCCCAGTACCCCAGTATCCCAGCATCCGTAGCTCTGATGGACGGTGGACGCAACTCATTTGAGCCACGAGGCATGGAGTAGGAGTAGGAGAAGGAACAGCAGCCATAGCCAGAGCAAGTGCGAATGAGCGATGTAAATATTTTGAGTGAATGCATTCGGCTGGGTGCTTTGGGGTGGAGTGTGGCCGGTGTGGCAGGTGTGAAATGTGGCAAGTGGCAAGTGCTGCACTCGAATCGGCTGATTACTTACAGTTTTGCATTCTCCTCGTTGCGTCCGGAGCTGGTGTCGTAGAAGGATAACTTGCGATTGGCAAATACCAAATTCATAAGCGGCGGAGCGCGCAGTTTCTTCTGAAAAGGTTAAGAAAATATATTACTAAGTATTTAATTTCGATTTAGTTGTGTGTGTTTCTGGTAGGAATGTCTCCTCGGTCACGTATTCTCCGACTTAACTCAAATTATTCGACACGTACAAACATATTTAAGGCCAATTTTCAATGTACTCCGCTACTGGTTCGAACACGGAATAATGGACTCAAGCCATAAGCCAGAACCTTATATAGTCGGATTTATGCGTTAAAAAGCATTTACTTATGTCAAGTACCTTAACTTGTGTAATTGGAATAAAACTGCTTCGAAGTATGCCATTAGAGAACATCATCCGCTCCAGTTTCTTTGCTGTTCTCATTGGTTTCATGATTTTTAACCTTACATTTAATTTATTCCATGATTTGTTTAGTTTAAATTCTATGCCTACTGGCCAATTTCTTTAACAATATTTACCATTCCAATTACATTAACTCTAGTTCAGTTAGTCTGTATTTTATTTGTAACTAAATACTTCCTACTAATGCCATTGCCATTACCCAACCCAACCCAAACCAAACCAAGCCAAGAGGTGCATGACATCAGCGGAGCAGACGTTTCCGCTCCTTCGACTGCTTAGATTACAATATTATTTTCTTTGTCGATAATATAAATCAATTCCATTTCTATTCCGAAGCGAGTTGATTCTTTCAGTCCCCAGCGTGCATTATTCGCATGCCAAATTCCGTTTCTTAATGTTCAGCTGTTTTCGCATTTGCTGTGTGAATATTATTAAATACATATTGATCGAGAAGAAAGTCATGTGAACACGACAACAGCACCAGTTGCGGTGGTATAAAAATATAGCAAATAATAATATAATATAGAATTTGGCAAACAAGTTTTGGTCAAGTGCTTCAAAGAACCAGAACAAAGCCCAGAGACAGAGACTGAGGTGGAGGAGGCTCGGCGGCACCTAAGCGTGGGACGCACCTGACTGACACCTTTCCATATGAAATTCGGAAGGTTGACGAAATACTTGACGCACAATTTGCACGGAAGTGCTCAAGCGCCAAAAGAGAAACGAAATTTTGGGAAAATTTTGGGGAGAAATACTCGTCGTCCAATGCTCTCTTTCTCATACGAAAAAACCATGTGAGTGGTGAAGGGGCTTGGTTCTTTGTTGCTGTGTCAGCTGAATTTATAATATATACATACTTATATACATATGCGCAAAATTCTAAATATTATGTGCGTGTGTTCGTTTCTTCCATGGCAACGACGCGTCGAAACATTCACAAAACCACCAGAGTTCGGCGTCTGCTCGTGGAGAGGCGAGGCTGGTGGGAACTGTGAGTGATCTCTCAGGTTTTATAGCATACCCCGTAATCTTCTTAGTTGTATTCTCAAATATCAAACGATCTACCGAAAATTATGCCAATCTCATTATTATTACAGGCATAAATTCTGCAATAAATAGGCTATTATGGCCAGGGATCACACGTCTTAGCCTTATCTTGTCATTCTGCAAGTGATTTTGAATAACTTGCACCTGCTGCTTCTCAATCATATCATTTTTCACTGAGAGTATAACAGATAATCCCCGACCAGCAGGTATTCTAAAGTCCAAATATCGTCTATGGCGATTCCAATTTGTTTGTTCTTCGGTTGCTATGCTACGCTCACGTTTATTCAATTTATTTTTGGGTGACATTTTTGCGTGATTCTGTGGGTAATGGAATAAGTTCGAGTATGTGTGTACCGAAGATTTCCGATAGCGGGCGTGAAAGATTAATTTAATTTATTCCCAAATCAGTTTTCAATGTCTCGGTCAGCGTCTGGGGCCCGCCGTCTGGCGTCTTGACATTTTAATGGGTTTGTTGACAACTCCAAAATTGTAGGTGCCCCACATCTGATAGAGAACTGGTTGCTGCCTGTATGAATGAATGAATGAAGGAAGGAAGGACCACTAGTTTCTGTGTGTACACTTGATTTGCCCGTGATTAGCGCTTTATAAAAAATCGTCACGATAATTTCACAATTTTTTTTTTGTCCAGACTGTCTAGAGTTCACGTGATAAGATACCAAAGAGAAGCTATCCCTGTGGGAGTGCGGGTGAATGGGCTGGACTTTTTATCTAGCGGAGCGATTGCGCCAATCATGGTGCGGCGTGGTTCACGGTTATCTAATTAAACTAAATCCCGGCGACAGGGCGCTATCTTTATTACCGGGCTACCTAGAATACGGCGATGTCAGTTTTATTTTTTTTCGTAATGAAAGAACTTCCAGGCCAGTGCACAGAGTCCATGGGCGGCATGCTCGTAATACATCTGATATGTACCAGTATGTGGGCGATGTCTGGCATACTCGTATATTCTTGTTGAAGTTTCAAAAAAATCTATTCTCGGATGTGTGCAAATTGTTTGCTTTACTGCTGGAAAACTGCGCACTCGGGGATTGTGGTGCAGATTCACTCTAGCTACTGCATGTAAAAATCAATACAAACGCGATTCATGGCCAAAATATGCGAGACACTTTCATCATCCTCCCCCAAAGATTTCGTGGTCAGCTGTTCGCGTTGGACTCACCTCAGTTGCGATTTTCTGCTTCACCTGCTGGCCCGTATGGCCAAACTTGACGCGATTCAAGAGATTCGACTCCCCAAAAGAGTGGACATCGGTGGGATCCGCCGCAGCCAGTTCCACAGACGTCGCCTTTGAGCGTTTAGCCAGGCCCAGGCCCAGGCCAACGGTGGCTGCCTGCTCCGTGTGGCTCCTCAGGAAGCGAAGATTCTGGCTGGCTAGAGTGGGAACACCTTTGAACATTATCACAATCACTTATTCCTCTGTTTTGTCTGCACTTTCTCAATGCCAATTCAATCAGCCTCAAACTAAACGGTGGCTGGAGTCTCTAAACTTTCTTTCGTTCGCGTAATTTCTGGCTAATGTGCTCTGTCTGCTCTGTGCGTGTCCGCTTCTGCACATGCGTTCGTTCTCTTTGGGCGACTCGAAAGGTACTAAAAAGCCCAACACACAACCCAGCGACCGTTGGCAGCAAAAAACTTATAATCAGCCTACGGTCCGCCGCTGCCGCTGCCGCTGCCACCGGCAACAGCAGAAGCAGAAGCAGCGGCAGCAAAAACAGCGGAAACGATAGAATGCTAACCGGGAACAAGAGCTACCAAAAATGAGAGCTACATTTCCAGCTGTCACTCTGTCTCTCTCGCTCTCCCTCTGTTTCTCTTTCAGTCTGTGCCTCCCACATTGTTAGCACGTGTTCTCCCCCATCGATGACGTTGCCGGGGGCTCGTCTACGGCATTTGGCATTTGTCATGGCGACGATGACGTCACTCGCATACTTGTGTGAATTCGATGTGTGGATGTGTGGAAACTTTATTAAAACCATCTGCAAATGCTCGAGAAACAGGAGGAAAGATGGATGGCTCATTCACTGGTCGGTATCACAACGAAGAGCAACGACATCAGCTTGAGGTAGTCCTCCTCCACCAGCTGGACCTGGGACTGCTCACAGAAACCGGGCTCCGTCGGAGGCGGGAAGTACTGCACTTCCAGGGGAGCCAGTTCGTCCGGCTGGTAGTTTTCACCCGGATACAGGCGCTTCCTGCTGCCCAAGTCCATCGCGCTATCATTGGTGCTTCCGTCCATTCCCTGTCGGGGTGTGGACGAGGTGGCCAAGTGCTGGGCGGCAGCCGGACCATGTCCCGCCGCTATGGGACTCAGGTCGCGCGTCATGTCAAAGTTGTTCGTGCCAGCAGCCGGTGTGCGATGCTGCTGCTGCAGATGCAGCCGTCGGACCACATTCACCCGTAGCTCGTTGGCGGGGGCGGTGCTGGTGCGGCGTACTACATCGGTGCTGCGGCTGCTGCTGGGGGAGCTGGAGCTCCGAGTCGGATCCAGGAAATTCAGCTTGAACAGCCCGTGCTTGCGTCGCAGCCAGGGGGAACGCGAGTCGCGACTGTCGGCGATCACCTTGCGACGCACGAACTCGTGGAAGCAGAGGAGCTCGTTGCTGATGTCCCGCCGCACAATCTGCTTCCAGCGCGGCTCCAGATCTGTGGACCGAATCATGTAAATGCCCTGCGACGCCACAAACATGAGCAGGTGCTCCAGGGCCAGCAGGCAGAGATGGCTGTCCATGTTCGAGAGCAGCTCGCTGGCGGGACAGCTGGCGGATACAATGGAGGTGCTCGATATTGTCTTGGAGAAGGTTCGGTTGGTCTGGACAGCCTGGTTGGATGCACATTCGTTGTCCGCCGCCTCGCCACCCTCCTGGCTGACATTGGGCAGGGTGTTGATGGGCAGCTCGCTGAACCCATGATTTTGCTGTGGATTCAAAAAGATCAGTGATCTTTCCGCTATAAATATACGGGCAGGCAGCATACCATATTGAGGGCCTTCACATAAATGCTGACCATGTTCAGGATCATGCTAAAGGTCAGCGTTACATTTTCCTCGCTCAGCTTGGGCGCTCCGAACTTCACGTCGAGCAGCGGTGACCATTTGTACGGCTCGTAGACACTGGAGCAGATTAGTTCCATCAAATCGGGGCTGAATTTGAGCAGCGACTTGGTACAGTAGATGATGATGTCGGTGAGGCTGTTGGTGTACCAAAAATATATCCCAATTAGTCACACTGGAGGCCACAGCCACAAACAATCACAACAACTCACTCGTTGCAGGCCGAGATGAGGTCATCGTCAATCACAATGGGCGCGGTGCTGCGCAGGATCTCCAGCTGGCAGTGTCTGCCCGCCAGGAGACACTTCAGATTGCGCTGTTGGTGGAACAGGGTGGAGACGTGGCACAGCAGGGTTTGCATCGCACGCTACGGGAAGAAGATAATGGGTCAAGGTCAAGTCATTTACTGAATGTATTTCAATGAGACGGCTCTCTCCTCACCATTATATTCATGAGCGACGTTTTGTGCTCCTGCGCCCATTCCTTGTGGTGCTCCGTCAGGCTGGCCACCAGCGAGACGGTGGCCTTGATCAGCTGCATGGCAGCCGGCTCCAGCGACTGCTTGCTCAACAGCATGGCATCCACCAGATAGACCTCGTGTATGCCCACAAATTGCAGGGCAGTTTTCAGGAAGCATCCCTTGTGCTTGTCGTAGATGATGTTTACGAGCTCAATGCCCCGGGCATAGACGGGCCACCAGTGCTCCGGGGTCCAGCTTTCCGCATCCGCGGTGGGCTTGTTGAACTCGTACTTGGCCTGGACGAGCTCGCGCGGCGGCTGAAGGCTTAGCCACAAGTACTCGCCGATATCGCAGTGCAGAAACTCCACGGAGCAGTGGCTCTTGGCGAACACGATCAGGACGTCCAGCAGGTGGACGGTGAGCACCTGCTTGTTGTGCAGCGGCAGAGTGTGGCCGATGCAGCGTAGAAGACGTTGGAACAGGCGGACGGACACAAAGGGCAGGTCCCAGTTTCCGGGTCCTTCGCTGTGGAATATAGTGGCGACGGTCTTGAGCAGATTGAGGCACAGAATCAAAGAGTTGGTGGACCCCGTGCTGTCGGCATTCTCCACCGACTGCCTCCTGTCCAGACTGACCGAGTTCTCCATGCTCTGCAGCTCGGTGCAGATGATGCTGACCACAGAGTTGAGGAAGCCCAGGGATATGGACGCATCGCGGATGAGCAGACTTGTGTACAGATGGGCGCTCTTGGTGATGATGGCCAGGCAGGCCTCTTTGGCACGCACGTGCAGGTCCTCGTAGCAGGAGCAGATGCGGCTCATCAGCTGCAGCAACTGCTCCATCAGCTCCTGGTCCTCCTTGTCACTGTTCGTGTACGACTGATTCAGCTTCAGCAGAATGAACACATACAGCTCGGCGAGCATTATAAACGGACGCATGTCCTCCAGATAGTGCGAACGATCGACCAACACCGTCAGGCACTTTTTGGCCATCAGCTTGAACTGTGGCTCCGGGATACTCATGAGCTTTGGCTGCTTCTTCAGCATTATGACAATCATATCCTTGAACGCCTGCAGGCAGCAAATCCAAACCGGCAGCTCGTCGGAGCTCGAGCAGGCAACGGCGGGAGCCTTGGGTATGTCGAAAACATAGTTCAGCCACTGCCCAAAGTGTTTGATCTCAAAGAACTTTGTCAGTACTTCCTTGAGAGCGTCATTCTCGCCGTTGCACGTGTAGACTTCGATGGACACAATGTTCAGGATCTGGGTGTAGACGCGGATATTCGGCTCGAATTGGCAGAGGAGCGGCGAGCAGAGCTGTTGCCAGAATTTCGACTCCTTCAGCAAATCGCTGACCAGCATCTGGAGATTGTGCTTCCACAGCGAGTGAAAGATGTTCATGATCTTTTTGGGCAGGGGCTGTTGTATGGTGAGTGGCTCCTGCTCGAGGGCATCGAGGAACTCCCTCATGTAGGTAACAATGCTCTCGCCAATTGTCGGCTGACATTCCTTGCCGAAAAACGAACGCGAGCTCTTGTCCTCGCCGTAGTTTACTTTGAAAAAGGCTTCGGTCACGCCCGGCTGCTTGGCAATGCAGGCATCCACAAGCTCCAGAATGGCTATCTTGATTGAGTCGCTCTCTAGCTCGTCTGGCAGCTTCTGTATGAAGGTCAGCCTGATCTGGTCGGGCTCCATGTCGAGGCATGCGAGCAGAGACATGTTGAACTCCAAGGCAATGCGCTTCAGCAGACGACACGACAGGATGGGCAGCCATCTGTCGAAGATGTTACTCATATAACTACACACAGTCGGAATGATGCGCAGCGTGTCCCTCTGCTTCGGCTGGGTGTATATCAAGGCCTCCAGCGGCGAGAGCGATTCGTTGTGGCCATACACCGTACCCTTCAGCCGCAACAACTGCATTAGAATGCGCATCGAGAGACGCACCAGCATCATCAGGCCCTGCGGCTGCTGCTGCATCCAGTTCGTCTCCAGCTCCATGGAGTTCTGCAAGTAGGAATTGCCCACGCCCACGAACCTAACCGAAATCAGAGAGTGAATAAAGTTCTATCCGGTCTCAAATAGAAGGAAACACTCACCTGAGGAGAATTATGCCGTTCTCCAGATTCAGCAGCGAGTAGATGCACACCTTCAGGAGGAGCTCGCGGTCCTCGCTGCGCGGATTACTGCCGGTGCTGATTAGGTCGAGTATGTCGCAGATGTAGCTGAGAATCTCAAAGTAGATATTGTTCTTGTCTTGATGCGACCGGAAGTGCCAGGCTTGCACGTGGGGAAATACGTCGCGCAGCACGAAGATCAGGCCAGGGAGCTCCACCTGCATGTAGCGATTGCGCTTGAGTTTCGTGTATGTGCGCAGGAAGGCCAGGTAGGCGAGCAGGAAGTCGTAGCGTTCGAGTTTCTTCTCCACATTGTCTATGATGCAGCCAAGAAAGCGCGCCTGGAAGCAGGCGGCACTGCCACTGGCATACAGCTTGTAGTCAGCCACTGAGCCATCAGAAATGCTGGGCAGGATGCCCAAGTTGCTCACGCGCGCGAATATCTCTTCGTCCACCAGCGGCAGCAGCGCCGTGCAAACGTTTAGGCATGTGGACAATAGTCCCACTGGGGGGCACTGCACCGTCTTGAATTTGTTCAAAAGATCAATGCACATCTCGGTGGGATGCACCATCTCGGCACTGATGCCCTCCACCGATTGCGTGCACTGCACTGCGCACTCCAGAAACTTCAGGCCCGCCTCCACGCGACGTATGCGATCGTTGGTCTCAAAGTCGCCGTGCAGATGGCCCGTCTCCTTCAGCAGGCAGTTCATCTCGTGGTGCAGTGCATCGAAGAAGTTTACTTGTGTGCGGAAGTGCATGTAGCAGCCCGTGGGATGTTGTACGGCCGTGCAGCTGGTGCCCACGGGGATGGTGAAGTCTATCCGCGGATACGGGCGAACGCTGGCCGTCAATTCAAAATCATCCGTGTCCACTTCATTCAGTTTGTGCTCCCGCTCATCGTACATGAGCGCCAGTATGGGCAAAGACTCCAGCTGTTTCTTGATCTAATAATTGCGCGTATATAGAATTAGGAAACCAAGTCAGAAATATGCAGTGGCTTACATAGTTTCGCTGTCCCCCTTTGGTCAGCGCCTGTCCCAGCTTGGCCAGATTCGTAAAGTCCAGGGGAAAGTTCTCCAACAGAGTTGTGTACAGCGAGCGAGCGCCTTTATCTGCAAGCAACAGGTTGATTTAATTAATAAATCGAAATCCAATGCGAGTACGAACCTTCACGACTGCAGAAATCCTTGGCCAGCTGCGGCCAGGACAAGAGCTCGTTTAGCAACTCGTAGATGCCCTCGTGGCGGGCACAACTGCCGTCACCGTCGAAGAGATCGCACATGTAGCCCACCTGGTTGTAGACGGTCTTGCGCACAATCCGCGACAGGAGACTGTCGTCCGAGAACATCGGATGTGTGACAATCGAGTGGAGCTCGACAAAGCATTTCAGATCCACGGCGCGCTTGCCAAGATGTCGGCATCGGAGCAAACTGGATGCATCATCGGCGTCGTTGGTGCCACGCAAACGCATGAGCATCCAGAACAGGAGCATCGGCCCATGCTCTTGCCGGTGGTACATGCTGGTTATGTCCACATCAAGGCAATCGACTAGTTTCTCAATGAGCTCGCCGTTTTCGCGGGGATCCTCGAAGTCTAAGCACCTCAGCAGTAGCGCCATCTCCGAGTAGGTGAGACTCCGCCTCAATTCCTGATGGTAGGCATTGCCCTCGTCCAGGCCTTTGTGCGTGCGACCAAAAGAGTGCTGCTTGAAAACGGAAAAGAGCCTTTTGATCTGTCCCAGCCCCATTGGCAAGTGCTCGGTCATCAGTAGCAGGATGTGCAGCACTTCCCTGACCTCGCGCGAATTGCGCTCGGACCAGGCCTTCAGATTGTCGGAGGAGTGGAAGCATTCGCCCGCCGTCAGCTTTCGCGGTGGCTGCTCATTGATCAGACTCTCCAGCTGATCGAGGTACGAGTCCCGCAGCCGAGTCAGCGTTAACTTATCCACTACTTCGCGATACTCCTTGTGGTACGGGTGGTTGGGCACACTGTAGAACACGATCAGGTTCTTCACAATCTTCAGGACAATCATGCGCTCCAGGGAGTAGTAGTGTCCAATATCCGCCAGCAGCTTGGCCATAGACGTCTCTGTAGATATGAGCTGGGTTAGCAGACTGGCGGAGCCGCGGTACTCTTGGGTCAGATAGTAGCATAATATCTCCCAGCATTGTGCCGACTCGATGTTGAGCAGGTCCTGGAGTCGCTCTGTGAACGACAGCAGCTTCTCCTGCTTCTTGTCTCTCAGAAGAGCTTCCAGCTGGACGTCGGATGCACTCTTCGGCTTGAACTGCAGCACGCCGGCCTGCAGTTCACTGCACACACTCATCAGCTCTTCCCGCACCATGGCCCTTGGCGTTTCATGGTGGATGCCCGACACCATTTGCCAAAGGCGCTTCCAGTCTTTGCTGCAAGCGACAGCGGGATTAATTGTTCGGATCCGATACCAGAAGGTTGTTGGTACTTACATGACATACTTTTCCACGATGGGCATTGTCTTGCTCTCGCTTAAATAACTAAATTATAAGATTAATAACAAAATAAACAATTTCCACGCGCGATTTCGCGGCTTTGCGTGCTGCCACTTGGCACTTGGCGCTGCCAGACCACTTCGACAAATTACATATCGATAAATTGATATGAGTGCTATCGAATTTGAAATGTTCGTTACTGTTTCAAAGGAGAAATATTTTAAATACAGTAGACATTTGCAAACAATAACTAACAGAGATTTATTGCGGAATATATATTGATTGTGGAAATTACTAAATATAGAATAAGAGTTAGCATGATTACGGAGCATTTTTCAATGTTATAGAATACCTGAAAATGCAAAGTTTTATAAAGTTCAGTTACCAACCAATTTAGTAGTTACTTTAATTCTTAACTATATTTATATAGGTACATCAATGTAGTAATATAACAAGGCTAAGCCTGTTTGCTTCCAGTGCAGCCGTTCTAGAACTATTTAGGTTAGACATTCCATCTTGTTCTATGTAAACAACAGGGTGGTGGCTGCTGCTTAAAGACCTGCCAAGGTGTGCAGAGTGCGCAGATGCTGAGCCTCCCACGACCCATACACCCACCCACAGCCCAGCGCTGGTCTAGATACTCGTATGCCACACACTATGCTGTTGCTCTAGCTGCAGCTTCCACACCGCACAGATCTGAGCTCGCGAGAGAGAGGACACATGCAGAAGCGCGAGGGAGAGAGAGACAGAGAGTAGGCGCAGGCGAATTTCTGAATTTTTGCCTGGAAGCTGCGGCCAGTTCAGCCAGCCAAATGTCCTGTTAGTAACAGAAAACTATTGACAGGCGAAAGGTCTAATCCCAAAAGGCTGGCGTCCGAGAAAATAAAATTGAAAACTAAAAATTGAAACCGAGTCATAGTGATAGGACGGCAGCCTAACAGCAAATAAAATGGCTCAAGTACAATTGAATGCCGCCAATGTGCAAAGCAATGGAAATAATAACATGGACGACAATGAACGTAAGTCCCTCATACCACCTGCAACAGCAGCAAACCTGTGCACACAATAGGTACATATATGTATATACATATATGTACAAAGGTACATACACTATGTGCAACTTTCGAAACTTTCTTTCAAATTGTGTATGTGAAAGTGGGCGAGGCGAAAGGAAAGAGTCTGTGCGAAGGCTGAGGCTGCGGCTGCGGCTGCGGCTATGATGTACTTAAACCGCAGCACCATCAGCCAGAGCTAGAATATTCCCATGCTAGGATGTGGGCTGGTGGTGGGTGGTAAGGTCGCAACAAGAGAGAGACAGAGATTGAGAGAGCCCGACCCGTGTGTGCCTGTGTGTGTGTGTGTGTGCGCCTGGAAGGTGAAGGATGCTGAGAGAGTGCTGGCGCTGCCATCTGGTCGCAAAAGCAACAAGTATTTGTGGAGTGTGTGGGGGTGTCATTTGTTCATCTCCGCATTTCCGTTTCCGCTTGCAGCCTACCAAATCAGCGACACCGACTTGGATGACTTGGACGACGATTGCCTGCTGGAGGAGGCTGAGCTGCCTGGCGGCGCCAACAGCCTGGGACGTGGCCCATACGAGCGGGCCTGGACCACAGATGCCACTCGAGCCCTCATCCACATACGCGGCCCCATGGAGGGCAACTTCACGGAGGGCAGGTATGCCACACTCAGTCCAGTGATTGGTAATGTTCTTTTTTCGCTAATAGATTCCTGGCATTACAGGCAGAAGCGAACCGCCCTCTGGCTGCACTGCACCCGCCAACTGCAGCGTCTGGGATTCCGTTACAGTGCCGCCAAGGTGCAGAAGAAGTGGCACAACATCCTCATCACGTACAATAAGAATCTGACCAAGAAGTATGTGTCCGGCTATGTCCACTGGGAGTTCTTCGAGGAGATGTTCAAGTACTTGCAAGGCAAGAAGGCGGACATGTCCCAGCAGTCGAATCCGGCGCCACAGCCACAGCCACAGCAGACACAGGTCCAACCACCGAACCAGCAGGAACAGCAGCAGCAGCCGCTGCAGCAACAGCAGCAGCCACTGCAACCACAACAACAGTTACAAATGCAACTGCAGAAGCCGCAAGCAGAACTGGGCATATTCCAGGCAACGCCCGTAACCCCACAAATCACGCTGCAATTGAAGGAGGGACAGGGACAGGGACAGGGACAGCCGTACCTTACGCCGGTGGATCAGGTGCTGTTGCAGGAGCAAATGAATCTGGACAGCAAGTCCAATGACGAGTTCGACGAGGACAGCAGCAACAGTCTGTCGGAAGTGCGTGAACCGAAGCTCGAGTACGATGCGGATCAGGAGCAGGCCGCCGAGGCGGAGCGCACCAACGACAGCAGCCAGCAGCAGCTGGAGACCACCAACGGAAAGATGTTCGACATGGCCCCGTCGCATGGCCAGGCACTGACGGACAACATCTGGTGGAAGGACTACTTTGAGCGCAAGCTCGACGTGGAGCGCGAGAAAATTGATCTGCAGCGCAGCATGCAGCGGGAGCAGGTGCAGATCCAGAAGATGTCCATGGTGCAGCAGGAGCGAATCGAGCGCATGAAAATCGACGCCATAAACAGTCTGACTGGGACCCTGCAGAAACTCGTGGAGGCCAAGTGCCGGCGTGCATAGATCCTTCTTCCTATTCTTCCTAGCTCTATCCGTAATTGATGTGTAGCCTCCTTCTGAGCGTATCCTGGTCATGTGGAAATACAATTTCGGCAAACTATCAAGTACGATGCATCTGCTAGGTTGTATTTCTGGTAAGAATATTCAGCGGCTAAAACTAAACTTAGTACATGGAAAGAAGTTTTTGTATCTACAACTGCCAATCCACCTCGAAAATGCTGGCAATGGAACTCTGCATTGGATCGGGCTTCTGCAGACCATAGCTGAGGAGCCACAGGTCTGTGGAGAAGACCAAGCCCTCGCCTGCGTTGAGGCGCATCATTAGACTGGGACACAGGCCCTCGTCACACGGATCCTTGGGTCGAAGCTCCAGCTCAAAGTGTCCGCTTAACTGCTGAACAAAGATCAGGCCGCGCACATCAATCTCCGTCTGTGGTCTGCCCTGCTGGTGCGATATCAGCAGCCAGCTGGAGTAGTAGGGCTCCAGGTGCAGGGGATAGAAGTAGGGACGCTTCAGATAGAGTCGCGATGCCTTCACCGCCCGCCACTGGCAGTTGCGCAGCTGCAGGTGCCACGGAGTCGATGGCTGGGCCTGGAGAGAGCGAATCTTCTGCAGTGCCGCATCTACGCTGAAGAGCTTCCTCAGCAGGAGATTGCTGGACACGTCGCAGGCCTCGCTGGAGATCATCTCTGGCGCCGTGTCGTCTATGAGTGCCAACAGACTATCCAGATCCGTTTCCAGGTCGACATCGGGTACAATGACGGGTAGGCCACGCTCCAGGAACTGCGACTCCAGCATTGAGTAGCTGACATTGGATGCGGTGGCAATGCCCTCTACATGGGCATGAGACGGATGAGTCGTATGTGGTATTATCGAATCCCCACCCCAGCTTACCCAGCGACTCGCAGAGCACGCAATTCTCCCGCAGGGTCTCATGCCTGCCCAGAGCTGGCAACTGCTCCACCACACGCTGCTCGCCCCGCGGGATCAGGCACTTTCCATGGTAGTGTGGTGTCCAGTCCCAGTAGGGCAGCACCTGGACCAGCAGCAGCCTTCCGAAGGCACTCAGCCACCAGGCAAAGGCGTCGCAGTACAACCAAAGCAGATAAACCAGAAACAGGGGCAGCAAAAGAAGCAGCCATCGTTGCGCCTTGGCCCAGCGTATCCGCCAGATCAGAGGTTGGCATATGGTGTGCATTTCCTTGGCACCAAACTGCTGCTTCTGGCACTCCCCAAAGAACTGCTCCAGCTCCTTCTGCATGTTCTTTACCCGCAGCCGGACGCAACTTGAATGAATCCTTTGACCCCGCGGATAATGTGGTTCTTCGCCTCGCACATGCGCGCGCCCCAAGCAATTGCGTTGAGGAAATCTAATTTTCTAATTCATTGCGCGCCCAGACGTGCAACATTGCGATAAGTGGCACAAAGGATGCCCATGAATGGATGGATATTGATGCAGAAGGTTGAGCTTTAAAATTTATTGGGTCGCGTGCCCTAAATTTATGTGGGGGGGGACATTACGTGTCCTGCCTGATGATGCACACTCCTTGGAGCTTTGCAAATCGGTTGCTTGAGAGTCCTAGGGCTTCTCGGATGAAATTGGTGGACCACCGGGTTGTGGCTTGCAGTTGGTAAAGAATTCGCGCATATCGGTGCACTCTTGGTCGTTGTTTTTAATGGAGTCGGGGCAGTTTTTCATCAGGTTGTTGAACACACAGCCCATCAGATGACTGGCAGCGAAGGAGCAGATGTTCGTGCCCGGTGGCGGAGACGGGTGGGGGCCTGAAACTTTGGCCTTAATCTTGGCCTGCCTATCGGCCAACTTTTCGGCACAGGTGACGAACGCCTGCGTGGCAACATTTTTGAGATCGGTGCTATCGGCGTACACCACATTGATGTAGCTCTCGAGCTTGGTCTCGTCCAGACGCCGGTTCTCATAGATGCCCGTCTCATTGAAGAAGCACTCCATCACGCACTTGAAGGTTTAATTCAATCAGTCAACAAGTTCTCCATGGGTCTACCTTAGGGCTTACCGCTGGAGGATGATGATGGTGGTGACGACGCTTGCTTTCGACCGACGAACCGCTGGCATCAGTTGGCCGGGGTCTGGGTGTCACATCGAACGACTTGCACTTCTCCTTCAGTTCTGCGGTGATTAGATCCGGCATGGGGCAGCAGGTCTTCGGATTGACATACTTGGGCTGCTTGCTGCAGTCCACATCTCCTGAAGCGGCTGCGTTCTGTTAATGGAGCAGAGCACGTTAACTGGGGCATTCATTTCATTCGCGTGCTAGCACTCAGCTTCACGGTCATCATCAGACATACCAGACAGAACCCGACAACGACCAGTAAAAGCTTCGACCTGTTTAGCATTTTTGGTTTTGCAGCTTCAAACTATACTGAGCTACGACCTGATCGGTGCCATGAATTTATAGAACGTACAGATGCAAAAAATACTTTACTAGAGATTGATGGGCTATACTTATGTGTGTATATTCGTAGCGAATCGTGTAGCGATTGCCCCAGCGGCGTGTCCAAGTCAATTAGCTTTTTATTTGCCAATTCTGACAATTTTTTTCTGTTTTCCGTAATTATTTCAATTAGCCAAAAACCAGCAAAGGGCTCTGTTTGTCCGATTGATCTCTCACATTCACACTCCCATATATAATTCTTTGGAGGGGGGATTTCCTTAGAAACATGCACGTGCCGTTTCGCATTGTTCCGCCTGAAAGCCAAGATTATCGCTTTGATCCATGACATCAGTTCGGTTCGCAGAAACATGTTGGTTATATAATTCATATTTAAATAATTATCCAAGTCTTTTTTTATGGGATAAATTAAATAAATAATGACATTTGATGCGACAACAAAACAAACAAAAAATGGGTGCCAAAAACTAATGAGTAAACAAATTAAATGGGCCCATTATATCAGTATGATTCATGGATCTGCGCTGGCAGAAATTCGTTTTAATTTTCGCTTGCTAATCTATATAATATACAGGAACAGGGGGGTTGGGTACATCTAAGGCCAATGGAACTCCATGCAATCCTCTGTTCATCCTTCTTCACTTTTCCACCAACTGGGCACAGGCAGCTTTGGCCGTGGGATATTTGAACTGGAAACCAGAGGACAGAGCCTTCTTGGGCTGGATTTTGGCACCGCTCAACAGCAGCGCCGCCCGCTCCTTGCCAAAGATCGCATGGACCACAAACTCGGGCACATTGAAGATGCAGGGTCGGTTCAGGGCTTTGGCAAAGGCCTGAGGAGAGAGATCAGACAGTCAGAAGTTTTACGTCAAATGGGGTCCCAGAATAGCTTAGCTTACCTTGGAGAACTCCGTGCTAGTGACTATCTCCGGAGCAACGCCATTGAACACGCCCGACTCGCACTTTTCTATGATGTGCTGTATGAGGCTGCACAGGTCCAGCATGTGAATCCAGGGCATAATCTGCTGGCCAGTGCCTAGCGGACCACCAACGCCCAGCTTGAAGGGCAGCCATATGGACTCAATCATGCCGCCGCCAAGTCCAACCACTGCTCCCGTCCGCACTATTGCCTGGAAGAGAACAGAACAGAATCTAGGTAAGAATAAGATATCCCCCTCAATAAGATCTCACTGGTCACTTACACACTTGCAGTCCTGCTCGCCTCCAGTGTGGGCCGCCTCCTCCCAGGCCACACACAGGCGGGACATGTAGTCGTAGCTCTCGACCTTGTCGTCCTCTGTGTAGACCTTGGAGGCGGATGGCTTGTAATGGCTCACGCCGCAGAGGTTCACAAAAGAAGTAACTTGCGGGGCGGCGGTCAGGGCATTCGCCAAAGCCTTGGACGAGTTGATGCGGGAGTTCCACACGTTCTGCTGGAAACCGGGCGTCCATCGGCGTGACGGATCCAATACATTCTGGCCAGTGACATTGACCACGGAGTTCACGCTGTTCGGTATGCCATTCTTCTCCAGCTCGTGCCAGGTGATCCGCTTGGGCCCAGGCATGCGGGAAATGAGCGTGACATCATATCCCTTGAGGGACAGGTGCTTGGACAGGCTCTTGCCGATGTAGCCCGTGCCACCACCTGACAGCAGGATAAGCGAGAACAGTGATTAATTGACCTGGCTCCAGTCCTGGGCTCCACATTTAAACCTACCTATCAGTGTGTGCTTGGACATTTATGCAATTAGTTATATACCAAAACATTGACTAAATTTAACCCACTTAATACCCCTCTATTTAAAAAGTTGAGCACCCTTTGAGCCCTTTGTTAAACCGTGGAATATAATACTGTTTGTAAAGGCTGCTTGTAGCTCCATCCTCCTCTTTACTTACAACACAAAAACGTCCACCGACATCTTTCACCTGTAATGCGTTAAATACATATGTTAAAGCTGTATAAATTTCATGGATATATTAAATACCTGGTCAACAGTGGGATAACGTTGTATTTTTTTTGATTCAAATCGTATTTCATAATTTTGATATTCGGTTTAATATTACTAGCTAGTTGGCACTTTCAGCCCTAAACAAATAATTTTATCCGATAGATACATAAATTTTCTACAAGATTGTCAAGTTTTCAGAAGTCCTTTTTATTGCATTATTTACATAAAAAGGTTTAAACAAAAACAACATAAAACGAATATGACGTCGTTTTGTGGCGCTGCCAGACTCGTGTAATTCGTAGTTGCTGCGGGCTGCCATACCATGATATTTTGTGATATGAAATTCGTCAATTTTGATATTCTGTTTAATATTACTAGATAGTTGGCCCTCTTAGCCCTAAAAAAAAATAAAGTCATCACAAAAACGCTCTCTTCACCTCTGCAAAGAGAGCCAATTTTGAAAACCCACCACGAATTGAGAGCGAAAAATGTCAGTATTTTTTGTGCGATTAATGAGTTTCGCGGTCATTTTCAAATGTATATATATGGAAAAATAAATACTTCACTTGATTTGTTTTGTCGAGTGTGACTGGAACCACATTCATCGATTTTGAAATTGGGTTAAATATTAATAGCACATCTATTCGATGAGTGAATCAATTTTCTAAAAGAATGATTCATGTTAAGAACTCACTTTAATTTATTAAATGAGGTAAATACAAAATAAAGTTTTATATACTCCGCATTCTATATTCGCACAATCGATGCACATATCGAAAGAAAATATCAAAAAATACACATCTCTAGGTATTGCAAGACTGCTGCATTTTCCCGCACTGGAGTAATTTAAAATCAGTGGCGCGAAAAAATGCAGCGCAAAACATTTGCTGGCCCCCCCAGTAAGTGATCCAAACTGCTCGTCGCTTTAGATCGTCAATGTGGAGTAACTATACTCGTAGGTGTGTCTTGATAATGTTTGTGACGTCGCGTCCCCTGAGGCTTTTAGCGTCAGCGTCGCCAAGTGACATTCAAAGTGCAACGATAAGCGAAATAAAGGGCATGCATTAAACTTAAATGGCCAGGTTCTTATCGCATGAGGCACTGCGTTGAGCGTTTAAGGCGCACGGAGTTGGAGGAGGTGAGGAATGAGGAGAAGCCCCACCAACCACAGTCTTAATAAAAGTGCAAATTTCGCATAAAATGCCTTTCACTCCATATGCAAACATACACTAACACTACACAGAAGACCAGCCAGACGCATGTGGCTAAGTTAATGGTGGTCGACGGCGTCTAGTCACAGCCAGAGACGGCGATATAGATACGGGTAGGGAGAGAAAGGGAGGAGGAGACATGGCATGGCGTTGTGAGGCAAGTTCAAGTGCAGCAGACAACATCCTTGCTTGGGAGTGCGGCGGTGTTTTGTTTTCGGACCAAGTCATTGGAAACTCATTTGCATACACAGTGGCGGCATTAACCGACGCGTCGGGTAGGCGATACTGCAATAAAGGGGTTGACGTTGACACTACTTTCTCCTCAGCCTCACACCCACCCTAGATGTGGGCGTGGCGCCTGCCGGCTGGCGTTGCCTTTGAACCATTTTGGGAGAAAGAATTTGCATTAAGCGCAGCAATTATTGCGCTTCATTGAGTGCGAATGAAAAAGGGACAGCGATGCGAAGGACCATAATTACAGGGTCCTGGGTACATTCTTATCTAGCCCTGCAATCAGCCAGCAAGCACGTACCGTACAGCCAACTGAATAACGTCCAAAGAGCGTGCATAGCTGGGCTGGCCTGGTCTGACTGACAGTCAGTCATCAGCATCGAACGATTCCCGGTACATATCCGTTTAATGAGTTTCATCCAAAGTACTTTAATTTTCAGCTCTAGCCAGAGATGCTCTAGGAGCTGCTGACACTTGTCACCAGTGGAGCTGTCGAATGCGGGGAAAAACTTTCCAGACAAAAGAAAATATGATTGCTGATGAAAAGGATCGGCAAACGGCAGACGAGATGCGACGTCTAAAAAGTTGTCTTCTGTGCTGCTGTTTGAGTTGCACTTCCGGTGGCGGTGTGTTGAAGTGTGCCCAATACCATTACCAATACCAATGTCAGTCAGTGCACATGCAGATGCAGATGATGTGCAGATAGAGATACACGCGTGTATCTCTGCAAATACTGGAGTGGAGTGGGTGGAGTGGATGGGGAAGCTGGACAAACTTCTTTGTTTGTTTTATTGACAAACAGACAGCTTGTCAGCACACTCCTCCTGGTGCTCCTCTTGGTGGTGGTGGTGGTGCCGCTACTGCTACTCGTATCACTAACAAAGTTGCAAAGTCAATGGCACAACATGGACAAATATCCAAATATGCATCTAATAAAGGCAATGCACCCACCCACACACCCATTGCAGATGGAGTGATTTGTGTGGCATGTGGGCGAAGTGGGTGTCTGGTCTGGCTTCTTGTCGGTTGGCTCGTTTTGCACACGGCATCTCCATATTGGCACTACTGACTCCGCACAGACTTGCACAGTTTTATGTGCGGGTCGTCTCTGCTGCTCTTTTTTGTGTGTGCCTTGTGCGGTTTGTCTGACGAGGATTAGCCGGAGCTACATGGCCTGACAGTTCGGTCACTTCAGTTGCTGGATATTTCTGCTGCACATAACATAAAACTTAATTCTGTCATAATTACGATGTGGCTAACAAGTTTTGAATGTTTGTCGGCCCGAATGAAAGGCCCGGCCAGGCCAGTCCGAGCCATCAGCAGATGCCTCTATCTCCTCGGGCTTATGCAACTTGCATGCAGCTTTTTGGGTTTTTTTTTGGGTTTTTAAATAATTGAAAAGCCCCCAGAAGGGAACAAAGTTCGTGTCAATGTCGGTTCGGCTGCACACAAAGTTTTCCCTGGGTGGAAAGTTGCGTTGATTGCTCTTGACTTTAATTGAAATTTGGCCAGGCCATGCCGGCTAATTGGCAGAGCACCAATTCTGTCGGGCAGTTTGTGGTGTGGTGTGGGTGTGGTGTGGGGTTATCTCCCCATCACTTTGCACCCTGAAAATTGCACATAATTGAATTTCGCATTTCTTTGCACATTGACCTGGCCAAAGAAATTTTGTGAACCCGCGAAGGGGTTTGAGACGCGGCTTGAAGTTCTTTTTTGTTCGGAGTTTTTGCGACTTCTTTTTTTTTTTTTTTGGTGGTGTGGAGGAAAGTTCAAAAGCATCATAAACAATCTGTGGGGCAGGCAAACATATCGCGCAGACGACGATTTGTCTGCCACAAGCCAAAACTGGGTCAGACGGAGCGGCGACGCTGCCAAAAGATTGCTGTCGTCGCAGACATCGTCGTCTTGGTGGTCTGCCATCCTCAGCCTCAGTCTCCCGTCTCGGTCTCTCGGTCTCCATCCCATGCCCATTCATTGCCATTCCCTTCCCATTGATGACGTGGCAGAGGATGTGGTTGTGCTGCTCCCTAAGGTAAGGAAGGAAAACAAATAAAGTGACAATTCCAAGAGCAAGTCAGAGTATGTGGGTCAAAAGTCGTCGTGCGCCATCGTTTGAGCCATCAATTTTAACAACTTTTGCAAAACAAAATTACACTTAATGTGTGTGTTTCTGGGGAATCTGTTTTCCCCGCTGACTTTTTCCTTTCCCCCCAACCCCAACCCCAACACGCATCCTGTGGGTGTGTGTGCTCCGCCCTAATGATTCGATCCGCACGCAAATGCAGAAGTTCCGCCTAAAATTAGATGTCCAAACAGCTTTATTTTCACTCGCAGCAGCACATCAAAGGGAGACGAGACCCTGTGGAGATGCCAGGCAAATGGACTCCCATGCTCATGCTGATTAAAAGGATCTGGATGTGGATGTGGCCAGCAGATCTGACAGTTGGGATCACCCGGAGAGCAGATCAAAGGCAGCCAAGCCAACTGATTGAATATCGGAATTAAACGAATTGGATGCGAATGAGATTCTGAGGCTGAGTTTTCCCTCTGTGGCATATGAATAATGCAATTAATGCCATGGAGAAGTGAATTACTATTCATGCCATTCAGATGCTCCTCACCTACTTTCCCAGAGCCAAACTTGTTATCCATCAATATCGTAGATAGCCACAAACGGTGAATGGCTCTGACTGCTGCACTGCTGCACCTGCAATGCTGCAAGTCTTGCTGGCGGCAATATCGATGTGTACAGCACATTGAATGCCATACTCGTACAAGTGGAGCTACTTTTACTGCCCCATTGAGCCGCTCACAGAAGCGGGCAGTGCAACGAGGGGTTGTGCACCCTCCTCCAGATTGAGATGCACTTTCAATTGCAGCAAGCAGAACCCGCCGGCCGTCATCAATCAAAAGCTGCCAAAGGGAAGGAGCAGCAGCCGGCTCTTGCATGTGTCCTGGCAAATTGTCGCTAAACATGTCGCTGGCAGCTGACCAGCTGCCTGCCCACAGAAATCCTTGTAAATTACTTTAATTATTTAACCATTTTTATATCATGCTTAAGTGACAAACCTTCTCGCTCCCTGCGATCCAGTCCTGGCGGCAGGTGAACTCACCAGCAACTATTCACACCTGCATCGGCCCGGACCTACGTGCAATTATTGACGGGGCGAGGGGAGAGCATTGTAATAAAACCTGAGTCCAGTGGAATGGTATGCAGCGACCTAAAATTAATTAGGCTTTTAATATTTATGCTTTTTATGTTTTGCATTTGGTGGCGACAGGCCGCCAAGGACACGGACACGGACTGCGGGACTCCTGGGCAGGATTCAGGTTCGTGTATGCGGGCAATTAATAAGACAGAAATGTGACCGTAAATATAAATTCCCCCCAGCTCCCAGAGTCGCTCTAGACATTGAGTAAAGGGTGAAAGATTCATATCTACATATTTACTAGCCCATACAAACCCTGAGTCCCATTGGGGGGGTTGCATTTTCCAATATCTCTAGGACAAAGAGTTCTGTATATTAAAAGTAGAATGTCCAAATTTCAGCAGCGCATAGACAAGTCCGACATGGAATCTCTCTCTCTCTCTCTGTGGTGGGGAGCAGCCAACATCCATTCAACTTTCAGTCTCGTTGGGGCCTCCGCCTCCGGTGACTGCTGACTCTCTGCTGATGCTATTCTTCATCCTCGTCCAACTTGACAGCGTCAGAAATTGTAAGTTATTCATCCAATTGAAAGCAACTAACACAATTCCTGAAGCTATTGCCAGCAGAATACAAAAAACTTGCATTGAATTGTTGCAGTGCGATAACAACTTTCGAGCCGAGCACTAGAATGCTAATGCTGTCAAGGGGATCAAGAAATTCCATAAATACTCTTTTGGAAGAGATCAAATAATACCCAACTAAAAAGCATAGATTCAGAGAATAGATAAATACAATAATATGCAATACTATGTAGTTAATTGGATAATAACTACATACATATTTAAATCCACAGCAAGCTGTTTAATACGTTTTGTAATGCCGTTTCTGGCAGGGTAGCGTATATGAGCATTCATAAATAAGCTGGCAGCGACTTTCACTTGCCTCCGTCTCGGCTATCGATACACAACAATCGTTGCAATCGACTCTGAAGCAGCACACTGAAAACAGAAATTAGCGAACCGCAAACAAGACTTCAAATTACCTGCACATTCATCCCAAATCAGATACACAAGACAATCCATTCGCACCAGCCTGTCAGTTGCTGGCGAGCGAGGAATGGGAAAGAAGGAGAGCGAGGAGAAGAAGGAGTAGCAATCAAAGGCGAAGCATAAGAAAGGGTATCGATTGCAATCGACAGTTGCATTGGACGTGAGGACCACAGAAACAGTTAATCAAATCACAGAGCGAGAGCGAGAGGCGAGAGAGGGACTGAGCAACTTAACTGCCAGCAAGGTATAATTATGCAAGGTGGGTACATGCCCACACTCTCGAACTTGATCGAACGCTCCCTCCGCTTTCTGGTTATCTCTCGTGAGTGCACTCTCTGGCCGGCAGGAGCCGCACCTTTAATTCATAAGCTTTGAATGCAACGAGCCGCACATCCGCATCTTCTGTTGGTGCCGTGGCACACTTCCAATGGCATTCATTTTGCCTCTGCTGGCGGCCCCCTAATTAAAATGCAACATAAAGGAACATGAGCATTGATAAATGGGGGCCCAAGTCTCGTCGTACAGTGCGGTACGCAACGGAAATGTGCGTTAATCCAATTAAACGGCCGATTTGCATGGGCCAACTGTACGAATGTGAAAATGTTGTTCATTTAAATTGGAAACGCCGCTGCTCAAGAAGAGAGAGAGCTGCAGCTGCAGTGGCAGCTGCTGAAGCTTTCCGGCCGGAGTTGCAGCCACTTGAGTTCCGGATTTAGGACAATGTCCTGGCGGCCCGTCTGGGCTGCTTCGTTTGTTTTGGCCGCTCTCTTCTTTGTTCGTGTTGCTTAGGCCCCGGGGCCAGGCAGTGTTGTTCCGTACCGAACAGTGGAGCAGACTATGCTGTGCCCTCCACTGCCATGTAAACATCCATTAAGCAGCAGCGATTTGCACAAATCAAAGTCAGCAGCAGGCAAATGGGACTGGCTTGGCTGGGCTCCTTGTGGCACGTGCCGGGACGGATGATAACATGGAACACCCAGATTCGAGCACTTGCAAATAAACTGCAACGTAATGCGGCCCATTGTAGCAGAGCAAACAGTGTGTAGTCGTTGCCGTCGCCGTCGCCACCCCGGGGAGCAATATCCATCCAAGCAGAGACAGAGCGAGAAAGAGATACAGCAGCGAGTGAGGGGGCAGATGGGGACTTGGGACTCTACCCTCTTAAAAGTTTAACTTGTTCAATTTGCATGAGTCGCGGCCAAAAGGTATAAACGATACTTTGCCTAAAAACTTTTGCCCATAAAGCAGCAACAGCAACAAGGAAAACAGAGCTGCCAACAGGCGACAGAGAAGACAGACACATGGACAGGGGAATAATGGGCACGCGTCCTTTGTCCCCGGCACGACACACATTCGGTGTGGTCCGTCTCCGTCCCGTGCCGTCTCGTCCCATCCGTTGGCTTTTAAGCCGCCACCAAAGCAAATAGACACGTGCGCCCCAGGCTAAAAGGGAGAGAGCGTAGTACTGAGGAGTGGGCAGCGGAGTGTTGCGGGTGTTGGAGGGCGAGCTCTGAGGGGGGGGAGAAAATGTTGTTGATGGATTGTTTACAGGAACTCGAGTCCTTTGAAAACGGTTTCTAATCGCCATTCGGTCGTCTTGCAGGGCTTCTCCGTTGACCTTGTGGACTGCAGCCCCAGCACCCTGATTCAGGGATGGAATGCAAATATCACATGCTGTGGAGCATCCGTATATCCCTCCTGCGGTGATTTCGGTGTGACAATTAATTTTGTGCAGCTCATTAGGCTTGAAAACTTCTCTGGAAGAGAAGGGCGCTGAAAATATGGATTTGAAAATTTCCATTTTGGCCCATTTTGGCTTTATGCCGCTACAAATTGGGGTTAAATGGGTCTTGGGTCTCTGGTCCTCAATGGTTTTACATAGTTGGAGTGCATAAAAGTTAATGGTTCCGCCAGATAGCTAATTTTCGGTAGTGGAATGAGCTGCGTACGGAACGGAACGGCACAAGGTGTGTGTGTGTGGGGATGGCAACCCTGAATCTCACCTCCAGTGCAACTCTGCATGCGAAAAATAATACGGAAAAAGCAAGTCATTTGTTTGACATCTTAAAAGTTTCTTATTTTATTTGTCGCAATGGAGAAACCTTCCACGTCGCACAAAAAGTTACCAAAGAAGAATGAATTACCCAAGAAGCGAACTTCAAGGTCCAAAAAGGAGTCGCTGTCTTTGGAGAAAATCCAAGCAGAAGAGGATGCGAGCCAACAGCAATCTGACGCTGAGACTGAGGTTGAGGTTGACAGCGATGAGGGCGAGTCGGGACAGCAGGAGGCCGCCAGTGGCGTCAGCTCCATCTTTGCGGAAATGAAGGAAAAGGACGACGAGGGAAACAACGGCAAGGAGAAATTTACTGAGGAGGATGTCAAGCGCATGGAGGGTGAGGCACAGAGAGAGGTCAGCAAAGGTGATTAAAGCACTTATTGTATGTGGTAAATATATTCCCCAGAACTGAGTCGCATGCCCCTTGCCGCCATGGCCGCCCACATCCAGGCCCTGGACACGGAGCTGTACGAATTGAGCCAGCGCGAGACCCGTGAGCTGTCCCGCAGCAAGCACCTGCGCATCTTCTCCAACTACCGACGCCGCAGCAAGTGAACGAGTAGGGGACAAATCATCTAAAGCATCTACTTACACAGCTGTGTGTACTTTGATGGTATCGAAACGAATAAATGGTTGTCAGCATACCCATAGCATAGCTCCACGATGAGGGAGACACAGAGTCAAAGCCAAAGTCGCATGAAATCCGCTTACAGGGAGGGCTTAATTTCTCGAAATGGACATCCACATCCGCCCACGACTCCCACGACTCCACCTCGTCTAGGTTTATTTGCTGGCCAAACACGCAAATGCACATCGAATGACGGCCGCCCCATGGCCCAGTCTGCCTCTGGGATTGGGCATTAATCGTGCATTAGAGTCTGGCTGGAGGCATGTGACCGTGTCCATGCTGTGGCATCCGCCAGGGAGCAGGGAGCAGGGCGCCCAGAGACCCAGGGCTTCCTGTGCGCTTAGCGGACCCTCTGCTTTGTCTTTCTACTCGTAGTTTTGGGCTCGGAGTTCGGTTTCCGATTGGCTTGGGGGGGTGGGAGTTTTGGGTGGTTTCCGGGTAACTCTATTCAACGCAAATAGTCGCCAGTTTATCACATGGATTTGTGCTAATTTTTCCATTTTCTCGCTCACTTGGGACCCGACTGGAGTTTGGACAGCTCTCTCGGATATCCCCCCATAGCCAGCCAGCCAGAGTGTTCTTAAGTTGATTAAATTTCAAGCGATTTGATTCGATTTTCAATTATAGAAACACCGAACACCAATTGCCCCAAATCCATTATGCTAAATAAACACCAACTCCGTCCACATCTCTCCTGTTCCCCTCCCCTCTGTTGCTTTTGCGTGTCAGTTATCCAAAAACTCGGGGAAATCCCACGGAAATATTTGGGGGAAGTCTGTCTGTCTCTCAGCTTTTTGATGCCCGTCCAAACAACTTCCTGCCTAACCCCTTGTGACTCCCAGTCTGTCCGTCTGTCTGGATGTCTGGATGTTTGCTATGTCGGCGCAGGAGTACTATGATGATGCAGTCAGTGTCCCTCTCCACCTCATTGCTGTCGTTGTTGGTCGTTGTCGTTGTCGCTTGGTGGTTGCGGGTGCAAATGTTCATCAGCTTCAAAGGGATTCCTCATCGTCGTCAGTTTTTGGAGATTTGGGGTTTGTCAAAACACGGCATTACCCACACCCACACCCACAGCCCCCCACCCTTGACTACAGTTGAATGCAACATGTGTCCAGGATTTGCGTCTGTTAATTTCCACCCCCCACAAACGGGCGAAGAGAGCTTAAGGGTGGAACGCCGCACCGCCTAATAGAATATGCTCATTATGGGATTCCGCGCTGAGTGTGTTTCGGTGTTTTCAGGCATAACTCAAACTAAATTATTATAAATGAATTCATAATCCTTCTCCACATCCATCCACTGGCATAGTTATGTTATGTACTCGTATGTATGTCCAAGGGGGAGATTTCCTTCGGAATGAATGATAAATATGCAAATACAAGATGTCCTCGAGAGCGTGAAAGGATTCGCCATTTGCCACAGAGAAACAGAGAGAGAGAGAGAGAGAGAGAGAGAGAGAGCTTACACTGATTGTATTTACTGCGTAGATTTTTATTACTGGGGATGGAAATATAAAAGGTCTATAAATGGGTCTTCAAATTACAGAAACTTTGGATGTTCATGGGCTTTATACACCATGAAGTTTTGAATGAGAAAAGCTATGCAGCTAGTTGTGATTTATTACCCCTCATACTCCTATTTCTTACTTATTTGTACATGTCCAATGCACCCTATCAGTCTCGTACCGCACTGTAGTGTATATGTAGTATGTATGGCCGTGTTGAGAAAGATGTTTTTGCCTGGGAATGCATTTAATTACCTGCCACCAAAGCGACTACATCTAATTATAGTCGAGTGCCAGGGACTGCCACATATTGTATGATAATTTATGCAAATCTCATCACAAATCATATCAATTTCGCTTGCAGTTAATTGCAGCAGCAGCAGCAGCAGCAGGTGCCTCCCCCACGTGCCCCACTCCCTTGTTATATGTTCAATGTGGAAAAAGAGCATTAAATTAGCCAAAATGCAGCATAAATTTCACACAGAAACAGAGCGTACGATGGAGCCAAAGTGCGTTCCCATAGCAAATGCCTGGGCGCCATTGTCTTCAGCCACTGGATGGGGCAGACACAAAGGAAGACCCAGCAATGTCTGTGCCGCCAAGTTCGCTCAACTCTGCCACACACAGAAACACACAGCAGCAGCAGCAGCAGAAATAGCAACAGGAAGAGAGAGGGAATACGAGTACGGGCAAGCAATCCTCCATAGCAAGACAAAGGATAAAAGGATCCTTTTTTGAACTGTTTATCAAACACAAGTCGGAGTCATCTTTGGTGTTAATGTTTCTTAGTTGTTTGTCATGTGGCAGCACCGGGTTGTTCTCTCTCTCACCTCACCTGATGGTATCCCTCTACCGTCTTCCCCTTGGAGGTCGTTTCTGTTCAAATATTCCATTCGAATGGCTCACTTGGGCGCAGTTTTGACGAGCTCCAGCTCTCCTCTTGCTCGGGGGGTAGGTTAAAAAACTCATTAGGCGAATCCTTGGGCGACGGAAATTAAATAAAACCCCATTAGGCGCTCTATTTGCTTCCTTGTCGTGAATGTCGGGGATGGTGGGACCGGCACTGGGGAACGCTCCACACTTAATTTATGGCCACGCATTTCGTTCTCGTTCCGACATTTCAGCACAGAACAAAATCTAATTATGATAGATAGTTCCAAACGAACTACGAGTGCACCCTCCGCCTCGCCTCCACCACTGTCAGAGTATCAGCGAGGGTGCTGCAACGGAGGCGCAGGAGGCGACGCTGTCGTGCAGGTGCACTCTGTCACTGTATGGCCGCCGGGTGCCGGGTGCCGGTTGCCTAGGCCGGGTGTCAACCGAAGATCTGCCTTAATAAAGATGGGAGATGTGCGGGCACTCCTTCGCTCGGAAGGGGGCGGCGTCACGTCTATATCTTAACACATTGCTGATCAAAAGAATCCGAAAATGCTTTGATTTCACAGCTCTCTCTCTCTCTCTTTTGAGTCTTTTTTGACTTTTCGACTTGTCGACTTCCGCATATGCTCCACGTTCCACCTCCAGCAGATTGGGTTCGGGAGAAACCGAAATGAAATTAAATTTTTTGTCAACAATTTTGGTAAATGTTAACTTTGCTAATTTGCATAGACCGCAGTAACCCCGTCGACCGCAGTTTCCCCAACACGCCGGAAAACCGAACCCCAAAAGCAACCCCAAAAAATGGTAACAGCAGCAGCAGATACGAGTATTTAAGGAAAACTCCGGGGGAATGCAACATTTTGGAGGGTTTGGGTTTGGGTTCGGTCCTGCCGGATCCTGGCGCTGCCGCGTCTCACTTTCACTGCCACAATGTCTGCCCCCTGGTTGGTCCCTCTGTCCTGCCATTCGTAATCCCCAACAAACGCCGCCAGACACGTGCAATTTGTGTGAGTATCAGTGTGTGTGTGTGTGTGTGTGCAGACAGGACGAAGAAAAGGACTTCCAAGACCAGACCGAAAACAGACGCCCAGCCCCACGTTCTGCGCCACAAATTGTAATGCAATGTTGCTGGCAGGACTGTTGCTACTGCTACTGCTATCCCGCAGTGGAAAAGGAAGTGTATGCGATAATGATGGATTGTTTACAACAATGCAAAGGTCCTGTGGCAGCCGTTCCCGTCCCCGTCCCCGACACACACCGCCTCACTCCTCACTCCCGGCTCCTGTTGCAGGCAGGGTGTGCATTTGAGCGTGTCCCCATTGTGAATTTTGAATAAGTTTTTGGCTAAATGATTTGATTACTATGCCATGGCGGCAAGATGCGGTGAGTGAGGGCGACGGATGGGCAGCCGCCACTGTTGCCGTCTAATGAGCGTTGGCCGGGGGGGTGGCTGGGTGGAGGCGTCGCGTTATTACTACGATGAATAGCAAAAATACAAAAAAAAACGGCAGTAGCAGCTTTTTTAAGCGCCGTCTTATACACCCGCGTCACTCTTCTACACAAACTCTCTAAATATTTCTCGCTCTCAATCTGTCACCTAATCAGCTGTTCGCTTACGGCGAAATAGAGTCTCTCTCCCTTTTGTGCTCTCTCTCCCTTTTTCAATGTTAACAATTATCTAGTGGAATAGTGCAAATAGGGTATAGAAACTTCTATACTCAACGAAAAAACGCACCCTGCAACCGGTTTGCAAGCAACAACAGAGACCCGAGACCAGAGTTAGAGAGCGAGCCAACTACGCCGCTCTCTCTCTCTCGTTTCGCTTCACGAACGCATTTGTACCACATATATTCTTGTTCAGGGCGAATTGCCCATTTCATACGTCACAATTCGTCGCCGTTATTCGAAACGAACGGTTGTTGCGCGCGCGTCCAAAGCAAATTCAAACAAAAAACTCCAAAAATTCGCTAAAATTCGCTAAAATGCACGTTTAGCGTCTCATTGTTTAACAATTACTGCCAGTGTGAGTGCAACGAAATAGAAAAAGAAATGGCAAATATTTATACTGAAATAAAATACAACTAAAAATCGAAAACTTGTGGTTTGTTTTGTGCGCTGAGTGTGGTGTATTGTCATATGTGCCACAGCGGCAGACAATTTTGCGCTTTTTTGTGCGTGTGGACAGCTGCAAAAAAATAAATGCAGCAGCATTCGAAACGTGGCCAGAAGCGGCAGGCAGACACAAGCAGCAAATAAACAAAAGCGGCTAAAACACACATACACGACGCACACACACATACAAACACCTGCTGCCGTTCGCCGGTTTGCCGATAAATAAAAGAAAAATAGAAAAGAAAAGAAAAGAAGAAAAGAAAAGTGCAGAGAGAGAGATTTCTATTGTGATTATTTTCCCGTACATTTGCCGCTGTGCTGGAGAGAAAAGAGAAAAGGGATCCCAATCCCAATTGCTAGAAAAGTAAGTTGTTGTTATCTTTAGCCATTGGACAAGTTCAATGACTTAATGCCAGACTTAATGAGTTTTCACCCTTTAACCCCTGCCACTGCTTCTGCTCCACTGATAACAGCGCTCCAGCCAGCGCCAGGCGACAAAAACCCCATTTACATATAATTATCTCTCGCTCAGTCTCTGCCTGTATGGTTCTACCTCCCCAACTATACCCCACCCAGCCACCAATAATATGTTAATTTGAGCAGCTGTAGGCGCCTCGTAAAAGGTTCTTTCTGTTTGCGTTTTGTCCCCTTAAATGATGAACTTGTCAAATGCTCCATGATTGCCGTCAATTATCGGTGTCATCGATGCCTATCACCAGATAGCGATAACAATAGCGACTGCCTGCTGATTTCGATTGCGTACGGACGGACGGACGGACGGACGGAGAGACGTGCCTTGCACAATCTTTTGTACGTAATATTGCGCATACGCCACATGGCGCCCCCCAAAACCAAGCGATAGAAGGGGCTGCGGAAATTGTATTAAATTTCTGGTTTGGTTTGTCATTGATTCAATTAATAACAAAAACAATGGGGAAATGGTCTATGGAGCTGCTTCTGCTACTGCTTCCAATTTCAATTTCAATTCCAATTCCATTTCGCAACCTTAATGGCCCTATGAGTAATGGTGCCTCAGTGCCTTTGTCTGCAAACGCATTTCTGATAAGATTAGGAGCGCATTCGGTTCGTTTCATTGGAAATTATTAATGAATTCCTCTGGATAGGGGGGAGAATGAAATGCGAAGTGAAAATACTCATGTCTACATACAATGGATCATTGGACAAACAATGTCAGAGTGAGAGTGAGTGGTAGAACTCTTTTTTGGTAGCCTTGTGTGGCATTATGCAACCTCAGCGCCAATGGCCATAAAGAAACGCGAAAAAACAACACCCAAATACGTGGCTGTGGCCATAATTTCTAGCATTTTAATTATGGCTGTTGCCACAACAATCATAATGGGTTTAGGTTACCTATGCATAGTACATTTGTATGTCCCACCAATTGGCGTAATTTTCACGCACGTGCTGCTGCTGCTGCTGTTGCTGTTGCTGTTGGCTACTCCAAAAACCGGAAGCACGAAAGGTGCGCCTGCGTCCGTACACATGTACGATTATTCGATTTGCATAATGAATGAAAGACAGAAAAAGCGAAAACAACATCCAACCATCGAAGGCACTGGGAAAAACATACAACTCCAATCTATGCACCGAGGAGTATCCCACATTGTGGGCCTGTGTCTTTTGGCCAAATTTCTCTTTAGAAAAGAGTTTACGTGTCGCTGGGAAATAAATAAGACCACAGCTAGAGCTGACTGCCACCAGCAGCTCCAACCCAAGCACCAGCGCCAGCGCCAGCTCCTGCTTCACCTCTTCCCTCTGTTAGTGTTCCACATAAGCCAACATTTGCATACGCATATGGAGTAGGAGGAGGAGGAGGAGGAGCAGAGCAGGGGTCGCAGGGTAGGTGCTATCCCAGTCATATATCTAAACTACCGAAACTTCTCTCTCTCTCTCTCTGTCTGTTTGGGTCGCAGTTTCGCTGTTGACGACATAAACACATCCCCACCATAACCATATCTCATTTTGCTTCATATCATAAATTCCTACAGCAGAGGAGAGACAGAGAGAGTGAAGAGTGAGAGAGAGAGAGCATTATAGGAGGCTTCCTTCCACTTCATTTTGTTGCTGTTTTGTTGATTCATAATTCCATGGGGCGCAATCGCATGGAAAGCCTTTTGGAGACACGCACTAATTTTTTCGTGGTCTCCAGCTCAAAGTCGGAGCCACAGCGACAGAGCCCAGCGACAGAGCCACAGCAACAGAACCCCAGACTTTTGGCCAGGTTTTCAGTTTTGGGCACGTTTCGCATTTATGGTAATTCATTTCATTTGATTTCTTTTGATTAAATTTAAATTTCAGCCCAAAAGCCCAAGCAAGGTTGCTTTGACACCTTTTTTTTTTTTTATTTTTTTTTGCTTTGGCCCAACAATTTTACGGTCAACAATTGAAATCAACACTTTGATAGCTCTTCTCCTCCCCCCTAATCGCTCTGGCTCTTTGACGCTTTGTCTCTCTGTCTCTCTGCGTCTGTGTTGTGTTAACCCTCTCAGATATGTTTTGCGTTTGTACGTGTATCTATCTCTAAGCTTTTGTTAGCTTTGGCTACGCAAACAACTTGTCGAACTGGTTCTGATTCCGGCAGACATTTAAAATTCATAATGCTCCCAATCGCATTGTGGCATCAACAACATCCTACACTTGGCATCTACCGGCTCCTGCCGCCCTTACCTTGCAGCAAGGCTATTAGAAAATTGAGGAATTTAATCGCAACATTGCATACAATTTGTAATTGTAATCTATCTATGTAGAGCCATGAAGAAAGTCCAAGAAACAATTAATTTTTAGGGTATCCAAAGTGTCGCACTGTCCAAGTGCAGCGTTTTGGCTTTCTTTCCTGTTGTATTGTTATTAATTTTTGTTTGTTTTGGCAACAAGAACATTGCCGCCTTCAAGTTGCCGAAACCGGTAACTAGTTTACCCCCCTGCCCACACGCCCGCCACCGTATTTGCTCAATGATATGCTCGTAGCAGACAATAATAACGATGATGATCATAATGATGGAGAGCTAATACCGATGGTGTCATATGTTGCCTGGCTGTGTGTGTGTGCTTTGTGGTCTGCTGTTGCCACTTCCTGGGTGACGCTTAATTGGTTATTTCATTTCATTATTCAATTTGCTACTTAATGCAATTACTTTTGGGCCAACATTCGGCTATGCCTCCGTTTGGCTTTTAAGCCCAAAATTTACTCTAATTATTCGAGCAAATAATGAGGCTTGAGGCTTCCACTGATGCGACTACTCTGCTGTCTTCCTCTGTCTTCCCCACACAGCCGCAACATCCGCAGCAACATCGAATTTTTATGACTGCCACTGGCACTGCCACTAAGCCTCTTCAGAGCCCTTCTGCCTCCACTCGGCTCTTATCTCCGGCTAATCTCCGGCTAGATTCCACGAATATACATCCATACATACATATATATGAACATTTCTTGAGCTCTCTGGGGTTCACTTGCCTTGGCATAGTTTTCTGCTGACTGTCGCATTTCCTCCACTGCTCCACCGAAGATAAAGCCAGCGACAGATTTGTGAGAACAACTGTGGGGGTAGGGGACCTGTGGGGTGGCACTTTTGGGGCACTGGGAAATGTTTTCCCTTGCATAAAAGTATTTACATTTCCACGCACAGTTTTCAGTTTTCAGCTGAGCGATTTTTCGAGGCTTAGTCTGTGGCAATTTTGCATCAATTGATTGGGTTTTGCGCCGTCAAGTGAATACGTAAACAAACAGAGCAAACAGTGCGGCACATAGATACATAGACATAGTTGCTAAATGGAGAGGTGAGTGAACTATTTCTGGGGAAACTCATTTAAGGCACACTTCAGGATGCCTAATTCGTAGTCTGCGTATTCCAGACTCTGACAAGACTCTGATCTATAAATAACCAACCCTGTTAATGTTTAATAAATCCATTATCATTGTCGTGGCTTCTAGTTTACATACGAGTAGACCTCCAAAATGGATTCCACTTCTTCCATCGAATTAATCAATAGATTTAATCGATTTTAAAGTGTTTTTAGCACTCGGTTCAAGTACTTTATGAGTTATACAAACCGAGAACTGTTTGAGTATCGTAATGGATATACGATTACACATGTACACTGTACACACGCACATATTTACATGGCTACTACCTGCCACACAGCTACACTGCCACACTGCCACACACACCTGTCAGCGAGAGGATTTCCGTAGTTTGTTTTTTTTTTGGTTGCCGCTCGAATAAAAGTTGAAATTGAGTTTTGGGAGCCGCCAGTATAAAAGGTGCTCCCCCGATGCAAGTTTTGTGGGTTAAATGTGAAGTTTTATTGGCATTTATTATGGACTCTGGCCAGGGACGCCAACGATGGGGCGAAACTTTATCCGAATGTAAATTTGATTGCATTTCATTTTCGATTAACCATTCGACTGAAACAACCAAACAGGAGGGCGGGCTGGAGACGCAGGGGAGCAGCCGGGCGCAGGCTTTTTTTCGCTATGTTTTTAATTGGAGGACAACGGCGTGAAAGAGCTGCAATTGGAACCAAAATGGGAAGGAAAGAGAAGTATCTGTGAATCTATGGGATACACATATGCAGAGAACTATTTTTGCTGGGCATCTATGCTCGTATTTGTATGTGGAACTGCGATATTTTGGGTGGTCGTAACAGCCATAAAACATATTTTCCACAGATTTATGATTTGTTTATTTTTCGCTCTCATTTCTCGATACTCTGTAGATAGCGCGGATCGCGTTGAGGCTTAGGGGTGGTGGTGGGGTGGTAGGGGGTTTCTATTGGGGAGTGAGCCAACTTGGCGACACATTCGCGCGTGGAGACTTTGCTGTCAGCAAGCCCCAAGGAAGGCAGGCAGGCAGGATAGGGGCGGGGGCAGACAGCGCACTCGAAAGATTATTTTTATGCCCAATATTTGTGGAGAGTGAGATGCAGAGGGTATGCTGTGTATGCGGGTCGGTATGTGACGGGGTATGAAGCAATCAAAGATGTCACACAGAAAGGATACAGCCAGCGAGGGGAACTTTCCGGTTTCCTTCTCTATGTGGGACAGTATTGTCAATTTGAGTGTTTAATGGGTATCTCCCAGTCGATTATCCCTCAAATGAAGGCACGCTTTTATGTTTCATCTTTTTGCTTATTGGCATAAATGGACTTCAGCTACGAGAGACCGCGTGCGTGCCTCTGCTGGTGAGTCTTGCGAGTCTTGCGAGTCTTGAGAGTCGGCGAGTCTGCTGAGTTGATGTTTAATTATAAATCCCGTTACCCTCGGTAGAGGGGATGGGTGGCTGGCAGGGAGGCAGGGATTGGGGCAAAGTGAGGGACGGAGTTAAGTTTTGTGCTGCAGCTGCTGCTTCGTTTATGGGCAGCCAAGCGACCAGCAAAACTGCAGAACTGCAGTCAGTCAGCCAGGCCATCCGGCATCATCAGTGGACCTCTCGTCATCAGCAGCAGCAGCGACAGCAGCAGCAGCAGCAGTGGTTTGCCTCCTCCCCCTTCGTGCCTGGTGTCTCGTGCCTCCTGCCCTCCTGTCTCCCCCATCAACGATGTGGCCAAATTGCATTTGCATTCAAGTTATTTGCGCTAATTTCACGTTATGAAATTTGTATTTCGCACATTTGCTCGTCGCAATTTTCTTTGGCTCGTTTTTCATGCCACAAGCGGAAAATTTCATCAGAGGCATCAAGAATCCAAGCATTATCCAAGACCCAAATTAAAATCAAAAATAATTCTATTAAGAAATCAGCGAGGCACATTCTCTGGCCACTTGATCGCTGGAATTGTACTCTAATCTGCCCGTGGCCCTTGTGGGCCATGTGGGTGACATGGAGATCGGTGGGGGCGTGCGCCCCTTTGTTGTTTAATCTATGGGGGAATCTGTGGCACTTGCGCTGCTCTGCCCTGCAGCAGAGTGCAATGTAATCAGTGCCTTGGGCCAGCAGCAGCAGCAGCAGCGGCAACTTATGCACTTCAGTTTTGGCCTTCTTCTTCTGTTCTCTTCTGTTTGGTAGGAGGATCATTTTGTATCTGTCGGTTACAATGGCCCATAAATCAGAAAGAGTGTTCCCACTTTTATATTTTGGTGGCTGGCTGATTCCCTGCCGCAGAGTTGGGGCATCACGGGTATCGGGAGCAATGTTTTGCGGTGGTAATTGCACGCTCGCTGAAGCGTATCGTATGTTGCAGGTTTCCGCTGTGGCAAGGCAGTGGGCATGAGGCAGCATGAGGCAGCAGGGGAACGACCTAAAATAGCGGCACAACCAAATGCGGAACATGAACCATAACAAGGGCGGACCTCGTACCCCGGGCACAGCAATGGGAACGGGGTAATATGCACGCGCTGTACGTGTTGCAATCTCCAATAGATACAGATACAGAGATACTCGTACAGAGCGCGTTTGTACGCACAAACATTTCCCAGATACACAGATACAACCAACAAATGCCGCAGCAGCGTGCGTGAGAAGTTCCGAGTTTCTGCCCGGCTCCCCTGCAGCCCCCCTGCCCCATGCCTCTTTCACGCTCTCACTCACATGCAACAAATTACAACAGCAACAACAACAACAACAAAAACATGTTCTTTGTCATGCTTGGCCAGGCCTTGGAAGCTCCCTCTGAAAAATGTATCTGTATCTGTAGCTCTAGTAGTAGCTGCATCTGCGTCTGTGTGTGTGTGAGTCTGTGTGTGTGGCTATGTAAGCCAAGTGCACGGCCCGAAAACGTTTTTTGCCCCCCCCCCCCAAAAAAACTGTAACCAAATACTTAGGCCATTAGCACGCTGGGAAGTAGGGGGGAAGGGAAACAAAACAGAACACGGCCGAGACGAGAATGGGCCATAATTACATCTGCATCCGTTCTTTCCACTACCACACACACACACACACACACAGATTGAGGCCATGATTGATGTGGGGCCCAGAGATCGCCGCCGTTGCTCACCTTATCGCTCAGAACATCCCAACAGCCCAAATGTCTGGTATGGGATGGGATTCCACTTCCACTCCCCCACAGCAGGCCGTAGCTCTTTTTTTTTTTTGCCAGATTCCATCAACTTTGCGGTCCATAAATCTTGTGGTTCTGCGGGCGCGACAGTCGAGCGGTCTAGGAAATGACTCTGGCCACTTGAGCGTAGCTCTAAAACTCGTTAAGAGATGTTTCCCAATTATAACTCTCGCACAAAATTTAACTTGAAGCTTTAAATGAGACTAAAGGAGCACTCTATACGGAATATGGGTTCTTTGTGGGGAAAGCGTACCAGCAGTGGGATATTTATCTTTACTTAAAATTCATTTATATTATTTTTAAAATCCGTCAATATATCCCAAATATTTCCTGCTTAAGATCTCTCTGTTTTAGTGGTTTTATGGTACAGAACTCTCTCCAGTAATCAATATGTTTAAACTGTGCAAAAAGCTGCACATACATCCAAGCAGTAGCGACATTTGTTTCTCATTA
Organism: Drosophila obscura; assembly: GCF_018151105.1. Lineage (NCBI taxonomy): Eukaryota > Metazoa > Arthropoda > Insecta > Diptera > Drosophilidae > Drosophila > Drosophila obscura. The sequence goes on along the minus strand of NW_024542774.1, from coordinate 7,325,307 downwards.
ACTTACTCTTATCGCTTATTGGCACAATGTTCCCTGTCTGCCCTGATTTAATGCACTTCAAGTGCAAGTGTGTTGGCCTGCAAATATGTTTTATGTTTTAATTACTTAAAAATTAAATAAGTGCTTGAAAGTATTCAAAACATCACTGCCTTGCACAGCGTTTCAAGCAGTTCAAGTAGACCACTGCTTAGATGGATTGCAGGCAGTAGGCAAGCAGCTCAAATTATGTGTAGATGGGTCCAACTGGCTATCCATTACTCTTACTCTAACTCTATCTCTTATTGCCGCATTCAATGCCACACTTAAATCAAATGTTATACGTGCTGCAAGTCGGCCAATGTTTTGCTCAGTCAGAATTACGAAATTTCCACTGCTGTCGCCCCTAAAACTTATGGGAGGGTCGGGAACCAACCGCATCCGATTCGTAACGACTTGTTGGCATTAAATGTTTTGAATTTGTCACTCGACACGTCAATTATATAAATCGCTTATGTTGCTGGTCGCCTTCCCACAGAGGGTTTCCTTCCAACCAAGCATTTCTTGGCCCCTTATTGTTGATACAAATGAACAGAAAAAAAATTTGAAAATAATGTGTGAATTTCTCTCTTTGGCTCGTTTCAGCATCGCATTGCAGCAGACCCAGACCCCAGCATCTTCGCCCACAGTCCACAGTCCCCACAAAAGATTGTCAACGGAGGAGTGGCAGTGTGGCAGTGTGGTTGGGCTTATGGAAAAGAAATGAAAAGTGAATGAAGAAAAAGGCAGTGTGAAAAGTGGAAACCAAAGTGCATACACACACATGTGTGTGACTGTGACTGTGTCTGTGTGTGTATTGGGAAATGATCGCGTACGCGATCCGCAGCTGAGGATTATTGATTTCTTGGAATTATAGATTGCACAATCCAACCAACCAAAAAACACCAATCGGAGGGAGATACATCCACATCCATCTCCCAGGCCCCCCTCGAAACTACTTTGGCTAATTGATTTCGTTGTTGTTGTGTTTCTTTTTCCGTATACTTTTCCTCGGTGTTTTGTGATTGTTTGCTTGTCCGTCTCTCCTACTGCAATGAGGCGTTCAAAAGCTGCCAATGACAACAACAACGCGACAAATGAACAGCAGCAGCAGCAGCAGCAGCAACAGCAACAGCAGAAAAAACAACAGAAAGTGCGGGTTTTTTTGCTATTTTTTTAATTAATTTTAAGTGTTGCCGTATTTTGTTCCGTTCCCCTTCTCAACGGACGGAAGAACGAGAGAAAGAGACGACTGCTCTACGGAAATCGGCAATTTAATTTACAATACAACATTAGTACCGACATAAAAGAGGATAAGGGCGCTGCGCGCAGGAGGACCCGAAAAATGTTTGCTGGAATACGAAAACGCCTGGCACGCAAGTAAGTTGAGAAAACCCACCCACACACAATCCCCCACACACACACACCCACCGAACATCTACAATCCCCCATCTATAGACTGCCCTTTGGAGACGTTGGACGATTATGTCCAGCAGTAGCTTTTATGTCTTTCCTTCCATTTTTATCAATGGTCTGCTCTCTTCTTCCTGTGCTCCATGCCATGCCCCAATTCGTTCGTTAATGACTCTCGCGATAAAGTTCAGGGCGGAGCACACACCCCAAGAGTTGGAGCTCTTGCAAAATCGCTGACAAGAGAAGGAGAAAGAGAAAAAAAAAACGTTGCAATGGCAAAATTCACTTTTGTATAATTAATTTTTTCGTTTTTTTTTGTGACTTACCCCCCGCGCTCCCACCACCACTCTGCGTAGCCAAGTGAAGGCCATGATTTTGCGATGATCATCAGTCATCACTCATCGTCATCGTCATCTTCATCTTCATCATTATTGTAATGTTTTTTTCTTATTTTTTTGTTGTGCGCTAAATGAGCCAATTAGTTTAAAATCTTTATTATTAACCGATTGTCCGCTGCAGACCGGTTTTCATTTATCCATAAAGTAAAGCTTTGAAAAATTGAATGATGCTCCTCCAATACGTCTCCAAGTTCGAACCGAAACTCTGGCGAAGCGAACTCTTCGATTGGCCTGGGGGCAGGCGGAATCTTCAAGTCATTACTTCTCCACAAAAAAGAAGAAGAAGAAAAAAAACAAAATTAGCCTCCAGAGCAATCAAAAAACCATCTGCCAAATGATTTTCGTGGGAAAAGCAATCACAATGGCGGGAGAAAAACAAAAGAAAGTTCCCCGCGAAACTAGCCAAAAAGGAAATGCAATCGAATTTTCATGCAACAAAAATGTTGCGAGTTTTTTTTCGAAAGTAAATATTAAACAAAATGTGTCATGGAAGGTGTGTAGCAGCAGCCCCAGAGTTGCTTAAAATTATCATACCCCCAGAGATGCATAAAATTGATCAGGCAACGCCATAGCAATGGGATATTCTCGTAGCGTCGACCTTTCATGGTTATTGTTCGAGTCACGAAACGAATGTGGTGCATCACTGGTGGAACGGCGGTGGCCCCTTTATTTACATTTCATGATGTGCTAATTATTACAGGGAAGAGTGCAGTCACCAGCCTTTTAGCACTTATCGTTGACACGCCCCCGTCCAGCCCTACATTGATGATAATACTCGTACCTAATGCAGGCCCCCGCCACAAACCCCAAAACACCCATTTGAAGCTCAGGTGCTAAAACACCTGTGCAAATAGAAACCCAAAAGCCCAAAGCACCTTGTAGGTGGCACTGGCACACACACACATACACATTTACATATACACAGACTCAGACTCCTATACATATATGTACATATGTATGTATATCTCTGAGAGAGCAATGCCTGATGTCTGATTTCGGTGCTTGGCTTAAGATCTGATGGCGATGGGCCCACACATGGAATAAATTTTTGGCTGGAATTAAAAACGCTTTGGAACGAACGCCTGCGACGATGCAGGGGCAGGGGCCTTTCCTCCGGCACTCACTCCGGCAATCAAGCGCGGCTAAAGCTGAAAATAATTACAAAAGACATAACACACTTTATTAAGCACTAAAACATTTGATGTGCTGTGCTGTGCTACGCTGTGATGTGGGCTAGGCCAAGCCAAGTGCAGAGATGCAGACGTGGCCCCAAAAAAGCAGCCAGCTAGATCGCGGCACTCCGACTATAGGATACCCCGCAATACGATAAACTGCCATAAGTCGAAGGATCTATTGGCCTTCTGTTTTAGCTGCAAAAATGTGTATATAATATATTTAATGGCTTTAATAATATAAATAGACCAAAGAAGAGCATGCTATCCTTCAAAAAGTGGCTCATACATTCTGTGGCAGTGATCTGTGAATACTTTATGGACTCGAATTTTCTGTATGCTGCCAATGCACTGCATTTACCATCTCTTATATATTATATACCCCACAAAGACTGCGTAGAGAAATACAGAAATAATGATGAATTCTCACGAACCCAAACATTTTTCAGTCATGTGTGTAGATTGTAATTACGCATAGGGACAAACGTTAATGTTTCTTCAAAACTCAAATTTACTGCTCGCATCGTACTGTATGCCTAATTATGATTGATACGGGAAGCAGCACACAGAAGAGCGCAACACAAGCCACAAGAACGAGAGCGACAATGGCCGCAGGCGGTGGCCTGCCTGCCTGCCTCCTCCTTCATTGTTCTTCACTCGCAACTCGCAACTCGCCTTTGCTATCAAAAATGTATCTGTTACATCTGTGTGACGCTGCGCATGTGTGCCACTTACATCGTACATCGTTTACGTAGGCACAGCTCCACTTTGATGGGTTAAAGGAAATGTGATGCAACAAAGCGTGCGGCAGTGGCAGGGGCAGTACATTCGCCGCTTTGATTACACACAAACGAAACTGAACCAAGGCGAGCCCCCGGGGGCTGACACAGTTACAGCAATTAGCGGATGTACACCCCCCAACGACAAACTTTACGTTACGATATGCCAAAGTAAATCTAAAGCTAGAAAAACATTCATTGATGCTGTCATTTTTCGCTTGGAATTGAAGTTTGTTTTCGTAAGTGATAAAAGTACAAATTGATGGACTGATAGACCACACAACTGGCGGCAGTAGGGGGTTGGATATGTGAGCTTTCTTTTGTATTTGTTGCTGTTGCTGTGGCTGTGGCTGTTACTGTTTCTGTTGCAATGTTAGTTTGCCACCCCTGAGGCCTGTCATAAATGCGCCATTAGCGCTAACAAACGCATCTTCAACTCCATTTGGCCATAAACTCCAGCAACACCCACCACCACCATCATACGAGAGCAGACCAGAGACCAGAGCGTTCACAGTCTGCAGAAGAGCACAGCACAAAGGAAAATGCCATTTTATGCATTTCAAGTGCGTCGTCGTCGTCGTCGTCTGCCACACTATCTGCCATCTCCATCTCCATCTCTCTCTCTCTCTGTCTGTCCACTTTGAGAGCAGAAGTATTCCGTATATCAGTGCCAGGGTCTGTTTGTGATGCCCCATGCCCCATGTCTGTCACAGAAACTGAAGTGTCAATTCCATCATACGCCAAAGTGGCGCACATATCGCATAACGCACACAAAAAAGGGGACCGGCCCCCACAAAAGAGGAAAAATCATTGAACAATTTCTCAACAAAAAGTAAAAAAAATAATGCATACGAGAGGAGAGAGATGGAGAGAGATGGGATGTGAAAGGAAAGCACGAAAATTAACAATTGCAATTTGAGTGTAACGAATATCTATATACACTTTGAAGATTTATAATTTCTACAAATTAGCAATAATTTCACCCAAACTCTAGGCAAAGTATTCACTCAGCTTAACTGCTGAAAGAACCAGAGCAGTATGAAAGTTCTCCCAACTCTATCGATAAATTATTTCATTGCAACACGACAAAAAATTCATCGAGCGATCAAGCACGAAAACAGTCATACCCTATGCGTAAAATCCTCTAGGAAAATCAATAAAAAAAATAAATGTCTTCTGTGAGATGCAGCCAAGACGCTGGCTGCCATGGCTTTTGACAGCAAACATGCCGCCAGCTGTGGAGAATAAGATGCATAGACAGATCCGATTCGCAGCCAGGTCTTTGGGTGCGACAATTGCAGCGTCGCGAGGCGTCGCATCGCGGTAATGATGAATACCTTTTTAATGAGCAGCTGACACATGAATATGCCACGAGATATCCGGAAGGGGGGGGATGGATGTCATGCAGATGCCTTGGGGGCTTCGGCTTCGGCTTCGGCTTGGGATGTCAGACGTCGCGGCGATTTATCATCTCGGAGCGGGCTCGGCACCGGCCAGCCATTCCCTGATGCGTGAAACGATCCTAACCTACCACAGTTCATACTTCATATTCGGCTGAGAAACGATTGCCAAGAGTTTTTTCCCGTTCTGTTTTCTGTTGTGTTCTGTTCTGTTATTGGGTCTTGACATGCAAAGTGCGAAGTGCGTTCACTGGGAAAGGCGGTCTGTGGTCTGTTGTGGTATGCGAACACATGTCCGTAGTCGACTCCACTCCCTTATCCATGCCAGTCCATGCCAGTCCATGCCAGTCCATGCCAGGCCATACCATTTTCCGGCTGACCGTACTTGCTTTCTAATTAAAAGTTTCGCCCTTAACGTTCGCTTTAAACGCAAACTTGTTTTTATTTCGGGGTTGGGTCTCCACTCCGCTCCAGTCCGCTCCAGTCCGCTCCAGGCCGCTCCACATTCATTTTGTTGGCTACGTTTTACAGCCGCTCAGAGGGTCCCAATCGCAATGGCCCCCAAACCATTGTGCCGGGCCAAAATGTTTGCTGATAAATAGAATTTATATGTGGGTGAGTATGTTTATGGGCCCCTGGATGGGTGGGTTGGCTGTCAGGTGCCGCAGTGCCCCGTTATCTGGCAACGACACGACGCGGATATGGCCTATTGAGCCAGTGTTTATGGGTCATTAGGGTGCGTACGAAACGCAAACATTTTTTTGGCCATATTGTTGCCGACTGTTGTGGTTCTCCTCTAATTAACATGCCATTGTCCTTGAACTCTGATACGGATCTCGCTGGGTGCCGCTTCCGCCTGGCATTCGATGTGCCAATCACAAATCTGCATGCAACACACACACACAAACAGCGGCTCAAAGGCAAAGGCGAGGCACCCAGGCGGCTCTTTGCGGCATGCAAATAACTTTCTAAAGTGATGGCTGCACCTTGACGGCTTCCTTTCGCGGGTCGCACAATATGCAAATATGCAAATCTCGTGGCCTGTCAATCACTGGACACATTTCCAAGTGTTTGCCCAGGTAAACACAAAGTGTCCACTTGACTTCCGTTTTGCTGGACGGACGGAGGACGGTCGGGCCTGCCGCTGCTCCTCCTTGGATTCCCGGAATCGAAACTCAAACTGCAAGCGTGACACACAGGTCGGTGCGGTGGCTATGTCGATGGTTTTAATCTCTTGAGCAGGGGAGGCCTTCATTTACCATTTACCATACATGCATGTACTATTTACGTATGGGTCCCCCCTGTTTATGCGCCGTATTTGCATAAATATTTACACATGCCAGCAGCAGGCGGTCGGTCCTCATTCGAGTGTCAATTGAACGGCTGAACGGCTGAAACCACTCCTGGCCAGGGATTAAACGTATTTATTGTGGTGGTATAGATTGGTCCAACCACGATCCAATCAAAGGCTGCTGCGATCTCTCATTACGATTCACACTCAATTATGTCGTCGTAATTTCCTGCTCAACTCAAGCCACACAAGCCACACAAGCCACACAACCGCAGCGACAGTACAATTATAAGATGCTTATCCCCGCGATGCTTTTTAACCATATTCGGGCTGGATCACATAACTCGTAATAAATCTTTGAGTTTTGCCCCGACTTGTCGTCAAATTATGCAAATATCCAGTGAGTGTGTGTGTGTGTGTGTGTGGGGGTCCCATATCTTTGGAGAGACAGAGAGGTAGAGATTTGGGTCATCGATGGATGTATCGATAGCATCAACAGCAACATCAACATCCACGCCACTCCACCTCCACCCATGAAGATAGTGTTGAAATGAGATGCATGCGGCAACTACACTACTCACATTTCTCATTACATTAATCACACCCACATACGAAAAACAAAACTGCAGCAGCAGCAACGGCAACAGCAACATCAACGGCAACAAGGCCCTGGGAAACAATGGAATAACTGGCAAACGGCGCAGATGCAGATGCATCCGACAGCCAACCTCTTGTTTGACTTTGCCCAACACTTTGGGGCACAAAGGCATATGCATATGCACTGGGGGGCCCGCCATTCTAACGTAAACAGAAAGACAGACAGAAAGCAGAGAGACACGCCACGCCTATTTGGGTTATGTTGCCGGATCTTTGTTTCAACTCTCGCAAAATGGGCTGCCTTGCTGCACACTCACTTACAGTGTGTTGCACGAACGAGGGCCCTTTGGCAAGCAAACACAAGCATTTAAGGGAGCCGGAGGGACTGGGGGGGGCGGGAACGTGTCCACCGAAGCGTGGAGTGCACTAAGCGCGGATTTATAACGGAAGCTTAGCCCGTTCTTTCGCTCATGAATAAATTAACAAAAACAGAAACTGGAACAGAAACTAGAACTTGCCACGGGGGCCGAGCCAGCAAATACCCTTGTACGCTACGCTACGCTTTTTATCTATGTAGCGAAGCCATATGGATATGGTAGTTGAATGTTGATTAAATCTAAGAGATTTGAATTCGATTTTCTGAGTTTTTTCATTGGATTATCTCTAAGAGTACTCGAGATATGATGCATCAAGCTATTGAGCTTTTATTGCTGCTACTTGTCTTAGTCTATAATTCTATTTCTATTAGGTGTCCATTGATTGCAATTCAAGTTATGAAATTACACAGGGCTGTAATACCCTCTCTAAGAGTATGCAAAATGTATGCATGTTTCTCACTGTACTTTACTGTACTTTACTCTCCGTTGCATACCACTTTAGCGATTAATCGATCTTTGGGCACATAAATTATGCAATCCACAAGCGTAAATGGGCCCCAGCCCTGCACTGAACCCCAGACAGTAGCCTGATCCCCGGATGGGGGTCTAGTCGACTTCTAAGAATTGAAACAAAAACCAACAACAACACCCGCAGCAGCGCGCTGCTGCCCCGAGGAGGCTGCAACTCCATCTGCGTGTGGTCAAACATAGTCGCAGTCCATGCCACACAGTCCACGCCTACGTCCATGTCACTGGAGCACCCACAAAACAGAGCGGAGCAGCGACCGGACTCTGACAGTTGGACATTTGGCCAGTTGGACAGTTTGGGCGTTTCATTTCATTTCATTTCAGCTCCAACTTCGATTTTCAATATTCATGACAGGAAGGGGGGCGGACGAATGGGTGGTGGTGGCGGGGTTAGGGGATGTGTCGTGGGAGGAAAAACCTTGTTCGAATGCCAGTCCGAAAATTATGGCAATTATTGCATAGAACTGTAAATTATTTGCACCGTCGCGACCTCATTGTGAGCTGCTGCTGCTGCAACACAGCTCGTGTGTGTGTGTGTGTTGTGTGTTTGTAAATATTCCCACATGCCACACGCTGCCATGTAATTCGATGAATTTTATGCAAATGGAGCATTTTGTGGGGGGGCTAACCTTAAGTGCCTACATACTGATCAATAAGTGGTGGGATGCTTTTGCCTCCCACTTATCAGTGGTAAAGCATCATCTGCTTGGACTGCGGCTTAAGGTCTGGCCGTCTTCTTATCTGCGAGACATTCCGAGACTAAACTGCAGTTATGCGTGGGTGCTTATCGGTGCGAACAGCCAGAGCCACAGCCCCAGCCCCAGTCACAGCCCTCAATTATGCCAGAAGCCAGCGCAAAGCGTTCTCGTAATTATGCCTCACAAATCGCTCTTAAGAGGTTTTGCCTTTGCCTCTGCCCGGCAGCAAAGCTACTTATGGGGGGGCTTATTTGTAGGTCGTATATAACGAAATCCCTCTCTGCCTGGGGCCTGCCTTTTATTTTATTTGCTTTTTATACGCATTTGTGCAATATTTATTTTTATGCCAACTGCAATGGCGATTGATAAGAGCCTGCCTGGACCGCCGATGGATGGTCGCTGGACAGTGGAGAATGGTGCGAATGGAATGGAAGAGAATGGAATGGGAAGAGCGAAAAGAACAGAGCAGAGCAGGAAGGAGACAGCGACACCAACGACAGCGGAAATTTATGGTCGTCGCATAAAAAAGCATAATCAGTAAACGAATGCGCCGCAAAAGCAGCAAAAGAGAAGCAAAGTCGCAGCATTAGATGCCCTAACAAATGAATATTCTGAATTTTTCCTATATTCGAAGGAATATTTATGGAAATTTATTGCTAAAATATATGATTATATTTCAATATACGATATTAAAGTAAAAATCGGAAAATTAGGAACCAGATGAAGACACAGATATGTGCCTGTGGATAGTTAACTTCTGCATAAACTGATAATGCTTCACTTAAGGGTATAGAAAAAAGGAAGCAAAAGCCAGAAGCAGTAGCGCGGTGGGGAATGAGGGATTAACCGAATGACCGAGCGGTGTCCACTGGAAGGGGAATCGTTATTGGAGCGACTGACTCCGTCCCCTCCATCCATCCATCTGTCTCGTCTCTCTTCGCCACGCCTGTGACGAATGTGCAATACTCAGCACTGGCGCTATCAGTGCCCACAAATACATGCACAAGTCGATATGTGTGTGTGCTCAACATGTGACGATTTGTGGCCAACGGAAATAAAGTTGATGAAAATGCAAAATCCAAATATAATTTGTGCGTAACCCTAACGAGTGGCGGATAGAACGATGACTCAGAGGGACGCAATTTGTGTGCCTTAATTGCAGCAGAATTTGCACTTTGCACCTTGGCGTCAGCGTCAGCGTCACCGCCGCCTCAGAGCGCCTAGTACTTCGCTGTCAATTGATAGGAGTGCAGGAAGAGGAACGGAGCGGAGCGGAGGGAGCTGTGTGCCATGCAATGGCGTGGCCGTTAATTAAAGCCCTGTAATGTCATTAGTTGGCCTTTTGACTTGCCAATGATGGGCCGACAGCGACAGCGACTGCGACTGCGACTGCGATGTCTGGCTAATTAAGTTTGCATCTAACGTAATCGAAGGAGGAGGAGGAAGAGTCCGGAGACTTCATCTCCATCTCTGAAGACCGGGAGTCTGTGTCGGTGTCTGTGTCTGTGTCTTTGTTGGCTGATGTCTGATTCACATGCGATGTGCGATGCTTGGCGTGGCTTGGCATGGCTTGGCGTCTCTCTCTCTTAATTACCAGCTGCCATTTGCCGAGCTTGATAACAGTTAAATTGATTTTGATTGCTTTATTTGATGCCTATAAATCAAAGCGGAATGAGAATTTTATTTGCCTAGGAAAATGCTAGGCCTCAAACGTGGGCCGTGAATCAACAAAAAAAAAAAGAACTCAAACTCAGAGTCAGAGTCAGAACTCGAACTCGGACTCGGACTGTGGCTCGCAAAGTGATATGCAATGATAGACACCGATATCGAAGTCGAATCCAATGCAATTCAAAGCACTGCCCACTTGTCCGATGTCAACGTCATAGACAGAGAGAGACATAGAGACGGGGGTCTAGTGACGTGCAAGGGGGGTCTGGTCTGTGGTCTGTGGTCTGGTCTCCACTTCAAACACGAAACGAAACATTTTGTGCGATTAGCTTGTAAGATTGTTTTTAGCTCTTTGTGTCCATTTATTTGACTCCAGTTTTGTGCCGCACACCGCCGCACACCATGGAGTCTAAGACACAACTCTGTGAAAAACTGGATTCCAAGTGCCAACAGGGGGATCGAAGTAAAGAGAGTGAGAGAGGGGGGGTCGAGTCGGAGTCCCAAGGTAGATGTGAACGTAGACAAGCTGGCAAGTCGCAGCTCTTTGGGGCACTCTTGCTGCTGCTGCTGCTGCTGCTGTTGGCTGTTTGCTGGTGTTTTGGCTGGCGTTTGCCCACTCGAATGCCTTCAAGTGGCAATTTTATCGAATTATTTGCACTTAGCTTGCAAATTCAATTGGAAATAACGAGGCGAATTTTCGTTTGTTAGCAGCCCATGTGATCCGAGATCCCCTGAGCAGGCCAGGCCAGGCCAGGCCGCTCGAGGACACTATTCCTATTACTATTCCCCCCGGAGGCACCAGCACCACACCAGCACCAGCAGGTGATCCGAACCACTTACCCGTGCACCCATAAACAGTTCAAATTGATATCTCTTTTCCACTGTTCGGACTCTATTTGGGTCTCTACCGGCCACTTGCAACCCCCTTACCATTCCGCTCGATTATTTTCAGTGTTGTGCAATGTTGTCCAGTGTTTGGTTCGTTCGATAAGCGATTGCACGCTGCTGCTGAACGGAATTCTGACACTTCTTTGTGGGGCCAATGGTGGGGGAATGTACCGGACAGAGCGATATGGAAAACGACTTTTGTAATTCGTTTGTCGGCTCTGTTGTTGCAACATTCCCACGTTCGAAGACTGAAGCGGCGACATTTAACTGAAACTCTTTCTTTTCTTTCCTTTGCGTTCCTTTGCAGGCAGAACGAGAAGGACTGCGATGAGGATGACAAGGACGATGTGCACGACATTATGCCGCCCACCAATTTCATACAAATCTCGCAAGGCAGAATCCAATTGGTGCATCAGCCGCCCCGTACGCCGGACCCCTCCGACACGGGCACACTCTCCCTGGAGCGGATCAATGGCGGAGGTAGCCTCGGCTCTGGCGGCTGTGATAAGGTGAGTCCCCCCAGACGCTTCTGGTGTTGGTAACTACTCCTCACCCAACCCCCCCGCTTCGGTTTGGTCTTGCCCTGGAGTAGCACGTAGCGCTTGGGAGTAGAAGTAGGACAAAACCCACCCAATTATAGACAATCAGCTCGAATCAAATCATGGCCCATGCATAGACCCACTCGTATACCCATCACACCATGCTCCGTGCTCCGTGTCGATTGTTAACCCAAATTTCGTGTTGGGGGAAAGCAAAGAGAGCAGCACCCGCTGTCGCTTTCCTTTATAGATGTTTTTCCTGCTGTTGGCTGTCGGCTGTTGGCTGTCGGCTGTTGTGTGCTGTGGCGTGTGGAGAATTTCCCAAAGTGCCGGGCATGCAAACTCTGTTCGGTGGAACAAACAAACAAACAAACACCTTTGAACCCGTGCAGGGGCAGAGCCTTGGCGGCCACTTGAACTCGTTAACGTGCCATTTAAGACACATCACAGCGGTGCAACGCGGCGTTTCACAGATTGATGATGGACGAGGACCAACCCACACCCCTCCTCAAGCCATCCATCGAAATGCATAGACGAAATGCCCTCTTGACATGCACGGCAACCCGGGGCCGGGGTCCCGTACCGCCAACACGCTACGCTCAACTTTGACTTTCCCCGCGAATGGATTGGATTGGAGGTCGGATCTCAGGCTGGGTTAATCCAGCTGCATTCTCTGCTCTCTGCTCAACCTATAACTCTAATTGATCCATAGCCATACAGTCTCGAGTATAAATGTTGACAATTATCATGTTCCATGCTGTTCTGCCGCTGAATGGAGCCTTTCCCAGACGGTGATTGCTCCATGGCATCTCGTTCAGCCTCGTTCGGCCTCGTTCACTGATCACGTTGCGACTTCCGTGACGTTTTAATAGCACTAAGTATGGCGCATGCGCGGCTTTGAGCACTTGATTTATGGTAGTTACAGCCATCCCCTGTGCCATGGTCCATAAGCGACTGCAAATGAGGCTCAAAACTCTGCTGTTTAGCTCCGCTTCAATCTCAGACAGCAGGCAGCAGCAGAGAGCAGCAGCAGGCAGCAGCAGAGAGAGAGGTAGAACGTGGTAACTCCTCTATGTAAATGGTAGTTGACGTGGTAATGTTTCCCAGAATTCCACAGTGCACTGTGCACTGGCAGCTGTACTGTAAATGGCCAGGCATGACCAGAGCTGGGGTCCTGCTAATTGAAGGGGCACTGGCTCTCTCTCCTCTCCACGTTCCACGTTGGTTCAGCACGAATCTCGGCGAGACATTGCGTGTATCGATTACCAAACACAATGAGAGGCAAGCAGGCAGAAGGCAGCAGGCACACACGGTGTGGTGTGCCACCAACTGGATGCGAAGACACCCACTCACAGTTGGCGGCCGTCAGGGCACAAATTTGCCAAATGGCATCTCGATTATAGCTGCACAAACACACACCAATACAATGGACCTGCAACAGCTGCTTCGTCTGCCGCTGCTGCTGCTGCAGTGCATCATCAGAACCCAGTCACGTTCTTGCCAGGCAATGCGTGGATGCCGCACAGCTGAAGCTGAAGCTGCCACTGCCACTCTGTTGCAATTGTGTGTGATTGAGGAGAGTTCAACGAACCTGTTGCTATTTATTTGCTGTGTTGCTGCTCCTACGTCTGCTGCTCTAGCACCACCACAGCCACAGCCACATCCACATATCCACATCTCTGATGTGCCACTGCCACTAGCTTCTGGTTCTGCCTCTGATTCCGTTTCTGTTGCACATGCGCAGAAGTTGCCCGCCGCCAGCTGGAGGCATAGCTGGCACCACAGTCTATGGGCTGCCATTGTTGTCGCCGTCGCCGTCTCCATTTCAATGCCTGACTGCCCGCCTGCCCGCCTGCCTGGCTGTCTGCCTTCGCATTAGCATATGGATATATAGTCGTATTCGCTTATATATTACGTTATACCCATATGAACACTCGTATTTGTAGCTTCGGTCCAACTTGAGACTGGATTATTTCCTGCCACAAATCATGGCATTCAAGCTCGCACATGGCCAACACTCTCCGGGCTCTGGCTCTGGCTCTAGCTCTGGCTCTGGCCATCAATAATCGAGGATCGCATATGGATCGCGTAATCTTTACACATTTTTCCCTCACGTTGCGACAAAGAAAAATCAATTTGTCTATTGCGCAAGTAAAGCTTCAAGAAACAATAAAAACAAGAAGAAGACATTTTCTAAAAGCTATAAAAATTATTTTTACAACTTCCACAACTAATTTTTAGTGTTTACAAAAAAACAACAAAAAAACCTCCACAAATCCAAAAAAAAGTTGGAAAAAAATGCGTTTTTTACGAGCGAATGGCGTCACAATTGTTGTTTTTCAGTTTTTCAGTTTTTTCAGTTTGCTTTTGGCCAACGAGACACTTTTGTTGGCCATTTTTAGAGGCACAACATTGTGTGTGTGTCTTTCTATCTGTTTCCACGTGGTAGATGAAACTTGGTAATTGCCATTTCCACTTCCTGCTTAAGCCCCCGCCATGTCCGTGGCATCCGTGACATATGCATGTACATATGTATGTACACATTTACATGTACTAGGTAGTACGAGTGAGTGTCTCCATGAATCCATAGATTCCATTTGGTGCTTCGCCTGTCCCGTACGGAACTGTCCATTTCTATAGCCCCAGTTCGGGTGTGCCACACAGTTCTTTGTGGCAGCATGTCGGTGCTTTGGTACCGGTGAATTATTGCCCATGCACACCTGCAACACAACTGCCTGTGAGCCCGCTCCTCGTCCTCCTCCTCCTCCTGCAATCTGCACCTGCCCCAGACCTTCTCCGTGTATCGCGTGCGGATTAAAGCAGACTTATTGTGTTGGACTCCTCGCTCCGATTCGCTCCATTCCACGCCCCTACTGCTGCTGTTGCTGTTGCATTCACTTCAGCTCGAAACGGAGCCGATTTCTGTGCCCAAAAGAGTTCAATGATTTGCTTTTTACACCTCAAATCCGTTTTTCGCCAACAACAATGACAAGATCGTAAATTAATTTCAATTGCTTTTCATTTCGTAGTGGCTATAATTATTTTTCATGCTTTGCTCTTAGCATTCATTCGCTTCAGTGATGCCAACATTTTGGCTCAGAAAAATAAACTATATTCGGCCAAAAATAACAAGCTGCTAATTATGTAAAACTACTTGAAAGTGCAGCTTGGAATAGAAGCAGAGCAGCTCTGGCTATCGTCGATTTTTATCGCTAAACAAAAGCAGCATAAAATAGCTCCCCACCCAGAGCTTCGGTTAGGAATTTATGTACTACTTCAAGTAGTTCACCTAGAGAAGAGAGACGCCCGCCCAGTTTAAAATGGCTGTTCTACTGTCTATTCTATCGATTTTTTAATCGAAATTGAAATATTTCACGCAACAATTGAAACAATTTAACCGGTTGTAGTTATAATATATTTAAAGCTTTCAAAAACAATCCCAAAATATTAAACAATTTGGCACTTACACTCACACATACCATTGGTTCATTGGACACACACACACACAAACACACATTCACATGTACACACACCAACACACACCCACATTCATGCACTCATTCAACGCACATTTAGAAGTTAACTTTAACTTGGATTTTCTGGGCATTCTATCCATGGCAGAGCATAGCATTTATTGTACTTACATACTCGTATGGAGAGCTGCTGTTCATTCCCCTGCCTGTTCAGTGCGTGTGCTTCAGTTTTCGGTTTTTCTGTTCTGTTGTTCTTTGCAGGATTTGTTGGAGAAGCGGATGATTGAAGTGGAAGGCGCTCTGCTGCGTTTGCAGGAGGAGTTCCATAAAGTGAGTATCAAATGGCAAATGCCACGGAGATTCTATGTATGATAGTTGAAGGAGACATTATGATGGGAATGAGGTCCCGGACCCGGACCCGGACCCGTCTTCCTCGACCGGACATTGCTCTCTGAAATCAACATTCAGTTTAATGTCTCCTGTTGTCGACCAAGTCGGGGCTTGGGGTCCGGCTGAAGCATTTTAATTTCCTGTGCGGTCAGAGTGTGAGAGATCTCCGCCCCAGAAAAACACAGAGAGAGGGAGAGAGCGAGGGAGAGGGAGAGGGAGCACACATGGGCATTGGATGGACATGGGGGTCATTAATCGTGTCGTTGCCATTCCAACGCTCTGTGCGGTTTATGTGGTTTTCACTGTGGCTGTGACTGTGGACCGGGTCGCAGCCCAGTCTTAGGTCGCCTGCCCAGTGGGCAATTAAAAGTTACAAGCTTGAATTACATGCATACGAGGCCCCATGTACCCAAATCAAATTGACATCAGAGGCAGCGCCGAAACCCTCTCTCATTCGCTGTGAAAGAACTCCAGCTCCGGCTGGACCCAGCCTGTCGACACCTTTTTGCACAATAGATCAAAACTGAATGGGCGCAAATCTCAATCTAAACTGCCATCAAAATGGATCCAAATAGATCCAAAGGAAAGTTTAATGGCCGGAACTTGGTCGGGCAGCGGAAGGAGCTGCCAAGGAGCATACGCACTTCCGGCTTTAGGTAATTGAATTTGACAACAAAAACCAAAAGGAAAAAACTCCCCCAAAAACGAGTTAAAGGCCCCTGAGTTTATGGTGTGAAAAGAAACAGCGTGTGGCCTAAGCAGCTCCCATCTATGGCTCCAGTTCCAGTTACTCCCACTCCCACTCCCCCAATCTTCCAGCTTCTGGCCAATGATTTCCGCAACGAAATTGCCGCCCGCTGCCTGCCACACAGGAAGCGGCAGAGACACAACCATCGTCGAGCGGAAAAGTACATTCTGGCCATGGCCCTGGCCATTGCCTGATTTTCTATTCTTTTGGCAGGCGTCCCAACTTGCTTTCGAGAATTTACGAGTATGGCAATGGCACTTCCCCATACTACCGCCCCCACCCTCTACCATCACTAAGACTCCTCCTTATCATCGTTGCAGACTCCCAGGCGGAGGTTTCTCTGCTGTGGCTGTGGCTGTGGCAGTGGTAGTGGCAGTGGGGCCCCATGCATGGGAATCCGATTAGTCGAGGCGTATGCGTATATTTTTTCCCTTTTTTCCGCAAGAGAATGGAAGGAGGATGCGGCGGCTGATGTGGAAGTGGATACATGAGCTACCGTTGCCGCTGGCTCCGCCTCTCCGGCCTCTCCAGCCTCTCCTGCCTCCTGTGTGGCAATATTTCTGCACTTTATCTGTCTGTAAATAACGATTAACTATGCTATGCTGCCCCTGCCACAGACGCTCCCACTGCTGCCACTGTCCTTTGGTTTCACTTAGTCAGATTCCCCTGCCCCATAGCCCCCCGCTCCGAGAGAGTGTGTGTGTGTGTGTGTTCTTTATTGTTATTGGCGATGGGATGGAGAGAGAGAGAGAGAGAGAGGGCAAGGAGAGTGGCATCCATTGACAAGTCGAGCCACCAAAAGTGTGAATGTTGCAGAATTGGCCAAGACGAACCAGAAACCCGTGAAGTAGAAGTAGCACATCAGGCAGCAGGCAGCAGAAAGCAAAAAGCAGCAGCAGCAGCTTGTTGGCCATGTGGCAGGCAATAAATGGCACGATTCAATGAATATCAATCTTCTGATTCGGCATGCCTCTCCCTATCCCCATCCTCATCATCATCATCATCTGTTTCTAATTTGAGGGATAGCCTCAGAGTGAGAGAGAGAGAGAGAGTCGGGGGGCGGGGGAGCATTTACTTTAGTGAATTATTTGCGAATCGCAAATGTAATTGATTTGCCAAAGCCCCAGACAAAGCAGAAGGAAGAGAAAATGACTTGGATTATTGTCATCTAATTGATGGAAAAGTTTCACTCCCAATTCCAGCCGATGCTCCAAGTGCTCCTCCAAGGGATTATCCGTATTGTTGCCTGAGTGTCGTTTTCAAGTTCTCTCTCTCTCTCTCTCTTAACCCTTCTCAAATTGCTGACAGTTGCTCTTGTTGGAGTGTTTCTTTTGGTTATACTGTTGCTGAGGGTTTTATTCTCTTTCCTAGATGTTTTGCAACGCATGGCAGGAAGTTTCAATCCAAGAATGTTTTTTTATATTCGTTCCTGATCACTCACCCTTCCTCAGCTGGCAGGCACTAGTAGCGAATGAATCTATTCGTCTAGGGGAAACTTGGCCTGCTCGTATTTGCCCTACTGAAAGCAGTGTATCAAAGCTGTAAAATAATCTACAAGGGTATATCTAAAGCTTCAACTCGCGAAAGCTAAGCTCGTCCCCTTTCTCTGTTGTTTCTCTTGTTGCTTGTGTGTGTTGTGTTTGGTTACAACAGCAGGGAGTCGTGTCGAGTGCTGGATGGACATACCACGGGGTGACAGGACACTTAATCCTTTCGGCGCTGTGTCCTGCCGCACTGCAGCGATCCCTCAAATATTTATATTTGGAATTTCGTATGAAATGTTGCCAAAACAGATGACAAAATGTAAACGAGTGGAATTTTTGTTTGTCTCTGCTCCCTGCTCTCTGTTGTTTGTCTTTAATCAATGGCGATGGGCAAACGTTCATCCGAATCTGGCTTTTTGCTAATGAAAGGCTGATTAATGGAGCCGGGGTCGTCTCACTGAAGTCCCCGAAAGTGGGTATGCCCAGGCATGCCCTGCCCTGCCCTGCCCCCTTTTCGTTAGGCAGCTCTACAAAGGAAGGGTGGGGGGCGGCGTTATGCATTGTCAGGTCAACAATGAAGAGTTTCGCTTCTTTCACTTTGAAAGCACGTGCTCAATTTTTAATTCCAACGCCAGTCAGCCAGCCAGGGAGCCAGCGAGCCTTCATCCATCTCGCTTGCTCGCTCGTTTGCTGTCCCTGTCGCTCTGCCCTTTGATAAATCTGCGCTTTAATAAGCTCCATTGCATTCATCTTCAGAAGAGCAGAAGAAAAGCGAAGAACAAGAAGAAGGAAGAGTAGAGAGCACGAAACATTGAATAGAATAAAGAGAGAACGAACAGGCAGAAAAACTGTCAACTGTCAACTGACGGGGGCCAACAAGGGGGCGTGGACTTGGACGCTGTCTTGAGTGGCACTTGGTCGTTTACAAGAGCTTTTTGCAAGTACCAGGAGGAATACGAAGAGGAGTTCGAGTTCGAGTTAGAGGTGGAGGTGGAGGTGGTGCCGAAGGCGTGGCAAGTGTCCCCAGCATGAGCACTTTTTATTATCAACATCAACATCAGCGTGTGGCCCTCCCCCCCAATACCCATCATTTGCGTTTGCCGACCAACTTGAATTGCTAATAATTCTGTCGCAAACGTTTGATGGTTTACTCAGACGGAAATGAAGGCACCAATGTCGGCTGCACCACCTCAAACTCCAACCAACCACCCGTGGGGAGCCGCTACACATCTCCTGGCAAAGAGCCCAGGAGGAGGTGGTGGAGTGGGTGGAGTATATAGCCCTGTATATAGTATATTCCAATGTTTAGGGTAGGTCAGCCCTAGTGTTGTGTTATGTATATTGTTGTATATACTTATTAGTGCCCATTAATTCTCTAAAAATCCACCCTTTCGCATGCTACCCCCAAAAATGGGTTTGACCTGCGGGACCCTCGATGTGTTTTTTAAACCCCACTTGGATGATGATGATGATTCATGTGTACTACGCCCCCTCAAACCAGCCGAAAAATACGAAATATGAATGTGTGGAAACTACCACCACTATATAGAGCTCTATATACTCGAGCAAGGGTCCCCTTCGCCACCCTCTCGCCAGCTCTCCACCTATCCCAATCCCTCTCCTCACTCCCCGTCACGCTCTGTTGTGTACAGAAAACCCTTGACAAAAAAGTGCAATGCAATTAATTTTTCGCGAAAGTTTTTTGTGGAAAGGGGGGCGTAGAAATGGAAGCTTCACTCACACTCTTTTGTTAAGGCAGTGCTCTCTCTCTCTCTGTCTCTCCCCCGCTCTTGCCAAGTGACGTTTTAGTGTTTGCATTCGACGCAGCAGTCGAAAAAATTCACAATTTGAATGGATCACCCCAAGGAACAGAGCTGCGTCCAGAGTCCCGGGGTTGGTCTCGTCTCCTGCCCCTCGCACATCTGCAGAATGTTTGTTTTCTTGTTTACCCATGGAGGCGGACGCCTGTCTGTGTGTCTGACTGTCTGTCCATCTCATCCTCATCGCTATCCCCTCTTCCGTCTCGGTTCATTAAATTAAAAACGGCCAATTCGTAGTCGAATTCGGAGTAATACATCAAAAATGCTTCGCTTTTGTGTGCTTTGTGTGTGGGAGAGGAGAATGGTACGGTGAAAGAGTGGTGTGGCTGATAGGGAGAGTGGGATAGGAGTTGGCCTGAGTGAGAGAGAGAGAGAGGGGCCTTGTTTGTTGTTGCTGTTTTGTGCCGGCTGTTGCAGCAGATCAGAGTAGAAGAGAGCAGCCAAAAACAGCTGGGTCCCCCACTGCGGCGAATTCGTTCTCTCTTGCGCGCTGCTGCACATCCTCTTCGCCGTAGCCGGCGCCAGAGGGTGGTTTTCCAATGCCGTTATCCCCGTTGTTCGTAGCAGCGTCAAATGGTTGCCATCCGCCGTCGCGACGTACGGTTTTTTCTTGAAAGTTTTTTTTTGTTGTGTCGCTGGTCTTCCTGGAAATTATATCCTTTCTTCTAATTTGAGTTACGCTTTGTCGTTATTTTCGTTTTTTAACCGAAAATTTATGCCGTGCCGTGGGGACAGAGGACAGGACTGAGCTCCATATCCACACCCACTACCCGGGCAGACGCCGCTGTCCGTGCCAGTGCTTGTGTCTGGTCGGGACGTAAAGTAACATTCCACTCTGCTGTTCTGCTGTTATTTTTACGCTTTTGTGGTCTCGAAAGTTTGTGCTTAAATTAAACCAGCAACAAGAACAACAATCATCGGAATAATCCCATTTGGAATGGTACTCGTATAACAAATAGCAACAGAAGCGGACAAGGACAAGGACAAGGGACGAGAATGGTAAGAATCGATTGGGGGATTACTAGAATGCTTTCGGCTGCCATTCTGGGATGGAAGGATGCTTTTCGTCCACCCGCTGCTCAATCTGCATGTTAATTAATAATAAGCGTGTTCATATTTCTCTCCCCCATCTGTCTCCCATCCATCTGAGAACATAGTCAAGCGAGGAATTTCACTTTGATAAACTCCCCCCACACGTCAGCACAAAGGATGTTGTCCAGGGTGGGTGTTTGGATGGATGGGACCAGCGTTACGTCTTACGGAAGTGCGTTTGCGGGTGCAAATGGCCGTATGATGTGCAACCCTGTGTAGTCCGCTTGCTCGCCTTTTTTTATCCCACGACACGGGTGCAACATGTTGCCGGGATTTGTTTGGTTAATTTCTGTTTTGGGTCCGGGGATTACGCTGGGGTTCACGTTCACCCCCCTGAATCACTTTTGGGCCACCCTCGTTGTGGGCCTTATGCTAATTGAAATTTATGCAGAGTTTCGTTTGAAACTCCAAGTATCCATGGTTTCTCCGTTTTCCCTTAATTAATAAAAAATTCATGCTTGATTTTATAACTTCATCAATAAGCACCGCTGTCGGCACCGTTTGTCCACCGCTCCTCCAGAGCCTACTCCTCCTCCTTCTTCCATCACTTTTATGAGCAAAATTCACAATGAATATTTATGCGCGTCGCCTCTTGAATGGGAAATGCGATGGTATGGTCTGCGATGGGGTGTTCTTTGCTGGGCTGGGGACGTGGTGGGGCGATGGGTGCAGTAGCCGACAGCTGCCGACAGGCGCACCAGTTGCCCAAAATAACGCCTTGGGTGGGGAGAACAAAGTGTGAGAGAGTGAGAGAGAGACGGAGAGGCTTAGAGAGAGTGGCCCAACCGTTTTGGCCCTCTAATTTTATTAACACGTTCATCATTCCCCTCCATTCCACTGCCATTTGGCTTTGGCTGGGACAAGTGGCGCCCGAGGACGGCAATCAGTCTGGCCGGGAGCTGGGAACTGGGAGCCGACTGCCGCCTGCTGTTGCTCCAAATAATGTTTAAGGGGGGGCACATTTTCTTATTGGGACTCGTCGGCACATGCATGAAAGCGAATTAATAAAAATTATTGCATATATTTGTAATTCTGGGCAGCAGAAGTCGGGTTGGGTGGTGGGAGGAGTATGGGCCGAGACGTTGCTTGGCAACTTCTTGAATGGGATGGCGCGTGCTGCTGCGTTTTATCGCCGATCCCCATCCCATCCCGTGCCCCTGCTGCCTGGAGTGTTTTATTACAACCCCACCACCCACCCATAGCCAAAGCTGCAGATGAAAGCATTTTAGAAATATTTCCATAGATATTAGGGTGAACAACAAAAGAACTGCAGCATGTCCAAGGAATGTGGGATTGGAGTGGAATCTGGGAATTTCTGATGAATAATCAAATTGATTAATAGCCCAGCCCTGCTCGCCACCCACCCACCTTTTTGTGGCGAACACAGGGAAGTCGTTGAGTTAAATACACTCTCAGCTAAGCAAACATAGAAATCGAACAATCGCTGTCCAATAGCTTAGGACGATTGGAGATGGACCAGTTCGTTCGAGCTTTGCAGCCAGAAATATAGTTAAATTGAGTGTATGTGTATGATATGATATGATATGATATATGTAAGTATGTATGGTGCTTCGTGCCTAACTCACCCGTCACGCGCTCATCTGTGGTGTCTATCTCGTGAGCCAATCTCCGTGTTGCGCTTGCGATGACACTTCAATAATAAGTATTCCGTTTTGTTTACACTTGAAACTGTAGTTGTTGTTCTTGTTGTCATTCATTATGTTTACACTAAGCCAAGCGATTTATAACAAGTGTCCCCCACCGCACCGATCCCCTTCTACGAGTGTCTGTGTCTCGAGCAGTCGTCACGTCACACAGATGAAATCGTCGTGATGTAAGTTTTTATCGATTACAGTTCACGCCAATTGTGCCCCCAAAACGAAGTCAGAGATGGAGCGGAGCTGTGGCTGTGGCTGGGGATTGGGCTGGGGGGGGCAGACAGAGCCGGTTGTTGACTCTGGTGATTTATGGTGCTGCATGCATCAGAATGTGTGTTCTAATGCCTGTCCATGGCCAGTCGACAGGGCCTCCTCTGTTCCTTTGATCCCGTCGCCTTTGTCGCTTTCCAATTTAGCTTGTAAACGGGGGCTGATTGACACTGTGATATGGACAATTAAATTGTCGCTCTTAATCGTCACAAAGTGCACTAATTTATTGTGTTTAATTTCTTTTGCTTTTCATTTAATGTTTTTTCCACATTTTCTCTTTTCATTTTGCCCCTGCCCCTACCACCACTCCACGCCACACCAAATGTACTTTTTCCAGAGCCAATGCGGGTCGCCAACGTTTGAGAAGGAATTGCGCGAGCAAATTGAGAAGTAAGTGTCATACAAGTTAAATTGTTAATCACGATAAGGACCGTGACTGTGTGTGTGAGTGTGAGAACCAGAATTAGCAGGAGAGAGAGAGAGAGGCGAGAATAGTTCCGTTACTTCAACTCAATTCTGGAATGCTTTCTTATGCATTCCATTATGCAATAAATTACTAGCAAAATATTTATTTAATTTGCCCGCCAGACACCCTTTTGCGGCCATTATGCAATTTTGGAATAGTTTTTGCGCTGCTTTTGGCAAAAACTACGTAAATAATTCATACTCGTGACCAGCCACGCCTCCGCCTCCTGGTCAGGAGAGCGCCATTACGCACAGCAAACGACGGGCCGCGGCCGGCCGACCAGAGAGCTAACGGCACCCAAAATGCAATTTTCCAAATTGCCAGAGCAGCGCCAAGGAGGGCAAGGAGAACACGAAGAAGAAGCACAAGAAACAGCAAGGCAGCAGGAAACACTTACTGGCGGCGAACCCATCAATCAGAGCAGAGCGAACCCTCGGCACCCGTGGCCCAAGTGTAATTACCGCTATTCAGATTTGAGCATACATAGTTCTGGTTCTAGGCTAGGCTTCTCCCTCTCTCCGTCTCTACAAACATTAACTGCTAATTTAAAACAACGCTTCAGACACACCCACACACACACACACCTACGAGTACACAGATTCCGTTAATTTTTAGCAATTCGCTTTCATTATTTCTATATTTGTATTTATATTTGTCTTTGTCTTATTCTTTTTCGTTTTCGTTTTCTTTTCACTTGCATCTCCACACCAAACCACACCACACTCGCCTGCTCTCTCGCTCACACCTGCAGCATGAATCGCATTATGAAATCCAAAGAGCGCAAACAAATGCAGACATGTCGGGATCACAAGGCACTGCAGGTATGTATGGTGTATGGTGTATGGGGTCCCTAGTTGGCAGCAGGGAAGAGCGGGGGATGGCTGTCTACACAGCATGTGGAAAATCAATTTGCACAGCGAGAGCCGAGTCAGTCTCCCTCTGCAGCGCCAAGAGGAGTTCCCGAGTCATAAATAAACGCATAAATTCATTTTTAAGAACAAAATCTCTCCCCTTGCTCCCATTCCGGCGCATACAAATTGTCTCTTATCCGTGGAGAAGGAAGATGGAAGCTGGAAATTGCTTCTGGCCCGGCCCGGCCTGGCCTGGGCGCACTTTTTGGCCGGAATTGATTGAACGCGCGCCATGGCATTAGGAACGCTTCATTGAGCCAGGGGCAGGAGAGGTGGCCGAGGTAGTGGGCCAGATGGGGTGATGGAGATTCCTTTCCCTTTACGTCGTTAACTTCTGGCAATCTCATTTGCGTCTCGCTCCGAAACAATCCGATCCGAGCCTAACCCAATTTTGTAAAGCCATCTAATGAATCCAAGGTTTCCCCTCACCACCTCATTTATTCATCCACGCGGTACGTACACAGTTTGGGGCATTCAATGGCTGCAGTGACCTTCGGGGGGCAGTTAACAAGTTGGCTTCGATCAATAGAGATTGGGGCATTCAGTGGTTGTGTGGAGTGGGGACTGGGAATGGGAATGGGGGGTTCGTCTTGTAACTACTACTGCTCACTTAGCACTTTGGATCTGACACTCCACTCTGAAAACTTGATGAACGAGCGGCCGTCGGCGTCGTCGTCGTCGTCTGTGACCCTCGTCAAGAGTGTGGGGCGCCCATGCAGCTGTCATTGGGTGGCACATGGCTGAAGGTCTCCACTGTTGCAGTCACACACTTGATTCATTGTTTCCCCGCTTCTTCTCTTGCAGACGCGCTTCGCCCGCCAGGAGAGTATGCTGCACTCCATGCAGCAGGAGAACCGATCGCTGCTCACCCGCATTCGACAGTACGAGCACTGTCTGGACGACGTGATGCGCAAGGTGGTGGACGCCATTGTGGCCGAGGACAATCTGCGCGAGGAGGTGAGCATGCTGAAGAGCCGTGTGCGGGATCTGGAGGCGCAGAACG
Source organism: Drosophila obscura (assembly GCF_018151105.1). Taxonomy (NCBI): domain Eukaryota; kingdom Metazoa; phylum Arthropoda; class Insecta; order Diptera; family Drosophilidae; genus Drosophila; species Drosophila obscura. The sequence goes on along the minus strand of NW_024542774.1, from coordinate 7,300,229 downwards.
CAGCGCTGTCCGCCAGTCCGGTGAAGGGACGGGACGAGGGCTACTGCACAATGAGCAGTGGCCAGCCGCAGCCGTCGAACGGCCACCTGGAGGACCTGCCCGAGGAGCCCGAGCAGTGGCTGCTGCCGGCAGAGCCCTGTTCGACGGAAATGGAGGACTGGAGCATGTCGCAGGAAGAGCTGGCTGTGATGACATTCGACGACGAGCGGGAGCACCACCAGCAGCATCAACGAAGGAAGCGCGACCACGACTGGCTCTGGCCCTCGAGTGACTTCATCAACTCGACCACCGTCGAGACGGATTCCGTTGGCGATGGCATTGCTCAGCTGCTGCAGCAAAAGGTGAGCGGAGTACGCTTTCATTCCTTTGTTTCCTGCATTCTATGAAGGATTTCTCTGTTTCAGATTGTCTACTCGGAGGATGAGGAGGTGGCCTGCACGGATTTCACCAACGACTTCTACAAGCTGGTCAACATCCGTTCCAACTCGTCGCGCAGCCTCTACTCCTACCTCGAGGGCGTTACGGACGACGAGGATGAGGATGACGACGATGAGGCAGACTCGAGCATGTCCGAGAGCCAAGCGGCACACACGGCCCGGGCCGCCGCCAGTCCCACGCCCAGCGAGGCAGGACGCGCCCAGCTGACCAGCTGCTCCTCCAGCGAAACGGACGAAAATTCGATCAGCCACCCACCGCCGCCGCTGCCAACGGAGTCGCATCAGGAGAAGGAGGAAGAGCCTGATTATGCGGTCATTGACGAGTGCCGGCGCCGCGTCAGCGACATCGAGATCGAGGACGTACCGCTGATCATGAGCGCCACGCCCTTGCAGCCCCTCAATGAGCAGCAATGCATAGCGCAGATCATCAAGAGCGAGCTGCGGCGACCGCCCCATGTGCTGGTCAAGTCCAAGTCGGTGCTGGAGGAGCAGGAGCCAAGCTGCATTCTGCGCCACAATCAGCGCCGCGAGCTGGAGTCCACCGTGGTGCGCAGCGACAGCATCAGCTGTGCGCTGATGGCTAAAATGGCAAAAGACGCAACGCCTCCGTCACCGGCGATTGTGTCCAAGCTGAAGGAGCGAATGCTGAACCGACAATTCTCCGCGCCGGCAACTTCGAGCCCCTGGCGCAGGAGCAACGGCTGGAAGCGGGTGACATCCCCGGTGCAGATACCAGCGGCTGCATCCCCAAAGAAGGTGAGTACATCTGCAGATACCTTAATGCATATCCATATCCTAATCTGCGACATATTTGCAGAAGCAAGCCAAGTCAACGGAGCTGCCAAAGAGCTGCCTGCCCAAGGCGGTGCCCACCAGAATTCCAACGAGCATCAATTCATCGACGTCATCCACCTCGTCAGTGTCCTCATCCTCGCCCTCGCCTTCCTCTCCATCGCCACAGTCGCCCCAACAACAACAGCAGCAGCAGCCAAGATCCTCAGGACAGCAGCAGCGCAAGTCGAAAATTCCACCGCCAGTTCCTGTGCGGCGATCCTATGCGAGCTAAGTGGCGGAATGCCGCAGTAAAATCTCAAATGAATAATCGTCAAGCAAACAAATATTCAAAGATTAAAAAGACTAAATTGTGATATATTCAAACAAACAAAAACAAACAAAAAACAAAACACAGAGGAAGATTGGAAGTGTGAAAGTGTGTGGAGCAGCCAGCAGCCAGCGAGTTTTGTATGTAAGAATACGAGTATTTATGTATTGTATATTGTAGATTTTTGGAAAATGTTTTACTTTGTAAGCGGCGGCAGCACTGCCAACTGTTCCCTTACTACCCAATTAGAGGCCCACACCCACACTAGGAGATGCCCAGGGCTCGCCCTGCTCTATGTCTATGTATTTTGTAGAGCATCGCGGTTGCAGGCCCAGAATCGGGCTATAAGTTGCACTAACTATTATACATCACACAGCGTACGTACATACGTACATACATATGTATTTATGTATTTGTATGGCGTACAGGAAGAGGAGTGTAGGATCTTTGTCGCTGGCAAAGAGCAATTCAAACTACTATCATACAACTATTAGATGAACTAAAACCGTAGTCTTCCGCACAAATCGAGTGTATTCGCAGTAGGCATTTGTAGAATCTGGTTATCACACAACACCAACAGTTGGAAATTTGCATTTAAGGGTGAAATATATATGTGTGAAATTGCAGTATAAAATGCATTTAATTACGATATATACTATATACAAGCGTATGGTTTCTAGGCGAACATAAAACGACAGCAGTAACAATAAACCTGTATATAACAGACCACAAAAGTCGATTCAAACCCCCTCTTCTATACGTATAGTAGTTAGCGTTAGCTCTGCTCTGCTCCTCAGGCTGCTGCCATCGACTAAATAATAATAATAATAATCGCAGCAGCCCGCATCCTAAGTATAAATACGTATAGATAGATATACACATACCCATATAGAGAACTCTATACATAGTACTATGCTCGGCAGATCAGAGAAGTTATTGTATCACATTAAGCTCGTATAAACATTATAAATGTATTTTCTTAGCGTAGCAAGTACAAAAATAAACAAAAAAGAAGTTACAAAATATAAATTATTGACCCAAACATGTGTTTCCCTTCCCTTAATCTAATACAATGATCAATCAATCAATCAATCGAAAGATTGGTGGGGTAAAATCTTACAAAACGTAGCGCTCTAAGCATACAATTAATCAATAGCATAAAATTCAAACGAATTACAAACGAACACGATCACTTAAGCCTAAAAGCAGACCGGCGGTTGAGCTTCTGCTCAAGATGAGCTCCAGTTTATTCCTCAGCAGAATAGAGCTCATGCGGAATTCTGGCACGCTGACCCAGCAGCATCTATACAGATCCGTGTAATAGCTCTCCAGGCACGTGCTGGTGCTTGCTTGTGGCGCCGGACTATCAAAATACAACGCTAATCGGTTCTGTCTGCGCTTCTTCTTTAGCACACGGCCACTGCTGCACGATGTTTCGAAATTTAGATTGCGGCACGCAAACATATTCGCCCTTCTACAAAGGTCGCCGCCCGACATCGCCTGAGAACTGCTTTCATTCACGTACACCCAGTTACAGCCGACGAGAGGTGCTCTCTTGGGGTGGTCGACGGACAGGGCTTTCAGCTTTTCATAGTTATCTGGCCGCAGCTCGTGCTTGACCACTTGGTAAGCGATGGACTCGTTGCAGCTAAGCGTGTGATAGGGCAATCGACGCGACTGCATTTGCCACATTGTGATGGCCAGGGAGTAGATGTCCGCGGCGTCTGATAGTGGATCCGAACGTAGGGCTTCGGGGGACATGTACCTCAGGGTGCCCCTGCCATTGTTCTGGCTCTGGCGGGCACAAAACTCACCAATTTTAATGGATGATCCAAAGTCGCAAAGCTTGCAAATGTAGCTGCGCTGGTAGCTGGAATGTGGCCCCATGCTGGTGGGTCGTGGTCCCAGAGCTACCAAAATATTGGTTGGCTTGACGTCCAGGTGCAGCACGTTGTGCCAATGGCAGTAGCGCAGAGCAGCCACAATGTCCAACGTGATTCTGTGCGGCAAAATATTGAAAATATAAGTCTGTAGTGGGCGATGCAGAATCACATACAACACTCTGTGGAATAGCGGCAACGCCAGCGTCTCCAGTATCTGCTGGAGGCATTGCCCCTTTGGACACTCCATGATGACCATTCCAAAGGCAACGGCTGACTCTGTTTTTATGAGACGCACAATGTTCTTGTGATCCAAATTCAGCAAATGCGACTCATTGTGCAGCGTGGACACAGCCTGTCCCTTGATGATCTTCACCGCAACGGAGCGATCTGTTCATAATTCACAGGCAAATCAGTAAGTGTATCCGATTTATAGTGTAAAACATACCGTGATAAATTGCTTTGAACACAGTGCCATATGCGCCGCGGCCCAGCACCTGACACCTGGTGCGGACGGGGGGACCATCCTTGAGCAGTTCATTGCGCTTCGGCGTGGTAAGCACAAGCTCATTTTCTCGACTAGCTACTGAAAATGACCTGCATTTGCTTAGTAATGAGAGATTTTAGTTGATTTTATTTAATTTTCACATTGCTTACATTTTCACGTATAACGGTGCTTTTCGCTTGAGCGCTGCCAGACTGTCGGAGAAAAAAAATTAAACATCGAACTTTCGCGATATACATCGCGCATATTGGCGCCATAAAATAAATGTATTTTTTTGTAAATTTTGATAAATTAATTTTAAACTATTTATTTAATAATGCACACTGTTTCACTTAAAGAGGTCTCATCAGCCAAGCCTGATAGCGAAAATCGTACAATGTATAAGTTAAATGTGAATCGTAATCGATGAACGCGCATGCCAATGATTTTCGAGGCTTGGCTCCTTCATTTTCGGCTTAATACAATACCAATAAATAATATAAAATATGAATGCTGCTGGAACTACATTTTCAAATCTCTACTCTACTGACGCTCTCTGTGCAATTGCTCCGTCTCAGTCCGCAAGATCTGTAAGAGTTTCTCGATTAACATTGGATCTGTGGAGAATCAAACCAATAGTTTGAGCTTACTCGAAATGCGTCCTGGATTTTGTCTGTGATGAGCTTCCGTGCCGTTGGCTCGGGCACTTGTTTCTTCTTAAGGTCGTGGACGAAGTCATTCAGATCCAGGGGCTGGCCGATATTAATGGTAACCTTTTTGCGCCTTTGCAGCACATAGGGTTCAACATTTGGCAGTACATCGTCCATGCCCTCGTGCCACATTGGCAGAATAATGGGCATCTTGGGGGACTCGTAGATGATGCGGCCCACGCCCCATTTCAGTCGTAAGTCCTCCTTCTCCATGTTCACCTTGCCCTCAGGAAACACGTGAACCCACTGGCCCGCCGCGCACTTCTCGATGCACAGATTGATGGCCTCCTGGTAGACACCATAGCCGCGCACAACAGGAATACACTTGCCTGCACAGAAGGAGGAATCCATCGGTTAGTTCTATGAATCAACAGTGAAGGTATCGCCAGTTCGTCAGCTTACCGAACATGAAGAACATGGAGTGGTACTTGTTGGTGAAGCAGATATCGTGGGCAGCCATCGACCAACGAATGCAATTGGTGTTGCATGCCTGACGCAGTGGCAGCATGCCCCATAGGCCGGGGTCATCGAAGCAGGAGTAGTGATTAGAAACGGTCAACAGCGGCACACCTTGGGGGCGCTTCGATATCAGGTCGACCAGCTGTTCCTTGTTGTATACGCGGGTTTTGTTCATGAGCACTGTGGAAAGGCAACAATGACAGTAAAGAGAATCAGTAGAGATCACCATCAGCACGGTTATGTAAAGACAAACAATTAATATGGCACACGCTTGGCCTTAATTGGATGCGAACACAGCGAGAGAAAGGGGCCCGCCATATAACGAAGAGCAGCAGTGATTGCTATTTCTCCGTATGTTGTACGAGGTCGGGGTCAGAGTCGTCTGCTTAGTTCCGGCACGGGCATACTTACTCAGTAAAATCTTGCTAAAGATTCCGACGGCAGTGATTACAAATTGGCTGGCCAGCCACCAAACTCTCGACGGGCACCGCAGCCTGGGAAATATCCAATCAATGTTGTAGGGTATCTCCACGGCCGTGGGCATGTTCATCCGCTGGTCCCTGTCGGACATTGTGGGCGGCTGTGGTGGCGGCTGTGGCCGGATGGGCTGATTGCTCAATACGTGCTGACTAGGGTTACGGGAAGCGGCCGGACGTTGCTCCGTTGTCTGTTCCTCCTTCTGCAGTCCGGCCGTCGATCTCTCATCTGGCACTGGGCGTGTCTCTGGGGCTTGCACGTATTGCTGCAAAATAGTAAGGACAGAATGCTTGAGCAATGTAATGGCAATGGCTTTGGCTTTGGATATGTGGAATGGTGTAACAAGCAAGGCCTTGTGCTAACCATGGAAACCTATTTATTAATCTTATCGGGCTTACGGAGTTGAAAATACTGGAATGCTTTTGTTTTCGTTTAACTCGCCTCACACAGCTACGCATTTTGAATAATATTTTGTATTTTCTATTTGATAGATAATGTGTCAACCGAGAACAGAGTCGACCCCGTACTGAACTTTGTATGGACCTGGCCTGTGTTGTGCCACAGGTCCCCAGCATGCGCACTGGGCACCAGCAGCAGAAGAGGCTGGGGAGGAGAGGATTGAAAGAGCGCAGTAGAACGGCTGCATCTCATCTCGTGGCGGCACAAAGAGCGCGATAAGCAAGGCGGAACACAACACTCACATTGTGGAACGGAACGCTCAAGGTTCATTCGGCTTGCAATTAAGTGTATATTGCGGCCTTCAGTTGATGCAAGACATTTTGTGCGTCGTCTCAATATCGTTCGCGCACATCTGTAAGAATTCTGTATTTGCACAACTGCACGAGCAGCAACCAGACCAGGCGGCGGGAACTTTCAAGTTTAACTGATTTTCGTCTCTACGAAATATCTAAAGTTCAAATACGGAAAAAAGCACTGGTGCGGGCTAAACAACAAGGGCGAGAGAGACCCATACACCTGACACACTGATAGACATAGAGAGAGAGAGAGAAAGAGCAGAGCACAGCAGAGCTACAGTCAAGAGGCCGATTGTGCTCCGGCATTATCAGTTAGTGGCAAAAGTGTTAAACTCAGCACGCTTCCACATAAGAGGTTCACAATGCGCACATTGAGATAAGACACGAAAGCTACATAAGTCGGGCATGAGGTATGGCTTTTGAATAGCGCGCCACTTGTTGACATTGCTGTGCTGTGGTGTGGTGGAGGTGAGATTCGGTACGAAACCAATCAATACCCTGTAAATGCAATAATTCAAAATGCTCCCTTGCCCCCACTTACCCTCGCCGACAAACCAAAGATGCTTTGATGAAGGCCATTTGCAGACGCCAGTGGTACGTGCATGCGTCCCCAATAAAGCCTCCGCGTGGCACATGCCGCAGCACTTCTCACGTGCCTGAAGCGGCACAGATTCGTACACACCGCCATCAACATGATGAATACTACTTATTACGAATGTGATATGTTGAGCAGATTTTTAATTCTTGCACCGGTGCGCACTTTACATAACCGTTTATTTATCCGAATGATACACTTGCAAATTTTGGACTCGACTCTTCTGCTTCGCCAGCTCAGCTCCGCGTCTTCACCCTGGCCAACGGGCATTCAGACCCGAACCCCCTGTGCGTACTGGGAGGGTAACAGAACATTACATGTGCGCATGTTCGTGAGAATTTGTATTGCCAAAAGGGCCGGAAAAGCTGCCAAGGCCGAAAAAACCTAGATAAATTGGAAATTAAATAAAAAAAAACAAGGCCGAATTTCATGGTAACAGCTGTTCGATTTTGCCATTCGAAACATTGTACAGCACTGGCGGGCGCAACCGGTGTTCAACACTGACGCAATTTTGTGCATTTGGAAACGAGACTATTGGTAAAGTTCCATAATCGTCTGGAAATCTGAATAAAAACGGTTTTAAATCGACTATTTTAGAGCAAGGATGTCTCGCAGTGCCCGCCCACTTACCTCAGCACGCGTGCTCCACAAGATTAAGGCGCTGACCACCCCGCAAGGCAATGAAGGATTTGTGGTCAACCGGAATCCCAGGAATCTGGAAAGGCTGCGCATTGCGTACAAGCCCAGCGGCTACCACTTGGAGAAACCAGGTCGTTCCTACTGGCACACGCTCGAGATCAACACCAGCGGTCGTTATGTCAGCGCCGACGTGAAGCACTACGAGAACGGCACCATTCTGAGCGCCAGCACCGCCGAATGGGCCATCAAACAGCAGCTGTATAAAACCAACGACACCTCGGCATTTGTGAATCTGGGTCGTGTCCTAGCACACCGCTGCCTCCAGTCGGGCATCACCGAGATGACGTGCAATGTGGATGCAGTGGCCGGCAGCAAACTTAACAAAATGCTCCAAACCATCCAGGACAATGGGGTGTCATTCAAGGAGCCCACACGATTGGTGAACAACCAGCCCTGGGATGCGTACCGACATGAAAAGCCCTGGGAAGTTTCAGAGCAATCAATTCCTGCGACCCCCTTGAAAACAGTCGAAACCAAATCAAAACAAAAGTGAAAAGCATTTGGGTTTAGTTTTTGTATCGTTGAGAATAAACGTTCATTTTGTTATGCTAATTAAAACAAGTCATTGTTTAATTGATGACTGCGCTTATTCGTATTTGCTCTTAATGTCCTTCCAGAGTTTCTGCAACAGAAAAACAGAGCAATTCGTTAATTTCTTGCTGGTCTTACATAAGAGTAGAGTAGAGGTGTGCAACTTACGCCTTTGTTGATGGACTCGTACAGGGCAGTCGCGGAGACATCGATGGCGCGCTCGAAAAAGAATGTCGACGCGATGATGGCCACGGCGTAGGTGGACGTACGCTTGAACAAGGTATTGTAGATGACCTTCATTTTTGCGAGACTTCCAAATCGAATTTTATTCCTGACAAAAAATAATTACACGCCAAGTACAGCTGATGATGACAAAAGTGATGACAATATGAAAATATCGATATACAATTTTTGGATATTTTTGTGGGATAAATCAAAGGAACTACTTTTCAGAATTCAGACATAAACAACAACAGGTGCATCTCCAAGAGGGGAATCAAAATCAAACGAACTATAATTTTTACCCAATTTTTAACATGGAAAACCGCGTTCAACTAATACAGAAGCCGATATGTTGTTCTACTATCGAAAAAAATAATTAAAGTTACATAGGGGGCGCCACAAACAATCTGCAAAGTAGCGGTTGGCGCGAAATTTGAACTGACTTTGAAAAAAAAACTGACAAGACTCTGTATGGAAGAGACCAGAACGAAACGTGAATGAAATTTTTAATCGATCCCATGAGACCCATCACTTCATATTTAACACACCCAATAAAATCTGTTTACCAATTAGATATGTCAAAATTTCCATGATGGTCTTTGGCCGAATTAAATTAAATTAAGCATTAATCGAGAAAAACACCAACTGACATCAGGCGTGTGACGTACCAAGTGATAATTAGCCCGACTATATCCCCAGATGACGTACCTAGTCCAAAGTGAGAAGTGCTCCCCTCTGTTGAGGTCCGGTGAAATGGAAACGTGCCCCTTTCTCACCTTTCGTCACCCGGGAGCTGGGGATCGTGCCAGCCTCGAGCATGAATCAATCATGAATCAATGCCCAGTCAAAGCTGATTAGCACATTGACGGCTCTGACTCTGATTCCCACTCCTCCACGGAAGCCGGCGATGGTGAACCCACATTACTGTCTCAATTAGAACGAGTGCATTTCCGAGTAATTCAAGGGATTCGATTCTAATGATTCACTTGGTGATGGGAGGTGACTTATGAGAGACTCTCTTGAATGTGCCGGATCAGGTTGAAACCAAAACATACCGAATAAGCCGAAAGCACGCAAATGTCTATTGATAAGACGAGTACAATTTTATTTTGTTTTTCACTCTCTGACATTTGTTGACTTCGGCGTCGGCCTCTGGGTCCGCTTATCGCCAGCCATTTGTCTTATTGCGTTCCAAACCGGCTTTCAGCCAAAAAACTAATTAAATTAAATGAATTGAAATGAAATTCGTTGTGCCAGCCAAAGATCTGTGTGCTCCCAGTCTAAAAATATAAAAATTAAAAAGACCAAAAAGAGAAGCGACAAACAAATGGAGAAGAATAAGAAAGGCGGAGACTATGATTGGATCCGGTGTGGATTGATTCTCTGGGTGGATGGATGGATGGTGTTGATGGGCAATATCGCTAAATGCTATACAATTGTACATATAAATCAGATGCCATTTGCTTTATTTTGGCTTGCGGGGCACCCAACCGGTTGGCCATTGACACGGGGCCCCGCCAAGACTTGCCTTGCCAATCGTGTTCAGCATCTCAGCATCGAGTCTCAAAGCGTAAACGCAGATGGATTCTTGATTCTTGATCGGGTTCTAATCACGTGTGGGGTGAGGGCGGTATAATACCAACCGCCTCCAATAATCATCTCTCTTCAGCATGCCTTTGTCTCCGGCAACAGCAGCAGCATCGGCTCCCACCCAGGCCTGGCCTGGCATGGCCTGGCCAGTTCAGTCAAGCGGCGCTCATTACCATTTCAAGACCCACTCGACCTTCAGTCTCCTCAAGCATGAAAGTCAATTTTTCAAGTGCCTCCAACTCGGTTCGAGCCACGTCTAGTGTGTTGACAATTTTCCAAGCCCGTAACCGATGCTATGCTGAAGCCGAAGCTGGAGTTTAACGCGTCACCAAACAGAGATTTGCATAACTTAAGCAGCTCGCACACATAATTATCTTTAGATTGGTTCCGATTCGTTTTGAGAGATACAAATATCTCACTCAGCACTATTAACCGTTCAGCTTTACGACTGTCTGCCAGTCTGCCGGCTTCCGTGTTGCCTCGCCCCATCACTACATTTTCATCGAAATCTCCGGTTCCCCTCCAAAAAGCCACAATCCTGTGCGTACGCGATTTAGCTCAAATCTCTGGGGATTAGTGCCTTTGATTAATAAGTGCGTCATGGAAAAAGTTAAATTAAAATCAAAATAAATATCAAAATCGTAGTGCTAAATGCAAAATGGCAAATATTTTATGTGACGCATATTCCCAGTTCCGATTCCCGTTCAGGGCTTTGTCTATTTGGGTGAAGGAGCAGCATTTTGACGCTAATTACGTGACCAGCAGCTGCTGTAGGAGAAGCCAATCAAGCCAAGTGCAGGCCAGTGCCAACAATTTGGCAATTTGGCTTAAAGACGTCTCTGGCACCCCGCACCGAGTGGGATACACCGCGATATCGGTAACACTTAACATCGAAAGCGCCAAGTGACATGAAGTGGAGTGGAGTGGCGAGGAGTGAGGGAGGCGAAACCAAAAACAAAACCAAAAACCCGTTCAGCATACAAAAACGTCACGAAGCCAGCAGAGTCAGAGTCAGAGGAGACCAGGGGCCGTCCGTATAAAAGTGAATTTGTGACAAAAATTCAGAACAGTTCAATCGCACGCTCAGCAGCGTTCAGATCGCATCGCATCGCATCACATCGAGAATACGAGTAAAATACACACGCAAACAAATAACACAAGGTGCTAAGCGGCTACTGATAACAAAAAGCAATATAGACATCATCTATCATCAGCGGAATCTAGATCGGCAACAGCAACAGCATTCGGGCAACTGCTAAGGATTTTGTGTACTCTGGGATTTGACACCTCGCGAGTGAAGCCCAAATTGAAATCAAACAAAGTGCAAAAGTGAAGCAGAACCTGTAACCAAAAGCCATAAGCCATAAAATATTACAGCTCAGCTGAAAACCATTTAACGGAAACCCCAAGCCCGCATCAAAGATGTTTGCATACACTTGGCAAGTGAGTATCATAGCGGATTAGTTCGGGGATCGGTATAAAGATCGGAAATTTATGAAACAAAAGAAGCAAAAATTCCAACAAAGAAACGTGTTTAAGCGATTAACATTTTCAACAAACTCAATCAACAAATTAAAGCTGCCAAATACGAGTATATACTATATACATATAATATAGAAATCTATAAGATAAGCTCGCCGAGCCAACGGAGAGCTAACGTACTCTGATTATTTTGCCGCTGGACAAGGCCAAAAGCATTATTAAATCAAGTTATTCTATTCCTTATGCTGTCTTTGGTGGGGGCTTTCGATCTTGTGATGATCTTCATGAGGAAGTGCCATAAAAGAGCACTTTATGGGCTCTTTTTTTTAATTTTTTTTTTTTTTTCTGGTACTGCACTTGTCCGTGCAGTGTTGGCAATCCTGTTGGACGATTGCCTTGATTCGGTTTTACGAAATTGTTAACCCTGAACCACAAAAACCACAAAAACCTCAACCGGTTACAGCACAGAAATGTCAGTCTTCTCCTTTGCCTTTTTGCTTGATTAAAATTAATTTGTTTTGACTCTGTGGTCTGTGGTCCACGGATAAAGTCTTCAGTTTTACATAATCCAATCTCCTTTGATCTGCGACCAAACCAAATTACCATTCATGAATCATAGAAGATTCCTGGATGGCAAAGCGTTTCATCACTTGAGTAGTGCAAACTTTGAATATCATTATGAAATCAATCGAATCGTTTCGAGTAGGATCCGGTTATGGGACTACTGGCGCCTGGATTCGCATGGAATATAATTGTGGTCCCATCGAGTATTCCCATCGGAACATGCTCGATGACGCCTACCAAATTCGAGACGTGCTCATGAATATCTTAGGTGCGACCATAAATTAAATTTGATTGCGGTTATATCATTGATACGGTGGGTCTGTCCCCGTCCCCCGTCCCTGTCTCTATCTCCAGCTGTTGGGTTAATTTAAATTAATTATTGTATGCTAATTCACAGCATAAGCTCGCAGATCAGAGCCCTGTCTAGGCTGTCCGGGGTAGACAGGTTCTACTTGGCACCGCTGGCACCGCTTTGTTCTGCCTGGCCTCCAACTGCTATTCACACCTCCACATAAGACACTAAACTAACTTTTCCTCTGTCTTTCCTCTTCCGCAGGCTTCAGCTGTGATCCTACTCATGGCGATGGCTCTGACTGCCGCCCGGCCGCAGCTGCAGGAGGTGCCACATGCGCTTCTGGACATCGAGGCACCCAATCAGTTTAGCTACAGTCCATCGCCGCTCCAGCAGCCGGACAGCCTTAGGTCCAAGCCGTATTTTGACTTCCTGAGCACACTGTATGCCCACGACACGGCCAAGTCGAATCTCTTCCGCCCGTATTCGGGACGTCCGCGTCGCGATGTGCCCAGCCAGAGCCACAGGCAGGAGCGCCAACGTCGCGCAATCGTTTTCCGGCCGCTGTTCGTCTACAAGCAGTCGGAGATCCGGAAACAGGAGATCAAGGACAGGAACGCAGAGCGACGCATTGATGCCAATTTACGCCGTACCGTCCGTCTGTAGTAGGCAAACCATTAGGCAAGCCAGCAGGCAACCAACCAAGGATATGCCATGTCCATTGGTCTACTACAGGGTCCTCTAGCACTAAGCCTCTATTGTGTCCTTAGCGTTAAACATAGCCCAGCACACAGCACACAGCACCAAGCACAAAGCACGATGAGCGGAAGAGCAATCATCCATATATACGTATAGTAAACACCATTCGCACCGCCTTCACCACCCACCACCCACCACACCCACACCCACACCCACACATCCGCGTAGAATAAGTCCCGATACATTTGTTATACATTTTTGTTACTGCAATGTTTTTTGATTAAAGCTAACAAAACTGATTTTGAAACGAACTACGTTTGCCGTCTGTCTTACTCGCCCCACACAATGCTCTCGATCCAGTCCGTGTAGAGGTGCACCTTGGTGTAGACACTGGGCAGGCCCTTCTCGCCGCACACCAGGCCATACGAGGTGATGCCAATGACCTGCTTGAGGCACGCGAAGGACGAGTGCTGCACAAAGACGGGCCCGCCAGAGTCGCCGTAGCAGGTGTCTGCATTGCTCGTCCGAGAGCCGGCACACAGCTGGGTGCGTATATCAATGTGGTGCTCCAGTCGCTGGCTGCACTGCTCCACGCTGAAGCGCTCCAGGGTCACCTTGAGCAGGTGCGAGGAGGATCGTCCGCCCTCATTGATGGCTCCCCAGCCAGCGGCCGTTAGCTGGAGATGCTCGTTGCCGCTGGCGGTTGGCAGGCAGGCAGGCGCCACATACTCGTTAAAGACTGCCGCACTGTCCAGCTCTACGAGGGCAATGTCGTTCTTGCGGTTACCGTTATCCTCCTCATCGTAGGAAGGATGCACTACATAATTGACCACCCGGAAGTCCTGAGGCTGGGCATCGTCCGTCTCGTTCTTGTAGTCAAGTTCTCCCAGCCGCACAACATATTTCGGTGAATCGAAATTGGGATCCAGGCGCTCCTCCTTCTTTCTACAAATCAGTGGGATCAGAGGGACGCATAAGATCAGCAGAAGAACAGATCTCTGATGACACTCACTCGTTTGTCTCCAGGCAATGGGCGGCGGTGAGAATGAACTTTGGATGAATCAAAGACCCCCCACAGTGCCAGTCGATAGTCGCACTTCCCCTCTGACGTTGCCCGAGCAGGGCCATGAAGGGAAACTCTCGGCCAGCGGCCTTCGTGCCGCCCACAATTAATGGAGTGCTGCGGCATGAAGCCCTCATCTCATTGAAGCGACGACATTCTGTTTTGCCAGATATATTGAATGGTAATATGTTTATAGAAAAAGAGTAGCCGTCCATCCATTCTCACCCTTTTCGAACCTCCTGCTGCTTTCGACCGGATTCAGGTTTTGGTTCTGGATTTGCTTATCCAGGGGCAGGGGACAGCAAATGATGTCGTTGAACTCATCGCAGTACTTGAGGGCGGACCCAATGGCGTTCAGGTTATAGAAGACTGACGGACAGTCAGTCGCAGTCAAATCCTTGCACTCGCCGGTTCCGTTATCGCACAATTCGGCCCTAACACTTGGGACTGTTTTGACTGCCCAAAGCAACAGCATAGCCTGCAGCAGAAGCAGCATTTTCGCTGACGGCATTCCAAAAACTGATCAGATACGACGAATGCGCGACACAGAACACAAACATGATGATAGTTTGCAAGGCGATAAGCGGTCGAGGTCCCAGCTTCGTCTGTTCGTAAGAAACGAGCCGAGCGAGCTCAGGACAGCTCAGCAGATGCGCACAGTGGGCCCAGTGCCGAATCAACCCCTCAATCAGGCCCTGGCAACCATCAATCTGGGGCCTTCCTTTTTTTAACGCCAGCCCCGGTATTTTTTCATTTGAAAAAAAAAACAAAATTTCAACAAATTTTTCTGTTAGGCGGAAGCAACTGCTATTCCGGCCCTGGACCTATTCCCGTCGTCAGACTTCGTATTTTGTTGTCGCTCTACTCGACCGAGGTGACGAAGCCGTCAAACGAAAATTGTTTTTTGGCGTTTAATGTGTGCTGTGCTGTGAATAATAAGTGCTTTCGAAGATATATTGTAAAAACAGATATATTGTATTGTATATTGTAAGTACTTACAGAGAATATTAGTAGTTTTACGAGTCGTATCTTTTTTCATTTTTATTTTCTTTCAGGATCAGCAATATCATGCATAGCCTCGAAAGCGTTTTTTATGCATATAACGACGCACAGCCGTGTGTCTACTCAAACCTGCAGTTTAAAAGAGCCGTCCAATTTTTAAATGAAAACCATTTGGATTATTTGAAGAAAGGGAAGGTGTATTTGGCAAATTTGCATGATTTGGCTGGCCATGGCCCATTATTTTTGGCGTTCAATGATTATCATCTCCTCTCCCAATCAATATTTGTCGTGAGCGCTGGAAGGTGCTGGCTATCGCTTGCTTCAAAGCTGATGGAAGTTTATTCCGTTTTCTTAGTTTACGCGTGGTGCCCATACAGCCGGAGACGCTACCGAATGCCCGTTCCATGCTGGGCTCTGACATTATAAACAAAGAGATAAACAAAGTCCTGAAGAAGATTGAAGACATGGACATGGGAAAAAATTTGTTGGCAATTATTTGCGATGGCTACATAGCCAACCATTTAGCGGCATGCGTTGCCAACCTGAAGTATCCTGTCTTATGGGACATAACCCACCTAACAAGATTATTCTGTGAAAACAAGATTTCACCGTTTGCAGATGAGAGTACTTAAACTGTTGTACGACCCAACCTTCACGGTTGAAAACTGGAAGGACATATTCAGTAACTTGCCAAGCTTGATCAACACAGTTCCGACGAAGTTCCTAACGTACTACCCTTCAGAATTGACGAACCTGCAAAAATTGGTGGAAAAATACTTTTCATGTATACGTGAAACTGGAATGGCATTGCAATTAAACAAGGCTAACTGTAACCATTTAGAGACAACTGGGAATGCTGGAAATATTATAAATTTCGCATGTCACATGGGAGAACCAACTGAATTTCAAGAGGATGCCCTCCTTTATACAACCCAGCTTGTCGGAGCACTGGCACTGCTTGGAGAGAACTAGCATTGGAGGGAAGAGCATTTTACGATTGCGCGCCATTGCGCCATAACATAAGGGCGAATACTTAACATAACATAAGACGAAATCGTATCTAACAGGCCAAACAAAAACGCGTCAAAAAGGAAGAAGAAAAATCGAGTACTAGGCTTTATCGCACAAAACTACCGATATTTATTTGAACTAACCCTGTACATCGATAAGAAGGGTACAAATTTACCCGCTACCCGCATTGACGTAATACTGTTTTAAAATAAAGTCCCATTACCCCTGATTCTGTTAATTTTATTATAAAGTAACACAAGTATATTCGACAGTCTAAAAAAATATTACCTTGTATGATATATATCGATATATACTGACCAATATATATTTAACATCCACCCTACATGTCGCAGCCAACTTCACTTCAACGCGTTCGGTTTTTTAGGCCATTTATTTATTCGCAATTACTGCGAATGTAAATCTGAATTGTGGAGTTAATTTAGTGTGCACGAGTGCAAGAAATAGCAATACTTCAATCTGGAGACATCTTAAACGCGTGCGCCCATTGAACGACAGCGCATTTAATTTTCTTTCGCGTTTTTTCCTTATTTTTTCGCATCATCAGCCCCCGTCGGTGTGTTGGTGCACGCGAGTGTGTGTGTGTTTCTGCCGCCAATCCAAAACGGAAGCGTAAAAATGGATGTGGCTAAGCTGGATAAAATGAAGGTGGTAGACTTGCGCAACGAGCTACAAGCGCGCGGTCTGGACACCAAAGGAATTAAAGCCGTGCTCATCGAGCGCCTCCGGGCACATGTAGAAGGTGGTGGAGCCGGCGACGGAGGTAAGTTTGTGTGTATGCATTGTCTGTCTGTGCGCCAGTGTGAGTGAGTGGCTTGCCGCGTTATATTCCTGTTTCTGTTAGTGTGAGTGCCTGTGGCTCAGCGTGAATTTGTGTTGTTGTAAGTTTTTCTTATATAATGCACGAATCTTACATTGCATTTTCATTTCCATTTCCATTTTGAATTGTCACTTTTGCATCGCTGCCACATTTCCGCCACCGCCACCAGATGGCGCACCAGTCACACCAAGCCGACGTCAGCGTCGCACGCGCTCAATGTCCCGCTCTCCCTCTCCCGTTGCAGCTGCACCCGTCGCCACAGAGCCAGAGCTCGAGACCCTGGAAGAGGAAGACCAGGCAGGAGAAGCAGCCGCAGACGCCGAGAAGCCGCAATCGGACTCGGACCTCGAGGCCGAGGGCGATTCAGCAGAGCCGGAAGGAGAAGACACAGTCGAGTCCGAAGCTACCAATGATGAGGAGAAGCCACAATCCGACGAACCTGAGGCCAAAGACGAGCCAGAAACAGAGGAAGCCGATGAAGCGACTGCCGAAATAGGCCAAGAAGCTGACGAGCCGATGGAACAGGCCGAAGACAATGCCAACAATGGCAACGAGGAGGAGCAGCCGCTCCAGGCAGAACAGGCTATCCCAGAGGAGACCGCAAGAGGTCCCAGCTGAGAAAGCTGAGCCCCAGGCAAACGGCGACAGCCAGAAAATGGACGTCGATGAAGAGGAGACCTCAGCTGCCCCCAAGGCCGACGAAGAACAGGAAAAGTCTGAGGATCAGCCTCATGAGCGTCGCAAACGTTCGCACAGTCGGTCGCGCTCCCGCAGTGGCTCCCGCTCTCCCAAGCATCGCAACAGTGGCGGAGAGAAGCGCGAGCCCAAGCCCGCTGCCGAGGAGCGCACGGTGCCGGAGGATGAGCCCACTATCGAGGAGAACAAAGTTGCACTAAGCTGGCGTAAGTATTTTGTTGTCGAATATGAGAAGTATGCCGGGTATAGTACAGTCATCACATCTCCATTTTAGTCGACTCGGACTTGCATCTTCGCATCGATCCGACCACATTTGCTTCGGCCAAGCCCCTGACATCGGAGATTTATTCCCTGATTTGGTCTGGAGCTCGTGCCAGCTACGGAGTGCGCGAGGGTAAGGTCTGCTTTGAGGTGCGCCTCGCTGAGGAATCGCAACCGGAAAATTCGCATCATTTCCGGGATGAGCCGCATGTGCGCGGCTTTCGCGTTGGCTTCTCGAAGCCAACGACTTCGCTGCTCTTAGGCGAAGCCGAACATTCCTTTGGCTACTGCGAGACCGGACGCAAGGCCAATGAGAGCGAGTTCGTAGACTATGGCAAGCCCTACCAGTTGGACGACGTCATTGGATGCTATCTGGATCTGGAGAGCGAGCCGTGCACAATCAAGTATACCCTCAATGGAGAGGACCTGGGGGTGGCATTTGAGTTCGAGAAGAGTATCCTGGGAGAGGGGGAGGCTCTCTTTCCGCACATAGTGACCAAGGGCTACGAGTACTCGGTGAACTTCTCGGATGGCGAGCAGCTTCTGGTAAACGCCGAGAGGCCAACGCGCAAGCGCCGCAAGCATCGCAAGGAAGAGGACAAGGACGACGACAAAGATGACAACGATGGCGAAAAGTGGAAGGTTCTGGACGAGGCCACCGCCGACGACGATGAGGTCGAGAAGAAGGATGATGATACCAAGACATCTTCGGAAAAGGCCGATGAGGAGGACTCCGATAAACCAGAGAAATCCGAAGAGGAAGAAGCGGCACCAAAGGAAGAGGTTAAGGCAGAGGCAGAGGTCCCAACTGAAGATGCTGAAAAGAAGCCAGAAGCTACTGAAACTTTGGAGACAGGTTGGTGGCATTCTTCCCCTAGATATAACTGAGATAAAACCAAATATTTTGAACACATTTTGCTTGCAGCTGAGCCATCCACTGAAGCCTCTGCGGAGCCAGAAGCAGTTTCGAATGGCGATGCCAACGCTGACAAGGCCAGCGAGGAAGCACCAGCAGAGGATCAAAAGCCCTCAACCGCAAATGATGAAGAGGATGAGGACGGACCCTCGCCCAACAAGCGCATCAAGACCGATGAAGACTCTGAAAAGACGGAGACTGAGAAGGAAAAGGAGAAGTCACAGACGCGTGATGATGAGTACGAAGAAGTGGTTCCCGAGCCCAGAGATACAGTCGCTCTGCTGCCGGACTACGTGTTGATTGGCCTGGTTGCTGTGGAGCAACTGATTGCCGGACCACAACGCGCCGGTTCACGCAAGGAGTGCGAGGTCATTCTTCTAGTGGGACTGCCCGGTGCCGGAAAGACCCACTGGACACACAAGCAGGTGGCAGACAATGCTGACAAGCGTTACGAGGTCATCGGACCCGATTCCATCATAGCCAAGATGACGGTAAGTCTTACAAGTAGTTGGTATACCAACTAAGATTATCTATTCAAATGGTGGCAAATGCTCATCCATTCCGTTGTCTGCTTAGATTGATGGCGCCTCTCGCAAAACGGTGCACAAGGGCCGTTGGGATAAGGTGCTGGAGATATGCTTGAATAGCCTGGGAGCCCTTGAAGATATCGCCATGAAGCGGCGTCGCAATTTCATCCTCGATCAGGTAAAACATACAGACACCCCACAGACACAACCTCCCACACACACACACCACACCTAAACACAAAACACACACACACACATACAAGATTACACAGAGAACAACGAACGATACAAAAACAAACAAAAAAAAAACACACACAACACAACTAAACAAGCGAGAATTATACGTTGATGATGAATTGGCAACCGCCCAGCCATGCAAGTGGCCAAGGGGCGAATGTGGGGTCTGGTCCCTTCGGGGATGAGGCCCCACCCCACCTTACAAACGAATACGCGACTCTGTTACTATTACTTTTTCGTTTGTTCTGTACATTTGAATACGCATTTAATTGCTCATTGCTCACACGAAAGGTAATCCCAAGTGCCCTCCCCCGCTGCGGAGGGGGGGTGCCGCCAACTGCCTAGCCGGCAGTCAGGTACGTCCTAGACGTGTAAGTCGATCCGATAATTAGTGTCTCTAAGTATATGCAATGCCAGTAAGTATCAGAGTGCCAGAGTGTGCACCAGATCTGTATTATTAAGTCTTACATAGGTGCAACAGTTGACGGGGCAGTTTGAGGAGAGGGAAGTGTAAGAGAAGGGAGATGGAATGTTGAGATGGCATTGAAGAAAGGGCAATAAGGAGAAGGAGGAGAAGGAGAAGGATGATTGAAGTTGGAGCGTGCGGCATGGAAGCCACTGTAAGTAAACAAAACATACACAAAATCCAAATCCGATCAGCGATCGTCTCGGTCGCATTTGTTCGTCTACAATCTAATCACATATGTATACCTATACGTATTAGTACCTACTACTATCTCTCTACTCTCTCTCTGTCTCTCTCTAAATGCCAACTATCTCATATATATATATGTATGTGTATCTACAGAGAGAGCTATGCGATGCTACAGCCGATAACAACCAACAGAGCAACACCACACCACTTGTACCTAAACTTATTATTATCCCCCTCCAACCACCCCCATATATATATACAATCATTAGTCAACTGTTGTTAGTTGTTGTTGATAGGGCCCCCCGAGGCCCCTCCTAGGTATTATATGAGTACAACCCCCAACCCTAATCCGCCCGGTACTCTCCTCCCAACTCCCTGGCGGAGTGCAGTGGAGTGTGGCTGGGTGTGACCTTGTGACAGGTATGTGTTAGCTTGTAAGCGCCCAAAACTGAATCCGGAGTTGGTGTCACCGACAACACGGACTACGTCTGCGATTCCCGGGGTCTGCGACCGGTCGTCGTCCTGCAACCGAATCATCAACGTGTTTTCTCACCGACTATCCAAAACTACAACAACTACAACCAACCATCCCCAAAAACCAACAACAACCAACCAACCAACCAGCTACAACAACTGGCAGACTACAAACTATTCAAACCCCCAACCAACCAACCGATCAACTATATACTTGTAGACGAATGCCTATGCCTCGGCCCAGCGACGTAAAATGAAGGGTTTCAACGACTTCAAGCGCATTGCTGTCGTTTGCATACCCGGCGAAGATGAGTTGAAACGTCGGATCGCCGAAAAAGAGGAAAAGGGAAATGCTTTTACAGTTAAAGAATCAACAATTAATAACTTACGAGGTAAATATTGTCCACCACACATGGCAACGAATTGAACAATTGAAAATATCCAGATAATGTACGATTGTATTCTATACATACATACATACTACTACTACCCTACTTTAAGGAGGCATTTATGTACAAAAAAAAAAGAAAGAACAAAACAAAAAAAATAAGAAAAAAGAATAGAAAAAATCTATGCAATACAATTTGTTATGTAAAGTATTTAGTTTGTAAGCAGCTGCATTTTATGTATCTGTACGTAATTGTAACTGTAAGACTCTACAGATATCGTATTCGCATTCGCTTATGATTTCGATTTTTATTATGATTTCCATTATTCATAAATATCTATCTATAATCTCCCCATGCTATCCCAAAAACACCACCCGCCCCCCGAATGAATTGGAACGTGTGCGGGCGCCTCTTCCTCAAAAAAAAACTTTGTTTCAACTTTTCATTTCCTCACGGAGTATATTCCAAAAGGGAATATCATTAAATTATATTGAAATAATCCTAGTAATCAACCGCTTGGAACTCCAGCCTAGCAGCTGCTCCTTTGAGTTCTAGAATCTCTCTCACTCTCAAGTAAATCAAAAAGTAATTCGCCTTCACACGCCTCCGATTTGTGCCACATCCTCTATTCCTGTCCCCCCGTCCTTGGCCTCTTACTTTATATAATGTGTAATGTGTATATTGATAACACGTAAATCTCACACAGAATAAGCTGCAGTCATAATTGTAATGCCAAATCACTCTTTTTGCAGCCAACTTCACTCTGCCCTCGCTGGAGTTTGGCTGGTTCGATGACATAATCTACACGGAGCTCAGCGGCGACGAGGCCAAGAGCGAGGTCAAAAAGTACAACGAGAAGGGAAAGAAGGCCATCGATGCTGACAGATCAAAGGACAAGAGATCTCGGGGAGGCCGTGACAATTACCGACGTGACGATCGCAACCGCAATCGCTACAACGATGATCGCCGCCGGGACTATGGCGGGCAGCGACATGAAAGCCGATGGAATGACTCGAGGCGTGGTGGCGGCGGCGGCGGTGGCGGCGGGAGGCTACTCCAGCAATAGTGGCGGTGGTGGCGGCGGCGGCAGCCGTGGCTATGACAATCGCCGCACCAGCTATGGAGGCGGAGGAGGTGGCGGCGGCAGCGGTGGCGGTGGTGGCCAACAGAACAACTGGATGCAGAACAATCGCAGGAGTGGCTACGACGATCGTGGGTATGGAGGAGGTGGCGGAGGCGGCGGCGGCGGTGGTGGTAGTCGTGCCTATGACAACCGTAATCGTGGGTACACCGGCGGCAGCGGTGGTGGTGGTGGCGGCGGAGGAGGAGGCGGCGGTGGCGGCCAGCAAAACTGGATGCAAAACAACCGCCGAAGCGGATACGATGATCGCGGATACGGTAGCTCACGAGACTATCGCGATCGAGATCGCGGCAACGATCGCAGCCGAATAGGCAGTACGGACCGGAATCGGGGAAGCAGCCAGAGTAGCTACCGCTCCGGAGGAGGAACCCATCAACAACGGGATTTTCGGCCTGGCCACCGCGACACCAAAGAAGATAGTCGCGGTGGCTATGAGCGGTCAGCTGCCCAATCTGTGCCTAAGTATGGCAACAATTCCGCCGGAAGTGGCGTAGGAGGTGGCGGCGGTGTTTACGATCAGTACAAGCAGCAAACGAGTGGAACAGCCGGCGGCGGCAAGGTAAGTGATGTGATAAGTCGCTACGACTGCTGCCTACTGATGCACGATTTCCTCTTTTCAGTCCTCTCTTAGCGGCAAGTGGAGCACCTATAGCCAGCAGCAACAGCAGCCGCATCAGACAGGCGTCTGGCAGCAGCAGCAGCAGCCGTCACAACAGTATCCACAGCAGCAGCAGCAACAGACCGCCGGCCAGCAACCATATTGGGGATATAATCAAATGCAGGGTGCGTACGGAATAGACACAAATCCACTTGAATGAAACAACTAAAATGTTGTCGTTTTTATTTTAGCTGGTTATGGAAACCAGCAAGCCTGGCAGGGTGCCGATCCACAGCAACAACAACAGTGGATGTCCTGGTGGCAGGTAAGCAAAGACATTCGATTCGGCACTTCACAAAAGACTAACTTTACTTCAATTGTTATCTTCAGCAACAGGCACAGGGCTCCGGCGGAGCAGCGGCCGGTAATGCCAGTGGAGGCGCGAGCGGCGGTGTAGGAGGCGTCGCTGGCAATAATGATGGCGGTGCCACCAATCATTATTGGTCTCAATATTCATATTCCACACAGTCCAATTCAGGCGCCGATAAAAAGTAGCAGAAGGCGTCATCCGGCACTCCCGCACCCCTGTCCACCTTACCAACAGGAAAATATTCGTTTGGACAGAAGCAAACAAAAAATGAACTAAACTAAACATTATATGATAGTTTTTAAACATTAACAAAACGATTAAAACAAAAATTAACATTAGTTTGGCCAGTTTTAAGCGTCTGGCCGTTTGGGCTAGTCCAAACAACCACAAAAGGCAACCAAAACCAATCTTGCGAACATAATACTAAACTGTGTACCATGAAATAAACCCCAGATACTATTTCATTTCATATTGGTTAAATGTAGTCTACGACATCCACCTCTTGAGAATTATATTTGGTTTCCATTTTCCAACGGGCATTTCTCTTTTGCTCCCGAAGAGCAATACACAGAAATATGATTGAACATTTTTTGGCAGTACAGTACCCATCTAGACAGTACAATTTGTTCTAACGTTTTATTGCGATTATTGTTTTGAATTGATGAACCAACCACAAACAGTTGGAAGCAAGGAAAGTTTAACAAATAAATCTATGCATTGAAAACGACTTAACCAAATATGTGTTTTCTTTTTTCATTATTATTGATGGAAGGGTGGTACCTACAATGTACGTGTACGTACACATGTATGTGGAGATGGGGAAACTCGGGACATCACGACACTAGCGGAATGTTTCTTGTGACAGCATAAACGGTCGATGGGATATGTTTATATTGGCTATGGCGAAGAAACAAATGTTTGTTTACAGTTTCATCGATTCAAATTCAATATTTTTAACTGCCATTGTAGAGGGTATTTCTGATTCTTTAAACTTGATTTCTCTTAACCAACAAAGAAACAAAACAGACAGCGTGAGCGATAGAAATTTGTTATGATTGGCTTTTTAAATGCACTGTCAGCAGCGCTCTGAGAATTATTTATACTTTCAAGGTACAATTTGGTGCTGACTAACATCGATTTTGGCAGGAATGGTGTCAAAGCTCTTCGAGTGATAACATTTATCCTTTCCCTTTATTCTTTCTTGCATTATAGATCTAAATTACGATCATTTTAATTGATTGAAATCAAATCAGAATCAAACCAAAATCCCGCGACTGGAATACCATTGCTTTTTTTGTTCAGCTGATTGCGTTGAGCGGCACAATTCTGTGCACGCTTTTATCTAGAAAATAAGGCAAAGAAATAGCAGGCCAGCCACTAGCGAAACGAAACGATTATCAGCTAGGTAATGATCATATATTTGCTAGAATTATACATACATAAATCCGCTTGTAAGTACATTCGTGTACATAGACATTCCCGATATGTACATTCATACATGGATGTACTACAATTGCGATAAGAATGCGTCGCTTGATGACACATACCAGAGCAGTCCGAAATTAAGGGTGGTTTCAATTGATTTTCCACAGAACGAAGAAAGAACTGAACCTCACAAAATGGCGGTGATTCAATTGTTCAACGAGATCGGGACCATCTTTCGCAATGTGAGTATGCCAACCCCTATAATTTGTATACCTTCGTCATGGGATAAACATTTCCTCTTGGGACAGACACCCACGTTTGCAATTGTTCTAGAAATATTCCTGCTCATTACCGTCATCTGGCTGCTCCTCCATAAACGTGGCGGTGGGCGGCGTCGTCGCTTTACCAAAGAGGAGGAGGACTTTATAATTGAGAACTATGAGCCAGAACCCTTGGTGGGGGATACCGATCCAAATCATCCTTTGCTACGCACCCGCTTGGTGGCGTCCAAAGTGGGCAAGCGCATCAACGTCGATGGAAACGACTGCCTCAATCTGGGCTCGCACAATTACTTGGGTTTCCTCGAAGACCAGGATATTCTGGAGGAGGCCTGCAAGTCTTTGCGCAAATACGGCGTCGGATCGTGTGGTCCTCGCGGTTTCTATGGCACTATGGATGTGCACTTGGAGCTGGAGGAGCGTATTGCCAAGTTCATGGACCTTGAGGAAGCTATTGTGTATTCCTATGGCTTTTCGACGGTGGCAAGCGCCATTCCTGCATATGCCAAGCGTGGGGACATTATATTTGTGTAAGTAATTTCTGAAAATTGGCTACAAGTAGGTATTTCAACAGCTCTACCTTTCCAGAGATGATGCTGTCAACTTTTCCATCCAGAAGGGACTGGATGCGTCTCGCAGCACGATCGTATTCTTTAAACACAACGATGTGAAAGATCTTGAACGGCTGCTGGTCGAGCAAGAGAAGCGTGATCAGAAGAACCCCAAGAAGGCTCTGAAGACGCGCCGCTTCCTTGTTGCAGAGGGCATCTACATGAATACGGGCGAGATTTGTCCGCTTCCCCAGCTCGTGGCTCTGCGCAAGCAATACAAACTGCGTATTTTCATCGATGAGAGCATTTCCTTTGGCACGCTGGGCAAAGGCGGACGAGGTGTCACCGAGCACTTCAATATCGACGTAAGTAAAGGACTTTTCATAAAGAAAGCAAACTTATCTCTTCGTTTCAATTAGCGAAATGAAATCGATCTGATATCCGCTGGAATGGAGGGATCCATGGCCACCATTGGTGGTTTCTGTGTGGGCTCACATTTTATAGCCGAGCATCAGCGTCTCTCTGGCCTGGGCTACATATTTTCAGCCTCGCTGCCGCCAATGCTGACCCAAGCTGCAATTTCTGCCCTGGATCGTTTCGAGCGGGAGCCGCAAATCTTTGAGCAATTGCAGACCAAGGCCAGGTTGTTGCATCAAATCTTTTCGCATTTCTCCAAGCTGCGCCTGTGCGGGGACGAGTTGTCCCCCGTGAAGCACTTGTATTTGGCTCTTCCTGGAGAAAACATCGAGGCGGAGCAGAAGCTCCTCACAGAGGTGGCCGATAAGGTATGGTTGCTCCTCTTGCAGTCTCTTCAAAATGTAGTCTAACAATTTCTCCATCCGCAGTGTATTGCCCGAGGTGTGGCTATCGTGGAGGCAGCCTACCTGTATAATAGGGAACGCAAGCCGGTGCGTCCCAGTATACGAATTGCCGTGAATCGTCTGCTGGAAGAGTCGGAGATTTCGGCCGCCTTTGAGATCATCGAGAATGTTAGCAGCGCCGTCCTTTAGATCGTACATAGAGGACTTGTTGCATGTTTCTGTGTGTGTGTTTGTGTGTATTAGTGTTAATTGAAAACGTCCTGATCAGTATGGGATATTTTAGTTCAACTATGATGAACCATCCCACTTGCTTCATTTGTCAACTTCGACCAGCATTGCACTACATTTTAATGGATTCCGTCTACATTTAAGAATTCATCGTTTATATGGCTCTGGAAGCAGAGATTTGTTGGTGGGGCATAGAATTAAATTAAATTTCTTTATTAAAGTCGAATCGAGCGCTTAAAACCTTTTGACTTTCAAACATACTACATATATTTGGAAGATGTAATGGCACTTGACGACAACACAGCATTATCTCATCATGTTTGCATATGACGCTTCGATTCGATGCCGGTTCAAATATGTCAACCGTAAATGCAATCAAATCATCAATCAGATCGAGGCCAATTAGGTCTATATATACTAAACATATATGTACTCTGTTATCAGGCGGAAAAACATGCATTGCAATCCGTCCGTGAAGCATTGCTTTGTTGTTTATATGCGCGAATGAAAATAAAAAGAAAACTTGCAATAACAGCTGGTGGTTTGCTCCTAAAAAAGCTCCCCGAGCTAGTAAGCTTTTGTATGTGGTGCAGGCTGATAAAGCATCACAGTTTGTCGCCGTCGTTCGTGGGAGCTATATATACATAGTTTCTGCTCTGTGTTCTTCTGTTTTCGTCTTCTGATTGCGCCTTCCGACATGGGCGACGCCATGAATGTGAAGGTTAAGGACATCGAGAAGCTATTCTCAACGGATGGCTACTTGAGGCCTTTCGAACGTGAGATTCGACGACGGTAAGTTAGTCCGCCCGCTGCCCGCAGGTCATATAATCCAAGGTTGGCGCCGGCTTTATGTGCGCGACTGATAAGCCGCACCTTACATGCCTGTCCACACCGCAATGCTGTTGTCCAGTGCCGGTCGCAGATGCATAATCATATCAGTTGCATATCAACGCCATGCATGTGTGTGACATGCAGTTGGAAAAACTGTGTTGGCAATGTCATTAGAAGGTCACCACCGGTGTTTGTTGCCACCGTGCGTGTGAATGTGCGTGTGTGCGGCGGGTGTGTTTGTTAAACTAATTTTATGCGATGTATCTGTTGGATCCGCTGCGTGTTGCCGGCGTGTTTGGAGCATGGATGATGATCTTGTCCTTGGCCGCCGCCTTTCCGGGTTGGCTCCCGAAATTGTGTCACGGCTGCTCCGTACTATGCGATCTTTATCTTTACAATGCTATGCAGATCTGAACTGTTTGTCGTTTGAGATTTTTCCCCTTGCGCGTATTGAGAACCCACTTCCTTTGCAGACACGGCGTACTCCAGGAGTGGCTGGACAAGATCAACCAAGGCGATGGCGGTATGGACCAGTTCACGCAGGGATACAAATACTACGGCCTGCACTTTCAGCCGGACAACTCGGTGATTGCTCGTGAGTGGGCACCGGGCGCCAAGAATGTCTATCTGGCAGGCGACTTCAGTAAGTAGGAGGACACTTGTCCCAGATGTGGCCAACAGAACTAATGATTGCCCCACCTCCCCCCACAGACAACTGGCACTGGGAGTCGCATCCCTTCAGGAAACTTGACTTTGGCAAGTGGGAACTGCATTTGCCCCCCAATGCAGACGGCAGTCCACAGATCAAGCATCTGAGCGAGATTAAGATCATCATACGGAACCATTCTGACCATTTGCTGGATCGCCTGTCGCCCTGGGCCAAGTATGTGGTGCAGCCGCCCAAGGAGGCCAACCAGGGAGTTAACTACAAGCAGTACGTGTGGCAGCCACCAGAATCGGAGCGCTACCAGCGCCAGCATTCCCGTCCAGCCAGGCCCAAGTCCTTGAGGATTTACGAGTGCCATGTGGGCATTGCGTCGCAGGAGCCACGCGTGGGCACCTACGATGAGTTTGCCGATCGCATTGTGCCCCGCATCAAGCGGCAGGGGTATAACTGCATCCAGGTGATGGCCGTCATGGAGCACGCCTACTACGCCAGCTTTGGCTACCAGGTGACCAGCTTCTATGCCGCGTCCAGCCGATGCGGCAATCCGGAGCAGCTGAAGCGAATGATTGATGTGGCCCATTCCCAAGGCCTCTACGTCCTGTTGGATGTGGTCCACTCGCATGCTTCGAAGAATGTGCAGGATGGATTGAACCAGTTTGACGGCACCAACAGCTGCTTCTTCCACGACGGAGCCCGTGGCGAGCACTCCCTGTGGGACAGTCGTCTGTTCAACTATGTGGAGTACGAAGTGCTGCGTTTCCTGCTGTCCAACCTGCGCTGGTGGCACGACGAGTACAACTTTGATGGCTACCGCTTCGATGGCGTCACCTCAATGCTGTACCATTCGCGGGGCATTGGCGAGGGCTTCAGCGGCGACTACAATGAGTACTTTGGCCTGAATGTCGACACGGATGCCCTCAACTATCTGGGCCTGGCCAATCATATGCTGCACACGCTGGACCCAGAGGTTATCACCATTGCGGAGGTAAGTCGGTCCCTAGCGCTGCTGCTGGTCTGACCGCTGGCTAATTTCCTTTCAAATTTCCATCCTCTGTAGGATGTCTCGGGAATGCCAACGCTGTGCCGTCCCGTCTCGGAGGGAGGCATTGGTTTCGACTATCGCCTGGGCATGGCCATACCGGACAAGTGGATAGAGCTGCTCAAGGAGCAGAGCGACGACCAGTGGAGCATGGGGGACGTGGTACACACCCTAACCAATCGCCGCTGGATGGAGAACACGGTGGCGTACGCAGAGTCACACGATCAGGCCCTCGTCGGGGACAAGACCATCGCCTTCTGGTTGATGGACAAAGAGATGTACACGCACATGTCCACACAGTCGGACTCCACTTTGATTATCGATCGTGGCCTGGCGCTGCACAAGATGATACGCCTGATCACACACGCCCTCGGTGGAGAGGCCTATCTGAACTTCATGGGCAATGAGTTTGGACATCCCGAGTGGCTGGATTTCCCCCGCGTGGGCAACAACGATTCGTATCACTATGCCCGCCGCCAGTGGAACCTGGTGGACGACAACATGTTGAAGTACAAATACCTCAATGAGTTCGATCGGGCCATGAACGAGGCGGAGCAACGCTATGGGTGGCTGCATTCCGGACCCGCCTACGTCAGCTGGAAGCACGAGGGCGACAAGATCATCGCCTTTGAGCGTGCCGGCCTGGTCTTCGTCTTTAACTTCCATATACATCAGAGCTTTACTGGCTATCGCGTGGGCACCAACTGGGCTGGCACCTACCAGGCGGTGCTCTCCTCGGACGATCCTATCTTTGGCGGCCACAGCCGCATCGATGGCAATGTCAAGCATCGCTCCGACCCGGAAGGATACGCAGGTCGGTCCAACTTCATTGAGGTCTACAGCCCATCACGTACGGTTGTCGTCTATGCCCGTGTCAGCGACTAAACGCGATTAGCATGAGCTCAGATCACTGAAATTATTAACGCCTAAACGAATTTCAATGTTAGTTATTAGTCTTTGGTTATGTTCCGAATCGGGAAAGCTACTACTGAAATATATACTCCCTGAGGTATAGTTTTCTACAAAAAAAAGATTCATCTCTTCCTGGAGCACGATTTTTTTAAGGGGTTCAGGGGAAAGATATCGTGATCATTTTTGTTGTGTGAGTTAAGAGGAACGATTAGAATGGATCTACAAGTTGAATTTAGAAACAATATTATTTTCCGCGGTTTTCACCTGTTTAAAAAGAGCGGGGTTAAGTGGGTTAAGTTCGTTTTTATTCTCGCTATATTTTCGGTACATTTTGAAAATGAGTAGGTATATTTCGGTATGTTTCTGAGGGTCCAACGGTATATTTTATCAATAAATCCGCGGTCACACTATCAGACTTCAGCCGGCAGTCACCGCGTTTTTTGACGACTTAAATTTAAAGATGAATTTCTACGTTTGTCTTCTCCACGAGTGCACTAATAGCATACCAAAACAAATACAATATGCCAATGCTAACAACTACAATGTGGTGGCCACACCGATCAACGCCAATATGGTGCCCCTGGACCCATATGAGACGGACCCCACATACCCGGGCACGTTACTGAACGCCGTCGACTGGAACTCGAAGATGATTTTCATGCTGTCCGATGTGGATGTCGATTCCCCGAGCCCCAAGCTACGCGAGCATTCCAAACAGATCCTCCTCCGAGATATAGCATGGGCGGAGCATTTGCAGAATGTTGGCAGCATGATGAAGCGATTGCGGGGACCAAATATCGACAATCTGGCCGAGATCGTAAAGGCCAAAACGAAAGGTGATGAACGAAAGCCTCCAAAAACCGAATCAAATTTAAAATGTATCCGTTCGATTTCCATTCAGGAAACTGGTTTATACAGGTACCCATCAGCAACCCAGAGATGGGTAGCTTCGAGCATCGCAAAGACGCCACAGATGCGGACATAGCCGCGGCGGATGCGAATGATCCATGGACTTGGTGGAATAGCCTGCGCTTTGCCGTCAAGCACAGCAGCAAAGTGAAAGTTGTAATTGAGCTGAAGGACTTGGATCTTCCCAGTAAGGAGACGGTTCGTCGATGGCTAGGCGAGCCCATCGAAGCAATTATCGTTCCGTCTACTCTGTTCATCCGAAACAAATCCAACTACCATGTCCTGCAGAAGCAGTGGCAGATAATCATTGGCCTTTTTCTGGCGGCACGGGCCAACATAATAGTCTCCGCCAATCCCAATGACATGTTCATTTCCCAGTACGCCGATTATTTAAGAAAGCTCGCCAATGACAACAATGACAGCCACATTCTGAACAGGTAGGTGGAGTAGAATCACATCATACGCACGCTAAACCCTTTCCCCCATTAGCTATGAAAACGTTCTGGAGATACCACTGCAACCGCTCTGCGATAATCTGGATAGCTATACATACGAGGTGTTCGAGTCGGATCCGGTGAAGTATAAACTCTACCAGAACGCGGTTCAAGCGGCCCTCATCGATCGAGTAAGCGAAAAAGATGCCCCAAACAAGCTGGTAAGATAAGTTCACTTTAATTGTGCTCAAAATTCCCATTAATCCATGACATTCAATCTGCAGACCGTTGTGATGTTGCTGGGTGGAGGACGCGGTCCTATTGCGAGGGCCATTTTCAATGCCTCGGAACTGACAAAGCGAAAGGTGAGGCTCTACATCATCGAAAAGAATACCAGTGCCATTCGCACCCTTTCCCATATGGTAAAGACGCTTTGGGAGGACAAAGGTAAGCAACAGAGAGTAAAAACCGGATATAAGTAAACCTAATTTTAATTCTAATTTAGATGTGCACATATTCTCCAAGGACATGCGCGACTTTTCACCTCCTGAGCTGGCTGACATCCTCGTCTCTGAGCTGCTTGGTTCGTTTGGGGACAACGAATTGTCGCCAGAGTGCCTCGATGGCGCCTTGAAGCTACTCAAGGCAGATGGCTTAAGCATACCCTGCAAGTCAACGTCGTATATCAATCCGATAATGTCGGCAGTGCTGCATCAGAATGTTAGCCAGTTGGTCAGCACCGTTCCAGCCTTCGACTATGGCTATGTGTCACTGCTGAAGAACATCTATCACATTGACAATCCCCAGACGCTGTTCGAATTCGTGCATCCGAATCGCGTGGAGCCCATTGACAATACACGCTGCAAGGAGATCTCATTCACTGCCCAAAAAGACTGTGTGCTGCATGGCATTGGCGGCTATTTCGATACAATACTTTATAAGGATATCCGCCTGAGCATCAATCCGCTGACGCACACGCCCGGCATGTTCTCATGGTTTCCCATGTTCTTTCCCACAGTAAGTGATGGGGTGTGGACCCTGGTCAGAATGGCTAATCGCTATAATTGTGTGTTCTTTTCAGCATCCGAGGACTCTCAAGAAGGGGCAGACAATCTCAGTGAAGTTCTGGCGCTGCGTTGACGCGGACAAAGTGTGGTACGAGTGGCAGGTCAGCACACGAGAGGCCTGGGAGCATCACAATGCGGGTGGAAGTGGTTACCACATGCGACTATAGATACATTTAGGTTTACACAACTTGACCGCCTATGCAATACTTATAGCACCTTAAATAATTTAGCTAGAAAGAGAATAAATTTGGAACTCTGCAATTAATTTGTCTGCGACTTTTATTTAGTTTTATGTTTTGAAAAGTTTATAAATATTCTTAAACGTAAAATAGATGTCCTTAAATATCTGTGGGTTTTTTTTTTGCTTTTGTAAAATTTAGTTAATTGTTTTCCGTTTTCCACTCTTTCAATTAATTATATTATATGTATGTTTATATTTTATTAATGTATATATATATATATTTAAAGCGCTGCACATGATCGCGAAACGACATCTCTTTAAGCGAAAGGCAATATCAATTATTTTAAGTATGTATAACGTAATCAATCCATTTAGTTTTTGTAGTTTAAAGCGGAGATGGACTGGGCGGCGACGGGGTGCGTGTTGGTGGTGGTGGTGCATGGGTGGAGCGTGTGAATTTACGAGTTGTTGGATAGCTGCGATGCTGCACCACCGACAGCGCCACCGCCTCGTATGGCAATGGCGCCCTGGCCCGCTCTGATGGGCTTGGCGATTTGTGCCTGCGGTCCCCGTCGCCCCAGGTGCTTCTGACGCACCGCCTCCTTGATCCGATCCACTTCGTACTGGTAGCGCTTGCGATCCCTCATAGCACCCTCCTTTGCCTCCTTTAGCGCCGTCTCCAGGGCCTTTACCCGTTCCATTGTCGTGCGCAGACGCTTCTCCAGCTTGGGCAGCTCACAGCGCAGGTCGGCGTTGTCGCGCACCAGCTGTTTGTGCACCTTGGTCAGCTGATCGAGGTTGTTCTCCAGGAAGGATATCTTCTGCTTCTGTGCCAACGAGCCGCCATCCTCCTCGCTCTCCTCGTTGACCACATTCTTTCGGATTCGTTGCTACAATAAAATATTGTTTGAAAGGTCAGTTTTTCAATTGAAAGAAAGGTAAACTAAGGATGTAATGGGGCTTACCTGTAAATCTTGAACGAAGAGCTTGCGGAGATTGTGCAGTGTCTGCAGTTCCTTGGCCACGGTGTCCTCGAGGCCCTTGAGGTCCTTGCGCGCCTGCTCCCGTCGCTCGCTGGTGAGAATCATATTCTGCAGTTCGTTGGATTTCTGGGCCTCGTCCTGCTTGACCTTCTCGTAGTCGGCGGTCATCTGTTGGTGGGCCAGCAGCAGCTTCTGGTGCACATCCTTCATCTCGTTCATTTCGTGCTGCTTGGCGGAGATCTCGTCCCGCAGCTCGGACACCTGCTTGGTGTGGGCCTCGCGCAGCTCGTCCATTTGCGAGTCGAACATGGAGCGCAGCTCCTCGGCGCGCTGCTTCTCTTCGGCATTGACGGCGGACACGTGCTCGGCCGCCTTCAGCTTGGCGCACTCCTCGCGCAGGGAATCGATCTGTTCCTCGAGTGTCCTCTTCTTGTTCTCCGCCTCCCGCATCGACTCCTGCAGCGACTTCATGCGCGCCTCGTGCTGCGAGATGAGCAGACGGTACTCGCCCAGATCCTTCTCGTACTCGAATATCTTCTTGTTGGAATCCGACTGCTGTGCCTCCATGTTGGCGCAGCGCTGAGCAATGTTTTTCGCCTCAGTCTTCATCTTGCTGATGTACAGGCGGGCCATGGTGAAGTCCTCCTCCACTTTGGTGGCATCTGTGCCGGCTAGGGTGCTCATCTTAAGGTCGATGGCGGAGTCGCCGGGGGCAATGGCCTGGCCCACCTCACCGAGATCGCGCAGCAGGTTGGTCAGCATCTCAGTGATGCGCTTCTTCTGGTGCGAGGACATGTCCTTGAGCTGCTGCAGCTCCGTGGAGGTGGTACTGAACACACTCTGCTTTTGCTGCAGCTCTTCGTTGAGGGCATCGATGTCCTTGTTCTTGTTCTCGATCTCCTGCGATTTCTGATCATAGTTGACAGCCAGCTCCTCGAGGGCCTGCAGCACTTCCTTAACCTCTTCCTTGGCAGACTCGTTCTCCTGCTGGATGCGCGCCATCTCCGACTGCAGAGCCTCATACTCCCGCCGGGCATTGGCTATCAGCTCCTCCTGCTCCATGACCTGCTCCTTCATCTGCTCGGCATACTGGCTCTGCTGGTTAATCTCCTCATCCTTGTCGTCCAGCTGCTGGTAAAGACGTTCGCACTCCGTGGCCAGGCGAGCCCGTTCATCGGCGGCCACCGACGCGGACATATTGGCTAGGGCCGCCGTCCTCTGAGCGGCGCTGGCCGCTTCGGCGGCCTTCTGCTGCGCTGCCTCCACCTCCAGATTGGGCGTGCTGGCCTCCATGAGATCTTCCATGTTAATTTGCTCCTCGGCCTTGACCGTCTCTCCCGCCCGCCAACGGGCCAGCTCTATCTCCAGCTTCTCCACCTTGCCCTTGAGGCGCCCGTTCTTCTCCTTCTCCTTTTCGTACCGCCGCTTCCACTCTTCGGCGGTGAGCTCCTCGTTCACGCAGACCACATTCTTCACAGTCTTGGCGCGCCGGCCAAAGTCCAGCGTAGACTTCGTCTCGGACTCGTTGAAGCTGGCCGGAGAGCAGCAGATGACAATGGTTGTGCGTGCGTTGCCTCCCAGCGACTCCTGCAGGATGCGCGTCAGCTTCGAGTCGCGATAGGGTATGTGCGTTTTGTTGCCATCAGCCAGCGCAGAGATCACGTTGCCCAACGCCGACAGCGACTTGTTGATGTTCTTCGCCTCGTCGAGCACAGTTCCCTCCGCTCCTGTCTTGGAAACCTTCTCGGAACCGGCCAAATCGACCAGATATAGTTTACCCGACAGTTTCTTCTGATTCTCCAGATTCTCCTGCTTCACATTGATCAAAAATACTGAGTGGGATCGAGAGGAGTGCTCGTTCATGTCTAAAAAGGATGAATCGTTTTAGAATTGGTAGCTCCACTAGCACAAGCCCATTTCCCCACTCACTTGTTACGGCAATATGACGATTCGATTTGCCCTCTTCGATCACCTCAAATACTTCCTCTGGCGAGGAGACGAACCGCTCCGTGGCACCCTTCACATAGGGCACTCGATTCTTGTCCTCGTGCACGCTCAGGTTCACCTTGGACACGTCCAGCAGATCCCGAATCTTGTCCATATAGATCTCATAGTATGATACCTTTATGTGGAACTCCAGATTCACCTCCATGGCGTAGATGTGATTGAAGATATCATTGACGATGCGTGGAATAATGCCCTGCTTCGCCGAGTCGCCAATGACGCCCTCCATTGTGTGCGTCTTGCCGGACGAGGTCTGGCCATAGGCGAATATCGTTCCATTGTAGCCGGCCAGGACGTCCGAGACAATGGACTTGGCCGCCTCGTTGTAAACCTTCTCCTGGGAGGCATTCGGCTTGAAGACTTTGTCGAACAGGTAGACTTTGCCCTGAAAAAGGTATGTACACAGTTGT
Source organism: Drosophila obscura (assembly GCF_018151105.1). NCBI lineage: Eukaryota > Metazoa > Arthropoda > Insecta > Diptera > Drosophilidae > Drosophila > Drosophila obscura. The sequence continues at coordinate 7,264,333 of NW_024542774.1, read as the reverse complement.
GTGTGTATGTGTGAGAGAGATGTATTAAGGTTGTTATTTCCCCTCCAAAAATTTCTCGCCGATCTTCAGCTTTTACCCTACCCCCGTGCTGCCCCACCTCTGGCAGCTTTCAAATCATTTTTGAACGCATGGCCGCGAAACGGATTGTAATTATGAGCATTAGAAAAAGAAAGAGCGGAGCTGAGATGGGATGGGATGGGATGGGAGGAAAGCAGTAATGAATAACGAGCAGCAGAAGAAAGAGCGAACGAGAAGCGTTAGTAATGATAAATTCATGCATACACATGTACTTCCATGTATGTATGTATTTGTATGTAATAGAGCTGACTTTTATGGTTCGACAAAAGAACTGGATCGCTTATGGGAGGATATATATGTGGGCCTATTAGTTTATTGCAGGACCTCCTTTATGTGAAAAGGTTCGGTTACGTTACGGCAAGTTCATTGTTTTGTAGAATAGCAGTTCATATAGCGGTTAATGAGCAGCAATCCATCTTTTCAACAGAACTAGTTCGCTGGTGGCAACATAACTGGTAATGGAAACTATTGTTGTTGCTAAACGAATTTCTGGGAAAATGTTCGTTTACAGGTGGAGTTATGGTGAAAATTCAATGTTTCCACAATACAGTAATACAGTGCAAGTATGTACATACATATATTGTTTATGAGCGCCAAAAACCAGCGAATTCCATTGCCCTATGTTCCCCTCTCTGTGTGGTTTGCGTGTGCATGAGTCACTGTTGCTGGTGCTGGTGGAGTGGAGTGTGGCGGCAGCTGGTGGCAATGGGAGGGCACACAAACACACACACACATCCATACTAAAGACACAGGGGGCAGGTACAATGTAAGTGAGGTAAGCATAGAAGGCGGACTGGATGGAACTCCAGACGTCGAGCCGCTGCTGCAGAGAAGGTTACCAATGCAAATTTCTGTGGATTGGACATAAGTGGAACTGAACTTGTGGGTGGGGGGCTGCCTTGCTTTCGGCTTTTCTTCTTTGACGTTCCCTAACAGTAGACACACACAAACACACCCCGTTTCACTCTCCCTCTTCCTCACACTCTCTTTTTTTTGTGCCTTTGGGCGGAAAATCAATTTGTTGCAAAATATACTATTGATCTGAAGTAATTTCGGATTTCTTATGGTTTTCCGCCTGTGGGCATTCGCTCGAGACACGCTCACTGGATGTGGGAATACACAAGCTTTGCACTAATTAGCCAAAACTGCTCCAATTGGTCGACGGCACTACTGCTGGGGAAGGGTAATGTACGGAGCGCACGGTCTAATGTTAGGCATGACGTCATGGGCCGTGACAGCACGCAGAGATTAATGCATAACACACAAAGTAAAGGGAAATGTGTGTGCGTGGAGGAGGCAACACCGACGGTGGACTGGATCACTTTAGTTGTTAGGTGCGGTGCAACACTTACCGCAATAGATATGCAGTTCTCCTCGACATTGTTGGGGAATTTGACGACAAACTTGGAGCCGGCCCTCTCCTCACTGTCGTTGAGCGGTCGGAAGCGGCAGACAACTTTAATGCTGTCCTCAGCGGGAATTTCGCGCTCCGCGGACATCTTCGTAGCACTCTCTAGCTCTCTGATCTGGTACCGTCTGGCGGAATTGCGGCTCTAGTTAATTTTCGATCAGACTTTATCTTTGCGCATGCAGCTGTTTACGTGGTAATCGTTTGTCGTTTTATGTTTCGGTGTTGGGGTCTCGTTTGAAACTAGCATCAATAATATTGGACTAACAGCAAAGGTAGTGACAAACCCCACACGGGCAATCTGGTATCTGATTGGTGTGTTCTATATAGTCGGGCTCGCGAAAATTGGGCTCAAATGCAGAGAAAATTTTTGTGGTTATACGCACAGTTCGCGGAATTACAGCGGCGGTGTTTTCATTAAGCTCGATTGATTTTACGGCTTTGGTCGTTTGCACTAGCCCGGAATGATGAGGTGCAGCTGGTAAATGCACTCGCATGCGTTGAGTGTGTTGGAGTTTGTTGCAGTATCAATTTTATTTTCTTTTCCTATTTTCGCCTATGTCTTGCCCCCAAGCCAGTGTGACCGAACGATAAAATATATCGTCTGACCATCGGAAACCATCTCATTTTCAAAATATACCTAAATATACCGAGCGAAAAAACGACTTAGCCCACTTAGCCCCCTCTTTTAAAACAGGTGAACACCTTGAGTTAAACCGCTGAAAAAAATCCTTGTTTGTAAATTATTCAATCCTATTCATTCTCAATTTTGATTAAAGAAACCACGATAGCTTTCACCTGAACTGCGCTAAAGTTTTTTAATACCTATTGGTCAAAAATGGGTAAATCGGTCTCTCTCCATGATCGGAAACTAACTTTTATTGGACTTTTTAGAAAAGCAAGTTTAAATATAAGACGTAAGCGGGAATCAAATACAACGAAAGTCCGAATGAAATGTTACGACATTTGACCACTTCTTACAGGTCAACCAGTTGTATGGACATTTGTATACCCTATTAACAGCGTAAACGAATCAGTTTATCCTTGAAAAACCTCTCAACGCTTGACAATTTATCTAAATTCGAAGTTGTGTTGTTTGTTCTTTACGTACAATTTTTTTCAAGCACTATGGTACATTTGTTCTAAGCGTTGAGGGGTACGGAAAATTTCAAACGCAAAATGGCCTCGATGGACAGTCTAAGGGAGAAGAAAAATGAGCGCCAAACCGAAGACGAGGCCAGTACACAGCGGCTGATTCGCTTGTACCGCGCCAACCAGTGTCTCTGGAATCCCTACTCACCGGGCTACCACTGCATGCCCCTAAAGCAGAGCGCCTGGAATCGCATCACGCGGATTCTCAACAACGGTCTCACAACGGATCAGGTCAAGGGTCAGGTGCTCTCCCTGCGAAACTACTACGACATGGAGCGTCAGGCGATCAAGCGTAGCCAGCGGGAGGGATTCCACTATGTGCCCTGTCGCTCTATTTTCAATGACCTCCAATTCCTAGCCAAACAGGAACTGGGCGAGGCAGAGGAGGTAAGCACACATGTCCATATGAGTTGATCCAAACAGCAATCACTCCCAAATGAACCGCAGTCCAAGGCCATACCCAGCGTTCGCGACGACCAAGTGCAGTGCATTATTGATGATGTCATGCCCGTCATGAACAAGGACTGCGCGGAATGCAGGCGCAGTTTACACGTTGACTTCCATATACCCATCGGCGAGAAAAGATCCGATTCAATTATCTGTAAGTCCCTCCAGACCCGTTCTCCAATCCGCTCCCTTTGCTCATCTCCCTTGCATTGTAGCTTCTTCGAATAATAGCTTCGAGGAAGAAGAATATGACAGCTCGTCCTTGTATGACTCTGACCTCGAGACGCTGCCAACTGTACTACCACGTGCCACTTCTGGAGCCGATCGCCAGTATCATCGACAAGATGAAGAGGAGTCCAGCGACTCCTCGTACCACCACCAATCCATGCAACAGTATCATGGGAGAGGCGCTCGGGAAGGAGGACCCCAAAGATATTCGAGACCGGCGGAAAACTACAGTCACAGCTGCTATTACGGGCATAGGAGCAACCACACCACTGATGTCTCTGTGGGTGATGAAGAGTCGCCGTGCAGGGTGCAAGACATGTCGAGTCCAAGACAGTATGGTGCGACTGGGCAAAAGGGAGCACTCGCATCCAACACTCGCAGCCCACCGAAGCAGCATCAGCAAGTGCAACCACCCAGACCCAGATCTGGTATGGAAGCCAGCAACTGTGACTCTCAAGGCTCCAAAAACACTCTCTGCCGTCCATCTACGGGCGAGAAAGCGTGCAATGTCCTGTTGCTCAAGTTTAATCCACGAAATTCAACGCGGCCTCTCACAAACAACAAAACCATCTGTGTCAATCCCCCTGCCAACTACAGCGAGAGCCGAGAGGACAATCGAGACTATCGCGACAATAACACCAGCGAACAGGAACTTCAATCAGCAGCAACTCCAGTGTACGAGGACACCAAGTATTACGGCAACAACAACGAAGCTCTGCCAGCGGACGCGGACTGGTGCTGCAGCTATGACCGAAGTGCTCAATACACTCAGGTATACGGGCAGCAGATCCCACAGCAAAACGAGCCGAATGAGATCTTTTATTATCCGGAAGGAACAGACCCATACGAATATATCGAATGCTACTGTCCGCCTGATCAGCTGTATAGTCAGGAAGACGCACCGGTATCCAACCAAGGGCCAACGAGGCGTCGTCCGCCGCCACCGTTTTCTGAATACCACAACACCGGTCCGGATGCATATAGATCCCGTCAGAATGCCCGACCAGCTGCTGCACGAACGACAGAAGAGCTTAGAGCGTCCAGCTCCAAAGATATTACTGCATCCGCTCCGAATGTGCGAAGTTGGGGATCCCGTAGCTCTGGACCAGATTCCGATGTGGCCCAACAGTGCGCTGCAGTGGCTGCACAAATTATGAAGGATTATCGTCTCCGCAAATGCGTGCAGCCAACGTACACGGATGACGACAGTGATTTCTGCGATGAGCCAGTGGCCAGGCGACCCCAAAAAAATTACCGGACCGCAGAAATGGTTTCTGTAGAGTGTCCAGCCCGGAAGCGACAACAAAGCAGCAGAAATGAAGTGGATTCCGAGGCTTCAGCTAAAAGGCAAAGCGGGAGGGCGAGTACTCCCACGAAGGTGCCGAATTCAGGAGATCCTCAGCAAAAGTTCTTGGCCAGTCTAAAATCGAATTACGACAACCAGGGAAGGAGGACCCCCAATCAATACAGACAGGACAGACAACCAGGCCAGGACGAGTACGATGACCAAGAATGTGTTGCAGACTGCCCGGGAATCTCCGGGACTAAGGATCGTAGAGGCGATCGGTATCCACCACCATGTCTGTCAGCGCTCAGTGATAACAACAATCAAGAGGGTGGCCAGGAGAAATTTTACCGAAAACCGAGTCCACCATCACCAGCATCAACGCCCTGCGAAGATTACGATACGGATGCCGAGCAGAGTCCAAAACGGATTCCCCAGCGTAGATCGTATCCACGAGAGGAAGCCCAAAACAGACGCGCCCCACCGCCTTATCAGAGATCTGAGGAAACCACTTGCAATGAATCGTGCCCATCACTAAACCGAAATGCAATGGATGTGCCGCCAAGACAAGCTCCAAGGAGAACCTCCGATAGAGGCCAGTATAGTCAGCCTCTAACCTCGCAACAGAAGCGCAGGCGATCTGACAACATCAACGATTTACAGAGTAATCATAAAGAGCGCCGGCCTCCATCATCACGCCAACAGCAACTACGAGGCCCCAGCAACAGTGATGTCGATTATATCGAGTGTCCGAATCGAAGGGCTTGGTCACGCGCACAAAATGCAGAATATGCGCATCCTGCTGGCAGAAAAAGACGTTATATGGAGGCCGTCGAAGAGCCATACATGGCCAACAGATCCCTGCCAAACAGCCCAAACAACCGTCAGCCAATATCAACACAGAACTCAAATCAAATGTACCGTGGCCAAGGAAAGCAAATGGGTCCATACGAAGTCGATGAATGCCTCTGCGAGGATGAGCCGATGGTTCCAAAGAGAACTTCACCTAGGAGAAGTACACAAAACGACCGCCAGCCAGAAAGAACTGCTCCAGAGATAGCATCACCAAAGAGAAGCAGCCGAAACAGTCCTCGGAATGAGCCAGGTAGCCCAGAAGATCACCAGGAAGAGCCAACTGCTCCAAAGATAGCATCACCAAAGAGAAGCAGCCGAAACAGTCCTCGGAATGAGCCAGGTAGCCCAGAAGATCGCCAGGAAGAGCCAACTGACCCAAAGATAGCATCACCAAAGAGAACCAGCCGAAACAGTCGTCGGGATGAGCCAAGTAGCCAGGAAGAGCCAACTGCTCCAGAGACTGCTCCACGATGGAAAAGAAACAGCCGAGATGACCGGCAACAAGAGCAAAACCCAAAACAGAATTTCCAGCGGAGATCGTATCAACGAGACGAGCCTGCGCAGAATCCACCACAATCCAGAGGATTTGAGGAAATTCCTTGCAATAATGAATCGTGTCCATTTCAAAACCTAAATGTTCCAGAGACTTCCTCATCGATGATAAATAGTCAAGAAGACCGCCAGCCCAAATCCACACCGACTTCAAACAAAATGTATCGTAGCCAAGAAAAGCCAATGGACCTAGTCGAAGTTGATGAATGCCTCTGCGAGGATGAGCCCATGGTTTCAAAGAGTACCTCAGCTAGGAAAATTAGGCAAAACGTCCGCCAGTCAGAGGGAACTGCTTCAGGGATTGCCTCACCAAAGAGAACCAGCCGAAACAGTCGTCGGGATGAGCCAAGTAGCCAGGAAGAGCCAACTGCTCCAGAGACTGCTCCACGATGGAAAAGAAACAGCCGAGATGACCGGCAACAAGAGCAAAACCCAAAACAGAATTTCCAGCGGAGATCGTATCAACGAGACGAGCCTGCGCAGAATCCACCACAATCCAGAGGATTTGAGGAAATTCCTTGCAATAATGAATCGTGTCCATTTCAAAACCTAAATGTTCCAGAGACTTCCTCATCGATGATAAATAGTCAAGAAGACCGCCAGCCCAAATCCACACCGACTTCAAACAAAATGTATCGTAGCCAAGAAAAGCCAATGGACCTAGTCGAAGTTGATGAATGCCTCTGCGAGGATGAGCCCATGGTTTCAGAGAGTACCTCAGCTAGGAGAATTAGGCAAAACGGCCGCCAGCCAGAGGGAACTGCTTCAGGGATTGCCTCACCAAAGAGATCCAGCCGTGGGAACAAGCCCATGATTGATGAAGCTGATGAATGTCCCTGCGAGGTTGAGTTCAGGGTCCCAGAAATTTCAGCTCAGAGGAGTTGGCAAAACGAGCGTCCTGATGGCCGAATGGTTCCAGAAATTGGGTCAGAAAAGAGAATCAGCCGTCAGAATGAGGCCAGTGTTCCAGAGATCGCCTCATCGAAAAGAACCAGCCGAAACAGTCGTCAGGATGAGCCCAGGAGCCCAGAAGATCGGCAGGAAGAGCCAACTGGTCCAGGGATTGCCTCACCAAAGAGATCCAGCCGTGGGAACAAGCCCATGATTGATGAAGCTGATGAATGTCTCTGCGAGGTTGAGTTCAGGGTCCCAGAAATTTCAGCTCAGAGGAGTTGGCAAAACGAGCGTCCTGATGGCCGAATGGTTCCAGAAGTTGGGTCAGAAAAGAGAATCAGCCGTCAGAATGAGGCCAGTGTTCCAGAGATCGCCTCATCGAAAAGAACCAGCCGAAACAGTCGTCAGGATGAGCCCAGGAGCCCAGAAGATCGGCAGGAAGAGCCAACTGGTCCAGGGATTGCCTCACCAAAGAGATCCAGCCGTGGGAACAAGCCCATGATTGATGAAGCTGATGAATGTCTCTGCGAGGTTGAGTTCAGGGTCCCAGAAATTTCAGCTCAGAGGAGTTGGCAAAACGAGCGTCCTGATGGCCGAATGGTTCCAGAAGTTGGGTAGAAAAGAGATCAGCCATAAAGGGGAGCAGGAAGCAGGCCCAGGGAGCAAGGGGCCACCAAGAGCCAGCCGGGAGCCCAGAGAGAGGGCGGAGTCGGGCCCAACAGCCAGAGGAGTTGGCAAACGAGCGTCCTGATGGCGAGGTTCCAGAAATTGGGTCAGAAAAGAGAATCAGCCGTCAGAATGAGGCCAGTGTTCCAGAGATCGCCTCATCAAAAAGAGCCAGCCGAAACAGTCGTCGGGATGAGCCCAGGAGCCCAGAAGATCGGCAGGAAGAGCCAACTGGTCCAGAGATTGCCTCACCAAAAAGAACCAGCCTAAACAGCCGTGGGAACAAGCCCATTGTTGATGAAGCTGATGAATGTCCCTGCGAGGATGAGCCCATGGTTCCAGAGAGTACCTCAGCTAAGAGAAGCAGGCAAAACGATCGCCAGCAAGAGCGAATTGCTCCAGAGATTGCCTCATCGAAAAGAAATAGTCAGAACGGCCGTCAGCCAATGCCAATAGATCCATTCGAAATTGATGAATGCCTTTGCGACGATGAGCCTGAGTTTGCCGCATCAGAGAGAGACCGCATTAAGAACAATAGGAAGGATGATGAAAGGGATACCAATGCAGACTTTAAGATGGAAAATATGAAGGGAGTTGGAAACGATGTTGAAGAGCCAGAGAAAAACACACGCAAAGGGAACAGTGCGGCTAAGAATTATGTGAACGAAGAGAGCAGTGAATCCGACTACGAGGATGCTGTTGATTGTGAACGGGATCCCAATGAATGTACAAAGAAGGCCAATGGGACGGGAAGAAAAGACCAAGAGAATGTTGGCAGTGACAGTGAGTACTGTGATTTCGAATGTGGGGTGGAGTGTCCAAGTAGGAAAAACAATCGAAACGAACCTGGGAACAGTAAAAATACCAAAAATGCTATACGTGGGGATAATACAGGGCCTGAAAGTGTATCTGAAAAGAAGAACCAGATGAAAAGTAAGGTTGATGTGGATGACTCTTCTAGTATTTATGATAGCGAGCATAAAGAGGACAACCAAACAGACGAGAAACAGGCGGAGGATCCAACAGACGAGAAACAAGCGGATGAGCTTATAAAGAAGGAGACAACAGATGAGACTGAGTCTAAAAGCCCCAAGCCGGTAGATAAGGATCTTTCCATGGAGTCGGCCGAAGACACTCAACCTAAGGCTCAACGTGGCCAGAATAATACTGCGCAAGGCGTAATGCCCGCCCAGAGGAAGCCACGCGCTCAGTATGTTGCCAAGACATCGACATTGCCGGCGGGAGTAAGGTGTCCGCGGTGTCAGGCCATTGCAGCTCGGTCCAATGCGTTCCCGAAGTCGAGGCTCAGGTCTTGCTCTAACCCGGAAGAAACGGCAAAGAAGGCCATTCCGGCAAGAAGTAGCAGCGGTCCATGTGGCAGACCCTATTGTCAAATCAGCGGTAGGAGATCCATGAAACGCACCGACTCTGATGGTGGACCCAGTAAGCCCTTTGATTTACGCTTGGCTTCATACTACATTTGCCAATTACAGGATGATGATGAAGCGAATCAGTATCTGATTATTGTGCCCGAAGCTAAGTTTCGTAGGATAAGTGCCCACAGAGACTGCCCAAGACAAGAGTCTGCGAAGAGGGGGCCCTGCTCCCCGCGGCAGTGCTCCGGCTTCGAGACTTTGTCTTGGGCCAGTACCAGGCCCCCACACCAATCATATCCGAGGAAAACGGAGGGTCTCTCCGTCCTTGGCTCCTATCTAGTGCCACCAGTCGCCGCAGAGACCACCATGACCATTATCAAGCAGCACATTAACAAGTCGATAGTGGACCGCAAGCCACCAAAAGAACTCATCCAGAAGAACCCCAAAAACAGCAGCAGCAAGAAAAACGACAGGTCTCCTCCTAAGATGCCACGTAAGCCAAAAACCAAGCCGATGACATCAATGGTCCATACCCAAACGTCCATCCAGCGGCCAATCCATGAGACAAATTCAATCTTGGCGGAGAACCGCACCGTACTGCTCACCAACAATCCGAGCCCAAAGTCCAATCAAGAGGTAATCGTCCTGCTCCCACCCGTCCTGGGCTTTCGACCCTCCAAGAACTCTCTCGGCCTGGATGATGTGCAGATGCAGTACGTCAAAGTTCAGCACAGCGAGCCGCATATTAGTCCGAAGCCGATGAAAAAGCCAAATTTAAGCTGATTCCAAGCGGTTGAATTCCCTGCAGCATAACCCTCCAGCCATAGCTGTTATTTCTTCACACATAGTTCTCTGCCCCAGCCAATGTACCAGGGTATCATAGTAAAGAACAGCAACCAACCGAAGCCGCAGGACTCAGCTGCCTTTTATTCAATGAGATCCCTGGCCGGGCGACAAGAGTCGCGAGGGTGTTACGCTCCACTGCAAAGCGCGGTGGCAGCGGACTCCGTAGTGGGTCGGGGCGGGGACGGGTACGGGTACGGGGACTGGCACTCATTGTTTTCCTATCAATGAACTTTTCAGTAATTAATTTATGAGCATTTTCGAATCCATTGAGGCGTAACCAACGATCTGCTGGCCAATTGATTTCACAGGCATCTCACTGGTTTCGTTTCGTTTTTATTTATTTAAACTTAATTTAGAGTTAGGTGGGAGAATCACAAAAGCTTAAGTCTAACATCGCGTATAGCTTAACCGTGGCTCAAGTGGAAGCTGCACTCGCTTCCGCTTCCATTTCCGCTCCCAAACAGAGTGTAGGTGGCCGCATCGACATCCACGTCGCCGTTGTTGAGGAGGTCGCACAGGGCCAGAATGTAGGATTGGGCCATCTGCAGAGTCTCGAACTTGGACAGCTTCTGGTCGATGGACGGGGCTGGGACCACCTCCCGCAAGCGGTCGAAGGCCTCGTTGAGGCCGTTCATCCGTTTTCTTTCCCGAGCATTGGCCGCCTGGCGTCGTCTCTTCTGCACGGTGGGACTGAGAACGACCGTCTCTTGGCCGACCGCCTGGCACTCGCCCTCCGATCTGCTCGAGCCGTCGCACTTGCGCCTCTTGGCATGGTCCACACCCGCCTCTGTGCGCATCTCAAGGGCAATGGAGTGGGTGGCCGAGGGCAGCTCAAGGCCAGCTCCGTCTGCTACATCCAGGAACTGCCAGTCGGGAGAGAGGTAGGCGGCATGGCTGTATTCCTGCGTGGGGCCTACCATCGGCGTCAGATTGTAGTTGGGGCTGCCCAAGTACTGGGAGCTGTTGTTGTCCTCCTCGGATGAATAGTAGTAGCTCATGGCTCTGGCTTCTGCACGGCTCGAAAGTTCCACCGCAACTGCCGCGCCGACTTCTGCTGCTGCTGCATGGAACAGCACGGGCCCTCAGATCGGGAAACCCTCGAAAGGGATGGATCGTATGGGATGGGACGGGATGGCTTTACAAATATTTTTACCGCTGCGCTGACCAAGTTTGTGTAAATGGCCCGCAAATGACCCCTTGCCCCTCTCACAGGATCCTCAAAGCCATTACCATATCCGAAGGATCGTCAGCAGGGGCGGCTACTCTCTGTCGACGTCTCTGCCGCAGTCGCTGCCAGTTAGGGGTTAGAAAATACGCTCGCTCTTTCGCTCCCTTGCGCACGCCTACACTTTGTTCCTCTTCGGCCTTTCATTCACTCTTCTTTGCGCTGCACTGCTCTGGCACGCGTCATAGCTTGCCAAATTGGCGCTATCATGGCATGTGATCTTCCTCTCTTTTCTCTTTTTGTAATTTGTGACTTTCACGCTCAACAGCACACACCAGCCAGGGAGTTTTGGAGAGGGGAGAGAACTTCGACGAGGATGAGCTACTGGCTGGCCTGGGCCTGGGCCATCAATTAACTCGCTGCTTGAACTGCATTCTGGCTCGTGTCTAGTGACCATATGTTGCACTGAGCCCAGGAGGCCCAACTCCAGGCCACAGCCACAGCCATATGGTCAAGGCTCGAAGTGTTGACTGCAGGGCCAATACTACTGCCAGTAGCAGTCCTTGGAGAGTACAATGAATCCATTTCAGACACGACATTTGTTGTCTCGCCAGTTCTTGGATTGAACATCATCCCATTAAATATCTATCAAATAAATATCCCTCCATATGTATGTACATGCGTGTGTATGCATGTATTTATACCTGAAATATCCCATTTTACCTTTGGAATGCATTTGCAGTACTTCTGTGATAGGTGCAATAGAGACAGATAGCTGCAGAAGCTGGGGAGCTCATTCCCTGCAGAACTGCATGTGCCGGGAACATGTTTGCGCATGTCCCGTCATATTCTACTCTTTCTCACACCCACGCTCTTGCTCCCACTCTCTCTCGCTCTTTGTTAGGTTTGCTTAAGGTGAGGCCTTCTTTTGTTGACTCTCTCGCCCGCTCTGCATATCTACTATCTACGTTTGTATGCATGCGCCGACTATAATCGAAACTGATAGGCATTGATATTTGATTGAAGCATAATTAATAGTCATAGCCGCAAGTATTTGATACCAACAAATACTAGTACATACTTCTCCTGCTTGAAAAATAACGGGAGAGCGCTCTCACCCTATATCAACACACTTTGCGTTCGCTCTCGCACACACCGAGCCGACAAAGTCCTTCGTGTGCTGGCTGATACAGCAACAGGGCAGGATATAACGGGACCCCAACCTTCAGAGCGTTGCCATTCCCGAAATCATTCAGCTTCCATAGACATTGGTGTCCTCCAACAGGCGAGCCGAGTGGAACTGCAAGCTTAACAAAATCGTTGGCAAAAAAAAGTGCAACAGAAAAGTAATCGCAAAATGTGTGTCTATTTAGGAGCCACTGACGATCTGATGGAGATAACTTACTTCGTACTGTGCCGTGTCCTCGAGCTGTCCCTGTTCACCTGCATGATGATTTGCAACGCGATCAGGTCCAAGTGGAATAATACCAAGGCCATCGAGATGGCGGAGCCGTGACCCAACGGATGGCAGCACGACTGCATAAATGTGGAGCCCCCTGCAAATTCGATGGTGTGAATGACCTTATTCTCCCCTATGTGTGTCTGAACGTTTAATTAGCGATGCAATATCCCTAGGAATAAGCATAAATGTACTATGTGTATGTGTAAATGTTCTTTATAAGATAAGCATAAATGTTTAAGTTTTCTTAGGTGAAAACTTTTTCCATAGGAAAATCGTAAATGTAAATCATAAATGTGTAAATGTTTATCTGTGTAAACTTCCCAAAAGACACCCAATAAATTATTATAATTATGATTTGTTTTTTTTTTTTATGGGAATTTGGCAATAATATAAGAGAGGGACACCCTCTTGCGAGGGGTTTGATTTCTGTTGGGGGATTGTTACCCTCATGTATTTTTTTGGGTGACTTCTAAAACTGGCGCCCACATTCGATGCATTTGTGTTGCTCTGCTGCCTCATCCTACCCCTTTTATCCTTTATTTTATGAGGTTGTTTATGTTGTTTATGTTTTTATTCAAATTGTGCATGAGTAAGTATAGTTATTTTATTACTCTGCTTAGAGTAATGAAAATGAGAGCACATGGAATTTGTATTTTGATGCTGCATTCATCATTGTAGCATTGATTTTCTAGCACTAGGTAAACTATAATATCACACACACACAATTTCTCACAAGTAGGGAGGAAATGGATGTAGACCCAAGCGAAACTGAATTACGAGTGCACAACGCAATGGCAGAATCACCAGCAATTCCAGGGCCAGTCGATAATGATGAACCGATTATCTACGATTATATGAAATATCCCAAAAAGAAGAACAAGTTTGTGGATAAAAGCTTGCATACCAAGCGAAGGGTCCACTTCAGAAACATCGTTGAAATAGTGTCGTACTCGAGCAACGGCAAGAGTAACATAAAAGAGAGTGCTCTACGCACCGAAGAGGAGCAGGTAATATAGTAATATCGATACTTTACTTCTCAAAATTTAATTGCCATTGCCATCTAGTCCAGGAACCCAATAAAGCGCCGCAATATCTAACCGAACACGTACCAAAAGAGGAGTAGGTATTATTTGCTAGGCCGCTGTTTCGCCTGTCATCGTATAACTCGTTCCTTTTCTACGACTCATCGATGCACTATACCCCCGCATTTCAAAATTTACACCTCACATAACTCGCGAAAAAGTCTGTTGTGTAATTAATTAAATTTTAGTGAATGTAATTAACAAAGCATTCACTTTTTCTCGGAACTCTCCCCTAAAGCACTGCACCGCAACTTGTTCATGATATTGCAGATCACATATTCACCGGTATCGGGTCCGTCGAACTCGACACTCTTGACACCCTCGTCCATGGTGCGAAGCATCCCTTTCCACAGGGATTTGGCGCAGCCCTCGTGGCCCACATGGTTCAGTAGATCCACACAGGTGGACACGATGCCGTAGGGACTGAGGAGCGAGTAGTTGGTCAGCGATAGCTTGGTCTGGAGGGGCTTGAACACGGCATGACTGTCGCCCAATTCGATTGCACTAAAGAGATTGGCGCCTCCGGCAACACTACTGCAAATGGTGGCCAGGAAGGTGGCATAGCGATCGTTGGTGAAGATGGTGTCGAAATAGGCGGGATCGGTGATTATCCGGTGCACGCAATCGTCCAGCTCCATCAGCTCCAATTTGATGGAGCTGTAGTGCTTCGCGTGCATCTTCTGTGCAATTTCCACCATCGCTCCATCGGTCACTGGCCACTCGTTGGCCTTGTGGATGAGGGTGACGCGACAGCGGCCGGCACGGATCGCAGCCTTAAAGGCGTGCCGCAGATACTTTGTCATGCTCTCATGGGTGACCACGCGCAGGGCCTCCACCACACCCTTGACGGGGGAGTACTCGAGCTCCGCGTAGTTGCCGATGTTGTTCTGGGCTATAAACTGAATGTCCACGTCCGGGAAGCGGCACTTGAAACCGGGAAAGCTGCGCAGGCGCGTCATGAACACGTACAGATCCAGGTCGTTGCAGATCTTGAGGGATTTCTTCTTCGCCTCGCTATCGCACAGGATGTCCACATGGACTGCGGCATGATTACGCAGCACCGAATTGAAGTACTCCTCCTCCTGGTCGGAGGCAATACGCTGCAGCTCCACTGGCACCCGCGTGCTATGGAGCAGAGCTGTCACAAACTTGGCTCCCTGCTGGCCAATGATCGTGCTGCCCGTGAGCAGAGAAATATGGGTGATGCCGCCATACTTGGAGCGGGGCAGCGCGCTCACCGGCATGGAACGCATTTGCCCCTTTGCCACGTTGGCAGTGAGACCCGTGGTGATGACATATGGATCCGAGGACTTTGGAGGAGCATCAGCCAGGTATCGGCAGCAGCGATTGAGCTGTGCAATGGACTGGATCCTGGTGTTTCTAAGGCGACGCAGCATTCTATAAATTTGGATTCTATTGGATAACTGTATTAATTTTTTTTCTGATACAAATACTGATGTCTCTTCCAGGGCTGCCTGGCCAGAAGTAACTCGATGAGAAGAGCTAATAAAAAAACCAACTATTCCGCTCCTCACCCTGCACTGTTTATTGTCCGATTGGCTACAGATCCATTCCCCCTACTCTCCCACAATTCAGTGAGCCCAAGGGCTAGATGTCCCAGCAGAGAGATTTGTCGACGCACGGACAACCGTCGATGCCGTAGTTGCCGATGCGGATGTCCGTCTGGGTCTGCTTGTGCTGCGGCCCGGGCACCTTCCAGGCATTCACCTGGAAGTACCTATCGGGCAGATAGTAGGTCTTATACTTCTTGCGCAGCTCCTCGTGCTCGTCGCTCAGATACTTGGCCAGTTCGGGTGTGGCGTAAATGGCGTCCAAGCGGTATTGCTTTGGCCTCACCTGACGCAACGCCGGCACCAGCTGCAAGCGACTGTGTGGAAGGGCGGCCAATAGCTGCTCGTCCAGCTGATCCGCCTGCTGCTCGCGCATCTTCTGACAGGTATCGCACCGGCACTTGCCGCCATGGTAGCAGTAGCGCTTCTTTCCATCCTCGTCGACCATCAGCAGCGGTACGCACACGGGCTTGGGGCTCGGCTGCGGCAGGGTCTGAGTCCCATGGGACGCTTGTTTCGGATGCGAGTACATCTTAAGGCCAGTGCCGGCTGTGGAACCAGGGCAATAGAAATCGGAAAATAGGGCTTAAAGTACAGGGGATTTTGATTGTGAGTCTAACTGAGACCGAATGAACGGACACTCTCCAACGGACACTGACAGCAAGGGCACAGACAGCTGGATGGGGGATTTCAAGGGAGCTACTTCCGACATATTCAAACTTCGATTGAATATGCGCCGGAAGAGCTCTCTCCATCGTCAGCCCAGCTCCCCTCCCCACCCCTCCACTGTCCTTAACACAATTTTTTGGGTCCCCTGCAGTATACATTGTGCATTATGTCGCGCTCCGTTCGCCTTTCGATTTGCTGTGACATTCTTTGGGCGGCCCTCATCCGGAGGTAGTACTCCTTGAGTTCCCGCTGTTTAACTTCCTTGAAGAACTCCCGCATGCGAGGAGAGTCTGCTACAACAGCCTTCTCGTCGCACTTTGCCCTCTTGCATTCGATTCTAACATCGAGAGTTTTGGAGTTGTTGCTTCTCTTCATTGTCCTGCGACTGCTGTCGCCACTGCTTCGACTGGTGTTCGAGATTATGGAGTCATTTGGCAAGGTATCTTTCGGCTGGCTAAAATTTCTTCTTTCCCATTCGTTCTTCTTGCCAATGAGCACACCACCGCGCTCCGATTGGTCTGTATACTTTCTCACAAAGGTGTTGACCTTACTCAGCGACCCGGTCAGGGAGAGCATGTACCATTTGCTTTGCATTTTTTCTGAAATTCCCATTATAAAATTTTGAATTTTGAAGATAATACAATTGTGTTCTGAGTTCGATTCACAACAGTTATCATCATTATTTCACTCTTGCCTGTTTCGGAGCGGCCCCGATTTATTTTCGTTCAATCAGTTGCGTCTAATCTCAGAGAAGCCGATGAGAACACGATGTTGACCGAGCCGAAGCGTCCGAATGCTTTTTTACGGCAAACGATCGTTCAGTTATTCGCTGAACGCGACGCCGATCGGTGCCATTCTGTGTAAGATATACTAACATGTCGCTGATCGAGACGGAGTCCCAATGGCTGCGCGCTACCATTCTGCCAAAGATTCTGGAGAGCGGCAGACTGCTGGATAGCTACAGTGCGTCGAAGGCGGACACATTCCGGGTGGGCGACATCGATGTGGATGTGATTGGGCCCAAGGAGGCCTTCATGCTGACCCTCTGCTATCGGACGACCATCCGCTTTGAATACGACGGCGAGCAGTTTGAGCGGAAAATGGTTGTTAAGGTAACTATAATGTCGTCATATGTATATCGTACACACGAAATAGAAGTCAATTGAGTGAGCAGTGCAGACCGTATTTCTCTATTCACATCACATAACCGGTTCAGGTCTGGGATAACAGATTGTGGCAATGAATTCATCTTTCTGCGAGAAGGTAGCCCAAAATTCGAATAGATAAGATAAGATTAAGGTGTTCTATTCAAATGGTAGCTCCCAATCTCCAATGGTGCGAAAGTGTCAACAAATATTGATATGTTATCAGGGGTTGATGGATCTATAGATCTACGTTTAAGCGTTCGGTTAATCGAAAATAATGTCTACCAATGATTAACAAACTACCAGCAATCGTGACTGTTTCGTTTTTGGCACCCCCTCTATAATGCTGATATGAACTTTGATGTTTTTGTTGCAGAAAACCCCCATGGTTCCACCAGAAGTGTACGAGTCAATACAGTTTGGAGGCCTATTCGGCAACGAGATCGATTTCTATACGAAAATTCTGCCCCAGATACAAAAAGTGGCGGATGGAAAGTTTGCGGTACCCAAGTATTACTACAGCGAACTCAATCCCTATTCGGCGATTGTCATTCTCAGTGACTTTGCTGAGAATGGCTGGAGGGTGACCAAGGAAGGGTGGGCCTCAGCCTGGAGCATGCTCGCGTTGCAGTCAAGTATTTGGGCAAGTTCCACGGCTTTGCATACGCCATCAAGCACAAGAATCTGGAAAAGTTCGACGAGCTGACCAAAGACCTGAAGGAGTCCCGATATGCCAATGACACCACGCATCCCCAATACCTTGTGACGCTGCAGGCGAGTGTTAAACGCGCTTTGCAGGCTGTCGCCACTTACCAGCCCCAAGTGGATGAGGATTTTGTGAAGAATTTCGGCTTCTTAATATCCGATTATATACAGTACGGACGCCAGCGTGTGGCGCCAAGGGAGCCGCTGGCGACTCTCTGCCACGGTGACTATGTGCGGAATAATGTGGCCTACAAGTACGAAGGCAAGGAGGAGCCACAGGATATCATGATGTTCGACTACCAGACACTGCGGGTGTCCTCGCCCATGATCGATCTGTCCGTCTTCCTGGCCATCTCCGTCTATGCGGATGTGCGCTACACCCATTTCGATAGCATTTTCGACGACTACTGCTCGGCTCTGTACGACAGCTACAGGAAGCACGCGGAGGACGAGGTGCCAGAGTTTATGAAGTGGGTATACGCGAGGCATCCAACTGGCATTTATTAATGTTTCTTGATGGTTTTTTTCCCAGCCGGACGGAACTTCTGAAGGAGTACATCCGCTTCCTGCCCTACAGTGTGTCCATCACGGCCAGCTTCCTCTCCACACTCGTCGAACCATCAGACTTGTCTCCGGAAGAAATGTTTACCATTCCGGTTTCGGACGAGGAAGTCATTGAGCGCACTATGAAAGCAGGCGGCGAGATAGTTGATAGGGAAATCGCGCATCAGCTGAAGGAAATGTTTGAGTTGAGTCGAAAGTACAATGTCCCAATCGAGGATGGCATCGATGTGGATGCGTTGCCCAAGGTCTAATTAACTGAATTAAACACAAACAATTGTTACTATCTCTATACCCGATATACTCGTTTTCTTCTGTATATTCATGTATATTTACTCCTTTGCCGAACTCTCTCGAAAGATTCGTAGTGGTTCTGATTTATTCTCCAAGCAGCTCTTTTTTATCTCCCATTTCATCACGAACACGATCATATCTAAAAGAGTACAAAAGCAGGGGCACGGCATACGATCGTTCAGTTATTCGCTGAACGTGACGCCGATCGGTGCCATTCTGTGTAATATATACTAACATGTCGTTGATTGAGACGGAGTCCCAATGGCTGCGCGCTAACCATTCTGCCAAAGATTCTGGAGAGCGGCAGACTGCTGGATAACTACAGTGCGTCGAAGGCGGACACATTCCGGGTGGGAGACATCGATGTGGATGTGATTGGGCCCAAGGAGGCCTTCATGCTGACCCTCTGCTATCGGACGACCGTCCGCTTTGAATACGACGGCGAGCAGTTTGAGCGGAAAATGGTCGTTAAGGTAATATCGTAATTATAATTTGGTCATATCGTAGGCACGAAATAAATAAAAGGTAATGTAGCTGTAGCCCGTATCTCTGTGTTTATACATTACGATAACGTGTTGCTGTCTGCGCAGAAGATTAAATTTATTATATGGGTATATATGTATAGTCATTTATATTAATGTTAATTCAAGAAAAACAAAGATAAACCAACTCATGCGGAGGGGCAATGCATGTTTTGTTTTTATAGAAAACTCCCAGGATTCCACCAGAGATGTACAAGTCAATTCAGTTCGAATATCTCTTCGGCAATGAGATCGAGTTCTATACGAAAATCCTGCCCCAAATACAAAAGATGGCCGGTGGAGAGTTCGCCGCCCCCAAGTATTACTACAGTGAGCTGAATCCGTTATCGGCGATGGTCATATTAAGTGACTTTGCTGAGGAGGGCTGGACCGTTGCCAAGGACCGGGTGGGCCTTAGCCTAGAGCATGCTCGCGTTGCAGTGAAGTACTTGGGCAAATTCCATGGCTTTGCCTACGCCATCAAGCACAAAAATATCGAGCAGTTTCAGAATATGACCAAAAACCTCAGGGAATCTCGATTTTCCAATGAAAGTTTGCACCACGACTTCCTGTTAAAGCTGAAGACTAGTGTGAAGCGCGCTGCCCAGGCTGTGGCCACTTACCAGCCCCAAGTGGGTGAGGATTTTGTGAAGCAGTTCGGTCTCCTGATAGCCGATTACACAAAGTTTGGACGCCAGCGTGTGGCGCCAAGGGAGCCGCTGGCGACTCTCTGCCATGGTGACTATGTGCGGAATAATGTGGCCTACAAGTACGAAGGCATGGAGGAGCCACAGGATATCATGATGTTCGACTACCAGACACTGCGGGTGTCCTCGCCCATGATCGATCTGTCCGTCTTCCTGGCCATCTCCGTCTATGCGGATGTGCGCTACACCCATTTCGATACCATTTTCGACGACTACTGCTCGGCTCTCTACGACAGCTACAGGAAGCACGCGGAGGACGAGGTGCCAGAGTTTATGAAGTAGGTATACGCGAGGCATCTAACTGGCATTTATTAATGTTTCTTTTTTCCAGCCGGACGGAGCTTCTGAAGGAGTACATTCGCTTCCTGCCGCACAGTGTCGCCATCACGGCGTACTTCCTCTTCTCACTCGTCGAACCGTCAGGTTTGTCGTCGGAGGAAATGATCAACCTTCCGGTTTCCGACGAGGATATCATTGAGAACACTATGACATCAGGCGGTGAAATAGTGGACCGGGAAATCGCGCATCAACTGAAGGAAATGTTTGAGTTGAGTCGAACGTACAATGTTCCAATCGACGAGGCGATGCCCAATGTCAATTAGTTCTCATAATTGTATCCAATAAATTAATTCAACCTACTCCATTTCGAATTATCTTGTTTTTTTCTTAATTGCGTACGATTTTTGTTTTTCTTCAATTTCCTTTTGCACTCAGTTTCGCTCACCGTCCGAGCAGCTGATTGCCTGTGGTGCTGCCAACTTGTGTTGTTTTGGCGTTACGTTATCAGTCGCATGGGAGGGAAGCGGCTAAAATAAAATAAAATGTTTCAACCATCTCGACAGCAGATTCTCCGGCTATATAAACACCTCATCCGATACGGCAATCATCTGAAGCTGACGGACAAGAACTATTTTCTGGGGCGCGTGCGGCACGAGTTCCGGGACAGTCGCCAGTTAACAAGTCCTACGGAAATCGAGTTCAACTTCAGGGTACGTGCAGGTGTCTGGTTAGATATTTCATAACTAAATTTTACCTTTGCGCAGCGTGGAGAGACCCTGCTGAAGAAGGGACGCATACTGTAGGGATGATACGAGCCTTGGTTTCCCGGTTGGCTCTTCCTCCACTGGCTGTGCGCAGCAAGTCCACTGCTAACTTGGATTACACGCGCTTCCCAACGCTGCAAGAGTCGGAAATCGAAGAGACCTTCATGCGCGGCAGTGGACCCGGGGGTCAGGCGGTGAACAAGACATCCAACTGCGTATTCCTGCGACACCTGCCCACCAACATCACCATCAAGTGTCACACACATCGACTGGCATCCAAAAATCGCGTAGAGGCACGAAGACTGCTCCTAGACAAACTCGATGCCCATTTTAATGGAGAAAACTCGATTGCGGCACAGATCAAAGTACTGGAGCAAAGAAAGTCCACGGAGCGGCGACGACGGCAGAGCAAAATGCAGGAGATGAAGAAGAGCTGGCAAGAGAGGGAGCGAACAGATGGAGCAGAAGGACCCAACGACAAATAAAAATCCAAACTAAATTTGTATGCTAAAACACAATCTTCTCGGTTGACATATTCGTGGGCAATGGTAAGTGAAGCAACTACCAGCTAGAGAAATCACCAAAACCGCCTGCAAGCTTCTTCCTCTTGGCTGCTAGGAGCGGAGACTCTGGTTTCTTGGGCGCGGCATTCAGTTTTAGGTACTTGCCCACGCCCTCCCTGTAGACCTTGAGCGGCTCATTGAGACGTTTCTGCTGTTCGGCCTTTTCAGCCGTCTCCTGTACGCTGGCCGCTTCATTCTCCCGCTCCTTGGCCAGCTGTTCGACGGCATCAGCAAAGGGATTAACAAAGACCTGGGCATTTTCAATTACAATATCCTCGATTGGTCGATCTTTGTTGTCCACTTCGATGTTTTCTATTTTTTGGAGCGTATCAAGGCCGCCAACGACCTTGCCAAATATGGTGTGTTTGCCATCGAGATGTTTGCAGGATCGATAGGTGATGAAGCTGGAAACAAAGGGAAGCAAAATGAGCAAGGAGTCGCATACAGTCGCATATTGTTCCACTCACAACTGAGAGCCATTTGTGCTGGGTCCCGAATTCGCCATGGACAGAACTCCCCGTCCCGTGTGCGTCAGGTTCGGCTTGAATTCATCTTCGAACTTCTTGCCCCAGATAGATTCACCACCCGAGCCGGTGCCTGTGGGGTCGCCACCTTGAACCTGAAAACGACATTTGGTTATTCTTTGATTTGATATATCCCTGGCGTGTACCTACGATAAAGTTCCGAATGGATCGGTGGAACAATACATTGTTAAAGTAGCCATCGGCGCAGTGTTTGATGAAGTTGTCACAGGCGCGTGGTATCTGATCGCAGTAGAGCTCAATGTTTAAGGGGCCAAAGTTGGTGTTTAGTCGCACATAGCCCTTCTGCTTCACCCGCTCGTATTTCACCAAATCGTCGTCAATGATGGCCGCCTCAATCTGAGAGACAGGCATCATGGCTGTGGATGTGAAGCTGGCGGAAACAGCGCCAGTGGAATAATGAGCCGCATTGAATTTGTCTGCTGTGCGCTTGGAGGTGGATGGTGCCTCTTCGGCAGGCTGATAGTCCTTTTGCAGCTGTGCCAAGGTCTCTTTTGTTTCCAGATTCATGGTCTTAATGCGCCCGCTGGCCGGATCTTTGCGCTCCAGCAGCTCCTCCTCTGACAGCACACGCAAGTTCTTGCGTATGTGGTGGAACGTGGATATATCGAACTTCTCAAGCTTTTGCGGATCTTGTATGGTGATGATATCCTTGCGCTGGAACGGTGTGTCATCCACCAAGTCCTTCCAGTTTTTGGTCTTGATATTCAGCTGATCAATGGCCTCCCAGCAGTAGACATTGCCCGTCGTGGCCACGGCCACGATGTGCGAGTTCTTGGTGAAGGGCTTGAACAGGGCGGGGCAGTGGTAATCATCGGTAGCGTTCTTGTAAAAGTTTAGCTTCACCAACGACTTTGAATCCATTTTCTGGCCTGTTATGGGATTGATCTTAAACGTTTTTAAAAACTTCAATATCGCTTCATACTCGAAGACATTGCCGTTGATGTCGCAGTAGGGCATCTCGTAGGGAGCCATCGTGATGGAGCAGTGTTCGTACGGCAACCGCTTGAATTTAACATGGTCGTTCTCCGCGGATTCCGTTTTCTTGCCACCGTACAACTCGCTCCACTCCGTGTACGTCAAGTACCTGTGGAATTGGGTGGTTGTTAGATTGATTGCATTCTGTGGTAAAAATTGATGTGACTTGCATTTTATCCTTTTGGTGCTGTCGTTTGCCCATTTTTGCTAATTTGTTGCTATTTTTATTCAAACAATAAAATTACTCGAAATTGTTTACTTTGCAATGCCGCCGTAGAGCTGCCAACTGTTGCCAATTGAATCGATATCGATTGGTTGTTGTCATCGATTCGAACAGCTGATGCCCACCAAATGGAAACAATACGTGGTTTGCCAGCCCTAGTTTAGGAAGGTTCAGTAAAATCAAACAAAGAAAGACGAGCGAATTTTCCATTTTACCTATACTATATAGACACCAAAGTGATATAAATAAGTTAGCCAATTGACCTTGGGCTTGGTGCATGATGTCAAGCCCAAATATTAACTACAGCTCCTTGGCCGAGGCGAATCCGTTTCGAGAGACCGAGCAACATGACGAAGCAACAACAAAAGCGGACGACGCAAAATCATTTACAGCTGCTGCGCATTTAGACCCCCTCAACGACCATGAGCCAGAGAACGAAGACACTCCACGCAACAGTGGCATCATGATACACATGGTGCCAGAGACGGGCAGGGCACGATGGAACCACATCGAGGACCTTGACTCGTTCTTCTCCCGCATGTACAACTACCAGCAAAAGCACGGCTTTCAGGTGATTGTCCTGGACGAGGTGTTCCAGGTGCTGGAGTTTGGCTTTGTTGTCTGGCTGCTCACCTTCGTGACGTACTGCATCAGGCACGACGTGCTCTTCGGGGACGCCCTCCCCCCGGGGAACCACTCCAAAACTACACTCAGCGATGTGATCATACCCACCGGGGAGTGTGTGATCAAATTCAGCTGGTTCGCCTACCTTATCATATTCATAGCTGCCATCTACTTGGGCTTTCGGGTGCTCAAGATGATCTATCACATCACTCAATATGCGGACATCAAGAAGTTCTACAACACGGCCCTGGGCGTCGAGGACACTGACCTGGACAACACCACCTGGCACGAGGTGCAGCAGCGCATTCGCAGAGTGCAGGCAGAGCAGCATATGTGCATTGACAAGGAGTCCCTCACGGAGCTGGACATCTACCATCGCGTGCTGCGGTTCAAGAACTATCTGGTGGCCCTGATGAACAAGCAGCTGCTGCCCGTGCGCTTCCACCTGCCGTTTCTGGGCGAGATATGCTCCCTCAGCCGGGGGATGCTGTTCAACATCGACTTCATCCTGTTCCGTGGGCCCGGATCGCCCTTCCAGAACAACTGGCAGCTGAGGGACGAGTTCGCGGTGAGAAGTAACCAAACGGAGTTGGCCCAGCGCCTGTCCAAGCTAATACTGGGCGTGGCCCTGGTCAATCTCCTACTGGCACCTGTGATCTTCATCTGGCAGCTCATCTACTTTAGTTTCTCCTACGCCAACATCCTGCGGAAGGACCCAAGTGCGTTGGGTCTGCGGACCTGGTCCAACTACGGACGCCTCTATCTGCGCCACTTCAACGAGCTGGATCACGAGCTCGATGCGAGACTGAACCGCGCCTACGAGTATGCCGACCGCTACCTCAGTTCCTTCTCCTCCCCGCTGGCCGCTGTGATAGCCCGCAATCTGCTGTTCGTGAGCGGAGGCATTCTGCTGCTGATACTGGCCTTTGGCATCTACGAGGAGCACGTCTTCCAGGTGGAGCATGTCCTCAGCATCATAGCCGTTCTCACTGTGGTGGGCGTCGTCTGCCGCACCCTGATTCCCGACGAGAACATGATCTGGTGTCCCGAACAGCTGATGACAGCCATCCTCGCCCACGTCCATTACCTGCCCACGGAGTGGAAGCAACATGCCCACACGGCACTGGTCCGCAATGAGTTCAGCAACTTCTTCCAGTTCAAGGCGGGCTACCTGCTCAGCGAGATCTTCAGTCCGTTCGTGACTCCCTTCGTTCTGATCTTCGTGTTCCGGCCCAAGGCCATGGAGATTGTCAAGTTCTTCAGAACCTTTACGGTCTCGGTGCGCGGAGTGGGCAACGTCTGCTCGTTCGCCCAGATGGATGTGCGCAAGCACGGCAATCCCGACTGGCAGCTAAACAGCGACCTGGAGGAGCTCGCCAAGCCGCAGCAGACGAGTCTGGTCGGCGGTAAGACTGAGATGTCGCTGGTCCGCTTCACGCTCAACAATCCCGAGTGGCAGATGCCCAAGGAGGCTTCGCTGTTCATCAAGGGCATTCGGGAGCACGCCATCGAGGAGCTGGTACAGGCCAAGACCTCGGCCATGCATGAGAATCCGCTCACCCACAGCCTGATCTCATTCGGCACCATTGGCGAGGAGTACTGCTCCATAGCCAATTCGGTTTTGGCCGCCCAGCTGAGTCCCGCCCAGATGGAGCTCTCCCAGTCCCTTCGCCCCGGAGGCTTCCCCGTCGCTGGCAGCGATTTCCGCCAAATGCTGCAGCAGAATCTGACCGCCAGCGTGGGACCCCTGGACAGTATGCGACGCCTGCGACTGAGCAAGGCTGAAGGCCGCCTCGAGGGACCCGCAGACACGCTCCTCTACAGCCTCTACGGGGTGGAGCCGCGGCTCTCCAAGAATCCCATGAGTGTGGGCGTGGCGGACATGTGCCTTAGCGCCCTCTACCTTCACGAGGTGAGCCAGCAGAAGCGCAAGGCGCGACAGTCGCGCATCGTTGAGATGGAGGACGAGCAGCCAGGGCCCAGCCATTGGCAACGGCCACCAGGGCCAGGCGGTGCTCCTCCGCAACCGCCGGCTGCATCGAGCGCCCGCCATAACGTGATTACCTCAAAGGCTGCCGAGAGCACACCGCTGCTGGGTAGCATCCGCTCATAGCAGCGGCCCGTGTGGATCTAATAATCTACTTAGCGCTAAGAACCCCATTCTGCTATTAGTGATTAAAGTAAGTTTTAAAGTCAGTGTGAATCGAAGCGGAGGACGTCTAGTGCATAGCTATATTAATACTAATACGAAAACGAAACGGAAACCGAAACCGAACTAAAGTAATCTAAACGACAAGCAATAAACCTAACAACGTCATCAAGAGTCTGCTGTGCTGCCTCCTGCATATCTCTGAAAGAAATAATAGTCAGAGATGTTCGATTTCAAGAGTATATTTCCAGATCTTGGCTCTCCTTCACGTGACACGCTGCCATCTCCACTGTGTGCTGCACACTGATAGATAGCCACCATTTGTAGGCATTGTTGGCACACCACACAGCACACAGCACTGCATCCACTGCCAGTGCTGAAGCTGAAGCTGGAACTGGAGTGGAGTGGAGTGGACGACGACGACGACGCTTCCAGCTGTGCTGCATCGCCTCGTGTGTCACTTGCCACACACGAACGCCATTTGGCGACTGGTGTTGATGGCATATGCAGAGAACTGAGAACAGGAGAAGCTGGCAATTCAGGCGAAGCCGCCAAGGTGCGTGCATATGAATCTCCCAGCGATATGGACACCGCGATACTCGGTACAGATGCTGCAGATCCCCGCCAGCTGCAGGAATGGCTCTGGCAAGTTTTATGAATTATGTGCGTGTTACATGGAGCTGGAACTGTAGCTGTAGCTGGAGCCCCTGTTTCTGTGGCAGAACACGTTGTCTCATTTTTCCGCTGCACGCCAATTTTGGGGGGAAGCATTGCCCAACATTACACGAATGTGGATGGTGTCTCATGCCCGTTTTGGGGGCATCGCGAAGAACTCTGGTCAGCGCTCTGTGTAGGAGATGGAGATGCAGTTGCAGTTGCATGTAGTACTAATTGTAGAGCTCATGTTATCCGATCCTAGGTGAACGGACAGCGGTGGAACGCTGCTAGTTGCTTGCTGCTGGCTGCTGGCTGCCGGCCGCTCAAAATGGAAACATTTCACGAGCCTTGTCAAACAATCGAATTTAATTTATGATTTCCTGCGCCAATTGGACAGAGACACCGAACGAGTAATGACACGGCATGTGGTAGACCCCTTTGGACCCCAAAAATATCATATCATTCACGATCAATCGATACGCAATTTGGGCACAGCAGGGCCCGCACAACCGACTGGACCGACTGGAGAATTGAATTGGAAAGGCCAGCGCGGGATTGGGATTGGGACAGGAACGGGAACGGGAACGTGAACGGGAGTCACTTGCATATGCGAATGTCTAGAGCTGTGATGGCCGTGGACCACCGCGTCGAGAACAGAACCAGTTCAAGATCAGGCGTCACTTTACATTGGATCTGGCCATTGAGTGCCGCTGACAGTTGCAGTCGCTTTGGAGTTGGATAAAGTAGCCGGGCTGCCATTTCCAGATCGCAGCTGCCATTCTGCAATTAGAGCCTGGCCAGTAGTCTCGTCGATGCGTTGTTGTCTGGCACGTCGGCTGCTATCAAACGTGTCTGTATGTCTCTGGCAGCGACTAATGATGATAGTCCAGCGTCTTTCGTTTCCCCATCTCTCTCTCACTCTCTCTATACAGTCAGCCAAATCCCCGATCCACATGTGGACATACTCCATTGGACCTTGTCGATTGTCGAGTGTGAAGCATCAGCGTCGCCTTTGATTGACAACTGATCAGCCAGCATCAACAGCATTCGGTCGGGATCATCATCGGCAATGCAGCTGCAACGTTTCCCACTTTTGGACACGCACGTTCCTGCCCTGCCTGCCGTGCCTGCCTGTACTCCTCCTCCTGCTGATACTTCTGCTGCTGCTGCTGCTGCATCTTCGGCTGATAAGTTATCGATTTTTTTCATAATTAAAAAACCAGTTTACTTTGGCTCCTTACAAATAGACTTCGGTTCCGGCTCCAGCTCCAGCTTGGGATGGAGGAATGACTTGGTTCAAATAGTTTAGTCAGCCGCATCCCAACGACGGGATTTGCATTGCAAATTAGGCGCGACTTCATTTCTCTCTCCTTTCTCCGGCTCCCGCTCCATCTGCATTTTGCATCTCCTCCAGCCCCTCGCCCCCCTTATCCGCATCGCTTCTCGATCTGCTTGTAATCGAGCCACGATTCAATAAAACATTTAAACATTAAACTGCTTTTATGCAAATTGCCGGCGTGCGCTTAATTTTCGATCAGCTATAGACTCGACTCAGCTCGGGTCTGGTTTGGTTTTTGGTCTGGTCTGGTCTGTGGCATCATCCGTTTGAATTATCTTTGCATTGCATGCTTGCAACACCTACCGAACCCTGCTCCCGCTGCTCCCCTGCTTCACTCCTTCCAATCACCTTGATAACATCTAGAGTGGATCTTCTACAATTTTACAATTTTGTTGGCTCGCTCCTCCGTCTAATGGCGGTGGCTAAAATGCTAATCAATAGCCTTATCGCTATTAATCTCGGCTTCGATTTACCTTTTTGCATCGGCCTCATCGGCTACTTGTTTTCCGGGAGAGCGACTGCGACCGAGAGGAGTGGCGGAGGGACGGCGGCAAGGGATCTGCCGATTCGGTTTTGCAATTCATTAAACATCCAATTGCTGTCGCCTGTTTGTAAATGTTTGTTGCCTGAAATTGCGAAATGTTTGTTTGTTTTTCACTCTGCGATCTTTGCGATCATTAGGGGGACTAACATTGCGCATACGCCGCGTGGGTCAACAGGGAGAGCAGCCAATCGTGTGATTTGGAGGATTTTCCACTCCACTGCTAATGCTTTCAGCCATTGCACATCCGAGTTGAGGCAGCAGGAGGATGCTCTTCCACTTTTCCCACTGATCTCCGATCTGAAATTGCATTCTTTGGGCCCATTAATTTTGGCTCAAGCCCTCCAGTTGCAGGTCATTGGCTGGGTTAGGATGGGGAAGTCTTTGCCATATTTATGAGGCTGCACAGCCGCTCCCCATAGACGCACAGGCGCAGCAAAAGCTGAACATGAGCCTGCCGGGCGGCAACGGCATCTCCCATCTCGGTCCCGGCACCGGCACCGGGCCACAGCCCCGGATTGGCGCGTGGGCTGGGATGCTGTCGCCCGAAGTGGATTTTCTGTTCAACAAGTAGTTTATGATGTTTTTGTCAATTCATGGCAAAATTAATGACGCTGCAGAAAAGCACACGCACATGGGCATGCGGATGGAATCCGCGATCTGCTGATCTGACTGCCTGCCTGCCTGACTGCCAGCCAGCCAGCCTGGCAAGGCGTTAAAAATTGTTGCCTATAAACTTAACTGCAGAGAACTGCAGAGGAGTCGCGGCCTAAGCTGCAGCTCCATCCGCCATCCGCCATCCATGACTCTCTCTCTCTCTCTCACCGTCCCATTTGCGTTTGCATCTGCATTCAAAAATGCCATTAGTCACATTTGTGGGCCACAGTCGCAGGCGCTTGTAGCCATGACTTGTAATCTTTTTCCTTTTCCCCTGCGGCCGGGCGGACTGCAACTGCAACCCGTTTGGCCGAGTGCATGCGGTGGGGAGGGGGATTGGGCTGGCCAACACAAATATTTCTATTGCCGTTAATGGCGTTAATAATTTTGCAAGCAAACGGGAGAGGAGACGGCGGGCCACTTGGGCAGCGGGTAGGTGTGGATTAGCCCGCGTCTGTCATGTTGAGGATGACGTTACATGGCCGCAAGTGACAGGCGGCAGAGGCGAAATATGAAAGTCCCCACCACAGAACTTTGGGCGGTGGCTAATGCGAAGTTAATTGGAAAATGCCAGCCAAAAAGTGGGAAGCGAATCGTGGTGCAGGCGCCTGCGCTGTCTCGCAGTGCATCCAGATCCAAATGGCATATCGAATTTCACGCTGCCCGATGGTAGCCAGCGCCTGTCACTTGGCAGTAAGACTAAACCACGGCCAGCCCGATAGCAGCTGCAGGCGGCAGCAGCTTCCAAGCACATGTTCAACAAGCGGCAGGAGCCGGCAGCGGTAACAGGAGTAGTGCCCCCAGTCCCAGTCCCACTCCCAGCCTGACGACATGCGCCGCCGTATCCCATGTCTAGGAAAAGCCTAAGCAGGCCAGGCGAAATGCAGAAAGTGCAACTGTAATTCTAAATGGCATTCGGGAAGTTTCAATTTCCCTTTCGGAGGGATATCCCATTCACAGGGATATTCTCTCAAATTCCCATGCACTGTTGCAATATCGATTGTGCTCTGCTCTCACCACCATCGATAACACCTGCAAAGCAAAGCCCGTAATTTGTGTCACCTTTTAGTTTTGGTTTTTATTTTTTGTTGGCGGCTTATCGAATTGGATATTACAGTAGTTGTCTGCAGTTGTTGTTGTTGCAATGCCAGCGATATGGTCGCCATTTTGGAAATGTGTGCGTTTTAAGGCCGACTAATAAACACGCCTACCTGCAGTCCGAGCAGCCACCTGTGCGTGTGTCCCTGTGTGTGTGTGTCGCACTTGATCGGCATTTGAATGTGTTTGTAATTTGCAATTATAGAGCCACGCATAGGCAAAAAGCGAGTGAGCGAGATAGCTGTCCAGTGCGTGCTGATCGTGTGTGTGTGTGTGTGTGCGTGTGTGGTGAATGGATTGGGGCACTTGTTGCCTTTTTGTTCGAGTTTCGGTATTCGCTTCGATTTTTGGTTTTATTTGAATTGAGAGAGCGCGAAACGCTGACAAATTCAGCAAATGGCAAATGAAAAACGGCAAAAAGCGCAGCGGCAGCAACAGCAGCAGCAGCAGCAGCCAAACCCCCAAAATCGAAAAGTGCAGCCCCACCACCATACCAGCATACCACCACACCAGCACAATTTATTTGCGAATAAAATATGCAGCGTGTAAACTCCAATTAGACGCTAATTTCAGCCATAAAATGCAAATGTGCGTGCAGGAGTTTTGCTCGATTGCAACGGTGTGCGTGTGTGTGTGTGTGTGTGTGTGTGTGCCACATTCACTTGTGGGGCCTAAGGCTAAGATCGCGAGTCGCGACTGGAGACTGGAGGCAAAGTGAATGGAAATGCAATTAATAAATGGCTCCACAGCTCTCCCCAGCTCATTGACTGACTGCACCTGACCATGCCCCATGCTCCATGGCTCCATGGCTCCATGCCTCGGCCCACAGAGCTCAATAAACAATGAAACGGACGCACATTAGCCGCATAAATCCTTCGCCCGACAAAGACAACCCGCAGGGTTAGCGTGCTTCATCCCACTGGGAAAGAGAGATAACAAGAGAGTAGGAGAGTGAGAGCGGGATCGCCCACGACTCCACTCTGGGGACCTGGACATGGCTTTGGGCTACGCTCCGCTCCACTCCGACGATAATTGCCAATTATGCGACGAATCAAAGTGGCCAAATTTGGCCGGAAAAAAGTCAAAATAAAGCCAAGTTTTTATTACAATTTTTGTGGCCCCCAGGCTCTAGCGCTGCCTCCGACTGTGGCTCTCCTGTTGCAGTTGTTGTAATGAAGTCATTATAAAATATTGCGTCCATTGCACGCACCAATTGACCAAGCTCCAGATCCCAGCCACAGCCACAGCCACAACCACCACAGTCACAGTCGCAGTCCGAGTCCCAGGCTCTGACTCTGACTCTGGCTGAGATTGAGCTTCGCTCCAGCTCGCTTGGCATTGGCCATAAATTCTCATTCGCCCGCTTCGATTTCGTGCCCGTTTCCCAAACGCAGCTCAACCTGTCACGACAGCTGCGCCGTCTAATCTAATCCATTGACTTTTTTTTCTCTTTTCACGAATATATGGGGACTTTTTTATTTGCTTGCTGCCTGCCCTGGTTGTGGTTGCGGTTGCTGTGGCTGCCCCTTAACTCCTTTTGGGCCGGCATTATGGATGCAGGCGACTCATTAAACTGACGCTGGGCAGGCCATAAATCCGCCCACCCGTCCATATCCACATCCACAACCACAACCAAATCCAATTGCCGTTGCCCCGTGACTGATCGCAGTAGCTGACACAGGCATCGCCATCGCCACCGTCGATCTCTTGGAGCTTTATGGCTCCACTTGACTGCAACTGACACACACTTTGTTCAGCTGTCGCCCAGGCGGTCTGGAGGCCTCAGCCCCAGCCCCAGCCGCAGCTCCAGTCTTAGTCCCAGTCCCCAAACATGATCTTGCATTTCAATTGGGAGGCTGAGGCTGGGGCTGTGGCCACTCCCAAGGGCTTAATTTGGCCTGAGTAGAGCGACATGCGCCCAATTTTAATCAGCCACGCCGAGTGCATTATATTGATTAATGATTGCGGCCAAGAGATTTGGATTTTTGTATTTGGTTAAACTCAAGGATAAGCTGACTGGCAGTTGGCCTGAACTAAGAAGCACTTCTGGAAGCATTGATCCCGCAACCTCTCAGCACTCTCTTTTCCAATATTAAGTGGATTTCTTTTGATAGTTCTGCTGCCTTTTGTACGACCTTCTGCATTCCATTTCGCGGGTGTAGATTAAACATTTAATCTTCCACTTTGGGAGGATGCCTTCTCAGTCTGGCTAAGTGATATCTTCGCACACCGCCTGCTCCGCAGATCAAAGTCAATCTTCTGCCTGGTTGCCTGGCGGCGGTTGGCGATCAGTAAAAAACTCACGTAGCTCATGAGCAGCTTTTTGTAGATCAGCAGGAGTGCGAGATGAAGAAGCAGGAGGTGGAGCAGCCAGCAGACAGTAGACAGTAGACAGCAGCTAGCAGGCAGGCAGGCAGTAGCTGGTTTGCCAGCCTATGGGCGGTACTTAAACGCACTTACTCATTCGCACAGAGACACACACACACACACACACACACACACACACGCACATCGGGCAGGCAGATATAGGCTATCAAGATATATCTATAGATATGCGAGTATATATATATACGTATATATATCGTATAGAAAGAGCGCACTTTTTGCGCGTCTCAAAAATTGTTATTGCACATTTAAAGGCGTCATTATTAGCGCTACATGGAGGCACTAACAATTGCCCATGAATTTCAAATGCTCTGCCGGAGTCCCAGGCACTAATTGGACCCGGCCGGAACCGTGGACTGAGGGGAAAGGGGAGAGTAGAGAGTAGAGGCTGATCTCGCATAGCAATTGCATTTCTTTGAAGAGTGTTTTTTTTTATTTGTTGCAGAGTTTGTGGTGCGAGTGTTACCATTTTGGTTGCTCTTACTGGGTTATCACATAAATTGTGCGCACAAATCTTGATCTGCAAATCATTTTCGACAACTTTACGGCCCAGGCGGAGCCCGTGGCCAGTCTATATGCATATGTATGATCGTAACTTGGGTCCGCTATCTGTCGCTGAGATCTCGATCAGAGTGCGCATGCAACGATCCACGATCTCATGCAACAATATTTTCAGTTTATTTATCGTGCAGTTCGTTTTCTTTATGTTTATTTTTATTTATTTTTGGTTACCATTTCCTGTGGCACTCTTTAAAGTACGGCAAGAAGCGAGCGGAGGCTGGAAGAGCTGCACAAAGTCAGCCAACTAAGCTGACATTTAATTTAAGTGCCAAACACTAGAGAGAAGAACTACCAACAACTGTCTTTGGCTAATGAAATTTATGCATTTATGCGGAGCTGGGGAATGAGAATGGGAATCGGCAGAGGCAGAGGCAGGGGCAGGGGCAGAGGCAGAGGCTGAAGGAATTCTCATCTCCAGCATCAGCGAGCGGACAGAACGAACATCGAACGATGATCCATGTTAATGTCCATCAAATGTGCCAAGGGTAAAGCAGCTGTCAATTCGATTGTTGGACATGTCCACATGTCCATGTTGCAATTTGCAATTAGCCGCACTTGCAACGGATATGGCTCCAGCATTGGAGTCGATGTCGATGTCGTTGAAGGAGGATGAGAATGAGGATGAGAATGAGAATCAGAATCGGAATCAGAATGAAATGGATGATGGGCTTTGAGCTAAAGGATGCCCTGCAAGTGTCGCGATTGCGCGTTTCCCGTGAGAAATTTCAATTATTTTAATTAGCGTTGCGATCGCGGCCGCTTTATTAGGCGACGGACGGTGGTGTATACGCGTCTGCGTCTGCGCAGAGTCTGACTCCAAAGCCGACATCGATGTCGACGTCGGCGTAGATGTCGCATTGGTCGTCCCCGTCTCTTTGGCCAATTTCCGCTGCACGCAACGCAACGCAACGCTCAGTCGCTGCCGCTGGAATTCCAGTTGATAGCACAGACAGAGACAGACTGAGAGAGCGAAAGAGAGAGATCGTTGCAGTTGCAAGAACAGGATTCTGTACTCCTCTTGCCTGGTCGCTAGTCAGCTAGTCGCTGGCTGCTGCTCGCGGCCGCCTAATGACATGTTTTGGATAATGATGACGGGGCAGGAGACTACGAGCAGATAGGGGCCAGGCGGCGGAGCAATAAGGAGGCGGACGCTGCCCGGAGTGGTCTCGCCGAGTGGCGATAAAAAGCTGGAACTTAATTTAAATTGATGACACTGCCTCTCGTCGCCGGCCATTTGGAAAATTGCCAACAAGCGGCGAACGTTTGCCGAGCAAATCAATCTGCATGCCAGCCGTCGCAGCCGGTGCATGGGGGTATGGGGGATATGTTGCGATTGCAGACCACCCGGCGAACGGGGACTCCCGACTCCAACTCCATGTCCAGTTCCAACTCTGATACCAAGTTGGACGCTTAATTGGCCGCAGCGGTGTCAATTGCAGCGCCATCACAATGAAACACCAATTCCTAGACCCCGGGGGAGCCATGGCAATGTGACTTGCTGCTGGCGGAGAGTGTCGCCCCGCTGTGCCAGGGAATGCCAATTTCAGCAATTAACAATGGCCATAAAAATTGCTCACGCAGGCGGATGCGAGAAGCATACAGACGGTGCACTGAGGGATTACAGAAGATGTGGAGGAAGTGGAAACGGAGGTGGAGGCGGAAACGAAACAAAATGAAATGAATCGCGGGCAGTAACCTGTGCTAACAAAGCCAAAGGCCGTGGTCGAACATTAATCAGCAGATCAGATTGCATGGCAAACGTTAAGAAGAGCGAGGGAGAGAGAGAGAGAGAGAGAGACAAGACACGAGTCGAAATTCTGCTCCATAAAGACTTGCCCTTTGCCAGAGACTTCACTTGAAGCTGTGAAGCTCTCCCCCCACCACCCAACACTTCTCTCGTTTAGCAATCAATCGTTCAAGGCGCTGCAATCGAGCTGGGATGGGGTGCTGGCTGTAGGGACGGGGTGTGGAGTGGTGTGGAGTGGAGTGGAGTTCAATGACTCGATAACAATACATTTTTGTTGAAAGTGTCGGTGTCGGTGGAAGTGTTGGCCTAACCTTGATGAGATTTGACCGCTTAGAGCTGTTTAGCGCTTAGCCGTGGATTTGGCTGCGGCTTCGAATGTGGATTGGATTCGATTCGATTCGATTGGATTCGATTGATTGGCCCGAAGTGTGCTACGTTGAGTGGCTCGCGTATCCACTTCCTAGCCTGGTCTGGTCTGGCTTGGCTTGGCTTGGCTTGGCCCATTGCCATTGACCCATTATTATGCCGTTACCTCCCTCCCTCCCTCCCTCCCTCCATCCATCACAATTGCAATCCGTAACAAAGAGCCCGCAGGCCACAGCCCACAGGTAGTGTTCGGCTCGTACTTTGTGATTTGATGTTTGTGATGTGTGCATCCAGGGCGGGAATTCGGAAATAGACACGTTCCATCGCTCCGGGCACATACTTGGCTGTGGATGGGGAGGGGGGCTGGGGCAACAAGTTTGATTATTACACAACACGGGCATTGAAATTAATAATGAAAAAAAAGTGAAGACGTCGATTCGCTGGAAGAAGCCGCTGTGACTACAACAGAATTATTTGCACCTGCCTGGAAATGGCAACGGCAATGGAAACGGCCATCCCATCGCATCCCGTCCCTTATCGAATAAGTACACAAGCGGTGCGAATGAGTCGCGCAAAAACCAAATTAGAATATCAACCAAGTGACGCACAGATACGGGACAAGGCAATTGAAGCAGCAGGCAGCTACGCTCCGCGATAGGCAGCCATTTTACGCCTCGATATTCAGATTCCACATACAGATACAGATACAGATACACAGACTCCTAGCCCATACATTGTATGGCGTACGAGAGGGGCATATATCCATTGAATCCATTCTAAAACTAAAACACCAAAAACTCGCTCGATTCTGGTTCTCTCGCTGGGGCTGAAATATTGAAATATTAAACCGATGTTCGGCACGTTGTAAGCCGAAACGCGTTTTCAAAAGCGATCATACATACAGCGTCGAGTCTGGCAGGCAGGCAGGCAGGGCAGGCAGCCCCGCAGAAGCCGAGTCAATCCGATTCTCAGCCCCGACACTGCCACCGATCCGAGGCCCTCGTCTCACCTCATTCGTGCGCCGTTTGGAGCTTTCGCTTTCAGTTGCTGCTCGCCGCTGTGTCCGATTGGACTTATTATTAAAGTGCATATTGGCATCTCCGTCGTGCCTGAACCGAACCGAATCGTATCTAAACGAACCGAACCGTTACACTTCGATACGAAGCCCGAGGATAATCGAGATTAACGATAGACGATAGACGATAGATAGTGAGTGATCGAGAGGATCTAGAATGCGGTAAAGGTGAACTGTGGTGTGCCTAGTGATTGATTGAGTGATAAATCTTATAGAATGGATAACGACAACGACGCAAAGAGTCAAGCGGAGAACCATCGGGGCTCGGTGTCCTCGAACAGGTCCCTGGAAATACCCGTCACTCCGTCGCGTTCCCCCAAGAAGGTCTCCTTCTCTGACGAGCTGCCCACCACAACAGCGGAAGCGGAGCCCAAGTTCGAGTCGCAGTCCCCGGCCCATCAGCCCGTCCAGCCGCAGGCGAATGGAGTCAGTCACGTGCTGCACCAGGCGGCCCAGTACCTGGAGAGATTACACGGCGGTTCTCGCGATCATCCTGTAGAGGAAGTTCACGCTAATGCGGATTCAGATGGCGATAGCACCACAAGCGCCGCCGTACTCGACCTGGACTCGACGGATGGGGCTGTGCCGCCGCCGGCGACGACAACGACAACGGCCACTGTTGGCTTAGTTCTGGCCACCTCGCCCAGCATTCTGATAGCCAGCGATGGCAAACAGGAAGCGCCGCTGGCGAATACGAATACGAACTCGAACTCAAATCAGATTGAACATCAGCCTCAGCATCAGAGTTGGAGTCAGAGTCAGAGTCAGAATGAGAATCAGCCTCAGCAGACGACTCAGTTGCAATCAAATTTGTACATGGAACGATACAACCTCAATTTAGATAAAAACTGTAGCTCCATGGAGCTGGAGGCACGTCGGGAGAAGCAGCGCTGGCTCTTGATATCGGAGTGCAGTGCGCTCTTTGACGAGGGCGAGGGAAGGCACACTCGTGAGGCGTTCCGCAAGCTCTTCCTGGACGAGGTAAGTCATCGTCATCGTTGTCTCTATCTG
This sequence comes from Drosophila obscura, assembly GCF_018151105.1. Classification (NCBI taxonomy): domain Eukaryota; kingdom Metazoa; phylum Arthropoda; class Insecta; order Diptera; family Drosophilidae; genus Drosophila; species Drosophila obscura. The sequence continues at coordinate 7,227,105 of NW_024542774.1, read as the reverse complement.
GTCTCCCCCACCCCACCCCACCCATCCGCTGCAACATGTAGCAGCCTTAATTGTTGTATATCAACGGGTTTAATTACGTCAACCGGGTAGATGCCATGCAAATGGGGAGCGGAGCATTGGGGAATTGGATGGGGGGGACTCTGGGACTCTTGTGCAGTTGCAGCTCGCTGCTGGGCCTGACCTTGTGCCACATATTTGTGGTCATCGCGTCGTCTTGTGGTCCTTTACCTGATGCCAGAATTGAAAACTCGTTTTTTTTTTTTTTTTTTTTTTTGATTTGTGTCTCTCTTTCGATGGGCTTACATTTTTGTTGTTGTGTTTACTTTCGTGCTTTGTGTTTTGCTTCGTCTGTATTTCGTTTTATGGGCTACCCGAAAGCTGTCCAACCAGTCATCGCCGCGATGCGCTGCCCCAGAGCTCATCCGTTAAATATGCACATTTTTCATCATCATCTTTGGGCTCTGGGAGTCCACTTGGAGGGGCCGAACGGCCGATCAACTGTGACCAAACGATGCGATCCCATCCTCGATGTGCAGACAATGCTGGGCGCTCATGATCGTGCCATCGAATGTCATTAAAATATTAATAAGCGGATAATTAATGCAAAACATTCATCTGCCACCACAGCTGCTGCCGCATACTTTGAGTGGCCGTGGGATCGTATCGATGGGGAATAGTTTTAATTATGCTCATTACGATGCCATAGAAATGGGCATGGCATAGGGGGATTCTCCAGTATCTTTCTCCCTCGATCTTAAATCTGATCGCAGTGTAAACACTGGAACGAGTATAAATCTTCAGGTGCGGGCCATAAACAAATGCTTCTTTAAACAATACGTTCATAAATTAATTAACACTTGGCTCGAACCAAAGATCCAGAGAATGGGGAATGGGCATGGGTAGGGGGGGCATCATCCACTGGCAAACTGGACACATAAATTTATTATTTTACAACTTGTTTCTCGGATGTGCTTACAGGAATTCCAGCAAAAGCTCTTCCAGCTCTTCGATCTCGAACGGAATGGCCATCTCCTGCAAGACCGCTGGATCGAGCATATCAAGGGACGTTTAACGTAAGTTTTTGTTTTGTTTTTGTTTTTGTTTTGTTTTTAGATTATAGATACTCGTAGTTAGATCTCAATGCGCCCTGTGCCCTGTCCTCTGTCTGCGCCTCCTCCTTCTGGGGATCGGTGCTGTGACGGTGCCAAAACAATTAGCTCGCTTGCCAGCAAAAAGGCGAGGAGAAGAAAAAAAATGGTATGGACTATGCCAGGCTGTCCACTCCACACACACGCACCTTTCTGGCGTGCTCCAGGCATTCCAGCTGCGCCAACCAGAAGCCACCGCAAATGCCTCTTGCCACGAATTGAAATGCCAGCGCTACACTTATCCAGAGCAGCACCAGTCCAGTGCAGAGCAGAGCAGAGCAGCGCAGGCCAGGCCCAAGACATAGTCTGCCGTGAGATGGCATCGCCAATGGCGATGCTATCTGTGTTGTATGTTAACATATACAACAGCTAACATAGTCCGCATGCCTCGACAGCAACAGCTGAAGTTGAAGCTGAAGCTGGCACTCTGACTAAAGCTGCGACTGCGACTGGCACTGGCACTGGCACTGGGAATGAAGCTGAGACTAAGACCAAGACCAAGACTGAGACTAAGACTGAGACTGCGCCAGAAACTGTCATTGGGCTGCCTGTCGTAATGAAGTCATTCAAATACAAATATAGCGCGAGCAGCTCCAGCAGCGGGAGCGTGTTAGAGATGGGGAGCAGACAGGCGATGGGGGCGGGGGGCATGGTATTGGGTATCGTTAATGGTAATACTGAGATCGATCTCTTTGGGGTTTCGGTTACAGCGACGACCGTCAGATGGACTTTGCCGAGCAGATCGAATCGGTGGCCTATGTGATCTGCGGTGAGAACAGCAGAGTGAGCTTCAAGAACTTTCGCGACATCTGGCATACGCGCGGAGTAAGTGGTAGCCCACCAAGCAGCTGCAGCTGCAGGTGCAGGTGCATCCAGGTGTATCGGACATCCACTAATCCATGCCTAATCCTAGATACTGGACAAGTTGTACCGCCTGATAGACATGGACGGGACCAATCTCATTTCCACCAATCAGGTAATGGAGTTTATTTCGCATCTGACCAACTCCCGGCCGCGCACCGGCTTCGACAAGAGCTCGCTGGCCCGCCTGGAGCAGCTGTTCCGCAACACCGTCGGCAACGAGCAGGAGATTCGTCGCGAGGAATTCCAGAAGATTGTCACCTCCAAGAATGTGGGTTCACCATCCAAATGTATATGTGCATGTACCCTATGAGGCTAACAAACTTTCCTTCTCGTGTGTGGGATAGCCCTTCTTCACGGAGCGTGTCTTTCAAATCTTTGACAAGGACAACTCCGGGTCCATTTCGCTGCAGGAGTTCATCGATGCCATACACCAGTTCTCGGGCCAGTCGGCCGACGACAAGATACGCTTCCTGTTCAAGGTCTACGACATTGATGGTGAGTGAGGGTGAGGGTGAGGGTGGCGAGCAATGGAGGATCGGATCCACTGTTAACCGCATCCATGTCCATCCTTTGCAGGCGATGGCCTCATACAGCACAAGGAGCTGCACGATGTGATACGGCACTGCATCAAGGAGAACGGCATGGAGTTCTCCGAGGATCAGATCGAGGACCTCACCAGTGCCATGTTCGAGGATGCGGATCCGCACAACAGCGGCGAGATCACCTACGAGGCGCTCAAAAATCAGCTGCACAAGCACGGCGGTCTCCTGGAGAACCTCAGCATAACGTAAGCTCAGCGTCTGATGGAGAGAGAGAGGGAGAGACTTGAATGGTTTGTTTGCAATATTTTAGGATCGATCGGTGGCTGGTGCCAGTTGCCGAGGATCGTCCGGCGGTAGCTGGCAGGCTGTGGAACACGATACCTCACCAGCTGACGCTGGCCTACATGAAGAACAACCAGGTCTTTGTCACGTACCTCTTCTTCTACATAGCCGTCAATCTGTGCCTGTTCATCTCCCGTGCCATCCAGTACCGGGCCAGCAATGGTTTTGTCATCATAGCCAGAGCCTGCGGTGAGTAGTAGTTCTAGCTGTAGATCTCCGATACCCTCCGATCTTTAGATTTACGTTTCAAATGCTGCAGGACAATGCCTGAACTTCAACTGCGCCTGGGTGCTGGTGCTGATGCTGCGGCACTCCCTCACGTATCTCAGGGGACGGGGATTGTCCTCGTATCTGCCGCTGGACCATCATGTCTACCTGCACAAGCTGACGGGCATCACCATATCGGTGCTCAGCCTGGTCCACACGATCATGCATCTGTTCAACTTCTCCATTATCGTGATCAACGACCCGAACATCAATGCCGGCCACTACACGATCGGGGAGTGGCTGCTGACGGATCGTCCGGGTCTGTTTGGCCTGATACCGGGCTGTGCCAATCCCACGGGCGTCGCCCTGCTCACCATACTCGTGGTGATGTTCGTCTGCTCGCAGCCGTTCGTGCGGCGCAAGGGCAGCTTCGAGGTCTTCTACTGGACGCACCTGCTGTACGTCCCCTTCTGGATACTCACCCTGTTCCACGGGCCCAACTTCTGGAAGTGGTTCCTGCTGCCGGGTCTCGTCTACATCGTGGAGCGGGTGCTGCGCTACGTGTGGATGCGGGGCGAGCACGGCAAGACCTACATCAGCTCCGGCCTGCTGCTGCCTTCCAAGGTGATCCATCTGGTGATCAAGCGGCCGTTCAACTTCAACTTCCGCCCCGGCGACTATGTGTTCGTCAACATTCCCGCCATCGCCAACTACGAGTGGCATCCGTTCACCATCAGCTCCGCGCCCGAGCAGGAGGACTACATGTGGCTGCACATCCGCACCGTGGGCGAGTGGACCAACCGCCTCTACCGCTACTTCGAGCGCGAGCAGCAGAAGCTGCACAAGGGCGAGGCGGGCCAGCACATGCACGCCATTCCCACGCCCAGCTTCATGCTCCTCAACGAGACACGCAATCCGGCGCTGGCCGGCGGCATGGCCGCCATTGCCACGTCCACTCCGCAAACGGATTTCCTCGCCCGCAACATGGTCGGACAGGCGGGACCGCCGGTGCGACCTCCTCGTCAGCATCGCAAGCTCGCGGGCGGCAGTCCCCATGCGCCGGAGCCTGCCCCACCAGCGATGGGCGTTAATCGCATCCGGAGCATCAAGAAAACCCTGCAGCGAACCTTCTCCCGCAAAGAGCCCGGTGAGCCGAAGAGCAAGCCCAGTGCGACGGGCATGCTCAACGGCGCCTTCGTCGGCGACGGGGAGCGCGAGGATCCGGGCGGATTCAAGCAGCGGCCGCTGGAGAAGAGCATCTCGCTGCCGGACATCAGTGTGAAGATCAAGAAGCGCAGCCGGCTCAAGGCGTAAGTACATCCCAACCCACCCAACGAAGGTGAATCCCTAATCCATCCTCTTTGCATTCAAAGTCTTCGTGCCCTGGGCCGTTCGGAGTCGGAGCGTACTTTTGATGACAAGCGGGTGCGCCGTGCCCGGAACAACAGCGTGGGCCTGGCCTACCTCAGTCCGCAGAACAAGTCGCTGGCCCAGAGCTTCCGCTACATGCGCAACAAGCCCACCATCATTGCCTTCAAGACGCCCAGCGTGGAGGAGCACGAGTCGCAGTCGCAGCTGGCGATGGCGCCGGAGAACAGCGGCAGTCCGGCCAGCAGGGCGGAGCAGGGACAGCTGGCCAAGGCGGAGTCCAGCGACAGGCTGCAGATGACCAGGCTCAGCCTGACGGCGGACGCCGTGTCCAAGCCGCTCGAGGTATGTTTGCCGTAGCGCAAAGCCGTAGAACTAACTAAGATCGCCCTCAAACTAACAACCATCCAATCCAATTCAACAAAAAGGACAACACCCAAACGTGGACGAGCAGCAGAAAGTCCATTCTGCGGCGTCCCACATTCCTACGCACCCTGTCCACCTCCCTAACGAACCGCGGCGGCGGAGGTGGTGGCAGCAGCTCTACAACTAACAGCGGTAGCAAGGTCACACTCGATGCGGGCGTCATGGAGGTTTGGGTCACACCAACACACACACACACACACACACTCGGCCCCTCAGCCCGGGCACTAACCCGATCTCATTTGCTAACTTCTCTGTTTCTCCCCTGCGCTGATACGCTCTTAGATATTCATCGACGGCCCGTACGGTGCGCCCTCAAGCCACATCTTTGGGGCCCAGCATGCGGTGCTCATCGGCACAGGGATCGGTGTGACGCCCTTCGCCTCCATTCTGCAGTCCATCATGCACCGCTACTGGAAGGCGCGACACAGCTGTCCGCGCTGCCAGTTCGAGTGGGCCAGCGAGATCCCCAAGTCTGTGATGAATCTGCGCAAGGTGGACTTCTTTTGGATCAATCGCGATCAGCGATCCTTCGAGTGGTTTGTGAACCTTCTCTCCCAGCTGGAGATTGAGCAGGCGGAGCTGGGCGGCGCCATGGAACGGTAGGAGTACATAATTATTTCCAATTCCAATTCCTAGAGCTTCCCTGACGGGGTTTTCCTTCGATAGCTTCCTGGACATGCACATGTACATCACGAGTGCCCTGCAGAGGACCGACATGAAGGCGGTGGGTCTACAGCTGGCCCTGGATTTGCTCCACGAGAAGGTACATAGTATGCCAACAATCAATTATATTTCAATTCCAATTCCGTAAATTTCTTCCATTTTGTATCTCAGGGCAAGCGGGATCTTATCACGGGCTTGAAGACGCGCACAAATGCCGGACGCCCCAACTGGGACAAGGTGTTCAAGCAGCTGCAGGCACAGCAGAAGGGCAAGGTGACCGTATTCTATTGCGGTCCCCCGCAGCTGGCCAAGACGCTGCGCTACAAGTGCGATCAGTACGGGTTCTCTTTTCGTAAGGAGTGCTTCTAAACAAGCCATCCAATCCATCAATCTCTTGCTCTTGCTCTGTCCGTCTTCGTTGTTTCTCTCCGTCCATGTGTCCATTGCCCATCCATCCATCCACCCATTGCTAATCTCATTTGCATAAGCAACGGGTTTATTACTTCGGGTACGGTTCGGTTAGCTAAGCTTAGATGGCTATTTATTCGTCATATGTTGTCGTTGTTGTCTCATCCGTTACTCAACAGTGTCCCCGCCCGCCCCACCAGCTTGTAAATATCTGTAGCCACATACAATTATGTATATCTATCTATATACTCATACAATAAAGTTTGTTACTCGATGTGCCGTCCTCTGATTGCATCCAAGGCTCAGCCCAGTACATAATGCACACCTTTGCAGGTGGCTCCGAGTTCTACATTTGATGGCAGGCGCGCATCTCCACGTGCAGTTACAGCTACAGCTACAGCTACAATTCTAGTACGGACACAAAAATAAACAAATAAATTAAAATGCTGCACCTCCCCTTTGCACCAGAAATCCCACTCTAGCGATCTCTCTCTATCCGCGACTAAAGGGAAGCCTCAGGGGCTGCATATGTAAGATACCACACTCAGTGCTTTAGCCAAGTGCTGAAGTTAATGTCTGTGGGCCTGGACTTTCGTTCAATGGTGATTGTCTCGTCATCGATATTGTCAACGTTGTAAAATTCACGCAGCTCGGCAATGGCTGCCTCCTCGATCTGTGTGTGCGCCAGTGACTTGTTTCGCATCCTCTCGAACGACTCCCGCTGGCGTCGCTCCTCGGCGAGGATCCGGGAGAAGCTTTGTCCCTTCTCCGTGGACGTTGCTGCAGCTGCCGCTGCCGCTTGGCCTCGCATCATATTGGCAAAGGAGGTGGGATCCAACACGCTGCCGGTTGCTGGCGAATCGTTAAACGAACTCGACGCAGTGGCGGGTGTTAAGCCCCAGGCATTCGGTACGGCCACAGGAGTGCTGGGCTCTTGCTCCACCAGAGGCGAGCGCCAGCTCTTCGATTCAGAGGAGAGACGTTTCCGTTGCTTCTGCGATAGTTTCTGCGACTGGGGCGTCAGGGAGCTTAGATCGAGATTGTAGCTTTTACTTAGCGGCGTGCTGGTCTCTGCTGCGGGGGAGGTTGGCGGAGGCGTTTGCTCCTTACTGGGCGTCCTTTCAACGACCTCTAGCTCCGGCCTCGGCGGCTCTTCCAGCTTGAGTGTGTTGTTCACTTTCAGGGCAGTGTCGGCTAGCTTCCGCTTCTGTTCCTTTTTGTCCACCACCCGGGACCAGTTCTTGCCCTCGTTTCGAGAGTTTTCCTGTGGGCCGGTTATTGCCTCGGGGCCATGGGCAGACTCGCTAACGCTCAAGGATCGCATCATGCTGGATATGGCCTGCTGTTCGTAGTAGTGACGGGCGTCTTGCTTCCTCAAGTCCTTCTGCTTATGCTTCGCTGCCGCCTTTAGTTTTGTTTCCTGAAAAAGCAAACAGATATTCAGGGGGAATCAACAGGCAGACAAACGGCAGACAAACCGGATCCATTCGATAGTCCAAGTCAACCTCGCAATCATTGACAAAACTAAGCAGCAGCTCATCTTCTATGGCCTCCGAGAAGGGCGTGATCTGGCGGTAGTCGAAGACATTGGAGAACATCTTACGGTAATGGTCGTTGAGGCATTTGAGGGTGGCCTCATCGCACTGTTCGATGCTGCGGTAGCAGAGCACTCTGGCCAGGTTGTGGCAGATGAAGTCCATGCATCCCCTGTGCAGCAGCTTACAGTTGTACATCGCGGCAAAGTCCAACATCTCCCCGCACTTGCGTATGCTGATCTTGTCCAGAATCAGCGATTCGCATACATTCTGCAGCGATTCAATGAAGTACTGATCGCAGAACGTGATCATGTTGTACAGAAATGTTTCCGTGTAGTTCTGCTTGCAGAATGCCTCCGTATCCAGGCTGTAGAGGTAGTCCAGGACTGGCTCCATGTACTCAACGGGGACTCCCTCCAGGTTAACTGTGGTGCGCTCGGCCCACGAGTGCATGAACATCATTTCAAAGTACTCCAAGCGTGACACCAGCATGCATTTGTGGGCCTCCAGAACTTTCGAGTCCTCGCACACGATACGCACATCGTAGAGCTCTGGATAGTCTGAGCGTTGCAGCCGATTGAAGCGCTGCCGGGCACTAGGCAATGGAAATTGATGATCTCGTACGTAGCTCTGCACGTATCTGGCTAGTTCGACCAATTGAAAGGTCTCCAGATGCGGTATTAACATTTCGCAGGCTCGACTTCGCTGTCGAGGGTTGGAGGGCCCCAGACTCTCCTGGATGCAGTCTATATCTAAAAGAAGAAACCCAAAAATGTTATCAGTAATTCGCTCGCATGTTTAATTGCCACTCACCATCCTCGGTTGGCCAGTATTTGGTGTATATATACTTAAGGATCAGCTCAAACATCTTGCCCGTGAGATTTTCAAAGTTCAGATAGACATTCTTGTCCAAGTAGATGCGAGTGAGCTCCCTGAGGCCAGGGGCCCGACTATAGATGATGAACCTGTGCGCCGCAAAGCGCTCCCCATCCACATGGAAGACGATATCGTGCACGGCATCCGATTCACAGGTGTCATGGTAGAGCTTCTTGAAATTGTGCTCCCTGCGTGGCAGTGGCGGCTTGCGGAAGTACTTCATATGCGACTCCTGCAGCACGGCGAACGAGGAAAAGCTCTCGTCGCAAAATATATCGGTGGCACGATCAATGTTGGGCACACGCTGCATCTCGATGCGTATCACATGCTCCCTCGAAATCTCCGTGCGATTTTGATCGTTGTTGTGCCATATATCCAGGTTGAGCTTGGGTTTATCTTCCACCATGCTGGCTGGCAGGGCTATTTGATTGCACTTGCCGCGATAGACGCAGCCATCCAGTGACAGAATCAGGACTTGATTGCACTTGTACAGCACCTTTTTAATCTGAGGCAGGCGTATTGGCGAAAAATTGCATCTGCAAGAATAATTGTTCAATGGTAAAAGGTTTTTTAGGGAGCTGGACAGACGCACCTGTAGAATTGCTGTGTATTCTCGTACCACAAGAACACCACATTCGTCTCAGTGAGCATCAGTAGCTTGAGGGCTGCCGCAGATCCTTTCGTTGAGTTCTTTAAATGGCCGCCCATCACCGCAATGCTCTTGAGATCTTCGTAGCTGGACAAAACAATACACATATGTTAATAATAATATGGCGATAAGTGATGGGTAAAACTTACTTTGGAGTCTTAATGTATCTAGTCTTGTCACCATAAAATAAAGTAATCATCTTCTCCTCTGTGTAAATTACCGTGGCTGCATTGTTGGCCTCCACAAAGCGGATTGAAGTGCGCGCAGGTAGTTTTATCTGAAATATTACCAAGGGATTGCATGAGCGACTTACTTTAGTTTTATATTCATCTAAATATAGAAAGACTCACCAATGTGGGCACCATAATGGTGTCGGTGTTGGCACTGATGCCAAATTGCCCCTGATTGGACCCCCAGACGTACACACATTTGCTGCTGTAGGCAATGGAGTGCTGGTCGCAGGCGATCACTCGCAGCAGGTCGCTGGCCCCCTTGTCACGCAATGCGACCACCTCCCTGAACTGCGTCAGATTCTCGGGCGCATCACGCACTCCCAGCTGATGGTCGGTGTTGATGCCGCAGGCAAACACCAACGAACGATCCGTGAGCAGCAGAGAGTGCTGTCGGGACACACTGATGCACAATATGGAATCGTCGTTCAGCTTCGATGAGACCTTCACACGCTTCGGGGCCGGCAAACTGTTCTCCACACCAATGCCCAGCCGTCCGCCCTTGCCATGGCCGACGGCATAGAGATGACCCTTCTTGTCGCAAAAGAGACTGTGATAGGCCCCCAATGCCACTTGCTCTATCCAGATGTTGGACTTCCGAAAGAAATCCACCGCCTGAGGAGCATTGGTGTTCTGCTCGTTGCCAATGCCGAGGTTATAGTTCTTATTGGAGCCCCAGACGAGGACATCGTTCCTGCACGGCGACAGAATGGGTTAGGTCAGGACTGCCTGTAGCTCTGGATGGACTCACTGCGACTCTGTGGTGAAGTCTTCGTCGCACTTTCGGCAAATAGCTTGCAGCGGACATCGTGTGTCTTCGTCCAGCAGTTCCAGGCTTGCCCCGTAGCGCAGCAGAAGCACAGCACAGTCTATGGAGCCGTAGTACAGGGCCCTATGCAAGGGACTACTGCCAGACTCGTAGTCGAGTCCGTTAATGTAAGCTCCGTGGTTCAATAGCCACTCCAGAATCTCATATCGCGCCACTGAAGCCGACATGTGCACCGCAGAGCGGCCCTGGGGAAATTAAATAGTTTCAGTGCACATATTGGAGACTACTTAGTGCTGCCCTTACCAGGTCATCTAGGATGTTGGCGAAATTTCCGCAAGTCTTGAAGATAAACGCTCCCAGGTTTTGATTGTCGATTGAGCGCTTCGTAAGCGCGGCTGTGATGCAGTTTCCATGCTGCCGACATGTACACTTGGCAGTGCAGTCATATTCCTGGGCTTTGGCAGCTGACATACGGATATTTGATAAATAATTCTCCGGAAAATTTCAGTACGGTACGTGGAATACAATACGCTTGCAGTTGAAATTGTTAATTAGTGATGGGAGGAAAATATATCGATATATTTAATTGTACAACGTACCAACGTGAAGTTTAGAATGTAATGTAGAATGTAGTGTTAATTATTCCAGCCGCTTAAAGAGAAAACTTTCACGACAAATATAATATAATTTGTATGTATTTGTTAAACTAATGGCTAGCAGTAGCGTTCGTCGAGTCCTATTGTAATAATTATATGCTATTATTAAGCGATAAAACTCATAAGGGGCGCTTCCTTGGAACCGTTGGCAGGCGTGGAGCAGCTTTTCCGATTTCCATCTCATTGTTCTCATTGACCGCTCGCTTTGATTCGGGAGAATGCACCGCTATCGAGATAGCTCCATTCTTGCGAATTATGGAATAGACGCATACATCGTCGGGCTGTTGGCAAATCGTTCGCCTATCAAAGTTGCGCACCCGCGGCTTTGGCTTGAGATTGGGATTGTGTTTGAATGTCTGCTTTTCCACTTCTGGCATCTCGGTGTAGTCAACTTTAATGGGAGTTACAAAGTTGCGTATCCATACTTCAGCTTTTGGCTGTAGCACTTTGTGCTCCAAACTCTTCAAGGGCTGGTGCTTTGCAGGCGAAGGTGCATGCTTAGACGATGCAAGCTTGGACGATGCAGGCTTAGGCGATTCAGGCAAAGGCTCCTCTGGTTCAAATGAGAGGGCTGGGTCAAAATCTGGAACTGCACCCTGAAAAATTCGCAAATTGTACGGAACACCATTTGGAAAAGGCACTAAGGAGCGGACTTACCACACAAACATGGAGCTTCTTGGCTTTTGGCTTGTCGGATATGAGAAGACCGCATTTGCACTCCGTGTAGCCATGGAGTCTGTACACGGTTCCGAGTCTCCTAATGCTAAAACACTTTTTCACATGGGCAATGGGATTTTTGAACGCGGTCATCGCTCTGCCACAGCTGGGACAAACGGTCTCCTCCAGAACCTTGTCAATGGTATACCAAACGGTCTTTCTCAACCTCTGGATGGGGGCTCCTTTTTTGCTGCTTTCTCCACTCTGCGGACTGCTGCACTTGGCTCCTTTTTTCATATTTTTATTGGCGTCAGACATGGCTTGAAGATTTAACAAAGTGAAACTAAACAAGTAAACAAATGACCAGTCAGTTTCGGTTCCACGTAGTATATTACCAGTACTTACTTATGTCCTTGATATCCTTAGTTAGTTAAGTATTGTAAGAACAGGCAGCAGGACATGGACAGACAGTAAATCTTTGTTAAAATTTACTTTTAACAAAAAAATTGAACATTTAATCCAGCTTGAGCTGCAAGACCATCGATAGTACTATCGATACATGTCGATTGAATTGTTTCACTTACGATAGATTGCCGTCCTTCTCCAGGTTATGTGGATTCTGATTAAATTAAATGATTAATAAATATATAAACATATTCGATTCCTTTTAGATCCAGAACATTGACTTTCTATTCATAAATTACCAAGGTGTGTTAGGACAACGAGGTTGCTAGGTTGAAAATACTGGAACTATCGCACTGAAAGTATAACGATATAACGCAGCATCTCTACGAACAGCTGTAATTTTGTTTGCAACTGCGGTTTTTTAACAATTTCATTTAGTAAATAAATAATCGTATTTACAAGCAATACATTAAATGGGGATCAATTTTATGTAAAACAGACCTAAAATCACAATGGGTAAGAGTGCCTTCTCATTGGTTTTGAGCAGCAGGAGCCAGGAGCTCCAGCCGCCCACGGCCAGACCAAGCCGAGGACGCCACAGTTTATCTATGTATCTATTAAATTGTTCTTTCCTTTCTAGCCGAATCAACGATGTGTTTACTGTGCATGTGTGAGTATCCATCGACGTTTGGGGAGCTTATTGGTGTACACACCGCGAGAGGCAGCGAACTGGAGGTAGCCAGGATAATAAGTAAACACTTTCCACTGCAAGTGACGGAAAACAGTCCCGACCGGGTGTGCGGACGCTGCTGGAAAACCGTTTCGGAGTTTCACGCGCTACATGATTTTGTTAGCCAAGCACAGAGCTCGTTGCAGGAAACAAAGGCCCTGTTGATGGAGGATGATCCGCTCACGCAGTGCAACTTCATCGAGACCACAAAATTAGGTGCCGAAGATGAAGTCAGACCCCAGGACCAACCAGAACTCGGCTGCGGGAGGAATTTCTTCTATCCCGAGGTTAAAATAGAGGAGCATGAGCTGGACCACTTACCTAGGATTGAGATCCTTGAAGCCACAGCAAACACACAGCCTGCCCAAGAGGAGTCCACGACCACGGCAACGAGGCGCTTGAGAAAGCGCGTAAAAGCAGAAGATGAAGCATTTATAGATAACGAAGATGGAGCGGCTGAGCCGGCGCTAGCTGAGCCAAAAAAACGACGTGGTCGTCCACGCAAAGTGGATAACCCCATTGAGTCCACTGCCAAGCCGGAAGAGGATGTATCACTGAATCTTAAATCGGAAGAGGAGGAATCTGAGTTTATCGACGAAGATCCAGACTTCTCCTGCAACATCGACGAAGGTCTTGCGACCAGCGACCACAGTTTTGAGGACAACTCGGAAGGAAGTGATGAAGACACCGACTCGGACTTTGAGCTGGGCAATAAAGATAAGCTGGAGTTTGCCGTTGTACCCAAGAGAACTGTCGTGCGGCCCAAGAAGTACAAAAAGAGAACGAAGCCGACTGAGCCGAAGGTGCGCATGTCGCGCGAGCTTCTGGAACAGCGCAAGAAGCAGCAGGAGGAGTACGACATCATCATTGGCAAGTTCTTCAACAGCGTGCTGGCGTGTCCGATCTGCAATCTGTCTGTGCACAACTTTACGGACATGCAGCGACATCACCGTCTCACCCACCAGGTTGATCCCGGCTACGTAATGTGCTGCGGCCGCAAATTTAGCCAACGTAAAGTGCTTGCGGAACATGTGCAGGTCCACTGGAACCCAGAGCACTTCAAGTGCAGCATCTGCGAGAAGTCATTCCAGAACTCACGGCACCTGGAGTCGCATCAACAGGTCCACCTGGATCCAGCCATCAAGCTGACCTTTCAGTGCGACCTCTGTTCGAAGGTCTTCCTCAGCAAGACAGCCATCGACTATCACAAGCTCAACAAGCATGTCCCCAAGTCCGAGTTCAAATTTACGTGTAGCGATTGTAACAAGAAGTGAGTAAACTTGAGGTTTTCTGTAGAATCTTAAATAAACCATGGTTACATCCCAATAGATTCCTGACGGAGCGAAAACTCAAGAACCATATGAACTCTATGCACGATCCAGAGAGCACCATCATCTGCGACAAGTGTGGCAAGCAGATGCGCACAAAAATCATCCTCAAGAAGCACCAGGAGCTCATGCACTCGGACAAGCCGCGGCCAGAGCCGGAGCTCAAGCAATGCCAGATCTGCGGGGCCTGGCTCAAGGGCATGACTGGCCTGAAGCAGCACATGAAGAGTATTCATGTGGAGAGCGCCGGCGAGCACCGGTGCCACATCTGTTCCAAGGTCTCGCCCAATGCTCGAGCGCTTCGTCGTCACATCTATCACAATCACGAGTGCGAACGCAAATTCAAGTGCACGATGTGCGAGAAGGCATTTAAGCGCCCGCAAGAGCTGAAGGTGAGTGTTGAAGTGACGACCCCGTCCACTTCAGCGATTTCAATATCTCTCTTTCATCTGGCTTGCAGGAGCACACGTCCACGCACACCGGCGAAGTACTTTACACCTGTCCGAACTGCCCAATGACGTTCTTCTGCAGCGCCAACATGTACAAGCATCGCCAGCGGCTGCACCGCGCCCAGTACGAGGCGGACAAAAACCAGCCGAAGCCACCGAATATTCTCAAAATATCGCGGAATGCCTCCTCGCAGAGCAAGCCCAAACAGGAGATTTGAAGGGAAAATCTATGTATAAATTTAAAGGACACTTTCTTTGAGCATCTGGACGGGAGAGCACTGCTGACGCCCAGGACAGGGGATGATGTGAAGATGCCACCCACCGGTATCACAACCGAACCGTAACCGGTAAAAGGGTGTGCCGGGTTCTTGAGGAGCGGAACTGAATGGAACCTGAATGGACAGCCAGCCGTCTAAACTAAAACCTAACCTAAGCTAAAAGGATCGTAAAGAATAATAAACAGAGCAAACTGTGGACTCTGTAGACCGATGCAATCAATTGATAACGAAACAAAGTTGGGAATGTCTTTCTTTCTTTATAATTATTTACAAGGATGGCTTAATTGCACCTTATATAACGCAATGACAATTACATAGTTTCTGTTTTCTGTTTTGTATACACATATTAGGCATAGTTTTAAAATATTTATATATAGATACTGTATCTCTCTCACGATTTGCTTATATTGGTACACACAACTTGCGGCCCAATAATGGAAAAAAACTGAAAAAAAACAACTTTACATTACTCGTACAAATATTATTGTTCATTTCGCCCGATGCAATCCCCCGATCTGATCCTTATTCTGGCTCTCATTGCTGCAACTGGCGGTGGTTAGGGGCTTGTTAACACACTCCACACTCATGGTTAGTGTTTGCATATATAATAGAATAGTAGTAGTAGTAGAGACGAAACAATAAGCGGAGCCACATAAATAGTCGGACTGTGGGCGATCCTCATTGCGATTAGTGTTGAAACATGCGCGCATAGTTAATAAACTTTGATAACTACGCAACATTTATATAAATACAATACTTTCGTTAGTTAATTGTTTGCTTTGGGTCAACATTTTGTAAGGACAGGCTCCCACGGAACCCCTAATTGTCTGCTTACACTAATTGTGGGTCATGCTATTGTTTGCTGGCTGCTGTTGGATTGCTTTTAGTTAGTAACAGACACAGATACAGATACATACATATGCATATACCGAGTGGAGTAGAAGCACAAAACGAGACAAAAGGCGTTTTAAAACAAAATATAACTCAAATGTTTATTGGGTTGCTGCCAAACACAAAAAAGGGAGACGGGAACTCCTGGGCCTTAGCTACGTGTTAAACATTCAATTCATTCATCAATATGGTAAGGCATTAGAACAACATAAAATACTGGTTTTCTTTCAAACTGAAGATGTACAGGAGGGACACGGTGATACAAAAAGAGGCTCCTACAAGATCTGGGATGACTGGAAACGTTCGTTTTGCTTAGTTTTGTTTGATTGCTGACGCGTCTTGTGATTTCTCTAGCCGGAAGTGAATTTGAAACAGAATTCTGACAACGCGCAAACATAAATAACAACAATAATTATATAACAATGACTAAAATTATTTAAATTTAACTATTTTCTTTCTTTTCATTTCATTTCAATTCTGCTTGTAGTTCTGTATAATTTTGCCAAAGCAACTGCGAATGCTTGGTTCAGCCGATGGATTTCATTAGTGGTATATTTGCTTGGTTGTGTGTGTGTATTATGTATTTTGTGGGCTGGCTGAATGGGATGGGTGTAGCAGGCGGCACATCCTAAGCCTTGCTTTGCTCCACCATATCGATATTGACCTTGTAGAACACATAGGGATAGTATTCGGATTGGCCAAAGCCCAGGCCGGGTATATCCACATTCTGTAAGAAAAGAGCAAAGAAATTAAGCAAGTTTAAACGAATTCAATCGGTGATAATTGAAAACCCACATCAGCACTGCTGGCTTGGCCGCCAGCCGAGGCACCATCCAGATGTCCGTACAGCTGGTTGAGCACATCACGCAAACGCTTCACGCTCTTCTTGTTGGGCTCGATCAGTATGGCCTGGAAGTTGACAGGCAGCCCGTATCTGTCGGAGTTATACAATGATTAGAGTGTCCAGCAATTGTTAGAGATGACAAATTACTGCCGTACCTCAGCACAGACTCCACAAAGACGCGCAGCGCTTTCACGTGAATGAGGGCACAGAATGCCTCGCTGAAGTTCACCTTCAACCAACGTACAAGGGGTCCCTGGTATCGAAGATTGTAAATTGTAGGAAGATTAGTACATTGCAACGGGCGGATACGTCGAGGGATTACATACAAACTGCTTCTTCTTGTCCGTCATCAGCTTGGTCATCTCGTTCTTGCCGGCGGCAAGCTCCTCTTCATTGTAGACAAAGTCACGCACAATGAACTTGCGCTCGCGGGCATGCAGCTTGAACTCCTCGGTGACCTTCTTGAAGAGCGTCACATTGAAGAGGCAGTAGTCGCTGTCTTCCTGGATGAGCTGCGTTGAGCGTGGCACGATCATGTCCGTGATCTTCTCGTAATTGGCATGCCAGTCATTGGTCAGGATTCTGTTTTTTCAGAAGGTTAATGGTGGAATTATGTTAAATGAAGTCGGAAATATCTCTCAGCCAACTCACTTGGGCACAATGACCAGCAGAGTGGTCAGGTATTCCGAATCCAGAATGAAGTGCTCCTTCTTGACCAAATCTGCCAAGTTCCTGGTCAGCAAGCTGCCACTGTGGAAGAGATATATAGGATCGAGGTTAAGGCTGTCCACAGATTGACTACACATTCGACGGCACTCACGTCTTCTTCTTTTCCAGGTTTTGCAGATTTCCCTTGAGGTTGTTGTAGGCCTGGGACTTGGTCTTCAGGTCGCCATCGATTTGGCCGATCTGCTTGGAAATGATATCGGCAATGTTGCGCAGCGACTGCTTGATCGGGTACTTGGCCATGTCCCATTGGAATCGGGTCAAATACTGCGGCAGCTCGGCTGTATTAGGGGAAAGATGGCAGAGAGTTAGGTGGGTTCGGGATCAGTATTTTGTTGGATGGATACTCGATTCCCATAGAGGAATATCAGAACCATATATGTAGGTCATCAATCAATGTTCAAGTACAAAACGGAAGGGAAAAAATGTATAGATATCGTAATCATACTAAAAGTTTATAAATATACGCTCGAAAGCTATTTTAAATTAAAGTTTTAAACGTAAGTTAAATTAAAATAAATCAAAAATTTCTTGTTAGAATTATTCAGATAAAACGCACAAACAGACATACTACATACACACACACATTAGGGTTTTTATAAACAGAGGCACACAACGAAATTAAATTAAAAACAATTTGGATGCAATACAGATTTAAAGATTTACAGATTCTACGTGGACTGGGGGGAATACGCATATTAGTCACATTTGGAAGAAGTACCTTTCGGATTACACTCTCAACACTGCATTAAAAAGTTAGCTGAATGTTAGAATTGGTTTGTGATAAGTAATAACAAATTAAAGATATCAGAAGTAGACACTCAAACGAGCAAATAATAATGCAGAACGAAAGCGTGACAACATTTTAAAATAAGATTTCTCAACATTTGGCTTTGGGCAAAAGCGACTTCAAGAGTCTGGGTGATTTTGATGGCATTAGCTTAATGGGAGTCGGGGCATTAATCGTGGCTATGATGTGGATCAGCGACAACAACACTGTTTGGGGAGAGCATACACTGAAAGAACAACATAGTACATATTCGCTTTTACACTGGTACAAATAATCAAAGATCGGTGATGAGTACAATATTATATATATATTTATGTATATTCGAAGGAAATCAAAAGGGAAAGCGCAATCGCAAACTCAACAAATACGATTACCACAGAGACAGAGAGAGAGAAAGAGAGAGCGTGAGGAGAGAAAGATAAAAGAAAATTGAACAAAAGAGACCGCAATGTAGGCGGCAGGTGTACCGTAGAAACAGATGCAACGATTCAACTAAAAGATAGAACAGAAATTCGTCTTGTTTAAATTGGTTAAATATACATATATTTATGTATTTTTTGTTCGGATAAGAAGACGTCAAGTAAATTGAGAGAAGCGATGGTGGTTGGGTGGTGGAGGTTACATCAAGTTGCTCAATAAACGATAATCGAAAAGAAGAAGATAAAAAAAAAACAAGAAGAGAAATCAAAGGGAAGAGCAACACATCCACATTAACATTTCCATGTCAAGGCAAAAGGTGTACGAACATGGTCGAAACACCCAAGGCGGCATGCTAACCTGGACTCAGCGGAAACACTGGCGGCTCTGGATTATCCGTGTCCGGACTGGATCGCCCCTGGCTACTACTGCCACAACAACTACTCACTGGAGACGATCTATGTGTTGGTGTTAAATTAAATCCATTGTTTATATTTAATTGACTCGATGAAGAACGTTTGCTATAAATTTGATCGGCAAGAGAATTGAAGAAAGAGCGATAACTAGAGCGCGGTGTGGTCGATGCTTGATGCCAAAATGTCATTGCTTTGGATTGCTGTAGTTGTTGTGGGTGTTGGTGTTGCTGTTGTTGTTGTTGTTGTTGGTGGTGTTCGCATTGGTGTGCACTGTCATTCAAGTGTTGGGTGATTTCAGTGTTGTGCATCGTATTGGTGGTTTTGTGTTCGGGATCGTGATATGTGATTTGTGATTTATGATTCGAAGTCGTGGCAATGGGATGACCGATGATGAGAAGTGATTTAAAAAAGAAATACATTATTATTGCATTGGATTTTGTTCTTCCACTTAATCAAATCAAACATTTATGGGATTTTCTGTTCGGTTTTCTGTTTCGTGTACGAGTAGTAATAGTATATATGGGAAGCAGGCAAAGCGGATGCACTGTTCGGGACGTGACTGTACTTGTGGATCAGTGTTGTGTAACTTGTGTTTTTACAGCGTGTCTTTTGTGCGTGGTGTGTGTATGTGTGTGGGTGGACAGCGAGGACAGGTGTTCAGTGTTCAGGCAAAAGGTGTAAGGGGAGCGACTAGAGGGTCATGACGTGGAGTGGCTTAGCGGGATGACTGGCATTTACTGATTGTCTTTTGAGTGCTTGCGATTTGCTTTCAATGGCAACGGTCTACAATAGTTAAGGCGGTGATTAGATACCTGCTCTTTTTAGAGTTACGCTTGGGCTTATTGAACCACCAGTCGAAAGTTTCAGATAGATCGGAGGATCTGGCGCTGTTCGGACTCTTGGGGTCACCATCCGTTGTGTCACCGTCCCCTTCCGCATCGACATCGGACGAGTCGCACGATTTCTGGGTCGGCGACTGCAGCGGCGATGAGGATGAAAGATTTTGCCTCTGCTGACTCTGTTGATTCTGATGTTGATTCTGATGCTGATGCTGGGGCAGGTTCAATTGACTCACGTGGCTGCCGCTGCGGAAGCTGGGCTTGTTATGGTTTATGCTGCAAGTGTTGTTATTCAGCTTCTTGCTGTTAGAGCGCGACATGCTGTGCACCGAGCTGCTCGTGGTGGGCGCCGACGTGGAGAAGTAGGCCGAGGAGCAGAGGGTCGAGGCTGAGCTGTTCTTGGCGGGTGCGGAGGCAGCAGCTGCAGCGGGAGGGTGCCCATGCCCATGCGCATGCGCAGCGGCAGCGGCCGCACTTGTGCTGGCTCCTCCGACAGAGCTGCCACCAGCCAGGCTGCTGCCCGTGGCGATGGCCGCCATTGTGGAGAGGGCACTGCGTGTGGCACTCAGCATGGAGGAGGCTGTGTGGGAGTAGCACTCGTCGGCCACCAGCGTGCTGGCCGTGACACTGGTGCTGGGCGGGGCGAACACGCCGCACTCCTCGCACAGGCATCCGCCCGGCTGGGGCGGTATCACAAAGTCAAAGTCCCGCTCCGACTCGTCGTGGGTTGTGGAGAGGTTATTCAAGCTGCCGCCAGATCCGGATCCAGGGACTGGTGTGGTAGTGTTACAGGCGCAAGGAACAATGGCAGCAGCAGCGGGAAGAGTAGGAGTGGAAGGAGCTTGGCTTGGGTCGCGACTTGGACAGAGTTGATTGGTTGTGGTTGTGGTTGAGGTTGATTTACCCTTGATATCCTGGGGCAGCTGGTGGTGGTGTTGGAGATGGTAGTGTTGGGATTTGTTTTGGTGGTGCGTGTGCTGGTGTTTTCGCTGGTGTCGCAGGCTGAGATTCTTGATTCGCTGGTGGTGTCGACACGGCATGCTGTCGTCGGGCGGACCGGGGCCTGTATCCATCAGGTTTTTCAGTTTCAATTCAATTCAATTCGATTCAATTCGAGATGCAGGTTTGTATGCAGGTAATTTTTGGGATATATTCGCATTTGCCGATTCGTTTGATGGTTAACCGATTTCAAGGTGGTACAGACAATAGTATAACACAATGCATTTAGATTTGGTTTTTGTTGAGATTAGTCTTAGCTAAAGGGGCTTGCTCCTTGCATTCGGGGATATACGAGTATATGGCATATCGGTGGGTTGTTTGGGATCGATTTTGGGTTCGGGTTTTCGGGGAACCAAATAAAATTAAAAGTTAAACTATAGCATACGTTTAGGGGCTATCCTCATGAGCTGCTTGCACGCTCGAGTACTTTCTTCAACACTCGACGATCTCTAATCGTAAACTCTACTCCAGATTCCTTCCTCAACCAAAAGCGAAAACAATAGAACTCTTTTTTTTTTTGTAAATATTTTTCAAAAATAATAAACACAAAAATTATACATGAAAAATTAAAAAAAAAAAAACTTCAACTCATGTGGTTGGGTGTGCGAGTGTTTTCGGGGGTGTGTGTGGGGGGTGCGAAACCAATAAAAATTCAATATTAAAATATTCATCTCATGAACAACAGTGGAACAAAATGTATTCAAAATAGCTATGTGAGATCAAAACAAGGCAAAGAAAAGGGTGCATCCAATTTTGTGATATAATTTTTTGATTTTGATTTGTTACAGTGTAAAAGCGTATGTTTCGAGTGTCTCCCGATCTCCCGCTGTGACTGCTCCAGGCCGAATAGCGTTTGCAGTAAGTGTGGGGAAAAAGCGCATGAACAAACAGACACACACTCACACTCACTCACAGGCACACTCTCCACCCACATAGACACAGGATCGGAAATGAAATTGGAACATAAATGAACGCCTCTTTCATGTCCGGGCGCATCGATGCGGATGAGGAGACGACACACAGGATACAGGATACAGCATACACGACACAAGCCGGTCACACTCTGACATTCATACAAGACGATTGGACGATACGGTTACAACAGTCTACAAATATGTATACGGGTTTACATTTATGTACAGTATACAATGGATGACCTTACACAACTCTTACACGCACGCACTTACATTGGTACATATGTATGTATGTTTATATAGTTCTTTCTATAGATAACGCACGATACGATAGATTAAAACAAAAAACAAAAAAATAAACTGAGCAAGTGAGTGGGAACG
Source organism: Drosophila obscura (assembly GCF_018151105.1). Classification (NCBI taxonomy): domain Eukaryota; kingdom Metazoa; phylum Arthropoda; class Insecta; order Diptera; family Drosophilidae; genus Drosophila; species Drosophila obscura. The sequence continues at coordinate 7,205,358 of NW_024542774.1, read as the reverse complement.
ACACTCGCGCATTTTGTCCAAAATAAACCAATTAAAAAAATGTTATAGTCGAATATATGTATATAGTATATGCAGAATATGGATCTATGTATATCTTTAAACATTACATACATTTCCTGTGATTTGCCTCTTCTTTAACTTAACTTTCGGGTGAATGATTTAAAAACTAATGGGCTTTCCACAAATAATTGTTGTCCAACTCAATCGTATTTCAGAAATCATAAAAGAATTTACAACAATTCAATATATGTATGTACATATGTATGTATGTATGTAGTGTGTAAAATATACAAGTGTTCACTGTACTCAATATGTTCTCTTCTGTGGCAAGGAGTGTGTTATGGTGTGGGTAGGGAGGTGTCCTTGGCGGAGCATCGGAGTGACCTGACCGAAAACAGTTCGTTTTTTTACTGTTGTTTTTCTGTATCTGTGTGTGTCTCCCTCTGGTGTGTGTGTGTGTGTGTGTGTGTTATATATAGATTGATATTAAAATGTACAACAAATGCAACATAAAATAAACAACGAAGGATATCATTCCATTACATTTTAGATACGCGTTGGATGGTCTTTAATCGTTCTCTCCGCAAGTGTAGACTTTAATTCCATTGTTGTTTGAGGCGGGTTGGCGGGGCCCTATATCATTATAGCGCCCTACTATATCGATTATCGTTACTTATTTGATTTTTTTTTGTGGTGAATGGTTGTGCTCATGAGTTAAACAAAAATCAATCCAAAAATCATAAGAAACACAATCATAACTAATCAACTAAAAATCAAGTAAAATCCAGAAGTAAAATGAAAATGATAAAAATGTTGAAAAACAAAAAACAAAATAGCATATTGAACGAACTCTAACAAATTAGATATAGTAGAACCTCAAAAGGTTTTAGCTGAAATTCGATTAGTTTTTAAATCTTGTTCTGTTTTCTGTCTCTCTCTTTTCGTTTTGGGTTTCTTCTCACTTTAACGTTTAACTACAGAAAACGTAAATATTATAGGTAGATACATACATACATACGAGTATATATATATATATGTATATGGTAAGATATATGGATAGACATATTTTGTATGTGATTAAAATACAGTAGATTTTCGTGTTAGTCAAATTGGAATTCTTAAAACAGGGACATACGGAGATAGACAGATTAAAAAACATTCCATAGTTAGGGGGGGAGGAGAGCTTTTTAATTGAAATATCGGAATGTTGCCGCAAATTGTAATTGGAAAATTGTAAATCTCATTTGTTAGTAGAAAAAGTAGAATATCGTAGATAAACTAAATATATTATAATATATGGTTAGATTATAGAGTATCAGAGAGAGAGAGAGAGAGAGCATTGCATTCCGGTTCTACTTCTGCTTAGAAATAACTAAAGAACAAATTTCAAAACAATATTCGTGATTCGGAACAGGCATCGCCTAACCACGTTAACTAAACTAAATGCTAAACTAAACGCTAAACGGCACTAGGCTAGTTACTAGACTAATCTATACTGAGTGAGCTAAATATCTATGTATCTATAGCACTTTCAATATATGTAAATAGTTTATTGTGTGACAAACGACTTACTGTTGTTGGCCTGCAGATTCTCGTGCAGCTTGTCGCGCTGATCCTCTAGCACCTCGCCCAGATAGACGGCCACCTTGCGGGTGATCTGCTCCACATACGAGTCCAGCTTTCCCAGATCATCGGACAGGCCGACCAGCTGGTCCAACGTTCCCACCTACTCATTCAATCATCAGTTAGGTGTTCGGTGTTCGGAAAGCTCCTCTCCAGAGGAGGGTTAGCGTTGGCACTCACCTTCAGGTCGGGTATATGGAACTTGTAGTTATTGCAGAGGTTGTGCTGCTTGCTGGTCAGGTTGTTCATCGTGTCGAATGTCTGGGCGCAGGTTTTCTCGCCTGGCGCCGAGATAATCCAGTATTCGGACATCATTTTGATGGCTGTGTGAATAGAGTGAAAAACGAGTGACCTTAGTAAATCGATTAGGGAACGGTAGCCTCTCTCGCTCTCCCCAAAGGATGTTCAAATATTTTATGTAACTTGACGTATCGATTGCATGTCCTCGAAAGTCCAAGGCAATACAAAATTTATTTATTTCTGGCCTTCAGACCGCCAGGAGCCTCTGTTGCGGCAATTGGAATAATTGCGATGCGATCGACCGTTTAAATGCACTTTCCCGAATCCCCACAAGTGTACGAAACTTCCGGATACTCCCCCCGTATTCACAGACAAAGATACCCAACACAGGCGCCAGACAGGCCAGCGCCAGTCAGCGGCTGCCAGGCTGTCTATCGCTCTGTCCAAGTCCTTCGATTGCTTACACATACAAAAGAACACTTGCTGTGATCCCAGCACTCTTCGCGTCTCAACAGAATCGTCAGGAAATTTTCCACTTGAAGGCGGTAAAGAATTTTAGGCATTTTCCTTCCGCTTCACAAGTATTTCGCTTTTTCCCAGCGACTTCATGGCCGTGCGCACTCGTCGAGGGACCGCTGCAAAGTGAACGCTGCCTGGCCGGCACAATGGACTCCAACTGGCTGGCAGCCGACTCTAGCCGAGCGATAAGCCGAATGAATCGATGACGAAGCAGGTTCCCCATGCCCCGTGCCAGAGTCAAAACCAAAGCGGGTGTTCAATTTGGGAAAGTGTCGCCGACTCCTTGCGCTGGAGTCGCCCTGCACCTCCTCCTGGGCGGCAGGGCGTATGAGTAATCACACAGCAAACGCCACGAGATAGATAGAAATCTAACTTTTGCCCAATTCCGGCCTAGTGGCCCACTATCATTACATAACTACGCCGATGGCCTTCAAAAAGAGACACGAAACAAACACGAGAACAAGAAATGACAACAGCGCCTCCTCCTCCTCCGGGCAAAGCCACAGCTCCGCCTATTGCTTTTGCTCCTGCTCCTGACACGTAAACATAAATACCACTCAAGTCAAGGCAGTGCATTGTCCTCAGCCCAGAGAGGAGGAGCAGGAGGAGGAGGAACAACAACGAGCCTGGCAACAGACAACCGGGGAAACGGGAAACGGATATCGCAACAACACATATGCAGGTCTATTTTTAGCGATGGTGGAGAGAGTTTGTGGAGTGAGAGTTATGCTTCCATGCTGTACTGGTGACGTGGGGCCCAGAACCTAAATGATGTTGACAGCCCCCAAGGTGGGGGCAAGTCAGCGCGTCGCCATCGCGCTGGAGACAGTCTGACTGGCCAACGGCTGGCGCTAATGGAGGGTGAGGCCAGGGGCCACCAGAGAGGACTCTTTCAACCATTGGGGTAGTCCACACAGACACTACGGGAGGAAATTGCAATAATAGCGACTCGATGACGAAGGCAACGGCGATAACTTTTGATGATGGTGCAAATATCCCAGCACGGTGGGGGGGGGTGACGGTGACCGCCGCCCAAATTAATTAATAATAATGTGCCTGGCTCCCTTGCTGAGCGTGGAGTGGGCAGCGGGAAGCGTGCCATGGTGACGAGGATAAGGCCACAGATAAACACACGCTGGAATCTAGCAGCTGTTCTTGGTCATTCGCCTACCCAATATCTCTCATCGCATGCGTTTATTTTTCTATTTTATTGTCCCGGGGCGCAAATACTAGCAAGTTTGACTTTCAGTTTCAAGTTTACATATATCTGGTCAGCGCAGTCAAGGTCCTTGCGGCACGCAATTTAACTATTTATTGTGGTTCCAAGGAACACACAGAACAGAACACAAACGCATATGGATATTAGTCCATTTGATATGCCTCATATAAAGAGTTTGTATATATGTACATGTGGCACAGACATGCCATGCAGTTTTCCTAGCGGAAATTCATTCAATTAATCAAATGGTACGTGCTTTATTTCAGTTTCCCCCAAAATAATTCAAATTCTAGCTAGGCGCCAGTTTTTCTTTCTTTAAATTTTGTTTACCCAGAGCAAGAGAGATATAGCAATCTAGTCCCTCTGAGCGGCGCTCTCTCTCTCTCTTTCGCTCTTGTCACCACAGCGACACTCAGCCGTGGTGAGTAAAATTTTGTCGTCAGCTGTTTGGTATGACAGTCACATGACAGTTTTTCGATCGATAATTTTCTGCTCACGGGTTTTCAATACAAAAACCAAAACATTTTCTACATATTTCTTGTTGTTCCGCCCACGCGGATGCCACATGGATATTTCCAGATATATCCCAATCAATCAGGAAATGTTTGGCCACAGCAGAGCCACCGAACAACGAGGCAAATGGATGAACAACTTGTGGAGGCCTAATTTTCAGGGTCACTTGATTTTCACGACAAATATGTAGTAGTGCAGCAGCCCACATCGGAAAAGATTTACTCTCACTTGCACAAATGCCAATATTGCAATTTACGTTTCAGCCAATTTACGGTCAGCAGGTCTGCGCCGATGAAATAACAGAATTTTTCACGAGTGTTTCGTTGCACAAGTTTTTCACACACCCGCGGACGTGGAAAAGCGGCTGCCGTTCACATTCACTTACTTTTTAGTGGCTATTACACTCGAACTGGTAGATGGAGAGACACTGAAGGGGTTTTTGTGCGTTTTAAAATTTGGATCTGCTTAAATCAAGCGCAAATTAACCGCCGCCACCCACAAATACGTACGTGCAAACGGAGCAAGAGAAGAGTCTGTGGTGAAAACTGGCCGCGAAAAAAGTGACAATTTACACACAAATACCACATTAGATTCACGTGATGGGTTCCAGTGCTGCCAAATGCTCGCCGGCTAACAGCTGTTGGCGAACAGCTGACATGCGCGCGCTCTGCAGCACTGCCGTGCGGCGCAGCGCAAAGCAAAGTATTTGCATTTAGCCAGTGCCTAATTAGAAAAGATTAGTTTAGTTAAATTATACACACGCTTCGGACCAGCATATCCACAAGTGAGTGAGCAGGTAGCCCATAAGTGCAGGAAGTGCGTGTTCGGGGCAACAGGCGATGCGAGCAACACGTCGCCCGCTGATGTAACCAGAAGTCGGCATTTGAAATGGAGGATGGAGCGATGAAGGAAATGCCTGGTTGCAGGAGTCCAGTTCAGTAAAGAAGAAGAAGAAGGAGTGCAACCCAGTGACATGTGTTTCGCCTGCCCTCAGCCCCATTAATTGGACTCTTCAGCTTTAAATGTTCGTGTCATCTGTCTGAGAATTTCATTTTGATCTGATACTATTTCATAACGTGCCCCCAAAAAGTTTGCTTATCGCCCAGTTTATAGCCACACGTGCGCTGGCAGCGTAACCTTTGACTTGTCTCTGATGTGGCGGTGGCCTGATCTGCCAAATGTAGCGATGACTCAAGTGGGCAGAGCAATTAGCTAAGTGTGTATGCAAAGGGGGCAGGAATTCCCATTTATTTCACACATTTCTCGCTGAGTAATTGTCTTTGTTTATACTACAGTTCCAAAGTTTCCAAAGTTTGAGGGCTAAAAATAAACCCACAGAGCCAGAACTGCCTTCCTCCCCATTGCATAAACAGTGCATCCATTTCCATAGCATTGCCCTACGTTGTTGGACCTTGTCCGCTACGGGTGATCCTTAGTTATTGTGGAATACAATAAACCCGACTACTTATTGGGGAAATGGCTTTGTTCCGTCTGCGGTGGCTTATCAGGGGTCGCTTTGATCTTATCCCCCCATCGCAACAGTACAAAAGGCGACGACGGAACCCGCTTCTCTACCCAACCCGTGCGTGCGGTTTCCACAGGCTATACATATCTCTAAGCGATAAATGATAAATATTTCCGTAATTATGCACGATCGGCTACTTGTTCGCCCAAAGAGCTTTCTGGCAGCACTTGGCATTGACTTACAACGCGACGCCGAGTGCCCCCAGGCACTCAACGGATGGCGCTGGCCTCATATGGCAGTGGAGCGCCTTGATCGCCGTCAGTCCACAGAGAGATTCGTTCGAGTGAGCTTCGCGTTTGGCGCTTCAGCAAACAGCAAAAACACACAGAGAATATCCAAAATAAACCCGACAAAGGCACACACACGAAAAAGTGAAAACGTAGAAAAGTTCGATTTCTGTGTGGCCAGCAGGTGCTAACAATAACGGTAAACATGTCAATCAATTTCTTTCGTGGTTCGGTTGGTCATCATTCTCTTATCAGTTATACAATAGAGAGCGGAGAGCCGAGAGAGGAGAGCGTGTGCGAGTGCGAGAGGGAGAGCCATTTGTGGATATGACCTACATAGAAGAAGGCGTTGCGACGGCGCTCCTCTAACCTGTCCTACAGCATCATCCGCGCCCCTTCTGTCTGTCTGTTTGGCTGTCCCTTTGGTGGAAATAACTTGGGCTTGTCTTAGCCCCGACTTACATTTCTGTGATGCGTGCATTTTGGCTGTGGCTTACTTTGCCTTGTTTTGGCTGCTGCCTTTGGTTTGGTTTAGTGTTCTCTTGTTCAAAGTTTGGTTGAGCGAGGGGAAACTTTCTCCACCTGATTACTACTGTGTCTCTCTCTCTCTCTCTCTCACTCTCTGTCTGTCTGTCTGTCTGTTCATTCACATTCAAGCCAGGGAAATCATCAGCTTTGGCCCCACTGTTGCGCAGTCGCCGTCGCCGTCGCTGCTGCTGGTCTCCGTCTCCGACTTTGATGACTTCTTCAGCCACTGCCCTGAGCGGTCGGCACACACACGTCTGTCGCAGCTCGAGCGTGCAACAAGTTGGCTTTGCCCTCGTCCAATTTGTAAGTCGCAGCGCATTTAATTTAATTCGAAACCGTTTACACCGCATTGCGCAGAATTTCCGAGAGGTGAAAGTTTTCCAACACAGTGGCAATGGAAATTGGACCTGTGGATAGGAGATCCCCATTCGATTTCAGTCAATAACCTTTTCCCCACCCTCTTTTCTATTCCTTGCAGAGCTCAGGAACCCCAAAAAAAAACAAGAAGACAAAGAAAAACCAACAAATAAAACAAAATGGCAACAAACTGGCCCGAAAACGTTGGAATACGCGCCATAGAGGTGCTCTTCCCCTCACAGTATGTGGACCAAACGGAACTGGAGCAGTTCGATGGCGCCTCCGCGGGCAAGTACACAATCGGCCTGGGCCAGGCGAAGATGGGCTTCTGCTCGGACCGCGAGGATGTCAACTCCTTGTGTTTGACGGTTGTGAGTAGGCTGCTGGAACGGCATCATATCAAGCACACGGAGATTGGCCGGCTGGAGGTCGGCACTGAGACGATCGTGGACAAGTCCAAGTCGGTGAAGTCAGTGCTGATGCAGCTGTTCGTGGACAGCGGCAACACCGACATCGAGGGCATCGACACCACAAACGCGTGCTACGGCGGCACGGCGGCGCTCTTCAATGCCATCAACTGGATCGAATCGTCCAGCTGGGACGGACGCTATGCCCTGGCCGTGTGTGCGGACATTGCTGTATATGCCAAGGGCGCAGCGCGTCCCACTGGCGGCGCTGGCGCCGTCGCCATGCTGGTGGGACCAAACGCACCGCTGGTCTTCGAGCGAGGCCTGCGGGCCACGCACATGGAGCATGCCTATGACTTCTACAAGCCAGACCTCAGCTCCGAGTACCCCACGGTGGACGGCAAGCTCTCCATCCAGTGCTACCTGTCGTCCCTGGACACCTGCTATCGCCTATACCGCCAGAAGTTCGAGAAGCAGCAGGCTAAGGCGCAAGACGGTAAAGTGGGCCTCGATAACTTCGATGCCATTCTGTTCCACACGCCGTTCTGCAAGCTGGTGCAGAAGTCGGTGGGCCGCCTGAGTTTCAACGACTTCCTGCTGACCAGCGAGGGGAAACGGGCCGAGCAGTTCGCCGGACTGGAGCGCTTCAACAATGCCACCCTCGAGGGCACCTACTTCGACCGCGACGTGGAGAAGGCGTTCCTCACGCAATCGGCCGACGTGTTCGAGGCCAAGACCAAGAAGACGCTGCTGCTGGCCAATCAGGTGGGCAACATGTACACGCCCTCCGTCTACTCGGGCCTCGTATCGCTGCTGATCGGCGTGCCGGCGGCAGATCTTGTTGGCAAGCGCATCGGTGTCTTCTCCTACGGCTCCGGGCTGGCCGCATCCATGTACTCGATCAGTGTGACTCAGGATGCAGCGGCATTCGAGAAGTTCGTGGCCAAGCTGGACTACGTCCTGCCGCTGCTCAACTCGCGCGAGAAGGTGGCACCCGAGCAGTTTTCAGCCCTGATGGAGGTGCGCGAGAAGAACAACCATGCGGCTCCCTACACGCCTACGGGCAGCGTGGGCACTCTATTCCCTGGCACCTACTACCTGAAGGATGTGGACTCGCTGCATCGGCGAACCTACGAGCGCACCCCAACCATTAGCAATGGAGTGCACTAACCCACAACCTCTGGCCCCCTCTGGTTTGGTTACTACTCCGCCTCTGGAGCTGTCCAACTTGACAATAACTTTCGACTTAGCCTCCCTCGTATCTGTATCTGTAGTTGGTAACTATTTTCGCTCGTACCAGAGCGTGCTAGGGGTCTCTTCCTTTCCCTGCAAGGAACGTTTTAACATTTGGATTCGAAATGAACTTGTAGTCTTTGCCCAATCACAGATCGTACACACATATATACCTATCTATATATTATTTATACAACGCCTGAAAATTAACATTTCATTAAGTCGGGCCTTATTTATGCCACACACCCAAGTGGAACACGCCAGCGCATTCTTCTTCTTAACTAGTGTCGGTAATAAAAATCTATGCCTATAAATGTACAATACAATACAGTACAATACTAAACTAACACACACCATAAATTGTTTGAAAACAATAAAAAATGCAGGAAATCGAACTTCGGAGCAACGAAGTTTATATATACAACTTGCACATGGACCAGTAGTTATCTTTGTACTTAAAACCGAAAATCTAGTTTAGTTTTTAGTTTATATCTGTGTATGCACACACAGATTACAGCCTATTTGCACTACCTAAGTTTTGTTGTGTTCGCCTGCCTGGAAACATTGTATTTAAGGGTATATTAGCGGGAGGATATCCGAGGGAATTATCCGTATTCCAGACACTCCTTCTTATGACGTAGTAGCCATTATTTTCCATGGTACTCTTTTTGCATTCTTTAAATAACAAATTTCAACTCACTCTGTAATGTGCAATCCAAATATTAATTAATCATCACCGGTACATGGTTTCGAACCTGATTATTTATTATCAAAAATCATTTGCTCCCCTTTTGCCATCGCAAAGATAAACATTGGTACACATTAAGCATTGGTAAAAGAGCATATTCGAAATGGTTGGATGGCAAATACGGCGCAGCAATTGGATGATTTGCATATCAGCAAACGGGGCAAAGGCTAAGGGCAAACCCGTTCAGAGCGCTGTAAACTTGTAGAAAGTTACACCTGTGGGAAAGGGAAGAGACAAGAAGACCAAGCGATTAGAAGCGTGTGCAGATTGAAGCTTACAACGGAGACTTGGACTTGCCATTCGGAATGACGCGCGTGATAAACTGGTTGGCTGGGCGGAAGATGCTGAACTTGGCTTTGTCATCGTAGAGGTCCTCTACATCATAGCCAGCGGCATTGTGCAGTCCCAGCTCCTTGAGGGTGAATACGATTCGATAGGGAGCACCATCAGTGCGACGACTGACAAAGGCCACGGCATAGGAGTGCTGGTGGTTGCTGACCACGGGCGTGATGGGTCTGCTCCAGACTTCGATCTGATTTTTCGACAGTATACGACGGCCCTGGATGCCCAGCTCATCTTGATCCACAGCAATCACTTTACTGAAAGGGCGAATACAAGGTTACGTCTTCATACACATCATCGAAGGCTGAACAAACCGATTCTGCAGAATATCCTTGATTTCCGGACGCACTGCTGCCAAGTCGTTGGACATGATCAGTGGCGCTGCCATAATGGACCAAATGGCCATCTGCATCTTACTTTGATCGTAGCTTAGTCCGTAGTTGCCCAGCAGCAGCATATCGGGATCGTTCCAGTGGCCGGGTCCGGCATGGGGTTGGATTCTATCCTGGTTCTTGCCAAAGTAGTCCATGATCTGGGCCACGGACTCGAGCGAATCGTCGATGTCGTCCCAGTTGCGCCACAGGTTGCAGTGCTGCTTCAGGGACGTATAGTCGGGCGTTTCGCCAGCATCCTCCTGGTAGGCGGGCCAGCTGCAGGAATAGACCATGGGGCGGCCAGTGGCGTTGAGCAGACGTCCGAATTCCGGATATCCCACGGCCATATCGCTGATGTTGGCATAGCAGCCATCCAGCTTGACGTAGTCCACGTCCCAGTCGGCAAAGGTCTGAGCATCCAGCTGCATATGCTTTATGACTCCAGGAAAGCCAGCACAGGTGTTCGTGCCATAGTCCTGGTACAAACCGAACTTCAGTCCAATGTTGTGTATCTGTGAGGGGTGCACGCAAGTAACGACGATGTCAGGAAACACTTGGATAACCGTCTTACATGATCTGCAAGAGGATTCAGTCCGTTGGGGAATCGCTTCTTGTCTGCAACCAGTTTCTGGGTCTTGTTGTCGCGGTCCTTCTCCAGCCAGCAGTCATCGATGATGATGTACTCGTAGCCAGCCTCGGCATAGCCCTCTTTCACCAGCAAATCTGCATGCCGTCGGAACAGCTCCTCGCTGAAAACAAAGACCACGGTGGGATTTCAAAAAATGCCAATTGAAAAGATAATCTAAGGTTCATTGGGTTCTACCCTTATGCACTCGTTCGGATACAGTTCACAATTGGTTAGGCAGCGGAAACTAAAAGTATACAAATCTTAATTATAAATCCAAGATAATGGAAATATCATTCACGTACCGCTCCCAGGACATCCAGCCCATGGGTGGCCTGCAAATAAACACTTTAGAATGAAAATTATGGGCATAAACACGCGATGGCTTACGTGAGTGCGAGTCCATTGTCGAGTCCAAGTCCGGCGTGCAGCAGCTGCAGCAGGAGATAAGTCCCCAAAAATATGCTCGACGTTCTGTACATTCCGAGTTATGGGCGATGACTGAGTCCTGGCCTGTGGTACGAATTCACGAATTTATAGATTTGGTCGTGCAGTGGGTGTTGGGGCACTCCAGATAACACTGTTTGCCCAGAAACCTACTTGCGCAAGCGGGAACAGAAGGTTGGATACACACGGCAAGTGGCGAATTGCTGTCGGAGTGCTCCACTCAACTGATTGCTACCTACCTCCTACCAGAGTGGAACTATCGAATCTCAGCAGGCAGGCGGCAGCAGCGAGACTCTTATCAACATCAAGTACGAGAACGATTGACTTGCAGTTCACAGCGCGATCCAGCTTATCACAAAGAGCCCGAACAGCAGCTTCTTATACGCTTTGTTGTTTAATTATGCGCTGTTTGCCACCTAAACTATGCGACAAAACACGGGAAGATGCCTCCAGAGCATGCACAGTTATTTGTACCCTACACTCGGGTGAAGTGCATTCCCACTGCACTGTCGGCAGCCATTGTAATTAAATTCTTGACCTAAATGTTACCTTATCGGAGCTTCTCCACTTACAGATACCCGAAGTTAACATACTAAAGCATTCTCGTTAATGATGTTTGCTTTCTTTTTGATTTGGAATCAATTTCCATGCACCTTTAATGCTGTGGCGGCTCGGATTTTTGAATGTACGCGGATTAATTATTTCGCATTGAGGCTAAAGATTTGCGGCTAAAAAATACCACAGATCAAGTAGCGTTTTCCAACACTGTAAGACCACTTCTAGCCCTAAATCTGGCGTGTTTCGTTTGAGAATTAAATTTTGATATTGCGCTTAAACTAAAATGGCATTCCAGCTGCCTACAACCACAAGTGCCCCTGCAGCTGCAGGTTCGTTCTCGTTCGGCATGAATACTTCAGCGCCAGTAGCAGGCGCATCCGCTGCTCCCGCCGCAAAGCCAGCATTTTCATTTGGCGGTCCAGCCGGTCCCAACATGGGTGGCGGAGATGCAGACAGCGCAAAGGCACAGGCTCCGCCACCCTTTAGCGGATTTGGTTTACCTGGAGCAAGCACGGCACCAGCACTTTCGCTATCGACCCCCTTGGGCGGATCCAACACAGGCGTAACGTCAACTGTGGCGCCAGTTGCCGCCCCAGCTGCAGCGCCAGCCTTTGGAAGTGGGTTCATGGCACAGCCTACGGTAGCTCCAACCCAGGCAGCCGCCGCACCCACAACTGGACTGATCGGTGGTCCCGCACTCGGTTTGACGACAACGCCAAAGAGCACAGCGGCACCGATAGCCGCTGTTGTGGCTCCTCTCACTGGAGTGGTGGCGCCTGCTGTCGGCACCGGCGGGGCATTTGCCAATTTAACAACCGAGACCAAGACGACGGACTCGGCGGCCGTTTCGAATGCTTCACAATTGTCGTACAACCAACTGGAGGAGCACATCAACAAGTGGACCCTGGAGTTTGAGGAGCAGGAAAAAGTATTCACCGAGCAGGCAACGCAGATCAACGCCTGGGACAAGCTACTCATCAGCAACAACCACAAAATTATCGAACTCAACGATGCCGTGAAGAAGGTGAAGAACGATCAGCAGGTGCTGGACCAGGAGCTCGAGTTTATTGCCACCCAGCACAAGGAGCTGGAGGAGAGTCTAGCGCCCCTGGAGAAGGAGTTCGGCGGCCTGCCAAGGGTCGACGTGGAGCGCAACCAGACCTTCCTCATGGTGGAGAATCTGGATACCCAGCTGAAGCAGATGTCCGAGGACCTCAAGGAGATCATCGACAACCTCAACGAGGCCAGCAAGGGCCAGGACCACACAGACCCCATCATACAAATCGGCAAGATCCTCAATGCCCACATGAGCTCGCTGCAGTGGATCGAGTCGCAATCGAACAACATTTGCAAGACGCTCGACGACATTGGCAAGATCCACGACACCCAGAAGCGCGACGTCTTTCGCCCTCCATTGAAGTGAAGTCTACATTTTAATTGAAATAAATGATCGTTGTAACTATATACAAATGGATTTACTTGCAGAACGATATGGGGGGGAACAGAACATTGCCGATGGCTAATAACCCTTGAAGTACTTAAGTCTAAAGAGGGGCACTCGCTTGCCCTTGGTGGCAAAGGCCAGGAAGCTGCTGTGCGGTGAGAAAGCCATCGTGTTCACGATGGCCACGTTATCGTTCTGGTCCGGGAAGTTCGAATAGACGGTGGCGCTGGGGAAGTGGGCCAGCTTCACGGCATTCGGTGCCAGATTGGAGCTCAGGGCCAGCAGCTCCGAGGAGTGATTGAATTGAAGGTCCGTAATGGCCGTGCGCAGATTCATGAAGCGCTTCTCGGGCATCGGTGTCTTGGAAGCGAAGACGCTCTCGTAGTCGTAGACGTTGACAACACCCTCGTTGCTGCCTGTGGCCAGGAGGCGTTGATTGGGCGCTAGCTGTACGCACTGTCCGTTGATGCAGCCGTCGTCGATGAAGTAGTGTTCGATGATGTTCTGTCGCAGCGACAGAATGTTGACATTGCAGCTGGATCCGCAGCACAGCACACGCTTTGAGTCGGCCGTCCAGGCCAGTCCTCGCACGGCGCCCTCCTGCTTGAAGCTGTGCAGCAGCTCATTGGTGTTGGCAGTCAACAGGTGGACGGCCCCAAACTTGCCAGCCACCGCGATGTACTTGCCGCAGGGCGAGACCTCAAATCGATGCATTGAGCGTATGTCGCCTGGCAGGAAGAGCTTGGTCTCCTTGGCCTCGAGCAGATCGTAGGCGTAGAAGTGCGATCGGACAGATCCGAAGAAGGCCTTGGTGCCGCATGGTGCGATGCGGGAGCAGAGCAGGGGATAGTTCTTGAAGCGCATGCTGTGCAGCTTCTCGTTCTTCTGTCCGTCGACCGTGTAGATGGTGGCCAAGCTGTTCTCGCCCGCAACCAGAGCCGCTGTGCTGCTGGGATGGAACTGCACGCTGGTTACGAACCCCTCGCAGTATGTGGCTCGGTTCAGATCTTTGACACGCTTAAAGTTCAGTGTCTTGGGACGCAGCTCGCGTCTCTTGGCCTTGTGATCTATGAAGCCCACAGTTTTCAGTAGCTCCTCGTCCGACGATGATCCCGAGTCGTCCTTCTGCTGCTTTTCCGCCCACTTGGGCTGGTTCAAATTGCGCTGGAAGCGAGCGGTCAGATACTCCTTGTATGACTTATCCTTGCGCAAGTGTGTCAGAGGTCCAGTGTGCCTCGTGGGACGCTTCACATCGCCCAGCTGTACATCCTCGTCGTCGGAGTCTGTCCAGGCCGCCTTCCGTTTGCCTGCGTTTGACTGCTCCGCATCGTTTTTACTCCCAGCAGCATCTTCGTCATCGCTGGGGTTCCACTTCTTGCCCACAGACTTGGCTAGGTTTGACAAAAACTTTTGCTTGTCGCCGAAAATTACTTTTTCCATGGGCACTTCCACATATGACGACTCAGGGGCCGCTGCCTTCTTTCGGTTCTCTCTGGCGGCAGGTTTATGGTTTCCATTCTTGGCATAGACGGCCATCAGCTCTTTGAGCTCCTCCAGCCCGTCGCTGGACTCATCTGAACTCATTTTGGCAGCTTAAGCGGAGTAAATATTTGAAAATAAAAATGTTTGCAAATTATACACGTGCGACACGATCAGTGTGACCGCGGATTTGTTTATAAAATATACCGCCTGATACTCGAAAATATACCTTCTCATTTTCAAAATATACCGATGAAAAACACCAAATAGTCACTAGTGTGGCCAAATCTTTAAAAATATGTAAGAAATGAAATGTTGGGCGCCAGCTTTAAAAGCTGATAGTACACAATTTTTGCTTTAACATATATTCCACTCGAAAGTTAATAAAAAAAAACTCTTAGCATTAATATAAATTATAGAGGCTTTACAAATTATACGGTGAACACATAGAAACGAACAATTATGCTAAAAATTATGGATGTTTTCCATAGATTGTTTTCCATATATATTATTGATATGAGAAAAAAAAGATAACTAATACATTTAATCATTTTTTGTGCGATTTTCGACCAACACCTTGCATATATTCATGTGTCTCATCAAATTAGCCTCCAGTTTGTACAACATGCCACAATCCTCACACAAAAACCGATTCTTCGATTTGACTGATGTGCGTATCTGCTCTTCGGCCCGGATCTTTGTGGCACATTCGTTGCACGCATACCGTCGACGTATTTTTCCGATTTCAAACTCGACGGAGAAAGGCTGCTTGCAGAAAATACACGTAAACACTTTTTTAATGGTGGGCACGGGCACTGCTTCTATTTCCAGGTCGCAGCTTCCAGTCGGCTCAGCAGTGATGCACCTCTTCTTGGGCCCATCAATTGCGGATTCAACAGCAGAGCTTACGCGCTTATTGCTGATTTTAGGCTTGGGTTTATTCTCCACTGACGTCCGCTCCGCATTCAACTCGGTGCGACGCTTACAGGCACGCACATGAACGATGTAGGGTCCGTTGCGTTGAAACTTATTGCCACAGTGGCAGCAGTGGAACTTCGGATCTGGGCTGACCTTTGGCTGCTCAAGTATCTGGATCGGGACATATGGCGATATGTGAATGGTGGTAACGACTCCATTTTTCTCCTCGTTGGATAGCATTACGTCAAATTTCCTTTCCATGATTTTCCAAACCCTTTGCGATGCTCGACGAAGAAATTAGAAAGTGTGCCGTCACTGTGTGTACGTGTGTGTGTGTGTGTGTGACAAGAGAGAGAGAAAGAGAGAGTACTCGAAAGTACTTTCTGTCAAACTGCATTCCAGGGCTAGACAAAAAGTACTCATACGGTTCCGGTGCGTTGGGGGTCTTCCTGCTCTCCTCACCCATGGTTGTGGTAATTTTCCAGATCCTTGCTTTATGGCACGCGTAATTCGAGTCAAAATATGCAATTAAACAAAAACGTCTTGACTATAAAAATATTTGCATAACTTGGGCAAACAAATGTCGGAGCACGTCGTCCTCGTCGTTGTCAGAAGAAGACAATGCTAAGTTGTTGTTGAACTTGTCATTATACTCACACACACACACACACAAACACACAGGCATACACGCAGTGTGAAGGCAGCAGCAGCAGCAGCAGGAGTCGTCTTGCCCCCCTTGTCAGGGCGGTCCTGGGGCTGGTGCTTGCGCTAAAGTGTAGATTAATAGCCTGGGTGGGTGGTTGTCCTCCCCGTAGTGGTGTGGCAGGGGAGTGTTCTCTCTGGCAGAAATCAGCGCTCGTAAAATTTACGTAAAATTCATTAAGCGCAACAAAAGACGCTGACGCTGGGGCACTGGTACTGGTGCTGATGCTGGCGAACACACAGAAAACAGGTTGGGTTTCCACCGAGGAGAGCACAGGCACGGGCACAGGCAGACAATCGTTTAGAGACAAAGCCGTGCATAGTTGATAAGGCGCGTTGGGCTTGCTTGTCCTCTCCCCCCTGCCCAGGAGAGGGCGTGGGCTGATCTGGATGCCTGGTGATGGCTTGTGGTCCCGCAAGTGTCTGATGGCAAGTCAAGCAGCGCGTCAAGCTCCACTGAAAGCAACAAATTTTTGTCATTTCAAAGGATGCGACGTTGCTTTTGTGGCATTATTGTTGCACCATCGTCATCATCCCCAAGATACTCCAGATACTCACCCCACGCTCTCCTGTGCAGCGAGGCGGAGCGAAGCGCAACCATAGTGCTCCTCCTTAAGTAGCCAGAGCATGTCGCAGATCCCAGTCCTATCTCTGCGCCAGTCCCATTCCATTCCCAGTGAGTGACAGATTAGCGTGCTGACATTAAGTTTCTCCTTTGGCACTGCAGCACTCCGCCATATGGGCTTAAAGTATTGGCCTGGTCGTGCGCCGCCCAAATCCTTGGCCATCATTGTGCATAGGGGCGAGGCTCTGGTCCGGTCCGGTCCTGGTGCTGGTGCTGCTGTCCCATGCAAATGTTGATAAAGCGATTGCGATGTCTGTGGTGGAGAGGAGGGACCACACGCATTACAACATGTTGCGGTCGGCATACGCCCGCGTGGGTGATGGTGGTTTCTGCGGTATGTAATGCGTTTTACATCGCTTGCACCTACTACCACACCACTTTGATTGTCCAGCCCGTACCTTATTTTTGGCCCTGATAATCTTCTACAGCATGCGCTTTTGCTTTGCTGCGCAAAATGCTGGTAATTAACTTTTTCCTGCCGTTGTGAATATCGCTCTGCGTGGTTTAACAACACTGGTCTGTTGAAGCTGCTGATCGACATTGGATTATCGATAGGGATCATTGGACTTTCAATGCAGCACAGGAGGAGTGTGTACACACGAAAGGAAAACTATTGAAAGATGAGGTTAGAGAAAATAAAATGCTTGCGGCTAGTGCATAAAAATAGCAGACGCATAAAAAATTAATAAGCAGCCAGAGGCGATAAGGAAAGTGGACAACAGTGGCGATGGACGCGGTGCCGTTGTTCTTGTCTATTTTCTGCTCCTGCTGCTGCCACGCTTTGACGACGGACAAAACCCTTCTTTTGCGGCCCCTGCCCCGCCATGCCATGTCCTGTCCTGTCCTGCCCCTTTGCTTCTGGCGCTGTCCACTATGGCAGTGAGACAGAGACATCGACATCATTAATGCATAATTCAAGCGTTTGGCAGTTTTGTGCTCGATGCTTTCAATATTCAATTTGAATGCCGCCCAAAGCGATACAGAATGGTTTTGTGTCTGGCACTGTTGTTTGTGCCTTTTTTCCTGTTTTCCCCATTCTTCTTCTTCTGCTACTACTCCTCCTCCTCCTCCCTCGTCGCTTTCATGCTCGCTTATTTATTTGCCTGTGTCTCTTTCTTTCTCCCACTGCCATACACCTGCTGCATTATTCAGACTCTGAATCGAACAAAATGCATGATAAACAATTTCTAACGGGCCAGAGACAATGGCCGCTCGCTCACTTGTTATCCGGTGGTTGTTGTAACTGGTCTGGCATACCCTTCAATATACGGTATTGTTATATTGCGAAGCTTTATGTAACGCCGAGAAGACGTCACTATATGCTTTGTTCGTAGCAAGAGTATCAACTGCTTCTGTTCCTAAAAACTAGTCAGTCATCCATCCATGTTGTTCCTGTACATATTTATATAGTATTTGTCGTACTCGTTTGGGTTACTGCCTCTCCTGGGCGTTTTGTATGCTACCTGTAACCATCCCACGACTGCCAGCAATCAATGGCCGCTCGTCTCCGCTGCCGCTGCCCTGGCCAACAATAGAAACTAACCTCCTCCCATGCATGCGTTAGTTGTTTATTAAATATAAATGATTGTCACTTGCGGCATGTGCGGTGGCGTGTAGTAGCGTGTCCAATCGAATCGAATCGAATCGGAACGAAACGAAATGTTGATGGTGATGATTGCTTGAATTTCATTGAGCAGGTCAATTGCGGCAGGGCCACTGGCTCCGGCACTCGACAAAGGCTCTTATTGCAATTCCTTGTACTTTTGGTGTTTGTTGTACTTGTGCTGCAATTGCTTGTAATTTTTACCACCATTCCATTGGGGGTTTCTTCTTACACGATGATGATGACGATGACGATGACGCCTTGCCTTGCCTTGGACATGTAAGGGCACTTTCAGACCAGGGCGCCAGTTTGACAAGTCATGCAATTGATATTGATATTGGCCATTTGCTCGTCATAAATGTGAAGCGTCATGACGGCATCCCGTCAACATTGCCTTACCAACCCAAAACGGACCACCACCACCACAACTCTCAACGCCCTTTTGGTACTTACAACTGTCCAATCATTCATCGGATATTGACCACAAAATGCCATTAAAAAATAATTACGAATTTTAATTGGCATTTAGTTGGGGCAAAAAATGAAGTGCATTCAACATTAAATGTGATTATACCGGATGGAGGGGACGGGAAGCGGAAACTCTGTCAGGTTCGGTGAAGCGTGTTTAACAATCGAAATCAATCGGGGATTAGTTTCGACCCGTTTCGAACCCACACAAAGTTCGGCCAAATCAATTAACCTGCCAGAATAGATAACGATCCAGAGGAGGCCAATTGACATCGACATCGACCAGCAAGCTAAATCGATTAGCTTCCGTTTAGGAACAGGGTAGAGCACAGTCGAGCTGCCCTCCCTGTGCGCCTTTATTATTGATTACCTTAATGCGGCGGTTTTTATTCGATGCTGCCATATAATAATGCATGTGTCCGTCACCTGGCGCGTATTCTGATTGCAGTTAGCCATAGTACACCACTTAAAAATCAATTAACATCACGCGGCAATTGATTGCATCCAGCAATCCAGCAGCCCAGCCAGCAACCCATCCAGACAGATGGAGAGCCCTTCAAGCGGCCAATGGAGATGTCCGCCTGCCGGTAATCAGCGAATCTCTCAAATAGTTATGTATGTGTGTGTGTGTGTGTTT
The DNA here is from genome assembly GCF_018151105.1 of Drosophila obscura. Taxonomy (NCBI): domain Eukaryota; kingdom Metazoa; phylum Arthropoda; class Insecta; order Diptera; family Drosophilidae; genus Drosophila; species Drosophila obscura. The sequence goes on along the minus strand of NW_024542774.1, from coordinate 7,185,997 downwards.
CGTGGCATATTTATGCAATGGCTAACGATAATGGCATCACCTATGCGGCGGCAGCATCGGTGCACCTCAAATTGTGTGGCAACATGACAGCGGCGAGCAATTCACCTCCTTTCCTCCTCCTTATGCCCCCCGTTATTCCGTTTGCGTGCATGCCACCACACAACCCACAGCAACCCCCCCACTCTGACCGGTGGCCTCTCCGACCAGTATGTACACACTAATTGCGGTATTAAAATAAACTACAATTGCAAATGGCGCATTTTATATACACAAAGCGGAAAGGGCAAAAAAGGTGGAGCCCATCAGCTCAGCACAGCACAGCACAGTCCAGTCCCTCTGTTTTTGTTGTTGTTGATTTTGCTATTATTTGCTATTACTGTTGCCGTTTCCGCCGACTGCTTTTGCCGCATTCTTCTATGTAATTGTGGTCCCGTAATGTGTGACAATTAAATCAAGTTCGTGGAAATTTGTGTGCCACAGCGCGAGAGATTCCCGCGAAGATGCATGGGCCCAAAGCCAAAATATGTGTACCCTGCTCACGGTGCTCTCTAGTCTCAGCACGACAGTGACATAGTGGCAGGGGTATATATGGCAAATATTCCCCTTGACCGACCACGCCTCTGGCTGTAGGCTGTAGGCTGTGCGCTGTGTATGGCATAATCATATTTAAGGCTTTCCCGGAATACACGTATTCGTGCGACTGCAACCTCAATTGCAATTGCAATTGCCGCTGGCTGACCAGTTGGTTAGCCTGGTTCTCCCTCCATGGTGCTGGTTCGACCCCAGTCACTCCCCGCCATCTGCCATCTGCCATCCCCCCTTCCATCCATCGTTCGGTGTCCGCGTCCATCGCTTCTCGTTGTTCTGTTTGGTTGGAAACCACAAATTAAGCAGAGAAATCCTTGCCGTGCATGCGAACGATGGCGCCGCTGCAAACGAAACAAAAAAGCAATGAATGAATGAATGGGTGTGGAATAATAAATATCCTCTAGAGAGATAGAATTTCATTTTAGTTTGGTCTTACAGTCGAAACAGTTTTCGCAGAGAACTCGAGCCTGCAACTTGTCTGTATTTTATCATAATTTCCATCTGTCCATCTGCATGCCCAGCCTACCCAAGCCAGAGGCAATGGGTATGCAAAAGAAAAAAATCCAAACGCAGGCGAGCGCCCACAAACATGCAACATCCCAGCCGCAATGTATTACGATGGGGCGTGGCAAGTCTGGCCTGGTCTGGTCTGGTCTGGTCTGGGGAGCCAGATAAATGCCCGTTGCCATTGCAGTTACTGTTACTGCTGCTATTGTCGCTGCCATGTTGCCACGTTGCATGCAAACAAGTGCACGCTTACACACACACACACACACACACGAACACAGAGACAAGAGCGCTGACACGCTGGTGCCCGCACGTCAGCGCTCGTGCGTTTATTTGCCGTTTCCGTTTCCGTCTGTCGTCGTCGTCGTCCTCGCCGTCGCCGTCATCGTCACCGTCAACGCTTCTGCTGCACTTGATGCTACTTCTACGGCTGCTTCTGCTCCTCCTTCTACTGCTGCAGCACATCCTGCTGTTGCGGTCAATTGCGAAGCTCAGATTGCGCGTTAATAAGTTGCTGTTGCTGTGGCGTTTTCTGTTGCTGTCACCATTGCAAGGACCTGCAAAAGCGCTGCACATTCTGTGCATGTAATGGACTTGGACAGCATTCCAGGGGAGCATTACGGCATTCGTAATTTCCATAGGTTCGCTGCGTACCAGAGGTGGCGCCTGTCCTAACAATTGCAACAAAGTCAACCAGTCAGCGACAGAATTATCAGCTTCAACAACATGTTGCTCCTGCCGCTGATGCTGATGCTGCTGCTGCTGCTGCTGTGACAGTGTGGCAACAACTATAACATCATCCAGATAGCATCAGCAAAGCTCTGTGCCCCACTGGTCGACACAATGTTGTTGTTGCCTCTGTTGCTGCTGTTGCTGTGGATGCAACAGTGTCAGAGACAACTTTGCTCAACTCGAGCAGAAGTTTTTCATGTCCCCGACCTGAAACTAATAACCGTAATGCTTAACGTTTATTGAAAAAGGTAGCTGCCATCTGGCCACCTGGCCACCTGGTCACCTGGCCATGTGGGAGGTGTCATCCTCGGGTTGTCCGGCATTCGGACAGTTCATAAATATCTCCCAGCAGCTGCAACTTTCTGGCGTCGCATTTAATGAATGGCGGAATAGCAAACGAGAGGGGGCTCCAAGCTTGGCCAATTCCCTCGCTTATCGTCCAGCAGCAAATCCAAAAGTTTTGCCAATTCTCTGCTCCTTTGGCTGGCACTTACTTTTTCCCCTTCACGTTGAAGTTGCTGCTGGCAGGGAATGCAATTTATCGTTAGAGAGTATATATCCTTACTCTGCTTTGCTCCCACTCCCACTTCGGGGGGGTTCGGTCATCTGCAAAGTGGAGGCGATACATTATGCATAGGCCTGGATTCACATTCACTTTGCGGCGGGAGAAAAATGATCAACAAATGATTGACATCGGAGCTGCTGCTCCTTCCCTCAGGAAGTGGCGTTTCCTTGGCTAAACTTTGGCCAAGTGAAAAACTTGCTGTCAGCATAAGATAAGCGCCACAAGTTAATAGACTTGTAGAACAGCAGCACCACCACCACACTCAACACACTCTCGCACACACACACACACACACTCCCCCGCTGACCCAAAATGTGGAATTTTATTTATTTGTTTGTCGTTTCGGCATGTGGCGCGTGTTCCCATCCTCCCCCTGACAGGCATATAAAAAATAGTGAAATAAATAAAAATGTTATATACGCCCACTCACAGGCTGCTGCTGCAGCAGCAGCAGCAGGGGGGTGATAGCTCAAGGGGTGGTGTCTGCTACGACTGGTGGCTTATCAGCCAACTAACAATTTAAGTTGTCATCCTGTTGTGTTGCTGGCCAGAGCCAGAGGACGTACAGCTACTGCCCGCCCAGCAGATGTTTATCGAGGGCCAAAACTTTTCTGTTTAACCAGACTTTTGCTTAATTCGAGCGTCTGTCTGTGGCCTGACCTGACCCCCCCTGTCCTTTGCCCCCTATGTCCGATTCGACTTTTCTTGGTCAAAGTTTAGCTCATCAACAAATGATGCATGGTTGCTGCTGCTGCTGCTGCTGCTGCTCCAGGGAGGGGTTGACTGATTGACAGCTTCTTCCGTTTCCCTCAACTTCCTCACACCCTTCATGAGTGTGCGTGCATGCGTGCGGGTGGGTGGGTGGTGTGCGTATGGGAACTGCTTATCAACTTACTTTCAAAGTCAATTTCAATTAATCAATTGTCAAGTATTTTGACAAGAGAGTTTATAACTCATTTGGATTCGCACAGCACAGAGGACAGAGCACTGAGCAGGATGTGTCTGCGGTTGCTTACTGTACAGAGACACTCTCCTACACTAGTCAGCAGAACAGCAGAACAGCAGAGCAAACCCCCACTGACAAGTGTAAAAATGCAATCACAGAGGCGTGCCATCTCTCATACAGTGTATGAACTAGGAGCCAGGTTGGAGCTGTAGCTGTTGCTGTTGCTGTTCCTGATGATGTTGCTGCTGATGCTGCTGGTGACATTGCCATGTCATCAGTCTCCCTCAGGCATTGGAGTCAACCAGGGAGTCACCCCCTTAGACAGGGACTATCCCCTCAGCCAGGGACAGTTGCTGGCTGCTTCATCCAGGAACACACTCCTCTATCCAGAGCACTCGCGTTTATGTTCTGTTATTTACAATGGCGCATTTTCACACATATTTTTTCAAAGTCAACAACATGATTTTCGCAGTCTACTCGTACGCTGCGCGACGTGTACATAAAACCCAAACACGGTGGCAACAAAAGCCGGCCAACAACAATAGCAACAGCGAAACAACATTTACATTTTAAGTAGTTTTTAAATCGCTGCAGACAAACGTCAGAGTGTTGACAATTTATCATGCTCCGCCTCCGCCACACCCACCCCTCCCACACAATGGCAATGCCACCACTCTTTGTGGGGGTCTCTATCCCGACGTGATATACAAAGCACTTGCAAAAAATATGATCCATTCGATCCCACGGGGAGATGTTTATTCAAATATTTTCAAATATATAATTTGGATTCTTTTTTTGCCCATTTTATTGTGTGTTCTTGCAGTGTATTACAGTGTGTACTCCATTTTTTCTGCAAGTGTTTTGCTCGCTATAGAGCTGGTGCTAAGGCAGCTACAATTTTTGATTGATTGCTGTCAACAGAGGAGGACTTGCCCTCAGTCACGCACTCAGACTCTGCCAGCGATCTGAGCTTCCCCCTGCAAACTACAGACTGCAACAGCCAGAGCAACAGCAACAGCAATAAGAACTGCAATGTTTTTACATGTCGCCACCACACCACTCCCTCTTGGAGTTTTTTATGGGAATTTCATTTTAATTAATTTAAAGGCGAATGCAACTTATTGATTTATGCCTGCCACTGTTCTCGCACTTGCAAATGAGGCTGAAGTGCGCCGGCGGCTGTCCACTTAAAGGAAGAATACTCAATTAGCTCTGGCTGCTGCGGATGAGGATAAGGCTGCCTGCCGTTGAGGATGACGCCGCGGGTGATGGCTGCTCCTGAGCTTTCATTAAGTTTATTCCTGCCTCTGTGGGCTGGTGGCTGGGGGCTGGGGGGCGGTCAAGTGTCAGCACATGGAGTGGAGTCTGCCACTGATGCTCACATATGTAAAATTAATTACTGCTGCCGGAACTCTCCCCTCGAAACAACGTTGACTAAAAGTTTAAGCTGGAGCGCATTTTTTTTGTTTTTTTTTTCACCCGAAATTCAATTGAAACTTTGCAGACGACTGAGAATGCGAATGCGACATGACTAATTTCCGTGCTTTCTCTCGTATTCTTTGGCAAAGTTTTCATAAAGATGCCGATGCCAAAAAGTTGCATTCAGCTGAAGGATGGAATGGAATTTATGAAGTGCCGCGCCCGCGGCTGATTTCACTTGCTTTTCTTCCCACTCTTTTCTCAGTCATCTGCCCCCCCCATCAATTGATTGTCCAGGAATCGAAGAATTTTATTTTACTTGAGTTTTCTTTCATCCATCCGATGTCGAATGTCCAGGGCCATGGCCGTGGCCGCCATGGCCACTTGAAGCGCATTTTCTGCGCCATTTCAATTCCGACTTCTGGCCCCTGTCTTCGGTCTTCTTCCCCTTTCCCTTTGGCCAAAATGTACGAATTACGAAATGTTGCCTGCCCTCGGTGGCAGCTCTCCCCTTCGCTGGTTTGATAAATTGTCTGGAAATTACAAATGGACACAGAGGCCAATAGCTTTTAGGCAAAGTTCCTCTTGTTCATCTCGGGTTTTGGGTTTTGGGCTCTGGATTTGGGCGGCTTCGGGGGCAGGGCAAAGAACATTTATGGTAATTTAAAATAAATGTGTGGCACGGAATCAGGGGCAGCATTCGTTCGCTTTGCAGCAAGATTCTAAGAAGAAGGCGCTTCCTGTCTATTTACGCTGATTTATGGCCGAACATTGTTGACTCTTAATGGCAAATGTCGACAAATTTGCTTTAATGGTCAATATAATAGATGTTGCTCTGCTGTTTTGATTTATGCCTCGGAACCGGACCGGACCGGATCGGACCGGACAGGGTCGCCTTTGAACAGTCGGTCAATGTCTGTCTATGTGTATGTTTATTCGGATCTGGCATTGCACCACAAAACCTACACAACACACAAAATTCGTTGTCCAAAATGCCGCAAAATCTGTGCCGGTGTGGGCCACAGGTGCTCGGCGCGGCTAATCGGTGAGTGTTGATCGCATCCGATCGAATGCCGGTCCCATTCCATTTCGAAAAATATTTTGTGTCACCAGGGCTGTTTACTGCTCTGGGCCGCTGCTCGACGCTGTACAGAGGTCGAAAATGTTCCCGGACTGCAAGACGTTCGTGGACATGAAGAGCAAGTATCCGCCGGAGAGGATGCTGGGCGACTATGAGCTGTTCCGAAATTGCCGCAAGAACGACGGTTCATTCCAGTTCCTGCAGATGTTTGTCGAGGTTCGACACAGTTCTGCCTCGGCACATTGCATCGATATTTCCATCCTTTATTTTTTTTTGGCTTGCAGAAACACTTTTTGGAGAAGGGCACAGAACTGGAGGAGTGGACACCGCCCGACTGGAAGAGTGAGCCGCCGTTCGCCAACAGGATCGCCGATCCGGAGCTGAGGAAATTCGGGGTGGAACTCAACGCCCTGTGGAAGGTGCTGGGCCGCCGCATGAAGGACGAGGTAAAGGAGAGTCCAGAAAAATACTCCATCGTGTACGTGCCAAATCCGGTGATTGTGCCGGGCGGCCGCTTCATCGAGTTCTACTACTGGGACTCGCTGTGGATCATCCGCGGTCTGCTGCACTGTGGCATGCACGATACGGCCCGGGGCATGATCGACAACTTCCTCTCGATAGTGCGACAATACGGATTCGTTCCGAACGGCGGACGCGTCTACTACTACGGACGCTCGCAGCCCCCGATGCTGATACACATGATGAAGGCCTACGTGGACGTAACACTGGACGAGAAGTACGCCATCCAGTCGCTGCCGCAGCTCGAGTCCGAGTTCAACAACTTTCTGGAGAAGCACCAGGTGCAGGTGAAGGGTCGCACCATGTACCACTACCAGGACTACTCGACGGGGCCGCGGCCGGAGTCGTATCGCGAGGACGTGGCCAGTGCGGCGGAGTTCTTGAGCGAGCCGGAGAAGGAGCGTCACTACACGCAGCTCAAGTCGGCCTGCGAGTCGGGCATGGACTTTAGCTCGCGCTGGTTCATTGCCAGGGACGGGTCGAATCGCGGCACACTGAAGGATATCCAGACGACGTCGATAGTGCCGGTCGATCTGAATGTGATACTATTTCGCAGCGCAAAGATCCTGGCCGAGTTCAATCGCAAGGCAGGCAACGCCAGCAAGGTGGAGGAGTACTCGGACATTGCCTGCGGCCTCGTGAAGGCGGTGCGCGACGTCCTGTGGAACGATGAGGCTGGCATCTGGCTGGACTACGACATGCTGAACAACAGGCCGCGCCCGTACTTCTCGGCCTCCAACTTCTCGCCGCTGTGGGCACGCGCCTACCCCCTGGTCGACACCGAGAAGATCTCCAGGGGCGTGATGAACTACATCAAGAGCAACAATCTGGACGACTTCCCCGGCGGAGTGCCCAACACAATGAACAAGGAGACCGGCCAGCAGTGGGACTACCCCAACGTGTGGCCCCCCATGATGTTCATGATTATCGACGGGCTGAACAACCTGGCAACGCCCGAGGCCAGGGCCATGTCCGAGCGCTGGGCTCATCGCTGGGTGAAGAACAACTACGAGGCCTACAACAAAACGGGCTACATGTTCGAGAAGGTGAGTTCCATTCCCCATTCCTCATTCCTGATGAGACTTCTAGCAGTGTACTCGTATGGTCCAACCCTTGCTTTCTCCTTCAGTACAATTGCGAGAAATTCGGCTTTGGTGGCGGTGGCGGGGAGTACCAGAATCAAACGGGCTTCGGCTGGACCAACGGCATCATTCTCGAATACCTCTCCAGATATGGCCCGGACCTGTCCCTCGACGACAGCAGTGACGCCCATTGCACCTGCAGGGCGGGCAAGGCGAACGGCAACCTCGGTGACTGTCCCGTGACCAGTGAATCCAAAATAGTAACGAAAAAGAATTACATCGTCACCAGCGAGGACAATATGGATGCCCACAATAGCCCGTTATACAGTTCGGGTCACAGTCCGGCTCACAGCCCGGCTCACAGCCCGGCTCACAGCCCGGCTCACAGCCCGGACCACTGTCCGAGTACCTGCATGCAGAATGCCGTGGGCGAGGCATCCAATATGATGAAGCAGTCCCTCGTGGCGAACATAGTCGGACATCCTGTGGTCGCCAGTCCGAAACGAGCCACGAACCGCGCATTGGGACGATCCACGAATCCCAAATCCGGACATTCCACGATCACCAGCTTTCCACAGCTAAGGGACACTTCCACTGGCGAGTACACTGCATCTGTTGCTCCACGAGACCAAGCCTCTGCCATTCCGTTCAAACGAGAACAAGCCATTAGCCCGACTGTCAGTCCCGGACGATCTCCGGCCCCTTCACAACCAGAATCCAGGCTCCCGACCTTTGTGGAGAACAGAGCCGATCCTTACAGTCGAGAACAGTCCGCTGCTATTACCAGCCCGGGCCGATCCATGATCCCTAGTCAACGAGAATCTAGCATCCCCAACTCTGTCGAGTACACTCATTCTCCTGAGCGTTACAGTCGAGAACAATCAGCTGTTGCTGCTCACAATCGAGATCAACCCAGTCCAATACGATCCCCGACGCTTACAGTGGATAACCATAACAATCCGCTGCTGATCCTTACGGTGGAGAACAATAACAACAATAATGTGATTCTTAATCAACGCCAATCAAGGAGCCCGTCATCTCCTTCTCCTGTTCCTCGAGAGCAAGCTTCTGCTCTACCCAGTACGGGACAATTCCCGATCCATAGTGAACACGAATCCAGCATTGTGGAGTATACTGCTTCTAACGATCCTTACAGTCAGGAACAATCTGCTGGCGATCCTTACAGTCGAGAACAATTCGCTGCAGATCCTTACAATCGAGAACAGTCCGCTGTTGAACCTTACGGTCGAGAACAATTCGCTGCAGTTCCTTACAATCGAGAACAGTCCGCTGTTGATCCTTACAATCAAGATCGGTCCGCTGCTGATCCTTACAGCCGAGAACAGTCCGCTGTTGATCCGTACAATCGGGAACAATCCGCTGCAGATCCTTACAGCCGAGAACAGTCTGCTGTTGATCCCTACAATCGGGAACAATCCGCTGCAGATCCTTACAGCCGAGAACAGTCTGCTGTTGATCCCTACAATCGGGAACAATCCGCTGCTGATCCTTACAGTCGAGAAAAATCTTCAGCTGATGCTAAAAACCGGGGAAAATTTGCTCCTGATCCTTACAGTCGAGTAAAGTCTGCTGTTGATCCTTACCATCAATCAAAATCTGCTGCTGATCCCTACAGTCGAGAACAATCTGCTGCAGATCCTTACAATCGAGAACGGTCCGCTATTGATCCTTACGGTCGAGAACAGTCCGCTGTTGATCCTTACAGTCGCGAACAGTCCGCAGTTGATCCTTACAGTCGCGAACAGTCCGCAGTTGATCCTTACAGTCGAGAACAGTCCGCAGTTGATCCTTACAGTCGAGAACAGTCCGCAGTTGATCCTTACAGTCGAGAACAGTCCGCAGTTGATCCTTACAGTCGACAACAGTCGGCTGTTGATCCTTACATTCAAGAACAAGCTACTGCTGATCCTCAGTATCCACGATGCCTACAATGTCTAGGACTACCGACGAGGAATACTCAACCACAATACAGGATCATGGCCGCTGTCCCGTTCACTGCTGCTGCTGTTCCATACAATGCCCCTGTGGAGTCATCCTCTACTGTTCCCTACAATGGGGAACAATCAGCTACTGAGCCATACAATCAAGAACAGACCGCTGCTGATCAACGAGGGACCAGGTTCACGTCCTCTCACCGGTATGCTCCTAGTGCTGTTCCACTATCCACCATAGTAGCTCCTTGTGGGTGTAACGCAGTCGACTCAGGACATAATTCGGAGTCAAGGCAATATATACCAGACCCAGTGAACACCCTAGCACCCCGAATAATCAGGAGCCAATCGGGATACGATGGTGCCGATCCTGAAGACCTTCCAGAGGGCTGCTCCATCTGTCCGCACTGTGGTGGCATACAGCAAGCACCGACCGTGGATTGCAAGGCAACAAACCAACCATCGGAGGCATCGGTGCCAGTGAGACCAGTGCATCAAACGGATTCCGATTGTGGATGCTCGTCGCCTACCAGTGTGTCCCGTGTGCCAGTGGGGGCAGTCGCGCCAGTGGCGCCAGTGGAGGCAACGGATTCCGACTGCGAATGTGCGCCGCCTACCAGCAGCACCAAGCTACCGGCCATCAAGCAGTTCCCACTGGCCGATCAAAAAGGAACAGATTGTCCGGAGGAGGTTAATCAGGGGGAGCAGGGAGAGCAGGGGAAACCAGTCGAAAAGATGTGCTGCGGCTGCCCCATTTACCCTCCGCCCAAGTAAGAGTCTGATTTTCAAACACTGTAAAATTCAAATTTTCGATCACATAATAGACAAACACGCAGCCGAAAAATGAATGCGTTCTGGTGGGCCCAGACACGTTGACAGCCCATCAAACTAGATGGAAATCGTATCGAAGCAGAACCCACTAGTCCTTTCGTCTAGAATTGGTTTAGTTTCATTCAATTAACGTGGCTTGCCATTCACAATATCAAAGAATTTACATTCAGACAGGGTATTCAATGAAGGCCAGGCGACAGGCGAGAGTTTCGCCTAATTTCTTCCTTGACATGCCATTCACAATCCACTACGGTTATCTTTATGGGCCTGTCAATATCTTTATGACACGCAACACACACACACACACACACACACACAGATACACAGGAACTGAGATAAATATATGTATGTATATACTTTTGGGCAAGGACACATTTTGAGGGAAAGCGAAAGTCTTGTTTGACACAATTTCCGCAAGGCCCCAGCCAACCCGTGCCGCCCATCTCTTTCTCGCACTTTCACTCCCTCCCCCCATTCATTCATTCTCTGGGTCTATCTGGCTGTGTGGCTGTTTTTGTGTGTGTGTGTGTGGGTAGGTGTGTGTGTTCATGCTTGTAATATTTGTGAACGAATCATTGATGTGTTCACACAGAGGCAGACAAACATACGCTCATCTGTTCACTGACTCATAAGCTCTCTCCCACACACACACACTCACACACACACACATACATAGCAAATCGAACGAAACAATTCAGAGTATGACAAATATTGTTGGTATACGGACTATAAGATACCCTCTGCCATGGTCTTATCCGACCAACTGCTGGCCACAACAACACACAATATCGATTGAGTGTGCAGCTATCAACGATCCACATTAGTTTTGATATATTTTGTATCAAGCCAAAGAAGAGTTTCGAATTGAACATTTCGGATTGTAAATATTCTCTGCACAAATACAACACCCCTGAAATCCACTGGTAGAGGGTAAAAATACGCGCGCTCCATTACAACAGTTGCCTGGCTGTCGCTGCCACCCCCCTGCTGATACGATTGTATGGCTCTGATATTATTGAAATGCCATTTTGATTGGCTTTGATGTGCGAATGGATGGGAGAGTAACGATTTGATGTTGCTAAATGTTACATGCAGATGCCAGATATGGGCCCTGCTGATGTGATTAAGCGATAAGTAGTCAGCCATGCAGTGCTCCACTCCAGGCATCGTTTGTGCCCCGCACCGATGAGTCCACTCCGCTGCTAATTTGATTGAGCTGGAAAATAAGTTGGAAAATGGGTGCACAAAAAGAGTTTAGTTAGAGCGAATGAAGAGTGATAGAGTGATAGAGAGAAAAGAAATACCCTGGCTCCGTGTGCCCAAGTTCTTATCCAATTATACACTTATGGCCATTTGTCAGTCGAATGTGTCAACGTTTGCCGCACAGCACAGCACACGGAAGCGGAGAGCGAATGCGTGTGAGAGTGGGCTTCGAAATAAAACCAGAAACCAGAAACCGCAAGGAAAACCCAAGTCTGACAAACAGCCTCGGAGACAGACAGCTGGCAGACAAACAGAGACACAGAGAGAGACAGAGAGCCAGAGAGCATGGCTACCACAACCGAATCATATCACATCACAGACGTGCAACTGAGCAGCACTTGATGATGAGGAATGTGCACATCCTTGGCGGTGGCTGTGGCGGCTGCAGATGGCATCTGTGCACTGAGAGAACTTTTCCTGCATGACTTTCCTTTAAACAGTTCGAGATATACATTTTTCCTCAGTGCATTTGCGCCTTTGATACATTTGGGATAAGTTCTCAGAGTGGAATGGAACCTTTGCTTCCTTTCTAACAGTGCAAACGCATTGTCTGGCACTCCACTGCCTCATCTATCGTTCCGTTTCTTTCTGCCAAGCCAAGAAACTGCGATGAAATGCAGAAACGCTGTAGCTCATCAGTCTTCGAGTCCCGCCACCCGCTGTCATGTCAGAGGAAATCCCCTCTTGATTATAAGTTTGACGCACCGCAGCTTTTAATGCTGCTGAATTCAGCGAGAGTCAGAGCCAGAGCTAGAGCTAGAGTCAGAGTCGGAGGTGAAGTCCAAAAGAACTAAGGAAAAGTTGCAGTTTTCCGACTCCGTCACCGACTCTTTCGAGTTGCTTTTCCAATTAGACTCTGGCGGAATCATTTGCATGTTATTGACTAAATTAAGTGTCGAGCACAAGTTGTAAAAATATGCAAAATTGGCTAGCAGGCGAAGCGAACCACAGAAGGCACTGACACAGCCCTACGGAATGGAATTTAAATCAAATAAAATCAAATGAAATGAATGACTCCTGGATTGAGCTCAGTATCAGGTACAGGTACAGCAGTTCAAAATAATTTCAAAATACTTTTAACCTGTCCTGTATCCTGCCTCTGAGTGTGAGGCTTTGTTTGGCTGAAAATTGAAATTGGAATTTGCATGTTTGCCAATAGCAGCAGCAGCAGCAGCAGCAGCAAATGTTTCAATTATTTGCCTCCACAAATGAATATGGGAATCGAAACAAGAGGCCACAGCAACAGCAAGAAATCTGTCACATGTCAAACTTTGCCATATTTAATTTCCTTTTTCCGAAATTAGTTTTCCCTCATCCGAAATACTGTGTGCTGCACATTCGTGCTGGTTTTTTTTTCTTTACTTTTCAAAACTTCGTTTTAATATTTTTCTGTTTGGGCCCCCCCGCTCACAGCTGCAATAATTCATGTTCAAAAACTACAAATTGAGTCATAAACAACTTTTGATTTCGCATATGGCCCGCCTGTTCCTCCTGTTCCTGCTTCAGTCCTCTCTGCTGTTCCGTCCCGTCCTGTCCTGCTCCCGGGGGTTGTCTGCCTCATTCGGGCTGTGCTTTTTTTCCTTCCTCTTTTGGGGTGCATTTGGGGTTCCATCTAGAGCGGAGTGCATGAGTCGTGAGTGGGAGCGTATTCCTCGTGAATATCTTGTACTTTGGACTATGGTGAACTATTGGTGCTTGATGGAAAATTTTAGTAGTCCTTTTTACACAATTACCTGCCCAGAAAATATGATCAAAAACTAGGCAGAACTTCGTTTGTCTTTCGTGACTTGTTCCGTGCTCTTTCCCCTAGGCCATCTCTATTGGTAGCGGACTGCAGGAAGTACTCATTGTGTTCTAGTTGACCTCTTCAAATATTCAAAGCCACTGCAATCGCACTCATTAAAAACAAAAGACTATATCCACTGTAAATACGAGTGCTTGGCTGCATATATAGAGCCGAATAAAACCGCTTAATTCATAATTTAACAGGCCGCACTTTTAGTTGTGGTTTACGAAAAGAGAAAAAGTTTTAAAACCATTTAAAAAGGTATGCAAACAATGTTCGTCCGTCCGTCCTTCCTCCGTCCGTCCGTCCGGCTGTCTATCTGTCCGTTCCGTCTGGCTTACTTATGTATTTTACTCTTTATGATTTATTTCGAATGCTCTGGCCACATTCGGCCAGACACCAGAGGCAGCCGGCAACAAAAACCCAAAAACCCAAAAAGCTTTGCCGCTTAATTTCATTAAAAATTTATGAAATAAAGGCACAGCCGGGCGGAGCGTATTAAAATTTGATAGTCTGCTCTGTATGTATGTATGTATGTATGCATCTGTGTGGCCCTATCTGTGTGGGAGTATCTGTGTGTGCCTCTGTGTGGCGTCCTCCATGCGTCATTGTTAATATTGTGCTGCGGTTTTTACGCCAAAAGTCACCAATGGATGAGCGGAAAAAACTCGACTTATTTTCGTTCCGTTTCGTTCTGCCGTTTGTCGTTTGTCGGTCCGTTTGGGCGAGAGTATTGTGCACTTTATTTGATGGACTTGTTTATGAGCAATTTCCATTCCCGCCAGAGCAGCAGGTGGAGAAGGGGGGAGGAATGAGCAGCGTGAGCACCTACCTTGATTCTTATTTTTATTAATGTTTATTGCATTGCGAGCATTTAATTTGATGCTCATGTCCAAGTCCCACAATGATGAGACGTAAAATGAAATTGCAACTCAAGAGTGGGCTCCGGATTGGGAATGGGGGGAGGAAGGGGTCCAGGAGTCAGAGTTGGCAGAGTCCTCAGTTGGTGCTCAGTTGGCAATGCAATTTGCAAATGCGTATTGCGGTGTCCGTGAATGGGAATGGCAGCACGCACTTTCTCCCCCACCGACCGCTCTGTTCTTTCCTTTCGCACTTCTTTAGTTTTTTTTTTTTTGAGGTAGAAATTGCATTTTTAATATTCCCCGTAGCTGGCTGCAGAGGCGGCGTGGATCGAGGACCCCGAGTGCCACGGATCTGCGTGGAACTGTCATGGGTAATGAATGCGCTGGCAAATAATTATTTTTATATGATGGCTGACTGGGACAGACTCCTGGCTGGCTGCCTGCCGTCCTGCCTGCCTGCTTGCCTGCCGTTGCCAACGGTAACGGGGAAAACTGCTAACGGTAACTGCACATAAAAGTCCCCGTTACATACTTGAGAAGTTACAAGATGTCGTTTCGGCATTCTGCAATATTCATAACTTGCATGGCGACGAGGAGGAAAGGATAAAAGCAGGAGGCGCCACTTTGTCATTTCATTTGGGGAAACTCTGAGCCGCCTCGGCATCCCAGCCCGGTTCCAACACCTGGCTGAACAATACGGCTATACCTCACCATGCCCCATGCCACATGCCACATGCAATCCACTGACACTCATTAGATTAGCGCTGATTGCGTGCCGTCCCCTGGACCTCTGGCAAATGTTGACAGCTGTGTGACAGCGCTTGGGGAACGCCTCAAAAAGGCCTCAGGACTCGAAAGCGGTGGGTGGGGTGGGGTGGGATCTATGGGGCAGGAGGGTGGCTTGCATGCATTGATTGTTTTTGCCACTGGTAATTTGAAACTTTAAAATATTTATGATTTATGTTTAGTAATTCGCAGACCCACAACCCAAAACCGGACTATTCTGGGCCAGCAGACACCCACCCGAAATCTGGGCTGGCCTGGTCTGGCCCAGCAGGACAGGGATGGAGTTTGGGGGGGCGTGGGACGAAGGCGGGGCCATAGCGAATGCTGGAAAATTTTTCATTACACAGCTATGAAGGCGCGCCAGAAGAAGAGAACAAACTGAAGCTGAATCAGAATCAGAGTCAGAGTCAGAGGGAAAGGCAACAGCAACAGCAACGCCAAAGAGGAGTGACATCTAATGGAGTCCGCAGCTTTGCATTGAAGGCGGAGTGGGATTGCTGGGAGCGGGGAGGGTTTTGAGAGATTGGCCAAAACATTTGGCACGTGCAACGTGGTGGAAGGAGTGGGGGCTTTGGGGTTCCCTGAGCATCGGAATAATGCCGAATTGAGTTGTCAGTTGTGCGAAAAGTTTCGCTTTATGAGGGTTGATGTAACACAAGAGGGGGGGCACAATACAAACCAAGGGCAGGAGCGGTAAGTTTGCGAAACTCGCATTAAATATTAATAAAAATGTTGCCACTGGGAGTTGCAGGTAAATGCGCGACTGAGCCAGCTTCCGAGGTGTCTCCGGGTACGCAGTGTGTGTGGAGCGTGCTCAATAAAAAGCGTGATTCAGTTACTGTTACTCCGATCGAGATTCGGCCAACTTGTGGGCCCTCTCTAATCCCAATACGAGAGATGAAAGGGATGAATTCCACTCCTTATAGCAGCGCGCACCCCCCGCCAGCAACACCATCTTGTATGTACAATCTTGTTCCCCCCCCCCGCCAAGGAAAGGTTGTCACAGAAATGTTCACATTTTGCAGCAACAATTTATTATCAACCACTTAGGATCAAAATAAGCGATAGTCCATCGAGGCTTATTACATTGCAAAAAGCAAAAATGGAAGAGCCCAGCCCCCACTTACCCACCCCCCAGGCCAAACCCAGGCCAAAACACAACCCTCTCGATATGGCATATCTATGACAAGTGCAACAGTGCGACGACAACAGGAAAGGAATGGAATCAACCCCTGGCAAGCCTTGGCGGCTGGTGGGCCCCGCTCTGGTTGGGTGTGGAAATTTTTATAGACCGTCAGAATGATATATGCATGCCAATATTATGACAGCAACAACATAACTGGCAACTGTTGAAATATGCCCCCGGCTAGTCCATCCGTCCGTCCCGCTACGCTCCGCATCCAAAACCAAATCGAAAAAATTTCAATGCAAAAATAAGTTTTGGGAAAGTTCTGGCCGGGAATACCCTTTCATAGCTGGAGTTTCGTGGAACTATGCGAAAGAAAGTAAGGAAAAAGAATCTCAATCGAATTAAAGCGAACTTTTTTTTAAGTTTTCATTATGCTCCAAGAGTTACTCCCGTTTCATCCGATTTCCGAAAAAGACAAGAGGGTTTTATTTATCTGCTTGGAATGTTGTTAAAACTAAAAACTATATAAAACCATATGATCGGAATGGATCCATGCCAGACACAGCGCAGTGTTGTTGTTGATCATACGTACTCTTCTTTGGCAGGGTATCCGCTCTAAAAGAGAGAGAAGAGAAATAGCAAATCAGCGGCAACAACTCATCGACGACGATGGGCGTAAAGTTACGCGCGCATATGTAAGTGTCTGACTTCCGTTTCCGCTTGACAGGCAACGACGATGCTGCTGCTGTCCTGTCCTGCCCTGCTCTGTTCGCCAGGGGGGTTGCTTCGACTTGTCCTTGCCACCGTCTCTGTCGCTGGCGCTGTTCATGCCCCTGTGCCCTGTCCCCTGTCCCCTGTCGTAGTTGAAGTTGGAGTTGAAGTTGTTGTCATGTTTGCAAGTGGTTGGGGCTATTACATTTTACTTTTCATATTTGCTAGGAATAACCGTGAAATTGTTTTTTCTGTCTAGCGGAAAGTGTGAGTGTGTGCATCCCATTCTCCCCTATGTGTGATCTGTGTGTGTGTGTGTGTTGTCAACTACCCCTTTTGTCAATTCCAGCCCCTGAGCTGCGGCCAAAGTGTGTGCCAAAGTGCGGGCGAGCAGTGGGGAAAACTTTCATCTATGCCGCCTTGGGGCAAAACAAATTGCAAAGGATTCGAGGATTGGATGACTGTACGGGTACTGCTAGGGGGGGACGGGCAGTGGATGGGTTATGGTGTGGGTGGGTTAGCGGTAAATGCTATTTAAATACATAAATTTTAATAAGCTCTTTTCGGTTTCTTTTGTGTGCCGACAAAGACTAGAATTTGGTGAAGGTAAAGCCTGTTATTTGCCATCGATTTTCATGGGCCCCAAAGGGCCCCAGTTGCGGGGGTATTTTTCAAATATTTTCCCCAAGTTATCATCCACACAATTAAACTCAATTAAATCGGCATATTTAAGCAGCAGATTGCTGCATCGCAATTGGCAAATATGTACACGGATCGACGCCGGCAACAAAACAGCAGAGCATCATCAGGAAGGAGAACAATTCCCCAGAGTGGCTGCATCAGTGGAGGATAACAAGGGTAACGGGTAGTGGGATGGAGGTGGATTCAACGAACTTGAACCGCAATTTTTATTTGGCAATACATACGAAGACATTTCCCTTTTTGGCTTTTCCTTCGCTTCCCTCAGTCTTTACCTTTAGCTTACATTCTTTCTTTCTTTCGTTCGTTCGCTCGTTTTTTTTTTTTTGGGGCTACTTTGTTGCCGCAACCCTCATGAATATGTAAGCATTTTGGTGTGTGACGGGAAGAACCCAGTGAAAGCCACAAAGCGCGCCATGAGGCAGGTGAGCCAGGGGGTGAGCTTTGCCCAGCGAAGCAAAACCAACCTGCAGCAGAGACGAGGCAGAGACGGGCCCTGAGATAGCACGAGACTATCCTGAACGGAACAGAGACAGAAACGGAGAAACGAAGAAGCGGAGAAGCGGAGATGGAGACGGAGACAGACAGACATCAATAAACAAGAACCGTCGCGTAAATAATGCAGCAGCAGGAGACGTTGCACAGTTTGACTTGCCACAAAGCCGGCACGCATCAGGGAAAGACATACCCGTAGACAGGGACTGTTGCGGGCACTACTCCGCCCCGTTTGGTGGTTACGTGCGGTGTGCCAGACAGTCAGACATTTCCCCAGTGCACAGACATCGAACGGAGTCTCCACTGCAATTGTCTCGTTGCCTCATGCATTTTACATTTTTAATAGATTGCCTGGGATTAATAACACACACGCACCCACCCCGGTTAGAGGGTTTTCTCCATCCTGGAGGAGGGATGGTCTTGGATGGACACCGCAGGTATTGGTTTTAGTTTTGGTTTCCTCGCTCTGCCCAAGGGATGCATAACACATTGCGCGGTTTACGCATCGACGCGTGCCCCATCAAACCCAAAGGGGATCCAAGCTGTGAGTCGGGAGTTGGGAGTTGGGAGCTGGGAATCACTGAGCAAGTTGATGGCGGCGGCAATGCGTGCAATTAGGACGGAATGGTGGCAGGGAATCTGGCTAATGGAGGATGAGTGCGGCATACCCTAATAAAAGTACAACAAGGGAGAGGGAAGTCTAGCTAAGGTGGGCTCCCCAGAGGGTGGAGAATCTTAGCTGATGGAACTATAATATATCTTAACCAATGTAAACCAATAGTTAGGCTGCTGGGACAGGATTCCTTCTTCTTCTTAGAATATCTTTAACAGTTCTCTATATTCCCTAGCAGCTCTTCTAGCCATCCATAGTGTTTATGACAGCTTTGATATCCAATCAATAGGTATCAACTTTTCATTAAAAAGTCCGTTTGATTTTTCACTGATTCCCCAAGAATAACCTCTTCTTTCTTCGAAGTAGCCCAACTTTTCGGTTTACCCGCTTCTTGTGAGAGTATTCAAAGCCCTATGGAAATATTTCAATTTGAGGCGCATAAAACTTTCCGGGAAGCAGCAGCAGCAGCATCAGTAGAGGCAGCCAACATCCAGCAGCTTTGGAGCGTCAGCGTCAGCATCAGCATCAGCGTCAGAGCTCAACCCAAAAACTTGGGAATAACAAAAATGTGCGGACAGCAGCAGCAGCAGCAATAGGAGCAGAGAAAGCAGAAAAAAAGCAAAAGAAAAGCGCAAAAAAATGTGGAAACTTCTAGGGTGAGAGACCCAACGCCGTCGTCGCCGTCGCCGCCGATTCCTTGTGGTCGCTGTGTTCATGGTCCAAGTGGCAAAGTTTTTGGCTGTTGAAGACATTAATTTGAGCCTTGATGATATTCAATTTAGGCACTCCACAGAGACTTGTGGCACTAACCCGCACACACAAACACACACAAGCACACACCGATAGAGAATGGAGGCAGCAACTGTAAAATATGTGTTGGCCTATACATATCTGCACTTTATATATATATACATATATATGTGTGTGTATAGGAAGTAAAGAGAGAACCTGGTGACAGCGAAAAAAAACAAAGAAGTAAATGTATTTTTTGGCAAAACTTTCCACATGCATTTGCCGCATTTTGTTGGTGTTTGTACTGCTGCTGGTGCTGCTCCTCTTGCAGCTCCTCCTGGTACTGGCACTCTTGGCCTGGTCAACTTTTCATGTTTGAGCTTCATTTTATTAAGTTGGCAACACTTGCGCCAGTGCCGCCTGTGCCTATCATATTGGGGTCAGCTCTGAAGCCAGGCCAGGAACAGCCTTCCAACATTTTGTGTAACTTTTGTTGGGCACAGCTCCCTAGCTCTCTCCACCTACCCTGCTCCTCTCCTCTCCTCTCCTCTCCTCTTTCTTTCTTTTTCATTTTTTTCGTATAGTTATTTGAAAGTTTTTCGTTTAATTTTCAATTTGCCGCTGGGCAGCATTATATTTTTAAAATATTCCGCAAGTATAATTTTTGTTTTAGGCTTTTTCCAGCAGCTGTGACCCGTTGGGCTGTAACTTGATTTGGTTTTCGAATTGCATTTTGTTATTGTTGGCCTTGTTCACAATTTTAGATCCCCTAAATTGGTTGAAAAGTTTAATTGATATTGCAACGAAAATTTTATTAAATTACACGAATATATGAGCTTTGAATTGATTTTGCCATAAATTCCCTAAAAATTCTAATCACCAAACTATCAGCCTTTAATCTCCATTACACCTTCAATGCAGTGTTGGAAACATGGCAGCAATAAATGCTTATTTATTTTGTTGTGGCCACACTGCTTACGGCCGTTGTCTAGATTTCGGTGTCATAATTTTGTGTGCCTCGCGAAATGAGAAAACTTTGGATATGTCTGGCTTGGATACTCCTATAATATTTCTGAATTATTTTTGTACCAAGCGGGGAGCAGAGAAATTCGACTATTACTCGTGTTATTTGCTTTGTAGGTGCTTATTGATCTTGTCCAAATACAATTGTTGACACTGTGCGCAACGTCGGCTTCTTGATTGTTTGCCTTTGTCTGAGACAAAAGTCCAAGTGAAATATCAGAGTATTCTCATTTGCATGTAGCCAACGGCGTCCAGCATCGATGGCTGCCGGGATTCGCTGCTAAATAATCTCCCACACACAACGGAAAGACCATAAATTGCCAGCTTAAGTGCGAGTCCAGTGCAAGGACCTCGTGGTCGCAGCTGCCGTTCCATAGTGAACTCCTCGCAGCGATAAAGTAATGAATAACCAGTTTCTGCTCAACAATAAATTGCATTTGGATTTTTATTACAATTCTCTCTGTGTGCTGTGGCACTGATTACGCTGTCAATAGGAATGGAAAATATGATTGCTTCCTCTTCCAGGGGCACCTGTGCCGAGTGCTGTGTGCCGTGTGCCGTGTGCCTTTGCCTGTGCCCCTGTGTCGTGTACCTACAGCCGCCATTGGCCATTGGGCACTGTTGGTCGTCTTTTGTTGGTCTTTTGTGGCAATGGCGATTCTGTCGGCCTTGTTAAATTATGCTCGTCATGGCGGCACTTCAGAGCCCAAAGGCGTTGGCCTGGCCAATTGTTGGAGCCGCAGTTGAGGCCAAATCTAGAGCCAGAGCTGAATCTGAGGCTTGGGCACTGAGCAGTTGGGGTGGGGGCATCACTGGTGGAACTGAGCTGTCAGCCTGTCTTCGTGTTTTTTAAGTTATTGCATTGGGAATCGGACGGCAGCTAAACACAAACGTGGCCAGGAGCAGAAGCAGGAAGAAGGTCCTGGAGCAGGAGAAGCATCCTTGAGCTGACTACCATAACAAATGAATCTAGCGATGGAGCAGCATTGCTGTTGCTGCTGTTGCTGCTACGAGTACTGCTGCTGTTGGCGTGCGACAATCTCTCGCAGAGAGGCCGTGCTATCCGAAAATCCCCTGATCCCTTATGTAATTTTTAGATTTCCTGCTCCTTTCCTGCTTCCTCGCATTGGTGGAAGTGGCAAGTTCTGTCGGAAAGGGAAGAAAAAGAATGAATTAAACCTGTTGCCTGACTAGCGGCCCGACTGTCCGTTTTCCCTTCCTGTCAGAAGCAATCTGCAAATACACACACAGAGAGAAGCGACTTCGAGTCCGAGTCCGAGTCCGAAACTGAAGCCTGCAGCCTGAAGCTGAGACCTTGCCAAATATGCAGAATCTTAATGAAAGTCAAGATGTCAGAGCTTGGCCAACTGGCGGTTGGCTACCTATCAGTTGTTGGCAAATTGCAACTTAAATAAAGCCAACCGAATGGGTCAGGATTGCCAGAAAGGAGTGGTGGGAAGAGAGCAGGCAGCAGGGATACAGACGGGGGACAGTGGTAAAGGATTTCCGTCAAAACTGCCACAAAACAAGCAGCGAAACTCACAACGAACTATGGTTGCCCTTCCTTCAACTCAACTTTGATAACTACTGGGAGAGTCGACTTCATAGAGTATGGATTGAATGAGAATAGGTGCACATATGGTATATTCCTCAACATAGCATGCCTCAGGTCTCTTGAGTACTGCAAGTGCGTCCCCGAAGTGTGTTCGGTGCAAGGGCTCCCAAGGATTTAAAAAGGCAGCAGTTCACGAAGGGCTTAAGCGAGGGAAATCTGTGAAATGGCAGGAGGTTCTGGGAGGTTAGCAACTGCTGTCAGAAGTCAAAAGCTAGCAAAGAGCAGCCAGGCAGCCAGGCAGCAGGCAGGCAGAAGCCAGGAGCCAGGAGCCGCCACAAGTTGCCTGTCGACGGACAAACTTATGGCTAAGACCGCAAACAAATTTCATGCTGCTGCTGGCTGCTGGCTGCAATGTTGCACGGACTCCTGGCTGGAGCTGCAACCGAATTAGATGTTGAAGAAAATTGTCTTCCTGTATGAATTTCATAATTTCCCCAAGTTTTAGTTATGAAAAGCAAGCAATTTCCTTCTCTAGCCTAGGACTGTAGGGCGGTAGGACGGGACGTTGTGTGTACCCGCATCCACATCCACAACCACCTACCTCCACATCCTTCGGAGCATCCAGGTTTTCTCTGGCTTGGCTCTGGGTTTCTGCCAATTTGGCAGCTTAAAGTTTAAAGTCTTAACTTTTAATGTGAATCACTTGGCTGCGTTTGGTTGGCTGTCTTTTGGCTCCCTTTTGTGGCAGTGACTGGCACTGGGACTGGGACTGGCACTGGGAATGGGAAACATGTATGTGGCTTGCTCAGGATTGGTTTTTTTCAATTTCTTCGACTGTTTGCTGATGTCATCGACAGAAGTTCGTTGGGTTTTCTTCTGTCTTGAAGGAGTTGTCTCCGTTCTTCCTTTTGTTATTTATACTCGTATTCCTAGGGCTGCTGACCCACTAAAGAGAGTGGGTCGAAGGGGGGGAGCTGTGAGATGCGCTGAGACTGGGGCACAACCCTTTGTCACATTTTGCAATTTATGTTATTGTGTGCTCACAGATACGTATCTATCCCTCACACCCACTCTTGTTGTATCTCTCTCTGTCTGTTTATGTTCTGTGATTTCTATCAACAACTTTTACTTTTGTAAGCAAAACCCCCGGTCAGAGACAGGGACTGGAACAGGGGACAGCCACAGGCACAGCCCCTCAACCAGAAAGCAATAAAAATTGTTTACAGACATTATTTGCGTATATCCTTGATCCGGATTGCGGAAGCACCTTCCATGTCCTACAAGGGGCCCGAAACTTTTCACCATTTAAATAGATTTCTCACACACAAAATAACATGAATTTCCCTTGTCACCCACACTCCACTCCTTCGGTTTACAGTGGCTAAAAATTATACAATTTATTAAAAAAAATTGACATATTCGTTGGAGATTTTGACTGTGTTCTTAATGATCTTGTGTAATGTATTTCGGTTTCGGTTTGGGCCATTCCATCACACACATTCGCCCGATTTTATGTGGTGTTTGGTTCGATCTCAATTTGGTTACTACTATTTTTTGTGGGTCTTTTATCCCATAGTGCGACGAGTGAATCTGCTTCTCTTCTGACTAAAACTTTTTTGTTGGTTTCGGGTATTAAAGCTTCTAACACACACACACAAGAAAGGACACCCTCTAATAAACTAATGCCTCTCCTTTGGGGTTACCTCTTGTCCTCCAGCTCAGGCTCAGTCTCAGTGTCAGGCTCGGCCTGCATCTCCTGCTGCTTTTCCTTCTTCTTAGTTGTGCCCAAATCCATTGTTGCCCCATAGTTTGTTTTGCGAAACATTTTATTTGTCATTTTCTGTCTCTAGACAGCTCTCTCCTCTCCTCTCCCTATCTCTTTCTCTCTCGTTATCTTTTACTCTCTCTCTTGGATTACTCGCAAATGTTTGTGTCAAATTTTTGTTGGGGGGTTTGCCAAGAGTGTTTTAGGGGTATGGATGCGACCAGGTGTTGGGTTTCGCCCCCAACTTTTGGGACCATTTTTCTTGCACTCTTTTTCTGGCATTGTAAATCGTCTGAAATTACTTGATTGAACTGGGAATATGCACAAATGGAGGCCAATGGTACCTTATCTTATGGGATTCCGGTTTTAGGAGTCTCTATTTGGATGCTGATTGAAACCATTTGTATGCCTATATAGAGTTCACATCAGTCAGAGCAGAGCACGCCATTAGTTCCAAGTTTAACGTAAATCAATCTTTAGCTTATTTTCCGTTTAGTTTTAACTTCTATTCAATACGATAGAATTTTTTTAGATTTTCCGTCTATTAGGTTCTACTCTCCATTTTCCCCATATAGTTTTTGTATTATTTAGCTAAATCCTCACTTATCTTCTCTATCAGCTCAAGTCATTATAGGCAGTCTTTAGCTGAGACAAAGCCTCTTAGGATTCTTTCTTCGAACATGCTGTACATGTTCGCCTCTGGGTTTCAGTACTTCGGATTTACATCCAGCCTTAGCTAATAAAGATCCAGCATAGCAACAACTTCACCTCCAAGTCCCCACTCCCAAATCCCATTCTAGCACCCATTCCACTGCCAGTTGCCATCTCGACAGCCAGAGAAACAACTTCATTTAAGACGCATAAAGCTGGGCCAACATGTGTGGCTGGCAAACAGGCGACGGCAACGACGATGGGCAGCGAAATTCCTTATGCCAGGCAAAGTGAAACTGTCACTGCCAAGGTTTTCCCCCTCTCTCTCTCTATGCCATTTTCCGCTTATTTTTGTGTGTGTGTGTGTTTTCTTTTTTGTATTTTTGGCAAAGATGTAAAGTACGGATGGGGAAAACACTCTGAGCGAACTCCGGGTTGCATATTTAAATTTATGATTATGTCGTTATGCTGTCTGCCCGCATTGCTTAGAGGCGGCCGAAGAAGAAAAAGTGACAGCGGGCCAAACTTAATACAAATTTATGTGCAACATATTTTTGCACGGTTTTTTTTTTGTTGCTTTTACCACTGCCTTTGGTGTGTGCCCAGCCATGGCCAGAGCATAAAGCTCTGGCTCAACCCCTCGGAAGAGCAAAAGAAAACCCCCTGGACAACATATGCTGCTGCTTTTCTAACTGGACAACAGCTCGGTTGGAGAGATGGAAGATCGAGGAGGTTTTCCAGATGCCCATATCTATGAGGAGAAGGCAGACGGATGGGAGCGGAACCATCCAGTTTGTTTTACTTTCTGCCGCTTTAATGTTTTCCCCCATTAAAAACGAGAACATTAAAATTCCTTTCCCCCCCACTGAAACAGAACAGTTAAATTGCATTTTCAGACGCAGGTCGTGCTTGAGGAAATGACAAATTCTTACATAATAAGAGGAGTCTCAGACGCGAAGAGAGAAATGGGATCCATTTGGCATTTGGCAGGTGGAAGATGCGAGATGGGAGATGAGATGGCGTGAAATTGAGCCCGGACCGCGTCTCCAGGCGCCTTTGTAACCTCCGCTTCTAACTCATTTTTAAATACAAATTTATGTACAGGGAAATAAAAAGTAAAATGCACAACGCTCTCCACTCTCCCCCTCTCTTACATTTGATTAATTTGTCTTGCCTAATGGCTGGCCATAAATTTCAAGTTAATAAAACCCACTGAGGGTGGAGGCGCCTGCCTGGCTTTGCCGTCTTCTAATAACAAAAATTTGTCACACGCCATTCTGACAGTTGTGTGTCACAGAGACCCAGAGACGCCTCCACGCCACCGACCACAGCCACCGCAAGTGTCAACTGCTGATGACATTGTGGCCAAGTTGAGAGGGAACTTTGGGTTGGGGAAATTATGTTGCCCCTTTTCCCCAGCCAGGGGCTGATTGATACACAGGAACTCCGGGCCAGGACGAGGCCATGGCTGGGCTAATCAATGGCCAGGGAACACGCACCGAAACGCTTGAAATTCGATTAGGGAAGATGTCGCCACCAAAAACTGACACTGGAGCACGAGCACTAGCACTGGCACTGGCTTCAAGTGTCAGCAGCAATTACCTCGATGGCATGGGAGTGAGGGCCAGGGCTTGGCTTTTTGGGGCATTTGTTGAGAGTTTCTGTAGTTAGTTTCGGATGCCTGGTGGCTGCTGCCTGGGCAAAGTGCATTCAAATTGGCTTAAACTAAGAACGTTAAGTGTGCAGCTGTCTAATTGTATTTGCCCCTTGACTCCCACACCGTGCTCGGGAAAGGGGAAAACAAAACCCCTTTTTCCCCTGAATGTAATGTAAAAGTGCCAGAGAACTTCAAGATTTATTAGCATCAAGATTAAAGCATTAAAAATTTTGCAGACTGTGTGGCAGGCAGATGGAGATGAAGAGCGAGAGCGAGAGGGTAAATAGGGGGTGGCAGATGCCCTTAGGGAGGGGTTAGGGCTGGGACTGGGACTGGTACTGGCCCTAGTACTGGTGCTCGGGCTCAGGCTCGGGCTGCCAAGGAAAGTGAGTGCAATTTTCGTTCGCTTTCGCTCTACATCATCAATTTAGCGTCCTTTCCACTTTTGCTCTTCACGTTCCCGTCCTGCTGTTCATCCTGTTGTTGTTGCGGTTGATGCTGCTGTTGCTGCTGCTTTTGCCGTGGCTGTACATGCCCCTGGCTGTTTCCGGAGCTAGAGTGGTGCTGGAACATCAGCAACACCAACACCAACAGCAGCAACATTTCATTGCGCACTTTGTCGGTCAAAACTTTCGACATTAGCACTTAATTTACTGGCCCAACTTAATGAAGTCTACACTTGGCTAATTTACGCGAAATGCTTTAGCTACTTAAGATGGGGATTGGAGCCACCCACCGCTCAACGCTCACCATATCCTCAAAGTTAAAGTTTTTGCACATCAAATAATTCGATTTGATGGAAAAGGTCCAGCAAGAGCCGCTGGCCACTGCACTATGGGGAAAATTCCCATTTTTCGGGTATTTAGTCATTTTCTCAAAGTATTAAAATTTATTGTTTTTTTTTTGGTAACATATTAAGAAAACTTCAAACTATAAAGTCCTATACCAAAAATGTTATATAGCATAGCACTGTTAAGTCTAACAGCTGTTAAAGTCAGCTGTTGCTGTAGAAAAGCTATTAAGATATTAAAATTTTTAATATTATTAAAAAAAATAATATTTTTTTTTTAATTTGTGGGCGGTAGCACGCCTACTTTTCCCAATAATGTTTCTAAGGGTTTACATAACATTAATCAAAAAACCGCATCGAAAAATCTTGCTTAGTTTAAAAGTTATTAATTAATACCCGAAAAATTGGAATTTCCCACATAGTGCACTGGCCAGTGCGATTGAGCAATTGCTGACGAAAAGTAAGCGATAAACGGTAAGCGATAAGCAGAGACAGAGGGCGGCGAGAGAAAGGCAGGCCCAGAGATGAGTCAGTGGAACAGATAACGTGTGTGCTCACATTCAGAGAGCAAGGAAAGAGTATAATCGATTGCAGAGAGCACATTTATATTCGATCGAGGGGCTCCCCCTATTTACGCTGCTATGACGTCACCAGTATTGGATATACATACATATATATGTAAAAAGTCACTTCTTCTGATTGGAAATTCTAAGAAAATTTGTTTATCAAGAGTCCGACACGCAAATAAATTCCTGAGTGGTAATGCCAGCATATACTCGTAATATTTCTCTCGAAAGCAACGAATTCACAATTCACAGTTCTGGGAGGGTGGATGGAGTGAATGTTCAGTTGTTGCGGTTTGTTCGGGCTGTTTAGATGGACAAAATGCTCCCTTATGAAGCGCAAGGAATTCTCGTTCGCATGGCCATCGCGGTGCTATCGTTGGGCGTCTCCATAGTCATCCTATTGCTGATCCCCAACTGGGTGGAGACCCGCGAGTCCTCTGAGATCTCTGTGTGGTACAACATCGGTCTGCTACAGACAATCGGCGGAGTCTTTCTCATTGTGGGCTCACTGAAGGTGAGAGCTGAATGCTGGCATATCCACACAGGTGGCAGCTGAAGGTTTTATTGCTGATTCTTCCCTAAAGGCGAACCACTGGATGTTCCTGCCCTGGCTGGTCGCGGCTATTATCTTCATCTACACGCTGCTGTACAAGACCTTGAGCTACTATTGCTATCTGCACGGTAAACGTCTGGTTCTGGTAATTCCCCTATTCTACATCATTGCGGGTGCGTAAGAGCTGCTCCATGCCAAAATGCCAACAAATGTATGTATAACAGCCTGCCCTCTTATAATTTCAGGTTTCTGGCTCTACTTTCTGTGCGATGTCTTCAAGGACTTTCTCGACCTGCATCGTAAATCCTCTCCGGAGATCCCCAGTCACGACCCACTATGATTTTGTTGCCGTTGTACTCGTACATTCACATTCACGGCATTAAAGTGCACTCTTTTCTCCCACGTGAAATGCAATTGAGCTGAGCGTAAAGGCAAATAAGTGTGAAAATTGCGGTGCGAGTGTATTCGAGTGTTTCTGTGAGTGTTCATGTGAGTGTTGTGTGTGGGTAGCCAAAAGTAAAATAAGCGTTAAAATGTCTGTCTAACGCAGTGGAACCCCAAATGGTGGGGTTTATGGCTGGGCTTGAGCTCTGTGGTATCGCTGCATGCGTATTGCATTACCAGACCTGCACCCTTCCACCCTTCCATCCCTTCATCCGCACAAGAGAGACGACACAAAGTGGCATATGAATAGATACATGTTTTGTTGCCTGTTTTGTTTGTCTCCCCACCCCATCCGGTTCGCCCTTTATCCGCCTGTCTGTGGGTTGCTTCGCGTAATCCAACAAGCAGACAGGTTAACTACACAGCAACCAAACACACACACACAGACACACACACACATACATACGGCAAACGAGTTAGTGAAAGGGAGAAAGGCAGAGCCAGAGAGGCTGCTGGAAAAAAAGTGTGACAAAGATGGGGGGGGACAGGAGCTGGGGACTGGGAGTCGCGTAGACGCATCCAAACAAACAATAATCATGCAACAATAGTGAGAGCCGCAAACAAATTGCTTTTCCATGTATGCACATGTGTGTGTGTGGCAGGAGTATCTGTGTGTGCATCTGTGTGCGTGTCATGTTCGGGTTCACTTGCAGATTAGTTTCGTTGCCAGTTTGTTCTCTATATATTTTTTTTTTTGTATTTAGTTGTCTTGCTTTCGTTTTTTTTTCATTTTTTGAGTCTTCCAACCACAGAGAATCAAAAGCCACATGGGCGTAGCCCTGACACCTACAAAAGGGGTGTGCGGCGACGGCGGCTTGACTGGCAATTAGAATGGAGAGCAAAAACTTTGCTGCATCTCATGCCTGCCCCCCCTGAAACCATCAGCACCCCACTTCCACCAGCCCTGTGGTGTACAGTCTGCGACGAGCTTTTGTTGTCTGCAAAGTTTGCCTTTGACACAGGGTGGCTACACCCCGCTACCGCTACCGCTCCCATCCACAGCCATACCCCTCCCGTCAGTGTCCACCTGGGATGGCTGGAAAATGGAATCCATTCATTCAAATCTATGCGAGTGTCGGTGTCTGCGCTGCTTGTTCAACAAAATTGAAAATTAACTATAAATTCTATGTGGCAAAACATGCAAACATGTTTGCGGAAATACCCAGCAGACCCAATGCCAGACTCTGAGGCGGATACGCAACAGAGGGGGGAACGGGGAAGGCTGCCGTGATGAGGTGTCAACCGAGGCAAACACCTCGAAGCCATCGAACACCCCCCCACAAAAAGCACAAAGCGATTCATTGTTGCGAAATTTAATGCGAGAAATTCATTAAAAAATAACATAAATAATTAAGCAGCACCACACACGTCAAGGGCTGGCACAAAAATGCAACTGCCCAAAATGCTCTCTACTTTTTTTTTTTTTTTTTGGGGACCCACAGTGAAGCCCTGCAAAGGTGTCAAGTGCAGGGGAGAGAGAAACTGGTAGAGGTGCTAACCCTTATGGCAACTTAATGCTGAAAGGGTTTTTTCGTGCATAATAAGTTAATCCCAGGCATTACTCTTGGGCAGGGTATAATGATTTTGGCCTTAGCATCGTTTACAAAGAAGCGATGCATCTGAAAGGGTATCTACAACATCGTTACCAAAGGATTTTCTTTCTGTCTGAGTTTTTTTTTTAACGTTTTGACTAAGTGCTTTGGCCAAACAGGGACCACAACCACGCTCCACACCCTCTATCCAAGAGAAAAAGAGTGTTAATTTCTAAAATGTAATACGAAGAGAAGAGAAATCAAAGAAAGCAAAGGGCAGAGCAGCAGCAGCATCAGCAGCAGCAGCAGGAACAATCAGACCGACTTAACTAATAAATTCACCCGTATTCCCAGCATACGCATCGTCGAGTTGAAGCGGAAATCATTTAAGCTGCCAAATCAGTCGGGCAGCTGGTCCAAACAAAAGAAAGTTGGCTGAAAGGTGCCGCATTCTACATGGGAGCCACATGGAATGGCCAACTGGCTGGCAGCCCAGTCCAATCCAGGCCAAGCAAGGGGCCATGGGGCATGTGGCAGGGGCAGGGGCAGGGGCAAAAAGAAAGCGATTAATATTCATTCAGTGTCGCGCGTATATCACTTTTTATTTGCACAGCCAAGGCTTTGGGGTGGTGGCGGGCGGGTGCGCGTACGCGCTGCAAGGGGAGGCATGCTGAAGCAGGCGTCGGAAAGTATGCAATGGAATTCGGGGCACGCAGCGGCAGGTGTGCTTTCGGTGTGCGTGTGTGTGTGTGTGTGTGTGGCAGTAGAGGGAAACCCAACGTACAATTACATACAACAATTTGTGCTTTGTTTCGCTCAGTGTGCGTCAATGTGTGTGTGTTTGTGTGTGTGTGAGTGAGGGGAGTCCGAATCGCCAAAGAGCAATCGTGCAACAGCAACAGCAACAGTAGGTGCCGCAGCCCCCAAAGATGAAGCGAAGGCAAAAGCAACCAGAGCTGCTGGCCTGCGGCAATCCAGTCAGCTTTGTGCCGCTGACACCTGCCGCCCTGCCCCACTGCCACCGTCTGTACCTGCCCCCAAATTGGATGCCCAAACAGCCCAGAGGGAGGGCGCAGGGAAAGGCGTTTAGTTTTCAATGTGAAAATTGAGAAAAATTGCCAAACGAGTTGGTAAGCGATATTCTCTGTTGCTTGCCCCACAGAGCCAGGCAGAGAGAAAGAATGGGACTTGCACTTGGTCGGATGCCAGGTGAGGCAGGTGCCCCAGACGCAGATCCAGTCGCGGCCCGTCTCCTGCTCTCCACTTATTGCAAGTTTAGTTCGCTTTGTTTTGACAACTTCTGGAGGAATGCCCTGGGATCGGAATCGTAGTCACAAAGGCACAAAGCGTTTCGTCAAATAAAAACGGCAGAGAATTTTTGGCTTCAACTTACTTCCGTTTGCCGTTCAGGAGTGCTCGGCGCTGCGCTGCAATTGGAGACCAGACCCGGAGAAGCTGCTGCCAGCCATTATATTACGATCCAGCGGAGAGCAAATGACGCGAAACAGTCGCACGGACACGGCCGACAGTGGTAGATGGGGGGACAATGGGTACGGGGGCAACGGGCAACAACAACACGTTCCTTACATAAAAATCGTGCAGGCCATGCTAAAAACGTTTATCCCTTTTAGCCCGAAAGGAGAACCGATACGGGAGTACGAGGACTCCCCCCAAACAATGCCTGAGCAACAACGAGAAGACGGACAAAACAAAAAAAAGAAGAACAATTTCTTCGTCTTTAGTTTCAATGGGACCCAGGACGGCCCAAAACCATTTTAAATGGAACGTAAGCTGAGACTGATGGCAGTCCGAAGTTCTGCTGCGGAATGGGGCAGGACTTGGAGCTGGAACCAGAGCAGGGGCCGGGATAAGAGTCAGATAAATGCCGCATCATTGGTTATTTATATGCGTGTGGATCTCAGGTGGATGGCTGGCCCTCAAACGATATATTTATTTGATTTTATTGATATATGTATTCGTATTTACTGGCACATGTATGTGTAAGTGCGTATGTATGTATAAGTAGTGCACATCTATCTCGGCCATCGAGTGAGCAGTGGCTTAGTCCTACGGTCCTGTCATTACGGCCTGAGCTTTCGGGGCAATTTCCAAGGTAAACCAAAGAGGAAATTAATTAAATCGCATTCAAATGATTGGCTACGTGCCATTATTAATACGGGTCTAAATTATTCCACATGTCCTAATTTCGAATGATTTGAATGCTTACAGGCTCCACCACCGACCACCACCCACCCCAGCTCTCCTCTCCGCCTGTCCCCATTCGTGGTCAATCACTTGATTGGCTTGACTCTCCACAACATGTGTGTGGCTGTGTGGTCCTGCTGCAGAATAAATAAGATATTTAAATGCAGCACGTATCCGCACTTCTAATTTATGGCAATTAATGGAAAGTTTTTTTAGTGGCAAGAAGGTCCTTTGCACATTTCTGGGACGAATTAAAATACTCTCAACTAATTATAACTTTTTTATTTTAAAATTTACACGAAGGAAAATCGTGGTGGAAAAAGAGCTGCTATCAATTGATTATTTGAATTTCATTTAAATTACTAATTAACTAATCACACGTTTTTGTATAATAATATAATGTTTCCCATACATTGCGGCAGTGAATACAACTTTGATTAAAACCGGAAACTAATGCAAATTATTGAGTTTCCTTCACAGAGAATCCCCTACATACTCATACTGTACATAGTTTTAGTATTGCTGTTATCTTTAACATTTGTACATGCCAAAGCCAGCGCCTGCCAACGTAAACAAACTGTTAAAAATGCCGGCAAGTCGAAAGTGTACCCAGTTTAGGGCCAACAGCATTGCCAACAGCCAACGAAAAGCCACAAACTGGTTTCGGGGCCACATGCCCGCACGAAGCCGCGACACGAATGAACAGGATTGAGCATGCACGAACATGAGCATACGAAGTGGAAGCCGAGACGAGCGAGAAGCAGCGGACAGAAAGCAGCGCAGCGACGAGTTTGCGACACTCAAAAATGAGCCAGCGTCGCGAACGGTACTCCAATCCGGACGGTGCAACGTCAGTTAGCTGAATGAAACAGAGAAAGAG
The DNA here is from genome assembly GCF_018151105.1 of Drosophila obscura. Classification (NCBI taxonomy): domain Eukaryota; kingdom Metazoa; phylum Arthropoda; class Insecta; order Diptera; family Drosophilidae; genus Drosophila; species Drosophila obscura. Next base: position 7,153,077 of record NW_024542774.1, on the reverse strand, counting down.
AGCTTCGAAAATCGTGAATAATTTTGTGAACAGTGCCAAACATTACTGAGAAAAATAAACAACAATAAAAATCAGTGAAATATTCAGAGGAAGAATAAAAACTTTAACAGCAAAAAATCTGCACACATTTTGTGAGGTGAATATACAAATGCCAGTTTCCAAATGAACATGTGAACGTGTGCCTGTGTGTGTCCCCTGCAACTGATAGCCGAAAACTTGCAACGCTCTGCCAGCTTGCTGCATCATCAGAGTTACTGCAGAGAGTTACCTCAGAGTGGCCTCAGATCTCAGAGTTTTACCTGCTTCCAGTTTGCCAAGTTCGTTTCATGGGATCCGAGCTGCAGCCGCAGCCGCAGTCGCTTTGCATTATATTCGCTGACCAGTTGATTCCAACTTGTTTGCAACTCGTTCTCATGCCTCTTGGCCCCTGCCACCTTGCCACCACCTTCCAACTTCCACCTCTATCCACAGATTGAAGTTATTTTTGGTCATCAGTTGCCGTTGCCATTTGCATTTGTGTGGGGAGCGGGAGACCAGACCCGAGAGCCGCAAGGAACTTTGCCCATTCATTCAACTCGAAAGCGACAAAACATAAATTGCGAATGCAAACGGCCAAATTGTTATTGCCACTTAGAAGCGCTCCAAACGCTATTCCTCTGTCTCTGTCTCTCTCTCTCTCTGCTTGGCTGCACCTCTGGCCGTTTCTTGGTAAGCAAAGTGTGCAATATCTTGGGCTAACTGCAGTAGCCATGGCCGTAACAGTAGCCACCACCTGGTCGCGACTTCAATGCTAAAAAAAGTGCAAGCAAGACAACAAAAAAACGTTATGGCCAAAGAGCCCGCGATTGCATCGCATGTCGAGGTTATTCCGTATGCCCTAGCCCCTAGCCCCTTGCCCCGTGCCGCACTAACAGAAGCAGCCACAAAAAAGCTGCAGCAAGCAACAAAGAACTTCAAAAGCATTCTGGCCAGCACCCCTGCACCGCCTCCGTCTGTTTTTTTTTTTTCGGTGATTATGAGAAGACCAAAACCAGAAAGTACCGCAGCAACGGGCAACCCAGAAAGCCGATGGGGGGTATGCCCTTACCAAGAATAGAGTTTTGACAGCGGAGAATTTTAAATGCAAATCGAAGATGTACAGAATATAGGTCTATACACTTTTCCACATTCCATAAGTTTAGTTTGGGAACAATAAGAATGAATACCAGAGTATAATTTTGCTTCCTTTCGAATTTTAAATTCTGAGAAGGTTCCCGTGCTGAAATATGTAATTCGAAATCCAAGTTTCCAACATTAAACTTTCCCCATAAAATTCGAATCAATTGTGTAAATGTTTAAATAGAACTTTAGTGCAAAAACTTGAATATTTCTTATGCACATTGCCGCTGTAAAAATTAAATGGCATGCACCCGCTTAGGGTTTCAATGGCCATTGTAATTGCAGCCTTCCCTTCTCCGAATGCCATTCATAATTTGTATAATTTTCAAAGTAGCCTCCCATAGCCGCTGCCTGGGAAACTGCAAGTGCATTTTCCCCCTGTTAGAGTATTAATATGCGAAGGGCACAAAAAGCAGTTCAGCGTCGTTCGTTCGGCACAAAGGACTTGGGAAGATTGGCCAGAACCAAAAAAAAAAAACACACACACAAAAAAAAAAGGAAAGGGAAAAAGACGGAAAGGGAAACTAAAAATGAAGAAGGAAAAGAGTGAGAAATAAAGGGGCGGCTTGCTCAAAGCGCTTAAGCGCCTTTGACACTCAGTTGGGCAAGAGGATGAGAATGGGGATTGCAGGGGATTCAGAGAGTGGTGCCACGTGAGACAGCTGCCAATCAATGGCACAGCCTAGGCCCCATCACTTTGTGGCTATTCCACTCCGAGGCATGTTGCATGTGTGCTACGAGTTAAACTCACACTCACACACACACACAAACAGACAAAAAAAAGAAGTAAAGAAAAACTACAAAAACGTTTCCAGAAATTGTTCTTCCCTTCTGCCTTCCCCCCTGTCTACATTGGTACTTTGGAATGTGGCCCATGGAAATTATGCGATAATAGGGGGGAAAAGTTCGTTTCCATAAATAGTTAAGTTCAAAGTTGGTAAAATTCCCTCTGGAGGAGCTCCTCGGAGATACTCGTAGGCCAGCCAATTATTGGGTAAACAATCAATTGTACGCAACGGTGGAGACATTTTCAGCTTATTAAATGGAATTAAGCAATTTCTGCGCTATTACCATGAATATTTGAAATCGTGTAAATACAGTCAGAGAATAGAGGATATAGGAGGAAGTGTGCTGCTATACTACTATTCCTATTATTGATTCTTGGGCGGCAAATTAATGTTTTCATTGCGTTTTCCTGCCGCCTCTTATCCAGCGGAAGTGTCGTGTGGCCCAATCCGCTGAATGGTTTCCCCCGCAACAACGCAAACATATACTCGCACTGTCGTATAACTGGCCAAAAGGAACAGCAAAATGTAACCAAATTACGGCTAATGGTTTTTTAATTGTAACAATAATTGCTGTCGCCATTGCATGAGCAACGGCCGCAGGACGCCGCAGCAGGAGCAGCAGCAGCAGTAGCAATCAAAGCTGTAAAGAAGGATCTAAGGGAGAGGGTTCCCCGAGCCTAACTCTCATACTCCCAACCCTATCCTGCCATTAATGAGTGCTTTTGCCCAGCTTTTAGATGCCTGCAAATTACCAAGCAGCAAAGGGACAAGCGAACAGTATGTTCATGGAGTGAACACTGCCACTGTGTGGGGAGGGAAGGGGGCTGGTGCTGGTGCTCTTGAACTGGTGATGTATGGTGCTGCCTCTGCTCCTCTTGATTTCCACATAATTGTCCATTTACGAGTGTATGCGTGTGTGTGTGTGTGTGTTTTTTGGGTGTATTCCTGTGCGTGTCTATAATTAAGCCCAAAAAAAAAAGTGCTACGCTATGCCTTTTTGATGAAACAAAAGCCAGAAATGAGTGTCGAAACCTTGAACTTGATGCTGGTACGGGTCCCGCCCTCTGATACTGCTGCCGCTCATCTGGTGGCTATTCCTACTGCTCATGTCTGGCCATGTCCCTGCCTTGGTTTTGTTTGATTCTATCCATTCATTGTTCCGTCGGCGGCAGTTGATTATGAGTGTTACTTTTTGTTGGCTTGTTGCTTTACTGCTTTCGCAGCTTATTTTTTTTCTTTTTTTTGGCTTAGCCAGCATAGCATACTTTCCAACGTCCGACGGTCCCTAATGTGCGCCATTTTGGTTTTGATGCTGTGTGTGTGTGTGTGCTGCCCCATTTGCCCAGAGGTCATTATAGACGCTTGGCCCGCTTGGCACGTTGCGGCCGCCAACTTCCGTTGCTCATGTTTCTGCTGCTGCTGCTGCTGATGTTGCCCCTTGCTGCTGGTTGGATGTGAGGTTGCTGCTGCGGCCTCTTGTTGCTTCTGGTGTAGCTACTTTGAGCCTTTTGGCTTTTATCCTCGCCGTGCCACGAACGGCCTCTGGTTCTCTGGTCCCTCGCAGTGGCTGTGGCTCTGGCGCTGGCTGTGGCTCTCTAAAGTGGCAATTTGTCTAGTTCTGTAAGCGCCTCTTTTAACGATAATGATGATTGCGCATTGTTGCGTTTTTATTTCACTGCACAAACACAGAAACAGACGCACACCACCGAAACAGCAAGAGGGACGGCACACACTGAAACAGTTAGAGCCACACTCGCACACTTTTCCATCGACAGAGCAAACACACACACACACACACAGATATTAACACTTACGGTGACATTTACACAACCTGTACACACACACACACACATACACAGATCCAATCCACTGCGAGTCCATGCTCCTCGTGCGAGTTATGTTTCTGGTTTTCTGGTTTTTGGCTTTACATTTTTTTTGCGGCATGTTTGCTGTGCCTCGTGTTGTTTGCTTCGAATTTTCCGATTTTCATTCATATCCACAGTCTATTCCCTGTGTCTGCTCTGCATTCTATCCTGCTCTTCTGCACTCTGCTCTCCCGTCAGTTCATTTATTCAGGATTTTTTTTTATTATTTTCATGGCCATTTCTTATTCCATTTCGCTGTCTGTCAGTCTGCTTGTGGCCCCATCTCTGTCTGTCTCGCTATGTCTCTCTCCGTTCTCACACTCATCCACTGTTGCCTGCCTTGGGCTCTCTTTTTGGCCAATTTCCTTCTGGCCAGAACGTGTCGTCGCTGTTGTTAATTTTTAGTGCGGGACAGGAGTTCTCGTATAGCATTTTCGCGCATTTGCTTTATTGGCCATGGCCAAAAACTACGAACCTGTCTAGACGCTCTACGCCGGACCGACGGCTCGTTGGCTTTTCGGTTTAGTGGGCACGGGGCACGGAACACTGCCATCAAATTGTAATCGTTCCACCAGTAAATCCCTATATACAGATAGATATATAGATGGATAGATAGTATTCCTATGCCATCACTCTCTTTGATTTTGTCTATTTTATTTTGGGCCAATTGGTTGGCCGGTTTCGGCCGTACGATTCATATTTATATTTCAATTTTGTCCGCTCTTTTTGTATTTATTGTTGGAATAAATAGAATTAAAAAGTTTGCATAACATTTGTAAATATTTGGCCGCAAATAAAATGCCATTCATATGAATAAATTTGCTATAAAATCAATATATATTTTGCGGTTGCGGCTGGTCAGTGCCGTGCTCCATGTGTCCGTGTATCCTTGTGTTTTGTGTGTGTGTCCTGACATCCATGTCATACGGGTGCTGTCTGTCCCACTGCGATGGCTATCTTTCGCCTTTTGTGCGACAGCATCAGCTGATTACTTTATCACAAAAGCGTAAAATGAGTCACAAAGAGTGGGGACAGAGGAGTACTGCCACACACACACACACACACACAAACACAGATATTGTACACATGCATAACGTAGCCGGGGCAAGAGGCAAGAGGCAAGAGGCATCCACGTGCTGCATTCAATGACTTTATCGACTGCTAAACGTCGCTTGGCCATTTTGATGTGGATGCGGACACGGGCGAGGATGTGGCATGGATGTGCCACACGTTTAACCCACTAGAATCTGCAAACACACACATGCAAGCAAACATGCTATAGATACACACACACACACACACTTGTCTGATAATTTTTCTGCTTTGTCGTCTGTGTGTGTGCTCTCTGGCTTTCTGGCTCGATGTCCCGGGGTCCTGAGCCCTCTAAATGTTTATTGCTTCATTCTGTTGAGCAATTTAATCGATGTCTGGCTCTACAAGCTCCCCATGGGCGCTCCCGCCCCTCTGGAAAAGCTTATTTTAAAGAGCGTCTAATGTAAATCGTTGTATTACGGCACTTTAATGAAACTTTAGATCCGCCAGCCATCGGAAATCCCCCCACATACTGGCATCTATGGCTGTCCAGCTTTATTGGGCAGCTTGATTTCCACTTAATTCCTGAAGAGATTGTGTATTCTTCTGCCACGCCTCACGCCTCACCCCTGACCCCTCACTGCCTTGCCTGCCTTCACCCTTTATCGCTTTAAGCAATTATCTCATAACACAATCCTGTTTGCGGGTCAATCCGAATCCGTGCCTCATTTTGCGCTCGAATGCCCCTCACAAAGTATTTAAGTAACTCAAGCCGTTACCAACAAAACAGATTTAGCTGAAAGGAGAGCATTGGGAGCGGAGCAGAGCAGAGCAGAGCATCCACTGGTTGGGTCGTAGTGTTAGTGGTGGGGTTAAGCCTTTTGTGTGCTCTCTGGGATTATGTATTTGTGTTTATCTTCAAGTTTTTGTGTCTGCTGCTGCGAGGAAGAGTCTCGCCGAAAAAAAGAAAAGGAAACCCGTAATGAAATGCAAAATCGCTTAAGTTCCCACTGAGGGAAGCTCCTCCGTTTCGCAGCTCTTCCGCCCATATAGCCCGCCCCCTCTCCGGCCACTGCTTTGTTGACAGCGTGTTAGTGAAAACTAAATGAAATTTTCTTCATGGTTTTGTTCTGTGGGTTTCATGTTTTTCGTTTGGGCTCTGTGTTCGAATCACTTTATGGACGGAGCTTTGCCTTACGTCTGCCTGTGTGTGTATGTGTGTGTGTCTGTTAATGTGTTTTGTGGGCAGAGGAGGGTGTCTATTAAGGGTGTTACATGTACATCGCTATAAGAAGCAGCGGCATCATCATTATTCTCTTCATCATCATCATCACCATCATCCGAGTTGTTTTTGTTGAACTTGCCATCATAAGCTGGCTCTTACCTTGGCCCCATTGTGCGGCTGTGTCCCTGTGCATAATTGAATGCTCAACCACTTTTCAAATTCCACTTTCATACTCGCATACTCGTAGTGGTGTGAAGTATCTGTGTGTGTGGCAGTATCTGCATGTGAGCGTTGCCTTTTCAATGACTTCCGCATAAGTGTTTAATTTCCTGTGTATTAACATGCTTAGCAAAAACACATGCCGCATAGCACAGAGTGTAGGCAGAGGCACAGGCACAGACGTATCCCCAAAACGCAGTCCTTAACCCCCTTTTTTTTTTGAAGGACATGGGGGGCGGAAAGGTGCGTTTAGACCCCCCTCTGACTGAACCAGAACTCGGAAACGGAACGGGGAACCTGTTCTGCACCGGGCGGGGCGGGAGGTTGTGGCATAACGATTTGTGCCAACAAATTTATTTAAAAAGGATTATCAGCAGCTAAGCGCCATGCTGGCACACTTCAAAGGCCGCCACGCCACACTCACCAGACCCCGAGGGTCCATGGTATTTCCGACCCCGTTGGAACCCCCGTTGAACCTGGTTGAACCAAACAAAAAAAAAAAAGAACAAAAAGCAAACAAAACCCAATCCCCGTCATATGCAAATTTCAATGTCAAACTCCTGCCACGCTCTGCATTTGAATTTGAGTTCCAGTTCTGAATATGAATGTGAATTTGGCATTCAATTTTGTTGCCATGCAACAACACAAAGTGCTTCCAGGGAGAGGCGAAACAGTGGTTAAGTGGCTTTATTTTCACAATGTTTATGGCTGAGGACAGAGTTTAAATAATCAAAATTCTCTTCAGATGAAGTACCGCTCGACTGATGGAAATTTGATGCGCTTCATACCCGAAATCGACTCTAAGGATATTCCCTTTTTTTTTTATGGCATTCCTATGATAACCTTTTGCGTAAGAAACTGAACTTCCTGACATTTATCTCGTCTCTAGAGGAGAATGGATGGATGGGGGTAGCCGGGTTTATATCGAGTTTAAAAATGCCAAAGAAATTTTGTATCCACCGAACTAACTCGATGGATGAACTCCTGGCCCTTCCTCTGCGCTAAATTGGAGAACTCTTGGAAGGCGTGAGAAATTCAATTTGTTGTCACGTCCATCAGTTTGGCGGAAAATGGGGTTGGGCAGGGCAGGGCAGGGGGGCAGGGGGTCGAACAGTTAGAGGGGGTACTATGAAGGAGGTTTTTGCTGATGAGTCGGCGGGGGGGTTGGCATTTTCGTGTTATTGAATACTTTAAAAGGTTTTTCGGCTGTTTTGAGTCGACACTCCACCCCCAACTCCACTTTGCCACACTTTTATTATTCCTTTCCTTCCCTGCTCCCCGTTCCACCTCTCGCTCTCACTCCTTTTCCTCGCTTGCTCTATAGAATCACTGTGAACTTTTGGGGTTGCTATACACAATTTAAGTTTCGACATTTTATGCACTAATTGCTTAAGATTTGCTACAATTTTTGGGAATATTTTCATTTCCCTCAATGAGTCTGGGAATCTGCCGCCTGGTTGGTTCTGTGCTTCCCTTCGATTTTGGGTGTACATTTGTGTGAGTGTGAGTGCTAGTGTGTGCCTGTGCCTGTGCCTGTGTGTGCATGTGCGGAAGTTCACACACGCCTGAACACTCAGAGCCGCCATGCGTCCTGTCAAACGCACTCCTTCTGCCGCTGCTCTAGTAGTTTTCCCTTTTCGAAGTTGCTTGAAAATTTTCAAATTTCCGGCTCTCTCGCTCTCGCTCTCCCGCCTGCCTCACACTCTTGAGGAAATTGTCTACGCATGTTTCTGGCACTTTCCATGCGGATGCATGTGTGGGATTTTCGCTTATCCATTATTAATACATGATTTCCAAAAGTGTGGAACACAAATTTGCAATTTGCTCAAGGATTTGCTGAGAGTTGGAAGTGAAAGAGGCGTGAATTAGCTGCAATTGCCAGTCTGACACGATAAGCATTTCCCTTTGCCATTTTCCCATTTTCACATTTTACCCCCCCCCACTACCGACCACCTAGAATAGCTGGCATATGGATTTCCGTTGTCCGTTCGCCGTTCGCCGCTTTGCCGACTCTGACTCCGGCCGTGCCTTATCTCGCGGCTGTGTGCAGGGGCCGTGTCCTGTCCTGATGTGATAATCCGCAGGAATTAATAAATAAACCATTAACAAATAAACTAGAGACGTGGCAGAGGCACGGGGCACGGGGCACGGGCCATGAATGTGCGTGCCGCTTGGAACCCTTATCAACGACGGGCGGCAGGTCCACCATTCCACCACCCCCCTGCGACAGACAGACTTGACTTTCTGCAAACATCAGCAAATAAAATCCAAGGACTCACACCCCTTACGGATCTGTGATGCAACATTTTCCAGTGGTGCAAAGATCTGCTATCTGTAGGAAATTTACATTGTGCCCACTGTACTTGCGCCATGCTCCAAAGCAGAGGTCAATGTTTGCCCATAAATTGCCACGAAGGAAGAGAGTCAGGGAAGCAAGGTCTGAGAAGGGGCGTGTCCACCTCTAAAAAGAAGTGACGACAAAATGCAAATGGCTTTTGTGCGTGTGTGTGTGTGTGTGCTTATATGTATATATTTATGTATCTTTGTGTACGTTTCCTCCCAAACAGAAACTCCAGTCAATTAAATAGAAATAAATGAATAATTGATAGTTTTCAAAGGCTACCAGAAGTCTCCGCTCTGCAAGCTCTGCCTTGAACTCAAAAACCCATTGTAATTAGTGTGGCAAACAAAGGGAGAGAGAGGGAAAGGATTATGGAAAGAGCAAACCCCCAAAAACCTGTGTCGGAATGTCATTTGAATAATTTAAATTGTTAGACGCGTTCGATGGCCAGACTTTGACACTGACCATGCAGCACCATTGCTCCATGGTGGCATGCCACCCTCAAAAAGGGGACAGACCGACAAGGGGGGGTCGCTGGGCGGTTTAGGATAGCCACAATGACGTTAATGACAGTGACGAGCGGTTGTTTGCCTCAGTTCTCGACCAAACATTCGACACAAACAAACAAATCCACTGCACGCACGTACTCCAGGCGACACACTCTCACACCGATAGCGCACACACTCACACTCACACACTCATAAAAAAAACAATCAAAATGCAAAACGAAACCAGGCAGAGCAAAGAGAGAGAGAGCACTCCCAGTTGGGAGTGTCTGTGGATGTGCGTGGCGTGCAGCGGGGCATGCACCACCACCAGGAGGATCAACAACAAACACAAATGGTTCCTGATTGCAGCCAGGAAGCGGCTGAAAGAGGTCGCAAAGGGGAGCTGCAGTGGGGCAGATGAGGCAAGAGGCAAGCGGCCGTCTCTCTGTCTGTCTGTCTGTCTGTCTGGCTATGCGACTAGAATTCAACATTTTGCCGCCATTAAAATCAAATTGCACTTTCGTGCAGCAGCACAGGCCAGGGATACCCCAAAACCTAAGGAAAGATGGGGATGGGGCAGAAGGCAGACGGGAGCAGAAGGCTGCACGATGAGGCAGGAGACAGCCTGGCAGAAGGTACAGAGCCACGAGCCGCGTCAACGTTTTGGCAATTTCAGCAAAAATATTGCTCGAGTTTTTCCGCCTGCTGCTGCATTTCCATTTGCCACTCCTCCGTTGCTCCGTTGCTCTGTTCCTGTTTTTTTATGATTAATAAAAGCCAAATGTAAATAGTAAAAACGAAATGAAAGCAAGCGTCGCACGGCGACCTTCAAATGGGTGCAACGTTGGGATGGGTTGTGATGGGATGGGTTGGGATTGGAGGGGGGTTTGACAGAACTCTGCATCTCTGGCGCATTGCCGCACACCCTCCCACTTGTGTACATCCCACCTCGCATCCCCCTTTAGGACTTTCGCTTAATTTCTATTAGCATTGCGCGCTGTTGCCATTGCTTTTGCTGCTGTCTCCTCGTTTTTCATTGCTGCGGCACGCGGCACAGGTTGTTGCTGAGGTTACCCCAGAGTGGGGGAGGCAGTGCCAGTGCCAGTGCCAGTGCCAGTGGGTGGATGGTTCAGGGACTCTGCAGCTGTCTGGCTGCCTTGATTGTTTGTATTTCTCATGGCACTCGATGTCAGTCAAAATCGCTTCGTTTCTCCCTCTCTGCCATTTGTCGTTCTCTGCCCACTCCTTCCCACCCCTTCTCCCACTCTCTGGCTATGGGCTACCCCCGAAAAAGTATGCAACATCAAACTGAAACACCAACCGCCGCCCCCCCACTCCCATTTGCCCATCTACCCATCTACCCATCGACCCATCTAGCCATTTAAGCAACCAATGAACCCACCCACTTTGTTCTGCTGTTTGTTTTACAACGTTTTTAACTTGTTTGCAAGGATTAGGTAAGCAACTCAAACAGACAACGACGAGCAAGAGGAACAGGACCCATCAGCAGTGCCAGTGCCACGGCCAGGTCCCATTGCCATCCTGGATGCAATGGCAACTCATAAAAATAGATAAAGACAAGGCCTCCAATCTGAACCCGAACCTGAACCTGTTATCGCTGCCTGGGTGGTCTGCAGGGTGGGTGTCGATTGCTCTGACTGGTTAGCTAGCTGGCTGCCCCCCTACACCGTTCAACAGTTCCTGCCAACATTAAATGCATCGAATTACATTTTCTATTAACCAGAGCGGGGGAGCTTGGATGGGTACCCGTAACCAGGGACACCCCGCCGAGAGGGGGGCCGCCACGCAACGGGATCGTGTGGCTACTTTGTGTGCGCCTTCTTGTGCGGGTGTGTTGCACAGTCTATTGTATTGTGGGGCATGCAGCCCTTGGCAAATGTTGCTCGTTTGTTTGCTGCTTGTTTTACAATTCACTTTTTTAACGCTTTCGCGCTGTGATTCCAACGTCCTGCCAGCGGGCTTCAGCTTCAGCTCCAGCGCCAGCTCCAGTTGCTGCCACGGCCACGGCTATGGCTACGGCTACGGTTCCGGGGTCTGACATTGTTATGCGGCGCCTTGAACCTTTTACAGTCAGCCTTGGTCCCTGCCACTGCCTGCGCCCTGTCGCTAGCGTCTTTCTCTGCCTCTCCATCCCGTCTTGATTGCATAAGTTTTTTGTGTTGCGCTTTGGCTAAGAAGCCGCTGGCTGCACGCCGTTTAGTTCCCAAAAACCCCTGCCTCCGCCCTCCCTTCACCAAACCCATCGCATTGGTCTGACTTTAAGTTATGAAAAGTTTTGTCGTTGTTTTGCCTTCTGCCTTGGATTTTCGTAGCTCGTTTCTTTTGCTGGTTTCTTTGGCTGGCGCCGTGTTGGGTGGTTTTTCCACGTATTTGGTTCCTCTTTAAGCGCACATTAATCAAAGTTTTTCGTTGGCTTAGACAAAGTTTGAGGGCATTTATAAGGCAATTGTGGAGCTCGTTTCGTTCTACACGACAGGTGTGTGTGTGTGTGTGTGTGTTTGTGTGTGGGAAGGTACTGCTCCTGCTGTTCCTGCTGGTGCTCCTGGGGGTGTGGTCATGATCCTTTGACGACTGTATTGGACATTGAAGCCATCTGGCATTAGGGCCACAAATTGTCTTGGCCTCTACACAGAGCAGCAGGCTGTCAAAACAAAAACCAACGAAAATTCCCGAACAAAACTTTCCCATTCTTGTGGCCAAAAGTGGACGTCCGCCCATCCACTCCTTCGTCTTGGTCGTGGTCGGCATGGAATGGAATGTTCAGGTCAAGTCGAGCTGCATAAGCAGGAAAAGTAAACTGAATGACTTGCCACTCGACTACAGTCGACTGTCTGAAGGTTAACGCACACCAACATACACCCCAGACACACAGATACTCACTGAGACAAAGCCTAATTGTCAGTGTCTGGCCGTCCTGCCACAAAACACAACCTTACAACCGTAACTTCCCCCTCCTACCCCGCTTTGGGTCAGTCCCCGTAGGCCCTGTCTGAGTGACTTATGTCTGGCGTAAGAGAACTTTTTGCAGCATACAATGTTGCATTGCAAATTGAAACACGCGACGGCCAGCGATGCTATGCTATGCGGGAAATATATAGAAAAACAAACACAGCATGAACTCTCTATATTTAAAGACATTTCTCGACTGTCAGATACCTTAAATATATATTTGTATATTGGTCAAAGATCGGAGAGTCGAAAGCAGACGCAAACTGTTTATGGAGCTCTTCTTCTGTTAACATACATGACCACAAGCAGAGCATACCACGAATAATCTACAGGGTATAAGCAGGATTTCCCACACACACACACACACACACAGACACACATGCATAGCTGCAGTTACTACTACAAGCATATGCATAAATAATAATGCACGAGGAATAGCTTTAAGTGCAAGCGTCTGCTAGGCCCTAAGCTCTGTTCCGCTCCGCTTTGCTCTCCTCCAATTCTGCTTGTTTTTTTTTGTTCCTATTTTATCGTCTGTTTTTCTCTCTTCTCCCCTGCCCTTCCCCTACTCAGACTCTTCACTCGTCTAGCCGTCTGCCTCTCGCCTTAGCTTATCCTATAACAGCGAACGGGGGGGGAGCGGAGCGAGTGCTTTGTGTGCACTTCAGCTTTGAATGTGTCTGCATTTACCCTTGAAAATGTAGCCATTGTTTTGCTGCAGACTCCAACGTTGCACGTTGCACGTTGCACGCTGCACATTGCAAATGAGTTCAATACACTTGGCATAAACATAAACATTACTGGGAAATCCACTCTGGCCATGGGATATTTGCCTCTCCCCAGTGCGCAAACTCCGACTAATAATTCTCTCTTTTTGCACGCTCTCTCCCGCTCACAGGTGTCTGAAGCAACAGCCGAAAGGAAGCAGAAACGAAGCCCGAAGCCAGCTCGTGGATGTGCATGAGCCGAATGCCATCGTCGTTGTCGTCGTCGTTCTCGTCCTCCGTGTGGGTGTTTATTTAACACAGTTCCTCGTGCGCCGCCCGTTCAGTTCGTGTCCGAAGTCCGTGCCGTACGCGCTGCCTCAGACCTCCAAACCAAAGCGCGTGAATTCGTTGAAAGCAGAGAGACAGTGACAGAGACGTAAACGTAAACGTAGATAGTCAGGTGTCGCGTGTGAAATGTGAAGAGTCGCTCAAGATCGGTGCATCCGTAACCAAATGTCGCTCAACGTTAGCCTTGCTCAAGCTCCGCACTCACACATCACACACACGTAGTGGACCAATAGTGCACCAATCATCCAGTAATCCGCAACAGTCGCGAGTGCCCGAACGAGAACTCTATAGTGCATCAAGAACCAAGGAAGACAATACAATGTGCTCCGTGGGGAACCTGCGCCCCCAAGGCGCAGACACTGGCCGCAATCGCCGCCGCTCACACAGCTCCCACGGCCCCCTCAATCGCCTTAGCCGCCTGAGCGCTCTGCTCCTCGTGCTGGGCGCGCAAATAATTTATGTGGAATATGCTCGGGCGGATTATGAGAACACTTGGAATTTATATTACGAGCCGCCCTGCTGCTCGGGAACAGCTGCCGGCCATCATCTGCGGCACCACAAAGGTAAGTCGGAAAGGAAGCTTTTGCTGCTTTGCTGCTCCGCAGAACGGAGTCCCTTGCATATTTCATGTCGCAATTTAAGTTGAGGTAAGTGAGTGAGGAACTCGGCTAATTTGCGGCAAAGCTTAGGTCTGGCATAATCAGTCCCCAAAATGTAGTTACCCATCTTAGATGCGGCATACAGTGGAAGTCCTTTCGCATTTTCCTAGAATAGAATTCAGTCGTAGGCCCAACCTGATTATTTTCCTTGGTTGTACACTCGGAAGAAACTCTTAACGGAGCCCGTAACACTGTGAACATTTTGCCCAGAGTTGGCATTGAAATATAAATTGTGCTACCGAATTTAAGAGCTCGCCAAATTTTTGCCAGTGGAGCCGCCGTCTGGGGCTCTGTGTGGAGCTTGGCTTGTTATACAAATAAAATGGCTTAAACGTTTCTCTTTCTGCACTTTGTTCAGGCATTCACATTCTTGGCCAGCTAAGCCCCGGCATACAAAACTATTCACAACAATAGGCTTGGGGTTGGGATCGGGTTGGGGTTGGCGTTGGGCTTTGGGGCTGGTTTCGGGTAGGGTTCCATTCGAATCGAACTTTGGGAAATAAGTCAACAGCTTACACAGCCGCGAATGCCAAGAAGTTTCTTCTATGTGTGTGTGTGTGTGTCCCTCCTTTTCTCTCCTTTTTTTTTCTTTGCCCAAAAGGAATAATTTTCACTTTAAGCGGATTTGCTGTTGCCGCCCACGTCTGATGGTGCGATGGTGTGCTGCTGATTCGGGTGCTGATTCTGATTCTGCTGCTGTTGCTGCTGTTGCTGCTTTTCCTTGATTTGCCATTTCGGTCCACTTCCGTCGGCGACGTCTGTTATCCTTTTCATCGTGTCTCGGGGTCTCCTGGCCATTTGGCAACCGGGACTCGTACTGTTCGCCCACTGCCATTGTTTTGCCATTGTTTTATTTCATCGGCAAGACATTTCTCTTCCGTGTGTATGTGTGGATGGAGGGGAACTTATAGACTCATTCGCGCGCAGCAGCCTGCACTTCCTTCCACTTTACTTTTCCGGGAGTGCTCTACGGTCCGTTTCTCAACGCCACTGTTCTGTTCTGTTCTGTTCTATTCGGTTCTTTTCTGTTCGGTTCGGAGTGAAATTAAAAACTTTTGCCTTTTAGTGCAGTCGGTTGTTTTGTTGTTTGTTCAATTGCAGGACCTCTCTACACTGCCATACAAAATCTTCCGCACAGAACCCCATCTTGACCGTCACTTCCGCCACTTAAGATGTGTTTTATTTTCTCTTTCTGCTCTCCTTTTTTTTCAACTATTAGTGTTTAATTAGTTTTCAAGTGGAGTTTTTATGGACCCAAAGCCGGGCTTATCCCCGGCTGAGATTTGCTGTCCACACAACAGTTGACCAGCAGCTTTTCCGCTTTTCCTTATTCTCCCTGTTACTGGGGGTGCTGCTGCTGCTGCTGCTCTAGTCTATATATAATTAAAACCCATTTCGCATATCGGATAAACGTGCACTGTAATATAATCTACCGCACACAAAGTAATCCGCTTGGCTCTCTAAGGATCGTTGCTGCAAAATGAAGTTATAATGAAAAAGTTTTTAATATTCACGAGGTATTATGACAGACCAGACCCACACCCATCCCCTCCGACACCCACACCATTATGTGTGAAAATTATCCTTTGTTAAGCATTTTTATTTACATAAACAATTTTGGTTGCGTTAAAGATTTCCCTTTTTACAATTACCGAAATCTTTCGTGGGCAAGGGGGGACTTTCCGGCCACAGAAATGCAAACAGAAACGAAACAGAAAATTTCAAGCGCCAAAACTTTGCCGGGACCCAAAATGGGTGGGAAAATGCGTGGATAGAAAGCGGCAAAGATATTTTCAACTTCATAAAGGTTGCGAGACGGGAAAATAAGCAACAAAAAATAGCCATACCACCCCCGCCCCAAAGAAGGGGAAAACCAGAGAGAGGAAAAGAAAGAAAGCATATCAGATGTTTGCGTTGTTAATTAAAGAAAAACAAGCAAAAGTTTAATGGCGAATATTAGCGGAGGGCTGTCTGCAGCGGACCCACACCTTGGCCGTAGCGTGAACCTGGCCAAAAGCTGCGGCCGTTGCGTAAATAGAAAAAGCTACAAAAAAAAACCACTCCGAAAAGGGGTGCAAAAATACACAAAAAACTTGGCTACACTTTGGTTCACTCCTTATTTCCCCCAAGCACGCAAAGCCCCCCCACCCAACCAATCTCCCAGAAAAAGCGGTGGAAAAAGGAAAAACAGGGAAAGGAAAATGAAAACTGTTCATTCCTCTCGTAAACTTAAAGAATTTCGGGCATTTAGCGCTGCTGGCAGCCAGCAAAAGCTGTTGTTTTTCCACTGTTTCTTTTTGGGCTACAAAACGAGAAAACTTTTCTGGCCAGGTTCGGGTGTTTTCCGGCCAGGTATGTGAGCTAAATTAGCCCTGGCTCAGCTCCGCAATTAAGCAGCAATTTTCAGCAGTAAGCGGCTAAAAGGAAAGACACGACCCGAACAGGCCAACAGGGGCTCCTCTCAGGTCCATCAGCACTTTAACATACAGTCGAAGGGCCCCTGTGGATGCTCGGAAACAAGTCGCAGAGGCTAACACAATCGATACGTGGCTGCCAAGCCGTATACGTGATGTTAGGAAATGCAGGAAATTTAAGAAAAATCCATATCTCCCACACATTATCCGCCTGCTAAGAATAGCAGGACTGCCTCACCTGTTTCTCTGGAATATTTGCGTTTGTGCCTAAGGGCAGCCTCTCCTGTAACCTTATCCAAAACCAAATTGGGCTTAGGTCGTAATTTACAATGTCGCATTGACCTGATTTCCTGGCTGCTGTTGCAAGTGGCTTCTGCCGTCTGACCTTATCCAACAGATTCATTAGCCAACTGCAAGTGCCATAATTCAACATATTTCGTAAGTACAGGGAGAGGGAGAGACGAAGAGTGTGTGTAATATATCTTAATGCAGAGACAAAGCCAGACGTAGATGTGTGGCACAAATGTTGGTGCACCGCAGCCTCTAAAACAGATACAGTGAGAGATACAAAGATACAAAGATACAGAAACACACGAGCTGTTGGCGGGGTGTCTGAGAGTGGGTTTGTGTGCGTGTGTGAGTGTGTGCTTGGCATAGGAGAACTTTAAGCAAAGAGCTTCCTCATCAAGGACACAAGAGAAAACCGCAAAGAGGAGCCCTAGCTTCTTCGGGCAATGCCATCACATTTGTGGGGCTCAAGTTAATGAGGACAAATTAATTAAACCAGAAATGTCTGCACCACTAAATTTGATTATAAAACTTTACGTTTTTCATTCCAATTTTCATCTCCAGCTTCGCTCCGTCTGGATCTGTGTGTGTGTGTGTGTGTGCGGTTTGTGACATAAATTTGCCGACATAATGATGCTAAATATACATTTTCTTATACACCCGAAAAACATTAACCCGCCGCCTCATGAAATAACAGGCATTAAAACTTTGGTCTTTCAACTTTTCTTATGATGAAAATAAGAATGGAAATGGAATTGGGATTCAGAATGGGAATGCGAATGCGAATGGGAATGGGAATGAAAACTTGTTTATAGTTTCGGCTTAACAACTTACGGCGAAAGCCCATTAAAATTAATTCAATTTTATGTTAATGTCGAGTTTATTCAATTTATTTAAAACACGTGTCGCTTGATTTAATTAACTTTACACGACCGCTGCGGCTTCTGTTGGCAGGATGCTGCTGTTGCGGCACGCATGTTGCTGCTGCAGCTGCCGCTGACACATGATTGCCGTCGGCTTGGGGCCAGCTTCAACAGACCAGCGGCGCAATAACACCATACACTGACAACACACACGGCGGTTATTGTTGTCAAGCGTCGGCTTTTAATTAAACACTTTACACGATTATGCCATTGTTTAAACATTTAATGGAAAACAAATAACAATATGGCAGAAAAGTCTCACAGGAGGAGGGAATAAAATTGTTCAGGAATTGAAAAGAAAGAAAAGAAACCCACAAGCCAAAGAGGCAAGTCAAAATCCCAATCAGAACTAGATCGGAACAGCCAGAGCCAATATTTATTCCACTTTCCAGAACAGAACCACTAGCAAACCCACAGCAATAGATTTATCTTTAATTAGCTATGGCCATCAAAGACATTTCCGTGCAGTCCATAATTCTGAAGAGCTAACTAAAACTCCAGCAAATCATCAAAATGAATAATCACTAAGAGCAGCTATAAATTGCAAACTTTGGGCTCTGGCATTTGCACTCACATAAATACAAAATACATAAGTACACGCATGGAAGGCAGACGAATGTCCGAACGCCTCTCCATGAGGTACGTACATACATATGTATGGCTCAGTAAATAATCGAATGTCTGCACACAGACACCTCTCAGTGCACTTATTTACACTCGATTTCAATTATCTGTTCATATTTAGACACACCAACCACAAAAACATTGGTCGAACAACAGAAATATGTTCATTCATTAGTTGGTTGGTTTGGTGGCACGAAGGGTGGGTGTCCGAAACAAATATTCCAAGTGAAATATATTAAAGTTATAGCCGAAACGCTCGCTCTAACTCTGGATACGTACATACATACATACGTATGAAGGGGTGGCTTACCCAAGGGTAGCTGTGCAAAGCCTCCGTAAGGACAGGAAGGCCACTTTCATACGAGACCGATTTTAAGAGTGGACACCAAACTATTTTGACCGTTAGCATAAGGCACAGAAAGTTGCCCAAAAAGTGGTGGGGCGGACAAGGGGGCTGCTGCTTCCAGGGGTTGGTTGATTCCACAGCATATTGCAAAAGTTAAATTGGTTTATTGTCCATTTTTATGACACAGAAAAACTTTGTGGCATGCGAAATAATTGCATTAAGTGCAGTCCGGGTCACGTCATCGTCTCGCCCAATACTCTTCCCCGTCCCATGGATCGTACTCTTTCTGCATGGGAATGGCCCAATCAGAGGCCAGATGATATTGACCGAGTTAAGGGCAAGGGCTCTTTTGCATTATTTCTTGGGACGCGTGAGACGGCGCGGGTGGAGAATTAACACATCATTTAATCGACGCACAATGGAGAGCGATAACAAAGCAATCAGACGGGGGAAAAAAAGAGTGGAAAACCCATTTCTAATTAATGCTCGGACGTTGCAGGGGGCTGTCTGTGTGCCCCACAAAGAATCGACTACCCAAGATAGAGAAAGAAAGAGAGAGAGAGGCATAAAAAGGAGAATCGATTGTCCCATTTCCTGTCCGATACCGTCAGATACTCCCATGTCGGCAACGGAATTGTATTCGTAGTCAGCTTGCTCAGTAGCTGTATATTTAAGAGGGATTGTCCTCTGGCCGTGTGTTGGTGTGCAGTCATTTATAATAAATAATAAACATGAAACAAAAGGCTCGCAAACACACACACACACACACACAATGAGACAAAGGCTCAGAGACAAAGAAAGTTATGGCCAAAACAACTTCTTCATTTGGATATTCGATATTTATTACACATACGCCGCGTGTGCGGAGCCACAGTCACGCAAATCGAAATCAATGCGAGAAAATATTCACTTCATTTCTGTGTGTTGGAGAACGACAAATACAGTGGGGAGGGGTAGGGTTAAGAAGAATGGGGGAGAATACAAAATGAGAGTATTTTTGATAAAGAAATTCCTTTCACTTTTCTTTTGGTCTCAGCTCCCGATGTAAATGACAGCAGCTGGTATATGTACATACTCAAGTAAAGTGCATTTCAAAACTGAAGAGCAACTGTAGTCAAAGATTTCCCGATATTTTCCTATTATCTGAAATAATAGATTCGATTAATATATCCCAATCACATTTACTAGTAGTATATGTACGAGTATGTGCAGATTCTTTAGCATAGAAATCGTGCTTGCTCGTACATTTAATTAAAAGACAAAATCGATGCCATTTTATAATTCAAATTAATCGGTTACTTTCTTCCGACCTCATTCGCTAATTGATTTAATTAAAAACTGATGTAAGACTAACTGTTTCGACAGCTTCAAATGTCATTGCTCCAATTAGAATCCATCGATTTTCGCGTCAGTTCAATTTGCATTTTAAAGTTCTGCCACGCACTGTACACACACAAAATCACACCCCACACACACACTCGTGAAGCCCCATCGTATATACATATATCGTATATAATCATATAAAGTCATTTCCATGAAAAATGAACTTTCCCTTTATGGTGAGGTGTGCTGCGGTGCCTCGACGCACCAAATGTGGCTTAATAGCGAAATATAAATCTCAACTCGAAGCCGAAACATTTCGCATTTTGTGTGTATTTCAATTGTTACGCAAAAATTATGCGTAAAGCATAAAACCGCACACGGATCGCAGATGGTTTTGCCGGGTGATACATGGAGAGAGTGTGTTGGGCAGAGGGGCAGAGAGAGAGGTAGCGGCAGCGGGGCACATTAAATTGCAATAGCGCACAAAAGTATGCAATAAAATTTTGCTAATGCGCACAACAACCAGACTGTCTGTGGCTTCGCTCCGTGTGTGTGTGTGTGTGTGTGTGCTGGCGGGAGTGTATTTGTGTTGGTATGAAAATATTAGTCATGCCAGAACACACACCCACACACACTCACGCTCTCCCTCTCTCTCATTCGCATTTCCATTTCGAATTGCACATAAAACCGCCAATTTAAAAATGAAAACTGCCGGCCAGGCTGTCATGTGATGGGCCGGTAGGGAGGGGCACTGGGGGATTGTGTGCAGAAAGAGGGTGTCAGGGGTTGGGTGGAGGCATGCCGGTCTGGCGCATAATTCTACTTTCCGCCCGTGGTTGTTCTTGTAACCGCTCAATTTCTCTGCCGCCCTTTCGAGCACATGGCGCCGCACCTTTTGGCCGAGCTAAAAGTGAAATTTAGTCGCTACAATTACCGTGCAATTTTTGGGCCAAATTTTCTTTCGCTTCGGTGCGCGGTGCGGGTGTGTGGGGGGTGCAATTTGCCACACTTTCGAATGTTGTGGGGAGGGGAGGAATTTTAAATTGTTCTACCCATGAATAAGTGCTGAGGTGTGGCAGAAAACCCCCAGGGGGGGTGAGAGCGGTGTATGCCTCAGCTCGATTGTCTTCTGTGTCTCGGCCCGTCGCCATCTGTCTACGGTCAAACTGCAAGCTTGCCACGCTGCCACACCACACTACACCGCCAGGTCTCTCGCTCATCCCTCCTCTGGCCGGAGAGTCTCTAATTTATGCACCCTTCTCGCAGAGCCCGGCAGAAACCTGCTGCGTTGCATGTGGTCCCCGGAGTTCCCTTTATATATACATTTCTTCATACATTTCTTTTTTTCGTTCGGTTTAGTGCTGCATGAGTTTTATTTCTACTGTGCGGCTGGGAAGCTTTTATTTTTTCTGGTTTTCCCCAATTGAGGTGAAACGGAAATGAGCTACCGGAAATGCCTGAGCTACACACACTCACACACATACAAAAATAGAGAAAGAGAGAGCGACATAGATCCAAAGCATAGTTGCGGATTAAGGCAGCAAGGTGCTCTGTCCTGCAATTTGAAACAATTTAGGCCACGCGTCGTCAAAGCTACACGCGCTTCCACCCCGCCAAAGGCAGGGGAGCAAGGGAGGCGGCTCCCAAGATGACGAAAGGGAGCCAGCCCACAGATGATGGAAGCTGTGTGACTTAAAGCCTGCCTTAAAGCCATTTGATGCCCAGCTCTTGTGTATGTGTGTCGCACGCACTTGGGAGGCATCGCTGACGTGGCGTCGTGTCTGGCCGAGGTGCCAAGTTATGCGCATATGGAACGCCAAAAGACCCAAAGCCCCGGCCTGGCCAACATGTGCGTGTCGCAAAGCGTTAGCATACTTTTCCAGGTGTGGGCAACCAACTCCAGCTCCAGCTGCAGCTCCTACTCAGCCTTGGTCTTCCGTTTGATTCGGTTTCGTTCGGTTTGGTTATAAAGAAAAGTTAAAGTTGCCTTTTGTCACGAAATAGATACGATACTTCCACTACTTCTACTTCTTTACTTGGCCTCAGGGCGTATTTTCCTCAAAGAGAAGGCAAACGTGTTGAAAATTAAGAAAATATCAGGCTGGAGACACACGAACCCAAAGCACAGGCCGCTGCCAATCAACGTCGAGGCCAGTTGCTGTTCTTGCCACAGAATGCTGCTGACAAGGCAAAGAAATAACGAAAGATGGAGAGAGAATGAGAGAGAGAGAGTGTGTGAGAATGGAAGTTGTTGGGGGAGCAGGCAATGTTGACACAAAAGGTGTATCCTTTAAATAAGCATATTATTATGTGCTTTGTGTTATGAAAGCGACAAAAACCACAGGCAGACAGAGAGGGATAGAGAAAGAGAGAGAGAGAGAGAGAGAGAGAGAGTCATGGGCAGGCAGAGAATGCCCCAGATCTAATGAGTAAATGAAGAAGCAAACGGAAGAGGACACCTTCCAGAGCAGGGCAGGGCAGGGCAAACAAGTCGAATGATTTATGTTTATATATCCAGAGCTAAGGACACGACACCCAAACGCAAAAGAAAGGACATAAAAACTTAAATAATATCAGGGATAAGAGAGGGCTAAGAGCCAGAACACCTTGCGTGCCTCATGGCCTCTTGTTTGTCTTTTATGATGATTATTTTTCAACATTTTTACGATTTATATGACGGCAGTCAGCAGACACGAAGGAGGAAGCTCTGTGCCACTGTGCGACTGTGCCGCTGTGGCTCTGTGGCACTGCGAATGCAATTATAGTGCACGCACGGACACCGACACACAATAAAATGATCATAAAGAGGAATCAACCTCTATATATTAAAGCAAGTCAACTGTGGCGACTGTCAGCTGCAGACGGACAGAGTACAGAGCAGCGACTCTCTGTCTTCCTAATTAGTTGTGAGTTCCTCTAGCTACACTTTGGTTTCCTGGCCGCCTAGCCGCCTGTTCCCCTTGTTCTCTCTGGTTATGTGGGTAATTAAACTTACAACTTAGTGGTGCCATTGTAGCCCCCCACTCGGTGTTTGTATTTGTGTTGTCAGCCTTTTGTGGAAGACCCTCTTCAAGGGGCACTCTGCCACCCTAGAGCTGCCACCTTCTTCACTCCTTTTGAAAAGACAAGGAGAGTATCCTTGCCATCATTATGCCAAACGGGTTTCACGCAAACTTTCGGCGCAAGGTGCCCTGGATTTATGGCAGTTACCCACTGCTACAGTTGCCTGCCCTGCTTCACCTGCCCCACCACAGCCTGTGGTCCTGTAGAACATAATTCTTGCCGCATAATTGCAGCATTAACAGGGTTAATGGCGCCACTGTCTTGGCATGTTTTCATGAAAATGTTGCTTATTATGATGAGCAAATGTGTTATAAACAATAACATGAAGTGGTCTACTGCCAGGCACAGGGCACAGGTGAATGCAGTACGATACAGTACAGCACACAGGCAACAGCAGCTGCAGCTGCAGCATAAAGTCTTACTTCACGTCGGGTAAAGTTTCAATGCAGTTTTAGTCGTTCAACTAATTAAAAACTTTCATGTGTATTATAAGCGACGTGGATATTTGGTACGTACTGTGCGAAGCTGAATATTTGGGATATGATAATGCAGTGCCACTCTCGTTACATAGTTACCAAAGTTTCGAATTCTATCCGTTTCCATACACACACGTAACGTAAAAAAAAAGAAGGTAAGAATATATTTTCATTCAGTTTTTCCACATAATTAACATGCAGACAGGCACACACATACATACACACGGGCACGTATCCGAGGGGTAGTCGCACCCCTTACCCGTAACCACCTTTGGCCCACAGCAGCAACCTGCACCCTCGCTCCATCCAGGGGTTAGGCAAACAATGTTGCAGTTATTAAACTAAGATGGGAAATAGTTCACTCTACCAGCTACCATTCACCACCCAACAACCACCCTCCTGATGGGTGGCAGCATTCACGTGGGCGGGGGAGTGCCGCAAAGGAGTGGACTTTCGTCCCGTCTCAATACGAGTATGGACACATAATGGCAAATAAAATGCATGCAATTTCCTAGTCTCGAACAACTTTTGACGCTGCATTAACATTTAAATGAGTTTATCACGGGAGCTCTGCGGCGGGGGGGCAGAGAGTACTAATATTTATGTTATGTCCCGCAAGGGCACTAAAAAGCCATCTGGCTATGGCCATGGCCCCTGGCTTTCGTCCTCTCGTCGTGCGGCAGGAACAAAGAGACAACCCCAATGATTCAGACTGATTTATGTGTTTTTGAACTTTCCCCGGCTTTTTTTATTTTTGCGTAATTTAATTAATGATACAGGCACGCACCGGATAGGCAAAGGGGTAGGTAGCAGCGGCAGTAGGTCCTTAGGGGGGAGCGGAGTCTTCACTCAAGTCAGAGCACTCACTTCATATCACTTTGGTGGCACACTACCTGGGCAGAAGATTAATTAGCAGTTGCAACGCACCCGAGGCGCTGGGGTAAACTCGACTTGTTTAGGACCTGAAAACAAATTGCGGCCAATTGCGCAGTCAGCAAAGGTAAAACGGGAAAATGGGTGGGCAAAGGTGGCAAAATGTGGCAAGGGGGAGTGGAGTGGCTGAGAGTGGCATTGGGGAAATCAAGGCAAAGTGCCGCAACTTTGCTTGCCCACCAATCCACCTCATTCGACCCCACTCCACCGCTCTCCATCATACATTCCTCCTCCGTCCGTCCGGTTTAGGCACTGTTCAAATGTATGCTATGCATACGTGGCCCCAGCTCCAATGTCAGGTGAACCCAAGGGAAAACACGGACAGCAGGAAAAGCAGCGAAAGTGCTCCAAGGGATATACTCGTACGTAGAGCTGCATTTAAAGCTGAAAGCACAGCCATGGCCAGAGTCAGAGCAAGAGCCAGAGCAAGAGCCAGAGCAAGAGCCAGAGCAAGAGATAGTGGCTCTTACCCTTACCCCCATGGCCATGGCTCCGTGACACATAGCCCGGGGGATAAGCTGGAACGTAAAATGTAGTGCGCTCTTAAAAATTCAAATAATCTAAAAAATATGCAAAAGATTTTCCCACCACTAACCAGTGCACATTCGCACCGATACGAGTACATGGGAGAATCCACCCACGACTCACGTTTAGCTTTCATAAATTCTCGCCATAAATATTTATGCTTGCGCTTCGAAATATGTAAAATTGGTAATTGGAAAATTGTTATCATGTGGGTGGAAACCCACACAGATGCATAGGAAGTGTGGCCGGTGGCCCGTGGGGAAAGATCTAATATAATTTCAGGTGCATCGTGTGGTGACGCCGACGCATTGCCAATATTGAATTCCAATTATGCAATGTAATTAAAAATGCTTCAAAGCACAGATCGCTAGATGAATTTTATGCAAATTTCCGGAAGAGAATATATATCTATTCGTCTCTCTTTTGCTCTTTCTCTCTGTCGTTTTATACTATCCTTAAAGGGTTTTTGCCGCCCATACATGTGTCGTAACATTCAAATGGAAATGTAATACTCGAAAATGCATTCCAAGCGCTTTCCTTTCATGGATGATGGTGGAAACGGAAACGACGAATTCGGGCGTATTTTTCAGCATATTAAACAAGCCAAAAGGTTCAAATGCTCCTGTTAGACATGCTCCTGGGACCTGTGCTCCTTTTCAGAGAGAGAAAGAGAGAGAGAGGGAGCTCCTTGCGATGGCTGTCTGGCTGTCAGACCACGTCGACTTCATCGTCTGCTTGACGTCTCATTTTTTCTCCGTTTCTTCTTGGCTTTTCACTGGGATCGTCCCTCGCCGGCATCTGCAGCTCCGGCACGTTTTTTTCGGCTATTTCTGCTGTTGCTGGAGCTGCTGGAGCTGCTGGTGCTGCTGGTGCTGCTGCTGACGCATGACGTAGGTGTCTAGACTTGCTAATGTTTCCTCTTGCTGCAGTTGCAACAAGCATTGCATCCTTTTACACTGGCTCTTCTCGATGAAGTCGTAAAATTTCCGCCCGCTGAATTATGTTCATGTTGCCCCAATCATCGAGCGGGCAGCTTCCTCTCCTCTGACTTGAACCAGTTCTGGGATTAGGGCTAGTCCCAGCCAGAACCAAGTGGGAGATCTCCCTGGGAGCCCTGTGAGCGCTCTTTAAAAATTGTTGCTTGTGCTTAAAGTGCTTAAAGTTAGTCCATGGCTTCCGGCCTCTCCCCTGGACAGCCACTGACATACTTCTCTTGTAAACCAACTTGTAATAAATTCCCACGCCATCTCGTGTCGGTAGTCGGTAGTGTGCACACAGAGGACGAATATACACTCACTCACAGATACACATACAGAGTTTTCCCATAGCTGTGTGCATGTGTGTGTGTGTGTGTGACCACATTTACAGTAAGCAGAGAATTGCACGTTTGTGTTTTTAGATTACGGCATTGTCTAGCTTTCCTGTCGGTGTATCTGTGTCTATCTCTTTTACACTCCCGCTCTCTCTCTCTATCTCACTCTCTACCTTTCTCTGTGTCCCTTTGTATCTGTGTCGCTGTGCCTCCCCGTATCCCGTATCTGTGTGTGTGGCTGAGTGAACCTACATGGGACTCAAGTGGCAGTGGCAGTCATGTCTATGGCTTTATTTTTACTATACATTTCTGTGTCGTCGTCGTCGCTGCTTTATCCTAGCTTCTCTTCCTCTCTGTGGATACCCTTGCAGCGAGGGTGATATGATTTTGACAATATGTTTGCACTGCAGGCAAGGCAGGTTATTCAATCTACAATCTTGCCACCGAGAGAGCTGCAAGGGTATGCAAATCTGCGGTGCCCGCCTCTCTTTGCCTCTTTCTCCCCTACATTTTATGGAACTGCCATCATAAAATGGCATAAAAAATAACACAGAAAGAGAGAGAGAGAGACAGAGAGTGAGAGAAAGACGGTGGCAGAGACAAAACGAAACCAAAAGCGCAGCCCAGTAAAATGAAGTCTAAAACTAAATCCCACATAAGGTACGAACGTGCTCAACACAAATGCCAGGTGCTTACACACACAAACACAGACACACTGGCACAGACGTGGCATCTTGTTTACCGTTTACCTTATTGGATTTTTACTGTGAAGCAGCAGCGACAGTGGCAGCTATTTGTACTGCCCCATGAACACGAAGCGAAGCAACAGAACCAACACCATGCCGCGCACTGAGCAAACTTGCCCCAAAGCCAACGCCAAATTCAAGCCCCCATCCGCCAGTAGCACGCTTTGCATATGTCGAAGGAGACATCGACGTCTCCATCTCTGCATCCGGCTGCTGCATCAGCATCAGCATCTCCATCTCCTGGGCAGGCAGGCGCATTCAACTGGAAGCTGTTAAATATCGAACACATATTTATATGCAGGTACAAGGTACGAGGGGCCAGTGGCGGTGCCAGGACATTGGTAAATGGCTGGAGATTTGTGCGACAGTGCGACTGCTGCAGGAGCGGAGATAAGCTTGATGCATGGCTGCTGGGCCTGCGACCCGACTTGCCTACAGCTAACTCTTCCCTAAAGCTAATGCAAATCCAAATGCATCCGGAGGTGGAAAGACTAGATATATTTAGGGTAAATTTAAGAGAAGAATCGACGAATGCGGAAAGGAATTGTGAAATCCTTCCTTTATCTTAAATGTTCTAATGGGAATCCACTGGAACTGAAAGCCGCAGCCTTGTAAAAGGATGCCCTCACATTCCGTAAGTATCTGCAACAGGAAGAATGGTGGCAAGTGCTTCACCTGTCTAGCTCGCATCTTCAAGCGCTATATTGACCCTTCGTTAGAGGAGTTTCCCGGCATTTGTCTTAATAAAATTCCACTGCCCTGACAGTTCAGTGTACAGTAAAGCAGTTTCCTTTGCTGTGGCTGCTGGAAAGCCAATCATTGTTAAATTAACGCCATAAAAAATTACGCACTCTCTCTCTCTCACGCTTGTCTCTCGACTCCCCCACCCGTCACTCATTCCACAGCAACGGAGTGGCAAGTCAAGCAGCTGAACCGCAACTGAGACGAGAATCAAATAAAAATTAAGTGCTGACTCAGTTCGTCTGGAAAAAAGAAGCAACGAACGAAACGAAACGAAACGTAACGTAAGGGAATCAGGGCCCAGAGGAAAACACTGTGCGGCATGCAAAGTGGAGATAAGAAAAATTTCTCCACAAACAAAAGCAGAGTGTGGCGGCGGAAGGGACTGTGGATGGGTATGGGGAGGCCTTTGCATGGCCGCAAAATACACACACACACACACAACACAACACAACACAATGGAGGACGCTGCAAAACAAAACTGTTGACTGTGCGAACCGTATAGATAGTAGGGGGATTCTCCATATGGAGAGGGCAGTGCGAAAGAAAAGTTGGTCCAAAAACTGTGACCATATGGAGAGCCAGGCAGAACCCTAGCCAGAGACAGAGACAGAGCCAGAAACAGAGTACGTGTGTGTGTGTGCTTGGGAGGAGGAAAACAGAGCCAGCTCGCTCTTGGCCTGGCTAAGACAAATGATGTAAAATCCATTTGGCTCCACGAAAAAGAGGGAATATTTTTCATTTACCTGCCGAGGATACAGCTGCCACATTCCTCAGCCCCCCCCACTGGCCGTCTCTGGCGTTGCCATTGGAAGTTAAGTATACGTAACGTAAACGCAAATTTAATGCTTGAAAAATTCGCCTAAATGGATCTAAGTGCTACTTGCTTTTTGGCCTTCAGTTTTTTCTCTGGACCTGGCTCAGGCCTTCCGCTCTGTGGCCTGTTTTATCTCTCTCAGCAGATAAATGAAAATCTTCAAAAAGATGAAGTAGCGGTCGGCAGCATCGGCATTTTCTTGGTGGAAAGCAGCAAGAGAAGCAACAGAAGCCGTAACAGAAGCAGGCCTGAGTAGACTTTTGGGTTTATTGAGGCTACTTATCGACTGTATACAGTCAAGTGAGCTTTGGCCTTTGGCCGCAACCTCTCCTTGGGGCTCTGGCTTTAATTTGGCCTATTTAAGGCTTATGCTTGGCCAGATTGATAACTGAGCCGAGAGGAGAGAAGGAAAGCAAAACAGTGGAAAGCCATGCAAATATGAAACCAAGATCAACAATTACCCAAGAAGCAGGCAAACCCCAAATAAAAACCCTGAAAGGCACCCAAAAACCCAGAGAGAACTTTGTGGGTGGAGGGGGGAGCCTGTTTAGCTCCTCTTTTATTTGGTTTATCTGGGCTATAATTTATACGCTGACGCATCATATAATCTAGTGAAAACAAAAAAAAAAACCCTTAACCTTTGCCGCTGGCATTTAAATTTAGAGCCCCATTGTGGGGCGTAAATCGAAGCTGGTGTGCTTGGGGGAAGAAGCTGCCGCCACCCTTCAGCCGGGAAAATTTACGATTTAGACACGTTCAACAAGCCGCATACATTTTTATGGCCAATTAAATTCTATAAGCCAAGCTAACCGTAACGAAAGAGAGCGCTCCCAGATCTGTTTTGGCTCCCCACTGCCACTTAAAGATTTTCCACTTGCGACTGAGGCCAACGGAGTATTGATTGGTGGGGCAGCAGCCAAATGTGGTCAATGCTATGCGCGTGGGTTCTGGGATGGAGGTCTTCGACTCTTCTTGTATTAAAGTGTGAAGTAATGAATATTAAAATGGAATTTCCAGACGTTGCAAGGCCACGAGGAGGACACACAGTGACACACACGACGGCAGGGACGCACATTGACAGAGAGCAAATATTTTGACAGCTGTCAGTTGAAGAAAATGATTTCACATTTTTGCCTTGCCTTTTTTTATGCTCCGTCTCCTGCCCCATCTTTGCGTTGGAGATGTCTCCACATCGACAACATCAACATCGTGGCAAGTTTCTGTGTGTGTGGGGCATGTCAGGGGATGTAGGGAGAAGAGGAGCGGAGCTGCAGAGCAGCCACATGCCAATGCCAAACTGATAGACAGGCAGTCAAGCAGGCAGTCAGACCAGGGACGGTGGCAGACGCAGAGTCAGGGGCAGACAACGTGCGACTGCCGCCTGACTGCTCTTTTAACACCAATTGCTTTTTAATGCATGCACGTCCATTCCCTCCCTCTTTGTGTGTGTATGTGTGTTTGTGGAGCGTTTAAACAAGAAGCAAGATATATACATATAGATAGATTGTCGATACTTCTACCAAAATATACCCTATACTTGGAAAATATCTGAAGAACTCTCGTTCGATCTCTTTATAACTAAAATTATGTACCAAATGGGAGGTAGTTCATATCCCTACCAATATGGCAACCACAGAGGTTTCTCCTAATGCCTGTTACACACAGTTTACCGAGCACAACATACCCGCCCCCACACACACACCAAAAGTGCAGGGTATGGCAAAAGCAAAGCGTAAGAAGAGAAGAGAGGGAAAAGAAAGAAATTGATTGACATTTTTGGTGAGCAGCCGACATTTCGTCCTATTTTATATGCAAATCAGCAGGATACACACACAGATACGCACGCGCATACACACATACAGCAGGGTGTAGGGAGCGGGGAGTAGGGAGCAGGGAGCAGCGAGAAGCGAGAGCAGCATGTCAATGTCCCTCGTTGACAGGACAATAATAACGTTAAAATGTCGAGCATTTACCGCCAGCCTCCCCCATCCTGTGCGACACCAGATACATTTATCTGTGTGTGGTGTATCTGTGAGAGTTGTCTCTAATTACAAAATAGTCTTCGCTTTGCAATCATTGCCGAGACAGGCTGGGAAATGAGGATACGACCAGGTGGGCGGCAGAGCGCTCTCGTACTCCAGCTTGTACTGAGTCTTCCGAATGAATTGGCACACATCCTTGGGCACGGGATAGATGTTTGCCAGATCTGCGAGTCCCCAAAATAAATCAGTCACGAAAAGCGTTCAAAATGAAAGCCAGATACTACCGTGTTCAAAGAGGTACTGGGCCACGGCCACGCCCACATCCAAGGCCAAAGTGTTGGCCTCCCTGATGGCGGGATACAGGCTGCCGGCGGCCAGCCGCTCCTCGGATGTTCTATTGGCCAGCGTGGCGGCCACCTCGGAGTAAATTTCGTCCGGCAGAAAGCGGCCCCGCGCACAAATTGCGCCCAAAGCGATCCCCGGATACACCAGGCAATTGTTGGCCTGTGCGGGGATGAAGCGTTTGCCATTCATCACCACGGGCGGAAACGGCGATCCCGAACAGAACAAGACTCGACCCTAGGGGAGGAGAATCAAATGTAGAACCGAAGGGAAAGCTCCTTGGCTGCCCCCATTATCACCTCTGTGAATGTGTAGGCCTGCTCGGCCGTACACTCGCTCCTGTTGGTGGGATTCGAGAGGGCAAACACGGCAGGTCGCTCCTGATGTTTGGCCATTGCTCGGAGCACCTGCTCGGTGAAGAGTCCCCCAACGCCAGTGGCCCCCAACAGAATCGAGGGCTTCAGATGGTCCACCACGTCGGCGAGGTCCTTGATCGGGTCCATGGGCTTGGCATACTTCCTGGCCTGCTGTTCAATCTTCTCCGACGCGCACGTCACGAGGCCGTTGTGATCGAACAGATAGATTTTGTTGGCCGCCTCCTCGGGGGAGAGTCCTCGTGCTTGCAGGGCCGTGAGCAGCATATTGGCAATGCCAAGGGCGGCACTCCCTGCACCGGCAAACAGAAAGATCATGTCCTCCAGCTTCCGCTTGGTCACACGTTCCACGTTGAGCATGCCGGCCAGACCGGTGGCGCCTGTGCCCTGAACGTCGTCGTTGAAGCAGCAGTAGGAGAACTGATACTTCTTCAGGAACTTTATCGCGTTGGGCGTGGCGAAGTCCTCGTGGTGGATGAAGATATCCGTGCCATAGGAATCCACCACAGCCTCCATGAACTCCTGCACAAAGTCCTCGTACTCGGCGCCGCGTACGCGCTTGATTCGCGCTCCCACATACAGCGGATCGCCGAGCAGCTCCTCGTTGTCGGTGCCCACATCCAGGCAGACGGGCAGCAGCTGGTGTGGCGGCACCCCCGCCAAGGCGGTATACAGGGCAATCTTGCCAATGGATATGCCCATGCCGTTGGCCCCCATGTCGCCGAGACCCAGGACGCGACCGCCGTCCGTGACGCATATGGCCCGGACATACTTCTCCTTCCAGTTCTCGAGTACATCCTTGATGTGGCCCCGGTCGAAGATGGTGATGTACAGGCCCTCGGGATACCTGAAGTGCAGCCCGAAGGAGGCGACAACCTCCCCCACCGTCGGCGTATAGATGATGGGCAGCACAATTTCCGTGTAGTCCCTAAGAAAGCGGTAGTACAGCCGCTGGTGCCGGTGCGACAGCGAGTTGATGTACGTGAACTTGCTGATGTTGCCCTTGCGCGCATGGAAGTTGATTCCCACGGCCTTCAGCTGCTCCTCCAAGTCCCGATGCGAGCATGGCCACAGCCCATGGACGCCCAATCGCTGACGCTCCTCAATGGTGAAACTCAGGCCCTGAGCGATGCGTATCAGATCCGTTTCTGTAGGCTTTCTTTGCACTCTCACTCACCTTGTTCCAGCGTCCGTCTGTGACGGCGTGCCAATCGGGTCGCACAATGTGACTGCTGGCATCGTTGTGCAGCTGCAACATTCTACCAAGCGGACTGAGCAGCGAAACTAGCCGTGGCAAAGGACGCAGCTTGGAGAACTTCATTAGATAACAGTCGAAAAATGCGAGTCCTTAAATTTTAGCAGTGAATTTTGATTATCGAAAAGAAAATCAAATCCCCTTTCTAAGGCCAAAGAAACTACAAAGGGAAAAGGCCTGCTTATAGATGATTCGATTAGAAGGAAATCTTGACATCTTTCGGTGGTATCTTGTAGTCTTTGGTGAACGGAACTGTGGGCAAATCCGGGTACCCCCAGGGCTCCACCAACGAATCGCCATTGCAGAGCTCGTACAGATTATCGACAATAAACTTGCAGACATTCTTTGGCACGGGATAGACCTGGGCCAAATCTGGGGGATGATGATACATGAGAAGGGAACCGAACCTGATTGCACAGATCGAACGAACGGATCCTACCATTATCGAACAAGTACTGAGCCACGGCCACGGCAATGGTGAGTGCCACATCTTTGGCCTGCGTCGCCTTCGGGTAGAGTCTGCCGCTATCCATCGCCTCCTGCTCGGGATACTGTGCCAAGGTGTGAGCGGCTACCAAAAAGATCTCGTCGGGTATGATCTTGGCGTGAGCGGCCATCACGCCCAATCCAATGCCCGGAAAGGCAAAGCAGTTGTTGGCCTGCCCGGGCGTCAAGCGTTTGCCATTGATCTCCACGGGCGGAAATGGTGAGCCCGAAGAGAACAGAGCGCGACCCTATAGGCAAAAAAAGAGAACATTCCCAATTCAATAGCCCCTTATGGACTGAAATGCCACTGGAGAATTCACCTCTGTGAAGTTGTAGGCCTGCTCGGCCGTGCACTCCGCCTTGCTGGTGGGATTGGAGAAGGCAAAGATGGCGGGACGCTCGTTGTTGGCGCCCATGAAGCGCAGGATCTTCTCCGAAAAGAGTCCGGCCATGCTGGTGGCGCCCAACAGGATGGATGGCTTCACCTTCTCCACAACCTCGTCGAGTGCTTTTATATGGGGCATGTCCTTCACATACGGTTGAATGGGCGGCGCCACATCCGTTCTGCTCTTCACAATCAGACCATTCTGATCGAATACGTAAAGGTTCTTTGTGATACGCTCCATGTCCAGCTTCCGGGTCTTCATTTCCTTGGTCAGTAGCCCCGCCACACCCATTGCCGCACTGCCAGCGCCGGCGAAGACGATTACGTGGTCGTCCAACTTCTTCTTGGTGACCCGCTCGACGGCCAGGAGGCCGGCCAGTCCCACAGCGGCCGTACCCTGGATGTCGTCGTTGAAGCAGCAGTACTTGTGCTGGTACCGCTCCAGCAGCTTGAAGGCGTTGGGCGTGGCAAAGTCCTCGAAGTGGATGAGGGTTCTGCGGCCCCAGATCTGGACGACAGCCTGCATGAACTCGTCCACGAACTCATCGTACTCCTTGCCCCTGATCCGCTTGTCCCGCGTCCCAATGTACATGGGATCGGCCAGCAGCTCCTCGTTGTTGGTGCCCACGTCCAGGCAGACGGGCAGCAGCTGGTGCGGCGGCACGCAGCTAAGGGCCGTGTAGAGCTCCAGCTTGCCGACGGTGATGCCCATGCCGTTGGCTCCGAGGTCGCCCAGGCCCAGGATACGCTCGCCGTCCGTCACGCACACAGCCTTGATGTTGGGCTCTGTCCAATTCCTCAGCACCTGTGCCACGTGGCCGCGATCATTCTTGGTCACATACATGCCCATGGGGCCCCGGAATATCATTCCGAATATGGTGCAGGCCACGCCCACGGTGGGTGTGTAGATCACGGGCAGCACGTCCTCGAGGTGCTCGGACAGGAAGCGAAAGTACAGGCGCTCGTGCCGCTGTCGCAGGGCCCTCAGGTACCGGTACCGTCCGATGTTCGTGGCCCGCGCATGAAAGTTGGCCGCCACGGCGAACACCTGCTCCTGCATGGTGCGGAACGCGGCCGGGAACAGGCCGTGCACCTGCAGACGCTGCCGCTCCTCAATGGTGAAATTCAAACCCTGCCCAAAATGGGCAATGCCCAAAAATAGGTTAGAGTTCAATGGGAACAAAAGAATCTGGCCGTACCTTATTATTTTTGGGCGCCAGTACAGTGCGAACCGGCGGTCTGACGATGTCATGATGGTGTCTACTGTTAGTGGCAGGATTCTGGTTCTGTGTGGGATGTAGCCGCTGTTTTACGGCAAAGTAGAATTTAGAGAAGGACATTGCTAACGATATCGAAATGTGAGTCGAGCCAAATAAACCCAAAACTCTTGGCCAACTTTATTTTGGGATATTTTACTCACTCCCGTCCCTGTTTCTCCCAATCGCCGGTTTATTTGCATAAGGTTAACGGCGACATTTCCCATGTATATTTCATTCATTAGGTATTCTTATCGAAATCACTTTTGTTACTGCTATTGTTGTGCCTGGGCCATTAAGGGTCGTGGGGTCGTGGAGTCGTCAATGACCAATGACCGGGGACGGAAAGGGAAAGCGAAAGTGAAGAGAAGTCAACACAAATGACTCTTAGCGATGCCATCAAAGGATTTGCTTGGGCTTTGCTTCAAATAAAAAAGTTGTCCTCTCTTGTCCTGTCCTGTTCGTTCGTCCTTTCCCTTTGTGCACGGGGCCAGTAACGAGTGAGTATTTGTGTGTGTTGTTTTACTAATTGTGCCAAATTAGTTGACAACTTAATGTCGTAAAAATTTCAGCTAAATGCCTCAATCTTTTGTTAATGACATTGACAGCGGTGCAACTTTTTGCGTCTCACGAACTGGAACTGGTGGGGAGGTTGGGGCTGCCTCTGGGCTGTGTTTTTTTTTTTTTTTTTTTGGATCCAGGGCCTCAGCACGTGACATATCTGAGTAGAGGCAACGGCTACGTGACACTGTCAGTGTCAAATGTGCAAGGGCAGGGACAGGCGACAGGGGAACATGGAAATAGGGCAGCAGGACCCTGGGACAAGGCTTTGTTGTGTGCTTACTTTTTGGCATTGACTCTCTCTCTCTCTCTCTCCAAATCCCATACTGCCCTTCCATAAATTAACTTTGTGTGTGTGCTAAATTATAATAGTTTAATTAGTTGCTGCTAAACTGCTGCTGACAGTTTCATTAAGCTTTAATTAACTGCTCGCTCACTCTCCCACTCTCTCTGGCTTCCTCTCTCACTGGCATTTCCTTTAAATCAATAAACCGAATGCTGTGCGTATACTTAATGTCCCTCTCTCTCCATCTGTCTCTTTTACTCTTTACTCTTAGATCACGTCAAGGACTTTAGCTGCGGCCCACTGCACTACAGAACCTTCTATATGGATGAGCGCAACAATGCCCTCTATGTGGGCGCCATGTAAGTAGACAAATTTTATCCAATAAAATATGCACCCCACCCTGAAATAATTAGAAAGTTCCTGTGTGGACTTCCGCATGGAAGATGTGATGATAGGGTCGAGATGGCTGCCTACTTGGTAGCCTGAACGCATTTGGGGGTGCATATTTCATTCATATTTTGCCAGCGAACATGGAACAGGGACCCCAACCGGCCACACTGTCGGCATACATAATTATGAATTAATGCCCCAAACGGGTGCGGTGCGGGTCTGGGGCAGTCTGACAGCGTGGCTGTGCCGCCTCGTCTGCTCATTTGTCTGTGGTTAGTTGAGCGGTGCCGCATTTTAACGGTTGCGGTTGCTAAGGGGTACGGAAAAAAGGGGGTGGGGGGGGGGGGGGGCCTCTGGAACCTCTAGAGCTGGCAAACAAAGTAACCAAAATTACCACTTGACTCGAATGGCGTTTACCCCAGGACTGGGAGCTGGAGCTGGAGCAGACCACAGCTGGCAGCACTCGTCGTCGGTGGCATCATCAGCGATTGTTACCCGGACTCCTAGGACGCACAGCCCATTCCATTCCCCATGCCGCGCGTCCCCATGGCTGGCCATGGAAATGAAGATTAATGGCTTTTGAGTTGTCGAGGGAAAGCGCTACCCAAAAACTCTGCTCCACCAACTACATAAAACACAGTGTACACTCCACACCCCTTTTCCGTGTGCTCCGTGTTCCTTTTGTTTTTCCCTGGGCGCCGCAAAAGTTTCTAGTGGCCGGAAAGTGGCGATGCCGCAGCCATTTCCATTTCCACAATAAAGCTGCCGCTGGCGCTGCCTCTGCCCACAGCCTCTGCCTACAGCTCTGCCGCTCAATGTTGAGCCTCTCTCCTGGAATATGGACACGCAATATTGCGACATTCGACATATCAATCAATCAAGGCACAGTGACTGCAATAAGTACGCTGGCAGGGCTTGACAGGCCGCACAGCAGGTGCATCTACCAGCGACGGGCTTGACAATTTTTCAAAATAAAAAGACATTGACATCCGCAACCTCTGCCCCAACGGCAGACAGGTGGCAACTGGTGTGGCATTAACCTATCGTCTGGTTGGTGCCACGAGTCGGGGATTAGGTCGTGTGTCGAGTGGGTCCGGGTGTGTCGGGTGTGTGGGGTGTGCTGCGACAAAGCTTGCCTCTTTAATCATTTACCTGACTAATCATTTGTATCTTTTTTTCTGTTGTCTCTTGCAGGGATCGCATCTTTCGGTTGAATCTGCGCAACATAAGCCAATCGATTTGCGAGGTAAGAGTCCTTCCGTCTCTCAAAGTGTCCCGTGGAAACCATTTTCAGAGTTTCATCTGTGACAGCACGCAATTGCACTTTAATGATTCCATCTTCAACTGTCAATATCCGCCTCTGTCCGTTCAAGCGTTTTACGTTCAGTTGAGTTGAGTTCTTTTTTTTTTTTTGCTGCCGTCTGCCTTGGCTGGATTCTAGGGCCAGGGCTCCTTCCTCTCCGGAGACATCTCCTGACCAGGAGCCAGGAGCAAATGCTTTTAACAGCAATTATTTGTGCTGACTTCTGAGCGGGTCACCGAAGGAATTCCATTCCATTTCAAGTTGAGGCCCCTCCAGCACTTAGCCACACGACTGCCCATCCCCAGCACTGACACTCTCTCTTTCTCTGTCCCCCTGGCGATGGCCACGGCAAGTGCAAGTGGAAAGTGGAAAAGTGCATCCATCCAGCAGGCACCGGATATTGTGTCTATATGTCAAGCATAAAAATTGTCAGTGGATGGCTTTTTTCTCTCTCTCTCTCTCTCTACTATTTCTTTCTTCCATTGATTTGTGGCTTTCACTTTGCCAAAGAATTCTGCTGAAATGGTTTCAAAATTTATTGAATCATTCAGTGGAAAGGGATGTCAGTAGGATTTTCATTCTAGATTCAGATGTGCTGTCGCAACAACAACAACAACAACAATCGAATTAAATAAACAAATGCTCAACGTGAGATACGTACAAAGCTAGACAAACAGAGCTACAGATACAGTAGTACACTGAGAGAAATGGAAGCTTATATTCAGAGCAACAATCTGAATTCATATTCAATTAAAATAAATCTACGGAATAAAGCCCCGAAAATAATTGGTGCGATATTTCAATTGTGTTCAATATTTCAATTACGAGTATGCAATTTTAATCAAGGTTTCCCCCAGTGCAGACACAAGAAAAATGTTTGTGCCACCAAACAGAGAAAAAAAAAGAGACTGGGGTGCAACATAACATTCCAGCACGCTTTCAATAAACTTTGGAAACAGAGAAATTTTACCCTGCGTCAATTTGTTTTACAGCGCGATGTCCTCATCCTGGAACCCACCGGCTCTGACATCCTCAACTGTGTGTCCAAGGGGAAGCGGGAGGTGAGTCAGAATACCATTCATAAGGCATTACATACATACAAATATATGTACATATATGTATTTGTATAGCATAAACCTCTGACCAAAGCATGTGCAAAATTTTGTATGAACTGAAATTGTGACCTTTACTCATGCCACGGCCTTTGCCATTTCCCATTTCCATTTGCATCTTTGATATTTTGATTTGGCTTAAAATTTTTTGGTTTCCAACATTTATACGTGCTACAACTACAATTACACTAAACGAAAATCTATTAAATGGCAACCGACAAGAAGGTGGAATGCCGCAACCACATACGCGTCATCCAGCCAATGAACTTCCATGGACACCGACTCTATGTGTGCGGCACGAATGCCCACAATCCCAAGGATTACGTTATAAATGTAAGTGTAGAAAAAAAATGGGAAATGCTGCAGGGAAAGAATTGGGCGACTGACTGACTAATTGTGAATGTCAGTCGAGTTTTTGCCGAAAATTAAAGTCAACTAATGCGCCTCTTTTCTTTTCTTCTCGCTCTCTTTCTGCTCCGCCCTTCACGCGATGCGAACCCCAATCCAAACACGAACCCGAATCCCGAATCGCAACCCTTAGGCAAACTTAACACATTTACCCAGATCCCAGTACGTGCCCGGCGTTGGCCTGGGCATTGGCAAGTGTCCCTACGATCCTGCTGACAACTCAACCGCCGTCTATGTGGAGAACGGAAATCCCTTTGGTTTGCCCGCACTGGTAAGTTCAGGGCCCCCCAAAAACGGAAGTGAAACGAAGAAAAGGAAACAAAAAAAATAAGAAACCGAAAAGGCAGCAGAAGGAAGAAGGGAGAAATAAAAAGAAAAATGTCAATTGTAATAAAATTACAAAAGTAAAGTAAAGTGTAGTAGGGGTATACGAGGGAGGCACAGCCCAGGGACCAGGGACCATGGGAAGGAAGTCGATGGAAAAGTTGTGTGTGGGTTTGAGGCAGAGGAAAGACAAATTTTAAAGACAGAGAGGCAGCAACAGTAGCAGCAACGGCAGCAATAAAGCAGCTGAAATTAAATTAGAGCGAGCAATAGAAGAGGGAGGCACGTGCGTACACTTTATGCGTAATTGTGTGCGTGCGTGCCCCGACAAGGCTTACTGGGCGTATGCGTGATGTTGAGGCCTTAACCAAGACATTATCAGCCCTATTCTTACACACACATCTCCGTATCACCCTATCGACATTCAGTATGCCGGCACCAATGCAGAATTCACCAAGGCCGATTCGGTTATATTCCGCTCGGATCTCTACAATCTGACCAACGGCCGCAAGGAGGCAAACTTCAAGCGAACAGTGAAATACGACTCCAAGCTATTGGACAGTAAGTTGAACAGAAATATCCATACCCTTAAAATGTGTATGTACTCACCAACAAACGAAAAAACTCTTCTCACTCCCCTTTTGCAGAACCGAACTTTGTGGGCTCGTTTGAGATTGGGGAATTCGTGTACTTCTTTTTCCGCGAACATGCCGTGGAGTATATAAACTGCGGCAAGGAGGTCTACTCCCGTGTGGCGCGCGTCTGCAAGAATGATCGCGGCGGCAAATACATGATCAGCCAGAATTGGGCCACGTATCTGAAGGCACGCATGAACTGCAGCATCTCCAGCGAGTTCCCCTTCTACTTCAACGAGATCCAGTCGGTCTACAAGATGCCCAGCGACGACAGCAAGTTCTATGCCACCTTTACAACGAATACGAACGGTCTGATTGGTTCCGCTGTCTGCAGCTATGACATCAGGGACATCAATGCGGCCTTTGAAGGTGAGTCGTCCCAGGGATTCTCCAAGCACCCACACCCCCCATGGAGAGGGTATACATATGTGTGTGTGTGTGTATGTGTGTGCTTTTCTGATTTATTGCATTGGCCATAATTCTTATGTGGAGCTTTTTTCTTGGAACAACTGCGGATGGAATCACGCGCACAGGTGGAGTCCTGGTTCCTGGTCCCTTGTCCCTTTGCGTCTGAAATTTAAGCGTTAAATGACGCGCATTGAATTGATGGGAGCACTGCTCGTAATTTTCCTCTACAGTTCCCCTCCCATCATCTGTGCTATGAAAACATTGTCGTTCTCAGGTCAGCAGATCCATCTTGAATTTCATTCCACGGATTAAAGTTTCTTCCCGGGTATCGGTTGAATAAAATGTTCATATGAGTACTCTAAAAAACACGTTGCATACCCTGTAAAGGTGCAGAATAAAAGGGTATACAGGATTAATTTTTTCATTCAGATAGTTCGCTTCCACTTAATTCCACTAATATTTGAGTAGCGGGTATCTTATAGTCGATATATCGACGTCTGCTGTATGGTTTTAAAAAGTTCATTAACACCATAAAGTTGTGTGCCACAGAATGTGTGTGTGTGTGTGTGTGTGTGTGTATGGAGCTCTGCCAAGACTGACAGGCAGACAATCGGGCAGACAGCGGCAGACACAGAATGCCACAGGGCAAGTGGAGTAAAAAATCTGGCATACACTTAAAATTCATTACGGAAAGTTTGCGGGCATGTTGCACAGACACAGATACCTCACATATACACACACACACACAGATATAGATAGACAGACAGCACGTTGAGTGCAGAGGAAAAAAAAAAATGTGGGGAAATGCCACAGCAATTAATTATGGGAAGAAACGATTATGCAACAGCCACACTTGAAGCCACATTGAAGGCCAGGATATGATGGTTAAAATGTATTTTATATTTTTTCTTGTTGCTGCTCTTTTGCCACAAATCAGCTCTTGCCACAAAAACACTCGCACTGACACACATAAATTAAGTGTAGCATTCTCCTCGGCTCCATACTCCATACTGATGCAGTCCTCGCTCTCTCCTTCGCTTTTTTTTCCCATCCACTCAGGAAAATTCAAGGAGCAGGCCAGCTCGAACAGCGCCTGGCTGCCCGTACTCAACCAGAAAGTGCCGGAGCCACGTCCGGGCACATGCCACAACGACACCGCCACACTGCCGGACTCCGTGTTGAATTTCATACGTAAACATCCGCTAATGGACAAGGCGGTCGATCATGAATTTGGCAATCCGGTCTTCTTCAAGCGAGACATAATACTCACCAAGCTGGTGGTGGACAAGTAAGTGAAAATTATATTCATTAGCGCTGCCAGTTGCCGGTTGCAAGTCTCCTTGGCAGGCAGCCACTGCCACAGCCACAGCTACATCCACAGCCACACTGCAGAGTATATCCCCTGTTGACATTTGTCTCACTCTCTGAGGCCCTGGCCTGGAGACAGAGACAGAGACATGGACACAGAGACCGTAGTTCTGGCAGCGAGAAATGTTTTGACTTGGCCGGAACTTGTGAACAATGTGCCGCAGGATGTGTTTTTAGTTAAGCTCCTGCCACCAATGTGGCTGCCCCTGCTTTTTCCCCAGTTCTAACGTCTCTCCTTTCATGGTTTTTTTTCTTTGTATTGTATCTCCGCCCTAGGATACGCATCGACAAGCTGAACCAGGAGTTTCTGGTGTACTTTGTGGCCACCAGCTCGGGGCAAATCTACAAGATTGTCCAGTTCATGCACTACGGCCAGCGCCACTCCAATCTGATTGACATCTTCGAGGCCTCGCCGCACAACGAACCCATCCGCGAACTGATTCTCAGCCAGAAGACGGGCTCCCTCTACCTGGCCACCGATCACCAGGTGAAGCAGATCGACATTGCCATGTGCGCCCGCCGCTACGACAGCTGCTTCCGTTGTGTGGCCGATCCATACTGCGGCTGGGACCAGGAGGTGAATGCCTGCCGTCCCTACCAGCTCGGACTCCTTCAGGATGTGGCCAACGAGACGTCGGGCATCTGCGATACGAGTGTGCTCCGCAAGCGTGTCACCTCCTCCTACGGCCAGACTCTGCATCTCTCGTGCTTCGTCAAGATGCCAGAGGTGCTGAGGAAGAAGCAGACGCGATGGTATCATCACTCCACGGAGAAGGGACGGTAAGTGTCGTCGTCGTCGCCGTCGGCAGTCCATATCCATCTACCAGATCTATCTCTTTGAATCTCTTGAAAAATTGAAAGCAAATAATGAAATGGTGGGGTAAAAGTGTAAGCGAAACTTCGCTTCATCTCACTTAGCCCTGGCTGCTGCCAATGCTGCGGTAATTTGACACTTTAAGATGCTCTCCAAGTCTGCTTTTTGGCGTTTACGCTTATTTGACTGGGGATGCTGCTCCGTCTCCGAGTCCTGCAGCCAACCCCCATGCTCCCACTCTTGCTTCTTCTGCTGCTGCTGCTGCTTCTGGGGCTTCAAGTAATGGAAAAACTTTCAACTTACTTCTGCCACAGCGACAAAAGTCGCTGTCTGGCACACACACACAGTTTATATATTGATTTTTATTGTGCGTTTTCAATGCGTTCACGAGGTTTGAAAATGGAAAATCTTCGCTCTCTAACAGTCTCTTCCTCCCTATTTATATCTATATCTTTTTTTCTCTCTGTCTGGCAGCTATGAGGTACGCTACACGCCCACCAAATACATTGAAACGAACGAGGGCGGCTTGGTCCTGCTGGCGGTTAATGAGGGCGACGGCGGCCGCTATGATAGCTACTTGGATGGCACCCTGCTCTGCAGCTATGGGGTAACCGTGGACGCGCACAGGTGAGTCTCAAGCTCCGGGCGTGGCATCGCAATTAGCAGTTTGGCCAACTTTTCCTGAGGCCGAGGCCGCAACTGTCAATAACGTATTTTCCATGCTCTATCTCTCTCTCTCTCTCGCTGTCCCTATTTCTTGCCACAGATGCTCGCCTCCATCGCAGAAGCAGGACTACCAGAAGATCTACTCGCATTGGTGCAACGAATTCGAGAAATACAAATCGGCCATGAAACAATGGCAGGCCAAACAGGAGGTGGGTGGCACTTTATTTAATTTCTTGAGAAGTCCAAAATTATACGAGAATTTCGGTAATTGCCTTGGGGGCAGGGGCCCGCACCATCTGCCGTTAATTGTTTTAATTAATTTTTCAGCGCCAGGTGCGGGACGGCCTGGGGGCGCCTCTTTGAGCTTTAATTATTTTCTAATTTGCTGGCAAATATTCTGTGCATAGAAAACCTTCATAATTCCTTTATTTCGCATTCTCTCACTCTCCCGTTATAGCAATGCGGCCTCAAGGACAAGGCAGGATCTGTCAGCAGCAATGGCAAACATGTCAACGATGTGTTCAGCAATGATGCCCTGGTCTGACCCAGAAGTAAGTACCCCAGAAATAGAACCAGAACCCAAACTAACACCAAAACCACAAAAACCACCACCACCACATTGGTTCAACCACTTTCATATAATCATTCACAGTTGAACAACAGTCGAAAAACCAATAAAAATTGTTTTGAAATGTTTTAATTTTTTAATTGAAAAAATATCCTGCAATGCAAAGAAATTCGAGCATTTCAATGCGGATTTTGCTTGCAACAAAATTCTACGTTTATTATAGAATACAGAATTACACAAAAAACAAGCAATTGAAAAACATACGCTGACAATTTTAGAACATATCAGAACAGTAAAAAATGTTTCCTGTTTCAAACTATTTTCTTTCGAGTGTAAACCCTAACCAAAATTCTAACCAAAAATGTCCATTGCCCATTACCCCCTGGACTGCTGCCGATGTCCCTGCTGCTCCACAGAGTACTTATATAGCTCTGAGTTCTTGTCGTCGTCAGCGTCGGAGGGAGGCGTGCCGCCCGCCCACCACAAACTGTACATTTTCGTGTTCGTGCTTGCCATATTTGCTCGTTTCTAAAGTTTCTAGTTCAAATGTAAATGTAAGTTGAGTGCAGATGTAAGACAACCCGCAATTGAAACCCACCAAGAGGAAATGACTTACCACCCCACACCCCTTCCCCAATGCCCTGACCCCGCCCTATTATTATATGCCCTATTTAATTTCTGTTTCTATTGGTGTATATGTTATTTCAGGTGCGAAGGAAATGAAGCAAAACCAAACACAGTAAGCAGAAGGAAGAAGATGGAGATGAAGATGCCAGGATGGGAAAAATCATGTGACAAGAGCCGAGCAGAAACCAACTACAAAGACTGAAATTTTTAAGCTTTTAGCATCGACAATATTTCGGATAATTTCAATGAGTTTTTTGATCACACATTCGTTACGTTTGCCTTTCCGTTTCCGTTCGTTTT
Organism: Drosophila obscura; assembly: GCF_018151105.1. Classification (NCBI taxonomy): domain Eukaryota; kingdom Metazoa; phylum Arthropoda; class Insecta; order Diptera; family Drosophilidae; genus Drosophila; species Drosophila obscura. Next base: position 7,108,896 of record NW_024542774.1, on the reverse strand, counting down.
GAGATGTTGTCAGCGTCAAACATTGATTGATTTCGACATTAACTAACTGATATACAAAGATGGAGTAAACGATAAAAGTTACTAGAAAAAGGATCCTGCCATAAATCAAATGGAAATTACGGTTTTACACACACACACACACACAGAATACACTCTCCGACACAGAGAATCTCTATATCTATTTCGAGCTACGGTTAAGGATTAAAAACCACCTAAAGTGAGAATCTGACAATTATATACATACATACATAGCTCACATGATGATGATGATGATAATGATGATCACTTTTAACATTAATTTCCATTTAGTTATGTTTTCGAGAACTCGTCGCTTGGCCATTTTGGGTTTTTGGGGTTGGGAAGATCTTAAACGAATTTGTATATTACTTAGCAATATTTGTTTAACTAAACATAGACTAAGCTATACGTATACATTACAATATATACATATACTCGTACGTACATGCATATGTACATGTATGTATTTGAATATCTGCCCAATGTTTAGGTCATAGACAAGTACGGAACCAACTTATACTATATAGCCAAAACAGAACAGAACAGAGCAGAAAGAGAAACAGAATCAGAATCCATGACGCACAGCAGATAGGTAAAGAGGATTATGGATCGAGGATAATGGTGGATGTTGTATATAGTAGAACTGCTTTAGTTGATAAGATATTTAACCAGACATTGATTTCTACGTTTCTACAATTCGATTTTGATTTTGAACGATTCGCTATTTGGCATTAACTCGCTCTTGTATAGATTGTGCGTTGGCCTGTAATGTTTATGATAAGCAATAAATATATAGTTATACATACATATATTAACGTCTAGATAACCTCTAGTGCTAACCATAAATACATAGATATCGTACATAAAGTTACTGCATTGAGACCAGCATCCAACATGCTCATGAGATTACTTAACCCCTAGCTGTAGGTTAGTTGGTGTGGCAAATATGTACGTTTTTATAGAAAAAACGAACTAAAAAAGTAACTCAGACACACGATACAAATGCATTTAGTAAGACATATGTATTTTATGGCTCAGAGGCAACAGTAGGCAGAGGGATAAGCATATCCCTAATACGAAGGAAATACTTTGAAAAAGCCATAAAAAGAGCATAAGCCATGGAAAAACTAAACGCTTTACAGAACAGTTAAACCGAAAAGGTACGAGTATTTGCAGAAAAATAGAGGAAAACAAAATGAATGGGACACTAACTAAACCATTATCCCACACACAAAAACACACAACACACTCACACAAACAATATTTTTCTAAAGATTTTCTCAGCAAAATTTTAAATGTTTCCCAACCGAAAAATAGGAAAAATATAACCAACATTTTTATCGTTGCATACTAAAATAATAAATACTACAAAGAAAAACAAAAACAAAAAACTATGGATAATGTTTAAAAGCTACTAATGCTCTGAGCTTCTAACTTTAATGAATCAAATGATTTTTGTTGTCGCCTTTGGTAGTTTTTGTGTTCGAGAATTTTATTGTAAATAATTTGAAGATTATGTGAAATGTTTTGTATGACAATCACATGATGTTGAGTAAAAAGATATTGAAAACAAGAGAAAAAACTGACAGAAAACAGAATTCAATTGCCATGATGGCAATTAAAGATGGAAATTAATATTAATTGAGTACTTAATACACAATTTATTGTAAAAATAGTAATAACTAATAATAAAATATTCGCAATTTATATACACACATACACAAACAAAAACACACACAGACACAAAAACAAACAGCAATAAATACATACATAGATAAACCACTTTTACAAAGTATTCATACAATAAACGAGAATTTGCGCTTAAATTACAAAAATTCAAATGTAGTTCAATTCGAGCTATTTGAAAAAAAAAAATGCAAATTGATGATTCAAGAGCTATAAAATATTCCAACAAAAACAAAAAAACCCAAACGGAAAACAGAATAATTCAATGAAATAAAACAAAACAAAACAAATTAGCTGTAAACACATATAAAGAAAATGCAGTAAATAAATGTGATAAGATTCTTTAATAAGCAAAAAACGAAAGTTCGAGTTTGTTTATTTTATTGGTGTGGCGAATTGTGGGGGACGCGACTGTACGCATTGAATTCGAAGTCGAATTTTAAGCTGCTGCTGCTGCTACTGTTTCTGCCAAGGTATATAATATAGAGGGTGTTTCATTTATTAGGCAGCTAGTCGCTGGGTGTGTAGATTTAAATATTTAAATATATATGCATTAGTGTGACACAAGAAGAGCGGAAGAGAGCAAGCTACACGGAGAGTAAAACTTCCTTACCTTACCATTTGCTACTTTGTTTGCGAGTGCCGACGTTTTTGTGCACAAAGCAGAGAGAACGAGAGCGCAAGAGCGACAGCAATTGCAAGATAAGGACCAGTAGCTTCAGGGGATCGACGTGTCGTTACCCTTGAAATCAAATCGTCAACTACGATTTCAATCAGTGAAGGCGGGGGCTAAGTGCAAGAGACACTACTAATTTATATATTATTTCTGCCCGAAACAAACAACGGATAGTAATCATTGAAGTAGCCGTTTACTACCCTGCTTGACAGATTTTGCCACTGCTGTATGTACTCCCAGTGTAAGGGTAATTTATGTAGCAGTAAATGTGTCATAAACAGAAATCTTCACAGCATTTGAGAGCAAAAGTGTCGCCGCCCAAAACAAAATCACGCGGAGTAAAAGTTAAACAGTTGTGCGAAGAGCAGATCGAAGAGATTAGTGTAAAAAATTGACTTGAACAATTAAAATGCTTTATCTACTGCTGCTCGGGCTAGTGCTGGTTTCGGCCAAGTGTCCCCATGCTCATCGGAATCACAGACAAGTCAGATATTCACCGGCGCTGATAAATGAACTGCGGGACTTTACAAAGCTTATACCAAGTGCCACCATCGATGAGCTGGTGGCAGAGCACTTGATCACCGACTCGGGTTTCCGCAAGGCTGTGAAATTTCTACGCAGTTCCGACTTCAAGCGATTACAACAGCGCACTGAGGCCCTGCCAGAGGTCGTGGAGATAGTCAACTTTGTGCACCTCAATGATACTGCCGTCCGGTCCAAAGTCCGCTGGTATTGGCCCAACCACTCCCAACGCTACAGAAATCATATCCAGCGTCGTAGTGTGTACAATGTGCAGGGCTCTCGATGGGACATCAGCGAGGAGGTGGTTCTGGTGCTCATCCAGCCGGAGGCATCATTTAAAGTGAAATCTGTGAGCGAATCAGTGGGTTCCTTTATCAGCTTTGTCCAGGATTTACTGACGCATCTGCCCCGTGACCGCTTTGTGGCGCTCATCAGTGAGAAGCGCCAGCGCAGTCCCATATTCGCCAAGTTCTATGAGGCCCTACGGAGTGCACAGTTCAAAACAATGGTGGAGGCAGCCATGGTAAGGTGGTGCAATGCCATATGTACTTACAAACATTCATATCTCTATTTTTAGAGCTCAAAGAACGTGGCGAGTGTGATCCGGGAGCTGTCCGGCCATGATATTGATGCGCAGAGCCTGAAAACAATTGGCTATGAAGTTATCTCCTGGGGGCCAGCCTAGTGGGTGGTGCGGTTTCTTCTGTTCTTCCACAGCTGAGATAGCCAATAAAAGCAGAGGCAAATTGTTTCTGAACAATAGCCAGGTATACCTATTGTCAGTGGAACATACATATAGGATGTATCTGAAATGAATGAAAAGGGAAAGGAAGCTGTGATGGGGTAGCCTCACCCTCTTCCAATGCGAAACTAATGAAAATTCGTGTTATGTTTTTCTGGAAACTCTCCATTCATTTGTAGCCTCCAGTGCCGATAGTCGATCAATGGTTTAAATGGCAGGCAGCAGCACGCAGCAGCAGAAACTAAGCAAATAATTCAATATGACAGACAAAAACCCGACACAATGGCGTATGCATTTCATTTCCCATATTTGATAAATGAAATGAAATATCATGTTCTCCTGCACAGATGCACACACACACATGCACCTGTCACTGCCAGACCAGCACACACACACACACACACATTTAAACACAATCAAATACTCATGCAATTTAATTTGTCTGAATTTTTGTTGTGGCTTTGTTTCATAGCATTTCATGGTGGTTGTTTCAATTATTTTACCCGGCACAAGCAGGCGGGGCTACAAAAGGGTATAACAGGCAGAAGCGCAAGCATTACCCACTCCATAATAGTAAGCAGAAATTATTTTATGATCAGCATATTCATATTTAAAAAAAAAAAAAAGATCTAATGTAATATTTGTGCTGTTTAAAGTACAGGGTATTTCATGGGGTTCTTATATTAAATTTGTGCATTAATTCCACATGTGTGCGTGTGTGTTATGGATAGTGTCAACGTCATATAGTGCCCCCAGTGGAGACTTTTCCAGCCACCCCCTGCACCACACACTCTCACACACACACAGCATGAGTTGACACATGAAAATTGCATGCAATTAATTGCCCGCTGGCTGCCACTGCCATTGCCACTGCCCCAGGACTCTGGGCCACTTGTACGGTTCGAATCGAAATCAATATGCAGAACCATAGACCAGATCCCGATCCCCGCCCAAGCCTGGGCAAACAACTGTTATTAGATATGATATGCCATGCAATTTGGCTCTCTCTCTCTCTCTCTCTCTCTATCTTTCTTTAATAACATGGGGCAATCAATATGTTGGATCTATATGTTCTGCTTGTAGTATTTGTGGGACTCGGTTGTGGCAATCACACTATCCTCCATGCAGTACACTGGGCTGGCCACCGTCCGGTAGCTGGTGTCGTACATGTGGCTCTTGATATACTCGGTGGGATTCTCAGGCTCCGGCCAGAGCGTGGCCAGACCCTTGCGGTAGGCATAGGCGAAGACGGCCTCGGTGATACGCTGATTGATGCACTGGATCTTCCGAATCGGCGGATAGACATTGCGCTGGGCCAGGTCGTCGGGCCAGACGAGGCAAGCCAGTCGTTCGGCTGCCACAAGGAAGGTCTCATCCGGCACGGTGGTCATCCCCGAGAGCAGGATGCCCTGCGAAATGCCGGCCTGCAGGTAGATGCTGTTGCTGCGTCCCGGCTGGTACCATTTGTTGGCATACTTCAAACGCGGCACACGCGAGCCCGTGATGAAGATGCAACGGCCCTTGGTGTAGGTGAAGGCATCCTCTGCGGTGCACTCGGCATTTTCGATGGGCCGCGACATGGCGAAGATGATGGGCTGCTCGGCGCTCCGCTCCATGGCGCGCAGCACCTCCTTGGTGAAGACATTTGGCTGGGAGCCGGCACCGACCAGGACATTGGGCCGAATCTGGTCAATGGCAGCCGCCAGATCCTCGGTCGGCTCACCATAGTTGATATACGGGTGCAGCACCTCTGGTATATGCGGACCCTTTCGATTGCCCACCACCAAGCCCTTTTCATCGAAGAACCAGATCCGCTGCCGGGCTGCGCCCTCGATCAGGCCCTCCTGCATGAAGAAGACGAGGCAAAGGCGTGCCATGCCAATGTTCATGGCATGGGTGCCGTAGAAGAGGAACGTGTTGCTCCTGAATTCCATTCTCTTCATGCGATTGGCCGCAATCACGCCGGACACACCGCAGGCCCCCTGGCACTGGAAGTCAATGTCCACGAAGCACTGCAGCTTCCTGTACTTCTCCAGCTGGTAGATGGCATTTTGGGCGTCGAAGTTCTTACACAGGATGGTGGTACGCGAACCGAACTGTTGCAGCACGGCCAGGGCGAATTCGTCGAAGAGCTTGTGGTAGTTGGAGCGGGATGTGCGATGCTCTCGCAGACCCATGTAGAGGGGATCCTGGAGCAGGTCCTCGTTGTTGGTGCCCACGTCCAGCACCAGGGGCAGGCAGAAGTCCGGATGTATGCCCCCCAAGATGACGTTCTGATGTAAAATGGATAATAGAACGGCCATAGAATTGATGCCATAGTCACCGATGCTCAGCACGGAGGCGCCGTTGGTGACCAGCACACAGCGAACGGTGCGACGTGGCCAGTTCCTGAGCAACTGACCCACGTGGCCCAGATCCTTGATCGTTATGTACATGCCCTGCGACTGGAGGAAGAACAGACCGTGCCACTTGATCAGAAAGTCCGACGCCGAGCTATCCAGCACAGGCATGTAGGTGTCCCAATCGGTCTGCAGCAGGTGGTAGAAAAGCCGCCGATTGGTGCCTCCCAGATTGCGCAGATATATGTACTGCTGTGTCCGGGTGGTCATCTGATCGAATATCATCTTGAAGGCGGCCACCTGCTCGTCCATGGTGCGCACAGCCACCGGCATCATGCCGTGGATGGAGAGCACTCGCCGCTCGTAGTCGCTGAAGGCCAGCGATTTGTTCAATATGGGCGAACTGAGGTAGCTGTGGCCATTGAGCAGGCCCCTCGGCAGGCGCGGATCCATGCGCCAGAAGTTGTCCAGCTCGCGAGGTATCCGCGATATTTGCTGGTCCCTGGCATCACCAGACACGCAATCCAGCTCGTCCTTTTCCTTCTGTGTGGGGCCTTTCCTGCTCCTCGGTGTAGTCATCGTTCAGTGTCTCGAATTTTGTGTGTGTTTTGATATTGGGTGTCGCCAGGCGTCGCCCACTTGGATATCAAATCACTTTAACCCGGGCAACTCAGCTCATATTTACAGGGATCATCTCACGCGTACCCTTGGCCCCACCAAATGGTACACGCATCTTGTTCACATTTGCATAGCAACCCGAGAGGGACAGCCATCCCATTCCATCCCCAATCCTAGACCGCACCCCCTTCTACTGCTGGCATTATGCAAATTCTGCTGCGCACTTTGCGGCGACCTCAAAATGCCGAGTGACATCCAAAAATGTCGACACTTCCGCTTGGGATCCGCCGCATCCTCTCCACTTCCTTGGCCGAATTCTGATGCAAAATATCAACAATGGCAGACATCAAAAGCAACCAAAGACCATGCGAAAGACATGGTGCTACCTTTTATGCTAAATACACGACAGACAGACAACAGCCACAAGTGCACTTGGCCAGCCGGAATCTTAAGTGAAATGGCAACTGAGTAATATTTGGGTGGACGGCTGGAGCGCCGCCAAAACGGAAACGGAATATGGCCCAGAACGAGGGACAGGGACAAGACCATGGCATCATGGTCTGAGCATTAAAAAAAAAAAAAAAGGGACGCAAAGGGCTCTGGCCATAAGCGGCTTAATTTCGTGGATCTGGGTGGAGGGCGGTGGATGTTGCCTCAGATGTTGCCATCATCTCTCCACCTTTCCACCAGTCCCTTAGGTCTTGAACATTTCGATAAGGGGGATACAAAAATTTAAATACAGCGAGAATTCCATAACTAATTTTAAAAGGAAATGCACAAAACACTTCCAGAGACAGTAAGGGATTGGGATGGAGGGAACCTTTCGAAATCCAATTATCAACTGAAGATACCGTGGGAATGGATGGATGCCTGATGGTATCTATGGTTAGGGGTTGTCACAGTGTTGAGTGATACTCGTGTGTATGTGTGTGTGTGTGTGAGGTGTCAAGAGGGTAGGGATGCCTGAATGCATCACAGGTTCATAATGAAATCAATTTTCAATCAATCGCTCGCTCGCATAGCAAAGTAGAAGCAGCCCCCACAGAGGTCCTGCCACTGCAACACAGCCTCTGTCCTCTGGACTCTGGATTCTGTCCTCTCGTATCTTTTGTGGTGTCGGAGTTGGGTGCATCGCCCAGGGGAGACTTTTCAGTTGTTTTGTTTCAGTTTCTGTTTCTGTTTCAGCTTCAGTTTCGTTTCGCTTTGGTTTTTGCTCCTTGGGTTGCTCCTGACAGTCGGACATTTGCAATTTTTTCACATTTGCAGTTTTCTCTCCATTCTTTTTGTGCCTCTCGCTGGCCACGGATGTGCTACAAATTGAATTTCTGCCGCGGGCCACATTAAGCGATCGAGCCCCAGCCTCAGAAACAATTTCAACTCCCCCACTCAGAGGCCCAGCCTACGGCTTTTGGCATTTGAACATAAAAATTTATGCGATTCATGGAGGTTGCAGAAGGAGCTGGAGTCTCCTCCTGAAACTGATCAAAATTGAATAGTGTGGGTGTGGACCAGGCACTGCATGCAGGTGTGTGTCCGTCCCAATCACCACCTGGTCAATGGGGTGGGACATGCACAAAGAATGTTTATGCGTCGTTTATACAGAACAATTTGAATATTTTATGGACAAAATTCGATTTCTCTCCGCCCCTGCTCTAGCGTCAGCTCCAGCACGTGCACTAAAAAAGTTTTGCATATGGAAATTGATTTCCTTTTGGCCACATCGACATGCACACATGTACATAGTCCCCTCCATCCCACTGTCTTCCCATTCCCACCCAAAATATCCCATCTACCATAAATACTTGTGTGTCCGTGTCCAGTTTTTGGTCATTCACACGCACGTTTAGGCAATACCAAAAGCTTTGGTCATTTCGATGTTCGATGCTCGATGCTCGACTATTTCGACAGTTGTCAGGCGAGGCAAGGCAAACGAGCAAAAAGAACAAAAGTCATTTGCACCTCACTTTGGGGACAAACAAAAGTTTGAGTTTTCCTCTTTTTTCGCTGGGTTTTTCCTTTCTTTTTCATTTTGAAAAATGTTCAAACGAAGCAATTTATATGCAGCACGTGAGGCTCTGGCTCTTACTACTTACAACCAGTCATATTACGCATACGCTACGTGGTGCCACTAACTTGTTATCAAAGCGGACGATGGAGTGAAAAAATGGCAGCCGAGGGAGGGCACCTAGGTGCTAGGAGGTAACTAGATAACGGGCCATTTGTCCAGAATTTGGGAATGGCTAAATTCGGATAGTACATGAAGCAGAAGCGTATAGAGTTTGGAAGAAATGGTTCAAAACTTCTATGCGAAACTCATACCTCTAGGGACTGCGACTTTGTATTATCTATTATAGTTATAAATGTTATCTACTAATCTACCAGAAACAAATGTTAAAATTTTGCCGAAGTCAAGCCACCATATCATTCTCTATTCAAAAAGGATTTCCATGTAGTGGGTATCTCCATCGTTCCATCGTTGTTGTGTCCCATGAAAATATGCAGTTTTTAGTTTGCCAAACTCTCTGGCTTAGTGTGCGCCACAAATCAAATCAAAAAAACTCCCTGCTCCACATGGATTTCGTTGCATTTGCGAGCTAAAATATTCGAAAACCTAATACGGCGAGGCCTCAAAAGAGCGGTCAAGCCACATGCGACATGGGGACATTGTTGCAGTTTATCAAATATGCAATATACATATACACGTACATATATGTGGGTATATATTTCTCTTTTTATTTATTGTTGATGGCATTTTTTTTTTGTATTATTGATATTCGATATAAAAAATGCATGTGCCTGTGCATCTGGGGGGCTGGTGGGTGCTCTTGGCTCTTGGGTATTTAATGAAATTGTCACACTATATATCACACGTTTTTTCGGCATTAACTATTTGGATAATTTATGGACTGAATTCGGGTGGAGGTGTAGCTTGGCGTTGGGGAATAATATGGGAAATTGAAATGTTTTGCGGCGCGTCTCAAATAAATGTCATATGACTGTCGTTCAGTTCTTGTTTTCGCTGCCGTTGCTGCTGCTGCTGCTACCCCGAGGCTTGCACAAACAGCTCAAAGTGAAAAGTCTTAAATAAAAAATTTATAAGCTTAATAAAAGCGATGCAGCACACGAAATGAGGAGTTGAGTGTGCTGCAGGGTTGGTGCGGCAGGGTATTCTGTTGCACGGCTCTGTCGATTCCTTGTTGTTCACTCTGCACACAGAGAGAGAGAGAGAGAGAGAGAGAAAAGGAGAGAGTGAGGGAGCACACACGACAAACTTTCAAATCGGGAGCTACGTGCGTCAAAGCCAAAAAGCCCCAACTTTATATCGCGCGCTGCTGGTCCTCTCATCCTTCTCATGTGTTCCCTCCAGCCCGTGGTCCCGTGACCCCTTCTCTTTGGTTCGCTTTTACTTGGGAAAACTTCAAAAGACTTTTAGCTTATTTTTTAAGACGCTTTTCTTTGCTGTTGCCTCTGCTGCTGCTGCTATTTCTTTTTTATTTTATTTTATTTTATTTCATTTCATTTTATTTTTCTTTTGGCCAAGTTTTCCCTGTTGGCGTTGTCGTTGCCTATTTAACCAGAATTTCGAATTGGCAAAAGAAAATGTTGTATTTATTTAGTTTAATGCGGAAATCCCCCATTGGAACCCCTAAGGAGTGTGCGGTGGGGGGTGTATAACTTATCACATACTCCCCGTGAGTATGCCACAAAATGAATGCGTGGGCGGGTGCTGAATTATGTAATTAACTTGTTGCACGCTTTCGCATTTGGCCAAAACAAAAATACTAGAAAAAAGCAAAAGAAACTAAAAAAAAAACTATTTGCAATCTGGGCAAAACTAATCGCATGTATCCGGCAAATAATTCCGCCACAAACGTACCCCGGACCCGTATTAGTGGCAAATTAAAGCGGCCATAAACACGGAATCAGCGCATGCAAGAAGCTCCTCCCCCCCTCTGTTGCTCTGTCCCTCTCGCACACTCTTGCTAGCACCCAAGAGTCCAAGTAAAGTCCACATAAAAATTGTTAACGGAAGCGAAAATTAATTAAGCCACAAGCCAAGGCCAAAGCACGCACTGGCACGCCATTGAGGAGTGTGAGAGGTTCTTGGTACCAGGGTACATCTGAGGCTGTGCTCCCGATTCGAAAATATTGAACGCCAGCGTAGTCCGTAGCGCGCTTTTAGACGTGCTCAAATATTTGCCAAACGTGTCAAAAGCGTTGGAACATAGCCCCATAGCTCCTCCTCGACACACCTACCTTCATAGCCGCCCTGGCAGCCTCCCACAGCCTCCCCTTAAGTCTCACAGCCCACCATCATGCTCCACAATTGATTGAAGGCTGCGCAGGAACATAATTTTGTTAAACCCTTACAAGTGGTACAATGATTTTTGATAGATGTTATCCATGCAACGAAGGAAGCTCTTCAGATCAGATAAAATATAAGCTCCTGATCTGCATCAGCAGTTCATAATATATAGATTCACTGAAGCATTATTGAAGATGCCATTGCAATGATCTGCGTTTGTTTTACTTAAAAGAAATTCGTGGAACGATGTACGAGCATCCGCTAGTGTATGTAATGATTCGGTTCTCGAATCGAGCATGATTTCTGGCTCTTTTCTGGTGGTTTCTGTTATGGTTTAGTGACATCTTTTGTAGGGTTGTAGAACCGAAACTGATTGACGGCTGACGTGGACAAGTCAATATGGGATAGAACCATTTATCGATTGATCTTCAAACAAGGCCAACAAAAAAAGGTAAAAATTGACAACAGAGAACTAAGACTGAGAGTGGGTAAAGACGGGGCGGGGCAGGGCAGGGAACATTAAGTGCGAAACAGATTACAAGTCCAAGTGTCGGCAGAGGGATACGTGTCGGGGGGGGATGGAATCCTCTGATTCTCCTAGCAAAATCTGGCAAAGAAGTTGCGGCAACTGGGCCTCCGACAAGTTAATTTATGGCAGTCACTGAACCATCCACCAGATAGTGGGGCAGGCAACGTCTGCTGATGCCACAACTCAAACTGTTCCCTGTCCCTGGCCTGGATTCCGATTTTCTTCTCGCTTTCGGTGTGTGTGTCTGTTTATGCACGGTACACGGCAGAGTGAATGGGTATATTGGATTTTAATTGAAGAGAGGGAAAATCACAAAACAACTAAGCAATAATCAATAAAGTTTATTGTTCTGTCGATCGTTTTAAAAACACTCTTCCATTCAGCGAGCTATCAATTCCTGAGTATCTTCTAGTCGTAATACACAACGCAATTTTACTTTCTTTCGTGTATGCTTTTTTATTTTTTATTTTCTTCCTTTGTTTTTCTGCCGCAGCGACTGTTTGTGCGAAAAACTTTTGCTAATTTGCGGTAATGTTAATGCTGAACTTTGCACAAAATTAGTCAAGTTCTTGGCTCTTGGCGCAACGGTTCTACGGTGCTACGGATTAAGCGCAATGTTACGCCAAAAGTGTTAAGTTGGAAATAAATGTTGACACTTGCGGTAAAGCGGAGGCTCTTATGCCGCAACATAAACAAAAGGCTCTGGCACAGGCAAATCACTTTAAAACAACGTGCCACACACACTCGGTCTGGCGGGAGGGATAGGCAGGCAGGCAGGCAGGGACAGGGACGCGCTCAGGCAGCATGAAATTAACCGCCACGAAGGGTCCATGGAAGTCCATGGAATGGGGTTGGTCTGAAGCATGTCACAGGTGCGTACCGCTTCCTACTTTTGCTATACTTTGGCCATACTTTGGATCCCGGCACACGACCGGCAGCCGGACTGCAGTTAATTAAGTGGCAGGCAGGCTGGCAACTCGGTGGCAACTCGGTAGCAACCGCAGCGCAGCGCAACGCACTTGCTGCGCCACCTTTATGGCAGCTGCTGCGCTGGTATGCCCCAAGTGCCAGCCAAAGTATTTTGTGTATATATGTGTGTGTGTGTGTGTGTGTGTGTTGTGTGGTGTGGCAAGAAATTAATTTATAAGTTTCGGTCCGCGAGGGCCAGAGGATTACTTGCCGCCTGACCTCCGCCCTACACTCTACAGCTGCCATTTGGCAGCTTTTGTTTACTGCCAACGTAAGAACTTTGCGGCTCAAAAGTTCGTCCATTCGGCAGGGGCGGCGGTGTGGCTCCAAAAATTTATCAAGCGTCATACGTTATGATAGGTGGCCACCACTGGTGTTCAGTGTTCAGTGTTCAGTTTTCTGGCCAAAGTTTTAATCAATTTATGGCTTAGTTAAATAATTTATGTAAAAAATTGCCACACAACCCACCAAGTAAAGTTCTACAGAGGCAGGCAGACGGACAGACAGACAGGGAGACGAATAGACAGACCCTTTCTGACGTTGACAACGATACAATTATTGGTTTTGTAGGCAGAGGCAATTTACATTCCCATTCTCATAGCCCAGAGAGTGAGTATGTGTGTGTGTGTGTGTGTGCCGGGGGGCTGTAATAAATCAAACCAAGTGAATAAATCATATCTGAGCACGCTAACAAATACTATATATATATATATATTCGTATAGGGGCATGGGGGGCATACGGCAGCGAGAGAGAGAGAGAGAGTGTCACAGTTGACACATGCGAAAGTGAATGCGCGCGGCAAACGACAACGACAACGGCGACGACGACGACATGGAATAATGACATGAAAATTGACAATTTTATTCCTACTTAACTTGCTGAATGAGCAAATGAATATATCACAGCCAGCCCACATCCTATGCTCTGTATACACGAGGGTACATGAGATGGAAAGGAGAGAGACCTGAATGAGCAGCAGACTGAATGAGTGACACATACTCGCACTCGTACTCGCACTCGTACAGTGAGTAACCGAATGACATTCAAACAGCTGTCAAAGTGTGAATATCAGAGCGACACATCACATCGCAGTGCGGAAAGTAAGGGAAAAGGGGAGTAAAGTTTTGCTTGATTTACATACTCGTATGAGGAAATGCACACCACAGCACACCACACCTCTCCAACAGATGAGGAAACACTCATTCAAATAATTTACGATGCTCGGAGCCTGAGGTTACGTTTTATGGCCTAAACGAATGGCATTGGCACTGGCCAAAGCGAACAGATAAGCCATATAAATCAGTATTTGATATACTCGAATCTTTATCGAGTGACCCCCATTAGCGCACCAGAAGAGACTCCTCTGTTGTTTGTTGATTCAATTAAATAAACGATCGGACAAGCTGTGACAAAGCGCTCAGCAATTGCTCCGAGAGTCTCCAAAGTCTACACAGCAGCAGCCACACACCCCGAGGGTGCACGCGGAAGAGACCACCAGCATCCAGAGTCTCCCAGTTCGTTCAGTGGATCACACATCAACATGAGAGTGCAACGGACACCAATGCTCCATCTACTGATGATGGCACTGCTCTGTGCTTCGAGCATCTGCCTGTCGATGGGCCACAGCGACGAGATTGTGATGGTGGAGGACATCATCAAGGTGCAGGACACGGAGCAGCCAGAGGACAACAGCAGCAACATTGCCCTGATCACCCTGAGCGAGTCTTCCAGCGATGAGGCCGATGACAAGGACGTAAATGGCCAACCAAATGTCTCGGATGATCTGATATTTCTCTCCAACAAAACCAAAAGCCAGAGCCAGCTCTCAGAGGATATATCCGTCTCCGAAGAGCAGTCTGAGGAGGAGCCGCCAACAGAGGAGAGCCCCGCCTGCCAGCCGATCGATTTGAGTGCCTTTGTGGCTCTGATCCCGGCCCGAGAAGTGCAGTCGATTGCCAGCCACTATTACCACCACGATGCGGAGGTGCAACGAGCCTACGCCTTCCTCTCTACCAGCTTCGTCGCCATTAAGCACCAGATGCTGCAGCTGCCCGAGGTGCTGGCCTTCACACGATACCTGAATGCCAGCGGCCTGGATGTGCTCAAGATAATGGATTCCCTGGCAAAGGCCATCAAGCCCTCGTCTCTCGATTTGGTCAGCAATTCAGCGGCCGGCAATGGTGCGTATGCGTAATATATTCTGGGGCTTTTTTTCTATTACTCAACGATTTTCCCCAGCCACTTTAGCCAGCGCCACGACTAGAGAGCCACTCAATGGCTTGCACGGGCTGGTGGACAGCATACTGGACATCCTGCCGCAGGACCAACTGCTGGCCACCTTCTTCGACAAGACCGAAAGCGACAAGCAGTTCGCGGCCCTCGTTGACAGCATCGGTACATCGACGTTTGCCAAAATCCTAACCAATCTTCAGGTGAGCATCCATTGCCAGGTAACCTCTGACCTCCCCCCTCCCCAATCACCCCTCTAGCACCAGACCCCATCGTCAGGTAATTGTATTTCGGTTTTTGGGGACACGCTTTGTTTGCTTTGAGCTGCCGTTTCTCCATCGGTTTTTTGTGCGTGGAAAATTGTTTAAGGAATTCCATTTGAAACGAAGGTCGACCGTGTGGCTGGCTCCTTAATAATTTCCCAACGCGACGTGAGAGAAATTTACAATTGACTTTATTGGGTTTTCCGAAAGGAAGCAGGAAAAAAAGGTGCAGGTTAAAAGTGGGCAACTTTTGTATGCGATTCGGTATACAAATCAACTTCCGTTGACGCGGATGCCACATGCCGCATGCCGCATGCTGGGCGGCCTTACTTTTCTGGCCACGAATTTTCAAGTGCCAAGGCGTTCCCCATTCTGGCCTCCGTGGTCTTGTGTTATTTTCTTTTTTTGGGTTTGGCTCTCTTCTAATTGGCAATTGAGCTGCGGTACGTGCTGCACATATTTATGAAATCAAATCGACAGCCACAGCGGCAATTTATATTTATTTTTCTGCGTGTGAGAGCATTTCCCGAGCATCCAACATACAGCATCCATATATTTATATCAGGCAATACAATGGAGAGAGCGTGTTTCTGATAATTGATTTCGCTACACTGATTCTCAAGGCCTCATCTAGTCCAGATGCTGTGGATGAACACTTCCTGTCGGGTACATGCATACACACGATGATATTTCCCGTCAAATATTACTTTTAATATGGCTAAGAAAAAATATAGCTATAGTTTTTCAATATATCTAGCCATTACATGATATTTGAAGCTGCGTATGAGATTCATCTAGCCATTACATGATATTTGAAGCTGCGTATGAGATTCATCGCTACAAATTTAACATGTAATTAATTTTTACTATCGTATTTTACAGAAAGAGAGAGACTATGTATATCATATTCCTATCAAATATCCCTTAATTAACTCTACTTTACTCTAATGTATCCTCCAGAACTCTGTGCCGCTGCGTAATCTAATCTTTGTAATGCACTCCAACGGCATCTATGTGGAACGGATTGTTGAGTCGCTCAAATCGTACTTTTTCCTTGCCAGCTTCTAGCCTTACCGTGCAAATAAACGAAACCAAACGAAACCCAAAAAAAACCCCACAACCCCATCCTAATTTAAAGATACTCTCATGATTTTCTTCTGGTTTTTTTTTGGGGGGGGGGGGAGAAATCGATTTGTGGTGCCACGAATTGTTTAGCAGGTGCAGCCGCCCCACGAGACGATTGACATCTCATCTCTACAAAAAGGGAAACTTGAGCATATTAATAACACCCCCCGGAGCACACACCTCACGCCACACCCTCAACGAAAAAAAGAGGGTTAAATGACGTCAAAAGTTTATCTACGAAAAAAGTTGCCTCTTCCATTTGCTGCGGCTGTTGGCTCTGATTTATGCCCCGCCATGGAAGGCATAGACTGGGGCACAGACCGAGGCAGGAGGCAGAGGCAGAGTCAACGCAACAGTTGCAACTCTCTTAATGTCGGCGTTTATTTGAATAAACTCAAACTTTGATTTCACAGGCAGCGAGCACCAGAAGCGGCAGCGGCAGCAGCAAAAAAGTTGCCAACTTTTTCGGTTAACTGATTTCCACACAGACCCACTCGCAGCAGCACACCTGCAACTGTGCCCCCAGAAGCTGAGGCAGGACCATTTCCACTCCCGTTCCTGGAAGCCAAAACAAGAGAGGGAAAACAAAAAAAAAAAAATTATTTTATTCTCGCGCCCCCCAGGAGACTCATAATTTAGCGCGAGTATTTCAATAAATTACGCATGCCACAGGGGGTGTTGCAGGCTGTTTTGCAGGCTGTCTGTGTGTGTGTGTGTGCAGGTGGCAAGTGAATGGAAAGGAGAAAGAGTCGTGCAGGGGTAGGGGTTGATAAAGGAAGATAAAAGTATTGAAAAAGTATCCAATTAACTGCCTAGAAATGATGCAACTTTGACCATTCCATGGGGGCTGTTCTTTCCGGGTTCTGCCTCCCACATCCTTGGACCTGGGTTAAGTCATCCCCCGGGCAGTGAACGGTGGCATAAGTTCAACGTCAGGCATCAGACAGCCGACAGCAGGCATCAGAAACAGTAGCCAAAATCAGGCTCCATTAATCAATTACTGACCAGAGAGACCCAAGCAGCGCCCACCACCCCACGTGGCAACTGTTGCCATGCCGCAATCTCAGTGAAATTCAATCTCCTGCAACCAATCCGACAACAGGCTTACCTTTGCGACAGACATCATTGGATTGCTAACAGTATTCCAGATTGATTATAGCCACACAATTTCAGTTTCACATAGAAAATCACTTGACAAAAATCGCAATCCAAATCAGGTACTCGCATTAAACATTCAAAATGGGGTATAAGGGAGCCAATGATCCACCATAGGGAGGAATCTCGAAGGAATTCGAGGCTCTGCAATATATTTGCAGCTGTAACTGCGGCCCAAAACTACCATTTCGACTCGCGAATGCTTCCTTCATTCCTCAAGCAGTTTCTGGAGCCCGCGTTTTCTATGATGATCTTTCATCTCTCTCTCTCTCTCTCTCCCTCACTCTCTTTTCAGGGGCAGAGGGGGTGTGGCTTTGGGACTCCCATAAATAACAACAATTTAGCATTCACAAGTGACGCAGTAAAAATTTATACGCTCTCGCACATTTTCAATTTTCTGCAATTTTTCTAGCAATTGTGTGAAATTCCTTGCGGCCATTGGGCAGCAGTAGCAGTGTGGCAGTGCCAGACGTTGCATGTGCCAAGGACACAGACAGATTTTTCTGTGAGTGTGTGTGTGTGTGTGTGCGTATTTGTGTTTGTGTGTGCGTTCTGAGAGCATTATGTGCCGCCGGACACTTTTAGGGCCACACAATTTAGAGACTTGGCTGGTCTAGATTTTCCATTCTTTTGCAGACCCTGTAGTTGAGGTAATATAAAAGTGTGTTGAGCATACTCTGATGGATATCCAGTAAGGATATCTTTATTTCAGTCAGTTACACTCTTTCGATCTCTCGTTCTATGTCTTCCACTCTCTCAAAGTGTTAGTGTTTTACTTAGTAAAAGCAGGAGTAAAAGTGGAGACTTTTCTGATTTTGATAGAACTGAACTCGAATTAGAGGATATGTTTGGGTTGATACACTATTTTTAGCTTTTTATATGTTGTGGGAAAACTGAATTCATCGTGAGTCTGTCCTTGGCTTCGTTTTTTTACATATGCTCTCTCGTCTCGTTGCTGCTACAAGTTATGCATGGAATTCCAAGCTGCTGCTGTTGCTGCTGCTGCTGGACTCCTTCTGCTGCTCTGCTGCTCTTGGACTTGTTCTGGACTACTCGTTGGTCACCACATGGCTGGTATTTTGAGGCGTTGCTTGTGCGAGGCATTTTTGCAAGCCATAATTCATTGAATTTACATGCCAAGTTTTCCGCTTGCCTCACACACGTATTTGTCTTTGCTGTTGCAATTTCCCCTCTCTTTCTCTCTCTCCCTTTCTCTCTCTCTCTCTATCTCTGTAAACAAATCCCCTTGGACTCCCTCTGTGCAATAATTTCGCCCGATCCATCCCCATTACAATTCTCACAGAAAGAATGCTACTCAGATCATCTACTTTAATTCTCCGTTAAGACTCCAACTGGCATCTTTTTCGAGCAGGACTCCTTATCGCTGCAGCCACCGTACTCCTTGATCATGTCCTGAACGGACAGGGTGCAGCAGTAGACGAGTATCACCAGGCCAATGACGATCAGCAGGATATTCTTGACGAGCTTCCATCTCAGCTTGCCGTAGGTGTACGGGGCATGGTAGTTGAGGCACAGCTCAATGCAGGCGGGAAATACCAGATTGAGCAGCGATATGGTGAGGGCGCCGACGAAGGCCAGCAGGGGGCCCAGATTGGGGAAGGCCACCGCATTGATGGTGCTCAGTATGACGAAGAACACCCGGACAATGTACTCGACAAAGTGCGGATTCTTCAGACGATCTCCGCGATTCAGGTAGTGGTTGACGACGATGTCGATGGTCACATAGCCGGACAGGGGATACGACAGGAACAGGGCCAGGCTGATGAACGCCTTGGAGAGCTGCGATACTCTATGGGGGGGATTACCGTGATCGATGGGGGCGTCAATTGTTATATCAATTGCCAGCTAAATTCCTAGCTAAACTCACACTTCGTCGGTGGGTAGATTGAGAGTTATACTGCCGAATACGTGCTGGCCATATTTCCAGTAGCCAAAGATGGAAAAGAACAGGTAGGAGATTACAACCACAACCGCGGACAGATTGAGGACGCCGAACCAGCCAATGTACTGCTCCGGATGGGCCATCTTCGACTCAATTGCCAGCATCTGATAGGGATTGGGATAGGTTCAAAGCGGATGCACAGAGCACAGTCAGGAGACGACTTACCACACCCACAGAGCTCACGGAGAAGAGGACAATGCCGAAGAAGAGGGGATACTTGGAGGGCTCGTTGAACATCTTGCGTTCCGAAATGGGTGGCAAGTTCTGGAACAGGTAGTAGAAGATTAACATGAAGCCCAGATAAATAACGATATTGGCCACCATATTGAACGGCACCAAATACTTCAAGTGCCGAATCAGAAAGAGGGGGATCAAGCACACTCCCACGATTGCTATGTAAATGCGCAAGTCCATGTCCTTGGCATAGTGATCCACCAGTTGCTTCAGGTTGACGGCCACAAACACGAGATAGACGACGCAGACGCCATAGTGGGAGAGGCTGAGCACACCGTCCACCAGAAAGCCAGCCGCCTTGGCGATGTACTTGCACCACTTGGGTCCCTCGTTGAAGGCGAACACCATTGTGTCGGAGAAGTTGCAGTAGCCCTGCTGCTGCCGTCGCGCCGACTCCACCATGCACATTATCTATAAAAATATAATCGAGGAGTCATCGGTGGAACGTCAATACGTCGGAATAGCTGTGCACCCACAAGCAGTGTGATGCCATGGATCAGCATTATCGTTGTAAGGATCAGCAGAATGGAGCCGCACATCCATCCCGTGTAGGCAAAGGCCAGGGGCAGGGCCAGGATACCTGTTCCTATGACGCACTTCAGCAGCGACACAAAGGCCCCCGTATTCCTGATTTTTAATTGGGGTACAAAATATGAGAGCAGTTCATCCACGGACTGAATGCCTTACGTGATCGGGACTTCCACAACACGATTGTCATAGGGATTGTAGTCCTTGCTGCGTAATAATGAGGGGAATCAACGCAATTGGATGTGTCTCCCATTGACAACTTACTTGTCCGTCATGGCTTCAATTGGAATTCAAACAACAAATTTAAGGTACATTGAAATACTCAAATATGTGTGCAATGAAAGTCAACGGATGGATCACTGAGCTCAGGTTGAAAATTCCAGGGAGTTGAAGGGAAATGACAGCTACGTATAATGCTTGGAACACTCGATAGAGATTTACACCCATGTTTCCCGTTCCCAGATCCCAGCAGTCGTTAATAAATTCACACATCAAAGCTGGCATTGGCAGAAAAAATAAAATTCAATTTAGTGCCAGCAACAATGAAGACACAACCCCATAGAAAAACGACTAACTTTGGAAGCAGCAACGGGAGATACTCGCTAGCTGATCCAATGTTTCGATTGAAAATGCTAAAAGAGGCAAAAGGTCTTCCCATTTTTCATGGGCAGGCTATGGCTAAAGGCTAAAGTAAAGTCATCATATTCAATGTGAGAAGAGCCACCCTACTCTGGTTCACCAGAAAAGTGTTTTTGGGCCGCGTTCACATTAGCATGGGGAGCATTCGTCCTTCTACTATTATTCACTCGTATTGGGTGGGTAAACAGAAGTCAGAGAGCTGATGGTAAATGGTAAAGGTTCACCCACTTACGAGCTGCACTCGAAACTGAAATCAAAATAAATGTCAACACTGCTGTCACACAAAGCCAAGCCAAACCAATCTCCCTCTCTCTCTCTCTCTCTCTCTCTCTGCTTAAGACACCCTCTATACTCTATACTCTCTATCCACTCTATACACTTTATTCCAACCTTTGCTTGGGGGTCGAAGTTTTTGACTTCCTTAATGACAAACTGTGGTGACGGTGCACAGGGCACAGTGCTGCTGCTTCTCCTCTTCCTGCTGTTGTTGCTTCTCCTTCTCCTCCTCCTCCTCTTTCCTCCTCCTGCTGATGATGTTGATGATGATGATGTCGATCACAATGCAGGGGGGGGGACCAAGACCCAGACTCAGACTCCACTCCGTTCTGTATTGCCTTGTCCCAATGTTGATGTTGCAATTTCACAGCCTTCCCTTGCCGGCATGCGCCATACGGGGGGAGCTCAAAAGGAAAATCCACCATTTCCACTCCCCGACGACCCCACTTCATTGTTCGTTTTGTTAATCTAGAAAAATTGATAAGGTGTGAAATTCTTGATTTTATTTTCTGCGTTGTGCGCACCGAAAATAAAATGTTTTCTCTTTCTTTCTCAATTCGTGTTCTTGTTCTTTTCTTTCTTTTCTTTTGCGTTTTTTTGTATACTCTTCATTCAGGAGGTATTACGATTTTCAACAGATATTTGACACTCAGAAAAGTAAGTACTTTGGGCAGCCCACAATTCTGACTTCAATACCATTCCTTTGGCAGAAGACAGTAGATAATTCGAAACTTCCATTAACAGATTGCCATATCAAATAGTTACCATAGGATATGTTTCGTCTCTCTACAAATTAGCTAATCTACAATATTACACCAATATTTTGGTATAGGGTATCTAATGTTTCGACTCTCCAAAAAACGAATCGGGTTTTTGTGTGTTTCTTTTTGGAATTTTTCAGATTTCCTCCCCTCTTGTCCTTGGCTTAGAGTTTTAGGCGTCCTTTGATGTTCTTTGATGAGGTGTTTGTTTAGTTTTCCTTCGTTTTCACTTTCGTCTTAGGTTTTCCGTCCTTTCCCTTACATTTTTTTTTTTGAAAGTTCCGCCGCAAACGAAACGCAATTTGGATATGATTCACACAACCCAAAAGACAAGCCCCAAACGACGCTGTCTGTCCATCAGGCTCTTTTCCATTTACATTTTAAACGAAATTTAATCCAGTTTGCAGGGGAACAACACCTCATGCCTCATGCGATGGGGTAGGCAGCCATCTGCGTGGCATCTTTGTCAGTGGCTTTGAAACTTAAATCAACAAGGAAATTGACTTTGCAACGATAACGTCATAAGAACGTCCAGAACCCCCTATCCCCTATCGCCAACCCCAACCCAAATACCAACCCAAACGCATTCGGAGCTACAGAAAGAGCAATCATTTTTTTTTCCATGTGGCCAGGGGAGCAGCTAGTGGCTGTTGGCTGTGGCAGTGGCAAGACAGGGCCTTAATTATTGACCCGTCAATTGCACAAAGCGAAAAAGCAACAGAAACAGAAACCGTAACAGAATTCGAATCAGAAATTGTTCAAACGTTTGTGAGGCATAAATTGATTTGTTTCCAGAGGCAAACCAGAGGCAGCAACAAAAAAAAAAGAGGTGATAGAAGCTGCCTGCAATTCCATTTAAAGTGCAGCATGCCACACACTTGAAGCTTGAAGCTACCCTGCTCCTGCTCCTGCTGCTGATTGTGCTCCCCTACTAAATCCTCAATGTCTGGTTCACCATTCACTTCAATTCAATTAAATTCCAGTGGGGTGGTGCAACCGTTGCTCTGGGGTGGATTGTTTAATTATTGGATATACTCGTAGTCGTAGGTGGAAGTTGGTTGCCAAGGCACCGCTACATCTGCCGCCCCATCTTCACTCTGCCTTGGTTGTGTGCAACCAAATAATCAGTGCATTAGCAGTGCATCCCGGCCGTAATGGCCGAATGCAAACGTCAAATGTTGTGCACCCTCAGATTGGTGTACCTGCCTGGTGTCCCTCCCCATATCCATTGCTTAGCTGACCACAAGATGCCGCTCACACATACACACACACACACACACGCATGCTCGTGGTATTACTGTTTACGAACGGATCAAAGTGCCCCTTTGATGCGTTCAAGTGGCAACGTGGTAGATAGTGCCACACACACACACACACACACACACCGAAGAGGTAAGTAGTGGTCGTGCTAATCATTTCCACGGCTGTACATCCTGTACCTTCTAATCATATCAGCTACTTACTGCCCTTTGCCACACAGTTTCACACCTCCTTTCATGCGTTTCCAACTCAGCTTTGGAGTAGGCACCACCATTCACTCCCTACTCCAGCACAGGGCGACTGGGCACATCCACCTGCACCTACATTGAGGCGTCTCAAGAGGCGCATTTCCTCCTCATTTATTCCCCCCTGATTGCGCATACGCACTGTGCCCCATGGCTTAGGCTTGTCCCTGACTCAAATTGATTTAAAATCCTTTTGATGGCATCATAATTCAATGTTGTAGATGGAATAGAGTTTTTTTTCCCCCGCTTCGAAAATCTAGTTAGCGTGGAAAAGTTTTCCAACCGCGCTGCAAGTGCGCGTTAATGTTGTCAGTTAACTTAATTTCGTCGCATTTACCCGCACATTAAGACAACGGCAAAGAGCAACACGAGACGCGGAGGCACTGAGCGACACTGAGCTTTGTGCCACTTCAAACTGAGGCAAGATAAACAATGCCACACGCGAGACAAATAACTGATGGTGCACCAAAAGACAAATACAGATTCGTGGGCCAGGGCGAGCAGAGGCGGCGCAAAGTATGCAATGCACCGAGCTCATCAGCGCTTGCAACGTAATTTGTGGCACGAAAAGTGCAGGAGAATGGGTACTTGTAGTAGGTTTGGCTGTTCGAGTCGAAGGCGCCGCTAAGTGAGTGAGTGATGGATGCAACAGACGATGCAGCTTCAAGGGAAAAATGTTAAATAACGATGACAGCCCTGGCAGGGACACACACACACACACACACTGAGAGGGAGGGAGGGAGATGGAATGTGGTGGCCCCTTTTGTGTAATTTTTTTTCCCTCCCGTTATTTACATATTTATTCTGGATGCGTGCTGTTTATTTATGATTGCATGCAGCATCCCTCTACCCATCACCACTTCCTTTCTGATGGCATCATCTGGTTGCAGCTGGTGTCTGGGGGGGTAGGGACTGGTACTGGGGTTGGGGCTGCTGTCGTTGCACTTAGAAGCGATTAAATATAAATCAATAGAAAAATTTGCATATTAAATGCGCGTCGCAGACTATGAACATTCCTGCAAAGCCTTGCCACGTTCTTGGTGGGCGCTGTTGGGGCATGAACTTCAAAATAATATCTATCCATCCATCGGTTCATTGTGGATATATTCTCATACATTCTCCGACGATACTGAGTTACCCTGCTGCTTCTGTTGGGTATTTCTGCCAGTGTATAATGTGCCATTGACAAAAGATCAGCTTAGCTCAGCAGTATGAGCATGCCACATGGTTTTTGGGGCAATTGAAAATTCATTTTTCCCGCTACCATCGCTGGATGTCAGAACAAACATTATAATCCATAAATTCCGCCTCCTCCTTCTGCTCCACTTGGTAGTGGAAAACCGCCCCACCCGAAAACTCGAACTCGTGTGGGCATATTTTTAATGCGTTTATGCTAATCAAGCGGATTTTCTGAATGCGGCTTGTGCCTTGTTAAAGTGATGCCAAGGCTGGACGTGTCGGGAGAATTGGAATCCGTCCAAAGCGGATAACAGGCAATGGATGGGAATGGGGAAGTCCCTGCTGTCAACACACACATTTTACTGATTGCCATGTGCGCCCATCGTTGCCGTTGCCGTTCCCGTTAACGTTGACGTTGTCTTCTGTTCCCCCAACAAATTTGCATAAATTGCGTTCAAGTCAAATGCGAATGTAGAGAGGGTCAGGAGAGAAATGGAAGGGAATGGCAAGGGAACGAATGCTTTTGAGGGATAAGAAGGAACAAAAACTACACATCATTGTGCTGCTGCTGCTGGTGCTGCTGGGCCTAGAGGAGGACCCTTGTCCCTGGTCCTGCCATGCTCCTTTTTGGCAATTACTGGGCCTCAGGTAATTACGTGGCAAGGCGTGCCCTCCCCTCAAGTGGCAGCAGCCACAATGTTCGCCCAAAATTATGCATCGACATTGAAATTGAATGACTTGGCTGAATTTGACATGAAGTTTAAATTACTTTGCCACACCCACACACATACTCGCAGGCAGAGCGTGAGGCATGTGATGTGGCAGGCAGCAAGGTACAAAATGCTCGTACTCGTATAATCAAGTGGCAGCCCCTGCCACATCTGCCCCATCTGCCACCCGTGTGTCAATGGTCAACAAAATTGTTTGGCAATCAACCGTTCGTGGGAGTGGCCTCCACGTGTAGTCCCATTTTTGCCACTGCAAAATTTTCAATTATGCAAAATTTTTGGTTTCTTTTGTTGCTCCTCTGGTGTGCCTGTGCGTCGCCTCCTCGTCCCTCTGCTGAATTAGACACGAAAATTCTCAATTGAATTGGCCCTGATAATGACAACTTCATGCATTATGCGTGTACATCGGGGCCAAAGGGCAATGGGCAGAGGGTAGGGTGGGAGAGGCCCTTGGTCTGGACCCGCAACCATGGCCACAGTTTGAACGACAGCGACAGCCGCTGAGCCACTGAGGCATTCAAAAACTTGACAATCTCGTTCACCCCACATCCCGCAGTCCCTGCCTCAGCCATGTTTCCTGCCACAAATATGCGATAGCCTTGTACTGGTGCAAATGAATGGACCCCACATACCCTAGCCTACCCACTGCAAGAGCCAAACGAAACGCGGCAGTTTGTGCACTTTTTGTTCTCTTTTTGGTCCTGTAAAGGTTTGCCCAAGGGAATGGCGGCCGTTGATGCCGCTATGTGGTGCAAATTTTCACAAAAATGTACCCAACATTTCGTTGTACATGGAGAGGCGGCTGCTGACTGCTGGCTCCTGCTGCTGCCGGTGCGGTCTCCTGTATCTGTGCCTGTGCCTGTGCCCCGTGTCGGTGGCATGTGTGCAGGCGTTGCTGCTGATGGCACGGTGGTCCCGCCATGCTGCCTTTTTGGACCAACTGCAGGCTTTCGCTTGCCCCCCAGCCATTTTCCAGCCCAATTTCCACTCTCCACACTCCACTCTCCACATGCAACGCCTGACTTATGCATTCATCCATCCAGTCAGCCCCCAGGATGCCAGGGATGCCTGCCTGCCTGTGTGTGTGTGTGTGGTTCACTTTTAATAAATTCATAAATATTTATGTATGCAAAATTCGAGGCCAAAATTCTGCAGTTCTACTCCAGTTCCGAGTACCCGGCACTCTTTTGGCTTTGGTACTCTGGTCCTAGTCCTGGTCCTGGTTCTGGGGACCACTCCACCTAGCAATCTATTCAATTTGCGGCCACTGGCAGCATCAGCATGGGACACGATCGAGGGGGGAACACAAACGAAAAGCGAACCGAACTGAAGCGAACATCGAGAGACAGAAAATGGCGATAGATTGATGCGGTATGTCACAAAAACCGCAACAGCAGGTGGATTGGTGCTGGGTGGCTGTGGCGGCCCCAAAAGAGGCCTGCAACAGCAGAGGCAGCCACAGGACACGGACTGGGCTGAGACATGAGCAATTTCCATATTTTTCAAACGGAGCGAGTGAATCAGGCAGAGGTCGGTGCAAAAAGCTTTTGGCCAAAGATTAACAGAATGTAACCATGGTTGTGCCTCCCAAGTCAAGGTCCGCCCACTCTGCCCCCTCTGTACAAAACAATTTTTCGGCCAGTGTGCAACAACATGTTAATAATATCTTAAGAGCTTCGCCGTCCCTGACGAATTTTGTACTCTCTCTTCTTCAACTGCAACCGCTGTGACATGAGCACAGCTGAAGCTGAGGATGGGGCACGCATTGTGGCGTTGAAGCGGATGGGTATAAATCACAGCATGCGGCACGGCACTCTCCACAGAGCGGCACTCCTATTTTAATCTCGTTTTTGAATACTCGTTAACTTGCCTTTTGTTATTTTTTGTCTGTGTATTTATTTTTTTTTTTTTTCACGCGTATTTGCATACAAATGCGACAGCCATAGAACGAGAGGAAACTCTCGTCCACCCTGACAGTGTCGTTTGCTCTTACTCTCTCCCACTCTCGCTCCTGCTCTCTCCCTCTGTGTCGTCTGATTTAAAATCAATTTATTTTTCATCTATTATCCTTATGTAAATCATTTTACGACCGTCAGGCCCGTAGAATGAAGAAAGTTTCCACGAAAATAAATCAACTTGATGCGTAGCCTATAGAAAAAGCTTGGAAGCGAAGCACAGCAACGACAACAACAAAATCGAGTGAATGAATTTGGAATTATTTACAAATTCGCAAACAAATTTTCACATGACAAGCGTGGAAGCGGCATAAGTAGGCAGAGTATGTGGGTGGCGTATGGGGGGAGACGGTACGGTTGCTTTAATACGATTTGATTCAAAATTCTATGATTAACTTGAGGAATTTCCGGGAAATTCAAATTAATGGAGGCCCTGGGTGATAATCAATTAGCTACAGGGAGAGGCAACTAGTGTCGGTATGCCATTGAATGCTGAAGGATTTATTGACCGCTAATGGAACTTAATTCCCATTTAATGAATGGATAGTGTGAATTCCATTGAATATAACACCAAAATAAGCTCTTACGGCTCTTCAGCTCTATAAACTGAATGTCACATGAGCGAAAGCCTCAGGCGAGCATACAAACAATCCAGAAGGATGTGCAAGTAGGGTCTGGTACGCGTATTGCACTGCTTGAACAAACACTTAAATCTAAATCTAGAAATTCCCATTCCACTCAACACACACAACAAAATGCGAACATTTTGGAATTGGAATTGATCCGCTGTTTAACTGAAACAACATGACACGATCTGCTATCCACCGTATAACCCTTACCCTGTGCTAATGACATTTAAATGAGCCCTAAGTTTGTATAAAGTGTAGCGAAACTCATTAATATTTATGTGCAGAAATTATTCCAGTCGTGTAAGTCAGGTCAATGTGTGACAAATGTGCAATCAAATATTTATTTCAAACAGACAAAAACTACATAATCGTATACACACAAAAAAGAAATCACAAATGCAGCACAAATTTTGTATATGCATAACTGCATTTAATAGCCTCTGAATATTAATGGAAAATGAAATAATAATCAAACCTATAAAATAACAACAAAAAAAATAAAAAAAACAACAAGAGCAGCAGCCACTCAATTGCATAACGAATCGTGATGAAATTTACATGGCAATACATTCGCAGAGTGCAACAACAGAACCAGAAATACATAGAAAACCGACCTGTGCAAATATCAAAATTGCATAAATAACTAATTAAATTTAAATTTGCAATTTAATGAGCGCCATTTGTGAACGTGAGAATGCTGCCAATTGCACCATTATGCCTAAAAGAACGGTTTACACACATAGCTCTAGTGCTATGGTGCACGGCAAAAACAATCCCTTCATACATATATGTATGAGAAGCTTACTCCGATCTGTTTGACATTTATTTTTGCACGGTAGAAACTTTCCTTTGAAACAAGTTTTTCTTTGGGTGCAAAGTTTTCATCCTATAATTAAAAATGTTGGCTCTGTTTTTTTTATTTTTATTTTGTTTTTTCAAGATCGAGAGCTAATTAAAAAGTTTTGACCAAAAGTAAAATCTGTGTCTGCGAGAGGAGAGCGGTATTTAAAACTTATAAGAAGCTTTCTGGAGAGTCGTTCAAGCAGTCTTGGCTGCCTGGTGACATGAAATTCTTGAGTTACAACAGAAAAAACAAATAAGCTTGGCATAGAAATTGAAAATTATTGTTAAATACCTTTGTCGCAGTGACAGAGGGGAATGCGAGAAAATATCATAGAAACTGCAATTTTCATGAACAAATACAAAGCTCTCGGAAGAGAGGGTTGGGGTGGTGGATGAGGGAGAGTATCTCAGCCAGAGACAAAAATTAAATAAAAATAGCTGTAAGCCATGCCAGTAAACCAACTACATGTCGTACATACGTATGTACTTCTCTGAGACTCGCTTCAGGATCTAGATCTGGGTTTCAATGTGGGTTTTGGGTTCTGGGTTTTGCTTCTCGACAAAGCAATATCTAACCCTCGACAAACCAAACGACGACGAAGGAAGAGGACTCCAAATAAAATGAATCAAAATAGACAAACAAACAAACAAACAAACAAAGGGAGAAGCAAATAAATAAATAAACAAATAGACGCAACGTTCGAGAGGGAAGCAACAATGAATCGAATAAAGGGGAGAACAGTGAAAG
Organism: Drosophila obscura; assembly: GCF_018151105.1. NCBI lineage: Eukaryota > Metazoa > Arthropoda > Insecta > Diptera > Drosophilidae > Drosophila > Drosophila obscura. The sequence continues at coordinate 7,079,730 of NW_024542774.1, read as the reverse complement.
CTCCACCCTGGTATATTCTGATTTAAGTTCTAAGTTCGTTTCCATGCAACTATTTGGTTGCCTCTTAGCTATGGAGTACTGTTGCTAGGATCATGCAGACGCCCTGAAATACGATTCTGACACAGAAACGTAAAATGTAATTATATCAACGATTCGATTCGGTAGTTAAGTTCTTCCTGAATGAAAACTCACTTGTAACTACAAATGAAAGGAAAAGCTGGAGAGCACCAAAGTTTGTATAACGATTGTTACTTTAAAAGACAACAAGAACCATGGCCTAAATCTACTAATGTAAGGTACATATCTACATATCCATATGGATATCCATATGTTTCTCGCACGATTCTGCATAAAAGGGGCATACTACAATATGTGCACCATACATTCTGCGAATGCTCTGCCAGAATAACTCTGGAAAAGGTACGAAAAACATACATAATAGTGGACTTTGCTGTGGGTCTTTCTCGCAGTATAAAGATAAGATTCAATCCCTTTGCATGCTTTTATGGGCCGAGAAATACCAAAAAGTTGAGCACTTTTATGGTTTGCAGCATTATCATAATGAAGGACACAACAAAGAAGCGGCGCCATTGACACTTAAAATTTAATGTGTGGCATTATGTTGAGCACCTGATGGGGAAATGCAACCCCTTGCTTCCTCTCTCTCTCTCTCCTTCTCCTTCTCTCTCTCCCTCTCTCTCTCTGTCTCTATCTCTTTGACCCCCACATGACCCATTCTGCAGCACATAAGCATATTAATAACGCCTTTATGCCACAACAAAGAGAGCAGAGCCAGCGTTGGGTCAGGGGCTCGAGCAGAGGGGTTTTTGGGGCAGACAGGGCCATGGCGCCACTGTCGTGGTTTAATTTAATTAAACAACATCAATCCGTTGCATGAATATGCGGACGACCACCTTTGGCCCCTCTAATAATCACAGGAGTGTGGAGTGTGTGTGGAGTCGTAACTCTGTATCTCTCTTTACCCCCGCTTAATGCCAGGGACTTACAACTTTTCCGTAATAATTTTCAATTAAAAAACGCACTTCAACCCTACACACACACACACAGCCAGCTGCCAGCTGCCAGTGTTTGGCAGGCAGTGTGACAGTGGCAGCAGCATCCACATCCACATTCACTTTTGTTACTCATTTTTTGGGGGTCGCTGCCGTTGCTGTTGCCGTTGCCGTCGCCTGTGACGTGGCACTTGACAAACAAGATTTTGCATGTCGCACACACACACTCGAAAACACACGCACGCTTGGGCATGGTGTTTCTGTCATATTAACGGTACTCTGCACACACAGACAGACAGACACACACGTGCCTAAAAGGATTCAGAGTCCTCGACTGTACTTCGCACGAATGCCTTCTGTCATCGCTACTTCGCTACACCCCTCTCTCTCGCTCTCTCACTCTATCCATCTCACTCTGGACGGCTGCAAATATTTGATTAGCTAGAAAAAAGTTAGCAGCTCTTATTATTTTTTTTCTTTTGGAGAGAGAAAGAGAGAGAGCACAGTTTCGCCGTTTTCCTGACAGATCCTTCTTGTCAGAGTTGCCACTTTTTTGTCAGCAGACAGAGCTGATGAAGAAGCTCCGTTGGGATACCCACAATGAATGCTTACACTGTGATATCCCAGTTCAAAAATTATTTGTGTGTTCTTAAGCTGACTTGAAGAGTTGCCACACACCATGCTGATGGAAATTAATAAGAGCAGAGCCCCTCCCTGCTGTAAGCTGTGCCATTCACAGATCTCCTCACGAAAATCATTTCTAAAAGTATTCTTTACGAAAGTTTTCAAGCGTTAAAGCCGCAGCACTCACTCTCCGCTCGCTTCTGAGTTAGGGGAAAGGTAGGTACAGTGAAAGCTCTTAGGTGTATTCATTAATTAGAATAATTTTCCCACAGCCCAGGGTCGAACTTTCATAAAATGAAAGCTCAAAGGAGCTCACGGGAGATAACCTTCAACGCAGCATTCACTGTACCATAATGCAAGGCTGCATATGCCGCAAGTGCCGCACCAGCCGCAGCACTTTTAATTTTTCCTGCTACAAAGTTGCTGCTGACGCAGACGTTGACGTTGACGCCACAGCAACAAATGCGTGTAACTTTTTAATCAAATTATGTGCAAATTTTCTTTGGCAGTAATTTTTAGTAAAATTTCGCACAGAATTACTGGAAGGAGACAGTAATGGGTAGAGCCACACACAGAGCCACAGAGCGAGGAGCTGCAGGAAGAGTCAGAGTCTTTTTAATGTTCTCCTCTCCTTTGCTTGCGACCAGTCCGTCGGCTTATACCACATGGCCTGCCCCCCCACCCACTGAGACGCACGAAATCAGTCTCCGACTTGGCACCCGCATAATTTTTAATTGAATTTTAAAGTTTTTCGCCAAAGCCGTAGACGAAATATTGTTTTTTTTTCCCCCAAAAAGTTTCCGTTGGGTTTTTAATTTAATTAGAAAATGATTTTGACTGCCGCTCTACCAAAACTGTGAGAGGTAAAAATTATGTATTTGAGGGAAATCTACAATCTTACTATTGGAAAACGTTAGAAATCTTTTCTTAAATCAAAAAAATAGTCTCGAAATCAAGAGAAAACCATTTATACTAAGAAAATAATACCCTTTTAGCCAAGAGAAAATCAAAAATCTTCTAAAATATCAGTATTTAATAGACCAGCTTTTCATAAACCGATTTCTCTCAGTGTACTGAGATACTGCATGATATGCAACAAAATGGTCCGTATTCAAATAGAACAAAGTGGCAGTCGGGCAGTCAGATGGCCACAGATCTGTGTAGTTTTCAGGGTGTTGCCACATTAGTAGCCAAGCTTAATTCATTTCGTCGCGCACACAGCAGGAGGCGGATGCGATAGCGAATGCGGATGAGTTTTGCATTTGGTAGCACACGTACTCGTATTGTCTGGCCCTAGGCCCCATTCTACTCAGTAGATTTTGGTCGTTTTTTGCAATTTGTAGCAGACACATTAATCAAAAAATTGCTACTCTCCATGAGGCTAGCCTCAAACCCTCCGCCCTTCCGGGTCGCAGTCTGTCACACATGCCAAATGCCATTGTTCGTTTCCTCTCTTTCTGCTTGGACACTGTCCTCTGTCCCCGACTCTGTTATTAAGTGGTGAAGGTAATTGAAATGTCAGCGGAAGTGTTGCCGGCCGCAGCACACAGCACAGCCTGCGGTTCCAGGAGCGGACACATCAGACGGTCGTCGTCGTCGGTACGAGTCATTTCAAATCATTGCAGACCCCGTGGCACAGAACGAGTATATGTAGAAGACTGTAACGAGCATAACGGACCCCCTCTGCAGTGGTTAATTATGTTCCAAAAGCTGTACCTGCGGTTGGACATGACCACATGTCAACTATCCGCCGAACAAACGAACCGAGAATCGATTTTCAGTTACTACTTTTGGGTATGAATTTTATGTCGTTTCTCAGTTATTTCGCAAGGAATCTGCTCCAATTATTTCTGGAACATTTAGGTGCTTTCGTATCCTTTCGCATTGCTTTGCAACTTCCTTTTCTAATTGGCTTCCATCTGTTTCCCTTTATACGTTTTTTTTTAGAATTTCTTTTTTTTTCACTGCATTTTCCATGCAATTTCAATTTGATAATTTCGTTGGAAGTTGGTTTCCTTAACTAACGATGTAGGAATTATCAAATCACACACACGCACACACAAAGCTACCCTGCCATCCAAGTGCACATACATACATATATGTACATATATCTAAAGAAATGGCTAGCTGTGTGTGGGCATTGCGGAACTTTTGTGCAAAGGACAGGCGACAGGTTTCTCTGCCGTTTTTCCAGCTTACCTTCAAAATTTCCTCAAACTTTTTTCGCTGCCAGAACTTTTTCATTACGTTTTGACTTGTACAATTTTCTATCTGCTGCTGTTCTTGTTGTTTTTTTTCCTTAATTTTCGTTGGGTTTTGTTTTCTTTTGCTTTGCCTTGATTTTTATTTTTTTGGTTTTTTTTTGGCTGCAATTGCTGGTGCCGTACGGACTTGCTGCTGTGTTGTTGTTTATGAGCTAATTATATAAGCTCGTTATTAGGCGAATTACTTGTTTCTTCATTTGCAGCAGCAACAGTGGCATGAGAAGCAGAAGTAGCTGCTCCATCTACAGCTCCACAGCAAATAAGAAAACTTTTTTAATTATAACCTCATTTAGATTTGACGTTGTACTGGCTGCCCTGACTGCTGCTCGCTTGCTCTTGGCCCAACTTTCTGCCACTTTCTGTTGTCTTCACAATCTAATCAGTGGGCATATTTAATTTGATCCCCGAAAATCGTAAAAACGGAACACAATCTCAGGCGGAAATTCAGTGATTCGTGGCCTTAAAGGGTCGTCCCTCCATCTTAATCGTTTCGTTTCCTAGTGGATCACACAGAGTGGATGGATAGATGAACCACCTCTTCATCTGAGAAATCGTTGTCAATGCTGCAGCATCCTCTCTACTCAGCACAAAAATATGTATATTTTTTATTCCAATGAAGCGGAAAAATACATTTTCCATCTACGAATACGTCGTAAGTATGCTGAATTTTGTTTATGCTGCATTTGCATTTGCGTTTGCATACATCTTTGAGGAGTTCCTTCGATTCGAGATTCGGAGTCTCAGACGAAAGGCAAATACTTTGCAAAAAAAAAGAGAAGGCTGAGAAATGCTTCTTTAGTTGTTGACTGCAATTTCCCTGGCATGCAATGGGGTTTTCCTTACTTTTCTTTTAGCTTTTCCTCTGCATCTGTCTGTCTGTCTATCTGTCTGTGTGTGTGTAGCACTCACTGTACGAATGTGTGTATGCTGGAATAATATTTGATTTACGTCAAATTGACACGCATGAGTTAATCAAAAAATGATTTGTTATTGCTTACAAATGCATCCGCAATTTCCATATTCCCAATACCGGAACGGAAGCAGAATTAAGGATATATATCAATGAGATTGTGAAGGATAAGGATTGTAGGGTCCTCATTAGTAGGGATTCACATAGGCAAAAAGAGCCACAGAAGGAAGAAATCTAAGAGAGAACATGCCTCCCATAATTCTAACCAATTGACTTATCAATTCATTAATTGATGGCGAAAATGTGTTATGCATTCGCATAATACATACTGCAGCTACATAAGTATCTGCTATAACAGAGATAGGCAGGGAGAGAGAGAGGGAGAGAAAAACTGATGCAAAATCACAAAGAAAAGGAGATAGTTGCACTCTAGATGTATGTTGTACATCTTGAAAGGCACAAGACCAACGAGACCCAACGAGACGCCTTGAGGCGTCTACTCGACTAAACAAGATAAATGGGAAATGTGAAAATGAAACATCACCTTCGACCCCACTTAGGCGCTTGCTTCTATCCCCAAGCACCTCCCCCGAATAGACCGCAGACAAGGCCAAGGCTCCACCAGAGAGATATATGTATTCGGTATTTATATTTCATCCACCAGCATCCGTCCAACTGCTGCTGGGGAAAGTGGAAGATAACATTTTAATAGGGCCTCAACCCGCCGGACTCTCTCTCCGCCGGACAGCGCCCAATGGAGGTGTGCAGGGTCCATCTCCTGCTCCTCGGAGGTCTGTCCCTCCGTCTGTCTGTCTGTCTGTCTGTCTGTCCATTAGGTTAATGTGCACTTCAAACGAAATTAAGATGAATTGATTAAAATTACAAGAGTGCAGATCTAGAGCCAGCGAGCCAGGAAGAGAGAGAGAGACGAAAGAGAGTGTGTTTGCTTTGGCCTCGCTGGAAGTTCCAGTTCGAGGTTCGAGTTTAGTTTCGAGTTGAGTTTTGTGGCAAAGTTCAGGGAGCAAGATTAAGTGCTTTCATTTGCCTCCGCTTGAAAAATGATGCAGCAGCAGCAGCATCAGCAGTAACCCTGCAGCAGGAAAATGTAGGGAGGGGAAACTTTGCAGGTACTCGAATGAAATAATGAATGGTGGGGCCCGGCATTTATTAATGTTTGGAAAACGTTTGCCAAATTAATTGCCATTTAATTTGTTATGCTAACTATGGTACGTACAGTGGGTACACATAGTAATCGGCACTCGTACACTCCAGCCGGAAGAAGACTAATTGGTTTGTGCAGCTTTAATTAAATTGTAAATTTTGGGCCACAGCGAAAGCCATGCCCATGCCCATGCCATGGGGAGGCAGCTACGAAAATTGCAATTAAGATAATTATCTGGGAAAAGCAAAAGTGTAAATCCTTTTTCGCCTCGGAGTTTCGGAGGGGGGGATTATGCAACTGCAACTGCAGCATGGCCCCGTTTTTCGCTCCACACTTAATTTGCATAAATTTCAAATGAATCCAATGGAATGGCCAAAAAAAAAAAAGCGAAGCTAAACAATTGCCACTGATGAAGCAGCAGGAGCAGCAGCACCACCAATACCAGCACGAGGATCCGGTGTGGAGGATGTTGAAGCTGCAGCTTCGGGCGTTTACTTTGTCTGTGCCATATGCCCTCTCTGTCACTTTGTCGCCCTCTCTCTCTCTCTCTCTCTCTGTCTGTCTTTGTCTCTCTACTATGTACATTTTTGCAGGTGCCACAATCACCGAAAGACATAGCAGGATAATCGAAGCACAGGACGACAGAACGAGAGAAAGAGCAGAGAATTTTGTGTTATTCTTAGGGATTTTCTACTTTGTTGGCAATGTAAGCACTGCACCACCCCCTACATCGCCCCCCACGCCACCGTGGAAACACTCTCTGTCTTTTCCGCTTTTCATTTGCTCTGTGCAAAGTTTACGCTTTTGTTTGATTCGTGTCACACAGCTGACCAGCGACGGACAACGACACTGGACCTCCTCCTCGCCACGTCGCCACCTCGCCATCAGTCGCCAGTTCCTGCCGCTGCCACAGCGTTCCGCTTCGTTGGAGTTACTTTGCTTTGGAATTATGTAAAACACAAGCCGCGCAAGCAAGAAGGAGCTACTTGTGATACCCTTACAGAGCCATTGAAAGCACAAGAAAGTTTCTCCAAGGGAAAGATTTGTGAAGCGATTTAACTAGGCAAAATAGATAGATAAATATATGAACACATACGTACATATATACAAATGTACAACATGCGATGAAAAGAGCAATTACCTCCTTCAAGGGTATCCAGGGTACAATAAAAATGAAAGAATCACAAAGCAAATAGAGCAAGAGAATTGTCAAATGAGATTCAATGTTATGCTCAAGTGGCTTTCCATCGTCTTCGGTCTGCTATGGTGGGAAGAAAATGGGGAGTGAAGTGAATTTTAATAATAAATTTTGCGTGTGGCCACCGAAAGTTGCAGTTGCCACCGAAAGTTGCAGTTGCATTTGCCATTGAAGTTGCAATTGGAGTTACAGGCTCACATGCAATTTTCCAGAATTTACTGCTGCGTGAAACTTTTGTAATTTGGTTGCAAAACTTGTGTCCAGGCAAACGGCACAAATGAAGCTACAATTACGTCTACAAATACGTTTCTTTTTCTTTCTCTCTCTCTCTCTCCCTTTGCACAAGAGGGGAAGTAATTTGCAATTAAATTACAACGAAATGGGCAATAGAAAAGGGAATTAATTGTCCAAGAAATGCAATTATGCGAATGCAAAATGAATGAGCAGCAAATGAATGACTGAATGAATAGGGATTCACTCTACTTGACACGATTCGCAGCAGCAGAAGCAGCAGCAGCAGCAGCAGCTTAACTTTGGTTGCAGCTTAATTAAATTGCATATTACTCCTGCACGAAAGTTGACAAAATGATAACTTTATCTGAACGCAAGCCCCAATGTGGGGGGACTTTAATCTTGGCTGTAGAAAGTTTGGGTCCAAGTGAAACCCCAATAAATTACGAATGCTCCTTTTTATTGAACTTAATTTCCTTTTGCTCTCAACCACATTTTCCGGCTCAGGACGCGGGTGAGAGCCCCAAAAGTAAGCCGTTGCAAAGGAGCGGACAGAGAGTAGAGAGATGTATGTATGCATGGCCGCAGTCAAAGATTACATTTAGTGCACATTCAACTCACAAAATCGTATAGCAGCTACAGCAAAGGGCAAGAAAATAGGAGTGCTTCGTTTTACTCACGTTTTCATACAAGAGCCGGTGGATGACTGACTTCACTGTAATGAGGGAGAAAAGAATAATTACATAAATTATAATTTATAGTTTTATAGGTCGGTAACACATAAATTAAGGGGGCTAGTGGGAGGATAGAAGTTATTAAAGAGGGCGGGGAGCGGCCCGCAGAAACAAATATTAACCGGCAGAAAGTTATTTTTTTATTTCTCTCCCGTTCTGTCTTTAGTAGCAATAAGCGTACATACATATCTATATGTACATATTTATGTATGTAAATAAATATGCAAGTTCTACACACATATGTATGTATATTTGGCTGAACTGCGCCCTCTCTGTAGTAAATGCCAATGACTTTACATTCCATGGCGCACCACTAATATTTTGACCACAAACGTGCTCCCAACGAACAGGAAAGTATTTCGCTCTGATTTTTGCCTGCAAATCGAGAAGCGAGCGGCACAGAAAACACGTTGAGTGCCGCAAGCAAGCCGCAAGGCAGTCCAAAAGCATTGCCTTTCATGTTGCAACATGGTGCCAGCAGGGCGATCACAGCTTGGAGCCCCAAACGAAACGTGGGTGGACATACATATGTACATACTTGTGTTAGGGAGGGGAAGCAGAGTGCACCTCTGGCAGTCGCATATGCAGAATGGTCTACATTTCTGGGGTGGGTGGGGGCAAAGCAGAAGCTTGGGCTTTGAGCATTGCACGCAGCAAATGCAAACGCATTACAGTCAGATGTTTGCGGCTAGCCCCAGCTGAAAATACACACAAGTAAACACAAACAAACCCCACACACAGAAAGATGTTTGCGCCTTTATGGCAGCCCAAAGTTTGACCACATTTTACAAACAAAAATATTACAACAATGGCATCATCCTCATCCTCCCGCTGCCATCCGTTTGGGCCAAGAGTCTGCCTGTGGTCATAGGACCACAACTTCTGCCGTCTCCCTCTCTCTCTCTCTGACTCCCTATTTTGGCCAAAAAGGGATGCAATTAATTTTGCCAAAGGACAACTTCATCTGACAGCAATAATCTATTGCAAATACCAGAAATGTACAAAAAGACGAATGGACGGGCGGCATTCCTAAGAATTGCATAAATTGTTGGTCATCCTAATAAGTGAAGCGCCCTCCCCGCACACAAATTTCATTGGTTGGCGGAGGGGTGGGGGGGCTCATAAAAAAGAGATTTAAAAGCGGAAATTGGTAAGGGATTAAATGGCCTAAACAGTTGCGCGGCATTAAGCGCAGCAGCAGCATCACCCAAAGAGAGAGCCCCCCGCCACTGCCCAAAAGCCTCTTTAGCTCGGGGTTATCCGGGGTTCGATGTCGTCCGGCAAAAACTTTTCACTTTGCATGAACATAAAATACATACCAAATAAAAGCAGCAACAACAATAACGCTGCAACAACAAAAAATGAGAAAACTTTTTAATTTATATTTAAACTTTTTGCAAAGTGTTGAAAAAAGGAGGGCGTTATCTACTGCTCCTCGGTCCCTACAGTCTCCACCGCCCCTCTGCCTCTTGTTGTTGTTGTTGCTGCTGCTGCTGCTTCTGCCTAGAATTCCAAATAGTTGTAAAAACACCAATGTGCTTTGCTATGCAAAATAATCTATATGTACGTATTTTGTACTATACGACACATATACATATTTATGTCTGAGAGAGTGCGTGAAACGATTCTAACAAGCATTTAAAGCTCGAATGGTTTGTAGTTGAGGTCACTTGGGGATTACCTTTCATTAGTTGCATGCAACTTGAGTTTCACCCAAAAGAGAACACCACAAGTGCAAGTGCCACACGAGCAATATATGTATTAGAGGCTATCTACATTGAATTCTGTTCAATTAATGCTAAAATTATTGAACTATTGTGAGAGGGCCAGCATCTTGAACAAAGGCTTGTAGAAATGTATATATTCATTGGGTTTATTGTGCAATTTCGAGCAAGTATACAATTAAAATATCGCTTCAAATATCAATGGTATACTGCAAAATCAATCAATATAATTGCTGATTTTAATCGAAGCTCAGTTAGTGAACTCAAACAAGAGAATATCAGAAACACTGCTTTAGCTGACGACAAAAATCATGGAAAGCGATTTATTAAGTTCCACTATTGAAATTATGGATATATTCTCCTCCGTACTGATTGCTCATTTATTCCTAGGGGCTGCTTTTTTTTCGGAATCTGATAGCCATAAACGCAGCTCGCATTCGTTTATTAATATTTACAGAATTTAATGTGCAATTTGCGTACATTTCTTAATGAAATTACAGCAATAATTATACATACATACATACATATACATACATATAATTCGATGCAATTTTAAGTGCGAACAGCAGTGCCGCATTCGAGGTGGGGAGAGTATCAATATCTCTGGACATGTAATTTTCTCTTAATTTGCTGGCATTACCACAAAAACGCATTAAATGCGAATATCAAAGAGAGAGAGAAATGGGGGTAGAGAGAGCCTTTAAATGAGCTGCAATTATTTGTGATACAATTTTAATCGAGTGTTGAAATATTTGCGGCCACTTTTCCGCCCAATGAAATATTCAATTCAAGTCGAAACACATTCATCAAAATCCTCGTTAAATCGGTTTCCAATCTGAAACAATCTCTCAAGGGATATTCGGTTCTACTCTGCTGCAGTCGGGCATCATCCATCCGTTCCCTGTTGCCATTATTCTGCTCTCTTTAATGTCCTGAGTTCCCTCATTCCCTTGCGTTTGCATTGGGTTTCCCTATAGTTAAATCCTCAGCCTGCATCTTCCTATGCATTTGCCTCTGCCCATGCAGTCAGTTCCTCTGTGATGTTTGTGTGTGCGTGTGCTTGTGGGTGCATTAATAAATTGACTTGTACGGGTCCCGCTAACCCGGTAAAGGGAACACCGAGTTCTACTAATCTTTGAAATTGTAGATAAATTCTCTTATTCATAGACTGTCCACAAATGGGTTAAAAATCCGATTTTCCCTGACTGGTGATCGCCATCCACGCGATGCTTTCGTTTCCGTTTATCGAGCGCACACTGTAATGCATCAGAAATTGGATCAACTTTTCGACGGAGGCCTAAGCAAATACCACACTACGACGCAGTGCGTTGCCTGTAGATTTCATTGCATATGCCCCTTTGGGCCATGAAATTTGACACAAACATATCACAGGGGGGTAGGGTGGGTGGTGTGTCGACAGAAAGGCCTAGAATTCACACACCCACATTGGGCCAAAGTCGAACCCAATGATGGAGCGTTGCATATGCGTTGCTCATTTGTCGTTATTAAATTGCGTTTTTCGGAGAGGGGAGCCGAGGATAGTGTGCAGCACCAAAGGACGAGACACCCACGAGAGACAGAGACAGAGAGAGGTGCTGCATGGAGCACTGGCATTTTAATGAACTGATGCATTTTGGGGCAGCTCCAACAGCTGCTGCTGCTGCAACATGCGATGCCCCTTTGTGCATTTATTTGTTTGCATTGGCACTGATTGTATTTGCATTTGTGTGTGTGTGTGTGTGGGGAGTGTGGAAGTGAGCCTACGAATGTACATATATATATATACATATACATATATGAGTATAAGAGTGCGCAATGTCTATGGGTGTGGGTGTGTGTTTGTGTGTGGCAATGTTCGCAAATGTTCGATTTGGTGTAATGAAATTTTCTAATGAAAGCGTTTTGTTTATTTGCATTTGGGCATGGCTGCCCACTACTTCCGTTTCGGCCGTGTTTTGTTTGGCTTGTTGACTGCTGACCGCTGCACACATCTCACACCCAGATTGTTGTTGCTATGTGCTGCTGCTGCTTCTGTCGCGTATTTGTTTGCATTGGGTCAAAGGTTGTCACTTGTGCAAATACTAATTAGTTGTAATTAGGTTTTACATATGCACAGCAGCCGCAACCAATTGTTGTGAATGTGAGTAATGAGGCTTCCGGTATTGTCGCTGCTCTAAATCCCTTGAGGCTTCAACACACCAAGAGAAAAAGTCTCTGAGTATAGTATATAGTTGCACTTGGATCTAAAAATAAACATGCACCTATGCATACATGTAGATGCATGTTCTCTCTGGTACGACTGGTCTGCAGCACGGCCTTTGATTGTTTTTTTTTTTTTTTTGAATCGCTTTCACGGCTATGATCATGCTTTATCAAATTATGCACTGCTTTTTCCACCTTACAATTTAATTTCTCCATCGCGGGCCTCTGCTATACTGCTTTCCACTGCTTTGATCTTATTCTGATGCGCGCTCGTTAAAGTGTGTGGCTCTCTCTGTGTCTGTTTCTGTCTTTCTCTTTCCTTCTTCAATTAAATTGCGCTTTATGCCGGACAATTTGCATATTTTGGTTAAGGCCGAAATGGAAACAATAAGCCATAATTTATATATAATTAACTCTATTCCCCGTTTGGTGCCTCACAAACACATACACACACACACAGTCTTTGAAAACTCATTTGAATATGAATTTTATATTCAAATTCAAATTTTCGCAGCTTGGCTTCGTATCGCGTAGCATCGCATCGCATCGCTCTTCCTGCGGGGCTCTTCACGCTTTTCGCCCCGCCTGCCCGACGGACCGGGTTCAATGAGGTGTTAAACCATAATTTGCACAAACGCTTCGCTGAGCCAATTCCCCATCTCAGGCCCCAAAACCCCCCGGACAGAATCCTCCCATAGAAGCCACCGCACATTTGCATTTTGCGGGCTTTAATTTTTACTTTATTTTTTATTCCCAGTTCTGTTCATCATTTAATTTTTTTTCTTTTTGGTTCATTTTAAATATCTGCGAGCTTCCATTGTTCTTTGGCCGCCACAATTACGCAATGAAGCCAAACTGGTTTTTGTGGATGGGAGGGAGATGGCAGGAGAGAGTAGCTGATGCATGCCCTGCCATCACACTTAATCGCCATGAAATTTGTCGGCCATAAAATGGACACTGGCCAGCGAGCAAGCGAGCCAGCGAGCGAGCGTAATAGCCAAATTTTATTAGCTTCAATTTAACAATTTGTGGCAGCGGCTAAGGCCACTCTCCCACTCTGGAGCTTTATTAATATTTAAACAAGGCAGACATTGGACTTATGACCAGGGTCCATAATTCAGGGGCCCAGGACCTGGCCTCTAGTTCACCTGCTGTCGCGGATGTTGCCAAGAGGATGCGGATGAGCTGCAGCCAAGAACGCGCCGAACAAAGGAGCGAAACCATTTTAATTTTTCACTTGGATGAGTGCAAAATTAAGACATTAAGCGAATGCGTTGAACCCCACCCACCACCCACCACCCCACTATTCATAATGAAGCTGAAGAAGCGCCACAGACACAGCTGTGCCACGACAGGGCATCCTGTCTGTCTGTGCCTGGACTCGCGACGGCGATGGGGCACAACTGATTTTAATAACAGTCATCCGCTGCCGCTGTGCATAACGATGCGTGTCGTTCGGGATGAGGATGAGAGGCATGCCTCAGCCACGTTATGACTTTGATTCATCCGCGGGAAGAGCAGGAACGACAGACAGATGACAGTCGCCTCCGCTCCCCTGACCAGGATGAATACCTCCCCAAGAATTTGCATACAAATGGGCGTTGGTCTTTGACGCGCAAGTTCACTGGCAATTTGCTTTTAAAACGTATTCTAATTGCCACCGAAATGGAGCATCTGCAGGTGGAATTGCCCTGCCCCTGGCCCTGCCAACAGCTGGAAGCTCCAGCGTTAACCCTTAGCCACTTGGGCAATAGCGGGTTAAGCGGACTTCAATCGTTAACAATTCCCCAAAAGCATTTACATCCACTTGATTCGTGGATCCATGGATCCATGGTCCATGGCAGCATCCCTTGTTTGCTGTTAGCGTCAGTAATAAAACTTTATTGAATTGTATTGATTTTAAAATTATTACCATTCAGGCGGAAGTAATGCAATGTATCTGTGCATATGTATATGTGTGTGCTTAAGTGTGTGAGTCTGTGTGTGTGTGTTGTGCGAGAGCGCCCAAGCGTGTTCTAGCAACGGCTGTTGGAATTTAACAAACAACAACATTTTCATTATTGTGTGCAGAAATAAAAGAAAGAATTGAGCACAACAAAGGGAGCATAGCCATATGGGGGGGTGTGGTGTGGTTACCCTTATTGTGTGATTTTGCCAAAAGGGGTGGCCAAACGCCGCCGCAGTGCGAGTGAACCTCTGCGCTTTGTCGCTGTCTCAAGTGCTTAACTTTCCATTTTGTTGCGAGCGCTGCAAAGTAGGCAACGTTTTCTTCGACACCGGATTCCCCTCTGGCCGGGCCTGTGCCTGTGTTTGTGTGTGTGTATGGCTTTTAATGAAAATCCAAACGTTTATTGTAATTTTCCCTCTGTTTTTTCTTCTTCGGGTGCTGCTGCTGCTGTTGTTGTTGTGCATTATTTGAGTCTGGTGTGTGTGGTGTGGCACGTGCACAAATGCAGCTAATCGAGTGTGAAAATTGCTCTGGGCTGCCCCAGGAATTTCATTCGTGCTTTCTCCTTTAAAGTCTGGCTTTAAGGCTTGCGTTTTTTGGGGTCGAGGCACATGCAAATATCTGAGTGCCACAGAAAATTGTGACAAAAGTGCATCATCAGAAAAGGTTGCCACAGAGCACCACCGCATCCGCACACCACACGAGGATAAGGGCTGGCGGCTGGGGGCTGGAGGCTAGGAGAAGGGAGGCAACAAGTTCCATTGGAGAGCCACAAGGATCAGCTCTTGATTCCAGCTAGAGAGCCTGCCAATTCATTTCTATTCATGTTATGCAATTCAATTGTGCAACTTTGGCCCGTGTCTCTGGCCCTGTCCCTGTCCGTGTCCGTGTCCCCGTCCGGTTGTTAAGCTTTCCTTTGCCTTCCGCTGCTGCGGCTTCTGCTTCTGTTCCTGCTCCTGATGCTGATGCTGCTCTCACCGCAGTGTCCTTTCCCGCTTATGCATATGCACAGACCGGAGCTGGTCCGTTTTCCTGATGGCTCCTGCTGCCTTTTTTGCACCTGCTGGCTGCCACCGAGATGCTGATGCTTCCAGCAGTGGCTCTGCCATGACTCTGTGGTTTAGCTACTGATGCTCTCAATATTCTGCAGCTGCCCTGTGGCCAAATTTCTGGGCTGCAACTGGCCACTGGCTATCCCATGCTAGAGGCCACAGCCACCTGCATTTGGTAGCTATTCCTTCCCTGTGGCCTAGCCCCGTTTAGGTTCCACCCTCAGAGTCCAGCACTTGCGGTTGAGTTGATCTAACCGCCTGTCCGGGCAAGCCATAATTATGCAATTTCTTGTCAACATGCTCTGGACGGGAAATGCACAAAGTGCTCCTTCCCTCCCTCCTTCAGATGGCTTACTCGTATATAGATGGATGTCCTTGCGGATATGTGTGTGTGTGTGTTTCTGTGGCTAAAACAAAGACTTGAATGTTTCAGCTTCTTGAAATTGTCAGACATTTATCGGCAATTATGCCCCTTTCTCTCTCTCTTTCTCTTTCTCTGTCTCCGTGCCCACTTTTTGTGGGTGGATAAATGGGCAAAGGCATAGGCCATGACATAAATTATTCATGGCTGCATTTTGGGCCCAATCAGATGGCTAATTTGCCATGCGTTAGACCAAAACAAGATGATGCCTCAGCGAGTCTGTGTGTGTGTGTTTTAGTGTGTGTGTGCAGTATCTTCTGTGTGTGTTTCGTGCTAAACATTGTAAGATATTCCCACTTTTTATGCACAGACACTCCACCATCTAGGACATTAAGAGGCCATGTTAAGTCACTGAGAGGACTAAGGGCGTACATGGGAGAGTGTCTTATCTACTTCCTGCTGGAGATGTTTATGATGCCAATGCCACTGATTATCAACTGTGCAGCCAGATGAAGATTCAGACACATCTGAAGAGCTAAACAGAGCTCTGAACAGGAAGCAGCAGCAACAGCAGCAGCCGCAGCCAGAAGTGGCATCCCAGAAAACGAAAAGTTATTGCAATGCGTTCTCGTTGCCTCCGATGAAAGTTGTCATGACAATGATAGCGACAAGGACAACCAACACACAGCTTTGCTCCCTAGCAAGGGTAATGCCATTGGCCTCAGATTATGATTGAGTTTGTTGCACACACACACACACACGCATCATACAGAGAAGGGGAGAGAGAGAGAGAGTGTTGTGTGTGTGTGTGTGTGTGTGTGTGTGTGTAGAGTGGCGTCATTTGTTTCCCCCTGCAATCTCATGGCAGCGACATGCAAAATTATGGCTTCGAAACGCTAGAGAAGGAGGAGACGGAGGAGAAGGCACGCACGCTGAGGAGCAGCCGCGTGTGGCAGGTTCTTCTGTTGTCGTCAAGCCATAACGCGCATCATTATTAGGCGAAAATTATTATGGCACCCTCTATGCCACGCCCCTTCCCCCATCCCCGCTCAAGTTTTGATGGGATAACGACTTTTGGTGGAGCGGCAGGGAGATACAAATGCAAATCTCATCCGTTGGATTTATGACACGCATAATTTTTATAGTGTTTGAACTGCTACCCTTCCCCCTCCACAAAACTCGCTACTGCATCCTGCCGCCAAATTTAAAGCACATGCCCTGGCATTTTGCTGGCTCTGATGAGGGAGTTAGTCGGGTGGATCCTTAAGATGTTGTACGTACACTTGCAAGCTCTGCGTTTGCTCAATGCCGCTTAATGGCGTCATAAACACGAAGATGCCTCGGGCAGATACATAACAGTATTTGTATCTTTAGAATAAGGGGACCCCAAATTGGTTGGGGGAGGCTAGGCTCTACACTCTGACACGATGCACTCTAATGGGTAGCCAAATACATGTACTTATGCCGTGGCCTGAGGCTCCCTTGTTGCAACAGCGAGTGCTCTCCTGTTGCACCTGCATTTGCAATTATGCTGCTTATTATTAGCTCGCAGATGCACACCCACAAATGCTCACAGAGACACAATCACAGAAACACAAGCATACTCCTAAAAGCAGGCCGCAGGCAAACCAAAAGACTTAGCACCAAATATTGGATTGGATAATTTGGGGGGTTGGGGGGGGAATGGAAACGGATAACAGTTGAAGGGGCAAGCTGTTCAAAAGGTAATTATATTCGATAAAACAGCAAATGCTCACACTTCCGGCCTCCTGTGGAGAGCCACCACTCGTAAAGGTGACAGCTCCGTCACCGGAGTGACGCAGCAGCAGAAGGAGCAGAAGGAGCAGCAGCAGCAGCACCACCACCACCAGACACCGATCGAAGGGGCAGGCATTTTCATGGCCAGCTAATAAGTTAACAGCAGCATAATGGCCTGTTTCCTGCATGAATTGCCAATTATAGTGGCACCAGGCAGCGCCCGTCCGTCCGTCCGTCCGTCTATTCTATCCCTCAGCCCTCGCCACAGAAAAAAAAAAAAAAAAAAGTGCACTGTCAGCCGTGGAATGGAAATGGGCTTGGGGCCTCCGACCTGCTCTTGGGACTGTGTATATGGTTGGCCGTGCCGCCGTGATTGATGATGATCGGGATATGGAGTGAGTGAACAAGCGAATGAGTGCGTGCGAGTGTGTGTGTATTTGTGTGTCTGCGTCCCGGATACAGTGTGTGTGCTTTGGGCCAGCAAATAGAACAATTGCCATATCAATGATGTTGCCACGCAAATGTCCAGTCAATGGCGGCACTTGTTTAAAGAAAGATACACATGCTATAGATAGCATCTCTTTATACAAAATCAATGGCGTGCATAGAAAATGCATATTTGAAACTACTAGCAATCATTGTAAGACTAAATCTGAGATTTAAGCTGCATAAAATCGTCTATCGACTATGCTAGAACTATCGCTAAAATCAAACAGAAGCAACCACAAAATAAATACGAGTATTAAACTACAAATGGCCTTTAAAAAGTCCATTGAATTTCTAATAAATTAATAACACTTAGCCAGATGACTGAAAAGTAATTGACTTCAAATTCGCACACTGAAATGCTGTGGCCATGAAACGATACGAAAATTCCCTTGGCAGTACATGGAAACGCTCTAATACGACTATGACGGGTTTGCCCTAAATACGGATCGAATTTAATTAGTGACAGCTAAAAGCGGATACTCGCATAAGCACGCACAATTGTTGCAACACCCTCGCCGTCCTGCCCCTGCCTGGGAGGACATCCGTCCGGGAAGAAGCAACAATACACTCTGCCCGCAGGCAAATCCAGTAAAATCCATTAAACAGCCGCCTCCACCCCACTGGCCGCAGCGTTAATGATTACCGCTTATCTGTTTCTGTTTCTGTTGCTGCCACCAACGAGAAGCAACGCGATGCGATGCGTCGCTTCTGGTTCTGTTGCCACACGGCCGCAACGCCCACTACACGTTGGTGTTATTTATTAATTACAAGGTTTTAAATTAATTACGCAGCTTAAAATATTAACAACGCTCACAGCTCTCCCCCCCTGCCATTGCCAACAGCAACAGCATGCCGAAAGTGGGAGAACACTTTCTACTGGGGGTGGGGAGAAACATCTTTGTAGCAGATTGATTTGGTAGACGGATCAAGGCAAATGCCAAAGCAAATGAGTTTCGTTTCGTGGACTTTTTGGGGTAGGGGGGAGGATAACCATTAGTCAAGGAAACTCCAACAAAAATAAGAAAATATTTATTTAGAGAACAGAAACATAAGACACACTTTGAATATCCATTATGTACATTACATACATATACTGGAATATCGGAACGTTTTATCGTTAGAAACAAACTAACTTTTCAGCTAATGATTTTTACTAAACGTTAATTAATATTTGATTGATGGTTCTCGCTGTTCTGAGTTTCCTGAGTACCTGTAAGGGATTAAGAATAATATTGAGCGCAGCAAAACCAGAACTAGTTTGTACATTCATTCAGAAGAGCAACAAATATCTGCCAATAACCACAATACCATCTGAAAGTGTAAATACACCATACAACTTCTCTGTTCTCTTTTTTTCTTTTCTCACTTCTCCTCGCTTTTCGTACACATGTCAGCGCTTAAAACTGTCAAATTTGCTGTGTGATTTGCGAGTAAATAATAAACATGTTTAGCCAATAAATTCATCAAAACTAGCAAAACGAAACGCTCGACAATGAAGCGCGGAGTAAGGGCCGACAGCTCTAACGAGGAGCCAACACATACTCGAAAACCCTCCGGCCACACCCGCACCCGCACCCGCAGCACCTGGAAAATGTAAACAAATGGGAAACGACGACAACACACGCAGGGGGGCCTGGTGGTGTGGTGACGGTGTGGGTGTGGGTGTGGGTACGGGTGTGGGAACACCATAACAAACAGAACAGAACTAACGAAGAGTTGACTTCTGTCGTCATCTAAAATGCTGCTATTTTTTTTTGTGTTTTTTTTTCATTTTTCTCTGGGGTAGCAAAAATATTTCTTTTGATTGTGTTTCGTTATGGATTTTGGCAGAAGTTTTTCCCGTGTGTACAGTACACTGGGTAAAGGAATTAAATGATAATCAAAGACTTATTTTCCAGAGATTAATCATAATGAAACGCTCTATATTTAAGTGTATTTTATGCTTCGTTCTCCTTGATTTTTCCTATATTTTTCCTGTATTTATTGTTCCTCTGTTCTGTCTTTAACTGCTACTTTCATTGTAGTATATTTTTTTTTTGTATTTTTTGCTGTTGATAATTTTGCTCTTTCTCTGGTCTCTGGTCTCGGGTCTCTGGCTTTCTCTGTCCTTTTCTTTTGAAGCTCTTTTTTGTTGTTGTTGTTGTTGTATGGTCGGTGGCCTACAGATTGAGCGCTTAATTTGTTAAGCTCGAAAAGTAGAAACACAAACAAATCAGAATATCTCTGACCAAAAGTCAAGGTGTGTTTGCTTTAGCCAAACGAAGCCCCTCCCACGAAATGTTTCAGCACATGTATACTCCTCCGCATGTGTGTGTGTGTGTGTGTATCTGTGTATGTTTTTGGGGTTTCAAGGGCTTTTGCGGGTGCCCGAAGTGCTTTCTGCTGCTGTCTATCAGTGGCGCAGCTTCAATCAAACACCGGAGAAGGGGGCGGTGAAGGTGGGAAGGGTGGAGGAGCAATGAAATTTGTGTGGCTGACATCGGAGCACGTTGTTTGTTCGTTACGTTTTTACCCATTTTGAATCCTTTTTGGCCTTGTCCAGCGAACATCCAACGATCCAATGGCCAACCTTCCACCTGTTCGCCCATGCATCCTTTCTCTCCTCCTGCTCCTGCCTCTTGGCCTTTTGCCTGCCTTTTAGTTGCTCTATTTTTGGCTTTTGATGTGCAGGAAGCTCATCATCAAAGGACCCAGTGATAATTGTGCATGTATAGGTGCGCCTTTCCCCTCTATCTCACTATCTCTCTGTGCTGTGCTTGTGTGTGGGTGTGGTATTTGTGTCTTTTTTTTCCATTTATGCCACCTGCATGTCGCATTTTTTTTTCTTGTGTTGTCCTTTTTTCCCTTTTGCTGTTTGCACTTGACTTTTTTTCTGTGTGAATGCTTGTGTCTTCCATTGCCTTTTGGCAGTGACTGTGTTTGGCTGTGTGTGTGGATGTGTGTGTGTGGGTGTGTTTCTGTGCCTTCTTTTCACCTTCCGCATGCTGTTCTGCTGCTGTTTGCAGTTGACAAATATTGACCCGCATTGATTGTCGTTTTTCCGCTTGCAAATTACTGCTAGGATAACCCCATGATAACAGGATCAGAGAGTGGCGTGCCCCAAAAGATTTCGCTTTCTCGAGAGCCCAATGGAGTGGAGGAAAGAAGGGTGGCTAGGACCAGTACTTGCCTGATTGGCTGATATTGCAGCTGCCTTGACAGTCACATTTAACAGTTACAGTCATGACTGGCAGTCGCAAATGGTGCCACAATATTGAGCCATTTTTATGTACGACTACAATTTCTCTTGATTTTATATTTGGCGTCATCGTTAAAATGGCTTTTATTATTTCCGTTTGGCAGCGTTATTAATGTTCTTGTTCTGCTTTTGACTTTACTTCCGATCCACACACACACACACACACACACACACACACACACGATGCAGATACACATACTCGTACATGCTCGTACATGTGGCAACAATTTATATTTTTCAATTAAGCTGCAAAAATTGTACGCTTTGTTTCGCACAACTGTAATAAATTTCAACTACCCTTAGTTCTGCCTGCCCCACACCCCATCGGTGGCTCGTGCTGCCAGACCAACACCCCCACCCCCACCCTCACCGCCATCCCCTTTCCTTTCTGTTTCACTTCATTTGTGCGCATATTGGGGGGGTGGAGGTATTTCGATTTCTGGCATTCTGCTGCCACTCGTTGCATATTCCTCCGCGTTATGGTTCAATTTCGATGCACATGCGTGTAATTGATAGCCGGGCCGGCCTCCAGGCTAATTGATAATTTTCGCTGTTGCAGTATTTGACCGGCAAGGTGGCTCCATCATTTGACTGCAGCTTAGATTTTCCATGGCGCTATTGTAGATGTGTATAGGGTTTACGAGTCAAGTGGAAACCGATGGGCGACTGGCAAAAGGCCAAGCATGAATGACAGGAATACACAGAGTTTTCGGTAGAAGAGAAGCGAATGAGAAGAGAATGTACATGGGAACATGGAATATACATATTATCAAATAATCAGATTCATTTATTACTGATTATAGCATTAAATGGACAAAGAACAATCCGGGATAAATCTATGCAGATCCCCGTGTATACATCTATTGAATGTATCTGCAGCCGTTTTAGGAGGTCACCAGCCCCAAAACCTCACCACCACAACACCACAACACCCCAACACATGCATTAAACAGCTCTCTACTCTTCTCTCTCTCTCTCTCCCTCTCTTGTTGGACGCCGACAAAGTGCTCGTTTGGCACAAACGTTACGTTCCGCTTTCCCCGTTTGGTACAATCATCAAACGGTTTAGCTGTAAAACTAATTGCATTACATCAATTTTTCTGTTAAAAGTCAATAACCAATCAACAAACCCCCGACCCGCCCGTACCCAATACACACACTCGCATACCCGCAGAGAAGACCCCAAAGCCGAGCGGGAGACACGACCCTTGGCTGGCCAACAGAATAAAGCGCGGGTCAAAGTTTGAAAACGTGCAGTTAAATGCACACAGACACGCACACCGACAAGCACACACACAAACATTATACGAGTGCTCGTACATGCATGAGGGAAATCAGAGGGAGAGAGAGAGAGAGTCCGGCGGTCAATTTAATGGCTACGGAAGGGCATTGGATGTGGCGCTGTAGCGACGAATTAATGACAGGAGTAATCACATTAGACCCCCCCCCCCAACAAAATACTTTTACACACCGAACAGGGTTGCCAGGATTCGATTAAAAATCAAACCGATTCGCAGATTATGGAATTTCACTTAGCTTTTCCTTCTATCAATGCAGCACAACTGGAAAGAGCTAAGGAATTGGCATTGACCAGTGGAAAACAGCAAATACTTTGGCACCCAAAACAGGGCTGCCGTCACTGAATATGATTAATAAGATGATGGCGCAATTAAAGAGCTTAAGACCTTCTTCGTCTGCTTGTGGAATGACAGCAACATTCCCCAAAAAAAAAGCCCTGCCACAATGACGTGTTCATGCAGCACTCTTTCCCCACACACACACATAAAACAGAATTTGTGATGGTGGAGGTGGAGGTGGCGCCAAATGCTGACGGGGAGATAGACAAAGAGGGAGCGTGGGAGAGGGAGACAGAGAGAATCGTTGACCAGACACACACACACACAACGAACGGAACGTTAAATCGTTAATTGATTACGGGACAACATTGATTGTTGTTCTTGTTGTTCCTGTTGTTGATTTTTCCCTCCTTCTTTTACTGTTGTAATTCCGCATACGCCTCTCCCTCTCTCTGACTTCCTTTTGATTTTTTCCTCTCAGTAATACATAGGTGTGGGGCACACACATACGACCCCAATGATTTGGGAGCCATCGCTCCACCGGGGCGGTGCTTTCTGCCAGAGGAGTAGCAGCGCCCTAATGAGTATGAGACACAAGTACGGATTACAAGGCATCTCTGAATGATTCGAGGATATGGCCTGCAGCAGTAGCAACAGCAGCAGCACTCACTGAGCGCCCAACTGGCAGTTTAAAACTAATTGTTAAGCAAGCAGTCATCTCATGCCGCCTGCCGAACTACAAAACTCTGGCGAACCGATCCATACATCCCTCTATAGCGGTAGATGCATCCATGTCACGTACGCACAAACCGCAAATACAGACAATCTGGTCGAAATATAACCAGCAGAAGGATAGGAGCAGCCCAAAAGATACCAGAATGGGGAACGACTGAAGCAAACAGCCAAAGGCAGCAGCAGCAGCATCATCAGAGGCAGTGGCAGGCATCAACTTTGAAGTAGAGAGCAGCTCTAGAGTTTTGGGTTCTGGGTTCTGTAACTGATATTGCAGTTAAGGCGGTAACGAGTCTGCAACCGAACAGAGCCAAGAGAAAGGGACGAAAGATGGAACATCAAATGAACATTCCAACTGGAATATACCCAGCAATTGTCAAGGTATTTACAACAATTTTATTATTTTCTCTAGCTCTCTACCGGCATACACTTTTTCTCCAACGAGAATGCGAGGTATCAAAAAGAATAAATGGACTACTGCTGCTGCCACTCAAAAATTCTGGCCACCCACTCCCACACACACACACACACACACAAAAAAAAAGGCCAAAGGGCTCTGTGCTGGCCCAAGCATGAAAACAAAATACGTTGGAGGTTAGGTAAGAAGTACCAGAAAATGGTACCGTCTCCTGACAAGCATTTTAAGCAGCAATTATTTACTTTTACTTGATGCCAAATGACAACAACAGTAGCAGCAGCAGCAGATGGAAAACGAGCAGCAGCAACAGCAGCAGCAGGCAGCAGTTGGCTGAATGGCAGCAGTTGTTGTGCATGGAGCCAGCCAGCCAGCCAGCCAGCAGCCAGCAGCCAGGAGCATAGAATTCAATTTAACTATTTTGCAAAATTCATTACAGAATTCATTCGTAGCGTAAATTGCCAGCAGTATGGTATCCTTCAACTATCCATAAGGGAGGATGGAGAAGGAGTGACTTTGAGAAGGAGAAATCTGAAATGTGAAATATGGAAATCTAAAGGAATGCCCGAAATACGAAACCTGAGCAACATTGTCTAAGTTACTAATTGATGAACTCTGTTGCACTGCCACTGACACGGTGTGTGTGTGTGTGTGTGTGGCATGGATGTAGAACACGTGTACGACAAAACTTTCGGAGACCCCAAAAACTAAAACCAGGCGAAGCAGAAAGCAGAAAGCACCGAAAGGAAGCCAGAAAGCGGGGCAGGAGTCGCGCTACCACGTTGCGCTTGTTATTTTAATTTCCGCCTAAAAGTATGCAACAAATTGAAAGGATTACACAAAACTTTATGCCACACGCTGCAGCAGAAACGGCAGCAGCAGAAACAGCAGCAGCAGCAGCAGTCAGCGGCAAGACAAATGCGACAATTTAAGCGCGCACAGCAAGCAACAGCAAAAGCAAAAGCAACGAAAACATGGCATAAAATTAATGTCAAGCAAAATGGAGAAACAGCAGCAGCAACAAACCAGTCGCATGCCACCAGCTGAGGCAACGGCAACGGCCACCCATTCATTCGTTCCCATTCACCGCCTCTGCATCAGCAGCATCAGCGTCAGCGTCAGCCAAAAAATTGCACCAAAATGATGTGGGTGGGGCACGGATCGGCTTGGCTTGGCTTGACTTGACTTGGTCTAGCTTAGCTTGGCTGTAGTACGAGTATGTACGAGTATGTGGGCGTTGCAAGTGCAACAACTTTTGTTGCATATTCAGCAACAGTGACAGCAATTTGCTTCTTTCCAAAATAAACTTGGCAACGCTTATATGGCCGCATTTTGTGGCAAATAAACTGGCGGCAAGCGCAAACTGCCAGCCATAAAAACTATGTCGATGTCGGCAAATTATGCTGCGATGCTTCAGAGCTCTGCCGAGCACTGAATAAAGTCATTCATGTTGCATGTTGCCGCCTCCATGGCTGACATTTAACACGGAGACAGAGAGACTTTTCAGGCGCCATAGAAAGCGATAGAGAGAGAGATAGAGAGAGTTCTGCTCCTCCGTGGGAGAGTGTGGGCTCCAAATCAATGAGGATTTTCTACATGCACCATTCCTCCTACCATCAGCAATCACACTGCACCATGCCATGTTGCACTAATGAGTGCATATTGTGCGTGTGTGTGTGTGCCAGCATTTTCCACACAGAAATTTGCCTTCTTGCTGATTTTCCACATTGTAGTGACAGCAGTTCTGTGCAGTGTGCCGCACGATAGGTAAAACATGGGGAAAATTAATGCAGGGGGATATATAGAGATAGATAGGGAGATAGAGCACATTGTCCCTGGCTAAACATTTACTCGAGCAACGATCAGAGGTCCGCACAATTCCAGCAAATAAATTGATAGTCCAACGTCAAGATTGCGCTCTTGGAACTGCCAGAAATCGAATATTCATTATTGAAAACGGAAACGATAATCTTTAGACCTGAGCGGGGGTATTGGCAACAAAAAAACATAACCAACAGATAAGCAATGCCCAAAAAATTCGATTCCACAGAAATTTTCATTTCTCGCCTTAGTATTCCCCCAACTGTTTTCAGCCCAAGCGTTTCTGGCGGACTACATGCCCGTCTTGAGTCATGCACCCATTTTACAGTGCAAAACAATCAAAATAGTGAGAAAAACTGTAATTAAGTTGAATTTCGATTACATCTATGGATTCTGGGGACCCCAATTGATTATTTCAAACAATATTTGAATAATCTCATCGACATTGATGTTCTCTGCTTTCAATCTTTTCAGTGGAGCTAGCAGGTCACTGGAATTCTGAGATAAATATAGTTCAGTCATTAATTGCCCTTTGTAGAAATCCAAATCCCTTGTCAGAACATACCCTTGCTCTGTCCACCAGAGTCTTGAACTGCTTGTCCCTGAGGGCCTTGTAGAATTTGGCGAAATCTCCGCCCTGACGCACCTTTTGCGACATCAGAGCATAGACCTTGGCCCGTGGCAGAGTTTGAACCGCTTCGCGTAGGAATGTGGTTAGATCACGGTGCAGCATCATCTCCACGGGCACAGTGCGCGACAGCTGAAAGTTGCGCAGTCGCTGGGGGAGATTGTCCACAAGGCTGGTCACCTCATAGCCCGATCCGTATTCGTTGAGGTAATCGATGAGTGCTGCCACATCAGGAGCAGCACGCACCTCCTGCCAAGTCTTTAGGAATTCATCGCTGCGCAAAAATCCCACGGCCTGGCGGAATCTCGGATCGAAGATATAGTATCTGGCGGCTATATAACCGATGCGTCGACGCGGCGCAATAGCCACAAAATCCCGCAGATCTGCACGTAAATCGGCAAAGGTTGGGGCGCAACTAAAGATTACACCAAGCAAAAAGATAGCAATCGGAACGTGGCCAAAGAAAGCCATTGTTGAGGGCTTGAAGATCGAGTTTGAAGACGTCTCTGCTTGCTAGTTGACACTTTTATATACGAGTGCCGTGTGTCCCAAAGATGGGACAATATTTGCCTTTGAATGAGGGAAGTGAGGGTGGGGAAGGTGCTAATTGATTGCCGAATGATCGAAAACTATTACTTTTGCTTTCACCATTG
Organism: Drosophila obscura; assembly: GCF_018151105.1. Taxonomy (NCBI): domain Eukaryota; kingdom Metazoa; phylum Arthropoda; class Insecta; order Diptera; family Drosophilidae; genus Drosophila; species Drosophila obscura. Next base: position 7,052,996 of record NW_024542774.1, on the reverse strand, counting down.
CGTACTGGGAACAGTTTAGCAGTCCACGGATGAGTCTGCCACTGTTCCCAGCATTCCATAAAGTGCGCAATAAATCGGAGGAGTATGCTGCGCACTCCGTGTATAAATCAAGTGATAAATTCTTTTGTCTGGGCCCACAAAGCTCAATTTTATTGCTCCCCATTTGTGCATTAAAAACAATGATTGATTCCATCTCCCAGAGAGTACCCTCCTCCTTACACACAACCGCCCACGCACTTGATGTTATGTTGTCTGCCCCAAAAATTAGAATTCAATTGCGTGATTTATGGAGTCTGAAGTCTGATTTATGAGTCACCAGAGAGATAGAGACAGAGAGCTAGGGAGCTAGAGAGAATGAGAATGCGTGACCCTAAGCCACTCACTGCACTTTAGAGCTCACAAAACATGCGACTAACATTTGATTAAAACCCAAATTTAAGGCCAAGTTCCATAGAAAATATATGCAAGCCTCTGCGCTAATTAAATCAATAAACATTTGAAGATTCTGCCGATAAGAAAAACATTGAGGAGAACAGAGGAACCTCCAGCCATCAGTCACATTTGTTTACTCCGCAAATAAAGAACGCTCTGATGATTGCTCTGATGTTGGTGGCCACTTGCCTTTTCCTTGGCGGAAATGGACAGCTTCTCGAACAGGATTGCGGTACCACGACATCAAGCCGACCAATGATATTCGGGGGCCAGGATGCAGCACCAGTATCCCACCCATGGATGGCGCAAATTTACGGAATGGGACAATTCTTTTGCGGCGGATCGCTAATCACTCAGCGATTTGTTCTTACCGCCGCGCATTGCTATAAACCCAATGTGTACTTGTGTGTACTTCCCAAGCGACATATCTAAGCGACATATTTTTTTATATTTCACTCGTTTGCAGGACTGTCCGGCTGGGAGATTTCGACACAAGGTGGTGGACACCGCATCAGGATTACCCCGTTGAATCTACCTACATTCACCCAAATTATAGGACGTTTGATAGCTACGATATTGCTTTGATCAAACTGCAAAGTTACGTCATTTATACAGGTGTGAGAATACCATCACATTTCTCTACATGGAACTCTATGTAGAAAGAATTCCTCTCTTGCTTTAGATTTTATCCGACCGATCTGCATACTGCTGAACTGGAGTCTACAGCAGAAGGTAGATAACTTTCGGGAGTTCACTCTAACCGGATGGGGCACAATGGAAAACGGACAGATACCCTCCGTGCTGCAGACAGCCAGTCTGACCCAAATCGATCGAACCGCCTGCCTCCAAAGCTACGGCTACCAGGTGAATAGGTTGCATATCTGTGCCGGGAGTATCGGAACCCATGCCTGCACCGGAGACTCTGGTGGACCATTGGGCACCATCATGGTTTATAAAGGGGCGAGCTTTTACACACAATTTGGGATTGTGAGCTATGGCCCAAAACCCTGCAATGGTGTGAGTGTCTTTACGAATGTCTTGCAATTCACGCCATGGATACATTACACCATTGAGCAAGCGAATCTAGTCTGAAAAATGGCAGAAAACTCTAAAGAAATATGAATGCCGACTTGCAGAAAATTTGTGGAGCATAGAAACACAAAAGATAATCAATCAAATTAACACACTTTCAATAAAAGATTTCCCTATCCGTATCCATTTCTATTGCATTTCTTTAAATCTCCATGTTTACAAATCCTCTGGCAAAAGTCAAAAAGGAAGCAATAAATTTGCCCATATAATCGGCTATATTCTGTGGCAAGATCTTTCAGTTCTTCCCTGCGAATCGGGAATTCGAGGACCAAAAAAACGGAAATCGAAACGAAAGCTTTTCGTGTGTGTGTGTGAGGACCCAAAGCTAGGCCGTTGTCATCTTCCGCCTGCCACACACAGCCACACACAGCCACACACACACACACACCCATTGTATCCAGGAGTCGCCACACAGAGCCACACACACGGCCGCGCCACCCGGCCACATATGATGCTGAATTGCTGCGGTTGCCCAGGACATTCACAGGACCATTTCCAGGACCATTGGTAGCCGTGCGTAATAAGCTGCAAAAACCATTTTTTGCCTACCTTTTTTGGCCATTGTCCCGCACTGTGCGGGAAATGTCGTTTGAAGTTTGTTTATGAGTTTCGGATGTTGCACGCACACCAACAACGGCACTAGCCATAGTAAAACAATAAGAACAAGTCGAACCGAAGTGATATGTACCCTAGAGAAGCGATAGTTGCTGTGGGACATTCTAATGGTTAATGCCAACTGATGATGTGGATCGCTCCTATGCTTTGCCTAGCCTGAAGGAAACACAAATAAATAGAAAGAGACAAACTTCTGGTCAACAGTGGGTTGCACTCTCTTGTCCAGGGTAGCAACAACAACTGTTGGTTCGCGTTTTAGATTTAGATTTGCTGCTGCTTTTGTTGCGTTGGTGTGTTGGTGTGCTGGTGTGTTGTTTGTGGTGGCGTATTAGTAGAGATTTATGCATTTAGGAAATTAAACATCCTGCAAGAGCGGTGGGCATTGTTAAAGGTTTTTCTTAAAGGTGTGTGGATGGATGTGGATGGATTGGATGCGTGGCCGCGGCCGCGGCCGTGGAGTGGGGGAATTCCAGGCGCCGCTGTCATTAATTTGAAATCATGCGTAAAATCGCGTAATGTCGCCAACACACACACAGTTGCCAGGGCCAACGAGAACTCCACAGACAGATCCATTGCCAGAGCATCCGCATCCTTCTGGAGAAACATACAGCATCCTTTTTTGCCAAAAAAAAAAACATAAACGTTGTGTGTGTATTTTTTTTTGTACCGCCTACTTATTGCACGTATGTATGTATATATTGTTGTATTTATATCTGTATATTGGCTGTTTTTTACGCTTCTCTTTCTCCTCTCTTCTCTCTCTCTCTCTCTCTGTGGGACTCCTGTCTGCACGGCGGAAATGCGTTCGACCACATCAATCACGCGACATTGACAAATGTGAATATTTTTGTTGCAAATTATATGTGTGGTGCGTGGCGGATGGCGGGATGGCGGGATGTCGGGATGGCGAATGGAAGATGGCAATGCATTGCCTGCCTTCTACATATATGCCACCGAACCATGCCCCATTGGCGTTGGGCATGTGGGCAAGTGGCTGTGCAAATTATTGGCTACAATAGTGCTTCAAATTGGGCAATTTATTGCTTTATTGCTTTTACGTGTTTCGTCTGCGGCTTGGTTGCAATTTTTATATACTTTTCCAGCTTTTTCCCCTTGCCCAATTCACTTTTTTTTCATTATGTGTGACATGGTGGCAAGTGCACTTGTTGTTGCGGCCGCCTGCCGTTGCCGTTTATAATTGCAAATTTAATCACGGTACAAAGTTTTAAGTGTAGCCACGTCCCACATACATAGTCAAGTACATTTGTATGTGTGCCATGTGCGTATTCTATGGTAAATAAATTGCTTAATTGTCAACAATTTTCAATAAAAGTTTCTCCGGTTTTTCCAGCGGTTATCGGTTGAAATTATGCCACTCCTCAGAGTGTCATCGATGATTCCAGTGGAATGCATTGGAGGACTCTAGAATGCGCGTACTCCATGGCATGCCTTTCCAAAAGCTTTCAGATACGGAAACTCCAGCGGAAACTTTGTGAGCCTCTGAAAGAGACGCCCTCATGAGCACTTTTTCGTGTGAATAATCGTAGCAACACATACAATTCTGTTGGTTTTCTTCTTAATCGTAGTGCACTGGGTCAAATGTGTTGTCTGTGTTGTATTCTCAGTATTCTCATTCCTTCGCAACGGAGACTCACACACACACACACACACCCACATATAATTTGATTGCCACAATAATTTTGTGATTCTTTTTTGGAATCGTTCTCAAAATTTCCAGAATGTCTCGACTACACTTCTTCGGTGGCTTACGTCGCTCTGCGTTGGGACTGCTCCGCTTCCATGGGGCACTATCTCGGACCGGGCCAGAGAGCCTGCGCTACCTGCAGGTGCGCACCAAATGCGGAGAGATGCGAGGCGTCGCCGTGGGTCTGTACGAGAAGGAGGGCGATCATCCGCCGAAGCTTTCGGCGGGCGGCGATGAGTTGGATCGTCTGGCCAGCGGAAAATTGACTGAGCTGATTCGCGAGACGGGTCTCGAGGGGGAGCTGGGGATGGGACGACTGTTCCACAACATCGGCACGGACTTCAACTGCCTGGCGGTGGTGGGGCTGGGCAGAGAGGGGGCCGGCTACAATCACGAGGAGGTCATCGACGAGGGCATGGAGAATGTGCGCGTGTGCGCCGCCACTGGCGCCCGCGCCCTGCAGCTCCAGGGCTGCAGTGAGGTCCACGTGGATGCCATGGACTATGCGGAGCAAGCAGCCGAGGGTTCGGCCATGGCCGTTTGGCGCTACAACATGAACCGTCGCAAGCGCGATCGCACCCACATCCCGAAGCTGGAGCTGTACCAATCGTCGGACGTGGCTGGCTGGTCGCGGGGACTGTTCAAGGCCGAGTCGCAGAACCTTGCGCGGCGTCTTAGTGACACGCCGGCCAACCAGATGACTCCACTGATCTTCGCCCAGGCCGCCGTCGATGCCCTTTGCCCCTGCGGCGTTACCGTGGAGGTGCGTTCCTTGGACTGGATCGAGGATAAGGGCATCGCTTCCTTCCTGGCGATTGCCAAGGGCTCCTGCGAGCCCCCTGTCCTGCTGGAGATCAGCTACTGCGGCACCGCCCCGGAGGACAAGCCCGTCCTGCTGCTCGGCCAGGGACTGACCTTCCACAGCGGTGGCTTTTGCCTGAAGCCTAAGAGGGGCATGGACGAGTACCGCGGTACCGTCTCCGGAGCCGCCCTGGTGGTGGCCACCATCCGTGCGGCCTCCGCCCTCTCGCTGCCCATCAATCTGTCGGCGGTGCTGCCGCTCTGCGAGAACCTGCCCTCGGGAATGGCCGTGAAACCAGGCGATGTTATCACACTGCTCAACGGCCGGACGATGCGCGTCATGGATCCCAATATCGCCGGCACAGTGATGCTGGCCGATCCCCTGCTTTACGGCCAGGCGACGTTCAAGCCGCGGCTTGTCATCGATGTGGGATCGCTGGCGACGGGCGTCACCAAAGGATTGGGCGGCTCGGCCACTGGATTGTGGACGAACAACTCCTTTCTGTGGAAGCAGTTCCAGAAGGCCGGCGGCTACTCGGGCGACCGCCTGTGGCGCCTGCCACTGTGGAAGTACTTCAAGCATTTGGTCACGAAATTCGGCACATTTGACATGTGCAACAAGGGACGGGGACCAGCGTCGTCCTGTCTGGCCGCCGCCGTCCTCCACGAGATGGTGCCGTGCAGCGATTGGGTGCATCTCGATACCCACGGCACGGGGATGCTGGCCAAGGACGGGGTGCCGCCGTATCTTCTCAAGGACCGCATGAGCGGACGCCCCACACGCACTCTCGTCCAATTCCTCTACCAATTAGCCTGCAAATGTCCTTCGGCCTGATAGGAGGATCCTTTTATTTTACCTCAACTGATACCAATTCCCTGAAATTCTCTGTAAATACTCGCACTTTGTTTTGCTTTAAGAATATAGTTTAGAGCTTTTAAAGCCATGTTTATCGTTCTCTCTAAGTGCTCGCAGGAAGCTCGTCCTGGTCCTGCAGCCTAATTAATGCCTCGAAAAGGGAATTTCGGTAGAGTTGCTAATTGCTGCAAGCAAATAATGCCACCGAGTATACGTGCCCCAACATGTGGATATGTAGATGTGGATGTGAATGTGAATGTGGATGTGATGCCTACAAATGTTGAGTCACATTCTTTATTTATGCGCACATGTTTTGCATAGGTAATGGCCTCCTGCCTCCTGCCAAAGGCCACAGGCCACAGGCGAGCACTTAAAAGAGCTAGTGATGTGCGCGTGACAGGAGATTTCTCTTTATATAAGGTTTCTTAATTGGCTGCTATAAAGTTTTAAGTCCCAGCACACGAAAACTATCTTAATTTTAAATATATCCATCCGACTGTCACTTGTGTCATTGCTTAATAATGTCATTATCGCACAAAAAATGCCTGCCAGAGCCGCAATAAAAATCCAAGAAAAACTAAGCAAAAGTTAACGATTTTTAATGAATTTTCCAGCATGTTTTTAGGTTTGAGCGAATTGATTGAATTTTCTTTTCTGTTTTATGTGTGTTTTTTTCTGTCCTTTCTGCTTCGTGTGGCCCACAGCCTCAAGAGCTTCGCTGCAAGAGTCCGCGGAAGGCACAGAGCAGGGTCCTGCCTGCCTGCCTGCCTCAGAGTTCGGGAATCGTTCTCGAGTCTCAGTTTCGCTTTCGGTCGCTCTTGTTTGTTGCTTAATTGGAAGGAAATTAAAAAATAAACAAGCTGCGCTAAAAGTAAATACTACACGTTGCCGATTACCTGGACAGGCAGAGCCCATCCCAACCAACCCCCAAAGTTTGTCCAGCGAACCAAACCCCCCCTCACCCAACGAACCCATCCCAAAGGCCCAACGGCTGTTTGGAATTTAATTTTCATTTCGCTCTTCCGACAGACGGCCGTTAATTTTATCTTCTTTCCAACTGTGGCAATAGATTTTCCGTATTTTTTTTTTTTATTATTATTTTAGGACCTGCCTTCGAAGAAAATCCTCCTTTTGCAGCTCTTACACTTTGCCTTTTCCACCGAAGGTGGAAGAAAGAGATCGAACGAAAGAAGAACTTAAGACACGTTTTACAGCGGTGGTTTCAGCCGCTCAAGACTTTTCATTGCGGCCTCAAATTCGACGTGCTAGAAGATGGCCCTCAAGTGTTTGCTTTGAATTAATTACAACCCATCGATGGGCAGTAATTGGCAGTAGAACGAGTGGCAGCCACAGCAGCAGTAGCAACAGCAGCAGCAGCAGTAGAGATATCTGCTAATTGAAGCGAATGTGCCACAATAAGCGGAGATATAAGATGAGACATAGAGGCATAGACGTACGTTGGACCCCAAAAAACAAAATTGAAATTCAAGGCAACAGTTGGAACAGACGGAGCGCGCTCCTAAGCAAACAGAATTTTTCGGCCAGTGGATGAGGCAACACAGCGACCGAATCTGAATTCGAAACCGAGTCCTGGGAGAACGAACCTTGGGTTTTGGCCTGTGCCAGGGCCCAGCGAAATGGTAAAAGTGTCTCCACCGAATGTGTGTGTCCAGGGGGTAGTGGTGGGGGGGGAGATGGTTCCTCCATTGGCATAACTAATAAGACACTTATTATGCCGCAGGGCGCCGCGTGGTCTACGGGTAACGTTATACCGAAACTTAACGATATCACGTACATACGTTAACTAACGCTAACTACGTCGTTAAGTGTGTGTGTGTGTGTGTGTTTGTGGGGACACGCGCCAGGATCACAGGACAGAAACAGTAACAGGACCAGGCTAAATGTAGGAGCTCCCAGGACTTGAGTAATCAAGCTCTTGGGTTCCTCGCTGTTGCTGCTTCCATGCTGTGAAAATTTACATTTTCAATGTTCCACCCGCTGTCCGCGGCAGTCCTGGCTCCAGGTGTGTCCTGCAGGACCCTCTAGGAGTACGACTCCACTTGTAATCAGGATCACGTCGGCCCCAAAACATGAGGCTTAGTTAAATGCCGCTAATTAGGGCAGCTTCTGGCCATTGGGCGCTATTAAAAGCCAAGCTAAAACCCATAAAAACCCACCACACACACACACACACACACATGGCCATAAAACTAAGGGAAAATCGTATTTGCTTTGAGTTTTCAGTGGCCGGGGGGATGGGGTTTATAAATTTTAATTATGTTTGGGTCAATGCCAACAGGCAGTGCGGAGGAAAGCACTTGCCAAAAAGAATCTATTTCCATCTGGGAATTGCCACCGACAAGGGACGGGGAGGGGAAAAACAATAAACATAAGCGCAATATTTTATATTTCCGCAACAAGAAGCCAGCGGGAAATTGTCAACCAGAACGGCAGGGCACAGGGCAAAACTATCAAAGAAATGTTGAGGCGGAAAAGCATACTGTTGCCAAATGGCCAATTCCATTGGATGTTCGGAATGTTCGGCTCTTTGGCTTAAAGCAAATTTTGTGTGTGTTTCGCCGCGCACTTTGTAGCTCATGAATAATCCTTTCAAGCTTAATCGACTGCCGCCGCGTTCGAGGGCCTGAAATCAGTTTCAAATTCTAAATAAATATGCAAATTGCGCTGTGAAAAGGTGTCCCCAAAGGGTACATTAGACCCTTGGCAGGGTGTAGCCTCCTTGCGTTTGAACAAAATGCTTTTGTCACCTACGTAATCGATTAAGCGATAAGGTGTTTGTATACACTTGCACAATGAAAGGCTCCACAAAGGGCCAGGGCCAGGGCCACGGCCAGCGCCAGCAGCAGACAAAAGGACGCTGCGGCACCCCAACCCAGCCCAAAAGGGGCTTTCAAATTGAATTTATATGGCTGCTAAAGTTTACAAATACATATATAAATGAATACACATAAATAAAAGCCAAGCCGGATTTTAGTGGAAAATATTTACAATGTCTGCACATTAGCGGGGATTTTCAATTTTCGGTGAACAAAAGGAATGCTTACAAGGCTTAAAGCTTATAACAAACTATCAAACGGGAATTAAGCACGCACCTACACACCAACACACACACACTAACAAACAACTGCACACGCACACACTAATTATGCAAATGTGCGTTGATTGCGAAAACTGCGACGGAAAAAGTAGGCAGCACTTTTCGGATCGCTACTTTGAAATCCAAAGACCAAAAACAGAAACGAAATGCTTTATGTCTTTAAGCGTCTCGACTGCCGGCTTACCCTTTGTTTTTTTTTTTGTGGGCAAAATTAACATCGACTCTTGATCAATATTATAGAGAGAGAGATAAAGGAAAATCTGTTCATCTTAATTATGTTATTACTCGGTACTTACATAGTTCCTTTGAAGACTTGTCCGCCACTTCCCACTTTTTGGCATTCCTCTTCAATTTTCATTTTATATTCTAGTGAAGAGAACGAAAGAGAATTAATAAAATTTAAAATATATAATACAAACTACTTTTTATGTGTTAATAACTATTAGAATTGTTGTGACTAGCGCCTTAATTTATAAGTATTTATATGCTTGTCACGCTAGGATGGCAAATACAAAATACAAATACAAATACAAAATACGTCCCCGATATACCCTGCTCTGCAACATGTAGAGGGTGCAAGAACAACAAAAATTTGCATAATTATGCAATCTACGAATGCTACACACACACACACACACAGGAAAACGGCACACACGCACAAAGGAACACATTTTGTTGGCTAATTCGAAATAGAAAAGTTTTCAACAGCCGCCAGAAAAAGCGTTTCGTATCTGAAGCTTTTGGTCAGCAAAATGGTAGTGAAAATTAGCATTTGAGCCACAAACGAAACGAAAGGGAAATGCTGCAGAAAATTTAATAGAAACTAAACATCGAAAACAAAAAAGCAAAACATTGCTTAAATTGTGGAATAAACTCTTGATTGGAGGGGACTGGGATCACTCTTGGGGCTTCAGTTTCTCGAGAACCTTGGCGATTTCCTTCTTCAGGGCCACCGCACGATTGACCAACATCTTGGCCAGCAGTGCATGCTTCTCGGCCATCGCCTGGGCATCGTGATCCCGGAACTGCGATTCGCTTGAGCTGCGCGATCTCTTGGCCAACTTTTTGGCCGCTTCCACGGCCTTGAAGGCCTCGGCCAGAGCCCGATTCGCCTGCTTGTGGGCGGATCGATAGGCGGCCTCCAGGGTCTCGATGCGATGACTCTTCAACTTCTTGGCCTCCTCTACGGAGATGGTGGCTTCGCTGAGCATTGAGGCGGCATCTGTGGCCATGTCAAAGACCCGTTTGGCCATGTCATCTGTGGTCTCCTTTTCGACCGCCACTGGCGGTGGTTCAGGCTTGGATTTCTTTGCTTTTGCTGCAATCTCCATTCGCGGATAGACAGTGATTGGAGATTCCTGCACCTCTTTTGGATCGCCAGGCGCAACTGCATCTCTGGCTTTAGCTTTCGCTCCTTTGTCTTTGGGCTCTTCTGTCTCCAATTCCTTTGTATCTTTGTACCAATTACTCTTCTGTTTGACGGAAACATCCGTAGCCCCCATATTCGGTGGTTCCTTGGGCTCTTTTGGATGCTGATCGGAGCTCATTATGTCAATGCCTTTCTGGCCCATCCACATGCCTTGGCTTGAGTTTCCGCCATCCGGCATCTGGCTTAGGGAGGCCTTTTCCTGAGGTTTGCATGGATCCCTTGTCCCTTTTTTGTCGATTTCTCCGCTCTTCTGAACAGGCTCACAGGTGGTAATTGAAACGGAAAAATCTGCATTGGCTGCATCTTCGAATTGTACCTTTTTTTCCTTCTTTTTCGTTGATTCCATTTCACATTCGTTGTCCGATTCCTCAGCCTCACATTTCTGCTGCTCCGCGCAGTCCTTTGCCGGGGATTCCTCTTTGTCCCGCGACTGACAGTAAGCTTCACATTCGGAAATCTCTCGTTTTTTCTGATACTTGCATGGGATATCATTGTCGTCGTCGTCATCGTCATCGTCGCAGTTGTCAGCCTGCTTTTCCTTGTTCTTGCGTTTGCATTCCATTTCCGTGCACCTCTTACGCTTTTCCTCTGGCAAATCATCCTCATCGTCATCCCCGTCGATGCTGAGATGCGTATGCTTTGCCTTCACATCGGGATTCAACTGCGTTGCGTCGCCCCGGATAATGGTCTGTGTGCAAATGTTCGGCGAGTGCTCCCGACGATGGTAGTGATCATCGTCTTCGTCTTCTGATTTGGATTTTGCTTTGGACTTGGCCAATGCTGATCCTTCCGATGGCTTCGCTGTGACTTCTGTTGGTTTCGGTTTGGCCTTCGCTGCCGCTTTGGCAGCTCTGGCGGACGCTGCCGCTCCCTGCACCTGTTTCACCATCTGTGAGATCTTTGCTATGGCGAAAGTGAGAAACTGTTGCGCCTTTATTGCCAACTCTTTGGCCATCTCCGCGCCTTTCTCTGTCATTTCCTCAACAGCCTTTGAAGGTTCTTCCTTCTTTGGGGATGGACTTGATTCGGCGGGTTTCTTGGCCTCCGTCGGTTTGGCATCTGTGGCTGCCGCAGCAGTGGGCGCAGGTGGCTTGGACGGTGGCTTTGGCGGCTCTTCTGGCTCTTCCGGATGCATGGCCGTTGGATCAGAGGGCCCTGGCGTCTGCTCCTCGGGTGTGTGCGGCCAGAATGTGGGCTTGTTTATGAAATCGGGGGCCAAGTGTGGCCGGTGAAGGCAGAACTCCTCCATGGTCATCTGCTCGTAGGGCATCATGGCCTTCAGGACGTCCAGCTGTTCGTTGAGCACCTTGATGCGCTTGTCCGACTCCTCCTTGTACTCACAGATCTCCCGCTGCATATCCTCCGCCTCCTTGTTGACCTCCTCGAAGTATCGCCGACTGCTCAGCATCACGTGCCGATTCACGAACAGGGTATCAAGCTTATCGTATTTCTGCTCGAATTGTGTCACCCAACTGACGAACTCTGGCCGCACATTCTTGCGATAGTATTCCCAGTCGATTTTCGGCATGGAATCGGGATATTTGCCAACGCGCCTGTGGGGGATTGAGGATTACGTATATATGGCATCTATGGATCGCTAGGTATAGCTATATCTTACGCTCTGTACTTTTCATTTCTTTTCTTGAACATCTGGAACTGTGGCAGCTGATTGGGCGGCACTCGCTGCAGTATATCCGACATATTGATCAGTTTTGGTGTCGGTACCTTATTCTTGCCTCCTCCGCCGTTTTTCTGGCCGGTGCCCTTCTTAATGCAGTTTACAAACTGCTTCCAAATTACCATCTCTATTTGGTTTATTCTTAATATAAAATATAATTTGTGGAGAATATATATATTTATATATATCTGATGTGTGATACTTTTTGAATGATCAAAAGGGGAGTGATGGGGGAAAATGTAGCTCGAGTAGGGGGAGCCAACTGTGTGAGTGAGTTGGGAGGGAAAAGGTGAAAGGCATGAAGCAAAGCATTCTTCAATTTATAGCCTGATAAAATTGCATATTCATGCAGTTTCAATTAAATCAGAGCTTCAAGGACCCACTAGACCAAGCAGCATCATCATCTAACTGACAATAAAATCGAAAATCAATTCCATGCCAGCAGACGCACGAAAGTTAAATGTAATTGCTAGAATGGGGATCCTTGGAATACGGAGGTACGAATCGAAGGGAAATGTAAAATCACAAGCAGCAGCAGCAGACGTATGGGGAGCGGGAGCATCATCATCATCAACATCAACAGTCAGGAGCAAGGAGTCAGGAGAGAAGCCAGTAAATGTTCGCAAAGTGACAAACGCAATTTATAACGCAACGAAAATGGGCTAATGCCAATTCTCCAGGTAATTGTCGTTGTCGCTCTCCCCCCGTCTCTCACGCAGCAATGAGCGGCAAAGAGTAGCAATAGGGGAGGGGAAGATGAGCGTGAGAGGAGAGAGCCTTGAAAGCAACCCTTGCCAAAAGTGCCAGGTTCCAGGCCACTGGCAAAACGAAACGAAATGGAAACGAAATGAGGCAAAACACAGTTCTGCTTCTGCGCTGTGGCAACGCTACAGCTGTCACTTTGACAGCTCCCGTCGACCCTCTTGCGTTGCTCTCCCCTACATTTGTGCTGCCAGATGTTGATTTCAAAGGACATACGCGGCAATGGAACGCAGGGAGAGAGCGCAAATGAATGAAATGGAACACTGGGCAAGAGAGAGAGCGCTAGAGCAAGAGAGAGAGAGCAGAGCGCGCCTTCGTCTGTCTGTCAGTAATTTTTTGTGCATCTGTACATTTTTCGTGTATTTTTGTTTTTTTGCAACATAAATTCGTTAAAAAGTTAAGTGCAATTTCAACAATTAGGCATAAAAAGGAACATGTGTGGACAATGTTTGTGAGTGGACTCCGGTCTATGGACGAGGCGTAATAGTAATTCCGCAGAGCAGAGTCCTGCGACGAGTGTGTGTGTGTGGTGTCCCCCGTGAGTGGAGTGCGCGTGTGTTTGTATCTGTGTTTACATTTTTTTCCCTTCGTGCAAACTAAAAACTTAACAATAATTTAATCGTTAACTGAACATTCTGTATGCGTATGCTAAAACTGATTTAATTTTAGGTAAGTTACACAAAAATGGGGTAATGGTTGCAATTGTGGGGGATTTCTGTGACGTTGAATGCACGATATGTGGGTGTGATTGTGCCTGTGAGTCTGTGTGTGTGTGTGTCTGTATACAAACATGTGACTCTGTGTATGAAATCCTAAGGCATTGGAAAAGTCAAAGGAATACCTGTGCAAGATGTGTCATGTGGCAAATCCTCGGGCTTGTTCTTTGGAAATGAAACTATGTATAAAGGTGTAGAGGAAAAGAAAGATGTAGATGGGCAATTTACAGAACATATAAAATATGTAAAACTATCTTTAGATGCATAAAATTCACGTATATTACATTTTGGCAAAACGAAAATAAACATTGCCGATATGAGAATCAATTACACCAAAAAATATACGAATGACCATTAAATGCCAGGACCATATGTTGTCTCAAATTTATGTACATATGTATGTATATGCATTTATTAAAAAATAAAACCTAATTTAAATTGGTTCAAAATCTCTATAAAATAATACTACGTAATACTAGTACCAAAAACCATAAATAAAGGAGCAAACTCCCCAAATATGGCATCGAAAATAAACCCCAACAATGTTCTAACAAATTGGAGATCAACATTCGTGCAGCTGCCACAGCAACTACACGTATTACCAGCGCTAAGCCTCACTGTTGGGGTATAACGTAATATGAAATGAAACTCATCAAAATTCCCTTAGACCACAAAACTAAATTGTACAAATCTACTAATTGACTCGAATGATGGTTGTATAACTTCGCTGCCGGATAGAAACCCCCATTTGGTTTCCACTCGCATCCCTTGGAAATAAATAGAGTTTGTTGCGAATAATGTGGAAAAATAAATTTCCAAAGCTGCTGTTGCTGGTTGATGGCTTAGAATTTTAATGTAATTTATTTTTGGTTGCGGCAGAGGCGGAACAGCAAAAGGAGCGCCGTGGCGCGGTGTGGCGCCCAGAAACAAATAAAACATTGGACCAACATAAAAAATTTATATGCAGCGTAATGCCATGGAATATATATGTTCGTATGTACATATATATGTACAATGTACATACATACCCATCGCATAGCCATAGGCCATAGGCCAGGGACTTGGATTGGCCGCTTTGTTAAGCCTTTTGGCCCCCACTCTGCAGAAGCAGGAGCAGCCACCCCTTTTGGAGGAGCAACTTTTAAAGTGTGCAATTTAAATGAAAATTTTCCCGTTCCGAGGCCCCACCGCCGCATTGGGCCGTGTCTTGCCACGCAAGCGGACTAGCAAGTAGCACCATGCCACACCACACACACACACACACATACACCTAAAACTACTTATTTATGAAGCGAATGGGAGAGATGGCATAGGGAAGGGTATAGGGTGGCATAGGGTGGCACCGGGCAGCACAGGGGGTGGCAGCGAGGTAGGTTCTTCTCCCTTTTTGGCTTTGCCAAGTGATTTTATGCTAATATTATGGGTCATTGGGATTTGCGCAGAGCAAAGTGCTTGTTAAACATTTCATTAGACTTAGTGTAAATACCCGCGCGGTTAACAGGACCTCGTAAAGCAAGGACCCTCAGCCCATTCACGCTCACAATCCTTCCTTCACTGTACACACACACACACACACACACAACCCACCCCCCTCCACCCTTCAGTGCTTGTGGCGTGGATCCCAAAAGTTTCCTTTTGAAATTGAAAGTGTTGATGGAGCCAAGCAGCAGCGAGCCCCGTGTCTTGGGTCATATGCTGCCATATGGCGACCATTATACAGTGCGTTTCGTACATATATGTAAATGGCCGTAACCCTAGTAAAGTCTGAATATCTTTTTTAATTCAATATCATAAATTTAGTTATTCTTATTTGATAAAAATAAAAATAATTCACTAAAAGAAACGATATTCAATAATATATATTCACAAATATTTTCAGAATATGATTGAAAAACATTTCCATCGGTTTCCGATTATTTTCAGAAGATATATCCTATATTTCTGGATAAATATTCTTCTTCTAAGATTCCCCAAAACGACTCTTATGGCTATGCCAGGCACCGTACACCCTCTAACCGTCTATCCTCATGTGTATGTAATTATTCAACAGCTGCTGTCAGTCCAAAATAAAAATAAAATGTATCAAAAATAATCAAAAAGAAAAGAAGAGAGGAGCCCAGCCCGAAATATGACTTTCAGTTTAATGCCAAAATCATGTCATCCACAGATGTGACCCACTCTGACCCTCTATCCTACCTATCCCACATATTGCACTACTTTCCGAATATGCTCTAAGTGTATCGCGTATGTATGTGCGTATGTAGCGTGCATATGTACATGTATTTGCACTGTTATATTGGATTCGTGGCCATGTGATGCTGACAGAATGGGTTTTTGATCAACTGGCGACGAGGTCGCTCGAGCGACGCGTCACTCAAAATTCTGCAATTAGTTATTGATAAATCAGAATCTGAGGCATGCGGCATGCGACATGTGGCATGGGGCATTGGAGGCATTGAGACCTGAGAGCATGAATGAAATATGAGAATTGTCACACTTTAAAGCGTTGAATGTTCCTTTTTGCGCTTCTGCAGGAGTGCAGGACTGCGATGATGTTGCTGCCGCTGCTGCTGCTGTCTGCAATAATTGGAAAAATTTCCATTTGTTCTTTTTGTCCTTTGCGCCATATGACAGGAGAGAAAAATAGGGTGGGGCAAACCGGCGTAAAAACTGGACCAGGGAGCAGGACAGGACAGGCGGCTGGGCTAGGCTGGGCTGGGCTGTAGGCCAGAGGCCATGAACAAACGAGGCTGTAGGCTCGCGCGCATTTACCATCTGTCACTCTGGCACTCGTGATGAATGTGTTTGACGTGTGGCTCAATGTGCCACCTCCTCCCGCCCCCGCCCCATTCGACAGAGCACCCATCAGAGCCCGTCAGCCATCGGTGGCGGAGCACTCGCCCTCGTGGAGATCCTTCACCATACCGCATGACGTTGCATACTTTGCGGCGCTGCCGCCCAGTGAATAATGTGCGTCAGAGTCGTGGCCCGTCGATGCCTGGCAAATCTTAATGATTCCGCTGGCAAATTGCGCACAATATATCCCCAATGTGGCAGCCCTGGGATAGAGAGTTTTGCACTAGAGACTTGGAGCTTAATAAAAAGTACATTATTAATTTCATTTTATGTTTCATTTCAGAACTGACAATTCTCCCAAGGAGAGCGGGCCAGTCACTGCCAATCCACTGCCGTCTCTTCTAAAAGCTCACTGCCAAAAGTGTTCATACAATTCTCGATCGAAATGTTTGCCGCCGAATGCCTGCTGCTGGGTGCCTGCCTCCTGCTGGCACTCTCCACTCGACAGATATGTGCCATGACCGAGGAGCTATCGCCAGGTAAGTTTCTATAGGGTATATCTCTAATTCCCGTTCTGCACACCTGATTAAAGTCTTGTTCTTCTGCTGCATTATGCAGAAAGAAATCGCAACACGAAGAACGCTGCATACACACACAGACCGAACATACAGAACACACAGAACACACAGAGAACACACAGAGAGTATGTCGCAATCAATAATGCAAATTTATGCGCTCCTCAATGCTGGGATGGCAACTCAATCAGCGAACTAGTTGCACGGATTATAAATAAACAATGGACAGGAGTTCTCGAAGGCAAGCAAAACCCTGCCTAGCTCCTAGTAAGGAGCATCAATTTTAATTATGCAAATGTCCGAATGAGACTTCAAGCCACATTTTAGGATCTCACTTCGCATTCAACCCAAATCATGGACATACAATCCAATTGGCTTAAAGCTCATTATAACTGTATTAGCATTTTGGCCAAAACTGTCCGTCAGTTGGCCAGAAAGCCACTCCATTATAAGTAGACAACAACAGCAGCATCACAGCACCAGCAGCATCAGCAGTAGCATTAGTATTACCATATCTTACGACTGTGGCAGTACCTGGAATTAAAAAAACTCACACATAATGATGGACAAAACAGATGAAGTTCTGTCCCCCACTGCAGGGCCACAACGGAAGAGAAAAAGAGTCAGCACACAGAGCATTTTTTAGGTGTTTTCTTATTGTCCTTCCTTCTGCCTGTTACAAATATCCTTGGCAATCGAGGATACCCAAAATACTGCTGGATATAGAAAGTAAAATTTTCAATTTTCCCTGTGGCCCGATGGATGGAAAATCTCCTGCAAATGATGATGAATGTGCCCTGACTGTGACCCAAATAAATTTGTCAATTTATCATTTGCCTAAAATAAGATGACATTGGTTCTGGGCTCCAGCATCCTTGATGCTGGATGCTGGCTCTGTCATTGGATTTATGGCCCCTCCCCCCTCTTGCGCTGGGTCTCCCTTCCAGTGAAATCAACAATTGTCTGGGATTGTCTCAAATATTTGAAAATTTCTTTGCTTCTAAAGCTTACACACGCATGGAAATGCGAGCATGTATCTGCATCTCTGTATCCTGTGTATCTTTGATTCAGAATTGTTCGTGCGGTAGGGCTTCGTATTGTATAAAGAACAGCAGCAGCAGGCGCAGGATCAAGTGTGTGTGTGTTGTGTGTGTGGGTGGGGATAAGTGTCGGCTTATGCTTCTTGTTAAACAATAATAATTGCAAATCAAGTTAGAGAAACCCATTCTTTGCCCTCGTATCCCACAGGCACTTGATAATATTTTGTGGTTTCTTGGTTCGTGGTTTTGATTTGAATGAAAACAACATTGTCCGTGTGGTGTTGTGTTGTGTAGTGTAGTGTTTAGTGTCGAGAGCACTCGAGAGCTAATCGAATCAAAGCCCAAACACACACACACTCGCAAACTTTCTGAGGATGACATCCTCTCAAGTGCTGCCTGGCACACACTCCACTGCACTGCACACTCCTCGCTCCATGGAGCAACGAAAGTTTTCATTAAAACTTTCTTTGTGCAGCGCTTTCTTTATGCAACATGTTATACGAGTGTAAGCACTCGTCTTCTTCTTTTGGGCTAACAACTTTTGCGGTTATCTATCAAATTAGTGAATAACTCACTTGACTGCATTAATATTACTTTCCCCCGCTCACGGCATTTGTGTTATTCTTTTTTATTCGTTATTTATTAATGATCTATTACAAAAGCGGGGACAATTTGATGCAGAGGAGGACTCAAGATGATTTTCGTAAAAAAAATTCTCTTGAAAATAAAACCAAAACAAATGAAAATTAATGACTAGAAGAGAGCAATCTGAAAAGGGAACAGAGCGAGAGAGAGAGAGTAAGAGAGAGCTTTGTTTTAGTGAATGGATGGACACAATGCAACGGCACTTGAACGATGAAGGGTACAGCGACGCCTGAGAGAATGAGACAACCAATGTGGTCCATCCCGTCCCCACCCGCCGCCTTTGCACCGTGTTCCGTTATATTATTATTAATGAGGAGTACGGAAAAAAGGTGAGCCATAGCGCACCTTTTGCGCGCTGCTGTGGAAAAAGGAATGGGAAATGGGGAATGTGACGAGGGGATAATGGAAAATGTTTGCGATGATTACGATATTCAGAGAGAGAGATGGGGAGATGGGGAGAATGAGTGCCCGTAGCAGACAGCTTATTATCATGTTGGCAATAATAAAAGGGAATTATTAATATAACAAAAGACAAATGACTGAAATCGAGTTTGAAATGACTCCAAAAGGAGGGCCACAAGTTTTTGGGTTGGGGGCTCTTTTTAGGGGTTGGCGCTCTGCTCAAATGACAAAAAGGGAGACACAGACACACACACAGTGGCAGGGGACAGCGGACAGGGGGGACATATCCATCGCATTCCCTTCCTCAGCAACAGACTCTGTGAAAAGACAAACGGCATCGGTCATGGCCTCTCCTGACACTGGGACTCTCGACACAGCCTTGGCTTTGACCCTTGTGGCAGGCAGGCAGCAGGAGCAGCAGCAGCAGCAGTATTGTCAATGTGGTTTCCCTTTATATGTATTCTCTTGTGAAAGGACCAAAGGATGCGACAGCCTCTCCACAGCACTTCTCTGCTTGTTTTGGGGGTTGACAAAAGGTCAGAAATACATTATGTGCTAATGCAAAGTCCATGTTAATAAATGTTGATTGAAATAATGATGATTAATATTTTGCATTTTGACATTTTGGCTTCCAGCTTCCGACTTCCGGCTTGCGGTTATGTCCCCGTCCCGTCCCAAACCCACTCGCCCACCTCTTTACCACCTCCCCCCCACAACAATAGTTCTCGCTTAGAGCCATTATCATTTATTTTGTGTGTGTTTTGGTTCGCAAATTGAAAAAATCCTTTTGTTTGCCATTTTCCGCTCCTCAAGTTGATTTATTGTTTGTGCACAATTATTCCCCGAGGAGGCAGACGCAGACGCAGCCGCAACCATGTCGTCTTTAGAGTCTACGAATACTCTCTCCTTGTACCCTGTACCCGTAGTGAGCGAGGGTATATCATATCATAGTACATATCATGTACATCTCGGAGTCTGTTATTAGAAACAGCAATCGAATATGGTAAAGTGGGTAATACTGGGTATCCCACTGTCGAGGCACTCGACTATTGCCTCTTTTTTTTTTGTTGCTCTGTCTATTCCTATACTTTCAGTGCGACAACAATTTATAGCCGTAAATTCTTTAGAGCTGAAGCGATATGTATAGAGGGTCGGGGGAGGGAGTTGGGAGGGCATGAGACACCTGACATCCATGTGCCTCTCACATATTCGAATTTTCATTCTTTCTTTTTTTTTTGTTTCTTTTGCAATTTCATGTTTTATTTAGTGCATTTTACTTGCCTTCCCACAATCCACACACCCTCCAAAGCACAAGGCACTGCTTCTGCAACGGAGCCAATAATTCCCCAGCTTCCACCTTTTATCTCTCCTCCATTTCCACCAATTTACCCCCACACTACACCCTCTCTGTGTGTGTGTGTGTGTGTTTTGTGCACGCTGCATTGGCATTTTTCGATTATTGGTTTTCTTTCATTTGATTGCACATTTACACATTTTTGGTTTGTTTTCTTTTGGCGTCCACCTTCTATTTTTCTTTCCCTTTTTTTTTTTGCACTCAGGTTTGCTTGCGGCACACAAAATTTCAAACGTGTTCCATACCCTGGCGAATGGAGAGTATTTGTTTTGTAGACTTGTAAAAGAGAAAGGGCTTCTAACTCAATTTTAAAATAAGTCTTGTCTTACAGATAAAGCAAAATAATTATATTCAATTATAGACATTATGTTGGCCTTCAAATAAGTTGACGAATAATTTCCAAATAGCGATTTATGCTGACGCCAAAAATATAAAGTCCTCTAAAGTTGAAATCTTAAAAACTTTGTTGAAGTAATTATAGATGTTTTTTAGTTTCCACAACTTAGTTGAATTTTGTTCTACTGAAAGTTGTATCTCTTGAAACTGTAGGGTATGTGCTTTCTAGGGTATGTGCTACTAGATCAGCCCCAAGGTTTCTTTGGTTTTTGTTTTTTGCTGTTGTTCCAAGCTGTGATTTTATTTGTAGAATTTTTTGTTTTGTTGCTTCTGCTATTTTCTAATGCTTTTCTCCCTGTTCCATCCTTTTCTCTTCCTGCTCTTACACCCTTTTTCGCTCTTTTTCTCCCTCTCTCTCGCTCTATGTCACTCCTTTTTTGGGGGTACTCTGCTGACGCTGTCAAGTGTTTTGTCGCTTGTCAACGATTTCTCGCCAAACTTCCGCAAAAGCCAAAAAATGCTTGCCAAATCGGTTTGAAACCATGTACATGTATGGTGCATGTGTGTGTGTGCTTGTGTTTGTGTTTGGCAATTGCAATTTTGGGATATTTATTGCAAAATGCAGTGACTGTAAAAAAATCCCCATGAAAGAGTGAAAGATACATAGCACATGTAGAGAGGTTACCCATTTCATAGCAGACTCCTCTAATTGGGCACTTTGTAGCCCAACGGGGTAAGGGGCTGTGGGGAGGGTACTGTGATCCTGGCAAAATGTTACATGTTATTAAATTAAGGCCAGACGTAGAGCGCTTTGCATACGAAAAGTGACAGTAAGTGCACCAGTTTTACCCTCCCCTCCCATTTCCCACCACAGAGCACAGAATGTTAGTCAACCCCATGGACCAACCAGGGTGGAGAAGCAGGCAAAACAGAAGCGGGAACTGGTGCAAGAGCTGTGGCTTAAAAGCCTTGTCATGTTTGCTTAACATTCATTTTTTACCCCCACCGAAGACCGTTTAATTGTGTTAGTGAGCGTTTTATTATGGCACGGAGAGGAGTCCCCTGGACCATAACCACGACTCCTGCTCATGCTCCTGCTCATGCTCCTGCGCCTTCCCCTCACCATACTCAAACCATAGCCACAGTCCTGCAAATTGTCCCTGACATCTGTCCCGTGTAGGGAAATAAATTGAAAGCGTCGCGCGCGCGTTTGCATAGAGCCAAAGTGTTTTTCTGCAAAAATTTGTCAAACAAAAAAATTAATAAAAAGATTTAATGAGTCATTTGTGTAATGCCCGCAGGCAGATGATGAAAATTTCCCGTAGAAACAACAAAACAACAACTTTTGTACAAGCATTTCACAGTTCCTGTTCCTGTTCCTGTGGCTCCAGCCTGTCGTGGCACTTCAAAGAGAACCCCTCCAATTCCCCTTTTTCCCTGGAGTGGATTTCAATTTGAACTTTGGGGAAAATGCCTTGCGGGCTATGGCACATGGTATGATAATTATTATGGATTTTGTCTTATAATTATGCATAGTGGGATAAAGAGGGTCTCAGACCTAAGATCTAAGATCCAACTGTATCCTGGGCTTGGCTCCAAAACAAGAGTGCACTCTCTCGCTCTCCCTCTCTCAGTAGCTCTGTGGGAAAACTTTTCAGTCATGTCCTGGCAGCAAATATAGCAAATAAACAGAAATAAAGAGCAGGAATACAGTTCAAGAGGAGTAAGTGAGGAGACCCATCCAGACAGTTTGATGGAAATTGTTGGGCAAGAAGCTCAGGCAACAACAATAGAACAGAACATACAAAATACTTTTGGGAATCAACACCAGAGCAAACAACACTCGCACACACATGAGGAGATACTGTATCTGTATGTCTATTCGGTTGAGAGACAGCAACGTTAGAGGAGACGGAGACACATACAACATGGGGCGGCAGAAGCATTAGAAGATACTCCAGGAGGCTGAGATAGATGTGCGGATGCAGAGCATTGCAGAATTAGAGTAGCGCAAAAAGCGAAAAGAGAGCTGGGCAAAAGGCAAATGAGCCAGAGACACGTACACGGGGAAGCTGGAGGTTGCCCAGAGGAGATACACACAGTTACTTAGCACGTCAATTGCATGTGGCATGTGGCATGTGGATATACACTCCCAAGTGGCAATTCCAATTTCAACTCCAACTTCAACTGAAAAACTTGAAAACTGAAGCTGAAATCGTTCAAATTATATGAAGGATGCATGCATGTACATACAAATGTACTTCCGTAGGATGCATTGGGGCATGGCGAAGAAGAGCTTCTGTTAAACGTAAACGTCAAGTGGCCAATAGTCCAGCGCAGAGTGCCCTTCTTCATCTCTGCGTGCCCTCGTCACTGCTTCGTTACGTTTTCAACAGCAACAGCAAGTTCTCTGCACTTTTTGTTGTCCCAGCAAACTGTGTGACTGTAAATCAGGTGACTGTAAATTGATAACACTTAACATGCAACCCAACCCCCATCTACTGCTTATTTGCACTTGACTATCGAGAGCAAGCAGTTCGTTTCCCCGTTTTGCACTCGATTCTCCTGCTATCAAGCAGTAAAGTCGGATTAAGCAAACAGTCGACAATGCAGTGAATATATATTTCCATTAATACTTTTTCTTATTTCTGCTGTTTTCAATCAGTTTATACCCGTATGTTGTGCAGTTGCAAATGCAGTACCCTTTCATGCTAATTCTGCTTAATATCTCCTGTTGAAATGCAATAAACTGCTTGTTGTTTTTTTCATCATTAGTCTGCTCTCCACCCACATCGAACCAATTTTAATGCGCTTAATTTTTAACAAATATTCAGAAACCTGGTCTTCCTACAACTCTCGGTTGCAACTTAGTAAGCCTACTTACTTAATGATGGGCAACAAAGGGAGCAATCCATTGTTTGTACAATGGAACAATCAGACAGAAGTAACAATAACAGTCGCTGCTGCTGCTGCTGCTGCTCCTCCTCCTTCTTTCGTGCCACTGCTGCTCCTGCGTCTGCGACTTTCGATTCAAGGCGGAGGAATCTGTGTTTGCACTTCGTATTTGTGTTTGTGCAATTAATAATGCCCTGAAAGTCTGAAAGGAATAGAGCCGCTACTCCACCGAAAACAAAGTCGTTTCATAATTTTCAGACTTTCGCCTCTTCTGCTAATGAGAGGAATGGGGCATGGCCATGGCATCGGAATGGAATAGGAAATGGCGGAAGATGGCATGGGCATGGGCATTGGCATTGGCAGCACAGACAATGGTCAATGGTTATCCTTTCAAGAGCATCTCAAATATGCAAATATCTCAAAACTAAATTTAACTCTCGAGAAATGTTTAACTTTTGCTGAAATCTGACATAATGAAAGGGGAATTACATAAATGAAGAGTGAGAGAGAGAGAGAGAGAGAGAGAGAGCTGGAAGACAGAATACAGCACAATCAATTAGGGGCACAGTGGCCAGTGGCCATGCATGCCCCCCATAGTATGATTTGGAAAATGTAATAAACTTGAGTATGCATGCTGCAATATATATATTTGCATAAATGCAACCATACAACATGCAACATCAGCAGCAGCAGCTCAACGGCAGCATGGCAGCATAGCAGCAGGAACCATGCCACAATGACATAACGGAAACAGGAAATGCAAATGTCTCGCAAGAGCGGAAATCTATTTCAATAAACTTGCGACACTGATAAATTATTAAATCTGACATTTTCCAGTAGTTGCCGTTGCCATTTCCCTTGATGTTGCATGCTGCACGATGTATGCTGTATGCTGTATGCTGCATGCTGCAGTTGAAGCTTTTGCAAAATTCAATTATCCCAACTGTTGACAAGGAGGCCAGGGCTCCTGTTTCGGTTGCTGCTCCAGAGAATTCCTCAAATCCGTGACAAACAAGAGGCAATCAACGGAATAAACCCATCCATCTATAGATACATCTCTGCCACACATAACAGAACTGTGGGCCTCAGCATGTTGCAACCTTTCGACGTGCAACGTTCTACGTGCAACTGTGGGCCTCATCGACAGGCCTCAGCTTTTCTGATGTCGAGACTTTGACAGTTGGAATTAAAAAATTCTTCTTCGTTTCCCTGATTTATGCCTTCGGTGCGTAGAACAAGGACCAACAGAGCAGCACCAGCACCAGGACACCCCAAAAGCGAATTCCTCTCCTCTCTGAAAAACCTATGTGTCTGTTATTCGTTGTGGGTTTCGGTTCTGTTTCTGATGTTAACAAAGAGAAGGCGTCGAGTAGGGGGCACAGAGGCAGAGGCAGAGAATGTTGAATGTTGCGAGCAGCAAGAGAAAACGTTGCACAGGCCAAAGTTTTTAGTCCAGGTTTTTGCTCTGATGACATGCGGCTTTCTCTGCGGTTTCTGGACCCAGCAGAACTGAAAGCTTTGCTGTGGTCGCCGCCGTAGCTAAATGATAAAATTAATCGTATTTTTTTTTCTGTTCTGCTCTACGTTTACCTGGCACTCTAATAATTAACAGGGTAAGGAGGCCTATCCAGACACACTAATTATGGAAAATTATTCACAGATAAATAGACTATGTTCACTGTATTTTTGCTACCAATATTCAAATTAAATTTCCATCTGTTTTGCCTCTAATTTTGTATTAATATTTTGTTAGTTTTTAAAGGTACTCACATAGTCGAGCACACAATTGAGCACTCTTATTGTGGATACATTTTCGCACTGCCCAAGCTGCTAGTGACATTGCTGTGTGTGTTTGTGGCAAAGGATTCAGTGGGTGTGTTTAACACTTTAAAGCTTTTAAATTTTTGGGCGGCCGCTGCACTAGTCTGCTTCTAGTCTGTTGCATGCATTCAAAAGGTTTCTGCTGTGAACGATTTCGCGTTCGTGTTCCGCTTTGTTTCTTCAAAATTGCAAATGCAACGAATTTTACACCGTCTGCTGCATTCGCATTTGCATTTTCAGAGTCGCAGTAGTCGCCGGTCGGTCCCATTGAGTGACACAATATAAATCCGAAAGTAGTTGGTATTCCCCTCGAAAATGCTTTTTTAATTATGCTCCGCACACAGATGGAGGCTAGACAGAGAGTTGGGTGGGGAAGAAGAGCAGGGAAGAGCGGAGGAAAAGAGTCAACTGTACTCAAGTTTTGTTTGCAGACGAGTTAGACGTTTGATGCTCTGCCAACCCCGACCCGACAACAACGACGAGGACGACGACTTCCTGACTAGTCGGATGTCTGTCCTCCGGACTCTCTCCCTCTCTCTCTCTCCTGCCCCCCCATTATTTTTCTGGCTAGACAAGATTTGCTTATCTACGGCATACAGCTGTGTGTGTGTGTGTGTGTGTGTTTTGTTGGCGTTTTTCTTGTGACTTTTGTTGTTATCGCATTGTTTCTTAAGCTGGTTGCTGTGACAGGCGTCGCGACGCCACACCACACCAAAAATCTCTGTCATTCATGCATGAGGCCGATCTTCAAGATTCACTGCATACTTGATGTGTACTCGCACTAATGTATTGACTTTGAGGATCGTCAAGGGCTCTGCTTTAACTACAGTTTCGTTTCCTATTCAATACTTAACCCCACACTGGCACACGCATCTAGTATGCAATGCAAATACATGCAATTATTACACTGCTTTTGTGGTTTTTGCGAGAGCTTGTCATTATGCAAAATATGTTGCATTATTTATGGCATAAACACAGGCGCTAACGTTGCATGTCAGGCAAAAGTTGTATTTGGAACATAAATGCAAACAAAACAATGGAGCAAGGAGCAAAGGAGCACAGGAGCACAGGAACAACAATGTGCAACACACAATTGGTGCCGCACTTAAAATTAATTGAACTTGAAACAAGTGGAGTCGCCGCCGCTGCCACAGGCCCCAAACTCATGAGAAATTCTGTGGTCGAGAGCCAAGAGGGCAAAAACTTTTAGCCACACAACACACGCTCACACGAACAACACACACACACACCTATACACACTATTTTTGTTGCACTTGTAGAAAAGCTTTCATTAGTACTGGCCGGCCAAGTTTTCGGTCCTAGATTGTATGCCCTACCCTACCAGAGTATATTATGCACTTAAGCAGATTTTTGGAACATAGAGAAGGAGATTTATCATGACTCTATATATGTATATGTGTCTCCAAGGGTATCAAATCCTTCGACTCCTGAGACCTGAGGCTGTCCATCTAGTTCGGTGCTATGTTGCCTGGGCGACAGTTTACTTACATTTATTTCTTCTTTTTTTTTTTTTGTTGGTCAAGTTTCAACGGCAAACTTAATATTTAGTGCCATTTGCTTGCACTGACAGTTTCCAGAAGTCAAATCCCTCTTGTTGTTGGTCAGTAGCACTGGTTCTTGCCATTCGCTTGGCTTTCCTGTCCCTGCGAACCAGTTGGGTGGTGGTGGCAGAAGAAAAGTGCATTGAAATCTTTGTGGAAGTAACTTGAGCAAGCCAACTTGCACATAACAAAAGCGAACCAACACAACAACAGGCTAACAGGCCAAAGAACAGGACAACAAATGGTTTTTATCGCTTTTTGCCTTCTGCCCCCCCCCCTACTGTGCTATAGCTGTAGTTGTAGTTGTTGTTTGTGCTGGTTATTTGTCCAACTTTTTCTATATAATGCATGGAAAGTTGTTTGGTTGTTTGGCTGTTGGCCGACTGCTGGCTGCTGACAGGGCCAAAAGGACAATAACAACAATGTTTGCGGTTAAACAAGTTTTCATGTTTTATTTGGCATAATGAAAATGCTATTTAAGGACTCTTTTCTGGATTTTCCCACGCTTTACGACACTCTCTCTCTCTCTCTCTCTCACTTTTGTCGTCAAGGTATATAAAATGAAGGGTTTGACAGTTTGTGCTGCACTTACTAAAGTCTATAGCGCTCTCTTAGACTTCCTTGCCTGATATTTAACATACTATTTTTTGTTTCCTCTCTCTCAGAAAGCTTAAAGTATTAAAAAACCATTCCCAATTATGCTCCGAGATGTAGCGGTGTGGAAGGGCGAAAGTCGGAGGGCAAGAAAAACTAAACACAACTAACAACATTGTCTGTCGTTACAA
This sequence comes from Drosophila obscura, assembly GCF_018151105.1. Classification (NCBI taxonomy): domain Eukaryota; kingdom Metazoa; phylum Arthropoda; class Insecta; order Diptera; family Drosophilidae; genus Drosophila; species Drosophila obscura. Next base: position 7,025,581 of record NW_024542774.1, on the reverse strand, counting down.
GGGGGCTGCCATTTTATATTCGTGGTTGTGTGTGTGTGTTGTGCCATTGTTTGTGTACGTGTCAAAGCATACGCGTTGTGCAAAGTGCGCTAAATTAAGCTGTCATTAAGGACTTAATTAAAGTCCTTTGTTGAAAGTTGACATTGTGTGAAAGAAACGTTTTCGAAAACAAACGACAATGACAACGTTGCTGTTGCTGCTGCTGCTGATGCTGCACTTGAAAGGCTCTACCACCCAAAAAAAAAGGAAACGAAAACATCAAAGCATCTACAAAAGCAGAAACAACAATAACAACGAGATCATGTGGGCGAGTGAATGTGTGCGAGAGTGGGCGGCAAGGTTTTCTTTTTTGGCAAGGTAAGGCAGTCCGACTGACACGCAGCAAGGTTTCAAAGCACCCACAACAACAATAAAAACTATTGCCTATTGCCGTGTGACACAAACAGATCAAGGAATAGAGGGTGGCAAAACCCTTAATGCGTTACCTTCCATTTAATATACCTTGGAAGGCGAACATTCGGCAAAGTCGAAGCGTGTGTCTGTGTGTGTGCTCAACATGTGTCAAAATTTTCAACAGTATCATGGAACGAGAAACAAACACGCTGCAAGTGCTTGGATTCTGTAGAGTGCGGGTGTCGAGGGGGGGCTACTGTGAAAACTCATTAGCAGACAAACACAGTAAGAGAAAGGGAGAGAGAGAGAGAGAGAGAGGAGGCTAGAGGCAGACAACAGACAGTGGCATGAAGAGACGAAACACAGGTTTCGCACACAAGATCCCGACCTGCCTGTCCGCCACACCCCCTTCACCGACAACCATTGACAATTGCAAATATCCCGACTGTGTGTGAGAGCGGGGCAGAGAGGTTCAAAGACACGAAAGAAGAGAGGCACATTTCGAATGGAAACATAACCAACTTGCTTTTTAATTAAATATTTTGGTATTCTATTCTGCCACAAGCGCAGACAAGACACGGAAACAGACGACGTTGTCAGTGTCTGCAACAAACAACACCCAAGTCCCAAGTGCACCCAGAGACAGTCAAACTGGGTTTAATTGCCGCCCTGGGGAACGAATCTCTTGTCTGTCTGTGCACTTACCTGTGATGTGAGCCTTGCTTAGCTAAGCAAATGTTTAGCTATTTCCAAAATTGTCCACAACAAAAGCCGTCGGCGGGCCGAAATTAATCAAAATCACATTTTCTGCACGAGTTTGCGGTAAAATTGAAAACAACGACGCCACCAGATAACTAACGGGTTTTGCACTCACAATCAACCGATAAATTCATTCGATCGCCTCTTGAACGCGTTAGTGTTTTATATTTCGCCCTAGCGCATTTCTCACGGCTGCGTTTTGGATAACACTGATCGCGCTTAACATGAATGCGTTGGCTCGCTGGAATGTGATACAAACGAAGCAACAAACCGCTGTTAAAGTGCTGGTTTACCGCGTCGTCTTCTTTTGTTTTATTTCCGCTGTTTTTTTGTTACATTGAAATCGAATTCTCGTGCACGGTACTTTGTTTGTTAATAAAAATTCAAGTGTTCTCAATGGCTTGGGGTGGGTGTGCATTTGTGTGTTCAATATTCAATTCAAATATCTGCAAAAGAAACTCTAAGTGTGTATCTCTGGCATTTTTGGTGCCATTTAACATTGCGTTACACATGAATAGATAGGCGATGGTACTTCTCTGTGTATGTGTGCGTGCGAGTGCAAGTGAATGCAAATCTGACCTGCACTGAGTCTCTACCCTCTCGCAGAGCAATGCGTGGAGCAATATTTGCAGATTAATCATTAATTAAACAAAGTTTGTGCAGAACAAAGTGGAACAATGCTTTTATTGCCATTTTATTATTAAACCATTGTCTCGGCGTGGCTCTTGTTTACCGTTTCGCTCTGGTGTTTCTTGTATCGCTCGCCCGCTCCCACATATGGTAAAAGAAGCGCGAGTTAAAGAATTCTCTCTCGTTTTTTCTGTTGGGAGTTTTCTTTCTCCTTTTCTCCTGCGTGGGCATAAACCTGTTTCTGTTGCTGTTTCGCTTGAGCCTCATCGAACATATTCGATCAATTGTCGAATCGAATTGAAAATTGAATACACACACACGCCGCGCGACAAACTGTAAAAATGCATTACTTTGCATGTGTGAGAGTGCAATGTATACATAATTAATCCAAACGAAATTCGTACCCTATCATCCGCCCACAGCCCCCCGGGAAGCATGGCAACCAGAAATTCGTTTTAAAATCCATTTGCGATCCCCGCGCTATTGCTGCCCGCAACGGCAGTGAAACCAATTCAATCGAAATTGCCGCAAAAGTGTGTAAAAATAATACAACCTAAGTGCGTTAACAGTTATTCGCATAAAAACGAGAGTCGCTTTTTTCGGCTGCTCTTCCGTGCACTAACGGTAAAATCAACAAGCAGTGTCAGCCCTTGCTCTCCCGCTCTCACCACCCAATAATCCCCAATTGAGGTTTTCTGTGGAGGGAGCCAAGCCATGCTGCCACTCCTTCTTCTGACCCCACTGCTGGCGGCACTACTGACCAGCAGTGTGAGCGAGACGGCCGCCGACTACGAGAACACCTGGAATTTCTACTACGAGCGTCCCTGCTGCGCCGGCAATGATCAGCCCAACGGCCATGGAAAGCACAACAGAGGTAAAAATCCGAACCCCATTTCAATGCCATTTCGAATGTCGCACCAAAGTACAGATATACCCATCACCTGATTCTCAATAGAAGAGAATAAAGCACGGTTTTATTAGATTATCTTTAAGAATAAATGAGGTAGAACTGCGTCTAGGAGTTACAAACATCATGCCAAAGCCTATAGGCTATAGGTACTGCGGGTACTGTGGGTATTGTGGGAGGGGCCGTAAAAAAAGATGATACCGAAACCATCAAAAAATAAAGCATTCAATTCATGTACAGATATGGCGTTTTTTTCTGAACAGCGACAAATATTATTTTTCAATTTCTGTGGCAAAAACAATTTGTAATTTATTTGCCATAATATTCTCTCGCCTGTTCTTTGTATTTTTGTTATTTATTGTATTTCTCTTTGATTCGATTCGAATACGAATGCAACTACTGCTTTTTTGTCCCTTTTGTTGTTGGCTTGCAGCCGTATTACTCATAATTTGCATATTAATGCATTCGATGTTGAATATTATTCGAATGGTTGTAAAATTGCGTGTGGTGGCTATTGATATGCATATTTCCCATTTAAACAAATACCAATAATGTAATCATATTTTAAGCACATATGCATCCCCATAATCCCGCACAGATAAGTCCCTGAATGATATATGATAGACTCCTTAATGCTCTCACCCAAATGAATATTAATACATAATTTTAAAGTCAAAATTTGCCAGCCTAGCCACCACAAGCTTTGGTCTTCTCTGGATTGATGCTTGACCAGTTTATTGAGTCATTAAGTCATTAAATTTATTCAAATTTTAGCCATGAGAAATCTGAAGCTGTTCTCTTGTCTTCTGTCTATTGTTTTTTTGGTATTTTCTTGTGGCATGTTCTGAGGGTGAAACATGTTTGGTTTGCTTAATAATCTTTTGGCCAAAAATAATTCATCATTTTGACGTTTTTTGATTGAAAAGTTCTACCCAGAGTTCAATGAATTCCGCATAAAACAAAAGAATCATGAAATATGGGGAAAAGGCTTAAAGAGGGGCAGGAAGATGGCGAAACATAGACATTTCTAGACATCATCGTTCTCTTTTTTTGGGGCTGTGAATCAACAAAACTGATAGAGAACATATCGTATGGGAAGCTCCACCGAGTGGTTTTCTTTGTAGTAGAGCTAAAGGGAGCAGGGATCAGTCATTATGCAGGCAGTAAAAAATAAAGGCCATTTTACTTTGTGCCTCCTTCATTGAGTCCAACCTCTTTGCTGTAGTGTGCAGCACTGCGTATCATGCGAGACCAGGCGAGCTTGGAAACTGAGCCACCCAAATCATGTCAGCGACACTTTTCAAAATTAAAAGTTTCTCGCGAAATTGATTTTCACTACAATGGCGAGTCCACACCTCTCATAGCTTAACGATGATGAGGTGTGAGACTTTGTGCCGTCTGTCCAGTGTGAGTCCAGTATGAGAGAGAAAGAGAAAAATTGAAACAGAGAACACCCGCCCATAGATCGTGTAGTACAGTTTTAATGAAATTTTGCCGTTAAGAGTGATACCTTGCGCATACAAGAAAAAAGAATCCCAACATTGTGGGGAAAGGCTTAAAGGGCGGACAGAAGATAGAGAGAGATAAAATGTTGTATAAAATATTTAAATCCCATTTTGTGTGGCAAGCAAGTCCTTGTGTTGTGCTGCATGAACATCGGACCATAGACCCGTAAACATTTTCTAATAGTTCACGTTTCAGAATGCTGGTCAGGAATGGGTACTCCCTCCTGCCCCTGCCTCTCGATTGCTGCTGTTCCTTCTGGAGGCAGTGTATAAGTGCAGCATAAAACTTCACGTGCCGACAACAACTTTGGTCCTTGGCCGCATGTTGCACTGTAAACTCAATAGCTAAGCACTTGCCCCAAAGGAAACGTGAGGCGATTAGAGAAGCGTTCAAACTGTTGTTTTGCGCATACTTTTCAAGAATACCATAGCAAGGGTGTGCGTGTGTGTTTGTGTGTGTGTATAGGAGGAATAAGGATCGATTGGAATGTGTTGGAGAGGGACCAGCATAGTGCAAATTAAAGCAAAGGACTGCACCAGATGCACTTACTTCCCCATGTCCCCCTGAAGCGATGATCCTCAAGCAACTATAAATTAAATGCCAGCCAAAACCACAAAACACGCACACACACAACAACAACAAAAATATACTCTAAAATGTCAACCATAAATTCCCCAGTAGATTTGGTAAATTTATATTTTGTTTATCCACCGAAAAGAAATGTGCATGAAAAAAAGCGTTTGTTTTATTGATTTAAAATAAATTAATTGCATTTCCTCGTTTGGGGAATGAATACGAAATTTATGTCTCTCTTTGGTGCAGCGGTTAGAAAGAGGGAAAGGTATTGGGCTCCCTCTCTCGCTCTCTCTCTCTCTCCCACCACTTCATTTGTTGAGTCAGCGGTTTGACAGATGTTTTTTTTTGCGGCCACTCCTCTTCCCACTCTTTCGCTCTGTTCTATTTTTATATGGCATTGTCTGTGTCTGCTTCTTCTCTCGTTCTTCTGTTCCGATGTGATTCCCACTTCTTTTCTGATTGTTATCTCGTTTTTTCATCTCCTTTCTTTGCCTGCCTGCTGGTTGAATGATGTGTGAATGACTTCATTATGAGGGACAGTCCAAGAATTGACTCGGCCGATCGGCAGGTAGACAAAACAAGGATGATGTACAAATGCTTGTCTAACTGTAGTTCCTACAGGAACGTAAAAGAGAATCGGAACGAACGGAATACAGTTTTAGATGAACTGACGCCGAAATGGTTTAACATTAACTCTAAAATCACTTCTATTAAAGGTTAAATTAACTAAAAAATTTAGTAAATTATGAGTTAGGAGTAATGAGTTTTCAATGCTTATAAAACTAAATAGTTTCAGATTCTTCGATGACCTTTTGTTGTCCTCGTAAACTGTATTATGGTTCCGCTGATGACGAAACTTGAAATACTTAAAGTTTTAAATAAACCGTACTGCAATACAGTTGAAAATGGATTGCTGTCGATGTTGTCTGTGCAAAAAAAAACTGTAATATTGTGTGTGCTAAATCCGAAAACTGTACAGTTTGGTCTTCCTTAAAGCGATTTCTGTGACTATTTCGCTATATAAATTTAAATTTTTCGATAATGCAATCAGAGAATGGAAAACTATTGTCCGAACTGTAAAGTAGTTGACAGGCTTTCGAGTAAAAGTATTTTTTTAAGCACAGTCCAACCGCGTGTTCTGTCATTTGTTGTGCATGTCAAACTGTCGCAGTCTCGCACTGGACGACTGACCCACAAGCGAAATGAGAAAAGCGATAATTGAAATGGCGTATTCGGTGGCCAATCGCTTCCTCTCCAATCACTTCCATTACGGACTTTTCATCATCATGCAGCCCATGTCAAAGGCTGTTTCACAGTTTGTGTGCCACAGATTCACTCCTGCATTAAGCCCCACCCGTTTGCTGTTATGTAGAATCATCGTCCTGGTCCTGGAATTTTCCCTGCTTTTAATTCTGTCCCTTGAGGGCCCTGGAAACTGTGAAAACTGTGCCTGGAGGCCCACCCAAATCATGTTAGCGCAGCTCTTATCACAATGGAAACGAAATTGAATTTCAATGCAATGCCATGGCCTGTCGACACCTCTCCATGGATGGGGGTGTGGCTTAATAACGCTGCTGTGTCAGTGGCACAGAGAGATAGAGCGTGAGAGAACACAAGTGCCAGGTGCCAGGTGGCAGGTGGCAACATCATTAAAAGTATGTTTAAACTTTAAAGAGTCGACTCTCTTTCCAAGTTTTAGTTGAGCATCAAACGGAAAGAAAATCACGTTCCACATCGGACTTTTCCCCCCTCAAAGCAGCATGCAACTTTTGCCCGACTTTGTCCACTACTTGCCGCCGCAATCTCCTATCCGAATGTTGCAACAAGAACACTTGCAAATACAAGTTATATAACATTCGATTCGATAAGAACCCGGAGTCCCGGGGTTGCTCCTCCGTTTTTCTGCTGATTAACGAAGAGGAAGTCCAACTTATCGCTTGATTCTGAATGTTGGGGTAGGGGGAGGAAGCTCTAGAGGAAACCGATAGAAAGAGAGAGGAGGGAGGGAGAGAGAGAGATTGCAAAAGCAATTAACAGGCAACAACTGCCTGTGTGTTTGTGGGTGTGACAGAATGCAATCAATCAACTGTAAATGCATTTATGCCACAGATTTTGTCATTTTGCGTCTAATTCAATCACCATCCAAAATTGACACAAACAAACGCAACTAATGTTAATTTCCATTTATGCCATCCATTTTAAGGTGAAATTGAATTAAGTTTTCGTGCAAGCTTGTGTCTGCCACAGTCTTTGCGTTGATGTGTGTGTGTGTGTCCGTAATTGACTTAAGTCTTAACTTAATTCTAAAGACCATAATTTGCATACTCCTTATGCTAACATCCGACGCTTAACTACACAATTTTGCACAGCCACACACTTGCATTTCAATGTGTTGTAACAGTTGCAAAACAGTGGCCACAGAATGTTTAACCTGCCACAAACATGGCTACCAAACGGAACTACCCTTTAGCTTTCGGGTAACGAATATTTTTGTGTACCCTTTAGATCACACGGGTGGGCACAAGCAAGACCCAAGAATAATATACAAAAAGTAAATACATGTCGTGTGCATGACGATGTCATTTGTCACTGCTTCTCAATCGATTTCTCCGTCTTACTGCTTCTATGGGAAATATACACATAGCCATGTTTACCATGTGGTGCAGGTATCTTTTATTAAAGTATCTTTAAAACATAAAAGAAACCATAGTTCTATGGGGCCACGACTTTTTTTGGGGTATTAAAATGGGAGCTACTATTGCAACCGTTTATGCCGCACCACTCCTCACACATGAAGGAGATCATCAAATGGAGCTGCACTAAAACCCACTCTGCAGCACTCTGCACCGCCAATGCACACACACAAACACGCACACACACACACACACCCTCTCGAAACACTCAAAAGTGAAACATTTACCGCATCCGCATTTTGTTTGGGGCACTGTCCAGGGGCATGCTCCACCTCTTGCTGCTGTTTTTGGTCCTCTCGTGTCCTGTCTAGTGCTGTTTTGACTGCTCTTTTGATGCTTTTTTACGAGTGCAGTGCGCTGCTCGTGCCGTGTTATTTTAGTTCCTTTTTTTGTATCATTTTTAGCATTTTGCAACACAAAATGAACTCTTGCCACAGCCACTGCCACAGAGCCATGCCACTACTGCTGCTGCTGCGGCTTCTGCTGCTGCTGCAATAAAGTGAACTAAATTGAGTTGAAAATATTTTGCAACACCAACTGGAGGCTCCTCCGCTTCGCACTGCAGTGAAAATTAAAGCAAAAGCCAAAGCCTGGGGGGCAGTCAGAGTACAGTGAGGACAATAAGTATATTTACCATGCATATGCGCTTCAATTAAATACACACATACGCAGAGAATCGGAAGGAGACTACCACCGACCCCCACCCCTCGAGTGGGGGTGAATTGTTGTGTTGTGCAAATGAAATGGTATCCACTTTTGGGTGAGCTTTTGCCTCTTCCATGGTGGGACAGAGAAGCTTGGGGCACAGGTGTAGACGTCTAGACGTACAGGCTTTTGGAGTGCTTAGATGGTGTTGCACGTTGTGTGCTGTCTGTGAGGAAAGGGGCAAAGAACGGAAAACCACAAGTTCTTATAATTAGCAAGAAGGGAAATTCCAAAGCAAAAGCAGGGAAATTGTTGGGAATATACAGTAAAGCCACAGCAGGAGCCTACACTTGATTTATTTCCCAAAAACACAAATATTTAACAGAGAAGTGCAGTGGCAACATTTGCGTATAATTCAAGAGATTTATCTGCGCATCATTGGAAAAATTAAGTGCAAAAAATTAATACTTGCAGAAGTTCTTGGAAAGCTATGTAGATATTTTCTGATATTGAAATAAATGTATTCCTTTTATATTTGCTTTCTACGACACTCTGCTTAAAATGATAATTAAGAGAAGGAAATTTAAAGGTTTATTGCCAACGCTACCGCCTACTCAGTTGATGCCTGGCCTCATTTGATGCCACATTTACATACCTTATAGCTCTCCTTAAATCATGAATTTCCTCATTTGATGCCACACATATGTATGTATGTATGTATGTATGTATGAGATGTACGAATGTAAATGTAGCGGTAAACGGGACGCAACCCTTGAGATGCTGTCATCATTTGGGGTCCAAGTTTATGGTGACATTTCAAAGGTGAATAATGTCAGGCCAGGACCAGGGCCAGGGCTCTGTACCTGCAACTGACAGGGTGTCCTGGCGCACATCTGTGCATGTGTGTGGCCCCGGAGGCACAGTCCACCCAATGGTATGAGTGGGTGGCAGGACATTAAATTTACAATATGTTCATTGCAATTCGGCGTAAGCCGCTCCCCGCTGCAGCCTCACCGTCTCTCCATTTGATTTGATAATAACGGGATTTTTTTCTTTTTGAGAAAATGTCATTTTCTCTCCTGAAGAAATTGATTTAACGACATTTGCCCCCGCGGTTCTACTGACACGTGGGAGGCTGATGGCGGGTGGCAAGGAGACTGGAGGCTGCTCGTAAAACGCATATTTATGAAGAGCATAAAAATTATTGACATATCCATATGAGGATACGGAGAATCGGCTCGAGGTTTGAGAGTCATAAATGCTTATACGCATAAGCACTCACCCCCCTCCCAACAACAACAAAAATAAAGAAAATTGCCAAACAAAAAAAAAACGAATATAAAATTTGGCGTTTTTTTTTTCTTGTTTTTTTTTCTTCTGCTGGCTTTATTCTCAAAGGCAGCTCGTAAATGCAATTTGATTTTGATTGGACTCTGGATTAAAACCAAATAAAGTTCAAGACTTTGAAGAGTAAATGGGAAATTTTGAAAGGATTTTAACAGGCACTTTCTTTTTTTTTGTGGGAGGAGGTTTGAGTATACCTTAATAATTTACAATTGGAGAAAAAAGTATATGTAGGCACAAATATAAGGAAAAATGTTCCTTTAAGATAAGCAAGAGTAGGAACAATGCGAGCCTTTAAGCCTTCATTGGGGACTACCAAAATTTAATATTCGCCAGCACTTGGTCCCACGCCACATCGCGTAACTTCCAAACAGTGTCAGAATCAATGGAAAACCATTAATTTGAATATTAATATCTGGATGGAAAGGCCAGATTCCGGCAGAATCTATGCTATCCATTGAATGTGTGTAAAAAGGAGTATCTTAAAGACTTTTGCACGATTCCTTCATTGGTTTCCTTTCAAAAAAACCCTCTAACCAGTGTTTATAGTGAAATTATACTTTGAACGTTTAAGAGTTACAAAAATTGAATGCCGGATGTAATCTTTAACTTTGAACAACCCTCTCTCGATATGCGATGTCCCTTTTCGCCAATCGTCTGACACATAAAATAACCAGAGAAGCACATCCTTTGGGCCATCAATTTTATGTTAATATTTAGCATATTTTTATGGGCTTAATCCAGTCATGAAATTGTGGCAATATGTTTTTACTGGCTGCCGATGACAATTGGTAGTGGCCTTTGGCCCAGTCCGCACGACTCCATAAACCAATGGCTTTCTGTTCGTTGGGGACAGGCAGAGATTCAAACCATTTACCATGGAACACTACGAATTGACTTGTGGATTACCAATTTCTGAATTGCTTGCAATTATTTGCTGGCGGCCCGCCGCCATAAGTATATTCCAACGGGCATATTCCATATAGTTTATGATGTTGTTTTGTTTGTGTGTGTGTGTGTGTGTGTGTGTGTGTGTTTTATTCCTAAATAAATTTCCTTTAAATATTCATGTGGTATGAAAATCTGCGCAAAGTTTGGCAGAAATGAAGGAATAACCAGCGAGGAGGAAAAGGAAAAGTTCGACAGGAATTTCCAGTACGAGTACAATAAAAATATGTACAAAAGCATTTCAAGCGTACACAAGTCGACTTCCTGTTTGGCAAGGACATGGACATTCTATACGAATCCATGCACAAACATGGCATATACACGCACGGGTGTGGGGTGGTGGGGTGAGGGGGACAGGACATGTTCCGTGGACTGAACTTCTATTGTAGTTGTTCCCTGTCCTGTCCCCTGGCCTATGGCTTTCCTTCCCCTTTTCCTCTGCTTATGCCGCACACAAAAATATTCACTGGGAAATCGGAAATCAAAAATAGCTACAGTTGTGTTTCCCGGGTTTGCCCACCCACTTGCCATGCCTGCGGACTGGTTGGGTGGCTTTCCTTTCGGTATTTACATATTCCATTGTTGAGCAGAGGAGGGAGCATGAGTGCATAAATCGGATGACTGTTGTCGGGGTTCGGAGGAGGTCCTGCGCATTTCTGATCTCTCTGTCAAACTTTTGGCCATTGTCCGGCAGGGTGGAATGTGTGATGGGTGTGTGGTTTGTCGAGGGGGTCATCCATATTCCTTTCTTAGACATTTGACACTTTACCCAAAGACATTTCATCTCATCTCATGAGCAGTTATTAATTGCTTAAGAAATACTATATCAGAGAGCACTGATGAGTGACAGCCAATCGATGGGTGGATGGGGCGGATGAGAAATATAAATTAGTTTAATTAAATAATTGTTTGTTCAGCATTTTGGACACACACGCACACACACATCCTGCCCTCCCGCCCAGACATAGCGACGTCATTGAAATTAACATAATACTCGTACAATACTCATAATTAATGGGCTTTTCTTTTTCGGAGAGGGGACCGAGTACTGGGCTTCCTGCTTGCTTATTTTCCGCTTTGCTTTGCGGAAAAACTTGAATCTAAATAAACACAAGAAAATGTTATCCAAAAATGTCATTTGATTGAAATGGGATATCTATGGACGTCCACAGTATCTGCAACTCTCTGGCAATGTTTTGTCTGTGGTCCTGTTCACACAGTGCTGACCCTCTCTCTCCGGTCCTGCCTTGAGTATTTTTCCCGGAATGAAAAACTTTGTTGACACTATCTGCAGACCGTGCTACCAAGGGCCTTTCTCCCCTCTGTGTGCTGTCTGTTGTCGTTTCACTTAAGCAAAATTTCTTTTGCAAATATTGAATTTACTTAACGGAAATGTTTTCCAATTTTCTTCATTCTAACTGTCTCACTTTCTCTCTCTCTCTGATTTTTGCTCTATTGCAGATCATGTGCGGGAGTTCACATGCGGCAGACTGTATTATCGCACATTCCATATGAACGAGGATCGGGATTCGCTCTATGTGGGAGCCATGTAAGTATTTAACTAGAAACAGCAATTGAAATTCCTGAAAATTATTACTACAGTGCGTTTTATGGTTGAATTTAAAGCTGTCGTATCGATATATCGATAAAGCTATACTTATCGATTATTAATCCGATATATTTGTGATTTAAAGCTCAAAATGTGTCTTTAAGTTCTTTAAACTTATTGAGAAATTTTGGAAGGAGGCGATTAAGACTTATGTGATCTGCGCCTTACATCATTGAAACGCACTGTATTCCCATTAGAGCTGGAAACATAATCTATGACATATTTTTAGCAACTAACAATTTTTCCTTTCAACTTTTCCCGTTTTTTTTTTTTATTAATTCTTTTGTCTTTTCCAGGGATCGCGTATTCCGTTTGAACTTGCAGAATATCTCCTCATCCTATTGTGATGTAAGTACAGCAGCTAAATGCTAACCATTATTTGTTTTTCTTTTGCGGATACACAATCGGAGTAAAATATACATTAAATATGATAATCCTAGAGCAGCACCAAGCGGGCGGGGGTGGGGTTGATGTTCCTCCCAAAGGTGGCCAGCTGGTGGCTGGGGTCAAGCCACAAATCTATTGTGACAGTTGGGAGCGGGTGGCAAGCCCCCCAGAATCGGGACAAGCTTTTAGGCAAAACAACAACAACAACTTTTGGGGTTTGGCGGATTCATTATGCGCCACTCTACTCAATCCCGGTAACTGTCTGTGTGTGTGTGTGTTGTGTGTGTGTGAGTGCCTCTGAGAGGAGTGTATCTGTGTGTATTACCATAGTTTCCAAATGGCCGCTAAGCTGCCTTGCTGCAGCCTTTTGTGGCCATAAAGCGTCACATCTAAACGTTGTCAACACAATGCACAGGCTTAGCAGCCTTTTAGGCGCACTTCAAATGACGACAAAAAGAGAGAACGAGAACATCTCCACAAATCTTCGATTCCCCAAGCGACAGCACACAACAACCAACAACCATGTTTCTTTTAGTTTAACCCACACAAAAAGGCCGCCCAGAAAAAAAAGGGACTAAAAAACATATTTAATATGCACTCTTGTCCATGGCATTATGTTCTCTCTCTCTGTCGCTGTTGTATTCCCAGGCTTCCACACAGGTTTATGCGTTGCCCGGAGATCAGATCAAAATCAGAGAGAGAGAGAAATTGTGTGTGCCACGAAACTTGCCACAACATTTTCCGGTGGCAATTCGATTACAGGAAGTGCGATGTGCGCCCCTGCTTACGTACATATGTACAATGTGTATATGTTTTTCGGGCTGTTTATGAATTTATGACTTACAAAAGTTTGTTTTATGAGCCAGAGACAAGACACACCTGACTGGTATACCGCTCGCTCCGCACCATTTCGGACTCGTAAAACTCTAAGAGGTTATATATTCTTACAGGAGGAAGGCAAAGGATCTTCCCCATCCATGCGGATACGTCAATATATTTTATGCGGTTAAGTGCGAATACCCCTCGCCAGGGGCATCATTTGGTTTTTTCTTTTTTGGCCTATACGCGAGGGCTCTCCTGTTGCTGCTTCAGACTTCATCTCAGGCTCCTTCCCACCTCTCCTGCTCCTGCTCCTGCACCTGTGCCGCCATTCTGTTCCTCCTACCCATCCACTGGTGCTGTTGCTGCTGCTCCTTCGGCCCGAACGCTGCGCTGCTCTGCTCCTGCTTTATGCGCCAAATGCAAATTCAACTAAATAATACATGATTTTGGTTTTATATGAACGCTCTGCTGTGACTGCCTGCCTCTTAGGTGGGTGGGTGGTTTGGTGTGGGTAGTGGTTCCTTGGGTAAATGGGTGGCTCGTTCGGTTTGCAGGATGCTCTGACGGTTAGTCCTAGGAGGCTGGTGCGTGAATATATTTCGTGTGAGTGTGTGCTGTGGGGGGGTGGTAACATTACGTGATTTATAAATAAATTTAGTTGAAAGCATTTCTGAAGGTGCCACGGACTGGTGCTAGTTGTAGTTTATGCCACATGTATGCCATACGGCAAAGGAGCACAGCCAGCCCCCAGTCTGCCGCCACACTTTGCAATATACGAGTATGTGTATATTTTTCATTCATTTGGAGGGGAAATTGAATTTTTGAATTGATTGCACGTGAGCTCTTAACTAATGGCTAATGTCTGCCGATTGAACTACATTTCGGTTGCTCTAGAACTTTTTGATTATTTACCTGTACATACGAGTATTATATCTTTATTTTTATGCCTCTAATTACAGCGCGATGTGATCAACCTGGAGCCCACACGCGATGATGTTGTCAGTTGTGTATCCAAGGGAAAGAGTCAGGTATGTATGGGCCTAGTGACACCCAAGAGTCCCCATTAAAGTCTCTTACAGAAGCGTTTAATAGTTGAAGTTTCATCTGGCGCTAAAGTTAACTTATAGCACAGTTCCATAAGCAACAGATTCACCTGCCCGAATGAATATTATTCGTAAAAAAAAATGTGTCGAAATTTGTACGCGATAAATGTGGTCGAATGTGCAAATATCTATAAATACGGATTACGAATTGAGTTCATTCCCTAAAAATGATTATCAACTCAACAAATAACCAATTTCAATCTATAATCCTTTAAGAATTGGGTCAGTTATCGACAACAGCAGTCGCCAGTCCCCCAACGATAATTTGTACACTTTTGTAAAGCACTGAAGCAACAAAACTATTGAGATGCATTATAGAAATCACATACCCGTGTGAAGATATTTTGCCGTAACTCGATTTTTCTATTTTAAAGCCAAAGAAGAAATTCCATGGACTTGTGCAATGTGTGGGGGGCGGACTCTGCTTTAGCTGCTGCTGCTGCTGCTGCTGTTGCAACTCGTTTATAATGTGACAGCAAATCCTTTCATTTGAAATCAATTTCAAGTTATTCGTGGCAGTGGCAGTGCCAGGAGTGCCAGCAGCAGTAGCACACACACACACACACACACATTGGAATCCTGCTTAAGTCATCATAAAGCTGCTGTGCTAGGTCTCTCTCTTTCTCCCTCTCTCTCTCTCTGTACATCTCTGTGGCAGTAATTTCAGCAGGGATGCCACTTGCCATTGTTGCCGCTGCTGCTGGCCCCCTTGTGGCACCTCCTCTAATGCCTCCCAGTGGTGCCTCTTCTGGTGTCCCCATTCGCGTTGCATTGTTGCCAATTGATTTAGCTTCGGCAGCGACGCGTGCTATTGCAATTTGTGCGCTCCGTTCTTGCCACAAAATTCGCTGCACTCACGCACACGGGGGCGATGCAACAATTTTGACATTGCTGCGATTGTGTGCCAAAACAGATGATGCCACGGCACAATAAATTGGAAATTCTCCAACCCTATACCACCCCCCCTAAAACCCACAACATTGTCAAATTGCCTTCCTCTATGTCGACTAGATATAGCGGATACTTCTCTGAGGTACTATAATCGATATCTTTTTGCAGGTTTTCGATTGCAAAAATCACGTGCGCGTCATACAGTCAATGGAGCAGGGCGATAGGCTCTATGTGTGCGGCACCAATGCCCACAATCCCAAGGATTACGTTATCTATGTAAGTTGCACACACACACACACACACGCAGTCGATGGCTGGATGGATGGATAGAAGAAGCCAAAAGCCAAGAGCAATTCCCCATTCATGAGCTAAGAGTGGAAGCCGTTGAGTGAATGGCAAAGTATTGCCTCTGACAGTTGCCTTTAGATGGCAATCAACAGTTGCTCCTGGAGAGCAATCTACCGATAGACTGAAGCGTGGTCTATTCATGCATAGATAAAACATCTAATCCAAAGGCCATCTACTGCAAACACAGACACACACAGCCACCGCCAAAAGATACATTTTATCTCATTTATTTTCCCCTCAGTCGAATTTAACTCATTTGCCCCGCTCCGAGTATGTGATTGGTGTGGGCTTGGGCATTGCCAAGTGTCCCTACGATCCCTTGGACAATTCAACGGCCATTTATGTGGAGAATGGTAATCCGGGTGGTCTGCCGGGACTGGTAAGTGTGCAAAACTCTTGTCGGAAAATTTAGAGTTGCATTCTTCTTCATCTTTATCTGCAGTACTCGGGCACCAATGCGGAGTTCACCAAAGCGGATACCGTCATCTTCCGCACAGATCTATACAATACATCGGCCAAGCGGTTGGAGTATAAATTTAAGAGGACTTTGAAATACGATTCCAAATGGTTGGACAGTAAGTATATCACTCACAGTTTTACTCACAATTCATTCATTTATTTTTTTTTCGATCAGCGTCCAAGAATTTATTTGTAATTTCCAGCGAACAAACACACAAATCGAAATCTTTCTCTAACCATATTTTCCGTTTCTTTTCTTACCCTTTATAGAACCTAATTTTGTGGGATCCTTTGACATTGGCGACTACGTGTATTTCTTTTTCCGGGAAACGGCCGTGGAGTATATCAACTGTGGAAAGGCCGTGTACTCGCGCATCGCTCGTGTCTGCAAGAAGGATGTCGGTGGCAAGAATCTGCTGGCCCACAACTGGGCCACATATCTGAAGGCCCGTCTCAACTGCAGCATCTCCGGGGAGTTCCCATTCTACTTCAACGAGATCCAGTCGGTGTACCAGCTGCCATCGGACAAGACCCGCTTCTATGCCACCTTCACGACCAGCACCAATGGCCTGATTGGATCGGCCGTCTGCAGTTTTCACATTAACGAGATTCAAGCTGCCTTCAATGGTAAGCTCTCGTAACGGAATCGGGATTTGGTTATCTGGAAATCTGCTTAACTGTGGGGAGAGATGGCGATGGCGATCCTGTCAACGTTTCGCCTTGCATTGACGTGCAATTTTCTCCATTGTCCATTTGTCTGTCCGGCAACTGCAAAAGGGGATTGCTTTCCAGAATGCAAATGGAAATGGAAAACGACAAATGCAACTTATTGGCAAATTTTATTTTGCAATCTACACATTTGTTTCATATATGTCCCACGTACCCGCCGTCGCCCCCTGCCGCTGCCCCTGCCTCTGCCTCTACTCCGACTGCGATGCCATTTCCCTCTTCGTTGAGTGTTTTGTAATTTCAGTGGAGTCGAATCGACTCGAGTCTCGGCGGCGCTCTCCCCCTTCGTGTGGATCCTTTTGCCGTGTGCGCAACATAAATCGCATTAGAAAATCCATTTGAATGGATTATTGCCACACATACACATACATACATGTAGATGGGTGGCCCCACTGCCTCCACTGACAGCTTAGTGGCAAGCGGGGCACAGCTGACACCTTTGCTCGTCGTAGATTTAAATCTTCAATTGCAGCGCTCCCACGGCCCCTTCCAATATATATATCCCACTATATGTATTTGTACAATTGTTTTTTTTTTTTTTTTGCTCACTTTTTCCGCACAGGTAAATTTAAGGAGCAATCCTCATCGAATTCCGCATGGCTGCCGGTCCTCAATTCACGTGTGCCCGAGCCCAGGCCCGGTACTTGCGTCAACGATACATCAAATCTGCCAGATACAGTACTGAATTTCATCAGATCCCATCCGCTCATGGACAAAGCCGTAAATCATGAGCACAACAATCCTGTCTATTATAAAAGGGATTTGGTCTTCACCAAGCTCGTCGTCGACAAGTGAGTAATGCCACAAATATTCCTCAGAGTTTTTGGTGGGGATGTGCCCCAGAACGTTTGATGTTCAGAGTAAAATAAGTCGTCGAGAAATGTGAGAGCTGCTAGAAATTCGATTTCCCATTGATTAAAACAAATTTATAGAAATAAAATTTAGAATTTAGAATCTGAAACATTATTTATACTATCAATTAACAGATCTTATAGATTATACACTTTTTGACACAATTACGATTCACATTCGATTGCTATGAAAGAAATGCTTGAGAGAGAATTTATGTCTTAAATTAAATGTCTTAAGAATTTTCTAAATTTTATTAGAAAAATGTTCTAGCAAAAAGTGAAAGGTGAAGCAAAGAAAGCGTTGAATGGTTTAACAGGTGCCAACACTTTCATATTTATATACCTCGGCCTATTTCCACTTTCCATTCCTGCCAGCACAAGCCACAAGGATGATTCAAGTTTAAAGCGCTTTTTAGAATGTTTAAATTTCAGTTAATAATCACTTAATCACACGAGGAGAGGAGTCCACTTTTGGGACTCATAAAGGAAAAGCTCATAAGTAAATAAGCTGCTTAAAAAGTGAACTATTTACATGCAATATAGAAGGGTGTAGCTTGGGAGTAATCAACCAGATTAAAACT
The DNA here is from genome assembly GCF_018151105.1 of Drosophila obscura. Classification (NCBI taxonomy): domain Eukaryota; kingdom Metazoa; phylum Arthropoda; class Insecta; order Diptera; family Drosophilidae; genus Drosophila; species Drosophila obscura. Next base: position 7,007,400 of record NW_024542774.1, on the reverse strand, counting down.
CCTGTTCAATATGTATTTTTTTGTTGTTGCAGAATTAAAATCGATATACTCAACCAGGAATACATTGTTTACTATGTGGGCACCAATCTGGGTCGCATTTACAAAATCGTGCAGTATTACCGGAACGGGGAGTCGCTCTCCAAGCTGCTGGACATTTTTGAGGTGGCCCCCAATGAGGCCATTCAGGTGATGGAAATCAGTCAGACACGTAAGAGCCTCTACATCGGCACCGATCACCGCATCAAGCAAATCGATTTGGCCATGTGCAATCGTCGTTACGACAATTGCTTCCGGTGTGTCCGTGATCCGTACTGCGGCTGGGACAAGGAGGCCAATACGTGCCGTCCCTACGAGCTGGATCTGCTGCAGGTGAGTCGCGGGGGGAGTGTGGCCCGAAATCAAATGACATGTGATTCTGACATCTGACATCCCCCCCTCCCACAGGATGTGGCCAATGAGACGAGCGACATTTGTGACTCGAGTGTCCTAAAGAAGAAGATTGTGGTGACCTACGGCCAGAGCGTGCATCTGGGATGCTTTGTCAAAATCCCCGAGGTACTGAAGAACGAACAGGTGACCTGGTATCATCACTCCAAGGACAAGGGACGGTAAGACTTTCGATTTATTGTGGTTTTTTTTTTTGACTACTGACTTGATGACTTCTACGATTTGCAGCTATGAGATCCATTATTCACCCACAAAGTACATTGAGACGACGGAACGGGGACTGGTTGTGGTGTCAGTGAATGAGGCCGATGGCGGACGCTACGACTGCCATTTGGGTGGCTCCCTGCTCTGCAGCTACAACATCACAGTGGATGCCCACAGGTAAGTAGAGGGCATTTTCGTAATTATGCGCTCATTATAATCTCATTTTTTTGTGTTTCCCCCTCGCCGTTTGGCACAGATGCACTCCGCCGAACAAGAGCAATGACTATCAGAAAATCTACTCGGATTGGTGTCACGAGTTTGAAAAGTACAAGACGGCCATGAAGTCCTGGGAAAAGAAGCAAGCGGTAAGTGATAATGAGACACCCCCCGCATGGTTGTGGACTCGGGGCGACAGGTTTATGGTCCGAGGCAGACACATGCCATAATAAATGATTTCAGTGGCAATTATTTTAATAGCCCTCGGGCCATGTCCAAACGACGTCAAATCACAAAAACGAAGGGAAAATAAAAAAACGGTGTAAGGTAGTTAAGTTATCATTATCGAACACACCACCGAACATACCAAACCACCCCACCTGTGGTGTCGGGGTGTCGGTGGTGTGTGACCCAAATGCATGATAATTGCCTTCTTGGGTGGGAGATGCATTGGAAATGTAATTAAAATGCAATCACTTAGGGTCCACCCCATCGTTTCACCTATTGGAAGCAATCAAAAATCAATATACCTACATATGTATATCCATGACAAAACCACACATCTAATTGTTACTTTACCCTTGTTCTATCCGTAATAGCAATGCTCGACGCGACAGAACTTTAGCAGCAATCAGCATCCGAATGAGATCTTCCGCAAGCCCAATGTCTGATATCATGAGGAAAGTTTCATACTCAATATGCCGCCATCGAGCATATCGTCCAAACAGTTTTAGTAAATCGAATGCCGCCGCAGCCGGAGAGGATTATAATATGCCACGCACACACGCATACAATTGCAACACACAAGGACTTTCACCGTATCATCAGCACATCATCATAGACATATATTCAATTCAGAAATGAACACAAACATGAAAAAAACACTTCCTAATAATTAATGCATTTACAGAGGCATTTACAATGCACTCGACTTAGGCTTAGACTATAGCGGGTATTAATCGTATCAACTTCCATTGAGTGCATTTCGTCAGCAAAACCCACACTCTACACAAGACATTTAATATAAATTATAGTACATATAAATACATAAATACAGCCCATAGTTAGCTACAAAACAATTGCCGCGCATACGCACAAACGGAGCATTGAGCATTGAGCATTTTTAAGCATTACTCGTACTCTCGTATATGTACTCGTATAACCATAGTAATCGATCGATTTAGTACAGATACAGAATTTTTCAAACGCATATGGAAACCAAACCTCTAATGTAATCGAAGAAGCAATGTGATGTTAAGTTTTGATAAATTTATGAACTGCCCAATTGCAAAATAATCACAATACAAAATACAATCTAAAGTAAACCATATTTAAACATAAAAGTTGTACACACACAGATTGCAATTGCGAATACGAATACGATGACAATTCAAAAGTTATAGTTATATATCTCTATGTAAGCCTCGAAATCACAAGCAATACTCGCCTAATGTGCATCAAAATATTTAAACTCAAATCGAATCGAATCAGTCCATAGCTTATACATATAAATGAAATACTTACAACATAACGTAATAATCGCATTGAACAAAACTTAAGATTACATCGAATTATATGCCTGTGTATTGTATGTGTATGTGTACTCCTGTGAACATTTTCATTTTACCTTCCTTCCTTCCATCTTGCCCCCCAAAAACAAAATAAGATACGAATTTTTTGATTTTTAGTCTTCTACAAATTTATTCAGACATAATTAATGTACTTAAGGTAATTTGCGAACAAAAATCTTTAGTTTTTAAGCGTTTAGTTGTAACAAAAATACGTTTTAATAAAAAATTATCAAAAATTATATTAGAATCTGTTATTTGATGGCGGTTATATTAAGGAGGATGGAGGATGGAAATAACTTAAATTGAATTCTGAATCAGCATTCCGACTACCGCAAAATTGAATGTAATGATAAAGAATAATACCCCCCACACGTTAAATGAATGTATTGATTGATGGATGATGAGTGGGGAGGCTGCAAAATACCTGGCAAATAGCAGTCAAATGAAAATGCATAATAATTTCATTTTCATTGCAATTGTTCTTATCTACGAACACATTGCATAATTCCAGACGAATGCGCATAGACAAATGTTAAGTCTAAATCAAATACTTTGCACTATTCAACTTGGGCAAATATTTTACAACATTCAGCAGGAAGCTGGCCGAAGGACAAAACTAACAGTACGAACGGCCCTATCCTTTCATCTGTGTGCATGGGGTGGGTGGACAATGTGAACAAAGTTTGTTCGTGTGTGTGTTTTGGCCTGCCCTTTGGGTCAGGTCAAGCGTAAAGGCGAGAAATAAGCAAATTTCCAATTTAGTTTTCGTTCACCTTGCCCAAAGCCAGCAGGCAAACATTCGTCTGAGCAGAGGAGTGGCCCTGGACAGATTTTGCATATTCCAGCGCTTATGCGACACTTAATTGAATTCGAAAGATAAGCAAGAGCATACTTTTCAATTACAGATTGTCTGCCCGCAGACAAAGTGGAATTAAAGTGCAGCAATTTTACATAATTCCTATTCCAATACCAGTATCCTGGCATAGTATCTGCCGCTGCTCCTACGGCTGCGCTGTTCCCACCTTAATTAGTTATGCAACACCAAAAATTAAGCTTAATTAGCGATGGCCCACTGGTTTGGAAAATTAATTATTTCCATTCGCTGCCATTATCGCTGTGCACTTGTCCAGGCCAGGCGCGGTCCGGTCCCAGGCCCAGGCCCAGTCCCGTTGACTACTTAATTGAAATTCATATACATTTTTTTCCACCTTTTTCCTCCTTCTTGTTGTCACTATTATATGTACGAGTACTTTAGTGATGCGCTCTCGCCAAGGGTATTTATTATAAATCCAGAGCAGGACCATGATGGAGGTGGTGGATCTTTGAGATACGGCTTAATAACGACTGTCTTAGAGATTGTAAGCAAAAGCATCATGGAATGAATGGGACCATTGTATCCTAGCCCCCAGCCCCCCCTATACTTCCCTGCAACTTTCCCTAAGCCTCTTCATTTCTGTAACTTTCTGTACAAGCAAACATAATGTGTTTTATGCCTGATCCTAGCAGTTCTTGGTTTAGATTTCTGACTTCTCAATAGGGGGCCGATGCCAGCATAACTATTCAGTAGAGACTGTCGAACGGAACACAACGTATACCGTAACATAAATACAAATTTTATTGTAAATTTTTCGTATCACGTAAAATCTGTAGCGTCGCCCAACAAAATTTCTAGTTAGCCAAATTCAACGTTTTATTTTTAGTTCCGTTTTTAAATTTTGGTTTATTTAAAACGCGTTTCGAAAATGCCTTCATTTCGCGATCTATTTCTGTTGCGTTCGGCCAGCCGGTTGCTCACGTACAAAAAACCCATCCGCGTGGTCGCGCACTGCCTTCGAACGTATGCGACCAAGTGCAAGAAGCCCAAGGGCGTGGTCGTCGGCGTCTACAAAAGGGACAGCGACAAGCCGGCAAAGATCACGGAGAGTGCCGTCACCCTGGACGACTCGGTGGGCGGTAAGGTGGTGCAGTGGATCCGTGAGCGTAACATGGACGGCAGCCCGGGCAAGGGTCTGCTGTTTAGCGGCATCGAGGGCGAATTCCAGGCGATTGCCGTCGTAGGTCTCGGTGACTACGATGCCGCCTTCGACGAGGAGGAGGAATTGGATATGGGCATGGAGAATGTCCGTGTGGCCGCCGGTGCTGGCGCACGCGCCCTGCAGCTGCAGGGAATGCACGAGGTGTATGTGGATGGCATGGGCTATCCAGAGCAGGCCGCCGAGGGCGCCTCCTTGGCCGTTTGGCGCTTCAACATGAACAAGAGGAAGAAGAACCGCACACGGACACCCAAGCTGGACATGTACGGCAAGGGGGACCGCGAGGCTTGGACCCGTGGCTTGTTCAAGGCCGAGTCCCAGAATCTGGCCCGTCGCCTCTCCGATATGCCAGCGAACATGATGACCCCGTCCGTGTTCGCCCAGGCCGCCGTCGATGCCCTGTGCCCCTGCGGCGTTACTGTGGAGGTGCGCTCCATGGACTGGATCGAGGACATGGGCATCTCCTCCTTCTTGATGATCGCCAAGGGTTCCTGCGAGCCGCCCCTGATGCTCGAGTGCGCTTACTGCGGCACTGCTCCGGAAGAGAAGTCCGTGCTGCTGCTGGGCCTCGGCTTGACCTTCAACAGTGGCGGCCTCTGCCTCAAGAAGAAGACGGGCATGGACCAGTACCGCGGCGCGTTGGCTGGAGCTGCCGTGTGTGTGGGCGTGCTCCGCGCCGCTTCCGCCCTCTCGCTGCCGATGAACATCTCGGCGATCATCCCACTCTGCGAGCACATGCCCTCCGGCATGGCGGTCAAGTGCGGCGATGTGGTGACCCTGCTGAACGGCATCACCATGGGCGTCAAGGATGTGGGCAAGGCGCCCGTTGTGGTGATGGCCGATCCCCTGCTTTACGGCCAGGCCACGCACAAGCCCAAAATGATCGTTGACATCGGTACGGTGGCCCAAGGCGTTAACTACGGACTCGGCGGCGGGGCAACTGGGCTGTGGACTACGTCCGACTTTGTGCACAAGGAGTTCCGCAAGGCTGGCGGCATAACTGGCGATCGGATCTGGCGCTTCCCGCTCTTCAAGTACTACCACCAGATCGTCACCAAGAACACCACCTACGATCTGAGCAACTGTGGCCGTGGACCGGCCACCTCCTGCCTGGCCGCCGCCATTCTGCGCAGCCTGGTCCCATGCGTTGACTGGGCCCATCTGGACAACCGTGGCACAGGCATGCTGACCACAACCAACCCACTGCCCTACTTGCTGAAGAACCAGATGACCGGCCGCCCCACACGCACAGTCATCCAGTTCCTGTACCAGCTTGCCTGCTCCCAGTCTTAGTCCAAGCTTTTTGATCGCATGTTCTAGAACACATTGTTGTAATTTGGCTTTAAACATCAATGTTAGATCCAACCCAACCCACTGCCGTACCCGCTCAAGCGCCGGTTGACCGGACGCCCCACTCCCAATTCATTACCTGGCCTGCTACCAGTTCTAGTCTAAATTTTGGCTATAATCTTATCAAACACATGTTGTAATAATTTAACTTGAAACATCAATTGTTGTTCAATATCAATATTTATTCCCAATAAATGCATTTGTTGGATGGATCACCCTTCCTATCGATTCCAATGCAACGTAGCTCGTATTCGTTTGCCACAATTTAACTGCATCTATGTATAGATTGATGAACTGAAACTGTTTTCCCATCCACACAGCAGTAGGGTTTTCCCGCCCCTTTCCAATTTGGAACTTAGCTCGCTTCAGCCAACTTACCTGCCAAATCAAAATTTGATTTCCAATTGAATGCGGCCCTCGTATATGTTCGTATAAATATTGCCTGATTTTCCGCAATTCGATTGATTGTCGGCTGCCTGTGCTGGCAGCTGTGCGGATTTGGGTCCTTTGATGTTCGATGTGATTATGTTGACTATAAAACATTTACATTTTGGTTGGGAGTGACACGAAAATTGCTTTGAAGTCAAGTTGGTGTGGGATGCCAATCAATGGCATTAGGTAAATAGCATTATGACGCTGACTTTACCATACATTCCCGTACATATGCACATTCAATCTTGCAAGTATGTACATATGTACATATTTATCTTTTGCTCCTGCAGCACGTTACGGCTAATTACAAACGGAGCACGAAATGGCAAATGTTTCTCTCAATATTTAATTGGTCTCGGATTCCAGGTTTCAGCTGCAGCTACAGCTACAGTTGCGCTGCCAGCTTCAGCTCCAGGTGCTCCTGCTGGTCCGGGGTCCTGGTCCTGGTCTACTACGTGAACGATGAATCCCATTTGACTGGAAGCAACGTAACTGCAGTTGGCAAATGTTGGTAAATGTGGCTTGTTTGCTCTCTCTCTCTGTCTTTTTGTGTTGTGGTCTGTGCGTGTGGATGGTTGTACCTGTACCTACAACGATGTGCAGTCAAATTTAATTTTGCCTTCGAATGTCAAATGGCATACTTCTTGATTATACATAATACTCGTACAAATAGCCTCTGGCTGACTACGGTCGGACCCTTGCACTTACGCACAAATGCACACAAATTAATATTTGTTTAAAGATTTCCCGCCTGCCTGCCCTCCAGTTGCCCGACCAACCTGCCTGACTGCCATTTGGTTACCTTGATTAGCTAATGCTAATTTAGGGATTTGTGCTTTCCCTTCATCTGCTTTCCACCTGCTTTTGTATTCATGCCCAGATTTGGTATTTGAAGTGCTGATTGCGTAGAGGAAATGCATAAGATCCCGGCTATTTGCGGACTCTAGAGGGATTTAATTAGGGATTAAATTCAATACATGGTGAATGAATGTTAAATCGGTGGTTGCTTGACGCATAGAAATAAACCTACTTGGATATTCTCTATAATTAGTAGCCCATTTTCTTCCATTTTCTTGCCAATTCCCTCATTGATACCATTTCAAGTTTCTTCGTTCTTGACTGAGCTCCACAGCCATTCCCCTCATCTGAGGATTCTGTTGCCCTGATTGCCTTTCGCTGAACCCATTGACATTGGCCATTACCCGAGAACAAGAAAAAAATTAAAAAACATAAACGTCTCATTTGAAGACAAAACGGCAATTTGCTCAAGACAACACAGAAAAGGCTGTCCGTGGGTGGTGGGGCGTGGGGTAACAGAACGATACGCTGTGGAGCATGTGGCGGCTTGGGTGGGGGAGGGGGAAACTTGGACACGGACTAAGGAAATGCACGGATTTTATTGCTTATTTGTTAAATGGCTCGAAAAAGTAAATCAAGCGTGATTTTGATACGCCCCAGAGATAACGAATTATACTAGGTAGGTTGCCAGACCCCGCCCGCAACCCCTCACTTTCGACGAGAGAATTTCACCCTGCATACATATGCAAGTAGCTCCGTTTGTTTGTTTTTCTCTGGTATTGTTTTTATTGGTAATTTGGGAGAAAATTCCAAAATTTCGTTGCTTGACTTTTAAGCGCATAAAAATGCCTCAGCTTCAGTGAGTCGCTGGGCGCGCAGACATATCGTCAGCGACACCTGGCGTTTTGTCGTTTTATGAATTAATAAAGACGTCAGGACGGTAAGGATTCCCTTCTCACACAGACCCACCCCACCCACCATCTACCAACCGAAACACACTCACACATTCGGCAAAGTACTGCGTGAGGGGTAGCCGTCTTGTAGCTTATTAAACGTATTTTTACAGCATGCTTTACAAGAATTTTCACTTTATATGCAAACATGTGAAACACTATAAACAAAAGACCCCAATTTGCACACATGCACATACGCACACACACACCCCACACACACAATGTGGCCTCGTGCTTATCCCCCCATATTCTAGGGAAAAAATTCACTTTCTATTAAATTTTACAGTAAACTGAATTTACACCCGCTCCAGCCAAGGAACACACACACACACAGCAGGGTAAAGCGAACGATTTTTGGGGGGAAGCAGCCCAAAGCAGAGAGAAAGAGATGGGAAAGTAGGAAGGTCTTTTCTCATATAAACAGAAAATTGCAGAAAATGGCGACACCTGCTGTTGCAAATTAGAAAAATAAGATGTTTCATAAAAATGAAATGTCAGCTTAAGGGGCGAGCAGCAAAGCCCAAGAAACGAGGGAGCACAGCAGGAACACAGCTACAGCTTCAGCAAGAGGAACAGGAACAGCACTACAAACAATAACAACAGGTGCCAGGAAGAACCCACACAACCAGGAGAAGGAGCATCGCATCCCCTAAATGGAGGAAGGGAAAATCCTTATTCAAATGGCAAGCGAGAAATATGGCAAGCACAAAACGAAAACTTGGCAGGCATGTTTTCATTGGCTTCTGGTACAGTGAAAGCTCTCTTGAGCGAACAGCCGCCGATCTGTGGCGATTAGCTTTAGTCTGCCAGTAAAAATAGTAAATATATAGGTAGCGCAGCAGTATAACAACAGAACCCACCAATCACAAAAATAACAACAAGCTGCAGAAGTACAAGAAACCCACACAATTTTTCGGCCCAAGGTATCAGGCGATCAGAAATGTTAAATGGCAACTTTTATGTTATTTAACAGCATGTTTAATGCGCACAGAATGAGTTTAGCAGCGCGCTGTAGAGATCGGCAGAGCTGACACCATCATTAACATAACAGATCGCCTGGTAACTTCGGTCTGATATCTTCGAGCCGAAGTTTGTTGTTGTTACGATTGCTCAAGCAGTTTCTGTTATTTTTAAACGGTCATTCTGTTTGCGTTCAGTTTAATGTAAGTACAAATTAATGATTCAACCTTGTCTATTGAGATGTAAATAAATAAATGCAAACCTAAATTGCCATAACTCAACCATTTGAGAGCTGTTTACGAGACACCACCGTTGCCCCCAAGTCACCTGCTCACCCAAAGATCTCCCACTGTAATATGACATGGTATACCACTCCCGAATACTCGACTTCTTATCAAACATTTTGCTTACAGCGATTGGGCACAAAAGTCATTTAAAGTTTGCTCCCCAGTTAGTCAGGTTTGCAGGCAGCTCAATGATGCAGGAGCACCAGCAGCAGCAGCAGCAGGATGACGAGAAACAAGAACCAAAACAGGAGCGAAGGGAGCTGGCGATGGAAGAGGAAGAGGAACAGCAGCAGCAGCAGAAGCAGTAAACAAACACAGAGCAAAAGGAAACAAATCTAATAAAATCAGCAGATGATGGTCATTAGACCGAAAAGTAATTTCATTTATTCGCAAACTCGATTTGTTGCTTTGTAGCACGAAGTGCGCACGAGTGGGCTGCCTCTTTCACAGCCACTGCCACTTTTCTGTCCTGGCCTGGCCTGGCCTGGCCAAGGAACTGGCCTGAGTACCGTCCGCTGGCCCGGGCCAAGATAAAGGTCAGAGGGGTCAGTGGAGTTAGAGGGCCAGGGCTAAGCAAGGCAAATCAAAGCAGCGAAGCGTTCAACCAGCGTCGCGCATAAAAACCCAATGGAGGAGGCAACAAACAAGAGGAAGCCAAGGAAAAACAAACAATGCCTGCACCCAGGAGCAGCCCCACATACAGACAATGTGAAACATCACAAAGGCAGGAGAGCATGGAAGCCCACAACATGGGGCAGGAGTTGAAACAGGCGCTTAAACAGGACCTGGAGCAGCAGCAATAACGAAATGTGTTGCTTCCTTATAGATTTCTTAAACAAATTCCAAAGATGCGTCGTTAAAATTTGGCCGCCACTAAAAATCCAAACGGATTAGTGAGGCCAGCTCCATTCCGGCTGTTGGGCTCCATCACGGTCTGCACTCGAAGCCGGTGCCGGTCGGTGCCCAGTGCCCAACGTTTGGGTCGTAAAACTGTTTTGGGGGTACTCAGGCACACATACACCCATACAGCGCCTGGCGCAGGCACACACCTGTAATAATGGTAAAACAATAAAATTCCAACCTCTGCTGCTGCTGCTGCTGCTGCTGTGCTGCACGAAGAAAAAGTTTCTCGCTCTCGAAATTTCAATGGCAAAATCAAATGGACAAAATGTAAATGAAAATGCTTTTAAAATGAAATTTACCGTTACCCAAGAGCTTCATTGTTGCGCAGTATGGAATGGACGCAGGACAGACGACTTCTCTCCTTCGTTTCCTTGCCTCGAACGGAATGGCATTCGGAATGGCACCTAAACGGAAATGAAATTAAGCACAAAATTTTCCATTTGCCAGTTGGTGTTACTGTTTCTGTTTCTGTTCTGTTTCTGCCTTCAGTTTCTGCCTTCAGTTTCGGTCATTACTTTTGCAGAGGCCCGAGTAATTGAAAAATTGAGGCTAAGCTAACTCAGAAGAGCTCACTGGTACAGATCCAGAAATATTGTGTGTTTTTAGAGGAGGCAATGCTAGCCTGGCAAGTTGGTGTTTCTAATCTGACAATGCTATTGATCTCGAGAGAGATAGTACAGGGTTACAGATATCCAGGGGAAGTTCTTTTAAACTTTCTACCGAAAGAAGTTCCAGCGGTAGCACAAGGACAGCACACGAAAATTAATCACAAATTCAACTACGAGTACTAACAGCAGCATTTGCCACTCCACATCCGAAACATTAAGTTGGAATGCCTTTTGGTGTACCGCTTTCATTACGCATGCAGCAAGTGGTCAGCACTCAGGTTGATGTACGAGTGCGGCTGCCAACAAGATCACTCAAAAGGATGCCACACTGCAGCGCCCTCACTTCATGTACTTCATAATTTTTCATGGTCGAATGAAAAAAGTTAGTTTTCCATTTGCAGGAAACTCACACCGCCCACACACACCCCCCACACACACCCCCCACACACACCCCCACACACTTAACTGGCCAATGGAAAAAGTTCTCTCACATGAAATATGACGTTGATGCTGAAGTTTTACTTGCATGTGCGGCTAATGTTTGCAACTGGTAATGTGTGCTGGTCCCTTTGGCAGCATTATTTGATTAGCAATATTTAATGAAATTGTGTTCTCTTTGTCGCATCAAAGTATATGTACATGCCACTCGCATCTGTTTAGCTGGAGTAATCATTCGTGGGGAATGATAATGTTGAAATCCCTGACAATAAGGGGGAACTTTATGCTAACTTTAACTAACTCCTGGCTCATGGCTCCTGGTCTCTGTTCTATGGGGAAAAAGTACATAATTGCATTGGCCGCCTGAAAGGAAATCATTAATGACATACCGCAGCGGGTCAGAGTACAAGAGGGACTGGAAAAGACATCCTTGCATCACATTTTCTGAGCTATTCACGCTTTTCTTGCTCGCTCTTTGGCCCAGGAAAAGCGGTAGACCAGTAAAAACTTAACCCAGGAAAGAAAATCAGAGGATGCAGTAGCTGTGGGGGGGGGCTGGCAAGGAGACGAAATTAAGCTGAACAATATATTTTCTTCGGCAAGTGCAGCGCTTGCCATCGCCCGCGCTCTTATTAGCAGCGTTCTTGTTGCCTCTTTTCGTGCTTTCTCACTTTTTTTTGTTCACTCTCTGAGGCTGATACCCTCTGTATGCCCTCTGTACTTTTAATAGATTTTTCCACGTATATTTTTCTGCACATAATTAATTTTCTAGGGTATGTACACCTTCGACTCTTAAAATTACACTTTTATTCTGGTTCTGGTTCCTTTTACTCTTGTGGTTATGGTTGTAGTTGTAGTTTATGCTGTAGCTGTATTTTTAGTTTTTGTAGTTGTTGGTGTTGCTGCCGCGCAGCAACAAAGCGCGAATTACCGCCATTTTGTGCACTTTGAACGCCATGTTGCCGTTTTTATCGCTTCAGTCCTTCGCATCCTTCTTCTGCTTCTTCATCATCTCTCTGGGCCCCTTGCCCTTTGTCGCTGCGGCCTGTGGAGCTCCCGGCAAAGTAATTGCCCGGCGCCAAAGCTAGCGCTGAAGAGTGCAGCCTTACAGATGGATAGAGGGAGGCGGTTGGGAGGGTCCTATTGAGGCGGGTAATTGATTTATGTATTTATACTGATTTTTTAATTAATTTATAAGCTTTGCCCGGCTGCAAGCTGAAGCCCAAAATGCTATTTAAGAGTGGCAGAGTGCGTAAATCAATGGATGGAATGGATGATGGATGCACGGGGTGTAATAATATCGTTTTTATAGCCACTGCAGCAATGGAGATCGTAAATCAATGTGCGCGCAATATATGTATTAATATAATCCTAGTCGAAGTTTACTCCAGTTTCTGGAGAGGCATACTAATCGTTGTAGGAGTACAGTCATTGCAAGTTATCTGAATGCTACTGTGAGAGCAATTTTATAATTTTATGAATTAAGTTCGTATCGAGTTTGCCTAACACATCCATACCAACGTTAAGTTGCACTAAGATAAAAATATTTTAGACGTTATGAGTGCAGCTATTGCCGGTATACTAACCGATATGTTGCATCAACGACAGCTAATAGTTTGACCGCAACTGTAAACACAAAACGAATTTCTGCAACCGCTGTTGATCCTGCAATCAGCCCACAGACACACACACACACACACACACACCTAACCCCAACCCCAACCCAATATGTCCGCTCACTACTGCTCCGTGTTGCCGTTGGGGCGTGCTGCTGTCCACTCTTTATTAGCAATACAAATGCAAACAAACTGCGAGTGGAGTGTGCCTTCATTGGCTTTTTGGGCGGGGGCGGAGTCGTATGTTAATCCTGGTTGCTTTTCCTGTGGCTGTTGTTGCGTGCATATGAAAATTAAAATTGTTGACAATTGTCATTTTTTTTTTTTGCTCATCCGAATGTTGTTGCTACTGTTGTCGCTGTGTTGTGAGCGCTGTTACCACGGTTGTTGCGGCAGCCCCACGCCCCACGCCTCACGGCTCACTCCCAATCCTACTTGGGCTGTTTTTGCTGCTGCCACACGCAACTAACCGCATTTTGATTGCCATGCATTCGACCGAATCGTGCTCGTTGCTAAATTGAAAGCATTTTCCGTGCCGTGAATCTGGCTCTGGAGCTGGAGCTGGTGCTAGGGCTGGCGTGGGGGGGGCTTGGAAAAAATCCTGGATAGAAAGCTCGCCAGAAATAACGGAAATTGTCGCCTGGCGTGTGGCGTGTGGCATGCGTTGTCTGCATCCCATCCCCAGTTGGTTCTATGTGTGCAGTCTCCTCCTTGGAATCATCCTGTTTCTGCTTGTTTGTGTGATTTGTTTGCTGGCTCAGCTCTGCAGGAAGCGGTGCGTGAAACTGCATTAAAATGGATTATCCTGCAGGTGACAACTATCCAATCAATCGGAATACATACTCATACATGCATACATACTCAGTGCTCCTTATATGAAAATGGAGATGGCTTACGATCCGAGACTGCCGCTGGTGTCCGTTGGCCGGTCTCTAACTCAATTGATTTGCTAATGCACCGAAGGTGCTAGGAACCAGCCATCAGGCTTAATTACATTTTTGTGTTGCTTCTTAGTAGCCATCCTTGTGTATCCTTGAGGCGCTCAGGCACACAGGCACACAGACACACACTCCCAGACACGTAAGCTGTATCTTTCAGATGTGAAGTTTGATGTCGTGGCAGCTGTCAGACGGAAATCTGTGAGGTTCATCGAGCCACAGAATAACATAATTATTCAATTACTTTCTGTTTAAAGAATTACTCTGCTGCTAGTAATCGCACTAACAATGTAACCACTTCAACCAGAATCAACAGGGGAATCGGCTAATGCAATTATCGGAATCCGCATAAGTAGAATCCCCCAATTGAGTCGGGGCCATGGCCCAATATCCATCCTACAGTTATGGCACTTGGCTGAGATGGAGATGGAGATGGTAAACCAACATTTGCACAGGCCATAAATTCCCGACATTTGCCAATGCCAATAAGCTGGCTTCGGGTCTAAAGTTTTACATTGGAAACCGAAAAATATGCAAAGCAGTCATAATTTTACTTTAGAGCCGAAATATTTTCGAACGAAATTGTTGGCAAACAAACTTTTTTATGCATCAACTAATTTCAATCAGCTAACAAAAATGTGCTCGGCTCGCTCCTTGCTCGCTCATGGTGTGCCTTAGCCACAGAGCAAGAGAGGGATATTCCTCAGTCACAGAGAAACCGATGGGGCTTTTCCTCAGTCAATGTGAAAGAGAGGGATTTCCCTCAGCCACAGACAGGGAGACGCGAAGACAGAGAGTGGAGAGGTGGTTGCCAAAAACAAACGGAAAACTTTTGTCAATAATGCCGACAATGTTGCTGTTACTTTTCCTATTTGCCACTGTTGTTGGAGTCGCCACCAATGTCTTAAGCCCCGACTGATTGCGCTGAGTGGTAGCGACAAGTGGGGGACTAGAATGATCCAATGCACCTGACCCATCCACTCCTCATACACTGAACACTCTCTGCCATTGTGTGACCTCTCCTCGACATTCCATCACCGCAATAAACTTTCCAGGACTGCAGTGATTGGCATGGACATGGCCCCTAGATAGCTGGGTTCGTGTTGCAGCAGGCTGGGCCAAAATCCAAAGGATTACATTGGCACTGTAATGTTTCAATTGTGTCGGGCCAACTGTAGTATCTGTATCTCAGCTCGGCCCCTCAACCTCAAGGACGAATGCAAATGCACGTTCCCTACTGTTATTAGCCAGATTTCTCTACTGCTTGTTGATTGGTAGCTTGGGGCACCTGCCAAAGTGTGAGCCATCGGTCTCTACCTGGGCTAATACATTAATTAACTTTGCCCTCAGCCATTGTATTCGAATGACGTTTGTTCCACGAGCTTATCACTGAGCCAAGGGGAGCTAAGGGGAGCCAAAGGTCGGTCCTGGACCTCGCTTGGCCTGCCATGGCCCCATTTTGGCTAACAATAACAACGAAAATGGGTACGCAAAACTTTTAATGAGCTAACACAGCTGATTCAGCGTTCTAATTAACATTTAACGAGCATTTCGTTCAGCTCGAACTTGAAATAGGGCTCAAGATGGCAGGCATTACTTGCAGGTGGAGCAACAGCTTTATAAACTCTAAATCTTTAGAAAGCCTGTTCAACTCAAGTATTTACCCTAATTTTGGAAGATGGAGGTGACATTAGATCACCTTTTTGTCGCCTGTTTATTAAGCAAGCAACCAATCGGGTATTATCTTATATCAGCGATAGATCGGCAAGGAGGATAAAAACCTGTAAACCTATACAATAATAGTATAAAAATGAAGAGATTGATGTAATTGGGATATAATTACATTACATTACATAATTAATTGGGATATAATTACATCAATCTCTTCATTTTTATACTATTATTGTACAGGTTTACAGGTTTTCAAACCTCCTTGAATGTACGATAAGTTGATTCCAGGGCTTATCGTTTATTCTCTAAGCTGCCTATCTTTCATCAGCGGAATATTCCTTCATCCGTACTCAAGACGGATGTCACAGTTCAGAAGTTGTACGAGCTGAATTTTACAGCAGACAATTGGTCAGTTATATTTAAAGGAACGCCGACAAACCCAAGCAATAAAACGGAGGTGGATGGCATACAGAAAATGATACAAAAATACTTCGCGACTGCCGGCAGACCACCATTACAAATAAACCGTATTGACTCAAGCAAGTTCGAAATGCTGGGCCGATTGCTAGCGACTCATATGGCCAATATAATGATGTATGCTACATCACTGCCATTTCAAATGACGGAATTAAAAAAAACCAATTACATTACGTTACCCGTATTGTTGCCCTTATATTGTTAATAAACTCTCCAAAATTCTCAGCAATTACTCGCTAAAGCAAATATTTATGATGAAAATAAATTTAAAATTTTATGCGACAATTTTTAAAGAAATATTTTATTTATGTACAATATTGACGAGGAAGGGAAGCGTGCACGGACTTTCTTATTTTTTTCTTAAACAAATCTTTTTTTCCACAGTTTTACAGTAAAAATTACATTTTAAAATTGTTTTGATTTTTTTTAAATTTAGCTGGCATTAATTAAATTTTTAACTGGTAAAAATTTAAGAAGAGCTTTTAATTGAGCTTTTAATTAAAGCTTATTTGTTGTTTTTTTTCCTATTAAATGTTGAAAAAATACCATATGAAAATTACAAAAATTTTACTTGAAAAACAGAACAGAAATACTGCAAAAAAAACGTACACCATAAAAACAAAAAAAAAAATTCAAATTTTACATGTATTTTACACAAATTAAATGTACGATTTTCAAATTTTACATGTATTCTACACATGTAGAATGTAATGTAATGTCAAATTAAATGTACAATTTTCAAATTTTACATGTATTCCACTCAAATGATTTTACCACCCCGCTGCTTCCGCTTTAAGGCCAGCGACGAAGAGTATGCTGCGACTTATTTCGATTCCAAGCACTCCTCTTCGTATTACACTATATTACAAGAATTTTACATGACATGATTCTTACGATTTCACAGTGCCGCCAACAAGCAATGCATTGCTTTCTAATGGAACTAACCATTTAATTCCATGCCAGCGCCACCTACCCTATACTTCCGACTTTTGGCAGAAAGCGCTGTTCATTCATTACTAAATATATTGAAAGTTCGATTGCTTACCTACCCCAATGGGGGTGGTGGGGGTGCCTGCAAGCACTAAAGCTCTCTGTTCTGGAGCCTCGACTCCAACATATGGGGGCCTGCAGAAGGCTGCACGAAAGCTTTCGAATTCTGGAGCTGGTGGGGGGTGAGAGAAAGTTCCGTACCGCTTTCAACATGTTTATAGCGGAGCCGTGCCGTGCTCTCAGTTCGCTCCCGTACAGCCTTTGGGAACGTTGTGCTTTCGAACGCAGGAAGGCAGCGGCGACGACCCATAGTACTCCCCATCCGTTCACCCCGTATGCCCCGCATACCCAATACATATACATTTCTGGTGAAGTGGGCAAAACTGTGACAAACAACGGAAATTTAGCATACTTTTATGAGTTCCGATTCGGACAAATCGTGCGGCCAGGCCACGAACGGGTTCAAGCCACTTCTTGAAATCAAATATCAAAATTGAATCGCAGCGTGCGAGACTTGTGCAACTTCAGCGAAAATGTGACCCAATTCAAAACGCGATTTCTCGGAACGCGTGTGTACAGAGCTCTGCATTTTATATATAAAAAAACGATTTAGCCACGCCAAAAATAACAATAACAACGAATAATATATAATATACAGTATATGTATATGTATGTGTATGTGTAACTACTTCTGTCAATATATAAAGGTAATAATCCCTTGAGACAGCCAAACGACCCTATCTCAATTGTGGGGCGGGGATAATGTTTAGCAAACATTAAATAATAATGAACATTTTCCCTCTGGCAAACAGTATCGAATATATATATGTATGGATGTACATATCTGTTTGTGTGTGTGTGTGTGTGTGGGGACTGTGGGTTCATGTGCGTGTGCAGTTCAATCGCTGAAACTTCAAGCAAACAGCGCCCGAAAGGTTTCGCCTCCTGCTGCTCTTTTTTGCAAGCACAGCTGATTCTCGAGACACGAGCGAACATGTTCGCTTGTTTGGTTCGAAAAGAACATAACTCTCCTCTCTCTACCTTTCTCTTCCTCTCTCCCTCTAGGTCTGAGTACCTCTCTGACAGTCCCTTTGCTGCTACTTTGACTTGTGCCCAACTTTACTGTTTTACGGTTTGCAAGCACGCATGCCAAGGGGCAACGGAAACCCCGAGCGAGGCACACACACATGTAATTTAGCCATAATCAAAGGTAGCCCTGGACAACACGGCATCTGTGTGGGGAGTTTGGGGAAGCGTTTTGTGGGTTCGTGTAGGTCTGCTGCCTGACAATTTATTCACTTGGCTCGAAGCGCATGATGCATGGAACCTCATGAAAATTTGAGCCTTAACAGGCTCTCTCCCAGACCTGGCTAGTCGTGGAATTATCTCGACTGTTGCCTAAAAATTTTACTATTTCTGGAAGTCCTACACTGAATTCCAATATTTATCATAGCTTTGACGCTTAGAAGAAACCCATCCGATGCATAGAAGGGGTTGATGGGTAGAACTCTCTTATGGCTGCTCTGAAATCATTGAAGTCTAAATCAAACTGTGGCATGCACCATCTGCACAAGTCTTAAGCAGCCAACCTCCCTCCGACCACAATCACTATTTACGGAGCACAAGTGGTTATCCGCAATACCTATTTGTGGTTCCCCATTCCTGACGAACAGTTGTGGCCACACTTCGGCACTCAACAGCAGCCGCCGGGGGGGCTGGGGGCCGCACTTCAATGTGTTTTCACTCATATCATAGTTTTCCGGTTGCATATTTGTTTTCCACTCTTAATGGAAAACATATGCCATGCCCACACTTTCCCAGAATATACAATGTATTTCTGTTCTCTGTTCATAGGTATTTCCATCGAATATCTGTCTTGGGGATCATTTCTTGCCGCGAGATATCCAAGTACGGCTGGTGTCTGAGTGCGCCTAATTGATTCTAATTGCAAGTGTAATTTAATTAACGCAATTGCATAGTTCACCTTGAACTATCTACTGCTGTCCACTATACACTGGAGAGAACGGCGCAGTGTAAGTTAATAGGCATGGAAATGCTTCGGCTGCATGTGGTGGGTTGTCCAATCGATAAAGGGCCAACAATTTGATTACACTTCTTGCAACGCCCATTGCCATGGCCACTCCAACAACAAGAATCCCAGTCTGCTTACTGGGGCATGGGGCATGTTGATTGGCCCGTCTGTTGTGGGCTATCATATCTAATAATAACCAGCACATCGCTATCCAGACAACGTTTCGATGCCAGCCTTGCCAATTTATTGACCCATGGCTGTTGCCTTTGTCTGGGCTTTCGTTTCGCCTGTCAAAACTCATTCGACAAATATGAATATGACATTTTCTCTGCTTTGATATACTTTAGAAAATATGAAGCTCTCTGACACAATGGCTACGCCAATAGAAGAAAAGCTCGATCAAAACCTCAAGGTATGCCAAACACAATTACCTGTTAAAATCACTTAGCTCACTTATATATATGTATATGTATATTCCTCATAGGTACGCACTGGTATGGTCCATGTCAGCGATGGCAAAAGCAGACCGGAACCACTGCGACTCAACCTCACAATGGAGCTGCTTTCGCTGCAAAAGTTAGAAATCGTAACGCCAAGCAGCTGCCATCCGAATGGACCGCCCATGGAATCAAAGGTGAGCTGATGATAGCAGATGATAGCAGTTAAACATATTCGATTACATGCATACAGGAACGAATGGTGCAGATCACGCGCCAGAAGCAGAGTGGCCTGGGACTGAGCATAAAAGGTGGAGCCGAGCATAAGCTGCCCATATTAATATCGCGGATCTACAAAGAGCAGGCGGCGGACATCACGGGTCAGTTATTTGTGGGCGATGCCATCATCAAGGTGAATGGCGAATATATCACGGCCTGTCCCCATGACGATGCGGTCAATATATTGAGGAACGCCGGGGATATTGTCGTCCTCACAGTGAAGCACTATCGGGCTGCCACGCCTTTTCTGCAGAAGCAATGTAAGTCGATCAATTAAGACGTATACTTGATGTACCATATCCCTCCCTCTTTATGTAGTAACCAAAGATACACCTGACTCGGACAACGATGCCACCTGTGCCGAACTGAAGGCTGACGAGGGCTACAAATCATCCGTTAATAGTGGAACGATCAGCCGCAGCTGCAGTCGTCCCATGTCCATTTGCTCCGAGCCGGAAAAGCGCTGGACTGATGTGGTGGCAGTGCCCCTGATGATGGCCTACGTGACGAGATACATTTACGGAACCGACAAGCTGCGACCCAATGCCTTTGAGGTGCGCGGCCTGAACGGCGTCACCACGGGCGTCATTCACTGCGATGAATTGGCCATACTCAGTCAATGGCTCAAGCTGATCACCGACAATGTGGTAGGACTGACGCATCTACAGGTGAGTGGCCCCTAAAGGAAACCACCCTAAAGGAAACCTGCCTCCAAATCTTTGCCTCTAATCTACAGATGAAGCTCTACAATCGAAACTTTGCGGTGGGCGAGCGCATCGAGTACATGGGCTGGGTGAACGAGGGAGTCATCAACAACAATATATCCTGGCAGAGCTACAAGCCCAGATTTCTATTGCTCAAAGGCACCGAAGTGATGCTGTTCGAAACCCCACCAGTGAGTGCCCCACTGCACCTTATACGTATTATAATGTACTTTAACACCTTAACATTTGTACACCGCGAATTCCAGTTGAATGTGGCTGGAATCAGTAAGGCTTTGGTGGTCTACAAGGTGTATCAGACCATGTTTCGAATTGTCAAGGAATCGGAGACTGTGGACAGTCGCCAGCACTGCTTTCTGCTGCAGAGTTCGGGTCACGAGCCTCGCTATCTGAGCGTGGAGACTCGCCAGGAGTTGCTGCGCATCGAGAACAGCTGGAATGCGGCCATCGTGACCAGTGTTATCAAACTGGGTGTAAGTACATCCACAGAATTTATTTGTTTCCATTTACTTTATCTTTAATCTGTGCTTCAGCGCAAGACCTTTGCTGTGTCGCATCATGGAAAGAGCGGCGGACTCACCCTGGACTGGCAGGCCGGATTCTCACTCACCGAGGGCGCCGAGTCTGCTGTGGTCTGGCACTACAAGTTCTCCCAACTGAGGGGCTCCAGTGACGATGGCAAGTCCAAGTTGAAGCTTCACTTTCAGGATCACGATAGTCGGGCAATCGAAACCAAGGTGAGTCACCACTTGTCTTCCCATCACAATCGAATACATCTGATCCTCCTGATCATCAACAGGAGTTGGAGTGCCAAGTGCTGCAGAGTCTGCTCTTCTGCATGCATGCGTTCCTCACAGCCAAAGTGGCCTCAGTGGATCCCGCATTCTTGAGCTCAATTCAGCAGACCTAAGCGCTCGATCGCGGAACAAAAGATAATTCACATGGATATATATATTCGTAAAGTGCATAGCAAATGATTCGAATATGAGTGTTGGACTAAGTATCATATACACAATGTCCGAATGTCGGAAGGTCGGAATGTGGGAATGTACTTCTTATAAACAAGTACCCGTAAATGTGTTGATTGGAATGATTGTAATTGGATATTGAATATGAATATGAATATGGATATACTTATGGCGCTGATAAAACTGAAAGTGAAATCTCTTGGTGCATTACAGTAACTTTTAAGCAAACATAAGGCAATTACTTTAGGCATTTTTCCTATTGCGTAGACTTCATACTTGACAATTGAATAGAAGTTGATTTTATTTTCCATATCTAGCCTTTATAGTTGAATTAATTACCTAATAAGTCACGCAGAGTTTTGTCAGAACCTTGTAGAGATGTAGGCAAGACAGACACCAACTAATGGAGTTGAAGTTGGCGCAGGTTCTTAGATATGTAATTCTGCTCTGATAGATGGGAATCTTTTTTGCAGTAAAATGCATAATTCGGATATCCTTGCGTCATCTTTCTTTCTTCAAAGAAGGTTCTCCAATGGAGCCTCAAAGGCTTTATCTCTAGAAATACTTTTTCAAAAATTCTAAACAAATCGAATCGAAATCGAAGAAAATTCAATTTTTATGTGCGCTCTAAATGAAAATTTAATTTTCGAAAAAACAAACGAATGCTTTAACAATTGATTGAATGTTATTTTCTACAAAATAAAACATAGAAACAAAATAAAACAATAAGTAATAGCAGATATCATAATATATATGTATACAATATATAATATATACAGTATATAACATCCACCGAACAAATCTCAATGCACAGACAGTAATACGAATTATGTAGATTTTATAACTGTTATACGAATACGAGAATACGATTACGAGTAGATCTATTCAAAAGCCAGCTAAGTGAATAATCCATCCGACACTCACTTAGCGCATTTGTCAATTCAGAAAGTGTCTTTCAGCGAGAAGATTGTAATGGAACCACATACGTATGTATGTTGCTTATGGCATATCCATACCATATATACATATTTAATGATTTTAAGCGTTATTGCACAACAGATACGATATATTTACGAATTAGTTAGCGAATCATCGACAAGCACAAAACACTCACAGACAGACACACTCAACAATGCCCAAACATATAGCCGCATTAATATATACGAGTATATCTATTATATGTACACCACAAATATATATATATATATATGTATATGTATATGCCGATCCAGACCACAGTCGCGTCTGAATAATCAGAATCAAAAGTATTTATTGTACATATGTATGCTGCTTAGCTCCAATTGGGTTAGAATCCGAATCTATATCCTACACAAAAAACTATGCCATAACCGAAGTATCTACGTAAAGAACAGCAAAATCAAACAATATCGAAATAGATGCACATTAAACCTAAACTTAAATCAAACCAAACCCGACCAACATTACATTCGTAATCCGCATTACACCGCAAAATACCGTCAATATCAAATACTCGTACTGGGCAGACCAGATCCAGATCTACCTTAACCCAAAAACTAATCGTACACATACATACATGCATATGTAGGTATATTTTTAATGCCAAGGCTTACATAATGCTGTACGGAATACCCATCATTCATACATACATACATACATACATACATACATATATAAACGATAATATTTACCCAATTGCCTCAATTCTCAGAGAAAGAGTTGGATTTTTTGTTTGTTTAGCAAGAACTGCGCTGCTTGATTGAATGTCATCCATAAAGCCACCATTTGAGTTGGTTCTGTTACGGTTACCTCTTTACATTCACGCGTTACTAAGCTAAATTAATTGTACAACAAAAATGAAATGCATTCAAATTGAAATAAAAGCCCCAAAATATCTAAACTAGAAACGGTCCTTGAATGTCTTAATGTGCGGAGTATTAAATTAAAGACTTTTGTTGCACACTCCCCAAACACCCAGAATTGAACACACTTTTCGGTAATTTCAGTAACTGAAAGTTTAATAATTTATTTCAACAAATTGAAGCAAAACCAATGGCTGGCAGTTCTGCTTCAGTGTGACGAATCTTTCAAATCAAACCAATAACATATCATAAATCTATATATACAGAACTGAACATTGAAATGGTAATGGTACTCGTACTAACATTCAATTGATCGTTTAAAATGGCTGCTTTAAACGATCAATTGTAGTTGTTGGGGGGGGGGCATTCAATGGTGGGGGTGGGGGACGGTACTACTGGAAATCAATCAACACAAAATCCCATCATGGCTGTTTGAAGGGATTTTGCGTTTCCACTGTGGCAGCGATTGCTTCAGTTCGATGAGATATCCGTTCTCTAATGTGTTTAAAGCTTTTACATCATCTACTGTTTTGTGTATGTACAGATCTTGTGCCCAATCTGCTGAGAGCTGAGCAGGGATCGTGTCCTGAATTCCCTTGGCATTGCTGCAGGTTTTCGAATACTCGAACTATTGGGGATTGGATGAGACGACAATTAGGCGTGCTTCTCGTATTGTTATTGGTATTATCTACACAGCATTGTATATATATATATATATATGTGCATATATATGTGTATGTGTATGTAGCTGGCATTAACCAGACAAACTACAATCTACTCTTAACATAAGACTTATGGTTTGGAGCAGCTTCTGTTATTGCTTTTGCTGTTGCATTGCTCTTTTGGTTTTTTTTTGTGCCGAAACCTAAGTACGTTGTATGCGAAATTTGCAAGTGGCAGGCCCAGAGCTATGCCTCTAGGACCGACCGATTGGCTAACGATGAAACAAATCCTAACTGTGTGGTTGTGGGTCTCTCTCCTTTTTTATCTCAATGCAACAAAGTACGTGAACAGGAGTTGTTGGTAAATTCCCAAGTCTAGACGTAGTAAACTTGAAAACGAGCCATGGGCCTAACTCAGACGTCGACCGGTTCCTTGGCAGTGTCCGTGTCGGTGAGTCGCACCAGGGTCACCTCGGTGGTGACCCCATTCAGCACCATTGCCATCGACTGCTGGTCGCGCCACGGCGTGGTTAGTATGGTCAGGCGCTGTCGCAGGCTGCCCGGCGTGGTAAGCAGCTTGAAAATGGCCACCGCCGGAATCATGACCACCGAGGATCCGGCTATGCACCAGCCCAGCGCATTGGCCCAGCTCGGATAGACATAGTCGCCATAGGTCAGCGGCTCGTAGCCCATCAGTCCGTACACCGTGATGAACAGCAGAAAGATGGGCGCCACAAAGCGCCAGCAAACCTGCCAGTAGAGGCCCGGAGGGAAGCCAATCATGTCGCGTATGTCCTCGCTGAAACGGTTGGTCCCATAGATCCACGACACTGCGATCGCCTCGAAGAACACGGCCACCAAAATGGAGTAGCCGGCGGCATAGCGGTCCAGCAGATGGAAGAAGTAGAAGCCGCCCTGGGTGCAGCTGGCCAGACCCACCACAAAGTACAGCGAGAACAGCGCGGCCACGAACAGCTCACGGTTCTTGCGTATCTTGGGGAATTCATCGCTCAGCGCGGTGATAATGGCCTCCGATCCGCCAAACTGTAAACGAATGGATGAGCCATGAGCACTATTTGAGTCTATATTAAGGGGTAATCCTCTTACCGAACTATCGAGTCCCAGCGTGAGCAGCATCATGAAGAATATCAGAGCCCAAAAAGTGCTGGCCGGCATGGTGGCAATGGCCGCCGGATAGACGACAAACACCAGGCCGGGACCCTCAGTGGCCACATCCTCGATCCGTACGCCCAGCGTATGGGCCATGTAACCCAAAACGGAGAATATCACAAACCCGGCAATGAAACTGGTGGCCGAGTTGATGAAGCTAGTTAGCAGAGCATCTCTGTGGAAGAATAAAGCATAGGGTAAGGTTAATGCATATCCCGATTCCGACCCCCCTTCGAATTTCCACTTACTTGTACACATTGTTGTGGTACTTGTTGTACGAGGCATAGGCTAATAGCACCCCAAAACCAGGGCCCAAGGAGAAGAACACCTGAGTGGCGGCATCGACCCACACCTCAGCCTTGTAGATGGCACTGAAGTTGGGCGTGAGATAGTACTGGATGCCCAGAAACGAACCGGGGAGCGTGAGTCCCCTGATCAAAAGGATGAGCAGCACCGCGTAGGGGAACAGTGCCGTGAACCACACAACCTTGCCCGACGTGCTGATGCCCTTCCACAGAGAGAAGTAGCAGATCAGATAGACAATCAACAGGCACAGTGCCATGTCCCACTTAATGGCGCCCAGGTCGTGGATGCCCTCGCTCTGATTCAGCTCCAGAATGTAGCGGCTGAGGGGAGATTGTAAATTGATATATCATGCAACTGGGTCCCCAGTACTACTACTCACTTGAAGTACTCGGAGGCGGCTGACTGAAAGCCGTCCTGATGGCCAACTGGCACCGGCACTGTCTCCAGACTCGTGAACGAACCATTGGCATAGGACTCGTTGCCGTAGAGCAGGCTCTGATTGTTCAGGGTATAAAAGTCACTCACATTTCCTATCAGCGGGACGCGTGAAGCATTTTGGCTCTCAAACTAATAGAGAGGCGGGACATTGACATGTTTATACCCAAGGAAGGATCTTTGTAAAAGAATTCTATGGCTATTCTTACCGGCCTGCAGTTTGGAGTATTCCAAACGTTATTGCACGACGTCCAAGGCAATGTGCTGGTGAAGGATGCAAAAAAGAAACGCAACGACCAGGCAATGATCACATTGTAGTAGAAGTCCACATAGAACGCTATCAGCACCACCGCATAGCCGATGCCTGTATATACATAAATATGGGATGATTCCATAGAGTTATCCAGGGGTCAGGCCCTGTACTTACCTTTGAAGAGCGGCACTACGCGACCCCAGCAGGTGATGGCCCCCTTACGGATGTGCTGGCCGAGTGCCAGTTCCATGTAGAACAGCGGTATGCCTCCGACCACCAACATGATGCCATAGGGCACAAGAAAAGCGCCTGAAAAGAGTTCGTTCGAGCCATTAACATATGAATGGGAAATGCAAAAAGTCAAAGTCAAAGTCATCGCTGCTCTAAGCATACCAGAAAGTGAGCTTTATGAGCTATCAAAATACGTTCGACTGACAGTTGGGGGGGTCCCAGCATCGATAGCTAACCTAAAGGGGGGAAACACTTGCCCCCCCTCTCTGGCACCAGCAACTTTAATGTCACAACGTTTTTTTTTGTATTTTAATATGATAATGATTGCATAAGCCGCACGTATGTATGTATGAGCAGAGACTGACCCGTGTCACAGCCTCTACATTGTTCGCCCTTCTGCTGGGCATTAAACACATACATATGTAGGTATGTATATTGCCATGGACCCATGCTATTATGGGTGTTCGTTCGTACACAAAATCAAATTGTTTTACAAGTGCCACTCTAAGGACATTTTAAAAACATTAACAGCGTCCGGGACAGGGGTAGGAGAATGTTGCACGGCTTGGCTGTCTCGTGCAGCCATCTCCGTCACCTCCGGCAACACCACCACCCCATTGACTCGCACCATCGCCCCCATCGACCCCATCGACCTATCCACCCAACCCCCAGACCCAGACCCACCATCGCAGGCAGGGCTCTGACAATTGGTAGAGTGCCATCGATACTTTGTCGAGTGACAGGGGATGATGTCTTTATGATTTGATTATGTCTATTAGCAGGCAAAGTGGCCGACAACGTCGTCTACGGTTATTATATATCTACATACATACATACACATATATATCAATGGTGATATACATAGTCGAATATACATATACATCCTATATGTATGAGTGTGTGGTAGGGTTGCTCTACAAAGGAACGCTGCCAGCATCGAATTTTCCTTCCATCCTGTCAACTATGTAAAACAAAAAAAAGTTCTAAAATAAAAGCAAGGCATCTCTGTTGTTGAAGCCATAATTTCCGCCGCTTCAAGTGCATTTCCGCCGTTTCCAACAGCTCGACAAGGACACTGGCTAAAATATACGTACTCGTAGCCGTCCCTAATTCGTTTCCGTTTCCATATCCTGATTGGAACTGAATAGATTTATGTGGGTCTGTGCCTGCTGGCCATGGTTTGATTATCATTTAGGATTTATCAAGCTTGTCGGGCTACAATATTTGAAGAGTTTTACCATGTTCATGGCTCAGAAAAAGACCAGACAGAACATTTCAGAATACAAACTTCAATATTTAAATGCATAATCAATCCCTTTTACTTATATTTACCACAAATTTCTAAAATGATATTTTCTTTATCTTAACTATCAGATTTTTATGGATCGTATGAAATACATTTTTGCAAGTAGAATTAAAATATCCCAGTATCCCCAAGAATATTTTAAGAAAAGGACTTAGGAAATTTGTTGAATATTGCTGACTTCCCTAGATCCACAACATTAAACTTTTAAACGAAATGGTTCGAGTTTTCTTGCACAGTTTCAAAAGGCTGAACATACTTAAACCACTGCTGGCCTCTTGGCCTCCCCATGTCAGCTGCCACAGCCTGTTGCTGCCACTGTTGCTGCAGCTTCATTGGGATTGCAAGTAAGAGAATGGCAAGAGAATAAATAATACTCACTAAGCTGTGGTAATAATCGCAACCTGAGCGCGATGGTGGCTGTGGCTGTGGCAACGTCCATGGGGCAAGGGACATTAAACGGGACTTAAACGAAAGCTGCCACTGATTGAACGCAATGAAGCGTATAAATATAACAATTTATTATTATGATTTTAAAGGCAGCACGATGGGTGTGGGGGGGGGGAGCCCGGAAAAGAAAATCATAAAATAGTAATAACTATAGAAAAGTCAAGGGAAAGGAAAGCCCATCCATTCTTATCGCATCAACGGGAAAGTGCCGCAATCAGAGCATGGGAAAATGAAAATGGAGATGGAGATGGAGACATGTTTCGCACATGAATTTCCCACAATGCGGTGCGTGTGAGTGCCCCGACAACAAAAGCCTAGAGAGCATAGCACTCCACATACATATGAGGGCGGGGACGACTGACATATTGCCTGGATATGGAGCGCAGAGCGGAGAGGGCAGTGCGGAAAGGTATGTACATACATATGAGAGAGGGTAAGAAGGCCAAATGCGATTATGACTGCCAGATTTAGTTGTCATACAAAAGCACTTAACTTTTGGAATTGTTTTGAATGATGGCGTTGACGACGAGGATCAGGAAAAGAGAACCTGAATGTGTACTCGTATATGTTTGAGTCCTTTACCACATTATCCCCCCTCCTGCAATTTGACAAAGGAAGTGCGCTCTTATACGCTACCACTTCCCTCCTCTACCCACATGCCAGAGCCCACTCTGACAGCACTTCGCACCACTTTGACAAAGTGTTAACAAGGCCGGAGGGGGACATAAAGGGGAATGGAAGTGGGAGTGGGAGTGGGAGTGGCAGCGGCAGCGGAAAGTGTTGGGTTCCGTGGGGCGCTCAATGATGTGTAAAGCCATATAAATTATTTTCACTCAGCATGAGCAATTCACGCCAATGTCTTTATTCCTCTAATTGGCCACAGCCAGAAGGGCAGAAGGGCTATAGCTATGGGAAGGCTGAGAAGGCTTTAAAGATAGATAGATAGATAGATAGTTAGGTACTTACCACCTCCATTTTTGTAGCACAAATAGGGAAATCTCCAGACGTTTGCTAAATCGACGGCGAATCCAATAACCGATAATAAAAAATCCACCTTTCCGCTCCATTCCTCGCGCTCTTCGCTGATGCTAGTGTTATCGTTATCGTGTGGCGTTGGCGTCTTTGCTGCATGTCCCGTTGGTGACATCTGCGACTATATATCCCGTCGTGTCCTTTGCCCAAAACGTCTCGATGTCGACGACGCTATAGTTCCCGCCGCCGCACTGCGAATCCTGCAAATTATATCCCCAAAAAGTACGTATTACTCCTTGAACTTTACATAAGTTCAACTCCCTCGCTCTCATCTGCTCTTCGGGAATGCATGGTTTGGATATTTGGTTGAGTGTCCGCCTGAGTGGGTGTCCATACCACTCGAAACCTGTTTGCCAACGACATGTGCTCTCACCTAGCCCTTGAAGAGCTCAAACTCGTTGGCCTACTCATACTCATACTCGTGCTCGTGTTACGTATACGACAGGTGGCATGCCCAAACAAACACTTGACCAGCCGCAAATCTCGCACAGAGAGCGCTTGTGCCTGTGCGGGTCACACTCTTGGCATCAGCTGGCATCAGATGTAATAAAACCACACACAATTAAGCCGATGCACTTGTTTCCTTTCCTTTCCTCCCCCACCCACCGACTTTAATTGGTCAGACTTTTGATCAAATTAAACGGAATGCAGAATGCGTACTCAGTGGCCACAGCTGGAGATCTTTGCTTTATTAAAAGGAAACCACAATTAGCTCTGATTCCTAGGTTTCGTTGAGGCCTCTGTTACAGTTTCAGAAAGAGTTATCGCACATCTGAAGCATTTTCTAACGAGAGTATTAGCTGGGGTATGTAATCCCACAATCGGATAGCGTTACATTAATTTATTCAGATCATTTCCAGTTATTCTAGTTATTCAACTGCTCCACGCTCAACGCTCAACTTATTACGATTTCAATTCATATTGTAGTGTTAATGCGTGTACGGTAAGGTAATTTCTCTGACTTTAAGAGCTAGATCACTTTTTATAATGATGATTGCACTTGCGAAACTTCTGATATGTCGGATATATATTTTGGAATAATAATATGCACAATTTTAAACACTTTTGTGCACAACTTACCTTATATTTATCACACTCAAATCGTACAGCTGCACCAATCCATGGTAGAGGAATCCGTGAGTTCTTTAAAAAATATCGGAAATACTGTTCAAGAAGCTCCACAGATAATGCCACACAAGCTCAAACTCAAAATTCACTTCACATTCATTTGCTGGGACAATTGTGGCTGGGAATTCTTCTTAGATGACCATCGAACGGGTGCTATTGAGGGCTGTTGGAAAATTCAAAGCGAGTCGCGACCAGAAATTGTCCGCAGTTGTGGCGCTTTCGGTGACATTCGAATGTATGCAAGAGGCTGCTGGCCAGCAGCGCCTTTTATAGGGCCCGCGCGACAAGTGGTTAACCGTTGGCTGATGGTGGTGGTGCTGCTGCTGCTGCATTCTCTGTGCCCTCTTCCCAAACACACACACACACACATGGACACAGCAGTGGCATAGCTTTGATGGTGTGTGTGTGTGTGTGTCAAGCGCAGCAACAGCGATGTCGAAGTTGAAAAGCGAACGAATGTCGCATGCGCCAAGGAAACGTTGTCGGCACCGGAACGGAAGTGACCAATTAGAGTTGCCTTACATATACCACTGCGACCTATGACTGTGTGCACGGGATTCCATAGATATACATATGCGTGTGTACATACTTACATACTTATGTATGTAGTGCCTGCGTTCTGTGTGTGGAAGCGTGAGTTGGTGTCGTGCCTTTTGTTTCTGTACAGCGAGGATGCTGCTTCACGGAAGTGAAGCTCTTAACAGTGCCATGTTAAGCGTGGCTGGTGCCATGGAGTGGGAGAAATAATTTCGCACTATATAGCATCAATTGTTGTAACACCTTAAATTACAAGAAATATCTATATATTAAGCATGATTTATTTAGATAGATGAAATTACTGTTACTTTGAACAGCGCCTGCCACTGTTAAAACTTTCTTCTTGTGCGGCTCTCCCACATTCTCTGGTTCTCTCCGTGTCGTGTCTCGTGTCTGCCTCCTCTCAAACATATGTATTTCGAAAACATTTTGCTTTCTACATATGTGTTTCGAAAACGCTCGTGTACAGAGTGCTCAGAATATCTTATTTTAAATTTAATTCAGAGAGCAGTTGGCAACGGACTATCGTCTATGTCGGATGCAGAATCATACGCGGGAACAACAGTGCAACATTAAATATACATATATACACACATATGTATGGTCATATCTGTGTGCATATGGACTCCAAAGTTAACGCTTTTCAGGCGCCTCCAAGTGGCATTCTGTGTAGATTCGCGAGTCGGTAGAGTTCGCGCTGTTGGTTACATTTGAGCCGAATTTTTTTGGGCTGAAAATCCATATAATTTTGCAAAGGTTTTTATATAAGAGGGAGAGGCGAGCATTATTTTTAATTTAGCTGTTGATATTATGCATAAAGCGGAAAATCAAAGAGAAAGCAAACATCAAAACGGAACACCGAAG
The DNA here is from genome assembly GCF_018151105.1 of Drosophila obscura. NCBI lineage: Eukaryota > Metazoa > Arthropoda > Insecta > Diptera > Drosophilidae > Drosophila > Drosophila obscura. Next base: position 6,975,858 of record NW_024542774.1, on the reverse strand, counting down.
CCGGGAGAGTGAGTGAGCGATCGAGTGTATAGATCGGTCGCTGTGAGGAGAACAGAAGGCGGCCTGGTTCTAAAATCTGGTCGGGGCGAGAGATCTCAAAATTCCGTATTGCGTGTGGATACATATCTAGAAAGATACATACATACATATATCTACATACATACACAGTGTGTCGGAGATTATTGTTTGGTGAATTTCCACTAACACAACTGCAGCAGCAGTCCCCTTCGTCCCCTTAGCGAAAGTCCATTCACGGAACGTTTACAAAGTGCTCGAGCGTCCGCGGCCCTATCAGATCTACCAGGAAGTAAAACGCAGCAAACTGAACAATTCATCTCGTAATTTACTTTGGCTGTAGCCAGAAACAGCGGACAACGGACAACGGACAACGCACATAAATACGGATACGAGTACTACTAGCGCCGCGTATAAAGGAGGAATCCAACCAACAGATATAGAAATGTTTTCCTTCGGCGCTGTTTCTGCTGCTGTCGCTATAAATATTTACAAAATGTAAATATGTATCTATATACACGCGAGCACATACCCCTGTAGATACACATAAGCGTATGTGCATAAATATATATGCGTGCACGGGCCGCTTTTATTGTCTTTTTGTGGTTAAAGCTTCGAACCGAATCGCTAGATTTCAAATTGAATCAGGGATTGAATCTAAGCAGCGCAAGTGATGTGAAGTGAGATACTTTGGTTCGAGACAAATATTTTCAACCCAAAAGGTCCTATGTAAACAGGCAAAATGTCAAAGAAACCACGCGGAAACATTCACAAGATCCGGGAATTCGAGTTGGAGAAGGTAAGCGGACGTAAGCGGAAGTATCCATAAATTATGTTAAATTCTAGCAATTGCTTTATCAAATATCTATTTAATGTTTATCTATGCGATTGCCGCACATCTTATTAGCCAATTTTATATTATGATATTTTCCCAAATAAACAAATAGATATAGAAAGGTATTATGAGTTCGACTTGGCCCAGTTCGGCTGGTTCGGTACGGTTGATCGTTATGATTGGCCAATTGCCAACAATCTCTTCCCCGGGAAATCGTCTACAACACAACAGGCAAAATGCCATGTTAACGATTAAATTTCTGATCATTAAACACAAACAGCAATAGGCAGCGCATCGAATCGTCTCGCTCGCGAATACAGTAGTAATGTTTAATGGGTCTAGGCACATGGCACATGCTCTTTTAAATAGGCTGAGGTTGCGGCTGGTCTAAACTGAGAATTTACATAGAGATGTTTACCGTTGTGACTCAGTTGCACTTCTGGAGAATCCATTATAGATGAAAGCCATATTCCTCTGGTAATTCCTAGAAGAATTTAGACAACATCTAGCAAAAGTTCCTTCTCTTTGTATCCACATAACTATGCTCTGAGTATAATAAATGTACAAACTATAGCTATTTTAATTTGATTTCTATGTATAGATCCAGCTTGTGGACGAATTTGATATAATACAAATTGTGGGTGAAGGATGGTTCGGCAAGATACTTCTGGTGGAGCACCGCGGATCCCAGACAGAAATGGTACTCAAGGCGGTACCCAAACCGTATGTGACGCTGCGCGACTTCTATCGGGAGTTTCACTACGGACTCCATTTGGGCGTGCATCGGCATATTGTGACCACGTATGATGTGGCATTCGAGACGGCCGGTTTCTATGTATTCACCCAGGAATATGCGCCGCTAGGTATGAGCCAATTAATGATCCAGACGTGGTTCCTATATGCATATGCTCTGCTTTTAGGGGATCTCACATCGAATGTGACGGATACGGGCGTGGGCGAGGTGTACAGCAAGCGCGTGGCCAAGCAGCTGGCTTCCGCCATAGACTACATGCATTCAAAGTGAGTGTCACCCTCTCTATTCCGGCGATGTGCTGGCTCATCTGGCTGAGTTTACTTTCCCCCCCGCAGAGACATAGTGCATCGGGACATCAAGTTGGATAATGTGCTCATCTACCGAGCGGACTTTCAACGCATCAAATTGTGTGATTTCGGCGAGTCCTTCCCGACGGGCGCCAGCGTGGAGCGGCGGAACGAGTGGCTGCCCTACAGCCCCCCAGAAGTATTAGAAATCAAGCCCGAGGGCAGCTACAAGTAAGTCTGGTCCAAGATGCACTCCGTCATAGCTGAGAATCGTCTCCCTTTCAGAGCCGATCCTAGCCATGATGTTTGGCAGTTCGGCATTGTGATCTTTGTCTGCCTGACCGGCTGTCTGCCTTGGCAGAAGGCAGCCTCGGATGATCCCCGCTATGTGCGATACTCGGCCTGGCAGGGGGGTCTCATGATGATGCCACTGCGGCGCACGCCTCGACTCTTCAAGCTGCTCACCTCCAATGCCCAGCGCATGTTTAAGCGGTTCTTCGCGCGAATGTCGAACCGTCCCAAGAGTCTGGCGGATGTAACAAAGTTCCTCGACGATCGCTGGCTGGCCAAGACGGCTCAGAAGGATATGGCCGAGTACGAGACGGACGAGCTGTGCCCATCCATGTACTCCTTTCACAGCAGCCCCGATGAGAAGAACCGACTGCTCTACACATTGGCCGACTGCGGGATCGAGACGAATGTCGATCGCCAGCAGAAGAAGAATCGCATCAAAGACTGGATAGAGTCGTCCATCATCACAGAGGAAGATGAGGTAAGGGAGTCAAAATATGTTCTCAAAATATTTACCAGGCAGTGTATAATCTCTTCTGATCTCTCGCGTTCCAGGAGGAGAACGAGGAGACAAACTCGGCATCGCCCTCATCATCAGTTTCCCGAGAGCCGCTGCCCGGCCACATCTCCTCGCTGCGCAAACCGCTGGAACAGAGCCCCAAGGAGGTCAAGAGCACCTTGAAAGACGCCACACAGAAGCACTTCGATCCACGGACGGGGGCCCTGCAACAGGGTCCCAGCGAAATGGGCCAAGTGCCCATGCAATATTCCAAGTCCGCCAGTCCCTCCAACTACAGCACAGCCTCCACTCTGAACAATGCAGACAGCCTGCTGACACTGGGCTCCAGGCAGGATCTGCTTGCTAGCAACCTGACCATGTACACCTCCATGGAGACGGAGCTGAATCGACTAGGTGAGGCTGATCCGAGAATACAGCGCAGCGATGGCTTTCTAAATCGCACGCAGAGCAGCGGCCTCCTGCTAACCACATTCGATGTGAACGCGTCTGCGGCCAGTCCAGCGAATAACAACCGTCCATCCCCCGCTGCCAAGAACTCCATCGCCGTTGGCACTCGCAGCTCGACCAGGAGCATTCTAAAGTCCTCCATCGCCACCGCTGCTTATCCCGCTTTCGGCAGCAATAACCAGAGCAGTAGCCTGCAGCAGCTGACCCAGCATTTCCAGACCACCGCCTATGCCCCCAATGACAGTTCCTTCTTTAGGCGATGACTCCCGCTGGCCGCCATACTAATCGCCTCCAATCATCCTTGCCGAACTTTCACAACTATGCGGTGTCCGTCCATCCAAGTTTTCTAATGTTCCATATGCTTCTCAAGTTAAAGACAGTGCCTACGGATCGGCCGACGTGAGTGAGATGAGCAGGAAGAGCCCTAGGAATCCTCAGCACCAGCGCTTGGAAGACTCCCACATGAAAGACACGGCGTACGATCGCGCAGCGGTCACCAGCAGCAGCAGCAACAACATCGCCCGGCGCCTGCGCAGATAGCAGTGATCCGGCCTAGTGGTGACGGGATATGACTCCATGCATACATATAGCAACTGATTAACAAGTTCCAATAAATAGATAATGTACATTTCTTAAGGTTTCTTGTTCTCAAGATTTACTTTCTGGATTAACCGGATCCGGCTGCATAGAAACGCGACACGAGTTCTTATGAAACTACGTTTCCTTTATTTCGCATGAAAATCCAAAAGAAAGCAGCCAACCCAACACGGGCAACGCTTACTTCAGAGGAATAAAACGGGAGCTGTGGGTGGCACCAATACCGGGTCTACCGTGCTTGACGGGCTTGTAGGTCAGCGCGAATTCGCCCAAATAGTGGCCGATCATCTCAGGCTTAACCTCAACCTGCGAACATAAAACACATTTTCATTGTAGTACCTCTGGAAATAATTGTTCGGTTGACACTGGCTTACCTGGCCGAAGTCCTTGCCGTTGTACACGCCAATGATGGAGCCGGTCATCTCGGGTACAATGATCATGTTCCTCAAGTGGGTCTTGACAATCTCGGGCTTCTCATTTGGGGGCGCCTCCTTCTTGGCCTTGCGCAGCTTCTTGATCAGAGCCATTGGCTTACGCTTCAGGCCGCGGGAGAAACGCCTGCGGGCACGGCTGTGCATCAGCTCGACCAGCTGGTTGCTGCACACGAAACGAAAGTGAACATTAGTGACCGCAAATCCATTTGCAGGCGGGGAATACTCACTTGGGCATGTCCAACAGTTGGTCCAAGTCCACACCGCGGTAGGTGAACTTCTTGAAGGTACGCTTCTTCTTAAGAGTGTCATCGACTTGCTGTTTGGTGGAATGAACGAGAGAATAAACACAGAAGTTAGTTTGGCTCAGTTCTTTGGCTAAGTTCAACCGAAAAATGCCAAAATAATATTAGCATCCATGCACGGAATATTCCTCGGAACGTATAACACATAATGTAATTCATTTCATGCACGGATGGCTAATATTTATTTGGATTTCTATTAAAAATTTACATCGGCCATCTTGACGTTGAGGTTTTTCGGAACCGGAAAGGGGGAAGAAAGAGTGTGACCGCGGACTTATCAATAAAATATACCGTCTGACCCTCATAAATATACCAAAACATACCATCTTATTTTTAAAATATACCGAAGAAAGAGTGTGACCGCGGACTTAAAGATCAAATATACCGTCTGTGCCGCAGAAATATACCAAAATATACCATCTCTCAGGAAAATCATATTCATCAATTTTGATATTCGATCAGGGTAACCAGGGTTCCAGCGAATTTTTATACCTTCTTTCCTTTAATTAATGTTAAATTTTTTGTTCCAAGCTAATATGACATTGTTTTTACCTATTCATGCATATTTTTTGTGTTCCCGATACCTTTGATTGATGTTATCGCACAAAAAAATCTGTATGCAGCGATGATTCACAATTTGCGCTTATAAGTATATATGGTGCTTATTAAGTATCGCCCATCACTAAAAACAAAAACAATGATGACGTTACCAAAAATATGTTTTAAAACTCTCGAGCGGCCGTAAAAATGCTCAAGACCGCGACCTGGCTTTCGCTACTATGACCGCCTGTGTATTAATAACCAATGTTTGCTAAACAACACGCACTGGCTCAATGTAAGCACCTACGCCTGTACCATCGTCGCCGCCGCCGTCGCGACTTTGCCGCGGTATTATTTTGCTTGTTGTTGCTTACACAAGTGCACTTAACTTCCTTATATCTACTACTGGGTACGACGCCACAACTCTTATCTGATTGTTACACGGTAGGTTGTTATCAATACAACCCACCTGCGTCCACGCGTTGTGTGGGTGTATCTAACTATCTGACAATTGCTTTTGGTTTTTTTGCATACGCAGTCAAAGCCGCGAAGTCAAGCCGCCCGCAAAACCAGTTCTAGAAATAGGCCAACACACAACTTGGCTCGGTTGCCTCATCATCAAGGGGAAAGTGACGCGCCCCCGGCTGAACCTAACGGCTCCATAAAATGTTAGCACACTCGGCTCATGTCATGACGCTGGCCAACAGCATCATTGGTGTTGGAATCTTGGCGATGCCCTTCTGTTTCCAGAAGTGCGGCATCGTGCTCTCCATCATTCTCCTGTTGCTGAGCAATGTCATAACCCGTGTGTGCTGCCACTACTTGATAAAAACCTCACTGCTGACACGTCGCAAGAGTTTCGAGCTGCTCGGCCTTCACGCTTTCGGCGCTTCCGGCAAACTGCTGGTCGAGCTGTGCATCATCGGGTATCTAATTGGTACGTGCATCACTTATTTCGTAGTGGTCGGAGATCTCGGCCCCCAGATAATTGCCAAACTCTTCACTCTGAATGTGGCGGAACACATGCACCTGCGATCCCTGGTGATGATAGTGGTGACCGTGGTCTGTATTGTGCCACTGGGCATGCTGCGGAACGTGGATAGCTTATCGGCCGTGTGCACCGCTTCCATTGGCTTCTACGTCTGCCTCATGCTGAAGATCGTGCTCGAAGCGCAGAACCACATATCGGCGAATGACTGGACGGAGAAGGTTGTCTACTGGGAGCCAGCGGGCGTTCTCCAATGCCTGCCCATCTTCAGCATGGCGCTATCCTGCCAAATGTACGTAAATTGTTCAATATTTGCGTATGAATATCGTTAAATATTTATTCAATCTGAAGGCAGCTGTTTGAGGTATTCGAGAGTATCAATAACCAGAGTCTTGACAAGTTAAACGGGGTCGTTCGCAACGCCACTTGGATCTGTACGCTTGTTTACATTGCCGTCGGCTTCTTTGGCTATGTGGCGTTTTGCACCCACACCTTTTCGGGTAAAGCATACAGATAAAGACTCTTGAGTAAATATCTCGACTTATTTCTCGCTCCATTTCCAGGTAACATCTTGATGAACTTGTCCACCTCCTTTGGCAGTGACATTATCAAAATTGGCTTCGTGCTGTCGATTGCCTTCAGCTTTCCATTGGTTATATTTCCGTGCAGGGCCAGCATCTACTCGTTGCTCTATCGAAAAGTAAATTCGTAAGGCTATATTTGGTTCGGCAGATCAATCATTTATCAATATTCTGCTTGCAGGGTCACACGGAGAGCAGCAGTTACATACCGGAGCAACGATTTCGCCTCATTACGATCTTTATCGTTGTCTTCTCGCTCTGCGTGGCGCTGGTTATACCGTCCGTTGAGCTGATCATTGGCTTGGTGGGCTCCACCATTGGCGTGGCCATTTGCATTATGTTTCCTGCTTCCAGTTTCCGCAAAATCATCAAAAAGGAGTCGATGGAACGCACACTGGCACAGTTTATCTTTGTAAGCGGCTTCCTCCTGATGATATTGGGCACCTATGCCAATTTGAATGCCATTGATGAGAAAAGCTCTGGCCCCGAGCTGAATGTCGTTCAAATGGTGACGCCCCTATCGCCGCTAGCTGTTGGCGAGTTGCCAAAGCACTTGGCCAAAAATCCCACCGAGAATGAGAAGAGTTTGCTGTTGGAAAAACTGGAGACTCAGAAACCGGATCCAAGTATGGACATCATTGGAGGGAAGATACTCGAGAAGCCAAAGGCTGTCCTTAGCTCTTCGTCAGACAACCCACCGATGCCCCCACTGCCCATTGATGAGGCTCATGTAGTTCACGAAAATGAAGAAGTGTTGACTGAGGCCAAAAAGATTCCGGAAGCAGAAGTATTGAACCCACCCGACCCAAGGCCGGAAAATAGTATTCCCAATAATTTGACAGCTGTCAAGCCCAAGCAAAATCGTTTCATTGCCGTTGCAGAGCCGTCGGCAGCGACCAAAGACGAGCCGACAAAGCTATCAGCGAGTAATACGATAGACGGAGCCGCCATCAAGAAGGAGGAGGATGTTGCGGCGGAGGAGCAAAAGGAAAGCAAAGCCAATGCCGACGAACTGCTCAAGACGCAGAATGAACTGAAAGAGACTAAGAAACTGCTGGAACGAACCGTAGATGAGCTGAATGAGGAGCTGGCCAAGCAGAAGCCTCTTGGCCAGCCATCCCCTGATGTGCAGGAATTGCCGGATGACGGCAAGACAACTAAGGAATCAAAGAAGGATGAAATTATTGCCAAGGAACCCAAGCCCAAGGCTTCGTTAATCGAAATTCTCACGGAAAATACTCATCTGCGCGACGAGAAGGAGGCCCATGCTGGTGTCTTCGAGCCGCTCTCCTACAAAACAGGGGAACTGCTCAAGAACACCAGTATAGACACAGCAGCCCTGATTAAACGATTGCCAATTCCACTGGCCGCCCTGCTGCTGAATACGACGCAGCCAAAGGCAAACAATAACTCAGCCAACGACTCTGCGCTACACAAGACCAACATCGATGATAACGTGGAGGCGATACGCCGCGAGCTGCTGAACCTGAGGACGCCCAGCGAGCCGACAGATCAGCCTCTGGCCAGGATCAAACGGGAGGTGGCCGACAACGAGAACTGTCTCCGCCAGCCCAAGCTAAACGAGTTGAGCAGCAATCTGGCCGCCGCAGGCTTACATTTGCAATTGGAGAGCATAGGACGTGATCTCAAGTCCATCAAAGATGAAGATGAAGAGACCAACACCACCAGCACAACTGTTGTGAACGAATCCTACGAACTCAGTCCCAACAGAACCCAAACCCCGCAGCACACTTAGCGTGTATTCGTACAAGTTATGGAAAGCTTTATGTACATAAACTTTTAACATATTTATTTAGTTTGTAAGGGAAAAGTGTAGAGCCAGCAGAAAGAAGCCTTAAACTAATATTAAATTCAAATAGAAATGTCAGAGGGCCTTGCCAAATTAATCAGTCAGTTGCTGCCAAAAACTTTCTTCACAGAAATAGCCCAAAATTTGTCCGTCCAAAATGTCTTTATTCTTGGATGTTGTCCAGCGACTTGTGCTCCAAAAAGCCTATGAATTGACCCAGTGTGCTGCATACCGCGTGCTTGGAAAATGCATCAAGGTGAGTAGCTAGCAGACATCCTTAAACGGATTGCATTGATGCGAGAAAAGCGCATTTTCAGCTTGATGAAGATACTTGTAAGCGGACGACAAGTTCAAATGGAATCCCAATCAAAAGCCCACGGCCAGAGCCTCCTGCGAAGCCCATGACGCCAAATAGGGAAGGCCAAGTGCCAGAGCCTCCTGGAAGAGAGCATTTTGCGCAACCCAACATGGCAGATATGGCAAAGACAGGGAGCCAGTCAGAGATTATCTGGCAGTTCAATGATGAACGCGACATTCCGCGTAACAACAGCGGCCTGATCGATCCGCCACAGATGTCGTGCATGCGCGTGTGCCGCGACAGCTACTTCTCCTAAGCCGCAAAGCAAGTGAAATACAAGGCCTGCCATAGATTAAAAACAATTGCAACTTTAATAGAATGGAGATAAAGAAAGGACGATCCACAGTGCTCGGGATCTGGCAACGCATCTCGCGACATTCTGAATTCTCGCGCATAATTATCAAATGTAACACTAATAACAGTTTTGGTAGCAACTAACAGCTTGAGTATGAGTATGTATATGTGCTTGCAGGTAGCGAGGTTTAGCGTGAAGAGAGCTCTAAGCCACGTCCGCTCCTAGGGAGTGCAGATCGTTGAGAACCTCGAGAATGGCGGCCACGCTCCAGGCCTGGGTGCGGCACGAGTCGCCGCAATAGGAGCCATTGTCGTTGGTTAGCTCGGGCAGGCCACGCCAATGGGAGGTCTGTATCTCTCGTAGATGGGCCCGCAGAATGGCCCAGGTCTCGGCAATGGTCTCGTCCAGGTGGCCGCACTTTTTGGCAAAGATGAGACGCGCCCGCAGGTAGAAGCCAATGGGCCATATCCATTCGGGTCCTTGGTGGTAGTTGGCGCCATGGGCCACGGTGCAGTCCGTCGAATCGTTGGAGTTATCATAGTTGGCCCTGTAGTTCCAGTCCTCTGGATCCAGTGTCTTCATGCCCAGGGGTCCAAGCAGGTACTGCTTGGCCAGCTCCAGGGCCCGCCAGGCGTTCTGCGGATTGCACAGCTCCGGGGCGATGGTCAGGGTGATGGGGAAGTTACAACGCAGCTGATAGTCGGTCCAGCTCTGGGTGGCGCCGTAGCTGTCCTTATAGATGAACCTCTTGTTGGCCAAGGAACATGTCTCCGACTCCGGGACAAAGAAATGGCGATCGAAGTTTTCCTTGATGCGATCTGCCCACTCCTTGTAGCTCCACTTTGTCACCTCGCCCGACGGCCCCTTGCGCTCCACACCCGTATACGGGATGGCCTCCTTTTCGGCCAGGCCCTGCATGAAGCGCAGCACGGAATATTGGAGGCCAACCAGCTCCACAGCGGATCCATCGCGGGGGGTGCTCGGCCGCCCCTTGTTGCCGGCCTTCTGGGACGAGCCCATCTTGTCCATCCACGTGCCGGCGTTACAGTTGTTGCCGCCAAACACAAAGCCAGTTTCTGGATGCACTCCAATGTGATTGTTGAATCCCTGGTCCACCATGTGCTCATCTATCTCATGGCCAGCGTTACGTTCGCGATACTGCAGGCCCTGGAAGTGCACCTGCAACGCCTCCTGCATCACATCTAACAGCAACTGATCGAATGCCCCTGGGGCATGTGCAGCGGCATCGTCGTAGGGAAAGAGGCGCGACACCTTGTCCTTGAGTATCTCGCTACCCTTGGGATCCTCCTCCACGTACTGCCTGATGCAGTACATCCACCACCAGACTGCATCGCGGCAGTTGTAGCGCGGATTGCTGCCGCTGTCCAATAGATTGGGTATGAGACCATGTCTCAGAGTCTGGGCGAATCCAATAATAATGTAGCGAGCTTCGTTGAAGCGCCCAGTTAGCAACATCGATCCACGCAGGGCAATGAAGGTGTCACGGCCCCAGCAGCGCATGTAACCTGCGGAAAGTATGCAGAGGATGTCAGTTGCATGGGCACATACGAGTACACACGCGGTCACAAGTCTTACCCGTGGAGAAATGCGGCAGGCCGGCAGAGAGGGTAACGCATTGCTTTGGTGGTTTTGGTGGATTGATGGCATGACTGAAGCCGGGCAGATTTGCAGACTTGCAGACGGAAAGGAACTGCAATGTGGAGAGGGCCAGGGACTGTGTGAAACTGTGGCCATTCTTTATGAAACTGTGGATAGAATATAGGAAATAGCAGTACAAGAGGCATACATAAATCGATGGTCAGACATACTCTGGCATCAGTTCGTTGACCTGATTGAGCAGCACGTTGTAGACCCCGCTGACAATGGCATCAAAGTAGCAGGGTATGAGGTAGCGTGGTATATTCTTCAGAGGCTCGAAGGCGGCCTTCAGCCACACGGAGAGCGGCTTCAAGTCCTCGAAATTGGTCAGGCGATCGGCAATGTAATCTACAAGGGGAAACCACATATTAATCAAAGCGAAGCGTATTCGTTGGCCCGTATAGTAGTTACCCATCATCCAGTTGCCGTCGCGTAAATTACCACACAGTGGGTGGCCCAGATCATTGTGTGGCGATATTTCCGTCAGCAGGGAAACAAAGCCCTGGAGGCCGCAGTAGACAATGCGCCCAAAGTTGGGTATATCGTAGGCGGAGCCACCCATGCCCTGGTCCCGTTCCTCGTCGTCACATTGGAAGAGCGCGGCGCTGAGCGCCACCAGATCCAGTTTGGTTACGATGGCCTGCAGCTGTGACCATTCATCGCCCGATCCCAGGCGCAGGGCATTTGTCAGCTTCTGCAGCTTGACGAAGCTGGTGCGGGGTCCGGGATGCATGGATACCCGAATGGCCACCACTGTGCCAGGCCGAAGGTTGACAAATTTCAGCTCCGTGTTGTTGCCATCCACATTGGCATGGGTCTGAAAGACTGTCGACTTGCTGAGCGGTATGTGCTCCTGCAGGCTCAATTCGAACTGGGTTAAGCCGTTCAACACATTCGGATCCTTCTTAAAGGGAGCCGGACGATCGAAGGGCTTGTCGCTCTTCATGGTCAGGCTTGCTTCCACGATTATCTCGTCCAGGACGCCGTCAAAGCGCAACGGCTGGAGGCCAGTGGGTCCGGCATTCGGATTCGGATACCCGAAGGCCGTGTGAGCCACCAGAATGACCGACTGATGGGTGATTGGTGAATGCCGGGTAACGGCCACCACATCGGGGTTCATTTGGTCCACATACACCTGGGTGAATCCCTCCTCGGCCAGCTGTCCGTGCAGCAGATTCAACGCTCGCTTGGCTCCCATAATGCCCGACTTGGAGTCGACGCCCTTGCCCCATTCCTGGTATAAACGCTGCTCGTCAACGACATGGATCTGCGAAAAATATGATTAATTTCTATGGTTCACTCCACTCATTCCATGATTTGGACTCACATGATGCGGCACCAGTTCGTCGTAGCCACGATTGCTGCCGGTGGCACAGCAGGCCATGGAGACTAGAGCAGACGAGGGTATCAGATCGTATACGGAGCGCTTCTCCACGGCCGATGGATTGTCGTGCGTGAGGTCCATGAACAGGGCGTGCGCAACGCTGGACGCCTCGTGGCGCGTGGGATTCGGGTAGAAGCCACCGACAGCTCCGCCGCCATACCGAAAGACCAGGCGCCCCTGTTCGTGCGAGTCCCAGGCCGAGAGAGCCTCGCGAATCAGCGAGGTGATGCCCAGGCGATTGACAAACACATTGTCGGTGGCATCGGAGTTGGTGAACAGCTCGGCCACCACATACAGCTCGGGATTGATCTTACGCGCCGCATCCAGCAGGTACTCGGCCACGTGCAGCGGGGTCGAATGGCAGTTGTCCAGCCGGACTCCGTCAAAGATGCGGGCCGTCATCTCCACGTACTCGGTCATGTGCCGCCACAGGTAGGGACTGTCCTCCGGCCGCTTGCCAAAGCGCAGCTTCACGCTGTCGCCCCAGGCAATGAGCTCTCGCTTGAGGTAGACATTGGCACGTCCCGGCTGCTCCTCGGCAAAGTCACGCAACGGATCGCTGGAGCCCATGACCCAGCCGTTGTGGGCCATTAAGAAGTCCCCAGCCTTGGTGTACATATCGGCCTCGATCTCAAGCAGCGTCTTGCCCAGGGTGCCCGTGTGCGTGAAGTACGTCATGAAGACAGAGTACTTCTCGGATATTTCTCGCACTCTGGGCCCGTCGCCCTGCACGCGCTCGTAACGTATGGCGGCCAGGCAGTTGTCGATGGCGTAGTTCAGATATCCTTGGATCTCGTCACGCACGCGATCGTTGAGACCGTCCAGGTGGTGGCGCAGGGTCTCGGCGCACTTGCGGAAGCGTGACTCCTCATCGAAACAGTCGCCATGGAAAGCATTAAAGATCTCCAGCGCCAGCTCGAAATTGATGGTGCTACCCAAGCGTCGATACGCTGGGTCCTGTATCAGCTGGATCTCCTGGAAGCGGGACTCGTTGGCCACGTTCTTCGGCGGCTCGCGAGTGCGCACCTGAGCCATGAAGCTGTTCACATACTGCATCACATCGCACTGATACAGCTCGTGTATATTGACCTTGGATAGGTAGGCGTTATGCACCTGGTACTTTAAAGCTTCCAAATGGCACTCCTGATCGATGATCAGAGGCACGCCCACATGCTCCAGGCTGCCGGCAGCGATGTCGGCTCCGCACTGTGCCAGGGCGGCGTCCAGCAGGAAGGCTGGCCGCAGATACGGACACGAGGCGCACGAGTAGGTGGCATCGGGATGCTGAAGCAGCCATTCAGACTCGTTCGCCGTGTGATTCAGCACAATGTCGCAGATGGAGGCCAACTGAAACGAACAAGAGCCCAGACTGAGATGGAGGAAAGTCACATTTAAGGATGCTGCATTTGCTTACGCCCCACTCCTGGCGACACTTCTTGATGACCTTCTCCACGTCCTCGAAGGTTACCCTGTCGCCCTTCTTGTTGGCGAAGCTTGAGTTGACCTTCAGCTGATCGCGCAGCGAGTAGGCGGAGCGCGAGCCACCCAGCTCCTGGATGGGCGTAAAGTGAATTAAATTGTAGCCGGCCTCCTTGGCCACGCGCAACTTTGGCTCCCAGCTGCTGAGCGGTCCCAACAGCTTGGTCAGCACCGTCTGGCAGCGCACCGAGTCCAAGGGTATTGTCTTCTGTGCCCCCGGCGGTCCCACATGGAGGGTGGGCTCCACCTGCACATAGAGAGCGCCATCCGCACCTGCACTTCCGGTGTCTGCGCTGTAATCAGAAACAGTTTCAAATGAATACTGGATGGATAGATGGGTGATGGATAGTCAACTGGCTTACCGCTCAGCATAGCGGAAGTAGAAGTGAAATGTCCCGGACATTTTCAGCTGCAGCTGACTGTTGATATCCGTGTCCACCACATGAGCCTCCGGATGCATGACAGTCGTGATCTGTTTGCCATTCTGCAGCTGCCATCCCAGCACACGGTAGTCGGTGCGCACGAACTTCTGCCCCTCGGCGGGATAGTTGGTGTACAGGACGATCTTCTTTCCCAGCAACGAGGCGTCCGGGTGCACGGCCAGCTGGGAGCCACGCTTCAGGCGGTACAGCACATGCTCCGCGTCCTGTCCTTCACTTATGGGTATGCTGTGCGTTTCCGTATCTTTGCCCATGGTACTCATCTGCGGGAATCAGGAATTCAACTTCGATTATATAATCTACCAGGCTTATCACATCTATTATACATATGTATGTATGTATGTATGTAAATTGTAATCGGTGACGCACACACAAAGGCAATTTGTTAAAACACCACCACAGTGCAAGTAGAATTTTTGCAGTAGAATTCTGTTTGATTAGTCGAGACACTTTTAGTAACTGTAACTAACACACAAGGAGCACACGGCACAGACTGCAGCATCGACGGGAGCATGTCGTGCCTTATATTGGCAACTGGACCTGGGATCTGAGACCTTAGATTTGGTCTATGCTAGCTTCCAGATTAGATAGAACACACATATGTAGTTATGGGATGTACACGGGGTAGTGGGTGAGTGCAGCAGCCAATTACAATCCGCATTAGCGATAATACCTCACTGTGGCGGGTGGTTCGATTTGATACGTGCTCACGAATAGTAGCACTGCCTGCATTTCCCATTGCACTAATCGCGACGACTGATTCTGGTTTTGGTTTCGTTGTTTTGCCGGCGACAACTGTTGCTTCATTCGGCTGCTGCTGCTGCAGCTGCTGCTTTTGCTGTACTTTCTCTTCTTCTTTTTGTTCTCCGGCCTGTTCTTCTTCTTCTCCTCCTCCTCCTCTTTGTTGTAACAGAGCATTTTTGCGATGTACCTTATCAACCGCTTGCACATCCACCAACTCGATGAGCCAGCGAAAGACCTGATAACGCATCAAGATCTGGAGCAGTGCGTACACGTAGCGAAGGACGCTCCTGTAGAACCCTTCTATCACCATTGCACCAGTTGCTGCTGCAAATTGAATATTTTTTTGTTACTCGTCTTTGACGCCGGCTGCCGTCTGCGCTACTGAAGCGTCAAGGAATGTTAGCAACGCCACCGATGTGTAATCTCGAATCAAGCATGAAGAAAACATTTCATAATCATGATCTGCATTTCTAGTATACGACACTGTGGGGTGGGGCGTCTGCGGCAGGGGGTACTCAAGTGGAGCTGAGCGAATCCAAATGCAAACCCTACGCCCATGGGTGCAAGGGTGATTGGATGCATTGCATTATTGACATGTGGCGCCAACGTGTTTGGGTGTTGCTAGAGCTCAATTAAAGAGCAGCCTTATCAACATTGAAATTTTATTAGGAGGTCAGGGAATAATATTATTTTTAACTCAACATGCATATACACACATATGTGTATGAGTGCATGCATATGTGTGTGCATATGCAGGTTCGTATGTGGGTCAAGGAATTCAAGTGCACTTGTTTGCCGGTAGATGGCATTATTCTATTTCTTGTATCTTTAATCATGGAGATTAAACAAAGTACGAGTCAAACAGCATAGCACTGTCTCTGCTGAACTATTAATCTGACACTATTATAATAAGCATTCACAATTGGGCAATTTCTTTATCTATACAATGCAGATGTATTGTTATATTCCCCGCTTGAATTATATTTATCACAGAATTTTAATTTGAAAAATTTTGTTACTTTTGTGCGTGCGTTGTAACGAAACTACGGACAGAACTTTTACATTACCAGCAAAAAGTCTTCAGCAATTTGCTCGCTCTGATTCGATTTTATTAAGCTCAAGGTGACCCTTATGGGAGAAAGATGGAACGAGATAGAATGATAAACAAAAAACAGCTGGTAAATGTTTACAGCTATGCGCATGTACGTATGTGTGTGGGTGGGATTGGGAGTGCATCTTCTTATCAAAACATGCGATGTTTATACACGTATTGCGCATCAATACGAACTGGCTAATCGGTGTCATGAAGCGATTAGTGTTTCAAAATACATTTCATGTTAATTATACTAAATTAACTAAAATTTATACCGATAGCATCGATACACTAGCAAAGTGCACCTTTTCTTCCCACCCAGCATGCCAGAGATTGTCGGTATTTTTGTCGGTATCGCTTATCGCTTATCGTTTTTAGGGTTGTTATATATATTCAAAATTAAAAATGAATTTATTCGTAGTTTTATCAAGTAAATGATATTTTCCCAAAAAAAAAACCTTGATATTACATAATATTTTGTTCTCACTGTGCTGCTTTCTGTGCGGGTGGGTTCCCGAAAATCAGAATCGATTTTCGAAAAAAAAAAAACGTTTACCCTTTTTCGAAATATGTGTTTAAATATTCCTGAGAAAACTATGAAACTTGAAAAATAAATACGCAGTTCAGGTTGAAGATATCGTAATTTGTTTTTGTGAATAAAAGGAAATTATACAAGAAGAAGGAGAATTTATTTTCCTGTTTAAATAGAGGGGGGTTAAGTGGGTTAAGTTCGGAATAGACGAGACCTGCTGCGATGAAAAATTTTATTTTTAGTATTCTATAAAAAATGGAAGGACCTGAGCTTGAAGTTGAAATAAAAAGTGAAGATGGGAGTCATCTGGACGACAACGCGAGCACGCCGCTACGACAACTCGGCGAGAACGACGATACGCCGCTTCGCACTGATGTGATTGCTTCCCCAGACCACCGCGTCTTCGGGGCCGGTGGCAGTGGGCATGGATGGGAAAGCGACAACGACGATGTCGAGGTCCCCTCCATTCCACGTACTCCACGAAGTGACCTTACAATGCCAAATAGTCCAACCAATGCTGCCAACGCAGAGCCGGAGGCTCCAGTTGTCAAGGCAGAACCAGAAAATGCTGAATCCCTGGACGATATATTGCGGGACATTCCAAAATTGGAGGAATACGAACTTGGAGGCACCGCCAGCAACCCAGCTATGGATGGTATTCCAAGTGTTTTTTGCAAAAGGGAGGAAATGAACGACATGGACTTGGAACCGCCCCAAGCGCCAGCTCCGAAGGTGGAAGAGCCAGACTGTACTGATAGCATAGAAGAACTTGAAGCGACCCGCCTAGCGCGTCAGAAGGAGTTGCAAGAGTTGGACGACATGCAAGAGCTGAAGGATAAGCATAAGAAGAGAAAGCGAAAGCACAAGCGCAAGAGGGGTAAATCTGGAAGCAACAGTTCGATCGATGAAAATCAAAAGGAAAATAAGCGCACCTCACGGGAAAGTAGACGAACAAGCGAAGAGCATCAAAGGGACAATAGACGCCAGCACGAGGACAGTACAAGGGACAATAGACGCCATCGTGAAGACAATCTAATGGACAGTAGACGTCAACACGAGGACAATCAAAGGGAGAAGCGCCCACGCGACAATAATCAAGGCGACAATAGACGCGATCATGAGACTAAACAAAGCGACAATAGACGCGATCATGAGGATAAACAAAGAGACAGTAAACGCCACCGCGACGATCATTACAGGGATAATAAACGCCCCCGCGAGGATTATCAAATGGACAATAGACGCCCACGCGAGGATAATCACAGTGAAGTCAGAGGTAGTCGTGATCCCACGATAAGAGTAACGGCCTCTTATGGCCTGCCGCGCGTTGCCACAATCAAACCGGAGCCGATGCCCGCTGTGGGTGCAGATTTTGACGAGGAGTGGATCTATGTTCGAGACGACGAGAGGCAGATCAAGGTTGTGAATCACGAGAAGTTGTTCCAGCAGGAACAGAGCGAGGCCGTTCCTGTGGCGGCGAAGCCTGCACCAGAAAAGCTGACAAAACGGGAGAAGTGCAACTTGGCCGTGAATCGGGCCATGAAGGTGCTCGAGCTGTTTGAGCAGAAGAGAACAAACGCCCAGGAAGAAGAGTTCCTTATGGTGAATACCATACACAAAGTGCCCAAAAGCAGCTCCTTCATGAGTCAAGAAGTCTTCGAGAATCCCTCGCCGATATGCAACAACTACAATGTGGTTTATGAGTTCAATTCGGCGCCGGGAACCAGGATTGATTTGGCTAAATGGGGGCTAGAAACGGTGCCCAATAGTACCAGGGATTTGCTCCGGCTGCTGTCTTACGATGTGGATCATCTGAAGCAGGCTCGGCTTAAGACACAGCCCAGCCAGCGCATACTCAAACTGAAGCAGGAACAGCTCTTCAATGCACCATCCGAACCGGAGGAATCCGACTCTGCGGCCCTCTACATAAATTCCTCGACCCAAACGGACCTCAGACTTCACACGCAAAGCGTTGGCACTCAGGCCCAGCTGCAGGGCCAGCTAAGAGGGGCCTTCTGGCAAAATCCCGACTTTGACATGACCTTTTTGACGACGGCCCAAACGAATGTGATGTTTGCACTGCAAGAGCTCATCCGCAACACGCCAACACCCGAAATGGCCAACAGACTCTACAAGGCGCTGCAACCTGCTCTGGATGTCCATCGCGATGTTTATTCACGCAAATGACAAAATTGTGCATTGATTCTCATTTCATTCTTTGTATAATTCGTAATTCGTACATAGAGAAACCAAAAAATATATATAACATTGAAGTACTGTTTGTTGTTCTGTATGTATTCCATATGCAGATTCTCTCACTATTTTCTCCTACTTTCCCATCGATTTACAATTAATAAATACAATACACATAAATAAACACACAAATATAACAAGAAGTAATGCAAACAATTGTCTTTTGCTAGAAGTTGTAAATCTATTTTGGGTTAGCCACAACTCTCGAGTTCCAGCCAACTCCATTTAGTAGTAATTAGCTAGTTAGTTAGCTTATTTAAGACTGGCCCTAAACCTAAATTGGCTTGCCATCAGGCTGCTATTATCAGATTGTATCATTTGCGCGCTGTAAACACGAACGGTGCCGCCTCATCCTCCTCCTGTTGCTCCAGCAGTGTTGTCCGTATGGTAGTCCTGTGCTCTTGCGCCTCCACATCGTCATAGTCCACTGAGGAGGAGCGTAGCAGCTGGAACTGTGAGTTGGAATCGTTCCTGGTGATAATCAGCGAGGCGGGTCGCGGTCCTTAAATGCAACGATAATTGGATTGTTATTTGGCAGATTCTATTTTATCGACCGATATTTACCTGCTGGCGGCTTTGTGGCTAGTCGCACTTTGCTTCCTGCTCCCTCGGATACATATTCAACATTCGTTGCAGCCTTGACGTTGTTGTTATTGTTGTTATTGCTTGATGTTTGTTGAATCGATACGCGCTTGTCACCCTTGACACTGCCCTGCTGCTTCAGTATGGAATCGCGAACCGATGGCTGCGCCTGCTGCTGCTGCTGTTGCTGCTGATGATGCGTGTACATGGCCGAGGCTGAGGTTAGCAATGCTGTCGTCATTGCAGGCCCACAACCAGTGGGTGTGTCATGCTCTAAAAGATCATATACGGATACGGATAGGGTAAGGTAAGGTGGTTTATCAGGGGATATCAGGGATGATCGATCCACTGCCACACGCTGTGGCAGCTGCAGTACCACATTATAGCACCACCATTATAAGAAGTAAATATTTGGAACATCGAACATAGAATGGAACAAAGAGGTTAAGAGGCGGTAAATAAACACACACACAGATATGGGGAAAGCTGAATAAAATGCAAGTGGTAGAGAGTTGTTCATAAGATTATCATTTATTTGATATTTTCGCTGGTGGGTGTCTCCGGGCGGGGTGAAGGCTTGGCTTTCGCTTAATTCGGGTTAGTTATTAGTGGGTTGTGTGTGTGTGTGTGTGGGGGAGTGTGGGTGTGTGTGGGTTGGCTGGTTGTTCACAATTTTAAATTTCTTGTGGCCAATAATTAATCAAACTAAACTAATCGTGTTGGTATATAACAATTGGAATGAATTAGTAATCGTCGCACAACTCAAATTTTAGTCCTTTAGATAGATATGTTTATAGATATATGTAGATAATACGATAATACTGTCCAGATCGAAGCCAAGCCAAAATTAAAAGTAAATCAAACAGGGCTTTAAAGAATGATATCTAGATGATATATGATTTTGGTCTGTTCTGCTTTGGTCTCGTACTGGATTGACAATTGACATTTGGTCCAATTTTAAAATGGTTTTTTTTCCATTGTCAGACTATTAGTTAAGTTAAGGGCCCCGCAATCTCCCGTATTATTTCGCATGCATTTTACATAGTTTCAGTTTGCAGACGATGGGAATGGCTGGACCTCTCACAGCTTTGTATCGTCGTAGTGCTGCTCCCCCGAGGAGCCATTGGGTATGACCACCACCAGGGGCAGAGAGCTGGGCTCGTTAAGCGTTAGCCGCTCGCTGCTGATCGAAATTTGTCGTGCCGCAGCACGATGCATATCATAGATACCACCACCGCCAGATTCTACTTGCACAAGATCGAACGTGCTACCGCAATAGTCGTTACCGTTCCCATTGCCGCAGCTGCCGCGGCCGCCATCACCAGCGGACAGGGAGGGGCCCACAATCGCCCCAAGACTCTGGAGGGAATTGGCACTGGCACTACGATTGTAATCAGCATGCAAATATGAGCCCGGCACCGCGTTCGTGTTGTTGTTGTTGTTGTTCTGACTCTTGGCATGGTGCTGCAGGATGGTGGTCAGCATAAGCTCGTCGGAAGGTGAGCCGAACTCGGAGGACTCGCGTATGGGTGCCAATTGCAGTTGTGAGGCTGTAGCTAACATCTCACCTGTGGGACTGGGTCGCTCACTGCTGGCCACGTCCTCGTACGCCTCCTCGTTGAGCGTTTGCAAAGTGCCGCAAATCATTTGCTCCTCCAGTGTGACCTGTGTGAACAAGCAGAGAGAGAGAGAGTGACTTTAATGGAGTAGATACAGCAGCAGCTGGAGTTGGAGTTGGAGTAGGGGAGTGTCATGGAGGCAAGCAATGGTTGGAATTTTGAATCAGTCTGTTGTGGTGTCGTTGTGTCTGCTTTACCTGGAGATACTCGTAGTCGTGCACTTTCGACTGCATTTCGTTTTGGTTAATTAGAGAATGGTCGGAATAAGAATAGATCAAAGCACATGAGTTAGAGCGAATCGCGGCACATCTATGGTCTAGCACAGATGTCCCCAAAGTTCTGCAGTTCTGCAGTTGGCCCTCCCTCCTCTTACCTGCTTCTCCATATGACTGGCAGAGTTCTTGCGCGACAAAGACTCGCGGGGCGGCATCAGGGCATCGGTCACGTCCTTGATCATGGGCACACTCACTGGCGGCGCCTCCACAGCGGGTACCTGTGGCTGCGGGCGATGCTGCTTCCTCGGCTGTCGCTCGCAATCCCTCAGCGTTGTGATCAGCAGGCGAAACAGCTCCCAGTGGCCAAAGCTTAGGCCCAAAACCTGCAAGAAATCAGCCATGAAACAGGATCGAAGAACCGCCACTTGGAAGGGGCTCTGTCTACCGATTTGAGATCTGGCATATCGCAGTGCTTCAGCACGCGTCCATTGATGGCATTATCACGGAGCACCGGCGCCAGCTTGAGCATGGCTGGCTTCATGTCATCAATGCGCTCCAGCAGGCTGACGACACCCTCCACTGTCAGATCCGAGAGCCTCGTCTGCAATATGTCCTCCTGTAATGGAATTGAAACGTTATTCCCATTCGCCGGTCTCAGCCCGCTGCCCCCACTCACGCCAAAGGAATCGCTGGGCGAGGCAATCAGCGGCGATACGGGCTCCGTGCTGGAGCTGAGGTTCCTCGATCGCATCTCGTTGGGCACAAAATCGTTTTGGAACATTTGATAGGGCGGATAGGCATGTGGCTGTGGCTGTGGCGAAGGCACATATGTGGTGGGCACCGGCTGTTGGCGCATTTGATTGTATACGCTCGGTCTGGTTTGGATTACAAGCGAGCCCTCATCCTCAATCGTTTGCTGATCCTCTGTGGGAGGAGAGATTTAGTTCAGATTCAGTTCAGCGATACCAATCATTGAGTGTGCCACTTACCCTTGAGAACCTTCCTTAAGTAAGGATCCAGATTTATGGTGAAGGGCAGAAAGATGCGCAGATCCGCCACAAGTAAATCCGATTTGTGGAGCTGCAGAAAGGCATCCAGCTTCCGCTCATCCCTATCCAGCTCCAGAAGCGGAGCAGCCTCTCGCAAATACGCAAGCTTGGGACGCAGTCTACCGGGATGGGGAACAGATAACAAAAATAAGGAGGAAGGATTCATAGAGTAGCACTCACTTCTCGTATACGCTCTGCAGGGAGACATTCTCATCCGCATTGGTGTCCATGAACTGGTCGTGATGGAGCACTATCATGCTGGCCCTCAGGGGCCACTGTTCCGTCAGGTTGATCCACGAGCTGAGGCGGTACCAGCTAAAGTCAATCTGGAAGGCCTTCAGCAGCCGCACCGTGATGTAGATGACGTTCATCAGACGCCGGATGCTGCGCGGATTCACATCACTGAAGTAGTCATCTGTGAGCACAATTCGCGACAGATCGAGCACACCCTGGGGATTCTGACCCAGGCGATGCAGATTGGAGCCCGTCGAGCTGGCCACCGACTCGGAGAGACGCAGCTTCTTGCCCCCGCCAGCCCTTGCCGGGCCACGCAGCTTCTCCTGGCTGGAAATTATCTCCGAGGCATTGGACAGACGTCGCGCGGACACAGAGTGCCCCAGTGTGGGTCCATCGTCGTTCTGGTATTCGCTGCCACCGCCGCTCCGCTTGAATAGAAGCGCCGTCATCTGGGCCCGCTGCACCTTCCGCAGTCCAGAGTTCTGCAGGTAGACGGGCAGGTGTACGAGATTCCGCAGGAAGTCGTGGCCCCCGATGCCACCTTCGGTGAACAGGCGTCGGCTGTTGGCCTCCGCCGCCTTGGCAATCACATGGGGATCCACCGAGATGAGCAGCACAAAGGGACGGTTCGGCGAGGAGAGCAGCGTCTGGACGGCGTTCAGCAGGGTGAGGATGCGCTCCGTGTCGCACGAGTCGAGGGCATCAATGACGCCCACCAGGCGGCTCTGCTGATTTGTGAACGAATCCAGGCACTTGACCATGTCCGTCATCACCGACACCTCGGCCCCGAGCATCGTCAGGGGTGCCGTTTCGCTGGCGTGCACCGCTCGCTTCAGCAGCCGGATGTGGGAGGTGAATAGGGCAACGCATACCTTGGCCAGGACGTGCAGGTGCGTGCAGATGAGCGTGCCCAGAATGGCGGCCACCACATAGAGCACCACCTGGATCTGCTCCCGCTCCTTTTCATTGGCGTACGTGAAGTAGGCCACCATAAGGGCGATTCCCGTCACCAGGGTGATCAGCGCCAGCTCGAAGATCAGGACGATGGGAATGCAGCACATGCGCCGCCAGCGCCAGCCCACGTCCAACTTGAGGCACTTGGGACGGAAGGCGCGATACAGGCGGGTGGCCAGCCACCCGTAGTGCGACTCCATGGCCCCCAGGAGGGCCGCCAGCATATGGGCCACCGCGCCATCGCCTGTCGGCGATGCGCTGTTCGCCTCCGCAAAGTGGAAGCGCACCGGCTTGGCCTGGGAGTCGGATTGGGGGCCAGGCGGGTGGCAGAATGCCACCTGCAGGATGAGGCGCAGCCGCGTCATCCTCTTCTCCAGGCCATGCTGCACAGAGTAGGCCCACAGCATGTCCATCTGGTAGTTGCAATACTTCACAGCCGCCAGCATGAGGTATGCCATCAGCATGAAGCCCGCGGCGATTGACACGCCCCAGACAGTGGACCAGGTGCTCAGACCCACAATGATG
This sequence comes from Drosophila obscura, assembly GCF_018151105.1. Lineage (NCBI taxonomy): Eukaryota > Metazoa > Arthropoda > Insecta > Diptera > Drosophilidae > Drosophila > Drosophila obscura. The sequence goes on along the minus strand of NW_024542774.1, from coordinate 6,952,039 downwards.
CCAATGAGCAGCGCCAGGTGCAGCGACACGATGAACAGAAGGCCGCTGGTCTTGGCGGGCGGCTCGGCCCACTGTTTGGCAAAGTTGTTCATCTCATCGCGCAATTTGTTGAGCAGGAAACTCTTGCCGCTGCCCCACTTGGCGTAGAGGCCGACGGTGATGGGCGTCGTTAGCGTGGGCTCGCTGAGCACATCCGCCAGGGCCGAGGAGTACAGCTCGTATCCCAGCATGCCCTCGGAGTCCTCGTTGGTGTTGAGACGCCTGGCGCCAAACACCTGGCCGAGTATCGTCTTCTGGTGCAGGGTGTCGATGTTGTAGGGCGTCTCGCCCGCCTTGTTCGCCCGATACAGGAGCTGGCTGTGCTTGGGGTTGCGCAGCAGCGCCTCTACAATCGCCTTGCTGCGCGCCCGCATGGCTATGTGCAGGCAGGTGTCGCCCCGCTTATCGGCGGCCGTCACCTTGGCCTTGCGGTCGAGCAGCATGTGGACGATCTCCAGATTGCGATTGCGCACCGCCCGCATGAGCGGTGTGTCGCCGTCTTTGGTGGACGACTCCAGGTCGGGGTTTGTGGAGAGCAGCAGCTTAACGATCTGAATGTGGCCCTTTTCCACGGCCGTGTAGATGGCCGTCTTGCGGTCCTTGCCCTGGATATCCACATCCGCGTGCTTCTTCAGCAGTGCCTCAGCAACGGTGCGATGGCCGGCCTTTACGGCATGAATGAGGGGCGTGTCCGCACCGCGATCCTGTATATTTATGTAGGCGCCGGCTGCTATGAGGGAGGCAGCAATATCCTGGAATCCCTCACGACTGGCGATGCACAGGGCCGTCATTCCATCCTTATCCAGAGCATTCACATTCGGCTTCTTCTCCAGAATGGAACTCACGCAGTCCGTGTGTCCGCCGGCGGCTGCCACCAGCAGTGGGGTCCACGAATACATGCCCGCGGTGTCCACATTGGCACCGGCCTTCAGCAGAGTGTCCACGATCTCCACGTTGCCCCTTCGACAGGCCCAGACGAGGGCCGTCGTTCCGTACTTGTCGCCGACATTCACCTTGGCCCCGCGCTGCACCAGCAGCTCCACAATGTCCTTGAAGCCCCGTCCCGCTGCCCAGAGCAGGGCGCCCAAGTGGTAATTGCCATGCGCATTGCCATCGGCCCCCTTTTCCAGCAGCAGCCGCACCAGTTCCGTGTGCCCCCGATAGGCGGCCCACATCAGACTCGTCCAGCCACCCTGCGTGGAAAGCATTTGAGGATTAGCTGGCTCTGGTGACCGAAGGGTGAAGGCTGATTTCTTACCATATCGCGATGCTCGACCTCAGCGCCATGATCCAGTAGGAGTTGGACGACATCAAAGTGTCCATTGCGGGAGGCACACAGCAGAGCTGTCCAGTTGTCCAGATCCTCGGCCTGGAAATCGGCGCCGCGTGCCAGAAATTCCCGAACGAATGCTGTGAGACCCCGTCCGGCCACAACCATCAGCACGGTGGTGGCATTCTGCAAGGGAATAATTAATAAATACTCTGTGGTTTTCGAGGGACTCTCTCTCTCTCTCTCTCACCTCATCCCGATCATCGATGTTCAGGTGCCGGCTGTCAAGGATGGCGCGCAGACCGGATAGATCATTATTATCGATGTACTGCAGCAAGGCGCGATGTCCCAGCGAACCCATGGATTCTCCGTAGCGATTTATGTTCTGCATATGAAGGATATAAAGTGTTACTACCGGTTCGATTGGGTTCTATATTAGGATATCAATTAGAACAGAACTGAAACAAAACGAACATCATGCAAAAACTCGAATTTTGTTGGGCTATTTGTATTATTAAATTGTTTTCGGGGAAGGGAAACCAACTATAATTTGTAATTGGTGTGGTAATAAAACACAGCAATCAGTAGGGTAGGGGGCGAATTCTTAGTAATCCTCGGTATTAATTCAGAATTTTACAACATTTTGCATGCTTAAACAGAGTTACGATTTTGGGAGAGATTTTGGGGGTACATTTGGCGAACAACGACAGAGAAAGAACCAGCTAATCAGCTAAACTCGATTGTCGGGGATTTTATTTTGCATCATACGCTAGTGCGGCTCTCGTCTCGGGGAGAGCATCAGTAATGGGAGCCAAGCAAATTCCCATTGCCGCATAAATAATGTTGTTGATTGGTTAAAAGTTATCCACAAAAGGCGATGATTCACTCGTTGATACTTTTGAGGTCATAAATAAGTGATGGTTATAAAAAGAATCCAGTGTGAAATTTACAGTTCTCCAAGAAATCAGTATTCCAATGAAAGTTTATAAACGATTGGGTGCCGTGGGGCTGTGTAAAAGATTTCTTTCCACGGGTAATATGCATTTATAAATAACTTTTGGGTAAACCCTTTTTCGCTAACCCAACAACACACACACACACACACACCGCCCTTCCCGTTATCCGGTGCCATACGTGCCATACGTAAGTCCCTAGCCATCATTTGATCCCCATAAGCCTCGCAGCAAATAGATACCCCCATCTGGGGGTATGTAGATCTAGACAGGTAGTTGTGATAATGTCACAGATTGTCGTATTTGTTATTTGAACAAATGCCATTTACCACCACTCACGCACTGCAGTGGCTTCGCATTTATTTATTTCATTTCATTCCTCATATTTGTCAACATCTTTTCAATTTTAATGAGTGCTGAAATGTTCGATTAAACAAATATGTGTAAACTGTTCTGTAGATCTGCAGAGTCTGTATCATTTAACATCAAGTGAGGTTTCATTTTTAGCTTGAGATTTGCCTTGATTTTGGTCTCAGTCGAGAAGGTGTTAGAATGCATTCAGGCATAGCAATGTTTAGACAGACAACAGCCGATTGGGTAAATATATCACTAGGTACCCATTAATATTGATCCAATTATTTGCTCATGATTGATGGAAAATCTCGGATTCAATAGCTTGAAAGTGTATTAATGGTGGCAGTTTAGATATTCTTTGGTACTCTCAAAGATATGTTAAGAATGTCTTAATCAGGTATCGTATTATCAGGAATGCACACAGAATCCATTCTGCTTTTATTATGGATTGTTGAATTATTATGTTAATATTTTGTAGCACTTTCAATTATTTTATTGCTAGGGAATTTTGTTTTTTGTTTTCAAATTTGCAATTAGCTTCAACCAATATGCTCTATTATCTATGGGTATTATTTACTGTTTTAGGTACGAGTATACTTTACATTTTTAGATTTCTTCTTGCCTGGCGATCGCAGATTATTCAGGCTCAACCGCGAGGCACTCAAAATCAGTTCATCGAAGCTTTTGGATAGTTTCATGATTGCTTTTGTCTGATTTCAACTGATTTATTTGGTTTAGTTTATTTAATTATTAATTTGCTCTGTTTGGTCGCGATGTACGAGCGGAGAGTACGGTACGGTACGTGCTGCGTCAAGCTGATAAAACCAGCGACTGCACAAACATGGAAATTCTTCTCTTCATTTGTCACAATATCACACAAATCACAATTGAGAAGAAAAAAACAAAGTACTGCAATATTATTTATCACTCGCGAGATCTTTAATCAAGTGCAACCAGTTACTGGATACTGCTAGATACTAGTATGTGCATAATATTTGCGAATTTTCTTTCTCTTTTTGCCGCTTCATTAATTGAATTGGCAATTAATTAATTCCTGTGATTCCGTGCATCTGTAATTCTGTGCGGAGCGAGCGTTTAGGTTTTCTTGAGCGTTTCTTGGAGAATGCGAAGCGTATCGAATGCAGGCGGTGCCAGTGCCAGTGTCAGTGCCAGAGCAATTTGCTGCCGCCTTAGTAGCTCCCTGGTCGGGTCTCGTCTGACGCGTGTCGTGTGTGGGGGGGGACGCTTATCATCTACTGCTGCTGCTGCTGCTGTTGCTGCTTTGCTGCTTCTTCCTCTGCTGTTAAAATGGGTTTCGCACGCAAAAAAGTAGTCATCTGCCAGTAGTCCCACTGTAATCAGCCCATGGGGTGGCAGTCAGGGAAGGTGCGCTGCGTGCGCTACGCTCTATGGTAATGCCGTTTCGTGTCGAATATATGTAATTGGCCAGAAAAACCACTCGCACTCGCACATTCAGGGGAACGTGTTTGCCAATTTTGGTATTATTATTTGTTGACCCGCTGCTGCTGCTGCAGCTGCCACGAGCGTTGCACCACAACTGATTGACCAGGCAGCGACTGTCAGTGGTCAGTGGCAGGTTTTTTTGTTTTTTTTTTTGTGGTCTAAGTCTCAAAGAGTCTCGGACTGCGACTGCTGGAGTGCCAATGCTGTTTACTCTTTACACTGCCTTGCATAAAAAGTTTCACTTTAATTTATGCTCAGAAGGCCAACCGATGACCGACCAGCCATCCGCATTCGAGTGAAATGTACTTCCAACTAATTACATCAATGTTCTTTACAGTTTATGGCTTCCATTAGGTTATTGAACACACTCCTCCTCCCCGCCCGCACGGAACACTCCTTTGGCGACACTTGAGAACCGCGACAGAGATGGACAGTTTTTTGATATCACGGAGACACTTAATGAGCGATTGAGTTAGTTTATTTTGGACTCGACCGACGAGCATTAATAGAATCCAATCGAATCGCGTGTCACTTAATGGGGGCCCTCAAGTCGAGAGGCAGCCTCGTTGAGCACGCAGTAATCAGCCTCATGAGCCACTGACTTCCGAGGAAAGGAAAGCAAACAGAACAAAGCAAAGGCAGAAGAAACAGACAGAAGAACAGACCATTCTTGCAGCATTAGTGAGTGGGCTCTTCATTCTTTTTAGTAAGGCCATAAGCTGCAGCAAGCAGCAAGAAGTTTATTTTTAGATCCGATATATACTGGTTTTCCAGGGGGAACGAACATCTCTCTCTCTCTCTGTGCTTATTCTGCTTATTATGTGGGGGGGATTGCATGGGTATAAGTATTTGCATTATGTACACGGAGTCGGGGTTAGGGTCAAAAGCAGAAGAGCAGCAAACAAACGTTACAAGAACAAGGGGAACAAGAAGAATGCAAGGATCGGTGTGCATTTACATTTACATGGACATGTGGGATGTGGGAGAAACGACGCAGTGCCAGATTGAAGTGGCTGAAGCGACGCAAGGAACTCGGTCCGCCACCGCCACCGCCAGCACCACCACCACCACCACCGGTATGCTCATGCTCCTGGTGTTCCTGCACTCCGGTACTCTGCGACGAATCCGATGGCTCCTCCTCGATATCGACTATAAATCGCGACATGGAATCGTGGGGCGATGCCTCAGTGCCATGGCCCTGGCGATGCACCCTGAGGTGATTCTTGATGGCCAGCGCCCGCTCCTCGCACTCGAGCAGTGGCTGATGCAGCGACTGGATGTCACGTGCCCCCGTGTGGTGCAAACCGCTCACCAGAGCCGCAATGGTTCCGCCACTCGCCTGGGGACGCGGACTTGTGCCCCTTGTCCCTTCACTGGTTGTCGTTGGTTTTGTATTGGGGTCTGGATCTGGATCTGGTATTTCTTCGATTCCACTCAATATCGAAGCGACCTTCTTCTTTGGAGGCTTATGTGCTCTCCCATCTTTCTCCATGACGCGGTGGTTTACGCTCTATCACACTCGGAAGATGTTGAAATAAATGGGGGTGGGTGGGTGCTTATCTCATGGGGTGGCTGTATCCTAGGATGGGTGTGTATGCATCTACGAAGGTTAAGTAGATCATTATTTACGTGTTGAAAGCTTTGCGTTATATAGCAGTTTAGCTTCCAATTGATTTTGATCGAAGAACGTCTGAAATATTGATTGGGGTAACAACCACATTGAGAGTCATTCCCTCTTAATGAATCCAAATTGATTGACTGATGCAAGATTCCTACATATATGTATATCTATCCTATAGATTCCGTTATTTTCTAGTTTTTTTCCACTGGAACACGCTTTATAACATTCTGTATCGATCTATGCATACATATTTCCTACAACACAAAAAAGGGGCGAATAGATAACATTGCTAAAAGATTGTTTCTATAATTTTCTTGGGGGCTTTCTCTGTCACATGTCAGGGGGCTGTCATCAGCTGTCGGCTGTCGTGTTAGATAGGGCGCCAGCAGGCCTATAAAGTTCTTACTTGCTTTCTTAATTGTCATACAACAGATAAATAGATAGATAGATATATAGATAGATGGTTAGATGATGGAACACACACCTCACCCCCGCCGCTGGGACTCGTCTTTAAGCGGGCCTTGAACATTTTCGCCAAACTTTCGCCGTTCAGTTCCGTTTTGAAGGCCGATTTCGATATCGATTGAATAGATAAATATATATATTTATATATGTATATATATATATGTATATACGCGAATATGTATGTTTGTATGTTATTCAGTTTATTAATTCCCGAAGCTGCGCATCGACTGCTTGGCAAAGGCGCCTTCAATGAACTGCCTGCGCACAGAATGGTGGAGCATCATATAAATGATGCCCCCAAACGATCCGATCCGCCATATTCTATTTAGTTTTCATTAATTGAGCAAACAGCACCGATAAAACCTATTTTGATAAGCTGCGGATACTAAAAGGAACACCACCCACAAAGATATTGCTGTAGCTGCTTCCTAATAAACAAAAGACAATGGAAAAATTCACTGTACGGCTAATTACCTTTTCTTTTTATTTCCTTCACCCCAAAAAGTCAAATAGAATCGGACTGAAACCGGAAAGGATGCCCAGAATCGGAATGGGAATATAATTTTCGTATTCAATAGGAATATATATTTAGATATTGCCTAGGAGTAATCCAATAAGGAAATAGTTTCCGATAATATCTAACTTAGTCTAAAGGAAACCTCACCCTTTAGCATTGATCAATTAACATTTACCTTTCGGATTTTCTGCTGTTTTTGAATATTGCCGCCATTTTGGTCGGTAATAAAAAGTATAAACCTTTTTATTGCAGCATACTTTAAGGCTGCAGGCCATAAAGCTATGGTAAGTACATACGTGTCATGTAGAGCTATGACGTATGTTTGTTGAAGGGTATGTACGATTCGAGGCGACTAAGCTAGTCGACACGATAAAAAAAAATTAGCAAAACCATACCATAACATATGCCCCGCCGTCTGCTTACTTATCGGTAAAACAATCTCATTTCAGGCATACATACATATGTATGTACAGTACATACATCTGTCTGGTCTGTAGTGGGAATGCCGATAAGGCAGTCTCCCCCCCATATACCATATAGAACAGACGATTAAGCTTTACTTTTTCACCCACCTGAACAGCAGCATTGCCGCCGCGACCAAAGGAGCCACGCAGCAGGCCGAAGGGGAAAATGCTGCCGTAGCCGCTGGTACTGGCCACCGCTGCTGCAGGTGGAGAGTCCGGATTGAGGGGCGACATCTCCGAGTAGGCCCGCCCTACCTCGTGCAATTTGGGTGTGCGCTTCATACTGGTCTCTCTCTCTCTCCCTCTCTCTATTGGTAACCTCGAACCACCTCCAATTTCAGGCGAATGTGTAACTGTTTTAGTACACTTTTATTATCAGTTTACAGCGTGTCACTGGACTTAAGCCCCGGGCCAAATATTTACTCGCGCCTATCGTTTTCCGTTTTGGGGCCCAGACGGAGATAGAGACACCACAGCACTGAGGAGCATCTCCCCGGAACAATTCTGACTCGTCGGTGATTACGGCTTACGGGTATGTGTATAGGTAAACATGTAGTATATTGTTTAGCTTTCGAAAAATGCAAATTGCCCGACTATAATCTATTTCAAATATAAAAGCGGCGATTAGTCGGTGAGTGGAGCGCACGCGGCGCACTCTGCTGGAAAACTAACTGTAACCGATGGCGCAGAAAGAGAGAAAAAGCAACAACTTTCGCACACACTCACACACCCTCTCTCGCACTCTGCGGGGCTCAACTCTCCTTCACTTTTTGTTTTATTTTGTTTTTTGATAAAAATGAGAAATTGCAACCCAAAAAAAATAACGGCGTTTATCAAACAATTTGGATGTGTGTGTGTTCGTGGGAACATATGAGTATGTGTGGGACACGTGATATGGGAATGTGGGGTAAGTAATATAAAAATGAAAACAAAAGCTAAGACCTGATTGAGCTTGGGCATGCCGGAGTGTTTCATACCCTTTCTGGTGAAATATGCACAAATGGAATCTAATCACAGATAATGGAGAGAGGTAACTAAGTACCCTCATATCTTATGCGAAGTTAATTACATTTAGTGGGATTATGATCTCTCAAATGACGCTCTTTTGAGAGGATAAACATTTTTTGATTCCAATCAATATGCATGCTCCCTTGAACGAGTTAAAGATCAATTGTATGCCCGCGTGGAAATCTTCGATTAGTTCGATCGTACACCTTTGAAATCGAAGTACTCCTTTGGTTTCATTCGACTCACTTGTTCATTAGATAGGTGGCCCTCGCCATTTGATGAGCCACTCGAACGCTTTTCCATAAAATGCGAAATGGAGTACACCGGAACTCTCTCCACCATGTTGCAAGCACTTTACAATGTAATTTTTTACCTTATGCTGATGGGATTGTTCTGGAGAAGATTATGCGTCAAGTGTCGACCCGATATGAAAACAAACTGAGACCCAAGCAAAGGTGTTCAACCATGGGCCAGCGTCTGATTTGACATCGTTTATCAGGCAAATTAGCATAGATTTGCGATACAGTGAATTAAGAAGATTTCAATTACCTTTAGTGATTTAGATTCCATTGCTTGACATGGAAAATTATAGATGTGAATATAATCAGCACAAATTAACACCTGATGACAGCTGATGAGCATTCAACTTAATGATGATCGAGAAGGGAATGCAATGAAAGATATTATATTTCGATTGCTTGGAGTCGAGTGTCAAGCTTACTGCCAGCCTTTTGGGTGAAGTGGACGATAACGGGAAAGATAAAGAATTTCTTGCTGCAGATACCGCTGTGCATTACGATATTAATATACACTTCAATTATGACAGATTACAAATGAAGCAAGTAAGAAGGCTATTGTTATAGTCGACGGAGGGAAACACCTATTTCCTATTTCCTGTATAAAATATATAGAGAACCCATTTAATTGGCAAATAATGACAAAATCTAGTAGAAGCCACAAATTGGAATAGTCCCGAGAATATTATAAAAATAAATACGTGCCTGTGTGGGTGTACGGTAGATGATGCTGCAAGTTCTAGGTCTCTAAATATATTTATGTAAAACTACTTAATATACACACAGACATATTCAAATATATGTACATATGTGGAATTCAAGAACAATATGGGTGGATATACATATGTATGTATTCTATCGAACTAATCAAGAGTCTGACTGAATGATTCTACAGATCTAAGTGGTTGAGTGTACATATTAATTAGCACTTTGGGCGACAACACACTACTGCAAATCTGTCTATAATAATTACCAGAGTGTTCGTGTCTACAAACAAACGAAATATACGAAATATTATTTAAGCATAATAACCATTACGGCGAGTACTGGAGATCTTTACGGGATGAATTCTTACTTATGCTCAGTCCACGCTAAGCAAGCGGGCTCACCTGTTGAATGAATCTCGTTGCAGTGTGTCGTTGTCTCAGTCTTAAAGAGTCGTGTTTTGTGCAGGATCAGACTTGAATGAAAACAGTCGACATTTGGTGGGGGGCACAGCTGAGCGCACGTGTATCTGTATCTTCAGCGCACTTACATATGTGTGTGTGTAGTGCAGAGAAGTGTCTGTATGTGTGTGTTGGTGGCTGCCAAACTGAAACGTCGATAAAATATTTGCTCACAGCACAAAGAACTTTTTGGGCGCTTAAATAGTACGTTTGCGAGTGATATCTTCATATACTTTTTCAATGCATTCACAAACTTATATTAGGTTAAACAAGATATCACGAATAACTAATAATTTGATTAAAAAAACGACTCCTTCACGGCACGACTTTTGTGTGTGTTTTGATAACGAATTTGCACTCTTGGGTTAGTAAATACTAGACAAATACATGGACAGGGAGTATTACACAATCTCACAGGATGCTTTCTTTGGTTCTAGAACCAGCTTAAGCCATTTAATTAGTATTTTGGGACATTATATCGCGACACCGACGTCAGCTGCTGCTGGCTTGTTTTTTTTTTTAAAAAAAAATTAAATGGTAGTGCTGTACAGCGATGGAAATCACAGATTCGCTGCTATCGATTGTAAATTTATCGGTCATTTCGCTCTATTTTTTAAATTCAAAATCAAGCTGAAGATTAATCTTTAATCAAATTAAGAAACATAGCAAATACAAAATTTCCAAACTGTATAAATATGTTGCTGATATGTAGCAATCATGTCAATGAAATTGTCTTTTATGCTTAAACCGTATTTTAAAAGCAATCCAATAAAATAAATTTCTTAACATTAGCCAATAGAATACAATTATATTTGGAATAGAGCTAGCTAATGCAATGAATTCACAAACAAATTTTGTACTCTATTTTCCGCGTGGTTTAACTTCCAGTTTTGTCATTGTGTGTGCCTGTATTACATGGTTGGGAGGGCGTAATGAGGGTTAAGTTCGTTCATCACTAATGATATCGCTATATCGATAAATTACAAATAAATATAATAAAAATAACGCGGTCACTATACTTTCAAGGTTTATTAGGATTACCAAGATGATAAGCAAGAGCCTAAGTCCACGAGAGTCTGGAGATCACATCGTAAAGCATGCCAAGCACCTGCGAGTGGTGCCTGAAGGCATCGAAAAGCTTTCCAAGGAAATTCTAGAGGGCCTCCACAGTAAACGCATATGCGTGGATAATTTTTCGCAGCATGAGCTGCATCCAAATCCGGAAGACAGCAAGCCTGAAGCTTATACAGGTGCCGCCGACTGGGTTTTCGTCCTTGATACCCTGAACTTTTGCTTCTGGACACCGAGTGAGTCACATGAACTGATCTCTAAGCAATCTAACCGATCTTTTCATAGATAACTATACGAAATACAAGGTCAATGGCTACACCGGATACTTTGCCCTCTGTGCCGCCATTAAAAGAGCTATCGGTGAAGGCGTAAATGTGACGAGTGCCAAGTTCTACTCTCAGATCGACATGAAGACGGTGGAGCACATATTCCGGTCTGACGATGGCGAGACCAAGATTCCGCTCATCCAGAAACGTATCGACTGTCTTCACGAAGTGGGCAACTGTCTGCTAAAGAAGTACGATGGCCGATTTGAAAATGTGATCAAGGCAGCCGACAAGTCGGCGGTGCGTCTGCTGGAGCTGATTGTGGAGGAGTTCCCCTGTTTCCGGGACCAGGCAGACTTTGCGGGAAAGCGCGTTTCCATCCTGAAACGGGCTCAGATACTTGTCGGCGATATCTGGTCCTGCTACAGAGGCAAAGGCCTAGGCTTCTTCCACGACATTGATCAGATCACCATGTTTGCCGACTACCGCATTCCACAGGTGCTGGTGCACTTCGGCAGCTTGGAGTACACGCCAGAATTGCTAGAGGTGCTCAAAGCAGATACAATTCTGGAGAACGGCGATCCCATGGAGGTGGAGATACGCGGCGCTTCGATATACATAATCGAGCAGGTCAGGGATGAAGTGATGAAAGCCCTGAAGCAAGACCATTCAGAGATCTCGCCATGCGTCAATTCTGTTGTCATTGACCAGTATCTCTGGGACTACAGACGCCAGTACCAGGCAGACTTGGAACATATCCCATTCCACAAGGTCTTGAGCATTTACTATTAACCATAAGCTTGACCACGAATAAACATTTTGGCGGATACGTTAAATTGATTTCCTTTAATTAAACAACGAGCTCTCTTCTAACCAAGATCGGATGCTGTCTGGAATCTACAAAGTAATGGGCTTGGGCTTGCCCTGCTGTGCGGCGATGCGTTCGTTGAACTTCTTCACGGACTCCTCGCGCGACAGATTACCCTTGCGGGCGTACCGCTGGTTGATCAGGAACTTGACATCCATCTGTTCACAAAGAGAAGCCGGGTTAGCATATGTGCACTCATATAGAGTATATTAATTCTGTCTACTTACGCCCATGGTGGACTCGTGGCGCTTACGCATGGGGCGCTTGATGCCATTGCGATGGGCCTTCTTGTTCTGGTTGTGGTTTGTGTGATTCTTTGACTTGGCCATCTCAAACTATTTTTGCATAGCGAATATCCGAACATCCAAGGGTGGGCGTAGCATGAAAACAGAAAATATTCCACATTACAAATAGTTTAAAGCACGGGTAACACATTAACACTTCTAGATTTCGTCGATTTGTTGCGAAAATCAACAATTTGCCGGATTTTTTATTGAAAATAATTTCCTTTGCGACCTACGTTTTTGACACTTCAGCGGAAAAGAAGAGGAAGAAGAGGATTTTGCTGTCAACAACAATGAAAATAAACTATCGATAGTCTTTTGATCGATGTGTGGTATGCGATAGTCACTCATTTTTTCATTGATAGTTTCATTGATACCGATAACTCGTTTCATTATTTCATTGATAATTTCATTATTTTCGATTGCTTCCAAAAATTTGCAAAATTTTAAACAACAAAAAATGCCGCTAACTGCAGAGAGTGCAGCTCAACAGATTCAGGTAAGCCAAGATGATGATGAATGACAGGGAGTAGTTACATTTACTTTGTGCTTGTCCCGTAGGATCGCTTGAAAGATATTCAGCAGCAGATTCACATTGTTGATGAGGAGCGCCGCCGGGCAGAGAACTCCATCTCCACTCTGGTGCGGTCGCTTCAGACAAACAATGCAAAGGTGAAACCCCTGCTTAAGGCCAGCATGTTGGAGACCTCGCAGGAGGAGGCCACCATCCGAGCCGCTCTCGCCAAAATCCACGAAATTCGGAGCATTCGCAACGAACGTCGCATTCAGGGTGAGTTGAAGCTAAGGTGAAACTGCGCTCTTGATAAAATATCCTGCTTTTGTCTTATCCTTTCACACAGCTCGCAATGCTGGCAACAAAGAAGCCATTCGTCGAGGAGCCCTCATGAAAATGGTGCAACTATCTGCCCAAACTTTGCCTCTTTTTGTGAGCAAGCCAGGCGAACGGGCTCCAGCCTTGTGCGGAGCTATTCCAGCTGAGGGAAACTATGTGGCCAAGGTGAGTGCCAGTCTTTTGTTGAGATGGGAATGACTTACAAGGATATTGTCTGCTCTCTCCCGAAAGGTGGGCGACAACGTAGCTGCTTTGGCAAAAGGCATCGATGAAGAGGAGAACTGGATACTGGCGGAGGTGGTTCAGTTTTTGCAACGACAAAATAAGTACGATGTGATTGATATTGATGAAGAGCAAAAGGACCGGCATGTTCTCAGCAAAAGGAAAGTTATTCCGCTGCCCCTGATGCGTGCCAATCCGGAGACCGATGGTCACGCTCTGTTTCCCAAGGACACTGTAGTGATGGCTTTGTATCCACAAACGACCTGTTTCTACAAGGCCATTGTACACCGCCTGCCTGCCACTGCCACAGAAGAGTATGATGTGCTCTTCGAGGACTCTTCCTATATGAATGGCTATGCAGAGCCCCTGCCCGTAGCCCAGCGCTATGTCATTGCTTATCGGCCCACAAAGAAAGGCGCCAGCAGCGGCAGTGGTAATCTCTCATCGGCATAGATGTCAATAATTCATAACTATATAAATAAATATTAATTTAAATTTAATGTTTCTGTAATTCGAATTTCCGCATATTTTGACCAGTTCACAGTCACGAAATTATCGATAGGACTGTGAATAGCACTCAAAATTCTTGTGACGTGACCATCAGCTGTTTTGACTGTTATCAGATATCGGTTCAAATTCTCATCAATAAAGTCCAATAAGAAACTGGAAAATGTCTGTAAATGGTTCGATAGAGACTGTCAATGCAAATTCAGAGTGCTTCGATATTGAAAAAGTGGCCGAGCTGTTCGCCAGCAGTCTCCTCGGAGAAGATGACGTCCTCTTGGACGCCTACCTGGCGGCCTACGAAGAAATTATGAAGTAAGAATAGCCTGGAGGGAACGCCTTGGAACATCAACTCTTACCTTTGTTGTGTCGATTGCAGGTTCTTCCAGCTTATGGGCAGCATCTTTGGCTTCGTGAGCAGCGATGTTCGCGAAAAAATAGATATTCTGTACGAGCTACGAAAGACTGATACCGAGGAGCAAAAGTATTTCGAGACCTTTAATGCAATGCTGGTTTATGAGAGGGACGCTAATCTGCTGTCCTCAAAAGGCTATGTGTCGGGTAGCCGCACTCTGCTGCGTCTCCATCGTGGCCTTGGTTGGTTGGCTAGCTTTTGTTGCTCTAAACTTTTGCCACATTTGCTGATTGTCTTTGTTCTCTTATCTAGAGTTTTTCTACGAGTTTCTGAAGCGCCTGCAAGATCTGCAGAACGAGGAGAAAACTTCGGGCGTGTGCAGAGCGGCCTATGACGACACACTTGGTAAGCATCATGCATTTTTAATAAGAAAGGGCGCCCGCCTGGCCATGTATGCGATGCCATCACGTGGAGATCTGCTCACTCGCGTCTGCCAGGATGTGCCCAGTGCCATTGCGTTGCTGCCGGAAATGCTTGGGAACACCCGGAAGGTCTACGACCGCACGGAACAGCTCTACACGTTGCACGATCTCCACAATTTGCCTTAAAGTTTATCCAAATTTTCTGTATATACATATATATCGTAAATTACAAGTGTTCGTTGTAGCCTAATTCATGTTTGTGCATTTTAGCATTAAGCAAAAAGCCAAATCCGTATTAGCCATTAATGTGCCTTATCCCCTGTGGCCTGTGGCACGTTCTGTGTATCGTGTATCATTGCTTTTATACCTCCTGTACTTGTAGTTGAAGATCATAAAGGTTTAGTCATGAATGAACTACCAAACTGGTGTTATCTGGGTCTATTGAACTGCTGGCCAAACATCTAGTTTCGTGTCTGGCCCAAAACTAATAGTAGTAGCATAATAATTGTGCTCGATAAGATAAGAATAATTTTGTGTGTGTGTCTCCCGCCGGTAATGAGATCCATCATAAAGGCCACATTTGGGGCTATGGCTGTGCGTTCTGGAATTATCACACCGTGTGCCAAAACAATGGCCAATAAAAAAGGCCTTTATCCAGATCTCACACAGAATCCCCTGAAGATTTATAGAGAAAGCCCAAAAACTGCTGCACTCTGCTGCAATGGCGGACATCATAATTGCAGACCAACCTGGCCATCGATTACGTCTTAGTCACTATCACTCTACGACTATCAAAGAGCTAGCCGGCAGCCAGAGAACTAGCCAAGTGGGTTGCCCACTTTATCGCTTGTCGCACGTTGTGCCTAGTGCAAAAGCTTATAAGATGGTGGCTCCACCGGCCACAGCAATCAGCAGGCAGACGTCACAGCTCCCGACACAGTCTGGGGAGCATTTAAAAGAGCTGTCATGGCCAGAAGTGGTTCACTTGTACTCCGTCAACCGTCGAACAATGGATGCATCCAAGCAGACGAACCCTAAACGGGCGACAAATCCCTTCCTAAAAGCAAATATTATATCCAAGTGGTTATTCCTGTGAGTTACCTTTAGTTCTCCGCTCGCCGCTCTCCTTTGTTGTTTTGTGTTCTGTGGACAAGTGTAAATCCCTAGCCGGAAGCTATTATATCTGACAGTCATAGACATGGCCATGGTCAACCAGTGAGCGCGTGGATCGTTTGATTTGCTTGTTGTGATACAAGTTGTGAGTGTTTGTGATAAGCTCTCAAGTGGTATAGTGCCTGAATAGTTAAGATATTCGGCCTCGGCCCTGTGGCAGGATCCATAATAACCAATCAAGTGAATTATACGAGTAAATAAATCAGTGCCCCCGAAAGTGTGCCTCAAATTGGTTTACCGATCTTAAATAATTCAAGAATATGTAGTACAAATATCGCCTATATGTATCATCATTCCTGTTGATAGGCACGTAGTAATGCTAGGGCTCATGGTGCCTGTCATCCTTAAGTCCCCCATCGATGATAAATTGATTAGATATTCCCGTAGCATATGACTTATCAGTTTGGTTTTCTCCTACCTACTCCTTTCTGCCAGGTGGATGGGCAATGTGTTCGCCAAGGGAAGACGCGAGCAGTTGGATGCCAACGAGCTGTACGAGCATCTGCCGAGCTTCGACAGTGAATCACTGACCAGGCATCTGCAGCCCCACTGGGAGCAGGAGTCGCGAAAGAAAAGCCCCAGCCTTATGTGCCTGATCTTCCGGGTCTATGGCTGGCAGTTTGTGCCCATTTGTGTGCTCTACTCAGCGCTGGAGATAGCCATACAGTGAGCAATGCAAATTAAACCACAAAGAATGCTTTTGCAATGGATATCTCGTTGCAGTTCCTTTCAGCCTTTGCTGCTGGGCGGCCTTATCTCGTACTTTGCCCAGGGACAGACGACCATCAGCAAGGAGAGCGCCTATTTGTATGCCACGGGCATCGTGCTGTGCTCGCTCATCACCTCCTTGGTATTTCACCCATTCATGTTCTACGTGTTTGCGGTGGGCACACGGATACGCCTGGCCTGCGCCGGTCTCGTCTACAGGAAGTGTCTGCGCGCCTCGGCCAGCAGTGGTGAGGGTCTGGGCGCCCAGGCCATCTCCGTGATGTCCATCGATCTGTCGCAGTTCGATCTTACCTTCTACTTCTTTCACGATCTGTGGAAGGGGCCCGTGGAGGCCTGCATCTTTGGGTACATCATGTACCGCCAGATTGGCTGGACATCCCTCATTGGCATTGCCTTCATTGTGGTCCTGATACCCCTACAGGCATGGGCGGCCAAGGCAGCCGCCCACTTCCGATCGCAGTCGGCCAAACATCGCGATGAGCGCGTCAAGCTGATGAATGAGATCATCAGCGCCATTCAGGTGATCAAGATGTATGCCTGGGAGAAGACCTTTGGGCGACTGATTGCCGCCGTGAGGCAGCTGGAGGTTAAGGCTATCCGGGGATCAATGAGTATCTACGCGGCGCTGCAGTGCACCAACATGATCTCGAAGATATCGCTCTTCCTCAGCCTCATCGCCTATGTCTATGTGGGCGATGTCGTCACCGCCAAGAAGGTGTTCATACTCTCCTCCTACTACAGTCTCCTGAACGATTCCCTGCTCCACTACTGGCCCATGGCCATTACCACCTGGGCCCAGACTCTGGTGAGTGCTGGCCGCGTCGTCGACTTCCTGCAGCAGACTGAAAAGCCCACAGAGGAGGGCTGCTGCCAGGACAATCCCGGACTGCAGCTGGAGACGCAGTCGGAGAAGGAGAAACCCATGAAGAGAGGCCGCCTGCACTGCGTGAAGAGCGAGGTGAAATCCCTTAGCTTCAAGAATGTCAGCGCCAGTTGGGAGAAGCCCAGCACGAAGCAACGCCGGAGGACGCACATCCACGGCATCTCCTTCGATGCCAAGTCGGATCAGTTTGTGGGCATCGTTGGCAACGTGGGATCCGGCAAGAGCACGCTCCTCCACGCCATTCTGGGCGAAATCGAGCTGATGGAGGGACGGGTGGAGATTCACGGACGGATCAGCTATGCCGCCCAGCAGCCGTGGGTTTTCCAGGGCAGCATCCGCGAGAACATACTCTTTGTGGAGCCCTACGACGAGCAGCGCTACCGTTCGGTGATCCATGCATGCCAGCTGGAGCGGGACCTGGAGCTGCTGCCACGTGGCGATGCCACCGTTGTGGGGGAGCGAGGCATCAGCCTGAGTGGAGGACAGAAGGCCAGGATTGCCCTGGCAAGGGCTGTCTATCGACAGGCGGACATCTACCTGTTCGACGATCCCCTGGCGGCAGTGGATGCCCAGGTGGGCAAGCTGCTGATGGACAAGTGCTTCAATAGGCTGCTCAGTGGAAAGATGCGCATCCTGGTCACCCACCATGTGCAGCTGCTGAAGCATGTGGACCACCTGCTGCTGCTGGAATCGGGCTGCCTCACGCAGCAGGGCAGCTACGACCAGCTGAAGGATGTGATCAGCCACCATGCGGCCCTCGATCTGGAAGCCATCGAGTCGGACAAGCAGCAGGTGAAGCGAGTGCTCAGCCAGGTGGACAGGACCTCCAAGCTGTCGACCAAAAGCAACGAAGCTGACGCGAACAGCACCGAACAGGATGAGGATGCACACGCCGAGCGTCAGCTTCAGGGAGCCGTGAGCTACGAAACATACAAGTCCTACTTCCGGGCCCTGGGTGCTCCGTTCCTCGTGTGCCTGGTGCTGGCCATGTTCATACTCGCCCGCGGCTGCCAGGCGGCCATGGATATCTTCATCTCGCGCTGGGCCACCTGGGAGGAGGATCGCAGCTACGACTCCGTGAACGAGTACGAGGCCACGCGTACCAAGATGGTCACCTGGTACACTGTCCTGCTGCTGTGCACCCTCGCCCTGTACCTGCTGCGCACCTTTGGCTTCTTCTTCATGTGTCTGCGCATCTCCCTGCGGCTGCACGATCAGCTCTACCAGGGCATCATACGTGCCTGGATGCACTTCTTCAATGTGAATCCCTCGGGTCGCGTGCTCAACCGCTTCTCCAGCGACATACAGAATGTGGATGTGTCCCTGCCGCAGGCCATGATGGATTGCCTCCAGTTCCTGGTGGATGTGGTGGCCGTTGTGGTGATTGTGGCCATTGCCAACTATTGGCTGCTCATCCCAGCTGCCGTAATGGCGCTGCTCCTGTACCTCTGCCGGTCCCTCTACATGGGAGCCAGTCGCAGCCTGAAGCGCATCGAGAGCATGAGTAAGTTCGATATTCTATTCCGAATGCAGCGCCCCTAGCTCACGTTTCTTTTCCCCCTGCCAATCCAGCTCGGAGTCCCATCTACTCCCATACGAATCAAACGTTCCATGGCCATACCACCATACGATCGATGGACGCCATGCCGCAGCTGGAGCAGACCTTTTATGGACACCAGAACACAAACTCCTCGGCCCTGTTCCTCTACGTGAGCGCCAATCGGGCCTTCTCCTTCTGGACGGATCTCATCTGTGTGGTCTACATCCTGGCCGTCACCTTCAGTTTCCTGGTGATTAACCAGACGTTCTACAGTGGCGATGTGGGCCTGGCCATCACACAGTCAATGACTCTGGTGATTATGTGCCAGTGGGGCATGCGGCAGACGGCGGAGATGGAGAACAATATGACCAGTGTGGAGCGGGTGCTGGAGTACGCACAGATGCCGTCGGAGCCACCACTGGAGACGCCTGCGAGTGTGAAACTTTCGCCGGAATGGCCACAGGCGGGTCATCTTCGTTTCCGGGAGCTGCGCATGCGTTACTCCCCCGAAGACGAGGACATACTTCGAGGCCTGAACTTTGAATCGCAGCCCATGGAGAAGATCGGCATTGTGGGACGCACGGGAGCGGGAAAGTCCTCCATCATTCAGGCCCTGTTTCGACTGGCTGTCAATGAGGGCACCATCGAGATCGATGGCCAGGACATTGCCCAGTTGGGTCTGCACGATCTGCGAAGTCGCATATCGATTATACCCCAGGATCCCGTTCTGTTCTCGGGCACACTGCGCTTCAACCTCGATCCGTTTGGCGAGAAGAGCGACGAGGCGATGTGGAGTGCCTTGGATGACGTGAAGCTGAAGAAATATGTGTCCAGTCTGGAGGGAGGTCTGGCCTGTCGCATGCAGGATGGTGGCTCCAATTTCAGCATGGGCCAGAGGCAGCTGGTGTGCCTGGCTCGTGCCATACTCCGACAGAATCGGGTTCTCGTTATGGATGAGGCAACGGCCAATGTGGACACCGAGTAAGCAGCTTCTTTTCAAATGTCCTTGGTTCCCTGATTAACTTTTATTCCTTTTCGCTCTTCCTGTAGGACGGATGGCCTGATCCAAGAGACAATTCAGACAAAGTTTGCCCGCTGCACAGTCCTAACGATTGCTCATAGACTGCATACGGTGATGGACAACGACAGCGTCCTGGTAATGGATGCTGGCCAGATTGTTGAGTTCGGGGCACCGCACAAGCTGCTGCAGCGTCCCGGGGGTGCTCTGCTCAAGCTCGTCAGTCAAAATGATGCAGCCACCGTGAAGTATCTGAAGAGGATTGCCGCCGAAAGCTACGTCCGCAGGAACAAAGATGGTACACTCACAGAAGTCGATGAAAGATTGGTCGAATGAGCATGGGTGATGCCAGGCGAAAGAGGAACTCAAGCAAACAGCGAGTCCGTCCGGCAGTGACCAGAAAAAGACATTAAGTTCAGAAAGTGGACTGCCAGCCGTGGGGGCGGACGGTCCTTCCGTTTTTATTGATGTACGAAAAGTGTACGGATAAACTGTATTTACATAGCAGTAGAATTACGCTATAACTAATGATAGTTCGGCACCTAAAACGAAGAGACTCTGGCACATACGCACACACACAAGATTACAAAATATATATATAGTATATATCGTATATCGTATAGTATATATGTATAGTATTTGTACGCAATATATCAAAAGTGTAAACTTGAAAGATAGCTTAGGATAATGGTTAACATTCCGGCTGGTTAAACGAATACATACATTTAAAATAACATTAGTGATACGACGACATGTACTATAATGGGTAGGATAAAACTAAAATCAGATCGGCTCTGATACTCGCACGCTCTCGAATGGAAACGGAACGCTTCTTCTTTATGAATGCTATACAATGCACTATGTACACAGAACGGTGGTTATCAAAATATGTAATAAATATGGTCAGACAAATCAACATCAGACTCGAGGTCCGCCTCCTGTTATTCGATGCGAATGCGCGTCGGGGATCTGCGCAGCGAGGCAAACTCCTTAACGACTAGTCGACCCAGCAGCAGCATGGCAATGATGTCGGCTATGATCAGCATATGAAAGACATTCTGCCAGCCTGTGGTTGAGATCAGCCCCGCCAGCAGTGGCCCCACAGCTGCACCAATCGAACCAGTGCCATCGATGATGGCCGTCACAGTGGCCAGAGCATTTGCATTACCCTCCAAGGAGCTGTGCTGGCCCAGTTCTGCGCTCACCGATGTCGTGATCAATGCATACGGCCCGTTCACAAAGATGCCGACCACAATGAGCAGCAGCACGCTGATCGACACCGACAATGCGCCGTACTGTTGATACAACAGAAGCTGAAGGGAAATGGAAATTACTCGTCATTACACAATACTGAATGGGCCTGTTCATGCAGAGACTTACAATGGGGGAGGCTATGAAGAGCATGCCCGTGCAGATGGTGGCCGACATTCCAGTGAGATCGGATATGTAGCCCGCAGCTATGGCCCCGAAAATGCCACCCACATCGAAGAGCGTGGACAGATCAGC
Source organism: Drosophila obscura (assembly GCF_018151105.1). Classification (NCBI taxonomy): domain Eukaryota; kingdom Metazoa; phylum Arthropoda; class Insecta; order Diptera; family Drosophilidae; genus Drosophila; species Drosophila obscura. Next base: position 6,930,728 of record NW_024542774.1, on the reverse strand, counting down.
GGACAGCGTGGGACTCAATGTGCCTGCCATAATATATAAGTTTATTAATTAACTTTTCAATTGCCCAGAGGAAGTCTTTATACTCACTGGAAGACTGTATGTACAAGGGCAGCCAGTACATGAAGGTGTAGCTGACCAGCTTGGTGAAGAACAAACACAACGAGAACTCCACAACGCCGGGTATATATAGAGCATCGATGAGACTGATGGGACGACCGGCTCCGTGCTCCCTCTGATGGCTCTGCGACTGAGAACGAGCCAGGATTGGTGTGCGCTCCGTTGGCGTCGATCTGTAGCTGATTTCCTGCAAAAGTAAGAGAGATTACACTTTCGATTGATTCGTGGAGATTCGTGGGGCAAAGCATGCAAAAATTACAGAAGCGAAGCAGTCAATAGGGAAAGCAAACATTGAATCCATGCACTTACGGTTTCTGGAATGCCATACCCAGACCTGACCACCAACTACAGCCGAGCAAACACGCGAACATGGATACACTTAAGAAATTAAATTCACCAAAAAATAGGGACAATCCGAGGCCCATTTGTTCTCGCTTGGATTAGCCATCATTGCCGAAAGCGAATACTTACGGCAGCGTTGTGGCGCACCTGTTCCTCGTCGTCGTTCTCCTCGTCCGAGTCGTTGGTAACGTGACGCTCGCTCACGCTTGCCGCAGAGCAGCCCACAATCTCGGGCTGATCCACCAGGAACAGGAAGAGCAGAAAGCCAACGGCGCCAATGATTATGCCAGGCACGACAAAGGACATGGCCCAATCGCTTTCCAGATAATGCGCAGCTATCAAGGTGCCCAATATGTTGCCAATGGATGTGTGACTGTTCCAAATGCCGAAGATGAGGCCGCGCTTCGATTTGCCAAACCAGCGACCCACCAGCGTGACCACGCCTGGCCAGCCCGTGGTCTGGAATATGCCTGCAAAGATCTGGACGAGGATGAAGTACCAGAGACTGTGTATGTTGGAGGTGCGGGCAATGCCAAACATGTACGTAAACACGCCAGTGAGGATCATGCCCATCGACAGGAAGTAGCGCAGAGAAACGCGCTCCGCCACAAATCCAGACGCGAACATGGCAATGGCGTACATGAAGAGAAACGCCGAGTCCAGCATGCTGAACAGTTTGTTGGCATCGGGGCCATCTGTGGTTGATACAAGGGGGTGTTATTCGGGCATAAAATCAATGCAACAAACCTACCAAAAGGAGCATAGCCACAGTCCTGGCCTTCGTGCAGCTGGGCAGCCTGTGCAGATGAACAGTTACCCTGGAGCACCGATTTGACCACCGAAATCGGCTTCCGGCACATGTGATAGCAGGCATAGGCAAGGAAAGTCAGCACAAAAATGGACACCTTGTAGCTGGAAAATAGAATCCTTTTAAATCTTTTCACCTCTTCGGACAGCGCGGAATACTTACAGTAGATCTCGGCGGGCGTGCAGGCGGGGGCAGCATTGTCGCGACAATTTCTGCACTATCCGTATGCCGAAGGGTATGTCGTTGTAGTTGTTGCTCATTTTGCGCGTTCGTCCGCCTCCCAGTGTTAGTCGCATCGACTGGCACAGCCGTTGTGTGGAAAAGCAGCTGCACACGTCCAGCGAACAGGGCGACGTGATGTCTTCGTTCTAAAAGCTACCTACAAAAACAGAGAGTGCGAACAATCGCAAGCTGGGATCAACAGGTAGTTGGGTGACTCAACGGGCAGCTGTCGGCAGGTAGAGTGGGTTGGCCTTTTGTGGTTTTTTCCGGAGGCCATAGAGTTTCGGGTGAAGAGCGAGTTTTATATTTCTTTTATCGCAAACGGAGCCACATATGTATGTATGTATAGTGTGTCTTGTTTGCGTCGTCGTTTGGCCGACCCACCAACAATCGCTCAAACAATGACAGCCCAAGTCATTCTAAATGTCTCCAGTATCGCAATTGTAAATGTGCTTCCGCTCGGTACTCAAATTTTGCTGAGTTGGCGAATTTCAGAAACGCAGTTAGCTAGAGTTCGGGAGTCGGTCGGGTCTATTGTGTTTCTAACAGATAACAGACACCGCAAACTACAAGTTTATTATATTCCTCAGCATTATCATCTTGCTGTACGCTTGGTAACTGCATAGATTTATCTTGCACAATGGAAGTTTTTATACTAGCGCAACAATAGTTGTTGTTATCTGTCACACAATTTAAGGGTATCCGTGGGTCGACGTCGACCTGCTGCTGTTATTTCGATTGGGTTTGTTGACAGCCCCTGGACTGATTTTTGACAGATTGGTTTGGATTGACAAAGCCACGTTTAACAACTAAGATTGTCGTTAATATTTACCGTTGAACAAACATTAAACTATTCAAACTTCTTAACTAAACAAATTAGAGGTGTCAAACCATCGAGGGCACTATCGATAGTATCGATATTTTACTGATGCCTCTACTATCGACAGTTTCTCAACTATCATGATAGTATCGAGCTACAGTCGTTGCGCTTTTGATATGTTTCGATTGGCTGCTATAAAATACGAAGACAAATTTGTAAAAAAATCGACAGGTGGCATTTAATTTTTACAATGGAAAAGTTCCTAAAAGGTTTCAATGGTTTTTTAAAAATTATTTGAGCCCGATACTATTACGATAGTATCGATTGTTTTTTTCAAAACATTCAACGTTGATATTACTCGATTTTAATATTCCGTTTAATATTACTAGCTATTTGGCACTGTCAGCCGTAAACAAATAATTTTATCCGATAGATACATAACTTTTGTTCAGGATTGGTTAGTTTTTAGAACTCTTTTTCATTGGATTGTTTACATATTAAGGTTCAAACAAAAACGGCCAAAGCATAAAACTTAAATATTGACTAAATGTTACGTCAGTGTTGCTGGTCAACAAAGTATCTTCTATGCGTATGTACTTTTGTATACCTTATTTCTTTTAATTGGTGTTAAATGTTTCGTTCCAAGCTCCATTGAAACATTATTTATGATTTTATCCTAGATTGACATGTTTTTTACATATTAATGCACATGTTTGTGTGTTATAAATACATTTATCCCGGTTCTGATACCTATTATTGGTAGTCGTGAGCTGCAAAACTTTGTTAAAATCTTTAGAACAGAGACTGAGTAGTTTTTGCATTAATTGGAGCCTGAAAATTCAAACAATATCTCAAGTCCATAATATCCATTTTCCCAAGGTATGCAGATTGTTGCTCATTCCGTGCCAAAGTTGCACAACAATGCTGCTACTTCATTTCCCCATGTTGCTGAAATTTTTCCCATACAAATCAAATGTATCATACGGGAACGCGTATGGAATGACGCAACAATGAATCTCGTTTTTGCGTTTAAAATATGAGCGCAAAAATACCCCAGAAATATACCGAATTCTCATTTTCAAAGTATACCGTAAATACACTGCTGAAAATCATATTCCTCAATTTTGATATTCGATTTAATGTTATAAGCTAGCTAATTCTCTCAGCACTAAACATATAACTTTATCCGATAGACCATATAATTTTCTACAAGATTGATTAACATTAAATACTTCCACTTATTTGATTGCTTATAGAATATGGTTTAAACAAAAAAGGGCAGCACTATTTGTCACATTGCCATTCACCCAGAAAACGTGCAGGTATGAAGCTATCGATATGCGATTGTCTAACTTTCAGTTACTTATTTGAATTTGAAATATATTTACTTAAAAACGCCATAATATTGATTTTGAATGCAAGTGCCACAATCTTTAATATTTGGATACCACCACTCGCCATTGGATTTACTATTTCAATTAGATGCCGAGCTTGGCTACCGGGAATTACTGTTCCTGAGATCATGAGTTCATAATGTGATGAGACACGCGACCAGATGGGAAAATAAGTATTAGTCAGTGGCGATTTTGTTGACATTAACGCAGCTTAGGAAAACACATTTGCCCGTGTGCACATGATCCGACTTCCTCCAGTTTCGATTCAGGGCGGAAAATGCTCTTATTTTCAGCGCCAACACGCTAATTGGTCCCAGCCCAGGCACACACTGCAGCAAGCCTTACATGTGAAAATCAAGGCGATAAATTAGAACTACTCGAGGTGATAATCACCGCAAGCTGAACTGGGAAAAATAGTTTGCCAATTGTATAAATGGCGATGCCAAAACAACTGAAGCCACACTTAACCAACAGTCGGGCTAGAACCAGGTAATACAAACCCTGAACAGAAAACCCTTACAAAATGCTGTCAAATAAGGTTAGTGGAGCAGAGTAAACCTCAAAGTCACATCCATTTAATGGAGCTTAACCCCACCAATAGCAGATCTTTCGGTTTATTGCCTGCTTTGCCGCCTTCAATATGGTGTGTGCCTATCCCCAAGACCGCCTAACACCCACGCAACAGATGCAAAGACTGAGTGCTGCCACAGAAGCGGAAGCACAACCAATCATCTCCAGCGAAGCCCTCGACAATCTGTACAGATATGAGCGGACATTAAGCCGTCTTAGAAGAGCACTGGATGAGCTTGCCTACGAGGAGGCGGACGATGACATGGAGCTGGCGGAGATTAATGTGTTCCGCCCACTCTTCCGCTATCGTTCGCAGGTGGCCAAGCAAGTCGGTAATCCTCAGCAGCAGTTTGGATAAACCTTGCAAGCTAGTTTATAAGATACATTTAGCCTCATTTCCCAATAATATTTCGCATTTTCATTCCATTTTTTTACACATCGAGCATGAGAAATAAAATAGTTAAGTAATTTATATTGTTAAACATTTAAATATTTATTTATTATACTTTATACTTCATACATACATGGTACATACACGGAACCTATGCCAATATGCATATATACACACACAAATCTATTTACTTTCCAATATATAATTATTGTGGCTTTTTCCCCCAAGTTTCCACATCGAGCACATTTACAAATTTTCTGTTCGTGTCCGTCTCAGTGGATGACATTCCAATTCCATACATTGCAATGCATTTTTAAGGAGGATATACATACATCTATGAATCCCTAACATATAGATACACTTACACACACATACATATTGGACTAGGGAAGACACAAAGAATATTGAATTCTATATCTATGCATATAAGATGGACACCCATAAATGGTTATTATTATTATTATTTGTTGTGTTTCAAATCATTTCAAGCGCAATGAAGACAACTATCTTTTGATTCAAGACCCTGTAAGACTCCCCTTATGTATTAGAAACTCAAGATAATGCAACGGATACTGAGCTATATGATTAGATAGATACACATATATATTCATACACATATAAATCTTATAGAAAGCATTGGCTTAACATTTATAACCAATATTTGGTATGGGGAACACTTTTCCTACATCGTATTCTCCGTATTCCTTGTAAATAGTACGTACATTCCATTTCTGCTAGTCAGCTATTGAAAAATATCCCCTCTAACATGCTCATAGCTTAGAAAAGTTATTTAAGTTGCTAGTTAAGTACATGGTAAGTAGTATAGTAAATATTTTGTTGTTCTTTGTTGCTGCTTCGCTTGGTTCCATTAAGTTGCTCTGCTTAATATTCTATCTCAATCGCCGATCGATTGATTTTGATTAGCATTAAATTTGATTTAATTGTTGTTGTTTGATTATCAGGCTTAGGTTACACATCAGAAATTGTAAATTGTTAACGCGAATTGTGGCTTACATCTGGACAGTGGCTGGGGGGCGGGACAGAGAGGGTGATTTGCCTGCTTCGAACTATCGAAACCTGTTTACATATTGGGCGGGATAAAGCCATCTGCTTTGGGGTTTGGGTTATACACATATTCACATATCAATACAGTTCACACACATACCTATGTAGGCTTACATTAATTTTTGTTTTGTTTTGCCTCGGGCTTATAGCACTTGCAGATTCTCGCAGTGCTTGAACTTGGAGTCCTCCTTGCCCAGTATCCAGGTGAGCATCTGTCGGGCCTTCATGCTGGCCAACATAACGCTGCGGCTCTTGTACCAATGTGCCGGAGAGCTGCCGTCCCGATGGCCCTGTAAGTCAATTAAATGTTAGCCATACAATTGCAACTTTATGAAAGGCAGGAGAGTGGCAAGCAAAAAGGGGATTCTTTCTGGACATTATTTTACATTTTCTTGCCACTCGATTGAAATGTTTTTGTGTTGGTTCGCATCCATTATAGAGTTATTCCTTTGCAGGCGCCAATTGGATTTTCCATTTTTCATGTGCTTTATGTGGATTCTGGGGCTGGCTCAGGGCACTAGATAATATATTACAAACAACGAAACAAACAAACAAACACAAGAGCACAACAGTTTGGCAGTTGTCTAGAAATACACTCGTTGGTTTTACACTTGACACATTTCCTTGTTGCCAAATTTACAAAAATTTTGTGCTGTTTTGTGGCTATTGGCAAGGACAGGACAGGATATGCATATACTATATATATATATATGTATATGGGTACAAACAAACATAGACACAAGAAGTTTTTAACCTAGATACTAATATATCATGCTTTACTTGAATGTGGGGAAAGATTTGGAGTTGGAGTTGGGTTGGAGTACATTGATTGCATTTGGTCGGGACGTTGAAGTTAAACTTGAAACGGGGGTAAACTGATCGGAGAGGAGCTTCTGTTCTACTTACCCCATCGTCGGCCTTAAGATCAGTCAGAAATTGATCAGTTTCTACAGTCTCTACGTTCTTGTTATCTTTAATTTTATATTTATCTTTTGCTTTTTTCGGATTCAGCTGGACATAGATTACATACAGATAGATACAAAGTATTACACATGGAACAAACTTTCAGAGTGGGCAGTTGGGGATGGTTGAGAAGAGAAGTAGTAGATGGAGCAGATGAACAACCAACCAGCTAACTTTTACTGCAACCGATACTGGATCTATAGCTAGTTCTATCCATCAAAGGGGTGTGGTTTTCGGGGCGGTAGGTGGTGGGGGGGGACTAAACATTGAGTCTCCTTCCATACATACCTGCAACATATTCTGGTCCTTCTTGAGGCGTATCTGGGTGAGGGTTCCAGCCAGCAGCTCGTCGCAATTGTGATTGATGCCCACCGAGACCTCGATAAACTTGGCTCCGAACGCACAGGCTAGACATTTTCCATCTGCGGAACACAAATCAAGGATGCGGATAAGGACGTGGACGAGGACTAGGACATGAAGGAGGCACTCCATGCATAACCATGATGCCCGGTCACGCCACTTAATTGACGATGCAAATGAATGCAATTGGCGTAGTCCGTGGGCTGTGGGTTGTGCCCCTTACTGGGGCTAATTGCTACTTACCCTGGGCAGAGACGGCGCGTGAGCGGGCCAAATCAATTTTGTTGGCCACGAGAATGATGGGGCGATGGCGGTGCAAGTCCATGTCTTGCAGTCGCGATAGTATCTGCTTGGCCCTCGTGAAGGACTCCTTGTCAATGCAAGAGTAGACCACCAGAAATGCATCCGCCTCTTCCAGTTCGTCCTGCAAAACGGATGAAGACGAAAGAGAATCCAAATTAAAACACAAAACTCAACAAGTTTACAACATTCTAAGGGCCCTGGGGCGGCCATTCGGTTCGTGTCTGCTGAAAATATTTAATGCCGTGCCATGTTTTATTGCAGTTAGCCGGAGTGAAATTAAAAGTTCTCAACTGCGCCCCGTCAAGTGCAGGCAGCCGCCTCAGAGCGAGAGCAGCAGTGTGTGGGGGAGTCCTTCTTTTCCAACTGCTCCTTTTACTCCTTGTTCGCTTTTGTTTGCTCGTAAAAATTAAAATTATGGCCACTTGGCATGGCCGTAACAAGGTGAGGACAAAAAAGAAGCCGCCCAGACTTGGCCAGACTTTTAATGATGTTACTTTTATCAGGCCCGGACCCCTACATTAACGTATCTAATGAGCAGTATCAAAAGTATTTTACAAATGTCTGAAGTTTCTATTTATTTAAATGCAAAAAAATGTTTTACTTATGTTTATTTTATAAGGCCCTTGACGTTGCTCTTGGGATCTAGCTGTTCGTACTTTCATATACCTCTCTAAAGGTAGGAGGTAGCACTCAGCATCGAAGTTCGAGTGGAATACTCTGCAATGTTCAATCATCGAAGCATTGAAGTATTTGATACTTTTTGTAGTGGCACCCGTAGCTAGAAGTGTCCTCAAAACGATTATGTTTTTTTCACAAAAAATGACAACATGTTTGAGTCTCTTTCTCTCTCTTTTTAATCAGCAGAAAAATACGGAATGAAATATGGCTCTGCTTCTCATTCTCTTCTATAGGACTCTATTTCTTCATGCCTTCTTGCTGGAACTCCCCACATTTTGTGGCCTGATGACGTTGGCAAGTTTCCTTTCTTTTTGGCGCTCTGGTGCCTTGGTGCCTTACGTACTGGCATCCGTTTGTGGCTCATAAAACCACGCCAGGCACATCCGACCTTTGTTCATTTTGCACCTCGCCGCTGGCGGCTGCCGCGGTTCGTACACGTTTGAAGTATGTTTCGGTGGAGAGTGGGGTCTAAGGTCAAACCTTAAGCAATTTGTTATTTGTTTTTTACCCAACTTTTGGCAGCCATGCTGGGGCGCCTTTAATTCGCTGGCGGCTCTGTTCTCTCGCATTCCAGAATGGATAAATTGTGTCCGTTTCCTTTTGTTTTGTCAACGACTCGACATTGCAATCATCATCACCATCATGGCAATCGTCATCAGCGATTATAATTATCATCAACGCGTTCATTTATATTGTTAGCCGCCACCCGGCAGCGCAGACAGAGGCAGCATTTGGCATTTGTCCAGCAATTTGGCATTTCGATTGCACAGTTGCGCACTCATATTGTATTTATATTATTTCTTTCGTTTTTTTTCTGCTATTCCGCGTGCTATTCCGCGTTCTCTTTCGACTCTTTTCTCCTTTTTCTTGCTGCTGGAAATTGCTCAGAAATTTGCTGTTGCTGCCCGGCAGGATTTTCAACGAATTCCTTAAATGATTTCAACGAAATAACCATCCAACAGCATTCCCGGCACTTGTCCGTAATTAGCCGCAGTTCAGACACGGCTCCTTTCTGCCTCCGGAGTCCTGCACTGCATAGTTTTCTCTCAACGTTTTGGTTTCTACTAGGTATACAGGGGTATGATGTGTTTGTGCAGCTGAATGGAGTAGTAGAGATGTAGTAGGGGGTACTTAATAGTTCACAGTGGAATTTAGCATTTTAACTTGTTTAACAATTTCCTCTTGCAGTTTCGCGTGGTGCTTGGGGGCAGGTAAGGGTAAGCTGCTCCTCGTCCACGCATTTCACGAACTCATTTTGCATTTGAAATTAATTCACTTTGTGCAGTTTATGCTCATCTAGTTGGCAAATCGCACTCGGAGTCTGGGGCAAATCTCAGCTGTCTGGACGGACTGGACTCATTTGTCTTGCCGTCGGCAGTGACAGCCTTAGCCACAGGCTCATCCCTACTCGGTTTGCGGTCGGAGCCGAGTTAATGGTGAAATATTCAACGACAATTACAAAACACAAACGACTAAAGCTGTTTGTTGGCTTTGTGTGCGTGTGGGAGGGAGGGTGTGTGTTCTGTCCGTTTGACAAATGACTATTCACCTTGCTCTCCGGGTTGCCAGTGAGGAACTTGAGCTCCGACTCGGTGCCATTCAAGATGATGGAGATGTTCTGCTCGGCCTCATCGCAGTCTGCAAGGGATAATGTACACTTAGCTTGGATTTCAATTGAGTAATCGTCCAACTACTGACCTGGGCCATCGTAGGCATTGATGCAGTCCGAGGTGCGGAACTGTGAGACCAGGGCCTGCTTGCCCACGCCCGCCGATCCCAGCATCTCCACGCGATAGAACTCCACCGGCTGGTGATTTTCCTGGGCATTCTGTCCGTGTCCAAATCCGTTGCTGCTGCTGCCGCCATTGTAGCCGGAGCCCAGGCCCTGGCTGCTGCCACCGCCCGCGTTGCCACCCAGACCGCCGCCACCGTTGCGGGCGTGCATGGGGCTGGATGGAGCCAGGCTGTTGCTGCGCGACCGTCGACGTCGGAACGAGTCGCCGCGATTAATGATGCCTGATGCGGGCGAGAGGACAAAGAGAAAGCGAGAGAGTGAGAGAGTCGCACATCAGAATGAAAAACGAGAGGAAAATGTGCCAAAATAAACGGGAAAACGTCACCCATTTCGTATTCCAAATGCATATTCCGCCATTGTTCGTCCACCTGCCTGCCGGCGTCGCGCACGTTAGGGCGTATGTGCAACTTGTGCAAGGCCCCATACCACGTTACGCATACGCCACGTAGCTCAGGCAGAAATTACAGTTTCCTGCCACAATAGTTAATCTGTCTTTTGTGTCTCGCATCTGTGGCTTTTGCAATCCCATGTTAACCCACTCCACCTCTCCCCTTTTTGTCTGCCCCCGACTACCGCCAGTTAGGGATTTTATTTTTCATTGAAAATTTAAAATTAAAGCCCATGTTTCCTGCAGCAAAATTGTTGAACATAAATATTGGCCTTTTCGAATATTTACACAAGAAAATAAAAAGAATATTTATCGGAAATGTCGGGCGAAAATTGTATTTCCCATATAATAAAGTAATTAAAAAGACATTTCAATTTACATATACAATTGGGCCAAGGCTTGATGGCTATATTAACCCGTGGACGGAGAGTTTCAAGGAAATAATGATCATTCGGGTTCGTCGCAGTCTTAGTTAAATTAGTCTTCACGGCACTGTAACCGGATTGAAATATGGTACGCAAAAAGTGTAATGTTAAAGGGTACGTGGGGTTGATGAACCCCAGTTAAGACAAATAAATTCCCGTTAATATCAACATTAAGCCATATGATTATCGTTCCATCACAGACAATGCCTATGGCAAGGTATTACCCAACGACTGACAAAAGTCAAAAACCAGCGGTCATTGTCAATTGTATTCCCCCACAGGCAGATACATGTGTCTGTATCAATCTGTATCAATCTACATGTGTATGTGCATAAATAATGTACGGGTATGCCGTGGTCTGGCACCATTTTCGGATCTGTTCGTATTGGATCTGTGCTGTTTTTGTTTGCCAACATATGTACGTGTATGTGTATGTACGAGTGTCTGTACGTACATGGTGTGCTGTGTATTGTACATTTGAAATGTCATAAATAGATTATGGCCTGCCTTATTGCATTCAGCCGTGCCACGAACCGATACATGTCAGTATATATTGCATATACGATACATAGATCTTCATCAGAGATCTTTCACTATTCGCTGGCGTTCACTCGTTGCTCATCTGCGGTCGTTAATGTTGCAAATTGAATTAATTGCCAAAACGATTCTAAACATTTACATACTACGTACGAAATTTTCAATTCGTTCCCCCCCCTGCCCACTTCTCGTTCGCTTCTACATGGCTCTGCCGTCTGGGTGAGCCGTCATCATTGGAAAGCCATAAAACTGTTTTGGGTGGCCAAATATTATACAGTCTTTTTTTGGCTGGGGGGTGGGTGGAGGCGGCGGGACGCGCGTGGGAAATAATTCATTTGAAAAAGGTGCAAACGGGCAGCGATAAAAATTGCGATTTAGTTTACATTTTGTTCAAATATTTGTGCAATGTTCATGTTTATTTTTAGCTTGTAGACTGTAATTTAGTTAGCAATTCCAGATATTTCCATGGTTCCAGCTGACTAATGTGTGCACTAATGTTCAGTTCAGCTCACCATTTTTGCTAACATCCCTCATACGTGTATGGAAATGTTGTACTCTCCTTTTTCTTTGATGTTGGTTCAACGTCTTCTGCACCTCCTCGTTTGCTTCGAAAATTCTCTCTTTGTTTGAATAAAGAATAACCATTTAAGCAAATAAACTGAATATTTTATTTGTCGATTGATTTAGAGTGGGGCGAGTGTGGCACGAGATGTTGCATATGCTGCTGGGATACATATACATATACTCGCACAAACAATATGTGTATGATTAACCGCCTTCAAGGTTATAAATTGTCTAAACAAAAACTCTCACTTCTATAAATACCAAATCGAATGGTGAGCATTTGGCCAAAAGCATTCGACAATTGGCATCAGCCACATTTGGCTTATAATCCATTCGACGCGATGGTGCAGCATTCAATTATGATTCGATTTACAGGCCCCTACCAAACCCTCACACAGGACCAAAGGACACTCAGGACCATTGTCTGTTGGTGGCTGGTTGATTTTTAAATGAAAATTTCATTCATGGTGCTTCATTGGCTGCCATCGGTGACTGACACTCGTTTTGGGCGTTTCAATTTATCACACACTCTCCACTCTCTGGGAGCCTTCTCCACTTTGCATTTACCACTCGTCCAAACCGTAAATATAATTGACGGATGATGGCCAGAGCTACCAATTGCGGCTCTCTCCTTTGGCCCATCATCATGAGCGTATTAATTAAATGAGCGCACATGACTCGGGTATGGCACAACCACAAGACAGCTTCCCTTACAAGGCATTTGGCTTGTATTTGAAAGCAATTTAGTTGAGCAAACACAGACACTTCATTGAATTTTAATATGCAGTGCGTTTCAGAGTGTTTCCCTTGCCCTTTTGAATTTCCCAGTGCCAGTACGAGTGCCAGTCCTAGTTCCAGTCCCTGCTCATCCATGACAGTTGGCTGGGAGTTGAAGGGAAATAACCAACCCAGTAGAGAGAAATTCTGATACTCCTTGATGGCAATGCTCCGGCCGCCAATGGCCGTTCTCTTGACATGCATGCAAAATGGGGAACTTTCCTCCGCTCGACTTTAGTTATCATATTTTGTACACTTCTCTCGTGAAACTCCCAGGGATCTGCTCTGCCTCATGACTAAGTTATGACACCTTCTGTAGCTAAAACGTGGACATGTCCTCTGTTTGCTGTCATGTCTGTTCAAGTGCTTGCATAGTTCCCTATTCTGAGCTCTGTGCTCTGTGTTCCGTGCTCGCTTCTGGCAGTTCGTGTTCCGAGCCTGTCTGGGTGGGCTTAAACACGTACTTAAGGTCTGCCCCATGACTTTGTGCATGCAAACAGTCGGTGGAGTGGGAGGGGGTGGGGTGCAAAGCAAACTATATGTCTTCTTGATAGTGGGCTGCATAGCGACCAATTCTGAAGCCGAAAGCTCAGCTGAGCTCAGCTCAGACCAAACTGATGTTGAACTGAACTTCTCCAATTGGATTTGTGCAGCAATTTCCACAACTTTGATGGAAAGAACTTGTTTGTTATCAGTTCTAATCCTATTATTTAATTCATTGGAGAGTGAGTGCATCCATAACTATATTTATTCAGTAATTGATTACATTTCCAAAACTTCTTTCAGGCTTTGTGTGGAGCTATTTTAAATAATTGAACTAATTATTATTATAAGGTGGACTTAAGATGACCCGAGATGGCCAAGAGATCTCCAGGCAAACAAATTGAAGTTTCCTTAGAAGAAATTCGCCTGCCTTTAAGGGCAAACTTTGCACAATACGCAGCCCACAGTGCGTATGTGTAATAATAACGTGACACAAATATAGAATACAAAAGCCATCGAAAAAAGGAAAAGCACAAACAGGGCACACACACACACAGACAGGCAGGCCATAATGGGGAAAACTACACATGTCTCAGCGTGGTTGTATGAGTGAGTTTCCATATGTATGGGGTGTGTGTGTGTGTGGGTGCCTTGGGGTATTCATATTCTATTTGGAGTGGCATTTAGTGTCACTGATATCTCCTTAACATCATTGTGTAACAACCTTTTAAGATTTCAATAAGGATTGCTACGCTGCGTGTCTGGGAGCAAAACTATAATTTTATGCCTTCTGGCATACACATATCCTGTTCGCTGTTCCTTGAGCCTGCGACTCAGTCCTGTCCGCATTGTTGGGATCATGTGTAATCCCAGTCATCTGGGTCCCCCAAGGCTTTTGTTGAGTTTCAATTTCAAAATTAATAAAATGGTCCACCGAGACCTTTGTCGAGCTGTGGGGTCCTGGAGTCTCGGTTCTACTCACCTCCTTTGGATGCGCTGAATGTGCGCAGTCTGTCCACATCCTCGTCGTCATCGTTGACGCGCAGGTGATGCATATTCATGGTGGGCACGTCCAGGAAGGCGTTCGATTTTCTGTGTCCTGCAATCGCAAATCAGGATATTAAATTAAGCAAAACTTGCTTCAACATTAAATTGCATCAACTATTTGCAGCTAATTAATTCAGTGGCAGGTTTCAGTTTCGAAAAGCTTTCGCGTGGGAAGAGCCTGACAGCAAACAGAGTGCACTTATGTGGCAGAAGGCAGGAGGATACGTTGCTCAATTGCCGCTCGGAAAAACTGGGTCAACAATGGTGGTTCAATGAACGACAAGAGGCGGCCGCCACGCTAATTGAATTCCCGTTATTGGCAAGCACTATACATAAAAGCGGAAAGCACTGGGCACTGGTCACTGGTCACTGGTCCCTGAAACGTGGATATAGGCCAAAATTGGCATCTCTGAAACGAACTTAAAGTCTTTTGGCTCACCCGCTGTTGGCCACTAAACCATTTATGGTCAATTTTTCAGCGTCGTGCGGCGAGCAATTTGGCTGAGAGCTTAGTTTATGCCGCATAAAACATCAGAGCCCGGCACTTGGCTAATTTGTTGCGCAGCTTGTTGATGGCTCTGTTTTGCCATTAAAGGGACTACAACTACAACTACCCCAAAAATATATATGTTCCCCTCTCACCGTGTGGCTGTGGCCGACGTTGCGAAAGCTTGCGTCGCTGCGGTGGCGTCTCCGTCTCGCTGAGACGCGGCTCACTGTTGCAATAGGATCGCGCCTCCTGGAGCGTGTGCTGCTGTTGCTGTTGCTGCTGCTGCTGGGCCTTGGTGCGCTGGCGAACCTGCAAAAGGCAAAGGGGAACTTTGTTAAACAACTTAACCATGATATCCCATCCATCACTCCGTCTGTCTATACATTTGTCGCACAGATCCCCAAGGCAATCGGTTTGATTTATGGACTGCAGCAGGATGTGACCTTGCCAGTGAGTGAGAAATTAAATTGCACTTCTCGTCTGTCCAACACAAATCAAATTGCATTTGCTTGTCCTTTGTAGACAACATCGTCTCCCCCAAGTCCTGCGAGCTGCCTACCTCCCCCCCACCGCCACACTTTGCTGGCAAATGCCATAATTTATCGGCTGACTTGCCACATGGCGCAGCCTCGCAGCGACCATTGGCGGCGACTGTGACTGTGGTCTGTGATCAAAGCCGTTCAAGGGACTTCCACACAAATGTCAAGGTTAAACGCTCTGAATGAGTGCGGTCCGGTACAGTCCCCTCCACCCACTCGAGTTGCAATCAGCCGAGCACTTGTTTCGCTTGCCTTAAAAGTTTTCCTGCCGCAGCATGTGCCTTGGGGGGGGGTGGATCCCAAATCCTTCAAGCAACGTCCAAGTACTTGTCACGTTGACTGCCACGGCAGCGGTCGGAAACGTGCTGACGATGGGTCCTCCCATCCAGAAGTGTGCGTCAGTTCTCGGGGTGTGAGCGAAAACTAATTTCAGCACCTGTCCGACAGCCCCGACCAGCTTCTTGGCTCGGTTTCTCTGTGGTCCAGTATGCGGGGGAAGTGGGGGGGATATTTATAACCGCATGCAAAATGTCCAACTTTGTTGCCGGCTTCCGGTTTCCTTGGCCCACACATCATGTAATCCCATTCCGGGCCTCCCTACGATGAAATGCCGGAAGCGTTTGTTACGTGGCACTGGCTGTCAAGTGGCCATGGATTTGGGGCACGTCGAGAGTTTAGTCAGCCGGTGCTGGCAAAAGCCGCCAAATCCACACAGCCAACAGCCAACAGCCAAGAGGGTGGGTGGGTGTCTGGGCCATTAGGCGAGCTGTCAGTGTAAACGTTTCTTGTTTATTTAGTGGCCGCTCTTTGCGCTTTTTATGGTCATGGCGCGGACTGCATGCCACCATACATTTACTTTACTTACATTTCATGGGTCGTCTCTCGTGACCAGTAATTGCTCTTCTTTCCTTTGCATGGTCTACTTTTTTGTCTTAATCAAATATTACTGCCCCGCCATGCAAACATACGAGTATAAGCACGTAGCAGTTCGTGGACGAAGAGCAGTATACACATTTATATACTCGTATGTATGTATTTGTATGCGGTAGTCGGTGGTGTGTCTGCTGATCCATCCGGATGCAGCTTGTCCACGCTCAGATGGAGTCTCGCCCTGTTGTTCGGCGAAATTAATTGCTTCCTGCATAGCGTTTCGCCCTGCTATGTGTCTTGTCTTGTCTTCAATTTGTGCCAACCTAATCCCCAATTAGTTCTTCGGAAAAGAACTGATAATTTCTTCTTTTAATTGCCGCTGGGTAATAATACCAATAAGCTAGCGGAATATTTAAAAAGCAGGGACACACTGAAGCTCATTTCCCTTCAAATTAAATGAAAAACGTTGTGTGTTATGTGTGCAAAATGTGGACACACTCGAACCGATCTTTTGGTGCAATTTTTGTAAGCAAAAAGTTTGTTTTCAGTGCAAAATGTTTACGTTCCTGCGGCTGCCATCTGCCTGGCTGTTATTTTCGTCGACTATTATTTAAATACTTTGTACTTGTACTTTCCAAAGCTCATAGCAAATTCTCGGAGCAGCGAAAATAGCCTTTTCAATTCGTGCTCTCTGTTTGAGTTTTAGTTGTCGCTGTCTTTGTCGCTTCATCAGCTCATTACACTTTGTCCGTCTCTGCATCAAAAGCGAGTACTATGCCACGCGAGTTCTGTCCCAACTTATCAGCATCGACATCGACAGTGCTGCTCAAAAGTTTTTCGCGACTACGTCTGTTGGATGGCTTTTATTTTTCTCTCTGTGTCCTGTGTGTGTGTGTGCGTGATTCCTTCTTTATAAACAAAAGTCATTTTGGTTCGCAGTCTTTGCTTTTTTTTCTTTAGCTGCGAACTCATTACAGCCACGCCCACAGTAAACACAGGAACGCCTTCATGCCGCGTAAGTTGTGGCATCATCAGTCGCAGAGGGCGAAAGCTGTAGAGGCAGGAGCGGGAGCAGAAGCTGAAGCTGAAAACGTGAAGCATGTGTGGCAGCGTCGCTGACTTGTAAACTTTTTTCTATATAAATTACCAGCTTGGGGCGCATCAGAAGCGACAGGAGCTACATTTTTAGCACGGACTTTGATGCGATGGTGGCACACATTGCACAAGCGTTGCTTTCTGTTGCCTCGTTTGCTTACTAACAATACTGCGAGGAACCAGTGGCGGGATCCAGCGCCAGGAAGGGACGGACGCCTGCTCCACGACACTCATACGCAACGTATGCCACGTGGCGGTGCCTTTTGTCTGGCAGCTACAGAAATTGAATTTGGCCACGATATAATTCAATTCACACTCTTGCTAGCTGTCGACACTCGCCGAGAGACTGGATGAAGCTGTATAGAGTCATCAGCAGGAAGGAGCCATAGCATTGAATGTAACTTCACACTGTTTGGATGTCAATCATTTGGATAGACAGAAACCCCCATATAACAAACAAAAATGGAGAAAAATATTAGGGCTCCGCATGTGATAACCATTCCGGTGACTCCGTGCACCCATTCGCGGCTCACAACCACCGAGAGCGGTGTCCATAGGGCCGTGAACAAGGTGGTCACCATGGATGAAAGCGTGGAGGCAAAAGTGCTGAGTGTTTTGCTCTCGGTGGAGAAGAAGTATCGCTACATTTTCGCGACCTTTAAGAAGGAGATGGAACTGCAGCGGATAGCGGCCTCGACGCTGTGGGGACTCATACAGCGCTACAGGATCGCCATGGAGATGGACGCGAACTGTAAGTGCACGCAGCTGTACGCCGTGGAGCCGAAGGAGGAGATTATCCAAAAGTACTTCATTCACTACCAAGTCATCATCAGCTCCAACAAGAGCCAGTGGTGGGGCATTGAGTCGATGCGGTCGTATGTCCTGACCTTCCGGCGCGAGTGCAGCAAACTGAATCTCGAGGAGGAGACGCCCTTCATTCTGGGCGATGCCTTTCACAAGCCCATTACGTTCTTCATGGATCTGGTGGACGAGCTGTTCAACTACTTTTTCAGCTTGCATCTGAAGCTGGACTGCGCCGCAGGGCAGCTGGATCCCATGGATCTGGAGAGTCTGGAGTACTACCAGAAGCTGCTGCAGACCAACGAGGACTTCGAGGAATATTTCATGTACAATCTCAGCTACTGCCAATGTCTTCGCATGCCGCCCAAGTGTCCGGAGACCCGTGTGTACACCAACATTGACAATTCAGCCGTGAAAAAGGAGGCCATGGAGCAAGCAAAGCGTGCACGTTGTAACCAACGAGTGTCCAGGATGACGGCCAGGGCCTCTCAGATAAGAGGCTCCAAGGAAAAGCCTGTGCCGGTGTCGGTGCCGTCCCAGGTCGCTGAGGTATCCCCCCCAGATGTGGTTCCACATATGGCTGGCAAACTGCTGTCCATTCCCCTCAGTTCGCAGTTCGAGGAGCAGTTAATGAGCGAGCGCCACACTCGCATGCTGGTCCATCAAGTGCAAAAGGCCCTCAGTCAATCCTAATAATCTTTGCTCCAACAATTCCGATACAAATGCGAGCTCAGATTTTGCGTAATTCATTGACACATTGCTGGTTGTGCTCCATATAGTATGCAGAAGCTACAAAAGTCAAACTATAAGCCTTACAATGTTACATCTTTCCACCTCCGTTACACTCGATCTGTTCTATCGTTGCCAAGACCACAAAATGCCAGGAGGCGATCAGCCTGGTTTTCAATTAGATTTCATTAAATTACTTGTACGAGTATCTTAAGTTTTTAGCTCATTTCATTTGACTCCGAGACTGAAAAGGGCAGCATAAACTTCGCTGTAAAATGTTTCCATTGAAGCTTTTATTAACCAGAAAATTTTTGGAACCGATGGTAAAGATTCTGCTGTGGATGCGAATGTGAATATGTTCCTAATATTAGATGAGAAATCTTTCCTCTGTTGCGCTCCGCAACTCGAGGACTACATGACAATGCTCTTTATATGTAGGTATGAATGCGTGAAGTGAGAAACGTGCAGCTACTTAAATATTCATTTAAATATAAAATCAATTCATGTCCTACGCGTACGCGGGGCAGACATTCTGCAAGCAACAGAAGCAAGTGACAGGCAGAAGCAAATGCTTAATTTACGTGTTCAATGGATATATATATATCTATATCTGTATGTATGTATGGCTAGATATATCTATACTATTGGTGTACTCACCGATCTGGCACCCGATGTGATGCGAGCACTTTGGGAGCGTGTGGCCGGCCGGCGTCGTCGGTAGCCGGGCGTGCCGCCCTCCGGCGTGGCGCTGCCCGAGGCGGTGGGCAGGCCATGGATGACCGTCTCAATGCTGGCCCCCGTGGCGCAAATGGAGGCGCTGCGTGTCTTCTTCTGCATGCGATAGTGCATGGGAGAGATGTCGTCCACCATATTGTCTATTGTTTGTGGCTCGGCACTCTGGCTTTTCTCGGGGGAAATTCTGTGGTTAGGCTATTGGCTCGACTCGCCTCGCGTCGCTTTGCCTTTCGCCTTGGTGAAATGAAATTCTAATTTGCCAAATCTAGAATTTTCTATTTTCGTGCTTTAAGCATTTCGTGGTGGTTCGTGCTGTGGTTCTGGTTGTTCTTGATGTTCTGATGTTCTTGATGTTCTTTTCTTTTCTTTTGTCTGTTGCATGTCTCATAATCTGAGATTTGGATGGTGTTTTTGTGGTGATTAATGTTTTATTTGTTTGTTTGGTGCTCTGCAAATAAATGGTGGAAAGCGCAAAACGAATGAACAAAACATTTAAATAAAATTTCAAATCAAAATCTACAAATATCTAAAATAGTTTTCTCGCTCGCTCGCTCGTGACAAATGTTGTTGCGCTTTTACAGAAATAACCCAAAAATCGAAACCGAAAAAAATCGCATAGCTGCAAAAAATAGTAAAAGTGGCACTGACTACAGAAATATTTATGTACGAGTATTTGTAACAACATGCTGCATAATTTGCTATGTGATTTTTCATTTCGCCAGCACTGGCCGCACTGGCCATTAAAACATGAGGTAGCATTTCTCTGCTACCCCGAGCCGTGTTATTTTCGTCTCATGAAAACTGGGTCAGCCAGGCAGCCAGTCAGCCAGCCAGCCAGCCAGTCAGCCATCCAACCAAAATCCAACAACTCTCCTTTGCAGTGGACGTCGTGTTCCGTGCCCAACAAATTGCCACAAACAAATCTAAAATCCATCAAAGGGGTTCAACCGCTTGGGAATTCGATTTGTTTGGTGAGATTTGGCATTGGAGGGGGGCAAGGGATAATCTGGCAGTGATGTATGTGTGACATGGGGAGGGTACTATAACGATGGGTGTT
Source organism: Drosophila obscura (assembly GCF_018151105.1). Classification (NCBI taxonomy): domain Eukaryota; kingdom Metazoa; phylum Arthropoda; class Insecta; order Diptera; family Drosophilidae; genus Drosophila; species Drosophila obscura. The sequence continues at coordinate 6,910,363 of NW_024542774.1, read as the reverse complement.
TTCATTTTGGGCTTCGATTGAGTTATTAATTTTGTTAGAATTCATTTTCTTATAATCCACAATCAGCTGATGCCTTTCGACCTCTTTTTCACCTTTGCTTGCTTTCGGTATCCCTTGATCTCTAAAGTGTCTGTTGTGGTTAATCGCGTAGTTCTCATAAACTAAAAATACATTTATTTAGATCTTGCATCATCTTCGTTTTGATTTCCCCATTCGAAACGTAAATAAACTTCGATTTGGAATGCTGAAATGGAATGTGGCAACTTTCTGCTGGCATCTTTTGGCGGGTTGGAGAACGAGAGCTCCTACAAGATGCTCCACTTCACTTCATTCCGCAGGAGAGACTGCAGCCCCTAATTGACACAAATTTCCATTTGCATGAGAGCAGTAGAATGAGCAAGGCGAAGGCGAATTCAAATAAACTTCTTAGCGGTCCTAAGCCATGGCTTAGAAGGAAAATGAAATTGAATTTGCCTTAGGGTCAGACGAAAGCTGCTGTAGAGTGGCGTGGAACGGATCTGATGGGACGGCAGGGCATCGGGCCAATCAAAGCATATTTGTAATCCATTTAGTCGTCCTGCGCGCTACTTAGACATGCATCATTTGCTCCCTCTTCCTGTGTGCCCCTGCGGCATCTGTGGCATAATCTAATCAAGCCTCTCCTGTGTTCCCTCCCCCTCTCTCTGTGGGCACTTAGGTGCAGTTTAAAACGATTTTCCTTGGTCTGTCGCCTGCCGATGACTTGAAGAACTTGCAGTTCCCTTAAGTGGTGCGGAATAGCGCTCGTTCTAAGTTTCTCTCCCTCACTGGAGCGTAATTAACTTTTGTGAATGATTGAAGTATAAATAATTAATAACGCGCATTATTTTCGCACAGCCGTTGATACCCTTGAAGCCGGGGGAGGATTTCTCATACGAAAGTGTTACGAAAGCGTTGACGCTTCTTCTGGCCAAAGGAAACAAAGGAATTGGGCCAAGTCCCCCTCGAAAGTAAATAATGCAAAAGGACGAAGGAAGAATAAATACATAAACTGAAAAAATGTTTCACGTGGCCCCATATGCGACGACAGCTTGAGCTGCACTGGCAGAAACGACTTGGTCGTGAGAGCTTTTCCCAAGTTAAATGTACGAGTTTGAAATTTTCCCAGTCAACCCCCGAAAACGACTGATTAGGCAGAAATTTGTCCCCTACTTTGACTTTAACCTGCTTAAAGGCAACCAAGGATCCCTGGGAAAAGGAAAAGGCAAACTTTCATGCTTGATTTGCCACCGTTTTGTGAAGCGATGCATTACCAAGACACAGCAAAGCAGACCAGAAAAGAAAAATCCCAAAAGCAAAAAGGGTACTGCTGACCCATCCAGTCGTGCATGAAACTTCATGCCACATGACGATGAAGTCGTCGTGGTCCTGGTCCCCGTGGCAGTACCTCTTTGTGGCCTGGTCTGAGCCCTGTCCTACGTCGCCTTGTTTGCATTCAATTGATGCCGCAGGGCTTTTACTAACAACAGCAGCAGCAATCCTCGGATCCTTCTATCCTTGTGTGCGTTTGTGTGTGTGCTGTCCTGAGGTTCCCTCCTAATTGGCCACAGGACGTATATGCACACATCAATAGAGGCGTAGGAATCCAGTGGCATGTTGTCTTTAGACATTGCAATTAATGTTCATTGGAATTTGTATGGGACAAGTACTATATGTACAGAGACAACCAGAGGTCATTCCATTTTATGGCCTCATACATACTCGTATATGGTAAAGTTTTCCCACATTTTCCCCAAAAATTCCCACCCCGTTATCATTGGAGCCGCGCCTGTTGCTAGTTATTAACATAAATTCGACGCCAACTCAAATGTATTTGCTTGAATTTTTGTCACAGCTCTTGTTTTGCGTCGGAAAGTCAGTTAATCAGGCCACCCATTGGATGTGCTCGTACATGTCCATGTCCGCAGATGAGGACAGCTGTGCCTGGTTACAGGCAACTTAAGCTATCGCAGAAATGTGGCCTAAAGTGCGTTGGATTGCCAGGGGTTCCCGATGGTTTACCGACCATGGGTTACCAATAAACCTCACCCCACATGCACAAAAAAAAAAAAAACTCGATAAAGTGTCAACAGATACCGCATGTACGAGGTACGGCCGGTATGGCCTGATGGTCTTTGAATGGAACCCGCATGAGAGGGAACGGATATAGGGGCAGAGTATTCAATGCTTGAATGTCACCTGAATGGCAAAAAAAAAGAGATGAAGCACTGGGTGGGCACAGGAGAAGAGGACGTTGAGTGTGGAAACTGAAATCAGAATTGATTTAAATGGACAGAAAATAGAGGTTCCCCCCACCCTCTTCAGTTCGGTTTCCATTCAATGTTGTTTCTGTTCAATGTTTATACAAGATTTTTTAACAAACAAAATATGCAGTTGATATGTAGATTTTGTTATTGTTTCCCTTGTCAAAAACATTCAATACAGAAATTAACGAAAATATATCTGATCTAAAAAGTTCAGCCTATGAGGCTATGGACTCTATGGAAATTCGTATGCTTCTTAAAGTTTTTAGTTCTCCTTATCAATATCAGAACAATTGTTCTGATAAATGTTTGTGTAGTGGTGTGAAAGTGATTCATCTTCTGTCCACTTAAAGCCGTTTACGAACCCGACGGAGGCAAACTCTTCTTATTTTTCTGGTAAAGTAATTGTTCTTCTAAAGGATTTCAATCTTTTTTCTGAGAGTAAAATCATTTGCTCTGCTTATCTGGCAGCTAAAGCATTGGTTTCTCGGAAACGTTTCAGACTCATGATCCTTAAATCTGGCCTGGGGCCCTGGCCCCGCCTTCAATATGTTTTCAGTTTGTTTGCTGTGCCAGCGGCTGCCTTTGAACATGTCCTTGACCATGTCCCCATGTTCATGGACATGCTTCTGCCCCATATCCATCAACAGCGCGATGCTCATGTGTCAGTAGATGTCGTTGTCATTGGATGTGGAAGGCGTTTGTTTAAGGTTTCCCTTTGAACATCATCTGTGTGGCCATTTGTATATTTTCATGGCCAAATGTCAGCCGCCGCACACACACCTGTTGCTGTAAAATTAAAGTGTGGGCCAATGCGGGGCCACAGGTTGCTTTAAGGTCAGGGCTATACACATCTGTTTCCCCTCGTCCGCTTTTCCGTTGGGAACACTTGCTGCTCAGAGTTCCCGGTGTAGTTCCCATCATAATCATCCTGTTTTGCTGCCCCACAACAATCTGAGCAGCGTGCCAACGAAAATGAGCTCTAAATGAAAATGACAGCTTTTTATTATGCATACGCCACGTTGTCTTTGAGGCTGCTATAACAAATAATGGGCCAACATTTTGTAGAGTCAACATGAAATTTGCTTTCGTGCTGTTTTGTTTTTCTCTTCTCTGTTCTCAAATGAAAACAAATTCAAATGATTAAATAAATTATCTTGCATTTCTCTCAGACAAACGACAGTCAGCGGCCCAAGAATTTGTATAGAGAAAATGTTTTTAAATATTTGTGCGACTTATGATGAAATTCGCTTGTTAGGGCAGATCAACAATCTATATATATATACTTTTTATAGCATTTTAGTTGATCTTTTGGGGAAAATCACTTGACAAGTGTCTTGGATTTTCCATATGTTTGACATAACTTATTGTGGAATTAATATGAAAAAAAATATACTTTTGTCTGCGGAAAATATCCCCTAGACTTTGTATGTTTGTTTAATGTTCAATAAATCGATGATAATATGCTTGCCATAAGGCAGAAGGATAATAAGGAAGAGCCACGGGAATGGAGCAGACAAGCGGGTACGTGGCCAATCTGTTGTGAAATTTATTTTTGTGAAAGATTTTCCAAATCGTTGCACAAAATCGAGCTCAAGGGCAGATTATGGGGCTTAATGTTTTCTCTGTCTGCCCTCTTTCTGGCTCCAATGTCGTCCTCTTTCCTTTTGGATGGGGAATTGGCGGGAAAATGGCTGTCTGTTTAGTTTAAACTTCACGTCTTTTACGATGATTATGACACATATGTATGTGTGTGAGGTGGGTGTATCTATATGTATTTGCTCTCTCTCTCTCTCTGTATTGGAGTGTGCTCCACCTTTGGCGGCTGTTTACCCCAAGTGCCGTACTTTGGGGGCCTCGAAATCGCCTCTTATTCTCAATTTAGATTAAAATCAACGCAAAGTCGAAAACAGTCGCATGGTGGAGTCTTTGGGCGCAGATGTTTACACAAAATTCACTTCATTTAGTTAGTGACAGTATAAATAAAGCTCCTGCTGACAGCCGCTGCCCTCCGCTATATATCCAGCCAAAGCATTCCTCTTTGATGTGTGACTGTCTCTGTGTGCCACATTGTGCCACATCATAATTAACTGTCGATGGAATGTCTTATGGTATTCGAGCATATTGTGTCTCTGGTAGAGCACCAATTTGGTCTCAAAATAAATTGATGAAATTTACGATTTTCCTTTGTCGCAATGCTGCTGGTCGGGGCAAGGACCCGCCACTTCTTTATGGATCCTGCCCACTCCCTAATTGGACTGCATTTGATTTCACATACTCGTTCCGGGCTTTGTTCGAATTTATTCGGGGATTGGATTTTCTGTTTTGGGAATTTTCTTTTTCTTTTGTTAGATCTGGCTGTTAAGTGGGGGAAATTGACTTGAATATAATTAAAAGAGTGGAAAAAGAGGAAATTTATCATAGGATGGGCTGCGTTTCTAGAATATGTTGCGTAAAAGCCATTGCCGCTTCAAGATATTAGCATTAATCTGAAACTCTAAGCTATAGGAATGAGTGCTCGCTCTTTCGTTTTCCAACCAACCTCTTTTATGCCCGAATGAAAGCCCAGTTCCTCCTTCTGACATTCTGATTTCTATGCTTCTGTTTGTCATTCTGTTTGGATGATTGGCTGCTTGGATGCAAAATGTTGACCAATTATGTTCAAAGGATGGGAAAATTCTGCAGAGAAGCAGAGATTCTGTAGTGTCCATCAAACAGAGCTGAGTCCGAAAGGTACAGAAGGCACCGACCAGTGCAGTGGGAAATGGGAAAAATGACTGCAAAGTTGTGCCAGCAGTGACTTTTATTTGCATTTGAACAGTTTGTTTGTTTGGTTTGCGTTTGGTTTTAGGTTTCGGTTTGCAATTCGGTTTTTGGACTGCTGGAAGCTCTTTAAGTGTGTGCATAAATATTATCGTTAGTTTGGTGTCTGGTGTCTGGTGTATGTAAAGTTTTAGCTTGGAGCACCGGAAAGGAAATGTGCTCCACTTTACTGCCATGCACTACACTACGATACAGACCGCTCCACTACCATCCACATCCACATCCAGGCCACTCTACTCTCCAGTCTCAATTGTCACTGGCACTGGCACTGGCAGTGGGCTCTGTCACGTTTTGCCTGGTCTCCATCCTCCCTTGGCCAAACATTGTTGGTTCAAAGGAACAGAACACGAGGCATGCCATGTTCTACGCGCCCCCAGTTGTTGGCTGGGGGTCGGCAGTGTCAACTACAACAAATTTTTTTTGGGGCTAAGTGGTGGCGCTGGAGGTGGCGCGACCAGTATGTACCGTGCTCAACCCTTTGACATGTCAGATCCCCATCGCTGTGGGTTCTACCTAATCCTCCTGTTCTATCTACTCCCCTTCACCACCTGCTCATCTAACTCCCACCCTTCAGCCTACCTCCTTCCTCCCATTGCACATCCCGCTGCCCTTCTTCGGACTGTTTTCAGGTACAAACAACAACAAGGAAGTGGCTTTTAGGCCTTGGCTCCTGGTGTTTCTCCACTTAGTTCTCCTTCTGGCCTCGTTGCATATTTTAATTGAATTTAGAAATTTCGTTGGATGCATCACAAAGGAAATCTGAACAATCCATTTGGCTTGAAAGCCAGCTACGAATTTGGTTATGACCAGGAGACTCTCCATCTAAATTTCCACCGTCCTCGGAAACTCTAATGGAATTTGTTGGCAATTTGATTTGCCATAGGAGCATTCGCCCTGTCTGGTCTGCCACTGTCTCTCTGATATATAGAGAGTGTATGTTCGTATGTGTGCGTGGAGGGGGCGTGGTCAAAAAGTCGCGTGTCAGACGACAACACAGACGCGTCGAGACATTTTAGTTTAATTGGCAAACAGGAAAACAATTGCAGGGACTGATAGGGAGCAGGGTTGGAAGGGGCGAGTTGGAAAAATCAGTGGATTGAAAACCAAGTGCCGCACTGCAGCAAAAATATTTTCCCCATTTCCATTTCCATTGCTGTGGTTGTGGTTGTAGTCGGGTTTGGGGCAGCAGTGGGTGGAATGGAGTGGTATTAAAGGGGACTCCCATTGTCTATCTGTGGCATGTCCTCTCCTGATTAGGAACCAGAGCGCTGGGGAATTGCTGTGGCGATTTGTATCGCTCCTGATTGCCAGCTATGACTGGTTCCCATTGCTCGCTCTTTTTTGCTTATTTTTGCTGATTGCCAGTGGAAAGCTATTTGATATTATCTCATTCGGTCTTACCAGAATGGTTCAAGCGGAAAATGCCATCCGCCGTTGTCCCAATTAGTGGTAGAACTTTGTTTCTCGAATATCCCGTTTTTAGGGTCTAATTTCAATTATACTGAGAATTACAGGATGAATTGGTATGGTAAAAGGCTCTGTAAATAAGCATTTAAATGTAATCACTAACTCTCATACTTTTTGCATAAAATTAGCATTAATATGAGAATTGGGGTTTCTACATTTTCTAACAATTATCTTCACTTGTTTTTTGGAAATAAATGTACCTACATTTGTTCCCTTTTTACAACAGATCCAAACCCTCTGACTTCTGATTAAATTGTTCTTAATTTTATATGCTTGTTCTTGCATTCTCCGCCTGCATTGTTTAGATCCATTTATCTTTTGTTACATTCCTCGAATTGATTGGTATTTACCCATTTCCCGCAGAGAGCACAACAAATGCTTTATGGCACCCTAAAGGATTCGCTCTCAAATAATCCCTTTCCAAAACGAGGCCATTTCGCGCGGGAACCCTACCCATCAGGGAAATACAGTCCCATAAACGTTAGGAGGCTGCCAACTTACCAGCACTGAATATTTAATGCCCCGGCAATGGGCAATGGGAGAGATCCCGGTCCCGGCTACTGGGGCGAATGAGTGATTTCTGCTCCTTTTACGATGAGTAGCGAGAAAGGAACGATTTCGAATGATTATCCATCCCCATACACAGGATAATGAAGGGCAATGGAAGTGGGAATTGGGGAGCCAAAGGTGGGGTAACAGTAAACAAATCGAAGAGTGACAGGAAATGTGGAAAGTGCCAAAGCTCACGACACCGCCCATCCAGACGCAGGCGATGAAAGAATTACTCCTTAAATGCCCTGCGGCTCACATAGGTATACAGAGTATGTATATATCATGCTCTGTAGTATCTATATGGGTCACGACACTGCAATTAGGCGATTAAATTAATCAAAACATACCTTTCTTTCACCAGTTGGCACCTCATCCAGGGGAAATGCCCCTTCTGGCTTCTGCCAACGCGTCGGTGTCCTCTAATGAGCCACAAATGGCAATGTCCTCGTTTCGTTGGTCAATACTATGGGCATATCCATCCGAACATTCACCAAAAAAAACCCCGCAATTAGAAGAGTTTTTATGCTGTTGCGATATGCCTGACGTTGGGGAACTTATGTATTTGATCGATAATTTGTATAAAAAAAGGCGGCACACGTTTTATATAGATACTAGATATCTATGTATATGTATATGTAATATATATTTAGGTAGAGAGATACCTAATTTTTGCACTTGTTCACTTTCTTTCCACTATATTTTTTCGGTTATTTATAGAAAAATGAAGTGAAGCCGAAACGTAACACAGTCTGTACAATTTATTTTAGATCTTTTCCACTTGTTGTATTTTGAAATATTTATGTATATATTTATTTATGCATTGGTATTTATATTTTTATATAGTTTTGTAATCTTTTTGGGGATTTTCCAAAATCTGACGTTTTCCAAAAATCAAATTCTCGTGAAACTCTTGCCGTATCGCGCTGTCGTCGTGGCAGCAGCTTGATTTCCCGTCCGATCCGTGCCAAAGCCGTCGAGTGTTTGATGCGATTCGAATCGTGTCGGCTTTCTGTTTTCCTTTCGGCTTTCGTTGCGGTGCTTTCGCCTGTGACGACATGGAAAAGCTTTGCAACGTCATTGAGAGCTTTTACGTGCACTCTCTCTCTTGCTCTGTCGCTCTCTCTGCCCTCCTTTTCGGCCATTTGATTTGTTTGTATTTTTTCTTTACGACTTTGCCTTGTTTATCTTCAGTGTCTCCTCCTCCATTGTGGGTGTTTGCTGAGTTCATTTCGTTTCGTTTCCCATTGCCCAGCCTCAATGGAGCAGAAGAAAGGAGAGGGAGAGAGGAGAGAGAGAGAGAGAGGGGAGCCTTTGTGGGAGGGAGGCAATAGAAGGCGCTTTGGGGGATTGCAACATTTACAGCTTTTCGTTTTTTGGGCCATGTACCAGATATACCCTATTTTCCAAGAGAAGGGTATTTCAGTTGGGCTCCAAACTGATGCAAAATTGAATAAAGAATAGACTCTGGTATATACGTATGAGTATTCCTGATCAGGATCAGATGTGTCGATTGATAATATCGTTTTTATCTTTTGAATTTACGGATGTCATCTGTTAATCTGTAAGGATTATCCAGGGGCATCAAACGTTTCTAAACGCCAAAGATTTACTTAATTTCTGTGTTTCTGTTTTTCTTTTTCCTTTGCTTTGCTGATGTTTTACTCTCTCTCTCTCTATTGTGTTTTGGTGTTTATGGATGTATTTCCCATTCCGTTGTCATTGTCCGTTCTGTATGACCCTCTTTTATGAGCACGATGGCTGACAGCAGCAGCAGCCGCACACAATATCTAGAACTTGTGACGAGCATTATTTTGGCATTTTATTAATGTGTCGATCCGTGAAAATGAATGGAAGGTTTTACCCATTGCTCATGTGCTAGTTATATATTATATTCGAATGTGAATATTCATATCTATACATCTTTAGCATATTATTCTGCTGATGAATGATTTTGCATTGAGTGTGCTTATTATTCACATGAGAAGATTGCAATTGGGTATGAACACTGAGGAAAAACGATAAGTACCAAACGCTATTCAAATTAAAGAATATTCCTTTAAAATGAACAGAGAAACAAGAATAATTTTCGATCAAGCGATACATCAGGAGATTGATCCTTTATACTTTTATTTCAGTGATTCCGAAAGAATAGCATCAACAATCATTTCCAGAAAATTCATTACAGCTGTCATCTTTTTTGCACAGTGCATGAGCTCTGACCTATTTGCTTTATAATTTCTCTTCAACTAAAATGGTCTCCCACCGCATTTCGATTGGTAATTACATAAATGGCCAAATGTATTTGGCAAATGCAACGAGCAAACAGCAAGAGCAAAAGCAAAAGCAACTCGTGATTTTGCAACACCTGCAAAATGCAATTAATCTTCAGTCCCACTGCCCAAAAACTGTCGGAGACCGCAAACAATCTCTCGCTCAATGCAAACATCCACCCATCATTCCAACGACGTCATGGGACGTGGCACCAACGTAACGTAACGCTTTCAAAATAAACATTTTCTCTTCGGTGACGTTACAATATGTCAAGTTTTATGATGATTGAACGAGCAGCGGGAGAGAGTGAGTGCCAGCGTCAGACTATCGACTATACGATGCCCAGTACTCGGAATTTATTTCTTTATTGCTTTTTAAATTAAACAGTTTTAGGTACGTTTAGAAAATAATGTAATCAAAGGTTTCACTGTGTTGAAATCGAAAAATTAGACACCCAAAACTAGCATCCTCATGATCTTAAAGTATCCAAGGTCCAGTTTATTACATTTGGGGGATCAGAAATTCTCTCTACTGCTCATATACCCTTCCACTTGGCGAGCATAAGGGCCATAAAAAGCGTCGAAAGAGTGAGTACCAAAGGTAGATGGAATGGAGCATATGTGGCTGAAGAATCCTTGAATAAAGTCAAATACTGTCTGGGATTTGAAGTGTTTGTGGGTGTTTTTGCTGTTGTTTCCTTTGTGGTTCGTCCTGTATCTAATCGTCATTTGTGTGTCAGTTTCTGTATTTGTGTGGCATGTTATCATAAGCCATGATTTATTTATAGAAGCAAACCAGGTGACGGCACACAGATACTCGTACTCACACTCACACATCTGCATATAGTCTCTCTCATACACATACAAAGATTGGCGTTGTCCTCGCTCAAGTTCGGTTCAGCTGTCAATTGATTTACTTGACCCACTTGGGCCCCTGGCCACGGGCAAAAAACTCAAATTTGTATAGACAGCGCCACACCAACTCACCTTTTACCACTCAGCGGCATGCCCAAACCCACACCCATATCCCTCCATCACCATCACCTTCAACATCGTGCGGCTTGCCGCCTTTTCACCAATCCGATCAATATTTGGCAGATAGCAAAAGGGAAACCACTGGGGTAACAGTAACCCGCCAAAAAGGTTTTCCCGCTGACTTAAAGCTGTTTCGCTCTGTTTCATTTTTTTTTTCAAGCGCTAAGCTTTTGCCAATTGTTGCTCCTGGCTGAAAGGAATTAAGAAAGAGCGGAAGGCAGAAGGACCCTCAGGTGTTGCTTAATTAAAAGGAAATTCATTTGCACGGATTTCAGCGCAAATGAAATTTATGTAAATTTATTTTGGAAAAACTTTTTAATTAACCAAAAAATGTGTTGGATTGAGATGCGTACAACTTTTGGTGGCAACTGGCCACGGGAATACCAGCTGCCTCTTTAATCTGGCTAATCTATGCAAATGAAATGCGTACACCTGTCCGCCTAGGAGATTGTCTGTCTGCTGTGGTTTGCCTGGCTTCCTTTGAGTCTATTTTCACACCGCAAATGCTTAATTACATCCGAAGGCAGTCTGAGGGCTTAGGAAAAGTATAGTAGTTTTCGAAAGGCGGGGAATACCCGTGTAAGTGGGGTGTTAGAAGAGGAAGCTACGTCTAATTCTATTGCTAATGATATTCATGAGTTTGTTTCCCAACTTTCCATAGGAAATGAGCAAAAGAAAAGGAAGAAAGGAGGAAGGTTTTTGCATTTGGGCTCTTTAAATTTAGATATTAGAATTTGTATATTTGGTGTTACGATTGTGTTTGTTTGCAGTTCTAATACCATCCGAAAATCCTCAGAAAATCGGTTTATTTTTGTATATGCTGCATGTACATATCATTCATGGTAATGATTGATTGCAAAGTGAATGATGTAAATTCTTTCAACATTCTTGTCCCAATTAAATCACTTTATCATACATCACCCTTTTTGGGGTACTATTGCTCTCTCGGCTTGCACTGCCATCTGTCTGTATCCTTTAACTCTGTCAATTTCTATGACCCAAACTGAACAAACATCAACTCGGGCAAGCGAAATCCCTCCATGGCCCCACTCGACGCGTTTCGTGGCTCAGAGAGTGGAAGATAAATTGAGGCTGTAAAAGCAAAATACTTCGCACACCGCCATGGGGGCTGGGCAGAGGGATGGACGTGGAATGCCAGTGAAAGAGGCCACTTTATCATAAACTCAGACTCAACAGGTTCCTACCCGCCTTTCAGACAAATTTCCCCTTTCAGTCAGTGTCTGTGCTGCCATAAAAGTTGCTGCGCTCTGATTGAATAAAAATTTCATTAAACGCACATTTTCTAGCAGCTGGAAGGCGTTGGTAGCACGCCCCCTTGGCAAGGACGCTCTCTCTCTCGCTAAGATCTTAGCATGCCTTGGAGGAGGGGAAGAGGAAGCCGAAGCTTTGCCTCAGGCAGGCTTTCGCTTTGTTGCCGTTTATTTTAATTGCCGGCATTAGACGTTCGTTGATAGGCCATAAAAAAGCCTTTGGCTTTTGGTGTGTCCACAGAGACAAAATGGCGAGACGGATACCCTACTCCTCTGCTCCCCATTGGGGCAGGAAGCACACCAGTCGAAATCCATCAAGCAGAATATCCCTCCCCCCACGATCAGCCATAGGTATTGCCAGTTTCGTTTCGGCCCCAGGATTGGTTTTGGTTTCTCGCTTTTTTGTTTCAGCCGCTTCGTCGGCTTCATTTCCGTTTCGAAGAGGTGAACCAAGGGCGTGAATTAAAGAGGATGAAAATGGGAAAAGTGTAAATGGAAAAGCCAGACGTTGTCATTCCGTTTTTGCGGTTGCTTATTCGGTTGTAAAATCGTTTTTATGACGTTTTCTTCGTTGCCGAAATTTTTCGCTCTGCGGTTAACTTTTCTTCCTCGTTCTGCCACCACGCTTTCCCACCCCCTTCGTACCACACCCCGTGCAAAATTTGCAGCATTACTCAACTGACTGCGTTAAGCTTTTCGAGTGTTTGGGTAATTTCAGAGATTTATGCAACTTTCCAGAGGCGGAAAAATGAATTAAGCAGGAGGTGAGGGGCGATGATGATTATGATAAAGAGAGTTTGCTTTGACCTGAGCGGAGTACCCTTGATGCTTCAACTTGCTGGTCATAACGATTTACCAGGTTATATGGCCCCTTTTTCATTCTTAATCTTAATCCATGATAAGAACACCTTAAGAACAAGAACCTCCGACCACAGGGAGCCCAGCCATATCCCATCCAAGTCGGCCCGGCCCACAATTGGCACAGAAAGACAATTATATTATATTATTATTATTATATTATATATGTTCATATATATATTATATTATATTTAATATTGCTGTCACTCTGGCAAAAGCTTGCCGGTATGAAACATTCTAAATTTTACTACAGCGCCATCAGTGTATTTTCTTAGGGACTAATATGTAGAGCTTCCTTATTCGTCCGATAGGTGGCGGCACTTCAGACTATGGTGTGGCAGCCCGGATCGCGTCCCTCTGGCAGCGCCAGCAACGGCCTCTCGACATTTGAATTTGAATTTCGTCGTGCAAGCTTTTAGTTTGTCTTCGTTTCCCAAGCAGAGTGGTATTGGAGGTTTCTTAATGTCATGGCTGCAGTTCGATTTTTTATGCAAACACATGCACCATGGCAACACTCCTATTCCCACTCCTACACCCACACACAGAAAAACGCTCGTACAATTGTTTGGTAGCAGCTAATTTCGTCTGGAAAGATAAACGGCCGCAGCGGGGCAGCAGCGACAATCGCAACGAGAGAAGATATAATGGCGACAGGTAAACAGCGCTCTCACCTTGCTCTCCCAACGCTCAACGCTCTTACTCTCCTCTCCCAACAACTCTCCCAGTTGTTTGCTCTCTCTCTACTCTCTTGGGTTGAGGTGCGCGTCACAGGTAAAATTCAAACGGTGCTTTGTAACGTATTTCTGGTCGATCGCCAAGGCCCAATTGCACAGGTGCAAGAGAGACGTCTGCTGCATGCCGCTGCTAGAAAGAGATCGCTATACAGACGCAAGACGAGTATATGTAGATAGACGCGATCGTGGCCCAAAGCGAAGCCATGGCCAGGTCGGCGTCTCAGTTGCTCACGCGGCTTACCTGTCGACCGACGTGTTTTCCCGAAGAATAATCCGAGTCCGCGCGTTTGTTCCAGGTGTCTCTCTGTGTGTGTGTGTGTGTGTCTGTTTGTGCGTACCTTACCTCTCTTCTACACGCGCGTGTATCAGTGTGTCTGTGTGTATTCAATTAATTACAAAAGCAAAAAAAGAAGCAGCAGCTCTGGGAATTGAATGAAAGAAAGGCAAAACCCCCGTTGAAAAAGAGTGTATGCAAAATAATAGTTGCGTGATACAAAAAGGCCATCAAAAGAGGCAGCAACAAAAGAGGTAGCATGAAAGGTGATTAATTCACTTAAAAGTGCAATTAAACAGCAGCAGCAGCAGCAACTACAAGCAGCAAAATCATTGGAGCAGCGCAAGGTGCAGACAAGGTGAGGGCGAACTTGAAGTATTTTTTTTTTTGGGAAAATTATTCAACAACGAAAATATTTAATGAACGTTTGTGCATGTGTTCGTGTATATCTCTCTCTCACTCTGCCTGCGTGTGTGTGTGTGAAAGAAATGCACTGCAACAGAAATTGCACTTGAAAAGCCATGACAAGAAGAGAAAGAGAAGTTGCGGCATAGAAGGTGAAAGAAGAGGCAGAAAATGATGATGATGATGATGGGGAAGAGGTAAGAAATCAGTACAAAACGGTATAAACGTGATTCTTTTTCTACACGCCATTACCCAAGCGACCCCTCCTGCTCCGCCGCCAGCGCCACTGCCTTTGACTTTGTGGGAATTTTCTTGGGAAAATAAAGAAGAGCAAGAGGAAGGAGGTGGGGCAGGAGAAGGAGCAGCAGCAGCAGGAGGAGGACTGCCAACCTGGCCTCCAATGTGATGCTGCAACTGTACACGCTGTGCAGCACTCATTGCTCTAGACTCTCTACGCTACCCCACTCTTCTCTCTACACTGTTCTTCCCGCCCAACCTCCCTCTTCCAACCGCTCTGACTTCAGCTCTGATCCATTGGCGACATTTTTGGTTTGGAGCGCTGTCTGCCACAGCAATAACAACAACAACACCAGCAACAACAACCAGAGCTTGCCTGAAATGAAGCGTGGACTCGATCGGCAGCAGCCGCAGCCGCAGCAGCATAAAAAAACGCAAATCTGGCGCAATTGAGCGCGAATGAATGCCAAAACCAGAAAAACAAGCAACAACAACTACCAGAGATAGCGAGAGAGAGAGAGAGGGAGAGAAAATTGCCAAAGAGAGAAACAACAACAACAACCACAGCGCATAGATTGCCGGCCTCAAGTTACGACGTCGTCGACGATGCTGCCCCAAACTCGGCTTTCGATGCTGCTGATCGTCATTCAACTTCATGATGATGATCGTTATTATGGTCTTTTCACTGAATGAGCCACATTCCGGTTTAGCATTTCAACAATCCCGAACACACAAAAGCATCCCCAAAAACCCACACACAGACGACAGCACAGCTCTCCCCAGTGGTCATTCCCCACTCCAGTTAACCAATCCTCCACTCCCATTCCCATTCCCCCTCCCCCACCCCATACACTCCATTTCCAATTGAAAAGCCAGTCAGCAACTGTCTGTCCCTGCTCTCCCTCTCTCTCTAGCGATCGCGCTTAAACATGTTCGGTCCCCCCACTCCCACTCCCCGCCCTTCCATCAACCTTGCTGTAAAAAAAGCAACATGGCAAGTTTTTGTTGCTGTAAATGCAAGCCTGTGACGTTGCTATTGTTGTTGTTGTTGTTGTTGTTGTTTTTGGTGCCTGCATTCCAGCGTTCGTTGCTGCTGCTGCTGCTTCGGTTTGCGTTGGCAGCACCTGGAATGCACCCATAGTCGTCTCTCTCCTGTTCTCGCTCTCTCTCTCTTAGTTTTTATTTGCTGGTTTTGTTTGTTTAGAAATTCCAAGAGAGGCATAACAACATAACGAAAACGAAAAGTGTGAAAAGTGAAGCCACCACAAAAGCGGACAACCGACGAACTTTGAGCCGAGCCTGAAAGAGTGTATTTGTGTGTGTGTGTGTGTGTGCGGTTCGTTTCTCCTTTCCCTTTACTTAAGCCTGCTGCCATCTTTCTCGCTCTGCCTATATCTCTGTCCTGCTCGTTGGCGCTTGGACACCCGAAAAAAAGAAGGAGTAAGACTGAGGGGGAAACCTGCACGTTTTTTACATGTAATGTGAGGTCAGTAACACTTTTGTTTCAAACATTTATCACTCTCCGTTTTGGGGCGAGTGAGTGCGTGTGCACCGCTTATGACGTCAAAAGCGGCGCTTGGAAAGAGGAAGAGAGAGAGAGAGAGAGAGAGAGGCACGTTTAATGAACTCTGGAGTTGATTGACAGGCAATTTACTCGAATTGCTGGCGCTTTGTGAGAAATAAATAAGTGGGGCTCAAATCATGCACGTGTGAAACGATACCCAACATTTAGCTATAGAAATTAATATTTTTCGCCGTTAGAATTTTTCTTTTAGATATTGGAATTCTTCTTATACAATTTCTCATGTCGTTTATTAAAAAAAAACTGTAACAAATAATTGCTGAAAACAAATTATTTCATTTTAAAACATCTGCATCCGTCTGCACATGCTGATGCTGAGGCTGAAGTCCTTCGTGGAAATGGAAAATTCACAGTTGAAAACCCAACTAAAACGAAACTCTATTTTGTGACAGGCGTGGCACGTGCAACCGCCAACAATTTGAGTTTTTGAAACATGTCTCTGGGCGGCCGCCAGACGCGAATGTTGTCAAACCTATTTTTTTTAGTTTTTTGTGAAATTGTTTGACATTTTACTGAAGCGTCACCGAAAGAGTTGGAGAGAAAGTGCGGGTAAGAAAGGGGGGCCTAGAGGGAAGTTGTTTTTCTCATATCCAAACGAAGCGTGCGAGATTTTATTTAGCGCGGCTTGTCTCCAAGAGAGAGAGAGAGAGGAGAGGAAGCAAGAGGAAGTTGGATAGTTAGGGGGCGACGGCGACTCCAGAGTGCAGCGGGGCGTGTGGGGACAGTTGGGTGGCACAAACAATCTGCGTGTTTACACATATTTTTGCCTGTCGCTCGCTCCCTCTCGGTTTATTTTTTTTGGCCACAACAAAATGAATTTGGTTTGGGCCTGGTCTACAACTAGTTGCTCTTTGGAGCACAAGGCCCAGACACACGTGCAGACAACCGCACCCAGCGCACCCTAACCGCTACGCTCCGAAACCCCTGAGACCACCACTGGTTAGAGCACCTCTCGTTTAAAAACAACCTCCTCTCAGGCGACACTCCCCCTGAGGGAGGCACGCAAGTTTTTTACAAAAATAAAAGTAGTCTCGAATTTCTATTTGTTTGTTTTCATACCCTTATCGTAGGAGGGATCTGAAGGGTATCAAATGCGTATATTCCCGAAACCTAGCGCCTTCACTTCTTGTTTGAGTTGACAACTTTTGTGGGGAGTCGCTAGAGAGAGGGCCTGGAAGTGGGGTAATGGGAGGTCATGCATACATATGTAAGTACAATCATTACGCGGGACTCGGCTAGATATACAGATTTATGTACATACATACATACTCGTACATATGTTTTCTGGCTGCTTTCCTCTCATATCTCTTGCCTCAAACTGTGGATCCATTTCCCGCATTTTGCGGCTGCCTGTTTGTCATGCAGCCCAACCCTCCTGCAGGCCCACCCATGTGTGTGCGTGGGTGGGGTGGGTTGAAGGCTAAAGGCTGGTTGAAACGCAACCGTTTGGTTTTTATGTCTTTTGTAAAATTTTTATTTAATTTCTTTTTTTTTTTCTTCCATGAAAAGTTTAATATTTGTTTTTCATGCTTGCGATTTGCATAATTTGCACAAACACACATATACACACGCACACTTGCTCAGAGGGTCACACACACACACACCACGCTCACGCACACAGAATCATGACCTCCATTTGTGCCTAGCCCGTACCTGAGGGTAGAGCGAACAAGAGAATGAGAGAGGGAGAAAGAATGCTCTGCTCACATGCGATATATTTTATGAATGCAAATCCCTGTTTATTCGGATTTGGTTTACTTACTTGCCCCCAACACTGCTTCTCATCCTCATCCGCCCCATTCTCTGCCTCATCTGCACCCCTATTCACTTTCACCTTCTGTGTGCTTTCTTCTCTGTTTCATCCTCTGTCTCCTACACACAGCCACAGAGCAAAACAGTTGCCGGCAGGCTGCAGTTTCCATCTCCACCATCACATGTGGGGGCGGTGGAAGCCTTTTTTGCCCCGCTTTAGTTCGCTTTTTATTCATTCACATCGCAGTTCCATTCATGAGCTTCTCCTACAAAATTGGAATTGAAGGAGAGTGAAGCGGCTGTAGATTTATCCTGTAATTGACCCAATAGTAATTACAAGCAGAAACATATAGAAAATTATTCCTAGTGACAGTCCTTAAATACTTTCATTCCTGGAGTATTCCTTAGAATTATGATTACTTTGAATAGTTTCTTTGGGGTGATAATGATTTTTGTATGTATCAATTTAAATGTTGACCAAAAAGTTAATTAGCTCTTTTATTAAATTCTTAAAACTGTTCTTTACTATGGTACATTTGAAGATGACCTGTGGAAGGATCTTTTCCTACCGTCCCTCTATAATCCTACACGGTATCCATTAAAATAGAGCACCTGAAAACTGAAACTGAACTGAATATTTATTATTATTATGTCTTTGCCTTTCTCTTTTACCTGTCTGCCTCCCTCGACATATCCAGCTCCCACTGCCACTGCCCCTTCCGCCGGCGCCATCATTCTACACGAAAATTGTTCCACCTTTGGTTTCTGTGCTTTTTTGTTCGTCTTTTCCCTTTTATTTATTTTTATTGTGTGGCGCGCGGCTTAAATGCGCTTTGCAGATATTTTATGCCTTCCTTCCAAGGACGATCCGAACGGGGATGGATGGAAGGCGGAAGGTAATGTGGGCCAAATATGTTTATTTGACACACACATTCAAGCTCCTCCCGGACCCCCCGCAGCAGCAGCCTGTCCGCCTCTAGCCATGCAAATCTCCTCCTCTCTCTTTGGCTGCTCTATTATTTGTTTGCGTCGTAGAATCAAAGTTCTGTTGTTGTTGTTGTTGGATTACCCAGTGACACGGCTATCCCGCACGCTTACAAAAGAGTTTTATCTTACTGCCACGCCTACTTTTTGTTGTATGCTGCGGCATCCGCCACCTCCGGGCAGCCTTTGGCTGGAAATTCATCTTACGCCACTGACAAACCAATTTTAGTTATTTTTACGCAATTGTGTGTATGCGTTTTTTTGTTTAGTTCGAATTCCTTCCTCTTTATTGACTTTTGATATTTTTGGCAAATTTTTTTTTTACTCAATTTTTTGTTCACCCTTTAAATTTGCTCTAGTTTTGTATTTTACTATTATGCTTTTGGAAGGAAATGAAGCGAAATAAAAGAGTCCATGAACTTTGGAAAACTACACGATTGGTTTCCCAAAAAGCTACATGAACTGTAGGTTCTGTTCAGCAAGAGTGGCTCCTTTTATCAATCCTGCTGAAGTCCCCTTCACTTTTTTATGAGTTTACAACTTTTCAGAAACTCGTTGAATCTCGTTGCTGAAAAGCTTTCATCGATATGTACATATGTATGTATGTATGATTGTCCTTGCTAAAGTTCTTCTTTTAATTTGATGTTCAGGTAGAATTCCCGAAAAAATAAACGATTTCCATAGACTGAAGCATTGTTTAATCAATGCGTATTATGGTGAGGTCTCTATGGACAAACACACAAAACACACTGCCCATGAAAATGCTCCTTTGGCAAGTGGACAGTGTCCTTCCCACGCCCCTCATACATAATGTAATTCCCTGCTCATTGAATCGTGATTGCGCATCGTTATCAATTATTGAGCAGCCAATTTAAATATAATTAAAATTAAATTGTTATTTAAAAAAAATTTGAAGGAGGATCCCTAAAGGACAAACAGTGTGAAAGGGAGAGAGAGAGAGAGAAAGGAAAGGGTGATGCCCATGGAAAGCGGAAGGAAAGGACATTAAATCCGTTTAGGTTCCATGTGCGTCACCCTCTGTGTCTCTGCCTCCCCCCTCCCTACATAGAGAGTGCGTTCAATGATGTTCACATATGATACCATTGTCCGACCTAAAGCCCCAAACTCAATTCTAACCCAACCTCTGACCCAGCCGCCCACTCTGCCCCTGCCACCGCTGCCACTGGTGGCTAATCTGTGCCTGTGCGTATGCTGTGCAGGGTGATGATATGCAAGCAGAATCCTCTTCTGGAAAATTGCCTCCAAAATCCTTCACGCTTCATCAATTCCCATTGTTGTCTTCCCAATGTGTGTGTGTGTGTGTGTGCCTATCTCTCTCTCTCTCTCTTTAACATTGAATTGCAAATATTTATGCGTGTGTGAAGGGGAGCGCGCAAGTGGTAGCCGACGACGGAAGTGCCACACACAGCCAACCCGCTCGGCTTTTTCTCTCTCCTCTCTCCCGTTGCGTACTTAAGCGAATTGCGTATTTATGTGTGTAATCGCAACTCATCATGCCTAGGGGCCCGGGGCATGCTGGGTATTGGCTGGTACTTTTGCGGGGCAGTGGGTGCGGTAGAACGTTATGTTTGTGTGTGTGTGGTTGATAGGAAGGGGCAGTGACAGGTAGGGGAAGGGATATATACAACGGTGCATTTTCGTTATGGACTGATGGATTTCCGTCTGTTACCTTTTCGCATTACGAAAATGTCGCTCGAGGTTTCCTCCCACAACTGACTAACACACCCTCCCCCCTCGCCGTCATTCGCCACTTAAACGTCGCTCCCGTCTATATCTGTCGTGTCTGAAGTGGCTGCGATTTATTTTGGCAGCCATTTACATATTTTATTGTCAGCTAATGTTGGGATTGTAGGTGCGTCAAGCGGTGGAGTGGGATAGGTGTGGGCTGTTGAGGGAGGGGTGGCATATTGAGGTGGGTCTACATCTACGCGTACGTCTACTTATCTCCTTGACTATTTCTAGTGTGCGCCATTTAGCGACAAGCCCATTAGAGAGGATCATAATTCACTGTTGAATCCAGAGCAGGAATTAAGTTGGGAATCACTGAGGGGGGTGGAATCAATTACGGTTAAACGAGAAATTGTTATACGAAGGAATGGAATAAACTATACTTAGAAGAGGAAATATGCTTAAGGTAAGGAACCTTCTATTTAAAGAGTAAAGACGAAAAGCGCAGCTTCCTTGCCTCTTCCATTTTGCTTCCGTTTTTCCGTGGAAAAGAAAAATCAGGGTAGAAGTATTGAGAACGCTTCTACGGTCGTTTTCTGCATTTTAATTGAATTTTACCTAAGAAAATATTTTAGTATTTTCACCAGCTAAAGTTGCCACAAATTACATAAGCTTTGTGTTGTTTTTGTGGCTGTAATGACCCTCAGAGGCTTCTATGCATATTCCAGCTTCACACACAACACAGCTACGATTGTTTTTTCTTCACTCGAGGGACAACTACAATTTTCCATCATTCTGCTATGAAAACTTTGCAAGAATTACATTTTATTCGGCAAACAATTTTTGCGTAATTATTTTGCAGATTGCCAGCAACATTTTTAGGGCAAGAATCATCCTTTCATTCCATCATTATACTCTTGCCCCCCCTATTATCACCCACCCCCTTGTGCCGGCCCCCTAAAGTACATAAAAAGTTTACCCAACAAAAAAAAATACAACATTTTTTGGCTCCTTTTGTTTGTGTTTAATTAAATTGAAAATGTTTTTCCGCTGGATTTGCTGGCCCAACGAAATGAGCATAGTACCGAATGATGATGGGCTTCCCGAACCTACCCTCCCACCACGATGACAGGCCTGGCAGTTGTGGAAAGCACTTGTAGTTTTCCACCCAGACATCATCGCTTTGTTGGGTGTTTTTTTAATAAAGCAAATCGATGCCTGGAGTCGGGAGTAATTGAACAAATTGCCACAAAATTTGTGCAAAAGAAAAGCTGGAAAAGTCTTTACAAATTCGGGGCGCGTTGAATCAGAAAAGCGCTGCTTAAGGGGGTGCTACACTGATGCGGGTGCAGGGGAGGGTGAGGGAGGGGTTGGGCCACTTATTGATGACCTTCTCCGAGGTAAGCCAGGCGTTGCGTATACGCCGTGATGAGCGGTAAGAGAGGCATGGCGGTTGTTCTGAGCGTATGGCTCATTCAATCATCCGTTGATTCATTGACAAAGCTGTCAATGGGCATATTGATTTATGACCCCGTCTGACACTTCATCCCCGCCCCACCCTTTTGAAGGCGGTCGGAAGAATCCATTCAGAATGTCAGTCTGCCATAATTTGCAGGATGCCTGACGACCCACCCACCCAGAGAGCTAGACAGAAATCGTTTTCACTTTCGAGATAATTACCAAACCATATGGAAGAGTGTGGCATGCTACAACACATGCCCCAACCACTCCCCCACCCCGACATTGTGTTGTATTAACCGCTCGCTCAACACGCAAATAATTGAGATGGGGCCCCACAGAATGAACCGCAGAGCGATGCTTGGATTGTTGTTTGTCCAAGCGTAAAGCAACAGATAACCAGATACTAGATACAGATACAGATGCCAGCCACAAATACCAGATACAGATACCAGCCCCAGAGATAGCAGCTGCAGATACAGATACTGTTTTTTTCTCTCTGTTGATAAGTAGCACTTATTATAAGGCAATGCTTTATCGGGAGTGTGCATCGAACGTGCTTTTATATGTGCTACCCCAACAAATACGAGCGTAGAGATGCGCTGTTTGCAAAATCAAACACACAAAACAGTTTCACCCACTGACTTGTTTCCACGCGCCCTGTTCAAGTACTGGCATGGTATCCACAATTTGGCACATACAAATCGACTGACACACATAAATAAACACACAAACCAACGAAAATTGATGTGCTAGACGGCACAGTTTTGTGGTCAGAATTAACAAAACAAGTTGAATAGTACCTGGCTTTCGGACACTGTTAATTCTAGAGCAAGGCATCTTTGAGGGCATACCCTTATGAAGCACACGCATATGCTTTGGTGTTCGTTGTTTGTCATTCAGTTCCATGATTCCATGATCTGGGAATAACCGGATTCATGGGACTAGCATTAAAGCGACGGTGGTCTAGCTATGGGCTTTCCACATATTTCCATTTATAAACGACGCTGATCTCCTGGTTAATGGTAACACTGGATTAAATGTTTTATTGCTCACTCTTTTTATTATTATATATTTATATACAAATTATGGTTGTATATAAGGAGACACTTGCCCGGAGAGTTTAGGAGCCTCTCTCTTCTCTCCCTACACTAGAAGCAGACAAAGGGAAACGATGTTTGGCCCCAGAAGCGTCTATACTGCCACCAATATAACGGCATAGATAAAAATTAGCCAGTAGCATGGGAGCAGTATAAAAGCGCCTGGGTTCTAGCTATGGGTTTTCCACATAATTCCATTTATAAATGACGCTGATCACTTGGTTAATGGTAACACTGGATTAAATGTTTTATTGCTCACTCTTTTTATTATTATATATTTATATACAAATTATGGTTGTATATAAGGAGACACTTGCCAGGAGAGTTTAGGAGCCTCTCTCCCCCCGGACGGGACGAGTTTGGCCCGGCGTCTACGCCACCAGTAGCCAGGGGGGGGGGGCTTTTTTATTGGGGGGGGGGGGCCCCCCCCGGGCGGCGGTGGCCCGGCGGCCACCAGGGAGCAGTGGGGCGAGCCTGGGAGGGTAAGGGCGAGGCGGGGGGGGGGGGGCCCCCCCCTAGAAGCAGACAAAGGGAACGAGTTTGGCCCCAGAAGCGCTATACTGCCACCAGGGTAGCCGGGGGGGGGGGCGGGCCGACGGGAGCAGTATAAAAGCGCCTGGGTTCTAGCTATGGGTTTTCCACATAATTCCATTATAATGACGCGACACTTGGTTAATGGTAACACTGGATTAAATGTTTTATTGCTCACTCTTTTTATTATTATATATTTATATACAAATTATGGTTGTATATAAGGAGACACTTGCCAGGAGAGTTTAGGAGCCTCTCTCTTCTCTCTCTACACTAGAAGCAGACAAAGGGAAACGATGTTTGGCCCCAGAAGCGTCTATACTGCCACCAATATAACGGCATAGATAAAAATTAGCCAGTAGCATGGGAGCAGTATAAAAGCGCCTGGGTTCTAGCTATGGGCTTTCCACTGGTTATTTTTTATTATTATGTATTTTGATTAATTTGCTAGTGTGCAGATACTGATTTTATTTGTTCCTGAGCTATGGCACTGGCACTTGCCTGTGGCACGTCTTGAAATCTCGGAGTCTAATTTGAAACTGATGCCCTGTCATCAGGTGACGGCCTGTATTTATACTAAATCGTTGGGCAGCGGATGGGTGAAACTCCTGCACACATCCTTTTGTTACTATTAGATGAAGGAGGCGTAGGCACAAAGGCTATGACCATACAGTGGATAATGCATTTATAGTTGTCCAAGCGTGCAATAAGCTGATCGAAAATGTGGCCAAAGTGCAGCTTCAGGTCTAAGGTATTTCTGGTTCTGAATGGCCTGCATGGCGGCTGCTTCCCTGCGATAACAAAATGTTTAATTAATATGAGCGAAGGAAACGTCGTGCCCAAAAAGATGGTAGCACATCCATCGCTGCGCAGCGGATGGTTGCAACCCTTGCCGATATCCTTTAGTTAACGACAGGGCCTATGCGTTCCTGCTGCGTTCTCATTGGATGAAGGAGGCATGGACTCCAAGAGTGTGACCATACAATGGTTGATGCATTTATAGCTGTCCAAGCGTGCAATTAGCTGATCGAAAATGAAGCCAGTGTGCTGAGTGGTGCTGCTTCCGTGAGATAAGACATCAATTTCGTAGACGGGGCGAGGATGGAACCCTCTTCGATAGGATAGTTGGAGCCTCTTCTAGCTCGAAGATGCTTTTGTACGGAGGCTCGTCCAAGCATAGTCACAACAATGGTAATCAGTTTGTTGCCTGCAGGTGTTATTTTCACGCCCCCCCAAAGCAATGCGTGTGCATGTGTTTTCCATCGACTATGGCGAAAACTTTGGTGCGGTGGTGTGGGGACAAACCCTTCTGGCATTTTGGCATAAATATCCCAACCCACACAAAACAGCGTAACGACAATAATTGAGCAATAAGAATAGTGACAGCCGTCCATACGGCGGAGAAAACATTTTCCAATTAAGTTTTCCACACAGTTGGAAGTGTAACATTAATTTGCATTAGAATTGCATTTGTTGTGCACATTTTTGATTAATTTATATTTGCAAAAACGTAATACGATGCAACGGAAGTGGAAATTTAATACGCTGTGACTCCGATTCCTCCCCCGCCACACGCTTGGAGTGTCGCAAATAAGTGTAAAAGTCGCACACAGCAATGGTAAAACGAAACTAAATCTGAATATGGAAACCCACAAAACCAACAAAAAAGCACGAATAATAAGCACCCCAACGCGGTAGATTTCCACATATCCCATATCCCACATCCAATCGGATGGAATTGTTTATAGAAGCGTATTCCCCAATCCTGCGACAAATAATTAAAACAAATTTAATGAGTATGTTCCATTGATTTTCACCCTTACGAAAAGCCTTTCATCTCACCACACCCCGTCCACACATCCGTGCTGTTGCATGTGGAGTAAATATGGCGATGCACATACGATATACATATACATATACATATATCAGCGAGTACATCCCAATGGAAGGACAAGTAGATCATCAGGCAACTACGGACGCGTACTGTTTTGTATCAAACCAATTATTCCATTGAAATCTGTTGCATCTGTCTCTCGCATTTGGGTGGCCTGCGCAACAATGTCACATCGAATATTGCCATTGGAATTATTATGATAAATATTTGCGCAGATTTTTTGTGTGGTAGTCTCCATAATTATTCATAATTATTGTGTATTTGACTTTTGGTCTGTGCAAATTAGATGCTTAATTGCTAAAATATATTTTGATGCATTAACTCTGAATTAAACACACTTTAAAGTATTCGTTCCTGTGGCATGTTCCCTGATCAAATGGATTGTGGGTGTTGCTTTCTATTGAAGGCAATATTGGTGGCAATTTGCTTTTTAAACATGAAAATATACGAGCATGTATGTATGTATATCTATGTAGATATATATTTTTATATGCATTTCCATTTTGCATGAAAGTTGTGTGAGAATTTGGATTTTTGTGCATTTGACACGTTTGGCACGGCCACGTTCTGTTTATGGCGCTGTTAGTGGCAAGTCGAGCAGCAGCACGAAGGTGTCAGAGGGAGTGAGAGGGGAGGTGGAGGAGGTAAGGTGTGATGCCAAAAAAAAGTGTGTTTTTTTTTGGCTATATTGTGGCATTCGATGGAAGAGAAGGCAGCGATACAGAGGGATACAAGTGGGATGCCGAACCGTTTGGAGCTGTCATCAAACATGCAAACTGCATTCGAGTAAATTGCCAAGTGAATGGAAAGCCGCTGCCACTTCCCTCTACACCTGCAGTGTGGCAACCACCCACCCACTCAGTGCCGCTGAATGGAGACCAAAAAATCAATCAAATGCCTTTAACCAATAGACAGAAGTTTAACTTTTGGAGAAAGAAAGAGAGATTAGATTGCATCCCAGGCGATGTCGGCTTTGGTTTACGACAAAGTTTACAAATCATCAAGAAAAAGGATACTCCAAGGAGCAACAAAATGCGGGTAATAATATCAGGATAACAACACAAAAGGGCTATGGGGATTGCGATCTGTTTGCTGCTTGACTTTCAAGAGCTCCCTCCTGGGATTTCGATCAACAAGCTAGAAAAAATGCATCCCCTTCCTCCCCCGCCCGACTGGCAGCAGTGAATTTTCCGAGTTTATTGGTTTGGATAGAGCAGGGGGCATGCAATATCCCGAATAACTTGTTCCACGCATATCCAAAAACGCCTCACCAGGGGGGCTGGGCCATACTTTAAGCCAGGCTGAAAAGTTTTTCCACACACACACACACACACACACATGCATAAAAAGTGGAAAGTGAAAAACGAGAAGTGAAAGGCCAGCGAGTGAGTGAGCGAAGGAGCGGTGGGGAGGAAAAAAGTAAAATTGCTGACAGGAAACTTCCAATCAGAAATGAATTACTTTGAAGTGAGTTTTGCCACAAGGGGGATGGAGTGGAGGGGAATGTGGATGCCACCGCAGTGTCAGGTTTAAGCAGCCATGAAATAACATTAATTTGTTGCAAATTCGTTTGCCACAAGTTTTTCTAAGTTGAATTAATTTGATTAGCTTATCGTCGTTTCAAAGTTGCGACTATATCAGGCTACGGATCGGATTCCACACTCCACTGGGGAGTGACAGAGAGGGGGCGGTATTGGCAGAGTGGGCGGGGAGCTAAAACAACGTCGAAGACGACGACAATTCAAATTTAATTAGATTACATGAAATTTATGTGGCAATCAACTTAAAAAAGCAGAAGAGCAGCACACCAAATGTCTAGGAAGTGGGTGGCAGGGTGGAAAATGCAAATGATATAGGGACTGGCAAAAGATACTGCCTGCCACTGCCACTGTTCCCACTGTGTGTGTGGACTCATTTTAATAATAATGAACTCCTCGGCTCTCTCTCGCCCTCTCTCTTTGTTGAACTAAATAAGTCAAATAAAAAGAGTGTATTTCTGCCTCCGTTTAGGGGATAGCTACCCCCCATAGAGGGGGTATCCACAAAATAAGGGGACCATTGAAAATGTCTCCCAGAATTTCTCATTTCATTTCCTAAAGTAAGGGCAAATAATTTTCGTTTATTTTGTTAATATTTTTACGGCAAAAATGCTTGAAATTGATAAGGCTGCCTTTTGTATGTGACACACACATGTGGAGTCTTCTGTTGTGTGTGTAAGGAGGTGGAGAGGCTGGGGACAGGGGGACCCCAGTGGGTTAGCATTGTTAGCAGCCCCACACTCACACACACAGACACAGTAAGAGACGGAGAGAGAGACACAGTTCCGACCACAAGCATCGCCACACTTCCTTTGGGTCCAATTCTATAGAATGATTCCACCGAGGAGCGACTATTGTCATACACTATGCTTAAAGAATATATTATACTAAATTGAAACTCATTCTTATAGCAATATTGGATATGTGGTAGGAAGACATTGAAAGGCTTTCTGTTAAGAAAAGATATAATAGGATTAAAACTTCCTGAATATTGGTAAATGCAGAAATAAAGCTAAATATAGAATAGATGGCGTATAGAGAATATGGATTATACTACCTCTACACTTGAAAGGGTATCTAAAGGGAATAAACCAAATCCAGAAGGAAGCCATACAAAAAATTGTTGAAAATACAATATTATAATTTTTTCTTTGCTAAACACACACACACACACACAGATGGTGGAGGTGGAAGGGCTGTGCACCTGCTGCCTCTGCTGCATATCTATATCTAATGATTATTTGTTTGTTCTGTTTGCTGATTGCCGCCTTCTCTCTACATTTGTTTGCCTTCTTTCTCCACAGATTGGATGAGAGTCTCTAACGTCATGGTATGAAGGAGCCGACGAACACTTTGGATGAAATTGTAAGTGCTTTGGCTAATCAGTGCCATCCTTCTCGTAGATTAAGGAAGAATCAAGAGACACACAAACAGACCTACTCGAGCCCCATGTACATATATCTGTGCAGACCTACAAGCCATATCCACCTCTGAATCCCATCTGAACTGTCACATAATCTACCGGAACAGCATTGCCAACATTCGAGTCCAGGAGTACGAGTCGAGGGGAGAATATGTGCGAATAAGCTACCCCAATGCAACGGACACATAATGAAAGTAAAGTGGTGGGCCATGGGATGGTATGGGGCTACCGTGGGGGAGCGGAATAGGGTCTACTGGTGGGGCCAGTGTTGCAAGAGTAGTTGCACGCAGTTGGCGCTTGTTAAAATGAGAGAAAGAGAGACTAAGAGGGAGAGAGCGGGGAAGAGAGTTAGTGTGAAAAAGTTGGAAATGCAAAGCCATCTAAATAAAATGTCAGTCCCGCAAGTGGCGGCAGGTGGCGTCACCAAAGAGAAGTAGAGAGAAGAAATAGACGATAGGAGAAAGATAGCGAACAGAGACAGAAAGAAAGAGAGCGAATAGAGACAGACAGACAGAGAGAAATAATAAGGCGGGGAACAGAGACAGAAAGAAAGAGATGGAATAGAGACAGACAGAAATAATAAGAGAGGGAACACTGACAGACTGAAGGGGAGGGACATGTGAGGGATCTCCAAAGCAACGACAAACAATAGTTGGGTGTTAAGTGTACGGTGAGGGTGATGGTGAGGGTAGGGACTTCAAAGTAGTGCCCCAAAAGTGGAGTTTTGCTTTCAGTTAGCGGACAGGGGAGGGGCTGGTGTTTGGTTGGGAGTGGTTTGGTGTGGACGAAGGAGAAGGTCCAAAGGAAGTCGAGTGCTTGTCAGAGCATCGCCATGTCAAGCGGTAATTGTTATGTAAATGAGTTTTACAGTTTTTGCTTGGCCAAAAAAGGTCACCCAAAGAGTCAGTTCGAGGGAGACAGAGAGACAGAGAGAGGAAGAGCGAGTGACAAAAATAGGCCTTGTCCCCAAAAAAA
The DNA here is from genome assembly GCF_018151105.1 of Drosophila obscura. Classification (NCBI taxonomy): domain Eukaryota; kingdom Metazoa; phylum Arthropoda; class Insecta; order Diptera; family Drosophilidae; genus Drosophila; species Drosophila obscura. The sequence continues at coordinate 6,881,229 of NW_024542774.1, read as the reverse complement.
AAACAAAAAACTTCACAGCCAAGTCAAGTCAGTCAGCAGTTTTGGCCGCCGATGATGAGCAGAGGATATCCTGAACAAAAAAAGTTTTGTTTGGCTTTTGTTTCGTTTTGTCGTTGCTTTTGGTGCATGCCACTGTCCCTCCCCCTTCCCCTTCCCCTTCCCAGCCTGCTTTACCATTCATGTCCTTTGTGTGCAAGCCAAGCTCTTTATAAAATTGCAAATCAGTTTGTAAGTCAACGGCAACGTTGTTGTTTTTGCCACTTTGTAGCATGCCTCGAACGCCCCGCACCCTTCCACCATCTGTGCCATAACATTTTTGTGGTGTAAACATACGAATGGCTATGACTGTATTTCAGTAATAAAGTTGCTCTCTTCTAACCATTACTTTCTGCGGCGGGACAGGACACACGACACACGACACAGAAGCAGGAGGCAGGAGGCGGGAGGAAGGCAAACACATTGTAAAGTTAATAACCGTTTAGGAAAGTTTAAAGCGGAATGGAATTAAGAATTCCTTTTTCTTTCTCTCTCTTTGAAAATATTTGTGGGGGGGTGGAATTGACCTTTTTTTGAAGGGGGTGCTGGATGTTTTCTTTGGTAGATTATCAAAATTTGTGGATAAATCTTGTTGGGCAGAAAGTGTGTGTGTGTGTGTCTCTTTCTGTCTCTTTCTGTCTTTTGTATATCTGCGGAAAACATACCACAGCAGAGACTACGGGGGTAATTGCTTCTCTTTCCAGAGCAGAGTATCCATTTTGGGGGAATTCTTTATTCAATTATAGTAATTATCAATTTACAGTGGACAGCTCTGAGCTAGAAACTCCCTATCTCTCCGCAGCAGAAGCTTAATTCAGTGGCAACACCTTTGATAGATGCATCTTCATGATCTAACCATTACTCCATTTCCATCCATTTCCATCCATTTCCCCACAATTACACAATTTAATCAATTATTGAATTGAAGCCAACATACATCTCCCTTTTGGCCAATATGGTAAACGTTGTCTACTGCTGCGGGGCGGCTCATATCGTATATGGCCAATTACTAGACGAATGTACCCATGTACATACATATGTATGTATGTATGTACATCCAATGCATGCATTGGAAATGGCGTGGCTTACTCCGTAGACGAGGGACGAACAGCCGCAGGATATCCCAACCTTCAGCAATATTTGTGTTGGCCCATTTTCTTAAGTGCAACGTCAGCTTGGCATTTCTCAACATTTTGTTGCTGCTGCTGTTGCTGCTGGAGGGACATACTCGTACAGTTAAATGCCAGGCGACGCCAGGCCATGGGGGCCAGGGGCAAAAGACAAACATACACACAGAGATAAAGTGAGAAGGGTGAACCCACCCAGGGAGCATCACGCACACAGATGCGACTCCGAGTGGGACTTGAATTTTTAATGCAAGACAGGGGACAGAGGTAGAGCCGTAGTGGCGGAGTAGGAGCAGCATATGCCATTGCCATTCTCAGTGGCATATTTACATTTCGGCTCAATGTCAATTGCTTTTATAAATTAATTTGCAAAAAGACAAATGTTCCCAACACACACACACACACACACACTCACACCAGCAAAAACACGTACTTGCACGCTCTTGGCCGAAAAAAAAAAACCAAACACGCCTTTTGTTTAGAGGCCATTACGGAGGAGCCCGTGGGCCGTTGTCCGTGGTCCTCTGTTTAACTGCCAGTGTCAGCTCATGTGGAGCTCCTGCTGACCTGCCCGCTGCTTGCTGCCTGTGACATTGTCTCCTCTCTCTGCAGGAGGGTACACATTGTTAGGAGGCGCCCTCCATGTATGAATGCCTGCGCCCGTGCCCGTGCCCGTGCCCGTGCCCGTAGCCGTAACCATGCCCGTACCTCAGCTGGCGTGACAGGTTGTTGTCGTTGTTAGAAGTTTTTGTTGTGTGCTTTTGTCTCTTGGTCCACTCATTGGATGGGGGAGGACGCTGAGCAGCAGCAACCACCAGCAGGAGCAGCAGCTGCCAGTTGTCGTAAATATTTGCGCACAAAAGTCGGCAATGATTTGCTGCACACGCACCCACGCACACATACAGGACAGGACTTGGCCGAAACTAGCTAACACACCCACTTCCCCACGCATAATGAGAGAAAAAAAGACAGGCTAACCCCGGCTTGGGCGTGAAAGGGGATGGATGGATGGATGAAGTATTATGGCAGCTAATTTGCGCAGCCGAATGACAAGTCAAACCATGGCAATGCGATGCGATGCCATGGCACAGTGCACAGTGCACAGTGCACAGTGGGGTTCGAAGGCCTCAAGTTGTGTCGCCAAAAGTCAAGGGTATAGCCCCAAAACAAAAGAGAGGAAACTCTCAAGGATATGCAATGAAATTGGAGAGACTATTGACTAAAATCCAATTAGGAATTAATTAAATTTCAATTTTGAGAGCTTTAGCAGCAAAAGCATCTTAAATATAAATATGTATGTGTGTGTGTACATTGTAATTCTGATATCGTTATGGGCCTGATAATAATAGCCGAGAGATATTCAGTTGCATTCTACTCCTCACGCACACACTTTAGGCAGAGGCACGCCGCGTGCATTACTTGTCCTTACATTTTAGTGGGTGGGGAGGGGGGGGCACAAGCATGCAGACTTCCGTATGGTGGGCATGCAAGTCGTGCAAAAGGCACGACAAGACACCCACCACCCACACACGACAGCTGCATTGCTTCGGTTTTGCCTTCGTTATTTCATTGTTTCCCTTCGTCCTTTGGCTTCGGCTCCGGCTTCGTTTGCTGCCTAACGAACTTCGTTAGCGCTGGTTTGGTTCGTTCGTTTTGGCCATTGAAAGCAGCGGCAATTCTGCCTTCTGGCTCTGCGTTCTTTGGTGTTGCTGCTGACAATTTTGCCACGGCTGCCACTGCCACTGCTGCTGCTTTTCGGTTTCCATTTCAGTTGTGCATTGGCTGGCGGACGCGGCAGTTCGACAGTTTCCGGTAAAAGCAACGCAACGCAACGCAAACGTAGCGCGTGACTTAACGTAACGTAACGTAACGGCGGCAACGTGGTCTGGTCGTGTCGTCTGTGTTTTTGAGGCCTCCCTCGTATTTTGGCGCATTTTTGTATCGTGAGTTATTAAAATGCGATAAAAGCCAGTGAATCGGTAATAAAGCGCTTATCTGTGGCCGCAATTACGACACAAAAAAAAAAGGGAAGAGACAAGAGGGAGCGATACTGGAATGAGAGAGAGATCAGATCAGATGCGGGGACCCTTGAACGTTCAACATTTGGCGGTTTTTTTTTTATTCGGGTGACAGCCGGCAACCATACCCGCTGACTGTTTCTCCAATTACTTGTCGTGGGTGTGGCGCAGGGCAGCAGGGGCGCAGAGAGCTGGGTAACTGGCGAAGTCAATTGTGTGGCTGGCCCCCGCATCTGTTACAAATGACAAGGGAGCACTGTGTACCCCCTCGCCCACTCTCCCAATCAGCACTCCATGGCCCCCAAAGAGTGTGGCGGCTCGTGCCATCAGTAGCGCCTAATATGTGTGTGTCTGTCTGTTTTAGTTAATAGTTGTCTACGTGTGTGGCATATTACACAAACACAACTACACGCAGAGAGACATTAATGTGAGACAAGACCCAAACACACACGGACGCACCTTTGCGGGTGGTGACAAGAGCGGGCGGGGCGGGGCGGGGCACAGGTGTGTGTGTGTGTGTGTGTGTGTGTGTTGGGAGGGATCGTGTTTGTTTTTCTTGGCTTTTAGCTTCCGCTGCGGGCTATCTCAAAAAGCATTCAAAGTATCTTTCGGATGTGCCACTTGACGTGTTTCGATGTGTCTCTTTCTCCGTGTCGCTTTTCTCTTTCTCTCACTCTGTGTTCTACTTTTGGGTGTCTATGACATTTAAATCAATAACGTCGCATGACGACGACAGCAGCCCCCTCTCTCCCACTCTACCACCCTTCTGCTCTGATCTCACAGGGCGATTTGTGCAATTTGTGCGGATTTGTTGCATCTTGCAACCTCAGCCTCAAGTGACGTCTATCGCCTACCGTCGGAAAAAAGGTGACTGCTCCCAGCAGTGGCCATACAACCAACCATCCCATAACCCCCTCTCATTCCTGTCTGCCCTGAATTCGCTTAATGAGCGCCGCCTAGCCGCAGATACTTATTTAACGCTCATACGCCCCGTTGCACGCCCCCTCTAGACGCTTTCTTTGCCTCGTCGGGGGAGGGGAGGCATTAGTGGATAAAGCCAAGGCCAGGCGGCTTTTGTTTGCTAGGAGTAAAGCGGAGAGGTGGTGGAGGAGGGTGATGGGCTGCGGATGAAGTAGTTCACGTAGTTCTGCAACTGCAACCGCTCTCCCACTGCCCCTCTCTATTTCTGTGTGGATCCCTGCCCCATTGAATTATGATTCTGTTTGGCTTAATCCCATTTGTGACTCTGTGGCACATTTTTAATGAAGATGACAGAGGCCCCAGCCTCCCCTTAACGCCTCAACCCGCACAGCCTCTTACTATCACAAATAGTTTGTGGCGTTTTAATTTGTAAAGTGTGCAACATCCGTGTGTCCAAGTGTCCAGCTAAAGTTGCCCTAAGCTGCCACAAACTCGATTTACACTGCCACAAGTGCCACAAAAAAGAACAGAGCTGAGAAAGAGAGAGAGAGAAAGAGACCGAAGCAGGACAACATTTTAATCAAATGTGTAAAAACTGTTACAGCTCCGCCTGCACCCTTCCGCCCTTCAGAAAGGGAGCAACCCAAAGTTTGCGGAGTTCGTGCTGGCCATTATCATCATCTTCATGCTCCTCCTCTTGGCCATGGCCAACACAACACAACACATCCTATCCAGCACGGGCCATTGGCGACCACGTCTCTCCACCCATGAATTTGTTAATTAAGCTTAATGTGCAATTAAAGCTTCTAGGAATGTGAACCCCCGAAAAGCTGATTTAATTTGCATTTCGGTCAAGGGATATACAAGAGTGAATGGTAGAGTGGCATGGGGCATGAGGCATGGGGCACAGACGACCTACCTTCGAGTGTGAGTAAGGCGCCAGAAATTAGGCTAAATGCCTGCCACATTCGCTGGATTTACAAGGGGCTTCTTCCTTCACCCTTCACCCTTCCACCTATTTTCTTTTTTTTCTTTTTGGGGCACAACATTATCTTATGGTCGTAAATTCAACCCATTTTTTGTGGGCGGCTCCATACACATAAGAAAAGCCTATTAGGAGCGCAGGTAAATTTCCCAGAAGGGTCGTCCGGCGTTGAGACGGAAAACTTTTGCTTTATGCGGATGGCCCCAAGAAGTGTCCAGAATGTGCAAAGGCAGAGAGAAAAGATGATTCTGGATCGCGCTGGATTCCACTAATCGATTTGTTATGCCATCGTAATATATTTTAGATGGTTCCCTCTCGATTAGTGTGAATTTCTTAGATGAATCTATCATGAATGGCGTCCACTTTCAAATGGTATTCCCAGCACTTGCATGTTTCTCTTCTACATTGCAACCATTCTCGTATCCATATGGCATTATTATCCACTTATCATACTCCAATTGCTATATCCATTTGTTTTTCCCTTGCCTGATTGAATTACAGATCTTATCCTTTGTCCACGAACTTGTCCAATCGTGAAATCCCATTGCTGGACCACAGATTTCCATCATGCACCATTAATGGGCGCCTCATTTGCCCCCACTGTGCATTCTTTGGGATTACTTTTCCAAGCCTACGTTGTGGCTGGTCTCCCTTTGCCGCTGGGATCTGTTGCTGTTGCTGTTGGCTCTCCTTCTGGCGGCCAGAAGTCCATTTGCTCTGCTCCGAGCCCTCTTTGCTAATCTGTCCATTGTGAGACATTGAAAGGGGGCGTGCAGTCACGGCCCAGCCACGCTCTAGTGTCCCCCAATGGCACTTCATAACTGTTCTGTGCTGAGAGTGGGAGGAGTGGAGCTGCATGGGGAGCGTGGGAATTTACGACCTCAGTCAACACTCATGGTTAACTCTTGGTCAATGGGCAGCAGGCGGCGGGGTTCACGAACTTCAATGGCAAATGGCACACAGGTTGTCTTCCAGCGATGGGGTCGGAGTGGCAGTGGGAAGTAGTGGACACTGAGGTGCGGCATCAGTACGTATTATACACCAGAGAGAGAGAGAGAGAGAGAGAGAGCAGCTATCCTATCCTTCACGATTACTTAATATTAATGACTTCCAGCCTGTGTGTGTGTGGTCGGTGAGCCAATGCCAGGCTCTCCACTGACCTTCTCAACCACCCCAGCCCCCTCTCGGCCACCTCTTCTTGCGATCCTTGTGCGCTGATGTCGCAAATCTCTGATGCTCTCGTCGATGAAAAACTTTTCTCGCTTTGGTCTTTTGTAATGAATGCCCTTTTTATCTGTATTAGTTATATAAGTGTAGAAGTGTGTGGCTATGTGTAGGAAAGTAGTTTGCATAGAAGAAGAGGGTGCCCCAAGGCTTTATCTTGGCCCATTGTGTTCGACAGCAGCAGCAGCAGCAGCCACCTCCACACAGCAGCTGCTTCGGGAGCTGGGGAATATTTGCTTAAGCTGATTTAACTACATTAACTTGATTAAATAAGTATTAAGCAGTCAGAAGAGTGGCGGGGGCAGCAGGGAAGCAGGAGCGGATTGGCTAGATGCGGGCCTGCGGGTCATCTCCTGCTACGCGTACTGTTTGTTGGTGTGGCATGCCTCCTCTTAGTTATTGATTGATTTCAAATTACAGTCAATGTTGCCCTGATGTTGCTACCAAATGCTGCCTCGAGGGCAACGCAGCTAAAAAGAGTTCAATATCAAACCCACCCACACCCATACCCACACCCCCTGCCTGTCAGTCCCTATCTCTGCCATCTCCTGCTCCCCCGTCCCCCTCCCCTGCAGCTGTGTTTGATGTTCGATGGAATGTGGTTCCAATTGTGGTTCCAATGAAAACGTTTAGAACAACAGAGCAACACCATCCACGATGCTGTGTGTGTTGTGTGTTATGCGGTGGCATATCATGTTCCCTGATTGTTGGGGGGGCCACACACACACACAACATAGATTTACTTCGATGTACATATGTATATGTATGTATATTACACAAATAGTTTTGATTGTCACACGCTCCCCAGCCCCAAACACAGAGAGGCGGGAGGCACAGACAGAGACAATTAGAGTGTGGTCTATGGAGGGCAGATTTGCCAAGTAATTGGCATTCCCCGAGCGTCAAGTAAGACCACCCCAACCCCCCAGTTCAATGCCATGGGAATCTAAGAAATAGTTGCCACAAATTACGGTTTCTTGCTGCTGCAACGATTCCCTCGAAGGGAAGTTGCTGCTGCTGCAAAACAGAAGTGGACGGAAATGGAAAATAGAAAATTTAGCTTTTATAACTTTATTTCCGCTCATCTTTGTAGCATCACTTACTCCACACTACCCCCCTCTCTCACTCTCTCTATCTATCTCTCTCTTTCTATCTCTATCTGTCTATCTCTCTATCTCCTTCTCAGTTTCTATGTTTGTCAGTGGAACTGAATGCGGAAAAGCGTAATTTAATGAAAAGTCATCAAAGCCCGTCTCCTGCAGATAGATGGCAAATTTAAAACTTTTCAATTTCATTAACTAAAAAGAAGATAAACCAAAAAGAGAGAGAGACTTAAAAGAGAGATAGAGAGAGAGAGAGAGAGAGTGAACGAGTAAGGGATATGCAGAATCACTAGAGCATTAAATTTTGTTTAATTTATGCAAAATGAAAATCTGTTTGGCTCGTTATGCCCCCTCCTCACTACGCCCACTCTCGGGCCTCCCCCCCCACACTCTCTCATACTCTGCCAACCAATAAATAAAATACGATAAAAACCATACAGAAATATTAATATTATTGCATACTCGTATTATTTAGCTTTGAGGCACATAAATGTCAACATCTGATGAGGGACATTTGAATAATTGCTGGGGATCGGGGGAGAGAGAGAGAGGGGAGTAAGAGTGGGAGATGATGTGTGTGGCACACACATGTGTCTGCTTGTTGACCGCTGTTTTGCTGCTGCTGCTGGCTGCTGGCTGCTGCTGCTGTAGAAAGGATTCCAATCTCTTGCCTTTCTCTGGACAGCCCCCGCTCGTGTCTCTTAACCATCGGACAGCTCTGGAAATGAACAAAATTTTGTGGGTCGTCATTCAAGTTAATAATAAACAGACACAAACAGGACACAGATACAATCCCACAAACACACACACACACACACACACACTTGTACACTTGAAGGACATTTGAGCAACAGAAATGAAAAGAGTGGGAGGGAGAGGTGGTGCGGCAAGTGTGGCAGCTAAGCAAATGTTGTAGCAGACAGAGATAGAAAGAAAGAGAGTCGGGCAGGGGACTGCGGACTGCCACCAAATTGCGTTTCATTTATTTATAATAATTACAAGAGTAAAAAGTTTTAAAAGTCATTTCAATGGCAGGAACGGAGCACAGCCTGGCCGTCACTTAAATATGCAGGCTAATAGGCCGTCCCGTCCTCGTCTTCCAGACGGGGTGCGAGAGGGGCACGAAGGAAGGACGCAAACTATGTCCAGAACGCGGGGCGGGGCTGTGTGTCACTGAATAATGAATGCCCTGAGAAATTGAACTATTATTTGCCACCCGGTCAAAGGACTACACGACTGCAGGACCTTCAGACAATCGAGCGTTGCCCCTGGTTACTTTTTGCAAGGGAAATTACTTTGTTTGTTACGGTGAAAATTTAAATAAAATTCTCTGAATTATTGCCACAATTTGCGCAGCGACGAGAAGGGAGAGAAAGAAGGATGGATGGATGGATGGGTTGGTTGTGCCATGGGGCCATGGGGGCATGGTGGCATTGCGCTGACCATACCGACCATAATCTGCGCTTAAAAAATGAGCGTACATTTTTAATGCTCACACGGACACAAGTGCCGCCCGCCCCACCCCTTGGAATCACCATCTCTCTCTCTCTCTCTCTTAGTGGGCTTCCTTCTCTCTTAATACCCACCCCCCCTCAACCATCACTTCACTGCCATCTTTTATTTATTTATTCTTTTATTGTGCTTGTTTTTTACTGTTATGCCTGCATTAAATCAATTCAAGAGGAGAGCGAAAAAAGAGAGCGCCCGTGCACCGTGTAAATTTGATGTTTTAATTTGGCTTTTTATTTATTTATTTTATGATTTTTTCATCAGCAATTATTAAGGCAGGGATGAGCCTGCCATGAAACGGGATGAGGTGTGGATGGCATTCAATAAAGAATTAAAATTAAATTTCAAATTAAATTTGCAAATACAATTAAGTTTGCCAGACAGTGAGGTGCATTAAAAGCGACAGTCTCCACTTTAATAGAATTCTCCATTTATCTACTTATCCATCAGCCCACCTACCACCTGTAACCTGCTACCAGCCCACATACTGCCATTGTCCTTGCCACATATCGCTCCAGTTTTTTGAGTACCATTTTTTCAGTGTTTCACTTAATTAACGCAAAATATTTGCAATGCCAATAAGCTGATTTTATTTATTAGGCATGGCGGACGAGGCTTTCAGGTTCCGCGGATGCGGTGCCAATGGGATTTGTCGATGTTAATTCAATCGAATTTTTGAATATTTCATTGCGCGGAGGAGGGTTCCCATGCATACCATTCATATGTACATATGTATGTATGTCCGTTGAATGGGGCAGCAAAAAGTACGAATAATTTATGCTTTACCGAAAAATCATTGCAATTTTGCTGCATTCTTTTTTAATTCTATGGAAATTGTGTATTTTGCAACATTTTCTGAGACAGGAAGGAAGCGAGAAGAGAGAAGGGAGATTGGGGGATATCCATTAATTGTTTGGATATTCTCTAATTTGCTCTCTGATATATGGTTCTGGTTTCTGCACAGGACATTGTGGTACATGTTTATATGATTTTTTTTCTTGTGTTCCCATCTTGTTTCTTACTTTTGCACATCATACCTCCTCTATTTGAGGGGTATCCCCTGTTCGAATACTCCTCTCGATTTCGTATTCAATTGCCCGACATTGAACGTACGCTTTGTGCGGATTTCGTAGAATTTCTCGGCCATTTGAAACAGGTCAGAGCGGAGAGTCTGCTCACGTGTAAAGGACTCCCCTCAGCCCCTGCCACAGCCCGCGCCGAATCGCCCCTGCCATTCCACTCTCCCACTGCTTTAATTACCCTTGCGGAAAATTGCTTCAACTCTCAACTTTGTTGAGTGTTAAGCATTTGCCACGAAATGGGAGGAATATACAAAAAAAGAAAAAAAAAAACAACTCGACACGGAATCTGGCTTTCCCTGCCCGTTCCCCGCTCTTGCCTTTTTTTTTTGCTCCTTCTCAATGAGGGTCAATGGGTATTACAGTGCGTGTGGCTGCTGTATGGGTGGCTGGTGGGTGGTGGTGCCTTCTGCCTTTCCTTCCTGGAAACCAAAGACCCAAAAACGAACCGAAAGACAGGGAACCGCAACCGCAGCAACAGCAGCACAAGCCCACCGCAGTATCCGGACATGCAGACATCATTCTGCCGGACATCAGCAGAGCGTCAAAATATTTCCCCCCACACCCACACCCAAATCAGCAGAGGCGTCACCAGAAAATAAGAGGCAGAATGAGAAGTGTAGCCTCGCGTGAGCTACGACTTGAGCCGCAGTTTGTTGTTGAGACCCTTGGCCCTCAGAAGCTGCTCCTCCTCCTCCTCCGCCTGGACGAAACCTGCTGCTGTCCTGACATGAGTGGTGCAAAACTTTTTGCAAAGCCAAAAGCCACTCGCAACTGAAACCACTTGGAACAAACCGTTTGACGGAAGCAGCAGCAAGCAGCAGCAAGTGGAACTGGTATGTGGTGTGTGGCAGGACCCACAGAGAGTGCCACTAATGTCTGCTCTAGTAACTATATCACGAAAGTGAGGGTCTTGATTTTCGGCCAGCAAAAGCAGAAGGATCCTTTCCGCACTTACCATCATATGGGTATATGTACATATGTGCATACAAATGTATATGTATATATGTATATGTATGTGTGTGTGGTCCAATAGAAAGTGTATAGAAATGTGTGTCCTGTGTGCAGGTGTGTCCTTGTACCGTTGTCGCCATCATCCTGTGCTCTGTCCCCACTCGTCTCTCATCGCTGCACACAAATTGCCAAAGTTGCGGACATTCTGGTAGGCAAAACTTTCAGGAATTAATTAAAATACAAAATGGCCACAAAAGGCGATGGCTAAGGCGGCGCAGGGCAATCCAATCCGTGACAGGATCAGAAACAGGATGTGTGGCCATGACGGTGAGTGAATGAGTGGACGGGCCATCGCCATGCATCCACTCTAATCGGGGCCGTGGCAGCCACTGCCATCAAACACGCTTCCGCAGTGCATATCCTGTTTGTAATCGATTTGAAAATGTGCAGCGAGGACATTGGAAAAAAAAATGCGAACAGTCCAAGAGGCATTACAGGATGGAGCATGAGCTGCAAAGAGGGGGTGGAAAGAGCGGGAGTAATGGCTAACAGAAAAGGAAGTAAAAGCAAGAAAGGGAGAAGGGAAGGAGGCGCCGCCGACAAAGTGGAACAAAAAAACAACAGCAAAAAAAAGGAAAGGAAAAAATTAGCAATAAACGTGCCCGCACGCAATGTCCGATGTCCCCAGAACGCCTCCAGCACCCACTCCAGCCCTTTTACAACCACTAAAAAAAGGGAAGGCTAAAATCAATAATACTTACGCTTGTTGCTCCGCCACAGCACCGCTACGCGACAAGAGGCAGCAGCAGCAGCAGCAGCAACAAAAAACCAGAGGCAACATCAACATTCATACTAGTACAATGGCAGGGGCGCTAAGCGTCCCCCGGACATCTTTCAATGTACAATTATATTGGTTGCCACCTACCACCTACCAGCCCTATCCATTCCACCACACTTCTGCAACATAAATAGTTGCGTTCTTGCTGCTTTTACCCAATATCCTTTTCGTTACCCATTGCCATACCTCTTATCCTTTTTGCGATTTTGCTGGTTGCTGCTGTGTTGAGCTGCGCCAACGAAAATACTTGAAATTGCTTTAACGGCGGCCCGATAGAAGGACTCTGTGTGGCTCCAGGTAGTGGTCCTGCAGGAGCTGCTAAGCTTTGTCAGCTCCCATACATGTTTGCCAAAATGTAAATAGAAAGGATAAAGAGGCGGTGCGGTGTTGCCTGGGTTACAGAAGGGTTTTGGGGGGTTTGGCAGAGTGAACCACATTGCTCGTTACATGCTAAAGATTCCATCGCAAGCGAGCGAGCGAGCGAGTTATTATGACAAACTTTGTTAATTGGAAAATATTCCTCGAAAATTTGGTGCTCGTCCTCGTCCTTCTCCACGTCCTGGCAGCCGCAGCACTGAAATCGCTGGATGGTTACATTCATAGCTCCAGCACCATGGCACCAGGGCACCCGGCTCCTCCTCGTTTGGTTTTGGCTTTGGTTTTCCCGCTTCGCTGGTCTCAATGCACATTCGACAAGTTTCAGTCTCCTTCGCTTTCTGATGCGAACAGGAGCTGAAAAGTTCACTTTTTTTTTGGAGCAAATATTTTCACAGATGGCATCGTTAGTGGCAAGTAGATTAATTCATTAACGAAGTACGAACTTGTGGAAATAGTTGGCTGGAAAGTTGAGTAGCTTATGGAGAAGTTTTGTGCAGAACTTGAAGGGATATTATGATTAAGGGAATAATTGGAAGGGAATATCTGACAAGTAAAGTCGGAAAGTTTGAAAGAATGGATGAGCGGCTGCACGATGCTAGATCTGCCATTTACACTTGCCATAAATAAAGTATGAGACATGCTTAGGGGCCCTTAACGGATACTATTTGATGTCACTGTTCATGGCTCTCCGTTTCTTTGGTGCAGTTTTGTATGCTCTTGCAACGCACTGTCCGAGGACATATGCTTGTTATTTTTGTGACCCAGAAAAAGTGGCAATCAATTCTAAAGTGGCAGAGGGCGAGCGGTCGTGAGCATTACTCTTCCTCCTCCTCCGAATCCCTGATCAGCTTTTGAGCTTAAAAATTGTATCTGCTTTGTCAGAGGCAATCCATTGCCGGCTTCGCTTTCTCTCCCATATGCCAACCGCATACCCCTCCCCCATCCACATCATCCCCATCATCATCAATGGTTCGGGCACTGAACGTTGATGACGGGTCGTCCGAAAGCCAATTGAGTTGTTGGTCATGGTAGTGGATAGATGCTACGCGAATGTGCGTACAGTCGTACAGTCGTACATGGACAAGGACCTGGACATGGCCATGGCCAAGGCCCAAGCTAGTCCTCATCATGGCGCTTTATTGTCTGTTGAATGGGGCTAGCAGCAGGGCTAGAGATCAGCTTTCCATAGTTTCTGGCACTGTATTTCTCTCTCTCTGCTCTTTCGAGTGGTTTATGTAATGGCAAGTGCCAGCGATTAAGCACACGCAAACTATGACTTTAACTGGTTCTGGGGGTTCTTCTGGTAGCCAACTTCTCCTCCTCCACCATGCATTGCATGTCGAGCACTATTATTGTCACGGCTGTTCGCTGTGCGGCACGGCACGGCACGGGTTCGGGTCTGCCCCTGTTGCCAATGACAACCCAACAACGAAAACACACTGGGAGCTCGGTAAACACTACCCAGACACACACACACACAAATACATACATACACTCTCGTACAAAGTATGCTTTCAATCAGGCACTGAATTGAAAATCCATTAACGTGTACAACGACAGAGTCAGAGGCTTCCTTCTGCGCGCCAGCTGCTGCTGCTGCTGCTACTGCTGCTGCTGCTGGTGCTGGAAGCCAAGAAAAAGCACTAAGTGAGGGAGTGATAGAGGAGCAAGGAGAGGGTACGGGCAGTCCACCATTGCTATAAATTTACTTGAACAATAAATGAAATAACCCATACACCCATACATATTTGGCCTCCTGCTGTGCAGTGCAAGGACAGGACTCTGCAGTGAATGCAATTTCCAAGTAAAATCCAGAGAGAAACGAAACAAAAACGAACTTAAGAAAATATAAAAAGCGGGCAAAAGTGCCACGAAAATTCCAATAAATCAAAAACTCCAAGAGGTGCAAAATCAAGACAGAAAACCCATCAAGAATGCTGACCTGCGTGTGTCGACCCGTTTCCGGGAATCTGCCCAAGATGCCGCCCGCCTCAATGATGCCCGCCCCAAGGTCGAGCGGCAAGAGCTGGCCCAGTCCCACGCAGGTGGTGACCTGCGAGCCCAAGATGAACGCCATGGTGAACGCAAACGTGAACGTGAGTATCCGCAAAGGACCAAAGGACAGCTCCAGTGTGTAGTGGTGTGGAGTGGTGTGAAGTGGAGGCCCCAAATCCAATAAAAAGCCGAAAATTAGCTTAAAGCATAACTTGATTTATGGCCTACAAGGACATTGGCATGGGCATGGGCATGGGCATGGGCGTTGACAACATTCAGTTTTTCTTTTACTTTTGCTTTGACTTTGTGTTTAAGTTTGCGGCCGATTATAAATTGTAAAATTTCATTTGCCACATCACATCTGATGTCCCCATCTCTTATCTGTGATCTCTGATCTCTGATTACAGGTGCCCAGCAGGCTGACATCAGCCGAACTGAGGGCGATGGCCTTGAGACAGCAGCAGCAGATCGACAGCCAGCACCAGCTGCTGGCCACCAAGGAGCAGCGGCTGCGCTTCCTCAAGTCCCAGGAGGTGCGCAGTGCCGTGGCCAGTGCGGAGGGCGAGCGACTGCGACGCCTAAGGGAGCGCGTAGAGGCGCAGGAGTCCAAGCTACGACGCCTTCGTGCGTTGCGGGGTCAAGTGGATTTGCAGAAGACCTACAACGTAACCCTGAGTGAGTATCCTGCAACTTGCCCCGACCCTTGAAAAACGGTAAAACATCATCCATCCAGCCATCCAGCCAGCCATCCGTCCACTTGTGTCAGCTCTTCAGCGATGATTCCAATTGAGTTGAGCACGGAGCCAGATGGGGTGGGGGAAGGACAGATGGTTGTCGGTGTGGGGCAGCTGAATTAACATGTGTTAAAGCCATGTTGACTAGTGGCATGCCAATGCCCATGCTCGCCCCCTGCCCCAACTGGATGCCACTCCACTCCAATCCTTTTGCGTGTGTGCGGTATTTAATTTATGTATGTGTGCCACTTTGTTGTCCTTTATGATTGCCAGTGGGCGGCAGGAGGCGGGGGGCCTCTTGAGCATGGCCAAGAAGATGTTGCCGTTGGCGTTGGCAAAGCCCACAAGCACACACACCACACAAACACACACAAGGCACACATGAGCACTATGTTAATGAGGTTTCGCCCAGTTGTGGCTCTAATTAGTTTAGACAGCGAACAGAGCCCCCAAAAGGATAACACGGCAACACAGCAAGGACCGACAGCAGCAGCAGCAGCAGCAGTAGGCGGCAAGCGATTATAAAATAGTTAAGGATTAGCAGGGGGCGTGTGCAGGGGGCTGCAGAGATGATATGTTGATTCGAGGACCACCTCTTTAACCACCCAAAAAACGTTTGCCTCTCCATTCAGGCAACGACTTGGACTCGATTCGGGCCCTGTTCAGCGAAAAGGAGAAGGAACTGAGCCTGGCCGTCGCCAAAGTGGAGGCCCTGACACGGCAGCTGGAGGAACTGAGGCGGGATCGCCGCTGTCCGGTGAATCTGCTGACGTCCGCTACGGGCAATGGCGTCGCACAGGCTCTGCCCCCACAGGCATCCCGTGAGCTGGAGAAACTGCGAAGGGAGTTAATGGTGAGTGCGGCAAGAGATTGGGGCTGAAACAGAACTCATTTCGTTGCAATTTGTCTGCAGTATCGCAATCAGTTGTCCCTGCAACAGGATGCACGACTGCACATGCAACGCGAGGCATTGCAGCAGCGCCAGGCGGAGCTACGGTCCGTGGATCAACGAATCTACGAACTGCAGACGCGCCTCCAGCGCAAGAAGCAGGCGAACACTCATCACCAGCAGCAACAGCATATGCAACAGCACCAGCAGCAGCATCAACAGTTGCAACAGCAACAACAGCAACAGCAGCAACAGCAGCAGCAGAAACAGCATACGCAGCAGCATCCACAGCAGCATCCAACGCAGCAGCAGAAACACCAGCAGCCACTTCATGTCCCCGTGCCCGTCTCGAACCCGTCCTCCAAGCACGGCGGAGTGGCAGCCCTCAAGCAGCAGCTGCTGCAGAAGCAGGTCAATCAACTGGCGGCTGCCGCGGCTGCTGCCGCCGCCGGACGGGCCCGAGGCAATGTGGCCGCCGTGGAACCCTTCATCCACACGCCACAGAAGTCCACCATCACGAGCACCGCCAGCTATTTGAGCGGCGGCAATATGCTAAAGCATGCAGCGGCCACGGCCAACACCAACCAACAGAATCAGCTCATTCAGGACTTGACCCACATGAAACTGGGCCAGGTCAGTGGTGGGGGATTCTTTGCCGGTTCCGTGCCCGTTCCCGTTCCCGTCCCCGTTCCAGTTTCAGTGCCTGGCGCCAACTCCAGCAGCGAGAGCGATGAATCGAAGCTGGCCAAAAAGCTGCTGACTGCAGTGCCAATTCCAGTCGCAGTTCAGGCCAAAACGGGGGCAGAGCTGCGGAAGCAAGCCCAAACGGAGGCCATGGACAGCACCACCCATATCTATGCAGAAGTGGGGCCCAAGAAGCGGGACAGGGAAGCGGCAGCCGCTGCAGCAGCAGCTCAAGCACAAGCTGCGGCCGAAGCAGCTGCATCCACAGTGACCCCACCTGCCCCCACGAATGCCAGCAAAATACCCAAGAGCATCTCCAGCAGCGGAAGCACCAGCTCCGCCTCAGCGCTGATCAATAAACTCAACCAGCAGGTCACCAAGGAGAGCCAGGCAGATCCAGGACACCACCAGCAGCAGCAGCAGCAGCAGCAGCACCACAAGAAGAACGAGATTGCGGTGACCAGCGAGACGCTATCGGAGCGCAGCAACCAGCAGCAGTTGACGGTGCACAGCATGCCCCTTGGCGCCATCAGCAAGTCGGTGGCCCTGGCCGTGTCCAATGCCGCCAAGCCGCTTCAGGTGCAGGTCACCAATCTGACGGTGCCGCCCCGCAAGCCCATCAGCAGTGTAGCTCCCAATTCGGTGAGCGGCAGCAGCAGCAGTGGCGGTGCCAGTGGCAGTGGCAGCTCCATTCCCAAGATGATCACCTACAGTCCAAAGGTGAACCGTGTGGCGCCCAATGTGGTGTTGGCCGATCCACGCCCAGCCCTGCCGCCCAAGCCCAGCAAGATGTCGCCCACGGAGCAGTCGTCGTCATCCCCTGCAGAGGCAAGTGCCAGCCCGACTTCCGTCCCTCCGCCGACTGTGGCCAAGTCCCAGAGTCAGGGGCAGGCGCAAGCACAAGCACAGGTGCAGGCCACCTTCGGCCTGCAGTCGCTGAACATCAACGACAATCTGCCCATCAAGGCCAAGCCTCTGACCATCCGCAAGCAGCCGCTGTTCGAGCAGCCGCGGCTCAAGTCCAGCCAAACGGGCACGGGAACCAATGTCGGCCAGCCGAAACAGCCACTGCTGTCCCAGAGGAAGTCGGAGCCATCCAGACCACCCCCGGAATCAGCTAAATCTTCGCCCGATCCCTCGCTCCAGCACTCACCCAGCAGTGAGTCGAGCGTGGATGAGCCAGACCGTGTCGTCCCCACAAAGGCGGAGCAGGAGACACCTGTGGCACCAGCACCCACCGCAGCCGGCACCACGAGCAACATCAAGGAGCGGACGGGAGGCAAACCGAAGCTGGGGCGACGCGTCAGCTTCGATCCATTGGCCCTGCTGCTGGACGCCAGCCTCGAGGGCGAGCTGGAGCTGGTGAAGAAGACGGCGAAGCAGGTGGCCAATCCCAGTGCGGCCAACGACGAGGGAATCACAGCGCTGCACAATGCCATCTGTGCCGGGCACTTTGACATCGTAAGTAAGTGGAAACCTTCAATCTGCGCCGCCTGCCGCTCCCTTCATTCATCTGTCCCGTCCCCCATTCATCTGTTCAGGTTTCTGGTGGAGTTTGGCTGCGACGTGAATGCCCAGGACTCGGATGGCTGGACGCCGCTGCACTGTGCGGCCAGCTGCAACAACCTGTCGATGGTCAAGTTCCTGGTGGAAAGCGGAGCCTGCCTGTTTGCCTCGACCCTGTCCGACCACGAGACGCCCGCGGAGAAGTGCGAGGAGGATGAAGAGGGCTTCGATGGCTGCTCAGAGTATCTGTACAGTAAGTAAAAGGATGCAAATGGCCCCAGTCCCAGATGCAAGCGTAACTCCCTCTACCTTACAGGCATCCAGGAGAAGCTGGGCATCCTGCACAATGGCGACGTCTATGCCGTGTTCTCCTACGAGGCCCAGAACGGCGACGAGCTATCCTTCCGCGTCAACGAGCCGCTGATCGTGTTGCGGAAAGGCGACGATGCGGAGAACGAGTGGTGGTGGGCCAGGAATGCCATTGGCGAGGAGGGATACGTGCCGCGAAACCTCTTGGGTGTAAGTACAAAATTGATAAAGACCTCTGCCCCTGCCTCTCCCTCTCCCTCTCCCTAGCCCGAAATGATGTAACCAACTAACCGGATAAACTCCCGCTTCCATCCCATCCCATCCACAGTTGTACCCACGTGTGCCGCCGCAGTCGCCGCACTACGGCGATTAGCAGTTAATACGCTTCACCATACTGAAGCGCAAGGCTGGCCGACTCATACAGAAGCGCTACATCTCCAAGTACATCTAGGGATGAGGCGGGATTCTGAGCACGTGCCACCGCAGAGAGTCAGTCAGCTGGGGAATTATTTATCACAGCTCCCCATGTTTCTTTTTGTTAACTTTTTTGTTTGGGAAAAGCAACACAAAGGATACGGAGAAGATCAAGGGGAAAGTAAGGAGAAACAGAAGGCGGAGCCAAGCAACCACTCAACCATATGCTCACCCATATGGTATGGTACATGTGTGTACGTGCAACCGACTGCAATGCCAGCGCCATTCTCCGGCTACGAGTATTTATCACGACGACTGGCCCCAATTAGGTCGGCTTTGGCCTACCCCCTCCCGACCCCCCTTAATACGTACAAAAGCAAATTAAATTTCACTAAAGCCCCCACCCGCCCTTCTTCGCTCGTTAGATTTAAGGCCTAGACTAATAGTTGCCCGCCCGCTAGCCACCAGAACTTTCTCCATAAAAGTTCAAATTGAAAATGGAAATTCATAAAATTTCTTGCCACACACACACACGCATGTTTCATCTTCGTCCTTGGGCAGGAGGCGAAGGAGTGTTGCGTAATTGCATATGTATATCAAGCTAGTACTTAAACATTAAATTGGACTTGAACAAAGTTCACACAAAAAGAGCAACATTTAAGCATAGATAACAGATAGCGTAGAGAAACTAGATAACCACAAGGAGGATAACGAATACGTGTACGAGTATATGACGAATCGAATGTGATTTTTGTATAGAGACAAGAATTTTAATTTAATCCATTTTTATCGAATACTAAATGCTGATGTAAATTACATAAAAATGATTCGTTGTCGCGTAATTGCATTATAGATATGTATACTAATTAATTTAGCTTAACTTAATTATAACTAATATTATATTGATTAACAAAAGGAAAATTCAAACACACAGATTGAAATGCAACTACGTTTGAAATTTAAAAATAAAACGATTAAGAAAGCTTACATAAGTACGTATGTATATGTATGCTGTGTTTTGTTTACTTTATGGGGACCGCACCGCAGCTGCGCGCACTATCAAACAATCTTCAGAGAAAGGTAAGCCACAAAAAACAGTACAGCTTTCAGGCTGAGAGAAAAATATGTCTGGCAAAATTGATGAAGTATCTTTTGGGGTTCGATTTATTGGGAAACTGTGGCATACTTCTAGGCCATGCCCTTCATGGGAATCGCGCTATGTCTCGGGCAAATAGGTCCATATCGGTTAAGAACCTACTTGCTTGGGATCTGGAGGATCCAGACTGTCGATCGGCATTAAAATCTCATTTTGTTGCAAACATCATCAAAAATATATGTCGCGTGCCAATCGATAAGCAGGAGTCCCGGCATCACGAAATTATATGCCTCGTCAAGATATATAAAACATTGGGTGATGCTGTGAAGTATACAGATGAGTTTATTACGTACGTATATTACCCACACCACATAAAAATAGCAATACTAATTGACTCTTATGACTGTCTGTCAAATATTTCGAAACCAAATATTAAACGACGCAGCCATAGACATCTTATTCCAAGTGATTTATTATTGTGTGTTGGAAGCGATGCCTTCCCCTCCCCAGCCCTAGACACAATACGTTCCCGGATAAAATTGAGAACATGAATTTAAAATAAATTGATTGCCGTTGGCATATCTCTCTTATACGCGAACGAAACCCGTTTCGTAGAACAGTCGTATTCTAATGAATCGCAGTAGGGACATCAACAACAATCGATGCGGATCTCAGACTCAGTCTTCGCTCAGACTTTCACATAGCCGATTCATCCAGCGCTGACGAACTACAGTTCTCCACAGGTTCGTCTAAAAATTAGTCCAAGCACGCGACACATTAACTAAGTCTAACAGAATGTCTATAATCATCACTGATTACGTAGTGATCACATTTTGAGTCGTACATTAAAGAAGATTACTGAATTCTTATCAGAAGTAAACAATTAGTGCCTTACAAACAATTGCAACAGCCTTCCACTTAATGACTTGCACATCCAATTAATATACAAAATTTCCATTCGAATTTAAGCGATGAACATTTTGCTGCTCTGCTGTTGGCTGCTGCTGGCTCTCCTCCCGCAGCCCAGGCATGTGGTGGGATCCAAGATACTAGCAGTCTATGCATTTCCAGGTATGCGAGATTCAAAACGAAAGGAATAACTATTCATTTAGTGCATATTTTGGGTGGCAGGCAAATCGCATTACATGATGCACACGGCCCTGATGAGGGAGCTGGTTGAGAGCGGCCACCGGGTGACCATGATAACTGCCTTCTCGCTGCAGAAGGAGCAGCTGGGCAGCAACTACACGGAGATTCTGATCGAGCCCGTCTACGACTTCTGGCACGATGGTGAGTGCAGACTCACACAAAGGAATTTTCTCGTCATGTTATCTATTTCATCCATCCGCAGTTAAGCTGAACTTTGGAGCCCAGCACTTGTTTGAGCTGACGCGCATGACAAACTATGATTTCCTGAAGATGCTGGAGATCATCGGGCTGAAGACCACAGAGCACGCCCTGCGCCAGCCCAAGGTTCAGGCTCTGATTCATGCCAAGCAGACGGAAGGAGTCTTCGATCTCCTGCTGGCCGAGCAGTTCTACCAGGAGGCATTCCTCGCCCTGGCGCACATCTATAAGGTACCCGTGGTCACGACCAGCACGCTGGGCTACGAGAACCACATGAGCCAGATGATGGGCCTGATCACGCCCTGGTCCTTTGTGCCGCACGGCTTCATGCCGTTCACCGATCGAATGAGCTTCCTGGAGCGGGTGAAGAACTCGTACGCCTCGCTCTACGAGGACCTGGATCGCCTGCTCAGCTACTTCCCCAAAATGGATGCCGTGTCAAGGGAGTTCTTTGGCCCCGTACTGGGTGAGTGTGGACTCGAGTATAAGCGAAACGGGAAACCATTTAATATCTGCTTGCAGGCGAGGTGCCCAGGGTCAGGCAGATGGAGAGAGAGATCTCTGTGATGCTGCTCAACAGTCACGCACCGCTTACCACGGCCCGGCCCACTGTGGATGCCATGGTGCCTGTGGGCGGGATGCACATCTATCCCCCCAAGGCCCTGCCCGCGGACATGCAAGCCTTTTTGGACGGGGCCAGCGAGGGGGCCATCTTCTTCAGCCTGGGCAGCAACGTCCAGAGCAAGGACATGCCCCAGGAGATGCTGCAGCTGTTCCTACAGGTATTCGGCTCCCTCAAGCAGCGAGTGCTGTGGAAGTTCGAGGACGAAAGCCTCCGCCAGCTGCCGCCCAACGTAATGGTACGTAAATGGCTGCCACAGGCGGACATCTTGGCTCATCCCCAGGTGAAGGTGTTTATCACGCACGGTGGGCTGTTTGGCACACAGGAAGGAGTCCACTACGCCGTACCCATGCTGGGCATTCCCTTCTACTGCGATCAGGTAGGCTCGTGGGCCACGAAGTGTCACTCAATGCTAATTTTTCTTCTCTCTGATGGCAGCATCTCAACATGAACAAGGCCGTGCTGGGCGGCTATGCCATTAGCCTGCACTTTCAGTCCATCACCCGTGAAATTCTTGAGCACTCCCTGCTACAGCTGGTCCACAATGTCACCTACAAGGAGAACATTCGTCGCGTCTCGAGCATCTTCCGGGATCGTCCCCAGGAGCCGCGCAAGAGCGCCGTCTACTGGATCGAGTACGTCATCCGTCACAGGGGAGCACCACACATGCGGTCCGCCGGCCTGGATCTCAACTGGTTCCAGTTCTACCTGCTGGACGTGATGGCCTTTGTGGCAGCCATTAGTTTGGCCGCTGTGCTGGCCGCCCTTCTGGCCATCCGCCTGCTGATGGGGAGCGACAAGAAGCACAGAAAAGCCAAAGCACACTGATCCACTGATTTATTACTTATTAATACATTCAAAATACAACTCGAATTTTTCAGC
This sequence comes from Drosophila obscura, assembly GCF_018151105.1. NCBI lineage: Eukaryota > Metazoa > Arthropoda > Insecta > Diptera > Drosophilidae > Drosophila > Drosophila obscura. The sequence goes on along the minus strand of NW_024542774.1, from coordinate 6,858,579 downwards.
AGTCTGTTAATTATTATTCTTTTTTTTCGCTTCTCATCAATTGAACCGCTCGTTTACCGCACGAGCAGCGATCGTCGTTTCGTTTCAGAAACTTTCGCCTCGTTTAGAGATGGGCGCGGGCTGTGCTTGTTTCCGTGACACGCAGCTCGAGCAGCTAAACAAGAGGAACAGTAGTAGGAAATACTGTTAACATGATCCCTAACATGTTCGAAATTAGCCGATCGCCCCATACCTAATCTAATAATAATAAAACGATGTCGTTCGAGGCCCTATACGTATCGACATCAGCCCTACCTACCTACGCATCCCATTCAGAACACGTTCTCAGTCGTCGGAGAATCGTCTAGTGATTCGGTTGTTGATTGTTGATAGCGCAGTGAAGTGAACAGCAAACAGGGGAACGCAAAATGGTTTGTTGATTAGAACTAGTGAAAGGTCTTTCAAGTTTATTTGCAAACTATTTCACCAGAAAGGTTAATTAAGCGTATTGGAAGCTCCGAGAAGCTGATGGTAAACGGCAATAAAAACATGTTTTTTCTGCCCAGGGAAAGTTTTGGTAGTACCTGCGAAAGTAGGTGGTTTGCTCTTATCAGTGACCCAGTGGAAATTTTTAATTAGCCGGACTATCAACAGCTGACAGATAAGATAATTTGTCCGATCAAGTGCTAAGCAAACTATGCGAGAAAATATCTTAAAGTAGGTCATTGACTTTGACTGAATGCCACACAAACTGTGGCACTTGTTCTTGTTCTGCCTTCCAGCAACTCAAATGCATCCTGCTGCTCACTCTGGTGGCTCTGCAGCAGCTGGACCTGGGTGCTGGATCCCGCATCCTGGCTGCCTTCTTCTTTCCCGGCAAGAGCCACTTCATGATGACGAATGCGATCGTTCGGGAGCTGGTGCAGCGTGGACACGAGGTCACCTTCATCACGCCCTTCTCCCTGGCTAAGGAGAACTTGGGTCCCAACTACAAGGAGGTTCTGATTGCACAGTACAATTTTTGGCCAGAGAGTAAGTCGACTCTTTGTTGGTTGAACAGCTGTAATAGTGTGCGTTTATCTGTCATCTTAGTCAAGGAAATGACCAAAACGAATACCATTTTGGAGATGACCGATGTGCCAAATCTGACGTTCGTCCGGCTGATGATGGTGATGGGTAGCCACAGCACAGACTTTGCCTTCGATCAGCCGCAGATACAGGAGATGGTGAATGCCAAGGACAAAGTCGGGAAGTACGATCTGCTGCTGGCCGAGCAGTTCTATAACGAGGGCGCCCTCATTCTGGGGCATCTCTATCAGATCCCCATCATCACCGTCTCGACCTTTGGGTACGCCAACTACTTCAGCCAGATGGTGGGCATCGTCTCGCCATGGTCCTATGTGCCCCACGCTTTTATGCCCTACACGGACCGCATGTCGCTGTGGGAGCGCATCGGGAATGTGATCATCTCTGGAACCGAAGATCTCATCAGGAAGTTCTCCTACTATCCCCAGCAGGACGCCGTTCTGAGAAAGCACTTCTCCCGGCTGCTGGACAGGGTTCCGACCATCAACGAACTGGAGCGAAACATATCCGCCATCCTGCTGAACAACTACATGCCGCTGTCCACGACCAGACCCACCTCCTTCAACATGGTTGCCGTGGGCGGACTGCACATTCAGCCAGCCAAACCGTTGCCCAAGCATTTGCAGGAGTTCCTCGATGGCGCCACCGACGGAGCCATCTACTTCAGCCTCGGTGAGTGGACGTTGCAGTCCTGTCCATGAGCTCAAGCTAATTGTTCTGCTTCGATCTCCGCTCAGGTTCCCAGGTTCGCAGTGCCGATCTCCCGCCCGAGAAGCTAAGATCTTTCTTAACGTCTTCGGAAGCCTGAAGCAGCGGGTTCTGTGGAAGTTCGAGGATGAGACGCTGCCCAATCTGCCGGCCAATGTGAAGGTGCAAAGTTGGATGCCGCAGGGAGACATACTGGCGCATCCCAATGTGAAGGTATTCATCGCCCACGGCGGCCTCTTCGGCACGCAGGAAGCAGTTTACAACGGGGTGCCGATGCTGGGAATGCCTGTCTATTGCGATCAGCACCTGAACATCAACCAAGGCAAGAAGGCGGGCTATGCGCTGGGCCTGGACTATCGCACGGTCTCCGAGGACCAGCTGCGACTCTCGCTCACCGAACTCATCCAGAATCCCAAGTACAGAACGAACATGCAACGAGCGTCGCGCGTCTTCCGAGATCGACCCCTGAGTGCCATGGACACGGCCATGTACTGGATCGAGTACGTAATTGAACACCGCGGAGCCCCACACTTGGTGGCCTCTGGCGTGGAGCTGCCCTGGTATCAGTTCTACCTTCTGGACATCGTAGGCCTGGCCCTGGCCATCGTTCTGCTGCCCATCCTTGCCCTGTGCTGTCTGTGCCGCGGCTCCAAATCGAAGAAGGTGCCAAAGAAGAAGGCCAAGCGGAACTAATTCGAACCAAAACTTGTTTTTTATTTTTAGAAACAGATGGGATTACAATTATGTTAGATATTTTTTATATTGCAATAATTAAATGAATAGTTAATTTTGGATAATTTTGTAATACATTTCTAGGGCAACAGATGGCTGGCTAAATAATTGAGAAGGAAGCTGGCGAGAAGCGTACAAAGACCGCTTCCAACTAACTGAACCGGATGCTGAAATATGTCACGAGAATTAGCTTGGGGATCTAGGGATCGAGGGATCTGGTCGGGGCTTCGATCGGTACAGCCTTTCGTTGGGGATCATACAGAAGCATCTTTGTGTAAGTGTGTGTAAATGTTTGTGTGTGTGTGTGTGTGTGTGAGTGTGTCGTGTTGTGTTTGTGTTCGTGCGCGATCTCTAATGGCTTATGACCATGGACTTCTTTACCTTCTTCTCCTTCTTCTCGTGGGTGATGGTCACTTCCTCTGCCAAGCCAAAGAGAAAAGTAGAATGTAAGATCAGTTCTCAGGGTTGAGGATTAACAATTGACGTACCTTCGAATTTGGTGGGCAACTGCCGGACCGTCTCGATGGTCTTCACATTCTTCTCTCCGGGCTCGATAATCTCCTCCTCGTATTCCTCGATAATCTCCTCTTCGTCGGTGTCATCGGGATTCACTTTGGCGCTGGGCACGGGATCGAACACCGTCTTGACGGCCTTCTTAACGATGCCCTCAGCGGTGACGGTGGTGTAGTGGTATTCGGTGCCGCCCTCGATCTTGATCGTCTCAACGGTGGTGACATCCCCGGGATTCTCCGAGGGCACAATCTTCTTGGTGCCCGACTCGGACTTGAGCTTCTTGGTGGAGGTCACGTTCTTGTGCTTCTCGGCGTCCTTCAGCGTCTTCTTGTACTGCCTGATCTCCTCCTCGGTTAGCTCCACTTCCTCCTCCTCGTAGACGGTCTTTGACGTAGTGATGGTCTTGCCGGACTCCAGCTGCGTGTTATAGGTATACTCCAGACCGCCGGGCACGCGCCTTGAGGCCACGGTCGTGGTGTCGTTCTGCACAAAGTCCGCCGGCGGTGGTGGGGCCGAGGACTTGGCCTTTTTCTTCTGCTTCTTGTCGCTGGAAGAGGTGGAGGAGGTGATGGCCTTGATGTTCTGCTCCTGCAGCGAGTTCTTGCGCACCGTGCGATTATTTTCCGTGATCTCGATGTTCTGAGTGACGGATACGCGCCTCTCGATGGTTGTGTCCTCGCGATAGTTGGACTGCTGGTCGCTGGAGTTCTGGACCACATTCTTCTGCTGCTGCTGCACCTTCTGGACGACGCGGCGAGAGGACTCCGTGGAATCGGTAGAGTCAACCGACGACTTGCGGGTCACATTCTTCTTGCTCTTGTTCACCTTCGTGCTGGTGTTCTCATTCACCTCCGTGGGCACCGAATCGTAGAAGGTTTTGGTGCGCATGCTCCTGGTGCCATCCTCGTTGATGGTGGTGTAGACCTCCTCGTAGCCGCCCTCGATGGCGCGGGTCAGCATGGTGGTGCGCTCATCGATGCGTACCTCCTTGCCCAGCCGCTTCTGGACGAGCTTCTTGTTCTGCTGCTCCTTCAACAGATCCTCCTGGCTGACCGGCTTGGGGTCCCAGAAGGTTCGCACCTGCGTCTTCACGGTACCATTCGGCTGGGGCGTGGTGGTGATCATCTCATATCCGCCCTCGATCAGCTTGTACTTGGTGCTGGCGCCAGTCGCCCTGTCGAACTCCACCTTACCATCCTCAATGTCCGCGGAAGTCAGTTGCTCTGTGTTGGTGGTTTCATGGGGATGGATTAGAGGGTGGTGTGGACTAGTGTCTGTGTATAGTGTCTACGCAACCATTGACTCATTCATTCCACTCCTAAGATCGAGTGTGCGTATGTGTGTGTGTATCAAGTGTTAGGGTTAGTTTCGCTGCATCTGCGTATCCAAAGCACTCGAGGCCTTACGTCTATTATTAGTTTTCCTATCACTAAGTTTTCCTAGGGTAATTCTACGATATTGCAGTTGGTTTCCTACTTAAGGCAGCCTGGCGATTAGTAAGCAATTTATACAGCATTCGATTGCATTCCTTTCGATTCGATTCGATTCCATTCCATTCCATTCGTTGCATGAGTATTCCGTTTCTTATCGTTGGGGTGGGGGCTCTGTTTCCTGGTTAGACGTGCACGGGCTGGGGCTCGGGATCCAAATGCAGTTCCAGCCGCCTGGGCCCGCACGCCAGGTGCGGCAGGCAGCTGTAGTGCATCAGCAGGTTCAGTAATTGCTATTTAAACTTACGCACCGCCCGCTGGCGGCTGGCCTTGCCACTGTTGCCAGGCTGCTGATGCTGCTGCTGCTGCAGGGTTATGTGCTGCTGGCTCGACGTCTCTGATGTCTGCGATGGCTGTGGTTGCGGCTGGGGCTTGGCCAGAGACTGTCCTTGTGACTGCTGTCGCATCTGTGGCTGGGGATGCTGTGTGGAGACAGTGACGGAGCCGGAAGCAGGTCTCTCAGCGTTTGTTGCAAGTTTGTTTGTTGGGGCCTTTGTGCGGGGACTGGGGCGAGGCGGTTGGTCAGGCTCCGGCACGGACACCGACACCGGCACCGGCACCGGCTGCACCCTGCCACTCGAGCTGGGCTTCCCTTGAGTCTTGTCGGAGGTCCTTTGCGGCACGGCTGGATACAGCAGCAGTTTGTTTGCGGTTTCGGTTAGCAATTGATTTAAGCTTAGTGTGTTAGCATTATCGCAATCATTATCAGTGTCAGTATCGTTATCTGGAAAATGTGGTTAGTGTTAGGGCGGCAATTCGATCTCATTTCCTTTTGATTTATCTACAGGGACAGTGAGATGCAATGAGAGTGGCATGGATGGTGGCGCATGGCGCATGGATCTGCTGAGGTGCTGGCTCTTACAGCTACGATTCTGTGGTGGATGGATGGATATAAATGGATGGATGGATGGATGGATGGTGGCACAGATGGATGTGGTGCAGTGGTGCACTTCCCAAAGACTTAAAAGTAAACAACTGAAAAGTGACAAATGCAGAAAAATAAACTCTCAGTGGCGAGCCGATTGATCGATTGGCTGACTGACTGACTGAATGGACACAACTTAAGGCTAAAATAAAAATGCACATTTAAAAACAGAATTCCACAAATTTCACAAGTTGTTTGTGTTGTAGTTTTTGTTGTTGGGTTTTTCTTTGTGGTTCTTGAATAAATATTACGACAATATTCCAAAGTAAATTATAACATAAATGGTACGAGTATATATGTAGATAGATGGATAGAAAATATAGATTAGTATTCCACTGCAAAAACAAAACACTCGAAACAAATATTTTCGAACTGAAATTGGGGCAGGGGAAAGGGTGCACAGAACGAAGGCACACACACACACACACAGATATAGTTATAGATTCAGACAGAGACACAACTGCCACAAGAGTTCAGTTTTTGGAGATTTATTTTATTCTAAATTTATTTTATACACACTTTTGCATGATTTTTATTCATATTGAAAACAAATCTATCTACATATGTTTAGGGGGACGAGGGCAATGCGGGATAGACCACAAAGGGAGTGGGCGGGGTGGGACTTTATGCTACAATGAATTTGTGGATGCAGATGAACAGTCACCGCCATAAATTGGTAAACACACGTACCGAGCACGAGTACGGATCACGAGTACGAGTACTGGCAAAAGTACAACATTTTCAATTAAAATACAATGAAGTGTAAAAGTTTGTGGCGGGGCCAAGTTTTGTGGGCGTGTATTTATGCGAGCAGAAGGGGCAGAGGGCGGCTAGAGCGTGGTGTGGCCAAGTGCCAAATGGCTGCTGTCGAGAGCAGCAGCAGCCACACGAGTGAGTACAAAAAGTTTAATTTGAAAACTTAATTAAAATTTCTGTGCGTATTTTTCATTTTTTCCGCCTCACTTTCCCTAACAAGATGCCATGCCCTGCTGCCACGCGGAGCGTGGATGAGTGTAACTGTGAGTGGATGTATGTGTGTGAGTGTTGGTGGGGGGCAAATAAAAATTGCATTTATGACACTCGGAAGTATTCGCTCGACAACATTTTTGGCCCAGAAGGGCGCTTCAACATCCTCATGAAACCTTAAATTTCAATTAGAGTTTTGCCCCTTAAAATTGACAGCACTCTGCCGCTGGCGCTGCCTCTCTTCAAGTGTGTGTGAGAGAGTGGGTGTGTGTGTGTGCGTTTGGATGGGTGGGGGGTATCTGTGTGAGTGTTTGACTGTGTGTGCGTAACAAAAAAGTGGCAACAAAACGACGAGTAACGAACGGTTTCTGCGTTTGTTCTGCTGTGTTTTGTTCTGTTCTACGTGTAGGTTTTGTTCTGTTTTTGTTTTTTCTTAAGATGAACTACCGGTTTCCTCGGCCTCCTTCTCCGGCTTCTTGTCCAGCGTCTGCGAGATCTTCTTCCAGATGTTGTCGAACGAGTCGGCGCCCGTGTAGTCGATCTGTCCGGACTCCCAGCACTGGCGCCGCATCAGACTCTCGTATGCCTCCTGTTCGGGCGACCGCTGCACTCCGATCTGCAGCTGCGACAGGGCACCAGCCAGACCAGCCTGAAAGTAGGCAATGGAACGTGAGTGGGGGCTTTGCTTTGACATTGCTCTTGGTAGGGGTGGATAGGTGTGCAGGGCGGGGGTGGGTTGCTGGAGTGCTGGGACAGGCGTAGCATGCATGCATTCAGTGCGGTTACAACTTAAACATTTATTAGAAAGGCGACAAAACATTGAAATGTTAGTTGGGTTCACGGTACGGTACACAGGGCGTATGATTAATATGAGAACAGAATGCTACTCAAGGCATAAATCATGATGCATTGCGGGTGCGGCTCCTGCTGCTGCTGCTGTTGCTGTTGCTTTTGCTTTTGCTTATGGCTGCAGCTCATGTCCGGGCGACCTTGTAGTGGATTACTATGCAGAATGGAGGAGATGCTAGAGGGAGAGTGCTGGAGATGGCATGCAACACAAGGATGAGATGGCTTCTGCTGCTTCCACTGATGATGATGGCGGCCGTATGAATTGCTGTTTGTGTTCAATGTATTTTCAACCCGGGCGAGTGCAGCATAATAAATCAACAGATGCACTCAACCCCAGGCGGAGCACAGACACCACATGAAGAACTGAACACCTAACAGTGGACAAAGGGCGCAGCACGGGGGACAGACGATGCAGAACAATGACAATGACAATTCGTATGCAAAACAGTGAATGGACAGCACGAAACCATGAGATTACATTATCACTAGCACTAGAACAGGCACTAGGACACCACTATCCGATGCAGGGGTCAGGAGTTTGGTGGTTGGAGGGTGTTCAGGTGCGGGGTCAGAGGCCAGAGAGATTGATTGCCTTTACCTCAGGCTGCACGCCGACTGCAACTTCTGGCTGCGCTTTTTTCGTACTCTTTCTTACTCTCTGCCTATGCTCGGAATGATGAGGCGAGGGCGTGGCAGTGGCTGTGGCTGTGGCAGTGGCTGTGGGCGTGGCAGTGGCTTTGGGCGTGAACGTGGCATGTTCTGGTGGGGTTGGGCGTGCATTCAGTTTATTGGAATTCACATCCTTGGACGTGAGCTCTTCGGCAGTTGCATGGCCATTTGGATTGGCATTTTCATTGGCAGTGGCATTGTTGGCAGTGGGTATAGGAGGAGTGGTGGGTGGTGACGGTGGTTGTGGGCATGCATCGGGTGCTGTCCACTCATCGTTTGCATGCTCATTGTCCTGCTCATGGTGGCTGTGGTGACTCTCATGCTCCGGCTCGGGGCTCTCTTGCCTCCGCTCCAGATTCTCGTAGTAATCTGCCCAGGGATCGCGGTATTCGCGGACGTGCAAGAGGTGATGCAACTGCTGCTGCTGCCGGTAGTACTCGTGCTGCCCATCCGTTGCTCGATGGTCCGCCCCGGAGGGACCTTGCGAGTGCGTTAGATTTAAGCAAAGGCACTGGCGAATCGAATGCGATGTTAGAGATACGATACGGGTTTATAGAGTATAGCGATCCGGGTATTATTTATGGCAATTTACAGAATTTACAGAATGCGCAAAACATAGGAAAGTAAGAGTTGGAAAATAAAAGTAAATCAAAAGTAAATCAATTTGAAAAAAATAAAGAAAAAACAAAGACAAGGTAAGAGACAAAGACAATCACAAGGGAAAGAGTGGAACGAAAGAATTGTGTGTGTGTGTGTATGTTTGTTTGTTTGCATGGATGGGATATAGGAGGATCTATAATGATTCAAGAGAGATTTCTGGCACCCCCAAACGCGACACGACACGACACCACCGCCATACCACACCCACCCATCCCTGAATCATTTCCAACCATCGATGGCGTAGACCGAAACATTTCCCTGGCTTTCGGCCAAAATGGATGCAAATTAGAAAAACAGAAACGAAAAGAGCACACTAAAACAATTACACACACACACACACACACACAGTACAGTGGAACATATATTACAAAGAATACAAAATATATACAAAAAAATATATATGTGAAAAGAAACCCCAATCGAGAGAGTCTGTCTGTCCGAAAAAGAGGTTGCTCTGGGGCGTGGCTGCTAATTGAATAAAAATCAACAGAAAATCGAAAATCCGAAAACCGAAAGTAAACCCCCGAAACAGAAGAGACGACAAAGAACAGCTCTTTAAAGTGGAACAAAAGAGGAACAAGAGATTAAATAGAGAGAGGGAGAAAACGAGGTCAGCTATCGGCAATAAATAGCAAATAGTAGACCGAATCTGAGAAATATTTGGCGGGTTATTTACAATACTTGGGATGGATCAATAAATAAATATTGGAAAAATATACAAAGAGATAATTGATATTTACACATGGATTGGTGCTCTTTGGGGGAATTGCTGTACTAATTGCATATCTACGACTCTCGAGGGTGCAGAGTGCTTTCGGCTATTACAGATCTTCTTACCTCTGGATTGAACCCTTGGACTGCTTGGGCTCCCTCGGGCTTATCACTAGCAACAGTTCCTTGCGTTTGCTTGCGGTTAGCGGATAGAGGTACGAGGCAAAGTGGGGACGGGGCAATACATTGGGTTAGAACAATACAGATTCTGGTGTTAGCTTTGGGTTTTAGTTATCATTTGGTTCGGTTCAAACAATAGAGACATTGAGAGTCACAGCAAGGAAGCTGGAAATTCGAACGAGCGCGGCGGGGAGTATACAGATAGATAGATAAAGAGGGGGTCAATAGAGATCGCTTACCATTTTGCTGGACAGGGACTCGATGACGGTATCACAGAAGATGTTCCACCAGAGCTGGATAAGGTCCTGGGCGTGGGCATAGTCCGAGGACACAGCCGCCGTCTTCGTCTCAGAGTTGAACTGAATCAGCCAGGGCTTCAGCTTGCCGGCGAAATGCAAAATCTTAATCTTATCTCTGAACCTGAAAGGGAGGAGGACAAGGCAGAGGATTAACCACTGATCCTTCTGGTGTGGGATTGGATGAGATGCGGATGCTCGACTTACTGTTTGAAGGCGGGCAGATAGCAGTACGAGGCATAGGCCGTCACATTGTAGACGAATGGCAAATGCTTCTTAATGTCCGCCGTCGCCCAATCCGCGAAGAACTGATTCAGCAGGCCCTGGTCGCCGCCATCGAAGCTTCCGTTCTGTATGGCGAACTCTGTGATCTTGCCGAAGGTATCCAGGCTGGGTCTGAACACGAAGACGCCGGAGTTGAAGCAATCGGGCCAGCTGACATCCGGAGCAGCCGAGAGTTCCTCGCGCTCAAAGAGCTCGTCGACATTTTGCAGGACCTTCAAGGAAGACATTAAGTTAAAGAGCAGCACTGGGAGTATACTGTATGTAGATCTTACCAAGGTATCAGCATCGAGGAAGACACACTTCTCGAACTGCACCAGACGCCAGCAGTGCAGCTTTGTGAAGGTCACGCCCAGCTCCGGGCGGGAGAGCAGGGCCAGATTAGCCGCATCCTGTGAGTCCAGCACATTCACCTCTTGCACAACATTGTACACGTCCTTCAGTCTGTCGCGCATCGCCTCCGACACGGTGGGCGTCACCAGCACGGCCAGCTGGTGAGCGGTCCCGGCCCGCTTCAGGGAATGGGCCAACACCAGGGCACCCAGGGAGTACGTGTCATTTGTCGTCAGCGTCACCCAAGCGAACTCTGTGGAGGAGAGTGGACGAATCGAATGGAAAGGTTTTAGAAACGGATATCCGGAAGTGTGTGTGGTGTGTGGTGCGGTCAGTTAAAGGCACGATTGCAGTTGCAATGCACGTTTCAGAGCAGCTTCATTTTTTTAAGGTTTTACATATTTCGAATTTGGCGAATAATAAAAACGGGGAGCATCCACGTTATGGGTTATAAATAAACAAGAATTCTTTTGCCATATGGAAAAGCACAGAGATCCCATACAGATGTAGTATCTGCCGATGTGTGCAAATCCCCATCTGCGTCAACAGTGGGCGGGGCACGCGGCTTCCACATGCAGCGAATTTTAATTTGCTTTTGTTAGAGAAGCAACAACTGCAAAGCGTAAAATAAAAAGTAGAGAAGTTGAGAACAAATCATAAAGAACTGGGGAAAATCGAGCAGAACATATTTCAGGCGCATCGGCATCGGCATCGTTGGACGGGCAATTAGAATTTTGCGTAGTTGGCATTTAGTTGGGCGAAAGCTATATATAGAATATGATAATTTATATCCGAGATATGTATATGTAAATGAGTGTGGGTGCGATTTCCTAGATATATTCCCCTCCTGATTTTATGGGGAATTAGTTTTTACAGGGTTAGATTTTGGCTAAATTTTTACAGATTGTTTGTGGGGTTGATCAACTGTTTGATCTCTTCCGGTTTGGTTAGTTAAGGATTATTTATTAATTCCCCAACATTTTATTCATTTGGAATCCCTTCCATTTCTTCTGGTTATCGTCCAGAAATCGTGTTAAATTTTATGGCAATTAATCCATGCATTCTTGTTGTGTTGAAAATTAAAAATTCATTAGAGTTAAAAAAGAGATACCAATTAATTAAAGTTTTATTTCCAATTTAGATTATTGACAATTTCAATTTCGAACATTATTGTTTTTGGTATTAAGTGCTACAAAATCAGAGATAATTTGTAGATACTTTTACATATATAAATGGTGTAGTATATATGTATGTATGCATGTATAATCTTTGTACATTTGGTGGGACTAACTTTAGTGGGGTTAAATGTCAGATTAGAGAGCTCTGTTTACATTGGTTTTAGAAGCGGCCTAGAAAGCTTGGAATACAAAAAGTGAATGGATTACAAAAACTACCTTCTCGCTGCTACGGACACGCATCCGTACGGATGCGGATGCGGACACGGATGAGGATGCAGTTGCAGATGCGGATACGGATACGGATACAGTTGGATAACAGAGACTTTAGAACTGTAGCTGGAGATGAGGTTCGTTCGAGGAGTCTGCCCCTCCATCTATATCTTCTTCTATATACAACTTATGTTTTTGTGTTTGTGTGTATGTGTGCTGTGTGTATGTGTAAGAGTGTGGGCTTATGCTTTCTTTTCTCATGATTCGTAGTGCCTAAAATAAAAATGAAATCATTTACTCTGGTCCGAAACGAGAATGGTTTTTAATAACTTCTGACTTACCGGATGTGACAAGAAACAAAAAAGAAACCACAGTGGCAAAAAGATTCACAAGACAATAAGACATAACGATCAAAAGGAATTTCACTCTGTCCCATAAATCGGGCGATTTAGATAAAATAAAACAAACAAACAACACTCGGTCTAAATTAGATCTAAATTTAGACCTCCACAACTGTTGAGACTGTTGAAACCTGTCAAACGGAATGGCGACGCGACATTTTCCTTAAAAATATACTTAAACATGAACTTAGATATAGATAAATTAGCACGTTGTTCGACAGCTAATTCTGGGAAAATCCTAAAAATTGTGTCCAGTGTAGAGAGCTAAAGCTGCGCTCTGGCCGAAAGCTCGCTCTCTCTCTTCAAACAGAAAGTGCGCTCTTTTATCATGCGCTCAGTAAGTATACCTGTAGCACAATAGAGCTGATAAACGACCCAGTCAAAAGCGAGAGCGTAAAAAGGTCGCCTTCCGAGTGCGGGTACTTACGGGGGTTGCTGGGGTCTAGGTTGAGCGAGTGCTTATTGGGGCATAATGGGGAGTATCATCTATCAGATTAGCGCAAGGCTCCATCCATGAATGGCGTCGGAAATTATGTGAATGACAGACCAGAGACCTTGAGTGGCCCAGACCTGCTCCGCCCATGCCTATGCCCACACATCCCAGCGCACCGAAACCCGTTTGCCAATCCACGGAAAGGCCACATTGGGTGCAGTGGGGGGGAATGGGAAACGAAGAATGAGGAATGGGCGACCGGCGAGGCGACACCAACGCACAAATTGGCGAGTGCAAGGCGAGAAACAAGTTCTGCGGGAACACATGGATGCGGTGTGTATCTGTGTATCTGTCCGCCGATGCCGATGCCGAAAGAGCAGACCACTAAAAATAGCCGGCTAAATGTGAAATGAAATGAAATTGTAGCGCGACAACAACAACAACAACAGCCACAGCCTCATAGTCATCTTCTGCCTCTGCGGCATCTGCGGGTAGGCGATGCAGTGGTACAGGCGCCTCAGCGGTGGCTGCTGCTGGAGATTCCTTTTATATCCCCCATGGGCGAAAACCCAGAAATACACAGCTGCAGAGGCTGATGATAAATGCGGGCATAAACTCATGCAGATTTAATGGATTTTGGAAATATTCTACGAACGTATAGCCCAGACAGAATCCAATAGTGGGCGAGACAAGGAATTATTCGTTCTCGTGTGAAAAGATTTTTCGAGAATTATATACATACATACATATGTATGTATAGATATTTTCGAGCGCACAAAACTTTTTAGCGCCTGTCGCCAGCCATAATTCCGAGCGATACATATAGCATATTATAAATAGAAAAACATCTATAATTTATATATACACACGTATAGGATCATGTGTATACATAGTGTGTTTAGTGCATCTTCAAACATGATCAACGTACGTAAGCGAATGCGTGTGAAAATGCCAAGGCGAATGCATATCAATAATCTCAATGGGATTTTGATTTGTACTTCGATGTGGATGTGGATGTGAGGGGATGCGGAAATCATGCTGATAAAGCTGATTTGAAGCTGCCTGGCGCTACTGGGTCACAAGAGCAGAGCCAAAAGTGGAGCAACAAAAAATCAATATACGGCGACAATCAAGTCACAACAAATCAACTTAGCCTCCCTCTCTCCATCACCGATTAGCAGAAGCAGCTCTAAGCATAACTATCAAGCGCTTCTCTCTCCTGGTCTCTCTCACTCTCTCTCGCTTAGCGGTGCTTTCTAGCTCCCGCTGCCATAACGCTTATCAGTTGTCAGCAGTTTTGTCTAAAGCAGCATTCCGCATACTTTTTATAAACAAACAAATTGAGGCTTTTGATGCGCTTTTTAAAATAGTAATCGAAATGCTCTGCACAGCGTAAGAGCGCGAGAGGGACACAGTCTGCGGGTAGGTAGAGGTAGGTAGGCAAATGCTTGCCATTGAAGGTCAGTAAAGGTCGTCGTCGCCGCAATTTACTAGCCAGCCAGCAGAAAACTCGCACAGAGCTGCTGCTGCCGTTTCTTTATGCTCTACGAAAAATATGAAACACGAATATTATGCCCATTCTGGTCGCGCTCTTATCTTCCAAGCGAAATGTTATGAAATGTGAGAGTTGCAGCGAGGCGAGGCTTAACTGTAGTTGTAGAATTAATAGAAACGAATGCAGGGAAGAGCAAGGAGCTTCCACTTGGGGCAGGCTCTTTCTGGAGTTGGAGTTTGGAGCTGGAGCCATGCCATGCATATAAACACACACACACACACTTTCTTTTTTCTTTTCTTTTTTTCGCATTTGCATTTTGCTGGTGGCTGCTTCACTCTACGTCCGTATCAACGGTTGCGTTGGGAGTAGTGCATTTGGAAACTTACTGCTCATTTTGTTAGGATTTCTTTTTGATTAAATTCGTTAAATTAAAGCACACGCGACGGCGAGTCCTTTTTATTTCTGTACGGGGGTGGGTGGGGCGTGCCCGTTATGCTATCACACGGCGGCCGAGAGCGAGTCAGTGTCGAACTAGGGGGAGCGTTTGCGTTCCGTTTGGGGCGAGCGATGGCGAGAGAATGAATCGGCCGTGGGGCTGCGGTGGGCAATAAATGCCATGTAGAGTGACGAAAACGGGGACGCAGTCGACGGCAGGCAGAAGGCAACCACAAAAGCCGGCGGGAGATCTCTTCGCATAGTGTGTGTGTGTGTGTGTATAAGGCAGGGGGAAAATTATTTTGCATTTCGCTTGCTTCGATTTCATCTCTGCTTCTTTGGCTGGCATGCCGGCTATACATATATTACTGGATCAGCCATGAGAGCGAAGAGGTGCGAATATCACAGCAAAAGAAAATCACGATTGGCGCTCTGGGGGGGGTTTTAACACTTACCAGCACTGTTTTATGGGCGCGCACATTTTGAATCCCGAACAGCTGATGTTTTGATGATTTTCAAATGCAACCCTGGAAGGTAGTGCATCAAAAGCACGCCAGGTTTCTAAGCGCACATTTATGTCAATTGTAAGAAAATACACCAGATGGCGCTGCGTAAATTGGTAAAGAAAAATAACTTTCGCAGCACTGGGTTTTTAAAAGTGGTATTGTCGTTTGTTATAAAAGTCGTTTCATTTGAAAGATTAAATTCCTATGTTATAAGTAATACTAGCTAGAAACTACTGCGGTGGCATTTGAGCAAGGCATTTCTCTTAGTAGTGCGTGTGTTTTGGTGGTTTTTGGTAAATGGTTCATGGCAATTCGATCTGTAGTATATTATCTACGGTCTTATGGCTACACTACACTATAGGCTAGGTGTAATAAATAACTGGCCACTAAAACTAGCTAACTAACTAATAAACTATTTCGCTAGGGTCTGGCAGTATCACAGTGAAGAGGTTCGTCCTCCGGTAGGCGGTTATTGGCATTTCTGGGCGAGATCACAAAAGGCTTGCGCTTTTGGGCTTGGCTCATCCGTCGCTTGGCCCGTCTTTTGCGGCACCTGCTCACGCACCACAGAACAACTGTCGGGAAAGAAGGGGATGACATTAGAATGAGATTCACTCGAGTTTTCCCGAATCTACTCACTCAGTAGCACGAAACAGACGCCGCCAAAGCAGCCGGCCGCAAAGAGCCAGAGGCTACGCGACACGGCCAGGTCCACAGTCGTCAGGCAACTGCGGAATGTCTCCGAGTGTATCGTCCGATTGTAGGGCAGTGGACACGAGTCTATGCTGAGCGCCTCTGAATATGGAAAGTGAAAAATTCGAAATGTGGAAATGGAAATGTGAAAAAGAAGTTGGTCATGTGCCAAAATTAGCAGCTGCGGCTGCGACTGCGGCTGCACCGCCTTACCCATGCAAACGGGGACGAACTTTGGATTGGCGCCGAGCATCATGATATGATTGGTGACTTGCTGGCAGCTGCACGGACTGAGCTGCGTCTTGCTCAGATCCATGACCCGCAGATGGCACAAGTTGGCCAGTCCGTCGATGTGGAAGTTGGTCAAAGGATTCATGGAGGCGTTCAGCTGCCAAAGTTCTGCGGGGAGAGTAATAAGTGTGAAATATCGGACCGATGTCTTGTGGGGACACTGGTTGACTCACTTGGCAGTACGCCCAGATCGGGGAGGTCTTGCAGCTCACAATTGGCCACGTTCAGATACTCGAGGGGAGCCGTGATGGGCTTCTGCAGCGTCTCCAGGCCCAGATGTGTCAGTTCGTTGCTGTCTATATAAAGATTTCTCAGCTTGGGCAGTGTGAACAGCTCCATGGGAATCGTGGTGAGGCCATTATTAGACAGATCCACTTCCTGAGATATATATAGGAGATATCGGTGGTAATGGCATTTCGCTGATTAATTGGATGGCGTTGTTACCTGGAGCGAGGTGAGCGGCTCAAAGGTGCCCGGCTCCACCGATAAGATCATATTCTCATAGAGCATCAGATACCTGATGTCTGTGTACCTCTGGAACGAGCCACTTTTCAGCTTCCTAATGCGATTGTACGATAGATCCAGAACCTACACAAATTGCCAAATCATTTAATGACACTCGAAAGCCATGAATGTGAATGGGAATCTATATGGAACTGGAACTAGGCATGTTCCCATAGATATATATACATATACATATGTGTATAATTTAGTTATGTTTGTGCAGCCCCAACTTCTTTATGCTTTAATTAAGCTCAATTGAGGCTAAATGGGCGGGGGACCGCAGCGAGGTCGATGACGAATTAAGTTACGGATCGCAGCCCGATTGACCCCCGAGAGACTGTTACTCACCTCCACCGAGGTCTTGAGATTCTGGGGTACCTCTTTGAGGTCCATGTCGTAGCAGCGGATGCGCAGCAGCGACTCGATCCGTGCGTACTTGCACTTCCGCTCATCCTGAATGACGAATCCGGAGGCCGGCAGGGGCAGGGCCCGCAGACTGTACAGGCAGACGATCAGGGGCAGCAGCCAGTGCAGTTCCATGCTCTGCAAAGAGAAGAATGTTTGTATATAGATCGATCGGAACTGGAGCCATTTAAATGAAAGGTCACTTCCCAGCTTCCCCCACGGGCCATTGCCCATTCCATTCATAAATCTCGGCGCTAACTTGTTTATTTTGTTGATTGAAACTAAAATAGTAAATTACACCCAATGCGAAAACGAATATACATTTGGATATGGGCGCGTCAAAACGTTTATTTTCGAATTAACGAATTACAAGATCAATGCCGTACTGGGGGTCTGGGTCTGGGTTGTTTTTTGCTTTGGATTTGGATTAGTTTCGTTTGGTTCGGGGGGGCTGAAAGCATTCAATCAAGCGCATCTCCCGCACCTGTCAAATGTAACCCACCCACCCACAGATAAATGGAGACAACAGCAGAACAAAGCACAGATCTGAAGCGTAGGTCAGCTGTTGTCTCCCGCCGTATGTGTGATGTGCATACTCGTATTACGTATACGCCACGGCCAGGCCTGCAATCAGTGTCGTTTTGGGGCGGCCTGCATTCAAGCTCGATTGCAGCTGGGACAAAAGATGATTCCGCATTCGGGCGGCGGAAACAGCTGAAAACTGTAATCATGTTAGCCAAATCAAAATTAGAACTGACTCACAGGGCCAAAGACACATACATATGAATGTACATCAGAGCTGAAAGAGTCTTCGAAACGTGCCTGCGGTGTCTCTTTTCTTGTATCTTATCACTGGGGTGTATGTAGTGTATATCTTTTAATTCAACATCAAACAGAACAAGGGTAACCATAAATCATATATAGTGTGTATATAGATATTCCATTAGAATGCTTTTATGCCCAGGCCATAATGTGTCGGAAACAACATCACACAACCACAAACAACCGATCCGAGGCACTTGCCTTCAATTCGCCAAAAGGAAAAGTGGCAAACAATAATTGATTAATGGCCAGAATAGAACAGAATAGAACAGAACTGATTCGCATATGTATATGTATGTATTTCTATATATCTTTATATGATCTGGGCATGTAAAACCACTCGGAATGAGCATTCGGCCCATTGTGGATGCCTCTGTCACGCCCCATTGAAATGCACTTGGGAAATCGCACGTTTCGGACCCCAACTCCAGCCATCCAACGGAACCCATATCACATGCAGTTGCGTGATTTACTTTGTGAAAATTTTAAATGATATCCGAGCCTTATGAGTAATGTCTTGAGTATTGTAATTTTGGATTGGCAAATGCTTAGGCTAAGGCTGAGGCGAGGGTCGGTAGGCGGCGCCCTGTGACATTCACGCTGCATCAGCTGAAGTTGGGAGTAGTACTACACGGAAAACCGAAGGTCTGTCAACGTTTGCAAAAATCATCAGCCTTCAGTTAAAGTTCTGTTTGTTCAGACCAATAAATGATGAATGACCATGTTCCATCCCCATTAATATTGGCAAATCACCTAAGGCCCGTCCAAGTGGCAGAATAAGCCAACAAAGCCCCATCTGGCCGATAAGATCGGGGTGTTTTTACCATTAACAGAACGAAACAAAGACAGGCCAATCAATTTTAAAGTTAGTAAGAATCAGTTGGGTCATACTAAGGGTGTTCACCACTGGACAGAAATGATTCATGGGCCGCATATAGTACAAGATAGTCATAATTCTCCATTATTTCCCAATTTTCGTTTGATGACTTGGGTTGGCCTTTGACCAAAAATTCTTGCGCTCCACTTGAGAGCAATATGCGTCCGGGCAGTGCTGGCCGCAGGTCTGCGGCACGGCATACTTTTCCCACCCAGTGCGCGAGTGTAGGAGAGTGTGGGAGTGTGGGGAGTGGGGTACCTCTGTCATTAGAGCCCGTCGAATCGCCAAAAAGAAGAAGAAGCCGAAAATATGAACAACAAATATTGAAGCTATTTCCACACTTTTTGGGACTGACAGCAACCGCAACAATGGCTATAAATATATTTCATATATTTAAATTAAAATTAACCAGAAAGAAGCCCCAAAAGATACAACAGCCCCACCAGCGGCCAGAGGAAGATACAGATATAAACAGTGGCAGCCAACTGCAAACTTATGGCACAAACTATGGAATGGGACGGATTCAAATCGAACAACTTCTATGCCCCTGCCGTAATTTTTCGTGTCGGTTTTTAATATCACATTCTTGTGGGGGGCTCGAAATCGAAATCAAATTCAATGGAATTGGCCATAAAAAGGGCTAATGCCAACGATGATCTAGGGGCAGCAAATGGAGATCCACTCCACTCCAGGCATACGCCGTAAAAGAGGTCTCCGAATGAATCCCTAGCCCAGCCCTACGGCTGGCATTGTTGTAGGTGGTGTGGGTCAGAATTTATGCTTTCCACTTTGGCCGCATTTGTTCCCATATTTATTTATATATTAGGCTCAATCAAGGGGCTGCTGCCACAAAGCAGACAAACAATAGGAAATGCCAATGGGGTGGCAGAAATGGGTTACGTATTGAATCGGATCGGATTGGATCGGTCCATGGCAACTTCCACCGCCCGACAACTGTCGGCCAACGGACTGCAGCCTGTCCCGATCCTCGTATGATAAATATGAATCCGAGAAATTATTTATCTGCCTCGAGCGATGCCCAAGCGATTATGGGGGGATAACGAGAGGCAACACAAAATCGAGAATCCCCTAAAAAATGGGAGGCACGAAAAAACTCTAAATTAGTTTCAAATATTTTAATAACATTCTAAACATTTGTGAATGGATTTATGTGCTCTTCTGATAGTCCCTGTCACACATTGTGGGCGTCTCACGATGATACATATGTATATGGCATATCTATATCTCTGTTCAGAGTGCTTCTGCAGGGCGCCGCCATGCTCCCCTCAACAGGTGTGTGTGCCGGAGGGCTGAAGATTTATACTCATTTCTCAGGCCTGCGATAAAGATTTATTTGTTTGGACTTTTCTCTGATTCTGTGATGAAACATCATTCGAATTTGTGGCATGTCCGGAGTACTCAAACTAACTCGGTTACCTCCTCCGTTCTCCGGAAAGAGCATTGAGTAACGCTCGTATTGACGAAATAAAAAGTGAAACTTATCGGAGCACGTCAAGTGTTCCTGTTATCTCGGGTCTTGGCTGTAAAGGTCTTTCCAAATTATAACAGCGATGCCAAGAACAAAAAAAAAAAATACTTAATTGAAATGGCACCAACAACAATAACATCGACAACAAGAATGGTGGAGCAATAAAAAAAAGAACGTTGTTCATTTATTTCAATTAAATACAATCAAGAAAGCATTCCCCCGAGACGGAAAATAACTATACGAACAGAAACAAAACAGTCCATTCGGTTCCATCGCTTATTGAAAGTTGAGTGGAGTGGAGCCCTATGCAACTGGAGGGCGCACTCGGAGTAACTCTCCCAGTGTCTGGCTACAGTGATGGCATTTAGAGTGGGGTTTCGGTATTCCAAAGCCAAAGATCGTATTACCTTAGGGTTGTTCCTGGAACACATTGTTTCATGGCTGCATTTGTTACTTTTACAGAAGTTTAATGTGTATATAAGTATCAGGTTCATCAACTGATATTCCCATTTCTTTCTCATTGTAGAGTACTGATTGTAAAGATTAGTCTACACCTTGTTTCTGGTTGATAAGCAGGTGTTTTTGGTCGTTGTGCTTCCAGAGAGTTAATTACTGTACACACAAAACAGTCATCGTCTTCGTTCCCTCTAGAACAATTCTTTCTGTATGAAGTCTGGACCCTCCCCAGCTAATCTGCTTATTCTCCCCCTAATTGAAACCAATTTAACTGCGGCTCTATGGCATTATGCTGCTCGGGAGACAGACTATCTTCGTGTAGCTCAACAAAAGCAGAGCCGGGTTGCTACTCGCTTGCTGTGTCAATGCTAAGTTTCCTGATTAGAAAATCTAATGTACGAGTACCCCAAGAGCTTGGCGCTGCGCAGCTGTTGTGCAATCTACGAGAGACGAATACTATTATGTACTACTGCAGTAGTAGTAGATGATAACCCCTTGCCAGACCTCTATTCTGAGTGGAAAACAACAACAACTATATGGTTCTTACTTTTCTTGCAGCTTAGGTAATCCAAATTTTCAGGTATTATAATCCCATTTAATGCGTGCGTGGGTTATCCTTGAGCAGGATCATTTTTTCACTTCACTCATTGCCATATCTTTCCACAAGCAATATGTACATATAATCAGTTTTTGTATACAGATTTTGTTTCGTTTAATTTGTGATGATTTTCAATTAGCACAAAATATGATATTATTTACGTGGTGACAAGAGAGTGAGAAAAAAAGATATAGCGACCGTTACGGAGCAACAGAGTCAACCGGAACCGTTCAATTCAACCGCAGACATAGAATTGAAACGATCGCAGCGCAGATCGCTCGCTCCGAACCAAACCGATCCGAACCGATCCGTTATGTGGCCGTACGGCGGGGACGAGACGAGCACACGAGCCACAGCGAAAAACTCTGATAAAGCACGCACACAGAGACAACCACGTAGACCGTCCGTAATGAAAGGGAAAATCTCAAAGTGAAAACTCAAGAGAGCGGATCTCTCTCTCTTTCTCTCTCTCGCTGAATGCGTTTTCTGATAACGGTTGAGATTGAAATGTTTTTTTTTGGGGTTTTGACAGCTTGATATTGTTGTATGTATATTCTGTTGAGATTTGTGGTTTTGGTCAGCCACTCATCCAATTAGCAATTCAACGCTAATCGCATCGCTAAAACGGGAGGAGGGACCGATGCCTTTATTAATGAAGCATCCACGTTGGACAGCAGGAAATATAGTCATATTTGTATACTCGACACTAGGTACATATCTTGATGAATGATAACGAAAATGAGAGCTTAACCCATGTCATAAATGGGTGCAGACAGACACCTTAATTCCGTTCTTATCGAGGCGAGACTACCTCTGACAGACTAATGTCTTGGCCGCATGATCGGACATGCGAGAAACGCACTGATATTCCACAAATGCATTTCCATGGAACCACTAATCCATACATATGTGCCAGAACTAGAACCCCGGCCAAACCGCCAATTGCTACCTGCGATCAGCGCAGGTAAGAAATACACAGGTAATGCACAAAACCAAAATTGCTTTCAATCGCGATTTATTTGCTTGATTTTAATAATTTTGTTTACAACATGAAAAAGAAATGGTAGAAAAATACGACATGTGATTAAAGGTTTTAATACATAAACCCACATTCCATTAGTTTTGTTTTTGTTTTACTCTGGTTACCAGTAGCTTGTTTAAGTCTTCGATTTTCATAATGTATTCATTTTATCAATTTAATAGTTGAAAAGGATAATATAATCCAATAAAAATATTTTGAAATGAAGTCTGGCGATTTTTCAGTTGGTTAATTGAGTAAAGAATAAAGTAAAGTCCCACAAGTTGTGGTTAAAATTGAGTTTTAAGGGAAACAAAATAAATAATTATCAGGGGATTTTCCTTCTCCCTGCTCCACTCCACTTCTTCTTTCGTTGATAATGTAAAATGTTTGTTACAAATGGTTGAGCAATATAAACTTAAATCGTTCTGAATGCATCCTGCAGCGCAGCTAACATTCTTTCGTTAGTTTTAATTTTTTCTAACTTTCACTTTTTTTTTTAGATTTTTTTCAAAATATTTTTCGTTTGTTTTTTATAAATTTTTTGAGGTGTTTTTTCGTTTTTTTTTTTTCGTTTTCTTTTGTTTTTTGTTGGATAACTTTCGTATGTGTGTGTGTGTTGATTCATTGAATATTTGAAACAAAATTAGCATTCATTTTGGTTTTCCATGAAAAATCAATGAAGCATCTTGGCTAAACAAAATCGTGAGCTCCCTCTACTTGAATAAGTTTGACTCGTTCATCTAAATTAGTTAATACATTAAATTACATCGTATGCTTCAGCAAAGCGAATCAATATCCGACTGGGGCTCACTGACTCTCCTGCAGACGTAGCTTCTCGCTGATGCTGGTGCTCTGGTAGAACAGCCTCACGACATGGGTGCAGCTGTCGGCGCCCTTGGTGGCCAGAATCTCCACCTGGAATGTCTCGGAGAAGCGCGTGTCGATGAAGCTCTGCAGGTCGGCCACATTGCACTTGGCAATGGTGGCGCTCTCCAGCTCGCAGTGCTTGCTGTAGCGCGCTGGCTTGGCCAGTTCCTCGGGCACCTGGCGGAACTTGTCGGTGACCGCATTGTTGCCAAAATCGATGAAGTGCACCTCGCACTTGCCCTCGTCCAGGACCTTGACGATCTGGGCACGATAGAAGACCTCGTCCTCTGGGAACTGGGCCACGCACATGGCTCCCACTTTCAGGTCAGTGAAGACGGGCAGCTCTTGGTCGGCGTCGAGCAGCTTGTCAGTCATCTGTTCCAGCGCCGGCACATCCACCTCCATTTGCACGTAAAAGGATGTGGGATCGTCGTACTGGACAACAACGCAGTTGTGCAGCTCCACCTGAAGCGGTTTCTGGACCCCGGCTACTGTGCTGGCCAGCTCCTGGGCAAAGTCTTTGTAGTTGATGCGCAGCTTGGCCAAGTGGGGCTTCGTATCGTCCTCATTCGGCTGCGTGGTTATTTGGTAGACCTCGCCAAAGTGTTGCTCGAGCAGTGCGGCGAATGCCTCCTCCAGCTTGGTATCGGGCACATCCGCTGGTATTTCACTCAGCTGGCAGTGCAGGGCCAGCGGTGGAACATCGACCATCTCCCGGGGCAGCTGGAAGATCTCCGTGGCTCCCATGGTAATTCCATAGTCAACGAGGAACACCACAAAGTCGTTTTCTTTCAGTACGGACTTGATCAAGCAGCGATAGTAGCAGGCATCCTCCTCCGAGTAGGCCACTCCCATTGCCCCCTTCGCCGCAGCAGCATCCAGTTGCAACCTCTTCAGTTGCTCCTTCTTTAGGCCCTGCAACGACTTCACAACCAGATCCAAATCGGAAGAGTTTCTCTTCAACTGAACGTAGAAGCTTCTGGGCGAGTTGCCGTGCGAAATTATGCACTCGGAGTTTTCGTTCTCTTTCTGGATGTGCTTCAGCTTCGCCTCCACGAGCTTCTTCAGCTGCTCGAATATGTCCAGGCTGTTCTTGTCTTTGATAGTCAGCCGGACTATGGGCGGACTGGCTGTCTTTTTGAGAATCTCTACGAACACAATGCCATCGCTGCTCTCCAAGAGATCGTTCAGGGATTCTATGGTCAGGGATTTGTTCTTTTCGAAGTCGGCGCAAGGCTCGAGACTGTACGGCTCAGCCAGGGGTGGAATCGTGACAAACTCATCGGGGGTCTCGTACAGCGTGTCGACCTCTGTAACCATGCCGAAGTCGACTAGAATGACACGATATTTTTCGTCCAGCAGCTCCAGGATTCGAGCGCGATAAAAGTCATCTTCACACTGAACCACGCACAAATCGTCCACGTGTCCCTCGTCCTTCTTTGGATGCAATTTACCTGCGTTAAGCTTTGCACAAATGCTATCTGCCAGGGCATTCTTCTCGGCAAACTGCAGGTATATTTGGGAAACGCTGTCCACTTGGGTGACGGTGGCTTTGGTGATGGCAGCGGAACCGGCACTAGCTTCTGCCAGCGGTTCCTTGCTGGCGGCCGCCTTGGGCTCCTTTTTCGGGCACAGCGGCAGCAGACGGTCAATGATGTTCTCCTCGTCGAGCATAAGATGGATGGTGACATGATTCGCGCCTGGCTTCAGTAGCTGCGTTGTAAAGACCAGCTCCCCCTCGCCGGTAAGCTCTGCAAACTTGGCTTCAGCCCCTTCGGACCAGCCAGTGTGCGTCTCGGGCAGCTGCAGCGAACATTTCTTGGAGAGGCTGGGCAGTTTGGCGATCTCCTCGGAGACCTTCAGGCACTTGGTGGTGGTCGAAGTGTTGCCGTAGTCAATGAACAGCACTTCGTAGCGGGAGTCGGGCAGCTGTTTGAGAAGTTCGGCACGATACCACAGCTCATCGTCCTCGAAGAGAGCTGCAACGATGCTGCCCTTCTCGAAGCGTTCCAAGGGTTCGAGGGTTTTCTCGTTGTCGCGCAAATACATCTCGATCAGCTCCAGGGCCTTCGAGTCGCGCTCCAGCTGGATGTAGAAGTCGCAGATACTATTCACGTGCGAGATGTAGCAGGTACAGCCGCTGGCCACATACTCCAGGGGCTTGGCGTAGCCGTCGGCAATCAGCTTCTTGGCCACGTTCTCGCCATCGATGTACAGCTGGACATAGCTGATCGTTTTGTGGTCTCCTTGGGTGAGATACTCGTAGCGCAGTATCTTGGTGTACGACTCGTTGAAGATGCCATTTGCCGCATCCACCCAGTCTAGTGTGCTCTTGGGGCCGATGGGCAGGGCACAGGGCAGGCAGAAGGGATCTACGTGGCCAAACATGCTCTGCTTGATGTCCGTGGTATCCGAGACGCAATCGGTGTTCCCGAAGTCAATGAACTGCAGGACCATTAGCTCGGCATCAATGATCTTGGCGCGATACCAGCACTTGTCCACGGAGTAGAGGGAAACGCAATCGGCTCCGTCGACGACATTCTCCAGCGGGGGCAGTGAAGGCGACACAATCTGCAGGTTCTCCTGCATTCGATGCAGCTTCTCCAACTGATCGACGGGGTGCACAAAGAAGTGGGCAGGATTGTCGCAGTGGCTGAGCACAACCGTCTCCATACCCTGGTAGGGGTCCTCCTGCGGTTGTGCAACCGGCTGTGTTGGCTCCTCGGCTTGCACCGCCGCATTGGCTGGCTCCTCTGGCTGGCTTGCTGGTGCCGGGGAGGTAGGCTTAGATACTGGCAATGGTTCAGGAGATGCAGGGAATGGTTCTGCCACAATTGGTGCCACAGGAACTGCAGTCGGCTCCACTGGCTTTATCTTCCTTGGCTCCTTCTCGGTATGTGGCTTTTTGGCCTTTGGCGAGGTATTTGTCGAGCTGGACTTGCTGCTGCGCTTGTCCTCCTCATCATCCATGGTTAGGTCCACGGTCTCAATGTACTCATAGGTAGGACTCTTGCCCTTGTCCAACTGCTTGCGCATGTAGTCAAGATCCAGATGGGAGGCTACAAGTTTTTCTGCCTTTAGTCGCTCTGCCACGCTCTGGTTGTCACCCATGATGACATCGCCAATGATGTGATTACGTCGAACCTCAATTGGCTGGATGGTGACCACCTTCTCCTCCAGCAGCTCGGCTAGACGGCTCTTTAGTTTTCCCTCATTGCTGGGTCGTCCCAGGGGTAGATTGATCTCTACAGCGAATCCACTGGAGTTCGCATAGAACCTGTCGTCCAGTGCCTTGATATCCTGGCGATTCAGCTCCTCCGTGTTGCCATAGTCAATGTAGAAAACCTCGGTGCGTGGCACGTTCATATCGTTGGCGACGATACGTGCTCTGTACCAGTTCTCATCCGATCCCCGGGCTGCACAGATCTGTCCCGGTTTGTACTTGTTCAGCGATTCACCTGGAGAGAAAATGTCCAAGTTGAGGGATAATGTTCGAGTTCTTTGTGGTAATAACTTACCTTTGGCCTCGTAGAACTCGAACATATCATCGAGCAGCGTCTGCATCGCCGATTTGATGGCCAGGGGCTGTACAAAGACGCGGTATGGCTTGGCGGCGTAGACGACGAGCGCTTTGAAGTTGCTCAGAACCACGGGATAGCTGCAGACGAAGGATTTGCGGTCTTCCTTGAATAGCGGCATCACGGGACGCAGATGAATACTGCACAGAAGTATGGATAGAAGCATACGTTAGATTCTGGCTCGACAATCGATCGACAACCACTTACATATTATTCTCACAGACGTGCTTCACATTGAAGGCATATGACTTGCCCTCGTAGTACTCCTTGAATCGCCTGGCCATATCGGGGTTGGACTTGACGAATTTGGCGTCATCGTAGCTGCAGAGGAAGCTCACATCGTGGCAGTAGTCGAACTGTATCTTGAAGTTGGTCATATCCCGAACGGAGGTAAACTTTCCGCGCACCTGCTGACCAGCCAGCAGACTCACACGCACCTCTGGAAGAGCAATGAATAATAGGATAATAAGGTTCAGTACTCAATGGGGCAATGGTAGTAGGGACCTACCTGGCGCCACTTCGGAGAGGAACTTCTCCTTGACCAGCATATCCCTGAGCGAAGCTCCGTTCGAAAATATATTGACAATGTAGGAGCAGCTGCTGTTTGTTGTGTTGCTTATCTTCTGCTTGGCTAGGAACTCGCACTCGAGTCTGGCATTTTCCGGCACAAACTTTTTCATGTTATCCACAATGTACAAGTGGTCGTAGTTGGTCACGACGCTGTGGAAGCTGCAGCGATGGGCCAGGCAGGGGGCATCGGCGAAGCGCTGCTCCAGCTGCCACACATCCTCGGAGGTGACGGTGATCAGGCTGCCCGTGTCCACACAGAAGACGCGATACTTGCGCATCATGTGATTGCAAGCGCTGACTGTGGCCCGGAAAATAGCATTTTCCTTGCGCTGACGCACCACCACCGTAGAGCCGACCTTTAGCTGGAGTGGCTGGTGGGGCTTTTGGCGGTAGAATTGTCTCATTTCGCGCAGCAGACCGTCGTATTTGGCTGCTGCCGACTTTGGCACAATGTAAAACTGAAAAGGCGAGACCCACCAGGATAAGCTGGCGGCCTCCTTTCCAGTGATTTTCATGTCCTGCAGGTTGTATGCCCTGTCCAGGGTCACATACTTTTCAGGCTTGGCAGCAACTGCCAATTCGTTGGCTGAGCTCGCATCACTCTCCACACCGCTGGAGCGCTTGGAGCCGATGCTGCCTCCATCCAAAGTGGACTTTTGTCGTTGAGGCTTCTGGGCAAAGCCCTGAGGGGCATTCTGTGAACGCTGATTTGGTTGATTGCGCTGCTGCTGAGACGGAGACTGCGGCTCCTTGCGCGGCGACCGACTGTTGCTGAAGCGTCTGCCAACGATACAAAGAATTAATGATGCGACGAAGAGTCATGATAGCCAAGCTCTACTACTTACGTGTTTTTATTTGCCTCTGGATTTCCATTCAGCAGCCGCGGCGACTGCGTCTGACTGCGTCCGTTCTGTCGGCTGCCCTTGCGGGGCGAGCTACCCCCACTGTTATAGCTGCCTACGCTCTGACTGTCAAAGCTGGAGTCTAGGTTACGTTCGATTTTCTGCAGCTGCTGGGGATGCTTGCTGTCCCTGGAATTGGCTGACGCTGAGCTGCGCTTGTCCCAGTCACTGGAGCCCTTGCCTCGGATTGCCTGCAGTTGCTGTGGCGGAGGTTGCTGCTGCTGCAGCTGCTGCTGCTCTTGGTGTGAGCGATCCTCACTCTCCACGATGCTGGTGGAGTTGAGAATTAGATCCTTGTCTAGTTCGGAGGAGACAACAGACTCGGCTCGAGTGGTGTTGCCATTGAATTGGCCCTTCTCCAGCGAAAGGTACTTGTCAAAGGGCATGGACAGCTTGTAGAGCTTCTTCATGACGTTCAGGTTCTTGGCGAGAAGATTCACAACATTTAGGCCGTCGGGCTCGATGCGAAAGACGCGCACATTGAAGGTGCGGCGTCGGATGTTCGACTCTTCGGCCAGCATTTCGAACTGGTCGGTGATTTTATCCTGCCCCAGCTCGCTGTGCTCGAAGCCCTTCAGGCAGCACTTGATGGCCTGGCGCGGCATCTTTAAATGCTCCTTGGCAATATGCCCGATCAGATGGCGCTTTACCGTCTGCTCGTAGCCAAAGTCCACGTGCCGCACAATTACGGAGTCATCGACGCGCAGGATTTCTGCACGATACCACTCCTGATCACATTTTACGATGCAGGGGGCACCCAGGGTGAGATTGTCAGGGACGTTCTGGTTTATGTTGTAGTACGTGAACATGTTATCCATCAGCACTTGAAACTCTCCGATATTGGCCACCTTCTGCACATAGAAGTTGCTGGGCGAGTCAATGTAGCGGATCTCCACTTCGTCGTCGTTCAACAAATGGTCCGCCTTTGCGTATTCCTGCAGCGAGTTCTTCTGCTGCTTCAGCTCTGAGAGTATATTGTTGCCCTGAAATGGAGAATCTCTCGTTAGTTGTGATTCATTGATGAACAAATCCCTTCGATCCGACTCACTCTAAAGCTCAGATGGCAAGTCTGCATGGAGCCCACACTCTCTGGCGGCTGCACCGTCAGTTGGAAGTCCATATACAGAGCCGAACTCTTAAAGATCCGCTTCATGCTCTCGTCAATGGGTTCGATCTCCTTGATTCCGGCCAGGGCAAAGCGGAAGGCAAAAGGCTTGATCTGCAACAGCTCCGAGGGTATTTGGTACACATCTTTCGATGGCAACACTTCCGAGTTTCCGTAGTCCACGTAGACCACCCGGAAACGCTGCTCCTTTATGGAGCTCACCAAGGCACGATAGCAATTTCCATCCTGAGAGAAGCGGGCCACGCAAGCAGAGCCCACCTCCGGTGCCTGGGGGAGTGGCTGCAGACGCATACGCTCAATCTGCTCCATCATGGCATCCAGCTCTTTGACGGCGCTCTTCAGCTGCACCCAGAATAGATGCGGCCCGTTCTCCACATAGCTCACGTGCACGTCATAGGTCAGGCCCAGTGTCAGGCTGGTGGTCCTGAATGCCGGAATGGTGCGTTGCTGTGTTGCTGGCCGTTGTACACTCGCCGGTGGCGGTGTGAAGCGTGCCGGCGCATAAGTCATCGGGGCGTAGCTACCAATTGCGTGTGGTGACGGCAGAAACGGCTGCAGAATTACGGCCTTGGGTGCGGGCTTGTTCATGCGCACATTGTAGTAGTTATAGACCTGTTGCTTGGGGTCGGCTTTGGGCACGTTAAAGGGATTGCTCGCCTCATAGTTGGGCTTTTGAGTATTGACCAGGGCTTGAGGTGGTATCACATTTGTCTGCAATGGTCACAAAAGTATTGAATATCTTCAGATTGTTTTTTGGCGGGAAAAATTAGTCTTACCAAATTAGCTAAAGGTTGCTGCTGCTTGGGAGCGTAGTCAGCGGCACCTGGATTCAACACACTCGAGGGGGTCGCGGTAACGACGCGTTGCATCTCGAGGCGAGCGGACAGGGATCGCCGGGCAGCCAGCTGCTCACGTGCCACATCCGTGGGGGTTTTTGAGGCGCTGCCCAAACTTATTATGTTGTTGTTGTTGTACTCCATAACTGGCGACTGCGGAGAATCCTTCCACAGCTTCTTGCAATGATCGAGCATCAGTTGAGTGGACACCGGAGCACCGATATGTTTCTGTTGCACAAGAAACTCAGTCAAATCGAAGTCCTTCCAGCGCACACTGGCAAAGGACTGGCCACAGATCTGGGTTGGATCGATGGTAAGCTGGACGGTCTGGTTGACAATCAATTCATGCACTGTCGCCAGGTCGCTTTTGTCCCATTCGGCGCAGATGCCAAGGACAATGTACTGTGAGCAGAGAACGGGAAGATTCTGAAGAAGCTTCGGCTGCTTGAGGAACATTAACTGGAAGTAGGGAAATGCGCATTAGATATTCTGCTCAAAGCGGTGCTAGTCGATCGGTGGTACTCACGTCGTGGCTGCTCACAGTTCGTTTGAAGCCGTAATCGAGATACTCTATCTCGACGCGCATACGCTTGTTCCCATCCAGAGTGGCGTTCATCACACGCGCTCGCATGTACTCCGAGTCCCCGGGAGCGGCCCCGTTTGTCTGCTTGAACACACACACTGTGCCGGGGGTGAGTAGAGCCTGCTCCCGCTCGATGGACCATGTGGGCTCGATGGCAAAGCATGTGGGCAGCACATGCTCGATGCGCTTGGTGATCAATAATGCAGCATCGCGATTGATCTGGCCATAGACCTTTAGATAGGGGCCAACGTGATCGAGATGCGTAATATGCAGGTTAAATTTCGAGGTGCTGCCTCCGCCAATATGTGGCTGTCCATTCATTGTCTCAACTATTGGATTTGTTCGCTGGAAACGATAAATAAAGCAGCTGAATAAAACAATTTTTTAAAATGCCGAACACACACACACACAGACAATGTCGCAAAAATGCTTCTTTTATAGAAAACACGCAGGGAATGCACCGTTATGTCGAATTCGGCACAACTTGGCAGCTCTAAAACCTAACTGTGCGTGTGTGTGAGTCGCAAACTTGTCAGCAATCCATGCAATAAAAAAAAACAGAAAACGTAATTTAAAAAATTCCAAACTTACGTCTTGTCGTCGTCGTTGTCCAAAGCGAAACTATGAAATAACGCCCTGCCCTATGCCGCCCGCCAGCCAGGTGGCCCGAGGTGCCTCTTCACCCCACTTCTCTATTTCTCTTTGAAAGGTAATATCGCAAGTTCTACGGCGATTCAGTGCTCTGGTTATTTAATTGGACGGCGTTTAAGGTTTAAAAGTGGCACGGCACACTTCTGTATATGTATGGCTGCGGTTACTGTTGCTTTGCAGGGGCTGGGGCGCTCTTCTTGTTGCTTGTTGTGGAAGAAAGTCTCTTGCGAGTGATTAGAAATCGCGATGCACACCCGTTCCGTCTGTGGAGCAGGTGCAGCGATTGAATGGTTTCAGTCTTTTGAATTTCTTTTCGTCCTCGTAAAATGCCTGCTCTGCAAGCGCAAACTATGTTTAGTGTGATTCGTTGTAGTTATATCATTAGAAAAAGCAATTAATCAACGCGAAATAGAATTTAAGCAGAAAAAACAACCAACTTTGCCCCACTTGACAACGACGAACGACCGATAACGATAAAATACCATCCGGTAGAGGTGTCAAACCATCGAGGGCACTATCGATAGTATCGATATTTTACTGCTAGCCTCTACTATCGACGGTTTTGCGACTATCATGATAGTATCGAGCTACAGTCGTTGCGCTTTTGATATGTTTGGATTGGCTGCTATAAAATACGAAGACACATTTGTAAACAAATCGACAGGTGACATCTAATTTTTACAATGGACAAGTTCCTAAAAGGTTTCAATGGTTATTTAATAATTATTTGAGTCCGATACTATCACGATAGTATCGACTGTTTTTTTCAAAACATTCAACGTTGATATTCCTCGAATTTGGTATTCCGTTTATATTACTAGGGACAACTACCTCTCAGCCCATAAATTTTCTACAAGATTGGCAAGTTTTCAGAAGTCCTTTTTATTGGATTATTTACATATTAAGGTTCAAACAAAAACAACATAAAATGAATGTGACGTCGTTTTTGTGGCGTTGCCAGACTCGTTTTTCTACCCGTTTCGCCTTGAACCGATCTGGCAGCCCTAACAAAAAAAGTAGGCAAACAAGAAGAAGAAGATAAATTTTCCACAAATAGGAAGAAGAATACAAATTTTCCACAAATAGGAAGAAGAAGAACTTGAAGTTAAACTTTGAATTGCGACGCAAGGATAAAAGTTTGAGGTGTGACGTCACAAAATCCAGAGCTTTCAAGGATAAATCCTCCGGCCTCTTCAGATCTGTCTCCAGAGTCTCCAGAGTCCTCCACATAATGTGTGGTTAAAATTGAACCAGGTGTCATCACTGAAGAAAAATGTGTGGTTAAAATTGAACCAGGTGTCATCACTGAAGAAAAATGTGTGGTTAAAATTGAACCAGGTGTCATCACTGAAGAAATGTGTGGTTATAATTGAACAGGTGTCACCACTAATATACTGATGATATAGTTTGGTATTTTTGGTATTTTCGGAGCTACAGAGCTGGAAAAACATCGATAGTAACATTCGATGATATCCAACGATAGTTTGTCTTCAGGGCTGTCGGGCTCGCCTTTCTACAAGTCTTCCCGAAAAATACTAACTATTTGCTTTAAAATACCAACTGGCAGTTTGAATATGAATTCAAATCAAATTACTCAATTTACCCAGCTTTAATTCCGATTTTTTCAATTAAAACAAATTATATACTTTCGTAGTTTATGTATGTATAGCCAAGCCATTTCTATATTTCGTACACTTTTGATTACAGTTTACAGTTACAACTAAAAATGATTGCATTTGAAATTGTTTCGTTTACAAATGTTGTGTATGCATTTCGTATATATATTTTGCTAAGAATCTCTTTTAAATATTAATAAGATTTGTTAATTGTGGTCATATGCATATACTATTTTCTCACACATACATACATATGCAGCATATACACATATTACATACATACATAGGTATATTAATAAGTTTCGTTTTTACGTTCAGATCCATTTCTAAGGCGCGTCCCAAAGGGTCCTCACATCCGAACTCACTCTTGAATCTAATTGAAGAGAGAGATTATTTGAGATACAACAAGCAATGTTCCACTCATCGCAATTGCTAATCTAATTGAGTTATAAATAATTGTGTGGTACTGCATGGATTATCAATATCGGTTACAAATACAGCCAAATACAATTAACTCAAGGATTAAATTCAAACAAAAGTAAGCAGAGCAGAGCGGCCACAATCAAGTGGAAATTATATGCGGAGGGTAGCAGGTGGTGGGGTGGCAGCACTGCAAATGGTAACGACGATTAACACATGCACCAATTTATACATTCCGACATCTGCGACAACTGTCCATGACGCGTTTCAACTACTTGTGTAACAACTAAGCACTAAATTAAGCTTTAATATCTAACCAGAGCCCAGCACCCCGTGGCATCGTCGCGCCGAAAGTAGCGTGGTCGATTGTCCCTGAAGACGGTGACAGCGGGAAACTGGTTCTCCTGTATGAATTTGATGGTGGCACGCGTCTGAAATGAGCAAAAAGCAATTAGATCGCCTCACTCCCAGCGGGGGGGCAGCAGCACACGCAAGCACGCACCTGGGGCGCAAAGTGTGGCGGCTCCACATCGGGGCTGGAGGACAAATGCTGCAGCAGAAACTCATCCGTCTGCGATAGCCACAAGTCGGCGCCGCGCAGTGGATCATAGTTGAAGGGCCCGATGCGCAGCATTCCCAGCGTGGAGTCGTACACATCCAGAACCTGAAACGCCAGTGGAGAGTAGTTGGTTGGTCAGGTGACAACTGCGCGGGGATTTCTATTCCGATTCGAATCGCTTACCGACTGCGCACCCATGAAGATACGTGCATCGCGCAGCTCCCGGTCGGGGCCTCGGTCTGGGAAGCTGGCCGGAAAGATCTCACCAGTCTTGATGTTCACGCCCACCCCATAAATGATGGGGCAGTTGATCTCGCCGCGCAGCATGGTGTTCAGCTCGCCCACGCAGGCCTGCGTCAAATCGATCTCGAGGTGATGATTGTGGAATGATTCTGGAAGGATATTGCCTTTAGAGCCTGCCACTTGCCGCTGATGGCACTTCCACTCACGCATAATGCTATAGAAGACATCCTCGCCGTAGCCCTTCGAGTCCCGATAGCCACCAATCAACTGCAACTCGATGCGTCCTTCGGGATAGCCCAGGGCCAGCTCCTGCACCCGAGAGACCATGGTGCAGACAGCCTCGTCCACACCGCTTCCATCAAAGTGGGCCAAAGCCACGGCCCCAGATCCTGCAAGGGAATGCGTTATGCGTTAGGTCAGATGAGAAGGTAAGCAGGGTTAACGAGGCAAACGAAGCCAATTTATGGATGCAACATACCCGAGTGTCTCACGACGACAATAATACAGGTGGTGGCATCGTCGGCGCCAATGATGTTGACGTTCTTGTCGTGCGGGGCAGAGGCGGCCAGCTCCCGCTGCCCGACATAGAGTAGGCCCACGGGACCCACGGACTTGGCCTGTATCGAGTGCAACTGCTGGGCATAATCTCTGTATACGGGATGCTGCAGGAACAGGCTATTGGTGTCCATCGGGCAATCATCCTGCAGCACGCCATTCAGCACTAAGACCATCCTGGCTCTCTATCTCTCTCTCTGTCTCCTGTTCCTCCCGAGCTTTGGCCGGGCTTCAATTTCAATTACGTGG
The DNA here is from genome assembly GCF_018151105.1 of Drosophila obscura. Classification (NCBI taxonomy): domain Eukaryota; kingdom Metazoa; phylum Arthropoda; class Insecta; order Diptera; family Drosophilidae; genus Drosophila; species Drosophila obscura. The sequence continues at coordinate 6,823,631 of NW_024542774.1, read as the reverse complement.
CGGCGTGGCTTTTGTCTTCAACAAGACAAGTAGCAGGCGACTGGAACGGACGGCAGAACAGAATGCAGAATGAAATTATGTGAAACTGAATATTTTGACTTAGAACCCAATGGAAGAGAGAACGGACTGACTCCTACTACATATTACCCGGGAGGCGCTGGCAGGGGCTGCAACAGAAGCAGCATAAAAATCAATTTACGATGCCCGCAACCACACGGTGCAAGAGCTCAGAGCAAGAGCAGGAGCAGGAGGAGAAGATTTGCATGTTTGATAATAATTTCATGCGGCGGTGCTAAAAAATATGGTTACTGGTCACTGCTGCTCCTCCACCAATCCTTCCTCCAGCAGTTGGCTCGTAAATTTTACAGGTTCTCTGGCACACAAATAAAAATGTCAAAAGTCTGGGGCCCTGCGGCTGAGTGTTTGTATATCTGCTGATTCGATTTCCTCCCTTCCTGCTGGTGCGCGCAACAATGGACTCCCCTGAAATTGGTCCCCTGGCCAGCTGGGCAGAGGCGTTGCCCCAAAAAGGGATTCCAGCAGGCACAAGCCAGCGAGCGACTTGCTGCTGCTGGCTCGTGTGGCCTGTGGAAATCTAATAAAACAATTAGAAGGCCATTTTGGGTCATCAATTTACGAGTGATACGGCACGACACCACCCCATATGGGCGTCAATTGAGGCACACAACACTTTGTGGAGCGGCGTTGGGAGAAGTCACAAATGTCACACGAAAGTTAATAACAATTAAGTGGCAGCGACAGCGAATTAACCACCAAATGAACAACGAATTTCATATAATTTAATAATACTTGGACGAACATAGAGGCACTCAGCACTCGGCACCCTGTGGCTACGCGCCACACTGCAACTGCATTCTCCTTGGGCATGGAATGGGCCATGGAATATGGGGGGAATCGCGCTGAGTCAGAGCCTCGTGTGTAATTGAATTATTTACCTACAGACTCTGGCTAGTTTCAATTAAGAAAAATAAAGTCAAGCTAAAGTTCAAGTATGCCCATATACGAGTATGACTGAATCAACAACAGTCGAGAGACATAAGCGATTACATGGGCGAAAAGTTGTCTCGAACAATTGTCAGAGCTAATTTCAGATGCAGAATTCGTCGTTGGGTTACTACCAAAAATAAAAATAAACAAAAATAAAAGCCTTTTAAAATCCCCCAGCCAGAAAACAACACTATTAACCTGCTCGAGATGCTCGGGGCGGAAAACAATGGAAAAGTTTGTGGAAAAATCAAACAGCAAAAGGCTGGAGAAGCGAGCTCCTCCTCTGCGCAAATGTTGTGCACGTTCGTTCCCTGGTGGATGTTGGATTGCCTAGACCCTGGACCAGAACCAAAAACCAAAACCAAAACCAGGACCAGGTTCAGGGTCCCCCCATCCGCCGGCAATTGTTATGCTGTGGCCGTCTATGTGTCTTGGTCTTGCCTGGAAGCAATTTAGCCGCGATCATGCATGAATCTTGATTAGATATTCAACGAGAAATAATTTGAAAATGATGACAGTTGGCGATAGGCGCAGGCACAGGCACAGCCACAGCCAAAGAGCTAACCACGAACCGGAGCCAAAGGAGAACGGAGAATGGAAATTGTTTGTGGAGCCAGACGATCTCAAAGGAGATCGCTATATACCAGCATCATATATAGGTGAGGCTGCGGATGACCGAGTTTCCCTACTGATTACTAATCAAAAGACCTAAAACTATTCGTTGACTCTGGCTTTACGGGCGGTCTTGCCAGTCAGTCACTTCGTGCGAGATTCCCTCCAATTGATAGGCCCAAAAACCTGATGGACTGGAGGCACTACTCTCGCAGTCAGTCAGCGAAGAGAATATATGTATTTGCTGGGGGAAAGAACAGAACCAAAGTGCAGTCCCCAAAGTGCAGTCGATGGCAGCCGGCGACGTGGACGTGGCCAACAAGGCCATCAGAAACGTTTCAATTCATTAGGCTGGCGACGAGTCTATTAAGAGTACGACGACTGGCCTGGCTCTCGGACCTCGTTACGTTTCGTTTCGGTTCAGTTCGGTACGGGCCGTGTAACAATCACAAATTATGGGTTTGTAGGGAAAATGATCTTGTAGATTTAACACTGATAGCCAGTGCCAGGCCAAACAGGTTCCATTTTTCTACTTGTCCGGCATTCTTGAGGCCAGACACAGCTACAGCAGCAGCAGCAACAGCAGCGGCAGAATGATTGATGGCAATTTTGACGAGTGCAACGGCTACGGCAGCAACTGCAAGCTGCAGCAGCTTCCACTTTGAACGGACAGACACGGACACTTACAGTCAAAGAAGTTCGTCTAGGCTTCTCGGCTTCTCGGCTCTCCTTGTAATGTAATTTACACCCTGGAGTCCATCGTTTGGCTGCCGTTGGCTCGACTCCAAAAGTGTCCATGTCCCGGTCTTTGTCTCCGTTTCGGTTGCTGTCCATTTCTGGCTGCAACACGCTTGCTGCACATTTCAAATTCTTCTGGCCGTCGAGGGCAGCCCTTACACGACACAATTGTCAACAAGCGCGAACAAATTTCAGCACGAAAACAAGAAATGAAGTCAAGATTTCACAAGCCAAAGCTTTGAATTCTCTTTCCATGCGATTTTGGTATAATTTAAAAGGATTGTGGATAAACGGCTACAATAAACGGATCCAGAACGATCTACAACGAATATCTTGCAGAAATTCAAGTAGAAATTGTGGCTTGATTTCGGTTCAATTGCAGTTGGTTTGTGGTGACATGTATTAGCTTTCGACTCTTCAGTTTTGTGGGGTTTTTGCGGACCAAAGAAGATCTGTGGCCCACAATTATTTGATTCGAGTAATCTAGATCTAAAAGGTTTCGTGCGAAGCTGCTGGCCAGAGATAAAATACCCTCTATAAGGGTATGATAACAGCAACAATGACGACCGGTTCTGGGTTGATCTTCAACAGAAATTTCGGCTTCGGTGGGCGGCCGAAATGAAGAAATTGCAGGCAGTAAAGAGTAAAGCAACGGCAAACGGCAACAGCAACAGCAACAGAAACAAGCAGCAAGCAACAGCAACAGCAACAGCAACATGTGACACAGAGAAGGTACAGGGAGCGGGAGACAGTTGGATCTGGCTAAAGCTGAAGCCTCCTTCGACGTTAAAGCCCTCTTCCGGGTTCGTGATTTTCGCTTGGTCCTCCTTCAGTTGCTGTTGTTGCTGTCAGTGGCTGTGGCTGCTGCTGCTGCTGTGGTTGCCTCTGCTGCTGCTGTGGCTGCATTTGTGACTACAATTGTGGGCAGTTGTTGCAGTTGTCATTGTTTTCCACACATTTCATGGCCATAAAATGTCGACGGGGGATGCGGAAATATTGGAAAATTAATTTCAATCGTTTGTTAATCGAAAGATAACTCTATGAGGCGAGTTCTTCCTGCAGCTACAGCTACAGCCACAGTAAACAGCCATTGCCAATGGCTTCTCCTGCACTGCACTGACAATTTAATTTGGCCCGAATGGAGAGGAAGTTTGGCTGTGGACCAGGTCCAGGGCAACTGAACGTGACTGCCAATTGACTTCCACACAATTTCGCTCTGGCACGCAAATATCGTGAGTCTGTGGCCAAACTTCAGTGCTTCATCACATCACCCCCTTCTCGGCTACCCAAAAATGGTCACAAAAAGCGAAAAACGAAAGTTTACATCGACAGAGGGATGGAGCTCTAGACCCTGGTCCCCAGTTGCCGGTCCCCGGTCCCCAGTCGGATTCGTGTTCCTCTCTGGCGGTTACAACGTTTTGGGATGCCAAAATCAGCCAGAAGAAACAAACCGAATGCAAGTTGACATTTTTGTGGACATGTTTTGTCGTGTTGTATTACTTTTTTCTGGGTCTAGACCAGACTCCATTCAGCGGCTGATGCCAGTGTACTCCATCGTACTCCCGTATCGTATATGGAGAGACCAGAGCTGACCGACGACACCGACGAGTCTGCAGTTGGAGGAGATCTGTTGAATAGCTCTAATTAGAATTGCTGCTCGTCGTGCTCCCTGGCGTTTTCAAATCAGCAATTCCATTCTGCTGCCACCTCTCCGCCTCTTCTTCGCATAATTCCATTTCATCCAGTTAATGATTAATGATGCTGGGGCCCATATGTAGTGGGGTTCATTATACACGTACTGTCATCGGCTCATTCAATTAGAAATTCAGAGAAATAACTGGAGCCACTTTGCTGTCAATCATTTGACGGAGTGTCAGAAAACTAAAAAGAACTTTGGACAGCATAATGATCGTAGAGGATGAAATAAACAACAAAGCAATCCTTTTCTACTATCCCAAGAGAGGAAGCAGATAAAGATGAACGATTAGAAAGGATTAAAGGAGTATTTGAATCAGATCTGAATAGTTTCCAGATCACAGGGCCAGCAATTACAACAGCCAGGACATGCATATTACCCATTTGCACATACAAACATTTCAAAGATCCCACCAAAAAGGAAATTTCTCTTCACACCAAAGAGACAAGACGCCAAGAAAGGGGAATTCTCACTGAGTCGTAGGTCCCATAACAGAGTCTCCGGATCGGCTGTTGCTGTCGTGTAGTATCTGCTAAGTTGCCTCCGACTCTTCCTCTGGCTGCTCGTTGTCCCCTATTTCTTTTTTATGGCTGCTTATGCAAATGCAAATGCGAGTCGGGACTGCGACGGCGACTGCCACTCGGAGTGTGCGTAAACGTTTGCGCCTTTTGTTCACATGGAATGGGATGGGGATTGGGGCCTGCCTGCTATTCCAAAATCGTTGCGCTGCCGTCATGTCCAGTAATTAGCATAGCACAGAGACAGAGACAGAGCCAGAGCCAGAGCAAGAGCAAGAGTCAGAGACGGAGACGGGTCTCTTTCTGTAGTACGAGTAGTTGTTTCTGTTGACGGTGCGCCGCTTGACAACTGCGGCACTTTGTTTGTCCTCTCCTCCGGCACCGCGTGGGCTGTGGCTGTGCAGTTGCCTCCATTTGCCTGCAGTTGCCTGCCTCTCCTCTCGCTCATCAAATAACCTCTCGCAAATGCAAAAAACCAAAGTCTGACTTACTCTCCGTTAAACTTGTTTGACTTTTACGAGCCCACTATTCGAGCTGCGAAATTAACCCTTTATCTGCTGTTGATTTCTGTGAAACTTGCTGTCATTTGTACTTATGTGAGTAGCCACGAGCGTGCATGCCGAATCTGCCGATATTGCGCTTTATATAGAGCTCTACCCATAGTCAATTTGTCAACGCAATTTGGTTATTACACTGAATCAGCATTGGTAGAAGCATTAGCACTGGGGCAGTTCTGAACTCTAAACTGGAGATATACTCGTTATATGAATCAACGAAAATATGCCTCCTTACGCACACGACATGTATTTTGTTTTTACTCTTTCCGGCCCGAGCTTGGGTCCAGCCTCGATCACACACACGATATGTATTTTGTTTTTGTCTTCTATATTTTTTTTATCAAATCAAAACCCTCAAAAAATCTTTCTTTTAACTTGCTGAAATATTTACCCCATTTCATGAGAATTAGAACCAAGAATTATCCACAGTGGTGGGGGTTGTCTGATGCGCCGACGGTGGAGAATTTCTGCTAGCGCAATTCGCCATGTTTTCTGTGGGCTCATTTCTGTTTTTATGGCCAAAAGACACAAACACAAACACACACAGAGCAACTGCCACAAACAACAGGCCACAAACGACAAAAGTCCACAGCAATCGGCTGGCATTTACAACATGCCTACAACGTGGTAATGGTAATGGCAGCACAACCACTGCACCGCTGCACCACTGCACCGGCGGAGCAAGGCAGCGACTGTGGCTGTGGCTGTGGCTGAGGCTATGGCGGCATCTTGGTCCCGTCTTGGAATACCAAATTTTATAGCGGTACACTGTTAAATATTTTGTGGCACTGGCAGCGCAACAGGCAACGAGCCACAACCAGAACTGGCTACGTGCGGGGGCGGAGGTTTGTTTTTATAGCCGCCCAGCCGCCCAATCGGCCCTGCTCCCCCGCCCGCGTGAGCGTGTGTGCCCACCGGTTTGATCTTGGGCATTCATTCCGCATGCGGCACTATAATTTATAACAACTGCTGAAGGCGCTCGCCGAATGTGCGACTCCAGCTTCAGTCGCAGCTCCGTCTCTGGCCCAGTCTGCTCTGTCCCCGACTCTACTCGTAGCCGACTCAGATCCGACTCCACACTGCTCCGCATACGCGCTGCGTTCATCCTTTGTGGCCAGAAATTGCAGCGCATTGTTTGGCTTTGTCTTTTGTATACCCTACAATCGTTTGCGTAGCATAGGACTTGTGGACAGCCTTGTGTGAGGTCTCAATGTTTAACTCCTGAAACTGTCTCCGCTTCAATCTGTTCCAGTACCCACTAGTATCTAAGTTCTCCTATCTGTAGGATTGATATATGAACACTTCACACTCGTGGAATCATTCATTTATCTACGGAATCTCTCCCCACTTTAAATCCCCGTTGTCTGCTTTTCCATAGAGTATTCATTCTTCGCCATGGACTGGTCTCTCAACGATGCAGTGGAGTTGGAGTGGCAGGCACGCCTCTATCTGCAATGTGCGATCTATTGCGACGGGCGCTTTCCTTTGAGCGGCGGGCCAGGAACTGGCTGGGATTGGATGGCTTGGCATGGCATGGCTGGCTTGGCTTGGCTGGAGCAGGGTATGCTGTGACTGGGTTTGGGATCATCTAATGGCTGGCGGACGGACGCAGCTCCATTTCACCTGAGATTGATAGCAGTTGACGTCGCTGCAGCTCTCTTTGGTTTTCTATTGGGTGCACAAGGCGACGGAGACTGACAAAAGAACTTTTATGATTCGGCCAGGTGAAATATATATATATATACTTTGGCATTCATCGCTCGGGCTCGAGCTCCCCCTTCATGATGGGATCTGAATAGATTTCCGCAGCGAGCTCTTGTGGTTAGGATGTGCCCTCTCTCTCTCTCTCTCTCACTCACTCTTACACTCTGTGTCTGTGCCTTGATTTATAGGAAGCGATTGCACATTTTGCAAATTACGATGTCTCAGCAGCTCAGAATAATCCATTCGTTGTTCGTTATTATTATTAATACCTGAATGAAGGCACCAGCAACATCATCATCATCCTGCTCTGGCTGCTCCTCCAAATCCCTTGACTCCCCTTTCTGTTGATTGAATCTTTTATGTGTGGATTTAAGAGGCCATTCGCAGAGGCAGCAGCAGCAGGAGTCAGACAGGCAGAGTTGAAATTAAATATTTATTAAATCGACAGCAGCCACACACACAAGCTCCCACAATAGCATATAAATCAGCTTAAAAACTATTCAATGAATATTCCAATCAATAGACAGAGACCCACAATGTCCATCCATGGGGATGGGGATGGGAATGGGGGCGCTCGGAAGCTTTAGAACATCTCTGACCCCCAACGGAGCTGCAGGAGGAAATTAAAATGTATTTGCCAAACATTGATGGCTATGAAATTGAAATAGATTAGTGAACATGGCATTTCCAAGCGACTGCATACACATCGTGTGGCTTCTCCTTCGTAGGGTTCGGGTTCCACTGTGGCTCAAGTCCTTGCGAAGGTCTTTTCTGTGGCTGCAACTGCAACCTTTCAACTCCTCCCAAGAATCGATGGCAGCAATTAAGTCCTTTTCTTGTGCTTGTGCATAGGAAAACTGACGGAGAGAGGCCAGGACCAAAGCCTGTCCAAGTCATTGTCCTCAGGTTACACTGACCAATTTCAAAGAGTACTCTCGGACAAATTGAGGTGCATTCCCCCTCCCTCCCCCCAGCAGCTGTCTGTCAGTCAGAGGGGTGCTGGCTTCCACTAAAACAGAGGTTGTCCCTCCCAGAGTTAGTTTAATTAATTCAACATCGAAGGCTGTAAACATGGTTGGGCAACAGAGTCTACACTTTGACAGTTTACTCGAAAGAGGTGTAGGCACTTGTCGTCAGTCAGAGCCGCCAGCAACAGCAACAGCCACAGCCTCATCTGTGGATCCAACTGTATCTCCATCTCCATCTTTTGCTTGACTATTAACAAAATCACACACAAAACTAAGTGAACTTTAACCCTTGACTCGGATGAAGAGGCAGCCTCTGGCTGACTGGCTGCTGTGAGAGTTGCTGTCGCATAGAGTTGGGTTTGGAGTCAGCGTCGGAGTTGCCTTCAATTAGCACTTTGGACACACATATTAGTGGGGGAAAACAAAAAAAAAAAACAGTTACTCCAATTTTTAATGGCATCTTCTTGTTTTTGGGACATAAAATGGAGCAAAGAGAGAGTTGGATGGAGCAAGGGATAGACAGACAAGCGTCTGTTAGCGCCATAAAAGATCTTCGAAAGAAAAACTAATTACACAAGTCGTAAAATCCCAACCCACCAAAGAGCCAAACCGAATGAGATGTTCAGACAATCGCAGACTCTGAAAACCAAACAGATCTGACAGAACTGACTCATACTTCGACTGTATATACATACATATATACAGGAATTATCAGTTTTGATATACTATAATCTATGGATGATTATATACATTTCAATTCTACGAACAAATCAAAAACCAAAACAAATGCGAATAAAGTTCGCTATTATCAGTTTAATAAATGAATTTCTTTTAGATTTCAGCTGCCACAAGCAATCGAATCCTCCTCCCAGCGATCCGCAATCAACGATAAAGATAGTCCAGGGCTCATATTATTTTTAGACCGGCTAATATTGATCATCTAGCAGCATGGCTTGATTGATCGCCAAGGATAGTAAAAGAACCACAGACCCAAGCTGAGACCGCGACCAAGACCAAGACAGACTCAAGCGCTGCCATGATCATCGATTTCGTTTGGATCGATGCATTGGCCAGCGAAATAAATTGTTGCTACACGTATAAGACATCGTGTACGACAAGTTAAGACAACGATCTGCTCGCCTCTGCAGAACCCATCCAACGATCCGCCGATCCGCATCATGTGGCGTTGCTCGCTGCAGGACCCACAGACTGCAGACTGCAGCCGTCTGACCGCTGACGGTAGATCCGATCCTCCTTCTGCGGCCTTCGGTTGCGTGGACACTATTGCGCAGTGTCTATATCATTAATTAATTTAATCACTCGAACATGATTTCGCTGTGCCAGCGACTCTCTGTGCTTGCTGCCAACTCTTTCGACAAAAGTTATTAATTTCGAGGCACTTGGGAAAGAAAAGCGGAAAATCAACGCAGATAAGATGGGAAAGCCCCCGCCCGGCCAGGGGTAGCTAGCTAGCAATAGCTGCCTCCCCTGCTGAATGGGCATTCAGCACAATATAGATTTCTGATACATATTTCTGAAAAATAATCTGAAGCTTATCAGCTTGCCGCGCAGCTCGGATCTGTTCTGCTCTGTTCTGTTCGGTTCCTCAAGCATCACATAAATTTTAACGATCTCCGAGCATTCCTCCGTGCGATAAGGAGCATGATTTTTTGTTCGACGCGCTACAGAGCTAAATGTTTCAGAAATCAGATCATAGAATGGACGGCAATAGACTCCCAACTCACTTTCATTTTAGTTTATAAATGGAAAGGGAACTACATCTGGACGGGAATGATGTTCTATGGGAAGTGTTATCTTTTAAAGAACTTACACTGAATCGTTATCATTCACTGCACTCGGAATACGGATCTGGCGCTGATATTTCTACTCAAATTGTTAATTTTCTCACACAATTTTCACTTAGCCGACGGCTTTTTTTCCCATTTGTTTTAGAGTGTATAAATTTTTTGTTTTTTAATTTCTCCTTTTTTTTTTGTGGGTTTTTATTGTAGTTTTCCTACATAAATACACTCTCGAGATATTTGTCTGAGGGGGACACACACTAAAAACTGGCACTGAAAATAGCGCGAAGCGGTACGCGCTGTACGTCGTTCCCCTGAAAAACCGGACTTGAGAATGAAACTGAGACTGAGACGGGGTCTGAGCCCGAGTCCAAGTCGAAGTCGAAGATTCGAGTGGACGGGCGTCGTCAGAGGCGAAACAGAGGAGAGCAGCGCCAGCGCCAGGGCCTTAGGACAGCCTGTTGAGGCGAGACAGAGAGCGCATGATTTGCTGCCGGCCACCTAATTGGACCCCGTTGCGACGCTACAGCGATGCGACGACGATGTGGTCTCGTGTCGTGGTTGCCACATCGTGTTTTGGCTTTGGCTTAGACTTCGGCTCCGGTCTCTGGCAACTCTTTGGGGCCCCAGCACCAGGCGGTGCGAACGAGATGGCGACTGAAGCAACACGTGTTCTTATCAGTTGAGTGGAGAAGTCGGCCCGAGTCGAGACGAGTCGAGTCAATCCCATTTGAGTGGAGTGCGAGTGCGAGTCGACTGGGGGAATTGAGTGAAAGCAGTCTCTGATGATTATTTGATTTTAGTTTAATTCTATTATATGCAGGTCCACGGTTGCTCGTGCCACTGTGTGTTGTTGCAGCTTGTGGTCCCTCTCCGTTGGCTGGACTCGCTTGCTCCTCTAATTGGTCAGTGGCCAGCGTTTTATGTACAACAAATGCAGCTCGTGCTTGCCCCTATCTTGTCTGCCACTCAAATGCTGGACACTCGAGGGTCTCTTCCATAAACAATGGATAGCAAGGGAACAGCGACTGCTCAGATGGGAAGGTTGAACTAATTTTAGGGTGTACTACTTCTGACAGATGTGAAATTAGTAGAAATTATTGATGAAATTATTTTGGGCTTGCATTTTGCAGTTATTTTTTGTAATAAATGAGAGAATTTTATTTAGTTTTCAAAGCGTTTCCTGGGTATGGTATGGCGTCCAACTGGAGCAAGCCCATACCCACAATTTCCATCTCTCTCTCTCGTTCTACTACTACTACTACCTTTGCCTCAATTCCAATCTCGATTTGCCAGAAATTGCAACCTCTTACTGGCTATCCCGATACCCCTTCACCCACCCCACCCCACTCTCTCCCAGCAAGCACAAAAGCCATTACGCACCGCTGTGAGATTGTAATCTAAGCTCTCGTTATTGGAGCAGGCAGGGATTTAATTAGACAAATGTCCCCCAATTTGTAATGTCATTTTTCTCAGCAGTTGCGGAAAATCCGAATGTAAAACTTTTTGGTGTTGAAAATGCAAAAGGTGAACCGAAGGAGCCACACAGTGAGTGATGCGATGCGATGGGGTGGGGTGGGGTAAGCAGAGGGAGATGCTGCTGCTGCGATGCCCCCAAGTAAGAAGAAAATATGTCTAATTTTGCACCATGTGGACACTGGTCATTATTTTGGCCAGAGATGCTGATGCAAGGTGGACAGGGGGCGGGGATGAACGTTTGCAGGTACAAGAGATGTTTGCCAAACCCGACTATCTCTCTGTCTTTCGCACACTCTATCGCTGTGTGTCTCTCTCTCTCTCTCTCTCTCTCTCTGGTAATGTGTGTGTGAGCCAGCATGCGGTCTCTCGGCGTCCAAGCGACGACAAAAAATGAGATTTGCTGACCGGTGGTCATTAAAGCACATTTACAATGAGCAAAGCCATGTTGGCTTGTGGCTAACATGGTCCCTCGCCTACCCCTGAGAATTCCCCCCCATCCAGCAGCAGGTCCATGGTACATGCAAAATGACCAGAGACAAGCGATCAAATCGATGCCGAAATTAATTTATCTTGGCAACGGCTACCAAAATTTGACAAATTGCAAATGTATTTCAAATTGACTGCACGCTGTTATATCAATGGGAGGAGATATAACCCCCACCACTCGGTTGAGGGGGTACACTTGTAAATTGGGCAAGCCAATCGATAGATAGATAGAGATAGTTTATTAAATCCCCACATGAATTTCGAAATAATTTAACTGGATTGCTGGCACTTTAAAGCAGCGGTGGGGAGACATTTTTAATTTTGAAGCAGTGCAACGACAATAACAACAATCAAAAACCGTTATCAGCTAAACTGGAGTCGAGTATCCTACTCGGGCATGGCTTCTGCAATGCGAACAGTTGGGAGCAAGGAAGCTCCTGCATTTTGTGCTTAATTTGATAAATCCAATCTGAAGGAACTATTTCAATATTGAATGTATTTTATGCCATCTTTAAAACAAAAACCATTCCCTTTTTAAGTTCTGATCTCTACGCAGGGTGCTCCCGATCGGAGGGAGACCCAGTCAATTAATCTTATCATGTTGTGTGAACTCTGTAAGATTTCCAAAGCAATTGTCTAGGCGGAGGCCTGAGCAAACCCAACCCTATGGCACCCTGCCCCATCCGCCGCTCCAGCCAGTTGATTGCACTAATTGGCAATGAGCGTGACGAACGCCAGCGATGGACCGCGACATGGACTTGTGGTCGGGTGGGGGAGCGACAAGATTTTCATTCATGAAACACTCGCCGAATGGACCGGAAGTTCTTATTGGATTGCAAATTGGGATACACTTGGGGGAAGCAGTACCATGCCGATCTTATGGCAATGATGGAAACTTATTGATTTTAGAGTTCATTTCCATTATGTACAACATAACTCGTAATGGTGGGATTTGTTTTATTTCCTATATTTTTATGCTGTTTCCCCCGCTTTCCATTCCGTTACTGATTCTTTGGCTTTGGCCAAAGGGAGAGCTTCTTCCTCCTCCAAAGATCATCGTTTTTGTTGAGAGGGTATCTCATGTTCGACTTCCTTTGGCTGCTTCTATAAACAGCCATTGCTCGAGTTCAAAAGTGTTAATTAAAGCAAAAAGCCTTAATTATAGTTATTTGTTTGTTTTCCTCGTCACAGGGGAAGTATTTCCGCTTGGAGCACAGCTGCCTGCGATTCCACTACAGCTAGTTCTGGTGATGTTTCTGTTACGGATCCCGTTTCAGGTACGGCACGGTTCGGATCGGATCCGATCTGCTTCCCCTGGCCACCAGATCAGAGTTCAAATGCAGGCAAAAATATGTAAATGCAGGGCGCTTGCGTGGAGCGATAAAAACGAATGGAAAAGGGAACCCACCGCTAACCGATTTCAACTTCAATTTCGAGCTCAGTCATAAACTTGCCAGCCGATTGGGAGGGTTCTTTCTGGCTCTGGCTCTGGCTCTGACTTTGCTGCTGGTGATGGGTGCTGGTCCTGGTACTGGGAGCAAGGCAGCGGGTCACGAGCTTGTCGGCCCAAGCTAAATGCTTGTTAAAGGGCGTGCTCAAAATTGTAGTTGGAGTTTCTGTTGTGTGGTTGGTTCGTGGCAACCACAGAAACAAATCAGCCAGCGGAGAGGCATCCCAGCAATTGGCAAATTCGATTTGCAATTTTTACAAATGCTGCTGGAGCTGAAGCTGTTGCTGAAGCTGTTGCTGAAGCCGAGAGATGGAGCCTGAGATGTGGCTGCTGGGTTGAGTAAACAATTTAGAATGAAATGCAATCGGGAGTCAGAAAGTTGATTTGCAATTTCATGGCAGCAGCAATTTGCACCTCATCATCATCATTATCCTGCTCGCAGTCGCTTCTCGCGGGTGATGATCTTTCAATCGTTCAATCAGGCAGGCCCTGGCCACGGCTACGGCCACAGCAGGTCAGGCCCGGAGCTGAGCGGAGCCAGGCACGTGCAGGTTGCAGGTTACAGCCTCCAACCCCCGGCTACAGCTAAGGATGTCCCAAATATTTCTCCCCCTCTTAATCTTCCGACAGAAACAAACTATTCGTATCATTTTGGGAATTTCGCTATCATGGATGTAGCTATGATGCAGCTGTGGCCGCCAGGCAACCAGGAAGTGGCCGGTGGATCCCCAGCTCATCCAGCAACAAGTTGCCCAAGCAATGAGAAAAATTTCGCTAGATAAATAATGCATATCTCACGCACTCGCTCCCCGGAGCAGAGCCAGACACAGACACTGGCCCAGGCCCAGGCCCAGACCATGCCACAGCTACAGCTACAGTTGCTGCCCCAGCCGTTTAATGAAGGCCTAGATCCGATCCCGAGCCATAATAAGCAATGGGCAACAATGAAATCTTTTGCCTCGGCGCAGGCCAATTTATGCGATGGCTTTGGCTTGGCGGTTGGGACTCTATCCTGCCTCCATCCCCTTCCCAGACTCGCTGCCTGCGTGTCGAGTCAAGTTTCGATTTGCCGCGATGGTTGGCTTTAATTTAAGCCCTGGGCCCGGGCCTAAGCCCCAGAAGATCAGCAAAGATTCATTAAGTTTTGATTTTGGTGCTTTTCTATTTACTTTTTCCCAAGATCAAGCGAGATTTACACCAAATTGCCAGTGCCTCTGGCTGGGGCCTAGTAATGGTGCACTCCACCGCCGCCTCCGAGTCCTACTTTTGCTGCATCTCCTCATGGCTGTTCTGTGGATTACCGTTTCTGATGCCGCTCTGATAGACACTGCAAAATTGGTTCATTAAATTCAACTGTTTGTTTGTTGGAGGCCCAGTGGCCCCTGCCACTCCTCCAGCTTCAGATCCAGCCCATGCATGCATCCAGCCCCTCCCCCTACTCTGACCCAACTTCAGCTGCAGTTGCAGTGGCAGCTCTCACCCACATCCCGAATTCAGGGGAAACTGGTTTGCTCAACAGTAGCACGACTGTGACAGCGACAGCCCTTCATCATCGTCGGAGGGCGATGGGCAGTGCCTAATTAGCAGTTCATCCCGCACAAATTACAGACACACACGGAATGTGGGACCAATAATTCGATAATGGGCATGTCCACAGCTGTAAATTACAAAATAATATGCCTGCCACAAGCCCACTCATCATATCACATCATCCACCAGCAGAGACCGCATAGCAGCACGGGGAATTTGGTATGGCTATGCAGCCAGCTGGAATATATCTGTTTTGTGGCTATTTAAAGACTATTTATTGCTTGAAATCATAAGCCACCACACCACCCAGAAACTCTTCTTTTTAGGCAATCATTAAACATTTCATCAAATGGGCAAAATAACAATTGGAGAGCATGGCTAACCCGCTCTTTTTTGTTGCTCGCTATATTTGGGCTTTTAATGGAGAATTACTTACATTAACATAGCACCAAATGGTTCACAATTTGTTGTTAAAGCTCATATTTTACTATTATTTTGGCTAATTTTTATTTGTCAGCTGCAATTTGTTGTTATTTATATTTGCACTAAAATCAAAACAATAATATATCGATATTTTCAGGTATATTTTAAGACGCGTTATGCACTTTGTTGCAGCTCGTCTGAAAATACCAGCAAATACTGAAAATCCGAAATATACTAAAAACAGCTGTTGGACATATTCTTGTATGCGCGGTTTATTTGAAAGTGTGCTTATATTTGATTTTGAATAATAAATGTGAAAGTAATAAATATAACAACAGCTTGATAAATTATATAAGTTACTGGGCACAACTCAAAAACAGCCGCTCAATGATCAAACGAAGACGGGCCTCCCTACATAGACTGAACCAGCATGAAGAGCTCCTCCTTCAAGTAGTTGACGTCCCCGGTATTCCCATCGGACGAGGATGCTTCGGTGCAGAACAGCAGCAGAGAATTAGGAATGAGTCTGAAGAAACACAGGGATATTATAGATATTTCACCATGGAAGTGCCAAGACCAAAAATTCACTCACTTGCAGTCGAATAAGGTCTTATCCATGTCTTCTTCACCGAACTTGCCCTCGCTGGTGGCCACCAGATTAAATTCGAGTGTCTCGTCCGCCAGGCAAGCTTGTACAAATTCAAATATATCGGATATTTTCTCGTACACATTGAAAGTGCCCTGGAAATGATTAATGGGATTACATTAGGCTTTCACTCGATTTCATCATCTGCTTAGTGACTCACTTGTATGAAGAGGCCATTGGGAAATTTTACCCTAACCAAGGCGTAGCGGTACATGCGCATAGTGCGCTGCTCCTCGCGTTCCCGCATGGCCTTTGTCCTCAACATCTGGGCCTGTTGTATGGCATCGGAGCGCAGCTGCTGCTCCTTCTTGATCTCCTCTGGGGCGAGGCGATAGAAATCATTGGGTAGAACAACGCGCCGTGCCTGTGAGGGCAACAGCACTTTCAAATTGCGATCCAGTTCCAGGGGAATACACTCAGAATTCTTCAGAGCGTCAACTAGGGTGGGCAAGTCGAGATCTTGTTCAGTCTGTTCCCTGGTCCAGAGGAGGAATGGCTCGCCGTCGATTTGGACCTCGCTAAAGCCAGCAGCATACAAAACATCCAATGCACCCTCCACGTAACGCACTTTCTCGCTGAAGATCTTGTTCGACATGCGTATTTTCAAGAACTTTTCATCGGTCGGGTTCGTGATTAGATTCTCCAGATACCGAACAAGTGTGGCTATGCATTCGTCGGCCTTCTCCTTCACATTGCAATTGTGGATGATCAGGCAGGCGGTGAGACCGCGATCGCCCTCCTCCAACTGCTGGTACAGGAACTCCTTGATCTTCACCTTCCAATCCCTTTTCGGTAGAATCTCATCGCTGACCAACGGGCAGCGGAAGAAGACACCTTCGCAGGCCAGGTTCCTGTTGTCCCCGCCGGATGAGGTGCTGGTTGTTGATGCAGACACCTCTGCAGTGGCAGACGCCTCTTCCTTCTGGCGACGCTCAGCCTCGAGCTCTCGCTTGGCCTGAGCCTTCACTGCCGACAGCGAGGTGTTGAACTCCCGCGAAGTCTTCTTGTCGATGCGTGAGAGCGCGGCTGCCGCTGCGGCGCGTGCTTCATTGCTCAGCTCGTTGCGCTTGGGAGGGACATAAGCTTCGTACTTACGACCCCGAGATTTGCTGCTCGAAGGTGCCTCAGGCTTGGGGGTGTTCAATTTGTGGCCCTCGCCCATCGAGCTGCCCATTAGTTTAACCTGGAGAGCAAATTACTGTTCTGTTAGGAGGGTTCTTAAATGGAGTGAATGAACCTACTTTGAACGCCGCTGCCTCCTCCTTCTTCCTCGAAAAGAACTTCTTGATCTTCGACATGTCTATATTCGGGGAGAGTGTTCCTTGGGCAACTTCAATTTGGCCACAGATAATTTAAGCTCTTCGATTTCCTTGAGCGTACCTTAAGCATAACCAAGTAGATTATCTATTAGAGCGACATGCTCGAATTTTGAGTTGCTTTGTCCCTTACTTGGCCTGACGAATTTCTCGGTGATGACTTGACCGTAGACGGACCAGGACCAGGCGATCAGGACACACGTTCCCGCCAACAGCACCAGCAATACCTTTAGCAACGTGGCCTGCAGATCGGTAAACTCGATGAGGCTATTCTGCCAGTGCCAGTCTTCGGTCAGATTCTCCAGCTCCCCGCGAACGTTGACGGCTGCTTTCAGAGCAACTCCAGCGAATACCTCCACTTGGGTTGCGATGGTCTGCAGAGTCGTGTTCAGGGCTTGTATATATAAGTTGATACTCATTGGCTAGCCGAACCTTTTATGCAGCTATCTATCTCAATTACTTTTTGCGGCCTTTGTTTGTTTTTTCTTGCTTTTTTTTTCTTTAATTAGAGGTGTCAAACCATCGAGGGCGCTATCGATAGTAACTTAAAAAATATGGATACAAAACCAAACTATGAATTATTTTATATTATTTTGAGACTGATATGTTGAGAGTATGAATAAACATGAATAATATTAAATATCTGGTCTATATAAGTGAATTTTTCATATAGTTTGGCATTTATATATCACTTCAGTGCTCGAATCTATACGATATGTAATCGATAGGTATCCGGCTATTAATACCATCTCTAAAAAAGTGCTGCCCATAAAAGTAATTTATTTGAATTTTCTAGTGTTGTAAAATGACCAATCACATATCTTGCCGCCAAAGTTGAATTTGAATGTCGCTGGGTGAGGGAGTAAGTAGAGTCTAATATAGCGCCTTGAGGGTTGACCTCCTTCACTGTGTCCTTGCTGGGCCCTCGCTTCCGCTCATAAATCTGCGCCTTTGCCGTTGACCTTATTGAATTCCGCTTAATCCGGCCTGGTTGCGTAATTATTGGGAACGACACGCCCATTATTTATGCAGGGCCAGCTGTCGCCCGTCCGCTGCTGGGCGTAATTGAATGATTTTCGGTCATTTCGGCAAGTGCTTTTGCTTCCTGTAATTTTGGTCGATTTCTTGTCGGTTTCCTCTTCGTTTTCGCATCTCCACTTTGCGCCAGGCGATTGATTATTGATCTCATCCTTGAACACGTTTTGAGGGCAAGGCATGGCAGGGCAGGGCAGGGCAAGTGATTTGTCCGCAGACGGGATGATGACTGACTGCATGGGAGCCAGATCCAGATCCAGAGCCAGGTCAGATCACGCTCCAGTGATGCGGCGGGTTCAACAGCCAGCAGAAGTGCCGAAACACGAGCAGGGGCCAAAGAGAAATCTCTTGCAGCTTATGGCTTCCGTATGCCGCCATCCATGCCTCGCGCTCCACTGGCCACGCTGAGACCTCAAGATACATTTCTTATTCTGTTTTGCTTTTCTTTCTGCAACTTCAATTACACCACCACCAGCCCACAACCACCCAAAAGGGGAGGGGCCGTGGGGAGTGTCAGACACAAAAACAGATACAAATGTCTATTCTATTTCGCTTTGGTTTATTTATGCTGTCTCATGTTGGCTGTGTGTGTGTGTGCGCGTTCTACTCGGTGTACGAGGAGTCTGTGTATCTCTGTGGCAAGTACAAAATGTCGACGACTTATAATTCGAGCAGCGTGTAAGATATACTCTCCTCATCCCTGATTCCGTCTGGAATGCGCTGCTCTGCTCCGTTGGTTTCTGTTTGCCATCGCCATCATCATGATTACCATCATCATCATCAGCTTGGTCTCGTCGCAATCAGCGATCCCAGAGGCGTGGCTGGTGAATGTGCTAGAGTTAGGCATTGCAGACGTCCCCGTATCATGGTTATGGTTATATGCTATCGGGCCCAAGATCTGCTCCCAGCTCTGCTCCGTCGCCATTATATCTATCACAATCACGCGATATGTTCTCACTTCTCACTCGGCCAGCCACACTCCTGCCTCCTCCTGCCCTCTTCAAACCATCATTCAACGTCATGCTCCCCCGTCATCCTCCTACCCCCGTCATCCTCCTGCCCGTGGCATCAGTTGCAATTGCAGTCTGCTTCTCAGTTTTTTGCGCAATTAAAATTCCGCAAATGTTTCTCAAGAGCGAGCGCACACGAGACGAACGGTGCGGAGCAGGAGGTCTCTTGACTCTGTCTCTGCACCCAAGAAGCCAAAGTATGCGCACGGCTTGTGCGCATGCGCCACCACGTCGCTGCTGCCACAGCAATGCAATTGTTGTTATCAGCCGAGAATGGTCGCTGGTCGCTGGTCGCTGGCCGTGCGCCGAACCTGAAAAACTAGTTTCGATTGCCAGCTGAAGGCATAATGTGTGTGTTTATGTGTTTATGTGTATGTGTGTGGCCACTGTGGCCACGTAGAGCGACAGCGCCACAGTGAGAGAGAGCCCCAGTGAGAGTCCTAGACTTCCTTCGGGTATATTGGGTTGCAGCAAGTCTTGAAGGATCATAAGCGAGTAGAAATAACCAAATTTGAGCTGTGATTTCATTTGATTGCATTCGTATAACTCTGTTCGATGCTATTATAATTGACTTCTTGTGGGGACGTCTCAAAAAGACTTTTTGGACACAGGGTAAACCACCTGTCGAGCACACTTTGCACCCCACATTCCGCCACGCGTTTTTTTGCTATTGCAAATTTCATGGTTGGGAAAGCCAGTAAAAGCCTCATCCAAGCATTTGGCTGTTGCCTCGGCTTTTCTTTTGTTTTCTCCTTTCGGCCAAAACTGGTTAACTGGTTAAGCCAAATGGCTGGCTTGGCCAACATAGCCCTGACTTTGTGCATGTGTAGGCCAGGCCCCACTCGAAAGTCAAGGTAAGAGACATTGAAAACGACTCTCAAAGGGTTTTTTATTATGCTGCTTGTTGTTTTGTATTTTCTTTGGTTTCTTCAGTTGATAGTATTTTGATTGAAGGAGCAGAAGCAGCGGGGTAAGCAGAAGGAGGGTGGAGTGTGGACGGTGGGTGGGGGGGGTAACCTGCTCTTCTCATTAAAATTTATGCGCAGGAAACGGAAGCGAGGCAGACGCCGTTGCAGACAACGACCAGACACAAAGTGGCTTCTTCTAGGTTTCCTTGGCAACGAGCCTGCTGCCTGCGCCACAGTCCTCCACGCTCCCCATGTCCCCCCGCCCGCCTGTAGCCAGAGTCTGGGGCTACGCAAGCGGCGTGACAAACAGGCAGAAAGTGTCACTCAAATTGGCCACAAAATTGAAAGTGATGACACGCCCACACAGTTGCGTTGCCTTGCATAAGTAAGTAATTGGGATTGTGATTGTGATTGGGTGTGGGAGGGGGAGGGGAAGGAAGCAGCGAAATGCGAGGAAGGGGAGCGCGTTTGTCCAAGAAGCGATTCATGAATGAAAGAGGGAACTCTTTAATTGTCGCATTCATGGCATGGGTTTGTGGTGCTGTGGTACTGTGTGCACTCTATTAGATGGCTGCACTTGCTGGGCCCACGCTGTAATCCCATACCATTTTCTGCTCTCTCGATTCCATTCTCATGGACGGGACGTCCCCTCACTCCCTTCACACTTGACTTACGCCTGGAGTGGCCGCAAAGTTCGTTCCCATGAACTTCTTCTGGTGTGTGGCAACCAGACCACACTCTCTGCTCTATGCATAACATTCTCCCATCTGTATCTGTCTGTGTATCTGTGTGTGGGTCTGCTGGCAATGACAGTTTTGTCTTTGTCTCTGCCTATGTCTCTGTCTCTGCCGTCTCGGCATTTCCCTCAAAAAACAAAACGAGAAATACACTTTTCACACAGCTTTTCCTTCTCTCATGGGCCAAAGCCGAGAGTTTCCAGAGCGTGGGAGTGAGAACCAAAAGAAAACAAAACGAAACGAAAAAAAATCCAAGGCACAATTCCAATTCACGGAACATCAAGTGCTCTTGAATTCGCTGCCACGCAGAGTGCCAAGATTCCTCCTCCTGCCTCCTAACGCTGGGCGGAAGTTGCCAAGATGTGTGCCTCACGGGTGGGCCATGCCATGCTCAACATGCTCAATCCCCCATCCCATCCCATCCCCAAAACCCTCTTTGAATTGAAATTGAAATCGAAATAATGAAATTCGTAGACGAAGCACAATTATGTGGTTCGCCTGCTGTGTGGACCGCCTGAAGTTCTGCAATAGTTGGGGGTATTGCTTATGGGTCATTCTACCGCCGGGGGCTTCGATCTCCCACCTCTACCTCCACCTATCGTCTAATGGTGTCGCTTGGAATAGTTTATGGCATCCGCTGCAGTGAGTCACCTTTTATTCGGCTGATAAGCGTGGGTCGTTATGAGGGCTTTCGTTGGAGCATTAGCCCCATCTTAGGGTTCGATTCAACCTGCTCTGGTGCAGGGTCCATTCTAATGTTGATCCAGCCACATGTTTAGCATTTCTATGCGGACACAGAACAAACAAACAAACAAGAAATCCAACTCCACAGACAGCCAACAACAAGTGGCATTCCCCCCATGCCCGATACGATACGATACGATACCCATCCCATTCCCATCCCAGAGCATTGTGTGTGGCTCTGGAAACTCTTTCCATATTTTGTTGATTCATTTCATTTGTTTACCCCACCAGAGTTTCGTGGGAAATATCGCGCCCTACGACTGCAGCCAATGAACTAATTAAAAGAGAACCAAGCTGAAGTTCTTTCCGTTGCTCTGGAGTGTTTCAATTGCACAATCGAAGACTGAACCCACACCCCTTTTCCTACCCCCACCCATTCGATAAGTTGGAGGGGCGGGCGAGTCTCCCTCGTCGAGTCATACCACTTGAGGAGAGTGAAAGAGATTTTTGGTTTAGTCATTTCCTTCGAAACGAAATTCAATTACGGGTAGCCAGCCGCAAGACAAGGCAACGGACGAGAGCAAACAAGCCGGAAAAGCGGAAAAGCATTTCGACAAATTGGCAAAGGCCACAAAAGGCAGGGCACAGGGCATGGCAGGGCATGGCAGAAGGTGAAGCCGAAGCCCGGTAGCTGCAATCGCTGGAATCGTTGTGTTGTGTGTGTCTGTGTTTGTGTGTTTGGTGTGCGGTTGAGAAAGCCGCAGAGCAGAGCGATAGACGGAACCGTCACCTCCGTTCTCCGTTCTCCGTTCGCTTCCGCTTCAGCGTCAGCGTTCGCGTCCACTTCCGTTCCGTCCGTTTTTTATTGTTTTCGCACCTCGTCTTCCGTTCGTCGGCTTTGGGTCGCTCGGGTCGCCGATCGCCGATCGCCAGTCGTCGTCGTCGTCGTCGTCTGTCAGCGGATATTCTACTTTACATAAGCGGCATTTCCTCAATTTTCCCGGTCTTTATATGATTTATTTGATTTGCCGGTTTGTTTTGCTTAGACCATTCGCCCCTGCCCCTGCCCCTGTCTTTGTCCCTGGCCTTTGCCACATAAAGATGGAGAGATTATGAATCAATATTTGATTGGTACGAGTGTTTGATCAAAGATATTAGTTGTGGTGGCTGGCCGCATTCGGAAGATAGAGCCACACACAGTCCTTTCTGTTGGATCACCATCAGAGTCATCAGAGTCTGACAGGAGCCACTGAGCTGCACTGCTGCTCAACTGTGTTTGCCACATCGTCTTTCGTTCCATCCTCCCCTGTGGTTACTCCTCTTTACTGGCAGAAGGTCGCCCTAGCATTCAGTTGAAAGTTCTCCCCTCAGTTGTGAAGAATCTGGAGACATTCAGCCGAAATGAAGTTACAACTGTTGCAATTGCAGTTGAAATTCCTGGTGTGTCCCTTCCCGGTTGCAGATTCCTCTGAAGCGTCAGCTGCTGGACATGCTCAGAACTGCCCCATGCCATCCATGCCCGCGTCGCTCTGTGCCTGTGCCTCTTCTTTTGTGGCATGTGTCAGGTTGCGACATCTGTTTTACAAGATAAGCGGCCGAACAGTTCGGGTCTGGGTCTGGGTCTGGGTCTGTGTGGACTGTTGAGGTCGGGGCTCATTTGTCTCACTTCCTTTACCTTTAACTACATCCCGGATGCTCCCGAAAACAGAGCCAAACTGCACTAAATGCAAACTTACAAAAAATCCAGCGACAATGAGCCACATGGAGCGCGTCAACAGCAGCAGTGGCAGCAGCAGCAGCAACAGCAGCAACAGCAGTAGCTGTAGCAGGAAGAGCAACGTGCACCACGTATCTGTATCTGCGTATCTATGGATCTATGTGTGTATCTGTGTATGGCTGTTCATTCATAGAAGACACAATACAGAAAGAAAAACCTAAATGAAATGAGCGGATGCACGGGCGGATGGAGCGCTTTGAATTTGTATACGCGCCTCTCTCACACTCTCATTCTCTGTCTGTATATGCATGTATGTACAGATCTTTCTTTCCATCTATCTAGCCATCCATCCGGGTTCTATTTGACTACCGATGCTGATTATCGTTATCCGTTATTGTCATAATTGTTCCGCTGTTTTTTTTTTTTTAATTTTTATTTGTTTTTTTTTTTTTTTGCAAATGCCACTGCTACTGAAATGACAGCTAAAATGGGAATTATGGCTCTAAAAAAAAGATGAAATTGAATGGTTAGATAGGTGACAGATCTCCGCCCACTTTAATGATGTTCTGCTGCCCCTTTCCCCCTTCTATTTTCTATGAAGCAACTCCATTTAGCCCCGTCCACCATCCACCATTAATCACACACACAGACACACACGGAAAAAGGGGTCTTCAGAAAATAAACACTTTCGGGGTGATGTGATCTATGTATGGCCTAGGCCTAAACAAATGTTGGCATTAACTTCTGGCCAACAATAACAAAGAGTCTATTGCACTTGTCTGTGTACGTGTACGCGTCTGTATCTGTGTGTTTCCCCCCTTTCGATACATCCAACCCAACCTAAGTGAATGTTAATGATGTGCTAATTGGGCAAACGTATTTCACTTGTCAATGCGCGTCTTCTGAGGGGGGAATTGTGAAAGACATAAACAGAACATAAAGCACAGCGAAGATCTTTTAGGAATCTTTTTGGTATCGCTCGCTAAGTGTTCTCCGTGGGACAAGGAGAGCCGAAAGAGATCTCAGAGACTAAAATAAACTACATTTGTGCTCAAAGCACTGGAAATTCGATCCATAGATCTGCATATCTTTCGCTTTAGTTTTCCATCATGGAAATGATCCACTGAAATGAAATTTCCCAGCAATATCAAAGACCAGCCAAGCGCACGTTTTCATTTATAAAATTTCATTTTATATTTTCATCAGATGCGAACTTAATCAACTAATAGGACAGCATTTGAACTCCGCTTCCGCTTCCGTCTCCGCTCCAGATTCTGCTCAAATCGAGGCAGAGAACCAGAGCCCACTTCATTGACAACATCGAAATGCAGATTTAATGGCTAAGACTTAAACAAGAAGAGCACTAGCGACTAGGCGTTACAGCTAAACTAAACTAAAGCTAGACTATGTGTGAACCCTAGAGTATTTACAACCAGTGAGGAGGGGGGGTGAAGGCAGAGCCCTAGGAGAGCACAGCCATGGCGCGGGCCAGGCGTACGCGGAAGTCACGGTAGAGCATCTTGCCGCCGACAGGCACACGGCACAGGTACATGTCCAAGCTCATCAGGCACAGGGCCTTGCCGTTCATGGGGAACTTCTGTGGCAGCTCGGGCGTCACCTCCAGGCCCTCGGAGACGGCCATGTTGATCAGCCACTTCCACACATCGGCCCGCGTCCAGTCGCGGGGATCCAGCGGCAGGCCATCCGATCCCATGGGATGCAGCAGGCTGGTCGTGGGGCTCATCATGAGGTCGTCACCCGATCCCGTCATGGTCAATCGGTTGTTGTTGTGGTCGTCGGAGCCCAGCAGCGACACACCGCCGCGACACTTGTCCAGCACGTGGTGGTAGGGATGATGATGGTGGTGGTGATGATGCTGGTGACGCTTCGACGATGGCGTTGTTGGCGTCCCACTGCCGACGGCGGCCCACAGCTCCTGGGCGGCATTCACCTGGGAGAGATCCAGGGGCGGGACACGTCCGGCATACTTTGGATAGCTGGCCTCCACTTGCATGTTGATTAAATGTCGGGTTCTTGTCTGCAAGTGAAAGAAAAAGTAGAATTTTTGTGATTAATGGAAGTGACTCAGTGACTCAGGGAGGGGCGGGGGCGGGGCAGTGGCGTCAGGGGAATTGGGCGGTACTTGTCAGCGGAAAGGGGGTCAATGCATATGGGGCTGGGTGACGGAAATGCTTTCACGAGCTGGCAATTGTTTTAATCGCAATGCCAGCGAAAATATAAATACAAATACTAGCACGAAAAAAAAGAATTAAGCACTGACGACTAGGAGATACCCTCGCAGCTGATTGGAACAGCGAAAACTATAGAAAAAATATATAAAAATAGATTCTGTGAGCGAAGAAACATTCGATCTATAATTAAATATCGGAGATCCTTTCGTTTGCCTTGCCGAGGGCAGTATACCCTTTAGCTTCCGGATTACGGGAAATATAATATTACTCATACGTTAAGTGGACCCTCCTGGACCCTCCACTGTGTCGCAAATGAATCATTGGGGGGTTTACTTAATCTCCACTCCACTCCACCCCACTTAGAGCATCCAAAGTTCGCCATGGAACAACTTTGTTGCTTCCCCCCTCCCTCTCTCTCTCTCTCTCTGTTTGATATAATATTTTGTTATTAAATCTGACCTTGTTGGCGGATGGCAGAAATGGGCGTCATCCGCATCGTGGCGGCGGGTCGCACGCGAAAGGAAGCGCTGAATAATCATTACCCAGCGCTGCTGTCATATCGATCAGCGGTCGGTCACATTCTGCTGCTACCGGGACAGAGAGAGATAGAGAGCGGATAGGGGCGAGAGAGGCGGACGGATCTGACATAGAAACGCAGGCAGAGAAACGACTGCGATTGCGATTACAAACAGAACGTAGACAGAACGGAACGAAACGGAAATAATTACCCTCCCAATTGGCAGCTGCGAAAGAGGCGAGCAAAACAAAGAGCTAGAGAGAGCGAAAGAGAGAGAGACTTTTAATTCGGAATCAGATTTTGAATCGGCAAGGGAATGGGCAAAAACAACAAGCGAAACATCCGCCGACGGCATAAAAGGTGTCAATGCGAATGCGAATGGAAGTGGAAATGGGAATGGGAATGAGCAAGGGGAATGGAAAAGGGGAAGCCAAGAGAGCGGAAGCCGCCGCCGGGCTCCCAGCTCCGAGCGCCGAGATTTAAGGGCTCGTTCTGCGGGGAGCAGCTGACAGAGAAGGGGGGAGAACCTTTTAATAGTTTTCCGGAATACCCATGCGAGCTTCGCTTCCGTCCAAGGAAGTGCGTAAAGGAGTCGCCTCGCTGTTGAGGGAATCAGTTTTAATTACACAGTTCGTTGCCAGCAGCAGTGGCCATGGAGGGGCGCTACAATTCCCACGAAATTCTGGATGCCATGGGGCGATGGGGTAGGGGTAAACAAATGAACTACTGAATCAATAGAACATGGAACATGGAAAGAGTTTTCAGAACCACACACATCGCTTTGGAATGGGCAACGAATGCCACTTGTTGTTTGGTCTCTTGTTTGATTGTTTGTTCTGGACCCAAAGGTATATGCTAAACATTAGAATGCACCCAGCACCAGAGCACCCCCAATCGAACCCTAAGATGGGGCCAATTGCTCCACCATTACGACCCACGCTTATCAACCGATTTGTGACTCACTAGAGCGGATGCCGTAAACTATTCCAAGCGACACCATTAGACGATAGGTAGAGGTGCCCCCCGCAGCAGAAATACCTCCAACTATTGCAGAACTTCAGGGGCGGTCCACACAGCAGGCGAACACTGTGTCTACGAATTTCATTATTTCGATTTCCAATTCAAATTCCAGAGAGGAAAAGTGTTGGGGGGCTGGCACAAACATCCGCACAGCACCAGAAGGAAATTTGAAGTTCCCACTCCCACGATTCGGGTCAGCAAAGTCAAAGGAAAAGCGTGTGAAAAGCTTGTAGGTGGGATGACGATGACTATGACTACGATTATTCATCATCAAATGCCAAATGAGTCGAGACAAATAGATCTGTCGGCGGGGCTTCCGTTGCGTGATTCGAACACGGGAATCGTTCACCCACAAATGACTCGCTTTCCCGGCTCAAAGTGATTGATACGTTGTGGCAGGAACAGCAGCAGCAGCGGCACTGGCACTGCCAGCACATGGCATCGTGGCAATGACATTCGCCTGATCGAGGAGAACTCGTGTTGAGCACGCGTCGCATTTTCACGCTTCGTCGTCTTGTTTGGGGGTGGGGGGCTCGATGGAAAGGGAAATGGTTTTCTGTTACTATTTGGTGTTCGCTTTGTCCGTTGACAAAGTCAATGACAGGAAGTGGAATGAATCGTCTGTGCAATGCTCGCATATCCGCCTCCGCCTGCGCACACAGGATGCAGTTTACCCTCGCACCCTGTTGGTCTCTCTCTCTCTCTGTCTGTCTCTTTTTTCCAAGGAAATGCTGACACACACAAACACACACACACAGACAATTGCAGATAAATGAGGAAATGTGCGATACTTGCGCCAGTTTTAATTACATTCACGAAATATACTCATAGCTTAAGGGGCGTTTCTCTCTGTGAGCTCTTTTTGGATCTTTGCACTTTGCACCATTACCTCTGTCTCCGTCTTCGTCTCTGTCTTCTGTCTCTGTCTTGCGTTGCTACTTAGTGGCAGCTACTAAACAAACAACCACACAAAACATACATACATATGTATGTACATATGTACACTTGGGACCTGGAGACATGCCGTCTTTTGAGTGTGCAAAAGACAAACGAAACGTAAAATAAAAAAAAAATCGTAATTTGAAGTTCGTAAAAATGACGCGTTTCCTGTCATTTGGCTTTGGCGAGCACTTTAAGTGCGTAATTTGCTATCCACAAATATATGTGTATTTTTGTGTCGGTTTTGTGTCTTGTCTGCTCTGCTCTGCTCTGTCCTGCCCTGCCCTGCTCTGCTCGGTTCTGTTCTGTTCGGTTCTGTCGGCGGGTGTTTACGACGGGTATACTCTCATATGTCCCATTCCATTTCAATCTCCTTTTCCCCCATCCGCTCCCACATCTCGCATTTCCGCTTTCTCAAACAGATTCTTGGTGGTAGATTTATCATGGAGGCTGACATAATTTGCTTATTATTTACACGTTTATCATCTCCACAAATGGCATGGGAGACCTTCCTCTTTAATTTAAATTCAAATTAAATGGAGATTTACTTTTAAATTGTACTTTGCTTAGGTTTGCTCAAGCCATCCCCAAAACTGCCGAATAAAATTGCATTCTAATAGAAAAGTTTACATCTCTTGTCGGATAATTATCGTTCTGTTTATAATTCGTGTAAATGCGCTGTAAACATGATTAAATGCAAAATATTGCTGTCTGTTTTCTTGGCTAGATTTCAAGGCAACAAACTCGTTCATTCATCGGAGTGTAGTCGGAGTGTAGCCAGCAAAACATGCGATGCAAAAACAGCAGACGACAGATGATAATCTGCTGAATATTGTTAAAAATAAACATTTTTGCTCAGCCACAGCCACAGCCACAGTCGCAGTCGCAGTCAAGCAACCCAACCGGATTCCATTTATGCACATGTTGCTGTTGCTGCTGCTGCTGCTGCTGCCTGCTGTTCTTGTTGCTGTTGCTGTTGTGACGTATGTTTGCTGATATTACAAATCATGTAACGCCATTGAGGCGGCTGCGTCTGCGTTTGCGGTTTTGGCGGCGGGATCGGCATCGGCATCGGGATCGCCGTCTGCCCGACGTCTGCATACTGACAGTCCCCGTCGCTTGTCTCCCATTCATCATTTCCCCATCAGTGCCACAGCTCAGCAGTGGCTGGCCCCCAGTGCGTTGTCGTGATGGACGGATGTGTGACGACTTTCGGTCTTGTTGTCGCTGATGCGTTCAACAGAATACTCGCATGTACAGCCAAATGGCGCCAAATGCATCTCGGAATAGCCTCGCGGAGTCTTGCAAGTTGTTTAGTGGGTGAGTACGTACGGGTAAATTAGAGGAGGGACTGCGACTGCGACTGGCGTTCACGCCTCGCACGTGTCAAGGTGAAGTGAGGCATGCAGCAGGAAGTCAGCCCCCAGAGGGGGAAACAGACGCCTGATAAGACGGTCATAGAGGGAAGGCGTTCAAGTCAGTCAGCGGTTTGTCATTTCCTTTCGGGACTGGACTGGAGCTGGCAGCAAAGGTGAGTGAGTCAGCTGGGAAATTAATTAAGGCGGTTCGAGCTGCGGGACCAGGTGCACATTCGCTCTGTCCTGCAGCTGCAAAGATTACAGGCAATGTGTGAGTGTGGCTGTGTGGTTCCCTGCACACCCTCCCTTTCTTTGTAGGACTCCATCCCCATCCCTCTGCGCACATCCTTTGCGCATGCGCGCGCATTCAATAAGGAGCAGAAGCAGAACAGAACGGAGTCGAGTGCCGGAGAGCCGCAGAGCCACAGAAGAGGGTAACAATCGAGCTGAATGCATCTTTATCGACTTGGCCACAAAAATTTCTTTTGCAGCTGCCGTCTTGGCATTTTAAGTGTCGCTTTGCTGTTGTGTGTGGGGCACTGGTAGTGGTGGTGTCTGCCTCGTTGCGGTTATTCTCGCTTCTCAACGGTTCTCTCTTCATTCTCTTTCTCTACAGCTCTTAATGCCAAACCGTTCTGGATAGAGAGGGATTTTTTGTTTTGCTACTACAAATGTTTTGGCTTGAAATAAAGACTAAAGCAGCTTAACTTTGAGTAAACCCCTAAGATGGGTCTTAACTTGTACGAGAGCATCATTATGTTGCTGCATTTTCAGAGAAATCTCCTAGACAGACTTCTGATCATTAGCTGTAGATTTTCAGCCTAAAAGAAAGTGTTTCAAATCTTAACTAGTTCGTGGCCTCACAGACCTTCAATTTAAGACCTTCCATTAACCTTTAGTGTTGACCTTAACTTATTTGTACTAATCCCCAAAATCATTTCAAATTTCCATTAACTTTGAATATTTTGAATATTTGTCCCAGGGCCCTAGGAGCACATCTTTAGAGGTCAATTAGGCAAAGTCCCGACCCAAGATCGCTTTTTGTTCAGTTTTGAATGCAAGCCAGCAAGCCACCAACAACATGCTGGCTAATGGATTGAACCTTCAAATCGATTTTTGGGTATTTTCTGTTTT
Source organism: Drosophila obscura (assembly GCF_018151105.1). Taxonomy (NCBI): domain Eukaryota; kingdom Metazoa; phylum Arthropoda; class Insecta; order Diptera; family Drosophilidae; genus Drosophila; species Drosophila obscura. The sequence goes on along the minus strand of NW_024542774.1, from coordinate 6,793,447 downwards.
CTGTTTTGTTTTTGGATTGGGTTGGAGTGCTAACGAGGGCCATAAACGAAGCTTGACTCTGCCTAAAAATATGTAAACCCAACTTACCTTGATCGAAAATGAACGTGTGGTTAATCCAACAATAGTTTGTTTTGGAAATCTGCTTCGCTTGTGGCGTTTTTTTTTGTATTGGAATTAGCGAGATTATTATTTTTTATATATGTATATATTTGAGTTATCTGTTTGGTTGATGGAAACTTCCTGCTTGGAATTTGTATATGTTTGATATGTGTATGTATGTGTATATTTTTAGAAATTGCACTTTTTGTCGCTTGTTTTGGCTTTCGCTTCCAGCGCTCTCTCTCTCTCTCTCTCTGCGTTTCGTATTGTATCTCTCGGATACGTTTCACAACTTTTGCAGCAAGTAACGTATTTTGCACGCTTTGAACTACTTTTTCTAATTCGCTTTTGGCTTGAGTTTTGAAAGGTTTTTTTTTCTTTTGTTGTTGTTGCTGCTGCTGCTGCAATTTGCTTCGTTTTTCACTTAACACGAATTGTGGTTTTGATTTTTGGGTGGTAAATCCAGTTTGCCAAACTGCAATGCAACGCAGTGTGTGAGGCTACGAGTATCTTCGTATCTGGCGGATGAGTAATGCGCTCGCTCGTCTCGTACTTTGTTGTGTATCTGTATTGTGTATCTACGTTCTGTTCGCGCGCACTCAACGTTTTCGACTGATAGCGATCGTGCCTGTGCAGCGAGTTTTGTTGCCTCGGTTTCGTCTCTCTCTCTCTCTGTGCGCAAGCAACCCTCTCTTGCTCTCACTTTAGGTTTGCTCTCTCTCTCTCTCTCTCTCTCTCGCGCTCTGTGTGTGTCTCCCAGCTGTTTTGGCCCGCCAGCTGTGGACATATTAGTAGATCTTTTGGTATCTGGCAGCCAGCACGATGCTCGACCCGCATTTCTGTCTCCGACTGCTAAGCTGATTGAGTCAACATTTCTGAGGTCGGAGGTGAATGAAAAGGTTCCAGAGATCGAATAGGGTCCACAGGATGGGGTTGTGCATCGGAAATGTGGGCTGACAAAGGGAGTCAATATGGAAATTCAGTGTGAGAGTGGATTATCCCTTTCATGCTCACCAACCCTGTGCTGCTGTCATCGATTGTTTATTAGCTTTCAACTTCAAATACCCATGTTTCCCCCATTAGCAGACAACTCTTCGTGGTGGACCTTTGACTTGTCACCCAATTTATTCCAAATTTCCATTAACATTTTCCATCAATTTATCATTTTACACTTCGTTACCAAAAACCGAAACATGTGTACAGGAATAGGGAATAGGGCGAATGGAATTACTTTCAATTATGCCTGCAATATAATTTAGGAATATCTCAAAATTAAATTTAACGCTCCTCTGTTTCTTTAGAATGTTCCCTCAACCTTCTTTCGAGCGTGCACTGTATACATAGGCACTGTGCACATATTAATAATGCACTCGTACACTCATCTATCTACTCATACTCACTTATTCATGCGCTCACTGATTCATTAATTTTTGGACGAATTTTCCCCGCTGACTAATTACGCAGCCAACGATCATTGCGCTTCCCTGGACTCGGAGTAATTACAGGAAATCCTTTTTCCTGCCACGCATTGAAAGCATTTCAATGTAAATGATTCCAGGCCTGGCGGCTTCCTCTCTTTTTCGGAGTGACAGCCGCAGGATCGAAGCAGTCTGACACGCATGCCAAGGCGAGGTCCTCCGAGGATCGCAGCAGATCGTAGCATATGGTCTGCGGCCAGACATGAACATGTGACCTGGCTGTCAAGTGCGTGTATACCCTGAATCCTTTGGCCCCTCGCATGTCATAGGCAAAGCGTGAAGTGAGATGATGACTCGGGTTACGACAGTACTTCTTTGGAAATGGCATCGAATCGATCGAGTTCCAGGATAACGCCCACGACGGGCACGCGCATACGTGAGGACAGGCAACGCAGCGCTGCACTCAAGATGGTCCTGCACTCGAATTGCAGCACAGCTGTGGCAGCCTCCACCTTTGAAGCGGTGTCCTGTTGCGATCTCAAGTGCATCTAATGGCTTGTTTATCAGCGGTTGTCGATCTTCGGGCAAATAAATTGAGTTTTTCCTGCGTGTGCGCCAGCGCCTTTTTATTTTGTACCTAATTGATTTCGGCGTCGCTCTAATCATTTCTAATTGCAATGCTTAGGACTGCTTCCAGGCAGAGGATAAGCATGCCGTTACTGGCTCATCCTGTCCCCATAGGATGTCCAGCAGCTGCCGTGCATTCAATAAGAAGATAAGAAAGATATGAAATGTTGCAGTTCCACCCATGTGTAGTTTATATGTATATTTCATTCATATGTTTCTTATGCCACATAATTTGCATTGTTTATGGTCTCTACGATCCACGGAATATAGTTTCTAACATTCGTGAATACACTGACGCCCTTGCATGGGATCTCGCCATAGCTGACAATCGCGAACTGAACGTTATAGGCGACAAGTTCATAGCTTACTGTGGCAACCAATGGGCCCCCAGAGTCGCCCGCACACGAATGGCGAGCAGGATCCCCCGCACAGATGTGCCTCTGATTGACATCATAGCCAATGTCAGCCCGGCAGCTGAATCGTTCGATCTGCGAGACATTTGCAGTCTGGAGAACGGGGCTTATCAAATCCGTTTCGGTCTTGCCCCAGCCGGCCACAGAAAACTGTTCAATGGAGTCTACATAACGCTGCCATGTGTGAGTGGTGTCCAACAGCAGACAGATCGGCATGATGTTTCCTACAAGAAAAATGGGTTTCAATATACGAGCATGATATAGGATATAGACATTCATTGGGGTATACTTTGCGCCACCACATTCCTTGAGAGTTTAATGAGAGCTATATCAAAGTGAAAGATAGTCGTGTAGTAAGGATGCGGATGGAAGGACTCGACGTCAAAGTCTTCAAACCGAGCACAACCTTGTTGCCGGCAATCTGTCTGGGTCCTGGCATCGTATTCGCCCAGTCGCACCACTCTGCGGCCAAAAGAAAAGCGATTAAGGTATCTATTGTGGGTGTATCCAAAAGATAGAATTTACATATGATCCCGATATCTTATACAATGCGCAGCAGTGAGAACGAAGCCTGAAATGAATGAATAAATGAAAAAATAAATAATTAAATAAATGCAGGCTTCAGTTAAATATTCAAAAAAATACAAACGATAAGTGATTAGTGATCCGGCGCAAATAAATTTCCCATTTCTATGCAGATATGACATCCATGGTGTCGAGAACAGTTCAGCATCCTCGCCACCTATCGTTCTGAAGCGGCTCATCCTCTTTGAACTGCAGCTAGGTTCGAGCAATCGCAGTGATCCATAAACGTGGCATGCCACTAAAACTAGCATCAAAGTCCCTGCGTGCTTCATCGCGGTGGAACAAGAATGAGACTGGTGGAATCGATGCGAAAAAATGAGCTTTTTATGTATGTGCATTTTGCGAATATCAATTCTACTGAATGGTTTAATATGTTCTGAGAACCTACAAAATCGAAAGCACCAGATAACCTTAGCACATTATGAGCTTCCCCTTAGAGGCGGTGTCATGTTCAGCTGACATGCGTCTACATAAAAATAAATAGAGTGCATCCTGCGTGTGCTCCATTTTTGTAACTAATTGATTTCGAGGACAGAGGATAAACACAGATACAAATGCAGCTACGCTGGCTCTAATCCCAGGCTTATCCCGTCCACATACGTATGCCTAGCAGCTGCCATGCATCCAATTGCATTCTCCGAGTGTATATGCATCTATTGTCTGGGCAGGAATCGGCATTTGAATCTACACACACACACACACACACATCTCTCGATAAGAATCGCCTCGGACAGGATGTGCAATGAGAATTGCCAAAAAGGAGAGAGGATGTTTTCTTAGGTCCCCACGAACGGACCTCGTACGTGACTCTGTGAGGTAATTGCTGTGTGTTCGGTTCGTATGATAATTGCCCAAAGGAATGCCCGGTGAGGAATGCTCCTCGACTATTTGCTTAGTTTTTGTTGTTTTTCAATTAGGTTCGTGTTTGCGCATAAATAGAGTTGCACCAAGGGAAGGGAAGTAATCCCCGTCACGTGAAGCGATCAGAGGCGATGGTTAATTTACACTTTACACTTTACATACATCTGGCGGATGGCTGAGATATTGCAGCTGGAGGAACTCTTTGGGATGGGATGCAGCGTGTGCCTTGAAAATATATTAAATTCCCAAAAATATCTGTCTACTTTTGGATACCCATTCCTTGGGGTTGGTCTCGCCAACTATTTATAGAGCATCGATGCAGCGCCCCTCGAAGTAGACTAAACGATTTACGAGCCAGAGGTCTGTAAATATATTCGAAATATCCTCTGGACATGTTTCACGTACCCCAAAAGTCATTAAAGATCAACAAAAATATACAAAAAGAGCACCAAAGAGACAGAGGGACAGAGGGATAGAGGGAGTGGTGAGCGTAGTGGCGGTGCTGGTGCTGCTGGTGGTGGTGGTGGTGGTGCAGAGCGAAGTAAATTTAACGATCGCATTTGGGGGATTTCCCCGCTCCAGACAGACACACATACCAACATACTAAAATAATCCTAGGCAGCTTCTGGTTCGTGCTCGGCGTTTTATTGGCACTTTCCCCAGACTATAAATCAATAAACAGATTGTGTGGCATCTTCCGTCATAAAGTTTTCAACGTTTTGCCCTCCTCTTCGTAGAATTTCGTCTGCCAGGGAGGCGGAACAGCTGTCGATCTTTCCTGGGTTTTCTCTCTCTCCACTGAAATCGTATTATTCGCTGTCTCTCTCCCTCACTCATTGGCTGTTCCGCAAAACGCCTAAATCAATCGGAAAAAATAATAATAAAATCCCAAATGAAGTAACCGTAAATAAAAAAAAGCTGAGAAAAAAAAAGAAGAGAGCCGCTCGTAAAGATCGCATCCGAAATGCCACACAGCATACAGCAGAAGATGGGTATACATACGTATACCAGGAGGCAGGGCAAGGCAAGGCAGGGCAGGGCAGGGCAGGGCAGAGGCAGAGACAGATCCGAGCACCGGAGCGTAGAAGACAATAGAGAAAATAACAACAAGCCGCAGCAGACTTCCGCTTTCGTTTCATAAATTCGGATTAAGGCATTTCCCAGTGATAACAATGAAAGTACATAAAGAGAACGACAACGAAGACGACGACGACGACGACGACGGTGAAGAAATGCTCCGTGAATCTGATTAACGGGGCGGCAACAATGAGAACTTACAAAACGTGTCACGTAAATGGTTTATGCACCATCCATTCCAGGCATTCGGGGGCAGCAGCACAGCAGCAGTACAGTAAAGTAAAGTAAAGTAAACCCACAAAACATGACCCAGAACAATCGGCATAGACAAACACCACCACCACACCACAAGCTCAGTGAATTGTCTCTGGAGGGAAATCTCAAATGAGGCGACGGCTTTTTGTTAGTTAAACTACTTAAACAGATCTCTTGTGGGATTGTGGAATGATTGTAGGTAGGCACGGAAGTGGATGCTGGCAGGGAGTTACGAAATTACGGGATTACTCGAGGGGTTAAACTAAATATTTGTTTATATACCTAATTATATGCCAAAGGGAAACAGAAGCTAACAAATGATAAATAAATAAATCCGATAGATGCATGTTCCCCACCAATTTCAGAAATTAATACGGTAAAGAATTAATTTATAGCATCAGTTAATCGTAGCCGACAAACACAGATTTATATTCAATGAATGCTGCGATTCTCGCATCCGACAGATGCATTTGACATAATCTGGAAAATACAAAATAGATAGGTCAAAAGACAAACACAATCCGCAAATGCCTTTATCATGCAAACTAAACAACTGACAGATACATTTTGGCAAACACAATTACAACAATGCTTAGATGCCATCGAGAGACCGTAAATGCTCGCATCCGTTGGATCGCTCGATGCATTTGGCAAATATTTGAGACCAGACAATTGCATTTCCTGCCTTCGCATACAACACATGGGATTAATATTCTGCCACAGGAGCGTTGCCCAGGACCCGGGACGGGTATCATCTGTTGCTGTTGCTGTTGCTGCCGCTGCTGCTGTTGCTGCTGCTGCTGCTGCTGATGAGCGGAAGCGAAGGAAAGGCGCGTTCTCTGTACACAAACAGAGGCACCAACACAACACAAAAACAAGGAAAAGGATGTCCTGCTGTGTGTGTGCGAGGAAAAGTGCGTGCACAGCAATTAACATTTTCCGCTTGTCCCTTCAGCCTCGACAGCCTCTCTGCAGGACATGTGGCCAGGAGCCAGTGGCAACAGCAGCAGCAGCAGCAGGAGGGGGCACACCAAATTAGAGTCTCATTTCGATTCAGTGTGAAAGGCAGCAGCAGCAGCACAGGAAGCGAGTCCGCTCATTGTCCGCTCACGTCCCCTCCGCTCACGGACAGGTACAACTCCCCAAAATATTGTCGGTGATTAGTGACTTTCGGTGCAAGTCGATGAGGAAACGCCTGCGGCGTTAATTGTTTGTCCCAGCTCTGTGTCCCTGTTTGATTTGCACCGCTCTCTAAGCGGGTTGAGGCTAATCTGGGCCACAGGAAGCGGAAACAACAGCGAGAGACGGAACACGGACGCTGGAAGCCGGAAGAAGGAGCAAGGAAGGAACAGGAAGATCAGACCCTGACCCCTTGAATTAGTTTGAATTTTGCCGGTTTATTGCCAATGTGAGTGATCCCAAAAAGGAAATGGGTAGAAAATATTCAAAATTTTGAGTGTAAAACTATAAGCCACTGTCGCGTCTGAGGGAAATTATGCATTATGGGATCGGGCTGGGGAGGGTTGGGGTGGGGTGGGGGTGGGGTGAGGGTTTTTATCAGTCACGTTTCTCGATCCCGGATAATGCATATTTTGCCGGAGGCAGCGATGGAACTGTCTGCCACTTCTTTGCGGCCCGACGGCGATCCTTCGATCTCTTTCGATTTTTCTTTGGCGGCTGCACTTTTCTGCCCTCGGTTAGGTCCACGTAGGGACTCTGGTGGAGCGTCACCCCGGCAGCCGTGCGCACCAGACTCCGTCGCGTATCGGCGCCGGTGAGCAGATAGTTGACTGGGAACTGCAGCATTCCCGGCCGATAATGGGCGATGGGGCTGAGGCCGAGGAGTCCGATCTTGTACCGGACATTGCCAGCGCCGCCCAGCTTGCGCGCCGAGCCGCCCATACAACCGGCACAGCCCGCTGCAGATTTATTTGGTTTGCTGGTGTTGGGTCTTTCATTCTGAATGTCATCCGTGTCCACCTTCTGCCACTTCCGTCCGCTGTCCACGACCTTGCCCGCATTGCACTGGAAGCAGCGCGCGTTCTTGACGGCCGCGTCGCGCTCACGCCGCTTGCTGGTGGCATCTCCGCCGCCGCGCTTGTGGCAGGGTCCTTTGCAGTGCGATTTGCAGCCCTTGCTGCAGTTGTGGGGCGGCTTGCTGCACCGGCCCACGCAGTCGTGCTTGCAGCGATTCTTCTCGCAGTTGGGCAGGAAGAAAGGTGCCGCCTCGCTGCCATGGGCTAGATAGTTGGACGACCTACTCCTGCCCAGTTCATGCAGACTTTCACGTGGAGTGTGCGTGTGGGTTTGCGACGGGGATGGCATGGTGCTCTGTGCGGGAGTCGGCAAGGCTGTATGATTGGCGGTGTGCGGGCCGTTGAACTCCGATGTGGCACGGCTCAGTGCGAAATCGTCTTTGCTGGCCTGATTCTGCACCATGGTGGCGGAGCCAGAGGCCACTCTCTGGCGGTTCTTGCCTCTTTTGATCTTAATGTAGTCCGCATTGGAGGGTCCTTTCTTCTTGCTGTAGCTGGAGTATGGCCGGTGTTTTTTCTTCTTCTTCGGTTCCTCCGAGAGCCCTATGAAGATCTCCAGGGCCTGTTTGAGTAGGGCGGACAGATCAGTTTTGCAACACTTTCGGGCGCAATCAGCCCCGCAGGTGGCGTCACATTCCGTCTGTTTCGACTTGCACTCGCAGGAGGGGCAATTGCAATCGCAATTGCAGCATTTATTCTCGCCATTCCCGCCACCGCCGCCGCCTGTTTTACACTCGTTGGGGCAGCATTGACAGGTGCAGGTGCGGGATTTACATGCGCAGGATCCTGGGGCAGGCGCTTTGGCTGGACAGGAGCCCATGTCGCATGAGCTGCGGCTCCCATCCATGTAGCCTACAAACAGATGGACAGACAGAGAGGGTGAAGTCCTTCTGTGTGGGGGCATGTCACTCACCATCCATGTCCATGCTGTAGCCATCATCGTAGTCCATGTTCCTATTGTACTGCTGCTGGCTGCCTCGATTGAAGTCCACCATCTCGTAGTCAATGTATCCGCTGAGCGGATTGTTGTAGCTGTTGTAGTTGCTGTATCCTGGTGGCGGAGGCCCAAGAGTCGCATGCCCCTGGCCCGGCTCCTGGCCATGACCCCCGCTCCGGGAGATGGCCGTGGTGAGCTGATCGATGAGCGCATTATTGTCACAGTCCTGCAGCACAATGATGTTCAGTGGCGCCGCACTATTGGGGTCAGCCAATATCTGCTGTACCTGCTGCTGGGCCTGCTGCTGTGGCTGCTGCGGCGACCACGACGGGCCGCTGTTAATCGGCACCCATTGTCCAGCTTGCTGCTGTGGCGCCTGCTGTGGCGCCACTTGTATCGTCTGTTGTGGCGCCTGTTGTGGCGCCAGTTGTGGCGCCAGTTGTCCACTCTGTTGGGACGGCCGCAGTCCAGACGGACGCGGACATTCGCAGTTATTCCCCGATGGCTGACGCATATCACATTCTGTTGGCGGTGACTTTGACTTGCGACAGCCCCATGCCTGCTGCACCGGCGGCAGGGGCATTGGCAGTGGGGTGACTGAATAGGGAAACGAGGGATACCCAAATACCTGGGCCGAATACGGCTGATACAGCGACTGCGCTGGTGTCTGATAATAGGGTGCCGTCTCTCCACGCTGCGAAAAGTACTTTCCCATGGCGTCATGGATCCTGGAGTTGCACTCCTTGCACAGTCCGCCACACAGCCCGTCGACGCCCTGATCGTCTCCGTTGCGGCTCTGGCAGAGCGGGCAGGTGCCGCCTGCGCGCCGACGCTGTGCTTCAGCCGGCGCACTCTGGCGCAGGGGACAGCTGTCGGCAGTGTCGTCCGTGCCTTTGCAATTCCCCATGCAGGCGCTTGTCTTGCGGGGACACTTGCACCTGCCACAGGGCGACACGGTGTAATCCTTGCACTGATTGCAGTTCCGGAGGACAAAGATGCGCTCGTTGCCGGACTCGGGGGGGCTGCCCTTGAGGCAGCCCTTTTTCGGCGTTGCTTGTGCATTGGCCGATTCATTCCCGGCCGATGACCGAGGATCATCCGAGGCACTGTCGACGTCCTGCGTCCTGGAGGAGTCCGTCTGGGTGCATTCGTCGACTTCTTCATTGCGGGGGCTGAGGAAGTCCCAGGAGTGGCCCATATTTTTGTCGTTTCCGAAAGGTTCCATTTGTGAATTTTGTATGCGGCAACTGTTTGTCGTTTGACGCGTAGCTCCCGACTCCCGTGGCTGCTAGGTTTTGGATTTCCACTTCTTCATGTAGCTGCCAAACAGCCGGCGCCAGCTCCATCCGCCCGGACTCTTGATGTTGGGGCCGCCGAAGATGTACCCCTGGTAGCTTTGCAGCATTCCCGGCCACCTCGTCGTGGCGAGCAGCGACTCGGAGTCGGGATTCAGCACCAAGCCGCGTCGGGTGTTGGCTCGCAAATGGCTAATCGGTTCCCTGCGATACACGGGTCCCCGGCTGCTCTCGTTCAGATGCTCCAGCGACTCGCGGACTGTCAAAAAGCTGCCGCGATAGAAGGCAGCCGGTCCCCTATTCTCGGGAACAGGGACAGCCTCCTCGGCTGGTGCTCGTGTTGACGGCTGCATTGATTGTGGCCGTTGGGCGGCCCTTGGGTTTTGCGTGCGTGGCAAGATTGCCTCATGATGTGGTGGCGGCCTGCTGTCACGTCGATCTTCATTTTGTGGACTGGGTGGAGCTGCTGGCTCGCGATGTTGTGGCCTGGCGGTAGCTTGATCTTCATTTTGTGTCCTCCTAGGACCTGCCTCCTGGTACTGTGGCTTGCTGGCAGCACGATTCACGTTTGCTGGTGGCCACATAAGAGCTGCACCCTGATTTTGTGGATTGCTGGCGGCTCGATCATCATCTTGTTGCCGACTGTATGCTGCTTCTGGATGTTGTGGCCTGTTGGGGCTTCGCGCTTGATTTGGTGGCCTGGTATAAGTTGCTTCAGGATTCTGTGGCCAGCTAGAAAGAGGCTTCTCTTTTGCTGGTTGACTTGTGAGTCGTTGTGGCTTCGACGGGATGGGTGTGCTCGGTGGGAAGGTTCGGGCTAGTTCGGATCTGGGATCTACTGGGATCGGACGTACAAAACCGGGAAACGATTGATTGACTGAAGTGGGTAGCACTCGGCTTTCAAGGTGATTCGGACTGGCATATTGTCGTTGCTGTTGGGCACGATGTGCCTGTGCCTGTGGCTGCTGGGAGTATCGTGCCTGTGGCTGTGGCTGTGACTGTAACTGTGCCTGTGGCTGTGCCAGTGGCTGTGCCTGTGGCTGTGCCTGTACCAGCGGCTGCTGAGGGAATCGTAGTGCCTTCGGCTGGCTCTGAGGCAAACGACTTGGACTAGCAGCGCCACTTCGTCCCTGATTGGATTGTCGGTGAGCCGAGGGCTCGCGTCGCTCCGGTGCCAAAGCTGTGGAGAGAAACGAGACCGAAAAGCTGACAGAGATTCAATCGGTGCCATGGCTGGTACGAACTCACTTTGCCTTGGGACAGAGGTACTATGCTGATGCCTTTGAGGCAGCATGTACGGTGCCTCAGCAACGGTTGTCGGCCTGGTTCGGGTTCTGCTGCGATTTCTGGGCACTCCGGCTGATTCGTTTCTTCCGCCCTTACAACGTAGCGTCCGGGTCCTGGGCCCAGGTGTTTCATAGCAAATGCGTAGGAGGCAGGGTTGTGGCACTGCCGGAAAATGGCTGCTCTTGCGTGATCGGCGCACCCGTCGTATAGGATACGGCGGTCCCAAAGATCTATAAATGGTCGTTGGCTTTTTCTAGTGGGGGGAAGAACGAAAAGCTGATAGCTGAGGGAAGACGCTGAGGGAATCTCCCAATGCTTGGGGCTTACCGTTTGGGCATTCGGCAGAATGACCAGTTTTCCATATGCGGCACTCCCTGCAGTCGGTCGCTTGGGTTGCACGCGGCAGACCAGGCGGATGCAGGCCCGCTTTGGCTTTGGCGGCGCACATCCCAGTTGGTCGCAAACGGGACATGTCTTGGTGGTTCTCTCCTTGTTGGACCAGCTGCTGTGCGCCTCTGTCCCGTTCTCCGGATAGCCGTAGTGATGAATGTTCTCCTGCCACTCCATCATCGTCTCGTCGGAGGCCTGGTACTGAAATTTCCTGGCCCTAGTCTCATCTGGATAGCCGTTATTATCGGTGTATTCCTCCAGCTGTTCAGAGCATGGACGGCACACGGCCAAGGGATTCCTGCCGTGTATGCCCCCCCCACACCTGGCTGATCGTTTGTGCTTGTGCCTGTTTGTCCAGTTTTGCTCGTACTTCTCGAAATACTCCTCGTGGGGCAGAATGTCGTCCATTTGAGAGCTGGCCTGGCATACGGCCAGGGGATTCCTCTTCAGTATCTTCTTAATTGGCTTTGTGGCAATGTAATCCGTTGGCCGCCTCTTCGAGGGATTCCCTTTCGATGTCGAGCAGGAGCAAGCAGATTTCCCTGCAGACTTTCCACTGGCGGCCACTGACCGTTGGGAGCGAACTGCAAACGGGCGGCGGGATCGGGCTTTGGTCCGCACAGCTACTGGCGGAGGAGAACGATTATCTCGGCTACGGCTACGGCTCCGACATCGCGGACATCGGTCGGAGCACACATAGCCCTTTTTGTGCTCGGGGGTATTCCGTTTTGTGGTGGGGGTGGGGATGGCCGCCTTGGTGCATTGGCACTTCTGGACGGGTGTCGCGGCAGGTACACTGATTTTAACAACTTTCCTTTTTCTCTTCTTGCTCGTGGACCTGTAGTTGAGGGGATCAAAGTAGAGCGGATCGTTGCCGTCTCTGCGTCTGATCCCCGTACCCGACTTGATCTCTCTGCTGGGCTTCGTTTTCGAAGTGCCTTTGAACTGGCGATACTCCATGTAATGGGACTTGCCCTTCGCGTCGTTGTCCTGGCTTTTCCTCCCTGTGGCATCTTTCTCCGCAGGCGATTGCTGCTCCATTGGCTCACTGCCTTCGATCCAGTTGTACTCCTCGCTATTTTCCATGTGGCCTGTAGGAGCCGTCTCTGTAGGAGGCGGCGCGTCGACGCGTGGATCATCCTCTATTGTCGCGGTGCACGGGTAGCAAGAACACGGTTGCTGATTGTTGGGTTCGGTGCTTCTGATCCTGTTGTTATCCATGGCGTATGCATTGTGTGGAGGTAGTTTCGCAAGGGCTGGTCCAAGCCCCAAATCAGACGCATTTGTGTAGAAAGGACACGTAACGCACCCAGGCTCCTGCTCCACCTGCTGCTGGAATTGTGGCGACCGATGAGACCAGTGTTGTCCCCGATAGTACTCGTTGTTGCCGCCTTCAAGGCGAGGCTGATGGCTCAGCATCCAGGACAGGCTCAACAGACAATAGCTGCGATCATTGAGTTCGGATTTAGATGCCATTGCGAAAGTTTTTGCTGCTGTATTCCAGAGGGATATTCCTGGCTGCCTGTGCTCTTGCCACACGACTCGTTCTGGCTGCTATTAGGTGGAGGTGGAGAGACGCCCCAAGACTACCATTGCATTTGTCTTCTGGCTGCTGTTACACCCGTGATACACCCGTTCATCATCCAATTCAATGGGACTGTGAATTTGTAGGAGCTGTTGTGTAAAGTGAACAAAAAATGAATGAGTCTCTGCAAACTGACAGTAAAGGGAGAGCTTATCTGCTCTATGGGTGGGGAGTTGCTATGGGGCATACTTTGGGCCTTTATTTCACTACAAATTTCTGGAATCTCCTCCAGAATCAGGCCATAGACAAAAAGCCTGGGGCACAGTTTCGTCCCAAGGGGGAGCATGCAAATCAATGACTTGGACTTTGTCTATGGTCTGTCTTGGACATAACAAATGGACGCATACTCGCTCTACGATACAAAAACGCCACACAATGACGATGCAGCAAGGATGCCCAGCTTCTGATTCCTAGAAATGGTGTCGCATCGCACTGTTCATCATGGGGTACATCATGCAACTTGCAGTGGCCAGCGGAATCTTTTCCCACTGTCGCTGGGCATGCAGCTGCTGCTGGACCGTGCTGATGGATCGCTGGCGTCGTTTCTGGGCGGGCGGCTTGGCTGTCGATCGGGGGCGCTGCAGACGCGTCTGGGGCTTGGACATATCCGGCTTCGGCCAGTGCAGGGGTCGGCGCAGGACTTGGTTAGGTGGGGGCATGGGATATGGGTAGGCGAGCTCCTTGATGCGGCTGACTGAACGCCGCTTCCGCTTGCGGCGCATAGGCTTGCATTGCTCCTCCTGAAAGAGTCTGTAGCAATGATTGGCGTAGTCATCTTGCTGGTTATGGTTGTGGCTCTCGTCCAGAGTCTGGTTGGGGTTGTGGCTCTCACACGAGATCTGGTTGTGGCTGTGGCTCGCAGCCAGGATATCTGGTGACTCCGTTTCCAACTTCGGCGTGCTGTACTCCTGATCATCATTATCATCGTCAGAGTTGACCATCAGATAGACGGAGTATTGCTTCTTTTTCTTCATTTTCTTCTTTTGGCGTAGATCGGAGCCGTAACCCGCCATCATGCGTTGCTCTTCGCATGTCTCACTCTCCGGCTGGTCATCCTCCTCCTCCTCCAGGGGACTACACATCTGACCCACCAGCTGCATAAGGGACTGCCAAACGACGCTGCCATCCTGCAGCTCCGGGTTTTGCAGCAGTTGATTGATATTCACCTTACGGATACGGTCCTTCTTGCCCACCGAATCGGGTGCTTGGCCGCTGATACCTTCGTGAACATCCAGGCTGGAGCGCTTTTCCCTTGCTGGGCATTCCGCCTGCTCGGGCTTTAGGGAGGTCTGGCTATGGTGTGGGGTCTTGGGCACTAATCTGCTTCGCCTGGCACTCTCTACGCAGGGTTTTGGAGTCCTGAGTGTGTCCCTGCTTTTCTCTTTGGTGAGGGTGCTGGTGCTGGTGCCGGAGTCGGCACCATGGTGGTCGCCCAGTAGTCTGGACGACCTCTTTCCCTTTCGCTTGGATTTCTCTGGCTCGGTTTTACTTAGGATTCTCTCCACCTTAGGCCACTCTGGGGGTCGTGGTGGCTCCCTATTGAGGGATCCTGCTTTCGATCCTGCTTTCGAGCTTACCTTGGAGCTTTTCTTGGGCTTGACCGCTGTATCCCCCGCATTTGGTGGCTCAAGTATAAACGATCCCGAATCGGAATCCGTCCCTTCCGAAACTGAACTCCGATGATCGTAGGAATCTATAAAATTGTTGACGAATTTCCCGAAATTAAAGGTACAAGGACTCTGTTGTTGCTGTGGCAACTTCACTGACGCTGGTGGATGTTGCTCATGGGCGGGCTGATGTTTCCGCTGATATCCTTGGGGCTGATCTCTCTGCGGTTCCTTCTTCTGCTGGCTGATACGCCTATTCCCACCAGGCTTAGCTAACGGGTTTGGCTTGCCAGGAGCCAGCACCCGCTCGTGAAGCTTGCCATCCATTCCATTCATCGCATGGATTGTCACCCGCTTCATTTTCTTGGCATGCAACTCGGTGGGTACGTTCTGGCCCCCCTCCGGACGCTCTGCGTTCTTTAGTATACCCACGGGGGTGTTCACCTGTGACGGCTGGGGCGACAGGTGGAACTCCTGCAGTTTCTGCAGCTGCAACTGCTTCTGATGTAACTCCTCTTGCTGCTGCTCAATGCGACTGGCGGCCGCTGCGAAACGAGAGGACTCCGTCTCGAAGTAGCACACAGGAACCTCCGACTGGCAGCCAGGACACTCGATGATGTTCAGAGAGCTGGCAGAGTTTTGGTGCTGCTGGGCCATGGCTGCACCTATCTGGTAGTCTCCCCAAGATGAGGATTTCATTGGCCTACAATTGGTGGCGACAGGAGGATGACTGAGCCTGGGTGCCTCCCACTGAGCTCCGCCCCACGTCGGCGGATAACCTAGCTGAAGCTGCGCTGGGGCATGCTGCTGTTGCTGTTGCTGCTGCCTCACATAGTTGGCCTGAACCATGCGCATGCTCTTGGGCTGTGGCACGTTCACAATCTCCGTGGGTGACCACATCAGCTGGCGACGCAGCCGGGTCAGACGGCGACTGCTCGGTTCCGGTGTTGCCACCACAGCCATGCGTGGCACGGCGCCCGACAACTTGCTCCAGCACATGTTATGCCAGTAATCGGCCATCGATGCGACCTGCTGCGGCTGCCGTGCGGGGGCACGAAAGCTACTGCCCTGCGACATCAGTTGCTGGTAGGCAGGAAGAGAAAGCTGCTTCCCGACGCCGACAACCTTGCGCCTCACCATTTTGTGGTCGGGGATCTGGGGTGGATTTGACTATGGATTTTGGTTGTATTTTTGTTTGCTAGATTTTGTACTTTTGCTATGAAAATTGCTACTTGAAAATTTTTTGAAGGATAATTAATATGGGAAAAACTGTGACAGTGAACGAAAATAAAACTCCCCACTACTAACGCCCCCACCTAAACACGGAAACGCGCAGCCTCCCCAAAGACGCACGGAAAACTTTCAACTGACGTCACGCGATGGTACGTTTTTGTATTCCTTTTCGCATCCCTATCTATCCCATCCCTCCATTCTCGCTCTGCTGTAGTAGATTTCCCGGCATCTTTTCATTCAGGAAGTCGGTGGTCCAATTGGAAGTTTCATTCATTAGTAGCGCACTTCCAGGCCACTTCCAGTATGATTCCTTGACTCCTCTCCGGACGCAGTGCGTGTTCCAGTGTGCGCAGGAAATGTAGAGAACGTTAGAAATGGCGGCGGCAAATTAACCCATTTTCTGAGCTAGGACTAATACAATTTAATTGGATCTAATTCCATATTCCTGCATTGCTTATAAATTTGTGATTCTAGTACTGTAAAACGATGGACTTGACGTTTTTAGGTGTCGGTCGAACCGCCAGAGTTGTCTCAAAAGTTATCGAGCGCTCTCGCTCTCTCACGAACGTAGAAATGAGCTCTCTCGCCCCTTAGTGTGACTGAGTTTGGTATACGATTTCTTCCCAAATCACTGGATTTGGGATTACGCGGGTTTGTTGTGCTAGGGTCACACTGATTTGTGTTTTTTTTGTGAGCAGGTGTGCTCCACCGATTGCTCGAAAGTCGAATAAGCATGAAAAATTCCAATAGCCGAAAGGCAATCGCCACTTGATAATATAAAATATATGTGTTAATGCAAAAATACGAGGCGCACGCTACGCCCACGCGTTCAAGTTCAGTGCAGAGGCGACAACTACAACAAGAAAAGAGCCAAAAAGCAGCGACAAAAGCACAAGTGATAAGAAAAATAATATAAAGTCGACGTGAAAAGAAATCTTGCCAGCAGCAGCCGACGCAAAAGCAGAGAAAAACGAAAATCAAGTAAAACAAAATAAAAGATAGATAGAAATCGTAAAGTGTAAGCGGGAAGCCAGGCATATGAAAAGCAACGAAATGGAGTGTCTAGGCGGAGATTAAATAAATTTACAAGTGTGTTTTTTGTATTTGACCAGCTTTTGTGATTGTTGTTGATGGTGTCGGAGGCTGAAGAAAGAGGCAGAACAACAACAACCACAGTTTTACATGTTCCCTGCGCAAGTGTTTGTGTGTGTGTGCTTGGAGCAACTAACCCTCTGAGATGAGCGCGTGACACGATCGGAAAAGTATCTCAAAAATTTACACATTACACCAGTTGGTTGAATTGACGCATGTGACTTGGTGGGCTGCGTGTGTGTCACGTTCTCACCTCTAGCAAGCAAGATGCGGAAGCAGAGACATATTCATGAATGGCAATTATGTGTATTGCGGCAAGTTTTACCTTCGTCGTAAAAAGGTAAAGCTGTGCGTACGATTTTTCTCACTCTGGAAGCCGTGACGTTTTCCGATGCTTGGGACTTGTGTGTGTGTGTGTGTGTGTGTGTGGGGGAGTGTGAGTGTGCGCTCTGTTGTGTTAACGTCATGGCAACTCCACATCCAGCAAAACGTAAAAATGAGCCAATTGATGTGTTGAATGGTCTTATTGGACACCGTGCGCTTTAGTTGTTTTTCCCATTTCGCTCCGTTATCAATTGCAGGTGCTTTCTCTGGCCCCCTGAGTTCATGTGTGCTTGCGTGTGTTCATATGATGATTGCTTCACTGTGTCTGTGTGTGAATATGCTCGACCTCGACAAGTTTTCGTTTCGTTTTCGCCCTCTCACATGCACACACACAGCCATCCACTGGGAGCGTGTGTTTGTCTTTGTGTTGGTGTGTAATTGTCATCGGGCCTTTTCATATTGTAATTTTTGCTATTGTTTTCTGGCATATTTCCTTGACATCTTGACCCCCTCTCACTTAGCACCCTGCACAGGTCTACCTGTCACGTCTCTGCTGCCCTATGAAACTGTTGCTGCGCCCCCGCTAAAACACCCGAGCATACACAGAAACTCAACTACCGAGTTTCCACCTCTCTCCCTGTCTAGCCTTTGGCAATCGATGGGGCTGCTTGTCTCTCGCTTGGTTTGCTTTTCTCTGTCGTTGGCGTTCCCCACTCTTACGTTGTTGTCTGTCTGGCGCTGGGGCTGCTGTGTAAGTCCAAGCCAAGGTGTATTTGTACAAGGTGCTGGGCGATCTTTGTGTACCGAAACTGTGACAGAATGGGCAACTATTGTGAGAGCTCTCTGGGAAGGCATCACCACCTCATTTCAATACGTCTTGATCCAAGCCTCTGTTCTCTAGCCTTTGTTTGTTGTTGTTTTTCGTGCGTTCTTCCTTCTCTTTGAGCTTGCTGGCTCATTTATTTTACTTCTCGCTTTTTAAAATCATTTTCGCTTTTTGTTGTTGGTAGAAGAGGGCACGCAATCCATGAGCGGCGACTTATCAGCTCACGAATTTATAGATACGCAGAGTACGCCACAGTGCGGGTCAGATTATTAGGTACATGGTCCCATCCCACGACCCACTTGAGAGGTGATTGCGGAAGCACCTTTAACCCGGTGACGTCTTTTACCAGGCCACTAGAAGCCACTTTCAATATGTGCCGTCGCTCTCTCTCTCTCTCCGTCTCTTTGGTCAGAAAGTCTCCCTGTGCCGCGTGTGCGTTGGAAGAGATGGCTGGAATGGAGGCCCCAGCTTCAGTTCCAGTTTCGCTTCCATTGTGGAAGTTCATTCAGCTTTGACTTTTGACTGCTGCGGTTACGGGTTACGGTTAATGTCCCGCCGCATCCCTTCGGTAATTTGAAATCCTATCTTTTCTGCTGGTTTATTATCACTACAACTGTTTTGACGAGTGATAAATGCTAATAAACGAGAAGAGCAACATCCAAAACCTTCTGTTAGAAGAAGCGAAAAAAAGTGCCAATTGGGTGTGAACTGTGGGTGTGTGTGTGCAGGAGTGAGATGATGATATGCGAATAATGCATTGTTGTCCAGCTGCCGTTGCTCTTTTCGCACCCACAAAATATGAGAATAAGAAGAAGCAACGGCATTTGTTTATGCCTATTAAGAGTGTTTGAGTGCTTGTGCCTGGCATTCGTGTGTGTGTGTGTGTCTGTGTTTGGTTAATGTTTGATCATGGTGTCTGTCTTCCTCTTCTTCACTTGCTTTTTGCTCTAAATTGATTTTAATAAGTATTTTTTGACTGCTTCTCTCTGTTTTTTCTCTGTCCTTTGCGACTATGCATGTATGTACATATGTATGTAGTATGTGCATGAGTCTGGTCCCCATACGACCTTGATGCTGTACATTAACCCATTGAGCGTGTTCTCGCCTCTCCCTCTCTGACGGGAAGACTCTTCTTCGCTTGGCGATCGGCTTACAGAAAAACCAGCCATAAGACACTGGTTTCGTCTGTCTTCTACTCTTCTACCTCTAAATACCATTTACTTACTTGGCTTTTACACTGCTCGCCATAAGTAATCGCTGCTGGCAGCGTAGTGGTAGAAGAAGAATATTTCATGGGATTGACTTTTGTGTTCTTTGAGATTTCTGTTCGAATAGATAACGGGTGGGCTCGTGCGCTTATTACACCCTATACTTGTAGAGGTGGAGGGTATATGCTGTTTAAGGCTTAAACTTTTAGAGACATTATTGTTTTTGATTTGGTATTTGTTCAGACAATCATTTAGATCTACATATCTGTTGAGAGGGCATCTAATGGTCGGGTCGTAATTCTGCGATGCAGCGATCGTACTTGTTTTCATTTTACTATCTTTGGTGTTTGCCTTACTCCACGCATATATGTACACACACACACATTTGTAGCTGATAAAAGAAAAACAAAATACATACATATACAACACCAAGGTTAGGAGCGTAGACATGTGTATTAACTCTTTATTAATTATGTTTTCTCTTTGCCACCTATCCTGAACGAAGGCGATAAAGTGCACCGAAATGTAAAAAGCAATTTATCTGGCAAAAATAAAGTGCAATAAAATTAAAAAATAAGTGGAAACAACAAAATAATTGGATAAATAAATTTAATTGAAAATAAAAAAAAAGGAAGAAAAGTGTGTACCTGCAACACGTGCCCCAGCGCCCACACAGGAAGGGCATGGCCCACTGCCCACTGGTGAGCATCCGTTGGAGCAGCCGCAGAGTGTGGTTAATGCAACAATTCAATTAAAGTTTTTCGTGCGGAAGCCAGAGAGGAGAGAGAATTTAGTGTCTGTTCTTGTTGTTGCTGGCGGCGCTGCTGCTCTCTCCCCCGACCCGCGTCCGTATTTGTGTGCATGTGTATCTGTGTGAGAGCGCCGCCAGCAGGCATTGAATGTGACAGACCGACTCCATGTCCAAAGCGATGACAAAAGAAAATGCAGTTTAAGTGAATTTCCTGCGTGGACGACAGGCCAATTACGGAAGCGGGATCGAGTAACGCTATTCCCTCCCCCTACCCCAAATCCGAGCTCCCAGCCACAACACAGAGAGAGAAAGCCAGTCTTAGAGATGGCCTCCACACCGACACAAGCAGCACCATCAGTCGCAGTTCCAGCAGTAGTGTCTACGCCACAAAACTACAAAGTGCCATCGACCAGCAAGATATCCGTGGACAAGCTCCTGCGCGTCGGCTACTACGAACTGGAGAAGACCATCGGGAAGGGAAACTTCGCTGTGGTGAAGCTGGCCACCAACATTGTGACCAAGACAAAGGTGAGTGCGAGTCCTGGAATGCCTTTTAAGCACTCGATTTCTGTCGATTTATGGGCTGCCAATTAAGGTTATCCCCCCAATTTTCATCGATTATAGCATCGATCTTGATCAGGATCATCTTTGATTATGGTTAATTCTCAAATAGCTTCAGTTATCGATTATGTACTATGTACATTCCGTATACTTTTTGGGGTCTCCACACATACATCCCTTCCATCAATAGTTTCCGAAATGGTGGGATGATTTTTGATTGCGATTTCCGCTGACTGAAATTGATTTTGATGATTACTCTTTGATTAAATTGTTTATTGCCGCGTGAATATGTGTAGAGCAATTATTTACACAATTTATTGACAATCGGGAGTTTCGTTTCGGCTTTCGGTTGATTTTTCGATTGTTTGGGCTGTTGTTTGCTTTCAATTGACAATGTCGGTGGGTCGGCTTCAGGGGGGTTTTGGGTTGGCGGTATTGGGTCGGGGTAGGCGGCAGGTGGCAGGTGGCAGCATCGACAGATGCTAATTGGAATCGCAGTTGTAAGGCATTGTGTATTGCCTTCTCTTTCCATCGAGTTGGCGATGCTCCTCCTCCAAGCAGCTCTCCCTCCCAAAAGGTTCTGTTCTGTCTCTTCAGGAAGTAATTGAATTTCGCCTTTTGTTGCCTTTTGTTTCTTTGCGATTTGTCATTTGAATTTACATATCGCTTACTGTTTTTGTGTTAATCTGGTTTTTGAGAATTTCCTGCCATAAAGTTAATCAAAGCTGATGTGAGTCCCGATCCCTTCCGAAAAACCGCGCTATAGTAGACGTTTTACTTGAAGGAAGACTGCGACTCACCTGCAGTTCCCCATGTTAAGTCACCTATCGATGCGGTGGAGGGGAAGAGTAGGTGCATTGCATCAGGGGAAGTGCTAACAGCAGCAACTGTGACACTTCTGATAATTGGGAGTGTCAACCAATCACACACAAACACACAACCCACAAAGGAATGCGAGCTTTAGATGCCCCTTTTCCCACTTACTTGTTTGGGTACTAATCTTACAAAAGTCCAACATATGTA
Organism: Drosophila obscura; assembly: GCF_018151105.1. NCBI lineage: Eukaryota > Metazoa > Arthropoda > Insecta > Diptera > Drosophilidae > Drosophila > Drosophila obscura. The sequence goes on along the minus strand of NW_024542774.1, from coordinate 6,771,957 downwards.
TATACATACATATGTAAATGATCCATCTTTGGCTCTTCAACTCGTTCTCTCATACATCCAATCAGCAACATAAATACAGGGTATCAACACGGCGAGTCTCTTTAATCATTAAACGTGACAATGTACAGAGCGAGGGCGGCAGAAAGACCATCAGCTGAGGGGTGTGAGGTAAGAAGTGAGATCAGTGGAGAACTAAAATGGAAAAAAACAAATAAACGAAATAATTTTTTTTTTGCATAATTGACAACGTTGAGGATTCTGCACTGAACACGTGCCCATCCTTATCGATCTAAGCAATTATCGCTGTTTTTGTCATTTACAGAAAATTTATACAAAAATGGGGAAATCAAACAAACAAGAAGGAAAGGGAAAGCTTTAATTTTCTTCTTTTTCCGCACTATTGAAAATCCCAATCCCTTCCTTCCGTTAGTATGATTTGGTAGCCAAATAACTGTATTTTGATTAGAGCTTCAAGATACATTTAAAATAACTTTTCTTCTTTTTTTTTTGCATGGCCAATCAGTAGGGCAGTGTGTATTATGTATACATACATACATATATGTATGTATATAGCTCTGGCTTATCTCACTTAAACGTATTTGCCAATAATGAACTACAATCAGTGGAAAACGGCATCCAACACATGCATCAATATACAATATATACATAGATACATACACATGTACAATGTAATCCGAAAGAACCACAAAATGGATCGATAAGAATATGGATGACATGTGTACTTATGGAGAAGTGCTTGCCGTGTATCATAAAATCAAACCATAACCTAGTTTAAATGATTTCATCATTAGGAACCCAGAATTGTTGCTTCACAGACCCAGGGGATCAATGGGGTACAACACGGGACTAACTGTTGTGCCTCTCTTTGCCTCTCTCACTCTTAATCACTTTCACGTGTCGTTTTTTTTTTTTTTTTTGATTAAATTTGATTGCAGTTTAATTGGGTAAAAAGTTTAATTTAATGCAATTATCGGTCTTACGGTCGGCGGTTTCCTTGGCAACTGTTTTAATGCTCCAATTGATGCAATCATGATTGAGCAGTCATGCAGCGCACTCCGCTCCACTCCCACTCTTTGGGCGCCTCTCCTTGTGCTGCTGATTGATCTTTCGCTATGGTATGGGTAAATATTTAATATTTAAGCTGCCGTCGTCGTCTGAGCGTTGACTCTTTGGCCAGCAGACCGAAAAAACATTCTAACAAGCGTCAGACAGAGAGAGAGAGAGAGAGCGAAAGAGAGAGAATAAGAAGAAGAGCAGGCGAGGTGAATAGCAATCGCTTAAAAATCTTTATTTACCTTTTCATTAACTCTTTCGCGGCTTTTTGTTATTCGCTTTTCGACTGTCTGTCTGCGGTTTTTTATGCTTGATTTTTCTTTTCGCTGTTGTGTATTTACGAAACCCAAAAAATCATGCGCACTAAATCTAAGGCCGCCAATGTCGCCCAATCTGTCTCTCTTCCATTTTTTCTTGCCCCTCCCCCCATCCCTTTATTGTCTGAGTTTTGTTGTTGACTCCACTCTTCCCCTTCCTTCCATAATTCACTATTTTGTTTTCAAAAACACACATTGGCATTATGATAACCGAAACTGTTATCAAGTGCTTCTTCTTTTCGGTTTTTTTTTGTACCGAGAAGAATAGCCTGAAGCCTCAGCAGCAGCAACAAAAAACATTAAAGAAGCCCCCAACAAAGTGGATTCGCCAAATCAGTCACGTGTGTTTGCTCACTGTCTCTCTCTCCCCCTCTCTCTCTCTCTGTCTGTCTCTCACGCTGTTTGTCCGATGATCTGATTGTTTGTCCTTCACTCCCTCTCTGCATCAGCAGTGTGTGTGTGAGAGATGTTTTTATTCTATAAAAACTGTTCTTTCGTTTGTGATACCCTTGCCAGAGGTTACTAGAATTTTGAATAGAAGTTTGTAATGCAGATAAGGAAATTCATATACATAGGTATACAGAAATTCTTGACCGGTTTTCCGTTTCTTTAAAAACTATTATCTGTCTTCCTCTACTTTTATACAGAGATCCATTTATTTGCCATAGAAAGTAAATATGTACATATTGGTATATTCGTCAAGCTGAGCACTAGGAACGATTTATTTGAAGGGTAACTAGTGCTTCGGAACAGAGGTTTCTTTTTTAATTTAAATTATTTCATGCACTACATAAATATGTATGTAATGTATGTACGTATTTCCCAGCTCCCGAATCTCTATTGAAATCCAAAGCTCTTTTCTGATAGCTCTCACCGTCCGCCCACACAAACACCGCAACCCCTTAACCCATTTTCACTTGCAATTAAGTAGGCCATGTCGGGGAAATTGTGAATTTTATAATCGATTTTCCTATTTCCATTGTGCTGTCGGACTACTTGCAAATTAAATTGAAAATTTTTAAATTTCCTACTAGGGGCCACATAAAGTGTATTGACCTCTGCAGCCGAAGAGAGCAGGAGAAGGAGATTACCTGTTAGGTGAGAGAGTAACAATTGCAGCAGCCTGAAGAAAAGAGGTCGCATATCGATTAAACACGTGTATGGTGGCAGGGGCGTGCAACAGGGGGCCGTGTTGCTTGAGTCAGAGACTTTGAAGAAGGGGTAGAGAGTGGGGTGGGGTGTGGCGGGTGCGCTGGCAACTCGTTTGATTACCACGCGTAAACAGCGACAATAAGAACTAGAGTGCAAAAGTTGCAAGGACCCGCCCAAACGTTGTGCAACATTTTGTGGCAGTCACATGCCGGTGAAGCCCCCCGATAGACAATGCCAATGGAAATTGTAATAATGGACGAGGAAGCAAAGCCACCCACACCCAAAGCGAAGCCTCCCGAGAAGCCACTCCGACGGAGAACACAAACCAAAGCCCCAGCCCCAGCGCCAGCACCGTCTAGGACCCCGAAGGCGACACCCACTGCGATTATGTGTGAACTGACGCGCCTCAAGGCTCAGCAAAAGTACCTCGAATGCCATCAAGTCAGGCTGAATGTCAGCAATTTCCAGGATAGCCCAGAAGACGAGCCTAGTCCCGAAGGCACTGATGGATACGGACCCCCTTCCCAGGGGAACGCTACCAGGCAGAGGCCAGGAAGCTCCTCCGCTGCAGCCCTCACCATCCTGATCAATGAGATTGAGCGCCTGCAGCTCGAGCTGGACGAGAAAATGCAGGTATATCGCTCCACCAAGCGCAACGAGCTGCAGGACATGTGGCACTATGTCAGCGCCATGAAAGAGGACGTCTTCCGGCCGGAGCGTCTCAGCATGTACACGGTCAACGCCCTGAGAGAGCGAATCGTTGGCCTGAACGGCCAGCTGGAGCGGTTGAGTGCGAAGAATTCGAAGGAACTGGAGACGCTGCGAGAGGAGTACCAGAAGTTGGAGCGCGAGAACAAGTTCATATGGAGGGGCAGCCTATAGAACCCTCAGAGTCTAACGAAAGAAAGTTGGATATAAATTATGATTAATAAATGTAGACGATTGATAAAAGCTTTCCAAGGAAATATACACATATGTATGTACATACATAAAAATAAATTCGATGAACTCACAATCGGAGTATAATTTAAGGAGAATTACTTATCTGTGCTGCAGTACTGCATAAAGGAATATGGAATATGTTGGAGTCCAGTCACTCATCAGTCGTATGTGGAACGATCTATCTTAGTTTTGTAAATTCCTAACCTGCCATCGGATAGCTTCCTTAGTTATGGTTTTAGAAGTTCGAAGTAAAAGTTCAGCAAATTAGATTAAACAACGATTCATTGAAATTCAGGATATAGCGAACAATTCATGAAATTCGTTATAAATTTCAATGTGGCCTTTATTCCTTTCAGTGTCCGTCGACGTCGACGCTCGTAATCAACATTTCAGACCTTGGCTGGGCTTGCAATGCCTTTTCCTTGAAATCAATAGAACCAAAGAACCTTTTGAGGCGATATTTTGCCTTCAGCTGAAGGATTCCTTAATGGAGGGAGGCGACATTGGGCCTGGGCATGTCGTTGTCGTTTTCGCCATCGCTCTGTGCTGTGCTTGTTGTAGCGGCGATTATTTTGAAATGTCTCATTTGCGAGCAAAGGCTTAAGGTTCATCGCGTTTGCCTGCGACGCAACGAAAGGTCAAACGGCACGTGGCAATGTGGCATTTCCTTCCCCGCCCCCATCCACCCATATCTGCGCCCTATAGTGGTAGAACTGAAGTTCAACTTGGGCGCTGGCTGCGGCAGGGTCTCTGCTCACGTGGCACTGGAATTTCTCTAGGGCGTACAATCAATTTCGTATCAGTTTGTTATGCTCTTGTTGATGTTGTTGTTTTTTTTTTTTTTTTCATGAAATTATGTACGGTGTCAAACTCATTTCGCTCTCCTCTCCCACCGCTGGCTGTTACGCGTATTACGGCGTTGCAACAAACGAACATATGCAAGTTCCTGCATTTGTCTCAAGTTCTCAAAGTCGAGATGCAGAAAAAACTATAACGAATGAAATTGTATGTCAATTTTGATTAAATTTTATTTATTGCTTGGTATTTGGTATTTGAATGGCGCGAAACAGAAATTGTAGAAAACGAATAAAAAATAATATAAATAAAAAACGCAGAGCAAACGGAATCCACAAAACGAATTTGTTTTAAAGTTGAGAGAAAACCAACCGGTGCCTGATGATGCTGCCATTGTCATTCAGCCGAAGAGCTTGAGAAAGAGGGGAAGATAACAGCAGAGAGAGAGAGAGTCAAAGCTAAACAAGCTTTATTTAGATAAGGTGATGCATTGGGCATTGAACGCTCTGGTCTTCCAATGCTTGGCTAATGTGCTTCAATTGCTTTGAGATCGAGAGAGCAGCACTCAAAAGAGTATAAATACCTCACCTGATAAAAGAAAAAAAAAAAACACAAGGCGGAAAGCAGCGTAAAACGAACGTGCGCTCACTTTTGTTGTTAATTATTAAACATTGTGTTAAATTTTTTAAATGTTTTGCGAATACACAAAAGCAAATAAACAGTCAGCAGCAGCAGCAGCGGCAGCGTCAGAGTCAGCGGACAAAAGTCGTGAGCAAAGAATGTTTTGTGTTGTCTCACTTTGCGCTTTATAATCTGCCTCTCTGCTCTCCTCGCTGCTCCGGTACCACACCGCTACACACACAGATGTACACCGGTATCCGAACACGCGCACCATGTATGGGGTGCTCTGCTGTTGCTGCAGACTGTGCGGCCACCTACCCACCTACCCACCTGAACCTGAACCACCCCCCACCACCAGTGGTAGCAGCTGAACGACGCACAGTGGAACTAATTGATCCAATTTACTTCATTTGATATTAAAATGGAAAACAAATGGACTGACCTTGTTACGAAGTAAATTTAGCCAATGTAATTGAAATGAACCAAATACCCCCAGCAAGCCAATATTTAGTATCTGCCCAAAGTCTCTTTGAAAGTCTCTTTTTATAATATTAATAGAAAATGGAAAGTTTTCTTGGATAAGGTAAAAGTCCTTATAAATTTTATCAACCAAAAATAGCTTTGTTCCCACTGTGCATAATTCAAGCGAGACGCGTTTTTTCCTCTTCCTTCTTCGTAACTTTCGGCTGGCAACCCACTCATCTTAAATTTCGATGCTGCTGCCTCTCTGCAAGCAAGTGCGCTCTGCTCCTTCTCTGCTTGCTCTCTCTCTTTGCGGATCTCTTCGGTGTGCTCTGACAACGTTCGTTAACCTTCGCCCGAACGCAGCGAACGACAAACAAACACAAACAAAAGACCGCAAACATTTAACAAAGATCGAATGAAGAAAAGAACGGTATATATGTAGTAGTTGACTAATTGTATGCCCTCTGTTGTTCCCTTGCAGGTAGCCATAAAGATCATCGACAAGACATGCCTCAACGAGGAGTATCTGAGCAAGACGTTCCGGGAGATCTCCATACTGAAGTCACTGCGGCATCCGCACATCACGCGTCTGTACGAGGTGATGGAGTCGCAGTCGATGATCTACCTGGTGACTGAGTATGCGCCCAATGGGGAGATCTTCGACCATCTTGTGGCCAATGGACGGATGAAGGAGCCGGAGGCGGCACGCGTCTTCATGCAGCTCATCTCGGCGGTCCACTATTGCCATCTCCGTGGGGTGGTGCATCGCGATCTCAAGGCCGAGAATGTACTGCTCGACAAGGACATGAACATCAAGGTGAGCGAACCCCCAGGCCATTGTCCTGCCTTCGGATTGGTGGTTCACACATTGCCTGCATTTGCAGCTCGCCGACTTTGGCTTCAGCAATCACTACGAGGAGGGGGCCACACTGCGAACCTGGTGCGGATCCCCGCCCTATGCCGCCCCCGAGGTATTCCAAGGCCTCGAGTATGACGGACCCAAGTCGGATATCTGGAGTCTGGGCGTTGTTCTGTACGCCCTGGTCTGCGGTGCCCTGCCTTTCGATGGGAAGACCATACTGGAGCTAAAGAGTCGGGTGGTGTTGGGAAAGTTCCGCATACCCTTCTTCATGTCACAGGGTGAGATAACAGCCACAGAAACAAATTCAACCAAATAGTTATGCATAGCTAACACCCTCTATAATTCTTTGCAGAATGCGAGCACCTCATCCGCAACATGCTGGTGGTGGAACCGGATCGTCGCTACACCATCAGACAGATCATCAAGCATCGTTGGCTCAGCGAGTGGCAGTCCGAGCTGCATGAGGAGGAACGAGGAGGCAGCGAGGGCACAGCGCTTCCCTTCGCCGGAGGCTCCATGTCCAACTCCGCATCGAGCTCGTCGCTGAGCAGCGTGGTCGACTCTTCGCCGCCGCAGCTGGACTCGGTGGTGATGACGCACATGCTGCAGCTGCCCGGCCTGACCGCGGACATGATCGCCCTGTCGGTGCACGAAAAGCGCTTCGACAACATCTATGCCATATACAACCTGCTGCAGGACAGGCTGCAGCAGAAGCGACGCGAAAACCAAAGACTGCAGCACCACGCCAGCCTCGCCTACTCGAGGTCCCGCAAGACGAGCATCACGACGGGCGTGGTGGATCGGTCGGTCGAGCCCATTAAGCAGGAATCCCTCGAACGCCTCAGTCCGCTGAGCAGTGCGAATGCCTCCTCCAGCTCGGCCCTGGGCTTTGGCTGGACCGATGTGGCCGTTGATCTGGAGAAGTTCGGTGACTTTGAACTCGAATGCCTGGCGCGACCCAATGAGGTGGGTTCTCAATGGTCCATTCAGTTTCTTTTGGTTTATTAACTAACGAATTACTCTATCCTGCAGCCTCCTGTAAACCAGCATCATTTGTGTGCCAACACAATCGTTAACGGGGCCAACACACGACGCCATACCGTGGGACCGGGGGATGTGGCCCACGAGCAGGCCCTGGCCAATCCCCACGTGCCGCCCATCGACTTTAAGTGCCCGCCGCAATGCAACGATCCCGCTCAGGCCATGCCCTACTATCCCGTGAATCTGCCCATGCTGCAGAACCAGCCGCTGCACAACCTCACCATCAAAGATCAGCATCTGCTGAAGCCGCCTGTTGTCATGGGTGCCAGTAAGTCCTCCCACCCACCCATCCACCTGGATATCCACCTTGATGCAATATGTTCCTACATCTGTAGGTTCCTTTGGACGTCGCGCCTCGGATGGCGGAGCCAATCTGCACATCTATTACCCTGCCAGTGGCACTGTTGGCGGTCCAACCCAGGGCCAGCAAATGGACACGGCCGGCTACTACATCAATCCCAATTGTGGGCCAGATCCCAATATACCCCAGGAGCTTTCGCCGCTCAGCGAGCAAGCAACGGTTCAGATGCATTGCTGTCCAGAGAACGTCACGGGTGACTGCAACGAGGAGCTCCAAAGGTGCGGTATCTCTTTTCCCCTTTATTTATGATTAGGGCCTAACAAGTTTTCTCTCTCTCTCTCTCTCTCTCTCTCTGATCCCATACACAGCTACATGCAGAAGCGTGGCGGTGTTAAGCGTCATACCGTGGGCTGCACTGATGATCTCTCTGTTACGCATGGACCCGGCACGGGGCAAGGCTCCTCCCAGGCACCAGCATCCTCCTCGAACATGCGACAACGACGAACGGGTCTGCTTACGGTCACCGAGCGGCCGCCAGGTGCGTAAATGGAGATGTGCAATCATAAGAAAATGAATTTAAATATAAACAAAATGAGAGGGTTCCCAAGAATGACAATTAAGAGAATTTGTAGTAAAGAGATTCTTGAAGTAAAACCTGTGATCTGATCTGATCAGATCAGAACTACCCTTAAGGAAATACCAAGAATAAGAGGAATATATTAGAAAGGGAAACTGCATGGCTTTAAGTTTTGCTTTATTTTATGCTTAATTGGCAGCCATTTCGTATATTTTATTAATTTAATAATTTTTATTTATAATTTCATTAAACTTATGGTTAAATATTTTTTTTCCTCTCCCTCTTTCGTTTTATGTAAACATTTTTTGGTTTTTGTTGCATTTGATTTGAATTTTGTGTCGCCTGCTAATGCACACCAACAACAACAAAACCACGCACTGCTGCCTACGCTGCTGCTGCTGCTGGCCCTGCTGCTTGACTGATCCCAAAAAAAAAAAAAATCCCCACACGCCGATCGATCGATAGTGATTCATCCCGAGCTAATACGCGAGGTCGAGTCTCGCATGAATCGCGACTATCTGCCGCCCACACTCAAATCTCTCAGTCAATCCCCGCCGAATGGCAACTATGGAGTCGGCCTGGCCATGGCCAAGGGCGTGTCCCCGCCGCATTCCCTGCCGCTGGTGGCATCCGCTTGTGGCTCAGTGCCCTTGGTTGCAGCCAACAATCGTCGCATCCATCGCGTTGTCCACTCGAAGCTGCCCACCGTGCAGGAGGGTGGTAAGTCTTATGATTTCCTTTTCGTTTTTCCTGCCAGGATACCAAACCATAAACGACAGAGAGCGAACCATACACCAGACGCCTGGATGATGTTTATTCGTGTGGCTCATGATTTGTTTCCCTTTTTTCTTGTCTCCTATTCCGTTCAATTGCTGCTGCGCTTTCCATTTAGCGACAATAGGACGCTACAGTCCGGTGCGTCGGGCCTCGGAGGGATCGAAGAGCCAGTTCCAAGGGCCCCTCCAGGAATGCCAATCCCTGCAGAAAGGTATTGCACAGAGAAACTTTTTGGTTGCACCCAGTCCGCCGCTTTTAGAAAATTCGATCAGTCTGCCAGGTAAGAGAGAGAACGAGAACAAAATTCGCTCGCCCCCCAGCTTTGAGCTCCCACCGCCCCCCAAATTCCAAATAGACTTGAGACTTTGAATAATTCTTTACCTGTTTCGCCGCCGACTCCACAGGTTCCCCCATACATGGGAAGCCAGGGATGGGCATGCAACTGGCTCTGCGACGTGGCCATGACATTGCCATTCCGCCGGATGCGATCAAGGGACTGCTGCCGGCACTGGATCGCCTGGTTAAGGAGCAGCGTGTGAGCTACGAAATCGCCAACAAGATAATCTCATCGCATGTGGTGCCCCTCGATCTGGCGCCCCTGCTTGGACTCTCGGCCCATGCCCATGTCAGTGCGGCGGCTGTCAGTGGCGGACATCTGGACCAGAGCCACATACTGCACCTGCAGCAGCTGCAGCAGCAGCAGCAGTTCCAGCCGATGCACAGCTTCAGCGTATCCCCGATTAGTATGCCCCACGCCGCAGTGGTGAATGCCTCGCTGACCTCCGCCAAACAGATGTTCGGACAGCCGATGGGCGGCTATCCACAGTATCCGCCGGCCATGACCCTGCCCCTGCAGCCGCAGCACCAGAACCAGCTCGTGGGACCGTTCAGCAGCATCAACCTGGGGGCCAGCAATTCCAACTCGAGCAGTGGCTGCCAGTCGCCTGTGTACAGCAACAGCAGCTTCAGCGGCAGCTGCTCGCCCAATCCCTACCTGCCCTGTGTGCCCGCGGTGCTATCGCCTGTGTGCAGTGCTGGGGGACCCTCTTCGCCGATGCATCAGATCACCAAGGGCATCTCGGTCCTCACCACAGGCAGTGGCGGTGGCTCCATCACACGCGGCACATCAGCGGCAAGCGAAGGAGCAACTGCTGCTGCGGCTGCCAATCAGCCGCTGGATCTTTCAATGGATGTCTGCGGCGGAATCCAGGTCGAGCAGCCGTCGGACTATGCTACGCCCAACTGGTTTATACCCACGGCCCTGTACTACGACCTGAAGCCGTTGAATCTATCGCCAGCGCAGCCAGTGCGTGTCGTGCCCACGCCCCCTGCCTCGCCCAATCTGTGCATCATCCAGGAGGAGAATGGCAACGGTCAGATGTGTCACACGATCACGACGGGAATGCCCTATGCCGGCTGCACAGGCGGGATCACGCCTCAGATTTGCCTAACCGATGTCCAGGGGAGCGAGATCACCTTGGTGGCCCTCTCATCCGACAATAGTCGCGACAGCGAGGACTCTTTGGAGCCACACACGCCCGTCATGTCCCTGCAGGTGTGTGGAAGATTCCTTCAGAAGTCTCATGGATAGTCTAACCCTCTCCTCTTACCTTTCTTGCAGGGCTTGATCATTACCGAACCCAGCAGCGATATGCCCTCCATTACGCGTGGAATCGGACGCAAGGCGAGCCTGGACTGCGAACCCAGCAGCAACCATGTGACGGCCACCAGTTCGAACTCCCATGCCGAGGCTCAGTGTCGACGGGGGAGCGATAAGTCGCTGGGGTTTTCGGACGATTCCCTCAGCAACGACTCGAATAATCTGTCGCCCTGCCAGGAGCCGTCGGCCAGCTCGGGCTTCAAGTCCGACTCACATTCCGAGATGGGGGACCACACGGAGTGCGGCCACCTCACGCCGGACTCGATGTGCGACTCGCGCCGGATGTCGGATGAGATGTGCTACGAGGTGCCGCTGCCGCACGAGTGCTGCAACCTGGATTCCACCCGCATCCTTGAGATGGTGAAGCAAACCATTGACTCGACCATGCCGCCCAAGGGATTTGTGCTGCACAAGGGCAGCATCAGTTCGGAGGACAGTGGGGCCGAGTCACGGCACAGCAGCGCCTCGAATGCCTCCAACTCGCATCCGGCCTGTGAGCCATCAGGACAGCCTCTGGCCTCCGCCTCCGGCTACAGCGAGAACACCACCAATCTCAGCCTGGAGTATTCCGGCGGCCTGCAGATCGAGCTGCAGGTGTGCGAGGGACGCAGCCGGGACCACCACGGAGCCGGCAAAGGCATCAAGCTGCGTCGCATCTCTGGCGATCAATTCGAGTACGGCAAGATTTGCCAGCAGCTGATCAGTACGATCACCATGCAGCAGGTGGCCGGCTGAGCACCTCCTCAATAAATGTACCCTGCCTTCCCTCCCCCCTCATAGCTACCTACGTACTAAATGACTACTCGCCTTGCCTAAACTCTGCGTAGCTGTGATTTAAGTCGATATGTACGATATATCTATATCTATAAATATCTGTATATGTATGCTTATCCTAGTATGTGTGTGTGTGTGTGTGAAGAACTTAAGCAATCCAGAGGAGTCGAATTCTGTATTTCTGTAAATACGTCTATAGCTACATTTGTATTATGCAAATTCAAATTTAAACCCCTTTTGAAATCTTCTAGCCGTAGTATCATAATCAAAATTAATGAATATCAATCTTTAGAAACTTTTTTCTATTGCTAATCTGATGAAAATACGCCCCCCAAACCCCCTCCCACCATTCAACACATATTAACATTATAGAATTTATGCACATATATTTTAGAACGAAAGTGTATTTCGAGTATAGAGGTATGGCGAGAAGTTCTTAAGCAAGCAAGCAACCAACCAACCAAGCGACAACAAGAGCAAGTAAAATGCATTCCAGTAGCAACAATTTTCATACAAAGGCAACAAATGTTCGTACTAGCTATAAATATGATATAGATATGTAGATTCTAGCGATATATACATACATGCATACTTAATGCGTATATATCAATTAATTTTATGTTCAATTCTTGTGCAATTCGTAAGCGTAAAAAGCGTTTAGTTCAACAAAGATACGTAGGTACATCTTAATCCACATACAATATACATATACATATATGTACATATGGTTATTTTACAAATGTGTAGTTAGTTCTGTCTTCTAAATGTTATGCATTATAGGCGATAAGCTCTCGATTCCGTTACAATTTAAACAATTTTTCTTATCATTTCTGTAGTGAAAAATTCAAGTTTGTTCGTTTGTTTTAAGCGATCTTACGATTAGAGAGAGAGATTGTGGGTGGCGTCGTGCCCTCAAATGCGTCACTACATATACATATTAATTAGACATCCCCGACACATTGAGTAATCTATTTTTTAATGAAAGACTGCTGTGATTTTAAATGTAATTAATTAATTTAAACCGATAGGAGACGCGAGTAGACGAAAACAGAAACAAAAATACAAAATAAATACGAAATCATCTAGTTATATGCGATTATCAAATTACATAAATAGTTCAACTTTATCTTAAATAAATTACCAATTCTTCGAAACATATAAAGTTTATTTTATTTCGATTTTGGGTGCATAAGTGTCATAAAACAGAATATAACAACAATAATGGTTTTTGTTAGTTGGTTGCAGAAATTCAAATGCCACGCGCTTTTGCTGATTAGCCCCTTCTCAACTAGAAAAATATCGACGGTATCGATAGTGGTGTCATCGAGGATTTTGCAGGCTATTTTACATCACTAGCAGGGTGACCGTTGATGTTAACTGCTCGGGATATTTTCAAGTCGACATTGAATTAAAGGTATACTGAAGTTATACAACGGTATCATTTTAACAGATACGGTTAAGAACATTATCTATTTTCAAAACAAGAGGTTGTTACTGACTCGGTATATTTACGGTATATTATGCTAATGAGAAGGTATATTTCGGTATATTTTTGAGGTTCCGACGGTATATTTTGTCGATAAATCCGCGGTCACACTGATAAAATTCAACAAACAAATAAATTACTGGAGAACTTTTTTTGAATTAATTAAAGCTGAAGTAAGCTGAAAGGATGATTTGCCGATTGTGCCTAAACAGCGTCAGCGACACGGACACCATCCAGATATTCGAGAGCATCGGCCTCACTCTGAACGTGGCCACAGTGCTGTCGAAATACTTTTGGTTCGAGGTGCGTTTCGTGCAGGGCAGGATTCGAATCTATAATTTAATTGCATTATTTGCCAACATTTGCAGCCAAAAAACGATGATCCCATATCGACGGTGATTTGCGTGGACTGCTGGAACCAAGTGAGCCAATTCCACGAGTTCTATGTGGCCGTGGAGAAGGCGCATCGGCTGCTCACTGAACGCTTCTCCCTGAATGTGGGGGAAAAGGCCAATAGCGGACAGCCAGAGAGTGAGGAGGAGCCAAACCAGCTTCCCGATGAGGCAGAGGAGATGCACCAGTTGCCTGATGAAAAGGAAGCGCTAAGCCAGTTACTTGAGGAGTCGGAGAAGCCACATCAGTTGTCTGATGGGGCGGAGGAGCTGCTCTTCCAACAGGAAATGGACGTGGGCCACCAGGACTGCGACAGCGATGCCTCCTTCAGCAATGAGCAGTTCCTTAACCAGGTACTGTGTCAGCAGGACACCACTGATGACCAGCAGGCATCTCTTGCAGAGAAGCAAGAGGAAGTGGATCTCAAGAATGTGCCACTGATTGCTGTAGAAGAACGTCGGGAAACGCGCTCAACAGCCAGAATAAAATCCCATCAAACAGCACATATAGAGCTCTTAGAAACAGATCCGGAATCTCAAGCAGTCACAGACAGCGAACCGAAACCTGTGAATACTTCAGCTGCCGCCGCCAAGCGACGAATGCGAAGTCGCAAATCCGAGGAACATTCAATGAAAACCAAACGTTACGTAGACTATAAAAAGTCCATGCTGGATATCGATCAGAAGATCGCTGGCCACATGCGCCTCACCTGCGACATCTGCCACCAGGGCCACGCGACCTTTCTGCTGCTCTGCAAGCACATGCTGCAGGTGCACCACCGCAAGGGCTATGCCATCTGCTGCCACAAGAAGTTCTACAAGCGCTCGGCACTCACGGACCACATTGACCGACACCTAGATCCCGAGAAGTTCAAGTGAGTGGTAAAGTGGAGGCCAGCAATCTGAAATTTAACTCACCCAAAAGAGAATGCCCATTAACAAGAAATACCCTATAAACAAATTTCAGGTGCACTGAGTGCGACAAGACTTTTGCGGACAAGCAGTGCCTGCGGAATCACGAGCTGCTGAAGCACCAGCCCGACGATGTGAAGGTCTTTATGTGTGAGCAGTGTCCGAAGCGCTACACGAAGCAGTATTTGCTGGAACAGCATCGCATCATCCACAAGGAGCGCACAATACCGTGCGGCATTTGCGACAGACGGTTAGTTGTTAGTCAAGCGCACTCGGATGTCCCTCATTTTAATTGGATTTCTTCCATTCTTAAAGGTTTCCCAACGACTCCCTGCTCAGTACCCACGTAAAAATGGTGCACAGCAACTATGGCACAATGTGCGACATCTGCGCTCAGGTGATACGCGGACGAGCGGCCTTTAAGCGGCATCAACTGGAGCACTCGGGTGTCTCAGAGCCGAAGGTACAGTGCGACATCTGTGGATCCTGGCACAAGAACAGGCATAGCCTGAAGAAGCATGTGCGTCGACACAAGGGCTCCTCCGAAGAGGTGCGCACGTGCAAGGTGTGTGGCAAGGTGTCGCCCAACCGGAGCGCCATGCTGAGCCATCAGCGATATGTGCATTTGTCGGATCGCAAGCACGAGTGCAGTGTGTGCAACAAGGCATTCAAGAAGGCCATCACCCTCAAGGAGCACATGGCCATGCATACGGGGGAGGTCCTCTACAAGTGTCCTCACTGCCCCAAGACATTCAACTCGAATGCCAACAAGCACACCCATCGCAAGAAGGCTCATCCCAAGGAGTTCGAGGAGGCGCGCAAGGCACGCACTGAGAGCCGAATGGCCACCACCGAGGATGGGCCTGGGCCTGGGTCTGGGCAGCACATTATCACAATCTCAACGGAAGGGGACGAGGGCGAGAGCGAAACACACAACATTCTGCTGACCGCCACCGACGAGGACCTCAAGGCCGAGGGCATTGAGTTCACCCTGTGCCTTAGTCCACAAGCGGCAGACTGAAGATTGATTCGATCTGTTCGTCTGTTTGAATTATGTAGGTATAGGTTTATTTGTAAGATCCTTAGGCTAGCAGCGAGTAACAAAATAGACGGAGATTTGAAATGGAATGTTCTTGATAACCGGGGACAAACTGGTACTAACCGCGCTCGCAAATGATTTCCACAGCATTGGGCTCCATCAGCACCGATTCCAGGCAGCGTTGAACAGCCGAGCCGAGGAGTTCGTCCAGCAAAAAGTTCACCAGGCTGTGTGGGGGAGGAGATTGATGAACTATCTATTCTGTAACTGACGACGCACTCACTTCTCATCGCTGACAAAGCGCCAGAGGTTCATTTGCAGGTAGTGGGCATCCACTTGGATCTGCTGCAGCCCGTACTTGCTGAATGTCCTCAGACGCACGCACTCCAGCAGCGTCTGCAAGGGTTTCATTGATTAAACGCTGCAAATCACGACAGGAGCACTCACTTTAAGGCCAATCTTGATGATGCCCATCACAATGGAAGCCTTGGTAAACTCCACCGATGTGAAGATGTCCACTCGCTCCGAGAACAGCCGATGTATGTTCGACACATAGTTGGACTCCAGCTGCGAGGGCGTGTAGTTGGACCAATTGGAGCGATACTGCGGCTTCGAGGCTGTGAAGTTGCTGAAGTAGGTCTTGCGGCTGGAGTCGCTGCTGGCCGTTGTGCGAAAGCCTGTGGGATTTCCCGTTCCCTCGTACAGACTGGCCACCACCGTCTCGATGCTGCCCAGCTCCTCCACCACTCGCTTCATCACCGCCCGCACGGAACGCGGCTCGAGGCAGTTGAGCCAGTCGCGAGTCTCGACGCTCTTGCGCAGCATCTGGGAGATGTTTGCGCCTTGGAGGCGAACGTAGGCGTCAAGGAGGGCCTGGGCCGTCTCGCGCATCTCCGCACAGATCTCAGTCTCGTGTGTGAGGGTCGCACTGTTCTCCGAGTCGATTTCATAGAGGTCATCTACCAGAGCAATCTGCAAAACGGAGACGAGATTAGGAATCCAGGAATCGCTTCTGGGATGCTTACCAGTATGTGGACACCTTGCTGCTCCAGTTCCAGGCAGGTCTTGGACAGCACTAGGAGCAGATTCGGCGGACTGGAGCTGGAAGCATCGCCAAAGCTGCACATCACCTTGCAGATGTGGCGCAGGAAGCCTATGAGAAGGTTCTCCCGAATGCCCTCCACACAGAGGGCGCCCTTGTGCTCGGCCTTGATGTTGAAGGACCAATCGGTGCGCAGAAAGATAAGCAAGTCCTGGAGCACACCCTTGATCTTCTCCACCATGGCAACGTACAGGTTGCTGATCAGATCCGACAGGTTCAGCCCGGTGGCCACATCACTCTTTGCCGACACCAAAGAAAGACGCACAGCACTCAGGCTATCGGCGAAGTGATCCTTCAGGTTCTTGGCGTGGGCGTCACACAGCTGGTGGGCGGCACCAATTATGATGTCCACCGTATTGCGTTGCACCGCCAGGCCTCGGCAGATGTTGCGCATGGCCTGAAGACGGCGATGCAGGCGGTCCAAGGCACGCAGCATGACCTGCGTGTCGCCATAGCCAATGTCCGACTCGACGCGGTCCTGAACTAGCGTCAGATACTTGTCGATGTTCTGGTTGAGGAAGATATTGAGCTCGAGCAGAGCATTCTCCTGGAAGTCGTCGCTGTGGGGGAGCGCAGATGATTAGGTTCGGAGCAGTGAAAATTTGAGGCCCTGACAGTTTACCGTTCATTCTCGTAGTGCTTGGCCACGAACATGTCAAAGTAGGAGGTCACCACGAGGGCCAGGTCATTGAGGAAGCCATCGATGCCCATGTCCACGAACTCTAGCATATCGCGCTCCGTTTGGTCCTGCAGCATGACTATCTGTTCGTGCAGCCGCTTGCCGGCACAGGTGAGCATCTCGCTGGCCAGGTCCGACGTTTTCTCGTCCAGCTGCAGGAGCAGTTCCCCGATCTCCGTCAGCGACTGGGCCGTATTGCCGGCCCGCTGAAAGTCCTGGCGCAGCGTCTCCTTCAGATCCGCCATGATGGCATCGCAGTCCTTTTGGATGCCATCGAAGGAGGGCTGTCTGCCGTATTGGGCAAACACCTTCTGAGCGTGCAGGTAGTCCTGCACCGCCTGGGCGTAGTTCTGCTCCTCGATCAGGCCCTTCAGCTTGGCTGGCAGTGTGGAGAGGAACTGGAGACGCTTCAGCAGCGAGTGTTTCTCGGAGAGGCGGCACAGCTGGGAGCGAGTGCCCTGCAGCGTGCCCGTGATCTGTTCGCTAAACGTGGTGATTGACTGCATCTTTGTCATCAGAAGATTCACGTCCGACTCCATCTGCTTGAAGTCATCCTTCATTTTTCGTATCGTGTCCGTCGCTGAGATGAACTTGTTGTAGTTCTCATACACCAGCGTCTGCATGTCCGAGTGCAGGGTCTGGGTGTCCTTCACAACAGCCGCCTCCGTGTCCATGATTTGTCTCAGCGAACAGTCCTAAAAGAAGGTATTGTAGGGGTTGGACCTGTTCGCCAGCCAGATTGCTCACCTTCAGGAGTCTCTCCAGATATTTTTCCGCATCGAAACTGGAGCTGTCCATGTCAAATGGACTGGCATTGCTTTCACCCATTGTGCAGCGGCAAAAAATAAATACAATTAAATATCATAAAAGGGCAATCCGGCGATAAAACGAGACTTAACCCACTTAACACCCCTATATTTAAAAAGTTGAGCACCCTTTGTTAAACCGCGGAAAATAATACTGTTTGTAGAGGCTCCTTGTAGCTTCATCCTTCTCCTTACTTAAAAAACAAAAATGACCACCCACATCTGTCACATGGAATGCTTAAAATATGTTAAAGCTACATACATTTCGTGGAAATATTAAATACCCCGCTGGTCGACAATGGGATAACGTTCTATATTATTGATTGAATTCGTATTCCATGATTTTGATATTCAGTTTAATATTACCAGCTAGTAAGCCCTTTCAGCCCTAAACAAATAATTTTATCCATTTGATCAATAAATTTTATACAAGAGTGACTAGTTTTTAGAACTCCTGTTTATGGGATTGTTTGTTTTTCTACCTGTTCATGCTAATGTATATTATAATTAATATCAAAAGTCCAGTGTTGGCTAGTGTTCCGTTCTTGTGATAAGCTGATTGCATGTTATCGGCGCGTGAATTCAATTGAATTTAAATTTAAATTTCAATTACTTTTAATATTAAAACAATTTATTTACATTGTTAACATAGATTATTTGCAACTAGCTTGTTCAAAAATTGTTATTCAATTATTCAATTTCAGTAAAACGAAGGTTCTCTTGGGAAATCGGTAATCAAATTAGGTGGCTCGGGAGATCTAGACTAGCACTTCACCCTATTCAAATCAAATAATATTGTGTATGTGCATACATATGTATGTACGTGTCGCTTGAGCACAGTTCGATTCCAATCTCTCTGAACGTTCAGTGTGAGCCTGCAGTTTAAGTTTTCTAAAGCAGCTGTAAATATTTTAATTTCACAATTCTACTGATAAGAACAGACAAACGTATTTCAAAGCTTGAACAACATGGACATTTCGCTACTGTCTGCTCTGACACTGATGCTGGCTGTCTGGGCCGTGGCTGTGGCTGGGGGTGGGTAATTTACGTCTACGTCGGATAATAATTATAATTAATGAACAAACTTGCAGATTGTGTGACAGATCCAGTGACAATGCTGTGCATATTGGATCCCAATCAGGGCTAATAACCATATCCCCCTGTGTCTATCTTGAATAAAATGGAAACGTGGATCCTCATTGTTTTTATTGTTTTACCCTGTACTCCAAAACTAAAGGGTATATTAGAGTGGTCTAGATGTAGTATGTAATAGCCAAAACGAATCGTTTATTCTTGATCAGCAATAGCCGAATTGCTTCAGCAACTACAGAGATTTCAGTGATATCATACTGAAACCAAAAATGTTAACACACTCCCTGCCGCCCCAAAAAAAAAAAACAAAATCTGTGGCACATTTGACTAATGAAACTCTCAAAGGTTTTGATAGTTTTTCGGTGTTTTATGGTCTCCATTGAATTTGTTTTTTTTGTTCAATATATTTAACACCACTCGCAGATAAGCATAGCCCGAAGAGAATGTTGTCTCGATGGCTCTTGATGCTGAAAGCTGAAACGTGGAAGCCCCTAAGGATTTTTGTTCTCTTTCTTTTCTTTTTGTTGCTTAGGGAGGTCTAGTCTGTTGTATGTACATATGTATGTATGTTTGAGTGTGGCAAATCACATTAGACATTCCATGGCCCTGGCCAGGAGTTGGGCATATGCGTCCTTGGGCCACTTGTAAGAGGCGCCACAGACAGATTGGTATACTGTGCCCTATCTAAGAGCATATACATTATACATTATTATGGAATTCAGTATACGTTTAAGTCAGTGAGAAACAATAGATATGTATAGCTGTCAGAGGTTTCCGAATTTTATTATTATTTTCGGATCAATCCATCTGCAAGGGTATCCCAGGCTCTGCTTAACCAAGGTAGGTAGCCTTACTTGCTTGTTTCATTGACTTTCTCTTTTTTTATATGTTGGCGGGGGAAGAAGGTCTCTGGTCGCTGGCGGCTATGTCAAGTTGAATGAACATGGACAAGTTTTGCCACTTCCATTCCTGGCTGGCGGGCAGACAGGCGGTGCGGAGAAAGTTTCTGTGCTCTATCTCGCATCAGAGTTGCGGAGCCGTTCCTACCCCCGCGTCATGTACCTTTTGCGGCTGCTTTTGGGCTCATTTCAAATACATTAACATTTTGACCTTTCGGAAAAATAAAGTTGGAGCACAGGCTCTCGGTCCCGGTCCCATCTGGTCCGGAATTTAATTTCAAGTTGTGCTGGGCAGATTGAGCAAGTCACACGCTGCTCGCCTCCACCAGGTTCTTCCGCTTCGGAGAACGCCACTGCATGCCTGCAGGCCCAAGGATACCCTAATCCAAACACACGTGTAGCGGGAACTTTGCTTTCATCCAACTGAAAATTGAATTTACGTAAGACGGGAGAAAGTCACAAAAAAGTAGAATACGTAAATTACACACGACCAGGGGATGGCGGATGGGCTTACGGACAGGCTTGAAACGTCGAACGTGTCAAGGTCAAGTTACCATTGTCCACGTCGTCCTCGTCACCTGTCCCTTTCCCTTTTCAGTTCACTGTGCGCGACAGGAATAGCTTGCCCCATGCGCCTCCTCCTCCTCCGCCTCCTCCAACACATCTCTTTGTGCAGTTTTGAAGTGCGCCAAGTCGTTAAATTAATTTCAGTGCACTCGGAAGACAGGAGCACCGTAAACTAGAGCACAGCCAGCCCAGCAGTGCTCATTTTAAACGGATTATGTGCACGGCATTGGGTGGACGAGGGCTCCCGGCTGGTGCATGCAGCATGGTGGCAAGGTGGCAAGCTGCTGCTTTTGGCTGTCAGGGATTACTGGCGAGTGGCCGTCAAGTGAGGCTGCGTGAGTGGACAGCAAATGAAAGGCAAACAAGTGGAGAGCCATAACACACATAACTTTAAGCCAAGTTGGGTCAAAGGGGAGGAGGCAGGTTTTTCGGCAAAGTGCCGGCTCAAACGGAGAACAGAAACGTAAGTGGCACTTGCATGATTGGTAGGCATTTTACTCACTTTACTCGTACGATTGTTCCAGATCCGAGTAGCATACCATTAACACTTTAAGCAAGACCGATTTTTCATCCGAATTGCTGACAGCAGTAGGCAAATGGATCCTGTTCAATGTGATGGAAAATTCTTGCTCCAGAGTTCCTACAAATAATAACAAGCTCAGTCATTCGTGGTTTTATCGTATATAAAACTTTTTATGGAGCACTTTAAATTCGGCGATAATATTGTCAAGTGTCGACAGTTGCCAAAGCAAAATGCAATTTCAGTGCATTTGCAACATAAAAAAAATGCAGAGCATTTATGTACATGTACTCTCGTATATGTGTATGTAGCTATACCCGTAGTATTCCCCGCTGAACATTGGTTTGGGGCATGCCATAAATCTGCACGCAAAAAGCTTCCGGCCTTTCAGACCAAATTCCTGACGCTTTTGCTCCTGCTGCTAACTCTCCCCCCTCCTGCCAATCACGGAGTTGTGCTGCCTGTGTGTGTTGTGGCTGCCAGCCGCCAGGGGGTGCTTTAATAAAGCCAAAGTGCTGGCCGCAGGTGTTTTCGCGGGACGGAGGAGAGCGTGCGGATAGGCGGGTAACGATGCAAATGCAGCTCAAAGAAGCCAGTGGCAGAGCACTTGCTGGATGCCACATCCTTTGGCCGTGTCAACTGATGGACAGCTGCAACTCAGAGTGGCTTTTACAGCCCACCCACCCTTGTGCATCCCAAATGTAAAATGTAAAATGAGGCTGCCATCCCCTATACACATCCCCATCCCCCATCCATTGCTTGCTGTCTGTTGGCGTTGGCGTTGTCAATTTTTTATTGCCCTTTGGCAGCTGTATCTTTGGGCTGCTGTTCCTTTGAGGTTACCGGGTCACGTGCCACTCTCGACCTGCCCCGACCGACACTTCCAGCGACAAAATCAGCGCTCTGCTCTGCCCTCCTGGCCAGCAATTGAATTCAAATGAAGCCAGGCCAAGCGCGGATCGGATCCCTCAAGAACAAATGCGATGCCATAAATCAAGCACAAAAATTGACATTAATTTCGCCCCGAGAGAGAAAAAGCACCAAGTGAAATGTGTGTAGGTGGGCCCCACCACACACCTATAGAGGGAGAGAGCTGAAAGTCTCCCGACTACGTGCTGTGGACTTTGGGGGATTCTTTGGAGAAATTCGTGTAAAATTTTGAACATTTTGGTTTGATTTGGTGAAATACAAGAGCTATAATACGAGTAGTATGCTACGATACAAACACTTTCATAATATTCTCACGAATTTCCATCTTTTCCATGTACCAATCAAATTTGTGCGCGTTTCCAACCACAAGCCGGAGAATTTCCACCAATTTTGATTGGTGATTCAACCTTAGTTTGAGGTTTAGTTCGCAGATTAGTAAATAATAACATGCAAAATTCGACAATGTATATTGAAATTAAAGTTACCCCCCAAATTGGACTTCAATGAGTTTATTACAATTTGTGGTTTTGCCATCAATCGAAACCGCAGACAAACAACAACTGAAAAACGCAATTCCCAGCTGGAAAATTAAGAGTTTATGGTCCAATAATCAGCATATTTGTGGCTGAATTTAGAACAGACAGCGGTGATTAAGTTCATTTTCCGGTTCGATAAAAGTATGGGAATCTGTCAGCCAGCCAGCCCTGAATTGTTGACAGAAATAGCCCAGACAGGCAACTGAAATTGATGGCCTTTTGTGCGTCATGCATGCGTTTCTCATTTGTGCATATGACAGGTCCTAAATATCTCGCTTCCCATTTCACTCTCTTCACGTGCTTTTCGTTTTTATAGCACTCTTTTCAGCGTATTTATTTCTTGTTTAGTGTTGAAGTTTACTGGGCATCTAGGGACTAAAACTGGCTTACAATTTTAATCCTCTTACGCGGCCATAGAAATTGCAGTTTCTTTGACTTTTCTGCAAAAAGTTACCCTCTCTTTGTGTGCAAATGGATTGAGATTTTTGGTGTCCAGCTTCAAAGTGTAATGCTGATGCAACCAAAGGCCGCCGCTTGCGCACACATGTCCATACCCAAACAGCTAACAGAAGGGACTGGTATGGACATAGGGATGGCGAACGGAGAGCAGGAACAAGGGAGGTATACGCACATACACGGCAACCACCATTTCACATGAAATCAACAGTTTACCTGCACGGTGCAACTTGGCCCTGGGCTTGGGGTTGGGTCTAGGGATTTTCTGGCTAAATGAAAATCCCCACCGAAACTGACAACAAATACAGCTGATGATGATAGTGGTGTAGGTATATAGTGCTTTTTGGGAATGGGCAGACACGGGGGCAATTACTCATGGAAATATTGGTAGTTTTAGTCTAGCGGCAGAGGAGACATCGGGGCATTGAGAATAACCGTTGCTGTGTTTCCCCCATCCCATCTTGTTGATTCTGCACTCCGTTTGTGAAAATCAAAATTCCTATTGTTGTTGTTGCTGCTGTTGATTTTGGCCAGGGAGGCCCAAAGGGAGCTGTTAAAGTGGGGGAGCAGAATGTAACGGAACACAGAGAAATTGTGAATATCAATGGCCATACCCTCGGACATCATTTGCATCCCTTCCGCTAGTGGAACGGTGTTCTTCCCAGTTTTGGACATGTCAGAAATGCGAAACAAAGCTACAAATGTGCACGAAATCGAATATGATTGCTGCTGCTGCTGCCGCTGCTGCCATGCTTATGGCATTCTCGAGGCCACATGACAATCAGCATGCATGATTTAACAGTACGCCAACCAAACAGGCAAAATGCTTTAGCCGACACAAATTTCTGCTGTTCCAACAACCAGATCCGCTGAAGTATGTGCGCTGCATACAGAGGTATTGTTGGAGTGCCATGTTCTCCTTTCGATACATTTGGTCTACGATTTTAATGAGTAATTCCAGTCTTTCGCTCAGTGTAAGGAATGCTGGCGAAAGTGGAAAACGGAATGGGCTTCCTTTGCTCCGTTAGCATATGTACATATGTATGTGCCTACGGTATGCAGCTTCTATGTGAATCTGAATGCAGCATAAAAGGCACCGCAGCACACTATAACCGACTGGGGACTTGAACTGGTTTTTGGGGCATATTTTGCGCCAATTTCCATACAAATCTCTCTCTGACACACACAAACACACAGACTAACACATGTACTATATGGATGCTAGCCCAGAAGCACACATACTGCTGCAATCCCAGTGTCGATCGCAAAAGGGAAGTAGTTTGCATAGTTTGCAGCCCCACAGCCAACCCGCACAACAGCATGGTATGAATGAAACAAAACAAAACAAAACAGTCGAAGAAACGTAAAAGGAAAACAAAAGCCCACATGCGATAAAGAACAACAAAGGGCAAGCGGGGGAGGCGAGTGCCAGGCGCAGAGCAGTAGCAGAGGCAACAGCAACAGCAACAGCAGCAGCAGCAGCAGCGACGACAGCAGAGACTGAGACAGAGAACTAGAAGAAAATTAAAAAGTAAACACAAAAATTCACGTGCTTTGAATGCAAGAGCAGCAGCCACAACAGAGGAATGGAAAGGTAAGAGCAATCAACGAAGCTGCGCAGTGCCCAAAGAAAGAGAGTGTGTGAGAAAGAGAGAGGGAGCGAGAGAGTAGGAGAGTAGGAGAGTGACAATGAAACACTGCGCATGTTCCAGCAGCAACAACAACGAGCCAAAGCTCCATGGGCTCCATGGGAATTTCTCACATGCAAGTTTTGTTTACCGTTATGATGACGTATACGCGTGTAGGAGATGCAGGGCATATCCGACTGAGTGTAACAGAATGGGAGAAAGATAATAAGTTGAATAAGAACATGATAAATTTATATTTTAATTAATTAATTCATATTTAATGTCTTATGCAGATATTGACAATGGATTCCATATCTCAATTCACTTTCCCTGCTCTACTCTATGCCCTACCATTTGAAGGTACTTGCCATGGTGGTTGTGGCCCATTATATGTGCGGTGTCTCTTTCACCCAACACCCAGCTGCCTCCTGAAGTTTACTTTGCATTGAGATGAGAGTTTTACTTGCTCTTCCCTGCCACCACTCTTCCTTGGAGCGTAGCTTTTAGCGTGCGTATTATTTATGCGTAGACATTCTGGCGCCGCTTGTTGTTTGAATAGCGAGAGAAAGCAGGAGACAGGAGACTGCGAGAGCAGTGAGCGCGGCAAAGTGCAAAAGAGCTTGCAGCAGAGAGCGGCACCCGAGAGTAACTCTCATAAATAACCGTGTGGCGGCTCTTTGCTGCCTTCAGAAGTGTGTGAAGTGTCGTGGCGAGCAGACCTACGCTGCGCCAGTCGGGGATTCTTTGCTGCCAAGCTATTTTCTTATATCTATATTACATTGCTACACACACACACACACATATACAAACACGAACATATACGCGCACATACACACCTGTACACAAATCGAGCGGGCAAAAATGTTGGAGCACGCGCGCGCAAAACTCGAACTAAAGCAAAACGTATCGAAAAGTGCTTCAAAATCCACGTGAAACGGTGCATAGGCAATCGGGCGAAAAATAATACGAATATAGAAATCAAATCGAATCGAATCAAATTGAGGCGAAATTAAAGCGGAGTTTTCCTTGGAGGAAAAATCAATGCCGCTAAACGTAAACTGACGACGCACAGATACACACGCACACCAAACGCACACGTGTGTCTCCAATACAAACACTACGACACACACGCACACGCCACACGGCCAAACGTCGAAAGCCTAACAAAGTGAAAGTAACGGAATTAGCTACCCAAAAACGAAGTGCATAGGAAGCTTAGGAAGGGGTGTGGAGGAGCAACAGAAATCCTCGTAAATTTTGCATTGCCTACTTTGCAGCTGAGAGAAACACATTCCTTGACTGAATTCCACTGCTGCTGCTGATGGCCTGGTCACTCTGCCAGGTACACTGTGCTAGTGAGTGAGTGAGTGAGTGAGTGAGTGAGACTGTGTGTGCGTGCTTCTTTGGCTGTTTCCAAAAGTCGGTCATACTAGAAACAAAAACAACAACAGCGAACGAGGAACTAAAGAGAAGCAGAGCAAAGAAAGGCATGCAACAAAAACAGGCGGCAACAGCAGCCGCCGACGATGCAGCACCAGCAGCAGCAGCAGGAGCAGTAGCGGCAACCTGAGCAAAGATAAACACGCAAAACAAAGCAAAGTGGGTCAGTGTGCGAGGCAGCCCATTCAAGGGGTAGCAGGTGGTGAAAGAGCAGGAGGAGGAGAAGGAGGAGGAGAAGGAGGAGGTGCAAACACCAGCAGCATCTTGAGCAGGCATCGACATGTGCCGATGGACATGTGTGCAACAGCAGTACGCGGCAGCATCAAAGGCAGAACAAAGGGTAAGTGTACCGGAAATGCTTGCAAAGGCCATGCCGAAAAATCTGATACGCATATTTAACCTTGAAAAATGGTTTCGTTCAAATGAAAGGTTCGTGGGGGGGCAGAGTGTAAGGAGAATGGGTTGAAAGCGCAGCGAAATCGTTCACGAATAACGTGAGAAGAGGTCTGGGGAGGAAGAATGTGTAGGTGGAATCAACCTGCTCAAGGATACGCGCTGCGAGTCGAAAAGTAAACGTCGAAATGCCGAAAGGAGCAATAACAAAAGGACAGCAGAGCAGAAAAGACACAGAGAGAGAGGGAGTGAGGGAGAGATGAGGGGAGAGCGCGAAATGCCAAATGGAATAGCAGTAAAATAAAATATCCCTGTGAATGTTGCGCTTTCAGGCGCCCCCTCCCTCCACCAGAAACCTCGCCAACCCTTGGCCATGCCCCTGGGCTCCCTAATGCTCATCCATATCCACACAGAAGGTCTCCGCTCTCCCCCTTTCACTAGGTGTATGTGTGTGTGTGTGCCGCCTGATGTGGGTCATAAATGTTACTCCATTTTTATGGCCAACTTGCACACGATGACGATGTCGGAGAAGGCGGAGATGGAGACGCAGGCTATGGCAATGGCGATGGCGATGGCAACGGCGATGGCGACGGCAGAGAAAAGAGCAAAATGAAAGAGCTGCCAGCATAACCAAATGGTAAGGATATGCCAGGAATAAGCCAAAATGGAGAGTAAGCCAAAAGAGTGGGCTGAGAGCAGCAGCAGTCAGCGGAAGGGACATTAAATGGCCAACGCCATCGCCATCGCCAGTTGCACGTTTTCACGACTAGCGAGGGCTGCCAGAGCCACAGTCCTAGCCGGAGCCTCGATGCCATTGCGAAAGCAAATAAATAAATATAAATATTCATTAGGGTCTCTCATTCAGATTTCCCCAACTTCCAAGTCGTGGAAAATGGGAATTAATGATATTAACAGCTATTACCAGATTTCCCCCCCCCATTTCTCTAGCCTGCTCCCGCTATCCCAACGGTTAGAGCGACCCTCTAGCCTGCTCTTGCTGACCGTTTTTCGACTCGATTTCAACTCGAATTTCTTTGTTCGCATTTCATTTTCCTTTTGTTTCTGCTCTTTCGTAGACTCTCTTGCTTCCTCTCTCTCTCTCTCTCTCCCTACGTTTTATTCTTCGCATGTTGCATGAAGCGGACCCAACTTTCGATAAGATTTTCTGACCACTAATGCAATTGTGGTGCTAGTTTCGGAGCTGTGGCACTCTCACAGTTGCTGCAGCTCAAATGGCAATTAGATGGATCTGGGATGACATTTGCCACACAAGGAGCTTTACGTAATGGCAGTGCGGGAGAGGAGAGGCAACCTCGCAACTGTCGTCCCATTTGTGGTTGTAGGCATCGCGTGACCTTGAGCGCCGTTTGCGAGGGAGCGAGTGAGCGAGCGAGCGAGTTGGACGATGGTCTGGGTGTGTGTGGGTGGCATGCAAATCCATTGAAAGCGCACGGCTGCAGTTCAAGGCTATTTTTACGTTACGCAAGCAACTGCAAACGTGTGAGGGCTGTGTCTCTGTGTATGTGCGTGTGTGTGTGTGTATATGTTTGCATATCCTTGAGCGTCAGTTTGGTGCCGGGAATGTTGTCTGCGTCGCGTTGACATTTTCAACAGTGACGAAAAACTGTCAACAGCCGAAACTCTGTTCCCTTTGTTCATACGTGTCTCTATATATCTATGTCTATTTTCTATATACCCAAAGGTATATGTCCCAGTCAGGCTTATGCAATCTTCCTACTCTCCTTCCTTCATTCTCTGTCGCCTAATTAAGTAGTCGTACGTCTCCATTCAAGCGCTACGGTTGTGCAACTGCAAACATCAGCAGTTGGAAGCTGTTTTGTTCAGACTGTACTCTCAATTGTACGAATCATTCGTTCATCAATCGATTGACAGAATGCAATTGAGGGGAGTCATTATTTATTTATTCTTTCCTTCAAGCCAACTCTCACTTTTTGACTGTACGTTTAAAGGTTTGATGAAACATGTTTTGTTCTTGTTTGGGAATAAAACAAAGTCAAAGTGGCTCCAACTCGCATTAATCTGTTGAATTTTAAATCTGTTTTATGGTGACTGTACTTTACTGGGTTCTCTTGACATGGCTTTGGTGTTGCCTTGAGCCTGAATGCAATCGGGGAGTGGTTCTATTCTATTTGATATCCTGTCAGAGAGACATGCTTTGTATGCTGCAAAAGGGATACCGAATATCCAGCTGACTGCAATATATCATTGTGTATGCACCCCTTGCCACATAGCTCCCCCCTAGCTCGCACGTACACACACAGCAGTAACCTTTCTCTTGCCTTTGCCTCAATGTCACTGCATATTTGAGGGGGTTTGTTTAATCGAAACGCGGCCAAACTCCATCCATGTGTGTATTGGGAAAGTGGGTATGGGGGGATGGGCGCCTTCGGGAGTGGCCTGGCATGTGTGCGTGTCAGCCAGGCCGTGGCAGGTGGCAGGTGGCTGGTGGCTGGTAGCTTGGCCTTGGAACCTAACATGACATAAATGCGGAGCCGTTACGCATTATTAGCGTTATCCAGAGTTGATCGCTGTTAAAGCCACGCCCAGAAACTAATGGATCGCTGGTTCTTCCAGCATTACCCAACTAGAAGAGTTGCATTCCCCCTAACCCCAGTTGTACGGTGCACTGTGCTCATTAGAAGCGTCTCAGTGGCATGTCTGCTGTCTGGAGTTGAAGTTGCACTCTACACAGGGATACCCATACACACCGTGCCCGTGGGGTACATTAATTTCATTAAAAAGTTGCGCATCGGAAAACTTGTTAATTAACGCCTTTGGCTGGCAAAGAGCGAAAACCGAAAATAGAACCAAAAAATAACGAAGCAGTGGCGGAAAAATGCATTAACGGAGGAGTCCCAACCCAAAACTAAATTGGAAACAAACTTTGCTCTGGCTAATGATCCTGATCACCACGCCTCTGGCCTCCTTTAATAGTGTACATTGTGGAGCCATTCATATTGCATTAAGTTACCGAAATTATTGAACAAATAGAAAGACATTCATCAATATTTAATGCGGTGCGGTGCGGTCCGGTGGTCCGCACGCAATTCCCATTTTGCCGAGAACTTGTTTGTCAATGCTTACATTTGAGTTAAGGTCAGGCCTGGGGGGGCATGCCTCTGGCTGGAGCGGATACTGGAAGTTGGGAGCTTGGGTAAATCTAATTTGGGACTTGACCCGTGATTACCGCGGCTATAAATGCAAATCAACGGAGTCGCGGAAACTGCACAAATGCCGCAATATAAACTTGGCCACAAAACAAATCACAAAACGGAAAGGAACGGAATGGAGGGGAGGGGAGTGGAGCAAGGAATGGATGGAACCACAAGGCGGAGGCAACTAAAAACAATTTGCCGTAATCAAAACGAAATCAGCAAAGCGCAAGCCGCAGCGTCGCAGCGTCGCAACGTCGGAAAGTGGAGCACTACACTGGCCGGAAATATAGCGGGGACACTGAATCTCAAATGCTCTGCTGAGACATACCAAAAATATACCAGAAATATAACAGTAATATACTAGAAATTAATCAGAAATATGCGATATACATGGGGATATAAGATGGGGAAACACTAGAAATCTAGCTATGAATGAGCCCAGCAGAACCAATGATTATGATAATTTTTTATATCAGATTCCCTAACTTCCAATGGAGTTCACCAATAGATCTTATTAGAGATATTGCCCCCGTACCAGTTAGAGTATCCCAACTGCAGCAGTTGCTGAAGCGTAAGCAAGGAAAGGGTGCTGGGCTGCGGTGGCAATGTGTCCGGGGCCAAAGTCAACAAAGAGCCACAGTTTCAGCCACCATCATCCATTCAGGTGCTCCGTCATTATATATTTGTTGTCACTTGAAAAATATTTGTGCTTTGCGCTTGATTTATGCTCGGGCAACAATTGAGTGAAGATAACATAGGAGGGAGGGGTGGCCAGGGGTATGGATGGAGATAGTCTGGTGAATCGAGCAGCGGAAGGCAAACAATGCGGATTGTTCGAGGCGAACTGTTGCAGGATTCGAATATGGAGTGGGAACGGGAGCACGAGCAGGAGCAAAAGCAGGAGCTGGACTTTGGCCGTGCGGAATATGCAAATATCGGGTGAACAAAAAGATAATGTCATCGACTGGCACAGCCACGAACAGGCACTTTAGTCGCCATCTAGTGCAGGTGTATGGTGTATCTCCCATTGACAATGGGCTATACACGACGGGGAAAGCGGGTGGCGGAGGGTGGCAGGCGGTGGGGATGGTGGATGCTTCCTGTCGTATTGTCACAGGCAGTCGAATGTTTGCATAACGCAACAAAAGCGAAAAACAAAAGCTGCCACAAAAAGGGTTCAACATAAATATATATTTTTAGCCCCTTGAACAGTGAGGTTGAGCCCTCAACGGAAATCGCATTGATGGGAATCAAAGAAAGGGACAAAAAGAGGCAGAGATAGAACGAGGGGAGGCATAGACACACACACACACAGAGAATCGAATAAAGGGACACAAAGAGAGAGTGAGAGAGACAAAGGCGAAAAGGGAAAAGGTTTTTGTACCGAATTAACAATTCAATTTAAACCGACTGACTAAAGAGGGGTCTACGGGTTGAGACTGACGGAAGGGAAAACTGCTTGACATCTATTTCCCACAGGGAAGGGGGGTGATGGGAGGAACTACGAAGTGGGGTTTCTCTGACACAGAAAAAGGCGGCCCTGGGATGGGTTCAAAGGTTGACGCACACACTTGACAATGACAATCGTTTGTTTTGCTGTCAATTCTGGTTGCTGTCGCTTCTGTCTTTGTCTCTGTCTCTGTGTCTCTGGCACTCTTTCTGACGCCAGTTTGTGTTGCTGTTTCTGTTTCTGTTTCCGCCATTGTTGTTGCCTCTGCTGACGCTGTTGACTTTGGACACACAATTTAATAAAGGCTTAAAGTTGTTGCAAGGACAAAACAAAATAACAGAAGTGAGAGCCAGAGATCGGGCGGGGGGCCACACTGCGAAAAGTTTTGCCATTTGCCAGGCCAGAACTTTTGCTAACAATTGTTGTTGCTGCTGTTGTTGTCGCAGGTGGTCGGTGGCCACGCCCCCGTTGCGTGCACCAAACTCTTTGACATTGTCATAGTCTGTCTTTTTATTCTGTTTTTTGTTTCCTTCTCTTGCTGTTGTGGGGGTGTGTGGCAGATCAACCCACCCACAGGCCCACTGGCCCATTTGCCCTCCTCTCCCTGTTCTGTCTCTGGAACGGTGCTCGGGGGAGCAGCCTTTATTAAATTTTCGCTAGCTTATAATTCAAACTGTAAGCAGACAGCACACAAATAAAAGGGAAATACGAGGCGTGGCTCTGAATTGGAGTGCTCGGGTAGGGGGAAGAGGCAGGGCGGGAGGGAGTATGGATGTTGTCTGGGGTTTCGTGAATACCTTTATGCGCGCTAATACTTATTTTCTTGATGTCTGTGCTGAATACACGGCGAGAAATGGCAGAGGATAATGCTCGTTTCTTTTATGCCTCATATTTGAATTTCAAATAATTTCACATAATTTTCCCCCTTTATTTATTCCTTGCTATAAATTAGCATTTGCCCACACATGCGAATCGTAGTGGGGTATTTTTCCATTTTCCATTTCTCGCAGTGTAGATGTGCTTTCTTTCGGTTGAATGGGGCTGCCGCAACATCGTGGCCAACCCGTGGCGCAGACGTCACCATCATTTTGTTTGCGTATTTAGATTTTAATTTGCGATAGAAAACTTCTTAATAGGATTCCACTGTCTCGCCGCATTCTTTACACCCTCCTCTCTCTCTCTATCTCTTCCTATCTGTTTCTCTTTCTCTGGCGCTGTTGGTGTCCCTGTCTCTCTTTGTGGCACGCACATATATGTATGAACGTGCACGTATCCGTGTATCCCGGATCCAACACATTAGCAGACATGGAAAATATTGTTTCGACATTCGCATTATGTTGTCAGCTGGATAGCAGGCTCCTCTCCTAGCTTCTGCCTTAAACCTTCTTCCTCTTACCTTCTGATAACAGACCAAGCTCCTGTGCACACACACACACACACACACACATACAGTTCCTTGCTCTAATGAAACTTGAATTTCGGGGCAACAGACACATTTTTGTGCCCCATTTGAGAGAGGAGCAAGAGGTCTGTGGACTGGACCCAAACTGGGAGTGTCTGGGAGTGGCCAGAGGAAGGACTCTGGCAGATTGGTTGATGGTGGGAGGAGACATTGCTGTTAAGGCTTTTAGTCCATCGACGGGGTCTTCTTAATTGTTTGACTTGACTTTCCTTTATGATGGGAGCTCTCCCCCTAGCCACACCAACGTGGTTTTCCTTCCAGGTTATCTCTCTCGCTCTGTCCCTGGCTCTCTTTGCCCCCTCTGTCTCTCTCTCTTTCTACCTTTTCCGTATCTTGTATATTTTTCTCATCTGTTGGATGCGTGGGCAGCTGCTTTGCCTCATGGATGGCTCCATGGATGCCCCGCTGTTTCTGCTGGCGCCGCTGCTGCTGAATTATGTAATAAGCGTAATTGGCTTTGCCTGGCAGAAGGAAATGGGTGGAGAGGCAGAGGTAGAATGGAAAGAGGGGAGTAGTGGTGGGCGGCATGACTGATCATTTCACTTTTAATTTATTGTGACTTTGATAAGCGGCAAATGCTCGCAAATGACATAAATTACCCAAGACAATGCCTCCAGATGAATTAGTAATTTACCAACCACCCCCACCCACATACACCCCCTACACAGCCTTCCACAACAATCCAGATATAAATAAGTAAATTTATGCTGTCTAGACGGCGTTGGTGCATACATGTGGTAGTAGAAGGGTAGTCTATCGATTCATTAGGTAATTGCCGCTACCATCGCCCCAAAAAACCAAAAAAACAATCAACTCCAACGAGTTGTTGAAGGCATACTCGTATCAATGGGGGGCACACAATATGGGGCCTGATGTTGGGTAACGATCCATTATGATACGGTTCCGTTTTTGTATTTTTTTGTTTTTCTCTCAATTAGATTTCAGTCAAGTGACAGCACAGGCACTGGGCCTGGGAAAGTGCACAACTTGTGGCAGCATTACGGCGCATTAAGTATACGCCAGGGTGGCCACACAAACCCGCGAAGGAGCAGGAACAAGTGGATATACAAGGGATAAACGTTTTGAGTCATTGATTCTCTGGGATGTTTTTTTATTATATGTATATACCACCGCTGCTGTTGCCGTTGCTGCGTTTTACTATATAAAACGCAAGGGCCTGCCGCTGACAGTTGCGACATGCAAGAAGGAAGCGCATTTTTCTCTATTTCAGCTGATATTTATAATAAGGAAGAGCTTATACGCGTAGCATCCGGGATGGGATTGGGAGAGATGGCGTTCTACAGGCATATCCAGTGAAATGCTCTTGAAGCTTGCCTCAAGAGTGTGCATGGTGCATGGAGCAGAACTAGGAGCTGGCTGGCAGGCAGGCAGCTGCTTCCGTCACACAAGTGTATGCATGTATGTCTGACGTGCATGTGAGTGTGTGTGTGTTAGTGAGTGAGTGAGTGAAAGTATCTGCTATCCAGCAGAGTGTTTCTGTGTGCTCATCAGAGTTGGAAAAACATCTTCTAGCCATGGGGCCGAGTGCTCCTCTGGTGTCTAACTGAAGTTTGGATTTGATGATGATGGTGCGGCTGATGAGGATTATCTGGATCCCACTTCAGGGGAAGATTTGCATTCGCCTGGCCAGTGTGTGGCCAGATACTTAAGTGTGTGTGTGGTTGCAGCTGCAACAAAATGTTAGTCCACTTTGCAGCGTTCACTGTCTTGAGAGGCGGCAGGACAGAGGGTATGGCATGGCTAATAATGCTCGTGGAATGTGTGAGTGGCCCTTGTCACCTACCACCCAACCAGCCCCTTTCCACCTTCGCAGCTGCTGCTCATCTAGCGGTGAAAGTATGTCAAGATTTACGCGCATCGTTACAGCAACGAACAACGAACAACGAACAACGAAAGAACGTGAAAGAAAGTTGTTTGTCTCTGTGACATGTGTGTGTCGCTCTGTCGCTGTGCAGCTGCGGATGTGCCACACACACGCAAAGTGCTGCCCCGCGCCCTTAAACAACAACAACAACAACAACAGCAAAAGAAACCTCTTCAGCGCTAACGACACGTCAGTCAAAGTCAACATACACTTCAATTTCTGTTCGGTGGGAATGGGAGGTCCTAGGTGGTTAGGGGATGAACCAAAATTAAACACTGTCACTTTTTTTTTGACAACTCACACGCACACATTGAGACACACACACACACACACACACACACCCGGATGGAAATAAATTCGTGTACATGTAAATAATTGCGCTGTCATACGTTGGAAAAAGCAGTGCAACAGACAACAGAAAGAGAAGTGAGGATGGAAGGCAGCGTGCTGAAGAGTGGAGTGGGGAGTGAAGAGAGGAAGTGCCAACATTGTGGCACACTCCTTCCTCTTTTTTTTTATGTTCTATTCTGCTGCATATTTACTTCTCAACTTTGTCACATGCCAGCCATTTTGATTTGCCACTCAACCGAGTTGCTGCCCCGCTCTCCTCTCCCCTTACTGTTCTATGCAGTCCGTTCGCCCCCTTTCATGACCTCTCTCTGCTGTGTACCCCGCCAAATGAATATGTCGACCAACACAGTCCACAGAGAATGTTTTATTTAAGCACACGCTCTCCAGCTTTCTCCATCACCATGCCACCATTTCATCCCGCTTTTACGCTTTTTGTCTAAACTGCTGCTGGTTTTAGCCTTTGAATTTTGGGTATTTACGACCTACAAGAGGATATGCAACGCAACCAGGCAACTGGTTCTCAATTAACAGGGTATTGGGAGCTTCGACACCAATCTGGCAACTTTATGCCTGTTGTTTCCGTTTAATATTTGCGCAGTTCCGCATTGCTGACATGTCTGGCATTCCAAACAGACTAACACAAACTTTAAAGCACACACACACAGCTTTTGTTTGTATATGTATGTGTGCATGTATAGTGCAATAGCCACGCCCCATTTGCAATCCCACTGGAGCCATGCCCTGAGGTAATTAAAAGTGCTTGAAGCTACAGCAGCAGCACCACCGACAATTGCATCCTGCAAAAATGATTTAATCTACTCACAGAATAAAAATTCGCAAACTTTTGTTTTTGTTTTACATTATTTTTTAATTTTATTATCCACATTTTCTGTATTTTTCATAACAAATACACAATGAAGCCCTGGATGGGAAGTAATGCTGGTAATGCTGCTGCATTACGTATACGCAGCGTGAGGCGAGGGGCAAAGCTAATTTGCTAGCTGCTGACATCCAACTGTGCATTGGCCGGTCCCCAAGCGTCCGATGGCTGGCAGGCGGCACGTAGTTTCTACAGAGCAAATATAAGGGGTTAAAGGGTTTTGGATGGGCTGCACGAGCGTTCGAGATGGCTCCTCAATCGTCCACCGCAACATACCTGCCAGAAGCTGCCGGGACTGTTGCGTTGCCTGTAGAGGGCATAGCATGCCCAGCCTGGCAATTGTAGCAGCCCCAATGCGGCCAAACAGCAGCCAAAAACTGAGGGAAAAAAAACGAGAGCAGTGAGAGGGAGCTGGGGCTGGGGCTGGGCTTCAATCGTTACTTACCATGAGCTAACGCTGGATAGGGCACGCCCTTATATGTGAGGAGCGACATGTCGAAGAGCATGTAGAAGAGGACAGCAGCCATCAGGCCCGGCGTGATGTAGGACCAGCAGAGGCGCCAGTACCAGCCCGTCTCGATGCCCATCATTAACTTGATGTCCGCACAGAAGCGATGGACGCCTAAGAGGATACGTGCTTAGAACGAGAGCAGCAGCAGCCACTCAAAGAATTCGCACGAGTGGTGGGGCGGGAGGGGACTCACCATAGATCCAGGCAACGGCCACCAGTTCACCAATAGCCAGGATCAGGGCTGTAAAGGACACGCCATAGAAGTCCACCAGATTGAGAATGAATTGTCCGCCCGGCGTCATGTAAACGATGCTGACACCCAAACCCACAATAGTCAGGCAGCTGGACAGGACCCACGTGGGCGTCGAACGTGGCCCAAACTGATCCCGGAAGACGCGCAGGATGCAGGTGCCCATGCCCACGGTGCTGCCGATGCCTAGGACAAAGAGCATGAGGAAGAAGAGGACCGCGAACATCTTTAGGTAGTTGCGCTTTAGGGCGCCCAAGGGGCAGGCAGCTCGCAATACCTTACCTGTGGCCCATACTCAAAGCGGGCGATGGCCTCCGGATACGAGATGAAGGCCAGACCGGCCCCGCCCTTCACCACGCTGCCAATATCTGAGATGCCCGTCTCCTTGGCCAGATTCCCCAATATCCCAAAGGTAATGCAGCCGGCGATGATCGAGGAGCAAGTGTCCATGGTGGTGATGATTACAATGTCCCTGCGGTTAGCGATAATAGAGGGAGGATTGGGTCATGAATCAGGGACTTCCCCCGCAAGATAACTCACTTGTAGACATTCCTGTTAAAGTTGTTGTAACTCGCATAGGTGATCACGGTTCCAAAGCAGATGGCCAGCGAGAAGAAAACCTGTGTGACGGCCGCATACCACACCAGCGGATCGAGCAGCTGCCGCCACTGCGGCTTGAAGAAGTAAATGATGCCATCGATGGCACCGGGCAGGGTAACAGCTCGTATGAGTAGAACGAGGAGCACCACATAGGGGAATACGCCCAGGAAGTAGGCGGCCTTTCCACTGCTCTTGATGCCACGTATCAGCACTGCTTCAATGACGAGCCAGGACACGACCAGGCAACCGACCAAATCCCAGTTGGGCATGCCCAGACCGTTGTCAATGTTGGGCACCTCGTGGAGGATCTCACGTCTGAAGAAAGTGAAGCAAAAGGGTTAACACCCTCGATCGATATAGAATACTTCCAGAACTCACTCAAAGTACAGCTGTGCTGGCGACATCTTTCCTGTGGCATTGACGATGCTGCCGTCATGGCAATCACTGCCCCAGTTCTCCCAGCACCGACTCCAGGGCAGCTCCGAGCCAAAGGACGCCACCAGGAACCTCAGGGTCAGGGCCATGATGCTCGAGTAGTAGGTAATCGATGCACCCGTGGCCAGCACCTGTCCAACTGCCACGCCCTTGAGCAGGGGTGCCATATCGAAGGCCTTGACCACTCCGCGGCCAGTGAACTGGCCCAAGGCTATCTCCAGATAATACACGGGACGGCCAATCACCAGCAGGACAATCAGATACGGTATGACGAAGGTGCCGCCGCCGTTCTGGAAGGCAATGTACGGGAACCGCCAGATGTTGCCCAAACCCACGGACAGGGAGATGCACGAGAAGAGAAACTCAAGGCCATTGTCCCACTGCTCTGTTGGCTTCTTTGGTTTCGTCGATTCCATCTCCAGATACGTTTCGGTTGAACTGTGCGCTTAGAGGTCGCGCGACTTACTAACCGCAGTCGAGATGTTCGGATACGTGGATACCCCCCAGAACAGTGCGACATCTACAGCCAGCCCAATGTCAGACCCACACGCCACAGATTCTCCGTTGATCGCTTATCTGGTTCGTGGCAGACTGCGGCTGTAATCTCATCTAAAAAATAGCTTGAAATCATTCTTAATTGGCACTAATAAAAGGTGCTAAGTGAGCGGTGCATAGATGTCAGTTAGACCGAGACTGAGACTGAGATCGAGACACTTGAGATGGGATCTACTCGTTTCTGAGATATCATGTTCATTGGTCGCGTAGAATTCCGTAGAAGTATTCCGCATTGCAAGGGCTGCGAAGATTCACAAATTGTGAAATGCGGAAACCTGTTACATTGCGCATTAAGAAAACTAAAAGCTACAAATAGTAAAAAGAAACCACAGATGTATAAAATTAATATCTTAATGGGGTTCCACTAGAATTCCCTCTAAATTCAGCACTTCAACAATTATCCAACAAAGTGCAAGAGTTCCAAGTTAATTAATGTATTTTAACCTCACAGTTCTTGTAGTTCATACAGTAGTTTCACCTCCGCCATGTACACGCATATTTGCTCATCTTTTTTTTTTCTTTGCTGCAGCCAATCTCTTCTCAAAGCGAAAGATATTTTATAAAGTCAGCAGCAAAAACATCTAGCAAGTTCTGTCACGAAATTTCTCACTAAGCTGGCAACTCTTTCAGTTATTACTCTCTCACTTTATCCACCTCTCCGTCTCTGTCTCCTGTCTGTCTGACAGCTCGGAAAGTTTTTAATAATTTGCAAGAGTTTTCTAATTAACATCCAAGCACGAAAGCTGCAGTTGCAGCCTTTAACTGAAGCCAGAAACAGGAGAACAGAAGCAGGAAGCAGGAAACACGCTGCCAGTTACAGGCCAAGCTCCTTAGCTGAACCAAGACGTACATTGGGCCCGCCAGAGGTTGAGTGGAATGTAGCGGATGGCTTGTGGCAGATAGTTGGATAAATGCCAGTGAGCCAACAGTTGAGCGTTCCATTGAGCAGTTCCATTATGGTGACAATTTTAAATGGGTTTTTAACAACTTTTGCAGATTTATGGCAATTAAATGCCTTTGATGCTGAATGCTGATTGCCGACGGGTGGTCCTCCACTATGGTGGCATGGTCATGGGCTTAGATGTGGCTGTTGCAATTGCAGGCAATCGCAATCGCACTAGCAATCTCCAGTAATTAAGTCGAATGCAAATTTTCATGCCTGATACGCTTTTGATGGAGGGGCTTTAGTCGGCTACAAACGTAATCGATTTCAGTTCTCTAAATTCCCATTGAATACCAAATGGCAGTCTGCATTCGGATTTCCATTTCCATTTGGCTTATTCTACGCTATGTATATTTATGCACCTCCCTCACATGCTGCAAAAAGTGATTTAGGCAATGGGATGTACATTTTCCTTTGATCGAGTATTATTTGGTTTTACATTTTCAATACCGTTTCCCCAACGTACTTATTCTTTCCTGACATTTTTGTCAAAAATTGGGCTGCCAAATGAAGTCACACAACAAGCCTTTTCCAAGCCGTTGCATAGCATCCACATATTTTTCTGATCACTATATCTTGGGTTTTAATCAACCGACTAGGGTCGTAGAAATAGCTTCTAGACCCTAAACCCTTTTCTAGATCACGTTACGGTTAGAATAAGTTCCGAGCGATTCTCTCTCTATTAGCAGCAGCATTTACCATTTACTGCCATTCACCGAGAGTACTCCCACTCTCTTTTTGGCTCTTTTGTTCTGGCTATATTTTTCCCCACTTGTTTTTATGTACTCAGACCATAAATTATCGCCCATAAATTGCCATTAGCTGGGAAAAGTAGGGAAACTAGGAAGGGAGACTGCAGAATGGAGTCCTGGAGTTGGGTTAATTAAAGTGCAGTACAACACTGGGTGTGTGGGTATTTGGGGGGCTACAGCGGTTCTCAACTAACTTTAATTGCAGCTGCGAAAGGGCTGTGCCGTGCCCCTGCCACACGCAGATTTTTGAGAGTGCACAAACAATGCCAGCGAAATGAGGCAAAAACTTTGCTGGTGCCACAAAATGGAACACTTGTACACACATGCACACACACGTACAGGCACATGGCTGTGTGTGTGTGTGTGTGTAGGAATCAATAGGAGGAGGTAAAAACTTGAAGCTCGTTTGCAGGCCCATTAACAAGCAGAAAAAAGTGAGCGCACTGCAATTAGTTTTCCTTTTTTCCCGGCTCGCCGTCACTTTGCTTCTCCTTTTGCCCTCTCTTTGTTTCGGTTCATTCTCTTGTTTCGGGTTTTCCACGTAACAAGTTTACTTTTCAAATTGATTTCAACAGACTTTGTAACAACTTCCGTTTCCGCTTCCACACGCACGCATACAGCGATACATCCATGTGCTGTATGTGAGTGCGCGTGTGTGCGTGTGTGCGTTCTTTCGTTTGAGTTTCGACATTTGCCATCCAATCAACTTTTGCTCACTCTTTTTCGCCCTCTGTCTAGAGAGTCTAGCCCCGCAAAACTGTCACGATTTGTCAATAATCTCTCCATCTCTCTCTCTTTCTCTCTCAGCCTCCACCTTCTTTTCATTCGACATTATTCCCATTTTTCCCATTTTTCCCATTTTTAACTACAATTTTATTGAGCGTACATTTAATTTTGAATTAATTTTTAATCATTTTCAATTGAATTAAAACGCGTTGGCTGCGACAGCACTCACAAAATGAAACTTTTACGTTTCCACCTGCCACACAAAACCGGGTCCCCATGCACCATACCACGAAACTGCCCGAAAAACCCCATCTCCCACGGACACTATCCCCCGGGGAGGAGGAGCCAGCTCTTGCGGTTGGCATGTTGTAAATAAATTAGCTCCATTCATTATTGAAACGAAAATGCGTTAATATTAATTATAAACTATTCTCCCTGCGCATTCTCTCGT
The DNA here is from genome assembly GCF_018151105.1 of Drosophila obscura. Lineage (NCBI taxonomy): Eukaryota > Metazoa > Arthropoda > Insecta > Diptera > Drosophilidae > Drosophila > Drosophila obscura. The sequence goes on along the minus strand of NW_024542774.1, from coordinate 6,731,295 downwards.
TTCAGTTGCGGCGCCCAAGCGGAAATTAACTTCTGGGTGAGTGGAAGTTGCAGCAATAATTGCATGGAATGTGTTATGGCTCGACTACGTGGCACCCAGTAATTGGATCCAACTGTAACATGCATTCAAAAGGGTTTTCGACCAGAAATCACTTCTTGCCTTGCTCCCCGCTGCGCTGCGCTTAGCGCGTGCCTCAATTATGGCCAAGGAAACATACCACTTGAATGCATTGCGAAACAGCAACAAAGTTGCACTCCGGCGAAATGTCAAGGGAAGAAGCTCAGGTGGAAACTCTGGCGGAAACTCTTGCCAAGTGTTTAACCCAGTTTGCAATTTGTGTGCCCAGCTGCCCAGCTTCCTCTACCTTGCTATGGTGCAGCTTTAGTGCCTTCCTTTGTTGCCATTGTTGTCGATGGCGGCCGCTTGTTTGTTGGCTGTTTGTTGGGTTGTTAGTTGTTTGCTGCTCTTGCACTTGCCGCACGTAATTTTTGCAGTGCCGGTCGGTAGTCGTGAAAAAGTTATTAAAATGAAAAAGGCAAGAGCGAATCGATTATGCTGCATGCAGCAGCGGCAGAAAGGATTCGCACAATTGCCACAAACTTGTGCCACACACAAAACTTTTATTTCGGCACACCCGATCCGATCCGACCAAAAAGAAGGGGAAGGGTGGGAAAAACTTTAAATTGCCATCAAATGGCAGAACCAAAATCTTCTGCTGCTGCTGCTGCTTCTGTGAAAAGTTTCGCTGGCAGTGTGTGAGGAAAGTTTTCTTTTATTTTTCTTTTTCTTTTCCTTTCTCTTTAATTTTTTTTTCCTTTCCAGGAATGATAAGCTAGTCGCCCCACCGCCAGTGCTCTGCTCACTCACTCCATCTGTCACGCACGCTTTTCGATTAAGCGCAGCATCTAAAACAGAGAGCCCCAAGCTCGAGCAAATGACTGTGTTCGGGTCCTGGACCACATGGCAACAGTACGACCACAGCAACAATTGTATAACCAAAGCCAGCGCCTGTTCCAGCGCCTGTCACTGTGTGTAATGCGAGTTTAACAACTGAATTGTTGACTGACATTTAAATTTTCCATCACAATTTGCATTTCTTTCGTTCAACTCCTGGGCGCCCCATTCTCGTTGGGCCTGTCACTTGTCGGGGGCTTTGTGTGTGTGGAATTTATGCAAATAATAAGAATTTCCTTTCGGGTGTCTCCATTACTTGCTTGCCACGTCTAATTTCGACTAACTTTTGAGGGCAAACAGACCCCGTCCACAGCCGGAAGAACCACGGCCTCCCTAAGACCGTGTTCGTGTTTGAGTTGGCAAACAAATTTCAATTGCAAGTTGAGAAATTTTCATTCCTTTGATGTAATTTACTGTGGCACTTGGCCTGCACTTTGGCATCGCTATTTGGCCACATGTTCGTTGTGGGTTGCTGCTTCGCTGCCCCCTCGGTGCAATTAAATATGAAAACTATTTCTCGTTGTCCGCCAAATGGAAGGAAACTTGGCTTGGCAATCCATGAAAATCCATTTGGTTCGGGGCTTATCTGCAATCCGCTGTGGACAGCGCAGCCAAAAGGAAAAGCAACGGTCCTTCCCGTCCCCCGACCCGTGGCTTGTGGCTATGACTGTGGCTCTGGCCGAGATGCAATTTGCATGCCAAGAAATAATTTTATAGCTCTGTGATTTCCACTCGCACTTGCAGACCGAAAGGGAATTTCGCATTCATTGAAAATGTCTTTGGCAGCCGGCGAACCAAACCTCAATTCAAGCTGACAGCGAAGGATTTTGTGTCACCCACTTCTTTCCGGTAGCCCCATCCCCATCCTCATCTCCACCCCCTTCAACAAGTGTGGTTTTAATAAGACTCGACATTTCGGCAACGTAATTGCGAGTGGAACATTTTGGGGCCAAGCGGCGTATGCGCAATCTCATTGTCAATTTTGGTGGCCAGGCGGAAAACGAAGAGAAAAACATGCTACACTGAGAGAATAGACGTTGCTAAATAATTTTAAATTATTGTATTTGTATTTTTCATAGTCACAACTCATTGGGGGAGTAATTTTTCTTTTCCCTTATAATATTGAAATTGAAGGAAATATTTTTCATGGAATTTTCTAAACAGTACAAGAGAAGAAACAATTTCATTGTCAATTAAGTTCCAAGAAGAGAATATACAAAATACAAAGAGAAGAGTAAAGCATACATTTTCTGAGAAATATATTGTGCCATTCTGTTGGTAATATCTTAAATAAAGCTAACAAATTCGTATAACTATATTTTAGAATTTTGCCAGAATTATTTCGTAAGGAAGGAAAATCATAATGGAAATATTTTCAGAATTTGGCGAAACTGTACTGTGAAAAGGGGGGCTGAGGAAAGAGGACGGCTGTCTAGAGACGGAGCTTAAGGAGAGCGGAGTCGGTTGTGGGGGTGTCCATGGCCTCTTGTGGCTTTGACAGCCGCCAACTGACACTTGAGGGCGACGCCCGTTAACGTCGTTTACCATATTTACGCTTTAAACGTTATTTATTTGCCGCCCAAGCCAGCAGCTGCCATTGCCACTGTTACTGCCAGTGCTCCCCCGCTCCTGCTGTCATCTGTGTGCCACTCAAGTTTGATATTGTCAAAAAGTGTGGCAAGCGCAAAGTGTTAAACGCTGGCAACAGCAGCAGCAACAGCACCACGAATCCATACCACAGAAGCAGCACCCAGCACCTAAATGGGTTATGGATGAGAATGTGGAAGATTTGTTGGTGGAGATTTCGTTGGGCTTTGGCTAAGTCCGAAATGCCACACTAAGTGGGTTTTTATCAAATGTACTTACGAGCATGCCACCCTGGATATATGAACGTGGATTTGTGGTTTGGCTTTTGTGTCATCCAGGGATTTTGGGTAGGAATGGGTTTAAAGGCAGCGAAAAGGTCAGCGAAACACTCAATCCGACTAGACGGGGGACAGGGGACAGAGTGCCTAAAATAACAATGATTAAATGTAATTTTGGGGAATATCCATCCACTTCCCTTGACCCTGGAAAGCTTTCTAGTCTAATTACAATTGGGTTCGGCTTTCTGGCATCGAAGCAAATAGGGGTTAAGCGGAATGGGATGGTTAATGTCTGGGTCTTTTGATTGTGTTGCAAGCTGGAGGCACGATTCAAGCGCGAGAAGTGCCACGAGAACAATAACACCCACTCTGACAATATCCACAGTACCAACACCAGCGAGCAACCACCATCAATTTGAACAACACAACCTGGACGAAGTCGAAGAAGTAGTGTGATACGACAATGGGATACCCTCCAATTGTACAAGAATCCTAATGGTGTTCAGTAGGCACGAAATATACAAATTTGATTTGTTGAATGCTGAATTCTAGATGGGGCTGCTTCCTTCTGCTGCTGTGCACAACATACCCTTTGTACTCTGGAAACACTCAACAACAACACCGAAAATGAAGTTGTTCGGAAGTTTGTGTGCTGTTCGTCGCTGCCTGTGTCCTTCGCCTCTCATGTTTGCTTTCTCTCCAGCTTGTCACGAATGAAGAGCATGGTGCCAGAGATCTATCTTTCTCTCTCTCTCTCTGCTCTGTTGGTTTCCACCACAATGCGGGCTGAGCGTAGTGGCAGTGCGAATGTCGCTGCCGTGCAGTGTCAACAGCAGCAGCAGCAGCACCACCACTTGATTCCTGCACAAACAAGGATCCGACCCGACCTCACCCATCCCCCCCTCTCCCACGGTATATGTCGGGCGTAATTACACGCTATGTCTGTTTCATTCAGCCACCACACCCTCCGTCCCACCAGGAACCACCCATGTAACGCCCCCTCTGGCTGTTTGATGTGCGTGTTTTATTTCGAGTGCCATTTGTTTTAATTAAAATTACTTAAAGCGCTTTCAGCTTCAAGTGCTGCCCCACAACGCGACAATTCAGAAATTTTCAGGGGTTTCATGCACATGAAATTTGATAAAAGGAAATAATGATAAACATGCAAAAACACAATGTTTTTTGGTCATTTACATGATGTAACGGATCGATTTTTAATTCAATTATTTCGTATCTCATGGGATATTTCAAGATAGTCATTAAATTAAAACAAAAACAAAGCTTGAATATCGGCTATACAAAAGAGTTTAAAGATATTTTCTTATTTAAATTTAGGTAGCTTAAAAAAACATTATGGCAAAACAAATATTTGATGATGGGTAGTAAGTATGGATAGAGCGTAGAATATATCCATTAAATTGAATACGTATGTAACTTCACTCAGAAAAACGTATTGTATTTTACATGTCGTACCATGTCAGAGCAGAATGAATATTTACAGACTTAAAGGACTCGCATGGTGAAAGGATTGGAGGCAGAAGTGAGAATACATATACAAACCATTTTGTACAGATATGTTTTATTAAAAAAACTTTGAAAATACCACAAAAAAAAATTTATTACTGATTCTATTTCCTTGCTGCCTGCCACCTGCTGCCTGCCGCCTACAGCTAGCTGCAGTTTATTGTTCACCCGAATTCACATTTTTGCTGATTTGTTTGCCAATGAATCGTCTTTTTATTTGTATATTTTTTTGTGGTAAGCACACAAACACAAAAATACATCTAGATATCGTATGAGAGAGTGATTGGGGGAGAGAGGCACTTAACAACGGTATGGTGCGGTTCCTTGGCCATTTTGTTTTTGCTATTTCCACTGCTGTTGCTGTGTGCGTTTTTTTTGTGCAGAAAAAACCAACGTGGCAACCATAAAACATATACATAGACGCGCACACACATACAGAGAGACAATCGCACACTCATACACTGTGCTACTCATGTTTGCACAATAAAATTTCAACAATATACGCGACAGGGTCTCTCCTCGAGTCGGTTCTTTGTACTTGAGCAAATTGGATCTGGGCACAGGGCGACTGTGGGTGGGATGTTAAAATTAAATAAATATTTGCCTTAAAGCTTAACATTGACGGGAGAGGAGAGTAACCAGACACCCACACGACGCAGCCCCAATGGTATTTAAAGCAGCCAACCGCAAGAAGAGACACCCAGTGGAATGGCGACTGAAACCGAAACCCATGTCGAAACAAAAGTCTCAAGCCTTCTCTCTCGAATGGAGTGGTCTTTGAGAAAGTATTTCTACAGAGAGAATGGGAGAGTGTGAGCAGTTCGGTTGGGGGGAATGTTCGAGACTCGCATTAAAAGGTTCGTGCAATTCTTTTGAATAGGAAGAAGGTTGAAATTGGGTCTGTTCTCTGTACCGCCTGTACAGCTGTCTGGAGACAATGGCGGTATATTTTTAGCATTATGATTTCACCTATAAAAGCCCCAAATCCGCTCATCATTTCCTCATTCACTTTCCAAATGAGGGTCTACATCTTTCTCGTGCTGATATCTCTGACAGCTCTCTGCCAAGCGGCGGGCCGTGGTCCTAGCCATAGTGTCACTTGGGGTACACGCTCCTTCCGGGACACGCATATTCGGCGGGAGATCATCTCGATGAAGTCCTCGTTTCTGAGAGTTGTCACAAGAGATTATACCTTCAATCAGAATGTAAGATTGTCCCTCAGTCATGGGATCTAACCAGATATTAATTATAACTTACTTTTAAAAGCAGAAACTGGCGAGAATCATTACCCAAATCGTGATCACCGACCAGATCCGCGACGGGCAGGGCGGCTATGCCTATTTGCAGGAAGGCGGCCCGCAGTCCACCTATGCGAAGATTCACTTTAAGAGTCAGCGGGGCAAAGGCTTCAGCTTCATCGTGGATTTCTATGGCCTTTAATCCGGCATTTAATGGATACTTTTAACTATGCACGTATTGCAGCTCCACTCGGATTGTTTTGATTGTTTGTTTATGGCCTGTCAATATTTATCCAACATTTATACTGCCAAACTGCCAAAGGGTTTGTTTAGTCAGTTGGTGCCCTCGAATGACTCTAATTTCATGTCGGCTTATCCAATACAACATTTAAATATATACAATGTACAAGAGTTAAATGAACTGCAGCTTATTTTCAATTGGCAAGTGTAACGGATACAGAAACGAATGCAGATGCATATCAATTTAGTAGATTGTGTGAATTGTGTGAAAGGGGATAGCCACATTATAGGAAAGCAATTTACAGCATGGATTTTGTGAGTGTTGTTGTTCAGTTGTTTAATGACTGTTCAACATGAAAACCGAAACCAACTTTAAATTGGGCTTTAAATATAAATAGATTAAAACTGAAAGTGAAGTGAGACTTGCAGCTGGAACAAGTATTAGAAAGGGATAAGGGAATGCCAAATCAACACGAACTGCAGAATCAGAACTATAGATGGAGCCATACTGTATTCTTTCAATGTCTCTTTTGGGTATTTAGCCAGTGGCGTGTTCCAGTCCTCAGAGCGTTTGATTCTCCACTCATGACATTGACCGCCATTTCTCTTGTCTATCCTTAACGCTTATCAAACTACCTATAGCTCTAAATATTAAACAGAAAATTGATTTAGAATGGGATTGCTTGCCACAGAAAGTGCCACATAACAGAACTGTAGAGCCACAAATTATTAATCGACTGCCAACCTATATAGAGCCCCCTTAAAACTGTGTGTTTGCGGCCAAGGTCAGTGCAGGCCAAACTTTAAAGGTTATAGTCATTAGATTCGATTCGATTGGAACGACTAAGGTTATGGGTTGATGGTTGGGCCTGTAATTACACTTGCCATTCAGGTACTAACGAGGCGACTGCAATTTTTGGTTCGCCCCAAAATGGGGTGAAAATATTACGAGTGTCCCTACAACAGTCAGTATGTAATCGGCAGTGAGACGGGGTGGGGTGTGGGGTGGTAGGTTCCACGTGCCAGGTGGCTGGTAGGCGGTGTGCTTTTGCCATTTAGCAAATGTCAGGCACTTAGACTCGCCTCTCACCCTCACACACGACCGACCTTACCATTTTCCCTGTGTTCTGTGGCTACCCTCAGTGAAAGTCAAATAAATCCAATCAATGTGTGGCACACAACACACATTTTGTATCGTATCGTATCGTATATACTCGTATCCTTATGTATGGTATATACACGTATATACTCTTACATATGCAAATTAGCTGGGCTATAAAATTTAATGTATTGAATGGATGCCTGTGCAAGAGCAAAAGCATCCCCGGGCATCCATTGATGCGTGTTGCAATGCACGGTGCCCTGTGGCAGTGGGTGGTTCTTGGGGCAACCATCAATCGTTACGAATTAAAATTTTATTGTGCCATATTCCCCAAACGACCGAAGCGAAGAAGAGATGCCACATCCCATAGATACGCCATTTGCTTGATTCTTTTATGGATGGAATGGCCTTTGAGGTGAAATCTAAAATGTAAATTGCCTGCAAGCTTCGCAGGGATCAAAACAACAAATATGTATTTGTGGGCTAACAGGTGCTCAGGATTTGACATTGCCTTCTGGTCTCGATGTGCAACATGATGTTAAATGCAGTTGTGGCAGCTCTGATTGACGTACATTTTGCATAATACTCGTACAAGAGAGAGCGGGAGAGCGAAAGGGAAAGAGTGTGCGCTTTCATGGTACTTGCAGGAGGATACCACTGCTGCTGGTAACCTCAAAACACCAGTCAGTGGGAGAGCATTGCCGTCCCCTTTAGTCTACCGTCTTCAGTCAGGTATCCCTTTGCGGGTGGTGCTGCTGCCATTGGGGAGCAGCAGTGTGGAGCCATATATTATGCAGGTTGTTTGTTATTGTTCGATAAAGTGTAAATTATGGGAAAGTTGCCAGGCAGCCAGTCCCTGTCTGTTTTTGTTATGTATGCCACTATTCCTTGAATCCTTGGCCTTTTGCCATATAATTTCTGATATCTCTAGTGTCCGCATGTATCATTTGCTTTACGTTTGCTCACTGAGTCGGAATTGAAGACCAGTTCTAATTAAACACAATTTATATACATGTTTAGAGATGACAGAACGTATGTTTAGGGCTTTGGATCAATTAATGTGCTGTCATGGATCATTTGTATGTGCAATTAATTGGAAATTGTTTCGCACATCTGTGTCTGTCATAGGATTAACTGAGCGAATTACCAACCTTCTGTCACCCTTACCTTTTCTTTATTCAGTCTTTGTCCACTTGAGGGTCTCGGGCGTGATTTGCATTTGACTTTGTCGGTCTCAGACCTGCCTGTGACATAGCCAGGCCAAGTCATCGGCTGCCGTCCCCCGTAATTTCTCCCTTGTAAAAAAAGCACAAAAGGGAGACGACGCGTCGTCTCGTTCATTTCCCAGCCAATTTTGTGCGTTGTTTTTTTTTTTCATTTTACTGCTGCTGCATTTTCTCCTTCCCGTTGGGTTTTGGCACCATTTTCGTTTTCTTTACCAGTGTTTTTCCTGCCCTGGCCTTGTCCTCAGTGGCCTTTTGTGCTGGGGCTTCTGCTGTTTCTCTGGCATCGTTGTGAAAGTGTGAAAGCAGCCAGCAAACGGATTTTTGGTCCAGCATCTCGTGTATCCAGCCAGAGACTTTTGTTTTTCAATTGCCACTTGCCATATTTGCGGCAATTGTTTTCGTTTTTCCCAGGCAGTAAATGCAGTTGCTACAAGTGAATCTTGGATGCCACACAGAGGGTCTTATGTGGGATGGATACATCGGACTGGGGACACACCATAGATAGATACACACATACATATGTATGTGCGCGGAAAATTTCCGTCTTAAGTTTAACTCGTGCCACACGGACTTAAGCTACAGTTATGGCGCCACCATCGCTAAGGGGATGGGGCATATGAAACCGAAAGGATGGTACTGGGACACGATACGTTAGAACCTTGTTATGTGCAGCCAGTCGTTGCACAAGCACACCGACACAGGCACACTGTTGCAGCGAGCTAGTTTCCTGTTCTTGCCTGCATTTCTTATGCTTATCAAGTGAAGCTTTTCCAACGTGCTAACAAACGAGCAAAAGCAACATTCACCAGGTTCACCAGGCTGGCGCAGGGTGTCGGGTTGGGCGGGTGTAGATGCGTGCAAAGGCAAGGAGTATGGCTGATTGCCCCAAGTTGTTTTTCCGGCATCCAGTTTTCCACTCTGTCGATGCTTAAACGGCACTGCTTTACGGTGCACTCACCGGATAACCGTTCGCATCTTTGTCTTTTCAAAGTTGATGAGCATTGGGTATATATTGTACATACATATGTATATATGCTCGTTAAATGTACAATACATCTGTACAAATACTTTCCGTGAAACCCCAATCCACTCTGAAGCTGGAGCTGAAGCTTTGAGTCTTAGCTGGAATTCGACAAGACATATCTGATCATTTCTAGTTCAACATCGGGAGAGACATGTAGAACGACTTACCAAGATTTAAATTTAATTATATATGGAAATACATATGTTGAAACAATTCAAAGGGACTCCATTGTGGAAGATCTTCATAAGATTGAACCCAGGGAAACGGAAACGAATGCAATGTACGAAATTTTACCTAAGATAATTTTCCAAGAATGAGGTTTTTGTTGAATTAAACGCCGGCAAATTAACACAATTGCTCAGGGAAGCGCCTGAGGCCGAAGGTGTTCCTGCATCTAGTTCAAGCACCTCACTGGATCCGCTTCATTGTATGCCAGCAATTACAAGACATTCAAGTGGCAGCCTCATGCATATGAATGAGTGGCATCTAATCGGCTGCCACACGTGCGCTATATTCCCATTCTGAATCGAAAATAGTACAAATATTTAGTGCCAATATTGGCTTGACTCCTCTGTCGCAGGGAAAGGGAATTTGATCACCGACTATGATGCCATTAGACGAGTTTGTTCCGGGGAAAAGATTGATTCAATAGTGGGATGATAGCATATGGTATTTTCCATTAGCATTATTTTTATTTATTCTGCAAAAGTGTCGAAAGTCCAGAAATTAAAGCCTACTTGGGGTCGTTGCCAGCTGCCAGTTGCATGCTCATCGAATGGTCTGATCGGTATGCGCATATATTGCTATAATGAACAGGGTGTATTCGAGTAAACATTGCGCTGGTTACAACCGCTTCTGCTTCTGCTTCTGCATGGACTCGGGGCTGGACTGGGACTGGGACTGGGGCTGGGACTGGACAGGAGGAGGCCGCACATATGCTTGGATATAGAACTTGCCGAACAGATACATGAAGACGATGCCCTGGAACATGGTCACATAGAGCTGGCTGTGCGGAACGGCACAGTTCGGGGAGAAGAAGCGCACGTAGAAGGAGTAGCTGAAGAGCAGCACAAACTGGACAAGCTGCGTCAGCGTGATATACTTCTTCCACCAGATGCTGCCCTTCACGCCGGGATACTGCGAGGACAGGAAGTAGTAGAAGTACATGACCGTGTGCACGAACGTGTTGAGCAGACCGACGGAGTTGAAGTGTCCGCCGGTGCCGTAGATGCGGGTCACCACATAGCCGCCGAAGGCCATGAAAACGTGGTGGTAGATGTGTAGGAAGCTGACCTGCTTGTAGCTCTTTCGCAGCACAAAGAACACGGTGTCCAGCAGATCCACCACCTTGTTCATAAGGTAAGCGGTGTGCACCACCCGCACCAGCTGCCGGTGCTTATGGCCGGGCGGGAAGCTCTCCATGCAGCGCAGGTTGCAGATTCCCTCGATGAACAGGTAGTAGAAGACCTAAGCCAAGCAGAAAGTCAGATCAATACGCTGATGCGAGACCCATGTCAGACGCTACTCACAACTCCGAAGTAGAGGCCGTTGTAGACCACCTGGCCGAGATTGTAGAACATCAGCAACCGCTTCAGATCGTACGGTTTCCGGTTCCTCATGTATATCTTTCCCAGCTTGAGGACAAAGAGCAGGTAGAACGCCAGAATGATGATCATTGGCCATGGCGAACCGGCCAGGAGGATGGGATTTGGATCTGTGGATTGGTGCCCAAGCGGCGATTAGTGAGTGAATCTAGCACACAAAAGATCTCTCACCTCCTTGAGGTATATCGAAAATACCGAGCGTCATCGCTATCGTTGATTGTCGGCCGAATGGCGACTGGTGACTGTTTCAAAGCCACTGAAAGGCATTCGGTTCTGAATTTGTAAAGTTAATCGAATCAAATAATGTATTATTCAAATCTTTGAACTGCGCTCTCTGTCCTACATTTCAGAGCGACAAAGAGCGGCAGTGAGAGTGAGAGTTTTGGAGAGAGAAGCAGAGAGTGAGAGAACCAGCTACCCAAAGAGGGAATACAGCTGGGGAACCCAAACAAGAACAAGAACTTCAACTAAAACCAAAACTAGACTAAAGCAGATGCAAAATAGCATGGAATGGATCTAGTGTAGTGTAGTGAACTTTATTGGTGATTATTGCTGTTTGGTCTTGGCTTTGATGTAGGTGTGGTAGTAGAAGTTGCCGAACATGACCATCATTGAGGTGGAGACCGCCAGCTGCAAGTACTGCAGGCCGCGTGGGAAGGTGCATGCCGGATTCAGGCACAGCACCAGCATAGCCTGCAGGAACAGGAGGACGAACTGCACCAGCTGCAGCTTGGTGATGTACTGCTTCCACCACAACTTGCCCTTGATCTCCGGATACAGGGCCGCCACAAAGTAGTAGGTGTACATGACGACATGGACGAAGGAATTGAGGAAGCCCATCATGGTGTACTGGCCCCCCATCCCGAAGAAGTAGCTGACAAGGGGCGGACCCTGGACCATCAGGGCGTGGTGGTAGACATGGAGCACGGTGATCTGCTTGTAGCTCTTGCGCAGCAAAAAGAACACGGTGTCGGCCATGTCGAGTAGCTTGTTTAGGAAATACGCGTAGACGACCAGGTGCTCCTTGCTCTTTTCTGGATGATCCAGTGGCAGCATGTTCATGCATCGCATATCGTAGATTCTTCGGACGATTATGTAGTAGACGCCCTGAGAGAGTTCATGGGTTAGAAGGGTTTTAGATACGTCTGAGAACTGGCCCCGGCCATTAACCTACAGTGCCGAACAGCCCAGCGTTCATCAGGATCTGGCAGAGGTTGTACACCAGCATCGCTCTCCGCACATTGTACGGCTTCCTGTTGGCCATGAAGTCCCGGCCCAGCTTAAGGACAATGGCCAGATATGCCAGCACGATCAGCAGAACCTGCAGCGGGGAGCTGAGCAAGGGCAACTTCACCGGATCTGCAGAGAATGGGCGGGGCGTATGAGATGAAAGGGCTGCTGCCACTGCCGCATCCGCTTACCCGGTGGCAGTGTCCGAAAATAATCCAAAATAGTGCTGGAGTTCATGGTGCCGCTGTTTACGAAAGGCGAAACCCCACCGAGTACTGGATACACAACTATCGAACCCTGCTTTTTATACCCCATAGGCAGGCCACGCAATGTACTCGAGCAGGCGCATGGTACGAGTATCCATAATGGTAGTGGGGCACTACACCAAGTTAAAGAGCGCTGATTACTTATTCCCCGTTCGCCTGTCTACTGAGCTCAACTCAAACCAACTCTCAGGCACTGAACATGGCAGAGCATAGCACAACCAAACAGACATACAGAAAGACAGACAAACACACACGTTCTCTCGATTTGACTTACAAATTGGAAAATTCTAATTCCACTTTGGGGGGGTTTTGCGTCTGCCTGCCTTATCCCTAGGTCAGGTCGGATGGTCTGCTTTTACATTGGGCATTCAACTAAATTTGGGGGAACTTCTTGGCAGAAAAGTTGTCCCTAGATTAAAGTATTTTATGCTCCAGTTTGTTCTACACCAGAGTAGAGTATTGTGTGTACCTCCGCACTACACTTGGGAATGCTTAATTTAAATCAAATATTTTGTTCAGAGATTTGTTTTTAAATTTCCAGTTTTGATACCTATGTATATTTAATGTATTATATTGAAAGTGAAATTGTTTCCTTGCTGATTCTGCAGTTTGTATTGCCAACGGAGTTTCACTTTCAATATCCATACGATTAATTTTGTTTCCCCAAAGCCGTGATCCATGATCCGCAGCCCATGGATGACTGTGGGCTGCCGCTGCCCCTAAATTGTTGAGCTAAATCGATTGGTTCCTAATTAGAATTTTATGCAAATCATATTGATTTTGTTACGTCGTACAACCTTGTCTTTTATAATCAATTTCTCGTCTATGTCTCTTCTGTTTTGCTTTGCAGCTGATTTGAGGCTCGTGGCTTTCGCTTTCTTTTGGGAACCACAGCAAACACCAGACAATGGCGTCAAGCAACAAAAGCAACAACCTTACAGGCAATAACAGATACAAAAGCACAGCCAGAGCCAAGAGAAACTTCTGCTGCAGCTGCCTTTACAGAACAAACACCAAAGTTGGAGGCAGAAACGAAGGACGACAGCAGCAGCAACAAATCTAATTACGGAACAACAAAAAGGTCAAACTGGAATGTTGTCCAAGGGATGTTCATGTTGTTGATGATGATGATGATTTTACTGGTGGTGGTGATGGTGATGTGAACGCGAACGCTCCCTTTTGTGTGTCCTGACGGAAATGAGGCGCTCTATGTCGCCCAGTCACTGCCCACTGCTGCTGGTCAATCGCTCGCATCGGTGAGCGAGTAACAGGCGAAACTCCGATTACAAATTCTTCAGCAATCTGCTGGAATTTAATTAAAGCGCATAAAAGCCAGAACACGAGCTACAGCAGGGAGTCCGAGAAAAAGAGTCAAAGTAGGGCGATTGCCCAGTGGGCGTGGCGGTGGGTGGCCCATAAATCCATGCCCCCATCCATGCTGCATGCTGCCTGTCCGCTGCAATTGAGTGGAGCACCAGCACTGGCCAATTAGTTGCTGCAACAGCCAAGAGCGGCTATCATTTGGGCTCCATTGAACGTACTCGCCGGTACACCGCTGCCTCACTGATGACTGCGGCCAAAAGACGTGCGGGCAGCAGCAGCAACGAGCAGCAATCCCTTCAGCAGCAGCAGCAGCAGCCACAGCATCTGCCCAGACAGGATGGGGACCCGCAGGCGCAGGGACACCACGAGTATCAGCAGTTGCTGCAGCATCCCCACCACCACCACCACCATCAGCACTACGGCGTCGGAGGTGGCAACCACCCACAGCAATACCACCAGAGACAGCATCAACAGCAGCAGCAGCAGCACACTCACATCCACAGCAGCAGCATCCTCATCAGCACACAAATCCTCACCAGGCGACACTGCGCGATTGCTCCGTCAAATTGCCGCTGGATATCCTGTGAGTACGAGTAGGGCCAACAAATCATTTAGGGAGGCTCCCTTTTGGCGCGGAGGCTAGGGTTCAATTCGGTTTTTTTCCGATAAGGAGAGGAAACACACAAAAAAACAAAAAGGTCAAACTGTCCCTCTCCCATGGGGGCATGCGGCGTTGAGGAATGGTGGATGGCCTCTGTGGCACGTCTGGATGGTTTAATAAAATTTACATTTTAACAACGCCAAATGAAAATTGCATTAACTTTAACGGGACAACATTTGCTCGATTCGATTTTCATGCTTTTGAAGCTTCCCCAAAGAAAAAAAAATGAATCAGAATATTATAAATATTTGCTCAAAGAACTTAAGAGGGAATGTCGGCAGGGAAGGTTAAATCCCCAGTGAAAGAGGGACAAATGGAGAGCAAGCAAAGCGCTTAACACAGGAAGGAAAGAAAGGAGACTTTTGCCAGTTTTGTCAGGATTAGGGGGAACAGAGCCGGCCCGGCGTTGCCTTTAAAGCTTAACGCTTAAGCTTAAAGCCTGCCACAACACCCCTCCACCAAAGAAAGAGTGTGACAGCAGTGGCTGGCAGCAGCTGCAGCCGAAAGAGGGCGGCCGGGGCGGTGCTGCGTTTATGCAGATCGCAGTCAAGTGGCAGGCGGCCGAAGCCCTATGGGGCGTGAAACGAGGCCAGTCGCAGCCCCAGACGACTGCTGCTTGTTACTGCAGCTGCCATTGCTGCTGCCACCCTTTACTTCTTATACTGCTGCTCCTGCTGCTGCTTCCTTCGAACGGAGAAAAAACAACAGGGCATAAAGAAATGGCGGACTTAAAGCATGTCGACAAGGCGCCGAGAGGAAGCAAGTGGGGTGGTCTGACGTCAAATGGGCACAGCGAGTGTATGGTGGGGAGGAGAGCTGTGGCAGAAGTCAGTTGGTCCCGCTTTGAGGTTGCAACGTGCGCCACAAACGGTGCCGTCGAGTGAAGTGACTCGACTCGACTCGACTCGCCTCGCCACGACTCCTTGCGGGCCTGTGGCACAGTGTGTCGTTACTTTTAACGAGGTGTCGCATGCGAAACTCGAACAAGTGGTGATAGAGGGGCGTGGTGTGGGGTGTGGAAGGGTCCTGGTGAGGAAACTGCCTGTTGCCACACATATTCTAGCCTTTCCTATCCATTGCTCTTCACTACCCCCCGCCACCACACCTCCCTCCTTTGTATATAAAAATGCACTTAGCTGCAGACTGACGGCACCAGATACACCAGCAGCAGCAGCAGCAGCTCCTTCTGTCACCTGCTAATGCCCCTGCACGCTGCCTTCTGGCTCTGCTGCACAGCTGCGGCATGCTGCAAATGAAGTCATCCATTAGGCAAACGTTATGTATACGCCTAGTGCTGCCTGTGGCACAGGATAGCTCCGCTCCTGCTCCGTGGCCTCTTCTCCTCACCTGCTCCGCCTGCTTTTGCTGCTGCTGCTACTCCTGCTGCCAGATGTGTCGGCAGTATGCTGCTCATAATAATGCTGCCAGTGTTTGTTGCGGTCTAAGCGGAAACGTTTATAATGGAATTCGCTTAAGCGCTGCCGGACGTGCACGAGAACGTGAATGGGACTGGGGCCGGGGCCGGGGCTGGGGCTGGGGACGAGTGCCAGAACACGGCAAAGTGTCGTCTTGCTAATTTCGCAACGCCAAAAGGGGCGGGGATCAGGTAGAGGGGGTTTCGTGTTAGCTGTGCCCCAACGTTAATTACTCAGCAGCGTTGGAATGGCAATCTAATTACCAGGCGACACAGAGTACGCGGATAGCGATAGGGTTACTGCTTGGAAGCACTTGCCTTGATGGAAAACTAAATCCAAACTCATTTACTTTCCACTTACAGATGGCTACCGAAATCGGCGATGCGTCCGGTGGGTCCTGACGCCTCGCACACGGACTGCATCCTGGTGGTGGGCGTCTCCCGTCCAAAGCTGGCCGTCGTCTTCCTCACGGTCATGCTGATCTCACTGTTCCTCACCTTCCACGTGCTCTACGACAGTGCCGTGTACAACATCCAAGCGGCCCAGGCTGTTCACGAAAGGCATCGCCTCTCGCTGGCAGCCTCCGCCTCCGCATCAGCCCTATCCGGATCTTCAGCTGCCAGTGGCTCCTCCTTCTCCTCCTCCACCTTCTCCGCGTCATCCAACCATTTGCCTGCGTTTGTGAAGCCAGTGCCCAACGCGAACCAGCTTAGCCATCCCATGGTCTTTCCCTCCAGTCGTGTGCACTTCCCCAAAACCAGTCGTCGTCTGCCGCAGGTGAGTCCCAGACCTCTACCCACCCGTGTGTGTGTGTCTCGTACTAATTGCTGCCAATGGAATTTGGATTTTCATGTGCATTTCATTTGATTTCCCCTTTCGCTTCCGACTGGACCCAGGCCCTTATAATTGGTGTACGAAAGTGCGGAACGAGGGCCCTGCTGGAGATGCTGTATCTGCATCCGCGCATCCAGAAGGCCGGCGGCGAGGTGCACTTTTTCGATCGGGACGAGAACTACCTGAAGGGCCTGGAATGGTATCGCAAGAAGATGCCGCACTCCTTCCGCGGCCAGATAACCATCGAGAAGAGTCCCAGCTACTTTGTGTCGCCAGAGGTGAGTGCTCTGCCCTGTCTGTGGGTGCGGGCTTTCCCTTTTTCCAAGGGATTCCCTTTGATCTCTAATTGCCAATTAGGTGTGTGCTGCATTGGACCTGGGCCTAACTGTCATCCTACCGTAATTATTAATTAACTGCCTGCCAGCATTGACCCGTCGCCTTTTCCTGGCGCTGCTCTTCCTCTACGATGGGCGTCTGTCTGTCCATCCATCTATCAAATTAAAATGAAACGCTCGACCATGTTCCAGCCAATTTCCGTGGCCATGTCGGGGGCCCCCCTGAGCGGAAATTCATTTGGCAAACGGCTCCGTCTAACGCCCAAGTGGAATCGCTCTTTGGCCAACTTTTATTATAGTTTTTGTTGTTTCTGCTTCCGATGTTTCCGCTGCTGTTGCTGGTGCTGCTGCTGCTGCTGCTGTGCCCGCAGAGTGTCACAAAATTGGGTTTGCCTGATGCAATTTCGCTACGAGCCGGAACTTGCATGTGTCACTTGCAGAGAGCACTCCAGCGGTGGATGGGGGTGGTGTCGGTGTCGGTGTCCCTGGCACTGGCACTGGCAGGGCAATATTTTATCCAGAGTTCCGTTTCAATTTTCCTTTTTTACTGCCGTGTGCGTGCGTCAGTGTGCGAGTGTCTCTTCGTCGGTTGATGCACCATTTCAATTTGTTATGCAGCAGCAGCAGGAGCAGCAGCAGGTTGCACGTCGTCAGTGCCAAAGTGGAGAGAGTGCGTTGGATAAATCTTCATTAATGCTCTTATTAATATTTATTGAGAGCGGATGCATCTGGGGCACGTCAACTAATGCTCTTCTCCCCTTGAAAACTCTGCGGAAAACGTCAAATTAGCTTCCGCTTCTCGACGGTGGATATCTCCCTGCCGCATCCCTTGCCTCCCCTGCCATAAATAATCTATTTCCCCGGGGCGTACTTTGGCCTCAGGCTCAGGATCTGTTTTCTCCCCCAGGTGCTGCAGCGCACGCATTTCCGTATGACAGTTTTCGTGCGCTTTTCATTTGTGGGCCGCTTCAAATGCATTTTGCCCGCATTAAAGATTAAAAGGGAATACGAAATTCCCACCAGAGGACACGGTAAATGGTTCATCAACGTGAATAATTCTGAAAGAACGACAACAACTTTGGAACTTGTTGCACGGCCTGGGATGCCTGTGCCCCCCATTGGCGGTGGCTTGTATTGAAATTGATTAAGTTTATTTACTCGGCTCGTTTCGCCCATTTTGGAGCCTATTTATACTCAACGTTCAACGTGCCAGATTCAAGGACTTTAAGGGAGGGTGACGGCCTGGGCCTGGGCCTGTGCTGTCGTTGGGGCATGCCTCTTTGCCTGCCTGCCTGCCTGCCTCCCCTGCCTTTCATTGTAGGGCAATATTTTTCAGCTTAATTAAATTGTTCACAGCACACTGGTTGCGGAAGTGCAGCAGCAGGGGTGCGCCTGCCAGGACGGCAGCCTGCTACACTATGCAGCAAAATAAAGTACCCATTGAGGAGACGTATCGACCGCAAAGATCCATCGTTACGTTGCGGCCGGCTACGGTTGTATGCTATTGAGTAAAGGGTGGCCTTCATTTAAATAACCTTTTAGGCTGTGAGAATATTTTGGCAAAAGTTAGACAGAGGGATAGACGGGCAGCTAACATTCTGATGCTCTTTAATTGGGTCAGAAATGTTTTTTTCGCTACGTAGGGCGACCCCAGGGAGAGACAATCTCCCTTTTAATTAGTTCCCTCCATTGGGCAGTTCCTCTAAATTCATTAATGTCGAAATTGCAGGTGCCGGAGCGTGTGCGGGCCATGAACGCGAGCATCAAGCTGCTGCTGATTGTCCGCGAGCCAGTGACCAGGGCCATCTCGGACTACACACAGCTGCGCAGCCATGCGGCCACTGCCATCCTGCCGCTGGCCGAGCGCGAGAGCTCCGGCAGTGGCGCCTTCGCGGCTGCCGCCCAGCCTCCTCCCAAGATGCCATCACAGTCGCTGCTGTATGCCAAGCTGCAGGCGGCCCATGGCTATGACAATGCCCTGGTCGGTGGCAGCGGGGCGGGCGCCAAAGAGACAAAGACAAAGTTAAGCGTCGCGGGCAGGCGGCAGGCAGCAGCAGGAGCTGGAGCGGGAACTGGCGGAACGATGACCACGACAACACCATCGCCGATGGCAAGTGCCGCTCAAATGGCAGCCAAGTAAGTGAAATGAAACCCAGTTTCAGTCTGAGACGCATTCCCACAGCCAGTGCCATCCTTGCACCCATCTCGGGGCTGCTTGGCATGCAATTCAAATGCAAACTGCAAATGAAAGTTGCCCCAAAATGCGACGACTCTTGCGCTTGGCTCACCCCATCCCTGTCGCTCTGCAGTGGAAAGTTGCTTCTTGTGCAAAGAGACGAAAAGAGAGAGGGGCAATGGCGGAGCAGGACTCTGTTTAACTGGCAAAAAGGACTGTGGACTGTGGACCGAGGCAGGGGGCTGCTCATTTGCAGCTGTTGGCGATTCAATTTGCCATCCTTCTTTTTCGGTTTGTCCGTGAGAAAAGTTTAAAGCCCCCTCTTCCCCTCTCCCTGCTTACCCATCTTGCAGGTCCTTTGAGGAGCTGGCCATATTTCCCAATGGCACCGTTAACGAGGCTTATCGACCGCTCAGCATATCCATGTACCATGTCCATCTGCACCGCTGGCTGGAGGTCTTTCCGCGCGAACAGCTGCTGGTGGTGAACGGGGACCGGCTCATCGAGGATCCAGTCTCCCAGCTGAGGCGCATCGAGGCGTTCTTAGGTGAGTAATCCTCTCACATTCCGTGGAATTCTATTGGAATGCAATTCAATGGAATTCAATGTATTTGCCAGGCATCGAGCATCGTGTGAAGAGCGAACACTTCTACTTTAACGAGACCAAGGGATTCTACTGCCTGCGCTACGACAATGGAGACCGCTGCCTGCGCGAGACCAAGGGCCGAAAGCATCCGCATGTGGATCCCGTGGTCGTCTCCAGGCTGCGCAGATTCTTTGCCGAATACAACCAACGCTTCTACGAGCTGGTGGGCGAGGATCTCGGCTGGCCCGAGGAGTAGGCGCTGAAGGCGCATCACAGCTGAGAAACATGGACTGTGGGGCACTCTACTCTACCTTTGTGTGCAGTGCGAAGTGCATCGTCGCCATGCCATCCCAGCAGATAAATCTGCCATCCAGTGGTCAATCCTATGTACACCTGGTGCAGCAATTTTAATTACAGGCAGCAGAAGCGGCAGCGGCAGCATGAAAAAAGGAGGAAATGCATGGCACAGTTTACACGTTGTATATTTTCATGGAGTTTCGCGAAATATTTCAGCTTGGCCGGGTACGAGTTCCCAGGTCTACCATTGCCGGGCCTGGGCATCCAGCCAGTCAGCCAGTCAGCCAGCCACCCAGCTCTGACAGTTCAATTATGCGCGCGTATTGAAAAATTGCATTCCCATTTCCCGCAACCCACCAGTTTCAATTCCGCCCTGTCCCACACATCGACCCCAACGCATGCAAATTCGCCTTCGCACTAGAGAAAGGAAATGAGAAAAAGAACAAGAACGGGGGAAAAAAAAACAGGGAAAATATAGTGTACCGTACGCATTTCGATGTGCAGCAGGCCATGAAAATGTGAATGGTACCAGTACCCCCGTTCTCGTATATGGTCTGGCCCACAGAGAAGCACATACATATCTGAAGCCCATATACATACATATGTACATATATAGATTATATAGCATCTATATATAGCGAAATAAAAGCAATATCTACATGATGTTCGAAGGTTACCCGTTTTGTACGTCCGTTTATGTGTGTACGTCTCTCCCTCTCCTCTCTCTCTCTCTTTCACAATCATATGAGTGTGTGGCGAGTGTGTGTACAAGTGTCTGAGAGCATAAAAATTAATTAAGCAACTAAATGTGATTTTATAGCATATAAGCATAGAGCAAATTGAAAATGATTGCAACCGAAAGAGATAGAAAGAAAGAGAGAGAGAGAGAGAGTGAGATAAAGAGAGATGGAAATTAAGATATGAGGTGAGGTGGCAAGAGCCACTTTGAGGAAATTAAAAATGTATTTAGACTAACAGTCGGCTGAATTAAATGTGTGCATATGGAAACAACCACAAAACTAAACATATCATCTATATATCTATACAGAGTAAAACATATACATTCATACAGCATACCAGCATATCAGCGGTGCTGCACATATGCATATATACATAATTGAACTATTGCCATTTCTATGCCATGTTACATATCGGTAGCTAAACCAACCATGAAATCGAAACATATCAGCTGCAATCAGTCAGCGCAAATATACACAAGAAATATTTATACATATACAATATACAGATATATTATTATTATATACAAACATATCGTAGCTTGTAAGTTGTAGGCATTAAATTGATTGTAAATGATTTTGATTTTGATCTAGTTTTTAGCGCGCGATGTGTCATGGAATCGTCTTAGACAAACTTTTAGCAAAATACATACATACATACATACATATGTCCTTAACCTAGATTAAAGATGCACTGCCTAAAACCTAAACCAAAGAAGATAAAAAAAAAAAAACAAGAATAGAAAGAGAAATCTTTATAGATGAGTAAACTGCACCCACATAGTGCGTAAGTTTATTACGGATAGTTTTTTAATGCATTTTTAGCCAGATCAGATTATTTTGTATTCCTAAAGAGCGAACTCTACCTATAGATAACCCTATACTATACACATACATATCAGCGGTTTAGCTAATGTTTAAACATTTCGTATGCATATCAAACTCAATGTGAACTAATTAGGATAACACTCTACATGGTAATCCAATTTCCTTTTATTACCCAGATATATGACATATGAATAGAGGTACCTTACCTCCCCCCTTTGGTTTGGTGTACCAGTGTTAAGGGATCTTCAGCACAGAACTCGACTAGCGCTTAATAGCAGTACTAAACAGGAAATAGACTATGAGATGTATAAGCCTTGTTTTTACAGACATTTCCTTAAATACGATATGTAAATGTACCCCCTACTCCCTCCACCACATGCTGATCTCTCAATGACAAAGGAACCACGAAGGGAATGAAACTAACCAAGCAATATCAATTCAAAGCAAGACTGAAGGTCCTCCGCATAATGTTTTACTCATATTTGTTTGTTACGAATTATTTACACTCGATTCTGAAAAACCAAACCAAGCAAAACCAAATATTACAGCAAAGACAACGAACATTTCTAATTTGTTTATATTTTTATACAGAGAAGAAACGCATATGAAGAAAACCTTAACCAGAAAACAGAATGGAAATCTCAACCATTTCCATTTTCAAAGTATATTAATTAGAGTAAAATTATATATATATATATATATATATATATATATATATCGTAAATACAAGTATAACTAAAGAGCGATTTGTAGTTGCATTTTGTCCTCGAACTTAAACTTGAACTACGCCAATTGCATACCAAATACATATCAAAAGTTTAACTCAACTCTAGATCCTCCATTGATATTGATACATATCTTGATATTATTGATGTATTGTCTACTTAAATTGAACGTGCAAAACTCAAAAACTATAATGTACCTTAAAAATCAACTATATTTCTTTAACTTTAACTCTAACTATAACTCAACTCTTTGCAACTTATTCAAAATTTTCAATGTACATAAATACAAAAAGTATTAAAAAAAAAAAACAAAAAAAAAATAGAATCTCCGAAATGAAAACAACCAAGACCGTAAATAAATTCAACAAAATTGTAAGAAAACCAACAAACCACATTTTAAGCTATGGAACATTTTACCGCATGCAATAAATAAATGTAATTCAAACAGAATGGAAGACTTTCAAAGATTCTTATAGTTAATGGTTTCAGGGATCGTCTGTCGAAACAAAACAACTTAAAACTTCCGTCGGATTTTTAGCCTGACAATTTCTCACATTACATGTAACAGCAAAGGTAGATTTTGGTATACTACATTTGACATGACAAGCTTACGAGAATTCATGTAATATACATCTACAATGGCTACAAGAAAATACATTTGACGCCATAGTGTAGGGCTCGGGCAGAATTTTAATCAAGCTATGGGCTTACCATAACGCTTTTCATTCTTCGAACGGATATACCCGCCAGCTTTACGGTTATTGGGTATGAAAAGCTTTCACTGGCCCGCAAACAAATTGACAGAGCGAAAGCTCAATTGAAGTCTAATGTAATGCTTGTCGTTTGGCCTGTGATTCAGTTTCAATTTTTGCTTGCTTGTCAACGGTTGCACCCCGATGCAGCTATCTCCTGTTATAATTGGACTCTAAATATTATAAACTAGTTGCATTCGTTTAATGATGTGGAAAACTAGCATGAAAACAGTCCGGCGCCAAAGTTTAGCCCATCAGCTGTTTAAGGCCAGGAACCTGTCACTGGGTGGGACACTTGGTCAGCAGGTGAGTGAGTGGGCGAGCGAGAAAGATAGATAAATAAAGAACAAGAGCGAAAGTTTGGCGAGCTTTCAGAGAGCGTTAATTGTTTACAAACACTGAAGAAAGATTTTCTTATGAACAGACCCACTTGGAACTGCTAGATACGTCGCCGCCACGCACCGATGAGAGATGGCAGCAGGCGAGGGCCTATGGGGAATTACCTGGACCCAATGGCTGGCGCATGCTATCCTACTTTTTGCCAGGAGGTAAGACTCAGAATATTTCATTTATTCCCTAACCCTTGTAAGTGATTATTCTCCACCAGGCAAACTGCACAACACAAACCTCATTCAGATGAACCGTCGCCTGAGAGAGATGTACGGGGATATCTATCGCCTGCCAGGCCTGATGGGCAAAGCAGATGTTGTCTTCACGTATAATCCAGAGGACTTTGAGTTGACATACCGCAACGAGGGCGTTTGGCCCATACGCATCGGCCTGGAGAGCTTCAGCTACTACCGCAAAGTGAAGCGACCGGATGTCTTTGGTGGCATTGGTGGCCTTGTGTCTGAGTGAGTCTTCAGCATGAAGTCCAGTAGACTTGAGTATCACTTTTCTTCTTCCTCTTATCCATTTTAAGACAGGGCAAGGCCTGGGCAGACATCCGTAACAAGGTGAACCCTGTGCTCATGAAGGTGCAGAACGTCCGACAGAATCTGCCGCAGCTGGATCAGATAGCGCGGGAGTTCATCGAAAAGTACGAATAGAATCCGAGAAAATCATAAGAATCTTTCATACGTAGTTGTACACTTTGCAGACTGGAAAGCCAGAGAGATCCGGAAACCCACTTGCTCCAGACTGACTTTCATGATCAGCTAAAGAACTGGGCCTTTGAGTCCATCAGTTTTGTGGCCTTAAACACGCGCATGGGACTGCTCAGCGATCATCCAGATCCGAATGCCGCTCGCCTGGCCGAGCATATGAGCGACTTCTTCAACTACAGCTTCCAGTACGATGTGCAACCCTCGATCTGGCCCTACTACAAGACGCGGGGCTTCAGGCGGTTCCTCAAGACTTACGACGACATCACAGAGATCACCACCAACTACATCGAAGAGGCCATTCAACGCTTTGAGATCGACGACGGCCGCAAGACCAAATGCGTCTTGGAGCAGTTGTTGTTACTCAACAAGCAGGTGGCCGTAGTGATGGTCATGGACATGCTGATGGCCGGTATCGATACGGTTGGTTGGAATGATATTCTCTTTAAAGATTTCTTAATGGCAAAGCTCGAATCATTCCAGACCTCCTCCGCCTTTGTCACGATTCTCTATCACTTGGCGTGCAATCCGTCAAAACAAGCGCAGCTGCGCCGAGAACTGCTCCGCATCCTGCCCGATTCCAAGGACTCGCTGACCGACGAGAGCACCAAGAACATGCCTTATCTGCGGGCCTGCATCAAGGAGGGGCTACGCATCACGTCAATAACGCCTGGCAACTTTCGCATCACAACCAAAGATTTGGTGCTCTCTGGCTACCAGGTGCCCCGGGGCACGGGCGTTCTAATGGGCGTCCTGGAGCTATCCAACAGCGATGAGTATTTTGCCCAGAGTGCCGAATTCATGCCCGAGCGTTGGCTCAAATCAGACATGGCTGGCGATGTCCTGGCCTGTCCAGAGGCTCGAACCCGCAATCCGTTTGTGTACCTGCCCTTCGGTTTTGGACCGCGCACCTGCATCGGCAAGCGCATCGCCGAGCTGGAGATAGAGACTCTTCTGGTGCGTCTGCTGCGTCGCTACCAAGTCAGCTGGCTGCCCGACACTCCCCTTCAGTACGAGAGCACCATCATCCTGTCGCCCTGCGGCGACATCCGCTTCAAGCTCGAGCCGGTCGAAGGTGTTTGCTAATCCTTGTGATATTTTGCCTATGCTCAAGTACAGACTGAGTCGATTGAGTTCATAGATTTACTCGCAGTATTCACTAACAATATGGGAATATAAAAAAGTAAGGAAAAGTATATAGGTAGCTAGAATGCATCATCGCCTAGCGTCGGTTACGTCCGCGATAGCGTTGGTGGGTAAAGTTGTTCTGTCGCTGCTGCTGCTGCTGTTGCTGCTGCTGTTGATGTTCTTGCTGATGTGGCAGCTTCTGCTGCGATGCGGCTATCTCGGATTCTGGCTGATGGGAGGATGGCTCAGAGGGTGCATCTTCCAGTTGAAAGGTGGGAGTGGAGTGTTCTGATCAGAGCAACAGATTAGTCAGGGGATAGGCAAAAGATACGCCTACGCCTTACCCAAGACAGATTGAATGCTGGCACTCTTCAGCAGAGCCTGAGTTCCTAGGCTAGTATTAAATAAGGTGGGTGATCCTGAAACGGCAACAATATTTACAGTCAATATGATTATATACATACATAGACATATACATATATAAAGGACAAAATTTGTGAATTTGAGAAATTTCTAGGGACAAACCAATTGGACTATAGAATATATCTTCGGAAGAAGTTGCTGGAGTTAGTGTGTCGATTGTGGGATAGTTGGATACTTGGGTAGTTAGTGTGGCAGCAACGTCACTGGTCTGTTCGGTTTGGGTATCTGGCTGGGTCTCTTTGGATGCGATCTCCCGTTGGTAGACTGTGCATCCGGTTTTGCTGCTGCTCGTGCTGCTGCCGTCATCATCTGACTCATCGTGGGATTGGGATTGAGGATCAGGTGTGGGATTGGATTCGGTTTCGGGTTCTTGTTCGGGTTCTGGTTCTGGTTCGGTTTCGATTTCGGATGGAGCTGCAGCTTCAGTGCCGGCTGTTGGTTTTGAACACATGCACGGAGTAACAGAAGCAGAGACAAAATACTAACGTTAAAATGTTAATTGGGAGCACGCGATCAACTCGGTTTCAGGTGCGATCAAGGGGGAGCGAGTAGCTCGTGAGTTACCTGCAGCTGCCGTGTTGTTGTAGAACTTCATTTTAGTCATGGCAGCACTCATGTGTCCTGGCGAGGACTTCCACTTGTCCTCTTCCACCAGCCTGGCCCCACCTGCTGGAAAGATCATTCATAGACGAACAGAGAGAGAGACAGAGAAAGAGAGAGAGAGAGAAAGATACGAGGTCAGGGTATCAGGAAGCTAACGGAAAGTCAAGGCCAAACTCACAAAACGCTTAAGGTAAATTTTGAAATTTTCGTATACTGCAAAGCTGGACGGAATGACGTATGGATGGATGGATTGATGGTTATGGCCAAAATCTATGGGGAGAATCCCCTGGGACATGGCACTAGCAATGACTGAATCGATCTCGGGAGTATTGTGTGTTGGTATCGTTATTGTATTGTATTTCATGACAACGTTTCAAGTTAAGTTTCATCTACGCTTAATCGATACTCGATACTGGTGTTAACCTAGACTTAGGGGGCTACGCACGAGCGTCTTAATAACAGTTTAATGTCCATTACCAACTTCCGCCTGCTCCTTGTCGTGGCCGCCGTTGCTGGTTGTCGTGGCGCTCAGCTTTCCCTTGTCATTTTCCTTTGCCAACTCCATTTCCTTGTCTTTCCTCTCGTTGGGCCCTGCCTTGTGGACACCGTTTTCCACCACCAAAGTTGGGGGCTTTGGAGCGGCCTGGGAAGAATCAATGTTCAAGGGAAATTCAGGACTATTCAATGGATATGTGATATCACACCTGACTGCCAATTTCCTTTGCCTCATCGCTGCTGATCTCCTCGCTGGTGTTGGACTCGGAGCTGGTGCCGTCGCTGCTTTCCTCCTCCTCATCGGGATTGGGCACGAAGTCAGAGTCATCTTCCGAGTTCTCCTGGGCATATTTGGCCAGCATTTGATCGATGGTAAGATTGTGGTCGGCATCAGCATCACCATCAGCGTTCGCCTCCTCCTCTCGCGGACGCTTCATCACAGCCGGACTGGTCTGTGTAGTCTGCGAATGGAAAAAGCAGTTACTTTCTTTACCTCTGTTTCTGGTAGCACTCCTGGACTCACCTGCTCCATGTTGCGCACCTGGAAGAGTCGCCCGCTGTTGGCCCTCTGAACTCCAGGGCGGCAAATAGCCCGGGAAAACCACTGAGTTAGCTTGTAGGTCAAGCCCTTGCCACTGCCATAGGACACTTCTTGCTGGCGCTGCCGCATCACCTTTTGACCGTGCAATCGAATTGCCCTTAACTTCCGGCGTCTGGTTTGAATGAAGTAGACCATATCCGAGGGGGAGATGGGGCTGTTGCCGATCATCAATGCGCCCACCGACAACCACATGCGGGTGAGACGCAGCATAATGATCAGCAACAAGAACGGACCCCACGGCAGCGGACGTTGCAAAGGATCAGCAGATTTTTCTGCGAATTTTCAGTTATTTATGATTGGCTATTAGCAGCATGCACTTCTTACCCTGCGGCAGACTCCACTTGGCCGTGTCCTCGATCATCCGAAGTGCTCGATCTGCACGTTCGATGACAAACTGACCAAAGCGCGTGCTGGCAAAGCGCTCGGCCTTCTCCCGCACTCCGTCGTAAAAGCTGCGTGCCTGCTGCAGTTCCGTGACTTCATCCTCGTCGATATGGTCTCGGGGCTGACCCTTGACACCCCCTGCTGCCTCTGTCTCCTGCGCCATGTTGATGCTGCGACTGTGTGTGATTAATAGACATATTATTTCATTAACTTTTACTTTTTTTTTCTGATTATATTTTGTCATATATTCCAGTTTATGGCGCAACAGATTTTCGCAAATTACTCTAGTATCGTTAAGGTACAAAATCGGGCCCTGAGATCGCTTTCGTTCCGCGTGATAACCAGCCGAGCAAACCGAATACCTAGCGCCCCGGATTTCTAATAGACTTGGGACAGTTCCGTCGTCTGTCCGTGGAACTGAAAGTGGATGCGCTTATCGCCCCCAATCGGCACATCGCACTTTTCCACTTTTGAGACCCGACTTAGCGCTTTTGTTGCTGCCGTCTGGCGAAACTTATATTAGAGCTATATTACGAGTACTTTATGCCTTCCACCGCCATGACTAACGACAAAAAATTAACAAAAGCAACAAAAATGTACGAAAAAATAAAACAAATCAAAACAAATAAAGTATTATAAAATTAGAAAATGTGAACTTTGTACGATTCCGCTTGGAAGTAGATGGAATCGCTTAGAATAGTTTGTAGCATCGATTGCGGCCGTGAGACGTGCTTGGGTGGATGTTTCTAAGTCAATGGTGTGGGAGGTTATGAGTAGTTCTGATTATGTGCTGGAGGAAGCTATGGTCATAATAAGCGAGGTTATCATTAGTTCCATTTGTATACATATGTACATATGTATGTACATATATGATGTTCAAGAGGAAATCTCCCAGTACTTGCAAACATTGCATCTATTATACCACGTGTATCTGTGATATTGTTTTTAGTTGATATCATTTTAATCACACTAATACTACATATATTATGTTTTTTATTTTTGGTCCAATCATTCATAGTAAATAATCTCATCAATTCGCATATGAAAGAAAGAAATCTGGTCCATAAAATACAATTACACAAGCATTCACAATGATTTATTTTATATTTATAGCGCTTATTGCATCGCCCAGAAAGTACGCGAAATAAAATACAATCAAACAGCAAAAATAATAAAATTATCAAAAATTTGTTTCTTGGGATCAAAGTGTATCGAAAAATGCAAAAATCCACATACTTACGCTCAGAACACACGTACCGTACGTAAGGTCCAGCACTGAGCTGTACAGTGTAACGCGATTTCAGCACGATGTGTCGAAGAAGATGGTGCAGAGAGGAGTGGGAGGAGGACTGGCAGATAGAGCGAAGAACTGCAAACTAACTGCGACGTTGACCCCGCCTACACACTGATAACGGTAGTTTCCGTGCAATGGCGCACGGCGAAGAAGCAGCGAACAAAGCGCAGGGACCGACTAGAACATGCATTCCTACTTACCGGTCTCTTTTCTTTTTCCCCTGTTGAAGTTGCTCTTGATGAGTTTTTTCTCGTTGTGCGATGTAAGCGACTTTCGAACCAGCCGCAAGTCTTCAGTATTCACAAAATGGTTGGTTTTTGATTGGCAATGTAACTGATTTACAACACAAAAAGCACTTTGGAGAACACTTTCCAAATCAGCATCCAATCTGATGGCCAAAGAGCACACGTTCCAAGCGGCTGAAAAACTCCCGAGTGATTGAGCAACGGTGCTGAAATCGTGTGCGCTGGCGCTTCGTTCGAGGCTGATGCGGCCGAGGGATCAGTGCAAGGTCTGTTAATAAAAGGTAAGAAAGTGCTCTCACAATGGTTTGAAATAGGTTTTGTGCATGCGACTGTCGCTACGTGCAGACATACGGAGAGTGCGAAAAATACAAACATACCAATGCATCCGACTGCTCGCCGACAATGCATCACCCTATATAAATCTAACATTGATTGGCACAGCCTCAGCTTCGTGTTCGGCCCAGGCTAGTTCGCGTTATCTATCGCCGGAGAGTGTGATCTCTGCCTGCAGCCTCTTCTACCATGCTCCCTCTCCCTACGCACTCTCGTCGGCATATTTTGCTTTTGCAGCTGTTGAAAGGGCCCAGCGATAGTTTGGGGGCATGTTTTAATTTGATTAATTGTACTAAGAACTGCTTGAAAATTGCTTGGCTATTTTTCATTATGTAAAAGCTTAGCTTTAACAAGTAATCGAGTTGTTGACAATCGTGTTTACCTTTGGCTTGTTTATCCTATTTGAAGTGCCAGAGTACACCTCTCTGCCTGCCCTACCCTCACCTCCCCACCCCACCCAACAAAGGCGCTCACTCAGCCGAAAGCTCACACAGCTAGCGTCCAAAAGCTCTCGCCATGCATTCATTTGCGCAAAATCTCTCCACAAATTCGGATGGAACAACGAAGTCGCGGACGCGCCATTCAGTGAAGGCAAACGCGCGTTCTGTGAAAGAGTTTCCTCCATTCCGTACGCAGAGTCCTGGAACGACCTCGCAGTCCGCCCGCCCCCGCCCGGACCATTCATCTTGCGTGTGTGTTTTAAAACGAGTTTAATCGAGTGCAGTGCAGTGTAGTAGAAAAAAAATTTGGCCTAAACCGCAAATGGAAATACCATTGAAAGCATAACCAGGCCGGACCATAGAAAAATAAAAGAGGGTGAAGGAGAAGGAGAAAGAGAGCAGGAGCAGGAGCAGGAGCATACAAATAAAAGCCCAAAATGCGATGAGAAACCTAAAGAGCCAGCGAGCAGCGAAGGACGCGACGTCTCTGGCACCAAAATTTTAATGCATTCGCCTTGGTGACCTCAAACACACACCACCGCCAGGCACTGTCACACACACACACACACTGGTTGACTTCCTCTTCAGGCCGCTCTCTGGCACGGATGTGACAGGATGTGTAAGTGTTGCTTAACCTATTGATAAGCCATCATTTGGCTACAGTGTAGAGGGTAGTGGGGATTGCTGCAGCACTGACTTGCCACCTGGCCATTAGGGGAGCGGGAATGCCAGGTATTCCGAACGGCGACAGCCGTGACAGCTGCTGCTGTGTGTATTTTTAAGCAGCGCTCCTTCCACACACACACACGTACACAATTAGTTATCCCTCATCCTTTGGGCCCCAACGTGACTCCCTTTGATGCTGCCACAATGCTGCTGTTGCTGCGCCACTCCAACTGCTGAGCGGAGCGGTTTTTGTGGCAGCACAGGCACAGCTCAATTTGCCCGTGCTATTTTTATTCGGACCGAGTGCGGCTTTGTCTAAATTAGTTTGCGCATAAATTGTGCCCACCACATCCGAGGGGGGATTGAGATGTTCTTGTGGGGGGTATTTCTGTAGTGAAATGAAAGAGGTTAATAGAGCTATTAGGTCCTCAAATATACAACATTGAAAGCTCATCCTCTGTTGCCGGGCGATGAAAGATAAAGAGAGATTTTGACTTCAAAGAACTGCCCGCCGGCGAAGATCTATGTGGTCTTCGAAATACTCAACTTTGACTTTTCCTTGGATACAAAAATATTTACCATGGTTACATGTATCGATACTTAAATACAATATGCAAGACCAGCCAAGAAATCTACGGTTTAGTTGTACACTTAGATTGCAATTACCCTAGAGAACTGGCCGTTATTATAGTTCGTTCTGCACATGGAATATATTTGATACACAGCTGCTTTAGTTTTCTGACACACCTCGCTATGTTTTTGGCGCCATGTCAGGCAACGGGTTAGCCTGGGACGAATGGCCTCTGACCCCCGCACGCACAGGTTCTTGGCAAAAATTCGCGGGGCCATTCGCTTGGCCCATTGCTGCTGTTCGTCATGGCAGTTATGGCGCCTTTGCATGCCGCTGCGCTTCCGGTTAACACACACACAAAACCCCACACACATACATGTGCATATAAATATGTATGTACATATATATAGACACGCAGAGCAGAGCATGGCGGAGCACTTGATGGCAGTTGGCATGGCTAAATGAATAGCCAACACATTGCTTGCTCTGCTTCTGTCCTGTCTAGATGTCGCGTGCTATTTGGCTTGATATTGTTTTTAATTATCGCTTGGCGCTCATTTCGCGCTCTTCTCCTATGCTTCCTCACCCTCCCCCCCATTCTAATTTCACCCTTATTAATGCGGCCATTTTACAAATCAACATCATGGCTGTGAAAGCAGACCACCGACGGAGAGGGTGAGGGAGAGCCCACTGTCGCCAATGAGGGCCACGAGGTATCTACCGCCCTGTCCCTGTGTCTCCGTGTGCCACTGTTTCTGTATATATTTTCTCGAACAACTCTTGATTGAAATGGCAGCCGCCCATCTGCAAATTGCCAAACATTAAGTGTTTGCACATTGAACTGAAAAAGCCATAAATTGAATGGGGAAACTGGCACAAACGCAGCTGGGAATAATGTTGGAACAGATGACACGGGAGAGCGCCTTTCCAACTGCAGTGACAGTTTCCACTTGCTACAAAACTCTCTGTCAGGCTTTCTCTTGTTTGCTGGCAAGTTGTAATTACTTGACCCCAAAAAGTGCGCGGCCCCGGCAGAAAGGTAGCCCAGTTAATTAAAACGAAAGCTTCGGGGCAGCACATTATTGTAGCACTCTTATTACCACCCTGCCACCCAAACCTACCGCCCAAGCACACACAAATACACACTCACACATACAGCGAGTAATCCCTGCTTTACAGGCTCTTATGAGGCATCAGCGTAAGCCTGGCCATCAGTAGTAAGGCGTAATTTACTTTAATTTGATCGTTAGCTCGACAGTTAATGAAAGAGCAGTCTGACGCCAGCATTTATGGGCTGTCAAATGAGATAAGTCCATCAACCGCAAGCAACGTACCACCCATAATATCCCCACCGCCCAGGGTATGGCCCTGCAATTCTCCTGCATTTTCAAGAGCTTCAAGGACATGGAATAGTCTGAAAAATTCGCATGAATAATCCATGCATAATTCAATGAAGGAAGGCAGTACGAAAAAAAACAATTTCCAAAATCGACATCTGGGGGCTGATAGCAAAATAAACACAAACACGCAAAATATACATACATACATACATATATCTTGTTTATATGTCGAAAAGAATTTTCATGAATTATTCAAAGTTGCAAGAAAATCGAGAAAATATTATCTAGCCCAAAAACCTGTTTGGGGGTAAGAATTTCAAATTTCCCTTTAGATGTTTTGTTTTTGGGCGTTTATCCGAGAGCATCGCGAGACATGGCGGGCACGGCATCGAAATGTGCTAATTATGAATGGGTGATCCATATGGTGTGCACGCGTCTTGGTCGCAGCTGAATAATCGTTTCTTTGTTGGTTAAGCACAATCATGGGAATACAATGAAAATGTTTATTCTCACCTCAGTGCCCTGTGCAGAACTGCTCGTTGAGCTAGACCCAAAACCACGACAAACGATTAGGCATTGGGGCTGTGATAAGGTCGGACAGACTTGCGTTCGGCTGTGGTTCGTTGCGTGTTGAGTAAACATGATAATCCGAGCCACAGCTAACTACAGTCGGGCCACGGTAGCAGCAACAGAAGCAGAGCTCCGCCTGGCGGGGGTGCCAGACAACCAGCAGGACGCCAATTTCTGTTGCCACGGCAGGGAAATGAGGGTGAAAAGCCAGCCAGGAATGACGTCACATTGCCATTGCAAAGGGCCAATAAGCCAAACAGCAAGCAACAGACTTGAGGCACACAAAGGGCTTATAAAGTGCCTACAAAGTGAGTGAAAGAGAGATGCAGGTGGCGGAAGAAAGAGAGGTAGTATGCACACTTTAGCTTGTCGCACGGAAATAGAACAGCAAGAATGTCAACAGGTGAGCGCAGAGAGCGAGACAGAGCGAGAGGTAGAAAGGGCGAGGAGGAAATATAGAAAGAGAGACTGTGCCAGCAGTATATGACACTTGCTGACCCATGTCTAAATAATTGATGATTGGCCTCGAGCTTGATTTATTGACTAAAGTTCTCTGATATAGAACACATTTCGTGTGTGTTTGGCCTTCGGTTAAATCTATAATTGATGGCCAATGTTCCATTTCCTATTACGCGATTAGCCTGACCAATTTTATCTATGGAATCGGGCATGATATGGCATTAAAGGTATTTCTGCCTATGCGCAGCGAGCCGCCCCCATTCACAATTCCCCCATTAAGGACATAAAATTTCTTTACTTCAGCCATAAAAACGCGTTTTACTAGTGACAAATGCACGTGGCCGTCACTGCTATCATTAGGCCAACAAAAAGTGGCTCTCAGGCACTTGGTAATGGCCGCATGGCGTATGTGTAATAATTTGTGAAGAAAATTGCCTTCGCACTCGCAAGTTTATGGCCTGAAAACTTTGGAGGGCACGGAGAAAAGTTTGCTAATTGCATTGCCAAGAGATTGGCAAAGGGAAACTTAAAGTATTTGATAGAAAGAGGGAAATAGATGAGCGAAAGTGAAAGAAGCGAGAGGCCTGCAGAAGAGGCAGCCGCCGATAAGTATGCAATACTTTTCACGTACACAGTCAGCCACACACTGACGTCCCAACTATTAGGCACAGCACAACTTTTATTCAAGAAGAGTGGGAGAGATAATTGGAGGTAAAAAGAACAACAAAAAGTTGATGAAACATATGTGAGGTGTATGGGGCAAATTGATGGCTGGCAAATATGCAACACTTAAGTGCTCCTGGGAGTATTATGCGCCAGTCATGTCGTGCCCGCGGGGCCAGCCCCCAAACACTCCGAATTATTGTACTTGTAGTTCATTGGGTGTGGTATTGGGCCGCACCTCACCACAGAGGGGCGGGGAATGCGGTTGGGACAACCATCTGCAGTTTCCAGATCCGGACTCGGGCTTACATTAAATTAATTGAAATGATATGCAAAGGATTCGTTTGGTTGCACAACTGCCAGTGCAAAAGGTTGTGTCCTTGGCAGTTGCTTAAGCCCAAAGGGGATCGTTAATGTCTCTCTCTCTCTCTTTATGTCTGTGTCCCTCTGGCATTTTATATGTAATTCCTTCCATTTCATTCATTAAAGTAAAAGTGCATAAAATTCTCTGCATAAACTTCACAACAAAAACTAAGAAAAAATACACCAAAAATGCAAAGCTCTTTTTTTCGGCTGCGTAAAGCTTTGCGGCTTAACACACCAACACACACACACACACATACTCTTAGTGACATATACATTTGCATTTTATGACGCCATCGTTGGGATGCTTTTCCAATTTGTGCGCCATCTGAGGGAAAATAAAAAAAAAGATGCTGCATCAACGCGCCAGCATCGCAGAGCATTAATAATGCAAAAGGGCAATGCCGCCGCCTCAGCCACAGTGGCCGGCCATAACCACCCACATAACCACCCACTCAACGACCTCCTACCCACCCTCTCAGTTCAATGCCACACACACACACAAACTTGCATTTACAATGTAGGAAAAGCGATGTCCGTGTGCGCCACCGTTAACAATAACAAATGCCAAAGGAGAGCAAAAGTTTCAGTTTGCGAAATGGGGAAAGGGGGAGGAAAAGCACCAGAAAACAGTGGCACAAACAGAGGCAGCCACCGAAACCGACCCGAAACCGAAGCAGTCTTCTAGGGGCACTGCCATAGTGCAGTTCACTCGGTTTCGCCTCGCTTACAGCCACACGCACAATTCCCCGGAGTCCGTGAAAATATTCAGTAAAAGTTCAATCACAATTAAAAATTGAAAAATTGAAAACTGTGAGCACTTTCTAGTGTTGATCCCTGGACCTTTTGCTACTCTAACACTGGGTTTAATCTAACAATAGCCAGTGCCAAGGGCAAGCCCGAAGTGCATCCAATCACTTATTCATCTGAATTGCCCAGAGTCCATGCCATGCAACCGCTGCATCTCAGGCTGAAGAAGTCCTCAAAGCAGCAACCAACTTTCGCGTTGTGCCACAGAATAAATAAAATA
Source organism: Drosophila obscura (assembly GCF_018151105.1). Classification (NCBI taxonomy): domain Eukaryota; kingdom Metazoa; phylum Arthropoda; class Insecta; order Diptera; family Drosophilidae; genus Drosophila; species Drosophila obscura. The sequence continues at coordinate 6,695,642 of NW_024542774.1, read as the reverse complement.
GTTCCAGTACCAGGTAAAAGCAGAGGCCAATAGATACATACTGAAAAACACCGAAATATAGAAGCACGTAAAGCGGAGAGAATTCTTCCATTTATTCCAAGTGCTTGAGATGTTCCAACTGCCTGTCAAAATATATGTGTGTGGGGACTGGAGATGAGCGCAATTAGATCAGCAAAAAATATAGAGATACAGTACATATTATGTATAAAAGACTATGGAAATAGCTGGATACCCTAACGAATAAAGGTTAATACTTTTCAATCCAGTGTTTGCCTTTCAGAGGGAGATCCAAGATCCACATTCGTGTCACGTCTTGGCCAGCATCTCTCTCTTGCTCCGCTGACAGCATCGGAAAATGGAATGTATCATTTCGCTGAAAGTACATTTTATAATTGAGACAATCGCATAAACAAAATGATGTCATGGGTGACTCTTCTGGGGCAGTGTCAGTGTCTCTATGTCAGTCAGTCAGTTGGTGTGGCATGTGTGGCCTGTTCGGTTCGATTGCTTATCACCGGTCGCTCGATTGTTGTTAAATCGATTGCCAAAGTTGCGTGCCTGCTAAAATAAAACACCTATCCTTCACTCCCACCCCCCAGCACGCATCCACTACGCTGACCGAGTCGAGGAGCAGCAGCACCAGACACCGCAGTCGGAGGAGGAGTCGGAGCAGCACCTTCAGCAACCACCTTTCAGCAGTCATCTGGCAGGTATCGATGCCAGTGCTACGCCGCCACGTCACATCTCACCGCACGGGTCGCCGCAGCTGCAGCAGCGTCTGGGTAAGCATCTGAGCAAGTCCGCCTCGGAGTTGAACGGACACGATTGCCACAGCAACGAATCGCCGCACATATCGCCGAAGCGGGCCAAAAGCGCCATTTCCCAGCAGCTGGCTGGTGGGGGCGTCGCCAGTGGCGTGGGCGTGCTGCAGAAGACGCACGGATTTTTCAACAATCTGCGGCACCGCTGGAGCCGCACCAAGAGCAAAGACCGCCTCGGTCGCAAGTCGCCGAGCGACTTCCTCGAGGAGAGCACGGACTATGCGGCGGACTACAGCTCGGAGAGCAGCTCCGTGACGCAGAGTCCTCGCCACCGGGCCACAACTATCGGCGGGTCGCCGCTGGCCCGCGAGTTCCGAGCCACGGCCAAGATGGCGCAGGTCATCCAGCGTTTCGGCGGCTCCATGGAGGGGCGCATCGATGAGCAGCCGGAAAACGCCAACGGCGCCGCCTGCAAGCCCGTGGAGCTGACACCGCAGCAGCAGCTGGAGGCCCTGCAGGTGAGTGACGATTGCTTCTGCTTCTGGCTTGTTTGCTCTCGCTTCCAATTGGCTTTCCTTTGGTTAAGTTTTTTGTTTCTGTTTTTCCAAAACTCTGGCACTAACTCGGAAAATCCGCAATTTCCATTTTCGCTTCTTCTACGTCTTGCTCTGCTGCACATCTCTAACCTCTGCAACTGTCATCGATCATCGATCGTCGATCGCTTACCGATTACCGATTGTCGATTGGCAGGCCGAAGAGCTTCGTCGCAAGCGGGACGCTCAATTACGTCAATTCGTCTTCTTTCAGCTGCGCGTCCATCTCAAATCCGGCAGCGACCTGGTGGCCATGGACAAGAATGGTGAGCGGACAGAACCCCCAGTGACGCTCCTGCCAACATACCTCAGCAAGACCCCTCCTCCCCACTCCCATACTGCCCTACACTCGATGAAATATTTCTGAATTTGAGAAATTATAATTGCATTTGAACATTTTTGCAGAGAGAAATTTCGGCACTGTTGAGAAATTTCCAGGATTCATAATCATTTCTCCGAGTGTAGCAGCATCTGTTCTTTATGTTTAATCAAGCACTTGACACGCTGCACCAACTGCTGTAAAATTAATTTTCCTTTGTCTCTCGCCCTGTGCCAGGACTGAGTGATCCTTATGTAAAGTTCAAGGTTGGCGGCCGACTGCTGCACAAGTCGCGCACCATACACCGTGACCTGAATCCCGTGTGGGACGAGGTATTCATTGTTCCCGTCGAGGACCCTTTTCAGCCGATTATCGTGAAGGTGAGACAGCAAACACTTAACCCAAAAGTTTCTCACCAATTTTCACACGGTGGGAATTCAGACATGCTATTTCACTTAGCTGATTTTTGGTTCCTTAAATAGATATGGGGTATCCATAAAACGTTCAGCCATTTGCTGTTCTTGGCTAATTTCGTCGGGGTAGCGTGGCCGAGCGGTCTAAGGCGCTGGTTTAAGGCACCAGTCTCCTCGGAGGCGTGGGTTCGAATCCCACCGCTGCCAGAACAATAATGTCTGTTTTTATTGAAGTTTTTGTTCCATCTTAACCAATATTTATGACCATTTAAATAAACCCTGTTTACTTATTAAAAACAATTAAATTTTTTAGTTCTTAATTATTTTTCGTATTTTATGTGCACTTTATTTCTCCATTGCCTTGCAGTCAAAGCAAATCAAATCAATTACATCCACAAGTTTCCATTGCCATATCTTGGCAAGAGGAACTCGTTGATTAAATTTCATGTTCACATTAGGAATTTATAGTCCCTTAGAGACTCTCAGCCGAACTCAGGGCAAACCGAACACCAAATCAATTTGGCGCTACCCTCAAAAATCTGAAGCTCTTTCGTACTAATCGAAATCAATTTCCGCTTTGGCTCTGTATCCCTTCCACTCGGCGTTTAGGTTTTTGACTACGATTGGGGCCTGCAGGACGATTTCATGGGCTCGGCCAAGCTGGATCTCACCCAACTGGAGCTGGGCAAGGCCGAGGACATCCACCTGCAGCTGTGCGATACGAGCGGCCACGGGGAGCGGGCCATGGGCGAAATACTCATCAATTTGACGCTCTGGCCGCGTAGCCAGGAGGACAAGGAAATGGTGAGTGGCACTCATAAATCCCTCCATTCAATTCCATTGTCGAGGGTACGGAAACGTTTGACTGGGCCATCAATCAGCCGTTCTGTCGGTGGGTTTTTCCTTTCCATTCGACAAAGCGATTTCCTTGCTACCTTTTGTGTGGTGGCGCATTTAATTGCCCCTCGGCACCCCACCCACCCATAAGTCGATCTTTTGACTCTTTTGGACTGTGTGTGTGAAGACGTTTATTTATAAGCATTCATATTCGCTTGCCGCCGAACTTTATTTATGGGCCAACTCAAACTGAAATTTATAGACCTAGGTCTGGGGTGAGGTCGGGGTGAGAGGCCGCCCCAACTAATGCAAATATTTATGGAGCTTTATCTCTGCTGCTCGACTGAGCCGAAACCGGAACTAAGTGCCCTGAACTGACTAGTCCGAATCTACCCCGTGAGCGACTTCCCCCCTCTTCACTCTCCCACTCTTTCATTGACACACTCATCGTGACTTGGGCAGTTTTGAGTGCAAGTGCGGGAGAGCGGCAGACAAAGCGCCCGATCGAGCGCTGAGTCGGCTTCGGCTGAACAAAGCTTCAGCATGAGCGACTGACAATTGCCATTGCATGTTATCTAGGGAGGTAATGAAGGCGATGCCAAAGCAAACATATGACAAAGTGGGAAAATACGAAGGCGGAGACGTAAACAGAGTGAGAGTAGATGCGTTGATACCCTTTGTTTGTTGCTATTGGTAGACAGACGTTGTGGGTAGGCTCTGAGTGAGATGTATGCTCCATCCAAATATTATTATTATGCAGTGGGCAGAGACATTCCCCAATATTCAGCCATGTGTGCATATGCCTTAAGCATCGTCTAGTCCAGCATACCCTTTAACCTATGAGGGTATTTTCCTCGCAATCGCTCTGGCTCCAGCGCAAGACCTTTGTCACTGGCTTTAGTCACTGTTGGAGCGTCGAAAGCAAAGTTCGGCTTTAAGTTTTGTTTTTCGGTTTCGGTTTCGGTTTTGTGTTTTCTGTTTTCCCTTTTCGGTTGTCTGTGGATTTGTTTGTGGGTAATGCTGGGCAACAATTGGCCTGGATGTAAGCGGGCGCCGCGTATGTTGCTCAAGCATGTGAGGCGGCAGCATGAGGAGCTGTGTGAACAACTGGAGCAGGGCTGCGACGAGCTGATGGAGGTGCCTATTCGGGAGGGTTACATGGGGAAGGGGAGTGAGGATCGGTGTCACAATTTGAAGCTAATTGGTTGAATTGTTGCAGCACTTTCAGCGCAACTCCAAACTGGCCGAGTCATCGAAGCGTCTGAAGTCGCAGATCTGGAGCTCAGTGGTCACCATTTTGCTGGTGAGGGCCAAAGATCTGCCGCTGGCTGAAGACGGCAGCAAGCTGATCGAAACGCACTTCAGGTTCAGGTGAGCACGATCCACTTTGGAAGTAATACACATCCCCCCTTAAAGCATACTTTAATCTTCCCCTCTGACACAGATTGGGCAACGAGAAGTACAAGAGCAAGTCTTCCTGGACGGAGCGCTGGCTGGAACAGTTCGATCTGCACCTGTTCGACGAGGACCAGAACCTGGAGCTGGCTCTGTGGAATCGCAACACACTCTACGGCAAGGCCGTCATCGACTTGAGTGTGTTCCAGCGCGAGACAACGCACGGGATATGGAAGCCGCTGGAGGATTGCTCCGGCGAAGTGCACCTCATGCTCACCATCAGCGGCACCACGGCCTTGGAGACGATCAGCGACCTGAAGGCCTTCAAGGAGGATCCGCGCGAGGTCCAGCTGCTAAGAGATCGCTATCGCTTCCTACGCTGCCTGCAGAACCTGAGGGATGTGGGTCACCTCACGGTGAAGGTGTTTGGTGCCACGGGGCTGGCTGCGGCGGATATTGGCGGCAAGTCGGATCCCTTTTGCGTTCTCGAGCTGGGAAATGCCCGGCTGCAGACCCAGACGGAGTACAAGACCCTTACGCCAAACTGGAACAAAATCTTCACCTTGTAAGAGCAATCGATGCTTCATTCTGGTCTCCAGCTTATTGATTACTCTTCCCCAGCAATGTCAAGGACATCACACAGGTTCTAGAGGTCACAGTCTTCGACGAGGATCGCGATCACCGCGTCGAGTTCCTCGGCAAGCTCGTCATTCCACTGCTGCGCATCAAGAGCGGCGTCAAGCGCTGGTACACCCTGAAGGACAAGAATCTCTGTGTCCGGGCCAAGGGGAACTCCCCCCAAATCCAGCTGGAGCTGATTGTCGTATGGAGCGAGATCCGAGCAGTTTGCCGCGCCCTCCAGCCAAAGGAGGAGAAACTCATCCAGCAGGAGGCCAAATTTAAGAGGCAGCTCTTTCTGCGTAACGTCAACCGTCTCAAGGAGATCATCATGGACATCCTGGATGCAGCTCGCTATGTGCAGTAAGTGGCTACTGACCCCATAGAGAACTGCTCTTCTAATTAGTCTCTTTCCTCTGGTGTAGGAGCTGCTTTGAGTGGGAGTCTCCTGTGCGTTCCAGCATCGCCTTTGTCTTTTGGATTGTGGGCTGTGTCTATGGCGATCTGGAGACAGTTCCTTTGGTCCTACTGCTCATTATACTCAAGTAAGTGGAGGTCTTTTCTATGAGATACAAGTTTCAGGATCTTATTTCGCTTCTCCCCCCCCCCAGAAAGTGGCTGATTCGCATGATCACGGGCACAACAGACCCCTCGGCGGGGCACTATGACTACGAGTACGATGAGGACGACGAAGATGACAAGGAGAAAGAGGAGAAAAAGTCGATCAAGGAGCGACTCCAGGCCATTCAAGAAGTCTCACAGACCGTACAGAACACCATTGGCTATCTGGCCTCGCTGGCTGAGAGCACCATTAAGTAAGGACTCTCCCAACCCGTGATACTCGTATACATACTTCTCTATGTATAATGATTTCCTATATACTTCAGCACATTCAACTTTTCCGTCCCCGAGCTGACCTGGTTGGCCGTCGTCCTGCTGCTGGGCGCCATTCTGGTGCTTCATTTTGTGCCGCTGCGCTGGCTCCTGCTCTTCTGGGGCCTAATGAAGTTCTCGCGTCGCCTGCTGCGCCCCAACACCATACCCAACAACGAGCTTCTGGATTTCCTATCCCGTGTGCCCGACAACGAGGAGATTGTGAGTAACTTTCGAGCATATTAATTGCCGCCATTGAACTAATGATAATTCCCCGCACACAGAATCAATATCGAGAGCTACCACCCTCGGCGCCCACCGATCAGACCCGCAACAATCCAAAGAAAAAGCTCAAGGGCTCATAGTCCATAACCAGCGCTGATGCGGCAATGGCGATGGCAGCGCCGCTGCAGTCCAGCGCGATGATTGGGGGAGGCGGCAGGCAGCAGCTGATGCAGCGCTTCCGGGCCAATACCAGCCAACTGAAGCAGAAGTTTGGCCAGGCCAAGAGCCTCAGTCTGAGCCACGGCGAAAGTAATTAGACACCAAAGTTAGGAGAGTTAGTTTGTTAGTTAGTTAAGGAGAAGAGGGCAGCACCAAGACACGAAAGTTCCACACTCAGACAGACATCCCATCCACGAAACTATACACAATGCAACTAAAACTTGACTCAATTAAGCAGCACAAAGTTTGCTTCACTTATTTTCTTAGCATTATATGAATATGAATATGAATATATATATATAGGTTCACATATGTACATATATGTGGATATGCAAACTAAAACTATTTACACAGAAAGATATTGTATATACACAAGCAGATAAGAATTAGATTAGATATTCCAAGTACCTAAGGTAACCAACACCACTCTCTCTCTCTCTATCTCTCTCTCTCTCGCTCTCTCTCACTCTTTAAAAGATACAAATATTCGAATATTTACCAAGAAACACTCAGAATGCTAACAACCAGATTCCTTTTGCGCGAATCCGAATTATTTATTGTGTACTCGTATTTCAATTTGTGATATTTTCCAAGAATTTTGCAACTTAGGCTTACTTACTTATGTGACTTAACCCCCTGCCCTGACAGAGGGAGGATCCTTCCCGCACTCAAATCTCCCTAGAATCCATTTCGAAATCAATTGCACTCGACTCGTTTAAGGATGCTTCTTCTTGATATACCTTTACAAATACCTTTTATATATATACATACATACATACATACATAAATACCTAAACAAGACCTTACTAAAGTTTATTGTAATTATTTCACTCGAAGCAAATTGTTCAAAACATTTTCTTATATTTATATGAATAATATGTCTAGGATAATCAGCTCGTCAAGGCCCCCGCCCCGGCCCAGCCATAAACACGATATGTGTGTAACAATTGAAACTAATTGCAATTATAATCCACTCCGATCGATCGATTTGATAAATTTTAGATAGTTCAACTATTTTATACCCCGCAGGAAGAGCAACAACAAACGTTTTTTATATATACATACATACATGCATACCAAACTCAATTAATTGATTAATTAATTAGCACCTAAGTTAAGTTTGTTATTTTTCAATATATGTATACAACATCTACGACGGCAAAAATAATAAAACATATTTTTGGATTTCGCTCAACATATGTATGTACGAACATTTTTCTCTTCAGAGTACTGTTGCTGTAATACAATAGTAGAACTATTGCTATTGCTGTTGCTATTGCTGTAATACAATAGTTCTAAAACTGTTCGAATTGCAAAACATTATACGCGCTCGTCGCTCCACCATGTTTTGATAACATTCCAGTGGTACGGGGAGCAGTCGAGCTATTCGAAAGAAAGAAATCAAATTACTTGGGAGAGCATTTGAGCTTCGACAGCTCTCTCAATATTCCACAACAGGTTCTCTCACTCTCCCTACACGCGCTGGCATTCCAGTGTGCTTTTATGGTCTGATCAATCCAGATGTTTATAATTTATTTCTTGGAGTGTGTTGCTGCTCTTTAATTTGAATCTACGCACTCTACTGATTCAGCTCCAAGTGAAATACATGCTCAAATACACATAGAGGAACAAATCATTTACTTTCGTTGGGGGACCGTCAAGACGGGTACTGGGGGTGTGTCAACTGGTCAAAGTAGGCCCAATGGCTCTAAAACTAAAAGCTTTTATGCTACGCAGTTAATATTTCTCGGCATTAGTTCCACTTTTATCCAACTGCCCGAATAGTGGGACTTAAGCTGTAAGCTTTCTCATGCCTTGATATGTTAATCTTTATGTGGTGGGGTGCCGATGTTTTGGTCGTTTACCTGTAAAACTTTATCAATGCGAAAGCGGTCGCGCCATGTGGAAGCTGTGATAAGGTTTCGTTCGTAAATTCTATTTGCTGGGGTCTTGAAAAATGGCAATAAAAATAAATCCGACAGCTGTTTGACAAGGCTTATCAGCGCACTCGGGGTTCCACTTGACAGACGATTGTCAGACCAGCCCACAGCCAGCGATTACGCAACCGATGAGAATTTTTCCTCCATACAATACGTTAAACGAATACATCTTTAATATAGGTACATACATACATATGTACGCGGATACACAGAAAAAGTAATTGCACAGTCGTAATTGGAAATAGGGAAGCCCTAGGACCGCAGTAACTTAGTGCTAAATAAATGCAGGACTGGTTTGTGTTGGATACGGATGCGGATTCATCGTCGATATCAGTTGAAGTCTCTTAAGTAACTTAAACGCTGAACTTCTCCTTCTTCATTTGGTCGTACACCACGGAGAAGTCCTTGTTTCCCAGACCCTGGGTGCACAGCGAGGTATAGATCTTGTGGGCCAGCGAACCCAGTGGAATGGGTGTATTCGAGCTGTTGGCCACTCCAGAGGCCAGACCCAGATCCTTGGTGATCAGAGCGGAGGAGAATCCACCGGCATAGTCCTTGTTGGCAGGGGCCGTGGGGCAAATGCCGGGCACGGGGTTATAGATCTCAGAGGCCCAGCAGCGGCCAGTGGAGGAGTTGATGATCTCGGCAAAAACCTTGGCATCGAGGCCCTGGCGCACGGCCAGATTCATAGCCTCGGACACACCAATCATGGAGATGGCCAGCATCATGTTGTTGCAGAGCTTGGCGGCCTGTCCCATGCCGTAGACGCCGCAGTGGGTGATGCGCTTGCCCATGCACTCCAGCACAGCCTTAACGGCGTTGTACTCGGCATCGGTGCCGCCCACCATGAAGGTGAGGGTGGCCTGCTCGGCGCCAGGAACTCCTCCGGAGACGGGGGCATCGATAAAGCGGGCTCCCTTGGCGCTGATGCGCTTCTGCAGAGTCTTCACCAGCTCCGGCGCAATGGTGGAGGAGTCGATGAAGATTGTGTCCTTGTTGACGCCATCGGCAATCATCTCCTCGTACGATTTGTCCACAATGGCGTTATTGGGCAGCATGGTGATGACAAAGTCAGAGTTCTTGGCAAGCTCCGAGGTCTTGGCGTAGACGGTGGCTCCCTTGGCCGCCAGTCCTTCGCAGGCTGGCTTCGAGATGTCGAACACATGCAGCTTGTGGCCGGCCTTGATCAGGTTGCTTGCCATGTTGGCACCCATGTTGCCGAGGCCCACGAAGCCGATGTTCTTGCTGCCGCCCTGGGTGGACATGGCACGCACCAGAGTCTGGCTCCAGGCATTGAGCAGGGAAGGGGACACCACACGAAGCGACATGGCTGGAGGAGCAGAACGAAAATGTTATGTAACCGGTCGAAGCTTCCTCTTCGCAGAATCTCACCCACCTGTAGCAAAAGAAGTCTCTGTCTTTAGGGTAAAACTAAAACTGTGAACGATCGGACCACCTAAAGCACACTGTTCTGGCCACCAGCAGCGGCACCGCCAGGAAGTCACGTAATTCAACGTCGTTCCAGCAGCGGCGACTGGGTTGTCGAATCCCCTCGAAAGTTGTCCATCTAAACAGGCGATTCCACGGACAGCGCGAGCTGTTGGCCACCCGACAACTCTGCTAGATCAAAGCAGGTTCTCTCGCATGCTGACGTCTCTCTTTATATCTCTCTCTCTTTATGTAGCTCTCTCGTTTGGCAAGCACTTTTATTCCAGTGCTGTCGGAAAAAGCTCTTTGGGTTTGCCCTGGTCATTCCATCGGTGTGCTATAATTGTTGTTCTTATGGGGCGACACGTGCCGTTGTTTTGTTTATCAGCATAGGCTATAAAAACTTTCCATTTCGTTTACTTTCGTTGACCTTCAACATGGCTGGGGGATTGTCCGTTCAGCGCGCTCCGAGTGGGTGTGTCTGCTTGGCACAGTGACTCTCAAACGGTAAGCTTTTACGCTGTTTAATTTTTTTAAAATTAATTTATTGCATAAAGCTTTGCGGCTGTTCTTGAATTCGATCTTAGGTAGTGTGCCTTGCTGCATTCCCCTTAACGACCTTTCGTCACCGGTCACCGGCCACCTTTTGCATTGGTTGAATGACAACTGGGGGGAATCGCTTCAATTGCGTGAATTATCGTGCATAACTAAATTCGCAAGCGAAGTTTCAAAACTTTTTGTTTTAATTTACTCTCTCCCAAACTGAGTTTTACAGCTTGGTCAGACATTTATTTGACTTAACTGAACTCCGAGGGTTTTAAATGGATTTTCAATTAATAATCCATTCTGTTAGAGATAGAGGAAGGAACTGTGATAATTGTAAATTAGTTACTCCATTTAATAAAGAAAGTTATCCTCGAATTTCCTAACTTATACCCATACTTTGGTAACTTATACCCAAAGAAATCTTTAAATCAATTGGTTTCAAGGGTGATAAAGATTCGTCTTGCAAAAGTCACTTTTTATATTGAATAGGGGTTTTTCGCACTACTCTTCTGCCTTGGAGCATTGCCAATACTCGTGCTTGATCCCACAGTGAACCATTTGATGTTTCGCATTTTGTTTTCTTGGGCTATTTTTATCACAACTCTTCGAACTTCAATTGTCGAAGGTATCTTTTTCACCCAAACTGTACAATGGTCATAAGGCTTGTTGCTGTTGCTGCTGCTGTTGCTGCTGCTCTTGCTGCTTATTTTAATGTTGTTGTTTTTCTTCACATAAAAATCGGCATGCATGAAATTGCAACTGCTCGACTCGAGCTGCGTTTCGCAAAAATCTCGGCCAATTTACGGCCAGGCCTGTCGTGGCCTGGATCTTATGCAATCCGGAGCCAACATCGTTATGCTTTATCAAAAGAAAACAGCCCGAAAACCAGACTCGATTTCACCCCAGCAGAACGCGCTGAGGGCAAGAGGTAGCGCCGAGGTAGATCGAATCTTCATCTCCCCAACCACAGATGATTTCTGTGATTTATCTGGGACAGAGCGTCTGGTGGCGCGTGTGGGCTGCAGCCGCTGGCTGGCCGGGCCTGGTTAAGTGAATTTCAATTTGGGGAGTGGAACGAATTGGGAACGCAACAATGACGCCAAATTGAAATAGGGGACATCATCGTCTCTCTCTCTGGCCAACGCTCCCTTACATAAGCGAGTATCAAGCGCTTGTCAATTGTCAAAGTGACGGCACATGGCGATGGCAAACACCTTATCTAACGCCATAAAGTGCAATTCAGCGTATGATTAACACGAATATGAACAATAATGACCCGGTGAGAGCGCGAGCGCGTCTCTATGAAACAATTCACGGGTACAGTTTACAGCTCGAAGAGCCAAAGCCACCAGGAGAAGCAGAGCCACAAGTACTCGTAAGTGAAGCATTAAAGCGCAGAAATTACAACCATGAAGAGTGGAGTGTATTTTTGGAGGAGCCCCAGAGATGGGCTTGGCACTGTCCGTCTGTCCATTCATGTTTTGTGGCATTCGTAAATGTATGTACATTCAGTATACGCGGCGGTGTACCAAGCTCATTAGGCAGACATTAAGCATTTCTCCCCGCAGTTAGTTGTTGTTGTTGTTGTTGCCACTAATTTCCATGTCAAAACCCACAGATTTCACTCAGAGTCAACAGCGCACCCACAAAAAACAGCATGCACTTGAAGCCGCTGAAATAATTCAACTTGAAATTGAATTTTATTTGCTCGCAAAAATTGCATTATTAACACACTTTACAGTGCGTTTCAAAACAATAAGACTAGTATTGTAAGTATTGTAAGGAAATGGCCTACGTAAGCCACAAAACAATAAATATTTGATCTGATCACTGTTGGATAACTGATTCACTGCGGTATTAGGTAACTGTGCGATAACTAGCTCGAAAAGTAAGCCTTGATTGCTTCATCGATTCCTGGTGGACAATGGTTTCTCTGTTAGGCTTCTGCGTTTCGGCTAATATGCCATAGACTTATACTAGCAATACGCACTGTACACAGCTACAATATGGGCTTGTCGAACGGTTGGTTTCTTGAACCCCGGTGAACTCTCTGCACGCAATTGTCTCTACAACGGCGGCAGTGTCAAGTTGCAGCTATCTGCATGCCACAACGTAGATCCGTGACTCAGTGAACACTTTGCGCAGGAACGGAACACAATTATTTGCCAACGATTGATTGTGTCATCGTGATCGACTACTGACATTTTCGGCTGAGCATTCATTCGATTTCGTTTCAGTTTTCGCTTCATTTCCGGCCAGCACGTAATTGAAATTACATTAAGCAAAGAAATTTTTGGCAGTGAAACTGTTGTCCGATAATCGCTTTCATGGAGTTTTAATTATTTCCCTGAATTATCGCTGTAACTGAACTGACTCTGGGCTTTCGCTCTCCACTGTCCGCTCTCGTTTGGACCTACATTAACATGCCAGCTGAAGAGACTGAGACTGAGACCACTCCAAAACCATATGAAAATGGATGTGAAAAACTAACCAAATTAATAAAAAGACCCGCACATCGCATGGAAAGGCACATGGAAAATTGAAATGCAGTCGGAGTCACTGCAGGCCCGTTTTGGGAAACGAAACGAAATGAAAGGAAAGGAAAGTGAAATTATAGCCGCTCCTCCCCGCTGTCTGTTTCAATGGGATTGAATTTGTTTTCGATTTCGTTCGGTTTCTGAAACGTTTCTAAGGTTCGCGCTTTTTAATACGCCGCATGCATAATTATTATGCATTAATACATACATATATGTATGTATATGTATGTACTCGTTTGTTGCTGTCTCTTCACTTAGGCACCATTTGCCGACACCGTGGCCTATAGTTTCGATCCGTTGCAGTGAAATTGAAAATCATTTTTGAAAGTGGTAAAATTATTTGCTGCCCGACAAAACACACATTCCATGTGACCGTTTAAAGCAAATGTTTCTTTTTTTTTGCCGTAATTTTTCTCACTCTCCTTGTTTTTTGTTGTTTCTGTTTTTGTTTGGGATTTGTTTTTGTTTTCTTTTTTCTTCTTTTTGGTCACTATTACAAAATATTAATTGCAGGCTGAAGAGCAAGAAATGGAAAATGGGAGAGCGAAAGGTAAACAAAATGTTGGATACTCTTTCAATGATGTACAAATAAAAGGAAGGTTTCACAAGAAAAAAGGAACAGCAGCAGGAGCTCCTACACTTTAATCAATATATGTATGTATGCATGTCACCTACCACCCATTCAAGTCAGCATACCCTTTGCTATCCACGACTCTTCCCCTGCCCTCGTTCCCATCAGCAGCATCAACATCAACATAAAAAGCAACAGCCCGAGCGGCAGATAAATGTTTAGCTAACCCAAATCCACACACAAGGAAGGAAACTACTGCTGGGGCGCACAAAGGCACCAAGAGGCTCTCCTCTGCACTGGCTGCAATCCAGTTTAGATTTCGACCACATTTTGACCATAGCACTGCACTAAGATGCCGCGCCAATGCATCCAATGCAGCGGGAGCAGGAAGCGTTTTATGGCCAAGCAGCAGCAGCAGCGGTAACGGCAGCGGCAGCGGCAGCGACAGGCATTTTGGGCATCACCCGGAGGCAGCAACAAAAAGCTGTCTTAGTTTCGTGCGCTTAAACTGGAGTCAAATGGCGTCTCGATGCGTCGACGCATCGATAAATGTCTCTCTGCATCAGCCTCTTTCTCAGTTCCTCACGCGTCTCTGGACGCCTCCTGTGAGCCAAATCCCGACTGGCGAGTGCACTCTACTGAATTGCATAATGCCCGATATTTATGTCTTCTTGTCAATGTTGCATCAGCCAGCGCTGCGATCCTCCAGCTGCTGCTCAATCGCTGCCAATTCAACACACCACCTGCCCTGCCTGTCCTCCTTCTGCTCTACAAAAGATTCTACCATGAATAAGGTTGAATTATACCAAAATCAGATAAACAGACGCAATTAAGTTGATCTACTTGGTGCTGTGGGAACACTTTGGGCCAAAGCGAACAGATTGACTCAAATTTTATGCAAATCTCGTTACTCTTTTCCGCATACGTATGGAAAAACAGAGACAAGCAGAGAGCCTTGGAAAAGTCATTCATAAGCGAGTGGCTGAAGGTCGAATCATTGTTTGTTGCTGTTAATGTTGCATTTGCCATTTGGCACCGCCTTGGGCGTGTGGGATCGCAACGGAGCGACACCACCTGTGAAAAGGTTAACACTAATTGCTCTTTACCGATTCAATTCCATTCAATTGATTCCGATTGATTCTCCGTGGCGGCACTAGAAGTGAAAGTGCTTTGTTCTAGTCGTTGCCGCACCCCGTGCCAAAGAAGCTGTCAGCCAGCGGATGTTGGAGCTGGTCACGGTTGAATGCTCTCCAGGCCCGAGGGGTCTGATGGCCAAAAACTTCATCACATAACTCAGGCTGAAAAGTGAAAACCTTCCTCATACGTCATCGCAGCCCGCACATAACTCACCGCCTACCCATGGGGGCAGGTGAGGCTTTATGACAAGTTGACTGATTGGATTTGTGGTGAAGCTGCTCCTACAGCCACTGCCACTGCCACTAGCGCTGTCGCTGTCGCTGTGGCTCCTGCTCCATGCGAGGCTGTCAATGCACTCTCAATTGCAAATTGCAAATTGAAACTGCAACAAAAAAAAAAAAGCAAATAAACTGACAGACAGAGTCGCGTCTTGTTTGGGTTACCTAATGGATAATGGTCCGCCGATGAATGAATGTTTCGCTGTGTGAGCTCTTATGCTAATTAACTCAATTTCCACGATCCATAAACGTCTCACTTAGACAATTGTTTGCTTAGCGGAAACTGTGCGCCGCTGGGAATGAGAATGTTTTAATTGCTCGATAGAAATATCCATCAGCAAAGGCCCCTTTTAAGGCCAAATTCTTGCAGACCCTCGCCACGGAGGGCTGGAAGCCTTTTGCCAACGACGCGTGTATACACTTAGTTTTGAATTGATTGCCACTTAAGCCACTTGGACTCTGCATAACTGTGCCACATAAGGCACTGGGCAATGGTTTAATAATAGTTTTCAATAACTTTTGACAAAATCTATAAACTTTAAGCAAGGCACAGGTCCCAGCTGGTTATGTGGTAGTAAGGTAAATGATACTACCGCTACATATTGACCATCGATAATTATAGTCGATAGCAGGCTAAGAAAAAGAACAAGAAAAGGCGGCTATGAAAAAATTAACGATTTCAATAGCATCCGTCGAAGGACGGCATATCGTGGATCATGTACATTATTTGTGCATATGTATGTATGTGTGTACCTTCGGTATTTAATCAATTTCCACACCAAATCGGTTTATACACTCGACTTCATTCCACAGTTTGTTTGTTACTCTATACCCTATCAAAAGACGAAGAAAAGACACACCGAAACAAACAATTCAATTAAATTCATAATGGAATTTAGTGTAACAACGAAATCAACTACAACGACGACCTTGAGTGTCCCCCCACAGACACAGAGCGAGAGCGGAGCGGAGGCTAAAAGCCAATTAAAGCTTGATGCACGGATCATAGACGAGTACGAGTATGGCAATGAGTCAGAATTATGGAATTGTAGCTGTTATGGCTGCCGAGGGGTGTAACATGAATCATGAGCGCAGCGCGGATCGCCTGCAACTTGCAAGCGGATCGATTTTCCCAGCAGCACAGCACAAAAAAGTTGTCACAGCAAATTGCAAAACTGGCACACCAAAAGGAACAGCAGCACAACAACGAGAAATACGAGTACTAGTACTAGTCTAGCACTAGCACTATGGCCCAGACGACATTTATGGCCGAAAGATAACTGATTTGAATTGGCGGGCCGCCGTTAATTTCAATTATCCACCACAAATCGTTGGTGGATCTTTTGAGAGATCGGTGGAGCCAGAGCCGGCCAGAGCTGCCTTGTGTTGGCCACAAACGGACCACAGTGCGGCGCCAGACACGGCCAGACCACATATTGGCCCGCTACAGTCTGCTGGCCTGGACCAGACCAAAAGCTACAGCAACAGCTACGACAGCTACAGCTACAAAAATGTTCGTAAAAGCCACTTTGGCTTAAAGCGTATTGTGGTTGACGCTGACGCAGACGCAGACGCAGAAGCTGGCAGCGCTGCCTGAAAGAAAACCAGCAACGAACCAACGAACCAACGAACCACTCTTACTTACTTTGGCCAGAGACGCTTTTCATTTCTTCAGTCTGTTAACGGCATGCCAACGATGCAGACGCGGCGCAGCTCCAGCTATTCGGCAAAAACTTAACTCGAACTCTAACTGAAACCGAACTTAAACTGTAACTTTAAACTGTAACTGCAACTGTAACACAGTGGTGCCCAACGACATTCATTTGCACTGCTCCTCCGTTAACTGAAAGTGCGTGCGCTTCCTGCCGGATGCCATTCCGTGTCCCTCGGCTACGCTACCATCAAAGTGTTTGTTCAAAGTGAAATTCAAGCGGCAGCGAAAGGAGAAGCTCAACAGATTTATATTTTGATTTAATATCGTTCGCGTTTCCCCTCTGGTGCTGCTGATCTGCAAATTAGTATAAATTAAAAGCAGTAATTGAGTTTTTGGCAAAGTGAAAGAGAAGCCACCACCAGCACTAAGCGCTGCCCGCTGACTGACGCAGGAAGGAGAGCGGTAAGTGGCCAAGTGCGGGACGTCTAACTGCCAAAAAAGGCAAATAGAAATTTATTTTTTTTTTTCACTCTTCACACAGAAGCACACACATGTGTTGGCAATTTTGCTGTTTATTTTTTCATGCTCTAATTATTTGGAAATTTCATTTTGTTTTTGCTCACTTCTCTCGTTAACTGGCATGCAATTTGTTTGCCCAAAGAGTTATGGTCTGCCCCAACCATCCGTCCGTCCGTCCAGCCATCTAGCCAGCCGTCTATCCATGCTCTAGAGAGTGACGAGACAAGTCGAGTCAAGTTTTATGGCCATACTTCCTCATTAACGGGTAGATAAGTTGGGAGAGATGAGACCCCTGCCCTGTCCCACTGCGTGTCTATTCTTTGGGGGGCCAGATGTAAATGTCTTGGGTTCGGGCTTTTGCTGCTTTTCCATCTTCCACTTCATTAACCCAATTTTCACCAGGTGAAACTTTTATTTTCGACAAGAAAAGTCTTGTTTATCGGACCCATTTACATACGATGCTACAAGGGCAGCAGGGGCAGGCATTTCTTTCCACAATCTGTGATGCCATCCGATCTTAACGGAACTAATGTCTTCACTTATTCGTGGATGTTTCTACTGCGGTTTGTCATTTGAAGATACTCGTAAAAGCAAACACACACAAACAGTGAGACAGAAGGGAAATTACAATTACCTAGGGAGGTTCACGTTTGTTTGATTTTTGTTTTTGTTTCTTGCTCTTTTTTTTATATACCTATTTTATTTATGTGTGTATACACATTTTTATATGCGAGCTGGCGGCGTTTTCGAAATTAAATACTTTCTAATTACAATAAACGAAGGCGGCGGGCATCGCCGGCCGGCCAATTGCCATTGCCTGCCCCGCGCGTTCACAGAGACGACATCCCCATCCCCATCCACATGGCCATCATAGCCTTTGGCAGCAAACAGAAATCACGTAGCCGCCTCATCGGCCAATTTCAGTGCCAATAAAAGAGATGCAGAAGCAGACAAAGAGAGAGAGAGAGAGAGAAACAAAACTCGCGAAAGTGTCAAGAAAATATAATACCGCTCAGACTCACTTTTTCTTTATTGTCGTGTCTTAATGTGGCGCTTGATGTGTTTATTTGCCATTGCTCCTCCACTCCTCCACTCCTCCGTTCCGCCTCACCACCATATCCATCGCCATCCTCATTCCCATCGACTGTTTAAAACCAATGAAAGTGAAACGTGCGAATGTCTTTGCGTAGCCGCAGAAGCTTCCAAGGTTCAGCACGTGCCAGGCCCCAGCCCCAGTCCCAGTCCCAGCCCCAGTCAGCCTGTGTGGCCTACCCGTCCGTCCATCCATCTATCAATCCCTCCGCCTGCCTGTCTGTATTTTTTGGTCTTTCAATTACTCAACCGCAAAACGTTCAATTTGTCAAGCGCTGAGCCGCCTCTCGCACTGCCTTGGGATTACGACTTTCTCGCACTGGCTAAACAAAAGACTTAGGACGCAAACTTGCTTCATTAGTTCGCTTTCTTTACGTTTGCCAGAGTGCGTGGCAGAACTTAATGAGAGTGTTGTAGCAAAGCGTGTGTGTCAGCTATTGAGCAGTAGGAAGGTCATGCATATATTGAATAATATGCCTAATGGTAGGGCTATAAATGTAGTAGAAACTTTTTACCATAAAAGCTGTGCATAAAAATGTGTCACAAAATACTCACAGGATTTCTGAATTTTTTAACAATTCCAAAAGACAAGAAGGAAAGATTAAATTTTAGTTTATAATATTTTCAGCTCAAGTTAATTAAGTCACTGATCACTGATCCAAATAGTTCATTAGTTTGCCTCTTGAATTTACTGATTTGTCTGTCAATTTATAGCTATATATAAAAACCAGTTGCATCAGAGCTAGAAGAATGGCATCGTTTATAATTAATCTACGAAATGTCGGAATTTAAGACTTAAGTAAATATTTGTACACCGGTTAAAAAATACTTCAGTTGGCCATTATTCTCATTGGGATTTAAGTAATACATATAATGGCAGATTTGACACGATCTGTATACCAAATGTGAATAATTACTGCCAATATCAGATCAATGTGGAAACAACAACATAAAATTCAATTTCAGTCCCGGTTTTATGGCCTGGCCCCGCTGCATTCAAGTCGTGAGTTGTTGCAGTTGCAGTTGGGTCTCCGAGATGCTGCAGCAGCAGCAGCAGTTGATTAGTCAGCCCCATTTGCTGGGGCTTTTCGTTTTGTTTGCCGCTTTTCTAGACCAGGCCTCCGCCAGAGATCGAGAGACCGAGAGACCAGACAAGTTGAAGTGTCTTGGCCTACTGAATTTTTTCTCACACTCTTGTCTTGGTCACGGATGTGGATTGATTGCTAATGTTCATCTGTGCATATGTATCTTGGCTGCGTTTAGACGGCGTCTTATGTGGATACACTCGTTGGATTGCATCACAAGCAGCAGGTCTGGGGGCCAGAATGGTGCCCTGGTACCGCCTCCTTGCCCTGGCACTCAGCAGAGAGAGACCAACAACAAACCAGATCCGACCCAAGCCACATGCATTTGTCTGCCAGTACGGGATATTTCCTCAGCTTCTGTCTGTCTGTGCCACAATTTGCTTTCTTCGGCTGCTACTCCGATTGGGGCTGCCGCTCTGCGCCTTTGTTTTGTCAGAGCTTGCTTTATGGTTTTCCATATAAACATACACACACACACACACACACACACTCGTATATCAACGGGGTATGCACATGTATGTACATTGCCTATATAGAGTAAGTAGCTCTTTCGAAATTGTCACATTGTTTTGGGGGGGGGGGCTCCCAGTTATCTCTGGCTCACTGGCTTCTTCACTGGATTCCCTCGCACCCGGCTCACGGTGGGGCATTTGGAAACAACAGTTTTGTAATTAGCTGAGCGCATCTTTTGCACAATCCGCAGTGTCGTTATTGTTGCCATTCGATTCCGTTGAGTGATAAAAATTTAAAACAATTTAAACTGTTTAACGTGTAGCTCCCATTAAGAGCTCCCCTCCCCATGCCCTCGCCCACAACAACACATCCGGTTTGTGTTGCGGCCTCCTCCACCCTGCCCCTTGCATGCCAAACGGAATTCGTCGAAGAAATACTTTCGCTTTCAAATGCCTAGCATAAATTCTTGAGATTACGCAAGAGGCGGCGCCGAGGCAAGTGGCTTGGTTTGCCGAACAGGTGCTGCCTGCCCTCCAACTCAGTCTTCAAGTCCAATTCCACCTCCACATCGACATCAACATAGACATCGGGTATGGACTCTTACCTCATTTGGAAAGCAGTGAGCGCGAGAAATGAAAGTTTGTTGTTTTTTTTTCTTTTTTTTTAGTTATATTTCCATTTTCATTTCTTTCGTCGCCGTTGGCTGCGTGAAATTTACATTTCGTTTAATAATTTCAAACATTTCTTCGGGGTCGCTGCGGCATAAAATTTGAGGAATTAGCAGACAACACAAATGGGCATTTTCCTATGTCGTTTTCTGGTGCTCTGCTCTGACTCTTTCCGGCAGGCCTAACAATCGCTGGCAATGGTGACACGCCCCCACCCCAAGAGCCAATTTTGATTTTGCCAGTCGACAAAAGGCCCATTTCATTGTCGCTTTCGTTTCATTTCTTTCTTGCCTCACCACCCCCTACCACTCCACCAAGGCAAAGTTCATTGGCTCTGCATTTGGTATGGCATAATTTATGCGTCGCCATCAATTTCGATGGCGGTTCATCGTTAGCTGCTGCTGCTGCTGCTGCTGCTGGACAAAACTAATTGGCTTTGCATCTGCGATTTGGCAGTCAGTATCTGTATCTGGATCGTAGTCTCGAAAAACTGTATCTGAGAGATGGCGGCTGAGATTTGTCTGAGATACAATCAGTCAATATTTAATGTGCAGCTTGTGCAATTCATTTGGTATTGTAGCTTTCGAGTAGGATAGACAGACAACCTGAGTCGTGTGTTGGCTTGACATCAATTCGTGGTGCTGGTGCGTTGCAGTTGCGCAAAGATTTCTGTGAAATATTGGCAGTCCGTGGCACTGGCGGCACACTGAGTCACACAATTGAACTGTTCAGGTCACGCACATTCCTCTTGGCTTGGGCTTCGGCTTCGGCTCTAGCTCTTGGCTTGTGTTTCTTTTTGCTGGCTGGCCATGCTGCTGCGCTCCCCTGTGCTGTGCTCTAATAATTCAGCTGCAGCCTCGGCTCTTAGTATCCGCAGATCCGCAGGCGTTGCCAAAATGTGAGTGGAGAGTACGACGAGTGGGTGTGTGTGTGTACGTACTTGGTGTGTGGTTTATGCTACGGCCATCGGAGCGTGGCCGTTGCAGCCTCCAACTGCAATTAAAAGCAGCTCTACAGAAACAACAGCAGACCCAGTCCCACTCGCAGCTACAAATGTGTCTTGCAGATGGCATTGCAACATACAGAGTAATGCAACCCTTTACAACGTCCCCACCTGGTAGTTCTCCTCCTGGGCTTGCGAGCCCAACGTGGAAGATCTATTGCCTTTTAATTATCCAACAACTAATTCCATATTATTTTTGTATATTTTGCAGCTACCACTCAACGCTGCTGCTGCCGCTGTTTATGGTAAGTTTACAATGGAATGAATGACCTTCCGGCTCAGTGGGTGTTCACTCTACACTCCACACTCCACACTGTTCACTGTTCACTGCTCAGTGGGTGTGGCTCTGCTCTCAGACAGACAGCGAGTCGGGTAATCCAATTAAATCACACCCAAATGATCAGCAAAGCGATGAAACAATGTCAATGCCAGAGACAGTTACCGAGAGGGAGTCGTCGGATGCTAATCCATGCTAATCCCCAGGCACTGATTGAACCCGGACAAACTACGAGTACTAACGATCTTAACGAGCGACGCGGCGGCACTTGTAATCCGCTTAAGCCAGACCTTTTTTCGGTGCTAACATCCGGCTGTAGTCTTGTGGTTTGTGGTCTCTGGTCAGTGATAAAACCCGCCTGAAATGCCATTAATCTGTGGCTTCCCTTCCTCCGCATCCGAACGAAAGTCCGCCAGATGTCTGCTGCAAAATGAAAGGGAAATTATCAGTTCCAGTGCCAGTGCCAGCTCCAACTTCACCTTCAGCTGCAGATCCTATGTATAGTCGTACTTGCGCCCCTTTATGTTCGTATACTCCTACCAGAGGGCATTGTCACATTTCACTTTCAATGAAAAGAGGCAACAACAGCAGCAGCAGCAGCAGTGGTTTTCAAGTGCACTGCCCCCCCCCCCCCCAACGTCTCTTTCTCCACCAGTCTTTGGTATTCACTGAGGTGTGACCATGAGTTTTGTATCTCTTTCTTTGTGTATCTGTATCTTTTTGTGGATAACTGGTTTGCTGGAGCGTAGTCCGAAATATTGACCGCAAGTGTGTCTAATTTCTATTATTTTGCTATCATCTCCCCCTCGGAACCGACGGAACGATGGAGGCAACTCCGCCGATGCAATGAACTTTCTTCTTTCACTGTGCCACCTGTGTAGACCTGTGTGCAACAGAAGCAGCAGCAGCAGCAGCAGCGTTGCAAGTTCCGTTTTTTGTTGCTGTTACGATATTTTGCATTACTTTTCGCCGTCTTTTGCTTTCGTTTAACCCATTTAATGTGGCTGGAACGCGCACAGTTTGGGCCTGGCATCCGTTGAGAGTGCAAGCTACAAAAAAAAAAACCAAACAGGGGCTGGCATACGAGCGAGGCGAGTATGTGCGATTAATTCAATGGAAAAGTGAAAACGAAAGTGCTCGGGGATCGGTGATCGGAATGAACAGCAGTAACAGCAGTTTTACTCACTTAAGCCAGTGGCCAGTGGCCAGTGGCTGGTCAGGTTTGGTGGCGACTCTCTGTGGCGACTCACTTTCGTTTTCATATGCTCGTTCATGAGCGAATCTTCGGCCGCCCCTTGACAATATTCCGCGGACTGCAACGGATGATGGGCGGTGGAAGGTGATGATGCAATTAGTACCGGCCCAGACATATGCCATTTGCCATATATTTCATTTGATATTCCGTATGCAAAATGATTTTCCAATGAGGAAATCTCCATTGATCATGGATCATGGCTACTCAATGAGGCATTGCATTAGGAGGAGTGTACCCTCCCCCCTCGCTCTCTTTGCTTCGATTGCCGTTTCATTTTAAGTATTGCAATTTCTCGCGTTGGCCAAATGAAGACAAGTGCACAATTATGGCTGGCTGGCTGGCTGGCTGGCTGGCTGGCTGGCTGTTTGGCTGGCTGGATTGGCAGACCGGCAGTTATGGACCGCTTGCCGACCAGTTAACAGCGCTTACAGTTACACTTGCCATACCGCTGCAGCTCAGAGCAAGTTCCAGTCAAGACCAAGACCATGCCCCGCTCCACAGTCAGCAATTATCGCGCTTGATTTACAGATCCCAGCCAGATCCCAACCGAAAACCTTTCACTTGGCCAGAGTTTTGAGTCGGGCTTATGGCGTTTGTTTTAGCATGCAAATCGATCTGAATTAAGGGTGCCACTGCAGCTGTGCTGCTCCCCGACGCCGCCCACTGACCTTGCCCGACTGGTACACAGTCCCTGTCCCAGTCCCTGCTCTCTGCACCCTCTGGTCGCCTCCTGTTTCGCCTCAGTTTCGCCTCTGCTTCGCCTCTGTTAGGTCCATGAGAAAAGATCTCATTAAAAATTCATCGAGAGAACTCTGAAAGTTTTGCCTTTGGATTCGGCACAGCTGCAACCTGCAATTGGCTGCAATTGACCTTTTCTTCTGGCGAAAACCTCTTGGATAATTTTAAGAGCTACCAGCCCGCGATTTGTAACCTGTTCTTAGTGGGTGGGAGTTTGTTTGGTTAATTGCGCGTTCCAGATTCGTAGCGATAGGAAAAACAGCCCATAATTATTGACCTTTTGGTGGGGCTTCATTCTAACGGATTGGATTGTTCTTAGTGGCTGGACTTGGAGTCCTATACCGCAGCTCAACTAATTCACAATTCAACATCTCTCCCACTAGTCATATGAAGCTATGAAGCGAGGCATGCAACTTACTGCCACCTGGCTGTGCCTACTGGCCACAGCCGCCACCTTTGCCCGGGCCCAGGAATCGTCAGCCAAGTGGTCGCGCCAGCTCGAGAATGCGCCCACCTCCGATACGGATTCCCTGGACTGGATACCACTCGCCCAGCCGCTGGACGGAAGCGGCGCCGGAAAGGATCGCTCCGGCAATGGTCGAGTGCTGACCTACTCGCAGACGTTTCCACCCAGCGCCCGGTTCGGCGATCTGACCAAGCCAGGCCTATCCCCCGGATCACAGTTTGATTTCTCGTACCCGTTCCCAAGGTATTCGAATGGACAGGACAGGGACAGGGACAGGCGCTGCCTCTGCGTCAGGGACCACCGCCAGCGCTGAAGACGAACTCCGGCCAGGAGCCCACATCGCAGTCGTTCTTCAAGTTCGAGATGCCCTTCCACAGCAACGAGGCGGGTCAGGCACAGTCGCCGCCCACTCTGCAGACGGGCTACCAGATCCAGCACACCTTTGGCGGCGGTCTGCAGGCCCCATCCTCGCTGTTCAGCCCCCCCTCGCTGTTTGGCCAGCAGCAGGCACAGCCCTTCGGCTCCGAGTTCCATACCCTGGCGCAGAAGCCGCTGAACAAGCCGCTTCGTCAGCAAAACTACATCCAGGACATTCTGCCACCCAAGTCCCATGCCAAGCCGACGCAGCCCTCGCTGCAGAGCGTCACGCCTCAGGTATTTCCACTCGACCCCGAGCCAGAGTCGATCTTTGGGCTGAATAAGGCGGCGCCCTCATCCGCTCCAGCCTCGAGTGGAGGTCAGCAGCAGCAGCAGCAGCAGCAGGAGGTGCAGCTGCTGTACGTGCCCTACGACACGCTGTACAACCAGCAGCGACAGCAGTCTGGCCAGTCCAGGCCAAGTTCTTCCAGCTCCAACTTTGAGGTTAACAAGTTCAATGTGAATCCAGGACTTCCTGCCGTCAATCCCTACCAGATCAACCAGTTCTACACGCAGGATCCCAACGCGGACAGCGACTTCTTCAGCTCGGGAACCACCGCTCGACCAAGCACCACCTCCACCAGCCAGCCGCACAGCATTTTCCAGAGCTTTGGCCAGTCCCTGTCCCTGTCCCAGCAGCAGCCACAGCCACAGCCGCAGCCGCAGGCACAGACGCTGTTCTCCACCGCCAAGCCCAAGCCGAAGGCACACCAGCCACCGCTGGCCATGTTCCTGCTGCGCTCCAGCTCCCGGCCCTCGCAGTCGGATGTGGTGGCTGCCCTGCGCAGTGCCCACAGCATTTCCGTGATCGATTCGCCCACGAAACAGACGCCGGAGATCTTTGTGGGACCCGCTGGCATGCCCATACCCGATGGCTATGTGAAGTTTGATCTGCCGTATTTGTCGCAGCTGGCCCAGACACGTGACCTCAGCGACGTCTCCTTCTTTGTGGCACCGCTCAGCTATCGCACACCGAACGGATTCAACAAGATCCTGCTGCCCGAGCCGCATGTGGGTTCCATTGTGGTCAACCGCGCCAAGGACTCCGTTCCGGTGCAGACTCAGCCACCGCCACAGCGTCAGCAGCGTCCGTATGCAGCCGTGAGCAGCACGCGCAATCCTTTCGAGACCACCACCCAGACACAGGCACAGCAGGCACAGGCACATCAGGCACAGTCACAGCAGGCACAGCAATCGCAGAAATCGGGAGCTCCTGTGCGCGGCAACAAGTTCAGCTACTATTACGTGCAGGATGGCATCCAGGAGGTGAGCTCTCCGAAGATTCCCGCCAAGCAGGAGCGCCACAAGAAGAAGCGACCCCAGAACGTGCAGGTGGAGCATCAGCAGCAGCAGCAGCCCATCTACCGTCCAGCCACCAAGACGCAGAACCCCTTCGACACGCTCAATCAGATCGGAGGCGATGACTTCTTCAAGTCGCTGACCAACAAGCCCACCACAACTAGCTCCACCTCCACCAGCACAACATCGACCACGTCCTCGACCACTTCCACCACGGCGGCGCCCACACAGCCCCTCTTCACGTATAGCACCCGGCCGCAGGTGGAATTCCCCGGCGCCAGTGGCCACCTGTATCCCGAGTACCTGCAGCCCGTCCAGGAGCAGCAGCCGCGTCTGACCACGCGTCCGCCGACGGCCACCACAGTGGAGGAGGAGAACCGCATGAAGCAGTACTTCCGGCAGCAGGATGCCTTCCGCCAGCGTCCGCTCACCACGATTCCGCCCGCCTTCGAGCAGGTGCAGTACACGCCCAGCGCACCCGACTACGAGGTGCCCACGACGCAGAGGATCAAGAGCAAGCATCGCGTGAACATCTACACGCCCGCAGCGGTGCCCGTGACCACCTCGGATGTTGGCTACCAAGTGGAGCAGGAGCAGGCACAGGAGCAGGCACAGGCGCCGCTGAACCACAGGCCCAGCTACAACCAAGTGCAGAACGAGATTCTGGATAACAGCAACGTGGACTACGAGCCGAACCCCTACCATGTGCCCTCAGAGCTGCCGGCTCTGACGCCGGACATTCCCGGACTGGTCAACAATCTGCAGGAGAAGGACAAGCTCCAGCCGGGCACAACGATCACGCCACAGAGCGAGCCAGAGAACCCAGAGACGCGTCCCACTCGCCGTCCACTGCTGCGCACCCGCAAACCGGCCGTGTCCAAGGTGGTGACCACCTCGTCCGTGTCCTACTCCGAGTCCGAGTCAAGCGGAAAGGTGCCGCATCGCATCCGTCGACCATATGGCAACCGAGGCACTGCAGCCGGAACCGCCTCCACCACGGGCAGCGGTGACCAGGGAGAGGACTCTGCGGCGACACCGACACCGACCCGACGACCGACCAGCGCCCGGAATCCGCTCATCCGCAATCCCAATCGCATCCGCTACAGGCCCACCACCGAGGAGCGCCACACGCTGAAGGTGAAGACCAGGAAGGGCTCGAAGAACGGCCAGCGCGAGGACCAGGATCTGGACTACCAACGGGACGTGCTCAAGCAGAACTATCCGGTGTTCAAGGGCACCTCCTCGGCACCCTCACGCCGGCCCACCAGTCCCACGGCCATTCCCAGCTCCTACGACTTCCAGGCCACCACCGAAGGCCCGGCATCGGAGTCCCAGCAGGTGTACACGGTGACGCCCAGCAACAGCATCGACAGCGCCAGTGAGCAGGGTTCGAGGTTCCCCAACAGCCTGCTGGAGCCCATGCAGATCGCCCAGCATTATCAGGAGTTCTCCAAGGACAACTACGGGCCGGGCTACTTCCCCAATCAGGAGGATCTCACGCCCACCGAGGGCATTGTCCGCAATGAGGTGAGTCCCATCTACACCACCCTGGCGACCACAACCCCCTCGACCACCACGACCAGCACACCGGCAACCACTGAGGCAGCGCCCACGACCACAACGCGTCGCTCACCCTTCGTGCGCCGCAACTATCCCAGGCTGAGGACAACCACCACAACGGAGCCGCCAGTGACCAGCACCACGCCCTCGGAGGAGCGTCCTTCCGTAAGAAATTGAGGAAGAGACTTTCCCATGGCAATTCCCCCTCATGCTGTGCCTCATACCTTTCAGATCCGATCTCGCCTGCCGCCTCGCCGTGTGGTCAAGGTGCGTCAGCGTCAGCGGCGTCCAGGCCATCCCGCCTCCTCCACTGCGGCACCCGAAGAGGAAGTCCAGGAGCCAGCTACTAACCAGAAGCCAAATCTCCGCAAGCTGAGCCGCTACAACCAAGAGCCCAAGGAAAAGGAGGTAAGTGCGAAGTACTCTCCATTTTAGCCGCAACTGTAAGGTCTGAATCTTCAGCAGACTCCCATCACCCAGCGGCGTCGCTATAAGCAGCCATTCCAGCTGGAGGGCCAGGAGTCGCAGTGGTCGCCATCCTCGGATATATCCAGCAACAGCAACAACAATGCCAACGCCAACACCAACGCCAATGCCAACAGCTTCAAGCCACTGAATCCCAAGTACAAGACAGAGGCGCACAGCTTTGAGAACGAGCCAGAGATCGTGACTGTGGGACCCACAGAGCAGCCGGAGACGTACGAGTTCAACGTAGCTGCGGATCTGGGCGGATCAGCGGCGCAACGCACCACCACCCTAAAGGCGCCCAACCTGAAGTGAGATTTTGTTGTTGCTTTGGCTTTGGCCATACAGTTACTTATTCCCGTTTCCTTACAGGCCAGAGAAATCCTTTGCTGAGCTGCTTGAGGAGGTGATGGGCAAGGTGCCCGAGGAACTGGCCACAGAATCACCCAACAGCAGCAGCACCACCACCAGCATTGGCAGGCTGAACAGGCGTGGCAAATGGAAGAAGAGCCGTGTGACTAGTGGCTCGGACAATGGCGAAAACTTCGAGACGGCCGAGTCCCAGAATCTGGGACCACAGCTGTACAATGCCCTGCAGGCGGCGACCAGCGAGAAGGAGGAGCAGCAGCCGAAGACCACCACACCGCTGGCACCAGCAGCCACCGAGGCGGAGACAGCAGAAGCGATAGTCACTACCACGGCTGCGTCCCCCACCACGCCAGAGGAGTATGAGGTGACCACCGCCAGGGCCTTGGAGGAGGCAACCATGGCATCGACGCTGCCCATGGAGACGCTGGAGAGTGCCACGCGTCGCATGGATACCGCTGCGGATGTGGATGTAGATGGGATTGCGGATGCGGATGGCGACCTGGAGACACAGCCCAGCCTCTTCTCGGAGGTGAAGAAACAGCTGCACGATCTGTTTGCCATCGAAGAGAGCGAGGACGAGGCGGTGAACGCTGCACTGGCTGCCGTGGGCAAGCGTCGGCAGGAGTACACGAGCATCAAGCGCACCACTCCAGCCACGTCCACGGACAAAACGACTCTCTCGCCAGCGGACGCTGAGCCGACAGCCACCACCGCCACCACCACAGCAACAGAAGAAGGTGCTTCGGAGGGCAGCAAAGACAACTTCCACAAGGACCTCATGGAGCATGTGGTGTATGCCACATCCACATCGACCAAAGTCACCTCCGAGACGGAGATCTGCTATCGCGGACGCTGCATACGGTCCGAGGATCTGCCCGCCAACCACAAACTGCACTGAGCTGAGCTGAGCACCCCTCCGGCAGAGCACGGTGGACATGGACTCTGCATGTATATAAGGGCAGACGGGATACGGATCGGTATGGCCAGGTGCCAGGGCCAGGGGCAGGGGCAGGGACGAGCGAGGACGGACAGGCAGCCACCTTAACGGGCGGCGCTAGTCAGCAGAGCGCCTCATCCCTCACCAGAAGCACAAGCCGTATCCAGATGTAATTAATTAGCTTTAACTACAAATATGTTCATAAGGATAAGCAGATCGATGGATGGATGGACGCCCATTCGCACTGACGAGGAGATTAGGCCCGAAAGCTGTAGAAGTTCTTTGGATAAGATGAATATTTAGCAGAAGACACTTTGGAATGAGGCTTAGAAATTACACACCTGAAATGCTTATTCCTATCAAAGAACTTCTTTAGGCTTATCCTGCTGATCCTTGCGAGTGTTTCCCTGGATATGTATATCGTAATCCCGCTTAGAGAATTTAGTGCTTAGATCATAGAGTTAGCATAATGTCAGGATAGCACATAGCCAGCATAAGTCTTGTACCATACAACATTGTGTACTAACAAATACCAATACAGATACCAGATACCAATAAAAAATAAAACAACGAAAAATACACCCAAGTGCGTTAAACGAGTATGTTCCGGATTTGTATATGATCTGTACATGTTGTGATTATTGTATATCCTTGTATATGTATATCTGTATAGTCATGTGTTGTATAGTATAGCTAGTAATACGATGCTAGTTGCGTTCAATCAATTCCATGGAATGCACTTCCCCATCAAGGTACATGAGTTTCATAATTTTCAACCAATCCCCCAACTCTGCGCCTCGACTCAAGCCTCTATTAGCGGCGCCCGGTCCCCAGCAACGTCTTCACGCTCTTCGGCAGTGGTGGCCGTTGGCGTTCTAGTTGGTGTGTTCCATTCTTGGACATCGGTCCGACCGAAGAGCATGAAGAGCAGATTACCCATAAAGTAAACGAAAGCGGTGAAGAAGAAAACGATTCGCCATTGTGCAGGATTCCTCTGAAAGAGAAAGATTACATGTGCACATGGGAAATCGAATGGATCGCACTCACCTCATCCCAGACAATCAATCCCACAATCAGCGGCGCCAGAATGCTCATAAAGTTGGCTGCACAGTTCGTGATGCCCATCAGAGTACCAGCAAAGTTGGGCGCCAGATCGATGTGATTGACGTGGAAGCCCAGATATGTGGCCGAGTTGGTGGCCACTGCCATGGTGAGCAATGCAATGGCCAGCCGAAAATTTGCCTCGCCCTCGGTGATGCAGCCCAGACCGATCAGAGCGAGCATGGGCAGCCACATGCCCAGCGTATTAAAGAACTTCCGGGAGAAACCCAGTGGCAGGACTGTGCCACGTTGCTTCATTGCATCCGATAGCCAGATGAACACGCACGTGAGCAGTATCATGGCGAAGTAGGGCAGAGCCGACAGCGGGCCGTTGCTCTTGATGTCCATGCCCAGGACGCTCTTCATGAACGTGGGAATCTCTGTGAGCAGCGTCCAGAAGCCCCAGTTGTTGGCGCAGTGAGCCAGCACGAGCACCAGAAATGGTCCCGAGGTGAGAATGCGTAGCCAGGGCGTGTGCGGCCGTGGCGTCACCTCGCGTCCTACATCCGACGGACGGCGTGCCTGGCCAGACGACTCGATGTAGCGACGCTCAGCCGGCGATATCGTTGAGTGCTGGGCCGGAGTGCTTGAGCAGTACAAGTACCACACGAACGACCACAAAATGCCGGCACAGCCAGGAACATAGAAGATGCTGGGCCAGCCCAGCGAGGAGGACGCAATGTAGCCGCTCACCGAGAGCATTACCACAGTGCCGAATTGTGAGCCCGAGTAACTATAGCCGACCAGTCGACCGCGCTCTTCGGTTGGCGCCCATTTCGAGAGGAATGTGTGCGTTGAGGGGAAAATGACGCCCTGGCAGAGACCCTGGACGGCACGCAGCACGACGACCGTCTTCCAGCCGCCCGTAATGGCGCAAAAGGGCGTCAGCAGGGCGAGGCAGGAACATATAAGCACTCCAAAGAAGAGCATATACTTGGCCCCATAGATGGCCGAGAGATAGCCACCCGGCACCTGGGTGACGACGTAGCCCCAGAAGAAGCTGCTCAGCAGGTAGGACTTGACGCTCTCGTTCCACTCGAACTCCTGCAAATAAAAATAATGAATTATCATCGAAGCATATGATGTATGGCTTTGCCCACAGGAAAGTCCGGGTTGCTGGAATTTCGATCCGTCATAGCCACAATGGCCACGGAGAGATTAACGCGCAACGAATAGGCCACGGCCAGGCCAAAGAAGACCAGAATGCATTGCAGATGTCGCACTCCGAATCGTGGCCCTGAAAATACAAAAATGTGCAACGTAAGAGAATAAACTGATTCAAACAAAGGGCACACCAAATTGCCTGTGTTCCCTATTTGCTGGTAGCCAGTCCGGCTGCAACAGGGGAAGCAGCCGAGCACCATATTGTGCACTTCCGTCCAATTCTATCCACGTAGCCAAGTTAATAGATGCTACGCTGGCGGTGGAGGGAAGAGTGTTGGCGGCGTCTAATAATAATAATAATAATGTAAATACAGCTGATAGATGACCCTCCGAAATATACCAAAATATACCGTAAATATACTGCCAGACACTACAAGATGCGTTGATATTCCTCGATTTTCATATTCGGTTTAATATTACTAAATAGTTAAGACTTTAACGACTGGACATAGTATTTTATCAGATAGGTGAATCAATTTCCTGAAATCTGGTTTATTTTAATGACTCCCATTTATTAGATTACTTGTAAAGACCAGTTTAAACAAAGAAGGTACTAACGATTGCATACAAAAACAATTTCAACCATTGTTCATCCAACGAAAGTGGCGCTACTGAGTTTTCAGCGTACGTTCCCAGGTCTTCGGCTCTGGGGCCGATCGCGTTCGGTTTTGGGATTGACCGCGTTCGGCTCATAAAAATAAAATATATTAATTGTTTGATTTATTTGAAATTGACATTTACATATTGTGCTTGCGACTATGCAAATCTGTCAATAAATTGATATATGTACTGTATGTTGTCGATACTTTAGGGGGGTCAAAAAAAAATTTGTTAGCTTAGGAAATATGTAACAAATTTAGGAACAATATAAAAAAATGTCAAAGCTTAGAAGAAATGTAAAATGTAATAAAAATAAAAAAAAATAAAAAATGTTTTTATTGCTCATTGACAAAAGCTGACTGATATGAAAAAAAAAATTCTAATTGCTCGCTGACAAAAGCTGACTGATATGAAACGAAAAAATTCCAATTGCTCGCTGACAAAAGCTGACTGATATGAAAAGAAAAATTATAATTGCTCGCTGACAAAAGCTGACTGATATGAAACGAAAAAATTCCAATTGCTCGCTGACAAAAGCTGACTGATATGAAAAGAAAAATTATAATTGCTCGCTGACAAAAGCTGACTGATATGAAACGAAAATTTATAGTTGCTCGCTGACAAAAGCTGATTGATATGAAACGAAAATATTGTATTGCTCGCTGACAAAAGCTGACTTATATGAAGCGAAGAAATTGTATTGCTCGCTGACAAAAGTCTGGTGCGACGGTCCGATATGATCTGTCCAGCCTTGCTGAAAGACCTTTCGGACTCGCACAATGTTGCCACACATCCACCGACTTTGCCTACACCACCAGTTGAATACCTGAAAACATCTAAATACAGTTAATAATTCAATTTATAAATATATTTTTACACATACCTTCTGCGCTTCCCTTACTTTACTTACCTTGCAAAAAAAACGATAGTCGCCATAAAACATTCCAAAATTCCAAAAAATTTAAAAACATCGATGCATCGATGTTTTCATCGATTTTTCTCCACCTCTACCTGTAATGGTTAGTGGTTCGATACAAGTGTTCATTTGGTGCTAGAGTTGCCACACATGGCAATCTTCTATCCATCTTCTATTAATAGTGGGCGCCCAATTCAAATTCGATTTAGTATTTAAATGAAACAACATTAATTTCGGTACGTTTTGACTTGGTTTCAGCTTTGACTTGAGCTGTTTTATTAAATGGCTTTGAATGTCTTCATTGCTTTTTTTTCTTCTTTTTTTTTTGCCTTTTTTAGTTCACTTTTTGTTCATCACAAGTTGGTTTTCAGTTTAGTCCTAGCTTAAACACTAAACATAACAATTACTAGAGTTTTTAGCAGCACATGCACATCGTACACTACACCTGTGTTCTGTGGGCACTTCCCTATTTACACTGAACGTTTTCTCATGTTGCAAGTTTAATTTGATTTAAGCTTTAGATTATGTACATTATGGAAAATACTGCAAACAATAATTTACGCTGCCTTAGAACTAAACAATTATCTTATAATATCGCTAATGGAAGCACGCGATCGTCGTTATGGTATTGTCCCTAACTAATTGACTACGACTAAAAACTATGAAACAACAGCAATGACTCAATCATGCCCCTCTATCCTGTGGCGGCTATCCAGATCTAGTGTTTGTTTTGGCCATTGGGCGACAGCGGCACTCCCTGCTCCACATCGTCCACCGTCTGCTCTGGCGAGTCCCACCACTGCACCTCCGTTCGGCCAAAGACCACGAAGAGCAGGTTGCCGAAGAAGTAGCCGGCGGCCGCCAGGAAGAACACCAGACGCCATTCATTCACATTTGTCTGTGGAAGATATCAGAGTTAGCAAGGAACTCGTGGAGCATCTGCAAAGATTGCACTTACCGGATCTTGGACGATCTGACCGACAACGAGGGGCGCAATGGCGCTCATGATGTTGGCCGCCCCATTCGTGAGGCCCATCAGGGTGCCGGCATAGTTGGGCGACAGATCGATGTGGTTCACCTGGAAGCCCAGGTAGGTCGCAGCACTGATGCCCACGGTGAGGGTCAGCAGAACCACGGCCAGCAGGTTGTCCTCCTTTGGCACGTAGCCCAGGGCGATGAGCGAGCACATGGGTATCCAGTGGCCGATGCTGTTGAAGAACTTGCGGTTGAAGGAAGTCGACAGCGACTTGTTCCTCTGCAGCACCTTGGACAGCCAGACGAAGAAGAAGCTGAGCAGCAGCATCACAGTGTAGGGCAGGGAGGAGAGCAGGGCGCTCTCCTTGATATCGATGCCGTAGATGTGCTTCATGTAGCTAGGGATCTGGGTGAGCAGCGTCCAGAAGCCGAACATGTGGGTGCAGTGCACCACCATCAGCGACAGGAACGGCATCGAGGTGAAGATGGGTATCCAGGGAGTAGGCGCCAGGTTATCGGCCGACTGCATCTTGCCATCGCTGCGCGACTCCTCGATGAACTTGAGCTCCTCCGGCGATATGAAGCGGTGCTCCTCCGGCGTGCTCGAAGCGAACACGTACCAGAAGAAGATCCACACGAATCCGCAGGCACCGCCCAGGTAGAAGATACTCGGCCAGCCCATGAAGGAGTCGGCCATGTATCCACTCGTTGCCAGCATCACCACAGTTCCGAACTGGGCGCCCGAATAGCAGATGGTGCCAAGCATGCCGCGCTCGTTGGCCGGCGACCACTTGGAGAGCAGAGCATGCGTGGCCGGGTGCACTGCACCCTGGGTAAGGCCCATCGTGAAACGAACCGCACACAGGCCCATCCAGCCGCCCAGCTTGACGGACAGAGGCGAGATGATGGTCAGGACGGCGGCGGCGGCCAGACCAGCGAGCAGCAGCATCTTGGCCCCATACCGCTGGGCAATGTAACCGCCAGGCACCTGAGTGGCGATGTAGCCCCAGAAGAAGCTGCTCAGCATGTACGACTTCAGGCTCTCGTTGAACGGATAAGTCTGCGAACGGAAATAGGAGGGTGAGCGAGTGTCGGGCTTGGCTGGTTCTGGGGATCTTACCTCAGCTTCGAACAGGCCAAAATCGTCGTCGTCATCGTCTGGCATGGCGGTGGAAGTGTCATTCGCAGTGGCATTCCTAGCTTCCGGCTCGGACATGGCCACCAGAGCCACGCTGAGGTTCACCCGCCAGGCGTAGCACATTGCCAGACAGAAGAAGCAGAGGATGCATTGCACATGCCTCACGCCGATGAGTTTCTCTGCAAGGAAAAGTGTTGGAAATATAGATTAGCCGGAGGTACATATACCCTGGAACAAGATGAATGGGAGGGATGAACTTCACTCTGATCAAGCACATGCGCCTGCGCAGACATCTGCTCTGCTCTCTTTCTCACTCTCTGCCTCAACAGGTGTAAACGTGTGCAGCTTTGCTTTATCAATAGACGCCTCTCTCTCTTTGTGTCTCTCTCGCTCTCTGTCTTTTCACTGCCGTTCTCTTTGGTGCTCCCAAAACTGGTAGCCGTGTAAGTATGTGGGGCGCGTTTTATTTATAAAACACTTTGACTATGTCAAAATCTTGTTCGTGCACGCACAGACACGCTCACTCTCGCTCACACGCACACACACGCCCACTATGCACAGAGGTGGATGCGAATATTGTGAGACCTGTGCATGCATGTCGTTGTAAGCCCACAAAATTCAACATACACCATACATAACATGAATGTGCCTGTACGGTGCTGTACATGTGGCCCAAAGCGCAATACGAGTGAGTAGTCTCTGCTGGCTGCTGCTGCTGCTGGCTGCTGGCTGCTGCCTTGTCACACTACCTGTTTGAGGCCGAACAGCAGTCGCCCGATCCTCACGTGCCCAAAACGAACACCCATGCCATCGCATCCCAAAAGAAAACATGATTTGGCTGTTTATTTATTGGTGGCTTGCGCTACCTTACGCGGATTTTTGTAGGCTATTTTTAAACCCGACTCTAAGCCACCATAAATGGCTTAAACAAACGCCGCACCACGCACACATTTTGCAACAGTGCAACAGCAAACCGTGCAACCTTGCAACGCGGCCTTACAAGGCGCTTGGGTCTATTGAACTCCAGTTGGAACTCCATTCCGATGCCAATTCAGAGCCCCAGCTTAAAGTCCAAACTAACAATTGCTTGTCTCTTCCAAAAATTTCCCCCATACGGACGGACGGACGGATGATTGTTTCAATGACGTCCGAAACGAACTTTGCTGCCCGCCCGATCGAGAAGACTCCCGCGCATGTTCGCTCTCGCTCTAGCTGCTTCTGCCGCTCCCTCATGCCTCTCTCTCTCTCTCTCTTTATATCTCTGTTTATGAAACTGATTCAGTTTCTCGTGCCGGACGCGACGATGACTCGTGGACAAGTCGGGTCGTGTGAGGAGCACCACTGAAAACGCTTTATCTGACACGTTTTTGAATTTATGTATTTGCGGCATATTTTCTGCAGGCGTAGCCGAGCAAATTTATGGCTAATATACAGATCTTTTGTCTGGTCTGTCCCCTGTCCCTCGGCACGCTATTGGGCTGGGGGAGGACACTATACAAGAGAGTGATATTCTGATTCTCCAAAGTTAAATTTTCTGCTACACCCAAAAAAGAACCGACACCAAAACCAAATCAATCAACATTTATGAGTAGCTATAGAAAAAAAGAGTTTCTGCTTTGAGTGTTTATTGGATGCCATTAGGGGTAAGTATATAGTATACTCTGGGTGTTTGTATTTTGATTGATTGCCAGTGGGCCGAGGCGAGGCTGACTGTACCTAGCGTCCGTTAGTGGGACAATCGGAGGACACAACGCAACACCAAGAAAACAACAACAAAAAACACAACAGTAAAGTCAAGTGTGTGTGCAGTATTGATAACCGATAACGGGCTGTGCTCCGATAAAACTGGAACGCCACAGAGCTTTCCATACGGGTAGGCGGTGCGGGTGGGTGGGCGTTAGGCAGAATTCAGTCCCCTAAGTCGATAAGATAATCACTAGTTACAGCTCTGGCCCCATGTCTCCCTGCTACGCTTCCCTCCTTCACGCCGAGCAACGCCAACCACGGACGGTTCTCTCACATGCAAAGAGCGTGTCACTCTTTTGAAATCGCTTTACAACTGTCAATTTGTCTTTGGGATTAGCTTATCAGCTGACTAAAGAGCCACGCCAGTGCTCCCTCACCAGTTCCCCGTCTTGTCACATTATATATTTCTATTTAAAGTTCAGAATAAAATTAAAAAAAAAAGAAATACTGAAAACTGTCGCTCGTTGAGTTTTCCCTCTCTCTCTCTCTCTCTTTTCATTTTTTTTTCGTTTCGTTTAAGGTTTTTCATTCCGTTTTTGTTTATTTTTATCACTCGAAAGTGCTAAAATGTGATTCGATTTTGTTTGGCAGCGTAACCAAAGAAAAAACAAAAAAAAAACGTAAATATTTAATGGAGGAAAAATCACACATTTTTTAATTTTTTAATTTTAATTATATTATTATATTTTAGAGTTGAGCGAAATGAGAGGGAAGTGGCTCGTGCACTCTTTTGTGCGAAGGATGGCGAATGCAGTATATCGCTGCAGTGGAGGTCGTCTATATCTGACTGTACATATACACAACTATATATACTCGAACTGCATAATGCATAATTATTTCTGATCTCATGCGAACGCATGCAACGACGCTTCCAGTCGTCGGGGAGACAGACTGCATTCGAGAGATGGAAATGTATCTGGAAATGGCAATCCGCAACTTATTTGGAGCGAACACGACAGAGATCAGATCGTGTGGGAATGGAATGAGTATCTCCACGTCTGTTAGAGAACTAATTAAGCAATTTCCGGCAACAGGCCGCTGTCCGAGCTCGGAACATGCCAGGCGCCGCACATGCCAGGCTTTTGCCACACGAGCGACTTATATAAGACACGTGCTTGGAGAGCTCAATGGGAATGGCGATGGGGTCGGTATCTCGTTGGATTGCACTTACCATTGGCGTATTTACCTCCTGTTTTCACCATTGTCAAAGCGGTGGTCATGTGTGCGACGCGGGTTGAGAAATACTCGGTTATTTTTCAAAGAAAATTAAACCTCAATTGGAACGTTCCCACTGGAATTTTTTGTAGTATTTCTTTTTTTTTGATATTTCACACAACGTGTTCCGGTTCCGTCATGAAGTTGGAACACACATGTGGGCTTTATTTATTTGAATTGTATTTAGACGGGACGCGAGTATACTCTCTCTTTTTCGGACGGTTTTCCACGACTGTATAACTGAGCACGCGTTGGATCCCCAGTAGGGTGTATCTTTTGAACGTTCTGGCGAACGGGGCGGATTGCGACTGCTTGAATAGCTCACGGCGGTCGATTCTTTTATAAATATGATCGAAACTCTGCCGGTCAGCGCTGGCTAAAGCAGAGACCCGAGCACAGCACTCTTTTGGTGGACAGAGAGTGAGAGAGAGAGAGTGCGAGAGAGATCGAGATCGAGATAGAGGCAGTCTCAGAGAGTCCGAGTGTAAGCATGTGTATCTGTATCGCGTGAATTCCATTCCGTTTTTGTACGGCGCGCTGCTATCAGTAAAAATGAACACGCTGGCAACCAACCCACACCAACACACACACTCACACACACGCCACAATCTCATTCTCTCTCTCTCTCTCTCTGGGATTGGCACTGGTGTTGGTGTGGATTTCTCTCTGGTGGAACCGGCATACATATGGGAGTATGTAAACAACACCAACACATGGACAGGGTTCGGTTATCAGTACACTCTTTGCCTGCTATTCCTCTCCTCTCCACTGCACCTTTTCATCATCGTCCTACTCCTCCTCCTCCTGCTCTTCCACTTTCCTCTTGTTGGTTTCTCAGTATTCGATTGTTTCTGTAACACAGGCATCTCGGGGTGCTGTAAAATTAGTCACAGTGTTCGACTGATGCACCACTCTCTCTTGCAGCCTAGAAGTGCAGTTAGTTGAGATTTATCTGGCCATCTCTCTCTCTCACCACTCTCTTTCTGCCTGAGAGCTAGAGATGCGGCTAGATCTGGTTTCTGCCAGTTAACAAGGCTGGGAATAGGCATGAATGAAATGGAATCCTTGCTGCAGATCATCTCCCAATACTATACACTTGTAGATGTCTCTGTATGTCCGACGATAAGGGCACAAAAAACCCCAGTCGAGGTCATTGTGTCCACTGATAAGCCTAGATCGATCTCATCTCAATACAAATCTCTATAGTTGAGATCTCTCTCTCTTTCTCTTCAGACTCTCTGTTCTACAAAATGACATAACAAAGCCTCGAGACGATCCATTACAATGCAGAGTGTGATCGATGGCGTGCTTGTGGGTTCATTAACTTACATAAAACCCACACCATCACACCTTTGATCAATGCAATTTTCATTTTAACATGACAGACAGATTCTGCTACCCCACAAACCCCTTAACCATCCAGGGCGATACGCGTATATACGAGTATGTAGGTAGGTACCCCCGTATAGCAAAATTTTTCCTTAATTATTTCACTTGTTATTGGATTTCCCTATCTTTACCTTTTTCGTTCGCCTCGCTTTGCTGAAAATGAAATGTTTTAAACAAATTATTTATGCCTTATCAGTATGTGGGGGGATATTTCAGACTTTGATTCGCGGCTAAGTAAATGAGTCGAGGCGAGCCCGCTGCCTTCTCCACTGACCCCCTTTGGGTCTTTCGGGACTCTGCAAATTCATTCTGATTCCGACAAAAACATAGGCGGTGATACAGGGAGGGAGAGTGTGGAGAGTCAGGAGTGGGGTTTTGTCAGGGAGCAGCACTGACGACAGCAGGAGTTTGATAAGGCCCCACCCGATTCCGTCTTTGACTTCAATACCAAATCAATTTTGGCACATGGCACACACGTTTGGAGGCACGTTCAGGGTGATCCATTGTCCGTTCCGTAAATAATGAGTTCTGCCAAATCTCGAGACGTCTGTTATCGAGACCGGGCCCCCACTCGATGATTAGCCCATTCCCGTGGCAAAATCCAATCCAATCCAATCCATTACTTGCTTATCATGCCGGATCTTCAGCTAAGGAATTAACCATCTCCACAAATGGGACATTTTTTTGCTATAAATGAATGATTCGAGCCACTTTTGGATTTATGAGTGGAATATATTTAGAGCATATTTGTATAGTATTTCTGCCGATGGCAATCTAATCAGGCGACACGCCCATCCCCCTGATGGATTGATGTGATTGCGAGTGGGAATGAAGGCGAATCTGTTACACGAACAGGGCTTATTATCTGGCAAATGGCAAACGGTTGAGCGATCTTCCGCCAGTCCGCTTGACGTCAGTGCACTGCAGGCGAGGAGGAGCGAGTGGTAAGGGCATGAGGGAGGGTCTGTTCCCATATGGCGCACCCTTCTCCGACTCAAGCCCAGTTTTAGTCGAATTAAAATGCATCATTTCGTTCTTATGAGGCACACAAACATCGAGCTGTCTGTCACTCGGTGGAGAGTTACTTGTGTGTCGTTACGTATACGCCAGGTGTAACCAAACAGAAATGCTCTAAACGGGTCTAATTGTGGTCCGTGCAAGGGTGTAGCTGTCACCCGTTTTGGGGCAGAATGAATACGATTTCGACTCCTTTGGCCTGCGGTTTTTTCCAGTGTTAATTATGATGTCCCCGCACGGACATTGTTTGAGGCGTGTTGGCGCCAACAGCCTTTTAATGCGCTCGGCAAATGTGTGTCTAAGATTTGCCTTTTGATTGTACCCTATGTGGCAGGGTATATCTATACTCGAAGCTCT
Organism: Drosophila obscura; assembly: GCF_018151105.1. NCBI lineage: Eukaryota > Metazoa > Arthropoda > Insecta > Diptera > Drosophilidae > Drosophila > Drosophila obscura. The sequence continues at coordinate 6,655,077 of NW_024542774.1, read as the reverse complement.
ATTGGTTATCCAACAATGCCGCATGCTATTATATTCTGATTGTCCACTTGATTCGCATCTGGTTCACCCAATAAAAGCCAATTGATAAGAGTATCCGCAGTTCGCTTGCTCGCCGCCAATTGTTGCGCATTCAAATTAGAAAATATATCAAAATTTATATGTGTGCCGTCTAAGAGTTTGGGCAAACGTCTCATTACAGCGCGGAATTGTGTGAATTTCTATGGCATATTTGAGATACCATCTGGGCGCGTAATTGAATTGCGTCCAATCAACTCCAATTGTCCGCATTGTGGTCCGATCGAATGTCAATTATCATCATCAACACTGGAAACTTTATCGAACTCTGAGAATCGATGAGTGGGTGTGTACAGGGCTGTGGGCGTGTCACTTGGTTAGCACCCCCGCCGATGCTGGTGTCTATCTGTAGGTCAGACACTTGGCAAGCATTCAATGAGGAAGATGCGACACAAATATTTTAATATATATTTTCCGCGTATAATTCTGTTTTAATTGCAGCTACTCGTACTAAGAATAGAACGTCTTGATTTGGACAACGTGCGATCATCGTCCGCTCATGAAGAGCCATTTCCGCCGGAGGTTATCCCAAGACCTGCACCCGTATCCCGTCGAAAAAGATTGTCTTGAGTCACTCGACAAATCTGCGTGCGCGCTTCGCACTGCGACTGCAGAATCTTATCTAATGAAAGATTTGGTGGCATACCATAAAAAAAGAAAAAGGGGATTGTGTAAGTCTTATCATTGCAGAGGGGGCTCTGATTTATCATACCCCCAGGTGTGACATCATTTGGCCCTAAAGCAGATGGATACCAAAGCGTGTTCTGGGAAGATCCAAAGATCATAATCGCCATACATATTTACAAACATACATGTGTATGTACATATGTATGTATACAGGTATCTTTCCATGACTTGCCAGTAATGGTTGAAACAGAATGGAGTTCGTTGTGAAATGGTAATTAACTATTCATTATCATATTATATTTAGTTTGATGGAGGAGTGCCCTGAGACAGGGGGCGGGCGAGCAGCCGGGGTGAATATAAATATCATTTGTGGAAAAACAACAAACAGCATTGAGTATTTGCGTTAACAGTGCGAAATGATTAACGCGATAACCTCCGCTGGGGCAGGCACCGCAGGCCCCAACCACAAGTGAGAGCAGGAGAGAGAGCAAAAATCATTGGGAGAGCGAGAAAGAGGGGAGCAAAATAAAGAGAGAGATAGAGAGAGAGAGACAGTGGTCGAGGCGCCGCACTGTGTTAATTTTTTGTTGCCATTTTGCAGCTTGACTTTTTGTACACAGTCAGACAGGCCCCAATCCAATGCACACACACACACACACACACACACACATACGCATACAGTTACGTGTTCGTTCTCCCCAAGTACAGAGCTTGCTTCGCTGGCGCTCGGCTCCCACTCTCTCTCTCTCTCTTGATCTTTGATCACGTTTCCCGCACACGACGGCACCCGAGTTGGGGCACTCGGCGCGACGTTCACGTGATAACCATGTGCTCTGCCTGCTTCGCCTTTATTTGCTGTGTGATTGTGTGAGTGACTTGCTTGCTGGAGGCGAATAAATGTATGGGGCAAAAACGAGTCACAAAAAGATATTGCTGATTTTCTGCGAACGGAGTCGAATGACTGCCCTGCCTGCCCGACTGCCCTCTCCGATCAGCTCACTGAGCGTGGAGAGGGTAGCCGCTGGGGGGAGTGGAGCGCAGAAATTTCATCATCGGAGAAGCTAACTCACCTTAAAATAAACAAAGACAAAAACTGTCGACTCACATTGAGTCGCCCGATAATCACGCATTTCTCACTCCGACTCAGCCTCTGAGATTTCAGTAAATTATGATCGGCTGATGGCCGTAACTGGCAGTCAAGCGAAATGGTAACTGTTCTTACTGATAGCACTGAGCAGAGAGCTGTTAAGTTTTATTATGATTTGCCACTGGCAAGTGTCTGATAAGATCTCTGATTTTCGTATAAATAACTCCTCCTAAATTGCTTCTTAATGGATTTATTTCATTATCTTGAGCTCTTGGAGCTCTCCAGCTCCAATGAGGGGGTTTTGCTCGAACATTCCAGTGCACGTGTCCGAGTAATGGAAGCGGCTTACAGTGGAATCTACTCCATGTCGGGGACACTCATTTAAAATCTCTGTTGGCGCGACTCAAATTCGCTCGGATTCTTGTCAGACGACTACGAGTATATGTATGTACAAATCTGAGCAGTATGTATATATTCTTCGTTATATATGTACATGTGTATATATAGCACTGCCCTTGTTCATATCGCGTGCTTGAAAGAAGAAAAAGTTTTATTCAAATTCTGCTTATCAAGATTTTGTGCCCAAGTTCCCGGTTCCGCCTTCCCTAGCATTCTGCCTGGCCTGCCGAGTTCGAAGCTATAAAATGTGCACGGCATTTTCTTGTGGCAACAGATACGCTTAAAGTGGGGATTAAGTGATTGCAGTAATTGATTTGCCAGCTCGGATCAGTGAGTGTGAACCCACTATCTGAGATACGAGATGATTACTGTTAACTTCATATACTCTATACCCGTACGATCTACATTAAAGTAATATACTAAACCCTTTTGTCTGTTGGGCCTTGAAAAACTTAAGTGAACCTGATAGAAAATATCTCGACGAACTTTAATGCGGCGCATAAAACGATTTTCGTGCAGCAAATTTAACTTTATTGATGGCTTCGTGAGCTTTTGTCGGTACCAATTAATTGGTACACTTCGTGTCCGTCAGTCGAAGTTAAAACATAAAAAACAGAGAAACATTAATAAACGGACATCGATGTATCTGGTCATTGCAGGTTAATTAACACAAACAAAGAACAAATACAAAAAAAATATTAATAAAAAAATATATTAATAGATTTGAACTGCGCGCGCATAGTGTGACCAGTGTGTGACTATAGAGATGCCAGATAGGTGTACTACCCATTTTCAGGGATGCCAGATGGCCAGAAAAAAGTCAAGCTGCATCAATGTAAAAATGTAATTATCGATGTAAAAATGTAAATGTATATCGGTATAATAATATCTTTTTTGGTATATCAAATTATTTTTCAAAACGACCGCCAAACTCCATTTTGATTTGATTTGTATGGGAAAAATTTCAGCAACATGGGGAAATGAATTAGCAGCATTGTTGTGCAAGTTTGGCACGGAATGAGCAACAATCTGCATACCTTGGGAAAATGGATATTATAGAATAGAGATATTGTTTGTTATTTCGGGCTCCCATTAATGCAGAAACTACTCAGTCTCTGTTTTGAAGATATTAACGGAATTTTGCAGCTCACGGGTACCAATAATAGGTATCAGAACCGGGATTAATGTATTTATAAAACACAAAACATATATACATTCATAGGTAAAAAACATGTCAATCTAAGAAAAATGCAATATTAATGTTTCAAAGCAGCTTGGAACAACAAATTTTACTTCAATGAAGGGAAATGAGGTATACAAAAGTACATACGCATAGAAAAAACTTGGTGGACCAGCAACACTGACGTCACATTTAGTCAACATTTACGTTTTATGCTTTGGCCGTTTTTGTTTGAACCTTATTATTTAAACTATCCAATGAAAAAGAGTTCTGAAAACTAGCTAATCCTGTAGGAAACTGATGTATCTATTGGATAAAACTATTTGTTGAGGGCTGAGAGGGCCAACTAGCTAGTAATATTAAACCGAATATCAAAATTATGGAATACGATTTCAATCAATAAAATATAACGTTAACCCATTGTCGGCCAGGTGGGTTTTTTAATATTCCCACGAAATTTATGTAACATTAACATATTTTACGCATTACAAGTGAAGGATGTCGGTGTTAATTTTTGTTGTGTAAGAAGAGGAGGAGAGCTAAGGAGCATGGATAACAAAGGGTGCTCAACTTATTAAGTAAAGGGGTGTAAAGTGGGTTAAGTTTATGGTATGGTATTACAATGGTATTTCTCGAAACTGAAATGGTATTTAATAGTAATTCTGGTATTTTTTATTGTTACGGTCACGCTGTTTGGCACTGGCGGAATTAAATAATTTTTTTTATTTAAAATCTCAACGTAAACACGGAGAGCTCGTCTGCAGTCGTAAGTTTTGCACCGCGATCGATTCTGGCTGTTAACTAATATACAAGTTCATCATATTTAAAAACATGCACACGCACAGACTTGAGTATATTCCCGAAGAGGCACGATCAAGACAAGAATCTCCTTGTCGTTGGGCACAAACGAAATTTTTATCAATTTACAAATTAAAACCCGTCTGCAGCCAGCGGCCGCAAATACACAGGGTACAAAGTTCGTTTCGTGTGCATTAGCCTGTGCCTGTGTATGTCTGTTATTGTCTGTGTCTGGTCTGCCAAACATGAATACGAAAATGCATGGACGAAAAATTTCGGCAGGCCGATGCGAGTATACCCTTACCGTTTCGGCGATCAGTAAAACTAAATTGAACTTGTTAAATGCATTGTAAATAGTTATACGTTCTGGTATTCGTTAAATACTTGAACTGCCTTCTTGGGAACGGCAGACTATAGTTGTACAAAATATACATAGATTATTATATCGGGCTGAAGCGGCTTTTCTATGTGCATTACAAAATTATGTTACCCCCCGCAAGGGTATCCCGACTATACATACACATCATAAACGTATTATAATGAATATGAAAATCTGAATGTGCCTGTTTTTACAGTTTCTGTCCAACCGCTTCTTGTGCAAGTTGTTCACACGCCGATCTGATCTGATCCCCCTCTCACTCCACGGCCATGGCTGCTCACTTCTTTCGCACTGCATTTTACGCAACTGCAGCGAAAAAATCGATAAGTCTACCGTTCGCTGCCGGCCGGACAGCCGCAACGCTAGCCGTGGGCCTTTCCTTTGGTGGTAAATGTTTGAATGTGGAAGGCAGCAGTTCTATCTGAAAATGAAACCATTCAACTCACGTTTATTTATACATATTTATTTGTCTGTCCCCATCCCGATCCGCCATTCGCCTCATGCACAGCACAAAATAGCCGAAACGCTGGCGCTGGCCCGTACGAGAATGTCTACGCAGACAATTTCTTCAGTGGGTGCGGGGGCGCCGTATCCACCGGCAGCAAGGGTCTGCTGCGTCCAATGGCCGAGTACCGGGAGATCCAACGGCCGCTATGTCGCAATTTCTCGAGCTTGAGCACCGGCGGGCCGCAGGTGGCACATGTAAGCATTACCATTATATATTGCACCTTGTTGGCTTTTAATTGAACTTTAACCTGTAATTGCCCCCCACCACACTAACACACCCTCCGCTTGCCTATAAACGTGCATCTATCTTCTTATTGTGTGGGTTCTTTCGGTTCGGTTCTGTTCTTTTCCTTTTTGAATTTGCATGCATGAAATGATTTCCTCTGTACTTTGAACCCTGTATATGACTGCTCTCTATATCTCTCTCTCTCTGTCTGTTTTCTCTGATTTGTTATACCGATTAGGTGCTATGTATGTATATATTATTTTAGGAACATTTTGTATTGGTTTTTTAATTGCCTGCAATTTGTGGAGTCCCATTTAACGCTTGAAGTAGCCAGAAAATAATTGGCATTGGAGTATTTCGATTGATAGCTTCGATACAAAATGGTCTGCTTGAACCCATATCCTTGGGAGTACTCTTTGAGCCACCCTCGCCCGTCAAGCTTCGATCAAACACGCTCAATTGGGGCGAGCAACAGCAGTGGCAGCTTTTTCCATGATATACACACATCATAATGGCGCTCAATGCCAAGCTTTCGCCCTGAGCCCCCAAAGCATGTGGCACTCTTATGAGTTCCAAGCCACACGCTGATTGTACCTGGCACTCCATGTACGAAGGGGTATATCGTGTTAGAATAAAAATAGAATATGTTCTCTACAAATTATACGAGTTGCTTTCTCGGTTGGGTATTTTGTAGTCGATCCATTCTACTTTACCCTTTCCAGTGCCGCAATGTAATTTAAGCCGACGCCACAGACTTTTCGGATCCCTATTATATATGTACACATGGACTATACACACATGAGCACGAATAACTATTTTCCATTGGAAGTAAGCTCCGCCGAGCTATGCCACGATCGTCCCACTGGATATATCGTGCCAGTTAGTCCGTCGTTGCACCTGCTGCCCTGGGCATCTTTGTTTCCATAATGGATTTCCTAATTGGAATTACGTTGTTGGTCGTATTAGTGGTCGTATTACTTAAAGGTCTATCGACGTCTGAAACGTGTGAGTGGCCGTGAACCAAAAGTTCAAGTTCAAAATGTCAAACCAAAGTGAAAGTATCTCGTTCGCTCTCTCCTCCTCTCCTGTCCAGTTGTCTGGTTCGTTGATGTTTAATTTATGTTTTATTCTTCTTCGTTAGTTCGTTTTTTCCATTCGGAAAAAAGCGGAGCTGGAAATGATTCCATTAATCTAAATTGCAACTCCTTATCGTTAGGTTTGTCTGGCTATCTTTGAATACAGGTGCTATCAGTTGGTTTAGAGGTCTTAGCCAAAGAAAAAATAAAACCCTGAGTCGAAAAACGAGCCAAACCCATTGCTCCCTTTTCATTTAGTATTCAGCATTAGCGGATAATTGACGTTTGACTACGGCAGCTCCTGATAACTCGGTAATAATCATTAATACGGATATGACACGCTGAATGAAGAGATAATTATCGGCTGCATCGTAAATTACAAAAACTCTATTATTGTAAATCATAACATTCATTCAAGTGAAACGGTCAATTCTGAAGTCTGTCTGTCCTTTAGCTATACAGCCGGTCATAAACACTCGATGAAATCTGGATCTCATCTAATCATACCACGCCCCAGTAACGGCTACAGTTTATATAAATACGAGGTAGCACCTGCGGTTTATCAAGAGCTATGTAGCTCTTATCATGTGTAGAGTGTAGTGTGGCAAAATCAAGGTCAGCTTTGCTAGCATCGGAAAAAGCAAAGCTTTATCAATAATCCCGATATTTGGATATAGGTACATTACCCAGTCCCAACCCATGCCAAATATAATCTCTCATTAAGACTCAAACCGATCAGGCCATACTGTCTACCCCAAAATTATATTTCCTATCTAATCGGGCATTGATTGAACCCACAACTGGACCTATCCAAACTATGGTTTAATACCTAAACAGATTACCCCATAACAACCATTATCGATAGAGTCTAGACCTGAAGGTATAATAAAGTACTAAGCACAGAAGCAAAAAAATATATATCGGTATTTATCTGTGACTCATCCAAAACTTTCCATTTCCTCTATTGCGCCATAATCATTTAGAATTTAGAAAATATATCCAAGACTAATCTATTATATATTCCGTGTTTTCTTCAGAGCGCCATGGCACCGTTGAAGAATCGTCGGCAAATATCTTCGCAAGATATTACCAAAAACATGACTCTATATACTAGCAACAAAACGAACATCGAAGTGGATCCCAAGACGCTGGCGTTTAAGAACCCGACTGGCAATCCCTTGGTTCTGATGATGGCCTGGCTGATGGCCAAGCAGAAGCATCTGAAGAAATACGCCCAGATCTACACGGAAATGGGATTCGATGTGATGGTGGTGCACATTACGCCCTGGCAGCTGTTGTGGCCCGTAAAGGGAACCCAGGTAAGAAAATCTATAGCCAATCAGTTTCCACCTGTGCCAACATTCATAATTAGTCACTAACGCATGCGATTACCCATTTCAGGTGGTGGCCGCCGAGACTCTGAAGTTTCTCGAGAACAACGCATCGTATGAACCGATCGTCACGCATGGCTTCTCCGTTGGAGCATACCAGATGGGCGAGATTATGTTGCAGATGTCACGCGATATGGATCGCTATGGCAGTATGCTGGAGCGCTTCGTTTGCCAAATTTGGGACAGTGCTGCCGACATTACCGAGATTCCCGTAGGCGTGCCCAAGTCCATCTTCCCCAAGAACGAACGCATGCAGAGCGCGCTGAGGAACTACACCCTTTACCACATGAAGACATTCCACAACCAGGCCACCATTCACTATATGCGCTCCAGCCAAATGTTCCACTCCACCCTGCTCAAGGCCCCGGCGCTGTTCTTCGTCTCTGACAACGATCCGATCGGACCACCTTCGTCGAATCAAGCTGTCCGCGAGAACTGGGAGAGGGCCAACGTGAAGGTTACATTCAAGCGCTGGGAACGCTCTCAGCACGCGGCCCACTTCATGAAGCATCGGGATGAGTATCTGCAGACCTTGTTCCAGCACCTGGAAGCCTGTGGGGTGCTCGAGGCCATTGGAGTCCCCAAGCGCGCCAAGTTGTAAGCCTCTGAAGGCTGACGAATCGGTGATATACATTTAAAAAGATATTCAACAATCAATGCGATTATGATTTTACTTTAGTTTCTAAGATCTAACGTTTAACAAACAAACAAAATTGTCCCCAATCCGATCTTTATAAATATATTTGGCTTCGAGCCCTTCCGCAATGGTATCAAAACCGTAATGCAAGCGGAATATGTAGACTAAGAGAAGAATATCGTGAATTGCATGAAACGAAATATAAAATTCTATTCTCTATATTATCTTTTAACTAAATAAAGTAAACTTACAGATAAAATATGCAAAACAAAAAATGAATTTCTAGCTTCCGCTGCGGACAGGATTCGAACCTGTGCGGGTAGAACCCAATGGATTTCAAGTCCATCTCCTTAACCACTCGGACACCGCAGCACATTTTATGTCGGTGTCAAATGTACCATTTGATAGGAACACCAAGCGCCACCTGTGAGAAACGTTTGGCAAAAACGCCAACTAAGACGCTGCGGAGAATACCTAGACTAACCGTGAACTAGTTCTGGATTGGGTTCTAATTAGGCGCTAGTACGTACCAGGGCTGATACACAGTAGGTAATTTTGATATAACCCCAAATGGGCAAATTTGACTTCTTTTTTATGTTGATTACTTAACAAATTACTTTTGATACACATATTTTAATAATACTTTCATTTTATCAATGTTCGGACATGTGACATGCTGAAATATCCCACAGTAGCGCAATAGTGCGCCCGGACCTAAGAAGCTATTCTGGCACAACATTTTATATCAGCTGCGGTGTCCGAGTGGTTAAGGAGATGGACTTGAAATCCATTGGGTTCTACCCGCACAGGTTCGAATCCTGTCCGCAGCGGCAATTCCCAGACTTTTTTGTTTTGCCTAACTACTATACCTTATTTTTGAATATTTTCATTTTTAGTTACATTAAACGACCTCAATCAAATAGTTGTGGTTTTGTTGGCTTGTATTCTGTTATGTATTTGTACGTCTGCTACAAAAATAGTTTGCATTTTGATTTATCTTTAAAACTATGGTTTATATTTAATAAGAAGAAACTTAATACAAAACGTCTGTATTAAAAGAAGTTATAACCTAAAATCTATCCACATTCGCCCCTGAACACTGTTCACTGCTTGCCCGGTGGTCGGTAGACGCCCACGACAACAGCGTGATCACGCTCGTACGGCTCCAGCGTGAGCTGTTCCTGTGGCTTCAGTTTGTCCGCCTGCATCTTCTTGACCTCGGCGGCAAATACCGCCTCGGGCTGCGCCGTCGAGTCAATGCAGGATGCCTTAATCGAGATGACAAAGTGTCCTCCGTTCTTAAGGAAGTGCTGTGCGTTCAGGGCCACAATACGGCCCTGATCGGGCTGGGCGACGTCTGCGAATATGGTGTCGACCATGCCCACCAGCATGCGGTATTTGTGGGGATGGCGAGCGTCCTCGATGATGGGTATGATGTTGGTGCGTTTCTTGGCCACATTGATCAGATCGCGACCCGAACGATGTGAGAACTCTACGGCATAGACTAGACCCTCGGGCCCCACTACATCCGACACATGGGAAACTGTGGTGCCAGACGCTGCGCCCAGATACAAGACCTTCGAGCCAGGAGGCATGTGAATCTTCTCGACGCCACCCAGAATGGCAGCAGCCAGCTTGGAGCGGAAGGGATTCCACACACGGTACTCGATTTTCTCGCCATTGGTCTGTGAAGGAAGCAAGAAAAAGGTTTGAAAAGCTGTTCATAGACGAATATTAAGAATTATTGGGTGCTGAGAGATTTTGCCTCAGTTGTGCATTATTCTAAGCGACCAAAGCGCACCTGAAGCCGCTTCACGTGCACCTGAAGTGCACACAGCTCCCGGTGAACGCAATGGCCGCTCATGGCCACATAATGCCATGTTCTGTACCCCTGCACAACATCATCATCAGCTGGAATCTAGGCTTAGAGCAAATGTTTGATGTCAAAACGAACCTCGACAGAAATGCGCTTCTCTCCGTATACTTCAGATCCAGGTACAAAGTTGCGGGTGACCAGAGCATCTTCCTTGCCGCGAGCAATGAAGACTCCCTCGTGACGATGTGGCTCGATTGTGACTGTTTTGCCACCCTTGAAACCACCGGCTCCGCCGCCACGACCACCTCCTCCGCGTCCGCCACCACCGCGACCACGATCTCCACCGCCTCGGCCACCAAAGCCTCCGCGTCCACGGCCGCCACCGCGATCACCACCGCCGCGTCCACCGAAGCCTCCGCCGCGTCCACCTCCGCGTCCACCGAAGCCGCCGCCACCACGATCACCACCTCCGCGGCCACGGAATCCTCCGCCACCTCCTCGTCCCTCGCCACCACCACGATCACCACCTCCTCGGCCACGGAATCCTCCGCCTCCTCTGCCTTCACCACCACCGCGTGGACTGAAACCTGCACAAAAACACAAGGAAAACTCATTTCATCAAGATGCACACTCACTAGGAGGTTAAGTTCCATGTTTTTTCTTAGTTTCAGAGACTGCCTTCATTGCTGCGTAGCAGTTTCCGTTTTCCTCACCTGGTTTTCCCATTTTTAAATGCTGTAGTTTAACTTTTTAATAGAACTTAAGCGAAAATTTAATCTTCGAAGGAACACGCGGCCAGCAAAACGCTGTACCAAAAGAAAACACGTGTGTTCGCGAGCTGCCAGACCGCCGATGGAGCCATCGATACATCGAATCGGCTCACTATCGACTGCATTTTTCACTATCGATATGACAAGTTCACATTAATTTAGAGAAAATTGAATTAACAATTCACTATTAAACACATATATTTGAAAGAAATATACCAAGAAACACAACATAAGCAAAGTGCGCCTTATATCAACTTAAATAATTGAACATATTGATAAAATATAGAATATACTTAACCCACTGAGCACCCCTCTATTTAAAAGGGGGAACACGCCTTGTAAACAGTGGAAAATAATACTGTATGTAATGGCTCCTTGTAGCTCAATATTCCTCTTTACTTAAAAAAAAAAACATGAGCATGATGTCTTTCACATGAAATGCGTGCATCACGTTCAAGTTTCATTATATTCGTGGAAATATTTAAATACGCCCTGGTATTCAATGGGTTAACGTCCTGTCCTGTTGATCAAAATCATATTCCCCGATTTTAATATTACAAGCTAGTTAGGACTTTCAGAACTCAAAATATTATTGTATCATATAGATGAATCAATTTTCTACAATCTGGTTTATTTTAGGGACTACTATTATAAAATAAGGCTTAAACAAAGAAGATACTAAAAAATATCCTTTCTTACATGGTATCTACACGGTAACTATACATTTACTACATATCAAGAAAAGAGAGTATATAAATGTGAATTAATATCCGTTAAGATTCGGCTATATTTGATAGTTAACCAGAAAAATAGTACTACTCATTCTGAACATAGAGCTGTGGTTACTATGTTAATGCCAATGCCCTCAAACCTTTCCATACAAAACACAGTCCGAGTAGTCCTTGACAATGACCCAGGCGCCTTGGAGATCTAGTTTTCTTTAACCAAACAAACTTCCAAATCTGTTCAATCGATGTGAAAATTCTCGTTCCTTTAATTCAGTCCAAGTTGTGGAACGTTCCTGTTGAAAGCTAAAATTTACTCAAACAAACATAAATAATTAATTTGTTTTTCATATTCGTACATTTGTAATTATCATCATGGCTTTCCATTCGGTGGTCACAATGGAGAAGCCGTTGCAGCATATCTCGCTGACGGATTGGCATGCTCGCGTCAGCCAGTTGCGGAATGTAGCAGATGCACGTCGATCGGACGCCTTTGCCATACGCCACGCCTCGCGTTCGTTGCGGAACGAGACAAGGATCGAAGGTGACTGGGCCAACTATGAGACCAATGAGGGCCTGACAGATCGGTGAGTAGTGGGTTGTAGCTCTACTGGCCAAGTATCTCTTTGACTGCTGTCTCGGTTTCAGTATATCCGAGCTGACTCGTTGGCGCGACATCATAGCGAAGACGTTTGAGCGTATCGAGCGTGAGATTTACATGCTCCAGGAGGAGAAAAATGCAACCGAACGCGAGCTGGAGACACTGACGGGTCCCATATCGGTGATTGCCGAGTGCCTGACCATGCGCGATGGCCGTCTTGGCTCTGAGATGACCTACGATGAGGCCGACACGGAGATCAAGAACGAGCTGGCAATATTGGAGAACAATCAACGTCTACTGGCCGACCGCTGCCAGAAGGCATGGGAGAAGCTGACGCGCCTGGAGGAGGTGCGCTTCAAGATCGGCATGGAGATCGACAACAAACTGGAGGCAGTCGAGCTGGATAATTCACAATTGGCCTTGGACCGCAATGCCGCCAACATATCGTACAAGCCGGATCCCACCAGGAATCCAAAGAAGTGAGTAATCCATCAATCGTTCGGTTTTTGTAAAGCACTTCCGTTGATTTTCCCTGTAGCTCTTGTTCCTACGAGACCTGGTTGGAGCATGTGAAGAACATGAAGCAGCTGGCGGAGAATGAGCTGGCCGACACCTATGCCATTCGCGAGGCTTTGTTCGTGTGCCGCGAGAAGGCCCGCAACATGCTCCAGTCGCAGCAGGAGCGAGCCGAGCACACCATTCGCAAGCGCATCTTCGAGACGCAGCGGGCACGCAACGAGCTCGAGTGGCAGAAGATGAAAATGAAGGACGAAATGGAGCAGGCGGTGTGTGAGATTAAGACGCTGGAGCAGGCGCTGCGTGACAAGTCCGACGGTCTGAAGTTGGCCGAAACTCGGCTGGAGAATCGTGCCCAACGCTCTGGCATGGAGCTGTGCATGGACCAGGCCCACGAGATGCTCTGTGTGGAGGTGGAGAAGCTCCGTGAGATCCGGCGTCGTCTGATTGCCAAGATTGACGAGAGCAAAGCCAATTACAACCTCATGGAGGAGCATGCCCAGAAGATCGATGTGGATCTGGAGAATAAGCAACACTCCTTGATGACTGACATACGGGCCCTCGACTTGCGTCAACGTCTCAAGGGTGGCGAGTTCGGCCTGAAGATGGCCAATCCGAGTGCTCAGACCGACAGGAACATTGTGCTCACACGCATGGAGGATGAGATTCCAAAGACATAAAATGTTCAGCTGATCATAGCCATTTCAATGTTTTCTATCTGTTCCCAGTTTGTTTCTGTGTTTATTTGTCCAAATTTATGTGAATTAAATGGAAATTTCTTGAGCAGTTCATCTCTTTTGTTGGGAAAAGCCAAAGCTCAGCTGTCCCAGCAATGGCTTGAAGTCTATACTCCACTCCACTGCACTGCTGGACAGATCGGTGGTGGTGGGTTTCCTTGGAAAGTGCACGCCCTGGCGCACAAACATATCCCACTTGACAAACTCGCCGGGAACTACAGATTCGCTGGGACCGGTGCTCACAATAGACTTGGCATTGTTGGTTTTATCCAAGTGCCAGTCAACCCAAAGGGCAATTCCATTGCAGACGCCCGACCTGCAAAAAGAATATATTGATAATGGCCTGATTATAACCAGAGATTCAATGGCTAAGACTTACTGCGTCAGCTCTATGCTGCCCTGGAGGTTGTGTTCGGCACTGAAGTTGGCAAAGTCCACGTTGAGAATCTGCTGCGGGTCGGCCAGGGCGCGACAGGGATATTCCCACAATGGTTGCGCCTCCACATGGGACACTGCCTGTTCAGCGGACCTCTGTAATCAATGAAATTCGTGAAATGTCTCTAGGGGAGACACTCAAAATTATCTACTTACCTCGACCATTTCGTCAAAGAGACGCAGATCGAACCCCTCGCAGTTGCCCACAGGAGCACGAATCTTGTACAAATCCAAGAACTCCACGGGCAAGGCAAATATTCTCGCCTCACATGGCGAAATCTCCACACTCTCTGGCAGTTTATCCTTTAGTTTCATCAGCAATGTGCCAAAGTAAAAGTTATCCCAGGGCAGAATAGCATTGAGGAAGTAGGGTTCCGCAAAGACATGGGTCAGAGCGACCAATTCAGTTTCCTCCAGTTGCCCAACGTCCTCAACATACTTAACGTTCTTCAGCTCGTTGTGCTGCACAATTGAGTCGATCAGGCGGCGTGAGAATCGATGTGGCTCATGGAGCTGTACCGACGCTGCACCAAGGGCCGCGCTAGCCAGACCTAGCAGGCAGCCATTGCCCAGGACCAGGACATTTGATTGCTTGGGCACAATGCTGTCCTCCAGGTAACGCAGGTAACGTTTGTTGCGTATGGCCTGATTTAGCTGACCGATTCTGCTGCGGGAGTAGGTCATGTGCAGGTCGCAAGAGCAGGTATGCCGACGCACAGTTTTGGCGGGCGCCTCCAGCAGAGCATCGAACCAGAGCGAGTACTCATCGTGGTGGCAGCTCAAGTAGAAGGCCTGACCAGCAGTGACAAGCTGCGGCGGTTTTGGCACGTAATAGATGGCCTGCATCCAGTGGTCCCGCCAGGGGACGACATTGGCCACAGGTAAGCGGTCCTCCTTGCTGGCAGCCAACTCTTTGAGCTGCGGATGGGCCCAGTACGGAGCACAGCTGAGCAGGATTTCCCCTTGATCGTCCAGTTGAATGTCCCACCAGTAGAATACCAACTCCGCGGCACCCGGCTGACTCGACTGCAGTTGCAGCAGTTTCTCCCTTTGCTTCTCTCTCTTCTCCTTGCGCTGGAAATCGAACTGGAAGATCTCGATGGGCTCTGTCAGCAGGCGGAAGGTGCCGGGCGGCAGCTGCGAGAGCTGAACATCATGTAGAGCAGCCTCTCCATTGCAATTCTTTAGCTGTTCTGGTGGTCGGAGTAAGGCTTCACCATCCAGATTTGGGAGAATCTTTAGGCTGTTCCATTGTGAGGCCAGCGGGGACTGAGCCACCTGCGCGTAGCACCTGGCGCGCGCCGGTATGCACAGAGCGTCGTCGGTGAGCAGCTCGGCATGGGCATGATTGTAGATGCCGATGGCGCCCTCCCCAATCAGCTCGGTATCCAACAGCTCGGCCACCAGGAGATTCGCCCGCTGCGGCATGTCCATGCCCGCACCAATTTTAATGTCCGTTGAGCGTTTTCGAATCAGTTGCACTTTGTCGCCGACTCCATTGTCGGACAAAATCTTGGCCGCACAATTTGCCATGGGCAGAAAGGCCTCGCAGGCGGTAACGGAGTCCGCCCCAGCTTTCAAGGCCATCATTGAGAGTATGCCCGTTCCGGTGCCAATGTCCAGGACATGTACTTCCTTTCCTGCGGCACGCATGTCCTTTATGGTTTTCCTTAGTGCCGCGAAATACTTTTGATTCCTCTCCCAGTCGTGCAGCATGTCCCCGAAGCCGGCATTGGCCACTTCCTGATGGTAATCGTAGTCGTCCGCGCGCTCCTGCCAAGTATTCTCACCCGTAATGGGGTTCATCACGTGGGAAAAGCAGGACATTGTACGGATTGGCAATAAATATGTTTTCAACAAATTCTTGAACATTAAAACGCGACAGGCACCAGCCAGTGCTGCCGAATCCGCTTTTTTCCCGCAAATCTGGCTGTTTTTGAAGACCAGTTGTGTGAGAAATTGTTCGCCATGCGGGAACTCTGGAAATGTAAAAACACTGCTAAATAAATTGTTGCTATAAAATTGGTCTACACCCTTTTTTTTTAATTTTTTTCTGTAATTTTTAGCTGTTTTTGTCGTTTGTCCAACAGCTTTTTTCCGTTTAAAAATAGGCAGCACTAGCAACAGCTGTTCTCTCAGCGATGCCATCTACATTAAAAATCAAGCTATGTGGTAGCACTGCCTATGTCGAAATATCGCATGCATGACAGCGTTACGATGAACCCGATAGTTAAATTCAAAATAGAGTCATTGAGGTGTATTTGTACAATTTTATTATGAAGATTAATACTATTTTATGTTTAAATTACTCTTAAGTTATCTTAGAAGTCCTGGTCGAGTCGCCGCTTAACTCCTGCCATCAGTTTGACGCGATGGCGCAGTTGAAGGTGTCTCAGGCCGCAATTGCGTCCTATCGGAGTCTCGTCGTCACATGTTCTTGCCAAACACCTGTTGAAACTGTTTTTGTTGCCATTAGTGGCGGTTGGCACTATGGAAGCAGTGTTTCGGTTAAGTTCAAGCCAACAATTAACCATATAATCCAGAATTGCAATGCCTAGAACAAATAGGACTATACAAGCGGGATTTACGGGCAGATACGACAAAGAACTATCCATTGCGTGGTGTAGGTTTGGCGGGCGTCCTGATGCGAGTGATGTTCGGCTTCATAATGCATCGAGTATATATGCAGAACAGGTAGCTGTTCATTTTAGCTTTCTGCTGGTGTTGGATATATCAATTACCTGACTATTCATATATATGTACATATGTATGTGCATACCTGCAAGGGTAAACAGGCCACACATGCTTGGTAAGTAAACATAGCCATAAAGTGTTAATCTGTTTGTTTTGATCGTCTACCCTTTTATTTATTTTGCTTTACCTTCATATTTGTGTGAAAGTGATCAATTCATAATCGGAATCTTCGAATCTTCAAAACAATAATTAGCTAATTGTTCCTACATAATACACCCTACTGGAGGGAATTGCAGCAATCCAGTTGCACGTGGAGGCCCAAATAGAACAGTTCATTCGGAAAAGGACAATGCGGCGACTTTTTCTGCTGGATATCTTCCTGTGGTTTGGCGTTCTCATTGGTTTGACATCCTACAGGCTGGTCGATGATAGATTTATTCAAACCCGGCTAACCAGAGTGTACACGTTGATCGCCAACGTCATCACAGTGACAATGCTGCCTGTGGCTCTTATAGGCGCGGCCAAATTTATTTCCGTGGATGTCTGGCTGCCGAAGTTTATGTGGATCACTCCTTTCGTCCTTTATGCGGTGAATTACGCGGTCATCGTCCAAACTCTGTTCTCGCGCTGTCATCGGGACAGCATACTGATGGAGCTACACCATTTGACTGTTAAATTGAACCGCGAGAGTAGGCGAGCCGGAAAGCAGATCAATTCGAAGCTTCGGAGGCTGTTCTATATAAAGACCTTAACTATGACGTTTCTATGCCTGAGCTATTTTTTGGGAACGTTCCTGTTCACCGACAACGTTACTTTTACCATGAAGATGAGCGCCATTTTAATTAACAATGGCTATAACATCCTGATTGCCACCACACACTTATACTTTGTGTCACTCTGGCAAATTGCTCGAGGATATGATTTTGTGAACCAGCAACTGGAGGAGCTCATCTCCACACGGGCACCGCTCACACCCGGGTACACCGAGGAGCTGCGTTGTCTCTGGTCTATTCACGCCATCCTCAGCCGGACAGCGAACAAGATAAACAGGATCTACGGTCGTCAGATGTTAGCCTCCCGTCTCGATTATATTACCTTCACTGTAATCAATGGCTACATTGGAGCGATTTACTCGCGCAGTCAACCCACGCACTTATATCAAAAATGTTTTGGAGGCCTAATCTATTGGATACGGACGGTGGACTTTTTTATCACCGACTATATATGTGATTTGGTGACTGAGTACCAGAGCATGCCGAAGGACACCGTTAGCGAGGGCGTCATGTCCGACGAGGTACTTCCAAAAACTAATCCTGACCCCTCGGACACCACCTATAAAATTTCCATTTAATTTACAGCTGAGTTCGTTTGTGATCTACCAGAACAGCATGCATCTTAATTTGAAGGTTTGCGGTCTCTTCCGAGCCAATCGAAAACAGTGGCTAAGCATGATGGGAGCTATCATATGCCACTCCGTAATGCTCCTGCAGTTCCATCTGACGATGTCTGCTACAATAGCAAAACAAAACAAATAATAATAATACACGATTCTATCTATCCACTTAATGATTAATTGCTACGAATTCCAGATACGAATCAATTGAACATCATCACTAGACCTACCATCGAACAGAGCACTTTATTTTAGTTAACTAAATACGCAACGGGAATTCAGTTGAGCTTCGACACTGGCGGACAGAGCACCTGGTCATGTCCGATTCGCTAATTCAATTATATTTCGGCTATGCTCTGGCTATTGGCATAACTTCGAATCGATTCGTGGACTCAACCTTCAAGCAGACATTTTTCTCGAGATGCTATGCACTGGTCGTGAATATCGCTACCCTCGTGCTGACTCCACCTCTCTTTTGGGAATCACGGAATGGGTTTCAGGACGGTCAGTCCTATCCAAAGCTAATTTTGATTACCTTTCAAGTACGTTACCTGGTTGCTTATGCGGTCGTGTTCTATTCGGTATTGTCGCGCGGTTTTCGGGACAGAGCCCTAAAGGAGGTACAGCCCCTACTCACCAAGTTATTGCGCGAGGAAAAGCGCAATGGAAAACGGAGGCTCAAACGTTCCCTCCTACTGCCCTTCTACCTGAAATTCTTCACGGCGGCTTTCATGTGCTTGACTATTTTCGTATTCCAATTTGGCTCTGGCGTCGAATTGACTTGGAAGACAACAGCTCGAATTATATTTCTGAGTAATGTTCTCAACATCCTGGAAGTTGTGCCCATGGGCTACTTTTTGGCCCTTTGGCACATAGCCCGTGGCTTTGACTTTGTCAACCAACGGTTGGACGACATCATGGCATCCACACCCATTGATTTGAAGGAACTAAGAAATCTTTGGTCGCTTCATGCTGCCATGACCAGAACAGTGCTCAGGATCAACAAGATCTATGGGGTCCAGATGTTAGCATTTCGCTTCGATAACTTTATTTTCGGCGTTATCAATGCCTACTGGGGAACGTTCTTCAGCTTCCACGCCGACACGAATTTTTTATGGGTAGTGTTTGGCTCCGTCTCGTATTGGATCCGTTGCGTGGACTCGTATTTGATCGACCATGTGAGCGACTTGGCCATGCACTACCAGAGCTCACCAAAACATGCCTGGACCGAGAAATACTGGTCGAAAGAGGTATGCAGATTGAATTTATTTGTGAGAATTTATTTATAGAGAATTCTTTACCGCAGATCAACTCCTATGTGACGTATGTGAGCAGCTGCAAGCTACAGCTTCGGACTTGTGGTCTCTATCAAGAGAATCGAAGTCTATGGTTCGAAACGATTAGCAGCATTTTGTATTACTATATAATGCTCCTACAGTTCCATCTGGTTATAAAAAATTAATAGACAGGAGATAATGTTCTTTTCTATAATATTAAGTATTGTTCTCACATTTTCTTGAAACCGTCCAATACCTTAAGAGAATTTTATAAAATATAATTTTGCACGATTGGAAATTGCTGAAAGCTTTCTAACATTGGTGGATATCAGGAGGTAAGTGGGACCCCAATGGCTTCGTCAACATAGCCATAACGTGTTAATCTGTTTATTTTTATCAATTCAGCGACTGATTGTAAGATAACTATAATTAGCTAATTGCTCCTACATAATACACACTACTGGAGGGAATTGCAGCAATTCAGTTGCACGAGGAGGCCCAAACAGAACAGTTCGTACGGGACAGGACAATGAGGAGACTTTTGCAGCTGGATATCTTCCAATGGTTCGCCATGCTCATTGGCTTGACATCCTACAGGCTGGTCGATAATAGATTTATTCAAACCCGAATAGCCAGGACTTACGCGATGATCGTCAACGTCTTCACGGTGACAATGCTGCCTTTGCCACTTTCACGTTTGGCTTACTCAGTTTCGTTGTGCTTCTGGCTGCCCCGATTCATGTGGATTACTCCTTACGTTCTTTATGCGGTAAACTATGCTGTCATCCTGGAGGACCAGCAACTGGAGGAGCTCATTCCCACACGGGCACCGCTCACACCCGGGTAAACCGAGGAGCTGCGTAGTCTGTGGTCTATTCACGCCATCATCAATCGAACCAATCGAAAAAAGTGGCTCTGCATGATGGGAGCTATCATATGCCACTCCGCAATGCTCCTGCAGTTCCATCTGACGATGTCTGCTACAATAGCAAAACAATACAAATTGTAATAATAATAATACACGATTCTATTTATCCACTTAGTGATTGCTACGAATTCCAGATACGAATCAATTGAACATCATCACTAGGCCTACCATCGCACAGAGCACTTTATTTTAGTTAACTAAATAAGCAACGGTAACTCAGTTGAGCTTTGACACTGGCGGACAGAGCACCCGGTCATGTCCGATTCGCTAATTCAATTATATTTCGGCTATGCTCTGGCTATTGGCATAACTTCGAATCGATTCGTGGACTCAACCTTCAAGCAGACATTTTTCTCGAGATGCTATGCACTGGTCGTGAATATTGCTACCCTCGCGCTGACTCTACCACTCCTTTGGGAGGCACGGCATGGGTTTCAGGACGGTCAGTCCTATCCAAAGCTAATTTTGATTACCTTTCAAGTGCGATACCTGGTTGCTTATGCGGTCGTGTTCTATTCGGTATTATCGCGCGGTTTTCGGGACAGAGCCCTGAAGGAGGTACAGCCCCTACTCACCAAGTTACTGCGCGAGGAAAAGCGCAATGGAAAACAGAGGCTCAAACGTTCCCTCCTACTGCCCTTCTACCTGAAATTCTTCACGGCGGCTTTCATGTGCTTGACTATTTGCGTATTCCAATTTCACTCTGGCGCCGAATTGACTTGGAAGACAACAGCTCAAATTATATTTCTGAGTAATGTTCTCAACATCCTGGAAGTTGTGCCCATGGGCTACTTTTTGGCACTTTGGCACATAGCCCGTGGCTTTGACTTTGTCAACCAACGGTTGGACGACATCATGGCATCCACACCCATTGATTTGAAGGAACTAAGAAATCTTTGGTCGCTTCATGCTGCCATGACCAGAACAGTGCTCAGGATCAACAAGATCTATGGGGTCCAGATGTTAGCATTTCGCTTCGATAACTTTATTTTCGGCGTTATCAATGCCTACTGGGGAACGTTCTTTAGCTTCCACGCTGATACGAATGTTTTATGGGTAGTGTTTGGCGCCGTCTCGTATTGGATCCGTTGCGTGGACTCGTATTTGATCGACCATGTGAGCGACTTGGCCATGCACTACCAGAGCTCACCAAAACATGCCTGGACCGAGAAATACTGGTCGAAAGAGGTATGCAGATTGAATTTATTTGTGAGAATTTATTTATAGAGAATTCTTTACCGCAGATCAACTCCTATGTGACGTATGTGAGCAGCTGCAAGCTACAGCTTCGGACTTGTGGTCTCTATCAAGAGAATCGAAGTCTATGGTTCGAAACGATTAGCAGCATTTTGTATTACTATATAATGCTCCTACAGTTCCATCTGGTTATAAGAAATTAATAGACAGGAGATAATGTTCTTTTCTATAATATTAAGTATTGTTCTCACATTTGCTTGAAACCGTCCAATACCTTAAGAGAATTTTATAAAATATAATTTTGCACGATTGGAAATTGCTGAAAGCTTTCTAACATTGGTGGATATCAGGAGGTAAGTGGAACCCCACTGGCTTCGTCAACATAGCCATAACGTGTTAATCTGTTTATTTTTATCAATTCAGCGACTGATTGTAAGATAACTATAATTAGCTAATTGCTCCTACATAATACACACTACTGGAGGGAATTGCAGCAATTCAGTTGCACGAGGAGGCCCAAACAGAACAGTTCGTACGGGACAGGACAATGAGGAGACTTTTGCAGCTGGATATCTTCCAATGGTTCGCCATGCTCATTGGCTTGACATCCTACAGGCTGGTCGATAATAGATTTATTCAAACCCGAATAGCCAGGATTTACGCGATGATCGTCAACGTCTTCACGGTGACAATGCTGCCTTTGCCACTTTCACGTTTGGCTTACTCAGTTTCGTTGTGCTTCTGGCTGCCCCGATTCATGTGGATTACTCCTTACGTTCTTTATGCGGTAAACTATGCTGTCATCGTTCACACTTTGATCTGGCGTGGCTACCGGGACAGCATGCTGATGGAGCTACACAAATTGATTGTTAAACTAAACGGCGAGATGGGCCGAACCCAAAAGAAGACGAACTCGAAGCTTCGGAGGCTGTTCTATATGAAGACCTTTACTATGTCGTATCTGTGCCTGTGCTATTGTCTGGAAATCTTTCTGTTTGAAGACGACTACTCCATGATGCTCGACTCAATTCTAATTTACTATGGCTATATTATTTTGATTTCGTCCCCGCACTTATACTTTGTGTCGCTCTGGCAAATTGCACGAGGATTTGATTTTGTGAACCAGCAACTGGAGGAGCTCATCTCCACACGGTCACCGCTCACACCCGGGTACACCGAGGAGCTGCGTAGTCTGTGGTCTATTCACGCCAGCCTCAGCCGGACAGCGCACAAGATAAACAGGATATGCGGTTGCCAGATGTTAGCCACCCGCTTAGACTATGTTACATTCTCTGTGATCACTAGCTACACAGCAGCTATGTACTCGGTTACTGACCCAGGTCCTCTATTTGTTAAATACTTTAGTGTTTTCTATTGCATACGGACGGTGGACTTTTTTATGACGGACTATATATGTGATTTGGTGACTGAGTACCAGAGCATGCCAAAGGACACCGTTAGCGAGGGCGTCATGTCCGACGAGGTACTTCCAAAAACCAATCCTGACCCCTCTGACACCACCTATAAAATTTCTATTTAATTTACAGCTGAGTTCGTATGTGATCTACCAGAACAGCATGCATCTTAATTGGAAGGTTTGCGGTCTCTTCCGAGCCAATCGAAAACAGTGGCTCGACATGATGGCAGCTATCCTATGCCACTCTGTAGTGCTCCTGCAGTACCATCTGATGATGTCCGGCAAAGCCGAAAAGCAACAAAAAGCATAAATACTCATATTATTTTATGGTTCATTTAATGTTCTATTTTACATCCTAAACTTAAGCTAATATAGCAACTAGCACTGGCAACCTTCTTCATTGGTTTTGGCTGGGCCAAGGTACTGGCTTTTTTTAACCGTATTCGGTATGCACACATTTGAACCGCTTGCGGCCAATATTTGAACAACAACCAGAGCAAAATGTGTGCCGCTGCAAGAGCCAATAATTTCCTGCTCGATAATTTCCAAATGAATGCGTTCAGCAAATAAATTCTGCTTTGACAGCACTCAGAGATGAATTTAAAACGAAATCACGTTCTGCTGTTGCACACATACTTTTTGGCGTATGCACATCTGCTCTACGTACTCGTACGTGATGAAAGTTGTGTCATAAACACGGAAACCCCCTTCTCTGGCACCCGTACACAACTTAGTTGAGCTGCTGCTGCTGCTGCTACTGGAGCTGGAGCTGGAGCTGGCAGCAGGTGACTGCCAGGGTGAGCATCGGGGTGCATACTCGTAAATAAAATGAAATGAAATAAATCAAAACATAATTTTCGCAATAAATTTGGTTTTTACAAAACCCTGAATGCTGAATGCAAATCTAATTCCTTTCGCCCGGCAAAACGTGTATCGAAGTTTCGCACAACGAACGCTGCTTCACTTCTGTCTCTGCAATTTATAGTCGAGTTATGCAATTTCCTTTTGCAATCGGTTTATAAAACAAATCTGATTTTAAAAACAAGCGGCTACAAATACAGACATGCACACATACGGATTGTATACGGATTAAAGGTGATGTGAAAACTTGTTCAGCCATG
The DNA here is from genome assembly GCF_018151105.1 of Drosophila obscura. Lineage (NCBI taxonomy): Eukaryota > Metazoa > Arthropoda > Insecta > Diptera > Drosophilidae > Drosophila > Drosophila obscura. The sequence continues at coordinate 6,631,068 of NW_024542774.1, read as the reverse complement.
AGCGAATTAAATTTCCAAAAAAAAAGAAGCATAATCCGACTTTGCTTGGTATTTAAATGTAATCCTTTCTTAGGGAATCTGTTTATAATAAAGTATTGAATTATTTTGCAAACACAGAAAACATATCTAAAGTATAATGATGAATGAATCTGTATCTGTACGGTGGAGATACATATTAACATGATTTGAATTGGCATCGAGACACGTCAACACAATTATGCTGGATAACAAGGGGCAAGATTTATTATGCCAGCGCAGTTTCTGTTTCCCGAATCGAGCAACAAACATGCACGTAACGGATGCGGCTGCTGCTCGTTCCGCCGGCGGGTAGGAGGGCGTGTCCCGCCGCTCCGGCAATTGTCAAAATCATCGCCATAACTCACGTGTTGCCAGCAACAGAAACAATCGAATGACAATCGGGAAGGGACAGGGACAGGGACAGGCACAGGGCCACAGGCAGAGTGAGTGGCTGTGGCAGTGGCGTAGTGCGGGGAATTGACAAATTCAATTGAAGCAGATTTGCTCAAAATGCAAATTACGCAATGACTTACATTCCGATTGACATATTTTAGGCGAACATTTTGCACTTCATTTCCATCCCGGGCGCGCGCTGTCGGTGCCGCCCTTTACGTGTTGCCAAAAGAATCTTTGATTTGCCATTGTCAATGCGAGCAGGCGTTTCGGGATGGATTTGAAAATTGTTTGATTTGGGCAGAAATCATTTCGATCGCTTATGAATTCCGATTGAGTATTCGTTGCATGACCAGGAGTGCCAAAGAGCTTTCAAATTGGATCAAATAGCTGGCTCAGAGCTGTGCAATTTCCAGCAAATATTTCTGAAGTTATTTGTGACTATACAGTTCCTTACTGAGTTTGACTGTTTCTTGAAATGAAATTCCTTATGGGAGATATCTGCCGGACACATATCCTAGCCTGGTCTGGCCTGGTCATCATTACTCTGGGCTTTTCCATTGCACAGCCTCGGACAGCATCACGGATCCGGTCATCATAAAAATGGCTGAAAGGACGTAAACGCGTTATTATATTATGCTTTTCAATGGCCGGCATCAGTCTGTGGCCAATGTCTTGCATACGAGCCACTTGAATGGGGGCCAAAGAATGCACAGGGCATTGTGCAATGGGGCGACCCAACACAATGGATGCCACCACGTCGTGAACACATCAATGCCAGAGCCGCGACATTGAATGGCTAGTGGCAGGCCAGGCACAAGCACAGGCGCGGAGCAGGACGCGGGCCAGACCTAGACACAGAGCCAGACCAAGTGGCAGTGGCAGTTACAGCCTTTGCCATCAATGCATCTTTGAGTCAACGCCAACAGGGAGAGAAGCTTCTGCTATTCAGCATTTCTTGTCTTCTCTGCCATGGCTCTCTCCATCACTCTTTATCTGTCGCCCTCTCGTTCGCTGTGCCGGAGGACATAAATTGGAAAAAATAACAATATGAAGGCCACATTTTTGAGATGTGTGCGCCCAATGGACGTGTATGGCGACCAAAAGTCAGCTCGGCTGAAGCACAGCTCTCCTAAAGATGGCAGCTCAAAACTTTTTAATGATGCCGCAAAGTCGGTGCACCAAGTTCGATGCCACAGGAGAAGGCATAGCACTTCAGAATGAAAAGAGGTACACGAGTAGATAGAGAAACCGAGAAGGAGATGCTGCAGCGACTTATTTGTCGTATAGTTCAGCCGAATGGATGGCACAGCTGTGAGACATTTGAATGTGGGGACTTGGCAAAGTGAAAGTTTTGAGCCCTTCTTCAATTGGTCTAAAAGTTCACTAAAGTTGACACCCATTCGGAAGGGGAATTTCTCAGATACTTTAAACTACATAAGGAGAAAACAACAGCATCTTTGGAGTTACAGAAATGGCTAAACTTTGTTTATTAATCATAAATAATAATTTGATTTTACTTTAAAGGTAGTAAGGAGAGCTCCTTAGCCGTAGAAGCCGTAATTGCCGCCGGCCGATGCAGATGCCGATGATGAGGCACTGGCACCGCCGAAACGCTGACCACCATAGCCGCCGGGATATCCACCGCCGTATCCGCCAAAGCCACCAGGAAATCCGCCGCCTCCAAAGCCTCCATAGCCACCATAACCGCCGGGATAGCCACCGTAGCCACCAAACTGAGGGGACGGCATCGCCTCCAGGACACTAAGGAGCGCGAAAATAACAACTACGAACACGATGGCTGCTTTCATTTTGCGTGCTTAGCTTAGATCTTTGCGTTTGAAACTGTCGTTGTCTCCGAGCTGTACGGCCTATTATATGAACGGATTTTTGGTTCAACAACCCGCTTGGCTGGTTCTGGAGACTGACCGAGAGAAGTTGGCCGAGAGGCGACAGGTGTGAGACAGCGGCCAAAAACGAAAACAAAATATGATTTGGCAAACTCCGCGCGAGCGTAATCAATCCCCCTGGGGTCTGTGATTGGACCCGTTTGTGGTCTAACCTTTACCAGAGCGTTCGGCAAAACAGAAACAAATTCACGCGTTTTTATTGTGGGATTTTGGGAATCACTCGGTCCGATTCGCTTTGTGTTCTGCAGCTTGTGTATTAGCGTACAATAAAATCCAAATACAAATAAAAATACAAATATGTATGCGATATATTGTCTGTTATAATTATATGTATAAAATTTCATTTGGCATTGTTTTTCGGCTATCACATTCGGCTTAGTCACACGCAACACACACTTTTGTATCGTATTTATTTGTATTTATTATACATTATGCTAATCGAGCCGGTCATTAATGAGGTTTCTATTCGAATCGCTCTCGGCATCTAATGCTTCGATTTTGGACAGCGACATCCCTTGAAATTGATTGTCTAGCCTGGATAATGGCATTTTTATGCGCAAATATTAAATGTTTACGTGTGTTTCTATCATTTGTATTTTGTTTAACTAAATAAATTGGCAAATATGTACGTATTTTGCATGCTTACATGATATTTATGAGTGTCGGATCTTCTGATTGATTATATACGAGTATCCCAGGAGATGGCATTTACTGTTTCATCTACTCGAAGATTTCACTTTTCTTCCATATATACTCGAAGTTGTCATCTTTCTTTAGCTTTTCGCTTCACTCTCTGAAAACCACTTTTTGGAGTGGGTTTTTAGTGGGATTCACACATGATACAATTCGAATTGAAATATAATAATAATTATAATTGATTTGTAGCATCTGAAACCACATCAACACCTTCGATTGTGTACATATTCAAAATAATTTTAGTAAAGTCAATAACCTGACCTTGGTATACTCATCTTCTGGTTATATTCTATTCCAATTCAACATCTTGGAAAGTTTGAAGACGTTTTGTAAATAGAGAATTGCTTTTGTTTGCCATTCCAGCCATTCCGGTTGATAAACCTGTTCCCTATTGTATGATCAGTTTATTGATTGTCACCCTTTTAGACGTTCTCAAATTAGCTCATTGCTGTGAATCACATCTTATACCTGAAAACTTTAATAAAAATGACTCGAATCTTTTGAACTTGTGGTAGATCATGGCGTATAATTCGGTTCGATTTCGGGTATTTTCCAGATCAATAACACTACCGCAATGGACTTTTTTTCCCAGGATCCAAACCGACTTTCTGATGTAGGGGCTTTAAATTTTTAAGAATGGTTTTTTCGTTTTTGGATTTTTTTTTTTTTCAAGGCGGTTTCCATACTGATTACGCTGGTTGTGACTTTGCTTTGGTACAGCTAGTGCCCCACTTTGTGATTACAGCTACCGCTGGCGGCGGTTGGGGTTTACGTTTGCATTAAACCGGGCGATAATGGCCTCATTTTTTTGTGTATAGGTGCGTTTGGCGGTTTAGGTACGCCATTCTTGGGAGACTTGGGCTAAATTCGTTAACCAAACCTAAATTGGGACAAAAACCTTTTGGGCGGCGGGCCCAACTGCCAATGGCGGAACGCGCGGTACCAAATGTACAACCTGTCGTAATACCCCACACATTTTCTTTCAATGTTATATTCCCAGACGGTAGCTAAATCACAAAGTGTTTGGCATCAACTTCTGCTGCGCTTTCTTTCAATGCGTTCCCGCGTTCTGTTGGCGGCCTGGTCGTCGGCCAACCATAGCCCCACTGGCGGTCCGGCGGTGCTAGTGTAATCAATAATTTCCAATACTCGATTCTCCTCTCAAATATCTCGACAGTTTGACATTGGATTAACTAAAAAACTAAAATTCTACGTAGATAATCATACAATTTATAGACAAAACATGAAGAAGGATTCCAGAATGTTGGTTAGCCACTATGACACCATTACATATCGTTGCAATAAAATTCTCTCCGGAATGTGGAACTTAATCTGCAGTGGCAGCTATCCGACGGATGCACTGATCCGATATGGTGGCAGGCTGGTTGCCATTGGTGAGCCCTATGCGGTATTTCAATCAGAGATCGAACGCGACGACTTTCTTGCTGTCTTTCGTAGCAAGGAGGTCATGTTCTGTCAGAGCCTCAGGATCAAGTCCATGCAGGAATTCGAATGCACCGATACCAATGGTATGACACGGATAATTGTAATCGGGCACAGTCATCTGGTTTGTGTGAACTATGCATTCCGAATGGTGGACGAGCTGGTCGAACATTGTACAAAAACAAGAGTTGGTCCCAACAAATTTTCGGCCTTATATTTCGCCAATATAGAGATAGTTTTGAATAAGCTCAAAACGGGCTGTGGATTGGCGCTTAGTTCGAATATTCTGGTGGTAATTGCTGCGGCTCTGTTTCTGATTGTTGTGGTCCTGCATTGGCGCTAGGAATGAAATAAATATTCCCCCTTTTTAAATGCCCCATGAAATGTATCCATCAAATTGTGACATATTTTGACAGTACTCAAACCTAAAGATGCTGTCAGTACACAAATCTTTTTCCTGTGTCGGCATGGAACTTAAGAAGCTGTCATTGAGATCTCCACTTCCATCGTCTCTGGCCCTGTGTCAACGATCGCATCGCGTTTCCCTTTCATCTGACAATGTTGCCCTTGTGTCATGTGTGTGTGCCACATTTGTGAGAGGGGACCTTACCATTGGATGCGTGTAGAAGCATCTGTGCGGAGCTCTCATTCATTAGTTTCCTCTCCTTATAAATAATTGCTTTTTAACAGAGGCAAAAATTATCACCTAATTATAGAGCACGACACTGGAGATTCCAACGCGTGGCATTGTAGGGAAATTTTGTTTATATGTTGATATTGAAATATGGTTAGTTAGGTGATAAATGGAGGAATTTACTAGGAATACATAGGGATTTAGCTGTGGCTAAACTCTGGTTAAGGTAAGTAAATCCAATTTCAAAAGGAACCTTCAGCAAAAAAAGAAATTAACAATTTTAGAAAGGGCAGGATTAAAAAAAAACTGTTTAATCAACTCTAGCCAAAATTGGTTTCTTTGAAATATTACCTCGATTTATGTACACCAACTGGGCTGTCCAATTCAAGATATTCCGAATTGGTCCTTCAGGTGAGTGCTGTATGCAATGAATGCCGTATCTTTGAGGCTGCTGGAGAATGGAGCCGAGCAGATATTCACATAGCTCCATACTCATTGCTCTGGCATTTCCGTTTGCCATTTGATTTGACAGGACGCTCCTCTCTACAGTGTGTGTGTGTGTGTGTTCCATTCCTGCCGTCTTTCTGTGTGTGTTGGCCCATAAATTTGTGTGTTCTCTTTTGTGGAGCGAAGCACTTCTGCAACATGTTTGCCTGTCAGCAAATGTCGTCCTTCTCGGCAACAATTTGCCGCATCGCAGAAGGACAAAACGCATTTTTCCAACGCTCCCGTTCCTGCTGTTTCTGCTCTTCCTGCTCCTCAAACATTATTGCAATTTGGTAAATATTGTAAAAATGTTTTACGCTCTGAGTGCCCCCATCGCTTTATGCAAATTAGTCTCAGAAACGATTCCACATTCCGAATGTTAATTTGCATTTTCCACTGTTGTTCACCGCTCCCGGCTTGTTTGGCTCTGTCATGTTTGGCCTGCGGATAAAAGGGGAATTTTTATTTGCATTTAAATATATTACATACTTGTTAACCTTTTCCATCTAGCAGCAATGGATGGGGATGGGTGTGGGTGTGGGTATGGGTATCTCCCACTGGATGCCTGGAATGGATGGGAATCTGCCACCACTTGCTGCCTCTGTTGGATGTCCTTTTGAGTTTTCCTCCATGACTATTGGGAATGCGCTCGTGTTGAGTATTTTTCCTTGGATCCTTGAGCTACACAATGCAACGCAGTGCTCATTCTATGGTACTGTATTTTATTTGTGCTGCCAATCTGTCTTTTTTAATTGCGGCGAAAGACCGGCTTGCCCGCAATCTTAATCTACTTTGATTGCGGCTACGCCATGCCAACGTTTGTGGCTTTTCCACAATGTTTTCCTGACTCTCTCCCTTGCCCATTGTCTGTGTTTGTGTGGGTGAGGGTGGTATCTCTGTTGCTCCTCGTCTGCTTATTTGTTTTGACTTTAATTAAGTTTTATTAAACAAATTAACACATGCGGGTGAAAAATCACAAGCACACACACACACACACACACACACAGATATGAACATAACCCTTGAGTTGGTCTCGGTCTTGTGTGTGTGTTCCTGTGGATATACATATTTAATTAAATCATATTACTAAGTAAATAATTAAATAAGCCATGTCAATTACATACGCCACTGACAGTTTAATAAATGGAAAACTTTTGCATATTGAGTAGGAGTAAATTGCCTGTAGCTCAACAGGATGAGGAATTCCGTCCAAAGTGCACAAAGGATGATGGTATTGCGTGCAGTCAAAATGTAGCCTTGAAACCAACGAATGATATGGATATCTGTACAAATTAAAGTGGAGTGCTTAAAGCTTGAAACAGGCTATTCAATATTAATGCACGATAAATAAGGAATGCCAATAATAGACGATAACAATTGCTGAATAATTAATTTTAAAGTGTCCTGCAATTAACAGAATTTCCGCGAGGGATTGAGAGGTTAAGCCGGAGTAGTCATAACAGCTCCTAAAGCTTAATTAAAACTAAACTCATATCTTTAAAGTATTCCCCAATGGAAACATCAACGAACAGTTTCTTAGAATCTTTTATATGTGTATATTTTAGTTCTCTTCAGTATGTCACATCTCATTTGGCATCGTATAAATATAAATATTAGTCAGGTAGGTGAATATGTTATTTTTTAATACATTTTTAAACATTAATGCAATTTAGCTAATTGAAATACACACATGTGAGTGCACAAAGTAACCTCATGGGGCCCATTAAACGTCTGCCATTGCCATCGTAATCGCTGTCGTCATCACAGCGGCGGATAAGCATTCTTGGCATAGTTGGCTGCCACACAATAGTTGGTGGCCCCAAAAAAGGAGCACATTCCGTTGCCGTTCGAAGGATTCGCACCGAATCCTGCGTAGCAGTTCGTGTAGTTCTGGCACGAGCGCAGCTCCAGCGGCGCAAAGTTTAGGGCATATGCCCCGGGCGGTGGTGGTGGTGGCGGTGGGTGGCTCAAATTCGCATATTTGTGCATGTTATTGCTGAGGGGCGCTGGCACCAGTTGGGGTGCATTGTCCAGCAGCGGGCGGGCGCCCACGCTACGTTCGTTGCGTCGGAATTTGGCACGGCGATTCTGAAACCAGACCTAAAAGCAGGTGTTCAAAGTTTTATTAGTACTAAAGAGCTAGTCAATGAATGATGGGGGGCTATCGGTAGAGTAAACTTAAAGTATGGCGATGTCTGATAGTCTACTAATGGTTATTAGGCTTTGACATTATCCATAGCATTGCCAAATCTCTAAATGGCTAAAAAGTCGCCTAATCTTAGGGCTCTCTTCAGTTTCTCTCACCTGCACTCGTGCCTCGCTCAGATGCACCTTGGTGGCCAGCTCCTCGCGCACAAACGCATCCGGATAGTGGGTTCTCTCGAACACCTTCTCCAGGGCCGTTAGCTGGGCAGAACTGAAGGTGGTACGATTCCGTCGCGGTTTCCTCGAGTGTCCCGTCGAGAGATTGCTGGTGCAACCACTGGGGCCGCCACCGCCTGCAACGGAAGGGAGTGCAATCAAGAAGCCATTAAATGAATGAATTTTCTTATTTAGTTTAGGGTTTTGGGCTGGAGGTGAATGCAAAATCCGGCTAACGGACGGACGAATGCAGGGGCGCGTCGTAAATAATCGATAAGTGCCAACGGATATCAATTAATTTGGCAGCAGCCCCAGCCCCAGCCAAGAAATTTCGTTACTTTTATGGGTTGTCGAAAACACATAAAATTTTGCATTCCGTTTGATCCTTTGGCTGGGGGGTGCTGGGTTCGTTGTCGGCCATGGGGGCAGCTATAGCAATGATGGGCGGATGGTCGGATGGGGAGAGATGTGGGGGTCATAAACAAATGGCATGAACCATAAAATATCTTTTGACGACATCGGCGGACAGCTGTATACTAATTTTCACGTTGGTCTCCTGCCCCTGCGCCTGTCCCTGCCCGACAATCCAACCAACAAGAGCTAACAAATTTACGATCTATTAATTAAAGTGAAATTGTGACATTAAGCGGTCGTAAGCGAGCTCTCTAGCTCTCTAGCTCTCTATGGGCTACCGTTAATTGATTTTCCATTGAATTTTCTTTCTTTTGGAAATCGTTTTACGAAATATAATTCTCTTTCTATTGAAAAAATCTATTCTGGTTATAATTGGGCAAGGCGCCGCCGACACACGATGCAAGCGTCTGGCATGACTTTATACAGAAACGGTTCATATTCCTCAAAGGAATAATTATTTGGCACAGTAAAATTAACATATAAGCTGTAGATAATGGAAAACTATTTATGTGCCATACATTTTTCCGTTTGATAATTGAAATTGTTGGATATATTCGGATTTTAAAGGCTATTCATTTTCTTCTGACCAGAGAGTGTTAATGAAATGATAATCAATAGAAGTGATCTATTTTAGAAATTGATAATTCATAATAATTGCTTATTAATCGTTTGTCTCCATGGACAATATATACTACATATACTACATATGTATATGCTTTGGCCTTACTCTCTTCTATCTATGGAAACCTTAGGATCTATTCACTCTCTTCGAATCTGCTGATTTCTCCTGATTTCCAGTTCGTAGCCAGCCAGGTCTTGTTCTTGCTTCAGGGTGGCCCACCGTCATGACTGTCCCCATCAACATCCAGAGTACTGCTCCTACCCACGCCATTTGTCTCAATTTGTCAGCAAAGCTGTCCACAAAGTTGGGAATGCATCGTAGATCAGCCTGGAGTACTCCACCGAACCAAACCAAACCATACCAAGTAAGTGAAAACCACCGAAAGACAAATGCACAGCAGCAACCCATGTCCCTGGGGAGTGTGAGCGATGGGAGGAAGATCTTTAATTTGAATTGCCAACGAGCGATAAAAAACAGTTGCAGCTTAATAAAAAACCAACAAATCGAAAGGGAAACCTCAATCAGATTTCCCTGGGAGATATACTACATATGTGTATGTAGAGAGAGGGGTACTGAACTAGGGATGAGAGCGGCATCATGTTAAAATCCAATGGAGCGACGAAAATAAACGCAGAGCGAACAGAACAGAACGCTGGGTGCGTGCTCCGTCTGGGAATGGTTACATCGGTACATCGGGCCCTGGCGTTTTATATGCTCCACTTGGAAATTATAGTCGTGGCCGCTGCCGCTGCCACTGCCGTCGTGCGGTGGGAGGGGAACAGCCTGCCCGTACCCGGATCCGTCCTCGGACCGCTTCAAAGGCATGCGGCCACTGAGGGAATATCATGTCAGCTTTGATTACGTTTTGTCATGTTGACAATGTTGAAGTGTTGTCGGCTCGGAAATGTTTCCTCTGCCACAACAAAAAAGAAACGAAAGAGAACACCATCCAGCAGAGTGAGGGAAAAGAAAGAAAAAAGTTTATGAGAATTGGTTACAAATTGGAAGAGTTTCGCGCTTTTTTTTAGTTTGTGTTCCATAAGAGCAATTTCACTAGGTTTTCAGTGTATATCATGCTGAATATGACAACAGGCAATATGCTGACAGTTTTGATTGTGGGTTGCATGGAGGTGTACGAGTGCACACAACCGCAGCTGAAAAAGTGCATGAAGATGACATTGTGAGGCATAGATGTGCAAATGTCGCCCACATCTGGCACCTAATTGTCATCCATGAGTGGTCCACACAGCACGCACAGCACAGCCCAAAAAACCACACATTCAAGTAGTACGAATATTTATAAAGATATATATGTATGTATGTATGTATGTATGTATGCATTTATATGTAGCTATGATTATGCACTTGTGTGGTTAACGTCATAAAGTCACAGCCTCTCAGCTGGCAGCGCAAATTAATTTATCATTTATGAATTAGGCCGAACACTCGCGTTAAGTCTCACAAGTAGAATACCTGCCTGGATTTCTGCGGCAAACACCTTTGCCACACACATATCTACATAGATATATAGGTAACATGAGGGAATTGTGGCAAATGTCATCCACTTAAAGTTTAACGAACATAACTATGAATCGGTTTAAGGTGCATTATGTGGAAGTCCCGCAGAGTTTACGTCTGGAGAAATTTTACAAAGATAAGCTCAAGAGATTTATTTTATTGAAAAGCAGATTACACAAAGATGACCAGAACTTCTTTCACCGATCTTTTATGTATCCGAAACTCAATATAGAACTTCGACTCACCGTAATTGTTACTGATTTCCATGGAAAGCTTGCCCTTGGCATAGGCATCGTGCTTCAGTTCGATGAGATTATCCACCGAGAATCGATGCATTTTGTCCAGATCCCTGGCAGTGCCAGCGCGGTCGTGGAGTTTGTCCTCAGCATCGAGATTGTGCGATGGATAGGATTCACCGGCGGATGTCAGGGCATGTGATCCCGTCGGGCCGTAGTAGAAATTGCTGTTTGTGCCGACGGGCAGCGAGTGCAATTGTGGCTGATAGTTCAACATGGCTAACGAATGGAATTCGGACTTTCACTTTTCAATCAATTTGCAGAAACACTTTCGACTAATTGCAGATTGATATTGGTTAGGGGAATTCAATTGAATTTTAAGGTCAAACTGAATTCTTCAGTTGTCAGAGCCAATTGAGCGATGATTGAATTAAATTCCTGTATTTGCGCTCGCCAAGATTGGGGGCATCCTGCGCGAACTTGGTAATTGGATTAGCACACAACACATAAACGAGTTAATTACGATAATTGTCGCGACGATACTAAACCGTGCCAAAGTCGTGTGCCCACTGAAATTAGCCTCAAAATCGAAAGAGTGTGCGCTCGCCTTGCCTGGCCTCGCTCAACGATCCAACGATCCCAAGATCTTAAGAACACGAAACATATGTCTGCTAGATCTTTGCTCTCGTTCTGACTGCGCCTAATTATAGCCGCCACAGATCTACCATTGGTCGATGTGTCTTGCCTTTCGCTCTCTTCCATTGCGTATCCGACATTTTGGGGGCGTTGCCGGTGCATCGTCGGTGGTGTATGATGCACGAGTATGTGGAAAATTGTTTGAAATACGAGGTGAAAAGTAGCAACAAGTTTTGGGCATTTAAGTAGCAATAAATACCAATTAGCCGAAGGGTTTGTCCACACAGCTCCCATTGTCCTGGCTGTCAACACAGCCACCGACCGACCGACCATGTGTTGTGGCGTTGCTCCAGTTTCAGTTTCGGTGCTGGTGCTGGTGCTGGTGCGGGTGCTGGTGCGGGTTCTGGTGCCCTCATTCAGGAGCACAGGATGTGCATCTGAAGTAGTTTGTGCAACAACAGGGCATAAATCTTGGCACGCACAATGTTTGTCATCTTTCCAGAGCTAATTTCCATAACCACAACATGTTGTTAATTTTGCCCGAGGCGAGTGGATGGATAAGGATGCCATGCTGACAGTCGGAAGGCAGGATGGAACTGCTTAGCTAAGTGCATGTCTCTGGATCCTTGGGATTGTTCAGCTGCGTGTTGTCTATACCTCGATAGGTGTCTCCATCGGGTTTTGCGTTTCTGTCAATCAATCTGTTTGCTTCCAGTTATCGATGGCGGTGTACTCGTATGTACGCATATTCAATATAAATATGTACCATGGATTGAGCTCTAAAACATACATGTCATGATTCCAATCAGTTTGGTTAATTTTCCAAATGTTTGTGACCTTAACTATGCCATCACGAAAAATGTATGACTTTAATCCACTATTTTCATGACAAGGTTTTATTCTAGACCTAACTAAACCCGCAACTACCCAAAAAAAAAACCCAAACTCATGCTCATTAGTCGACCAGGCATAAGCACGCTATTAATATTCTAATATTGTTGGCGTACTCTCACTTTAGTTGGGCTTGGAGAAAATGCTTACATACATTTTCCTTTCCAAATTGAGCTGTCACAAAAGTTTAACCAAACTACTTGACACTTCGCTGCTGGTTTTCGGCTATGTTCCCCACCTGCTACAGCAGCAGGAGCAGAAGCAGGAGCAGGACTCAGACTCGTCCGGTTCGCTTCTACTAAATTATCTCACGTTTTCGTGTGCGAAAAGTTCTTGAGGAATGTTGCGGCGTGTATTTTTAATAAAACTTCAAAGTTTTCTCTACTCGCTACGCTTTACTCTATGTAACCCGCAAACGTTTTTCTTCCCTGGCTCAATTTTCCCTCGCTTTGCAGTTGCTGCACTGCTGCTCTGCTACCACTTTATTCTTTCGCTTTTCGTTGGAATTCTTTGTCACGAAGCATTTCTCGCGTGGTGCTGGTGTTCTGCGGGTGTTATCCGTGTAATATGGTTACCCGGGCAAACTTTCTGCCGGTGAAATTCTTCTGGCAAGTCAGAATTTGAGGAGACAGTTTTAATGTTGTCAGATAGCGGGAAAGTAACTAAACTTGTCAGGCTCGTAGTGGGACCAGGATGAGCTCAGGTAATGTCGATTATTATGTGATAAATATGTAAGTACATACATATATGTATATACATATGTGGCATTGATGGTTTGGTGTACTGCCATATTTTCAGGCAATTGCAACCTATAGTACATCAGTCGTACATCATTCATGAGATTGGCTTAACCAGACTGACAGCTCTCCTAGTTGCCAGCACACATTTAACAATTTCAATTTCCTTTGAGCAGCTCTGAGTGCAGGAGATTTGCCAAAGTTCCTTTGAAGTTCATGTTGTTTGTCGAGAAAATGAATTTCACTTGACGGCGATTATGTGGCAACCGTTTAAAATGTTGTTCTTTTTGTTGCTGCCATCGCGAAAGTTTTGTAAAACATTTCCGATGTATTTCAGAATATTACCAAACCGACGTCGAACCGGAACCGAACCGCACAACCAGCCATTGGAATATCAAAGAGCTACAGCACCGTCATGCATCCCAGTCCCTGTTCCTGTCCCTGTCCCTGTCCCTCGTCTGTGTCAAGGGTGTCGTCTAAGCCCAAAATGCCAGACACGAATGGCACACGCTCTCTGACAGTATCAGAGAGAGGGCTGGGGCGGGGGCGTTGCTCCGCAAAGGGCTACAAGGGGTGCAAAAGTTTTGCCTAAATCACTTAACAGAAAACAAGTGTTGGCATGTGCCCCGCTCTGTCGGACTTCCTGCCCCTCTGGAGAAGTCGCTCTCTCTGAGCTTCAGTCTCGTCGCTCTTCCTTTCCGCCCGGCAAAAATATCACAAAAGTTGTATATAGTATGGGAACTTTTGTGGTACCCACTAGAGGGTCGAGCGTAGCAGGTCATGTTGAAATAAAGGAAATCGACTGAAATAGCTAAAGTATTCAGAGTATTTTCAAAGTTTGACTAATCTCAGTCATTTAATTTGAGCCGCTGGTGAAATAACTCTAGCATTTACAGGGTATCTATCAATTATGCTTTTAGTTCTTAGTTTTGTCGTGTGACGTCCACGAATGTCTGTGGGTATCAGCAGGCACAACAGTTGACGGCAAATGAAATATAATATAAAGAAAGAACAGGAAGCATTAGACAGGCGTAACTTTTGCCTGATTTGCCACGCCTACTACACATTTTCGGCTGCCCACGGCCCAATTTTTAGGGCCATTGCGTAAACAGAAAATCAATTACAGGGTGCATACAGGAGAAGAAGGTTGACAGGCGCTCTGTGGTGGGCAGCACCGAATGGCAGGCTGAATGGTGTGGACTATTGTGATACCTAGTAGCGAGTACTGTTCGGAGGTTCAATATTGTTTTGTATTCTAATCTAAGGATTTGTTACCCCTTAGGTGATTTTCGTTCTTCTAATGATAGTTTATTATTCGGGACAACTATCTGGCGGACACAATATAAATACTAAAATATTTATCTCAGTGCTAAAGTTTGAGGACTGGAATCGGAACTAAAGCTAAAAATAATTATGGCTGTGCTGCCCGTTATAAACTTTTCAACCAACTTGTCACTCCCGAGCTGAAAATCGGTCGGTAGGGTATGGCAATGTAAAGGGGGATTTACATTAATTACGGCACGCAAAAGCTTCTTGACTTTTAATATGACATAGGCCTGGTAACGTGCACTTTCTGCTTCCCTAGCTTCCGATTTTTTCTCTCTGCCACCATACAAAATGCATGAATATCTTATACCCCAGAGTAGCAAGTGGCGTCGGGTGGCCAGGAGAAGGGCCAAGTTTTTAAAGCCTTGTTGAGAGAGCTTCGGGCCTCCCCTCCTCCAGGCCGCATTCCCGGTCAGATGTCCATTTAGACACTTACACAAAGACGAACATAGAACGTATGCCCAGCAAGGAAGTCGGGTCAGTTTGCGGCATCAATTTTTCAAAGCTTTGACTAACGCCAAAATGTTGAGTAATTTTCGATTTTTACTTCTTGTTTCCCTCTTAAATGGTTTGCATAATTCATGCATTTTTTTATGCCAAACATTGAAATTTTGTTCTGTTCTCTGGTCCACACTTCACTCACTTCTCGGCCTCTCCATTGAATATTTATTCAGCTGTGATTGAAACAGATTACTGGCCCCGAAATGGTTTGCCAATTGTTCGGCTGGGCCATTGCGTTCGTTTGCCCAACTTTTCATCTGCTTAATGCATTTAAATTAGTATTTTCGGTCGTTCGTCCTAGTGAATGCCTCCAGGACCTTGCCGATTCGTATCTGTGTTCGTTCATCAGTTGGTATGAACTTTGTGCTAGGAATTGTAATCATGTTATCGTGTTGCATGCAGCAGCATAGAGAGAGAGAGAGTGAGTGTGATAGAGGGATCAAAAAACCAACCACAGAAGACGAAAAATACCACAAAATGTGGTCACTAAACCACATGCCCCGCCCTCCTTCTGCCACATTATCCATACGTGCTGTGCGCTTCCGTTCGGCCCGAATTTATGGGTAAAAATTGCTTGCAACTGAAAAATGGATTGCTTCGTAGACCTCTAATTGGATGCCAGCGCAACGAGCTTAAAAGGTAAAGCAGTAAAAAGAATTGTTTTAATTTTCGAGGAATGAAAACTGTTGTCGAAATATGTACCATAATGGAACAGTCTTAATGATGTTTCCTGTACGCGTATAAGCTCTCATCGAATTTCAATAATTTCTTGCGAATCACTTTCGACAAATTGTTCGTGAGAAATGACATTTTGTTGATTGAACATTTTCAATCGAGCACTCCGCTGTATTGTATTATCGTTGTACAGTTGTCGCTCAGTGAGTTGCACAGTCAGCGCCATTTAAATTTCACTCACGATTTTACCCGGATGAGCATTGCACTGTGCTTCTGCAGTGCTTCCAAGCAAACAAGCAAGAAAGAAATTACGCGAATTGAAAATCAACGGATGCGAAACGGATGTACGGGTACTCAGAGCCAGCCCAGCCCAGCCCAGAACGGGCTGCTCATCGTCCTCTGCATCCGTCTTCTGCAGCTGTCAGTTGGTAGGAAAAACTGTCACTGCAATCAGATGCAATTAGAGCTTCCAGTGCCTTATCACAACGACAAAAAGGACGGAGTTCGGCAAACGAACTCGAATGGAAATTGAAAACAAAACAAAACAAAACAGCGAAAGTGATTCCGTTGCCATACCAATCTCTCTATCCCTCTGCCCCATTAGTGGATGTCACTGTTGTCCTTGCAAACATGTTAGCTGTGTTAGGCCTTAAATCAATCCATTTCATTTGATTTGGTCCAAGTTTTGCAGGGAGAAGTGTCGTAGCAAAGGCTGGAAATGGAATTACCGTAATGTATAAAATGGCGTGAAGCTCTCAGATATAGATTCTTTTGAAGGTAAAGCTATTATTTCTTCTAAAGAAAAGGCAGGTCTTTGGAAAAAATCATGGTTGAACTTCTAAAAAGGAAGAAGATTTGAAGTCTCTTCAAATATTGGTCTGCGCAACACTCATCCGAATATCAAAGAATAATCTTATTCTTGAAGGGTATTCCATGAAAATATGAATGGATCTGTGCTTATCTCTTCCGTGGACTCCGTCCTGCCCCGTCACACGGCTGAGTTGCACTTCAGAGCTGCATTGCCAGTGCAGCTGTCACATTGATAAATAAGATTGCGACCACCAGTTGTAGTGGACAGAGGCAGACAGGCTCATTATTTTAAAATTCACTTCGAGCTCCGTTCAGAATGAAGCCATCCATACATGTACTCGCACAATAACCGACTCCGCTGGATGCAGGCCCAAAAATTAATGAGTGGGTGTGCTGCTCATAGCCCGAAGTTACACACAGAGTGAAGGACATAAATCAAGGGAAAAGTTTTTTGCTGCGATCCTTGGGATACCTCGTATTTCATGCAAGGGATTCCTTGGATACCTTGGCGAAAAGCCACACGGCGATGGATTAGAGCAGGTCGAGATGAAATACGGTCCAGAAGCGTGAGCAGATTTCGGGGCGCACAGCTTTATGGGCGACCATATAAAAGGTGTGTTGTTCTTTCCCTATATCTTCTTGTTGCTTTTTATGGCCCATACGTAATACCACCGTCCCTGCCCTGAATGTCCATGCGCCCAAGTGTCGTTGGGCTGCCCGAAGTGAGCGTTAGATGGCGCCAGGTGTGTGTACAGTGTACACTGTACATTAAAAGCCATAAAAAATTCATAAAATGCAGTTCACACGCCAAAAACAAAAAAGACCGCAACATATCCACAAATACGAGTACAGTGCATACGATTAATGTACGAGGAAAGCATCCAACCAGCAGTGTGTACACAAAGCATAAATTTTAAAGTCCATAAAGAGTGTTTACGAGACCCGTAACATGTGAGAACATATGAGCACATGAGCTCAAAACCCATCCAAGTGGCGAAATCCTACTCACCTTATAGAGCACATCATTACAGATTAAGAACTAACCTTGAGCCTCTTGATAAAACCCTTACGAAAGTTAGTTTTGAGCACTCTGAGGGATAGCTCATGTACATTCTTTTTTATTTGAAAATGCGGTGGAGGGGCTGGTATCAAATATTTTTCGCTGAAAACTTAATATTTCCCAGTTTAATTCTGATTGTCAATTTAGTTCGTCTCAAGGCAAACGAAATGTCATCTTATGGCTCACGTACGCGACATTTGCCAATTGCTGCGAAATTGCACACAAATTATATCAATCTCGCAGCGTAATCATTGAAAACTTATCAATTTTGCCCGAGACCCAGCCACAGATTCTGCTGCCAGACAGACATCCGACATCGCCGAGAGATGTTGTAAAAATGTAAGAAAATCAAATATTTATGATTCCGAGTATGTTTGAGCACAATTTCGCTGCTGTGGAAGCTGGTAACTGGGGCCTGGCCTGGCCTGCGGCAAAAGTAAACTACAAAATTTTTTCCTTTTTCGGCTGCATTTCCGTTTGCGTTGGCATTTGGATTTATGAGCGTGGCGTTTGAAAATTCAATTTAATTTTCATTTTTTCGTGCTGTTCCGCTGCTGCTTTTGCTGCTGGTGCTGGTGCTGCTGCTGTCTCTGTGCTCTGCTGCTGTGGGATTTCCTATGAATTTTTGAGCCTCTCCTCCTTTGCATATTTTGTAAGTTATGGTTAGCCGAGAATTGTGTTAGCTGTGGCGGGATACAGATTCCTCTGAGCCGCGAAAATGTTATTTTTTTTCTTTCTTTCTTTTTTTTACGAAATTATCTGCATTGGAGGCCACATTTGAGCAGTCCTAAGATTTGGTTTTTATATCCTCGAAGCAGAAGGAGCGTATAATAAGGAGCTCTTGTATTCTGGGGATATCCAAAAGATCTGTCTACATACATATCTTAATGGAATAAAACCCATTTGAAGCATATATTTATCTACATATATATATTTGTATGTACTTCAATTGCCACAGCCATCTTCTGTGCATTCTGTGCATGCAATATGCCAATTTGATTCCTGTTCAATCGATAAACTCCATTGATGCTAAGAATGTTTCATTGTTAACCTAACCATCCTTCCCATTTCCCATTTCCATTCGCATTCCCACATCAAGTGTTTCCTCTCCGATGCTGTTAGTTTTAGCTGTCGAGAGCTTGGAGAGGAGTAGCAGCAGCAGCAGCAGCAGCAACTGGCAATGCATTATGCTAAAATGGCTCTAGTTCCATCCGTTTCTCCATCTATGTATCTGACTATGTGTCTGTCTGTCTGTCTGTCTGTCTGTCCATCTCGTTCTCTTGCTGCCTGTCCCGATGTTGGCGCTGCATATTGTGCCCCGGCTGTCGGGAGACGGATTAAATTGCGACTTATGCTAAGCGGATGGGACTGCGAGGGCAAATTGAATGGAAGCTCGTTTATTTTGCCCGTCTTGCGACAAAGCATTGATGCTGTCACTGGATTTGTCACTGTCTGTCGAATCGTTCTAGTTGTGGCGAAGTTTCCAGGCGACTTATAAATGCCTGGCAATTGGCGATACAAAGGAACCCCGGCCAGCCAATTTCCATTACCCACTACTGCGAGACCGATATCTGTCCCCTCGGGCAGTGCATGAAACGACCATTATCCCATCGGTTTTGCTTTGGCCACAATTACACATTCCATTGGTGCAATCACTCTCTCAAATGCAGATAAAGTGCCCAGCCCAGAAGTGGACATTCGTTCCTTCCACTCTCATACATTGTGCGAACATCGAACTATCCCATTTTACGTTTTGATTTTAGCAGGATTTAATTGTTCTGCAGTTCCCATTGAATCAGTAGAATGGAATGGGTTATAAGAGAGTTTGAAATGGCCATAACGCGGCCTCGTTCCATCTTAAAGAGACCCATAACAGAGAATTCTAGAGGATCTTGTGCCAGCTGCAGTTGGAAGCTCTCAAACTGCAAAGGGAAATTACATTTTAAGGTTAATTTCAGATAAAAAACCAAAAACCCACCGAGGCCTCCAGGCGTTCATCCAATTCCTCGCCAAACAGTGTCCGCTCCTCCAGTATTTTCATTATCTCTGCATTGGAATCCTGTACAGTGAATCCAATAAAGATAGTCATGAAGTTGTCCGCATAGAAGAAGACGGTGGAGACGACGATCAGCAGCAGTCCCCAGTTTGTGGCGCCCAGTCCGGAGGTGTTGTACCTAAGCGTGCAGAAGGCGAAGTAAATGGTGCCCATGGTGGAGAGATAGTAGACGATGGTCATGCTGAAGCTCTGTATCTGGAATATCTGCGACATGCTTTCGACCAGGGCCTTCAGCTCGGACTGTGTCTCTGCTATCCTGTCCAGCCGATCGGACAAGTCGCAGCATCTGGTCATAAACACTCCGCCCCGACGTTTGGTGCTGCCACAGAGGGTCTGGGTCTCCCTCATCAGCTCACGGAGTTCCCGCTTAATCATTGTATAGTGAGCCTTGACTTGCAGCATGGCTATGAAATACTGGGCCACGATCATATTGAATATGGATGTGTACATGCACCAGACCATCAACTTGAAGGCCAGAGCCGGACTGAGCTTCTGGCGAAGCGCGCCCAGGTCCAATATCATGTGCATAGAGTCCGACATGAAGGTGAATATAAACTTAAGCAATATCTCACGACGATATAGCGGTATCATTTCAGGCCTCTCTTGAATCGTACGGGCTAATCGATTCCAAATGCGCAGAATTTCGCTTCGGTATCGCCATCGACTGACCAACGTGAACAGAACTGCCCATTGGCGCACCGCAGTCACCAGCAGGAACACGTACTCCTCCAGGTGTTTGGCCCTGTTCAGGGCCAATAATGTACCGTCGTGAAGGAGCTGGAACAACAGCAGACCAATCAGACAGATATTGTGCACCAGCGCCTGGATCGTGGCCCTGCGGGTA
Organism: Drosophila obscura; assembly: GCF_018151105.1. Lineage (NCBI taxonomy): Eukaryota > Metazoa > Arthropoda > Insecta > Diptera > Drosophilidae > Drosophila > Drosophila obscura. Next base: position 6,610,801 of record NW_024542774.1, on the reverse strand, counting down.
ATCATCGCTCGGCCTGTTCGAGAGTCCACTTCAAAGTTGAACACTCCCACGATTCGACCATAGAGGTAGACAAAGCGCTGAACTATCCAAACGATGTCAGCCATATCGCACAACTAACGGCGACTCGATGGAGGAGTCACAGCTATGGCGGCCTGGCAGGCAGTCTAATCAATACCATGCCCATATGCCCTAGGGGTGCAGGATAATGGGCTGACGATTAATTGCATCAGAGGGCACACAAATGGTTTATTCAATAGTTCTGCATATCGTATTGGATGAGAAGTACAGAGTTGATTAATATGGAACTGCCCACGTCATATGCAGAGGAGCGATTCAATTGAAAGAGGCCAAAACATTGAAGATTCAGTGGTTTTCGGGCCAGGCTCAGCTCGAAGCTATCAAACTGAAAGCAAACGAAGGTCAGGACAGGATGGTTAGTGTCAGCACTCAAGGCTGGACTTACAGCTGACTCCAGTCGCTCGTCCAGACCCCACCGAAAGAGATTTCGCTGATCCAGAAGCTTGTGCATCTCCTGATGGGCTTCCACCAGGTAGAAGACATTGTAGGCGTTTATTAAGCAATCGGCGTAGTAAAAAACAAAGAAAACAGCGCCCGCCAGCAATCCCAGCTTGGACCAGTTCTGTGTCATGTTTTTGTACTTGTAGATGCTAAACAATATGTAGCCGTTTGCCACGGAGGTCAGGTAATAGGTGATGCACAGGCATAGGACCTGTAGCTCATAGATCTTCGACATGCGCTCGATCAGCGCCTGTAATTCGGATTGGGTTTGGGCGATTTCATCCAATCGATCGGCCAGGAAGCAGCATTTCGTGACAAAGACCCCGTTTCGACGGTTACGCTTGGGCCCCAGGGACTGGGCCTCGGCGAGCACCTCTCGAAGCTTCCGATTGATGAGTATGTAGTGGCCCCGCGCATTCCCCAGGGCAAAGAAATACTGTGTAATAATTACATTGATGATTGCTGTCACGGTCATCACACCCCAGATGCCAAGGAGCAATGAGAACGTCCGCTTATCCCACATCATCAAGATGGCCAACAGAAATTGCATGCTCTCGGCCACAATGGCCAAACAGCATTTGCAGACGAAGCCACGGCGACAGAGCCGCATAACCTCGGGATTCTTTAGGAACAGGCACCGAAAGGAGCTGATGAGTCGCATGTACCGACGACGATGATGCCAGCGACTTGCCATGGCCGCTAACGCACAGGAGACGCGCATCCAAGAGACAAGCATGAAGACACTTTCATGCAGCGAACTGACATTTGACCACAGCGCTGCCATGCCATTGCTTCGCCAAAAGTGGTGCGCCAGTAAGGACATCAAGCACACGTTTGCACATGCTGAATAGATGGTGGCTTTTCTAGTGATCCGCGTTCTACCCGTCTTTAAATCGATCTCAAAGTTGAGAATACCGGTTAGGCGTCCATACACGTAGCTGATGCGCACAAACCATTTCACCATGTCAGGCATTGCGAAACACTAAAAAGCAATTGGTTTTGTTGGGACTGGCACTGACCTTTTGCGCGGAGCCTAATGAACTGATGTTTGGCTGTGATGCATTAGGGGGAACTGATGAAAGCTGACTATCTGGAATCAGTCAATTTATTGAATGAGTTTAGGCCTCGGCCCTAGGGGTATCCATTGGATAGTACGCGTAGCTGGGCAAATGGAGACGCTTATCTGGGTGTAATGATTGTAGCCCCGATGCGACGCTATAGTCATACAAAATAAATAAGGACAACTTCGTGACAGCATATCATTTCATTGAAAAACTATTTTTCCATAGGTTCCATTATACTCCCCCCTATGGCACTGTCCCAACCCCAAATGGATTGTGGTACCCACATGACCTACCCTCTGGGCGAATGTCTGTGCAGAGTGTTAAACATCTTGTGGTGCCTTCTTGTTTGCAGTTTGATTCCACAGTACATAGCTTGATAAACATGGCCCTGTTTCGAGAGGACAAAGATGTCAGCAACGATATAGGGAGGGAGGATAGGGAGGATGCTGCTGATGTTGCACCAGCGAAATTCTATGCCCGTAGAATGTTTACTCAACACTTATTTTTAGCAGCATAGCAGCACAGCAGCGAGGTATAGGTATAACCCTCTAAAAGGCATACATAACTGAAACTGAAACTTCGACATGCACTCGTCACTCCCCGTTCTCAAGTGCATGTCAAACACAGCGTAAGAAAGCGAGAGCAAGCCCCTCAGGTCATCATCTGTGGCTGATGTCAGCGATGTCTCAAGAGTCTTGCCCAAGTGCGAAGAGCCATCCAACCAAAAATGCAAGTGACGCTCAGTGTCAGTGTCTGGCTTTAAATATCATCGAAAGCATCCGCCAACCGGGTCTTTAATTTCAATTTATTATGGTCACATCACCAGGCTGGGAAATTCGAATGAATTTTTATAGTTTTGCATTTGTCATGCTGTCAAATGGCAAAAACAAAAAAAAAAAAAAAATTTGAAAAAATGTGACAACTGCAACAACAACGCAATTTCGCGCATGGCGGGTGTCAAAAATGTTGTGAATTTAGGCAACAAATCAAATTCCAAAAAAAACCATACACACGCACTCGCATCTCACAAATGGGACTGTCATGCAAAAACAGGAAACGGATGCGGACTCAAAATGGTTTCTGATTGCATGGAAATCCAATGCAGCACTCAACCAGAAAGTGTTGCATAGTTGCGGGGAGCATCAGCCATTGCAATGCATTGCATGAGAATGAGAATGAGAATGCATACACGCCCGTTGATTAAGGATTGTTCCGTTATTATATCAGGGAATCGGAACATGAGCAGAGTCATATGATGCATAGATACCAGCCAGTGTAATTATTTATTATAGACTTTAAAGCATTTCTCAGACATTCCACGTTCAATGTGTATACAGTTGAAACATTTTCCTCGAAAAGCTCTAGCTTCCCTGCTTGACATTTATCAAACTTTGCTGTCTGCCACCCGAGTCTCTGTCATTCGCTTAAAGTTGCCGAAGTCATCTCGAAAGTTGTATTCCCTGTAACAGACGATATTAATTAATATAAATGGCGACAGTTTCTAATGTTTGTCCTCGCGCTGGTGCTCAAAACTACCTCCTAATCACCATCAGCCGCATCCTACACACACTTCACCGTTTTTTGGGGTGGGTAAAGGAAAATGTCGCTGTTTGTGTGGGTGAGGGAACATGTCGCGTTTGTTGGATGTCATTAAAAAAAATGAAGCAAAAGTGCCTCTTACATTACAACCCATAATTTTCGCATATTAGTCGGGAGTCGAGTCGAGTGTAGTGGAGTGGTGGTGAGGGGACTGGCAGTAGACTCTGTGCGGGAATCATATGCACTTGACATGCAATTGCGTGCCGAGAGCCCCCTAAGCGAAGGCCGAAGGACGACCGAGGACCGAGGACCAAGCACCAAGGAAGAACGTTGGCAAATTCGCTTGGCTGAAAATTAAAACATTATTCATAAGCAGACGTCGACATCGAAGGGGACTACTACGATGGCGGAAACCAAGGATCCCCCACTAATGGCATGCTACCCGAATCCCCTGTGTAGGTGGATGCAGTGGAAGGACCTCTGTCTGGCCGTTGCTTTTACAACTATTCAGGCACTAACGAGTCCAAAGCTTTGGTAATTGTAAACTCTACGTGCCCACAGCTTAGTCGGCTGGGGGCTCCACCCCCCGCTGCCATCTCTCGAGGTGGGTTCGAGTGGCTTCGACATCTTGAGTGGTGGTGCTGAATGTAATCAAGAGCGATATCAAAGTCTCCCGTGTGAGTTTCTAATGAACTGGCGTGCCCGTGGCTCTTGGTTCTTTGCTTCTGGTCCAATTTATTGGGCTATAAAGGTGTCAAAATGTCTACTTTTCTCACCTTACTGGCATATTCGTTCATTGTGAATAATTAAGAAGACGTTTGCGTGTGGCTATCCCTTCAGCATCGGGTTTCCCTCCCTGGCAGCGCCATAAAAAAATCTCATTAGGCCAAATGTGTACCATAATGACTTTCCATTTGCCTTTGCCACGGACTCTTCTCTTCTGTGCTGGTTTCCCTTCCTTTTTTTTCCCTTTGCAATGTTTGAATTGGGTTTTGGTAATTCATTAAATGAATGAAGGTAAATGAATGAATATGGGCATGGGCATAGATTTCGTTAATCATTGACTGGAGATTGGAGTTCCTGCTTGGGAGATCATCAAAGAGTTTATCTTTGCTTTGGTACTAGTTCAGCTTTGAGTAGAATTACCTTTGAATGGGGATATTGGAATGCAAATCCTTTTTCATTCTTTTAGGAAATATTGCTAGGAAGAAAACCTGCAAGGTTTTTCAGGTTGTTTTGTGAATTCGGCCAAAATATACAGATATCAAAACACTGTTAAGCATTCTCGTACACGAGTATTCGCAGTTTTATATGCATTAGCTGACTGGTTACTTCATCATCATTAGCCGACACCACATAGCCTATCACGAAGCTCTTTCCCCCTGGAGGCGTGTCTGCTTTAATTACATGCTAATTATCCAAAAATGACTCCACAGAATTCAGTACAATGAATTGCACTTTTTGTTGTATAATTTGTGTGGACCTAATCCCTTTGTGTGTGTGTGCCTGATTAATTTCCCTTTAAAACACACATCTCCTCTTTTAGTGTAGAAAAATGAAGGCTATAGAATCAGTATGAATCAGTATTCAAGTCCATATGTTTTGTGGTTAAAGCAATGCAAAAAGCAAAGAAAGGCAGTCAGTGTTAAGCAAAATTCACAGGCCAAATAGGATCAAGTTGTGGTTAGACTTGGGCTCGAGTTGTCCTCGAGTTTTTGTCCGGACACGGCTTCTGTTCGATTTGCGATGCTTTTGTGGCCAGTGTGAAGGATGTGGCTCTGTGGACCCTTTTCAGGCATCGTGTGAAATATGCGGAGCACTCGGACCACTCTTTCTATTTCTCGTCCTCCTGGAAACTTTTGTTGTTTGTTGGTCAAATTGTCGTAAATTAGTTTTAACACCTGACTGAGTGGCTTTCGAGTATCTGTGTAGGTGTTGGCGGATGTCTGCCTGTGTCTGTATGTGTGTGTGTGTGTGTGTGTTGGGAGTTTTTCGATTCGAATTTTGTCTGTCAGTCTTTGCTGGGCATTGGAACCCTTTTGTCGTTCGGTAGCCATTCTGTTCGAGTTCTGACCTTGCCACCTGGTTTGTGGTGGTGTGAAATTAATGTAATAGGCTTTGTTTAGCCATAAACTATGTGTGAACATGGATTTTCAATTAAATTGAATGCGGAAAATGTTGAAAATTCTGCTAGCCATTGCCTTCAGTGAAAGGTGTTGGTTGCAAAGAGCCAGTGCCTGGAGGCTTGTCTCTGCTCAAGTGTAGGAGTATATATATATATAAAGGTTTTCTGTAAGTGGCTTCGACATGGGTTTTGGTCTCTTTGGAAGTCCCTTCCATCCGCTTCCTGCCCTTCCGCCACATGCTATTTATATATTCACATTGAGATTCCATCTTTTGCTTTCTGCCTCATCATTAATTACAATGTACTTTCTGGGCTGACTTTTCCATTGACTGACTTGGCTTCGCACACTCTTTCGCATTGGTTTTTGATTTGAGTTCGTCGGGTGCTGCGGCCGCCATTTTTCTGGCATTCATTCATGCACACAACCATACAACCATACATACATACATACATGTGTGCATTTTTCATTTCCGCCCTGTCGTTGCGGCATTTCCGTTCATTTTTCACATATTTTTACGCTGGCGAGACGATGACTCCACATGTGTCTCTGGCTCTCTGTGTGTGTGTCAGTGCTTGGTAAAATTAAAACTTGCCTTTTCTTTTTTTTTTTGTTGGTGGCTTGCAATTCATTTTTCATGTCACCAGCTTCCTTAGGGCTCTTTTTTTTCGCAGGGATTTGCTTTAAAGCTTTTGGCAATCCCTTCCGAAATTACATTTTCTCCTTACTCTGCTTTTCTCTGACTAAACAACATTGTCAATACTCTCTGAACAATGGAGATGGAGCATTCATCTCAAGCGTTTCACCTGAGCGACCCACCCAAGGTGAAGAGCTTGTCCAAAATATCCCAGAGTGGTGTCTGATTTGGTAGCCAAGCAACGGAGGAGGCGAGCGGACAAGTCATAAACCACTCAGTGGCCAACTGAAAATACCACAAATATTTGCCGCTAACCAACTTGCCAGCAAATCTCTCTCCATCTTCCATTTCCCAACTCCCCACCATTTTCTCAGAGTCTGTCCGATCTCTCTCTACATCTCACGTTCGTTTAGTTTTGCTGGTTTTATGTGCTTTACTCTTTCGCCTTTTGATATATGGCCATTGCAGACTCCGCTTTTCCACGTTTCCACGTTTCCACCTTTCCAAATTGCCTTTTTTTTTTTTCGAGGTTACGGGCAGAGAGCAGGGTACGGGTGTGTGTGTGTAAAACCGAAAGTGCTGCCATTTATTTTATTGCCACCTCAGGAGCTGGAACTCCTTGCAGAGACTTGCTTGTGGCTCTTGGCTCCAGCTGTCCCATCACCTCCCTGCCATCCCTATCCATACCCTTCCATCCCGAACCGCTATGAGTCTCGACAGCCACGGCAATGAGTAAAAACTTTGAAAGCTGCCATAAAATAAACTGAGACCAAAACCCCACGATGGACCAAAAAAAAGCACGGGTTTACTGGAAAAAAAAACAAACATAAACGAGGAGAAAAGAAAAGTGACCCAAATGTTGTATTTTTACAGTGTTTGGATTTGCGGAGTGTTTCTTGTGTTTTTATGATGGGATTTTAACGAAATTTGCTTGTCTGGCGATTGGTACCGATTGAATAGTTCTCCTGTCCACAAGCGTGTGCACATCCTTCAATCCACCCACTTACCATCCAGCACCAGGTGATGGCCCCGGAATTGCACACTGGTCTAGAGTTTGCTCTGATGGGTTTCCGTAATGGGAAGCTTATTAGAGGCAACCATCTGCAGTTGTCAGCTCGTTATACTGGGCAATGCGATTGACCTTAGGTCATCGAATGTTTGATTGTTAGCGGTGCTAGTGTTGACGGTTCGGTTCAGTGGTGCGCTTTCAGTTGTATGTGAGACTTAGAGTCAGATCTTAATCTGATTTCTAGCAAAATCATCATTTTTTCTTAGCCGAGATACCTTAAATATATGTAACTATTTGAATTAAAGTTTTGCCACCACGATTCCCACATCTGTTAGCTCTTTTTTCATTTTTTAATATCCTGCAACCGCCTTCCTTCACCCTCGACAACATAATCGACCCTCTCTTTGATGCACTTTACTAACTATTTCCTTTAGTAGGGAAACTTTTGTGATGTGATATTTGAGAGAAGACCAAAAAATAGATGATGTGCTCTGTCGAGCTAATGAATTTGTTTTATACTTTGCCCCACCCCCCAAAAAAGTTAAAGTTCTGCTCTAGAGCTTTCTGCATATATATACATATATTCCCTGTATACCAGCACACACGCACCACCTCAACCATAATCCAGAATGAATAAAAAGGAGAAACAAATTTACGGTTTTTGTGGCCAAGTTGGTTTTGAAAGTGAGTTTTGTGCCGGCTCATGGGATCATTGTTTTTCGTGGAATGGTTTTTGGGCGGAGTGTTGGGGAAGTGCTTAACAATTTAGAACGCCCTAATTGACAGCATTAGGATTCAGGAAAATTGACAGGCCCCCGAGTCGACGAGGCTCATAAGTATGCTTTAAAACGTTCTCGGTTAGTTTTTTCTTCTCCCGTTCTCTGGCTTCAGCTCAAACATTTACAAATATTTTATGAGCACTTAACTTGGGGCACTCTCACACACGCTGCTAAGGGAAGGTGGGGGATGTGGCAACGGAACTGTGTGGATATGGAGAGACACGCAATAAAAAGTCAGCAACTGCTTGACAAAGAGCGTGGTGGCTGGTTGGGGCTCAGCTCCTATTCGAGGAAGGGGGAGGAGCCTTTGCAAAGACAAAACTTGTTCGTGCTCTGCTGTTGGCCTGATGTTTCTCCTGATGCTGCTCCTGCTGATGGTGATGTCGATGATGACGATGCAGCATGACATGTTTGCCAAGTCCTAAATGAAATCAATTTAATAAGCTGTCAATAATGCAGCGCAGCATGAGAGAAAAGAAAAATGCGTTAAGTGAGCGCACTCACAAGAAGAATGTTCACTGAGTAAAGTGATCCACTCAATTGTACGGAAAGAGCTTATAAAAATGCAGAGTACCAATTATTTCTTGCTAGTGGTATGAGTATAGTGGCAAAGGGGTAGGAAGAGGGGCACAGTGTTGTTCCATTTTCATAACTTACTTCAAATTTAATAGTCCTCATCGAACATACGCAATGAATAATTGAATTGCGCTTATATCCTTTTGAGATATAAGAGAATATCATTTGGTATACTTTGATTTGTTTTCTTCCTTGAATGCTTGCCCATTATTCGTTGCCCAAATTATATGCTCAGATACTTCGCTTGACAGTCGTGAAAAGTTGCTGTAAATATGTATTCTTCCATCAGGGGAATCATCCAATCAGCCAAACAAACAGCTCCAACCAGACCACAGGCACCTCCTTCGTCTGTTCAGTTCAGGCAAAGGTTATGCGTCAATTATTCTGTTTTATGTCTCACTTGCAGATGTACATACATACATACGTATGTACGAGTATGTATCTAACCGCTTGTCTACTGTTTATATCCCGGCCAAAGCTATTAATAGAACTGTCCAACATGTTTATGACATGACACAACTTTTGCTCCCACAAATTAATTTTAGGGCACAGCCACACTCTTCCTCCATCTGTATCTCATCACTGCGAGTGTATTGGCTTTAAGCTATGCTTTAAAAATTGAGATAGAAGGGAGAAACATATTGGGGAAGGAAAGGTAACAGGCAACACTTAATGGGTGAAAGTGTGTATATTTTCAGGGCAACGTACGATATTATTTCTTATCTTTGGACAAACGTGATGTTCAACCAATGGTCGATTTCCCCCAAAACACTTTTTCCGTTTTCTCGTTCTCTTTGCTCTTTTTTCACTCTATTTTGATCCCTTTCCGCATCAGTCTCTTGCTCTTTCTCTAGCCAGCCTTGTTGCGATTTCCATAACTATAAATATCGATTACCTTTGCTGCCAGGCATCGCCCTCGAGTGCTTAAAGCTGCTACACAGACGTAACGAAGTATAGACTTCCACACATACATACATACATGCACATAGTTATGCAGAGACACACACGCATACAGCGCCACCTCAATGGAAAACAACTTGAGGCTGTCATTGTTTTCTTCCTCCTTCTGTGAATTCGTCTTTTCCGTCTTCCTCTTTGGCTTCATCCCCTCTATTCTATGTCTCTAAGTCTGTTTTTTTTCTTCCCCTTTCTCCAGCGTCTTCATCGTGTCGTATCTTTGACGGTTTTATGTTTTAGATATTGCTTTTTCTCCTTTGCTCCGCTTACAATTTTACCTGCCTTATTTTTCTCTTTGACAAATAAATTGACATGCTACATTGCGATAGCGACGAATAAGATACGTATACATGGATACACATGCACACATTGAGTATTATTATTAACACACATAGAACCCTACCAGCACAAGAAAATGGAGAGCGGCATCAACATTTTCGGGTTGGAAAGGTAAATTCTTTAATGTTCTCATACCCTTACTGGGAATGATGGAAGAAGAAACTTGTAACGATCTCTGGTTAGAAACTCTCGCACGCAAAAATATATTGTAATGATTGAAGAAGCCAGGGGTTGAGGAATCCTCAAATACCAGTATACCTCACATTCCGTTAGAGTATCGGAAACTGCAGAGAACGGCAACAATTTCGAAACTTGTATCGACATCGACTCAGTTTTGAGGCGACATTTGAAGGTTGCTCCGACAATGATGGTGCGTGGGTCCCGTCCCGTCCCGTCCCGTCCCGCCATCCGGAATCCGGAATCCACCTCCGATCCGCACTTGCCATCCTTCCACCTACCTTTCCCCTTCCATGCACACCTGCCTTTTGCCTCTGCCCTCTTCCCCGCACCACATTCCGACGGAGCTCTCTCTTCCGCAACGAAAACAATGAAATGTCAGGCACGTACGAAAGGAATTCGTTTACTTCGACTGTTTTCCTTCCTTTTACTCTCATTCATGCTGTCTCGTTCTATCCTTTTACAACTTTCTATTGCTCTCTCTTGCTCCAAGCGTTTTTTTTTTTCTGTGTCGACTAGCTTGGCGAATTTGACGTGCAACGTGAATGTGGACGGCATGAAAGAAAATAAATATGCCACAATATGTTAACGACAAGTCTGCCTCGGCCCCTGGCCTGCCTACCTACGCACCCACCTCTCTCTGTGGCCACACCCCACCGCACTGCTCACCGTTCACATTAGCACTTTGTGGGGTGGGCGGGCGCCTGCTTCGCCTGCTTTGGGCTAGGTGAACTACGTGCCATGCTATGCTTTTGGCGCTCACTGTAAATAAATATTATTTAAGCGACACTAAAAAATTGTATTCGATTATTCACCAAATGCTAAGATAAATGAATGCCTCAGGGGGACCTGGGCTGGCCCTGTACACTGGGTAGTGGGAGCTTACCACGAATTATGTGCAATAAATGGAATGTGGCAGCATAAATCATTATAGCAGATATAGCTTCTGACTGTCTCTACAGATTCGTGTGTGTGCGTGTGTTGGTGTGGTGTGTCTCATCCCTTTTTGTGGTGCTATTTGGTGTCGCCGAAAAGTATGCAATCATTTTTCAATAAGCTCTATTAGCTTGTCAGTGAACAAATGTCATTTGCGTAGGCGCTTGTAATGAACATACTCATACAGATGCATATGTGTGTGTGTGTGTATCTGTGTGGGTTTTTTGAGCGTATTCATGTGTGGGTAGATCAACCCATATCCATTGCCGTCAATAGAAAAAATATTCAAAAATTGACTTGGTTGTGGAATGGCCTGCGGGTGTTTTTGTGTGTGGCTTTCCTTGTATTCGTAATATGATCATTGGACTGTTATTGGGAAGCATTTTTTGGGTGACGTTCTCACACTGCTTTCTCAGACAATGATTGAGAATTTAGGCACTGGGCAAGCTAATATTTAGGTTCAATTTGGATAAACTTATCGAATCCGTTTAGAAATTTATGTTTGAACTGTAGCCAAAAAAAATGTGTTCTTTGAGCTTCTCATAAGTAGTCTAATTTCTCATAATATGAACGGAAGATGAAAGGCTGTTGCAGGATGCTATCCTGTCAATGAAATAACCAAATTAGCTAGAAATCCAAAAGCTTTCCCATCGAAAACGTATCCATGAACAGCTTCACATGGTTCTCCGTTAAGTGTACGCTCTGACAAATTGCAATCACTACTCGTCCGTGAGTTTATCTGTGTACCGAAGCGGCGAATGCAGTTGCCAATTACCCAAAAACCACGGGCACTAATAAGTTTGCCAATAAAGTCGGACTCCACAACCTGTAGGCCTGTGAGCGAACAGAGAAGCGAAGACCGACCATAATAACAAGTTAATGGTGTCCACATGTAAGCTGTATCCTGTATACAGTATGGTCCTGGTTCTGGTCCCTTCGCTCTTGGTAATAACTTTATTAATTACGCCTCCGGACTCCAAGTGGGACACTCGGAAAAAGAAAGGAAACGCCTCGAAGGCCTCGAAGTCTGGACAACAGCTGGTCAGATCTGGGGTTTTTGTGTGTGCCTTATTAATTTATTCCATTTCCCCTTTTTACGACCTCTCCAAGTGAATTAGTTGCTGAAAGTCCTTTAAGCACTTTCCCTGCCGCTTTATTTGCATTTCAGAATCTCGACGAAAATTTAAAGTTAATTTTTCTCCCCCAGCTTTCAGCGTTTCTATTCTATTTTATAAATCTTTTGTCAGCTATACGATTGGAGTTTCTATCAGAGCACACACGCCCAGTGAACCATACAAAAAAATACACGAAAATCCATCAAAAATCAATGTGTTTTGTATACTCTACTCTGAAAACACTTGGTGGAAGTATGCGCTGTCGCATAAAATATTTTCATTTTACGTAATCGAATGCCCAACAAAATGAGTTGATTTACCTGTTTCCCGTATGGGTTCTGTTTGTTATTTGGATAATACTTCATAAATGTTCGTAAATACTTAATTTAAATGAATTTTTAGTTAATTGAATGATTAGCCTAACCGTTTTTTTTCTATAATTTTCCTTTGATAATTAAAAACGGTTGTTACCTATGGCTGACCTTCTCTGCGGTAATATTTAATTTTTTGCCATAATTTATGGCCGTTGGCCTTTGTGTGTTTGCCAGCAGTTTACAATCGGAAATTATTTAATATGTCCATACAATTATAGGCAACGTATTAAATTCTCCACGTTTGTTTCATTATTGTATGATTTATGAGATTCATTATTGTTTTATTCGTTTTGCGCTAATTGAAAAGCAATCATGCCGAAAGTCAAGTTCATAAATTAAAAATGAGGGAGCGTTTTAATGGGATATATTCTTACTCGTATTAAAGATGAGTTGAAAATGTATCAAGTTTTGTTGACAAACCTTTCGAAAAGGCACTGAAAGGAGTCTCTGGATAGAAATCAGTAAATATCTCGGCATAAATCACTGACAATTCCGCTTAAGAGCTGGCGCCTCATCAAAGACCACCGACTGTTGCTTAAGCTCTGGGTCTGGTCCTCTAAGGCCGCCTACTCGCTGCCTAAGCGCCTCCCAGATGGTTCACATATGGCAACTATTTGGCCGCAAATTGGTATAAATGATGGTGGATTAAGCCAAATGCTCACCATAAATAAGAATTCCAAATGTAGAGGGAATGGTTAATGAAGGAAGAAGAACCTAACCGATTGGGGCAATACTCTATTAGCCGAGGTAAAGTTAAAGATAGTTAAGGACTCAAACGTTTTATATTAAACATAGTTATGACTGTAATTGTCTGTTATATATATATACCTGATTATCCAAAAGCCATTATACCCTTGTTTAACTAGAGTATTCGCACACCCAAGGCGAAAAATTCCCTCGAGGAAGGCCGGGCAAAGCGGACGAAGCCAAAACGCAGAAAAGTAGGCAATGATTTTTATTAATTGATAAGCATTTGCAACAAGTTGCACATACAGACACACAAGCATACGTAGTGGCATACACTGTACACACTCAGAAAAATACAGTCAAACAGACGGACAGTCAGGCAATGTGTATTCAAGTCAGACGCAGCGCAAAGTCCTTTTCCCTGAATACGTTTCATATTTGAGGTGGGATTTATCATATCAGATCATCGCCATGCGATAAGCCCCATGAGGACTTTGAGAAAAAACTAGAACATAAATCTAAAAGAGAAAGAAATTGGGGGAAAAAGAGGAAGCCGAGAGCAATGGGGGAAAAGGAGAACAGGTCTCATAGAAAGACTACATCAAAGGAAACAGAACTCATGGTTTTCAATGCATATTTAAAAGTGTACTACAAAAACGATTTAAAAGACTTCCTCTTCTTAAATTGTCAGAATTAAATGCTGCCAGAGAAAATATTCATGCAATTAGTTCGATTAATTTTCGTGCAGACCTAAAACGAAGATAATTAATAATATTTGCCAACTAATTATTAGGAAAATTTTCAACTCAAACTTATTTGAAGATCCAATAAGAAGAGGAATGGGAGGAAAATGGCAAAGAACATTTTACAGCAAAAAAGTGCATTCTGCAACTTTTTTCTATATGAAAAAAAAAAAAAATACAAATATTTATTTCCCTTCCGCTTCCTGTTTCTTCAAACTTTTTATTTTTCTTTGAGCCCTGTGCTTCTGCATAAAGTTTGCGCTTTTCTTGGGCAATAAAACTGGGAGTGGGGGTAGAGTGGAGAGAAGGCTGGTTAGAGCCAAGAAAAATGTGCACTTGTCAGCAAAAGAAAAGCGCAAAAGCACGAAAGAAAAGAAAGAAAATCAGGGCAAGGGAACGAAACCAAGAATTCTGCTGGACCCAAACCAAACAAAACTGCAGTCGAAATCATTAAAAAAATGGTAGCGTAATTGATAAAGGAAATGCGGGTGGAATGGGGGGTCTGGAAAATGGTGGAACGAATGGGAAGAATACGAAGAAGTATGAGGTTGAGAAGCCTCAAGTTTATTGCAATGACATCGTTAAAAGTCTACCAAAGTACGAGTACACTTCTCCTAGTGGTCTCTCACTCTTCGGGGTCCTCATTTTCCTGAAAGAATTCGCTTTCTCTTTGAGCAGCTCTCTTTCAAGTGACTATTCAGATGCCGAATTAGTGGCCACAAATTGGCTCGACTCTCGCACTTAAAAGAGCAAAGACAGTGGAGAGGGCGCAAAGATTCATTGCAGCAGATGGGAGATTAAGGAATGTGTGGTTAACTGTTAGCCATATTTTCCCCACTGCCAAAGAACCACCCTCATACCATTTAACAGCCGTTGGGAAAACTTCTTGTAAAATGCAAATGAGGGAAATATTTTTCTCCTTTTTGTCTGCAGCCATTTGAGTTATTTGAACCAACTAAAATGCCATTCTGTGTGTATTTCCCTGGGAAACAAAGGGCAGCCAGGGGCAGCCCGAGAGAAGAGTCAAGCAGAACTGACCTCCCTCCCCACAACCTTTTCCACGGTACTTAAACCAAACTAACAAAAAGTTCGCTTTATTTTGCTCTTCTATTTGACTTGGCTTCTCTCATTCTCTGAGAGAAAAGCGTTGGGACGGGGAGGGAGGGGGTACAGCGTGAATTGGGGGATATCCTTCGTTGCATAAGGCATTTGCATAAGTTGCTGTTAACCTTTGCCAACCCACTTGCTTCTTTTCGCTTCTGAGTGAAATTGTTATACCCGTTATTTTGAGAATAGAGGGTATATTGTAGCCTCGTAGATTACCAGAGGTAGACATCTGCAGCCATAGAACCAGAGGTATCTTCTATTCGTGCTATCATCAAAAGCTTTCCTTCAATTTTGTTTTCCCATTTCGTGGACCACAGTCTGTCGAAAATGAAATGAAATAAAATGGATAACGGAAAACTCTATGGAGGAAAAATATTTAGTTTTTAACTTGGCTGCGGGCTTTCTACATACATATATCTACACCAATATACTAACAAAGACTATAGTTCAAATATACGAAATTTCCCCAAAGAGAGGCAAAATTTCGACAAATAAATCAATACAATTTTTGCCTTCTTCGGGGTCCTGCCCTTGGGGGGAAAACAATCAAAATCAATTGAAGAAATATACTGTTTTTTTTTTTTGAGGGTGTATCGTATATATTATATACATATCTGGGGTATTTGGAGTGCCGGCAGCCAGACACTGCCACGCCCATCATTACCAAAGCGTATGTCTAGGAGGGAGTGTATTAAATTAAAGGCCAAATTGATATTTGTCCCAATGGGAAAATACAACAAACAAAATTAGAAAGAAAGTTCTTAAAGTTTTGTGCAACCGGCAGAAGATGCCTTTTTTGGATCTATCCTGGATTCATCCATAAACCGAATCCAGATACAAAAGTTTTGGCTTAATTAAACATATAATAATAGCTTTAATTGTACTTGCGGACTGTGGACACTTTAACGATACAACAGACTGGAAGAAGTCGGGAAGGAAAAGTTTTATGCTCTTCCGTTGATAAGATAAAATTTCCCCCATGGACTTGTGCTGTTCACGCCATGTCAATGCCAAGTTCAAGTAGTCATCGCCCTCTAAGAAAGGGTGAACAGTAATAAAACAATGGGTCTCTGTGGAGAGCCAGCCAACACATACATACATCTATATGATGTACATGTATGTATGCACAAAGAGGAAAAACTTTTGCTTAGTTCTATGTGTTCAGATTATTTTTTGCTGCTGTTTGCACTTTATTACATTTTGACAAACGGAAAATAAGTTTTCCTTCCTGCCAACACTTTTCCTCTCAACTGACACATGAATATCCCCTTAAATGGGGGGCAGTGGCGAATGGCCAGCAGTTGATTGTTGTTTGGCCAAAATGATGTTGTTCTTAGGGAGTGAAAACAACAAGTGCAAAGATCATAAAGTAAACCAAAGAACTTTACTCTAGCAGCCTCCCAGATGGGCAGTACATTTTTAGCACTCCAAACGAGTCTATAAAGTTTCACAGTCTGTGGGCGCCGTCATCCCGTCATCCCATCATCCCATCATCCGGTTCCGGTTTGAGTTTAATTTTCTGGCTTATTTTCGTGCTCATTTTTTGGGGAGGAAATCAATAACTGAATTTATTATTCAACAGCAAACAGGAAGCACAAAATCAACTCAAGTTCCAGACACAGGCCCCTCTCAAGGCCATCGTTTGGGCCAAGGTTGCTACAAATTAAAATTATAAAAAGAAATCAAGAATATACTCGCACACTGAAATTCATACTTGAGCAGCGCTCGAGTATACCTGCTTGTGGGTATATTCGGTGAGTGTTCGATGGGTAGGGGCGACCTCAAAGTCACGCGATTGTGCCTCAAAGCCAGGAGAGGAGTGCCTTGACTCGGCTGACTTTTTGAGTGCGTTTTCCATTTAATTACTGTTTTCTGACTGCTGCTTTTCCACTGCCCTGCCCTCCCTCTGTGTCCTAGAAGTAGGAGTGTATTTGCAACTGGGTGGCGGGGGTACTTAGGCCATCAAATGTGACATAATGGGCTTGTTAAAGTCGTACTGTCTATTGATTGGTAACCAATTTGTATCATTTATTCACTTATGTAGTCGTATGGAATGGGACTTGATCTCTTGGAAAAGTGATTTGTTTGGGAAATCGATCCATCCCTTGGACTTGCTGGAACCAAGTCTTCCTCATTTGGGACCCATAAATGATGCTAACTAAATGAGATTTTCAGTTTGAGATACTCCTGCGGAGATGTGCCCCTAATTGACTTTGTAATGAGCTTCCTTCTATGGCTTGTGAGGGCCAAGAGCGAGGTCCATTAGCTGCACTTACCTCTGGACATATAGACAATCAAAGTTGGAGCCGCAGTCGAATGCCGAAAAGGAGTCTGGGAGTCAGTCATTATGAGGTTGGGATACCATAATATCCAAACACATCCTTCCTGCTTCGCTGAACCCCACTCTGGTTCAACTCCAGGATCTGGTGCCACGAATAGTTTGGGCCTTCTCCCGTTTGCATATTTTTGTCATTTTATTTTTTGGTGAATATGTATATTTTTCTTCGTGGCACAGAGTAGGACAGAGTGAGAGGGAGTGAGAGAGGGAGAGAGAGAAGAGGAGCGAGGGATTCGAGTCATGTGTGGCAGACATGCATAATTCAAAACGTGGCTGGGAGAATTTTTGCCCTACCCTGGGTGTAGTATGGGTGTCGACGTGTCAGTAAGTGTGTGTGTGTGTGTGTGTGTCTGTTAGCCACTTTTTATGTTGGTAATTCGACTATGGGGACATGTCTGAGTGTCCTTGCGTCCTTGCTGCCTCATGTCTGTGTGTGTGTTGTGTGCTAACGCAATTTTCGTATAAAAGCTGGCCAAAAAAGAGAGGAACAAAATTCCACCAACATCACCACCGCCACCACCAACCGCCTTCGCCTTCTGTTTGACATATTTTTCACACACAACGTCTGCTTGTTAAATTGTTGGCGGCAATTTTGAGGTTAGCGTGACAAACACAAGCACACTAGCGCGCACGCATGCACAGACATGTATGTATGTGTGTGTGCTTGCAAGGACATGGTGGCAGTGCAGTGCAACCAGCTTGATGTTTGTCAAGTTCTTCGGGGCGATACGAGTCCGCGACTATAGTGGCTGTTGCAGGCATGCCATGCCATGCCCCCGTGGCACAGCAGTCACAGTTTGCTGCTCTTTCGCTTCTTATTTCTCTCACATTTGCACTTTGCTGTATGGCCAGAGGAATGATAATATCCTCATTGTCATTGTCATATAATCCGATCAAGAATATATGCTTGTTTGATATCAAAGGATGTACTTTAAGATACCTAAGGATATCAATGGAATGGGATTTAATCAGCCTAAGAATGGAATGAATAACTTTTCAAACTGCTTGTAACCCATTTCATAAAGTTGCCTCTATACCCTCTCTAAGGGCATTGAAAAAATGTGCAAATGAAAATTGAAATTAAACCCTTTCCATGAACACTCTTTTCCCTGTTGCCTGTTCATCTCACACCATTTTTTAATGGACTTTAACCCACGTCTGACAGTGTTTGTAAATATGCAAAGTTCGTTTTTATCTTTGCACATTTCTCTCTGACGTTTTCCATACTGTGGCACGCGAACGGGAGAAGAAGAACGAGAGAAATAAACAGGCAGAGCGAAGGAGAACTGAATTGAGAATCGCTTGCATGTTTAGCACTTGACGGCTTAATGGCGAACAATTTGGGTTAAGACAAAAGGCAACGCCCCTTTGCCGACTCAGCTGGACGACGGCACCTACCGTGGATTAAGGGATGAGGAAGACGCCACTGGAAGGGCTTAAACAAGGACATTTCAATTATTGTAAGAGGCTTTAAGCGAGGCCTTTTATGGCTCACCAAGTAATGGAATTTTAAATTTCAAATTAAAGCTGAAACAAATGCATTCCGTAATTGATTTCTTCACAGCGCAATGCATTCGAAAAGACGAAAATCTTATTTATAAGCTCGCATTCAAAAAATAATTGTTTTAACTGAAACCGTAATTCGCAACATAAACAACTCGCCCTGAGCTCAGTACAACAGTTGAAGCGTCGACAGAAGGGACAGCACAGGACCAGACAGGATACGGACATGACTCAGTGTTGTCCAGTGTCCGCTGCCCACTCAACCAATAGCCAGGAGGCAAACAGAACCGATAGAGCTTATGGTGGGGGGGCTTTGGGTGGGGCTTAACAAACATGCAGCTGCCAACAATTTATTGGCCGGACAATGACAACGACAAAGTCCGAGCAGGACAATTATCATTGAAAATATATGTACATACATACTCGTACATCCAGCAAAATGAGGGATTGCCGGAAGTGGAGGGGAAGTGCCAAAGGAGTGCTTAAGCCACTCATTCGAACACATTTTTATTTGTTGAAACAATGTTCGATTCCCACATGTATGTTTTATCGGTTAATAAGGTTACAGCGAGCAAATCCAGCATGAATTTAATGTACATACAAAATTAATTCCTGAACATTAAAATATTTTTATTTTTATCTTTGCCTTTGCTATTTCTTGGATATTTTGTTTCCTATATTTTATTAATATTTCGCCCCCAAGCTGAGCAGCTCGATTTCCACCCACAATTCAAGCTGAAGCTCTGCTATTCCCTGCCTTCCATTAATACTGCGCTGCTCGTACTACCCGCCGCCAGCAAAGTTTTTCCTCAGATACTTTTGTGGAAAACAGTTTCGGTTAAAGTTCAACTAGTTGCGAGAGAGAGAAAGAGAGAGGGGGAGAGAGAGCTCTACCCTTGCAGTCCTGGAGTTGCAAAGTGCATTAGACGCAAAGTAATCGATATGTAGGGGGTGGGGTGGATGGCATCGGAAGGATACCAGCGTCTTACGGCTGCTTAAAGCTTTCAATCAAGAGATGTGTTTGAGTTATCGTTCCTTTTTTGCGGTCGCTGTTTATCCCACGTTAAGTTTACATTAATGCGACTTATCAGTTTACCCAAATTGAAATGTTTGCACTTGACTGATTCTGAGCTCGCTTCCTTCCGGTTTTGTTTGCTCTGTCTTCTCCTTTCTTGTGTCTCCATATATACACACACATAGTATATATGTGCCTATGCCTATCGAATTTGCTTACTTACTTATTTAGGTAGCACTGCTAATGGCACATAAGAAAGGACCATGTGGAGCTGTTCGTATTTGTATTCGTATTCGTGCGCGTATGGCGTGCACGCCATCTCACTAGCTGTTTTAATGCCAGGGTTAGGTAAACACTTGCGAAATGAATTAACTTTAAGCCGCAAAATTTGTGCTCTTGTGTGTGCCAGTGCTCGGTGTGGGTGTGGGTGTGCGAGTGTGCACACATAAATGCTCGTAATTGTTTATTTACATAACTTGACATAAGATTAAAGACGCTTTTGATTAACGATGCGAGAGCCGACAGACTCTTGAAATTAAATTGCAAACATTAAATCGTTGACAGCCAGCCGCAGAAGATGCCAAACATTTGTCAACGAATCGAGTGCGAAATCAAAACTCACAGCAGAGTCCCAAAATATGTAGCTCTTAACTAGTTTCTATTTTAGTTAATATGTATATATATTTCAAGTCAAGTTTTTCTGTCTCCATTATCGATTTTAAATTTAATTCATGCGGAAAACTGTTATTCAAATACTTTTTTCAATTTTTCAATTAATGTGAAACGTTTTGGAATAAAGCAAATTTGCCTGTTTCAACCATATTCATTGTGCCCTTAGGCATTTCTGAAGGGGATTTACGCGAAAAAAAAGCCAAAAAGTCAACGCAGATATAGAAAGAAAGAACCAAAAAGGAAAATGAAAGTGAAAGTGGGCAGAGAAAGAGAGAGAGAGAGAGAGAGAGAAGGCTGGGAATTAGGGCAAAGCCGAAGTAAGCCATAATTTAATATATTGACACAAAGCTTTGTGGTAAGACGTGTCTTTGCACCAACATAATCCCCAATATTGTATATTGACAGCTGTCAAAGGAGCCACTTCCCGTCTCCACCAAGCAGATATGCGTACGCAAAAAACAAGAAAAAGACCAAGAGAAAAACTCAAAGGAAAAAGTAAGTTTTTGGCTTAGTGCGCAACTATGCGGAAAAGATTTGCTCTTAGTTCAAGTTTAGCATGGGAAAATGTTGATGGAAACGTACCAGTATGTAGGTTTAGACGCTGCAGCATTGGTTGGCGCACAACTCAACGAAGAATGTAGCCGAAAGTGTGGGTAATACGGAAATACCTTAAAGGTAAACAAAAAAAAACTACTCTAATGTAGGGTTCTCAGAGAAATTCGAGTCTTATTTAAAGATTGAACTCCCATTGATACTGTTTATTCAGATCCATTATTAGATAGATGGATTTGTGTGTGTTGTAGAAATCATGTTTTATGGATCGTGCCCATGGGACTTGTTGACCAAGTCCATGGCTTTGGCCATCAGCACCGAGGCATTTTGGAATACGTCCAAGTTCCTTCGGTTCACCTCCGGTTCCAGTACCGATTCCAGTACCGGTTCCAGTACCGGTTCCGATAAAGTAAGAGGATTAAACTGTTCCCGTTCGGGTCTTCTGTTCTCTTTGGGATTTTGGCAGTAGGTCAGAGTATCCATATCCAAGGATCGACGTGTTCGGGTCGTTCGGCCCGAGTGGTTTTCCGCGTCCCGTAGGGATGTGGAGGAGACAAACCATTCCAGATTGGTCAGCGATTGCGAAGCATGGATCGGACTGATGATATCCGGCAGGGAATTCATTGGCAGGCTGGTACCCGACATGGACGTGGCAGCCTCCAACGAATTGGATCGCACCAAACGCTTTGGGGACACGGTCTGCGCCGTGAGCTCCTTGACCCGATCCGCATAGCGGAGGGTGTTCAGTGTGTGCTCCACGCAGCGCAGACCCGGCGAGATCGTCGCTATCATGCAGGTCTTTACCTTCTTTCCGATGAAGGAGTCGCGCAGCACCTGGGTTAGCTTGCAGCCGCGAAATGGAATGTGGGCCGCTTGGCGACCCAGGGCCCTGATGCACTCCTTGAGCACCAGCAGGGACTTGTTGATCTCGGCGCCTTCCAGGCGGGTCCTGCGATCCGCACTGGAGTTGTCCGCCCCCCGCTCGTTCCCCGCCAGATCGATCAGCGATAGCTTTCCATGCAGACGGTACGTCTCGACGGTACGCAGAACAATCTGGAATATGGCGTGGGAGCGAGAGGACTTGGAGTTGGCCGAGGTCTGGCCCGAGGTGCGTGCACAGTTGCCCAGCTCTAGAAGCGCCAGGACATCGGCGGTGCTGCACGCTGGCCTCTCGGCGAGACCCACCACCTGGACCTGCTGGTGGCCATCCTCGAGGACGCGAAGCTGCTCCTTGCCCGGTGTCAACAGGTCGTAGATCCGCGATCCGTAGATCTCGAAAAAGCTGCAGGCCACCTTCAGTCCCAGGCTGGCATTCGACGGCTCCTGCAAAGTGCTGAACACATCGGCGGCCGCCCTCGCATAGATGCCGTCCATTCCGTTCTGCTGCTTTCCCGTGAACTCTCCCCCCATGGTGTGGGTCTTGCCGCTCCCGGTCTGGCCGTAAGCGAAGCACGTGGCCATTCCGCCTTCGAAGATGTGCCGGATCAGGGGGCGGGCAGTGTAGTTGTAGACGGTGGCGTTCGAGCAGGCCTCGTCGAAGGTATAGTCGAAGCGGAAGTTGTGGTTCTCAAGGAATCGCACAAGGTTCACGTGCCGGCGCGGCGAGTGCGCCACCAGCATGTCCGCACGGGGCATGCTGATCACGTCCAGCTCGCGCTCGGCCAGCTCCTTCCGGCTAAGGGGGCGCTTTCGCACACACACCACGATACCGTGCCGCTTGAGGGGTCCCGGAAAGCCCAGATCCTCCAGCGGCCGGCTCTCCATCTGCATTCGATAAAAGCGAATCATCCTGGCAGTGTCCCAGTTGGAGTCACATCGATCAGATCCGCCCCGAACTTCCCGCTGCTGATGCCGCTCCTGCCGGCTGGGCGACCGCTGCCTGGGCGTGGCACTTCCCACCTTCAGACGGCGCATGGAAATCGGTGAGCTGCCAGCCGGCAGACGTTGCATCAGGATGTTCCACATTCTGGTAGCGCTCACTGTGGTAGCTCTGGGCGGAATGGACACCATTCCTGTTCCTGTTCCTGCCATGTGCCCTTTTCGCTGTACCGCAAAGATATCCGGATTCAATTCGATAATCTGGCTCAGTGCAATCTCCTTGCCTCGCGTACAATCGCCCTCGGGCCACTCCACGGTCACAGAGTTGTTGATGCCGCCATCCAGCTTGATGATACTCGCCTGATGGACCCGTCCATCCGTACGGCGTACGAGCACCTTCTGCGTTATAGAGAGCACATCCATGTGGCCGCCAGAAGAGATTCCGAATGGGATGAGATGCACGATATGTTTCTGGCTTGGTCTGTGATTTCTACAACAGAATTTTATATGTGAGTATACTGCTAATTTAATAAAAACTATGGAACATTTAAATTTTTTAGGAATGGAGGTGTTTCGAATATTTTAAAAACGGATACGACTAACATTTCGATAGAGTGTTGATGAAGGAAAAAGGCCACCCCACAACTTGTTATACTCACCCTCACCTTTACCTTCAACATTCTGTCTGTTTGTGACAGATTGTTGTTTCCATGTTTCCGGATGGTTCTGTTTAATTAAGTTCGCTATAAGGTGACCACCTGATGTGGCAAATTGAGTGACAAATAAGTCTCAATGCTGATTAGGACGTTCTATAACTTAAGACCTTGTAAGACAATGGCAAATATATGTAAGATAGGAAATATGGGCTAAGTGGTGGAATCTTTTACGATACCGAGATTGTTTAAGCTATTTGTTCAATTTGAGGGCAAACAAGACAGCTGACAGCCACAATAACCAAATCAACAATGCGCCACCACTGCCACTGCCATTCGTTGGGGTGCTGTTTGCACAGCGATTGGTGTGGTGCGGTGCGATGGGGGGTGGGGTGGCTTTTGGCCATGTTCAACACGAAATGAAATGTAGTATTCTTTTAGGCACACACACACACACATACAGTGGTAGAGATAGAGTGGGAACAAGATACAGATACGTTTGCATAAGCCGAGACGAAACGTGTGTAACGTACCAAATTGTTATTTATTTTTTGAAGTGCTTGCACTTCGCTCTATCTCTCTCTCTCCCTCTCTGTCTCTCTCTTGCTCTCTGTATTCCCTGTCTCATTTCGGGGAAGGTGTAACTGTGGCACAAAGCGTGCGTCTATCTGTTTCTGCCACTGCCAGTGTGCGTAGGCACGAATACATACATATACACATACAGATGTACGTGCAACTTGTTTCAGTCGTCTTCACTGGCATCTTGTTTGCTATTTGGCGTCACACTTTGCCAAATTTACCGTGTAATTATCAGCAAAAAAGAAACTACGAAAGAGGCAAAAGCCAGGCTTTAGGCCAGAGCTCCAGCCTATAATGCAACAATAAATGGTCAAATAAGGTACGAGTAGCACCTCTGGTTGCCGTCTGATATGCAAATTTTCATCGGGTTTCCATGTCCGACTGACTGCGCTCCGGGCTAGTTCTATTTGCCCTGGCCCCGGGCACTGGCATATTTGTTTAGCTAGCGGCAATCCGGACCGTCGCTCCACAGCCAGACAGTTTGTGGAATTTCATTTCCATTTTTAGCTACCAATTTTGCATTTGCTTGCATCTGCCGCACGTAAGCTCCATATTTGCACCGTGTCCGCCCCAAAACTGAAATTGTAAAACGAACTAATAAAGCAATTGGAATGTGGGGAATATTTGCAAGTTTTTACTAGAAAATGAAATTTCAAATAAATCTGCGCAAAATTTTATTCCCATTTAAAAGTTTGTATCTTTCAGGCAGTCAGTGGCAACGCATAATGGGGCACATTTTAATTGGTGCTCTGGCTTGATGTTCTAGCCGTAGAATATATTCAGTGGGAATTTTAAACTAAAATTTGACTTGTCAGATATTTAATGAAAGTCAGAAATTAAACAATTTTTAGTGCTGTGTTTAAGGGGAAATGTGGGATTTCTGTTGGTCCAACCATGAACCTGTGCGTTTTTAGCCTTTGTAGTCCTCCTTCTAAGAACCTCTTGCTGTTAAGTTATTAATTTATGCTATTTGTATATTCAAAATCTATTAGCAGTTGGAAAAAAAAGCAATTAAATAATAGCATAGCTATAGCTGACGGCAACAATGTAATCAAATAAAATAGCATGGCCATCAGCATGGCTTAAATGGTGTTCGGTGGCATAATCAAATTGAGCAATTTTGACATTTCTGCTAATCCCCTTATATGATCCGCATGCAATCAGACCACGCGCTAATCCTTTGTCATTTCCATTTAATTATGCCGCCAGAAATTGGAAAAGCTAGAAAATAAATGAATTGCATAAAAAATGCATTGAATAACAATCAAACAGTGGATTAATCTAGGGATATGTACTATGACTTTGTTGAGTTGAGCATCAGGATTTTATTCTGTTTAATTGTCCTTGTGTAATGTTGATTGTAGATTTTTCGGGGATTTGTGAATTGACTTGTAATAAAATATTAATTTTCCTTATAAAACAGCATTCGAAACTTTCCAACGATGTGGCGCTCGAACCAGGTTTCCGGTGCCTTTGGACACTGATCCTCCCAAAAGTAGTTCAAAGTCTCACACATTATGTGCTTGGCCTTCTTCAGTATCATATTTGAATCAATAACATCGATTTCATTTTTCGGTTCGGTCATCTTCCAGACGATGGAAATGCAGAAGATCACAGCGGCGCACCCCAAAAGAATGTGGAATCCGTTTGAGAACATTTTTAGAATATTCCTGTTGCTCGGTTGAAATCTAAACTCAACTGAATTCTCTATGATAGTTTGATTTAAATTCAATAGGAGACCGAATGTCTGGAGTTGATTGAACCCTAAAAACATATGGCTTAGCTTTGGGGCAGGGGTGGCTTGACAAGTCCTCCAGTGGTTGCTCCCATTTCCTCAATTTCGATTGGGGAGCACTTCAACTGCAGTACAATACCATATCGAGACGAAGAATGGAAAAACTGGTGTATGTATAGTTGAGAAACGAGAAACAATAAGAAAGCAACGCCACTCTGCCTCCCATTCAGCCAGGACACACACAAAGCCGCAACGAGTCCCTGGTTGAAGTGATTTCCGTTGTACGAGTCATCAGAACAGAACAGTCCAACAAGTGCTCGGAGCGTTGGTGCATTCAATGGAGTGCACTCTCCGCAAAAGGAACACTTGAACTGCAGAAAGAAAAGACGCACAATACAATGCAGATGTCGAGGGGCTTTGTTTGAATATTGAGTTCTGCATTTGCCGGGATTCGCCGGGCAAATATAACCAAGGCTTTATATGCCCCATTTCACATAATAATAAAAAACAATAAAGCAAATTGCTGTTGGTTCTGTTCTATTTTGGTTTATTTTAAACGGCTGAAACATATGCGGATAAACAGCCTTCAAAGCTGGAAAGTGTGTTGCGGATGGAAGCTGCAATGGAATACAAATTTAGCTTGGCTTAAACACCAATACGAATATGAATGTCTTACATGTCCTCGCTGGCCTGACACAACGACTCCACGAGTCGCGTCAGCGGTAGATCTCCCATGCAGATCTTATAGACAGTTGTGAATAGTGGAAATCTGTCAACAAGGAGGTGAAACTCATCACAAAATGACAATAAAAGGTTCGCGCACGCACTTATCCACCAGTCCCTTTTTCTTGAGTATAATGTGAACCAATTCGGCAGTGACTGGACCCAAGGGCTCGTGGCCTGATATGAGTATATGCTCGAGTTCGCTCAGAGGTTTTCCAGTTCTCACAAAGGCCTCGGCCAGCTTCCGGTTACGATTGGCTAAAGAGAACACTTCTTTAGCTTGATTTATGGTTCTGCATAAGGAAAGCAATTACCATAACAGCTAGTGACCAGATCGGATATGCCGCATGCCTCAAAGAAGGTGCCCATGCGACAGCCCGGATAGAAGACATCAACAAACTGCAGCATCTCCAGGAAGCCCCTACGAATGATGCCCGCCTTGGTGTTCTCATTCAGTTCCATGCCATCGGAGCACCCGGCAGCAAATGCAATTATGTTCTACTCGTATGGGATAATTCAAAGTCAAAGCAATTTGAGGAAGCAAACCTATTTACCCTTAGAGTAGAGCAGATCTCCACACAGTCAGCATCTTCGGTGACCACCACTCGAAACGTGGGCGACTTGAAAATGTCACGAAGCACGCGGTAGTACTTCTGATCCCGACATCCCACAGTGCCTTCGGCAAAGTTATCATTGGCTATCTCGTGGGCCAAATTGCAGCCCACCATAACGGAGCAGGAAACCTTCAACTGGCGCATGATGATCTGAGAGATCAGTATGATCTGTCCATCTTCTCCCCGCTCGAATCCTTTGATCAGAGAGACGGCATGGGCCGTGGGCTTCACCTTGCCCAACAGGGTCTTGCAGCAGCTGCTCACGAAGGTCGGGGGTATGGCAAATATCAGAATATCGGAATCCCTAGCAGCAGTCACAATATCATCCACAGCCACCTGAAAAAAGAGTTCTACGAGATCGAAGACTCTAATGGATCAACTGGATCTTACAATATTTGGTGGCAGCTCAAAGTCCGGCATGTACTTCACATTTATGTGGGTAGTGTTGATGATGTCTGTAAGCTTTCGACCGTCGACCATTTCCTCGTACACATACATGAAGACCTTCGGTTCCATTGTGTTCGACATTGCGGCCACATTCCTGCCGACATTACGGGCTATGGTCGTGGCCCAATTGCCAGATCCAATGATGCATGTCGCTATCTTATCGGCCATTCTATAATCTGGAAAGTGTACTAATTGGATTTATTACTATTGTGTTATTAAATTGATTTTAGAGTCTTAGGTATCTATGATGTCCTCGTAGTTAAGTACAAATTAAACAGTTTTGTAGTTTAATTTTTATTCAAACCCATGGGTAACCAAGCGTAAGCTTTGTTGACCTTAAAAGTGAATGCATAAATATATTTATGGATAAACGAGAGCAAATAGGGAGAGGCACACGCATATAGCACGTGGTACGCAGATTGTTACATATGCTATGTATGGTTGGTTGGCATACATATATTGATTGAGTGCTGGGCAAACAATTCATCAGTGAAGCGTTCGTGGGGTGAAAAAAAGTACGCATACGTCACGTTCGCCAAACTGTTCGGGCAAATAATTAACTGTGGCAACTGTTTCAGCCACCATCTCCCTCCGGCACTACGCAGTTCTGAACCACTGCGGCCAGTTCGTTGGCCCATCCGGATCCATGGAGATCCATGCGTTCATTCATATTTGCGGCGAAATATATATCGGGAATTTTTATAATTCTCGTATTTATTTTTTAATTACGCTGGCGTTCTCAGTAAGTGGAGAAAACTGAGGGAAATATAGTATAAATAAAAAATATGAAATTGCCAGCGTTGAAATGCCAAAGGGCGAAAGCCAAAGTGAAAGTTTCAGCGAAATCAATGTGAAAGAAAGCAAACACTTGAAAATTGTGCGCGACGCTCAGTCGCGCAGTCTGGGAACCGTAGTTTATAGTCCTGGCCGCCAATCCAATTCCAAATACTACGACTGCGAGTGCCACCCAATCCAATCCAAGCCCACCCAGCGCCATCCACTCGACTATGAAATCAAAATGGATGATGGGCAAAATGAAAATGGAATTTTTAATGAGCCGCCGCCGAGGCAAAGGCCAAACGAAGGCCCCGACTCAAAACAATGGCGAGGAGACAAAACAATGGAAACTCGTCCCTCGAATGCGAATGCGAATGGAGTGGACCAAGGTTGCTGCAGTCAAGTGGGCCGTCGCAATGGAAATGCACGGCAACACTTTAAAGAGCAGCCACACAAGCGTTCCGAAATTGTGTACGGCCATTTGCTGGTCATATCTTTAGCTGTATTTCTCGGTCGAAAATTGTATGTTCTGTTTTAGGGGGAATACTAGTTGCATTGGGAATACTTTCAAAGCAATTTCAATCCCTCATTTCAAAACCAGACACAAACATTCCAGAAGTAACTCCTATATAGTATCACAAACACTGACAGACTTTCAACATGCCGCCCAAGGAAGATGCCAAGGAAGAAAAACCGAAATACTTCACCTGGACACAGGTACGTGCGTCTTTGAGAATATAACCAACTTGGAAAGCTCATCGGTTTCGTGCTGCAGCTGCTCGTTGCCGTGTCCGTATCCTTGTGCTCCTTCTGCACGGGTTTCTGTGGTGCTTACACCTCTCCGGCCTTGCCCTCCATGAAGGGCAAGGATGGCAAGTTCCTCATCACTCCGCAGCAAGAGTCCTGGGTGGGTGGCCTCATGCCGCTGGCCTGCCTTGTGGGCGGCATTCTGGGCGGCCTACTGATCATGTATATT
This sequence comes from Drosophila obscura, assembly GCF_018151105.1. NCBI lineage: Eukaryota > Metazoa > Arthropoda > Insecta > Diptera > Drosophilidae > Drosophila > Drosophila obscura. The sequence continues at coordinate 6,581,718 of NW_024542774.1, read as the reverse complement.
GGCCGGAAGTGGACAATTATGATCACGGCTCCACCGTTCATTATTGGCTGGCTGCTGATCGGCTTTGCCACGGTTATCGGCATGGTGCTGGCGGGTCGCGCTTTCTGCGGCCTGGCCGTGGGCTTGGCCACCATGGTCCTGCCCGTCTATCTGGGCGAGACATTGCATCCAAAGGTGCGCGGAACTCTGGGATTGATGCCAACCCTGCTGGGAAACGGGGGCCTGCTGCTCTGCTACGCCTTTGGTTCCTTCCTCAACTGGTACCTTCTGGCCTTCGCTGGTGCAATTTTCTGCATTCCCTTCATCATCCTGATGCTGTTCGTGCCGGAGACACCGCGCTACCTGTTGTCGCGCGGCAAGACCGAGCAAGCCCAAAAGTCGCTCGCCTGGCTGCGTGGCAAGAACGCCGACGTCGATGGAGAGATGAAGGAGCTGGCCAGCACCCAGGGCGAGACTGCCAATGCCAAGAGCACGTACGGGGACATGTTCAAGAAGCGCAACCGCAAGCCCATTCTCATATCACTCGGCCTGATGCTGTTCCAGCAGATGAGCGGCATCAATGTGGTGATCTTCTACACTCAGCAGATCTTTTTGGACGCCGGCTCCACCATCGAGCCAGCCATTGCCACGGTCATTGTGGGCGTGGTCAACTTTGTGGCCACTCTAATAGCCACAGCTGTCATCGATCGAGTTGGACGCAAGGTGAGATCTGTGATGCCCGATTTTCTCTTAACTTTCTACTGAATTTCTTTCAGGTCCTGCTCTACATCTCCGACACGACCATGATCTTCACTTTGCTCACGCTGGCCATTTACTTTCTTGGCAAGCACAAGGGCTGGGATCTCTCCGGTGTGGGCTGGCTGCCGCTCTTGGCCGCCGGGCTATATGTGCTCGGCTTCTCCGTGGGCTTCGGACCCATTCCCTGGCTAATGATGGGCGAGATAATGCCAGCCAGTGTCCGTGCTCCGGCTGCCTCTGTGGCCACCGCTTTTAATTGGCTGTGCACCTTTATAGTCACCAAAACGTTTGTGGACATGATCTGTGAGTCTTTTCTTGCATCATGAGTGTGCTATATATGTGTTGTATAATGTGTTCTCCCTCAGCTCTGATCAATAGCTATGGCGCCTTTTCCGTATATTGTGTGTGCTGCATTATAGCCATGGTATTTGTCATTTTCTTTGTGCCCGAAACCAAGGGCAAGTCCCTGGAGCAAATCGAGGCAGAGCTGACTGGAGGGAAGGAATAGATGCCAAAAATAAATTCATATACATACACATACTTACATACCTACATATATTCAGAAAAATTTCCCATTCAGCATTAATTTCGGTTTTTATTATTTCAATGCTGCTGGAATTTTCCACCTTTTTTTGTGCTGCCAAATAAAGTAAACTTAACTCTGGCAGTTGTTTGGAATCGTCTCTGGGATGTGCACATAAAGTTTTTACCACGAGTCTTTATGCTTTTCCCGTTTCTGCACCTTACGGCGGCAGCTTGGGTTCACCTTCTTCCCACTTTTATGTGGCAGTTACTCATATGATTTTGTGGCTACAAAGTTGAGGCGTAAATAAAATTATTCCATATTTTTGCTAGCTGCAAACGTGATTCCGAGTGTCTGCGAGGCAATTGTACAAGTGTGGGAGAAGATGTGCCGAAATAGTGGCTAAACTTTTGGCTTAGACAATGTTTTCACTCTCACTTTGCTTTAACTTGAAAATAACTTACTTTTTCTCGAGCTAACACAATTAGATTGAAGTAGAACAAACTGTATGGCTCTGTTTGAGTACCGAAATCGAAGGATATATATTCTAAGGATTCTCGACAGAGCATCGTGCAACGCTTCTGCCACTGCAACTTTAATTAAAACTATATAAATCTTTTTTCTTAGAATTTCATCATATGTCAAGACTTTCGACTAACTATTTCCACCAAATGGATGTACTGGTACTCACTGCTGCTTCAGAAGGATGAAAAGAATAGAGCTACCATTAAATGGAAGGTAGGTTCTTTGGGGTATCGTCGCCGCTTTTAAAGGCATTAAATTACGCGCAAAGCAAAGTTTCGGCCAAAAGTTGGAGCCGGAGGAGTTGGCTGGATTCAAGTGGAAATCAGATACAGATGCGGATACAAAGCGAAAGCTTTTCAGAGTGGAAATGGCGAAGCCTTAGCTATATACTACTGCTGCCCAGATTGCGTGCGAAATGCAAGCGAGGAGGTCGTTCCCGGTCGTCCGATGGCAGAAAGTTGGTCGAGGAGGTGGATGATACGGCAAACTATGCAAACGGGGAGTCGGTAGAACAGTGTTCAGAGACTGCACGGCACCTCATGGCATTGACGGGTTCGGGTTTGTTTTGGGCTTGGCCCGGCCTGAATGAAATCAAGATAAACTACTCACAATATTTACTTTTAATTGGAGAAGTTCAAAGAATAAACAAATATCAAGGGAGAGAAACAGAAAGAGAAAAGATGCGGCACTAAAAAAGTTTTGTTTTCTTTACTTTACTTTCCCTGCCCCCAACCCCACGCCCTACATTGATTGAGTATAGTCTTTGAGGCTGATTAAGTAGATTTCTCCAGGATTCGAGTTCATTAAGCTCCTCAAATATGAACCAAAGTCGAATTAATATTCCAACAACATTGCCGCATCCACCCCATTTGTGTAGGAAAGTTGAAAGCAGACAGACCAGGGTCAAGGATCAGGGCAGTGGCTATGGCGCCTCTGCAGTTTGCTTTTAATGTTTCCTTTGGTTTCCATCTCTCTCTCTCCCTCCCTTTGGTTTTTTTTAATGTTTGCCTAAATGGTAATTAAAATATGCCCAGATGGTGTCTGGATGAGCTTGGCCGTTTCGTCTGTTTGCCTGTCCGTCAGCTGGGGGGGGGGGCAAACGAGTTGGCGAGTCGGGACTCTCGAGGTCAATTGCAATCAGAGAGTTCGCTCTGCCACCCCTACCCGTACTTTGTGGCGGGTAGCAAGAACGGTCAAAGTGCGAAAAGGTCAACATCAATTGCTACTTTTTCTGTTCATCCTTATCCTTATTTTCATGCTCAGCAGCTGCCTGGATAGCCTTGATAGTAGGAGTGAAAAAAATAGAGAGAAGTAAGCCCAAAGAACTTAACTTGGTTTGGTTACTCCTCAGATTGCCTTGTGGTCAATAAGAGGTCCTCTCCACAGCTCACTCGCTCAAGATAGTTTCTCACTTTACACTTTTCTCTTTATCTCTGGGAGAGTTTTCCTGTACTCCTCTCTCTCGGTTCTCTTTAAAATCTTTAGCATTATTCAGGAAATTCCTGAAATTCTCACTGTTTTCTCTATTCCATCATTTCAAGGACTTTACCGCCATTTTTTAGTAGTAATTTTGCATAAAGCAACATTCGAGAATATTCTTCTGTGGGCCATGACGGCAGTTGGGATTCAGAAACCAGCTGGGGGAACAGGGAAACTGTGTCAACACAGCCATTTGCCTTTCAAAAAACTCACCGACGTCCCCCTTTCCACACTCTCAATCTCACTCATCCTTTCCGGCCCTGCTGTTCCCGCCTACTTCTTTCCTGCTACACTGTGTGTCTCCTTTTTTGCGCAACGTTGATGGCGACATAAATAGCGCCCGCTTGGTTGATGGCTTAGTCCCACACTCCACACACCCTACACGGTGGAAATATCCAGGTAACAGCCCCCCCTGGCTCGTAAATGTAAACTTTTTCGGCTAGTTACATGTAATTATGCCATTTTGCTGGCAGAAAAGATGACAGAGGCAGCCAGCCAGTCCTTTCGTTGGATGAAAATCATCCTACCGACACCCACCAGCAGTGGTGCTGCCGCTGCTAGTGCTGCTGCTCCCTCCTCTCTTCTGATGCCTTTTCAGTTGATTGCCAATTTAATCGGCTCGCAATTTCCGCCTTGACGCACGCCTTAGCTCCATGATTAGTGGGCGTGGCCGTTTCTGTCTAATTTGCGTATCAGTGAGGATTTCTCAAAGCGGATTTCTTAGCCACGACACTCACTAGAAACGAAATGAATGAAACTCGGTGGATGGCGGAATGCTCATACGAGATATTCGCCCCCCGAATGTCGGGGGGCTTATACTCTTATATTTATTTATTTTTTCCTCTCCGACATCGTCTGACTTCTGGCATGTGTGTGTGTCCCGTCCATGGCTGTGCGGCGCAGCAGCCATAATTCAAATTCGAATACGTGCCGTGCATATGGCCGTAGAGCAGAACCGCCGGGAAATGGTGTGGCAGGCTGCAGACAGTGTCTGCAGTTAATCTTCGGCCTGAGCCAGGGAAAACGTCAATATTGCATGAGAGGATAAATATGCCAATTTTTTGTGTGTGCGCCAGATAGCACCTACAAAATAATTTTGCAGTATGCCACAAAGCGCTATGCTCAGGAATATCCTATCGATATCAAACGGATTAAGATTATATATTCTCTGAATTTGTTGAAAACGAAGAAATGCCAGAAATTACATTTTAATAAAATCATACTAATCAAACTCGATTCTTGCTGCCTCTATGGCTCACTGGCCCACTGTGCAGAAACTCTTTCATCCACTTACTGTTTGCAGGCACTGTTTTCATAACATCACGGTCACATTGCACGGCTCGGACAGCTCCATTTGCATAAATATTAAGCTAAGCAAATGTTAATCAATCAAAGCCGCAGACAACTCTTTAACCCCTTACCCTGCCATGCCCCTTCTAAATTGTTCAATTCGCTAAATGTTTGAATGAGCAAACCTATTTCTGCAATATACATACATACATACGGGTATGTACATATATGTATGTATAAATTGTTGAATATAAAAAAAAAACAGCAAAGTGGACTGCATGTGTAAGTACTGCATGAGAAAAGAGAGGAATGTTCACAAAGCACAAAAAGAGAGTGAAATGCAGCAGTATGCTCTTTTGCTCTTTATACAATGTACCTCATAGAGCACAGTGAGTATGCTTGACTCGTGCGAGTGAGTGCAACAAGCAAATGAATTGGAAATGCACTAAAAACTTTAATTTATTTACGTACCTTTATGGATATATGTACGTAGTTGCATAGCCAGTATCTAACACGTATCGATATATATCAAAATAGTATACAAATTGTACTAAATTCCAAAAATATGGTATAATCCAATTTTAGTAGTGGGTATCTAATTGGCGGATAACTAGACGCGTCGCACACTCACTTGTCCGCTCTTTGCTTTACGTTTCCTCTTTGGCACCCACGTGCATGCGTTTGCATGTTTGCTTAGTTCCCAAGAAGTCAGTTGTTAAATCGTTGGTGGCGCTTTTGAGGTTTGCTTTTGCCCGCTCATTCCCCCCGCTACCAATCCACCATTTATGGCAATGTTAGTTCCTCTCTGATGCCCTGTACTCGTTTATTAGTCGGGGTACATTGAATTCGTGCAAATACGTTTTGCAGATTGAAGAAACGGAATTACCTATCGGTGCTGGATTGTCCTAAAGTTCAGATAAATCAAGAAAGGTCTGTGGTAGCCACATGCACTCTCAAGCATAGCGCCTCCCTCTCTTCCCCCACCAACGGGGGGTATCTTATGGTCTCATTTGTGCCCATCGCGCGGGTGGAACTGTGTTTGTGTGAGCGGTTTCGGAGTTTATTCCGCTGCACCGTGTGTGCGCTTTTTTCCGCTGGTTTTACCTTTACGTTTGCTCTAACAAATAGACTTTAAATATTTCGTGCACTAAATTTATGTATCTATGCCATGGCGTGGGCGTTCGCACATTCACAGTAATGTGGCTCGTGTACACGTGGTCCACGACAGATAAGATTTATGCCGAGCGGCGGTTAGGACTCTCAGGAATAATGCAAATATTTTGCACGTGAATTGTGTTGCTTTTGTTTAGAAAGTTTCCAAAATTATCCATTTCTGTGTCAAAGAAAGGGTCATTCATTCGTTATTTTTGGCACGTCTTTGTTGGATTGTGAGCGTGTGCCGTTATGGCTTTTCTATATCCTTCCCGCTTGCTTGATCTGTTTCCACAAACGATTCAAATGGAACCTAAAGGAATCCAATCCATCTGAAAGTTTATTCAAATCATATTATTTTTTTTGTAATGTTACTGCTAGTTACTTTCCCTCTTAACTCTTACTAATGTGATATATTTACTATGAATTTATTTTAAAAATTCCCTTGAAAACTACAAAATACAACTTAGGACAGGGCGATTTCCTTTAGTTTGATTCAACTTTCTGCATATTTCACAACAACAACAAATTCCCAACAAAAATGTGCATAAAACTTAAGCAATTTTAACTTCTTTAGCGAAGCGTGGCTCATTTTTTTTTTTTTTGTTGTTTGTTAGTTATATATGACTGGGAATTTATAACGAAAAGTTTTACATTTTGCAAATCATTTTTAACACCTGCGGCAGGGTTAAAGTTCAGAGAGCGGAAAAACTTTGCAAATTAGGAGCCCTGCAGTAGCTCTGCTCCAACTCTCTTTCATTCTCTCGTTCGTTTTCCCTCTCTGGCTACTATTCAGATATTTGTATTGTGCTTAACGCAGATTTCATTTAAAATGAGTTAAGCTGTTAATGGTGCATTGATGGAGAACGAAACAGGGTTGGTCGAAAAATTATTCCAGGCATGACTCGTAAATTTGTAAGCTGTCGTAGGAGCAGGAGCAGGAGCTGGAACTGTAGCCATAGCATTGGTTGTGGGTGAAGCAAGAGAGATGAGAGATAACTCTGCCGGACAATGCGTATCCCTGCGCCACACACACACACACATGCACATGTTTGGGGTCACCAGGCAAATCAGCTCAACGGCCACGATGCTGACCATAAGCAAACGGTGGAGATTTACGACCAACTAATCGACGCTGGCAATCCCATAAATCTAACAACAGTTCGAATGTCAAATGGCCAAAAGGCCAGCGAGGTGAGACCAATGCGAAACTGAAACCTAAGCTGAGATCTCTGCCAAAAAGGCAAATTAAAGTTCAGACCCAATAAATGTTAATCGGTGGCTCTTTGTCTTCTGCGCGCCGGGATGCTTCTCCTTTTTCCTCTTACTTGTGCTCCATTATGGCCTTTCTATCGATGTTTCTTTCTCTTTTTTACCCCACGATGACCATGACCCCATCGAAGGCATTGTTTATTAGTTTGCATTTTTTTGTCTATTTTCTTGGAAACTCTTATAAATATTTATTTATTTTTCAGGGACGGTACATCACTAGCAGCACAAATTGTAATATTTAGTAGATTTAGAAAAGTTTCAGCATTCGTGTGCGTAAATCTATAAAGTGGAAAAACTGTAATCCCTTTTCCTACAAATTCAAAACCACATCAATTGCTTTTTCTACTGTTGGTTCCAGAGATCTGTCCATCAGCACTTTCCATATGAATTTTCACAGTACAGTCATAAAACAGTTTTTATTCACCAACCCAAAACTGTCCCTTGGGTTTGCATGAGTAATTAACTTTTTTTTTCAGTCCAATCTAGAAAGCAGAAAAATACTTAATGTTCCCGTGTTTCCTGCGATACTTTTGTTGTTCAGGGCAGGTGCCAATGATGGCAAAATGTTGTTGAATTTATGGCCAATAAATTAAAAAACTTTTACACCGCTCAACAAAAGTCAACCGAGGGTGTGGGTGGAGTGTACAAGTGCGACGAGTATCTGTGTGTGGCGACCCCGCCTCTCACCAAACATTTTCCCAACATTAATTGAAAATTGTACACTCGAATAAGTGTTCCGCAGCATATCAAAGGCAATTACAGATGCCGTTAACAGCAGCCAAATGGCAGTCCAGCCCACAAGAAAATCTCAAAAGACATACATATCTGTGCTCATCTTATTATTAAGTTAATTATATGTTTGTGTGTCGGCAATTACAACTCAGATTTCATTGTTGGCCAAAAACCATTTTGCGGCCTAGTCGGTTGCCATCAAAAACGCTGCTGATGATGATAATGATGATGTCAATGAAGGGGCAGATACAACTTTGCAACATTGCCTTCGGCCCCACCGCAAAACTTCTAATTAATTTGAAAGGCAACATTGGAGACGCCTTGTTGTGTGGTTACTGCCACACACCCACTCACGTACGAGTTCGTCCATGAAAAGGGTCCTGCAATAGACACACGACATATGCAAACGCCCCAGAGTTGCCAAGTAACCTCATTAGAAGGCAAACCATTAAATGGACCATGGAAAAGCCTCCACTTTGCACTACATTTTACCAACAAAATAAACACGAAAACGAAACTGTTTATAAATTATGCAAAGCCAAAGCTAAATGTCATCCCTAGCCGGCCCCACTCTTGTGTCCTTCGTAAGTCGGTACAAAAAAAAAAAAGAGCATCCTCGAAATCTGTCAAAACTATCTTGGCCAGCTAAAAGTTTTGGCCCGTTTTTAAGCCAACTTTACTCTTAACACATTTAATTAAGTAGCGGAAAAAAGAATAAATTTTGTGGCCCGAAGAGCCGCACACAATGCATTAAAACTGAGCAGAAAGTGAATTTGTTGGCCATGCAACTTTTGTTTCGGCCAATCCATTTCCGTTTGGTTACATCATTTCAATGGCTAGCACTACCCCCGTCCAACCCAAAGCACAGCATCCACAGAAATGTTTGCAAATCAGCTTGTGATTTGCCAAAAGCCTCTGCGCATAGCTGAAAAAACAGAAAACAGAGGGGAAAAAATATTGAAAAGTTTCTTCTTCGCTTTTTGAGCTTGGCAAATTTGTTGAACAGTTTTGTTGCCAAAGTTTTTAATAAGCTTAATTTATACTGATTTTTTTATTTTTTTTTTTATTAAATTTTATTCTGTTTTTAGATATTTAAAAAAGAAAAAAAATCTGAATGATATGAGTGTGGAAAGAAGCATCTGTGGAACTCTTTTTTTTAGTACTCATATTAATCTTGTAACTACGTGTATAAGTAATAGATGTGTATGTATATTGTATATAAGTAGAAATTATATAATTATACTGAAGAAAAATTATTCGATCTGAACAAAATTTATCTCTTCAGCGTTTTCTGCTTTCTACTTTTCCACATTTAATTTTTGACTGCCGCTTCAGCAATAATTTCTGTACTCTTCAGCAAAATTTCAACCAGTTTGTTGTTGGTCAGTTGAGATGTTTCCACCAGTTTGTTGCTCAGTAGAAAAAACTCCTGGGAAAATATTACAGATTTAAGTCAACAATAAAACTGACATCTTACCTGCTGGCCAGCAACGAGCTTCATTATAATTATGCCCTGGGAAGCATGTCGAGCGAGAGTCCAGACATGACAGCCGCAAACTAAACCGAAATTCGTTGACACAGTTAACCACAAGGATGCAGAGGCACAGGTCACAGCAGCCAGAGGAGGGAGAATCAGCATAAGTAATTAACCGAGTGATAAAGAGCCTGGGGCGCCGTGGCAGTACGAGTATCATTCAAGGCGACGACATCGTCTCGTCATTAGCGGCCAAAAATGCTGCATTTAGTTGTACGCTTGATGAATATGGTTAATTTCGTTTGTACATATATTCTAAGAAATCCGAATATATATACGTATGTATGTGTTTGTCCCACGGCGACGATGACAGGACCTGACCGGGACACATTTTTCGTTTGTCCTCTAATTGCATATCTGAGGAGGCTGATGATGATGAGGCAGGCAGGCAATACAATTAACAAAATCTCCAGCTGTGTCTGTGATTGTGAGTGGGGCTCTGTTTTGATGTCCTAGCCAGAGAATTATTTGGACAGTCACTGGCATACGTATAGAATGCCAAGTCTCAGTGCCTAATTAAAAGCAACAGCAACTGGCCTTTTAATTTATGCCTGTTCAGGGACAAGCCCCTAAGAAAAGAAAGAAGTCCCCCCCTAACAGCATACTCACATTTGGCTTTTCTTTTCAGCATTTACATGTTTCTCTGTACTGAAAAGTTTTCAGCATAAATCGTGGCCAAAGCTCGTAATTCGCATCTGTGGCAGAGGTGGAACTGGAGTTAAAGCTTAGGGGAGACAGCCCGAAAGCACTAAACATACATTTATGTATATTTATGTATGTATGTATGTACATACATATACTGCTTGGCATTGCAGAAACAAAAAGTACAATTTTAAAACCGTAGATGGTTCATTGCCAAAGGGCTTATGTTTGTCTATAGGTAAATAAATGTTTAAATAAATTGATTAAATCCCAACAGGCCTAGCAAAACTATTTGTCTTTTCAATCAAATTCAGTCAGTATTTCCAGCTCCATCAGCCAGGACTGTTCAAAGTTTCTAGAAAATCCAAAAAAAAAAAATAATAAAAACAAATTCTTTGTATTTTGTAATAATATTTTTGAGAGCTAAATTTTAAGTACAGCAAAATGGCAGATCCAGATGCTCGGGATGCGGAAACCGTACCGCCACCAATTGGCGGGGAAAACAATCTTAACATGAACAATGAGCGTTTGGATTGCGAGAACCTTGGTAAGGGGGGACGATCTGAGAATTCTCTCAGTAGAAATCATACAGAGATATTCTTCTTTTAAATAGATGAAATGACTGAGAGATTGATTAATCCGGATAGGCCAGCATTTCCATCAGTACTCCTTCGCTTCTTTGGCAATATATTTGGTAAGTGTGCGAGAACTAGCCCTAATATTCTCTGAGGCATAATATTTAATTATTCGATTTTCTGTTCAACAAAAAGTTGATTGCTTTAGGGCCATTTTTGCCTAAAGGATTTGTTCCGAGAAGAAAACATGGATCATGCTGTGACACAAAACTTTGGCAGATTAAATTTTATAGCTAATAAAGCTCTTTATATAAAATTTGTATAATTGCTTTGCTATTTTTTTTTTGGGGCATCATTTAGCGACAAACGATCTTGTCCAGAGCTGGTGGCTTGCAATGGCAGGAAACGCTTTCGATCTCTTCGACAAGGTCGGATATCTCGTGGAGGAACTTCTCCAGATTCTGGGGATTCTGGAAGATATTATTGTCGACGGATAGCCGCCTGCCGCCCAGTATCTTCCAGCGACGCATGCTAGCAATGACATCGCCACAAAAGTCCCGCTTATTCTTTTCAAGAAGCTTCAATTTCTCCTTCAAGACCTTGAGACGTTTCTCTGCAATCGCAAAAAAGAGAATGCTCATACAATTTAGAAATTAATTAGTGATACCGTGTTTCAACTCACTTCCGGCTATGCTCTGGTGGAACTTTTGAACGTGAGCATCCCTTTGGGCCTTGTCGTACATCTCAATGATCTTGTACATTCGTCGGTCCATGTCTTTGGACATGCGCAGCGCCCCCTCACATTGGGGCGCACAAACAATCTGGAAGTTGGGACCAGTAAACGGAACTTCTGTCCGGTGTTTGCTCTTTTTAAAGTGATCCCGCTCCACATGGGCATCAGCGCTCCGTTTGGCCATGTACGCCCGCACGCGACCGTTGTGGAAACGAAAGTTGAGACTCGCCAGCAGCTTCTCCACGCGCGACAAGCATCTGCGGACGGATACAGAGTTTCGGAAGGGATCTATTAATGTACATCTACACTCACGTTGTATCCTTCAGCGAGTAGACGCCGGGTATCGAGTAGGTGCGAAGCAAATGGTGCAGCTTGAAGGCCACACAGTTGAGAAGGTCCTCGGCCGCACAGACCTGCATCTGGCGCAGGCTGTACATATCGTGGACCGTGTGACGAATCCACCAGCCACGGAACAACGCCTGAATCTTGGTGGCCGCTTGGTTGTAGCGCATCTCGATCCGCTTCTGCAGCATCTTCTCTACGGTCTTGAAAAAGTTCTTTCGCACCGAGAAGCCACGCCACCAGCGCTGTATGGTAGTGGCCGCTTTGTTACGCTTTTTCAGTGTCTCGCGGCAGAGGCAGCCTCGCCAGTGGCGCTGGATGGTCCGTGCAGACTTGAAATGTATGTAGTCCAGTAGCAGCATCGAGGTCCTGCGGGGAGTCCCAAGGCACTGTGGCCATGCTCTATGACATATGCAAGACTTTCCTTACCTCGTCAGCTTTGCCGGTATTTTTGTGCTTGACGAAACACCCTCCTCTCCCTCGGTATCCATGAAGACATCTTCATCGTTCCTTGAATAGAAAAGCTTATAGTTGATACAAATGACTGATCGACTTGGATTGGACTTGTGCTTACGAGCTCTCCGTGCCAGGCATCCCTGCCGTCTGTCTTCGCGTGCCGAGAGCCACTCGACTGCTGTCCCAGAACATATTCTTAAGTGTTTCAGTTGCTCCCTAATGCGTGTCTTTTGGGTGAATAAGAGTACCTATATATCTTTGTATACTGTTTCCATGAGTAGTTATTTGTATGACTGAATTTAGTGTTGATTGTCTCTGACAGGGTTTTGTAGCAATTGACAGAAATGACAATGGGAAAGCGATTCGGGCGATTCCTTTTCCTGGCGATTGGCCATAATTTATGGACACACGATTATTTCCATATATATCTTGGCCAGCATTGTGTGTTGGCTCCATTTAGGGGACATAATTTACTGTCGCCAGCGACTTTTCTCTGTATCAACATGTTTTCACGCTTATCGCGTCGGAGCAACACAAATTTACGAGGCAAATGTGTCTCTGCCTCTCTCCTTCTGGATGTGTGCATCCTGTTTGCCAGATATTCTTGGCGATCCAATAAATATCCCCCTAGTCGAACAATTTTAGTTCCAGCAAAGCTGCATTTAATTGAATTGTATGCGAGGCTCTACAGCGGAGCCAAATCAATATGATCCATATTTGCAGGCACATTTCAATGGCTCATGGGAGATGCCCTTGACTTGACTGCATCATTTTCGGCCCTAATTGTGTTCTAATGCTGACAAATGGGGGAAAAGGCAACCGAAATGAAAATAGGAAGCAATGTCGAAGGGTTGTGGTTGCTGTGGCAGTGGCCCGAGGTCAAGTTGCCATAAATTCTCCAACATTTTGCTGGCAAACCGAAAATGCCATTAGGAGGTGGTCCGAGAGCTGCTTTAAATGAAAATCAATATAACCTACATAATGGCGGGACATTTTCTGTTTGGCACGAGGCAGGCATTGGCATTCCCTGCTCATTATGTGCCACAAATGAACCGCACACACACACACACCCCAAGTACACACACACAGAGAGATTCTGAACACAGATGGGCTGCCGCACACAAACAAAACCGGGCGGAAATGAAACGGAAATTCTCATTTATGGCGCCCTTGACGCCATTTCCAGTTTCCCACTATCTATCTATTGGCCCTGACAAGTTGGCACTGCTTGCTGATTTCTGATTCAGATTGGGATTCCGCTCCTGATTGCAGTAGTACGAGCGACTGCGGTTGCCATGAGATTTATGGTCTACCCCTTCATGATGATGTTTGCTGACCCAGTAACTGATATCCAAGGATGTACCCCTACCCTACCCCCATTTGGGTTGGCTCTCCGCAAAGTTACTTGTGCAGTGGGGAGCGGAGCACACAGAGCATCTAATTGCAATGACATTGCCCCACACGCTGAGGCCCATTTTCGCCCATCGATTAGGCCATAACTTTGCAGACACTCGACCCCGCATGTAGGTTGTCCTGTGGTTAGGGTCCTTAAAGGTTTTGCTGTAAATTAGATTTTCCACCTGACCGAAATCGAGGGCATGCCACGGGTACAACTTGTTGTTTGATCCCTAATTCAATCCGCAAGCAGCATAGAAACGGATTCCATTCCTCGCCTCGCTGCGGTTTAATTGTGGACCAGTGGGTGGACCGAGATGTCTAGACGAAACGGAACGAAAGGGGAGCCTACGTCAGCTCTTTATTTTGGGGGACGGTAGCCTTGTATACGCTTGTGTAAATATTGAAAGGTTCCCCCCAGAGTTTATGACACATGAGGAGAAGGGTTAGCGGCTACGACCGTTCCCAAATCAAATTGGAAAAGTACTAGCCCGTAACGAAGCAATGTCCATATATCAACTAGGGCCAGAACCCAAACTCATCCACGATAGCCCATTCCGCCACGAGTTTACGATCCAGTACCCCAAAAATGCAAACCATAAAATTGAGCTGCCTGTCAGGAGCTTGTTGCAGAGGACAATGCCAGGTGGAGGTAAATTTCGGTAGACCCCCAGATGAGCAAACTTAAACCAAAGCCCTTACATCATTTACTTTCCAGCATATTTCCAATCTTAAACACAAACTCTGCTAATAAATAAACGAGAGAAACAGAGTTTTAATTGAATACAAAACTGGGAAATGCGGGTCTTCATGGAGAAATATATAAAAAAAAATTCACAAGAATTCGTAACTATGGCAGACCAAAGCCCCCCGTTTGACTGCCGGTACAAAATATTTCCAATGCCCCATACAGGGCTTATGTATGTATATACTGGCAGCAGCAGTGAATGGTACACAAAGACCCCCATTGTTATATATTATGTATTTTTTTTTGGTATTTCAAGCAGTTAATGTAAATTCAATAATATGTAGCGAATAAAGTGTCTTCTCTGTGCTTCGCTTCTTCCTTCCAAGTCTCAATTGCAGTTGGCCAACTTTTCCGCCTTCACTCTTTTTATATGGCTGCAGGACCCTGGGGTTGAGTAAACAGGAGTTTGGTAGCCAAACTTTCTGTATGAGTTTCGTTCTGTTCTCACTCTCCCTGATACAAATTTATGACCGACCAAAGTGTAATCAACAACATGAACCAGCGAAAGAAGAACCGCTGAACGAAAGAAACAAAACCTTTGGGGTGGATTTGTTAGCTTGGCTGGCAATATTCCTGGCAGCATGTGTAACAGGTCCAGTGAGAACAGCGAGCAAAAAAAGCGAACTACACGTAAGAACTTTTGACTGCCATAAAGCAGCAGCGAGAAGGGATAACAGGTGGCTAAATGGAGGGGGACTAACGAAGTTCGAATGCTCTACAGAGATTTGGACCCAGTGAAGGGTACTTCATAGCTTTGAAGAGTTGATTGTTCCCTCAAGGAATCATTTCTGGTTAAATTACATTGATCACAAATTAAGCTGCAATCGCTTTATCTGAACTACGAGGTATTGACCGTTACACAGAATGCGATTGTCGCAAATATTATAAAGGATGATTCTATACCATACTCCTGAACGGAGCAGGAATATCTGATTGATATCCAGATCTGAATATTAACGAAAAATATACCATTTCGCGTGCATAATTTGATCTCGAAAATGGAACACAAAATACTTTTTCACTGTAAATTATTTGCCGTGAAACTATGGAAGTTGAATCTAGGGAAACTTTAAAAATATTTAACTTTAATAATAAATATTTGCAATTTCATTAGGAATTGCTAACCAAATTGTTAACCAAGCCGTGAACCTGCTTCGGAAAATACTTGTAAACTTTAAAGTGTCATCCCTGATGATGATGATGCCCCACCGCAAGCAGCTGTGGACAATTTCCTGCTCCATCTCTCTCTCTCTGTCACTCTCTCTCTCTCTCTCTCTCTTTGTCTCCAAGTATATGTAAAATTTGCCCAGATGCTGAGAATTGCAACTAATTCCATGAAGAAGCAGCAGAAGGAAGATGAAGACGAAGACAGGGCCCAGAGCCCACCCAGCCAAATCAGTTGCGCTCTAAACTTTTGCAGAACTTGCCACACATACACAGAGATCTCTCATTTGGAAAACTTTAAAATTAGTTAAGTTGGAGCCCAGATATCCAATAATGCAGCCCCGAAAATGTGAACAAACAAATTTATCTTGCTAGGAGGAGAGACCTGACCCTCTCTGTGCTTACATTTGAATGGATTGGTTGGGCTTGGTCTGAGTTTGGGTTGGGATTTGGGTTTCAGTACGGTTTGGTCATGGTTTTGGTGCGGGGGGGCATACGGCACACTCTGTATATTTGCATCAACTTTTGCCTACTGGGGTGCGCTTTGATGTGGCCTCAGATTTGCGGCAGACTTGTACTCGCATGTGTGGAGACTTTGCAGCAACAAACTTGATCAGAAACTTTCAATCAAATTAGCCCCGATGCATTCGCACGCACATGCATGCTATGCCCCAAGAAATGGGATGAGAAAATCCTGTTAAAGTTTTCATCTGGGTAATGGATGTTAATTATTTTTAGTTGGTCTAATGAGGAAGCCCGGAGATACTCTTGGCCCCATTGTCTCCTTAAGCTGCTGTGCGGTAAAGTGAAAGTACGGTAGGAGCGGAGCGGAGCTGTGCGTTGCAGCTGAGAAAGAAGTTAAAAGGACAATTTACCGTCTCCTTGGGCTTCTCATTCGCCTTCTGCTTGTGCTTCCACTTCTGATGTTAATGTTGTTGCTGTTGCTGTTGCTGCCTCTGCACTTTGCCTTGGGAATGCATGAAAGGGAAAAGCACAAAAACATTTCACGTTTCCAAACTTTGTTGGTTTTTCCTAGTTTTCTTTTCTTGCTTTCCCTTGCTTCTCCTGTGGGTTTTGGGGCTTAAGCCATGGCAAAGTACTGCACTGCCAACAAATTTAAGGGTTGAAATTGGGGGCTTGCTGGTGGCATGGTTTCAACTTGAAGCAAAACACTTAAGTTTTAACCCAAATTGTTGCCAACAAAGCGGTTTGTCTAACATTCTTTTTGAGAATATTTTTTTTTTCTGAAAAAACCTTTTCAACACACACAAACAAACGAACATATGACTGTATTATTATATGTATATGGATGGATGGATGGATGGATGGATGTGTGTATAAAGAAAGCTGTGAACATCTAAAGAGTAAACAAGGCATCTAGAGGGCTAAGGGACAGAGCCTTGGATCTCTGCCCCAAAGCTAAATAACAATAAACGTTAGGGGAGACCAGAGCCAGTGGCGTTTGCTGCTTAAAAGCAGTAGATATCGAGGCAGAAAATAGTTCTTAGATGGGATTTAGGCGCTACTTCAGCTAAGCAGGGTAAATATGTAGGCTAAGAGGGAGCATGGTAAAGGAATATCAATAAGAAGGGCAGTCCTTGGGCATTGTTAATCTGTAAATATATTTATGCCTGCAGCTCAGATACATTCGAAAAATAAAAGTGAAAAACTATGCTTTAAAAGCTAGACAATCGCTTGGATGGGCGACATATGTATAAAAATGGCCACTCACATGTTGGACCAACTAATATTGGCCACTCATCACGCCCCGTCCTGTCCCCTCCCCTCCCCGCCATTGCAGTGCCCACGGCAGCTACTGGCTGTGTGTTAGCCATGTCTGGTCTGCCTGCCAGCGACATGTTGACCTTAAAAAACTTGACGTGTTCAAATGTTGCAAAACAACTCGAGGGCTTTCGACTTGAGCACTTTTTCTGTTCACTGTTCGCCGTTCGCCGTTCGCTGTTCGGTTCGCTTTTGATGAGGAGGCTGGGTATATCGTGGGTATGCTCCTCTCTTTTCCACTTTTAATCTGTGCTACACTGTGTGTGTGTGTGTGTGTGTGTGTCTCTCTCCATCCTGTTCTACCATTCTGTTTGACGCACATGAAGTGCCACACTTGAAATATGCTTTTCTGCCTTTGGCCAAAGCAAGCCGGGGAAAATTGGTGGTATGATGGCACCACCACAGGCGGGGCAGGGCGGTGTGGAAAATGTGTTTTGACAAGTGTCACTTATGCATTGCTTCTATGAAATATGCACAACCCCTTTCACTGGCTCTTTCCCCCATCGAACAAGGAGCGACCATCCTGCTGTGCGGTTTGTTGTTGCAACTGCAATCGAGCTTAAGAGGGGGCGGCAGAACGAACGAGGTGTGGCATGCAGCAGAGTGGGCCACATAGATGTCTGTGTGTGTAATCAATACCAACTACCGTTGTGCTCCTTGAGGAATAGACAAAAGTGCAAAAAAATTTAATTAATTTGATCAGAACAAGAACTTTGGCAATGGAAAATTCGAACGAAATGTTAGCTGTTGTAGGTTAGAAAGGCTCTATAGGAAAGCTCCAAACTCTGTCCAAAAATAATGAAAATAATCTTCTTTCCTCTAAAACTTTTTGATTAGATCAATCCACAGCCAATTGATAACACTTGAGCCCTTGGGGTATTTCAAACCACCCCCCCACTCTGCAGGAAGCACTACACAAATTACAAAAACCAAAACAAAATCCCCATGGAGCTGGAAAATTTAGAGCCAGCTACCAAGGAGAGGCGGGGAGCGGGAGCGGGTTATACGCTCCTTAGACCAGGGCATTCAGTATGCGAACCTTTTTCGTGCTTAAATTTCACAAATAGACGGCGCACAAAAGCCATTCGGTACTCCAGGGACATTGCTATAAATATTAAAGCAAAGTGCGCCGACTGCGCTGCAAGAGAATATTTAATATATATATTTTGATATAAATTTAAGACCGATTATTCCCTGGGCAGGTCGGCTCATGGGCTCTCGCAGCGTATACGTAATGCGGCCATTAATATTTAGGCCACGTTAAAGAGTTCTCAGAAACGAGATTTTAAAGCAAAGGCGTTTAAGTCTGCGGCATTGTTCGTCGTCCAACTTCTCTCAATCGTCCCCAGGGTCCCCAGGGTCATTTGTCAGTCGGTTAAAGTTTTCCTCGGAAAACTGGAGCACAGCGAGTCCAATGCTCTGTTAATTAGCATTTTACCGCAATCAAACGGGGTTCACCACTCACTCAGTTCTCTCTCTTCTAGCCCCTCTTTTTCAGGCTGGCTGGCAAATGGCAATTGGAATGTAAAATGCTATAAATGTGGAGCAGGTTTGCTGTGCCTTCTGTGCCATCTCTGGAGGAATTAGACTTGCTTGGGTAATGTGCTTTTCAATTGCTGCTAATCATGAAATATTTAAGCCTAACCCTTGGCGGAATTCTCTCTGGAATTCTTATATTTCAGCTTCTAATGAAATAATACAAAATCATAAGAGATGAGTAGAGAGGTAAGTGAGGTTTGAGGAGAGTTTACTGGGTGGGAAGATTTAGGAAAGCTTTGATATGGAAGGTACTCCTTACCATTCGACCCTTTAGTTATTCCTGTTCCTTCCATACTTATTTGCGACTGCAAATGGGCGCTAACAATTACGGCAAGCCCTAAATATCAATGTTGGCTTCTTCCCTGCTTCGACTATTAGGGGAATTAGCATAACCAACACTTTGTAGTGTCCGCACCTTCCCAGTCTTCCGTCTCCCAGTCTTCGGTGCCTGCTGCATAGTTTTTCACACCTTTTGCTCGCTTTTAGAATTTTCTTTTCCCTGTACGACATTCGGGTCAAATGCGTATAACATTTTCAGGCAAAACATTCTTTGCGACAAGCACACACATGCAGCTACGTTTGGGGGGCACATTCCTCAGCAGGCAGAAGGCGAGGGGGAGAGGGAGCTTTTTCCCTTTGGCTAAAAATCAAAGGCAAGTGGAAATTCAGTTCCAGAATGGGGAAACGCTTAAAAGCAATTACAAATTCCGGTTGTGTCATTCTCGGCTCTGTCGAAGCGGAAGTCATTATCGTGGCAAACAAAGCCTAATAGAGATGTGGGTATATCGTATCCCTAAACATACCTATCCTCTCCAACCCAACCCCAACCCCTCTGGAAAACCGCAGTAACAACAACTGTAACACACCATTACATACATTTGCGACAACTTGGGCGGTGTTCCGGGCTTGGGTTCCGAGTTTGGCTCTGGGTCTGGGGTATTGCTGGCTTTGACTACACACGGATACTGCTTTTGTCCTCATTATCGAGTTAATTATGTGTGTGTGACCATCTTCATATGTGTGAGTCTGTGTGGTTGTATCTGTGTGTGTGTGTGTGTGAGTGTGACCAAAGGTAATTACACAAATGCTTCCATTGTTGGCCAACTCGTATAGCTTCAGCCACCCGATTTAGGGTTCTTGCCTCCTTAGATGTGCTATTTGTGTGTGTGTTCCTCTCCTCCGCCACGCCCCGTTCATTCCGATTGCCACATTGCTGCAGACGTCCCTTGAGTTTTGCACCTTCCGCTTCGATTGTAATTAATTTGCAAGGCGACTGCCCTAACGATGTGGTTCGTGGTCTATTTAAAGTGATGAATTGCTCAAGACACAGAGTAAATCTCACTCGTAGTACTCTCCGCTCATTTATGTGGGGATGTACTCTGGGTTAGGGTTAGGGATAGGGATAGGATCTCCCTTTCCAGAGATGGCGAGAATATGTTAACCCATCATTTACACGAAATAATCAAGATTATTTTTTTTTTTGTCCATCTCAGCTCTCATGCTCGCCCCATCTCTCCATCTGTCTGTCTGTCTGCCTGTCGCTCAAGGGTGCGGTGCGGGGTGTAGACGGAGACCCAACTCAATGATTCTGATCCTGAAGGTTAATTACATTTATCCAAAACGCAACTGAACCCGCAGGACATTGACTTAATTTCCCTGGCGTTTGTTCCTCCCCTTTCCTCTTCCTTTTTTATTCTCCTCCTTTTTTTTTTTTGTGTAATTTCTGTTTGCTTTTTAATTTTTTTAAATGCTGGCAAGAAAAGGAAGAAAAAAATGTACCAGAAAAATATATCAGAAAAAGTCGAGTCCAAAGTGCTGGCAGCAATTTTCTCTATCTGCATACACATCTCTGGGTTCGTCTCCCTCTTCTCTTTCACTCCATGACTTTTTTGCTCTAGCATTTTTTTTCGTAATGCTCATTGAAGCGCCCAAATAATAATTAAAAATTGTTGCACTGACGCTTGAAAGCGTCTGCCATTTATGTAGTTTGTGGTCGTGCTGTAATTTCTTCATGGTTATCCATAGAATTTAAGGTTCAGTGGTTTAAACGTATTCACGATTTTTTGCTTGTCTGTTTTTTTATGGAAATTCGGGGTCTTTTGCTTAAAATCATAAACTTCTTTGTTTAATTCTAGATTAAACTGGATTCCCCATTTAAGTGGTTTTTTCAGTTTGTTATCGTTACTATTTATTCCGCTTATTATTACTGCTTAATTTATAGATTATTTACAATATATTCCTTCTGACTAAATTTGTTTTGGCTATTGGCCATTCCGTACTATAATTTTCCATTCTTTAAGCTTATTCACATTGCTCTAACCTGATCTAGTCTCTCTTCTGCTGCCCTCGTAGTGTGCTTAGCTGTCTTTTCGGCACTCCACAATTGAAGTTTTGTCGTTAGAGCCAAACCAAGTCGGACTCTCCTTGCAACTTTTGTAGATGAAATAAAACACTTTATTCCCAACTCCGAAGAAAACTGCAATACTTTTCTGTACATCTACGAGTATATTTGTGGACACCGCTCACGTGCCACGTGCTGCAGAGCACCTTCCACCGGCCATGGACTGGACTGGTCCAAATTGCCAAAATCGAATGCATTGCCAAAATAAATTCTGATTTGACAGCAAACACGAGTACGGTCTCGACTCGGTATTCGGCTAAAGGCAGCACTGCGCATAGTTGGTAACTTTTTTTGTTGCCAAGGTGTCAGCACGTTCCAAGTGATTTTGGGATGCTGCTGCTGAACTGAGAGACGTCTTTTCTCTTATGATGACGCTGCCAGTGTTAGGCAACAGTCAGATAATCCGCCAGCAGTTACAGCTCTTGTTGTTGCAGTGGCGAGCGCGTCCTTAATTCTAATCTCCAACATAATGCTCGCAATAGGATTAAGGAGCCATGGCCTCCGCAGCAACATTTTATGCAACATATGGCACAAAGTTATGCATGCAAATGTGTGCCCTTTTTCCACTCGTCATGCCACCATGTGCCTGCTTCTGGCCATTGCTCAGTATCCTGGCCCATTCAGCCATTGCCAGCTTAAATATATAATTTCATTACGCCACAGATTACACAGACACACGCACACACTGCACTGGAGTGAAAAGGGGGAGCGAGACATCAAGCATTCATCATTCATTGAAAAGGCAACAGCAGCAGAAGATTGTGGGGGAAGGCATTTATGTGGCTTTCTTTGAATTGTAGCCTGATGGTGCTTGCCTTTGACTTGGCTCGGATTGTGAAATGCTTCACTTTTTGCGGCTCCTCAAAGGGAAGATATGTTAGAGGGGAAGATGCTCATAATTACGTTGATGAATATGCCGTTTATATGACAAATGATGTGTGGCAAAGGCAACCCTTCATGTGAAAGGCGCTTTCATTCACATTATTTTATTTTTGAATCAAATCTGCTCCACGTGTAGGTACAATTAGCAGAAGTTCAGCCTTCTAAAGACACAAAACGTATTTAAACAGAGTGGCATCTCTTGTCGTCTCCTTCTCCCCCCGTCGTGACATATCTGGATTGCCACAACAGGCAAACACAAATCGTATCCGCCGGATACGGGTGTCATGTCGAAGGCGGAAAGCACCGAAACGTACAAAGTTCGAGGTTGCAGCAAAGCGCGGATTCAGTACTCGAATCGAAACGGATGTTTGCCGAAAACGATTAGTGGGGGGGGGTAAACTCAAGGCAAGTATGGCACCCGATACGCCTATTGCTACCCTCCACACACGAAGTCACGAAACATTCCAACCAAACTCGAAGTATGCAACAAAATGCGAACATTTTATAACAATATTTTATATTGCTTTTTTGTATTTACTCGTAGTTTTGGGCGCCGGCCATAATTTTGTCAATAATATTTGTTTGTTTTGGCCATAAATGCAAGTTTGCTTTTTATTAGTGGCTCTTTCGGTTTCTCTTTATTTCGGCGTGTCAATGGCAGCCCCGAAGTGATGGTTTGCCCCCACCCCATCCCGATATTGATATACGAGCTGGAGTCATGCAATGCGGCAAATGATAAACAGCAACGCCTCCAATAACAGTTGCAATTGGTAAAGGTGAGCAGGCTGGCAGGCATGGGACTGAGGGTGGCTGGCAATGAGAAGCCACTGGCAGAAACTCGAATGAGGTAAGAGTTTGTATAAATAGAAAACCGAATGAAATTAATGCGGTACATGCAATTGAAAGAGACTAAAGTGAACAAGAAAGTTTGACAGCTTGAAGTAAATGATAAAGGAAAGGACAGGAAAGGATAGGTATTTCAGAAGAGACATCACTCAAGTAAGACACCAAAACGTAGAAGTAAGGCTCTCAAATGGAGCTTCGCAATGAACTTCGAGGGTTCATTATAAATTCCACATTTTCTTTATTACCCCCTTGACAAAGCTGTACATAAATATTTCCATTCGACGAATGATTCGAAGAATTCCTATTACTAAAAGAGAAACAGCTGAGTTTCAAACAGAATTAATGCTAAAATGGCTGGCGACATGTTTAACGACAGATAAAAGCACAGCTGTTCGGGACTGGCTAATAAAGTGGATTTTGAAGCGATTGAAGAGAGCCCAGTCCACAACGAACGGTTTGAGGGAACAGTAATGCTTTCCAATTCGACGGCAAACAATGAAAGTGTCACAGATCTTAAAGGTACAGTCATCCACTCTAATGACATCCACAAGACAAGTGATGTAAATTCCATTATACAATGTAGCATCAGACGAGGAAAGGTCTCAGAGCAACCTGATGATGATCATTGCCACCTTAACCTGGATGCTACTCAGCATCATAAGTGAGTGAACGGCGTTGGGTAAAGCTAACTTGATGACTTTTTCTTGTGCTCTTCTTTCACAGCTCTCTTCATTTACTGCTGCAACTATTGGCAGGTGCTAAGGTCGAGGCCGCGTCGCCACCAGAGAGAGTCGGATTCTGAGCTCCAGCAAAGCACTCTGCTCTCATTGGATAATTAAGAGTGCCTAATGAGCAACCATACGCGATGCTTATAAGAGCCCCATGTGATGGATGGTGGATGACTACGAGAGCCCCAGGGGTGAAGCCACAACAAAGGGACCGATTCAGAGATACTTAGTGAAGTGCAACAGCTGGCAATGATCATCTGTGGGCTCCGGCTACTGCTGCGGCTCCGCCATGACCCCGGCCATATGGTCGTGTGCAGCAGCTTCCATTTCCATTTTCCATTTCCGTTTCCGTTAAGTTAATTCCACACGACAGCAACCAAACAGATACGAAAAAATAAATGAAAAAAACCCAAACGAAAAAAAATAAAATGTAAAATTCCATGTGTTGCTATTTCCCTTTTTGTTGTTGTTTGTGTCTCCTCTCCTCTTTGGCCTCCTTTGCTGTTTAGTTTACAATTTCTCTTAGTTTTTCATTTCGTTTCGCTGCCTTGTTGCTCCGAAAAATATTTCACTTCTTCACTTTTCCCGGGCAGCCCGTCATGGTGGGTGGAGGGGGAATAGGAAGCAGACCTGAGATATTTGCTGGAAGAGTTTTCATTTCTTTTGCTGGAAAAGTGAAAAGCATCTTTTATGCAAATTTAGCAGGTGGAGAGCAGGGTGCGGGACAGGAAGTCAGGGGCTGGCAGACAGGCGTGGCAGGCCGGAGCTAACATGACTTCCGCTCCTTAACTGGCTTAATGGTCCAAAGGCAAAGGCAAAGGCAAAAAGAGTTCAAATAAAAAGTATGTTCCCTGCTAACAAATTCCTTCCTCAGGTAGAAAGGTAAAAATTATTTGATTAAAGCCGAGTGCAAAGCGAAGCAAACCAAAGCAAAGTTGAATGTAAACAGATATCTTTGCGGTTGGGGCAACCGTATCGTATGCTTTACAGACATATATCATAGGAGGAGGTAATGCCAGGAGATTGCCTTGAGTGGAGAGCATCAAAGTGATGGAATTTACATACGAGTAAGAGTACATACGAAAATAGACACATTTTTTGTCTTACTGTTTCCCTTCCCCTTCGTATGCGCTGTGGCGTATCTTCGGCCTTTGACTTTGGCTTTAGATTAGGCATCTGTATTGAGAGAATTTGAAAATAAAGACAACCGCTTAAGCAGGAAGATATCTTTCAGGCAGAATCTTTCGTTGCGTCTTCATTTTACTGCTGAAGCTCTCCCACAACCTTTCACTGGTTGAATACCCAAAGAGTTTCTAAAGTTTCTGGCTGAAACTATAGCATAAAGTTGACAGCAGTCAGAATCATTTATCCGGTGGAACTTCATAAGCCTCGTAAGCGCCGTCGCCTGCCCTTACAACAAACTTTGAATGTAATCCCCCGTATCCCATTGACGGTGGCACACATCATTACCATTCTACCTTACAAAGCTACACAGAACTTCCATCTTTGTGAACCTCTAAAATTTCATCAAACCAAATCGATTTAATGAAGGCCTTGGGGCAACGTAACCCTTTATCATACAACTCAGGGGAT
Organism: Drosophila obscura; assembly: GCF_018151105.1. Classification (NCBI taxonomy): domain Eukaryota; kingdom Metazoa; phylum Arthropoda; class Insecta; order Diptera; family Drosophilidae; genus Drosophila; species Drosophila obscura. The sequence goes on along the minus strand of NW_024542774.1, from coordinate 6,556,647 downwards.
TTGAGCAGGGGCAGAGTTGACTTACCAATCTGCTGTCCTATGGTGGAAGAACTCTTGAGAAAAGTTTGCCGCTGGCACCAAATCAAATGCCGATTATCGCATAGTTAGTTGCACTCGCAAAGGGAATGGGGGCCAAAGGAATCATCCGTTGAGTTGAAAGCCATGGCAGTCGCAGGCAAATTGTTGGCACAGGATCGGGACTGGCACCAAATGGGGCCTGAATTTCGCTTACTCTTGTGGGAGAACGAGGGAGGGAGAACGAGAACCCACGACTGTTCTCTCATTATCGGCGTGTTTGTTTTATGAAGGTCGTTTCCAACAGCCCGCACAAAAGGATTTGGGGCACGCACGCACAGACATCGTCATTGTCGTCACCATTCAGTCGACTCCCTCCACGTCACCCACCATTTAAGGCAGCTTCGAAGACATTTTGGCCTTGTTATCTAGCTGCTTCTTTTGCTTTTTGCCAGCTCTTGGCCTACCTACTCCTACTCCCATCCATCTCGCACTTTTCCCGCTTCTGTTGACACTTTTCGTTATTGTTGGCTGTTGACTGGTCCATCTCAATGATATCTTTGATAAATCTCGGCTTTTGCTTGTCCAGGCAACCAAAAATTTGTCTCAACTTCCCCAAGTGCTAATAGGAGCAGCCACCACTGCAGTGGTAGGAGTGCGAATGAGTGGCAGGAGGCCGCTCAAGTTCCTCATAATGGCTTATGACGAGCAGTCAGAGGAAATCTGTTTTCGAGCTACGAGAGAGGGTAGTGGGAGGTGGCGTGGGTCGTGGGTCGTGGGAGGAGGCGTAGGTCGTGGGTCGTTGGTTAGACATGGAGTCTGGCTCTACGCATTAAATTATTTCTCATTATTGACAGTTTATCAAATTGATTTAACAAACCTCATGGCTGCCTCTGTCGTCTCTTTGTCTCTCCTCCTGCATTTCACCCCATTTTCAGTCAGCCTTAAGTGTCTTCGTGATAAATGTTATCGTTGTTTGCTGGCTTCCTTCCATCCTTTCCTACAGCTTGCTTTCATGTGCTTTTCCTGCTCTTCCTTATGATGTGTTTATGTGTGCCTGTGTGTGTGTGTGGAATTTATGTAATGCCCAAAGTTGAAGCATACTTTTCGGCTGTTTGCTTAATGTTTCTACTGCTGCTGGCTGCTACTTGTACTGCTGCTGCTGGCTGCTGCCGCTGCCGCTGATGGGTGCTTCTTCTTCTGTTGCCACTTGTGCAAAATTTTTAGTTAATTTTAGTTTGTTTGCACAGTAAAGTGTGCTCAACCCGGCTGAATGTTTTATTAATTTAAACAAGAACACAAAGCTTTTGCACTTTATATATTTTATAATGAAATAGTAATTCGGGTCGAAGGACTTAGCAAACGGCATACATATGGACACATGTACATATGTGCATACTTACATAAAGATGAAGTCAGTTTTCATCCAGTGAGATTTCTGAGAATTTCATAACTAAATTTTCAATTTAATCTAATAAAATCAAAGACTTCTCATTAACTCAAACGGCGCACCGGCAATCGACTCATCGGTTTGAATTATCAATCACATCGGAACTTGTTTCTTTGTGCCAGGCAATATCCTTGCGCCGCTGCCATGGCAATTGTTCTCATTTCACCCCCCACCCATTAATAGAGCCAAGAAATATGAAATAATAATGCAAACGGAATCGATGACTTGACAAGAGCTTTGCCCCACGCCTTCTGCTGTAACTACAGGATACTCTCGTGCCCCAGAGGGGAGGATGCCTCGATTCAAATGGAATTGCAAATCGGAGCCAAGAAGTGGACCGAATAGCAAACAACAATCGAGAGGCGACAGAGAGGAAAGGCTCTTTCTGTAAGCAGAAATAATCCGATATTTGTTTCCCTTTTCCATTCCCACCATTTCCATTGAAAGTTGTTTGTCGTATACATATGTATATATGTGTATGTACGAGTATTTTATGTGCATAATGTACGTATACATTTATTATTGTTCTGTTGTAATTAAGCCCAAGTCCTGGTGAAGTGCATATCAAACATCTTCCCGGACATTTTGCTGCGTCTCGAGTGGTGACTGCCAAGGATTTTATAAGGACTGTACCCCGTTGTTTACCATTGACATTGTTGATTCCATTCAGGAATGGCACGTCCTTGTTGCCTGTAGTCTGTAGTAACCTGTAGTCTGTAAGCTGAAAGACAAACGAGTAACTAAAGTGCAGCTGGGCGGAAAATCATTATGCGAATGGGTTCTATTGCATTCCCCCTATGACTGTTCACAGTCAAACGTCTTTGTTTGTTTTCCAATAACATTTACACACATAATCTTTCACTTTAGTTGGTTGTTTTGGTCACTTAATTGCTGGCAGGTTTTTCATTAATAATTTATTCACAATTTCCATCTATTTCCGTTCGACACGAAGAAACCTTTCTATTTTCTCTGCTGACTTTTCTCTGAATAATTTATTTGCGTAGCAAACGTAGCAGGAGTGAGCTACTGGTAGTCGTATCTGAGTCCAGAATCCTGACCAAATACATTTGTCAGTGCGTATAAATTTTTGAAACTGTCATTGCCCAAAATGGCTAATTAAATATTTACTGGGCAAGACCTGTAGTAAAACGTTGATTAATTATTTAAAATACTCTGTCAGAAGTCAGACACTCCCACCAAGACTCGGACTGGAGCTCGGGCTCTCTCCTGACAGAACGTTTATCATAAATGGAAACATATCTAGATTTCACAACTGTTGACTGTTGCTGTTTGCTGCTGACTGCAAACTTTCTAAAGTTTTCACACTCACTCAACCCAACACCCCAGCTGGCTTGCCTTTCGTCCCACCCACTGTGTGATTTTTCGACGTGCCGAACCTTGTTTTTTGGCTGCGGGAATATGGGGTGTAGTGGGGTGGTTCAAAGACCTCAAAGAAGAGGTCTAAGTGATTTAGGCTAAAGTTTTTCACCGGAAATGTAGCGAGGAAAACTTTTGTTGTTGCGCATAATCGTTTTGGCGGAAGTTGATCAAATGTGGGGGAATACTTTTACCCGTAGAAGAGCTGCTCTCGACTCTGCTATAAGTGCATTGTGAAGCAATCAATAAATTTACTTGTGCGATTACTTTGCTGCCCAGCTAGGCACTTCCATCCATGTTTATGTGGTGCTTATGCCGAGGATTATGTCATGAGGACGACACGATGACTGCCTCCTCATGTGCGTGAGTGTGTGTGTGTGTGTGTGTGTGTGTGTGTGCACGTGGCTGTCGCAGTCACAGTCCTAGACCCGTTCAGTAATAATTCATTTGCATAACATTAACGGGCATGCGGATGCTGTAGCATGAGCCTGGCGTGCCAGGCGTCTAAACCAAGTTTTAAATAAATTATTTATGCCAAGGAATTAACCGTAAACAGTTAGCCCGAGACAGCTGCAGGACTGCCGGGGGTGTCATGCATGGCAAATGGAAGCATAACCTTAGCCAGGCATAACAGCAGGAATGTTGTGAGTGGCCCTGGAAGTTATGTGTGTTGCAACATGAATCCTTAGCTCTGTTGAGCGAATACCAAGACTTGTAGGATATGTAAAGGAATGAATTGCAATCCTTCAGAGCATCTCTTCATATTTAGTGCCTATCTTTCCGAAGAATCCTATCAGTTCTCGAATATTTTTCAAGCTTTTTCCAAATTTTAATTTTATTTGTTCACAATGTTATTTTGCATTTATCGTTGACACAATTCCATTTTATATTTGATTGATTCAATGCGCTTACTTCTTCAGCAAGGTGGAGACCACAGCGGGACCAGCGGCATAGGTGGTGACGGGAGCAGCATATGCCGAATAGACCGAGGGCGATCCCAGATACGCTGAGGAGTAGACCGAAGGGGCATAGGCGGAGTAGGCACGTGGATAGGCAGCGGCATAGGTGGTCACCGGTGCGGCATAGGCCAGGGATGGTGCAGCAGCGTAGGTCAGGGCCGGAGCAGCGGCATAGGTGGCCACGGCTGGGGTCACAACATGAGCCTGGGCGGCGGCGATGAAGAGAGCCAAGCAGATGAGGAACTAAACAGGCAAAAAGGATCATAAGATGTTAGAGTTCTCTTGGAACAGTCCCCAAACTAAAGCTTCGATTCTTCGAGGTTGCCTCACCTTCATGTTGATATTTATTTTGGGGTTTTGTGTTTGACGAACGTTCTCAAAGATTGGAGGAAGTGCGTTGACTGATGCTATTAGCCAGTCGGGCCAAAGCTTTTATACCCAATCGCAGTTCAAATTGTCAGAGAACAAGTTCTGCAATATGCGGATGTGGATGTGGAATTGGTAGCTAATCCGGGCTAGCATGCCATATCGAATGGATTAGCATTGTTCCACACACGGTACAAGCACGGCCCAATGAATGTTCGTTTGTCTGTTTTTTCTGAAACGAGAGACAGCAACCTGACAAGGGTCTACGGACTGCCGGTCGGATGGACAGGCAGTAATGAGATCTTGATTGTTTGTCGGTTTGGTCGGTGGGTCAAGTCTGGTGACAAGCCAAAAATGCGAGCAAAGAGCTTTGCTAATGGCGGTAAACGAAAGTGCCAGCAAAGCGGAATCCCACAAATATAATTACACTCGAACGGAAAGCGTAAGTGGCAGCAAATCATTGTACTTGACGTCATCAAAAATGTTTGTTACAATTGAATCTTTGGCATTGACAGTGATAATTCCGGAAAATTATTGCGGGCGGGAGAGGAGGCCACAAATGTCGGGGCGCGAGGGATTATTGATTCAGTACTCAATAATCTATTAATAAACAACGGCTTTACTTGTCGTTTTCATGTGAAAGTGAAACTTTTCAATCTAAAAAATTGCGGGGCAGAGCCGATTTCCCACCCCGGACCCGGCCCCTCACGATGCCACGCATTGGCCAATATGGCACTTAGTTGTCCGGATGGGGGTGTACGAGCCTGAGTGTAGTTACGAGGCTTTGAAGTCCTCGCGGATCAAGGTACATATATTTAGCAATGGCAAATAGTACCCCTCTCGTCCTCTGGGAAGGCATCTTCCAGTGATGCCAGCACCGGGGCGCTCAGTTTTCTTCTCCTTACCCGTGCGAGTGGTCAAGAAACAGATACTGAGATGCTTACAACAATTTTTCTCTTATGTACATTGTACTTCAAGGAAGACACACAAATTAAACATTCAATTTATGTTTACAGCAAAATGTGTCAAAGTCCCTCTAGGGAGCAGACACACACACACAAACAAACACACACGCATCAGTGCCGTATTCATGTCGACAGAGCCACAGGACGCTGGTGTCCTGCTCAAATTACCCATCTACATGCCGCTTTGTAACTGTCAGAGAACGTAACGAACCGAACCAAACCAAAAACAAAAACAAAATGTTAAATGTACGCGAAAAGAAATGAGAATGTGCCCCGCCCCGACAGCCTGTGTGTGGCGAGGGGCGGAAGGCTCATTAATATCAATTTATGAGCTGAGACACGAAATTAGTCTGTGACAAGTTTCGCCGCAGGATGTGGACACAACAAACAAATATATCCACCCATCCAACAATTCAGACACACACATGCACATGTGTTGCAAGTTCAGTTTTGACTTCGTCTGGGGGATTTGCGTTAATTAATTCCCAAAGTGTGTTGCGTGTCCTGCCAAAAGGACGAATATGCGTACACGAATTCATGTCCTGTGGCGAAATGGTCTGCTTGTTGTGGCTCCTCTCTCTCTCTCTCTTTCCCCAATCAACAAATTATGAAAAATATTCCAAACTAAATCTGAAAAGGGAAAAGGTACTCGTACTCGTACTCCTTTTCATTTGCAAAAAGTAAAATGAATAAAATTTCAAAGAACTACCCTAAATAATTAAACAAATTTCTGCTTATTTGTTACACATTTTGTTCAAAATTGTTCTTTATTTGTTTTCCACATATTTTCCTCATATTTTGCTTTTGTTATATTAAACTTGAATTTGCTTTACATTAAGGGGCAGGGGAGATTAAAACTAAAAACTAAAACTAAAATCATTTTCAAACAAAAAATAAATATCCATCTTTCTTACAAATCAAGGGCTTTTTTTTTACTCAAATTAGATATAGGATTATGAAAATATATATTCATATTGATTCCAGTATGCTGCTCGTATTTATGGAGTCCAAAATTCTTAGCTTCTATATCTAAACCAAAATTTAATTTTATTCTTAAGATTTGTTGTTGTTTAGTTTTATACGTTTTTTTCCAATTTAAAATTCGAGTCACAATTCAATTTGATTTTGTCATTGAAGAAGCACTTTGTATGTTTTGTGAGGGGAGGGGGCATGAAGGTGATGGGGTAGCGGATATACATATATAGAAAGATCTTAAGGATAGAGCGGTAGTTGAAGTTGAATTTGAAAATTGTTTTTGGGGCAGGTGGTGGTTGTAGTAGAGACACATTGAACTTTAGTTTGCGTTTTTTTTTTTTGTGTGTTTGGTTTTCTTTGCACGCGCACACTGTTTGGTTATGGATACATACAGATCGATCATACATATATCATATTCATATTCTATATAGACTTGATAAAGGTTTTTGATCGACAACAGATTTTTATAAAATTTCATTTCACATTTAACAAAATATGATTCGATGCACATGCACAATTATATACCCATATCATATAGTATTGTATCTTTGATATACATATGTACACATGTATGTATATATATTCTAGTTTTGCGCCTATTTTTTTTGTTTTTGTCAGATTCCTTTAATGTGGTTTCCTCTGCTGTTGCTGGGGTTTTTGTGGTTTTTGTGCTATATGTATTTATGTTTATATAAAGATATGCCATTAAATTCTGTAATTTTATTTTAATATATATATATATATTCAGGGGGGATAGTCTTTTCGTAGATTCGCAATGGGTCTAACTAAGTTCAATTGAGTTTAGGCTACGTTTAGTGGCTAGTTTAAGTATTAGCTGACCTGCTTCTTAGTTACTAATTCCACATATACTCGTACGTATATACACACTTACATATCTAGTTCCGATTACGCTATATCTCTTAGTTGAAGTTTAAACTAGTTTTTGTGTTCTGTTCGGGATTTTATTTCGTGTCATTTCACAAGCATAGCTCTTCTTTTTTTTTTTTGTTCACTGAAGTATTTGCGCACAAAGATCGTTCGGGCCTAACCTCACATTTGGTTAAGGAAGTTCCGGGTTGGGGGGCATCAAAAATTCTTTTTATGGTACAGATGTAAACTAAATATATACTCGTATGTAAATGCTTTTACTTCTTCGGCTCTAAACACTGCTATATCCAGTATATATGTCTGTATGTATGTATAACCTATATCTAGAGTTCTTTCTTATAATGTGGTTTTTGCTGCTTGAAGTCGGAAAGTCTTGTTAGAGTTTTGTTCGCTTCGCTTTTGAAAGAGATTTTTGTTGTTTTTTAAATTTTTGTTTTGTTTTTTAAAGCGAGACCCACGTCAGCGGCAACTTTATTTCTATAATACAGATTTTTGGGATTCAGTTACCTCCGCTGCACTTTGCTGTTGCTGTTTGCTGCTCCTGCTCCTGTTGATTCTCCTCTTAGACGATGGTGGTGCGCTCGGCGCCCAGCGCAGTGGTGGTGCACGTACTGCTGCCGCCTATGCAGACTATCTGACATTTGATGTCCTCATTGGGTAACTCTCAGGAGCTCACCGTCTCATAGTTCCCCCCGCCACCCAACAGCAGAGGCGACTGCACGCACACTGCTGGTGCCACACCGCCCCCCAGCGTTGTGTAGGCGGTCTGGGAGCGGGGCGACGTGAGCAGCGATTGGGCGGCGCCGATGGTGATGTTGCCGCTGGTCACCGAGCTGGTCAGCGCCGCCGAGATGCCGCTCGTGTGTAGGCTGCCCGGATGGGGCAGCGTGTTGCAAGCACCCAGCCCGGCCGCGCCACCGCCACCGCTGCTGCTGTTGGTCTGCAGCGAACCGTTGGACTGGCCGCCCAGCAGGGGCATGGTGCAGGTGGTTGTGGAGCCGTAGGGCGAGGTGGGTGAGGTGCGCGTCTCATACGCAGGCAGGTGATAGCTGCTGGCACCCACTCCTCCAGGCATGACAACACCACCACCAGCACCACCACGGCCCGGAATGCGAGTGTAGATATTTGGCGGGGTTCGGGTGGAGAGCAGCGGTGGCGGAGCGGTGTAGACGGGACGCTGAGCGGCCGGGGCACGTTGCGGTGTGTTGTACAGGCTGAAGGCGGGGTTCGTTGTCAGCGACAGTTCACCGTACTGGAAACAAAAATAGTTGATAGTGTGTTCAGTAATTATTAAACACAAGAACAAATTTGCTGCTGACGAATAATTAAAAACAAAACTTTAACTTTGATGGGAGCCTCGTTTTGCGCACCTCCTGAAATAAATTTATGGAGGGAGGGGGGGAATTCTGATCGAAAAGTTCCGAAAGTGACCCACAAAACACCAACAATTTCTAATGAGCTTGTTAAGCATTCGAGAGCGAGTTGGGAAAACAACCGGGGAGAAACAAGAAAAACTGAACAAAAGCCAAACATTTTTCAACTTTTACTGGCGACTGGACACACAAAAACATTTTCCTCATCAAAATTTGATGGTCTGCTCCCCTTTTTCACTGCCCCTCAAAAACCAAACAATGATACAACATTGTTTACAGAATCGCAGTGGATGTGGTCGGACAGAGAGGGGAGGGTGGCAACAGCAGCAACTTTGTTAGTGGTAGTTGTAGGGTAGCGGTGGAGGAGACAGAAACACAAAGAAAATAATTTGTGTAATTTATTTCGGCTAATTGGAAGCATGAATGTGAAATTAAGGATTGTGGCAGGACGAAGCTCTATATACCCTGCAGATTGTAAATCAGAAAATCAGTGGACAGTTCAGGGAAATTATGAAACTTCAATAGAATTGAAGAACAATTTTGGTATCATCTTTAACGTAACTTTTCTCCGCTTCCAAATATTGTCCAGGTCCAAATTATGTCACGCACAAGTAAAAGGTTAATTTGCCTAACGAATCCGTTTAAGTTTTCCCTTTGGCTTGTGCTTCTCCTACCTAGATTGCTCCCCCCCTAAATCAAATTGGTCAAGTGTCTATAATGTGTAATAATAGGTTTCGTTCTATGCAAGACAAACCCCGCCATTAAGGAAATTGGGTAAAAGTATTTTGTTTGCTGTCGTGTTAATTAAAGGATGGAGTAAGTAATAGTTGTGCGGGAGAAAATTGAATGAATATTCTCTATGAATGAAAATGTTTAGAATGGTCGCCTGCAAGTATGCTGCACTTTTTTACCCTTCCAGTTGTCGTTGTGTATGGTTGGTTAACTACATATTGTAATACATTTTACATACATATTTGCGTATAACTCTACATATGACACTCACCTAAGTAAAATTATTTCTTATCACAGATACAGCTCTATCTTCTTCTATATATCGTATTTCTATCCCTTGAAGCCCCACGAAAATATGCCTACTATTCGATTACCTCTCCCTTTAAATCTCTCCCTTCCATCATGTGCAAGCGACAAGGTAGGGAATAGGGAAATCCAATCCCCAAACAATTGAATCCCATTTGAATTCTCACCTGCTTGCCGAAGGTGGGCGACAGCGACGGTGGCGGCGGCGAGGCAGTGTTAATGCGCGTCGGTGGCGTATACAAAATTCGCTGCGATTCCATATTCAATCGGTCGAAGGCCTTCTCCTCCTGGTGGAACTCATCCTCGCTGTTTGCCTCCTGCGGCACCACATCCGGATTTTTGTCCTCCAGGCTGGAATGGCTGCCCATATTGCGGGACAATGGCTCGGCGCTGCCCTTGTCCGCCTCGGTGGTGGTGGCATCCCCGCCATTGCCATGCCGGTGACCGCGCTTGCTGCGGAATTTGATAAAGATCACCACACAAATGGCGACCAGAATCAATGTGGCAATGACGCCAACTAAGGCGCCCAGAAGCGGCGTCAATTGTACCAGCACCGCTGTCGACGAGGCTGCGGAATGGACAGGAAAGGCAGAAAACCGATACGGGGGAAATTGTGAAAAATTGAATGACAAAAAGTGCACGTTGCAAAGAAAAAACAATGCAGCAACGAGCAATGTGGCGTAGTGGCGAGAAGTGACGACACCCGACCAGACCGACACTCACCTGTTCGCAACAATGGCGCCGAAAGCGTCCGACCCCTCAATCGATGGGCCACCTTGCTGGGCCCCTGCGCATTCACAGCCGTCACTCGAATGACAAACACGGAATCGCTGGGCAAACGCTTCACCGTGAACTCTGGATATTTGTACGAGGCATTGTAGAGTATCTGGCGATTAAGTTCGTCGTATATCTGCACATGGAAGTACTGCGGTATGCCACCATCGTAGCCGGGCACGCACTGGATTTGCAGCGAATTGGCCGTGGCATTAAATGCCGTACAGTTCTTCACAGCTTCGGGAAGGTCTATCAAAGAAATCAGGACACAATGGCATGTATTAGTTTTGATTATGATTTGGTATGCAAATGACTGTTCAAACATCATCACGCCCTATACTCTTCATTCCAATATCCTGTTCGTATTTGCGACTCGAATGTTCTGCCCTTAAGTTTCTCTTTCCGATGATTTTACTCCAATAAAAATGGATGTATTTTCTTCAGCCATTTTGTATCACCATTCCTGGGATATTTCCTTAAATGGAGCTTCAAAGAACCTTTTAATGCTGCCAACCGTTTCCGAAAATGACAGCGAAATAGTCCCTGAACCTCAGGTGGACAAATTCCCTGAATGGGAAATGTCATGGCTGCCATAGAACTTTAAAAAAAAAAAAAAATTTTTTTTTTTGGGGGTTAAAGGGAAAAAAAAATTTAGGAAAAAAAAAAAAAAAAAAACCGGGGGGAAAATCCGAAGGGAAAGGCCAAAACAAACTGCCTAGTTTTCAGGCCATGGCCAGCGGTGGTTTTTTGTAAATAAATGCTGTGCGTTGGCAATTTATTGCATTTGATTATCAGATTATCGCCGTGCGCGCAGATTGCACTTTGCTGCAATGGTGCAACAGAGGCAGCTGGAGCAGCAGCAGCAGCGGAAGGGGCAGTAGCAAACATGCAGATGGCGTTGGTAAACATGGCTTTTATTGCTGTCAGGGACATCCAGATGAACGGACAGTATGGACCGTCCGTGGAGGCTGCATGCAACGCATGAGACGACGACATTGCAACGCGTTAAATTGCCACACGGTCGTGCCATGCTGTGCCGTGTCGTGGCATGGCATAGCGTGGAGGAGTCGGAGGAGTCTGTGGGCCAAATGTAAATAACGAGCAGAGATTCACTCACCTCACGAGTGGAGGCTACGTGCAACAATTATCTACTGGCCAGAGAGAACGAGGCATGCCACCCCACAACCACAGCCCGAATTGAGTAAACATGTTTGCTGTTGCGTTGGTATTTTGTTGTGTGCCAATCGATGTGAAATTAATTAAATATATTTTATATTCCTTCTGATACTATGCCTTGGGTATATGCGACAGATGACAGCAGCCCCGCTTAGCTCCCATTCGAAGGATATATGTATCTTGCAGGGTATCCAAATGTTCAGATACCGAGTCTGGCATATCCCTTTCCCTGCCTTGCCTGTGTTTTTCTTTATCTTTTCGCTACGAACTGCTGTCCGAGTGGCGGGTAACTCACCTGCCGGCTGGATGTGGTACCAGCAGGGCTGACTGTGGCCCATCGGGCTGCTGGCCACGCAGGAAATGGCGCCGAAGCTCTCGTAGCTCTCCACGTGGTAGCTGTACACGTTGTTCAGTGGGGGCGCCGACGTTGTGGTGGGCATGGTCACGGCCTGGCGATGATGCTGCTGCTTGTGCAGTGCGGCCAGCCGCTTTCGCTCCACCAATTGGAGGGAGGCCGAGTTGGCCGAGTTGGATGCGTGATGGCCAGGGCTGTAGGAGTCGCTGCTGCCGCCAGGTCCACTCGACGACTGCTGGCCCTGCTGCTGGGAAAGCTGCTTCCGCTGTGGCTGTTTGTTCTCCACATGGTTCTTGTGCACCATGTTGGAGTAGACCATTTGCGTGTAGGGCGTCTCCTCGCCATAGTCCTGATAGCCGTCCATCTCGTGCCCCTCCGCCGGATAGTCCTCGTCCTCGAAGCGAATGGCCGACATGTCCACGATGCTGGCCGTGCGTCCGTGCCGACCATGGAGCAGCCCTCGCTGCAGTCCGTGTGTGTGCTTCCGCTTGCTGCGCTGATAATATCCGCCCAGGTCCGAGCCGGAGCCAGGACCGGACCCGGAAGGCGATTTCAGCGACAGCAGGACCGGTCCAAGTTGGGGCAGCTCGATGAGGCTCTCCAGCGAGTTGTTGAAGTGCCACTTGTAATTTAGATTATCGAGTGGATTCGCGTCCACCTCGCAGGTGATGTTGATTGTCTGCTTGAGTGCCGCACGTATAATCGTTGAGTCCGACTTGCACACGGGTGGATCTACGGTGTGCAGAGAGAGAGGGAGAGAGAGTGTGGGTGTGGGGTGTAAAACAGAAGTGCAGGTTGATGTTAAGTTGAGTCAAGTTAGTGGTCTCGAGAGGGGGAGGGTGGGGATTGGTAGAGTGGTACTTACACTTCACGTCCAAGTAAACCTCGTTGCTGGACACGCTGCCCTGGAGGTTGCTCGCCCGACAGAAGTACTGGCCGTGCGAGGACTTTGAGATGCCCTGCAGCACCAGCGTCTGGTTGGAGATGATTATGCCGCGCGACGAGTGCAGTTGCTTGTCCTGTGTGTGTTTGTGTGTGAGTGTGTGTATGTGCGAGCAAAACAGTACAAAGGATAACGTTAAAGTTGTGATGTGGGATGTGCGCTTTTTGTACGAGCATTTCGAGAAAGTTTGTTAAAATTTACGATATTCAATTAACTTTACGATATTGCCTCTACGAGATTCAATTTACGATATTTAATTTACCAAATCGAATTTACGATATTGCATTTACTTTATTCAATTAACGATATTTGGCTGACGATATCCTATTTCATTTACCGGGGTAATCGGTACGATATTCATTTTATTTTAATTTTTCGTTTTTTAATTTACGATATTCAGCTATAGATCTACACAAATGTAGCTGCTACTCACACTGTGATACCACTCAACGCGCGTTATCGCCGGATTGGCCTTCACATCGCACTCCAAATAGACATCCGATCCTTTGAGCAGATTATTCGGATCCAATGGAGCTCCCAGATTCAGGATGACAATGGGTGCATCTACAAATGATTGAGAAATTAGCTATTAATGCAGCCTAATAATTTCCTGGAAAACCTCTACGCACGTGTGACATTCAGCATGCGCGAATCCTTGAGGTACAGTCCCGTATTGCCATTGCCCAGTGTAGTCATCACCGTGGTGTGACCCTCGTGCAGTTGCTGCGACGTAATGCCCGCACTCAGGGAGATGGAGCAGACCACCTGCCGCTCATTGTCCTCCGGTACGGGTATCAGCATTAGCTCGGAAATTGTGGTATTCCCATCAGCAGAGGTCTGTGATCATGGTTCGTTATTATTATCAGGGTAACCTGCTCTCTATGTGATATGAATGACTTACAGATTGCGTGGCTCCTTTTAGGATTTGTCCAGCCTTCGACCAGATTATATGCGGCGGTGGACGAGCTCCGATGGCAGTGCAGGTTGCATGGGTTCGAGTGCCGGCCACCACTGCATGATTCAGACCCTGCAGCAGCAGATTGAGCGGTGGAACTACGAAAGGGATGGGGAATATCTACAGTTAGAAAAGGTTTCACACGATCCTATTAGTTTTATTCAGCCCCTGGGCGATTGGTCTGCCATCAGGCGAGTGATTAAGTTTACGATATTCAGTTATTACCCCACAAGGACCACCACAGCGCACAAAATTCATATTCAAGGCTCTCCATATCCGCCACAGCTATGTACATGCTACACATATATGGGGCGACCTTTATGGAAACGTTCATTATTTATTACACACATTTTATTATGCCCATCATTGGACGCCACCGCCATGGGACCCGCAATACGATTAGCATGGAAACCGGACCACCCTCTGTCGCCCGCATAACCATAAATGTGCATGAATGTGAATGAGAGTCAGTCGACGTGCGACGTGCGACATGCGACATGCGCGTCCTTGTGAGGCAATGACAAAACTTTAATTACATTAATTTCCATGCGAAATGTCACGCCCACTAGTCCTGCCATTCCAGCCCACCACCCTCTGACTGTCCTTGAACTGTTTTGGCAAACCCCCAAAACAAGAGCAAGTGCCTCATTATGAATGGAAATATTTAAAGAGCTTTACTTACGATTCAAGTCGAGGATTACTTTCTTTGAGAGGGCCGGCACCACATGACCATTGGTTGCCTGGCAGGTGTACATCTGAAAGGAAATATAATGATTTATATAGACATTATTAAAATGATGTCCAATTACTAATAACAATATCCAATAAAACGGGAGGAGAGATGATAAATCAACCTGTCCAACATTTACCTACTTCTAATTGCTGCTACACGAGACTCACACAAACACTAATCAATTATGCCCCAAGCTCTCTGTTCGGCCAGACACACAGTCAGTAATCGAAACCAAACACAAGAGTTCAAAAGGTTCGCAAATGTACGGCTATATTCGATAACATAAATTCTCCAGCTACGAATATTTTCTGAATATTAGTGGTTGGCTGGCGGACTGTTGCTAGTAATTCGATACTCGCTGGGCCCATATACATTTCGAACAACAACATACTACACACACACACATTTCGGGCCATTTTATTGGGCCAAAACGAAAATTGTAACGTTGTCGGAGCCATCAAAATATTTGCATAACTTTTGGGGTTTGCCGCATTGCCAGCAGAAGTCTCGTTTCTCGTTTCTCGATTGGAAAATAGGTCATAAATTTCTATTTGGTTACACAATATGTATCTTTGTAGTCCCGGTTCTCCTATTGAGGCAGGTAGGGGGTCTTAAGAGGGTTCACTCACGCACAGTGGGCCATCGAGGTGCCTCTAGGTGTTTATGGATCTCGAACGGTTCTTGTGTTGTCTATTTTCCATTTAAATCGATTGTAACTCAAGCGTTAGAAATTAAATATAATGTTTAATAATTGATTTATGGTATTTTTTATGCAGTGTTTTCGCAGGGTTCTTCTAGAATGCTTTAATTACAATTTGATATTACTTTCTGAACGAATTTCAATATAAAATGCAGAACAAGGCTTCTACTTTACTATTTTACTCGAATTAAATATTGATTTAATTGTTCTTCAGCGATACTTCACTTATAGCATCATTTTTTTTATATTATATTCGAACTACGAGTTTACACTTTTAAACCACAAAAAAAGGTTATATTTCAATCAATCAGTAGATATCAATCAATGTTACATCAATTTACTCATCATTGAATTTTGAGTGGGTTCTGGCATCTAAAATTTGTCATCTTTATGCTCTTTTCACTTATCTTTATGTCTTGCAGTATTTTCCACTCATGATATTCCTATGAAAACTTCCTATAAATTCTCGCTCTAGCTCTTCACAACGTTCATTCATGTTCATTCCTCATCTTTAGGTTTAAGCCAATAACTTTCGGTATTACATGACCAGCATTCAAGCGATTCCAATCCATTCCCAGCCACTAGAACCAGCACAAAAGACTTGGCAGGCCAACAATTTGTTGAACCCACTGGATGGATGGGGCAGGAGCAAACCCAACTGAATGGCGGGATTAGTGCGGCGCAACAATAATGTTCATTACATGGAGCCCGAGGGAAATCCGCTTAGAATCAACAGCAGAGCAACAGAAAAGAACAGAGAGAGAGAGAGAGAGTGAGAGAGAGCAACCACAAGCCACCCAGGGAATGCAGGGCGTTGCATTTGATTTCTATTAGCCATTGTGCGGCCACAGCGGTCGCGCTTGCCACACGGAGCGCTGTCATTAATGGGGGCCCACTGCTCATTGTGGCACACCGAAAATAAATGGCCAGCCGCGCTCAGGGAGCAGCAGAAAAGCATTGTGCTCCCCGAAACGGAGGAGGAGGCTTTGTTCCATTCAGAGCGACAGCCGTAAATATGGCTTACGATATTTGGAGTAGGCCGCAACCACATAAAGGGCACTGGACCCGGAGAGGTCACTACCTACCGTCAATAGATCCTTTCGCTGGATGTTCTTCAGGCGCAGGACATTGCGCACCGAGCCGTCGGGCAGCACCTGAAAGGAGTCGTCGATCAGGGCATGTTCGCGCCACCACGAGACCCTCGGCGGTGGCACTCCCCCACTGGACAGACACGTCAGGTCGATGCTGTCGCCTTCGAGATAGGGTCCCGCTGTCTGGTCGCGTATCTCGGCGCCATGATGATCCAGTATCGTGAGCTGAGTGGGTGGAACTGCAAAGGGAAAGAAATAAGTCAATTCTACAGCTCTCTCTAGGGGAGCGGGGATTGTAGAGGAAGGCTCACCTAGAACTGTCACATTGATGCGCCAATTTCGTGTCGGTGACTTGTGGAAATCCACGCGGCATTTGTACAATCCCGCATCCACAGTCTGAATATTCTTGATACGCAATGCGGGTGGATTTGTGTCGTAGTGGAAGTGGGCCTTTTTGTTGAACACAGTGTCGTCCGCCCAGGGTATGGCCTGATGCAGGGGACGTCCACGGGCATCAAAGCTGGAAAAAGGTAAGAAAAACATAATTTAATGGCATACGGAAACTCTTGGAAGGAAAGAAAAAACTAAAAAGTTTCTAGAAGAAAACTAAGTTAATAACCTCAAGAAAATACAGATAGAACCTAAAAGAACTATGAAAATAGCCAAAGATATTGATTGAATGGTCCGTCAGGCAAAGTTTCGAAGGAGTATCCAAGAAGAGAGAGCTGAGGGAATCACAAATACATACAAAAAATGGATTATAACGCGTTCTAAACTTGAGATAGAGCTAAGGGAATATCTTGCAGCAAAAAGAAAAAAAACCATCCAATTAATTCAAGTATAAATTTCTTAGTTAAACTTTTCTTACAATTCACAGCGTTCCCCCCTCACGGTCACCATCAAAATAAACCTTCCGTCACTGTGCTCGGAGACAATTAATTGACCATCAAATTGAGTTCCATAATAAAAGACCCCTTTGACACGTTTTACACAAAAACACACCTTACAATGGCCAGGCCAGAGAGCCAGGCCAAAATTGTGTTAGCCATTGGTTCATTGATTTTATTGTTCAAGCAATTGAGGAGACAACGACGGGACAAGTGAAATGTGTGTCAAATCCAGGGAATCTACTAAAAATAGAATACTTAATTAGCTTTCGCCTTGGGACCCACACAACTATCTCCAGAGACCAGATACTACTACCAGAGAGAGAGGAGAGCAGAGAGTGAGAGGGAGACAGATAACAGTGCAATGAATGACCGAAAAGCAACTTTGTTTTTATTGTTATGGCCAAACGTTTTTTGTTTTATGGCCTCCGAGTTCTATGCATTTTGACAAAGTGCCGCATTAAATGTCAACGCAGGCCCAAAGGCTCGCGCCTCCACCCTCACCCACCCCCACGTCATACCACACCACCTCTCTTCTATCTACGAACTAAATCGTTAAATGCATTTACAGAACTTTTGATTTCCATTTGCTTTCAGTTTTTATTCCCAGCTTTTTTTTAGAATTTTTAAATGGTCACATTTAAATTGGTTTTCATTCTCTTTTTTATACATTTTTGTATACCCATTAGTCGTGGAGAACATGGGGTGCATTGTGTTTGTGGAAATACATATATGCAACAGGCAGACGAAAGCGTTTCTCAATCGCATGAGAAACCGGTTTTTGTCAGAGAGTTTTGCTATGCCTTTTATCAGCAAACAGATCAGCCAGCAGAAGCTGAAAACAATTTTGCGTAGTTTTCTCTATCCCTCCTCCCTCCCTTCGTCATTGAGTTGTGAACATGCAAGGGCTTGCAGGGCAGAGAATAGCCGACCCATAAACTATGATGTGTGTCTTTCTGTTTCTCATAGAATTCTTCATGGTATATTTTTGAATTCATTAATTTCAACAATGTTGTTTTCTCATATAATAATCGGAAAAAAAGAGGGTATCCAATAATCGGATTTATCAGATTTGATCTTCATTTCTTTTTCACCATTTTTGTTGTCCATTCTGAGAGTGTAGTTAAGTGGGGGTGACTCTTGTGTCTGGTTTGATTTAAACATTCGAGTGAAACCAGGCGAATTTGTTTGCTTTTTCCTTTAATAGTAGAGTATGTACATATGTACATCCCCATGTACATCTGTATGTAATGGGATGTGCGTTGATTCAGAAGCGCGCTTTTCCATTTTTATTTTATAGTTGAATTAATTAATTGATCAATTTAGCGCTTGTTCTGTTTCGCCTTGCGGCTTAATCGGATTCCAGTTTTACTTATACTTTTTATTTCACTTTGTTTTCCATGAGAATTAAATGTTGGTTTTCTTTTTTTGTTGTTGTGGTTTTTTCTGGCATTAAGTAGCTTTAAAAAGGCCGCAAGACATTAAAATTTCGTTTGGCGACTTTTGGGTAATAAAAATCCACATGGAAGCATTTTAAATTCTCCACGCCGTGAATTATGGGAAAAATCTGTTCTACTGCAACCCAGAATCGTAGAGTTTAGATTGATGTTGAGGAAAATCCAGTTTAAGTTCAGTTGTGAAAACTTTGCTCGATTATCGCCCGTTTTTTCACCAAAGATTATCTCACATTTTGAATAGATCATGAGGGCCCCCCCCCCCCACATTTCTGGGCTCTCCGGATGATTTATCATTGAAGCCCACAAAAACATTGGGAAATGCACTCGAAAAGCCAAAGCCAACAATGGAACACAGAAGTAAGTGGCACAAGATGGATGGGATATTTGTTAATGGATTTGAAAGATAATTAAATTATGTTCCAAGAAGTGAGAGGGAGATAGAGAGCGGTAAGCATACCTTGCTGGAAGTGGGGTTAAATGGGCAAAGAGGTTATCCCCCCATGGGTTATCCATGGCAATTGGAAAACAAATTTCTCATGCAATTAATCTCTCGACCTTTTGTTGAGCGTTTTGGCCATATTGAAATTTCCAGCACGCAAAGAGAACCCCACCACAACAGAAACAACAGAAGGAGAATACAAAAATTTATGAAGTGTAGAAAAGGCAAATTAAAATTGATGGAAAACAATAAAGAAATGCGGGCGAGTGAAAAGTACAAACTCAAAGAGGAATGGCAGAATGAGGAGGAAGGAGATATCTGCATAAACCTAACTTTATGCAGTCATAAAAGCTGAAGCACACCCCACACACTTTCCCGCCTTTGCCTCTCACGTTCGAGTGGCTGTGGTAATTGCAATCGCCGCCAGCGAGGTCACACTGTGGACCACATGAATGCACATCCCATCCCTACAGCCTGCGCATTGACACTTTGACTTGACATCCATCGATTTTTCGGAATATACTCTTTAAAGAGGGTATCACGTGTTTGAACCAGGTGTTTGTCCAGCAAAAGAGCGACGAGATTTGGAGCTACAAGAAGGCAGATAAATACGGGGAACGAGTCTGTGGGTGGGTATTGGCATATTTCTATAGAAATTCTTCATATCTAAAACAATTTTGAACGGAATCAGATGACTATATATACCATATCTGTCCGAGAAAATATCCCACTTGAAGGGTATCCAAAGAATCTAAAAGCTATCCTTCTTTCCTTATTTTACGATTTATTCAACGAAAAAGAGAAATGAATTTAATGGAAAATAAAATAAAGAAAATCAATTTCTGGTCTATTGCGCATCTGTACACCTCCATCTTTTCCTGCCTTGAGTCTCTCTGCCTTGTTGGCTCTTCCTGGAAAATGGCAAAAGGAATATCAACAAAAAAAAAAAAAAGTTAGTTGCCAACGAGCGACCTTTGAACAGAATTGCTGAGCTGCCAATCAGTCAGGCAAGTCAGTCAGTCAGTCAGTCAGTGGCTTTCATACTACACTCACTCACATGTTCACCCTCTCTCTCTCTACTCACTCACCTTTCAATCCTCCACCCCTGTCCTTCCTACAACCCATAAACCTTGCGACATTTCCTTACACTGCCTTACAATAAACGAGTATTTCCTTCGCTTTTTCGTTTATTTTGCCTGATGATGAGCTTGTTAAAAATTGTTTTGGAACCAGGTTAAGAGAGAGTGGGGGAACGAGTATTGAGAGTCTCCACTGTAAGCCCTCCCCATCGATGCACGTAGGTTCTTTTGTGTAAATATTGTTTATATCGTTAAATTCAACATAAATGCCTCACGTTAATAGAATTTATAATGATACAACCCCACCCCGACCTACCAGCTATGAGTGTATCTGTCTGCCTCCTCCTACTCTCTGGGCCTCAATTCATAATTGGCTGAAATTCCCAATGGAATCGAAACCGTATTCCTTCTGGGTCTTTGGCTAATGCCAACAACAAAATAAAAAAGAGAGAATTATTAAGTGAAATTTATTCAGCTGACACTTTAGCGGGGTGTCACTGTGGAATAATCCCATGAGGGGAAAGAGAAGGTTTTTTTAAATCCTTCAAATTGAGTAAAGAAGTGGATTTAAGGCATATTTTAAAAGGGAAATTGGGAAACAAGGAAAGGAAAGGTAATTCGGTAGCTTATTTTATGGATAAAAGTACATTAAGTTAGCGAATATGTAAAGCCTATGCCATGATTAAATAATAATTAGGATTTTATACAAATTGGAGTACAAGAAATCACAAGAGAAATCACAGCCACGGATTCTTTAACTTTACATTTCTATGCAGCTTCATCTTTAATAAAGTTTTTAAAGTATATCTTCATGAAATTAGATACTTACGTATAGATGGGCTTCACATTGCCCTGACGATACCAGATGACCAATTGGACCTTGTCCGCAATCATTGTCCCTGGTAGCAGATCGCAGGGTAGCGCCACCTCCGAGCCCACGGCTGTCAGTACCTCCGATAGGGGTCCTGCAAAAGGTAGGCAAATGTATAATACATATTAACAAATGATAATGTCTGATACAGATATATATCTACATATGCTTATACATATTTGAGATGTGAATGCATAATTTCTATGGCTTTGTGGATGTTTTTGGGGCGCTGTGGGGGGGTGGTGAACAAACGCTTTTGTGGTTTCACTTAATTGAAATATATGTGAACTCTGACCTGACCCTGACACCGCGCTTGCCGTCTTTTTCTGGCTGCCTTGCTTTTGTGTACTGACAAAACTATAAATTGACTGACAGCTTGATTTCCCTTTGATGATAAGAGGAGGAACACAGTCGTCGCTGAAAGGGTTTCGGAGACGACAGCACCAGTCAGTCCCATTGTGCGGATTCCAACATGGAGACATCATCATCGTAGACATCGTTTTCGTAGCAGTGTCACCGCACAGCGAGTGGCGCCTCCACAGCCATCAACATCGATGGCATGGCATGGCATGGCGCTGTGCGTGCCTCTCCGCCCAGAGGGTGGGGGGACTGCGGCTTCAATTAGTTGTGCGGCCCCCCTCTGGAGATGGGCTCGTGACACGAGCATTGGAGACCGACAATACATACTTAGATGTCACGCTGACTGCTCTTTCCCCATTTTCAGGGTGTTGCCTCTTTCTTGGGTGTCGTGGAGCGATTGGTATGTGTATTTGGTATTATCAAGAGGCATTGTAATTATACAAATTATATTTTTCCATATTTCGTATTGCAACACCAACAACAGGGCGTTGTCGTACGTGCCTATATGTGGCATGCGCAGCCCCAGCCATTCAATGAACGTTTACGCTGAATGAATGCCTTTCCAAAATATTAATCAATATTTATCTAGATTAGCTATAGTACCTCCCTACCACTCCCCCCACGCTCACAATTCTGGTTCTTCCCCATCCATTGGAACCTTCTTCCACTTCTGGCTCTCTTCCGCGCTCTTTTGGCAACGAAATTCAATTATTTTAATGCATTTTTATTCGATAAATGGGGGATGGGAATTTTTAATGATTGACAGGAAAATTACGCGATTTGGGGATATGTATGTGGCATCTGGAAAATTGAGGATATAGGAAATGTGGAGTGTATACATACAATGATGGTATTTTAAGTTAATTAATGTAAATTAAATAATGGAATGGCCTATAAATGGATTGAAATTGTGGTTGTAGGAGAGAGCAATGGGTAATAGAATGGGATTATATTGAGCAAAAAGTAGTAATAGTATTAAAATTACATGGGAATTGAATAGAAATAAAATTTGAATTGTATAAATATATAATGAGAGGGGAATGAAATAGACCAAATCTAAAGCTTAAATGGGAGTTAAAATGTGAAGGGAATTGAAAAAAATATGTTTGATGAATTAAATCTGCAATAATTATGATACAAATTAAATTTAAATGTCAATTGTATTAATATTTATTCTGGAAATATGTACAATTCAGAACTATTATTCGTATAGAAATAAAAACAAATTAGAAACGGAAAACATAAAGATCTAGTCGGGAATGTTTCTAATTAAATTTCTTAATCTTGTTTGGGTATAAGACACAGATCCAAAGGAATACCAATTGAGCAGCCTCAACATGTGCCTGAAATTGGACATGGTTGTGCCCATTGGATTAACCATAAATATTCCTTAAGCGGTTCAATCGCTCACTAAATTACAAGAATTTCTTAATGAGAAACAATACCCAAAAAGTGTCGATCATTCCTGCCACTCACTCGGCACTTTCGTTCGTTAGCATTTCCGGATTTCGGAGCCATAAGTAACATTTGCCATTAGGCAATCGCAATCCTCCTCCAGCGATATGCATAAACACACTTAAACAAATTAAGGGCCCTCTCCCCACGAGAGGGCTTTGAGAGGCGCCACAGAAATAAAATAAAGTAAAAATCGAACCGACGCGACGCAACGCAAAGCAATTGGTAATCGGATGAATGAATGATATAATTCATTGAGGGCCCCCGAATGCAATTTGTTATGGCCCCGACATGAAAATGGAATTTGTATTTGGATTTGGGTCAACAGATCAAAGCGATTAGGCGACGAACAACGAAATGAGTTACAGACACAAATGGACTGGGGGGAAAAAGAGGAGATGCCACCGCTCTCCATAGAGAAAGAGTTCAATTACTAATTGCAATCAGCCGAACGGACAAATGTTCACAGACGCACAACAAACATATCACAAATGACTCTGAACTTTTGCAATCGATTCCGATTCCGATTCTCAGATCTATTTCGATCTGTTTGATTTTTGATGCATAGCGGAAATTAGTTGTTGTGGGGCGGGGGCTCCTCTCTGACCCTCGCCTCGGGGCCACCAAGAGATTTATTGTCACACGCTCCGAATTGGATGGATTGATATTGATTGAATGATCGCCGCCGCCACAGACGACTCTAGACAAATGTGTAGTCAGTGGATGGGTGGGGAAGTGCATTTAAGTGTCGTTCTGATTTCTATTTTTATTGGCGGGGAAATATTTTGACAAATTTCGTTGGATCTGTTGGCTGACTGATGGACATTTGGCTGCTAATGGTGCATGCAACAAATTTCCCGGCTCATGTATTCTATAATTAAGCGGAACATCGCAGTGAGGCAAGCGACCGCCTGGCTGCTGGCAAGAAAGCAACGAAGCAAGATGTTGATGTTGTTCGTTCCGTGGCCCCGATGTTGTCGCCTCATAATTGTGCCACTTAATGTGGGCGTCAACATGATATGACCAAGTTGTTTGCTTGTTTCTCTCCCTTTTTATCCGTCAAAAACACAGAGACATATACTATGCAGAGGCTCTTGCATTGAAGAACTAATTCTTTCGTTTGCAGTCCTCGAGCGGCTGGGGAACCCAACCAATTTATGAACCAACGAAAAATTCATTCAAGTTCGTGGAATATGGGAATCATGTGTCACATATGCCCCATGTTCGGTCGGAGTGCATATTCGATATTCTTGGAAATTCTCAATAAAATATTTAATCTTTGATGTTGATGAGCGAGTTATTTCTCCCCTTATTTCATTTCCCAGCTGAAAGCTAACAATTTTATTGTTCCCATTCAATTTTAATAATTCGAAGAAATAAAAGTGAATTTGGAGTGGGTTTCGAATAGAATTGAGATGATTCTACGGAAATTCAGTGTGATTATAGGGTATTCTTTGGTTTAAAGAGTGTTTCAAAAATCAACTCTTTCCTCAATACACCGAATCCCTTTCCAAAGTCTATTCTATTTCCTCCTGCATCCCCGCATCCACATTTAACCCAGTTGCATGCCCCCCGGGTGCACAGCCATTCGGAGAGCTCATTTAGAACTTTTGAGAAAACAAACAAAAGCGCCCAAGTGCCACAAACAATTATCCAGTCCATCCGTCATCCGTGCATTTGCATCCAACGCGGAGGAGCCATCGATCTGTTTTTTCAAAGTTATTGATTTATTTATTTGCTTTGCCTGCAACTGTGAAAATATTTTGACAATCGCCTCAAGTGATCCCTAAGCTGCATGTCGATGAGGTAATTATTCAGATCATTTGTTGTTGCGCGCTGCAGGGGCTCGCTCTGGGAGAAAGCACTCCAATGAGCGCACAGTGTGAGCTTTTTTCCTGGCGCCAAACAATGGCACAATAGAATGAAAAAAAAAACTTGCCCATACATCAGTAAATAAATCAAATCCGAAATGTTTATGCTTTCTTTCCAACAGCAGGGAGTGCGACCGAACTACTCTCGAACACAACAATATCTATAAATGGAATGATATGTGTCGGGTGTGCAAGTCAGTTCCTTACAAACAGCAGAGCAGATTCCGACATAGACTCTGGCCTGAACACCTGAACGATGGATGGGACGAGAACAGCAGCAGCAAACGACAATCCGGCTAACAATTGACGACGACAAATTGCCAATGATTCAAATGACGCCATCAGCAACAGTAGCAATTTCCACAACAGTAGCTACAGAAAGTCCAGCAACAGCAATGTCAATTGTCGTTAAATGTGTCTTATTTGATTTTGGATACCCTTTGCGGTAGGGTATTACGATTTTGGGCATTTTTCAAAATTAGTGACTTAGTTTGGAATATGTAGCAGATTTATTTTTTTATTTACTATTAAAATAGTATCGCTATATCCTTCACAACCTTCCCAGTATCTCTCGATCTCTGGCCAGAGTAGCTAAATCTTCGACTTTCCATGCTTATATTTCCTTTGTGTCGTTTCTTTTTGTGTTCGTATTCCCTTTTATTTCTATATTTTCAAATAAAAACAGCAACAAAGTCTTTTCGTCTCTCTCCCTTTACCCAGTCGCTTGACGCTTGTCTCTTGGTCTCTGGGTCTCTCCTTCTCTCTATCTGCACGTGACCAATGACAATTTGCGAGCGACTGTCCATTTATGACCCGACTCAAGTATGGCCAGCACCACGCCCCCTTCTCTCGCCCCTCTGCTGAACAAGTCAACAGCTTTAGTCGTTGTCGTCGTCGATTTGTGCTTTAATATTTCCTGCAGGCAGCATTTGTCGAGTTTTAGGCGCCTCCATCAAAATGTCGTAGGCGGAAGTTGAAATTGCTGTTGCCTCGGCTGCTGATGTTGCCCCATGTTGGGCCATGGAGGATGGGCATGGGAATGGGTGGGTAATCATAATGCCAATAATACGATTGCCGATTGCCTTTGGGCCCCAGAGTGGAGTGGAGTGGACTAAAGTGTAGGACAGGCTCACCTAAATTAAGTCCAAAAATTAGTTCGGTCAGAGCTGACAGCTTCAATAATGTTCTTTTCGATGCTGTTCGATACTCTCCCGCCCCACTCCCACACCAACACCCACACTCCTCCTTTAACTGCCTTTCGGCTTGCCTAATAAAGTTCTTTTGTTATTTCCTCGCCATAGGAAGTTGTAAAATATGGAAAATACTGCCATAAACGTCTCTGTTTCTGAGTAATTTCATTTGATTTTCATTAGATTATGTTTGTTTATGCAGGAAGAGCCCCTCTCTATCTCTCTCTGTCTGCTGTTCCCTTGAGGGTTCCTGGTAATTGAAATTGGTTCTCGTATGGCGGGGCTGCCTTTGGATAAACCACTTAATACGATTTTCAATAGGAAATGGTACGATTTATTGGCAAATACTTTATGGTAAATATTACGATAAAGTGGCCTTAAAAATATCTTTTAATATCGGAAAAACTTATACCAAAATCGCTTAGCTGATGTTTAAGTAACATTAAGCAATGTTTAGTGACTTTAGGACATCGTTAAGTAACGACTGACAAGTTCTCTTGGGCTTTATCACTGTCTCGGCATCCCCCGTCAATTTCCAATTGAGAACGTTTCAACCTTTATTACCCCCACCACAATTGCGCCCCAACCAGCCCACACGGATGGCGTGTCTGACCCACATCATCTATCCGTACACGATGGCCGTCCATTGCCTGCCCAAGGCATAACCCTACAGGTACCTAAAATATTTCTCTATATTAATATTTATGTAAGCCCGCCCTTCCCACCCCCACACAATATAGTTATATTATTTATAACAAACATTTCCCCGACGAGTGGCTTAGCTCTTTTTTCATAATCTTGGTTGAAAAATCTCGCGCTCTTTGCATTTGTGGCAGCAAAACTAATTTTATGATGGATTACTTGGCTACGGGGAATGGTGCCCCCTTCTTAGGCAGAACCTTAGGCAGTGCAACCACCCCTACTCCCCAAGGCTAGGCACTGCCATACACCTACTCCGAAAGTGAATTAGAAATTGGAAGGCGGCGAAGGTGGGAGTGGGAGCTTGAGTCGCTTGCTCTTATCGCATTCGTTTCGCTGTCCATCAAATGCAGCGCCCCCTTGAGGTGTATCCCACCTCTCTCCCATGCCTTTATCTGCCCCCTGTCCACTAGTAGAACGTCAGAGTGCATTCGCCTCTGTTGACATTTGTGAAGTACAAACAGAACACGCACGCACACGGGGATAGATAGCCGGACATGGTAACGGACACGGATGGATACAACAGATGCATATGTATTTACCCGCAGTCGTACACGGAGACGGAGTCGCCTCTCCTAAGCCATCACTCAAAAGTGATTAGATCGTTTCTCGGGGGGTAATCGAGTGCGCCGAATGATGGGGAGGGGGTATTTTCGGGACAGATAGAAGAGATATCTCTCTCGGATATCCCAGACCTCAGGCAAACGGAAAACTTCACTGATGTGGGAGCAACAATTAAGTTTCGATTTTATTGCTCAATGAAGATTCGAGGGAATGTTCGAAGAAGTCGAAAAGTCGGTAAAACGTAAGGAATGCGCGGAATGGTTATGGTTTGTGGCCGTGTGTGCCCATCGGTAAGTGCTCTTTTTTCCCAGGTTTTAGTTTCAGTTGTGTTGTAGTTCTCGCTTTTCTTTTTACGATATTGACACGGGAAATCGTGACTTTTTCATAATGAAAGGGATTTACACGTGTTTATGGCAGGGTCGAGGGTCGGGGTCATAACTGTCTGGCGGGTCGCCTATTTCTCTCTCTATATACCGCAAGGAAGTGCTCTGCCGTCTGACTCTCTGTTTCTGTTCTCTTTTGTTGTTCAAAGAGTCAAAAAGTCAAAATGGAATTATGATCTAAGCCCGCCCACACTGCCCCCTCTCTTTGACACTGTCGGATTTCGCTAAAAGAATAAGCCTGTCTTTCGTGCAGTCTGTCGCGCCCTGCCAAAAGAAGAAGCTTTCAGACTGCATTAGGAGATAGGCAGCCATCAGGCACTCTCTAAGCTCACGCTCTCCCACTCGCACTCCATTGTCGCTGTTCCACTTCCACTATGGCTCTCCCACTACTACTTCCATTCGCGCTCTCCCAATCCACTCTCAATCTTACTCCCACTCCTCTCTCACCTTTGACAAAGCTCAGACAATCAGAGTGCTTAAGTGCTTCCCTCTGCTGCTTGAGAACTTGGCAAACTTTCGGCCAAAAGTTTCCACATCTTAAATTCGCTTTAAGAGAAGTGCAACCATCAGAAAGGTGGGTGGGAGGTACGCTCTGTGGCAACCTAATCGTTGTGCCACACGAAATTCATGCCGCATCAAATTACCTATCCTAGATATACTCCACTCCGAAGCCAAAGAAGATATTATGCAAAATAATATATAATTTTGATAGCACCCAATTTGAGCCTGTCATAACAAGACCTGTCCCCACCCTCCGCTACGCCATGGATCCCTTGCGTTCCTACTCTGAGGGGAAAAAAATCAATATATGTAAAAAATGTTTGCATGACTTTAGGAAATTTAGCAAACTTTTTCTCGTTTCCTTTGTTTTCCTTTCCTTTTCTCTGGTGCTGCTATAGGCCATGCCCCAATATGAGGCTTCATGGGATATGAAAAATATCTTTTAAATGCAATAAACCAACGAGAAAACGATACCAAACGAGGCGAGGAGGTAGGGGTTTTGGTTTGGGAAAAACAAGACTCATAAAATTAATATGATATAATAAAGCAAAAATTTGCAAGCTGCCAAAACCATAACGATTGATTCTGAATTATAGCCCAAAGGCAGGACGAAAAAGAACTCGCTGATATGCGGTGAGGGAGGAGTACCGATACAAAGGCCACTTTTGCCGCAATATGTTTTGCCTGAAGGAGAGGAGGATGATGGAGAAATCAAATCGAATAAATAACACGCAGCTACAAGAGAGAGACGCGCACAAAAAATTCAAAGAGAGTGGGAGTACAAGAGCAGTACAGTAGGTGCGAGAGCAATGCATGGCAGATGAGTGAAGGCAACGAATCGAATGTGGTACCCTTGAATTTTAATTGATTTTTTAAGTTTTACTAAAATACGACTGCAAATATGACTACTAACAGATGGCACTGCAAATACCCTTTCTTCTTTGCGCTGCCAAACATCTGCTCATAATCATCATACCCAATGTTTGCAAAGGCAATGGGTACAAAGATAGGAACAGCAGCAGACGCAACGCACAACATTTTCGGCAATCAATGGCAGAAGCAAGGAAGACAAAGAGAGGGAGAGAGAAGTGGCCGCAAGGAATTTCCAAGGGATTAGTTTGTCAGAAGAACGGAGCGTTTAGGGGAGAACAGAATAGTGGGAGAGCGGTCGTCCACTTGCTCCACTTCCACGCGCGCACACGAGAATGGGTATGGAGGAGGGGCAGCGAGCACAAAATTAATCATGGCATTGTTCGGCGCTTTTCCAAATAATAAATACTTCAGCGCGACTATAAAATAAATTACTCAAAATCATTTCACTGTCGGTCAGTGACGGGGAGGGGAGAGCTGCCACAAGAGAGAGCGCAGCATAGGAATGGGAATTGCCTGGAACGCAGCAGCAGCAGCCGCAGCCGGAGCGCAGTGGATCATGACTTGAGGGATGTATGAAGTTGAGAGTGATCAATAGGCAGCAGGAGGGGCGCGTGGTATGCGTGTTTGGACAGTTTTAACTTTTGGTTTCAGTTTTCCCGGTTTTCGCTGTGTGCGTGTGTCAACTTCAAATGAAAGCAAAATGTCAGGGGAATTTGTTGATCATTAATTATGTCGCACAAAAACATTTCAGCCACTTAGGGGGCCCCATGAATGGGAGGCGTACGCACGAGGGAGCACGCGGAAACGCAAGCAGCAGCAGTAACGGCAAAAGCAACAACAACAGAATTCGCTGCAGCATCAGAATCCAAGGGAGGACCAACAACAGCCGCAAGATCCACAGAAAAATTAGAAAACAGAACAAAATATAATACACAAAAACACCATCCACAACAGTGCTATTGACTGATTGCCTGGCGGGGAAGGGACGACAGTTTCAGCGTCAAAGAAATAATTGCCGGGCCTGCAGCCCACACCATACCGCCGAAACGGCGCGAGCATTAAAATTACATATGTATGTATGTATCGTTTTATTCATAATTGCTTTCCAGGTTTGCTGAGTCATCTTTTTTCACTTGCTCATCCACCAGCCTTTGATGCGATGCAGCTACGCTCACATAACGCTATTCCAATGAGAGTGACTTCTGGAGAGCAATTTCAATGTCAGAGAGTAAGAGAGCAATAGAAGTTTCAGCAATCCTGTGTGTTTAAAAATATCATTCATAGTTGTGCCCAACCCATTAACTCAACCCGAACCTGGATGGAGAGACAAATCGATGTGACGGAAGAAGCAGCAAGCCGGAATAAGTGGGCAAAAAAGAAAAGCGAACAAGAGGAAGCAGTATGCAAAGCAGAAGTGAAGTCAAGTGCAGTGCAAGTGAAATGAAGACAAAAAAGGATGGAAGAGCAGTAGTAACTAAAAAGAGCAAGGCTGGCAAATGAGTAAAATTCTCAGAAGATAAAAATATGAACAAATTCAACTTTTTTTTCGAGTGTTATTCACTGTTATACAAGGTATTATATAAAATCCAATTCCACACAATTTTTTTTCGAGTGATACAAATGTGAAAAAGTGTAGTGAAGTGCAAGTGAAAGTGAAGTAAGAACGATATGTAAGAGGCTAGCAGAGAAGTGCAAATAGGAGCAACAAGGAACAATGTAAGTAACTTCATACAATTGTTTTTCGCGTGTTATATAAAGCACAGTTTCTCACAATTTTTGTCCAGTGTAATATTACAATATCACATACAAAGATGAACTCTCTCTGTCTCTTTTCCTCCTGCAATACTCCTCCTGCAATTTCAAGGCTCTCTCCCAACTCTTCCTCTCACAGTCTCGCTCTTTCGCTGACAGCTTTAAGCTCTACCGATTTATGTGGAATTGAAACTAAATTCATGTGCATATTTTTGCTAGATTTTCAGCATTTCACTTTTCTATTTTCCTTCTCTCCGACTAGAAAAACTGGAACAGCAATATCAAATTTTTTTGTTTATTTTTGTGTTGTTTCTAGTTCCTATTATTATTTTTGTTTTTATTGCATTTGGGTTTTCCATCTCCCCCGTTTTTCGTTTTGTTTTTCTCATTTTTGGCGGCGCACGGCCACTTCCGTTCCAAAGTTTTTTTTTCTTTCTTTTCATTTTTTGTTTCTGGGCCAAGGGGGGTGAATATTTATACGTCAGCGCCTGTCTGCCACCACTACTCGCTCCACTGGCGGGCTCCCTCCCCTTCTTTCAAGTAAAATATTGCCTTAGTCTCTGGTTTTTTCTTTTAATTTGGAGCAAAATGTCAAAAAAGCAACACAAAAAATTAAGTAAACAAACTATAAAAGCAGATTATAAAGATCCATAAACAACGTCGCTCGGAGACGGCAACGCAGATATGCAAATGAAAACTAGGGGGGAAAACTAGCTTGAATCGTTGATAACTTCATTAACAAATTAAGGTGGTGGGGGAGGGTAGAGCGAGTAGAGCAAAGAGAGTGCATGGGCTGGGGCAGGGTGAGCGCAACTAATTTGTAAATTATTCGTATATTGTCAAGCGTTATTCATGAATATTCAAGCATATTCTTGCTTGGCGTCTCAGAAATTTACTCTTTAAAATGTTTTTAAAAACAGAAAAAGGAAGAGATGAATAGATGAAGAGAGGGAGGCAGAAAGGAAGCAGCAGTCTTATTGTTTAGAGCCCACCCCATCAATCGCCTGGTATATTTATGGGTAGGAAGTGTGTCTAATTTGTAAATCTCATCGAGCACACGCGCTCTCTCTATCCAATCTCTCTCTGTCTCTCTTTTTCTCTGTCAGATAATTTGTCAGATAATGGCTCATCTATCAGTTTTCTCGACAAGATTGATGGTTAGATAATACGATTGATAAATCTCAATTATTTTGGGAAGCATCCTTTCTCCTTTTTCGAGTTAATTTTGAGAGAAAAGCGATTCGATGGAGGACTCTCCGACAATGATTTGATTTTTGGCTATGTCACTTGCCATGTCATTCCCACACACAGAGAGAATGATAGAGAGACAGAGTGAGACGCCCACCATTTATCATGGGTCCAAAACGAAGGTAGAACATAAGTGACTCCAAATGACAGGACAAGAAGAGGAGCCAAGAGAAATTGTGGCAGGGCAATAAAATTGTCTGCTGATTGGCATCATCGTTCGAAGGCTGGAATGGGATGGATATGGATGGACTCACATTCACAGCTACCATTTTGATGGAGATTAGATGACACGCGACTCCTCTCTCTGTCTCTCTCTTTAGAGGTGTGGTCGTTAAATATTTAGAGGAGGCATCCATAAAGATCTACCAATTTATTTTCGATCAAATTTAAGGTTAAATGTTATTGACGGCAGTGTTATATTTCATAGGAAAGGGAGGACATAAAATATTCTATTAACCTTCAAACTATTTTATGACATTTAAAGATGAGAGGGAATACTTCAATATTGAAGATTGTTGTTTTTTAAACCCACAATTTTTGGACGAACTTTATTTATTTGCCATTTTTATGGAGCTTGCCCTCATATTATGTGATATCTAATGATACACCAGAGAAGTATTCATTTTCAATGCCATTTATGTCACATAAACTCTGTTTTCTTTAAGGTTATTATATTTCAGGGATTATCTATCCTCAATAATACGATTCCAAAGCAGGATTTACAGGATATTTTAAATGTTCGCTTCGTCAATCTTAAATCTCTTACATTCATAACTTCCCCTGCAAATACTTAAAAACCGATTTTAATACTCCACTATGTTGTACCCCACACACAAATTAATTTTCCATATCCCGATTTAGATTTTCGTGACATTTAATTTTCTTAAATTACCAAATGAAAAAATAACAAAAGAGAACCCAGCTATCGATCAAGGGATTATTATTGTTTTCCCACAAAATACAAGAAACTCTGGATTTTCCATGCCCTTTTTCGCCCTCTGCCACTCTGGAACTGGAAACGCTATGAAAATAGTAAAAATGGAGAAAAATAACAGAAAATAATAATAATATACAGAAGAAACAATGAAGAACATCAAAGGAAAGGGCCCCACGCGAGAGAATGAGAGGGAGATAGAATGAGGGAAAGCGGAAAATCGCTTATGCAGGAAGCACTTTTCTTTAAGGCTCCTTTGCACAGATTTTTCATATGCAGCAGAGCGCGGAAAGTGGAAGCTCTTATCCACTAACCCACTCTCACTCCTAGGTCACTCCCCCGTCCCCCCCACACACCCTACCTTCAGTGTAAGTGTGTGTGTGTGTGGCAGACATTCCTCCTGCTGTTTCTCCCCCACCATTCCCATACCCTGCAGTGTGGAAACGTGATTTCAGCATAATTCCGTATATCTGAGCATAAATGGAGCATGCCACACAAACACACCGCACGCCTTCCCTGTACAGAAAACGAACTAAAGATATAGGAGAGAAGGACACTTCTCACAAATCCACAGTCAGGGCCACAGACAAACCGAAGGCACAGATGGCGAGAGAGAGAGAGAAAGGGACACACACAGAGACAGAGACTGCACTTTTACCAGTTTATTGTGGCAGAGGCTAGTCCCCGCTTCTCTCCTACCACCAGATGGATGGGTGGCAGGCCACAGAGACTAGTTCTAGTAGCTCCTCTCCCTCCCAAAATGACTGGGTCAAGTACATTATAAGCGAATGCCAAAAAAATGTCGGTAAAAATCTCCACAAACACAAAATATGAGAGAGCATTCCACTCGGCTAGAAAATTACGGGGTAGGGTACGGTCTATACAGGCCAAAAGTATATGTACATATGTAGAAAAAGGATCGAAAACTAAGTTTTGGTTGGAATAGGTAAGGGTAATATACATATATATGTAGATAAACTGAAGAATGAAAATTAATATAATTGATAGATTTCATAGAAGGATTCAAGCAAAGGAGCTATCAAAAGACACACAGAAAAACCACTCAAACCAAACATATCTCTCTCTCTCTCTGTTTACAGAGAGTACTTTTCATTCTACCCTCGCGCTCTCTTTATGGCGGCCATAGAAAAAATAATAAAAACTAAAACGAAATCGAAATCGAGGCGAAATTCATTGATTCATTGAGTGCCAATTTACAAATCGAAAAGGCAGCCGCCAATCGCCTCCGCCACACTCCACACATGCCACCCCACACACTCCACAAGCAGGAAAAATCTCGAGCAAATATAGGAATCAGCATCGGAAAATGCATCCATCGGTGAATGAGGGAGGCAGGACGGGTAGACCTGGGACCCCTTTTACATCTGGAAAAATGGCGATGGCGGGGGTTGGTGGATAACATGAAAACTCGAGCGGTTTAATGTTTTGAGCCCATTGATTCGTGCCTTCTGCGGCCTTTGCTGCCGCCTCCTGTTGCCTCCTGTTACCCCTACGGCTGCGGTGCATATGTGTGTTTGCTTTAAAAAAAATAGATGGTATATTTTCCTGGATTTTCCGCACACACATTTTCATTCATTCCGAAATGCTGCGCTGCTGCTTTGCCCCCGTAGCGTCTGCGTTGCGGGTGAGTAATTTTTCAAGTATTTTCCATGTTTTTCCTGCAGCTTTCATGTTTGTGTGCTTAGCTCCTGCCCCCCTTCGTGTTCTGTTTCTGCCAATATATTCGGGGAAAAATCAAAGATTAAAATGAGCAACGGGCCATTCCAGGATGTTTTCCGAATGATAGGAAAAAAGGACCCGTACGTAGGAGTATTTGCCCGAACGCTTAGCCTCTGTCTGACTGCCTGCTGGCAGCGGGGTATTTTGGGCATTGGTTTTGATTTCATCAACAGATGCTGCCCCACGGATTTGGAATACGGATACGGATAGGAATACGAATGGCCCCCTCCATTCCTGGCTCCTTCATTTTTCCACAAATTATTGTGCAAATATTTGACTTTCAAACATAAAAAAAAGAAAGGGGAATGGATGTTGGCTGTGGCAAGGGGAGGAAGAGGCAAACAGACAAAAAATCCCCAGAAATACATTTATTGAATTAATGGATTATTTCTGCGTCAAAACATCTGCGACCGGACCGGCAGACCTCTTCACGATTTGTTTTTATTCCCCCCTTCACCGCCTCTCCTGCTCGAACCATTTATTTACTTTTTTTTCCGGATTATAATTTATTCAAAGCACTTTTGACCTTTTTTTTTTGGTATCGATGTCTGTTTGTACCTTCCCACCCTCTACATACAGGGGGGTGGCCGGCCTTCCATTCTTTCATTTGAAAATTGGAAAAATTCATTTAATTAGATTGGAAATGGAAAATTAACACTTTAATCTGTGTGGAAAATTGTGTGCTCAAATTGAATGCAAATTTCATTTCCAAATTAGACGGAAAATCAAAACGAATTTAATCCATGTTACGGCAGCATAAAAATCTATTTTCTATGGGGTTTTAGTGCAGTTTTCTTCTACGAGAAAATATCCCTAACGATGTGAAATCCTCAAATCCTCCACCTACAATCAATGTGTTGTATAATAATGTACCTACTACATAATTCTTTTTTGGGCATAATTCTAATCCATAGATCTACTTCTAACCCCACTCATATCTACATCTACTAACTACCGCAGCAATCTCTCTGTTGGCCAAAAGTCTCGCCGTCAAACGGTTTGCATGTTCAAATTACATTGAAACTGAGCCAAAGGCAGAGGCAGTGCTGCTAGTGGCAGGAAAAAGGGCCACAAAAAACACAAAGCACAAAAACCATTTCACAATTTTCCATGCCAATTGGCCAACAGAGAGAGGAGAGTGAGAAAGACGGAGGGTGGAGTGGGGCAGTCATTTGTAGGCTTGTTTTTGGATGGTTTTTTTTTTTTGTTGCTCATGCCATAAGCCACACACATGAATTCCAGTTGTGGCCACTCGATGGGACACAAGCAACCCCTGTGCCACCACCCTGTGGCACATACATACTCGTACATATGTATGTTTGTATATACAGACATGTGGCATTGCCACAATTTGGCCAAAAACGTTGAAACATTAAAATGCACTTGTTAACAAGTAATTTGTTCGTGGAATGGCAGATATTTGCTTATCGCAGCCATGAAATCACGGGTTTCCCGTTTATCCGTTGAATATTTGATTAGATATAGGAACTCGCCTCGTTAAGGATTCGACCCTTTTTTTTAACAGTAGCAGAGTGAGTGAGGAAGAGGCAGAATAGTGTGTGTGTGTGTGTGTGTGAGTGCGTGGGACATGTGTGAACCTCTGTATAGAGAGAGTCTCTTTAAAGATTCGATTCCTTTGAGCAAGTGCATTCTGTCTCTCCTACAATTAAGATTGTAATCATTCGAAATGGTGTTATAAATAAGTCACATCTTATGGATTGGCATTCACCCATGGATGTACTTTAAAAGGGGAGGATTACAAAGAGGATTACCCTTGAAAGGCAACAGCAGCAGCATCTGAAAGCACTTAGCAAGTAAGAGATTTCCTACGCCATGGCAATGAGAGACCAGTGCTGCTCCTTCCACTCCTGGCAATAAGGGGAACATGCTCGATTCTCCCACTGAGAAGGGAATTTAATCTTTATTACAGAGTCAAGTGGGCTGAACGGGGGGAGCGGAAGAGCGGCACAAGTACTTGAAAAAAATGTTATATACGACACTGGAATACGGTCGGTCCCTGACTCTGACTCTGCCTTTGGGACGGGGACTGATCCCCCCACAGCAGGCGGACAAAATCAATTTCAATCAAACAAATGCAGCCTCGCGTTGCTCTCTACGCCGGGGACACGCGAAGGGGGATGAGATGTGAGGCAGAGTCTCAGACCGAATCCACTCAAGTGAACCAATAAAAACATGAACTGAAATTATTACGGAAAAACTGTTTTTATATATAGGATAGTGGTAACAGGAGGTAGGGGTGGCGGCAGGGTAGAGGGTCGTACTTCGAAAACAGAGAAAAGAATTGAATGTAACAAAATAATTGAGAATAATCGAATTTAAATCACATTTTCGGGCTGCGCGACAACGACAATAATGATGATTGGATGTTAAGGGGAGAGAGAGAGTGCTAGAAGTGGGGGAGTGCCTGCACAAGTGACGAGGGGTCAGGGTGTGACGAGGCGGCGGCTGTGACGGTGGGGAGGAGTTCCCTCAACTGTGACATTCATTACCACATGCTGAAATTTTATGGGCAAGTACGCGAGAGTAAAAAGAAAATTAAAAATAATTAATATGCAATTTTTAGCAGGGTTGAAATGTGACAAGTTATCTTTTAGCCACATTTTAATGGCTAAAACAAATCTAAACTTAAAGCCAAATCCTTAAATCCCTAACAATATTTTACATAACAAAATCAAACAACCACCATTGTTCAATTTTTCCCTGAATTAGAAAACCATTTTTCAATGTTTGTAATCAGCAGTAACATTGACATTTTCACCTTTTTCCCTCTGTTATTTTCCAGCTTTCAATACATCCCGAGTCAAAAAATTGAAGCAGCATTTCACTGTTTTCCATTTCCCTTTGCAATTAACCCCGAATTCGAGTGAATGAATGACTGACTGAATGACCAAGTGAATGTGTATGTATTTATTTCGGGTGCAACCCAGATGCCAGATGTTTGGCCCTGGAGAGGTTACGCCTTCGTTTACCTAATGGAACCACCGAAAAAGAATACCAAAAAAAACTAAACATAATCATAGTTTGAGATTCGGTTCGGTTCGGTTGAGGTTGGAATGGGATTCGTCGGGATAGGCCGGCCACACAACAAACAAACGAAACAACAAACCCATT
This sequence comes from Drosophila obscura, assembly GCF_018151105.1. Lineage (NCBI taxonomy): Eukaryota > Metazoa > Arthropoda > Insecta > Diptera > Drosophilidae > Drosophila > Drosophila obscura. Next base: position 6,519,079 of record NW_024542774.1, on the reverse strand, counting down.
GACATTGCTGTCTAATTTCCGTTTTGTGTGTCCATGAAATGTCATTAAAAACCCCTTGATGTATTGAAGGAGAGGTGGAATATTTGATCCTTTCATTTCTGCTTGAAAAGTTTAATTTCATTAAATTCTTTAATTGGAATTCAGAGCTGGAAAGTCAGGATTCAGCGAAGCCCAACGATTAATTGTTTTCATATTAATTGTCAAATCTACATTTATTTATCTATAAGTAATGATATTTTACACCCATGTGAAAATATGAATGTGGGTGATAAAAAAGAGCGGTAAAACTCTGTTCAGCACTTACCTTCATCGGCGCTTGCCGGATGTTGTTCGGCCTGGACCGCATCCTGGAAGAGTATCAGAGAGACGGTGGCCACAACTAGGCAGAGTCCAAGCGGCAGCTGCCGTGCAGTGGAAAAACTAACCATTTTCCAGGTGTATTTTTTCTGCTTTCCAAACTTTTGTTTCGATGGACTCCTCTTGTACTCCTTTTTGTTATTCCTTTTTGGATTGTTGCTTTTCACTGTACTTATGCTTTTCTTTCGTTTGTTTTTCAATCAATTTTCCTTTTGTTGCGTTGTGTATTTTCCAGTGTTTTTCATAAGTTGTTCCCCAATGCAGGATCCTCTGGCCGCTGTTTCGTGTTCGTGCTGTTATTTTCGCTTGTTTTTTTCATCTTTTCTCCACGAAATTCCTCGGCTTTTCAATATGATTCGATATTATCCACCATCCGCTGACATACGCCACTGAAAAGGAAAATGGGTGAAAACATGAAAAACATTTTCACGAATTAGTTTTCATTTATGCAGCAAAGGGGGAACATGCCACAAGAGCAACAAATATATTCGAATTGCAAATTGAATCAGAGACGGGTATGGGATTCGACCTTTCAATCCTCTCCTACTCATACGATCTATATATAGTACATATATATCTTTTGATTGTGTAAAGTGCATCATGTGGATCAGATTCGAAGGAAAATGCTTGGGAGAAATCTGCATTTTCCATGCAGGAACGTGTTCAATCAAGTTTCCTTAATTACAAAGTGGAATTTTCGTGTCAGAAGTTGAATGTGAAATGCAAATCGACGGAGTCAATGGGGGTAGAGATGCTTGTGGAGGGCTTTGGTTTACATCTCTTTTGTGCTCCTTCTAACAGTTGTTTGAAATGAAAATGAAGCTAAATCTATGCTCTGATGCAGAAATATCTAACAATTAAAAAAGAGAAAAAAAAAGAAACCAACAAATTGCATGTTTTCTTTCAGAACTTTCCTTGGTCTTTAATACAAAATAACTTCGAACATATCGTCTTTTAAACATATTTCTGTTGGAAATGCTCGTTTAATGAATTTCATTTTTACCTTAATTAATTAATTAATTGCCTTAATTTTAATTTCCTTTGTTAGCTGCGAATTCTTATTCGCTTTATTCTGCTTCTCTGCTTCACAACCTCTACCCTGTTCCTCCTGCTGCTGCACCGAAAGAAAAACACAATAAGTTTCAGATTTAAATATTTAAACCTCAAGAAACAGCCTGGCTGCAATATCGCTGATAGATTACAGTAGAGCCTCCACAAACGGACGAATCAAACGGAATAATGACCCGCAGTCAGTGGGGGACTTTGAGTTCCATTGGGGGCCTTTCTGTTGATGTTTGGCGAGGGGCAGGGCAGGCCCGATGGCAGTGTAAATAATAAATAAATAAATATTGTCATATTTAACAAGATTGTGGGCAATGGGAGAGGTGAAGAGAGGCAGAAAGAGAGAGGAGTGGGATAAGAAAAGAGAACAAATAAAGTACGAGGAAGTAAATTTGTTGTCCACCTTTCAACATTTCAGCCAAAACAAATCGACCTCAATATATTAGTACCCCAGGGACGGTGCATAATAAAAAGCAAAAGTAGGGGAGGGAATTCGTCGGTCTTAGCTTGAAGGCATGAAGTATCTAACTTAATTCCAGGAAACTAAATGCAAAGATTTAAGTAATATCACCTTTCATACATGTCCTGCCATGCCCATTCACCCTCTGACAAGCACCCTCACCCTCACTCTCTCTCTCCCTATCGCTTTTCTCTGGCTTTTCCCCTCATGTGTTACTCTTATGTGCGCTACTTTATTCTACCTCTATTCGACCGTTTTCTTGAACGCAATTTAGCCACATTTTGTTTTTGGCCAAAAAGGAGAGGACTTACAGGCAATTCTTCTAATATAAACACACTCCAACACACACACACAAATTTGAAGCGTGGGGTTGTTGGGCGCTCACACATTGACACTTTTACGGGCATTCCCACTCCTCTCTTTCGTTCACTACTAGCCGTGCGAGTGGCTTCCCTTTAGCCCCCAGAAAGCGTGTTAAAGGTGAGAGGGCGGCCACAATTTTCTTCATATTTCCATAGGAGCAGCAGCAGTGGCAGGAGGAAGTAGCATAAAGTGGATACAATGCATGAGCTGCCATTCATAATATTACGCGACAAGCGAAACGTGGCGAATCCCTCCAACAGCCACTCCCTTCATAAGGAGGTGGAAAAGGAGAAGCAGAAGGAGAAAAAGTGGAGTGAAGAGTGAGTGGAGGCCACTGAAAAGGGGGCCACAAGAATTGGTAAATAAGGAAAGGCAAGGAAAATCATGGAAAATCATGGAAAAGCAACAGCAGCAGCAGCAGACATTCTAGTCTGCGTAACAGAGGAGAAAACTACACGTGTAGGCAAAGCAATCAACAAGCAGGATACGAGTCGAATGAGTAACATAAATAATAAAAGCCAAGAGTAGCATGAGGATTAGGAGGAGGAGAAACCAGAGAAGGGGCGAGGATAGGGAGAAGAAAACTAGAGGGACAGAACACGAGAGGAGCAGCACAGGAAACGTGTAGAAGGAGGCTCTCCGACATTTGTATGAATGATGTCTGAGAGAGACCAGGACGAGGACGAGGACGACGATGCGAACGACGCATGAATGGCAAATGGCGAAATGGGTGAGTGACGAGTGGCAACTCCTGCCACCTACCACCACCACCCAGCCTTCCCCTTCCTGCAGCAGATTGCCACCATAGAGGCGAAGGAGAAGGATGGCAGGAGGACAGCACAGGTACAGGTTGCCTGATTATTTATGCTGTGCCTATTGCTGCCACTCGACTCTCGACCCAAAAAGCACAGGCCGCCCTCCAATTTAGAGGCAGGGAATGGAACGGAATGGAATAAAACATTAAATATACCTTATGGAAAATAAATTAAATATGGAAAATAATCGAATGCAAATCATGGCCCTGGACTATAGAGGAATGGAACACTTGGAACACAATGGAAGGGAATAGTTAAACATAGTATTGGGAACATAAAACACTGGAACACACTGGAATGGAAACGTATAATCCCTAGAAATATTTTATGACCAAATGGAATTACGGAATGGAAGACTGAAGTAGAATGCACAACAAAATGACTGCAAAATAAAGGGGATAAGGAAAGGGGAATGGGAAATGTAGAGGAAGCTGAAGTATGCATGCAAGGGGATCCCAGAGAGACAGAGAGGGGAAACATAATGGAAACCTGTTGTTTGGCGAAATCTAATTTTCTACCTTCCCAACACATAAACAAACACAGAGGAGGACCTTTGCAAAAAGCCCCATAACTTATGAGAGGACGAACCCCCACAGGAGGAGGAATAGAAGTGGCAGGGAACAGTAGAAGAGGCGAAACAAGAGCTGGAGCACCCGGAATTCTGGACTACAGATGGTTATTTAATTTGGGGAAACGAAGTAATGGCCGGACGGACTGAGGTGCAGGTGTGAACGAATAACTGTAGCCAGGTGGAGAGTGGAAAGGGGGGGGAGGCACAGGAAACTCATTGCCACAGAGATAACATGCAGAGTACGTTGTGTGTGTGTGTCTTAGCTGCTTATCTGGGACGAAAGCGAAAGCTACAAAAGGTGTGAAAGTGTGCCCCAGATAATCTCCGGCAGAGTTATGTATCATTTTGTAATGTTTTCCCTTTAATCTGGCAACGTGGTTCCATGTCTGGCAGCTCTTTAAGGAGAGACTCAGAGGAGCAAAAAAATATATAGGGAGATTTATGGGGAAAATGTTCGAAATCCACCTTAAAATCTTTTCTCCGAGTTCTTTTCTGTGTTTCAATTGATTTTCCGCTGCCACATACTCGATTTTTTTCCCCTTCTCGCTATGAAATTCTCCACTCTCTTTGAGTATTTTCTCAAGTTCGCCTTTGAATTTTCCCCGCGCCCACCCCATTGCTCTGTCTGGAAAACCTGGAAATATTCGGAAATATTCTTAGCCAATTTGCATAAGTGATTTGCTGTCTCTTGTATCTGAATATGTATCTGTGTCTGTATCTGTGTCGTCTGCTACACCACTCTCTGTCTGATCTCTTCATTTTGCTTGCTGTGTGGCATACAGAGGTGGGTCCTGCCTGTCTGTCTTGTGTCTATCTGGGGCACACAGGTGAGGCACGTGTGCAGGAGGGTGGGGTAAGGCAGGTGGGAAATACGAGTATGTGCGAGTGGCAACAACGTGACGCTTATAAATTTATGAAGAAAACTCCAAAAAGAAGAAGGGCCATTGAGGCGGGGGCGACGGCAGGCGTGAGGCATGAACTGGACCCTGCCACATTGACAGCACTGACAGGGAGAGAGAGAGAGAGAGAGAGAGAGGGAGAGTGGGAGAGGGCGAGTGAGAGAATGACAGACACTGCAGTAAGTGAAATTAATTAAAAAGGACGAATAGCGTTAGTCAAGGATTGTTGGCTGCTGGAAGGACCTGCAGCAGCAGCGTCAGTTGAATGGATGGATGAACTCCGGCATGGCGTTACACACACACACAATGGCACACAATGACAAAAAGATGTCAACACTTTGTTGAAGATGATGACGTCGTCCTGCCATTTCTCGTTCCTTTCCGTTACGTTCCGTCCGGCCTGTCTGTCGCAGTCATCCATTGTTGCAGCCATTGTTTCATATTGCTCTTCTTATTGTCAGTCATGGATGGTCCTTGTCCACGATGCTCCTAGTCCTAGTCCCAGTCCCAGTCCCAGTCCTCCTGCTACTCCTCTTAGCCTCGTTCCTCCTGCTGCCTGAAAATCACCATACTCATTGGCGTCTGTAGCTGTTTATAGAGTGGCAGGATCCTCCTCCTTGCAGCAGCATTCTTGGCTGCCTGCCTGCCCGCCCGCCCGCCAGCCTGCCGGAACGTGAGACGCCGGACGGGCGGATGGCATTGTTAATAATAGAATGTTACTTCTATTTCTGTATCCTCCACTTCCTCCCTATCTCCCTCTCTACAGCAAAGGAATCTCGTTTCTCACTTCTTTATTTTTCTTCCACTTGAGATTGTCGCCCTTTGAAACAGAATTTTTCCACCATCTTTTCGCTGAAAAACTTAACTTTTCTTACGAGAAGAGGCCATGGAGATGGGAGTGCTATGTGGGTGTTACAACGAGTGGGCCAGAAGTTGGGGCGGAGTCGCTGCATCGCTCATTTAAATAATAAAATTTAATATTTTATTTGCTTGAATTTGTTCCCTTTTTTGTGAATTCCCTGTGCAGTTTTGCACAACAAAAAAAAATCTGCAATACAATAGCTTTCCTTAAAAACTGATGTAAACTGCAGTTTTCCTTTGTTTTCCTAGCTAATTGTATATTCCCCTACATTTCATGTACTGGAAAATGTTTTGGTTTTCATTTAAGTTCCATTAAAAAAATCTGTCGAATGTGAAACGTGAATTTCTCCTGGGGGCGAGGAAAATCATTCACACAATTTTTTCTTAAATATTTTGGCACATATTTGGGCATTCTTTCCGGCAAATGTAATTATTTATATGTACATATGCATGTATGTATGTATATTTACTTTTTTTATTGAAAGCAAATAAAATCAAGTACATTTTTTCCATCAGGAAAACAAAAGGGATTTTTCCCTGTTTTCCTCGATTTTCGTTGTGTACATTTTATGACTATTTTTCCTTTACAATTGCTTCCTTTAATTAAAAGACACAAGGAGATAAGGCTATTGATGTGGGGGCCATGCATACTTACGGCTGTAAGCCGATTCCCCTGTGTGTGGCATGAAAAATGGAAAAGCCAGTGTGCTCCCAAAGCTCGTAAAATTTCAATGTCAACAATTTCACCCATGTGTAGGTACGTGTGTGTGTGCCCATAAAGTATGCCTCTGTATGTACGTATCTGTATCTGCATATATCTCTCCTTTATGCAATAGATACATCCATACATATATATGTATGTATGTATATAAATACGTATGAGATCCCTGTATCTGTGACTAAAAAATTGTTTATTTAATGGAGCACTCCCCAATCTACTCCCTACATAGCCCCTGGATATCTGAATTTTGTTTACTCTTTTCCCATTCTTCTTTTTTTTTCAATGTTGTAAAAAAATACACAAAAAACGGAAAAACAACTGAAAGGAAAAATTGGAAAAAAAAACAAAGGTTTAACTAATGGCAGAACCCTGTAAACAAAAAAAAAGTGCCCTATATACAACTGTATATATTATAAAAGACACTAAAATAACCTTGGATACAGATGGAATTACAGTCCCTTATTTTATATATTTTTATATTCATTTAATTTTTTATTTATACCCATTTTCGATATATCCACGCAGTAAAGTGCTTTGAATCAGATACTCTTTTATTGATTTCTGTTCTCTAAACATCAAACACATATTCGAAATGCAACAGCACTCTTTGCTTGCCGCACATACCCCTTCTCCGGAATTCCCATACATTCCAGGGTAACATCAGTACAGAAGCCGATAAACTCGTGGGATATTTGTCGAGCAGAGGCAGTATAGGAAGGTAGGCAGGCACTGTTCCGCGTGGCGATTCAAAAGGCGCATCAGCAGCCAAACGCACACGCACACACACAGATGCAGGCAGAAGCAGACACGCAGAAAATACAGCCAGAGCCACAGAGGAGGTCTGTTCTCCCCCCAACCCCTTTTGCCACATATCCTTGGCACATTTCGTACGGATAACAAATGCCGGGAAAATTATTTTCAAATGTGCCACCAGTGAGCGTAGGAGGCAAAGAGTCTGGAGCGAGGCTGGCTGCACGGCTGCTGCTGTGCGACCGACTCCCCCTTCCAATTTCAGGCAGCAGCAGTGGCAGGGACATTGTTGCCCCAGACGCCCACACGAGGGCTAGGGCATGTTTTATTGGCCCAAAATGATGCTGTGTGGGGGTTAAAAGCGGGGGGGTCGAGCGAGGGAGAGTGTGAAGTTTACTTTGATGCGGCGCCTTTTATTCTGGTTTAAAGCGAGGGAGTAAAAAGGGAAGACAGTGGGGAGTGGGAGCAATAACGAGGGGAAGCGTTTTGTTGCGTCTTCATGGCTCTCTGTAGTCCTTTTCTTTTCTTGGTCTCTGTCTCTCACTCCCTATGTGTGTGTGTGTGTGTGTTTCTGTGTTAATTGGCGGTCTATGCGTTTATGCAGATGGATCTGTGTATTTACACAGCTGATGGAAGTCAGTGGGAAGGAGCAACAGGATTTCTTGGTCTTCTTCCGCTTCCTCAAACCACATTTCTCTCCTTCTGTGTTTCCCTCCCCCGTGGCAGACACCTGTCACGTTAACTGGCTATGCCGCGAAATTAATTGGATTTCTTCGCACTTTATCTTTGCATTTTCATTACTTTTTTTTGCTTACCTCTTATTATTACATAGTTTTTTAATTACCATAAAAGCTAAACTTTAAATTGAAGCTGCAATCTCGCATGTACAAAATTATGATTTTTCTCATCTTTTCTTAACGAAAAGTTTATCTTTTGCAGAAGTTGTTGCATTTAATTGGATTTTTTTTTCTCTGTTTTGTTACTTTTCAACTCATTTCAAAACTTTATTTGGTATCAAAACATAAACCAGATTTATTTAGAGCAGAGATTAAATATGTAACTACCTACATACATACCTATACCTATGTTGTGCTTTCCTTATTTTTGTACCCCGTATTAATATAACCAGGCGAGGCAAGGCAGACCACGGAGGGACGTTATATCTCTTCCACTCTCTCTCTCTCTCTCTCTCTCCACTCTAAGTCCAGCTGTCCACCGACAAATGTAAATTTCTCTAGATTTAGTATCTAGGGTTAGTTAGGCGTAATAAACATAGCACGCGATCTTAATTATGTATAGTCTCTCTCACTCTTTCTCTCTGTTTCTGTCAGAAGGGTGAGAGAATAGCGTTGCGTAAGCCCCACCAATAGAAGTGGCAGAGAAGTGGCAGCAGCAGCAGACACCACGCGGCGCAGACCGTAGACCACTTTTGCGGCAAAGGGGGAGGGCACAGCCAGCCAGGCACTTTATGGCCATAACGGAAAGTGCCATTGAGTGTCGCTTCACTCGCTTCCTCCCCCTCTGCCTATTTGTCGTCGCACCTGCTGATGGCCACACCCACTACATCACTACTCTCCTTCGCCGCCTGACCCCTCCCTCCTCTAATGGGGATTAACTTTAACCAAAACAACTTTTTGTTTTTTTACTTTCCTGTTTTTGTGTGTGTGTGTGTTTTTTTTTTTTGTGGCTCCTAAGTGAGGCTCCTGACATATGCACAAAAGGCCGTACGTGCAAGCAGGCGGGGTGGGGTAGATGTGGTATGCGAGTGTGCAAAGAGTGAGCACAGCACACACACACAGCAGGCTCTGGGACACGCACAGGGCAAAAACATTTTTCATCGTTAGAGGAGCCGCCGCCCCATAAAGAAGACCAAAACGCCGACAAGAAAAACCCCTCGCATCATTGTACACCTTTTGCCTTTCCCAACCATCCTACTCCCACTCTACTTCCCATTGTACCTGCTGCTGTTCCTTTCTGGTGCTCCTGCCTCTTTTTCTCTGCTGTTATCCACCGAGTGACCAGCAAGCAGTCCAATGCAAAAAGCAAACAAAACAACAACCAATGCAGGCAATGGTCAGAGAAGCGTCCCTAAACAAATTTGCACAATGCCCAAGAAGAAGTGGTGACAAAGGGGAAGAAGGAGAGCAAAATAGTGCAAAAGGAAGATGCAAAATTAAAAAAAAATTATCAAATAAAATGAATGGCAACCCATTCAGAGATCAACCATTCACTTCAGTCCATCATCTATAGGTGATTTCACTACCATTTGCATCTTCTTCACTCCCTCTGCAACTAGCTCTTTTGCTGCCACATGTTGCAACAGACATTAACCTACACCCACCCAACGGACATCCAATAATTGTCGCTTCAACTGAATAATGCATAAATAATGCAGAAACAAAGACACTAAGCGATAGAGGGGCTGAAATGGGAAATATGGGGTATATTAAGCCATGCCATGCCATCATCCCTGATGACTGCTAGCAGGGGATACCAAAGGGGGTAGAGTAGAAGTGGATTTGTCGACCAACAAAGTGAGAAAACCGCAACGGAGCGGCATAAAAAATGCATAAAACGAGGACAGAATAAAGTCATAAAGTAAAAAATTGTAGACAGCCAACGAGAGTAGTGGTGGGGGGAAAGGGTTACAGGGAGAGGCACGGATAGCGTCCTGTGGCAAATGATTGTGTTTGTGTGTGTGTGTGTGGTGGAAGGCAGGGGAGAGTGTGAGTGTTGTTAGGTCTGCTGGGGCCTTGTTTGAGGTTTCAATAGGTCATAATTCACGCCTAGTCGCCACCGCCTTGCCTCTGCAGGGAGGCACAAAGCAAAAAAGGGGTGCACGTGGGTGTTCTGGTGGCGCCAAAGAACCAATATCCGAGGGGGGAAAACGTAGCACTCAAGTTGGTTGTTTATACATATAATAAACCCAGGAAAAGAACTGCACCCCGGTCCCGAGGATTACGAAAAAGAGCAGTGTGGTTCTTATAGAGGATGGTAGATGAGATTGAAGCCCGAAGGAACGAATTTTTAATTTAGTAGAATTCACTCACCAATGGAGAAATATTCCCACAGTTAATTGATTAATGGATTGCAGGGATCTTTGGGATAGGGATAGGACTAGCCTCTCTCTATAATTTTCCCTTACTTTTAGATTTTTCCTATTAAAATCTTTCGAGTATAGAAAATTCTTTTAATCAGTTTTCCATTCCATAAAAAAAAGAAAATTCAATCCATGGTACGTGACACCATTTTTAGCCCCAAAACACAAAAGCTATTGCCCAAGTCCCCAGTAAAAATTCCAATTAAGATGCATCCTAAAACCAACTACAGTTTAGTGTACACTATCCATCCACGTGTCGGACATTTAGCAGCAATAAAAAAAAATATGAAACGAAACCAGAAATCGTGTCGCGATAAAATCTAAAGTTAGAATAACCCCAAACTACGGAACCCCAAAATACCTAAATAAAAACCAAAAGGCGAAAACCGAAAACCGAAAAACCAAAAATATGATGAAACGCAGACACATAAAAGTCGGGTCTGTTGCGGGCTTTAATGCAATTATATATCCTACGAAATCGGAGTAGAAACGAGTGAAACAAATTTGAGTGGGGAAAATTGCGTGCCAAAGGGAAGAACAATTTATTGGCGGTGGGGGGAGGGAAATAGGACGAAAAACGGAATTAAACACGAAACGAGGAGCTCCCCTCTGCTTCCTCTCCCCTGCTCACGACGTTCTCAGGGCCGTTCCATAAAAAGTCTGAATTATGCTCCATAATAAAAAGTTATGACTGTAAAATTTTTTAATTGCACATTTGGGAGTTTATTTTTGTTTATTTAATTCAGAAATTTGTTTTTTGTTTTTGTTTTTTGCTCAGACGAAGCTTTCCACAGCTTTTCCCTGAGCTTCTTCTTGGCTCCTCTGCTCCTGGCCTTCCTCTTGGCTGCCATGCCTTTCCATTACAGGGGGGGGGACCCACCCGACCCTTCAATCGTTACCATAAATTTGTCAATATTTCAGACACAAATCCGAGAATGACAAAGTTTTGCCTCAATTGTGGTTATGAAATTCAAAAGTTAAATACTTAAGAAAAACAGCGGAAAAACAGCTGCAAATAAATTTCGTTTGCAAAAGTAATTTCAGTCTTTGTGTCTTTGCTGTGACTGGGATCGGAGCAATCAATTGGCACCCAACTGGGGCAGAGTGTGTGTGTGTGTGTTTCCACCTTGGAATTTTCTGTAGAAAGAAAGTATCTCGAGTTCTGCTTGGGCGCATTTCATTTCTCGATATGTAAGCGGAGATTGGCAAGGAAATTTGATATTATCTGTCTATAAAGAATGTTGGTTTATAGCGCAGGTAATTTCTTCCATACAGGTTTTGATGGGAAATATTTGTTAGTTCAGTTTTTTTCACATTTGTAGGGGATTTGTATTTTGATTTTTATATTTTCTACATTTTTAATAATTTTTAGAATTTGTAAAGATACATTTTAACTTCAACATTTGGATTTGGTCGAAAAATAACTATGAGAAAAACTTGAACCACAAAACGTCTCCCAATGTAAATTAATTTCCCTGTTTCTTTCAATTATGTGCCCCTCCCGCATCTCATTAAACTCCTGTCTCCTCATCCTTCTCCACCAGTGACATCTGCCATACATCTGCATTCTTTTGCGGCAAAGATGGGTAGGGGTCGCAGGCTAATTTGCTTCTCTTTTGCTTTAAATCTTTTCGAGTAAATTTACAAATTAATTAAAACAACAAACAAACAAAAAGACGAAACGCGCTAAACGGACAAGGGAGAGAGAAGGAGGAGCAGGACGAGGATGAGCAACAGTCGCTGGGCCAAAAGTCACCAATATTTAAAAAGCAGAAAGCAAAAGCGGAAAGGGAAAAAGAAACACGAGCAGAAGAAATTCCCGAAAGGAAAAAACCCACAATAAAAACAACAATGATAAACCAACACACACACACACAGACAGTAAAAAAAAAGGAAGAACAACAAAAAAAAGGCACTTAAAACAGGAGCTAACAAAAGCAAAAGCAAAAACCCCGCAAAAACAACAAATGTCAGGCAAAAAACGCAAACACAAAAAAAGTAGTTGAAAAGGCAAAAACAACAACAAGAGGAATATGATGATAGTGATGGAATGGGAGAGGGAGAGCGTTTGGGAGCTTTAGGAAGAGCGTAGATCCATCCCAGGGAGAGGATTCCATTCCAGCAACAACAAAAGCGAAAGCAAGGAATAAATGATTATTTCGGTTGTCCAAAACTTTTGACACCCTTGCAGATCCCATCGCTCATTTAACAGAACTGTGCATAAATTCTTTAAAACTTAAGAGCGCCTTTCCATTGAAGGCTCCATGGTCCGATCTTGAGAGGTAGGTAACGACTGATGGGCCTGAATGCTGACTGAAAACAGTCATACCCTCTACGCAGACAGGGTGTACGTATGCTGAGCGAAGTAGACGCATTGGAGGCCCCGACGGCAAGTGTAAAAAGTCAAAAGTGGCAAAAAGTTGACGATGGCAGCCAGTGGTGAGGCGGGCGAGAGAGGATGAAGTGAGCAGAGGACTCTGAGGCCTTTTGTGGTTGTTTCTGTTTCTGTTGTTGTTGGGGGAAAAGGAAAAGCGCGTGGAAACGCACAGAAATAATAATAACAATAATAAAAAGTGGAAGCCCAAGGAAGTACGTGAGCAAGAGGGGGGAGGTGAGGGGTTCTAGGCTGAGAGTAAATTATAAATTAAGGCTGCAGGCGGCAAGCGCGAGGTCAATGTGTCTCCCTCCATCCACCTCCACCTCCTGCCACTGCCACTGCTCTTTGCCACCGGAACCGCTGTTTTTCTTGTTTTTTGCTGCTGCTCCTTGTATTCTTTACCACCCACCCAGCCCCCTCCACTGCTCTTTGACACACGCATGAGGCCACTTCTCTGTCTCCTTTTTGCGTGCAAGCCAAAATATAAAAAAGAAAAGAACACAAACACAAACCACACAAAAGGGCACACGGGCGAGCGGGCACTCCACTGACCGCAACGACATAACGAGAGAGCAAGCAGGACAAGAGATGGTGTGGGATACAGAAGGAGTGGGCAAACCGTTACAGTGGGTGCGAGGGCGCGGGAGAGAGAGACAGAGCAGTGGACTGGTGGGGGAGAATGCGGACAAGTGGTTCAATTGGCGTCGTTCGCTGGCGATAGTAAATTTTTTTTTTTTTTCTGTTTTTGTTTTTTGGTAGAAGGGGCATGGGGGATGTACGAATTTACTACACCCCACAATCCAAAGCGGAGTTCAAGTGCAGTCACGAGCAGTGGCAGGGAGATGCGTGAGGAGAGTGGTGGAGGGGGGAGTGGGGGAACAGAGGGGAAGATGACATGATAATTGAAAATAAGTTCGAGATTTGGGAAGAGCTTAAGGGCCGAAACAAGAGCAGACAAGAAATCCACTTTCTGGTAAATAAAGTTATCTAAGCAGCAAAGATTCAGTGCAGAGAGGGTGGGTGGGGGACAATGAATGCTGCTGTTGTGAGAAGAGGGAGAGGAATGAGTCCGCTTATAGCAAGGATAAGGATCTGGAATGGTTTTAAGTTTAAGATTTCTAGAATGGCTTTTTGGTGGTTTCTTTTTTAAAGTTTTGATTCTAGTTTCTCCTTAAAGCCTTTGAGCTAAATGTATACATGGGAAATGGTTTGTTCATTTCATTTATTTTCGCGGAAATTCTCAAAGATTGTCTGCATATTTCTGACATATTTGTAGATGGTTTCAATTGCTAGAGTTTTCACATCGTATTGGAGACACTTTTCACGTCCAGAAATTGGAATTTTCGCTCTCTCATAAGTCATAATTATATAATCATAATCCGCACAAGAAAAGTCGTTTCAGTTGTTGCACTTTGGGGTTACATTTGGGTGCCCCCCCTGTGGCTACACCTTTCCACAGAGAAGGAGGCAGCCGCAGGAAACGGGCTAACATATCATCCGTTCAACCAAACGCATGACAAATATGCGGGAAACATGAACATGGAGCTGCCAAGGGGCGGACCCATTGGACACGACAGGCAGGCTCCATGCCCCCACCAACCCACAGAGGTGTGCGGGGGGAGGAGTGTTGGGGTGGTTAATCGGGAGAGGGACTCTCCCTGGACGCGCGTGCACAATTAAAAATTTCATTGACTCGCAACATGGACATGAGCGGACATCCGCTCAGAGCAGAGAGGCAAATGGCGGCAGGTATCAGGGCAGGGCCACAGGGCACAGGGCACGGGGCAGGTCCTTGGGGCAGGGTATGGCTTCAGAGTTTCATACATAAATTAATGCTTAGTTTTGTTTTGTGCCGCCGGGCGGGCTCCTGTCGGGATTTTAATTTATTTGCGGGTGTATGGTGTATGCAAATTACTTTGTTATTTAATCCCTTTGTGTAATCCGCTGGGCATCCTGTTTGATCCTGGGCACTGTGGCATGTCCCAAAGGGATTGTAGCTAACCAATTCAATTGATGCTCTTTTTTTTCACACTAACACTCAGTCACACTACGCTGCTGCTGCTGCTGCAGCCATATCACACTTGGAACAGCCAGGAGAAGGGACACTCGGAACTGCCACAAAGATTTGGCTTTTTGTTTCTCTTCACGAAGATGTGGACAACAAACTCGCGACGATGGCTCGGAGGCGCAACACGATGACACCGACGATGATGATGGCGACGACGACGATGGTGGCACGACCAACGCGAAAGAACACAACGATTTTGTCGCTTAACCATCAATCAGAAAGTGGGCCTAGCATGAGCTTCTGGGGTCAATCTATGGTTTTCTCATTCAGATGCTTATTTGTGCCACACACTCTTTACTTGCAACACTTGCCACAACACTTGCAACAAAGACCGATGAGGCACGGCACGCACCAGCACGTACGTAACGAACGCGACTCTGACGCTTTTACGGGAACTGAACGGAACTGTCGCGCGCTTCGCACCGCTTCAAAGTACCGCAAACGTTTGAATCGACAGAATTCATGAATCGTTTTCCGAGGTACGAATCCATGCAACGTTTTGTGGATTGTGGATGTCATCATGTGTGGAACGAAACGAGCAGCAGCGAAGAGAGCGAAGAGAGAGAGAGAGAGCGTGCGCATGCGCATTTTTGCTGTTAACAATTCGGAGTCGCCGTTAAATTTTAAATCTTTTGTTAATTAATTCATTTTATTTTGTGGGTTTTATTATGGAGAAATGTTCAAGAGTTTTGAGTATATTTCCTCCGTTGAAAATTACCAATTCTTTGTGCATTTTTTTTCGTTTCAAGTGCATGTAGAAACATCTTTTAACATAGAATGGGTTCTTGCTGTTGGCCCCATACTACATAGTACCTACCATTGGGCCAACATATGACACACATTTCAAATGGGTTCCACAAACAAAAGTCGCTCTCCCTCTCTCTGACTTCTTTTTTGGCTCTCTGCTCTCTCTGGCTGTTCCGCTGTTAAACATTGCTAACAGAAAGGGGCAACATTGAAAGAAAACTGCTAAATGTTTAATTTCGGAGTAAAGCAATCCACAAGCGAGCGTCGCGTGAGAGCATGTGTAAAGGAGAGGGGAAGTCCAGCATTCTCTCTAAAAATTATTCGGAGTATCGCGTACTGTAAACCGCATCATTTAATACCAGAGAACGAAAAACCTTAAAACCATCAAAACTGACCTACACAACAACAATCAATGAAACGTTAACGCAAAACTCAAAGAGAACCAATGAAAATGCCCAACGGAAAACTGAATTTCCACCAAAAAGATTGGTTTGGTAAATGAAAATGAATCAGTCTAAAGAAATTTCTGTTTAATTTTAATAATGTTTAAGTTTAAGTTAAACACTTGAATGCATACATATATGCCAGAAAATGAGTGGAAATAAAGTTAATTACGGGGGAAAAGTATTCACATTTAAAGGTAATCCCCGTAAACCACTGAGGCGACAGGGGAATTAATTCTTTATAAAAAAAGCTAAAAAAAAAAAACAACCGATGCAAACAAAACAAAACAAAAAACCGGAAAATATCGAACATTAAAATCAGTAGAGCAGACAAAAGCGAGTGAGTGCGCTCTTTTTTTTCTTTGGTTGATTTTAATCGCCAAAAGCCAATGAAATCTGACCAAAGCACTTCTCGTACGGTCAGAGATCATGATCATATCAATTCGAATTCGCCTTTTTGTTTTCAAATTTAATCTGAATAAGGGCCAAAGACCGGACCAGAACAAAGCTAAATGCCACTCGTTCTAGCATCAAAATACAATGGGAATGCAGCAGGAATGGACAAAAAAACCTCCGTAACATCACATTTTAAAACCAATTAGGATACATTTTTTGCAGGAGAACGCAATGCGAATGCGAATGAGTGTCATGAATTAAGGCAAAAGTAGTGCGGAAAGTGAAGGAGACCAAACAAAAGAAATGGAACCTGTTCACCTGGACAGAGGGCATGAGGCATGCGGCAGGCACAGGTTACTGGTATAGGTCCAGGGACAGGTAGAAGAAAAGAAGAGAGAAAACTATAGTGGGCTATAAGATACCCATTATTGAAGCTCTCTCTTTGGTGGCAAGGCAGAAGACCAGGGAGGGTTCTAAAGTCAAACGGATACCCCGTATAGAAAAAAGTTGTATCTTTATTTAAACTTAAAATATGTAGCTAAAAGCACTATTGCTTTTGTGAATATTTAATATTTACTTACTTTTTCTTACTTTTAAATAATCTTTTATATCGAATATACCCAAAACCTCCCTGGGTACAGGATATACAAAAATTAAAACTAAATAAAGAAAAGAAGATGAAAAACCAGTGGCAGGAGGCAGTGGCAGCGTCACAGCATCACAGCATCACAGCATCACAGCATAGCAGTTGAAAGATTAAAATCAGAATCAGCGTAAACAGCAGTTGGGAGAGAGAAAATAATGCAAATTCAGATGAGTATCAAAAAGTTGAAGTTGAATTGTAGACACAATTGAGGGTGCAGGGGGGAGAATGGAGAGAAGATGAGGCACTGCAGTACTTCCGAGTAGGAGCAGCAGGACAAATGCTCACTGAACAGAGAATAGAGAATGACGCCCTATGATGGGCACACGGGGCACGGCTGGGCGGTCATTCATCAGTGGGCAAGCGGGTCCATTACACGGCACAAAACAGTTTGCGGAGTGATGGAGAGAGTCGACACGGAACCCCTGAATAGACGATGGAAAGGTCAACGAACTATACACAAAAATATATCTTTCTATAGATGGAGGAAAGGGATACAAGAATTCTGTATAGAGAAATAGAGAGAGAGAGAGAAAGAGAGAGAGAGAGGAATGCAGGCTTGATAAAAGTTGTCCTGTCATCAAAGAAATGACAAGAGAAATATGAGGGAAGGCCAGGACAAGATCAGGAGAGGTATATCAGGCATCAGCAGATCTGATGTTTAAAGATTATTTACATCAATTGAAAGATCCTAAAGAACCATCGCAGTGAGGTGGAAAACTTACTTATTTTATTTAAATTTAAGCGAAGTCAAGATAATTCTAGTTTAAAGCATAAATAAAATATTATTCCATGATTATCCTATAATCCATTTGAATGGATAAAAAAACACTTTTTATCTGAATTTTCTGTTCCAACTTCAACGCTCCACAAAATATATTCCTCTCAGTGCATAGAGAATAAGCAATGACAACCCGAGTGCCGAGTCCTGAGTCCTGCGTCCTGAGTCCCCCCGACAGTAGAACAACAAAATTAAGTCAGACATTTAGTTTGGATTATGGCGAGAGGAGTCGAAAGTCGAGCATTTCAGGCAGCTCTGCTTAAATTGTACGAGAGAAAATCTCTCTGCATTTCCATTGTTGCCTCTCATTGTTGTGCCGCCGCCGCCGCATCATCTGTCCGCTACTGCTCTCTGGGTTGAGGAGGTTCTTCTTTTTTTTTTTGTGTATTCTCCCTGGTAGTATTTTCTTGGATTATGCCTCGCTTTGGGGTCAGAAGTTGACACGCCCAGGCATTTGCATAGGAACACACAAAAGAAATCTTGAAATCTTGAGTCTCTAATTCCCAAAAACAAACGATTCAATGAGTGCCGTTCTGTTTCTGGATCTGTTTCTTGTTTTCTATGGCGGAGTATCAAAGCGGGTGAAAACTGGTAAAACTGTAACAGAAATGTCGTCAGCTTTTAGGCCATTAAGGTGTCCTTTTCTTTCCACCGGCTACGCCGATGGCTACCTAGCTATAATCTGCATTATAATTTCATTGCCAGACAGACATCGCACCTGTTACGTGCTCCTTAAGCCCAGAGTTTAGTTCGGGTTACACGTTGCCGTCTGTCTGGAGGTGGATTGGAACGGATTGGGCTCTGCTCTCTGTTTTTCCAGGCCTGGCGCTTGGTTTTATGACCCTCATTAAATGCGCTCAGGTCGCAGGTTATTTCGCGTTCACTGCCGTCGCCGCCGCCGCTATTCGGAAAAACTCCATTCAGTTGGACACAGTTTTCCCATCTCTCCTTTGCCTTCTTCGTTTACCTTTTGTTCGCGCTGTGGGGTGCCACTGAAAATGGGTTCTTCGAACCGGGATTTGTTCGAATTGTCTCGAGAGTCCGAGCCTCTGGCCAAGACAAATGGCCTGTGTAATAGATCAGCGGAATAAACGTGTAACAATGTGTTCAATCGAGCAACGAATCCCACTAATGGGTTGAGGTACTCTGTCTCTTTCATTGCATTGAGAACTAGTTCGGTTAAGGGCTTTGTTAAAGGAGGGTAATAAATTATACATTCGCGCATTCCAAAGGCTGAAAAGGAATATAGCGATTGGGTAAACGAAAATAATGAATTTCAATTGGAACTAGTAGCTATAGGTAAAGCATTACAGGGAAGAATTTTCATTATATTCATAATATTAAAATATTTAGGATCCTCAATTCATCTGCAATTGGAAAACTTATAAAAGTGCGCAGCGCTTTTGTTGGTTCAGGCGATGTGGATCCCATTTTGTCTTTTATCACCCTGCTTGCCTTCTCGGGACAAATCGAGACAAAGCTCTCTTTAGCGGATGGATGGACGGGAATAATGTTGTTTAATGAATTTTTATCTGCGAAAGAGATAGCAATAAGGGAGAGAGGTAGAGGGAGAGCTGCTGTGTGAACCAGGACCCGGATGCTGTGTGGGTGCTCTTAGAGGTCATAAAAAGGGTTCACAGACAATTTGCTCGAATTAATTGCACTGCCATTAACGTAGCGACGTGGAACAGTGGAATTGGGGAAGCAAAAAATGAAGGAATAAAGGAAGGAAGCGTGAAATACACCCACGTAACCCCACCCAACCCCTTTAAACCAACACAATACCCACGAAACCCTAACATCCTCTTTTTCTACATTAAATTGAGTTGAAATATTTGTCTGAAATTTGTTTTTGCATACCCTTAGCCGTGTTTCGGGTGTTATAATTATTAGAAGACAGAGGAATTTTGTGAGAAAATTCGGATTTTGTTTAGAAACAAATAAACGTTGCCAATATAAGTTTTAAATTGATATATTTATTATATTATTCATAGCTTTAATGGGAAACAAATTGCCGAAATATTAGTCTTTGTGATAAAAAACTCTTTCACAAAAAAATCTAAAGTTTAATTTTAATCAGAAGGGGATGACTTTACCATAAAGGTAATTGTTTGGTACCAAAGGGTATCAATCAATTCGGTCTAGCAAATTGAATTCAACAAAAAATGCCTTGAATTGCAGAACAATATTTGTTTATTTGATTGTAATTTTTCATGTTTCTTTTCGTTCCTTCATTTTGGGATACGGAAATGTGAATTCAATGTTGGGGTTCTGAAAATACGAATCAACAGGTTCTTGGAACAGGGATGGGGTGGGGCCTCTCTTTTAATTAAACAGAATCTGAACCTTTGAATTTTTGCAGAGCTCATATTTGAATAAAGTTCATTAGGTTTTTGTGGTCTTTAATCTTCAATATATTCATGCATATGCTCGTATCTTCATTAAAAGTTTATACAAATTGTAGTAGGAGATTCCAGATGGCATATCTCTCAGATATCATTAGAGGAAGAACAAATTTGTATCTAGATATCATTAGAGAGGGCGAACAAATCTAGGAACAAGATCTCTGATCAATTTATATTCAGCTCCTACACCTAAACTATCATTAGTGGGGAGGGAGGTAAAAAAAAAACACCTAAAGATTCCACTAATTAAGTTCGGATAGCGCTACCACCTCTCCCCCACCCATAGAGATAGCTTCCACAAATCAATTGATGGATATGGATAGTGGATAACGAAAGAACAAGCTTCTGGAGCTCCCAAATAGAGACATCATAAAGGAGAGAAAAGGAACGTAATGAAGAAGGGGGAAAGGGGAAAGGCGTTGCCTCTGGGCGGGTAGCCTCCCCATATAATTATCTACTACATCATATTCAAATGAAATCAAATCAAATCAAATGAAATGATGAGAAATGCAATTAAAAATGCATAGAGAATGGACGCCCCAACCAAAGGGCAAGAGAGTTCACTCAACTGTGGATTTGATTTCTTAATTTCGATTACCTAACACATCCCGAGAGAGCCCTAAAAACACGACAGAGAAAAAAAGGCAGGGCCCTAAAAAAAAACCCTAACCTCGGACACAAATCGAAAGAGAAGTTGTTTGACCAGAAGATGTAGGAGGAGTAGAGCAGAAGAAGATGTATGAGGAGGGGAAGCAGAAGAAGATGTAGGAGGAGGAGGAGGAGGAGTACGCAATAGAATGGGAGGAGGCATAATCTCATACTCTATCCAGTTAATCCCCCGCTTTTGTGGCACAGATCATAAAAACTACAAAAAATCAAATGAAACCCTTTTTTTTCTTCTCAAAGTTCTCTCTCTCTCTCTGTGTTCAGTCCGATCGATGGAATTTTTATTGTATCCGCTGTATCTTTATGGGCGTTTATTAATTACCCATCGAGGAGGCAGCAGCAGCAGGGCATTGATTTTCTTGGGACAGACACAGCGACAGGCGGCATCGAAAGAAGTTTTGGATGGATAAATGAAGGCAATGGCAGCAGCAGCAGCAGCAGCCTATCCTATCCTCTTCTCTTCTCTGGTAAATGACATTATCCAAAGGCGTTGAATTAATTTGTGTCTCCACAGTAAGAGAGAAAGAGAGGAGTCCGTATTTCACAATCTCCAGAGCGTACCGTCTTTCGATAAAGCGTTTAGTCGCCGCGTGATTGTCGTTTCTCCACTGAGATAAATCGTTTGTATTCCCCTTTAACCGGATTGTGCTTTCAACGCGGCAGCGGGCAAGCATTTCATTATTGATGATCGGCTGTCGGGCAAATGACCAAAAGCTAAAGATAAGAAAAACCCTCAAAGGGTACATTATACATCGGAAGGCACTCCTCTCACTGTCTGTCTGTCTGTCCGTCTGTCACTCGGGAGAATGAAACCTGAGAAAATGCAACCGTACTGCCGCTCAGCGTTCAGCGAGAGAGATAAGAAGACGTTGAAGAAGCTTCGGCCATTGAAGAAGGCCCTTTACAGGGTCTGTGGGATCTGAGCTCCATAATGAGATTGACTTTGGGGTTCAGGTTTCCAGTAGGAGGCAGCGGAAGGCAGCAAAGAGGCTTGGGATGTGCCAAGGTTTTTTTTCGGTAGGTGTGAATCTGCTGTGAGAAATTCCAGGGGCGATAAAGCGTCAGGTTTAAAATTTTAATTAAGCAAAAGCTGTGCCCCAAACTGAAGCGCCTGGAGAACAGAGAAGGAGGCGTACACCAGAGTTCTCTCTTTCTCTCTGTAGAAGAGAGAGCTTTAAGGATTGCAGCATTAAGTCGGTTGCCCTAATTGAATCCCAAAACGAAAGGCGAGAGAATGAGGCGTATCCCTTCAGATATTTTTGAAGCAATTTCTTAGGCATTAAGCAGATAATATCAACACAAAAACAACAACAATGACAGTGGCGAGAGAGAGGGGAAAGAGGAGAACTGCTCTGTGGTTCGTCTGCGGGGATTAAAGTCTTAAAAGATTAAAGTTTCAATAAGGATTCAACACCAACATATCTGACAGATCTAAAGGCTCTTCAGATTATTGAAACTTGTTTATTTATTTGTAGAAATCGTGCCCCAAGTATTGGCTCTCACCCATTAATCGCCTAAAAAAACCCGCAAATTCTAGTTGTAGTTGGAAATATTAAATTTTTTTTCAACTCACAAATCTCTAATCGAATTATTACTCAATAATCTATATTTATTTATTATATTAAATTAAAAATTGCAAAAAGCAAACTCTAATGAAAAATCAAAAATCATCTGACAGATATTTGTCCCGATCGAAAAATGAACCAATGACAATGCGGCCGCTAAATTTGCGGCCACTCAGGGCACCCAGAGCCTTTTCGCTATCCTCGATGGTGCTGAAATGGACATACACCTTGCCACAGCCTTTGGGCGGAGTGCCAGTGCCTGCGCCTCCGTCTACGCTCACACCGTGGGGCCGTGGTATCTTGAGACTAAGAACCTCGCCGTATTTGCTGCACTCCTGCTCGATGTCGGTGCGTATGTCCTCGTACTCCTCGCTGTCCAACAGCTCCTCCGGCAGCACCATATTGAGGAGGCACAGCACTTGGGTGGCATTGTTCAGTCCCGTGGTGGCTGCTGCGAAGGATGTCGCCACTATGCCAGGCACTTGAATGGGAATCTGCTGGGTGCTCGAGTAGCGACCGCCGGGAATGGAGCGCTGAACGATGAGGCGGCGATCCCCCAGCTGCATGCCATTGAGGCTGGCAATGACCTGCTCCGTGAGCGATGGATCGATGTACTCGAAGAAGGCGTATCCCTTGCTGAGGCTCGTGCTGGGGTCCTTGACCAGATTAAAGCCACGCAACAGGCCAAAGGACAGCAGCAGCTCCTTGATCTGTGCCTCGTTCAGGCAGGTTGGGCAAACCCCCAATGTAGATCTTGTGCGGCGAATCGGGAACGAGATTTGGCACTGCCTGGCTGCTCAGTGCACCTGGAACGGTAGTGGCCACAGAGAGCAGCGATTTTCCAACCAGAAATGATGCCGACGAGGCACAGCCTCGCATGGCATCGATGCCAACGCCAATGCCAGCATTACCAACCGGATGGTAGTCGTGTGGCCGTCGTATCTTCAACACCTGTCCACGGAACGAGATGCCATCAAAGTTGGTCGCCAGCGTGGCCTCCTGCATCGAACGGAACTCGACGAAGGCAAAATTCTTGTCCAGATTCGCCTGGCACGACAGCACCGCCTTGCCATCGAGAGTGAGCTCCCCGCCGCAGTCGTCGCCGACCAGCAGGAACTGCTGATTGAAGAACGCCATCATCTCCTCCTCGGTGACGCCAAATGGGATGTTGCCCACGTAGAGGCGTCGCGCCTGTCGCGTCACCATTGCAATGGCCGCCGTGTCCGCTGACGGCTGTGTGTCCGACAAAATGCGCGCCGAGATCTGACCGCTGGCCTGCATGGCCTTGTATTGCATTGGCGTCACATGGGCATAGCCCACGGGCGGCACATCCCACAGGCTGGTGCCGCGACGGCGTTTTGTTGACTTGTTCTGAAAAATGGCAGCTGAACGATTGGAATGGTAGCGGGAGCGGGAACGAGAGCGGGAACGGGAGCGTGAGCGATCTTTGGAGCGTGAACGATTTCTGGACCGAGGACGCGTATAGCAGGAAACCGTATTTTTCGGCTTACTTCCACTGCGATTTTTACGCGACAGGCGCTTTTCACTTTTCCGACCACCACCCATTGATATTTCGCTCTCTCCCCACTCTCTGTTTGTTTCTCTTAATGCGCTGGTAAACCACAGGACTTTTTGCTGACAATTGGAAGATTTCCAATGAAAAAAACGATGAAAAATCGTACACGTTAAAAAGCAAAAGAATATTTACTTTTTACCTTTCTTTCTTGCGTTTGACAGCTTTCGCAATGATAAGCACTTTTCTACATAGAGAGAGCAGAGAGAGAAGACAGGGTTGCAAGTGGGGCAGAGTTGTAGCTAACGGTCAGGGTTGTGGCTAAATAAAACTATTGATAAAAATATGAATCAGAGATATTTTCTTTTTCTAAATCGATTAAGAAATATCTTTAACCAATTTAAACGACAATTAAGTCGTTTTTTTGTGTATGGAAATATATCCAGAAAACGTATCTGCGGGTGCTTTATCAGCGAATAATCATCATCATTATCGTTTCATCATGGCTTCAACGTTTTCATAATTTCATTTAATATCCGCTAATCAATTATAATTAATTGGCAATCGGCTCGCACCCGCAGGCACAGTCAGGCAGCAGCCAGCCGTAGCCGTGGCATGAAAATAGCCAATTTGTTAGAGAGATTGAGAGAAGAATGTTGGCTCTCGCAATGTGTGGTCCGGCCTATCTCTTGCCCCAGGGGGCAGGGCAAGCAGCAACAGCAGAGAGAAGGTAGAGCGTCCAGCGACATTCCTTGGAAAGACACAACTTCATTGGGTTCCGATGCGACTCAATTAATTCACATAAAGGCGACACAATAAAACTGTCAACTCGAACGAGGATCTGGCATAATGAAGAGGGGATCGATCGAGGAATTCTTTATAGATGGAATAGCGCCTATACTTTTAGCCCGAACCCTCGTGAATCGTGTGATAATTTATGTCCCGCCAAAGCGATACTCAATCACCATCGAAATAAATTGCCTGAGGTCTGCTGTGCGATCCTTTCAGGATGATGGTCGACTGTTTAATGGCTATTTGATGGCACACACAGAAACGATAATGGAGATGAGATCTTCAGGGATCTATATGGGATGCAAATGCAATCTCTGTCCGGCATTAAGACTCCAAATTAAATATATTTCATCCAGTGTCCAAAAACCAATTAATTCTTTGTTCGAGGATTTTGTTGCCTTGTTTTTGTTGCAAATGGCCAGGCCAGAACCTGTCCACAGACACACACACACACAACAGACACTGACAAAAACACGCAATTAATTTGTCCATTTAAATTCAGGCAGTGAATGCTCCCCTCCGCCCACCCCCTGCCGGAATCCAACATGCACCACCATTTCATGAGGTTGAAGATGAGGTAACTACACTGCAGCACATGCCCCCGATTCTGTATTCTGTACGTTTTTTGATCGGTTCTCATCATTTGAGGAATCCATCCAGCACACGTTGGCAATAAATTAATTTCTCAACAACTCAATAAAAATTCATAACAGATTGTGGAATATTGTTTTGGAGGCGGTCTGTTTTTGGCCGAATGGAAAAATTACCTTAGAGGCAGAGCAACAAAAGAGAAAAACATACAGACAAAAGGTAAAAGAAACACCAAAAATAGGAAGGGGCTTCAATTCGAACGGAATATAACTTCTCGAGCAGTGTTGTGGAAAGTTCTACAACACTAGAAGCTGTTTCGATCAAAACAATTTCTCTCCTTACCACGGGCGAAAGTTTTTCAACACTATGTCAGCAAGTTTCACTTTAAATAAGTGTGACCATAGGGTTTCTGACTTTAAAATCTATTATATGGAATAAGTGTATCGGTATCCGTTCTTATTTATGATTCTAAAGTTTTTATTTTATTTGATGTTCTGATATATTGTTCACATTTATACATTATATTATATATTACATTAAATATTATATTATTTATTTTATTATATATTATATTTTTATATTATAATTAAGTTCCTATATGAAAATCATAAAGATAAATTCTTAATTTTACAGCCCACTTTTCTTCGGAATAATCCTAACTAAAATTTGGAAGACCTGAAATATGTCTGCAGTATAAAGTGAGCAACGCTTTTGATTTAATTAATTTACAACAAATATATAAACATTAAATGATGTTATATGAAACGCATGATTATTATAATTCGTGTACTTTGATACTTCTGAAATTTTTGAAACTTGTAAATTTCACATTTTTAGTGTAAAATTCCATAAAATTCTTAAATTTACGATGTTGTACACACATTCTGCAACTGTTGAAATACGATTATATGCAACACACTCGTATATTCAATAATACATTCGATTTTACTATGCCCTCCCTCAATCCGGAAGCCCCCCCATCCACGGCATTTCTATGGTTCGATTCGATTCGCACGATTCACACTTCACTTCTTGGCTCGTATTTCAGCTTCATTAATGAGATCCCACCCCTCTAACTATTCCCTGGGATATAGACCTCCGCTCTTTGTTGCGGTTAGCCAACAGATGACGCCACAACGACTATTGAAAATTGCCATTTTTCCATATTTATTTGTTTTGAATGTCCATAAATATTTTGCTACAAAAACAGTTTGTTTTCATTGCTGAAATGATGTGGCATATTAAACAGAAAGAGAGCAGAGGATAGATGATGGTAGAGAGGGGGGAAATGTGGGATATGTGGTTCAGAAAAATAGGCAAATGTAGAGGGGATATTGTGACCGCACACGTTGAATGGGATGGACAGAATGGACTGGCCCAAAATGAATCAGTGGGGATAGATTGATATTGACCAACGAACCCCGAGGCTGCTAATAAACTGATTTGTGGGGTGAAAAATGAGTGTGAGAAGGAGAGAACGGGAGAGCGGTAGGCAGTTCCACGAATTTGGGTCCTCAAAAAGATTCAAAAAAAAAAGAGGAATTATTTTTATAATGAAATGTAGGTTGGATTCACTTTTTGGTGGTTTCCCACTCGATAGAAGAGGTATCAGTGGGGCCTGGGGACTCTAGCCACCAATTGATTTGTGGCCGTAAGCGTGTGAACGTGATTTTATTATCAAAACACGTCGAAGAGCATGCCTGTTCAATATTTTGTGTTAGTTTTAGTAAATTAAATAAATCATCAAATGGAAACAAACAGCAACAAAAACTATGCTTCTGTCAACAGAGAAATATTTCAATTTATTTTCTGATGAATCAACAGAAACACATAAAACAAAACCAAAAAAATCATAAATGGGGGAGAAAAATCTGATGGTGGACATAAAAGCAGCACACTGAAGATTTTTGCATACATTTATTTGGCATTTTAGCTGTTTTTTTAATACACTATAAATGTGTATACCTTTTAAAAAAAAATAAAATTTTAAAACCTATACATTTATATATTTATTTACCAAATCTGATAATTATGCCCTTGTAATAAATTCCTGAAGATTAATGAAAAGGGTTTCTTTATATCTCAAAGAAATTTCAATCAAAATCGAACACTCTCATAGTTTGCATCCACCTAGGGTATCAAAATATTTCAATCCCAATAACAGAAATTCCCTACGTTTCTCTTTTATGATTTCTCTTGTACCCCCTCCATAAATATCTCTCGAGTGCATCCGCAACTACTTCAGATTACAGATTTTTCAGCATAACAATTTGTGTGTAGCTTTTTTTGTGTCCTTTTTCTCTCTCTCGTATTTTTATGCAATTTCTCGACAATTTGTCGGAGGCCGACCCCCACACCCCACAACTGTGTGTGTGTGTCGCATCCTCTGTCATTCTTGAGTTTTTGGGTGAGGAATTTGCATCATAAATTGTCAGCAGTGCCATCAAATATATGTACATACTATATATATAAATTCAGTTGGGTCTGGTTTTTGTTTTTTGAGTGGGGTAAGGCAGAGAATAGGGGCAGGACAGGACAGTGGTAGGACGTTGACATTCACTTCATTCTTCGTCATTTCGTTTCAAGAGGTTGTGCTTTTATTTCCAAAAATACAAAAATACTGAAGAACGATACTGCCTTTTCTCGGTCTGTCTTTTCAACGAAGATACTTTCTTTATCTCCCACGTTTGGTGGGTGAAAAAATGGAATAATCCTAATGAATATTCTCTGCCGAATTGTCAAAACGCGAGACAGGAAATAATCTATTGTATAGGGAAATGGAGATAAGTTGAACTTTTTATTGCATTCCCCCGTCAGCTAAATTTTCATTATCTTAAGCTAATATTTTTTCCAAATTAAACCCGAACACAAAGCGAAAATCTCAAAGATGAAGAGATTGAGAAATTCCAGCCCTCTGTTTTCCCCCCGTCCCTTTTTAGATGGCTGCTCCAATATTTTATGTGGAAATTTCAATAACTATTCGATTTGCTTGTTATGGCTGGCTAGTGCTTACATATGCCGCTGCAGCAACATTCCCCTTAGAGCTATATTCATGCAACCCCTGCCAGACGACAAGCCACAAATGCCATAAAATCTATACATTTCCCACCCTCCGCACACTAACAAACTTTTCCCTTTTGGGGGTTTTCCACTTCAGTGTCTCCCCCACTTTTGTTGCATTTACAAAATTTATTTGCTGCCCCTTTAACCCTGGAATACATCTTCCTTGCCGTTTCTTTTGACTGAAATTTAACCCCAGAATGCTTCTCCCCCACTCTGCAACCAAGACTTAACCCTTGAACGCTTTTCTGAAATTGATTTCAATGCAAGACTCTTTGCCCTGAACTGCAGGAATTTATGTTTTTGTTTTTACCCCCTGGGCCATTCTTTCACCCAAGAAATCGGTTATAATTCAATAAGCAGATAACTTTAGCTTTGTTCTTACTTCAGGCAAAGAGGGGAAGGAAAACGAGCGAGAGGAATGCCATTTCCTTGCATTCAAAATCAATTCAGAATTTATGCATTTTCTGGTGTAATTTATTTAATGAATGTTTAATAATCTGTGCATTGGTTGGCTGGTTGGTTGGTTGTGGGTTGTGTTGTTAAATTTATGACAATCGCAACGTTAATTGCCTGCCTGGCGCCCGATATAAGTACATATGTATGTATGCCAGACGGCTAGGCGGTGGGGAGAATGTGGTAAAGAAGAATGAATGCGGGGTAAAGACTCAGACATTGACTCTGAGAGGGTTTGTGGGGGTGGACGAGACTCGAGCACTGAAAGTAGAAAGGGGAGAAGCGAGTAATGTCAACGCGTCGAACACTCAGTTTGTTTACATTCAATTTCATAAGTGGCATCCGACCAGAGGGGTTGAAGAAGGAGAAGGAGGAGGAGAAGGAATTGGAAAAGGAATAGGATTAGGAGGATTGACCAGTCGATTGTTTACTTTAAGCTTAACGTCCCCAACACCGTTGCATTCCCCTGACCAACATGCTCCGCCCTTTTTTTCAGTGACATGCTGAACACATTATTATTCTCTATTCTCCATTACTTATTCCCCCACATTTATATCAATTTATATCAATGCAACAAAACGGAATTTTTTTTGTTTATAAATTTACATAAAATTTAATTTAAATATTTATTTCAAAGCTCAAATGAAGTGAAACTTTGATGGGCAAAGAATAAAGTTAGAGGAAATGAGTGACGATATTTCCATAAAATACTTAAGGATAGTATTACTTATATGGGCAAGAATTTAAAGCTTTAAGGAAATAGTATAACATTGCCAAAGATTAGCAATGAATGTTTTTTGTACCACAGAAAGAGTTGAAGAGTTCAAGAGGTTAGGAAACCTCAGGATACGCTCTCAAAGTTTACTCCAGTTATGAGTTTTCAATAGTCTGACCTTTAGCTTTAAGAACTCTCTTTGTGCGTCTGCCCATTCATCCAATTTTTAGCCACATTTTCCCTTTTCCCTACAACTTCCACTTTGACCAGACGGACAGATGCATCAGAGCTGTGTGGCAACATTTATGTGCCCCACCCGCACTAGTTTGTAGAGAGTTTTCAGAGCAAACTCCTAGGTGGGACCCGCTGTCTCTCCATCATCCAAAACCGACACTTGTTTGTCTAAACGTTGTCGCGTGGCAACCTCTGCACTCTGCAGTACGGGAGTATGGCTGTGGCAGCAGCATCTATCTGGGCTGTGTGTGACCTCATGATCTCTTGGCCAAGGCACAAATTTGTGGCAGTGCCCGGCAGTGGCAGTGGCAGTGCCTCAGTGGCAGAGAGTACAACTCGGATGAATATGATTTATGATGGCTCTACACATCATAAGCGAATGCGTTTATCATTTTTTACACTCTGTGGAATCCGTAGCTCAAAAGGGGAAACTCTCTCTCTCTCTCTCTCTCTGTGTGTGTCTCTGGACATGTCTCTGTCTCTGCAGCTTGGCTAAAAATCTTGCAACTGACGAGGCGACATTGACAAATGACAAGAAACACTGCCTGAAAGTCGTCCATCTGGCTCTGGTGGGGTCTGAGTCCGGGACCTGGGTCTGGGTCTGGGTCTGGCTGGGGCTCTGTACTCAACCTTTCCCCGGCAATGTCTCCTCTGGAGCTTAATTTGATCTCCAGTTTCAGCACGCGTATCCGGAACGTAGGATAGAATGCCACTCTAGCCGTGTGGCATCATTAAATATGCAATAGATTCGCCATGCCACCAAACTTTTTAAAGCATTCCGTTCGGACAGAGGCAGTGACAGTTCTGCCAGTGCGACAGTCGGTGTCGCATAAATTATTCTGTTAACAAGTTGTGTCAACATCATCATTAACAGCAACAACAACAACAACTACAACAACAAGAGCAAGAGCAAGCGACACAAAAGCAACATCTCATTGTCTGAAATGTGAAACGAGAGAGACCCCAACGGATGGACGGACGGTCATCGCATCAAGTGAAACTTTTCTTGCTTTTCGTTTTCATTTCATTTTCTTCTCTTCTATTGGCTAATGGGGAAACATGTGTTCGTCGATGGCGAAGGGGGGTGGCCGACATTTGCAATGGAAACGTAAGTTGAAAGCTCTTCTTGGAAAAGATGGAAGTTGTTTTATTTTGAAAATGTGATGTGATTATTTTTAGTTAACATAACATGTTTTGAGGATAATATTTTACACATGGCATGCACATAAATCGATATAAAACTTATACATACATATGTATGTACATGAGACTAGAGAGGAATTTCTTAAACTATTTTTATATCTTTAAATTCCTGCAACACCTCGCCACATTCCTGCCACACATCTCTCCACTGGGTGGACGGACGCCTTCCTTCTGCTGCACAATCCCTCACAGATGTGAATGAACTTCAAGACGCTTGACCATGTGTTTTTTTTCCCGGTTTTGCGGCTGACTGAATACGCCTACGACCAAAGCAATTATCGACGACAAGCGCTGGAAGGAAGCGCTGCCCAGTCCCTTGCCAAGAAAATTGCAACAAAGTGCCTGGCAGCATAGACGATGGATTTACATTACCGATTAGCGGATGGAAAGTGTTGCATAAATCAAAGCCAAAGGTAAATGAAGGGAACACAAATGATTCATTTGTTGATCGAAAGGAAGTACTGTTCAACGTTTCCTGGTCCAACGATTCCACAGAGAGGTTTAGGGGCCACACGGAGTCGTCGCCGTCACCGTCCTCGAATGGCTAATTGGATTTCCCAAATGGACATGAAAGATAGGATCGGGGGAGGCGCAGGCGCAGGCTAAACCATAAATGTTGAAAGAATAGAGCGAGAAAGAGACAAAGAGAGAGAGAGAGCGAAAGAGAGAGAGATAGAGAGATTGTCAAAGGGTCTCCCGGCTTTTGTATAGTAGGGGCAGGAGGGAGAAGGAGGAAACATCGGGTAGCCACTTGGCATAAAGTGAAATTGTGCGTAAAATTCGTTGGTCACGTTTTCCACGTCTGTTGACAATTGTTTTTGTCCAGTTTGCAGCCACGTTGCGGCAACGCTGCTCTTTGCCTCCTATTGCTGCCATTAAGCGCGTGCAACATGTCCCTCATCCTCTCTATGCCGCTCGTTGACTGCAGTTCGTGTCATTTCCATTGTGTGGTCCGGTCCAGTCCAGCCCGGTCCCTATGCCTCTCTTTCTATCTCTCTCTGGAGAGTGCAGCTAATCTTTTGTTTAGATGTTACATGGCATCAAACGAGGGTCGTGGCATGAACGGTAGTAGGATAGTGGCATAAAAGGAGCTGGTCTATGCGGATGTGTGCCACAGCGGAGGGGAGGTAGGTAGCGCACACGCTGTAATGCTGCCTGCCCCCCCACTGAGGTCTCAAATTAGGCACAAATTTCACTGTCCGAGTGCCAATTCCGATCATATCTCTGGGGTTCCTCTCATTCACTCACGGGACGTCTCTCTCGTCCCTCTCTTTCTCTCAGTAACGCGACAGAGAAAATAGGAAGTGCTGCCTCTGGGGGGTAGGGATAAGTGGAAGTCAAAATGGAAATAGATGTGTGTGGGCGAGAGAATCGGAACACACCTTTTGTTCTTTGGGTCAATTGTTTGGGATTTTTCCGACCAATTAGCGTACGTGACGTTTTCGGATCAAATGCAGAAAATAAGAGGAAATTCCAGTGGAATCTGAAAGCATCTTTTAATATATATCTCTGGCCATAACTACCTATTCAATATGTGCTAGCTAATACCTGTATTCGATTTGATATGTGAACGGAAACAGGTAACTTGTATATTATTCCACTTCCCCAATGGTTTCGGTAATCTTGTAGTCCCAGAAATGCAACTGGGAATCCACAAAAGCCATTGAATACTCTTGAGGTAAAGCGGGTTCACAAGAGGTTAACTAAAGCGCCCTTCAAATCCTTCAACGCTGACCAAGAAATCAGCAATGGCTGCGAGGGCGAGGGAAAGTGCTTCAGGCAAGTGCAGCAGCGGAAGTAGTGCTGGAAAGCGAGTTAACGGATTGGAATCCTGTGCAGCGAGAATGTGCAGGACGTGGCAGACGGTTGCGGTGGTGGGATTGCGCTGGCAGAAAGCAAAGTCCATTGTGTCAGGAGCCGCAGGAACATCAGCAACAGCATAAATATCAGCCAGTGGGGCCAATTATGTAACGAGGGGGTAATGGGCGAGGGATAAAATAAAACCAAAAAAAAACAAAGTCTATGCACTCCGTTCTGCTCTCTCCGGCTGCCTTCTGTCACTCCATCGCCTCTCAATCTCGCCGCCTGCGATATTTTCGTATTTAAATTTCCAAACAAACTGTCCGCACACGCGAGAGGCGAGATATACAGAGGCTTACAGAGAGAAAGAGCGACAAAAAGCTGGCTAAAGAGAAGAAGAGGACAGCAACTGCTGTGCGAATGAAATGCAAAATGGAAATACACGCGGAAACGCTAAATGCTACCGTGTAGTTGAACCCGAAACCGTACTTCTATAAATACAACACTCACTGTTACCCTAGAAAAGGATTATACGGCCATCAATTCTGTAGAGATGCTTGCAGCCCAGTGATAATCAATGAACAAATGAGGTTAGCTCTTAGGAGGCCCATTCGATGCTTCAAATATGTATACATAAATATTTCTAATACATATTGGTTTAATTCGCATCAAGTTATGGAATGGCCAGAGAAAAGATCACTGAGCATCCAATGGCTACACTTAAATTTAAATCAAAGGACCAGTAGCTAACAACCACCTGAGCTGTTTAAGAACTACTAAATCAAGGTACTTTTCTCAATGTAGGTTATTTAAGTGGCGACTACGGAATGAGAATGATTCTTCGACTGCGAAAGTGGAATTGAGGGAAGTGCGAAAGAGAGTGAATTAAAGTTTATTTTGTTGTGATGTCATCCCGATGCCGAATGATTGAATTTACTGAGAAAGCCTTTAGGCATTTTATTATTTGTTTTAAATACAAACAGAGAGCAGAACAACGGCTCAGGATTTGGGGATAACTTTTGTGCGTGGGGGCCAAATGTCCGGCAAGGATAACGAACTTTAAATGCACTGCAGCAGTAGGGATAATACATCCCTTCTGGATCCCTTCTGGCCTACAATATATAGGTGAAACAAATGAAAATTCCCCGTTTAAATATGCATTTTCCTGTGTACTTTTCTTGCTTATATTTCTATAGAGATATGTGGGTCGTATGCTTATCGATAAATTTCGATTAACAAGAGCCAGGAGAAACTCTTCATTTACATGACTTTTCTCTCCGTAAGTGTTTGCTCCTGATATTTTCCCCATGTGGAGAATGTGTTGTCCTTGACTTCTGTAGACTTTGCTCAAGCTATGCGACGGTCCACACACAGAAAATGGGAGGAAAGGATGGACACAAAGTGCCAGAGGGACATACAGGCAAAAAGAGATAGAGACACAGACAGTCGGAGGCCAAACAATTGTCTCGCGCAATGAAAATATTTGTATTTAATAAAGTCAAAGGCCAAAGAGCTGCCGCGGCGGCGGATGAGGATGAGAGGCGCCTGTTCTGAATTTTGCATACAACTTGCGGAATTTTATGTAGCCTACGGCCATGGCAATGCCACTTGCCACTGCCACATGCAGGGGGAGGTAGCAGGAGCAGGAGCGGAGCGCTGCAAATGCAAAGGCGTAAAAAATACAATAAAATTCGAACATGAAAAGCCTATTTAAAATGCTGACATACGAAATGCGAGGACGAGAGCGAACGAATGAACCGAACACTTGAGAGCGTCACACTCTGTGTGTATGTGTGTATGGTATGTGTATGTGTATGTGTGTGTGTGTGTGTGAAGGAAATGACATACTGGGCGTTGGGGGCATAGCAAACTGCAGAGCATTACCATAAAATGGAAACAAAAGGCGCAGGAAACGTAGGGCCCGCGCAAGGACACGAAATAACAGAAGCCCCCATCCATATACTTCCCTACCCTTTCCCCTTGCCAATTGCCGCATGCCACTGCCTCTTGGCACACAGCCTGCCTGTGTGTGAATGAGAAAATATGAAAATTGAGTGAAAATATGTAAATGTAATGAAATATTGTGTTTGCCTCAAAGTGAGGGAAAGTGTGGCATAGTCCGAGGAGTCGACTTGTTTGCCACACATGACGTCAACTGAGACCACTGAAGCAGAAGCTCCACTGTGCCCCCCCCCCCCACACACACACACACACAGATACAGGCAATCCTCATCCTTCCCTCCCCCCTTGTTTGACGCCAAAATTTATGCGTAACAAGTCGTTGCAGCATTTATCATTTCACTTTCTCTCTGTGATTTACACTCTCTCTCTCTCTCTCCTCCCTCTCTCTTTTTCTCGAGCTGCTGGAAGAAGTAGAAGAAGAAGGAGTCCTGCACCCCAATCCACTGACTGAAGTGAGTGACTGACTATCTATCTGTCTGTCTGTCTTCGAAGCCGTTCGCTCTTCGGGCTGTTATTTAAATTATGAAAATTATTCAAACCGCAAATGGAATCATCATCATCAGTTATGGGCCCCCCGCCACGCCCACAAAGCACACAAACACACAACCACTGAAAGGTTGGAGGATTCCTCAACCAGAGAATCGCAGAGAAAGGCATAGGGAGAAAAGAGCCCCAAAAGATAATCCACAAAATGGCAATCAAAGGGAGGAGTCCATTTATATAAAAAATGCGAAACAGAAAACAGATTTTCATGTGTTTTTTTTTTTCTATGGGAAAATGCAGTCCCTTAATTCAAGTTGATAGCCTGACGAAATTCTGGAAAATATTTCGACTGCTTGTGTGTGGTTTGGTTTATCCAGAGTTATTTATGCCCTGTAATCGCACTGATGAAAACGGAGTTTCCATTTGTGATTGGAATTGTTTCATGAAATCTAATGAAACTTTTCTAATGAAGAGTTGACCTTTCAAATACTGGATTTACGTAGAAATTTTGATTGGCATCTTTCAGTTAATGTTGCTATTTGTGGCTTCAAATGTCATATAAAATGATTCATTTCCATTATGGAGGGGTTTTTTTCTAGAGTATTTTCTGTAGAAAATAATATCTTTGATGCTCTTTTATCGATTTCTTTTGTTTAAATCGTTGATGCAATCTGGCTAAAACATTGCCAATCCTCCAAGGTAATCCAAGCTCCTTCACTCAATCAGTTTAAGCTCTATTATACCATTTAATTCATATGAAAGTGCTTCCAATTGGCTTTGGCTTATATTTAAATCAATTAAATTGCCAACGCTTGACAGCTGCACACAACATTTTGTGAGCTATTAATTATGATTCCTAACAGCATTCACAAATAAACCCAAAAGACAGTAAATCTCTCTGGCACGAATTCTCTACCGACCGACCGACCGACCTGTCTGTCTGTCTGTCTATTTGTCTGTCACAATGCACAAATTGCTGACATTCAGAGTAGGATTTTGAGCAGAGATTTCAAAGAAATTAAATGCGTGTTAACCTCAACGCCAAATGTCATTAATAAATCCCTGCAAACAGCAGAGAAGAGAGATCAGGACCTTCCTGCTCCAAAGGCAATGTTTTGTGTGTGCCAAATGACATTTGACCAAAAACAGACACATTGAAAAATGTTGGAAATATTTGGGTAAAACCCAACAGACAGACAGACAGATAGATAGATAGATAGATAGATAGTACAGATATTTACGGCTAATGAGCTAATTCAATTAAGAAAAGCCACCAAAGATGACTGAAGGGAAGGGGCAGGCAGGCGGGCGGGCAGTGTCTGTTGCAGAGGCAACAGCATTTTGAGATGCAATTTGACAGTTTTCAATTAGTCAGAGTGTCATTGGGTCATGAAAAGTCAGAGAGGCCAAACCAGCAGCAGACGCCTGACAGGGGGGGGGCTTGCTGCCCCTCAGACTCTTGACCGCTTCCTGCTTGTATTGCATACCTGTACTCAGGTACAAGCCTGAGTTACTTTTCATTCAATGACTCGAATGGAGATAATAGATGGATGGATGGGGATAGGGGGACGGTGCCTGCAGAGTGGTTGTCCCTTTTTTTCGTTTGCTGAATAATTCATGAGGATAGAACGAGTACGTTCTAGGCAAAACGAATGCAACTGTGGGGGGTTGGGGGAGTGTGTTGGTGGATTACAATCGACATTCGACATTGCTAATTTAATGAGTTCTCCCCCGCTCCCCACCCCCTCCTGGTAGTCATTCGGTTGTGTCGTCGGTCCCTGAGGCAAAAATAAACACTCGAGCGTTAATGCACGAAATATTTAATTTATACTTACATCAACATTGCGAACGGACAGCGGACAATCTTCGCGTAGGGACTAAATGTTTTTATGGCCAGAAGGACAGCAGCAGGAGCACCTGATGATGGGACTCATGATGATGATGATGATGATGAAGAGAGGCAGAGGCAGAGGAAAGGCATTCTGAAGAATACTAGGCGGGAAGGAGCGGAAAAAGGCAAAGCGCCAAAGGCGACCAGAAGAGAGCACTCTTCATTGCTCCCCCCTCTCTCTCTCTCTCTCTCTCTGTCTCAAGATGCAAGGCTAATAAAAATCAAATATGATGAGTTGCGTGGGGAAGGTGGTGGGTCAGAGGTTAGCCAGTCATTCAGGACACAGACAGACGATATGGCTGCGCAAAGGCGAAGGCGCGGGCTGTTTGAGTTATAAGCCAGGTCCAGGTCATATCGCTGCTCTATCCCCCACTCCAAAAAACCATGGCCCGTGCCCCGTGCTACAGTGGTTGCCATGACAGGGACACGAACGTAAAATCAACATTCCCACAGGAGAGGGGCGGATATGGGGCAGTCGACTCCTCAGACCCTGTGGCACGTGGCGATAAAGAAGACATTCACGGCACTTTGTTCGAACATTAAGTGGATTTAATGTAAAGTTTATGTTTTCCTTAGGTTACGTGGTCGATTTCCGTTTTATTGCCTTAATTAAAAGGTCTTCCTTTTGGCCTACCAGCCCCGTCCCCCCTCTTTCCAGCAGACCCATATAATCAACGAATATTTATGACTATTTCAAATATTTATTTGCCCTTATGCCATTTTATGGATTGTACGCGAACCATACCCATCCATCCATACATCCAGGTGAGAGCGAGCCATCAAATTGGAAAATGGCTCCACTGCTCGGGCACCAAAATTAAAATCGCATCAAATGTTGATGTTCGAGGGGAAAATTGTTATGGCTATGGTGAGTGGAGAATGGAATGCAGAATGTGGGTGATGGGGGGGATGCGGCATGCGGCATGTGTAGGACCTCTGCAGAGCCCAAGATATGGGAAACATTTTGGGGATTAGCTAAAGAGGAAAATTGCCAAGGAAATAAATGCACGTCAAAAATTAATTCAATTTTCTGCGCAGTTTCTTTTGCTAAATGGATCCACAAATGAAGTTTCAATTTAATTAGAGTTTTGTTTAAGGAGAGTTTATGGATCAATTGATATGCGGAGAGTTGATCCACAACAAACGATTGAGAAATGTCTCCACCCAATGGTTTTTTTTCAAGCTTGAATATCTCTATAGGTAGTTCATCCAAAAATGCGTCAAAATATATTAACTGACGGTTTGTCGTTAAAGTTTAAGCATCTTTACATGGATTTGATTCCAAACTGCCAAAATACGAGTATAAGCACTTTAAGCTTTATATTAACCACTTGTAATCGTCTGGATAACATCATGAATACATCAACACCTTCGTAGAAGAATCACACCTCTCATCGGTCGAGTGGGTGAGTGTTTATAGCTAATTTTTCTTATATGGCGATCAGTCCAATAAATCCCAAACCATAAATCGACCACGCATATCGCTTTTGGCCCAAAAAAAAAATAAACAGCTCAAATCTCAAGTCAAGAGATTATCGCAAACAGATAAAAACTAAGATTGAGATACAAAAAAAAAGATACACTTTCGTTTTCACAGAAAAAAAAAACAGATAAGAGAAAGATAGTGGGGAAAAAGGGCAGAAATAAAGAGGAACACGCTCATAAAACGGCTTAAGACTCGAACATTTTCAGATGAGCTTTAGGCTTGGATTTTTGTGTGAGAAATGCCATAAAACATGCGATCATAGCCATAGCCAAAGATCTTTAAGATAAAACCCAGCTTAAAGGGGGATAAATAATCCCCAAAGACTATTGAAGAAAAACTCTTAAATTTCCATTGGCTGTGAAGTGAATCTTTGGTTAAATTTTCAAAAAATTATTGAAAATAATACAAAGTTATATTGAAGAATACAGAGTCCCGAAAGAAGATTATAGCATGCAAATAACAGAACATTCCCGGGGATCTTTCTACTTTTTCTCCATTTTCCAACTTTTTCTTTTGAATTACAGCAATTTTGGGGGCTTAAATAGGAAGCGAAATAAAACCCAAGAAACAGCAGCATTAAAACAAAATATTTATCAAACAAACTCTGCATTTAGTTACAACAAAATTGTTGCTGTTATTATTTCTGGGTAAGGGGGCAAGCAATTTCCAACAACAGCAACAACAACAACTGTTTTTGGGTCTGCTTGACAACCCACTTGTAGAGTTGCCTCAGCTCCGGCTATTGTTGTTGTTGCCTGTGCTCTCTGTGTGGCAGTGGCAGTCGTCGTTGTCGTTGAGGTAAAATGCAAACATGAGAGATTGTAAAAAGCGACGGAAACTAAGTTACCGAAAGCCTTTTTGGAGGCAGAAGCCACAGCAAGCAGTAGCAGCAGCAGCAGCAGCAGCCCGTAGCAGAAACAAGAAGCAGTTTCTCAAGTGCACGTGAAATCGTAAGACAGAGTTTTATAGCGAAGTTTGTGGTACTCTTTTTTAGGGGAAAAGCTGCTTGATTGTTACCATAAATTGTTCAGATTCTGAATGAACAAGTAAAAATATAGAAATCAAATTTTTTCGCACTAAAAATCGTTTAAAACAGCAAAAAGGGTAAATAAATAAAACCTGATAAGTTCAGATTAATGTAAAACCGCACTGAAATTACATATATATTTCCCATAGAAATAATATACCGATTAATTTTGGAGGCTAGATCGGATTCTCTAAGACATATACCGACTTGTATACCCTTTCTTTGGTGCTACAAGAAGAGGAAGCAGCCCTCTCTCGCTCTGAAGGGTTTCCTCGGGGGCCAGCTGCTGTTTTTTGCTTTAATGGAGAACAATGGAGAAGCTTAACTGCAAGGGGGAGAGAGAGAGGGAGAAGCCCTTTCACTTAAGTCTCTCTCCCTCTCTCTCTCTCTCGTTCACTTCCATATGTATGTACGTAATAGGTATAAGAGGGGGATTCTTGTTCTTGTTGTCCGCTCGGTCGACATTTAACTGCGTAGGTTGGTAGGGTAGCCGCCGAGCAGCAGCAGAGCAGCCTCTTGCCTCCTGGCTCTTCAGACTGCTGGTACTCTTCTTATAACCAATGCACACCTTTCCCACCCTCACCCCCCTTGCTACACCCACCTCATCCTCCACGTTCTGCTCATGAATGTGTGTACATTTTTACTAATTTACAACAATTTTCGTTGCAACCGTTGCCTTTTTCTCTCCAAGGGCTCCCCCCGTCCGACAAGTGCCCCTTCTCGCTCTCTCTCTCTCTCTCTCACTCCACATACCACTCTTGCCCCTGTGCTACTTTATGGCTGTTGAGAGCATGCTGAAGGGGAGGGGAGCATTATGTATGCCGATGCAATCGGTAAGAAGGAGCCAGGGGATACCCGAAAAAATAACAAGAAGATGCCATGGAAAGAAAGGGTAAGAAAACAAGTGAGAAGGCAGACAGAGGCAGGCAGAGGATGGAAAAAACCAGGATATAAACTGAGAGGGAGGAAGAAGAACAAGGGAAACGGAACAGGAGGAAAAAAAACCGATAAGCGGAGACGAAAGAGGAGGAGAATAAGGAGAACAAGTGCCAGTAACAATGCCAAAAGAAGCACAACAAAAGTACACGTATTTAAATGAGGTTAAGTTACTATAACTATTTTGCTTAAAACCCCAAACCCAACCCACCCCCACAGTAAAAGGGAGGAAGAGGGTGAGACACTTTCCCAAAAAGATATATTGTTGGTAAGGTAAAGCCATGGGTTAAAGCTAATTGGGTCAAGTGTGAGTGTGTGTCCCCTCCCGAAAAACAGAGACCTGTTAAGTGCCAGGGGAATGCCAAAGACTCGTGACTCGTGGTGATGGAGAGATTGGAGGAAGATGCTTCTTAGATAGATAATGTTATCTATGTACATACGGGTAGTAGATGCTGTCGTGTATCTTCTGTTAAACTAACAGTCGAAACCAGTGGATGGAAATTTCAGGAAATTAACCTTAACTTCAGCTGCACTTCTTTACCACAAAATCTCTTGCGGAACAATTGAAACAATAACAAATGAATAAGACGACTTAACGGTTGTTGGTGGAGAGAGACAAATGCGAGATGGTTAAGGAAAGTTAAGTGGGTGAAGTGAGCAAAAATAAGTGAAAAGAGGCGGGAAGGGAATTCCCGGAGGATTATTATTCTCCTTCTGCCTGTCGAGTGGCGGCGCGGCTGTGTAGGTGTTGCTGAGCTTAAGTATTTTCCCTTTCGAAAACATTGCAAAGCACTTGAGCACTTAATGAAATTAAAATTCTCCATACCGTTTACTCTTTTTCTCTCATTCCTTCCCCCTCTTTATCGCTCTCTCAATGAAAGCATTCTCTGCGTGCTAAAAGCGCTGATTAATTCTGATGACAGCTTTGACAAAAGGAGGATATTTAATATTATTTTATATGTATCTCTCTCTTCGACTCTGCGAAGTCTGTGGTAGCCAGAAGCGATAATAACACAATTTCCCTGTTTGCTCCCTATGTATGCATCCCCTCCCCAACCTGTATCCTGTTTTCACACAATGCTTAAGTCAATATACAACAAATTGTATGGGTAATACTCGTCGTATGCCCGGCTTTCATGATTAATAAACAATTTTCTGTATCTGTATGCCTGCTCTCTACGGATATTTATCTGTAAATACACAGTATATGTACATGCATGTATACTTATACATATATGATATTTGTAGCTGTATTTACATACACATG
Source organism: Drosophila obscura (assembly GCF_018151105.1). Classification (NCBI taxonomy): domain Eukaryota; kingdom Metazoa; phylum Arthropoda; class Insecta; order Diptera; family Drosophilidae; genus Drosophila; species Drosophila obscura. The sequence goes on along the minus strand of NW_024542774.1, from coordinate 6,477,613 downwards.
AACCTACCCACCTACATCACAAACTCGTCGGGCCGCTATATCCCCAAATATAAATGTGCAAATAAATTTTCAAAGTCTCAAGCGAAATCAACAAGCGAATATCCTGCGGATATTTTGTTCGACATTTTGTCAGCTCACGTGTAAAGAGAAAAATAGAGGGGTGGGAGGGTGGTGGGATAATGCAGAGTAAGATATCAAGAGAGAGAGAGAGAGAAACACAGAGGGCTGTGTGTGTGGCAGCAATGAGAGATAACAAGTAAAAGCCCTGAATAATGTATTGCAATTAGCGCAATTACAACAGATTGTCACAACTATATATACATACATACATATGAACATATCGAACGACACCATCTTTATCTCTCTCTCTCTCTCTGTGTAGGACACCACCCCCTCCCCAACCTCATACGACACGTGGAAATGTGCAAAATAATGGAATTTTTCACCAAATAAATTAAATAATTTAACAAACGATTTAGGGCAAGTTGGTGGAGTTGGTGGTGTAGCTGTGTAACACTAAGGGCTTTTAAATTCTAACGAAGAAATAACCTTACCCAATATAACCCTCTCTCAAATAGGTCACACATCCCCCCTCATTGGTTATTTAGGGGGGGTTTCCTCTTAACCGCCTGGGACCAGAACTGGGAACAACATACTCGTAAATATTTATCCAACGATAAAAGAATTTTTGGAAAATTTTCCCCTGTTTTTGCTGTGTGTGTTTGATGGTGATGTAAATAAGTAGCACAATTTCCCTTGGTTAACCCGAAAGCCACTCGCACTAGTGGGCCCAAAAAATGGGTGGGAAGGGCACATACGAGTGAAGTGGTTTCCATATTCAAATGGGAAATGTCAAGGGACATATAAAAGGCGGAAATGAACAGGTTGGTATTTGGCTCGTATGAGTATTGTGTTGCCTCAGCCATGTCCATATTAGCCAAACAATACTTACGTAAAGTTCTTGGAAAGCATTTGGAAAGATAATCAAAATGATAGGTTTTCGTGGTAAATGATATTGTGTGGGCATTTAATCTATTTTTGGCACACTTGTTGGGAAACGGTTAACCATTTCTTTTTAATGTGGACAGGATAACTTGACTCCATGGTGCCTAAAATATTTAGCAAGTAAATGTGAATCGAATCTTCTAGGAATTAGCTTACCGTACAAAGAGAGCAAAGCGAATGAGAAGCCATAGGCAAAAAAAGGATGGATCATGGTGGAAACATCGACTGGCAAATCTAGTATGTGTGAAGTGACCTTCTAGTGTGACTACCATGGATAAGAGCTGCTGGCAGCATGGATAGAGATGGTGATGGAGATGGAGAGAGACATTTCACAGAATCGAGTAGCATTCATATTTAGCTCTGTCCGATCTTCACCCCCCCAGCGAAAGCTCTCTCTCTCTCTCTCTCTTTAGGACAGTGCTACTAAAGTGACGTATGACGGCAACCTCTGCTCTACTTTGAACAACAGACTCTCGATTCGCTTATACCTCGAAGGACATCTAAAATGTAATTTACAGATTCGATTTCCCTGCGGCACTTACTGCAAAACAATGGAAATTATACCGTCATCTCTCTGGTATGCGGAGGAGAGAGTGGAGGAGACGAGACATCTCTTTTTGTTGTTGTTGTGTGGCTGCTTTTGCAGGTGAACAAATGTCTTTACTGCTCGCTCTTCTCTCTGTGTCTTTTCCCTTTCTGGCTCTTTCGCTGCTTTCAAGCTGTTTGCAAGTAAACAGAGCTTTGCACAGTTATACCCCTACCCCTCCCCAGCCCCTTCCAACCACTACCCACCCAACCACTGCATCATCGCACTCCACTCGACTTGTGTCAATATTGACGCAGACCTTATCTCTCGCTTTATGACATATTCCGCTTCTTTTTTTTTGTAATTTTATTATTTTTATTTGTTTTTTGTTTCCTTTCTTGTTTTGGCTACTGTCAGCGCGCGCCGCTCACTTTGGCATTTCTGGGCGGCTTTTGTTTGCATCCGCCCTCTCCCGTGGACGCAACACGCGGTAGGGACTGGCAGGGTATATCAGATGGGGGGGTAAGGCTATGGCGTAGAGGTATGCACATATGAAAATCTGCAACAGTTTTGGTCCTGCACTGCCTTGAATGTATCTTTTGTGCTGAGTATTTTAGTTTTTATTTGTGTGCTCTTTTGTGCATAGATACATACATATGTATGCATGTATCTATGTATGTATATATTAGAACATATACTAGTTTATGTATGCTAATATTTTACATGGTTGTGTGACTTACTTTTTCGTTGACAACAAATGAAAAGTAAAAAAAAACGCCACTGGAAAATCCCTCTGTTGGCTGAACTTTGCTTTATTTTTTTGGGTGTGCTTTGATGTCTATGCTTTTTAAATACAATGCTCACACCCTCCCCTCTACCTGTCCATTAGTTCTGTCTCGCTCTATCTGGGTTAGTGGGTAATGCAGTGGGTAAATCCGTCCTACTCTGAGGTGAATTTATGGCCCAAGAAGATGTCTTAATGACGTGGGAGAGTGTTGGGCGGGTGGTAGACACTCTACAAAGAGAGAGAGGGAAACCTACGAGAGCTGGGCACCCAAATCGATCGCATTGGCATTATAGACTCGTAGCCGTGTAAACCGCCCACAAGTCCAGCCATGAATGTACCCTATATACATATGTCTACCGACGGTATGATGACTGGGAAGATCATTTTGGTTGCTTGTATCATCGTAAGTGGAAGTATTTCTTATAAACAGAGAGATGAGGCATTTTCAAATTAAGTTTCCACTTAAAAATGCAATTTTTGTTATAGTCTCCATACATAAACAAAGAGCAGAAGAGTATTCCAGCTTCTTGTATTCTCATAACCTTTGGTGGGTTTTCCATCCCTCCATCCTCTATTTTTTGTTTTTTTTTTTTTGGGTGGCAACTTGATAAGTGGAACGCAAACTGAATCGGAAAAGTGAACGAGGGAATCTAAGCCCATAAATAAAGACAATTGGCCAGTTTCTCATGTGGCTCGGTTGTGGGTTATGGATGGGGTGCAAAGTCCGTAGACAGTTCTTGGAAGACGGGCGACAGTTCCATCACCAGCGGCGCACCAGGCTAGTAGGAGGTGTCGTGGCCTGACAGGTTCCCTGCCACATTGTAAGTGGCAAAGTGGCAATATGGTAGGCAAATCACGTGATCGACTCTGCGCTGACAGTTTTAGGTGTTGAACGAAACGAAACGAAAGAAAACGATTGATTGATAGAGGCGGAGGGAGGAATTCCAAATGAGTCACGTGAAGAGCAATCAAAGTCAAAGGATCTGATGGGTGGGCAGCATTCGTGAAAGTATTCAATTACGAATTAATCAAAGTGGAAGTAAGACCTGATGACCTCGGACTTCAACCTGATCGATCAGCCAACTCTGTGTGTGTTTCCGCCAGTGGCGATGATCGATTTGCCAGACAAATTGCGCTAAAGCTAACGAAACAACCGCAGAAAACGACATGGAAATGACAGGCCAGGGCAGGCCAGGCCAGGGCAGGCCAGACCAGGCTGGTGGAAACCCTAGAAGTGTACATGGAAATCATGAGCAATTCCTCACGATCATGTGCCCCTGCCACTGTACCTGTACCTGTCCTTCCTTGGTTGGAAGCTTGGTTTCGTATCGTATCGCATTTCAATGGCGCGACCACATTCCGCTCTGCGCTTTGCAAGGTTTCCAAAACATATAGATTTCCGTGATATACTCGCATACCATTCCATTCCTACACTTGGCATTGTTCCAATGGCACGCTCTCTCCGCCCCAGCAGCACCCGCTCTCTCAGCCAGCAGCACCCTTCTCTTGGCCAGCAGCTTTTTGATTTGATTTCTTTGTTGGTTTGTCTTGTGGTCAAATTACCTAAAACGGGCGCCTAATGTAATCCAATATTAACTCAATTAATTTTCAAGTTGAGACAAACATTTTGACATAATGGAGCACCCAAAATGAAGGGCGGTGGGGTGGGGAGGGGGCAACAGCAAAAGCAACATTTCCGCTGTCTCGTGGGTGGGAGGAAGTGCCGACAAAGCGTCGCGTCGCGTTGCATTGTATCGGCCACGTTCCAATCTTGTCAATAAATCTCAATATCAAAAAAAATAATATGCTAAATGACCACCCGTATGAATACGTACGAGCGGAGTATCTATGAGATATGTATGTATGTATATGTATAGGCAAAGACAATAGCAACAGCAAAAAATGCAAATAACTGCACGAAGTATCTATGAGATACGCGCGCATAAATTTACAAGCTATATGGCCTGGCTTGGCCTGGCTTGGCCCTGGGATAGGATAGGATTGGATAGCATGCCGCCTGCCACATGCGGGAGAGCGTTTGCATTGCCGCAAACAATGAACCGTGTTGACAGGTCTCCGTTTCCAAGTCTTTTGTATGATTGATTTAACCTGAATCGACTGACAGGTACGACAAGCAGCACAGCGGCAGCGACAGCGACAGAAACGAGTCCAGGCTATGGTATGGATATCCAAAAGATATGGCTCGCTCTTGTATGGAAATCCACAAAAGATACTCTCTTGCTTGCTGCTTATGCTAACGACAATCCAATGGATGTGGAATGGGAGGGCGGGGGGTCATTGTGTGGAGTGAAATTTAAAACGATCGACAAAGACAAAAGTTATATGGCATGTACATATGTGGCCTCAGAGTACTCACTCGTATCTATGTATGTATGTGTGGCATGAATATGCATTGCATAAGAATGTGTGTCGATGCTCGGTATTTAGATTAAAGCTCTACAGCAAGAGACAAAGAGAGAGTGGTTCTAATCCATCATTCAAGATTGAATTGTTGTAGTTTTACCGTTGCTTCTGCTCATTAAATTCAAGAAAATACAACAACAGATACGCATAATTATGGCAGAGACTGTGCCGCACTGTGTCTAAAAAGAAAGAGATCGGGGAATAGCAGGGGGAAACAACAAGAGACGGAGAAGAACATCTCAAGCGGGAGACAAGGCAGAGACGGCGACGCATGACAACCGCAACCGAATGTTGGATGGAATGAGCGAATGATTGACAGATGAATGATTTAATGAGCAACAAGATAAACGGATGCCACCACCAGTGTCGCTATCTCTTTCTATCTATATTCTTCTGCTCATCTCCCACTCTCTCTCTCTCTCTCTCTCTCGCTGTGAAGACCGTATCGAAATTAATTACTTATTTTTCATTTGAATTTAAATTTAAATTTAAATTGTATTTCCCCCCACCCTCTCTACCGCAATGTCTTTCTATTGTTACAGTTGTAATGCGGCGGTCCATAAAAGATGCTTATCTCTCCCGCTCTCTGTCTCTCTGCGCACTGACTCCCCTCACCGTTCACTGCCAAACAACGCTTCACGGTGTGTGGGGTTATTGGGTGGCGGGGGGGATGCGGTTTTGCGGCATTTTCTTGCGCTGTCATGACGACAACGATAGACGATGACGCTGCTGCCCCGATGCCCGATGATGACGACGACCACGCATTTTGTGTCAACTCTGGAGGGATCCTACTGCTCTCTCTCTCTCTCTCTCTTGAAATCTCTTGGGGCATCTTTCTTTCTGGCCATATCTGTTTGTGTGAATCGAATTGGTAAGCCAAAAACGTTGGAAATAGTGGCGGCTGGTGGGGGGGGCACATAAAGGAGTCTTTGGTGTACATTTTACATATATGCATGGCGTGTTTCTTCTCTTCTGCTCAGTTCGGTGTTTTTGGTGCGTAAATCCCAACACCAGCAATAAAATATTGGAAAAACTACAACTATAACTAAAAATTATGAGATAAACTAACACTGAATATTCCATAGCTCTACCATGCGTGAATACCATGCGTGAATAATTTATCTATAATTTATAATTTAATTTATCTATAATTTATATGCACCTTTTTTCGATAAAAATCTCTGTTAAGCCTTCGATAACCGACTATCAACTTTATATTGTTATTCTATATCGAATTATTGTTTTCTTCAGCATTTTATTAATAACATTTCTCTCTGGCTGTCGAATGAATACGGAGTGTACGCCTTCGTCTGATTTTAACTGGTGTTTAATTTTCCATTAAATATCTTTACACATAATTAAATTCGCCGCGCCATTTAAATACACATCTTCCCGGCGGGGAAAAGGTTGGCGCAACAATTGCATTCGAGGTTTTTCATTTCTTTATACATTTTCTCCCCCCTCCACCGTCTGACTGTTAATTTTTATGTCGTTTGCGTTTGCGTGAGAGATCTCTGGGGAGAGCGAAGAGAGCTGGCTAAGGGCCAGCCAGCCAGCCAGCCAACCCGCCAGCCACTTGTCGATGCTTAATGCCCACACAGCCCTCACACACTCACGCATTCATTCATTCATTCGTTGGTTCGTTCGCTCATTCGAATATAATTTATGTATCGGTGGAATAATGTTTTATGATCTTCACATGTGATTTGGAACTTGGCGGCTACCTGGGAACCTGTGGGAGACAGCTTTGGGTGCTGTCTGTGTGGGCTTTGAATTCGTTTTCACATTTTTCTCAATATATCGGCGGGGAAACTTCAAATTCTATTACGGAAATTAATTTCAAAACTTGTGCTGTCTCTTGGGGGCACACATACAAAATTGCAGAAAAAATGCCCAGAAGATGTTAACCAAAATTATACGTAAATATGGCAGCGTGTATCTGAAGCACGGGTGTCCTCCTCCTCCCTATTCCTATGGGGCGCCACACCGTCCACTGCACAATTGGGACCAACAGAATGCGGCGCACGAACAGCGTAAGAAGGCCATACCAAAGCTGGTGTATCTGCACAATCCGTGGAAGTATCTGATGACAAAATTCAATCTGTGGAAACTCAAGTGGCTGTGGGATCCGAAATTCTGTGAATCGGATTTCATCGAGGGGTCCAAGCAGGCGGCCGTCGTCATGACGGACATCATTCGGCAGCAGAGCTCCGAGAAGATCAGCGATTATACAACGCCGGTGGGCTTCCAGCAGATCACCCGCGACATGCTGCTCTCCCGCGACGACAGTCGGCTGCAGTTGGTCCGCTTCCAGAAGGAGCACCTGCGCCGTGCCATTCCCATGAAGGTGGCTCGACGCCAGAACTTTGGGCGGAAGTATGCCTTCATCGATATGCTGTTTGTGGGGCTGCGCAACACCAAGGACTTTGACTCCACCTCGGAGGTGGTGGAGGTGAACGAGATCATCCGGCGGATGGACAACGAGCTGAGGACTCCTCGCGAAGCGCTGTCCGTGCCGCATCGCATTGTCTTTGCCGAGATCTTCATACGATTTCGGCGGGACTACACCGCGGAGGCCAGGCACAGCCTAGAGGCAAAGCATCAGATGGCGCCACCGGGCTACCCCTTTACACATCAGTTCAATGCGCCATTCTCGCCCCAGGCAGCGCTCTCCAAAGCTCTCGATCCACAATCACAGATCACGCAACCACCAACAGCGGAAACGATGGCGACGAGATCCACCCAGAATCCGGCTACGGCACCGCTGCCCCAGACGGGCCGCATTCTGCCGCGCATGGACGATCCCGGCTGGTCGGTGTCCTTCTACAAGATCCTTACCTTCGATGTCCTCAACTACGATCCCGAGCGCAAGGCAAAACGCTAGCCAATTAAAACGGAATGTCACTTATTGTAAAGGGTTTCTCCCGGTGTAGCTTGAATAAAGCCCGTTGCTAAAAGCTAACAATTTTTTATTTATATATTTTGGCTTCTGGCTGCTGATTTTCACGCAAATTTTTGTTGTTGTTTGCTCCAACAGAAAATCAAATTGAGAGATGAGCCAGCGAATGCCATTCCGTTCCGACTTTGAGTGTGACATTTTCTGCACAATACTACAGATAATATTCAGTCCGAAAACTAAAACTTGCATATTTTTCTATAGCTACGAAGCACACTCTTTTTGGCCCTTTTCACACCTCTTTTTTTTGGGTGTGTGTTGGAGGTGTGTGGGAGTGTGCAATAGACACGGAAACTATTTGTATACAAACAAAATTATGTTGTAATGAGGCATATTACACGATTTGATCTTGTTGCCTGATGTGTGTGTGGCATCGTTGTTGTCGTTACATTTGTCATTTGGGTCTAATTGATTTTCAAAACATGCTCATATGAGGGCTTTCGGGCTTGGAGCTCAAGGGCTTGATGGGCTTGGGCTTGGCCTTGGCATGACCCAATCCATTTAAATATATTCAAAATGATTGGAAATACATTGAAGAAAATAACATGCCCAAATACGTAGACAAATGTGCATGTCATTTAATGTTTTTTCTTCGTGCCTAACACATTTTTGCATAATTCGAACATGTTAAATGGTTTTTAGATGTTGACTTTGATGGTGGTCTCCCTCACCTGACATCTCAGATTCGAATTGGAAATATTTGTTGTACAATTAAAATGTGGTAAGAGCTAGGAAATTATTCGACCAATTATGCTGATTTTTGTCTGTACGAGTGAAAGGCTTAGCTAGCTAGCACATGGAAAACATGCAAAATTCATGTTTATAAATATCCATTTGATGGAAAACATGAGCATTGATTGGATTTGAACAAAGAAAAGAAAAAAAAAAAAATAGATAAAAGAAAATAATAAATAAAAAAAAATATGCAAAATATTTTTAGCCATTTATTGGTCTTTGGGTGACAATTATTGATGTATCGATTAATAAGCGAAAGTGATTTGAAATATCAACTTATAAGTGCTTCGAATTACCATTATTATCGCGTATATTCAATCTGCGATTTTCTCTTGAAAGATATTACCAGAATATAGCCCCCCAAAGCATCGCATCTCTTTGCACCAATTAGTTTTATCCCGCACCCATTAGCAAGGTATTTGCTCAAGAACCAAATCCCAAAGAAAATAATCCCTGAAATTTACTTTACGCAGACAGGGCTGAGAGAAGCAGGAGCATAACAAGAGCCTGTCAAAAGTAAAGAAATAATTTAAATAAAGAAAACACAAAACAGCTGTTGCACTTCCGATCCAAAGATGGAAATATGCCATGCCCCCAATGCAGAGAGTGGTAGCGAGAGAGAGGGGATGACTAAGACTAACACTAAGGCCGTTACATGTACACAAGCGAAAAGGGATAATCTGATTATAATGAAACACAAGTTATGCAACACGCGCACGACCGACTGTCGCTGGATGGCGCCACTCAAGGCGTCACTCAACTGTCGCCCGCGCAGAGCTTAAGAGGAGCAACACACCACACCCCACCCGCTGCTCCCAACGAAAGAAAATGAAGGAAAAAAGTCCAGCTGAAGGATTATGAGAAGGGAAACCTAAGACACAGCTGGCAGTCCCACAGCTTCTTTCCTTTCGTATCCATTCCTATCCATTCCATTCCTTTGCGCGACTCCGACTTGGGCTCTGAGCTGACATGCAAAACACGGGCGGGGCAGCGGGCAAAAAAGAGAAATTATAAAAATTTATGTACGCTTTTTCCGTTCGGATGGGGAGCCTCCGCATGCCCCTAGACCCTGGGACCCTGGATTGGAGTCCCGGAATTCAATCTCAGCGGCAGACAGACTGCTGTGCTGGCTTCATCTGGACGTCGGGATTTGTTGTCCATTTCGAAAATGTCAGCTGGCAGTCTGTGGCACCAGCTCTTGGCCCATAAATAAAACTAGAGGGATGCGAGAGATATCAAGCTGCTGGACAAAAGCGTTAGTGTGAATGGCCGCCTTATTGTGATCCCTTTTGAGTACTGAATCTACTCTTACTGAAGGAAATTGAATGTATGGTACTTAGGCGAAATTAAATGGGTTTCCCCTCAACTTAAAATAAATCATAAATATTTTCCATGTATTTAATAATTTAACACATGAAACTTTAGTTTGATTATGCTGTTATTAATTATTATTAATAAATTACCAGTTGGTAAATGTAAGTTTTAATATAGCTAAAGACCAAAAATAAGAATGAAATAATCTTTGCACACTTTCGATTAAAACTGAAATCTTTAGACTGATCTTTATGAAAGAATCAAAAATCAAAAACCATGAAAATACTTTATACGTATATTTAATACGTGCTCCGCCTGTTCCTCCCTCAACCTTAGCCAAAAGAGGGTCAAAATTAATTAGACAATCCGTAAAAGCGGCTTAATGTCAGACTCATTTGCAAATATTTACAAAACACACAACAAATTGAAGGGATCCCGGGACTGATGATGATGAACCCTTTTTGTCGAACCCAAATCCGGATCGAAATTGGGATCCCGTCGCCGTCGTTCTGTGTAACAGGTGTACCCTCCAATCCACCATTTCTTATATGTACATGCCTCCGGTTTTTTTTTACGAAGCGCTTTTCTTTTAATTTTCCACCCGAAAAGATTAATTACAAGTCTGGCGTAATGAGAGGATTTCCGGTGCGCCGGATTTTCTAACCTTCAATCTCATGGGAAGGGGGGGACATACTCTCATTGTGGCGCCCGCCGCCACCCACACACACACACAGTAGCTCATATTTCTTGTGTTTAATAAAATTGAATGAAATTTATGAAATATTTGCGCGTTGTGCATAGAAATGCTCGTTCGTAATCGTAGGTGCCGTGCCCCAAGCTGCAGGCGGCAGACCTCCTCCAATCTCTGCTGCCAGCTCTAGACAATTACCTGCCCCCGACTCGTTGATCTTCATTAGTGGAGCCGCCGTGCCATCGTCGTCGTCGTCGCCGTCGCCGCCGGTAAATGTCTTCATAGACACATTCTCAGATTCGCCTCGGACTGCGGGCGGAATGGGGGAAATGGGGGGCCTCTGGACTCTGGGGCTCCGGCCAAAAGCTTTAAATTTATGGCAACGCATTTGCGGCGCGCGCTCTTACAGCCATAACATAACGCCACACGAAGCACAAAAAGCGGCAACAATAACAAAGTCTCGACTAATAAAGCGTCGGCGGCATGGCATGGCATCGCTTGGCCAGGTCTCTCACTCTCTCCGTCTCTGTCTCTCTGTCTGTGTGTCTGTCCGACAGTCTATATGTCTGTCCTTTATTAGTTCATTGCTTGGCATAGACTCCCCCTCAGGTCTCACTTTCCTGCTTAGTCCACTGCTCTCCTCTTAACGTATCCATTTACACTTGAATATTTATCGCTGCGCTTGGCCCCGCGGCTCAAAGACCTCCCTGGGCGCGGGACCCGATACACCCGAGAGACCCAATTTAAGTAGAGTTGTCCCATAATTCTCAACGCTAACAAGCCACAAATAAATGCGGCATTTAGCACAACATTTAAGAGGCCTGACATGTCGCATGGATCGTAGATCAGATCGGCTGGATCATTGTATGAATATTACACAAGAGTTGCAGTAGGAGTTGCAATTGCATTTCGTGTTGCAGTTGCATTTGGAGCTGCAGTTGCTGTGGGAGTGGCTCTGCGGCAAGTGGCACATAACTGGAGCGGAATCACGAATCAACAGCTAAGACCTGATCAAAGGAGATTGCCAGACCTAAATACCTGTGAAATATGTTTATATCGATATAAAATAAGTCTTAGGCGAGGGCTAGGGCTATTCAATCTATTAAATTTCATGAGGTTTAGTTTAATTTAAATTTATTGAACTGAAATCCCAGCTTAAGGATATAAAATGGATCAAATTTCACTGATTTATAGTATGTAATATTTTCCACTAATCCTCGTGCAATTTTTGTGTTTTTTAGGCTGGATGCATATCATAAATATCTGAAATATGATCCAAATATCATGCGCTAATTCATTAAAAATGCATGCTCTTGCAGGAATTAAACCCTACAGATTTGGTAAGTAAATACACTCAATTCCACTATTTAATATCGAATTCCTTAGTTTGCATCACGTTTGGTTGCTTTGCAGCACTAATTTCATGACGCCAGAGGCGGAGATAAGACAGACATACTGCAAAATAAACGAACGTAAATGTGTACATGCTCTCCTCTTGTATTTATGTATTCTACTTTTGTTTTCCGTCTTCCGTTTTGCACCTCTTTTCGGCTTACCTAACCTTTATTTCCTTTATTCCTTTTTTTCGCCATTCGATTTGCAGCTCTTATTCACACATTTACAATCTTCACTTTTGTGGTTCCGTTTTGCTTCTATTTCTTAGCTTTTTGCGCGTCTTGATACTATTGCCCTCTCGCTTATTCTCTCGCTCTCATAACGATGATCGTAGCAATACACACACGCACACATAAAATTCCAACGGCACGAAGTTAGTGCTTGAAAGACACAGAGAGAGAGAGACAGAGACAATTACAGTTATATTTTGCGTTGTTGAAATATTAAAGATCTGCTTCGCTTCTGCTTTCGCCAGTTACCATAAATTGCGCACTTGGCGCCAAATATTTATTACCATCGGTCTCTCCTGCCCCTCTCCCAGTTCCAGCTCATTCCCACACCCGTTGCTGTCAGTATTTAAGAAAATCTGCATAAATCGAAAATATTTCAACCAAAATAATAACTTTTTGTAAATTTAAAACACATTTCGCATGGGCCCCAAGGGTGTGTCAGGCGGCCCAAAATGCAGTTGGCGAAAATAAAGTTTAATTATTCAGTGAGAAATATGAAAAAAGGAAATGAATACTGCTGTGGGGCTTAAAGGTGGGGTAGGGCGGATATATTACCTTAGTTTGGGTAATACCGTTGTATTAATAAAAAAAAAAATTCTTTTCCATAAGTATTCAGTGTACTGGTCTTTAATATTCCTGAAAATTCGCTGAAATTTTGTTTTTTTTTCAGTGCAGCGTCGAAAGAAGGAGAAACATTAAATATAACGAAAAGCTAAACTGAAACATAAATAAATCTCAACGTTTTATGCACTTCGAAAATACAAAAAATCAAAAGCGGGAACACACACACATGCATATGTACAACTCTCTTACACACACACACACTTCACTCCCTGTACACACACAAAGACGCAAAGCTGTTTTGGTGCTCAAAAACTTTTGTTTTTAAAAGTTCTTTAGCGATGTCGTGTATACCCTTTTGGGTGAGAGTATACAGGTTTAACAGACGTTTGCAGTGAACGTTAAAAATTACCACGACCCTATACAATGTGTAGGTACACTATAACAAGATCTGTTGATGAGAGCTTAGAAAATATCGATTAAAAAATAGGTATTAACAATTCACTCATATTTGGATGCAAAACTCATTCAAATTCGAACCAAATGGGATAATCAAGGGTATCAAAATCTTCGGCACACGCCGCCCTACATGTCGTTTCTTGTTTTCATTGTTTTTTCTGTTTTTGTTGTTCGGTTGTTAAACATGCAATTTCTTTTGGTTTTCGCTGCGTTCGATTGCTGTGGCAAGACCATAAGAATGGGACGAGGAGGAGGTAGGGGGAGGTAGCATGGAGAGTCGTATGGAGTCTGTCTGAGGCAACAGCAGCTGCAGCAACAACAACAGCAGCAGCAGCAGCAAGGACACAAAAGCCAACAATGGATTATTAGTGGCACTTAAGCAAACACGCGGCCAAGGGTCGCGGCTCTGTAGAGACGGGCGTGGAGAAGTGTGGGTGGGAGAGGGGGGTACTGCCCGCAAGGATTTCATGCATGTGTGTGTTGGATGTGTGTGTGTGTGGTGTTCTGTGTCGCCGCCTGCTGCTGCTGTCGTCATTTATGCCTCTGTCTCGCGTTTTTTGCGGTTCTTGCAGCGTCCCTGATTTATCGCTTAAAATGTGGGCGTTTTTAATTAATTTCCCTGCCCTGTCGTGCTCTGCTCTGTCATTCTTCGTCTTCTCAAAAACAGCGCAGATTTTTCAGAATTTTTTAAAACAATATTTAAAACCAAAACGAAAAAACTTTTGAATTAGTTGAGCAAATATGAACATAAGAGATGGTAGGGAAGTGGAGGGGAGTGCTGTAAACACAAGGGGCATGCAGCAGGAGGGAAGTAACACCTTCTCTGGAGAGGTGCCCACAAGTAGAAGTGGTCCTCAAAACGGTGCCACAAACGGCATTGTGGTTGCGGTTTGCACTTGAGGAAAGTGTGAACAAATCAAAGAAGGGTTCTCTGTGGCTTCTAGAAAAGGGAACCCCATTCCACCACCAACCACCCCCTCTTGAAATCACTGAAATCACATCCCATTGCTCGGCGAAAACTTTACCAAATGCACTGCACTCACACTCACACTCGCAATCACCCAATGGGAATACACAGAGAGAAATAATTGCAATTAGGCGGCGCCTTGCCTTGCCCACTTTACCCTCTCTCTTTTGCAGCAAACTTTTCTGTGAACTCTTTCTGCTGCACAAACTTTTCGGTTAACTCTCATTTTGACGCGCGCTTTCTCTCTGCTAATTTACTTTCAACTCGAATTTCTAGAAAACAAGATTTCAAAGAACTTCCCTTACGAAAAGAGCAAGATAGTCTTTCAACGAGAAGAAGAGTGTCGTCATGTTTTTGTCAAATTACATCACTTTTTCTGTCCCAGAAGAAGGGCAAAACTTTTCCTAGAATTCGCGGATCAATTAGAGGGTTGTTGCGCTGGAATATGTGTACGTAGAGAAAACTAATGTTAAACACTCACCAGCGAGAAACGAAGAGAAATGCAGGCCCCCTCTTTGCTTCACAGTAAATTCATTTGGTTGGCTTCAAGTTGCATATTAAAATTACGCGGCAGGAAATTCTCAGCTCGTAGTGATTATGCTCAAAGAATACCGGACTGCGGCACATGCACACACACACACACAGACAGAATGTTGCGCTATTAAATTTCACTTTGTTGCATGCATAAAGTTCATTATGCGAGGCCACAGCAAACAAACTCTAATTAAACTCGTTTTCCTAATGAGAATTACGCCGCAGAGCTAAACAAATTTTTTTTGCAATGGAATGAGACGCCGGACGCCTTAGGGCTGGAGGAATCCACGATCGATAGAATGATCGAAAAGTACGGGCGCGCGCACGTCATCAGAAACTAGCAGAAATACTCGTATACATAATGGCAATAAATATCGATAAGGTTTTTTGGCATACAAATTTAAATAAAATAGTAAACTAAATTTATTTGCAAAGAGCAAATATCTGTTTTGGCTTGGAAATGGAAACCAATTAAAAACAAATGGAAAATGTCGATTTGGTATTTGTAAATATATTCGCATTGCAGCGATGTGTGAAAAGTTATTTAAATATTTAAATAATAGAATTCGGGGCAGAGGAAATGGAAAAAAATTTCATTTTGATTTTCATGGGGAATATTTTCATTTAAACACGGTTGAAAGTAACTTAATATCAACAAAAAAAAATATATATTTATAAATTTTTGGGAATCGATTGCAGTGACCGAAAATAGAAGCAAAATATTTCGATTTTCTGATCTGATTTTTAGTTTTGTGTAATTTAAATAGCTGAAAATATTGTTACTTTTTAATGTTATTTGTGGCATGGCAGCGCCATGGCCTGTTTCAGCTTCCTCCCATTAATCTGGCAGCGCTCTTTTCTCTGGAATATTTTGAGATCCAATTCCCTGTTTCTGTTTGTGCGCCTTCCAGTATAATTATAAGGGATACATAGACATAAATAAGGCAATATCTCTGCTAGAATTAAAGTGTTCCAAGATCTGAAAAGTTAATTGATTTACGACCCCCCTTCAATAAAATCGTAGAAGGCAAGTGGCAGCAAACCCGCCCGTCTATTCAATGTCGGCTAAACCTAAAACAAACTAATTTCAGGCCTAGAACCAAACCGAGCCAAGCCCCAGGCGATAAAGAATTTTAACGATCCGCAAAAAAAAAAAAAGAGAGGAGAAAACTGGAAGCAGGACATGGCCATGGGCCATGGGGCATGTGGCATGGAGGAGAGTTCTTCAATTAGTGTAAACACAAACGATGACACTCTTTCTAGCTGCAGAGTGAAGTGAAGCCAATTTCCAGGGCCACAACTCTGCGCAGACACTTTAATATTTAACGCCCCTGGGAGCCACAATGGAGACAACTCTCTGCAACGACAACGACAACGAATATTCCACGAATATGTTCGTGATCATAAAATTATAATTTATGAACAAGAAAAAAAAGCACAGGGCCATTGCCAGTGCCTGTGCCCAGGGTTTATCTCATCTTGGGCATCTGCTTCCTCCTTCCCTTCAAGAGTGTGTGGCGCGCACTTCTGGATATGAAGTGCAATGCAGAGATGCCGGGATGCCCAGATGCAGATGCAACAACCGACAACGATGACAACGTTGATGGCAATTTTGGAGCGCGGCTCGCGTCAATTTGTGAAGAGGAGAAGGGTGCAAACAGACACACACACACACACGACTGGGGACGACTGGCAACCAGAACGAGCAACCGAAAGCAGCCAGACACCGATCCAGAGCAAGAGTCGCAGAGACCCATCCACATGTCCGTCTTCAGAACGAGAACCCGAACCAAAGCTGATGCCAGCCACTGCCTCCGTGTCATGGGGGGAGGGGAGTGCTTGTTGGTGGACTTCCAGGAAAGACGCCTTCGGAGCTTTGGATGGAGTGCGCGCAAACAATATTTTCATATTTATTCAGCCTCGCTTTGGGGCATTGTGCGTTTTGGTAGCCAGATCTTGGTACAGGAACCGCGCCGACTTGGACTTGGACTGGGACTGGAACTCGGGACTCCCATTCCCATTGGTGGGGCAAAAGCGAAACTAATTTGCGGTTCTGTTACTGCAATTTCCTCTCGTTTTTCGAGACCGCTTTTTGTTATTGTTATTGTTAGTGGCAAACGCCCCGCCCCCCTGCATAGGCACTGGGAATTCTGGAACAAGTTCTGGTTTTTGGGGAACAACGTTTTTGGGAGCCAGCGGCACACACGCATCTCTCTCCCTCCCCACTTCCTTTCCTTGCGGTCACTTTGTTCGATTTTAGGCAAACATTTTGCTTAGCTTCTGATGGGAGAGCCTTAATTAAATTCTTTTCACTTTTTCCTCTTACTCTGATTGAGGGAATTCACTCTCGTCTGAAAATTAGTTTAGCGAAGAAAGTTTATCAATTAAATGGAAGAAGATCCCAGACAACCGTCCAGACAGCATTGCATTTGATTGGGTTCCTATTCCTACGCACTTTGATGGTCACGCAATAAGCGGGTTGAAAGTCTGGGCCAGTGCCCCATCCACAGGGGGAGGGAAGGCACATATCAAAGAATATTTGACTTCTGTATTTAAGTATTTTCGCATTTAAAATACGTTTATGTCAGCATTTATTTGGTTTCGTTGATTGGTTTTTGCGAGAGACTTTAATTTGTAACTAAGAAATGTTTAAATATCTGCGGAGCATATTTCAAAGGAGATTTATTTATACTACATATGTACATAAATTAATTAATATCTTGCTTAATTGTCCTTTCCAAAGAATATGCATGCCCTTTCTCTTGCCTGTTTAAAGACCTTTAATATAAAAATTACTTAATTTCATAAAAGAAACTTTTGAAAAGATTATTTTAATATTTCCAACCATCCACTGTATCATGTATTGTGAGGAGCTTCGTTTCAAGGCAAAACTATCTTTGCATCGCCTGCATCTGCCTATCTGTTGCCCCATACACTGATGTCCAGCATGGAATGGATCCTTTATCTGCGGCAATGTATGGAACCTTTTGTTGAGAGTAAAATTAAAAATGATCGCCATTGCAGCGGCATGGACTGTGGACCGTGGACCGTGTAGACTGTTCATTGTTATGGGGTTTTGTGGCCTCTGTGCCGCACTCTGTGGTCTCCCCGTCAGGGATCATAATTCACGCCACAGCGAAGGATGTGTGTGTGTGTGTGTGTGTGGCAGTATCTCTGCTACCCATTTATCCTGGCCTCCTGCCACAAGGCAATAATTTAAAGCGCGCTCTATTATTTATTTGAGCATATGTCAATGAAATTTATTTATTTATTTACGCCGGCAACAATAAACCCCAAATGTTTGCATATAAAATCGCGAGTATGTTAATGAGCAGAGCGCGATGGGGTGGACAGGAAAGGGGAGTGGTGGCAGGAGACAGAAGGTGTGTGTGTGTGTGTGTGTATGTAGGGTGGCATGTGCCATGAGGCATGAGCAACAACGCCGCTGTGCTGTGCTGCGCTGTTGACGTTAATTGACCGCAACAATTTTTTCGCTTTTACAGTTGCAGTCTGCAGTAAATTTTAATGAAATTGCAGCCATTGCACACGCCCCTGGATATATGTATGTACATATAAGTGGGCGTGGAAATCCCCTCCCCATCCACCATCCTCCTGTGTGTGTGTGTGTGATAACTGGCTCAAAGTGCTGATGACATGGCTGTCAACGACACTTCGTGACGCTTGTTGCATGCAACACACGCACACACACACGAAAATTAAACTGAAAAAAAAATGATAAAAATTAAATATAATAAAGAATGTCTGCACAATAAAAACAAGGAATGAAAACTTTTTGCCGGGGTCGAAGGTTGAAATACGCTTGGAAACGCGTAAAAGTTCGATGAAAGATATAGGATAAATAAATATACGGGCTTATGGAGGGATTTTTCGTATGAAAACTTAAGCAATCCAGGATACGTGATTAAAGTTACTCATAGATACAAGAGTGACAATTGTATAAAGAGGGTATCAAGAGATGGTGAGATATAGAGAGCGGGCTTAATGCACGGTTCACTGCCCCAGCGCATAATCTATAACTGTTTCTGCCTCTCTGTTCCCCTCTTTATTTCTCTCTTTCCGTCTTTCCGTCTCTCTGTCGCTATTTCTGTTGCCATTTTTGATGTTGCTGCATTTATAAATTAATTAAAAATAAATTACTTTATGTTGCCTGTCCAATTTCATTAAAGCTGCCAATGCAACGGCAACAACAGAAGCCAGCCAGCCAGCACAGCAACGGCAACGCCAACAATAAATAATTATGCAGCGACGACTCTGCCATGCGGAAGAAACAAACAAAAGCCAACAGCAGCAACAATAACAAAAGTGCAAGGGTTAAAGGTCTCGCTGCCTTTAAACTAAAGAAACAATCCAAATAGTCCACCTTTAAATGCAGCATATTCTATCGTTTCATAGTGGATACATTTGTTGGTTAGTTCTGTCTGAGGTTTCTTAATTCTTTCCTATTTTATTCATTTTTATCCAATGGGAAATTCCCATATATTTTTGTCTTTTAAATCGAAATGGCAGAGGAACATCCTTCAAGATCTCCAAGACTATTAGTTATCTATGCAACAGGTGAGAGAGATTTACTTTCCGCAGATAATGCCCATGACCATGCCTATTTGTATGCATAATGGACAGCTCATATATGCACGCCCTGTGGCACATACAAATAGAGATACAAATGCAAAGATACACACTTGCAGATACAGATACAGATTCCGGGGAGTTAATGTCGCATTAAGATGGCAATCCCTGACTCCATTCGCATATAAATCCAGTTGCAGTAGCTGCCCCACCGCTCCCCACCACACACAACCATATATAATCTGTACCCAAAAGAGTGGATGAGTGGTGAGGGGTGAGGCCACAAGGCGGGCAGGTAGATGCTGCTGTAACGATGCCGCAGATAAATTTTGCTGTTGTCACACCTTGCAACTTGCATGCACATAAATATATTTCCACCACGAGCCGCCGAAAGGTTGACACTGTCTGCAATTTTTTTTTTTTTTGGTGTGGTAGTGGCACACAGAAGGTAGAGAAGTGTGGCAGGAAAGTAAGATATCAAAAGGTAGCAGCAGGGACACCAATGATTTCGTATTCAGATGTGCCCCAGGGCATTGCACATGCCCATGCCCATGCCCCGTGGCCCTGCCTCTTGCCAGCAACACCTTCTCAGCTTTCAGCAGATTGAAAGCGAAATATTATTGAAAGCCGCCACAGAGGGGCGAGAAAGGGAGGGAGAGAGAGTAGAGCGATGTGGCAGCTTCTCGGAACTTGCCGTATTTAATTTATTGGGGAATATTTGATGTTCGATTTCCTTTTCGTCCTTCGGTTATCGCCTTGGCATTGACACTTTTACAATTTTTTATGTTTTTTTTTTTTGGCAAAGATTGCAGTTTCGGATTGTGGCAGGGACTTTGGGAGTGTGTGTGTGTGTGGATGCAAGGACAGTGTGTGGCAGGGAGATACATATACATACACGTATATGTATGTATGTGTATGTATGTAAATGCCACAGGAGATATTTGCTTATCAGCAGAGGAGCGCAGACTGGAGCCAAAATATTGGTTTCTCCTTCATTTCCCTGCCCCTGGTGATGCATGGGGCAACAAATGCGAGATGGCAGATAAAGTCCACATTCAGGATGGGTTTTAAATGGAATAAATAAGCAAAGGAGAATGTATTCAATGGGTTTATATCACAAATACCTTCCAAATGCGAACCAGAGAGTCGAGTCAAGGAATCCTGTACATGAAAGTAGCTTCACCCAATCTGGCAGCCTAACTTAATCGATCACTAGCAACCAAATCTATATTTAAATGTAATTCCAATCTTAATTAAACCTGCGACTGTAGATCTAAATTGAAGATTGCATGAGCTACTCCTCCCCAGAGAGTGGAAGATCCACTTAACTTGCCACAGAACAAGCGATTAACTAAAGTTCCAATCTACGTGGAAATCAATTAGCAACTGTCATGAGAATGAAAATCCAGAGCAAACAGAGCACAGCTCCTTCTCCATAATGCCACACAAGAAGGGACCACACACCAGGCAGTGGCGACTCCTCCTACTCCATTCATCGAGAGAGAGAGAGAGAGTGAGGAGCAAATGAGACCTGGTCACGCACAGCGCAAGAGAAGAGTGGACAAGGGGATATATGTAGATAGATCCCCAGAGTTATGAATTTATTCAAATGCAGCCCCCAACATATAAATTCAGGTTAATCCAACGCGCAGCTGGATGTCCCGTACGGCATGGGACGGGGGGACCCTCGGGCCAGGAATTGTATAGTCTAGAAGATGGTGGTGGGGGAGTTACTCAGTCAGTTTGGCCCTGGAAATCCCCGCCTGTTGATGAGGCGCCAGCTCTTTTAATCATTATTAATTATCCCAGCCGCCACTCCATGGAGTATAAATCATTAGTGTAGCAAAGAGGAGCAGGATACCCAATCTATTCCTTGCTGTTTCAGCAAGAAAATAAGGCCAAGAAATGCGGCTAATTACATGGGAGGGAAGGAAGGAAGGAAGCGCATTCATTTATTTTGCTATGACTATTCCCCCTATTCATTCGGGTCATCGATGTCCATGGGAGCATCTTCCTTGCGCTTGTACAGAACGATCACATCCATGGTTCTATTGTGAAATGTGTCCCAATTTTTAAGAGCCACACGTGCCATCTGCTCAGACTTCTTGAGATTCTGATCTTTATCCCAATTGTCGACCAGCCAATTCATGGTCTTCGCTATGGCAGTGCCCCTGCCACAGACAGCGATATGATTGTTATTGCTAGCGCTACCATCCAGTTGAGGGGCATACAGGTACTGTCTGTTGTCCTCTTGGGCAGCAAGAAGAAACGGATCGGTCGCAATGTCTGGATATTTCTGCCACAGCAGCTGCTGGGCCTTCTTCACGGGTATATTTTGGTTTTGGTTTAGGTACTGGTCCGCCAATTGATCTTTGATGCCCCCAATGATGTTACGGGCGAGTATCCGGGCACAGCAACTGCGAAGAGAAAGGAGGTCTCCGATTAGTGGGGCAGTTCATGGCATTAGTATGCATTCTCCTACTAAATGTGATCACCCAAATGGTACAAAGTATAGTCGTTCTTTATCATGGCTATGGTCATGCCATAATTACAGGTGACTCCCACCGCGTAGACATCTTTGGTGCTGTGAATACCAGGAATTTTAAAGGTTATCAAGCTGTGGGATCTATTTTTATTTACCTCATGATCTGTCCAGAGTGTTTGTCCAAGGTGATCAACTGGAAAGGTCTTTCGGCAAATGAGCTGTGAAGAATATTCAAATTTAATCCAATTAGCCACTTGAAAAAGTCGCCCCAAAGAGAGTGTGAGCGATACCCCAAGCGATACAAGGTCCCCAAAAAAAAATAGACCCACAGCAAAAACAAACATGAGACGACCCCGACTCGAGTGTTGAATGTTGGACGATGAGGCTATGGTTGAGCAGATTAACGCGAAAAAAAAGTGTCACTGCTGCTGGCCCGACACCGACACGGATATGGCCAGCATTCAGTGTGGCCCAGAGGCCAAGACGGTGGGCAATCATGGTCGCGTTGGCCGTAAGCGATATTGGCAGACCGAGGCTGTCTGTCACCAGCGCTTGATGATGATTGCTCCGATGATACTCTCATAATGATGGCCATGATGCTGATTGCGCGGATGCACAACTGGTTCGCATTGAATGTGATCTTCTCGGTGGATATAAAAGCAACAAAAAAATAGCTACTGCACCTGGCTATTGGCCCTAAAAATAGATGCACAACCAGTTTGCAGAGAATCAAGACCAGAAGGGCCTCCTCAAGACCAGAAGTCCGGACAGACACACAATTAATTCAACGCGACAACTCTCCGAACAGCCTTGTAATCGATGTGTTAATTAGTAGTCCGCGATGTCTGGGCAAACCAAAACGAGGATAATCTTACCTCAATAAAAATCGTATGGTATCTATTTCGATGTGAATGCTCGCATCAATCAGGAGCACATTCAGATATGCATCTGCTTTTCGTCTTCAGGTTTCTGCGAGAGTAGGAAATTCTCTTATTTGCGAAAGTGAAAAAAAGTGACAGGACAGTGACAGCGACAGTGACAGTGTTGAGCAACGTTTCCTTTGCTCGTGCTATTTGCACTGTCGATAGTTGGATAAAATATATCCAAGCTATATTTATAACTAGAAAATCTGCTGTATTGGACACATAAATATTGGAAAATTGAAAACATTGTTGCATTGCTGCAGTTTTTCCCGTTTCTAAATAATAAAAAAACATTCTCGCCGATTGGTGGATTATCGAGAAGTCAGTATCGATGTTTATCCACCACTAGTTCCGCCTCCGCTTCGTTAAAGCTGTCGTTTTTTCTTTGTGCTTCAGAGTCGACAAGATGGTTAATTTCATTTCTATCTTTGGAATCCTAACTGTTTTGTAAGTTTTGCACTGTGCGCATACAGGAGCAGCCTTGAATTAATGCCCCTTTCCACAGAGTTTTCGGTTTCTTTGTGTTTTGGAAACTCGGCAACGTTTTCCGATGTGGATTTATTTATGCACTGGATTGCGTGCTCTACCGGGTCTGGCTGGCAATCTACTGGCCACCGGATGACTTTCACAGGGCGGCGGATTGCCATAGACACCCCTGCCAGGAGTGCCAGGCACAGCGTCTAGTGCAAAGAATCGAACGGGCAAAAGCAAGTGTCTTTGTGATCCTTCACACCACGTCACACAAAGGCCTGTGCAAGGCCCTAATGCAGGCACATCTACGCGGCCTTGATGTGGGTATTGTCGGACGGCCACAGGAGCTGACAGCACGTGACTTGATGCTGAAGCAGCTCTTTACGTTTGGGCAATCCGTACGTCAGAGCCCCTGGATGCGTATCATCAAGTTCGCCAGCATCGACAACAAGCACCAGTTTTTTCTTCTGGATCCCGAAATTCTATTGCTTGTGCAATACAGTCTGGTCCGTCGGAATCGCTTTGGTGTACTTGAACTTTCCAATGTAGCGCCTGCAGCTTGATTTGTGAGTGTCCGGTGAACAAATGAATTAATGTGGTGCAGAAACAATATCAGTTTATAAATATAACCAATGCAAAAGGATAAGCAGGCATAAACTTTGTTTCAGTTGGCTTAAATAACCGGAATGTTTGGATCGGAAGGGCATGCAGCTCCATAAAAGTCTCAAACTGCAGCCCAGAGACATAGCGAGCCCGTTCAGGAGTACCAAAAAATCGTTAACAATCTGAAAAGAGTCGCATTCTAATTAGTTCTGCGCTAGTTCCTACAGCTAACACATGAATTTAATGCCAAGACGAACCATTTAAGGCATGGAACATCGCTAAAGTGTTGCTGTTGCTGCTCCTGTACTTTGCTTTTGTTAACCAGCCTCTACCGCTTTTGACAGACAGAACAATAACACTAGCGTGTGCCTACTCCACCCTTTGTGTGCTGTGCCCCTGCCACCTTCCTCCATTTGTACTTATTATTGTATGCATGTCTGGAATTTAATTTTTTATGGCATTTACAAAACACTTCACAGAGCCTCGTCTCGTCTCTTCTCTTCTCGCCACACCCTTCTCCTTGCTTTTGCTTTTTGACAAGAGCCAGCGATGACAGCAATTACCATACGATTTGCATGACGTTTATGTTTATTTTTTTGTTCTGTTTTCGTCTTTTCTTTTTTTTTTTTGCTGATTTTGAACTGGCCCTTGTGTTCTTTATTGGCCCCTACCTCAGGTTGATTTTGACAGTTGCCCGACTCACTCACTCACTCACTCGGTTTGGCCCCAACATTCATTGTTGAATTCGCATTTCGTTAGCTTGTTATGGACCACCTACGGGCATCTCTGAGCCGTTCGGACAGACAGAGAGACAGCCAGGCAGACAGACCCACAGCGAAGCAATTAAGCTGGCAATCGAAGACAATCCGAAAAGAGGCACATATTTACAAAAGCGTACCAAAGGGTAAAGAAAACAAGAACCAAGCGAGTCATTGATTCTCCTCCAAGCAAATGAAAACAAAACGAAAGAGGAGGCGGCCCTCGGAAATGTCAAGCGAATCATTAAATTCAAGGCAGAATTCTTTTATTTCCAATATAAGCAATGGAATGGCATATTGTACACAGAAACCTACTTGGTGAAAAGTTTCAAATTGGTAATGAAAGTAAATGCTTCTGGTTGTCGTTTCTGCTTTAGAATATTTTCAGCTTCAATCTTAGCACTTGTAGCGCTTTTATCCCTAACCAATCCTCGGATTGTTCCATTATTTGTGGTGATTGCTTCCTAGAGAACTGAAGAAAAGTTGCCTGCGGTCAAGCGAAAGAGTTGCCATATGGCTGCCTTTAAGTGCCTTCTTTTTGATCAACATAATTAAAGTTATATTTATGTGGTAAAACAATGAAAAATTTGCATGTCATTGACAAATTAGTGGGAATATGTACGCCCACAATTGGTTCTTTAATTGTTTACACTGTTCGATCCGACCTGACACGGCCTCGGACATGTTTCTGTTGAGTTGCCGTCAAAAGCAAAGGCAGCCTGTAAATAAAGCAAATTCGATTGAAATCGAAACTCAAGTCGCCAGCGCATTGCAGGTTCACGTCATGTGGGGATGTTGATGCTCTGCACTCTGATTTAACGCTGATTAATTGGCACGAAATTATTATTACAGCTTGTTATGGCGGTGCCGTTCTTCGGGGACGATACTGTAATTTGTGCTCTTCTTTTTGTGGCAGTGGCCGTTTAATCAGGTTTATTAAGGGGCCAAGCGAATCGATTTAATCTCATGGACAGTGTGGCAGATAGTAATTCAGACACTCACCGGACAAGTTCCTCTGATACCAGTCCCTTCTCATTCCCACGACAGTGGCCATCCTTCAGGTGACTCATGAACCACACAGATAGATCCCAGAGATCCAAGAATAAACCATATTCATTTATTACCGGAGAGAGTGTTGAAAAAACATTAAACTATCTTTTCAATATTTTGAATCACTAAATTGCATAACATATCGCTTTGCAGCGAGCTCCATTTATCAAATTTCAAATGAAAAGAGTTTGGCCACCAGCTGGGGGGAACCTACGTTCACGCTCCTCCTCATCCTCATCCTCCTCCTCCTCCTATAGGTTATCCTCCTGCGGTTGAAAAACAAAGTGCAAGCCAAAGTGAATTCCCGTGGAGCGTTTAATCAAAATTTACCGGCGAACGCGTTCGCTGACAATGAGAAATTGCAACAAATTCGCGCTACACCGGTCGAAAAAGCAACCTTCTCTCTATCTCTCTCGCTTCATGGCCAAGAGCAAACATGGTCGGAAACCGGGGGGGAGATACGGAGTGCATTGGGGAGTGGTGTCGATAGCAGCACAAACAAAAGCCAGAAAGAAATGCCCCGATCACGTACCCCAACTGGCATTTTAGGACCTCTATATGGGGGGCTCCCGCTGGTTTGGATGCCTCTCCACTGGATATTGTTTTTCGACACACACCACACCACTCCCCACACCCCACTCCACACTCTTCTCTTTTTCTCTTATTCTCTGTTGGATTTTTTTGTTTTTATTTTTTCTGGTTGTGGATATGAAAAATGATGCCGAAACAATTTTTACAACCTAAAAGCGGTAGCGGTAGCAGTAGGAGGAGGCCTAAACCGCCTTCTAACCACTCCAGGAATGGGCTCTCGAAATTGATTGATGGGCCCCAGCGATGGGAAAACTGTGTGCACTGCTACACTGCATATCGGTGGGCGGGATAGAGAAATGATCATTGGAGTCGTGCAACGTGCAGCCGTGCAGCGGCTGGCCCCAAAATCAATCTGGCTAAACGGTAGCAAATGGGCGTACAGAATGGATTGGCATCCAGTCTGTGTGAGTGTGTGTGTGTGTGTGTGTGGGGGCGTATAAGGCGCTGCCGTTTTGCTCGCTTTTGCCATGTCCATGGGGATATTGATCGTCAGTCAGGTGGGCAGAGATCGAAACGAATACGTTGGAAAGTGAATGGAAAGAAAAGGCAAAGAGAATCATTTGCATACGAAAAGATCTACTATAAGGGATTTGATCTGCAGGAAGGAGCCAGGAATGATCCACAAGGGAAACAAACTATCAATAGGCAGGAAATAAAATTTTTGGACATTAGAAATTAATCTTTATGGAGCGAAAAATATTCAATAGTAGCAGTCGAAGAAAAGTAAAAGAAAGATCCTACGATTTTCTAAAGATGCATAAAGAGCTTTCAAAGGATTATTAGATGATTATCACTGGAGGATCTTCAGGGCAAATTCTGTAAAATGCTCAGATCATTAAAGACAAGGGATTACAAACAAAAACACACATCTAAAGAATGCATTTGGGGTTCTATAGATAATTTCTTAGTGAACAAAATAAAATTTGCTCACAAAATCAATCGGGATCCTAGAAATGTGATAAAAAAAAGTTAAAATTGAATGTGGATTCCATTAGGAAGTAACCAAATCTCTAAAATAAAAGATTTAGTTGCAGGAAGTATCACTCAAAGACATTTCAAAATAATGTAGTTTTAAGCAATACTAAAAATATATGTATGTACATATTTATTTTCATAGCAAAAAATTAATGATCACTTGCACAAATTTAACTCAGGATATACTATCTATACCCTGAACAACTTTCTGGGGAAATTGATGAATAAAATGAAATGCAAAACCGCCCATTTAAATGGAAATCCATGAATGTCAATGAAAATAGATTGCTTGACCAGTGGAAAAGCGTTGAAGAGCTGCACAGCTACACAGCTCCTTTCACAATATGTAGAGCAAATCAGCCTGAAAAACTCTTTGCCTCTCCCCTGCCCCTGGTGACTCAGCTCAACAGCGAGAGAGACAAACATGGCCCAAACCGAAATTGGAAATGTGCCAACTAAAATAAACAGTTATTGAGTTGACTGTTTCGACACTTCCCGCTGCGATAACAAAGAGAGTGAGAGAGAGAGAGAGAAGGGGAAGTGGATGTGAATGTGGATACAAGCACCTGGTGGGTGGGTGATTGGTTGGAGTGGTTGGAGTCTTGGACTCCCTGTTGCTCGAGTCGCTCTATTAATTAAATTAAATTTCAATATAAATTCAAATGGGCAAAGCGTGCTTGCTTACGTGTTCTAATTGGGCGGGCGACTGCGCGCCTGCGAGTGCGCGAGTCAATTAGGGAGTCCAATACGCCCGTTCCGGCCATTGTGTGTGAGCCATAGCGTAAGTCATGATTGGGTGGCAGCTGAAAGGCAGGCGGGGTACGCAGCTGGACCTAACTGGTAGACCTAATTGTTTATTTATGGAAAGGCCCCTGCAGTTGGCAAAACTCTGTATTGTTTTTTCCCAGTCAGAACTGGCGGTAGTGGACCTGGGAACTGGGCCTGGGACTGGGCTTAGACTGCAGTCATGGCATTCGTGGAGGAGCCTGTGACTTGGCATCAAATTTCATTAATCACGCAAATGCTTATCGCATGGCCACAGCAGCGGCAGCAGCAGCAGCAGTAGGAGCACTCTCCTGTAGGAGCGGCCGGCAATCGTTGAAATTTCAGCGCTGAAATCGTGGTCATAATTTGTCTGACTTGCTGGAAAAAAAGGCCTTTTTCGCCCTGGCACCAGGCACGGGTGTGAATATGAAAATGCGCCCCGTTGCATGACCAGACCCAAACCCCATCATCATCATAGTCATGGCTATGACCATGTCCAGTGGACTACCGACAACCGGACTCCCTCTTATGTTCACCTCCTTTCTGCATTTTCTGTGGGCCTCTCGCCTCTGATTATGCCTACAACACACTCGCTGTGATGCTTCAATTCTGTGGCAGCTGGGGCAGAAAGTGAAGCAGATTCTGGCAGCAGAAGGAGGCAGAAAGGAATAGGAGAGTAACCGCTCCAGAAAGATGGGGGTCACTGTATCAGCTCTTGTGTGAAAATTCTGTGGGAGGCTGCTTGCTGCTCGCTCGAGTGATGTGTAAATCACTCGCTCTGCTTGGTGGCATTCCTTCGGTGCTGGGATGAGGTGTCAAAAGTGTAGAGTTACCCCAACAACAGACACGAGCATGGAAGTTTTCAAATGAAGAGAAACGGCCCCCGCATCCAGGTGGTCTTTTGATTTCGTCTGATAGCTCGTTACTACCTGACAGTCGAATATCCCATTACAATCACTTTGCTTTATAGTGAGCTCTGTTCTGTTGTCCCCCCCTACCACTCTTTCCAGTCAATTAAGACATTATCCGATGTGACACTCGTAACTTGTGTCATTTACGGCGTCACAATGTCCCTTTTTGCAGACGGTATCTGTGTGGACCCTATTTCTGAGTATTTTTTTTTTCGAGAACTGCCGCCAGACAACCTGGCAGACAATTTTCTTCGCCCATCCTGGGCCGTTCCTTGCCATCCCCTTGTCTTGGCCATATTAGCAAGGCAAATTTCCCTGATGGCACAACGCAGTGCTGGAGGGGATGGCATGGCCAAGGGGATGCGCCAACAAGTATGCAATACAATCTTGAAACTCGAATAACGGAAATAAAAATTATGAGCCAGGAATATTTTATCGCTGGTGGGTGGTGGGAGGTATATTTGCATAAGAAAAACGTTACGATATGGGAAGGGAGAGAGAGAGAGAGGGAGAGAGATTGGACTTTGAGTCCGTGGAGGGGACACCATTTGTGTTTCTTCTTTTTTGTGTACCCTTACATGGAGGGGATATTATGTTTTTGTCACGGGCTGTGAAGAGCTTTGAGACTTGTCCTCAAAGGGATTTTAAATGCAAAAGAGTTTGGAAAAGCTGATAAGAATAGCTGATTCTGTGCGCTGTGACTCGTGCTTCTCCATATCCCCTCCAAGCACTCGAATCCCTTATAATAATGTTCATTCGACATTCAAAGATCACTTATAATAATAATTTTAATCAGTTGTATGTTGCTCGTACAAAGAATCTAAGAATCACTATCATCGCGGCCGAAAAGGTCTTAGAATCACTGGGCTCGCGGCCTGCGCTTAGAACTGTGCTTGTCCGAGCTACAGATGTAATTGATCATTCGCAGATCAGCTTTGATGATGTGCTTGCGATTGCATGCTTTTGCCACAGCCATCGCCCCATGGATCGCATCCATGGCATCACCTGCAACACGAGCGTTGAGTTGTTCAAGAGATTACATCTCTTCATTGTTGAAATTCAATGACTTACTTACCGAAACACATGTTCAGCAATACTTTGGCCAAGTCTGGGTCCACAGTGATGGTCTTGTCCACCACATCATGGAGTAAAAGGTCGAAGGCCAGCTGGGACCAATTAATATTTTTTTCATCTTTGGAGTCAGCCATTTTCAAGGCTTTTTTGTTGTTGAAAAGTAAGTAATAAAATACAGATATAAATACAGAGATAATATAGAGATGGGCAGTGAAACGCGTGAAACACTATCGATGGGCTGGTCCATGGCAATCGATACTTTTGTAACATCTTTAGTTGCAGTGCATTTCCTTTGTCTTTGCGTTTGCTAATACATCTAAATAATAAACAAACCAGCCAAATTCAATATTCAATAATAAATAAATATAGTTCTGAACAATGCTAATTTTAGGAAACTATCCATAGGGCCTGCCGGAAACACCATCTCCAAAAACAGCTGTTGTCCGCAATTATGAGAAATAAACAAAAACAAAAAAAACGTATGTAATAATTTAATAAACAAAATAAAAGAAATTTGTAGATGTAGAACAAGCACAAATGAACGTCAAAGTGTATACCAAATTCGATGCAGAACAAAAAAGTAGTCCTTCTATTTTTGGGGCGCAATAAGATTGGGGAGCAGCACGTGCCTATTCTTGTAGCTGTGTGGCGCCACAGCCTTCATGTCCATGCATGTCGTTCTTGTTGTTGTTGTTGTTTGGGGGCGTTGTAATTGATAAGTTAATTTACATTTTTATTGAATGGCCAACGCAATTGTTGTGCTCTTTGTTGTCACGAAGGTCAGGACAGTCCAGCACTAACAGGAGGTGCTTTGCATATTTTCATTGAGTGGCTTGGTGTGGAGTGAAGCGAAGTCAAGGAACAGAGGAAAACACCCACCCGAAATGGAAATGTGCGAAAAATATATGGGTTTTTTCTCTGTCAAGTTAATAAAACGAATTTGTGGTTTATGTTTCTAGCAAGTCGACCGTGTATAAAGCTCAATTGTGTGCAAAGTCGAAGGCGAAGAATAGGAGTAAATCCCAGACGGCAAACAATTGATTCATTAGCTCAAATGAATGGATGAATCCGAATGAATTGAGGTTAGCCAACGAGTTGTAATGAAATTAAACGAATTTGTACAGTTGCTCAGTCAAAGGATTAAATGAATTGTAAGGAAAAACATAAGGAATATAAGATGGATGGCAAATGAAAAATCAATGGAAATTTTTAAGTTTTTCGATCTTAAAACAACTAAAGCGAATGAGCCCAGCTGTACCAATGAAAATTCCATACAAATAAAAAACCCTTTTTAAGGGTAAATAGAAACCCAGCTATGTATGTAGTTCCCATCAAATTTTGATTCTCAAATATTTTATTTGACTTTATTTAGACATTGCATATATATAAATATATCTCTATAATGCCGATACTCGCTGTCAAAGAATCCGATGGCCCCGTATCATCATCCGGAAGGTGGGGGGGTGTGAAACCAAAACGCGACAACCGGGATCGCGACCGCGAGCCCGAAACCGATACCGGTGGAATGTTATCATCGCAGAGGCGCGGGGAGGACATTCGCCCCATCTGCATCAAGTTGGATAAGTGTATTGTTGTTATCTTAGGCATAGTCCTTTTATTTATAATAGTAGGTGCGATTATCTCTGTTACGAATCCAGATTGGTACAACAAAGTTTTTTCGAAAAAAAAAAATTAATGAAAACTTAAAAAAAAAAAACGCTGGGTAATCGATTGATCAATTAACTTTTTCCATTGATATTGAAAATTATATTTTTTTTTAGCAACAAAATGAAAGTCAAAAGAAATGAGAGATGGCAAATGGGAAATTAATGGAAACGTTTTTAATATTGGATGACAGTTTTTTGAATTGAAACATTGAAACTGGGAATGCAAAGGAGCACAACTGTACCCGAGATCAACATATGAAAATGGAATATTAAGAGATATAGCAAGCACCCTGTTAGTTTCTATACAATTTTGGCTTAGAAATATTTCGTTTTACTTCAATCAGACATTGGATATATAAATAAATCTGTTTAATGCCAATACCCGCAGCAAAGGAATCCGAGGGCCCCATATCATCATCCGGAAGGTGGGGGGGTGTTAGACCAAAACGTAAAGAACACGACGCAGACCGCGACCGCGACCGCGACTACGGGCGCGACCGCGATACCGAGCGCGACCCAGAACGCGAACCAGACCGCATCCGTGACCGTAATCGGCAGCCCGAAGCGTTGAGCGGTGGAATTGTTGGAATATATAAACAAAATCGTAAACCGATACTCATATCGGCCGCTGTGCTTGTTGCAATAATAACTTTGTTATTGATTGCCTATTTTCTTACACCAGAATTGTACCACTCACTGATGACAACGACAAGAAGACCATATTTTTAAAGTCCGGTAATTATCAATCGAATTACGTAGCAATATCGAAACTAGATTGTTTTTTTTTATTTTCGAATAGCAACAAAATGAATGAAGATCGATCGTTTGATTCCATCGAGACCACAGGGTCCGGCTGTTGTTGGTGCCGAAACAAAAAAAACTGCTGCTTTGTAATTATATTTTTATTTTGTTTTATAGCATTAACATGGATATGCGTGTTTTCCAGTACGAGGGGCTAACGAAAGGACATTATTAAACATTTAAAGGATACCCACAATGCAGTTTTCTCTTGGTTTTTGGTTTGCCTTTGGTTTTTTGTCTTTCGTGTTTTTTTTTTATTTGGCATTTTCGAGGGTTCAGAATCGAATCTGAATGCATTCGATGTACTGTACATGCTCGTATTCCATGTTCCATCGGCCAGTCGTGCATGAAAAGTTAACGAGAATTGATGTTGCATGTTTCGCCAAGGCAAAACAAAGCATAAATTTCTCAGGCGAGATGCTCCAGTGCTCCAGTGCTGCACTGCCTCCTCTACCCTCTACTCCTCCACCCAACCGTTTTTCCCCATTTCCAATGGCAGTTGGCCGTTTTTACATGAAATTTCGAATGCAACTCTCTCGATATTCGTATCGGTGGGGGCCCAAGTACATTGTGTAGCCCTTGGCCATCCCTTCCCGCAACCTTTTTGTTGCTGCTCCTTTCACAGTCGACGACGACGACGACGCGACGTTGCATAAATTTTCAGTCAACGAATTCAATTTGCGTAACGCATGCGGATGGCATCCACATACACATCCATGACCCCCACACGAGTGGTGGCAAAATGTTTTTAAGGATGAAAGGCAGGGAGAGCTTTTTAAAAAGTATTTGTAGTATTTTGCAGCTGGTGGAGAACTTTTGGTTTACAGATTGTTTGATTAGCACTTGGTAGCCCCTCCCACACTCACCCGCCTTATGGGTCAGATTAGAGCAGTGCTCGTGCCGCCGGCTCGTGCATCACGTTGACAACTCTGGCGGACGTCTGGATCTGGCCCAATCAGTGTCGCCTCTAATCCGCTTCCTCAGGCTGCCTGGGGTTCCCTGGCTCATGGCTGCATGCAAATCACCTCGTTGACTTGTGGCCGCAGTGGGTGGCAACTCCAGCGTGGCAGTTGCTGTTGCCCATTGCCTTTGCCTTTGCCACGGCTGTGTCTCTTCTGATTTGAGTTGATGAATTGCAGTTTTTGGTTTGCAGCTGTAAATGCGTGTGGCGGCAAAGGAGACCAAAGCGTAGAGAGCCAGAGTCAGAGCCAGAGCCAGGGCCCGCACCTAGATAATCTCTCTTGAGCTGATTACGTGGACAGTGGACAAACAAGTAATGGAAAAAGGGTTGATGGAAGATGCAATGAGTGGCCATAAAGATGCAACGCTTAGACGATGTGTTCATCCACATAACAAATGGATCATTGCGGCTCCTCAGTGGTGGCAGCACTGAAAGATTATGCAACATGCCACGATAGGTTACGAGAGAACTGTAGAAAAAAAAAAAATGTATCACACTGTGTCACTGACTTTCTATGAAGTTTCAACGACCCACACAATAAATGAACTTATATAAGCATCAATTACATGTGTCCTGCACACAGGACTATAATTACCACTCGATAGGGACTACCGCTGACATGAATTTGAAATCAATTTTAAACTAATATTCGAACCAACATAATTTCGTAATTTCTCATCAAATATTCGTGCAAGTTTTAGTGCAAATTTCGGCGCAAACACAAGCTGGAAAACGCAATTAAATGGCAATCATTACACTGGCATCGACAAGCGGCGTTTTCTGCTCAATTAGCCGCTGCTCCAAATCGAAATCAATCGCTTCATGCAGCTAACTGCCACTGTGCCAGGGAGGAGGGAGCGAGAGAGACTATGTGCATCTATGTGCACTGGTGTACTGTGTGGTGGCAGCCGCCTCCATCGAGCTGCTGCTTCTGTTGCCCCGTCAATTGAGCGCTAACAAAGATAAATGGCTGTAGCCACAAAATTGATTTGGTTGACAGATGAATTGTGGAGTCCCACACTGTCGGCCCCCCTGCATCTGGAACCCTTGCTGCCATGTCAAAGCTCTGCAGTTGCAACAATAAGTGCAACACGAACTGCAACAAATAAAATCAAAAGCATATTTTTCAATCATTCATTGAATGAGAGAAAATATTTCGAAATAAAATGGCAAAATGCAAAAGAAGAATGAGGGGGGTTAGAGGCAGGGAGTGGGGCATGCATCCACCAGCAGGATGAAAACAGCGAGAGAAAGAGAGAGAGAGAGACATGGGAGAATATTGAATGAAGCACTTAAATGCGTTTCAGGCCGCGCTCTCGACACCAAAAGCGCTAGTGCCCGGCCGGTCCACAGTCGACTCTGCCAAATGCAATTACGTATACGCCATGGATGCCAAATGCGACCTCCGAATGGATCGTGGAGGGGGTGTGGGGGGTAGTGCTACTGCCAATTGACACTTTGACGCATAAATCAACTTTATTGTTTATTGATTTTTATGTTTGCTCTGGTGTATGTTTTCTGTGTGTCATTTTATTAAATCTTTTGTGTCTGTGGCTCCAATCTCGGAACGCGGCTGGGGTTCATTTATCCACTCCCTCTTTCCATTCTTCTACCCTTTTCACTCTGCAATCTTTCTTTCTCTCCCCCTCGAAATACTCTACTTCGTTCTGTGTGGATGTTCCTCTGGTTATTTATTTGAATTTATGCGATTTAAATGAAATTGGTTCATTGTTTGCTGATGCTGATGCTGGGCATCACTCAATGCAGTCAATGCTTTTGCGATATACGCTGTGCTTGGGGGAAAACAATGGTATATCGGCTTATTGCAAATGTATGCAACAGTAACCAGCAATGATAGGGGATAAAAAAAAAGCTCTTGCCTTCAAAAATTCACGAATTGTTATTGGCATTGGTGTGCTGTTCCTGCGGACTCTTTTGTTAGAGCCATACTGGGATAGGGTGTTTGTTTAGTCGTAAATGTACACTATAAATACTCTTAAAATTTTCCCTTTTTTTTTTTGCTTTTTTTTCTCTTTGCATATGTGTGTGTATGTGTGCACTCTGGACATGTTAAACAATTCATAAATCGATTTAATATTTTGCTTTGTTCTTTTATTTTTATTTCTTTTGTGGGTCACTTGTTGATGGATATGTTTTGAGAATTAAGAATAGTTACGATGAAAAGATGAGTGTGGAGAAGAAACGATGAATTAACAATAAAAGAACTCTCGTCAATGGTGTAATAGGACTTTCATATTCTACTGTCTACCCTTTAAATGGAACGTTTGAGTATATTCCACTATTATTTAATATCTCGGCAATTCCCTATTCCTTCTTCTATACGTTTTTCCCAATGCAATCATAGAATTTCATTAGGCCAAACTTACTCCTCACTCCTGCCCTTCCCACTCTTTATTTAGTTGGCGAAAATCATTCAGTTATTCAATCAAAGCTCAAACCAAAACGAATTCATGGCCCCCGCTCCAGCACACGCACCCCGCACTCCGCACCGGCGCCGACCAAAAAGTCAACTGGAACCGCTTTTCAAATATAATGGGAATTCCGTAGAAACTTTTACGCAAAGCAAAAGCAACTGTCAATGCCCCCCAAAAAACTTTGTCCTGCTGCCAAATAACCGAGAATAAACGTCTAGGAGGAATGGAGCTCCATTCTCTACGAATCGACTCCAATACAAATTAAAATTTAAATGAGCTTCTTCTTCCCGGTATTCCTGCTCCTGCGCCGACCGCTGCTGCTGCTGCTCCATGTCCATATTGACACGTGACAAAAGTTGAGACTGCCAATAAAATAGGAAAACAACAAAAAACAACAGGGCTTACAGTGGGTCGAAGTAGGATGTACCCCAGAGCTACACCCATGGCAATGACCTCACTCCTGGATCCACCTCCAGCACCAAGGGGAAGGCGTAAAATGTTTGAAACAATTTCAATAACCATTTCCTCTTGGATCGTGGGTGGCTGCTATGTAGAGGGGGTTGGGGGGGATATTGACTCTAAGCCAATAAAAGATAGAAACCAATCTGCAGGGATGTTTGTCTGTCTGCCTTAAAACTGATGAAAAATTTTAAATTTAATTGGAAAAATGCTTCCCAATGAATGAATATTCGCACGCCCCTACGCCCACCCGCCCCACGCAAATCGATTTCATTTTGTTTGTTTCAGTTTCAGTTTTTGTTTCGTTTCGTTTCATTCGCTTGTTCGGTTCGATCGGGCGAGGGGAAATTTGAGTTTGAGTTCTATTTGTAAACAGGCCGTGTAATTGAAAATGCCGCAGGACTAAATATTTAATTGTGTTTTTCTATATATACACACATATACATATGTATGTACGTACGCCCGATGGATGGATGTGGCAGCAGGCGAAAGGGAAAACTTTTTCGATTGAGCGCAACTATCTACGATGAGTTGGGGTGAGAGCGCCAACTGGAACCAATGGAACTTTTGCGATGAGACTTGCTCTTGGCTTTCTCTGACATGGAGGTATATTCCTTGACGGGTCCGCACACACATAAGCAGTCGCTGGTAATATTTGACCTCCGCCCCCATAGACATTGCTTTAGCTGTTAGCATCCCTCGCGCTGCCAACGTGAACTTTGTTCTTAATTCCTGTCAGTGTCCAATGTCCTATGTCCAGAGGTCCATTCTGTTAAATCTGTTGTGCTTATATGACACACAGCAGCTACGCAGCTTACTCGTAACCGGAAAGGCTCTTTCCACGCCACTCTGCCACTCTGCGTGTGCCTCTGCCTCGCACTTGTCCACCTTCCTGGTGCGTTGCAGTTATCCTGCCATTTCGTTTCGTTGCGATCCGTTCGCATGTTTCGGTTTTAATCTGCGACACAGCATTAGCTTTCCAACATTGCTTCAGAGTTCGAGTTGCTGCTGCAGACCCGAGGCCATGACGATGATGTTGCAACTAGGCGAGCTTCCTGCCTGACTGCCTGACTGCCTGCCTGCCTGCCACTCCCCCCCACCCAGTGAACTTTGAGCTGGTAATGCCCACTGACAGGGGCTTAAAGTCCTAGTCCTCCTCCGATGTTCTGGGCTAAATTTTATGAGCAATTTTTTGTGGACATGTCAGCTAGCCATATTGAGGATTGGCAGAGGCTGAGGGCAGCTGCTACTTCTGTGGCCATAAGGCAAAAGTTTAACGCCATTTTGGTGACAGAGCACAAAACTCTGCCCCTACCCCCAGCCCTACCCCTCGAAACACTGTGCAACAGGAAATGCATTAAAGGTGGAACTATCGATGGATGGTACGTCCGCAAAGAGCTTCAGTTTTGTTGCATAGTGTTTGCAAACTGCAAGTATATTTGACTTTGTATGCCACACACATGCCCTGCCCCGCCCCACACATGCCACTCCCAAAAAAAAAAGAAAAACCAGAGCATGCGGACAGAGCAGTAAATGGCAGACAGCTTTGTAATGCTCCCGAAAATGGACTTTCGAGCTCTCATTTATTTCGGTACTTGCTAAACTTTCTGACTGGCAAAACACTGGTGGCACCTCAATAAAACAATTTAAAAGTCATCGTCGTCAACATTTTGCCGGAACCACCGCCCCCCTGGCTTGTGGCTACCAGCTATCCTGGCTGGCTGCCCTTCTCCTGGTTTGACCGAGTAAGCTGTCAGTCTGTCCATTTATTTTGTTGCACATTAACTGCAGATAGATGGAGAGCACTCCATTCCACTCTGGCTTCCAAGAGGACCGCTCAGGGGGTCCACTCCCGCTCCCTTCTTCCAAGTGGCAGTCAGTGTGGTACTCAGATTTGGTGTTCAAGCCCCAGACAGACACATGTGGTCCCTCATCTAGCCGCATGACGTTACATTTACGAGTATAAGCTGTCTCTGTTTAAATTTTGGGTTTTAGTTTGGTTTTAAGTTTAGGTTTAGTTGGATGCGTTACTCTTTCTTTGCAGCCAAATTGGCCTATCAAAAAGTTGGCAAAATGGTAAATTAATACTCGTTGGTTTCCAGATGAATGAATTAAGAAAATATGAAGAAGAAGGGGGAGAGAGATAAATGTGAATGGCAGAGATAAGCCAGATTAGGTATGATTTTTATACCCGTACTCAAAAAAGAGTTAAGGGGTATATTAGATTTGTTGTAAAAGTGGATGTGTGCAACGCAGAGAAGGAAACGTTTCCGACCCCATAAAGTATATATATATTCGTGATCAGCATCAATAGCCTAGTCCATATAGCCATGTCTGTCTGTCCGTCTGTCTGTCTGTCTATCCGTCTTGTTGAGCGCCTAGATCTCAGAGACTATAAGAGCTAGGGCAACCAAATTTGGTTCGACCCGCTCCCTTCCACCTCCACAAAGGACGAAAATCTGTGGCAGCCACAATTTTAAAGATGCGCTACGAATACAAAATACAAAAAAAAAATGTACTACAAATTAAATAAAAAATAATTTTGTGTGAAAATTAATTTTTTTGTTATATAGAATTGATGTAAGAAAAGTTTGCAAAATGTCGATTCAGTCGAGAATAGAATCTGCAGCTGTTCTGAATGGCTAATGAATATACTCACACACACACACACACACTTACTTAAGTGCCAGATGATATGCACCTAAAAAAACAAAAAAAAAAAGAAAGGTAAAAAGCTTGCCATAATTTGGAGCCGCCAGCAGCAGCAGCAGCCGCCAGGAACCAAATTTCAGCTTTGGCATTCCGTTTGCCAAAAGTTTGGGGCAATTAGAGAAGTACTCCAAGAGTAGCATTCGCTGACCCCCCCACTCGGAGAGGCTAAAAAACACATTAAAATTAATTATGAGTAACACTCGACGCCATTTGCAACAGTTTTTTTTTTAGGGGAAGAACCATCCACAAACCTTTTTTTTTGTCTGTTTTGGCAAGCGAAAATGAATCCATATGTGCAATGTTTTTTATGGACCCAAACTCATGCCCTCTCTCCTCCCTCTCCTTATCCCTCTATCTGCCTCCCGCAACTCTGTCACTTGCTATTACTGACTCTCTCTTTCTTTCTTTCTCTCTCTCTCGCGCTCACTTCAAAGTTAATTATGTTGACATAGTCAGTTTTCAGTAATTTCTTTCGCTTCTGCAACCCTTTTATTAAAATGAAAAAGGGTTCACGCCCTCCCGCTCTTGCTCTCACATCTCTCTCTCTTTCTCTTTTTCTTTGTGGGGGCAGTTATTAAGAATTCATGCCACACCCAGAGTTCCACAAAGACACCCAAAGGGGCGGGCAGCAGCAGCAGCAGGAGCAGCAGCAGCAGCAGATCGGACGACTGCCAAGTTACTCAAATTAATTAAGTTTCGCCTTTTGCCAACATCGAGCATACGCCCCATTGCGCGCCAGTACACCAACACCCACATCCACCCTAGAGTCCACCTACCAGCCAACCCGAAAGACTGCAGGGTATGCGGCGCTTTTAAATTTTCACAAGTGACATTTTGCCAGACGATATCGGTGCCCCCCGTCCACCATATCTCATATTTTCTTACCGCAGATGCATAGCGGGTGTTGTGGGTGGGTGGGGGTGGGATAGGTGTGGAGTACTTTTTAAAATGTAAAATTAATTGCTTTGGCGCAATTTTAATTATTAAAACTAAACTATTGACGGCAAGCCCTGAAGTTGAGCGAACGTCGAGCCATGTGGAAAGAAGTCAAAAAAAAAAAAAAACCAACCAACACATTAACGTTGAGAGGAAAAAACTTTTCTACTTAGCTGTCAGTATAGTGCATCCACTTTATGTATCCCCTTTGTGCACCTACCAACTACCATCCTTCTATATATAGAAAGTTTTAGCTTTAAAAAGCTGACTTTCATCGATATTTTTTTTACAGCCTTAGACTTTGATGATGGCTTTGTTGTGTGCCTCCTAGACGGACGGCGGCACGTTCTGTCTGTCTATGCTGTCAATTAGCGGGGAAATAAAAAGGAAATTTGTATAGAGGATGCAACATTTAGCCAAATTAGCCGCTAAACACAGCAACAGCAGCAACATCATCAAGTCAGTTAATTGCCGCAGCAGTGTGGCCAAAACACCCTGGCCTAGGCAGGGGGAACAACAAAACAGAGAGAGCCCTGGCCATATTAGTGGACGGCAATTATACATAGGTTATGCTGGCAAGGGGGAATGTGGATAATGGTGCTCTGTGTGTGTGTGGTGCACGTGCGGCACCATGAAGCAGCGGAGGCAGCTGCAAAATTAAATTTGGCTATGCACAACAACAAAAAATTAGCAACAATTTCCACAAAATACATGTGGGGGGGCAGGCAACAGGAGAGGAATTATGGGCCTGCAAGTCGAAGCATTTGATACCCTTGAGGATTAATATTTTAATATATCCAATTGGTAGCAGGAAGTAGGATCTGCTCAAGAATTCATTCAAATGGAGCCGAATCAAAATGGTTCCCTCTATGGCTGATGCAAATCACCCTCTCTGCAAAGGGTAGCAATGAGCCCAAAACCCAGCGACAACAGGCACGCATTATAATGGAGTGGATGCATAAAGTGTGGCGGCGTGGGGGAAGAGACTCCAGTCGCTAAAAGGAGTGCGAGGGGGGGGGGGGGGGTCTGGGAGAGCCCCCAAAAGTGGCAGTAGAGGCCGCGGGGGTAGTGTGTGGCAGAAAGCAAAAGAGAAGGAGGCACCGAAAAGACACCGAAAGGAGTGTGTGACGGCACGCGCTTTGTATAGTAGAGGGAGGATGGTTCTCTGGCTTTGGAGTATGCCGCCTCTTTGTTGGATTCCCAGCAGCACAGCATGGATGTACTACATATGCTGTGTGGATGCCCTTTCGTTTGACAAATGAATGATTCATTCCTTAAGATATATTTTTAAATCTATCAAGAAATGATTTCGATCTTCTTGAGAGTCTCTACTAAAATACTAAAATATCTTCACCACTTAAACCCTGTGTTATCTTTGCACCTTCGCAACTTGCAGGGTATATCCTAAAGTCGATCTCCAACTATTTACTCACTCATTTATTCGTTTATTTTGTACCATTCCATTGCCAGTGCAATTCATGCCATGATTTCAGTGCAAAATTTCAATTTTTGTTGCGCTTTTGTTTTAAATTTTGTTGTTGTTGCTGTTGCTGTTGCTGCTGCTGCAATTTTACACATTTGTTAACGAATTTGTTTGCTTGTTGAACATTTTGAGCATTCGTTCCGTTTCGCTCTTTTGGCATTGTTCATTGTTTGTTTATGCTGCCCCTTTGCCCCACTTCGGCTGCCAGCCACCCATTGTTGCAAATGACGTGGCAGACCCCATAGCCATGGCCCGATGCCGCCACTTTGGTCTGGCACGCACGTCACCCACTTGGCCCACCATGCCCTGGTCTCTCTTGGCCAGCCTACGTGCCTCGTTGACTGTGCGACGCGTTTAAAAAACAATCAATTTTAATTTCAATTTAAATTAGTTGCTGCCGCTGTTGCTGCCCCACCCCCACCCTATCATGTGGCAAGCAGGGGGCTCTGCTCTTCGTTTGCAACTTATCGCCGCTGCAGCGGCTGCAATGTTGCCATACAATTATTTTTGCAGGCCCTTTGCTGTAAATGCAATTTAGCTACCAGTGCTGCTGCTCTCTCTCTCCCCCCACTCTCTCTCTCCCCACCAACCACTCTTTCCCCCCTCTATCAACCTCTTTTACGCATTGTTGTGCCTTCTCTTTCGTTTAATTTCATTTAATGCTAAACTACGGCAATTGTTGTGAAAATCGCCATAAATTATACTTAACAAAATTATGTGATATTTGTTATTGCACAGTGCGTTTCAGCAATGCAAATCGTAGAAGAAAAAGAGTTGAAAGAATTTCTGTGGGGCGAATCGTTGAATGTCTGGGAGGTTGTTTTTATTTGTATTTTGTTGTAGACGAAATCTCTTCATAAATGCTCGAACTTCAATAACCTCTACCATATAATATCCACCACTAATTCCCTTCCTCTTATTAAATCATACCTTTCCCGTAATAAGTATAATTTCTTAGCTATCTTTGCATGTTTAGCTCTTTGAGTTGTGTTTAGTTATAATTTTCCTCGAATTTTAGTCTAACACCGATCTTTCCTGCATGGTCTCGCGTCATGCGGCAGCGCCCCTCGGTCGGTTGCCTGGGTTCCGCGCGTAACAGGCTTCGGCTTGGTGTCGCATGGGCCACTTGATGGTACAGTCATTACAAATAAATAGCACCCAAGTTTTTCCGTTTCCATGAATTTCGATTCACTGCACTGCCGAAACGCACTGTTTGGGATAACCATCTAGTCATTTGTATGGGCATTGTATGCATTCGAAATTGGATTCCGTTTCGTTTCTAAATATTTTTCACCTCTTTAACTCGTTTTGCATTTGGAAAATTACTAAATATCCGAACCGAGAATTAAAATTGCAAACAACAATGTTTGTTCTGTGTGTGTGTATTAACAATTAAAATTGGAAGCCATAGAATTTGTTGAAACAATGGAAATTGTGTGTGTGGAAAATCGTATGTTTGTGGAAATTTAATTTGAGGATTAAAAGGTTAAAAGACCCGACCCTGGGCATCCAATGCAATTTTCTGTTGACATACAATTATTTTATATCCAGGCCAATTTTTTGTTGTGGACTTTAGACCTTTTCCATGCCCCATCTTCCTGTTGCCTGTTATCTTGCTCCAACTGTAAGCCTTTACCTGATTTCTTGGGCATATACAATTTCGTTTTTGGCTAAAATAAAAGTGATTTGTACTTTTGGCCAATTGGGGGGATCGAGTGTTGAGCTCTTGTGCTGTTCTGTAGCCTCTGGGGGCTTACGCCCAAGACCTAAATCAATCAAGGCATGGAACATGCAGGATGCCACGCACACACACACACGCACGTATTGGGAGGAACTTTGAGATACATTTGTATCTGGTAGTGGCCGCTGGCGCTAAACTACTTAACAGCCAACATTTCCATCGTAATTTACGTCTTAACCAACAAAACAGAACAGAGCAGAGCAGATGGCATATGGCATTCCGAGCAACAAAACAGGGTGTATCCCTGGGATATGCTGTATCCAGCGGATGCACACAGCATTCTACCCGTTCGACATTTGGCCACAAACATGTGTTCCTTTACAGAACAACTTTCGGCCACGAAACAACTGGAGGCGGATTCGGGGATAAATTATAGGGTGTGCCCCGGTCCCTGTCCTGCCCCCTTCTCTTTTGAGAGTAGCTGTGTATCTTTGGGATACAAACCCACACACACACACACACACACACACACGTCCCCACATTTGCGTATCTGCGGTCTGGCGTGGTCTTTAGCTTGTAGCCGAATCAAAGCATTTAATGGCGCTTTTAATCTTGTTAATCGCCCCCCCGCACTCACTACCACACTGCCACACTGAGATTCTCAGATAGTTTCGACCGTTTCTGCCACTTGCCACTTGCCGCTGCTTGTTGTTTATGTATCTTGGGAAGGGGAAGGAGCATGCCATGGATGGGCGTGGTCATGGCACAGAGTGGAGTGTGGAGTGGCATGGATTTTGTATGCACAGATAAATGGTTAAGTGAATTGTTGCATACTTGGAGGCGTCTTTAAAGCTTCTTTAACGCCAAAAGGAAAAAAAAAACTTCAGATAATTCCGCTTTGGAAATAAAACGGAATCATTTTTATCCACTTTAGCGTCCGTCAAGGACAATTTTGAC
Source organism: Drosophila obscura (assembly GCF_018151105.1). Taxonomy (NCBI): domain Eukaryota; kingdom Metazoa; phylum Arthropoda; class Insecta; order Diptera; family Drosophilidae; genus Drosophila; species Drosophila obscura. The sequence continues at coordinate 6,433,744 of NW_024542774.1, read as the reverse complement.
ATGTTCAAATCCCTTTTTTCCCCACCCCACTCCACACCACTCCACTCCACTCAGACAATGAATATTATTTCTTTATGCAAATTTTTGCCACACAGTTCCCTGCCACTTGTTGGGTTGGCTCTGTTCTGTTGTGGCAGCCACTCCCACCTCCCCGCTACCATCGTTTGGCTCCCATTTGCGTTATATTTTGTTGAGCAAGACAAATGATTTCCATTTAATTTATTTTCAGCGCTTCCTCGCCTCGCTCTTTTCTCCCTACAAAGTTTTCTTTTCATTTCTTGTGGCTCATGGCGGCAAAAGGATTTAGCTGAATAAATTATAGGTTGAAATTGTTACATCTTTTGCGGAGCGTGGGAGAGGGTGCGCGGGCAAACCACTATCTGTAGACAAGTGCAAAATTGAATAGAGGGGGGCGCACACAGCTGCTGACAAATGTTACCCCAAAGATTGTAGGAGCTGCAGAACGAGAGATACACACATCTATTGCTATTTTATTGCCTCCAAAGAAGAGATCTTGCCTTGGTCATGCCTTGAAGGCATGGCCTCCTCTTTAATACAGCAAAAGTTTTATTCTGTTGCGTCCAATCTTTTCGCCACTCTTTCGCTCTGCCTTAATTAGTTCCATTGCCCTTTTGGTTCATTGCTTTTGACCAGGTTCTCGTATTTGGGCAGCTTATGCAAACACGGAGCTGCTCCAGCTGCTACTCCACACGTGTGTGGATTTACCCTCCCATTTTAATCTCTCTCTCTCTCTCTGTGTTTGTGCTCACTGAAATTTCACACTTTGTCGCTTGGCATATGGTGGGGGCACGTAAGTGGAAGAGAGTAAAAGAGAGAGGTGGGGGTTGGCAACTGTAGCGATTACAAACGCGCCGACTTGTAAATGTTGGAGCTGCTGCTGGCTTTGGCACTGTCTATGGCTCCAGCTCTCGGCCTGGCCAACGAAAAAGAAAAAAAAAAAAAAAAACGCCCGACTCTGGGTACGGCATGGCATCGCGTGCCATTTTCGCGATAATGAAACCGAAAGGCAATGTGCACCAAAGCCAGTCGGCAATCCATGAGCTTCCAACTCTCGCGGATGCCTGCCAGCAGCAGTGGCAGACACTAGTCATTCGGGGCATTCTCGCAAACCGAAATCGAAGTGGAAATCACCTGTTTAACCAGCGGTTTCATATCACAAAAGTTTCAATTAAGAAATATTTCGTTTCGAAATTAATTTTTATGTTTAATGGGAACTAAATTTGTTAGGTAAAATACTTTTTCTTTTTTTGGTTTTATTTAAGTTCTAATCAAAAGAAACAAAATATAGTGATCGGAATCGGAATGGTAATCGCAAACGCAATCCGTTTTCCCTTTCAATCGAGCGACTAATCAACGGCGAATCCTTGGGATGCCTAAACGAAAGCAACCTCCTTTTTGGCGTGCTGCCTTTGCTGCCAGAAGAAGCCACCGATGCGTGTAACTTTTTCAATTAATTTGGCTAAGCTTGAGAGAAGTTCTGAGTTGAGTTCCCGATGCTGTTGCTCCACACTCCACACTCCACAATCCCTGCCACACTGCCAGCCACGCTCCACTGTTTACGGCTGAGTTATTTCAAAAATGTTTTTGCATATCAGATTGAGTCTGAAGCCTTGGCATGGAAGCTCCGGGGCGGCACTTAAACGCCTTCGTTTTTAATTTAATAAGAGCCTTCGCTGCAACGCAGCGACTGCTCTGCATCCCAAATGAATGTAGAGAGAGGAGAGAAAAAGAGACTAGAGACTCCGCGGAAAATGCTGCAAATGCACCTCCGACGACTGCTGCTGTGAATTCGCTGCATGTCAAATTTGAATTTAGCTGCATTTTTACAACTGTTGCAAAGAGTCTCGCTCTCTGTGTCTCTTGCTGCAGGCACCAGTGGCTGTGTGGCTGTGTGGCAGCAATCGCATGTGAGCCAAACAGTCAGACAGTTGGCAATTTGCATAAATTTAGATTAGTGACATCTGACGTGAGTCTCTGATATGCAGAGGCAAAGCTATACCAAAGGAATAGAGTGGGTTGCCGGCAATGTGTGCAATGCAGCATGGTTGCGTGACGGGGGCGGTGGCGGGCCAGGCAGTGGCATGCTGCAGAAGCAGCATTAAGTACGCAACTATGCAACGATTGCCACCTCCTAATACTCCGAGAAGATTAGACTTCTGTGAAGTGCCGTGACTCCCGTCTATGACAATGGAATATGGGGACTAGAGCCAGAAGCCTGAAGCCAGGAGCCTGCTTCTGTGTGAAAATCAACCGTTCATGTGGAAAATTAATCGCATGCTAGCTCATTATGAGCATTAGTCGACTGTTGGCTAATTGTTGTGGCTGTTGCTTGCAAGAGGAGGAACAGCAGCAGAACCCAAAGCTGCATGCCAAATTGAGTGCCATATTTCAATCAGTCGTGCAGCTCGCCTAAAGTTTAAACTTTGAGGAAAATTAGCAACAGAGCTCTGCATGTAGATAGAAGAGAACGAGAATTGAAGTATTCATTATGTTTTTTAAGGTATGTCCTGTGCGGTGTTTCAATCAAAATCTTAAATTAACAATTGGGGCTTCATTTTGTTCCAGCAAGTACGCAAACAGATCTGTGGCTCTTTCAGTGGATCCACGTTTTCGTGCCCCTTGGCCCAGTCATAGCCCAAAGCATAGGCGAACATATGCCCCTCGGCGCTGATGGCGCACTTGGTGATCGGCTGATCCATTGTGGTGCTTGTATATAGCTTCTGTTGCTTCTCCCGGTCCCAGAAGTGGTAGATGCCATCCGATCCACCCGTTGCCAGGGTCTGGTGCGTGGGATGGACCCGCACATCGTTCACCGCATAGACATCCATAATGGGGCCACCTTCAGAGACGTGGCATCGCAGGGCATAATCAGCGACAAATTGATTCTGGACTTTCATGACGTACATCATTCCACGGGTGGTCACGGCGGCCCAACCGGCGGGAACCCCAAAGCTGTTGTGGAAAATGGCCACTGAACGCACCTGCTGCGGGCTGCCGGGCAGAGTGGTCGTATTGGCTAAAACGGGGCCCTCGGTGAGGCAGTAAGTCACAATTGTCTGTGGGGCACAGGCCACCACGGCCATGGGGTAGCTGACATCGGCAGCATAGCAGCGTTCGGGCAGATCGATGCTCACCACGGGCGAGGGGGTGCGCAGATCCCAGAACTTGGCGGTCTTGTCCCAGGATCCGGTCATCAGGAGGGACGCATTGGGAGTGCTCAGCCAGTGGCAGGCCCGCACACCCGACGCATGGCTGCCCACCTTAGAGACGTGATTGGCCTGCAGGTCCCACTGGAACACCCCTCCGAGGGAGTCGCACGCGTAGATTCTGTTTCCCTCTCCGTTCCAGCTGACATCCAGTGGCGAAGCTGTCAGCTTCTGCAGACCCTTGGGTGTTGTGATTTCGCTGCTCGGCTCCACCTTCCAAATGCGGACAGTGTGATCCCAGCTGGCGGCACACAGGCCAATCCAAGGCACCGTCTTGGGACTGAATTCGAGCCCAGACACCGAATCGCTGGGTGGATCACAAGCCCTAAATATCTTTTTCGTACGATTTACTAACATTGTGGCTTTTGTATTTCCGCTACGTATTTAGTGTGTTGATGTATTAGATTTTTATAGAACTTCAAAAAACTTTTAAGATTAGGAGAGCACAACCTACTGCGTAGCATAGCATGGAATGTGGAAAGAAATGCGTCTAAATTGAAAGGTTTATTTAAATAAATGGGCCCTAATATGGTAATTATTTAATTTTCAGCTTTTTTACTATAAACAATGACAATATTTAACGAATTGGAGCAACATTTATGTGAATTAATTATTTAATTCATTTATGATTATTATTTAATTCCACAAGAATGAGAAATTCTGCAGTTATCTCAGTATTCAATAATACACCATTCATGGCTGCCCCTCACTACGGGAAAGCGAACCGAACCCATTGGCTGCTGTTTTACAGTAAACATATTTTTACTACTTTTATGTGCAAAGTAATACCGCCTCCTCCGACAAGAGGAGGGAGCAATGGTTTTCGGGTGCCAAGTCACACTTCGGAGTATATCCAGATACCCTGTACTCGAGCCTACATTTTAGCATTTTCTTTCATCTACGCGTCGTCTCGTTTGCAATTTTCCAAAATGTATTTCAACGGTACTTAGTACATGAGGTGTGTGGGTGTGTTTTTTTTTTTTCATGGATACGCCATGGCGGATGAGAATATTTAAAAGACGTGACCGGCCCGTACCAGTCAACGAACTGGACTACCCCTCCGGGGCTCTCCCTATCCATGGCTCGATGTCTGGAACAATCCTGTGGCTCCATCGTCCATTAGTGGCTGTGATCCACCTTGCCTGCCATGTTGCTATCGACGCCAGTCTTGCCGATGATCGGATGGTCTCTTGACAGGAGTAGCCGCCGTGTGTGTGTGTGTGTGTGTGTATGTGTGTGTGAGTGTGTGTCTGTTTATGTGTACCCCTCTTATTTTCCAACACTCTTGGGCCAGAGTTTATTGTCTTTCGGAGCATACTTTGAAATTTACCGAGTTGCTCGTGTAATGCCTCGCTATATTGAAATTAATTACAAACAAAGGATGCGCCAGCAACGTGCTCGTCGCCCGAAGGAGCACATACACACACTCGCTGGCTATCTCTTTATATTAGCCCACGTCTATCTCTTTCCATACTCTTTACCATCTGCTTTTATTTGGTGGAAGCTGTAGAAAAAAATGTTTCGCCGACGGCTTCTAATTTCTGATGTTTGTCTCTCGGCTTCAACGGAAAACGAGAGAGCGACAAATAACATTTTATGTTTCTATCGCTAGTTGCAGGCTTTAACAGTTGGTTTCCATATCTAGCCAGGATTAAATATAGAGTTTTTTCCATTCATACATACTAAATATCATCTGTCTGTCTGCCGGGGGAATGTCGGTAAAGATCATTGGCCGCAGCTACTTCTCCGCTAGTTCCTTGCTCCGGCGATAGAGCAACATTAACCGGTTGCTTGGAAATAGCGAAAAAGCAACTGGATCTATTGGTTCTATCTATTGGTTTTCTACAAATTCTCCCATTCATAAATGCAGGCGATTTTTTCTTCCTTAATGGTAACACTGGATTAAATGATCACTCTTTTTTTACCCGTACTCAAAAAAGAGTTAAGGGGTATAATACATTTGAAACTGAACAGGGATGAATGCAGAGACGGAAACGTTTCCGACCCCATGCTAAAGGGATGAACAAAAATTAACCCGTCTCATAGGAACGAAAAAAAGCCATCTGGCTGTCCGTCTAGCTCTGGGTTTTCCACCTCTTTTCACTTCTCAGAGCTATGCCAACCAAATCTTGTTTAATGGCAACACTGGACAACATTGACTTTATTATTTATTGTTCAATCTGTTTTTTACTCAATATTTGGAGCTAGGGAGCCCATGGCATGTCTGGAAACTTCGATGGCTAATTTTAAACTGACTGCTACTGTCTGAGGCGATTTAATGGGATCATAATTAATTAGCCAGAATGACGAAATTTATTTTCAGTTGCTATCCCCTCCCCCTCCAGCTAATGAACAACACAACTATTTTCCATCTCCTCAGACACTTCCCCGCCGTTCTCATGCTACGGGGATGAACAAAATTACCCGTCTCATAGAGATGTCGAAAAAAAAAGCCACTGTGGTTCATGCTACAGGTTTTCCATCTTAGATTTCACTTCTCCATGCCACAGATGTCTTGTTTAATGGCACACTGGACAACATTGACTTTATTATTTTTTTTTCAATCTGTAAATTTCAAAAAATTTGGAGCTAGGGAGCCCTGGCATGTCTGGAAACGTAAATAGCTAACTTTAAACTGACTTACTGTCCGGGGCGCATCTTAATGGTAACACTGGATTAAATGATCCTTTTTTTTTTTTATTTATGTTTAATATGGTATTCTCACTCACAAGAACCTGAACACAGGAAAGATGATTGGTCCCAGTTGCGTCTCTGCCGGTTCTATGCTTCGGGGATAGACAAAAATTAACCCGTATCATAGGACCCGTAGAGAAGCAACTGGGTTCTAGCTACGGGTTTTGCACTTATTTTCACTTCTGCATGCCACCGATGTCTTGTTTAATGGCCACACGGGACTACATTGACTTCATTATTTATTGTTCAATCTGTTTTTTACTCAATATTTACCGGTAGCTAGGGATGCCCAAGGCATGTCTGGAAACTTCGGATGGCTAATTTTAAACTGACTTACCTGTCCTGCGGGCGATTTCAATGGTAACACTGGATTAAATGATCACTTTTTTTTTATTTATGTTTAATATGGTATTCCATATCCACAAGAAACTGAACACGGGAAAGATGATCCACGCTCCCCTTCCGGTCTCATGCACGGGGATGAACAAAAATTAACCCGTCTCATAGATCGGAAAAAAAGCCATGGTGGACGAGAAAAGCCACTGGGTTCTTCTATCGGGTTTTCCACCTCCTCTCTCCATGCCACCAATGTCTGTTTTAATGGCAACACTGGACAACATTGACTTTATTATTTATTGTTCAATCTGTTTTTTACTCAATATTTGGAGCTAGGGAGCCCATGGCATGTCTGGAAACTTCGATGGCTAATTTTAAACTGACTTACTGTCCGGGGCGATTTAATGGTAACACTGGATTAAATGATCATTTTTTTTTTTATTTATGTTTAATATGGTATTCCTTCCACAATGAATGAACAAAAAACGGAAGAAGAGGTTGGTCCCCCGCTTCCCTTCCGGTCTCATGCTGGGGATGAACAAAAATTAACCCGTCTCATAGGATCGGAAAAAAAGCACTGGGTTCTAGCTACGGGTTTTCCACCTCTTTTCATTCTCCATGCCACCAATGTCGTGTCTTTTAATGGCCACACGGGACTACATTGACTTCATTATTTATTGTTCAATCTGTTTTTACTCAATATTTGGAGCTAGGGAGCCCATGGCATGTCTGGAAACCCTATGCAATTTAAACTGACTTACTGTCCGGGGGCGATTTAATGGTAACACTGGATTAAATGATCATTTTTTTTTTTTATTTATGTTTAATATGGTATTCTCTATCCACAAGAAACTGAACACGGGAAAGATGATTGGTCCCAGACGCTTCCCTTCCGGTCTCATGCTACGGGGATGAACAAAAATTAACCCGTATCATAGGATCAGAAAAAAAGCCACTGGGTTCTAGCTACGGGTTTTCCACCTCTTTTCACTTCTCCATGCCACCGATGTCTTGTTTAATGGCCACACGGGACAACATTGACTTCATTATTTATTGTTCAATCTGTTTTTTACTCAATATTTGGAGCTAGGGAGCCCATGGCATGTCTGGAAACCTCGGAGGCTAATTTTAAACTGACTTACTGTCCGGGGGCGATTTAATGGTAACACTGGATTAAATGATCATTTTTTTTTTTTTATTTATGTTTAATATGGTATTCTCTATCCACAAGAAACTGAACACGGGAAAGATGATTGGTCCCAGACGCTTCCCTTCCGGTCTCATGCTACGGGGATGAACAAAAATTAACCCGTATCATAGGATCAGAAAAAAAGCCACTGGGTTCTAGCTACGGGTTTTCCACCTCTTTTTCACTTCTCCATGCCACCGATTTCTGTTTTAATGGCAACACTGGACAACATTGACTTCATTATTTATTGTTCAATCTGTTTTTTACTCAATATTTGGAGCTAGGGAGCCCATGGCATGTCTGGAAACTTCGATGGCTAATTTTAAACTGACTTACTGTCCGGGGGCGATTTAATGGTAACACTGGATTAAATGATCATTTTTTTTTTTTTATTTATGTTTAATATGGTATTCTCTATCCACAAGAAACTGAACACGGGAAAGATGATTGGTCCAGACGCTTCCCTTCCGGTCAAGGGGATGAACAAAAATTAACCCGTCTCATCGGAAAAAAAGCCACTGGGTTCTAACTGGTTTCCCCCCTTTTTTTTTCTCCATGCCACCAATGTCTTTTTTAATGGCCACACTGGACTACATTGACTTTATTATTTATTGTTCAATCTGTTTTTTACTCAATAATTGGAGCTAGGGGAGCCCATGGCATGTCTCGGAAACTTCGATGGCTAATTTTAAACTGACTTACTGTCCGGGGGCGATTTAATGGTAACACTGGATTAAATGATCATTTTTTTTTTTTTATTTATGTTTAATATGGTATTCTCTATCCACAAGAAACTGAACACGGGAAAGATGATTGGTCCCAGACGCTTCCCTTCCGGTCTCATGCTACGGGGATGAACAAAAATTAACCCGTCTCATAGGATCGGAAAAAAAGCCACTGGGTTCTAGCTACGGGTTTTCCACCTCTTTTCACTTCTCCATGCCACCAATGTCTGTTTTAATGGCCACACGGGACTACATTGACTTCATTATTTATTGTTCAATCTGTTTTTTACTCAATATTTGGAGCTAGGGAGCCCATGGCATGTCTGGAAACTTCGATGGCTAATTTTAAACTGACTTACTGTCCGGGGGCGATTTAATGGTAACACTGGATTAAATGATCATTTTTTTTTTTTTATTTATGTTTAATATGGTATTCTCTATCCACAAGAAACTGAACACGGGAAAGATGATTGGTCCCAGACGCTTCCCTTCCGGTCTAATGCTACGGGGATGAACAAAAATTAACCCGTCTCATAGGATCGGAAAAAAAGCCACTGGGTTCTATCTACGGGTTTTCCACCTCTTTTCACTTCTCCATGCCACCAATGTCTTTTTTAATGGCCACACGGGACTACATTGACTTCATTATTTATTGTTCAATCTGTTTTTTACTCAATATTTGGAGCTAGGGAGCCCATGGCATGTCTGGAAACTTCGATGGCTAATTTTAAACTGACTTACTGTCCGGGGGCGATTTAATGGTAACACTGGATTAAATGATCACTTTTTTTTTTTATTTATGTTTAATATGGTATTCTCTATCCACAAGAAACTGAACACGGGAAAGATGATTGGTCCCAGACGCTTCCCTTCCGGTCTCATGCTACGGGGATGAACAAAAATTAACCCGTCTCATAGGAACGGAAAAAAAGCCACTGGGTTCTAGCTACGGGTTTTCCACCTCTTTTCACTTCTCCATGCCACCGATGTCTTGTTTAATGGCAACACTGGACAACATTGACTTTATTATTTATTGTTCAATCTGTTTTTTACTCAATATTTGGAGCTAGGGAGCCCATGGCATGTCTGGAAACTTCGATGGCTAATTTTAAACTGACTTACTGTCCGGGGGCGATTTAATGGTAACACTGGATTAAATGATCATTTTTTTTTTTTTATTTATGTTTAATATGGTATTCTCTATCCACAAGAAACTGAACACGGGAAAGATGATTGGTCCCAGACGCTTCCCTTCCGGTCTCATGCTACGGGGATGAACAAAAATTAACCCGTCTCATAGGATCGGAAAAAAAGCCACTGGGTTCTAGCTACGGGTTTTCCACCTCTTTTCACTTCTCCATGCCACCGATGTCTTGTTTAATGGCAACACTGGACAACATTGACTTCATTATTTATTGTTCAATCTGTTTTTTACTCAATATTTGGAGCTAGGGAGCCCATGGCATGTCTGGAAACTTCGATGGCTAATTTTAAACTGACTTACTTGGCCGATTTAATGGTAACACTGGATTAAATGATCATTTTTTTTTTTTATTTATGTTTAATAGGTATTCTCTATCCACAAGAAACTGAACACGGGAAAGATGATTGGTCCCAGACGCTTCCCTTCCGGTCTCATGCTACGGGGATGAACAAAAATTAACCCGTCTCATAGGACGGAAAAAAAGCCACTGGGTTCTAGCTACGGGTTTTCCACCTCTTTTCACTTCTCCATGCCACCAATGTCTGTTTTAATGGCCACACGGGACTACATTGACTTCATTATTTATTGTTCAATCTGTTTTTTACTCAATATTTGGAGCTAGGGAGCCCATGGCATTTCTGGAAACTTCATGGCTATTTTAAACTGCTTCTGATTAAACTTGATCATTTTTTTTTAAACTGACTTATGTCCACAAGCGAAATTTAATGTTGGCGTAACACTGGATTAAATGATCACTTTTTTTTTTTTATTCTATGGTTGGTTTAATTTGTTTTTCAGGGAGCCCAGCGGGATTTAACTGGGATACACGGGATTAAAGATGATTGGTTTCCAGAAACGCTTCCCTTCCGACGCTTCTCTTCCGGTCTCATGCTACGGGGATGAACAAAAATTAACCCGTCTCATAGGATCGGAAAAAAAAGCCACTGGGTTCTAGCTACGGGTTTTCCACCTCTTTTCACTTCTCCATGCCACCGATGTCTTGTTTAATGGCAGCACTGGACAACATTGACTTTATTATTTATTGTTCAATCTGTTTTTTACTCAATATTTGGAGCTAGGGAGCCCATGGCATGTCTGGAAACTTCGATGGCTAATTTTAAACTGACTTACTGTCCGGGGACGATTTAATGGTAACACTGGATTAAATGATCACTCTTTTTTTTTTTATTTATGTTTAATATGGTATTCTCTATCCACAAGAAACTGAACACGGGAAAGATGATTGGTCCCAGACGCTTCCCTTCCGGTCTCATGCTACGGGGATGAACAAAAATTAACCCGTCTCATAGGATCGGAAAAAAAGCCACTGGGTTCTAGCTACGGGTTTTCCACCTCTTTTCACTTCTCCATGCCACCGATGTCTTGTTTAATGGCAGCACTGGACAACATTGACTTTATTATTTATTGTTCAATCTGTTTTTTACTCAATATTTGGAGCTAGGGAGCCCATGGCATGTCTGGAAACTTCGATGGCTAATTTAAAACTGACTTACTGTCCGGGGGCGATTTAATGGTAACACTGGATTAAATGATCACTCTTTTTTTTTTTATTTATGTTTAATATGGTATTCTCTATCCACAAGAAACTGAACACGGGAAAGATGATTGGTCCCAGACGCTTCCCTTCCGGTCTCATGCTACGGGGATGAACAAAAATTAACCCGTCTCATAGGATCGGAAAAAAAGCCACTGGGTTCTAGCGGACGGGTTTTCCACCTCTTTTCACTTCTCCATGCCACCGATGTCTGTTTTAATGGCCACACGGGACTACATTGACTTCATTATTTATTGTTCAATCTGTTTTTTACTCAATATTTGGAGCTAGGGAGCCCATGGCATGTCTGGAAACTTCGATGGCTAATTTTAAACTGACTTACTGTCCGGGGGCGATTTAATGGTAACACTGGATTAAATGATCATTTTTTTTTTTTATTTATGTTTAATATGGTATCTCTTCCACAAGAAACTGAACACGGGAAAGATGATTGGTCCCAGACGCTTCCCTTCCGGTCTCATGCTACGGGGATGAACAAAAATTAACCCGTCTCATAGGATCGGAAAAAAAGCCACTGGGTTCTAGCTACGGGTTTTCCACCTCTTTTCACTTCTCCATGCCACCGATGTCTGTTTTAATGGCCACACGGGACTACATTGACTTCATTATTTATTGTTCAATCTGTTTTTTACTCAATATTTGGAGCTAGGGAGCCCATGGCATGTCTGGAAACCTCGGAGGCTAATTTTAAACTGACTTACTGTCCGGGGGCGATTTAATGGTAACACTGGATTAAATGATCATTTTTTTTTTTTTTTTGTTTTTTGTTAATATGGTATTTACTCATTCCACAAGAAACTGAACACGGGAAAGATGATTGGTCCAACGCTTCCCTTCCGGTCTCATGCTACGGGGATGAACAAAAATTAACCCGTCTCATAGGAACGGAAAAAAAGCCACTGGGTTCTAGCTACGGGTTTTCCACCTCTTTTCACTTCTCCATGCCACCGATGTCTTGTTTAATGGCAACACTGGACAACATTGACTTTATTATTTATTGTTCAATCTGTTTTTTACTCAATATTTGGAGCTAGGGAGCCCATGGCATGTCTGGAAACCTCGGAGGCTAATTTTAAACTGACTTACTGTCCGGGGGCGATTTAATGGTAACACTGGATTAAATGATCACTCTTTTTTTTTTTATTTATGTTTAATATGGTATTCTCTATCCACAAGAAACTGAACACGGGAAAGATGATTGGTCCCAGACGCTTCCCTTCCGGTCTCATGCTACGGGGATGAACAAAAATTAACCCGTCTCATAGGATCGGAAAAAAAAGCCACTGGGTTCTAGCTACGGGTTTTCCACCTCTTTTCACTTCTCCATGCCACCAATGTCTGTTTTAATGGCAACACTGGACAACATTGACTTTATTATTTATTGTTCAATCTGTTTTTTACTCAATATTTGGAGCTAGGGAGCCCATGGCATGTCTGGAAACCTCGGAGGCTAATTTTAAACTGACTTACTGTCCGGGGGCGATTTAATGGTAACACTGGATTAAATGATCACTCTTTTTTTTTTATTTATGTTTAATATGGTATTCTCTATCCACAAGAAACTGAACACGGGAAAGATGATTGGTCCCAGACGCTTCCCTTCCGGTCTCATGCTACGGGGATGAACAAAAATTAACCCGTCTCATAGGATCGGAAAAAAAGCCACTGGGTTCTAGCTACGGGTTTTCCACCTCTTTTCACTTCTCCATGCCACCAATGTCTGTTTTAATGGCCACACGGGACTACATTGACTTCATTATTTATTGTTCAATCTGTTTTTTACTCAATATTTGGAGCTAGGGAGCCCATGGCATGTCTGGAAACTTCGATGGCTAATTTTAAACTGCTCCCTTCTTGCAGGGGGCGATTTAATGGTAACACTGGATTAAATGATCACTTTTTTTTTTTTATTTATTTTTAATATGGTATTCTCTATCCACAAGAAACTGAACACGGGAAAGATGATTGGTCCCAGACGCTTCCCTTCCGGTTCCATGCTACGAGGATGAACAAAAATTAACCCGTCTCATAGGAACGGAAAAAAAGCCACTGGGTTCTAGCTACGGGTTTTCCACCTCTTTTCACTTCTCCATGCCACCGATGTCTTGTTTAATGGCAACACTGGACAACATTGACTTTATTATTTATTGTTCAATCTGTTTTTTACTCAATATTTGGAGCTAGGGAGCCCATGGCATGTCTGGAAACCTCGGAGGCTAATTTGAAACTGACTTACTGTCATCATTCGATGGCCTCTATTTATACTCAATCGCTGGCCAGCGGATGGGTGCAACTCCGGCAGATATCCTTTTGTTTGCGACAGGGCGACAGGGCCTATGTGTTTAATCTGCATTCTCATTGGTTGAAGGATGCATTTATGGCTGACCAAGCGTGCAATAAGCTGATCGAAATTGTGCCCAAAGTGAAGGTCTTGGGGACTGATGCATGGGGCTGCTTCCGTGCGATAACAAAGTGTACCCCAGAAGTTGGGTGGAACATCAATCGCTGGGCAGCGGATGGAAGCAGTCCTTGCTGTCAATTTTGAGCAAACGGTAGGGCTGCTGCATTCGCATGGCTTAGTAGATGCATTCATAGCTGTCAAAGCGTGAAATAGGCTGAACGAAAATATGGCAAAGATGCAGTTTCATGGGTGCAACTTCTGCAGATATCCTTTTGTTTGCGACAGGGCTACAGGGCCTATGCGTTTCTGCTGCATTCTCATTGGATGAAGGATGCATTTATGGCTGGCCAAGCATGCAATAAGCTAATCGAAAATGTGGCCAATGGGAAAGTCTTTGGGGACTGCTGCATGCTGCTGCTTCGGTGCGATAACAAAATGTTTAATTAATATGAACGAAGGAAACGGCGTACCCTAGAAGTTGGGTGGAACATCAATCGCTGGGCAGCGGATTGCTGACATTTTTGAGCTAACGAAAGGGCTGCTGCATTCGCATGGCATAAAGGATGCATTCATAGCTGTCAAAGCGTGTAATAGGCTGAACGAAAATGTGGCATGCTCTGGGTTCTGGGGGAATGCTGCATGTGGCTGCTTCCGTGCGATAACAAAGCAGAAATGTTGGCTGCGAGGTTAGAATGGGCCGAATCTGTGTAATTAACGTCAACGAAGGAAACGTCGTACCCAAGAAGTTGGTTGCCTACTCGAGGGGACAATGGCGCCCTTAAATACATTTTTATACTCGTACTCAAAGAGTTAAGGGGTATATTAGATTTGTGGTAAAAGTGGATGTGTACAACGCAGAGAAGGAAACGTTTTCGACCCCATTAAGTATATATATTCTTGATCAGCATCAATAGCCGAGTCGATATAGAAATTGCAGTCCGTCCGTCCGTCCGTGGCATCCATAATTTTAAATATACGATAAAACTGAAAGCGCAGTATCGTAGAGATCGGATTATTATTACAGCCAGAATAAAGAAAGAAATTCATTTTCAGTTGCTTCCCCCACCTCCTCCAGCATGAGACCACGCTACTCATTCTCTTAGCTATTCCCGGAATTTTATTTGCACAATTGAACAAACTCACGTTCCTTTCCTTTCGTTTCGTTTTGTTCTATTTCTCTGCTTAGGAATATATATTTTCAATTAGTTTTTGTTTTGGAAAGTAATTGATTTTCCCCTGTGCTTTGTGGGACTTTCCATTTAAGGTAAACAATAGAACAACCAGAAAGTCAATAAATATTTTGATTTCATTATTACACGGATACATGAATAAATGGAAAAGCATTTGCTTTGTTTTTCCCAATGTTTTGTGCAAAAAGGAAAACAAAATATTCTGGATTTCAACGATTATACCAATAAGGCAATTGTGGTAGCGTAGCCCATAAGTCAACAGATGCTCTTTCATATATTCCTATGGCGCATACATATGTAAATATCATAGTCTTTAGTCTATAAATCTTAAACCTAAAGAATCATTTAAAAATGTTGTGTTGAAAATTCTGAAAATCTATCTAGTATCTGATATCTGTTAGAAATCATGACATCCTCTTTAAGGGTACATAGAAATCCCGACACAGACAATATGTTTATACGCCCACCACATATTTGAATTCCATAAATACTAAAATTTTCACACGAATTTTTCAATGCGGAAAATCATAAAATTTCAATTATCATTAGCTGGCAAATGTTTTTCCCTTCCTTTGACTTTTTTTGTGGGAAAATAGTACATACTATAATATTTATGAAGTGTAAATAAGATCGGACTGAATTATGATGTGCATTTGGGAATTTAATTATCAAACTTTTTGTTTTGTTTTTCTTTAAAAATAAACGGAAAAAAGGGAGAGAATTGGCAAAAAAAAGGGTAAAATTATTTTGAAACAAAACAACTAAACTAAAAATGAAACAACTCGCGCATTGCACAAGGCAGGGTGTGTGCGAGCGAGAAAGAGAGGAGGAGGGGAAGCAACTGAAAATTCATTTATTGCTTTCTTATCGCACGGAAGCAGCCCCATGCAGCACTCCCCCAGAACCAAACAGAGCTTAGATATGAAACTGCATCTTTGCCCCATTTTCGTTCAGCCTTTTACACGCTTTGACAGCTATGAATGCATCTACTAAGCCATGCGAATGCAGCAGCCCCACCCTATCGTTAGCTCAAAAATGTCAGCAAGGACTGCTTCCATCCGCTGCCCAGCGATTGATGTTCCACCCAACTTCTAGGGTACGCCGTTTTCCTAGTTCATTTTAATTAAACACTTTGTTATCGCACGGAAGCAGCCCCATGCATCAGTCCCCAATACCTTCACTTTGGGCACAATTTCGATTGGCTTATTGCACGCTTGGCCAGCCATAAATGCATCCTTCATCCAATTAGAATGCAGCAGAAACGCATAGGCCCTGTCGCCCTGTCGCAAACAAAAGGATATCTGCAGGAGCTGCACCCATCCGCTGGCCAGTGGATATATATGCCTAAGCAGAGAAACAGAACAAAACGAAACCAAACCAAAGGAAAGGAACGTGAGTTTGTTAAATTGTGCAAATAAAATACCGGGAAAAGCAAATTAAATTTTCCCTTTTCTAACAGAATTTTCTCCCCATTTTTCCTCCTTTAGCAGAAAGATAATTGCATAAGCACAAATTAAATGCACGCGTTTTGCCCAACTTTGAAGAAGTTCAACAACAAAACATGGCTCTAAAAATTAAGGGAGAACGGACCCTATCCCACGATACCAAACCCCACACAAAATTTTGCGAATCAACAATGAACATGTGAGAAACACAATTTGCGCATATTTACACATCACAAATATGAGACAAGACAAGACAATTACAATTTTCCTTCAAGTAAATTATGAGATGAATTTTCCCTTAAATTTTGTTTCTTTCAACTCAAACAAGAGTCATGCCTCTTTTATAAGCAAACATTTAGCACAAAATTGTATTTTGGCTCAGATAGCAGAGGATGGGAGGGAATATCGCAGGCATTTATCACTCTTCTTTTCCTTCTTCGTTTTGGCTTTTTGTTAGGCTGTTGTTGATGTCTAGCTCTTTGTTGGATTCCCTACGATGTCTAGCCTGTGATGCTAATGAAATTTAAGCCGTTTATGGCGAGAAAGATACAGACAAAGTATAAAGATACGATGGAAGGACAGTCAGCAGGCGATGGCAAGCGACAACTAAAACAAAACATTCGATTCAATTTGATGCTGCAACAACAGAGAAAAAAAAGCAGTGGCTGCACAGACTGAAAGCAATCTATTAGTGATGCGATTGGTATGGGCAGAGTTATGCTAATAACTCTAGAACATCTCAGAACAATTTTTAAAGAATTGTATTGTGTAGCTACAATTTTTAACACAACAATTTCCTACTACTACTAATATTTTATCATATTTTCTTTCTTATTTCAGTTGAGGTTGCGTCGCAGATTTAACATTCAACAATTGTGAGTATTCGATTTCGACTTTGATGGGAAATACTTTGCACTTTGAACTTGTTCTAGAGGCTTCTTATTCTAGAGTTCATTTAAGTTTAAATCCTTTTATTTCAATCCATTAATTCCATTTCCTATTCAATTCCATTTTATTTTAAATCCTGTAGGCCCATTCCTTTCCATTCCAACCATCACGCTGCCATCTCTAGGCACAAAATTCAATGGTGTCAAGCGGTTGCCGGAGAAGGGCGGAGCTGCGGTTGAAATTAAAAAGGAATTTAACCAAATTGCTATTGAAGCCGCGTGAAAAAGGGAATGGGTAAGGGGTCAGTGAGAGGGGAGTGGAGAAGCGAAGCGTTTTCGTGGCTTTTGCTTTTGCGGTTTATTTGGGCAAAGTGCCAAGCCCCAGGCCAAAACGGGACGTGGAACAGGACACAGAGACAGAGGGAGTGGGAGAGGGAATGAGAGAGTTGACCAAACAGTGGCTTCCTCAATCAGTAGGCAACAGTGCGATGGGAGGGGCTCTCTCTCGTCGTCTGGTGTGGTCGGGCGACATTTTAATTGGGTTAGCAACGTCAACGGTCTCTGTCCATTGCACTCGATCATTGGCAATGAAGTGGGCGTGTAGACGCCAGTTCCTCACACTAACAATCCCCCCTCACCTCACACTACTCCTCACCCTTGCATTACGTACTACCATAGGCTCCAATGTAATCGATTTACATGTGCGTTCCTCTTCCCTTTCCTTTGGAATACTTTCCATCTATTCCACCAATACTTTCAACCCGTCAAATTAAATGCTTTAGCGGGGGCGTGGCTACTCCGCCTTCTCATCTGATGGATATTGTTGTTTGTCCTGTGCTGTGGCCAGCATCGATTGTTGCTTATCGACTTCACCTGTATTTGCCACCTACCGTAATACGCGCCTACTATTCCGCGTACTCCTACTTCATATGGGAAACACTTTCAGATCGACTTTGTTTTCTTTTTGCTTCATTTGGGAGAATAATTCATTTAATTTATGAATAAGGGAGATAGGTTTTCCGTTGAAATTGACGTAAGCGCTTAAAATACGAAAATATGTTCGATTTTAAAATAATCTTCTGGCATATAAAATAAGTTGTTTTTACACACTTTCAATATCCTGTTTGGCTCTTCGCCTCTCTCTTTCTGCCCTTGATTTTTCTGAGTAATTATCATGTTGTCAGATAATTTTCACGCAGATTGTTAAGTCGCTTTTGAAAAAACATTTCGCACAAGTTCAGGGAAAACTTTGCTCCAATAGGGCCGCCCTCACCATTATTGTCGGCCTGCAGAACCCACGTGCAAGGTTCCTCCTCGAGGCCGTCCCCGTAAGTGCTATTATTTGTTTTTTGGTAAATGCAACAAATGCCATTCCACATCAACGGGAAAACACGCGCACACCCCCCAACAAGAACTATGTGTGTGTGTGTTTCATCCATAGACACCCGCAGAACCACAATGACAACAAAAAAATTTCAATAGCTGCCAGGGCGCAGGACACACAACACGGAATCCTGCAGGTCCAGGCATGGCATCATAATTAATTCATATTTAAATTTCCTTTTGGCGCATTTTCCCACGCGCCATTTTACATAAACTGTGGACCGTGAAGGTGCGCTGCGGTGTGCGGAATATCACGCCCACATGTGTGGCAGGAACCCCTCGCTCATCTATTGCGTTGGATAGAGGATCCAGCATAATAAACTGTTTAAATATTTAGTTGAAACGAGTTTTTAATACTTGTTTTTGCGCATTTAACAGCTGGCTGAGCGGTCAACGCAAAGGCGAAGGGATTAAGGGGAGGCGGCTAAAAGTCTCCAAAATGATGAGAAAAGTATAGATAGAGAGAGAGAGAGATATATATATATATATAAGGAAACAACAAGGGAAGCTTCTGGAGTCGACTTTCGGATAATTACAGACGCTGGCTATGGACCACCAAACGATCCCTTAATGGGGCGAAAAGAAAAGGAGGTGCAGTTGGTGCCCTGGACCGCTTATTAATTTATAATTACTTCATAAAGCGGTTCGCCTTTTTTTCGGTTTACTTATGAAGGAAGGAGGAAAGGGGAAGGAAAGTCATAAATTAATCTACAAATAACTAGGAAAATCAACTTAAATTATAAATATAATACTTGTACATGAAATTCATGGAGGATAAGGTCTTTTTTATTGGAATTTAAATTTACATATTTTCAAGTTTCTCTTGTCTTTGATTGTTCCATTAAATAATATTTCAGACGGGAACTTATTTTCAGTATATGCAAAAAATAATTTTACTCTCTTCAGCATTTCGTTTTTACTCTCTTCTGCTCTTGGTTTTCCATTTTGTGTTCACTGCCCAATTGCTGAAGCAGAAAAAGCCCGAAACTGAAACCATCAGAATTGCCTTCGACTGTAAGATACGCCCTAAAGAGAAACATTCTTTATGTATGTACTACAAGTTGTGCTAAGTACAGGTAGACAGCGGAAATGTACATATCAATTTACATTCTAATTCTGATGCATACATTTTCACACTTGGAATAATACGTATACGTTAGTAATCTCCACCATTACAGGGTAGACAAAGCCATATTCAACATTTACATGTATTTCCTTGCGCAATTGATATAGAAGACAGTGGACAGGGGGTTTCAGGGGAGGACCGCCTGTCATTTGGCTGAGTGCTGGGGCATGCGATCTCCTGCAGCATCCAATGCATGGACTAGGTGCGAAATGTGGCACGCATCGTGTGTCTGAAACCTGTCTAGACACAGTCGGAGTCGCAGTCCCCTGTAGCCTAATGCATTTTCTTTACATATTTATGATCTGCGTAGACGAACAGCTGCCCGTTTGACCCTGCGGCCACAATTTCCACTAATAAATTACAAATTGCATAAGCAGTGAAGCCGTGGGCTAAAGAGAAACTAATTTCTCTATCAAAAGGGAGGTCCATCTACATATCGCTTTTCCTGGTTAAAATATAACTTAAGCTCAATTAAATTGAGAGGAAATTTTGTTCATAAGATATAAAGGTGTTATTTTAGAACAGTGACTGCAACTATGAATCATATTCACTTTAAATATAATTGCAGAAATTATAATTACGGCTTATTTTTAATCAACTATAAATGGATTTATCTTTAGATATTTTTCCATAATCATTATTAAAAGTTGTATCTTGATATATTTCTTTGATTATTTCAAACCTTTCTTATATATTTTATCTTGATATTTCTTTGGGTATATGTACTATATTATTTGTATTTATATTGTGTATCGAATCCCATTTGTATTCATTCTTCTTTATGTTCTCTGATATAAAAAAAAATATATAAAACAAATTAAAAAAAAAAAACTATATAAGCTTGTGAATTCTTTGTTGAATTAATTCTGAAGGAATAATGATATATGAGATATAATATAATGCCACAGCACCAAAGAGATGCATAGTATTACGGCTCTCTGTTTGTTTTGGAATTCATCTCGAAGTTTTTGCAACTCCCTAAAACTACCAATATTAATTATATTATGAAGCTACATTCTACATACAAATATCTTGCGCCGAAAAGTTGCCCAAACAACCGCCAATCAGTCAAGTCAAGTCAGCCAGACAGACAGTCGCTCCTTCCATCAGCGTTCCATGCCATGCCATCCAGATGCAACTCCCGGCTGTGGCCCTGGTCGTGGTCCTGGCCTCGGTCTTCTAACTGGGTCGAGTGCGGTGGGTGTTGGGTGTTTAGCTTAAAATGCTTTTGGGTTTACGTAAAATGCATTTCGCCAGCAAATGACGCGTGCCTTTGACTGACAGCCATTGTAGTGGCTATGGCTGCTGTTGTTGCGGCGGCAAGGATGCGGATGCGGATGAGTATACGTATACGGATGAGAATGGTGATGCTGATGGCTTGCTGGCTGTGTGGCATTCTAACTGACAGCCGACAAAACCCTAATTGAAATGGAGCTGAAGAATGGAGCCACTGGCAGTGTAATTAAAAGAAAATGAACAATGGAAAAACATATTTGGAAAGCTAAAATTAAATGAGCTGTTGATAAATGCCCTATTCTTGGGTGGGTAAGCGTTGTGCGTCTCACCTATGTTTGGGGAATCTTCGACAGAAAAACTTATGCGCTAGGCACTGCCAACGTTCATGTTGATGGACGCCTTAAAGGTTGCCAAGCAGTACTCGGATATTTCGTCTGCCGAAACGCTTACGTCCCAGGAGCTGCCGTCCGGACTCTGCTTACACTTGATCACCTGCCGTTCATCGGAGAGAAGGCTAAGGGAGCTGGGATATTCGATGAGGACAATAGTGCCATGGCTCTGGGCGATTTCCACAATGCGTTGCAAGTAGCGCATGCAGACCCATTTCTGGAAGTGTGTAAACCATTAGTGATTGTGAGGGATGTGTGTAGGAGGATCTTACAGGATCTGTGGATTTACGGGCATAGATATCGTTCATGTAGGAAGCAGTAACAAACTGCCAGCTCACGAAATCTGCCAGCTATAAGGGATAAATAATGATTCGATTAACAGAAATGGGAAAAGAACCCAAATGCAAACCTTTTTCAAATGGCTGATGATCAGCACTGACTGATTGGCCCTGCGGCTCAGCGCCAATTGGAAGGATATCATGAGCAAGTCCTGGATATTGTGCTCCGATTGGCTCCAGTAAATGTTCCTGTCATCGCCAGTCATTCGGATGGATGTGCGCACATTACGCAAATCAAAATCGAGTTCCTGCCGAAGCAAAAATAATTAAAATTGTAGGAAATACTTAGTGGAAATTATACCCATTTACCGCCTCTGGCAGAGTCTGAAGGCCTTGCTGGCTTGGCACCAGGAACCACACAGTGTACTTATTCATGGTTATGTACTCAAATATGCGGCGCACATGGTCGAAGACTTGCAAGACGAATTCACGCTCCGAACGGCGCACAGCCTCGTTGAGGGTCATACAGGATTTGGCCATTTTGCATAAGACATCCTCCTCCTCCAGATCCTGGCGTTCGAAGAGCTTGGCAAAGGTTTCGAATGGATTTTCAGGCGTCCTAAAAAGGAATCGAAAATGTAGCAGGCACATTAAATGAATTTCATACGATGCGAGACCCACTGGAAGTTTTTGTAGCTATTGGCGTCTGCCTGGATGATCTGCAGCCAATTGCCGGCACACTTATGCTGCAGATCCCACAGATGGATGGCCGAGTACTGGGCCTCCTCAAAGAACAGGCCGTGGAACTCTTCCAAACGGCATTTGCGACTCTGGCCGCCATTCACCGCATAGCTCACCCACTCCAGCGATGTGGGAGTGAAGCGTCGCTGGACGGTCACCTCCTTTTTGTTTACGAGGTTTTTGCTTCGATTGCGTGCAGCGCGGCGCAGTCTCTGCTCCTCGAGACGCAGTGATGCCTGCTGTGAGGTGGACGGACTCATGTCCAAGTCGCTTTCGGTGTCCTCCTCGTCCTCCTGAGTCTGTGGCACACCAATGCGCGACATCTGGAAGCACAGGGACACGCTGCCGTGTCCCACCTTCAGCAGCGGCACCTGCTTCAAGCTCTCCGCGTCCGGAAAGGACATAGTGCACAATAGCTGTATGGCCTGGGCCACAGGTGTCGCGGCGACAATGGTGCCGGCAGCCTGCTGCTCCTCCGCATTCGCAACGCTGTAGAGCAGCACATGAACGTTGTCCGATTCGGGGAACGACACGCTCACATCTTTGCAGCCCAGGCAGTCTTTCATGTTCAGCTTCGGGGAGGCACAATCGTAAGATATTATTCGAGGGGCAGTACGTACTCCCACTTACCGATAGAAAGCGCAGGGCATTATTGTCGTTACCCTCGGCCATGTTCTAATGCAGAAATCAAACAAAAATTGCAGCAAAATAATCACAAGAACAACTTTAAGCACGAGCTTCAATCCAACGTGCTTATCGATAGTACTTCGAGTGCCTATCGATACTTTCGAGATTTGCTTGTAGTGTGGTAAAGCGGGGTCTGCCGTGTTTATTGCGCATGTGTGATATTTACCTATGATCGATCTTTCTCCCTCCTACTGCTGCTTCTTTCTCTATTTCTACTTATTTTTCCCATTCTGCTTTCTGCTGCTTCTTGTTCCGCGTTTTACCTTTTTAGGTTATGAATCAGATCAGCAAAGAATCAGCATGATAACGAATGGTAAGCGGGGTAAGTGAACCATTAAATTGGCTTTTCAGACTAACACATAAAGTTGGGATTAACGGCATTCCAAGTGCCATCAAAACTGGTCTGGTCTGGTCTCCTCTCCCCTCCTTTGGTTCACCTTTCGCCTTGAAATTCCCAATCACACAAGCACCGAAAAAAAGCAACAATTAGTCCAAAATTCGCCATAAAAATGGAGGCAACTTTTTGTTGTTGTTGTTAAAAACAAAACCAGACAAAATGTGATTTTCTTTTAATTTTTACGACACTGTCCGCAGACTTTTTCGACCGAGTTTTTTTTTATGACTCGTCGAAAAGGGAAGGGAATGAAAAGAGGAAAGCAAAGGCAATATGAATATGAAGAGAATGAGTGAAGCAGAAGGAGAAAAGGGGAACATTTTCTTATCGCTGCTTTTGATGATGTCCCTTCTCGTGCCTCTCCTCTCCCATGCCATTTTCACATTGCTGGTACTTTTTCTCTTTTCATTACTGATTTTTATGCATTTTTTTTTTGCATTTTTAATGATGATTGCCATTTTTTGTAGCTGTTGTAATGCATTTTGGTCGGTTCTTTCTGGGGATTTATGATCTCTGATTCGGGACCGGACCACACGTAACGTCACGTCACGTCACACATTTAATGGCGATTTAATAACCGAAATGATCGCCAAATATATTATGGATGATCAGTGCGTAAGAGCCAGTGTTTAAGCCTAATGTGGAATACATACATACATACATACATACATAGATGTGCAAAATGTCTGGCAGGCAGAGATTCTCTGGCAGCTCGTAAAGCTAACGAAATTATGGCAATTTAACGGACGATTGCGATCCATCCGGGAATCCATGGTCCATGGAAATGGCCAGCAATTAGATGGCAGCCACAGAACAGCCTTGGGGCCAGAGGCGGGCAGAGCTCTGGTGCAAGAGCTCTTCCCCGACCTGTGTCCTGTGTCCGATCCAGTAGTCGTTGAGACTTTTATCGCTTACATAAATTTCCACAGATAAAAGCGCGAAGAAATGCACTGAGCTCCCATGCTCCATGCTCGATGGCTGGTTGCATGTCCCCACAAACACACACAGATCGGCGAAGGAGCCTTGGGGGGAATGTCCAGAAATTATAGCAATTTGCTTGTCAAATTGTTGCCGACTTGCCCAATAAATCGTGGGCTTTATGGGCACCGCATTGGCGTCGCCCGGTGATCGCGATAGAGTTGTTTTAGAAATAAATTCCCCCAAAAGGTGTACTCCCTCCCTCCAGCCTGAAGAGGGGGGCTCCTCCTGGCTCTGGCTCTGGCTCTGACTCTCTTTAGTGGTTCGTAAACTTGTAAAATGTGCAATTTTGTCGGCCGGCTTTTACTTAAGTCGATCGCATTCGTTGTTCGCTTTATTTCTTTTGCTAATTTAATGGTCCTTTACCATCGAACGGGGACGACCAATTGAATAGTTGAAAGGAGGTTCGTGTCTGTGTGGTATCCACGGATCGCAGTTACGATACAAACTGATTGAAATATAGTTATTGTGATTTACGATGCGATGCAATGCCATGCGGTGGAAGGTAATTTGCAATGTTTATGGAATGTTGATGATGGTAGGTAGCCTTTGTGGAAAGCTTCCTAGCAAATGGAACAGTTTTCATGAAGAAATTTTCTCAATAATTCTAACCAGAAATATTGTAGTTTCTTGTTGTGTATTGATCCGATTTACCATTAATGGAATGCTTTCCAATTGCAGCAAAGGATTCCCCCTCGATGTAATACCACCAAAGTATGCAGCGTGCAGCCCCATTATGCCAGGGAACCATTAGCATGCAACCATCTAACCATACTCTACCGGCCCCGCTGCTGCTGCTGGCTGCCATTCCGAGCCGTGCATTCCATTCGGAATTCTGGTGAATATTGGCCATGCCTCGCATCTGCAATTACCAACATTTTTATTGTCTCGCTGTTGTGTGGCAAGGCCAGCACCTGCTGCTGTAGCTGCTGCTGCTGTTGCCTCTTCACGTGGCTCCTGCTTCCTGGTTGGCCATGCCAAAAGCTCTTCCTCCTCCCACTGTGGGGCATGCCAGAAGCTCCTCCAAGCTGCCGAATCTCTCTGGCTCGTAATTCGAAATGTTTACGGTACATTTAATTTCATTTGGATTATTACAATATGCTTTAGGAGGAGCCTCGGTTCGACTGTTTTGTTGGGACTTCATCCCATCCCATCTCCCTCAGCTCTCTCCCTCCCTGCCACTCTCTATGCTCCATTTGCCAAGCCAAACAATGAGACATGAAAGGGACGGGGGGTGGATGGAGCGGGGCGCACTCGTATGCCCGTGCTACCGCTCGGGGCAGGTGTACCGTACAGCATGCGGACATATTTCATTGTTGTTGCCCAAAGTGTAATTGCGAATTCCAGACAAATGTGAAATTTGAATTTACAAGTTTAACTTTTCTTGTGGAATCATTTGTTTGGATGGCAACTTTCTCTCCCTCTCTCTCTCTCTCTTTGGCTGTGCTGTGGCAGTGGCTGCTGCTCCTTTTGTGTGCTTCTACAACTCAAGTGTGTGCAGTTGGCAATTCTCGACTTAGTTCATTTGTTCCATTTCAACGCTTGCCTACCAGGGGATGTGGGTGGGCGGTTAGGAAAGGGGAGGGGAGAGGAGGAAGGATGCTTGCATCTTACATCTTGCCGGAGCGCATAAACAAATGTACTCGTGTCCTTGGGGGGGTGGCTGGCTCTCCTTCGATTGTGCCAGCAGCTCACACTGAAACTCTCAATATCAAAGTTATGTTCGTTTCGTCGTAGCAGCACACAATAGCAAACACTGCCATATTTCCGGCATTTGTATACCCTGGTATTTGCAGGGTGTAGAAAAGGGTATATGGTATCTGGGGAAATATGATAACTGACAGATGAAATTACTTGGAAAAGCAGAAAAGGCACTGCCAATGCCACCATGCCTCATCAGCTTGTTTCTCATGCTCTGTAGCACTCTTACATTTTGCTTACTATCCACAGCATGGATAGTGTACTGTAAGGATAGCAATCTCCTATGCCGTAGAGCCCTGGAGCCGTAGTGGATATCTTCAAGTCGGAATTCTCTCAATCCCTACAATCGTTTTTGGTCTGTGTATTCTGGCTGTGTGCCTTACATCTTCTTCTGCTTTGTTATTGCAACATCAGCGAGTCCTCATCTCCTTCTGCTTTTTGGATGCGCGTGGCATTTTCGAGTCGTTGTTGCAGGGATTTTGGCTCCTAAGATTCCACATACTGCCAGCGAGCACTGTACCACAAAATTTGGCTGAAGTTTGCCATCAAGTGAGTGGGCGGGCGTTCCCGTTGCTGTGGGGATTGCCTGCCTGCCTGCCTGCCTTGCTTGTGTATCCTTTTTGCACTCGTCGCATTCGCCGCATTCTTGTGTTTGGCTTTTGTACATTTGCTTGGCTTTTTGTGAGTAAGCTCCATGGGGAAGCTCCGCCACTGGGTGCTCCTTTTGTGCTCGAGCGTTGTGCCGAAAAAAAGTTGCATTTCACGTCTTGTTGGACATCGGACTAGCAATCGCAAATGCTCTCGGCTTGGGTGGAACGGGGTCCTCTGTTCTGTGGCTGGGTGGCTAAGGGGCTGGGTCGGATGGGTGGCTGGTGCTGTTCTCTTCTGGGTCTCAAGGAGTCTCTCAATTCTTCCGTTTTGCTTGGCTTCATCATATTTTCCACCTAGTGCTCTTCAGGCGGCAGAAGTGTAGCCAAAGTGGTGCGTTCCGGTTTGCCACATAAAACAGAGTGCCACGCCTGCAGCGCCTATACGCACACACGCGCA
Source organism: Drosophila obscura (assembly GCF_018151105.1). Lineage (NCBI taxonomy): Eukaryota > Metazoa > Arthropoda > Insecta > Diptera > Drosophilidae > Drosophila > Drosophila obscura. The sequence continues at coordinate 6,406,910 of NW_024542774.1, read as the reverse complement.
CACACACATGCACACACAAATACAATTAGAGACTTGGTTTGTTGGTTCAACTTGTTTGCTTACATTCAACTTTATTTCACTTCTGCTGCGATAGTTCCTTTCTTCCAGCTTTACAGCTGCCCGCCTGCCACCCTGCTGCACCTCCCCCCTGCCCACTGCTGGTCCACATTCAGATGTGCACAGTTTTTGGCCAACTTCTGCTTCTGCTTCTGCTTCTCGTTGGAGTCGGAGTCGGAGTCGGAGTTGTAGTCATCGTCATTGTGTCTTTTGTGGATGCATGTGGCATGCCATAGTCCCGGCTGAGGGTGGGGAGACGCCTTAACTTAATTCAGCTCGGATTTCTATGCATCTCTCTTTGCGATGGTAAATTCTACAAGTGCTCGTATTCGTGCTCGTATGTTTGCTTAAATGTTGTATAATTCACTGATTTCTCTGTGGCTTTATGCCATTGTTGAATTTTTGTTGCTGCTGCTTCTGGTGCTGTTGCTGCTGCTTCTGGTTCTGTTGCTGCTGCTGCTGCGGCAAGACTTTTGTTATTAAGCATGTTGCATATAAGGCTTTGTTCATTTGGCAATCCTTTGCGGCAAACCCTTGAGTGAAAGTCTTAAATTGAATAATTAGTGAGATTGCAAATGAATAGAGATGGAGACTGCTACAGAATGGAGTGAGATTGTAAGCTGCTTTAAATAAATGGCAAACACAGGTAAAAGCTGTGTGTGATTTCTGGGAACTACTTCTTCTAACAGTGAAGGTACATGGAAGGATCTACAGTTTATTTGTATTTGATTTGTATACCATTTACACTATACTACGATGCAAAAACATCTTTAAGTAACTGCATATCTGTAAATCTGCCAATTATGTACAAATTATGTGCTTATGAAAGCATATAAACACTAACAGATGAGCATTTCTCGTTAATCTTCTTGCCCAAAAGTTGCCCAAAAGCCCAAAAGTAGTTTTATTGCTCTTTTCAAGAAATTTTCCATTCGTTTCAAAGCGAAAAAGAGTTCAGTTCAGTTGCCTTTTCGTGTTCCGCATGAACTAGCACTAGATCCCCAACGGATCCCAGATCTGCTCCAGTTCTTCAGTTAATGGCAATAAAATAACCCAAAACACATTGCCCCAAACCCTCAAGTGGCAGTACCAGTACCAAGTCCCATTTCCCACATTCCATGTCCAGTCAGTCGCCGAAAGAAACGTAAGGAGACCAGCACAGCTCCATAAGGCACATGGAACATGGGAACATGGAATGAACATTGTAAATTGTTGTCCGAAAATTTATTGGCAGCACTTATCAGATTCACTCATAAATCTGCTGAAAAAAGCCCCCGTCTCCCAAATCCCTCTCTCTCTCTCTCATCCGCTCTCGCTCGCTTGCCGGCTCTCTGGAAGGAAGGAGCGAAGGCCAATGGCCAAATGCGTGGGTGAACACTGCTGTCTCTTTTTTTGGATGGGTGGCATGTGCGAGACATTTATTTGCATGCTCTTTCTCTCTCACTCGCCATATCTCTCTCTCTCTCTCTCTCTCTCTCTCCCCTCTCTCTCGCTCTTTGTGGTGCTCCATTTCGGTCGCACAATCCACAAATGAACATGACATTTTTACAAGCCCAAACATGTGTACACATGGGCCCTGAATGTGTGCCCCCCAAACCACTCGAACCACTCGAAATTAATAGCCAGCAAAGCAGCAGGCAAATGTAAGCTCATTGGATGTCCATACCAACAGACTGACAGACCGACAGACAGACAGTGTGGGCAAACGGAAAGACAAAGAGGGGGGCAACACACGAACGTACAGTTATGGACGTGGCCAAAAAAGTCAAACATTTGAACAGTAAAGCAGGTCCACAGTCGCTCCCGCCCCCGAGAGAGAGCGAGAGAGAGAGAGAGAGAGAAAGCGAACAGGTTGGCATTTTATGCATCCATAAATTTAATTACTCAAAGGCTCCAAAATGTGCAAAACAAAAAGCCATTAGCCATGGCATCAGCCATAGCGAGGACACACCTAGCCTCATCCTACCATACCATACCAGTGCTCCATGTGGACATCAGGACATGGTTGGCTGGACGGGGGCGGGGGGCGGTGCCTGGTTCGATAATCTGGGCCAAGTGATGTGCATATGTCGAGTATGCACAATCAAGTTGCAGCAGGTTCTTTTCATTGACAGCAGACGAGTCTATAAAGGCCCAAGGAGGAGTGGAAAAATCATGACAAAACATTTGCCCAACGAGTTTTCCTTTTCTTTGTTTCCTTGTTGTCTCGTTTTTAGTTTCCTGGTTTTTTTTTTTTTTTGGTTTGGTTTGGTTCGGTTTTGGTTCCACTTGAATGAGAATGACGAGAGGACGTCATGACGATGATGAAGTTATCAGCAAAAACAAGCCAAAAGTTGGCACAGTTTCAAAAAGTTGGCCCACATTCAAAACAGAACAGAGCAGGACTCAGAGAGAGAGCGAGATGCAGGATCACAGGGGCCACAGGGAACTATTGGACGCCTAACAATCCGAAAAGCAGTCGGCAAATTCTTGCTCAGAGACACAGGGGAGGAGACATTCCCAAATATAGAAGGACAACAAGACTTCCCTGTCCTGGACCCTCTGTCAATATTGGGGAGAGTCACAGTGCAACAACATTTGACAAATGCAACAAACGACAAGTTAAAACTCGTCTTCATTGTGCTAACTCGAGGCAGGGAACGAGTGTGGTAGATGCCACATGAAGTATGTACGTGTATGCACATATTGTATGTATGTATATAAATGCCACAAGTTTGCCTTTTGTGAGGTTACAAAACACAACATTTTTCGTTGTCTAACACAGTCATCGAGGAAGGGGGGGACATTACCATGTGCTTACATCAATTTGAAATTAATATTCAAATACGTAAGCTGGTTCAAACACACAAGAATCCAAAAAGGACATGGAAATAATTGATAGTTACTTTTGAAAATGCTAAATGAATACTAAATACCTCCGAATAATCACTCAAAGGAGTCTAAGTATTTTAATTGGGATGAAACATACAAGCCAAATTGATTATCTTAGAAGCCTTACATATGTACGAGCATGTACATACTCCTTGACAGGTAAAGCCCGAACTTCAGCTAGTTTTGAGTACTTAATATAGGACTAAAGGGTGTCTAGGATTTTTAAATGCTTTTGGCACTCCTCACTCAGCAAAGACATAATATTTGGCAAAAGTAAGTGCTACCCTTACCTTCACCTGACTGATGGACAGATGGACAGACAGATGAACAGATGCAGAGACGGAGACTGCATGAGTGAAGGCTTTTTCATTCGCATTGCTCGTTTCCGCAATTGGACAATAATATGACGTATGTATGTACATTAGTTGAGGGCCAACACAAAAGTTTTCCCACAAAAGAGCAGAATAACTAAGAAATTGGTATGGTAGAAAATATTTTCAGAAATTGGTGGGTGTTATTGTATGGGAGGGAGGGATGGATCATCTGGGATGTGTGTGTGTGTGTGTGTGTGTGTGTGTGTGTGTTGGTGCAACCTTTCGAGCGTAAATTGCATATTTTGCAGAAAGTGTTCGCAAGGGAAGGGTAGGTCAGAGAGGAGGAAAAGAATGGGAAAGGATGGGACGTGGTATGGCATATAAAAGGAATTAGGAATGCAATTTGAGGTTATGTTGGCAATGTGCACCCCGGTTGGTGGGCTGTGACGAGCACCAAAACACTATCTCACCCAGTGACCACATCTGTTTGAGCATTTGTATGTGTTTGTGTGTGAGAGTGTGTGTCAGTTAGACCAACAGACAGACAGTTGCACTGACAGTTGGACAGTTGGACAGATGCTGGGGCTGGCGCTGGCGCTGGCTCCTCGACATGCATAGTCTCTGGAAGTTGGACCCGGCCAGGGACCCTGACAGTTAGATTTGGAGTTCTGGCCCAGGACTTCCTCGCACTCATCCCTTTGCCAAGATATTAATAGACGAAATTTGAGTATTGCTTCCGTCATGAATAAAATTTGTGCATTGGTATAAGCCCCCCTCGCCTGCGCCATAAAACTTTCCCGGAAAACTTCTCGGCATCTCCTGTGCACTTCAGTCTCCTTCTTCTAACTGAAAAACTTTTCAGAATGTCCGAATCGCCGAGCATTCAACGTCCACTCAACTGTCTGCCTGTTTTTGTGGCTTGGGTTTTTTTTTTGTCTATTTGTTCGTCCTTTAATTTTAATGATGCAAAATGTAAAATGCTTTCGCTTGCTGCAGATAATATTTGGGGCATGTGCAACTTATGGGTGCATCAGAAGGAGAGAAGACTGGCTTTGAATGGAAGAGAGGAATGCTCTGAAATGAGATTCATACAAAGGAAATAAAAGGCTAGCGCAATCCCAGAAAACCAATACCGAAAAATGTTGCTTTGTAGGCAGAAAATTCTAATCAAGGAAATCTGTATATTTATCGAAAACGAAATTATATTAAACCACAATCAAATCCATGGAAATCCGCCTTCAATAGAAGCACCTCAAAGAAGTACAGTTGCCACATCAAAGGGAACGGACTGCTCAACACTGGAATTGCAATTTGCACAAAATGAAACGAAACGAACCGAACCGAACTGACTGGGAAAGGGGGTTGGGGGAATAAAGTAAAATAAAACGAAACGAAACCACAAAACGAAATGCGGTAAAACGCAAAAAACTTTTCCAGAATCAACTACTAAAAGATTTATGGTATCAAAATAGTGCCACATAAAATATTCACACCTTCGCCTGGACTGCCAGAATCTAACGACTTCAGCTCTCTGGCACTGGCTTCATGGGTGTGGTGTTACAGGGGCAATGGGGAATGGGGCGGGGGCATGGGGAAAGGAAAGCCACACTGCGGACTGTGGGCCACAACCAACTGATGCCAGTGGCTCGATAAAGCCATTGTTTATACAGGCAGCATGAGGAGGAGGAACCAGAGCCAGGGCAGGGGATTGCATTTTGGGGCCCATAAGTTGGCAACATTTTTTATGCGTTCATCATGCGGTCAGCATAAATTTTTTATCGTCTTTGGCGCTGATTCGTTACTCTGGCGTTTTCTGTTGCCAATTTTGATGTCTGTATGCCATAAATCAATGCGTCTAAAGTCACAAAAATGAAAACCTTTTGGGCCAAAAAGAAAAACCGAATGAAAAAACGTTCGCTTTCGATGATGAATCTTGCTTTGATCAAGACATATAAACCATTTATTCTCATTGTACATGCGCGTGTGTGTGCGCTGGACCATTGTGTATGTTGTTATTTGTTGTTGTTCTTTTGTATCTGTGTGAGTGTTGGTTTAGTTGTTGTTGTTGTTGTTCATGCTTGCGGAGGGGACTGTACAAGACAGGATGCATCTATGATACAGACGATCCCAATCATTCGAAATGTAACAAAACGACTCAAGTGAATGATTGGTTATCAATTGGTTAACAATGTATCATCAACGCCAGACCTTGTTAAGTGATTTACCTAAAAAGAAACGTTAGAGTAAAGTAAGCTGGGATCTTTCCCCCATACAGGTTTGTTCTGTGACAGAAACTCACTTGAATTAAATGAATTGTTGCCCTTGGTGTCACGAAGTGCAAACATGGAAGGCGAGCTATGGAAAATATGTCAAGAAATGTCACGAAAATAAATATCCTTTAATTGTGTAAAATGTTCTCTCAACTCACTTTAGGCCATTGCGCACATCCCGGTAGTTGTTGCTCATCATTTCGTAGTGAGATTTCATGCGCTGCTGATTCTGTTGGGCCTGCTGCTGCTGCTGTTGCTGCTGCTGCGACTGCTGCTGGTGTTGTTGGGAGGGACTACCTCCGTACTGCCACATATTATTGCTCATCATTGGCTGGCTGTTGCCATGGCTGCAGCTCCAATTTCCAGGGCTGTGACTGCAATTGGAGGCGACGCCGCCGCCGGTAAGACGTCCCTGGTGTTGCATTTGCGGCATTTGGGTGAACTGCTGCATCGCCGGCAACTGCGACATTTGTGACATCTGAGGTATTTGCGACATCTGAGGCATGGCAGCCATCTGGGGCATGCCACCCATCTGGGGCATGGAGGACATCTGCTGCATGTTCGACATGGGCTGAAGATCCGATAGGACCGCGTTCACGCCCGGTGCATCGATACTGCCCATCGAGTTGCCCATCATCGGCACCATGGTCATGCTGTTCAGCGGCGTCACTGCCCCAATGGGCAGATGCGAGGACATGGTGCCCAGTGGCGTCATGGCATTGCCAGTCGGCATCATACCCAAGGGCAGGGGCTGCATGCCGCCACCCTGCATCGGATAGGACATCTGACCCGTGGACATCGGCGGCATCTGCATTGGGGGCAGGCTCATCTGGGGCTGGTTCAGTGGCGCCATGGACATGGGCATGCCACCAGCGCCTTGGCCTTGACCCTGGCCAACATTTTGTTGCATGCCCATTTGCGCGGACATGTTCATCATCTGCAACGGAGATGGGAGACGGTAAACACTTTGCAACACTTTTGACACTTGCAACACGCTGTGGCAACCGTACCTTATTGGCTTCTGCATTCATGCCAAAATCAGCTTCATAGGGAACCGAACAAAAATTCATTTCGAAAATTTAAAACGAATTTTTTTTTTGATATTTCAAAATTCAAATTATAAACCGAAAATATTTTTCACAGAAAAAATTTAGAAAACAAAATAAAAAAAATTACTTTATATAATTTTTGTAGTTTTCTGTAGAGATCTGAATCTAACGATGAACTGCCTACGACTGAGGAATTAGGAATTCCGGGGCTAGGCCCCAACGACAGGCCCATACGTACGGCCTCCCATGATCCGAAAAAACTGTTGAAATTTATGAAAATTTCACTTGCGAGTATTATTTTCCTATGTGAACAGCAGTAGGCGATGATTCCCTCTGAACAGTATGCTCCTCTATCCCACTGCCTCTCCCTCACGCCCTCCCTCTCCCATGGGTGAAGCGTGATCAGGCAATTGGCCACGCCCCACATGGTTGCTTCCATGCCATCCCGGGGCCGCCCCAGAACAATTAACTTTACCTTTGGCTTGTCATTTTATTGTTTTTGTATCTACATAAATACGGGGAGGGACATGGGACGAAGGTGGCGGCAACGATGAGGAGGCTAGTGCCCATGCCCGTGTCCGTGCTTGTGCCCTGAGCTGTCGTGTCATTTATTCTACAGCTCTGCCATCCTGGGAGCTGTCTTTGGCCATATCCTTTTGGCCATGGTGGTGTCGTGGCGTTGCTGGTGCTGTTGCTGTTGCTGGTGCAGTTGCCACACCATTTATGCCATTAAGTCATTAGCTTTGTTTAACAAATAACAAACTGTCAATGAGTTGATTAACGATGTTTTTCGCTTGAACTGCAATTAGCCGTCTCCAACGCTGTGGCAGCTCCAGGTCTCTCTCTTTCTCCCTCTCCCTCTCTCTCTCTCTACCGCCTGCTTGTTCCCCACTGATAAATGGGTGTGATTTGGGCTCCCAGCATGGCATAGAGCCAGGGTCTTGACTTGGCGGATTGTTAATGGGGGGGGGGGGGAGGAATGGAGTGAGTGTGGAGTACTCGTTATTGATGCGCCGCCAGCCCCTCCTAAACTGCCGTCACTTGCCAATTATTGTGTATTGTGCTTCAAGTCAATGGCATTTGCAAATGCCACAGCCATAGCCATAGCCACTGGCACTACCACTACCACGGAAAGGAACACTTCATCACACCCGTAGTCATAGTCGTAGTCATCATCATTGACACCACTAACAAGGAGCAGCATGAGACGGCGCTGGCGCGGGCAATGGAGAGTCATCGTCAACGCAATTACACCCGTTGACAAGCAAGTGTAATGTCAGCCAACTGTGCAGCCAACCCACATTCTCGCATTCTCCTGTTCCTATTGGCATCCCATCCGATACGACCGTACCATCATCATCCTATCCGACTGCCAGTTGCTAGTTGCCTGACGCTGACACTGTCGACGTGACGCGCTCCCATCACTCACACGCGTTTCGTTACCCCACTTGGCAACTCATTTAAGCCACTTGGTGACGCCTCGCCGTGGCTCATTTTGATCTCTGCATCAGGAGCGGAGCATTGCGATAAGATTGTCTTCCAGACCTATAACTATTACTCAAGTAACATTAGCTAGATCTTTCCTGGTGTTTTCTCTACTTTTGCTTAGCTTTCTTGCATTTTCTCGCATGATTAATAGAACCCAGCTGGCATTGAACACCTTATCGTTGAGTCCGCTCCTGTTTGTTAAATATTTACACAGTAATTATTATGCAAAATGCACTTTACTCCATTATTTACGATATGGTGGCGCTTCGTGAGCAGAGTTCGGAATGAGTTGTTAGAACAGGGGCAGGGGGACACCCACATTCTACAGATATAAATATATACAATATAATTAGTAAGCACTGTAAGCAGAGTGTGTCCACAAATTATACATCAGTTTGTTTGTGTGTGTGTGTGTGAGTGTGTGCGGTCGCTAATTGGCTTTCCCAGAAGTTAATTACGATGAAAATGTTGAAAATGTTCTAAATTGGACTTGTCAAAAACATTTTTGACATTTCCCGCCAGACCCACTCCTTCACTCCACCAGCCTTCCCCACTGCAATCATTCGCCGGAAATTAGTTTTACAAACTTTCACGTTTTTGCATTTCGCTTGACTCTTAATTCAAATTCAGAATTTAACTATGATTATTATTATTATTATTGTGAGTTTCGCTGGTATATTATTACTAATATTAGCCCTCAAATATCAAAAATAAATGAGGCAATGCCATTGTGCGACACAAACAAACCCGCGGCGCTTATTTTCCAAACCTAATTAAGTGCCCAGGGCGTTAATGAATGCGTTGCATTGTTAAAATAATTGTTAAAAAGTTTCAAATAAAATCAAAATCCTCATTTTCGTTGGTTTTGTTTGGTAAATTTTATTTGTGAAAATATTATATTTAATTATTTTTGATTGCAATTGATTTATATGGCATAGCGAGATTTATTAGGAAATGCATATTTGGTGATGAATTAAAGGAATTGAGTTTTATTGGATATTGAATTGGTATGTCTGGTATTTATGTGTATTTAAACCTCTCGCGAATTAAATACACCGCATTCATGTACTCTATGTATGGATGGTATGGTGTATTAAAAAGATGAGCAATAAAGCAATCTTTTTACTTATTCGCAGAGATAGAGAGAGAGAGGTGTGGGCGTGCCTGTACACCTTGCTGGTGGGAGGCGACGACTACTCCAGGCTTATTAGGAGGCATCCATGGAACAGGGAACCGGGGCAAAGTCTACGATTTAGCACCTAAAACAGTGCTGCAAAACAAAGGGCCCTCATTAATTAGGGATGCTAAGATGATGGAAACTAATCTGCTAAAAGCACGCTCGCTCCGTGCATCCCACCTCTCCATCTGAGTTTGGCTTCCTTCAGGCCAGTAATTTGTCTGTTAGGATCAACGGCAAAGGCTGTGCAGCGGAGGAGTCTGGGGGCGTGCCTTTGTTTGGCACTGTTTCACATGCGCTTAATGCACTTGGCTCCCACCTTCGACAATGTTGCACACACCGAAATGTAGGAGAAGTATAATCAGGGACGAGAGAAATGAGCGAGAGAGAGAGAGAGAGAACACACGCTTGCAACAAAATAGACCAGGATGCTGGTAGAATACCATCCGAGAAAAGACTAGCAGCTAGGTCCTGGCAAGGACGTCAAGCAGAAATCTGTGCAAATCACAAAATTGGAAAAAAAAAAAAAAGCTGAAGAGAAGGCAGGACGGCAGTAGGGCGAAGGTATTAGATGTTGCAAGTAGAAGCTGGAATCAGAATCGAGTCCTCCATTTGAGACGGCCATAAAATAAGCATCGGTTGTATCGGTAGATGCAGCAGCTCCCAAATGGCCTGTCTGCCTGCCGTCCTGCCTGACTGCTGCATGCTGCCTTAAGCCCATGCATGACGCTTGGCTGAGTGCAAATTCAATTAACTTGTTACAACACAATCTCAGGATCAGCTTTAGCATCGGCCTCAGTCTCATTCCCAGTCGGGGATTGGGATTTGTCAGTGCATGAAGGATAGAGTGTGTGTGTGTGTGTGTGTGTGTGTGTGTGTGCCTGGGTGTGCAGTGCACTGAAAACTAAAAACTACTCGGAATGTTTATACAACATTTCTTAGCTCTCCTCCGTTGGTCCTTGGCCAGCATTTTGTTTATTTTATTTCGAATTTTAATTCCCAATCAAATTGGTTTTTGCGGTGAGCGCGAGAACACATATATATATATATGTATATATATTCGATTTAAGCCCGGTTAGTAAATGCATTTTTTTTCCCTCATTCAATTAATAAAAGATACCAAATGACTTCAGGGCCTGCCTGCGATGGCAAACATCCATAACCAATTGACATTTACATTGCCCCAGATACACAGATACTCGTACTGAGATACGTGAACGAGTATCTACTCGTGGATGCATGGCAGAGCATTCGATGGATACACAGATGCACAGAAACGAATGAGAATGAGAATGTGAATGAGGATGGATGGGGGGCAAAAGTCATTCCATTGGACATGCATTTTCAAACAGATTCGAATTGAAATTAATAATCAAATGTCAATTAGCATATGCACTAGCCGTAGCGCAAATAGACGAAGGGAAAACATGATAGAAATAGAGAAGGATCTTGAAACAATTCTGACTAATAGAAATAGAAAATAGAAATGGCAGAAGGCTTAACATCAGATAAATAAAGCAGAAAAAAAAGATGGGAGCTGTTGCTGGCAGTCTCATATAATTTCTATATTTAATCCCAAACATCCACACACCCTTCACCATGCCCCTCGCTGCCATCATGAGACAATTGCCCCAAAGGAAATTATTCAGTGTGCTGCCGTTTCTCGTTTCTTTTCGGTTTTTCGCAACTGAATCTTAAAAATACATCTACATTGCCCTCTGGTCCATAATTTATGACCTGTTCCAGTGCCCGTTTCCATTATGAATTCATTAGCACCTGAGGGCTAACCCAAAAAAAAACAAAAAGAAAAAGTTAGAGAAATTCTCGACTTGACGATGCAAATAAAGGCATTTAAAAGACAGCAAAGAAACGAAAAAAGAAAAGCAAAGTGCCAAAAAGGCAAATTTCAACGGGGGCCAATGTCAAAAGGTTTAAAATTAAAGCCAAAACGCCGCAGAGACCCTCCGCCCACACAGCCGAAAAATCTGAAGCGGGAAAGGGTGGGGTGGGTTGGGTGGGTCAAGGGTCCTCAAATTAGTCTGACTTTTTGCGGGTTTCGCTGCCTCCTCCCTTGCGTGACTCTTTAATGGGCATGGCACGATTCGGGGGCTAATCCTGGGACCTGTTTCCCCCAGCAGTTCTTTGCATATCACGGATTGTTATACCAAAGCAAACGGCGAACGAAAAACGCTGATGGAGAAGCTGCACAAATGATGCGATCCGTGTGGGACGTGGACGTGCCAGCCAGCCAGCCAACCAAGCCACAAATCGATGGCGCAGACCCAGACCCAAGACCATCGGCCAATGCGCCTCACGTGCGCCGTCTGCTGCAGTCTCAGCTGGCTGCATTTGCAATTAGTTTGGGGACTGGAATGCAGGACGCAGGAGGCAGGACTCGGAGACTTGCTTTAGTCAAGGATTTGCAGTGATTTTGCGGCGCTAAGCAGCTAAATGGCCGTGACAGCTGCTCCCAAGTGGAGGGAAATCGAAGCCAGCCAAAAGCTGTGAGCAGTCCAGGCAAATCTTGCGACATTTTATGACATCCTTCTGGCTGCTGAAGCAGCAGCCGCAGCAGCCACAGCAGCAGCAGTCCTCGTCTACGTCTTGTTTGCTTTATCCTTGGGAAATGTCACCTTTAAGGCGTTGCCAGCAAATCAACGTCACGTCCGACAATTCGTGAGCAAACCAACAACAAAAACCATAAAAATGTCGGACGAACGAACTAAGCTTCGCCGCACGACTTGACGAATAGTTTTGCTGACTGTTGCAGAAGTATTCCAGGCAGCCCTCGTCCGCTCCTTCGATAGTTACCTTCCTTAAGCCATCGTCCTTCGTTTCGTCTACGTGCCCTGATCTCCTTACAAGTTCAATGTGTTTGGCCACAGGCAAGGTCAAGGGGGCTCAGAGAGGGCGAGAGAGAGAGAGAGAGCCGCATCATTGGCAGTTTATTTGTCCTTACTGATAAATTGATACGAATCGGATGAGAAATGTGTTGAATGTGTTGAATGGAGAACGGTAAAGGTAGAGGGGGCTACCTGTAATCGTTGCAATGCAAATCGGTTGAGAGAATCGATTAAAGACTACATATGTACTTACATATGTATGTACATATATTCGTTTCCGAAAGTACATTTCCAGCTTGAAATTTTCTTATTTAAACTTCTCTTTCATTCGTGACCATCTGTAGCTTCCCCCTTCTTAACCTTTTGCCGTTCACCCTTCGAAGCTTTAAATGTCTAAAGTCCCTCCTCGCCGGCATTTCCGTTTGAACTTTAAAGCTGCTCCTAAACGCTGGGAAAATGTATTTTTAGTTGATTTTGGTGCACATGGAAGGGAGCGGAGCAGTCAATAAGTCAGAGTTCGGCATTTGTCATGTGACTCTCCTCTCTCTCTCTCTCTCTCTCTCTCTCTCTCTCTCTCTCTGACTCTATCTATCTCTAATTGTGATTCTGTGTCTGTGCACGTCCTGGGGCTGGGGCTTTGCTAATGTCGTTTCACATTTAAGCCCACGTGTCCATCGTGTGTATCCACATTTATCAGTGTTGGAAAAGCCTTTCTGGGCTTGGATGCGAGTACGTTGGCTGCTTCCTCCCGCTGCCCCAGATCTGGGTCCATGCTCATCGGTGTGTTTGTTGGTTTGTTTCCATTCAATCAGTTGTCGGTTGACTGCTTTCGTTAAGTGCCATCTTTGCATGCCATCCCTGCCCCTGCCGCATGCCGCATGCCTGCCTGTCTGTCACATGGGGATAGCACGCAATGCACAACTCAACTCCTCACCTCATATGGGGTGCCATCCACTCTGACTCGGACTCAGACTCTGCCTCGGACTCTGGTCGCTCTCTGGCAGCGTTGCGTTCCTCTGGCCACATTGCAAATTATTTGGGTCTGTCACAGCCGTGATTTGGGCTTTTGATTACTTGATTACGTTTGCAATGCGTTTCCTCTCTGGCACTGGCCATTGGAGGACACTCGATGTTGCCATTGCCGTTGCCATCTGTGTCGTTTAGTCTGTCGCACTGGCTCTTTGGGTCTTTGGCTCTCTGGCACCGACAAACGCCATCAACGGACAAGACACGGATGGACCGACTCTCGTCTCGTCAATGATTTAAATGGAGGTCAAGTGAAGTTCTCTTTGATTGACACAGCAAATCGAACATCTGCGACCCCCTCCCTACGTCCTGCGTGCTTCAGTCTGCGTCAATCTTTTACCCAAGATGTAATTTGCACATTGATTACACGAAGATGAAAATGAGTTACGCTGCAATTTAGTGCCGCAAATGAAGTGAAACCGATCTCGGCTATTTGCTGATGGGTTTTTGTACCCTCCGCACCACCCAACCACTCAACTCTCAGCTGACAAGCGCTGAGAAGTGGATGATTGGAATGTCTGTCAGGGACTGGTAAATGTTAAGAAAAGTTGGCTGATTGAAAGTGAGGCAAAGAGTACTTTGTGGGTTCTGAAAGCAACAAGACCTATGCCAAAATTAATTCTAAAGTATAAGCCAAAAGAAAGAAAGTCTAGACACCTGTAGCCTGCTAGTAAATGAACCTATTTTTGATAGTAGAGTAGACCCTAGTAAACCCTTTCCTAACATTATGCAAAGGAAACTGCAACAACAACCTTTGCCAAGATCTACGCCAATAAACACATTTCTGCGCCAACACATATTTGACATAAACCAACAGAAACTATGGCTATTAGAGGCCTACTCACATGGCCCGCGGGGCAGGCAACCCATTATCATGTATAAATCAGTCAACACCCCGTCGCACAATTTTCAACACTTGGCTATTAAAAACTTTTGCAAATTTAGTGTGGCCAATACGATGGATGGTGGTGTGACCAGTGGCCAGTGGCCAGCGGAAAGCCGACGATTGGACAGCCCCGAGGCGCCATGCGGGACGGACCCCTACAAGTGGAGTTAATTGCTCTCGCTTCCATGTTGTTTATTCTTGGTATTTTAAAGAAAATAATTCATAAATTAATTTGGACAGCGCGTAATATTATATTGTATGTATGTAGGTACAACCAGAAATGTGCGTTGAGTGCTGAGAAAACGTTTTTATGAAAAATCACCTCATAAATTTACAACTACGTGAACACACAGCAATTATGCTGTGCAGCAGTAAGGAGGCAGGGATAGAAGAGTGTGTGTGTGTGTGTGTGTGTGGTGTGGGCTGTACCCGGGGGGTGCTGGTTTATTACTGGGTATTACTGGGTGGGGAAACATGTCGATTTTTATACGACGCTTACGTGACCAGGTCGAAGGAATCAACATCAAGTTTTATTTACTCAACAATTTGGCAACCTTTTTGTTAACAACTTATCAAAAATTATGACAAAATTGCAGCAGCAGGAGCGCCAGTGCAGGGCATGGTCTGGATGGGTTAAGGCTAACCCATGTCCTGGCCAGGGCGCCGCTGATTGGCATTCAAGCACTTCATTACAGCAATTGCCCCGATGGAAGCCCGCTCCCTGTACGAGGAATTGAAATTTCACGCAACTTAAGCAGAGAAGAGGTGGCATGGTGGCCATTGGCAGGGGCAGGGGCTGGGGCATGTGGCATGGGCAGGGGGGAGAGTGTTCGGGTTCTGCCACATGCAGCAAAGCAATTTAAATGTCGGCCATCGCCTGAGTGCGAAAAGGGTTCCCCTTTTCATTGGACGATGGATAGAGGGTATCGTATGGTATGGGTAGGGGACGTGCTCCCGTTTTCTGCATTGTTGGCCGCTGAGTGATGCAGGTTGTGGCAGCCCCACTCCTTCTCTTCCTCCTCCTCCTCCTTCGTCCGTCTACGTCCAATCCCTTTGGGCTTGTTTGAGCTCCTCGCGTTTTTCGCGCCGCGCAAGCCGATAATTTATTAAAGGCGATTATTATGGCCTGGTTCGAACGAGTTTGCACTCGTCTGGGACCTGGGACCTGGGACCGGGGACCTGGGACTTGCGTGTTGTGGTAATTTACCACCAAGGTGGGCAAAGGGGAGTACCAAGGAGTAGGGAATGGAGAGGGAGAGGGAGAGAGAGAGAGCGAAAGCCATTGGTATGGATCCCTACTTTTGTTGCTGTACTTTGAGGTATTTACATATGAAATGTGTTAAATTGAGCTCTTTTTTAGCGCAAGTTTGTTTTAGCGAACAAATTGCTGTGCCCCCCTCTCCCACCACACCACTCTTTGGTCTTGCATCACGGAATTATAGTTTCAGCATTCCAGCAACGCGGTTGGTGCCCCCATCCCACTTCCCACCACACTACATAATCGGCCGACGATTTGATTAAAAAATCGCACAATCATCGCAATGAGGAGGAGAGCCACAGAAAGGAAGGCAAAGCCCAAGGGGCACTCTACACGGACATCGTCGTACTCGTTGAAGAGGTTGAAGTTTAGTCTCTCTCCTTCAACTAATGAAAAATTTGCATATTCCCCCCTCAGATATGCCCCGCGTAAGGCAGCACAAAGTTGAAAGTTTAGTGGGTTTTTTTTCGGGGCGTGGCATCATAAAGTGCATTCAACTGAGAGCTTTTGAACAGCAAATTTGTTTTGCCTCCAGCTTGTGGTGGGAAATTCATGAGGATTAGGCAGTGGAATGGAACGCAACAAGAACTGCAATGCAAAACAATGAAGTGGAACATGGAATGGAACATAAATAAGTGGATAATCCAATGGGCAGAGAGACTCCAATTAGAGTCTAATATCTCAAAGTTTTCACAGCTCAATCAATTATTACTTTTCAGAACAAAACGCCCAAATCCCCAGCCACCCAACAAATGGATATCAATGCAGATAGATAATAGATAATGTGCGAATAAACTTTCTGCCATTAGACAGACCTAAGTAACACACTCAAATCAGGATTGACGGGGCAATCAACCCCACGATCCTGACCGTTCAGAGACGGAGTCGAGTGGCGTGGTCCCTCAGCTCCTACCGCCAGTTGATTTTGGCCAAAAAAGCCAACGTTTTTATGGGCCGCAAAACTTTACACAAAGCTTCCGTTTCCATTTGGTCGCCTTTTGTCCTTTTGGTCGCTCGCCGCTCGGGCATCGTCCCAAAGGAAATGTCCAATTTGACAGCCGAGACGCACAAATTGAAGACATGTGCTGAATTTTATGGCTTTTAAATAAGATACCATAAAAGCCAACAAAACGTAGAGAGAGCAAAAAGGCAACACAACAAACAAGAGCAAAAATAACAAGAACCAAATGAAATAAGAAAGAGTCAACAAACCGGAAATTGTCAAAGGAATCAAACAAAACGGAAAGCGAAAGCAAAAGCCAGAGCATTTCGTTACGGGATTCGTATTTAAAAATAGACTGATAAAATTTTATGCGCATTTCTCGCACCGAAAGGGAAAGTGCTGCAGGGGGGAAATGTGCAGAGGGAGAGTGGACGGAAGGGCGAGCACTGTACTCTGTACTCTATAATGAATGAACACAGTGCCGACGCCTCGCTGGTTGGTTAATATTACAATTCCCGCTGGGGGACTCGGATTCCCTTACTTCGTTAACTTGGTCACAAGCACCCACGGGTGCCGGCTGTGGGGTCAGGTCGCTGCGGGTTGCTGGTTGCTGGTTGCTGGTTCCGGGGTCAGCATGGGTTCGGGCTGTGGGTCAGTATGCCAGGCCCTGAAACGTTGGGGGCAATGAAAGTTCATGTAATGGAAGCAAACGAAACGCGACGAAAATGAAACGCACTGCAATGTTAAATGGTTGTCATCTCTCGTTCTCCTCTCTCTATGAGCTAAAGGGACGAGCTTCCTGCCTGTTACATCCACGAAACCGAACAGCACCACACGCTATTTACACAACACAAAAAATACTCTCACCAGAAAAGGAAGGTAAAAACAGCAAACAAAAGGAGTAAAGCAGAGAACAGAAGTAAAAGAGCTTAAAAACGAAGCAAAGCAGTTGGAAAAGAGTGGGGAGAAAAGCATTAAAATAAGCCAAGGAAAAGGCAGAAATGGAGTCGAAACAAAGTGCTGGAGAAATTCATGATTCTGGCAAGTTAAACGCGACAAGTCCAGTGATAATGACAGATGGTGATGTGGTCTATGAAGATGGCGGAGACGGAACTGCAAGAAGGTCCTTTCGTAGCTGCAAATTGGAGGTTCTGGGGGGAACAAAGCTGCTGAAGGTGAAAAGTAAAATCATTTAGATTTCACTTAAAAGAAAAACCAAAAAAAAAAAATGCTAAACGAGCGCACAATTTCACCCTCCTACAGTCACCGGTAAAGCGATGAAGAAAGGAAATCAAATACCAAACGTGCTTAAAAAAAGGTAGGGAGAAAGAGAGAGAGAGAGACACCACAGTCCAGCCATGATGTTGGTTGCACTTGCCGCGGGGATGGGTGGGGGGTTCAAGTGCTTGCGGTATATTTCCCTTGCGAAAAGTAGTGGAACGCAATGCCACAATGGAAAAGTCAAACTAAAAGCTTTTGCAATCGTTGCTAATTGCTGATGAGGAAGCTACTGCGACTCGACTCCCCTCCCCCTCCCCCTCCTTCTACTCTTCTACTCACAGCAGGTGGGTTTCTTAGGTAGCACCCCAATTAGAGCAAAAGCTCGTAAATGATTTCGAACAAAGGGGGGAGGAAAAGTTAAATGATTTAATTGCCAAGAGAAAAAATAAATGTAAATTAAATACGATTTCTTTGCACATTAATCCGTCCTTGTGTGTTCCATTTCTGTCTGTCTGTCGGCTTCTTTCTATCTCCATTTTGTGTGTTTCATTGATAATGCCTACGATATGGGTAGCCCCATTTCAAAGCCGCTTATCGAACACCAGCTGATTCCCCTGCTCATCCATCGATGCAGCCGATAATAGTTAGGCATAAGCCGGTCACAAATCACCAGCACCAGCCTGTTCCTCCCCAGCGTACAGTTTTCCATCTTCCCTCCATATTGCTACCTCACTCACTATCTCTTTCTGACACTCTGTTGTTACTCCCTTGTTTTGTGTTTCATTTCTTTAGTTCCGTGGTGCATAGTGTGACAAAATCGCTTGAGCCGGGCTTAACGAGGCTTGTAATTGAATTATGCGATTTCATTGTGATTATTCTCAAAGCTCTCGCTGTCTCGCTGTCTCGCTGTCTCACTCTCACTGCCTTTCTCTTCATTCTGCTCAGAGAGTGTGGTGGGAGGGGGCGTTTGGCGCCTGCTTCAATAGTGGGGGGGTGTTGGGTGTTGGGTTGGATGTCGGTGCCTTGTCACTTCTGAGTAATGAGATACATAAAAGTTATTTAAACTTTTAAATCCGCGTCGCTGCCTTTTACTTTCGCATTCGCTTTCCCCATACCCTTACTCTCGTCACTCCGTCCGTTCTCCACGCTCCGTCGTTTGCATCGTTTCAGCCTCAGCGCCCGTTGGTATGCCATGGTTTTTGCTGCCTTTTGGGATAGGTCCTGGGGCAGACGTTGAGCCTGAGGAGGGGGAGGGCATTGCAGGCTAGTTAAACGTTTGAAAAGTTTCGTAACTGAATCGCTGAAATGATTTGGAAAATTACAACAACTGAAACCAAAAAAATACAGCAGAACCTTGAAAGAAAGGATGTGTATGCGAGTGAGTGTATCGACGGTTTTGATACCCATGCAGAGCGATCCTTCAAATGGTAGAACTTTTAAAGAACTTTTAATTAACTTCAAGACTCGTTTTCTAACCTATCGTTGCTATTTTCTATGGAATCAGAAATACTTACACCTCTGCGTTGCCAACACCAGCTCAAAATTGTTGTACCCTCTGTAAGGGGTATGAAAAACCAGATCAGAGCAGAGAGCAGAGCAGAGCGTATCAGATACAAATGAGTCGACATTTTACGGCCTTCCCAACCCCCCGCCTTCAGAAGTATGCTGCTGTTGACAGTCGTTTCCCCAAGCCACCGCTCCACTGCCCCCTGTCCCCCCCGCAGCACTGTTTCGTGCATATTCCACATGCCACATGGCAATGTGATGTGGTGGCAAAGAGGGGGGCGCAAAGAAAGAAAGGGTTGATTGGCATTTCTCGCAGAGTAAGCAAAAGTTTTTCAGCCACCCGAACTCCCCCCACACTGCCGCACTCATCTATCCTCAGTCTTCTCTTCGCTTTCTTTTTATTTTTTTTGGGGGGGGGCTCCTTTGTTGCTGTGAGAGAGTGCCGACACCTCCCTGGCACACAAACACACTCATACTCCCACCCCACACACACACACCAATACGAAAGTGTTTCATTTTTTGGCTGATTGCGAATGCTTCCCTCTGCTCACTGCTCTCTCCACCACTCAGTCACCACCTCGCACCCCCTCGTACCCATTGTCTTTGTGGATGCTTATTTGAGGCGGCTTCTGTGCTCTTCTCTTGCGGGGCGGGGGTAGGGCGGGGTTGTCTCTGGCGAGACGCCATCGACAGAATGCCGAAAATTCATTTGTATTTCAAAATCCCTTTTTGATGAACTCAACGTTTTCGTGTCCGTGCTCTCTCCTGCTTGTCTGCAGTTTGCTTTGGTTGGGCACCCTTGCGGAGGGGTACTTTAGTCTTTGGCCAAAACATTAGCCGGAGAAGGGAAGGGTATGAGAGCAGTATTTCCGAGATATGGTATTTCCCGCAATATGTGTTGCCTGCCAAGGAAAAGGGTATTCCAAGCTTCTACCTCAAGGGTTTTGCGCTCCGTTTGTCTCACTCTGCGGTGCCAACATATTCGCTCGTTTGCTGTCTCTATTTCTCTGAGTCTGAGCCTGAGTCTGTGTCTGTGTCTGTGTCTGGGTCCTGCTCCGTCGCTTCGTTCCTTTGCGCCTGTCGTAATGCGATTGCTAAATATTTCACTTTACCGTGTACTTTTGACTGCCGCCTGTCCCTGTCCCTGTCGTGCTCCGGAATTTGTGTATGTTCCGGAATTTGTGTCCTATTTGATTAGTTCGCTGGAAAAAGAGTTCAAATGGGAATTATATCATTCACCATGGGAATGCACGTGAGGATGGGCACCAGCGAGAGGCTCTGGCATGACCTTCCCCCCTTCTTTCAGACAGTGCACAGCGGCTCCCCCCAGCAACTCCTTCCTGTCACAGACGAAGCACTGACTTCCCCTCTGCCATGTTGTACCCCAAATACTGGGCCATAAATTATCATTGTAATGTAGATTTGAGTCAGACGCCAGAAGGGTTCTGTGCTCTGCACTCCAAAAGCCATGGCCACCACGACCAGCCTCAATTACCTTTTGTCTTTGGCTTGGGCGTTTGGGCGTTATGGTTTGGGGTTGTTCGGGAAAGCCAAAGGGATATACTCGTTGAATCATAATTGCAGTTGCGGATGGCCCTTGAAAAACTTTAATTGCTTCTTGTGGATGGGTGGATGGGTGGATGGGCTGCCAGGCTCCTGCTTCTGCTCCTTAAACCGATTTATTTGATTTATGGGCTGTTGCTTGTAGGTGCTTAGTGTGTCCAGACACAGCCCCCTCTGCCACATCAGAAGTTTAGTTTCGCTTTTCCCCAAATCGAATCAATAAAGGCTGCATATAAACCATCAGAAGGTCGGAGAACAAAAAAAAAAGGAAAACTTTTGTGATTATAATTTATTGTGTTTTCCCCGCCAACAGTTTTTCACTTGCAATTAATGTCAGACACACAGAAGGAGTGGAGAGGAGAGTAGTGGACTGGAGTGGAGTGGAGTGGAGAGCACAAAGAGAGTGAGAACTGAAGAGGAATAAAAAACAATAAAAGCGAATTACATTAAAATTACACAATCAGCAAAAAGCAGCAGGAGAAGCAGCAGGAGAAGCAGCACCAGTAGCATCACGAAAAGGGGGGGAGTAATGGAGTAATGGAAACCTTGTTACGTTGCACGAACGGATAAAAAAAGAAGCTTCTCAATGATGGCTGATGGTGGGTGGAGGGAGGGATAAGCTGGTGAATGGTGAATGAGAGGAGTGGATGATTTCAGCAGGGCGCCTTGGCAACAGGTTCTTCAGCCACACTCCGCACCCTACCGTCCCGTCGAGCACAATTAAAATTGTTGTTAAACGAGTTTTAATTAGATAGGGGAAGTGCAGCGGCTGAGAGAATGAAGCTGCGCAACAATGGATTAGAGGGGGGGTCTAGAACGGGTCTAGAGAGACGCCAAGTAATCAGGTAATTCCAAAGAAAGAGAGCGGACTCCAATGATATCCTAATTAGATGATAGTCCGACGAGTCAATGGGAATGATGTGCAAAAAGCTGTCAGTCCTAGCCAGCTAAAAGCGCATCAGAATCAAATTGGAAGTGCAGCCAAAAGAAGTTGGCTTAATTACTTTCTTTGGCAAATTAGCTGTGCGGAAATGAATGCGGAGATGAAGCCCGCGAATAGAAGAGGAGAGAAATAAAGAGAGAGGGAGAGGGAGAAAACTCTAATCACTGCTGCTGGAAGCAGACGACTAATGGAGTGATTCGCCAAGAGTCATTCGGTCGAGTAACAGGCCACAACAAGGCATAATACTACGGAGAGTTGGCAGTTTTCTAGAAATTTAAACTAAAAGCTTTAAATTTTCAATTTGATGCATACTTTTCTCTGCCGCGTAACTTTAATAATCGCCCGAAAAAGTTAGCACTTAATTAAAGCAAATGAAGTAATTATCATGAATAAATCATGGGCATGGGCTGCTAAATGAAATGAATGAAGCCATAAGCAATGCGACATCATCCAGGTGAACACAAGACAACTCCCTCGCCCTCGCCCTCTCCCTCTACTGGCGGGGTCTGGTCTGGGTCTGTGCTATGCTGTCCAGATGTTTCGCCCCCTCACCAGTGGCTCACAAATGGTGACGGCGGAGACTGGAGACCGGCGACGGACATTTGTCGCTTGGCGAGATTGATTGAGCGTAACCTCGACGCGTTTCTCATTGTCGGGTGAATTGCTGAAATTTCTTGGCGTCTCGCTGTGTTAAATTGCTTAAATTGCTCTGACAAGAGAACTCTGCGCAGAACCATTCACGGCCACAGCCAAAGCTGGCCAACGATGCATGCCCATCTATCTCATGACTGGGGTTTGGGTTTGTCCAGCAAGTTTTCTTTTTTTTTGGTTTCTTGGTGGAATTGCTGGGGATCCACTGAACGAGCGGCCGACTGACAACGGAATTGATTTAATGCTTTTTTGTCTCCCTCAATGCAGCAGCAGGCACCAGCCACTAGCCACAGGTGGAGTCGCAACGCGTCCCGTCCGAGTTGATTCGAGTCTCTTAATTGGCCTCACTTTGACTCTTGGCGGCGCTTATTCATGCGTTGTGGTTCTGCAACTTTTTGTGCCTTTTTTTGCTCAGCAGAAAACATTTTAATTATGGCCGAGTGATAGGCACAATCGTACAAGAAAGAGAGAGAGAGAGAGAGGCAAGGAGACTGGGACTGTGACAGGGACAGGAGAGGCATTGATAAACGCATAATTGCCTTCAATTAAGTTGCCCCACGGCGGTTGCACTGGCAAACAGTGGACACCTCGTCTTGGTGGGGAAACCTTGGGGCTTCACTTAATTGAGTTTGCCCCAGTTATCTGCTTGATGTTTATAGTGGAAATCGGCAAATGCTTGTTAGGAGTACTCCTTAAAGGGCTATTAAAGGGGGGGGGGGGCAGGCCACTTTTGTTGCGTTGAGGAAAACTAACAATGGGGAAGTGGAAATTTCACAAGAGCGCTCTATGAGGAAACCATTACCGATAAAGGCCTAACTATAAAGACTGCAGTTTTTGCGATATATTTTTAATGCATTTTGTTGTTAGGAAATCGGTTACCTCAGTCTACTCAGTCCATTCTCTGATTTAAGTGTCTGCCTCTGATGAACCCTAATGCCAGTTTGACAGATGCAATCCTCTAACTGTCAGATGTTTTTATGCAGTATCTATCGATGTCTATACAAATTTCTTTAGCTCTTGTTGTTCCCGCTACATAAGCAAAATTCTGGTGTCAGGTGTCAGGATCCGACTGTTTGAGTGCTCTTCCATTTAAAGGCAAGTGACAAACGGACGGGCGGCACACAAATCATTGGGCATAAATTATCTCAATCGCTTTTCTGTTTTAGGCTTGAATAAAATTATGACATGACGTCCAAATCCCCAGCACCGCCCCCTTGAAAGGGAAATGCAATGCGTTTTGCTTTTCTGTGCAATTTCCCAAGTACCAAAACAGAGCGAACCCGAGAGAAAAAAATATAGAGCGAGATAAAAGGAATTTGCATTTAACACGCAGTTGAATACCCTGGAAGAGGGGCATATTGAAATTTGGCCCCAATCCCGCAAAATTGATTCTTTATCGGCATGAGAAGATGCAGGAGCCGATAGTTCGTCACTGGCTGCCTTACTGGTGTTCCACTTGAATCGAATCAAAGCGAAGCTATGCTGATTCGCTTAGCTTGAGTTTCCCTAAAGGTTTCAGCACTCTTAAGCAGCATTTAGTTCTCATTTGTTGCTGATCGAAGACTGAACACTGTAACTGTAATTCTGTGGCTCCCTGTTGCTGCTGTGGCAACTGTGCTCTTATATTTGGCCTAAACTATGACCATTATATATAGAACGAGACTATACCGGCAGACTATAATTGAAGTTTTAAATGCTGGAAACAGTGAAATTACTCGTACGTTTATGATGTCACTGATGGCACATTCTGTGGCTCTCTGTGGCATTTGTGATCGTTGATAGTTCATACATAATCTATCAGAATGACGGAGAGAACCAACTAGGAAGCCTCATCTACAGGGGAAGAGTGATGGTGGAAGTGCCCGGCAAGGACCGATATGTCGATGCCGAACTCGACTTTGAACAGGATGTAGATAATGAATTCTGTGAGATCTTTAACAAACTTTCTAAGGTCTGAGCCACTCTACTATTGCAGCCGGAAAATGCCCTGACTATCGGCCGCATTTTGATCGACAACGAGAACTATGCTCAAAACAATGGCCCTCCCAAGGTGGAAGTCATCAGAGGTGGATTGAACCACACCCATGTTACGATCCAGTTCCAGTCGGATGAGGGCTTTGGCCTAATGTACAACGTCTATATCTATGGTGAATAATTGATTGCGTGCTCTCTTCGAGGGTATATAAACTTCGGTACTGGTTCTATTTTTAAATTGAATCATTTATTTATAAACAAGACTGTGTACCGTGGCGAGGGGATCGAGTGGAGCAACAGAACAATAGGAAGAAATCGATAAATAGAACGAGCATAAAAAATGCACAGCAAAAACAAAAAGGTCCCGAAACATCAGAACTGAAACGGCATTTCAATCAACAAACAAAAGTGTTGCATTGAAAATGGAAACGGGGAAATAGGGAAATGGGGAAATGGGGAAATGGGGTTGGGAACGAAATGGGAACGAGGGGGGAATGTTTTTGTTGCAAAGCCCCGGATTTTGGTTGTGCCTCTGATTCTGATTCGGATTCTGATTCTGGTTGAGCTTTTGTCGGTTTTGTTTCTGTTGCATATCGAATTTTTGTATTTTTTTTTTTTGCTGGCCAACAAAATGTTTTCACACCAACTTGGCCCGTTAAGGGGGGGTTTTTCTGGGCATTTAGTTCGCTCCTTTGTGATTTATTCGATTCCTGATGTCGGCTGCCTGCCAGAGAGTGGAATTCACTTGTTATTTGGTTTCTATTTGCTTTTTGTTGTAATTAAAAAACTCAACTTTAATCAATCGCCAGAGTCCGGTATCGGAAATTGACAAAATTCGGCTCTGTACTGGTACTCGTGCTTTTTAAAGGATGGAAGGCTCTGCATGGGGGGTGTTGGGAGGATGCATTTAAATGAATTTCAAGTTGAACAACAGCATGGAAATACGATAGTCGATGGTCGATAGTTGGGCTGGGAGCTCGTGTTCACAATTGGTTTTCCATCAAACAAATTGAAACACTCACTCACTTGGCCGTCTGGGCACCGTCTCTCTCCGGACTGCACTTAACTTAAAAACGTTTCATTTTATACGACCCCATACCCAATGCTCTCCTTCCTGCTATCCGGTTTTTGTTTCGTCCCCTTTGGGACCTTGGTCCATGGTTTGTGGTTCTGCTGCTGCTGGTGGTGGTGGTGGCCAGGGGAGGTTGCGGATTGCTGGCCATAAAGTATGCAACTTCATTGATAACATTTATTTCAAATGCACTCAAAAACCACTCAATAGTATGAAATTTGTTGCAGCTTATGTACCTGTAGCACACAAACACACACGCACACATCCACACATCCACACGAGAGATCCATTCAGCCATGGGCTCCATCCCTGGGGAGGCTTCAGGAGCGTGCTCGTATCGCATGTCGCTTCGCCAGCCCTGGCAAATGAGCATACAGATGGAGAGTGTGTGACAGGCATTCATGTAACTGCCAGGAAACGACGAGAAGATACCTCGCACTGAAGACACATGTGCATATATTCGAGGATATGAAAACTAAGGCTCTAAAGCCTAGAGCTTCATATATAAAATACTTCTTAAAAATTATTGAATGTGGGATACTTTCTTTGGATCGTGTATTGTGACAGCTGTGGATACCCCACCAATCGATGTCGTTAGTCGCTGTATAAATAGTTCTTTATTATATTTCCCATATGCTTTGCATGTCTGTCTGCCCGTCTGTCTGCCTCTCTGCTGCCAGGTTGCCCTGTCGATGGGCGTCCGCTGTGCCCTCTCCCCGTTTGTAAAGTATGTAACAATATATTCTGCCTTTGTGTTACATAAATTTCATTGAAGTGCTTCCATTCATGGCCCCATCGATGGGGGATATGTGTGCCTGTGTCAGTGTGTGGGAGTGCATATAGAGCTCTATAAATATTCTACATTGGAGATCAGACAGAGAGAGAGAAACGGAATCAGAGGCAGATTCAAGGATATATAGGCTATACGATGGCAAAGGCAGCAGCAGCCAGCTGCCACGTGCCTACTCGGTTGACATTCAATTAAACTAAACCTGGTGCAAGTCCCAAGAGATTCCGCATCCGAGTGAGACTGCCACAAGCTCTGCACTAACCTTGGAGCCACTGAAAGGGTCTCTCCACCACATTTCAGCCTTCATCTGCCTCTTGAATTTGTTTTTGCCTGTTCACTTATCTTTGTCCATACAAATTTTACATACATTCTTGTTTAATTATATATGTACATATATGCTGTTCTCTAGCTCACTCGTTTCATTCGCATTGCAAATTAACGAAACTTTTTTGAGTTTTATTGGAAAACGCTTCACAGAATTTGGGTGGTTGCTTTTAATTCATTAAGTTCTTTAAATTGAAACTTTGATTATGAATTATTTTATGCAAGTTTAATTCCTTTTCATACTACCAACAATTGCCAGAACTTAATTTGAACTGTTCGTAGTTGCTGGTAAATATTTGAAATTATCTCCAACTGCATGTACATTGTACAAGCATGGGCTTATCCTTCTGGGCTTATTCTCTGGCATCACTTTCAATTAATGTTAGTTTTGTGGACCTTAAAGCTGATTATATTTGCTGCTTTTCATTTGATTTGCCCTCCCATATTAGCCGTGCATCGGCAGCCGGGTATTATTTCCATTATAACTTATTGTCTTTCTAATTGAATGAACCATTCCATTCCGTAGTGGGAGAGGATGGATAATTCCCTGCCGCTGGCAAAAGTCTATTCATTTGCATACAATATGCCAGTTATTACACAATGATATAGGGAATACACATACATACACATATGAATAGTTATGTGTTGGATTCTAGTCTGGTTTTTGGCCATGTTTATGTGGCTGTATTGTGTGCTGTCTGGGTTGAATACCTAAAATATGGCCATTCCACCTTGTCAGGGTTGAGTTTTGCATAAATTAAAGAGCGAGAAATGAGGTGGGGGAATTACTATACACAAATATTTTGCAAACTAAAATAAATGTGTGTATTCGTCTGATTACGAGTCCAACAATAAAGATAGAGAAATGGTGAAAATCTGACCTACATTTTGCACAGATTTTGCGTCACATGCAAAAGTGAAATTTCATTAAATATCCAAAAGCCAAAAACAATGAGAAATGAGAGTTAGTGCCAGATCCAGACCCAGACCCAGAGCCAGAACTAAAGCCAGAGCACAGATAACAAATTACTTGTTATGAATAATAATGGAGTGCAACGTTCCCCTGACCCCAGCCAACCCTCTCTGTAGTGCCCAATCTTCTTATGGCATAAATGTAATGAATATCAGATGATGATGCCAGGGATGAGAACGAAAACGAGGAGACGTTGACGATGACAATGTTGACAAGCCGATGAGCATAAACGATATTTATATTGACCGGAGCAGCCTTGGGTACTCGTGTTCGCATTGCACGGGTCGTTCTGGAAACCTAAATCTGCGGACTCGGGTAAGAGTCGAGTACAAAAGAGATCTATGATCTGTTCGTTAACCTGGGTTACATTTTCGTTGACCGTACTACATATTAATGCGAAAATCTCTCCCTCATTTCGCTGAAGTACCAAAGAAATTTCAAACGATTGTCAGTTTCAGAATTCTTTGCACAAAAAAACGAGAAGGAACGTGTGAGTCGCTTCTGTAGACGCGACTCTACTTTTACTTTTAAGTACGGGTTACTTAGTCAGTATATAAATATGTGAGTTTTTCAAATTTTAAATATTTTTGCGACATCTATTATCTAGGAAATAGGCGTCAAACAAGACGGACAGATGCACAGACGGATATAGATATAGACAGACATGGCTATATAAACTCGGCTATTGATGCCGATCAATGGGGTCGGAAACGTATCCTACTCTGCGTTGCATACATTCACTTTTACCACAAATCTAATATACCCCCTAACTTTTTTTGAGTACGGGTATAAAAAAGCTGAAAATATCCAGAGCCAAACGGGGAAACAATGGGTAAAATTTCATTACCGGACGATGGGTGGATGTGGATCCACTCCCCACTGCAACTCCATTGCAAAGATGATGACGCTGGTGATGGGGTAGGAAGGGGGTTGGATGGGGAGGAGGTACTGCAATCTTGACGGGAATTGAAATTGAAAAGAAAATGAATGAAATGTGCCACGGAGGGAGGCCATGGTCCATGGACTATGGCAAATGGGAGTAAGGCTTACTTGGCTTGCTCTGAGCTCTGTGAAGTCGTTGCACAGTTGTCCTCTTCCTTGTCGTTCTGGTCCCTCTCATTGTCCCTCTCCATGTTGGCTGTCAACGCTACTATCATGTACCTCCCACCCTCCTGAGTACTATGGCCCCTCTGACAGTCCCTCCCACTCTCACTCTCTCTCTCTCTCTCTCTCTCTTCTCCTGTCGTCCCCTGGTTATATCCATTAAAAATATTATTCATTGAAATCGCAAGGATTTGCACAAAAATGCCTGCGATGAGCTCTTGTCGCTACATGAAATGCAATTGTCGAGAAAAAGGACTTAATGGGCTATGGGATAAGGATGCGTATATAAAGGGGACTGATGGGAGTATCTCCGTCTCTAGCGGATGGGGGAAACAACTTAATATATAGTCAAAAGTGTCTGTGCCACAGAGACAATCTCTAAAGACCATTAATAAAGTTCAAACTGGTTTTGATTTAATGGAAATTAATTAGGAAATTAATAATGAAACACGACTACGAGTATAAAACTCGAGCGGGTGAATAAATGATTTCCCATCTTTAATATTGAAGAAAATGAAGGAAATTGTACACATGGCAATGATAATCACTTCATCCCTAAGTGGAATATTTGAAAGCAAAGCACATTTGAAGTTATTATTCCCACGACCATATCAAGCAGCTGGGAAATTCTCGCCAATCCATTGTAAACGGCCCTTTCCCATATTCCCATACTTACTTGTATGCCAGCCTTCAAAATCGCATTCATTCTGCACAACTAGTACTGTGAGGTTAATACGGACTTGAAGATGGTCGCACTGCCTAGCGAACGGGTCGGACTTGGCCTAAGAGATAAGTGGAAGTGTTTCGTGCGGCCGTTCGTGACGTACGGGATGGTTTATAGAAGTCCGGAGGTGTGTCCCGAGCACACAGTACCTTACCTAAACCGGGAACAGCTAAAGTCTCTATGAATTGTATCAAATTGGGATTGTGTATAATAATCAGATTCCCTTTGTAGAATTATTGGATTTTACCCGAACTCGGAGGAAAGCAGCCATCCTGGCCGCAGGACCTGGCATCTGTTAGTTGTGATTAAAGTAATTATATTTTTCTCCTCACTGTGTTACGCCGTCTTCGAATCCTTGGACAACATTGTGGAATTGGGTCGGGATCTCGCATTCGTAATAGCGGTTCGAACGGAGACATTTCTGTTTGCAAACACTTCACTTCGACCTCCTTTATTTTCAGACGTTTTTTATCGGTTTCAAGGTATTTTATTTCCTTCGGTATGCCGATGACGTTGACGAGGTAATCGATGGCCTCGAGGTGTGCTATCGTACGGAGAGGAAGGGTCCGGCTGCTGCAGCAGTGAGATCTGCGAAACGTTTGCATTATTTGATCATCATCGGAATGCAAATAATTTGGTCAGTCTTCATGGTCGTCTTCATCCTACTGTTGATTTCCACGCCGCTCTGGACCCAATTTTCTCTGCCGTTTCATGCTGCCTTTCCATTTGACTTGCACGATTCATCTAAGCATCAATTCACACACATTCTCATCTACTTATCACAATCCTTCGACGCTATGTACTACCTCACGTGGCTGGTCTCTACCGAAGGCATGTCTGTGTCCATTTATTCGCAGCTTACGGCTGCTCTGAGTGTCCTTTGTGTTGAACTTCGGCACCTCCAACAGTTCTGCGATGGGGACGAGGATCTCATGCGATGGGAGATCCATCGTCTGGTCAGGTTTCATCAGAAGATAATCAGGTACGAAATTGTGAAATCTGTGAATCTGTGAAACAACTGAAGTTTGATTTCCACTGCACTTCTGTGTTCAATATTTTAGTCTAGTTGATCGAAGCAATGAGATATTCCACGGCCCTTTGATTATGCAAATGATTGTCAACTTTTTGCTGGTCTCCCTGTCGGTGTTTGAGGCAATGATGGCCAGGCGCGATCCCCAAGTGGCAGGTCAGTTTATTGTTCTGATGATTATGGCCCTGGGTCACCTTTCGATGTGGACAAAATTCGGGGATATGATGTCGGAGGAGTCGCTGGACGTGGCCAAGGCTGCCTACGAGGCTTACGACGCAAATGTTGGCACCAAGGGAATCTATTGGAATATTCGCTTTATAATTATGCGTGCACAGACACCATTGATAATGCGAGCGGCCCCCTTTCCAATCTTCAACATGACCAACTACAAAGCCG
This sequence comes from Drosophila obscura, assembly GCF_018151105.1. Classification (NCBI taxonomy): domain Eukaryota; kingdom Metazoa; phylum Arthropoda; class Insecta; order Diptera; family Drosophilidae; genus Drosophila; species Drosophila obscura. Next base: position 6,376,457 of record NW_024542774.1, on the reverse strand, counting down.
TGAGTTTTGTCGAAGAAGATAGATAAGTTGCCATAATAAAACTACCTTCAAAACTATCCTTTCAGATACTCAACCAGTGCTATGGAATCCTAACGCTCTTGTTGAATACCATGGAATAGATTCAAACCCATTCCGAAGCTTAGATGCACTTTTAGATCCTTTGCACTTGGCTTCTAACTTAGTTTTTAATTCACTTATATTTAATCGATTCCAATATTAAACACTACCCTCCCCTACCTACCTACCTGGAATTCTTTATCCTGCTGTTGGTCGAAACTATATCAATATATGTAAATCCAATATCGGTACGACACAGGCACACAAAAATAAGTGTGTGTGTGTGTGTCCTTTCAATGCCGCCGAGCTGGATAATCACTAGGCTCATTATTCCAATCCGCAAGTGGAACACGCCAAGAATGGTATTTGCAAAGACCAATTGGAGTTATTTTTCCCAGGCCCTAAGAAGCAGCTGTGAAATTCTCGCCAATCAATTTCCAGTGGGAACATTTTTAGCATGCGTACCTCGACGTTCATTCAGCCTGCACACCTAATACTGTACGGTTTATAAGAACTTGAAGATGGTCGAACTGCCCAGCGAACGGGTCGGATTTAGCCTGAGAGAGAATTTGAAGGGTTTCATGGCACCGTTTGCCAGATTCGCGTTGACTTACAAGACTCCGGAGGAGTGTCCCGAGCACACTGTGCCATACCTAAACCGAGAGCAACTAAAGTCTGTATAAAATGTGATTGTAGGAATTATGTACATATTGTAACCAGATTCGGATTACAGGGCCTTGGGATACTACCCAAACTCGGTGGAACGCAGCCTGTCTGGCATGAGGATCTGGCACCTATTTCTTCTTATTAAGGGGACGATATTTTACTGTTCAATGTTATACGCCGTTTCCGAATCCTTGGAGGACATCGTAGAATTGGGACGAGATCTCGCATTTATAATTGCGGTTAGAATGGATAGTTTGCTTTCGATACGAGTATACGCCACCACTCTTTTTGGTTCTTTATTTTCAGACGTTTTTTATATATTTCAAGGTAGTTTTTTTCCTTCTGTATGCCGATGACGTTGACGAGCTAATCGATGGCCTCGAGGAGTGCTATCGTTCGGAGAGAAAGGGTTCGGCTGCTGCAGGAGTGAGATCTGCGAAACGTTTGCATTATCTGATCATCGTCGGAATGCAAATAATTTGGATGGTTTCCATGGTCGTCTTTATAGTGCTATTGATTTCTACACCCATTTGGACACAGCAGGACCTGCCGTTCCATGCTGCCTACCCGTACCACCTGCACGATCCATCGAGGCACCCGAGAACACACATTCTCATCTATATATCGCAATGTTTCGACATTCTGTACTTTCTAATGTGGCTCACTTTTACCGAATGCATGTCTGTGTCCATTTATTCGCAGCTTACGGCTGCTCTGAGTGTCCTTTGTGTTGAACTTCGGCACCTCCAACAGTTCTGCGATGGGGACGAGGATCTCATGCGATGGGAGATCCATCGTCTGGTCAGGTTTCATCAGAAGATAATCAGGTACGAATCTGTGAAGCAACTGAAGTTTTATTTCCACCACAGTGTTCAACATTCTAGTCTGATTGATCGAAGCAATGAGATATTCCACGGCCCTTTGATTATGCAAATGATTGTCAACTTTTTGCTGGTCTCCCTGTCGGTGTTTGAGGCAATGATGGCCAGGCACGATCCAAAAGTGGCTGGCGAGTTTATAGTTCTGATGCTTATGGCCCTGGGTCACCTTTCGATGTGGACAAAATTCGGGGATATGATGTCGCAGGAGTCGCTGGACGTGGCCGAGGCTGCCTACGAGGCTTACGACGCAAATGTTGGTACCAAGCGAATCTATTGGAATATTCGCTTTATAATTATGCGTGCACAGACACCATTGATAATGCGAGCGACCCCCTTTCCGATCTTCAATATGGCCAACTACAAAGCCGTGAGTTTGACTGAGTTAGACCCTGTAAAGGGTAGCCCTATCACCCCCATAACTATCCTTTCAGATACTCAACCAGTGCTATGGGATCCTCACGCTATTGCTGAATACTTTGGACTAGATTAATCTCAGCATATGTACTATTTAGATGCACTTTTGGGTACTTTGCACTTGACACAAGCAGCATGCTTCAATTCACTTATATTTAATGGAATCCCATATTAAACGCACTGCTTTCCCATCCCTCAAATCCCGAGTTCTGGATGCATCCACAGCTCTAACGTGTTGCCATACTTTAATGAACGCTCTTTTCATAACCGATTTCCATAATTGCTTTTTGTTAGTCGTTTGCCGGCAAACTAATTTCCACGAATTTCAGTATATTTGCGTCTAATGCGCCACTGCCGCCAAAGATGGCAATGAATGGGGGGGAACGGGAACACACGCAACAGCATCTGTTCATCTGTGATGCTGCTCATGTTGCAGGGAGTGGCTTAGGCCCAGAGCTGATAAATTGGAAGTGCATTTGACGCTGAAACTCCTCTTGCTGCCGCCTGGCGGAAAAGATGTTACTCGTGGCACATTGTTGTTGCTGTTGCTGTTGCATGTTGCCCCTAATATGGCTGCTGCTGCTGCTGATGCTGCTGCTACTGATGTTGCTGCCTGTGCCTGTGTCTGGTCTGGTCTGGCACTGCAATTGCATTTGTTTCAGAGGCAGCATGCCTCTGCTGCTGTTGTTCTAGCTGCCATTGCCGTTGTCATCTTTCTTCGGCCACATTGGCGCGACTCTCTGTTAATGAAAATGCCAGAGCAGGCAACGCTGCTGCCACATCCGTTGTCTCATAAGCATGCCTCTCTATGGGCGGTGCCGTGGCCAAGTGTGTCCCTGGGTTATGCTGCCTCTGTCCCTGTCCCTGTCCCTGCCCCTGCCACAGCCCACAGCCGTTTCTTCTGTCATGAGCGATGCCTTGGCCAAGTGTTGCCGCCGCGCCGTGCCGGTGACAGCCGGAGAACCGGCAGCAGCAGCAGCAGAAGAAGCAGCAGCAGCAACATCATCATCATCAGCATCTACATATACGACTATACCTCGTACATGAAACAACAGCAGTTGCATCTCCTCGACGCTCCCGCCGCAACAGTCACGCTTGCCTGTCAAACACTCTGGCAGACTCTTACGGCCGCTCCGCCTCTTTGGAATCCCTCCTCCCCCTGCTGCGTTCCATTCGCTTGGCAAAATCCATTTGCATATTTTCATCCTTATGCCCCCGACAGTTAACAGTGCCCCATGCCACATACACCGTACTCCTGGCTCCCCGCCACTCTTTGGCCTACCTTTGGCTGGCGGCGCGCTTTTAACGACAAAGTGTGAAATTTCATTGAATTTGAGCTCGTTGACAAAAGTGGAATGGCAACAGAAACACACGTAGAACACAGCGGCAACAATCGCTGGAGTACACTGACAGAAAGACGGGGAGGATCCAAGAGATCATCAGATCATCCTCCTTATTTTCCAACAATTTTATTTTGTAATTTTTGCATTGAATTTGTTACTTTTTTTAATTTCTCGTTAGCCTTGAGATTTTTCTCTCTGTGCATCAATACTGCAGGTGTTGTAATATCTTGTTGTTGTTGTTGTTGTTGTCATTGCACTTGTTGTTTTGCAAATTAATTTAAATTATAGTTTTTCTGCTGTTTTGTTATCGCACATTAGCCGGTTAGGTGGAGGATACATTTTAGAAGGTGGCTGGAAGGGGCAGTGTCATGGATCGCTGGTAGTGCGGATGGGGGCCCAAACGAGTATTACATGTATTTATGTTTAACTGGCTAATTTAGTAGAAAATGATAGCCGCAATTAATATGCCATTGAAGTGGCAACGACAGGAAGGGTCTGGATGCCGTTTTGCATTGCATGTTCAGTATGATTTTATGCAAATTTCTAGAGAGTAATGGAGCACAAATAGAGCGAAATATGTGGGACAGTGGGGACTAGTTCCATAGATATATGTATGTATGTGATATTCCTTCATTTTAATTGAAATCAGTACATGAAAATTGGATGAATATCAAGTATGGAGTACCCATAGAGTAGAAAGTTCTTTAATAAATAGTATGCCAGAGTCGTAATATACTTTGTTATATATACTTTGGGCCCTGTGATCGATGGTTACCGCCAGCACCTTCCACCAATTCAAATCGTGCTCTAGAAATTCTCCGAGCATTCGCGCAGCTCTGTGCATGGACTTTAAGTAATTTTCTAATGACACCACAGAGGAAAAATGACTGTCGGTGCCTTTGGGGTTACCTTTCCCCCCACTATCCCTCACTATCCACCACTATGCTCGCCTATACCCGTTATCCTGCTGGCAACGTTCATTAGATTAAAAGCAATTTACAGTAAAACTTTTACCCACTAAACGCCTTCTGCCTCCTGCCCGACTGCTCCTCCACCACCTCCTCTTCGTCCTCCTCCTCCTCCATATCCTTGTGGTGGGGCAACAGCTTCTGCTCGTCCTTCCTTTTGCGGTGCCTCAGCTACTGCTCCTCCATTTCCATGTGGTACCACTGCTCCTTCGACTGCACCATACACACACACACACACACACGTGCTGCAGCAGTTTGGTGACACTCACATGTTCCCCAAACGCCGTGCACCATTTCACCACCCCACTCTCGCTCTCTCTTCCGCCAGCAACCCCCTCTTTCAGAGTCATTTGGCGCCTCTTTGGGTTTTTATTTTTTGGAATTCAACAAATTTGCGGATTTGGTTTGTAATTTATTAAATTTATCGCATGCTCAGAGCGCCTTAGCAGGCTTCCGTCCAGGGGAAGCATGACCTACCCTTCCCACCTACCCCTCCGCGCCACAAAATTCCCTCATGCGCCTGCTAATGTCTGCGGTGTTGCCTTCCCAGGATGGGGACACCCAGAGTCCTTCTGCTTTCAGCATCTGCAACATTTGTTGATGACAACCGAAAGACACAAAGTGCAACATTTCGTCCATTCTCTCTCTCTCTCACTCTGTATCTGTGTGTGTGTGTATGTGTCGTTGTGCGTGTGTGGAACGCCCATTTAGGGGTAGTCATTCGGAGCTTAGAAGTTATTATTTTGATTTATAGAAAAAGTTGGTTTAGCGAGCGAAAGTTGCTCGTACATATAGCCGGCGAGCAGAGTAGACGACGAGAGACAAAATTAGCAGAAAAATGGGTAAAAAGGCGAGCCAGCAGAGGGGCAAGGCAGCATCCACATCCTGCCACTCTTTTGGCCCCTCATGCAGATATGGAACCACTGAAAAATAACACCATCTATGGCACACACAATTCCTAATCACGTAGCCAGAATCAAGAATATACAAAATGCTCTCAAACACACACACAGGAAAATTATGCACTAGGTTCCCTCTTGGGTGACGGCTGCCACCTGCGCCAGGACCTCGTTCTCCGGCAGCTCCTTCTGCCGCTGGACGCCACTCGAACAGGGAATATCGTCGGGACAGCAACCCGAATTGCCAGCACTTCCGCCCGAGTGATCGTCCTTACAGTAGGCATCGTGCAGCTCCGAGCAGTCCGTGTTGGAGATGTTCCGCCAGCCCTGGGCATTGATGTGGTACAGCCGGACAATCCCACCCGAGTAGGCGTCCTTGCTGGTGGCATGGTAGATGGCACGCCTGGCCAGATCGAAGGCCTCCTGATCGGTCATTATGTAGCGGTGACCCGTGTCGAGGACGCCCAGGGCATAGGGCGAGCCGCTGCCCACCGAGAAGACATTGCCGTGGCAGCGCACCCCTTCCGAGTCCACGTAGATGAGCTTCGGTCCCTCGTCGTCGTAGCCGGCCAGCATCATGCCCATGACCAGGCCCATGCCCTTGTATTCGGCGGAAATGTTGACGATCATCCGCGCCGCCGCGTCCACGGACATGCGACGCTTGAAGCGCAGCTCGTGCAGCCGGCAATCCCGAGCGAGCACTCGATCCCAGTAGACACAGTCGGCAGCTCCACCGGCCAGTGTGCCCAGCATGTAATCGTTCAGCTCGACGATCTTCTTCATCGTCTGCGATCCGATGTACTGTCCCGAAGTGGCCCTCGAGTCCGCGCAGAGCACCACTCCGCCCTGGTACTTGAATCCCAGAGTGGTTGTGCCATGGGCAAAGTCCATTTTGATCCCACAATGGTCCACAATTTTGCATAGATTCACCGCTGGCTGGGAGTATGTTGTATGGAATGGTCAACACCTTGTGGATTGGAGGGCTTACATTTTCGAAGGGTGGTGCCATCAGGGCATAGGGATTCTCAAAGTTGCTGGTGGCATCGCGCAGCTGCTCCATTTGCCACTCGCTCTGGAGATGATCGAAGCGGCGCATGAAGGGCCATCGATTGACGCCGCAAATACCTTCTAGTGCCATGGATGTGGATGTGGAATGGCAAGTACATACGCGAAAATTTAAGCGAATTAAATAAAAATATATAAAATGGAAAGAAAAGGAAATGTATTGGAAAACACAATGTTAAATAATTTTTAAAGATTGAAACCCCTAAGGTTTGGCAGATGAATTTTTAGTTATTATCAAAGACTACCCTTTTTCACGCCACTTCTATTCAGCATGCAATCCAATCTGATCCACATCCGTATCCGTATCTATTTGCACGAGTAGTTCAAAGCCTCATCCATGCCGTTGCCGTTGAATGTTCCGCTCTGATGAGCAATCAGCAGTGGCAAGGCCAATCACATTACCATTTCACACTGGACTCCCCACGCACAGTCCCCAGTCCGGTTCAACTGCAGCGTGGCGCCACAGCACCACAGAGAGATACACGATATTTTAATTGGACTTTTACCAGTCCCAGTGCTTCATCTCCGTCCCAGCATCAGCAACGGCATTGGCACCTGTGGAGACTCGCAAATCAACCCAATAACGGAATGAAGAAAGAAAGAGAAAGTAGCATGGGGCAGAGCAGCGTCCCGCCAACACACCTACGCCCAGGCTGTGGCAAACGGATTAGCCGCTAATTAAACGCCAATTGGAAATGTTTGCTAAACTGTTTGAGTCCCCAGATCGGTGGTGTGGGGTCGACTGGGCCTCCCTGGTCGGGGGAGGGCTGCATCTGGATGAATAGCCTTGCAAAGTATTTCCAATGCTTTCTTTCTCTCTCTCTCTAATCTACTCTACTCCTACACTGTCTCCTCTATCCCTATCTCCCTGACGCTGCCATGTGTCACTGATCTAAATTTATGCAAATTGCCAGCTGCAAGTGGCCTAGGAGTTGCCACTGCCACTGCCCCATCTGGTCGGTCCCCAGCCGGGTTTTGCACATTTCATTTTTGCACGCGCCTCCATTCGCGCCTGCACTTTTCTATGCTCTGCCCTTTTAATGACAGGAGGAAGGGGGCCAGAGAACGAGTGCAAGGGCGGGAAGAGGAGAGAGCCATTCATTTGAGTAAAACCCTACCAAAAGGGATGCCCTTTCGACTGAGAGCGTAGCAGACAGCGTAAAGGTTGGAACATCAAGGCTAGAAATTACCTTTAATATGGATCAATTTCACGCACATTCAAAGATTGCAGCCATAGGAAAAATCCGCACTGAAAGGGTATTCCGCATTTCGATTCTTTCACAAACTGTCCTTATAGTTTGTTGGTTCTGGATAGTTTTTCTGGTCCCTGCTCCCTGATTATTAAATCACAAGGCAGGCTCCAAACTGGAACCGGGAGCAGCAATCTGATATGCAAAATCTGGTGCAGCTCAGCTCAGCTCAGACTCAGGGAATTGGAGTGCTTCTCCTGCAGCACCTCCTCTCTTCCATCTTCTGTTCTACGTTAATTACAGCCCAGTTGCAGTTCTGTGTTCTGTGCTCTCCCTCTCTGTCTCTCTGGCAACAACTTGTTAAAAATGTCCGTGGCCAGTTTATTAGAGGGCAACTAAAGCAGCAACCGCATCCACGCTCGCTCTCGCTGGCTCTCGCTGTCCTCCAGTGCAGTGGAGTGCCGGGGAAAATTACTTGAGAGTTTAGCGTGAACCTGTTTTAATGACTAAAATGACGCCCAGTCAAGGGCGGGCGAGTGAGAGATTTGGGCACACTGGTGCCGGCGCCGGTGCCGGTGCCGGTGCCGGTGCAACAAACTTGAGCTTGTTGAGTGGAAATTATTGCAGCGATTCGGGTGCGGGAGGTGAAGATTTAATTTAATTTTGAGACATAATCAGGGGGGGTTGCATCTTACAACACGGCTACACAAGACGTACTTAAAGTTTGCTGGAAAGTTGCCTGGCAGCTGTAAAATAATAATCATAAAAACTAAACCATTTTGTAAACAGGCCATAGAAATACATCTAGAAATGTTTCGGAAGCTTGCAAAGTTTCCTAAGCTTTTCTGCATTACACAAAGAAAAGAGAGGAAACCATTTGAAGGAATATTTTATTCCACTTTCGTTTTATTCACTTGTGCCACTTGGCATTATTGTTTTAAAATCCTTCAAATCCGTTGTTTTACTGCTTATTGTCTGCTCTCAGCTCTCAACTTTTGTTGCGAAGACAACTTTTAAGCTCTGCTTAAGGCGGCCCAAGGAGCAGCCCAAGGAGAATCCGGTTAGCCCACCCAAACGTACCACCGACATTCCAACTCCTCCCCCAACTCTGTCCAGCATTACGGGAAACTTTGCCATGCACCACGTCTGCCATCGAGCTCCATCGAGTTGGTACTCGCAGTTCATCATCTGTCTCGGACCTGTCCCAAAAGCCGTACGCGGAATTTGACAGGCCACCTAATTGACGGCGCCGTGTCTCCACGAAAACAGTTTTGACATTTGCGACCGCGCGCACAGCATTTAATTAATTTTAATTGAAAAAGGCCCGCAAAATGGATTAGCTTGTCTTGGTTCCGGACAGCGGATAGCGGACAGCGGATAGCGGACAGGACAGGGGACACAGCACTGGACCACGACCCAAAACAAAGTTCAAAGTTTAGGCTGCACAACCAAACTTAAAAACTTTTGCACCCGCGTTGCTTATGGGGTCATGTTGTTGGTCTGACAGCCACTCCGCCGCGGCGGCAATCCTCAAGAATCAAAGTCAAACACAAGCCAGTGCCAGTGCCAGCGCCAGCGCCAGCGCCAGCGGCAACGGCAACAGCAACTATTTTCACAGCCAAATAAAGTAAACAATTTTTACGATGATGCATTAGATTAAAAACTTTGTCCGTCAATGGTAGCTCCACACACACACACACACAAATGGGCGGGCGGATGTGGCCAGCACATGAGAATGTAGATGTGGAAATGGATCTGCTTATTTATAGGCCAGATTAATATTTTTTTTAAATGGAAAGCATTTCTAACCCCCACTTCCCCCCTCAAGTACAGTCATAAAACAAAGTTTTCCATCTTCAGGTTCAGCTTCAGCAAACTTTTCCATCAGAAACAACTTTTGTAAGATTTTAACGACTTTACTTTGCATTGCAATGACTTTCTCGCAGTGAAGGACCTCCTCCTTGTCATGCCCCGCCCCACCATATAGAAGTCTAGTCTCCGATTCGATTTTAATGCTTGACACAACATATTCGCTTGAATTCCATGGCCGCCGCCGCCGGCATATGTATCTCCTCCTCCTCACATAAGTATAGGCCGGCTAATTGTTGCGCCTTCGATTTTATGGCACTTGGAAAGCCATTAATCCGTATTTGATATCCGTCTAATTAGTTTTGCTGCCCCCTTCCGGCCCCCTTTCGCGCCCTAGAGCATTTTATGGCCAACACACTTTGGGACCGGCTCTCGTAAATTTTGATGATCGATATACGAGTATCTCTGTGTGGCGGGCAAACGCGACAAGAAATTGTCGTAAAACAAGAGAATATAATGGTTTTGACACATCGTTTCCGAATGGGAAAGCTGGCTAAAGAATTCAATTTGCCCCTCCCCCCACCCACCTCCGCTGGTATGAGCCTGAGCATGGTTAATTTCCTTGAACTTGATGGGCAGCATACGTATTCCCTTGACCATGGAGTTACGCAGTATCTGCACTGCCCTTAGTCGTCCCAAAAAGGATGGTTCAGTGTGGCATGCCGGAAAAGTTGAGAGGATTAGTAGCTGAAATGAAACGAAATGAAACGGTGCGGGACGTGATGCCGCATTGGCATTGGGCGGCAAACAATGCGAGATGTGCTCTTTGTTTGTTGGCCAAACCCGACAAGAGACCCACCATTCACGCGGCCCAACAAGAGACCCGTGCAGAGATGCACAGAGGGATGAGTTACATTGCAAACAACGCAAAAGTCGTAATGACCGGAGGAACTGTTAATGTGTCAGCCTGCCCCACTGGCCCCACTGCCCCATACCACAACCCTACTGTTGCTGCTGTTGCAAGCGATGCGTGGCCGCTGACGGCGCTTTGTGCACGAACTGATTGGCCAAGGATTTTTTCGCAATTTGCTGCACAAAGCGCGGAAATTTGATTCGGCCACATGGCCAGGGCCTTTGTCCATCGCTGACAAGAGGCGAGGCACAGCAATGCGAGCCACGCGGCACTAATCAGAAGCTTCTAGTTGCCTCAATTACAGATGCCGTCGCATGCCCCATTTCACCGTGTGATGTGCAAAGCATACAACAATGAAAAGCATGCCCATTTCCCTACAGGCGATAAACTTGACCGATAGCCGAAAAGCCGCGAAATACTCGTAAGTAAACATGTTTTGCCAGCGCAGTGGTTATATTTTTTGTATCAATTACCGGCAACTGCAGCACCTGAGGCCAATTGCCGCCCCATAAATGTTGTAAATGAACAGCAACAAAGAAAAAACAGCAGGAAAATAAATAAAAAACATTTTAATTAATTGAATTGAATGTGTCCGGGCCCCATAGGCTCCATAGCTCTACTGGAGCAGTGCCGCGTCCAAACGTTCCAATTGCGTTAACGTTGCAGTTAATTAACTTTTCCCTGCATTAATTAATTGTATTTTTTGAGCATGTTTTTGCCAAAGGATGCGAAGCATTTAGCTCTCAAATTAGGTCGATTTTCATTCGCTTTCATGTCTACCAGGCTACCCATTAATCAAATTGTGTTAAAAGGCATTAAACTCGAATGGCTGTGGTTGCTTTGCAAATGCTTTACACATTCACTTTGTGTATGCCCAAATTGTGAGCCATTAATTGCCATTTTATTTGTGGCCCTAAAATGCTGCAAAAATGAGTGGCTTATGTGAGCCAAAAGCTGGCACAAGCTTTCTCTGTCATTCTGCCGTTTTGTTTTATTTTCTCCGCTTTTGTGCGTGGCCGGACAGTTTCGCTTGGCCAAGAAGTGTCGTGAAATTCTTTTTAATAATGCAAGTTTGCACATTTTTAATTGTAGCGCCGACAGCTGCAAGAGCCCGGCTGCTCACTTGACCCACAAAGGTGTGGCTGCTGCTGTTGCGGCAAGCGTTTTTCTTAGTCGCTGCAAGAAAGCAGGGGGGAAAAACAAACTACTCTTGGCACCTACGCTCCCACGCCCCGCCCAAAACGTATATGTGGAAGGTATATATACGCTCCATAAAGGGACGCGGCAAGGACATTACGACTAAATGTAAACAGCTTAATTAAAAAATAAAACTCCGCTCGGCACGTACACGGTGGAAAAAAAATGCAGCACAAGGGAAACTATCACACCGCACACACACACACACATGCATGCCGCATGCATGCTGGGCACCAGCTTTTCCACCCGCGCTTTTCCACTATGAGAAGGTGTGCATGTGTGTGTGTGTGTGTGTGTGTGTGTGTGTTCGCTCTCTTTATTTGCTTAAATGCACGAAAGTGTTTTTAATTTAATTTTTCGTCTTTCTGCACTCGCTTCTTCCTCGTACTTTGCTCTTTGAGGCAGTTCCTAATTAAAATGAAAGTAATTTTTCATCAGCCACAGTGGAAAAAGTAAAATAATTTTCATCACCGCTCACCCCGCTGAAGTGCTCATTAAAAAATGTTTCAAAACGTTGCAGTTTTTGAAATGCACTCGCACATCTACATCTTCTAATAAAAAAGAAAAAAAAAAAACAGAAAAACTGAAATGTTTGCAATGTTTTCAACGGGAAAATTGAAAATTATTTCCTCCAGAGTCTGGCGCCAGCTCCTCCCGTTCCGTTTTTTCCCCTTTGTCGTCACCAGCCAGCCAGCTGTTCGAGTGTTTTTCCAAGTCGAAACTTTTCTTTTAAATATTTTCCATACTTATCCCAGAACGAAGTGCGGCAAAAGTTTTATGCATACGCATTGATGGGTGGTGAGAAGGAGGCAGAGATATGGGAGCGTGACTGTGGAGGGGGGGAATGCCAAGATTCCCTTATGGATGGTCCACTGCATAAAGAGGATGCCGTCAGCGGGGTGTAATTATAAAGTTCTCACCCGGGGATTAACTTTTCTTTTAGGAATTGTCAATTGAATAACATTTATGGAGTCCTCAAATCCATTTATTCGATGGCTAAGTCAAATAAATCCTCAAACAAATCTCCCGTACCGTCCCTCGCATACATTTGCATAGCTGATTGAAAGGCTCTCTGGATGGAGCAACCCTCGCACTCGCACTCGCATGCTCTTCCCAATTTGCATGCCAAATTGTTTACTTCTGGCATTCAAATGCACTTTATCAATTCAAATTGAGTTGAGTTGCATGACGACTTGGGAAATTAGTTTCCAGCTAAATTTCCACAAACAAGAAGCATAAAAAATGTGTTTGCCTTACAGATAAGTTATGCATACTCGTACAGACTCGTCCTTATGCGTAATAGATGCCAGGGATAAGGTCTGGTGTGGGGCTGGATCTCTCAGCTATCTGGTGCATGAGTGCAAAAGTCAGCTTCTTGCTTTTTGGGCTGCTTACTGGAGAGTTATCCATTTGGGCGGCACTGCAACACTAGCCAAATGGCGCAATCAAAGCAAACGAATGTCTATTTAATTGTGTCTGCAGGCGATGTCGATGCCTGGTCCTGGTCCTGGTCCTGGTACCCAGAGGCGAGTAAGATTGCCCCGATGGCGGCAGCATCAAATGCACTTTAGCGGAGGACCACGTTAACTGACACACGAGACACACAGATGATGGGCGGGAAACCACCGCCCAGCAGTCAATGCTGGAGATGGAGTCGCGGAGTCACAGCTAGAGTCACAGCTGGGGCAGTGAGGCTGCGGTGTGGCTGCCACACCTGCAATTTGAGCAGCGTCGCGGATGCCGGTGTCGCGGTGTGTACACTGCGTGGGGGTGACAGGCAGGCAGGCTGGCTGGCTGGTTGGCTGGCTGGCTGGCTGCTTGGATAGTGGTAAAGTGGTAATGGAGAGGAACTCAAATGAAGTCATAAAGTCTGATTTCGCCTGTTCATACTCATTATCACGTAACGTCTCCGTGTTATCGTGCCGCTGCTGCTGCTGCCGCTGCTGCTGCTGATGTTAATGATGATGAGGATGATGATAATGATGTTAGCCAAGTGGCATCGCACTTTCTCTGTAAAAGAATCTCTCCACATCTATTTGAAGGAGCAGCTGTTGGTGCGACGATAGTAAACTTTCTGACCAAAACTGACACTTTTGTAAAACAATTTAAAAAGTCATTGTCATCGGCATGCGAATCCTTCTGCCTTGTGGCAGTGGCTCCCATTTCTCGTTTCGTCTTCTAGGCACTCATGGCTACACCCATGACTGTGTCCTGTCAATTGCGCTGTCATTTGTTTTGTTGCCCATTACAGCGGCGGTCAGTGTCCCGAATACCGAAGTTGAAAACAAAATTGTCACTGCAGCAAGTGCTTTGCTGGATCTGAAGTGCGAGGTGCCGCGACAAGCCACGGGAATCTCCTCCAACAGGCAATACTCTGACCGAATCTCTCTGTTGCCCAGTCAGGTTGACTCCTCGGGAAGTGTGTCCCAACTTCGTTGCCGCCACAAAACTCTGCCACCTCTCTCACATCCTTGTTAGTTGGGTTCTGTTTGTGTCATGAAACTTTTAACTATGGGTTACTTGCAGGAGCTGGAGCTGGAGCTGGTGTCTCCTTTGTTTTCGCTGCTTACGTGACAGGGCAATTTTGAAAATAATTTCAAGTCTTGCAGCCAACACGCCCCGCAGTAATTGTTGTTACGTTCCAAGCGAAACAAAACTATCACTCAAAGAGGAAGGGGTAATGGGGAAGGCAAACAGTTTCCCATTTGTTCAATTCAAGTCAGTGGAATACGACCATGACAATAGACTATCGATAAGGAAATATGGCGATCAATTACCTCACGTTTGTGATTAATTTTCGCCAAAGAAGTTCACCAGAAGGAAAACGAGAGAGAGAGAGGGAGAGAGTGAAAAATGTGTACATTTTGCCCCATAAAAGTCTTGGTAATTTATATAAAAAGTGAAAATGTTATGCTCCCCCAAATGGGATTCATTTCACGATTATCAAAGTCTTTGGAGGCGCCACCCCAACTCCAAGCCCTGTCCCCGTGCCAAGCAAGCAAGCGCTCCACGCCCTTTTGATTAAGGGACAATAACCTTGCAGCAAATGTTGCTGAAATTCATTATTGCATCGTAATGAGGGTAAGTGGTGGAAGGCAATGGGCAATGGCTCCCAACAGTGTAATTTGTGCTGGCGAAAGCCACAGGATTTTATTGAGCGGAAAATTAAAAGCATAAAGTTGCACGCTTTAAATTTAAATGCAAGACGGTGCCAGTGGCAGGACTGGAGCAGAGTCACCCACACAAGTCCACGGCCAAGATTGCTGCCCCACTCCCAAGTGCTCCTAGTCCGCTGCTGCAATCTCCCGGCTTGGACTCAGGCGCATACTAAATTCTACTTATTGACAGGCTGCACATGGCAGAACGTGTTCCGATAAGCGTTGTGCCACTCGTCCATACTAGTCGCAGTGCGTTGCAACGTTGCAACGTGGCAAGAAACCAGTTGACAAATTGTGATTGCGGCATTAGTGGCAACATGAATCTTCCGCCAGCAAGGGGGTACCCATATTAATTGGGTAAATTATGACATATTTCTGAGTGAGAAATATATTTTAATATCTCCACGGGTTACCGGGGTGCTCAGCAGTTTTCCCATTTTCCCCCAGACTGCAACTCGCATTAGATATTCATGAGTTGCAAACTAAGCAAGGAGAAGATGAGACCCCAAAGGACTGCAGAGTGGAGGAGCACAGGAGTGTGCAGGACTGCACAGGAAGGTTGAAAGAAGGAAACAACAGACATTACTACCCCTTGAACTCGACTGCATCCGCATAGGACAAGCCTCATTATCGTTGCAGATTATGACACTGTCTTCATCAGAGCTGTGAAAGTGCTGCCAGGAACGCAGGAGGACGGATCCTTTTGAGCAACTTAAAGCGAAGCTTTTCCCGGTGCAAAGTGTTTTATTGAGTGGCCAGACGAGTTTCAGGAATATTGAACTGGGTATGATGGTCGAGAAGGTCGAACTGCAGAATCTTGTAGGTGGACACCAGCCACTGGCCCATGCAGCGACTGTTCTCCCGCACATTGCCCATCGGTGTGGGTGTGGTGGAATAGTCCCGACGATAGCGGACGAAAATCTCGGCAAAGATGAGTGGATGGTCCACAGTCAGTTGCGATTTATTTGAATGCTGCCGCATCAGAAGCTGCACCTCGTCGAGATCCTTGGACGAACTGAAGTCGTTGGTGCGACGCAGCGCCACGTAGACCACGTCGATGAAGGCAAACTTGTGGCCGTAGTGCCGCAGTAGCTGCACCTTCAGCGGAATGGAACGATATATGTGTTGGCGCTCGAAGCGCATCATGTTCAGCCGCCAGTCGCGGGCTCCGTCTATCAGGTCGTGACTGATCTGCTTGTATCCCATGGGCGTGGAACATCGCTCGACATTGCGCGACCGATGGCGCCGTACGAAGTCGGTGATGATGAGCGCCGCTTGGCGGGAGTTCTCCAGGAACCTGGCCTCTGAAAAACCCCAGTCCCACAGTAATTTGAGCTTCAGCAGACTCAGCTTGCTGGTGAGCAGGCTCCACGGGCTGTAGAAGTAGATCATGGCCGGCAGCGACACATCCCGCGGCCTGTCCACGCTGCGCACAACGTCCAACTGTATGTTGAGGCGATTCGTCTCGGTGCTCCTCCTCAGATCCGGCTGCGGACTCAAGAACGTCTGACGGCCATTGACCGGGGCCTGTGTGCCCAGCAAACGGATCGCTCTCCGCTCCTGGCCATGGTGCGGTGTCCGATGGCACGGAAATATCCGAGGGAGCTGCAGTGGGAGGTCGAGTCTGAGCTTCGGTCTGACCATCATGTTTCCATTGTTGAATTTTGATCAAACTTTCCCAGATGTTAGCCGAAACATATCACCCGCATCTGAGCTCTAGTTCCCAAATGACGTAAGAGTCAAAGGCGAAACATCAGCCCCAGACACGGCAACGGAACGTGCCAAACACAATTAGGTAACCCCCCGTAGATCCGTTGTTTGCATTTCATAAACTTTGACAAATCTAATTTCGCATATTGACGGCAACAATGAGCTCTAATTGCGCAAACAGGGAGACTAAGAGACTCGACTCCACATGGGAGTTGGCATCTGGCACACACACACACACACACACACACATCAATCGGCGGCATCCCGCAGGAGTTTGGCAGACATTGATGCAGAGAATGTGGCCTCTCCTCTCATCAGTGCGGCACATCATGCATTAGAAAATGCGAAATGCGAAATGCGAACAATGCCCTGCCCACTTCCTTTGTTTGTTTGTCTTGCGAATGTGCGAATGTGCGCTTGGCCCTCATCCAAAGGGCACACAAACAATAGGCAGCCGGAGGAGACTTGCGACCAGACACGCCTGCCCACACCCACAATTCAAATATGCAGCATTCCCCACCATTGCGGAAGGCGTGTCAATAAACTTAATCGAAATCAATTTAATTGCTTCACATTTGATTGCGTTCCAGTACAAATTTCATATGGATAATTGCAGTGAATACCAACCCATGACAACAGCAACTCAAATTCCATGCGATGAGTACAGTGGCCTCAAAATATGATAGCATGATTATTAAAGAATTTTGTTAATGTTTTTGCCAATGGTTGCAGGTACTTAAAATCACAGTACAGTTTCCCCAAGCGATTACAAATTGAATACCTGAAAGTCAAAGGGGTCCCTTCAATGAGAGCATTTCCATCTCGAAGCCTACAAAAGTCTTTAAGTATGCAGAGGACACAAGTCCTAAAACCATCCATGAGAGGACACAAGTCCTAAAACCATCCATGATTCATGCTGGAGATTTATCAAACGAAATATGAAATGAAACGTAACGTAACGAAAAGGATAACAATCAAGCCAATGAATAAATGCAGAAAAATGGTCGAGAACAAGTGGAAAAGCAGCGAGGGATTCGCTGTGAATCGAGTTGATGCCGCAATGGAAATGTGAGGCGAGTCGAGTCGAGTCGAGCATTCCAGAGTACGATTATTTGGACACAGCACACAAAATCCCCATGTAATCCCACCGGCAATCCCAAAGCGGAGCGGACACCGGGCCCATCATCATCATCATAGACAGAGAAGAAGAGAGAGAGAGAGAGAGAGCAAAGTATTGCAATAAAATATGTTAAGTAAATACGGAAAGAGTGTGGTGGGAGGGAATCATGGGGAAAACTAAACAATAAGCCAGAAAGTACGCTTGATTAAGTTTAACTTCCGGTCCGTTATAAATTGAGCATTTATGTGGGATTTGTTTGCGAAAAGCGTATCTACTTTGTGGAACAAAACCCAAATGCTTGGGATCTCCTCTCCTCTCATCACCCAAAAATGTAACCCATCCAAACGGCCAACCATCCATCCATCCATCCATCCAAACTCCTCTCTCGCTTGCGCCGTTCGTCCTGTCTGTGCAGCCAACACACACACAAAAAGACACACACACACCCTCCCGTATGTCTATTTCCGGCGGAAGTGGTGAATAAAACATGAAACGAAATAAAATGACGGCTGCCCCAAGGCACAAGCAGTGGTGGAGGTTGAGGTAAAAAAAAAAAGAAAGAGACTTTTAGTGGCCTAAAGTGAACATCCGTTGGTGAACGAACCTCGCCTGGATAGCTCTGGATTTTGTTTTGTTTGCTTTGGCGTAAATGGCTAAATTATTCGTAGACCGGCCAATCGAAGGGTCAACAAAAATTAAATGGCAAACATTTCGTTGATAAACTCTCAAGCACTGCAGGAATCCACCGACAGGGCTCTCTCACGCCGGAGCTCTGGGGAACAGAAATGTGGCCAAAGAAGTAAGGCATTTAATATCCGTAAATAAAATATTCAATTTCCCCCAACTGACAAACTTAGGAAATGGCCAAGAGACGGAATACATATTTACCTGTTTGCAGAAATGATATGAGAATAATATCTCTGTTAAATCGATGTGATAGACTTCCTTTCAACATCTTCAGCGACAACTTTGACTTGGAAACTATCATTGAATTCCCTTGAATACGAGTATCTGCTGATAGGAGTATTCAGCCCATCAGGATATTATAATTCTATTTGAAATCGTAATTATCATTATGGCCCTGGCCTAAGGCACTCAAGTAACCAACAGATTGCATTTCGGAAGACCATAAGCTGCAGTTCAGAGCCCAATCTCATTTGGCAGAGTGCTGTGGCCAGGACAAGGACTTTGCCAAACGTCTGCATCATTAACGATCCTCTGGTTGGATTGACCGCAAATTATTTTAGCAGGATTTCTACATGGAAAAGCAATAAATACAAAACTAAACATTGGCCAAAGCAAAAGCCAATGCCAATGCTTTCGAATGGACAAATTGGTTGATTTTGCTATTTGTTGGGTGGTATATTTATTGAGCAGACTAACAGATTATTGTAATATTATTTTGGGCTATTGAAGTACCGGATGCATTTGGCTATAGGAGGTTTTCATGGTTGAGTCTTAGGGAAAATAGGGACTCATGCAGTAGCCGCAATTCGAGTAGCAGGCCGGCTCACAGCAGTACCCACAGGGACAACAGCCGTAGCAACAGTTGCAGTCGCAGCACCGTCCGCAGTCATACCCTTTTCTCACCCAATGATTGACCATATCGTCTGTGGGATATTTTTCACTGGATGGCCAACACTTCTTCTTCTTTGGCTCCGGCTCCGGCTCTGGGGGTCTAATTCTTACCTCATCGGTTACCACATCAACAACCTCGACAACTTTATATTTGCTGTCCGAACCGGACCCTTTTTCTTCCGTCTCCGACCTGAGGAATGTCTTGATACGTAGCACGGACACATTACTTCCGTTGCTACTACGACCAAGCCCAGACATTTGTTCGTCACTTGCGAGTGACTTGCCCGCAGAAGCCGTAGGCACATTTCCCGCCGAGCCTATATGACTCTTGAAATCCACGGGGCTACCCACCAGGCCTATATTGGTCTTATTTTCCGTTGGGTTTAAGGAACTCATTTCAGCGATCTGCTTCGTCAAATCTGTATTTCTGGCGGCATCCGACTCCATGGGAACATGTTTCACCGACTCAACCGTCTCCTTGTACACAATGACATTGGGCTCCGATTCGAAACGATGTCTATTGGAAATGGGTTCAGATGCCGAAATAGATCGCCCCGGTCGCGTCACCGTTCGTGCTGCTTCGAATTTTCCACTTTTGGTGTTCGACGCGAGGTCTTCTCGGTGGCTGTTTTGGAATGTGGCCGATCCGACTGATCCTCCTTTCAACGAAAATGGTCGATCACTTCGAGGGTCGTTTGACTCGAGTTTTAGATCACTCGGAAAGTTCTTTGGCATCTGTATTCGATTAATTTGAGGGTCCTTTGACTCGAGTTTTCGATCGCTTGGAGGGTCCTTTGATATCTGTTTTTGATTACTTTGACGGTTCTTTGACTCGAGACTTCGATCACTTCGAGGATCCTTTGACGCCTGTCCTAGATCACTCTGAGGATCCTTTGACGCCTGTCCTAGATCACTTTGAGGATTCTTTGACTCCAGACTTCTATCACTTTTAAAATGATATGCAACTTTGGTGTCAGCGCCTGCTGCATCACTAAAATCGGCCACAGATTGTCGGGTCTCTATGGTCTCTTCGGAAACATCGCCAAACTGCGTCACGGACATCCTCTTGCTGATATCCGTCGTTTCCACCACCGGCATTGAACCGTCGTCTGGTATCATGGCCACCGACTGTCGAACGGTCAAAACGTACTCAGTTTCGCCTGTGCGGTGCGTTAGCGCAGCCTCCTCTTCGAAGATGTTAGTAACGGTCACAAACCCAGGCTCTTCGTTATCATTGTCGGTTTCGGGCGTTTGGCAACACGTGATGTCTGTCTGGGCGCAGCTGTCCTGGCATTGGCAGCAGTTATTACTGCACTGGATGTTCCTTTGCCTGTTCCTTCTCCTGCGGCACCTTTTCTTCTGCGAGGACGACTGGCAGACCTCTTCATTGGGCATCTGGAGTTCGGCCTGGCAGGCGCAAAAGCACGCGCATGGAGGATATTGGTGGCCTTCCCCAATTTCCCTATTGCACCGCACACAGAAGACATTGAAGCCGGGCAAACAATCCTCGATTCGGTGGGCCATCTGCATGGCCTTCCACTGGGCAGCACAATGGCAGGGGCAGGCGTGGGAGACATCGTAGGCCTCATTGCTATTGCCTGCCATGCATTTGCACATGCGGCCGTTCATCTTGGACGGGAACAATCTTCAGAATGTTCTCTGATCCCAACTGAAACAGCGCGCACATTAAAACCAAAATATATAAAAATTTTGGGGACCCAACAAACAGAATTTAAGATTTAAGTGAATGTGAATTGAATGGAAAATATTCCCAAAGCAAACCTTAGTCCAGGCATCCCTTTATGTATATATTTTTGTTTTTTTTTAGAGATCAAGTGTTCAGATTGAATCACATAGTTCAGTTACCAAAAATCATTCGTATTTCCTTCGATTTTATAAGATTTAAATTGAAAGTAAGAAATTTATTGCGCAGAAATGAGCCACGATAATAGTTTGGGTGAGTTCTTCACGAAGCTCAACCTGGCCAAGTGGTACACTGGCATCTCCGACTATCAGCTGAAGGCCATTGCCGGTATAACCGCCGGACTGCTGGATGACTTTGAGCAGGGGACCAGCTTCCGGATGGAGGAGCGACTGAAAATGCTCGGCGTGCATCCGCTGGTCGGCAGGCGAAAGATCCACACCATGGTGCAGCTCAGTCGGGGCAACGATCTGGCCTTCCTCTTCTTCATGCTCGAGGGATACTACAAGACATGCAACAAGGACGGCAACTACACCACCAACGAGAAGCTCCTCATGATCGCCATAGCCAAGATTGATCTGTTGCCCACGCTGAATGAGCTGGACCGGATCCTGCCACCGCCGCAGCTGAGTCGCTGGGATGTGCCGCATCAGCAGCGGCTGAACCCGGATGAAGTGCCTTCAGCACAAAGTAAGCAGCCCAAGGTCTCCGCACCGGCAAAACCCACAAGGTCGAAGGCCAGCAAGAAATCCCCCAGAGATCCGTACAAGCAGCGGTTGCGGCGGCCTGTGGTGAAGCCCACGAGTTTCCTCTGTAAGGGAGAACGCAGACTTGTCGTCAGTTTTCCCTTTTGGGCGAAGGAGTGTCCGCCCAACTACGGAAAATCACGCGATCCCCCCTGGTTCTCCCTCTACAAACTCGATCCAGTTAAGCGTATCGTGAAGCGCACCCTGGATGAGACTGTCGACAAGTACTTCGGGCTGAAGGAGCTGGCAGCCAAGGCGGACACCAACGGAGAGTCGAAGTTGGCCTACGAGATGGCCAAGCAGCAGCCGATGTTCAACGAGGAGCCGAACCTCTGCACCCACCACCAGGAGATGATTGCCCAGGCGCAGCATCTCAAGGATGAGCTTACGGTGAAGGCGCGCGACCGTTGCCTGGAGATGCTGGACCCCAGCCAGCCCCACAGCAGGGTGCGGAGGAAGCGCATCATCGACCAGCTCGAGTACGAAATCGAAGCGTCCTTGGAACGACTGCGCCAGGCCATGCACACCGATCAGGTGAAGGTGATGAAACTCAGG
Source organism: Drosophila obscura (assembly GCF_018151105.1). Taxonomy (NCBI): domain Eukaryota; kingdom Metazoa; phylum Arthropoda; class Insecta; order Diptera; family Drosophilidae; genus Drosophila; species Drosophila obscura. Next base: position 6,354,486 of record NW_024542774.1, on the reverse strand, counting down.
GACCACAGCTGTGTGGTCTGCCAGGAGGCGCTCGTGAAGATAACCTGGCCCGATCCTGGCCAGAAGGTGGGCAGGGCTCTGGTGGGAGAGGGCTGCAACCTGGCGCACACAGCCACCACCACTGAGGGATTCACCGGAAGGAGGTTGAGCGGCGGCGGACTCAACAGCGAACCTCAAGAGGTGCCGCAGGTGTCCGCCAGGCTGGTGGGCGGTGGCCTGCACATGGACAAAATCGACTTCAACATTGAGCCGGAGCAAAAGTCCGCGATCGAGGCGAACGAGTGCGAGGGGCATCCGGAGACCCCCAAGTCCCGCATCACCTTTCTCTTGGATGAGAACAAGGTCAAGCCTATAGATTTGGCCCGGGCCAAGCCAGTGAACTGTGATGGCTGCGAGTACAACAGCAGCGTCAAGTACACCAGGAAGAGCTTCTTCCGGGCACCAGACACCCACATGCCGTACAATTTTCGGTACCATCGAGTGCTGCAGTCGGGCCAACCGAAGCCCTACGACCTGGCAAAAATCGTCACAAAGTCGATAGTGAAGGCGCTCGAAAAATCGCAGAACGATGAAATAGTTGGCGAAACGTGCCCATTGCTAGAACCCTACAAAAAGCAGCCGCCAGAGCTGGAACAAGAGCTGGAACTTGACCCTAAGACACAGAAAACGAAACGAGTGTCGAAAGATTCCTCTTACCATTCATCCGACACAGAGGAATCCCTGGACTCTTCGAGCGATCACAGCAGCCGCAGTCAGGTGGATCACAAGGCGGATATCGTGAACGCTGTGGTGCGCTGTGCCAAGGCCATTTGGACTAAGAGGGCGGCCATCAAGCGGGCCGAAATGGATCGCAACGAACGGGTGCCCTCCGATCACTCCCTCAGGCCCGAGGTGCTGCACTACGACATGGAACACTTTGATCCGGATGATAATGAGCTGATGGATCGCATGCTGGCCGATGGAATGAAGGAGCTGCGGAAGCACCACCGCTTTGTGTTGGCCACCCTGCCGGATGCCCACAAGATTCCCATACTTCGACAGTGGATCAAACGGCGCTACGGCAAGGCCTACACGCAGCGGGAGCTGCAGGAAAATCTCAAGGAATCGTTGCAGGTCTTCGAGACGGTCACACACCTGCAGAACCACCCTCCCAAGCCGGACAGAATGGGGCTGGCCCACACCCCGGAATCGAAGCAGAACTATGCATACTACAAGCCGGCCATGGCAGAGGTAACAATGCCAGAACCAGCCTATATACAATGATCTATTAAATGCCTTTCCCTTCCAATCCCACTTGCAGGCGGGACGGGTTAAGGCCGCCTACTACACGCGGCTGAACAATGTGTACTTGAACCAGATGACCGCCTGCTGGTATGCCATGGGGAACTACCTCTGTCCGGGCGGACCGCCGCGCACGACCTTCTACGCCTACATGGCCTCCAATCACCAGGACGTATTGCGGGCCAAGTTGTGGAATGGCGAGTACAGGGATCACCGGCAATTTAGCGAGAAGAAAAAAAACAATTAAATCTTTATTCGCCCGCGGCTCGGGCTTCATTTACAATTATTGTATGTCGATTTGTTAAATGTGGAACGGGCGCGACGGCGGAAATGAACACCCTTGCTGGCCAAGTACCTAACAATGGTGTATTTTGTGTGGCTCTTCAGGGTGGCCGTATCGAACTTCAGCTTACGCCTGACGATCCGCAGATCCTCCATCTGTTTGATTATGTGCATAACTCTGTGGAGGACTTCACCCTTGAGCGTCTGCAGCCTGGCCGCCAGCATATTATTGTCTTTGGTAGTCCATGGACGATCGTCATCCTCTTTGGCAGTCCACGGACGCTCGGCTTCCGCATGCTGCCACTGTAATAACTCTCCATCTCCATCCTTGTGCGGCGTATTCGGTGTGCCAGGCTTCGATGTGTCCTCCTCGCTCTCAAAGATTGGACTCATGGTACTCTGTGGAGTGGTCTCGATTGTGGTGTCGCTCTTAGCAGGCGTCACCGGGGCAGTAATCTCGACAAACATTGCCTCAAAGATGACCTGCAGTTTCTTGGCCATTTCGTAGCACAAATGGCCCGGAGTCGTGTACAGATACGTGTTGTGGAACAACAGTTGCATGTCCCGCTCGAACTCAGCGGCATCCCAATACAGTCCGTTGTAGAGACGATTCTTGATGAACCGCAGATCAATGGGCCTCTCGACAATATTGTAGTAGTCGTGCAGTCCCAAAAATGGTGCATCTATCGGCTCGTAGAATATCCAGGCCAGTCGCTTGTATTGGCTTGAGAATAGCTTTCTGATGATGGCCTTGCATGCGTTGCTGCCCGGAAAAGTCTCTTGATTGCGGGCGCGGCTGCGATTGCGGTCCGATTTACGATTGCGGTTGCGGTCGCACATTTTGCAATTGGCAGCGAAAAAGGCAATAAGAATTGAAAGATTAATTAAATCAAAGCACGCGTCAAGTTTCGCACTGAAATCGAATGAGTTGGCAGCACTGCCAATCACAGGGTTGCTCTGAATGCCGCGGAACTAGTTCCCATGAACATTCAGCTAAACTTTGAACGTAAATGAACATGTAAAATGTAATTAAAACGTATTATTATAGTACTGGCGGTGCAGTGAAAACATGGAATTTGCAAATCTTGTATGTGGTGACGATCCAGCGGTTCGGTTCGTCCATTTGCTCCTCGGCGGACATCATGTGAGGCTTGGAATAGTTGCGACGGAAGCGCAGGAAGAGCTCGATGAACACGTGCGGCAGAGGGCAATCGGGCTTGGACAGCTGTGCCTTGAAGTGAGGATCCATCTGGATCAGCGCCTGCTTCATGGACTCCAGATCCGCCGGCGTCTCATGGTCGGCCACGTCCCGTACGCCAAGCATGGCCACATCGACGACTGCATAGCGCAGCCCAAAAATGTTGTACAACTTCACATCGACGGGCACAGCCTTCTGTATGTCCTCGCGGCGGAAGCGCATTAGATCCGCACAGCACTCGTGGGGCAGTTTGATGGCCTCGCTGGCCATCTGGTAGGTCACATTTGAAGTGTAAAAGTCGTCGGACATATTGGCCTTGTCCCGCAGTTGGACCATGTCCGTCAGTTTGACGGCCAGCTCCTTGGTCTGCTCCAGAAAGTCGTCCTGCCGGAAGTCGCGGTCCCAGGTCCAGCGCAGCTGCCACAGCTGCAACTTGCTCAGGTAGTACTTTAGGGGACTGTACGCAAGCTTCAAGTGCGGCACGAAAGTATCCCTCACAATCGTTTTGTTCGGATCCTTCAAATAGTTCGGCATCATGCCGAAGTGTTTCTCGCCGAGGCAATGGCCGATCGGATGGCACAGCGATTGCGTCGTCTGCGGTGTGGCCATAGGACTCACGTAACGTATAAATTTATGCAACATCTTTCGTTGAACATTGAATAATGAATGAATATTGTTGATTTTCACTATGTTTGTTTCACTCTGGACTCTCAAATCACAGCTACTGGGATGCCCCACACATTTGATGTGTTTATGCCGGCAAACATACTCGCATTCTTCGCATAGTTAATTATTCGAGTGTTTAAAGTTGTCCGGAATTTAACATAATGAATGTGGGCGCTTATCTGGGCCACAATTGCTGCCTTTCCCCCCGCCTGGGGAAAGTCCTTCCCTTGCTGCCACAGAATTTAATCTAATTCAGGCCCAATGTCAACAGTCCCTTTTCAGATGGGAGACAGGAGCGCAAATATAAATGTATTGAAGCAAACATTGAATGTTTGTATCCCTTCCCGATTTTGGCCCCAAAAATTTCATCGGTCAACCGCTGACGTCAGTTATTTTAGGCACTCTGTTAGTTTTGGGGCACCAGCAAATGTACAGTTTGCATATTATTTTGTGTTGTTTATATTAATATACCCTTCCAGTTGGTATACGGTTTTTGGTTTTTATACAGATTTCTGGGCATTCAGAGTATACAAATTTAGGCATTTTCATCTAGCTTTTGCGATCGAACTTTGTTCATAGAAAACTTTTTGCTGCGGGATTACAATGGTATATAGCAGGATTACACTAGCCCGTATAAATGAATAAACATCTGGCTAGAACAAGTAACAGTCAACAGAGGTACAATAAAATACCCTGTTAACGCAATTCCCTTGGTCAGGCGGCAGGCAGGCGGAGAGGGCATTTTATTTCCCATTTGAACTAAATTCCCCCCGCAAACTTGGCTTCCACAATGCGTGGCTTTCCCCTGCTGTTAGCTTTGATCCACAACGCTGCTCCTTCCCCTCCTGCTAACGTGACTTCCACATTCCACTTCTGTTAGCTTGCAGCCCACAAATGCAATCGTTCTCTCTTTGCATGTTAACGTGCATGCCATAAAGAGCGTAGCTGTTAGCTTACGTTCCTCAATGCTATTGTAAAGGCGATTTACGCTCCCAAATACTCCCCCCCTGGTTCTTAGCCATCATTTCTTATGGCAACACCTTTTCAGTCTTGGGGCATGTGGCCGATTCCTGCTTATCGCGTGGCAATTACACTCGAACTCTAACGACTGACCCACTTGCGGCTGAACGGGAGCCCCCAGAGACTCTGACTGGGTCTGTGCCTGTGCCTGTTCCTGTTCCTGGTGCTGACCTTTGGCACGCACTTAAATGCATCGCTCTGTAAGTTTAAGTGACGACAACGCACCCTAAAGAGAAGCCACGATATGCAAAGCGGGTTTAAGGCGCGAGCAGCTCCAATTAAAATCGAGTTACCATTTCCTTTACACTGCAACTACAACTGCAGCGCCTGCTACTCCTCCTCCTCTTCCTGCTCCGCCAATTGAAAATTATGCATGCAAAGGCAATCCACAACATAACAGACAATTGGAGAGCTGATAAAAACGAGAGAAAGAGAGCGAGAGAGAGAGAACCCAAAGCGGAGGTTAAAAAACGCAGGAATTACTTGTGCTCCAACATGGGATTCCTTTTAAACCTGTCGATTCATTGATAGCTGGTTGCCTGAGAGATGTCTGGAACCTGTTTTCCCAGCGATCAAGATGATGCAATTTCCCTTTCTGCCAGCATTGTCAGTGGGTTCTAGATAAAACTCCCTTTTACATCTTCCACACCTTACCCCCTGATGCAAATCCGCAAATACGGAGAGCCGCCACACTCAATCAGTTGACAGATGAAATTATACACCTCGGGCCTCTGGGCAGGTGCTAAAAGGATCGCCACGGGCACAGTACCGAACTCTTCTCACACATCACACAAAAAAAAACGTGTGTGAGGCTGTCAGAAAGAGGGCCCCCATATCCCATACTCGTACCTGTGCCCGCATCTCATTGGAATCGGGCGATAGTCCATGTACCTACATACATACATGCACAAAAAGCGGCAATATGAAAGCACAGCACAAAAAAATGAAGAGACAAGCAGTAGAAGGCGAAGGCTCCGCTCCAGAATTGAGAAGATATGAGAAATGTACATTTGGACAGGCTACACACGGGACACAGAAAGAGAGAGAGGGAGAGAGAGAGTCTGATAGAAGGGGACGGGCAAACAGGCAGACCGACAGTCACATGTCAAACATTCTTTTGACACTTTGTCATAGCATCTCCCAGTGACACTTGTCAGCAGTCGGATTTCGCATTTGGGTGGAATCTGCTGCGGATATGCCGCAGTTGATTTATACCTATACATTTATACATCTACGCTTGCACGAGTATTTCTATATCTGTTTACATATGTACATATGTACATATTTATGTATGCATGTGCCCGTGTGCCCATGGCATTCACTTATGAATCGCTTTGAATTCAATTTTGCTAATGTATGATGAATGCCCGCGACACACCGCATCGTCAATCGTTGTCACCCTTTTTGTGGGTACTGAAAACTGAAAGCTGTAGAGTATTGGGGAGTTGTTTGCTATGCTGTGTTCAGGGCAGCTTTTACAAGCTCCCTGAGAGTTATTTCGATCTTCAAAGATGATTTTGTTGGAGGACATTTTGACCAATTAATTGCTTGCCAAATTAATTCCTTGTAAAATGCACAAGGGTAAAAGAAGGACATAGATACAAAGATATTCCTTTTCGGTGAACGTTTATAAATGTAGCATGTAAATGTATATCTGTGAGAAAAAACCGCATATAAAAGTATGCCAAGATCTATATGAATATTTTTACAAACCAAACGTAGACGCTCCCAAAAACAAAATATCCTTTAAGGTTAAAGTACAATTTAGCGTCTTAAAATGCCTCTTCCTTTCAAAACTCAATTTGGTTGCCACATTTAACTTTTTCCACTGCCCTGCCCCGAATATTCAACTTTTCAAGCAGAAAATATGATAATCAGTCCTAAGAGCGAGCAACTTTCGTTCGAGTTGTTGCGGATGGGCGGGGGGGCGTTCTCGGCGGGGGGTTTCAACTAACCCAATTAGCGAGCCGCCGAATTGAGTGAACAGTTTTGCTATTTAACTAGCGATGAGATGGCGGCCATTTATCAGGGCATCTAATCTAATCCTTTCAGTGGTCAAATAAATTAAAATGGAAAGCCTTTTTCGCCAGCCACTAAATTACACCAAAGATAATTAACAAACCTGTGGGTGGATGTCTCCTACTGCTACTCCTACTCCGGCACCGACTCTGAGAGGGAACCCCCGGATGGGTCTTTATTTAGGTCTGCGGCGGAAGTGGCAGTCAGTGGAGCAGCAGGAGAAGAAGAAGAAGCCGCCCGGCGAGGAGTAAAACTGAAATTATAAAATGGTGTAAAATTATAGAAGGAGGCGGCCAGACGAGACAACCAACGTCCTTGGTATCCGCATTCGCGTCGTCCTCGCTGGCTATTTCCGTTGTAGGGCATTTTTCCAAATGAAGTTTTCAAGTAATCATGAAAAAGGTAATTTAATAAAAGCAAAATCGAGAAACATAAAACTAATTTACGGCCTGAAATTGCCTGTGAAAAGCCCAGCCGTCCAGCCGCCCAGCAGCAACACAGAACTTGAGGCATGTGAAAAATCACCAACTCGGGGAAAGTCCTGGTAGTACGGGCAGAGTAGAAGTCGAATAATCCACAATTCAGGGCGGAGTCGAGGTCGAGGCAGGTCGGGTCGGGTCGGTTGTCAGGTCAGGGCTGGACCTTTGAAGTTCAAGGTTAAACACAATTCACGTTTCGAGGGGAACACTGGGCGTTTGGGGTCCAGCCAGCTGTAATAATAGACCCGCTCAAGAAGAAAGGATAAGCATAAGCAATCCAGTCCGAGCAAGCAGTTCGACATATCCGGCAAGGAGCAGGACCAGCAACAATGAACGGACACACAAATCGAGCAACTGCTGACACACATAAGGGGGGAGGGCTCTCCTTCTGCCGCTGCCGCTGCCCCTGCCCCTGCCCCTGCAACCACACTCGACCGCACGTATGACAAAACAATTTGGAAGCTTATTTATTCTACATATTTTTTTGCCTCGCCCGCTCTCTCTCTATCTCGCTCTCTGTGCTCTGTGCTGCTGCCTCTTGGCCAGTGTCCAAGCGGTGGAAATATGCGGCCACAAAATGTTGCAAGGCCAAGAGCTGCAGCAAACATTGTTCAAAATTCTAAAGGACAACATGTTAAAGTTTAAGCAAATATGTTTGCCACTGAGCAGAGTCCGGCCCTTTCTGTGGGACATCCTTGCATTGCCCATGGCTGCAACATACTGCTCTCTCTCCTTCTCTCTCTCTCTCTCTCTCTCTATGTGTGTGTGTGTGTGTGTGTGTGTGTGCCCTCTCCCCATCTCTGTTCCATTCTACCAATGCCTAAGATCCGAATTCAAATCAAAGTATTTAAGCAGGAATTTTCACATATTCGAGTGAGTATGTGGTGTCTGTGGTGTCCCTTTGCATTATTTAAAAGTTGCTTTAATGCCATTTTATGTTTCGGCATGCCACACAGAAAAACTGGGCCAGCAATGAGCCCCAGCTGGAAGCGATGGAGATGGCGATGGTGATGGGTATGGGAATGGGGAAAGTTTTCTTGCCTACGCAAATGAGACCCAATTTCGAGAGCAGCCACTTCGAGGAGTAGGTCACGCGAGCCACCGAGAGAAGAGGCCACAGAAGCGGAGCTTAAAGAGACTGAACGTCGACAGTTTATTTGGCAAGAATTTTCGGTAATTGAGTGAAAAATAGTTGGCAACAGCGGCTGCTTATTGTCTTTAGTTGCATCGATAAATTTGCGCCAGCACCGCCAACTACTTTTACCTATGAATTCAAAACTCACAGCTGCACGTGGCTGTCTTTACTGTGATTAGCAATATGTTTTATTCCACATTTTATGTGGCAGAATTAGCCCCAGAAAATATGAATGTTTCCAAAGCAGATGGTTAAGCCTCCATTTGTACTCCCTCTCACTCATGGCTGGGCCAAGCACGCAGAGCATAATCCAAAACAGAAATGTTAAAATCCATTTTAATTTCTATTATGCAAATTTACTCAAGTGCCATGTGTCGGGGAGCTGTCCGGGCGTCGTCACATTTAAGCGCACTCCACAGGCCGAAGAGGTCTGTGCCACCCATTCGCACACGCTCGCACTCAGACACTGACACACACATGGTGGAGGATGCGGCAAGTGGGCAGAGTCTAGTCGCCAGATTCGCCTTGCCCCGAATGCATAGTAATATTATTATGGAGGATTGCTTCGGCCCATATTGTGGGGCCGGAACCCGTGCTCGGGGTCAAGACTGGACCCCAAAAAAAATAAATGTACGTAAAAATAAAACTTCTGTTCTGGTCTCGTTTTCAGTCCTAATCCTGGACTCGCTCCCAGTTCCAGTATGCCGTCTGCCATATGCGCACAAACTTTTTGCTAACATAATTTTTGCGGACAAAAATTTGGATGCAGAAATTCCCGTAGCGTTGCTGCTGCTGCTGCTGCAGCCCTTCATTTTTGACATGGCCAATTCAATTTATGAAAATACTGCACAAAGGCGGCCAACGAAACAAGGCAAACTCCATGGCTGCATGTGGGGCACGAAGAAGCCCAATTTAAATGCTTGCCGAGTGACACATGCGACATGTGTGTGTGTACAGGGACAGGAGATGGAGCTGCGACAGGAGTGGGAATCTGGGGACAGCAGTGGGATCAGAAGTAGCAGCAGGAGACGGTTCTGGGGACAGGAGCAACATTGCTGACGACAAAGCAAAGTGGGTCAAAAATAGAGAAAAAATGCGAGGCATTTCTCGCGGGTGTCACACACACACAAACATGCTCACATGTGTACATGCACACACACACATCACAAATGTTAAACATCCTCGCGCCCTTGTCGTGCCTCCCACCCGCACCCCCACCCCCACTCACGGTCACTCCCACTCTCACTTGCCACAAAGGCCCAGCGGTGTCAGCGGCGTCAGCGGCGTCAGCGGCGGCACTTTGACATTTTTGGAGCAATGTGCCCTGCGGCTGGTGGAAAGGCGAGTGGCAACGGAGCGGCAGTGGGTCTGGAGCTGGAGCTCCGTCTGAAGCCGCGATTGGGGCGGGGGCCGAGGGCCGAGGGCTTGCTCTCTGTCCCTTGCCGCTTGGGTGAAAGGCAAATCATGTGCGGCAGCAGTGGCAGCAGCAGCAGCAACAAGAGTAGCAACAAATGGAGCAAACAACAAAAGTTTAAGTTAAATTTACTCAAAACGAAGCTAGAGATACCCTTGGAAGGTACCCCTAGGATGCCCTTAAGTTCGCACTAACTAAAGGCAACCTTTGACAAAATATATGTTGATATATAGCTGGATCTTTGCAGTTTACAGTTTAAAAGTATTTTCTAAAGTATTTCCGAACTTCCTTCAAGGCCAAGTGCTCTTGAGTGCTCCGATCAAGCCCAGTTTTTCCCGCTTTTCTGCTGCTCTCAGCCCATCTCTTTTTTCCAGCGATTACCCAGCTACCCAGCTTGGCTTTGACGCAGACCGCTAAAAGTAGCAAATGTGCCCTGCCCTTGGAGAGGGTGCAATGCAATGCAACATGCAAATAGAATAAATGGAGCAGGACCGGCGAAATGGGAAATTCTGAATGGGGGGGGATGGCAGCAGCAGGACGGCAAACAGAAATGTGGTAAGGGAGCCGGGCGGATGGAACGAAGGAACCTCGACATTGATTTCGCATTTGGCATTCGGAATCGTGCTCGGGGACTTCCCCCAGAGAGAGGCGCGAATCAGTTTACGTATGTCAATGGCGTTCGTTTCCTTTTGTAATAAAATTTTATGAGCCGCCGTCGCCTCGGCATTGTCAATTTTTATTGTTATTGTTTCGGCAACATAAACTTGAAATCGATTAGAGAGAGAGAGAGAGAGAGCAGCATCGGGTGCTTGGTGCGAAAGAGACAGCGCGAGCGGAACCACAACTTTCACAAGTCAAAAAGCTCAAGTGACAAAGTTTTGCTTTTGATTTATGGCCCGGAATCAGGAAAACGCATAGAACGCGAGCGATCCGGCTGCTCCCTCCCCCCACAGCTAGAGTTTACATCCCATGGCTAATGCCCCTGCTCCCTGCTCCCTGATCCTTGCTCCCTGCTCCTCCCAGCTCTCTTCTTGCTGCCAAGCAAATCAAAAGTCATCGTCGTCATTCGGCCAGATACGGCCAGATAAGTAAAAGCCAAAAAAAATGAAGGCAAGTAAAGTCAAAAAGTTGGCCCACAGGCTGAACAAATAAATCACACAAATTAAACACAGAGCCGAGCCAGCGACCAATGCAATTGGATGTCGGAAAGTTGCAAAACTTCTTCTGCACGACTCCACACGACTCCTGGATGGGCGGAGGGGTGGAGGGGTGGAGGGCCTTGGGAGAGGAGCTCTCCGAGAACTGAAGACGAAGCAGATTGCGCCTGCCGCTTTTATGATGCGGCCAGCAAAAGTTCTTTCCTTGCCCGGCTTATTTGCGCCTCGGTTTCCTCTGCTTTCTGCTTTTATATATATTTTTCTTGGCTTTTTTTTATGCATTTTCCTTAATTGCATTAAACTGTAGGGGGGTCATAGAATTGTTTGCCAAGGGAATTGACCAAATAAATTGTTGTTGACAAAGCAAGTAAGCGATGTGTATGATGTGCAATGAATAAGCTAAGAGGATAAAGCTAAGCCTAGACTTAAAGATATTCATAGGGCTAGGTACACGTATGATCTGTCTGCTTCCGGAACTCTTCCCACTGATATGCACCTGTAACAAATATTTCCTATAAGCACAGTATCCCTCCAACACACACACACACACACACCTAATCACAACCCCCCAGAGATCCACACAAGTCAGACATAAGACATAATCAACAAATATACTTCTTCCAATTGCAGGCCAATCATTTCGATTTATCAAATTCCCATTAACAATCGATAACTTCAGGACGAGCATTCCCGTTATCTTCGAGTCCCAATTGTCGCCCTCCTCCGCCACCGAGTGGGGCTGGAGGGGCTCGCTCTCTCATGAGATGATTGCTCGACGCATTCACACGTAAGTCGTTTGTAATTTAGTCGAGTTCATAATCATAATAATTATGGGGATGGGCATGGGAATGGGGATGTGGGGTGGCATGTGGCTGCCAATTGGGGGGTAGCTTACGGACAAGCAAAGTATGTACTTCCAGCGAGTTCTTTGGGCTTTTATTTGGCTCTTTTTTTTGTGCGGTATTCTTGTCCTGCCATTTCCTGTGCGAGTGTGTCCATAACATGCGCAAATAACATAATTTCTGGCATTAAAATCAATTTTCATCTTTCCCCAGACGCCGTCAATTGTAGCAGCTGCTCCCCGAGATTTTCATTTACTCTCCCATCCCCCAAGCCCCTCTCCACCATGGAAAACGCTTCCGTTCTATTTGCCATGAATTGGCCGTGGCATTGTCGTGAAAATAATGCAAATAGTAATTTCTGGAATTGCCTTTTGGCTGCCATGGCGGCCACATAGCTACAGTCAGTGGCAGAGACATACACAGACACAGAATTGGAGCCAGAGTCAGGGTCCGATTCAGAGTCAGAGTCAGAGTCAGAGATTTCTGGCCGAGAAGGCCTGCTTCTCTAATGACAATGGGCATCATTTTCATTCCCATTCCCAATTTATTTGGCATGTCGTGGTCGTTCTAGTAGTCGTTGTCTGCGCCCGAAATGGCGCCCAGCCACAATGTCCCCCTAAAATTGTCGACCAGACAATATTTTCCACACGACAGTCATACTCGTAATGGTAACGGACGGACTGGGGGGTGAGGGCGTACGACGGCTCCATAGGGAAATGGCTAGCACTTTAATCTTTAAGTTTCATCGCAGGGAAACAAAAAAAAACCAAAACGAAACTTGGAGAGTCAATTCCTTAAAGGCTTAAGCGAGAGTGTCAGGAAAGGGAGAGCCACAGAGGGTTCCCAGAGTGGGTTCTTCGAGTGAAATAAACATTACAAAATAATATAAATGCGAAATATATGGGTAGTGTAGCCCATGCTTCCCCACGGGTGATGGGGTGTGGGTGATGGGTTGAGTTGGGTTGTGTTGGGTTGGGAAGGACCCGCGCTGAATGTGTGAAAAATGAAGGGAAATGCCGCGACGCTGAGGCGGAAATGAAAAATGCACGAGTAAGAAGGACCGGAAATGCTACCAGCAGCGATAAGAATGCTTTACGGTACCAGAACAAGCAGAAAGCACGAGAAAATGAAGATGAAGATGAAGACGAAGACGACGACGATGAAGTATACAAACAATGAGAGAAAGAACAAAAACAGCACCAAAAAAAAAAAGGAGTAATACACTTAAAAGTAGACAAAAGCATTAAGGGAACCGTATACTCGTAGTAGAGTATGCAGTCGAGTGCCTGCACGGAATGAGCGGAGAACAACAGCCAGGAACAGTTGGGAATTGTAAGTCAAATATCGCCTGAATGAATGAGTGAAGGAAATAATGAGCCACAATCGTTGCATTCAACAAATTTAATTGGTAAAAATCAACCGAAACAATGAAATATCAGCGTATGGGCGGGCATCCATAAGGCAAATCTTGGGGAATTACAAATCCAATTAGCCGATGCCTAACATAAAGTCTGATACGCTCGACACTTTCCATTCTTATCTGTTTATCCCTGCAAATTAGTCTCGATACTCGGCTCTCGGTACTGTTGACTCTTGACTCCATTGCCAGAATTGAGAACATGTGTCATTCAATTGCATGTGGAGAGCTAAATTGAGGGCCCCCAAGGAGCACCATCCAGGCATCGCATGATTTGCGCTAATTGCGAGTGCAAGCATCTGTAAATGCGTCGCGTCGCGTCGCATCGCATCGCGTCAAGTGGTGGCACTGAAGTCCACTTGCACCTCCACCTAAACCACCACCACCACCACCACCACACTGCCAACTCCGACTGCACTCAAAAGAAATCAGAACGTGCCATTTGGCCAGATACTCAGAACACTCCCAGACAATGCACAGCCCAGTCACACTCTGTCGATGACTCTGTCCCGTACTCCTCCTCTCTCATTTTTCAGGGCTTCCAAATAATTTGCTGCGTGTTTGTTTGGCTTTTCACACCGACAACTTGTCCGCTTCCGCGAGGAGACAGACGTCTGTGAGCGAAACAAAAGGCTCTCCGTGGGCTGAAAGGAAGTTGGGGGCACGAACTGGGTCTGCAGACAAGAAATGAGTCATTAGGCAATAAACAAAGCCCTCGAAGGCAATAACAAAAAGAACGTTGGATGTCGCAGTGTCGAAACTTTGGATACCCTTGCCAGTTTCATCATCAGATCATTCATTTCGCCATTTATCATATGTATAATTTGGAAATTAATTGCTCTTTCTTTTGCCTGATCAAACGATCGTTTCTAGGCAGCTATTCAGATCTTTTCCGTTCCGACTTGTACAATATGCAGCATCCTCTGCTCCGTTTCATTCTTTTGGCTAAAATCTTCATACCCCCTGCTAGGGTACCGCCTGAAGGGAAAGGCAACAAATTTGCACACGCGCTATCAATTTGAAGCTCAACAATGGGACACTTTAGCCCTTCTGCGTACGGGCTATTTTTTGCCGTCCTTTATTATTGTGAGACGCGTGCCGGCAATCAAAAATAATAAACACCCCTAATTTTGAGGACTAGAATGAAAAATTGGTTGCGTTAGCCTGTCGCCTGTCGGCTGTCGCTGTCGTGTCCCCATCGTCATACTACTCCCTGATGTCTTAGATTCGTGGGCCCTGCTCCTTGTCTGCCTGTCTGTCTTTCTGTCCCCCATTAAAATCAACACCCAACGTAGCATTCAAGGATGATATTTCAGACTTCGTCATTGCCGTCGCATCGTCATTAATATTTGGCGCTTAGGCAAATGCAGCCGCATGAACTGTGGCCAAATCCTCCTCTCCACTCCAGTCTACTCCGCCACTCCCCCCAGCATCCTGTTCGTGTATGGAAATGGACCACCCGTTGCGTTTAGCACAATGCCAGGATGACGCGTGTTTTTGTCCCCAGTCCCATGTGCAGCAGCAGCAGCAGCAGGAGGAGCAGCAGCAGGAGCAGGAGGAGCAGCAGGAGTAGGACTCGGAGAAGTTGCTAGGCCAGGCCAGGCAACAGAGATTTGTATCTGCTTCTGCTCTATTGTTTGCAGCATCGAAATAATGCCGTTTCATGCATATGCATTCACGGATGGATTTCGCACAGAGGCAGAAGAACGGCTGGTGTGGGATGTGTGGTGTGGGGGGGTAGGATTGGGATGATGCAAAGCCATAGATGAATGGGATGGGATAGAATGGTGGAGCGGATGTCTATGCGATGGATGGGAGCACTGTGCAGACAATCAAATTTGATGTCAGAATGTGCCGGCGAATAAAAGCGGTCTGCTTAATATGCATATATGCATCACGGTTCCAGTTTTCATGTTATTCAGCTCTCTCTGCCTTCCAAAAACTGCTCGTCTATTCTCCGTCTGCATCCAACACACCACACCACACCACGCCACCCATCCATCCATTTGGGCCCATCCATTTGCCAAAGCGCATCAAAATAATGAGCAGCCGCCCGTAAATATGCTTTAAAATTTTATGAGATGTCATCATGGATTAATGAATATGAGCGAAATGTGTGGGGTGCTATCCAGGGGCAGGGTATGAATAATTACCACACCTGGTGTGGCAGCCAGAAGAGGTCCCCCCACAACTGCAGATTGAAGGAATTGCTGGGAATTGCTTGTAGTTAGGGAAGATAGTTTTGATATTAGGAAAATTCCAGATCACAGGGACACTCAAGAGAATTCTCCATTAAAATCTTCTCTATTGCCTACCTCTTCCCTTCCAAAGAAGCTCGCTGGGGGTCTGTTCCAGTCCGAGCTTGTCGAGGTGCTTCGCATTGAAGCATTGCTCTATTGGTTTTCCTCCTCAGTGCGTGCTAAAAGTGTTTTTCTTGTTCGGTTTTTGCTGTTGCCAGAGCAGCCAGAGCAAACACAAATAACAACAAGAGAAACAACTAAAAGGGGCACTCAAAAGAAACACAAAGTAAGTGGTGGAAAACGCCAGCAAGAAAGATGGCAGAGAAACACCACTACAGGGAGTGAGAGAGAGAGAGAGAGAGTGAGTGAGAGAGGGGTGGCCAGGGGCATATACACCTCAAATCTGAACTCGATGCCGTTTTCTACTTCTTGTGGTGGTTGGCGGGGGGGATTTGTTTTGCACTGCCAAGGTCGTGCCAGGGAGATGACTGAGCTATTCCAACCACCCAGCCCCCCTCTTGGAGTGGAGCCAATCAAGTGCTCGTTGAGGTGGTCAAGTGAATTATTGAGTCATGGGATTACCGGACATGGCTGGAAGCGAACTGAATTTGCATTAGCATCAAGTGCTTGACACTTTCAATATTTATAGAGGTGTCGAGGAATGCCATTATGATGATTGCTTATCGATTTAGTGGCTATCAAACGTAATTAACCACTCGAGTGGATAAAAGTGCTGCAGCGGAATGTTGCCGGAATGGGTTGTGGTGGTGCTAATCCCCCTAAGTAATCTCACTTTTCTGCTCAAATGCTTGCTACACCGTTGAAGATAACCCATGGAACCCATCACGAATCGTGCTACTATATATATAATATACTAAGGTATGAATATCTATACCCATTAGGGCAATCAAATCCCCCAAGACAATCGATCGATGGCCAGCCCATTCAACCGCGGAAAATCCTTTCAAAATTTAACTTTAACACGCGACATGGAAGCTGTTTTAAATTCTGTGAATTTTTATCTGTGAAAATTCTCTTTAAAGCCCTCACACGTACACTGCAGCTGTGTGCTGTGCGCTGTGCGCTGCAGTGGTGTTGGTTATTGTGGCATTGGGTGGTGCAGCATCGCCCACCCATATGTTGCCACAGAGAATTTAAGGTCTACAAGGAGAGAAATGCTGTGTTGCAACAATAAAATATTTGCAATTTAATTAAACGAAATTAAACAATCTTGCCAGCATTTGTGCAAACATGTGTGGCAATTGTGTGTCGCTCGTAATCTAAATTTGTAAGTTGCCATCTCTCTGGGAAATCCTGGCAGTTGCTCCTCTGGGCAACTCCCTTACCCCCTACCCTGCAATCACCGGACAAGCGGAAGTTTTTGGGTTTCTAGTCCTTCTGTCGCTGGTGTTGGTGTTGGTATTGGTGCAGCTGCAGCAGCAGCATCCACTTTTGTGGCGATTCCTGAGAACTTTCTTGAATGTCTCCCAGCCTGCAGCAGCAGGAAAAGTGGAGACCAAGAAATAGTTTTCACGTTCTATTTCTTTTTCATAAAATTCAAAGAAAATTGCAGCCTGGGTAAAGAGGCAGCCCCTGGGAGGGAAGGAAGCAATAAATGTAATGTAAGGCAAAGTTTTCATTCTGATTATGATAGAGGGGAGAGAAAGCCGAGGGACAGTAGAGATATACTCATTTGGTCAGCAACGAACAAATCGATTCGATTCGAATATGCAGTACATACTCGTATGTATGTATATGTGTGTATATATTTGCACAAGTAACTGCACATTCCCATACCTGCACTCCTGCAAACTGAAAAGTCAATAAATAGGATTTTTGCATTGGCCAAAAGTTTTTAATGAATTTATTCTCTCGTTTGCCGGCATTAAAACAACAAACAAAGAAAATGTCGCCTTAATTTATGGCATAAACAAAATGTAATACACAAGTTAGACAATAAAAAGCATCGACAACCCATCGAATGGCAGCAAAAACAACGAGAACCCACACAGAACCAGGAGGCTGGAGGGCCAGGAGCCAAGAGATGGCATAGCAAAGAGCTCTGCTCGTAATTGAAATTTATTTAAAGTCCCTGGAAAGTAATACAGAGGTACATAAAGCCGATGATGAGCAGCGGGCACGGCAGAGCTTCAATAATTATGAAGATTTATGGTGCATTCAATGCTGATGCTGTTTTGATATATAGGGGGAGTGGATATATTGTAAGAATGGATGCTAAGATGCCTAAGCATAGCAGTAATACGATTATAGTTGCAATTCACGCACATACATGTATGTACTATCAATAAAAAGGACTCCCTTCAATTGCAGTCGCTTTGTGTTATGTGTTGTGTGGAGCCGAACGATTGCTTCCAAACTAATTGCATCCAAGACCACACAGCATAATCGACAATTGTCGGAAGGAATTGATAATCTATACACTCCAATTGAATTGCAATCGGAGCTACAGACAAATAATTGGAGCCACTTAAAGAGCGGGGAGGTGGTGGCAGCCGACTACCGACTGCCGACTGCCGACTAACCATGTCGTATTCAATTAAGGATAATTAGACCATTTTGCAATGGACTGCTGGTCGCCATGTTATGACGGTGCCTGCATTTGTGCCACGTGCACAGAAAGCCAAGTTCTCCCACACACACACACACACGTGCATACACGCACAGATCTAATACAGATACTCGCACACAGTTGGAGGAGCTAAAACTACCCACAAGGCACGCATCGAGAGATTCGATTTTAATGCGGCTATTACATAATTTGATCCTTGTTCGGGCCCCGACACTGAATGCATATTAATTAAGCAACCAAATTTGATTGTGTGCCAAACTGCAGCATCAGAAGCAGCAACAAGCTGCAGTCAAGTAGCGGATCCAAGGAGCTACAAGCTGCAAGCTCCTGTCTGTTCTATTCCTTATCCTGCCCTCTTGGAAGCAGACAATGAAAAGGGCTAACCAAGCATAAAACTTTGCCCCCAAATTACTTGCATGACCCGAGACGGGGCTGGGACTGTGGCTGGGACTGAGGCTAAGCTGGGCCAATGAAAATATATCGATTGTTAATGGAAGAAAGCTCTCCTTACAGCCAAGGTATCCAGAGGAGTGGGACTAGAGTAATACAAAGCAGCAGGAAATGTCCTGCTTTGTCCGTTTTGACTGTCTATTGCCATAACAATTTCAGTGAATTGGATGTCCGATGTCTGTGGCAACTAATTCGACAGGTGAACGAAATTAAACTGCCACTCTCGCCCGCGAGCCGACGCTCCAATTCAATTAATTTGTGATAAATAAATGAGCAAAAAGTAGCGCTAAAATGCCAATGTTCAGCATAATAAATATATAAATCGTATTCCCTATCGATATTTATTTTTACAGTGTCATACACTGGGCTCTACAGTGTGCCAGCACGCACACATCCAGCTGGCATCACATTTAATTAATTTAATAACCGCTTTTAACAAGCATTAATAGCATTCATTTATCTGACAGGACAGGGACGGAGCCACTTTTCATTTTCATTCCATTTATAAATGTGATGAGCAAACTGTGTATGTGTACATACTACATATGTACATATGTATGTGTGTATATTGTGCATGCATAAATATAGTACTCGAATTTTTATTGGCTTTGCATAACACATTCTCTTTGTGGCTTCAATTATGGCTCATCATCAATGCGCACTTGCTGGAATTTTGCACCAATGGAACTTTAACTATTCTCTGCCGTACCCCCTTCTCGAACCCTTCCACTTTAACTACGAGGATTACCCATCTTACCCAGTCATCCATTCATCCATCCATCCATCCCATGTCACTCTCCCTTCGTTTAGTCGAGTGAAATATTCCTAATGGCACTTGGTCCATAGATCAGAATCTGTTGCCGATTGCATTGTAAAGTGAAGTTGATGCAAGATTGCATTATGCCATCATAATAGTGGCAGTTGACAGATACTTTCCACCTGATTGATGCACTAAGTGTCATCTCCTTTTGCCAGTGCCACACTCCTTTATCCCTTTGGCACATCAATTACAAACGATTAATTTGACTAATTGGCAGCCTTCGATGGAGTGGAGTGGAGCAGTGATGACAGCTCCAAGCTAAACAAAAGGGATAACTAAATGGCGGCAACATCTTTTCCATTCCCCATTCCCCATCTCCATATCCTTCTCCTGCCACTCCCACTGGCACTGCCACTGCCATCACCATTTCGCTTCCGATTTCCATCCACGAGAGGAGAGGACATGTTATGACGTACCCGTGTAAACGTCAAATGCCAGAACGTCTGTTTGTGCTCCGAGTCGGAGTCGTGGAACTGGAGAGGCGGTAAACAAAGGAGCTGCAGTGGGTGAATGGATTGATAGTGTCGGTGTGTGTGTGTGTGTCCCGTGTCAAGAAATTTACAAGTCAAAGCTATGACAGGACCCGTTTCTGACAGCCCGTGAGGTCTGCTCCTCCTCCTCCAGCCTCCTCTCTGCCTTGCGACTCCTTTCAATGCTAGTTCCAAGATTTCACCACCATTTCCTTAATTAATACCAGGAACAACAGGGCAGGGTGACAGCCCTGCGCCTAAGACTGCGACTGAGACTGAAACTGGCGTGTCGCCATTTGGCCTGGACTCTGCCTTGGACAACTGGACAAAGGAAGGATTTTCCCGTTTATTGGACATGTGTGACAGTGCGTACAAGTTCTCAGATATGCTTCCCAAGAGCCTGGCTAAAATCGACGGAGCAATCCCCCTGCCATTGCTGGTTCACCTTGACCACATCGAGTGCTTTCTGCAGGGGTTCCTCGAACTGCTTCAGATCCTTCAATTGCTCCCTGAGTCTGTCCGAATCTTCAGGTCTGTGTAGATTTCCAGCCAAAGTCAGCAGGAGGCGCGTCAGCTGGCGTTTCTTGAACTTTTCGCTGCGAAAAAGTCAATCAATTATTTGGGTCGAATTACTTTTTGGGTTGAATTTTCCCCCAACTTACTTGAGTCTCTTGGCGTGGGACAGGACGTGGTTGGCAGCCTCCACGACCAAATGCTCACGTGTCAGTGCAGTCTCCACCGCCAGCAAGTAGCAATCGGTGGTTTCCTTCGTCTCCGACTGAAGCGTGTAGTCCAGGAACTCCGCCAGCAGACTGATGTTGCGGCTGCATCCGAGCGCCGATGCCCAGACTTCCTGCTGGGCGACATTCGTCGTGTTTCTGAATAGCTGCAGCAATTGCTGGAACTCCGCTTCGCCGCCCTGCTCGATGGCGATGCAGTTGGCCACCTCGTAGATGTCGACTGGCAGCTCCAGCGTATTTAAATGTCGCATAACTAGCTGCTTGGCCTGATCGATGCAGTCATCCACGCGATAGCGACAGGCTTGGGTGTATGTGAGCCGCATTAGGGACATGTCCCTGCCGGTCACAGACCTACTCGTGATGGCTCCCAGCTTGGGCAGGCGCCTGTACAGCAGACTGAGTAGCTTCGCCATGTAAGCCTAGAGGAGATGCTGATGTAATAAGGAGAGGACTCGAGAGGACCGTCCTTAGAACCCACCTTTAACTCTTTTGCCTGCCGCCCACTCAATAACATTCCGATGCGGTTCAAGAGGGTGATACTCCTTTCCCAGGGCAGCAGCTCCTCCTCCCTGTGCAGATACTCGAAGAGGTCGAAGGCCCAGTCATAGCTGAGTAGCTTTACGGCGCCCAGGGCCATAAGATCATCCATTAGCTGGACTCTGTTGTACACGTGTATGCCCCCAAAGTTTGGATCATTCTGCAGACTGCTGATGATCATCCTCCAGTTGTGCTCGTCATAGTTCACCCGGTAAATGGCGCTGACTTGGACATTCAGAATGAACCACTCATTGCGCGCTGGCCCATTGGGTAGCTGCAGTGCCTGTGTCGTGGTGGCGGGACACTCCAGCCAAGACTGGGGACGAGTTTGCTCAAAGTCGGGATGGCTTTGAAGAACAAAGCTGAGCGGCACCCACCAGCAGTGGTCTGTGGCGGTGACTTGCCTCAGGCCCTTCTCCAGGTAAAATCTCGTTTGATTGAGGCTCACCCAACCCGTTTCGTAGTCACGCACAGCGGTGACCAGTGGATAGCCACCCTGCAGCGTCCACGTGTCCATGGCTCGGCCCAGATTAAAGTCGGATGATAGCACCTTCTGCTGCACGGCTGCCTCCTGCATGGACTGCCACAGATCAGCCTGCTCCACAGTCCCAAGTGAGTGTTTGGAGAGATAGGAGCGAATGGCCAGGAAGAAGGCCTCCTCGCCGAGCAGCTTGTGCAGCATGCGCATGATCAGCGCCCCCTTCTCATAGACGTACTTTGTGAACTGCCCGAGGATCTGTGCTGGATCCTGCACCTCGCGCGAAATGGCGCGCACCGATCTGGCCGAGTCCCGGTCAAAGAAATGTTCCAAATCCTTGCCAATGAATCGCTCGCCGCGACCCAAATCGGGCCGCAGGGCATCCAATGCCAGATAGGCGAAGTACGTGGCTGGACCCTCCTTCAGCCAGAGATCGTTCCACCATTTCATGGTCACGCTGTTGCCGAACCACTGGTGGGCATACTCGTGGGCCAGCGTCTTGGCCTTTAGAACCTTTGCCTCCTCCTGCTCCACCCCCTCGATGTGCACGAAGTTGCTCTCTCTGAAGGTGACCAAGCCCCAGTTCTCCATGGCTTTGAACCTGTGAGTGGGCGCCGCAAACTGGTCGATCTTTCTCAGGGGAAAGTCCAGCCGAAAGAGATCCTCAAAGTAGCCGAGCACCTTTGGGCCCATTTCGATGGAGGCGTTGCCCTGTTGCAACGCCATGGGCTGCAACCAATTGCGGAAGATCACCCTGTTCTTGGTGTCGCTCTGCACGGTGGCCGCATTGGGCAGATCGTGAACCGCATAGGCCACCAGGTAGGTGGATGTCCTCAAGAGCTGCTCGTGCTCGCACCAGATATAGTCGGGGAGGCTTTCGCTGAAACGATGGACGCGAGAGGATTGGTAGTTGATCGGATGAGATCGGATAGATCGCATAGATTACTTACTGCTTGTGGCACTTGTGGATCGGCATATTGCTGAGACCCGTGTAGCTTTTGTGGTAGCCCAGGGTCACATTAACGGTGGCCTTCCACGTGGGTTCATCGAAGCAGGGAAACGCCTGGCGGGCAAACGTGGGCGAGAACTGTGTGACTGCCATGTAACTAATGAATGGCGGGATAAGGGTCAGCGTCTGCGTCTGCCAAAGAGCCACAATACTCACTGTTTCTCCTTGGTTGCCGCACCCGTGTAGGAGCTGTTGTAGTAGCCCGATTCTGTGGCATTCAGCGATGACTCAAAGTGCATCGTCAGCTGGTAGCTCTGACCCAACTGCAGTTCCCGGCACAGATGCAGCGTGTAGTAGTCGTACACCTCGTTCAGCTCGATCTCGATGTCGCTGTCGGAGGGGCAATGCCTCTCCCCTCTGGCTGTGGAGCCACCGGTAAGTGAAATGCGCGACTTGTCTATCCGTAAATTCCTCGCGTGCAATGTAATGTTTCTGGTCGATTGCAGGACACGCAGATCGATGCGCACCGCACCCTCGAAGCGCCGGTCGGTGGCATTCAGATGGGTGAGAATGCGTAGGTCATAGTGCTGTGGTTCCAGCGAGCTGGGCAGGCGATAATGATCGTAGACAGCCAGGCTGCCCGAAGGCAACAGCGGGATCAGAGCGAGGCAGTAAATGGCTGTAGATCCCAACATGCTGGGGCAATGAAACAGAGAGAACATAAGTCAGTCTATCCACTTGGCAAACATGTTTTTAAATATTCTGCGTGCTCCCGAATCCAAACGGTAGGGGTCCCGAGGATAAGGCTTGGCTCTTTAACTCCTTCAAGTCTCTCGACATGGCTCTGCTGGACGTCTGTGCCAAAAGTCACGAATGCTGTATCGTTCGGGACTTAAAACCGTATTAGACATTCGATTTGTGTCTCTGCAGTGGATCGATTTGCTCCGGTTACCTGTTTATTTTGTTATTGTTGCTACTAAGCAACTGCAGTCACGTGCCAGTTCAACGATCGCCCGATCACCGTCGTCAGCGCTTTTAAATAATCAGCATTAGCCGCTCGAAATTGTACCAGTAATCACGTATAGTCTCAACTCTTCACTGAACCGAACTGAACTGAACTGAACCGAATGTGCTCTGTTCTGTTCTTCGCTCTCAAATGATCTCAACCGAACTAAACGCACACGGGGCCAAGCGGGCTTTATTTATGGCATTCGGTCAGGTGAAATACTCTCAGACGAGATCAGTAAACAGAAAGAAATATCTGAAATTTTTGTTCATTTGTTGATCGTAAAACCACCTGAACTTAAGAAGATATGAAGGTATGATACATGATGCCTTATATGTATGATTTATGGCTCTGGCACTGTGGACTTAGTGCCAGAGCCATTGCAGGCGTACCAATTGTAATACAAACATTGCCTTAGATTTTAGATAGATTTTAGTAAGCTAGAAACTAAAATCAGACTTGCATGAAAGTTTTATTCTTTAATTGTCTTCGTACAACAGCAAAAAAAAAATATTTAAAAAAGAGACCGAAAGAGAGGAGAGCCCAGCGAGACTCTCTTAATTAAGGCCTCTCCTTCAGTGTGAAATTTTGTCAAATTTGTCAAGCTCTCTCTCTCCCATTGCACTCACGCACATTAACAATCCAGATTCAGTTGCACTTTGGAAAAGTAAACCTCCGGCTGCTGCTGCTCCACTGCCAGGAATGGGGAATAGTGGTGGGGGGGCTGCGGAGGAATCACGGCATGTCGCTTTCGAATGGAACATAAAAAATTGAGGGCTTAATTAAAAAGCAAAAATGTGCTGCGATTTTCCGCTTTTTTAACGCCAACAGCAGCAGAAACTTCGCTACGAGTCCATCCTCCAAAAAAGAAAACCCCTTGTTGATGTCCAGAGACGTGACATACACACACACACACACACACACACACACACACACACACACACGCGCGCACTCATACAACATGGGGAAAAGGACACACCAAAAAAAAAAAAGGAAAGTTAAACTACTTGGTGGCGACTTTTTGTGCACTCCTTGGAAGCTCCACTGCTTCTCTTTTGTTCCTCCGCCTTCCTTGTTCACAAATTAAGGTTTTTCTCCATCGGGTTTAGCTCTCCTTTTGTGCTCCATGACTTTTGTTGTTAATTAAATTTAGGCGAAAAAGGAGCACTCTCTCTCCCGTGTGCTCATTAAAATTGAAATGCGATTGCAGCCAGGGAATGGTCTTCACGTTCAGGTGGGCTTGCTCCTGCAGATCCTGCCACCAGATGGAGAAAGTTGAACGGACTTTCTATTTGTTAGCAATTCGATTGGTAGCGGTATTTGCAAGGTATACACTTGGAGTCCTTTGTTTGACGAGAAGTTTTTGCCATCAAATTGAATTTATAATTCATTTATTTCTTTTATTATTTATTTACTTCTCCAGCCAAAGTGTTTCCGCAACATTTCTTTCCAACTTCAATCCCTGTGGCATTTTATGCAATTTCCGAACTATTTGAAATTTGAATTTGTAAAACAAACTAAAAGATTCGCACAAGAAACTCTTTTCGCAGGACTGCAACCGAACGGCCAGTGTCATTTGTATGGGATGTCCGCCTGTTGTCCTGTACAACAGGATTTGTTCTCCCTTCTCCCGTCCTGAATCAGGGCAATTGCAGTGCCTTAAAGTGCACCATGGCAGGCCACATAAATAAATGTTTGCACATTTACTTTACCTCGCCTGTGTGTACCGGTCCCCTCTGCCAGAGCTCTACTCTACCCACCGCCTTCGGACCCCACCCTCCGCCATGTTCCGGGCGTTGTGTACGCTTCGGTTGCTGCTCCCAGCACGTCCATAACTCAACTCTGGCGTGGGAGGTGTTTCTGCCTGCTGTTTGCCAGACGCTTTATTTACTTGCAATTTGAAATGGGACTCCACTGCAATCCCAAATACAAATCCCCAGCAACTTCTTCGCTCTGATTCTGCCCTGTTCCGCCTGTGATTGCCGTCTCTGGAGAGACATTGCCATAACTTTGTATATTGTAATGGCAATGCAATTGGATGAATTTCGGCAGGCAGTTCGATGAACTGCACACACATCACCTTGGATCGAGAACACTTAGTGGTCCACGACACAGCATTGAGTGGCCCAGACAATGGGGCCAACAGGACGAGCATTGCAGACGACTGAATCTCACGTTCCCACTGCTCACATTATCTGTCGCCGCTAGAGATGAGCAAAAAGGTATTTAAAATTTAAAAAAAGCATCGAAATAGTCAATACGAATCGATCATTTATCGCTGCTTGCAAATAACCGATTCACGGAGCGATGATCGACCGCTGAGTAATCGAGACATTGCCATCCCTGACGAGCAGCCGCAGTCGCAGCTGGAGAGGATTATGCCACGACAATGGTCCAAGTACGCCATGCAGCGACATTCGCTCCATTTTCGGGGCAGTTAGCAGAATGTCACGTAGCAAATGCGACAGCGTGGTCAACATAATGAATGGGGCTGCCACCCAGACCCATTGCGATGAGTGCACCAACAGCAGCAGCAGCAGCAGCAGCGGCAAATAGAGCAGGTGCAAGGGTAGATCCCGTCCTATGCCCCTCTGTGATATCCGGGCTATCCGCTGCAACACATGCACCCCGGGAGTTCATGCCTGGCGTCCATTGATTGCTTTGGCGGAGACTATTGCAATAACCTTTCCTCATGTCCGGGTCCGGCCCAAACTGGCGCTGTGCTCGACCAAATGTCACGACATCTCCTGGTGCTCGGTCTTTGCTCGGTCTGGCCCGGCAATGGCAGTGGGACAAAAGAACACAAGGAGACAGTAGTTGCCTCCAAAAAATGTGTCGATGCACGTGACATTTTCAGCTGCAATTTGCAATTTGATTTTGTTCCCCAAAACGGTCTGCAATGCTCCCCCAGTTGTGGGAGCAGCAGTGCAGGATGCCAAGTTTCAGTTTGCTGGCTGCATAAGTTCAAGGATCAAATTGATTCCCTTGGCTGGCAGCAGCTGCGAGACGGGAGCTGGCGTGTGACTCCACCCCGTCCGCGTCCTAGGCCGAGTGTGGCCAGGCGAGGCGTCTTTACATTGTTACACTTGACCAATTCGGATTGCAATTACACACCTGACTGTTCCCCCCCATTGCTATCGAACATGACTTTGATAGTGTCTCGGTGTAGCTGTGTAGCTGTGCAGCTGGGTGTGTTATCCCCCGCGTCCTGCCAAAGTGCCCCAGCAACTATTTGTGTTGGCTTTTCGTCGTTTTCCAATCTTCTCTCCTAGTGTTCCTCAAGCTCTGGCTCTGGCTGTGGCTGCTTTTCCAAAAAGGGGGGATGTTGGGCAGGTAGATATTTATTAGTATCTTTTCTATCTTCATTAACATCAACCTTCGGCCTGGACTCACTTATATCTTACCTACTTATGCACTTATCTTATCGCCTTGATGTGGCTGTTCCTCCTAAGACCTTCACTGGAGTGTTAAATGCTGTCGAACGTCAATCCGCTACCTCACTTAGCCAATCTTCGTTCCTTTACCTGTTTACCCTTCAAGCAGGCTTGGCTAAGCCTGTCTGACAGGCTACAACAGTATTTCATCAATTCGACATTGAGTTAACGTAAAAGTACCAAGATGCCTGCTGATTTGTAAGTGACTAATGGGGGGGGATTAACCATTATATAGACAACTAATCCCGCGCTTATGTACATACATACCTCCCTGCCTGCACAGTCTCTCGCTGCTCAATAGCCGCGATTCCTCGCTGATCTCATCGAACAATCCCATCATCAATGATCTGGTTAAGCCCATGAGCCTGGAGCTGAGCACCGCCGTGAAGTTGATCGTCAAGACACGACGCCAGCGAATGCAGGAGCTGTTCGCCCAGGAGCACGAGTGGGAGAAGGAGCAACTGTCGCGCCTCGGACTGAGCCGTATCAATGACACCTACAAATGCTGCACTCCCGATGGCTTGCGCAAGGTCAAGCTATAGGCTTTTACTGTACAGATTTCTACTCTTAAAATTCCAAATTTGTTTGTCTGATCTCTTTGGGAATCCACTTGCTGAAGTTGCTGCAGCTTGCTGGCTTCAGTTGGATGCGAAAAACGGGGAATAAAATTCATTTTACTCGTTATATTTTACTCCCCCTAAGCCTTCCGCTTTTGTTTCAGCTTCACAGTTTTTCCTGCGGTCAACTGTCGGCCGTATAATAAATTGATTTCGTCGGCTTTGTTTGCGGCCATTAATCTATCTATGTGGAGGCAGCTGCACGACCACGCCCCCCAGCTCGGATTTGTTGTTCATTGTTTAATGAATGGCAGGCAAATTTCGCCGCTTTTGTGCCTGTGCCTGTGTCCTGCCCTGTCCTGTGTCTTTGTCCTGTGTCTGTGGTCGGGTAAAACCCTTTAGAATGGTGGAGATCTGTGAATGGTTTTTTGCCCAGTTACCCAGATATTTGTCTCTCTTTTTTTGTGGCATCCTCGCTCCGTTGGACAAAACACAACTGATAATCAGGGGACTACAAGGCCTAGGCTCAATAAAAGCGCCACTTGCCCGGATTAATTGAAAGCCAAAAGCGAGAGAACTTTCTACCCAAAAGAGCGAAGCATGTCCTCTGGTCCTCTGCTCCATCATCATTTGTCATTGTCAGGCAACGGAGTGTGATGGCCCGCTCCATTTTGCACTGGGCCTCCCTCTTAAGTAGATGAGATAAGGACGGGAATGGTGCCCGATTTCCCGATTTTCTCTCATCTCCATCTCGCGTTGAGTGCACTCGGCTGCACTTCCTCCCGTTTGACTTTTGAGCCCGATTCGACGGCACCCGCCCGACCCCTTCTTCGTTTTTGTGTGCATTCAGCGATGCGCTAATCAAATTATAAATCGCACCCATTGGAAAGTCGTTCGGTGCAGTTCCCAACATTGTCATCATCAGCCCCTGAGAATCATAATTCTCACAAAAGAAGCAGCAAGCAGCCCTGTCCAGCCCCATTGACCGCCCTGGCCTGCCTTTTCTTTTTTGTTCCCCCAACCCATCTATGCTGTTTTTTTCCCCCCATTTGAGTTGCTGTGGGTCTGCTATAATGGATGTCAGTGGGGCTGCATCTGGGTCGCAGGTCCATTTACCTCTTCGCTTTTGCCAAATTTTTGTTTTTTCCTCGCGAAAAGGCCGAGGGCCTTGCTGTGTTCAGGTGTTGGCCCGGAACATGCCACATGGGGCGCATTAAACAATGCCATTTCTTTAATTAAAAATTTGCATTTGCTGTTTTTCCCCCCTGATACTATACCATGTACATATGTATGCACGGCCTTTTGTTTCGCTTAATTGATGTTTACTTTGGGCAACTATTCCACGTTCACTTGCCAAAATAGAGCTCCACCACCAGGGGAGTAGTGGATAGACATTTGCAGATCTTTAGACTCGGCATCGTAATCATCTTGCCTTTGCTCTCTGCTTTAAGCTCTGCCCTGCCTCATGCCCAAGTGGTTAATTTCATTGGATTCCATTTCGGCTGCGGCTATGTGGGCTGCTCCTTTGCTAATGAATCAAAATCCTATCCAATCATGCAAACTGGATGGAAATCAGTTTGCGGTTTTTGCTTCCTCTTCCTGGCCACTGGCTTCCTTCAGCTACCTCAGATAGTAATTTATTTCTTAAAAAGTGAAATCCATTAACACGAGCTTCTTTTTCCATCTCTCTATCTCTGGTCCCTGTTCTCCTCCCACTTTGAAAGAGAGAAATTGCAATCACCTTTGTAATTGTGCTCTGCTGCTTTTCAGCTTAATCGCAATGGGAATGCCAACAGCTTTGCTTTGTGCACTAAAAGTATTAAATTTCTTCAAATATTCCGGGCATACATAAGCCAGAAAGCAACAACACAACGGTGCTACCAGCCTTTTGTGGGGATTCCCCTTTATAGCTTTCGTTTGGTCATCGTCGGTCGTCGTCGTCGTCGCGCAGTAAGTCACAACTAAAATGCTTGCCATTCCTTTTGCTGCCATTTTCTGGCTTTATCGTGGCCAGCGCTTAACTTTAAAAATAGTTTTGTATTGTTGCTATTCGCTTTGTTAATGGTTTCGGAAAATAGAATCGCACGAGTGCGCCACCAAGGAATCCATTTAGTGCTGTAAAGAGGATGTTACCGACTTGAATGTTGGATAAAAGGCCATTTTAAAGTGGAACGGATCCTGCCCATGCACTCATTCTATGCTGAAGTTATACAATATAAATGTACATACGTATACACATAGTACATACATATGTACATGTGTATAATATGTTTATAATTCTTGAATATAGCACACAATCGATCGAGAGCACAAATACTCTCTCTAAACTCAAGCCTGTAACGCAAAACTGAGCAATGCTCTCTTCCTGGTAGCAGCGATCGGTCTGAATGTACAGAATTTATGTAAATCGCAACTACTGGCGGGATCGGACAAACTTCGCATTGCTGCTGAGCTAAAGATTTGTAAACATAAACCTTTTTGACGGATGCCGATAAACTTGAGTAAGCTGCAACCACAATAAACAATAATCTGCTGAATTTCATATAACTTATCCACTTGCACAGCGGATATACAATGCGACTCAAGCTTTGTATGGTTTTTGCCATCATCCTATTGATCCCATCCTCACGCAGCGTGATTAACGAGGCTGTGGAGATAATAGAGATGATCAGAGATGTTAGTAGCGCGATCTTGAAAGCCTGGGATGTGATAGAGTCCCTACCAGATAATGACACCTATGACAAGCAGCGCCAACTAATGAACCGCATCGAGGAGGTGGATGACCACATCCGTAGTTTGGAGGAAATGGAATCTCTTCGCACTGCCCTGACCATCGATACCTTGATCCAGGAGTTTCACCAGCAATCCGTACTACTGCACAAGCTGAATCTGGTCAAAGACCTCACCACAATCGTAAAAACCCGGTACGCACAGTTGAGCGACTATGTCCAGCATAAAGATGCTTTAGAGGTTGCCACGCTTCTGAAATTTGCCGAGTGGAACGTGGACCCGGGCTCCAATTCATTGGCTTTCCAGCTGGATATCCTGCATGCGAATCTGTTTGGGGATGATGAGCAGGCGGACAACAAGACCGACTCTGCCAACACCCTGCTGTCTCAACTTACGATCAACTACGAGGAGTCACCGGTCCAGATGTGCGTGGGAAAACACTCGGCCCAGCAGTTCGCTTTTCAGCTCTTCACAAAGGCAGCCCTCACCGAAGTCAAGGCATACAGCATGATGGAGTTTTCGTGGATGATCCAGCGGGAGCTCGGGCAGGGCAACTTCACTCAGGAGATTGCTTTGATGCGCCAAAACTACCAACGGCGTATGGACGCCTCCGTGAAGGTTCTCAGTCAGGTGATATCTCGCAGCGGACGTGTCTACTGGCGCTGTGATCCTGAAAAGAACAAGCACGTGTCCGGAGAGACCTACGATCGGGTTACGCGTCTCCTCCAGGGCTACGTGGAGAACGAGGCCAACTTGGGCGACGACCAGTCATGCCGGGGTACCTGTGGCGACTACCAGGACACTCGCTCCAATGGCTGCTACAAGGGAGCTGAGGAGCTCTGCGGCGAGCAGCCGAAGTGCAACGGAAAACTCTACAACTGCGGTGAAATGGACTCTGAAGTAGTGATCTGCCCGTCCGGGAGAAACTCCTCGCGACGCTACGAATATATTCAGCCCGATGGGCCGATTCTCGGCCGGAAGGGCTCCAGCGGAAAATGCGATTCTACCACTGTTACGGCCTCATCCTCGTCGTACTATCTTTTCTGGCGCTGCTCCAACTGCTTCTGCCTGTGCGACGAACAGGGTCCGCTCTCTGATCGCTACTTTAACTTGCGTGACTCGCTGTCGGACTTCATGGAGAATAGGGTGGTAACAGGTGTACGCTTCGTGAAGAGTAATCGCGTCTTCCACTTGCAGCTGCAGCAGGGCGAGCTCTTGCCCCGTGGGGCAATCAATGTGTCCTCTCTGGAGTGGCTGCCCCTGGAAGCGTACCACCCAAGCGATGTGGATGTTCGCAACGACTACGACTATCACACTCTCGCCATCGACAGCCGCGCCATGGACCTGGACGAGATAACTTCCGGCTCAAATCGGTCCCTTGTGGTGACTGGTGCCCGCTTTCGCGTCTGGGGCAAGCATCTCAATCTGGAGGTGCGGTTCAGCTATTTCGACTTTTCCACCGGACGCCTGGTGGAGCCGAAGCGCAACAGCGTCTGGCTGGACAACAGCAACACGGAGACAACCGGCGAGAAGCCACGAGAAGAGCTGGTCCTCAAGGTGGCTGATGTGCCCACAGCCTCAGAGCAGTCCTCGATGCCACTGTCCAAATCGAATCAGTTTATCAAATTTTTCAGCTCCAGCAAGTTGAAAGACGTATCCCAGAACACTGTGCCCTTCATTGATGTGCAGGAGGTTGTGCCCCATCCGGCTGTTCCTCTGGCCGGCCTGGGCATCTATCACAAGGGTCGTCCAGGCTTCGGAGGCTTCTTAGCTCCCAAGGTGGTTACCTATGATTACTCGCAGTATCTGAAGGAAATTCAAAACCCAGTTAAAACAAATTAAAATTATAACCTACATATATCTATACTTCATGTCGTTTCTAGATATGCCAAAAGTGACAAAAATATTATTACTGTTCAGAAAGTCCATTTTTGTAGCTTTTCACTTGAAAATTAATAAAATAAGTGAAATCGCGCCTAATTTCAAATCACAACAGCCAACATTACTGTAAAGCGCAATAACAGACCTGCCGCTGTTACGCTGGTTACAGAAATACCCTAATGCGTTGCAAAATCCAGCTCTGCTTTTGACTTGACATTGAAGTTTTTAAACTTTCAACTAGAAGGACGGGACGGCACTGTAACCAACACCACCACATGTTATTGGGCCTACTTTGTCGAGGTTTTTCGCGACCACATTTCAATCAGCATCATCTGAACGCGCAGCAGCTTTTCTTGGGTGCGGCTATACTCTGTGCACAGACAAGAAACATGGCCGGCGAGATTTCATTGGAGGAGGCAAAGAAGAAGGCCGCCCGCACCGCCGTGGACGAGTGGGTGACGGAGGACACTAAGATCCTGGGGATTGGCAGCGGCTCGACGGTCGTGTTCGCGGTGCAGCGCATTGCGGAGCGTGTGTGGAAGGAGGGCGAGCTGACCGACCTGATCTGTGTGCCTTCGTCCTACCAGGCACAGCATCTCATATTGGACTACAATCTCAACTTGGGCTCGCTGGATCGCAATCCCAACATCGATGTGGCCATCGACGGAGCCGATGAGGTGGACACGCACATGGTGTGCATCAAGGGCGGCGGGGGCTGCCTGCTCCAGGAGAAGGTTGTGGCCTCCTGCGCCAAAAAGTTCATTGTGGTGGCCGACTACACGAAGCAATCGACGCGCCTGGGCGAGCAATGGTGCCTGGGCGTACCCATTGAGGTAGCGCCTATGGCGTATGTTCCCATCAAGTTGCAGATCGAGGCCATGTTTGGAGGCGAGGTCTCGCTGCGCATGGCTAAGGTCAAGGCTGGACCCATTATAACCGATAATGGAAACTTTCTGCTCGACTGGAAGTTCATTGCCAAGCGGGAGTACAACTGGGATGAGGTGAATCGCGGCATCACCATGATCCCAGGCGTCCTGGAGACGGGACTCTTCGTGGACATGACCCACAAGTGCTATTTCGGCATGGCCGATGGCAATGTTAAGGCTCAGACCAAGTAAATCTTTGTACACTACTATGTTCACAGGGATTAGATTAATATTAAGAAGTGTTGGCCATAAATAAACGAATTTGTCTCTTGCATTTATCTACACATGCATACTTGCTCGTTTGTCTGGTTTATAGGTACAAAAAATAAATAACCAAAAGAAACACTCTAAACCCTAGACCATTCCACATTCCTACTACTTGCACACGTGTATTTAAATATTCTAAAACGCCTTCTTGCTACGCGCTGGGAGCACCTGCTCCTTCATATAGTTGAAAAGGGAGAGCAGCCCCTGCTTCTTGTTCCGCGAGAAGTAATTGCTGACTACGTCCGGACTCCGCCTGCTCTGCTCATTCACCGTGGGCAGGACGCTGTCGTTGGCACTGAGCGAGACGAACAGTGCGAAGGGCACGATCCACATGCAAATGGTGAAGTAGGCAAGCACCTAGCGATAATAATGATTAGTGTTAATTCAAACCATCTCCAAGGCTTTAAGTCACCTGCGTGAAAGGCACATAAACGGTGGTAAAATGCTGAAATGCCAGCAAATGATTGACCACCAGCATGACTAGGGAGCCCAGGAAGGGCACCGACAGCAGCCGTATGAATGGGAAGCCACCCATTATCGATAGGTGGAATCCCTGCGCCACAAAGCCGCACAGCAGCATGCTCCAGGGGAAATCCTCAAACACCATCAACATGATGTACACAAAGATGGTGAAGCTGATCATGAACAGAATGCATCGCCGTGCCTGTGTCGTGTACTCTTCCGCGAGTTCCGCCAAGTAATAAAGTCCAGCCACTGGAAGAACATTGCAGACGTCAACAGAAACGAAACAATGGGCGTCACACCCAAACCGAGCAGCTTACCTATGGACAGTGTAAGGAACGTGATCTGTATACCAAGGGATATCCATCCCAGTAGGTACAGGAAACTCATTACATAAACTACACTCTATGTATTTTGTTAAATAAATATAATGCCGATGGCACCGCCAAAACAAAACAATGAGATTTGTTGATACTATATCGGTTCGGACGATATTTATATTTTGGATACGATAGTATCCGTTCTCTCTCGATCTGGCAGCGTCGGTCATAGGTAAAGAAAAAGGTTAAAATATATTCTACAAAAATATAAGTATGCCTGGGATCCGCGCGTTAAACAAACAAAAAATAATAAAGAAGAATAGAGTTAACAAACAGTTTTATTTTCCGCGGCTAAACTCAATGGGGCTAAATGGGTTAAGTTCGTTTTTTTCCTCGGTATATTTTGAAAATGATAAGGTATATTTTGGTATATTTTTTTAGGGTATTTATCGAAAAATCCGCGGTCGAGCGCGTGGTATGCACGCTTTATTTTCGCAAGTAAACTAAATTATTTTGTAAATTTGCCACTGCTGTGAATCTTTTGGTGCGCGTTAAACGTAGTTTCACAATTTGTCCAGCTTGACTATGTCAGAGGGCCGTGAAAACGGTAACGAGGCGCTGGCTGGGGCGGCGCCAGAGGACGTTGATGCGGAAGCCGAGACGGAGGCTGAGGCCGCTCTGATGGCAGAAGCTGTGGCAATTGCATACCAAAGCGAAGACGATGGAGATGATGGGGCAGCCGCTGAAGAAGTAGGAGCCGAGGAAGAAGTAATGAGCCCAGGTGATGCTGAAGCGGCAGAGGAAAACGATAGCGACAGCAGCCCCGCCGCCGACGAAGCCTTTGCCAATCAAGAGGAAGACACAGCCGCCGATAGGCGCTCGTCCACCAAGAAAGAGTTGACGCAAATCATCGACCGATGGGAACAGCAGCAGACCCAAAGTGGCTACGATCCGGTGCCCACACTGAAGAGGTAAGGCGAGAGCGAATAAATCTATAAATGTACGAATATAAATATTAATGAACACATTGAACAGTCTGGCGGAGATATTTGAGCGCGAAAAGGACGCCTACATGCGCAAGGATCCAGATCCCCTGGACTCAAGGCATCCATATCGCGCCGATCCCAGCTGCCAGTATGGACTGCTCCTCAAGCTGCTCTTCCGCAAAGATGTGTTCATGGGAAAGGTGAGCAAAGCAATCAATTACTATTTGGCATCAAATTAAGTAAACTTTTTGTACGATTCCAGCTGCTAAACGACTATCTGCGCGAGAACTACTTTAGTCGGCAGACCATAAGTCGCAGCTCCCTGGAGCTGAACATCCTGGCGTGCCGCCTTATCCTGGAGATTATGCCAGGTCTGGAGACAACTGCCGTATTTCAGACAGCGAACGACGATGGCACCATCAATCGCATCTACAGCTGGGCCGAGGACAGCATTGAGCCCCTCCAGAGCTATGCCACCGGACTGCTGGCCGAGGCCATGGAGGTCAGTGACATTGCGATCAACTATCGCGATCAGAACATGCGCCTGGTACCCAAGATGATCAAGCGCCTGCACATGCTTCTTGCCATAAGCAAAAGCGCCGCAGCGGACCATCCATCGGCGCTTAACTATTCAGCCGAGAGCAGCGCTTCTGGCGGATTGCTCTGTTGGATGGCCTGCGGCAACGGTGCCTCGGCTCCGCAGTCACCGCAGCACAACGGAAGCGGCGTTGCGAGCTCGAACCATGGCGATGCCTCCAACATGTCGATTCTCTTCGAGAACAGCCGCGATGCTTTCTCCCAGTCGCGCTACTACAAGCGGATGTACATACCGCTGCACCCACCAACGGCCGATGCCAGCCAAAAGCTGATTATGCGCTTCCTCACCAGCCTCGGCGAGTATCAGGAGTTCCTGGCCATGGCCTTCGAGAATAATGTGATGCAGCTGATATTCGGCTATCTGGAGAACCTGGATCGCCGCGACACTTGCCTCGCCTACGAGGTGCTTAAGTACTTGGCCTCCCTGCTGTGCCACAAGAAATTCGCTCTGGAGTTTATATCCCACGGCGGGCTGGAGGTAAGTGAATCTGCAGGGCGAAACTCCTGGAAAATATCTCATAGATGTGGCCTTATCCTATTTAGCTGCTGCTGAAAGTACCCCGCCCTAGTCTGGCCACCACGGGCGTGTCCATTGCCATTTACTATCTGGCGTACTGCGAGGATGCCATGGAGCGCATATGCAGCATGCAACGGCCGCTCATTTCGGAGCTGGTACGCTACGCACTGTGGATATTGGGTCGTTGCCATGACTCCTCCAAGTGCCATGCCACCATGTTCTTCAGTCTGAGCTTCCAGTTCAAGGTGATTCTGGACGAGTTCGATGCCCAGGATGGTCTGCGTAAGCTTTACAATGTTGTAAGTAGCTCTAAACGCTCTCAAATCCAAGCAGATTGACTGATTCTGTGGGTATATATTTCAGATATCCGTGCTGAAGATACTCGATCCCAGCCAGAATGACAGCGACAACGATTCGGATATTAACGATGATGTGGAGTGTGCCTCTCGCCAGATGGTGCGTCACGTCTGCGTGGCCCTCAAGCGCTATATGGAGGCGCATTTCTTCTTCAAGTACAACAGCTTCCTGTCGCAGCACTATGCGACCTCCTCCTCGCCCTCGTCATCGAACTACTTCAACCAGAATCCCACTGTGGCGGCCAAACTCACCTTCGACCAGTTGCACGAGCAGATTCGCACACTCCAGGAGCACACATCGATCCGCGGCCACTGGCAGCCCGTCGACCAGCTGATGAAGCTGGGCGGGATCTCAATGCTGCTGCGAATTATAGCCTTCAGCTACGACTGGGTGAACAGCGGTCGCTCGGAGACGGTTCGATCTGCCTTGGATGCGCTCAGCGTGTGCTGTGTGATTCCCCGGGTCTATGTGGTGCTCTGCGAGCGCATACAAATGCTGGACAAGACGACCACCTCGGGCTTCTGTTCGGTGCTGGGAGCGGCGGCCGGAGAAATCACCTCTGACGCCGAGGTGCTAAAGTCGGCTCTTGCCGTGCTCTGCCATTGCGTCTGCTCGCCGATCATACGCAAGGACAGCGGCAACAGCCTGATTAAGTTTGGCAACTCCTCCAGGAAGAACAAGGCCAACCACAAATATGCCGAGGAGCTGATCGAGAAGGTGTGGGAGTCTGTATGCTCCAACAATGGGATTGTGGTCCTGCTGTCGCTGATGCAGACCAAGGGTCCCATCACAGACGCTGATTGCATCAGAGGCATGGCCTGTCGAGCTCTGGCCGGTCTGGCCAGATCAGACCGCGTCAGGCAGATCGTCAGCAAGCTGCCCCTGTTCGCCGGCGGGCAGCTGCAGTGCCTGATGCGGGATCCCATTCTGCAGGAGAAGAGAGCCGAGCATGTGATCTTCCAGAAGTATGCCCTGGAGCTGCTTGAGCGAGTGTCTGGCAAGACCAAGGCCCTGAACAATCCGCTGGATCCGTCGCTCTCCAACATGCACAAGGCGAACGTGATTGCCCAGACCCGCATCCAGTACAACGAGCAGCAGCTCTACCAGCTGATCTACGAGCACCTGGAGAGCAAGGGCCTCACGCAGACGGCCCAGTTGCTGCAGCGCGAGGTGGGACTTCCGCTGCAGACTCCCACCACGAGAAGCTTCCATCAGTCGCCGTTCGACTACAAAGCTCTCTCCAGCGGCAGCTCCATTTCCAGGAGTCGCCTGAGAAGCCGCATGCAGGACGTAAATGCCGCCATCATGTCGAATGGCGAGATGAACCGAAGTTTTGGCGAGGACTCGCCCTACGGCGGGGCTAGCACCTCCACAGCCAGCATACCCAACTTTAGTAGCCTCAACTCCGTCCAGACGCCAATCAAGATACGGCGAACTGAACGCTCCATCAGCTCTGTGAGCCGATCAATACAGAAACAGATTGCCGAGCCCGGCTGTAGCGCTGTGGGTCTGCCGGAAGACTTTGCCTCCTCGGTACCACTGCACCCGAAGCGGGTGACCCTGAACACGATCGTGACGGAGTATCTAACCAACCAGCACTCGCTGTGCAACAACCCGGTGACGACCTGCCCCCAGTTCGATCTGTACGAGCCGCACAAGTGCCCCGATCCACGGCCCAGCCGTCTGCTCAGCTCCAACTACAATCTGACGAGTCGTCACTTCCGCACCCAGGCAGGCTTCACCACGGGACGCTTTGACCGTCGGTATGTGCACACGCACTTCTCTCCCTGGCGCACCATACGCTCGGCTGAGTACGAGGATCTGGAGTTCACCTGCTGCGACCTCGTGGGCAAGTACATCATTGTGGGCACCCAGCAGGGCGATGGTCGGGTCTTCAACATGAACGACGGCGTCGAGCAGTTCTACTCCAACTGTCACAACTTCAGTGTGGATGCGATCAAGGCGAATCGAGCTGGGGATCTGGTGATCACATCGAGCTTCTGGCGCACTCCCACCAGCATCCTATGGTCCATTGCGGACAACGAGTTCAAGTCTAAGCTGACCCTGTCCGATGTCACCTACTGCGAGTTCAGTCAGACCGCGCAGGACCGTCTCTTGGGTACACAGAACGAGGTGAGTAAAGACTGCCCCTCCCCCCCATGGTGTCACCAACTCTGACTCGCTTTTTCTCTTCAGTGTGCGACGCTCTTCGACATCAACACGGGCTCCAAGCTGTCCACCTTCACACCCACCATACCCAACCAGTATACCAAGAACCGGGCTACGCTTTGCCGCACCGACGAACTGGTTTTATCGGGTAAGTGCCAGGCAGCCCTTACTTGAACTCATAATTGAATGCTTCTTTCTGTTTCAGATGGTGTGCTCTGGGATGTGCGTTCCGGCAAGGAGATCCACAAGTTTGACAAATTCAATCAGTGCATATCGGGAGTATTCCATCCAAACTGTCTGGAGGTACTGTAACAATACCACCCATCTGGCGTTGATGCTGACGATATTCGTTTCCACAGATTATATCCAACACTGAGGTGTGGGACCTGCGCACGTTCCATCTGCTGCAGACGGTGCCAGTTCTGGATCAGCGCAATTGCACCTTCTCGCCCATGCATGTGATTTATGGGGCCAGCCTGGGAACGGACAGGGACCATGACATGGAAACCACCACCTATGATACGAGCTTCAACGTGCTCGACGCCTACGACTACTCGAGCATAGCCACCATTGATGTGAAGCGGAATATCAATGACCTTAGCGTCAGTGCGAACGGGAGCCTGATTGCCGTGGTCGAGGACTACAGTGGCTACGAATCGAAGCAGGAGACTTATGTGAAGATCTATGCGGTTGGCGTGAAAAAGAGCGAGCGATCGGAAGAGGTGCGTGCGGTTAAGGATCTAGCCAACGAGGTGGGCGGACGCAATAGCGCCGAGGCGGAGGCACCTGCACATGCCCCGCACGCTCATGGCGATGCTGGCGAAGCTCTACTTCGTGTCTTTGATGATGTGTCGCGCCCACCTCCCGGTGGCGGGGCGCCAGAAAGTGCATTGCTTCGGGCCAACATCGAATTGGAAAACAACCCGCGGCCACGCCGGGACAGTCCCGCCTCGAACGCAAGTCCGAATCTTTCTCGCCAGCATGCACCCAACAGCTCAATTGTTGGCGTGCGACGGCGAGCACGTACACTGGGTGGCAATGTCAATGGCAATGGCAACGGAGTTGGAGTTGGCGGTGGCGGCGTCAACGCTGCCATCGATCTCAGAGCTCTTATGCGGCGTATGGATGATATTGAATTAAATATTATGTCTATGCTTGCAGGAAGATGATGAGGAGGTGCCCGAATCTGATGAGGACGGCTCCGATACGGGTTCCGAAAACAGTGAGTCCCACAATCATTTATATCGTGTTTTTGGGACCAAAAGTCTTTCTTATCGCTTATTCAGCATTTGCTCTAGGTCCGAATTTTATGGAATTTCCGATGCTTCGCAATTTAAACTCTTCGAGCAACGATGAGGATGGGGATGACATGGACGATGGATATGACATAGTCGATCTACTCGACTCTGCCGACTCTGATACCGACGACGATGATGGTGATGGCGATGGCGATGACGATATCGATATGGATCTCGGCGATATCGCCTTCGACGACGGCAGCAGTGATGGTAATACCTCGTATTCTTTAGATTCTGTTCGTATACGACTTGTCTTTTCTCCATCCTTAGATTGAGTATAAACACCCACCACCCTGCTCCTTCTCCCATTGTCTCGTCTCGTTTCGTGTCGTGTCGTCGTTTATTTCCCCATTCTTATCGCAGCGTGCACGAAATGAGCAGGAACGAACATCCAAATCTTCAATAGTCTAAGTCCTAGTTTGTAGAATGTTAAATTTAAACCATGTTGTGTTTGAAAACTGTACAAAAGCATAAGAAAAGAGCGTTAAAGAAGCCCTCAATTGTAATCGAAAATCTGCTTCACAAAACCGTCTGTGAGAAACCAATTTATAAATTGTAAGCAACCGAATATTGTTCAACAATTTCAACTGTACAAAGCTATAAAAGATGTATACTTTTTCTATTAAACACATGCGTGAGTAATCTTGTTAGCGTTAAGCGTACGTACGCGTATTGTCCGTCGTGAATCCCTCTCAGGAGCATAGCGATGCCATACATATGTACATAGTTGAATGTACCACCAGAGACACCTCCGCCTAATCAGAAATAGCCACAAATGCCTGCATCGCTTCGCGTTTATCTTATCGGCGACGGTGGGCTCCAAATTTGGGAAATGAACTCCCCATCGCTCGGGCCGTAGCATATGCCTTACTCATTTCATTGGCATTGGTGAGACGCTAA
The DNA here is from genome assembly GCF_018151105.1 of Drosophila obscura. Taxonomy (NCBI): domain Eukaryota; kingdom Metazoa; phylum Arthropoda; class Insecta; order Diptera; family Drosophilidae; genus Drosophila; species Drosophila obscura. The sequence goes on along the minus strand of NW_024542774.1, from coordinate 6,313,895 downwards.
TCAATTGTATTTCGTTCGACGTTTGCTTCGGCTATGCTATGGCCAGCGCGCCCCGCGTTCAACTCTCGCACCACCAAAAATCGTAATGAATCTCGGGCAAATCCTTCATCAGTAGATAAATATGGTTATATTCGGACGAACGGCTCGTCGTTTATCGTGGCTGCTGATGTTTTGCGGTCAAGTTGAATGCGTTGCGTTCGAATAGTTGTCCATCACAAAGTTGTCAATTTAAAATTGCAAATTTAGTTACGATTTGCCAGCCACAGTGAGCGTTTCGATCGATTGCGCGACACAGGAGTCCCAAGAACTCTCGGCTACGGAACAACAGAACAGCGGAAATGTTTATTCAAACAATAATTGGCCTCGTGACCTGGCTGACGCTTTGCACGGCGTTTGAGGAGCACCCTCATTTCTGCATAGAGACGCAGCCCTTGCTGCTCGCGGATATTGATCGCCATGTGGTCATCCCCACTGAAAAGGATCTGAAATGCCAAATTACGGCCACAACGTTGACGTCCAAAGAAAAGGTGAAACATTTAACCATGGTAGTATCAATTTAAAGCTTTAGGTTTAGATATATGTTCAGTCGGGGTTCTGTATGTCACACTTTGTCCCTGCCATACATAAATGGTTGATCAATCAAACGATCGATGAATTATTGGTAGAAACAGGTTTGATGGAGCCCCATCCTTAAACGACACTTTCAATGCCAATATGAGTAATAGATCATTCGTCGTGTGCCGCGTGTGTCTGCCGTATGATATTCCAAATTGAATTAGCTTGACGATAGGGAGATAATGGCGAATAGGCCAGATAAGGGCAACTTATTGACGAACACCCAAGTGTTTCCTCTTCACCACTTTATCTTGCCCTGCTAATCCTCAGGAGAGCTTCATCGATACCATGTGCACGGACCACGGCTCCACGACAGTGAAGAGGGACAATCATCACTTCTTCAAGCTGCACAATGGCGAGCTGAGCGGCCGTGGCTCCCAGTCGGAAATATGCAGCAATGATGGCAGCTCCGTTCTCGCCTGGGTGCCCTACCCCATGATACTCAAATTCTATGCCCCCGAATTGAATCCCAAGGAGCGGCTCACGTACATTGCCAAGGCTACGAATGTGGAGAGGGAGAAGACGGAGCTGTGCCACTTCCGGCACACGGATCTGGTCAACGCCGTCTCCGATAATCTCTTCACCTGTGTGGTCATGATATTCGGCGATAACTTTGTAAGTTACTCTAGCAGTTGTGCTCAATCCGCTCTCCCAAATAACTTCCTTTCCTATGCATATTGCAGTATGGCCTGGAGGACAACATAAACGTGCTGGTTGAGCTGGAGCCTCTGATGTACCAATTGCGGAACATTACCTACATGCCCTGGCGCAATATCACCAACAGCTACAAGATGCATCTGGGCGACAGCGTGCTGAGGAATCCCAGCGGCGAGCGCAAGCCCATCTATGGCAGCATCAACTATGCGTTTGTGGAGAAGATCCACCTGAACACGAGCAGCATTTACCAGGATGAGCACCTCACGAAGCTTCCCCTGTTGTTCGAGCATCGTGGTTCCGTCCTGGAACTTGATGCTGACGGTGTGGGCGGCCTGGACGTAGACCAGAAGGCATACTTCGGCCGCAGCATGGATCCTAGGACCGAAGTGAAGGTGCAGGTGATTGGTCAGTGGGTGGATCAGCACCGAGAGTTCAGTGCGGACATCTACGAGTACTATGGAAACGGCTTGCGGCGCTACAGGCAGCCAATAGGCGGAGCCAGGCTTACCTTCGTCAGAATAGACAGCACAGAGCCGGCCTTTGAGGCTCCCGAGTCCAACAATCTCGTGAAGGCTTCGATATTCCGGGAGCAGCATCTGTCGAGACTCAGTCTGAATGGATCTGGAACCAATTTCACCGAATGGGAGAACGCAACAGAGGACGAGGATGAGCCGGGCTTCTACAGCTGGTTTGTGGTCACCTGCCTTCTGGTTGCCGTGGCTGGGATCGTCGGCGTGTACGCCATCGTCCGCACCCAAAGCAGAAAGAACAAAAAGAGGCAGAAGTACGATGTGGCCAACACAAGCCCGCCACCAGCCTGAATTAATTAATATTGATATAAGCACCCCATTCACAGGTTTTTCTAAAATTATTTTTCAATGTCACTTGTCAGTTGCCAAATTGTATTTTTTACTTCATTTAAGTACTAATTTTTCTCAATTATTAGGTGCTGCCATGGCACGTGAACGTCCTTAAGATGGTAAATATTAAATTAAGCCCGCAATAGAAAAATATGGTAAGAGCTTCATCAATCAATGTCTATGACAGGAACATAATATATTGGACACGTCTAAATTAAAAGTGGTCGTTCCACTAGGGGGGATGTATAGCTGAACGGACACATAAGTTCCGTCAGGGCTGAGGGATTTGGAATGCCATTTCATTTGTTCGCATATGATACGGTGCCCAGGTGCCTGGCTTTTCCATCTATATTTGATATAGTTGCTTGGATATATTCTTAAATATCTTAGCATACCACACCTCTTGGGTGCATTCTGGTGGTGCATAGGGTCGAGCGATTGGATTGTTTATTTTGGTCTTAATAGAGATGGGGGAGGTCCGATAACGATAAATGGTTTCCTCAGTTTCTCCCATCTCCTGATTAAAGTTAGTGCTTTTTTTATTTCAGTCAGTTGGCAGCGCCGCAATCAAACACGCCTATCGTCTCACTCACACACAGAGAAAGACAAACAGAGCCATTTACAGCTCCTTCGCGTAGAAAGAAATAGGAAATTCATTCATCAAATTTGTATTAATTCCATACCCCGCCTGGAAAGGATATCCAGTAATACTTGGTTAGCTTGCCCCAGAATAACCCTCTGGTGTGGCATTATTTTGATACGGTGTGCTGTGCGTGCAAAACAGAAAAAACAAAATGTGTGAACTTTATGCAGAAATTGTGTGACGCGGCCATATTTGAGGAATTGTTATATTGAATGTCGCGCGAGCTACGAAAATTACATAAATAAAACGCAGGTAAGTGCATAAAAACAGCAATTTACGTGTGTGTAAATCCCCAGTGAAGTGTGCATCGAGTACGGGAGCAGGTGAATGAAAGCGCTGCTTAGATATTTCTTGAATTTGGGCCCAAAACCCAAAGATTATGTATTTGTTTCGCTTTTGTGCCTGAAAATAGGATTTTTCGCTCACACCAACACCAAGATGGTAAATTGTGTATAACAGTATAGCTGTCTCTGTCTCGCCCCAGTTGCGGCCGCAGAGCTACCAGACCAGTAATAAACGGAACTTAACAGTGCTGTTGTTTCCTAACAGCTGCTTCCTAACAGCGTCAGGTTTCGCAGCTGACCGTTGATTACATTTTTAATTAATGAAATTTGGCGCGAAAAGTGAAAGACAGACAATAGCAATGACCAGGGACAATACAAAACAGATTGGGCTGCCGCTTGGAAACCCCGCACCCGTACTCGGTGCTCATTTTGAAAGATTAACACAGCTTGTAGGCGTTTTTTCACATCGATCTCTTGTTGCAGAATCCCACTGAAGACTCAATCGCTTTATCAATGATGGATCGCAAGAAAGCCCTGGAGTTGGACAAAATATGTCGCCTTTGCATTTCTGAGCGGAAGGAAATGCGTCCTCTGTTTACCGAGAAGGTGCCTGAGATGTTGATGGACTGCACCAGCGTGCGAATAGTGCCCACGGAGGGCTGGCCCGACAAGATCTGTGTGCAGTGCGTCCACTCTGTGAGCCGGAACCACGCCTTCAAGACGCTCGTCGAGCGCAGCGACAAGGAGCTGCGTGAGTACATCACAGGGCTCACAGTGCGCATGGCGATGGAGGAGCAGTCGGCGGCCAATGCAAAGCACCAGCAGCAGCAGGAACGCAAACAGCAGAAGCTTCTGCAGAAGCAGCTCAAGCAACAGCAGCTGGAGGATCAGTTCCAGCAGCAAATGGCCCAGCAGCAGCAACAGCAACAGCACATCCAAAGCAAGCCCAAGCTGAAGCCATTGTTGAAGAAAGGCTCGCGACAGATCAAGCTGCGGCACCTTGAGTCAGCCGCAGCGTCGCCCCCAGCCCAGATGCAGCTCATGCCAGAGCCAGTACCAGCCCCGCCGCAGCAGCAAGCCACGCTGCAGCAGCAACTTCAGCAAATTCAACTGCCAACACTCCAGCAAGCCCCCACCCACAACCTAATTTCGACCACAACCGCCGGGACGATGCCCCAGCAGATCCTGCTGCCTAACGGTCAATTCATCACAACTGCCCAGATCGTGGCCCCACAGCTGGCGCAGATCATCAGCACTGCGCCGCACGGAGCGGCCAACGGAAATGGGGGCGCCCAGCAAGCACAGTTCCTGCCACATATCCTTCAGGCGCCCAACGGACAGACCCTGCAGATAGTCCAGCAGCCAAACGGTACGCAGACGCTGCAGCTCGTCCAGTTGGTGCCGCAGAGGAGTATGGCGCCCACGGGCGTGACAACAGTGACCACAACATCCCCGGTGAACATGGACAACGGGGCCGGCTCCCTGGCAGATGCCGATGTGCATCTCCTGGAAGACGGCTGCGATGTGGAAGACGAGGAATTCGAGGAGGTCTATGAAAGTCTCGATGGCAAGGGTCAATCGTTCGAGACGATCGTCCTGGATGAAGAGCAGCATCAGGAATTCCTGAAGGACCACCAGCATCAGGTATTAATGGAGGACGACCTGACCCAAAGTGAGGGCCAGGAGCCCGAATACTTCGATGATTTGGATCAGCAGCAGCTCGAAGACAGCGACTTGAAGACCGAGGAGGATGAGGACAGATTTATCATAGAGGAAATCCAGCTGGAGGAGGAGGACTTGATGGATGAGGCCGACGAGACCATAACCCCCGACTGTGAGTACATCACAGACGAAACGGACCAGCATAATCTGAGCGGGGATATGGACGATGAGCTGCACTACGCCATCATGGAGCCACCAGACGGCGAAACCAGTGGGGACCTCGAGCAGGCTTTCATGGAACCAACAGATGGCGAGGCCAGTGCGGACATGGAGCAAGCCTTCATGGATGCGGATGACGTAGAGCTGCACCAGCACCATCAGGACGACATGGAGGGGATGGAGCTGCAAAGCATATCCCTGGAGAATGCCGTGGTCGAGTTCAGTCAGGCGACGACAGACGACAATATGGGAACCCCCACACTGAGCGTCAGTTCCCCCAGTCCCACGCCCAAACGGGCCAAACGAGGCAACCAGTCCACATCGGCATCCGCCGTCACGCTGGAGCTGTGCAATCATCAGAGCAGTCCACCTGCCATCAGCAGCAAGCTGGCGGCTGCCAATTCCCGACAGCTGGTCCAAACAGCCAGCGTTATAGCCGCTGCCGGGGCGGACGACAACTACGAGATCGACGCCAATCTGGTGACGGAGTTCATCAAGCAGCACACCTCCCCTCTAGGCTCGGGGCGGTACGTTTGCCACCTGTGCAGCACAGAGTTTCGGCAGTTCAAGGGACTGCAGAACCACATGCACTCGCACACCAACTGGATTCGGGCCAACTGCAAGAAGCAGCCGCAGTGCCAGATCTGCCTGAAGAGCTTCAAGGGTCCCGGCATGCTGCGCATGCACATGAAGACCCACGACGCCGAGACCAACACCCCCGTCTGCACCATCTGCAATCGCACGTTCAAGTCGAAGGCCATCCTCTATCGGCACCGGCAGACGCATCAGCAGAGGGCCTACTGCTGCGGCGTCTCAAACTGCCGCAAGAACTTCTCGTCGGCCGCCAACCTGCGCTGGCACGTGGAGCGCAAGCATCCCGACGTGATCGATCCCTTCTACAAGTGTGGGGAGTGCTCCACCCTCTACGACAGCATCGACGGGCTCCAGCAGCACGTGGAGAACACGGACCACAGCGAAGCGCAGATAAGCGACGCCACCAGCAATAGCAATGCCGCCTTCAGTGGCGCTGTCAGCATCGTTAGCAATGGCACCGACATGTCCAACATGATTGCCGCTGCCCCCGGGGGCCTTGGCACCAGCGCACCCGGGGACACACATGCTGTTGTGGTCGGCTCCTCCGGCGAGGTTTATTTTGTGACGCAGGCGTAGCCCGCGGAGTATGCCGCAGTAGGCATGTCCGAATGTCTGCTCGGCCTCTAGACCATATAGATTATGCATATGCCTATATAGATATATATACATATATATATATTTTTGTACTATCCACATTAGTTGTCGTACTAGTATATAGCACTCCACACCAAACTCCCCCATCCCCCAAAACATATTGCAATCCTAGATTTCTTTCGTAGAACTTGTTTACATCGTAGCCGTTAAGCACAACTCGAATTTTGTAAGTGAAAACGAAAGTGTAGGTAGCAGAACGATCCCACAGCCCAGACATATCCAACCCATCCATCCCTATGCCCACATCCTCTAAGGAGATAATTGAATGTATGACCCGTTCCATTCTATTACATTATGTTGTATGGAAACTATTTGAATGTAAAGCTCACTTATGTTAGGCAAATTTTCTTCTCTATCTATCTATCTATCAGCTAACTGAATGTACATATATGACATATAGGGCACGCAGAAAGGTCGCAATACTGCTGTATAGGACTTAAGGCAGCGGAACAGCGGATCCTGAATGAAAACTAATTTATTTTAAAGGTCATATATGGTAGTCAGATCATATTCCCCACCCCCCACGTATGATGATAGCCTGCTGTATCTATAGGTCTTAAAGGGCTGGCAGATCGATCCCCTCCCCTCCAATCCCATCCCACTTATTCCACCCTCCTGCATGAAAGCTAACTGAATGTAAAAGTCAATTTGGGGACTGTGCCAGTTGATTTGTTTTTAATTTTTTTTGTATTATTATTTTGTTTTCCCGGGAATATCAGACTGGCATTTTAGGCTAGAACTTTGTCGGCTTTTGGTTTTCATTGTTGGGCATTAATCGAACACGGATAAGAAGAACGTGGTTTTAACAAACCTCATAACAAATAAATTAACAAAAATTTGTGTAAGCGAAACGTTTTTCATTATCTAATTGTTCTAACCATTGCGAGTCTGTAAGAGTTATTTTTGTTTAAAATTGTAATCCTCTGGTTGGTATTGTGGGTCTCGTTTTGCTCGATTGTTATTCCATTCCCAGAAAAAATAAGACACAGAAGCAAAACAAAACAAACCCTATCAAAAGAGAATTACAATCAAGTCAAGGTCCATGGTATATATTGATTCCAAAGTGCCACGTGCCACATGCCAGTGGCAGCTGGTTGGGCAGTTGATTGTATCGGCAATTAGCACAACATATCAAGCAAAGCTATGCAAGCTGATAAGACGCAATTGAAACCGAAACCAGGTCTGAGCTTGGGGGTTCTGTGTCATCTTATGCGCAGTACACACTCCAGTCGGAACTTCAACCACATTATGGAGTTTCTCAACTAATTGGTTATCCCACCGCAAGTCTGTGGCTGTCATATAAAATTGATAATTAATTAGCAAATAAGCTTGCGAGTGTCATAAATCGGAATAGCACATGGACACCGAAAATCGCCTTCCAGGCAATTCATTTTGTTCATTCAGATTATTTATGGCAGCCCCGCCGCCGAGTGACGAATGATAAGATAGCCTCAGCGGCTTAGCTGCTACATATTACGCTTTTTCCAATCATTTTCCACTGGCGGAAAAGCCCGGCCCCTGTCGCGGCCCACGTTTTTGCGTGCACTAATTATAGTAAGGGTAAATATTGATTTTTCGTAGCACATCTTTTAAATTTAAACTCTTGCCAACGTTTTTATCTATGCAAATTAGATTTCGTTTCCCCCGAAACTACTTCCTCCATTATTTGGTTGTTGTGTGATTTGAGCAGCTGCTGCCATCCCCGACTGGAGGCGTCCTTGAACTTTGGAGCGTCTCTGGCAGAGGGAAAACTTGGCCCGGAACCAAAAAAGAAGAGAGGGGAATTATATGGATTCTGCCGGGTATAGCACTAGAATGGTTCTTACATACAATATAAGAACATGCACACAAGCACATATGTATATTCAAATATAATTTATTTTGAAACCACAAAACAAACAGTTGGCAAATAATATCAAATTTAATTGATTTAACTGCAATAATTGCATAGAATGATGAATCCACACACATTTTTATCTTATTAATAATTCATACATGTACATATGTACATCCATGGGGGAACCAAGCGAACCATTCTGGGTACCGACGACGTCACGTCACCTGCGACATTAGTCACGCTACGGCTGAAATTTCAATAAAAATAAATTGATGTGATATACTTACGGGTTTGGTACCTTATGGGAATGGTTGCTCTTTCCAATCCTGCTGCCGAGAGGCGGGCGAAATTACATAGAACGCAATTGGGAAAATTCTGTAAAGCCAACGCGCAATGAAATACGTGGATCGCCTCGACCGAGTGAGTGCCTGAGAGAACATTCCACAATTATGGTTCTCAGCTGCGTCGGCTGTTCATAATGCTTTTAATATTCCCGCTGATTGGCAAGAATTCCCATTTCCCAGAACAATCCCAGAAGCAAATCTGAGGCTGTAGAGAAGTTTATTTATGCTGAGACTGCTAAAGATCCACTTCAAAGAACATTCCCTCTGCCCTTTCCAAAATTTGTTGCCGTGCTAACAATTCTCAGTTTGTGTCAATAAACCAACTTAAAATAAACAAACATCAGATACATCAAAAATAATACGTATTCAGCGCCCGTCTACCGGAAGAAACAGAAAGCGAAAAACGCCTGACATGACGGAGAACCGCTTCTATCCGTTTACAATTTTTGTTTACTGATCCGGTCGCAGATTATGATCGATGCAATTTGTTGGCCCAAGTGTTGGCAGGGCCCAGACATCAGACCGGACAACGACCACACAGATATAGCCAGACAGAGAGCCAAACAGAGAACCAGACGGACGGACATGGCCAAGTAAGGTAGGCAAACACTTGTTGTCTACACCCCGCACCTGGCCCAAGATTTGTATCTCCTCTCCATTGACGCAATTGAAAAGAATAACAATATTGTTTATTTTCTGTTGTCTGACTCTCTGCAAATAACACCCATTTTTAGCTTCGATTATTCGTGAATTTCGAGTCAAATACTCTTTCTAAGGATAGGTATGTGCTTTAGCTTTCCTTATTCGTATCGATATGAAGCTTAAAGTGAAAATGAAGTCATAATTTCTTTTGATACCCCCTAAAATCTGTGCTGGTTACGAGTATCTCTTAGGCATTCAACGGTGGGACTTTCTCTTTATAAAAACGGGACCGTCCGCCCCCAGATATCCAACTCTTAAATATGTAGAGCATACAGCATTCTGTTATCCCATGGACGAGTCGTTTTGGCGTTCCATTTGTTTTGCTTTGGAAACATCACGAATTTTGCAGTTCACACGTCGCATCGTAGTTTGTTGTCATTTCTCAACACATTTCTGAAAAGAGTTTTATTTGAACTTGGGTGGGTACATGCCCTAGAATAACCCGCTTGTGAAATTAATGTGATTGTGGTTCATCTCTCCAGGATAGGGAATACCCACTTCGTCGATTCTGTTCCTTTGGATTGCTGTTGGCGTTTTCGCTTATCTTTGGCATTAAATTAAACTTGATCTACATATCCCCTGGCGACAAATGCCTATTACATATTTACATACATAAATCCAAGTGTACATAGTTGGCGGGAGGCACACACATATTGTAAATCCGTGCAAATGCTAATGCTATTCAAATATTTATATAATTCGTACAATTATAGATTGGCTACGGACCGAGGCAATATTTATAGCAGGAGACCGATTTTCTTTTTCTGCTTGCGGCGCAATTTCATTTCGTTTCCGATACCGAGGCTTGAAAAAAGCGAATTTTATATATATACATATATTTTAATGTGGGGCACACGATCTCTGAGTGGATTCTTGCTCTTCTTCGACTGCGGCATCTGCCACCATTGACATTGGACAAACCCGTTCGCTTGGTCATGACTTTCTCTGGCGCGTGCTGGCTGAACGAACGGTCACAAGGATCCCCAATAAACTAGGTTAAGGATTCGGATAATAAAACACCCTTGCTACATGTTGCACACTTGATGGGCTAAACCGATGAGTAAACGGGCGATTCCCAAAGGGTCTTCACTTTTTCCGCTGCGGCAGGCATGAAGGGAGCCACGGCATTTTTCATTTTGCCGGCATTTTTGATTTGGCAACGGCCCAAAATATTTTACCCACCCACATCCCACATCCCCGCCAGATGGCAACAGCTGGGAACGATGCACACATTTTGGCGTGGTCAGTGCTGGCCACCGAACCGTTTGGAACACTGATGGCATGTGGGAACGTGGTCAGTGGTCAGTGGCCATGTTCGTTCCGATTGCCCCTGAAAAGTTCCCAGCAAACTTTGTCTTTGTCAGGGGCAAACATTCCTTGGCTCGCCTTGCGCCAGTCTGTTTGGGCAACGCCTCCTCTTGGGCGACGACCGATTAGAGCCGCCCAGACCAACCACCCATCAATGCGGAAACGTATTTTAAGATTCGGTCATCAGAGCGCCAGCGATCACGGCGGGGGCTCGTGGCCATTGTTCCGGTAACCGGTGACGTCTCGTTTTCCCCACAAAAAATAGAAGAGAATCTAGATAAATCGAATGCCCACCGAGTAGCGCAGCGCATGCCTGGCATAGTAGTACGAAAAAGTAAAATTTATAGCATTGGGGGAATTCGGTGCTAAAGAGACGAATGAAATGCCTTTTGGCTTTCTATGTATTTGCGGACTTCAATGTCAGGGTCGCGCTGCCCGCGTCCGATTAAGAATTACCTGCTGCAGATGCCTCGCTTCTCTCGTACATTCTCTATCCCAAAATATGGTAAATATGTACTTACTTAATTCTTTGACGATGTATGTCAACGGTTTACTGCTATAAATAGAAATGTTTGATTCGAAAAGAAATTAAATAAATTCAATTTTTTGGCATGCCAAAAAAATTCAAATAATTCTTTTGGCATGCTTTTGGTTGTATAATGTACTAGAATGATGTTGAATGAATTTAAGTTTGGATTCCGTATTCTTATGAAAGAGAACAAGTGGAAATTCTCACATTCCGTCATCATCTTTTATCGATCCATGCACAAATCAAAAGGTGTCCTGAGCGGGCTCCATCCCCAGCCGCTCGTTTCAATCCATTCAGTTCAATTACTTTGATCGCTGACAAATGAAAATCAGCTGATAAACTTTGTTTGTTCATCATAGGTAGCTGGGGGAAATGATGAATAACTCATTTGATTGTTATTGTACATTTTCAATTGCCCAACTGCTGTTGCCGCATCTGGCTGTTGTCTCCGAGTATTTCCAATTAAGCTGGAATCACACGAGCGGCAGGCGCGTGTTTTCAACAATAGTTATCAACAGACAGGCACGGACTGGAACTACTTAATACTTATACATACATACATAGGTACGAATAAATCTGCATACGAAGACTTATCGAGAATTACTTCAGTCGAGGTGAGTGACAAGTTCTTGTGGCTCAAAGAAAATTGTCTTTTTGCACGCATTTCTTTTCGCTTCTGACTAATTGCGGTTCTGCAGGAGTGGGTTCATTATCTAATGCAAGCCCAATGCCATGACTACCATGTCCTTGCCACCATACGCAGGAAAATCGATGATGGGAAAAGCTTTTAGGTGCAGCGCATGTCCTTGGCGTGTTCATGGCAAAGCGGATGCGACAGCCTCCCGCTCAAGGTCGACTCTCATCCATCACTAATCGAGGATACTCACATGTATCTGCTTCCGTTTTGAATCTCGTCAATTATTCATAATCTGAATACACAGTATAAGTTCCTGCAAATGATTGATACCCTCATCACCGTAGCACCATACATGGGGCTGAGTGACAGCTTCCCTAGCTGGCTTCTTGCTGCCGGCCGCCTGTCATCAAAATTGGCCCACTAGAAGCCCCTGCCGGATGAGTAATCCGGCATCATCGGGCACCGTCTGAATTGTATTTACCCCGCCTAACAGCGAAACAGGCCCCGAAACACACACACAAATAAAATGTGGAATAGTCATACATATTTGGCGAGTGGAAAAAACAGATGCCATGAACATAATCGTATTCTAATTCAAGAGGCTGTGAGGGGATCATAGTAAACAAGTAAGAAATGAGGGAGGGTTTCGGATAGGCCTGAGTGCGGCACGTGCAGAAAGTAAACTTAAGCGGGGACTACATTCTAATCTATTGAAAAGCCTGCCCTTGAGTGTGACCTGCATTCTAGATGCCCTATGGAAGCAACTTTAGAATCTGCATGCATATATGCATCCCACAAACAGAAGGTCGAGCCAGTCCTCGCTCGACTGCAGTCAAAGTCAATGTCAAGGATGGCAGCTCGACGAACAATGGAAGCGTCAAGCGGTGTGGCGCCCACTTACTGCCCCAGAGCCTTGACAATGAATGGGCTTGCCTCCTACCATACTCATTGTCATCCTCCTCCGGCTGGGCAGAGCATAAAGCGCTTTGAATAAATTATTTATGGGGCGCCTCAGGGTCTCTGGAATTGGGCCTGACAACACCCCTCCGAGCCGAGTTAGAAAACTGGGTGGGAATGGGTTCTAGGCGGCTCTCAGAGGATGGGGGGCCATCACTGCTCTTATCGGTTATGAGTGGGGCACGACACAGTACACGAGTATCTCGACAGGGCTGCTCTTTTTGTTGCTATCTATTTTGCTTGTGTTTGATGTAAAAATATCCGGGTGTTGCGTCACTTTTGCCATTTTCCAAGCTGAATGAAACCTTTTGAGTTTTATTTTCGGATGTGCCAAATGGAGACGCCGCCACGGAAGCTCACGCGATGATTTTCCTTTCATTCGCTGCTGTGTGTTCTACGAGTATAAGTATTTTTCCTATTCTATAGCTACGAACAGACCCGTACCCGTAAACACTTTCGATAATAGCCTTAGGCAATTGCAATTCCCGTACGAGGTACGGTGACGGTGTAAATGTACGAGCATTTCCCGACATTTTGACAGGCGATGGCGATGGGATAGGTTCCGTGGTCAAATGGATGAGGGATTACATGGAAGTAATTGATAGCTGATGTCATCGCTCAACTTCTTAATGGTAGCGAGCAATCGACCGATCGATCGCTCCACTTGAATGGTTGAAAGCCCCATAATCCACAGCTGATTCCTTTTCAAAAGCTTCCAGACAATGAGTATCAATATATCACCTCGTCGCACTCCTTACCTGCCGAGCCGATCGTGGTATAGATTGCCGATGCCCAATGGAATATTCTGCGATAAGATGTGAACGATAATGGAAAACGTCAAGTCGTTTGTCAACAAGAGCAGCTGTTCCCGTCGTGTTTTTGGTCCCCGTAATTTAATTAGGGCGCTCTGTTCTGCGTTCCGTAAGACCTAGCCGGAAACCAGGGAGGTGCCAGAGAGGTGCTGCCCGCCCGGCTCTTGGCCCCCAGTGGCTTCCGTCAACAAATATTTGCGGCGGGTTTTTATTGGACAAACAATGGGCTGCAGATTAACGGAAAAAACAGTTTGCCAAAGAGATTTCCTATTGTTTATTGTTTTCTGTCACAATTAGTCCGAAATTGAATTTATTTCTCGGAATCTTGGACAGCGCTCTGGCTGGCTGGAAAGATTAGGTCTGGATTGGCAATCCCTTGGCCCAGGTTGACCCACTAATTGGGCCCCATTCCCATGTATAGGAATGAATCCTTAGCTCTGGTGCGTGCCCCTGGATGATTTGTCAAAGGAGTCACCACCTCACGTGGCCCGAGAGCGTGTTGGATTCTCAATGGAAAATCTGGTTCGCCTGGATATGACAGGTGATGGGAGGACGAACCAATACATATATGTACATATCCCCGGCCATAAAAGAGTGGCAGCGGTTGTTGGCCGCGAAAGAGTGAGAGGAGAGAGAGCTGCGCAGTATGCGCAAATATGCGTTTCGGAGAGCGCACAGTGGTCCCAATGACCACTTTTATTCGACAAAACCCATTTTTAAAATGTTTAAAAAACAACCGTGGTTTTGATCACTCTGCATTAGAAAAATTCGATTAACTTGTTACGAACTTCTTGGTGGTGGGGCAAGGCCGGCTAGCCAGTCATCCCAGGGCTGGATACTTCCCAAGCCCTCAGTTCGCACAACAAACCAAACAAATCGAGCATCTCGGACAATATTTGAAACGGCTACAACAAAAACGGAAACTAACGTAACGACACATCAAAAATAAACCATACAGACGCTACTCGACAAACAATCTCCTACCGCCACGTGGACCAGGTTGAGGTGTTGGTGTTGTACCTCCGACATACCCACCCTACCAGAGATCCGGATCCGACTATCTCGGGTCTCCCTGCCATGTGCAGCATCTTCTTCATCCTCCCGTAGTCTGGTTGCTTCCCCCATTAAACTTAGCACTTCATCTTTTCGTATATTTTCACCTTAAATCAAATTTTTCACACATTCTTTTTATATTCTAATAGCTCATATCTGGTTTAAGTCGACCTCCTAATCCCCATCCTAATCTCTTCCTTTCTGCGACCTAAATTATGGGCATGGGCGTATTATATTAAATATGATTAAATAAATAAATAATTATAAATAGTGAAAATTACATATATAATAACAAATAAATAAATATAATTAAAGGTAAATAAATAAATAAATGTATAAACAGATATGTGACGGCCCAGTGGGTTCTAAAGTATGTGTATATATTTAAATGGGATTTAATCAAATCTTTGCTGGAAGACGGGGACGATATTCTGGGGTCCACTTCCAGGCCGGGCGAAGGACCATGCCGCTGTGGACAGGACGGCGGAACTGGGCACAGTTCTTAGTGAATTTACAAAAAAAAAGTGGAGTGTAAATTGGGATTTTTCTCCCCCATTGGAGCGGACTCACTTTGTTCCTGTTTTTTTTTCAGCTTTGCTCGTCTATCTGCCTCCGATCCGTCCCGCTAGGCAGCTCTACTTCCTCCTTGCTATTCGAGGAAAACGCAAAACAAAAAAATTCACTTTGAGTGATGACCACTACCCATCCTCATTTCGCTCACTTAATAATTATTTTTTTTTTTTTTTTTTGAGAGCCCGATCCGTAAAACGATTTTTTTGATCTGTCCCTTACTGCCTAAGCTTCCCATACCTATATCGTTGGTCGCCAAGCCCCGTCGATCTCTTCTATTGCCCTTGAACCAGGCTCAAGGGCATGGCCTACTCTTCCTGGTAACCGCTCTCTCCCCTTAAGGGTGTGTGGGTGAGTTGGCTCCGGGACACCGGTATGTGAGAGGCGAGGCTCTCCTCTCTCCACAAGGGAATTCAAGAGCGCGCGGATCTCTTATAGTTTTAAGATCGCCCGACTAGGGGGCGCCACTATCTGCTCACCACTACCCCTTCAACCTCGGCCCTGCCACCCTGTCTGGAAATCTTTTCTCTTCCTCTTTACCATGCAAATTATTTTATCGATCACCCTGAAATGCAACAAACTGTTTGCCGTTCTATTTTGTTAATAAAAAATGCTTGCGAGCTGATCCGCCTTTTTGCCGCCCTGGTATATCGCTCCCAGCTAGCTCTCGGGTAAGTCAGGGGTGTTTTCGACCCGATACCCAGGGGACGGATTTAACAAAAATTATATATTGAAACATACAAAAAAAACACAAATCAAACATTCTTCCTGGTCTCGTCTTCGTTGGCACTCTCTTTAGCGGGGGCAGTCGGTATTCTTACCCTTAGCGAGGCCCTCCCTTCCATGAGCGTTTTCGAAATCTGCGCTCCCATTTTTTTTAAATCTTGGTTTCGCCCTCTTCCCCGCTCTCGTCACACCCAACTACAAGTATCTACTCACTCATTTTTTTTTTTTCAATGCATAGTTTATATTATTTCATTAATCCTGCCTAATATTAAACATTAATTTCTTCTTTTTTTTAATTTGAACTTATAAACGTAATTTAATTTATTCTATTGCTGTTTTTATTTCTTTTTTCTCCTTTTCTGTTTTGTCTTTTTTCTTGTTTTGTGTAACTACTTGTGTGTTTGGAAAAACGTGGATATGATATATGTGTTTGACTTGAATGTGCCGGGAAAGGTGTTGTTCTTCCCCCTCTAGCGTTGCCACCTTGCTCCCTCCTTGTTACAGCCTCCCAGGATCCACAACAGAGGCCGCTGTCTCCTCTCCGGCTCCTTCAAAAAGCCGTCCATAACAAGCTTTTAATTTTGGCCATCAAAAGTGGTCGTTGGGCCCATTGTGGAGCGTCACGCCTCCCCCTCCCTTTGTATAAATATACTCAGAGCATCTGAACGAAAAAGTATCTGGAGAGGCGACGCACAGCTGCTTGTTCGCTTGCGCTCACAGAAACACGCCCGAACGGAGAACAAGTGCTGCCAGACATCTATGGTGCTCTCGCTCTGGCATCACTCTTGCTCGGCCATCGCGCCCTCTGTCGGTTCATAAGAATTTCAGCAGTTGGACGAGTCGGACGTGTGCGCTTAAGTATCGTGGCGGAAAAAGTGTGTGATAAAGTGCAAAATAAGCTAAAACGCGCATGTGAGAAATCAAATTTAATTGAGAAGCATAAAACCGTATACATATCCAGAGCCACACAAGTGTTGGTGTGCTTGCGTGCGTGTGTGTGTGTGTGTTTGTGAGAGATTTTCTCCGTGGAAAATTCAAACTGAATGAAAATCAAGCCAGCAATTGGAAAAATATTCTAACACATTGGGGACAACCAGAGTCGTCTCGAAAAAGGTAAATTTGTTACAACGAAACGGAGCCAAGAAAACGATTAGCAATTTTATCCCCGACTGTGTGTGTACGTGTGAATTTTATTTAACTTTTTTTTTTTCGTGTATGTGCACTGTAAAAATAGCTAGAGAGACGACTCTCTCTCGCTCTCGCTCTCCTTCTCTCTCTATCTCCCTGCTCACGACGTCATCGTTCAGGGCAGAGTTTTTGTTAAAGTGGCGTTTCTCTCTTTCCCTGCTTCTTCTCTGTCTCTTGGCTATCGCTTTTGTGTTAATCTTTTGTTTTGAATACGTTTTATCTCTACGTCTGAATTGGTGTGTGTGTGTGCGTGTG
Source organism: Drosophila obscura (assembly GCF_018151105.1). Lineage (NCBI taxonomy): Eukaryota > Metazoa > Arthropoda > Insecta > Diptera > Drosophilidae > Drosophila > Drosophila obscura. The sequence continues at coordinate 6,296,789 of NW_024542774.1, read as the reverse complement.
AGTGTGCTGGCGAGATCGCCTCTTCCTCCCCGTCATCGTATAGCACGTAATTCGGCTTAGATATCGACTTCACAGCTGCTTTTTGTTTTGATATGCGAAATATTATAATCAACCTGCCCCAAAAACTGGTATAATCGAAAAATACTCGTATGTATGTATATAAAATCCCCGTCCAAAACTGGTAAATTTTTCCATTCCAACTGCTATTGCTCTCCTGTAGATCGTACGGTGCATTGCATGACTAATTGCGGTTTAAATTGCACAAAATCCCCATTGTACTTGTCCAGTTTCAAGTGCTTTTTGCTTTTTGCCTTTTGTTTTTATCGCTTTTGCTTGTCGCAAGATTTGGCTTTCGTTTCGCCGACGAACGGCCGAGACGAGACGGTCACAAATGATAACTGTTGTTGCTGTTCCCTCTCTCTCTCTCTCTCTCTCTGTCCCAACTCTTGTTTGTGTCATAGCCGTAGTCACAGTCCCTTGAATCGCTAATCGCAGGGCTTTCTTTTTGAATTGCTCATTAAATGCTCTTTTGTTGTTGCCAAGTGTTCGCCAAATATCGTTTAATCTGCCTTACGTTGTGTTATCAGTACAGTGGGCCAGAGTTTGGGTCTTTAGCGAGTGAGGGGGCAGGCCTCCTTTTCTGAGCTTATTCCTCTCATTTGCGTGCGGGTCAGGTTTACGCTTTCGTCTCGTTTCGCAGTTAAATTTACAAATATATTGTAAAACCATCTACAGTCATGTGATTAATAATAAGGACATGTCACCCCATGTTTTCTATTTTTATTTGATTAATAGTTTTAAGTTCTTCAAATACCATGTTTAAACACGCATTTGAAGAACTATCAATCAAAGTAGAAAACATGACATTTTCCTTATGGTATCAGGGGATGCTGTGCTATTAGTTCTCAGGCCCATGGTTCATGGTCCGCAGCGACCATCGCCATCTTTGGTATATCCCTATTCAATAGACACGGAACTTTTTGGGGTCTCTAGGACTTTAGATTGTTAGCTTCAAGTATTATTCATATTTTAGAAGGGATTGCCTCCATAGAATATTTTTTTTTTAATTATAAGAATTTTTAAATGTGTCTTGCCTCACGAATCTCATCACATTTTTCTCCAGAATTCGGAATATTTTTGATTTTTTTTCTCGTGTTTCCTCCTAAATAGTATGTTTTATTGCATTATCATTACTTTCCTTGGAAAACGTCAATGTTTCGGCAAATATTCCGTTACGAAAATCCATTTTTGTGGACTTTTTCATGTCCATGGGTATCTGGGTACTTTTAAGCACGTCCCTTCCCATCCCTAATATCTAAACTTTGTTTTATGGATGTTTTTATATCTAAAATTACAATAACTAATTACAATCAATAGTTTAAGACCAAACACCTCTTGGAAACATGCTGTTTTTACGAAATATAACATGTTTTGTTTCGGTGTCCCTATTATTTCGCACAGCCAAAAGTCGATGACGTACCGAACAAAATTTTTTATTATTTTTTTCACCATTATACTTGGGTTTTTTACTTTTTATTTATGGAGTGCAAACATAAATCTACTAATAAAAATTAAGATCACCGCAAAATTCCAGAAAATAGTCATTTTATAGAGCATTTTCTGAAGCATGGCCAAGTGTCCTTATTATTAATCACATGGCTGTAGTTTTCCGTTCACCTGTTCTTTGTTTTGTCGCCAATAAATCAAGGGGAAGTTCGAGTAAGTTCTATACATCATTAAATCGACACTGAATGTCAGTCTATCGAAGTCTGGTGTCTGAAATTTCAATAAACACATGCATATGTATGTGTGGGAATGTTTTCAAATTGATATCAATACGTGTTTGTTTAGCTTTCAATTTGCACTTCTTATTTGTTTTTCTGGTGTCGCAGACATTCACATTCATCGAATCAGAGTCCAGACGTTTTCGTATACCCTAACTTTATTCGCATTACGTATCGAGAATGTTGCGGAAATTCCCAAAAGTTAATCTATTCGTAAATGGGGTGGGTGAATTGACTGGATTGTTTCGCTTTGTTGTCATGTCTATCATCGACATCGGCTCCATTCTGGTTCTCTCTCTGATTTGTTAATCAAATTTGCTTTCGGGGAGAAATATCTTCCTATAGAGCGCTGTTCAGAAATAGGTTTTGTCTGGCTGGCCTCCGCGTCGCAATTGCAGCTGTTTTGGGTCTCGCTCTCTGTCTGCGAGGTCTGTGCGTTGACCTACTTTCAGGCACCTTATATATATTTGAACAATCGTTACATATATGTATGTATACATTTGTACATACACTCAGAATGTGGAGCATACCCAGGGGACTAACTGGGGAAGTTACATGCATAGTTTATACGTCGCAATATTCATGTGTACATAACTGTGTGTGTATGTATGGATTTCCTCCTCCTTTTCCTTTGTTTATTTCGGTCTCTGTTTGATTGGCATTTTTCCATTCCACAGTTTTTTCCGCTCTCTGATAAGGTCAGATTTCGCTGAATCATCTTGATCTTTAGAGCGCTGCCTCAACTTGATCTTCAATCTTCGATCTTTAATCGCATGCAATTAATTGCCCGCCCGATTAGCCATAGCGAGAGTGTGTCTGTGTGCTGCCTTCCGTGTTGCAATCCATTTTCATGTCTTTAGACTGACATTTCCCTCCAAACTCTGGGGACATTGCAAAAAAAAAATACAAGTAAATATATGCTTTATTTTGAGGCTTTTGTTAAAAATAACTGGTGCGAATAGCCTTAGGCTCTTGAAGAGCGATAATATTTCTCCGTATTGTTTTCGCGTAGACAAGACAATGCCCGTCGGTCGACGGTGGCGGTGGCGGCATGAATCACTCAAGTTAATGAACCTCATCATCGTCACTGGAACCTAACAGAACAGCGTCGTAGTCGTAGTTGTTTTTAATCGCTTTGTGGTTCCTAGAAGTCAGACTACGGGTCGTTCCGCACAGTAGTTACTATCTGGTCTGTGGCCATATCTAAGTTCCATTTATCGCTTAGGTCTGGCCCTATGGGCCCTGGTAAACACGAGGCAGGTAATAATTGCAAGCAAATATGCACTGGAACACGCATCTGGGGAGATTTTGTTATCTTTATGACGTCTGCAGTTCCATATTTGCATTTCCGATTAGAAGTGGAACTGGAGACTGGTGGAACCTGTCTGCAACGCAATTCCGTCTTCCATCCTATTCATTATCTATAGATGCACGTGCCACACGCTTGACTAACCGAATCCCAGTCCTCGTACCCGTACCCGTACTCGTACCCGTTCCCCACTCAATTGTATTCCATTATAAATACGCTTCATTAAACGATTTGATTGCTATTGTCGGAGAGATAGTAGAGAGGGCGTGCTTCGAATCGACTGATTCAGTCATCCACAAAGCGAATGTTCTCAGCTGATTTGCAATTCGATCTGTGGCGAGGTGTTCGTGTTCATTATATCTGGGCTAGTGATCTTCCCCATGGTTTTCCAGTTGATCTCCATGCAACTGTCGCATACCCCCGCCTAAGCCGGAACAGAATTGCCGTGTCGCATGACTCGCAACGGTATACGTATCCGTAATGTGCATGTTCCGTGGCGGAAATGACATTGAACCCGGCTTGCTGCCTGCTGCCAGTCAGAACGCACTTGTTCGGATCACACCGGTGCTCCCGAGGGCCCCTCGGGGCATTGTCGGAACCGGTTCAGTGGACGATCAAAGCGATTAACCGATCAAGAGGGTCAGATTGTGGGGATTCCATGGGGGATTACGGCGAACATGGCCCATTTAGTAATGGAATTTATGATCTATCTTTGCAGACAGAAGAACAAAGCCGCATCAGAGTAAACGCCGAGCGTCGTGCGGCAAATCAGCAAAGGAAACCACAAGGAGGAGATCCGAAGAGCTCGTTACACTGATTCGCGCGGCAGGGAATGGTATATTTCTTGGGGGATTGGGGCATGGGAGATTCTGACTTGTCGTCATATCAGCAGCATGTTCCAAATATACAGCAGCAACAGCGCATCCATGGACGTGATCTACATCAACAGCAGCAGCAACAGCAGCAACAGCAACAGCAGCAGCAGGAACTGGTTGCCCAAATCTCCACCAGCCTAAGCCAGTTGCAGTCTCAGTTGCAGTTCGCCAGCGGCTCCAACTTCCTCCAGCAGCCAGGCTCCTCGGCAACGTCGGTCTCTCCCTCAACACCCCATCACCATCATCCCCAGCAGCAGCAGCAGCACCATGTTGCTGGCCCAAGGAGCAGTTGCACCAGCACAAGCAGCAGCCTGGTAACCGCTAATCTCCAGCAGCTGTCGGTGAGCAACAGCAACACCAGCAGTTCCAGCAGCAGTGGCAGTGGAAGTGGCACCAACCATAACATCAACAGGCAGCAACAGCAGCCATTGCTGGACGCAGCTGCTGCTCCAGACGTAGTATCTGGCGTATCCAGTGGTCCCAAGGGCCATCCATCGTGGCTAAGGCAGTGCTCGGAGGCGTCCGTCGACGGCAAGCCAAAGACCTCCTCACTGCTCGGCAAGGATCTCCTGGAAAACGAAGATGAAGTGGCACTGCATCCCCTCTCCAATCAGGTTAGTACCTCCCCCAAGCAAACGCAACGAAATTAGTGCTAACAGCAAAAGTATTTATGGGCAACTGTCCGCTCTAATAAGTGGAACCACTGGCAGGTAACGTTGTGGTCCTCCTTTGATCCTTGACCAGCGCACTGTAGAGCGACTGAAAGAACTCCTCGACTCCGGCGAAGGTGTGCTTTTCGATGAACGACTGGACCACTGCCCACACAGGCTTGATTATCTTGACTTGGGCCAGGACCTGGATTTTGGTGTGTCCCTCGGGGGTGCCGAGCAGGCACAGGTGCATGGCGACCATGAAGGAGTCCGCATACGGAATTTCCGCATTGACGCTGGTCGCGTCGATGGAGTACAGCTTACCGGGGCGGCAGCAGTCGCGCAGGGTCTGCGTCTCGGTGACTTTCGCTACCTTGGGGCCGACGTTGCCCTTCAGGGCGACAGTGACCGTGATGACGCGCTCGTTTTGACCTGCGGCATTCTTTCGCCACGCGCCCAACTTCAGATCCGTCGAATTTCGCATTTCGTGAAATTTCTGGAAGAAGGGCGACGTAGCTGAGAACAGCATATTAAAGAGCGCGTCCACATGGACCCGCAGCTTCTCCTGAAGGACCTTGCGGCCCTCGTGTGTCGCGCTACACTTGTATTTACCCTCCAATGAGTCCCTGATTGGCACGATCATCTCCACCACGGTCATGCCGCGTTTCGCGATGTTATAATCCACGGCCGACGTCCTCGTGGGCGACGTCTTCGCACTCGACATTCTTTTCTTCCCCTTGCCCCCAGTCACCGTGAAATTATTGTGGTCGAAAGCCACAGCTCTGGCTTTGGTGTGCCTCGTGGTCTTCCGCCGCCTGGTTGTCGAAACTGACGACATGGTCGTTTGTCGAGAGATGGACCTGCTGCTGGCCGCGGTGGTGGACCTTGATAAGGACCTGCTGGCCGCTCTTGCGCCCCCGGGGCGGGGTGTCTTTTTGCCCCCCCACTTCCCAAAACGTTGCCGCAGGGCCTCCATGGCGCCAGTGACGGTCTCCCCGAGTCTCTAGCGGAGACTGTCGTCGAGCATTGCCCACTATAGGGACGGGACGTATTCCAAATATAATTTTGATGTCAATCAATGACTTTTGAGAAACGATGACTGAGTCGTTTTCGCCCTTATCTGGAGATAGTGTCTCGACGGCGATATATCTTCTCTTTTAATGTTTCACCGACTTCTCGATAAGCTGTGGCATTCGCTCGGGGCTTCAATGTACTTTTCGCACTTTCCCTGTCCGAGCACTTTAGCTTCCACAGATAAAAACGTAGAAATGACGTAGGAGGCGATAAGGTGTCACGGTTATGGTTAGGGCCACGCGTCTGGGCGGTATAATAGCTTAACAAAATTACCTCTATTGGAATGATAATGAGTATTTAATGAGGGATAACATTACACACTACTTTCTACTTGCAGGTCGGAGGACACACTCGCCTGTTGCTGCTCAACCAGTCGACGGTGATCAAGCCCCTGAACTTGCGGGAATTGGACTTTTACCAGAACATTCCGCAGGACATACTGAAGTTTGTGCCCAAATACAAAGGTAAGATACCGGCCTTTATTGCCACCACATCACACCCTTCAAAAATCAGATCACAGCGATTACACGTTCAAGAACTATCAACTTATCGATTCAATCGAAGCGCTTCATTTGATCTTTCGTTTCGAAACGACTAATCGTTCTACTATATATCCATGAAATCGAACCAAAATTACAAAACAAATAATAATAATCAAAGAATCAGAAAATGAATGAATGAACAGAGAAGCTTGAAATTGACAATTTCTTATATACATTTATAAACATATGAACCTACATATATATCGTAGAATATATTGAACTTTTGTTTCTGTACTAACTCGCAACAACAAAACAAATCAACACAAACAAACAAATTATGAAAAAAAACAAACAATATGCGTTTGCTCCTCTTGTATCGTCCTTAGATAAAGCCAAAGTCGCATTTGAATATCATTTATTATTTTAAGTATCTATTTTCTCCTACAAATAAAGATCTCAAATATGTGATATATACCCGTAGTCTTTAAGTTTTTTATTGAAATGGAATTACAATAAAAAAGAGCACAAAAAAGAAAAAAAAAAAAACAGAAAAAAAAGTAAACTGACGAAAAGACTGAACCATTTACATACATTTAAATATGTAGCTAAAATCATAGCTTTAACGATTTGTAATACCAAAAGCGAGATACGAAAATAAAAGAGAAAACAAAAAAGTTGTATCTGCCCCAAACAGAACCAGAACCATCACAGAACCACAGAATATTATAAAAAACAAACCTTTTAGTTAGTAACCGAAAAACAGACAGCATCGGGTAAGTCGAAAAAGTAAATAAACAAACAAAAACAAAACTCCAAAAGAAACCACTCCAAAATAAAGTAATGTAAAGTAAACCTGCAAACTGTGAATCCCCTAGTCAGATTGTACAATTTTTAATTGAAAAAATTCTACAATCATTGAAATTGAACGAATAACCAGTAGGGCCAGGACACACCCTCGATTCGGTCACTCTATAGACTCTATAGATGCCTGGATCGGGGGACGTGGATCGGCCCCTTGTCACTACATATACGCTCTATGCTCGTATTATCCAAAGGTTCGAGGTGCCTGACTGACAAAACCGCTCTCGTGATCTGCCGCTGGCTGACCCAAGCAATATCCAGCAGAACCAAACTGAACCGAACTGATCCGAACCGGAGAGAGAGAGAGAGAGTAATATCTTTAAAACAAAAACAAAAAACAAATTGCAATTTTTCCAATTTATTTTCCGAAATGCAACAAACAAAATCGAGTTTTATTTTATGTGTTTGTTCAGAACGCACATCGTGCTCGTGCTGCCCCTGTCGCCGTCGTCTCCGTCTTCGTATCGGTCTCCCTAACGATCCAAACCGATCCGATCGGCTCGGCTCTGCTCTGTCTGTCTCCTGACCTCCACGTCTACGAGACTCGACTCTCACAGCCGATTAGAAATGCAAGCGAGCCAAGCCAAAGGCAATGCCAAAGCAAGACAATGGCCGAAAAGGGTTTGTATGAATAAAACTCTCTATCTACTATCTATTTTACATACTACATATACTATGTTAATTACCAATTTACAATCTACAATACAATTACAATTGCAATACGATACGATAGGATACAATCCAGTTACAATACGATTATGTTAGATAAGATGTTCCATTTCCTTTAAGTTAATTTACACTTAAGTTTAGGGCACCCAAAAACCAAGCTTCCACCGAAGATAAATTTGAATGAAATTCATTTTTGTATATCTCCACCTGTTCCTCCTATTCCTCCTGCACCTGTTCTTGTTATTGCGTCGGCGCGTTAAGTCTCTCACTGATTGCACTCACTTGGACATAGCTATTAGGTCTACGATTGGATATTATTTTAATTTTTTTTTTTTAAATCTACGATAAATATCTATACGAATGTCTGTGGGAACACCCTTTGATTACGTCTGTTGTCTGATGTTTTACAAAAGTCATTGCACCAATATCTGAGGATGGCTTCGATTGATTGGTGTTATCCATCGGAAGTGTTTGTTTGTCTGTCCCGATCTACTCCATCCATCTGTCTGCTAACTTTCGTGCATAAGTCAGGGACTGCTGCCGCTGCCTCCGCTCCATATAATACATTCGACCGCCTAAACGTAACCCCTAACCCGACCAACCCAATTATCGTGTCGATTCGATGCTAAACTACATACAACTACAACTACAAGATCAAGAGACGCCTGTGCTCAGCAACAAACCACTAATCGCCGTCCCGGTCCCGACTCTATTTCTATTCCAGGCGTCATGCAAGCCACCAGCATGGGAGGCGTCAAGTTGGACAAGCGATACTCGCCCAGTTTTCGGGATGATGCGGCCGCCGTGCCCGTCCGCAAGATGAGCGCCTCCAAGAGGAAGCGGGACGAAGTGCTGAGGTAAGTCAATCAATCAATCAGACAATGAATGAGAACCAGCTATACGTGAATACATTTGCAGAATGAAGGTCCACAAGAATGGCAACGCAGCCGATGTTATCAAGAGCATCTCACAACTTGACAACTCCAATAAGCAATGTGAGTATTCCCTTGCTGTCATGGTAGGCGTTACCCCAACTAATCCTTATTCCTCACCCTTGCAGACTTCCTTATGCTCGAAAACATCACTTCGCAGTTCCGCAATCCCTGCATTCTCGACCTAAAGATGGGCACCCGCCAGCACGGGGACGATGCCTCGGCGGAGAAACGCTCCAAGCAGATGGCCAAGTGCGCGGCCAGCACCTCGGGCTCTCTGGGTGTGCGCCTGTGTGGCATGCAGACCTACCAGGCCGATCTCGAGCAGTATGCCAAACGGGACAAGTACTGGGGCCGGGAGCTGAACGAGGACGGCTTCAAGAAGGCCCTTCATGACTTCTTCTACAACGGCTTCCGGCTGAGGATCCGCGTGATCCGCAAGATACTGCAGCGACTGCTCCAGATGCGCAGAGTTATTGAGAAGCAGTCCAGCTACAGATTCTACTCCTGGTAAGATCGAGGAACTCCTGATGTCTTCTGAGGGTTCTGTGACTTACTTTCCATGTCCCCATCAGCTCCCTGCTCATTGTCTACGAGGGCTTCGAGGAGAACCCGATGGCCTATCCTCCATCGATCAGCCTGGATGATTGGCCGGAGGCCCCCAAGTCGGCGACCATCTCGACAACAGGCTTCGATTATCATCCGGAGAACAGCATAGATGATGACGACATCGAAGACGAGGAGGACGAGGCGGGACACGAGGCTGGCGACGAGCTGGAGCAGCATGACACGGACGAGGACCTGCACTTGGTGGCTGCTGACAGCGGCAATGCCTCGGCCACCAATAGCAGCACGGGCGGAGATGGCTGCAACTACGATGCGGATGCATCGAACGATTCCAGCTCGCTGCTGAATCTGGCCACGCGTCGCCACCTGCACAAGCGTGGCTTTGGTGAGGCAGCGGCCCGCGGAGTCAAGCATTCGTCGGCCAGCATCACCACCACCGACGAGGAAGAGGATGAGGAGCATGCGCACCCGGCTGCCATGCCACCGCCACGCAGCTGTGGCGTCACGGCTGCCAAATCCGCGGGCGCAAAAGGTCAGAGCAGCAGTGCTCAGCCCGCACCCGCATTCATTCCAATTTCCGAAGAGACAGTATTCCTGGATCCAGAGCCAGCTTTGCCCAACGTGACGACCTCATCGCCACATTCCGGTGACTCCTGGATGAACTACAGCAGCAACAGCAGCGACGACTACTCGGGCCTGTCCGAGCAGATCAAGGCCGTGGCCAGCGGTCGACAGACATGTAAGGATGAGACATTCTTCTCAACTTTCCAGATGTTTTACAGTTGATTTATTCCACAGGCAACAACAGCTCTGACGATGCCAGTTCCGACTACGAAAGCAGCGTCATTGGACCCACAGAGGCCATGTTCAAGCGCTACAAATCATTCGATGCGGCATCAGCAGGCACCGGGACTGAGCCAACCTCTCCTCCACACACTGCCGGCAACTCAAGTGTCTCCAACGGCGGCACCGTCAAGTCTCTGGTTTCACCCGCCTCCTCCAGCGCCTCGTCCCTCAAATCGGTCAAGGGAGCTGTCAAGCGTCTGCGTTGCAAAGACGACGACGAACACTATGCTGCACACGATGACTGTGACTCCAGGGAGGCCAAAAAGTCTACAATCACCTCGACACCCGTCTCCACCGTCGTGTCGCCTGCAAAGACAGCGCCACAGCGCAGCTGTGAGAATATTACAAACTCCATGCTGGCAGGCATACTCCTGGACACCCTGGAGCGTCGTTCCAGTGGCAGTGCTGAGGGCGAGAACAACATCAGCGGTGGCATGGAGCCGCAACAGCGTAACTCTGCCCTGCTGCAGCATGGTTCCAAGTCGCTGGACATGTCGGCGCCAGCCACAGACGACTCGCAGTGCTTTGTGGACGTGCGTCTCATTGACTTTGCCCACACGGCCTTTGTGCCACGCAATGGCAGCATGCTACCCACTCCGCCCGTCGCACCCGTTCACCATGGACCCGACGGCGGTTTTCTCACCGGACTGGACAGCCTCAATCGACTGCTCAACGAGATACTGGCCGAGGACAGGATCTAGGTAAAGCCAGAGACAGGGAAAAGAAGTGAAAAAAACAGGGAGTGGAAACTAGAGCGGAGAAAGGAACACAAGTTAAAAGTACAATTTGATTTCAAAATACCTAAATTGTTGTAGCAACATGTGTTAAATTATGAAACAAAATCAACTAATCTTTAGAAATTCGAAATGTGATTCAAAAGAAACCTATTTAACCCAGATATAGCCACACTTCAAAATGAATGGAAACCTTTTAACTTTTAACCAACCGTAACCATAAGTGCTGAGCAGAGATGTGGAGAAGGTGGTACCGACCCTTGATGTTCCCCCGAAGCATTTGCAAGCAAAGAACCCAAACACAGAAATGAAAAACAAAACAACAAAAAAAAATATTTTAAAATTTAGTTGAGAAAAAGTCGCTTCCAAGAGTAGATAAAATGTTTATAGATTGATGGATTGAATGTTCGCGCTTTCCGCATTTCCAAATCAGAATTAAGCTTAAGAGTGGTTCGATGAAACTGTGTATGATTTAACCGTTTGTGAGAATTCTTTATGAATATACACCTATATATGTATTGTATTTTAAGAGTCAGGGGCATGCGGATCATGCGTTTTTGTAACTAGCTTTTACAATACAATGCAAAATGACAAAACAAACCAACAAGAGTGTAAGGAACAGTATTTTGTTATACGAGTATGCTTTAAATCGATTTCCTTTTTCCAATTGTAGTGACAGTGTTTTAGAGTGAAGGAGTTTATATACTATAATTAACCACAAACACACAATATATAAGTTAATTAAAAGAATATCGCTATTAATATATAAATCCTGCAAATATTACTATTACTTATTGTGTAACTAGAGAATTAAATGAAAAGTAATTCATGTATATTTTCACTTAAGCACGTTTACAAATTACAAATGTTCTACGGATTTACGTTTAAATAATAAAGAAATATTCGGAAATTGAATTTAGAAAACTTATATTTAGTAGTGGGAGCCTTTTTTGGAGATGTTGAAAACAGTATTATTTTCCGCGGTGTAACCCAAGGTGTTCATCGGCTTAAATAGAGCGCGGTTAAGTGGGTTAAGTTCGTTCTTTCCTCGGTATAATTTGAAAATCTGAAGGTATGTTTCGGTATATTTCTGAAGGTGAAACGGTATATTTGATCGATAAATCTGCGGTCACACTATTCCTAAGTCAACTGTGTGTATTTTGTCAAATTTTATATTATTTTTCTGAAATTGGCGTATTGTACATAAACTAAGCGTGCTGTTACAGTTGCAATAGCATTTTTGGTGTATTTTACTTAATTGCTAGTTATTTTATTTTGCACAGTAAGCCGATAAGCTTTCAAAACATAAACATTCTTATGTAATTGTTCAGGGATAGGTTAAACATTTTAACTTACACGAATAATCGAATTGATTTGTTTTAAATTCCAGCAAAGAAATAGCATACAATGGGCGGACATCACGGAGAACCCTACAAGGTGCCACATCCATCGATCTACAAGGTGGAAAATGTGCCACAGCTGGTGGAAGTGAAAGAAGCTCTGGGTCGCCAGGGCTTAAGTGATCCATGGCTGAGGTGATTGCATTCAACTGCGATGTATTTTGTATAATATTTGATTATTGCTTGCATTCTGTCAGGAATGAGGCTTGGCGCTACGAGAAGAAGGCCTTCGGCACCCACAGATCTCGTCTGAACACCTTCCTCTTCCGCGGTCTCGGCGTTGGCTTCTGCGCCTTTCTGGCGACCATTGCCGTCGAGTACGGTCTGGGTATTGGCAAGGGCCAGGGCGGCCATGGACACGGTCACGACGACAAGGACACGAGCCACCATTAGTGAAATTAAATAAACATGTGTTAAACTCTGAAATAATTTTATTCGCAGTTCATACTGTCGATTAGCTCCAAACTAAAACAAGCCTCCAATCAGTTGATCCGCGGCTTTAATTCCTCGTAGCACGAGCGCAAGAAAATTTGTGGCTTCTTTCCAGGATTGAAGTATTCATGGCCCTTTGACCAATCGTATCCGACCGCGTAAGCGAATATTTGGCCATTTGAATTGAATCCGCACTTGGTTATAGACTGATCCATGGCATCGCTTGACTTGAGCTTAGTACGGGCGTCCTTATCCCAGAAGCTGAATGTGCCATCAGAGCCTACAGTGACCAGAGTGCCATGCACTGGGTGGAATGCGATGTCGTTTACGGCGTAAATGTCCTGGAAGCCAGAGGTGCCCGTCGAGCGATGACACTTAAACGTAAAGTTATCTTTGGGATTAGCCGGGTTCACATATTGGATGGCCACGCGACCCTCAATACTGCCCAAAGCGTAACCAGTGGGCTCTTTTTTTTTATCCCTAAATATGGCTATGGTACGATGCTGATATTTCAATGGGCTCTCCTGCCGCTTGTACTCGCTAGGAGTGTTCTGCAACGAGTATATGATTAGGCCCCGTGATGCAGTGCCCACAACGGCCATGGGATACTCCACATCCGCACAGTAGCAGCGCTCTGGTAGGTTGATTGCCATCATTGGGTTGGGTGACCGGGTATCCCAAAACTATTTAACAAAGGAATTTGGATTTAGTGTATTGGAGCCGAGGAAATGGCAGGGGCTTACCTTTAATGTTTTGTCCCAGGATCCTGTCATCAGGCACGTGTAGTTCGGCCCCTTCACCATGTGACATGTTTTTACTGGCCCATCGTGAGCCGCCACTTGCATCACTTGATCCGATCCCAAGTCCCAGAGCTTCACTTGCTTGTCGCAGGAAGCCATAAACACTTTCGTCCCATCGTCAGACCAGCACACATCGAGCACTGGGCCGCCCATTGATTTTATCGATTTTGGCACTGTTGCTCCATTCTGTTCCACCTCCCAGCAACGTACGCTGCTGTCCCAGCTGCCGGCAATCAGGAAGTTCTTCTGCAATGTGTTTGGACTGAACTCCAAGGCCGAAACGGAATCGTCAGGCGGCGATGCCACCTCGAAATCGTTCATGCGATTCGATGATTGTGCGGCCCCAAACATGATTTTATTCTTGAAATGTCGCAAAATTTTAAGTTTTTTCTTTTTGTTGTCGCGCGTTTTGCAGTGTGACCGCGGATTACTCAAAAATATATACCGCCTGACCCCCAGAAATATACCTTGTGATTATAAAAATATATCGTAAATATACTGACGGACACGAAAAGATGCAATGATATTCCTCGATTTTGATATTCCGTTTAATATTACTAGCTAGTTTGCCCACTTAGCCCTACAAAAATTATTTTATCCGATTCGTCAACAAATTTTGTACAATATTGGCTAGTTTTCAGAACTCCTTTTCATTGGATTGTTTACATAATAGGGTTCAAACAAAAACGGCCAAGCATAAAAGCATAGCCACTAACCATACAGTATATAGATGCGCCAGTTCATACAACGAAAGTGGCGCAGCTGAGGTTTCAGCGTACGGTCCCAGGTCTTCGGCTCTGGGCCCGACGGCGTTCGGCTCATAACGTGACACAAGCCGACTGAAAGCAAGCATGTTTGTGTGTACGGGTAATACTCCAAAACATATGATTGTATGCATAGAATAATTTGAAAATCTGTCAATAAATTTATATACTTGATTTTAAAATTTAGGAAAAATGTAAAAATTTAGGAAAATATGTAAAAATAAATGTAAATATGTAATAAATACTAAAAAAAAAACCAAAATAATGTTTTTATTTCTCATTGACAAAAGCTGACTGATATCAAACGAATAATTATAATTGCTCGCTAACAAAAGCTGACTGATATGAAACGAAAAAAGTAATTGCTCACTGACATAAGCTGACTGATATGAAACGAAAATTCTAATTGTGCGCTGACAAAAGCTGACTGATATGAAACGAAATAATATAATTGCTCGCTGACAAAAGCTGACTGATATGAAACGAAAAATTCTAATTGCTCGCTGACAAAAGCTGACTGATATGAAACGAAAAAAATGTAATTGCTCGCTGACAAAAGCTGACTGATATGAAACGAAAAAATATAATTGCTCGCTGAGAAAAGCTGACTGATATCAAACGAATAATTATAATTGCGCGCTGACAAAAGCTGACTGATATGAAACGAAAAATTATAATTGCTTTCTGACAAAAGCTGACTGATATGAAACGAAAAATTTAATTGCTCGCTGACATAAGCTGACTGATATGAAACGAAAAAATTAATTGCTCGCTGACAAAAGCTGACTGATATGAAACGAAAATGTAATTGCTCGCTGACATAAGCTTACTGATATGAAACGAAAAATTATAATTGCTCGCTGACAAAAGCTGACTAATATGAAACGAAAAATGTAATTGCTCGCTGACAAAAGCTGACTGATATGAAACGAAAAATGTAATTGCTCGCTGACATAAGCTTACTGATATGAAACGAAAAATTCTAATTGCTCGCTGACAAAAGCTGACTAATATGAAACGAAAAATTATAATTGCTTTCTGACAAAAGCTGACTGATATGAAACGAAAAATTTAATTGCTCGCTGACATAAGCTGACTGATATGAAACGAAAGAAATTAATTGCTCGCTGACAAAAGCTGACTGATATGAAACGAAAAATGTAATTGCTCGCTGACATAAGCTGACAGATATGAAACGAAAAATTCTAATTGCTCGCTGACAAAAGCTGACTGATTTGAAACGAAATAATGTAATTGCTCGCTGACATAAGCTGACTGATATGAAACGAAAAATTATAAATGCTCGCTACCAAAAGCTGACTGATATGAAACGAAAAATTGTAATTGCTCGCTGACAAAAGCTGACTGATATCAAACGAATAATTATAATTGCTCGCTGACAAAAGCTGACTGATATGAAACGAAAAATTCTAATTGCTCGCTGACAAAAGCTGACTGATATGAAACGAAAAATTAAAATTGATTGCTGACAAAAATGTAAAATAAAGGGAAAATGCAATTAGCTAAAAGCAATGCGTACCTTTGTTATTGTTTATAAATTGAACAATTCAAACGAAAATTACGCGTGTTAAAGAGTTTTTTCGCTTCCGTTTTTTTCTTCCGTTATAGAGTACATAAAATTGAAGGATATGACCGCTTTATCTTTATATACTGAGAATTGCATCCTACTTGTGCCGTTGTGTAACACCGGTATATAAATATGTACATAGATCGGAATGATGTAGTCTGTATGGAAAATTGTTTACTGAAAGTTAGGTACAATGTGTAGATTATATTCGTTGGGAACCCCAAAAGATAGTACAAATAAACAGTTGAGTATAAAGTTTTTTTGTAGTACTTTAGTATTGTGTATTCCGCTGTCACCAGGGTAGAAAAAATCCCCAAAAATTGTTATTCGGCACTTAAAAGTCCATTTCCAAGGGCAACTTTTATTAAAAGCGAAATTTATTTATTTAATCAGCATGTTGATAATATCATATACGTATAACGTACATATGTATATGTGGTGATTTTTCCAGTGACAATGGAAATAGGTCATTGTGATTAAGGATCGCAGTGAGTAAGAGAGCAATTCTAAGAAGCGATGAATGGGAATAAGTCAACAGAGAGTGGGCAAAGATACTAGAGCACTGGCCCCGCCAAATAAAAGGTTGTGTTGTTATTTGCACAGTGTGGTCGGCTTGGGGGATTTTTCCGAGGCAAAACTATCCTTGGCTGCTTCTATAAAGAGTGCGTTGGAATTAAAAATAGAAAGAAGAACTCCTAAAATGATTTCATTTCATAATATTTTGGTTTCTTTAATGAAATTATTCATTCTTGGAATGAAGCACAATCTTTGTTCATCATGGTTTATGCTACGACTATAAATAATGCTCTAATCTTTGTGCACATACATATGTATATGTAAATACTTAAACATATGATGGAGTATAATACTTTACAATGCTGAATGGTTTGTTTGTAGCAATCGGAAGTTACATACGATTAGACTAATGACTACACTTGCTAGGAACAATTCAATACAGAGGCAAGAAACAATTACATTATTAGTCTTTGGCCAGGTTTACTTAGAGAGCTCCCTGTCTGCTCTGCTCCTAGGTTCATATGCTCACATTGATGGCATTCTTGATCACAATATTTCCGGCCACGCCATTCACGATCGTGACATTGTTTTCGATCTCAATGCCCATCGATGGCGTCTGCTTGGGTGTCTGCTTTGATTTGAGGGTGTGTGCACGCTTGCTGTGCTTCTTGCCGCTGCTGTCGAGATCCAGGGATTTCACGACCTTCAAGAGGCCGTTGCAGCCAGTGTAGTCGACACTCTGCTGCTGGGAATTACTTCCCAAATAGATACGTCCGTCATTCCCCGTGTACTTGAGGGAACCACTATTGCTTTGGATTTTCAATCTAGTGGCATTGCCGATGACCTGAAGTTGGCCGGAGTTGCTGACAATCCTTATCCGGTTGCCATTGCCTATGATACGCAGATCCCGGGTATTGTTCTCGATGCGGTACTCCTTGCAGTTGCCCACCAGATCCCTGCTGATAAAGCTGGCACCCTCTTGGGGCGAGGGGCTCCTCTTGCCACTGCCAGTTTTGGCCTTATTCGGTGCTTTGCATTGCTCTTTGTTGCACGTCGAACACTCGTCATCGTCATACGAATCACTGGCCGAATCCGCCTCTATCACACGAACTCCCATTTTGTGTGAATTACCTCAGGTTTTGTCGTTGCTTTCCACTGCTAATCACTCGCAAAAATCACCGTTGCTGTAGTCCGGTCAGCATTGGCTCATTCTCTATATATCTTTCTCTACTCTACCACGTATGTAGGTATGTGTAGGTGTTCGCTCACGGTCGGCTCTCTCTCGCTTTGGGAATGTCTGCTACGGCTATGTGATGAGCAAGCGGACGGTGGTCCCCTGTTTTTTTGGTTTGTTAAGGTTATAATATCCAATTGTGTTTGTTGTTGCTAACAGCGATCCGCGATGCGCGTTGTTGATAATGTCTGCTTCCGCAAGGGGAACTCCCGCTGTTCAGTATTTGAAGTTCACTTTCGCGACGAAACTGGTCCCAGATGTTGACTGAATGTTAGCTTGTCGGCTTTTGAACGATATCAGTGCCCGACGACCGTTTTTATACCGGCCCGATCGTTTCTGGCTGCCGTATCGGGGCTTTTTTATTTTCACCCGAGCCACCCGAATCGAAAAAAAAAAACACTTAGTAGGCATGAGGAAAAATAATTTTTCGTGAGCTTTGTCTTTTGGGGAGCCCACTGATAAGGTGATAATACCTATTGGGAGTGATTAATACTCACCTGCGGACACCTTGGAATGGGTTCCCTCTGCCTGTTCAGCTAATTCATATTATCTGCAATCAGAGGCGGTTCATAGAAAAAACACCCAGAGCTTAGTAATTTGAACGGATATCAGCTGGTAAAACGACACCACAAATTTGTGGGGTTTTTGCCAACTCCTCTTATCGTTTGTTTAGTCTGTTGATTCCAGTATCGGTCGTAAATTTTGTCAGCAACTCTCGCATAATTTTAACACCTCAGCGAAGTAGGGGTAATAACCCTAGATAAGACGATAAAGTTGGCCGTAAAAGAAGATTCCGATCTACATTTGGACATCTGCGCATGCATTTGCAAGCATTTTTAGTCTGTACATTAGTGTTAGTTGCCAGGCAAGATAGTGTTACTATAGATGATCATATGTCTCTAAGGCATTCACTTCCTATTCGCCTCCGATCCAGTTTCGTTATACACAATAATATTCGCACCTGAAATTAATTAACATTTCCAGACACAGTTTACTTTACCGCTTACGCTCTCTGTTTTGTGTTCCAAAAGCTTCCGACTCTGAGTCGCTTCTCCAGATCTCTCTGCTTCGACAATATTCGGCTCTGTACTTACAATATTCGTTTCAAGTTCAGATTAAAAGTTTCATTTCGATTTCAGTCGCTCGTGCGAGCCGGATCGGAGTAGAACCTGAAAATGCGTATCAGACCATAGAATATATGTATGTATGTATGTACATATGTACATACGTTCGTAAATACATATATGTTAGCGTAAACATTTGTGCGAATGTTTGTTTATGGGGGGAAAGCACCTCAACGCAACGCACCATATACAGAACAGACATACATATGTATGTACATACATAGCAATCCAGCAGAAATGCCGTGCATAATAAACGGAAAGGGTGGACCATAAGAAAACGAGGGGATTGCGTCAGCTGGTATTTTTTTGTGGTGCACTTTTCCGCGTGCAGTTGTTGACAAATCAATTATCTTTTTAGACATATTGTTATATGATTTATTCTGCCTGTTCATCAATTTTAAGGCCGTAAACGGGGACTTTTCTGGAGTTATCTCAGGCCCACTCGACAAAAGCCAAAGTCGAAATAAAACAATAATAAAACGAAACAATATTAAGTACAAATTTCTCAATTCTATATCAGCTACTACATACGTGTACTAAAATATCAGATAGGCCGCCGTCCTTGCAGCTCCCTTACATCACGAAACTATCAGAAATAATAATGATATGGTTCGACCGAAAGAAAAACCCCCCCACGACCTATCATAGACACCTGCAGTCGCTATCTAGCACGCGTCTGGGTCTGGGTCCCTCGCTCCCTCACGGGTTGAACGGCGCAAAAAAAATCACCAATTCCAAACAACTTTATCTTTTATTTAGATCATCAACACGAACTTTTGCTTGTTGCTTTTAAACATCCAAAAACATTATATTGAACGGTGTTCAATGTGTAAATGTGTGAACATTTTTAACAATGGATCCCTCAAAAATATAAATATATATTGTATATATGTATGTACGTATGGTATAACTGTATGGGAAACAGTAATTGCTCAAATACACATATTTATATGAATATAGATTCTGTTGATGTACAATATTATATTTCAAATGACCGCCAAAGTGCGCGAAAAATAAAACTGCCGATGTTTTCGTGCCATTCAGCTGCTTGCGATAAATGTACCATCCCCATTTCATTTTGTTGTGAGCTTTTTATTGTGAAATTTCATTTGTAAATTGTAAATAAATAGAGAACCTAACTTGCTGCGCCAAATCAGCCGGGTAAGCGTAAAGATGTCACGCATAAATGGACACTGTTCTCATCGAAATTACTTTCAGATCCCAGGATGGAGTTGAAATCAAGTGTATTGGCAATTGGAGACGAGACTAGCGAAACTTCAGGAAGAGTGTCGGGTCTTACGCACAACGAATACACATTTAAGGAAGAATTCAGGATCCGTATGCAGAAGTTACTACTTCCGGACGCTCCTCACCTGGCAACTAGACCGGACGAAGATGCAGTCGAAAGATTTTCCGCAAACGTAATTAAGAAAAATGGGAAACAATACTATCAATTCGGCTCAGAGGAATCTAGACCTGGAGAGATCATATCTGGACCAACGTTAGACCCAAAAGGAGTTACATTACTAGTAAAGAATCGGATAAGCAAAGAACACTGGGTAAATGAAGCAATGATTGAGTCTAAGATGCAATGGGGAGAAGTACAAGAAATAGTATCCGGTTGTCTCGATGAGCAAAACAATAAATTATATAATTATTTGTGTTATTTGCAGGAAAATGGTAAATGATAATACATTTTCCCACAGCTATATTAAATTTATGTACCTGAATAAAAATCCATTTCTGGTCTATCAAAACTTTTGGGAGCTTTTGTTGTGAAAATCTCTGAATCATGCTGTCAGTCGTCATGAACAGTTGAAATTGACAATCAGACGGGTAAGTTTAGGAATTATAGAAGTCGCGAAGATTCCTTTCAGATCCTACGATGGAACCGAAAGCTATGGTGTTGTCGAATAAGCCAAGCAAAGCTTCTTACACTCTACACAAGTATAAATTTGAGGAGAATTTCAAGAATCATTTACAGAAATTACTGCTGCCAGGTGTTCCTCACCTGGCAACTGATGCAAACGAAAAATTGGTAGAAAGGTTTTCAGCAAGGGAAGTAAAAAAAAATGGCAAACGTTATTATGAGTTCGGTCCAGACAATTTCAAACCAGGATGTATCATCGGAGGATTCACGGTTGACGCCAAAGAAGTTACATTTTTAGTTAAGAATCGGATGAACCGAGAGCACTGGATCAATGTCAACGTGATCGAGTCTGAAATGAAGTGGGAACCAGTACAAGAAATAGTTTCAGACTACCTAGATGAGCAGAACAACAGAATCTATCATTACTTGTGTTACTTGCACGAAAATCGTAAATAAATTTAAATCTATCTGATAAACTAACATTTTTCCTATTAAATTTCAAACCAAATGTGGTATACTGATAAATATTTGCCATTCGGATGTAAATTAAGTCCAAAAGCACGATGTAGGTAGTTCCCATCACTAACATCACTCAAAAGCTTTTCTGTTGTTTTTCTGGCGAAATAATTTGTTTGATTTCGAGCTAAAACTCAACAATCCGTCCATTTAAGAGGATGAGTTCAGTGTCCTATTCCTTAGTTATTTCACAGACATTCACAAGAAAAGTATAGTTGGAAGGAATAAACCAAAAGCAATGGAAGTCGAAACAAACAGTGGTACCAGTACCTCTACTTCCTCCGACAAAATTAAGTCATCCCAAACTCCAGTGCTGATTATTTCTGAACGACGTCGTGACACTCCTCGCATTAGGGGGAAAAAAAAGGAGGCTCCTACTGAGGTTCCTACTTCTACAGATCGAGAGCAGCCCAAAATTACCATTAAAACATTTCCAACGATTCTAAGCAGAATTATGTTAAAGTCTAACGTTCCACCTGTACTTCCCCCAAACGATTATCCGTACGCCCATGCCTACGCCCAAACTTTGTGTTTCCTGTGTCTGGAAAAGCCAGCCGAACGGAAGTGGCTATACCATATGTTCCTGTCAACGGATAAGACTCTGGGGAAGGACTCCGAGGCAGTGACAACCATGTACAGGAATCGAGCCGACATCATCAAGGTTAACCAATTAACAATAAGTACAATCTGTGCACGGTCACTGTACCGCAGTGTTCAAAAACACTTTTCCGATGCAGTGTGGAATAAGCAAGGGAATGTTTTCGAGATGGAAAAGATCGGATCCAGAGACATCTGGGTGGTTCACGGTAAAGTGAACAAGTTGCACGCTGCGGAAGTGGAAAAACTATTAAATTACATAAAGTACTTAAACATTACAAAGAGCTGAGCAAGTACAAGCTTTAACTATCTGAATTGTGATATCGTCTTCTACATATGTATTTAATAAAACTCTTCTTTAAACATACTTGTAGTATGGACAGTTTCTTGATTAAAGTAACTTCCTATAACTAATCTTAAATTGTGTGAATCCATAGTGGCTCAAGAGCTGTTCTAGTATGTATCCGTTTGTTACAAAAAACACCGCGCTGTGCAGTCCAATCCAGTTGAAGCTGTTCCACGTTTTGAACTCCAGCAGATACGCGGGTAGCAGCCACAGCGCCTGGGCCAACAGCCAAAGTACCAACAGGAATATTGATCGGCTCCACGACAGGAGTTTGAAGTTGTTCAGGCACAGGGGCAGGATCGCCAAGTACCAGATGAAGTATTGTGAGGTCACCACGGAGTTGTAGGTAACAATTACAAAGGCCACGGTGAAGATGCAAAATGGCAGCGTCTGACGAAACTGGCCAAAGCTGAGGCTTAGGTAGAGAATGAGACAAAACTGTGGCGCCACAACCAGGAGCTTCGTCAGCAACGCAGGCTCCCCAACTGCCGTCGCGCTGCCCAGATATTGTAGCAGGAACTGCAGTGAGAAGTTGTGACGCGAGTCCTTGCGTACTAAGTGGTAGAGGTAGGCTTCGTAGATGTATTGCCAGCCATAGAGCGAATAGAAAGTCCACGTGAAGGCCACAAGACTGAGAAGTGTGCCTAGGACCAGGCAGAGCTGTTGCTTGTTGGGGCGCAGTACTTGGAGTAGAAAGTCCAAAGGCGTTCGCGTTAGACGTGATGACAAAGACAGATAGTAGGCCAGACTGAATAGCAACGGGTATAGGCGTAAATGGATCACAAACCCGTGCGCTAGTCCAGCGGCAAAGATGAGCCAATGCTTGTGCGACGATTTGTGCTCCGACCTTATCAGCAGATATATGGTCAAGATCACAAAGAAACTCGAAAAGCAGTCGCCGCTGCCACGGGTGGATATAACTGCCGTCAGCGGATTATAGAGCCAACAGCATGCGGAGGCGCGAGCTATGTTTTCCGGATGACTGCGTTCGTCCAACGCATCGAGGGATTGGTCTGGTTCCTGGGGCCTGTTGAACTTGCTGAGCAGATGCTGCACAGTCTTTTGGTACTGACTCTTGATCTCCATGTGCACCAGATGATATATAAGAGTGGCAATGAGTAGATCGAACGTTGCGTAAAGTAGTTTTCCGCATGCCGGGTGTACCAATATGTTTAGTGTCTGAAGGTATGCCATTATAGGGCTGTAACGATAGGTGTGCCTGGCAAACGGAGTATCTCCTGCCAGCACTTGACGAGCTCCATCTGTGACCACTTTATAGTCGATATCCGTGTACGGCACCGCAGACTTACTGTCGTGTATTTGTCCGTAGCAGATCAGAACAAGGCGAAGTAAAGCGGAGATCAGTAGATGGGTTCGAAAGCTAATCTGCAGGATTTGACGGCCAAATCGTTGCCATCCGGTACTTGCGACTTTCGTTCGTTTCATTTTGTTTATTGTTCTTCGTTTACAACTTTGTTTTTAGTTCCATTGCGCTCTTTCGAATGCAGTTCAAAAATTCCTTAAACTCGGCGTCGCAGATCTTATGCTGCACGTTCAGGTCGCGCGACACACAAACGGCATATGCTGAGGCCTTGTCGGCACACTTGGTAAGCAGAATTGGGTAGTTGCGGAGACGTTGGTTGGCTTTGCGCACCGATTCCATTCCTTAACGTTTGTGTGGCGGCACACGAATCTCACTGGGAGGCAAGGGATCTGCTATGAACGCGTCGTAAATTGGCTTGGAGAAGAATATGAGTAGGGAGCTCGTCAGGAAAGAGATTTGAAACAGTCGCGGGTTTCGCTGTATCCAACTGCGCTTGGGCAGCACGGCTGTACGACGACGCTGACCAGATTGTTGTTGTGGCGGCTGCTGTTCCTTTTTGTCTAACAACTCTTGAATGTCTTTTGGGGGCTTGTACTGCGGTATGGTCATTATTTTTCACTGTTGGCAATGAAAGTTAGCGCAACTTACAGCATAAAGTGCATCTCAAACTCACGACTTGCCGGCACCTTTGGATGCTTCTGTTAGGTATGGTTTTTCCAAATCGATTCCACTGCAACAAAGCGATACCTTATGCCACTTTAGACAACATTGGCGCATAGCCTCGAGAACGTCAGCACATTTATTCTCCTGGTATCTGTTTTCTGCAATGCGGATGTTTGTTAAGTGGCACAAGCTTACATAATAACGAAAGAAACCATTTTAGGTACGCACCGTTCAAACAGGCTTGTATACGGCAGGCGTTCGCTTTGCAAGGATCCTTATTGCGGTTCGCAGACATGTAATTGTAAAGCTATTTTCATTGATTTTAAACGCAAATTAAAATTTCGTATAACACAGACTACTTGTATGCAGTGTGACCGCGGATTTATCTATACCGCCTGACCCTCAGAAATATACCATCCAAATATACCGTAAATATACCAAGGAAAAAACGAACCAAAAAATGTATATTTCTGAGTTATTTCTGACGGTATATTTGATCGATACATACGCGGTCACACTGATTGGGGCCCAAGGAACTGTTCTTGTGTAAAAAACACACACACACATTTGTTATATTTCGCTAGGACTTGCTATTTTACTTCACAAGGAGAAATGCCATCGAAAAAGAAAAAATACAACGCGCGCTTCCCAGCGGTGAGTACAGACGAAGCGGAAGTGGTCAATATTTCGGGCTCTGGCGTGCACCGACAAGGGTTATCAGTTTTTATGCATGTGTACATACATACTCACATAATCAGAGGCTGAGGCGCTGTGTTGTGGGCGCAGCGGTAGAGCGGCATGAGCCAGGTGTGATTTGGCATTGATTCGATTTTAATATTTTACTCCACAGGGTCGCATCAAGAAGATCATGCAGAGCGATGAGGAGATTGGTAAGGTTGCACAGGCGGTACCCGTTATCATTTCCCGGACGCTGGAGCTATTCGTGGAGTCGCTGCTAACAAAGACGATGCGCATTACGAACTCGCGCAATGCCAAGACACTGTCCACGTCCCATATGAAGCAGTGCATTATGTCGGAGCAGCGGTTCGATTTCCTCAAGGAGCTCGTCCGGAATATACCAGACATCAGTGTGGCCGAGGAGGCCAGCTCCTACAACGATGACAGCTCACCAGAGCAATATCCGGACTCAGATACGCCATACGATCTTAGCCTGCCATCCACATCTGTGCGGTCATTGCCGAATGGAGGCGGATCCGCTATCGGCCCCTACATGCGCTCAATGAGCTTGAACGGCACCGGCCTGAAGCGGCAGCAGCAGCAGCAGCAGCAGTACCCCCCATCCACACACACCCCATCAGTCATTGTGCCAACTGTGGCGCACACGCACCAGCTACAGATGGGACACGTGCCGGCCAAGTTGGCTCGCTCGGAATCAACTCCGTCCTACACACCGCGGGGCAGACCGCCCAACCCAAACTCCTACCATAAGAAACAGTTGCACGACACTGCCATACCTGCTCAGATCTGCAGCTATGAACTCAATAAGCCAATAGTCAAAATCGATTACAGCAACGTGCATATGCCGACCACCAACCTGTGCACCCCAGAGGCAGAAGCAGATGCCGCCAACGCCGAGTTCAATTTTGACATTGCGGCTCCAGTTATCAATATCGATCTGACGAATATTGTAGCGGCTGGAACGGCTGGAAAGAGCAGCGCTCCCATCATTCCAAAGGCCACTGTGGCAACAACGACCCCAACTGAAACCATTTTCGAATTAGACGAAGACTATGACAATATTTGAATAGTATCTATGTGAATGCGCTTTTAAATTATTGATACATTAATATGTACTCTAGCTCTAAGTAATCACAATACAAATTTTGCAAAATAAAGACCATGCTGGATTTTAAGCTGAACCTCTGTGCTCTCTGCTAGCTTTGCTTATCTAAAATCGAATCAAGAGAGTGAGGATCACTCGAGCTGAAAGCGATGGTTTCCACTCAACTGGTTCGACGGCTTTGCTGTGCCTAACGATGCGCATCAAGGCGGCCCACATCAACTTTAAACTATTGCAAATGTTTATTGAGAGGAAGATATGTGCAGTTTGCCAATGCGGAAATGATCAAAGCTCTGTTCAACATTTTAGAGTGTTTAAGTCTCATCTCGGAAGCTGCCTCTAAGTATGGGATATTGTTAAACTATTACCAGAAACTACCTTGGGTTAGCCTAAGCCGTCCAAAGGGGCCAAACAATTGGCCCATGGAATTCCCTGTGGCCTAGTAAACTGTGACCTTTATTTGTTGTGCGTTAAGCTATTTATATGTGTATATACACATAATAATAATTACGAGTATTACTTAATTTCGCCCAAGGTGCGTCCACCGACTGCCACTTAGTCATTGTGTAATCCTCGGTCACAGTCAATTACAATTAAATGCCTTTCAATCCCCAATGGATGGCGGGGGACTCGGACTCGGACTCGTACATTTGTATATTCGCACACGCAATCTCGGACCAGCAATTGATATTAATTTGGGGCTCCTCTATGTGGGTCAAGCATTGATGTGCCTCTCGTACATAGCACAGGTGTGCGATGGGATAAACTGACAAGCGGAGAAACTAAAGTCAAATATCGCGTGGGAAAATCTTATTGCAGCGAAATTACTAGCCGCTCCTTCTGTTTTGTTTTGTGCTCAAAGGTGCAGCTTAAAATTATATGAATTATTATGAAAGCACAGTCAGAAGGGATTTTGGCTTTCTCGGTTTGCGTTTGGGGTTTGGCATGGCTGATTAGGGTCAGCAGAAGGGAAGGCCGAGATGATTAGTCTTCCCCTCCCCACCCCCACACAACCATGGAGAACCAAGCCCAGATCAGCGCTGATGAGCTGCTCCTATGTGGGGGAAAAGTCACTCATTTAGGGAGAAGGAAGGAAGTAAGTGGAAGCCCCATCACTGAGGAGACACGATTTCGTGAATTCAATTTCCCCCAAAAAGAAATCCAGATCTGCACTCCTCCATTGTTGTGTGTGGTGTGTGCTGTGTGGTGTGTGTTGTGCTGCCCGGGTACTATGGGTGTCCATTTGGCTTGAGTCATGGTAAAAAGTTTGAAACAATAAAAACAACTTGCGGCGCGCCGCCAGTGCCAAGTTTTCATGTCCAAGGCGTATTTATGTCAACCGGAAGTAGGTTTACTGACCCACGTATACCCGTACGTGTGTGTACGTTGGCCCAAACGGCGGCTTCGACAATCGTCGTCCTCGGTCGGCGACTCCTTCGGCGGCCGCCTCGACTGGTCATCCCCAGAGCGCAGGACGACGATAGCCCCACACGTATAAGAAGGTATTTGCCTTTGGCGGATTAGTTTTTCTACGAACGGCGAGTGCAGTGCATCGGATCGATGCCAATGCGTGTTGTGATTTTTGGGTATTCCATTTAAAATTCAATTTTATTTTCAATATTTTTTCAAAATTCGCTAAACTACAAATCGCGATTAAATCCAAAATCACTTCAAAACGATCGATAAACAAGAACTTGACGCGACATCTAAATTAAAAAAAAATATCATGAAAATGGAACAACGCCGAACCATCCAACGGCAAAAAGTTAACTTCATAGATGTCTCCAGGAATTCCTATGACTTTGGACCCTGCTCTGGGGAAACGAACTCAACGTTTTTGCTGGAGTCGTCGGTCGCCCTGGGGTAGTCGGGGACTATCACGACATTAGCCAAGGATTTTCCCACCCGTCACTGCCACTTAAGAGTCAGCCCCCAGCCCCCAGGCCGAGTCAAGTGGGTTTTGTTAGAGGGTTTACGAGTATAGTCGTTGTTTCTGTTGCTTTTGCTTCACCTTTTTCTGTTGCTGTTGTCTTGATGTTGCAACAGTGCGCCGTGGGCATAGGAGAGCCGTGGAGCCCCAAGTGTTGTTGACTCTTTGCCGCTGCACAAGGCAAAATGAAATTTGTTGCGGTTTTGACCCTATTCCAAAGCCAAGGAAAACCGCACTGTACCCAGCCTGTGCTCGACTCGGCTATGTCCATGTCCTGGCTGCCACATCCTAGCCTCGTGGCTTGGAGTCTCATGCGATGCCATGCCTCACGTGCGTGCAGATACCCGTCAGTGGGAGCATCCCAAAAATATGATTTAAGACCGGGAAGTGTGTGTATCAAGTGTATCAAAAATATAGGACCTACATATACATATAATATACTATGTATTGGATATATTGAGTGTTTGTGTGTGTGTGTGTGTAGGGACATCGCGTGCCAGAGACATGCCAACAGGTGTCACAGCTCAGCGCTGGGAAACAATCAAAAGTTGTCTAAGCAGCAGAAGGCAGAGAAGATGAACCAAACATGCAAACACAACACAACACGGCCCGGCCCGGCCCGGCCAGAGAGAAGCTACGCCTACGGGCAATGCAGCGCCCCGCCGTGCGGCGAAATAGTGCGGCGAATTGGCAGCACTGGCGCTGCCGATTGCTTTTACATTTCTTTTCTTTTGTTGCATGCCCACTAATCGGGGAGTATATTTTGTATTTGTTCGAGTGGTTCGATTGAGTGATATATATATTCCTCATTACGCTCTCAGATACACCGATCAAGATCAAAGACTTATTGCCCTTTTAAGGCTATATCTAAATATCTCGCCACTACCATTGCAAAGCTGTCCACTAACTGGAACTATAAGCTACTAAACCAGAGCTGCGGCGGGTATCTAATAGTCGAGATGTGTAAGGCAGAGTTCTTGGTTGTTTCTTTGGTACGTAGAAGTATCTCAGCGTGTCTGCGTGTGCACACTACAAACTAACATACTATTATTATTATACATAGTGGCGCTTCCTTTGGTGTTGTGTTGTTGTGACTTGCTTTGCTTTGTTTGAATTTGAAGTGTAGGCAATATTTCTCTTGAAGGCTTTCTTTGCTCACTTACCGCGCCGTGGCGCCGTCGTCAGTTCTATTCAGGCAGTGCCAACGGCAGCCCAGCCCATCGGTGGGCTCAATCGCAATCGCTCTCGCTCGCCATTTCCAATGTTCGTTTTTCGCGGCATTTCTGTGTAAATGATACTTTATTAGAGTTTACTCTGCTGCACAATTGAAACTAATTTAAATAGCAATTACATAAGGCTGGGACATCATTTATCCTGTACCAATCTGCCCGGGGGTTTAAGTCATTAAAAACGTTCCTTAAAGTGTGACCCCAGGCCGTAATGAGATGCAGGAAAAGTGCCTGTAATCCAGAAAAGTGTTTATAGTAGAGGGAAAATTTTGCGCAAAAACCAACTTACAGGCAGAGGCACAGGCACAGGGCCGGCACGCGTCATGGCCATAACACAACACGCCGGTCTAGTCACTTCCTGTGAGCCAAAGTGTGTCACCGAAAT
Source organism: Drosophila obscura (assembly GCF_018151105.1). NCBI lineage: Eukaryota > Metazoa > Arthropoda > Insecta > Diptera > Drosophilidae > Drosophila > Drosophila obscura. Next base: position 6,267,487 of record NW_024542774.1, on the reverse strand, counting down.
TCGAGTAGCGCCACATAAAATGTAGGTTAAATATTAGGCAAAGGAAAATCAATGCGAAGAATGGCACTCATTCACACCTGCCCCATCCCATCCCATCCCATTCCAACCCGTCGCTGTGCCTGTTCTCAAGCGGCCTACGTCATGCCACAAAATAAAACTACAATTTGCCTACCGCGTACCCCCACCAAGCAGTTCCATCCAATATTCGCAGTATCTGTATGAAAATAGAGAGAGGGAGAGCAATTAAAACATCATGTTCAGCTGATAGCTGGTGTCTGCTGGCTGCTGGCAGCCAGCCCCAACATCTTCGGGCGGTCCTCAAGTGCAGTCACTAATGCGGCAATTTACAACATGCAATCCAATCCAATGCAAAACCATAGCCGTAGCCGTAGCGTAGCCATTGCCATAACACCACACCATCCATCTCCCAGCCATAAGCCCGAAGACTGTTGAGCGCTCATCAAGTTCTGCTCTCGTTAGCGTTGGCTTAACGGCCTGGGGAGTTGGATGTGGAGTTGGATATGGATGTGGAGTTGGAGTGCTTGATGTGGTGTTGCATTCCGATTGCATGGGGTTTATCAGCGCGGCACACGCAGCTATTTATAGGATGCAAAATGGAGTGAAATGGCATTAGAAAATATACTCGTACAAATAATAATAATAATAATTACTATTTTCGCCACAGTTTTGGCAGTGCAAATCGGAAAGTTGGGAGCAAAACGGCAGGCAGTTGGCGGTGGCTTTTTCCTTTCAGTTGCCCACGGTCGCCCGCGTCGCGTGTACTGACTGACTGTCTCACTGACATTGCAATGGCCGGAAGGTCTGGTCTGTTCTCTTCTGTTCTGTTCCAAGCTCAAGAATATTTATGCATTGTGTGCGAGTGATTTTCGAATACGAATACGAATACGAGTGTTTCTCTGTTGCTTTTGAATAAACAGTTTTTGGCGTCTGTTGGTGGTTCTGTTGCAGCCAAAACGAAGCGAAACGAAGCGAAGGACAAACAAAATATAGCAAAGTATCCTGCGTAATCCTTTGACATGGCCAGAAGAATGGACAAGGACTCATAGTAGGCGAGAGAGGGATCGATCGAACGACCGTACCAATGTCAAATCATGCAGCAGACCCTCTCGTACTCATCATCATCGCCATCGCCATCCCCATCCCCGATGCCAACGCCAGCCGGAACACCACACACCCCAGCGACCACCCATGCCCCCACCCACACCCATCCACGACCCGGTTCAACAGGCAGCGATCCCAACAACAGGTTCCAGCCGGCCATCATTCCGGTTGACTACAGCTACCACACCCACACCCACCCACACCCACACCACCAGCAGCACTCCCACGCCCACACGAGCATGGCCCCCTCGACGTACACATCCACACAGAGCTTCATACGCCAGCCGACGGCCAGCACAGTCCTGGAGCTGGGCTCGGAGCGGGACTCTCAGCCATACAGCAGTCTCTTCGGGGATCCCGTGCCCCCGCCCACGCAGGTGGAGGAGTACTTCGGTACGGCGGCCTTTGAGACGCTGCGATCTGCTTCGCTGGAGATGCCCAGCTCGGAGGAGGATGCCCTTGTGGCCGCCGTGGCCCTAAATGCGCTGATGGGCAACGAGGCGCGGCTCAGGCAGAGGATCTTCTCGAACATTCCCTACACGAGAACACCCCGGGCATCGCTCATTCCGCACCTGCAGCCGCCCGATATCCAGATCCTGCCCAACTCCAGCGGCGGCTCGAGCTCCGAACAGCTGGGCTCGCCCAACTATCGACTCCTGGCGCCGGACGACATCCTCAATAAGCCGGACATGTACGACCTGGCCAACCCCAGTGAGGAGTCGCAGTACATGCCACGCTCCGACTTCGATCGCGAGGAGGAGCGAACACAGACGCCCAGCCGTACGGCGGGCAAGCAGAGTGTCTCCACCATGACCTCAGAGGAGCATCACCAGGGGTAAGAGCCCATCCCATCCCGTCCATCGGTCAATGCATTATTGTCTGTCTTTCTATCCGTTGCAGTTTGCTGAGCGACTCCTACGCGGGCAGGGACTGGTTCCGACCTGCTGCCCAGCACTTTCCGGAGTTCACGCGCATCCCCAAGCTGCGGCCCAGCTCGAAGAACATCATGTCCATGAAGCAGGAGGAGGTGCCGCTCTCCCCGCTGGCCACGATGATCCAGGACATGAACAGCTCCAGCAGCGGAGGCGAGGAGCGGCTGGCCACCGGGCTCAGCGAGCAGCAGTCAGCGATGCAGGACATGGACGTCATACTCTCACCGAAGCACTACCTGGAGCAGCAGCTGGAACGGATGAGTGCGGTGAGCGAGCGGCAGCTGCTCGAGGACTACAGCCCGCCGACGCCGCCACCCGCTGACCCGCCTCCTTGCCACCACCACCAGAGAAGCTGCAGAGACACGGAGGCGAGTGTCGGCTCATGCCCAGCCCCACCCCCAATGAACCGGGAAATGTCCCCGATCATCATGAAGGACTCCATCTCCGTGGGCGGGGACTATCGGTAAGTGGGAAAGACACCCTCTCCCTCTCCTGGGCAGCTCTAATTTCTGACTCTCTCCGTCCAGCGTGGAGCAACCACGGCCACACAAGAAGACTGCATTTACCATCCTCACAGTGCGCTCGCCGCAACCGCAACCGTCGCCGGCGTACAGCCCCGCCAGGAGAGCCGCCGCCACCGCCGCCAGGAGGCACGCTTCCATACAGTCGACATCGACTACCTCATCCATGGCCACCAAGCCGCCGATCCTGCCGCGTCGCAAGACTCCCAGCGACTCCCGACTGCCTGAGCTGCCGGGATCATCCCTGGCCTACTCGCCGTATCCCAGCACCAGCCACCAGCAGCCCCAGTCGCATCCACTCCACACAGCCGATGACTCGCCACGGCCCTCGGTGCAGTTCAACATGAGTGGGCGCCACAGTCGCAGCAAGCTGGCGACTCCCTCCAAGGGCATCCTCCAGCAGCGGGACTCGCTCACCTCCTCCATAGACACGTACACGCCGCGGGCCCAGCGACGCGGCTCCATGGGCATCAGCCTGCCGCAGCAGCTGTCGCATGGGTACGGGCAGCGGATCAAGAGCATGGAGAGCCTGCCGCTGATAGCCGATCCCTATCGCAGCGCCATTCCGCGGCTGCACTACTCCGCCATGGACCTGGGCAAGGAAGCGGCCGTCTTTCCGCCGGGCGGACTGCCACGCCCACTGAAGCCAAACCACAACCCCACGCGAAAGCAGCGCGGACTCCTGAAGGTGATCAACCGGGAGGAGGCGCTCGCCCACATCCCTCCTCGCTCTAACTGGTGCAGCCTGGATGACCTGGCCCTGGCACCGAGTCCACGGTCATCCTTTGACCCCGGCCACGCGCAGGCTCGTCGTCGTTCCAGCTCCACCTCGCCGGAGCGAAGGAGCTCCACCCAAACGGCCTCGGACCGACGCAGCTCCAACCTGAGCAGCATAACCGCCACCACCTCGGACTTTAGCTTCCGCCGCCCATCGCTCGCCACACTGCCAGCGTCGCGGCTGCGTCGCAAGTCGGTGCAGGCGCCAATCCCAGGGCGCAGCCCGCGACGACAGTCCGTCCACCAGAGGGACCCAAAGCCACCGCCGCATGCGAAGCACGGAAAGATCGCAAAGCCCAGCAGCTTGTCCCCGATCCTCGGCACTCCCAACAAGGACAGCAGCTCCGGGCAGAGTCCCACCCACGGATCCTCGCTGATTGGGCGCCGAGGATCCCCGCAGATTGGCCACCATGCAGCCTCGATGATGGGGCACGCTGGAGACGCTGCCGACACCCAGTCCGAGGTGTCCACGCGTCGGGACTCGCTCTCCCGCATTCCGATTCGCAGTCAGCCTGGCTCCCGAGTAGAATCTCGTTCCAGCTCGCCGTCGAAGGAATTTGTGGCCACGATTCCAACCGCTTCGGGGCGCACCTCACGGGCAAGCACGAGTCGCTCGCCCTCTCGGGCGATGGTCCACAGCAGGACGCCGTCACGGGAGAGTGCGCGACCCGGAGAGTCGCGATCTGTGTCCAGGGGGCCGCCCTCCAGGCCAAGTTCTCGCATGGAGCAGGCCCGGGAGCAGGCCAACTCCCGCAGCAACTCACGGGCCAACTCCCGATTGAGCATAAACTCCTCGCTGCGATCCTCCAGCGTCTCGCCCATCACCATGGCCAGGAACAGGAGCATACGGGGAACCACGCCGCAACCCGGTCGCAAGAAGTCCATCTCATTGAGTCCAGCCAGCGGCATGCTGGGGCGTCGAAAGTCCATCAGTCCGGCGGCCACCACACAGGCTCGACGGATGTCCGTGTCCATTCGGGGGAAGCCAGAGATACCGGAGACTTTGTCGCGTCGCAACTCCCGCTCCCGCATCCCCACACGACAGTCCGACAAGATGGGGTCCAAGTCGCCGCCGTCATCATCCAAGCAGCGTTCAAAGTCGCCCAAGAAGACCAAGGGAGCGCCGGCAACGACACCCAAGGCAGCCAGAGCGGGCAAAGTGCCGCCAAAAGGAAGCCCCAAGGCAAAGCCCACACCCAAGCAACCTGCAAGTGCCAAACCCAAGTCCAGGACAGAATCTGTGAGAGCTGTGAAGGCCGCGGAGCGGACACCAGTTGTCAGAAGGGAACAGGGAACGGGGAAAAGGCCAGCCCCCAAGGCGCCATCCTCCACACTCACCGCAGCGAAGGATGCGAAAGCCGAGAAGGGAAAGCAGCCAGCAGCCAAGAGCAGTGGACAGGGACAACCAGTGGCTCCGCCGCGCACCAAATCCCAGCAGATGAAAGCCAAGCCACCTGGAGGAGCGGCGACAACGGAGACCAAGCGACCGCCCGCACCCACGGCCAGCAAATCCCAGGGGAATGTACACGAAAAAGGTGCCAATGGAGGGGATGCAGCAGCAGCACCAGCAGCAAACATGACTCCACTGGCTGCCCAGGTGGGCAGCGCGGTGCTCCAGGCAGCCGAAGCCGTTCCGGCGGTGACGAGCGAGGTGACCGTCCCCTCTACGCCAGCAGAGAGGCGCCGAGGCCAAGGCGTGAACATGACCAAGCTGGTGCGGATGAGCTCCCGGCTGAGCATGCTCAGCCAAAAGAGTCGTGCGGACTCGCCGCAGAATCGAAAGGTGGCCACAGTGCCAGAGATCGCGCACGAAACCGAAGGTGAGATTCCAAACTGAATGCTCGCCCAGACCCAAGCTATGATTATCTCTTCGTATTGTTTCCTTGCAGAGGCCACGAGTCCCGCTGCTCGGATGAAGTCCAATGATGCTGGCGGTCTGCCGGCCGCCATTCTGGAAAAGTCACAGAAAACGCTCGAGAACATACAGAAGACCGTCACGGAGGCCACCGATGAGATCCACAAGACCATCAGCGAGAACCTCACCGATCTGAAGACTCTGGAGAACGACATGGGCCTCACTGGAGATGCCCCTGCCTCTGCCGCTCCCACTCCCACCTCTGGCTCGATGCCGGCCAAGCCAGGCGACTCCGAGTCACGGACAGGGACAGCGGATGGGGGCAATGCTGCCCAGAGCTCGGCGGAGCAGGCAAAGTCTCCGTTTCCGCCCACACAGCCCATCGAGGCGGCCGTCTCTGTGGTGCACCCCCCAAATGAGCGGGCAACGATATCCAGTGTGCCCGAGGTGGAGTGCGAGAGCTCCGACCTGCCCACAGTTCTGGACGTGTCCGAGTCGGATCTGGGCGGCCATGTGATGCCAACGCCCGAGAACGGAGCGGACTTCAAGGTGGACGCCAAGCGACGCTCTCCGGACGGACAGGGCGGCTCCGCGGCGGGTAGTGGTGGCATGGCAAAGTGAGTAGCGGGGAAACCCTCTTGGAAAACTTATTAATATTGGTGGAAACACCATGAATATTCATGGGCCTAGCCCCACGAGGATCTGTCCTGCCTTGTGTGGAATTTTTGGGCGGGAAGGCTAACGGACAGTACTAATTTTTTGCCTCGACCGTAGAGTCTCCACGTAAGGAGCTGGACAAGGCTTGCAGCGCCTGGCCAGTCGTCAATTTACATACAGGAAACCCCCAACAACGGCAACAGCCAAAGCAACAGCAACAACATCTTAGAGTGCCGTGTGGGCTGGCGCTGGTGCTGCCTGTCGTGGTGGTTCGGTCGGGCACAGGTCCGTCAAGCCACTCATAAGTGCGTCAATAAATTTTGAACACAACACGAAGTGGGGGTCTATGGAACGGCTGGGGGTTCGGGAGCCCACACCAGACGACCGCCTTTGAGGAAATCCGTTCCCTACCTTGTCGTCGTCGGTCGGTCGTCAGGTCGGTCGCAGTCGGCGAAGGTAACGATGTCCTTCACTGCATTGTTTTTCCAGCCAACCGATATGCCCGGATCCTTGTGTGTGTGTGCCATGCGAGACCCCAAGAAAACGTGTGACCGACCCATTACAGTGGGCACCCTGACCCATGGACTCGCTGGTAGAAATGAGCGACGCTGTCCACTCCAGGGTAGCCCCACCGTACGGGCATGGTATAGCGTGCATATCGCACGGAGCTAAAAGTATTTTCGCAACACGACTTAAGTTTCTTGCCGCAATAACAAATCAGTTTCGGCCGGACAATCGCGCTAACCGCAGCCAAGCTCCCGTGAGGCGACTCCCGACGCTCTACTCTCAAAAACCCCAATAGACCCATAGACCCATAGAGAGTGCCTGTGAATTTCCCACATTTAATCCGAGAAACAATTCAGTTAATTTGCAAAAATGCTGAACGAAACGAGCAAGAATTCGGTTATATATACGGTGGATCTGACGCAGGACTCGTTCATAGATGGCGATAAGTATTTCTTTAGGTAACGTAAGCTCAAGGAGCATTAGCTTCCAGATTCCTATTCCTATTATACTTAATCGTCTGCCATCAGTGGGCATAGCTGTGGCATAGTTCGTCAACTGAACGCACCGACGACGACCTTGCCGATTAATTTAAATACGAAAACTGGCAACTAAATGCGAAGAAAGTTTCTTTCATTCCGATTGTTGTCACTCTGCCACGAGTACTCCAAGCTCGAAGTTTTGTTGGATTCCATACGATTCCGCTCAGCGCGGGTCAAATAAATTACCGACCTCCAAATTGCGTTTGGTCGTTGGCTCGTGCACAACGGAATTAAAGGCGTTCGAAGCCCCAAAAACATATACTACATGGCTGCCCATACAATATAAATTTTACGTTCTTTGGGCCTATGCAAATTGTGTAAGCGACCCGAAGGGATTCTCGTGTTTTGAGTTGACATTTCGGGTGAGCGAATTACCTTCACAAAAGGTTCTTTAGAGGAGGATAAAAAGCAGATAGAGCTGCAATAATATATTGGACTACAAAGTGTTACATCTGCATAATCCATCCATCATCCATCAGATGTGTTAATGCTTTCCATGCGAATGAGTATGAGTAATTTATACACATACAACGGGCGGAAGTACTTCAGGAGTATCCCATAAACTTGAACTTTGGCTCCGCAGCTCTGCTAACAACTTTCCAATCATACAGCACTTCCGGCTCTTGGCACCTTGCCAAGCCCTGAAGCCATAAAAGCTTATATCCGGTCCTGGCTACCAGTCAAGGCTAGCATGCGGAGACCGCGGACAAGCGACTAATAAGTATTTATGAGGCTATTTAAAATCTATTCTTCTCCCACCAGAACCAGCAGCCAAGAGTTCCTGGAAGACAAGGACAATAATGCCAATAAGAAGGGATTGTGTCGCTGCTGTTCCTCACTGTTCATGCCCTGTCGTCGCAGTCGCTGCTCCCGCTGCTGTTTTCGACGAGAACGGAACACCTCGGCCGAGGATCAACCTGTGCTATGGAGTGCTAACAGTAGTGCCACAACCGCCACCAATGTCCAAGTGATTGATGAGACCAAGCCGAAGAAGAAAAAGGTGACGGACTGGCTCAAGTCGAGCTGCTGCCGGAGCTGCCGGAAGAAGCCCCCGCCCGGGGACACTGACAAGCCGGAACCGCCGAGCGTGAAGCAGGAGGCCACTATGAGTACGGGACCAAAACGTGGAGGCAAGTGCGGCCTCTGTTTGAGCAAGGTGTTCTGCTGTCGCTCGGTGAACAAAGTGGACGACACGGGTAATGAAACCGAGCTGAAGAAGTGCTGCTTCTGCATACCATATCGGAGGAACCGCAGCAAGCCCAAAGGTAGCTCCGTTTCCTGGCGGGATCAGGATCCAGAGCTTGGCATCAAGCCCACTGACACATCGGTTCTTGAAGGTGCTTCGGAGGCGTCAATGACATCTGCAGCTGCCGATGCAACGGCTCCAATAGCGAAAGAGTAAGTCTGCCAGACCATCCATACTTCTATTCCTGATGCCATTTACATTAAAGGGGCTGCTGCAAGCGTTTCTGGCTAATGATGCTCTGCTGTCGCAAGAAGCCGCGTCGCGAATCGAATGCTCGCCGCCAGAGCATCAGAGCCCCGCCGCCCAGTGAGGCAAGTGGCTGATACTCTCTGATCTGATCTTTGCTTACAGCACTCAATAATTCCATTTCCCGCACGTAGGACACACGCCGGAAGCTGCACAACGATCTCGTGGAACACGCATCCAAAATGAAGGGCGCCATTCCTGTGCTGCCGCTGTATTTGGCTTGGTTCTGTGCCTTCTGTAACGTCGTCTTTCCAGGCTTAGGTGGGTTTGCCACAAGTGCAGCTTACTGAACAAATCACTTCTAAGATCTCCTGCTATATAGGCACGCTGCTGTCGGGACTCCTCTGCCTGTGTGTGGGCATTCCGCGATTCTCACAATACGACAGCGCCCGGGCTCGGATCGGATCCTTCATAATCAACATTATTGTGGCAGTGTCGCAGTTCTGCTGTGTACTCTTCTGCTTCGTGGGCTGGGGCTGGTCCATCTGGTGGGGTACTATTATGCTGAAATGTGCAAGTAAGTGTGATGATTCGCTGTCTAACCATTGGAGAGCAAACTTCACCAAAGATTCCCTCCGAATTGCAGAGAAACTGAGCAAGATCAAAAAGGTGGAACGGCTGGAACTGGAGGAGGAACAACGCCAGGCCCAACTGGCGGCCACTGCGGCCGGTGAGACTGAGCCGGCGAAGACATAGTAATCCAGTCCACCACGACACATTCCAAGGACGTGATTTTTTTATACAATTGTGTACATACATACCTTTGTACAAAACTGTAGATTCCACAGACACGTGCACTTCCAAATGTACTTCCATGATAAGTAAAGTGGAACAATACTTCCTTTGAACAGAACTTAACTACATAAATGTATACATATCTATGTATTAAAATCATTAAACTTCCACTTAAAATAACAAGAGTTTTTTCGGTGGAAAGGCAAAACCATAGATTCTATACAACATGAATATAAATCTATAAATCGCATGAATGAGACCCCACAAAATGGCCAAATGAGTGCGGATGAAATGTTGATTCCTGCAGTGTGGAGTCCTTGGCCGAACCCGCATTGTTGGACACTTTTCCACCAACCAAATTCAATTTTCTATGCACAGCTAAGACAAAAGAAAAAATGTGCACAAGAAGATCCTTAAAAAAAAAAAAAGACGACCCAAAAAATGAATGTCAATGAGCAGAAAGAAACGGAGTACTCCAACTTTATCACTCCCTCTCTCTCTCTTTGCCTTTGTCTTTGTCTCAATCTCCTCGCATTACCAATTTGAATAAAATATGAGATTTTTATTATATGGCAATGAACCCACCTCCTCCTGCTCCTGCTCCTGCTACTGCTCCTCCTCTCGAGCTCTTCTAATGACCAGCCAATGCATTGGCTAGATAATGGCAGGGTCCAGTTTGCTCTGCCCACCCATGCCGGGGCATAATATAGTTATTTTATGCAAGTTTCTGTTGGAATAACCTGGGAATACAGCAAAAAGGGCAGGGGTAGAGTTAAAGAGGGCATATCCATTTATTTAAATGATTTTAAATTTGTTAAATTTATAATACATATTTGCCAATGAGTATGCCAATTAAGATGAAGAAAAATAAGTTTAGTATAGTTCTATTTAAGCGTTTGAACGCATTATTCCATTGCATCAATCTCGCCCGAAAGACTTGAAGGTCTTCCCATTCCTCTCTATTATAATCTTTCAACTCTCTCAAATTTCGTTTTGGGCCCATTCTAGACTAAACGTACACAGAGTTAAATCAACTTTATAGTTCAGGGTTAATGGCTATTACCTTTCGATTTTCTTATTCACTTTTCCTTTTTTTTTTTTTGCTTTGTATTATTTGAGATCCGTTCTGCTTCTGCTTCAGATTTGATTTATATATATATTTTCTATATCTATTGCTGCTTAGCTCTTGGCCTGCTTTGACAATTTCCATATAATGTAGATGGGTAGCAATAGGTATCAAAAAGTCGCCACTTCTGCCTGCTGGCCATCCGTTATGGTTCCTCTTCTGCCCCTGGGGGCTCACCTTCTCTCACTCCCTCACAGGGCGAGGCGATGGCTTTTGGGGAGCGAGAAGAGAAGGGGTCTCTCATTAACGCTTCGTGTTTGGGTTTCAGTGGCTTTTCTTTGCTGAGTTTTTAAATTTCCATCTGACCCCTGCAAATTTGCAATTTTAATTAAGAGTGCAAAGTGCAAAGTGCAAAGTTTTATTGCTTGATTGGCATTAGAAACAATTGAATTAGGCGATGGCTGTACAGCAATAGAAACACCCTCAATGGCGGAAAAATATCAGGCACGGAAAAGCACACGAAAATGGTGCTGTAAGCGGGTACAAATAAAATAAATATGTACATATAGTAACACCTTCTAAAGCTAAGGCCTGCTCCTTCTAAGGCTTAGACCTGCCTCCTTTTAAGGCTTAGACCTGCTCTTTCTACGGTTTAGACCTGCGCTTCTTTTAAGGCTTAAACTTGCTCCATTCTCCTCCTTCTAAGGCTCAGGTCCTGCTGCTGCTGCACTCTCCTCCTCCTATCAACAATTTCGCCAGGGCTGTAAAATAACAAACAGCTACCAGCAAAATGACGTCACATTCCGGTAAACACTTACATTTTGGCCGTTTTTGTTTGAACCTCATTCTAAAAATTAACCAATCCTGTACAAAATTGATTGAGGAATTGGAAAAAAATATTTGTTTCGGGCTGAGAGGGCTAACTAGCTAGTAATATTAAACCGAATATAAAAATCGAGAAATATCAACGCATCTTGTCGTGTCCGTCAGTATATTTACGGTATATTTTGATAATAACAAGGTAGATTTCGGTATATTTCTGAGGGTCAGGCGGTATATTTGATCGATAAAATCGCGGTCACACTGTTTGATTTTCTTTTCGACGGCGTTCATTAAAAAAAAACACGACGTGTTTATTTCAGCTGTATAGAGATGTCGCACCTTGTAAAGATGGAAAATGGCCAGAGCCAGACGATACAGGAGATGCTGGGATGCATTGAACGGTAAGCTTGGGCCTCCGCCACCGACTTTTGTTCAACAAATAAACACATGCACATAACCTCGCTTTCTGGCCACAGCTACAACCCAGACCATTTGAAGACTCTGGAGGCGTACATTCAGGACCAGGCCAAAAACAATACCTACGACCTGGAGGCCAACCTGGCCGTTCTCAAGCTGTACCAGTTCAATCCGCACATGCTCAACTTTGAGATCACATACACGATTCTGTTGAAATCGCTGACAAATCTGCCGCACACGGACTTCGTTATGGCCAAGTGTCTGCTGTTGCCGCAGCAGATGAAGGACGAAAACATTCAGACCATTATCGATCTGGCCGATATACTGGAGCGTGCCGACTTTACCCTGTTCTGGCAACGCGCTGAGGTCAACCGAACCATGTTCCGTCACATCAGCGGCTTCCATGATTCCATTCGCAAGTTTGTCTGCCATGTTGTGGGCATCACCTTCCAGACCATCAAGAAGGATTTGCTGAAGGAGCTTCTGGGCGGCATTGAGGACTCGACACTGGAGAGCTGGATCAAGCGCAATGGATGGAAGCACCAGGGTTCGACTGGTCTGGTTGTAATAGCCATGCAGGACGACAAAATCAAGACGAAAAATATTACAGAGAAGATCGAGTTCGAGAACGTTGGCGCACTGATGGCACAGTGCCTCTAGGTTTCGCTCTACATTCATAGTTTTGTCTAAATTTCTACGAAAAGTACATAATACAAACGAAAAATAAAACGCCTGGCCCCTAATACAGCTAACTAGTTGGTTTTATTCAGAGATACACGCGAAGTAAACGCTTTAACTTACAAAACTATTTTCCCTAGACGCACACACATTACAGAACTAATAATTACTTAACCTGATTATGACTGTTTTTTGAACTTTTTCAATATGGGAAATATCTTGTCGAAGGCGTCGTATATCTCCTGTCGAACTTTTGCGCCCGTCAACACCACTTTCCCCGAGACGAAGATGAGGAGCACAATGCGCGGACGCACCATACGATAGATAAGACCTGGGAAGAGCTCAGGTTCGTAGCTGCTGAAGTTGCAATGCGTCAGCACCAGGCCCTCCAGTCTAATGGGAAACTTAACATCGCACGAGCCAACCATGTTTTGAATCTTGAAATCGAGGAATTTTGCCTGCAACCAAAGCATTATGATATGTTCTCTAGATCCAAAATAGATTCGTACTCACCGGAAATCCCAGCTTCTGTATAATGCGCGCGTATTTTCGCGCTGCGAGCCTGGAGTCGTCTTCGCTTTTGGCGCCGGTGCATACCATTTTGCCGGAGCTGAAGATCAGGGCTGTGGTGCGTGGCTCACGGATACGCATGATGACGGCAGCAAAACGTTTTGGGTTGTACTCGGCGTTTCTTGCATGCAGTGCAATCTTTTTCAGATCCAGCTTGCAGCACAAATTCACTGTGGACACAATATTTTGAAGCTGAGGAACTATTCCGGGGTCTGCAGAGCCAGGCGTTGCAGGCGTCATGGGCGTAGCTGGGCCCATGGTCTGGTGTATGTTGCTGAGGGAGTCTCCGCCCGCCCCAGCGCCAGACGCACTGCGCTCACTCATGGGAATCATGTGGGACATCATGCTCTGTGGGGTCTGTGGTTGCATCAGAGACTGCGGTGTACTGCCCCCGGCAGGTTGTCCCTGGTGCTGTTGCTGCTGCTGCTGCTGATATGACGTTGAGGGTGGATAGCTCTGCATTTGTTTGTGAGCCAAGGGCAATGATGGTTCGTGGCCAAAAAGTCCACTGCCGCCGGTCGTAGCGATGCTGGCATCTGGTTGCTGCTGTTGTCCAGCCGCCGGTACTGGGGCGGATATTACAGATTCTGGCTGTGGTATTGCCGGAGGATGATAAACGGGATTCGCTATAATCTGTTGATCCGCCTCCATCTGATGCAGCGGCGTTCCAATGCTCGGAATGGAGAAGTTTGGACTGAGCATTTGATCCATGTTGCTGGCTATTTCTAAGGACGGGCAGATGCGTATTCGATTAACGTGAGGCGTAGAGACACAAATATGGTTTCCAAGTCAAATTAAATGCTATATTTACACTTCTGTCCTGCGTGTTAACAATATAGCCGCGTTCTTCGTCTGAAATAGCCGTCAAGTGTTGATAAAATATACCGCCTGACCCTCAGAAATATACCGAAATATACCTTCTCATTTCCAAAATATACCGTGCATATACCGAGGGAAATACGAACTTAACCCCCCTTCTATTTAAACAGTTGAACACCTTGCGTTTAATCGCGGAAAATAATATTATTTGTATATGCTTCTTGTAGTTTCATCTTTCCTCTTTACTTACAACAAATATTGCCACAATATCTTACACTTGAAATACGTAACAAAATTTTTAAGTTTTATAATATTCGTGCGTAAATTGTAATACCCATTGATCGACAATGGGCTAAGCTGTCCATGATCGGAAATCAAATTCCTCGATTTTGATATTCGCTTTAAAATTACTAGCAAGCTAAAACTCTTTGCATTGAACATATAATTTTATCCGATTGATGAATCAATTTTCCACAAGATTGGCTTGTTTTCAGCACTAATTTTTATTGGATTATTTATAAAACAAGGTTTAAATGGATAACAAAAAATAAAACGTAAGTGGGAATGTAATGTAACGTTTCTGGGAATGGAATTACATGTTTTTTGACAACTTGCTGCTTTTCAGCCGGTAGTATCGAAATCTTTTACCCATATCCAATATCTTAATCTATATTTGTAATTAATATGAACGCATAAACATGACCGGGATGATTGCCAAGCCGGAGGTGATGGCCCAAGCCAGGCCTTTTGCGGTTGATGCTTCTGACTGGGAGTGAGAGTGAGTGTAGGTATTTCCATGTTCATCTGTGTACTCATGTCTTCCACTTGAGGGCGAGTTCTGGAATGTGCCACCCACGCCAGGCACATTGTAGGGTCCTTCGTTCTGGCCGCGTATGTAAATCCCATTTTCCGGGCTGCCAAACTGATGCGGTCCATTCCTGCCGTCATAATTCTGCTGCGCACTTGCCGCTGCGTGGGAATCGGAATAATGAAAAAACAATCACGCCAAGCCTGAGGTCACTGGAGCTCACCGGCAAACAGCACGATGGCAGCAACGATACAGATGACAACGAAAGATCTCATGGTGGAATGCAGCAGCTTCAGTTACAGCGCCCAACTTGAACTGAGAGCTGTTTTCGCGAAAATCTATTTATATGGTGCAATTAAATTACGTAGGAAGAGAGCGCGAGAGCCTATCTTGCGGCAATTAAGCTGAGAATGGGTGATATCAGATGTCATATGTCATGTACAGATATACTTACTTACATATGTACATACATAACTTAACTTTCAGGTACACAACACTTGAAAATAACCATTTCTTTACGCCATCAATATTTAAAAAGAAACCGAGGATCACCCTATTACACATTCACATGGGAACCAATATATAAATATCATTTTGCGCATGCTTTTCGAGAGCCAATGTAATTTTTAATTTTCGTACAATACTTTGGGAGAGAAAGCGCATTGTATATACACATATGTACATACTTAGTATATAGCTATTTATGCATATATAGAAATTGGCAACCGTTATATAATAAACACTCAAAATTAAAAGCAAAAGCCATTCGATTTGAGTTTCCCATCAGGCCTGTAACAGCATTATGTTTTAAAAAATTACTATAAATTAAGATAAAAATAAATTTGTATCCTAATGGAGACGATATTTCAGTTCTTCCGCACCAATTATGTGTTGGCCAACTGCGAGAATGCCATCATCAAGAAGGCATTCTCGTTGAATCTCTCCCACTACCAAATTTCGGAGGCTCCCGAAATAATTGGCCAATGCGAAAGTTTGATGAAGCTCTTTCTGAATCAGAACAAACTAACAAAGGTAAGTGCCAAGCGCTGAATTCATTCGGTGGCAACACGTACAGATAATCGAATTTACAGATTCCATCTACCATTACCCATCTGGTGCGGTTGCAAGTTCTCACCTTGGACTACAATAAGCTGGAAGAATTTCCGCAGGCCATCTGTCAGCTGGTGCAACTGAAGTTCCTCAACATCAGCTGCAACAACATCAGCCGCCTGCCCCCGGAATTGGGCTATCTAACCCAGCTGGAGGCCTTCTGGTGCAACAACACGGGGCTGCTGGAGCTACCGTCAGAGATCGGAAGCTGCGAACGTCTGGAGACACTGGGAGTGCGCGGAAATCCCCTGACAAAGCTACCCTCGTCGGTGGGCTCACTCGCCTCACTGCGCTGGTTCACGGCCGAAGGTTGTCAGCTGAGCGAGGTACCACTCTCATTCGCATTGTTGGGCAGCTTGGTGCACCTCAATCTGAGAGGCAATCGTCTCACACGGATCCCGGGCGTGCTGGTGGCAATGGAGAAGTTGAGATTCGTGTTCCTCAACGAGAACATAATCGACAAACTGCCCACACGCTTCCAATTGCAAGAGCTACGTTTTCTGGACATGCTGAACTTGAAGAGGAATCCAATTTGTCTACATCACGACTTGCAGGTTATCGCAGTGGTACGTTGATAATTGTAAATTTAAACTGAACAGCGAATAACTCGATTTTACAGCGTCAAACAAACATCTACATGGACCTGCCGGAGCACCTAGTTGATGCCGCCGAGGAGCTAGCTGCCTCTTGTCCAAACAGGGATCAGCATCAGGACGAACAGCCCGGGACTGATGACACGGAGACGTCGGACTGGGCTAACAGTGCGCGAACCAGCCAACTGGACACCACGGACGAGAGCTCGTTGGAGAATAAACTAGAAGATGTCGGCATTATGTTGCCGGCGATGTCGCGTTATATCACGTCCTTTTGAAGTTTTGAAGTATGAACTTGTCAGTATTACACAGCACGCATAAATGTGTTATTTATTGTTTAGATTTGTGTGTTTGTACATGCACCTTAAACAACATATCGTACCGCTCGAAATGCACTTTGGGCTCCAGCCGGTAGGGGAACAGGAAACAATACGATTTGGTTGAGTAGGAAATGGTGCCAATATGACAGGTGTTTTTGTATGTAAACGCATTAACTTGACATATTCTTCATGAGCTCCTCGTCCTGCATGGACATGGCCGTCAGCTTCTTGCCAATCTTCTCATGAATGTCCAGATACTTGGCCACACAGCGGTCGATGCAGACCATCTCACCCTTTCCTGCAACAATACGGATCATATTTAGCCAGAGCGCTTACGAAACGCATTTCCTGCCACACTCACCCAATTCTGACTCCGAATAGCGCGGTGGTATACACTTCTTGTGGCATACATTTGTCATGCGGTTATATAAATCGGACATCATTTCAATTTCCATTTCTTGCATGAGCTGTACTTTGGCCTGGTCGGCCGGGCTGATCTGGGACATATCCATGGTGTGTAGTGCTGCTTTTAATTGATGGTTAACTAAATATTTTCGACCTTAGTCAAAACGCCTGTCAGAAGAAGCAGAGTAGTTGTAGTCGCCGTGGTTTGCTTTTCTCATGCGTTCACGCACTCGCATGCTCTCGTAACGCCGGCTATCAACGGATTGCTTGGACAGCACAAAAGCGTACACTCCACCAGCGGTTAGAATTCCCCTAATCGGTCAAGACTTCCAGTTAGAATTCAGAAGATGGAAAATTACACAATTTTTTTCTACAAACCAACAAACAGCAATTCGTCCAGCGTTTCCTAACGTCATAACTATACCAATCTATCGATATATACTTTTGGTTGATATATTTGTAGGTGATAGTTTTTTTTGACAGCCGAAAATATTTATATGACTACTTTTGTGGTATCAACGAAACTAATTTTCAGAGTTTCAATGCTTTTGACACAGTTTTTTTGTTCTTTCACGTCGTTATATCAGATATACCGATCTGATTCTACCTATCGATGCACAGGGTAGCTTGCAACAAAAATATCGATACGTTGGTGCGGCTAGCGGGTTTGGTAACACTGCAACTTCATTTATCTTATTTCGTAATTTAGGCCATATATCAAAGAATTAAGATAAGATCAAGAGCACACACCTTCTCAAATGACTTCGCAAATCTACAGCCAAAAGAAGTTCATACCCACGCCGCCGGAGAAGGGCTCCTTTCCACTGGATCACGAGGGCCTCTGCAAGAAGCAATTTCTTCAATACGCGAGCTGCCTGCGGCGTAACGCCCAGGACACGAGCCAGTGCCGCGAGGACGCCCAAAACTATCTTGCTTGTCGCATGGACAACAATCTTATGGAAAAAACCGAATGGTCAAAGTTGGGCTTTCACGACAAGAAACCGGCGACGGAGGAAGACAAGCAACAATGAAACCCGAACGCAATGTGATTATAGCAGCCACAGGTAGCGTGGCTACCATCAAGTTAGCACAAATGATAGCAGAACTCTCCGATGAGCGGCTGCCCTACAAATTCCACCTGAAAGTTCTCATCACCGAGGCAGCCAAACACTTCTTCGAGCTGGAGCAAATACCCGAGAACGGTAGGTGGCCTCTAAGATAACTGGTCTGGCTTATGCCTTTAATACTCTGCCATTTCAGTACCTATTCTCCATAATCGCGATGAGTGGTTGGGCTGGAACCACCGCGGCGATCCCGTGCTGCACATTGAACTGGGAAAGTGGGCCGATCTGATGGTGATTGCTCCACTCAGCGCAAATTCCCTGTCCAAAATTTCCACCGTAAGATGAAGAATATTCCTTGGTAACCTTTTGTAAACATACCTATCTCCGTGTCTATTGCAGGGGATTTGCGACAACCTTGTGATGTGCGTGGTGCGTGCTTGGAATCTGGAGAAGCCCCTGCTCTTTGCGCCGGCCATGAATACGCGCATGTACGATCACCCCATCACGAAGGAGCAGATCGATAAGCTGGTGAGCTGGGGCTACAAGCAGATTCCCTGCATATCCAAGACACTAATGTGTGGCGACACGGGCAATGGGGCCATGGCAGAAGTGCCCACAATTGTTGAAGCGGTGGTGGCTGCCTTTCAGTTGGACAACTAATTGTTAAATATTTCTAATTAAGGTCGGGCGATGCGAACAGAGCAAACACCCGAATTGTTGTTCACACAATGTTTATATATCGCAGAATATTTTGTTACAATAATTAGACAAATACTATAATTGGCTACGCCTTACAGATCCACCACCTGCATGTTCTCCATGGAGTTGTTGGCCGAGTGGTTGATCAGGGCCTTCTCCGAGTCGGTGAGATTGATGAACTTGTGCTTGGTCTTCAGCTCCTGCTGTATGGAGGATAGCAAATCGGGTGAACAGCGTCCTATCTTTGTGCTCCTACCCTCTCCGTTCACGCTCTTCTGTTCTGGCAATTCGGGACCGCCCGTCACCTCAAGCTTCGGCTCCACTATGGTCTCCATTTGGAGGGAGTGACCCTTGCGACGCATTCGCTTCGAGCCGCGTGTGATGAGCACCACGGCAGGCGACTCATACGGCAAGGCCTGTATGACTGTCTGCAGCAGTTTTGGGGCTGTCTCTGGAGTCTTGGGATTGCCAATTACCACATCCGCTTGCAGGGCACTGCGGGCACGCTCTCGCTCCTCTTCGCGTTCCCGAGCTGCATTCTTGCGCATCAGTTGACGGGCTCGTTTCTTGAGAATGGCCTGCGCATTGGGATAATAGGCAATCACCTCGTTCAGGTCCGACTTGGACAGCACAAACAGGTTGGAGTAGCCCTTGGATCGCACATCGGCCGTACGACGATCGGCTCCGTTGATGCCCAGCAAGCTGATCTCCCCAAACACCGAGCCTTCGGTGAGGGTGGCCAGAACCACGTCGCTGTTTGGACCGCCCATTACCTGGACCTGGCCCAGCTTCACAATGTACATCTCGCGGCCGACCTCGCCTTTGCGGCACACAAAGTCCTTGGGCAGAAAGGTGACTGCGCGCAGTTTCAAAACCAGATCCCTCAGCAACGCTTCTTCGCAATCCGCAAAGAGCTGTACCTTGGACAGGGTATGGATGTGCACGGAGATGGCGATGTCTGTCTTCAGATTGATGGGCAGCGCATCAAGTATATTGGATTCATCTGGGAGGAAATGGGAGAGTCAGAAAGGAGGATTACGGGCAGGAGGATATATAGCCACCCAAAGTACGCTGCTGCTCCCAGGTGAACTGGAACCACATCTTGACCCTTGACTGCACCTCATGGGACAGATTCAAGCGTCGCATGTACTCCAGCGTCTCATCCTCCAGTTGACGGTACTCGTGCCTGTTCCTGGTGGCCGTGGATATGATGTCCCGTATCTGTCCGATCAGCAGGGCGAATACAAAGACGCCCATCAGCCAGGCCACCGTCATGAAGACGTACTCCCCCTGGCGCTCCGGCTTCGGATTCTTTCCTATAGATGTGGCCGTCTTGGTGGCAAAGGCAAAGCATCGCACATACGGATGTCCCTTGCCACTGAAGACCCAGCGGTTCTTGCCCAAGCCCTGATAGTCACTGTAGGCATAGTACAGGGCAGCCGTGATGTGGATCATATAGAGCATATAGGTGAGGGTCTTGGCCACGCGAACCTACATATACCGACAGACGCACTCCGTAAGATAAGTGGATGACAATGGGATTAGCGAAGTGATAACTTACAAAATGCGGCGATGATATCACCCGATCCAGCAGCCGAAACACTTCCCAGAAGCTTTGTATCTTAAAGAATCGAGGGAAGCGCAACCACACTGCGCCCGTTCCCAGCCTCAGGTAGAACAGCTCCAGGGGCAGCAGAGCCAAAAGATCCAACTGTTTGAGAGTTCTATGAGGTTGGGTTTTGTATGGGTAAATGGATTATGACGCACCTTAAACTGCAGCTTCCGCATGTAGTTCTTCCTCGTGAGGTTCTTGTTCTTCACCCAGAAGCCCTCGAAGAGGTACATAACTCGGTGCTTGAAGAAGACCACGTCCAGCAGATAGACAATGTCCGCACAGAAGTCGCAGGCCAGCCAGATGTTGGTGTTCTCCTTGGTCTGAAAGGGAAATGAGGCGCGCAGCGGTATGACCCAGGCGTTGTAGAGGAAGGACAGCGACACCACACACAGCCACGAGATGTAGATCTTCCCCTGTGGATCCAGCGTGCGCTCGTCGTTGTTGGCGCCGCACAGGCTGGAGCAGAGCCACACATTTGAGCGAGGAGTGTCGGCCTCAAAGAGTCGTCCGCGATGTGGCGAAGAGCCCGCCGGCACCAGACGCACCTTGTGCTCCGGCGAGGGATGCAGGCTCTTGGTGCTAGCATGCAGGGCCGTGGGCGGTGGCGAGGGCGTGCTGGCGTTACTGGACGAGGGCGTCGGCGGCAGCTCAATGCGGGACTTGACCTTGTTGGCGCGCGCCGTGAAGCGTCGCACCAGGTATCGGACTTGGTCGCGCAGGAACTGCTGGCCCTGCGAATCCAGGCTGTCGGCGCTGCTCGGCTTGCGATGATGCTCCTGCTCCTGCGCGCGATCCAATTCCGGCTCCACCACGGCCACAATCTCGCTCTCGTTGATGGAGGGCGAACGCAGGCGGCGCACATTGTGATCGTCGTTCTGTAGCTCCGGCGACTCGTTGTAGCAGATCTGCACGTCCTGTTCGTCTTCGTCCTCCTCCTGGATGGCCTGGGATTCCTCTGCCGGTTGGTCACACGACTCCAGAGGCAACACAACTTGTCCCGTGGCCGCTGCCAGCTCTTCGGCTCGCTGCACTGCCACCGGATCGGGCACTGGCATGGGCACCATACCAGGCAGGGGCGTCATCTCAAAGTTGTCCGACTGTAGGATGCGTCTCACGCTGTCCGGACTTACCAGCGGCTTCTCGTGCTTCAGTATGTGCTTGACCAGGGCGTGGGTGGCTCCGATATTGCTCTGCTGCTCGGCGGCGTCCACACAGCCAATCCTACCGTTACGGAAGTACAGCCGGGAGTGATAGAACCGGGGACTGCTTGGGCGCTGGCGACGCTGCGGTGCCTTGTAGGCATTGATCTTGTAGGTGATCCGCTTGACGGGACTCGGGGTCTTGTTCTCCTTGTCGCCTCGCCGGCTCTGCGCTTGGAGCTGCACCTGAACCTGCTCCTTCTCCAGCTCGTTCTCGCGCTGCATCATTTGCTCTGTGGCCGTGACAAACTGTTCGATCTCCTGGATGTCCTTGGAAATCTCCTCCAGGCTGCGCCGCACCTGGGCCTCCTTTTCGCCCGGACTCGAGTAGCGTCGCACGCTCTCCGGCTGCCGGTTGATCACATTCCGCATAAAGGCGTGCCGCTCCAGAGTATCGCAGAACTTGGGCTCAGCCGGAACCCGCTTGGACCTGCCGGATTCATAGCCGGAGCTGGTGGTGGGCGTCGACGTTGGAGAGGTCGCCATACGCTTGAGATGCGAGTGTGCCTTCTGTAGATGGAAGTCGTCGTACGAAAAGTTCTCCAAAATGTTGGGCGATGACTTCAGCAGCGATGCATTCGCCTCCAGTTCGAGCTCCTCGCTGTGCTGCTGGTTCAGCTGTGAATGAAGCGAGCACTCGGTTGATTCGATGGCCAACAGCTCGTCTCGAGGCGAACCAGCACGCACATCCAATAAAAACAACTCCCGGTGCTGTGGCTCGCATGTGCCTCGCATGGTAATTGCCCCGAGACGCCCGCACATTTAACTTTGTTTCCACTGGCAATACCTCATCTATCAATGTACTGTACTATATATATATATGTATTTATATCTAACTGTTGGTTGTTGTTTGTTGTGGTTGAAGCGCGTGCCACTAGCGGCTGAACGCGGGTTCGCGTACCCTTGCCTTGAACCCTAGTCCTAGTCTTTGGGGTCAAAGTTTAAACGCTCCCTGCTGAAAGCATTCTAAAACTAACGCTGCTCTGTGTAGTTATCCCAATGAAGAGCAAGTAGCTCTTCATCCTCTATTACTTGGAGTCCTTCCTCAAGCAGAGTCAACAGATATCTCACAATTAGAAAAGGATTTCACAGCTATAAATATATCTCACTGATAGAGTAACGGATATCTTCGTCAAGTTAGCTGCACGAATGACTGTATCTTATGGGTACATATGTATGCAGCTCAAAGGTAATTTCTTCTAATTAGAAATGAAGTTCCTGAATCTTTTCTCCATAGAATATTAACCCCTGGAACCCTTCCCCAATCGAGTAGAACAACTTCTCCAACTTTCCAGTTAACTCAGAGTATCTGAGCCTGGCCTTTTCGCGCGTTTACTCTGAGTAACTCAACTTGACCTCTTCGCGCGTGTACGAAAATATCCACAACATTTAGCTTACCATGCGAAAGCGTCCCATGCTGGACATTATGGTGGATTGCCAGCGAGCAAGTTCAGTGTCAGCGGTGGGAGGGAGGGTTCAGGGTCGTTTGCCTTCCTTCTGAAAGGAGAGAGAGAGATACGTGCTAAATTGCGTTTTGCACAGGGCGTATGATTAATTTGCTGAATAGAGACACGCAAAACGAAGTGCACTGCACCAGGTACCATAGACTGCTATCTACTATCCATATGCTACGCAGTATTGATTTTTCCAGCTGCTGCAACTATTGGTTTTATTTGCTGATTGACTTTTTCCTTTTGTTGCTCAGCATGTGATTTAAAGGCATCCCAACAGGTGGTTGAAATCGTATTGCAACTTTTAGAGTCAAAGATTTTTTCTGGTCTGCACTGATTGGTCCTTAAACTTATAAATTCCTTAATTGCATTTCATAACTTGCATGGAAACTCACTTGCCGAAAGGCACTGGGATAGGGATTAGCTGTTGTGGATAATTCTCGATCTCAGACAAAAAGAGTCGCCTGTCGCCACTGAAGGAGAAGATGAACTGGACAACGAAGTGCCCTGCACTATGCCAAAATAAAATCAGCGCAGGCGCTCTGCTTCCTGCTCCACTCGAAGTACAGTGGAACCAAACGTATGTAGAAATTAAGTTTACATTTAAAAGTCTATTATATGCGGTGGAATCTTGTAAACTGTAAGCTGGATATCATCAGCAACTAATTTGAGTTTAGTTTATTTTAATATTCTTTTTACTTTGCGTATATTTTCTTTGTGTTACCAAAACTCTCTTAGCCCTTAACAAGTAAAGCTTCAATGAAACTTTCGGTTAATAAAGCTTGACCCCTCAAAGCTCTTCCTTTCTAATAAACAAAACAACCCACCCACCGATTCATGAACCTCCAAAATATAAACAAATACTGATTACTGATTATTTTTTTTACAGGTTTTTTTTATATATTTTTGTTGGTTTGAAATAATATTCCATTCAGCTCTACATTTACAATTACATAATTGTAATTATTTTTAATTTTTTGTTTTTGTTGGTTTTCTCTTTTAAATTACACAATATATATTTATTTAAATATATACTCATGTGGGTATTTGAAAACGTATGTGTATATATATTTTATGTATATATAACTTTTTTGTTTTGCCTTCGAATCTATGGATTCGAAATTCAAATAACTTTGATGCAATCGAAAGGGCCCACCGGCCCGCTGGCGTGGGGGATTGTGGGTGTTTGGATGTGGATTTTCTTGAAGAAGAATTACATACATATAGGTACATACATATTTATGTATATACGCACAAACCTAGAATATATATATAGAACAGTTGCTAGTTCTCCGACTGGAAATTATGTTTTATCATCGTTTCATTTTCTTCGATTTAACTTATTTTGTATGGTTTATGCTGTGTCTGTGTATGTGGATGTTGATGTGAGTTTATGGTTTTTTTTTTAGTGCATATTTAAAGATGTAAGGTCTTAATTCTTTTTTTTTTTGTGTTTTGTTCATATTTTAAGAGTTTTTTTTACTTGTTTTCTTTTTTTATGTTTTGTTTTTGTTTTATGTCACTTAAAAAATTACATTAATAAAATGTATTTTAAAACTTATGCAAAATAGCTGCCATTTCGCAATGCTCCTACTCGCTCTCGTCCTCCTCATCCTCCTCGGAGGACTCCTTCTTCTTGATCTTCTTGACGGGCTTGACGGGCATCTTCTTTCGCTTCTTGGGCGCCCCGGAATCAGTGCCGCCATTGGCCTCGTACTCCTTCACCAGCCGATTGTACTCTTCCTTCATTTTGATGGCCTTCTGCTCCCATTCCTAAAGTGTGACACATTCGAAATGATATTATAGCTAGTGATATGTTGCTGCAAAGATAACCCTAATAGGTCCTTACCGTCTTGTCCTTCAGTCCGCGCCAAAGCTCTCCACCGCGCTTGGCGATGTCTGTTACCTTGCTGCCGGGATTTTCCTTCTTGATGGACTCACGAGTCTCGTTCAGCCATAGCATGTAGGCGGACAGCGGACGCTTCGGGCGATCTCCTGCTGCACTCATATTTGTATTTGGTTTTTTATGGATTTCTCACAAGGGGCAAGTCTGAAGCTCTCAAGGAGTTATGAAAGCTGCAGTTAATGAAAGAAATGAGTTCGTTATTAGTATGATAGTATAAGTATAGAATTAAGGAAATACTTAAAGAATATTCGTATATTTTTTACTAGTTCAATGTATAATACCGAAATCGACCTGTATGTACATATGTACATTTATACTTTCAGTTGATTTATCCAATTTTCCTCTGCCCATTAAATATTTAATAATTGCATTTTGACCTGTACACAAACAGGCTCCAATTAACCAGTAAAGCCACGCACAGATAATATTGTATTGCTCCCCTATCAGCCAGCCCACCCATTCCTATCTCTGAAGCTCACACAGAAAGAGAGACAGAGAGGGAGAGAGAGAGAGCCTATCAGGATGGAATACTTTTGGCACATAATCCTTGTATGCACACATGTATTTACATATGTACATATATCCCTGTATATAATCACTATTTATGACTGGAATATTTCGGGTCAATTCTGAGGGGTGATTAATGCACCTACGCCTATTATATACTGTATATAATACACCATATATGTACATGATACTTTCCACAGAGTGCATTGCACTTTTGAGGCTATTGTGTACACAGTTTTTGTTTGTATACCTGCAGAAAATTAAGCCCTCAACTCTTTCCCTTTAATACGCGAATCCCAGTCCAATTCACAGATCAGCTGTTTTGTGGCAGGATGACAATGGTCTAACATCGGAATAGGGTACGCGGCATGCAAATGAAGCGGCGACAACAGGCCCCCCAACGGCCATAAGCCATGCACTTGACCCAAATCCCAAATGTTGCAGAAGAGAGAAGCAGATGACAACGTGAATTGGGTTAACAAACGACTCGAAAAGCGCTCTGAAGGAAGCTCTGCCTGGAGGCCAACAGGGAGACGTACCACCGGGGAGTCAAATGGGTGGAGGTGGAGGTGGAGGAGTGTAGCGGAGAGTGAAGCATCAATCAGGATGCCGACGCCTCCGCACATTGCACAACATCCTCCATTGGCTAGAGCCCCATAAGTCTGTGTGTGTGTGTGCAGACGTATCCTGGGACATCGGTGTCCAGGAGCAACAGGAAAACAGCGGCAAAATTCGTGCTGGTTAAACGCGACCACACACAGATACACACTACCACCCACACTCAAACACAATAACAGACACGACGGGGGTGGAGGACGGGGCACTCGTAGATGGATGGCGAGGAGGCTTCGCACATTGCCGCAACACGTGATGCAGCCAGGATTTCGACTGCAACGCAAGGCCGGAAGTGGGAGAGAGAAAATCGAAAGCGAAAACTGTTCCCCGTCTGCAACGCCACGTCTGTCTGTTTGTGTGTGGGTTGTGGCACCCCCGTGCCACACGGTTGTGCCGTGATTTTGCATCTGTTGTTTCCTGTTGCAAATTTCATTTTGTTGCGTGGGTGACGAGGATAATAAGGAAAACGGTCGTTATGCGGAAAATCATGAATTTCCGCATTCAAAGAGGCGTAATTTGATCAACCAAATAACTCAATCATGATGTGTCTGAAAATCGTTGCGTATTACCAGAGATGGGACAGAGTAAGCGGACTACCAGAGATAGTAAGAAGTTCGCTTAAACGAATCATCAAATATTTTAATTCCCAGCACATCACATCTGTCCATTCGTTAAGTGTTTAGACTCCTTTAAAGTTACCAATGAAGATCCGCACTCAAATCGAACAAAAATCTGTAAAGTTATGGCTAAAAAATCTGGCAGGAAATCGACCCACAATGAGCTCTCTTAATGCCCATGCCTGCATTACGCATACGCGGCATGGACAGGGCTGGCAACATTACGCATACGCAACTTGTGCGCCAGGGTCCCCTGCATAATGAATGCCAGACGGAGCCCACACAAAAGGGACACAAAGGACATTAAATGGAATACTAAATAAGGCAAAAGAAACCGGGGCCCAAAGCCCCCACAGAAATTGCCATTTTGTCGATCTAAAATTGAAAAGCAGACGTCGTCGTCGCTGTTACGTCGCTGCTCTGACTCAGTCAGCGTCAACGTCAACGCCGGAAAAGGCTCTCGGCCTGGCCAAAAAGGCATAAAACTGACAACGCTGCCGCTTATCTATCCGAATGGGTGTTTGTGTGTGTTTATGGCGTTTTTTGCCCAGCACCACCCAAAAGCAACCACCTAGAACCAAGCAAAACCACCCGGGCACCACCTAACCACCGACTGCGAGGCTTGTGCGCAGTACCAGCATTTTAGGGTAGATATTTTTACAGGGATTTGCGCACTGGAAGCGAAGCCAACCAGCAGGCGGCACCAGTAAGGCATGTGTACGTTATATGCCGGAGAGCGAACGCACAGTGGTGACTTTTAATGGGGGGAATGAATGCTCCGTACATAATGCTGATAATGCCCTCGCTTGAGGGACGTTTTTCCCTACCCGTGGTTTCTTTCAGTGTATGGTACAGTCAGGTCACAGAATCAAAGGGTAAGCGGTCGAAATGTGATTGAAAAACGATAGATGGCGCATTGGTGGTATATTTGAAAAGTGTTTTATAGTATCTCAAGGGACTTTGTTATGGAAAGTACAATAGGAAGTACAATTAATAACAAAGTTTGAACTATTTGAGCAAAACTTATTGGAATATCATGAAAGGGAGAGAGATGATAATCTCTTGAAGAATCACTGAAAAATACCTTGTCAATCAGATAATACCAAAACAATACAGGGCTGATCAAAAATATAGCTAACTTCACTAGAGTACCCCTTGGGGCTTGTTTGTTGCCTGGTTATATCTCTCCACAGATAAAACCAATATACGATTAGGAACCAGCACAAAAGTGGCGCGAAGAGAGCTTGATGGCAGTAAATCAAGCAAGCTCTCTCTCAGTACGTACCGTATCTCTCTTCAATATTATGCTTGGGCTTGTGTGTGTGTGTGTGTGTGTGGGGGGGGTATAGATAGTCCCGCTATATGACACAACTTTTGGCGCCATTTTTAGTTTGCACTCGAGAGTGCAGCACGGGAAAGCGCAAAAAACCAAAACACGCGCTCGTGAAAAAAGCGAAATAACAAACCAAAGGATTACCCCTAGAGGGTGGACGGACGACGGAATCTGTGCGAAGATCCACAAGGATCCAACAATATGGTGGCCTTCGGAAAGCGCTTAATGCAGTGCAAACAACGGGAACGTGACCATCGACGCGTAATGCGACTCACGGACACACACAGTCACACACGTTAGCCATGTGACCATGCGGAAGGTCATCGAGGGGAGGTGCCGACTGGTATGTCGGGAGTCCACTTGGCCACAGGATTATGCCCCACAGCCTGCAAAGGCTACTAAACACCCAAGGAGGCCACAGAAGAAGCCGCAGCAGATGTCGACAGGTGGGTGGACAGCGGGCGTGCCGTCTGGGGTCTGTCTGGGGTGTGGGGCCAGAGCCGATCAGAAATCGAAGAGCCCAGCTGCAGCAGATTGCAGAACATGCAGTGGGGAATGTACAGTGGAGGGAGGCAATATTGCGGACAGCCAAACGAGCACATAGTAACAGAAAGTAAAAAGAAATTTCATTTAGAGACTACTTGGAAAATCTCCCACAACATTAATACTAAATGTTATACTCTATCTCAATCGATTTTTTTACAACACTTTTTAGAATCTAATTCAATTTACATAGGTCCCCCAAAACATTAATAACGGAAAAAAATAAATAAAACATGCTTTAAATATACAATCTATTTAGATTAATTAGGCAAATAAATAAATTTTCCATGTGCTAATTTCCCTCTATTCCACTCGCAATAACACAAATCAATTGTGTTAATCGCGAGCACAATTAATATTTCCATGCACTGTCGAGCATTTCGTTTCAATTAAATGCTGATAAAACCGAAAATAATCGCAATTGTGAGGCGGAACAACTAATTTGACGGCGACTGTTACAGCGCTGGGGCAGGCCAGTGTAAGAGTTGGAAGCCCCTACTAATGAAAAATACTCGTATTCTCATATCTCTACGTACGTTTCTGCTGCTGTCGCCTGCCTGTGTTTTACACTTCACTCTTGGCCCGGCCTGTTTCTGCTTGTGCTGGGGAGAGAGACTGAGCAACGAAAAACGTACTGCGAACACTGAACTGAACTGTGAAAATCAACTGAAGCAGCTGTACCAGACCAGGGCCCAGGCAGCCAACGAAACGCAGGCAAAGCAAACGAAACGCAGAGCAGAGGCAGAAGCAAAGGCAAAGCAGAGGCAAACGACGACCAAATGAACGAACGTTGTACACAGCGAGACCATCAAACGGCACGGCAGGCAGGCAGCAAAGTATCTGAGTATACGAGTATCTGAGAGTAGAGCCAACCAACCAACACACAGAGTCGTTGGAAGAGCTGTGTATGTACACAGTGGTGGCAAAACGAGAGTGTACAGCACCGCCTGCCGTTGCGTGCGTGCAAAGAGGGAAATAATTTGAGTTTTTGTGGTGGCCGCACAGAGGCGTCTCGCAAAATCGGTCTGGCTCGGCCCTCGAGCGTTCGTACGGCGCATGCACAGTGCAGGCGCTGCATATTGGCGGGGCTGATTTGGCTTACAAAATTATGATTAATAATTAATGATGAAATTAACTAGGGAAAAAGATAATACGATTTGGGAAAGACTATTTTTTCTTTTTTTTTCGTAGACTTTCTGCCTATGCTCTATACTAATCATGCCTCGACTGAGTGCCTTTTCCCCTACTTTCCATACATTTTGTCAAGACGCGCATGTTCCGACTATTTTTGCCGCGACTGTACACGACTTTCAACCATATAAAAGCGGAGCGGAGCCGTGTAAGCTCTGTGTGGAACGAAAATGCTAGTAGTATTTGGCGGCGCCGCCGTCAACGCTTACCTTACCCCTCTGGCACACACATGCCCCTCTGCTGCGAAATCCCCCCTCTACTACATGTTAAACCGAAACGCTGCCCACTCCCGCCCACCTGCTTGCCCCCTCATCGTCCCGCAAAAAAAACCCCTCCTCAACAAGCTATATCCCTACATCACCTCTCCCAGCATTTCTCTCTCTCATAGAAAATTTTTACAACTTTACAAAAAAAAAAGCAGAAAAAAAAATTATTCGTTTTATTTCCAAGAAATGAATGCATAAATATTTAACCTACAATATTGATTTGACATTTACAAGCCTAATCGATTGGGTAATCAAAGAATGGGGCATAGATTTTCCATAGTTGCACTTGTGGTTCGATATAAATTTTCAAAAAATAACCGTCAATATTTCGCGCGCGCCCTCCATTCAAAATTTCAATCCCATACAAGCAACAACGATGTCGACGATGGATGACGACGACACCGATGTGGGAACAACGACTACAACGCGGCGGGCCGACCAAGAGCCACAGCACAGCCACCTCCTAACCAAAGGCCCAAGCAAAACCCCAATGTAGAGAGAAATTGGGTCGTTTAGTTTATTTAGCAAATTTTATATAATAAATGGCCACGATGGCGACGCATTTTGGCCAGACCACACAGATGGAATAGTTAGAAATCAATCGTAGTGGAACACTTAGCACTCACCCGTACGAAAATGTCGCGTAATTTGCCTTTTAATTGCACCTCCAACCGAATCTTCTGTATCTTGCACCAACGTTCAGTACTGCTGCTGTTTGTTCACTTTATAAATTTTCTTCTACTAAAAACTCAAGTCTGTTCGGTTTGGTTCGGTTCGGTTTGTTCAGCGTACGTAGTACAGCCTTGCCTTTGGAATATCAAATACACAGAGTGAATGCCAGCCAGTGCCAGCGAGCCACAGCCACAGAGCCAGAGCCAGAGCCATAGAGAGTCACAGGCAGAGCAGAGCAAAGCAAAGCAAAGCAGCACAGCACAGCACAGGCAGTACGTACGGAGCACGGGTACGACGCAAACTCAGGCACTACCGAGTGTATCTGTATCTGTGTCTGCAGTATCCGTGTGCACCGTTCGCTGTATCTGTATCTGTGCGGTGCTCAGAGCTGTTTTCGTCGCTCTATGTGCGAGGCAATCGACAAACACACAGATACGGACGCCAGTACGTGTGTATCTGGCCTGGCTGGTCGACTGTCGCTGTATGGGTGTATGGGTTGAAATTCGTTCGTTATATGAACACAGGCGGGCGGCAGATGGACGGAAGCCGGGTGCCAGGGACCGAGGCGGCAGAGACATCAGCAGCAGCAGCACCACCAACAGAGCCACAGAGCGCAGAGTCAGAGCATTGAATATGGCCGCCTGGTTTTGCTTTGCCTTTGCCTTTGCCTTGCGTTTCGTTTCGTATCGTATCTATGGGTATGGTATGGCATGGCATGGTCTGCTTTGTACTACAATTTTGGATAGTTTGAGCCCTGGCATAAGGTGTACCAAGTATGAGAATAGATTGATAAATGGGTGGTCTATCAAACCTCATCTAAAATTGGGAGACATTTTGATAGGTTATAATGAAATTTCAGTGAAATAGATGGGATATCCCTAAATTCCACGATTATAACCATTCAACAATTAATCTGTATCTGCAAATAATAAGCATTATATGATATGGGATCAATTTCAACCTAAACCCAATAGAAAAGCCTCCAAGATGTTTACCAAAAATATTTCATTTTTTTAGGTGGTAGCAAAACTTTCAATCTAAACATGAAATCCACTAAAGCTACAACCACAAGTTGTAGATAAAAATACGACTTTTGATTGGGCATCATTCAATCTGTAGCTAATCAAACAAAATCCGAAGATATCTGGAAAAGTAATTGAAACCAAAGGATAGCGCACTTCCAGGTGCGACCAGAATCGCATGTTTTTCGCCTCCGTATGGACTGTATCTCGCTGTAGAGGCCACCACCGCAGTACAGCTACAGCCAGAGCACAGTAGCAGCGCAGCGAAAATACGAACCGAGAAAAGCACCGAACGAATGAGAGTGTGTATGGAGTGGTTTTGGATGAGGGTGATGGTGATGGTGCGGGGTAGCTGGGCTGAGAGGCAAACAGACGGCGGCGACGGCCGGCCGTTGTACGTGTCGACTGCTGTCGTACTATGTACGGGACTGTGTGTATGCCTGTATCTTTGTGTGTGCGACTGTATCTGTATCTACGCGAACAAACAGCCCACAGAGCTCACAGCACAGAGCAAGCATGAAATCAACGTTCCCCACTCGTTCGCCTGTAGGGTATACAAGGCAATGGGATATTGTGAACCTGAATGCGACAGACCAGACCTGGTCTCATATTGCCGGCCTGCCTGCCGGTTGGTGGTGCATTTGTTTGGAGAACTGCCGGCTGAATCGCTCATCGGATTAACCAGATTCCTTGTGCAACTTCAAATGATAAAACCGATCTAAAGTTGAATATAATAATAATGTTGAAATTTGAACACCATGAAGTTGTATCATCTCATACACATACCTTCCATTTATAAATAGTTTATAAATACATATCTGTCAGATATTTATCAAGATCTCTCTGCATAATAATATTCTTTACCGGTAATTTATCCAAATCGGCTATAGTCTTTTTCAATATTTTACCATGGGAAAACTTTACTCCTATTAAATCTTTTTAAGTTTAGAATCTAAATGATTCGATGAAGGAAGAAAGTTATAGATGAAGGAAGAAAGTTATAGATATACTAGGTCCGTATGTACATATATCGATTTACACTTCTTCAACAACAGAAACTTTTCTTAAATTATAAAATTGAGAGGACAATTGATCTGACACACTTTCATTGGGAATAGATCTCATTTCCAAGATCATTGACCTCTATCAAAACAACCATTTAAGGATTGCTTACATTTAGAAAATTCCTTTAACACAATTTCTAGATCCATTCATTTAGCATTGCTAATCTGTTGCTTTTGCTTTGGACGTCTATTTTTTTGGACAGTATAAATTTTTGCATGGGGCTTTGGCCCACAGTGCCAGTGGGTCGGTCGATTATTATGGTTGTTTGTCGTCTCATTTTAGCCTTGTCTGTATAGCAGCACACAGAGAGCCTGCCTTCCACTGGCGTAAAGCTAACGTTGATATCGCAGGGGGTGGGTAAGGGAGGGCAGTGTGGGATGCCATGGGGGATGTATGGGTTGGCTTTGGTGTTGGGTTCTGCTGGGTTCAGGCTGACTGTGCGACTCTGTCTCTGGCTTTGGCTCTGGCTCTGTCTCTCTTCCTGTGAGGAGGGGAGGTGAGGGATACGGTCGGTTCGCCTGCCGACGCTGCTACTGGCAGCGGGCTTTCGGTGGTGGCAATTGTCGGGCATAGCATAGACGAAACGAAGCGGATGATGGCAGCAGCGAATGGATGTTCGGCGAGGGGTGGCATGAGGTCCCATACGCCTGGAGAGAAGTATGCAAAAACGAACAGCCTAACGAGACCGAGCCATCCAGCCGGAGAGCAGGCGAACGCTTCATCGAAACGGGGACGCATTAGGCGTACATACATTTCCCAGGATGTGGATATAACGAGCCTGCCATGCGTTCGTATGTACTGCATGTACTGGAGTGTGTGCGACAGCGACAGAGAGTGTAGAAACAAAGTGCAAGTGTGTATTGGGGCAACAATCGGATCATCGAAACTTAAATGCTCTATAGGGACTAAAGATATCAAGCAGATATGATATCCCTAGATGTCTCTCATTTCCTCACATACCCTTTATACATACTATATAGCATATACGAATACTCATCCATTCCATTTACAATCGCTTGAATCCTTCAGTGATCTAATTTAGAGGATAAATTACTATATCTTCCAATCAGCTAATCGAAATGTATGCGCTTCGGATTCCATCTCCTTGTGGACTTTAGAGTGTAGACCACATCGGTCTAAGCTGGTTTGTTTTTCCTCAAAAATATCCTGTGCCTCTGCATGTCCTTTGTCGCATCCTCTTGCGTACCCAGCTTAGTTTCTGTTTTGCCTGGACCTGGAGCTGGTATGAATCTGGCACTGGGCTTCATTTTGCCTGCAAATGCATGGTTGCGTGCGAGTACGTCTACGTGTATGTGTGTGTGGATGGATGGGTCGAGTAGTTTGTGCCCTTCATGGAACTGGAGAACTTGCTTTGGTTGAGAGTGAATGCTGCAGCTTACAGGGACACACACAGGCACGGCACAGCTGTGAAGTAGTACTCACAGCAGGATGCAGGCACAGGCGGCACAGGCCACAGACTGTGGCCAGGGGCACTTGTTGTTGTCTGTTCCTTAACGTTGCATCTTTGCCGTTTGCCATTTGCCATTTGCCATTGGCGTCGTCTCTACTCGAATCAATATGCTTGCCATATGGATCCAATGTACTTGGTTTTATGCGTTTACTGTTATATTTTATTGGGTGTATTCCATAGCGTACATACATACATACATAGGTATATCATTTTATGGAGTCAATCTTTTGGGGCGCCTTTCCGTGCATCGTGACACAGACCTTGCTACTATTCAGCTCTTTCTGATCGCTTTGTTCTCCAGCTGGATATGATTTGGGTTTTATACTTTTTAAAACTCATCATAGTATTACGATAAGGTTCATGGCACTACGACCATCTACAATGCCAAAAGCTAACGCCTGTACCATCTTACTTATAATAGTTCCGTTCTGTTTCTGGTTGTGTCTCGCCTTTACCTTTATGTCGCCCATCCACCTTGTTCGGTCCCCCGAACAGCTGATGCTCAAGCTGATTCAGATTCTGATAGCAACGGTGATGATGTACATACATACATATGTATGTACATATGTATGGGGAGGTGTGGAAGAGTTGTGTGCTCGCTAAATATTGTGGATGGATGTGGACGAATGGTGTGGGTGGGGAGTAGTGTTGCCTTTGCTTCGCCGACTGGCCAGCCATTCCGCAGCAGCAGCCGTCGAATGTCCCCCCTTTTGGCTCCACGAAAACCCAATAGAGCCCGCCGCCCTCTCAAAGGCCAAGTTCAGTATCTTAAACACATTTCATGGGACCTATTGTTGTGCAGCATGTGGAGGCGGGAGCCGATGCTGATGCTGGATGCTGACGAGGCGCGATTTGCAACAAGAACAGCAAAAGCAACCAAAACACCAGGACTGCCTATGTGACCCAATTTCAAAGAGAGACGCAAAAGGAAAGTGAAGTCCCGATTTTAAGATGAGATGTGTGTGCGGTAGTGCCCATATGATTGTTGCAGATCGTTTGGGGTGTAGGAAAGGTCAGTGCTGCAGAGATGCAATCGCTGGAGGGATCGATCGTATCTGGTTATTGACAAAGACGCGCCAACGTAGGGTATACAAATGTTCGGCCTCACCTTTAGTGAATTCCAGTCTCTCTGGTAGGGTATACAAATTTTGCTAAAACCGCAAAAGATGATAAGCATGTGCTGGGCCATAAAATAACAGCT
Organism: Drosophila obscura; assembly: GCF_018151105.1. Taxonomy (NCBI): domain Eukaryota; kingdom Metazoa; phylum Arthropoda; class Insecta; order Diptera; family Drosophilidae; genus Drosophila; species Drosophila obscura. The sequence goes on along the minus strand of NW_024542774.1, from coordinate 6,232,305 downwards.
ACTACAAAAGCAGCAACAACAGCTATGCGTTTCGCAGTCAGCAGTTCGTTGTCGCCTTGTCGTCCGGTTTCCGAGTCTCAGTTTCTCTCTTTTTTGAGAATTTAATGAGCATATACAGAACGAACACACACAGACACACACTCAAACCCATAAACTGCATATGTGTGTGGTGTGTGTTGGGTGTATGTTGTATGTGATTCATGCTTGCTGAAGAATTACAAAAATCTATCATAAACATTGGAAAAACATAAAAACATTGTTTCAGCATGAATTTTGATTAAGTAAATGTACATTTTCTATTACATTCATCCGTGTAATTTAGACATGTATTTTACATTCATTTTACATAAGGCACCAACCACACACACACACACACACACACAGAGAGCGTGAAGCGAGAAAGAGATGGACGACCGCTGACTCTCTCTATATTTGCTGGCAGCGACGCCGACAGCGCAGCTGAGCTCTCATTATTATATGCTTTTGCTTTTTGTGCTGCTGCTGCTGTGCTGTCTGTCTCTGCTTTTGCTTTTGCTTTCTCCCACTTGATTTTTTTTTGCTTTTTCTGGCGTTGCTGTCTCCGCTTTTTCTGATTTTTGCCCCCGCAGCAGTAATCGCTCGTTAATAGGAACCAGTTAGCGCTGACATGGACGTGGAGCCGAAGAGTGGAGTCCGATTCCAGATTTCCGATTCTTTGGGTCCTCCATATATCGCCATTATCGCCCATCGCCCTTCCAAGAACTGTTTTTGTTTAGATTTCGTTGCAGCCTAATGTAAACAGCTGTTTATGAGAAGGGGGCTTCAAAAATGGAAAAAGTGCCGCAAGAATCGAATTGGTCGAACGAATTATTGAATTTTTGAATTTTATTCAATAAACAAAATAAAACTTCCAAAAGTTTACGGAATTGTATTCTGTAATAGAACTAATTGTAAAAAACCTTCAACGAAATCACAACCTAAGTAGTAAATGATATTTTAAGAGTTCTGTAGATAATGATCTAACGATCATTTCATTATTTTGATTAGGTAGTCGGATTAGTTAAAAATATTCATATCGCCCGCGTGTCCGGTGATCTTGCGACGCTCCATCGAGAGTATGTACTGGATCTTAGACTGCATGACCATGGCATTGGGGATTGGCATATTACGCAGCTGGGCAGCCACGCTCATACCAAAGCATGTGAACTCGTCTTCGCCACGGGTCTCGCTTCGGTCCGAATGTGAGGACGGCATCACGCTGACCTCTGGTACCTTTGGAAGAGACGGCGGTGGCGTCGGTGGATGATGTTCAATTGGCATGGTCACGGGAAGAACGGTGAACAGCGGCGGCGCTGTTGGCATAATGTCTGGCTCTGTGGTGACGATCTCCTCAGGCTCCAGCTTGACCCCTTCCTGCAGCTTAATGGGCTTCAGACGGTGGAGACGTACAGACAGTCGCTTTAGTTGCGGCGCTTCACAAGTTTCGTTATCGTGCTCGCTCTAACGGTAAAAGAAACAGATTTTGGGTTAGGATTGGCCTCTGCGGATCGAAAGATCTCGGGAGTCAATATCTATAAATGTACCGTGTCTACGAACTCCGCCAGAAACTTGTGCAGTGGTGCGAACCAGGGCATCTTGGGACGATAGCGTCTAGGGTTCGATTTGATCTTCTTGAGCTCCTGATGGTAGCCGGTTCTAAGATTCTTGATCTTCATCTTAACCCCCTGGATGGAAAGTTCGTTTTCCCCCCGATCAATATTGGCATTGATCCCGGCCAGGATCCGCCTGTAGGCTGCGTTCCTTGCCCCCCTCAGGTAGGGCCTCTTGTTCCACAAGCAAGGCTCCCGCCCGTAAAGTTCCACAAACTTGACGGTGCGCTCATCGGTGAATCGGAAGGGCAGTCCGCTGCTCATCTCTCTGTGGTTTCACTGTACGCGTCGTACCAGCGAGCACAAAAGCACAAAGCAAACTTGATAACCTCTCTGTCGAAGCGCACTCTGCGAACTGATACAGCTTTTGTCAATATTTCTCGCTCTCTCTCTCTCTCTCTCTTGCCTTTCGCTCTCGCGAGTCAAGTTTCGTGCTCCGTGCTAGCTTGCTTCTTCGGTTAGGAATGCTGCGCTTTAAAATAAAGCAAATTTAATTCACGTGAGGTTCAAAAATGATATTGATCACATGTTTTAAGCTGTTATTCGATAGCACCAAAGTGCTTGATTATTTTGAACATATTTTGTTAAATATCAAAGCATATAAAATACGTTTAACGAAGCTGTTGAATTGCTTTGCTTTTCTGCTTTTTGTAGCCGCTGACATTGCTGTCGCTGCGAGAGAGAGGAGAGCATGCGCAAGGAGAAAGGAAGCTCTCTCAGAAGACGTCACTGCTGTTGCGGTTTCGGCATCTCCACTGCACCGTTCACATATTGCATGTACATATGTTCCTATGTGTGTGTGCGTGTGTGTGTAACAATGGACTTTTATCGAAAATTTGTCTGTCTTAAAAAACTTTAGAGAACTACTAAAACTTATGCATTCCTTTTTCATCTCTTATAAGAAAGAGATCGCTGATGTGCGTATAACAGAGGAATAACAGTAGCGGCAAAATGTTAACAGTTGTATATTTTGCAAGAAAATTTTATTTGCCGCATTCTATTGAATTTATATGCTATTTTTTCGAACCCAAGCCAGCTGCGTACACAATTTTCCCCTAATTTGACGTCATGCAATCTGGGTGTATCGGAATGCAGTCGACCATCCTTCCATCCCATCTTATTCCATGCTTTGCCAGGTACATGCATACATACATATGTACATGTTTTCTTCCCTTGCCACGACCTATTCCATCCCGATCCCGACAGCGGACCCCCGACTATTGTGAACTTTCAACAGCGCGTGACATCGTTATCCTTTGTGCGCGAGGGACACACAAGGAATAACTGCGGCGACAGTTTCAGCATCCATTTTCCTTCTTATCTTTTGTTGCGCCTTCTTTATGTTCTTTATGATTTTATGGTGGGAAAATGCCTCACAGCATCTGCGGATGGCCTGGCAGCCGAAATCTGGAATCAGCCATTGCAGTTGTAAATGGTTAAATTGATAGCTAAACTGATTTTTCCGATACATATATCTGTAGTCGATCGAGAGCCTCTACGATCTAGATTTGAAGCCCCTCAAAACTGTTGAAGAGTTGTTCTGTCTTACTTCAAGCTGGCTGCTATGACACCAAAATATAAGAAATTAAAGTACATAGTATAGCTGAGTTTTTAAGAAATCAAGAAACTTCATAAATTTAGAGTCCCTCCAGTAATTATGTTGCAGTGTTCCGGAAAGCGGTGCATACATAGGTACACAGTTCTAAATTCTATAAAAATTTTCAACCATTCTCTTGTTCAGTTAAAAATTTCCATATCTTTTTATGTATTTTTTCAATTTTCTATATTGAATACTGCATATAAATTTTTGGCGCCATTTTTAAAAAGCGACCCTCGGCCGTACGTCAACTGTGTGTGTACCAGAGAGAGCGAGCAAAGCGATTCTATATGTATGGGACGACGACTCATCCAAAGTGCTGGGTGTATGTGTGAAGAAAATAATTGAGAATTGCTATAATTTTGGCATAAAATGATGCGAAAAATGCTTTCTGCCTTGCATATTCACTGGGATTTGCGATATTACGTCTATTATCGCATCCATCGCGTTTTATTTGTTTTTACATTGCCATTTATCATGTTCCCTTTTGCGTTTGAAATTCTCCACTGCGCTCTCACCAACACAAACGTACACGCACATGCTGCCGCCGAGCAAACGTCGCAGCACACGTCGCTGCCGACGTCGCTGCCAGTCGGCACATTTCCTACCTACTCGTTTTCCTTCCAACGACAGACGCTAGAGCCCGTACAGTTTAATTTGCGCAACACACGAATAAGGTTGGTGGAACTCCTGCAATTGTGCATAAAAATATATTTATGAGAGGAAACAGTGCAATAGTTGATAATAGAGAAAAACAATACATAGAGTTTTGCCTCATGTGAAGAAGTGTACTTTGGCTGACATTTGTCTTAACCCTGAAGCAACGCTAGTGAGAATTTTAAAGTGGGTGCAGAAAAAAAACTGAAAAGAAACGCCGTCTCAGGCCGACGCTGTACCACGCCACAGAAAAAAGAGTCGTGAACGAGAGAAAGCGTTGCCATTTTGCCTTCAGACTGGTGGCGAGTCCAAAATGGCTACCGTTGAAATTTGTTCAGAAATGTGTTTTTCTTATGTGTTATTCCTATTGGAAACTTTGTCGAATTGTTTATTAGAAGAACGCCACGCTGGTGAAATGCGCGCCTTTTCCATATTTCATGCATTTTCCTTTTGTTTTTACTCGGCATTTAGCGTTTCTCTTTTCATTCGCCGGTTCCAGAGAGTGCGAGAGCGGGAGAGCAGCAGCACAAAAAAGAGAGCAACGCGTTTCTCTCTCGCAATGTCTGATTTCATTGCAAATACATTTGTTTGTTTTGTTTTTCCCAACAAATTCTACATATGTATATTCAATAGTTTCAAAAGTTTTCAAGAGTTTTAAAACGTTGTCCCTATTTAAAACGAATTTTTTTTTGTATTTCAACGCCGTCACAGACGGCGACGCGACAGACGCCATCCGCTCTCTCTCTCAGACCATCTGCCGCCGCTTATATTTTTGCACCTCTGTCAGCGTCTGCGTCGACTGAAGCAGCGCCTGTACGTGTGTGCTGTGCCGCCTTCGCCCTGACTAGCACGACTCAACCTCGTTCAGTTCGATAGAGGTTGGTAAGCGCTTTAAACGCTTTGTCTGAAGAAAAAGTATAAAATAAATTAAAGAGAAATATATCAATAGTTTCGGTTTAACTATACCCCCAGTGCTTGATACAGTTGTGAATTTGAATATGGCTATACTGCCTGAAATAGCAGAGACCTCAAGAGACTAGCTTTTCAGTCAATTTTCTGTTTTATAATTGCTCTCTGCCTAATGTTAATACTCAATAGAGTTCCGTTTACGGTTTGCCAGTCAGTTTTGTGGCTCTTTTCATAGCAAAAATGTGTATTTTCATAAAAAAATGTATCACACTTTGTCCAGTTTTTCCCATTGCCAATCTCTTCGTTGCGTTGCTTTGGAGAGCCTGTACCGGGCCCCTCGCTGTGGCTATGGCATACAGAAAAAGCCAAGTGTTGCCATTCCGTTCCGTTTTGTACTCGCTGCTTCGCAGACTGCTCTTTGGCTATCTTTGCGGGGGGAAAATAAAATCAAGTGTCTGAAAATGGCATAGGTTTGGAAACGTCTTTGATGTTGTAAAACTTCAATTAATATTCGTATTAATTATTAAGTGGCGCGCGCGCTGGTACAGAAACACGCGAGAAGCAGCAAGAGCGCGCGCGCGCATTTTTTCTCAGCGTCAATGTTGACGCGGGCAGAAGCAGCAGCAGCAGCAGTATTGCCGTCTCTTTTGGGTCGCCATTGCTAGGGTCGTCTCTCCGTGCTGGTGGTGGCTTCGCTCTCTGCTCTCGCCTCAGCTAGCGTTTCGGTTGAGGAACATGGCGCGCGCTTCTAAAAAATGTGCTGTTCAAAAAAACATTTAAAATTTAATTTTTTTTGCAGTAATACTTCCTTTTATTTGTTTTATATACTAACTTCTCTTTCTCTTCTTTTCAGCTTGAAGCAAGCATAAAATAGTTGTATTACTTCTTTATAAATAGTAACAGACAAATCACAAAATTATTATGGCCGATAAACCAAAACGCCCTCTTTCTGCCTACATGCTGTGGCTGAACAGTGCCCGCGAGGGCATCAAGCGCGAGACTCCCGGCATCAAGGTCACCGAGGTGGCCAAGCGCGGAGGAGAATTATGGAGAGCCATGAAGGACAAGTCGGTGAGTACACGGAAAGCGGAAAGATCCCCTAAGAATCGGTTATAATTCATTCTTCTTTGATCTCTGCAGGAATGGGAGGCAAAGGCTGCCAAGGCTAAGGATGATTACGATCGTGCCGTCAAGGAGTTTGAGGCTAATGGTGGTAGTAATTCCGCCAATGGCAATGCCAAGAAACGCTCCAAGCCCGCGAAAAAACCCGCAAAGAAGACCAAGAAGGACGACTCTGACGATGATGATGATGATGAGAGCGAGTAGGATGGATCTTTCAAGGACCATCTTGCATTCACCATCAGTTATCCATCACCAGTCATACAACAAAACACTACAACATCAGTGGATCGAAGATTTTACCTGCAAAACGAACACCACACACGATATATGCAGTCCCCTTCACCAATCTTATAATAGAGCAAACACACACAAAAATCGATAGATCATCCATCAGAAAAGTAACACCAAAACTGCATGAGCTGTTCGTGTTGCCAGAAACGGCAGGAGGAGAGCCAATCCAACCACAAAAAATAAGAAAAATTGTATTTATACATATGAATTTAAGTCTTAGTAGTCGTTTCTTTTATAATGCCCTATACACACCAAGAGAGATAGACACAATCCACAAACAAAAGTTGAACGAAAAAAGTACAGAGGGATCAACAGCATGTAAAAATGTGTGTTTTCCTCTAGCGATCTCTTCTGCGGCGAGGAGATGGAACTTATCTTGCGTATAAAAATTGTAAAGTAAACGATAAAATAATTCCATTAAAAATAAAAACATGAAAACAAGTTCTCCCGGTGGATGTTTTCGATTAGATGTAGCGTTGTACAAATGCAGGGCCTCCAGAGAGTAAGATTAGCGATCCACATTACACACACAAACAACACAACACCGCAAATGAAACAAACGAAATATCGCTCAGGTCTTTTCGTCATTTCGTAATTGCATTAAACTTTAATAATGTTTAAACGTCTTGTTATGTAAAAAAGATGTGTAGCCGAAGAAGCAGAAGGTAGAGGATGAGTTTTGGAGAGAAAGCAGATGTAATTGCATTTAATCGGTAGATTTAATTGATAATTATACATATAATTTAATGAGAAACCCACAAAATAAAGCGAAAAATACATTTTTTAAATGCGTTAAATATGGGTTCCTTTCCCGAGAGTGTTTATTATTTTTGGGCTGGCTGGGTCTTGCCTTTCACGTTTTCCCCCATCAATGAAACACGAGTATATTGTTTGTTTTTAACCTCTTCTTTATTTTTAATATCAATACGAATTCAATGGATTTGCTCCGTTTGTTGCTTTATGCAAAAATCATCATTCCAACGATTCATGTGGGATTTAGTTCTATATATTTATCTATATATTATCGTATGGGTTAGCACCCCAAATACCTTTACGAGTTCTTGTTTTCACTTTGGGATTATCAATGGTTAACAAATCTAAAACACAACACAACCCTACAAAACAATATCTATCGATTCGGTGCAATGGATGATGGTGTTGGGTTTGGTGTGGTTCGATTATGGGTGAAACATACAATGATTAAAGCTTAAATTTATCTTGTATATTGGGTTGGGCGGGTACTCTCCTATCCTTAAATTGTTCCAGATCTTGGCAATTAAGTTAACGAGTCCTTTGTTTTTTTTTTTTTTTTTATCAGTTTTCCACGTTGGACAAACAGAGAAGGTGTTGCGCTTATTTTATTACAGAGCTTAATCTACGAATTATGGCCAACAAAAAAACAAAGTCTCTCTCAGAGCCAATCCACAAAAAATGAAATGAAAATGGGTATGAAACGAAAGAAGCTGTTTCAAGGGGTGTCCAGTAGGTGAGTCTGTGCCATTATCCACATTTTCCTTGTGGACCGAAGCACCATACGGAGAGCGGCATTTAAGCCCTGCCCCCGTCTTTTCCATCTAATTGCGATTCAGCCAGAATATTGTCTTCAGCACAAAGTAGGCCAGGCCCAGGCAATAGACGATCTTCTCCCGCTGCATGCGCTGCTCGTTGTTGATCTCAATGTTGAGCACGCGGCGATTCAGCTTGGCCAGCTGGCGGCGCAGATACAAGATCTCCTCGTGGGGCGTCAGTTCGCCCATTGGCGTGCCCTCGCGTTGGGCCAGCATCGAGGCATCCAGATTGTTGTGCTGCTGCTGCTGCAGGTTCAGCTGAGAACGCTTGCTGGCACTGCCCGTGGTTAGCTATGAGAAGAGAAGAATTCGAGCATTAAAGCAGTTTATCACTTGGCCAGACTTCAGCATGACTCCAGCGTTACCCACAGATATGTTTTGATACACCATTTGAAATCGGAAATTAAAAAATATATAAGATTCAGTGTGTTGCCTCTGCTCAACAGACAGTGTCCAGTGACAGTTTTGGGTCTAGCATCACAAAAAACTAACGAAAATTTTCTGTTAAACAAAATTTGTGTAGTAAACCACATTTTTGGTCTCTACAATGTCACATCAGCCCTTTCCCCACGCCGACGATGAGGAGGAGCCGCCCAAGTTGGAGCCCATCATCAGTGCGATGAAATGCGAGCAGACCGGACACATTATGGAGGCCATCCTGTTGTACGAGGAGAGCATCTACAAGCTGAATCAGATGTGCGATGCAGAGCCCAACAAAAGGCAGCTGTGCACCAAGTACATGAAGATATACGAGGCCCGGGCCAAGCAGCTCAGGGAGCAGGTGAAGAGCCACTTGCAAAGCAGTCGAGTACTGGACCACATCAACATCGAGCGGGATTCGCGCGGCAAGAGCTATCAGCGACTGTTCGGTGCCTATCTGGACGACAATGTCAAGGAGGCGCACATCAATGAGCCGCATCTGACGGACCAGAATCACATTCGAAACCTACTGAACTTCCTGGAAGTTCTGGTCAAGAACTGTCGCTATCTGAAGTACATTCGTCTCACCACCCGTCCAGATCCCGTTGTGCCCAGGAACCAGCAGATCATCCTAGAACAGATACGCTCCGATCTGGCCACCGGCAACATTCAGCTGCACTACCAAATGGACGACACGCTTCACGACCGCAAAATCGTGCTCAGCTCGGGGGTGGTGATCAAGATTGGTCGCGGTCTGCACTACTTTGAGGCCAGTGACAATAGCTACACCCTGGGCTTGTGCGACTTCGATTTTCGCAAGTGCCAGGCCACCGAGGTGGACATCTGGAAGTGTCGGGCCTTTGCCAAGAAGCCGAAGGTCCCGGGCGAGCCACAGATTGAAGAGGAAGAGGCGCGCGCCGAATCGGTGCCCAACGGCTACTCCAGTGACTAGGGAGAGGGCTACTTATCAACCGAAATAGCACTAAAAATCAATAAAAGCAGCAGTTGTTAATCTCTAGCAAGGCAGACGACCTGTGTGTTGAGCGGGGCGGACTATTACCAAAGGCGTCGATCGCATTTCGTCACGGCTGGCTGCATGTGTTTGCTGATAAGTCGAGTGGCTTAACCCCAATTGCTTACCTGCGAATCGGACTCCACGGAGTTGGCATCGTTGGTGTGGAAGCCCATGCGGGCTGTGCCATTGGCACGCACGTATTGCGTGGCATTCCCTTGCTCGTCCTCGTCATAGTCCTGATCCTGGCCATACACGTGATGTCCGTTGGCCCTGATGGGGGAACTCTCCTCGGAGGCCGACGGGAAGTGATGGTCGGTGAGTGTGATGACGCGCGGCGGTGTCTGGACGCGTGCATAGCTCGCCGAGGGATTCTTGGGTAGAATGGAGTTCTCCAGCTGAATCTCGCGCGGTGCCGAGCGCGTCTCCAGATGCTGATTGTGCCCCAGCACAACAATCCGGTCGGGCACATTCATGTCGATCTTGTCGTGATAGTTCCAAGAGCTGATGAACTGATTCCCGTTCTGGTTGGACAGCAACAGATCCTCGTCAGAGTACTCGCCCGTGGCCTTGATGCGCTTGGGTACGCGCATTTTGTCGTTGATTTCGTGCGCGAATTTTGCCTCGTTATAGAGATCGTCGTCCAGGCCATTGAACATGGGTGTGGGCGATTGGGGAGTCGCCATTGTGCTTCGTTCCTGTTTCTTTTCCTTCCGGCGGGGTCACTCGGGGTCTGGTCTGGGCCTCCTCTTTTTGCGGATTAACAGCAATCGATGTTTTTTTTTTGATGATGAGTTTTGAGGAGGCGGTGAGAGAGACGTTTTCAAAACAAATTAGGACACGGAATTTTGGTTGTGCAACATTTTGCACTGCGACTCGGTGCTCCTTCTATCTTGTGTGTGTGTGTCTACTTACAATTTTTCTCGAATGACAGGAAAATGTCCGCAAATTCCGTATTAATTTAAAATTTTTTCCTGTCTTTTGTTATGTGTGGGAGGGTGGCCAGAACCTTCTGAAAAATACCGAAAATGATTGGAACAGTGCTGTTATGGAGTGTTCTCGAGCTGTTAGTATCCGTACTATTCGATAGACTTGATAAATATTTGGCGCGTATTCGAATTATATACTGATATAGCCTAGAATGATATTCAATTGACGAAGTTATGCCCTAAATTAAAGATTAAAAATGGACATGCTACGAACTGATTTTAATTGAACTAGTTTATGTGCAATGAACGCGTTGAAAAATATTCGATTGTCAAATCCACATTCGGCGCTGTTAAGCGCACTCGTTTACCAACACTACAATATACCAGAACACCAAAAATACCAAAGCGAGTTGGCCGCGCTCTTTTATAACTAAATTTCCACAACCTTCGGCTCTCAACTCGTGGTGGGTTTTCAAAATTTGCTCTCTTTTCAGAGGTGAAGAGAGCGTTTTCGTGGTGACTTACCCCTCATTTTCGTGGTGTGAGAAACATGTATCTTACGGGAACGAATTGGATAAAATTATTTGTTCAGGGCTGAGAGGGCCAACTATCAAGTAATATTAAACTGAATATCAAAATTGACGAATTTCATATCACAAAATATCATGGTATGGCAGCCCGCAGCAACTACGAATTGCACGAGTCTGGCAACGCCACAAAACGACGGCACATTCGTTTTATGTTGTTTTTTTTGTACCTTAATATGTATATAATGCAATAAAAAGGACTTCTGAAAATTGCCAATCCTGAACAAAATTATGTATCTATTGGATAAAATTATTTGTTTAGGGCTGATAGGGCCAACTAGCTAGTAATATTAAACGGAATATCAAATTCGAGGAATATCAACGTTGAATGTTTTGAAAAAAACAATCGATACTATCGTGATAGTATCAGGCTCAAGTAATTATTATTAAAAAACCATTGAAACTTTTTAGGAACTTGTCCATTGTAAAAATTAAATGCCACCTGTCGATTTGTCTACAAATGTGTTTCGTATTTTATAGCAGCCAATCCAAATATATCAAAAGCGCAACGACTGTAGCTCGATACTATCATGATAGTTGCAAAACCGTCGATAGTAGAGGCTAGCAGTAAAATATCGATACTACCGATAGTGCCCTCGATGGTTTGACACCTCTATTCGGCAGACGCGCGTCTTTTTTTTCGAGTGGGTTTTGCAGCATTCTAAGTGAACGTACCCCTAAATCAATTACAAATTCAAGAAAAAAGTAAGTTTATCACCTTTTGGAAGGTTAGAAGCAGGACCATCAGTGCGTGTATGAAAATTCGAACGACAAAGATAACTTGGAGCCTTTGCACTGCTCTGCCGCTGTTGCCGGGTACAGTCGCTCAGAGATGAAACTTGCGTTCAGCGCGCGAAACTGCAGACACAAATAAATAGTTTTCTCCGCCCTCTGCGGCCGTTTGTGTGTGTGATAACTATAAATAAAATATAGCGCTCGCCTTTATACATATTTTAATGCATACACAAATATCCTCACTTTGTTACAGCACGTTTTTGAGCAGACATCATAGAAATCTGACATGGAGCGACGCCTGAGACGCCCGCGTCGCGATGAGACTGCAGCAGCCCCTCTCGCCACCACACAGCCCAGCCTTTTGCCCGTTACCAGGCGGGCTGGCTCACTGGCAGCTGCAGCCGCTAGTGGCCCGGCGACACGGACACGTGTCTCGCCCTCGCGCAACAAGGCCGTCCAACCGGCCCCAGAAGTGGACGTGGGTCCGCGCACAAGGCGCTCCAGCCGTCCTCGCTCCTCGATCGGACCGATAACTTCATCTCTGCCCGTCAAGACGTCGGTTAAAGCGCCAACACCCATCAGAGAGGTCCCTGAGGTGAGTGAAAATCCATTTTCTTAGCCAATAAAGTCGCTATCGAGGGTGGTGTGGGCCCTTATCTGTGCGAGGGTCAGCCCTGCTTGGAATTCTGAGAATTATCAGTAAAAGAATGTTCTGCTTTAGCTTCGATAAGCGATGTAATCCATGAGAACCCTTACTCACGGCCCAATCCATTGCAGGTATCAACGCCTGTGCGGCAAGCGACCAGCAATTTGCCCATGACCCTCACCACCAACACCACCAGCCGGGCACCCAACAAATCCTTCAACACCAGCTCCGTGAATAGCAGCGCGGTGAACACATACAGCAGCAGCAGCACAGTCACTGAACACATTGAGATACGCACCGAAGGCGAGGGCCAAGTGGACATCGATGCTATACGCAAACGGCTCACAGAGAGATTAAGGCGATCCGTGTCGAAGACCTTTTCGAATTTGGGCGGAACCAAAGCGACCAACACGGAGGATGGCGGCAGTCGCTACAGTAGAAGTTTGTCGCGATCGGTGTACGAGGATGAAAAGTCGTCGAAGCGAAGCTACTCAACGGGCGAGGAGGACCTGTACGAGGAGGATGAACTGGAGGAGGATGAGTTCCGCAGCTTCAATGCCACACTTCAGTCGTCCAATCTGGGCGAGACCTCGTGTCGCCAGATGAAGTCTCCTGAGGAGTTTGGCGGCAGGCTGGGAGCCTTCCTTCTGTTGCTTTTGGTGCCCTTTTGTGTCTACTATCTCACCTGGAGCTGCGCGGTGCGCAACAGTTGCCAATTCAAGAATGTGAATCTAGCGGTTCTGTTCGACTGGAAATATCTGGCAAGCCAGGTGTTCCAAATCCGAGTGGTGGGATCCTTTGTGGCATACCAAGTGGCTGTTTTCCTGCTGGTGGCCCTGCTGCCAGGACGCCGCGTACATCTCACCCGGGAAACCTACACATTCAACTCTTTAGCCGTGGCTATGGTTTTGATCGTCGCCGGTGGCTATGCCGAGTATAAGAAGTATGCCGTCGTCAGCTATATATTGCGCCACTATCTGCGCTTCTGCATCTTTGGGATTGTGAGTGCTTTCGTTGCGGCTGCTTGGAGCTATTGGCGCGTGGACACCGCCAAGTACAATGTGCTCAGGCACAATGTGTCGAACGAATACGGCCGCACCGGGAGCTTTGTGGTGGATTTTGCCCTCGGCAGGCAGCTGAACCCCAAGTGGATGGGAGAAGTGGACTGGAAGCAATTCTACTATCGTCTCTCCTTGATTAGCACCCTTCTGTATGCGACATGCTACATCTACCAGACCCTGCAGTGGCCCAAGCCACATCCGATGTCGGACGGAATAACCCTGGCGCGCTATTACATAAAAAATACCCACTACGATCCGGGAACATTGCTCTCGGCTAGCTGCCTGTTGCTCTACGTACTCGACGCGATTGTCTTCGAGCATCATATGAGTTCGTCCTTCGAGCTGCAGTACGAGGGCTACGGTGCTCTCCTGCTGCTGCGCTATGCGGCCACTCCCTACCTGTTGACCGCCGTGACAAAATACTTCTACGATCAGCGTGTGCCCATTACCTGCTGGTATGCCCCCATCGGAGTGGTCTCCCTGCTGTTGCTCGGCCTCTGTGTGAAGCGCTTCAGCAGTGCCTACAAGTACAAGTACAGGCTCAACCCGCAGAACTCCATCTTTGCCAATATCGAGACGATTCACACCTTCCAGGGCAATCGCATCCTGCTGACCGGCCTCTGGGGTCATGTGCGTCAGCCCAACTACTTGGGCGACATCATTGCATTGGTGGCTCTGGCAACACCAATGGCGCTGCGACTGGCCTGGCCCCCAGTGCTGGGGCTGGGACTGCTCGTCCTGGTGCTGCTGCATCGCACCACGCGCTCGAATGCCCGCAACCATGCGCGCTATCACTCCGCATGGAATCGCTACTGCGCCCGGGTGCGGTACTCCATTCTGCCGAAGGTCTTCTAAGAGATCACACATAATATAGTTTATTTTCAGTTTGTTTTTTTAATTTCTGTAATCATTTCGTTTTTAGTTCAGTTTACCCTTTTGTGTTTCGAATTGTATATATCAATACTCGTGTATCCATTACTGACAACACCATCATCTCTCATTGATTTTAGTACAAAATTTGATTTTTAGTCTCACCAACGCACAACCAACGGACATTTAACAACAACTACTTTTAATCTACACTTAATTAAGCTCAGTTAAACCCACATAGTTGTGGCTATAGGAACATCTGTCTGTATGATAGGCTATACGCTTAAGATTTAGACACCATAAATATTGATTACTCTCTGTATAATACATACTTACAGATATAGGAATTACTTTATATATTTAAATATCAATTAAATAAATGCTTAGTTTCTATACTATAAAGAAACGCAGAAGAAAGGGTGTAATTACTGTATATCTGAATGAAATCCCAAGGATATTTTTCCAAAAAAGGGAAAAAGGGATTATTAGAAATATCTGGATAATGGATAGGAGAATGTAAATAGGAGACTAAAGTGGAAATCGATCGTGTAGGATGTTCAGAGTTATAGCTGTTAAATCAAATGAATTTTTAGCATATGAGTGAGTCGGATTGTAAATCCCTAAATAATCCGAAACTATTTTTGAAGAGTTTTTGTGGGCGATTAAAAGTCTAGTTTTGTTGCAGAATTTTTATGTCTTTAAGGTCAAGTCCGCCCTTAACTTGATTTCAAGTTGAATCCAAATATAAAATATGATGGAGCATATTTCATGCCTTTTGCCACAAACTGTGGTTGATGATGATGATGAATGCCAGCCAACGAATAAAAGAAGTAATTTTGTGTAAAAATGCCCCTGCTACACTCGGTGCCCGATTCCTTACCATGCCCCTCACCGCACAAAGTTCTGTGGTGTGGGCGTGCCCCAAAGCCGTTACAACTGTTAATGACATTTACGAATGTTTGCGAGAGACCAAACTTGCTGGAAGCACACCGTCTCTCCCTTCCATCCGTCCAGCCACCACACACATAATGCCAAAATAATGACGAAGTCTGGCTTGCACCTCCGTCCCCCCAATGCCAACCAGCTTCGGCATGATTCCCCGCTCTGCCGTGGAATAGAAAAATGACGCGGAAACTGTCAAAAAAGAAAGCAACAGAAAATATAGAAAGAGGCAGGGAAACCCCAGCGCCGGGCCGACATTTGCGGTTTGCTATACAAATGACCGACCACTGCCGCTGCCGACTGTCCCGCCCACTTGACGAAAATTATACAATAATGGCGTCAACATTAGCAAATTGTGGAGCTAGCTTGTTGGGGCCAGTCGCCATTCGGGAAGGAAAACAGCTCCCTACTCCCCATTCGGTAGGTTGTCCTTTAATGAGCGTTTAAATTGGCGGATCCTGGTCCTGCTACTGCTACTGTGCCTGGCGTGGCATTTTGCTTTATTTGATTGATTGACCCTTGGCGGGGGTTGCGAGGAATAAAGCGCATAAATGATTTCGACAAGTATGCAAATTTAACAATTTAACCCAAAAGTCATGGGAGTATATATGTACATATTGAAAATCTATGGTTTTGGCTGTAAAACTTTCTCACATGATTTTGGAAGGTGTTAAGTATCGAAGGTGGATATACTTCCTCAGAGATCTTGTCACTTATTAACTCAATACAATAATCCTTCAAGATAGCCTCTCACGAGTCACCGATTGTATTAAATAACTATTTTGCTTCTATTAAAATATTGTTTCCACTGGAACTGGAATTGAGCCTGGAATTAAGCTTGCTTAAAAACTTTAGCAAGAGAAAAACATGCAAAAGAGAAGAGAAAAAGTCAACTCTCTCACATAGTTACACACACACACACACACACACACACACAACCACATACTCTCGCATAAATCACGCCTTTTGTCAGCATCAGATAACGTTTGGCATAAATTTAGTTTTAATTGACTTAATGCTTGTACTTTTATCAAATAATTAATTACAAAGCAGAGTGTAGGCAACACCCAACTGTCACAGAGAGGAAGAGAGAGGCCAGTCGAGACAGTTTAAGGAGCTTCGTGTGGGAGCAAAGTTGGGTCAAGCAGGGATCTCCCGTTCCCGTTTCATTTACCCATTCTGTGGGCGGCAGGCACTCTGCCGTCTCTGCTGTGAGTTGGCGAACCACTTGGATAGCAACTGCAGTGTTTGCTTTGCGTGGGCAACCACTCGCTTTCAATTATCTACGTAGTTTTCTATAAATTTTCTTGGTGCGCAGCGGACGTTGTCAATGCATTTTGTTGGTCTGTAATTGCCCCTTGTCAACAAGTTGGGGAACAACCAGTCCAGAGATCGATATCGTGGTCGTTTGCCACAATTTTTGTTCTGTTGGCAGAGCAATAAAACTGTTATTGAATGTAATTAGCTTTGTAATGGGGTTATTTATGTATGCCACTGCTTGTTTATGTAGTGCACTGCACTGCAGTTTGTCAACGCTCTATTTTGATTGATTGATTGATTGATGGATGGATGGATGTACTTTGTAGAGAGTGAATGGAATGGAATTTGAAAATTGAAACTAGAAAGTTTAATTGGAGTTTTCTTGAGAGGGTTTCAAGAACTCCGCTAACCTTGAACCAACTTCAATGGCAAATCTGTTGAAAAATGAGCAGAATGAATATTATCCATTCAAGGACCTAACCACCCATCACTGGGGCCCACTGACTCTCCATTTCCAACTTAGGAAGGGACCTTGAAAAAAACTGTCAAGCAGAAAGCTCTTGACAAGTTGTGTCAGCCAACAATGGGACACGTCGCCTTTGTTCGCCAGTGTCAGGACCTGCACATTCATCTTCATCAGGAAGCGGGCTAAGTTTGCATTTAAATTGGTAATTAACACAGAATGAAAGCGAAAGCCAGAAGGAATAAAAAATGCGATACGAAATAAACAGGAATACAAAAGAACTAAGCGAAGGAGTGTAGAAACAGAGAAACGGAAACAATCAACTAACCAAAAGATAACAAATGTGGGGCAGTTACACACACACACACACACACACACACATTGAAGAAATGGTAAGGCCAAAGGGCAGGATATAATTTTCGATTGCAAAATTGATTGTCAAAGCGAGAGCGTAATGGCTACACTGAAAGAAATGGGAAAGCAACCATACAAATATGAGCATATGTACATACATATATGTATATATTTAATTTCAAAGTTGAGTTTAAGTTAATGTTCCAAATGTTTATACAATTAGGATGGTCAGATCCAGAATCCAGAATTAATTCCCAGTGTAAATGTCTGTAAAATCTCACCCAATGTAATAATCCCGTTGCTTTTGCCAGCTGCACTTGCTGCTGCTGCTGCTTCTGCTTCTGCTGATTCTTCTGCTTCTGCGACGTTATCATTTCATTAAATCAGAAAAAGGGAACAAAACAATAAAACGGTACAACAACAGAGGGAGCGAACGATTGCCAAAAGACAAAGCGACAAAATCGTTCCGTTTCGGCTCCCCTCCCCTCCCACGAACACGACTCTCGCTCCACCATTGAGCGCTGCCAATTGAATGTAAATGAGAGAGTGGGTAGTGGGTGGGTGCTGTCAGACAAACGGAGAGGAATGAATTGGGAGTGGACAGGGCAGAGGTAGTGGTAGAGGTAGCGGCAGAAGCTGACTTTTGTTGAGCAGGTCATCAGTGACAATCAAGGAACCTGACGACTGACGACTTACTCGACGGAAATTGTGAATGGAGAAATTGATCAGTTATTAGCCAACAATAGGGAATGGGGAGTACCCATTGTCAGGTGCCCTGTAATTTATTAGTCATCCATCCAGTAAGGGTAACAGACAGTGAGAACTATTTGATTGGGTAATTACTCCCATGATACATGAGTGAATAACGGAGATTTAAACTTCTTTATGTGGCTATGTGGTAATTATCTCCAGTGATGTCGGTTCTGTTAATCGAAAGTATTATTGAATATCGATCTGGGTGTTAGCAGACCCCCCAAAACAACAACAACATCCAATCTAACCAAAATTAAGTTTACCACACAGGAAAAAGTCCCTGGCATGCATATCCTGGAACAGCAATTAGTAAAATTTCTTGCCCAGAACCAGAGCAAAGCATACCCGACCAAAACCCATTACCTGCTCGACTTGGCCATAACCGTAACGTAGAAT
Source organism: Drosophila obscura (assembly GCF_018151105.1). Lineage (NCBI taxonomy): Eukaryota > Metazoa > Arthropoda > Insecta > Diptera > Drosophilidae > Drosophila > Drosophila obscura. Next base: position 6,214,105 of record NW_024542774.1, on the reverse strand, counting down.
TGGATTGTGGGAAGGTGAAGGGGGAGGTGAAGGTGGAACGGGGGACATAGTGTGGAATGAGTAAAAAAAAAAAAAAAAGAATGAGCCCAGGGAAAACAAACTTAATTGTCTGCACAGTTTTATTTACTCCGTCTAGAGACGGACAGGACTTACCATGTCCCTGTCCTGCCGGAGACAGATAGATACGCCCCATAGAGGAGATGAGATGAGGCTGCGTCTGCTTGTAATTACTGTGCTACGACGAGTACTGGAAGCTGGTCCTTCGCCTCCTGCACCCACTCAACGAACATGACCAAGACTGGCCAAACAATAGGCCTCTGTCTCTGGCTCTGGCTCTGGCTCTGACTCTGAGCTCTGAACACTGGACACTCTGAGCACGGGGCTGTGGCTTCAACATGCACGGCTCGTTGCATGGATAAGTGATGCAAAGCCCCCTCCCTGCCTTGCCATCCATTCTGACCCTTGGTCTTGTTTAATGCCAACACAATAAACTTGGGCAAAAGGTTGCTGTCGATGCTGCTGTTGCTGTTGCTGCTGCTCTGAGGGCATCTGAGGGGCTGGGATTCCGGTCTATGGTTGGCCAAGCACCGAGTACAAGTCTGTGGTCATGTAGTAGGTGTTGTTATCATATTTGCATCGTCCTGACCCTGGTACTGGGTCTGGTCCTGTCCCCCGTACCTGCCCCCCACCTTCCGCCTGCCAATAACTCAATCACTGACGCACTGCAGTTGCCCGGGACCCATTCATCATCGGCAGACAAAATATTAATCGCTCCTGCCCTTGCACTTGCACTTGCACGTGGCTAAATTGGATTCGAGCGCGATTATGTCACGGCAGTTAAGGTTACAATTTATAATTGTCAAACGTACGAGCGATGTGCGCATATATGGGGCTATGCGGATGCATGCCACGACTGCCCAGACAAATGGTATACGAGCAGCATGGGGAGCCCCATTCCGCAGGTAACCCTCAAGCAAATTTTCACTACTATGCCCGTGATTTATGGCCAAAGGAAATTGACTTGTGATATATGATTCTCAATGCAGCCACGAGACCTTGAAAAAGCTGCAGTCAGTCTTGTGGAATGGAAAGTGTTTCCCATTCACGTGGATGTATCAATGATAGTAGCTTTGATTTGTTTCCTAAACGTGGTCTACCAGCATTACAGAGGTTAGATGGACGGGATGGATATCTTTACAGCAAAAAGGTAAGTCCCTATCTTATCCACTGGCCCACAGAACACTAATCGATCGATTTCTGCATGCCAGAGATGGATTTCAACCAAAATGATATACTCAAGTACTACTCAGCTCATTCAACATGAATAAAACACAACTATAATCAGACATTTTGGCCCCACAAAAGCTCATATTAGCCCTAAGGGATTGAACCAAGTAAGGAGACCCGTTGTAGTCAAGGTTTTGTCCCCTGATTTTATTTAAAGAGCAAAAGTCAAAGGCATTAACCGTTTTCCATTTCAATTATGAAATTGCTCTATATAGTCCGCGTTTTAATAAAAAGCTCCAGAACTTCAGCGACAACCACAGCTATGGGGGTTGGGGGTAAGCAGCTGCTTAACAAGCCTTTGCCAGCGACCCTTAAGCCACCTCACCTTTTAATGAGGCAAAAAGTTGATGCCACATAACGATGTCATAATGGGCAAGACAGAATGGGAGAGGATAGCTGCACATAATAGCGGACGATGGAGTCGCGGTTTAGCGCTTGACGCTTTTCGCTCTTTACTCTTCACTCTTCAGTGTTCCCAAAGCAACGTCGGGGGGTCAGTCAGCAGCCAGGACAATGGCAAAGACAGGCAAGCAGCTCTATTGTGATTTTAATTAGAAAAACTTTTGCTCCACACCTCAATTAGTGGGCTCGGGGGATCAGGCCACAGAGCCACAACCAACAGCATGCAACAATTTCTGGCCCAAAAACGAAAACTATTCCTTAGCTTAGCATAATATTTACCAGAAGCCAAAAGTGTTGAATATCGGAGGAGAGCTTTGGGGAAAAAAATGTCTGAAAATATTGGAAGAAAAACTAGTTGAAAAAGCAGTGGACAGAGGAAGAAGGAATGCACGGAGAGCCACAACAATTCCGGATGCAGAACGGAGAAGAGTTTCAGCCCGAGTCTGGTTCGAGGAAAAAGTATGCAACACCCCCCAAAGTTACCTGAGCACAACAAAGGCGCTTACCAGGTGTTGGTGCATGCCAGGAGTATCAAAGGGATTGCGGAGGGAAGTGGATAGACCACAAGCCCATGCCCATGCCCAGGCACAGGACCAAAGTAGCAAGTTTGCTGAAGGAGCGCAGGAGCTTGGGCTTGGGGAGCCATATGCGAAATTGTTTTATAGCTGCCCAGGAATGGTCAGTCCGAAGTCCGGAGTCCGTAGCGAGGCGAGCAGAGCGTTGAGTTTGTTTATGGTCAGCCAGGCAGCTTGTGCCAGAACGGATGTTGCCTTTAACGTGTACATCCGCAAGTCCAAGCCCCCCCAAGTCCACCCCGCTGCTCTCTACAGTTTGAATATGGCTATCTGTGCGAGGGAACTTTCTGAGCATTCAGTTTCATGTTGAAGCGTTTAACAAAGCGCCGTAAATTGCATCAGGCGTGCAACCACAATCTAAGAGTATACCACCTCGATACGCCCTCCGTGCATACCGTGTCCGGTGTCCGGTAGGTTTTCCAGGGTTTCTTATTCCCAGTTAAGAGCGTATCCCCTTTTGCGGTTCAGGTAAACTTTTATTACCCCGAAAAAACAATTTAAACATCGAAGGATGGCTTCGGGCATGGCATGGAGCATGGTGCAGGCTTTTAGCCAGACCAGAAATTAGATTATTGGCTTTGAGGTAAATGTTTCTTGGCCTGAACTGATGCTAATGGAATGTGGTCCAACTCGGCAGACGACAACTTCAATTTGTTGCCGTTTCGCATTTTAAATTCAATCGAATTTCCCTGCCCCGAATGCCAAGTATAATTAAAACATTTGCAGAATTCTCGGTTCAAGTTGGCTCCTCATTTGCCTGTGGCCCGGGGGACACACACATCTGCGATCGAACAATTATTAGTCGCTGTAATCAAAGCCCCAGCTGCGGACACAATTGGTATATTGCCAATGTTTATTAGAGTTGGGGTCCGAAAGCCTCTCCAAATTGCCAAACACATCCCAGGGGAAGTGGGTCTCGGTCCCGGTCCCGGTCTCAGTCCCAACATGCGACAGCCGAGGGCAGCGGTGGCAGCAACGACGGTGGCAAGTGCAGCAAGGCGTTGCTTTTTTAATAGAGTCATAACTTGCTGCCAACTAATGGGCTTGCAACCAAAACACGCTGCACTGAAAGAAATGGATAGATTCAGCTTCTTATAGTTTCAGGGGTTCTTTGTGAGTATTTGTTCTAATATCGAAAGGTAAAGCAGATTCATTATTACTCCCAGTTCGTGCAGTCATTGATCTTTTATACAATACAAATCTTTATTGAGGAAATAGAGGTCTGGCCAGCGAAAGGAATGCCCAAGAGAGAATAATGGCATCGTTTTTCTGTACAACTCTTTCAGTATCCCCATACAAGATCTTTATTTTAGGAAATAGTGAATGATTTCTCAATAGATTTTACCATCTACATACACATCTAATTTTTTGTTTATCGCAGTGTACTTTTGGTCAGTCCTTGCTTAGCCATAACCTAAGCCCCTCGAGTTTTCATACACCACTTCTATATACATATACATGTATATATTTTTTTTGTCTACGTTCGTTACATTCTGTGTCCTCTCTCGTGGCTCGACTTTGGTTACAATTCAATTTGCAGTGGGCGCTTTTTTCCTGGACATATTTTCTTTTTTTCTTGTGTTTTTTTTTTTTTTTGGTGTGCGGTCGCCTGGCGCTCTGGAAATTTGTGTCCGTACTCTGCCGTACCTGGGCAGTGTCGTAAATGTGTGGAAATTGTTGGGTGTTATGCCTCGTAGGTATGACTGCAAGTTAAGCAACGGGCGGTCCCAGGCCAAGAACTCTTCTCCAAGTCCAGCTCCTGCCTCCATCTCCATCTCCTTTCCCCAACCCGCCCCCCGAGTGTGTGGCATGTGGCCAACAAATCTCCACCTCTCCCTGGCGGCGTTGGACTTGTTCTAGATGGTTGCTGGGCTCGTTACTTCTCCCGGCTGGGTGGTGCTCTTGCTGCTCTTGGGGCATGTGGTCCTCATAATTGTCTTGCGCAAATGGTCGTGTAAAATTTTAATTGCTTTTTAGTGCAAACTCTTGGAAAATTTGTAGTTTCCGAAGAGGCCAAGACCGGGCCTAAGCTCAAATGTCCCACGCTCACATTTGAAGGGTCAAAACTTGTGGACTGGTGAGCTGATTAGGAAAATGTTTATGACGTGGGTGATTTTGCTCAAGTCCTGAATGGCTTTATTTAGTATTGAGGTATGGAAGATTTCCATATGGCCGTCTAAGGATTTGTTTGCTACAGTTTGCTAGCTGGACACACTAGCCCCACACTGAAACATATAGAAAAGTCGCAAAAACCAAAGAACAGCAGCAACAGCAACCGCATCTTAACCGGCATCAACAGACACTCATGAAAATCCAAAGTAATTTTCCACACCATATCACCATGCATGACACATATATCAAAAATTTATGTGCGAAACGTCAAAAAGTTTAAACACGGCCGCCATAAAAACAATTTGAATACATTTTTGATTACATTTATGGAGTGGGGGTCGCTGGGCCCACAAGGAAACCAAGTCAAGCTGAAAACAACTTTCGAACAACACTTGACATAGAAATTTGGGCGTGTGTGTGTGCCCCCCCAACACACACACAAACGGCATATGCAAACCATGAACCAGAACCCAACCCCAATCACAATTTCCAGTCTTGTCATGGGTGGAAGTGATATGGGATGTGCGAGTCCAAATATTTGTACTTTTACTTGTCTATGCCACAACTAAACCGAATCGTTTCATAACTTTAAGTTGTCCCCTCATCATTTCTGTTATATTTTTCTTCCGGTTTTCCGGTTTTTCTTTAACTGTTGGACGATATTTTCTATTACGAGAATTTCTCATTCGGCTCGTTAGCATTTTTCCGGTTATCTCGCTTTAGATTTATAGTGCTCATTGGCCCGGCCCAATGGCTGGGGCCCGTCATTTATGGTCACCGTTTTTGACATTCATTGGCCTTTTTTTTTTCCTACTCTGTTTTCCGCTCGTCTTTGGTCCTGGCCCAGGGTGGACTCTCCTCGACACGACACTCCACTCAAACTTAAATAGAAATGAGCGCATGAAGCGTGAAATTAAATTTGATAAATTCTATTTACGTAAAGAGATGGAAGATTTGTGGGGACACTTTTTGGGGTCATCGTCAAGGGGGAGGCTGTGCGGGGTAAGGGTAGCTGGTCCTAGGTCATAATTTAAGTGTATCGAATGGGTTTTTTAACGCTCGGTTGTGCAGTGTAAGCATGATGGCGAAATACAGTAAAAAAAGGCGGTAAAGGTTGGGAGTCATCAGGGGTAATGAAGATTTCCTTTCAGATATGGAAACATTTTACGATCCTATAAAGTGCATGTTGTAGATAACCATTAAAGGTTGATATGACATAGCCTTAACTAGGGGGTAGCTAGTTGATCATATAGCAAGCAGCAGGAAAAGCTTTAAACTTAAATTCAGATGGGGATCGGGGGGGCTGAGAACTTCATCCTCCAGCACCGGCACATATTCATTATACCAACCAAAAGAGCCCCAGTAAATTACTGTATGGAAAAGAATAACGTAATCATCCCAAAGGCAGGGAGCAGGGAGCGGGGAGCGCCCACACAAAAACAGAACCGCTGTGGAATCATGAGGCTGCAGAAACAACCGCAGCAGCGGTAGGCACCCCATCAAAAGGTACAGGCTACAGGCCGGAGAAAACATTGAGAACTTTTAATATTCACTCTTGTCGGCTGCATAAATTAAGGCGGCCCTCAAAGGGCTGTGCGCGAGGCGGAGTGCAAAGGGCAGAGGAGTCGAAAATGCAATAGCGAAACAACAAAAGTAGCGCGAAAGAGGGTAAATGAAGGGAAAGAGGCAGAGAGAGGCCTCTGATGGAGCAGATAACATGCAAACCAACGGCACAGGCAAAGGCACTCAACTGAAGAGCGCAGAGACAAAGAGAGAGGAAAGTGCAGAGCGGCTTGCAGAAAGAGACCAACAAAAGGAGAGCAACGAATGCTGATGGTCGAAGCGTTGATACCCTTAAGAGTGCATCAATTATATTGTCATTCGATGAAGTTCCTTTTGTTAGGTATTCGGGCAACAGGTACATTTATGTCTTCGTATATGGCATATAGATCTCTCCAAAATCATAACACTCCGTGCAAGTGTATATCAAGTGATTCGCCGACAAGGTTGCTGCTGGGCGGACAGTGAAAGGAAGAAGAACTACAGCCAGAATATGTACAAAGCGAATGAAGTATGAAAGCGGAAGGACAGGGGAGGGCGAAGGGCTGCCAACTTGTGGCGCCTTTTGTTGGGGCTACCACTGCTGCTGCTGCTGCTGCTGCTGCTGGTTCCTGTTTGTTATTGCACTTTTGCGTGCCGCTCTCGAACCCCAATGCACAAGAGACCACGGAGCAGACCAAAATCCTGGTTCAGACCCCAGTAACAGAACACAGAACCCCGAACCCAGAACCAGAGCCAGAACCAGAACCCAGCTCCAGATACAGTTGGGCCACTCAAACTCACTTCAATGAATACTTTATGGGTTAATAATCGTAAAACCATTCAGCGCAAGAGTCTCGCCAGCCCTTTGGGCCTTTTGGCCTGCTCTTCTCTGCACTTTCCCCCTTCCATCATCTCTTGGGCAAAGTTTTTGTGCGCGAGAATTCATAAACAATGTGCATAAAGCGCAAAATGTAGCGCTTCTGTTCGTTGGTGGCGCGGAGGTACGTGATGTTGGAGCCACGCCAGGGGAAGGGATGTCCCGCTGCAGTGGCAAATTGTTGTTGTTTCTGTTGCCTGTTATTGTTGCGAGCGGCAAGGCACTGCCTTTTGGGGTTTGCCAGCTGGTACGGATGGCTGGTGGAGGGGACATCGTTTATGCAAGTTTTCCCCGTTTAGCCGTTGATTTTCTGTGTGTTCTGAAGGTGTTGCCAGAGTTTTGCGTTGTTGTCAGGGCTGTCGCTGTTGTTTTAGTTCCTGTCATTGTTGTTGAAGATGTTTATTGCTATGCAGGTGCTCATGGGACGGACAGAGGTTGAAGCTGCAGATATTCAAAGTTGATGGGAAAGAAACTTCAAACAGGAAGGAGACTTGAGATTACCTATGTTTTTTTTTTAGTTTTAAAATGTTTAATCAGCCATGAAACGGAAGCGGTTATTAATCCAAGCCTTCATATATCGTTTTTGCAACAGATCTGAAACGGTTATTCATTTTTAATGAATCGCTGATGGTTGAGTTGCCAACGAACACCCTGCAAACCATTAATCTCTTTGCCCAATTTTAAATACACCCCCGCCAATAATGGGAATCATTTATCAACCATTGGTATGGCGAACATCTCTTTCCCTTACCTTACTGCCAAGCTCAATACAGATACCAAGCACCGAGAGCACAGCACGTTCATTCCCAGCCGCTGAGCCTCTTACAAAGTTTCAAATGCCAATAATTCAAAAATAAATAACTCATACGCAGCGAGGGCCTCTACAAGGAGCGAGTGACTGGAAATAACAAAACAAAAAAAAGGCAGAGTGAACGAAAACAATGAAACAAAGGCAAAGTCACGCCCTGCCAAACGGTGGAAAATGTTTCAGAGTCAATTGTAAATATTTTTCCCATTGAGTTTTATTTGAAAAGTTCTTTGGGGGGCTGTAAAAATGCCACCACCTAATGAAAAGCAACCCCCAAAAACGCCGCTTGCCACTGGGGCGAGCTAAGGTGTAAGCTATCCACCTACCTGTGGGTGGGGGTACGGGGGCTCCGTCAGGTTTTACACGCTCGTTACGTTTGATTTATAAAAGTTGATGTTTCTTCGTGTTGTTGCCGGCGCTGTAATGCGAACGCACAAATTAATTGCCGTTGTTATGTGTTGATAAATTGCGTATACGCCGCACAGTACGCCAAGCCGGAGAGAGTTCTTTAACAATTTGTGTGAGTAGGGAGCTGTAAAATATTTAAGCAATAAATAAAATACCAAAGTGAAGTTTAGTTTTCTTTCTGCTGCAAATATCATTCTGTGCAAAGCTCACAATTGATTAACGCGTTCGAGGGGCGTCTGTAGAGGTGGGAAATGGAGGGAGGGCCAAAAGTTTTCCGGCAATTTAGCAGATGAAAAGATATTTTAACAGGGATTCCTTTACATTTAATTAATTGCCACGGATACCCACTCAGGTGGGGTTTAACAATGGCAGTTTAAGAGTCCTGTAGATCATGTTGGGCAAAGGCTTTAGGGGTTAAATGAATAACTTTGCAAATTAGTTTGCAACTGGAGGAACGATAATTTCATTGGAGTTTTATCTTGTGACTATTTGCGTTGATCAAAAGATAATCTTTCTATACATTTATGTATATTGCGTGGGAACAGTCTTTTTTATGATGATTTGTTTGGGTGGCAGGTTATTAAGCACTTCCTATCATTATGTGCCACCATTCACCTGATCCATAAGTATTCCCGCTGTCTTCATAATTCATTTTCACTAATGTTTCCCTTTCTTGGGGTCTTTTTCTTGTATTTTTACTTTCCGGCTGGACGACTCCTTGCCGCTAAATCCACATTGAGTCCGACTTTGGAGCCCCTGTCGGCACTTTGTTTTAGCATTTCTCTTAATTTGTTTTGGCAATAGCTGCGGAGCAACCCCTTTTACGCCCACGCTCCACATCTTGTCCGAGGCTAAGCCAAGACTCTTTAACCAGAGGAAGTGCAGAAAAAAACCAAACAATATTTCTTCTCCAGCTTCATTTTTGCGTGGATATTTCACTCGGACACGGACCCGGAGCCATGGCCACAGCCATAGCCATGGCCATGGCCGTGCCCGAGTGCGGCGCCAGCGGAAATGAAAACTTAACGCTTATTTGAACCTTCAACAGTGCACATAAATCACCAGACTGATGTTGCCACCGCTGGGGCCTCTGCCCCTGCCACCCCCGCCATATTCCCACCGCTGCTTAGCTGAAAGCTGCTTAAATGCCATTCTGGTAGTCAGCTTTTGTGGCCTTTAGCAATCGCATTTTGGACTCTGTTTGCTCTGCACTTTGTTCTGTCTGCGTTTTGTCTTTTGGGCCCCGTCATAATTCTGTCTCTAAATATTTTTTTGGGCCACATTATGCTGATGACTCTGATGATGATGACGATGATTGGGGGCATATGTGCGTGAAAAGCGTTCCGTTCCGTTTCTGTCTCTGCTCCACGCAACGTTCCACGCTTTGCGGCGTGTGCAACTTCCGTTTCCGTTTGACGCAGCGGAAACGACAGGCGCCTGTGGCAGGCACTTTCACTGATTGCTCTACCGCCCCAAAAACCAACCCCCAAAAGAATATTCCTCCCCCCCCCTACCCCCACCGACTCATTTGGATGTTCAGTTATTAGCAGAACCAAATGCAACCCTCATTCGGATCGAGCCCCCACCAAACATCAGTCAGCAATAAAAAGAATTTCATCGGGGGGACGGCAGCGGCAGCGGCAGGACTGCATTTGATTGCCTCCTGCTAAATGAGTTTCGTCTCCGGGCGTACATTTTGAAGTAATCTCAAAATTTTTGCCCATTTGATTCAATTACACCTTTGGGTGTTGTAACTTTATTTTTGCTTCAACGTTGTGGAAACAAATGGCGCGAGGCAGGAACAGGAACAGGAACAGGGAGGAGCGATAGCTGGCGAACGCGTGTGGGAGGAGAAGCGAAATTAGGGACACAACAAATAAGTGCAGCTGGGTGGTAGTGGCAGTGGGTGTGGCTGCGGAGGCGTATCATTCAGTACACCAAGAGAAATCGGGGCGTGCATGATACCACCAGAGGGATAAAATCTATGGTGCCAAGCAAAAGAATTTCTATTCGGATTGATGAAGGGAAAAATCATTTCCCGCATTTAAATTCTTCACAGCTTCTTCGGTACTTTCCATCAACTTTTCCTTCCCCCCCCTGCCAGTGTATCCAACTTGAGGTCATTTGAGCTCTTTTTCGCATCTTTGACCAAACAACAATGGGCGAAAAATGAGATTTTCGCGCTACTTTTTATTCAACTTGGCTGCTAATTTGCGGCAACAACAATGCAGGCTTGCCACCCAGCACCCCAGCATCCCAGCACCCTTTTTGGCCCCTCAAGCCCTACGCTGACAACCACACACTTTTGGAAGCCACGCGCGTTCATCAGAGCTGCAAGTCGAGCTTTTCGGTTGGGCTTTAATTTCATGCTTACTTTAATGCGAACAAGAGTGAACCTGCCACCCGTTTGGGATCTCTCCCCTTATCCTATCGTTGACTTTGTGCTGTAGTTAACGGCTTTCGGGGTGGCAGGGGTTGCAGCTGGGGCTGGGGCTAGGGGCAGCGGCCAAAGGGATGCCATGGCTCTGTGGCCGGGGGTTGGCTTTCGAGGTTAACTACTTTTCATGAGCTTAATTTTAAATTGAGGCTGCAGCGCATCGGTGGCAATGGCGACGGCGGCGGCGGTGGCTTCATTTACTTTGTGCCTCGCCAACTTTGTTGCAAGCAAACTTTTACGCGGACTGTTTAGCAAAAGGCAAAGTTAACTTGATGCTGCTCCCCACGCTCCCACTCTGCCTGCTCCCCCCACCCCAACATAGACCGTAGCTGTTGGAAAAATTCTATTAGGAAATGCCAACCGGTTGCAGGCCCATTGAGTTATTAAGCCAACTAATTGCTTATTTGCACTGGAAATAGGAAAAAGTGCTGAACCGATCCGCACACCGAGCCTCTCCCTCCCACTGGCAGGCAGGCAATCGCAATTTGCACTCAACGCGAAAAATTGCCGCAAACGCCTCTCGATTGCGATGGGCGTGGTCGCACTGATAGCAAATCTCGCCGCTCCATTCCCTGCTATTCACACAGAAACGCCTCCAAATGTCTCACTGTCTCTCCTCGCCATCTCGCTGCGGAGAAGAAGTGATTTTTCCAGGCTTGATTTTCTTTTTTTTTAATTGCGCACAAAATTGCTCATGATCGTGAGTTTAATTAAAGTCTGGCTGCGGACACTGTTGCATGTTGGTTGCGTGTTGATGACTCTATTGAGTGGGGCAAGCCATTAGCTCTATTAGAAATATGGAAATTAATATTTCATCTTTAGAATTTAATCTAATTTCTAATTTGCACTACAATATTCTATTAGATGGATGAGAGTGGATGAAAGTGACTTGAATGCGCTAGTGGGGAAACTATCTTTGAAGCTACTTAGACGGAATCTTCTGCATTGTAGTTCAAAGTTCTACAGAGCATTTTTCTACCCATTTTATCCCTGGTAATTCACTGCTAATCCTGCTTACGGTATGCTCCTTTAACCATTCGTTTTTTTGTTTTTAATTGGAGCTTACTTGAACTCTTTTGGCCCACCCTTCACAGCCCAAACAATTGCGGATTGCCATTATATCCGCGTAATTAATAACGCGTTGCAACTTTTCAGACAATTTCGTGGTAAATATGAATTTAAGTTGTCTTCTCCGTCTACCACCAAGCATTATGCATGCCATCCTTGCTCTTTGCTCTGCCTTCAGATGTGCAAACATACGAGGATACTAGTAGATATGTACATACTATATGTATGTAAGAGTATGTATGGAAAAAGGGCACAACTTTGGCCAAGAGCAAACCACTTAAATTCATTTTAATTCAAGCGGCAAGCAAACGTTGTGCCCAGAACCCGAACCCGAACACGAGCGCGAACCCCACACCAGAACTGCATCCCCCATATGAGTATGCACAGCCAGACCGACTAACTCATAATATTTTCACATTGCACACACTTGCCGTAAAGCAATTTTCATGCATTTTTGCTTTACCCATTTCTTTTGCTCATCCCGCTGTATCACATACCTCGGTCTACCATTCTTTTTCGTCTATACCCTCGTAAAAAGGGTTCTATGGCTATTGACAGATATTTTAAATAATTAACAAGAACCGAATCTGACCTTACTGCTAGTTATGTGGGCTGTAGATTAGTCGGAGCAGCTAAGACTCTTGCTGGCATTCTAAAACTCATCTCATGCATACACATACATATGTACACATATGTATCTCTAAAAGAAACGCTTGATTTGGAAGGGTATCAACGGCATCGCTATCCCATGCGCTGCTTTATTCCCCTCTTCTTTCTCTATTTTGTTCTTTGGGAGGGTTTTTTTGTTTAATGTTTTTTCGGGAATGGAATGTCTAGTGCGTCTCAAAGGGTTTCACACTTTGTGTGTTTGCACCGGAAGCCAAAGGCTGCATATGAAAATATTTGTTAAGCGCCACTTTATGGATCTGCGATGTCTGAACTCTGAGCGGAGACGGAGACGCCCATGTAAATATTTAAAGCTCATTTTAATTTATAAAAATTTGATTGCACTGCTTTAAGCAAGGAATTTCTTTTGGATTTAACTAACAATAACTCCAAGAAATGGAATGGAGGGGTAGCAGAGCTGAATATCACGCAATGACAATATCTTCGTCTCAATCTGTCAATAGTCCTTGCATCGAGCTATATAACCGTCTCACTTTCCTATCCTTTGTGCATTCCATTTTAATTGCCAGTGGAATGGATGGCCATCAATTTGGTGCAAGTGCACTTGTGCAACACACACACCTTAAAATGCCATAAATTCTCAAAAACTATTTATTGTTTTTATAAAATGACCCAAATCTGCAGAGAGAACAGATCCGAGCTGGACAGAAAGCCCTGGTGGAAAATGGATGACCCTACACACATCATTCATTGCCATATCTATCAATGCCCTAAGCCATTGTTTTTTGGCCATTGGCAAATAATACGACAAATTGGTATTGCATTGTATTCGTATCCGTTCATTTCATTCCTCTCTCAGTCTAGTGTTTCGGTTTTGTGCAATTTTCGCAAATTGTTTTTATGCAAACTATTTTCGTTTAACGGCTGTTTCGAGTGCAATTATACATACATATGTACATATGTATATGTGGGGATGGGCCATTATATATAGGCCATTAATATTGCATTTTGGTTGTCGGCCGAATCGATGCAAACGCTCTCCCCCCCCTCTGTGGGTTTTTGTCAGCTCTTTTGCCCCGTTGCCATAGTTGAAATTCTGCGCATTCTCTATACCGATTCTGATTTGGTTGCTGTTTGCATTTTTGCAGCGAAATTAATTTGCGTAAATTGTATTAAATGCATTGCCATGCCCAGCAAACTGTGCAAATTTTAATTGAATGCCTTTTGTTTGCCTCTGAATTATTTTTCGATGTTTTCTTTTGCTGCTGTTGTTTTTGTTGTCGGTCTTGTTAAATCGTTTGCCAATGCAATTTGATTGGCAATCCACAAAAAAAGCCGCGCGGATTGCTCTCAAAATGATAACCGGATAAAGCGGAAAAACTAGCAAAAGCCCAGACACATTGAATGCCATTCAATGCTAATTGGTTTATGGATTGTATTATGTTTTAATTATCGCATCGCCCCCAAAACGAATCGATATGTTTTTGTTGTTATTCTGTAAATTGTGTGTGTGTGTTGTAAGGGGAAATTAGTTTTCAGCTAATCAAGGCTGAAACGTAGGGCCTTCTATGGAGCATCAAAATACACTTCTACATTAATTGTCAAGGCTCGATTCTCCTTGAACTTTCTTCAAAGTTCACCAATCAACTGCTAGGGTATTCCCGTCTAGACATTAATCAATCAATACGCGCGGAAGCATAGCCAGCACCCATAACTAAACAAGTTATGGGATAAATCACCATTTAGCCAGTGGCCAGAGGAGGTGGCCTTAATTAAAAGCCAGGCCAGCGCGCTACAGCGAAGCGGGACTGTTGCACTTGCAATTTCGCAAATAAATCTTTTCGCACAACCGCAAGACCCGAGACGCGTTCAAAATGCTAAATTAGTAAAATGTCACTTTCGCTTTCAAGTCGAGAGCGAAAATTCCTGGGGGACTGGCTGGGCGCATTGTTGTCGGCACGGATCAAAGTGTCGCAGCGGCTGCGACGATGGGGACGGAGTTGCGGCAGCCACATAAATTATCACGGCCTAAGCAGGCGCAGACACTTGCCAAAAGTGGTGGCCCTACGGGGGGGAGGCACCGAGGCTACGGAATTGGAGCTAGTGTCGTGCGAAATGTTCCACATGTGGCAGGCAATGCATTGACATACTTCAAAGGCTTCTTCTGTGGTGCAACCAAATGCAGAGAGAGAGAGAGAGAGAGATAAGTGTCTGCTGTATATTTTGGCTTTAGCTTATAAATACTTTCCAGGGATTACGGTTGGGGACAATGTATGCTCTCCCACTCCCACTCAAGCGACGCTGAAGCGACTATCCCGCAATCTGCACTCTGTGGCGAGTCTGCTGGAGTTTCAGTGATTTAGATGTTTGGCACACTTATCGAATCACTTTCAATAAAAACAAATACAATTTATAGATCCTTAGAGCCATGAAAAGTGCTGTACTTTACACAACACATGGCCTTAGGGCTTTAAGGCTGACTAACCAGCAACGTTCATATCTTTGTTGGCACACATTTGTGAGAACTGGATTCTTTTAGTGCTCTCCGATTCCGATTCCAATGCCGTTTCGAATGGTCTGTGTGTGTGTGTGCCGATAAATACTGCAGTTTGGGGCCTCCGGACATGGCTGGGAACTGGATTTGGGCCAATAAAACGCTTGCATGCATAAATGCTTGAGCTGTTTATTGGGCAGTCTCCTTTGTATGGCCAAACCGATGGGCTTCCTGTGGAATCGCCTGCTAATGTTTGTCAATTATGCTTATCGTGAGTGTCCGTTCCAGGCAGGGGATCAGGGGACAGCAAATTAGTCAAATGTGATGTACAAGGAAGTAGGAATTTCCCTCCCAATGGAAAAGCAAATCTAATAAAGATCTGGAGCTCCGATGTCATATCGTTTCTGATTGAATTTCATGGGATCTCCTGGGGGTCATCGGGCCAACGACATCTTTATTCCATCGTTTTGTGAACGTGACTTACCCACTTTGCGATGTCCGATGTCAGACAAAGTTTGAGGCCGAGTAGTAACTTGCAGCATTTCCATATGTTAACTGCCGTTCTGCCACTTTCCAACACATGTCACGCACTTCTCGAACAACTTGGAAGTGCTGGAAAAGCCCACGCCGTAGCAATTTCAAACTGCACTTCACAGCTGGCCGGCGCAGAACAGAACAGAACAGAACAGACCATGCCAAAGCCCACGCTGAAGAGCGTCCGTTCCCCGAGAGCATTCTGTAAGTGGAGCGAACAAAATAATCAAAATGAGAATAAAATCAAAACATTGCGGCTCGGGCAATTTGCATGCGGATAACCAGCAGCGCAGCTAATGCCGAACCAGGGATGAGCAATCTTTGCATAAGAAAGCTGACAAAAAAAAAACTAGTGGGAAACGAAAGGCTGCCCAAGTTAATTCTCCAAACAGATAGCCAAAGTTATACGGAAAATGCATCCCAAAACGGTAAACTCTTCGATGGTAAATGCAAATTTCTGCATTTAGCTAGTTCAGCCAGTTTTATTGGCTAATAGGTGCAGCTAGATGCTCATCACAGTTATGTCAGCCACTTGAAGACAACGCCGGCGGCGCCTATGCAGCTGGCAAGAAGTGTGTTTGAAGACACTTGTTGGCTGCCTGCCAGGGGGCACGGGACTGGATGGGGCTATGGCTGGATGGCTGCAGTCTCCAGTCTGCAGTTGATGATTATGGCAGCGATGATGATGATCATGGCCGACGACAGCATAACAAATGAACATTTAGATGAAGTTGCAGGCAATGCCAGCGGCCTCCACAGACGCCTCTTTTAATTCTTTCTCTCTCCCACTTCCCAGACGACAGGCAAGAGGGAGTACAAGTGCGAGTGCGAGTGCCAGTGCTAGTGGGAGTCGGAGGGGAGTGGAGGAGACGAAAAGAGTTTGCATGAAGCTTTAATCAAGCATCAAGAGCGTGTGTACGCGTCGTGTCTCTGTGAAAAGTTTGTCTTTGAGTTTGGACGGACTTGGTTAACTGGTCGACAACGTCATCGTGTTATTCATCATACAGAAGCGACTACGACTGCGGCCCCAGCTCCATGTTCAGCTACCACTCTTCCTCCAATTCCAGCTCCAGCACCAGCTTCAGCCTGCATTGCCTTCATTAAACGTTTGCCTGTCAGGCTCAGATTGGGCTTTTTTTTGTACCCTCTAGTCGTAGAGTTCTTAGGGTACATGTACTGTGGAAAACGCTAGGCTTTTCCGGTCCAACAAAGTGGTGCTTATGGGACAGTATAAACTAGATCCGATCCTCATGGATTTGGCAAGATAGTCTAGGAACTAAAGCCAGATCCACTTTTACTCGATTTCATATATTAAACTGCACTTACCGCTCATAATCAAAGGATTCCCGAGAGCCTTCTTTAACAGCGGGTATTCTATAGTCGATATATCGCCTATATAGTATATCATTATTTTTTGTGTGCTTTTTTTTGGTTTTTTTTTGGTTTTTTTTTTTTTATTGTTTGTTGGCTACGGCAGCTGCTGTCGGCTCTCGGCTGTCGCTGCTGCACTGCGATGAGTTGTTGAAAAGTTAAAATGGATTTTACGCAAAAGTTTTTAATTTGCTGCTGTTATCCCACAAATCGTTGACCGTTGAAGAAAATTTCTATTCTCTTTTTATTCCAACCCGCTTGTAATTATAATCTTGAGCTGCCGCTCTTGCCCCCCGCTTTGCGAGCGAGAAACTTATTAATGGGGGGCCTTAAGAAATTCTACCATTCCGTTTTAGTGTGACCAAATGACAATCATCGATAGTGTGAAGAAAATTTGAATTGCATTTGGAATTTGAGAACAAACTCATTATAAACTTTAGCGATTCTTTCGTACTCTCAATGCATTGTTCCTGGAACTTTTGTTGGAAAAGCTGTTATGAAACAGTTTCAAAAACCAACCAATTCTCTGCGAACCAGTTATCAGAGTTGAACACACAATTTTTGCATTAAAAGTTACACAATGCCTTTAAAGGACCAACCCACGCACAGTGTCTCAGTCTCAGTCTCTTGGTGCCTCAGTCTCTCAGGGTTTTGAGCCAAGTCACCATCAACGTCTAGACATTGGTAAACAGAGGACAAAAGACTGTGTTTTTGCCACTATTGAAGCGGAACAAAAGATCTCAGGCGAAAGAAAAGTGCGTTGGAAGTTTTTCGGTTTTTTCTTATGCCACTTCCTCTATGGCACTTCGAAGTTCGAAGTGCATAATTGTGGGCTCTAGATATGAAGAGTTTCTCTGGAGAAATCGAATATTTGGAACGTAAAGTAAACTCTGTGCGGGAAACCAGTCTCTACATGGGGATATAGGCAATCTTCTTCCAGCCATTCCAGCTGCCAACTGTGTCTCGTCTCTGTCTTGGCTGCATCTCTCCAGCATCTCTCAAGTATGCACCAAGGCAATTTGCAATTTATATTTGGTTAGCCAAGTTGTCAAGGAAGCGGCTGCACTTGCAACGTGAGACAATTGCAACAGGCTGTACACACACAGAGACACACAGAGATGCGAAGAGGCATACACAAATTAGTTAAATTACAGGCGCTTCTCTTTTGGCTTAGTTGATTAGAAAAAGTGGCATCCAGGCGAGTTGGCTCCGGCAACATCTTGGCATCTTAAGCACTCGATTCGATGTTGCCCTCTCTCTTCTTTCCTTCTTTATTTCTTTCCCTGCGTGGCTCCTATCTCAGTTACTCTGCCAGCCAGTGGGGCTCGTTTTCTTTGGCAGCTTTTGCCGCTAACGAAGCTCAATTCGAGCGCCAAATTGAAATTGATTGTGACATTTGATCATGCGTTTGCCTCCGACTCTGACTCCGACTCTGCCTCTGTCCTTGCCTTTTCTTTGGTAAGAGGCACGAACGTAGACTGTGACTGGAGACAGCGGTTTGTTGCTGCTGGTTGTTGTCTCTGGAATTTGTGCGGAAAATTGCTAAAACGGTAGGCGCGCAGGTGTGCCTCTGCCTTTGCCATTTCCTCCTCTTCGTTTTCCCACATGCGTGGCACTCCACCTCCTTCAGATACGCACTGGATTAATTGGACGGATGTGCATTGGGCTGATGAGTTGAGCCCCAACTGGAGAAGGCTGAAATGCAGCAAAGCTGGTGGGCC
Organism: Drosophila obscura; assembly: GCF_018151105.1. Classification (NCBI taxonomy): domain Eukaryota; kingdom Metazoa; phylum Arthropoda; class Insecta; order Diptera; family Drosophilidae; genus Drosophila; species Drosophila obscura. The sequence goes on along the minus strand of NW_024542774.1, from coordinate 6,195,842 downwards.
GCTCTGTCAGAGATTAACTTGAGTTTCATTTAAAGGCACACAACAGAAGAGCAAAAAGTTTAAATTGCTTGGGTGAATGGGAAAAATGCCAAGACACGGACAGCAAAATGGAAATATGTGACTGCCATGAAAAGGGTGATTGAAGGAAATTAAGAAGTGACCAAGAAGTGAGTGGATTTGAGCTATGCACATGGATTACCAGTTCAGATGGAGTTATCCATACCCATTGTATAATCCATACACCACCAACGTTGCAATGTCGGATTCAATGCGTATCCTTTCACTGAAACTTTGTGGCAACTGTACCTCAACAATTTACCTGCCGTTGTTTATCCAGCCTCAGCCAACTCAAGAACTATGCAAATCGACTCGAGACTTGGGGGGGAGGGGCGCCACTCTACGCCTAAGCTCATCTCAGAGAACATTTCGCTGGTAAATGGCTCGCAATCCCCACATGAATAATTACCGCGCACGCAGTTCATTTAATTTCACTTTCGGCGGGTGGTGGGTGGTGGGTGCTGGGTGCTGGCTGAGCGGAAGAACCCTTTTCGCTGGCAGCTCAGCGAAATGCGGCAGCCACGGCACATGAATGGAAATATTTAATGAAGAAATTTATAACAAAGTTTTACAAATGGCGGCAGACTGTACGAAATGGCTGCAGATGCGTAGGGGGAGGCCGGGTGAAAAACAGAGGGTTGGGCCATTAAAAAAAATTATGAACATTAAATGTAATTTAAGCTAATCAATTAAGTCGAAATTGTGCTGAAGATTGGCGACGCCTTCGAGTATGCAATGGCTTTAAATTACGAGTACGCAGAGAGGCAGAGAGAGTGAGCCAACTTCTGGCCCATTTGCTGCCTAACCCAATTAGCCATTAGGGGGGACGCCCACTCCCCCGACAAATGACCGACATTGAAATGAGGCTGGAGAGGAGATAGGGCAACGATCAATTGAGGAAAATCTCACTGCCCCGCATAACCCTTTGCTGTGCTGTGTAGTGTAGTGTGGCGCATAGCTGAGTTAATGATTGGAAATTAATTTATCAGTGGGGGGAATGGCATGGGGATAGGGGAGGCAATTGGGATTAGGCCATTGCGTAGACGAATTGCAGGCAATTAGCAGGGAGAACAACGACCGACAACAGTGGAAGGACAGAGACAATGCCAATGTTTCCCGGGTGATTCCTTAGGTGCGCGGGGTCAGGTGCAGGCGGATAGCTCCACTTAACGAACAATGGCTATCGATGTGAGTGGAGTTGAATTATTGATACGAATTATCGGTGCGTTGAGTTCATGTATATAGATAGAGAGAGAGAGAGAGATACCAATGAGAATTATAGTATGGGAATGAAGGGAAACTAAGAGGATGAATTCATGTATAGAAAGGACTCCTATTGATAAATACAATAGGGAGATTACGGGAAACTGGGAATAAACTGGGAAAAGTGAGCAGGGAACCAGAGGAATAAATCCAAAAGCTGCACGAGAAGTGAGTGGGAAGAGGTACCTGTGCTTATTAGTGTTCCACATTCAACTATTACCCACCAGTCGACCGACCCATTATGGTAAGCCCTGGGGCTACCCCTTTCAATGAAATTCTTTAACGACCGCCTCTAACGAACCGAAAGAATTCAAGCCAAACAATAAAAAGGCGTCACCAGAGCCGGGAGGGAGCCAACCAACTGCCGGCTTGAATGGGCCTAATCAAATTAGGTACTAATCCTTGGGAAAAACCGCGAACAATTTAAAATGATTGTTAAGTAAATTTCCCAAAACAATTACGACACAGCGAGCAGCGATTCTCGTAGAGCGACGAGTCCAAGGCGCAGGCGCCAGAGAGAGAAGATTTTCTATAGCATGCGAGAGTGTTATTTATAGCATGCGAACTGTGCATGAAAAAGGACTTTAGACTTCCGGCGAAGGACTTGCCTTGCTCTTTACATATGTGTAGATTGTTAGCGAGCAGATGGCCATTGAGCAAGACAAGACGACAATAATGAGTTGGCTTTTTCGGCTGGAAGTTGGGGCAAAGAGGTGCCCCAACTTTTTGGAGCAACTGATGGAAGGATAATCCACTTAGGAGCGACTCCCTGCAAAGGCGAAGGGTTTCCTAGGGGCGACAACGCTGCATATACGTACATATGTACATATGTCGGTGGGGGGGAAATTGTTTTATTACCCAAGCGAAGCCGTTGAGTGTGTGTTGACTGAAAACAAAGGTGCGCACAATAAATTACATTGTTACACGGAAACTTACGACCAGGACCAGGACACGGACACACACACATGGAACCAGATACAGACACGGACATGCTTAGACACAGACAAAGGGTGGTCGGGGCCGGGGTCGTCCTGGCAGGAAGTCAGCAACAAGCGTCGCGTTAATGAAAAGGATTTCTCTGCCATCGCCACATGTCTGCAGTTAGTTCTCCTGCTCGCTCCATCCATTCCCCTGCACTTGAAGTGACTTTCCGCTTTTGGGTTATTTAATATTTAAGCGCTGGCCAGACTGTAGATGTCCTGAAGACGGTGGGCCCTTTTCTTTGATGTGCTCGACCCATTAGTTGAGGTCTGAAACTGCTGCATAAATAAACGCCTCAGTTCATTACTGAGTCTCCGCCTCAGCATCTCTGCTCGATTCTCAATTCGGAAAAGGGTTTTACTGGGTCTCTGCGGTTCTCTATTCCAACAGTTGCTGCGGTCGCCTTTGAGGCATGAAAGTGCGTGAAAGTGTCATAAGCCAGCAGCGACGGAGACGAAAGCGGAGGGAATGGGTGGACTTTATGACAGACCACAGTAATGGGGCTTTAGGTTGCTGTTTGTGGGTTTTCCTTACAAATTAATGATATCTTAATCGATGCTGTGTAGTAAAACTTTGAAGAGATTCCCCAGAGAAGCAGTGGATAATGAACTGAAAAGTAACCTTTGGAAACCCCCTAAAAAAACAAAAACGAATCCCAGCAACCCCCTGGCCACATATCAGCTGACAACAGTTTCACTTCCATCAAAATCAGTCAGAAATCATAGATCAAAATTCAACAAACGCTTTTTCCGTTTGCAATATTTGTGTGCCCTTGTGCCATCCAGTTAGCTTAATGGGTTCAGTGGTCAGTCAATTGCAGACCCCTGCTCTGTACGTGAACATGAACAGTCCGCAAGCGCAGTTTGTGCGCGACACGATCAGCACTAACAAGGTGGTGATATTCAGCAAGAGCTTTTGCCCCTACTGCAGCATGGCCAAGGAGCAGTTCCGCAAGCTGAATGTGAGCGCGACGGTGATCGAGCTGGACCAGCGCGACGATGGCAACGAGATCCAGGCAGTGCTGGGCGAGATGACCGGGGCACGCACTGTGCCGCGCTGCTTCATCGATGGCAAGTTCGTGGGAGGCGGCACCGATGTGAAGCGCCTCTACGATCAGGGCATACTACAGAAGTACTTCCAGTGATCCACACTTGAGAGCTTTTATCCCCCACCACTTGAATTACGTTTGAATAAACAAATACTTTCAGTTTTTCGCTTGCTCAAATACACAGAGTACATTTATCTCCTTGAAGAGTATCCTCACTACAAAAGAAAAAGAACAATAAGACAATGGGGGTAGGCAGCAGATGTTTGCCTTTTATGCCTTTTATCTGCTCAATATGGCGCTCAACGGCGCTCAACGGGGGATCACAACGAATCGAGGAAGTGAAAACTTATGCAGGGAGTGCTGAAAGGCAGAGAAGGACTCGGGTCTCGGGTTGACTGCGCTTTCTTTTGCAGCTGCACACCTGCCAGCAGTCGGGGCGCTTTCTTTTGTGCCCCATTGTTGTGTCGGGAGTTGAGTTGAGTTTTTACTACCCAGTTTGCATATGAAAAATTTAAAAGTCAACAGGCGGCAGCCAGCGGTAAAGGCTTTGAGCGATACACTCCGGAACAATAATTCTCAATGAACCATCGGCTGCTGGCTGAATATGGATTGACTCAGAGTTCAACACAGTCTATCTGAGTCAAATCAAAGTCCTTTTATTTCCCCAAAAGTGAATGAAAAGCAAATGAAAATCCCTCAATTGATTTCACTCTTATATTCTGGCTTGCTTAAGCCCCAACATTAAATTGCTTGCAATTTGTTTTGTTGTTTTCGTAAATTGTTTTCCTAGCATTTTCCATTTGAAAATCACTTTAACAATGTCAAATTACTGACACACAGAACTGCAAATTGCTCGGTAATATCGCCTCGGCAGGTGCAGCTAAAACGGGTAAAAAACGCTCGTGCATACGTGTCGTATGCGTAATTTGGCTTATCGATTGTTTTTTTTTTTGGTTCGTTCTTTGGGGTTAAGCGGCGCGTACAGCCTGCCAGAAGGATTGATTGTGGAAATTGGTGAGCAATCAGGTCTTATTTTTTAGCCATGCCGTTGAATTGGTAAACAGACTATTTTTTTGGAATTGTTAGTGGAATAAGAAGGTCGAAAGGTAATAATGGAAGCATCAGGTATGTATGTAAATAGTTTATTCCTCGGTAAAGGGATTACCGCTCTTATGTTCTCATGCATCATTCTTGTATTAATCGTATCTTGTAGTCAATTTTCGAAAGTATTCTGTCTCCTTTCTGGTCTTGACACTCCCTCGAAAGTGTTCACTCTCCCTCTCGAGCACCGTAAACTTTATATGCAACCAAGTGCCAAACTAACCTTCGACAGAGCCAAAAGTCCCCACAATGTTGCTAGCATATTCCTATTACATTTCCTTCTGATGTCCCTTAACTTTACTTAGCAGTAAAACTAACACATTTTCCGTTCAACTAAGTACAGAATTTGTTCTTTATTCTTTTAGAATGATCCCATAACAATAGCTGCAACTTTTAAAAGATTATTTTCAGCAGATATATTTCAGGTTTCATTCAAGCTTTTGCTTCCCTTTCTCCTGCTAAGGTTTTAAAGTACTTTAGTACTTCTAAAAATCTCTCTAATCCAACATAGAGTATTCAACTCTTCGGCAAGCCTGCTTTAACCATTTAAAAGTTTTTAGTTGCTGGACTTAGCCAGCGTGAAAACTTGTTATGGCTACCATCACGAAGAGCATTTACAACTGCAATGGAATGGAAATTTTTTTATGATCCCCAGGCGCTTGGCCATAATTTTGTTCCTTTTTTTTTGCTGTTGTGGAACACACAAACAAACAAAAATGGTGTGTTGCAGTGGCATATAACTTTGTTTTAATTTGTTGAAGGATGAGTGCAATTGCCACTGACTGACTGACGAAGCGAGCGCATGGGGGCATGGGGCATCTCTCCCGTATCTGTGTGCCTTAATAAAAAATGCATTTGGCAGTTTGATTGCGATATTATCTTCTTGGCAGATCCCGTCCAGGCCGCAGCAACATTGTCGCGTCACCTTTAATGTCCAGAGATTTAATGCACAGACATTTTTTAATGGCTAATTTTACAGGGGCGTGGTCGAACAATGTATTTGCCACCTCAATCTCCCGTGGGGAGACCATTCAATCTCCCAATTATCCGCCCGTTAGGTTTTCTACTGTACAAAGAAAATGTCTAAAAATTTATTAGAATTTTCCTCCCGGCAGACAAGTTGGCCGTTTGAATAGTTTTCCTGGGCATCTATCTACTCCTCGCCGCCGCCGCCTAAAATTGTGGCAGCCAGACCCTGGCTAGACCAGCCATATATCATATAGTTGCCCCCAGAACTCTGTCTACCACCACGATGCATGTGCATGCATCTGTCTGTGTGTTTCTCTGTGTGTGCAGTGCAGCTTCTTCTTCGCTTGTGATAGACGATTTATTAAGCGTTTTATTATTAGTTTTCTCGCTTGGTGGCTTTTGTGGCATTTTTGATTACAAATTCCGGGCATCAAGTGTTGTAATTACCAAAAAAAAGGACCATGCGAGAGGAGGAGCATCAGATTAGAGATTCTTTTTGCGGTTTCCAAAATAGATGGGGTACTGGGGGATTACATAAATTTTCTTTACTTCTCGTTAAAGTTTTTCATTGCAGATGATATTGGGCAAACGTTTGTCGGACTTTAAAGAGTATTAGGAATATTTATTGAATATGTTTGGAAACCTTCTTCAATCATTCAACTAATGACAGCCCATCAAGCTGAACGACATTGCCCTGTAAGAGCGGCTGGAAATGTGTTAAAATTTCTCAAAACGACACTCGCACGTAACATGTCATGCCAACATGTAATTATATTAGTGCCTGTATTTCTTTGTTTTACACATGCCATCCCCATGCTCCACCCATACATTCGTCTCTCTGTGCCATTGCTCCAGCCAGCGCTGACTTTGAGCTTGTCCAGGCTTTGGTCATGGCCATGCAACAGAGATCTTTTCAGGTTGATAAAATACAGCGGGCGGGTCACCCACCGACAAGAATCGGGGGGAAGGCAACGCACGTGTTAACAAGGGATGCGATAGAAAAAGTAAAAAGGAAAAAAGTAGAGCCAAGTGAGGAAGTAAACCCTCGAATGACAGGAAATATGTGTGCGTGACATTGTTACTGTGGCTCTGGCACCGGAAGCAGCAGTGGGTGGCTCCTCCTATTGTTGCCATTTCTGTGAACACGAAAGCAACAGGATATACAGAAAGAAATTATTGTACCTGGTTAAGGAATGCATGGCAGCATTGATACGAACAAAACAAAAAACCCCCAAAGAATGAACAGACAAAGAGAAAGAGTGAGAGTGAGAGAGCGGAGATTTCGAACTGCAGCTGTACTGATAACTGATATTCCTTGACGCTGAAAAAATTTTGTTTGGGGGAATATTAATAAATAGATAAAGATATATCACTTTTTATCTGGCTGGGGGAGGATTCTCACACCAACAACTAAGCCATAAATTTTGTATTAAATAGAATAGAATGTGGTCGGGTGGGACTGGCTGTTGCCACAAAACTTTGGTCTTAACTTTCAGCCCCCTGAACAATTGGCAGCTGCAATTCCCCTTGGCATGATCACACCCGTAATTTGATACCTTGCGATGGCGTTATAGCTAAACTTTCAACTTTCGGGCCATTAATCAATTAATTAGGTATTTTATGAATATTTTAGCATGGAGATGGGGATGGTGATGGGGAGTGGGAGTACTTGGCCATCATCGCCGTATGATTTCAGGGGAAATTCAGCGTTCCGAGCGGAGTTTACCTTAACGCGACCGCATGAATATTTTAGCTAAATGTTTGAGGAAGTTCGAGCTGCCTTGGAGTTCGAGCTGCCGTTGACGTAGATAATAATAAGCTGAGACGAGGGCATTGCCTTTTCCCAGAGAAAAAGGGATAATGAGTTGGCTTCCAGTGGGGGTTGTTCATCAACTTTCTAAGGAATAAGCAATAAGAGCATAAAGCAGAAGAAAGGAAAAAAGCAACCAACTTTCCGACTAATTAATTAAATGCGCTATAAAAATTGTTTGCTGTTGTTAGTGCTGGAAAAAGTTTTCAGCGCATTTACGGGACTTGCCAGCCAACAATGTTCCAGCAGCAAAGAGTGCACGACGGCCAAGTGCTCAAGTTATTCGAAAATATTTAACCAAAAAATTATGCAGGTGTTTTAGCCGGATGGGTGCCAGAGGATCCACATTGCAAAAGAAATTCCTCTCCCCCATTGTATTGACAATTTAATTTTTTGTCCTCTCACGATAAGGAAAAAGTTTTTAATGAGTTTGCCAAAATGCCGCGCAATGCCGCGGATAACTGGAGATGATTTGTCGGCAGTCAAAAGTTTCGACTCATGCGAACGTTAGTCACGATTAATTTATTAGTATTCGAGAATTTTATTTAAGAGAAAAGAACTGGCTCGGTATAACAGATAACAATAATCAAAGTTTATGCAAAATTTTGGGACCGAAACATGTATGTTTTCTTAGTAAATTACTCTGGGGAAACTCTCAAAAAGATTTTGATAAAGCTTCCCAGACGCAGCAGCAGCAGCTGCATTGGGCTTCCATTTGATTCTTTTCAGAATGAAGTCATCTACCTAAGGCGATACCTTTAGTCATCTAAGTAACTCCTGCAACTGACAACATTTCTGTTGATTTCGTATTGAATCAGGTTGTGAACATTCTATAACTGATTCAAGTGTCCAGTGCAGTTCCAGTTTCAGACCCAGCAGCTTGTTCCCTTCCTATTTGAAAATCGCTCATTTGTCAGCATCATTCGCAATAGCTGTCAATGGCAAGAAACTCTGAGTCTGGGAATTCTCCCCACATTATTCAATGCGTTGCCCGTTGCAAATACTCCACACATCCGTCTCCCCATCCGACTCCCCGAAGTTACACTCACTCCATCACATATGTACCTGCCCCACACATTAATGGTCAATTTCATTTCGATTTGATTGTGTGCTTCTGGGCTGGTCGGACGAACCAAGACCACTGGACAGACCCAGGAACAGCCTCTTGCAAATTACCACCGCCTCCTGCGGAGAGCGTTCGTAGCGCTCATTGAATTCAATGCCCTATCCAATCCCCTTGCCAAGGACCTCATGTGGGTTTGTCAAATTAGCGCATCGTTTGTTGTGTGCTCCTTTCGGCGGAGAAGTAATGGCAAAAACGGAATTCCAGGAGAAGAAACTTGTTAACTTTAAAGCAAGTGCCTCAACTGGCCATTTCCTTGCCACTTGTAAGTCGCAGCGGGTGCGGAGAGCCTCACGGGGCGAGACACGAATATTTACCATATCTCAAAGATTGCTATGCAAATTAAATCATAAAAAATGTATTGTGTCAAGGTCTAACTCAACCGTAAGACTCCAATTACAAATGCCTCTGAACAGGCTGAATGCCATTCCAATTCCGTTTTGCCAAGCAATCTTCTATCCCATCCCATCGAAACTGCTATCCCTCCCTGGGCACACATCAATGGCATCCACTTTGGTATCGTTATTTGATGGCATCGCACAGCCGTTGCCATTCATCAAACAAGCGAATGGATATTACTTCATCGAGTACAATATTAAATACTTGAACGGAGCGAACATCGAAATTGTCAACGAACAACAATCGAAACGACCTCAAAGTGTGGGCCAGGCGCTAGGCGGGGTGGCTGCGATTGGTTGGGGGCTTGAAACAAAAGTAAATTGCAATAAAAGTTTTGTAATTGACAAACGGACAACAAACAAAACTCCACTTCAGTTGTCGTTGTGCTGGACAGCAGGAACAGCAGCAAGAGGGAGCATCGGGGTGGGAAAGGCAGAGCAGGAGGAGCAGCAGGAGCAGCAGGCACAGCAGGAACACCAGTGCTCAGCAACGGATGGTAGTATGTGGTTAGGCATGGAGGAGGATGTTAGTCTGTTTTTGTCCCAAACAACTGGCGCTCGGAATCAACAAAAACCGATTTTGCCCCCGAAAAACAGGAAGCGGCAACAGCAGCGACAGCGTTGACAAAAACTGTAGGAGGCCCAGTTCTGGTCCGGGGAATCCTGAATCCTAAATCGCCCTTCCCATTCCCTACTCGAGTGGCCTGGCCTGGTTGTCTCATCATTTCGTACATTTGCGCCCGCATATTGACTTTGAGCATGGGGCATGGGCTGGGGGATGGGGCGCACAAACGATTCACAGATTTAAGAAATAAAAGTTTAGTGCCCCAACGAGCAAATCTGCCACCAATGCCAAGCGGCTAACCCACACAGACAGACATACATAGACTCTGAACACACACACACACACACACGATGGGAAGCAGGAACAACAGGGAGTTGTACCCTCTGTCAAAGCAAACAAAAGACGCGTCTGTGGTTGCACCTCACCCCTTCCTGCCCGCTGGCTGTCGAACGCAAAATGTCGACGGTGGTTAGGACTTTGACTTGTTTGGTGCCAGCGACAGGATAGAATCAGAATCCAGAACCCAGAACCCAGAGCCCAGATCGGGATGGTAGAATGGCTGTTGGATGGTTGGATGCTTGACTGGGCTGCAGGGCTCATTGGGTACGAGTAAATAGACTCACTCGATTCGTGCACAAGGGGCGGAGGAGGGAAGTGTAAGTTAAAACCCATGGCAAAACAAGTGCAATCTGCTTAAGGTGTTGACTAAAGTTAGCCTTCAACTAAGTTACGCTAAGAGACTTACATACATACGTATGTACATATGTATATGTATATGTACGTGGCATGCCACTTTTCCTAGTTACGTTTTCCTCGTTCCTCTGTTCTGTACGTTAAATGCAATTTAAAACAATTTGTCAAAGAGAGAAGAAAAACGAAAGAGAATGAGAAACTCGAACCGAAAATGTGAAAATGAAAATAATAATGAAAAAATGAATTATGAACTTATATACGCGACAGACGTCCCCGAAGGACCTTACCACTTCCGCTCACCCCCAACCGCACCCCACCACAGCACTCTCTTACAGTGTGGTACGTGAGTGGAAAGCGCAAAATTGTGTGGCATAAAAATGTGATTGTGTGTATGTTAAGTTTGGCACGCGCCACGCCTACAATAAACCGCAAAAGTCATAAGAGTGGGTGATGGCGATAGAGATAGAGACACACAGATAGTTGCCCCCCGTTGCCCGCAAAAGCATGCAACATATTTCACAGTTCGAGGCAGATGGCAGCAAAAATAAGAAAAGGACAAAACAGACCCCAGGGACGACAGTGTGCTGCTGCTGCTGCTGCTGCTACTGCTCTCTGTGCCATGGTGCCATGGTGTGCCCCCAACTGTCAGCACACGCCTACACTCATAGGCGTGACTGTTGGCCACAGTACGCTCCCAGCTCCCAGCTACCAGCTACCATCCCCCTCCCACACCTCTCAAATTGGAAGAGAATTTTGACTTATGAGCGCTCTGGGCGTAAGTTATACTTAACTACATGCCGCAAAAGTTGCCACAACTTTATTGCCATTTCATGTGCCATTAAACACAGCAGAGCGAAAGAGATGGCATGCGTGTGTATGTATGTGAGAGGGAGATGACAGGCGACACCGAAACGGCCTGCTAATCTGTTGATAAATAAACAAAATGCACAACTTGATGGCTTCATTCCACCACGTCCCGCAAAAACAACCAGGCATACGAGTACGCGTGAGGAGTGGAGTGTAAGAGTCGTTGATAAATGTCATGGCATTTTTACCTGTGAGAACAATGGCCACACTTTTTCACCATCCACCCACTCCTACTCCTGCTCCTGCCCCTGCTGCCTTCCCCTCTTCAGACATGCTGCTCACGTCGCTGGCACGCAAATGTGACCAGAGAGCCATTGAGAACGCGCTCAGTGTTTGTAGCTTTTGTTGCCGTCATTCATCACAGTCAGTCAGAGATAGTGGGAGAGAGAGAATGTGCATAAGAGAGAGAGAGAGAGAGTGGGGTAATATTTAAATAAAGAATTGTCACTTTGACACGTCTGATGCGTGCCCAAATGGTTACCAATTTTCCCACACTCCATCCTCAACGCACTTTTGACGCCAATATCTATTCGAATATTCGATAGCTTATTTATTCATTGAGCTAACCTCAGTCACCGTACGACTTGAGAAGATATAATATATGCATTGATCTTTAGATTATACACTTAAGGCACTTCGGTGTATTAGCACAGGATTAAAAAGCACGGCTGCAGCTTTTTAATCGCTCTAGAGAGGGCATTAAATTGCTCTAAAGCTTTGGAATTAGTCAAGGCTTACCACATCCAATTGCCATTGATTAGCCGTAATCAAAAATAGCACTGCCATCTAAGAGAGAGCGATGTACTGAACTGAAATAGATTCAAAGCCTTTGAATAGAATGGTTCGTGTGTGGATCTTGAGGGTGTCGCTCCTGTGCGTATCTGTGGATGTGCTATGTGGATCTATGCTGCGGATGCCGAACTTCCTTTGTATTCCGCCATATGTTGCAGAACAGGGACGCTGTGTTCTGCCCACATCATAATATCCCAACACATACACCTCAACAGACATCGCAGAAATTCACGACGATATCCCAGCTTATCACTGCATATATCCCTACCATACCAATAGCAGTGACCCAATTTTCAACGCATAATGTAAGGATTGCTGATTATATTGATATTTCTCTTTGAGCTTCTTCCGCAAAGGCTGCTCCTCCACAGCGAATACTTTCAGCATTACAATGGTACGTAAATTGAATATTATAATCATATTGCTATCGATTTACCACCGATATACACATGTATGTATATACCTTACACAGGCTCCGCAACCGACATCCCACACCATGCAGAATATTCCTCGGCCAGGTATTCCTGGTATAAATAAACCAAAAATACAAAATTTACCCCCTAATAACGGCCCTAAAATAGGGATTCCAAAAATAGTAGTCCCAAACACAAATATGCCAAATATTCCTAATGTAAACCATCCGAATGTACCACCAATTGGAACACCCAAACAAAAGATTCCCGGGGTTGGTATCCCGACTATTCCAACGCCAGATATTCCTGATATAAAGCACCCAAAAATAACAAAATGACCACCAATTAACCGCCCTTAAATAAAGACTCCTTAACCAGTCAGCCCAAATATTAATATGCAAGATATTCTTCTTACATTAGAGTTCTCTATTTAGTAAAAAACGATCAATAAATATTATGTTGGCTGCTTCACCGGTAATCCTCATCTGTAGCCCTTACATACATATATCATCGCGTGTTTCTCTATGTCGGGGAGGATCTGATGTGATTTGGTTATGCAAATTCATGTTTTAATTTTATGCAAATTATACACTGATTATGCTGTCAGCATCGCTCGAGGTTCCCACTCGAAAATTTTAAAATGTGTCGCATACTCGTGTACATGTTAGAACCGATTGTCGTGGTGGTTGTTGGCTACCGCTTAATCATTTTATATGGTAATTGTTGTTCGGCTGCCTTCCCCATGCAAATGTTTGCTCAATCGCATGTTGGCCATTTGTTGTATGCAAAATAGTTGACAATGCAATTAGATTTACCTCCCTTTAGGCCGCCTCCAGCACGACTTTCAGCATTTCATGCGCCACAAGCTAATCGAATCGATTGTCTTTGATTTGTAATTAGTTTAGCAAATGACTTTGCTGGATAATACATAATTACTACATATTTTTGTACTCGTAGCAGCTTATGTTTCAATGTTTCAATGTTAATCCTGCAGTGAAATCCTTAAAAATATTCATATATTCTTTTCCGTCAATCTGAATGTAAACTTCATTAAAACATATTCAATAGATCTCAAATCCATGCAGATTTATCCAATTTACATTCAGCAGCAGCCCGAAATTCAATTAATTAAACAAACTTAAATGAAACCCCATGCAGACACACCCATGATGGCGTCATTATCAGGCAGTGGCAGCAACAGCAGGCCCTGCAACAGCAACAACAACTATGCAACAACAATGCTGTGTGGCATAGTCAAAATATCTAACATACAACAGCTGGAAGACAATGCGAAGGCGGCAAACCCAAATCAACGGCAACATCCGTGCGGAATGGGATGCGAGAATGTTTATGCACATTATGAACAAGCATCGGCTGTACGCGACCCGTAGAGTTGGGTGATATATGTACATATGTACATATATGCATATAATCATACATATGTATGTATATAAAGGGGCATACCTATCACATAAACATTTTGTGCATTGCAAATCTGTTTTCCTGCTGCTGCCGCTAATGCTGTTCTGCTGGTGGCAGGCAGCTCTTAGCCCAGGATGCGGATGCGACCCCATTTCAAATCCTTCCAAATTATGCACGAAAATTATGTGTGCGAAAGCGAAAATTTCCACAGACAAAATGCTGGCTTTCCCACGTTTGTCTCCGACTACGAATGGTTTTGTATAGCGAATATTGCGCATACGACATGTGTTTGGCATATTTAAATGGGGCACAAACCCAGAGGCGGGAAAGATGTGGAGGGGCAGCAGAGTGGTGCACTGCCATTAGCCCAATTTGGGCATCACTTTAAGAAAGAGAGAGAGAGAGAGTGATACCATTTCAATTGTTTGCCTTTCGACCAATCATTTGTCAAATGAGTTTTCAGAAAATGTCACGCAATGCAATTTTCTTTTCGCAGTGAAAGCAGGGGAAAAGCCCCACGAAATAAATGATGCCAGTGCTTGCAATGCAGTGCTCCTGCTGGGAGTTTTAGTGTCATATAAGTAAATCCCAGTGGGAGATAGAAAAATGACTGAGAAGCGACTGTGAAAGTTAAAGTCCTGCAGAGGATATAGACTCCATGGTCTCCCTGGCATTATTACATTGTTACATGGGACAGCCATCAGGGGGCAAAGGGACTCAGAGAGGCAGATGCATGTGCGTCCTGCAGCCAATAAGTTGCAAGCAGCCGCTGCCACTGCCGATGCCACTGCAGCACAAATATCCCCTGTCGCAAGACATTTATGCACATTCGTGGGCGTGTGTGTGTGTGTGTGTGTGTGTGTGTCCCTGCTACTTCTGCACGTTGGCTGCGACTACAACTTAAAGCTTTTAATAAAAATGTCAAGTGCATTGAAGTGCATACGGGCGGGGGGCAACGCCAAAGAATTCGCATCAGCGAACGAGCGAACAAAGGTCAGCTGTGGCACCATTTAATGCATGTATGGGCGACCATTTCAGACCCTTATGGCGTTTCCCCAATAGTAAGCATGTAGTACCAATATCATCCACATTCTACTTAACGCCATTGAACTTCCCCTTTCCAACTTTATTGTATTGCAATTCAAAAGCCAAGGAGGAATAACACATTATAATGACATCGGCGTTAATAATTTACCTGCCAAATAGATATTGCTTTGATCCTTGATTAAAAACACAAAAGGCTGATTAACGATGAATGCCAAAGCCGTCTCGTAGCCCTTTTCGACATAATCTGAAACCAAAAGACTGTTTCATTATCAATTTCACACAAAATTCGTGTCGCTTTTCTTACTCGGCGCCAGGGGACATTCGCGGTCGCAGCCGCCGTGCATCTCAATGATTCCCTTGTGCTTGAAAGCCCCCAAACGGAGGTCATGCTTCTCGCTGAGACCGGAGAAATCGGGTTCCTGCAGTAGGGTATTCAGGCCCAGTCCGTGCCACAGCAGCCCATGGAGGCTGGTCTCGTAGTCAATGCTGAATTGCGGCATTTGTATCATAATACGCGTATAAGTGAAATGGTCCGTGAGTGTGAGGAGGTCATGTTTCCGGAAAAGCGCTGCTTGATACTCCGTAGAGCTGTTGATCATCGGGGACATTACAATGACGAGGCTTAGATTTCCCTCCTTGTAGGGTATCTCGATGCCGGCACCCCCCAATTCTGGCAGTGTCCCGAACCGCAGCACATCGTATTTCGTGTACATGGTAGTGTGCACGATGCGACCTTGTACATCGTAGGGCTGCCGTTCGCTCATCCGTAGGAAGGGCTTCTCGAATTCACCCCGGAAAAAGAAGCCGCTGGTGAGAGCCATGTTGGACCAAGAGGTAATGTCGGAGTCCCTCACAATATCGTCTATCTTGGAACCCGATTCCAAGTAAGTGTGGACGCTGATCGCCTTGGCCGCTGTCGTTGTGTGCTTAAAGCTCTTGTGCACTGCCCGAGTATTCAGAGTGCTGTACGCCAATTCCTGATAGTCGGACATCAGTGGGTAGCTTGTGTCCACGAAGATTCCGAAAGGTATCCGCATGGTCGTGTCCTTCTTGACTATCTTATATGTTATGTCTTTGAAATCCTTCAGAGCCTCTTTCTTGGTCTCCCCCACCAGCTCCAAGGCGTACTTCAGTTCATTCGCCGTCGCCCCCCTGGCACCCGCATAGAGCAACGCCAGGGCGCTCCTAACGCCCACCGGCGAGATGACAAAATTTTGCCGATCATTCTGTCCGTAAATGAGCGAAAAGAGTTGGTTGGATATAAAATCGGCATGGACCAAAGCCATTACGCACAGCACAACTGAAATATAATGAAATATGGATATATGAAGTATAGAACATTCTGGAGAGAAAATACAGGATAATTTACTTGAAAATTGACGGAGTAACATCTTGAGTTCACGAAAGTCACACTAAAAGTGGTACGGATGCATCGGATTCGCCTATTATTTAGCCAAAGAGCCGCAACGAATGGTTTTAAAGCCTGACATTCGCACTTATATAATCAATTGAAATTTTTTTGGTTTTTTTTTGTGTTACATAATCAAGCTTCCAGTTGGGTTCTGGTTTGGGGTCTCTTTGGCATGTCCCGGCCTTTGTTTCACACGACTTGCTCGGGATTTTGCCACAAGTTTTCCATGCCCCAAAAGTTTGTTCGGTTGGAAAAAGGTATGCAAACGTGTTATGCTTCTTCCTGCAGTTGAATGAGGTCTGACCCCCGGACTCCTGACTGCCAGGATGCCAGGGTGCTTCCTGGCTGACAATATTATTGAAAGCCCGACATTTAGATTGATTGCAGTTGCAGTTGCTCCGCAATCTTCATGCGATAACAATACGTGGTGCAGCAGCGCTTTTCACTCTTCCATCTATTCGTTTATTCGTTTTCTTTTTCTTTGTTTTTTTCCGTTTTTCTATTTTCCTTAATTAAAAGTTTGGCCAAAAATTGTTGACTTTGGCAAAGCGAAGAAGAAGATATTGTTGAATAGCTGGATCGCAAAATGTACGAAGTATCTTGGGTGTGCAGTTTACTTTTCTTTTAGGTTACTTTCTACCTCTGTTTTCGTTTCCTACTTGCGAGGGTGTACTTCCTCTCCTGCCAGTGGCGGGCAATCGTGCACAACTATTTCAATTTAGCAACACCGTACTTGAGAGAAGGTTTCTTCTATGCAAAAGTTTCCTTTTTTTGTTTTGTTGGTTTTGGTTTAAAAGATTCATGAACCAAAATAGCAGCAGATGGATGTCGTGGCAGAAATGCCAATACTCGTTAAAATTATTAAACTGAACTCTTTTTCTTTAAGCGTACACTTCAATTGAAGTGTTAGAGCTTCTATCAATACAATCAATGAAAAATTCCTATTGTCAGGTATTACTTGAGCATCTGCTTCATCAGTTCATAGCATGACTACCCCCTGTACCCACACTGGAAGGCTTATTGACAATTGCAAATTTCCCACTCCCCCACTCTATGTATAGCGCTTTCGTTACACCCCTCTACCAACCAGCACATCACGCCATCTCTACTGTTCTTCGGAGTCGAACTGTAAATTATGCATACAAATTAGAAACTACCGTTCGTTGTAGAGAGGATGACGTAAACATACTCGTAGAAATGTTGAATAATAACATTAATGAAAACAATGCACAAGCATAGCCAGGCAGAGACAGGGTTGGACAGAGTGGAGTGGGGGTGAGTTGAAGTAAAATGTGTGACAAGAGGATAGAGAGGGACAAACAGCTGCCGGAAGCAAAGGCAAGCAGAAAATTAAACAGAACAAAGCAAAATGAACAGAGAGGCAAAAGCATGATGGCAGATGGCGACAAGATAAACACCCACACACCCACACACACACACACACACTACACTCTTCCGCACAGTCACTCATATACATACATATGTATGTACGTGTACATGCACGGAAACTGCACAAGCAGCTTTGACAACAATCACAGTGAGCGCCAAAAGAAAACAACAACAGTGTAGCAACAATCCCTATCAATTCCATGCTTAGCAACCTCACATTAAAGAAAAACAGTAACAGAGAAGAACACTTGCGAAGGCTTAGATACACTTCAACAGCAACCAAATAGTTCCCATGACAGGTATACTATATCTTCGTTCTAGATCGATCAACGAAACCTGTATTATATAATGATCTACAAACACCTCAAATGAATCAAAGTACCGTACCCTCTTTAAAGGGTACAATGTAGAAAAAAGCATAACAAAAGGACTAAATCTCATCAGCTTTCACATCTGATGTTACATCTGTCTGTTAAGTAAGCAACAAAATAAATACAACAAAAGAAGTAAATACTATGCTGCTGGAAAAAGCACCAGAACAAATGCAAAATTTTTGCATCCTCGCAAGTTGAAAGAAAAATAAACGACAAGAGACACAACAAGAGTTTGCCTCGAATGTGTGCGTGTGTGTGTGTGTGCTGGCCGAAAAGGATCTGTTACCATGTGTGCGAGCAGTGATTATTTTAGCATGTTAACTAATACCATCTTTTGTGCTTGCCACAATAGATACACATTCTGTAAACTGTAAACCTTTCTAAGTGATGCACTAGGAGGAAGGGATAGAGATTCAAGTACACAATTTTGTTTAAAATTCGACAAAATTCAGAATAAACTTTAGATTTTGTTACTTGTAGAAAGAACCTTCAGATTTTTCGCACTATTAAAGCTTTTCGAAATTCTTAATTTATATTCAACAGAAGGACATTGAAACCGCACAAAACTCTTTCATCATTCGCTTCTTACGTGTATGAAAGCATCTCCCATCATTCGTTCCATTCACTCTTAGCAGCAACTCTTTCATTTTGCAGCCCTGCGGTTTGGTTAGCCGCATTTTTGACTGTCCCACAAATGAGACATGAAATCCACTTTACCCCCAGCACATAGCTCCCATTTTGTATCCAATCAAAGTCACCTTTGTGGCTGGGTTAGGCAGGCAAAAGCCGCTTCACTTATTCATTGGCAACCGCAAATCTTTTATTTGACTTCTGGCAACTCCAACGTGGCATGACTTTTACTTTGGGACACACTTTTTGCCACCAAAAATCAAGGAAAGAAGGGGTTTTCCTTCAAAGGGGGCTGCTGGGTGAGTTGGCATTTCGGTTTGGCAAAGTTTTTTAATTAATTAGGGGAAAAGTCTAAGTCGAAAGTTGCGGCAATTAAATGTGAGTTAAAGTCACCAAAGAAAATTGTCAAAATAAAGAAAATTTCACAGAAAAAGGTGGAGAACAAACAGAGAGAGAGAGAGAGAGAGAGAGAAAAATATTTAATAATGGATGACGCAGTCACGTTTTTTCAGCTGGGGGTTCGGGAAGGGAAAAGCAGGAGCCGGAGCATATGACGGCCGCAGAGGCGCACACATGTCTCGAGAAAAAGTATGCACACATGTGTATTGTATGTGAGATATATGGGTATATGTTTATATGCTATGCTTACACTGTGCTCAACAAATATGCGCCTAATAATGTCTCAAAGATGGGTATGGAGATGGAGATCTGCCCCATGTGCCCCACCAAAGGCTTAAAATATTTGCACGTAAAATGTTTGGCGGAAAATCTCAACGGAGATGCGTGCAGAGAGACAGAGGGAGACAGCACTCAAAGACAGAGAGATAGCCACACACACACACATACTCGTACATGGATGGCTCTTGTCAGAACGCAGCTGTTGCGTTGCGTCTGCGTCCGCGTCCGTTGTTCCACATGGCGTATTCGTAATGCCTTTTGAAAATGCCATAAGCATGTGCCTTTAATGACATCATTTTGCCTTTTGGCGAAACGAAAATGCCTGCAAAGTGTCAAAAGTTGATGGTTTTATTGCTTTCTTATTGCATTTAAAGATATATGAGAAATGCAAATTATTTTAAAGCAATGATGCTGTGGTAAATATAAATGTATTTGTGTGTATGTTTTTAGTAGGATAAGTATACAGATTTCTTCTGGCTTAACGACCCAAGCACCTTTACCAAATTAATCAGCATGATTATGCTGGCAACGGCAGAAACCCACTTAGACCGAGTCCTAATTTATTAATTAGTGATTCGTTAGTGTTACGCACTTTGGGTTTTCCCAAGAAGAAATAAGCCCACACAAAAAACAAGGCAACAAAGTGTCGCAGGTAAAACAGAAAGAGAAACAGAAACAGCAACACATGCCACGGAATGCAAACATGTGAGATTCCCAGGTGGAACAGCGTTTACCTGGGGCTTAATTAAAATAAATAGACACATGCTACTGCTGCCACCACACCCGCCTCCGCCTCCGCCTGTGTCCTACGTCGTTCCGCATCCTTGATGTGGTGCTGGTGCCGCCTCGTTATTATGCAGCGAGCGTGTTTGGCATTAACCAATATAAGTAGTCGGTTCTGCCAATTTCCATAAGTCAACAGGGAAGGCCGGCCGCAAGCAGAGCGGGAGACCAAAACGAAGTCAGCAATTAAAAGCGTTGTTCATCATGCGGACAGAGCGGACACTGCGGACACACTTTTGCGGTTAGTTTGCGGTTAGCACTGGTTAAATATTTCCCCCTCTATCCGAGATCCTCTCTTTTCTTTCCTGCCGGATTACCCGTATTCAAATCAGTTGCAACGCCCAATTAATGTAAGCGGACACAATGTTGCATACTAATGAGACAGGAGACAATTCCGCCGCCGAGACGACTCCCAACCAAATGAACATGGCAATAAAGATGTGCAGAACGATGTTTGATACATTCTCCTAGGCTGCTCCTCTGGCTTTGACTTTGTTTGCCGCAGAGCTTGGGGTTTTTGATTTTTTAATTAAGAATAAAAGGAGTGGGGACGTAAAAATCATGCAAATTTAAAACGCAAACAATAAAATTGCGGAATTTCAGATATAGTTTGAAAGGACTAAGATGTTTCTTGAGGTTAGAAGTTGTTTAATTTTGTATGTCAATTTAATCAAGAGGTCAAGCATTACTTATTCAGTGGTAGTACTCAGGTATTTTGTCCATGTCCAAACCCTAAAAATATAATGAAATAACGTTTGTACGACCATCACACTGTATTTAAGACCCGTTGTAATATCCAATTAGAAATCTCGCTATGTAATTAAAGTGGAATAATTAAAGCAGTAGTAGGGAGTAGCATTTATCTCTACTCCGTGCCCTCAGAAGTTATGTTCTTCTCATAAGTTTTTTGTTGCCTGACAAATGATAATGTAATGTCATCATATATTACGCATACGCCAAGGGTCTCCTCTCTCCCTCTCGCAGCTCAATTACAAAAACTTATAACTTTCAGTTTGGCAAAAAGCAAAAAGAAATAAAGCAAAGTGGAGCGATGACTGCAGAACACAGTCTTCCCCACACTCGTTGCTAATGAAACTTAAAGATGGCGCCGCCGGATGAGAGAAAAGAAGCGAGAGAAAGGAGCAGGAGGCCAACGTTATGGAACAGGGATATGTCTATGTGTATGTGTATGTGTATGTGTATGTAGTGCAAATGAAAGTTTTTCCGAAACAAGCAAAGATTATGCCATGTTAAGGAACAGCCAAAGTACTTGGGAGTAGATTCGGGAAGTAGAGAAGAGGCGGCGGCGAGCGGCGAGCGGCAAACAAAAGATTAGTGTCTCTGGGGTTGCAATCGCTTTCTAGTGTTCCTCCCCCACATTTGTCGAAATTAAACAATGTAAAGTTTTGGTTTGTGCCACCAAACCCGGACAAAAAGAAACTTTCCCAGAACTATCCTCCAGCTCTGCTTCTGTTTCTGCTTCTGCTTCTGCTCCTTCTCCTGCCCTGCTGTCCTGCTCCTGCCCACCGCATGTCAGCACCAAAATATGTAACTCAATTAGTTTTTCCACCCCCTCATACTTACTCGTGTACACACGCAGTAACCAAATCCTCTGGCAAAAACTTTATATGTAACACAATGTTGTTGTTCTTGCTACCAACTTGTCCATTCATCCAGGCATCCATCCGAGCATCCATCCCCCACTCAATGCCAGTCAGTCGCCAATCGAGTTCTCTTGAGCGTTTCAATTATGTGATTCGAGTGGTTCCGCCAGAGTTGGGGCTCAAACTGTTGGAGCCAGTGGAGTGGCCCTTCAGGAGTCGCCACCGCAGTCACATATAAATTTCAAGTAATTGCTTTCGCCCTTCAACAAAAGTCGAGTCAAAGTTGTTGCAAGTAATTGCCATCTAATTGCTTATTGAAATTTTGTTCCCTCTTGTGGCTGTTGGCTGTTGCTACGCTGGATCTTCTGAAAAGTACGCAAAAGAAAGAGAGAGAATTAAGAGTGATTGGAGATGATTCAAGTGAAATCAAGCAGGTTCATCGGAGAAAGAGATTGAAAGTAGAAATGTTAAGCAAGTTGTGATGGGTAGTACAAGTTCTGAGTTAGAGTTTCGATTTATCAATCTTCAAATCAAATTTTAATTGAAATTATATAATTATTACGTAGTTTAGTAACAGGTTAATGGATTAATGTACAACTTATACATTGTTCATTCAGGTTCCCTTCGATTGCACTTTATCGGATTTTCGGGAATTAACTTTTTCTATATTTTTTTCACATACAATTACAAATATATTTGGACGTTTTTCTTCAGAAATTCCCAGGGTTCGCTCTTTAGCTTTACGGCTATCTAAAGACACTGACTCATGTGCCCATCGATCTCTCCTGGCAGCAGCCCTAACCCCAAAAAGGATAGAGGAAATCGAAAGCTCTTCACTTTATTGAATCCATTTCTGTTGTTACTTTCAATTGATTGATTTTATTTGGCTTTGGCTTTGGCCACGAGGTCTTAAAGTAGCCAAATAACAAGTTAAAGTCCAGGCTAAGCGAAAGATTGATGGACACATTAAGTGGGGGCCTGGGAATGGGAATGGAGATGGGGATGATAGCGCCACCGCTCCCTTTGGCGCCAGAAAGCTTTCGCCAGTGAAGCGGAAATCACACAAAGATTTGCCCATATAAATGTCTACTTTGGCTTTGGCCTGATCCATTTCCTGATTTCCTTATTTGTTTGTTCGTCTGTGGGTGCTACAGTGGGGCGGCACACTCTTACAGTGGGGCGCTGCTGTTGTGTCGACCGCATTAACCGGAAGCGCCTGGCAGGCGCAAACTTATGCAAACTACGGCGGAACAAAAACTTGGCCAAAGAAAGAGGCGACTAAGAAGCAATCTTCCCGGCTGGACCAAGACGATGTCTGATGGCCGATGTCCGATGTCCAAAGTTTTTATGCCAGCGGCTGAGAGGCAACAAAAAAAAAAATGTGGCAAAGATGCCAGTGCAGTGGGTGGCAGGCGTTGAAAATGTCCAAAGCCTTTGGTGGCAAGCCCCCCCACTTGGATGGATGGTCGCCTTATTGTACAAAGTGTTGACTTTATATCCTTCATTTAGTGGACATAAAAAGGATATTATTAAAAGCTTAGAAAAGTAGCCATTTCCTTCGCTTCGGTTTTGCTCTCCTCTTTTCTTCTCCTCCTCTCCCTATTTCCTGGTCATTGCATTGCAAAAAATACATAAAATATTAGATGCCTTGAAAAGGAATACAATACAAACTGATTTGGTGCCTCCCAGAGGCTATCTTGCTTGACCAAAATGGAGACAATGAGAGTGCTTCCTCCTATCCTAGCATCCCCTTTTCTCTTCTCTTCTCTTGTCGCCTGCTGCCTTTGTTTTTTGGGCTGCTTTTTGGCTGCGGCTCATTTGTCTTTTATGATGTTGGCCCCGTTCTCCGGAAGAGAGCGACGAAAAAAGTGGTTGCCAAAAGAGAAAAAAAGCGTTCGTAAAAGGTCCATTATAATTATAAATGAGTTTAGCGCCCATAATACTTTTTATTCCCTTTGTCAATGGCTGCCCCTGATACCACCCCATCCCCTATGGGAATCTCTCTGTCAAATTGACTGCCACATTTTAATGAGTCAGTAAAAATTGTTGGCCCAGTTATGAGAGTACAAACGGGGGAAATGGCCAGAAATTGACAAAGAAATGTTAATTTTTATATTCAGATTGCTTTCTGGTAAACATTTATGCTTCCTTTTTGACTTCGAATTGTGTTTTGTTCTTTTTATTTGGTTTTTAATGTTATATGGGGCTAAGGATAGCTAAAGACAATGTAGATATTTTCTTGAATAAAAACAATGGAGTACGGAACGGTGGGGGTGGTGGTATTTCGGTTAATCTAGCGCTGAGACTATTTCGGGCTAGCGAAATACAAGATGTTTTTTGGTATTAGAGGCTTAGGCCAATTAAATCTCACATTTAAATTGTTCGATACTGATTTATGAGATATAGAACAACATTTGGAATTCGAACCTCTTCAGTTTTTCACAGATGCTTTCCCAATAAGGTTGATCAATAAATTATATATTCATCTTCGCCAGTAGCCCGACATTTTTGCATTTCGTTTCTTTTTCATTACGATTACAACTCCCATTTGTTCCATATATAGTAGTATGAGTAGTATCCTCTTTCAGATGATCCACATATGTGCCGCAAAAGGAAGGAAGGAAGTCGCGTCTGCTTCTGCTTCTGTTTCTGTGTCTGTCTCTTTTTGTGTGTGCAATATCCTTTTCAAGTTCCATTCTGGTGGACGGGCGAAGTCCCTTTATTTGGGGCTGCAGCAATGCGTGTATAATTGCTCAGACAATGAGCAATTGTTTTTCATTTTCCATTTTCCATTTGCCATTTTTTCCCCACGTTGTTTGCTTGTTGATTGCTGCGGCTCCCTGTTTGAAGCTGTTGGCGTTCATTCCCCCCATTTGTTTGCTACGCTCCCCTTCCCAATTCTTTGTGTTCCTTTTTGTTTTTTTGAATTTTTTACATTGTTTGCATACATTTTGCAGTCAGTGTTCGAGCTGGTGTCCGTGTATTTGTTATGCAAAGAGGCCTCAAAGCGTTATTTTTTCGATATGAGATGGGTTTCCACTGCCACCCCAAAAATATATTGTACGAGTATCCACGAGTTTGCCATTTTTCCAAGCAAATTAGTTTACAAAGGACTGTCGTTCGGGACTAGCCATCTGAGGTCCACCCTGAACCCTGCTCCATGCTCACTGCTCTCTTCAGTCCTTGCCCCTTGTGTGGTGGGCCTTTTGAAACAAATTGAAAATGCATTTTAAAGCAGACGCCGACGGTTAGCCGCTGGCTAGAAATTATTTCATATACGATATTGCAAGTTTATTTACGCTTATTGTTTGGCCAGACATTCAGGGAATGAGGCAGGGATCCGCATAGGTTATTCGGGATGAGGTAGCGGGAGGGGTTGTCCATAATTAAGTGCCAAAATTGGCCACACTTTTGTGTGGCATGGTGTGACATGGTGTGGGGATTGTGTGACCTCGACGTCAGAGGAGGATGTCTGCTATGCTACCCACAGATGCCCGCAATTAGTTGGCCATTAAAACAGTCCGCCAGATAAACTACAGAAGGATACGACATCGGGGTATATCTCAAATTAGCTGCACTTATCCTACACTCGTCTCGCCCACGTCGCGTTCCAATCAAGCCCCGTTTTATGACTCAATAGGCCCTCAATGCCCTCCCTCCCCCTTTCCGTTACCGCCACAGCCACAGCCACAACGGTAGTCGCATGGAGTAGTGTGCAGCAGACAAACTTGCCACAAAGCCACAATCCACAATTCTTCACTAATTTCAACGCCATAAAAGTTCTGTTTGTCGGCCATAAATGTCAAAGACAGAAGAAGGCAACCGGTCGGGTGAGCGGCAGGATGGTGGGGGGGATAGGCAATGAAGTCTCGCGTGTTTCATTAGTTGCGAATTATGACGATCTGGCTGAGAGGTATGGGTATGGGTATGGGTATGGCTATGGGCCTTGCCACATCGTGACCCCCACACTCCACTCCTGTCTGGGCGATGTGACAAATTTGGTTTTATTTTCGTACTGGCACAGACAAACACACACAGACAGACATACAGACACATACGGTACCAGGAAAAAGCGCTGCAACATTCATACAAATGCAGATGCAGATGCAGGAGAAAGAAGAGATACGTCTGAGATACGAGTACTTTAATAGCAAAATGGTCATGTGGCAACTTTAATTATGTTTGCGTTTTGTATTCAACTGAAAATTAATTCTTTTCCGTGTTTTTGGGAAGCGGCATACACTGAGAGCATTTTAGCGAAAGTCTTGAATACTCAAAGAGTTGAGAACTGCATCTAAAAGAACTGAAGATATTAATTATGAATATTCACATGAGTTATTAAATTTCATATGATTTAACTCATAAAGATTGAACAAAATTCTATATACATTAAAAGATGTTACTAAACTGGGTCCCAAATTGAATTTCCCAATGAATTCACAGTGCTTTCAACAAAGACATTGCTGACAAGAGACCAAAGAAATTACTTCTCTTACTCGTAGTTGCCATCAGCATCGCCAGCATCGCCTTCACCATGAACATCAGCAGAGTGCCTTCGTCTTGGTCTTGGTCTTGTTTCGTTCCCCCCATCACCATCACACAGCTCAGGGGCGTATCAAATGTGACAGCTTGGAAAGAAGTCAGAGCTATAGACATGGACGCAGACATACTTTGTGCACAGTTCCTA
This sequence comes from Drosophila obscura, assembly GCF_018151105.1. Taxonomy (NCBI): domain Eukaryota; kingdom Metazoa; phylum Arthropoda; class Insecta; order Diptera; family Drosophilidae; genus Drosophila; species Drosophila obscura. The sequence continues at coordinate 6,169,737 of NW_024542774.1, read as the reverse complement.
GGTGTACGAGTGTATGCGGGGGGCGTTCACAGACAATCAGAATTCAAATGGAATAACGTACGACGAGCGGGCTGCTCGCTAGGATGATGACGAGACAGTTGAACATTTTTCCCGTTCAAGTTGCATTTGATGGGAGTCTGGGAGACTGCCGCCTCCTCCTCCTCACCAGGGGCTGCCACTTGCTGTCTCCACATTGCCTTTTGTGTATTTTGAGTTGCTTAAAACGACGACAACTACATCCACACATGCCACATGACGGAGTGATGCCAGAAGTATAGGCTTGCTGCAATGGACTACGGATAAATGCTGATGTTTCTTTGTTAATTTCCATGCTGATGCCTAAATGTTTTGTGCGTGTGACAAATGTTGAGCTTGTACAATTGTCTGTGCCGTCTGCATAAGCCCCTGCTAAAGGTGTTGCATCAGAACGTTTTGTCTTCAAGTTACATACAACAAATTTTGTTTTTGTTGTTGGGGGGAGAAAGCCTTTGACAGTCGACAGAGAAACACAAAGGCAGCTGAAGGCTATAGGAATTTCAATAAATATAATATCTCATGGCAAAAGATTTGCTGCTATCTGTATCCATTTACAGATATTGCCTCTTGCCTTAAGCACATTTGCTTTTATTTAAAGAGTGCCTGAGCTCCTCTCCGTATACCGAACTCCCCCCCATTTCAAGTGTCATTCAAGGAACAGCACAGCACAGCACGCCCTACACTTAATTACAAAACAACGTGGGTGGGTTTCCCGGTAAAAGCGAGATTTGGGAAAATCGGAATATCTGCGCTGTTTCAGGATGGCGGGGTCACATCTTTTTTCGATTAAAAAGTTTCGAGAGTCGCAAGGCAATTGTCAGTTACATCCACTTAACCTGCTGGCTGCTGTCTTTGGCGAACGAACGGAAAATTTTACGACAGATTAACGAACGATTAACGGTGTAACGTGGCACTTGCCACCCGGCACGTGCTCAGCTTTGGAACACCATTCTCTTTCCACAGAGTCCCCAGGGTGTAGGCTACGGAGACGGCAACGTTTGCTAGGAATTTATATTTCACAGGTGATTTGTCGCATAAAATTCGAATAATTCATAAGAGCGCAAAAATAACAAGGAGGGAACCAAGGAGGCACCACCTCTGGTGGCAGTACTCCTCCTCTGCAGAACCGCACTGCCAGAACGCCAAAAAGTATGCAACGAAATGCCGCAAAGTTGGCGTCGACGGCAACGCGGCGTATGCGTGTTAAAAACTTTTTGTCAACGGAACGGCGAGCTTCCCGCAGAGTGGATGGCCGGGGAGCGGGTGTGGTGTGGTGTGGTAAGAAAGAGAGTTTGTCATTTCATTTGTTTAACTCTCTTTTTCAGTCCCTTTCAGTTCCCTGGTTTTCGTGTGGCCCCTTTTTTAACATTTTGGTCACATTCTACCCGCATTTTTAAGGGTTTTCCCAGTTGATTTTTTGTTATTGTTGGTAGACTGTTGGTTTTGTCGTGTATCTCTAACAATGCGAAAATTGTATCTTAAGCGGGCGTAACTTGTATGCGGATGGATTTGTATCTGCTATCCGTTTTAGCGGTTGACTTTTGATGGCTTTCTTATGCGGGTTTGCGGGTGAGGTTAGAGATTAGAGTTTAAAGCCCATACAGGAGGTTTACTTAACAGTGTAGGCTGACACTTCCTTTGCGAATCTATTCCACTCATTTTCTAATTTTTTGCTTACCTTTAATCTCTTTCGGACATGCTTTGCACAGTGCCATAAAGTGTGCCTCCGGTGGAATCGCTATCATTTCTTATTTGCCTTTTTATATCTCAATTTCCGTTTTTCGATGTTCTTTCTTCTCATGTTGTTTTTTTTTCCTTTGTTCGCTGTCTCTTTGAACTGCAATTAAGATTGCTTACACTCATATGGCAGCTGTTCTCCTGGTTGCTGTGCTTTTAATGCCTGCGGCTACAATCAAGGTGTTGCAAAGAAAGGGTAAGTCACTCCCTATTTTCGGGTCACAAAATTACTTGGCCACTCTATCTATCTGTTGCTTTATTCGTGTCACCACACAAACTGGAAAAAAAAGACAAAATAATCTTAGTTTTGCAATGAAATGAAATTGAAAGTCTCGAACAACGGAAATGTTCCACCCCATTAAAATATACCTTGTGCTATCTTTGCCCTGCCTCTGCTGCCTACTCTGGGTTTTTCTGCTGTCTGCTCTCGCTCTCGCTCTCGCACTTACTCTCTTCTTCAACTCTCTTTGCATCTGCTGACGGCGCTGTCGCTGCCCGTGCGGACTGCTCTGCTGTCGTTTCATTTGCATTCTTATCGCCTTCTCTCTGCCGCGCTTAAATGTCGCCAGCATGAAACATTTTTCTTTCCCATTCCCTCCCCTGCTCAAAAGCTCAGCCAATTTTTTGTTGTTGATTTTAGAATGTTTCTTCTCGTGTTTATCTTCCGTCTTCCGTCACATGTGCGTATGAATGCCCTTTCTCTTTCTAGTCTCAGCTTTTTTTCTTTCGTTTCTCTAGCTGTTGATTTTTCTATATATGTATGTATAAAGGTTCCCTGCGGTGTTGTTTGCCTTGGTGGGAGGGGAGTGGGAGGCGGGTAGGGATCTGTGAAAGGTGACTGCGTATGCGACTGCGATTGTGACTCACCTCCCTCTCTTGTGGTTCCAGCATTTCAAATTTTTGTGAATTTTAATATCCCGCATTTGAAGAGGACAAAGGTATATTGGATATGGGATTACTTTCGCCATCCATGGGCATAAAAATATGTGACACAAACGGTACAGATCCACGGGACTTCTCTTGGTTGATGGGTCTCCGCAGATACGACGTGGGATCAAATATTCTCATAAATCCATTTCTGGGTATGCGAATGTCGACCATCTTTGGGATAAGTCAACGTATGTGGGTGGGTGGCTGGTGTGAAATATGTCAAGCGAGTCGGATATCTTGGGTGCTGCTGTGTAATCAAGAGTCATGGCAGGAAACATGCCCCACGGCCAGGAATCAGAGGCGGAAAGTCTTTCCCCCATCCTTCTGATGAAGGATTTGATAAGCGAATGTCAGAATGACATACGAATTAGATGCTAATGACGGGCCACTGCCGGGGATAACGCCTGATGAAGAGTCATTTGTGGAACTTAAAGTTTACACAGATACAAATGATGCTGTCACCGCAAAATTGCTTTACTTTCACTTGCTGAAAATTGCACACATCACATGGAGAAAGTGGGGTTTCCCCAGCTCCGTTCCGTCTGAGGCTGGAAAATGTTTACAGAATGTTGGTGCAATGAAAATTCTGCCCGAGCCGAAAGTCAATTCATTTCGAGCAAATTGTTATTTCAATTGTCAGCACCTCCCCCCTGTGACACACTCTCTCTCTGCCTTCGCCTGTGTGCCCCACTGGCTGCACTACTCCTGCTGTGTGCAACATACCAGTACCAGTACCAGTACCATATGCAGTTAATTTTGTGCTTGTGACTGCAATAAATTTTAAAAGCACATTTCCAATGAAAGAAGCGAACTGAAAATCAAATGAAACGAAACGAAACGGAAAACAATTTTCTGCAATTTCACTAAAACGACATACCAATTGTTGTGTACGGGAGGACGAGGATAGTGGCGGTCGGGGATTGGACACAGTGACACACATTTGTATGTTTGTATGTGCAACTCCTGGACAACAATCGAGAATCGATGGAAGCTCGGACTCTCGGGGCCAGCGACAGCCACAATTGACGACAAATGATATTGTTGTTGGCCAAAGTGCAGCGTTTAAGGAAGACACATGCTCCAATATGCAGTAATATGTAGTATCCTGCACTTACTAAGCTTTGTTCTTTTTCCACATTCTATTTTATATATTTAGTTTTATGTCACTGTTTAAAGTCATTTTTAAATGTGCGTAAATATGTTTTAATTTTGTGCACTGAGTTGGAGAGTTGCAAAGTTTTGGCAATATATAATATAATATTGTAAATTTTGAGACAAAAGTTTTGTATTTTCTGTTTAATTTACAGAAAATTTCATGCAGCTCTTTTAGGTTAATTGGAAACTTTCAATAAACATGGTTGTTTGTCAGATATTAAAAAATGCTCCTAATTGGCTATAAGCCGATTAGTTGGCATAAGTTCAACAGCCTTAAGCAACCTCTTTCCAGTGCAATTGTTGGCAATATATGTTTATTAATTTCCTTCTGACAAACCACCTTTGAGAGACCAAAACAAAAACATCATTGCGGAAAATTTTGCGCATATTTTTGCTTGTTATTATTTCCGCAATGCAAGGCAGAACGCTACAATGAGAAAGAAATGTTGATAGCTGCACAGAGATAGAGAGATAGAGAGAGAGAGAGAGAGGTCGAGGCTGGGAGAGAGTTGGGTAGATTGTTGACTCATTTGTGGGGGGTGGGGGGAATGTTGCGGCGTTGCTTTCGTTTGTTCGGCAGAGGCGCAACGAGGCAAACATTTGTTTTAATTAATATGAAATGCAAATTGCATAATTTAAAATGTTTATTCATTTAAATTTTTAATTACAATTAATTTGAGGTCTCCTGCTGCAGAGAGTAAAAATGATTTCCGATCAAATGAATGAGGTAATGCGGGGGATGTGGTGGCACTTTAAAATACACAGGAATCCCTGACATCCGCTATACCAATGAAATCATTGCTAAAATTGAAGTTTCCCTTGGTAAATCTTCTTATCAAAGTGATTTTTCGCAGCACTGGCCAAAGCTGGATGATGGATGGGGCATGTGAAGCAATCAAATGGTCGTAATGTCATCCACACACATGAAAGTGGATAGTGGGACCTCCTATACACACAAACACACACGGTCACACGTACTCACACATCACAGCAGAGTAGCAAAAGGACGAAGGATGATGACGATGATGATGATGAGTCACTTTGGTCACGAAGCTATTTTTACGCTTGATTACACGATAAATGAAAATCAAACGTTTGATTGCTTAATGCCATGGACTAAGGGTCATCTGCAACAGCAGAACACCCAAAGCCATCGTCCCATCCACCCACACCAAAAGTGCTGCAATTTTGCGAAAAGATAAGTCTCCAGAGAGATAGAGCCAGAGTAGAGAGAGAGACTTGGGGGTCGTATGGCAGCACCAACATTTCAATTATTTATATGCTCGTTTGTCCCCTCCCTTTGCACCATCCACTGACCCATGGGGGTGAGGTCCAGTGTGTGTGTCTATGCACGTGTCTGATAACCCAATGGACGCTTCAACACTTGACTGCTTTCTCTCACTTCTACTTCCACATCCACTTGCACTTCCACTTCCCCTTCCTCAACCACATCCATCTCCAGTTATCATTTATTTCCTTTGGACTTTGACTGATTTTCTGATAGTTGAGTGCGTTCTCTGGCTACAGTGAAGGCTAAAAGTTATTGCCCAGTTGCCAGTTCCAGTCCAACACCTCTTTGAGGGAACGTTGAGGTTGCAGGCGCCTGCTTTCGTACTTTGATTGATTTGTTAATCTCTAAACGAAATACAAATTAAAAGCTTTTTGTTTTGCCATCAACTCAACAGCAACCCCAGTGCCATTTCTATGCTGGGACCGACCACGCTAAACCGCTTATGTTAATTGCATTTTTGGGGTTATTCAATGTACAAAGTTAAGAGCTTCCTTCTGCCCGCAATCAATCAATCAGAACAAGCGTCTTAGGGAGCGTCTTCCAAGTCCAATCTTTGGGTTTGCTTTTGCAACTAAGTTCTCGATGGAATTCTATTTACATTTTTGACTCATTTCGTTTGGTGGCTTAAGTAGGGCACGAAAAGGGGTTAAATTTGGGACGGAGAGTCGGGTTCGGTGTATTTCTATCCTACTTATTGATGAGTTGGGTAAGTCGCTTGCCAGAGTCTGTTTTGACTACGAGCGGAGCAATCAATAACAAAATGCTGACTGAGATAAATTAAAATTTATCTTCGAAGATGTAGAATTCCTTTAACGGTTAGATATAACCTTCCTAAGCCGTTTCACTGATACCTTAAGTATTTGTCTTAAGTCTTAACCATACCTACTTCTATTTTGTCAATCAGAAGTTCCTTCACTTGTCTCACTTTTAGTTCCACTTCAACGCCCTTACAACGCCCCGAGGCGACACTGATAGCTTAGCTCGGCGGCAGACTCGACGATTGACACTTGATGAATGGTTCGCTGACTTTGAAGATCTCAATGTCTCAATGCCTGCGACATATTCACACGCCGCTGATTTTCAAGCTCAAGCGAAAGACCTTAGAAATGTGCACTTTTAATTTCGGATAGAGATATAGATTAAGATATAGATACTCGTAATATGTAGAGTGTAGATGTACAACCTCCCCTTTGGTTAATAGTAATATTTGGCACAATTTGATTTGGTTGCAGTTCATCTGTGATTTACCGATTTCCCAATTTCCCTGGGCCCCTTTTAGGGTCTCGCCAGCTGGCAGTTCTGAACTCTCGCATAGTTTTCCGTGTAAATCAGATCGCAGATGGCAGCGTTATTGTCGAAGCTCATCTCCGACACCTTGAACTCCGGATTGATGGCTATTTTAAGGATGTAGGAGCCAGGACTCAGGTCCGTAACGTCCACCCATTGGCAGTCCAGATTATACAGATACACATCAGAGCAGTTGATGGAGATGCCTTAAAAAATACGCTGTAGATGGTCAACCTTGGTGGATTAGTGGCTTTCCGCTCACCCTGATCTCCATAGTTGGCGCAATTGTATTTCTTGGCGACTCCAGGCAGACAGCTGCTGTCCTCCAGACAGAAGGAGGCCTTGTGTCCCTGCGCCACCTTACGACCGCTCAAATCGAAGATGTCAAAGGTGGCAAACACTTCCATGCTGTGAAAGTGCCTGCAAAGAGAGGAGCGGAGGGAAGGGAAAGTGCTCTTGAGGTGCCACGGAGATGCCAAAGCGGAGCTATCTACTCACATGTGGCACATGTGCCACTCCCACTGACTCTTCTCCTTGAAGGGGCGGAAGTCCGCATTGCCCGCATTGATGGCGGCCGCCGTGAACTTCAGGAGCCGCCTTGTGCGATAACGCCAGTGGGGATCGTCGCGCTGTATCTGATAGGCTTCGCTGGCCACGCAGTTTTCCTCCATGGCGCACTGCATCAGCAGCATGGGTCGATCCTCCAGATGGGCCGTCTGCTCAATCTCCAGGTAGTCAATCACCAGATCGGGCGAGGAGTAGTCACAGATCACAGCCGCCACATGCTGCCTGCTGCCGTGGCAGCTTACGATCCCGCGGATCGGATCGTGGTGCAGGCAGTCGGCCAGCTCCGTTTCGTTGCCGTAGCACTCGCTGCCACTGAGGACGGGCCGAGAGACGTTGGCGCCCCCAAAATAGTCGGTCTGGAAGGCGTCACGTGCGTAGCCGAGCCCCAGCTGGCGGCAAACGACATTTGCCTCGAGCAGGGACCAGCCATCGGCGCAGATGCTGCCCCAGCGTCCGCCATCCAGTCGCACCTCCACGCGGCCCTCGTACCGCTCTCTACCGCCACGCAGCTGAACGTACAAGCGGGAGCGCGAGTGAATGGGGAACTTGGGTATATCCTCATCCCTGAGGAGGGGCTCGGGTATCGGTGCATCTGCCGGGGGATTGCATACCACTCCCGCTGCCTCGCCCGGCTCGCAGTCGTTCTCGCCCCATCCCTCGAAGTGGCACTCGACCAGCTCCTGCTCGTGGCCCTCACAGAAGAGATTGTCCATCCAGAAGCGACGACGGGCAGGGCCGAAGTAGCCGCTGTGCGTGTATCGCCGCATACCGGGAAATCCCAGCTGCCGGCACACGATATGTCCCTCGGTGGCATCCCACTCATCGTCGCAGATGGCGCCCCACTTGCCATTGTGCAGCACCTCAATGTTGCCTGAAAGACGAGCGTCAGTCCATGCGGATCCTCTGCTGATCTGCGCTCACCTTCGTATTCGTTGTCGCCGCCGACCAATCGGATGGCTCCCTCCTCCTTGTTGAGCGCTTTGATGTACTTGTGCACCAGCCTCTGCCGCTCCAGGCGTGCATCCTCCAAGGAACGATGCTGCACTATGCCCGCAGCCAGTTGACACCAAAGTATAGTCACGCACAAGACTCTAGGACCCATGTTGAAGCTGAAACCAAGCTGCGATCCTTGCGCACATTCAACCGCCTCAACGTTCGCTCGAGAACTGAACGCGGCTTGAACATTTTTGAGCGGCAAACAGAATCATTTAACTATGAACTTGCCAGCTCCATAGATACAAAGATACATAGATAGGTAGGTAGGTAGGTGGGTTGCTAGGTAGCTAGAGATACGGTTCAGAAGCTCGCTCATCTGACGTCAGCAACAGACGAGGGCGCAGATCGAGACGCGATCCAAATCCAAAACCAAAACCAAAGCTGAATCGGAATCGGAATCTATTTTCCGCACGTAGCACATACGAGTAGAGTATGCATGTCACTTAATGACTTTTTCAGACAACATTTTGAGGCAACTCTGACATTGCTGCACTCTTTGTTGGATCTTTCAACGGGGCGGACTACAAACGGCACCGAATCACGGCACACTGACAGAAAGTTTATAGAGACGGATAAGAAAATATGAAGAAATATTTTCAGAAGCAGAAATACCTTTTTCTGGTTTATATATTTTTCTGATTAATTTTTCATTCATTAAAACGGTACCCAACAATTTCTCTGCGTGGATTTTTGCCTACGGCCTTGCAAATATTGCTCCATAAACAAATACGAAAAGGAAGCAGAAGCCCATGTCTCATAAAACAAACAATAAAGCATTTTAATATATATTTCTCACAGACATTACCAACATTTAATGAGGGCTTTGGAGTGAACCCTTAACCTCCGCCCAGACCTTCCCCGCCATAAAACCATTGCATTGCGAAATTCCTAATCCAAAAATGCGAATGAAAATGAAAATGAAAATATGGAAGTCGACGCTATAATTTAGTGACTGAACACGACCCACATATGAATCTGTTGTGTGTTGTGTTTGGAATGGCAAAGTCATCGTATCGTCATCATCCAACCATCCATCGGAATCCGGCGGTAGTGTCCAGGGGGCGGGGGTGAAGTCCATTAGTTTTGGCATGCGGCCATTTGAAACATTGCATGCAGCTTGGCCAACATGAACTTGACACTGAAACAACAGCAAACAACAAGCGGAAAAACACACACATGGAAAACTGCGAGATGTACATATGTATGTAGGTACAATAAAAGCGAAGCCACGCCAAGCTGTAATGAGGTTTATTCCGTTTTGGTGCGGATCGTTGCATGTCGGGGAGGGGGGGCTGGGGGCTGGGGGCTGGGGGCTGGGTGCTGTGTCAGTGGCAGTGTGGGTGCCTCATTAGCAAAAGTGCCAGCAGCCCCAATCGTAATTGGAAATCTAACTCGTTTAGGTCAGCCCTGAGGCAGAGAGAGAGATAGATAAAGAGGAAGCACACAGCTTTCAGATGCTCGTAGAATGAGAGATAGAGAACTGAAATCCATTGAAGCGTGATTTCCATACATTTGCTGGATAGATTTTCAAGATCAATGTAGATCATAGAACGCAACAATTGTCGAATCATGTACCTCTGACAAATAAATGACAGTTCGTTGTCATGCAGAGCAAAAGTGTGGCATGTACAGTAAATGGGCAACGAGTGCCACAGCACTCATTTAAATGTTCCTTAAAAACTTATTTCCGACAGCAGTTAGGAATATTCCACACAAATCCATGAATATCCAGAACTATATTATAATAAATGCCCATCAATATATACGTACTATAACCCAACACATACACACACATCATACATAATATGTATGTAAATATCCATACGAATGCCCGCACGAACGGATCATAAATATTAGCCGGAGATATTAATTGGATAAACGTTTTATGATATTGAATTATGGGAACGGAAAGGGAAGAAATGGAGAGGACTCTAACGTTTGACCGGAAATATTCCCACACAAGTCACAAAAGGGTGGGGGAAACAATTTTATGAGTGCGTAAATTCCATTTGGATGGCCGCAAGGGCTAAGGGCAGTGGCAGCAAGGACATGCCGCAATCCTGGCGCAACGTCATGCACAAAGGTAATAAAATTCGATAGAAAATCGTGTAATAAAATCATTACACACCAGAAGCAGCATCAGGAGGAGCAGTAGGAAGAGCAACCCAGAAGCAGGACAATGTCTGCTCTTTGGCTTTGCCATGGCAATCCGAGCACTAAAATCAAACTGGTCTGGCAACGCCACAGGCGACGAACCAATCTGCTCCTCTAGATCCACTCCCTGCACTGCTGCTCCTCTGCATCCACTCCCTGTGCGGCGGCTCCTCCAGATCCACTCCCTGCACTGCTGCTCCTTCAGATCCACTCCCGCTCCTGCTGTGCCTCCTCCTAAGACATAAAAATGGCAACGTGTGCTGCTGGCTAAGTCGGAAAAACGGCGACAGCAGCAGCAGCCTCCTCTTTGGACCAACAATAAAACGAAAGAAAAGTGGCACAAAAAGAGGACAAAGTGGAAACCAGCGGGAAAATAATTTGTGTGGGAGTTGCCCACCCTCAAGGGATCCCCATGACGGGGCGGGGGGCACCGAGAGGCAAGAGCCCAAGAACGGATGAAAAGATAAAAAGTGGTTAAAGGATATTGAAAGGCGGTAAATTGCTTTATTACTTAAGTGAGCCCGAGATGATTAGGTTCGCGCTCAGCCGTTCAGGCGTTCTGCCTTGTGGCTGCCTCATTAAAACGACGCGTCGTCCGGTCACTGGGCGCTGCGAATGGAAAATGCAAGAGAATGCTTGCAGCAGTGGAAGGGCGGGCGAACCCATTAACTGAGTGTTAACATGGTCCAAACGACTTGGAACACAATGGGTAAGCAGGGCCATTAACAGAGCGAGAACAGGGCTCAACAGATCAGAACTGTGGAAGGGGGATAATAATAATGGTAACTGAGCCCTAGGCTATGCATGTCTTCAGGACAGATTTACATTGCAATTTGGATTTGAGCTGGATAGGATATCACGCTGGTATAATTTGATATGTATACTGAATCAGAATATATAAAGCAACAAAATAAACAATAATTAAAGTACATTTACTAGTACTTTAAAAGCCCCAAGTTCTCTCAAAAGCTACTCACTCTTGTACCCTCCTTTGTAAACAGAAGCCCATAACTTTATTAAGCGCGCAAAGACAAGAAAAGACAAGCGATGGCATTAAATCTCTTCATAATGATATCATACAGTCCTATCATAAGTACGAGTATTTGGCGAAGCTCATTTGGACATTAATAAAATTGGATGACGCGCTGACAGCATAAATGTCACAGAAAATGCTATTAAAACTAAATTATAGCCGGCATAACCATGATTCACGAGCGGGCCAGGCCTCCCATCTGCGAAAAGAAATCATAAAAAAATACAAAATGCCAAATTTGTAGCTAGCTTATGGGTAAAAAAAACAAAAAGATTATTAATTCTTAATAAGAAGGCGAAGAATGCAAAAAGAGAAATAAAACAAAAGTTCTATAAAAATGTGGCAAGTGGGGCGTGTATCTGTGGATCTGCCATGAAAATGTGCCAAAACAAAAAAAAAAGAAAACAATTTACTGCCCACAGAGTAGAAGCAAAACAAACCATAGAAAAAAGTTCACAATCAGTGAATGCCCTGCCTTTAATACCCTTTTTTTATGCGAATTTCAATGGAATTGGTTCAGAGGGTAATAAAATTAAAATGCGCCTTTTGCTGTGGACCGAACCGGACCGGACTGATGGTACGAAATTCAGTCAGTCGGACAGTCAAAAGTACGACGAAGCAATAAAAATAATAATGAAATCAAAGGAATAAGCCCCACAGAGAGACAGGGACACACCAGTCTCTCCATGGGGAGGGACATGGGAAAGAAAATGGTTGGTCCGTTTCTCGTTTGGAATTATAATGAGCTTTCGCCTGTTGAAAGAAGAACATTTCAATTGCCGAATTAGAAATTATTGCAGTCTAGTAACCTTAAAGTTTAAACACATAAAGAAGCGTAGTAATGTGGAAAATTAGGTGAAATAGATATAGATATACATATACATACAGACATTAAAGAGCCATGACATCTGTTGACCAGCAGTCTTTAAAAAGTACCACCCCAAATGCTGGTTAGTATTCTTATTTCTGATTTACTGAAGCGTTCAGATGCGATTGAACTTCCTGGCAAGCTGACGACAGTTTATCGCAATTCAATGGCATTCGGGGCATGCCATGCACTCAGCATTACTGTAAATATGTACCGGACAGACTCGTACTGTGTATGGATAACAGGTGGCTTTTCCGGTCTTCAATTTTTGTTTGCTTCATTCATTTCTCTTGCATCGCCTGATACAGATTTTTCCAGGCATGATGGAATGATTTTTATTCGAAATTCACGATGGTTTGAAAGAATGTGAGCGAGTTTGTGTATTTACAGGAAATACCAATACATCTTCCGCATTCACATTCACACTCCTCACATAACAATAAATATCCAAAAATGAAGTCTCTGTAAATATTGCCAGTCATACATTTTTAGTCAGCCCTTGTAAGAAGTAGCTACAGCTAAATACATTGTATTTTATTTTTTGAATTTTATTTCATTTTAAGTTAATTTCGGCTTTGGCCGTTACCCCTGACTTAGGCCGGGGCATGCCCCAGGGCTAGAGACAGCTCTCTGTGGGGGGTTTGCGACAAAAAGATTTTGCTTATGCTACTGTCTGCCTGTCTTGCCAGACAGTGTGTGCAAATATTTATTTTGGCAGTTTCATGAAGTCAAAGCCCGAGCAAGCCCAAAGCAAGCATGAAAAATCAAAAGAAAATAGAAAAATATCTTTATCTAGCAGGAGAGTCAAAATACAATATATGAGTACAATATTGTTTGGCCCATGGAATCAATTAATTTTTTTTGTTTGACCGAGTTCTACCAGTCTGTGGGCTGCTAATTGAATTTGCCATATCATAATATACTATAGCAAAATAATAAATAAATCCAGTGAACAATGCCTCGATGGGTTTGAAAGAGAAAAGAGACATGGGGGAGAGACACATGTTCCATATCATGGAATTTGTTCCTGTGCAGACTAAATGAATTATGTCACATGTCTAGCCATTTAGTGCCATAATTCAGAGCAATCTATGGCGGCACAGACAACAGCCATCACCAATCCAATAGAAGGGAAAGGCGGTGCAGGGAACGGAACCTAAATTGCACGCAGTCCAGACAAATTGCATTTGCATAGCGTAATTGGAAAATGTCGCGTGTGGGAACAAAAAATATATAGAGCTAAAAGGATTGAAAAACTATAATGACAAAGCTGCAACAAAAGAGATATCCAAATGGGAGCGCATCATAACAAAATGAGTTGGATTTGCCCATAGCCGGTAGCATATACAAACTGTCTACATATGGCGGGAATATATTTGAATGAATTCTAAATGAGCTCTAGAGCTCAAGCACATTTCATACATTTACAGCTATTTTAATCGACTCCCACTTCATTACACTACACTACACAGCACTCAATACTCGGGCGAGCACAAAAGAATCTCTCATGATGATTGAGTTGATACAAGAGCTTTACTTTTAAAATTCTGGAAAGCATTCCGCTCGATGAGTTGCACATTATTTGATGCTTTGCTTTTCTGCTGCTATTATATAAATCTCTCAAATTTTTCCCATCCAATGATCTCTAGACTTTTCCGTCATCGTATATGTTCATTCAAGATAATTCACTTGAAAACAAAACGTAGAATTTTCAAAAAAAATAATATAGATATATTTTAAATTGCGAACCAAAGTCTCTTGGAAATTATGGCCGTTGCAGTGCGACTGGTGGAAGCCCTGACCCTGATCACCATAATGGGGCTGATAACATGTCTGAGCCTCAGCGTGAGTCTGGCCGAGCGTGCTATCAGTGTGATCATGGTGTTTCTCCAGGTAAGAATTTGCATTCTCCTCCATTTTGTACTCTTACTCTAAGGATTCCTCAGCCAGCAGCGTATATCGTGCAATTTGGGTTGCTTTTTGTTGAGAAAATTCTGGTGTATGCTTTGCTCTGCATATTGGGTTTTGTCAATACGGTGGCCAAAACTCTGCGTGTGACTGGTCTAGCCTAAGCATCGTTCAGTCATTTGCCCTCTGTCATTTCCGTCTTCTGATCAATGTCGAAGTATCAATAAATTATTGTTAACATTTTTTTAAAATTTTGTTCACCTCTATAAAATCCTCGATTGCGCATCGAAAGCGAAGCCGCAGCACTAATATTCAATCAAACAATTTTACGCCCCAATAAACTTTTCTAACCTGCGGCGGTCTCGGCAAAAGTGCAAAAAAAAAAAAACAAAAATCAAATAAAACAAAACAAAACTTCGCTCAATTGCAGCAAATTTGCGCCTGGCTAGAGGAGGAAGAGGAAGTGAAAAAGTCGGTACAACAAAATGTTTTTACCACAAAAGCCAATTTGGCCGCACATTTCCAATGCGCTCGAGGATGAACATAATTTTTGGTGCCTTTGCTATACCCTCAACAAAAAAGGGTGTGGTAATGCTGGGCAGCAGTTTGTCCGGCAACTCGGACCTCTGTGAATTGTATACAAGATTACAAGATATATGGGTATATACTTACATAGGTCTCATGTGGAATGGAAGTCGGCGTCTAGATAATCGAGGCCGCCTTCTTGGTGCTGTGCTCTTTTTTCATAGGGCATCTGCGAAAGCGGTTTTAATTTGTTCGCCTTTAAAGTTTTCGCACCTTTTTTCAGCTGCTTATTCTATTCTTTAGTTGTTTATCAATGTTGGGTAGGACAGGACCGATGGGACCGGCACGCACTGTTCCGAACTGCTCCGATCCGAGTGTAGGTGTCTGTCTGCAGCGGTTGTCGGGCCCATGGGAGTGTGGGTATTTTTTTTTTTTCGTTTTTGATTTAGTGGCAATTTCGTGAAGCAAAAATTGTGGAATGCCTCGAGGGTAGACTCGAAAACCAGCAGATTACAGGCGGAAATTGAAGCGAGAGTGGAGCTAACAAGCAATAACTGGAACCACTAACCAGAGGCTCCACTGAAGTGAGTCGAGTCGAAGGGTGCGAGGATTAAGCGAACCAATTACCACAAACGCTGAAGAAAGCCAAAGAATCGAATGCATTCAGCATTTCGTTTTCGGCAATGTATTCTGTGTGTGAATAATTGTTTTGGGTATCTACGTGGAACTCGATGGAAACATCCAAGTGGAAATTATAATTCAATCATATTCTAAAGAGGGCAAATTGCCTTTATTACTCGTATTACTGCCTGTTAGGCATATGCATATGTGGAAAATGTGCAAACTTAGATCAATTTATTAGCTTCCTCAACTTCAGGACCTTCGCTGGGTTGGCCCACCGGTGTGGTGTTCCCCGATTCTGGCACCGCCTGCTCGGTGGTGCTGGTGGAGGAGACTGGTTCGGCTGGCTCCTGGTTCTCAGTGTGGGAGCAGGCACAGGCATCGCGGGTATTCGACTCGATCCATTCGTTGAAGTTGCTCACTCGAGTGTAAACGCCCGGGGAATTGGGCTTGGCACAGCCCTCGCCCCAGGACACAACGCCCGCCAGTTGATAGGCTTGTCCTTCGCCAAGGACATGCATGGGTCCACCGCTGTCGCCCTGGCACGAGTCTTTGCCGCCCTGATCGACCAACCCAGCACAGATCATGTTGTCGGTGATCTTGTCGCCGTAGTTGCTGTTCCGGCACTCCTGCTGCGTCAGTATGGGCACCTCCACCTCCTGCAGGGTGTCCGAGATGGGTCCGCCCTCGCTGAGGGCCCCCCAGCCGGTGACGACGGCCGTCTGGCCGGCATAGCTCTCGCTGGCCATGGGCAGGCAGACGGGATGCATGTCGATGCCCAGGCGCACCGGCTCGCTGAAGCGAATCAGGGCAATGTCGCTGTCGAAGGTGCGGGTGCTGTAGCCGGGATGGATGAGCACGCGCGCCACCCGCCTGTCCACGATCTTCACATTGCTGTTCATGCGATTGTGCTCCAGCAGGCGGACCGTGATCAGACGATGGTAGAACCCGTTGACGCAGTGGGCCGCGGTAACGGCGTACTGATCGTTCACCAGCGATGCGCCACAGTAGAAGCTGCCGAACCACATCAGCATCGCCATCCAGGGATACTCGTGCACCTCCGTCTCCTGGCCGCCGACGATGCGGTGGCGCGTGTTGATGTTGCCGCAGGCGCAGGCCGCACACTCCCGCTTGGCCGGCTCACTGGAGTCGGAGTACTCCGGCCCCAGGATCGAGGTGATCCAGTCGAGGAAGCTGTTCTGCCTGATATTGCTCAGCGACTCGAGAATCTTGGCTGGCTCTGCGGGTATACGCAGCCGGGGCGTGGCCAAGCCCACATCTCCCAGAGCCACCACAACGATGAACAGCAGACAAATGTATCTCATGGCGAACTTTTCTGGCCAACTGGCAGTTGGCAACTAACCGAAAGCATCCTGGCCACGGTCAGAAACTAGAACCAAGAACTATGCAGAACCGGCCGAAGAACCAGTAGAACCGGCTCCAGGAAAAGGTGAATGCCTCACCGAGAGAGAGATTTCTATGTAGCGAATTTTCTTTTAATCAATAAATATAAAACAGCTTGAGAATGTGATCTTCGACAGAGCCGAAGCCGGAATACTCTGGCAGAGAAGGTGGAACCTGGTATCTGGCGGGGGGATCTCAATGAATGAATATCTCAAGAAAGTCTTAAGCTTTTTTCTTTGCCAAAAAGCTGTTCTTTCGTTGGATATAAGTTTTGTTTTGTGTTGCAAAAGAAACAATGGGTTTTTGCCTGAGGAAAACCCATCTTTCGATCGACAGCAACTGCAAATGGCTCTCTACTGTGCCCAGCCTCGCCGGCCAGAGTATTTGAGGGCAGCGACTACTGAACCCACACAGAACTACTTGATCTTCTTGGTCTCCTGCTGGCAGAGGCAAGCCTGTTTGGTGAGATTCTTGATCCAGGTGCCGTAGCGATTCACGCGGGCATAGACACCAGGATAACCGGACTTGGCACAGCCCTCGCCCCAAGAGACAACACCGGCGATCTGATGCTCTCGCGTGCCGCTGGCCACAATGTGCAGCGGGCCGCCGCTGTCGCCCTGGCAGGAATCCTTGCCACCCTCGTCGTAGCCGCCGCACAGCATATTATCCGTTATTTTGTTCCCATAGCGACTCTTGCGGCACGCGTCCTGTGACAGGATGGGCACCTGTACCTCCTAGAGGGCATCAAAGATGCAGATTTTAGTGTCAGGGGAAGTCAGTCGCCGATCGGCAATCATGCTCTCACCTGCAGTGTGTCCGAGGTGGGGCCGCCAACCTTGAGGGCGCCCCAGCCAGTGACGATGCCCGTCTCCCCCTTGAAGCTTCTGCCCGGCGTGGGCATGCACACGGGATGCAGCACCTCATTGAACTGCACGGGCTCGTCCAGCTTTATGATGGCTATGTCGTTGTCGTAGTTGCGGGCATTGTACTTGGGATGCGTGATCACCTCCGCCACATTCCGGTCGATCTTCTGCGTGTGGGACATCTTGCGGTTGTGGTCCAGCAGACGCACGCTGATCCGCTCCCGCCGGAAACCGTACACACAGTGGGAGGCAGTGAGCAGGAACTGGTCGTTCAGCAGCGAGGCGGCGCAGTAGAAGCGACCGCCGTAGAGGAGCATCGCCACCCAGGGGTACTGGTGCACCTCCGTCTCCTGGCCACCGACAATCCGCTTCTGGATGTTGGCTATCCCGCAGACACAGTCCGTGCAGTTGCGTGGCGGACTCAGAGTGGGCGGCGCCTGGGTCGTGGCTCGCCTGGTGGTAGTGGTGCTGCTGGAGGAGGGCGCTGGCGTCGTCGAGGTGGTGGTGCTGCTGCTCGCCGGCTCTGGCTTCGTGGAGCTGCTACTCAGGGTGGCCAGCGTGGCGTTTTCGCCATCAGAACTGCCCGGACGTTGGGGCAGCAGCGAGAGAACCCATTGGATGAAGGTGTTCTGGGACTGCTTTAGCAGGGGCGACACCGGTGTGGCTTGCGGACGGGCTGGAGTTGGCTGCTCCGCGGCAAAGGTTTGGGCCAGGCCAAGGCCCAGCACCAGGCAGATCACTAGTCCAATCGAAGCTCTACTCATTTCACTGGAACTCTTTTTTTTTGCGGCTGTGGCTGTGGCTTTGCTTTGCTTTCTCCAGAGCGACACCACCGACTGCCGTGGCTAGTGGCGAACTGAACAGGCCGAAACGATATTTGAAAGCCAGCCAGCCCCATTTCACCCAAATTCCCATGGCCGAGCAACAAAAGTGGTTCTGGCCGGTGGCACGTCCACTTTGCCAATCCGCACAAAGCTCAGTCGATCGGCTTGGCCACTCTCGCACACTCAACCAGACAACGGGACAGACACCGAGACGGAGACGGAGACAGAGACAGAGAAAGAGAGATGGAGACACTCTCCGTTCCATGTGGATTTGCATTTGTATTCTGCGCATGCGTGGGCGCCTCGGGGCAGCCGCTTGACCAGCACCAACCACCAGACTCTCAGCCACTCTCAGCCACTCGCCACAAAACTCTACTTTTGGATTTTGTTTTATTTTTTGCGCCACTGAAGTAGCGAAAGTTTTTATTTGCCGCTTTAAAATTTATTGAAATTAATTTTTGTTTGTGCTTGTGTGTGTGATCCGATCGACGCATCGTAGTTTTACTTTCTTTTGATTTACATTATTGGGGCTATTCTACGTTGTTTGTTTTATTGGGTTATCGTTTGTTGCTGCTTTTCCTTAGTGTGTCGACCGACAACACAGTCAACACAGCCGAGGCACAAAACGAGGCATTTACACCATTTACGTGGTTTGCGTAGCAGATTCAACGATTCAACGACTCATCGATTGTGGCATACCCGTACGTACAAAATACAGGGTGATATACTCATTCTTCAGGTGCTTCAGACTCAGTTAGCGCAATAATTTCTTTCTATTTTAGAATATTATTTTGTATATTTTTATACACTCCCAGTTCTGTTGAGACTGGAAGGCAAGAGCAAAACTGCAATCGCCATAAAAGTGCACGCCCTGCAAAGACATGAACCTGTCTGGGAAGACTTTCCTTAGCGGGCAGTTGTGTGGGGAGATTAACGATGCAACCGACATGGTATCCGCACGTGTCCGGTCACGTCATGAGTCATATTGGTCATGGCCCTAAGTAGCCGTAGCCCCCACACATGCGAGGCTGTGGAGGCGGCGGCGCCGCCACTCGTGATGCTTCCGCTGCTGCTGCTGCGCCTGCGCTCCACAGATGAACAGCAATTGATGGATGAGTGGCTGGACTCCAGAGCGAACAGAGTGCAGGAGTGCAGTCTGGATGGGCAATCTCTTCAAGGAGCATGGAGCATGAAGCGTGGACCGTGGAGAGTCATTAGTATGCGCACACATAACACTTGGCATATTAATTGTTCGCGTAATGCTGTAGGCAGATGCATCAAGAGAGGAGAGGAGCTGCAGTTGGAAATGGAAGTTGGAGATGGAGTTGATGATGATGACGAACTAATGTCAGCTCGAGGACTGGTCATCGGGCAACGGGCACCGGCACTCATCATAGCCAGGCGGCCCATGCCCGACCGCAGTGTACGCAGTTAAAACAAAGTGCCATTTGCATAATGCCGGGGACTAGACAAAACCGAAGCGAAAAAAAAAACAAAACCCCACTACATGAACACTCCTCTCGTACATTTAAATGGGAGTGGACCAGAGTGTGTGTGTGTGGCGTTGGGTTATTTACGGGGATGTGCGATGAGGTAGAGGCAAAAGCAGACACCGCAGACCCAGACCTACCTGCCTGCCAGCCTGCACTTGGCGACGCAATTATGCAAGGCCCAGCCGGGGTCTGGGTCTGTTCTGTGGCAACGTGACCACCAACAAAGTTTTGCCTGCGACTGATTGGAGCTCTGCACTGGACACTGGACACTGCACACTGGACACAACCTGGGTCGTTGCCTTTGTTAAACACGATGGCAAAATATGTTAATTGGCATTGTAATATGCACATTAGATGTTGCCAACTACTAAGCGCTCATTAAACATGCCTCATGCTCGGCCAATTACCACAGGCAGGTCCATCAAAATAGCAGAGCGCAAAAAGGGTTGATAAGTGATAAATATGTGTATTCAGATCGGTAATCGGCTCTCCAGTAGGCTTTGGAATCCATTGTCACAGTCTGAGTAAAGTACAGAGCTCATTCCCCAGACAAACATCGGGCACTACAGATCTAAAACTGGGTGGGAAACACATTAATTTGTTTTCTCACTTAACAAAAAAAATATACATATTTGGTAGCTGAAAAAACGAAATTTCATTGGGTAACTATTTGGATTTGGATTTGCGCATTACCAAATCGAATTTAACCGTGGAATACTGTCCACAGTAACCATGGAGTCGTCCAACTCGAAGGGTAACTCCGACCAAATCCCATCCTGTGGCAGCAACTCCAGGCTGGAGACTCTGGATGCAGCTGCGAAGTCTGGGACGTGCCCCTGCCCTGGCGGCCAAGACGGATGCATCTGCTCCAATGGCATTTGCATGAAGGGCAAGTGCCCGAATGGCATCTGCCAGAGGAACCATCAGGGACCACCGCCTTCTGATTGAGCGCAGAGAGAAACCCTTGCAGAACCAGATACCCTCCCTCTCCCCAACTTTCATGTTCAGAATAGTTCCTTGAAACAGATTCAGATATGGTGCAAAATAGAGATACAAATAAAATTCCCGTTTTAAAACCGAGTTTTTGAGTTAATTTTGTAGCTTTAAGGATCAACTCGCAGCGGGGTAAACCACAAAAAAACAATTATGTACGAAATGGTAGAGGGTCGGACACGACACGACGTGACCTCTACTTTCCACCAGAACATGGCGCTGCGCATGTAAATGGAAAATTTTTGAACAGACAGTTGGGTGCGTGTAAAAAAGTTCACTTTTGATTTATGTGCACACAGAGTGGAAAGGTGTTGCAGAGGAATGGAAATATTCAAGAGACTGGACCTCCAGCCACCAGAATACCCGTGCAATAAATGACAAAAGCCATTGAGGCGAATAGGGGCGATATTGCAACATATTTGCATAGACAACCCCATTATGGGAATGAGGACCATTCAACCATTCAAACATTCAGACACCATGGGCCATAGCAGCGAATAGATTATGTTTTGCTATCCGTAGTGCTACGACTTGCCATAAAATTTTATCTGCCAAGTTAATTAAACCGGCAGTTAGCTGGCTGGAGCCAAACTATCACAGGGCCGTGGCTCCTGAAACAGCTCCTGTTCATTGGGAGTTGAAAATTTAATTAGTAATTCCATTTGCGCGTTCCATTTGCTTTTCATTTCGAATGGACTGCCCACCTCCATTCAGACTACAAAGTTTCGTTTGCAGCTGGTTAACCCGAAAAGGATTCGTGGGCAAAAAGCGAAACCAAAAAGAACTTTTGTCTGTCCCGTGAATGGGCGAAGAAGAAGAGGTGGCTAAGGTGATACCACAGACACGAATGTCTGGTTCCGTTTTGATCAAGAATTTCCGCACCTTTGACAGGGAACAGAGAAAAGCACAGAACTCTGGAAAATGCATTAAAAGCGCAACTCCATCGAAGGTCAAAACGAAGAAAAATTGTCGATGCTAAAAACTTTGCCCAACATGCAACAGTCATCATCATCATCCCCATCGTCGTCGCCGTAGCCGTCGTCGTCTTGCAAAGTTTCAAGTTGCAACCTACTGTTGGTAGTACTTTCAACACCAGCACGCGATTTCAGTTTTTATTTTCTTACACATACCGATTATGACTTGTACTTGTTGCAAGAGCTGCTAAAAAAAAAGAGTCGGTGAAAAAATGTAAATGATTTTTTGGGCATGCTCAACATACTTGCAATAATTTGCATGCGATTCTCGAGTGGCATGCAATGGAAGCGCCTCACGCAAGTCTCTCGCTACATGGCATATAATGGATTAATTACAGGGCTAATGCGAAGCCAGAGCCAGCGACAGGGACAGCACACAGCTAGCTATAGGATGAAATTGATCATCAGAAAATAAATTTCGGTTTTTATACCAGGCACTTCAATGTCCAATGAAACCAATTAGCCACCAGACTTTACTAACTTGCTCAAAATGATTATGGGCAGGGCAACAGAGGCAGCGAGTTACACGCTTAGGCACTTTAAGTGTTTTGCTTGAACAACCTGAAGAACAAACATAAAGGTTCCAACGAGAGTTGAGGTAGAAGCACTTGAAAACAGAAGAGGAAATGTGGATGGAAATGTGTATGGAAATGTGAACATTGAAAGGCATTTTTTAATGCTCTTGTAACCCGCATTCTCATTCCCATTCCCAGACTCCAATTGACACGCATCTTGATAACAAAAATCAATTTTCAATGGTAGAGGCAGGTGATTCAGATTTTGGATGGGAACTTGCCCTCATTCCTCTCTATCGTTTGCATATTTTATGCTCCCCTAACGACTCGTTAATTCGATGGGAATGGCATCGTAAAGAAGGCAACAAAACTGACCCAATATTACACATAATGGAAAAGAAATATAAATAAATTGGTGCCATAAAAATCTTGTTTGTTGACATATTTAAATAACGCAAAAATTGAATAATAAAATGGCCATTAAAGCCGGGCCATTAATGCTAACCAGTATGGGTTCATCGATGTGTTATATGGGGGGAAATATTCTAATTAGCTTAAATGACAATTCCGATTTGTCAAAACTGAAATGGAAAGACAATTGGAATTGTCTCATGTCAGCCGCAGAAGTTTGTTAATAATTTGAAGAGCATTATTAGAATAAATATAATTTTGAGTAGCTTATCAAATGTGGGTAAAATATTAGCATTCTGGCCTAATTAACAAGAATATTATTGGCCTGACTGCAACATTTGTTTAGATTTGATTTCCTCTCGATTGAAAATTTCCAAAGCTCCTGTGGCGATGTCTGTGGCTCCATTGATACTGCTACTCATTTGTCCACATACTAATTGAAATAATCATGCCAAAATGTATCTAATTTGTGGTCTTGTCCATTGTATACAATGACGAATATATGCCGCCTGATTCTGCAATGGAATTTGGTCCATCAGCATCCAGATGTGTGCACTGGTATTCGGTTGGGAATTTGCTGGTTCCGTGCGCATTTTCTTCATCAATGATTAATTGTTTTGACAATGTTGCAGCCATGTATTCGTACGCTTACCTCTGCCGCCGCAGCCCCCCCTCTCCTGTCTGGCTCACCCTGGTGGCATGGCATGGAACTCTGCCTCTGGTCCATGTCACATTTGTGGCCTGGCACTGACGAATGTCCCCAAATTGATGTATGATTTTGGCAGCATGGCCAAAATCCTTGACGGAAGAGCAGTTGCTACACACTCACCCTCTCTGTACGTTGTGGTACGTTGTGTGGAAGATTTAGTACAGAGCTTTGGCGGTTTTGTGGAGTAACATTTTTGGAAAGATATGAAATATCTCTCACCAAAGTTGTTGCACTTCGAAAAAGGAATTTGCGGTGGTTGTGATTGGATGAGTCGGATGAATTGATTTAAGTTTTTGAAGGTTCACTGAAGGTTCTAGTTAGGAGTGAAACACATGTAAGTTTTGGAACACAAAAATGTTATAAAATATTGGGTAGAACACGAACCAAGAACCCTTAATTTTACGGTCCAAACTGTGGTGTCTCCCTTAAACAAAGAAGAGCAAACCCCCTGGACAAGATCCATTTCTAAACCAGTTCTGTCACCCTCAGGCGCTGTCAGGGTACTTCGATTCGCTTTCGTTACCTACCGTTTCACACCTATTTTTTTTTGTTTGCTTGAAGTTTGCATTAGATAAATCTGCTGTGTCCGACCCACTTGGAGGTGTTTTCTCTGTTCATGCTTTTCCCTTTGGCGACGGGAAAACAAATTAAACTTAAAAATAAATAGATGGCAGAGACTGAAGATGGGTGCATTCGGGAAGGGGGGTGGGTGGTGGGTGTGGGCAACAGTTTAGCTTTAGTTGCTCGTAAAACTTTCACTTGACCCTTGTCAAGCCACTGGATGGGGGGGCGGGGCGATAGGTGGGTGGTGTGGGAGTGTTGTAATCAACAGAAAATTGGCACCAGTCAACACAGTCCCACCCCCCGGAAAGGACCTGCTATCTGTGTCAGTGTCAGCATCGTTTACTCTGAACATCCTTGGGGATCTGGGGGGTGGCTGGCTCCATTGACCAACTGACTTAGTCAGAGAGTCAGAGGGTTGTTCTACTTTGTTTCCGTTCTGTTCTGTTCGGGCTGATAAGTCTGCGAGTTCAATAAATCGTCGCCTTACCCCAAAAATATAGTTAGTAGATAGTTCAAGTCGTTTAGAGTGACTTAGAGCCGCCCTCGGCAGTTTAGACGTGGTAAAATCTAAACATATGACCCCATGTAATCGTTTGCCATTTACTTTATCATTTACCAAACATAAATTAGGACTGGGGGCAGTGCCTGGCGCGTGTTTTGCATTGCATTAAGTTGTAGAAGAGATTAATATATGTAGCACAAATGCTAATTAAGTGCAGTCCAGTGCAATGCAGAGAGCGAGAGGCGCCACATGCCAAATATTTGCCACACCTGACACCATAGCTGCAAGGAGTCAGCGGCACGTGAGGGTTAATTAAGCGGCAATCCAAATGCATTACATGTCCTAAGGCCCAGGTGTAGCATTCGCGCAAGTGGCCCATTCCGTCTGGAACGGATTACGTGACTTTCTGAAAGATCTTAAATTTTAAATCAAAACTTTGAGAAGTTCCCCTTAACCCTCTGTCAGGGCATTCAACCACCTCTAAGCTCCGCTCCCTTGGGCCGCCTGTCCAACTAACACACTTTTCCGCACCCCTTCCAGACCATTTTTCAAACGTTTTTCGCACTGACCGGTTTTGGGTCAGTCACCAGAAAAAATTGAGACATTTTCTTTGGAGCAAGTCATGCATTCCATTTCCTATTTACATTTATCTATCTCTCGCCAAAAAAAAAATATATATAAAGCGTGGCCAAAGAAATGAATTTAATAGAAAACCATGAAGCGACAGGGTTGTTGCCCCCTTTGGACAGGGCCAGGGCCGTCATTGTGGCGCCTGGCAACCCTATTGGCGCCACACAAAATTCCTCTCCGCATTGCGTTCTGTCCGTTTTTACAGCATGTGATTGCTTAATTTATTTGTATATATTTTTAAAGTTTCACACACATTTTGAAGGCATAATCGGCACTATCAGATACCAATAGTACTTGTATCAGTGTCAGTAAAAAAATGTAATTAATTTTCGTATTCGTTTTTCAGTTTACTTTGCTAGTTATTTAGCTAGCTGTCTGAATTCATAAAAGACTGATCCATGTTGCTATAAATTCACAAGAAACGCTATTCCAGGGTAGCCAATGCTTCGACCCTGAGTATCTCCCCAACGTTGCTCGTTTTTGTTAGGTTTTATATCTCTTTTGGGGCTGACCAAATGGTGCCAAGTAGTCGCTATGCGCCAAAAATAGTTAAACGTTTGCCAACTGCAATGTAAATTGGTTGCATTTCCGGGCTAGCGCTGCGTATGCATTAATAGAGCGGAAATAAAGATAGATATAATAGATATGTATAAAAGAGTAGATACAATTAATGCAAGATGCTGCTATAGCAATCCTATTATATAGATTAGCTTATATATAGCTAAATTAAAAGTATTTCTCGCGTTCTTCGTCCTCCAATTAAGTTTGGTTCTACGCAAAAAAAAGCGAGTAAAAATATTATCAAATGCACGTAACCATAAATCATTCGGCTTAAATCCCTGTAACAAATTTGTGTGCATGCAAATCAATTGTGCAATTGTTTCTATGAACAAATAAAATAAAAAATAAGCTTCATATACAGACAGTGGGCTAGGATCCAGGGCGTAGGGCCAGCAAACAAGTTGGAGGCCATAAATAAATATCGCTTAAGCCCAGAGACCAACATAGAATATAAATTTCCCCTCCCCCTCCCCCTGTTTGTAAAACAATCAACTTGATTTTGTAAAAAATTCAATTTAAATAATGCCGCGGCTCTATAAAAAGTATATATCTGTATCGCTATCCCAATGTTTTGTATGTCCTGTGGCTGAACAAATTCGATTGTCGGGGGGCTTAGTCGAATGCCAGATGTTTGTTTTTATTTTGAAGGTACCCCGTATTTGGTTGAATTATTTGATTGAGCAAACATAAATGTTTCTCCCAATTGAAACTCGTATATGAGACATCTCTACCCAACGTTGAACCTTTTAACCGTTATCAACATAAAGCACTTAAAAGTACTCTCATAATTTGCCCTTTTAAAAACATTTACTGCATCAGTTTCTCAAAGTTTTGCTTTTGTTCAGTTTGCTGGCTAAAATTAAATTAAATTTGCTGCTTGAGTTAATTTAATTTCCTTTGGACACGATGCGAGTCCAGCATACATATACAAATATGTACATTTGTGTATATAAATACATCAGAATAACTAAAGGAAAAAAGACACGTACGCACCTTAGACAGATACTGCCGATGCTGATGACGACGAGGGCACTGTCCCCGGTCCATGCCACATGTGTTGCAATTTTGCAATGTTGCCCATCTTCTGTCGAGGCTGTAGAGCAAATTGATGTGACAGTTGGCTGAGTGGGAAAGATGCAAACTGATGCGGAAATTACATCAATTTCCCTGGAAAAAAAAGGGGAAAGAATACCTTTGAGTACCGAGTTGAAACTTTAAATGTAAACGGTATGCATTTATTCCTTAATAATGTTGATGTTGCTGTTGTTCAAGCACTTCCAGATACCTTAAATATCGATATTAATATTCACTGTAGGGTTGCCGGCAGAGGGTTTAATGCTAGTTTTAATCCGGTTCATGGCTGCTTTAAAGACATTTCCACTCTCGCGAGGACCCAGCTGAATCGATTTAGTGGTTCGCACCTGTGGCGAGGGCCTTTTCCTGTTTTTTGGCGGATAGATGTCGAATGTGATGGCCAGATTTTCCGCGACCATCATGGTGGCGCCGGAATTTTCGAAAACCCCACAATAGTTGGACGCCGAGAAGATGGTGACCAGCTGGCGCTTGGCAAAGAACTCATAGCCATCCTCGACCACCTGATGGGCCCGACAGATCAGATCGAAGTCGTTGCGGATGAGAAACCGCTCGACCATGTCCCTTCCAAAGGACACACTCACGCCCCGCTTGTTGTACTTCCAGCCATAGGACGTCAGATGCGGATCGGACCACAGCAGGTCGCAGAGCAGGCCCTGGTTTGGTATTTCCGTGGGCCGTGGCAGCATGTTGATCTGCTCTATCGAGCGGAGGCAGGGACTCAGGCCGCCGTGGCAGCAGAAGATCCGCCCCGAGACGATCGCCGCCACTGGCATGCAGTTGTAGCAGTCGACGAAGGTCTTCCACAGCTTGGTCGTGTAGCGGCGCTTGCACTCGTCGAAGAAGCCGTAGACCCGGTTGAGCACCGCGCTCTCGTGGTTGCCGCGCAGCATGTACACGTTGTCCGGGTAGCGGAGCTTGTAGCAGAGCAGCAGCGTGATGGTCTCCACGGAACTGTGGCCGCGGTCCACGTAGTCGCCGAGGAAGAGGTAGCGCTGCAGCGGCGGATGGCCAGAGTTGTTCAGGATACGCAGCAGATCCTCGAACTGGCCGTGCAGATCGCCCACAATGCACAGGGGCGCATCCAGCCGCAGGCACATCTCCTCTCGCAGGAAGACACTGCGGCCCATCAGGCAGACGCTCTCTATGTCCCTTTGGCTAATCAGCCGACCCGCCTGCATTCTGCCCAACAAGAGTACTCGTATCATATCCTCGAGATTGGGCTTATAGAAATATAAGCTCATACTGAGTATGACAGACTCACAGGCTCACAGGCTCAAAGGCTCACCACAGGTACAGGTGTGTCGAAGGTATTTGTAGGTATATATATTGAAGTATCGGAGTACAATCCAGAGATTGAAGTGTAACAAAGAGAGAACTTGGTGTCAGTCAGCCCGTTAACATGGTCGGCGGTGCCCCCTCCACCATGGGTTTCTTCCTTTGATCTGGCTCGTGCTTCTTGGGCTTCATCACCACCAGCGTGATGTTGAGATCGGGATCGACGCACATCATGGCCCCCGCATTGTCGTACTCGCCGCAGTAGTTAACCGCCGAGAAGACGGTGATGAGCTGCCGCTTGGCAAAGAACTCGTACCCATCCTCGACCACCTGATGGGCACGGCAGACCAGATCAAAGTTGAATCGTGTGAGAAACGCCTCCACCTGCTCCACGCCAAAGGTGAAGCTCACGCCACGCGAGTTCTTTGCCCAGGTTGTGACGGTGGGGTCCGGATCGGCCCAGAGCAGGTCGCACAGCAGCCCATTCTGTTTGATCTCCACCGGCCGCTCCAGCTGGTATATGTCGGTCAGCTCGTGCAGCGACGGACTCAGTCCGCCGTGGCAGCAAAATATCTTCGAGTCAATCACAGCCGCCACAGGCAGGCAGTTGTAGCAGTCGACAAAGTTCTTCCACAGACGCACTGTGAAGCGGCGCTTGCACTCGTCGTAGAAGCCATAGTAGTGATTGATGCTGGCCGACTCGTGGTTGCCGCGCAGCAGGTGAACGCTGGTCGGATAGCGCACCTTGTAGGCCAGCAGGAGGGTCAGGGTCTCCACCGAGTGCTGGCCCCGGTCCACGTAATCGCCCAGCAGCAGGTAACGCTTGCTCGGCGGATGCCCCGATGTCTCAAAGTAGCGCAAAAGATCCCGAAACTGGCCGTGTATGTCCCCAAGAACATTGACGGGCGGCTGCACCGACAGCAGCATGGGCTCCGACAGCAGCACCTGGCGGGCCACATTCAGCATGGCCACCATATCCGGCTCCGGTATCGACAGCCGTTTGTCAGACTTCCAGTTCACCAGCGCAGTAATCATGTCGTCCAGCTTCTTGTGCAGCACTGATCGTTCCATGGGCACCAGTGTGCTCCCCTCGATCCAGGATTGCTTTTGTTCCTTGTTCTCAATGGGGCGTGGACAGTGTCTACAGTGTCAGTTCATTAAAATATAACAAAACATAAACGTATGTCACATGGTTACCCTCAATTGACAATGGTTTCGTCACATACATGATATTTTCTTAGCTGTCCCGGATATTGGAAAACTATTTTACAGCAGGGCAAAAAGCGACTGAGCAGAGACTCCAAGATGTGTAGCAGTCGTTTATTTCCCCTGCGATTGATCGTTCTATCAAATGAATCTGTTATTGTTATTATTTACTGGTGTGTTGTGTCATCTGCATCTGCAACCTGCATGCACCGGATCTTCGCACAATTGCTTCACCTCCAACTGTCAAATTGTTGTCTGCTGTTTGCCTTCAAATAAATAGTCAATTTTTTGAGAGACTGTTCGTTTTCACTCACACAAAGTACACATCTGATTGGGCCACCAAATGCCGAATGGCACTAACGCATGGCCCAGTGCCAAAATCAGCTTCTCGGGACTGCCACCGATGGTGGTGCAGAGCGAAAAGAGAGCCACCATACAGTCGCAGCCCAGCCAGGTGCGAAGCTCAGCATCCGAAGGAGACGGGCTGAATCTGACCGATCTGATCTACAGACTCAAGAATTTCCGTAAAAATAAGCAGGGACGCGTCAATATGCTCGAGGATGAGCTCTACAAGCTAACCAGCATGGCACGCGAGATGTTCCTGGACCAGCCAATGCTCCTGACTGTCGATGCACCGGTGCGTATTGTGGGCGACATTCACGGACAATTTGTGGACCTGCTGCGCATCTTCGATCACATCGGCTATCCGCCTGGGGTCAACTATCTGTTTCTCGGGGACTATGTGGACCGGGGCCAGAACTCGATCGAGACGATCACCCTGCTGCTGGCACTGCGGGTCAAGTATCCCGAGAATGTGTTCCTGCTGCGCGGCAACCACGAGTCGCCAGCGGTGAATCGCGTGTACGGCTTCTTCGACGAGTGCAAGCGACGCTTTACGGTCAAGCTGTGGAAGAGCTTCGTCGACTGCTACAACTGCATGCCCGTTGCGGCTATTATCGCCAAGCGAATCTTCTGCTGCCACGGCGGCCTGAGCCCACAGCTAAAGGACCTGAGCAACATCAAGGCCATACCACGGCCCTGCGATGTGCCCGACCAGGGTCTGCTCTGCGATCTGCTGTGGAGCGACCCGGATCGGTACGGCTTCGGCTGGTCGCCGAGTGATCGGGGTGTGAGCTATCTCTTTGGCCGGGATGTGCTCGAGAAGTTCCTGCAGAAGTACGACTTCGATCTGATCTGTCGAGCCCATCAGGTGGTCGAGGATGGCTATGAGTTTTTCGCAAAGCGCCAGCTGGTCACCGTCTTCTCGGCGCCCAACTACTGTGGCCAGTACGACAATGCGGGTGCCTCGATGGGGGTGGACAAGGATCTGATGATCTCGTTCGATGTGCAGCGGCCCGGTTCGGGTCGCAAGGTTCAAATAAAGACTGTGATTGCCTCGGCCATCAGGTGACTTTGTCTCAGGCCGAGGCAGGCTTCGATGGGATTGTCATATTAAATGTTTCCATCCGAAAACCGTTCGATTTCTAGAGCAGCAAAATTAACTTTAAGTTGTGCGCTTGATCGACGCCATAGCAGAGCAACAGGAAATGTCAGCGTCAGCCGGAACGGCTCCGGCTGTGGCTGCGGCGGATGTGGGCAACATTGATCAGCTGATACTGCGGATAATCGATGTGCGACGCATTAAGCAGCTCAATCTGTCGGAGTCCGATATTCGGGGCATCTGCCTGCGATCGCGGGATGTCTTCCTCTCGCAGCCCATGCTGCTGGAGCTGTCCGCCCCCGTGAAGATCTGCGGCGACATTCACGGCCAGTTCACGGACCTGCTGCGTCTGTTCGACTACGGCGGCTATCCGCCGTCCTCCAACTATCTGTTTCTCGGCGACTACGTGGATCGCGGCAAGCAGTCCATCGAAACGCTCTGTCTGCTGCTGGCCTACAAGATCAAGTTCCCGGAGAACTTCTTCCTGCTGCGTGGCAACCATGAGAGCGCCGGCATCAATCGCATCTACGGCTTCTTCGACGAGTGCAAGCGCCGCTACACGATCAAGCTGTGGCGCACCTTCGTCGACTGCTACAACTGCATGCCAGTGGCGGCGATCGTGGACGAGAAGATATTCTGCTGCCACGGCGGCCTCAGTCCCGATCTGCTCAACATGAACCAGGTCTCGCAGCTCAGCCGGCCCTGCGATGTGCCCGACAAGGGGCTGCTCTGTGATCTGCTGTGGTCCGATCCGGATCCCAAGATCATGGGCTGGAGCGACAACGATCGCGGTGTCAGTGTCACCTTTGGCGCCGATATTGTTGGCAAGTTTGTGCATCGCCACAAATTCGATCTGATCTGTCGGGCCCATCAGGTGGTCGAGGATGGCTACGAGTTCTTTGCCAAGCGGCAGCTAATCACCATCTTCTCGGCGCCCAACTACTGCGGGGAGTTCGATAATGCCGGCGCCATGATGTCTGTCGATGAGACGCTAATGTGCTCCTTCTATGTCCTCAAGCCCTCCAAGAAGGCCGGCATGCGTAAGGTTCATTCAAAGGGATGAACGGATGAACTCACAACTAAAGGCACTCGGATATCGAATATTGTGGCATGCTGTGTTGTGCTGTTGTGTCGTTTTGAACCGTGTTGTATACAAATTGGTTGTTAAAAATACTTTTGTACAAGTGTATTTGTGTTATTTGTGGCTGATTCGACAGCTTGGCACAGACGAAGATTGAGGGTTAACCCCCTCGAGAACCGCGCCCGCACACTGTGATATTGCAATTAATTTCTCATTGGTCTGGCACTCAAACATTTTAATCAAATGACAAAACCCCGAAAATAATTTATTTTGTAGCACAAAATTTACAGCGCACGAGTAGCTCGCTCCCCGGAATGGTTTATTAAATTTTTGGTTCGCTCGGCCAGCGACAGGCCCGAAAACCAGAAACAGGCCCCAGAAACGGCTTTGTGGTGCAGTTGTCGTTGGTGCTGGTAGCTGGTTGCAAGACCCAACCAATCCAATGCACTCCAATCCAGTCAGCAGTTGGCAGTTGCCAGTCGGCAGTTGGCGAACTAATAGATTTTAAATGTGGCTGTCGCTGTCAGCAACAAGAGTTGCGGATGTGTGGGGCGGAGGGGCGGTGGGGCGGTGGGGTGAGGCAAAGGACCGGCTGCGCTGCTAGGCGACGTGATAAATGCAGCTAAATAAATTGGTCAACGGGCAGGCGGTTGGGTTAACAGACAATTTGTTGTGACAGCTGCATGGAGATATCAACTGAAACAACAACAGCAGCAGCAGCAGCAGCAGAGGCAGAGGCAGATGCAGTAAAGTTATCAATGAGAGGGCCAGAGGTGAATTTCAAAACATTGAAGGTGTAAAATGGTTCGATGCCTCGTATCAAAATGTGGGAATCGTTTTAAGGCAGCAGTAAAAACATTTTGCACTATCAAAATAATCAAATAAATAAATTGTTGGCAGAAAAATAAATCTATCCAAACTAAAGCTGATATATGTATGTATATGATATCCCGTATATATGTTTAAAATAAAAGTAATTTAAATGTTACGATGCGAAGGACCAATATAGTCTTTGTTCTAGTTTATATAAAAATCAGGGCGAATGGTAATTGAATGGTAGAAATGGAAAAAAATATACTGATCTGTAGCCTACACGCCATCTAATCAGAGATTGGGATATACAGCAGTATCATCCCCAAGCAGTCATTGTTGGCTCTTGCTGTCCGCTTTAAATCTGATCTATGCTCTGAGCACTCAATCACTCAATCAATTGCTGGCAGAGCGCTCCCAATAAGTTCATTTATTTCCCATTACATTTGAGATGCCCATGCGAGCCCGAGCCTCGTTTCTTACAGCTCCGCCGCCCACACATCATGCGTGGCTTGGTATTGTGTAATTTGCCATTAAATCGTTGTCAGCCATTTAATTGCTGGCCATAAATCTAAAACGCAATTGTTTATCGCTGGCACTGGCAAAGACCCGCTCCGTACAGAGTGACCGGCCAAATGCCAGCAATTAAAACCAAATCAAATTGCCTTGCGACAAGTCTTTCGGGCCACAGAAAGTTGTTTCAGTCTTCGCCATCAACCGATGGAGTCCGAGTCCAACCGATGGATGGAGTTTGTGGTGAGCGAGGGAGACCTAATCTTGATGGCAATTTCAAATGACAAAACTGTACGGCAGGCGATTAGCCAAACGGACAAATCTGCCCGAATAAGTGGGAGTGGGAGTGTGGGAGCCACGACTACTCCTTGCTGGATTCATTTTGTATTTGGGCAACTTAGCAAATTTCAATTTGCTTTAAACTACGCACCGAAGAAAGGCCAAGCCAAAGGAACGCATTTTGCATTTGCATTTTATTTCCAATGGCTGCCTTTTGCAATTTCTTGGAAACTTTTTCTTTTTGTGTGTGTTTTTTTGTTTAGTTTTTGCGTGCCATTGTTTCTGGGATTTTGCGATGGGAGTTTGAGGAGCGAGCAGGCAATTTCACTTTTTAACTTTATTCGAGCGAAAAATTGACGTGGAAAAACGTTGGCAAAGCTGGTAGCTGGTAGGTGGTAGGTGGGGGAGAGGCCATCTGTCTGTCTGTAGCTCTAAAGAGTTCGAAACTAGACAGGCGTTAAGGCAACCAAAACACAGGAACGGAGTGCAGACATGGGAAAAAATGCAGCCAGACGGCTAGAGATGAGTGTAAGAATGCCAGAACAAACCCCAAAATAATTAAGATACTCTTAAACGCAGATCTAAAGATGCCCCAATCCGTTCTGCTTAAATAAAATATCCCTAGGCGAGAGTGTAACCAAATAAATTGATCCCTATACGCAGTATAGTTTGAACTTTTTATGAGCCAACACATTCGCTCACTTTTATTGTTTAAAATTTTCGTTTGGTTTATTTACAAATCGGTTTGTTGATCGATCGATCGAAGATCTGTGCGCGGGGGCTGGGGCATAGCAATCTAATTATGTAAGCATATTCTAGTCTATAAAGCTAACTAAATGTACATGCAGCAGGGCGATCACATCTCTCGGGGAATGGCAGGCTATCGCAGCATGCTGATGGCCCACACAAAGATGAGGGTCAGACCCAGACCCATGCCCGAGAGATGGCCCGCTGCGCCGGGCAGATTGGCCGTGTTGCAGCCATCCGTCTGGCAGACCTCGCAATAGTCATCGTTGGTGATCACGCACTGGACTTCACTGGCACATCCGCGGATGAGATAGCCATCAAAGTCCTTGGCCGAGACACAGCTATCGGCGGCGTCGTAGATGGGACAAACGGCCAGGTAATTGGGATCCACGGAGCAGTCCAATTGTGCGGCAGAGTTGCAGATGTGGCAGCGGCGACGGCTGGCGGGGAAGATCCCAGTGTTGCACTTGTTGCCGGAGCAGACGGAGCAGCTGCCGTTGGCCTCACAGGCGGCGCCCTCGGTGTTGCTCAGAGCGCTCTGGCAGCCTCTGATCGTGTGTCCGTTCTCCAGACGGGCGACGCACTTCGAGTTGGGCGCGTGGCACGTGAGGGTGGTGTTCACAGCTTCCGGATCTTGGGCACACGCCAACGTCTTGCTGGAGTCGCAGGACACGCACTCATCGTCCTCGGGCAGGCGGTTCAGATCGTTGCACTCCTTGCCGGTGCAGGTCCACAGCTGGTTGGCCTCCTGCCACTCCTCGAGGCTGGTGCTGTTCTGGCTGCTGGCGCAGCCCATCAGCTCCACGGCCCCGGCGTTGTACTTGGCAAAGCAGTAGTCCTTCGTGACGTAGGGCACACAGAACTCGGCGCGGCTGCTCGTGCAGGCGGCGTCCACGCAGATGTGGCAACTGAGCCGATCCGCGGGATAGGCGAAGGTGTTGCAGCTTTCCGCCGCGCAGACGGCACAGTTGGTGCCGCTCTCATCGCTGCTGCAGTCAACACGATCGTAGAGCTCCTTGTCGTCCAGACAACTGCGGATGAGGTGCTCGCCATGCAGTGCCACCAGGCACTGGCCCTTGCACTGTCGTCTTGCCAAGTCGCTCTCCGTGGGATCCGTGATGCATGTCGCATTCGTCTCCGAGTTGCAGTAAACGCAGCTGACAAACTCGTCGGTGTTCCAGGCATCGTTGCACTCGTTGGACTTGCAGATGGGGCACAGTTCGGGATTGTGGCGACAGTAGCGATCCTCGTAGTCGTCCACATCATCCGAGCAGCCGCGTCGACGGACGGTCACTCCATCCGCCTCGAATACGGTCTTGCAGTCCTGCTCGATGTTCAGGTTACAGGTGACAGCCGGTCCCAGCGAACTGATGCAGTGCTCGCCCGCGCACGTGTGACACTTGAGCGGCAGCTCCTGGTAGTAGCCATGCTGGCCATCATCCTGCCGATTGGCCAGATCGATGGCATTGCACTCGCTGCCCACACAGCT
The DNA here is from genome assembly GCF_018151105.1 of Drosophila obscura. NCBI lineage: Eukaryota > Metazoa > Arthropoda > Insecta > Diptera > Drosophilidae > Drosophila > Drosophila obscura. The sequence goes on along the minus strand of NW_024542774.1, from coordinate 6,134,250 downwards.
GCGGCAGTTGCGGAAGTCGCTCAGATCACAGTCGAGGCCGCTGATGCTGCTGCTGCTGCTGCAGCCGCGTGTGGTCACATTTCCGTTGGTCAGGGAGGTCTTGCACGTCTCCGCATCGCTGACCCAGGCACAGGCCAAGGCGTAGGTGGGGTTCGACTCGCAGTAGGAATCGTCCTCAGAGGTGCATGTGTAGCACACTTGACGATCGGCCGGGAACACCTGAAACATCCGAATGATTAGTACTTTCTGCCGGGATTTATCCGGGTATTCGGGCTACTTCTCGGTTGCAGCCATCCGTTGAGCAGACAGAACAGTTGGCATCGCTGCCCAGCAGACAAGCGGCAAAGTCAGACTGCGACAGATCGTACAGACATCCTCTGGAGGTGGAACCATCTGCCAGAGGAGGAGGAGAACAAAGATTAGCATTAAAACTGAATTCATATGCGGCTTATACTTGCCACTTAGCAGGCGTGTGGCACAGCCCGTGTGGGGCAGCTGGCTGCAGGTGTCAAAGCTGCCGATGGCCTGGGCATTGGTGGCACAGGTGGGATCCTCGCGAGAGTCGCATACGGCACATTGCACGGGCACCGGCAGCTGGGGGGCATTGCAGTTGGCGCCCTCGCAGACGGCAATGCGCTTGGTCTTGATGACACTTTCCAGATCTTGGTTGCGGAAAGAGCTCAGACAGCCCAGCTGCTGGATGCTGTTGTCCTCGTCCATCCACAGGAAGCAGCTGTCATTGGACTTGTAGATGGCGCACAGCTTGGGCGAGGGATCCTCGCAGTCGTCGCCGGTGCAGGTGTAGCAGCTGAGGCGATCCTCCGGCAGGGTCTGCACATTGCACGAGTCTTCGCTGCAGGCGGCACAGGCGGAATCCCCGCCCGCCGAGCAGCTCAGCCGATCGGTCTCTTCCTTGTCATCCAAACAGGTGCGGATGAGGTCGAGTCCGGAGTCAGAGCTGCCGTACAGGGCACTCATGCAGCCGCCCTGGCACTGGCGCGTCCTGTGGCCCGCACTGAGCGGCTCCCACAGGCAGCTGGCATCCTTGAAGGAGTCGCAGTAGATGCAGGTCTGGTACTGGCTCAGAGCGGTGGCATTGTTGCAGTTGTTGGACTTGCAAGAGGGGCAGCTGGCCGCGCTGGCGGCACAGTAGGTGGCGACGCTGGCATTCGCTTCGACCGCGTCGTGGCAGCCGCGTTGGGTGACCACGCCGTCGGCTCCAAAGACCGTGAGGCAGTCCTGCTCGTTGTTGCCCTGGCACTTGACACTCGGAATGGTCGCCTGCTGGCAGGCGGCTTCCTCGCAGCTCAGACAGCTCAGCGGCAGATCCTGCCACTTGCCATGGTTGTCGTCGGCCTTGGCGGCCAGATCCACCTGATTGCAGCCATCACCATCGCAGTAGACGCACGACTTGGAGTCCGCCTCGCAACTGAGCGAGGTGGAGCAGGCCCTGTAGGTCACGCCGTTGCGCAGATTGGTCACACACTGATCCTCCGCCTCGTACAGGTAGCACACGGTTAGACTGCTCGGCGCCGAGGCGCAGTTGGCGTCAGTTTCCGAGTTGCACACGTGGCAGGAGCGGCGATCGGCGGGATACACCGCCGTGTTGCATGCGTCACCCTGGCACGAGCTGCAGCTGGCGGAGGTGCCGTTGTAACAGGAAAGGAACTCATCCTCCTCCAGGCTGGACAGGCAGCCACGCTCGGTGCTGCCGTCGGCCAGGACACGCGAGTAGCACTCGGGCAGACCCGCCAGCTCGCAGCTGGTGGCACTGGTCACGCTGCCGGGCGCAATGGCACAGCTGGCGTCCGTGCGGGAGCTGCAGAGAGCACAGGTGTGGGCCTCCGGCAGAGACTCAATGCTGTTGCAGTCCTCCTCGCTGCACGTGAGCAGCCGCTTGGCGCGCTGCAGCTGGTAGATATCCGCGTGGCTGAACTCGCTCAGGCAGCCGAGGGCGATGATGGAGCGCTGCTCATCGAACTGGATGTAGCACTGGTCGTTCTCCCTGTAGTTGGCGCAGGTGGCGGACTGCGGCTCCTGACAACCGTCGCCCTGGCAGACCAGGCAGCTCTGCCGCGAGGCCACCAGATCCTCCGTGTTGCACTTCTCCCCATCGCAGGTGGCGCAGAATTGTTTGTTGCCGGTCTTGCATGCGTCGCGGTCCTCCTTCTCCAGATCGTCGTAGCAGTTGCGCACCAGAGCGTAGCTGGGATCCGTCGTCTCGCCAAACAGAGGCAGGAAGGCGGACACACAGCTCTCGTGGCACTGGCGCGTCCTGCCGATGGAGGCGGGCGCCGCCAGGCACGTGGAATTCTGGCTGGAGTCACAGACCAGGCACTCGACATACGAGTCCTGGCTGCTGGCCACGTTGCAGCCGTTGGAGTTGCAGCGGGGACACTTGGCGGGCTGCTCCTCGCAGTAGGTGGATGCCTCGAATACCTTCTCGGAGCATCCACGCTCGGTCACGGCTCCGCTGGCGTCGAACACCGTCACACAGTTGTCGTAGCTGGTGCAGGTCTCGAGGCTGCCGCCAGAGGTGGCGGCGCACTCTGTGGCGCCGGAGCAGGCCAGACAGCTGATGGGCACCTCCTGCCAGGTGCCGGGGAAGCCATCCTGATTGATCAGCTCCAAGTCGATGGTGTTGCATCCGTTGGCGCCGCTGCAGATGCGGCACGTGCGCGAGTCACTGGGATCCGTGCAGCTCACACTGGACGAACAGCCCCTGTGTGTGACGCCATCGCGCAGGGCCGTCACGCAGGTATCCCCATCCGCATAGACGGGGCACACGGTGCTGCTGCTGCTGCTGCCTGGAGACGAGGCGCAGCTGGGATCGCTGGCGGAGTCGCACTGATAGCAGCTGCGACGATCCGCGGGGAAGACAGACAGCCCGTTGCAGTTGGTGCCGGTGCAGGTGGCGCAGAGTCCGCCGTGGGTGCCGGTGAGGCAGCCGTAGAAGTCATCGCTGCCGAGGCTGGAGAGGCAGCCGCGGACGGTTGTGCCCTGGGAATCGATGTGGGTGACGCACTCCGTGTAGGGCTGGTCGGCGCACATGGTCGTGTTCAGCAGCTGGTTGGGATTGGTGGCGCAGCGCGGGTCCACCAGGGAGTTGCACTGCAGACAGCTGTTCGGATCGGGAATGATGTCGTAGAAGTTGCAGTTGCTGCCGGAGCACAGGAACATGAGCTTCTGGGCCACCAGCTCCTGGATGACCTGCGTCTCGAAGTCGCTGGCACAGCCCATGGCCACCACGTCGCCCGAGTTGAAGGCGAGGTAGCATTGATCGTCGGGCCGGTAGGCCAGGCACTTGGTCGTGATCGGATCCTCGCAGTAGGAGTCGCCGCAGATGTAGCACTCCTGGGGGTTTGCGATGATGTCGCCGCCGTTGCAGCGGGCTCCCGCACAGGACTTGCAATTGTCGTGGCTGCCCGCGGCGCAGGTGGTGCGCTCCGCTTCGTTGAGATCGTCCAGACAGCCGCGGATCGGCAGCAGAGCCGAGTCGGCGGCGGAGCTGCGCGGATACAGGCCGGTCATGCACTGACCCTGGCACTTCCTGGTGCTCGTGGGCGTCTCCCAGGCGCAGGAGGAGTCCTCATCCGCGTCGCAGAAGTAGCAGTCCACGTAGGAGTCCAGACTGAGGGCGTTGTTGCAACCGTCCGACTTGCACTGCGGACAGCTGTCCCGGTTCAGATCGCAGTAGTCCGCATTGGCGGACAGCACCGAGTCGCTGCATCCCCTGGCCGCCACCTGACCCTGCGCATTGAACACTGTGGCGCAGGTCTGCTTGTTGTTGCCCTGGCACTGGGTGGGCGCCGCGCCCACCGCAGCACAGCTGGCGGTATCGTTGCACACGTGGCAGCTCAGTGGCAGATCCTGCCACTTGCCGGGCTCGCCCACATATCCGGCCTGCAGGTCCACATCGTTGCAGTTCGCCTCGGCGCAGATGCGACAGCTGCCCGCCTGACTCTCCTCGCATCTGATCTCCGACTGGCAGCCGCGTCGCGTGCGACCCTTGGCCAGACTGGTGACGCAGGCGTCGTCCTTGTCGTAGGTGCGACAGTAGCTGCCGTAGCCGGCGGGTGCCGTGGCACAGTTGGCATCGCTGCTGGAGTCGCAGCGCAGGCACTGCAGCCAGTCCGTGGGATACACCACCGAGTTGCAGTCGTTGGTGCCGCAGATCTGGCAGCTGCTGCTGTTGCCGCTGGAGCACTCGTCAAAGAGCTCGTCATCCGTGTCCATCAGGCAGCCGCGGTTCAGGACGCCATCTGGGGATACAACAGAGTTTAACGGGATGTTCAACCAGAGGGATTGCCTCAATTACCTTCGTTGATGTGGCTGTAACATTCCGGATTGATGTAATGCTGACAGACAGCCGCCGCTACGGGTGCATCACCAGCCACACAGCCAGCGTCGCCGGTGGAGTTGCAAATGTTGCAGGACACACCGACGGTATTGAGCTTGTCCTTGGTGTTGCAGTTGTCGCCGGAGCACAGCAACAGATCGCGGCGATTGGCCAGCAGGAATGCGTCCTCCAGATCTGAGGCACAGCCCATATTCTCGATGCTGAGGTCGCCCACATGAATGTAGCACTGATCGGCGGCCCGGTAGCCGAGGCACTGCTGACTGACGGTGTCCGCACAGTCGGATCCCACACAGAAATTGCAGCTGAGGCGATCGGCGGGCACATCGGGATTGTTGCAATTGGCGCCCGAGCAGGCCACACAGTGGTCCAGGGTGCCGCCGGTGCAGGCCAAGCGATCGTCGTACTCCAGATCGTCCAGACAGCCGCGGGCCAGATCGAGTATGGCATTGGCCTCCGAGCTGCGCGGATAGAGGCCGGTGAAGCAGCTGCCCTGGCAGGAGATGCTCCTCGTCACGTCGCTCACATTGCGTACGCACTCCGCCTGATCGGCGCCATCGCACAGGAGACAGTCCACGTAGCTGTCCAGCTGCCTGGCATCGTTGCAGGCCGTCGACTTGCAGAACTTGCACCGGCCGGGCTGCTCGTCGCAGTACTGGGTGAGGTCCGCGTCCGCGTACAGCTCATCCGTGCAGCCGCGATGCACCACCAGACCCGCACTGTCGAAGACCGTGTCACAGTTCTGGGCGACATTGTCGACGCACTTCTTCAGCGAACCCAGGCTGGTGCCCTGGCACTCGGTGCCGTTGCAGGTGTAGCAGTTGACGGGCGGCGTGGCCCATTTGCCGGGATAGCCAATGTAGGAGCTCTCCAGATCCACCACGTTGCAGTTGTCCTTGCCGGCGCAGAGGCGACAGTGCTGCTTGTCCGAGTCATCGCAAGTGAACTCCCGCTGGCAGCCGCGATAGGTCTCCCCGTTCACCAGCTTGGCGCTGCAGCCCTCATCCACCAGATAGAAGGGACAGACGCTGGCCGCATTCGGAGCGGACGAGCAGCTGGGATCCGTGACAGAGTCGCAGCGCTGGCACTGGCGACGATCGGCGGGATAGATGGCCGTGTTGCAGAGATCGCCCTCGCAGACTTCGCAGGTGCCGTTGCCCGCCAGACAGGCGGTCAGCTGCTGGCGTGGCAGGCTGCTCACACAGCCGCGTTGTGTGATGCCATCTAGAAGGAAGGGCGGGGCAAAGGGAAATGCTTTAATTTCTCAGAGCTCTGAACTGAACTGGACTGGCTGGCTCACTCACTTGTCACACGCTTCATGCAGCTGGTGTAGGGCAGGACGCCGCAGGTGCCGATCTGTGTGACCTTGCTGGGATCCACGGCGCAGTTGGCATCCTCCGAGGAGTCGCACGACAAGCACCTGGTGGCCGTGGGCAGATTGTCGAAGAAGTTGCAGTTGGTCTCGTTGCATAAAAGCAGCGAGTAGAAGTTGTCGTCTACGAATGTCTCCTCCTGGTCGGACACACAGCCCATGGATGTGATGTCGCCATTATCCTGGTCGAACAGGATGTAGCACTGCTCCTCGGGATCGTATTGACTGCACTGCGTGGCACTGGGATCGGCACAGTCATCGCTGGAGACACACTGGTAGCAGCTGAGCGATTCCTCAACTAGCTGCGCCACGTTGCAGTCGGCTGTGTCGCATGCCACACAGTCACTGTCCTCGCCGTTGATGCATCGCTGCTGATCGGCCTCGTCCTTGTCGTCCAGGCAGCCGCGCACAGTGTCGTAGATGGTGTTCTGGCTGGAGCGGGCTCTCAGGGCAGTCATGCACTGACCATTGCAGCTGCGTCTGGCCACAACGGCCGCTGGATTGCGGGCACAGTCGGCGTTCTCGGCATCGCAGTAGATGCACTCTCTGTAGCTGTCCAGGGATCTGGCCTTGTTGCAGCCATTGGAGTTGCAGTTGTGGCAGCTGCCGCCATTGGCATCGCAGTACACACTGAAGGACTCCTCCAGCACCTGGCTGCAGCCCCGAGCGCTGACCACACCCGTCGCATCGAAGATGGTCATGCAGTACTCCGCCTCGGTGGCGCAGGATACCTCCTCGATGGTGCTGGCCGCACACGCAGCGGTGTCCAGGCAGGTCTGGCAGCTGAGCGGCAGCTCCTGCTGCCAGGGTCCCGGATCGCCGTCTTCCAGACGCTTTAGATTGACCTTGTTGCAATCAGGGCCAGAGCAGAGCTGGCACTTCTGCGGCTTCTTCGAGTCGCACTCGAGCGAGGCACTGCAGCCGCGCTGGGTGTTACCCGCCGGATCCAGGCTGGTCACGCACTGCTGGCTGTCGGTGTGCAGCAGGCAGAGGGCAGCGGAGGCTGGCAAGGCCTCGCATTCGGCGTCCTTGCTGGAGTCGCAGGTCTGACAGCTCAGGCGCTCGGTGGGCTGCAGCTGTTAGGGACAGGCATAACGCGGTTAGAGAGATATTCCCAAGCAAGAGCAGGACTTGCTATATTCACCTTGAGGTTGCAGTTCTCTCCGGAGCACTTGGCGCACTGCGTGGTGTTGCCCTCGCGCAGGCAATCCAGATACTCCTCCCCCTCGAGACTCGCCAGGCAGCCGCGTTCCGTGTGTCCGTTATCCAGAATCCTGGCGTAGCAGTCCGTGTTCACCGCATTCTCGCACTCCACCTCGGACTCTACCTGGTCCGGATCGACGGCACAGTCGGCATCAGTGTGTGAACTGCAGAGTTTGCAGCTCTGGGGCGTGGGCAGGGCGGTGGCCACATTGCAGTTGTCCGCCCCGGAGCAGTACCAGAGGCGTTTGCTCTCCTCCAGCAGCTGCACATCGCTGACATTGAACTGGGTGAGGCAGCCCTGGGCCGTGCGCGTCCCACTCTCGTCAAACTCGATGAAGCAGTGCTCCACGTCATCGTCGGCGGGAACGGCGCGGCAGGTCTGGGGCTGGGGATTGGAGCAGTCGCCGCGGCAGGTGTTACAGCTGCCTCGGACGCCCAGCTCCACCTGGTTGCAGCTGGCTCCCGTGCAGGCAACACAATTCGGAAAGGCTCCCTCGGCACAGGCCTCGCGATCATCGTAGTCCAGATCGTCCAGGCAGGTGCGCACGAGCTCCAGGGGCGCCTTGGCATCGCTGGTGGTCGGATACAGCGCCGTGATGCACTGCTGGTTGCATCGTCGCCGATTCTTCACTAGCTCAATGTCAAAGACGCAGTTATCGTCGCTCTGGGCGTCACAGTACACGCAATCGACCAGCTCCGAGTCGGTCTGGAGGCTGTTGCAGCCACTGGAGCGGCACTGGTAGCACTTGTCCTGATCCGCCGAGCAACTCGTCACCAGGTTGTCGCTGCAGCCGCGCTGCACCACAGCGCCGTCGCTGTCGAAGATGGCCACACAGCTCTGGGCATCGTTGTCGAGGCACTTGCGCAGTGTGCCAGAGCTGGCGGAGCATTCCGCCAGGCTGTCGCATTCGTAGCAGTTTATGGGGCCCGAATGCCAATTGTGGACAAAGGGATCTGCAAAATTACCTTGGTTAAAACTTTCAGATGCAAGGCTTTAGGCTGGCCCCAAACTAATCAAATTCCAGCGAAAATCAATGCACATAAATGCCAAAAATGTTATCAGCACGCGGCTTGTTACGTATTCGCAGTGTTTATGGCCCTTTCGGCCATCGAATTAGTTGGATATTTATGGGTACGAGTATATGGGATGTTGCCGCTGCCGTAGCGACAGCGCCACGATCTGCTCCGGCACGAGCGTGGCTGGCTTCCTTATCGCCACAATAAATTAGTAATTGCCTTTGGAGGCCCATAAAATGTCAATTGAATGGCGATCGTCTCACAATCTATATGGCACTCGTATTTAGATGCAAGTAAGCAGTCGAATGTCGTCCAAATTGGTGTGTGGAAAAGTGAAAATGTGAAATTTCGGTTTCCCTCTACATTAGTAAGGAATTACTTTATGCATTATGTAACTTCTTAGTGAAAATAACTCCACGCAGCAAATAGAACATAACCAATGAGTGCTTTAAGAGCTTTCAGACTCAACTAAATTTGCTGACGTCAACGCATAGCATGGGAAATTCCAATATACCGTTTGCCGTTCTCTAATCATGTTGGAAATACTAGTAAAAAGTTGCTTTTAAATTGGGAAATTTACAGGAAATTAAAGCTGCATATAGCCCAAGCTTATTCGGAGTATAATTTTTTGGCAGTGATTCCAGTAACAAGTGAAGTGAAAAATTAATTCTTCTAGCTATAAAGTTACGTTGAAATTTCATTTTAAATTCTCATATAAAAGGGGAATTTATTTGAAGCGCCTTCAACGAACCCTTTAAAGTTGTGTTTGGTATGAGATATTTTCAAGAGCTGTGAGCCACATTATCGCACATTAAAAAGTTCGCACACTTCAAGATTTATGTATACTCGTAGAAATTTCTGTTCAAAGTCCACGGCAATTTTAATCGTTCACAAAATCCACTTAATCCATTTAAATCAAGAGCACTCGAAGCTCCGAGTGCTACAACAAAACCGATATGGCAGCTATCCTCTAATGAGGAAATGAAAGGGCTGGAATACATGCGAAAGCTTTTCCCCACATCTTATCAAAATTGGACATACATATGTCATGTATGTCATCGTGAATTAGTTTACTTTATTGCAAAGATAAAGCCTTAATAGAGCCATATAGAGCACATGACGCATAAATGTCAGTGGCGGTTCCTTTTAGTTTCTGCTTTAGTGGGGGAACAACACAGATAAGATGGGGCGAACATTTTGGACACTTTAGTTAGGACTTTAGGACACTGATGATTCGTCGGTCTCTCGTTAATCCATAAATGATGCAGTTATTGTAGGGTTTATCCCGTTTCTTTTATTCATCTTTGGAGACACACTGGGGCACTGTCATTTCACTTTCACTTTTGGTTTATCCTTTATCCCTTAAGGGGGGGGCTGTCGCACACCTACCATTGGCAATTGATTGATTTGCACTTAGTACAAGAAGCAGCAAGGCTGCTCCTGCAGCGATTACTTTCATGATCGATTCGAGGGATTTTTTTTTCAAAACCCTTTTCTTGACCGTGGGCACTCGCGTATTACCAACAAAAATGGATTCGGGCAACTAATTTCGTGCTGGTCGCGGCGAGGCCTTTTATAGATTCCGCAACGACAAGTGAAAAGCGCCAACGATCGATCGATCGGACCGTCCTATCGCCGCTTTTTGATTATTGCTGTATATTATTGGCCACACCGATTATATGGGGGTTTTCTGTTGCTATAGCTCTATGGCCGATAAAGCGATTTCGCAGTCCCCCCCCTTACCCGATTATTTATAGCCGAGTGTGAGAGGGGGGAATTAACATAAAAAAAGCAAAAACAACTGCACCGATAAGCCCATCATAATCGAACGAAATGCGAGTCTAGAACACGTTCGATAAGGCTCTCAATGGACATGGCCCATGTACACATTTTTAGGTATATTTGCTGATTAGACGGGCTTAGCCCAAGAGCTCCGGCAAACTGTTCTGCTCTCCAACTAAATGCTGTGCAAACTGCAGTCCATTTTGTCCGTAGTTACGTATCAATTGAATGCACTTCTGGAGCACTACGCGTATCAGCCAAAGAGGAGCACTCCAATCGGGTTTGATACCGATAGTTCCATGCATCTCACAGATGGCTCTTTCCCAGAGCTACATATGTACTATTGAGTCATAAATCTTTTTGGCGTGGAATGGAAAACCCCAGATATAGGTTTCCTGGAAATCTTTCATAATCTTTAAAGGCCTATTAATTTTAAAATATGTTCAGTCATCTGTTGAAAAGCGACGGCGATTCTTTGTGAAGGGAATTAATTAATTTAATAATATATATGTATGTATGTTGAATGCACTCGTTGACTTATCGACTTGTGTCGCGATTCAAGTGTATTTAAAGCTCTGAACCATATCCAGATTACATATAAATATAAAATAATATAATATAATAATATATAATAATAATATATAATAATAATATATAATAATAATATAAAATCTAAATTAAAACCAATTTCGTGAATACCCTTATGGCATTGAAACATAGATTAATCCACCAATGATTTGGCGGTTACCAAGGACTGAAATCAAACGAGGGCGTGTGGTCGTTGGGGACACGACCACAACCCGACCAGCGATACATAGTTTTAGATTAGTACATTTTACATTTTTGCTACAGGACCACTACAATACAAGACTACACAACAGTAGGACAGTCATTTAGCTACCCCCGCTGGGGGCCCCGCCGAACGCGGCGCGGGGGGGGGTGAGTTGCGTTGCGTGCGCGGGGGGGGGGTGGCACTGTTCCATCGGCAACCGACTGATTCAATCGGCGCTGGGAGGCCCCGATGGGACGACTTGGCCGCCGTTCGTCCTTTGTGGGGGGGGGGGGGGGGGGCCGTGCGGGGTACACATGCTGGACCTTGGTTGCCCGCCGTCTGGGCGCCACGCAGCGGGCGCGGCAGACGGAGACAGACATTGCTATTCGCCGGCTAGGCGCGTTCTTGGGGGCGTTCCCCGCGTCCACCCACTTTACCACCTAACCCCCCGGTCGGGTATAAAAATGTGAAATTTGGGAATTTCCCAATCAATTTGATAATCTTTCATAATCTAAGATAACTTGAAATTCGTGTTAAGAACAAGTGAAAATAAATTAAATCGGTTTTGATTTCTGGATGATCTAATTGAACAATTTCACAATTAATTATCAGATTATGTTATATAAGTATGTAGTACCATAATAATATATTTTCCCTATCGAATTGAATAACAGATTTAACGTCATAACTTTGGGGGTAATCTTAAACCAAAATAGATTCCAAATATTACACAAACGAACAGCCAACAACGAACTTTGGGTAGTTGGCTCTATAAAGTCATATACAAGCCATGCCCAATTTCTGTTTAGATTGCGGACACAATTTATTGGATGCCATAAAAATTAGTTTAACAATACAATAAGTAGATTAGGTTAAGGAGAAGGCCGTGGGAATTAAAGCTAAAAGCATAAACGAATTTTGGTATTATTTATGAAGGGTGTAAACAAATACAGCCAATGGGACTATGATCATGACTATGGTGGAGGAGTGCAAACTGTAAGCAGAATTGGGTTTTGCTGTCGTTGGTGGTGCTGTGGGTGTTGCGCTTGTGGCCTCTGGCGAAGTTGTTGTTGGTTCTTGTGTGCTTGGTGTTGTCTGTGGCGAAGCGGTGCTTGGCGTTGTCTGTGGTGAAGCGGTGCTTGGCGTTGCTGTGGATTGTGTTGTTGGTGTACTCGTTGTGGAAGTAGATTCTGTTGTGGTGGCCGGAGCTGACTCAAAGTCGATTATTTCATCGTTGCAATGTGGTCGCTCGCGAGGATCGCACAGCTGGCAGCTGCCATTGGACAGGCAATCCAGCTGATCCGAAAGGCTTAAAGAACAGCCCCGTTCCAGGCGCTCATCGACCAATTTCGAAAAGCAAAAACTTCTACCGGTTCGCGCGATGGGACAGCGTTGGGGTGTAAGCACCTGAGGGGCATCTACACATTGCTCATCCTGTAGGACATTATTAATATAAATTGATCAACCTTTGCACTATTCAAAACTTCACCTCACTCTCCGCACACTGAAGACAGGCGGCTCTCTCAGATGCCAGAGTGTTGCACTTGTCGGACGCACAGATTTCACAATCGACTCCCTTCGAGGGGCCCACACACTGTTCCCTCCAGCTATCCTCGAGACCCTCCAGACAGCCCTGGGCCTGGACTATGCCACCCTCAAAGACGCTCGCACAGGCGTCCAGTCGATCGGAGCACTGCTCCTCCGCCTGGTAGCTGCTTCTCTGGCAGTTGATGCCGCGACAGTAAACACATTTCTCCAGCGCCAACGCTGAGCTGCTCGCCAGGAGCAGCCCAACCAGAAGTCCAACGAGAACAGAACACTTTCGGTTTGACATTGCAGAAGGCGAATCAGGCATTGGAAGACGCTTCACTACCGTCCATCGCTTTATATAAATTCTGGCAATTCGAGAGTCTTATGTTGTTTCTGCTCAAGTGGGCAAAAACAGCCCACAATCTACAGCCCGGTGACATCTCTTCAGATTTGCAAAAACAAGCCTGTTGTCTTCGCGGGGTTGCCTAAGCACCCCCCACCCGACACTCGAGAGGGCAGTTCCTCGATTAGGCATGAGTATAAGTATAAGTAGTTCCTAAGTCACGAGCAAATAAACAAGTTAACAATGGTAATGGAATTTTTTGCCATGCTATTAGCCCGTTATCTAAGTTCTTTAGATTAAATGCAATGGATAGAATAGGTCTTCAGGCGCAACTCTAATTGAAGGTTAATTGCAGACAGATGACGTGGAAATGACCACAAAGGGCATTGGAGAATGTCACGGGTGACTTTTACAAGGGAATGCACAATCGAATAGATTACAACTCTGCCATTTTCCATTAAGATAGATAACTACCAGCATATATTTAACGACATTTGATCAACAGTACTTTTCCTACAAGTAAATTAATGAATAAAAATATTCGTTTATCATCTATCAGTCTTGCCAAAACTAGTCGGTAATCCTTCATATTCCCTTTTCTATTCGCGATTCGAAACTAAAACATTTTCAATGGCTATAAAATGTTTTGCCTCCCCTGTTTCTATGCCATCATCGATCGAGCTTAAATAATTGTCTGTTGTAAGAGATATTTTTTATGCCAATTAATTTGCATTCCTTTAATCGTTTCGTATGCACGAATCAACGTCATTTGCTTGCTTGGCTTGGCTAACCGATTTATGTTCTTTATTTAAATTTATCCCAAGCTTAAAATGTCTTTAATTTGCACAGCCAATGTACATTTATTTTATCTTAAACGTTCGTATTTAATCAAGAAATTATCTGAGAAAGCGAGTGAAACGATTGCCAATGGTCGAAGCTCCGGAAATATTGACGGCATTGCAGTTGCGGATGTCACCCGGGGAGCACAGAAGGCAGTTGGCATCCCCCAGGCAGCTCTGCTGGTCGGTCTCCGTGGTGGCACAGCCACGCTGGGTCGTGCTGCCCGATGACTTCACATAGCAGTACGAGTTGGGGGCGGTGGGAGCGGCACAGCGAGCGGCCTGCAGTGTGGCGGCATTCTCAGCACAATTGGAGTCCTTTGCAGAGAGCAGAGATTAAAGAATGTATAGAGACACGTTATGCCCTATGTTTACCTTGCTGGAGTCGCACTGGATGCAGGCATACTTAGCCGAGCCCACAGTGTTGCAGCGATTGGTGTTGCACTTGTGGGAGGAGTGGGGATCGTTGCTGCGCGCACGCAATGCGTTGGGGATCTCCAGAGAACAGCCCTTGAACAGGACCTCGGCTGTAAAAGTCGATGGGTTCAGGGGATTATCTTGTGCTCCCATTGGCTTTTGCCACTCACCTTCATCGAAGACGGTCACACAGTAGTCCAGGGAATCCACGCATGCCTGCTCCTTATGAAGCGAGCTGCGCTGGCACTCGGCGCCCTCGCAGCTGTGGCAGGTGAGTATGGTGTTGCCTGCCGCGTTTGCCGCCAGGCAGAAAACCGCCAGCGTAATCAGGATTGCTGTGTCTTTCATTCTGTTGCCTCAAATGTCGAGCAATTGGCCAATGTGCTCGGCTTTTATACCGCCAGCCACTCCAAATGGCCAACTGGAGGGCACTCAAGTGCGGTCTCCTCCCCACTGCGCACTCCGCACACCGCACTCTACACTTCCCACTCCCCACTCTGCGAGTGTGCAAATGTGTGTAAATGGCCAAGCACTCGAGTGTGCTGTGTGAAGAGCCGACAGCACGGGACAGTGGCATAGGCACAACACATGATATAGTCACACTATCGCGGGCCTCCAGATTGTCGGATTCAAAGAATTGGAAATGATTTAAGCGATTGCGAAGGATCGATAATCAATGTTAGACAGCTGTGGAACTAGTCGTGCCCTGTCTGCCGACAAGAGAAGACCTTAGAATTGGGCAGGGCAATTGTTTAATCCTAGAGCATATACAAGCTCCTTCTACCAACTCTATTAGTAGCCAGTATATACTTTCGAGCCTTATAGAGGATAAGTATAGTCTACAGCTGTATCTCCGTATTTATATCCTTTTTTATGAGTTAGTGAGATTCCTTGGAAAAATACCTGAATAAACACAATCAAAAGTGCTAACGAAGCGTTGCTATTCGATTGACCATCACTGTATATAGAGCGGTTTATTTTTTGTTTGAGAGCTCTCCACAGAACTCCCTACGATTCCATTCCCCACAATCACATGCTACTCAACTGACAGACTAATCGAGTCTTTGGTCAAATAGAAAAAAGGAAACACATTCATTGGTTGGGGGCGATTGATTAATTCTCATTTATTTGGATTTGATTCTCTCACAAAAGATGGCAAATTACTACTTGAGCAAGAGAAGGGCCAGCAGGCTAAAGAGAGCCAAGCTCAGGCCTATTACCTTTTGACCTTGTGCTGCACTCGATCTGGCGTAGGACAAGTTGAAAGTGTTGCAGGCCACGGAGTCGCCAGAGTTATCGGGCAGGCAGAGCGAGCAATCTTTGCTCTCCAGGCAACTCTTCTGCTCCTTCAGGGACAGGGCACAGCCGCGCTGAAGGTGTTCGCCCACGATCTTGACATAGCAGTAGGAATTGATGGAAGTCGGAAGGCCGCACTGCGATGCCTTCAATGTGGTGGTGCCACCTTCGTTGCAGGTCTCTGACTAGAGGAGGTGCAGAGAGAGTATATCAGTAGAGCATTGTAGAGTAGAGCAAGGTATTCAAGGTGAAACCCACATCAGATCCGCTGCATTGAATGCACTGGAAGTCGCTGCGTCCCTGATTGTTGCACAGTTCGCCGTTACATTTGTGGCACTCCGGACTCTTAGCCTGGCACTTGGCCTGGCCTGCCAGGGAAATCTGCGACAGACAGCCTCTCTGGCTGACAGCAACTATTGAAGAAATGATTTTAGGCCTTGAATGGCTAGGGACTCTGCCCACCAAAACTCACAGTTCTCGTAGATGGTCACACAAATGTCCAGTCGATCGACGCAGCCGATGGTCACATTCTGTTTGGTTGTCCTCAGACAGTTGATGCCCTCGCAGCTGTAGCACTGAGGCGGCTCTGCCGCATTCTGCAGCTCTGGCGACTCCCAGGCAAGGGCCTGAGGAGCGACCAGAAGCGCCAACAGACAGGCAATCAATCCAGACCAAAATGGCAGCATATTTTTCTTATGGGATAGTGGAACAACCAGCTGCTTTGCTAAACCGAAAAGAACTGATACTGAACTGCAATTGGATTTTGAAAATACTACACGAAAATTCACAATTATTTTGCGCCACTTGAGACCGTGTTCCCTGCCCACCCCCCCAGCCAATCCACTCAATCATATTCCCCCACACAGCCATTGATAACGAAAAAGCTAAGAACTGTATGGTTGATATATTTCGACTAAAGGTTACCGCAACCACGGAAAAACACTCTCAATATGGGTGGTACATAAAGGTCAGCTCCAAAACAAAACGGATTAGTGGCTACAATTGGGTCCTGTAAATTTTCCCTACCAATTATGTTCCCAAAGCTCTTCGAGTACCAAAGATCTAGGAGGAAAAAAAGACGGACAAAAATCCTGCTCTCCGAATTATTTTTTGAAACGAATACAGTATACCCTGGGGGTGTACACAATTACCTGGTATAATTGTATGGTTCTAGGGCATACAATTTCAAGATGTTTCCTTAGATTAGTACTGATTTCAAGTATAACGAAACGCTTTGTGTTTGTTTGCATGACCATTAAAGTGGATTCGCAGCTGGGATTGTTAGAAATCTTATCTGTCTTTGAGGCATGGAAAAAAAATGGAGCAAACGGTTAACTGGATGATAACTGGATGACCATGACTAATACGCATGACTGCCCAACGATTTCATTGAATTAAATATGATTTATAAACATTTGTTTTGATTTTAATAAATATTAAATTTTTCCACGTTCTTTTGTGTTTTTTTATTATCGTCAATTTTTTTGACGATTCCTTAACTAAAATGAAAAATGTCTTTCGATTGCCCATCGCCGGCCAATGGGTATTTTATTTGGCATTGGGTTATCTTTGACTTATGGTCGCGGATCGGTGTGTGTGTGAGTTGTTGTAATCAATTTTTATGACACACAGAAAAAAAACTATAATCGTGGCGTGTGATAGATATGGCTGAGTAAGACATTTGTGCTTTTAATTGGTTGAAGTGCACCTCTACATAAGCTCTGACGAACGTTACTTCCACGTACAGTGTACACAGATTGTACATGGTTATGGTACATGTTCTGTTGATAAAGTTGCCTCATGCGGAGTATAAGCGGCAGAATAGTTTAGCTGACGGGCAAACCACATTCAATTATATAAGATTTTCTTTTGGTTTTGCATGCCGCAATTGAAAAGTTTTTCCGGAGAAACTTTAAATGGTAAGGTCAAACCAGGCAAAAACTTTGTTGGACTCGCGCACAAATTAAAGCACAACTGTACTTATTTGCATACATTTAGAGCAGATTTTCCAAGGAAACCAACACGAGGGGATTACGTTACACAATCGCAAAAGCAGGGACGGGGACGGGGATGGGGGGCGGACACTAAACCCCCAAAATGGAAAAAAGAAGGGAAAATAATACGGAAAAATAACAAAGAAATATGCAAAGCAGATGAATTGGGGGGATACGAATGCGTAAAGGAAAGCGAAAGGAGCAGAAACGAAAACGTAAACGTAAAACTGGAAAAACTGAAATCTTTGTAAAAATTGTGAGCTGCAGAGGGCGAAGGTGGGCTGGGACAAAAAGTTCTACTAGGGAAGAACAAATGACACAAATGAAAATGAGTGTGGGACAGATGGGACAGACAGTACAATGGGATGGTGGTGGGGGGTGGATGAATCCACTCAAAGGTATAGAAAAGGAAAACGGAGTGTAAAGGGAGGGGCAAGACCAAGCTGATGGAGCAACAGATGTCCAGAAGATCCATCTAAGATGGATTCCCCTTTTGCCTTCCCCTCCTGCACCACCTGCGCTGTCTCCTCATTCATCTCTATTTCCATATCCTCATCTTCAATGTATTCCTCTGCAAACTCTTTGGAATCGATCTCTTCCTTAAGATTTACTTTCTCCACTCGTTGCGCCGCGACATCCTCCCTCCTCCCTGCCATCACTAACTTCTTGGGAGTCAAGTAGAATTTTCCCCTGGGTCCTCCCACTACAATTTCATTGCGATCCAAGCATTTGATTCTCTCCACTCGAGGCATGTGCCTGCTACTCCCATCACCGCTAACCACAAACTGGAACTCATCCAGTCCGGCACAGACGGCCGAGTAGATGCCCCATCGGCTGACCACCACCAGGCCGCCATTGAATTCCGTGTGGTGCCTGAGCAGGCGTCGCATCACCCCCTCGGCAGCCTTGGCCGGCGACTGTCCGGCACGGAGTGCCTCGACGGCCAGCAGGGCGGGCAAAAAGCGCATCAGGACATCGCCATCTCCGGTGGCCAGGGCGCCGCCCACTTTGTTGTCGGCATAGATGCCGGCTCCGGGCACAGCAGCGTCGCCCACACGGCCGGGGATGCGGAAGCGTGCACCGCTCGAGAGGCTGGCCGCATGGATGTAGCCTTTAATGTCCAGGGCCAGGAAACCCACCTGATCGTAATGGCCCTGCTCGATGGGATACTCCTGACGCAGCTCACGCTGGTGCTGCTCCTGGGGCAGCGGCGAGAACGCACCGCAACTGGCATTGGCCAGCGGCCGCACATTCCGCCAGAAATTGGGCTGACAATTAGCCAGTCGCCAGGCGAGCAAAAGCTCTTTGGTGTTCAAAGTGGAGATATTCTCTTTCTTGTGCCCCATGGCCTCGGCAAAGCTGGCAGCAGCCTCACCCACCAACAGGGAGTGGTTCGTGTACCTCAGGACATCGTGCGCCACTCCGATAGCATTGCGTATGCCGGCCAATCCGGCCACAGCACCGTAACGCATGTCGGTGCCATCAATGAGGGCCGCTTCCAGGGTGATCCCGCCAGAGGTGTCGGGCGCGGATGCACCGCTGAGTAGGCGGCCACAGTTGTCCGAATCCTGGCAGTACATACAGCCTTGGATCACAGACTGGCGCGTCTGTTGGGAGCCCGTCCGGAGCACGAGCCATGCCTCGCGATTCGCATCCGTGTAGTTCCCAGTGCTGATCATCAGCGGCAGAAAGCGTTTCAATGGGATCGAGTGCTGCGATTCGTGCAGCAGCAGCAGCAACAGCAAAATAATCAGAAGCTGAGCGCAACAGAAGTAACTCATGACTGAAACCAAGAGGAGGGCTGGCAATCCTTTTAACAGCTCTGATTCTCGATTCGATTAGTAATCCCCAATGAACCAAACAAACTGGAAACTGTTCCACGAAGGCAGAAACTTCCCCAAGAAGTTGCAAACTTTTCAAATTAAAGGCAAATCAATACGAAATCAGTACGAGTAGTACGCAAGCAAGAACAAGCGTCAACACAACTCACCAAAGACCAATTAAGATTCATGAATAAGTCAGACATGGATTTTACACCTCCTCGGATACATTTCGTGCGTATATCTGCCCCACTTGATTTATTTGTCACAGAGAAATAAACAATTTGCAAGTATTTATCATATTCAGGCATTGTCAGCGGGTAGGACAGCGGTGGATACTCGAAATGTCACAGACAAACTCATAAGATACAAGTATTTGTTATGCATTGAACTTTTGTCTTTCTATCTGCGTGCGTATCTGTGTGGGGTGGAGTTTGTGTACATAAATATATGTACATATGTAGACATATCTGATGGAAACAACACTTTTATTTGCAAACCGCAGAGAGAGAAAGAGAGAGAGAGGGAGAATGGTGTGGAAAATTGCCAATTGGTCCACCCACTCGACCCATTCCCAGCGACTGACTACAGTGTACAAATCTCGGCAAAGGTGCGTTTCAGCACTATAAGTTCGTTGTGTTGGTTGCACTAAGAATCGGTTTACGAATAATCGCAAATATCACAACGCGTTATTTTATCTTTTAATGTTATTTTAGTTTAGTTATCAAATAAAAATTTACAATTTCGCCATATGCATCCGCCATATAGTTACGTGGCGCACTGTATCTACTCTTCATAGTTTTTGGTGTCAATAATTGAATGCTGATTGGAAATTTTGCCTACCGTTAGATTTGTGTCCCAGGGGTGCCATCTCCCCAGCTGGCTCCCCATCTCTGCTGGCCCACCGCCTGTTTCCTCCCCCATCCACTTATCAAAAATGCTATTTTCTCACAATTGGCTTCAATCATGCTGGCCATATGCATTGAATATTGATTGATTGATGAAGGCCCCAGCACCAGCACCAGCTCCATTCCCAGTTGTGGTTGTTGTGGGGGTTTCGTAGTTTCATAAATCCTTTTGCGCTCAGTCTTTCGATTTCCTTTTGCCCAGCCCACCCACGTTTTTGTGTCGGCCTGTGGTTTCTGTGCCTGTGTCCCTCTATCTATTTCTCTATCCAGTCAACTGTATGAGGCCTCTTCTCTTCACGCTTGTAATTACGTTTATTGTGCGTTTGAGATTTTTAATTCGTTCGATGCGTGTCAGTCCATCAGTGCCTAGTGCCTAGTGCTGGTGCTGGTGCTGGTGCTGGTGCTGGTGCTGGTATATGCTTGTGGGCCTCGTTTGCCGTGTTGATTGAAAATAGCTCAAGTAATTGACAGTTTATTGGCTGTTGCGTTTGTTGGCGTTGAAGCTGGTTTGTTACTGGATGACGTTTGCTATTTGGATTGAGTTTTGAAGCTGCAATTGCAAATTGTGGTCATTGTGAAGGACTGCGAAATGCGGTTAGATGCTGTCAATGTGTCGGCAATGGGAGAGGGGAAAGTAATTATGAAGAGAACTAGGTCGAATGTAAAATTAGAATGCAAGTTGACCATGGAACGAATTATCATTCGAACAAATTGATCGAAATAGACGCTGGAAGAGATGTACTGCTTCAACCTTGAGACCCTTTCAGTTGCGTTTAAGTAATTTGAATATTAGATGCACTGGTTTAACTCAAAATATTCAAGTGTCTGTGGCAGCCACTAAGGAAGAGTGAAAAACAGAGTAAGAGCTCGGCTTGAGTGTGTTCCGCACCTCTTTTCAGGTCAACTAATGGTGGCATTTTGGCAAAGGCAAAGGCAACATCTAACAGCAACAACAACAACAATAATCATGTGAAGAACTTTTGACTGCAAAAGTGGATTTGCTTTGGGGGCCATTTTGCGTCATTTTCCGTTTTCCTTTGGTGGCGCCTTTGCTTGGCTTGCTATGCGGTCTGTGCTTTGGCGTTTTATTCACTTTTTGCTACACAACTCAACCCATTCCAAAGCTTGCATCCCGGCCAACTGCTGCCGCGCTTACCTTTTGCCTTGTGCCCCTCGAAACCGCTCGACACAAAGTGGTGCTCGTGGTTGCGTCCAGGCGTAAAAGTGTTTGTAGCCGCCAGAGCAGCCAGCCATCAGGCTTATTTTGCCACTGAAGAGCCCCCAGCAGACGTGCCCTCAAGGGAGGGTAGCAGCAGTAGGGGTTGGGGTAGGGATTGGGGTTGGGGTTGGGGATCCAGGTGTGGTCTTGTGTGTGCCGCGCATTTGGGTCAGGGTTCAGGCGGAGCAGCAGACTCAAAGATTGTGGCTGACATAGAAATGTCGCGAGAAGTGGGTGAAGGCTGTACGGCAGGCACAGTTGGCACTTTCAGAGAAGAGAAAGTGAAAGGCTTGTGGGCTCTACTTAAAATATCAGCGCTTCGGAAGTATGTCTGTAAATTATTAACCGACTGGAATCTAAAATTCAATTAAAATTTAAGAAAACTGGCAAGCCAATCCAACTAGAGCAACATTCCAGCTGGAACCCACCCATCCCCATCCCCTGCCATAATCTTTGGAAATAGACAACTTGGTTAATCATCAGAGATCCCCCCAAAGGCCAGACCAGTTTCAATGGACACCCAAAGCGATACAGAGCGGAGCGGAGCGGATACAGAGTTGGTATGGGATTTTGCTAGTTGTCAGTGCCTTGGGTGGGCAATTTGAAGCAGAGCAGCGACATCCAACAATCAAAACTGCCATGATTAATGTCAACACAATTGACATAAAGCATTGGCCATGGCCAAGAGTGGAAAGCCCCCGGGCAGGCAACTGGAAAAACTCGAAATTGACAGGGGCAGGGGCAGGGACAGGGACAGGGGCAGTCAGGGACAGAGCTGGCACAGGCAAGTGGTGGATGCAATTATTGATGGATTATTTACTGTCAGCACTGTCCGTTATGACAATGAGATATGGCCACAGGGCGGGCTAGCCGGACTGGCCGGGCTGGCCGGGTTGCCTGGGTTGGTCGGATGCGATGTCTGGAGAATGTCTGCAGCCAATGACATCGACTAGACGATGAAGCTCACTTGCCAGCAGCCCCCCGGAGCATTAGCCAGCGCCAAGTCATTGAATTTAGCTTTGGCATCTCTCATCTCTGACTTTGCAATTTATGGCCCGCAATTATCCCGTGTGGCATGTACAGCATACTCGTAAGTATTCAATATATTCAATATTCCCCATCATTGCATTGATGCATTAATTGCGCGTAATCACCTTTCATATAAATAACCAAACAATAACCGCCAAGACCGCCCAAGACTGCTCAAACTGAGGTGGCAATATGGAGAGGAAACTCTGACTCTGAGGAAATCCAAAGTCAAAGTCAATGATGGGGCGACGCCTTCGCTCATTTACATATTTCGTGTAATTATGCGTGGAAATTACAACGGGAGCGAAGAGATTATAATCGGGAATGCTATGGCCATCGTCATCCATCGCATAACTTCTTGTCATGGGGCCCTGAGACTGTGGGGCTGGGGCTGCCAGTCAGGCCCAGACATTTGCCGTTAATTATGTTGACAGCATTGACAGCAGCGATGGGAATGCTACTGAGGGGTTTGTGGAGTGGAAATGGGACAACGACTGGGAAGCGGTTGGTGGGGGGGGACCACCAGCCATGTCGTGTCAATCGATAAACGTTTAATCGCCTTGAATTGATAATAACCAAACTGTACATTGTGAGGATGATGATGACAGGGAATGGACATTCCGTCTAATGGATAATTTGTGTTTTGGCTCAGCTTTTGATTTGGCCGCTCAATCACATTTCAAATGCAAAACATCAAACCGAAACGGAAATGAAGGCGAATAAAAAAGAAGAACAGTTGGTTTCTTTTTTTGTCTATTTTTCATTTCTTATAAAACGCATTTGGAAAAATTATAAACGCTTATGAGGGAGTGGTGACAGTCAAATGTTGTATAGATTATGGGAATGGTGGGTCATCCTTATACGGATTTAGGTGTACCGAGAACCCCTTTCGGGTTTAATTTATTTGATGCAGAATGTTACAAGATTATATCGATAGATTATCTTATTTAATTATTTCCAAATAACACAGCTAAAATGTAGCAATCAGATATATAATAAAAATCTATAAAAACTTTACTCACCAATAATAACACAGGAAAGTAAGTCCATGCTGAAAATAGAAAATGGCTTGATGAAATAAAATATAGACCAAAAAAATAAAGAAAATAAAAAATTAAGAAAATAAAAAAAAAAATAAAAAAATTTACGTGTGCGTCGGCCGGGAATCGAACCCGGATCAACTGCTTGGAAGGCAACTATGCTGACCATTACACCACCGACGCCTCTTGCCGTCCAACGGAAATGTACCCCATATCAAGCAGCTGATATCAGAGCGACGCAAGAGCGCTGCTGCAGCGAGGGTGAGCGAGAGAGAGAGAGAGTGGTAAGGAAAAGGGCTGTCGTCATAGGTATAATAATTACTGTATAAACTATAATTTGTGCAATTGCCAGACATTTTAAGGGCTATAAATCAACAAATATGAATCATTCATGATTATCAATCGAACGATAATAAATAATTTAGTGAAAATCATGGCTAAGCCAATTTGCTTTGCAGTTGAACTTTGAGGTAAGAGATAGAGTTGGGATCGGAGTCGGGCACATGCTTCCGCTTATAAATTGCAGAAATGTGCTGAATTTATGAGCAGCCGCAAGATAAATAAAATGATATTTATGTTGATTGCTTATTTGCTTTAAGAGTAATTGGTTAAATTTGTTTGCCTTTTCCACTGGTGACTGGCGAAAACCTCTATATGCTTAGTGGCTACCCGAGTAGGTGTTGCGTAGGTGTCAAAGGTCAATGGGTGTCTGTCGAGCCATGACTGCCTGCAGCTAAAACTTGCTCAACAGCTCAAATGCCAAATGTCTCGAGCGCGGAAGAAGGAGCTGGTGGAACAGACAAGTTTGGCGCGAGGCCTCTGCCAGACTTTGCTTTTGACAAACTTATTAAAAAAGTTTTTGCCAGTCGGCAAATATCATAATCATTTGCATTTCAGCGCTAGTACATAGTACTTACAAACATACATATATCTCTCCCTCACTCTTCTTCCACAGCAGATGTACGCTCACCATTTGGGAATGCCCGCCCCCGAGTGGAACGAGTCAGTGCCAGACATTTGCTCTGAAAGTAAACTAGTCCTATGATGCTCTATCCAAGAGCAAAGTATAATCCATCTGGGCAGCAAAGAGGAAATGCAATCAAATACAATTCCTCTTACTGGAAGAGTGTTTATACCTTAGAGTTCCTCGAAAACACTTCACTCTCATTTAATTATCATGTAATGTGGATATGTGCCCGAAGGTCGTGTGTGAGTGGGGGAGAGCCTCTAATGATAGTTGATTTGCAAATAGTTTGTTAAACTTTTTCTTCACAAAGCGAAAAATTCTGCATTCAGAATTAATTTCTGTATAAAACTTCCATTGTTGGTTTGCTGGCTTAATCAAAAATTTTAATTAAAAAATGCTCTGAAATTTATTATGCAAGTATGTAAAAATATATTGTTGTTGTTTTTTTATTTATCCACACATATTTATATTATGGAAGTTTCAGCACTATAATTTCAGCTTGCAGATTTTTGCATTGTAATTTTATATTTATTTTTTTTAGTAATTTTGTGGTTAGGGGTATATAGGGCTATAGGAAATGCTCTTGTAGCAGTAAATTCTGTGGCATAATTTTGGGTGTTGACATGTAATCAATTACTGCCGAGCTGTTCGAAGTTTGACCCAAGGAAGATTGCCATTATCATAAACATTATTGATTTTTTCATAGATATTCTTGAAGAAGAGGTATCAAATTGGCCACTTCTACTTATTTCCACTGTTTCTCCTCATTTTTCATTTATTTATATGCGCGTAAGCTAAACTTTTACTGCGGTCTGTGGGCTAGAATGGGGGGAGGTCTTTTGCACAGTAAATAAAAAAATATTTCAAACTGACCGCTTTGGCTGATGGCCGACTGGTGGAGCGCTGCTGCTGCCTCCTGCCTCCCAGTGTGCGTGCGCAAATTAAAGGCAACGGACAACCAGTAACGGCATCCACTGTGTCTCATAATTGCCTTGCGGTGCTTGGGCTAATAGAATTAGAATGTGCACCACATGAGCAATTTTCAGCAAATTTGTCGCTCAGTGTGTACGAGTATCTGCATTTATGTGTGTGTCTGTGTGTGTGTTGCAGCTGTTGCACCATCGTGCGACAAGATCGTAGCGCTTGCCTTGGGCTCTGGGCCTGGCTAATTAGTTGGCCATGAAGAAGCTGAAAAAAAGGCGGCACAAAAGAGCGAAAACTTTACGCTATGTGGCGGGCATGTTGCATGAGGATGTGGATGTGGATGCCGCCGCCAGTGTCACCAAAGGTTGATTGGGATCAAGGTGAGAACGGAGTTGCATGTTGCTTGTCCGTTGTCCGCTGTTGTCGCCGCCGCGGAGCCATGAATTGTGCACTTTATGGCCGGTGAATGGGAATGAAGGAATGGGGAAGGCTTGCCAAGGCTTGTTGCAACTTGTTCGCGGATCGTGTCTGGGTATTGTTCGACAATATGTTTGAGAAGTACCAATGGAGGTGGCGCTTCTACGCAGCAATAGAATATGGGACCAGATTTTTATTCACTATTTTTCCTGGCAGATCGGTAGGTATTAGTTTTTACCTATTTCTTCAGATTTCAATAGAAGTCTTTTACCCCTTAGCAACCTTCCATTTCTGGGCAGCAATTACCACTCCCAACCCAATGACTGGATCCATTATTTGTAAGTGAAATGCTAATGCTTCCTTTGGCTAACGGTTTAACTATAGAATTACAGTATACAACAACAAGAACAACAGAATGCAATTAACTTGGCCATCGTCGTGGTCGTCGGCTGTGACCAGTCGGAAAAAGAAAATCGCCATGCTTTGAGCCCAAATAACGTAAAATATTTTCCTTTTCGCATGACAACGGAAATTAAATTGCATGAAATTGGAAAATTATTACACGCAGGCCACTCCGCACAGAGAGTGGGCAGGGGTGTGGGGTGGTTAGAGGGGGGAGAGCAAAAAGCATTTGCATAGTGTTGAGGTGGCCATGCAATTTGGTTAGCCATTTAAGCCAAATTAAGGCTCTGTTGGTAGCAGTGCCTGGCCACAGCCACGGCAGTCCGTTCCCCCCATCCCATTACTCGATGCGATGCTGGTGTGGTGTGGTGTGGTGTGTGCGTGCTGCGGCTGGTCAGATGCAATCAAGGTTGCAATTTTCTTAACCAGTTTCCCCTTTAACCAGTTGACAATTCGTGTGCGTAACGCGGTCCACACCGCCTCTTCGGATGCCCGCCGCATCGCTTGGTTCTGGCCATTTTTCTAACGATGACACGCCACCGAGATGAGAGCCCAATCTTGGCCAAGTTTGGCTCTGGTTCTGGCTCTGGCTCTGGCATCGGCATGCATTGGCAATCAGTTGGCAGTTTGTTTGGCTTAATCGTCTTCGTAATTGATATGCGTGGCTGGGAGGCTGGCGGGGCCGAGATCCTTTTTAATTAAACTCCACACAGCTCGTTGGCCGGCAAATGGAACAGAGACATTAATACGGGGCGAGACCCGAGACCGAGATTGGGCTGGAGATGGAGATGGCAAGAGGCAGATACTCCGTACAGCTGCCAACTGCAATCTCGAATGCTAAATGGATATGAAAATCATTCCACAAGATTGACAAAGATGGCATCCGATGCTGCTGCATGTGGGGTCCAAGGCAGATTGAGCTGCTAATTGGGTTAGCGCAGCGATAAATATGTATGCACAGATAATGTCGTTCGATTTGGCTTTTCGGATAGTGTCGCTTGAATCGAATGAAATGGATAGGTTGTGGCATTATCAGCACTGCCAATGATGAACCAGTGGACAGTGTCAGCCCAATAAAATAACATTTATTTGTATTTATTTGCCATCGAGTTTTCCGTCCACACTGATGACCTTCCTGTGGCTTTTCAAATATAAATGGGAATTTCATTTAAAAACCCCTTTTCGTGGAAAACTCATTTATGCGTATGTGCCAAAAATTACAATTACAAATAGTCTCGATTCGCTTTGTTCGTCCTCCGCAGCACTGTCCTGCCCCGCAGGATACCGCAGAACACTGCGAGGGGCCAGTGGCACTACGGTGGACAAAGACAAATATTGGGCCGCAATCACTCAGCTGTGAAGATGCCGCAGAGCAAACACAAACACAAACAGAAACAGAAACAGCATCCGCAGCTGCATGAAAAAGCTGAAACAGTGAGCAGCAATAGCAATACAACAGTAATGGTCATCATAATACACAGCCAGACAGTAACTGCTATAAATATGCGAATTCGAATGGACCAAAAAACGAATCGAACTCAACCGATGGGAGTCCCAAATAAACAAAATGAAACGTGCTGCTGGGGAGCTGGCATCCAAATGAGAGTATATGGGTTTGTGTGTGTGTGTGTGGGCGTGACAGCCATTGAAATGCCAAAAGCGTAAAATACAGCTGAGAGACCCAAGCCAAATATTATTATTGCCGGGTAGGTCGTTCATAGCAAAGGGTATATGACATTCGTTTTCACTCAGCAGAACCCTTTCCGAACCCCAAAATATATATGTTTACGATCAGCATTAGTGGATTATATATATTATACTATACTATATTATTCTAGCTGTATATCCGTCCCGTCTATCTTCGCTCTTTGAAACACTTTCAAACTAAATATTTAAAATTAAATGTATTCCAAGTAGCGGGTATCGTGTAGTCGCAATGCGAACTAAGCCGTTACTGCATCTTTGAAAAATAGAGATACAAAATTGAGAGAGAAATTAACAAGTGAAATGAGGTTACGTTGACGGGTTCTTCATTTACCAATTTGGCTGGTCACAACTTAAATCAAATTAAGGACAGCAATGCAAATTACTCAGTCTGTGGCAAAGGCAGGGCGTGGCTGGGAAGTGTTCTGGTTTTGGGTTGACCAAAATTTAATGGCACACCCGCTTCTCGTACGAGCAGCTGTGGCTCTCTCTGCTTGCTAGTTGCCCAATAGTGCTCAAAGTAATTACAGATGCAGGGAAGCATGCTTTACACATATGTATACCCAGTAGTAATTGTGTTCCACACTATTCCACATTCTACTTGATTGTTGCATCCATGGAAACTACTGGAAGAGGAAGGAAAATCTAGCTTTGGGTGCTGAAGCTTCTCATACCCTCTCTGAGTCATTGATATTTAATATTTTGGATTGAGAAACAGAAGACAAAGAACAAATTTATTTGTTTAAATGCTGTCCGAAAAGAGGTTTCATATCTCTAGAATATACACACATTACCGAAGGGTAACTACACTACTTGTTGGGTATTTAATGCTCCAATCTATGCGGCGGCGGGACAAACTTTTGCCCAAAATCATAATACTCCATGGGCAAAGGGTATAAGAAAGCTCATGGAACAATGAACAATATTTGAGGGCACTCTGAGGGCAGCTGCAAATCGTTTCGATTGTGTGCGTGCATGACTTTGACCCTTTCCCCTCTCCCCACCACCCTCCCACACACCACCACACACAGTGAGCACCTTACCTTGGAGTGGTCTCCGCTCTGGCAGACACATAAATCGAGCAGCAAATCAATTATGTTAACCGTCTGCGAGCTCTTATCTCCGGCCCCACTCTGCATGTGGCTGCTGCTTGATTATAATCCAAGGTCAGTGTGGGTCCAGTGCAGGACCCCCAATACCGTGGTGAGACGTGGAAGAAGAGTGGAGTGGGAGAGAAAGATCAGCTTGAATATTTCACGCACGTTCTGTGCATTAATTGATATTTGCAGTAATACGCATAAGTCAAGACAGAGAGAGGGAGAGGGGCAGCAACGAAATGAATAGCAAATGAACTTGCGGCGGGTGAGACACAATGGGAGCCGAGGGAAAGACGAGACATGTTTAGCCTGTGTCGGCTGCACAGCCAAGCGAAAATGTTTGTATTCGTTGTGATCGGATTAATACCCAAAAGCATGTGGAAGAGTAATCTGGGAGCCTGCAAACATTTCCCTGTGGCTGTAAACCACACCACGAAATCTGTTTTAGAGAATTTAGTGCAAACAAAACGCTTTGCTGGTATGATAATGGAATACTAATTAGTCCTCACCCTGCCCTGCATTGACCTTGGTCCTGGGTGAACAAATTCCATCTTAAATGCCAGAACTAAATTATTGGCTTAAATATTTACTCCTTGAGGGATTGTGCAAAGTCAGCATAATGAAATTTTCCATTGCAAATATTTAATGACAAACCTAACAAAAGTGGGAGGGGGGTGGAACACATGTGGTAGGGGAGGGAGCAGTTTTAATAATTGAAATTTAATTGAGAGCTTTAAATCGATATGAAACAGATGTTGCACTAAAACACTGGACTATAGTGCAAATGACATTATAGAAAACAATATGCTTCTATAAAATAGTGCATAAAACAAAGAGAAAAATATTAAAAATAATTGTACAAAAAATGTACGTGTGCGTCGGCCGGGAATCGAACCCGGATCAACTGCTTGGAAGGCAACTATGCTGACCATTACACCACCGACGCCACTTGAAAGATCGCAGAATTTCTACCCCTATGATCTGTGCGACTATGGAACGTTGGAATCGGACTGAAACTAAACCCATTCTATAAATAGATCAAACGGCACATTAGCCACGCTTGAGACATACGAACGAAATGTCGGAAATCTCTGGCTTCTCGCTTATCAAATTGGGTCGGTGGTTCGAGGCGAAGCTACACTATGGAGCAATCCAGAACCAATTCGACTTGGAATGGAATGAGAATTCATAGGGAAAATAATAAGACAATGAACAGAATATATTTAGTATTATTTGCCAACTAAAATCTCTCTATCAAAAAAAATTATACAAAAACCCATGGAAAAGAATCAGTAGGAGTTGCATATAATAGCTCCCACCTATGGCTATAAGAAGGTCACCCAAAACATGCCCAGCCCGTGACAAATGTTTGAACGCTTTCAATTGGTCACCCCAGTGCGAGGCCCATTCATATTCAAAAAGCTTTTCTATGCAAAGACACGGCCTGGTGTGGGTCAAATAACCCACCCACACTCGGACCAGGCACCACACAAAAGGCTAGAGAAGCAGAAGTAGTAGAGGTATCCACAGGCGGTCCACGAGCCAAACTTATTTATTACACACCATTTTCAGATGTTTGATTTACCAACAAGCGAACCGAACACAAATGAGCCGTAAAGCGAGAAGGAAACCCAAGCGGCAGTTTGAGGCCTAAACAACCGAATCGTGTTTAGTTTTGATCTTTGACATGGACTCCCTAAAGTTTTTGTGAGCCGATCGCTCTCTGTATTTAATTAATTTGTATGATCCGCTCACAGCGTGTCGGTAATTTCCCGCATCCGAGAGAGTATTCTTCGAGCCCTAACAAATTGCTGGCAATACATCAAAATCTATCAAATGAATGCCCATTTTATTTTTGCTACCTTTTTCGACCATTTCACATGGCTGGCACACACACATAATTGATGGGACTCCGGGACTCTGCTGGGGTCGGCCGGGCCAGTCTTGGCCAGAACAATGAGGTTGACACTGGGCTGCCAAATGATGTCATTGTCGGAGCTGGCACCAAACTTTGAAGCTGGAACAAAAAGCTTCGGCCCTGTTCGGTACCTGTTGCTCTCAAAAGAGTTTCTCTCTCACTTTTATAATTTATTTATTCCGATTTTTCATTTCTTTTGGTTTATTTGGGGTCCACACTTTTGTGGGGTTACCTATTGAGACGTCTACTTTGGTTAATTGAGTCCATTATTTGGGGTTAATCGCCCGACATGGTTCAGCTTTTACGTAAAAGAGTTTTTGTGTAGTCATGGCGGATTATTAAAGAAAGAAAATGTGTTTCGGATATCGGTAGATAATTGAGTTAATCATTATTTATTTTGGGACTAATCTTTGGTGGGTTGTGTACTGCGTTAACGAATAGATTCGATGCGATATGGAGATCTGTTTTGAATCTGTTATGAAACTATTTATACCATTAAATAATTGTATTATTTGAGTTGAATATCTGAAACGGCTATTAAACGGTTATAGCAAGTTTATTTGCCAACAGACTAATTATGGACTTCGCAGAGACCGAAGTTTAATATACCTTGAAATGCCTTTTGCCCACAAAATTACATATGCAAAAAGGAGGAGGATGGGATGAATGAATAAGCGAAAGAAAAAACCAGTAAAAACGAAACGGAAACTGCATAATCAAAAATCACAGCAAGCGGTAATCAACGGACCATATATTTTCAAGATGCCCCAGCCCCCAGCCCCAGTCCGCCGCCGCCCCCTGTGGACAAACGGAGAACCCTTCTCCTCCTCCGTGACCAGCCGCCGCCGCCAATCTTGAGGAGCCCACACACAGCAACTAAGTAAGGCATGCGGCATGCGGCATGGACCATGGACCAAGGAATGGTCAAAACAAGTCCCAAGATCCAAAGGATGCTTATGTGTATGGTATGTACTGCGTACGACGAGTATAAGCGAAAATTGTGCGCTGTGCCACCACATGTGGCGTTCTGTTGAAAGCAACTTAGAAAGAGGAGAGAGGTTGCGTCTAAGTTTCCAGACATTGAACTTGAATATGAATTTTTAATTGCATGCGGCATGCGAAACTTGCTCAAGCCAATTAATTACGCATCGATTTGTGACTCGGCAGGTTTCGTGGCCCAAACCACATTCGAGGCTGATGAAGGAGTTTCATGATGAGAAGAAGCCCGAGCCGGAGCTGAAGCCGGAGCTGGAGTCGAGTTCAGCATGTGGGGAGTCACATTTGCATTTGACAGGGGGGGACTGAGAGCCGCCACTTAATTGTTGCCAGTGCCAGCGCCAGCCCCAGTCCCAGCTTTGCTCTCTGACTTGGCAACTTTCGGAAATTGTGTGCTGAGTGGTAAGCTCAAGGGATGGTTAGGGATTTAATGGAATATTGTAGATGGTGTAGGGCTAAAATCAAAGCCATTAGTTTTGTCTTCATCATGCATTGTGAATTGTGTGAACCTGTGGGGCAAGAAAGGCTCATTTATCAATCATTTCTGGGTAAATCGATGCAAACTGCAATTTCAGTGATTGACATCTGAGTTTGGGGCCCACTTCTGACCTGATTCTGAGGATTGTCGACGCTCCTCCTCCTCCTCGTTCACCTTCCGCATCATCTTGTGAATGCATGATTCATGGATTCATGGACCTGGTCCCAAGGCCTGTGGCTGAAATTTGCCGGGTTTGCAAAATAATTTTCAATTAACTACAGGCACGAGAAGGTGCAGCAGGTACAGGTACAGGCACAGGTACACCACAGCAAGCGGTGAATAATAATTTCATTTAAGTGAGACCCTAACCCGTTCGAGGAGAAATAACAAGCTAATGCGTCGTCTGGTGACTGCGTTCCATTAAAATGTCCAATAAAAAAAGCAGTGCAAATGGAAAAGGAACAGCGCAACGCACCGCACCGCAATCCATAAAAGCAGACCGAGCCAACTAATCATACAATAAATGAATCCTCATCAATTCATAGACAGCCGCCGCAGCAGCCGCATCAGCAGCAGCAGCTGGAGAAGGAGAAGGAGGAGGAGCAGCAGAAAGCATCGCATCCTGGCATCATCCATAGGCATCATCGTTGTCGTCTCGGTGAGTAAGCCTGGCCAAGAGCCCGGCCTAGCCCCCAAATGAGCCAACAAGCAAAGGCACAAGCAAAAGCAATAAAATTTATGTTAAGTAGCGCGGCCATAAATAGCCAAAACGCAGGAGATGGTAAGAGAGTGGCTATCGGACAACGTCGTCATCTACCCTAAACCTTGACAAAGGAACTAGAAAGAAATCAAGTAAGAATGCTCAAATCGACATTAGAACTATAAGATACCCTCTAATCGAATTCGATTTGAAATATATATTCAGTAGATAGATCTGAGCATCTTTGAATTTGTGAATTATAAGCAAATATTATCTTTTGGAGTGATTGTGAACCTTGCTTCCACCTGTCATGCACATATACCCCAAAAATACAACAATTAAAGGGCACACCAAGAACCACAGCGCGAAAAGGGAGAAAAAAAATCGTGAAATCGTGGAATGATAAATGTCAAAGCAAATGACATAAATAATCGAATCGAGCGCAAACTCAGTCAACCATGAAAGCGATGTGCCTAGCGGGCAGGCAGCCTATCAGCGACATTGGCGTCGAGGCTCCCATAAAGAGAATAATCAGGAGACGATGATGTGGGGGGCAGGCAGGCTGAAGCGAGTGGAAACGAAATCCTTTAACGTCATCAAGTGTGGTCCGAGGTTCCATTGCGTGCCCCACTCCATTCCATTTCATCCATCCATTCGCCAAGAGCACGAGCCTCGTGCTCTCAGTGGACTGGACTGGGTATGATGCCAATGGCAATGCCAATGCCAGGCAAAAGAGGCGACTTCAATTATTGATAGATTATTTACTGTCAGTCAGTCAGTCAGTCCGTCGGGCTGGCAGGCAGAGCCAGGCCAGGGTGCCTTCTGCCAGGCAATGACATTGCCCATTGGGCCAATAGCCATTGTGCTTCGGTTCCAAGAAGGAAAAGCCCCGCCACAGTCCCATCGACATCGTCATCTCCGACTTTTGTACGCGACTTACATTAATCATTAACTGAGGCACTTGTACCCCCACTTACCCCCATTCCATAACCCTTTATCATTCTCTCTCTCTCTGTCTGTGTCTGTGTGCAATTTGTAATTCTGTATAAAGCATCAGAGGTAGACTTCATGTATCATAGATTTCAACTGGAAGAATGAGAATTTGCATTAACACATCATCAGTGGATAATGAGGGAGTGGCATGGGAACATGTTTGTGGAACGTATTGATTACAAAAGATTTTAAAGCAAAGCGAGATGAAAGTTTAGAGTTATTCATAGAGCATGTTCTTAAGTAAATATAATAAAGGTTTTTATTAATGCAAGTGTCGCCACAATTTCCAAGTTTAATCACTTCCCAAACAGTTTCTAAGCCCAGGAATCCCGTAAATATTTCTAAGAACAAATTACTCGAAACTCCCCAACATACATAAATCAACTGGCAGATCAAAATAAGGAACTTCTTCGATCATAAAGCCCCCCACAAGAGCAAATCGAGAAACACTTTCAATGGCGATTATTCCATTTCCCACCTCAACCTCTTGAAGGGCCTCGGGCGGCTCGGGTCCCTTCCTGGTCGACACACACACACACACCTTTATGGCTCATTAACGACATGTCGTGGCGACCAAGACGATGACGACGACGACGACTAGTCAATGGCTTTTGCATCCAAGCATCCAAGCTACACCAAAATCTTTAGGCGCTGGAGGCCATGGCATCCAAGTAACCAACAAAACGAGCTCAATAAAAATAAAAACTGTCTGTTGGGGACTGTGGGGGGACTGGACGACAATAAAACAAAATGGCAATTTACGATTTTATTTACGAGCTGCCGCACAACGGAACATGAACTGGGTACGGGAAGGGGGAGCTGGCAGAGATCCATCTAAAAAGGTAGAAAGACTTGATGGGGAGTTTCGCACTACATCTAGAAAGAGAGGAACGAACTTCAAAAGGAGGCGCATCGCACCGCACACAAAAATTTGTCATGCTCATTGCGTTTTCTTCACTCCACCTACTCCTCCACAAACAAAACAAAACAAAACAGACAGAGAAAGAGAGAGAGAGAGGAGTGATCGTATTGAGATGGTTGTCTAAACTTGTGGAAATGCATAAATTATACCACAAATAGTACGATATACGAGCCCACTATATATGTATGTATGCCATAGCAGCTGTCAACGCCCGTCCGCCCCTTGCAGCCGCCCACAATTGTGGAACAAACAACTGGAGCAAATTGTTTTTCGCTGTGACTTCAAAAATGACCGACACACCGCACCGCACCGCACCCCTTCCTTATGCAGTTTTATGGGCGTTTCACACTCTCAGACACGCAGCGCACACACCCGCAAACGGTCCCCTATTTTTGGTAGAGTATTTTGGTATTTTTGGGAAATTCTTCGCTTAATTGAAAGTTTATTAGAGGCATTTGTTAGGCCTGGGCCGATAATTTAATGCACTCTGTAATGGGTTTCAGGTGAGAGCAAAAAGGAGGGGTTCTGTTCTGGAAACCGCGATGAATTGGGGTTAACAATTTCTGGTTTCAATTAGGCAAATGGGCGTGATAAAGTCAAATGGGGGTGTCAGCTGTGTGGAAATGTTGAAAAACTAGGGGATAGGATGTCAATATATTTGATATTTTTTCTATCTTTAGTCTGTTGCAATCCCAACTGTCTACATATGTAATTTCTGCAATACAATCTCTAGTAAACCATCTATAGTTCACAATCCATCCAAGCCTACTCCCTCTGCTCTCTTGGAGCTGAATCTTACTTCAAGTTAATTAGTACAAAGTTTCGCTGGCTAATGCATTCCAGAATTATCATACAAATACCTTTTTCCAACAGCCCATCAAGTTCTTAATTGTATATTGAAACTCTTTCATCTCTTGGCACTCTCTCTCTCTCCCTCTCTTCCATAATCCAAGACTTTTTCATTTCAAATTTCCTACATTAAAACTACCGAAAAATCGTAAAAACTTGCCCAAATCTGTTTTTCATTACGCTACTAGAAAAATTGTCTAGATAGAAGCCAAGACGCAGAATAATCCCCCAACTGCACTCAGCCAGACGATGAGGAGCGGGAGGATAGATCTCTCTCTCGCTCTCTCTCTCTCTCTCTCTTCAGTGGAGATGGCGCGTAATGCATCATAAATTCACATTAACACTTTGCAGACATGTGCGCGGTGGTCTCCTCCCTTTGGGGCTGGCTGCACTCCACACTCCACTTTGGTCGCCTCCTTCTATTCCACATTGTTGTTGTCTGCCACACACATTTATGGGTCTCATTTTGCGTTTTAAAAGATACATTTTGTGTGCCATTTGTGTCAGCCACGGGTATGTGTGTTGTCTGCGGCGCGACGCGGAGAATTTGTGCATCTGTTTTGTTAGAATTTCGATGCTGGTACAGCCACAAATAGGATACCCTGTAGATTTGGGATACCATGAATGTGCGTAAAAATGAAGCGTGCAAATAATGAAAGATGATTACGAGAGTTTGAATCTTTTTAAATCCAATTCAAGCCATTTTTTAATTGGGTATTTAAAAATCAAAGTACAAACAGATATTTCCATTAGATTTTATAATTTTTTTTTAAGCCTCAAACTACCTAAGGGTATTCCCAATTCGTTGTAAAGAAGCGTAGACGTTTATCCCCGTAGCTTGTGTTCCGTTTTTGCTGCTGCTAAAGATGCAATAAAAATTTCGTTTTTCCTTCAGTTTTGTGGCCTGACGATGGCAGCCGTCGCTTCAATATATTTACTTTTTAATTTTTTATTGCCCCATTTGAGTGTGTGGAAGCTTTTGTGTATTTGTCAAAATTTTCACGATTTACGATCGACATCATCATCAACAACATCAGGAGGAGTATCAGCAGCAGCAGCAGCAGCAGCAGCAGCAGCAACAGAAGCATCACCAGTGAGTGGCAGCCATATCCAAGGGGGAGGAGGTTGGGCTGCCTCAACTCCACAAATCCCCAATCCCCAATCCATAGCTAAAAAGCCTTGCGACGACAGAACAAGATTTATGTTAATTTGTTGTGATTTATTGACTGATTTTTTATGGGAGTTTCACGCATTTTCTTCTCTCGGATACTTGAACCGCCAGTTGTCCTACATTTTTGTACCAAAGCAAAGCACAAACATTGTGCTTGCCACAAAAGCAAATGTCATTTTGAGTGCGCCGCATGTTTGGTTAATTGAATAGAAAAACCGCATTGAAACCGAAAGAAACAGGCTGGTTCTCCATTTAAATTTCGCTTAAAAATTTAATGGACTGTGACTACGACTCCGATATTCGTAATGGTTGGATATTATAAAGAATTTAATAGAGAAATATAAATTTTAATTTTAATATAAATTTTACTCTCAAACCATTTGGCGAATGTGCAACTGGGAATGAGTCTACGAGACAACATTTCGCACAGTTGGAGATCCGTTTGTTGAATGTACTCCCATATATCCCCTCATATGCCCCCCTCCCCGACCAAACTTCACCAATGCGAGTATGATCAATGTGCGTCTGTCATGCAAATTTAAATTTGTCCGAAATGAAAAAAGAAAATCCCAATCCGAGACCCCAATCCACCAAAGCTGGGCACGCAGGCATGCCTCAGCCAGGAGACGGGGCACAGAGGTTGATGTTGCTGCCGGGCCTAGACAAGCGGCAAGTTAATTTATGCAACACTGCAACACAACGCAACAACAACGGTCGCTGTGGCAGCAACACAATGCCAATAAAGGCTTTGGGGCAGACACAACAGCCACAGCCACAGCAACAGCAACAACAATTTGAAAATTGTTTATGCGTCTGCGCAGCCGCACAACCGTCGTCTCTGTCTCGCCTCACGTTGCTGCAACTTGTGGCGCGTTTAGTGTTAAACGCTTGATTAAAATTCTTGTAACTGCAACACTTTTGTGGCATGTGTTGTACGAGTATACGTAGTGAAAGAGAAAGAGAGAGGGAGGGAGATGTGATGGTGGTTGTCTGGGATCTTTATGGAGCGTGTTGTTTCCTTTGTGGAGGTTTTCTTTTCTTTTCCATGCATCACTGGGAAGATCGTTGTTTCTTTACCTTGCGGCTGTGGCATTGAGGCATGTGCCTCTACGTCCTGGCCATTGTTGCACTTTGTTGTTGCTGTTGTCGCTTGTTGCTCTTGTTCTTTTTTAATTGAATTGATTTGCATTTTTCACGCAGGCGTTGCTCACTCATTGAGTTTGCTTTTTCAGCCTTTGCATTGTCGTTGGATAAGAGTGAGAGCGAGGGGTTGGGGTGGTAGAGTGGGCACATGTGAGAAAGCAGATAGAAAGCAGGAAATGTTTGCCATTTTCGGAGCTGGGGCAAGCTAAATTAACCCAAATTAAGATGAGCGGGACTTTCAATCGAATCGAACGAGTGGAAAGGCAAATTCCAATGCAATAACCGGTTTGTAACCGTTTCGTTTGGAACTAGAAGAATATTCTGTTTTGATTTGTAGGCTTATATCATTTAAGTTGAAGTCATTACTATTGGGAATCCATTATTTTAAAGGGGAAATCTTTTAAAGAAATGGGTAGAGACCTTAAACTTCCACCACTTCCGTCGCACATCCTTCGATTTCATTTCTCGACACTTGCCGTAAGAAAAACCTCCCATGATTATTCATCTCGGCAGCAATCGTATAAGCGTATGTTAATTATAATTTAAACATGCCTCAACACCCGACGCCTCCGCCACCATGAAAGTGCCAGAAAGAAAATTGTTATTAATTAATATGTAATTGTTATGGGCAGGCGACATGACAGAGGCCCACATATGTACATCAATGTGTACGTATGTATATGCATGCATCGAATCGTACATGGCTGCGCATGTGGGAGGCTCCGCAGGCCAATCGAGTGCTGTGTTTTGGGGTGTTGCTCGCTGTCAAATCGCTGCCGGCTTTAACAAATTAATAAACTTGACCAGACACGATAAAACCGCATAAATCAATTTGAGTACAACTGCGCTAAACAATCATAAATAATAATTAAATGCCTGCTTAAACTACTTTTCGGGGGCAGTCCCACTCGCCATCACACACCATCCATTCATTCCACTGTTTATTGGATAATTCAAAACTGTCGGTAATTATTGAAATTTGTGGCCAGCGGCAGACATTGGTTAACCGAATGGCGCTTAAATTACAACCCGAAAAAAGGCACACAAAATTGAATTCAATTGGCGAGATGTATACCGCCACTAAGAGGAGTGGAATAGAGTTAGCCATGCTCTATCTCACTCTTTCCTTATATTTATATGCCTCGTTAGTTCTATCCACTTCCTGTATACGTTCCTGTTCCGGTTCCTTTTCCGATTCCTGTCATCTATACAATCATTTGTGACGGCTAATTGGGCAAAGGGTAGCAGCCACTCAACCACATAGTACTACAGCGGACACTTGAGTATCTATTCGTATACATATATCCATATAGAGAGATGATATAGATAGAAAAAAATGGTACACTTTTCCACTTCTAATTGCGCATTTGTATGCCTAATCGATCTGTCCGATTCAATTTGTTTTTCATGTCTTTCATGGAATTTGTGGGCCATGTAGTAGACTCTTTTCCTCTCTCTCCTCTTTTTTTTCCATTTCCATTTCTCTTTTTTTTTTCTGGTTTGGCTTTGGCCAGGTGTCCGTTTGAACTGCTAAAGCAAATGAAGCGTGACATTTTTCACATTTTCATTCGTTTTCGTTTTTTTTTTCTTTCTATCTTTCTTTTGTTTTGGGCTTGGAGCAGGAAGTGTAGGTGGAGCGACGTGCTGCTCTATGTAAATTGGTTGAATGACAAAGGATTTTGTGTGTCCGTGCCTCTATTGTCTGAGCAATCAATTGCTCTTTAACTGTTTGATGATAGCCATGGACTTCTGTCTATATGCAGAAGGGGTATATGAGAATTGATGGTTACCATGGAAGGGCTAGAGAGGTGCGAGAACGTTTAACTTACAGATAAAGCTAGGTACAAAAAGATAATAGGGTATTCCCTAGTCTCGTAGTCATATTTTATGTAGCTTTAATTCCCCATAATACCAGCCAAAGTCCCCCAAATTGACGAAAATGCCAAACCAATATCTCTTCTCAGTTTCGTTTCGTTTGCCAGAAGCATAGAAAATGTTCCCACTGCATTTTCCCTTCTCTTTTAGCTAATCTCTGACTGATGCCCACTGTGCCTGGACCGATGTCTTATGCCCACTGTCCCTGTGTACCTGTCATAAGCGGCTTAAACAAAAGTGGATTATTTGCCAGAAAGGAGCCTGGTTAAAGTTGTTCCCTTGCCTCTAACCAGCTAACCATCGAACCATCGATTGCGTGTTGCTACAAACGCTGATCATGTAAATCCTAAGCAGCATGCAGTCTATATATAAATGTTGTACGAGTGCATGAATATATACATATAGATATATGCACATATGTCTGTACTATGTAGAAATAATGTGAGCCAGACAGAGAGCGAAACCACAAAACCCACATGCAATTCCATTTCGATGTTGCACGCAATTAAAATCTTCATTAGCCGCGTTTAATTTCCACTTTTGATTAAAATAAGAAATAAAACATATAAAATGAGAAATCCGAGCAGTAAAAATAAAACAGAAAAACGGCTGAAAATAAAAAAAAAATCTTGTGACATGTGTCGTGGCTTATCGCCATCAGCCGCCAGCAACAAGTGGAGTTGCAGTTGGGATCTGGGGCGGTAGAGATGGAGTTTGCAGTCGGCACTGGGGCGGCAGATGGAGTTGAAGCTGGGCACTGGCACTGGCACTGGGTGGAGGCGCAGCAGGATTCGATTGGACTCCTCTGCGGACACTTTGGCTGATTAACGATACGTCCTCGTCCTCGTCCTCGTGCTCCACCTCCTCGTAGTCGTCGTCGTCGTTGTCGCTATCAATGTTGGGCCTAAGTGACAGTTGACTTGTTTATCAATTGACAGTTGTTTTTTTTTTTTTTGTTGCTCCGCCGAAGCGGGGATTTAGTTTGGGGGGACAAAGAGTATAGAAGGAACGGACTCTCTGGGTAACGTAACTGTTAATAAGCTTGTTCCGTGGCCTGTGAAAATGTTGCTTTTAATTAAAAGTTGTTGCAAATGCTGCGGTTGCCTCTGTCTCTCCACAGCTCTCCATCTCCATCAGCATCCCCAATCCCCTCCCCACCCCATCTCTCTACGCTGACGGAATGTTTGCCTGGTGTTTTGTAAGTTGTATTTTAAAGCCCGATGCTGTCAGGATAGCAGCCAAGAGCTCATGTCGAACAACTAAGTAGTGGCTTTGGGTATGCTGCAAGTCAAGATATTTTATATATGCATAAATATTTGTATTTCCCCCCTACCCAACACCCAGACACATATTTTCGGGCGTGGCAACCTACGCAGCGGGGCAAAACATTCGCAGAAGATAAAGATACATTCTATAAAATAATATATATTAAGCAAGAGGAAAATAAACAATGAAATGATTATAAATTATACTATTTTTATCTTTAAATATTGTCTAAGGAAATTGCAAGTTTCTCACTCGATTTGTAAGTCTTCTATCCACTAGAAAGTCCAGGGCCCAGTCCAGTTCTTTGTTCATCCTCGAATGTACGATTTCTTTATTCTGAAGCATTTTAATTGGTTTTCTTTTGTGGCTGCTGCAGCACATGCCACAAAACAGCAAAACAAAACTTGTGGATAACCAAAACTTTTGCCCCACTTTGGACATGTTTATTGCTTTGGCCACAATTAAGCGATATTTCTTAGACAAAAGCTTCTCCAGTTGCAGCTCCAGTTCCAGGGGTTCCCGGCTTCTGCCTGCAGCTGTGGGTCAGTGGATTATTTTTTCAGGCTTTTCGCAATTTGCTTTTTGTTTCACTTCTTGACAAAACTTTGAATGCAGTCCACAATCCAGCCCAGTCTCTCTTTCTCTTGTGTTTGTCTCTGCCCCACTCTCTAATGAGCCGTCGCCGAATGAAGTTCAATGTTGTGGCTTGTAAATCTCCCCACATGCTCCACTTTTCCCGGACAGAAATCCCATTTCCATAAATATCAATTAAGCGGAGGAGAATATCAAGAGTGACAGGGAACATGGAGAGTTCCCTCAAGTTGCTCTCCGCGACGACTCTTGGCTACTGGTTGGGCCGCTCCGAATGGCTGCTACCTGGCCTACGCAGTTTTATAATTGGACAATTTACTGGGCCGCTACTACCATGCCCCAGCACACTGCAACACTGCAACTGCATCCCTCGCTTTGAGAGCGCTCATCAAGTTTTGTTCTGGAGTCCATAAAATGGAACTGAGGAAATGCTACGATTTGGGCGTTGAAGCATGAAACTTATGTCCAAATGTGGGCGTGGCAATGGACATTGAAGTCGTGTGCTAACGAAGGCGAAAAGGGTGGAAAGGGGGGCTAAGGGGGTTTATTCACTGTACAGTTCTGCTCGAATGGATATACCCCAAAAAAAAATTCAATTAGTCAAAGTCGAATCGCCCTTGCACCCACTCCCCGGAAAATGCTTCCCTCGTAAGCGGCTTACACACACACACACACATACATACACACGGGGAAATTGTTATAAAAATGCTTTCACTAATTTTCAGAGCCCCTCAAGCTCTCCAGCTCTCCCACTCCCAAATCTCTCACTCTCTTCTAATTACTTGTAACAGAATGGTGGACAGAATTTTCCAGAGGCTGCAAGGCGACAAGAGTTTTCCACAGAGATGATGTTACTTAGTCATCTTGGCATTCCACTAAGCGGTCACTAAGCGTCAATATTTCAGGCCTAAGCCTATTACACATTATTATTGTGCCAGCTTACACCACAGAGGCAGATGACATGCCTGGCAGCAGTTTGGGGCAGAGACTATGAGCAGGCAGGCGATGGCATATTTGGCTGAGTGTCAAGTCAACTCTCTTGATTGGGCAGCTTATTGGGGCCTTTGATTTGCATAATATTTCGTTAAATAGTTGAT
This sequence comes from Drosophila obscura, assembly GCF_018151105.1. Lineage (NCBI taxonomy): Eukaryota > Metazoa > Arthropoda > Insecta > Diptera > Drosophilidae > Drosophila > Drosophila obscura. The sequence goes on along the minus strand of NW_024542774.1, from coordinate 6,091,802 downwards.
AAAGTCAATTAGAGAGAGTTCTTTGGGCAAAAAGAAGGCAAAGGAAGAAGGCAAATGTGGAAACGAAAGAATGTGTAATAAAGGAAAGGAAAAACACTATGCAGATCAAAGAGGCATAAAATCGAAAATTTCCTTCCGTATAAATCCCCTTTAATTCAGTTTTCAAATTAATTTAAACTCGTTAGCTCATTAAATTGTTTTACTTGTATTCCATCAATTACCGATTCATGAAAATGGCAACCACCAGCCCACCAAAAATATTCCCCCTACTTTCGCACACACACACACACACACACACACCACCCACTCTAACGTTGGGGCTCTGCCTGGGGGGCCTTTACACTTTGATGGCAAACATTTCATGAATTCATTTGTGCAACAGCATGGAAAATGTGTTTGGCAAATAGAAAAGTTGCCCGAACAAGGAGAGGCCTGTGTAAAACGAGATTAGATTGGAGGTGGGGGCATATGTGCATATACGACGAGTATATGTGGGATTTCTGCTTAAAACGGATCATCACTCGAGGCCGAGAGTTTAGTTGCCACAAGTCCAAGCAAGATGCAGCTACAGTGGATCATCTTCTGCTGCTTTGTGGGCTGGACGATTGCGCGGGAGGCAGGGCACATCCTGCCAAAGCAGGGTAACTTTTTCGAGTGGCTTATCGGGATATTTTTGCCGCCACCACCACCACCACCGTAACGACTACAACTAGCAGAACCACAACGAGCAGAACCACCATCCCTACTACGAGTAGCAGCACTTTCACCAGCTCAGTAGCCAACTTTCCCATCGAAAGAGAATGCGGCACGTGTCGCTGTGGCCTGATCAACACACTCCATAAGATCGTGGGGGGACAGGAGACGCGGATCCATCAGTATCCATGGATGGCCGTCGTGCTGATCCATGAACGCTTCTACTGTGCGGGATCCCTGATCAATGATCTGTACGTGCTAACAGCAGCCCATTGTGTGGAGGGAGTGCCCGTGGAGCTGCTCTCCCTGCGCTTACTCGAACACAATCGCAGTCATCCGAACGTGGATCTTCTGGTTCAGAGATCTGTCTCGCAGGTCAGGGTCCATGAGCTGTACAATTCGCGCACTTTCGACCATGATATCGCCCTGCTGCGTCTCAATGAACCCGTGGATGTGGTGGGCCTACACCTGAGACCCATTTGCCTACCCCTCAAGGGCCACAGCTTTGATCACGAGCTGGCCATTGTCACGGGTTGGGGGGCACAGACAGAGGCAGGATTTGCCAGTGAAACGTTGCAGGTAACATAAAGGGAGGGAACCAACAGACTCTCATTGATTTTGAGCCGCCTTTTTTTTAGGAGGTGGATGTACTTGTAATCCCACAAAGCGATTGCCGCAACGCCACTGCGTACAAACCCGGACAGATCACGGACAATATGCTCTGTGCCGGACAGCTGGACGAGGGCGGGAAGGATGCCTGCGGCGGCGATAGCGGCGGACCCCTTCAGGTGACCTTCGCCCAGATGCCGGGCCAGTATCAGCTAGCGGGTATCGTGTCCTGGGGCGTGGGCTGTGCCCGACCCAATACACCCGGCGTCTACACCAGAGTCGGTCAGTATCTACGCTGGCTAAGTGCGAACACTCCCGGGGCCTGTCACTGTACACCCTATACCGAGGAGTATTACTAACAGTACTAACTGTTGTGGCAGCATCAAAAGTTTGGCAAATGTTGCACAAAGTACTTGGAGGAAACATCCATATCCATAACCATATCTGGAGTGGCATTCCCCAAAGCTATTGGGCAAATAAAAAAGCAATTTGAAACTAGGTTACTACTCTCGAAAGGTGGACGCAGAGGCTTCTCCTCCTTCTGTTCCTCCTCCTCCTCCTCCTCTAGGGGTAAAAGTTTTCGCAAGGAACGAGGCCATATCTCATACACATAAATCCCAATTTGCTGGCGAAATATTTTGTGCAATTGTGATTGTTATGCATTTTGCATTTGTGCAATCATAAAATTCCTCTACCTTCCCAGAAAATCTACTCCCCACATCCCAACAAAATACAAAAAAAAAAAAAAAAACAGAAGGAAAGCCCAAGGACACGCGCCAAACTCATAGGAGCAACTTCTCCACTCGAACAATAAATTGCTCGGAATATTTTGCCACAGTTCCATATACATACATATCTGCTGTACTGCTGTAGAGCAAAGCGTTTATAGAAAGTTGAAATTTGGCCAAAAGCATAAGCATAAGCATAAAGATAAGGCATAAAGTTTTTAACAAATGCGCAACAAATTATTTACTCAGGGGGAAATGGCAAATTGAGTTTCGATTTGCTGGTAATCGAGAGTTACCGAAATGAATTTTCTTTTTATTTGAAAGAGAAGTTAGGGATTATGATTTATATACTAAAAGATCCATGCAAATGTTCATTGGATGGTTAGAAAAGTTGCGCAGATCATTGGGAACAGTATCAAAATAGTTAACACAGGTGAAAACTGTTGTAGGGACAACTATTTCGAGTGTTAATTGCCTCTTTTTATGAGATTCGCACATCATGTTTTATGTTGTAAGGATGAACGTACCTATTACCCCTCGCTGGTATGCAGTTCCTCTTCCAAGAGTTAAAGCTCTCTCACACCTTTCCTTCTAGAATTATATTCCAAGCTCCAGGCCACATTTTCTTTTATTTACCCATCAGTTTTTCCATCGGAAATCACTGTCAGATCAAAGTTATTTCCAATCAGCAAAGACAAGCTGCTCCAACGGCACTACAAAAAACGTAAAACTGGTCTCTTGACCATTAAAATTCTATCTATTAATGTGCCTCTCTCTCTCTCTCTGCCCTGGCACTCTCTCCCCAAAAAACTACACACTCCATTTGCCTGTAAGATTTTTCCCATCAAAAGACAAATTGCCAAACCTTGAAGAAAAGCACGCCCCACGTCTTTTGGCTTTGCTGTTGGAGTTTGAGTGGAGTTTGCCTCCATAAAGCATACCTACATACATTCATACATATGTAGATGCATATGTAAATAGTTTTACAAACGCTATGCATCATTAAAAATCTTTTTACGACTTCATATTAAAGCCAAAACAAAATATGGGACGGGGGTATACAAAAAGTGGGAAAATAAAAAGGGAAACGGACAGAAATGAACAGTAAAGAAACCATTTATACTTTGCCAATAAATTTGTCTCACCCGAGAAACTCGTAAAGATTTCCTACTCAAAGTCATAAAGAAGTCTCCAAAAACACAAGAAACCAAAACCGAAACGAAAAACCAAAGCAAACCAAAAGAAAAGAAAAAAAAAACGAAGCTTAAGTACTGCCGCCGACCTGCATGGATTTCCAGCTAAACGACAAATAACTTGGCATTTAATAACTCTCCGCTCTCCAGTCTCCTTCTCTTGCCCACCAATCCCCGCAGTCTTGCATTTGGCGGCTTCATTATAATGCAGCAAAAGTCTCGACTTTATTTCTGGTTCCATAATTTCTGTGGCAAAGCGAATTTATGCGTTGAAACTAAAGCTCCGATTGCGGGCTTTTTGGCCAAGTGTGTGTTGTGTGTGTGTGTGTTCATGTGAGGTGAGTGAAAGATAATAAAGGTAAAGAGTTGGAATGTGTGCGTGAGAGACGAAAGAGTTACAGGAATGAAACTCATGAAAACTAATGCAGGAAAGTATTCCCTGTCTTACAGCTCTTTTTTATTACTTGATGTTGGCCACAAAAGAGCTAGGAAACCAAATTTGGTTAGCTATGTGATTCACATTTCAGCATTCCCCCCCCTGCCCAAAAAGAAAATCTGTGAAAATAGTCCAAATCCATTTACACTTCTCCCAGAAAGGCAAAATAAAAAATCAAAAATATATACTGGGGGGGGGGGGGAAGGGTTTCAGCACCCCCCAAAAAAAACCCCCAAAATAGTCCAAATCCATTGCGACACTTCTCAGAAAGGCAATGAAAAAGCTCTATAGATTAATGCCAACACAAACCCATCAACTTATTAACTATAATTCTGCACATCTCTGACTCACCTCACTCTATTCCTTCTACCCTAGTAGGTACCCAAAATCGATGTCGTCCCAAGTTCAGATTCCCCTAAAAGGACATAATTTGAACATGAAATTTAATAATCGACCTGTCATGTTCATAATTGAGGCTCTTTGGGGGTCGGGGCCATCTCAGTCCTCCTGCCGCCTGCCGCCTACTCGAATCGGCCCAAAAACAAACGAAACGGAGAGCAGAGCAAGAAACACATTTCTCAGAAGGCAAAACATGACACATCTCATTATGATGACTCCCAAAAGATCTCAACCGCAGCAAGCAGCATACACGCTGCTCCATACTCTCCTCTCCACTCCAGTGTGTGGCGTGTGTGCTGATGCTGTCAGAGCATTTTGTTTATGATTTTGTAGCTGTCATAAAGTTATTAAAAGTATGTGACATTTTTATGGCATTATGACGTCTTGAGTCAAGGTTCTACTCCAACCGAAAATACAGCCACAGATGGGAGCCAGCAGAGGGAGTGCTTGTGCCTCCTGCCTTTTGTTTTCAACGCTCTTGAAGTTCTTGGAGGTACATACATACTACATACTGCCTCTGTCCCTGAAATATGATATCAAATAAAAAGCAAATTAAAGACGATAAAAATCGTGTCTCGCCTCACGCTGTGATAAGTGCAAAAAAAAAAATAAAAAAAAAAAAAAAAAAGGAATAATTCTTGTTGCGAATCTCTAAACGAAATCCCTTTGAAATCAACTCTCGATTGGCCTCTGGGTCTCGTTGGGGCTTCGGTTTTTCGGTTGCCTCTTCTGTCTGGCTGGTTGGCTGGCCTGTTGCATGTTGCCTGCTTCTGCCGCCTGTTGTTCATCTTGTTATTTGGTGGCTCATAAAACTTGTAAACATCCGACTGATTGTGCCCCTGTCTGGGTATTGGCTTTGCCTTTAGTCTCCCTCTCCCTCTCCCTATTCGGTGTCCGAGAGTGGGTGCTGTGCTGTGCTTGTTTCGTTTCGAATTGGTAAGATATTTCCAGATGATATTACACTTTTGATTGGCCCCTCGTAATGGGGCACTGAGGGCGTGAGAGATCAAAAGTCGATAAGCGGCTTTAATTGCCTGCTTGTGCTTGTGCCTTCTCTGACCATATGCCCAAAGTTATGGCCCCCCTAAAGAAATATTTCAAATAATGGATAATGGTCTGCCATATGCTGATGACCACAGAGACGGTGAGAGGTGTTGTGTGGTTAGAAGAGAATAGATAACAGCTGAGAGGCTGGTCGAGAACTTATGTAGATATTTTACAACTATTGTAAAGAGTTTGGATGAGGGAAAGTTGAAGAAACTCATATATCCCTACTAGTAGAATGAACGAGTTTTTTCGTAAGTGATTCAATATTTAATTTAATTTTTTTATTCCTGATTCATTTTTGTTAGCTTTGAAAGCCAGTTTTATTTTACTATTATTTTATTTTATTATTTGTTTCTATTTTATTTATTATTTATTTTTGGAGCTAAGCTTGGCTTTGCGCAAATCGTAGCTGCGGCGTTTGGCCGCCGATAGTGTGGCTGTGCGGCGCAGCACCTTCTGGTCGATGTACTCCTCATCGTCGTCATCGCCAGCGAAATCCATGAGCCCGTCCTCCTCGTCCCCCCCATTCTGAAGGAAAGGCTTCAAATTCTTCTGCACTGTTTCCTCCAAAGTTTCTTCATTATCGTCGGGCATGACCACGAGCTCGTCTGCTGTTTGCAGCTTCTTTGACTTCTTGGTCAAGGGTTCCTTTCCCTTTTCCTGATCATCTGCATTCTGGCGTTTCTTTGACCCTTTCTGCTCTGCAGTCACCTTGGAAAGCTTCTCTTGTGCTTTAGTTTTCTTTATAAACTTGTAGGTGCCGTTGTTCTCATTCAGCACTATCTCCAGCGCGGCGGAATCTTCATCCAGCTCATCATCGTCATCACTAGAACTGGAACTGGAGGTGGAGCTGGACTCCAGGAGCGCGGTCAATTTCGAGGTTGGCTTTGATTTTTGCTTGGACTTGTTCGGCTTCGGATTTGGTTTTTCCTTGGGCTTGAATGTGCTGCTGCTTGTACTGCTGCTGTTGGGGGTGTTGCTGGCGATGCCTTCGCCATCTTCGCCGCACAGCTGCTGCATAACCTGCTCCAGATCAAAGGTCTCCTTCTTGGCTGGATCATCGTTCTCCTCGTCGGAGTAGTCGATGCCAATCGGTAGATTCTGATTGAAGTCGCTCGACTTGTTGTGGCCATCAATCACGATCTGCTTGTAGCCGCTGATCTTGATGCCATAGCGGGGCATGTACTCCTGAAAGAAGTCCTGCAGCTTCGGTAGCGCCACGTTGCCATAGTAGCCGGCATACGAGGGCACCTGCTTCGTGAGTATCTTGGCCACCGATTCGTACGGATTCACAAATTTGTCCGTCTTGCCCACGAGCTGTTGCTCCACGGTTGTCTCCACGATTTGTGCGGGACGACCGGCTCGCTTGGCCACCGGCTTGTTGGACGCATTGGCGTATTCCTGGAGCAGCGCCATGTCGAAATGGTAGCTCAGCTCCGTGTGTAGGCGGCAGCGTGCCGCCTGCAGGGGCGAGAGGTACGAGTGAAAGGCGGCGCAGATGTCCTTGCCATTTTGCTTCTGCAGCAGCTCATTCTCCTGATCCTCTTGAATGTTAAGGTTGCTTATCTGACGGAGCTTTTGCGGCATGCCCATCACAAAGTTGGGGTGCTGAAAGACCAGAACTATGGTGCCCTTGGCCGGATCCTTCAAGTCGTAGTCGAGCACACGCATAAAGCCATGGTGCGAGAGCTCCTCCGCGAACTGGAGGACACTGCGACAACGGAAAATGGAACGAGGGCCGGTCAAATGTTCCTGCAGCGCCATATATTGCACAATCAGATGCTTGCCCCTCTTCGACCAGTTGACAAAGTCAATGCTGGGACTGTTGGTGGCCAGATAAAGTTTTTGCACAAACGAGAATTCCTCGAGTCGACGGCGTAGAATCCGTTTCTTCACTTTTGGCTTTTGCTGCAGCGTTCCTGCTGGCTTCTTCTGGTGCAGCTGTCCAGCTGCCTTCTTTTTCGACTTCTTTTTCATCTTGCTGCTTCCAATGGCTTTTTCCCCATCATCGTCAATCGTTTCAGTCTTGATAAGAACCTGCAGCTCCTGGACGTCGTCAAAAGTATCCGCACCATCTGCAGCATCGAGCGTCTCCATAAATGTCTGCAGGTCATGCTCGATGTGGACACGTTCCTCGGGAACGATCCCGATGGGGGATGGCTCCTCATGAAATATCTTCCGCCAATCGTCCATATTGAATGTGGTTGTTGCAGCGTCAGAAGGACGTCCTCCAATTTCATCGGGATCTTCGGATTGTAGAGTAGATTTATAACGAGACATTCTGTTTGTTCTATTCACACAATTTACTCAAACGTTTTGTTTCCCTTTTTTCGATTTGAATTTAATTTCTTTTTAGCAGGAAAAAAAATTAATTTCGTCGAGTGACACGTCAAATGAAAGGAAAGGAGGAGGGTTGCCTGTCTTCTCGAAGAAAGTAAAACGAAAGTAGAAAAAGGGGCTGCCATACTTTTCAAAATGAAAGCATCAGTGTTGCAAAAGGTTTCTGGTATTTTATTTTCTTTTTTAGTGTTGGAGAATTAATCATGGTATTTATTAGTCATTAAGTTTCATAGAACTAAACTTTAACCTTATAGATCATTGGGGAGGGGAAGTGGGTGGGGGGCGCTTAAATAAATGCAAATTTCCAAAGACACAAAAGAAAAATCAAATACCAAACAAAACTCACATTTCATTCCATTTGAATGCATTTCATGTATTGTTTGCAATAAATCTATTGTTATTTATTCCAGTTCCACAACCCCTCATACCCCCCAATATTCAACCCTCCTTCCTGTCGACCCCTCACCACACCTACTACTCTACTCCTCTGTCACGCACCAAGGGCGGCAGAGTTCAAAGAGGAGAAGGGGCAAAGGGAAACCTTTCAATTGTGGAATCCACGCGCTATATCAATAATAATACAACAAGAAAAAAACCCCGCCAACATTGACACTCCACTGGTCTGTCCAATCAAAGGGGTACGGTGGGGTAAGGGCAGATATAGTGGGCGATATCCAAGGGAAGAGAGTAGTAAACGGGGGGTATAGAGAGAGAGAGGCCCATAACAGTAGCTTTAAATTGACATTTACATGAATATTTAATAAACATCCTTTAATCATGAGGCGTCCATTGTGTGCACCAACGACAGGACTGAATGTTGATGATGGAAACGGGTTGAACGGATGGGATGGACGGACGGACGGACGGACGTGGGGCTTCATGCTCCACGTGCATGTCCCGAAATGTCCAATTTTTTTCTTTCGTAGGAGATGGAGATTCAAAAAAAACGGGGAAAAAACACTGACTAGCAGGAAATTGTACCCAATAATTTCATGTTTCGCCAAAGAGTAGCATGAAATAAAAAATGAACATGTGAATGAAATGAATACTCTTTCTTTCTATTGTTGCTGCAATGCCTTGCATTGGTTCAAGGTTCATGAAAAAGTTGATAATATCCATTATATGATACGAATGATAGAGAAGAACGCACTGAAACACGTAGAACATGTGAGAAATGCCGAATGAATGGAATATGACGAATAAATTTACAAGTCCAGCACACACAGCTGGGGGAAAAAAGTGTTCCATCAGGCGCGTGATTTTGACAATGTTTCAGGCTCTACTTGTCACACGGTTACCTCTGTTTTTTATGGAGTACATGTGTTTACATGTAGGTTTACTGTATTTGAGTTTTATGTAGAAGAGGAATATGTACATATGCCACGAACGACCAGGTTCTGCTCTTGCCGTAAATGGGTACATTTTTTAGTCATAAGTAAATCTGATCAACGGGTATCCCTTAGTCGAAACATGACCCTGTCTTTTTTCTTTGACTTTTTTTGGGTGAAACAAACTTTTTACAATTTTATGTTTGTTTTTGTTGTTTTATGATTTAAGTGAGTCGTGTGACGGAAGCCCCAGCCAGTTTTCGTCGAGTTTCGGTTTCGGTTTCAGTTTCACTTGTTATGTTTTTTTTTTTGTATTTGAATCGAAAGAGGCTTTTGGAGCCGGGCCTGCTCCTGTGCGTGTTATCTGGACAAATGATAACCGATGATCGACTGGACGGGGGCCTATGACAGCTGCTTTGGCAAGATCGTTTTGATACATTCAAAATATGGATCATTAAAAAAGAAATTGTTTAGATTCCACCGCCGCCGCCGATGTCGGCACTTTTTGTGGTTGTTGTTTCGGTTTAATGCGTGTCAAGTGGTCGTAGATTATGCATTTTTTTTATGGTTTATGTGGCGCTACCCTAGCGGTTGATTCCCTTTGAGACAGAATATTGTTTTCAAAGCAATAAAACTAAAAAGAAGAAGAACATGAATACCCCCACACCCGTCCTTCAGCCAGCTGTGTGTCTGTCTTGTCTGACTTCTTCCTGTCAATTGTAATTTTTACGACCCCAATACTGATTCCAATTTCGATTTTGATTTCGGATTTTCGATTATTATGAGTCACTCTTGAATGTGTTATACTGTACATGCTCGCGTATTTATAAGCTTCTCTTACGCGTATGACTCATGGGCAGACAATGCTCGTTCTGGAGAGATCCCATCCATCCATCCATCAATCATTTTCCACATGCCAAACCGAACCTTGGGGCTGCTGCTGCTGTCTGTGCGTTATCTTTTTTTCTTCACCGAGTAAATTAATATAAATGAATAATTTCTCATAATTTTGTAAGTGCATATTAAGGGCAGCATAGCTGTGCTCTGACAATTAGTGGGCTATATATATTATGTATATGTATCATGCGACTAAGCATTCGACTGCCAGGGCATGTTGAAAAATCATTACTCAAATTTGTTGGTTGCATGCATAAAATATATATTAATGATCTTTCCTTTGAGATCTTCTGCTGAAATATAGTAATTATTTCAAAAGAGTTTAAACAATACACTTAATTAATGAAAGGATTTCTGGGAACAACCAAAGAGAAATGAAAAATATGGGAATGGAATATGTTGACCGATATTCAGCTGGAATCGTAATCGTTGAATTTCCTACAAACAATTCTTTAAAATTTAAGACTTGGCTTTAAAGGCTCTCCTATCTTTCCTAGCTCTGGAACCCATGTTCAAATTCTGACTAATTGAATGCCTAATTCATGTTCTCTTTCAATCCCTTTTGCTCTAGAATATCCATGCCCCTAAACACTGCCAGGCGCAACTCCCGTATTTGGTAATTTGATATTTTCTTTCACTACAAATTTTTCACTAAATGTGTTTAAAACTTCACTCACTCCACGACAGACCGCTCGCTCTGTTGTGTATCGCTTTCACCCTTCTCGTCTGCGGCTGTTCTTCAATCAGGTCTGAGCGTGTCGCCTGGTCTTTCTGGTCTTTGTTTTTTTTCTCTAATGAAGCGTTAAAACTCCCGTTCTCTCGTGGGGGAGAGGGAGATGATAATTAACACAACTCCAACTCCATTTCCAATAGCATGGAACCGAACAGAACATTTGGGGTAAAAAAAAAGAAATCATTAACCCTTGGCATTTGTCAGACGAATTTTGAAGTAACTTTTGAGGAGTCGCTGGTTGGTTGGTTCTCTGCTCTCTACTTGGGCGAAGTCTTTTCGTTCTGTTTAGAAGTTAAGAGTTCCTTTTGTCTGCTTTGTTGAACAAGTCAATCTACGTGACATCCTCCTTTGGCTTACTCCTTTCGGTGCCACCAAATGTGGATTGTTGGAATGGGGAAACTCCTTCCTTGGGCCACGAATTTTGTTGAAACAGATGTCAAATTGTTGTACATTTTTATATTTTTCTTTCCCTTTCGTTTCTTTCTACTTTTTGTTTTAGTATATTTTTTTTTTCTTTTTTTGTTTCCTTTCTCCCTTCTATCGCTGTGGTGGCCCCTTTTGTTTTCTTTCTGTTTTGGTTCATTGACTGTTTGCGCGGTTTCAAATTTCTGTGAAATGTAGTCCTCTCCTCCCCAATCCACATTTTACCGTTCCGAACCATCTAGGAGAGTATGTGCGAGGGGGTTGCCCTATTCCTCTATCGATTTGTTCGAGTAGTCCTCGATTAGGACACTTGATATATGTACATACATATATATGTACATATGTGTCTCAGTGAATTTTCAAGCAGTAGGGAATATTTTTGTGTCCTTAAGTAAACTGCCAATAGTTATAAATTGTAAATTATTGATAAGGTTTGTGTTGAAGAGTCCCAAAGAATTTCATGAAGTTATGGAGCGCTAACCAATTCCGTATAGATCATTGGGAATGGAATTAATGTGGAAGATATGGTTCCAGAAAAGGTAGATAAAATTATTGGATAAGATAGATAATGCAATCATCCAGTCTTCCAAATATTCTCCACTTTTATTGTGCCACTTTCTTCCAGCAGAAGAATACGAAAAAATACGAACAAGAATCAACGGGACAAAAAGTGCGAAAACAGAAATCATTTTACGATAAATAATACAACTTCATCAGCGGGAAACGAACCCCCTAAAGCGGGTTCCCTAGTCACAGCCCCTTTGCACACTCCCCTCTGACTCTCCAGTGATCCACCAAAGCGTGAGGCGTGCATAAGTGAAATGTGCACAAGATACCAGATACAAAGATACATCCAAAAACAACAGCAACAACAAGGCAGAAGGCATCCAAAAAGGTAATTAATCATCGTCATGGGGCGTGTGCACGATTCGCTTAACGTGCGCCTTTGGCGGTGGCCTCTTCATTCAGCAGAGTGGGGGAATGGGGGCTCTGAAGAGCTTGGGGGAAAGGGGAGCACATACTACAGGGAACGACAGACGGTTGCGGGGTCAGAGTTTGGTTTGTGCACAACACTCCAGACATATTACTCAAGGCATTTCCATATGCTCCACTTGGACCCATGGCTTCCACTGGTTCTCCTCCAGTCAGCAGATCAGGCAGCGAGTGGAATGGGCACATGGGTTGTGGTGGGGGAGGTTGGGTCTAGGGGCATGGGTTGCGTCTGGGTCTGGGTCTGGGTCTGCGGCAGCGAGGCAGAGACACAGAGGGGCGTGGCATGGCGTGGCGTGGCAATAATCATAACGAGCCAAATTAATGCGTTTCTTTCTACATCAAGCAGAATTCCCGTGCAGTTTTTTTGCTCGTTCATTTTTGGTGACACATTTGCTGATTTTTCCAGAGAGGAGAAACAGACACTCCCCCCACCACCGTAGTACCCGCATAAAGTTTTTAATATTTTTGTTAGTGGCGCCTCCTATGACGAGAATATTTTGTATGAATTTTGAAATATTTTTAATTGATTGCGCCGCAGATTTCAGCAATTCTGTGTGCCATTTGATTTGGTCAACGGGGCGTGGCAGCACACTAATCAGAAAAAAAAAAGGAAAAGATACAACAGAAAGATACCCTTTACACGTGTTAAATGAAATTTTTTCTCTGATGATTATAATCTCTTCATTCGATGCAAAGATCTAGATGCTCCTGGATATTGATACTGATCAAGTGTAGCTTTCCTTCTACCCGAATACAATATACCCTATATATTTAGGGTATTGGACATGCATATGTACGGGAATTTCTTTTCGAGCTAATTGGATGCTCTGCCAATTAGTTGGTTCGTTGCCAAAATCATATCTCAGGTGGAAAAAGGAAATGAAACGGAAAACTTTAAATATGTCACTCGACAAGCGGGGGAAATCAGCTTCAAAACTCTCCTGAGAGCTCTGGTCCTGCTAACTTGTATGTTAACATTCAGTTCATTTAACATTTACATTACCGCTACCTGTGGCCGCATAAAACTCTCTTTAGTATGGGAAAAAATACACGTGCTTATCAGACGCACACACAGATGCATACACAGCGTCAGTGGATTTATTCGAAATAAACAAAAAACAGCTGTTGACGAGAGCGAGCACCAAAACAGAATAAGAGCTAAATACGCAGAGAGAGAGAGAGTTGCTATAAAGACGACGCTAGACGAATGAAATTTATAGCAAGTCTTAAGGAAATAAGTAGACGGCAAGTAAATCAAATTTAAATTGTATTTAGTACAAAAAAAAACATGGAAAAATATTAAGAAAAATCGCATAATAATGCTTGTAATTCGGTTTTTGGCTAAAAAATTATATATTTTAAATTAACATTGCCAACAAAAGAGTGAAAATTCCCATAGTTATATGAAAATTCCCACACACTAGGAACCGGCTTTTGACGCGCTCGCTCCCTTCTCTCAAGAGAAATATCGCGTACAACAACGCGCTCTCTCTCTCCCTCATACAATACAACAGTGCTTCTCGCATGCGATATTTGCAACAACTCGCACGAGAGTCCAGACAACGCTATAAACCGACGGCAAGCGAAGCCGAAGCGAAAACCGAGCACGCACTCGCATGTGGCATCGGGTATATCGCAGGGTGTTTTTATACAGTAAACCTATCTATAACCTGGTACCGTGGGGCATGGGGCATTGGATCGTTGAGCAGAGTCCGCATCCGACAGTTTCAAAGATACTCTCGTAGCGTGCGGTACTCCCAAAGCTCGCGTTTTCCGCTGCATTTGGGTGAGAGAATTTACGTAAAAGTTCCCAATGTAAAGGCCTTTACAAGGAGTAAAATTTATCGAATAAAACATATTAAGAAAGTGTTTGGAAACTCAAATAAAATAAATATTAAAACAGAGAAGCATTGCCAGAGGAAAGCATAAACGAAAAGCATTGCTAGGACCACGAAATAATCCCAACAACCGTATGCTGTGTTCGCGAGTGTGTGTAATTCCGTTACGGGCCCTCTAATTTCATTGATTGATAACCGTTACGACTGTCGTCTATCCGTTTATGGCCCAAGGAATTCCTCCATTTCCATTGAAATCTGGGGGAAAAGCAGTGCGAAAAGTGTGACCAAAGTGCTAACGAATTCAATAAGTGAAGGCCGTAGTGTGGGACATCTGCCCACCCACCCCAATATTACTGTGCGTGTGTCAGCTTGTAAATTCAAGGAATTTTCAATTAATTTTGATCAATCACACGCACACACAAAAGTCCAATCAACTGAAATCGACTAAAATCATAATGAAGGATTAATTGAAACTCTTGAGAATATATTTAGAGAGGTACTTGTAACAGCACTTCAAGGCAGCAGCACGATATATGCACTCATATTTATTGCAATTATTTGGCTCGAAAAAGGTGAGTGTGGGGTTACATTCTTTGGCATTGGGCGGGGGGGTCTATCGTGGAATTGATTTGGTTGAAGGGGTTGCAATTCGAATGAGGTATGTTGGGTATTTACGCAGCAAACTAATTAATTGATGTTATCACAAAGAATTTGCATACAACCGTGGGGTAAGGAATGTCTATAAGCATAGGATGTTGCTTAAATGAATGTTCATGGATAGATATCAGGTACATTTTGTTCTTTCTTGACACGATATTATCTTCCAATTTATTTCTAAATATTTTTTGGCTATTTCTTGTAAGTGGCGGCAACCTCAAGCACTACCATCTTTGTGTACCTCTTCAAACTATTAATTATAATTTTAGTGCAACGAAAAATGTTCAGTTCTTTGAAACCATTTAAGGTGTCAAACTGTTTGACAGCCTTTTCCCTTTGCTTCCCCGCCCCCCTGGCACTTCCTCATCTTTATGGTCAATTTCAAATGGGTCACAGCAGATGCATTTTGATAATGCCAGGCAGGTCTCCAAAGTTCAATCGCTTTCGGGTAACGTTCTACTATGACACAAACCCAACCCTCAAATCGCAATTAGCATAAATTTACTATAAAGGTATTTTGGCATCTAATTATAGAGTTTTTGTTGTAGTTTGCTTTGAAATGTTCAAACTGTTGTTGGCTATTGCATTCGATGGTTTTTTGTTGTTGTTCCACAGAATGTTGGCTGCATTGAATTTTAATTGAAGTTGGCGGCGGCGGCGGCTTCGGTGGTTTTGTTGTGGGCCTGATTGTTGATTGTTTCTGGTGTTATTTCGTTGTCTAATTATTCGGCGTGAAAATGCAATGCATGTACAAATATTGACGCGTCACAGCCTTTCGTCTTTTGTTGTTGTTATTGTTGCTGTGGCCGTTTGTTAACAGTAATTCTCGATGTTGTGCTGTTGGTTCTGTTTGTTTTCTGTTTTTTTCTTTCGTGTTTCTTGTGGGGGGAGCGTGTGTCTATTTAAAGTGGAACTCAAATCGAAAACTACAATATTGAAACAGTTTGAAGTGGGGCCCACCAAGGCAATTGTTTAAACAATCAAACGAAGGGAAGGGCCGCATGTAAGACGTAAACATGATGATGATCGAGTAAGGAAAATGGTTAATAATGTTGAAGATAATTAGGTAATGGAAAAGTGTATGAACACAGTCTTTCAAATTGAATAGAGCTCAAAATGAAAATGCTTTACAATATTTCTTGTCAATTTTATTAAGTGGAGTTGGCATTATTTTATGGGAATTTCTGATCCATTCAATCTTGTAGTTAATTGAAATTCCTTTCTCAAATGGCATTTATTAGTTCTTTTCATTACCTTTACCTTTCACCTGCTTTCTTTCTACTGATTTTCATTGTATTTCCACTCTCTGTAGTTATTTGTGCGCTCTCTAATTAACTCTAAGTTCGGCTTCTTCTTAATGTCCTTTCATTGCATTCCAATTGAAATCTAAGGCAAGGTCTTGCTCTCAACCCAAAGCTGTCATCCATCCTCCAAGCTCAAGCAACAAAAAGACAGACAGAGATAGCGCATTCCTTAGCGCTGCGCTCGGATCTGCTCTCCTCCAGTGGCAGGGGAAAAAAAATCTAGTTCAAGTATAGAGTAATTAGTGACTGTACGTGTGTCAAGTTCTGTTGGGAAAAACTACAGCAAATATTTAAAAATAAAGCGAAAGCAGATGAGAGGGAGGTGGAGGAGGAGGAAATTTTCTTCTACTGCTATCTCGCTGAGCAAGAGTTTACCTCAAGTGGACACTCAAGTGGGGGGCCAGAGCAGAGAACAGAGCGGATAAATGTAAGAGATGGAGATGAGAGTACAGGGAGAACCAGTCGACCCGAGCCAGAGGGGGAGCAGAAGCGAGGTTAATTAAAAACCTAAACAATGCCAAAGGAATTGAAATTGCTTTTTAATATTTTCAACAGCAAACAGGAGGGGGAAAAAAGTAGAAGAAAGATTTCCACTTAGAGATTAGCTCACATGTGCATGTGCATGTGCAGTGCATCCATTTCCACCTACGCATTTCCATGACAGCCAGGGGTTAAGAAGTACAGCAACGAACACAAGTGACAGGCGACCAAACATGTCAAGTGAGAGTGTAAGCTAGAAAGAGAGCCAACAACAGAGAGTCGACAGAGAGAGAGAGAGAGAGAGGGAGACACCCCTGGATGACAGGCGACTGTCACACGTTACGCATTAGACACTCATCCGAGCGATCTCCGAAGAGCGTGTCCGTCCGAGCAGCAGGGCACACTGCCTCCTCTCTTACTCTTTCGCCTTCTCATATTCCAGCTCTCTCTCTCTCTGTACCGCCTTTTGTCTTTTATATTTAGACGCCTTCGGGGCGGTGTCTGTGGTGCAATGTTTGTCCAAGTGCTTGGATCGCACACAGCTGACTCAACCTCTCTTATAGGGGAGGGGAGTGGGGGGATCCCCACGTAGTGTGAATGAGATGTGAACTGCATTAGTAAATGGAGTTAAGTAAGGTTGTGCAAGTACTGTTTGCCCCCAAAGCACTTCCGTTTTGGGATGGGCGCTAAAGAAAAGTGTCAAAGGTGTGAGAGAATTGTCGTAGCACTTTCCGGGAAATGTGGGCACCACAGCTGTGTCTTTTGTCTTAGAGATCTTTGAAGAGTCATATGGGTATGAGAGGGTTTTACCCAAAAATATATTTACGAGTAAAAATTTGACAGACGTGCTGGCAAATACAGCAACTGTAGTCCATGGCGTTCAGCTTGATTTCTGATATATTTAATTTTCCAAACACCTTTCGAAGCGTTTGATTTGCGGACTAAAAATAAGAAAGCCTACGTTTCGCAAGCAATTTCCCATAACATTTTGTTGAACCGTTAGAGAACAGGGAAGAGCGCCAGTCTCTTCAGTACAAAGTCTTCTTTTAATGTTAAAAATTAGCCAGTTTCAATCGAATATAACCCCCCATCAATATTTGTTTGGCTGGCTGGACCCCAAAAACATCTGCGCTTAGACTGGGGCCAAGCCCCTTTCGAGCCATTCCAATGAGAGATCCAGCAGTCCAGCAGTTTCTGATGTGAATAATTCCACCACATTACACACACCTGCATCTCCAGAGAGCCCCAACCCTCCACTCCTCACTTCACCCCTTCTCTATGTCCATGATTTTCATGCATTTGCGGTGGATATTTAGCTATGGTAATGCCCTGGCCAAGTGGTTGCATTTTGGTGGTTTGCATGGAATGGCGGTGGTTTCGGCGGTTTCGTTTGGTCCGTTTGGGAAAGTTGATTTGTTTGAACTGATTATGGGCATGTTCGTTCGTTGCGCTGCGGTTTCGCTTTGAGCTTGGTGCTCGGATAATAGTTTTAAATAAGTTCAAGTCGAATTTAATTGGCCAAACTAATGTCCGAATGTACGAATGTAAATGTACGAGTATATGTGTATCTGGTGTTTGGCGCGTATCTGCACCCACTCCAATTAGGTTCAACTCTGTGACAAATATGCGACGACATGAGAGACGTGACTTATCAACGAAACACACAACAAAATGGTGGTTGGGGAATGCTATCATCATCCTCATCATCAGGTTTTGGTTGTCTGTCTGTCCATCTTGGCCTGTCTGTCATTGTGCATTAAAAACTAAAACAAATTTGTTCTCCCCACACCCCACACACACACACTGCTCGCTTCTCCTTCTCATGCTGGGAAAAACTATCAAGTTTTTTTCCCCTACCCAACATTCTGTCTTCTGTTGCCCAACAAGCTTCACAGATGCCCACACCTGTCGCCTGACTAATTTATATCTTGTAGATAAAGCATCGCAACCCAAAGCATGCCATGGCATTGCATGACATGTGGCCCATCTCTTTAGATATTTTATACACCACCCAAAGTTATGGACCGAGTTGACCAATATGAAATCATTAAACAACGGACGACACTCGAAAAGATGACGACAGGCGAACAAATTTGTTTAGAGTTTCTTTAATTTGCATAATTGAGTTTGGAGTTTTGGAACCGAGTTGGAACCGTGAAGAGTCTTGGGTTACAGATCCCGAATAAGAGATAAATAACAAGATGATGCTTCGACAAGGTTGCTGATGTGAAGTTTTCCCCGGAAATTGAACAGATCTGAGCGTATGATTGAGTTATGGTTGGAGATTTGTACAGATTTTTGGTATTATAAAACTGCATTTTTATTTCGATTTATGAAAAAGATTTTATGTTGGAGTGGAATTTCGTATGAGCGTAGGGACATGATAGGATCAAAGCCAAATTCGAAACTCGACGGTATTTTGTTTGTTTTATTCCATTTGATTTTCACATTAATTTAAATAGACATTTGCCAAATGATTTTTTTCTCATTATTTTATCCATCGAAACATTGCCAATCCCTAGAAACAATCTGTTATTTCCTTTAACCATCAAAATGATCTATTCAACGCCCATTCCACAGACCCGTCAGAGTGTTGCCTTTTGCAGATTCAAAGAAACTGAGAACCTTCCATCAAAGTTAACTGCATTTTTATGATACGAGAAGAGAGCCTCTACTCTACTCAGCAATCAGGCACTCATTCTCTACTGCTCGTATGCCCCAAACCATACTGCTGCCAACCCATCAAGCGATGATTATGCAATTTGCATACAGCTCACGTCCAAGCAGCAGTCCTACCTAGAGTGTTGTGATCTATCCAGAGTGCGGCGCTACTGGACACAGAGAAAGAGAGAGAGAGAAAGAGAGACAGAGTACTTTAACCAAACTAACCGAAACCGAAACCAAATGCGAAAACTGGAGTCCAAAGTGCGTTGAATTATGATAAAGCAAAGTCCACAAAGTGCTGGTTTCCTTGGTTTTGTTGTGGTACACCCTTGAAGAGGGATATGGGCATTCGTATAATAATGGCGGATAAGCTTTTTGCCAGAATATAAGGCATTTGTTTTTAGGAGCTGGCATCAATAGAAGATTTTATATTTGACAATCCAATTTAACTGCAACGGCTGTACTTTCATATTTCCCCGCATATTGCTGAAAATTTTCATTCAAATTAGAGATAATTAGAGATATCTGCTAGTGTATCTGTATGTTCGGTTTGCATTCTTGTTCGTTTCTTCTGGCTGTAACCACAAAATGGACTGACCAAATGGCTCAAACGGAGACGGAGACGCAGACGGAGAGAAAACATTTTGCTAAATGCAGTTTGGCTTGAGATTAGTGCGAGTTGATTATTTACTTTGGCTTCAAATTGTGCAATGCAAATAAACGGAGAGATGGAGATGGAAATGGACATGGAGAAGGAGAGCCGTTCGGGACGGGTGGAGGGGGCAAAAGACACAGGAGGTTAACCCAGCCAGCCGCAGCAGCATTATTATGTTAATGGCAACGAAATGCAGTTGCATTTTGCAGTTTATTCAGCGCTGAACGTGTTGCCCATGCGGGTCGTAAATCCCCAACTCCAACTCCATCTCTGACTTCGACTTCGCCTCTGACTGGAGGCAAACAACAGTCCAGAGACCCGGCGATGCATGTTGATTATTTTTATTGCAATTGACAAAACTCCAAGGAAATGGTAATGCAAAAAAACTCTAGCGGCGGCAGCGGCGGGTAATTCTTTTGTAATTGACCAGCTGCCGTTTTGCTTTTCTTTCGATTCTGGCTTTTTTGTAGGCCATTTGCTTTGGGCCAGCTGAACTTTCGAGTTGGCCATAAACTGAATGTTAAAAATTATTGTGAGTTAAGCGAAATTTGAATGTGGGATTGATTTTTGGGATTTTATATTGAATTGATATTGGCAAAGAAAGATTTCGAGCGAGTCTAAGAGGAGAGATAGGACTCCATCATACAGATAAGCAATTCCTTACCATTCGTCTATGCTACTAGATTGGCGATCAATTCCCATTCCACTCCCTTCCCAGAAACCTTCATCATTAATTTACACGTTTGTCTCCAAACATTTTTGCCCATACATAAATCTCCCGTCAACGTGGGTGATCTATGTATAGTATGTATTCCCCAAGTTATATCCACACACAAAAGCGCATTTCATGATTGATTACATTTTCATAATTTATTAATTTGGCACCCACGCAACTCAACAAAAAAAAAATAGAGAAGAATCCCCATAAATAGATGAAATTTGTGAATATTTTACATAATCAATAAATTATAAAAAATAAGAAGAGACATAAAGAGCGAAAGAAATAGCTGCCAAATGACAAGAATGAGAATGAGTGACACGGAGAGGGAGTGGGAGTAAGAGAGAGAGAGAGGAGCTGCATTGAAAGTCGGCACCCGCATTCGCTTGCATAAAAAGACAGTGTAAGAGAGGGGCATAAGAGTGGCAGAGCGAGAAGAAAAATGATTTCTGCTGAGTCAAGATAACGCACACAACGCTGGCGGATGAGCGACAGAGCGGGGGGGATGGCAGTTGGAGTTGGAAAGCATGAGAGGGACGAGTACGAGAGTCCCGTGGACTTTATCTTGTCTGAACCATCGTTCGATTCGATTATTAACCCTCATAAATAATACCCCCGGCCAGTAGCCTCAGCCGTCTGTTCCTCTGCCCCTGTAACCACTCCTGCCGCTGACTTAACCCTCAGACTTATGTAATCGAGGCGGCCTGGGTTTAGACCTGGCTCAGACGCCTCATTGTACCCCAGCAGAGGGTATCATGGCTTCGGGAAGATTAGTTAGCTATATAAGATAGAATTCCTTAGACCGTTATTATTTCTGAACAAAATAATTATATATTTAAATTATAAATACATATCTAGATTTAATCACTAAATCAAAGAAAAAGAAAATATTTGTTTCTGTAAAAAGGGTATTGCAGCATTCTGTGCTCATTTGTATTAGCATGTGCGTGTGCAACCCATTCCACTCGCATACCACCTTCCCCCCTGTGACCCATCATCTAATAAATGTTTTTCAATTTTCATTGTGGTTAGCATTATATTTTTTTTTTTTTGTTTGCTCTTTATCATGCAAGTCCATTCTTGTTGTTGTTTGCGGCTTTTCGTTCGAAAAGAAGCTGAAAAAATGCTTTATCATCGGCTCGAGGCACGAGGTCGAAGTCGGGTCTAAAAGAGGCTCGCCTTTTGTTGGCTTATTGAGCCATAACTGCAACATTGTTTGTTCTTTCATTCGCTTTTCCTGCTATAGAGCCCGCTTGTGGCTTTTCTTCATTTTCCTCATCTCATTTGTTTTTGTTGCTGATTAATCATGATATTTTGTGGGTTGCCAGGCAGCTGTTCGTATGACAGCGGTGAAAGTTACTCGAGTGTTTGTCACTTTTTTGTTGTTGTGGTATATATTTTGATAACTGAATTAGGCTTCTTTTTTTGTTTTGATTAATTGTTAGTAATTTAAAGGGGTTTCCTTTGATCAGAAATTATGCATTCCCATAATTGATATCTATTCAAATGAACAGCATTGTGTTTGCTTTGGTTGCTGAAAATAAGTTCAGCAGTTATGGTTGGAAATTCTGAAAAAGGGTCAATTACTTTAGCAGTATAAAAACGAAAAGCTGAGAGTGAATGCAGCGCGACTGCAGCCTTCCCATAGGCAGTACATCGCAGAAAAATGAATGCACATTAAAGAACTTTGCAAGAAAGCGTCACGTTTACTTACCTAACTGCATTAGGGATTACGATTTGAAATTTCCAACGGCCAGGAAACACTTTTATTGAATTAAAAGTAAAATAAAATGTTATATTCTAAAGGCATTTAAAATTTTACCAAATTGGTTTTCCCTGCCTCAATAATTCCTTGGAACTCTTTCATATAACTTTCCCACGCACTACCAAATACCGTTTGCCCATCTGTTCCCCATCTCTTCTGCAACATAATACAGACGACTCATCATCATCTGGCAGCCGTATCCTATATAAATACTCCTGCCAGCCACCTAACCAATTGCCTACTCATCATTTTTCATAACATGCCAAAGGCGCCCGCTTATTCTGTACAAACAAAAAATGTATTTTTTTAAAGGAACAACAAAAAGGTGACCAGGCTAATGTCCTTGCCCCGTTCTACCATTATATATTTTTCTGCCTTCTCACTGACTGGAAAAAAATGTTATAAATCATTCGGTTGGGCCATATTTTTAATAGAGATGTTGCTTGTGTTTTTTCGCTCTCATTTAGGGGTCGATTGTGGTTGATTTTTTAGCTGGTTTTTTCGCTTAATTAGATGTCAGAGCTAGTTGGTAATTTTGAAAAGGGTTATGCCCAAAATGTTTACTCTTTTGTAATCTTTTAATTAGCAAACATAACTCTTTTGGCTAACCCTGTCTCCGTTTTGCCTTTTAATTTTTTGCAGGTGAGTGAACTTTTCGAAGGGATAACAAGGCTCGCGTGTACAAGGGCATTGAGTGAGAAAGCCTTATAATCAAGGATGAACAAGGAGGAAGATACATTTATCGAGTCAAATCAACTGAAAATCTTTTCACACCCAGAGATACAATAGAAGCGGCACCCGGATAGGGAGGGATTTCCTTTTCCTTTCACTTCGCTTCGGGGCAAACAAAGCGGTTTTTGTGTATTTGAGTGACAAAACCGCAAAAGACATTGACTGACACCCACACCGACCCATCCCCATTGAATGCCAATCCGCCATGAAAAACTTTAAAGAACCGAAACCAAGAACATTGTCATCATCATCATCGTCATCATCAGGCATCTGGCATCCCGACATTTCCTTCCGCTTGTTAGAAGATGTTTTTTTTTATTTTTGGGCTACGGATTGGGCTTGCTTTTCTTTTGTGGGCAAAGGGTGGGTTTTCTGGTATACTGTAACTAGCTCAAGCATATGCTTGGGTTGGTTATTTGGCTTTTGAAGCCCCCATGATTGATGGATGGCTCTTCTATAGTCCGAAACCACCTCCCCTTCGAAGGGTTTCATTTGCACCTGTTGTCCCACCAGTAAGCTGGAAAAGTTGCTAAAAAACTCTGAAAATGAAAGTTTCCCATTCGTTGGGGGAGAGCTCTATAAAAGTAGAATAGCCCTAAGGGAAATATCCTTTATAGGGTTTTTTTTATTAGCTTTTCCTGTTGGGATTATATCTGGCAAAAAGAGACCCCAAGGAAATTGGTGTATTTCTTATACGAGAGAGAGAATCTGAGATTATAATTATAGCTTTAAGTAAAGTTTTTCGGTCATTCCCGAACTTTTTTCGAAGCAAATCAATTATTTTTGCATCAAAACCGTGCCACAGTCCCCCCCTTTCTTTGAACTTCTAACACAAATTCATTGAAATTTTAAATCCTTTTTTGTGTAATGTAAGCTTTGAAAATGTCAGTCATATCAGAAGTGCAGCAATGCCTATAGAATGCATCACTGAAGATTGTTTTTTGCGTTCTACTTTCCATTTCACTTGCCTCCATCCTTCACTGCCATGCTTGAAAACAGTACCGGAGGAGCATGAAGAACTCTCGACATGGAAAACATCTCTAAACCCCTAAACAAGTTGCGTCACAGAGTACGTCAATGTCAAAGTTTGACAGATGCCAGTGCCACAACAACGAAGAGTGGAGGTAGCAGGGACCAGGAGAAGGGAATGAAGGAGGGGAGCAAGAGCGGATGAGAGCGGCAAAAAGGAGTGGAAAAGAAAAAAAACCAAAGCATGGATTTACTTTTATTTTATTACCGTCATTGTTGCGCTGCCCCTCCCTCTCTTTTGCTGTGCGTGTGTGTGGGTGTGTGTGTGAGGGGGTGAAAGTGGGTGAGTGTGGGTGGGAATGGTTGCCGTTATGTGGCTTTAGCGTAAGGATACATTTCCAGGACATGGCGTTATCCTTTTTTGCCTGTGACTGTGGTGCCTTTATCATCCATCTATGTTCGTCTCTGTCTTCGCAACTCTCTCCTCCTACTCATCACCATCCCCACTCTCCTCCTCACTCTCTTAAGTTTGTTATCTACTGTTTAGTCAGGCGATGAGGCAGGAGGAAGGGTGTTGGTGTTGGGGTAGGGGTTGGACTTTTTGGTGACAGAATGCTGCAAGAGGGGGAGATGGACGAAAGGGAAAGTCTTCGACTTGGAGCTTTTTGGCAAGTCGTAAATTAAAAATGGCTTAATATGTAAATCCTTGTCTCTCTTCCTCACTCTGTCTCCATCTATCTCTATAGCTCTCTCTCTCTGTCTCTGTCCCTGTCTGACTTCAGATTAGTTTTGTGGATATTGCAGCTTATGCTTGTCCCTGTCTTCGCTTCGCTTCTCTATCTATCTCTATGCATCTGCCCTCGTCCTGTATGCTTCCTGTACTCCTTTTCGGACAGGACATGCTGCTGCAAAATGTATGCGCCCATTGTGGGGTTAATGCCGGTCTCTGGTCTCCTTTCAGCCACACATATGTTTATTCTGGTTTGTTTTTGCTGTTATCCAGGGACACTGCCTGGACAATGATATCCTTTAGATACATGTACATACATATGTGTGTGTGTGTGTAACTTTGTGCCTGTGTGTGTTGCCATTAGTCAACACTCCTGAAGGCGTGGATAACTCTCCGCCTTGTTGTCGTCATGTCTTGTGGCAGAGTCAAACTTTTGGGCAACTTTATGGCAAAAGTTTCGCCAGCTTTTTGCATAGATTATTAAATTGGATTTTTTAAAGACATTTTTTAAAAGAAATATTGTTTAAGAATGTAGCCGCAGCATGGTATGATTATAAAATAAAGAGGAAGTGGCTACTTTTTGAGCACCTCAGTAAATAACATCGGTGAAAATCCCTCACTTTGATGGAGGGGCTTAAATCCCTACCTGAGGTTCCCTTCCACTCTGTCACTCTTATTTTACAGTTCAAGGTCCTTGACTTTATCTATGGGGGCTCGCCACCATCATATAGCCCCCCTTCATTGCTGAACCACGCCACACTACTTGCCACATAAATTAGCATTAATGGCCATTTTGCATCATTCCAATTTACCGAAATGGATTGCCATTAATTTATTCCCTCTGCAAATTGCAGTGTCATTTAATTTATACTTTTTTTTTGCTATCCAATTTGCATGTCTCTCTCTCGTTCTCTCTTATTGTCTTTGACCCTATCTTTCACTCTCTCCAATGTGCAAGAGTGTGCGTGCTGTAATGCATTTTAGTAATTATTTTAGCTGGGTTTTTTTTTTGTTTTACTTTTGTTTCCCCTGTCATTACCATTTGGTTGTGCGGCAGAGGGGTTTGTTGTGAGAGCGATTCTGGGCTAAAATTTCTTTGCCAACTTGGACGTAATTTAATTTGCCTTTATGGCTTTCCTAGATTGAAATTAACGATTGTAATTTATCAAATTAAAATGCATATATTATATTCTCACACTTTTAAAGTGTTTTTTTTTTCTGCATTTATTTGAGCTTCGAATATTTTCATTAATTATATAACTAATTGTATAATTGTGATTGTGGTCAAATTAAAGAGTTTTATTTATATAAGACATCTCTTTTTACATTCACTGATTCATCATGTGGTCTATTTGCCCAATTTCAACCGTAACGTAACTCCCTTCGAATAACAAATTCTTCGAAATGTGTTAAGGAGAATTATTTATCCACGGGAAAAATCATTCGTCGGATGGGTATCGGCTTTTGGATGCGAAATGTGCATAGCAGATCCTTATCGATTGACATCATGGCCCCCGCATTGTCAAACTCCCCGCAGTAGTTTGGGGCCGAGAAGATGGTTATCAGCTGCCGCTTGGCAAAGAACTCGTAGCCATCCTCGACGACCTGATGGCCGCGACAAATGAGGGTCAAGTGGAAGCGCAGCATAAAGGCGGTCACCACATCTGCGCCGAAGGTGTGGCTCACACCGCGCTCGTTCGGATGCCAACCGTAGTTGGCAAAGTCCGGATCGGACCAGAGCAGGTCGCACAGCATACCCGACTCGGGGATTTCGCAGGGGCGCACTATGGTGCGGATCTGGTCGAGGCTGAAGAGGTCGGGACTGAGGCCGCCATGGCAGCAGAATATGCTTTTCTCGATCACCGCCGCGATGGGCAGACAGTTGTAGCAGTCGACGAAGGTGCGCCACATCTTGACCGTGAAGCGTCGCTTGCACTCATCGAAGAAGCCGTATACGCGGTTTATGCTGGCGGACTCGTGGTTGCCTCGGAGGAGGAAGAAGTGACTCGGGTAGCGCACCTTCAGGGCCAGCAACAGTGTGAGCGTCTCGATCGAGTTCCTGCCGCGGTCCACGTAGTCGCCCAGCAACAGGTATCGTCCCTCTGGCGGATATCCACCAGCCGCCAAGTACTTCAGCAGGTTACCATACTGTCCGTGAATGTCACCCAGGACGTTCACGGGTGCTTGGATCTCCAGCAGCGCCGGCTCCTGGAGCAGCACTCCGCGGGCTCTCAGACACAGGGCCTCGAGGTCCATGGCCGACAGCTGGACACCGCCCGCACTATCCGCCATCTGCGTGAGCTTCGCTATGAGCTGGTCCAGTTGCTCCATTCCGTTCCGTTGATAAGAGGAACGTCTAGACGGTATGAACGGATTGTGCGCGGTACCCACGGTTCCATGGCCCAATGGACTGCTGTGGCCAGACCTCCGATTCGCCCTGATCAGTGCGGATTCTGGCGTGGCTTTGACGTTCAAGGGTTCGTACATTTCAAAGTCGAATTCGGCGGGTGGGCGATGTGGAGGGTACCTTCGCTTTTTATGTCCGTGTCCTGGTGTTTGGTTGTGGATTATTATTATTTAATTATTTTTCTTTTTAGCTTTTCTGACAAAAGAGTCAATGAGCAATTGTTGAATGAAAAGTTCCGCTTTAAGCTAAATATTTCATTATACTCCCACCGTCCCCCAATCTCTTACGAGTTCCTTTGACAAATCTCTTCTAAAATAAAATCTTTTCTAAATAAAACAACGGCAGAGGCTCCACAGCAACCACAAGAAGTGTCACCATGTACATAACTGATAACTGTCTTACAATCAACTATATTTTACTCATTACACCACACCCCCTTTCTGTGTGAACCCCCCCACCTCGTTTGCAGTCACCACCTCGCCCCTGCATCTTTGGGGGAAGCCATCAAATCCGTTGCTTTTATTTTTCAAATCAACATAATGGACACTTTGCCCCACGGCATCATCATCAACATCATCATCAGAAGCAGCACAGAACAACTCCCCTTAACCACTCTCTCTTTCTCTCTCTCACTCACTCGTCGCCTAAAGCTTCTTCACGCCAAAAAACCCCTTTCTAAAGCCGCCCTGTCTCCTCGTCCTAAACCTTTCTAAAGCCTTCCCCCTCTGGCCAGGAACATGTCTGTACATACTGTGCATACATATATCCCGTAAAAATACAAAGGCAACTCCAGTTTTTGGTTTTGACAGCAGCGGGAGGGAGCGTGGAAGTTGTGGGTGGCCCTCACCACCCTCTCAGAGCTGCAGTCACCGTCCCCTCCGCCAGTCCATGGATGCTTCTTAAGCCCAAAAACCGACCGTGGATGCAAAATTTCTCTCAGCCGTTCTCTCTCCCCCTCTCTCTCTCTCTTTCTCCACAGCTTTGTCTGTCAGTCATTCTGTCGCTCTGTCACTCATTAAACATTTTGCTAAATGCAACTCTGAGTGTTGTTGTTGTTGTTATTTGGGTTCGTTGTTGTCATTGTACTGTTGTTGTCACAGCAAGTGTCACAACATCACCCTGCATTTTGTTGATTTTACGAGCATGTGACGGACTGAGATTCTGCGAATGCAACAAACCCCTGGGTAACCAAGAGACGAGACCCACAGTGAATGATGGGTATGGTAATGAGGGCGGAGAGCGTGGGCATGGGTATGCGTTGGAATGGGAGCGGGAATGGTCATGGAAATGGGCGACAACTGCTGCAAGTCGTGTGATTAGTACCGATAGCACCGCCAGAGGCGTACCGAGAGAGGGCGAGAGAGGGACTAAGCCCCAACTCTGATTCCAACAAGTTGACAGGAAACATTTCCGACATTGCCCACATCTGTATGATATTTCCACGCACCCCAGAGACCACCCCGCCAGACACCCGCTACTGACTTTTGTTATTCTTTAATCTGCACTTCTCCTCATCAGCCGACGCCCGCAACTTTGATTTTATTTCTCTCTCTTCTTTCTTCTTATCGTGTGTGTGTGTGTGTGCAAGTAAGCAAATATTTCACACGAATTATTAACTGCACTCTGCTCTGGACAGAGTGAACGACATGGAAAGGGGCTATGGGGGGGATGGATGTTTATTTATAGCTGCGCTGCTACTGCTTCTGTTTTAGGCGAGAGAGAGGGAGAGAGAGAGAGAGAGAGAGTGGCTGCACGAGAGCAAACACAGCTGGGACTCAACTCGATTTCTCGGTCGGATCGGCTTCCAGCTGAGTTTTGCTTATCTAATGCACTTTCTCACTCCATACTCTGCCACCCCGCTCGATCACTGCTGCACTATCCCTCTATCCCTCTTCTTTGCTTGCGCACTGATCTCCCTCTTCCTCATTGCTTGTGGCTGGCTCTTATCTTTCGTGTTGTGGCTGCCCGCACACATCGACTCAGCAGTAGCCAAAGCCTCTTCACTCTCCATCTCCCTCTCCCTCGTTTTGTTTGTCGTTGTAGTTGTTAATTGCTTGCCGCTACTTTCTTGCATTCTCTGTGCTCCCCCCTCTTCGAACTACGATATTAACCCCTCCCGTGGTTTTTGCTGTTGTTGGTTTTTGCTTAATGGGTTTTTATTTGTTTTTGTATGCGAATGAGTGAGAGAGTATGAATGACTATTGCAGATGAGGGATATGCCCCCTGCTGATGCTGACCACCGCTCTCCCTCACTACCCACCCCCCAATGTCATATTTGGCTATTTTCGCTGTCTTCTCTCTCTTCTTCGTGGTCCCATGGGAATTTTAACAAATGTTTTCAATGACAAGTGCTCTCTCATTCGGGCAGAGATTGACGTCCGCGAAGTGGTGGGGCTGAGAGAGCAAGTGGGTGGTTTCGTGGGGGATGTTCCGTACTGCTGATGTATGATTATAGTTCCACAATTGTTTGTATTTAAATGGGCGTAGCACATGATGACTTTTTGCCTTTTAGCTTTGGTTATTAATTTTCTTCTTTTGTTTTGTTTGGCTTTTTGAAGTTTTTGATGTTTGATGGGTTCTACGTGTTGGGAAATGCCAGGAAATGGCAGGGAAATGTTAGAAATACAGTACTTCTGAATATTCTTGAATATTCTGAGTGATCAAAATGATACGAATTATAATTTTTCATTTCTTATTTTAGCTGAGCTTCCCCACGCAATCTTCGCTTCATTACTGACTCTTTAAATTTTTGTCAGTACAATATGGGGAATACTTAACAAACTCCTTTAGTTTCATAGAACTATACCTTCTCCCTCTTTCTGTTGACATTTTAATTGTTATTTCTTCTTCTTAGCTTCATAATCCAAATTAATACAATCTCCCCATAGCCATCATAACAGGCCATCCATCAATCAAGAGTCTTTGACCAAAATATCATCTGTCAAACGGGAAATCAATTAAACATTTATTGACACAAAAAATCTGGACATAAATATAGAATTTCTCTGGCAATTTGATTCTACTCCACCACACCCCTACACATCCGCCATGCGATAACATCGACACAAAACATTAGAAACATCTGTATACAATCCAAAAACTTAATTAACATCGAATACGGATAGATGGGTGGGTGGATAGGGCCGGGTAGATTACGATATGTAGGGGATGTCATTTCATAATTTAGTAATTTCGATTTTTGACATTTGACATTTGTCATGAAATGCATTTGGAATAGATGGATGCAATTTTTGCGGGCTTCGACTAATTAACACTTTTATGAAGTGAAGTGACGAACATGACATCCAAACGGGGGAAAGCATATGTTGGTGCTGTAATTATGCGTAAGCCGAAAGGGACAACTGTTGACATTTTCAATTATGTTCATTTATGGAACGCGACCCCAAAAAATGTTTGCTAATTAAGCAATGAATGTGGCTATGAATGTTCTTAAAAGGGGTAGAGATACATGTGTACATATGTAGATGGAGAGGATTTAATAATTAAAGATGCATAAGAGAAACTGAATGAACCCGTGCTTTGATGCGATCTAAAATGAAGTATGGAATAAAGAAACTCCTAGAGATGGATAATGGTAGAAACTGAACTAAGGATACATTGGCTGAGAGTGTAAGATGATCAAAGGTATAGAAAAAAAGCAAAGTGCAAACATCAGATTCCCGGACACTTATCCGGAATAGGGAAAATTCAGGTATATTGAGACCCACCCCGAACATGTGCCAGTGGGACATGGATCAGACAGAGGAACCAGAGAAAGAAACAGCTTCCACCGCAGTGTTACGGAGGAGAGTGGCGACCTGCTGGGCGGACAGACATACGGACGGACAGACGTGTGCCGCCAAAGCTTTTATAGCTGTCGCCGTTCACACAATGCGGCCCCCCCGATCCAAAGTAAATATAAATCAACTCCAGACAGGGGGATCTGCTCAGAAACAAAAGCAACCGCCGCTGTCAAAAAGCGAGACACACCGCGAGAGAGAGACAGAGAGAAAGTGATAGCGAGAGGCAGTTGGGATTTTCGGTTTTTGATTTTTGTTTATTTATTCATTGATTTTAATACACTGCCGCGGACAGAGAGGAGAGTGAAAAACTTCTTGTAAATGGAAATGCATTTTCCGATAAGGCATTGGAAATGGATTTTACTTGACGCCCCTACCTAGACACCTCTGCTCATTCTCCCCACCAACATCACTCTCTTCTGACTAATTGTGTGTGTGTGTGTGGTTCCGTTCCCCTCTGTCCACTGACGGTGGGTGGGCTTTTCTTCGTATTGGAAGTCGTTCCTTTTGTTTAGACTTTTCCATATTGCTTTTCATTGATTTCCAGCTGTTTTGCCTATTGCTTGTGAAATTAATTTCCCCCTCACAACTGCATTTTCATTGTAATTTTCCTATGGCTTTGTGTGGTTCTCTGTTTTTTGTTGTTGTGTTCTTTTTTTATGGATATTTTTAATGTTTTAATATTTATGGTTTTTAATGTTCCATATTTAGTGGCTGCCTACACGGGACTCCTATTTCTTCAGTTTTATGGATGGGGGGGAACTCTATATTTTATAGGCTTGTTCCACAGCGGAAATTGATCGTAAAATCCACACACTGGCTACTACTAAAAGTTCACACGATGCACGGGGTAAGAGGAAGAGTAGAATGGGTAGAATGGGAAAACGTCAACCCCAAATCAAATTTTTTCGGAATGAATGAGGAAGTAAAGTGAACATCTGTTGAATGCATATGAAAGGATAGAATAGAGTTAATTCCTATGCAGCGCTATACCAAAAATTGTCTGAGGGAATTCGCTGTAAAGATGCGCATGGACATAACAGATTTAGTAGAAAGGACTCATAGGAAAGGATAGTTCTCTTATACATTCCATACATACATATGCACAAACACTGACCACTTAAAAGTCTGGCAAAGAAAACATTATTCTTTCATTTCTTAACTTAAAAAATATTTCCCGAGCTTTCCAAAAGTTGCTTTCCTTTTATTTCCGTGGTTGATCCCATCAAACAGTGTGGCGGAGCACCAGAGCTGCCGCCTGCACTTAACACAATTGAAGTGCAAACAATAGAAACAGAAGGATGAGAACTAAGAACTAAGAGAGAAGGCAGGAGCAGAAGCCAGTGGTAGTGGTAGTGGCAGTGGCAGAAATGTTAACCATAAAAGCAAGTGCAACACTTGATCAGCTTAAATCAAACAAAATGGGGAATAACATTTGAAGGAGAGCCATGCTCTCGAGTCGAAGGAAACTCAACACGTCTCCAGTGGCTAGTGGGGGGTGGGTGGTGCTTTAGAAGTCATCTCAACACGTCTCCCTCCCCTAAGGTTGTGGTTTGGGGGGGTTAGAACGTCCAAGAGTGTGCATGAATGGGTGGCAAACCTCGTACTTATTTTTTAAACATTATAGCAGCAGCACTTTACACTTTTCACACGCTAAAATAATATTTTCACAGGCCCTGGGACTGGAGGCAGGAGGAAGCCTGTGTTTACACTGCTCCATTTGGTTGCGTCCGCTCTCCTTTTTCCCCACTCTTTTCTGCTCTCTTTTGCGGAGTGTGCAAACAGGCAGCGAGAGAAAACAAAAGCTCAGGACAGCGAGTGGTGGGCGGGGCGGCAGGCACTGCAGCAGCAGCGCCAAATGTCAAGTAGCCGTCAATTGGGCAAATAGCGAAATAGGCAGGAGCAAGGACTGCAAGGGGAAGTGAACGAAGCAGGGGTTAAAAGAGGTTAAAGGATAGTGGGCTTGTGGGATCCAACCACAAAACAGGAATAGGTATAGGGATAGAGATAGTCCCAAAGTGGGGGCTTCTTCAAGTGTTTGCATTTTCAGCCTTGTCTTCCACAACTCCTTCTCATTTTTCTCAATCTTTTCCTTACTTTTTGGGTTTGCGCAAACACTTTTACGGTTGACTTTTGTTGCCCAGTTGGTGGAGGTGGCCCACCTCCTTCTTTCCTTCCTTCTTTTCCCACCTTCTTCTTTTTGGGAGGGAGCGAGTTGAAAGGCAGGCACAAAAACCGCTTAGCATGTTTACCGTTATGTACAGCTCGGCCACTTGAATTCGCCGCGTTGCATTAGTTCGCCGCATTTGCAGTACAGTAACCGTTGGAATGGGTTGGGTTGGTTTGGGTTGGGTACTGTGTTTGTAGGACTATTACTCACGCCTGAGTGCAGGGCAACGCCGCGTCAGGTGCGATACCAAGGGGCAGAAGTTTAAAACTCTGCTGCCGCCCCATCGCTGCTAATGTTTGCAGTGTTTAGGTCTTAACCGTTCCCCTTTGCCATCTACTCCGCTTTTCCCCTCGCTCGCTCACTAAAGTTGAGCATTGGCAAACATTTTGTGCAACGTCAAAGAATCACGCACAGACATTCCGCACACACACACACACACACACTGCAGGCAAACAGTGGAAATGGAGCAACCCTGGATACCATAGGGCTGTCAAGTGTTTGCATTTCGTAGGGCCTTTGGCATGACTGTACACACAGTCATGAGGCGAAGGGAAAGTGAATTGACGCCCTCTAACTGTGAGCTAGGAGTTAACTTAAAGCCCGAAAGAAGATCTACATAGGATATCCAACCAAATCCTCAAGAATTGACTGTAACTCTAGGCCCTGCTCGAAGCATTAAGCTTCAAATACTCCACCTTCGACCTGTGCTCAACTTCCAACTAATTAGTTGATTATCTACACAAATCCGAACAATTAATTGAGTCTTACACGCTCCAATAATCCCTCACAAAAAAGAACTTGATCTCAGGCAATGAGTAAGATGTAATTAATACATAACAAAACAACAAAAAAATACGGAGAAAAAACAGTAAAGAAAAGTAGAAGAGGCAGCATCATTTTCTAAGCAAGGGACGAGGAGACGTGTTGATGTCCATTTAAGTTAATACTGATTAATGCTGACAAATTAACTACGAAATTAATCAATGTCCGAGTATGTAGAGCAAGTGGCACGAACACTGGAACAACAAACGAAGCCTACAAACATTGATAACTCCACACCGTCACACTGTGGTGTGGCATTGTGGCGACATCTAGCGGGTGGAGAAGCAGGGCAAAAGGGCAGTACTTTTGTTGTTTGTCACTTGTGACGATTTATCAATGCCAGCATAAATAAAGAGCGGCCCCCTCCAACAGAATAGAGAGAGAGAGAGTGGGAGAGCATTTCATCAAAGTGTCAGGGAGATTATCAACTCAACAGAGAGACAGACTGAGATGGTGATAGCAAGACAGACACAGACAGACTCCACACACTTGACTTGAAATGAACTATATAAATATATACATAAAATATATATGTATAGAGGAAGAGACACAAGCATTGTGCGTGTTTGCAGTCCATCAAACAACATGTGATAATTTCAGGTTCATCAGCATTATAATCAACATAAAAAGTCAACTTTTGTGCACAAACTAAAGTATTTACTTATTTATAAGGCAAGACACACAAACACAAACACAAAGAGCAGAGAGACAGACATACACACTCACATGTCAGTGGGCATTTACCATGCAAAAGTGGGCATAAAAGTTCCCATCATCATCATCATCCCCAAGATGCCCCCTCTCATCTTTTTCTTTACTTCTGCATAAAGTAAGTCCCCCGCTCCTCGCAATCACTGGATGCTGCTCTTGTCTGTTGATGTTGATGATGATGATTGAGCAATGGCACGCAACGACTTTATCTTCACTTTTTTTGGCATCCGAAATTGCATAATTTATTGCGTGTGACATATCGTGAAGGCAGTAGAACTGGACAACCGTTTGCATAGCTAATTAAATGTAATGAAGAGATGAACATATCATGGTTCAATGTTCAATATTGTTCAGCGACATGTTCAGGTGTTGAAGGGATTTATTTACACATTGAAGGTTGCTTAGCTTTGAAGTACGGCAAAGAGAAGTCTTGGAAGATCTGTAAAGATTTTCCCTGCATTCCCTGCAGGTTTCTAAAGACCCTTTTAGTCCCAAACGTAACAAAGAAACACTTAACAAACTATCATTTCGTTCTGCACATCCCATTCCAAAAGTTTTACCCAAAGCACTTCTGATATTCATGCATATAATGAAGACATTATCATCTGGTCACAAGGCGACCCTCACGCAATCTCTATGGGGATATACAAATGCGTCAGCAAGTGATTGGAAAGCTCATTGCATAAATTAGCGACTAAAACACAAGTCCGATAGAATGATAATGATGATGGTATTGGTATTGGGGGTCAGGGGCTCTTTAAACAAGATCCCATAAATTGAAAGACCACAAAGTTGTGGCCGATCCACTTAAGAGATGTCACAACACAAGAAAGAGGAGGATCGTGCCATCGATATATACAGAATGTTAGTTAATTGTGACCATTGGATATCAAAATTTATGGTAGCATTCGGTGAGCGTTGAGCGAGCAGCCCAGACGTGCAATAAAGAAGCCAAATTATGGCTGCTGCGGCGGCAATCGTTGTGGCCCCCAAAGATTTCCAGTTGGCATTCGGTTGCATGCATAAATTTTGCAAATTATGT
The DNA here is from genome assembly GCF_018151105.1 of Drosophila obscura. NCBI lineage: Eukaryota > Metazoa > Arthropoda > Insecta > Diptera > Drosophilidae > Drosophila > Drosophila obscura. Next base: position 6,056,519 of record NW_024542774.1, on the reverse strand, counting down.
GCCCGATTCGCTTTTGAAAATCGGTATATCCACCATAGCCCTGTGGCAATGGGGCAGCAGGGGCAAGGCAACAGCCAGAGTCAAACCATCAGACCATCAGCCTCTCCGAGAGCTAATTGAACCAGTAAATCGCAGTCACATTGCGCCTAGCTCTCTGCTGGCTGCAACTTGTCCCCGAGACAAAACCTTTCTTTCTTTCTTTCCTTCGTTACGTTCGTAGTTTCTTTACAATCTATGGCTTTGCTTCTTGAGGTTTTTCTCTAATTTTCCTTGCCTTGGGGTTATCTCACTCTGGACACGACTTTGTCGCTGATGCTGTTTCCATTTCCCCATTTGAAAGTTCAAGATTTTCATTGCCTTCTGGCGGTTTGCTGTCATATTTTATTGTTGGGCGTGTTAAAAAAGGAACCAAGGGGGAAGGCAGCACCAGCGAGGTTTTTGAGGTGGCTGAAAGTACAACTTGAGAGTGAATCGGATTTGATTCAAGTTCGCTGGCAGTGAGAATGCTATATCATGACATAGATAGCTTATGCTTCATTGTACTCCCTTCCCTTACTCCATTAGAATCATGTTCATCATCAATCAACGTCTTTTAAAAGCATATGTGTAACTAAAGAATTGCCCAAATAATTTAGGCACTGAACCTTTAAAGATATACCACATTAAAATGGAAAAAATTTCAACATTTTGAAATAGACAATATGAATTCAAATGAGATTTACATATATCAAACGACCAAACCCCAAAGAGGGAAAGTCAGATGTGGAGATAGAACGAGTGTATCCTGCGGCACACAACAAACATGGAAGATAATTAATAATACTTAAAAAAAAGGGCAAGAGAGATGGAGTGTGTGTCTAGGGGTTATCCTTATGCTTTTCCCGTCATATACGAGTATGTATGTAATCGTTAGTACCACGCCTAGACGGATGCCTCTTGGGGGGTGTACAAGAGGGTGTGTGGGTCTGGTAATGAATAATGTGCACTCACCTGGAAGCATTATTTTTGTAGCTCCTTCCGAAAAACGAGGGAGCGTTTCGAGGTTTTGAGCCACTTTCGTTGAGTTATTTGCACATTACTGGAAAAAAAAGACCGGAAAATATATTACAAATTAAGGTTATTTATAAATTTTGACTTTAATTGAAATTAGGTGCGATAATTAAATGCATTTTTGTCCGTCATATGAGCATGTGGAAAGCGTGCTTCATGTTTAAGGGTGCCCTTCGACACGGAACAGATGGTGACCCCGACATACGAATAATCGTATTAGGGGTGGGTGTGTGTGTTTTTTTGTTGTTGAATCAAGTGTTGGTCACTTATGTGGTGTTTCATGGGTGTGTGTTTGCTTCAAGTTGATTTATGACAGCATACGAGTATGTGGGTGCCCAGTGAGTAAGGAAGTTTAGAGTTTTTTTAAATTTATGAAAGTTAGTCACGAGTTTTACAGCTGCTCAAAGTGGTTTCAATAACCAGCAATGAAGAAAGGTTAGCGTTGAGGTTAGAATAATTTCCAATTCGATTAGTTTTCGACTTTTAATCAATGAATAATTAGTGGAAAATATTTAATACAAAACAAAGCAATCCATGCTTAAGCTGTCCATCCATTTTATATTTTCAACCATCTATTCATCCATTTACGTACTCTCTCTGGATGAATCCATCATTGATTTATAATCCTTAGCCATTAATATCTTTACCCCCTCTCTCTCACTCATTTCAGGTAAGCCCCATTTTTGGATGCTTCTGTTGGCCAAGGAATGAGAATTCATACCCATTTGAAACGTGAGTAAAGGCCAAACAAATAGCGGATTTCAATGATTTGCCAAAAACCACAGAAACGAATAGCAACAAAAATAGCAACCCAGCCAGCAATCAATATCGAATGCATGCCCTGTGTGCAGGGGTGGTGGGCCTTTTCCAATTTCCAATTCATTGCCATGCAATTTTCAAATAAGTTTCCGATTTTAAATGCGCCTTTGAAGGTTCGTGTGTGTGTGTGTATGTGTGTGGGCGCCTGCACTCTCCCCGATCTCTCACATGGGAGTGGCAGCATATGCAAACGGCATTTTGTGGCTGCATCATTAACAGCCAGGCACAAAGCCAGAGGCGCACGTGAAACGCGGAGGGGTCAGGGCAAAAACAATTACATTTCAATTTGGATGATGTCAAAATCAGTCTCGAAATCCCTGCCCCCTACCCAAAAGCACAAGCCCCCACAAGCCCATGCCATAAAATAATTGTTAATTGAAAATGGTTGCCACAAACAGATGAAGGGGATGGAAAATGTTGCATGTAGCCAAAATATTTATGCATACAAACAATGGCACATCAAAAAACCCGAGGCAGAACTTGGCTTAGTTGCTCCCTGCGAAAGGATTCGAAATTGCCATAAATTATGCAAAATACAAATGGGTAGGGGAAAAACTTTCGAATTATTTTCTGAATTTTAATTGAAAATTTCACACAATTAAATGTCAAAAAGATTTCCAATTATGAAATACATTTCCTTTGTGGTCTGCCCTTCGATGTGTCGATTCATAATTCGCATTTTGATGCTTATTTCAAATATTTCCAGGCCATTTACCTCGCCTTTAACATTCGTTTTGCAAAATATTTGACCTTAACTAAAGTGTTTGGTTTGGAGGGGCCAACGAATAATCAACTTAATAATTGTATGTATCTTTTGCTACATCTATTTAAAATATAATTTCTATGGGAATTCCTTAAAGAGATTGATATTAAAGATAACAACTAATGATTGTACATATAATCATTTTGCATAGCTCTCTAGAGGCAAACTCATCTTTCTTACACCTCTTTCTCTTTCCTAATTATCCAAATCATCAATAAAACATCAAACGCCAAATGCCGTGAAGAAAAAGCCAACTTAATTTGGTTGAAAAAAGAAAAGAAAATTTTGCTGTTGCTGCTGCTGCTGCCACCTATTTTGGGTCATCAAAATCGCATCAAATGGATGGAATGGCAGATGCTACTCGCATCGTATCCATGGGTTATGTTAATGGTCTTTAAGAGCGCATTTAAAACGCGTTTGCTAGATGGGTGTGGCACTAATTTATAGTGGCCACTGCCTCAGTCTCAGACTCTGCCACCCTCTGCCTACCTTTTTTTTCCTGGCTACCTCATCAACATTAGATGTGCGTAAAAGAGTTTTGCGGATTTCCGCAAATGTTCAGAAAACAAAAGTCCCTAGTTGGCCCCTACGTTATAATATTTTTCAACAAAAAATGTACCTTAATTGAAATTTATCGAAGATTGAAAGGCACTCATGCCTCAAAAAGGATATGCATAAAATGTAGGTTCTCTTTATTGAAAATTGAAACTTCATATTCATGGAAAAACGTGTGGAATGGGTGGGCGATAGTTTTTCCCATGAAAACTAAGGATGCGGAAGGATAAGAGTGGGGCGGGTTTAAAATGGCATTGGCCTAGAACATAGAACATCTAATATTTATGGAAAACCCTTAGCAAAAGCTGGATTCAATTCTGTTGGTTACAGATTAATGAAGAAAGAATGAAAATGAAAGTGATGGGAAAATATAAAGTTTATAATATATATCCAATATAGGGTGGAGTTGTATTTAGCGCCTGTAATATGTGAATCAATTGTCATGTAAGGATAAAAACAACAGAATGGTTTTTACTTATGATTCCTTTTCCAGTGCTTTTTCCCACATACCACAACCTGTTGTTTGTTCTTCTTCTTTCTCTTCTTTGAACACCCAGGATCCGATGATAATAATTCTCCATGGTCATATTGGCTGGCTCTGTCTTTTGGCTTCTCTCATTAGCCGCCACAAAAGCTTTCAATGATGTTTGCTTCTCCTTCCATTCCTTCTCGCCAACGTTCATGCACACGTACAGTGAAGCTTTAATTAAATTATGACTACGTTAATGTACCGTTACAACGGCACATTACTCTCCCCCCTCTCGACGGGCAAACACTGGTGTGCTGTGCATGTGACTTCTCTCTCCATCTCTGGTGCTTTGCATGTCGCTGCTCATCAGCCAGCTCTCTCACACATTCACACACATAAATACCCGCACACACACACACACACACACACACACTCACTGGGGAAATTTTCTACACTTTCATGGGGAGGGAATTCCACCCACTCTCCATTCAACGTGCCCATGAAACTGGTGTAATTTTCGTTCCCTTTGGTTCTTTTGTCCCTGCCCTTTGGTTGACTTCCGCAACTTTTTTTTTTTTGTTATGTCGTGTCGTGTCACAGGACTCTGACTCTGCTTCCTGTCTACCATTTGGCGAAATGTAAATAAAGTAATTAAAGTAATAAAATTTGTTTTAATGCTCCTAAAGCAAATGGAGAAAAGGGCAGAAAAAGAGCAGGGAATAAGTACAGATAGTGTGTGGGAGAGAAGATTCCTGTACAGTGGCAAGGTGATAATTACGCTTATTTAATCATTTATTATGGCCATTTTCTGCTGTACGATTTGTGTGCCATCACTGTCTCCCTTTTCCAGTAGTTTCACCTTTATCTACCACTCTAACTTCTCCATTGCACTCCCTCTTTCATTCCGGTTTTTTTTTTGCAATTGTCAATTAATTTGCTTATATCACGGAATTGTCGCGTTTATCACGTACACAGCTCGCTCTTGCTCGTTCCTCACTTGATTTTGCCTTATTTATTGTTTATTTTTGCCATATTCTTCATTTTTTGCCTTTGTTTGCATTTTTGTTATGGGTTTTTGGTATCCCTTTTAAAAATACCATTGGAAGAAGATATAATACGAGATTTTGTCTAGACGTTTGGCCATCATTGCTCTCCTACCAGGAAGATTTTCGTATTCTCCATTTTCTGTTTCTATGCTTCCCCTATTCCTTAGTATACAAAATATATTTCTGATTTCGTATAAAAGTTTTGACAAAAGGGTATTTCAAATCTCCGCTTTAGTCTCACTTCCCATTTGGTTTTCTATGCACCTTCATATGCAACAATTTCAGCTAACAGCTTATTCCTGTCCCTATTCCTGTTCGTGTTCCTGTGTTCTGTGGCTTTGAACTTGCTCTTTGGGTTCCAGAACAGAAGATATAAAAAAACACGACAAATCAATTAGTTGCGCATTGTATGCTTATATGAATATGCATTTCATGTATGCACATATCTTTACGAGAATGTTTCCATTTTAATTCCAATATAACACAAATAAAAAAAAACAAACTCCACACAAAATTGCCATAGAAACTATGAAAATGTGGGGAAAGTTGGATGCAAAAAAAAAAAAAAAAAAAGTTAGAACAATTTCAAATGAAACACCAGACACAGCAGACAGAACAAATAGAAAAAAAAAAGAACTCTGAGGGACCCATGACTCATTGTACACTCTATCTCTGAGTGCCTCTTCTGCAGGGTATCATCTAACCAGAAAACAACCAAAAGGAGCAAAAATAAAAACCGTAACAAAAAAGCAGAAAATAGCTTCATTTAAATGGCACGCAAAGGCGTCACTTGAACCCTGCTCCTCTTCTCTCTCACTTTAAAGCTATCTCCCTCGCTTGCGGCCATCAGACATTGTAATGAAAAAACTTCACAGATGCAATACATGGAGGATAAAAGTAGTCCACCCAAAACAAAGCTGTGATAGAGGGAGTGCAACATGAAACACAAATGTCTGGAGCGCGTGTTAAATAGTTTCTTTTTTTTTTTCTCGGAGTTTAGATCCCATCGTTAGCTCCTCCTGCTCACATCTGTATTTTTGCCGTCTTTTAGCCTGTCCGTTTTCTCTCTCTCTCTTTCTTTATGGCCAGGAGTAAATAATTTTCAGGTTCAAGTGCCACATAATTCCCTTTACTCTCGCTATTTTCCTCCCAAATTCAACAAATTACACGGTCTCAACACCCCCATCCACCCAAGCCCACTCCATCTCCCTTAGAGCCCGCATAAATAACGCCATTAAACATGTTCGAACATGAAACAGGAAGAAATCAGTGGGTGGGTGGATGGGTGGAAGGCCATGCTGTGTTCCTCCTGTGCGATTTCCTCGGCTACATTTTTATCTGCCGCCCATTTCGAGTCTTCTCTAAACATCGTTCGGCTTGTGCTGCTGCTTTTTTCAGCTCTTGGCCTGGCCAAAAAGGACGCGGAGGGTGATGGGGAGGGGGATGAGAAGTCGTCTCTGGTTCAGGCTCAGTTACAGTGTGCCCGGGCGCCCCTTGCATTTGGGGGTCTCTTCTGCCATTTATCAAACGTTCCCGCTCATGTGTCTGAGCCCTGTCGTGTGGTTGCGCCATCCAGGCAGCCTGTTCAATGTCCCGGCCGCACTCCTGGTACCATTCCTGCTCCCATTCCTCCTTCATCTCGTGCTCTCATTCGTGCTTTTGTTCCTGCTGCTGCTGCTGCTGATTCTGCTTCTATTCCTGTTCCCATTTCCCTTTCCAGGCTTTGGCTTAATTGCCAAATGTGTTTAGGTGCGGTTTCGCCTTTCCATTGTCCTCTCTCTTCCCTTCTGTTTCCCTGCAGAAAAATTAAAAAAAAGTGGCAGTGGGAAAAACCTTCTGTGGAGAGAGGAGTGACTGGTGGGGCAGGGGGGCGCTGCTCCGTTCAACAGCTGAGGCCTTTTATTCGATACATCGCACAAATTTGCATGTTTCGGGGCCAGGCCCAATTCGAGTTGAGCCGAGAAGCTTTTGAAGTTTTATGGTTGCCATTTTGATAAGTTGGCACGAAGAGAAAGACGGTATGGTGTGGGGTGGGGTGTGGTGTGGGTTGATTGTAGTAATGGTAAGGTGGTGGGTGGGTGGTATAGAGGTATATCCGAACAATGGTAATGCATTTCCCTTTGTTCGTGATTTCTCTATTGAATTCGCAGGTCAGTTAACGGAAGTTAACGTGTTTTATTTTGCCCCCCTTCGATTGTTTTCAAAGTTGTGGTTGTTTCAATGTTGTTTCGGAAACATTTTACTGTTCTTCGGAATAGTTTTGTATAGGCTTTAATGGTTTAAAGTACTTTTTAAATTCTATTAGGAGTTAAGGGAAGACATTTCGGAGTGATTTGGAAATATCTCCGAATCTGTTCGGAAATTTTCTTATTTTTTTGGTTAAGTTTAAGGGCTTTAAATAATATGAGTGCCTTCATTTATATAACTCGTTCAGGACCAGCACATTTTTGTTGTGTATTCCTTGTTATTTACCCTCAGCAAGTACACCCCTTAATAATTCCATCGTTGATAATTACACAGACCTGGAACGCCCACACAATGGTAAGACGCCCACAACTATCCGGACTTTTCAACCATTTGACTGTCTTGTGACTTCCTCACTATGACACAGTTTGCGACATGATATCCTCAACACAGTCGACACATTTGGGCCAGGACCCCACGCCTGCACCCAACACGATTGGGCTCTATCATTGTGGTCAATCAGAGGCCATGTTCTGTGTCCTTCATGGGCCAAATTCCGTGTCCTTTGTGTGGTCATTGAGATCAAAGTCTGTAGACAAGCGTATCACCACCGCTTAGCTTAGTGTTCGTGGCTTTGTCTGATTTCTGGTTAAATGGATATACTTCAAAGACCCGCAAGTTAAGGAAACATAAATGCAAATTTTTCCCCTACTTTTCGATTCTCATTCGTGATTTTCGTGTGGCGCTTGTCGCTCTGGCTGGCTGGCTGGCTGGCCAAGGGGGGGATCCATTTCGATATGTGCCGCGTTCAGGGTAAATTATGAAACTCGGGGCGTTTCACTTGTTAAAACAAATTATAGGCTTCGTTTTGATTATTTTGAGCTGGATTTTTTGTATGTATTTCTGAAGGTAGGTAGGTTGGTAGGTAGGAAGGTGGGCCTTGGTGTATAAGTAATATGAATTCATTTGCATATTTTACAACTTCATGGAGTGACTGGAGAGTGATGGAAGGAACCATTTGTCAGCTGCAAGCAATGAAAAAACTGAGGAAATGAATGTGCCCGAAGGAACTTCCATTCCGAAAATATTGATTCTTCGTTTGAGTTTCTGATGGCTAAAGTGCTTTAAAATGGGTCACAAGTGGAAGTAACTTTGGAAATTATCTTGATTTCCTGCACAATGAACTCGGCTTGTGTGTTTCTTGTTGGATCTGTCCGTAAAACTGGAAATAATCTGTCCCCATATTGAATCCATAAATTGCCTTTTGCTCAATTCTGATTGACACTCCAGCATCGATCTGTCTGTCACTCGCACAGCCTACAAATGTGTCCATCCTTCCGTCTGTCTGTCTGTCTGTCTGTCACTCGCCTGCACACCACACAGCCTACAAATGTGTCAAAGCGCAGTCAGATCAACAGCATTAAGCGGCATATTAAATGCCATCCCATTGAAGAGGAGAGCACTCTCCAATTCCCAATCCCCAGCCAACGACTCATTTAAACACCAAATGTCAGATTATTAAACTTTGATAAGGCACTGCAGATATACATATATACATATACAGATATGTATATGTTTACGTGTATTTGTGTCTATAAGAAAGAGAGCGTCAGACTGGAACCCGTGGGCTGCATGTTTGAGGATGATTTCTGAGTTGGAGTTGGCTTGGAGCTTCGCTTTGCTTCCTTCTTCTCTACAAGATGTGTCGATTACAATGCCAATTTCAAGCCGTCTGACGTCTGATGAGGATCATCGCAAAGACGCGCGCACACATGAGGCATGAAAAATTATAGCACGTACAGAGTGCCAGCCAGCCCAGAGCCTCGGCAGATTTCCCGAAATGATAATCAAAGAAATCATATACCGAGTAAGCCTCACACTCTCTTTCCCCTCGTATATATGGAAATAAATATTATGCATTAATGATGATGAGCCGTGGCAAAAACTCCTTTAAATTTGAGCTCTGTTGCCTTCATCATTGATAAGCCCGCCATTCAGTTTGGAGTTGATTCGAAGGAGTTGTGCTGCATCTTTGATTGAGATTTCGCTATGGGAACTTTCTAGACGATAATTTTAAGGCGGAGGCTCTTGATTGGGGCTACTATTAAATGCCATAAGTAGATGGTTCTTCGTTGATTGGGATATACGGGTATTTGTATGATTTCTATTGGTTTTTGATGATATTAAAAGTGCATTTTGGCATGAATATATCTATTATTTCGAATTATTTCTAACAATTCCCATAGATAACACACAACTATTCTCCATAATTATTCACTCTATTGATTCATAGCTGGGCAAACATGCTTCCTTATATCTATAATCAAATCAATCAAAGCACGCCTCCTATCCACTATAGCCTCTTTCTCCTGCCCAAAAACTTAATATAAATGCAAATTCAAATCAGAGAAAATAAAGTGAATCGAAGAGTCTGAGTCTGGAAGTCCAAATGCGTATCAAATTCAAAATGAAATGAAACGAATCGCTTGGTCCCCCGGCTTGGACTTTTTCCATAGAAATGCATTCAAGTTTTGGAGCGGCGGGGCAGGCAAAATAAGAAGAGCGGCGAAGGAGATGAAATATGCGCACAAATCACTTGGTTAGGCTGCGGCTCTTCTGCGGCCAGATACTCGTCGTAGTTTTCTCTCTCTTTTGCCTGCTGGCCAGGCCAACAGGTAGACAGATAAAGGCTTCAGCTAAGGCCGAATGGCAAAAGCAGCTCAATGCATTGCATCGATTCTGCTCTTTTTTTTTCATTTAAAGTTTTACAGTGGATATTCGTTTGGGGGAAAGTGTTGTTCATATTAAAACAGGATTCAAAATCAATGAAAAATGGCTCGAAAACCTTTACTTTGTGTGCCAATTGCAAAGAAGTTCTTATTTTTCAATCACATTCGGTACTTCCCTTGGAGTATCCACTGTAGAAGCTTTAGTTGTTGTGGCTTATGCAGAGTTGGCTTTATCTGATTAGGCCTACACCCCCGTCACGGCTTCAAAAACCTCTCCCAACGATTTGTGCTTAAGATTCAGCTCCAGCATCAAGATTGAGCTGCGGATTCGGTTTCGGCTTTATGAATTTCATCTTTGTTGAGCTTTGGTTACGCTTTTCGGTTTCGGTTTTGGTTTTGGTTTTACGGTATGAATTTCGGGGTTTGGTTATGGCTATGGACCGGATCTGTGTGTGTTGAGTATTTTCTTTTGCTTATGATTTCATAAGCCACGAACAAAAAAAAAAAAAAAAAACCAGACACAAGCGCATCGTTAGCCTTATTTTTTGTTGTTGCTGTCGATCAAAATGCAATCAAAAATTGTGCGGGTTCTACCAGGTTCCCTCCCAAAATCCATCACTCTCCATCTATCTCTCTCTCTCTCTCTCTCTGTCTGTCTGTCTAGTTCTCAGAGACGCTTGTGTCCGTCCGTTGGGCTACTTTGTTTGATTGTGTGGACTGTGGACCACAAAATAGTTTGTTGGCTCGTAAAGATTTCTATCGGGAGGCAGACTGTGAGCCCCTTTTCGGTTTGTGGCTTATTATTTATGGTAAGCGTCTGTTTGGGTTTGTAATTGATTTTTACAGTTCTTTCTGCTATGCTCTGTGGTTTGGCCTGAGTTATGTTTGCATAAAACCCTACCATAGATCCCTATCAAGAGTGCCACAAAATGGGATCGTAAATAAACTTTGGAAAAGGCTTTTGTTTCCCCCAGATGGAAATGTTTTTTTTTTTCAGGTTCAAATGAATGTCTTGGTGGAAGATATTTGGTGGCTCGTTAGAAGGCATAGAGAGAATCATTACGAAGGGATCTCCTGGGACTGTTTTGATATTGTCAATTGAAACTGAAAAAAGGGATATTTGATTTCTTCTTTATATTTGAAAATATTTGAAAGAACTCTTTATATATCCACTTCAATGCGTCGCTCTTTTCAGCTTTAATATAATCTTCAAGGATCTTATAAATCATGTAGAACATTAAAAAATCGAAACCCTTTTAGATATAAATTGATCTTTCAATCTCTTATCTTTGGGATCCCAAAAAGTCGTACAACATGTTGCACCATTAACTGCCTTTAAATTCCCCAATACCAATACCCTTTCGTTCCATGGTTTGGTATCCAAATAAAATACATTCAAAATACATTAAAATGGGAACGAAAGTGAAGGAACAAACAACAAAAAAAAACGATATAATCCAATTAATCCTTAAACGTTTTTTAAAAGCATATAATTTAAAACACACGCCGACGCCGTTGCCGTTGTCGGCTGATGCCGAATGCCGACGCCAAACAAGCGACAAAAGAAAACTAAAAGCAGACCCAAAAAAAAAATAAAAAACTTACAGAAACACACACACCCAAAACGACATCGGTAGACAACGTGTTGTGGAGCACACGAGAAGGGAGGGACAACAACAATGCCAAATCGTTGATCGTCTGGGCTCTCCCGATCCCTCTCCCTCTCACCAACAGTTTCTCCTCTCCCTATTCTATCCCTCTCTGACTCACTGCGCTGATTGCGATCGAAAGCGAGCGGAAGGTGCGTGAACAATGGAAACAATCGAACATAATTAGGCTAAAGTGCTGGGGATAAAAACTGCAGAGCGACAGAAGGAGTGCAGTGGAGTGGAGTGGCTGCAGCAGCCATAGACTGAGAGACTGTGATGGATCAAGGGGCATAGAGAGCTAGGGGGTGTTAGACTCCTTCCTTCCTTCGTTCGTTCGTTCGTTCGTTCATAAATAAAAACGACAACGCAAATAAATTGTAGCGAATTTTTATAATTAATTGTATTGTCGTCGGCGGGTTTCGTTTATGCAGCAGCAGCAGCAGCTCCATCGTATCCAGGCGTTCCACGGTGCGGGGCAGCTTCAGCTCCAGTAGTTTGCTGATTTACCGATAATGATGATGACGGCAGCAACAGAAGGCGGAGAGCAGGAAGGGTCTGGTATCTGGAGTCTGTGCGGTCTCCGTGTATTAAAAGCGCATTAACAAATCTCCTAATCAGCGATGGCAAATCGCCTTCTGTGGGTGTTTCTCTCTGGCTCTGTCTCTTGTCTCTATGTGTTTCAGAGCTTGGGGTTGTGCGTCTCTTATTTTTATGTGGGATCGTTGGATCAATTGGGGTCCAACTGTTTGAATCTTCTACTCGTTTATGAATACAGCTTAATTCCAATGAAAAATCTCTAGAAGAAGCGCTTCCCATTCACCTTGGGTGTTCGTTCCTTAGAATTCTCTCCTCTCAGTTGTCCGCCCAAGGCAGTTTACACAGGACTGATTATGAATCGATTAAATAGGGAATGAATAAAGAACGAAAAAACCACAGAATGAGTTAATCAACAGATTATATCCAATTAGTACGAAAATAATAAAACCTAATACTATATTTCTCGTATATTTCAATCATTAAATTCCCACATACACCATTCACAGCATAGTACAATAATCCATAATCCCATAATCCTTTCACATTTCCCTACTCTTTCGCCTCCAGAACTGTAGTCTGTGGGAGGCTTTATCATCTGTCTATTAATAAACCATAATAATTTATTGATTGCCTTTTAAAGGCGGCCTGTTATTGACCCCAAAAACTAATCTGCACAGAATTATCGCATTCACTGAGAGCAGGAGAAGAGCAGAGCAGGAGAAAGAGCAGAGCAGGAGAAGGAGCAGAGCAGGGTAGAGCAGGGGGCATAACTATTGTTTAGATTGCAGGTAGCAGAGGTAGCCTTAACTATTCTGACCAGACTTTGCCTCTCATTATGGGGCTTCCATTCTCCTTCTTGTGGGGGTTTTTTTTGTTTCCTCCACATGTATTGCTTCTGCCTCGTTGCATTAATTCGTTCACTTTTTTTTTGTTGTGTGTGTGTGTTGTGTTCGTGTGGAAGGAGCTACCCAGGAAGGAGCTCCCCTTCGGCTTCTCGTTTGGTAGCTTACTTTCCTGCTTGAGCGCGCATTTTACCGCCGTCAAAGGCAGCCTTTGATGTTAATCCCATGGAACATGCTCGCCGTACTCTACATACATATGTGACCTGCCTAGAATCGTATATACGTATGTATGTATGTACATATAATTGTGTGTTTTAGCATTTAACTTTGGCTCCTTTCTTTACCAATTTTGGTATGCTGCTGTAGCTGGTAGCTCTACTTTGGCTCCGCGTTTGACTTCCATTTCGACTTGTTTTGGGCCACTTCCATTCCGACTTGTTAAAGCCACTTTTTTTTTTTGTTACTTCCATTTCGATTTGTTTTGGACCATTGTCTGCCTAATTTTCCACTGCTGCTGCTACTGCTGCCACTGCTGAATGGGGGAGAGTATGGTTAGGTTAAGTAATTCCAAATTGGGTGATGGATGATTAGAGCTGAAGAATGAGTTCGAATTGCTGTGAATTGAATGGGTGATTTTCTCCTTAAATTAGCTCAAAGAGATTCGGGTAGCTCTAGGGCATAATTTTAAGCAAAATGTTTTGCGAGAAGAAAGACCTCTTAATTCCCACTTTACTTTGTATATCTTCAGAGCCTTCTATGCCCAAAATTCTCTGTGATATCTCTCGCTCTCCCTGAATCTTAATCTTTCCTAAAGTAATGCCATATGGATATGTATATCATTGGCATACCCAAAACAAACAAAATAAACCACCTCTTAAGACAAGAGAGACGACAACCACAGCAGCAGCAGCAGCTGTTACCAACACATGACAAAAATTTGTCAGGCGTCTCCACTGCCTGCAGGTAATTTATCTAATAAAATTATTATTACCATATATTACAATAAATGAGGCTTAATAAGTGGGCTAACACACATATGTATATATGTAGTACCAACAAAGCCAGAGAGAGATTTGTCTTTGCCATGGCAATACTTTCCAGGCAGAAAGTCCCTCCCCATACCGTCTTGGTCTTGCTTCGGTCACGTGCAGCGCACGCAATTTGTGGCGGCGTCTCGACCGACAGACAACTACCGGCAACCCCACAGATGTCTATCCTCTGCCTATGCGTCGCAGTAACGCAAATGGCTCGTTGTCTCTCGCCGCGTGCCACCACACCACAAACTCGGGCACCGAAAATAGCTAAACAATTTGAAAAGATGCCGCACAATTTGACGACGAAACACAGAAGCAGCAGCAGCAGCCTCCAAGCTGGTGGGACGCATCCGAAGATGGAGCAGGAAGCAGGAGCAGGGAAGGCTGGAAGGCTGTGAAGAGACAACGACAACGATGTAGACGAGACAAACGACAAGACGACGGCGCATTTGAAATGCAAAGTAGGCAACACACCAAGCACCAAGGGACACGCCCACTTGGCTGATGAAGTCCCATTTGTAGGCAAATCGATGTTGAGGAGGAACTCCTCGGCACGCCTTAAGGTATAAAGGAAAAGTCAAAATTGTACGAATTTTAAATGGATAATTTGAAATTTAAAGGCAGCTGTTGTGTTGTGGTTGAAACAATTTTCAAGTTGAGATTCCTAAAATACGGAAAAACGCTTACGATTTGTTTCTACCTTTTATAGTGGCCTGAAAGCTTTTCCGCCAAATCGTAATGATTATATTACAACCTTTCAACTTTCCCCTCATTCGCTGCAAGCCAACATTCAACCAACGATAACGAAAAGGTGGCCTACAAATTACTTTTTTTGGCCCACCATCGCGCAACACCGCAACGGGGTGTTGGCTTGGTGGTAGATGGATTACTGGGTGGAAAAAAAAGGGGGCAAAAACTAAAGCCAACAAATATTTATGTTAAATTTCATGTTGTACAACAACTAGAGACGGTGGGCAAACAATTGAAATGGCGCTTAATTTTTTATGGCCATCGCAAACACTCAAGTCGAAAGCCGGACGGACCGCAGGACCTCCTCCATGGAGTATCGTATCCTTGACACAGAGGGAAACAAATTTCTGCCTTCTTTTTCGGTTTTGGGGGTGCGGGAGTAGGAAATTCTTTTCCAACCGCCACAATTTTGCGGTTTGTAAAAACTTTTCCTCGTTCATTCCATTTCTTTTCTTTTTGTTTTATTTTGTTTTTGGGTTTCCTTTTTGGGTTTTTTGTTTGTTTGCCTTTTTCCTGTGTCCTGCAGTGTCCTGTATGGGGCGCTCTCTCTCTCTATCTCTCTCTCTCGCCGCTGTCCCCTCTGGTGCCTTTTTCACTTTTATTCCATTATTTTGTTTGCATTTGAATTGAAAATTAGTATTTTTTGGGGCACTTTATCCAACTCCTGCTAATTTATCATGCAACGTTTTTTTTTTTTTGTGTACAATACTCCCCCTCGAACATTGAGCATTTTCCACTTTCTTTTTCGCTTTACAAGGGTTTTCCTGACTCTGCATGTCGCTTCTCAAGGGCGGGTGGGGGTTTGGGTGAGAGGTTTTCTTTCAGGTTTTTTCTACTCTATCAGTGTTCAAAGGTTTTTCCAGGCCTTTTGGCAAGTGTTTGTTTAGGTATTTCTTCTACATAATTTTATTTATGACATGTTTGATTGGGTTCTTCCAAGAATCTTTATAAATTGTACCCTATCCTCGTGGAATTTATGCCAGGACATGACTCAATTGAAGTCATGTCGTCGCGTCGCTTACTCAATTTGCCAAAAAAAATAATAATAAATAAAGAAACAAGAAGAACTTTACAATGTAATAAAGTCCGCGAGGACTGAAACGGTGGCACTCACCAAACAGCAATAAACAGGAAACAGAAGCTCTACCTTTGGTCCCTCTTATATGGGCAAAAACCCCCTGCGCGGTCCCCTCTTTTCGTGGACAAAAGGTAGACCAGACCCTGCAGACGGTGCCCAGAGTCTGCTGCCAGACAACGTCGACAGCGGGACAACTAATGAGTTCCTAATTTAAATAAATTTCCACTCATAAATTAAAAACTAACAGACAAACAGGAGTGTACTATAGACAGACAGAGACAGAGGGAGAAATTCAGAAATGGTATGTAAGGGAGACAGAGAGATGCAATGGGGTGTACAAAGAGATGAACTTAGTCTGGCTGTACATGCTCTTGGGTGTAGGAGAAAACTAAATGAGAGTTAAACACATTTTAAAGCAGAATCACATGTCTTTGCATGCTACTGTGCAGCTCACATGCCCTTACTTAAAATTGCAAAATTCTGGACTTAAATACAGGAAAAAAAGGGAGCGTCCCTTTAGTAAAGCTTTCTCTTTATTTACTGCCTAAAAGCCCCAACTGTCTTTCAATGCTACGCTACTTGCCTGAGGGTTTGATTAAAGACCTCGTTGAGAAAAGTTTCTTTAAAAAATGAAAGGAAATACAATGTAAGATACAGAGCTGCCTTCCCCTCCGTGTTGCTTCATAGTGATTTCTGTGCCCTAAAATACCACATCTTTCCGGTGCTCTCTAAGAAGACTTCTTCCCCCTCCGCCAAAACTCGGATTCCACGCTGCGATCCAGCCAAACTCCATTATAAAGTCAATCGTCAGTCAATGCGTTTGCTTTTGGTGTTCTCCCATCTTCAATTCATTATCCTGCAATGACCAAAACTATTTACAAATTTTTTGCTAACGGCTGACCATCTTTATGAGTTGGTCAAGAAAGTCAGAGTCAGAGTGAAGAAAGAGGCAACAAACCACAGCACATAACCACATAAATCAGTTTCTAGCTTCGGAAACTGTGCGCTAAATGCCGTGACAGGCGGCAGAGGAGGCGGCAACCAGAAGAGCCAGAACCACAGACATACTTACAACCAAATCCCACTCTCAAAACCAAAACCAAAGCCAAAGCCAAACCGAAGCGAAACCGAAACCGAAGTCGCAACAATCCAAGAAACGACGCGTTGTGGCTACTACGTGAGGCAGCAGCAGCCGCAGCCTCAAATGAAGGAGGGAAAAACTTTGGCGCATACCAAAAAGTCAATGAGCCATTGAACGATCGATCCGCGGAGTCCGTGAGATAGGGAAAAGCAGGAGTAGGAGGAGAAGGAATATATACCGCCAAAGATGGTCATCTCTTGTGGGGCTCGCGCCTCTCCTGTTTGTGCGCCTCCTCCCGCATCCCAATACAATTCACATTTTTGC
Organism: Drosophila obscura; assembly: GCF_018151105.1. Classification (NCBI taxonomy): domain Eukaryota; kingdom Metazoa; phylum Arthropoda; class Insecta; order Diptera; family Drosophilidae; genus Drosophila; species Drosophila obscura. The sequence goes on along the minus strand of NW_024542774.1, from coordinate 6,039,609 downwards.
TACGCCGCATTTTTAGCCAATTTAAAGTCTAATTTAAGCAGGCGCATTTGTAACGCACGTAAAAACTGGCCAAAACCGAGGGTAGTACAGAGCGGAGAAGGGTATTGGGCTCGGTCTCGGTCTCGTCGTTCCGTACCAAAGGATTGATCTGGTCTGGCTAATTTTGAGCACGTACGCATATAAATTTCATCAAAATTCCAATGAAATAAACGCACAAACGTTTAAAACTCGCGATTCTTGGGGAATATGCTCGCTGTCTCTGGTGCTCCCTGTGTCTGCTGTTGCCTGCAAAGCCCCCCACTCCCACAACCACCAAAAAGGACACAAAAATTTCATATTAAATTATGGAAAAAAGGAATTTTATTTTTCGTAGATGGAATAAAAGGAATCTTCTGCTGGTTTGCTGCTGTCTGTGTTGCCTTTTTGTCACTGAACGCATAATAAACATGTTTATTAACATTTCTCGTTTGCCGGCAGACAATAAATTAAGAGCGGTGGGGCAGGGCAGGGCAGGCCAGAAACTGTACGCCAGTGCATGCAACATGTTGCACGCAACATTCATCAGCGGCCCCCAGGAAAAAAAAAAAGCTTGGCGCGAAATAATTATTTTTGTTCAACGAAAATTGAAGAATTTCAGCAAGAAGAGGCAAAAACGGAATGGGGAAAGAGCAAAGAAATGCCTGTGGTTATGGTTTCGCTTAAAAAGGAAATTAAAGTCCATATTTTTTTAAGAAATTTAATTTTAAATTGAAATAAAAATTTGAAGAATTTTTTTATATTTATTTCTGTTGAAACGATTTCAAGGGCTTTCTGTATTTACCGCTAGTTAAAAATATTGTACCTTTTCCTGTTTCGTAACTTTTCCACCACAAAAATTCCATAAAATTTCTTTAAGGAAGTATACAAAAAAATGTAATTAAAATTTGGCCAAATTTCTTCATGAAATGTAAATTAAAATGGTAATTTTTTTTGGTTTTTATTTTTGTTTTTGGTGATGCGACTGGCAATAAATTAACAGCGTACATATATCGTTGAATGATATGAGCCCAAGGCAATTCCTGACTTGGAGATCATTAAATGCACTTGGTAAATGAGTGCGAAGGAGGGGACTGAGAGCGAGGAAGAGTGCGAAATCGAATGCAAAAAGAGTGCCAGAGGGAGAGAGGCAAAGAGAGTCACTGAAGCGATCGTTGCTTTTGCATTAATTTCACATGCAATTTACGCTGATTTATTTGATCTGCAAGCCCATGGCCTGGTCATGTCGATGGCTCTCATGGTCCCTGTCTATATATCTGACTCTGTCTCTGTCTTCTGTCTGCTGTCCCCTGGCTGTCTGTTTGTCACTCAGCCGCAGCGATCGGTAGATCTCAGAAAGACCTCTTCCTAAATTGGCTGCAACCACAAAAGAGGTCTGTGGCTCCTGCTCCCTGTCTGCTGCTGCTGCTGCTGTTGCCGTTGCTGCTGCTGCCTGTTGATTTGATCGATTTGTGTTGATTGCCTGTCAGAGTGGCAGGGCAATACAATGGCTTCTGGATGCAAGAGGGGAGGGAGCAGCAGCAGCAGCAGCAGCACCGATGGGGCACAAGGACAGGGCTGTGGGACTGGCTCTCTTGTTAGGTGTCAGTCGGGGCAGTCAAGTGTTAAATATATACGTATAGAAATATATGCATGGAGCCACAGAGTTTATGTTAACTAAAAGTGCATAAAATGCGCTCGAAAAGGCACAGAGATTCAAAGTCAAAAGTCGCTTCTGTCGGTTGTGTCAGTCACTCAGTCAGTCAGTCAGTCAGTCTTTCAGTCGTTCAATTCATTCACTTGGCTTTTTATGCTGAATTCTTCTTCTCCATTCGCCTTTGTTTGGCAAGTGTGTTGCCTTGGATTCTTGGCTTCCTCTCCCTCTGTTAACTCTTTTGGGGTAATATGAGATTTCTATGCCGATTGTGTGTGTGTGTGTGTGTGTTGTGTGTAAGGAGGGGCGTGATATGGCTTTTTGTGAACTCATTTGGTTATCTTTCACATGTAAATCAGCGTAACATAAAAATAGATTCTGCATTACGAGTGTCCTTTTGCTTTAATTTATTTAAATATTTAATCCTTTTCAAGCTACTCTTATTAATGAAGTTCTCTCCAAAAAATATACATCAAAGTCTGCTCGCTGAGGCATGTCCAGCCTAACCTGCTCCCCCTCATGGAGTCTTTCCCATCTCTTTTTTAATGCAATTTCATTGCCTTTTCCCCCTCATTTTCTTTAGTATTTTTTCCCCTCATTGCTTCAGCGCACTGCAATTTATTGTGTATATATTTGAGAGAGTCGTAGTTCTATCTGCGTTATCATTCTAACGTAATCTTAATCACTTTGCCCAATGTTCATTCATCCACATCATCAATTTCCTTCTTCGGGGTCTCTGCTGTTGCTGCTCGCCATTCGCTGCTGCAGTGGCTGTTCACTGCAGTACAAAAAATAAAAATAAAAGAAGCGAAATCCTCTTGAAGAGATGTCTTCAGTTCGCATTTTGAGTGTCCGTCTATTGCCATTTCTTTTGCTTCGCCTTTATATGTTTCGTTCTGTGTTTCTGTATTTGCTTTAATGGAACTTCTTGCCGCCTTTATCAGACTTTCAAGTTATTTTCTAAGGAGTGTGGAGTACCTTCCACCAACTCCTTCAATCTATTTCTATATTCTCGACCCATCACTACATTTGCTGCTTCAATTTCTCTTCCATTTTTCCATGCTCGTGCCTTTCCTGGTTTCGCCTTTTTTTGTTGTTGTTGTTGCTGCTGCTGCTGCTATTACCAATGCATCAGTCAACTGACAACGCCCTGAACTTTACCTCTGGCCCCAACCCCTGCTGCTCTCTCTCTTCGCCATTGGCCAAAAAACAGCATTTGCTACTTAATAGTTGTTGGTCTTATCGCTTCCCAATCTGCCCATATCGACCCCGTCTATGGGCCAAGTTAGTTAGCCAGACAACAGAGCCAAGAGAGAGAGCGGAGAGGGAGAGAGAGAGAGAGCAAGGGGGATTTCCCCTCCATTTGGCCATATTAAAAATGTATATAGAAACTCTTAAACAAACCTTCCTTTAGCCAGGAATCAAGCAGAGATGGTCAATGGTCAATGGTGACTCCTACTCCTCACTCTACTCCTCGTGCTGCTGCTGCTGCTGGTTCTGCTGCTTCTGGCCTGGTCGAATCGGATCAGGTCTGGGGTCTGGTCTTGGTCTCGGTCTCGGCCCCGGTCCCGGTCCCTGCTGCTGCTTCTTTTATAGATTTCAATAATAGATTTTTCGAGCTGGTTTCCTTTCGGTTCCCGTTTCCCGCCATCCACCCGACTGTCTGCAATTTTCGTTCATTCGGCGTGCAAAATTGTTTTCCTTTTGGCCATGAACCCGCGTGCTGACACTGACGGCTTCTGGGGCTCTTTACTCTCCGGCTCATGGCCCTCTGGCTCGGATCGGCTCTACTCTTGGCCCTGCCACTGGCTTTGGCTCTACTTCTAATGTGTTTCTTTTGTTTCGTTTTTTGGTTTTCGGTCGCAATGCAGCTGTGCGTTGAACCTTTCGCAACCAATTGCAATTGTTTCGTAGTGTTGCTGTTGCAACGTTGCTGCTGCTGCTGCTGCCGCTGCTGCTGCTGCCACAATTCGTTGCCTGCTTGTTGTCCACTTAAAGTGCCACATTTGGTATAGGGAAAATTGTACATGGAATGCTGCTGCACGCTTGGGGTCAAGCAGAGTGTGGAGTGGTATCAGCAGGGGGGATGACCCCCTCGTACGTAACCCTCATTTGTTGAAAAGCTGTTCATGGCAATGACTTCTCCAAGTTGTCTCTTTGTCTTTAATGGTTATTTAGGGGAATTTATATAGCTATCGATTGGGTAATCGATAAATGATGGAGCAATGAAAACAGATGGTTGCATAATGATGCATATTGAAGGAGGAATCTTATAGCTACTTATGGGATTACTATGGCTGGTAATCATACAGGAATTCCACTTATCGACGATTAGAGCTTGATACATTGATATTTGAACAGCAAACGACGGATGCATGCAAAAACTTTTCTTGGATATTCTTAAGCTAGTGGGAATTTCACTCCAGAATTTCCCTGTTCCTTTTCTCATTTCAACCACAGAATGTCCTTTAATTGCCTTATAATCGTTGTAATTTTTCTAATATGCTTTAAATAAAATTAATCGCTTGGAAAATTACTAATAAAATGCCAGCTGAACGAGTGTGGGGGATGTGGGGGAGTGTGAGAGAGAGAACATAAAAAAGCGACTAACTACAGATTAAGATAGTTCCACAAGGGACTACGTGTGGGATGTGACTTCCTCCTGCTCCTTCCACCTCCCTCAAAGTTAAGTTCCCTTTCCCTCAAAGTTACGTTCTCATTCCCTTAGAGCAAAGTTATCCCCCCACACCCTCGCAACTTCCACTTGGGGGCAAAGATTGAGATTAGCAAGTGCCACGAGCAGCGGAAAGATGCGTGGCAAGGTGAGGCCTCGCCTTGTAATCAGAGAGGTACACAAACAGCGAGGAATCTCAAGAGATGCGAAAGGGAAGCAACTTGTCCCGGGGTTACGTTTAGTAAGTGTGAATTTGGTGTCATCAGTGTGCAGAGAGCATGGGTGGGGCAGAGAGCTCCAAAGAGGGTCAAAGACAAAAGTCAACGGAAATGTGCGATGGCTTCGCTTGGGGCGCAACTAAAATTGGCAATGAAAATAAGCGTAGATTACGAACGAACCTTGTCGAAGAACCCTGGTCGGTCGCTTGGCCATTCCCATTCCCATTCCCGTTCCCATTCGCCATTCGCCATTCGCCAGTGCCATTTGCCATCAAGCGAAACCCATCAAAGTGTAATGAGAAAAAGTTAACTTCGCTTCCAGGCATTCCCATTCCCTTTCCCTTTCCGATTCCCCGTTTTCAGGCGGCCCTCTTCTTATTGTTGTTATTGTTAGTATTGTTGTTGTTGTTGGTTTGTGGCGGCGTGTGTCTCTGATTATATCACCAGCATCCATCCATGGAGCTGGAAACTTCCTCGTACCCTCTCCCCTGCCGCATGGCTGGCGGGGGCGCGGAGTCATTATCTGCTTCGAAACTGAAACCGAAGATCCCGTGGACACATGCTGGTCAATCTTAGGGCTAACTGCTTCTATTTAAGTTGTAAAATTTAAAAGCAACTCATAAACATGACCCAAGTGGCATTTGAACAGACCTGCAAGGGGGGATCTCTCTCCGGTGGAGTCATTGAAGGGAGTCAGTCCAAGTGTTTGGATAAAGTCATTTCGGGAATGGCCCTCATTGGGTTCGCTAGAAATTGAAAACCTTAACGCGGTTTTAAAGTGGTTTTTTTTTTTGGGTTGGAGCAGTGGCAGCAGAGGAAACTAAACTACCCAAAATCAATGGAAACTTTAAGGGGTAGCAATTTGTGAAGAAAGCTCGTTGGGGCTGTTTCTTAGCCCCTTATTAAACTAACATTTACGTCTTCAAATATTGGCAAATACGAATCATTAACTCTATTTTCTATGCCTTAAAAACTCCTTTAAAAATCTGGGTAATAGCTATAAAGATCTATTCGACAACAAAAGCTTAAGATCTTTTCCTACCTTTTTCTGTTTCATTTCATATTCAATGCCTCTTTCATTTTACATACCATGCTCCAATTCTTGTGTTCTCCTTCCTGCCTTCTTCACTTTCCATTAACCCAAATATTGTGTCTTATGCAACGCCAAAGTACTCAAACGAGTCAACCATTAACCAAGTAAAGTAAAAAAAAAAAGACAAATCAATTAGCCACAGTTTGGGGGCTCAACAGCAGATCATTAATTTTGATTTTGAAGCTGGACAGAGCACAAGCCAGAGACACATCATGTACGTAACGCATGTAACATCATAAAATAGATCCATGTCAAAGTTCGGAACGACATTAGTGGATAATTAACACGCCCATTTTTAGGGTGAGTCTGTAGCCCCGCCCACCCTCATTTTTTTTTGGCCGACTTTTGTAATGCAAATGAGATTCGGATTTTTGGGGGCATGTGTAAAACTTATGGTAACGCGTTTCGCGGTTGGTGGTCCACCCACATGCCCATGTTTCAGGGTGTTTTGTACACGTTTCCATTTCGTTGGAAAATATCATGCAGCGTTGAACCAACTGCATCACTCATGGGCCTCCATCTATCATTAATACTACTACGAAATATACACTGCCATATAACACACATACACGAACATCTCTACACTGGATGGCATGCAAATTATGACTGAAATTAGGCTCAGATTAATTGGTATATAACTCATTTTCTTATCATCTTTCCCGCTCTCTCTTTCGTTGCAGGTATGTGGCTGTTTCACAAAGTTATCTAACTGGTAAATAGACATTACGAATGCGTTGATTTTGAAGTGAGTTTTGAATAGTTTTTTTTCAAGTAATTTGCATAAATTATGCTACAAGATTGCATTTTCCAGCCACATACATATGTATGTGTGTGTGTGTGTTTATGCATAGAGCGTGTGAGCAGGGGCGTGGCTCATAGGTGTTGTGACAGCCACACATTATGATGTGAGCACAATCCGATTGGCATTCGATTGTGGCCATAAATCAGTTTGTGGCCGAAGTCGGGGATGGGCGATTTGAGGCAGAAATGCAAAGTAATTTGAGCAAATAATGGTTATGGATATGGAAATCCGTAATTAGTGTAACAGTTAATGAGGGTATGAATTCCCTCGATTTGGGGCTGGGATAAATTACAAACTTCAACAGGTTTCTGGTTGCACAAACTATCATTAATTGGGTTGTGGTTCATGCCTTAAACTGCTAGGCAAACTATGGCATTTTATTTAAATTTAAATTAAAGTCCTAAAATCTATAAATCAAAATATAGAAAAGAATAGTTCATCGATTACACGTAACATCGATCAATAAACTGATTTTTAAGAAAATTTCCGTAAAACAGAACCATTTTCTCTGCCTGCATATCGTACTGCGATATAGTAGTGCCCATCCTGTCACTCGTATATCTTCTCGAGAAAAGAATTCCATTAACCAGAGATTAACCAGACAATCAGCCGCTGGGTTGAAGCCCACACAAAAACCGCCTCATCTCGCTTCACACGCCTCTATCAAATGTCTGCTCTGCTGTCTGCTGGCCAACTTAGACAAACTGTTGGCTCTCAAGTCGTCTTAATGATGCACAGATTAATGTTTGCCACACAACAAAATCCACAAGGAAAAGCAAACCACCACCACCGCCGCCTCGGGAGAAAGACAATTTCCACTGCAAAAACCAACCAACTACGATAGACAGATAGATTGAGAGAGGCGGCGGCGTAAGAACGGGGAAACGAAACCAAATCAACCGCAAAAGCAACGCCTTTTGTGCCAAAAACTGAAACTTTAACTATTTATTACTCGCGCCAAATGCCCCCAAGGGGCACGTCCCCAGCCACAGTCTGAATGACTGACTGAATGACTGGATATCTACGAGTATTCAAATGCATTAGCTCCAAATGTCAGATATGACAGCAGTCTCCTTGTCTCTACCTCACTTCAGCTCTATCCGCCCCTTCAGCTCTATCGGAGTTGTAGAAACGAAAACGACTTGAACTCCTTTTCTCTTCGTCAAAAAGCTGCCTATTGAGTGCAGTCGGAGTGAAACTGGCTTCTTTTTTGCTTGTTTTTTGTTGTGGCTAAATGATTGAGTAGCAGTCAGGGGAGAGGAGCCGCGTGCGGAGGAAGAAAGGCCGCAGTCAAATTAGCGCCTCTGGCTGCTCCTCAAATCTATCTGCCGTGCCGCAGCCACCCTCCATCCAGTGGTCACCCCTGACATTGAAAAGGGTCTAATGGGTCGGTCGTCTGGTTGTCTGAAACTTTTGCCTCTCACTGTTTTGCTGTTACTGTTAATGATCCAAACAACAGCAGCGGCGGCAGCAGCAAGGTTTGTTAATCGATTTATGATGTTTGAGAAAATTAAATGTGTCTGCCCCCGAGTGAGGCAAATGATAAGACAGACCTCAACCTCTGCTGCAACAGTAGCGGACGTAAAGCTCGAGCGACACAAAAGTCAACTTTAAAATGCCACCCAAGGAGGCAAAGTGTCTCTCCGATAAGGAGGCACAGTCAAACAGTCAAATTCTCAAGAAAATAAGTAGGAGAGAATTAAGCGACAGCTCGACAAAAAGATGCCCATTAATCGGCATTAATTAATTGGATCCATCCGAAGATGAGAAATTAAATTGATTTTGTGAAAACTATATAAGTTAATTCTGGCTTCAATATTGCTACAATAATGATGAATACTAGACTAGATACTAGATAAAGTGTGGATATATCATCATCTACAACAAGAGCGTTGCATATTTTGAAAATTGTGGCTAACACATGAAATAAAAGATCCTGCTGTATACACTTCCTTTTGCCCAATATTCTCTTTAGTTTTCACTAAAAACTCCGGGTATTACTACTTTAAGAACTATTTCCCCGCAAAGAGCAATCTGAAGAGGCCGACAGAATGAAGAGAGAGGGCTGTGTGGTGGTATGGTGGGGTGGGAAAAGTCACAAAGTAGCGTAAAATAACAATAAACAAGAAATAATCATGTTGCTCGTCCAAGTAGAAGGCGAAGTTCTTTCGTTTCACTCAGCTCTTTACTCTGAACAACACTCCGACACCGACTCCCGCTCCCTGGAGAAGCCAATCATGTGTAAGATTGCTGCATGTGGCATGAGGCGGAGGCAGGAAGATGATGATGGTGTCTGTATGTCTGCCTGTCTGCCTCTTTGCCAACTATTTGCCCCAAAAGGAGCAACAGAGCAACAGCAACAGCAGCAGCAGCTACTAGAGAAAAACAGCAATGAAGTTGTCGATGCGGAGGCGCTTTCAAAATGTCAACGAAAGTGAAGGAAACGACGAGCAACAAAAACCGTTTGCAGTTGAAGAAAAGCGAAAGCAGTTACTTCGTGTTTTAAAGTTTTTTCATTAAATTGTCTGATCCATGAGTTTTCTGTAAGCAAGCGCCTTTGGCTGTTATTTCTGATGAGTTCCATTATAAATTCAGTGCACAGAAAATTTTATTAATGATTCCAAATACAAATAATTCTCATCTTGGTTTTGGTCTAACCTTTTTTCTAGACTTACCTTACCTACAACAAAATTTCTCAATGGCAATCCTCTTTTTTAGTGTTAATTTTTCTCACCAGCTCTCACCAAAAATGTCTTCCAAGGAAAGTCTAGATTTTCATTCATTAGCTCCAGGCTACATTCTTTTCCATCCAATCTATTGGTACCCTCCATTCTGTACAGTAAGCCCTCTATGTGCACGCCCAACTTCACAAACCATGAAAAGGCAGCAGCAGCAGCAGCAAGAGCAACATCAAAGTTAAGTAACGTAAGGCGGTTGTCGCATTAGTTGTGATTATTATCCACAGACCTCTCGCGCATATGGAGACATAATGCCGCCCCACCACTCCACTCCACTCCACTCCTCTCTCGCTGGCAACCAGAGATTTTCAGTGTTGTGTAGGTGTTGATTTGTGTTGTCTGCAGCCTCCTCTCACTCCCTAGACACTACTCCACTCTCCTCGTGCTCTTGTTACTCTGAAGCCAATTGAATGTTGAGCAACAGGCGACACTTGAGTGTCGAGTGTCGGAGTGTGGATGTGGAAGTGGGGATTAAACTCCGGCAGACGTCGAGATTGGCATTGAAGTGTAATCAGTGTAAGCTGTCGAAAAATGGTTTCAACTTTAACAAACAAACAAAAAAAATCAAACAAGAAATACTCGCAGATTCATTCTGCGACGAAGGGCAAAAGGAAAAATCAAACAAATAAAAAACTGCCCACAGGTTCGCTGCCATCTATTGACACACATAATCGGGGCACACAATTGGTCCACGAAGAAAACTATCCTCAGTAGCGGTAAAATAGGTCCCCAGCGAGGGATGTATGGGATAGCAATCCAAATCCTCTATCTATTGGCCTCCACAAACTTACCAAAAAACAAAATTAGAAAAAAAAGAAACGCAAAAAATGAAAAAGGAAAAATATTCAGAAAATCTCTTAAGAAATGTGGCGGCACCTAGATACCCTTGCAGTTGTGGAAACATATATTAAAGAGTATTTTAAAGGGGGTCTTTAGTCGTCAGCAGCTTTGGATGTATCCGCTTCGAATTGTTGAAGAGTCGATTATGTTGATAAATGTAAACATTCACTGCAAAGCTTTGAAAACATTTCATAGGAATGTTTAACATTTCCTTTCGATAACAAAATATATCTAAAAATATCTTTCTAATTTGAAGAGTTTCATCGTGATAGGAGGAACAAATCTAGATAAAATACATATGAATGCATCCACAAGATGCCATTTTCAGTGGCTTACCCATATCTAATCGCAATTGGAGCACAGCCTGTACGCTAAGAAGGGTATACGTTAAAAAAGTGGCGACGACTAAAGTTGTTGCAATTGAATTTGCATAAATTGTGGCCAGAGTCGAGTCGTTGAGTCGTTGAGTTCCCTCTGGTTGCTGGTTAGCGTCTGCGGTTATGCAAATGCTCCACACACACACATATATATATATATATATATATATACAGCCACCCCCATCTATGCCCCTCGTGTGCATTTGAAAATGCATAAGATTTATCCAAAGATTGCTGTCCATTAATTCAACTTGGATTTACTTTTAGCATATTTTACTGCTGCATGCATGAAACCGGACCAAAGAGAGAGAGACTCTTTTTTTTCTTTCCGTTTTTTTTTTTTTTGTACTCACATTCGTATTCACAGTTCGATTCCGATTCCGATTTGGCGTACGCAAATATTTCTTCTTGGTTTTTTTTTTTTGCATACCTCTGCCCTGCCACCGTATCCCCCCTCCTTCCTTCCTTCCACGGCCTGTACGCTTGCAATAAATTTGCATTTACCCACAAAATGTTTTGAACTATGGGGTTTCCCATTGATTCGCAGTTTGAGAGGGTTTGGTTTACCTTGCGTTTCGATTTATTTGCGTCTGAATTTATTCAAATCGTTGTCCGAACTTTACTGCATCCATTCGTACGAGTACTCGCATGTCGTTTTGTATATGGGAGTTACAACTGGCATTTTATTCAGTCATATTGATTAGTTTTTGATTGGTCGGCATTTAGATTCAAAGATGACCTTTTCGAGCTATCATTTGAGTTGCTAATTCATGTGGCACTTGAAGGAGTTTCCAATTGCAAAAATGCAAACTGAATGCAAAATGAGAATGAAATTCAACAAAAGATGGACTGTGCGCAGATGTAAAGCTGCTTCCTAACTGGAACTTTATATACAGCCAAAACTGCAGCAAGGAACATAAGGGAAACATGCACTTAACTAATCTTCAAGCAAAGTGAAACTAATTCAAAGTAAAAACCTTTTATATTTTTCCATATTCTGGTACTACAGACAAATTCTGCCCAAGGCACTTATGGTTTTAATAATCAAATTTAACAACTTTAAATCCATTTTTCTGACAGACTTAAGAGCTTTTCTTCGCCTGTGGTTTTTCTTCAGATGCTACCAAAAATGTTCTATTACATTTGTGTCAAAATCATCAAAAATGGAACCAAACCACATACTCGACTGAACTCGGTAGTGTCTGCCAGTCAAGAAATTTTGCAAAAATATATTTTTGGGGAATTAAATAAAAAAAAACCCACACACACACACAGAATAGAAAACTAAATAACATTTTAGGTGGACGAAAAATGAGAAGCATTTAACTGAAGTGTAAAAGAGAAACCGCAGCCGGCAACCGGCAACCGCATCTGATGGTGAAATTTGTGTGTTAGTTTTCCCCGCAGAGCAAAAACAAACAAACAAACACACACATGAAAATTTAAATCCATTAACTGGTCAGAATTTCATACACAATTTATGAGGCGCATTGACAGGAGCAAAAGGACCTGGTTCTGGTCAGTGTGTCCTTCTATGTCAGTGGATACATATATATGTCTGTATATATTGTTGTTGTTTTTTGAGGATTTAATGGTAGCCGCAGACCCGGACCGACTTTAGGCTTGTTGGAATGAACAAAACACACTGCTGGCAATAAAACCCACAGTCCAACAACGAAAACAACGCCCAAAACTGACCAATAAACCCGGAATAAACCCAAAATATCTATAGTTAGATAGAGATAGCGAGAGAGAGGGAGAGTTTGGTGTTCCACCACAAGCGTTTTAAATATTCGAATGGACAACGAAAATAGGGACTGGGACTGCTGACATTTTCCTACTTTTGGGGCCAAAGTCCTGGAATAATGTTGAAACTTTACACACGATTGGGCCGCACCGCCTCCATGTGCGACAAAGAATGTCTTAAATATTTCATGATGTGAACTGTGGCGGCAGTCAATTCTCAGAAATGTTTCTTGTCAACATTTCAAGACAGATTTTCTGTTTTGGCGCAAGACATAGGGTATATTTCGCTATTTGAGATGGTTAAGTTGAAATCTTCTGGTATCCATTTGCATTTTCCTCTACAAATTCGCATTAAAGGGTGTTTCCTAGTCGTCTCCCAAATTGTTTGTTGCTGCTTTTCCCTTTATAGAGTTGTTAAAAGTTGGCTTAGGCCTCTTTTAAGATATTTTGTCAAAGAAATTATGTACATTTTGTAGTAGCTATAAAATAGCTGGCTTTCATGGCTGCCTTGAGAGAGGATATCCTTGAATTGAGGAATGGGGCAGGGCTAGGCAGGGCAACGGACATTGTTTAAAGGTTGTAAATATTGAACCATAGACAGCAAAGAGTCGATGATGTGGCAGAGTTATTGATTACGAAAAGTGGTGGCAATTATTTACGGGGATTATTTGTTGTGAAATCAATAGAAAATAACCTGAAATTATAACGTATAACCCATATTTAGTGGAGTAGATTGCTGAGGACTTATACAATTTTGTCCTATAATCAGATTATGAAAATGGTTCCTAGAATATTCAATGAGCCTATATTATAATCAGGCTCTCCTGCGGTTCTTCGCAGTGTTCTTCAAAACTTAAAATAAGTATATTTCTTCCTAGACCGCTACACCTCAACTGCCATTAAAGTTCCTGATTGGGGCTTAAACCCGCTTAAAACTTAATTAAGTTCAATCAAAAGTAGTCGAAAGTTTAGCTTAAAACTTTAAGCCGCAGACAGGTCAACCCACAACACGACGCACCCACAATTGGCAAGCAAATTAGCGACGCTGTACCACTCTGCGCCACAATCTCTGCAACATTTCGTGGGGGGCACCACAATTTTCGAATCAGTCAACCCAAACTAATGCGATTAATTTTCGTGTAAACTAGCGAAACGCAAAACTTTTTACGGCACCTTGTGAAACACGAACAAAAAAGGTACCTATGTATGTATACTCGTAGAAGCGACTCTGAGCTTTATATAGTCAAGAAGATTAAAATAAATACCGAAACTACTCAGCAAATTTAATAACCCCCTTCCCCTTCCGTTATGTTTCACACAAGGGTCAGTATTTGATAAGCGCGAGGCCTGAGATTTGCATCGCGATCAAAGAAATTTCTGAGAGACCATTGCAAAGCTGGTACAGACATACGTACATAAACATGGACATAGATCAGATACAGAAATGAGACAATTACGAGCGACTGAAATGCACTCCAATAATACTCGTATAAACCTATATAAACAACAAAAATGAAGAAACAAAATCATTTCGTCTGTATGGCTACATATTTATTAGAACTCAGCCCTCTATGTGTGCACATATTTTTTTGGTATACTTTTAGCACCATTTGTTTTATGTCTGTTGATATTTGTCAATTTGAATGAATTGCCATTTGATTTGATACACATTTTTTTGGGGGTGAATTGAGAAAACATTTTTGTACAGTTTGTGGGGGGTAGTCGATAATGATGTAACATGATATCCCCTGATTTATTGAGGCTGTTTTTGGATTTATTTGTGTTCTGATTACATCACAAACGGAAGCTTAGCTTGTTTATGGTGAAATGTTTGAACGAAGCACAAACATTTCCATACATTTTCGTTTGTTTAAAAGTTGTTAATTAAGACCATTGGAAACTTAAACGTTTTTGTTTTAATTTAATTTAAAATATTTAAGTAAAATGCAAAGCGATAAAACATGTAATTTTTATATGCATTTGACATTAATCGTATTCCATTTCCTTTGATGCCATAAACCCTTTTTCAACTCATGACTTTTTCCATGGCGCTTTCATTCCATTTTATTAATTTTACTATATTATGCGTAGAGCTCGCAGGCATCAGACTCCCCAGTATCATTGCTTTTTTCACATTTAATCAATTAAAAGAATTCTGTGTACGTGCACATTTGCTGGCGAACCCCTAAAAAATGTAACAGGGGATGCACATGTGCAGCGCACAATGTAGTTGTTCGGGGGGGTGGGATTTCGAGTGGAGAATTTTAATTTCAAAATAATAAAACCCCCAAACAAAAGCTCCAACAGAACCTCCAGCTCCAACCTTTAGTCCTGTCTGCTGTCTCCTGCCCTGTCCGCCTGACAATGACATGGAATTGAGTCCAACAGAGGACTGCGCTCTGTGTCTGAGTGTGTCCCCAGCTTTTGTCTAATTGTCGCTCTAGCAGCAGACCCAACTCGCCCCCCCCCATTCAACCATCATCATAATGCAGTCCCAGTGGCCTCATCCCTCCCCAAAGTATCTCTCTCTCTCTCTCGGTCTCTTTTGGAGTGCACGGAAAATGTTCGCATATGTTGCGCGCGCCTTTTTTAGGAGTGAAAGATGGGGGTGGACCTGCCAGGACTCTACTCCTTCAGCTACACCGTGCGTGTCTGTGTGTTGGCAAACAAATTACAGCTGCTATTTTCAAATCATTTGGGGCCATAATTTACGTCCGTGTGTTGGCGGCTCATGTATGCGAGTATCTGTGTGTGCGTGTTTGTGCCCCCCCCACAAAATGGTCAAATGCTCGTTGGCTAACCTCCTATTTAATGGTAGCAGGAGGTTGTGGCTGTGCTCCGCATGATCCAGCGTTAAATTATTTGGGTGCGCCTGCTGTCAAAAATAATTTGCCCCGTGAATGTTGCACCGGCAATAAAACGTCAGTGACAAGCACAACAACAAAAATGTGAGAATATTAAGAAAAAATATTGCCTGTAGGTGGTAGAAGGGGAAATTATTGAAAAAGTGATTATAGGAAACATTAAGAGATTTTTATTGATGTTTAAAGTGGCTTTCCAGCAACTCTTTATTCAAACACTCGTTGTACCGCTCATTGCACACAGTTTTGTCATGCAGGAGGAACCATTCTATATCTCTGAACAACTCCACACTGTGTACATATACATATGTATATGGTACTTTGCATCGCGAAGCCCATTCAACGTTTGTTTTCGAATAAATCCCAAACGCTTTTTGCATATTTGTTAATTCACGCTATAAAACATAGCCGTGCAACAAAACAATAACAACGAGAGAGGCATAGAGAAGAGAGAGAGAGAGAGCATGTGTTAAATTGTGGCGCACATACTCGTAAATCAAATATGTGACGCGGCCTCTGCACTTGCCACCTCTCGCATTGGTGGCATGAATACTTCTCCTTGTATGTATTGTATTTGTAAGTGCCACCACATCAGGTAGGAAAAATGGCGAGTGAAATTTTCGCTTTTCCGTGTTTGGCATTTCAATTGGAAAATGTGCGCACATTTGCAATGAACGAAGAGCGGAGACGATTTATGCTATAATTTTTGTTGCTTTGTTTTGTTTTATGTGCGTTTTGTTGCCGGGCGTGGCCCCTGCCCAAAGGATCTTTATACATACATATATTGACATACATCGGACACACCCTCAGGGCGCATTTTTTTCGCCAGCCACCAAAAGAAGATAACAATCATTTTAAGTGTTTGCTTTTGTTTTTGCGCTCTTTTTTTTATGGAGGAGCCAAAAAAAATGCATTAACATTAATGCTTCCGCTGCTTGTTCGCTCACGCTTGATACCCTGTACTAAAAGGGTATTCCTACTATTCGTGCAGAAAGCAGACAGCTTCAAGAAAGAAAGAAAAAACCTGTGGAGAGCATAATTGAGAAGTTTCGGAACTCCATTTTGGCTCATTTAATATTAGATGAAGCCAACAACCTGCAACTAATTTTTGCCAGAACCCATTTACAGAGTATCTCACAGTCGATTACTCTATTCAAGCACTCTTACTGGTATTTTGGTGTGTCTGTGTTTTTTTTTTTTCATTACACAAAATTATTTAATTTCCTGCAGGCGGCACGCAATTTGATGAGCAGCTGACAGACGTCCCACCCACAGAGAGAGAGGGCATAAAATGGGTGTTGAATGGGCGTGGATACAGGATGTGGAGGCGTTTGTCTGCTGGCTGATGATGATGATGATGATGTCCTGTTGCCCTGCGCTTGGCTCTGAAGAAAAAGTTATGATGCTGCCAAGCATTCTACTCCCTACCTCTCTATTTCTTTCTTTCCTCTCTCCTCTCTTTCCTGGTGGAACTTTCTTTGCCGAATGTGAAAATTCTTTGCCTTCGTTTGTTTAACGTTTATCGGGGCCCCAAGTTAATGACTTATGTGGGTCATTAGCATTTTTATGCTGCGAAAATGGTGAAAATCTTCCCTAAGAACTTAAAGCTTTTGCAGGAAAGTAAGGAGCACGGCAGTATCCTTAAAGAATACCAAATGGGATTAAGGAAATGAGATGCTTATAAAACGTAAAAACTTCTACTTATATTCTTAGATATATATTTATAAAAATGCCTTCAAAAACACTTTAAGAGCACATACTAAGTATTTTCCATCTTAAGTCCCCAGAGGGGGCAAAAACAAATATTTATGCAATAGAGATACATATCTCCGCAGGGCTCACCCCCCGGTCTTGTGTGACATTCAAAAAGTGCATTCACTTAGCAGAAACAAAATCTGTTTGCAATAATAATCATCAGCAGCAATAACCTCAACTGGTGGCAGTTTCATCTCGTATATTCCCCCTCTATGTATTCCACTTGACTCGAGATTGATATGATATACAAAATTGCATTTATAAGCAATCATGTCAACGCCCAGAGAAATATGAAAAGACGTGGCAGGCGACCCTTCTCTGAGGAGCATCGTGCTATTTTCCATATATGCAAGAAGACAGTGGCAGTGGCAGGGGGTGCTGTACAGGGAAGATACAGGGGTATCTGGGGTGTAGTATTTTCGCCAAAAGGCAAAATTTCACTTCACACCTACGCAACAAAACATGAAATCGAAACGGAAGCAGAAACGTAGCGACACTTTCGGAAGGCAGCAGGGCTCCACCTCCATGCCCCACAGGAAATGCATTTGTTGCCGGGGACTCTCACTTCACTTTTGGTGTCAACTTCTGCACCTTGCCACACACATACACCCCTACATCTGGTGGCACATCTTAGCTTACAAGTATTTGGCGCCATTAAAGAATATTTCTTCTTTTTTCGAGTGAAATGAGAGGAGACACGTTTTATGCTTGTTTTTGTCGGCGTCAGCCCGAGGGCGGGTAGCATTTGAGTTGGAAAATAAATTCCCCCTTAAGGTGACACATGGGTGATGTGTCTCTCCCCTAATATACATATAGAGTGTGGATGGGAGATGGAAGGGTGTAAAGTTGGGGCAAGTATTGTCAAGGCAGAAAAAGGTCGATAAGTTACATTTTCTTTTGAAATTTTTGTGTGTTCAGCATTTAAGGAAGAAATTTTAAAGAAAGAAACAAACTATAGAATTTGACATACCTGAATTACTTTTCATTAAATTCGTATCAAATTAGATTTCGACGTATTCGTATTTTATAGAGTCTTCTTGTACAGTGTCGAAGAATATATATCAGTTACATTTAACTAAAGATCCACGAACCAGCGTGTATTAGTGCTGGTTCGGATGATATCTGGAAAGATTTGTTAGATCAAAGATTAGAACAAGTCAAATTCTTTACTGAAACTGTATGTTTTATGGATAAAATTCTTGCAATAAAAATTTAAAGAAAAAGTGGAGAAGATATGCATGCAAAGAAGAGCTAATTTAGATTCTATTTTAACGATTCTCTGCCTGTAAACTTCTAATTATTCCTCAAAAAAATAAAATAAACCTGTCTCAATAGCACTAATTACTATACGAGTAGAGCAGTTCCCATAAACTTGAAATTCAATCAGAAAATTGCATTTACGATGCCCCATTGACTGTTGCTAATGAAACTACTATATATAGCACTCCAGAGATATGCACAGAGTGAGAGAGAGAGACCTTTCAGGAAGAAGTTTCTTTTCTTTCAGTTTCCCATGGAAAAATCGTAATTTCTGTCTTGCTTTAACAGCTCATTAGCAAAGCGCCGCGGGGCAAGATAGTGAGAGAGAGAGACCAGGGGAAAGGAATGGGAATGGGGGGATGGGTGACCCACGACTGCATCTTTCAGAAGCTGCTTAAAAGCCAATCCAAAAATAAGTGGATTCCTGTCCGGGAAGAGCATTTAAAAGCCCAAAGTGTCAGTCTGTCAGTCAGCGAGGCACTTGTGCTCAATCAGCGGGGAGACGAGACACGGCTCTCCGACAGAGCAGGGAGAGCGCTGTGTGGGCGTCCCGCCATAACTCAAATCATCTCAAGAGAAGCAACAGCAGCAGCACCAGCAACAGTGGCAATGGCAGCAGCAGGGCCTAATGAAGTGTCTCAAAGTATCTGTTAATAGGTGAGAGACAGTGACAGAAAGGAGAGCCAGAGCAGGGAGGAGGAGCAGGAGGAGCAGAGAGTGTGCCGAGAGTTTGGGGAAGGCTGAACCCAAAAGTTCACCTCACTTTAATGGTCAGCATTAAAAGGAAATCTTTTTCCTCTGTTTTTATGACTTTTAAACGAAAAACGGTAGACAAAATGCCAAAAGCTTGTTAGGAGAAAAAACTCTTCATTCGGATGAAAAGCATTTACATTTTTGACTGCTGTTGCTGCTGCTGCTGTTGCCGCACTGATGGGACTCCTGCGCCAGCCCCTCCCCCATGCCACAGGAACATCAGCAACATCGGCATCAGCATCAGCATCATGCCACATCAATCAGCGGCAGTGGGCAACATTAAAATGGTAATTTAAAACCGCGAGTATAGCCTCAGGACCATAAGCGCGAGAGAGAACTCATCATGCCGACGTTTTAATGATTGGCCGTTGGCTTCCTACTTCCGTGGGTCCAGGGTACAGGGTACAGGGTCCAGGCGCTCTATGCAAATGGTATCCTCTGAAAAACTCCCTCGTAAATCAAGGCTGCAACACCTTAAACATCCACCAAATGATGGCCAAAAGGTGCCTGCCTGACTGACTGACGGACTGACTGGCTGGCTGGCTGGCTGGCTGGCTGCAGTCGTAAAGTGTTTTGAGAAATGTCACCCGTGGGGCGTTTTTGTCATTCCACAAGGCAAAAAAAAAAGATGTTCAATCAACTGTCAGCATTCATCTATCCATTCCTACGCTCTTCAGGTTGCTTCTGTCTTCAGATTGAATATATCTTTGCACAATATATGTATGTATCTTTAAAGGCAACAAGAAAACCTTTTAGCGTCCACTGGGTGTGAGAAATGTCTGCCACAGCAGTTAGATTGTTACGGAAAGTGAAGACTGTATGTACATTATTTATGGATATGGTACACATACTTGACACTTTCTTTAGTTCAAAGCACGGAAGTTCAGAAACGGAAGTTCCGGCTCTGTTAAACGCATCATAATGCTCTTTCAAAATCTCTTTTAGCCTCGCTCTGCATGCACCTTCTGCTTTCATAGTGCAAGCACTGAAAATGGCCTTCAATAAGCCCTTAACTCTTCCGTTTAACCTGTCCATCCACATGACCCAAATCGCATCCTTCAACGAGAGCCAATTAGGCATTCCATAACTGCGTGTAAATCAAGGACAATGCACAGAGCCAGTTGAGAAGCATTTAAAATCCGCTTAGCATCAGCTTTGACTCAACAATCCGTAGGAAATCCGTACCAAATGACCCGCAAACGAAGCTGAAATAACGAGAAGATTGCCTTCTGTGCGTACGTACGACCGCCCACGCCACAAGTTGAAAGTTTCCCATCGGTAGGAGCAACAGCAACAGCAGCAAATTCTTTCTCAAGTGTCTCATATGACAGACCTCGAACCGGAGCGCCCGCCCGAGACCTTCTCGAACCAGTTAGCCGCAACATTGAACCGTTGTTTGCATTTGCTTTAAGCGGGGCTTCTGTCATAACAAGCACTTACGAGTGTACTCACTGTACGAGCAGTAGTACTCCCCCGTCAGATTCCTGCCACTCGGTAACCAAATACTTAGCTGAAGAGTGCGAAACAGTGGCTCATGTTCATGTGGCCCCCCGTCCCAGCCATCAAGGCGCACAGCACAGGGGATTCTGATTTACTTGCCAGAGCTCCTCCACGGCGCGTTCAATTAGTTTGAATATGTCTGGAGAAATGAGTGGGTGAGACAGCGACAGAGATGGGGGAAAAAGAGAACTTTTTGGAGAGACAAATATAAAAGAAAAAGTTAACTGGCTCTGGGACCTGCATGGCGTTCCCCAAACAATTTCTTGGGTTTGGGCAATTATTTGTCTAAAATAATTGCCAATTGGTCGCTGAATTCCAGACAAAAAAAAAAAACAAAACCCATGGAGAGACAATGCAGACGAGACATCAAACAATCACAGGCAGAGCAACAGGGAATCGGAGAGAGGGGAATGAGCCAACATTTATTTGTCTGCTGGCTTTAGAGGAGAGCTTTGATTTTGTGGGAGAAGGAGGGAAATGGAGGCCGCCATTCTCTTGTCAGTCGCGACGACTGCTGCTTGTTAGTTGTCCAGCGATTTCCGTTTCCGCTTTCCCAACCAACCATTTTCACGAATTGAAAACCTGGTACAACTGAAACAACTCCGTTGGGCTCGGACCGTGTCTGGCATTGAAATGGGAACAAAAGCCAATGCCAAAGTCAAAGTGAAAGCCAAATCGTGGCGCGAAATTGCTAGAAAAGCATAATAGCCAGAAAAGGAGACAGAAGAATGGACTAAATAGGAGGTGAGAATGGAGACACGAAGAATGCAGAAAATGGAGACAGAAGAATGGACTAAAACCGAGGTGAGAATGGAGACAGCAGCAAAGCAGAGACAGACAGAGGTAAATGGTAAAGGAAAAGGATTTGCCGGGTTTAAGCCATCATTGGTATTTTATTAATAGCTAGGGGAAGTTCTCCAACTTTTATACACGTATCTGAACCGAAAAAAAAGGAGTTAACGCTCTCCCTTTCTGTAGTGGGTCCTGGTTACGTCTACCCCTGCTCTGGTATCAATATTTTTGCTGCGTGGCTGTTTTTGGCATTCATTTCGTGGTCTGTTGAGGTTCGGGTCTGGCTCTGACTTTGGCTACTGCTTTCGACCCTGTCGCAGAAGCCCTTTGTCTGAGCCCGGCCCCCCGAAACAATAACCACAAAGCAATGAAATCGAAAAACGTGCTACAGGCGGCTGCTCATCGCCCATCCCCCCAAGGAACATTTTTATTTGCCGTCTATCGGCATTATTGACTCTGGTTCTCCCTCACTCTCTCGTTGGCTTCTCCATCAGCTGTGACCAGCAGCAGAGCTCTTTTCACCCGCAGCAGACATTGGTCTGCTTGGAAGTATATATTAAGAATGGAAAAAAAAAGGTTACATAAAAATAATATTTCTCGCTTACGGCTTTCCATTTTAACCTTCGCTCTACCCTCTCTGCTCGTCCGTCCCTCAGCTGTTTGCCTTACAACTTTCGTTTTCAATTTTCTCGGATTTCTCTCATCTTGGCTTTTGTGGTTGTCCTTTTCATTGTGATGGGATGATGGTGGTGGTGGTCCGCTTCCGCCGCACCATAAACAGGGTGTAAAATGCACCTGAACTGCTGCAGACAATGGGGGCCAGACGATGGTGGCAGGTGGGCTAAGAATGTAAAAAATTTATTGGGCGGGGCTTTAAAAAGGAGAATTGTTACGGTATGGAAATGGAAAAGTTGATTTCTGTTTGATTGACATTTTTCTTTGAATATTTTTCCAGATTTCAGGCGAAAATACAACACATAAAGATACATGGAATGCATTTCAGGTGTCTTATTGATTGTTTTGTCATTATTTAAAGATGCGAATATAAAGCCATCTGTTTTAAGAGTGCTTTTAACTCTCATTAAACCAGTCAGATGCATTTAGTTATTAGTTATCTGTCAATGGCAAAGCTCTGCTTTGACTGCAAGTATGCCTTTAATCATGCAATTAGATATGACATTGCATTGCAGTTTTATTGATCAATATGATTCCACATATTTGTCTGATATGTAAATCCAATTAAAATATATTAATGTGACTGTCATTTTCCATACTAAAACTCTTTCAATGGCAAAGCCACAGCCTTAAAATATACGTATGTAATTATTTATGTAATTAGAATAAATGATGATTAAAATCATTAACAAGCTTCCCTCAAGCGCATCAATTTTAAGCATAATTCGATTTCCAACGTTGAGTTTTAATCAAATTGCCCAGATAGAGAGAGAGGAAGCCAGGCGGGGGGCATTCAGCTGTGAGTCCTTCAGTCAGGCCGCCAGCACCAGCACTAGTGCTGCTCATCGATTACATCTCATCAGACAGACACGACAAACAGACAAACAGACAAACAGGCAGACAAACAGACAAGACAGAAGAGCGAAGCAGGCATGTGGCTGGCACGCGTTGATGCGAAGAACTGATGAAGGTTGAGGAAACTGAGACCGAGACTGAGACGACGTCGGCTTAGTGCCTTGGAGTGTGGCAAATAAATTGACATTTAGCTGCGCGTGTAACAAGATCAAGCATACGCTACGTTGCCTCTGATTTGGCAGCAAACACACAGAGGGGAAAGCAAGAGAATATGCTGCTCATTAATGTTGCATAGAGTTTTTCCACCCACCCCCTCGCCAACCAAACTCCACACTTTCCGTATACAAATTTGCAAACATTTTCCAAAACGGAAACCCAACTGACAGCCAAGCAAACTGGCTTTGCCAACGGTGTAGCATGGCCTGGCATCCGGCTCCTACTAGCTGCAGCAAAAAGTGTGTAGTGTACACTACTCAACGAAATCTATAACAAGTCGCCTGACAGTTTGATGTGCCGATTAGTGCGTGTCCTGGTTTTTGTCCTGTTTTGCTGTTGTGTGGTATAACATCGTGCATGGTGCATTCAAAAATTTTACTTCCAATGGCAAGAGTTTTGTGGCAACAGAAACAAAACTACGAGAAAGAGCTAGTTCCACAGCTACAGTGCTACAGGGCTGCTCCAAGAAGTAATTTTTCCTGTTCACTCTGTACGCGAACTTCATGTCTTTGCAGCCCTGTGCTGTCTGTGCTTATCCATGCGTGCATTCTTTCAGTGTGAGCAACAGCATGTTGCACATGCAACTCCTAGCCTCCACACCCCGCCACCCCCTGGACGAATGTAGTTGAGTTGTTAGACCCGCTGACAGTGATGAAAACTTTGTTGACAGGCCAAAAGTTGCTAGCAAATTGGTTGCTGGCTGCTGAGGGGTGAGGATAGTGCGACAGACAGACGTCATGCTTCAGCGAACAATCGATAAAGTTATCGTTTATCGTTGGCTCACAATTAAAGACTTATTTGGGTGTGGAATGAGTGGCAGCTACGCCATACACTCAAGCTCCGGGACACTCAAGCTCCGGGATGTGCATCACTCAATCGTAGACAAGTCTAAGCTCCATGCACCACATTCACGCACATTCACACACACACACACACACCAATACATTTACTGACCCAGTTTCTTTTTTCTTTTCAGAGCTATGATATAATTGGCATCAAGCAGACATCCCACTGGAGGACAGGACACTTCTCAGAACTCCCATCCAGGAAGGTGAGCTCCAATTACACAACTCCCCCGCAGCATTGCTGCTCCAACACCTCTTCATTAACTGGAGTTCTCTCTGCGGAAATGCCACATAAAACCAATTTGTTGCCTCCTTCCACCTGTTAGAGAGTTTTTCCTGTGGCAGGTCTGTCTGTGGGCAGATTTAAAGAAGTTTCTATCAAATTTCCTGGCCAGGAATGGGAATGGGGGGGGAATGGACTTTAATGCAAGACGGAAATGCTCAAGCGAAGAGCTCTCTCTCTCCTCTGCCAATGCATTGGCCAAAAGCTCTTTCCATTTCCGTAAAACTGCTAAATCTGAGTAGGAGAAATTTGAAAAGTGCAAAGAGAGACGACGTAAGAGAGACAGGTAGCTTAAGGTAAATAGGGAAATGGGTCAGAGAGAGAGAGAGAGAGAGAGAGAGAGAGAGGCGAGAGAGAGAATAAGAGAGAAATTTTAAAGTCCAAACACCAACAATGTGGAATCTGCTAAGCCGCTTTGGGGCGAGCCCCAAAAGCAGGCAGCAAGCAGTCAACAGTTTGTTGCCTCCTTTTCTCTAAGTCTCCTCTCAGAGTCTCTACCAGCCTGTACCGCCCCCAGTTCTTACCCCCCTCTCAAGTTCTTAGGCGAAACTTTTGGGCAAAGCGCAAAAATGTAATTAAGTCCATGTCAAAGCCAGGACACACTGATGAAAAACGTAGAGTTGTGAGGGGATAAAAGGGAAACGGGGAATGCGTACTTCAATGTCATCTCTAAAATGGAAACAAACCTTTCTCCAAATTCTACCATTAGCTAACAACTCTGTTTTTTTTTACTTCCACATCCGGATTTAATTTATGTGAAATATTAGGGAAAATCCCTATTCCATTATCACCTAAAGCGGAAGAACTCTAGGTATTTCCATCAGGTGGTAGCTCTGTGTTTGCTTTTAGCAGTAAACTCCGGCACATAATCGGATTTATGTTTTCATTGGAATTTTCTACTAAAAATAACTCTAGGAAATGTTGTTTTGCTTTCTGGTTGTGTTTTGTTCTTTCCCATTAGCATTATTCTGAAATCATTTACATTGCCCTGGCAACCCTGGCTTCCTTTGTACTACTAAATGAATTTAAATTACACGTACGTGCTCTCCAGCATGAGCTTCCTTTTTTCTCAGGATCACACACATGCAGGAATCATGAATAAATAAATTTCATGCGTAAATATAATTCAATTATAGGAATTCCCCCACATATATGTATGTACATACGTAACCTACATCCCCTACGCACACCCTACGGGAAACCTCTTTGAGGTTCCCTCTTTTCCTTTTTTCGGTTATAAATAAATTGGTAAAGCAATTTTTCGTGTGGAGGCTGCCTGTGTGTGGCGGAGTACGGCCACTTCATTGAATTTCATTGATTTTGTTTTTGATTTATTTTTACCCCGAAAAGGTTTTCCCTTTTTTGCTGTGCATGGGTAATTTTTATGGCTGCTGCCAGGAGTGCATATTAATCAAATAAATATAAAAATAAGGCTCTAGAAGCAACTTCAAAGTTAAAATCAGTCCATCTATTGCAAGTTGCCTTTAAATTTGGTCTATATATGTAAATATATTAGCAAACTCTGATATTTAATTGAAAGTAAATTGTCGCTCCTGTTGGCTCTTCTTTTTTTGGCCTGAATACCGTTTTATTCGAGTCACAGTTCTTAACCATAAATCACTCAAGCGGCAGCAGATTCAACAGGTTGTCGTCGGTAAAGTCAAGCCCATTTTTCAAGTTGGCCTTCATTCAATTAACAATTGTGTCTATATATATATTTTTTATATATATATTATATATATGTATACGTGTGTGTATGTAAGAGAGAAAGGAAATGAGACAGAAAGAGGGAGCGAATCGATGGACAAACCCAAAAATGCTTCATTGACTTCTGCCTTTTCTCTCTCTCTCTCTCTATCCCTTTCCTTTTGCGCTGCCAACTGCAATTAAAAGGCCATGAATTTCAGCTCGTTTTCTCCTCCTCTT
Organism: Drosophila obscura; assembly: GCF_018151105.1. Taxonomy (NCBI): domain Eukaryota; kingdom Metazoa; phylum Arthropoda; class Insecta; order Diptera; family Drosophilidae; genus Drosophila; species Drosophila obscura. Next base: position 6,013,731 of record NW_024542774.1, on the reverse strand, counting down.
TGATTCCGCCCCTGCTTCAACAATGTGTGGGCGTTACCAGCTGCTGCCTCTGGATCTGGCCCTCTCTCTCACCCTCTCTGTAAAGTGAGAAGCACTTAAACGAAATGGCGCTCAACAGCTGGCAATAAGCGATGTCTGTCCGTCGTTGGCTTCTGCTGGGGATTGGCGTTGGAAATATTACGTATATATATGCCATTATATTTGGTAATTTATTAATTTGCTTAAATTTCAGATATCAGATATATGAATACTTGACCTTGTCCGTCTGCTCCGTTTTTTTTGGAAGAATTTTCTGAATATATAGCCCAAAACCTCTCAGATCAGAGGAGCAAACGTTTTTAAAAGAAGTATTTGTGGGAGAAACTTTATTCCAAAAATTCGAAGCACTATATCATCTAGCTGTCATATGAAATGATTCATCTTCAAGGGTATCCAATTCTTCGAACCCCGCAGCTATCTTTTCTTTGGGTTTCATATATTCTCTGACCTCTATCCCCCTTTGATTTTCCTTTGTTTTTCCAAAGATTTCGACATATTTTGTTGTCGTTTCTATTGCCAAACAAACCCCCTTCCCCACTCATTCCTTCCCCAACTTTTCTTCTCCCTTTTTCTTTTGGCCAATAAAAATTATGAACATGTTAATGCCTGCAGCTTATTTAGCTGCCAATTAATAAATTTTCTAAAATTCCATGTCCCCCAAAATGCTTTTCGTTTTCTTTTCCATTTTCTTTGTTATTTTCCGGCCCCTCCCCTTCCGCACCATCTCTGCTCTGCTTCAAATGTGTCTCGCATATTAATGAACATTTGTTTCCCTCCCCCTCACCCAGCTGAGAAGGGAAAAGAGGTTGGGGTTCTTTGGTGTTTCCTCCACTGAAAAGGCAGAGTAGTGAAGCGGGGAGGAAAATAAAATTTATGTTCTCAGGTTAAATTCCTGGGATTCTTTCGTGTCGTTTTTCTCTGCGTTTGTTTAGTTCTGTTCATTTGTTAAATTAATTTATGTTTGCTGACTGTTAAATTTTTACAACATATTTTGCATACGAAAACGGATGGAATGGGTGCCCCGGCCCCTTATAACCCTTTTGATATATTCGGAATTTATGGTTGTGTGACAAGAACATTAGGAGGGTTGAGAAAACTGAAAAGTTGTGAAAGATTTCAATATTTCGTTAGTAGCAATTTCACTTTCAATCGGTGTATTCTGTGATGTCTTTTCCCTTTAAAAATTTAATTTTCTGCTACATTAGGTGCCACATTTTCCCCATTTGAGGTAGTCCCAGGCCCCACCACATTATCAGGAGCCTTGGGGCGGGCATTCATATGGTGGAGCCCCATAAATATTCACACAGGCAGACACACCCACATCCTAAACTTTGACCCAAATTTTCCGGAGCTCATTTGCATAGTAGTCTTAAAACAGAGTACTGACAAAATAAAAAAAAACTCCACTGCCCTTAAAGTGAATTAAATATGAAATCTACTCAAATATTTAACAGGGGACCAGGGGCCCAGTTCGCAGTCTTGTGTGTGTGTGTGAATCTCATATGTGCGGTATGACCTCCCCTAATAACACTATCCTCCCCGAAACATTTCCCAAGTGGACAATCCAACAAAACAAAGCAACGAGACAAAGAGAAATAGAGCAGGGAATCGGGTCTCTCTAATTGTTATATGTTTATCCGCAAAGCAAACTATGACCGCAGCATAAGAGAGAAATAGAGAAAGAGAGATTGAGAGGAAGACAGAGCAGAGGACCTGCCCCAAATCTAGATTCTACCCCTACTCCAGGCTACCCTTTTGGGTGTGTGTGTGTGGAGTCCCTCTAGTGCCTTTCAGGAGTTGACTTTTTGGCAATTTTTTAATGTTCTATGGTCGGGGCTCTGGCTCTTTTTGTCTCCTTCTCTGGTACCCAAAAACGTATTTCACTTCATTTTTTATGCATGTACCCCCCTAACACTACCCTCTCTTGGGGTGTGGGGCTGGGAAAAAAAGGTTTGCGTGCCAAATTATTGTGCCACTGGCCCAAAATTCTTTTATTCCGACTGCCTGCCCGCTTGGCTCATTTATTTCCTGGCCTTTTTTTTGTTGTGGAACTTTTGCTCAGGCAGCAGACATAGCGCCAAAAGTGCGTTGGACTCTGTTTCTATATGTATTTTTGTGGGAACTGCCATGAAATATATCGATTTTTGGTGGTTACATATGACCAACGGGACGTATCAGCAATTTTCCAACTAATATGTGGAGTTAAGAGGACTAAAATCCATTTAAATTTTAAGGTACAAATATTTATTATAATTAATTAGTAATTTATATTGAATATTGAACGCGTTTGAATCTATTTGGGGGCATTTTTAAATTTTTGTTGTGGGCCTTTAAATCGTATCATCATTTATTTTCCACGTTAAATTTGTATATTCTAAGTTCCTGTTAAGGTTTAAACTTTAAAGTTACATTGCCTTAGGGGTAGCCCTCCTCTCGCATTTCTTGTCTTTTCTTTGGAATTTTATAACATTTTCAGGTTTGGGTTTTTCCCTGCTCATTCCATTTCCTCCCCTCCCTGTTTTAAAGTATTTTGCCAACCATAAAGTGCTTAAGTTTAAAGGGTTTCAACATCTTCTATATCATCTGAAGCTTAAGCGGAAGTTCACACACACACACGCACACACTCTCTTAAAAAAACTCTCTGATTCTCTTTCTCTGACTGTCTCTCTCTCCTTCTGTAATGTTCTAGTCTCTCCCTTTTCCACCACTTTATTTTAGCCATAACATGGGGCACAATAAAAACGAGTTAGGGATCTCTAAACCATTTGAAACATTTAGTGCACCGCAGCGCGAGACTCGCCAAAAAAAAAAAAAAAAGGGAAGTAAAGTAAAGGAGGATGAACAATATAAACGGGGAAACTGCATATAAAGATAAAATATTTCATTTGCTAGTCCGCTGCGTCCCCTCGTTCTTTACTAGATGTATCTCTCCTGCCCAACCCTCCTCGCCTTCTCTGACATTTGTGGACTTAATGCAATTGTCGCATTATTTCCTTTACTTCTATGGCAAAACACTTGGCGAAACACTCCACGAAATGATATATACGCAGAGACAGGCACAGCTTTGATTGGATATAATATATATGTATATGTTCATATGTATTTATTTGTATGTATAAACGGCTAGCATGAAGGCTAGTTTCGCAGACCGAATCTCACGATACTCTGGCAGAGAAAAGCAGTCACAGCAAACGAATCCATTTAGAAGTTTATATGTAAGAAAGTTACTAGTTTATGGTGGTCTCTATTGTTGATATATCTTTTAAATTGGACTGTTTGCATCTGATTTGTTTATAGAGATGAGATATGATTTCACTTTTAGTTGAATTTTTAACTGAAATATTCCTCGCAAAAATACTTGATTTCCAACAGCTGTACGTTCTGTACCATATACAGACTGTTTCGGGGGTGTCTATTTTCGAATATGGCAGATATCTGGAATGGCTCGCAGAGACAATAATTTCCCTATCGTTTATCCTTTCCCAAAAAGCATTTGATTGTTTTGTGGCAAATATCTAACCCAAAACCATAATACCCTCTGCCATTAAAGGGTATTAAAATACCATATATATATATATATTTTTTTTTTTTAAATACCTCACTTGTGTTGGGCTCTTTTTTGTTGTTGTTATATTTTGGTTTTTATTTTGCCGCATGGCGTCTCGTCTGGCGTCTGCCACGGCGTCTGCAATTGCGAGGAGTCTGTGTGCTCCTCTCTCTGTCTCTCTCTCTCTCTTTCTGTGGGAATGTGCCACATGCCCCATGCCTCGCGGTTCTTGGTTATTAAGCCATTTTCCTCTCTGCCACTCGTCTTCTTTTTCTGTGGCAAATCAAGCAAAGTGTTGGCCAAAAAAAAAATATATATATACATATATAAATTAAATAAAAATTCCTGGCCAGCGTAAAGTCTGAAACACATGTGCGCAAAGTTTTTCATTTTCCCAGCCCACAATTTTTGGGTTCTGCACTTTATTTGCAGAGTTTTCACTCGGGATTGGAGTTGGGGTTGTTTTCTTTTAATGAGTGGAGTTTTTGCTGAGAACTGGGCTTAAAGGGCGCTTATTGTATTAAATTTAAGGGCTTAAGAATTAATTTCTGAATAGAGTTGTGGAAGTGTTTTTTTTTCTAAGAGTTTTTCTGGGCTTTCTATGGATTATCCCTTGGCAATTGAATGCATTCCATTAGATAAATGTAGATTCAGTGTGTGTTCAAGCAACTTTTATTGCTATAAAAAACTCTGAACTAGAAGCTGACAGTCTCACGACAAACTACCACAAAAGTAATGGCACAAACTGAGTGTCCTACAAAACTAGATAGGGAATAGGGACTGAATTTATAGCTACTCTAAGGGACAGACAGACTGAGGATGCATCTCTAGCTTTGGGTCAAAATCAAGATACACCCTGCAAGAACAAATATTTTGGAACTGCCAAACGAAAAACAATTGCATTAATTATGGATGTCGACAAATCACGCCACGCAGACAAAGTCTATGAAGGGGTTTTGGGCAAAATCCATTGCAAACGTTGAAAAGTTGCTGCCAAAAAGGGAAAGGAGAGGGGTTGGGAGCTGCCAATGCCACTGCACTGTGGTGACAAAAACAATTCATCTTTGAAGGCAGCTCTGCCCCCTTACCCATCCCAAGCGAGGAGACAATTTGTGCGTGCAAACTCTGGGAATTCTCTCTGTTCTCCTGTGCAGTTTTTTTTCTTCTTTTTTTTCTTCGTTTTTGCTTCGTTTTGTATTGTGTTTGCCTATCCAATAACAGACCCCAGATCCACAGACCATGCCCCAGACCATGCCGTGATGAGGAGCAAATGCTAATCTTGATAAAAATAAACGCACTCGGGCACGTTGCTCAAGAAGTGGATGGTGGGCAAAGCGGGAGGAGGAGGAGGAGGGGGAGGGACCCAAGTGCGAGACGGCATCTCACGTTTTTCGTCGCATTTTCAATTTGCTTGGCATTTGCCTGCCGTTTTTCCTGCCTGGTTTTTCCACAGTTGTAGCGCTATGTCTGGTTCTGGTTCTGCTTCTGGCTCTGGTTCCCTCGTTCTGGCCATTGTCAGTCAGAGTGTTACACTAGCCCCCCCTGCAGCCACTCCTCGACTAAGTGAATATTAATATTGACTTTGTGTGCTCTTCGCATAGTTCACAAAAGTTTTTCACCTTTGATTGCTTGACTTGACTTGGGCATGGGACAAGACTGGGGGGGGATTGCTGCTGCTGCTGCTGATGCTGAACCCTGACCTCGCCACGACTTTCCCCCCCATTTGTGGCCTTTAAAGTCAATGGCATGCTCAACGGTTCGCTTTTTCCGGAGAAAATTTATGTGGAAACTTTATGCGTGGCACTGGAGGGGAAGGTCCTTTTCCATAGAGATATCCCCTCGTGCTCTTTTCTATTATCAGCATTTGTTGCTCCTCTCCCCGCCACTCTTCTGTCTCTCCCGTCTCTTCGTCTGACATTATTTTTCCATTTTTATGGCATTTAACTTCAAATGAGGAACGTGGGATAAGGACTCGCACTCGTTTCGGGTGTCACACTCCTTGAGCTTGATTTTGCTCTTGCTATTCCACGTAGAACAAAAATCAGAAGTCTGGGGACTTACCTGCAAGGAGAAAGCAAAAAAGAAAAGCTCAAACAATGTCAATATAATTAAATGAAGCTTATAAAAACTGAAGTGGAAGGAGGAGCCCAGAGACCATGGCAGTGGGAGACCTGATGCTGCTGTCTGGGGGGAATCTGGGTGTGTATGTATGTGTGTGTATGTTGATTGGATTTTTTGGTTTAGCTTCAGTCATAAAGCGAATGAATATGATGGCAAGGGAGAGAAAAGCACGAAGAGGAAGCAGGAAATAGGAGCGAAATATGCCCAAATGAAATGAGGAAGTTCCAAAGAAATCCAATATTAAAATAGGCTTAAAGCTGTAATCTTATTAAAGATTTTCTTAAGAACTTGAGCAAGATGAAGCTAGACGAAGATAGATCTTGTGGGGAATATCAAGAGATATTGTGAGAAAGTTGAAGATATTGAGATTCTTACAGCCATGAAAACTTCTGTCAAATTTATTCTGATCTATGAAAAGGCCAAAGTCCAAGCTCAAAGCTCTATTTAAGGGTCGATAAATGACACTCTTCAATAATTCTGTCTTTGATAGTGCTACCAATCACCGATCCTACCCACATCACCTCTTTTGATGCCATTTAAAGTTTTGCTTTCATTGAATTAACCCATTAAGCGCAGCCACTCCCACTCCCCACACTACACACCACCTCTTTATGAGTGAAAGAGAGCATCCAAAAGTGCAAGCAACAACTTTTAACTTGTTGGCCTTTGGCATAGGACCGCCCAGACCTAGAACCACACTACATCCCACCCCATGGCCCAACAATCAACTGGCTTCAATCTGCACTCCCCACCCACCAGCCACTCACCACTCTTTGGGTTGCAAGTTTGCTTTCAAAATATTTGCCACAATGAAATCATATTTGTGTGTGTGTGTGTGAGTGTGTATGTTCCACAACCCGCACCACCCCCTCCCCGCGCCGTTCCACTTATAGGCCTCTCTCTACCGTTTCGGTCACAGCCGACAAACAATTTGGTGGAAGACGCGGCAGCGGCTGTCGGTGGGCTGGGGGTGCAAAAAACGAACCAAAGTTGAGTTTGCTTTCCGTGCGAAAGTTTATTAAAAACTTTCCTTTTGCCTTTTGCACAAACAAACACAAACACACACATACAGAGCCATATATCCTTTAGTGGGTGCAAAAATAAAGCATAAAACTCTTTGCGGATACCCTTGAAGATGGATCGAACAATAAAATATAATATATTCCGATCCAAGGTCATTGATCTATCGATGATGGCTTAAGAAATGAGAGAAAATAGAGGGACCAACTGTATCTTAATCAAAATCTCTATATTCCCGTGGCATAAAAGGGTATCAAAGAGAGAGAGAGAGAACTGCCTTGTGAAACTTAATAATTCACACCGGAGTGAATTTTTCACAATTTTCACTTTTTTTTTCTACTTTGCCAAAAGAGAAGCAGCAAAGGGGCAGAGAGAAAAAGCAAGAGCGAGGGAGGATCCTTTTTTTTAACAATTTTATTCAAACGTAAAATTTGAACCACAATCACAACCTGAATGAAAGAGAGGGGTACAGCAGGAGAGAGAGAGATGGTAGCGATGGAGTGCCTTTCTCTGTGTGAGCTTTCAACTTTTGTTGACATTATGAAACCTCTAAAGTTAGCGTTTTGCTCTTTATTATTTGTTTTACAGCTAGTTAAGGCCATTGTTCAGTGGCCACAGACACACACACACACAAAGGCATGTTTGAAGAGAGGCGGGGCAGCAATCGAGGGTAGATTAGGGGACTTCTTGTGGCACCCCCATTGTTTGTGTGCTTTTGTATGCAAATCAGTAGTCCAACAGCCACCGAAGAGACAAACAGAATTGAATGGTGCAGACACACACAAACCCATGCCCCATGCCACATGCCACATGCCAAACTCCACAAGTAATCAGTTAATTACTTAATTGAGTATTTACCTCTGGCTAAATACATATTTAAGTGATTCAAGTAAATCCAAATGCGAGTCAAAAGTTCAAAAAACTGTGTGCAGGAGAATTTTCCCTTATTTGCATTCAAATTTTTGGAATAGGCTTCGGTTTTTTTTTGGCTTCATGAATATGCATTTTAAATTCTATTCGAGAAAGCCTCTGCCTTCAACTTCTATTGGGTGGGCACTGCGGACAGAGCTCATCATGGCCATAACTATTAGGCGGTCTGGATGGACTGCATTATGCAAAACTTATAAACCATAAAATGCAGCAGACTGGGCCTAGATGCCACCCCTCGACTCCGGTCCGCTGCGCACCGCCGACTGGCTGGCAACTCAGCAACTTTCAAAATGCAAAGTTGTCAGCATACAAAATCCAAATAAAAAAAAAGAAAAAGAAGAAAACGAAGAAGTTATCCCGACCTAAACTGAACCGACATTCTCGCTTTTCCTTCTGTGGCTCCAGTTCTCTCTACACTTCTCGACAGGCTCCAATTCTCGCACACTCTCTCACTCTCTCTTTAGTTCTCTTCTCAGTTTTCTGGCTCTGTCTGCGTCTCGACTTTTATGAAATATTAGCCACCAACTTATGCACATAAATCTTGGCAATGTCGTAGCGGCGAGGCCAATGTCTCTACCTCTACCTCTACGCCTCTCCTTGCCAGCCTTTATTTGCCGCAAAAGTTTTTTTTACCAAATTCAACAATGAAGACCCGAAAAAAAAGGTGTGAAAAGTGCGAGCGGTTGTCGGTTGTCGAGTCTGTTAAATATCTAGATAATATCCCGCTGGAGCACACCGGAGTATCTTCATTAAAATATACGTTAATTTTCAAGAGAATGCAAAAACTATTGTGTGTGTTAGAGAGAAGAGTATGAAAGTTTTTAAGAGTTTGAAAATTGCAGTATAATTAAAGTCACTAACCACAGCGCCCTTTGTGCGTTTCCCTTTCATTGCAGAAACCCCCTAAGTAGCCAAGATGTGCAATAATTGGTGGTAACTCCGCACTCGCCGCACACAGGACAGCAAATAATTATTGAACCCACGAACCGGAAGCAGCAGCAGCAGCATCTGATAGCAGCCGCACACAAAATGGCTGGCCACACACAAACCACCGCAGCAACAGCAACCGCAGCAACCACAGCAACACGAAGGAGTAGACCCTGGCTGAGTGGAATTCCTGGGCCGCTTGGGCTGCTACTTGTTGTAGTGCTGGTCCTGCCACAACCCATACGGGCCTTCTGCCCCTCCAAATGCCAGTGTTTGGGCGGTGAGGCCAATAGCAGGGCCTTGTGCGTGGATGCCGCCCTCGAGGATGTGCCCATCCAGCTGAATCCCGAGACAAAGTATATCAATCTGACGCTGAATCGGATACGCAACCTTGAGTTCTCGCTGCCGTTCTACATGAAGCTGGAGATACTCGATCTATCGCAGAACATAATCGAGACGCTGGGCTCCAAGAATTTTGAATACCAATCGGAGCTGCGAACGCTTAACCTCAGCAGCAATCTTGTGAGCTCCCTGCACAAGCACGCCTTCAAGGGATTGACCAATCTGCTGTTGCTCGACCTCAGCTACAACCGCATCGAGACGGTGCATCCGACAGCCCTCAGCGATCTGGCGTCTCTGGTGGAGCTGGATCTCACCAACAATAATATTGTGAGTCTCGAGGATAACTGCTTCAAGGGCATGTCCACGCTGGAGGTGCTTGTGTTTCGCAACAATCGCCTGCTTGATGTGCCGGCCAGCAATCTGTGGCATCTGCATGCCCTCAAGAGCCTGGACATGTCCGACAATCTGGTGGAGTTTGTGCGCAATGACAGCTTTGAAGGGCTGAAGGAGCTGCTGGCCCTCAGTCTCAGGGGGAATGTGATGAGCGAGCTGGATGCGAGCGCCTTCGAGGGACTCATCTCGCTCAAGCATTTGGATCTGGCCGATAATAATCTCACGGTGAGTGAACTTTATACATGCCACACAAAACATGCCACAAACGCTGTGGGCGGGGGATGAGGCAGTTCTATCGCTTGCCTCATAAATTTAGACACTCTGTCAGGACCAAATCCTGTGACCAACACTTTGCCAAAGCGGATTTAATGTGGGGTATGGGGAAATCCTCCTCCTCTTTCGCTTAAGTTTGCCCTTCGTGGGGTTTTGCTGCATTTTGCATACGCACAATTAATAACCATAACTTGTTGTTGCCTGCCCATACACACACACACACACACCCTTTCGCAGAGAGTCCTTTCTGGCCCTATAGCCATGTCCTTTCCTGCTATTTATGCATGCAAACATGTCCAGCACGGTGCCAGTGCCGGGCCTCATTTCTGCTCCATGCCTCTTCTTTGCTTAGGCCCTCGGCCTCCGGATTTTCTGTTAAATGTTGCCTCTTCTTTGAAGCTGCCTTTCTCCTCCTTCTAGCTGTGTCTCTGCAAGAGTTATGCATGTATATCCTTGCCACGGGGCAAACTTAAAGCTGCTTCAATCAATCTAACAGGCAGACAATTTTCTATATGAGCTGGAAAACCATCTGAAAAGTTCTGCCTTTAAGAAGTTCACATAAATCAAAAGGAAATTTCAAAGAAAACCTTAATTCGTTTGGCTGATGGCAGCTCCTTAAAAGGCCAGCTGAAGCTGGTTTCTAATTCTAGGCTCAAATTAAAGACCACTGAACGTGTTACCAATAAAATTTTGATCCCATACCCGCACTTAATCAAAGTCAAAGCTCATTGAAAACCCAAGGCGGATTTTCTGGCGTGGCATTCGTCTTAAAGTTGGCACAAACCAAATCATTAGGGCCATATTAGGTTACCGGGCTGGACTTTCTAGGATTTGCAGTTGAGTTTTGTAAATCCTTTGCTCAAAGACGAAATGCCATGAAATGTCCAGCAGAGACAGACGGAGAGATGGTAAAGGGGAACGTAGACTGGCAAGAAATGCGTCGTTTTGCGCAATCACAGACTGTGTATACGGCCAGGATGTAGTTGCAACAGCGTAGCAACAGCAGCAGCAGCAACAACAGCCTCGTTCACGTTCATGTCCTGTTTTTGCAAACTGATGGATGCAATCCCTGGCCATATCCTCTGCCCCTCTCTTCACTGACGTGAGTATCCTAGTTATGGTCGTTAGAAGGGGATAGGAGTGGTCGTAGGAGTGTAGTCCTGTGTGTAGTCCTGCTGCTTACTGTCTGGATCCTAAGCAGGTGCAACAGCAGAAACAGGACCAGTAACCAGGAGCAGCCGCGCGTAGTCAACGTAGCTGGAATTTATGGCGCTCGGAATCAGTTCGAAACTACTTAAAATACCTTTTGGCATTTTGTAGCTGAAAGATGGTATGGTTATGCCCTGCCCACGGCCGGCCCCCATCTCCATATCCTTGAGGAAAAGAGGACTCCTCTGCTGGATACTCCGGTTAGAGCTCTTTGGCAAACCCGTTTCGGTATTCTCAAATAGCATTCTTTTTCCTATTGGACAGATTGTTGTTTTATTATGCACATGGTTACCCACTACCCACTCTCCCACCCTCTACTTCAGTGAGCTCCTTCTGCTACACCTCCTCTGAAGTTCCGTTGGCATGCGGCTAGTGCATGAAATTGTTGTCTGCATCTGCATAGTTTTCTTCTGGCCAACGTGGCAAGGGATTCAGGGATTCTGGGCGGCAACACGATACCTATGCTGCAATGGCATTATGTCTGCGTCTGCAACCACACACAGGGCAAACGGGAGGCATGCGGGAGGCATGAATATGATTTATGAAGTGCTGGCTTGAATTTACAGCAACTTCAATCGAAGGTATTTTCATCAAAAATTATATGTTTCCTTTATTTTTCTATCGATACATTAGTTTATATTTAACCAATTAACAATGGGTTTAAATTGGGCTTACAATAATGACACCGTAACGGAAATCGTAGTGGGAAACATTTATTCAATGATTTCTATCGATTATAAATCGTTACAACCTTTTCTCTGTTGATATTCCCAATAAAATCATCAAGCAATCAACTTTATTGCATACACCCCGTTTAATTCAACTCGATTTTACATTTTAGAGAGTAGGAAAAACTCTGAATAAATATCAAAAGTAACTAATTCGCACAATTGACTGATTATTTCGTTGAGTTTTCGTTGAACACATGCTTCAAACAATTGCTGCAACATTATTTATGCACAATTTTGCATTTTCCATAATTCAACACAAATATTTACTCTCCACATGGGAGTGGCAGGGCTAGAGAGTGTAATATGCGTATGCTTTAAATTTCCATCAAAGTGCACAAATGCATATATGTACATACATACATGCATATGTATAAATGTAGACATTAGGGCACTCAACTTTTGGATCAAAAATAATTGCTAAAATACGAATAGTAGTTGTTGCAAAATTCATATGCGGGGAAAGGAAAGTTTTTATAGAAAGCAATTTACTGTTTTTACTGTGCATCTGCATATTAGTTATTTATTTACTTGCAGTTTATATACCTACCTCTTTTTTTTTTGACTATAGTTTTATGTTTCATGTTGTTGCATTAATTTTGCGTATCGTTGCACAACAGCAAAATCATTTTACTGGTAAATTTATTACATATATTTGTTGCAGGATTCTCTTAGAGCTGCTGAGATTTTTGCCATGTGGCATTGATGTCCATCAAATGGATGAAGAGTAGGATTGCAACTGGTACAGTGTTTAATCAACGAATAGTGCCTGAGGATTACCTTTTTCTAGCATAGGAAACTTCCTTGAACGATATATGTGATTTATTCCCTTTAAACACGAGTAAATTTTCACTCATTCAATAGATTTCATTCATTTCCATTCAGAAATCTCTTTAAAGATATTTATTTCCCAGCAATTAGCTTTAATTTTCACATTTTTCACACTCTTTCTTTCGTTTGTTTTCTCGTAATTCAGCCATTCCGAAAGCAGAGAGAGAAAATTGAGGGTTGGCCATAAAAATGGAAATTAATGCGAAAAATCAAAGTCAATATAATTTTCACTTTCGTCGGTGGCACTTGGACTTGTGGGTGCCTCCCTGAACTCTTCTACTTACTGCCCCAACCGCCACCCACCCATAAGTTTTTTTTCACGGTGCGCTGCCTTCAGTAGAGGAAAATAGGGGGAAAACGAAAAAAACGGACAAGGGGCAAAAGGCTTTTAATTAGTCGTCGCTTTTCCTTTGAGTGCAGCACAAACATCAACATAGGGAAAAAGAGAGAAAGAGTATGAAAGGAAAAGGGAAAGTGAAAATGAAGGGAAATTGTGGGGGTGCAGGGAAAAATGTGTTGCCATTTGGTTAAACAATTGCCCCGCTTGGCCTACATCGCGTATGGGTAATGCCTTTTAATTTTCAACCATTTTCATTGCCTTATGAGAGACCTTTGTTGGCCAACGCAGCATTTGAATTCATTTGCCACACACACACGCACACACTTTTGGGGCAGCACTCTTTGCCCCAACTCTGCTTCCCGACTCGACCGTCTCTGTGTTATTCCCCTTCCCCATGATGTTCATTACGTTATCGCGTAGTGTATTCGTGTCCGGACGCCGGGCACGTAGCTTCCGACACGCCAACAGAGAGAGAAAGAGAGAGGGATAGGGAGAGTGATAGGGGTGGAGCTGAGGGCAGCAAGCAGAGGAAAGGTTGAACCCAACTCGGTTGGCCAAAATTACAGCCAAAAGCTTTTGCACCCCTTCCGCTCCACCAGAGGGGAACCTTTTCTTTTATGCATGCCACACTCGAAGCTGTCTTAGTTGTTGTAACAAATTCGTTGCAAGATTGATTTTATTGCCTGCCCTAAAAAAAAAACGCGAGACGAATTTGTTGGTCAAAAAGAAAAAAACGGAAAACAGCGAGTGATTGGTAAGCGGGCTGGGGGAGGGTCCGCAATCTGGCAAATATGGTGGCTGGGGGTAAGTACATGACGTACGTTTCCGTTTCCGCTGCAGTCGCTTAAGCAACGCTTTCGTATTGATTGTCTGCTTGTTATACCCTGGCGAAGGGTATTACGAGTGTTTGTAGGTTTTGTAAGTTTTTTTATGCCTGGTGTATTTAAGAAATAACCATTACAAAATTATGTCGATATGAAACAGTTTCCATAGAACAAAATGTTTGAAAATATTACCCAACGAGCTGTAGAACCTTGTGTTTCAATTACTATTACATCAAATCATTCAACAGCTTAAGGGTATCAAATATTTCAGCTCTTCAATCAAGCACTCTCCTCTCTTGCTTTTCGTTGTTACTGTACTCTTTGCTCTCTTGTTTTTTGGATGGACTCTAAACCATCTGTAAAGTGCAGAACCACAAAACGTTTTTAGAGCGGAGTGGCCGGCATTAATATTTGATGGACCCTTCTCCAAAACGAAGAAGTTTCCTTTTCATTTTTGAACTCTTTTTTGTTTTGTTTTGTTTAAATGCTCTCTAAATAAAACACTCGCTCTGTTCTCTATCTCTATTTTTTATTTTTCATTGCAGATGGTGCCCACCCAGCAGCTGGCGAAACTTTCGAATCTCACCTATTTGAACCTGGGAGGCAATCGCTTTGCCCAACTGCCCGCCGTTGCATTCCTCAACCTGTTTCATTTACGCGAATTGCACTTGAGCCGCCTCGACTATTTGCAGCGCATCGATTCGAGGTAAGTTCTACAAAAAAGTTTACCCTGACCAGGGCTCTTAAAAAGAGTCAATAGGACCGACCATAGAACAACACAATTGAAAGTGGGTCAGCGGAAAATGAAACTATTTGTTTTCGTCCAGAGTAGCCATAAACAAGACCAGCGAAAAAAAGTTTAGAAGAGCGTTTGTTCAACACTTGCGATTGTTTTGGGGGTTGCATTACAAATTTAAGATGTTTTTTGGGGGCATGGAAAACTCAGTTTAAAAAGGAACAGCAGGTGATTCGGACATGCAAAAGGATTAAGTTTGCCTAATACAATCCGTAAGCCTTTAAGCACTCAAACACGAAATAATAAAAGGCGAAATTAAAATTTAATTTTAATTTTAAGCAGCTCTTATGTTGATCGATTTACTCAAAATAAATGGCATATTCATGCTGTTCATCATTATTCAATTGGATTTCTAAAGCCTTATTGTTCCTCGCAAACGACTTGTTAATCATTAAAGCTTATAGTAGCCACAAATGTGTGCAAAATTTCAGCAAACTTCAATTCAAAGCAATTGGAAATTGCTCGGTAAAATACTCTTTAGAATTGAGGGTCTAATCAGGGAGTGGAAATTCACTTTCACACACATGAACGTGACCTCCACACCCCCCACACACACACCACACATACACACTGAGAACTTGCCTCAGATGCAGAACAAGGACAACAACAAGTCATTATAGCTGAATGCAATCAATCATGGCTAATACGCTTTTGGTAATAAGATGCCACCACACACAGCACACACAGCAGACAGCCAGCACACACAGCAGCCAGACACGTCAGAGCGGGGGGGAGTAGAGTTGGGTGGCTGTTGGGGGAAAATGCTTGAACTCCATTCGAGCATATGTTAATTCAATAATTCCAGGCAATTTTCATATCAAATCATTCAACGATTCCTTCACACCTCCACCTTCTTGTGGCCCTTCTTGTGGCATGTCAATCAGCCAGCACCAGCACGAACAACAGTGGCACTGGCAGAGGCAGGCAGCATCGAGACTGCCACGCCTACTGTGCGACATGCCGCTTTACAATGACATTAACATGGCTTACATGACACATGAGGGAAAGGGAAAGCACGAGTGTATAAAACAGAGAGAAAGAGACAGAGAGAGACAAGAAAGTGCCGTCTATATTCGTATGCCATTTAAATCATTTTAATTTGAAAATTTCGTTTGATTTTCTTGGAACAAGTTTGTCTAAAGCAAATCCCAGACACACACACACACACACACACAAAAATACACTGCTTGTATCTGCACACCCACACATTAAACAACCAACAACCCTCTCTGTTACCCTGCCTTTGTAATTGCTTTTGCCTTTTGTTTGGCTTTTGTTTGGTCTCTGTCTCAGAATTGTGTAAACTTTTGCGTCCCATGCTCATCCTTGCTCCACATTGTTGCCGCCAGACTGTTGAAATTGTTGCTCAATCTAGGCAGTCATTTACATATGTAAGGACACACAGATACTGCACACACACACACGCGCACATGAGCCTGCATTTCTGTTTTGAGTGATTTGCAAACTAAATTCTGTGTATTTTTGTCCTCCAACGAAATTGTCTAAATGGAACTCAAATCTGTTGGATTTTTCCGCTTTATGCTAATTTTGGGTGGCAATTTCGAATTTGTACCCTCTGGAAGAGAAATTTCATAAAGAGATATTCCTGTTCACAATTTTATTGCATATTTTTGGGTGTTTCAAAATACGTAACTTTATGGCTACAAATAATGCAGCTTTTTGTAGTTTGTAGTGGGAAGTAATACAGCATTATATCGAGAACAAATGCCAGCGCTTTAATGCACAACTTTCCTGCAGGAAAATCTGTTTTTTAGCAGGAAATATATTTGTACATATTTTTATCTTTTCCATTTGTGGGGGAAAACTTTATGGTCTGACTGCGACAAAATGGAGAAGTTCATGGCAGCACTTGATGGGAAATTCATTTGCCAAAAGCAACACAACAAAATGGACACCATTTAGCTTTGATATTCAAGACATAAGGTACCCTGGAAAATGGCTACATGCTAAAGTATTTCTTTCATTTGAATTCCTTTAAATAGTCTCTTTAGAGGGTACTAAAACTGAAAGTATGGAAAAATAAAAGGGGTTGCCAAACAAATTGTTACCTTGTTACGAACACAAGGTCCATACTCTCCCCTCCCATTACTCACCCCGTATCATCCCCTTTAACGGAAATAGCAAAACACTTTAAAGTTGAGATTTAGAGAGGGAGAAGAACCCCCCCACCAACAGACAGAGAGTTCGAGGGAGAGGGAGACAGCAAGAAGAACCCCCAAAGAGAGAGACATGTAAATATTTATGCAAATGCGTTAATGGAAATCTGAAAGGTGGAATGGTTTCAGTGGGTTCCAAGAGGAGAAAAAGGAGGAGGAGTACGAGGAGTAGAAGCGAAGGGTACTCGCATGTACGCGCGATGAGGACACGTTGATAGTCATACGTTTATGGGGCGCAAGGATAAATTTCCCTCAGACACACACATGTGCTCCTGCCACCAGTGGCTGCTCATTATGAAATCCTTACACCTAAACAATCAGCGCGAGTCCATTGCAAAATTCATTAGGCAGCAGCACGTTGTCATCTGCCACTCGCCCCCACCAACCACCCTGTGGGTGTGGTAAACAAACAACCCTTCACCGCAACAGCGAAGGGAACAGGGAGCCCATGGATATGGTATTATTCCGATTTTTGGAGTGAAAAAGGAGGTGTCATATCAAAGGGAATATCAAGTGAACATGACTTAATGGCGGAAAGTCATTCCGGCAAAAGGATTCCCCCATGGCCAACGCATGGGCCATGGCTCCGACCTCTGCCTGTACCACCGATCCTTCCTCACATGTGGTACGTGTAGGTGTTGCCCGGTTTATTTGGTTGCGGATTTACAAAATTGAAACTAATTGTTTGAAAATTTATGCACAACGGAAGGACACAACTGGAGAGAGGCAGAGAGACAGAGAGCGAAAGTGAGGCATGTGTGACATCATTTGTTTTGTGGCTGCTTTTTGGGGTTGACTTGGCCCTGAATTATAATGGAGCCCAGAGATCCCACAACAGCGTGGAGGCGGGAGGCGAGAGGCGAAAGGCTGGAGCCATGGCGCGTTCCGGCACTGAATGAGAGTTGAATGCGACAATTGAGAATTGAATTCATGCCTAATGGACTGTGTGTGTGTGTGTGCTCCGGTAATGGGTGGAATATGAAGTGTTTGAAGGGTTTATATTTGAAGAAAAACAACATGATGATTGGACTAGTATGAACTCAAGCCAGTTTATGCAGTTTTTTTTCCCACGTCAATCCACACATCATGCCAGTAAGCCGTTCAAGGAAAAGGTAAGCCCCTGTACCATTGCTCTGGTAATTTACATTCATCTCAAGGATTCACTTAAATGAGAATGAAAAGAAATATAACGCGAGACCTAATTAGGAGGCAACAGGGTCCCACCATTCATATAATTCCACCACGGCTTTGGCTTATCCTTGGATTCTTTGCTGCTCCTGCTGCAGTGGCTGCTGCCTCAAGGTACGGCTTTACTTAAATTCCACTCTCATTAACTCTACTACTACCTCCTACGAGGTACGTCTCCCACCTACCCAGGGTCTTACTTCTAGGCAAATTCAAGTGCATTGCAGGAAGGTGGACTCTGTATACATGCATATGCATAAATAGACAGATTAAGACCTGCACCATGCAGCAGTGCCTGTTGCGTAGCTCCTTCTGGTAAATACGCCTAATGGCTACTCCACCACTCAGGCAGGACCCTTCCTTCCCTTCCCCAAAGTCATGTATTCCTGCTCCTGCTGCTGCTCTGCTTGAAATATTTCCCAGCTCATAATTTATGGAAAAATATGGCAACAGTCGACACTGTTGTTGATGAGAAGGGGGGACAGGGCCAGAGCCAGGGCCAACTTGTTTATGTTTTCCTGTTTCCGTAATTTCTTCCTGCTTACGTTTATTTATATTTTGTTTCGTGCTGCCTGCATTGTTTATACCCTTTTGTAGAAGGGATTGAAATGCAGCGAAAGAAACCTTATAAAGTCACAACTCGATGAGTGCCATAGAAATAGGTATAATTTAAAAGGAAAAAAAACCAAATCCATTTAAGCTCACAAATGTGGCTTCAGGCTATAAATAATCCAAATCGGAATCATAGAGTAGTACTATGGAAATTATTCAGCTGTAAGGGTATCCAACGGTTTTTCATCCGAACATTACGCTTCTTTTGTTATTTTTCCAAGGCACCTCGCATATTCTCGCTTGGAATATTCTGCATTGCAGCTGAAAAATAAGCACAAATAATGCCAAGAAAGGGTTCCACAGGGTTTGATGGGCTCCTAAGGTCTTCTAACCTTTTGACTCTGGGCTCTTTGTTTAATGTGAATTAAACTGTTGTTTATTAAAACTCCAGCAACGCTTTTGTTGTCTCATTAAGCAGACACACTTTCTTGTCAACATTTTCATTTAATTAGAGCAGAAAAAAAAACACACACAATGGCGAAAAACTTTGCACTGGTCTCCCTCCTGTGAATGGCAGTCATTGACTCCGTGGAGAGTCTCAGCCGGCATTCAATGGCTGTGTACTCTCCCGCAGCCATTGAATGCGAGGGGCCAAGAGCCATTATACTATCCTGGTTATGTGACAGAAAGGATGTCATATGTACGTATGTATATATAATTAGCTCGCCACGCCATACATAATTTGTAGTTGTGTTTATGTCAACATAATTAGCTACAAATAAAAAATGGTTAAATCGTACAAAAAAATAAGCAAGAAAATTGCCAGCATTAACAGCCAGAGATACACTTGAAAGAGCAGTACAAAAAGTTTTTAAATTATTAAATTTACAATTGAAATAAAATCCCATTTTCCGTAGTTTTAACGGAAGGAAAAACGTTGTACTAATTCCATTGAAAAGCTATAATTTTCTTCAAGTATTTCTCATGCAATTTTCAATCGATTTTCCATGATCTTTCCTTTCATAACATTTGCCATATTTCCCTATTGCCTCCTCTGTTGTTATTTGTCCATGTTTAATCTATAATTATGTGAAATTAAATGGGCGAAAGGGAAATGGCTCGCCAGGAAAACTTACGTACATTTCTATGCATTCTCCTAGTCGTAGGTCTCGTGGTAACGCCCACCCGACTACCGTATAGTTGTAAAATGAATGGTTTAATGGGGCGTATGCGTAATTTTAAAACGTTTAAAATATCATTAACAAATTGTAGAGGCCACAACACTTGATAATTTGTCGATTGCCGGCCAATCCGACATGGAGAGTTCCGGAGTTCCGGTCCTCCAGAGGTTGAGTATTAGGCCAGGAGCACATTGAACTCCGGCACCAGAGTCCATTGTAGAGCTTAAACACCCAGCCCGGACCCAGAGGAATTCAACTCAATTCCAGCACCAGACTTTATTTCAGAAGTAAAGCCTAGTTCTACAGCCCAGTTTAAGAGGTAAATCCCATCAAATCAGAGCTGAGTGGAGACTGGGAATCAGTTAACCCATCCGCATAGAGGATATCCCATCATATTTTGTTGTGGTTAAAATGTCAATAAAATGAATAGAGAGCGCAGTATAGAGGAAGAGACGAGCAGCGGTTTATAGCGGAGGATGGGAGGTAGGAGACTGCGAGGATTCAGACAGGATTGACTGGCATTCAAAACTATATCAAATAGCGACTGACAAACTGTTTGACAGTCTGACTGATTGACTGTCCAAGCAGCCAGACATTCAGACAGCACAACCATCCATCTATCCATCCATCCATCCATCCATCCAACCATCTTGTTGATGATGTGAGTGAACTCTGATGGTTTCTGGAGTCCTGCAAAATCGTGACTCTGCCACCCAACAGAAGAGAGAGTGCATACGGACAGCAAACATTTCAATCGGATTTCGAGCAATTCCAATTCAGATTCACCCACAGAGTCGGTGGAATAAGCAAAGGGGGGGAGTGAACAATTTGCATATGAGTAGCCCCCCTCCATCGAGCAGGCCAAAAAAACCAGCCAAACTAAAAAAGAACGATACCGAATCAGGCAAACATTTATGCCTCACACACACACACACATGACAGCCATTTCCGTTTCCGCACGTTTGACGTTGGCAAATGAAAACAAAAAAGGGAGTTAAAAAGAAAATACAAAAGAATCAAAAAGAATAAAATAGAAGCGAAAACAAAAAAAGGGAAGGGAACCATCAGACTGCCGATATCCTGGGAAATACTCTAACAGGAAGGTTCGGTGCTTTCTCTCCTTCATTGTCATTATACACGCTGCAAAAGGGTACACAAAAGTAGGCAGAGCCCAAAAACGCGAGTCAGAAACATGAAACATGCTAAATGAAGTCTGAATGATGGCTGAAAGCACAGCCCAAAAACAGCAAAAAGGTTGGTACCCAAAATGCAACCCCGACCGCCTACCTCTGTTGCCTGTTTGTTTGCCTTGTCACGTGCTTTTGTCAGGCAGTTGCATTTTAAAGCAAACGAATAGCCGCCACCCAACAACAGGTCCATGGGGTAGGTAAATCAACCTGTAGAGCGTTTGCCTCCCACCACCACCACCACAAAAAAAAAACTTTTTCTTCGAGGTGTCTGGAGGAATCCATTCCCGTGGTGCTGCCTTCAGTGTCACGTTTTTCTGTTGATTTTTGCCTCTCTCCTCTGCACCAAGGATATTTGCATAATATTTGCACAAATAATTGAATTTATTTTTTTGGCTTTTTTTGGTTCGGTTCGGCTTAACCGCTAAATTGTTTTGGGATATACTCACACACTCGTGTGTCGCATGCAGACACGACTTTTGTGTGCTTTTTTTGCGGTAATAGAAAGTTTTCTTTACGGTTCTTTTATTGTGTGTGTTTGTTTGTGGCCTGCAATTGAAGTTTTTCCCGTATTTAGGATAAATGTTAAACTTGCCATGAAATTGAATGTTCGAAAGGTGGAAAACTAGAAGGAATAGAGGTGGAAAATGAAGGGTGTTCGAGTTAAGTAGTCGGTGAATCATGTGTGTGCCTCGTGTTAAGCTAGCAATACAGACAAGAATCCACCTTAAGGATCGTATAAAATAGTAAAAATATAAATTTAAACTCTACTTTTGGTTTTTAGAATGATTAAAATATAAATAGCATTCATTTGAGAGAAAAAAGCGCTCCTTTGAGTCTTCGA
Source organism: Drosophila obscura (assembly GCF_018151105.1). NCBI lineage: Eukaryota > Metazoa > Arthropoda > Insecta > Diptera > Drosophilidae > Drosophila > Drosophila obscura. Next base: position 5,992,285 of record NW_024542774.1, on the reverse strand, counting down.
GAAAACTTCTTTCTACTGAAAGCTCTTTCGTTCTATTTGTTACACAAATGAATTGCACAAAATTACTTCTGGGAGTTAGTCCCGCACCGAAAAGTCCACCGTTCCCTTCCTCATCATTCAACCTAATGAATGACAAACAGTTTTCATGCATGAAGCTGACTCCAGCTCTCGTTGCCATTTCAATTCAAATTCATCACAAGATTCGCTCGACTGAATGCCTGCCCTTTGCGCTTTGCTGGGTGGGGAGGAGACATTTCCAAAGGGGTTCCACAAAATGCAGCCACTTATCAAATCAATGCAAGGCGTCCCCTGCCTTTCTGGGTATCCTTTAGCAACTGGCTCTGGGCTCTGGGTTCTGGATTCTGGATTCTTGGTTCTGGGAATAAATGCGTTCATTTAACATGGAATGCAACTCTCGAGTATTGAAATGAAATGTTGCCTGTAGAGCAGGGAACGCTTAAGAGCGACAAATTCGCTTTGTGTCAGCAGCGGATGAAGTCAGAGTCGCCGTCCGACCCGACCCGATCCTTTTTGCCTCACAGTATTGCTCATACGCCACGTTGCACTTATTTCTTTCCACATCTGAGACTGTCTGAAGCGATGGCTGCGATTGGGATGGAAGAGTGCGAGTCGTGTGGTAATGCACTGTACTCTGCACATACACACACACACACACACACATCTACATGCATCCCCTCCTGCTCGTTGTGCCCCCCAAGTCAGCGACTTAGCGCGTTGACTTAACTTGGCAGGGATTTACGACAACGCTCTATGGAGCTCCGAATAACATGGAGAAAACTGCAGACTTTTCTCCTGCCTTCGTCTTCGTCTTCGTATTCGTTTTTTATGCCCTTTCATTCATTCTTGGGCTCCTTGGGATGTTGGATGTGGCATGCTGCTCGCTCCTCTCTTATGCTGCTGCTTCTTTTTATTAAGTTGAAAATACATAGACGCTGGCTAAATAAATCCATGTCGCTTAGCTCGTAAGTCGAAAGCTGACGTTGTCATGTGTGCAACAAGGGCAGAGCTGATGCTGTTCCGAGTATATTTATATATATATATGTGTGTGTGTGTCTTTGTGTGTGTCTGTAGTTTTAAGCTTAAACGTTGAATGCATAATTAATTCCCCCCCACCAAAGACCCTGGTAGAATAACTAGACAAATATTCCCTTGGAGGGCTTAGAAAACATTCTCTAATTAATGCCCCAATTCTCCGTTTCGTATCACCTGCAGAGCCTTTGTGGACAACACCCACCTACAGACGCTCCACCTGAACTACAATCCGCAGCTGAGCGACATACCGATGCGCCTGTTCCAGGGTAATCCCAACATTCTGGAGGTCTACATGCAGAGCAACAGCCTGCAGACGCTGTTCTCCGCCCAGTTTCCGGTGGATCAGCTGCAGAAGCTCTATTTGGGGGACAATCCGCTGCAGTGCAACTGCTCGCTGCTGTGGCTCTGGCGTCTTGTTACCGGTAACTTTGAGGGCATCGATCCACCGCTAGAGCATGCTGCGGGCGGTGCTGTGGCCGCCTTGGCCAAGGAGGACAACGATGGGGGGGAGCAGGAGGCGGATGATGCCACCACTGCGGCCGTGGCAGAGGATGGAGTGGCCGTTTTGGCCGCCTACATAGCCGAACAGCACATTGCCAATGCGCTGCACACCACCGAACCGAGTGCTTACGAGCTGGCCACCTCCTCCGCGTCGTCATCGAACCGCAACTCTGGGTATCTGCGGATGGACCGGCAGCAGATCGGCTGCGACATCTGGCGGGACACGGTGCGCACGCGACGTCAGCTGCTGTCCATGAGCGAGGGCGAGATCACCTGCCCCGCCCACATTGTGACGGTGGTGTGTGCCGTCATCACGTGCCTCCTGGTGGCAATGATCGGTGTGAGCGTCCTCTACTATCTGCGCTTCGTAAAGCGCCGCAGGAAGCTGCTGCACGAGCGCGGACCCATGCGCACCAGCAAGAGCATCATCAATGTCCATGACCGCATCCTGCAGGGCCACCAGCCGCTGGGTGGCAACGGACTCGGCATGGGCATGGGCATGAGCATGACCCTGGGCGGCAGCAACGGCGGCATGGGCATGGCCATGAATTATCCACACAATGCCCAGACGCTGCAGGCGCACCATCACTACCACCAGGCGATGCCCCTACAGGCACACAACGCCGGGGGCATGGGGTTGGTCATGAATATCAGCAGGCGACGCTGCCGCAGCTGGACAAACTAGAGCTGGAGCGCTACCTGGCAGCCCAGACAATTGCCAACGAGTACAGGGCCCTGAAGCCCTGGGAGCTGCCCGTCAAGGAGGCGGATGACGAGCCGGAGCATCTGTACGAGCGCTTCGATCACTATGAGTATCCCGATACTCAGACCATGAGCAAGCTCAAGCAAGCGGCGTCTCTGTCCAAATCATCAGCTGGCGGATCTCCTGTGCCACCAGCTGTGGCATCGTCTGGGAAGCCGCATGTCGTCTACGTATGACGTGGACGTGGTGGCCAGGTCGAGACGGGCATGGAAATGGGTATGGAAATGGAAATGGTGGGCCACAATCTCACCAACAACAACTACAGGAGCTATGTGCAGAGCCAGTTCTGAAATGAGGGTGGATCACTAGGATCCTATGATGATGATGATGATGATGCCATTGAAACAGGGAATGTGAGGTTATGGTTTGTTTAAGGTTCGGTTCGAATTTCTCAAAAAAAAAAAAAGGCAACAAAGTTTAACAAGCGTCAAATGAAACAAGGGATAAGATATGTCTATGAATACGAGTACTCAAACGACTAAAAAGATACAAGATATACATACTAATCGATAAGCTATAAGGAATACTCGTACTAAGGAATACTAAGGAATACGAATACCATTCAAATCTCACACACACAATTCAGCTCTCTATCTCTCTAGCTAACCCTCTCTCATAGTTAATGGCATTTAGCATTCGCATACTCTAGATAGCATTTTAGTGGATAAGCTGGATAAATCCCTAAAAGTGAATTTAAACATATACATATATATATAATGATATATAGATGTAAAATGGTAAATGAACAAGCTGAAGAAGGTTATTCTGCAGTTACAGTTGTGCCAGCAGCGCCCCACGGTCGGCAGATTTAAAACTAAAATATATTTTGAGGAATAATACCTTAAAATTATAGAAAGCGATAAATATTCTGCTGAAATAAGGAAATAAGGAAAAACAAACACAACTGTACCACTCTGAGGGAATAGATGCATGAGAGGATGCATGGATCTGAATGAAAGAGCATAGATATAAATAACATCTCGGTGTGGCATTGAAAATAACCCAAATGGGGACCAAATAGTCCAGTCCTGTCCATTCTAGAACTAACTGATAATGAAACCAATTTGCCAGATCGGCTCTCGCCCTCTCTCTCTCTCTCCCCATGTGTCTTTCCCAACACTTTCCTTCAGCAACAAAAAGAAACATCTAAAGTGACAATATACAAATACATAAAGCATAAAAATAAATAAATTATGATAATTCTAGATGTATTTTCTGTATAACTATAAAGAATAAATGTAATCTAAGTGAGACAGAACTCAAAGTTGAAAGAATTTGTAAATATCTACCACTACCAGATACCCTCAGATCCCCCAGATACCACCACATATTATTGTAAATAATTTATGGATGTTTTCCCAAAAGAAAAAAGCAGCAATAAATTGCCAATAAATTGTCAATATATATTTTTTGTTCAAATCAAAACCATCATTCGTTTGATGTTTTTTGCATATAATAATTTAATTAAATAGCAAATATGTAGACGGCAAATTCCGTACAAAATTTGCATAAAAACACACACACACACACACACAAAAATGGGGGGAAAAGCAAATGTATAAATAAATATAAATATCTATCAAATAAAATAGTATATACATATACCAAATAGGCAGAATCAAAAGGCATATATGCAGACACAAGCTAAATGCACTCCAAAATGCATTTTCGGAAATAAAATGGAATATACATAAATATAAACTAAAAATCACTGTGTGAACAGAACGGGGAGGGGAAACTGGAGCCTAACATTAAATACTATACATATAAATATACGAGTATATGCAAAAATATTTAATTAAATAATAGACACACCCACAACAACAAACAGCAACAAACAGAAAAAAAATGTTATTTCTTATACGAAGACTGAAGAAAATGATGATGCAAATAAAAATGAAATGAAAAATTACCATGAATTTTACTCGACTCAAAAAAAAATAATGGGGACAGAGAAACCATGCGACAATAAATCAAGAATTTTGACCAAAATTAACTCTCGCTTCCTTCTCTAACCCTGAACTCACTCCCAATGCTTTTTCTGGTTTAGCTCTCCTTTTTCGGTTTATCCTCTCCATTTTGTAGCAGAAAATACGACAAATCTACGGCACAAATCCATGTAAAACAAATAAAATACTCGTATATGCCCCCATGCACTGGGGAGTGTCCGCACAAGAAATGGCATAAATCTAGTGCCGAAACAAGTGCTCTGCACACAACCTTCTCATTCCCGCCCATACAACATTCAACATCCACTCCATAAGTAACCCGAAACGCCTACAGCAGGACAAAAGGCACACACACACAAAAAGGAGAAGGTGCAGAGGAGCGTAAGGAAGTCATTTTTAGATGGGAGAAGTGAACCAAAGTAAGTAAAATATTTGCCAGTTTGTCAATTGTCGGTGAATGGTTGCAAGAACAGAATTCAAATAAAGGCTGGACAACATGGTAAGTTCTAGTGCTGTGACTACTCACATGTCACAGCTAAAAACATTTACACATCGACAAGTGAGAGTTGAAACAATTAACAGCAGGAAAAGAGTAAGTTATTTGGCTATAAAACTTACATTGCCGACCGTTTTTTGCTATAAAAGTTATATGTAAATAATAGAATCAAAGCTCCGATGAACGTGGAACTTAAGTGTCGAATGGGTGTAGGTTATCAGGTAGATATCCATGTACTTTCTTGCCCCTCTCTAACAATGAGTGGGAGAGTAAGAGAAAGACTGACGAATTAAGCAAATAAATCTGAATGCTTTCTAAATAATTAATATGCCTGAAAGCTCAGTTTCCTGGAAAACTGGGTCTCTGGCTCTACCGCTGCTGCCCGTGTGCCACTCATTGAGTTGTTCAACTCTGAATGCGACGCGTCGCGGCTCAGATGTGCCACAAATCTCCCCCTCCCCTTTCAATCTACAGAATATACATTTATATGTGTGTGTGTGTGTGTGGGGTGGGTGGGTTTGAATAATTGTGTGGCATTTGTTGTGGAGCCATGAGGCAGAGTGGAATACCAGGAACACCTGAGTCCCAGTCTCTGAGGGCTGGGTGTTAGCCGTGTGAATGACGGCCAGCAATTAATATTTTCACATAAAAAAAAATCCCGAATCCACTCTGGTGTACATTTAATTAGCTCGAGAAAATGTTGATCCGAGCGCGTAAGTAATCATGCAAGTACAAGGAGTAGCAATAAGTCATAAAGTGCAGGAAATTGCTTGACGAAATCTAAGGGTGCACAAGTGGCCGACCATTAAATGCAGCTACATACGAGTATATGTATGTATGTATATACATTCACCCCAATGCGGAATATCCATCCCCCATCCCCCACCCCCACCCACCATCTGAATAACGATTTCTGCAGCATTTTAATTGCCACGAAAACCAAATAAAATTCTGTTATGGATGGCCGTTAAATAGATACAGATACGGATGGCCGAGAGATATATATGCTGGCACATAAAAACTTAATGTCTTGCAATTTGTTAAAAGATGCGCAAACTGCCAAATAAAAGATGGCCAAGTGGCAGAAATATCTTTAATAGACGTAGAGTAGAAGAAGATGCAGAACCCCGGCCACATATCCACGGCTAATTGTTTGCCTTTGCTTCAGAAGACGTATGTACATATGTACATACATATATGCGGGTCCAAACAGCTGTGTCCACAAATTGTTCAAATAATGGTAAAGACACACAGAAGACACAGACACAGCGTGTACGCTTGTGTGTGTGTGTGTTTTATGATAAATCAAAGTCACTTAGCCTTGATGGCGATTTAAAATTCACTTACATTACCATGTATCCCATACATACATACGTCTATATGTAGCCATGGAGTTCTGCTGTCAAAGCAAAGCAACGCAAAGTAAAGTAAAGGAAAACTTCAGCCAAAGACCAAACAAAACGCAAGGACATATCATTTATATCAATTTAAATAACGACCTTTCAATGGATTTGAAGCTTCAAGATAGAAAACTCCCGTAGAAAGCTTAACAAACCCAAGAGTGAGAGTGAGGTGGCGGCGGCGGCGGCAGCGGTTGGACTCCCTGTTTAGATGGACCAACCATCCAGGCATTGGACGGACTGTCCGTAAGCCATAAACCACAGAAAATTGGGCATTATATTAGCTAAGATGCTGTCAAGCTGAAAGATATCCACATGGCCAGAGGGGTAAAGGACAGCAGACAGCGGACACAGACCAACACCCTGCAGGCTAAAGAGAGAGTGGCCTGGGTTAAGAGGAAAAATGTAATCGGACAGACAACAGTATCCCATATCCCCTCCCCCGTAGATGTTGCCCTAACCACACCCACAGCCTTGTCCGCCACTAAAACACCGTTTGACAGGGTAACGAAAGCCAGAAACCAGAAGCGTCACTGGCCACTGGACCAGCACTCCTCAGCCGATAAGCAAACGCATTCATCTTACAGCCAGCCAAAGGGATAAAGGATAACGGATAGAGAGGAGCCGTTAACTTAAACAAAAGTTAAACATATTAAGGGCTTAAAGTGTATCCGAAACTTAGCATTTTACCAGGGGTACGGGAAGTTATCTTGACAGCCGGTAGCCGGTGCTGCACTTAACCAGGTTATGGTTACGGTTAGCCGCTTCACCATGCAAAACCCAGACATATAGCTTATATATCTTGATCAATTTGGATAACGGTAGAAAAAGAAACTTAAATCATAGCCAGAGCTTTTCTTTGTCGTTTTGTTTTCCAGCTATTTACCTTTTGTCTTTTTTTTCCTGGGTTTTTTTTTTTTTTTTTTTGCGCCACTTTGCTTATCTTGGCCACACTTTTTATTGGTCTTCTTTTATGTGGCAGGACCAACCCCCACTTCCATGGTCTTCTTTTATTTGGCAGGACACGCCCCATAAGTCACGGAATAACAGAAGGATAACTGCAGATAAGTGGCTCACGGAAGGACACACGAATTAGTTGTGGTTTTGGTTTTGAACTTGAGGATGGGAGCTCAAAATCAGTTGAAATTAAAGATAAAGGATGTATCTCACAATGGAATAATATATATCTATTTTCCTTTAGGATTGTTGTATTTGGAGATATTTTTTTAAGACCTTACCAATCACCGCCCAATCATCGAAAACGTTACCAAATTGTTTTTTATTTTACAACCCACCTCAAGAATGAACGCAATCACTTTACACTCCCACTGAAAAATTGCAAAAAAAAAAAAACAAATTGTTTTATTGCCAACTCAAAAATCAAATATGTATATGTATATCTGGGAAAACTCTCAAAGTGAGTGCGAGAGTGAGTTTCATTGGTAAATTGGTTCGTGTTTTCCAACATGACACCCTGAAGCCTTTGGCATATAAATTTATGAAAATATTTGCACATCAATTTTGTCTGTTGCAGCAGCAGAATGCCGAGGAGGAAGGAGCGCGGAAGACACACCTTTTGGCTTCATTGAACTTGCGCTGAAAACGCCCCTGTAAATACGTATATAAACTGAATCAATTTCTACCGCGATAAACTTCAGATACACCTTCTGGCAAGGGAGGAGGAGGAGTTATGTTGAGGTAACTGCAAAATGTTGTGTAAAATTTGCAAATGCAATAAATAACTCGTTTCGGTGAAAAAGGGTTTTCTGCTGCTGCTGCTGCTTCTGCTGCTGTTTACACCCTCCTGAAAAGCATGTAAAGCTTCGCTCTTTACTTTTTTTTTTTGGCTCTCTAAAGGAATAGAGTTAGAGGTATCCTTTGCCGTTCGGGTTTTAGGTATTCTGGATTTTTTATTCCCCCCCTATCCCTGCTATAACCAAAAGCGCGCCACATGTGCGAGTCTGCTTGCAGTTCCTGTGGGTTTCGATATACTTTAACCTTTTTGGGAGTTAAACATCGCGACTATAGCTTTAGTCTTGGAACAGTTATAGCTGAGGACATAATTATAGCATTTCTCTCAGTAAAAATATATTTGTCAGGTTCTTTCTTTATAGAAAATCAGAATCACCAGAATGGAATTACTCTCAAGCTAAAAATTGAATAATTTCTGTGTTGAAAATTCTTCTGAATGCAAATTTAAAAGTTCTTTCATTCATAGAGTATTTAATGCTTCGATTCTCAAAAGAGAATGTTTTAATTTTTTTTTGTTGGGTTTCGTTTTTTTTTTTTTTTGTTTCGCTTTGCGTGTTGTTTCGGTGGCAAGCATCCCCAAAAGTATGCAAATAATTTTTGGCTCCGGCTCCGAATCATATTTGATATTCAGTGTCAGAGTTTGCCTCAAAAAAAGGGAAGGCAAGTACGATGGAACGACGGAAGGGTTGCCGCCAAAGAGAGTGTCAGAAGGGATGGCGGCGTTATTGAAATTTGCATGCAACGGGAAGGATACTCGGGTATAGGACGATATATAGTGGAGGCGGCAGCAGAATACAGCAGAACAGAACAGCAGGCGTTGTTCTGGCAATTTATAGCACTTGTGTCTTGGGCCGAGGCTTCATTCGTGGGTCCCCCCGGGCAGAGTTTGGTTATTGTTTTGCCATATACATGCTCTATATACATATACCACTCGTACAGGAATCCTGGGGCCAGGAATCTGTTAAAGGCAACGATTTCTTTCTACCCCTTTATCCCCATGGACGTAATCGTTTCGCAGTCGTTGGGGTTTTGATTATGTGCGCAAAATCTTTTTGAAATGGCATCTCGAAAGCATTTTCCTGTCCTTCGCAATCCTCACATATGAATCGCTAATTAAGCCATTGCCCCGTCGGAATTCCGCTCTCAAAAGTTGCCATGGAAAAAGCTCAGCATAAAAAACTGCAATATGTGATGAAAATCCCTGAAAATCGCCACAACTCTGGCAAACAAAAACTATGCCAATAAACATTGTCGTATGGTAGGGAGGCAGGGATTTCGTTTCGTTTTTTCTGTGTTGGTTCCCTCTCCAAAACGCCACTAAACTTCGCTTATCAAAAGTTGAAATTGCAGCGCGCTTTGGAGATTTGCGTGGGTGGGGGGAGGCCACTCAAAAGCTCCATTTACAGAGTCCCCAAAAGGGTAGTAGGGGGAGTTGCGTGGGGAAATTCACTATAAAACTCTGATACGGGCCAATCGGCAATTTTTATTTTCTGGTTTGCAGTCGTCATCATCGTATGCCACTGACCCATTTCTGACATTTATCACACACACACCCACACACAGAGACACTCACATACATACATATATCCTACAATTGTCCCGAGGGTCTAAGCACAGTCGGAATGAATGACCGACCGACCAGCTGTAGTCCTCTGCTCCTGCTACATCCCGACTGCTGACTAAGTGGACTTTTATTTCCCTATTATTATTTCCAGCCGGATAAAGCGGCGTATACGCAATGAATAGTTTTTCTTTTCTCTCTTGTTCGCGAGCGCTCTTCCTGATGGTTCCGTTCGTCATCCTTCATCTCCTAAGCGTTTCAGATTAGTTGCGAGGGCAACTGCGAGGTCCACACATTTCCCTCTTGGCATTTGATGGGCGATTGCTTTTGATGCCCGGGAGGGTTCCCCACCCCATACTGCTTGGCTTGGTGGTTTCTTTTTCCGAGATTGGGGCAGCAGAAGAATGGGTTCTCTATCTTTGTAGAGCCCCCCCTCACAGGCAAGTGTCCATTCATGGATTTAAAGCCACGGCAATGCTCTTATCTCTTATCTGAGGGTTCTTCACCCAAGAAACGTCATTGAAATGGCAGCCTCATGTGTCATCTTTATATAGACATACATAAGGAGGGGTATATACATATGTACATATGTATATACATTTATTGATTCACGCAGACGAGGGGCCCAATCCAAAATGGAAACTCCGTAGAGATAAGACTATCTATCTTCAAGTTGGCTCTGCTTCCGACTCTGCTTTTATGGCAAGCTCTCACTCTCTCTCACGTTCAGTAGATTCGCAATCGTCGGGCGCGCAAGATGATCAAGAGCAGACAGGATTCCTACATTTTGGGTGTGTTCCTTCTGTGTTTTGTAAGTAGAATAGAATCTGTGCTCCCGATGATCTTTGGCTAATAATTTTTGTACTCCACTGCAGCTGGTAGTAACCCCAGCGATACGCTGCTCTGGCGACCTGAATCGCCATCGATTGTTCGTCCAGACCGATCGCACCCTCTCCTCCATCAGCAATCAGATCATCGCCCAGGCCACGGAACTGGTGGACAATGTGGTCGAGGATCTGCTCGTCCTGGACTCACAGAACACCATTCTGATGGGCTACCTGGACAGCTTCGATGCCTTCACGGCGGTGAGCGGCAACCGAACGCAGGAGAAGCTCAACAGCTTCTACGACGTTGTGGGGGACTACCTCGACTCGGACACCACCGGTGATCCCCTGCGATCGTCTACCATCGAAACGCAGCTGATTGCCCTGTGCCTGCAGCGCAACGGCTTCGATCGCTGGAAGCGCACCGTCCAACAGCGGACGAACCAGCTGCAGAAATTCCTCAACAAAAAGCTGCACAAGCACCTGGACACCCTGGACAATGAGGATCGCGTGGCTATAGAGCGACGCTGGAAGCGTACCCTGGCACGCGGCGGCACCCGACGACTCGAGAAGCTGCGGGAATTCATCCAGTGGTTGGGAAAGTTCAGAGATTAGCGTTTGATGTGACGTTGGGTAGGTTATAGGGGTTACGGGCGAGGGACTGCCATAAATTATTTCGTATTTTATCTACTGATAAGGAAATGTATATGTTTATTGTACAACATATAATCATGTATAATCGTATGTAAGCAGTGCTCTATATCATGCTCAAACATCTGCGACAGCGGCGTGTGCAGATATTTCTAATAAAGATTTTGATAAGTTTATGCAAAAGATAGCAGATAAACGATCTTTATTGAAGGGTTAAGACTCACAAGGCTCCTTCCCTTGGCAACAGAGTAACTAGAGATATAGAGTTCCTACTGGCTCTCTTTGTTCTCGATTTTCTTAGATTTAATGTAAACTAGACTGGTTTATCGAGTTTAACTTCTCTTCTATTGGAAACTCTCTTCCCCATGGCACACAGATCATATTTCAATAAGTCTAACGAAACACAAGTCCTTTAGGTTTTACCCACCCAAGGCCCCCGCCACCCCTCAATACTCTTAAAAAGGGCATCTCCCAAATGCAATTTCTGTTGACACTCCGCGCTCCTTAATGCACTCGACAGTAGGGAAACTTTTTTTTGTGTGTGTGTTGCAGCCCGTACGTGTATGATGACGGTGGCAATGAAAACTTTGTCATGCCTTCTCCTACACGTCCAAAAAAAAAAAAGAGATGGGAAAACTTGGATAAAAATTATGAAACTGAATATGGAAGCGTTGCACAAAAATTGAGATAACAAAACAAAACAACAAACTCAAAGAGAGAGATAGAAAACCAGAGAGGGAGAAATAAAGAGAGAGAGAGAAAGGTAGGTAGAGAGAGATAGAAAGACAAACAGACATGAGAGGACATGCTAAGACTTGTAGTCATGTGAGAACTAAAACTGAAACTAAAACTGATGCATTTTTTGTGTGTGTGGGGGGGGACGGGAGAAATGCAGACTGCTGGGAATAGTAGGAATTTTCTTGCAGGTGGAGAGAGGGAAGTGGCGTCTAAGGCAAGCAAAAGGATAAAAGAAAAATTGCAACTGCATTTCCTGTCTGAAAGCTGACAAAGTGCTGAGTGCATTTACGACTTGAACTTTCGAGTGTACGAATATTTTGTGTCTCTATCTCTGTCTCTCTCTTTTTTCTTTGTGTAGCAGCTGCAAAAAATTCCCAGAAATTTCTGCACTGGATACAAGAGCATGTACTCGTAGGTGCGGTGGTGCTGGGATGCGGAACAAGCACTGTGTATAATCTGATTATCAACTGGAACTATCGATAATTGGCTTTACATTTATCACACATTTTGGCACGAATCTTTGCTCCAGTTACAGCACAAACTTCTCGTTTGATAAACATGAATTTTCCACTGAATTTTGGTGAGTTTTGGGGGGGAATCTTCTTCGAAAATATATAATCAACAGTAGTAGCTTCTACAGCGACCCTTTTGGGGATTTTCCTGCTCCTGGCGGGACCCATACACTCGAATCACTTTGCCAGTCAGCTGTATAGCCAGGCATCCCATGGGAACCATCATAGGAACATTGTTCTGTCGCCAGCCACCACAAATATGGCCCTGGGTCTGGTCTTCTTTGGGATGAGGGACTGCCCGGAGCTGACACAGGTGCTGGATACGATGCGACACGGCGATCTGGCCACGGATGTCATCAAGATGGTGAATCGTTTGTATGTGGACCGGAATATCCAGCTGATGCCCGCCTACCAGGAGGCCATCTACGACGATCGCATGGGCAAGCCGGCCAAGACGGTAGATTTCAGTGATCCCCATGTCGCGAGCGAAGAGATAAACTCCTTTGTGCGCATCCTGACGGACAACAAGATCCAGCAGTTCATACATCCAGGCCTCCTGGACAAGGACACCAAAATGGCCATTGCGAATGCCGCGTACTTCCATGGCCAATGGGCCAAGACCAAGTATACGAAGCGCCTTCCCTTCTATACCTTGAATGGCACAGAGCTGCTGGTCGACACCCTGGAGACATACGATGTCCTGCGCTATGGCAGCATCGATTCTATGGACGCCCACGTCGTAGAGTTGCCCTACCAGGGCGAACTCTCCATGGTCATCATTCTGCCCCGCCATCGCGGTCAGAGTCTGGCCAGCCTCAGTAGCCTCATACGAAATGTCGATCTCGTGCCGCTCACAGAGAACCTCACCAAAGAGTTTGTCCATTTGCAGCTACCGAAGTTCCAAGTGGAGACACGACTGCCCCTGGAGACGATACTGCGACCCCTGGGCGTAAAGACCATATTCCATGCACCCGTTCTCAACAAAATTATCGCCAGTCGCGATAAAAACCATAAAATTGGCACCATTATGCATTTTAGCTCCATTGAGGTGAGTGAATCGGGCCGCGGATATTCTCCTCTGATGATGGTTAACCAGCAAATGGACAGGCAACCCCACAAATTCTGGGCCAATCATCCGTTCATCTTTGCGATCAAGGATGCAAATCATATCTATTTCATGGGACATGTGGTGGCACCCGTATAGAAGCCCAGGGCATCATAAAAAATAGCTTTTTATTTAACAGAATGATAATAAATCGCTTTGGAACCTTTATGTTCCATTATGTTCATTCATCGTCGCCATCTCCAAAGTCGCCGCAACATTCGCCACATTCGGCACAGCCCATGCACAAGGAGCCGAGACAGCCATAAAGGCAAAGGGCTGGCAGGCAAACGATGCACACAAGCAGGAAACATATGGAAGCCATGACTATGAACATAATGCCCATAATGCTCATGCTACCAGTGCCATGTCTCTTTGTAGTCGCCTCCACAAGGTTACCTGTCACCGTGGCAATAACTTGCTCATAATTATTCCCAGCCGCCGACATCTTGGCCCAATTTTATGTGCAAGTAATTTTGGAATTTGTTAGAATTGATAGAATTTTAGAGTTGTATGTCGGGTTTACGGAATGTTTTTAGTTGTCTGAAACTTGGGGCAACCTTCAAAATATCATTCGACTATTTCGATCTACTTCAAAAAGGGGTTCACCATCGACCAGTAGAAACATCACACAGAATAATCAACAAATTCACGGGAAAATGGCCGCTTTGGGCCTCCGTTGAAAGGCAAAGTTTAAGTTATTTTTCGGTTTAATTTCAAATAAAAAAGTTGTCAAAAGTTTAAAAGAAAAGGAAGAGCATTTTAAGAGAATTCCAAAATTTATTTTAGGGTACATTTCGGCATTAATTTCTACCGAAAAATCTTTATTTTTCCCTTATTTTCTCTTGCCTCATTCAGTGAGCATTGTGTCCGTTCCAGGAAAACTGAATGCCCACTTGAATGCTTAAAATTAAGTCGCTCAAAGTCAAGAGTGCACTCGCAACTCTTTCATGGGAGGCGATTGAGGTTGGGTGGTGATGCTGCTGCCACATCAAGTGACTTCTAACGATCCTCCCTGCGCATTCGGAATCCTTCAACAAAAGTGCTCATTAAACACCCACACACACACACACACACACACACACATAATCCCCATTCGAATTGTATAAAAATTAATGAAATGCATTAACGTAAGCGATGCTCCTGAAGTGGTCGGTGGCGGGGCGAACGTTGGTCGACCCTCGAGCGGGGATCTGGGGACCTGTCTCTCACTGGGTCGCTAGCAGCAGACTGTACCTGCGCTCGTTAGCGCTCCATATCCACTCCCACACATAAGGATTCAACCACCCCACTGCCCCCTGCATATTCACACACTCATTCAACCACTCGTTCAACGCATATATGCGAGCAAAAAAGAAAAAAACACTCACCTTTCCTCATCATTATCATAATTTGAATGCGTTGCGAGTTTTAAAATATTCATGCGAGTAGAAAGATTCCCTTTTTCAAGTGTGCGCACGTGGGGGTGCATTATTTGGGGGTGTTTACTGTGCCAAAACGTGGTACAGGATGGTTTCAAGTATAATGACTGTATTTTGTGCCCTGATTACTCCACAGAGGGCGTACGCGGAGGCAAACAATCAACTGGTAAGTACGTTAAATGGAAGGGAACCGCGACTACGATAAATTAATATTTATTTTACAATAATTCATTTCTAAAGGGTACTTTTCTTTGAATTATTCATGGAATTCCATGTTAACAAAACAAATTGTTAATAAATTTCATTTAATTCCATTTTAATTGTATTTCAATCATATTCATTTCAACAAATGCTCTTTCTTAATCTCCCCAGAATGCTAAATACCCAATTTCATATATCTTTCCCCATCCGTAACTCAGTGGCGGGGATTACTTCCCTGAGAATTCCTTTCTTAGACCAATCATGTTCCATTATTGATTGACAATTGTCAGCTATCAAACATGTTTGTCAGCCAATTCCCCTCCCCAGTGAAGGCAACACTGAATGCTCATTCAATTCACTTCGCACACTCAAAAAAAAACTCACTTACACACACAAACACACACACAACATTCATTCATATACACCTACACATGCACACCTTCTGCTCATGCACTTTACGGCATCATCGCACACACGTGGCTGCATGTCAAAGTGCAAAGTTTTGTTCCACCAAGCAGGGGGGAGACTCCCCTCTGATGCAGGCAAAAATGGAAAAGGGCAAAGGTGGAAGAGTGGGCAGGCAGCTGAAAAAGTGGAAGGTGAAAGGCAGTGGGAGGTCAAAAGAGCTGCCTGTCGATGTTTTCCATACAAAAAAAAAAAAACAGAAAACAAAAAAAACGGGAGAAAATAAAATGCACGTTTCGCTGTTGTTGGTGGCAACCCTTTTTGCTCTGGCAATTTAAGCCTCGCCTGCTCCAGAGTTGCCATACCCGCCCGCACCCTCGTACTTCTGCCTGCATCCTGTCGATGTTGCCGTTGTTGTTGCGGTTACTCCTGCTGTTGCTGTTGCACTGCTTCTCCGGAGCGGCAATTGGAGTGGTAAATGCGTGGCAGCAAATGCGCGGATGCACAAAGTCAACATGCACATTAGGTTATGGCGTGAGCCTGGCTGCAGGATGGATGGATTGTGGGCAAACAAGTAAGCGGTGCCAAAGGATGAGCCGCTTGTTGCGTAGGCCACAACGACAGGATGCTCCAGAGTAGGATGTCCTGGATACAATTTTGTGTGGCATGGACGGGCAATCTCTGCCAATAAAATGCCGCATAAATCTTTATCTATAGCTTATCGATAAAAATCTAAGCAAAAGACTTTTTACATTGCATCTGCATCATCTATTTATCTTTAAATAAATAAAAATAAATAATATTTCCCCCTAGGATACTTCCAAGGAATGCGCTCAATGAGCGTTAAATGTTGTCAAATTTGTAAACCAAACAAATAAAAAACATTTCCAGACAAAAATCACAAAAACAATAAAAAAGGGAAAACCAACCAAAAAGCGATGCAGAAAAAAACTAAGGAAAAGAAAAAAGATATATTGAATGTCTTGGTGGAATTTATGTGTCTGCCTTTGGCTGCTTGTGTGGAGAGAACACATCCTTGGGATTCTACATTTAAAGAAGTCCTTGCAGCAGATAGAAACAGTTGGGGGCAACTTTCTCTAGGAAGTTCTTTCTTAGAAAACTAGAAACCTCATCGCCTTTATCCTCCCTCTATTCCATATCATACCTCTACCCCACATTAAATATTTCCCTCTAGTTTATGTATATCCCCAACCAATCATCATCATCAACGAAAAGAGGAGCATCCTCCAAAGGAACAATGATCATGTTCCATCATCGCATTCATTGCCACTCAACGAACGGAATGGAGGAGGGTGGCGGATACAGTGGCTACCAGTAGGCAAGAATTGCACTCGTAAACTTGATTGTAATAGTATAATTTTTGGCATAAAAGCCAAACAAATAAAGCGAACAAGGAATGGGGGCCTAAAGTCCGGCACTGAACCCATGGATTATCCCTCCCTTAAACACACATATGGGGCTGAAATTTCTTCCCTCAATTTCATGCAATTTTTATGAGTTCTATGCGGAGGCCGCTACCCGCCTCCATTTACACACACCCAAAAATCTCTCACTCATAATCCGACCCAATGGACCTTCTACTTGCCATTTGCTTCTCCTTGCGTCGTACGCATCGTCACGCATCCTCACGCATCCTGGGTGGCAAGTTATTGTTATCCTTTTGTTTTAGTGGGCACATCTTTTATACGCGTTTCATTTTTCTCCTGGTGCTGCTCTTACTGCCTCCAGGACTCCTCTCTCTGGCTTTCGCTATTCGCATTGATTCATAAAACATAAATATAAATACACATTGCGTATACGCAGCGCAGCATTTGCCTTGCCCTCGATTTCCCATAAATTCTGATAAACGTGGCAAAGAGAAAGAGAGAATGAGAGCAAGCCCCAGCGCCAAAAGTCATCAATCTTTTAGCATTTCACTTAGATATAGCACTCCTCCAACGCCCCTGCCCCCCATCCACACATCCGACCATTTCCCATGTACGGATGCCTCCCCTAGTTTATTGTTTGTTCGGCTTCGATATTTGTGCATAAATATTAATATTGCATGACCATTTTTATTTGTTTGCCCAGAAGTATGACCAGACAAGATCCAACAATACTTCGCCTCATGCCCTATAGGAATACATCCTTCAGAAAGCAGAATCAATATTGAGAGAACCTTCTAAATGACCGAGCCCCTTTAAGCTTGTTTTCTCACTGAAAATTCTTGAACATTTATTCCCCAAAAATACAAAAATGTGCCATGGAAATTTAGATGTTGAGAGTTCTCCGGAATTTAATTTACTGTCCACAGATATTCAATTTTCTCTCCAAATTGTAGCATCTTGCAATGCTTTTAGCGTTCACTATTACAATCAATTTTGATGCCAATCTTCAATCAATTGCTGCTGCCTGTCATCGTAGAAGAGGGTTTAGTTCCAGTCATCACGATCGGCACAACACCACCAGCCCCATCCGAGATATACGAACAGGAGGAGGCACAAACAGAAGACTAACACGAAAACGGCAATACCAAGAGCCACCCAGATGGCCAGCAAGGAGCTCTCACGACGATAGTATTCCGTCGATGAGTACACCCATCCCACTGTGGTGCCGATTGTGGTCTCATCCACATGCAGGTCTATGTATCCTTCAGGCATTATAGAACGTAATTTTGATACTAGATACTTTCAATGTATATGTCTGTACTTTTAAGACTAAACCTAACCGATTGATGTGTTTTCCAAGGGTAAAACTGAACCACATTTCGGATTTCCTCTTTTAATGTCATTGCTGGTTTTTCTATTTGTTTTTTGACATCATTTAATTATCCATTTGTTGCCCCCACTGATTTATGTGGCTAAATAATTAACGCCTTTTTAGCAGCCATTAAAGGGAGGCCCAGCCTTTTAAGAGCCTTGCATGAGAGCCCATGAATCCGAAACGCACTCCGAAATAACCAATCACCATTCGATTACCGATGGCAAGGGCAATGGCTATAAATTGGAATGTTTCAATATTTAAATATTTGCAATTACATTTAAATGTTTGGCGATGTGTGTGGATGGGCTTCTGGATGGCTGTCTGCCAAAATATCTTTATATTCGGCTTTTTCTGGCTCCTCGCACATGCCAATAAATTGCTAGACACAAAGTGTCAACCGATGGGACAAAGGACAGCCAACCTTATTTGCATACGAATCCCTGCCTGCCTGCCTGACTGCCTGCCTGCCTACCATTCCCCGCTACTTACAACCATATTATAATGGAATCCACACTTGAAAATAGAGCAATATCCACTTGCATATGTTGCCGCGGACATTCCACCAGCTATAAATATTATTGAATTGTTCTGCCACGCCCCTGTGTATCCCACTCTCTCGCTCTCTCTCATTCTTTCATACTGTGCTCGAGTGTGTGTTCTTGCCCCTCATTGTTGCAACAATGATTGCGGCAAGCGGATGTAAAAACCTTGGCAATGACAGTTTTTGGGCCCCGGGTCTACGTCGTCTACATCTCCGTCTGTTATGCAAATGTCTATACATCTGATGTGTGTGTGTGTGAATAACTGTTTATATGCAAATCTTTTATTTCGCTGTTGCCTCCGTTTCATTTCTTATTTCCGTTGCAGGGCCGAGACACCCGACACCGACATAGCCGTCGCCGTCGCCATTGGTTTTTTTTTTTCGTTTTTGCATGTATATATTCTGCATTAAATTAACATCAATAAAATGTTGCCTCTGTTCGGACTGGACCTCCCCTTGTGTTCCGGAGGGTGTCCTTCACTGGCTAGAGTCCTTTTGAGTGTCCTTTTTTTTTTCCGAAAAAGTTGTTGCACTTGTGCGTAATTTGAAGCTAATGCCAACATGTGCTGCGATTTGTCCCAGCTCCCACACCACACTCCACACACACACACACACCTTTTTTCTCTCAGCCCATTCTGTCTCTGTCTCTGCCTCTGCTTCTTCTTCTCCTGCTGTCGTCTCTTCCTCTAGCTGTCTCTTTCTCCGCCTTCTGCTGCTGCCTTTTGTCTGCACCTTCGACAGTTTTACAGTCAGTTTCATACTGGTATTATTCATTTCCTTATTCCGCATGACATTTGCATTTGACAGTTTTTGGCACTTTCCTTGAATTTCGCTGAAAGTGAAGATTCTTTTGGCAAAAGTTTCGCGACGGAAAAAGTGTTTCGAGTGGAAGAAAGTGACAGAGAAAGACAGAGAGAGAGAGAGAGAGAGTGCAGAAGGTGTTGAAACTAAATGAAAGGGAGAATGATAAATGGATATTCACGAATCTATGACTCAAGATGTCACCGTTCTCTAACCTCACCTCATGGCAGTGCACACAACTTCTCTCCTCTCATTACATTTCAACTCCCAAAAGTGGAATTTAATCTTCAATCTGCAGCCATTTTTTCTACTCGGTAATCCCCTAAAATTATCGAATCTTCATTCATCTATTCTCTCTCCCGTGATGAAGCACCATGGAACCCACAAATAAAGCTCCATGTATGCCCACAGGCACAACTTATGTACTTGCAAGGATTTTCCGACACTCCCTGCTGGAGGCAAATCCCTCACGATGCCCATTCATGAAGGCTATGATAGATTTCCAGGCGCATTCGGCGCATGTAAACATCGGCTTTTGTTAATCAAATTAAGTGCAAGTTAATGTTGGGGCAAAATCCCCAGACCCACACCCTCGATATATCCCAACTTTTCACCGGAACAAGAATTATTAGATCCCATCAGTGGGTAGCGTGGGTGGTGGCGCTCTCATCTCTCTCTCTTTCTCTTATCCTGCACTTTCGTCTCCGGTCTTGTTTGCCCACTCGAAAAATGATGAATAATAAATTGCTAATCATAAATATTGCGAAATCAGGCGAATGAAAAGAGAGAAATGGCCAAGAGAAGACCGAATGAAAAGCAGGGCAAATGGCTAACAAGAGTTTCCGCCCCCATGGATAGAATTCCGTCCACTTTTTTTTTTACACGCTAAAAAGCAAAACAATACCAAAAGTACACATTGTTAAATTGAAAGGAAACAAATGTTAAATTTATACAGCTGCAGTGCCCTTTCTTTTCGGATTTCTGCTATGGAAAGTACATGGAAAAGCCCCAACTTGAATGCAAAATCAAGGCAGGAGGTCGGAGGTCGGAGGCGGCGAGTGTCTAGCAGTAGTCAGTTTGTTTGCCCCATTATCGAACCCAAATGTTGTTACTGTGGGCGCTGTCGAGTGGGTGGGATTTTCCTTTGTGCAGCACAAAATTATGGGAGAGTGGGGAAGACTTCGCTGAATGCTGGGATATGATTAATTTAGCGTTATTAAATTGATTGGATTATCACCAGGGGAAGGGAAAGTGTAAGAGAACGGGCTGTGATGTCTAGGGAAAATTATACATATATATTAAATGCTGTGCATACGTGTTTCCAAGTATTACAGTTACATTGTGTAACAGTTTCAGAGTATAACAGTTTCAAAGTATAACAGTTTCAATATATAAAAGTTACAACAGTTAACACCTAAATTAATTAAAAGTTATAGTGTATAACACTTTTAGAACATTGAATATCCCAATTTCCTACTTATTTCATAGACTAATTTCTGCTCTTCACTGCTGATATATTTCCTTTCTTTTTGGACTTTGTAAACCTCTGGAATTTGTAAAGAAGTTCCCCCATTCATGTGAATTCATTTCTATAGTAGAAGTTCCTCTTTAACGTAGCCACCGACCCCACATGGGCTTATGACATGTGCCCTCAACGCAGCCGTTAAATCCGGACATTTGTCACTACCATCGAGTCCCGAAATGTTATCCCGACCACAACAGCTCCATCCCCACCACCCTACTCTTTGCATCGAGTAATTAGCGTACCCCCCAAAACGGAAGAAATCAATACAATCTGAGAGCCAGCATCGTCAGCAATCAGGAATCAAAATCAGAGCCAGAGTCAGATTCCGATTGCGAGTTACGTGTCGTGCTGGCCAGGCCCAAATGCCAAGCCAAAAATTGCCCAAAAAGGGCAATCAGTGCCAGTAGAAGGAGTGACCAAATCGAGACCGAAAATCCAGCGCCCGGCGAGCAGCTGCCAAGTTTCTCAGGGGCGGTAAATCGGTGGAACAAAAGTCAAGTGCAGGCCGTCGACTGGTTACAGTTCGTTAGCGGTCACTAAACAGTTAGCAGTCAGCAGTAAACGGTAATTCAGTGGTCCACAACATTTTCGTAGTGCATTTAATTAAATTTCCTGTTCGATGGGAGACAGTCATTGCCTAGTTTTGTGCGGCGCCACAAAAGGATCTGTTGCACTTGCAACCGCAAAATATTGGCTGCTGGTGACAACCGCCCATCCAGCAGGAATCATCCATCCATTCCTCCAGCTCCCAAGAGGGCCACTGCTCTGTGAATAGCGCAAATAACACTAACCTCTCCTACTGCTGTTGCCACAACAACAACAGAACGTAAACCCAAACCATTTGCAGCAGCATCTTGTTGCAAGAAACATCTGGGTGCAGAATCCCAGACAAGACCCAAGCCAACATCCTTATGGAAGTAGAGCAAAGCAGAACGAAGCGAAGATACGCTTGCGACAGAGGGAGAAAATTTTTAAATTTTATGGAAAATTCGTAGATATTTCAGCTTTTTTTCCCCTAGAATTATTAATTTATCCATATCCATATCGATAGGCTTTCCTAGATCAATTCCATGGTACATTTATTGTGCCTTTCGATGGGTTAGGGTATCTGGAGAAACGGCTGCTGGTGGACGGCAAAATGGTTCTGCAAATTGTTGCCGCATTCAGCGGAAATGCAAGCCGAGTTAGCTATATGCTGTTATTGTTGCTGTTGTGTTCGTGTTGTTAGTCTGGTGGCATGCCCCATGAATATTCATGGCGTTTGCCGGGGCAGTCATTCGTTCATTCGTGATTTCACGCAACCAGCCAACGCAGGGGCAAAGTGGCTGCCGCTATATAGGAGAACGAAGAAGCTGCCGCAGCATCGGGGACTAGAACGAAGTTGCACAAAACAATGAAGAGGAATGGCAAAAGACAAAACATGAAACCAAATAAATAAACAAATGTCAAGCAAAAGAGTGGCAGAGGCAAAGGCGGAATCGAAATCGGAATCTGAGGCAAAAGCAAAGGCAAAGGCGGACACGAAAGCCAAGAAATTGGCGTGAAAATAAATCAAGAAATAAATTGGAAAATTTGTTATTTCAACGAGTGAATCAGGGGAAAACCAGCAGGAAAACTCGTAGTAGACAGGCAAATGTTTGTTCATGCATGTTTTACGTCGGAGAACAATCAATGGTTTCGTTTATGAATGAATTGATTGGGTGGGTGTATTGTGGCTGGTCTGTGGTGAGTACGTGCGGTTGCTCCATTCAATTATCGATAGATGAACGTGACAATATCGACTAGGGAGCGGAAATAAATTAATGATCTTGCATATAATTCAAAATAACTATTATTTGTGCTATTGATCCCTTTTTTAACTTTCAATCTGTTTGCTCATATTTAATCGATCAATTCGATTTATTTTTTAATTACTTTTCCTGAACATAATGATACTCCCACATACGACTTTGCTCATGACCATTTTCAGCTTTGGTTGCTTGCCTTCCATCTTCCATCTTCTCTTCTATTACTTCTAAACTGTTCCTATACAATCGATACTTATCAATAAATGCACGATTGCGTTATTCTGTATCCACACTTCTTCTCTCTCTTCTTTATCTGTTGAATTGTGGGTTAAATGCATTTCAATGCCCTCCAGACAGCTTTTTCAACTCTGCCTTTCCTGCAATAACAATTCGTTTGGCCCACAAAGTGAAGGCCAATTAAAATTGCCTTTGGGCGTTCTTCTTTTTCGAATATTAATTAACACAAAAAAGGCAGAAAGTATAAGCATATCCGTGGCAAAGGATTGCCATGGACTTTCGTCGAAATGAGGTCGCCAGCAGGGAAATCTGGCGGCGACCAGCAAGAGGCGGCCAAATACCTTCATTTAATTGTAAAATATTACATTTTAAGCAATATCCATTAAATGCCAGTAGCAGTAGCAACAACAGACTTGCAAGCTTAAGCCACTAGCCACTGCTACTCGATCCACTCAATCTGCACCGCTCTCTACCCCCTACCGTGTTTCGAGTGCATACTCGCATCAACTGCCAAAGGTAATCAACTGCTGGGAAAATGCTGTAAAATGCAAAAAAAGGAAAGCTTTTAATGTTACCCATGTGCACCGGGCGGTGGGCGGACGTATGTCTGGGCGTCTGCAACTGAAGCAAGTTCGCGTCTGGACCTTTGTCCTGGACCCCGGGAAACCCACACGGCAACTACTTTGGGAATGGAGTGGATTCCAGAGCCGACTATAGCGACCCAGACCGTTTACTGCATGACGGGACGGGGACGGGGGGGGGAGTGGTTTCCCGAGGGCCGCTCATTTAAATGCAAATTTAAATGAAATTTTAATCCTGTTTAAGGACGCAGTTGGACACTCTCCGAGGCAAGCCTTTGATGTGCCTCTGCCTGCGGCACCCCGATCGCCATACCCCACCAAACAAACAAAATGCAGATTCCGGGATCAGTCCCCATCGAGAACATGGGGTTTATTCAATCACTCAAATTGACATCATCCAAAAGACCTGCCGCACACTGGATTTCCCTCCAACGCTCAGTGACCGAGGCGACACGCCGTGTCGACTGCTCCTCTTGTGTCTGCGGCAATTCGCTTTTCTTTGGAATCGGTGGTGGCTTGACGGCAGCGTGCTGCATCAGAAAGTAGTCGCAGCGCTTGCAGTACATCTGCTCCCGATTCGATGGCTCGAATGATTTGTCACAGATGGCGCAATTCTTTTCTGGAAGGCGGCAGCGACGGCAACAAAGCTGCCGCGGCGAGAGATCGACCCACAGGAAGCGTTGAAAGCATTTGGTGCACAGATACCACCGGTCGTCGGGTAGATTATCATTATCGATGAGAGTTAAAACGAAGGGATCCATTTCTGCTTTAAAAAAAACTAATCAGAATGCAGACCAAATAGAGAATCAATATAATTTCAACGTAAAATTGTCAGGCAATGACATTTAAGTGGCAGCCCTGTCGATGCAACCCTTAAAAATTAGTTGGGCAACCCTATTTCGGGTAAAGTTTCTTTACTCAAAGCATCGGTTGGCGGTGGGTTATAAATACAGTTATACAAATAAAAATCATCTCTGTCTGAGAACACATCCAATTACCATTTAATCGAAAGCTCTTCAGCCTTTAACAAAGTTATAGTCAGTCGACAATTGTGAATACTGAATGCCTGAATGATGACGATGATGAGGGATTCATCTACATACATATGTAGTAGTGCCAGGCACATTATAGTCCCTGGGTCATCAGGCTCCCTTTCAAGCACTGATTGCATTCTGCTTGCGCTACTGCTGCCGCTGCCGCCATGTCCTGTGTGTGTCACTCAATGGATTTACTCGACTGGAGCATCGGACATTGGGCATAATTTACAGCGCATTAAAAACTCCAATAATGATTTATTGTTGTCCTGGTTGTCCCTGGCGCCTGCTGCCGCACCGCAAAAACATATTTAAAGCGACACATTTATATTTAATGAACAGCAAACTGATGCACGAGGCGGCAACGAGACCTGAGAATTGAACCGCGATGCGAAAAATCAGGGCTTAACCATGTCGCAATGGTCACGCCGGCTGGGCCTCTTCGCTGGCCATATAAGCAGTGTTGGAAAGTGGCTGTTTCGCCATATAGGCCGTTTCGCCCCCCCTTTGACTGGGAATAATTGAGGTTCAGCATGCACTTTCTTTCAGGTTAATCGAAATTAATAATCAATTAATAAATGTTCTTATGCATTCTACAACCAAGAGTTTCCCTTTTATTTCTATAATCTCTCGAAATGTAAGCCCTTTTCCAACACTTAAACTCATTCCCTACCTAAAATTAAATTTTGCAGCGCTGACAAAAGACATGCGAAACCAAATAGCAGACAGTTCGCCATCGCCAGGGGCCACATCGATGATGGGGAGCAACAGCTCAGAAAGCTGGGATGGCAAATATGAATCCACATCCACATTCGACTCGATGCAGACATCTTCGACGGCTTCATTGCAGCCACAGCAGCAGGCAAAGGTACAGGAACCAGGTACAGACATGCCCAAGGGCAGGCTGGGACCTGGTCTGCTCCTATTCCCCGGCACCGCTGAAAGACATCAGCATAATCCGGCCACCAATTGCACGGCCAGAGAGCAGGACGCTATTGGAGGGACAAAAACTATTCCAAATGCTAATGACGACCACGTTGCCATTAATCAGCAGCGACAGCGCAGCATTCGCTGCATTCGACGACCACCACTGTGGCAGCCGCCGCCACCCTTGACCAGGACATCAAAGGAGGGTCCAGAGGAGCGGGAGCAAGTCCCAGAGCAAAGCCCGGACGAAAATCAGGGCTCAAAATTGGGGGCCAAAGTGCATTCATTCATAATCGAGTTCCTGCAGGGCTCCTCCATACATGGCTTCATCTATTTGGCCAAACTCGGTTTGAATTTCGTCGAACGGTGAGTCCAGTTACTATGATTTTAGGGAGAATTAGGTTTCTCAATGGGCAGCTCGTTTGCACAATTGAATGCATGAATGAAAATGGGCAAAAAAATTTCATTCCATGGCCCATCCAATATTCAATGGGAGGATCCTTTGGTGAGTTGAATGTGTAATATAGTTATATCTTTGGAGACGACAAACAGCGAAAGATTTTTAAAGCTGGTGATGCAGGAGGTGCGAAAGACAGCGAGGAGGTTTCTTAAAGTAAAATTCCAGTTTAGAGCTTCAGAACTGTTCCAGATAGCATCCCCTGTCCGCCCACCATCCCACCCTTCTCATTCAACCCTTAACTTACTAATCAAATATTTGGCTAACATTTCCACTCAATTAATTTACAAGTGAAATTACAGTTAAGCCTCATTACGGACCCAAAAACGCGGCCACAAACCGCAAGTAGAACTTTGCCACGGGATTATTTTAGTTCTGGTTTACCGCTAACCCCTTTCATATCCCTTACCGTCCATAAAGTGGAAAACTAAAGCGACACAAAACTATAAGTCGAGGACTTATAAGGGAACTTCCCCGCCCCCAAAGGCAGGGCCACGTGCGGGTTGAAGATTTCGATCTGCCGCAGAACAGAACTCCCCACAAACAGGAGGAGGAGCGGGGCTAAGAGAAGTGCGTGTCAAGGTCCTGTGCCGCGCTCTCTCTCTCCATGGAAATGTCTGCTATATTTTTCTACACATCTTCCGTTTTGTGAGTGTGTGGTTCGGGGGGGAGGAATTTGTATTTTTGTGCGGTGCAATAAATCCTTAAAAACTGACATGACATGACAAACAGGATTACACACAACCAGAGAGAGAGAGAGAGAGTGAGGGAGTGTTGGTCTTGGTCCTGGTCCAGGCCCTCGTCCGGTGGCAAGGCTTAAATTGGCAACACACTCGCAAGTGGCAGAACGGAAGGGCAGCCCGGATGCAGAGAGCGGAGTGGAGCAGAGAGTAACGGAGGTGGGAAATCTGTCAGAACAGCAGGCTGAGGGCTAATTAGTGGATAACAGCCAGGCCAAGCGTCCACTGAAAGAAATTAAAGAACAACTTGAGAGGTGAATTTCCTCCTATAAATATTCCACCTATAAGTATTTTTTTTATATTCAAAAAAACAGAAAGATTACTTTAAAATTTTCACATAAGCGAAATAATTTCGAGGGGAAAATAATTACGAATTATCTGAAATATTGCATTTAAGCGCAAGCGATTCTGTGGGAGTCTACACTGTTTCTTACAGTTTAATCTCCACTTTGTTCCATCTAAATTCAGTTCAATTACAATTATTGTTAGTTTTTTGGACATGATAGCCCTCCCCCAAACACCACTGACAGGTGCAGCCAACCCCCAAAAAGGGGAGCTGCAAAGGTGAAATTCAAGAAGAGGAGGAGGTCACGCAGAAGCTAAGCTTTAATTAACACGCTTTTTTCTCACTCCAACTATCATGCCAATGATTTGTGAGGGCAAAATTTTTCCTGTGAATTTATACCCCAACCGGAATTTGTATTTATTTATTTCCGGCCGTACAAAAATAAAACAGTGGTGAAATATGCTTTGCCATGACAAAAAATCAGCTTGTGACGCACAAATTTCTGGATTATACACGACTCCCAACCCAGGGCTTAAGCCCACCCTGCACTTTGCTTGGCAAACTACCAGATTTCCCACAAAAATATACGAGGTATATCTGATGAAAATAACCCACACAGAAAACAAACTGAAAAGCAAAAAAATAAAAAAAGAAGACAAGTGGAAATGCATAAACCTGAGGGAAAGAGTCTGTGTCGCTGACATGTGATAACCTCAATTTCACAAGCGTTGATATGGCAACTACCTTATATGAGGGCTTTTCCGTCAGGACAGGTGGCTGTAGCTGTGGCTGTGCCTGGGGTGGCAGGAGGTGCATAATCCGGATCCAAAAACTCCAAATGCAAATGCAAAACACGCACAGGATTAGGGTCGTCGTGTCTATGGGAGAGCAGCAGCATCGAGCAGTCGAGTTTCAGACCGAACTCTGTCGAAACTCAAGCGATTTATTTCAGAGAAAAAAAAGGTGCAGTAAAGCCATCAATGAATGGAAAAAAAGTAGATAAGAATGGAAGAATTTGGCAGATTTAAACTACCATTTCAGCATCATCAATGCTGCCCAGCCTTAGTAGGTCTTTTTAGTCATGCTTCTCTTTGATTCTACGAAGGATCTTCGTTTAAGGACTGAGCAAGCACCTGTCTCTCTCCCAATTAAAAGCAGATCTTTTTGATTCAAACTCATAAAAACTTTTATGAAAATATTCAAACATCACAAATTATAGAAAATTCGCAGTTTCTGTTTGCTTTTGGGGAATTCATTGAGGAATCTCGCTTGCCGCATTCTCGACATATGATATCCCACAGCAACAACAAAAATCCAAGTTTAGAAATTTCTGATTCGCATAACTCCGCTAAGGCGTACGCATGAATTCTAAAATCCGAATACTCACAGTCAATGCCGCAAAACAACCCTTCCTGAATGCCATGCCGCATGCAGATGGATTCCCCGTTCTCTACGTCCTCACAAAACGAGTATTACGGCATCAAATATGCATCACTGGGCCTCATTCACGCACAAATTTCATGCATATGAGTGGCGAGATGATGAAACAAAGCAAATAAATTGCACACACCAGACAGACAGTGGAGGAAAATGTCAGTGGGGAAGTGGGAGGGATACGACAATGCGTCTGTCATATATGATGTCCAAAAGGAATTTTGTGGTGTTAGACAAAGTACAGCAACTCAACTGTCACAGAGACGCAAAGACCTTACGAAAAAAAAAACCACATACAAAATAATATAACAAAACAAAAAAAAAAACAAAAATGTTTGGAAAATTAAAAGCCAAGCCAGGAATGACAGTGTGTCTGCGCTTTTGAAAGCTTTATGAGCCATTGCTGGCATCAAACTGTCATTGTGGACGATGTCATACGCCAGAAATGGGAAATTCTCCAAGGATTTTTGGCGACTTGTGTCTCAGTTCACAGTGCTCAAAATGGCAAAGAAAAAGGGTTGGAAAAGCATTGACGCGTTCATTGACTCCTGCTCCGGGCCTGCTTCGCATTTGGCCATAATTCTTTTGACGCGAATATTCCCGCATAATGCTCACAGAAAAGTTTACACGCAATAGATTTTTATGTCCTTTGGGCGAGTGCACACACCCAACAGCAGTGCGAATTATTCCAATGATTGCCATACATCAGTTTTGACTGCTGCTACATTCGGTAGGAAATCCTACAGAATACTTTTCCGCTTGCATAAAATTCCACAAACATTTCATAGAAATAAACGGCAGACTCTGTCTCTGTGACTCCCTTTTGCGATGCTAAGCGATTCCCTCTACTACGAAATATTCAGCAAAAGGCAAGCGCTATCCAATGATATCCATAGTTTGATTCTCCTCTTGTTGCAGAATGATCTGGTTCGCATTCATCTGTGTGGCCCTGTTTAGCATCATCTCCTTGAGCAAGCGGACATGGCAGCGCTTCCAAACCTCCCCGATGGTCATATCCATGGATCGGAACAAGTTGGTGTGGAACACGAGCTTCCCCTCGCTGACCGTGTGCCCCCACAAGCGTATCGATGAGCTCAAAGTGGAGGAGTATATAATGTAAGTGAATCCCTAAATCTTACAACCTTAAAACCGTCGGCAATCGCTTTTTTTTCTCTCTCTCTGATGGGACACAGCTCCCATGGGGAGGACTTTGAGACCGAGGAGGATCAAGAGGATTTCCGTGATTTTATTGTGAAACTTGCGAGCCTCACATACGACAACTTGGAGACGCTGCCACTGAACAAGTCGTTCGGGATTTCGGGTGAAAAGTACTTGGATTTGCTTTATGAATTGAAATGGGCCTTCGAGCCGGAAATCAGCAGCGGCGCCGCCGTCAAAATGTTCATCTATGAGACCCAAACGGAGTTTGGCATTTGCCATGCCGTCAACTCGTTGGTCGCCCGTTACAATTCCTTTGAGTGAGTGGCGGATGGGGCGCTGGGACATATCCGGATATGATTTTATGACTTTGTGCATGCCATATCCATTCGCATTCTTTGCAGCTATTGGCGCTCAAATGATTGGAGTATCTTGGACCATGGGGATCGTGTGACAGTGCATCCGTTGGATGGTGAAATCTACGCTCAGATTATCAACCTATCGACGGCCTACGATGTCTACTTCCATGGAGCTGGGGATGTGCCCAGCATATCCAAGCAGCGCTACACATTCCCAGAGAGCGACTACACCACCGTAGAGTTGATTGCCCTGGAAATCTATACGAATGAGGAGGCCAGAGCGTGAGCTATGCAATTTTCTCTCTCTCTCTCCCTAGAGAACTCTTTAATCCCTGAATCTTTGTGGGACAGTTTCACCACCAAACAGAGGAGCTGTCGCTTTAACTATGAGGCCGAGGACATGCAGTCGGTGCCCATCTATAGCTTTGGTCTCTGCCTCTCCGAATGTCGCATGTTCTTCGCTCTGCGTGCCTGCGGTTGCATTCCCCACTTTTACAGGAACCGCCGTGAGCATAATCATATTCCATTCACCCATTCATCCATCCAGCCTTCTCATCCACATAGTAGTTGCCCCACTTAATTGTCTCCATTAAAGTTAACTTTTATGTGCCGGACGATGCGGCATTAATGCTGCTACTCGTTTTATGGCGCCAAATTTGGTCATAAAATGCTTAAATTCTCGTAGTTTAAGTTGAAACTTCTCGTCATCCCCACCCCACCCCACCGATTATGTATCTGTCTCTCACTCACACATTTTCTCCACTCCATCTCTTCCTTGTACCGTGTCCCGTCTTCCGTCAGTCCGGAATGGACGCCGACTCCCTGTTTGCGGCCTGGAGGGCATCGGCTGTTTGGTCAGAATTAAACGTGAGTAATTTTTAACTCCAACCCCTTGGTACATGCAAATATTTAACCTGCCCGGGAAATTCGATTTAAATTTTTCGATGGAAAAAATATTTTACAGAAATTTCCTAGAACGTGACCATAATTTTATAAAGGCAAAGGTTGGGGTAGCACAGCCTGTTGCTTCAAGGGCATGGGATGACATTCATAGGCGGGAGTCAACATCTTGGACATAGACATGACTTGGGCATCATTAGAAATTTGAATATTGAATAAACAAAAGTAGGAGACTGGTGGATACTTAATCTGTTGGATACTTTGATCTATTGACTGTTTATACAAAATATTTTATATGAGAAAGTAGTTGTAGAGCAGCAATCATAAGGAATGATTTTTTTTTCATTTAACTTTACCCTCCAGGCGAGATAATCTCATTGAAATCGGATAAATACAAAATCAACTGCAATTGTTTGGCCAACTGTGACGACTCCAACTTCTTTGTGCAGTCCCATGTAAGTAGATTTTCCTCCTGCTGAAGCGCCATCGAGCGGTCGTTAAGCCCCCCGCCATACCGCATTTCAAGTGGAAAAATTACAGAATATTTTTGGGAGCATTCTCTTCGCCTTAAACAAACATCACAAAATTGTAGTCCGGGCTATAAAAAATAATAAGCACAAAAGTTGCACGGAACCGGGACGCCTTGAAATATGCAATTATTGTATTTCAGGGTCTTCATGGAAGGAGCAGCGCGATTCGAAGCAAAAAGTTTTTTCCAACTTTTTTCGCGCTCTGTGCAGCGAAAGTTTCGTACATTTAATAATAATTTTTGCTTACTTGCCTTATTATGTTGATGATGTTGTTTTTGTTGTTGTTTTTGTTCTGCTTCTTATTACGCTTAATACTGATACTATCTTTTTTCTCTTTCACACACTTTATATTCCATTCACTTTGGTCCTGTTGTGGATAGCGCTCGCGTGTCTGGTTTTTGGGCGCTAATCTACAGTGGGGCATAATCGATTATCCCAAAATGCAGCTCCGCCGCGATGTACTCTTCTCCTTTGCAGATGTGCTGGGTGAGTATATCGGACTCTAGGAGAACGACTCACTTTTCGCACTTTTTCTTTCCCAGTTTATATTGGCGGCCTGGTGGGTTTCTTTCTGGGCTGCAGCGCTTTGAGCTTCACCGAGATCATATATTACTTCACAGCCCGATTTGTGCGGCGCATGTTCTTCAATTAAATGAATAAAAAATACACGAATTAATTTTTGTTTAATCACTCACCAGAAATATAATAAAACTTTTAACTCACCTTTACACGGACTTGCAAATAAAATTAAATTATAGTCATCCTTTGACGAATCCACTTTTTTATAGGCTACTTCAAACGTGTGTACATCTATATAGGGATGATATGTCAGGGTTAGTATCGATTGCTGATCGTTGGGCAATAAACAAATGATCTGCCTGCCCCCCACATGTGAGGTTATGTGCCGCTGACGTCCTAAAATCACTCCCAACTATTTATTGGCCAAACATAAACACAGACGCGCCTCTAATCAATAATAAAATAAAATTGTTGCAAAGTTGGCAAAAATCATACCATTCGACCGCTCCCTCTGCTCGAGAACTACATAGATGAACCTTCAATTTGTCCATCTCGTGCATCGTCGCTGGCATTTCAATGAATCGTTTACTTTAGCAAGGATGTGTCGGGGAGGGGTCCAGAGTGGGGAAGCGGGTGAAGTCGCTCAGTCATTCAGTCAGACAGACATCTTACGACGACAAATTGCCTTCGCCCCGTTGTTGGCTTTTGTATTTTTGCCAACCTTGTCGATTTCTATTAGGGTCGTGTGTCTGTCTCTCTCCTCCTTTTCTGCATTGAAATGAACTCTTGTCTTGTGCTCCTATGTACAAATACATCTGCGTGTGTGTTTGTGTGCGTTTAATATTTGCTGTTCGTTTATGCCAAATAATTTGTAGCGTTATTTTGCTTCAGCAATTGTTTATTTGTGTGGAAATATGTCTATTCTGCTCACCCGCTCTATTTTCCTCGCTTACTGTATTTATTTTCTGATCGACTACTCGCTGTTCTCACTTTTTCCTTTCCAACTGCTCGCAAGTATAGTTGAACTCTTCACTCATTAGCTGTATGGCTGATCATCTCACATATTTTGCTTATTATACCCTTGGAAAGAGTTGTACTATTTTCACCAAATGTTTCTAACTATGTACTCTGTAAGGTATGCATATATTTATAAATATTTATATGCTTCAGTCGATATCAATTTGTATTAACACGTACATATCAGTCTGGCCTTTTGTCTGGTTAGTTAACCACAATCGGTCTGTAAGAGTATCAAACTATTCGACCCCCTTTCTTGTCTTTGCTTGAATTTTGCTTGTTACACACACACACCTACGCATACATCCGAACATTTACAGTTTCCACAACCGGATGAACTGTAACTGCCAACAAATGAATAAATTCCTCCTGCTCTTCCTATTGTTTGTACTATTTTTCTTATTGTCATGTCATCAATAAATGAGTGGAGAAATAAGTTAGAATTGGTAAAATAACTGGGTCAGTGGCCGGCTCTGTGTAGCAGAATTGTAACGGGGGGAAGCAGAAGAAAAAGGAGAGTGATAGTGAGATAGACTCTAGAATCTGCAAAGCAAGTCCAACAGAGGAGTCAGTGAGAGGAATGTACATGTAGAGAGTTTAATACATACATATGTACACACATGTACATATGTATGCGTACCTCACCCCCGCCACGCAAAACACAATGTTGATTTCAATGGCTTCTCATATTTTTTTTATGCAAAACCACAACCATACCACACAATAAAACCTCAAAGGAATGGACAGCTTCCAGAAGTGTAATCTTTGCACCTTTTCAATAGCAGGGCAGACGAGATGGTGGCTTCAATCCACGTGAGAATTGTCTGCAAACGCCCCCTCACCCACACATGTTGCAATTATGTAGGAATAAAAGGGACTGCGAGGGCACGCTGTCCCGTGCATTGAAGGCACGTGGGTGCGAGGCAAAGGACTTTGATGTTGAAAGAGACCCCAAAGGGGTTGCAGCGATTATTTTATCGCATAAATTTCGGAATTATTGAAATGTATTGTAGAAAAGTTCATTGTTGCAAAAGAAAAAGGATGCGGCCATTGGGGAGCCGGCTATGTGCACGCGCCGAACCTTCATTGTTCGGTAACATTAGAGCAGTATTTTAGTGTATTCGTACGTTAATATCAATAAACGGATAATATATTACCTGTACAATCTTTTTATTATATGCTATTTATCACCTTTTTATTAAATCGGACTATTGCGTGCAAGTTGCACTTTCGCGATCTTTTTAGGAAGCTATGTGCCACAGGTGTGTTTGGTGAGAGCATCGCGGACACACGACCATTGGAGAGCCGACGCACATTCTCCTACAATCTCATAGTCCAGTTTTAATATTTCATATTAATATATTCGCTTGCTAATATCAATAAATAACATCTGTACAATGTATTTTACTATTTTTAAACGTTTTTCTCACTTTTTTGCGATTTTTCCCGCTCTTTACATGCCAGTGATGGCGACATCTGTCGCAATTTCTGGCAGTCATCAGCACTCAGATCTGGTATTTTAATACCGCTTATAGCCTACGCACACTGGACACATCTCGGGGTAACGGTTTTTCATATGTAAAATGACCTACTCCCACTAGCACCATCCAGCATATAAAATACGAAAAATAATACTTAAACATACAAAGTGGTACAAAATAAAATAAACTTAATGATCCATACCATTAATTGGTACACACAAGAGATTCTAGGAAGCCAGAAAGCTAGATCTGGTGCCAGGTGATGGTATTTGTATGGTATATTAATGGTATATTTAATACATTTTTTGGTATATTTCATCAAATTTGTAGTATATTGTGATAATACGCTTTAGGGCAATTTTAGCCTGTTTTCAATGCTGAATCATTGCCCCGCAAAATTTAATTAACTGCACAAAACGGTTTTTATTGCAGTGCCGGTGGAGGTGTGCAGCTTAAAAAACCAATTTCATATTTCTATTCGTAGCAGCCGAAATGCAGAAGGTTCTACTGCTGCTGGCCACTTGCCTGGCCTTGGCCGTGGCCGATTCCAACTCGCGTTTGCTGCGAGTGCCGCTAAATAGATTCCAGTCGGCCCGCAGACATTTCGCCGATGTTGGTACAGAGCTGAAACAATTGCGCATTAGATATGGAGGAGGCGATGTGCCCGAACCCCTGTCCAACTACATGGATGCCCAATACTACGGACCCATATCGATCGGATCTCCGCCGCAAAGCTTCAGGGTGGTCTTCGACACCGGCTCATCGAATCTGTGGGTGCCGTCCAAGAAGTGCCATCTGACCAACATTGCCTGCCTGATGCACAACAAATATGATGCCAGTAAGTCGTCGACCTACGCCAAGAACGGAACCACCTTTGCCATCCAGTACGGCTCGGGCAGTCTTTCCGGCTACCTATCCACCGACACACTATCGATGGGTGGCCTGGACATCAAGGGTCAGACATTTGCTGAGGCACTGAGCGAGCCCGGTCTGGTGTTTGTCGCTGCCAAGTTCGACGGCATTCTCGGACTCGGCTACAGCTCCATCTCTGTGGATGGAGTCAAGCCTCCATTCTACAAAATGTACGAACAGGGCCTGATCTCGTCGCCTGTGTTCTCCTTCTACTTGAATCGAGATCCGGCTAGCCCTGAGGGTGGTGAAATCATTTTCGGTGGCTCCGATCCCAAGCACTACACCGGAGACTTCACCTACTTGCCCGTCACCCGCAAGGCCTACTGGCAAATCAAAATGGACTCGGCCGCCATTGGCGATCTGGAGCTGTGCAAAGGTGGCTGCCAAGTAATTGCCGACACTGGCACCTCTCTCATCGCCGCTCCCATGGCTGAGGCGACCTCGATCAATCAGAAGATTGGTGGCACCCCCATTATTGGTGGCGAGGTAAGCTTTCAACTTGAAGTGCCCAACGGAAATGTATTCTAGTCTGTATTTTGCTTCTAGTATATCGTTTCCTGCGACTTGATCCCCAAACTGCCGGTCATCAAGTTCGTGCTGGGTGGCAAAACCTTTGAGCTGGAGGGCAAGGACTATATTCTCCGTGTGGCCCAAATGGGCAAAACCATTTGTCTGTCTGGTTTCATGGGCATTGACATCCCCCCACCAAATGGACCGCTCTGGATTCTGGGTGATGTCTTCATTGGCAAATACTACACCGAGTTTGACATGGGCAATGACCGTGTGGGCTTTGCAGATGCTAAGTGAACAATTAAATACATTATACTCCAACACTAAAGTGTACTTTATAGCGCCCTCAATTGGGACTTTTCCTCGATTGAAATCGTGAAATAAATATTACCTTATGTATACCATTTCTTTGTTTGCTCCGGAGTTGTTATTGTCGCGACAGGCGATCAACTTTTTGCAATATTATCAGCACAACTTTTTTTCCCTTTGTTGTGATTTGATAAGGCTTGAGAATGGTTTAATATATTATGTATGTACATTGTACAATGTACATATATACGATTTTTCTGTGGTTGATTTTTTTAATTGCATTTGTCATGAAAATTACGGAGGTTGGCACAGCGCATCACGATCCGCTGACTATTAATTAAATCTATATAATATATATTCGTTTACATGTATGCATAATGGGATGTAGAAAGCTTAGGCTGATAAGAAATTTACTGGGACTCAGCAGTACCAACACTCGTCCATACATTTTTCAGTATCTTCTTGCCATCGAGGTGCAGACTGAGTCAACTTCAATATCAATCAGTTCTATAATCGCCCAGTATTAAATAACCATGATATACAGAAATGACTTGAATAATTTTGGTCGAAAGTTGACTGCTATGAAACGATTAAGCTGGCTGCTATGAAACCTCCAGAGCTGTTCACATTTTCAACTGGCAGATCTTTATTTCTGTATAATTAATACATACCAACTGAAAGGGACATTTAATATGGAATTTCTCTCTTTAAGCCTCAGCTAAATTTAATTTTAAATGTTTGCCATTTGCTTCACGTAGATAGATCCGCTCCTGTTTCACCTACATATTTCTAGTTTGTTATCAGATAGGCTTTTGCCTGGGCTACGAGATAGCCTATAGACCTATAGCACGATCTGAAAACAATTGACGCGTGTGAGCTCTGCTCTTCCGGATTAGGCTTAACTCTGACGTCCAACATTCAGCATAAAACTCCATAGAGAGCTTTTTGGCGAACCTCTTAATATGTACATATATAAATACGTTTATATCGCTTTGGAATCGTCAATGAAAGTTCTCATGTGCGGTCATAGTGCCCATGGAGCGTACTTTGTACCCTTGACTGAATCAGCACGAAGCACGAATGGGCCAACGCCGAGAACTCTGTACAGATACTTACACTCGGACATAGTGCCATTATGTAGTGGATTTGTAAACAATGAGTTTATTAGACAATAAAAATAGAATTTGGATAGATAGGGCGTTAGGTGACCGTTTAATACTAGGCAAAGACACTAAACTAGTAGATACAGGGTAGCGTGCTTCTGGGACTTGAACTTGTTATTTCGACTTGACATTGGTCGCCAGATCGTCATCGGACGTCGTTGTGGCGTCCGTTGGCGCCGCCAAATCCTCACTGGAGGCGACGGTCACTATTTCGGGTTGGATCTCAACGGTCTTGGCGGTGCTCAGGCTTGGCTCACGCTCCTCGTCAGACTCTGTCGACTCACGGATTAGCTGGAGCGGGGTGATTAGGTTGCTATCTGGCACCTTGTACATATCACAGGTTTCGTTCACATAGCGGTTGAATACGTCCGGCTTGTCCGCGTACACATGGTGGCCGGCGCCAGTTACGATCTTGATGTCCACCATTTTGTTGCCCCGCTGGGACTTGATCTTCTCGCCCGAGGAGGAGTCGATCCAGGAGCGGGATCCGTATATAAATGTGATGGGTATGTCGCTGCGCACGTCCTTGATGCGGTTGATCATCGGATGCTTGGCCCAGCCAAAGGACTGCATCATGGTGTGGAAGGCCGACTCCCCGCTGGGATTCTGGGCGTTGCACTGATGTATGTACTGGGGCAGCAGGTTGATGTCCTCCTCTATTGTGGTTTGGAACTTGCGCATTATGTCTGGTCGCGTCTTCTGCACCACCCACTGGCCAAAGGGTCCAGCTGCGCGCAGGGCCCACAGCGGATTCAACGGGGTCAGCACTCTGGCTATGGCCCTGACCCACAGGGGAATCTGTTTGGTGTTGTTGGGGTCTGTGGGCTTCTCGGGGAATCCCCATGGGTCGGCCAGCACCAGATGCTTGACGCGCTCTGGATAGCTCAAGGCGTAGCTGGAGGCTATGAAGCCACCCATCGAGTGGCCCAGCAGGATCATGTCGTTGATGTTCATCTCGCGTCGCCACTCCTCGACAGATTTGACGAACTGCTTCTCACACACCAGTGCATCCTTGGCGAAGAGGGGCCGAGAGCTGCGGCCAAAGCCGAGGATGTCCATGGCATAAACTGGTCGTCCTTTGGCAAAGGCATCCAGGTTCATCACCCATAGGGCTATGCCCGCACCTAAGCCATGCAACAGGACCAACGGCACCTCCTTGGACTCTGTGTTCATGCTTATTGTCCATATCTTGTCGGCATCGCCCACAGCCGGGCCAATGTCCACGAAAAATCCACGATACGGCAGCTTCAGATACGAGAGAATCTTCTTTTCGACGGTGCGCAACATGATCGGTGAGCTGGATGTCCAGTTAAATATCCATTTCCATAGCCAAAAACCGTTGTTTTTCGGATCCTGAAAGAGAAACAAAAATCACATTTAAATGTTGGCGAATCGAACAGCAATTTATGTACATAAATATAAATGTCATGCTAACTGAGCGCTGGCCTAGCCCCCTGTCTAGTCCATCCCCCCAGCACAGGCCACGCGTTAGACGAATTACTTAACTAACGAGAGTCAATTGCGCAGTTGGACCGAAATCGATACCCAAGCTCATGGATTTTCCTGTTTTGTTTGGTTTCCGCATTCGCTGCTCCTTACCTCTAGATCCATTCCCGAATTAAATCTCTGCGCGACTGTGGATGTAGCATTTTTGGCGATGTTGGCATCACTTCCCAATGTCAGCTCGCTCATTCTGCTCTTAATTTAGATTTTAGTCACTCTTAAGTTTGTTGCGTCAGCGCGGGGGAAATTGCACAAATTTAGAAAGGGACAAAGCGAAGCAAATGCGCACAAATACTGAAAATTAATATCACTCCTCCACCATATGCGTGTTTTATGTGTGCTACCGCCTAGAGCTCAGAAATTTAAATGTACTGACATGAAAGTAAAATCTAGTTGTACCCTTTCCTCGCCAGCTGTTTGTCGAGTTGTGATGACTTTGAACTTCTGTTTGGCTGGACTGTAATGCCTCGGTCTAATGGGTTCTTATCAATTATAATGGTGAAATAGATTTGTTGTGATTCAGTGCTTGTAGGGGCAGGGGCGACATTAACAAAACAAAAAACCAAAAACAATTGCAGCTCTGGTCACACAACCAGCTGGAAGATTGTCAGCTGTTTAAGCCATCGTTTGCCAGCACTGCATTTAAACACAGTTTATCGGAACATACATTTACAATTACTTTTTTTGCCGCCATGGAGGATATTTACTGGAAAATAAATTTAAAATATGCATGTACAAAAAATATATGATTTATATGGCAGGTGGCAGCAAATAAACAACAAATGCGGCTCCGGTGACACAACAGCATACCAGTGCTGGTAACCGTGAACATGCTCGCCTGTAGCCGAATAACAACAAATTTTGATAACATAACTGCCTTTTGTCGATCGAATCCGATCGATTTAAAAAACTGGTTATCACAAAACCGCGTAGACCAAACTTAGCCATATGGATCAACAACTGGAAGGATAACCTTTTTCCAGAAGAGTTGTGAGGAAGAAGCAGAAACCCTTATACTACGGTCACTCTAAACGGGACTCTGATTCACATTCATATCTAATCGCACGCGGCGGCATGGATGGCATTAATAAATACAATGAATTTGTGGCTCTCCACAAGTCCCAATTGGACTCTTTGTCTGTGCCAGTGCACCTTTGGCCAGCGCTCTATCGGAAGTTGACCACAGAAACCTTTGATGCCGGCGAGGCTCTGCAACTGATGTTGATTGACTACGATGAGGATGTGGACGAAGAGCCGGCCGACGATGACGAGAGCACCAACCCAGTATTCGCCTTGGGAGTGGCCCGTGAACAGGGAATTAAAGCCAGCGATCCCCTTGCCGTCTACTTGATAGACCATTGTTGGACCTTTCGGCTGAACAACGCCCGCCAGACACTGGAGCAGAACCCCCCACTGGCAGATCGATTGTCTGCCATGACCGGCGTGGACCTGGAGCACGAGCAACGCGTTGACAAGATACTAAAACGTCTGTGGAGGTACTGTCATGCTTATTCCATTCTCCAGGGGGATAACTCCGATGAGGAACGCATACCCATTTGGTATGTGATGGACGAAATAGGATCGGCCGTGAACCACTCAGATGATCCGAATTTCCGCATTGTGCCATTGCTCTACCTAGATACCCACACCACGTATAGTATTATGTTTCCAATCAAAGATTGCGAGCAAAATGATCTATTGACGCGCGATGTGATCGAGTATGTGGCCAAGGATGCGCCACAAAGAGCTGCCCTGCTGTTGCCCTGGCGCGACGACAATCTAACTGGCGAGAGCTTCTTGCAGGTGGAGCCCAGTGCTGACTACTTTACCAGCGGACACATACCAGAAACGTATCCGAAGAGAAACACCAATCCCTTGCCAGCACCGAATCGTTGCGACTCGTTAAAGGTTTATGCCGAATACGAAGTGGTCCGGCAGCATTTGACAGATGAAAAGTTCGTCTTGGTCAACGATGAAGACGAAGCCGATGTGTTGTGGCTGACCCGTCACTTCAAAGCATTTGAGGAATTCTCCGAGCAGACGCCCAGCAAGTTTGTCAATCAGTTTCCCTTTGAATACGTGATTACCATCAAAGATTTGCTCAGCATTGTGGGTCGTCGGGCAGCCAAAGAGCATCACGATGGAGTCAGCCTGGAGACATATCCCGCCTGGCTGCCCACCACCTACAATCTGTCGACAGAGCTGACTGAATTTGTCGCTTATTACCAGTCGAGGGCAGTCAAAGGTCTGGACAACCATTGGATCATCAAGCCCTGGAACCTGGCTCGCGGTCTGGACACTTACATAACCGACAATATAAAGCAAATTGTGCGTCTGCCCACCACTGGCCCCAAGATTGCCCAGAAGTACATCGAGAGACCCGTTCTGTTTCGTCGCACAGAGCTGGATTGTCGGGTGAAGTTCGATATTCGGTATGTGATACTGCTGAAGAGCGTTCAGCCGCTGGAGGCCTATGTTCATCGGAAGTTCTTCTTGCGCTTTGCCAATCATCCCTTCTCGCTGGACCACTTCGACGACTACGAGAAGCACTACACGGTGATGAACTACCAAGACGAGGCGGAATTGCATCATGTCAAATGCGATGACTTCCTGGCTCTCTGGCAGGAGCAGTATCCCGGCAATGATTGGACGGCCATCGAGCAGCAAATCTGTGATATGCTGCTGGAGGTTTTGCAGTGTGCTTGCCAGGAGCCACCACCCTGCGGACTGGCTCCCTGCCGCCAGTCCCGGGCACTCTATGCCGCCGACATCATGCTGCGATGGTTGGACGAGGAGAAGAAAGTCATGCAGCCGCAGCTGTTGGAAATCAATTGGACACCCGACTGCAAGCGAGCCTGCGACTACTATCCAAACTTCTTCAATGACATTTTCAAGTTGCTTTTCCTGGACGAGAACAATGACGAGATCTTTAGACTGTTGACGCCACTCAACTAATATATCGCTTATACGTGTATTTCATTTCATTTAAACTATACAAAAACTTAATTAATTTGCATTTTGTACAATATACAAATAGGTGTATGCTTCTATGCGTTGGATCGGGATGATAACTAAATATGGTTATGGTTATGCTTATGCTTAGGGCGTAATCTAGG
Organism: Drosophila obscura; assembly: GCF_018151105.1. Taxonomy (NCBI): domain Eukaryota; kingdom Metazoa; phylum Arthropoda; class Insecta; order Diptera; family Drosophilidae; genus Drosophila; species Drosophila obscura. The sequence goes on along the minus strand of NW_024542774.1, from coordinate 5,950,366 downwards.
ACAGACAGCAAGTCAGTAGTCAGTGGGTGGTGTGTCTATATAACTTATGGTCTATCATAGCTTGGATAAGGTAGGACAAATTCAAGTGTGAACAAAGTCTGTCTCTGCCTCTGTCTGTGTGAAGTTCAAAGAGTGAGAGGGGCTTAATGCTAAAATGTTTTACAATTCTCAATTGCAAATGGCACTTGATGAACGATGTAGTAAATGTTGTAAAAGTTATTCCCATGAATATACAATTGTAAGGCAATTTATAAGGCACCCAAGAAGTCAAAGGGAAATCAAAAATGAAATAAATACGTTCCAATGCGTACCAAGAAGGTTCATTCGTAGAAGAGCATAAGAAATGAAATCCATTCTTCGTTCATTCGTCTTGGCTTAACTCTGAATAATACAATTACCAGCTAATAGTGTGTGAAAATGCAAAGGGGAAAACCTCAATGAAATGAATGAATCTTACACTAGTCCGCTAACATCTAAGTGAATGCAACTAATGTATCGCTTAGACAACTAACTATCGACTACAACCAGACCAGAGCTAAACGCAGGCCTCGTCAAAGTCCAAGCGTATCTTCTCATCTGCGGAAGCTAGCTTATGTATAGTCTTTTTGATGCGCAGGGCTGGCAGACGAACATTTGGATTCTGGTGCCAGCACTCCTTCATTAGCTTGGACATGCCGGCCAGCAGCTGCAAAACAAAACGGATTAGACTTTTAATTCAGACAATTGGAAAGATTAACATACAGGATCTGAGCTCCAGCGATTGGGAATGGAGGGTCTGTAGTTGTCAGTGCAGACCACTTTGCGCATATCCTCAAAGCTGGGATCCATGGGCACCACATCATAGAAGGGCACTTTGTATTCCTCAGCAATGCCGCACGAAATGGTGCGGCGACAAACCTCCCACAGGACCAAACCAAAGGCGTAAATATCCGTTCGGCGCAAGGCCTCAAAGCACTCCATGTCGATGCTCTCATCCAGAACCTCGGGTGCCATATAGCGCTTTGTGCCGACCTTCGGATTGTGGCCAAAGTCCAGCTGTCCCGTGACATGCGAGTGGGTGACAGCCAGGCCAAAGTCGGCAATCACACAGGTCCCATTCGAAGTGACCAATATGTTCTTGGACTTCAGGTCTCTGTGGGCCATGGCTGGCTTTCCCTCAGTGCCGAAGATTTCTGTGTGTAGGTGCACCAAGCCGTTGGCTATCGACAGGCAGATCCAAATCATATCGTTGTGACTTAGGGCATTGCGGTTCAGGTGATCGAACAGCGATCCCAGCGGGTAATAGTGTGTCATCAGCCAGAGCTGGGTGCATGAGTTCCGCGACGTCATATCGGAGCCAATGAAGCCGAGTATGTTCTCGTGGCGCAGCAAAACAGTGCTGCAAGAAAGCAAGACCAGCGATTAGCTATTACTTGAAAATTCTAGCACCAAGTGGCCTGTTCTCACCTGTAGATTTCCGTTTCCCGCTTCCAGGACTCCTCGTCACGACTGAAGAATATTTTGACTGCTATGCTCTCGCCATGCCAATGACCGCGCCACACCTCGCCGTATTTTCCCCGCCCGATGCACTCGATTAGGGTCACCTGCTTGGCCAGGGTGCGCTGCACCAGCAAGGGCAGCCCACTGCCCGATCCGGACGTCACCGAATGCTGCAGGTATTCACGCAGGGTGCTGTCCCCGGCGCTGGTGGCGCGCAACAGCTCATCATTTACCAAATACGACTCGGGATCCTGCTTGGTGCGCGAGGCAGCCAACCGCTTGCGGTGGCTCCGCCGTATATAATAAATGGCCACAGCGCCCAACAATGTTATGACCAGAAAGGGTCCCAGAATGGCGGCGGACATCTTGCTGATGTTGCTGGTGTCCGCTGTTATGACTGTCACATCGCCGCTGACGATCGGCGGCAGCTCAGGGAAATCTCCGCTGTTGCAGAAGTCCCCGGTGCAGCAGGCAACGTTATACTTGGCAGCGTTCCGCTTGGTCGGTCCGTTAAGCTTGTTCAGAGAATTCTGGTTGCAGATCAGGGGCAATTGTTCCGGTGAGGTTGTGCAGCCCCGCCTCACGTTCTCCTGGCCATCGGCATCCCGTGTGCGCGACTTCCAGCACTGAAGAAAATATAAAAAGACCGTCGTCAATGGCATGGACTCGTGGCTTCAATAACAGCTCTCACCTGAATGGCATTCTGGCATGTGTGTGACAGCTCTAAGGGATCGAGACATGGCGGATCGCACGAGTAGCACTTGTATCTGTTTATAGACAAATGGTAATTAACGAAGTGCGAAAAAGTAGGTAAAAAAATATTGCGAGTATGATTTCAAGCTACAGATAATCCCTCAAGCGTGGATTTTACCTTCTTTTCATGCGTCGCTTACTCTTAATGTGTCTCCTATTCAGAGACAAGCAGCGTGAGAAATGGGATTAGATTAAAATGGATTAGCAATAGGAATTTCTAGCCGGGATGCCAATGATGAATATAATAACCAATGAATGCCAATCTTAATTAAATATGTATTTGTTTATGAAAGTCACCTGGGATGCGTTTGCACCGAGTTCTGTGGCACGGCTGGAAACTCCTTTCCATTCATATGAGCGGGCAGTTCCATGTCTATTTCCTGATTCTCTTCCAGCAGGCGCTCACTGATTTCAGCTGCAAGACAACAGGAAGACGTTACACATACACGGAAACATTCTCTCTATCTCTCTCTTTCGCGTACACACACCACACACAAAGTTCTGTATACGCACGGCGCATCTGTGTGAGTTCGTGCGGGTGTGTGCGCGAGTAAATCATTAAGAAAATGCACTTTTATGCTTCGTACGCCCACGAAAGCATACAATCCCGTTTATATAATGCCATTTCCCAGGCAGAGTATGTTAAGTTTTCGCTCATTTGAATGCAACCAACATATTTTCAGCTCCCGCTTAGACATATACGCAGCACAATCGGTCGGAACAGTAGCATATGAAAACAAATCAGGGCTGTCCAAAAACACACAATAGCCATAGCCGTAGGCACTTTTTCAAACACTTTGTAGGAGCTGCTGAAACGCCCGTATGGGCGGTCTGTGATATGCTCCTGATAGCTGATACATCCAGCTAATACGCGAGACCGAATTCAACGTACCTCGTGCATTTTTGCATATCAAAACCGACAATAGAAAAATTAAAAATAAATTGGACTCCATTGCTCCATTCCGTTTTTGGGGTGGTGTGACCAAAGGATCTCAAGGTTCCATGGTAAAGATTTTTTGATGCCAAAATTGAGCAAACAGTATTTTATTTTATCATGGTATAAACTGGTATTTTTGAACAACTTCCTGGTATATAATGGTATATACCATATATATATACCTTTTCGAGGTGAAGAGATCGCTTTTTCTGGTGTGATCCGCATGTATCTTACGTATGAAGACTCATTGTTGCTTCATTCCGTTTTTTGGGTGGTGTGACCAATGCTGGTTTTGATTAAATTTACCTCCGAGAATATGATGCATTGGAAACTGGCAATTTTCTGATCATTTCATACCGACTCACCAATAATTTAGTTTTATTATTTGATTCAAAATATACCAAATCTACCAGAAATTCCGTTGGCCAAATATACCAAACAGGGATTTTTTAGCGCCAAAACAGAATACCAAATAAATACTGCATTCAAAAATATCCCAATTTTCCATGGGAAACACACACACACACCACGTGAGCCGGGTCCAGCCGAAACGAAATAGTTTCTAGAACGTCAGACAAACTATTAAAAAAAGTGATTTGAACGTAGCAAAATTGAGTTTAATTTTGATAAACTAAACACAGATTGAATTAATTGTGAGGTAAGTTCTGTTTCCTATTCAAGATGTTGTCCAATTTGAGAAAGACTCTAAAGTAGGCCTGCAATGGTCGATGCAGATTTGTTGTTGCACATTCAATACATGGGAAGGCCTGGAACCTACATATGTTTGTAGGGATATGTATGTACATATATTCAGGACTGTCGATGGCTGTTTACATACATATGATTTCTTCGCCGACCAGTATAGGCGCTCCTTCAATATCAAGTTTAGTCCGACCGGTTTCACATTAGAGAAAATCAATTAGTTTTACTGTTTATCGATCAAACAGAGTTTTCATTTCTCCCCACTCCACTCCGAACATGTGTTTGGTCACGTAACTGTTATAATTTTCCTAGGTTTCCTCGGGGGCAGGAAAGATACACACGAACATGTGTAATTGTGTATGTGAGAAGATTCTCCAATTTCCTTAGCTCCCTTCCAGACTCGTGTTTGTATATGGATACATGTTACATTATTATCATTGGTACATATATGTACGTATCTACGGGTGTGGGTGCATTTTTAGTATGGCTGCGCAACAAATCACACTATGTATATGGGATACATAAAGAACCTCGCTAACAGCAAAGGCAAATACAAACAATTGGGGGCAAGTGGTTTTTTCGCTTATCAAGAGCAGAGCCCCTCTCTGCGCAGCTCCTCCACGCTGATATTCTCTCTGTGCCGACCGACCCCAACAGCCGGCATTTCGTGTAGCTCACGTCTCATTCCTAAATTCTCGCTCGCCGCGCAAGCACCGTAATAAACACAAACACAAGTGAGCGAGTAGGGGTGCAGAGGGAGAGGGATTTAAGAATTGAAACTACGCAGTTTGTTTATTTATTGCTTAGCAAATAAAATACGCGTGGACCAGCACGCTGCTTACATAATTCGATTCTGCGTTTCGCCGCCGACTACCACTACCACTACTGTAAAAGTTACCAATACACAGTAGGGCCGGCAAATTTTGGCAAACGACCTTACTGCGTCATTAAATTAAAATTTCTATGATTAACTTTAGCTGCTGATTAGAATTTCGTGATACCTATATTTATATGGGTGAGATTTAATTTTCTTAAAAGGGGGGCAAGTTAAGACCTAGGACAATTGTAGGTGAAAATCTTAAAAGCCTGAAATACATACATATGTACCGCTAGTTTCCGTTATCACTATGGAAAGTTTGCACTGCCTTCCAACACTTCCACTGGCATTGCATCAGCCGTTCTTAATTGATTTCGTTCCCCGTATTCTCTTTCCAGAAGCACAGCTTGACTTGACGCTCTTTTAAACGCATTTTCAACGGAAAAACAAAGTGTTCAAGTGTTTTAAGTAATACTATATCCTAAAAAATACAGCCCCACCCCCAAAATCAAATTTTATAAAATCCCCAGAAATTAATATTTGTGTAAAAAATAATCAAGTGCAAGTGAGAAGGGAGCGATCATAGATCCAAGAGAGCCGTTGTGTAGTGATTGTCAGACCAGAGCGCTATGGCGACTGCCGCCGGCTCACGTAATAAACACTCAAAGCGCCATAATGAAGAGCGTGCCGACATAACCAAGGACGAGTTCGAGGCCATTCGCGAGGCGCTCAGCAAGGAGGAGTTCCGCAAACTGTTCTTCGAATATGTCGAGGAGATTCAGGACCCGGAGAACCGCAAGATCTACGAACAGGAGATCACCCAGCTGGAAAAGGAGCGGGGCGTTGATGTTAAATTCGTACACCCCAAGCCGGGATTTGTCGTGAAGACGTCCATTGACGGTGAGTTGAAATGCTTCATCAACATTGCCAGTTCGCCGGAGGTCGCCCGGCCCAACAGCGTGGCGGACACGAATCCGGAGACGGGAAGTCGTGGCCTAAGCTGGTCCATACCCATGGCGCAGACGGCGGGACGGGACGATTGCGATGCAAAGAACAACCACTGCAAGGTCTTTGATGTGGTCTTCCATCCGGATGCCCTGCATCTGGCCACTCGCGACTCGCAGTTTCGAAAAGCTTTGATCGACACAGCGCTGGACGCAGTGGAGCGCGAGTACGAGGTCGCCCTAGACCGTGCCAATCTGAAGTATCCCAAGCTGGACTACAAGGGCATAGCCCGACCAACTGTGATACGCAAGCTGGCCACCGATCCCACACCGGAGGAGCAGGAACCGCATCCCCTCGAGCATATGTACCCCACGAAGCCACCCGCCTCCAATTCAGAGCCCAAAATTCTACCCATGAAAACCAAGACGACACCTGTGCCAGAGTTCACTGTGCCCAAGTATTCCATCATGCAGAGCCACGACGTGGACCTGTCCGAGTACACCGATGAGCTCGATGCCAAGCTGCATGTGACTATGCCGCGCTCCCTTGTCGTGGAGATTGAGCTGCCCCTGCTCCGATCCACTGCCGACTGCCAGCTGGATGTCACCGCCAAGTCCGTCTACCTGTTGAGCGAACGACTGGGGGCCAAGTATCGTCTCAAGGTGGATCTGCCCTTTACTGTTGACGACAAGGCTGGCAATGCCCGTTTCGATACGGATAAGCGTCGCCTCAGCATAACCCTGCCCGTGGTGCGCAAGAGTGTTAACCAGCAGCGCCAGATGCACGACACTCTGCGCTACCTCAGCCGCGAGGACAGCGGAGTGGAGCTGCATTCCAACAGTGAGTCCCCCGTGGAGGAGGATGAAGGGGCCGATGGGGACATGCCGGATACCCTCGAAATAGGTAGGTTAAACGCTCGAGCAGCTCTCATCCCCAATCTCATCTCCAATCATTCACAGCAACCGCCACGGCCCCTGATCCGCCTGCCCTGGCACAGAGTGCGTTCTTAAACGATTCCGTGCATTATCAACTGCCCAAATTCGTCTGCAATGTGCTGGACAATGCCATGGCCTTTGTTTTGGACGTGCCCCACGTCCAGCCGGATTCCATCGTGACATTGAAGACGCAGCGGAGCGTATCCTTGAAGTTTGCCACCATCGGCAGTGGTTACTATCCCACACACTATGGCTTCTACATGGAGCTGCCGTCCCCGGATATGGAGGAGTACGTGGAGGATCACTGTATCGAAAGCATCGAAGCGGAGGCCTGGGACAACAATGTGATAATGAAGCTGTTCCTGGGTGCCGAGAGCGAGGCCCCACCGAGCTATCTGGCCGGTCTGCATGCCAACGATCTCAAAGAGTATCAGGTCTATGGGCACTACAAGCCAAAGACCGATCAAAATAATGAGTGCGAGCCCAATCCTCCCATGGACATTCAGATAATGCGCACGGATGATGCCGTGGTGATCACCGTACGCCCACCACAGGGCATCAACACCACGGAGGAGGATGAGGAGCAGCAGCAGCATAAAAAGCCAAGCAAAAAACAACGCAAGCGAAACAAGAAGCAGCGCTCCTACTCGGAGTCCGCATGTGAGGACATGCTCGTCCAGCAGAACGATCCGCTTGGTGGCAAGAAGGATGCCACCACACCCATTATGCCGCAGCGCAAGCAGCGCAGCTACTCTGAGTGCAACGATAGCACCATTGGCAGCGGGAATGCCAATAGGGGTATTCTCAAGCGGTTCAGTCGCTACGGTCCGAGGCCTTCAATGTCGGACAGCTGTTCCTCCATCGATGATTGTGGCTTCTCCTCCCACTCGTGTTCTGTGGATGCCTCGGGCTCTCTGTTCTCGCAATCCTTCAGTGGCATTCCCGAGGAGGATCAGGCCGAGGCTGGCCTATCGGAGAGCTGCAAGAAGACTGTTAGATTTAATGACCAAATCATGAAGCAAGTGTTCAGGTGAGTTCTAACAATAAACAACTATGTATAATAATTTGCAATAATTTATGTGTGTTTTTTTCCACAGACACGACTCCAGCATTCTCGGTCAGCGCAAGAAGAACCAGAAGCGTCGCAATTGCAAATTGCGTGCCGAGCAGCGTCGCCTCAGCGAGGGCGATTCGGCTGATTACGAGGAGACCCGTGGCACTGCCCTCAAGGTAAGATCAACGCAGATTGGACTGATCCGATCTCGTTAATTAGAGCTTGTTACGGCTGTTAATTCAATTAGTGTCCATCAGCGAAATGTCGTTGTTTGTCCAGACGCCAAATATTTATTCAACTCGATTTGTGGATTTAAATGGATCCAAAGTTCAAACGGATTTCTCACTCCAATTTCATCTGCCCAAACTAATTATTGTCTTTCTTTTTTTTGTTAACCAGCAGCAAGGGGAACCATCATCATGCAACGGTAGCAACAAACTGCACGATAGCGGACTGGATCTGACTGGATCTGCAGCTGCCACCCACCGCAACGACAGCAACTCAAAATCCTATCGCACTCGCCAGGAGGAAGTCGATGCTGATGCCAAGAATGATTCCATGATGTTTGAAATGGATGATGAAGACGATGATGAGATGTAAAGAAAGAGACGAAAGAGGCGTATTTTTTTGTAGTTCTTAAGATACAGAAAATATTTTATTTTCAATTTAATATTTATTATTGTAATTTGTTGGATGCTTCTGCCCAAACTGCTCAAAATCAGAAATCCAAAAATAACGAAAATACCTTAAATCATACACAAATTGTTATAAATTTGGTTAACTATTGAAATGAAATTGTTTAATTGTAGCATTAAATCATAATCAAAAGTGAAACACACACAGTTGAATAATTATTAACATTTATTATACCTATTACATGCACATATTCATGGCCTAGAAGGAACGATGGAGTGAACTCGTTTAAAAAATTATCTTTCTTTGATTTCTGCAGCAGATTGAGGCATTATTTAATCACATTAAATACATACATACTATTTCAACATTCATTCAAGAACAGAACACACAACAAAACAATCATAAAATTATGCTTAAATATCAATAGTTAACAAATTCCTCTAGTATTATAAACACACACAAGAGCAACAAGACCCCCCACAAGTAGTGTCTAAGCCATTTTAAATGTGTAGGAAAACTGGCTAAAAAAGAATTAATGTAATTTTAACTTTTTTATGCGTGCAAAAAGTTACAAAATATACGAATATACATGTATGTGACGGATCGTAAGATTATTCTCAGTGTATTTTGGTCAATTAAATGTGCATGAAGAACTGACTACGAAATTGTGAGCTGGCTGCTTTCTGTGTAGGTTCGTTATTCGTTAGAATAGGAAATCTCTATTCTATTGCTGTGCCCCTGTTGTTTGAGACTCGCTGAGAAATGATCGTAGTAGCGACAGTTATATCCTCACAGGCGAACAAGAAAGAGAGCCAGTGAAAGGTAAACCACACCATCAAATATATGTACAAGCAACCCGATAATTGCGTGGCTTTGATGAAATGTCTGATAAAATCCGTGAAATTCCGACAATTAATAATAAAACACGACGACATATAAATTTCTCAGAAATTCTCCTCGAGCAGCCTGCGAATGTGTCCAATCTGCTGGACATCGCGTCGCTTTACCTCCAGCACATAGCGCACGGGGCAGTCGAGGGAGTCGCACTGTAGGTTGCCCGCACGCCCGCAGCAGGACTGGCAGATCTGCTGCGTCAGCTGGTAGCCACGCTCCAGGCGAGCCACCTTGTCGGACAGCGTGACAACGCATTTGGTGGCGTTCCTCAGGCATTCGGGACAAATGCCGGCCTTGGTCTGGCGGCCGCAATCGATCACACAGCTGGTGGTGGAGAAATACTGGGAGATGGTGGACTTGGCGCCCCGACCGCTGGCCAACTCATTGGCCGTGGCCAGGGCGGGCATCATGAGGAGCTTGCGCGGCAGGCTGGTGAACCAATCGTTGACATCGGCTCCCACCAGCAGCAGGCAGCGGTTCAGGGGCGGAATAATGGCCTTAGTGATGTAATAGATGGCATTGATCTTGTGTCCCTCGTTGGCCAGAATTTCATGGGGACTACGCACAAGTCTGATGAGCTGCACGCCCGGCGGCCCGTTGATAATGATGAAGGGTACGCGCTCGCCGCGTCGCGGTATGCGCCTGGGATCCTTCTGCATCCACTTTCTGTTTAAGGGATTTGTTGAGGAGATTGTTTCATGTAGGAATAAAAGCAGCAGCTTCTACTCACCGCGTTAGCTGCAGGGCGGGCACACAGGCCGTGGGCTTGTAGCCATTGAGTCCGCGGAACTCTTTGGCAAAGATGAGGTCCTGCAGGTTGGCCCGTCCGGAGAGCAGTTTGGTGAACTGCCGGCAGACGTACTGCTTCACCTGGCTAACGTCCGCCGTCTCGAAGAGCAGGCGGAGCACCTTCTCCAGCATCTTGGCCACTGCCGGACAGCCATCTCTACGCACCGTCTCAATGCCCTTGGCCTCGTAGACGGGCTGCGCCTGATCGGCCGTCTCGTACATGTAGCCGACATAGCGCTTCTTGGTCTGGAGCAGGCAGGGCTGGTAGACCTTCTCCAGCTTCAGCTTCACTGGCTGGGGACTCATCTCGGTGACGGCATGGGCTATCTCCTCGCCTATCCGGAATGCCTCTGCCCGATTGCGGCCTGGCACCAGGACAAACATCGAATCCGTGTCGCCGTACACAACGCGCACCTTCCACTCCTCGTTGCCCTCCACCAGCTTAATGGCCCGCTCCAGAGTCTCGCGGCCCTTGGAAACGACTGAGTCGCCCACCTCCACGGCCGGCATGCGGCCGCTAAAGTTGGCCGCCGTGTAGCCGTAGGTTACATTGGCCATCAGCTTCAGACCCAGCTGACGGGAGTGCAGAATCCGCTGGAGGGCAGAGTTATCCTTGTGAAGCTTCATCGACTGCTTGACCATCAGGCGTGTGTCCAGGATCTCGGTTAGCATGCGCGGCAGGATGCCCTCCCTCACCTCACGCTTCACAAACACCACGCCGCAAGGCGACACCGTGACCAGATCGTGCTCCAGCAGTTTCTGCAGCATATGGCGGGACACGCGTAGCTGGGAGGCGCCAAACTCGAAGGGCGAGCTGCCACCTAGATGCTCCACCCGGCCCAGGCAGGTGGAGAAGCAATAGTTGTAGGCAATAATCATGCTGGGGTAGAGACTCTGAAAGTCGAGCACAATCAGCGGATCAGCGTAGAAGCGGGACTGCGGCTCCAGGATCAGCGCCAGATACTCGGGCGCCCGCATGTGCGCCCGCTGCTGGACGCTGGGCGAGAGCGGCACCACGTTCTTGGGCTTGGCAATTCTGAAAAAAAGGCGATTGGAAGATTACCAAAGAACACTAAACTCGGCGTTGACTCACCTGAGCATCATGCTCTCGACCCGAAACTGGGATCCTCGCGACAGAACCTCGTAGAACTGGATGCCAATGAGCTTGGCCATTTCGCTGGTGCGTCCCAGCAGATCCAACTGATCGAGCAGCGCCAGAGTACCTCTGACACGCTCCAGATGGTACTCCAGCACGATCCAGCGGGTGCAGGGCGAGGCGAACCACTCGGTGAGCGTCTTGGGGCTGTGCCAGGGACAGCGCTTGTGCAGGATGTGGTACATTACGTTCTCGAAGGTGTACGAGGTGAGGGCAATCTCGGAGCGCATCAGTCGCCACACGTCTAGCAGTATGCGGCCGCAGAGCTTCATCTCCACATCCAGGTCGGTGAACTGCTCCCGATCCTCGTCGACAAAGTCGCGCACCTTCTGCGTGGGCACGCGCGACAGCAGGGGGGCTATGTTGAAGCACAGATGCTTTGCCCGATCGATCACATAGCCCCAGGAGGCCATCTCGATCTCGTAGCCGGCATAGATGTCGGCGTCCCAGCGGGCGCACAGTGCCAACAGAGCCTCCATGGCCTCTGCCTCATTGGATACCACCTGAACATCAATGTCCTTGTCCAGGCCGTGTATCAGTCCCTCGCTGAGCAGATCCTGGGCATGGTTAACCATAATGTAGCCACAGGACTTGCTGGGCAGCGAACCCTCCGCATCCGCATCCGGCAGGCTGTGCTCGATGGCATAGAACAGGCAGCGGATCTCGTCGTGCATCGGATCGGGTTGCAGCTCCCCGCGCGTCAGCACAAACACCTCCAGCGTCATTATGGTCAAATAGTTGCACTCAATGTCCGCCTTGGCTTGTTGCAGGTTCTCCAGATTCACCTTGAAGCCAAACGTGTTGTCCAGCGTGGCATGGCTCAAGCCGAAGCTGAGCTCGTGGTGCCCCTCCTGGTGGGGACCGTCCAGCTGCCGCAGGAAGCAGGTACGATCCAGTTCCGCCTGTGCGGCACTGCTTGACACGCTGCTCTGGTCGCTGCTCTGACTGCTGCCTCCAGCGACCTGCTGGGGCTCCCCTGTTTCGTCCAAGGATGCCTTAAAGTTGAGTTTGGTTCGGCGTGTGGAACGCGAGGCCTTCTGGCCCTTACTGCTTATGGGCGTTGCTTTTGCGTTTGCCTGGGAAATTGGTGTGAGGCTGAGGCTACAATCAACATCCTCCTCGCTGTCAGCGTCGCCTCCATCGTTCTGCAGCATCATGGTGATCTTCTGGCGCTTCACCTTGATCGGACTGTCGACATCGTTGCCTCTCTCTGGCTCTTCCCGCTGCCGCAGCAGCTCCCTGGCCTTCAGCCAGATCTTGGCCTCCTGACGACTGGGCGCACTTTGTGCCGGCTGAATGGCAATCGTCTGGCCACTACTGAAGTACTCCCGGATGCGCTGCTCGCCTCGATGACGCTGCAGCATGGCCGGTCCGCCGATGGCAATGAGCTGCTGACGACGCCAGGCAGCCAAGCCCTTGTCGTTGCCCAGGACGCTTTGGAAGGGATCACAGTCGTTGAGCTTATTGCCGGGAATGTGGAGGACCAGGAATCCCACCTCGGTTACCTTGCTCACATCGGCCGGATTGCTGTAGAAGGGCTGCTGGAACTCGTGTTCGGGTATGTCCAGCTTACGGCAGCCGCGTACCACTTCATCGTAGGTGGGTGGCAGCTCCAAGGGAGCAATGACGAAGGCATCATCAGCCTTTGGCGTGGCAGGTGCAAGAGCAGGAGAAGGCTGGGGACTGTCTATGAGATCACTAAATACCGACGGACTGTTCACGATCAGTGAGTGCTCATAGAAGCTCTTCATTAGCTCCGGTGTGTGGCTCTCGTTGCTCATGGGACTCAGCTGTGGAGTGGTCTGGCCCTCGACTGGTTCGGCAGGAGGAGGAGTCCCTGTGGTTGGCGTCGCCTGGTGCTGTTTGGTCAAAACCTCCGAACGGAAACTCCTTCGCAGACGCCTCAGATTCGGTGTCTTTCGTAGTTTGGTGAACATTTGGTCGCCTTCAGTATCGGATTCGATCGCCTCATCATCGCTAACTGGTAGGGTGGTCGCCTCGCTGGGTTTCGCTTCTTGTTCTGGCATTTCTTCAGGAACAGACTCCGCCTCCTTGCCTTGCTGGAGATTCACATTTTGGGCTTCTTCAGATTCGATTTCTTTTCGAATACTTTTACGTATTATCCGACTGGGCGTAACTAAATCTTTACAGGATTCAGCTTGGACTTTCTTCGACTTTTGGGATCTCCCCTTACTGGCCTCTGGTCCCAAAGGACTCTCCTTTTCAGCCTGATGACGCGCACTACGACGTGGCATTTTCTGCACCTCCTCAGCATCGACAGCTGTTTCGAACAGATCCGTGAGCCTGGGAATTTTCACTCGCGGTGTCAAGGAGCAGATGAGGTGAGTCTTGTCCAGATTGCGGCTGAGTCTCCTGGTACTGCGCCGTGGAGTGGAGCTAACAAGTAAAACGGAATTCTTAATTGACTGCTCAATGGGAAGAAGGCAACTTGTTTCCCTACTCGTTCTGCAACAGGACGAAACTGTTTGACGACTCCTCGACACTTTTGCGGCGCAGCTCCGTCATGGCCAGCTTCTTGCCCAGCGACAGCTCAGCACTAAAAGAGAAAGCATGAGGAACAGTCTGTCCAAAAGTATCTGGCAGTTGGCATACCCTTGTGTGCCTGGTTGTTGGTCGAGCTGCAGACTAAGTCGAGGGTTCATGGCTGTCCCTGTCGCTTCCACATCACTTTCTGCAATATATGTGGGGCAATTAGAGGCACATACCATCTACCTAGCTGTACTCACTCTTCGTGGAGCTTCTGCTGCCGATGGTGAGAGGCAGCGGGGCATATTTCTTGGCGGCACTGGATTTGGGTGTGCGCGGAGACCTCAACAGGCTGTCTCTTTTAGGTGTCGTGGGTGTCTTGGGAGGACTCCCGTTCGCATTCGCCTTGCCCCTCAACTTTTTCGGTGTGCGCTGGTGATCATCCGAGCCATCGATCTGCGGCAGCTTTGGTGTGGGATCTAGCTCCCCCTGTCCTTTCGATGCAGGTTGACTTTGAGTTAGCTTGAGCAACAGCTCATCGATATCGTCCAGGGCGGTGGAGAAGTCATGCCTGCTCCCTGGGTTCGTTTCCTCCTCAGAATCACAGTCTTCATCGGATGCCAAGTGGGGACCGACAGCAGCTGCGGCCGTCTCCTTGTCCAACAGCTCTGGAGTTAGTTCAACTAAAGGAAAAGAATCAAATGAAGCTATTCTGTGACAGTGACCAATTGGCGCACTTACAGTGTTTGTGTTGCTGCGACAGGGGCGCCAACGAACTGTCCAAATCAATGCGCGATTCATTCGCACTCTGCTCCTCCAGCTGTTGCAGGACGTCAAGCAGTTCCAGGTCCTCTTCCCTCACTGAAGCAGAGGTATGGAAATCAATGCTTGATTAGAGATTGATAGTTTCTGGTTTACCTACAGGTGGCATCGTGTGGCACAGCTCCATGGGGCTGGGTCAGGCTCAAGACGAGTTCCTCATCCACCAGCGTTTCATCCATGTTGGCTGACTCGTCCTTTTCTGCAAAGAAAGCGCCAGAAAGGCTGATATTGCTGCTGCTCGCTATATGATTCTGGATAAACGATGCGTTGACCAGCAGCTGCTGCTGATCCTGGGAGCATTCCTCGGGATAAACAGCATTGGCCATCAGTTTTTGCAGGTTGAATGTGCGTCGCTGCTCCTTGCTGCTGGGCGGCAAAGTGGTCTGTATGGTGGCATTGCCGAGATGCGTCTGATCCGACAGTGTTTGGTCGGAGAGCGTCGACTGCTCCAGGGTAAGCAGTTTGCTCTCGAGAGCCGTGCGGTAGAAAACATCACTCTCGGCGACTTCCACATGCTGTCGTGGCTGCGTGGGCGGCAATTGCAGGACTGGAATCTAAAGCAGCACATGCCAGCTAAATCATTTTCATACATTAACGAGGAGCAGTAACCAAGATCCTACCGCATTGACTTTCTGCTCATCGGCGGCTGCAGCGTAGCTTTGGGCCAGCTTTTGGCGCCGGATATTCTCGTCATTCCAGATAGCCTCAATGCCGGGATTTGTATGACTGCCCTTGCCCTTGGCGACTAGTTGAAAGCGATTCAGTATAAAGTTCGAACTGACGTCCACTTCCAAGGAGCTGCAGGCCATCTTCTTAACGCTGCAAATCTCCAGCAGCTGTTCGGGCTTCACATTTGGATAGGGAATCACTGAAAAATGCATAAGACCTTGGCTAAAGGGCCTACGAAAACAGTCTGGCTAGCACTAGCTTGCCTTCATCCTCATGGCTACGACGGAACTTGAGCACCTCCAATGGTACATGCAGATAGCTCATTCCATACAGATTGTAGTCGATCATGAACTGTAGTATGTAGGGCACATGGGACTCGTGTGGATTGAAGTTCTTGCTGAGTATGGCCCCGCTCTGGAGAAGGTTGGCGGCGCGTCGCACGAAGCGTGGATTGAACATGTATATTTTGAGAAACTGATGCTCCACACGATGGTAGCCATAGAACGGTCTGAAAAGTAAGACATGAGTAAGATTTGTTTCATGAATGGATGAACCGATCCGCCTCACTCACATGCCCTTGACCAACTGGATCTTGAACACATGCTGAGCATTGGCGCTGCCCTGCCCCAGTGATATATTGAGTGCCTTGTCCAGGTGCATGGCAATCTGTAGGATGCCCCGTTCCAAGGATTCGAAGTCCTTCTTATCGTACGGTATGTAGAAATAGGGGAACACGCCGTGCACATGCATGCAGGTTTTCTGTCCACTGGAATTAGCCCCGAATATGCGAATGATCGGCACCTGTTTACAAACAATTCAGTAGCAATTAGAAGGAATCATAATATAAGGAATACAATCAAGTTAAGGAAAACCGACTCGTTTGATTTCCTTCCCGCGCAATTCCGAGTAGCAGGGATCCTGTCCAAACTGCGGCTTCTCCATATAAAAGTCCGCTATGACCAAGCGAATGGAGTACACTCCGTCGATTCCAGGTGCTGCTGTCATTGTCGCGAGGATAAAATAAGGAGTCAAGAAATAATAGCCCGGCTTTTGTTTGTTGTGAAATTATACGATAAAAAGTCCGACCCTCAGAAATATACCGTTATATACCAAAAATGTATTAAATATACTAAAATACCAAAAATTAATAATGAGCTTAGCCCACCTAACCCCCCCTTAAACATGTGAAGCCACCAGGGTTTCAGAGTGTTGATCATTTGGTGACCATGTTGCGGAACGGCTTTACAGAGAATCAACTAAAAAAAAAACTGTTAAAATGTTAAAAGAACCGCTGAAATGCGGTAGCTTTTTTGATCCAAGCTTATGTTAACAGCTTCTGCAATGGTGCTATGTTGTTAAAAGATGTGTTAATATTTTAAACAAGTGTTTTTGTCGGTCTATCCCAGTGTCCATACAAAACCTCACTCTTAATCGTATTTTCTAAACATTTTCAAATCTACACACGAGCAAATAGCATTTGCCAAAATACTAACAGCAGCCATTTGTGTTTATTTGTGGTATCTTATCTTCGTGGAATATTACAATGATTGGGACTGATCTATGGGTAAAGATACATATACATATATACATATAAAAACATATTCTTCTGTATATAGGCATTATATGGGGCTAAGAAAATCCTTCTTTCCATCAAGATTTTTGTACGATGGCGGACTATCCTTCCTCATTCTTTCGAACGCCCTTTTAACCGAGAGCAGTGCATAACTTAGATAGGCTGCAATTAACAGGCGGATATATTATTGAACTGAAATCAGTAGGAGGTGCTCCTGCGATGACCGCATACCTGTAAATGGCACCACCATGGCCGGAACAAAGAGCCACTGATCATCAACATAATTGATTATCAACACAACACCCAGGTACACCATGAGGTACAAGAAGAATCCACAGGTTATCATCCATGGTACGAAAAGCTTATACTTTTCCTTCATTACGAAAAACACCCAGAATTATTATCAATGGAAGAGAAGAAAAACTTTTACGTACATTTATGGCACCAATTACTAGGCATATGCTTCCCATTATTTGCAGAGCCGATGCATGTAGACCCAGCTCGTACGATCCATCTGCAAAGTGTATTTGATATGAGATAGCTCGGTTGAATTCGATTCGATTTTAATACATCGCCAGAAATAGTCATCCGCTAGAACCAAGTAGACAATTGCAAAGGCCACCGACAGCACTCCTGTGAGGATAATGCCGTTTTTGCTGTCCAATTGAAACATTTTTTGATTTTAGTTTTCTTTCTTGCGTGGGCAACTCTTATTGTTGAACGACAATTTCACAAATAAATGTGAAATATTTTGACAAGGGGAGCTTTTTCTCCATTATCTTATCAAATGCCTGGAACGGCACTCACTCCCTCTCTTAAATATAACATACATATGTATTACATGTACATATAGATACAAAGAGATAGAGAAACCGCATTTTGTATGGCCAATATTTCTATTTTATTGCATTACATATGTATGTATGAATAAAATTGCAGTTAAGATAGAATTTTCTAAGTAAAACTACAATCGTCTCAGCAAGGGCAAAAAGTAAAAAAGATCTGTGTACAGATAGAGTTCAGTTTGCTCAGCGTTCAGCGCTGCCGATTAGATTAATATTTTCGATTGATATGTACATATGTAGAAAAATATTCTTATGGGCATTATATGTGGCTAATAAAATCCTTCTTTCCATCAATATTTGTGTACGATGGCGGACTATCCTTCCTCATTCTTTCGAACGCCCTTTTAACCGAGAGCAGTGCATAACTTAGATAGGCTGCAATTAACAGGCGGATATATTATTGAACTGAAATCAGTAGGAGGTGCTCCTGCGATGACCGCATACCTGTAAATGGCACCACCATGGCCGGAACAAAGAGCAAAGAGAGATCAACATAATTGATTATCAACACAACACCCAGGTACACCATGAGGTACAAGAAGAATCCACAGGTTATCATCCATGGTACGAAAAGCTTATACTTTTCCTTCATTACGAAAAACACCCAGAATTATTATCAATGGAAGAGAAGAAAAACTTTTACGTACATTTATGGCACCAATTACTAGGCATATGCTTCCCATTATTTGCAGAGCCGATGCATGTAGACCCAGCTCGTACGATCCATCTGCAAAGTGTATTTGATATGAGATAACTCTGTTGAATTCGATTCGATTTTAATACATCGCCAGAAATAGTCATCCGCTAGAACCAAGTAGACAATTGCAAAGGCCACCGACAGCACTCCTGTGAGGATAATGCCGTTTTTGCTGTCCAATTGAAACATTTTTTGATTTTAGTTTTCTTTCTTGCGTGGGCAACTCTTATTGTTGAACGACAATTTCACAAATAAATGTGAAATATTTTGACAAGGGGAGCTTTTTCTCCATTATCTTATCAAATGCCTGGAACGGCACTCACTCTCTCTCTTAAATATAAACTACATATGTATTACATGTACATATAGATACAAAGAGATAGAGAAACCGCATTTTGTATGGCCAATATTTCTATTTTATTGCATTACAATGGTACATTGCATTACATATGTATGTATGAACAAAATTGCAGTTAAGATAGAATTTTCTAAGTAAAACTACAATCGTCTCAGCAAGGGCAAAAAGTTAAAAAGATCTGTGTACAGATAGATTGATATGTACATATGTAGAAAAATATTCTTATGGGCATTATATGTGGCTAATAAAATCCTTCTTTCCATCAATATTTGTGTACGATGGCGGACTATCCTTTCTCATTCTTTCCAATGCCTTTTGAACCGAAAACAGGGCATAACCTAGATAGGCTGCAATTAACAGGGGGATATATAGACGATTGAATTGAAATCCGTAGCAGGTGTTCCTGCGATGACCGCATACCTGTAAATGGCACCACCATGGCCGGAACAAAGATCAACCAGTCATCATGGGCCATCAACACAATCCCCAGGTAAACCATGAGGTACAAGAAGAATACACAGGTTATCATCCATGGCACGAAGAGCATATACTTTTCCTTCATTTAGAAAAACACACAGGGAGATTATCAAGTAAAGCCTGCAGCTGTAGGCATACTTTTACGTACCTTAATGGCACCAATTACTAGGCATATGCTTGCCAGTATTTGTAGAGCCGATACATGTGTACCCAGATCAAACGATCCATCTGCAAAGTGTATTTGATATGAGATAGCTCGGTTGAATTCGATTCGATTTTAATACATACAATACCTGAAATTAGCCTCCGCTATAACCAAATAGATAATTGCAAAGACCACCGACAGCACTCCTGTGAGGATAATGCCGTTTTTGCTGTCCAGTCGAAACATTTTTTGATTTTAGTTTTCTTTCTTGTTCCTACTACCTTCTGGCAGAAAGACTATTTCACAAATAAATGTGAATGTGATATTTCGACAAGGAGAGCTTTTTCTCCATTATCTTATCAGACAGCTACCTACCTCTCTTATATGTATGTATATAACATACATATGTATATATGTATGTACATTTATATAGATATACTCCCTGGATGACAAAGAGAACCCGCATATTGTATGGCCAAATTTTTGATTTTATTGCATTACAAGGTTTTGGAGATTGTGCATTTAATATATAGAGGTGGAAGGAGGCATTCTGGATCCTATATTTCCGACTCATTTGTATGCGCTTCCTCACATTTCCTTGTAGTACTTGTAGTTTTGCTATACGTAGATAATTATACCAACACATAAAAATATAAAATTTAATGGCCGTTGTTTGAGTACCCTCCTACCTTTGTGGAAACACAATGACCGCTTAGAGTCTAAGCTAAGCTAAGGCTTAGACTAAAATAACTGACCACAAGCACAATTTTCTGATAATACTCCTGAAAGGATAGTTCCGATTTTTGCGTCCCGTTTCCACATATTTCCAGGCTCAGCTTATGAAGACTATTTCACAAGTACTGTAACAAGAGTTCGATGTTGTTCGAAAGTTGAACAAGGCGTAACTTATATTTCAATGAAAAACCCGCGGCCTTGATGAATTGGTGTATAAATAATTTTTATTGAAAGTTTTTCTTCTTATTGCTTCAGCGTCATTAAGCCAGCAAGCCGACCCCATTGTCCTCATCTTCCCTTCAGCAGGCGGGCAATGGCGGCAGGCTTATAAAAATGTTTCGGCTCTTTGGTTTGACCTTACAATGGATTTAGGATTAGGTTTAGGTTTAATATAGATTTGATTATTGTTGAATAATGCAATGGAATTGATTAGCTAACAAATCGATTGGTGGCGAATGGTGCAAAAAGTTTGTTAATTGTAAAATTTGTAACATGCATTTTATTCGTTTTGATTTTTTTTTTAACTAGTGTTACTTTTAAGTATAAAATTGTAATGCAATATCGCATCGCATCGCATTGCATGGCATTGCTTTCATATGTATTGATGTATGTATGTATAATTATTCGATCATCAGTTAACTCTTGATACTCAATAAACTTTAGCATATTTAATTTCATTTCATTTCGTTAAGTTAATTTCGAGCAGCCGTAATTCGTAATATCCGATTGATTTGAGTAAAGTTAGGCTTGATTAGGTTGGGCTTGGGGGTTGTTTGGGATTAAGAAGTTAAGAACATTGTTGCCTTCTTTTCAAGTTAGTCAAGAGATATAAAAAATACGTAGATTATAACATTCGATTAGTACAAGTAGGTATGTATAAATATATAAAAAGTACACAATGTGTAAATAAGACTAAGCTAAGTCGATAGAGGAGTACGCACACTCCCCTCCCCCTCGCATGCTCTTGTTCTGCACTGCTCTGCTCTTACGAGCTCTTTTTATAATTTTTTTCATTTTTCAATTTTTTTTGGCAAAATCACAGGAGAATTAGAAATAATTAACATAAACTATGACACATGGCCGGGCTCAGGCGGCGGCTCAGCTGTGTCTGTGTGTGTGCGTGTGTGGAAAGCCGGAAAAACGACGAGTTGGCGAGGCGCACGAACCTCTCTATCTCTCTTTACCGATTGGAAAGATCCTTTAGATGGGTTGAACCTTGCTTGCTTGCTTGCTTTATTTGCCTTCACTTTGAATGGAGTTTGTTTGTGTAATTGGTTTAAGTTTTAGTTTTGATTTGTTGAGGATTTTTAAGTTCATTAAGTGTATATTTGTATAATAAATTATGACTATATATATGCATGTATATGTATGTATGTATATAGATGTATACATTAAAGAAGTAAGTAGGAGGCGCATTATTTCACTTTCACTTTTCAACTTAAGAGTAACTGCTTGCTCGACTGACTGATTGATTGATTGATTCGATTTACCGACTGACTTACTGAACTGGCTCATTAACAGCTTTATAACAATGCGAATCCCTGATCGCTGATCAACAACAAAAATGACATTATCATGGGAGTAATTGTGAAAAAAAGAATGCATATATGCATGTAAAAAAGAATAAATAAAACTGCATATAAAAATAATGATTCTCAGTAAGCCTATTAAACGTCAACAACCATCTTCTTGTGTATGTCCGTGTTTCCAACCACCGAGCAGAACTCGTCGAACGAGATCTTGCCATCGTCATCCTTGTCCGCGAAACCGATTGTCTTGTCCACGATCTGTTGCAGTTGCGTGTCCTTCAGATTGTTGCCCACCATCATTTTTAAAACCTGCAAAATTACAATATTAAGATTAAATTACACATTTGTCTTGCTCTCGTTTGGTTTTTTTAATGTAGATATCGGTAATTGCTTGCCTGAAAAAGTTCACCATTCGAAATGTATCCATCGTTGTCCATGTCGTAGATGCGGAAGGCGAAGCGCAGCTTCGACAGTTTATCACCCTTAACGCTGAACTGTGAGACGCCCTGGATGAACTCCTTAAAGTCCACCTCCCCGTTGCCATCAGCATCGAATATGTCAATCACGCGCTGCACCAGCGGATTCTGTTGCAGCTCCGGCAGCGACATGAACTCATCCACACTCAATGCTCCCGAATTGTCCAGATCCAGTTTGCGGAAACGTTTGCCCAAACGTCGAATCTCATCGGCATCGACTGGCAAAAAGAAGGACATTAAAAGTTATGGTCAGAGGTGATAATCTCCAAGGTGCATCCACTGCATGGGCACGAAGAATGCACATAATTCAACATCTGAACAGTGTTATTTTTAGATGCAGATTGTCTGTCTGCCCATCATCAGAGATGAAACAAAGTGTGACAAAAACAAGAACAACAAGTAGGGACGCTTATAGACGATCCATTATGATTTCTTTATACAGAAATGATTACAAAATTAACCAACAATCTAAAAAAAGAGATTCTTTGTGGACATGTAAAAACAAAATCATGAAGAGATGGATCTATGAGACAGCCTCTCTCAGGACACATCGAAGGCTACGCAGACTTTTGCTGGATTCCTATTGTAAATTCAGCTACGTTGTTCCACGTTTCGTTTGCATTCCACATAAGTAGTCCATATATATACAGTCATACCATCATATGTATGTATGTACGTATGTGCTGTTATTTGCATATTCGTAAACAGCTGCCATTCCGTTCAAATGACATTGACTGAAAAATCGTACTTACAATTGGAACACATTTCCATGGGCAGTGATGTTTCGTTTCCCTGCGAATAAAATTGTGGAGATTATTACAGAAATCCATTTGGTTTGGGAAAGAGCGCACTAAAATTCACAAATTTATTGCAGCCGAAAGTGGGATGGTGGGGAGACACTTGCTCTTGAACATGTATTTCGGTTGGTTGGCCGTTTTTATTACCATTTTGGTTTTGCCTTTTGTGGATTGGTGCTATGCTATCTATAGTACAACTAATTTTGAGATTTTGCACTGCTCTGCTTTCACTTGGTCCGCTATTATTTCGCTGTTTTCTATTATAATTCAATGCCTTGAAGTTGCCTGCACATTCTCGTGTGGTTTATTTGGCGCAGTATTATGGTTCTGTTGTTGAATATTCAATTTTTTCTATTATTTGCAACGCAACACGACTCGTGTGATGGCGGATTTATCGAAAAAAAAATACCGTTCGACCCTCAGAAACATACCGAAATATACCTTCTTATTTTCAGAACATACCGTGAATATGCTGATATATCTCGATTTTGATTTTCGGTTTAATATTACTGTCTAGCTCGGACTCTCAGGCCTGAACACATAATTTTATCCGATTGAAAATTCAATTCCCTACAAGATTGGATAATTTTATTGACATATTTTATTCAATTGCTTATAAAATATGTTAAAAGCCCGAAACATTTGCAACGCGGGCCTTTCGCCTATCGATGTATCGCAAAGCTATCCTAACTTGAAATCAACTTTGGGTGTTTCAGAGCCGCCAGTTTGAAAATTGAAAATTTCTTATAGCTCTAATATCATGATTTATATGACATATATCAGATGTTTACTCCATCTCACCCGTCTTGTATTTTTACATATAAATATTTGATTTCCGCGAACTTGTTTGAAATTATGCTAAGCCCAAGTCATCAGATTTTGAATGGCTTTTGCGGTCAAACAGTTGCTAGGCTTCTCTTGGAAGCACTAGTGGGAGAAATGTAGATAACATTTACTGTGTATTTATCCAGCATAATCGTTAGACTAACCATCTTCCCACCCACTTTGCTGGTTTCCATTTCATTCCAGAGGCGGCAGCCCTAGCGAACAGTCCCGTCACGAGAAGAAGTCATGGCACAAGGCACCGGCATCATCTGCACAGAGGTTAACGGCCGCGGGGCGGTGGTCGAGGGGGAGCGACAGCGGCGGAGAGTGGCCATTGTCGGGGCGGGTCTGGTAAGTGTGATATGTACCCAAGATATGATATCTAGATGCTGTAGATGGGGCCACTTATCAGTGTCAGACCTCATCATAATCCCAGTTTTGGAGAGCAAACTCTCTTATCAGGCTATCATTTTCGGCAGGTGGGTTCTTTGGCGGCCCTAAACTTTGCCCGGATGGGCAGCCACGTGGACTTGTACGAGTATCGCGAGGACATTCGGAGCGCTGCTCTCGTGCAAGGACGCAGCATTAATCTGGCCCTCTCCCAACGGGGACGCAAGGCCCTGGCTGCTGTGGGCCTAGAGGAGCAGGTCGTGGCCACCGCCATACCCATGCGGGGACGAATGCTTCACGATGTGACCGGGCGGACCAGTGTGGTGTTGTACGACCCGTGCACCCAGCAGTGCCTCTACTCCGTGGGTCGTAAGCAGCTCAACGAGGTGCTACTCAACGCCTGCGACAAGCTACCGAACATTCGGTGCCACTTCGAGCACAAGTTAACCAAAGCCAACATCAACGAGGGCGTCATGGAGTTCAAGCAGCCGCATCGCGAGGAGGTTGTCTCGGCCACAGCGGATCTCATTGTTGGTTGCGACGGAGCCTTTAGCAGCGTGCGGCAGCAGCTGGTCAAGCTGCCGGGCTTCAACTACTCGCAGGAGTACATCGAAACTGGCTACCTAGAGCTGTGCATCCCCGCTAAGGCGGGAGAGTTCCAGATGCCGCCCAACTATCTGCACATCTGGCCGCGCAACTCTTTCATGATGATTGCCCTGCCAAACCAGGACAAGTCGTTCACAGTGACACTGTCGATGCCGTTCAAGATCTTCGCCAGCATCCAGAGCCGGGAGCAGCTGTTGGCCTTCTTCAGGCAGCACTACAGGGACGCTCTACCTCTGATTGGCGAGGAGCAGCTAATCAAGGACTTCTTCAAGATGCGGCCCCAGCACCTGGTGTCCATCAAGTGCAAGCCGTATCATTATGAAGACAAAGCCCTGATCCTCGGCGACGCGGCCCATGCAATGGTGCCGTACTACGGCCAGGGAATGAACGCCGGCATGGAAGATGTCACCTTGCTGACCTCCATTTTGGGGCAGCAGCTGCCGCTGGACGAGGCCCTGGCCCAGTTCACCGAGAAACGCTGGAATGATGCCTTTGCCATTTGCGATCTGGCGATGTACAACTATGTGGAGGTGGGTTAAATGCTTTTCTTGACGTTTAGTGGGTATACATATGTACAAGCTCTTCCATTTGTTCCGCTCGCAGATGCGAGATCTCACCAAGCGCTGGTCATTCCGCTGCCGAAAGTGGCTGGACACACTGCTGTTCCGACTGTTCCCTGGCTGGATTCCACTCTACAACAGTGTCTCCTTCTCGAGCATGCCGTATAGTCAGTGCATTGCCAATCGCAAGTGGCAGGATCAGTTGCTAAAGCGCATTTTTGGCGGCACCTTCCTTGCCGCTATCCTGGCTGGCTCTGCGTTCCTTGTACAGCGTTTTCTTTGACCTTGGACAATAATGCAATAAAACAATTGATTTTGTTCATATTTTATATTTATATTTACCCTCATAAGTATGCTCCGAGAACATTCGAAAAGAAGCTGCTTCAAATACATACATACATACAATCTGCGTTTGCATCGATTAGATTTCCCAACCGGTTTCAAAGGAAAATATTCTCTCGGTTCTTTACCATCACCGTCAGTTACAGTTCCAAGTCTAATAATTCGATGTTAAACCTTATTAAAATTAAATATTGAAACTATATAAATGATTAGAAGTAGTTTTGGTTTAATTGTCTATACGAACAAGAAGCTATATATCCATATTGTGCCGACTTACAAACGTCAGGATATGGACAGATTGTCTTGCTATTCATTCATTCCCTTCTTTATCACTCCATTTGTATGAGTAATATCTCGGGATAATCCATACTTTCCTAAAAGGAATTTAATCTGAAACGTTATCAGAATTCAAAGGAAACCGTTTATCAGAATTCGAAGGAAACCGTTTTCAGATCCCTAAAACCTTAAAGTATGCGTTAGAGTATGATAAAATGCTTTATTTAATCGACTACTTAGTACTAAACTTAACACACATATTTATATTTATTTATTTACACAAATCTTAAGACGGGTGGTAAATATTTGTGTGTGCGTTGGGAAAATAATTGAAATTTCTATTTGGCCGCGTGGCCACGGCTACTACGCATCGCATTTGGGACTATCTACTTATAGATATTTTTGTGGTTTTGTTTTGTTGGTTGGTTGCTTGTTGTTGAAGCGGCGACAGGCCAAAAATACGACCCGACAATGTGATTCGGTATTTCTGCTGCTATTCCCGTTCTAACGGCTATTTGTGGCCCATCGGTGCAGCCTTCGTCACGTGATCGGTGCATCTGCAAAGAGTGTGTCCGCTTAAAGGATGGACGGGCATGCATGGGACGCCCTCTTCGCTGGTGCTCATAAATCATCATACTCATACATGGTCATAATTAATCCGCCGCTGTAAGCTTTTGAGAGTGACACAGTGGCAGTGAGAGAGAGCGAGCAATCTCCCAATAAATTAGCATGTCGTTTGTTTCCTCCGCATCGCCGTCTCCCTCTATCACGCTGCCCGAGAGGAACAAGGTCGGTGCTTTCTCAATCGCACGCCAAGCAACGCCGGCCGGTATTTCATTACAGCAATCTTCATCTTGCTCTCTCTATCTTTGTACCTCTTGGACCTGTTGGAGCGCCAAAGGGCAACCGACAAATGATAGATTCGATAGAAAGGGGGCTTGAAAAGTGAAAACCCAATCGAACAATGGCCGGCAATAAGCCAGCAAATCCCATCTCTCTTGACCTACTACCCAAAGCCGCCAATACATTCAGTTGCTCATGAAGCTTTCGCGAGAGGAAGAGAGCAGCACCGCACCGTTTGCTTCGCTTCTCATTTCCGACTCAATTTTTGGTTGCTAATTTCCGATTCGCTCTCTCTCTCTAGAACGCCACCAACGCCAACTGGTCTCTACCCAGCCAGCGTGCCAGCGCCGTTTGTTGCCTTGCCCGTCACATGTTCGTTGCTCTTCAAGTAGACTAGACCGATTGTGCCCAGCGATCCCCCGACCAGCGGACAAAATCTTCCACAGCATTGTGCAACCGTTAATTGAAAAGGCATTTGCAACTGTAACTCGTTTGTGGCCATAGAACAGGTGTATGTGATTGTGTGCCAGTGCAGGCATTATCGAGTATCGCGCCCTTGCCCTTTCCACGCGCCGCCCGCTATCCGATCTAATCCGGCCGACCGTAACGTTCTCGAAGCTTTCGACAAGCGATCGGGGTAACCAAAAAAAACGCGTGGTCTCCGCCAAACCATATGAAATAATCAGCAGCAAAAAATATAGCGAGGCGTAAAAAAGGTAACACAAAAAAAAGTGAAATTGAAATTCAAAGTCAAAATCAAAAGTTTCTGGAGTTTTCTCTCTGTACTCTGTGTGCTTGGGTGTGTGTGTGTGCGAGACTGCAACGGTAATCAGAGAGAGGAAGCAAAGAATCGGCACAAAGTGATTGGGGGATTTACTTTTCAGTAGCTTTGTAGCAAACGTTTACGTTTCGGCTTGGTTTACTTACGTTCACGTAATTTTCCACAAAAAAAAATAAAATAAAAAAAAAGTATGCATAGTAGATACAAAATTGGTGGCACCAATTAATCATTATCGCCATCGCTATGTCATTTTGTTTTTGTTTGGGATCACTACCATCCATCCACTGCCACTCGATAGTATTCGATATCTGATTCAAATGATCCCCCCCACCCCCAATCATTTCATGTCGATCAGTTTGGCTGTTTTACTTTTAATAGAAGTTGTTTCGCCTGTGTGTGATCAAATCGTTTCGTCTATATACAAAATAGACACTACAGATATATGCATACACATACATACACATTTTAAAGCTAAATGGACGCCATAGACGGCCATGATTGCACTGATTGGTTTCGTTCGCTTCTTCTGTGCCCATCCACCCCCTACGTGAGTGTAGCCCATCCAGTGCAAATTGCGTGGATTTCTGAGAATGACCACCCAGAACGATCTGTCCGAATTTTACAGGTAAATTAGGTTCGAAATGATAGATCATACGTAGTATTTTCGGTGGGACCTATATATGCATTTACATACACACATACATATGTATTTATATGGATACGTGACTGTTTTGCAATCTGGTGATCTGGCGCATCGTCTCGTGTTTTGGGTGTCGTATGGGTTGCTTGTCTAAATGAAAAGCAAAACCAGAAATGCGGATAAGGTCTACACGCAGATGTACCTCCCTCCCTCTCACTCTTTCCCACTCACACGGTCATTTAGCTTTGGCATTTGGCATTTCCGGTTTTTGTTTACGGTCGGGTTTATGGGGAATATTGCAGATAGCAACACCTTCAAATACTTTATTCCTTGGCACAACAGATTTCGTGCCAGATTTCATCAGCTTCCTTTTCATCGATCCTAGGCGCAGTTGCTCTTTAAAGTGTCACATATTCTATTGTTCCATTATGTCAGTCATCAGTCTATCTTGGGCCAAACTAATAGACTTGCTCATTAGGATCATTAGCGGGGACTGACTCTAACATCTATCATATGCGGTTCAAGATCGGTTACTATTTGACAAATTTGGAACAGTAATTAGCTTTTAAAACGTTCCTTCAAAGGAAGAGTGCATCGTTCAACAGTTTCTGCTAATATTTTTCAGTTAAAAAATATTTCGAAAATTTATCTTCCGTTCCAGAAAAATAGTTTTCAGAGAAACACAGTAAATTCATAACAAAGATTTCTGTTATACCCTTTAAAGGATTTCAAAAGAATTGTAGTATCCAGGGAATCCTGAAAAAAAACTTGCCCCAACAAAATACATGCATACATAAATGGAATGTTTCTGAATTTTAAATTACTTGAGGTTCTCCCTAACTTGTTTTACGTATTTATTCTCAAATGTACTAAATCGTGTGATATAATAAAAAAAGAGACTAATGAACAAATTAACGAAGGCATTTTACGGCATGTTCGCACACACAATACACACACATTCGAATATGTATATATATATATGTACATCAATATGTAGGATAAGATGGAAAAAAAGTGTAAAAAATAATAAAAACATTCCTATACAAAAACTTACATCATCGTATTGTGCAAAGAGAGACGAAGGAGAGAGAAAAGCGCCCGCCAAACGGCAAGCATTTACCCACACATATGTATGTATGTATGTACATATATAATGTATATGTAAATATGTTGCTATAATGTTCTTGTTGTATTTGGGTAAACGCAAAAAAAAGTAACGTAAATTGCGCGTTTGAAAACGGTACTATTTTTTGCAGTTTCTTTGAACGCACCACAGAGGAGAAATAGAAAGAAAAAATAGCAACAACACAAAGTGCAAAACGAAAAGTGATAAAAACTAAGCAAAGATCAAGGTGGATCAATTTAAGGTGAGGTCTTTCTGCACGCATCGAAACAGCTCTCTCTTCGTAAATTTGCATACATCGATTAAGGGCTTTCAGAGCGAGAGAGAGCGAACGACGGATAGATAGTGATCGAAAGGGAGGAAGAGCGCGGCGTTTAAAGACGTGTTCATATTTTTGACAAAATGAAAGCAAATTTTCTTACAAAAATAACAAATAACTAATTCTGTTTCCTCTCGTTTCTTTTCATTTTACATGTGTGTGGCATCTCATCTCTGTTGTCTCCGTTGCGGTAAATAAATGCCATAGAAAGGGGTAGCAGCAGCAACAACAACAATAAGAACAGCTTTACCAAAAGGAAGACGCAGTTGAACAAAAGGTGTACAGTGTTTGTGTCCGCGAGTGGAGTGTGTTTGTGTGCCAGTGTGCAAAGAAAGCAAAACAACAGCAATAACACATTAATGAATTTCGTGATTAAAAACATTTCAAAAGGTACAAAAAAAGCTCATTTAGTATAAAAATAAGAAGGAGGCAAAAGCAAGGAAAGAACCGAACAGAAAACAAAAATTAAATCAAATCGCTGCGGGCGCCAACAACAAACGTGGCAAAAAACTAAACACAAACAGAAAAGCTCTACAAGCAAAACGAAAACGAGAGCGAGAGCGAACGCTAATGAGTGGGAGAGATAGTGTGGGAGAGCAAAAGAGCGCGAGAAAGAGCACCAGCAGAAGCGACTGAGCAACGGTTAAACAAAAACAAAAACGAAGCCAGAACCCAAAACCAAAGCCAATTGCGCACGGAACCCGACGAACCATACAACCAGTTGGCAATACGGAAGAAGTTAACTAACAATAAATATACAATCAATACGATATATAACCAACATCGGCAGTAGTGCAACGGTTATTTGGTAGAACTACCAGAAAATGGTCAACAAATCCAATGGGAAGGTAGTGGGGCAGCAGAAGGCGGACAAGGATAAGGAAAGGCAGCCAGAGACCATGGTGCTGCCGGCGGCTGGCACCAACAGCAACAATCAGACGACACAAATCAACAGCAACAAAAGCAAAAATCCAAATGTCAAGAGCAACAACAATAACAGCAAAAAGAATCCTGGCAACAACAAGGGACAACAGCAGCCGCAGCAGCAGCAACAGCAACAGCAGAGAAGCAACAAAAAGGGCAAACCCCAGAGGCAACAGATCTTCCTGCAGTCGCTGCCACGCGACACCAGCAACTACAGAAGCTACAACCACAGCAACAGCAACAGCAACAATAGCAACAGCAAAAGTAGCAACATTCTGGTCACATCTGCAACAACCGCAAATGGGGTGACCAAAGTGAATCCCGCCGATCTTCTTACCGCCGCTCTGGCCGTGCCCTGTGCCAAGTGCTCGAAACCATCGATGATCACCCCCCTAACGACCGCCTCCACCTCCACCACCACCTCTGCCGCCTCCACCGCCACCATTGCCTCCTCGTCGGCCTCGACCACATCCAATTCGGAGACCGCGAGCAATCACAGCGAACTGAGCTTTCCCGAGCCGATGGTCTACTCGGCCAAGCAGTACCGCAAATCTAAATCCTATATGGGCGTCTCACAGTACAACAGCTCAGGCTACGGTTCCTATCAGAATTCCTCGGGACGGGGATCGAATGGATCCGGAAATCATACAACCTACAGACGATCACATAGCGATCGACGAAACTCATTTGATCGCACATTTGCTGAAAGGAATCGCGACTTTGTCCCCATTGTACCACCGCCTCGACCCGTCCTCTCATCCTCAAACATTGCCGGAGTCATGGCCAGTTCCACCAAGCTGACGCTCATCGAACGTTTCGGCAAAGGACGACTCGCGTATCCCATAATGCAGGTGAGTTTCCAGGTCTTTGCCTTACTATAGTTCTTCGCCTGAGATCTGGTTCAGGGTCAATAGAGTTTTGTCTTTAAAGTTGAGAACTTTCCATTAGTTCTTTTGTCATATTCGAGAAGTTCTTTCTAATCAGCCGTGCGCCGCCAGCTACCGCGAGAAGCAGTTATAATTAATGGCACAAACAAGAACGGCTGATAAGGAAAAAGGAAAAGAGAGTGGGTGAGGCACAGGGGCGCAGAGGGAGGTAGTTTTTTTAGTCATCTATTTATTTTCGATAAGCTGATTTCATTTTCAGAGTCGTAGAAAGCAGAATGAAGTTGAAGTTCTTCCAGAAACTCGAAACAATCTCAAAGATTTGCTCCTCCTTGAATGATTGCTATTTCCAATTTCTTATCTCTTATTCCCAGTTGTTGTTGCAAATTATTTGTTATTTACGGCTATGCACTGGCATGTGTGAATATTACGTATACGCCCTGTCCTGACAGGGGGAATTTGTCATCTTTGATGTGAATTTTTGGCGTGCAATCGAGAGACGAGATAAATGCGATGCTAATATACGGAAATAGGGTCTCGTTTTCAGTCTCTGCGTCACTTTTAATATGCAGATATAATGTGTATAACTCCCCTCTGTGCCCTCTACGCAATCACAAAAGGAAACAAACGACACCAAAAACTCGGCCCAGAAGTTTTAATCAAAAGTATTTATGCAAATTCGCAGCTTCGTCTTTGATTCGATTGTGGAAAAATATATAAAATAGCAACCGAAAGTGGTTTGATTAGCATGTGCCACTTAGTTAGTTGCCAAAACTAGTTCTAAAAGATGTAGACACGAAAAAAAATGGTTTTGTCTTAAGCAAAAAAAAAAACAAGTCACATCGATATATCGATATAAAAAGTGAAACTTGTTTTGGGGGCTTCAAACTCCACTGACTTCTGTGGCTGGAATCCCTGCCTAAAAACGGCAAATAAAACCCTCCATCTCAGCCGGGCACAACATCTTGCATTACCGAAACTACTTGTTGGCCAATAATTACCTTCGTTTTGGGCAATGATTGAACAACTGTTTCCACTAAATTTGTTTAGCCTTAGCATTGCTTTTGTTGGCCTTCAAAAAAGAACAACAAATACTAAAACGAAAACATTGAAATGTTTTGAAAAACAATCCCAACACACATTTTTAAATGAATCATAAGACTGCCACATCGTTCGCTCGCACTCTCTCACTCTCTCTCTCTCTCTCTCTCCTGCTGTTTTGTTGCATGAAAGATTCTCACCACATGAAATTGTACTGTTTCTGCTGCTGCTGTTGCTGGCACAGTGGCCTGAGGTCTCGCATGACATCCGTGAAATCTGTTCGCTTGGAAACAAATCTCGCTCCACACGTGGCCAACACTCTGGCGAACGGAAACGAGCCAATTTTGATAAGATAGTGGAGCGGGTGGTCATCAACAAAGCCATGTTTCGGCAAATACTATATGCATATTCCCATATCTCTTGAGGGGTACAGTACCTCATGGAACAGTAGAACACTTGAAGATTCGGGATTTTTTAGCTAAATTCGGAATTAGAGCTCGACAAACACGACGATTAATAAAGTATTTCGAGAAACTATTAGAAAGCTTAGAAACTATCCTTTCGTTTTTCTAAAGTATTCTCAAAAATATCAGAAAATAGATAATTTATTTTATCGGTTAATTTATCTATCGAAAAAAAAAATTAAAAAAAAAAACAGTAGATATATGAACTAATATCCGCTGTACATTTCTTATTAAATAATAGAATAAATTCTGGAATGTTTTTAATCAATTTGTTTAGATGACGATAGCTGTATTTCAAATATATGTATTAAAATTATAGTGCCCTGGGGTACAGGGGATTTTCTAGAAACGATTAACATTTAGAAAAGATTTCTACTTATCAGTGGCTGCGATTCATACGAGTATAAATATAATTATAAATGAGCAAACAAATACTTGTATACTCATCGTATAAAATATATGGTAATGCTCGTATGTTCAATACTCTTTCGCTTACGTCAAAAAGAACAATGCAAACTGAATGCATATCAATATGGACAGGTGAAACGGTTGACAATAGAACCGTTTGCATTGCGAACACAGGGCAGGCAGGAAAACACCTGATCTAACTCCACTCCTTCCCTTACTTAGAAAGTAGACTTTTGCACGAGTTTATTTTCTTGTGGGATTATATGAATGGGTAAATACATACACACATACATACATATCTTAGAATCCCCCTCTCCTCTACCTTCTCCTAATTATTATATGTTTTATTGTTTTATTATATGTACATATCATATGTATGTATGCCAAATTGCATATTGTTCTTTTGAAATTGCCACAGCTGCTCTGTGTTTGTGGGCCAAACTTTTGTCCAATTTCAAACTGCGGTTAACTGCGTAGTAGGAAAATGTATATTCGAATTTCAACGAGTATTTTCGCTGACAGAAGAAGTGAAAGAAACTGCAACTGTGTGCGGAATTCTTTGATTATGGAAATCAGTGGCAGAACTAGAGAAAAATTAAAAATGAAATAAAAATAAATCAATTGTCAAGTGTACCAGAGGAGTAGGAGAAGTGCCAAGATAATGCGATTCGGATAAGAAGAGGAGTTTAAGGGGGCTTCTGTCACGTGTGCTTATCGGTAACGGAGCCGACAGAAAGTGTGCAAAATATAATAAATTTGCAGGCCACAAAAAAAGCCCCCGCAGGAACATGACTAGAAAGTTTTAATGACTATTCAAATTTCAGATTTATCAGTCCATAAAAAGAGCAAAAACATGCCACAAGTGCTTAGACAAATAGTCTTGCGCCTAGAGAATGGCAACCGTAAATGCGGCCGAAAGGTTTCTGAGCCAAGCCTAAAACTAGGCAACGAAAGCCACATCTTAAAACTTTTAATCATGTAGAAAATACAGTTTAAAAAGTGGCTCAGCTCTGTCTTATATTAAGAAACGCTGTAAATCTTACTCAAAAAAAAACCGAAATTATTAAAAGAAAAGTAAAGATTTTATTCTATAAAATAATCTCTTGCTTACTCTCTGGCAGAGAGACGCTTGGGACTTTAATTTTACGAAGCGAATGCGAGCGCTTCGTTAGATTCAAATTTTATTTTTAATCAAATAAACCCAAAAACACATATTTAATCATTCTTTGTGCTTCCAGTCTTAGCTTATAAATAAATTTAAGCTGAAACAGCTGATCACATCACCCTACTTATTGAATAAAATTTACGCTAATCGATGTGTCTATATACGAAAATTACAGACAAAATTGCATTAAGCTGGTGATTGAATTCGGAAAAGCTATTTGCTTTCCCTTTCCTTTAAGTATATATTCACGAGTGCATGTCCTTCATACTCCTGTGGATTACCTTTGTGTGTTACATGCACTAATTAGTTCAGACAAAGGGGCCTTCAATTTGAGGAAAGGAAGACACCAAATACTTGACTGTCGTCTACCACACTCTCTGGCAATCATATATTGTCAAGGCAACAGCAACAGGGGCAGCAGGGGAGCAACAGGAACAAAGTCTCTATGTTTGGAACTGACATGAGGCGCCTTTTAATTGAAATAAAACCCTCACACGTTTGGGAAACAATAGCTATAGTGAACACTCTCGTTGGCGACAAAGTGTGCGAATTATCTTTGAAACAAGCCTGTGTCCGTCCAGCGATCTTTCACTATACTTCTGTATACATAAATCACACGAATAATAATAAATTAAATAAAATTAAAGCAAAAACAAAACCATCAAAATTCTGAGCTCTCGCACAGCCCCCCCGATAAGAGGTGAAGAAAGCAAAGGAACTTTGTAAATGTTTGCGGTCTCCCACATGTACAAAATATATATATTTAGTTGTTGCTTTTTGCCTCTGTGGCGATTGCGATAACAATATGGTAAAGAGAGTGGTGGTACACATAGAGATAGAAAGAGAGGTGAGGAGTACTGGCGAGAACTGTAGAAAATACAAGTTCAATTTTGTTGTTGTTGATAAGAAGCCAGCAACAGCAAACAGCCGACCACAGACGCAGACGTAGACGTAGACGCAGGGGCATTCCAATCAAATAAATTGTATTTATTTTTAAGGCACTTTGTAGATTTGAGATTGAAGTGATTTCTGATAACAAACAAACAAAGAGGCAGAGAGAGGGAGCTAAGAGTACTTAAACGATTTAGTAGAAAATATTGAGAGACGTAGTCCAAAGTAGAAGCAATGGAAAGCCAGCTGATCTGTCAGTACTACAACTCGTATTGCTCGAATCGAAAACAAAAACGTTTAAATTGTAAACCAAAGCAGAATCCAGAGTTGTAAAACAATTGCAGTGTAATCGCATTGCAGTTGATTGAACTCACTGCGCTCGCTGGAAGAGATACAGCTTAGGGAAGTGGTTCTCCAAGTGCTTTGGTAATGGCTTACCATTATCTAGGGAATTCACACTTCATTTCATAACAGTCAGCCCAGAAGGTACTTCATAGAATATATTATCTACTATATATAGCCCCAGGCCAATATTGTTAAATTTATTCTAGAAAAAGTGAAATATGTGGCTGTCTGACATTTATGATCCAACTATTTATATCTTTGCTGCGCACTTTAATTTCATATGTCATCATAGTTAATCAAAGGAAGCATTTTGCTACTTTTTTTATCTGTTGCACTCTCTACTTTTGTAGGTTGTTCTATTCGCTAAATTTCAAGGCTGCTGTAGATTCTCTTGAAGCTTGAGTTTCAATCAATTTTTATATCTCCACACTACTGCTGTGGGTTCCCTTAGGCTTTTCGGTATGGGTACACCATTACCAATTGATTTTTGACTTATACTTGTTAGACGTTGCCACTTGCATTCCTTTGTGGCAAATGCAACAAAATGCTTTGCAATGCACATTCGCGTGCACCTTTCAAATTTTGGT
This sequence comes from Drosophila obscura, assembly GCF_018151105.1. Taxonomy (NCBI): domain Eukaryota; kingdom Metazoa; phylum Arthropoda; class Insecta; order Diptera; family Drosophilidae; genus Drosophila; species Drosophila obscura. Next base: position 5,914,245 of record NW_024542774.1, on the reverse strand, counting down.
TGTTTTTGTTTTGCAGTTTCGCCTAATCTCTGCGTTTGACTTGCAATCGGTATTTTTGTTGTTGATTTTTTTCTCTGGTATTTGTTGTTGCCTCGTGTCTCGTGTTGTTGTTGCGAGAAGGCCACATTTGTTGTTGCTTCTTGTTAGGCAAAAAGAATTCATATTTTGTTTAAAGCATACGATTGTCTCATTCTTTTTTTGTTTCTTTCGTGTATTGCAATTGTCCCTCCCTCCATCCCTCTCTCTCTCTCTCTCTCTCTCTCTATCTATCTCTCTGTGTTTGTGTGATGTGTATGTCGGTGGTCGGTGGCCTCCTCAATTTGGTATTTAAAAGACATTTAACATTTATGCTTGACTAACGCTTGCTTTACAGCCGGATCGCCGGATTCGCTGACATTTAAATCAGCGCTTCTGTTGGGTCTGGTCGTACTGCGAGGGAGTGTGTGCAAATGAAACAAAAGCCCATTTTAAGCATATCAAAGCTCATTTGAACGTTTTCTTTGAATCAAAAATGTACTGAAAATATTTTTTGGGGGAAGTTCCCCAAAACCCATATCCCTACAGTGGCGGAATTCCGTTACTATTGATGGATTGTATTTTCTTGTCTAACACGTTTCGCACTTTCCAATGAAAAAGTTGTTCCTGGGCTGCTGATAAGCACAAATACTTTTGTAAGTACTGAAGTATTTCCTGGAATTTGTACACCCTGAAAATAGATTCTAATGTGTTACCAAATTGCTCTCTGATAAAAAAAAAATACAAAGTATCGACTATCTACTATATATCACTTTATGTGAATGCAAGTATATGCGTGTGTGTGTGTGTGTGTGTGTCTGTGCGTGACAAAGTGACTTCCGGTAATTATCAACATTTTTGGTGGACTGTCTTCGCGGTTTTTTCTTTTTTGGCCTTATTTTTGGTTCTTTTGTTGCTGTCAACAACAACAAAATTTGTAGTAAGGTTAGATGAAATATTTCAACAATAATAAGTGGGTTGAATCGCGTTTGATGGGATTTTCGTAAAATGTTGTTTGTTGTTTACGCTTCACTCTCTGACTTGCACAAAAAAGCCGCAGCCAAAACGGATGGGAGGGGGAACCAAAATAGCAAAAAAAAGAGGGATAATTTAAGCCAATTTTCCTATAATTATGGCAGGGCAAAATAAATTGCGTTTTGCTAAAATTGTGGTATACGAAATCAAACGAAAACGAAATCAAAACAAAAATGGATCTAAAAGTGTAACAGATAGTGACCAATACGAGATACTGCTACCGCTAAACTCACTTTAAAATTGAAAACGAAAGTTCAATTGTCATCTTAGATTTTCTATGGAATTATCGCCCGACATTGCGACATCAAGCCGAAGCTTTCAACTCCCGCGGATGCAATTACAGGATACAACGTGAAAACAGATGCCAATGATCATTTCTATAATTATTTGCAATGCAAAAAGTTGTTGTGGCAGAACGTTTATTTCGATCAACTTACACTCGGAATCTGTAATGGAATATCTCTGGCAGTACAACTGCAATTCATGTAATATCGGATTTATAATTACTCGGAATCGCTCGTCAGTTGTCATGCTAACAATTGAATATTCCAGCTGTGATCTGTGTTCCGAACTGTGTGTCTCGAGTGAGTCAGCGTCACGTGCAGTGCGGCTATTCTACCCTGACTACTACCACCATTAGCATTGAAATCAAAACTAACATTTTCTTCCCTCTTTCATATTAATTATAAAATTATGAAGTTTTAACTGTGTCGATTGGGAGCGTATGGTATGCGGATGTGTTTTGATGAGACGGACGTTATAAGAGTATTCTGTTGAAATCTATTTATGACTCCTAATCCACTTTACTCTCAATCGTTTATTGTTCCGCTATTGTTATAAAAGAAGAAACGCAGAAAAATAATACATAAGAGATCATTTTTTTTATGTTGCTGCCAATTTTTCAGTTACGCTTGAAGCATCGCTTCAGCTGCTAATTCTTTTATTGCCACAGTCTTGTTTTGTGTGGCCTGAAGATTGCCTTTGGGCAAGGTCGTTCTCAGACAGACAAAACTGTACATTACACACACACACACACACACACACCCATACATACATATGTTTTTGTGAGAGCATAGTGCAAGAAACCGTTTTGCGTATGCAGATTTGGTTTTTAGTTTTTTTTTTCATTGGATGATTTCTTGGAATTTTTGTTAAAAAATGAGCTTTTATTCAACAGGTGCTGGAATGCCCAAAGCCCATACGAATACATATTTATGTGTGTTGTTTGATTTATTTATGTACTGTTTATATACAAATGTATGTATTATGAACTTATTTATTTCAAATATTTTTTTGTTGCCTTACGGCTATTCGTTAACTTTATTTCGCTGTTAATGCGCAAAATCACTCGTTAAATAAAACTTAAGAAGAGCCAAACACTTTTGTATCTGTTTTTGAAGGGTTTCCACACTTGATGTGGAGAGGTAGTTTGTATGGTGCGGGTGCGGGGAGACCTTATACCAGTTTGCTGGAGTTTGCTGTCGAAGCAATTAAAGCGCGAATTAATTACACATTTCGCATTTGCTTGACGTTGGAATTTGGAGGCTCTTTATAATTGTATTTTGTATTCGCATATCGGTGGAAATCGAACAAATTTTATAAATATTTTATTTTATATGAAGTATTTACAGAATATATTTAACTAATATTATTATGTATCCTCATTTCCGATCAATCGTTAATTGTAATTATCAATTCAACAATGCATAGTAACATTTTTATTTATTTTTGTATGATTTGTTAAATAAAGTTTCTTAAGTTATTTGGAAAGATCTTTTGTGCCTGCCTAGTGGCCTGCCTATGTTTTATTCACCTATGAATTACAGAAAGTTCGTTTTGTGTGTGATTTCTTTGAGTTTCATTAGTTGTTAACGTTTTGAAATTAGATTACCTTGAAAATGGAAGCTGTTCTGTGTCGTTATCTTTTAGCTTTAATTTAAATATTTGATATTCATTTAAAACAAGACCCAGCCAAGATTCCTTTCTAAGTTTTTTTGTTTTGTTTTTGTTTTCATTAAACCGATTGCTTAGCACCCGATCCGATTCCATTTAATAAGTGGTTTCAGTTGATGTCAAAATTGAAACTTAAACTTAAACGGATCATTTTAATTGAGGCGGGACGGGGTTGTCTGTTGTCCGTACATGGAGTGTATATGTATATAGTTTTTAATCTTATTGTATAAGCTTTATATGATTTTCTTTGGCATGCATATTCATTGTGAGCCATGTTGTTGCTGTTTATTTTTTTTTTGTAGCTGGTTGATGTGGCTAAGCAGGCAAATTAAAACGCCAATTGCAAGAAATGAAAGGCGAAACAACAACAATATGGAATGAACGCATAACAGCAACAAACATTTGTAGGTTTGGCCTGGTCTCTTGGTCTTTGCCAGGCCACAATCAACAACAAGAACAACAACCTTCAATGTCAATTCCATGCAGGTGGCTACTACGACTGCGCCCCAGCTTCAGCGTCACAGTCAGCGTCAGTTTCAGCCTCAGCCTCAGCTTCAGCTTCAGTTTTAGTTTCATTATACCTCCTACACCGTTGAGCAAAAGGAGGGTATACGTATTTCTATCCTTTTCAGTTATTAGGAACTCTGCAAGTTTGGGGACCACAGAAAGAGCTAGAGAGACCCGCTAAAGTATCCAAAGTTTTTAGGTATTTACAGCCGACATTCATTGATATTAAAGACATAAACATGATCTATAGGTATTACATAAGTATACAGCAAACCTTAAGGGAGTCTTGCTTCTATAGTCCCCTTGCTCCCAACTGCTTCCATCTCGTCTTTCCCAAATGACGACAGCAATAGCGGCAAAAGAAAATTTCCGAGAATTGTACAAAAATTGTACTGAAATAGGGTTTTTTTTTAAATCTTGTTGCTGTTGTTAGAATGCTCCTGCTACCAAAATACAACAAAAAGCCCGCCCATCGCTACTCCAATTAGGGTATCGAATAGTCGCAAGATCTACTACAGCTTTCCATACTTGTTTTCTGTTTCATTTTCAGTTTTAAGCTTTCGGTTTTGGTCAATTTTGTTGGTGCTTTGATTTATCTGTAACGCTCACACACATATACATACATACATATAAACACACAATAAACTGATAGAGGGGAAGGAGGGAGAGACCCAACTGCGATTGTGGATGCTGTGGCCGCCGCTTAATTGTTTTTTTTTGCTTTGCTCGCAACAGTTATGTAATCGCATTACGGGGCTTATAGCACGGCTGGTCCAAGGGGAGGGGTCCTGCCGTGTGTGTGTGTATTTCGGTTCTACTGGAAATCCATTAAATTTATATATGTACATATGTGCATGCAATTTTTTAAACCTTTTTGTCAGGGTTTTGCCACACTTTACGGACATCCGCTTCAATGGCCGTTTTGCAGTTATCGGTTAATCGAATAACCAATTAGCCTTTTACCACCTACATATGAATGTATTAACATTGTTTTCAACTCTATAGAGTATACATACAAATATATAGAGTATAGCATAGAGTCTACTCTATAGGAATACCATATCATATGTATAAATGATCCATCTAGAAGGGTATCTATGTGTTTGGGTATCTGTCTGCTGTTTCTTGTTTGTTTTATTGTACTTTTGATTTATCTGCACTCGAACCGCACCCATTCGGCGCAACCCAAATATTTGTTGGCCAAGTAAGTGGCCCTCTCTCCATGTCCGATCAGGTGAATGATGAAGGATTACCACCAATTCAGATTGAGACTTGAGACTGGCAGAGCTTGGACCGACTGGTCTATGGCCGATGCTGAAAGCAAAGCAAGTGGCTGAAAGACCTGCTGCAGTAACAGCCAGAGTCAGCAGCAACAGCAGCAGCAGCAGCAACAGCAGTGCGGTTCACAGTGTCTCTGTTCGCCAAACTGGAAAGATCGGTTTCAGGTTTCAAGGACTTTTCGGTGGACATTCACTTTTGTCTATATGCATGCATCTGTACATATATAGTCTCAAAAATATATGTATGTATATATATACATATATAAAACGCAAAATAAAGATAAAGAAACAAAGCTGAAAAGCTGAGCTAAACTGCATTTTTGAGTCTCCGATCTCCCGTTGCATTTGTAACTGAAGTTGCCTCTTATACCTCTCTCTCTCTCTCTCTCTTCTCTGTCTCCATACGTAAGAAGTTCCACAAATTAGCAGGCAGACCTAACCTAACCTCACCCTCAACCCACCCAAAAAGCTTTCAATTTTGACTTTCAATTATTTCGTGTGCTGCCGCAGCCGCTGCCGCTGCTCATGCCTGCTGCTGTTCAATAAAGCAGCGGCACAACGGTACATTGTATTTGAATTGCTGTTTCATTTTGTTTGTGTGTTGCTTTCTTATCTGTATTGCATTGAATATGCATATGTACACACACACACGTGTATATGCGAGAATCGAAGACAGATAGAGACAGATATCGAGAGAAAGAGAGACACACACATTTGTCATTGTATACCCTTGCAGAAGATCGATCATAATGTTCTACAATATTTTTCTTTCTATTAAAGTAATTAATTAATATTGAAAAAATAAATGGATACAGCTACAGGTTCTTTATTTCGGCTTGACTTTTGCGCTTCTTTCATCAAAAATAAAACCTGTGTATACTGATTAGTTGAAATAGCAGAGAACAAACAATATAAACGCAATCAAATATTTGTTTGTATTTTTGAAAGCGGTTGAAATTGAGCCATAAAATAAATATTCCTGTTGATCTCATTATAAAAGTGCCATAAAAACTGCCTTCTTCTTTAGTGATTGCTAAAGAACTCCGCATATGTATGTATATTGTAGTCATAGGGTAATTCTATAGTCGGCTGTAGTTGGATTTCTGCTCCAAACATTTGTTGGATTCATTACACAATAAAATTATAATACGGGTTTTTCGTTGTGGAATCCAAAAAGGTTTTGCCCGCTGTTCCCCAAACAGCTACCCCTACCCCTACGCCTATCCCCATTATCATCATCATCATTATCATTATCATTATCGTTGTTATCTTCATCATGTTTTGCGATTATCATGCACATCATTAGTATTATTGTGCTCTAATGCTCATGCTCTCTGCGGGTATAACTTGTTTCGATCCGGAGCCAAGTGCAAACTTGATTTGAAGACGTCGCCTCTGCAATTTTGACATTTCGAATCCAACCTTGAAATCGGAATAAGCTAAATGTGCGCCAGCCCCAACCCCCTGCCTCCTGGCCATGCCACCACTCCACTTCATTCCATTCCATTCCGATCCAATCAAATCAAATCCTCTTTTCAGCAGCTGCTCTTCGCACGGCTCATAATTTGATCACTTGATGGCGTTGACAATTCCACAATCTGCTCGAGGGTCGGCTCGAGTGTAATTCTGGCCATATGCTTGCACTGCAGCTCAGCCGGCTTACAAAGTTTTTGTTTTGTTAGTTCGGTAGGGAGGCAAATGAAATGGGCGTGGAAGAAGGGAAGGCCGCAGGCTGCAGGCTGCACAAAGGTCAAAATCAGGTATCAGCTTTCACTCAGAGTCTCAAAGCTCTCAATAGCGGCGCGTTTCACTCAACGCCTGCGCACTGGCGAAGGTCAACGAAGGACTCGACTCTGGCAGTTTGCAGCAACAGCTATCTAAAGGCTGTACCCCGCTATCGCTCTCTGTCACTCTTTTAACACCCACTCGACGAACATTTTATGAATGAAATGAAAAGGTTTCGCCTCATTACACCCACCCCCTAAAGTTCTCTGTCTCTTCCTTGCTCTCTCTCTCTCTCGACTGTAGCAGCCGGTGTGTGCCGTGCCCAACCTACGACAAAGCGCAGGGACCCCATGAATGAATGACGCAGTTTGTGTCTGCTCTGGAATAGGATAGGGGGGTGTAGGAGCTTTTAAATTTTGGCCATTCAATATGACGTCAGCATGCGTAATATTGTAGCGTGGGTGTAGCGGAATAAGCTAAGCTGCCTGTGGGCGTGGGCATGCATCAAGGAACTTACACACAGCGGCAAATAACCTGATTACAAATGCTCGTAATTCGCGTATGTTCGTGGCCATATTATAGATAGCAGCCCCCACCCGCACCACCCCTGCAGCAGCCTGCCTCCATGCCTACGTGTGTGGGCGTTCAATTGGAGGGAAATGGAGCGTGGGTGAAATGTGGATTTTCCAACGCATGTTCCATGAGATAAATGTCACATAAAGAAGTGCATTTCACATTTTGGTAATTTTTGGCCATTCTAATGCGCGACAATGACAGTCAAAGCAGCCAAAACGACCCGCTTTCAAATAATTCGCATATGTTTGTGGGCTGCATTACAGATAACAGCCTTCTGCCTGCGTGTGGGCTGTGTGGGCGTCAGAGAGAGGGAGAGGTTGTGGGTTAAATTGGGTTTCTAACCGGATGTACTATGAGATAAACCTCACACTAGGATTCTGTTTGCACATCACTTCAGTTGACTTATGGTGTATAACATAAGGCAGGGGATTATCCATAAGCACCAAGAAACAACAACAGATATGCAAGATATACTTTGCTATATAAATTCTAGATAAATTGTTTCGTTGGAAAAACCACTCCAAAGGTTGCAATCGAAACCAGTTTCAAGTTTGAAAGTTTCTCACTCCGTGATTTTAATTATCATTAATTTATTTGGCAGCCTTAAGAACTTTTCCATCATCAGGAAAGCATCTACTAAAATTAACCAGAACCTACTAGAAAGAGTTAAATCCTACGTGGGGACCTACATGGGGAACCAACGAACTTTAAATAATAAATCCTTCTTTCATTCATTCATACAATTTATAGGCACTGGTTACATCAGGACTCATATTCCGCTTTGGGGCAGCAACCTCCACGATAAATAATTATATGGCCAGGCCAGCCCCTTCTGCCGATTCCAGTTCCAATCCAATCCTGACAGAACTTACGTAATGCACTAGTTAAGGTTAAATTGCACTTAATTGAATGTTGTACTAGTATTGTTGGTTATGCGCACGCCCCACGTCCCACGCCCACTGCCACTGCCGATACCGTTGCTGATGCCGATGCCGACGCCGCCACATGGGCGCGCCAAACACGACCAATGGCCACGCCCCCGCCTGTCCTGGCTCCTGTTCATGCTGGGGCAGCAGGCGCCACCAGCCATCGGGTGTCCAACATGCAACCCATTCTCCATGGCGAACCACAAGAGCCAATGGGCGCCTGTCGGCTGCCAACCTCCTGTTGACTAGGGACTCCTCACTCGCAATCCCCCTCACTCTCTCCCTCTCTTTCTCCATGTAATGGCCTTTTGTTTCCCGTATGGACGACAGCTGAGGCCCGGCTCATCGATTTTTCATTACTTACTCTATTTGTCGTTGGCGTCATTCGGTGTTGTGCGGTGCGTTGCGGTTGGCAGGGGATCTGTTGCGAATTGCCCTGACTGACTATGGACGAGGGCGGTATGCGGTATGTTTTTGCGTGCTGCTCAATTTCCCCCGCCTCTTTAGGGCATATCCTTCAGCGCAATTTCCCTTGGCTTTTCCTGCTCGAGAGTGTTTATCCTTCGAGCTGATTGAGACTGAAGGTGAAAAGTTTTGGCCGAGTGGGCGTCTAAATGAAGGTGAAAGTTGAAAATGGAAAGGAGATAACTTTTTCGATTACACTAGTTAACACGACAATTAGGCTGTGGCCCAAAATTAATTTTTCTTATAAATTTATGGGTTTAAATTTTTTTAACAAATTATGGTTTTTTTTATGGTTTATTTTTTTTTTAAGAATTTTTTAAAATCTGGTATTTTTTTAATGTTTTTTTTTCAGAGGTAGTGCTTCAATTTTTCACATAACTTAAGTATCTTATATCTGGTTGCATAGAAATGGTTGCAGTTCTGAAAAGCTGACAAATGCAGCTATAAATCGGACCCAGACACTTTGTATCTGCAGCTTAACGCCTGGAGGAAATTAAGATTTCCAATTCAAATTTCATCCTTTTTTTGCTGTATTTTTTCTTAAAAAACAAAATTAACTATAAAAAAAAAGTACTACAAAATTTTTAAATCCCGAAATCTATCAGAAAAGGTCATTTTGGTTCACAGCCTAAACAAAAAGTTCCATTTTGTTGAGTAGTGTTATTTAGCTGTGGAAATTGGATTCACGATTAGGGGGTGAGAACTCTGGTTTATAATTACTTTTTTAAAGGCAATTCTGCAGGAAGCTAGTTTCTGGAATTGCTTCAATATTAAATAAGAGTATTCATCTGTCGTTCCTGCTCAAGCGATGATAATTGCATAGGGGAGATTCCCTTTGCTTTGCTCTGCTCTGCTTTGCTCTGTGTCGTATCACTTTGCGTCGTCCATTTCTTTGCTCCTCTTCTCTTTCTACTTTATGCTGACTATTTTAGATGGGCTGCCCACGCTTAAGTAAATGCTGGTTCTATTTTTAGCCCAAAGTAAATTGCAAATAAGTCGAGTCACTCAGTCGAGTATAACGCAAATACGAAACGAGCCCCAAAAGGCACAAGGGAACGGGAGCAGCAGCAACAGCAGCAACAGATTGAGCTTCAGCTGGAAGGACCTTTGCCCTTGAATCTATCCGTGTGTTTGGATGTGTGTGTGTGTCGTCATGATAAAACCTGTAAATGCTTATCAGCAATTTACGAGTATTTTGCACTTGACACCCACAAAAACACATTTTTTGAGTGGGGATTTTCGGGCTGAGAGCAAGAGAAGAAAGGAGAAGTACCGCGTGGAGTGAGTGGGAGAGAGGAAATTGTTTGGGGCCTGTGATTTGCAGCTGGCAGATTGCTTTTGTCTGCGTCCCTCTTCCATGCGGCGCCACCAAGGCGACAGGATATCCATTTTGTTGCTGTTCTTGTTGTTGTTGCTAGGTTCCACCACAGAAGGGTGCCAAAGTGTTTTTTGTACGCTTCGTTCCGCACAAGACCTCTGCAGACCCAGACTCGACAGCCAACTTTCAATTTCTAACCAAAAAGGAGGCTTAAAATGAAGCAAGAAAGAACACAAGAGTCAAGTGTCTCGACCCATGGAATACCCAAGAAACACTATCCAGACAGCACTCTCATAATACCCAAAAGAGAAATACAAAGGAAATTTTATTTATTTTATTATTTATTATTTTAATTTTACTATTTAGTTTCTGTGGTATTTTGTTTTTAAAATCGTTGGCTTGTTAGCGTTAGTTCGTTAGCGAAGGCTGCTGCTGCTATTGCATCCATGGAGGCGTTGTGGGTTACTTGAGGCTGGGGCTGCAGCGGCTTTTAGGACACCAGAGTCGAGCAGTGATGCAGTGGTGTACGGTGGTGGAGCAGCTGCTGCAACCAGTTCCAACTGAAAGCCATTCTAATGTGTCTGCGTCTGCAAAGTGAGCGTTGTGCACAGTGAAGTCTCGATTGCAAGCTCTTCAATACTTGGCTGTTATAGAGCAGGATCTTGAATCGACTGGCCCCGCCAATCTTTCCTTGTGCCATACATGGACGGACAATCCAAAGTTGCGAGCATTTTCTACGGGCTATCGACTTCCACCCACATTCATTATTTATGTGTAAAACTCTTAAGGGTAACCCCTTTTTCTTTGGGTTGTGTTCGTTGTACACGAGTCTTTACTGTTTTGCAATTTATGTGTGTTGAGTGCATGCGTTGCACTGCTGCTGCTGCTGCAGCGGCGGCGTCTGGTACTGCCCTTGGAGCCGTTTCTTGACGTGCCACACAAACAAGCGGACACGGACAGAGAGACTATCAAAGAAACAGCCAGAATTAAGGTCGTTTCTGCGTAGGCGTGTGGGGTGAGGAGATCGTAAATCTGTGTCCACGCCGCCACCTCCATGGGGACGGTGCAAGAACGTGTCTGGAATACAGACAGGATGCAGGCTGGAGGCAACAAGCCTCCGCTCCGCCGCTTACTTCCCCTTCAATCTGTGATCAAGTGATCTCCGTCAGGCGGACAGCCAGCTGCTCTTCTCTGCTCAGCCCGATACAGCCACATTGATCCACACTGCGTATACGTAATGCGGCCCCCGACTGCTGTTTGACTTTCACTTTTTGTTTGTTTGCTGTGTGCTGGTGCTGTTGGCTGTTGGCTGTCTGCTGTTGGCTGTGGCTTGGGCCTTTTGCAATTTGAAATTCTTGCATAAAAAGCGAATGCAATTAACTGTTAAATAATGAACTGCAAGGCAAAAATTGTTAACAATCGCAGATAAGGTTGAGGATTGTGGTCTAGAATATGATATGGGCAATGGAATGCCCAGGGAAAGGAATCTACATGTCTTGCAGTACTTACTGATCTTAGAGGTCATTCATTTCATAATCCCACAATCTACTGTGACTATCTGATGTTCACTTAGAAAAAGGATACAGAAAAAGTTGCCCCACACATTGCTCAGGAGAATATCTCCCTGGGGCCGATCACTGTGGGTTGTCTGTCCCCTCAGCAGAGGCTTGACCAGATCTTGGCCATAGGTTGTGGGTTGTCTGTCCCCTCAGCAGAGGCTTGAACAGATCTTGGCCAATTTACTTTGCATTCTCTTAGTCTCTCTTTCTCTCTCTGTCGCTCTCTCTCTCTCCTCCTCTCTCTCTATCTGGCAGTCGCCTTTAATCAAACGACATTTTTTCTATGGCCAACAACAACTAACTATAATATCGACTAAAGAACGGCCACAACAGCTGCTGGCCAACACCCAATATGGCCAAGATATACACACACACGTACAGACGCAGACAGAGACACATATTTGATTGCATTGGCACTGTGCGGTGCGGTGCAGCAAAGACAAAGAGAGCAATAGAGATACTAAAGGAGCGAGAGCGTGGAACTGTTTGCTGCTCGACAGAAGCGAATAACTAAACCAGTCTTGAAAGGTGAATTATTTTGTTTTTGTTGCCATCTATCTACACATATATATTATCTATTTAGCTGGCAGACACGTACAGACAGACAGAGACACGCACACAAACACAAACACAGATTAAAAGTAAAGCAAAACATTTTGGTAGCAACGACGGACCAGGCCATACCAGACCAGACCGTAACGTCCGACCGAAGGCCCAGGCACCCCCTACAACAGTCGCAAAAGCAAAAACAAAAATAGTCGTCCTACAAGTTCCAATAAGAACGTGTGTGGTTGTTGTTGCTCCTTTTGTGTTGCTTTTTTTTTGTGGGTTGCTTTTTGATTTCGGTTGTTGTTAGTCGAAGCCTGCCTGCAATGCTTGAAGGAGTCCAAGAAGCAGTAGGAGTTGGTTTTCGTGGGTGGATATCGAGAGAGTTGAAGATTACTTAATAGGAGTAGGTATGGAGAGAGAAGACGCAGCCTAGAAGCAGCTACATATGAAAGGAGAGAGATCACGCTGACTAGTTGGAGGTGTGAAGGGTAAAGATGAAGCATAGAGGAAAGTATGAAGACAGAGGGAAGATATGAAGGGAGAGAGTTTTTTCAATTCAATATCCAAGGAATAAGCAGGAGAGAAGTACATACATATTTGCAGAGCGAAAGAGCCGTTAATTAAAAAGAAATAAGAAGATTCGACAGTTTTAGGAGTTTAAAGGGAGAAAAACCATTTCATACTACATACATGCAAAAAAAAAGATAATAAAATGACAGGGGGCAACGCCAAAGCAGACGATATAAAGGAGAGAGGCATACCAACATTTATATAATTTACAGTATAGTATAAATGTTTTTTTGTTGTTGTTGGTTCCTATCAAAAGCTTCAGACTTTTTTTTTTTGGTGGTAATTTATTTGCTTCTTTTTTCCCAATATTAATTTTTTTATTTTTACTGTTTTTGTTGTTGTTTCTTCTTTTTTTATTTTGCGATTTTGTTATTCATAGTCGGGTTTGAGTGAATAAAGTAGCAATTTGAACGTTTCTTGTTTTGCGACTCACAATCTGAGTGTGTGAGCGCGAGTGTACTCATGGGTGTGTGTGAGTGTGTGTGGTGTGTGTGCCACTGTGAGTGGAGTAAACACATTTTAAAAATCGAAAGCAAGGTCTTTTCTGCAGACAACGTTGTTTTTGTTTGCCGCTATTCTTGCTGTTTCTGTTGTTGTTGTTTTCGTTGTTGTTTGGTACCTTCAAGCTTGGAATTTTAGTTTAGAACGTAATTTAAAAATTAATTATTGGCCGCACAAGTCACATGTCTGGCCCACGAATTCGATCGTTTTGCCCCATCTATAGAAGAAACCAAACTACATATACATGTACATATTTCTTGTATTTGTTTGTTTTGTTCTTTCGTTTCGGTTTCTGTGTCTTTAAGCCTTTAAGTCGAAACTATTTTTATATGAACAAACAAACGAACGAATCACTCAGAAAACAAGAATGAAAGAAAGTTCATCTTGTGGACTTTTAAATACCCTTGGAGATTGGTTCTTTGGATTCAGTTTATATAAAATTTGGCTGTATTGCAGAGTACAAATGTTTTATAGATGATACAGTGATTTTTTCCAAGTAGCTTCGATCTAATGTGGCAAATGCTGTTGCCCCACTGCTGTGAAAATGTTTTATTACCCACTGAAAAGGTGCACACACAACGGGAAATGCATTTGTTTGAGATAACAATGAACCTGCTGAGGGTAGAACTATGCTCGCCTCTGTGCCACGTGTCGGATCGCGTCTCTCACCTCATCGGCAACTAATTGCACTTAGCACTGCCAGCAGCAACAGCAGCAGCAGCAGAAACAAGCAATAATTTGTTAACGTTGTCAAGGGGACATGCCCACTGAAGCTCGATAATCTCATAAGTCCTCCTCGCTTTCTCTCTCATTCTCTATGAAGAATACTCCCCTCGATCTACACTTCTCCCCCGTTGCTGCATTTATAGCTGATAGCAGGAGGGGCATCAACAGCAGCAACAGTAACAATTAGGAATGTTTAATATATAAAATTCAATAAAAGATTATTATCTGTTTTCATAAGTACATAAATACATACATACATATATGTATATGCAACATAAATTTAATAATATATAAATAATATTTTATACTCTATTCATTCATTCCAACCTTCGATATACTCCTATTGTATACACTACGTATACTTAATATTATGCTGTGTAATTAAAAAGAAAACAATTAATACTCATTGTGGAGCAGACATGTGTGACTTTCATTCAAATATAATTGAAATTGTTCTGCTTCCCTTAAATGGATTCCATCGATCTCTTCTTCTAATTTGAAGCCCACAAATCGTATAAATAATCTCAAGTAATTGCCAAAATGGCAGCAACTTTATGAAGAGCAAAATAAATAACGAAAATTGAAACAAAAATAAACTGATTGTGTCTAAAAATAAAACTTAGACAAAAATCAAGTTGAATAATTTACCAAACAAAGACAGAAAACATACCATACAAAACATTTAAATGGTTTGTAGAGACGCAACAAACACTCACAGATCTGGCCTGAAGCTTTTGAAACAGTTTTTGCTTTTGGCTGGGCTTTCGCAAGAGAAAATGCACTGCGTCGATCAACACTCAACGCACAAACAATGCAAAATGTGAATATTTTTAGATAATTTTATATTTAATTAATTTTCTTTGGGTCGAAATTTGAATGCAAATAAACCGAAATTGTTAAGTGCCGCAAAAGCTTTGCCCGCTCTCTCACTCTCATTCTCCGTCTGTACAAGCTTCTGACGTAATTGTGTCGTTGGTTTGTTTGTTGTTATTGTCTTCTGATCGAAGCTTGCTGGCTGCTGCCTGCTGCTCTGCTGTTGCTTTGCTGCTGCCTTGCCGGTTTCGACAAGAGCCAGTGGCAGTGGCAGCGGCGGCGGCGGCAGAGGCAGAGGCAACAACAACACAGCATAGCAACTAGTGTCGGTGGGGTAAATATAATTAAACTTTCGAATGGGATCAGTAAGCAAACCGAGCAAACGAACAACGAGCAGAGCCAGCAGAAGCAGCAGCGGCGGCAGCAACAGCAGCGCCGTGCAGTTTCGTATCATTTTAGTTTCACTCAAATGAGCGAGCGTGTTGTGTGAAGCTTTTGTGGGGCCCCCGAAGCTTTTCGCCACTCAATTGGGGAATGGCCGCGTAGTCAAGTTTCATGCCAGCGCCAAATGCCGTTGAATTCAGTCATTCAAAGAGAGTGACCGCGTGCGAAAGTCAGAGTCAAGAGGCACACACACATCATACAGAAAGATATATAGTACATAAATTAAAATAAATTTAAAGCAAAACCTTAGAAGCAAAGCCATACCGAAGTCATTCTCGAAAAGAAATCCAGAGCCAAAACAGAGCAGAAAACCCCAAAGTGTTTGCCACAAAATAAAAAGCGAAAGGGAAAAACCCAAAACAGGAGACGACACAGACACATCCGAAAGTAGCTCGCTCAAAAGGAACATTCTGGCAACAGGCTGACGACAGGCTTCTCGTCTAACTAGCGGTTAATCTCCACTCTCTCCCACGCCACCCCACTCTCGCTCTTTGCACTCACTCTTGCCTGCCTGCCTGTCAAGTGGGACACGCAACATATGTTTGGCAGGCTACACCCCAGGCGGCGATACCGTTGAACCACCATATGTTGGCGCCGTTCTAGGACAGGAACGTGTGTGGATTCTCAAGAGATTCTCCAACAGAAGAGAACAAGTGTCTGTCATTGTGTGCAAAGAAACAACAGCAAAAATAATATAGAAACCAGAGTGTGCATTTTTTGTGCGCGTGTGTATGTGTGCGTATCGTTCTAACGGTGCTCTATCAGTGTGCAAAAAGTGCAATTGAAAGAAGTCAAGCGAAAGAAACAGAAGTGCAGTCCACAACAACAACAACCACAAAAAAGGTGGAGAATTAATTGCGTGTCTCGTACCGTACTGTACTCGAAGGTACTCTCCAACCACTCGAATCCGGGACATCTGAAGAGTGTGCTGCTCCTGTCGAGAGTTAGCATTTGATTGCCGTTGCTACGAGTACCTGTTGTTGTTGTTGTTGAGTTTGTGGTTCTTCTTCTGCATATCCTGTCGCATCCGCATCCATCCAGCATTCTTATGAAACCGGAAAATTGGCTGAAAACGAACAATGCTAAGGTAAATGTCAAGACCACACCCATATGCCCACTCATCCGTTTTATCCGTTTCATCCTTTCCCCGCTCCAGCATATGGCAATATGCTGCAAAAATGTAATGCGCAAATATACATCGGTATCTCGTATATCGTTCTCCCCCCCTCTCTCTCTCTCTCCCTCTCTGCCTCTTTGACGCTGTATCTATCAATGGCAAAATTGCGTTAAAGTATCTTTTTTTATGTATCTTTAAATGCGTTTATGGCATTCGACAGAGTCTCTCAACTGTTTTATTGTTGTATTTCGGTTGTGGATCATTAGGTTCGAAGAATTTGCATTGATTGTATTGCTGCTGTTGTATTGAATTTCACAAAGAAGGGTGGAGGGAGGAGAAAAAGAAACGAAGAATCTACAGATGTTGAGAATCGGAGAACGATACGACGATTAAGATATATTGTAAAGACCAGTCGTTAGATATTTCACACTATCTGGTGGATCTGAACTGAATTTGGAGAGCTTTTTGCGTTGAAAATTTATTCAATTAATGGCAGTTTTTACTTTGGAGACTTCAATTTGAATCTAAATACTCTAGGGATCAAAGAAGCAGCTCGTCTTTAGCTAGTAACTCTACCTCATGAATAGAACGCAACAATAGAATACATTTCCAAAGAATAATCAATAAATAAATTCGTTGAAATACGTCATTTGTTTCGCTTCTTTTTAACAAATTTATAGACATCTCTGGGTAAGCCAAAGTCTCTTTTGCGAACCTTTGCCCATGAATAATTTGCCAAAACAAATATTAGGTATAAAACCAACCTTATGATTATTGTAATTTCAAGAACTCCATACAATATATAATTTTCAATTCATAATTTTTTATTAATTTACGTATAATACTCGTATAAAAAATCATTTACAAAACACCTCGAACAAAAACTGCGTTGCGTGTGTACATACATATGTGTGCATACGTGTGCTCTTGTAAGTTTAGTTGTTGTTTCTTGTTCAGATAGTTGTTTTTTCCATTGTAAAAAAATAAAAAACAAATAAAAAACAAAAACTAAAGTTCGCGTACGACATTCAAATGAATGCAATGCATATTGTTGCTTTGGTTTTGGCTTGGAATTTTAAATTGGAATTGGAATTCAAAACTGAAATTGAAATTCAAAATCGATTTCAAATACATAATGTCTACACACACACACACACACAATAGACAGTGTGTCAGTGTATCTGTCTGTATCTTTCAAGCTACGGCAGAGGTACATATCCGGGTTCAGGTGCGAATGCGAACCTACGTCAGTTGTTTCAGTAGTTTTTTCAGGCAGTGAAACCTCTCGACTTGTGTCTTCGTCAGTCTGGGGCGCCCTGTCTGGTCACGTGTAAGGGTAGGCTGTAGGCCTCACAATTGACGTTGCATACAACAAATGAGAGGGAACAACTGAAGCAGGCCCAAAACCCCCACTAATTACATTACATTATATATAACACTTGGCGCAACGTTTGTCTGTTTGCCTGTTTGTAGTTTGTTCACGTTGTCTCAACCTCAATTGGAATTTAAATTTTTCATCCAAAGTTTCGGATACCGATGCAAGAAATATTGCAAACATAGACGGACAGGCAATAAAGCATACATAAATATAAATATAAATAAAGTGAAAGATACAGATACAGAGATAATGAGATACTTTGAAAGACAGTTGTCTTTTGTATGGCTTAGAACTTGTGCGCTCTCACCTCATTGGAAATTGTTTAAACAGTTTGCCCATTTGTTTGTTTGCCTTGTTTACTCGTAGTTGTCTGCTTTCCACATTCTACTAGTCCACATGCCACACAAACTCGTGAAGAAATTCTACCACTAAGCCCATCGATCCACTGCCGCTGGCTGCACTTGTTACGCGGCAAATATATCTGTATACATATATGTATATATCTGCAAAATGTTGTGCGCACATGCAAATGTCCCAGTGGGTCGTGTGGACTCTGTCTTTGGCACATATTTGACCACGCGGTCGGTCGGTCTTCGTGCTCTGTGAAAGGTTAATAACCTGACTTTAAATTAGCCAAGCCACAGTCCCAGTCGCCAGTCGCCAGTCGCCAGTACCCAGTCGGTCCCCGAATCTACCTGAGCCTGATGTATCTGTATCTCTGCCATGATGTTTGCTGCTGGCTTATGACCCCATTCAACCGTGGGCAGGCTGGGCTGTCCACAGAATACTGTCCGCATACATAATAATAATTCCCCAGGGTAGACGCAGACCCGTGAAATGTGTTTATATATCTTGAGGTACGAGTATTAATGGCCCCAGGGCGGGGCTGGAGCCATGAAGAACGTGCCACGCAGAGAGGTTCGGTAACCTAAGCTGATTAGGAGTTGAATCTATGTATCTCTATCCTATGCCCAGATCTGACATGTAATTATGCAATTTCAAAACCATTTTTTGGCTTCTTTTTTTTTGTTCTTCTATATTTTGTCTGAGCGGAGGCGTATGATTTATATCTTTGGCTGTATCTATAAAATTGTCTTAGGATCAGAGAGGAACATACTATGGACACATCTTGAGTGCGAAGCAGGTCTCTGGCTCTCTTGCCTCAAGACTAATTGCAGCTTGCGTGGCCCAACTTCGTGACTTGTAAATAACCGAGATAATAGCAAAAAAAAAAAAAAAAAAAAAAAAAAAAAAAAAACGAAATCGTTTCGGCCTAATGATGGTTGGACACCAGACACATACAAAGTGTACAGATGCTGCAGATACAAATGCAGATAAAGCAGATACAGAAACAGATACATGGAAATTGCGTGTTGAATAATTCTCCTTTAATTGCGCTGCTAAGGGGCAGCCGCAACACTCACTTTGAGCCTCCTCCAGTGGGGCAGTTGTGCAATGCATTTGTATATCGTACTCGTACATTTAATTGACATCTGTCGTTAACTGACTTTATGAAATATATCTATATCTAGATCAATATCAATTCTATTTTGTTTATTTATATATTTTAGTTAAACAAAGTTTTCTTCTACCTTTTGTTTTGTTTTTCAACCGTTTTATCTTTACAACTTTTGTCGCTCTACATTATTGAAACAGTACGAGTATCTATCAGCCATCTGTTTTCTGTACAAAAATGCTGTATTTGCATTGGATCCATCTTCCCATCGGATCATCTGCAAATGGATCTTCCTGACTCTACACACCAACCTCATTCCTGCTGGCCCCTACATCGTATGCACATATATTTGGGTTACTTTGCATTTGCATATCAACTATTGCTCTGGAGGGGCACTGCCACTCGTGTATTTGCCGTCTCGAATTTTAGCATATTCTGCATTATTCATGAGCGCCTCTACTATCTCCCATCACAACCTTACGAACCCCAAAAGTAACTCCACAGCCAAAGAAAAAAAAACCCTTTGAAATGCAATCAAGTTTGATAAGTTTTGTGTGTTGTTTGTTGTGCTGTGCTCTAGTTAATGTTGCAGTGGCTGTTGCTATTGTTGCTGCTGCTGTTGTTGTTGTTGTTATTGATTGTCAACCTTCAGCGCACAACGACGTTGTATGCCGCACACGGCGAAGGTCGGCCACTGCGTTCGTTCATTGTCCGTCGGCCTATCGGCATTTATTTAATGCACAAAAAAAAAAAACAAAAACAAAACTAAAACTGAACAAGCTTGAAGATACATATGTATGTGTGTGTTTACATATGTATACATATGCATTTACATACAGATACATATGTATCTTTGACTTTGATTATTGCTGCTTGTGTATCTGTGTAGTTCTAATTAAAAATGGATACGTTCAAGTTAAGGACAGAGGCGGCAGCTAATTGAATTAAGCCCAGGTCCAACACACACACAGTCACTAGCAGCAGATACAAAAGTATCTGTGTGTGTGTGTGTGTACGTGTGCGTGATGTTGGGTGGCAAGTCGGGGTTGCCGGCTGCTATCTACCTGTTGGCGCTATTTCGGTTTCCAGATGGGCCATAAATAAGTGCCATAATAACCATTCCCATCCCCAAAGTTTTTCAGCTATTTTAAAAAAGATATTCCTCGCTTTTGTCCCACTGTTTGCTTAAGAGACAATGGGGAACACAACACAACTTTCAGCTGTTTAAATAGCACTTAAAAACCTAAAATACAAAAATATCTAAAATACTAAATAAACTAAATGGGGATACAGCAGATACAGACAGATATACAGATACAATATGTAGAGCACAAATGCTGCCTGTCCCAGATCGGATCCGAAAGAATGCGACAATTTCTACAGAGGACAGTGGCAGCTCAAAGGAAAGACAGCCCCCCATTCAGTCTCTCTCTCACATTGTGTACGCCTTTGTTAGGTATCACTGTTTACGAAAACAAAATTAATTAATTGAAAGAAAATTTCTGCCTTGGCTGAAGCTCATTCAAGTGTTGCTCTCGATCTAGATCTCATTTTTTGGTGTTCCTCTTTCTTTCTATTTATTTATTTTATTCTTTCTTTTTTTACTGCGGTTGCCAGGCGCCGGCGACGCTGATATTTCTCCTCGGGTATTTTCTGAATATTTTAAAATACATTTTTCTACACGTTTTTCGTGTCGTATACGTAATAAATTCTTCCGAATTCTTTTCTTTTATTTACCTTTTATGTTATTTTTGTCTTTCTCCTTTCAGGTAAGCCTCCACTCCATCCAAATCGGTATCGATAATCGCTCTTGCTATCGCCATCGACTGGCTATCGCGTGAGTATCGATTGTTTCTTTTGCCCATCAACATTCCACACGAAGACAAAAGTTCAGTGACCAAAAAAAAAACAGTCAGCCAGAAGAAGCGCCAAAACGTCAGAAAATCAAAGAAAAGCGCGTTTGTTGTAATGGAAATGGAAATGCGAGAAAAGATTTCACTTTCCCGCTTTAAACGGCCACAAAACAGAGACACAGAGTTGTGGATACTTTGTTGCAGGTGTTGTTGCGGCAGTTGCGCATAGAAGTTCCCCTCCAGTCACACACGCACACACACACAAAATGAAGATGATTTTTAATCTGTTGTGGTGGTGCTTTCGGTTGAGGCTTTCACAAACAAAATGAATATGAAAAAGAAAAAGAAACATTAATGGCTGAATGAAAGGTCTAGTTGAATCAATTGCAGAATTGTCCAGCATCCAGGAGTTTCCTGTACTCTTTGATTTAGTAACAAATTGAAACATTTTCAAGTTCTGATTATCCGATGGCCGATGTTAAGCAAATGATTCCATTTTCGATTCCAGTTTGATAGTCGCGTATTCCGTTGCCCTTTTACACAAAGTTCTTTGACTTTTGTAATCTCGTTTTTTTTTCTTCTCTGCTTACTTTCCACACATATGTACATATATGGACTTTTCTCTACCTCAGCATTTTTTGCATGCCTTTTCTGTGTGAGTGAGTTTTTCTTAGTTAGTTTGCATATTTTAAAGTTAGCCAAGAGATCGCAAGAGATCTCACAATTCATCTGTTGGATCTCTCGAATGCAGTTTCGGTTTCAGTTGCCTCAATCGGAGTCGCAGACACAGACAGAAAGACACAGAGCCGTCTCGCCTCTCAGGTGCTTCGCTGTGGTGGTTGCTTTAGTTACTGTTGTTTCTGTTGTTTCTGGTGGTGGTGCAGGCGGTGGCGCAATGCTTTGGCATGTGCATGTGCATGACTCTCGGGTGCATTGTACAACACAACACAACACAACCCACAAAAGCGGAGAGAAACAAACTCAAACATACAAAAACAATTGCCACAACAGCAACAGCAGCAACAGCAGCCAAGTGGCAGTGGCAAGCAGCAGCAGCCAGCGGTTTGTGGCTTGTTTGGGTTGGGTTGGGCTCTCGGTTTGCTCTTGCTTTTGCCTTTTGTTTCTGCTGTTTTTTTTTCCTAAGTGAAAAGCAGTGTTTTCCAGTCATTTTCCCCATTAGCAAAGCTGTGGCTGTGGCCTACTGCTGCCAAGAAGCCACATGAAATTACCAGTAAACGCTGAATGAATTTGTTTAATCCTTTGATGAAAGAACAAGTTATTCTATGGATTATCCACTGAATTCATAATCCATAGTTTTCCTTTCACTGGAAGAGGAAGTTTCCCTTAAGCAAATGTCAGATTAAATTAAGATTTTTTCTTTAATTTAATAATAATAATAATAAGTATACGAATTGTTTGAAAACTCCTTTCACTTTTTATTTGAAAAGTTGAAACCAATCCGTCGCCGTCGTCGTCGTCGTCGTCGTGCAACGAAGCATTGCCTGAAGCTGCAGCCGAATGTTTGCCACATTGCCACAGATATGTACGTGGCATGGCATGGGGCGAATGCTTGGTGAATGCTGTGGCAAGGCAGTGCGGCAAGGTGGCATTTCAGAGCTCCACTGACACAGAGACCAACTAAAGCGCAACGCAACAAAACGCAGCACAAAAGCAAAACACTGAAAAGCAGACAAAACGAATCGTAAAAATAAAAACAAGCTCCGTCCGCGCCAAGACGAAGCAGCCCCCAAAATGTGGCACGAACTCTGCCACTGCCTTCCAACGACTAACCTTTCGAGATAGTAGAAGTATATTAGGCCAAGATGATGGGGCATTCCTAGGGATCGAAATGTTTATCGAAGCGTAACTGTGTATCTTATAGTTACAGATACATCACATCGTACGAGTATTTGTATGGACATATGATAGATGGAACCCCAAGCGGGCGTCGAGAGAGAACTATAATTGAAATCGGATTTCTATTTTTATGCCATGATTACTGCGATGTGGTGCGGTGTGGTTTGTGGAGTGTGTGTGTGTGTGTGTGTCAGCTCCACTCGAGTGTGGAGCTCTGAGCAAACTGAAGCGCCGAAGGCATCGGCTCATGTCTAATAAGCAGCAGATTACGCAGCTCGCACTTGAATGCTCACCGAAATCGGTGGCAGGGGTGGCCGGCCAATCCTCCTCCATCGCCAGTCAACAGCGTTTCAACAGCTACCTCAATGTACAATGTGGCTCTTCAGCAGATTGGCAGATTCAAGTGTGTGTTGTGTCTGTGTGTTAGTGGATGGCATCTGAATGCCAAATACGTGGGGGCCAGCCAGAATAAGATTTCGATTTCGGTTTAGAGCATACTTAAACCATCAACGCCGCAGATCGGTCTTAGATCGCCTTAGATAGGAGTATTTGAATGACGTAATCTATAAGTCAAAGAAATCAGATTGCATAACGATTTGTACTCTTTTCTGTTCACAATAATATTTAAAATTGTAAACACGTAGCTCTGTTCGTAGTCTGTTTGTCCCGCATCGAAAGAAAGTGAAATTACGCAAAATTGTGCTATAATTTCAAATTCAAATAAAAAAAGAGTCATGCACCAGGCCACGATCTGGCATGGCAGTTAGAGTCTATAACGGTGGACACGGCACGGCACGGCCTTGCTACCAAGGCACATTGAATAAGATAGAATAAAGGTTCGCTGACAAGGGTTTTCTGTGGTTGTTGAACTGCTCCCAAGTTGAAAAAGCTTGCCGACTGCTGATTTACAGTTTTAGATCCAATTTACAGATTAGTTTCAGTTCACTATCCATTGCATTGCCTGAATGAATGAAACTTATATTCAATAGATTGTAGATTAAAGATTATAGATGATTATAGTTGGTGCATGATCGTGTGATTTGTGTGTTGTGGGGGGGGGGGCCATTAACCGATTCGACCTGCACGTGCAGGCGGACCTCATCTCGAAACATCATCTGAACGGCAGAGAGCGTTGGTTGATTGATGATAAGCCCGTTTATATATATATATATATACCTACATATGTTTTAATGGCATTAAACGAGTATATATATAGACCGCCGACTCGTACCGATGTAATAAGCAATAATTTTTTGAACTTTTGTGTTTGTGTAAGCAATTTTATTTTATTTTAATTTCAGCTGTTGCCGAGTGTCTCGGTTAGTCTCTTCTCCGCCATCTTATGACAATTTTAATATTATTTTTATATACATCTCTTTCGGGGCCAATAAACCCTCGGCGACTTTTGCTGGCTATGGGAAAAGAAAAGGAAAGGGAAAGGGAGGGGAAATAATCAACATTTCAACAAATACAACAACAACAAAATTGTATTAAATTATTAAGTACTTGAATGCATTTAAAGATGGCCCAAATTTCGAGCACTTATGGCAGAGCCAGACACTCAACGGAAGCATAAAACCCATCAGCGAGATGAGTTAATTGCTGACAAAACAATGAATCAACAACTTGATCTGGGGCCAAGCCATAATTTCCAGGCGACTTAGTCATCTGTTGAATCAATCAGGTAGCTCAATCAGAGCCACAGCAACAGCCACACCCCCCCATCGACCCACAACAGTTGGATGCATATTTCATGAATGTTTTCTCAAGTTTTGTGGGTGTGCGCATCTCTTTATCAAAGAGTGAACACAAAAAAAAAAGCAACAAAATAAACATCTTTCGAATGACTTTTTATTCGTGCTCTTTCGTTGCTAAAGAAACACTTGGCTAATCCACAAACTGAATCTGGCACAACATTCACCGAGCCGAGCCGAGCCAAGCCGACTGTTTATACAACTGTTTTTTGTGTAGATAAATATATTATCTATGTACAAACATACATATGAAAATATATCTGTCGAATATTTTATGTTTACCTGGCAGCAAGTGTTCCACTTTGTTTTGTCAACTTTTTGTTTGTATATCTATATTCCGTAAGTATTTATCATTCTGCCAGCGGAAATAATTCTTGCAATTGTATATTGAGGAGATTGCCTTTTGGCTTTCACTGCCGCACAGCGGAAGTCAAAGAAACGTTCGCCACAAAATAGAGCCAGAGCAGCAACGGATATTATGGCGAGAATACTCGTATTACGAATTGTATTTTGCAACGATTGCTTTTTGATATTTATTTTAGCAACAAAATAGGGAAAAGCGCGGAAATGACCCCACAAAACCATTGCAAATTGGATTATCATAGTAAAATCTTCGTTTGCATCTTTGAATTTTAAACTAAAATTTGATCCTCTTGAATGGAATCGGGGAGATCTTGGAGAGCCTGCTACCTTCCAGTGCTGTAGATTTTCTGTGGATTCTAGAGCCTCTCCCCTGAAATGCATCCACGTATTTGCCTATTTTCAGCCCCCTGCTTACATTTTTGAGTAGAATGATTTGCTTAAATCGATTAGAATGCATCACCGGCAATCCCATAGATACTCGCACTACATAAATTCATATTCATATATATGTATCGCATCTGAGGCTTTCTAGGAAGTCCCTCTACGAGTATTTGATAGTCGCTGAAGTGCCGTTTCTGTGTTTGGCACAAAATCATTTATCAATTTTAATTACAAACTTTGTTGGTAACGAAATTTTTGAGCTTGTTTTTTTTTCCTTCGTTTTTGGTATCGTTCTGCCTTTTGAAATGTTTTGCGGGGAATGTGGGGGCTGGCTTCAAGGTCTGCCGCATTCGGGGCGAACGCATGCCGCCGCCTCGAAAGTGTATCTCGAAGTTTGTTTTTTTTGTTGCTGTAAGCGATTTTAATTGATTCCGAGTCAAATTGCCATTAACTGATAGAAACACGAGTGGTAGGCAGAAACACACACACACACACACACATGCTGGAGCCCCAGCCCATGCCCAAGCCCCCAACTCCCTGACTGATTTTCTGAATCCGCATGCCGAAACATCATTACAGTCTATCATATAGATACGTAGTTCGAGTAGATACTCATCGTCACATTGCTGTAATTACAAGTTGCATGATTCTGAAAAGTCACGCCACAAAACAATGAACGACATCGACGAAAGAACAACACTCCCCGTGCTAGTAAAACACACAAAACCCACACCAGAATGGTATACAAAAACAACAAGAACAACAACAAAAACTATAACTAGACACAACAGCAATACGCCATTTCCAAAAGCCACAAAAAAGACACTGAAGAAGAATCGAATCCAAAAACAAAAACAGAGAGATAGAGAAAGAGAGAGGAAAAAACACAGCAATTGAAAGTTTGTTTATCTAGTGGGTACCTGGGATTAAAAAATCGCTTAATTGAAATCAGTTGATACGCGAAATCAAATTAAATTCAACTGGAATGAAGCTGCAATAACAGTGGAAAAACTAAGTATCAAACGAATCGCATTTGAGCGATTTAAGTCTGTAGGTTTATCGAATACAAAGCCATCTAAAATGCACTTTTAATTTGTTAAATTTATTTATGTCAATCAAAACAATACTGTAAGTTGGTAAGACCATTTTCGGATGATTTTATTAGATAAGACTGAAGACCACAGCCTTATTTTTAGGCGCTGAAATACCTTTCGGTTTTAAGGATCTGACCAGATTTAATTGTTGTTTATCTTTCGCAAGAATATAGATACCAATGTATAGTTTATAGGATCGTAAATGACATCTGCAAGAGTTTACAAATAAACAAATAATAGTTTGAAATCTCATTTAAATTTAATAGGGTACTAGGCAGCGATTTAACAATCACTTTAACTTGGTATAATCAGCAGCCCAAGACAGCAATTATCTTCTTGGTCAAAAATAAATTCAACACACGGCTGTTTATCGTAAATTAAAGGTTTAATCAAAATTTTAATCAGATGCAATATTTAATAATGATTTATGCTTGAATTTATTCAAATCAAATATTAAATAATTCAATTAATTTGAATATTTATAAAACATCTGATATGGATAATTGATGCTAAGATATTTGTTTGTCTCTGTTTTCCATTGCAGGTAAATGTTTTTCCCTTACTTCAGCCATTTCTCGAGCGGTAAAGTAGCAATTAGTGGGTACTATTGGGTATTATGACATCGAAAGAAAAGCAATGATCCAAACACAATATTTGTTATTTATTGTTCAGAATAATATTTGCACAAATGCCAAAAGCCAAAGACCATTTCGCTGTGTGAGTGTGTGTGTGTGTGTTTGTCTGGTGGAGTACATTGTATCCGTATTCTGTTTGATCAGAATCTGTTTGAGTTGACAGCTGAAATGGTTTTAGGTATCCAATGGAATACCCACCACCTGCCCCTTAATGCTGTATCCATTAAGCCTAATCACAGGCAATTTTTTCACTTATTTTTATTTTTTATTTTTGAGAGGTGAACTTTCTATTTTCATTTGGCTTTTTAATGAACTTTAATTAAATTGCTTAATTTATAATTTTGTTGCAATGCAATCAGCGGACAATCAGACAGACAATCGGCAATTTACTTTTGTGTTAATTAAATTATTTAAACCAGAATCGTTTTTGCCCATCATTTGATTAAAACACGAGCCACAAATCGACCCAAAAGGTTGCATAACCCACAATAGAGTGGGTAGGGGGTGGGGGTTCATTGAAAATTCAGTTGTGGAAACCAAAAACAAAATTAATTGAAAGACTGAATATAACTGAATCTTTCTTTGTCACGTTTTCCTTTGGCTTTAATTTTGACACACAAAAAGTAACAATTAAAGCCCGATTCCCCTCCCCCCGAAAGTAGAGAGCCAGCCATCAAAAGCAGCAAAACCGAAAGCCAAAGGCACGAGACGCCAAAACCAGAAAAGAAAGAGAGAAGCAATAGGAGAAGAAGAAAAGTAAAAACTAAAAGAAATTCAATTTCCGGTTGAAATATCATCTACGAGTATATACGAATCAGCTGTTTTCACTATTAATACAAAGATAATTATCACCTACATGCATATTTGTGCACTAATATTGTGGCATCTGCTTTGAAAGAACCGATAAAATATCTAAAAAATCTTTTTTGAAGACCTTACATAGAAGGAATATTCTTTGCATTTCCATGGGAACAATCGCTTCCAACTGAACTCTGAACTGAACTCTCTCTGTATAGGGTACAGTTTTATGGGTTATTCAAAACACCTGTTGGCTTAGTTTTACTTTGATTCTTGGGTGTGGCGGAACTTTCGCTTTCAGTGTCTGCTTGGAAGTGCTACGAGGTACCGGTACCTCTCGTATTGTATGTGAAGTTATGCCAAAAAAAAAACGCAAGTAAATCTGAATCTGATTTCGTCGGTCTCTGTGTCTGGCCATCGAATCGAATGGTATATGGAATTGAATGCGTATTTGAAATGTCGGTCGAACCGGTTCGGGGTTTGGGGTTTGGGGTTTGAGGTTGCTGGATGATCGGCATAACAATTAGCCGCGATTTGCATTTGCATATAGTAGTAGTAGTAGGGTTGGAGCAGGAGGGTGGGGTCTGCCCAAGAATTCCAGATATCACACTTTCGTTTCGACCTTTGCGGAACTGAAGTCTCTCTCTCTGGCTCCTTCCTTCTCGTTTCTCGTTTGGTCTGACTAGCTGCACCGTGTGCGCTTGGCCACAGAAACTTGGCTAGATACAGATACATTTGCAATGGACACGGCTTATTGGGTCAGGGTCGCCCTGAATGAGTCTGTGTCTTGCCAAACAGTCAAACAGCGAAGCGGAGCCAGCCAAGACACATCAGCTACAGCTACAGCTACAGATACTGATACAACTAACACACAACAGACAGATACAGCAACGGCAACAGGTCCCCCTCCCCCCACCCAAACAATAGCAGTAATAATGGCAACAAGCTTGGCCCGACTTCGACCTCAGAGCTGAGCGATACACCGCTCGGTCGCTCCTCCACCGCTGTTTTGTATTATATTTCTCGTACGGTGGGGCGGCTGCCTGCTGCTGCCAGCCGTAGTAATGCAGTGCAAGATGGTTTTGGTATCTGCAAGATACATTAACGCTCTTGCCTCAATGTTACCCGAGAGTTGTATTTCTGCTGCTGCCGCTGCTGCCGCTGCTGCTGCTGCTGCTGTTGGGTTTCTTTTTTGGCATCCATCATGCGCAAATAAACATTAATCAAGCAATCAAAACAGCCAAGCAATTCAAAAAACAGAAAACCAGAAAACACAAAAACTGTTGCAAAATGTTTCGTTAAATATTTGGCTAAATTGTAGCATTTGAACGAACCGTTATTCTGCTGTGCACCGAAATAACGGTAAAGCTAATGAAGCAAAATTATAATAATCATGTGTCTGTACGTCTGGCTGCTGTCTCTGTCTCTGTGTATATATGTATAATGGCATCGCATTCTTGTTCATCTCATTATTATTGATATTGTTGGGGCTCCGAATATAAAGGCCAACGGAATCCCATCCGAAGCGGTCGAAACAAGTATAACACATAGTACCCCAAACAGTATAACAGTATACATATATACACATGCATATGTACTTATGTGTATATACAATGTAAATACATACATATGTATAGTAGAGGAAGAGATTATTGGTGCTATGCTTTTGTTGTTCGTGTAGTTGCTACCGATAATAATTTACATAATTTTTATTTATTTTTGGCTTTCGTTGTGTCGTTGTGCCCCGGCTTCTCCTAATTAGCATCAAAATCTATGGGAAAAAGAGAGAGAGAGGGGAAGTCCGCTTCTTATCGGCCGCTCCTTCTCCCTCCCTTTCCATCACCTCCTCAAAATTTGTACATATTTCTTCGGCTCTTATCAGAAGACATATGTACATATGTTTCGTATTTTTTTGGTTTTGTTTTATTTCGTTTTGTTGTTCCCGTCTGCATTGCAGTGCCACTTTGGAACTTGTAATTAGTGTCGAAGAAAATAGAAGTAATAAAAGGGAAAAACAAATGAGATAACGCAACAGATCGTTTGGCTAGAAACAAAAGAGCCGATCCTAAAAATAGACATTTTCCCCATGACTAGCTTCAAAATTTTGAACACACAATGTAACCTTTTTCTGTCAGTGCATAAAGCAGTAGCAGCCAGACAGAGCACCAGCCACAGCCACAGCAAGTGAAGTGCGAGGTGCATACAAAATAATGAAATCGAAAACGAACGGCCTGCAAAAATGCAACACACAAATGGCATTAATGCAGCTTACACTAACTAACACAGGCACACCACTCTTCTAGGCACACGCATTTACAGACACCCAGAAAGAGAGAGAGAGAGAGAGACAGAGACGCACCGACCGACCGACCGACCCGTTTGATCGCTTTATCAGCTGAGCTCGAGCAGAGCAGCACCCGCATTGCATTGCAATGCAAGTATCAAG
This sequence comes from Drosophila obscura, assembly GCF_018151105.1. Lineage (NCBI taxonomy): Eukaryota > Metazoa > Arthropoda > Insecta > Diptera > Drosophilidae > Drosophila > Drosophila obscura. The sequence goes on along the minus strand of NW_024542774.1, from coordinate 5,884,151 downwards.
AAGTGGATAAAGAGAGAGAGAGAGAGAGAGAGAGAGTGAGGTGGGAGCGGTGGGAGAGAGACCAGTTCGATCGACATCGACCGACTAACCCAACAGAGTGTGGTGCATGTTTGTGTGTGTTTTCTGTGCCCTTCTAAAAAAGCCCCAATGCACGAAACTCACTCAAACACAATCCCACTCGGCTCAAGAGCAGCTGCGCCACTGTGACGTCAGAAAAGCTTTTATCATTTGGTTGTGGGGAGAGTGGTGGGGAGCCAAGCCCGAACCGAACCACTCACTCGCGAATATTCTAAGCAGACCGCAGCGGCAGCGGCAGCGACCAGCCACAGCGACAGAGCCATGGCCGAGCAGAGTCGTCAATTCATTTTATTATTTTATTCCATTTCGAACGCGCAACCCAACGGACGCCTCTCGGCTAGAGTGCGGCGCCCCAATCAAGAAATATTCATAGAAAAGAGAGATATACCATATACGAGTAGAGCGAAAGAGATACCAAAAAGTCAAATATTCGAATGAAATAAACAGTGTACAAAGAGTGTGTAGTGTGCCAAAAGTGAAGTGAAGAAGTGAACGACGACTATTTCCAATTGTGATTCCGAAATAAACGATTTGCGAAACAAAATTGACATCCAAAGTCGAGGCAGACCGTACCAAAGGCAGCCCGCTGTCATCGCATCCATACGTTCGTTGTACGTAGGGCTACACAGATACCGTTAGTCCGAGGAGAAGACGTAGTCGCGTTTTGTAGGCGCCAATCGGGCACCCGTTTCACCCTACCCCCCGGTCGCCTTTGTCAGCACTTTTCCGCCGCCAAGCGCCTGTTCTCCTCCTCAATGGTTAGGCCGATGCCGATGCTGTTACTGTGCTAAAACAGAATCCACACGGAATCCAAATTCGTTTTTGCGTTACATTTTTCTGCACTGTCGGTACGTAGAAAAAAAAAAACACACACACACACTTGAAAATATAGCCCCCAAAACATGTGTATTACTTGTAAGAAGATCTGTGAGTGTATTGAAGCTTTGAGTAGACTTCGAGTGGAGTTTGCAGAGACTTTCTTTCAAATGAGGCAGGAGGGGAGAAAGATAAAGATAAATGGAAGAAAAACAACGATTTTCACTTTTATTTGAGACCAGTCCCTCACCGCCCTCCCCGCCCGTCTAGGCCAACTAGACACACAGCTACCGCAGCCCGTACACAGATATATACATACATACATACATACATTCATATGTACGTGTTGCACCTGTTTGCATGTTGCTGTTGAGGTTTTTGGCCAACAGTTGCGGCCAACACAAATACAGTTATGATAGTAAATCACAGAGATAATTAATTTGTGGTTAGCCCTCCTCCTTCTGTAACTTGTATTCAGTTATGTATATTTAAACGATAGATACATAGTTCTAGTACAAAGAGACCACAACATTCATGATTGAAAAAATCCCAAAGAAAGTGACTGGCAAAGCAATAAACAACAATTTCCGAAATTTGTTTAAACAATTTGATGGCCGAAAAATAGTGTTAATTCAATCTCAAGCGAATTATCAGATTAAAGAGAAAGTAAGTCCACAGGTAGGGCAAAATCAACTGGAAAAACCCTTCAAGGGCAAATTCTTTGCAAGCCTTTTTTTATTGCTTCATGAAAATATGCAGTAGACAATTACAATAAATACACGACAGGCTCAATTTGTGTTGTGTGGCGACGACGTCAATAGCAATTAATAAATAAATAATTGCCAAAGAAAAGTACAAAACAAACAAAAACAATCAAAGTATAGATCGATATTCCATTCCGACTAGCAGATACCCACCCGCTACTCGGATGTATGTATGTATTTCTTGTTCATAGAGAATAAATAGATTTACATACATATGTATGTGCTTATGTATGTACATATGTCCCAAATTGAAATGGAAAATGTGTAAATTATCCTTCTGCTAAATATCTGTACAGACATAAATATGTACATACATATGAGCGTACATATGTATGTACATACATTGACCTTCTCAAATACAGCATACCCTTGCTCTCTACAAATACCCCGTATAATAAAAACAAATACGAAAGAACCTAAAGAGTTAACTGGAACTGAGTGAATAATAATGCTCTCAACTCGACCCATCAGCGGGTGCCCCGAATGTGAACCCAGCCACGCGGCAGTTCTCATATGGAGATGCAAAGCGAGCAGAACGAACACCTCCCACCCACTCCACACCACACCCACACTGTACTGAACCGAACCCGGACCCAGAAAGACAATTTTAGTTGGTTACATTACTAAATTCACACGCAAACTAAGCACAAATTAATGGCACCCGTAGTCGCAGTCGTAGTCGCAGTCGTTGTCGTTGTCGCAGTGGTGGTGCGGTCTTGGATCGTGGCTTCAAGTCTGAGCTTTGCTGCTGTTTTGTTCTCCGTTTGCCTGTGAATGATATTTTGCTGTACAAAAGCTTTTTGCAAATAAATTTGCATGCGATTTGTGCAAATCGTCCGGCCGGGTCGAGCTACGACGCACACCGCGCACCACACACCGCACACCGCACACCAGGTCCGGTCCGGGTTTAACTAAGTTATTTAGACTGTGAATCATGCGATAGGACGACGCAAAGAATCTATTTGAATTGTATTATGGCACTCTGGTCCAAGTGCCTCATTGGTCTGCCTGCCTCAACCTCAACCCGTTTTCACCCGCTGCCTCTAACTGCTCCATCCCTCCCCTGCTGAATGTGTGTGTTTAGTGTATAGTATATATACGAGTACACGGTCGGGTCGGAAGCCAGTTATGATAGAAAATTTAATTTTTACAGTGAACGGCACAAACAAAATGATAAAAAAAAATACAGAAAGAAAGAACCTAAAGCAGATAAAACTTATACAAGAGATAGAGCTAAACGATATAATAGCCCCACAAACACACACACACAGTCACACATACATACGTATGTATAACAGTAGCACAAAAACAGAAGGCGAAAATTATAGAAGTGGATAATGGGGGAAAGAGGCATTAGGAATGAATACCCTCCCTCTCGACTCTGCTCCAATCCCATCATTCTGCCGCTGCTCTTCGATATTCTGTCACGATAACAACGCGGAACTTTCGAGTCGATCTGATCCGAACCGATACGTGCAGAGCCAAAAACAAAAAATTATTGTTGTTGTTTTTTTTTCGATTAAAATAAGCAATAAATAGAACAGAATTTAATGTTTAGCGCAGCGCGTAGGCTGCACTCATGCATACACACACACATGACAGAGAGCAGCCAGCGCACAAACAAAACAACAACGACACTGAAAACGAATTTAACAAATTTAAAGCAAATTAATTAATTAAAAGAAGCCCCCAGGCGGCACATTTGGCATTGGCTAGATAATGTACATACATATATAAAATGGCAGAAAACAAAAAATAAAGAAATAAAACAGCAGTGACAAAAAAATAATAAAAATAAAATAGTCATCGGCAATGGGATGATGATGATGATGATAATGATAATGAAAGAAGCAGACCATTTATAGAGGGATAAATATATGCAAACTGTATACGTATGTATGTATATTTATGTATGAGAGAGCTTCTAAGCAACGGTAGTTGATAGACAAAAGCTTTACCTCAGCGAAGAGCGAAAACAACAAATGATCGACTCGACCAAAAGAATTCACAAAATGATTTCCATTGGAAAACTCCAGAAAGCCTTTAGGACACACTCAAGCATGAGTTTAGTTCAGAGTTTTTTCCAGGACTTGCTCTGCTCTTAAACAAAATACCAGACACAAATCGAACTGAACCTAAACTATAGGCAGATTCGTCTCCTAATACTAAATTTGGCTTTGAGTTTAAGGCGTCAATCGAAAGCAAATATAAAATAGAATATTGAATATACAATCTAGAATACGAGTTTATGCAATATTTGATATAGGCCATGCAAGATTTTTTTTCTTTTTCGTTCTGTAACTGACATTCTCGTGCGTTTATTTATCTTTCGTTTGCAGTGCGGGACACTAGACGGAGCCGAACAGGTATATCATCAGCAGCGCAGCAACAGAATGGACGTCTACCAGATTGACGATGGATTCCACTCAGATGGCGGCACCGAGACACCGCCTCCGTCGCCCAGCTCGGGCTCTTCGATAGCCTCGACCTCGGATCATGGGTCGCTGGAGAGCGTGGACACCGGGGGAACACAGCGCCTGGCCGTCCTCTCGTTCGAGCAGGTGAGCAAGCTGCACGACGTGATGGACGAGAAGGTGGCCATACATGGACGCGGCAACTTTCCCACTCTGGAGGTGACGCTCAAGGACCTGGTCAACCTGGTGCGTCGCAAGCTGGAGGCGGAGGTGAACGCCGGCGGTGCCGGAGTCTTAGTTAAGGACATCCGCCTGAACGGTGGGGCAGCTAGTCATGTTTTAGCCAGCGAGGATCAGCCATACAATGACCTGGACCTGATATTTGCCATCGAGCTGAGTACGCCGCGCATCTTCGACCGGGTGAAGGTGGCTGTGCTCAACACACTGCTCGACCTGATGCCCGAGGGCGTCTGCAAGCGGCGCATCTACACGTGCTCCCTCAAGGAGGCCTATGTCGGCAAGATGGTCAAGGTTAACAACAACAATGACGGCGACCGCTGGTCCCTCATCTCGCTGGGCAACTCGCCGGGCCACAAAAATGTGGAGCTGAAGTTCGTCGATTCGATGCGGCGCCAGTTCGAGTTCTCCGTGGACTCGTTCCAGATCGTGCTCGACTCGCTGCTCCTGTTCTACGACTGTGCCGCCCTTCCCATCTCCGAGAACTTCTACCCGACGGTGGTGGGCGAGTCCGTGTATGGAGACTTCCAGGAGGCGCTCTACCACTTGCAGAAGAAACTGATCTCAACGCGCCAGCCAGAGGAGATCCGCGGCGGCGGCCTGCTCAAATACTGCAACCTTTTGGTGCGCAACTACAAGGCCGTCGACTCGCAGCTGATCAAGACATTGGAGCGGTACATGTGCTCGCGCTTCTTCATCGATTTCCCGGACATCAACACGCAGACCACAAAGCTGGAGGCCTACTTGCGCAATCACTTCTGGGGCGTCGACGAGGAGCCCCTCCAGTATCAGTACCTGATGCATTTACGCGAGGTGGTCGAGATGTCGACGGTCTGCCTGATGAGCCACGAGCGGCGACAGACGCTGCACCTCATCCAGTCGCTGGCCGCCCAGGTTCTCTACAACAAGCAGGAGAAGCAGCAACAGCAGGCCCAGGAGCAGTACCAGCAGCACCAACAGCGGCAGCAACAGTTCCTGGACTCTGCGCAGCAGCAGCAGCAACAGACACAAGCGGCGCAGCAGGGCACAACGCTCACCCTGGTCTCACAGTCGCCGCAGTCGGCACAGGGACAGACCATATACGTGCAGCAGGCGGCCCCGCCCACGGTCTGCTGCACAAGCAGCAGCGATCAGTCCGCGGCAGCAGGCCCACAGACCATCCAGACCATCCATCCGGGCCTCATCTATGCCAACGGCGTCTACTATGCACCTGTGATTCCCAGCACCATTTGCACGTGCAACTCCACCTGGCTGAGCACGTGATTGGGGCAGCAAACCCAACAACACCAGCACCAGAAGCAGCAACAAAAGCATCATTGGTCAGAGAATGCATCGGGATCAACAACAACAACAACATCGCTCTTGGCTGAAACTAAACTAATACCTAAAGCACCATTACCAACCCCATCTCCATCGTCCCCGCTCCCACCAAGCATCCAGATCCAGATCCCGACTAACAACAGCAAGGGGAACAACTCAACTATAGATAAAGAGGGATGCCTGAAGACACCAACCACAACCATGACAGGGATGGATAAGCCCATCAACGAGTCGCAGGATACAACAGCAGCAGCAACAACAGAAGCAGTAGGAGGAGGCGGAATGACAGGCATATTGGTAGTCACCACGGAGCAGATTGTAGGTGTACCCGTCTACAGCCGGGAGGATAGCAAGGAGACGGGCACCTACAGCGGACAGTTTGCCTTCTTCTATCCCCACGATGGATCGCCGCCCAGTATGCTGCTGCTTGGCGAGAACACCTATCTGAATGTAACCGAACATCAGGACTAGGAGCACGATCTAGAGCATTTTTCTAAGCGAAGGTGCAGGGCAACCGGTTTTCCTTCATCTCTGTGCCCTTATATCTATATCTGTACTACCCACTGTTCCCTTCTTATTCACACTCACCACAAAACAAAAAATTATCCTTTTTCAGACTGAAGTCTAGCCGCTGTTAGATGTTAATCAGGGCCACAAAAAAAACTATTAAAAAAAAAAACAACAAAAAAAAGGCTATAATATCGTAAAAAAAAACACAAAAAAATATGTTTGGATCTATATAGAGAAATTTCGTAACTATTTTGTTTTCCTTATTTCCCGCTTTCATTCATTTTCTTTACTTATTCCTCTTTTTTTTTTTTGAATAAAACAATAGAAAAACCCGAATTTGAATTGGAATTTCTATGTACGGCCCACATCATGCCCCTCCCCCACACGCCCATAAATTTTGAATAGACAAACACTTACAGACATAAAGTACATATAAATATATATAGCCTGTTATTTGTACGATTAAATTGAATGACTTTTTGTATGACAAGTGCAGGAGGAGTGCAGGAGGAGTGTCGTCGGTTCCAGTCCAGTAGAAATTCCAAGCAAAAGGTCCAAGTGCAGGCAAAACAACGATGATATGATGAAACAAGTGATGAGATAATATGTAAATATTAGTCAAATTGAACTGTCGATTTCAGAAAGGGAGAATGATAATGATAATGATGAGAATGATGACTGGGATGAGATATAAGAGAAGGAGATGATGTATTTAACAGACGGATGCTCATCAGCATCAAAAGAATTTGCTCAATGAAATTCAATTCACAAAAATTAATCAATAACCAATACTGTAATCAAAAATCAAACGTAAATCAACAAAAAGAAAATCTCTAAACAGATGAGAATGAGAAAAGAAATATAGAATGTCTGGAAAGAATGTCATATTTTGTAGTATATTTTTTGCAGTGTGTGTCAGGCAGCAGCAGCAGCATATGTGAGTGAGTTGAGTGATTGATTGATTGATTGAAGTATGCTATGAGAGAAGCGGTTAATTTCAGATGGGTGATAATTTATGAATGATTAACTGATATTCATACATACATATATAAAATATATACACAAAAAAATATGCTGTCAATAGGCAACTATTTATATCTTTTGAATGCTAAAAACAACAAACTTTCTGATCTATGTGTATTGTTTTCTTTTGCAATTGCAAACCATATAAATCATATGACTAAAATATGTAGAAGCAAGCATACATATGTTTATCTATATATGTAATTGTGTATATTTATATCCACAACAAATGAAAGACAACAAATGGTCCACAAAACAATATGAATCGATATTCGAGTATGCTCGATTGTTCGGATTCGATGACGATTACGATGTTTCCTCTCTGTGTGCATTCTTCGATAACTCTGAGAATTGCTACCACTTACGCACTTTTTGTATAATGTTAACCCTGAACTTGTGTTTTGAATTTATGTATTAACTTTAGTTTAGACATTGTGACATAATGTACGATGTACGCTGTATGTATGTGTATATATCCGGATTATCTATATGCATATTCGACAAGGTCCAAAGCCAACGTATTCCAATTTGCATGCTGTTCGAGCTGCATCGGAGGGGACTGCATCGTCGTCTCCTTTACCAGCGAACAGCCTGCAAGACATTTTACTTAGTGCAAACTTTAAAGCAAGAATAACTGAAACTAAAACTTAAACTGAATGCAAAAACTAAACCAAAAAAACACAACAAAAAAAAGAATATGCAACAGGAAAATTATGACAAATTTGTCAGCTGCAAATGAAAAAGTTTTATTATTTTTTTTTTATTTCGGGTCCCATAGCTAATGCTGCCTGGGCTGGGCGGATTGTGTCTTTACATAAAATACCATACAATACCATACAATATATAGATATATACACATATATATTATTTAGATATATGTTAGTTGGATAAGCCTGTAGAGAAGTGGACATTTTTGAAATATCTCTAGCGCGTAATCTTACATTTATACATCTACAATACAGATAAAGATCCAGATACAGAGACCAGATATAATTGTAAATTCAAGCAAATCAATCCATTGAGATTTGTATATAATATATACTTAATTACGTATATCTAATTATTATACCAACCTACACACACCACCCCCCCAAAACACTCACACACCACACATACACACAATATATATATATATATTACTTACATATTACATTAAATATATAAATGATAATAATAATGTATCTATATCTATACAATATACAACAATTACCATACATATTACTTCTGTGCGCTTCTTGCGATCTAAGGAATTTCAATAAAAACAATCAAAAATACCTAAAAAGTATAAAAACCGCGAAAATTACCACAAAAAAAATAAGCAAAAAAAAACAAAAAATATAAATCTATTCAGGCATTTCTTAATCCAGGGTTTGGAATGGGAATGGGGATCTGTATGGGGATGGGGAGGCGCCATCGTAGAAGGCTCCAAGCGTATAGTGGCCACATCACATCTATAACCAGTTGGCCATTCCATCGGGCAAGCCGACTGTTTCCTCCTTTCCAATTTCATGGCGGCAAACAGCTGCAGATTATGAGAGTGGACACACAGGCACAGTCAGGGACTCGGACTCAGACCCAGCCTCAACCTCGACTTTAGCTGCATCTTCATCTCCAGCTGTTTCGCTTTCGCCTGTGCTGCTGGCTTCACGTTCGTTTTACAATTTAATTCGCATGTGTTTTTTTTTTTTTTGGATTTTATTTCAAGTAATTGTATAATGTCGTAGCATCGTCCAGTCTCCGTGTTACGACCCGCACCAGTCTATGGAGTTTTTGATAAGTGGAAAATATGACAAACACACAAAGCCGCAGGGGAATGATATCGAATGCTATGCGGCAGCGTCTTTTTGTGCTTATATCTTGTATCATTGATGATTTATGCATTTTGATTAAGTTGTTTATGGCCAAAAGAGTTTTTCGCGTGCCTCGAAAGATACTTAACACTCCGAAAATAGATAGCGAGTCTATGCGGAGTCTATGGGTGGAGACAGCGACAGCCAAATGGGTGTTTTTTGAAAATATTTAAGCAGCCGGACTTAAAGTGCACAAGTCATAGTATAGATTATTGTACTATAATTTATGCGCAGAATATATGCATTTATAGTATTCAAATTCAAATTGAGCGCGGCAGCTTCGCGCGTTCGAGATTTTTAGAGTTTCATGGCAGCAAGCTTGTGTCAGATACATACGTCAATAACACAGCACTGCCGTACCGATAAATTAATAAGAGAAAAAGATAAGCTTTGCCAATAGATAATATAACTAAATAGTAAAAACGTTGGAATGCAACGAAGTCATTATTAATGTCATAATTAATCAAGCAGCTTGATAAACAGAATTGTAGCATTAATTAAAGGAAATAGGGTATACAAATGTCCATACTTCCGCTTGACAAGCAACAAGTGTTCAAATGACGTAACATTCTGAAAACACTTACGTTCTGTGCATCTATTTTTGACCTTTTCTGTTTGAACCTTATTTTGTGAATAATAATAAAAAAGGGAGTTCTTTCAAATAGACAATCAAATAGGAAACTGATTCATATATCGGATAAAATAATATGTTAAGAGATGAGAGTCCTAACTAGCTAGAAAAATTACAACGAATATCAAAATCGAGGAATATGATTTCCGAGTATGGACAGAGAACGATTAACCCATTGCCGACCAGTTCAGGTAAATGATATCCTTGCCATTTGTTTTGGATGGATCTACAATGTAGAGCATAGAGATTTAACATGAAGAATTTATAAATAGTATTATTGTTTGCGATTTAACTCAAGTTATACAGTTTTTTAAGGGTGGGCTAAGTGAGTTAAGTTCGTTCACTCTCTCATATTTTATGGTATATTTAATGAATTTGTTGGTATATTACGGTATATTTCTGAGGTACAGATGGGTATATTTGAAAGTTTAATCTGCGGTTACACTATAAATTGTGTTGTGGGGGCTCGAAATTATCCCCGTTGGAGCCCAGAAACTTGCAAACACAGACTACGCGAAGTGCACGAAGTGGATAGAGTGGTGTGGCAAAAGTGAAAGAGAAAATAAAAAACACGGCAAACGTAACGCAACAAAGCAATAAAAGAGTGTTCTGAGTGCCCCGTATCTGCTATTGGAGCTCGAGTTTTATTCATTGATCAACAAAAAGAGTGCGTAAATGTAAATCCGTTTTGACTGCAAATACTCACAGAGACACACACACTTACACAGCGTCACAGACACACACTCAGCGTTACTTGTGCATACATACAGAGTTACATACAGACAGAGTTACCTGAAGCACCGCCGCGCCTACCACCAACTACCGCGTTTTCTTTTATCTCTTACTCCCCGCCACCCCCTGTGTCAGCTCACCCGTTTACACACGCGAGTAAGTGGGTGTCCATGTGTGTATGGAAGCGTGTGTGTGTGTGCATTACTTACGGTGTTTTCATTTAGAAAAAGTTGTGTGTGCATTTTTGAAAACGAGGCCAACAACGGTACTACAGGCCACCTTTCGATTCTTGAGAAGTTATACAAAGGTACTAGCCGGATTATACAATGCCCTCAGTATTTTGATTCTTATTCGAAATGGGCAAAATGCGTTGGCGGAAAAGGGGGTTTACTATATAAATACACAAACCCCCGCGCACACACAGACACAGCCACGCGCACACACTCTCAATTCCATGGATGCGGAGGGTATCCGTAGCCGAAAGAGGGGAAAAAAAAGATACAATAACCTTCAAGAGCGGGGCTTGTGCAACTTCCAGTTGTGCCACCAGAGCGAGAAACAGCAACAGCAGGGAAAGCTCGGGGGCTGGGCAGGCAGAGCAGTACTAATTATTTATGATTTCGGTTGATTAGTGAGTTGTCTCTGAACTCCCCAAGCAGACATTTTCCGCCATGTCTTTTCAGTGGTGGCAGGTTTATTTACGAACTCCGGTTACGAGGAAAAGTGTAGATACCCCTTTCTGTGCCCCTGTCCCCGCCCCGCTGACAATACCATGTGTACGTGCTGCATCATGGGCATCGAATGCATTAGAAATTTATACGCAAATACATAAATAAGCGAGTGGCAAACCATTTGAATGAACAAACCCCAGCTCAGAATCGAACCGAACCATAACCATACCCTCCCCAGCCTTGATTCAGCTGGTTTTTAGCCTTCTCTAAGCCCGTGAGTTTTCCTTGGAATTCTCTGTTCTGAATATCAAATATGACTGCAGTAAACCACACACACACCCCCCCAATCCCACCCTCCCTGCCATCATTCAGCCAACGATTGCCTGACCTTTGGACTGACCCATGCCTTGCAGCCATCAATCCGGTTAGCTCAGATTCACCTTCGATACAAAACTGCAGCTGTGGCAAGGAGACGGTAAATCCAATCCCCACAGGTCTGACGGTTAATTGCAGCCACAGCCAATCAGCCGTAGCCCCCCACACATGTCCTTCCACCTGTTCCGGCTCTGAAACTCTGTAGCTCAATTATCAAATTGTTTTGAAATTGCTTGCAGACCAACGCAATTACAGTGGTCCAAAACGATAGTGGACGGTGCGCAATTATAATGCCAGGGTTTGCATGAATATTTAGTTGGAATTGGTGATTAACACTTTGAATAATTATTTATTCGATTACCATTACGATAAATATCATAAGCTGGTAACAGTTGTGCTCTTGCCAGATCTACTGTGAAGGTGGAAAAAGTCGTCGAGCCATTCAACACACTCTGACGGTTAGGTGGTACAGCAAAGAATACTTTTGTATCCGTAATAAACACGAAAATTTGCACATATGTATCTGTCCCACTGTGCCCCTTTGGTCTTTCCCCTACCAACTGTTATTCATTATGAGAAACGTTTTAGCATTGGCCTGTGCATAGAATACGAGTGTGTGGCATTTCCTTAATAGAATTGTAATTTCCCCAACAATTCCGAGTAATAACGGATCTATCGTACAGGCAGGCAGGCAGGCAGTCAGGCAGTTTATTGGGGTCATTGGAGTTGGCCAAGCAGAGCAGAAAGTTACTGGTTTATTCGTACCACATTCATTTAATGCTTCGGCAGTGACATTATATAAATGCACTCGCCCGGTGGGTGCTTAGGGGTACTTTACCAAATTATAATTAACATTTGCCTGTCGACAATTTGACACAATTTAGTGGGAGATAATGCCTAGAAAATTGCAGCAATTTAATGTTAACAATGGCTAGGGAAATGAATCTCAAATTGGTTTCAGTGCGAGCAAGTATTGCAGTCGTTAGAGTACGACTATCTGCTAGAACAACGCCACTCAGGTGACGTCAGGTTTTTTGTCTCTGCCCCGCTGTTGTTGGGCTTGAGAATCGCTTGGGCTAATGATTGGAACGCGCTGCGAAGAGCATTACAAAGCCAAACATGGGCCTCGTCGAGGCCATGCCCCGCCTATGACGCATCCGAAATAAATATAAACAACAAATATTTGGCTGGCGCTGACTTTCCGTTGCTGAATTTCAAAGATACACAAATCGTTGGCGGACCGCTTCCCGGCTGGTACTACTGCGCTGCTAGTATACGACTTGGCTCTGGGTTTGTCCCGGGGCCGGAGATCACAGAAAGCAAAGGACAATGACAATGCCAACAACCTGCCCATACATGGCGTATACTTAATTTGTCAGAGTCTCTTGCTCCGTTTCGGTTCGTGCCAAGCGCAGCCCCATTGGATTGTTGTCACTTCCACTGCCACTGCTACGGGTGCCGTTACTGCCACAGTCCCTGTCCCAGTCCTGCCCCTCTGCTGTAGTTTAACATGCCCCACGACGGCAACAAAAGCAAAGTTTTTTTTGTTATTGTCTGTTCTCGTTGTTATTTTGGAACATATCCAGCCAGAACAGGTCGGCTCGGCTCGGCTCGGGCCTTGGCATGTGGGCGACAATTTCGCATTTATTATGCAACAGTTTGGCGGATTGAGCGTGTAGCGTAAACAAAGTTTGTGCCAGCTTTTCTTTCCCAAATAAGAACGGAACGGAACGGGTCGAAGGGAGCAAGGGTAGAGAGCACGATGAATACATATACAGATCATGATCGACAGGGGAATACTCTCGCAAAAGCTGTATCATTTAATGGGTCTCCTAAAATTGATCTCTTTGATAGTCATACTTCAGCATAATGAACATTCATATTGTTCGATCCATCCCTATCCAATATTTATTTGTTTGCCACAATTTGTTGCACATTTGCAGCGATTTTCATTCCCCTGCATCGACATTTACACTTGACTTGACTTCCGCCTGCAACTTTTTCCAACAGTTTCAAAATCTACTTATCTTTCTCTTCCTCTCTCTCTCTCTCTCTTGGGAGTGATGGGCAGTATGGTGGGAGGGGGAAGGAGTAAGTCAGCAATCATGTCATGCAGCACAGTTGAGCAAATGTAATTGACTCGGGCACGCCAACTGGAAAGACGAATCAGAGCCAAGGAAACACATGCCACCCTTTGGACTCCAGCCAGAGCCACAGTCCAGTGACGAAGGGAGGTGGGGTGGTGGCACTGGCACTGGCAGTGGCAGTGGCAGGTCCCGCTGTGATTGCTCACATTGAATGCAATCAAAGAAGTAACTGCGAATCAAGTTATCGGTCAGGGAGGCAGGAAGTCAAGCGTGGTCCCGGTTACCGTACTCGTCCTCGGCTTGCCACCACAGCAGCCACAAGCTGCAGCTTAACTGGAATCTCATTGCAGCAGCAAAGGGCAACTTTTAGCTTGTTTGTGTGCTGCTTCCTGATAAACCAGTGGGAGAGAGAGAGCACGGAGCGTGGGGCACTGTGACTGTGACTGTGGTATGCGCGCTAATCAAACCAGTCCAACCCAGTGAAGGCGTCATTTGCCTCTCGTTTGGTTCCAGGCACAACAACCATATCATCATCATTATCAACAGCTGCTCGCAGCGTAGTTAACGGCTACGTAAACAATCTGGACAGTATTTGTCAATTTTGATTGCCGGTTAGACCTGTTGGACCCGTATACAGGGTGCCTGTACATGTACCTATACCTGTGTCTGTGTGCCGCCCCCACTTGCAATGCCTATTAAATGAATGAATGTCAGCAACCGATCACGTAAGCCTCCTCAAGGGGAGTCACTACTAGGGGAACGTTATTTACTACTATGTATTTACACTTAGCGATAATAATTTAAATTCCATTTAAATGATCCCCTACCACAGTACTTCCAATCTCGTAGATTACAAGTGTTTGATCAATCCGAACCCACAAAGACCTCAAGATATAGCGCGTGTGTGTATGTAGACCCGTTGTTCGGGAAATACTATATTTAGACTTGGGTGATGCTTACGCTGATTACACATTGTTTCCACGCCACTTGCTGCACCCACAATTTAATATATATAATTATGCATTTGCTCATATTCGATTATTCAATTATATTTTTCAAGCATTATCCGATACATGATTACGTCTACTCCAGGGATTTTCTCTGATCAACTGTCATCACTTGGCCCACTTACTCACGTTGTAATCCATCCATCCATCGTGTTCATATCTGCGAATATCGGGCATTCCCTTGAAATCTTTAATGTTTAAACAAGTGCGAACAGCCTCAGTTTGGGATGTGGAAAGTTTTTCATTGTTTTTGTGCCCTGTGCGAGGCACGACACCTCCTCTTATCACACAGAGCCACTCGACACAAATCCGTAACAATGACTGGCACTGACACCTGCCATTCCACCGTTCCCACCCAGCCACTCTCTATAGAATGTCATGTCCCCCTCTTGTGCATATGGGAGTGGATTGAAAGGATGTTTGGTTGCCCATGCACATGCACCACGCCTCTGCAGTTGGTTTCACTTTTGGCCACCTCTGTGGGTCCTCGTGGGTCCTCTGTTGGTGTTTGCCTGGCCAAAAAGGGCAAAGGTAGGCGATGCTACACGCCCACAGACCCAGCATCCGATATGGCAATTAAGAGCGCAGCTGCAGTCCAGCAGTTTGCACTTTGCACAACATCTCTGGTTGCTGAGTTTGGTTTTCACCTTTCACTGCTCTCGGCTAGTGACGCACATGAAGCAGGTGGGACCAATGGCTGGAGAGGCTGTGGTGGGGAATAGAAGGAAACACTGCTGCAGGCAGCCCTTTTTTTAGTATGTGAGCTGTGAGAACGAATAACATCTAACAAACACTGGCTACACAATGGCATTTTGGCGTTTCTCTCCGGCGGAATAATTTTAGACACTGTTTGTGGTGTTTACTCGCGAATTAAGATCTTCCGACTACGTGATGACATCTAACGATGACAATAAGAAAGAACATATTTATACAATTCATTCACTGCTCATCCAGACCGAGCCACTTAATGGACGCGGAGCGGCTATCAGACGTGACTCACCCGAGGAGCGGCAAATACACACACACACTAGATTCCACAGGCAGGAACTGGCTTTGGCCGGACAAAGAGTTGACTTTATCGTTAACAAATTGATTAGCCAAAATGGAAGTGACCAAAAAGAGAAACGAAAGAACCACAAACTGAGACATTCGAACAGGTTTTTTTTGGTGCTTACTGAACTTTGCCAGAATTACACACCGATCAGCAGATGGACAAAAATAGATTTAAACTGATATTCATTCTCATTTCTCATTTTACCCCCCTTTCAGAGAGAGCAATGCGTCTCGACACGAACTCAAATGTGGACTTCAAAGCATTCGAATCTAGCTCCAGCTCCAGTTCATGTGTGAGTAAAGTGGCTGGAACTAAAAGCACAATCGATGCTCATACCGATTCCTCTCCTTTTAGCTTATCAAGTTGGACAACTTGGCCACCTGGGGAGGCTCACAGAAAACAGACACTCGGCTGCCAATCACGGACTACTCGACGCTGGGCGGACCCCGGCACAATCGCAGTCCCTTTCCCCTGTCCAAAGATGTCAATAATCGCCTGGTGATCTGGTAAGTGAAAGTGCAATAGCCGTCCCTCTACCAATGGGATTAATGTCTGTTTCGTTTGATGCTTCGTAGGGATGGCGACATGACCACACTGGATGTGGACGCCATCACAAACACCAGCGATGAAACTCTGACTGAAAGCAATATCATATCGGAGCGCATACTCGCCGTCGCTGGCAATCAGCTGAGGGACGAGTTGAGCACAAATGTTAAAGGTGAAGTCAGGGCTATAGATACACCTATTCCCCCTCTATAACTTCATCTCTGATTCCCTCCCCTTTCAGAATGCCGCACTGGTGATGTGCGCATCACGCGTGGATACAATCTGCCAGCCAAGTATGTGCTGCATACAGTGGCGCCTACATACAGGGAAAAGTTTAAGACGGCCGCCGAGAATATGCTGCATTGTTGCTACAGGTAAGATGATCCCATTTGTTACCTTTTGGCGCTCTCTCCCTCTAATGCCTGTTCTGCCCTTCTATCTGTAGAAACGTTCTGTGTAAGGCCAAGGAGCTGAACCTGCACACAATCGCCCTGTGCAACATCAGTGTCCACCAGAAGAGCTTTCCAGCGGACGTGGCCGCACACATTGCACCTGCGTGAGTAGTGGAACGTAATCTGGCACAGTTTGAGAGTTTGCTAATGAGATCTCATCACCCACAGGCACCATCCGACGTTACCTGGACAAGTGCACCCTTCAGGTTGTGATATTATGTGTGAACAGCAACGAACGCGGTACCTACGAGGTGCTGGCCCCGCTCTACTTCCCCCGCGATCAGCTGGAGGAGCGCAGCGCCCTTTGGCAACTGCCCAAGGACATCGGCGGTGAATTCGGCGAGCCGCAGCACCCCGATCCTGACCGCCAGATCCGCATCATTCGCAATCCCCAGCACAGTGTCCACATGCGTCACCGCCAAAGTGAGTATCTCCTAATATCTGTTTGTCGTCATTGATACTCGTATCTCGTCGGGCTATCCACTGTCGAAGATGATAAAGCCTGTGCTTATCTGCCAGAGACTGAAGATTGTCGGGGCTCGGTGATGATTCCATTTCGGCCCTGTTGTATTGTGGGGCTGTCGATAAGATTACAGTCAAAAAAAAAACAGCAGAAAGTAGACGAAACACAACACAATTATATGCAAACGCTGCTCGCCAGCTATGTTGACTGACTAACTGGCTTCTATGGCTTCAGTTACGTTGCAAAGTCGGTCGTGTGCGGGTCACTGGTGGCAGTTGCATTCAATTGTCCAGTCCAAGTCGTTAAATATCCAATTATTTGGCCACTAAATAAGATTGTTCCATCAACCGTTCGTAGCATAGAACTATTTTTTCAGTGTTTCAGTTACCGAATCGAGTAGAAAAATCCATTTAAAGTGAGCAAGAAATTTCCAATTTCAAAGATTTATATTCGCAGTCGCTGCTGCGCTTCGTGCTGGCCGACAGCAGGCTGATTGCTACGTATGATTTGTGTGAAATGTTAAAGATACATACTTTCAGGCTGTGTAACTTACATGCTACATGGCGTAACTTGCGTGTATCTGACATGTAAATATACATGACTGATCGGAAGAGCAGAAATCTTTAGAAAATAGTGAAATCGAGCATTATCGGGTGATGGGAATACGATATAACGGGCATATTTATAAATATAATGATACTTTCTTGTGGGAAAACCATTTTGGGAAATTTTTGGAATTTGTAGCCAATGTGGATAAACCTAATTTATCTGTTACTATAACTCTTTAACTCTGATCAACCTTGAAATTTCACAAAATTTATTTTGGCTACCGCTCGTAAATGATTCTTGTAAAGTGTAACTAGAAAACTTGTTTGAATTTGCATTACGTTAGTTTGTCAACAAAAGTTTGTTAATTTACCTTGAAGAACCACTTATCAGGACAGCGGCGACGAGTGGCAGTCGCTCCAATCTTTGCGGGATACCAAGCCTAAATCATGTCAACACCGGGGGAGCAGTACGCAGCCGCCTTATCGGGTTATCGCAAGGGGAGAGAGAGCAAAGGCAGGCAGGCAGACAGCATCCAGTTTTTGTTTGCCGTTCGCTCATCTGCTCGCGCGCTCCGACAGCGCAGTCGAGAAAAAGCCGTGCCAGAGAAGGCTTTCAGTTCAACTCAAATTCCGCATCGCTGAAGTTCGGCTGATAATAATTTTTTAGCTGTAATTAGATAAAAGCAGACCCAAAATGATAAACAATTCGTTTGAGTTCTCATGTAATGGAATACCCGCAGAGTGACCATGGAAATACATTCAGAATCTATATAATCAACTTAATCTCTCTCTGCATATTGCAGCCGACGACGAGTCCGACGTTAGTCCACACGATATGGAGGGCAACAGTTCGGATCTGGAGTACGGAGCCAAGGACATGAACGGCCTCAGTCCGAACTCCTACAGCAGTGGACTTCAGACCCAGCTTCAGGTGAGTTTTGATTGGATTTTCGGAAGCTTATCGGATTACTTATGAGACACACACATTCCCTCTGCCCACAGTGCGATCTGGACAGACAGCATCTGCTCAGTGATCGTCCGCGAGCCGGTGTCTATGAGAATGTCATCTCGGAGGGCGTCGAGGGGATCGAGCACCAGGAGAGGTGAGTGAGCCGCAGCACAGATGCAGCACAGCACTATTCTCCTGTCCCGCCCATATCGTGTTACGCATTGCGTCACTCGTTCTGGGGCGTACCTTACACCTGACAAGTAGTACGCGGGGGACATCTGCAGTTCATAAAACTAACAGCAAGACACGCAGCCCCCGACTTGGCACCCTCCCATTCCCCCCATTAACACATTGTAGTGGAACTCTTGGCTCAGCGAATATTTATTACAAAAGCATGCCGGAAATATCTTAAGCGTCTAACAAACGAGCCACCTCCGCGTGCTCCTTATGGAAATTCCGATTCCGATTCCGCTGCCGCTTCTCGAAATTTTACAGAGCATTGGCACGCAAGTCGCCACCGGGCGGGCAAGTGGAAATTGAATTGAATTGGAGTGTGCGGGAAGCGGAGAGGAGTAGAGTTGAGTGTCAGTAGTGCCAATGGTCCTGCTCAACAGTAATCGGAGAATGCCAAGTGCCTGGTATTCCACTTGTGACGACAGCTGTGACGTACAAGTGACCATTGCGGCGTCACTGCTTGCATGACATCTCCTTCACCCGGCCCGAAAACAAATCTAATTTTAATGCCAGCTAAAAATATTTGTTTTTGCTGTTCAAGTCACAAAAGTGAAGCTTTCAGCTAAATATTTATGAATATTTACAATGGAATCATGAGATAGATAATTACTGTGACAAAGCCAGGCCAAAAAAAAGGCCATTTTAAAAGATAGATAATGGGTTGGGGGTAACTTTTTCTATGGAGAGTGCCTAATTAAAATGAGTAATGAGTACGATGCTATTTGTCAGTTTTGCTCACCCTTCCACGCTCATCAAATAATAAATGTCCCTTTTGATTTTACATCGCATTCATTTGATGCACATTTTCGCCAAATATTGTCAATTCCCTAATTAATATGACAAGTGGGCATGCTTCAGTGGGAATGGAACTGGGAATCCACACGTAACCGGATCAGATCAGGTTGTACATGCACAACCTGTGCGCATACATAACACAGGTACATGCATACCATGCCATGCATACATATAAGAGAATATCGAACCGTTGCAGTTCATTGAATGAAACCGCACAACCGTCGCGCACATTTTGTAGACGTTTAATCGAACATCTCCTCATGTAACGTAATTTATTCAAGCGGTTTTCAGTGCGGATGACACGGGAGAAGGAACGGGAGGGAGACAAGCTGGCGCCGCCGCTTCCTGAACGAGCTGCTTCGTGTGCGTGCGAGGGGAATGCACCTCGCGCAGCTTCATCTTCTCTCCATCAGCTTTAATTAGAGTCTCCCCCACAAACACACGTGCATGAGTCAGTGTCAGTGCCAGTGATGTTGATGTTGATGTTTACAGTAATGTTTTCGCATTTCATTTCTCCTTGATGGAACTGTTACACACTGCGTGGGCGAAAGACAGAAGGAAGGCACTAGAAGACAGGAAGCACCGAAATAGAACCTTTGCCATTTCTGTTTCTGTTTCGTTTTCGTAGCTTTTTGCGCATTTAGCTGCCACTGACGAATGCAAACATTTGGACTGATTTCATTTTTTGGACGTTTTCTTTTGGAGTGACTGACATTAGCGCAAATAAAGCGGTTAGCATGTCCTTGGGCCATTGCCTGGTGCCGCCGATTTTTGTTGTTGCTGTTTGTTGTAACTGATGTCATTGAACAGACGGCGATAGGGCGCACGCTCAAAGAGTGGGAGTGTGTGAGAGCAAGAGTCGAAGAAAGAGAGAGAGAGCTGTGCTTTCATGCTGTCAAGGTATATACATTTTGAGGTAAGAAATTCCCACAGACCACTCTCTTTCGCGACACAATGTACACAATGGAAATTGAGAAGCAGGCTGATAGAATAAGAAGAGAGAGTGGCTAGACAACCTGTTCAAATACACCTTGTGCCATGTGCTCTGCTTTGCCTGCTGCGCGCTGCTCTCCACTGACCCGCTGGTGGGGTACATAATATAGATGCGAATGATGGGGGGCGAAAAAAGCATTCAAGAGCAGCGCAGCACGCCGCTCCATCGCTCAGTCGAAAGGCGCCACTCACAGCGAACACTCGTGAATTGAAATACTCAAAGTGTTGCCACCGTCGGCGCCAGTTTTTATATAAACTAAAAATAAATTCAATAATTTTACTGTGATCCGAATCGCGAATCGCATTGCAAAAGCAAAAACCGTTTATTAGTTTTGAATTTTTCACGCACCGCTTCCGTTAACCAACCAAAAGTCTGGCCAACAAGCTGCCCACACATACACATAGTTTATTCGAGACTTCTTAAACTATTTATACACTCTTATAACTACAAAGCATCAGACAATATACTGCGTCAATTGAATACGAAATTGTGTTGAAAAGGAAACGACAATAAGAGAGCAAAGGAAATCAGATCAGATCGGCCAGCCCGTAAAACGGAATTTTCTATTTTGACTTAAAATCGATAAACCGTAATTGTGCGAGAAGAGAAAGGCGAATAGCGAAAGGCGAAAGGAGGAGACACGCGAACTAGTGCCACCCACCGACAATAACACCCACACCAACAACCACTTATAACTGTAAACTATGACAATGCTGGAAGGCATGACGTCTATTGACTTGGGCTCGAGTCCCATGCAGGAGACGACGGGCGACATGAACGATGTGCTGCCCGATGAGCTCATGGAGTCGCCGGAGGAAAGGTAACAGTGGGCGGTCAATCACTGTAACGAGTTCTTTCACAATTGAAAAGACGTGGGTTCTTTTATATCCTAGTTATGACGTCAGAACAAAAAGAACACCCCATTCTCAGTTCTATATCTGGAATCATTTATATTAATGTCGTTCAGTTCGAGATGCATTTCCACTATTTTTCCTTCCTGGCCTTGGCCCCACCCGCTACATTATTAATAAACAAACAGGCGAAGATACCTCTCTCTCTCACTCGGCCTTGCCTGCGAGTACGTGCCAGTGAACAATAACATGCAATCCGTGATTGCAGGAAATGTGATCTAATAATAACATTAGTACCTTGCGTTCCCTGCGTTCCTGCAAGCTTGTTAAGCTGTGAGATTTATTCAATGGATTAGCATTTTGGCTTAATATTCATTGTGCTTTTCACACGATAACCATATTCGTGGGGCACTAGCCAACCCCAGCCACAACCACAACCCCAACCCCATCTGAACCCACTACTCGTGCATCCGCATCTGTATCAGTAGCTGGGCAAACACTGCGACTGAGATGGCGATTGTGTTGGGCTAAGACTGCGTCACAATGCGTCACATTTGGGTGTTTTTGTTGGCCAGGAATTATCTTGATCTTTATCTAGGTGCTTCCTCTGCAGTCGTTTACTGCTCTGCTTCGTATTGCGGCTTATCAGTTGCTGGCTACCGGAGTTCACTGCGGCACGAGTCGGATCTCTCGCCTGGAATTAGTCAAAAATCCGACGTTTTAATTGGGCGTGTGTCAGTCGAAAGTTGTTAATTACTCTAACACAATTTCGCACACCCCGACAGCTCTCGAACATGTTCAGATGTGTAAATATAGGCATGTGCATCGATTACCTGACCAATGACCAATTCATATGTGACTCATATAGCACATACTTAGAGCATTACATTGCCAATCCAATTGCTGTTCAAATTAGAACTATTTTTCTCACCCTCACTCACTCACCACCCTACCCTACCCTACCCCTCTCTATCATTCGCTCTTTTGATATAATTTGGAATTTTTATCTGACAAATATTTACCCAACAGAAGCTAAGTCAAAGCACACACACACTCAGCACGCATTTCAAATTTATAATTCCTCCCTGGGTCAGAGCCCCAACAGATAAACATGGATTTTAGCGCTTTTGCGAAATGAATTTCAAATAGTGGCCCAATGCGAAATACAGCTGCTTCTGCTCTTGACGGATAGACAGACAGACTGTCATGTCAGGCACTAGCGACAGCCGTCATTATTTTCTCGTATATGGCCTGGAATTGCGTGCCGGCATAATAATCGGTCGCGCGACACCCCCTTAGCCTTCTATCCATGGTCTGTAGTCAAGTGATTTCACATAATTGCTGGGGCATACTCACTCGTATCTATGGGCTTAGCTACTCCTCGCGCTTTCCCAAGAAAAGTACACAAAAGATATGAGTATGTACATATGTATGAAGAAGTATGTATATACTGAATGAATAGAGTTAGTCATGCGCGTAATCCATTCTCTAATCGATCGTGTTTCAGCTATTGTGGGCTTTTACTCACCAAGAGGTGAATGTTTATCCTTTGTGATTGCTTTATGCATTTTCCCATGTGTATCGTTGATTAATAATTGTATTATCTGTATTATCTTCAGATACGAACGTCTTCTGCGTCGCGCTCAAGTCGAGGACTTGACGGAGGTCTCGGGCATTGGCTGTCTGTATCAGAGCGGTGTAGATCGCTTGGGTCGCCCTGTGATTGTGTTCTGTGGCAAGTGGTTCCCCGCCCATAACATTGACCTGGAAAAGGTAGGGCAATCCGTTGCACGAATCACTGTTGAATCAGTGTTAAGTAAACTCTGTTTGTTTGCAGGCACTGCTGTATCTGATAAAGCTACTGGATCCCATCGTTAAAGGAGACTATGTTATTTCCTACTTCCACACACTGACCTCCACGAATAACTATCCATCGCTGCACTGGCTGCGCGAGGTCTACAGTGTGTTGCCCTACAAGTAAGCCCCCATTATCCTGACAGATTTCGAAACAATCTCTGATCACTCTTCCTTCCAGGTACAAGAAGAACCTGAAGGCCTTCTACATAGTGCATCCGACTTTCTGGACCAAAATGATGACCTGGTGGTTCACCACTTTCATGGCGCCCGCCATTAAGGCCAAAGTACACTCGCTGCCTGGAGTCGAGCATCTGTACTCGGCCATCACAAAGGATCAGCTGGAAATACCCGCCTACATAACCGAATACGACATGGCGGTAAGACAGATGGGACTGTGGGCCAAGAATTGCTTGATTCTAATGTGGATAATTTCTTTTAATTACAGACCAATGGCCTGCATTACTTCAATCCCGTGCCGACTGCCTCGTAGATGGCGGCCATTGTGGCTGTCTAAAGACAGCGCAGCCGCCATAGCATATACATATATATACACCCACACATGTGAAGTTTTTATAGATTTTATAGAACGTATTTTGTTTTCTTGATAAGTAATAATTGTTTACTTGCGCATAACTATCGATGTTGTTGTTTACCGATTGATCTGACGCAAGTTTTGTTGAGCATTGTGTAGCATACGTTTGTGGAAGGGCAAACAGCCGCCCTCCCACGCATGCCCCCAACCAATTAGCTAAATGATAAATCTACATTCAGATATGTAAGTCCCAAATCCCCCAAAAGCGAGAATTATGTAAAACATTCTTATGAAAGGCATGGAAATTAGTTAATTAGTTGATTCAGAAGATTTATTGATTGACAGCAGGCGAAGGACATAAGCATACACTCGTTGAACTATTAGTAGGATGAGGATTAGTGGGAGGATGTGGATTAGGATGACGATGATACCAAAAGAAACCAAAAAAAATGTTAGCAGTGCTGAACAAAATTAAATTTGATTAGATGACGGGCATATATACACAACATATATAAAAAAAAAAAATGATTACTTGTACTTCGGAATTCGGAATGGAATATAGATATTATATATATATTGTATTGTTAGTTATCTTTGCAATTACAAATTGTATTATTAATACTAGAGCCTAACGCGTATGCAGTTTGATCCCCCGATATATACACATACATACATACATACAATACATACGTACTATAAATTCAATTGTATTTATACATAAATAAATATACTAAATATACACAAAACTAACGATTAACAAATTACATATACATATACTGTCGTATGTATAAACCAAAGGGGAGGAAGCAACACACGGAACGCATACCTTTTGTAGATACAATACTTACTAGAGCTCACTCACCGTGGGGCGGCCCCTTCCGCCCAGGAATCGAAACACCAATAAAGAACCTAACGAATAGTTAATGTTAATTGTTCAACTTTGATATGAATTATGTTTAGGCGGAATACACACACGTCCCCTCTTTATCTTCCAAGCACCGTTTGCGCTCAAAAGAAAGTACCCAACTCCCAATTGCAAGCCAAGAGCACGCCGTCGCCATATACAACCAAGTATATGTATGTATGCATAAATATAGTATTATATTTATATAGATATACGTATTGTAATTACATTGTCGAATCAATTATGGCACTCGCTCTCGCTGGCAGCAATCTGACAACAAAACACGCACACACAGACACACACAATAATCGATTTGAGCAGACTCAAGTGATAAGCAAATGCCGCCAGAGATACATCTACGAGTACTAGCAGATACATACTATGTAGATCCACAGCCAAAAAACACACAACAGTTGATTATTATAGCAATTATGTACATGCAAAGCAAAATGCACTCAGGGATTGATTTAAAGAAACCAAAACACCAAAGTAAACCAAGACAAGGTACTTTTGATGAAGGCCTAATGCAATGCAATGCAATGCGCTTTACTGGAACCGCAGCACATTGGCAGCAGCAGCAGCAGCCTGGCTAGTACCTCTTGTAAAACGATAAACCAAGTAGACACATAGTTTTTGAAAATGTTCTTATATGTATATGTATCACCGTCAAGGATCATCAACATAAAAAACATACATACATACATATATACAATTATGCCAAATACAGATGTATTTTGTATCGACAGCAATTAATCGGAATGCGATAGTGAAAGCAGAATTCAGATTTTAACAATCATCAGAGTGTTACGGTAAATACTTATTCAATTAGCTAAAAGTACAGTCTACTCAAAAGTTACGCTTGAAATGAGCTTAGGAGATCGTTGGGATCTACGGCCTCGCCTCCTATTCAGCTCAACAAGAGAATCCCAAACGACATAAAAAAACCCAAGTTATGCCAAGTGTTCCTTTCTCAAAGAGTATACATACATACATACAAACAATATATAAGCAAATACTTTTCGAAATATTTGAATATTTGTAAGTCAACGAGTACATTGAACAAAATTAAACCAACTGCAAGTACTTAAAACTAGTGTCCCAATTGCAATCTCTATATATTCCGTCAAATTTCAAATATTGCCATGGCTTTAGAGTTACAAAAAAAATTATTAAAAAAACAAAACCAATAAGAAAACTAGCAAGAAATTGGATAAATGTTGCTAAGTTAAATTGTACCTTAATAAAATTCTGCGATTGAATCTTTCCTAGCGTAGCACTTAATCTTACCAAAATCAAATTCCTTATAGTTGTAAATGCATATACAAGGCGGATGATGGAAGGAAGATGATAATTGAATTAAAGAATGATCAGAATATGGCATCGTGGCACAAAATGCGCAATTAAGTTAAGCTTTTCCAAATACGAATTACAAAATTACAATCCAGCTCCTTGTTCTTTTTTTGTATATATAAGATGTACGAGGTAACACATTTAATTGGTAATAATTAATAAAAGCAAAAAAAAAATAAACAACAAAACTTATGCTTTCATTAATAATGATCCCTTAACTTGATTTTGTTTGTGTGTGTGTGTGTGTGTGTGTGTGTGTGTGTGTTGTGTTTGTGCTTAAAAACTCTTATACACTGAAGATCACTTTTGGCCAAAGAATATCTGAGGCATTTACTGTATAACCAGTTTACTATTCTTTGCGTTCGGTATATATTTCTTCTTATACAGTTCGAACATCCTCTCGAGTTGCTCTACCACTTGTCCGTGCACTTTTTCCACATAGGCGGCATCCGGCTGATCACTCTTTACCACATCAATGGGGAAACCAACTGGGGAAACAATATATTCAGTAGAGATATTCAGTAGAGATAATTTCTCATGGATTGCGTTGAGACTCACCAACTTGGACGATACGACGGCGTTGGGGCAGGATACCAATGGAATAGTTGAAGATGCCACGACCCATCGGAATAAGCGGGGATATCCCCGTCAGTTTCTTCACCACAGACTGCACGCGACGGAGCAGGGAGTCCGGCGGATTGGCCACCTGACTGAATATATCCACCTCTCCAAAGGAAAACGTGGGCACAATAGGTGAACTGGATGGAGGAGGGGAGGTTATTTACTTACTTATTTAAGCAACTCATGTCCAGGCTTAACTTACCCCGTTCGAATGGCCATTTTGACGAATCCCTTGCGGTTCTTCAGGGTCAGAATATATTTCCCTGGATGCGAGTCCATGGCCTCTTGGGCTCCACCCACAAGTATGGCCACCGCATTGGATGTGAAGCCATCGCGATTGTCCGCATGCTTCGGATCATTCGATTTGGTTAGCAATCGGACGAGGGACTCTTTGGACACCGAAACCATTCCCCACCAGCGCACAATTTCTCGGAGAAGAGGTGTTCGGAAATGTTGATCCAAGGTAGCTACCTTGGGCCGGATCTGGGGAAACAACTCCAGCCATTTGCTGATGTCCAGTCCCATGTTGACGCAAGTTCCAGTTCTATTTCAGGGATCGTTTTAAATGCAATATTTATTCAGTATTAGGTTTCTTCACTTAAGTGGCCCGATAAGATTGGCTATCTGTTGGCATTTACCCGAGTATGCCATGCGGAAAGCTGGCCAAGATGTAGTTTCTGTTTGGTGGCAGCTCGGCTGTCTTCACCAGCTCCACGGGAAAGTAGTCTCGATAGTTCCGATACAGGCGATTAGAGCGGTTTAATAGCCAGCTAGGGGGGGGAGGTTTTCAATAATTATCTCCACATTAAATTGTAGTTATAGACTTACCCATTGCCTTCCAAGATAGAGTAGGTTCTCTTGTGATCCACATACATGTAAACAAAATAGATGAGCATCAAGGTGCGGAGTATGAGGCCGCCATAAAACTGCGAATGATGACCCAATGAAACAAGCTGACTAATTGTTGATGTCCTTACTTTACCATCAGAACTGCAACAATTAGGCAGGCTAAGAGGGGCAGCGTGAAGAATGTGAGCGTGAGAACCGCTGTGACCAGGGTCTGGACACGTCGCGCCAGTGGAACGCGTAGGGGAGCCCACTCGATTTTCATGTTATCTATTGTCTAATACAAGCACTCCAGTGATCTAATTGAAAAGTACCGGGTACTAGCGACTCTTTCGGCGGCTCTCCAGCAACTAAATGACAGCGAAATAATGACAAATGAATTTCAATATACAATGCTGATACTTAACTTATCCTTATCAACGAAGCGAGCCGCATACGTCTACTCGTGCGGAGGGCGGGTTGTTGGGGCAATCCTATAATGTTCTCAACAGTTAAAAACCTCACTTTAGTGAGATACAAATAAGTATTGATAATTGCCCAAGTGTCGACGCACTTGACAGACCATCAGATATTGCAGTAAGATTTAGCGATAACACTAGGATACCCTGATTCCCGCGACCCACTTCACAACGATTTATGTGGACAAATTATAGTCGAATTATTGTTTCATTAGCCAACCAGTTAATAGTTATTTCCCTGGACTGGCTGTATATTTTGATTGGGAACCACGATAGCGGTTGACTTTTAATCGGCGCATGGCAAATCATATTTCTAGGCTTGAAATATAGGTCTATATGCGATTACAAAAAAACTGTTGGCATGCCCGTAGTCATCTCTATCGCTTCTCACTCGCGACCTTTAAGACTAAAACTTTCGGGCTCTGGTTCGCAACAGACATTCCTCGAATTATGCGTAGCTACAATGTTGGTTCCTTGATAAGACGTTCTGTTTAATTTCGTGCAGTCTCACTGGGCTACGGATTTGTGACGGTCTTATCAGGCAACTGCCTCCTCGGCTGGGCATGTGCTGATTCATGCAGCCAGCAGCTGTTACATTGTCTCCGATGGAAAAAACTATTGTAATTGACGTAAGCACGCATAGACGTTGTGTCAATTGAAACTGGTTCTCCAACCTCTAATCACTATTAGTCAACAACAATGGCAAACGTATGGAAATGTACCACTTGAAATATGTGCATTTGGATATTCAGTATCACTCATGTTTAGAGTGAAATATTCTCACAAGTTAGAGGCAGTGCTCAACGCTTTGCTTATTGACCCCGTCCCGAGAACGTTATCGCATAGCACCGATGTCGCTGGCCTGGCGAACAATTTCAAACTGACCAAGCGCGACGCGTTTAAGGTAGGGTATTATATATAAAGTAATTATAATGTATTTATTGTCTACCCCTATTTAATTGCATGCACGGGCATCGTGAACCTTAACCTTTAATAATGTAGGTGAAGAGATCCATTGCATACATTAATGAATAGCTTATTTGGTGAATAATTTAATTATATTTAAAAATATTTCAATTACAATTACAGATCGTTGTTAACAAAACAAATTACCGACACGATAATTTTAATTTTTAAAACCGCTTAAATATGCCGTCCAATTCAATCCGAACACTTGAACTTCGCGCCTCTTTTCTACTTAAATGTCTTATGGTTTTATGGCGGCGAGCTTATGCGAGAGTGAGTTTTTGATATCGGGGCATCGATACTTTCATTGTATCGATATTGTAGTTACGTATTTAAGTAACGTATTTCTTGAAATTCCATTTAAAAGTAAACGGCATCCACCCACTTAACAGAAAATTACACATCTCATGTGTCAAAAGTGTCACACCTACATAAATATGTTAAATTCAAATACGTATAAATGTTAAAACAAATAATTATTATATTTGAACACACAATCCTACAATGCATTTCGGAGTGAGTATTTCAAAATGATGCAATCTTTGTCTCCTTACTGTATCTTCTTCTGACCATTAGGTTTGCACTGCGTGCAATTTTATAGTCATAATGTATTTTTGGCCACAGCTGTATCCCATCAAATGGTACTTCGTGGCCTATATGGGATGGTCATTGCTCGCCACTGTCTAATCTACAGTAACTTATCATAATTTAAAGATTTGGAGAGGCAACACTTCAGCCATTTCTCGCATTGATGCCGATTCTCTCGTACGAATAAAATAGGTGCGGGGAGCTATGCCATGCGAAATCAGGATATTAAATTTGTTTGTTTGTAACAAAATACCCAATAAATATTAGATATTCTCACTATGTGGATGTGGTTAAACAAAAAGACTGACAAGCAACACTGACGATTCCGAAAACACTGATGTTTTATGCTTTGGCCATTTTTGTTTCAGCTCTTTTTAAAAATCGTCAAATAAGAAGAGTCATCAAAGTTAGCCAGTCTTGTAGAAAATTGATTCATCTATCTGATAAAATTATATGTGAAGTGCTGAGAGCCCCATCTAGGTAGTTTAGTTATACCGAATATTAAAATTGAGAAATATGATTTCCGTTCATGGCGAGAGAACGCTTAACCCATTGTCAACCAGTGGGTATTTAGATTTTCGCACGAAAATTATGAAACGTAAAGAACTTTTAGCACAAATCAGAGGAAAGATTTCGTGGAAATGTTGTTTGTAGGGAAGGAGAACGGATGAATCTACAAAGACAATTTAGCAGCAGTAGTATTTCCCGCGTTTTACCTCAAGCTGCCCACATGTTTTAGTGGACTTTTTTTAAAGGTGGCTAAAGTGGGTTAAGTAGAACTTGTTCAGTTCGTTCATTCCGCCAGAATTTCAGAGTCAAGTGAGATGCGAAAAAAATTGCTAAAGCCGAAAATAAATAAGCTAAAAATTAAAGGTGATTGCTGCAGCTATAAAATACAAACGAGATGCAAAATAAATTTAAAGCTTGAAAAAGCTAAATCTATTTTAAAAAAATGTATAATTGTTGTAGAACAAGCATTTGGAAAATGTATAAGAAATTCCTCTTTTAAAAAGGCTAGATTTAGCCATAAAAAGACTAAAATAGCATAGCTGGTGAATCCATTTTTGTGTTCGTTCATGAACCACCAACACCAGTATAAATATCAGTGCACTTTTTGAGCTCCTCACAATTTTTTCGTCGCCGTGTGAAGTGTTTTCCGTGCTCGACAAGGCTCTAAGCAGAAGATAATTTAAGTTAAAAGTTCAAAAATCTATACAAATACAATATGAGGGAAATCGTACACATCCAAGCTGGTCAGTGCGGCAACCAGATCGGAGCCAAGGTATGTTAACTGCCACAGAATGTGGGCAAATAGATCTTAGAAGATGGGCCAATTAAGTACAGTTGCCAAAATGGCGTCATTTTTTGCACTGATGCCCATGTGGCAAAAATTATTGAGGCCGCCGCCGGCATTTGCCTATAACCACACACACACAAACATAGAATTATGTATACATGAAAATGTATCGTGTGTACCGGCATCTGTGTCCGTCTGCTCCCCGCTTGCGATTTCCCGTTGATCTGTGTGTGTGCCTCTAAAAAACTCTGACACGCCCAATATTTTTGAAATCCTGTCTTTTATATGTCTGGAATTATAGTTTTGGGTGTGTCTGCAGTTACATTCATCTGCACATACACAAAACTATGCATGAGTCATTTTCACTCCAACAAATACTTTCTCAATTTTCCTCTTGAATGTGAAAGCAACTCTCGGGCTCACAGATGGTGAAGGGTTTCATTTCATATACACACAGCTCATATATGATATGTATGTATGTATACATTTTCTACGAGTTTAGCTGCCGGTTTTTGTCGTTATGCTTCTAAAGAGAAAACATGACGTCATTTTAACCTAAGATGGCTGAACCGGTTGTCGGTGACCGGTCGTATAAGAGAGAACTATACATATTTTTGTGTACAAGTATGTACTCACTCATTCTATCGATCAGGCTATGTGTGTTGTGTGTACATACATTTGTATGCTCATAAAAATCGCTATTTTTGCACTCTTGGAGCGGCTTGACTTCTATCTTATCTTCCATGAAAACATTTTCTATTTTTTATTTCATGATGGTGCATGTCCATACAAACACAGTTTGCACCTTCCTTCATCTGTATTAGTGTTTGTAAGGGGAAAATCTGCATTTGCTTGTGTGGAGAGGCAGAAATGCAACTTTGGTTTATTTTTATGAGCGAGAAATTGTTCAGTTGCAGAGGCGGCGAAAATGGGGGTGACCATATAGAGGAATTTGCCGCATACTTCGCGAACTCTCTTGGTCTCTCCTTCCATCTCTCCATATTTTCTTTTGCACACACACACACACACCAATGCATAGAAACAAGGGCGGTGCTGCACATGCGTGCGAAAAGGACTGGAACGACGAAAATTGACGACGAATCCGCTGTGTCATCGTCTGCTTCGAGTCCTTTCCGGGAAAATCAATAGCCATGTCGTGAAAACAACCCCTGAAAAGCCTGAAACTTCTGGCAGCTGCAACATAACAATTGTTGTGCTAAATGTAAGGCTGTATGTGTGTGTGTATCACGGACGCGGCTTAAAGAGGGTCGGAGAACGCTATATGTATGTACGTGTATGTAGAAAAGCTACCACGCAAACACACTCGTACATATTTTGTGACTGTCGACCACGCAGTTTTCGGTGTATGTTTGTATGCATGTACATCTTGTCCTCGCCTTTCTATCGACTTATTTTAGTTAATTATTTTATTTGTTTACTCGACATAAACAACGAAAAAAAACTTTTTTTGTCATTCGCGGTGACGCAATGCCCTGAAAATAGTCGATTTATGCGCCATATGGTCGTCGGTACGCTGAGCCAGAGTTGCAGCTTAACCTCAACCACCCGCCAACGCCATTGCCGCTCACCGTCTGGCCTAAATGTGTGCGTGGGTTGTGTGTGTGTGTTTGTGGTTGCCCCCGCGATGGTGATGTAAGCGCTCTGGGGAAATGTATGACGAGGAGGAAGAGGGGGCCGAAGGAAAGCCAAGCCAAACCTGAGGTCGCCCTGAATGGTGCGTGTGGTGTCAGGGAAACGGAGAATACTGGGCGGGGCTGATATTTCCGCCGCCAGCCCACACTGACAATTGCAGAGTCCAATGCCAGACACGACAGCTGCGCTCCGAGCTGGGCCCACGCCAGATGACGTTATCGTAGTTGACGCCGGTTTCTGTGTCGGCGGAGTCTCATGAGCCAAGCAACGCACCAAAAATGGCATCGCCTGAGATATGTTAATCAGAGCTCGGCCCATACATAGGTACACAGGCATATACATACACATTGTACATTGAATTTAGCGCAGATATCTCGAATGTCCCCATGATCAGTCAGACCAGACCATCAATCAAATACTCATAAATTTGATGAACTAAATTGTTAATTATGAATTTTCTTTGGTTTCTTTTCTGAATAGTTCTGGGAAATTATCTCCGACGAGCATGGCATTGATGCCACTGGTGCCTACCACGGCGACAGCGACTTGCAGCTGGAACGCATCAACGTGTACTACAATGAGGCGTCCGGAGGCAAATACGTGCCCCGCGCCGTCCTTGTCGACTTGGAGCCCGGCACCATGGACTCTGTTCGGTCCGGCCCCTTCGGCCAGATCTTCAGGCCCGACAACTTCGTTTTCGGACAGTCTGGCGCCGGCAACAACTGGGCCAAGGGTCATTACACAGAGGGCGCTGAGCTGGTCGATTCCGTGCTCGATGTCGTGCGCAAGGAGGCTGAATCCTGCGACTGCCTGCAAGGCTTCCAGCTCACACACTCCCTTGGCGGCGGCACCGGCTCCGGCATGGGTACCCTGCTGATTTCAAAGATCCGCGAGGAATACCCCGACAGAATCATGAACACATACTCGGTTGTGCCCTCGCCCAAGGTGTCGGACACCGTTGTGGAGCCCTACAACGCCACTCTGTCCGTGCACCAGCTGGTCGAGAACACAGACGAGACCTACTGCATCGACAACGAGGCTCTCTATGACATCTGCTTCCGCACCCTCAAACTGACGACCCCCACATACGGCGACTTGAACCATCTGGTTTCGTTGACCATGTCCGGCGTTACCACCTGCCTCCGTTTCCCCGGCCAACTGAATGCTGATCTCCGTAAACTCGCCGTGAACATGGTTCCATTCCCCCGTCTCCACTTCTTCATGCCCGGATTCGCCCCACTCACATCCCGCGGCTCCCAGCAGTACCGCGCCCTCACCGTGCCTGAGCTGACCCAACAGATGTTCGATGCCAAGAACATGATGGCTGCCTGCGATCCTCGTCATGGTCGCTACCTGACTGTTGCTGCCATCTTCCGTGGCCGCATGTCCATGAAGGAGGTTGACGAGCAGATGCTGAACATCCAGAACAAGAACAGCTCCTACTTCGTCGAATGGATCCCCAACAACGTGAAGACTGCCGTGTGCGACATCCCACCCCGTGGCCTGAAAATGTCTGCTACCTTCATTGGCAACTCCACCGCCATCCAGGAGCTCTTCAAGCGCATCTCCGAACAATTCACTGCTATGTTCCGTCGCAAGGCTTTCTTGCATTGGTACACCGGCGAGGGCATGGACGAGATGGAGTTCACTGAGGCCGAGAGCAACATGAACGATCTGGTCTCTGAGTACCAGCAGTACCAGGAAGCCACTGCCGATGAGGATGCCGAATTTGAGGAAGAGCAAGAGGCTGAGGTCGATGAGAACTAACTCCCCAATTCGAAGTTTTGCGAAAAATAAAACCAGGACAAAAGTTCAGTTGTAAAATGTTTCTTTTAACAACGTAATCAATAAAGTCAGATCCATTTTGTTCACAAGTATAATTTGTATTGTCAATATTTTTTTGGATATTGAATCATCATATCACATCGTAGTCAGTGGGTGAATATGGTCTGGTTGCGTTAAGCTCCAGAAAAGACGAAGCTTGACGAATGGTAGCAGGATGGTACTTTTGACTAGACTACATGCATATGTATAGATTTGGAATAGTAGGGGCGTGCTGAGAACCCTGCCGGTCATTGATTTGGTAATTAATCAATATCCATTAGCATATTCCAACCTGCCCCAACATTATCATTATGTTGTGAAGTTATACCCAGACAATGCCCATTATTCACGAATCGGATAGAAGATGATTCGTTTCTGGCCATCCTGCATTTTGTGCACCATCAGATATATTGATTTAGGAAAATATTTACATTCGTGAAGTAGTGACGTCACAAATATTTTTAGCAAAATTTCGTCACATTCCAGCACTATTGATTCCAGGGCTACTGAACAGTGAAAGAAAAAATATATAAGTCATCATCAGCTGAAAGATATATTGTTTTTATTAAGGTGAAGAGAAAGGATGGATCTACAAGAAGAATAAAATTCACAAACAGTAAAGTCGATGTGTTCAACAGTTTAAATAGAGGGGGCTTAAGTGGGCTAAGTTCGTTTTTTCCTCGGTATATTACGATATATTTTTAACAATATACCTTCTATATTTGGGAATATTTCTGTGGGTCAGGCGGTATATTTTATTGATAAATCTTGTGGGTCTGTCTGTCCTTCAGAAACTAGAGCTGTCAAACGATTGATAGTTGAGTCATCGATAGTTTTGAATGTTTTGAAAAAACAAATAATTATTAAAAAACCATTGAAACCTTTCAGGAACTTGTCCATTGTAAAAATTAGATGCCACCTGTCGATGATTTGTTTACAAATGTGTCTTCGTATCTTATAGCAGACAATCCAAACACATCAAAAGCGCAACGACTGTAGCTCGATACTATCATGATAGTCGCAAAACCGTCGATAGGCTAGCAGTAAAATATCGATACTATCCATAGTGCCCTCGATTGTTTGACACCTCTATTTGACAAGTAAGATAAAAAAAATAAATAAGTAGAATTTTGCGAATGCTTTTTACCGAATCCTGTTCCCCCAAAGATGATAGCAATGGATGAGCAGCGCAGCGACAAAATCTATGGCGGATGCGAGGGGCCGGACGCCATGTATGTCAAACTAATTTCCTCGGACGGCCATGAATTTATTGTAAAACGGGAACACGCTCTCACCTCTGGAACCATCAAGGCGATGTTATCCGGCCCAGGACAATTTGCCGAGAACGAGGCTAATGAAGTGCACTTTCGGGAGATTCCGTAAGTTCAATCTAAAATGCAGTTCCGTTCCCGCTAGCAACTGGGCGCTATCTTAGGCCGTATAACTCTGACCTATTGACCGGCCGCGATTTTGCACAATACATACACACATAAGTACTTATAAACATGCATGCATTGTATGTATGTACATAAGTGCTGAAACACACACCAGAATTGAAGAAAATACATCCGGCAATCAATAGTTGATCTATGAAATTAAAATGTGTGCTGATTAACCACCGGCTGTGCTGATATTCATGTTGTTTATTTGCAGGTCGCACGTCTTACAAAAGGTCTGCATGTACTTCACTTACAAAGTACGCTACACCAATAGTTCCACTGAAATACCCGAGTTTCCAATTGCACCAGAGATCGCATTAGAACTTTTGATGGCGGCTAACTTCCTAGACTGCTAAATTATTGGTTAACTTTATATACTTTATTATCAATTTAACAAGGAGAAAGCAAACTTGAAAGAAGCCTAATTTTTGCCTGTGTTAATTTGTAACGAATCAAGATGATTGTCTCTGTAGGCGAGAAAAAAATAAAATTCTGTTAATTTCCTAAACGACAATAATGTTTGTTTAAAAATAATGATTTTATTTAACTCAAGAACTTGAGTTTAACTTTTCACGGCCCGAGAGTCATTTGGAGTGCTTGGACTTGGCTTTGGCGTCTTTGTTGCTTAGCATAGCGAAACGCATTTGCTGGACCAGCCACTGGACACCTTCGCCGAGGCCCTCGCCGGATATGGCATTGCTGGAGCAGATGTGCCAGGGTTTCTCCTTGATATTCTCCAAACTAAGTGCTAAAATTTAATAATAGTTATTTATCTACTGACACACAATGTTATAAGTAGAACTGCTGGGAGCACCTGCTGCTATTTTGACGCTGGATAGGGAATCCTCTGCGTCCGATTTGTTGCCATAAAAGAGAATGGGCACAATTCGATTGCACAAATGGGGATGCTGTAACACTAGGTCCAACTCATCTTTGACCACAACTGAAATTGAAAGGATAGCTGAGCAACTGGAGGGGGAATCACATTGTTTCTCATGGTCTGCTACCGAATCTCATGCGATCGCTGGAATCAATGACGTATATTATTCCCTGGCAGTTCTTGAACTGATGCTCCCAAAGGTTTCTGTAGCGTGTGGCACCCGACATATCGATAGCCTTTATGCTAACTCCTGCCATGCCTGTGCAAGAATAAAATATATTGATGGATGAAACACCTTGGATATGCCATCGCACTGGAACAAGAAACTTACTATAAAACTGCTCCACCATAAAGCCCACTGTGGGCACCATAATGGACGACTGGTCACCAGGTTTCTTGAAGTGATTGATTATCGTGGACTTGCCACTGTTGTTCAGGCCCAGGACTAGAATAGTCATTTTGTCCTTTTTGATCTTTATCAAATCGGCCAAATTGTGCAACATTCCCATTTTTTCTGATTTACTGGCATCCGCCGCAATTGTTTATAAGCTTCACTGCAATGGTTTTGACATGTTTGGCCCCGCAAAGGACTTTGAATTGCCATGGCAACTATATCCTCAGTTTGAAGGCATCGATTTATTGAAAGTCTCGGTTGCCTTCAACTTTATCACCTGCTGCTACTACTACCGTGTTGGCCCCTACGGCCAAAGCTATTTCAAGTTCACCTCCTGCCTGACTTTGGCCAACTCGCCCTCGCTCTTACCCACACCCAACCCACAAACGGGGCAGATTTAACACTGCTTTATTACAGTATGTACTTGCAGATTATCAAGCTATTTCTTTGTAGGCTATTTCCTAACCTCGATCTGAATCATAATTTATATAAAAAATTAATAACGTTTTGACAGAATCCAAGGTTTATTGTAGAATTCATCTTAAAAAAACATTGTTACGATTAGAGCTTCTACTGTTTCTTGCTGTTCAGAATAATGCCATCGTATTTCTGCTGGAACCATTTCATGGCATCCTCCTTTGTCAGGCGGTGAGGGAAGCCCACAGTGCCGGACTTGCGCTTCCTGTGGTTCACATTGTAGCCTGAAACGAAAAGACAAAAATTAAGTAATATGCCAACAAGGTTTTGGATAAATTCAGTTAATGTGGAAATTGTACCGTGTGGATTTGCATTTGGGCAAATCCCTTTAAGCACATCTTCGTTTCTTTGCGCACATTTACTGAGTATCAATGCCTAGTCTGTCAGAGATACCTAATTAAGTGCACATTCGCCTGATGGCGAGGCCTTTCTTTTGCTTACCTGGACGGCCCAGGACGACGTAGAAGTCCAGACCGTAGATACCGATAGAGGGATCGTACTTGATGCCCAGATCGATGTGTTCCTGAATGCCGAAACCGAAGTTGCCGGTGGAGGAGAAGTTGTCGCGTCTCAGCTCGTACTCGCGCACTTTCAGACCACGCTCCAAAATCTCTTCAGCCTTGGCACCGCGCACCGTGCAGTGGACAGCGATCTTCTCATTACGACGAATGCCAAAGGAACGAACTGTGTAGCGGGCCTTGGAGAACACTGGCTGCTGGCCAGTCAGCTGCTCCAGCACCTATGTTTGAAGACAGCTTTTAGTTTATTTGAACAGACAACAACAGTCTTGTGTGCACAAAACAATAGTTACCTTAGCGGCACGGGTCAGCCTATCACCGGATTCACCAACACAGATGTTCAAGCACAGCTTCCTGATGTGCAAGTCCCGCATCGGGTTCTTCGCCGGGTCGCGCTTAATTTTAGGTTCCTTCTTAGCAACGGCCTGAAACAATCATTGAATTCTGTTACTTGGGAGCCATAACCGCATTAAATATAGCTTCGGGTGGCATATCGCAGACGTCCACATAGTTTTAACAGTTATACTTTTCACAAATATAGTCAAATATTGGCCGATGCGGGGCAATTTACATTCCACCAAAAATTTGTATAAACCTACCGCCATTATGGTGTATCGGAAAGAAAGGAAGGAAGTTACGGTTCAGTGTGATCTAGAGACAATACAGAGCTGCAAAACCATCGATATAACAATCGATAAGAAAGTTGGACACTATCGATGTCTTTTCCCCAAAATTTGTTTAAAATTCGAACGATTCGTTGACTTTGGCGCTAATTTGCGGATTTGATAATTGTTTAAATTAGTTCTGCAATAATGTGCAATTGGTGGAAATGGATACATTTTCATATATATATTCGTCGACCGAATCAGATTCGTGAGATGTTACGGTTCAGTGTCATCTGGACCTATCGATAAGATATACCGTCTGACACCTAGAAATATACCGAAATATACCATACCATTTTGAAAATATACCGAAACCGTACCGGGAGAAATCATATTCCTCAATTTTGATTTTCGATTTAATATAACAAGCTAGTTAAGACTCTGGACTCAAAGCGTATACTTTTATCGGCATGATGAATACATTCTCTAAAAGATTTTTTGATACTAGGGACTTCCTTTTATTGGATTACCTATATAATAAGGTTTAAACAAAGAAGGTAAACAAAAATGTCCCTTTTCTACTTGGTAACTACATATTTGACATATCAACGACTTATTTGAGTATGGCGCTTTGTATACCCAATTTCCTATCAATAATGTTAAATTTGTTTTGTTCTGTCATGCTTACGGCTACGGTCAGAGTGACCGTGACGATAAAAAATACCATCCGGCCATAAAAATAAATTCCATTAAATACGATTTCAGTTTCGAGAAATACCATTTAAATAGCATACAATAAAAATCCAGAGCAGTCCGGCGATCAAACGAGACTTAACCCACTTAACACCCCTATATTTGAAAAGTTGAGCACCCTTTGTTAAACCGCTGAAAATAATAATGTTTGTAAAGGCTCCTTGTAGCTCCATCCTCCTCTTTACTTACAAAACAAAAATGACCACCGACATCTTTCACCTGTAATTCGTATAATATGTTAAAGTTACATAAATTTCATGGAAATATTAAATACCCCTCTGGTCAACAATGGGATAACGTTCTATTTTATTAATTGAATTCGTATTCCATGATTTTTATATTCAGTTTAATATTAATAGCTAGTTCGCGCTTTTAGCCGTTAACGAATAAGTTTATTCTATGCGTATGGGCTTTTTTATACCTTATTTCTTTTAATTGATGTTAAATGTTTAGTTCCAAGCTCCATTGAAACATTGTTTATGATTTTATCCTAGATTGACATGTTTTTTACCTATTATATATACATATATACATTTATACCGGTTCTGATACCAATTATTGGTACCCGCAAGCTGCAAAATTTCGTTATAATTTTTAATCTGAGATACCAGGCGAACAGAAATTAGCAGAAGGTTGCTAGTTTTTTTAATTTCTCGTTTTTTCTTGGTTCTCTTTGTATTTCGTTGCTCTCTTTTTTCGATCTAACTTCTCTCATTTTCTGCCTCCACTTTCCACCGCTCAAATGGCAGAAAACCGTTAAATTCAAATCTGAGATACCAGGCGAACAGAAATCAGCTGAAGGTCGCTGGTTTTTTTAATTTCTCGTTTTTTCTTGGTTCTCTTTGTATGTCGTTGCTCTCTTTTTTCGATATAATTTCTCTCATTTTCTGCCTCCACTTTCCACCGCTCAAATGGCAGAAAACCGTTAAATTAAAATCTGAGATACCAGGCGAACAGAAATCAGCAGAAGGTCGCTGGTTTTTTTAATTTCTCGTTTTTTCTTGGTTCTCTTTGTATTTCGTTGCTCTCTTTTTTCGATATAATTTCTCTCATTTTCTGCCTCCACTTTCCACCGCTCAAATGGCAGAAAACCGTTAAATTCAAATCTGAGATACCAGGCGAACAGAAATCAGCTGAAGGTCGCTGGTTTTTTTAATTTCTCGTTTTTTCTTGGTTCTCTTTGTATGTCGTTGCTCTCTTTTTTCGATCTAATTTCTCTCATTTTCTGCCTCCACTTTCCACCGCTCAAATGGCAGAAAACCGTTAAATTCAAATCTGAGATACCAGGCGAACAGAAATCAGCAGAAGGTCGCTGGTTTTTTTAATTTCTCGTTTTTTCTTGGTTCTCTTTGTATTTCGTTGCTCTCTTTTTTCGATATAATTTCTCTCATTTTCTGCCTCCACTTTCCACCGCTCAAATGGCAGAAAACCGTTAAATTCAAATCTGAGATACCATGCGCACAGAAATCAGCAGAAGGTCGCTGCTTTTTTTAAATTCTTGTTTTTTCTTGTTTCTCTTTGTTTCTTGTTGCTCTCTCTTTTCGCTACAATTTTTCTCATTTTCTGCCTCCACTTTCCACCGCTCAAATGGCAGAAAACCGTTAAATTCAAATCTGAGATACCAGGCGCACAGAAATCAGCAGAAGGTCGCTGCTTTTTTTAAATTCTTGTTTTTTCTTGCTTCTCTTTGTTTCTCGTTGCTCTCTCTTTTCGCTATTTTCCACCGCTCAAATGGCAGAAAACCGTTAAATTCAAATCTGAGATACCAGGCACACAGAAACCAGCAGAAGGTCGCTGCTTTTTTTAAATTCTTGTTTTTTCTTGCTTCTCTTTGTTTCTCGTTGCTCTCTCTTTTCGCTACAATTTTTCTCATTTTCTGCCTCCACTTTCCACCGCTCAAATGGCAGAAAACCGTTAAATTCAAATCTGAGATACCAGGCACACAGAAACCAGCAGAAGGTCGCTGCTTTTTTTAAATTCTTGTTTTTTCTTGCTTCTCTTTGTTTCTCGTTGCTCTCTCTTTTCGCTACAATTTTTCTCATTTTCTGCCTCCACTTTCCACCGCTCAAATGGCAGAAAACCGTTAAATTCAAATCTGAGATACCAGGCACACAGAAACCAGCAGAAGGTCGCTGCTTTTTTTAATTTCTCGTTTTTTCTTGTTTCTCTTTGTTTCTCGTTGCTCTCTCTTTTCGCTCTAATTTTTCTCATTTTCTGCCTCCACTTTCCACCGCTCAAATGGCAGAAAACCGTTAAATTCAAATCTGAGATACCAGGCGCACAGAAATCAGCAGAAGGTCGCTGGTTTTTTTAATTTCTCGTTTTTTCTTGTTTCTCTTTGTATACTCGTTGCTCTCTTTTTTCGATCTATTTTTCTCATTTTCTGCCTCCACTTTCCACCGCTCAAATTGCAGAAAACCGTTAAATTCAAATCTGAGATACCAGGCGCACAGAAATCAGCAGAAGGTCGCTGCTTTTTTTTAATTCTCGTTTTTTCTTGTTTATCTTTGTTTCTCGTTGTTCTCTCTTTTCGCTACAATTTTTCTCATTTTCAGCCTCCACTTTCCACCGCTCAAATGGCAGAAAACCGTTAAATTCAAATCTGAGATACCAGGCGAACAGAAATCAGCAGAAGGTCGCTGGTTTTTTTAAATTCTCGTTTTTTCTTGTTTCTCTTTGTATTTCGTTGAAAATTTTTGCCTCCACTTTCCACCGCTCAAATGGCAGAAAACCGTTAAATTCAAATCTGAGATACCAGGCGCACAGACAGCAGAAGGTCGCTGCTTTTTTTAAATTCTTGTTTTTTCTTGCTCTTTCTCTTTCTTTTTCTCTTCTGCCTATTTTCCACCGCTCAAATGGCAGAAAACCGTTAAATTCAAATCTGAGATACCAGGCACACAGAAACAGCAGAAGGTCGCTGCTTTTTTTCGTTTTTTCTTGTTCTCTTTGTTTCTCGTTCTCTCTCTTTTCGCTAAAATTTTTCTCATTTTCTGCCTCCACTTTCCACCGCTCAAATGGCAGAAAACCGTTAAATTCAAATCTGAGATCCAGGCCAACCAGCAGAAGGTCGCTTTTTTTAATTTCTCGTTTTTTCTTGTTTCTCTTTGTTTCTCGTTGCTCTCTCTTTTCGCTCTAATTTTTCTCATTTTCTGCCTCCACTTTCCACCGCTCAAATGGCAGAAAACCGTTAAATTCAAATCTGAGATACCAGGCACACAGAAACCAGCAGAAGGTCGCTGCTTTTTTTTGCTTCTCGTTTTTTTTTGTTTCTCTTTGTTTCTCGTTGCTCTCTCTTTTCGCTCTAATTTTTCTCATTTTCTGCCTCCACTTTCCACCGCTCAAATGGCAGAAAACCGTTAAATTCAAATCTGAGATACCAGGCGCACAGAAATCAGCAGAAGGTCGCTGCTTTTTTTAAATTCTCGTTTTTTCTTGGTTCTCTTTGTATTTCGTTGCTCTCTTTTTTCGATCTAATTTCTCTCATTTTCAGCCTCCACTTTCCACCGCTCAAATGGCAGAAAACCGTTAAATTCAAATCTGAGATACCAGGCGCACAGAAATCAGCAGAAGGTCGCTGGTTTTTTTTAATTTCTCGTTTTTTCTTGTTTCTCT
The DNA here is from genome assembly GCF_018151105.1 of Drosophila obscura. Lineage (NCBI taxonomy): Eukaryota > Metazoa > Arthropoda > Insecta > Diptera > Drosophilidae > Drosophila > Drosophila obscura. The sequence goes on along the minus strand of NW_024542774.1, from coordinate 5,841,176 downwards.
TTGTTTCTCGTTGCTCTCTCTTTTCGCTCTAATTTTTCTCATTTTCTGCCTCCACTTTCCACCGCTCAAATGGCAGAAAACCGTTAAATTCAAATCTGAGATACCAGGCACACAGAAACCAGCAGAAGGTCGCTGCTTTTTTTCGTTTTTTCTTGCTTCTCTTTGTTTCTCGTTGCTCTCTCTTTTCGCTACAATTTTTCTCATTTTCTGCCTCCACTTTCCACCGCTCAAATGGCAGAAAACCGTTAAATTCAAATCTGAGATCCCAGGCACAGAAACAGAGAGGCGCTCTTTTTTTTCTTTTTTTTCTTCTCTTGTTTCTCGTTGCTCTCTCTTTTCGCTATTTTTCTCATTTCCGCCTCCACTTTCCACCGCCAATGAGAAAACTAAATTCAAATCTGAGAACCAGGGCACAGAAATCAGCAGAAGGTCGCTGGTTTTTTTAATTTCTCGTTTTTTCTTGTTTCTCTTTGTTTCTCGTTGCCTCTTTTTTCGCTCTAATTTTTCTCATTTTCTGCCTCCACTTTCCACCTATGGCAGAAACCGACATTGTGGACAGGCGCACAAAAGAGCAGAAGGTCGCTGCTTTTTTTAAATTCTCGTTTTTCTTGTTCTCTTTGTTTTCGTTCCTCTCTCTTTTCCTAATTTCTCTCATTTTCAGCCTCCACCTTCCACCGCTCAATGGCGGAAACTCAAATCTGAATTACCAGGGCGCAGAAATCGGCAGAAGGTCGCTGTTTTTTTTAATTTCTCGTTTTTTTTGTTTCTCTTTGTTTTCTTCTCTCTCTTTCGCTCTAATTTTTCTAATTTTCAGCCTCCACTTTCCACCGCTCAAATGGCAGAAAACCGTTAAATTCAAATCTGAGATACCAGAACGAAAACAAAAGGTCACTTTTTTTTATCTCGTTTTTCTTGTTTCTCTTTGTATTTCGTTGCTCTTTCTTTCGTCTAATTTTTCTCATTTTCTGCCTCCACTTTCCAACGCTGAATGGGCAGAAAACCTAATTAAATCGAAGGAGAGCAATGAAATACAAGGACAGAAAACGGGTCCCAGCGACCCTTTGGGTTCGGGTGGGGGGAAATTGAAAATTAGAGCGAGGGAAGAAAGCGAAGAGAATTTAAAAAAAGCAGCGACCTTCTGCTGATGTCGCCTGGTCTCCATTTGAATTTACGGTTTCTCTTAGCGGGGGGGGGGGGGGCGCGGGGACCCACTGGGGGAAAGTGGAGGCAGAAAATTAGAAAAATTAGAGCGAAAGGAGAGAGCAATGAAATACAAAGAAAACAAGAAAAAAACGAGAATTTAAAAAAAGCAGCGACCTTCTGCTGATTTCTGTGCGCCTGGTATCTCAGATTTGAATTTAACGGTTTTCCTGTCATTTGAGCGGTGGAAAGTGGAGGCAGAAAATGAGAAAAATTAGAGCGAAAGGAGAGAGCAATGAAATACAAAGAGAAACAAGAAAAACGAGAATTTAAAAAAACCAGCGACCTTCTGCTGATTTCTGTGCGCCTGGTATCTCAGATTTGAATTTAACGGTTTTCTGCCATTTGAGCGGTGGAAAGTGGAGGCAGAAAATGAGAAAAATTAGAGCGAACGGAGAGAGCAATGAAATAGAAAGAGAAACAAGAAAAAAGAGAATTTAAAAAAAGCAGCGACCTTCTGCTGATTTCTGTGCGCCTGGTATCTCAGATTTGAATTTAACGGTTTTCTGCCATTTGAGCGGTGGAAAGTGGAGGCAGAAAATGAGAAAAATTGTAGCGAAAAGAGAGAGCAACGAGAAACAAAGAGAAACAAGAATAAACGAGAATTCAAAAAAAGCAGCGACCTTCTGCTGATTTCTGTGCGCCTGGATCGATTTGAACGGTTTTCGCCATTTAGCGGTGGAAAGGGGGGAAGAAAATGGCGGGAGGAAGAAAGAGAACGGAGATAAAAACAGCGACCTTCTGCGATTTCTGTGCGCCTGAATTTGATTAACGGTTTTCGCCATTTGAGCGTTGGAAGTGGAGGCAGAAAATGGAAATTAGGGGGCGAAAAAAAAGAGAAACAAGAAAACGAGAATAAAACAGCGACCTTCTGCTGATTTCTGTGCGCCTGGTATCTCAGATTTGAATTTAACGGTTTTCTGCCATTTGAGCGGTGGAAAGTGGAGGCAGAAAATGAGAAAAATTGTAGCGAAAGGGAGAGCAATGAAATACAAAGAGACAAGATAAAAACCAGCGACCTTCTGCGATTTCTGTGTGCCTGGATCTCAGATTTGAATTTAACGGCTTTCTGCCATTTGAGCGGGAAAGTGGAGGCAGAAAATTAGAAAAATTGTAGCGAAAGGAGAGAGCAACGAAATACAAAGAGAACCAAGAAAAAACGAGAAATTAAAAAAACCAGCGACCTTCTGCTGATTTCTGTTCGCCTGGTATCTCAGATTTGAATTTACCGGTTTCTGCCATTTGAGCGGTGGAAAGTGGAGGCAGAAAATGAGAAAATTAGATCGAAAAAAGAGAGCAACGAAAACAAAGAGAAACAAGAAAAAACGAGAAATTAAAAAAACCAGCGACCTTCTGCTAATTTCTGTGTGGCCTGGTATCTCAGATTTGAATTTAACGGTTTTCTGCCATTTGAGCGGTGGAAAGTGGAGGCAGAAAATGAGAGCAATTAGATCGAAAAATGATAGCAACGAAATACAAAGAGAACCAAGAAAAAACGAGAATTTAAAAAAAGCAGCGACCTTCTGCTGATTTCTGTGCGCCTGGTATCTCAGATTTGAATTTAACGGTTTTCTGCCATTTGAGGGGTGGAAAGTGGAGGCAGAAAATGAGAAAAATTAGAGCGAAAAGAGAGAGCAACGAGAAACAAAGAGAAACAAGAAAAAATGAGAATTAAAAAAAGAAGCGACCTTCTGCTGGTTTCTGTGCGCCTGGTATCTCAGATTTGAATTTAACGGTTTTCTGCCATTTGAGCGGTGGAAAGTGGAGGCAGAAAATGAGAAAAATTGTAGCGAAAAGAGAGAGCAACGAGAAACAAAGAGAAACAAGAAAAAACGAGAATTTAAAAAAACCAGCGACCTTCTGCTGATTTCTGTGCGCCTGGTATCTCAGATTTGAATTTAACGGTTTTCTGCCATTTGAGCGGTGGAAAGTGGAGGCAGAAAATTAGAAAAATTAGAGCGAAAGGAGAGAGCAATGAAATACAAAGAGAAACAAGAAAAAACGAGAATTTAAAAAAACCAGCGACCTTCTGCTGATTTCTGTGCGCCTGGTATCTCAGATTTGAATTCAACGGTTTTCTGCCATTTGAGCGGTGGAAAGTGGAGGCAGAAAATTAGAAAAATTAGAGCGAAAGGAGAGAGCAATGAAATACAAAGAGAAACAAGAAAAAACGAGAATTTAAAAAAAGCAGCGACCTTCTGCTGATTTCTGTGCGCCTGGTATCTCAGATTTGAATTTAACGGTTTTCTGTCATTTGAGCGGTGGAAAGTGGAGGCAGAAAATGAGAAAAATTAGAGCGAAAGGAGAGAGCAATGAAATACAAAGAGAAACAAGAAAAACGAGAATTTAAAAAAACCAGCGACCTTCTGCTGATTTCTGTGCGCCTGGTATCTCAGATTTGAATTTAACGGTTTTCTGCCATTTGAGCGGTGGAAAGTGGAGGCAGAAAATTAGAAAAATTAGAGCGAAAGGAGAGAGCAATGAAATACAAAGAGAAACAAGAAAAAACGAGAATTTAAAAAAAGCAGCGACCTTCTGCTGATTTCTGTACGCCTGGTATCTCAGATTTGAATTTAACGGTTTTCTGCCATTTGAGCGGTGGAAAGTGGAGGCAGAAAATGAGAAAAATTGTAGCGAAAAGAGAGAGCAACGAGAAACAAAGAGAAACAAGAAAAAACGAGAATTTAAAAAAAGCAGCGACCTTCTGCTGATTTCTGTGCGCCTGGTATCTCAGATTTGAATTCAACGGTTTTCTGCCATTTGAGCGGTGGAAAGTGGAGGCAGAAAATTAGAAAAATTAGAGCGAAAGGAGAGAGCAATGAAATACAAAGAGAAACAAGAAAAAACGAGAATTTAAAAAAAGCAGCGACCTTCTGCTGATTTCTGTGCGCCTGGTATCTCAGATTTGAATTTAACGGTTTTCTGTCATTTGAGCGGTGGAAAGTGGAGGCAGAAAATGAGAAAAATTAGAGCGAAAGGAGAGAGCAATGAAATACAAAGAGAAACAAGAAAAACGAGAATTTAAAAAAAACCAGCGACCTTCTGCTGATTTCTGTGCGCCTGGTATCTCAGATTTGAATTTAACGGTTTTCTGCCATTTGAGCGGTGGAAAGTGGAGGCAGAAAATTAGAAAAATTAGAGCGAAAGGAGAGAGCAATGAAATACAAAGAGAAACAAGAAAAAACGAGAATTTAAAAAAAGCAGCGACCTTCTGCTGATTTCTGTACGCCTGGTATCTCAGATTTGAATTTAACGGTTTTCTGCCATTTGAGCGGTGGAAAGTGGAGGCAGAAAATGAGAAAAATTGTAGCGAAAAGAGAGAGCAACGAGAAACAAAGAGAAACAAGAAAAAACGAGAATTTAAAAAAAGCAGCGACCTTCTGCTGATTTCTGTACGCCTGGTATCTCAGATTTGAATTTAACGGTTTTCTGCCATTTGAGCGGTGGAAAGTGGAGGCAGAAAATGAGAAAAATTAGAGCGAAAAGAGAGAGCAATGAAATACAAAGAGAAACAAGAAAAACGAGAATTTAAAAAAACCAGCGACCTTCTGCTGATTTCTGTGCGCCTGGTATCTCAGATTTGAATTTAACGGTTTTCTGCCATTTGAGCGTTGGAAAGTGGAGGCAGAAAATGAGAGAAATTAGATCGAAAAAAGAGAGCAACGAAATAAAAGAGAACCAAGAAAAAACGAGAAATTAAAAAAACAGCGACCTTCTGCTGATTTCTGTGCGCCTGGTATCTCAGATTTGAATTTAACGGTTTTCTGCCATTTGAGCGGTGGAAAGTGGAGGCAGAAAATGAGAAAAATTGTAGCGAAAGGAGAGAGCAATGAAATACAAAGAGAAACAAGAAAAAGGAGAATTTAAAAAAACCAGCGACCTTCTGCTGATTTCTGTGTGCCTGGTATCTCAGATTTGAATTTAACGGCTTTCTGCCATTTGAGCGGTGGAAAGTGGAGGCAGAAAATTAGAAAAATTGTAGCGAAAGGAGAGAGCAACGAAATACAAAGAGAACCAAGAAAAAACGAGAAATTAAAAAAACCAGCGACCTTCTGCTGATATCTGTTCGCTTGGTATCTCAGATTTGAATTTAACGGTTTTCTGCCATTTGAGCGGTGGAAAGTGGAGGCAGAAAATGAGAGAAATTAGATCGAAAAAAGAGAGCAACGAAATACAAAGAGAAACAAGAAAAGACCAGAAATTAAAAAAACCAGCGACCTTCTGCTGATTTCTGTTGTGGTATCTTCTGGTATCTCAGATTTGAATTTAACGGTTTTCTGCCATTTGAGCGTTGGAAAGTGGAGGCAGAAAATGAGAGAAATTAGATCGAAAAAAGAGAGCAACAAAATACAAAAAGAAACAAGAAAAGAGGAATAATTAAAAAAAAAAAAAACAGCGAACTTCTGCTGATTTCATTGTTTCCTTTCTAAAGTGAAGGTTATGTCACAATTTCACATCAGCCAACTGGGAGTTTCATACAAACCAGCTATTTCATACTAGCCAGTTTGGAGGATTAACAGAAGTAAATTCCTACTTGGAATCTTTGCAATAAATACTAAATATTTAATTGGACACTCACAAACATAAATATTAGTAAATCTCAGCCGGGCTTTGGCCCACACAAAAGTACCATAATAAATACAATGCATAATAACACATAAATAATACCCCCATACCCAAAACGTAGTACTTCGCGGCTTTAGGCTAAAAATGTATAGTCGAAGGCTACGGCTACGCCTCGCTCTTTTGTCGATTCTGCATGACCTGGCGCAGTTGCGGGAACGTGCTCTTCGTCTGTGCTGGATGAAGACGAGCACACAGAGATGTGAATGGCTCGTACAGTGAAGGACGCTCCATACCATTGACTGTGTAGTGCTTGATCCGCTCCCGCTGGCACCAGATGTTTGCCCGGTCCATAATCTTTTCGACGGGATTGGGCATTGCTGGTGTCGTGTCCCTTTTACCCCGGGCCCGCACATTGGCCAGTACAATGACGGGGATTTCCTTCTTTTCCTTATGCTTGTCAATGTCTGTCTTAATGTCCGCCAGCATATCTAGGCTTCGTGGATCGATGGGGTCATAGACCAATACGAATGCGTCAGGGAATTGTAAGTAGTGCCGAGGCAATTGGGCCGCCTGCTCGCCCTGCAGTCCAGCCGTGTCGTAGATGCGTAGCGTCTCCCGAGCGCCTCCACGACCAGTGTCGACACTGGCAACATAGATGTCCTCAATGGTAGGATGGAGTTCCTGAAGCGAACAAAATTATGCTTAAATGAACGCCTTCGAATGTAAATATGTATGTGGTTTAGGTATTTAGCGTGGTAGGGGGTGTGGCAGCCGTAAATGGTTTGTATGCTGCCCCACTTAGGCTGTGATAAATCTTGTTTTGTTTACTCACTGTGTCCGGATTCAGGTTGCCATAAACCAACTGCTCAATTACTGTCGTCTTCCCCACGCCTTTCATGCCACATACCAACACTTTGCCCACTTTACCAATTTTCGCATTGAGCATTTCTTTTTTTTAGTTTTTTCTTTTTGGATTGTTGTCGTCGTCTTGTTTATATCAAATATCGATATGTATTGTTTTGTTGACAATATATTTGAAGGTGATAGTTTTTCGGAAGCTATCGGCGTTTGATTTCGAAAATATCAATATAGTAGCCGAGTGTGACTGTATTTTATGATGATAATTATAATGAGCAATGCAATCCTTGAAACATTGGATCTGCTTTAACAATGGAAGCGTTTATTTAGTTTTGTACCATTGTGTACGTTTGATTTGAAACTGTGCTGCAGCCCTGACATAAATCACGAATACTTTTGTGTATAGTAAAGTCGCGTTCATCGTACCATCAGTAATATCGATACACCTAATTGGATGTACATTGTACAAAGGTAAATAAATATTTATTGCAGCCTCAATTCGCTGTATTTGCGAATTTGTATTTTAAACGTGAGTTGTTGGGGCAGTCGGCCCTGCAGAGCGAGAAACCATGCATGAGGATGACTTGAAAAATCAATTAACGATTGCGCGGAATGAGATTAACAATTTGAGGTGCGTGCAAGTCTTCCTATTCTTGTTGTTAAAAATCGAGTTTATCAGCGATTGATTAACTTGAATACGCAGGCAGCAAGTGCGGAATCTACAGCATGTGCAGCGCAAGGACATCGAAACAATAACCCGCCTGCTAGAGGACTTTCGATGCGAAGGCTGTTCGAGCAAGCAGAATGCCAAGGCCAAGGACGTCACTGCCAATGACAAGGCGGAGGCGGCGCCCGGGCTTCAGGGTCAGGTGCGTCTGACCATCAAACACATAATACACACACAATTTAAACCAATGCTAAACCGTAGGACGTGAATGGCAGTGGCACCAGCAACAGCAACGAGGAGTCTGCTCACTTTCGTCCGATTGGCATAATACGAACAGCCTTTCCGGAGAAGCGCGCCGTGCCGAGGCAATCGATTGTGGGCAGCCGCCTACGTAGCCTTATACAGCTAAACGATGGAGTCTTTACCAACCCGGAGCACTCGCTGGAGGGACTGTCTGACTTCTCACACCTGTGGCTGATTTACCACTTCCATCGGAACAATGCCCATCCAAAGGCCAAAGTGGCACCCCCGCGACTATGCGGGGAACGAGTTGGAGTTTTCTCCACCCGCTCGCCCCATCGGCCGTGTCCCATCGGCCTGTCGTTGGTGGAAATTGAGAAAATTGAAAATGCTACCATCAGTTTCTTTGGTACGGACATGGTGGATGGAACACCTGTGCTGGACATCAAACCGTACATTCCATACTACGATGCGCCAGCCTTGAGCACCGACTCAGGTATGTGTGGCGCATGCGAACCTGTACAGTCAATCAAAGATTTTGGCCTCGTGGCAGGTCGAGCCTCTGCTGGTCCGAATGAAACCAGCCTGGACTTTTACGACTCCCGTCAGGAGCCCGACGGAGAGGAGTCCGATCTGGAGCTATACGGTGCCGCCGGATATGCGGTCAACAACATCAGCGCCGATGCGATTTTGCCACCACCGAGCGCCGTACGCGTCCCCAACTGGGTGGTGGCCAGCCATCGGCTGAGCGTTTGTTTTAACGAGAACGCCGAGGCCCAGCTAAAAGAGTTGCAGGTCGAAAAACAGTGCATCGTGGAAATCTTGGAGGCGGATCCGCGTTCAGTGTACCTGCGCACAAAATACGGCTCTCAGATCTTCACTTTCCAGCTAAGTGAGGTCACCGTGACGTGCAAGTTCGATGACAAGGCCGCCACGGTGACTGTTGTGCAGGTTCGACGCAATGAGAATGTGCAAGTGGTCGCACTGGACGGCGATCAGCGCAGTGCTTAATTTATAGTTGTTTTCTCGGATGGCTTTGCAGGGCAGGAGATATGTGTTTAGCTTAAGTATTCCGTGTTTAGGAGCTTTGACGTTTCGATTTTGCTGTAGGACTCAAGACATTCTAAAATATATTTATGCTGCTTGTTTCTGAAGAAAAAACATTTGCTTTTTAATATTATTCATTAAGGGCGGAGGCAGTCCACTGTACTTTTGAGTATTATGCATAATTAAAAATAACTTTCTTTCAGCACAAAAATGAGCGAAATGTCCTGGAAGGACTTCTTGAGCCAGGCCCAAGAGTTTCTCAAAATGTCCGAGCAGTTGGGTGATGGCTGGGTCCTACATGAGAAGGTATTTCGAAATCTCACATTATTGTATCATTAAATATTAAAAATGATCTCCCTTTTAGGACGCCAGTGAGCCCAACACGTTCCTCAAGTACAGCCACAAGATTAAATGTAAAGAGTCCAAAGATGGGGATTTGAGTCTCATCAATGTGGAGTATCACATAGTCTATAGTGTGTCGTACCAAGTGCCCATGCTATTCTTCCAGGCACATCGATCAGGTATTATGATCAAATAATCAAATGATGTATCCACTTCAAGATCTAATTCCAGACGGAAGTCTTCTGGACTTGGAGGCCACTTGGCGTGTCTTTATGCCAGAGACGGCTTCCAAAGATCTCTATCAGATGCTCACCCAAGCGGACCATCCTGTGCTGTCTCGTCCGTTCATGGCCCTGCATCCGTGTCGCACAGCGCAAGTGCTCGATCAGTTTGGACAGCCGAGTGCCAACCGTGTGCTCACCTTCATCAGCCTCTACGGACCGCACGTGCAGCTGCTACTGGCGAATGCCTATGGACTGAACAAATGAAAAGAATGCCCGGAACTACATACATGTGTGGATAATTCGTATTTATTTGTGGTTGTTTTAAACATTGATTACAGGAGTATACATATGTGGATATTAAGATGCTTTTGGGGAGAGGGGACCTCTATGTTACAGTTTTACATTCGATTCGCTACATTTTATACGGTTTGACCTTTTCATTGAATATGCTACATATATTAGAGGGCATTCCAGTGCCGCTTCCCTACTAGAACTTGGCACAAGTGAACATCCAAATTGTAAAGTAAATAGGGGGGAACAACTAACTATATCTCGGGTTAAAGTTGTACATATACATATGTATGTATGTTGCACTGATACATCTACATTTGTCAAGCTTAAATCAAGCACTGCAAAACGGAACAAAGATAATATGTAGCGTACTATGTAGTTAACAAGTTCCACTTGTCCATTCGGTTATTTTCATTCGTAATATCAGATAAATGTTGCATATTTTCGATCATTTCGATCTGTATGTATATCTAGAGCTAAGCATAGATAGGTATGTATATGTGTATGTATGTATATATCCTTAGGTCTAATTGTACTGTACACAAGCTAGACCATACTCGCTGTGGAGAGGCTATGCTTCGGTTCCCTAATGTTAGGTTTTTCATTTATAATTAATGTTAACTGGCTACTGTGTGGCATTTGCTGATCCTCAACGCCAAAGCACGAGAGGCCACGTCTTTCGACGCGACTTCGGCTCCATGGGCGCGAGGGCATCGCATTGAAAATGTTTTTTTTGCAAAATTAAATAGATTTATATGCATATATTTACTTTGTTTCTGCACTTGTAATCCAACGAAATACATGCAATACACGTACACGTACACATACATACATTGATAAGAGTATAACTGCTATTGACTGATTGCGGGTCTGTTTAGTGCGGCACTTGCAACAAAAGATTCGAAGACAGTTGGAAGCTGTGGACAGGCATGTTTCGGGAGAGAGAGGAGTGATCAAGGGCATCGCATCAAAACCTTTCGAGTGGAAGAGTTACCGCTGTCAACGCTATACAATTCTCCTCACGGTATCAGCATTTAGCTAGTTGAAAAAAAAATAAAATATAAATATTAGATATAGTTCTCAAAATTATTTACATATATGTTACATACTTTTTTAGGGCCTATTGGACTGCTGATCCTCTCTCGCCGAGTGCCTTAAATTGATCCCCAGCACCTTAATCTATGGAATATAGAATATCTATATCTATTTCGTGCCGCATCAAATATTTTTACAACTTAAAATTTTCAGAATCTAATCTGGGCTTGCAATATTTACTGAGGTGCTTCTATATTCATTTACTACGAGTACATGTGTATATTCGTATATTTCTGCGATAACTATGCATACTTGGAATGTTTTCTGTTCTGAATTTATTGGGATACAATTGTGGATGTTGTTGGCCTATTTCTGACTTATCTAAGAGTATTGTATTTAGCATTAGCACATGTAGTATATATGATTATATGAAGTATTATATCTCGTCTGTTCTTTGTTCTCATCTCGATATATATACTCTTATATAAAAATTCATTTAAAGCTTCACCATTTAATTGATATTTGTATATCAAATTACATTTCTTTAATATAGTTCTATATACAGTAAAACAAGATAAAGTAAAATTCAGAAATTTGCCCCACAGTGGTGGATGCGGAAATACGCGACAGATCATGATATGTTTCATTTTGCGGATCGTAATCCGATCCAACACCCACCCTCTGCAGGGGCAGTCCTCTAATGATGACGGAATAAATTACTTAAGTCTAGGTATACGATATATGTATCTGCCTAGTCTAGGCTTAAAATTCGCACTACACTGCTGCTTCTTGCTGTTTCTCTTTGTTCTACTTGCAGTTTGTTTTGTTTTGTTTTGTTCTGTTTTGTTGTTGGTTGTTGGTCTCATTTCAGTTGCGTTATTGGACAAGTTTTCGTAATCGTTTTTTAAAGTGGTCTTAAAATATGGTGTAATAAATATGTATATGTATAGTATATGTATGTATGTAAAGCATGTGTATGCATTATACATCTAAAGCCTTCACATGGTTAACACTGACGCGTATTTATGTATATTGGGGTTTTGGGGTTGGGGGCTCTTCCGATCCCCGTCTGGTATTTACACGGATCCCATCGGAGTGGAATGGATTCGACTCGTTTTGTATATTTGGCTACACTAAGACTAGTTGTAAAGCTCTGCAACTCACTCGACATATAAATACAATACATCATAAGCACATCTATCTGTATATAGAATGAAACAAAATTCAAGTAAACCTCATCGAGACGAGCCGTTGCTATCTGGGGGCTAAAGCTATGTATGCTAGGCTATGTTATGGACGGTGGTGCTCCTAGTAACGATCCGAAATTCATCGTCATCCAGCTCATCGGCTGACTCGGTGGCCTGTCGGCCCATAAAGTCGGTCGATGCGCTGCGCCTGAATCAGCTGCACAGCATATTGAAGAAGCCGCGTCCTTTCTCCGATCTGGGGGCCATCAGCATGGGCACCTGGTTCTTGTGGGTCACCTTGATCTACGAGGAAAGAAAGATCAATATCATTGGGATCTGGGTTCAACGTCCGCTCTTACCGTGCAGGGCATCTGCATCCAGGGCTCGCCGTCGATCTGCATAGGAAAGGTCTTTTTCGTCTTGATTATGACCTCACTGCACTGCGCCAGACGGCGACCGGAGGCGCGCAGACCCGTCCGCACCTGGCCCATATGCAGGCAGTTCTCCAGGCCGATCACTTCGATCAGGCGATCACCGATATCTGCAGTAGACACGCGCTAGAGATGCTCGAAACAATGGTATCGAATATGCCCACTCACCCTGAATAGCCACCGAGAGATCCACGGAGTTGAAGCTGGTGGCAGAGAACTCTTTGTCGCTGGACTTGAGCTTCTTGCTTTTGCCAAAGGGACCGGCGCTCTTGCGCATCCGCTTCTGGGACAGGTGCTCGCCCCATAGGTTGGAGCCACCATGGGTGTAGGGGATATTGAGCAGGGCCACTCCCTGCAGGTGGGGGCCGTTGGCAAGGTCCAAGGCCACACCGTCACACTGTAAATATTGAGTGAATGTTGAGCGCTTCCTTTTCACTGGTAATCCATTTATAATTCAGAAGGAGGAAAATTCAATCGAACAACCCTTCAGATATCCCCTGCCAATGCTCCCCGCCACTCACCACAATCTCGATGCTCTCGTGGAGATTCTTGCAGGATGCTGCAAACGTCTCGGACGTTGCATATTCGAAGTACCAAAGTTTGTTCTTCATCCGGCTGTTGAATTTGTGCGGATTCTTCTCCCGCTCCAAATGAAACTTGACGCAGATGGCGGCATCCTGTGGAAATACAATCAGCATTGGAATGGGCTCAGCCAAAAGGTCAGCATCGAATCGATATTCATGGTCACGTTCTGCGATTGCATAGGCAAAGTTCGCAATCTTTCCCGCAGAACCAATTAGATGGACGCATCTTCAACGACAACCAAGTGCAGGGGCCATCTATTCAATAAAATATAAATATTTCCTCCCCAAAATAGTAGCAAAATGTACGTCGATGCATCTTCCTCTAGGTATTAGAAATTTCCGCTAAGGAATCTGGCGAATTTCAGCTCAAGGAAACAAGCTGACAAGAAAAATGCTAATAATTTCTCCCGTAGAAAAGCAAAACATTTATGGGAAAAGGGATAGATATAAAAGGGCCGGATCAGGCTTCACAAATCGAATATATATGTATTTGAGAAGCTTAAAGTTCGAACAGAGATGGTTGAAGGTAAGTTTGCTCAAGGCATCACTAGCGACAGCAGAGCGTGTACGAGCGTACTTCATGCTGAGCCACGTGAAGGGGTGCAAAAGGTGGATGTTTACTTTACGCAACAGCAGGTGGCATGCTGCAAACGGGAGCTTCATGGAGATGCAGGTCTGCCTCTTATCGGACAGCATCCAAAAAGGGTTTCAGCATTTTAATTGCATATATTCCGTTGCGTGTCCGACTTACGCCCGGTTACGCATACGTCACGTTGCACCTTCGGTAGGCCCATTTTTTATTCATGTCAAAGTACGAGTACACAGGGCTCTCTGTTCAGGGCCTTGGTGGAGCCTGGCTTTCAATTATGGTCTGTTGCTTTCACAGCAAATAAGATTTATTACCGCTCCAGTGCAAATTAAATTGTCAACATGAGCGGGCACGCGTCTGCCTGTCCGGACACGCTGCAAACTGAAAAATCGACGAAAACTTTTTAATTAGCTTGCACAGCCACCCCCCTCCCTCCAAAACTGTCACTTTCCGCTTCATGCACGGCCAGGGTGGTAAACTAATTTAGTGACAGCCCCAGCTTATTAGCATGCCTCGACCGCACTATACCTATTAGTCAGGCAAGAGCCAAGGCAAGAGGAGAAGGCGGGTGGGGTGGACGCAACGGGCAGGCAATGACAGCTTGTTTGCATTTGGGGGTCGCCTTCGGCAAAGTTTGGCACAAATTTTGATTGGCTCTAAGTGAGCTGAGTTCGAGGGCGTGGTGGGGCGGGGTGGCGTGTGATAATGAAATAATTTGTAAACTCAAACTGGAATATCTTGCAGCTAAGGCAGGGGCCCTAAAATCCCCCCAAAGCCTTGGGATGGCGCCGCTACTTAAAAGATATACAGGGAGGTGAGCATAGTGCCCCATAAAATGCACATCAAGCCCGTTATCTCTAACCGGGAGACATAAAACTCGGGCTCAAGTCAAAGTCACAGCCATTACATATGCTGTGTTGTATTCTGCATTCTGCCTGCCTTGGGGACTGTTCCAGGAGGCTTCTGCAGCGCTGTCAGCTTCATTTCGTTCCCATTCCACACCATCCTTCCACGTTCTTTTGCCCGCTTTTATCATCAACTCAACGCACAAGTCTGCGCTCAACGTCAATTGTTTGACGTTAAACCAAAGAGTCAGCGTGAAATACTTTTCATTCTGTATTACCCCATGGCAGGAAGTAAGAGGATGATGTATGGGAGGGATTCCACTCCCCCAAGGAAGCTCTCCCTGTGCGACTTTGGCCACTTGTGTGGGGCACACAACACTCCTCCTAGACGAGACAGACACATGTACCCGCACAGATACATAAGTGTTAAATGGATTTCGTGATGGGAGCGGGCTGACTATCTGGTCGGGTCTGACAAGTGAGATCCCAACAGGCACTACAGCACCAGCAATAACATCATTGCCGACAGTTTGCTGTAGACGCCTACTGTTTAAACAGACGCACATCAAGTCATAAATAAACTAACACCCACACTTTGATGGGGTTTTTATTTCGGTTTTTGGTGCGGATTTTGTGGGATCTTCACGACATGGCACGGCACAGCCCGGAGACAGTCAGGACAGGATAGCACAGGACAGGACAGGACAGGACAAGGCACGCAATTGTGGGGGAGCATTAGGCTGATTTCAGTTGCGCAAGGGAGCGCAAAATGTTTGCACAAAAAGGATTTCAGCCTTAGCCGCCACTTGACAAATGGTGTGACCTTACTGAGCATACACATACACACACACACACACAGAACAGACAGAACCCACCGAACCATATGGGGATTGAACGTATTTACACACTCGCCAAATACGGGTACACAGGCGGGACCACGTCTTGGCCGATTTGTACACACATTTCCGCCTTATTTGCCGTTCATTTCATTTCATTTTTGCCGTCGTTTTGCGGACAGGCTTCTCTGGCTCTAAATTTGTCACTTAACGCTGCTTTATGGCCGCCTTAAATCCTCCCCTGATAAACGAACTGCAGGCGAGTATCTCTGATTTTGTGGAATGCTCTTTCCTGCTCCTATTCCTGCCCTTTCATTTCTCGTATCATACTAAATTATTCAAAGACCTGCCCCTGATGTGAAACTTTGCAAACTTTTATCCTTTTTTCTTTTCTTTCCTCTCATTTCTATTTATTGCCTTCCCGGAGTATATCTGCGAGTGTGTGTGCGTGTGGGCGTGCGGAAGAGCGGAAGGGCGGGCATGTTTGTCCCTGGGGCACAGTCTGTTACTTTTTCCCGACTTTGCGGTGCCTGCCGTTGACTTGGGCAGTCACTAATTTAACACTTGCTGGAAATTATAATGAGACAAGTTTCGTCCGGCTGTGACCAGGTCGCAGCTTGGCTACCTATTAATTTAAACGTTTTCCGTCATTTGGGGAGCCACTGTAATAGGAAAGGAAAATCTAATATCGGAATATAGCTAAGCATCCTTTTGGGAGTCGGAATTTTCAATTGGCAAAGCTAGCCAAATGAATCATGCCATGGAGCAAGCAAACAGCACAAATTGCACCTCATCCGGGTCCGGGTCCGCATCTGCCTCCACCTCTGCTCACTCCGATATCAGGGCAACTGGCAATCGAACACAGCGATGCATCAATGATGCAAATGCGCAGCTGATGATTGTGTGCTTAACTCTTGCCACCTCGTTTGCATACGCTGATGCTGCTGGCTCTGCTACTGACTCTACTCCCTGCCTCCGTTCTGTTTCTGTCTCTGTCTCTGACTCTGCCTCTGACTGTTCTTATCTGGGTCTCTGTTCGTACGAGAATCCGTATCTGTAGCTGCCACCTGCCTCTGGGCCTGGCAACTAAAATTGCACCGGCACCTGGCCACTTTGCATGCAAAATGTGTTGCAATGTGGTACTGGCACACTCTCCTTGACTAATCGCCGGGCATAGCTCTAACTCTGTCGCTCTGGGGTATATGGTAATCGTTATTCAGCCTTGTTCAATTCATTCGCACCCTGTGCCGCCTTCTAGCCATAGCCCCATTCCCATCCCCATCCCCTCTTTGCGTACGCTTTATTGAAACGCCATTGTTTGAGTTGATTTTCCTTTCGTTCGTTTCTGGTTCGTTTTTTGGGTATGAATGGAACTGAAGCGTATTCCCAGGAAATTTACATGCCAAAGAGCTTGCCTTTTCTTTATGGTTTCATTTTGTTGCCTTTTAGGTCTGCGGTTTGATTTCACAATTTTCCCTGTACCACTACCACTACCACTCCCATACCACCCACACCCACCCGATGGAACGGAACGGTCGCCCCGGGTAAGCCGGAAATATGCGGTCTCTTGGCCAGAATGCTGAATAAATGATTAAGTCAATTTATATGAATTATTGAGCAGCGCCGAGTCGTATGTTCCCTCTTTTGCGTTCCGCGAGCCGTCTGTAGATTTTCTGTTAATCTTATTGCAAGGACCGTGATGTTTGAGACCTTTGCTAGCCCATTCAGAAGGTGTTTAATGCTCAAATCTCCACAAATTATTTCAACACCTCATTGACAAACATGAAGGGATTGCCAAGCCTATGTTTTCTTCCACATTTTCTGCTTCGAAACATGATTCTTGTGCTTTTAGTTAGAGAGTTGTAACTATGGTCCTAGTTGCACAATAATTGACACTTTAATGGACAGCCCTCTAATCTAATCTGCCGCAAAATGGAACATGTGAACGGAAAATGTGAATGGAAGCGCTTGGCGAAGCATCTGAAATGTGACCCAAATAGAGCTGACACTAACAGAGACAGATGACAGCGACATTGTCCACGCATGTACGTAGGCATAATTCAAAGCTGGATATCGGACTCGCAGCTCTCATATGTCCCCCGACTGGGAGTGCAATTCATTCAAACGCAAAATGGAACTTACCACGCCGACGGAGAAATAATTGTTGATAATATTATACGGCACTGTGCAGTCCTTGTCCGACTGAACTTTGATGGGCTTCTGTGGCATGCTGCATGGGGCGTTCGGTGTTGTTGGTGTGATGGGTGTGATGGGTGTTTGTGGTGTGCTGGGCACTTTGGCATTGCTATTGCCATTGCCTGTTGCTGTTGCTCGATAGCGGCTTCTGCTGCACATCGTCCCCGTCCCCGTCCTCCTCCTCTTCGTTGTTGTCGTCATGGTCGGACAAATCCAATGACAATGTAATTTGCTGTTTAAGGATGTTGTTTTGCTTATTGCGCTGACTGTTATTATCGCTTTGATTATTCCCAAACGATGGTGCTGCTGTTGCAACTTCCTCTCCAGCATCCGCTGCGAATTCCTGTTGAAGTGGTTGCTGCAGCTGCTGCTGATGCTGCTGGTGCTGGTGCTGGTGCTGCTGCTTCTGTTGTTGCTGCTTGTGTTGCAACAGCAACGTCTCGAGTGATTGCTTTTCTGTTTCATCTGTCCTTCTGGATGGTATTTGCAGGGTTTCCGCTTCATCTCCAGCCCCAGGCCTCACCTCTCCATCTCCATCTCTATTCGCATCCCTTTCAGCATCCGACTCCTCCCCTTCCATCGATGGCTGTGGCTGTGTATTTCCACCGCTGCTGGTGTTGCTGCTGCTGCTCCTGCTGCTCAGCGTGCCCCTCAATGTTGTCCTCATGCGCTTCGATTCGAACGTGGACATTGAAATGCTCTTGGTGGTTGTCGTTTTCGTTGTGGTTGTGGTGCTGTCTCCACCTGCATCCTGCTCCTGCTCCTGCTGAAGGTACTTCTGCTCCTCCTCCTCCAGCCGGAACTCGGTCGCTGTTGCCATCATAATCGATGTGGCAGATGTGGCCGCCGTTGGCTGCTTGCCAGCGATGTCGCTGCTGCTGCTGCTCTGGCGCTGAGTCTCCTGAATCTCCTCAAAGCGTTCGATCAGCGATTTGTCAACCACAACACTTTGCGACAGCTCAATCACCTTCTGCATGTTGGAGTGCAGCGTCACCTGCGGGAAATCGGATGGTGGAAACTTCAGTTAGCAATCGGCAGACCATATCACGTAACATCCCATTGCCCCAGCACCCAAATGGTCCCCCTGCCCACCCCCACCGCTCACAAAACATGTTTAGGGCTGCCAGCATCAGCATTTGACCAGGGACAGGACCAGTACCAGGTTCACGCCCACTCCACGCCCACTCCACACCCTTTAATCAGGACGAAATTAGTTTGCGTAATCGCTTTGGGGATTGCAAACCCAATCGAATTCTTGCGGTTAGGTGTGCGTGGTAAGCGCTTTGTGGTTGATAATTGGATTCTCTGCCGTCTGCCACATGTGCGGTATATGAGGGGGGCATACTTCTGGGAATTCGCAGATCGATTTACAACCATGCTCCTGCGGAAGGAGCACTTCCTCTGGATGTGGATGGTAGACCTTAGCTTACCTTGGGTCGGAGCTCATCCGTTGCCGGTGTGTTGGTCACCTCGATGCTCCAGCGATCCAGCATCACGGTGGAGGCACGCTTGATCTTCTCCATCAGCTTGGGGATGTTCTCGCCCTCGTAGCCACCGCCCCAGCGTAGGCAGCGGGCCAAATCGTTGCCCGTTCCCAACGGAATGACGCCGATGGCGGGTTGAGTGGCCAGTTCAATGGAATCTGTAGGAGATTGGGGCCCATATATAACCATGCAAGACGGACCCAGATGTATCCACCACTACTCACCCATGGCCTCGAGCACCCAGCCAACGGTGCCATCGCCGCCGCAGCAGATCACCTTGAAGTTGGGCAGATCCTTGAAGAGCGTGAGGCCTGGCAACGAGAAATGGCGAAAAATCAGCATCAGATGGATCACTTCCGACCGGATACGCACCCTCTTTGGGTCCCCCCTTGGACAGGTCGTACACCTGGCGGGGATTGAGCATGTACTGGAACTTCCGCAAGATGCGATCCCCCTGGCGACCGCCGCTCTTGGGATTGACGAACACCAGAAGAGGGCAGCTCAGCTCGTCCGGCGGCGTTATTTGGAAATGCGTGGCCTGGTGATGATGCAGTTGGGATTTCTGGTTACGATCGCAATTTAACAAGCAACAGAAGGCAGTAAAGGGGACAAGGGTCGAAGCAGCAGTTCCAATAAATTTGTGCAATTTTAATGGGGGAATGCAAATTTTAATGTTTTATGGATTATTATTAGCCAATTTTTGGGATTTCAGCGACAGCCAATTTCTCTGTATGATTTCTAATGGGGTAATCAATCAGCTTACCTTGTGCGCTTGATTGACCGAGCGCTGACGATCAAGGACGGCCGGACAGATGGCCGTGGGGGGTACAACCAGCTCCGCGTTCTCCCCCAGCGTGCATTCCTTCTTCACCGACGAGGCGCAGCGGTTGTGGAGCTGCCGTTGAGAGAATGAGAGAAGAGAGAGAGAGAGAGAGACCAAGGTGTCAGAGTGGATGGACAAAAATCAAATTAGCCAAAGTGCAAAAAAGCCTGAAAATGGCGAAAAAATCCAGAGCCTAGCAGGGGAGACTGTCGCGGCCAGAAATGGTAAGCTCTAATTCAATTTTCACTTCATTGCTGGCCAAGGGCTTTTCCGAGCAGAATGGCGTGGAGTGTGGCTGCTCTTAAGTGTTCATTTTCCCCCCTAATGAATGCAATTAAAAGTTTGTTAGCGCGAACCAACGAAAAAAAATGGTTAATTTCGCCTCGAATGAGATTTAGCGCGGATTTCCATTTAAATGCCAATTTTCTGGCAGCAATTTGGGAGTTGCCTTTTAGTTGCTGGACCATTGGCTGCCCTTTTCAAATGAATTAATTCGAGTTATTCATTTACATACAATCAAATCATCCATACAGACGATGGATGTGGAATTTCCATTGAAACTTCCTCCACAAAATTTAGTCCAACGAATGCCTTGGACTCATCTCACTCGCTTGCACTAAATTGTAGACAAACTTCTGAAGTCTTTAAGCCCATCACACGTACTATCTCTACTCCTGAATCCCTATAACATTCTTGGATATTGACTGTCAAAAGGTTTGGCAACTGTTTGGCTTACGACGAATTTGCAGATGCAGCAGCAGCATCTGAGGAGGAAGTTTTTCGGCATTCGTTTGGGTTGCTGTTCTTGCTTGTCCTGCTTCCGTCGCTGTGCAACCAACAAATTCTGCATTTTCTCCGCTGTAGTTGTCAATGACACAAAATATAGTTGGCAGAACACCGCTCCCATAGAGCGTATGGCAAAAGTGTGGCATGCAGCAGAGGCAGTAGAACAATTTGCCCGATACGTGACAATTTGCCAGCCATAACGAAGCTAGCAGCTCATGTGTGTGTGTGTGACTCTCTGGATGTGGTTCCGGGTCTGGATGCGGTCTGCAGTCTGCGTGTGTGTATGTCTCCTTCTGGCTGGAATCACAGCTCCCATAAAGAAAGACAGAGTGCTGTGGCAAAGGCTGCCTTGTTGATCGAAATAAGTGGAATTTCTAGTTTTTACAATCCCGGAATCCCAAAACAATGCAGGCACTCTCGTGTTCAGGGTACGGTAACTCGCTTTAGCTCTGATTTACTCTTGTTCTGACCCACACAAATCCGATTAGCACGCACTCTGAATGCAATATCTCTATCGTGTGCACCAAAGTCAAAGGGCAGCTGAAAGCAAACTCAATCTACGTGGCACCATACTCACCATCATGTGGCACCAGCGGCAGGTGAGGCCCGTGATGCCGTGGTAGGCCTTAATTCGCTTGCGGCACTTAGAGCAGCGTCCGTAGCAGTTGCCCTCCACCCAGTGGTGCAGCAGGTCTCCGCCGCACTTAGGCTTTTTTGACTTCACATATGTGTTGATGCAGGAAGCTGGGGCATGCTGCACGCATCGCTCGTGGACCGTGTACTTGCACACTGTGGATAGAGAGAGGTTATAAATTCCATCAACGGCAATAAGTAGCTATGAGTAAATACAATTTCTGGCAGTCCACGGGAGACCGTGGACACCAGCATTTTCATATCAGAACTAAGGTCCCGGCTGTTCGATATGTGAATCCTGATGTTGCAGGATTCTGCTACCAATACGCGGGCTTTCTTCTAAGTTACCATGAAGATAGCTGTCTGCTTATCTGAAGCATTTATCCGCAGCAATTCAAAAGTTTTTGCTACAATGACTTGCGGCAGCTCTCAGACCATCGGACAGTCGCGGACTGTCAGGGTCAGTCGGAGGACCAGGCTGAATCAAATGTATGCAAACCCGTCGCTGAACTTTAAATGGCCGAGTGCCATTTGAAATGAACAAGCTATCAGATGGAACCAACCCAGGTATGTTGTCGATGGAGATTTTGCACTGCACTGGAGTAGACAATTTCCTGCTGGCAGATGCAGAACAGGCGCGGTGTAGGAGGGGTGGGGTGGTGAGAGGGAGGGATACTTACACACACAGCAGAGACCCTTCTTTCCCAGGCCCACCAGCATGTTGAGGCACAGGTTGCAGTAAGCCGGCTTGCTGAAGTGCTTCAAGCGCCACACGTGGATGCCATCCTCCTTGAGTGTGGTGCTGTCGACACCTACATCGGGATGGAGACACAGAGAGAGAGAGGTGAAATGTTGTCACTTTGCATGGGCGTTGTGTAGCAACGCAGTAGGAGGCACGAGTGGCAGATGATGGTTTTTATCTTCTCGTTTTTTTTTCGTTTTCGTTGGGCTGGTAGCTCTGCAAATGACTTGATTATTACGGCAGCAGTAGCAGCAGCCAACCAGTCACAGGATCACAGGAGGAGGAGGAGGGAGGAGGAGGATGACACTTGGGAGTAGCAACTGGCAGATTACCCACCTAAGAGCACGAGGAGTGGAATGGTTGTCATGCCACCGCGCTGCCACTCATCCAGGGACACTGTGCCATCGGCGTCGTAGTCAATTTCAACCATCATATCTTGCAGTATCTGTAAGTAGAGACAAGAGGATGTTCCGGATTGCAGTGACTCGTAAAGTGGAGAGAGAAGCTATGCTAAAGAAGCTAATTTGTAAGTAAAATATAAAAGATTTCAAGTGGGAGAGAAGGAAAGAAAACATTCTGTTTGGAGTATACTCTTCCAAGCAAAATAAAATACGAGTACATTTACAAAAAAAGGATCCGCCATCAAATTTCTTATCTTCATCGCCTAATGCACATACTCGTACATACAAATGTACATATACTCGTACGGAAGAGCATTGTCAGATCGATTTCCTAGCCTTTTACCATTTAAGATTCCGGGTAGGGGTGGGAAGGGGCGATGAAGGTTGGCCGACTTTTACACAGAATGGTATTCCACCTCCGAGTCCATTTGCTGTTTCTTGGGGAATTTCATATTCAGCCCGGAAATGAATTTCAGAATTATGCAACTCATTAAGTGCTTTGATTATTTTGTGGCCCAGACGAAGGAAAGTCCCTCCTATTATGGGGAAATGGGAAAAGGGCTCAACTTGCTCGACTTGCTCAACCCGACTTTCCTTTCAGCCGGACGCAGGCAAAAATATTTTGATTAAAATATTTTCTGTGTCTGCTTAGAATTTAAAGTATGCGTCGGCAGCCCAGTCGTGAAGTCATGATGGAAACGAGACTGGAACTTCAACGGGGCCACGGGGCCACGAGTACGAGCACCCAAAGGAACGGCAAGAAACAGCAAGTGGAAAGTGGATAGGGAATGGGAATGGGAATTGTGCTGGAATCATTCGGCCATAGCCAGGGGTAGTTTGTTAATTGAGTTTTGTGGCGCTTTGACTTTATTTGCGGTCGCAGTTCTCCCTTTCATTTTTTTTTCTTCGTATATTCTTGCTGTGTTTCCTGGCTTTGCCGGCTTAGAGCGTGTTCCCTTTGCCGTTGTTGGTGGAAAACTATTAAGTCGCCTATGTGTGCTGTCAGTTGTGGCAGCACCACAAATTTGCGGTTGAAATGGAAACCGAGTCGGAGCAACACAAAGTTGACTGTCCAACAATAAAACGAAATTAATTTCAAGGGGTTTGTTGCTTCTGTTTCGGTTCTGTTGCAGCTGAATATGTTGGTAAGTAATTGAAAAAGTTTTATTGGAATGGATTGGGCGGCCATTGAGCAGTGGGTTTTGTAAATCGTGACCACAAAAGAGCTTATCGCATTGGTGGATAGGATCGAGCAAGGAGCGGTGTGGTCTATGTTCGTGTAAGTGGATTTTGCACTGCATTGATTGCAGTTGTCTGCAGGTAATGCATTTTTAATGTAAAGCGGATTTAAAAGGCGCTCCAGTGCGGAAACTGAACCGGAATGGTGGTGAATCGGATGACTGGGAATCGAAATACGTCTGGGAAATGAGAGTCAACTTACCGGCCGCAGCTCGCTGACATCCCAGCCGAGGTATTCGGCTACTGCCATCATCTGATTGACAATGGCGTCCATTTCGGCGGTGTCCAGGACGCCGTTGCTGTCCGTATCGTACAGCCGGAACATGACTGAAATGAAATGCCATGCAACGCAATGAATAAATGAGTATCAGTTCGAAGGGCAGTGTCCAAGGTCTCACTCACATTCCAGCTTGTCCTCCGGCCGTCCAGCTTCGAGCAGTGATAAATAGCAGACGACATCCTTGAGCGCAACCTTAAGGGTCAGTGGATCAAAATGGGAAAGTTTGCGCGCCAAGAGCTTAATGTCCGCTGCAAAAGTAGGGGAGAATCGAATGAGTGTCGCATACAGTGTGCGGCAAAAGTGTGTGCAAAGTGCATTCATTAAACACTGAGTGATGAAGTGCCTGTCCTGTCCTGTAGTGTACTGTCCAGTCTCGTCCCGTCCCTTGTGCAATTGACAGCTGACAATAAGCTGATGCCGGACCTCATTATGCTAAATGTTAATTGCCAGCACTTGACCAGAGGAATAACAATAATGGGAATAGTAATGGCAAAGGCCAGCCCAGCTCTTAATAAAATTTGCGAGCAGATGCCAGTGTTTCAATTTGTTTTGCAATATAATGCGGAAAGTTTCTCCCTAATATTTTGAGCCTGGTCTCCAAAAAGTTTTCCCATCTCATGCCCCAAATACTTTCGAAGCTCTGAACTTTGTTTCTCAATCATCATTATCGCGAATTTACTCTTTTTCTAATCAAAGTTCAATATCGATTTTGTTGTTATAAAATTAAAGACTTTACAATTTCAAAATGTATGAAAATCAAAGGGAAATTACTTGGAAACTCTGTAAGGCAGGAAGTTCCGACTCTCCATCTCTCCCTCTCCCTCTCTCTCTATCTTTGTCTTTGTTTGAGTCTGTAAATGAATGGCTTCCATCTTTTATGATTTTGACAGGCTATTTGTGAGAGTGTGTGCTGCTGCTGCTGCTGTTGATGTTGTAATATATATGATAATGCTAATGGAGGAAGGCAGAAAGACGAAGAAATTCTCCATAATTCCTCATAAGCTAGACAAACACCCAAGCAGATCCGAGTGCGAATAAGGGAATACGACGAGTATCTTTAGCTAATTATGTTTGCTTAATGGCGAAACGTTTGCTGGCAATAAATTAAAATATTGGGATCCACATACATATACAGCAACAATGTTAATATTTGTCTTTGATATTAATAACTAAATGTGACCCGAGATGAGAATTTCTCTTGGCCAGAACGAGGGCTAATGTCAACTTATTTGCCGGGATACATTCGAACTAATAAATTTAATTCCCCCGCACACAGACACGAGAACGAACACACTGACAGACAAAAAGCTAAGCAAAACTAATCCAATTAGCGCTTTAGGCTGACCCACATACACACATACAGACATACAGACAGAGCGGCGAAGTGAAGCCCATGTTGTACTTAATATATAATGCTAATAGGAAATTCCTGCCGCTGCTCCACTTATTTGGGCTGGCGTTTGCCTTTTGCCTTCTGCCCCAAACCCAATTTTCGGCCCGTACAATGCCAGCCAAAATGCCTGGAAAAATGCGTGAAACTGTTGGCCAACAGCGACAAAAGGACAAAAATAAAAAGGAAGGCAAAAAGAAAAAAAAAAGAGAGGCAAAAAAAAATAAAATTTACGTTCATTAATCATTCTTGTGCACATTTCAAACGAAGTGAAATGAATGAAAGCAAAAAGGGAAACAAAACGAGGCCAGACACCGTACTGAACAAGTGAGGAGAGGCCTGACTCTGAAGACCGAAGTCTATGATACCCTTAAAGATATAGAGTTTCTATGGCAGCTATATGATATAGTCCTCTGATTCTAATGAACTCTGCCAGTAGTTTGTGTATCCAAATACTCGTATATGTAGTATTCAGATAGTAATAATGAGATTAACTTATTTATATACAGCGTATAGCACTTAATGGCACTGGATATTCTTGCTTGCAAGCTCTTAGTTAAAATTATAATACCCCTCTGCGGCAAGGTTACAAAATGCCAAATGAAAAACGAAAAACGAAAAATTCCGCTGCATACTTTCAAGCCGCAATTGCGCCCAAAGAGCCCGCGCTCTGTCTTTGTGTGTGTTCGTTGTTTGAGTGTGTGCTGGAGGGGTAGTGTGGGTGCGAGTGTCTCGCAATAAATGTTAATTTAACGCAGGCCCGCGCTTCGAATTTTACGAGTCGCGCCAGCTACAGCGCCAGTTTGTGAAATGCAAAAATGTTTCTAATTGGGCGTTGATTTACGACACGATCCCTGAGACAAGAGAAGTTCCTTGGCTTCATTGTATTGGGTTGAAGCTGAAACCGGATGAGGGTCTGACTTCCGCCAAGTTCTCTTGCTCTCTGCTCGCTGCTCCCTTCTCCATAATTTATGAACTCCTGAATTAGCGAAAAGTCCGCGCGCTGGCTTCCTTTCGCGCGGATGTCTGCTCTTAGGGTCCCTCCCTCGGTCGCCTAATTAGCAAGTTCGCGAAAAAGATAACTAGGCAAACGTATAGCAACGTGACTACAGTCAGTGCCTGACCAATGCTTCTGCACTTTAATTCAAGCAATCAAGCGGCAAAGTGTCGCTGCCATTGCATCCACACATCACATGCTGATTGCACAATGAGCGTCCTAATTGGAAAGCGACTCACATCGCCCGCCTGCACATGGTAATCAAAATTTCGGAGGACAAAAGGAGCGGCATTCGGGAGGGGAGAAACCTAATTAATACTCACTATCAATTTTGCAATTAACTGAATTGCTGCTCTTCTTCGAGGAATTGCGCGACATTTGCGAGTGGTTCGTCTGGGAGTGCGAGGGACTCGAGTCCACGGAGCGGCGGGACGGATTGCTCGCCTGGAACATGCTGGGACCGCTGGCCAAGGGGCTGGGCGTCACCGTAAGCATCGGATGAACGCTGCCTGTTGGACGAGTCAACACAATGGAGAGTCACTCACATCGTAGTCGCCCGAAGGCCAGGCCCTACTCACCCGTCTTGCTGGGATCGTGCGAGAGATGTCCGCCCAGTGAGTGCTGTAATTTGTCCGTGATGCCGTGAATTTTATCCACGAAGCTGATGCGTGCCTGGGTCTGGACTTCGCCTCCACCACCACCTCCACTCCCGCCTGGTCCACCGCTGCACTGCGGCATCAGCTCCGCAATGCTATTGATGTTCGGAATGGAGCCTAATTACGACCAGGATATGCCAGAGACGGGAAGAATGGGAAGCCGAGAGAAATGTTGCGCAATTATTCACAGACACACATGAGACTGAAGATGGTAATGGGAATGGATGTGGATGCGGATGTGAATGCGGATGCGGGGAAGAATCTCTTACCCTTCGTGTGGGACGTGACGGGTGCACAGGCAGCCGTACTGCTGATGGCGGCCATTTGATTGAGGGCCTTCCCATGCAGCTGGGCCTGGGTGACAGTCGGTTTGAGGAAGGAAACAAACAAATGCTTGGCCAGGTCCAGCGGTGCCTCGCAGTCGAGGAATGCGTCCAGGAAGCGCCGGAACCCATCGAAATCAATGTCCTGCGAAAGAGTTGAAAAATAAGTTTGGCTCATCCAATGATTTATGGCGATTCCTGCTAAGTCCCTCTCTCTGCTTTGTTTTGGCAGCTTTAATAAGCCATTATAGTACACGATTTTTCGATTTTTTATGGGAGTTTTCCCCACCCACTCTTCACCAACAACAGCAACGTTAAGCTCGTATATGTGTGTATATCTTCGCCAAGCCATTCACAAGTGACAAGCTAAAGTGTGTGCAAAACCCTCCAGTCAGGGATA
Source organism: Drosophila obscura (assembly GCF_018151105.1). NCBI lineage: Eukaryota > Metazoa > Arthropoda > Insecta > Diptera > Drosophilidae > Drosophila > Drosophila obscura. The sequence continues at coordinate 5,813,884 of NW_024542774.1, read as the reverse complement.
GTTCTTCATCGCTCTTCCTTACTCCCTGGAAAATGTTTGCCAGCATCTTCTTTTAGCCAACTTTTACGAGCGGTATCGGGTTGAAAATGTGTGGGAGTGATTGTTGGTGTGAGTCTCAGGGATAGGGAGGAGGCAGTGGCGAAGGCGGGGCTGCTTATGCAACATAATATGTTGACGTTGTTAAGGCGAGGAACACTTTGCAGTTGGCTCCAATGAAAGCCTTCCATTTCTCATCTTGTTTTATTGTCAAGAGAAGGAGTGGTAGGAGCCGCAGGAGCGCAAGGCTGTTGCTGGTAACGGAGCGTATGATTAATATTCCCTTTCTGACTGATTCACGGGGAGGATCTTCTCGGTCATTTAGCAGATTTTTCTTCAGAAAAGATTGAAATTTGATGCCAGTTACCACTCTATTATCTTTCCTTTGATGCCCATAATAATCTTTAATTTGAACAGTAATAATTTCCCTACAACGTGTAAAAAAATGTCCCAATTTATGCACTTGGAATTCATAATTCTTCGGCAAGCATTTTATGTACATTTGTCCGGCACGCACTCATACACACTGAAAAAGAAAAGTTCCCATAAATCCGAGCTCCGTCCGTCTGTTGCGGCCGTACGTGCCGACGAATGTCCCCAAAGGATCTGTCGCCTCTCCTTTATTTGCCATCCGGCGAAGGGTGGGACAGTCTCCAGTTCCAGTCCCCAGACTCTGGGCATGGGGCAATTTTTTATGAATGCAGAACGGAACCTGGCCAAATGTGGGGATCGGGGAAAATTACGTGTCAACACCACGTGTAATGTCAATACATTGACAGCATCGGCGCGATGCTGGAATCAACAATGCCATTGGAATGGGCTTGGACATAGGGATGACATTGATAGACGAAGACTGGCACTGACATTGATAGACGTTTCATTAGCAGCTTGCACACGCACAAAGACGCTTGCCGGATTTTACAGTTTACAGTCTGTTCCGGGGATAACAGCTAATCATGAGAAGACCCACAGACAGGGGAATTAATTGCGTAATACTATAATCAGGTTAGGGAATAGCAGCAGCAAGAGCAGCAGTAGTAGTAGCTATACAGCAAATTTATCCAGCTACGGCTTCGTGTTTGCATCGTTTTAAATTAAGAAATATAAAATAACATCAACGACGGATGAGAGAGGCAACACTGAAAACAAATGTGAGTCGAGGTTTTGGTTTACTCCAGCACTCTGTTGTCCTGCTGCTGCGCTGCGTGGCGATAATGAGACAAAATACAAGAAAATGGAAATTTACACTCATGTCGGTGGTGGCATACAGCAGGAGCAGCACTAGCTGCTATGGCAATAGCCACAATACGTCCAACAGCAAACTGCTTAAAGCAGTCGAGCGCAAATAGGAACGACATGCCCGAGTGAAGTTACATCGGCATACTACAATATGTACATATGTACGTATGTTCGTAGCGACACACACACACACACACAGATACACATAAATTACAACACTCTCACATACAAGCACTATAATAATGGCGCGAATTGCGTTAGCAAAATTTATTTAGCCAGCGAACAGGGCTCCCTTTCTCTCACGCCCTTTACACTGTATTCCTCTCTATCACTCTCTCTCTGTCTTTGTCTTTGTCTTACTCTCTCTCGTTCGCTCCCGCTCTATTCCCATCGCTGCTATCTCCATGGATGCGATTGTGCGTCGCTATGCGTGAGCGCGTGGCCTAATGAATAAATATTCAAGACCATTTTGGGGCGTTCGGTGCGAATGCGTGATATTCATTACATTCCCTAATCGCACATACGCACACACGGGCACATGTACTACATGGGAGATGTTCGGATGTTCAGGCCATTTGGCACACTCAACACCAGTGGATGGGGGCGGGCAGGGAATCTAATCTGTGCTCTGCATTCATTATGCATTGCACACTTTCCAGCATAAATGATGTATACGCCCCATGGGACGCAGAGACGGAAACAAGTTCCCCCATTCGAAGTATTAAGTTACATTTTTATAGAAAGCATTCTTATAGCAAAGGAACTAATGACAGAGTGCAAGAGCAATCGCTCCAACCTGAGAAAGTACTCTTAATTAACTTAATTGAAGGCCAACCCCGCCCTTCGATACCCAATACCAGAGACGCGACACCGACGTTGACCTAAGCCCAAAGTTGAGGGCGAAAAAATACTGGGACACATACTCGTGAGCTGCTTTTCCTGTACCGTACTGACAGCTCAATTCATTTCATTCGCTGAAATATTTACAGAAATTCATGGCAAGAGCAGAGGGCGAAAGAACATACAGTGAGCGATGAGAGTACATGTACAGCTGCAGCAGCACCAGCAATGTGAAGTGAATTCAACGGGACTGCCAAGCAAAACTATTCCTTCCGCTTCAATGACAGCATTCGATGTGGATCGGATGGGAGCTTTAGGGAGATGAAAACTTAATTATACTTTTTCCAATTCGTTACGCTTCGGAATGAGAAAACAAAAACAACGATATACCAGAGGAGATAGCGCAGCTAAAATACCCCGAATTTGTGATTTCAATTGCCGTTCGAGTTTGCATATGTTTTTTTAAATGGAACAAATCAGATTCGGTAGCTTATTTAAAGCTATTGAATAAGTAAAAAGTGTTTCCTCTTCCACTGAATGCGAATATCGCAAGTATGAAGTACCCCAGGGGCCTTCCTGAAGATTCCAAATTGAATTTTGAAAAAGGGTTGCAGTAACCCAGTCAAGTTGGTGCCCTGTTGAAGCTGCAGCTCTTTTTATAGTCTTGAGTATCATAAGGGTATCGGATATCTGGCCATTCTCGTTCCCAGACAAAACTACAATGGAAATCGAGGATGTCTGTCTTTACGTCTCCTCCTACTCAGGCTGCTCTTCCCAGAAACCCTCTGCAAATTGATGGACTTGCATGCATTTTCAAATTAATTTAGTATGTATGTACAAATGCTTCTGAGTAGTCAGTCAGTCACTGGTGGTCCTGGTGCAGGTAGGAGCTGAAGTCCAGCTCAGTTGGGATTCAATTTCCAGTCGGCATTCAGCCGTAAACTTGAAAAGTCTGTGATTTATTGTACGTATGAGGAGATTTACTTTCAATCTTTCACTCTGTCAGCCCCTACCTTGGCCCGTGTCCCTGTCGAACCATCCCCAAGCCCAAATCCTCTCCACACCCGACACTCAATTCGATGTGCTCCTTGTCAGTCTGTCCGTCTGTCTTTCCGTCTCTCTGTGCGTGTGTCTCCGGTCTCCATATTCTCCGTATGTGGGCCATTGGAGTAGCTTCTCAGGTTGGGGATTATTATGTAGCCCGAGCTAAATCCCTGACTTGTGCTGCCTTGAGAATGGGTATGCGCACCTCATCGGTGTTGAATTAATTTCAGTTTTGGGGTACGCCACTTACCCCATCTGGTATGCACTTGGGCGTGCCCGAGGGCCCACTGGGCGAGCAAAACTCTCGCAGCACATCCTGCAGCTTGCGTGTGGAATCTGCAAGAGAAACAAACAAGAGAAAATTGTGTAAGCCAAGGATTATGCAAAGTTCCAGTCTCAGTCGCAGTCCCCGCCCAAGTGCAACTGCAACTGAAACTGAGCGAGTGGCAAGTGAAATATTCCATGGCCATATAGACTCTCGTCAATTGGTCAACTGGCGCCAGTGGAATCGACGTCTTAAGTGGGGTGGCTGGGTGGCTTTCCAATGGCGGGACAGAGGTGATGGGAATGTAGCGCGTGGCAAGTATAATTAACTAATGGAAAACAAGGTGGGTGTAGGAGGCGTGTTGCTGTATGCATGTTAGAGTGGGTGTACATGTGGTCTGGTGGCTGAATGCGTTTGAGTTGCCTGAGAAGCCGCAGCCACGGGGTGGCCCAAATGTTGCACTCAGGGTTTTATTAACTTAATGAGGGAGTTGTGTTGCGGATAGCCGCAAAATGTGTCTACACCGGAGAACTACACTCACCGGCCTCCCAGCTGCCAGCTGCCAGCTGCCTGATACCTGCCTCCCAGCAACACCAGCTGCTGCTGACACTTTTGATGGCCACCATCTGCCTCATTCCTTGAACCGCACACCAATGTGCACCTGCAGCTATACCCAGCGGTACGCGCTGTTAACGCTGGCAACGCCCACTCGCACTTGCACGTGGCATCCACTTCGGTTTTTCCTTGAAATGGGTTTTTCCAAGATGCTTATTACTGTCAGTGGTCTGGCGGAGCTTCCTGCAGCGGGCAGGGATTACTGTGCGCCAGGACTACTACTACTAAGAGATTGCCGTTCCAAGAACGCAAGTAAACAGCACATGCACAAACAATGCAATGCATTTCCCAGAACCCCACCCACCCCCCCCCCACTGTCCGTGTGTTCTTTGTGTAACATTCTATAATCTATAAGCTCAACGCTCGCATTTGCCATTTCGTTTAATTCCCCCAGACGGACAGCGCAGGGAAGCGGATCCCCCAGAGGTAAACTACTTTGCCATGTCAAACAGCTCTGATGCAGTCCTTTCGGGCGGGCATCAAACAGTGCCAGCCATAACTCAGTGAACTGAAAGTGGGATGCGAATGAGAGTGGGTAGGTACATATGTGCTTCAGAAAACATACATGAATGAGTAGGAATGATATATGCAGCAAGCATAAGAACACAGTGTGGCTTCCTTTTTTCCTGCACTATGCTTACACACAGGTATAAAACCATTTAAGACTACTTTGCACTCTTTTCGAATAGGTGCTCAAGGTAAGTAATCTTTGTTCAATTTTCGCATTAAATTGTTGTTAATTCAATCAAGGATAGCTTAATATTTTGTTTCCTGAGTTTTAAATCTGCTTCGGCAAATTGTAATGATTGTTTAATTAAAGAAATTAACTAAATAAATGAATGCTAAATGGTGAGAAAACATAAAGTAAAACTAATTTGTACGCCTATCAGTTAAAAGTCAATGCAACAAAAAAAATTGTCATGCAATCAAGGCAATTGTATGTATTGTAATCTGCTGTTTGCCAGCGGCGAAATAAATTAAATGTTGTAGGGAATGGCTTATGGCTTCCAATTAAAAACGGGTCAAAGCTATCGAGATGTGCACTGATGAGGGGACGTTTCGCCGGAAGGAAATGCATTTTAATTGGCATTGTGTCGGAGTCGGGGTCGGGCATATGGGGGGTGGGATGGTCATGGTGGCAATGGCCAATTGATTGGCTGCCGGCACTTACATGAGGCTAACTCCTGCAGCTGCAGAAACTCGCGCGGCGACAGTTTATCCCATCTCGTTGGTGCCACGCCAATATTCATGTTGCCTGAAAGTATGCGAATAAATAACAAGTGGTGACAAATTGTAATTTCCATCATAAAATGTGCCGGCAATCAGCCAGAGCACACGCATTATTTATTGCATTTGCATTTCGCATTTGCATTTACATTCAAAACTATATATTCATACACACTCGCTTAAATCATACACTAGAGCTCTCACACGACTCCGAATGACTGTGTTTGTGTGTGTGTGTGTGTATCTGTGCGGTCACGTCGCTCGCTTTGGCTGCGGACGTGCCTGTGGGAATCGGGTGGAATCAATACATTTTGTGTGCGTTGAAAACCAAATTGCTGAAAAATGTTATCTTCCCACAGCCCCCCATCCCGCCTTTCCGGCCATTCGCTACCAACCACAGCTCCACAACGCTCTTTCCACACTTTCACTTGGCCTGGCAGCATCCACGGATTGTTAGTTTTAGCCACAACATAGTGGCCTTGTCGCCGAGAGCCATTTGATGTTTAACCAATGCCCCAAAGAGCATGGCACAGTGTATTAAATCGATCTAAAAATCTATATTAATAATTATCATTGGATGGATTATCTTCAAAAGTGTAAAAGTGTGATACCGGGAATACCGGGTACCCTCTTTTCATTGTTTCACAAATGAGATGATATTGGCCCACTGTGCCGACTACATGGAATCTGAAATGTCCATTGGACAATTTTAGTTTTCTCGCAGTTCTGCCAGATGTTTGTTTGTCTATCTGCCTATCTCTCTCTCTCTCTCTCCCTGTGTGGGGGTGTGTCATTTGCCACACATGACACGTCACTATTTGCCCCATCATTATCTTCATTATCATCATCCGGGGAGCTTCGGGAGCTTCGTCATGATTAGCAGAGCAATTATCATGTTTTGGCTTGATCTGCCGAACGATATTCTATGCCCCTCCCGTCATTTCACACACCCATCCACCAGCTCTGTCATAATTGTGACGGCACAAAATTGGCGAATGTCGCTTGTCGTCCACCATTTGATGGGATTTTGTAGCTGGCTGAAAGCAAATCCACATATAGGACAATCAAACGCCCACACATGAACACTTAGGAATAGAAAAACAGGTATAGGTATGGCTATAGGTCATCCATACACACATACTTATATACGTATGGGTGTAGGGAATATCTAGAGGTAGAGGTAGAGGTATAGGGCATGGATACAGGAATAGGAATAATATAAGAGCAAAGTGATGGACAGAAATAACAGAGGTGGAACTGACGGGAATCGTATTTGATATATGCAGATGTACAATATGTACATTCGTATATAAATACATATGTATGTGTATTTGTTGGCTTTTGCTTTTGTTTTTTTGGCCTGCCCAATTTGCGGAGCGTTTATTTTTACTCTCTTGCCATTTAACGTTTTTATTTATTCATTTCACATGGAATCTTTGTGCAAAGCTTTTGTCTGATGCTATTGCTTTTATATTTAGATTGCTATAATCAACTGATTGGACTAGCTTATCATTTTATCCACTCAATGCTTCACAGTTTCATGTCCATGCCATGCTCCATGCTCCAAGCGGAAAATTTCTGCACATGCCCCCCAGAAAAGTCATAATTCACGAGCGATTTCCCGCTCATTGCAGAAATAGTTTGAATCTTCGAATAGAACTGTTAACAGATACTTAAGCAGGAAGCAATACACAATAGTTGCCACCCCAGCATCATCCCCATTCCACTCCGAGGCATTCCCTGCGCCCGCCCGATGCCATTATTCACAACTCATTTGGCATTTATGCCTGGAGCACGCTAAAAGTTTTTACAATGCTTGGATAATAAACTAATGAAAATGCAAATGAAAAAATATAAATGAAAATACCAATGGATATACATTCTACATATGTATGTACGTACGAATGAAATAAGGATTGAGTATATATCTCGACTAAAAGATACCTGTTACATGGAATCTCTCGGAAACAATCCTCTTTAAAGGAGAGAAGACTCTCCTCAATCTGTTCTATTTCTAATAGTCTTCCTGTCTCATAGGTACTTATGTACAAACATACATACAGGGTACACAAATTCAAGAGTGCACACAGCTTACATGGCGTATGCGCAATCTGAATGTTAATTTCCTTGTTAATGGCGAAGCATGGGGCAATGGATGTGTGCGTTTTTTTTTGAAGTCATCATCATAAAATCTCCCTTGGATGTGACTCGCTTTCTGCTCTTAATGGTCCTTGGACAACGGACAAGAGAACTTCAATAAATTGCCATGGATTTTTGGTCCGTCTTTGTTGGTCAATGGATATGTTCTTTCCTTTTCTTTTCTTTCTTTCCTTTCATCCATCCATCCATCGTTGGCTACTTAGGGAGAATGAAGGAGAGTCCTTCCAACAGGGACCAAGTTCAACGGACTCTCAAGTGGCGTGCTGTGATTTTTATGCTCACCACATAAAATATTATTAGATTATGCGACCGCTGCTCTCCTCTCACTTCGGGCCATGTAAATCGCATACAATGGGCATCAGATCCAGCTCCGATTCAGTTTGTCCTTTTATGAGATTGAATATATACGAATATACATTTATATGGTTTGCTGCTCTCATTGTTTTAGCCGAAACAAAATGGCCATAAAATCTAGCACATAAATGTCCAACGCAGAGCCATTTTCCTTTCTTTTTATGCTTAAAATTTGCTCGCCAAATGATTATACTTGAGGAGGGATGCTCCCTTGTCTCTGTGGCATAGCAATAATAAAAGTAAATCAAATAAAACAGCAGCATATTGTGATTTTTTATGGCCTTTGGCCTTGTGGTTTCCCCTGTTTAATGGGCCCTCTCCCTTCTACCGCTCACTGATGGCTGACCAACAAAAAAAAAAAGAAAATCATTTTATCCCAGCACATCAATAACGAATTTTTGTTTTTCAAAACCCCCCTTGAATTGTAATTAGTTGTTAAAACATGATTTATGATTTCATGTAGTGTCCCATATGCAGCAGACCATCCATTCATATCCGCAAAGTACGATTACGAGTTTGTATGCATATTAATCGGGAAAATATTGCCACTGAATTCCATGAATATTAATCAAAGGTAAACTGAAATTTGTTTACTCAGTGAATGATTTTCGCTTATCAGAATGGATCAATGGAACATTCATTTCTCTGAGGGCCTGTTGGAGGCCTCTTATAATTATTAACACTTCATTTGGCCAAATATTGCAAGTAAGTATTACCAATATTTAACAATGAAATTCCCCCTCGAAGTATGCTCTTTTTAAATATAAATGATTGAAGAGCTTTGCGAGAGGAATTGTATGAATGATTGCAAATCAATTGCTGTCAAAAAGGACACAGAAGGCGCATAAATAAATTATTTGTCTGCAGAGCCAGCTCAATTGCCTTTTCAGTTCAGTTTCTGTATGTTCATGGAGGGGATACGGGGATACGAGTATTGTGCGAGAAAAAAAATGTATGTAAATATGTACATATGCATATCGATAAACGAAAAAAGTTCACGTCGAATCCGGCTTTTATTAACAAAGTTTTTGTCATCCCGCAGTTTTGTTTGGCAAACTGAAAATCAGAATCCATGCATAAATGCCAATAAGCGAATCGGGTGCGCTCGTCCCTTTGTGATTCATCCCGCTGAATCAACATCTGTAAATGGAAATGTGCATATATATGTACATACATACATACAGTGTTTGTCTTCAATGAAAATAAGAAATGTACAAGCGACAAAGAGTAGGAATTGGAGTAGAAGTCCGAGTGTCAAAAGGAATGCTTTCCTTTGGCATTATTGCTTTTCAAATGTGAGAGTACACTGGTACACTTCCAGGACCCGGGAGCAGTTGCTATGGCGACGCACTACTGTATGCCTGGAACGAATTGCTGAACAAGAAAAAGCAGTCTTGTCCATAGGTTTCCAGTACAATGCTTATTAAAAAGACGCGGTAGGCAACCAGGGATATTTTTCATAAACAGGATTCGATTTTCAGGATATATTTGCACTGCACTAAGTGTCCAGCTATCAGTCATTCTACAGCTCTCAAGCCTTTCGGACGTTCTCCATCTAACGCGATGTCCCATAATCTTTGCATCAAATGTTCTTTGGGAGTATTCGCAGCCCAGCTCCAGAACGGAGGCGCTTTTCGCTGCGCTTCTGTGTGCCGGCGGGCATTTCATGTGGCTTGCGTCGGCTTGCTACCCAACGACGTTAAGCTATTAACGGAGATTCCAAACGTAAATTGGCAGTGCGATGATTGTGTTAATTTTCCTTCGAAAATGTACGAGCTTTACGAGAAAATTCTTTGTTTTGAAAGTCTGTGCAATGAGATTAAGTTGGTCTTCGGTGCTCGGGGGACTGCTGCTGGAGGAGCTGCCTCTGGGGGCATGGAATTGGAAACTTTTCAAACGCCTATTGTCGGGCCATCTACATTAACAGTGGACACAAGAAAATATCTCCATGTCGGTAGATTCTCAGCTTCTACAAATGAGAAGGCGTTGCTGAAATATGTCTCCTACAAGCTGAATATGTCGCCGAAGGATTTTTATTGCAAGAAACTGACCAGGCGCTATTCCAATCGTTCACATTTTGGGCATGTCAACTTTAAGCTTGGAGTTCCTTCTTATGTATATGATGCCGTTTCCCAACGTGATTTCTGGCCATTTTGGGTGACTGCTTCCGAGTTCGTCATAAGGCAAAGTTACATACCGGCTCGAGCAACTTAAAGATGATCAAATAAAACTTAATGCAATTTCCCGTTGTATCAATTGAACATATAATCTGGACTTTGCATGGATATATAATCGCAAACATATCAAATTACAATATAAAAATATGAAGAAATAATCAATTAATTGAATTCAAAAGTAGTTTAATATATTTAATCAAGACTTGTAATTCTTCAATTAAATGCTCGCATTATCCTATGGCTACCAGCCGCCTAACCACCTAATCCGAGACTACTTTGCAAAAAACATTACCAATATTCAAATACATATCCAATATAAAAAATGAATGACCTATTGTGTAATCAAGAATAAAATTTCAGATTAATTCAAATAAATTTTGTGTATGAAAACGCTTACAGTGGTTATGAAACTCTACTCTTAAGGATACAAGTCGTACTAGAGTGCAACTTCCATTTTTGGGGGCATGAAATGTGGTTACAGCCCAACGGGGGGTTTAGGGCATGTTGCACGTTGCATATGGCCCTGGGCTTGGGCATGGGCATGGACATGGGAGACAGCCTGTGGTAAGCTACGGCTTAAACTCTGTCATAAAGTGTCAGCTTAGCACGCCCACACCCACGCCCACATCGTCGTCGATGACCATGGCAGCAAATGTCACAACAGGCACCGAGACAGGACACAACTGGACACAGCCCCGGAGCAATTAAAAGTGTGCATCGACTCGGTGTGGGCGTGGCACCGACCGGAATAAAATGCAATTGTATTTTCCCTCACTTTGACAGAACTGGCGACGAGGCCTCCTCCCGCACAGGAAACGCTTCTTAAGCGTCGCCTCTGCTCCTATCGCTTCTCGCTTTGTGCGGCCCACTTCCGCCTGTCAGTTCCAAAAGGAAAAGCGAGAGAAAGAACAGGAGTGGGAAAGTGACATGGCACAAAGACGGAGACCAGAGCGTGGAAAAGCTCTCTGTCATTGTTATTTCGCTTCAGTTCTTTAGCAAGCGCTGGAGCTGTACGAGTGTGTATAGAGCTCCTTTATCAAATAGTGGTCATGCACAATCAGCTGCCGCAAACGGTGGGGGCGACACGGACTCGAAGACACATAAAGACATGATGGAAATGGCAATGGCGACCGCGACAGCGATGGCGACGGCGACGGCAACTGGGAGCTCTGACAAAGGAACATGACAACTATTTTTGAACAAGAAAGGACCCCAACGCATTGCTTTCACTTGCCGTCTCCGACAGCCTCCTGCCGTCCACTTGACAGCAATTGAATCAAATTTATTGTCTGCATCCGACGCCATGCAGTTTGCACCCATCCTCGGAATCCGGCGCCCTGTGCGAGGTCCCAACTCTTTTGTGAGCCTGGCATGTAATGTCACGTCCTGTCTTTACGAGGATCAAGTGCACACTCTATGACGGCCAATCGCTTCCAAATGGAAAAATAGAAAAATTTCCAAATTAAATACAAATGAGATTTGCGCGTGGATTCCGCTACAAGCTTGGGACCCTCTCTCCAAAGATACAAACATTCAATTGTCGGAAAATGGCAGTCACGGAAATAGAAATAATGGAGCTTAGAGTAAAAACTGAAACGTATATGATTGCCCACTCCAATGATGAAAGACTGTTTACCCTTGGCGAACAGTTAAGGAGATTGTTCAGGAAAATCTAACAACCCACTCGCTACCGTGGATTGAAGATCAGATTTTGAATTAACAGAAAATGGCACTGGAGTGGATGCGTTTACTGGAGTGTTCGCAGAATGAAAGTGAGTTCCCCTCGCTGGATACCCTTCTCGAAGAGATACCCAGTTGCAGCCCATAACAGAGACACATACATGTGTACCTCTGAAAGTGGATGGCCTTGAGTGGGGGCAAACGTTTCGCTCAATTTGCTTTTGTTTGCTTTCGGCTTTCCATGGGGCTGGCCATGAGAAATGGTTTTTCACTTGGCCCCACTTCAAACGGGGATATCCAGAGCGGGAGCACCAGCAACTGATTCAGACAGTTTCTTTCTCTTCTGAATTTTTTTTTGCTGGATTTAATTGTTGTTAATTGGGCGACTAAACAGTTGAACTTGCTTTGTTACGTATGGTTCAGGAGGAGGAGGAGGAGGGGGATTGGGAATCGGAGAGAAGTGCGGACAGGAACATGGTGCAGGCCATGGGGCGAACTTTTAATTTGATTTACGCTCAGACCGCGCCGAGAACGTGCCATGAATGCGTAATTAATGCTTGCAAAACGCTTTTATTCCAAAAATAAACCTCGCTACAAAGTCCTCACTCAACAGCGATGCCACGGGCCAAAGGAAAAGCGTAGCTCGCCTTTGTGGAAAAGTCCCCTGCAATGTCGGCCCAGGCCCATAACCATAAACGTGGACCACGTAACCCAGGTCGGGAACTGTAACCCTCCTCCTGAGCGATCCATTCTGGAACTGGTGCTTCATCTGTTTTTGATAGAGGCCCTGTGCGAAAATATATTTCCGCTTGGGTTTTCTTTAGAGATTTCTGCCCCTCCTTTCGCCGTTCGCCATTTGACTTTTCACTTTGATCGACGGCAGACAGCTTTCAAATTGAAATTGATGACGACTGCCCCCACTTCCTAGGAGTATGCACGGGGAGGTGGGTGGGTTCCATCTTCATGTTCATGTTCATGGGGTGCCGAAAATAATTTTTAAAACAATAAAAACGGTTTTGTCTTCAATAAACAGAAAGCGTGGCCGGGTACGCATATGCCGTATGCCGTATGCTGGAGGCCCACGAATATAAAAATAGGCAGACGGACAAACAAACAAATAGTTGGGTTGGACGAACGGACAGACAGATGGATGGGCCACGGAGAGGCGTCCGCATCTTTCGGCGCATATAAAAATACAAAATGATCTTATGGCTAACCTTAGACATTGGCAACACCTGCCAGACCGGCACTGCCACCGTAGCTCGAAGCCCCATGCAGCCTGAAGGTGGAAGTGTTGGGGCAGGGAAGGAAGGCGCATCGCCAATCGGAGGCAGGCAACTTGATTGAATTGCCACAATTAGAAAGATTTCTTCAAGATTTGTTTGGCTTTGTTTCTGTTACGATTTCCTCAGTGGCTGTCATGTCCACATGTTTCCGCCTTCCTCCACGGATGTTCCTCCTTTCGAATGCCAAATATTTGATTAATTTCATTGCGGGGAAACTAAAGAGTAGTTGTATTATTCTCCTTAAAGCGGTTTCTTAAGGCATGACTTGAGCTGCTCTCAACATCCGTCGCCAGACACTGTGATATAGAATCATTTCCTATCGATTAGGATTCGTGTTTGTGTTTGGGTTTGGATTTGGGCTGTGGCCTGCAGCTACGACGACTACAACTAACAAATTGAAATAGCAAAAGCTTTTTGGCTGCCCCAAATTACAGACGCACACAGAGAGAGAGATATACTCACAGAAAAGGCGTATAAATCTGTGTGGCACAAGTATCTCGTAACCGGGTGTGGAGTGTATAGCACTCATCACCCCCGGTTTGGGGTTCGGTACGGGGTCTGGTCGCTCTCTGACGTCAGAGCCAGTTTCGACCGCAACGAAAATGGCCATTGAAATGTTACGTCGCCGCTGACGTTGACGTCGATTTGTCTCCTGTATGTATGTACATATGTATGTATGGGAGTATGTGAATGAGTGCTGAGAATATACGAGTGAGTGGTTTGGTGTGAGTGTGAGTGTGTGGTGTAAATGTGAGTAATGTTTGGGTAGTGGTTCAGTTTATTGACATTCAACGGCGGGTTTTTGTATTTGCTTTTGGGCAGGCGGGAGGCCGAGTGGAATAAATGAACAATTGATGGTTCTTCACCTCAATATTTTTGGAAGCCTGGAAAAACTCTCGGATCATCATTCATACATACGCGCCAATAAAATACCCTTAAAGACTGCACATTGCACCACACACCCGTATCATCATCATCATTGGCAACGCCCAAAAGAATGCAAGTATATTTCTCACTTGCTTTTCATTTTGGGTCATATGAGAGGGAAATGAATGAATGAATGGCAGAGACATATGTATGCATGTACATATGTAACATATTTCGACAGCACTCGAAAATCAAATAAATCAAAGAAATGACAAAATATTGAAGGTATTTTGTCGCCTAATTGGAGTGCCACGCGCCGTCAGAGATAGAACCGAATCCAAACCGAAACCAGAAAGAGGGAAGAGGGGAGTAAACCTTGACTGGCACATTTGACACACAACCGACAGGCCATATGTATACGATGGTACGTCCATTGGGGCATGTATGTACAGCGAATATACTTATGTGTGTAGATGAATCGGCATTTATTCTGGGAAGCAAAGAATTGACTGCTCGGTACCTGGCCACAGGATCCAATACAGTGAATGTTTACGATTTCAATAGAATATTAAAGGGGCACCTAAAAGCCTGTAACATTGTTCTTTTATATAATAGCATTAACAAAGATATCCCGAACATAATCAGACGTAATCTCAGTCGAGCGTTCATATTATATTGAGAATCGATTCTTTATGAATCTGCCCCCAGTATGATACGTCGTAGGATACACTGATAAAAAGTAACGTGGTGCAGTTAAACATTTTTGAATCTACTCTAAAAATCTTGAACGAAAAATCTTCAACGAAAAATCTTCAACTGAGAATTTGGAATCTGACTCTTTTTCTTCTTTCTCAGTGTCTATACGTATTGGCTAATTTTTTTGTCAGTGCAAGAACCGATAGAAACGATGCAGATATGTGAATGTTATTGCCACACACAAAGGACAACCATTCGCTCCATTCGCACCCGGCTCGTTCCCTGCTTTTTGGCTGTCAGGCGCCATTATCACATGTTCCCGTCACTTTGCGAGCGTCGTTGTCGTTGTCGTTTCTGATGTCGATGTCGTGGTTGTTGTGTTCGTAATGCAAAGATATGCCAAAGGTCCCTTTGCCGAGTCCTTATTCGTATATATGTACACACGCATATCCGCATCCTATCCGGACATATGCAAATGTCCCAATGGCCAAATGGCCAAATGGCAAATGGCGAAAAGCAAATGCCAAGGCGGTCAAATCGTTTTCGCACATGAGCCTTATTTGCATCTCATTAACAAGGTGGGGGGACGGGCCGGTGCTCTGAAAAGCGGACAGCAAATAATAGACACTTTTGCCACGCTGACACTCACACACACACAAACACTCACGCACTCACACAAAATGGCGTCACCAATACAGGTCAGCTCCTTCTGTGTGTCCGTGTCATTTCTATTTACGTTTTTCAATATGCCAACAGTGAGATAATTATTGCACTACAAATTGTATGCTTCTGTGTGTGTGTGGGTGGGTGGGTATGGGCTGCCACGCCCCAGGGCACGCCTAATGAGCATGTCCATACAATGATTGACACATGTGTGTGTGTGTGTGTGTGTGTGTGTGTGTGTGTGTGTGTGCATGTATTGGGCAGTAAATGTCACAAAAATTTGATAAATTGTTTTACGACCATAATTTGTGCAACTTTTATCGCCATTTTTGTGATGGCTTTCCTATTAGTGTTTTATGTGCCGTAAAAGTAGCCAAACACATGCACTCAGAGAAAAGTTGACCACACCGAAAAGTGTTTCGAAAACTGGCTTGAGAATTAATACAAATCCGACCCAATAATGAACAACGCGAACGGTTCAGAGTTTCCCTATAATATAAAGTAATTAATACACAAAAAAAATACCATAAGTTGTTGCTTCTTTTAAAGGATTCCCAGTGGCACATATGTACTCGGAATTGAACAAGTTTTTCTCAGTGCAGACACAACATTCATCATTATGCTGATAGTTGATAGAAGTGGCAACAAAATTGAATTAAATTATTTAGACGACATATTCCTGAGAGCCTTACGTTTTACGACAGCGCAAACAAGCCCCACACTCGTATTTATTCAACATTCAACATTCAGCATTCAGTGTTCAGTGTTCTGTTGTACAGAAAATAATTTATGTGCTGTGCGTAACCTTTTGGGGGCCCGCGGCAAACAGGCACTGGGGTTCGAGCGGGTTAGGCCCGTCCCAGACAGACTGGGGGACTGTTTACACTGCCGTGATGAGCCCCGAATATATTCCCCAAAAGAACCAGAAAAATTATTTGGCTATTTTTACGAGTACGAGTTTGTTTACATACCTTTCGGTTGCTTCTTCTGCGGGGCTCCGTGGTAGAGGAAGGATAGAAGCCAGAGGAGCAGAAGAGGAGCTCCTCCGAGTCAGTTGGGGGGATCAGCAGGGTCCACTCGTCGACCGGGTCTAGTGCATTCTGCAAAGAGATTAAAGCGGAGAAACTCATTCACTTTGAACGGAAGTCGTGGGGAAATCTGCTTAGCAAATACGCGTACATATTCATGTACATATGTATGTACTCATAAGATAATGCTCCGACCTTCTTGGGGCTGGCCAAATATTGTGCTCTATCTGCTTGTGCAGCAAACAAAAGCCCGTAAATATTGTTCTTCAAACTCTTGACTTTTGCTGCTGGAATTAGAGGTAAGCCACTTATGAAATGAGGCTTAAAATTGAGGTGAGCAATGAGTTTAATTTTGAAAACGAATGGATTAACACAATTGGTTTACATGAGGTAAAAGGCTAGAAAACATACACAATAATTTAAGCCATCTCCTTGCATTGTTACGATTTCATTTCTGTTAGTCCTGATTCCCCATTTGTCCAATATATTTATCTTAATATCTGGTTCTTTGTACAGCTTCCACCTCATCGCATTTCACACTGTCATGGAGTGACTTTCACAACGGGAAAGGAAAACTTTTTCTCCGGCAAAGGGAAACAATATCAACCGCATTGTGCATTGTGAATAGGTAAAATATGAACGGGCACTTGGAAAAATGGGGTGCAAGGTTTGCAGGAAAAATAAACAATAAGAGTCTTTCCCATAGAATGGAGTCCTCAGTTTTAGAAACATTTCAGAGTGAAACTTTAATTCTCGATTCATGGGTAATAATTATAAATTGTATGCCTTTACGCCTCTCAGATCAAATATATTTGTCCCACTTTTATTTCAGTGTACATCTTTCCAGTCAGCACGTACATTACTATGTACCGTAGTTGGAGGATCAACTTTTGGCGCTTGGCCACCCTTGGAGAACATATGTTTTAGCATGGGAAAAACTGTCCTCAAACTATACACATACATACATACATATGCATGTACCTACACATATGTGTGCATAAATACAAGTTTGTAGAAATAATAACTTAAGTTGCTTGTCTTTTAAAGTCTTAAATTGAATTCAGTTTGGGTTTCCGATTCCCCCAACAAAGCGAACTTTTTATTAAATTAAACAAGATGTTCATTTGCAGCACATTGGGTGGCTCCAATTCGGGTGGGGAGGGAGAAGCGTGTAGTTGAGCTGCGAAACATGCTTTTGCTGAAACATAAATATTGATCGATGGTGGAACCCTCCACATTCACATACACTTCCACCACGAGCAGCAGATAAGTCACTCCCATTAAATGCTCGTTAGTACTCGTACATAGTCCCACTCTCTACCCATCTCTATCTGTGGCCGCTCTGAGCAATGCAAATTATCAGACGGCGCTCCTCTAATCAACACACGGCAAACAAAAAACTGACATGAATGAAATTTACAGGGAACGAAAACGACACAGGCAGTGGCGTTTTCTTGATTTTTCTTGTTTATTGGAGGGTTTTTTGTGACATTTTCGCATATCTTTCCACACCGCAGGCAAAGCAAAGCAAAGCACGATACAATGCCACGCCCCTGGGCAAAGTTCTTGCCTCACTTACTGATTTGCGTGCCACGAACACAAACTCGCACGCACCCTCTTTCCAATACAGTGAAGGTTCTGTTCTGCCTTTTTGGATATTTGGGATTCGGATTCTTGGGATCTGTGTCACATTTTTTCCGTCGAGCTCTTCGTGCGGCTATTTTCGTTGCCGCTTTGTTTGCTTAGCGGGCTGCGCTGCGGCTTATCACATAATTTGAATAAAGTAGCTGCAATCTTGTGTCAGTTTATCGCAAATTAGACCGACAACGAACAGCGATTCAGATAAACACATCAAAATCAGTAGCAGCAGCCGCACTAGCAAAGTGCCCCAAAGGGGGGGAAAACTGAATGTATAGCTGGAGATTTTGTGGAATGTAATTGGATTTGCCACGAGAGTACAAATTTGTAGTGGTCTCTAACCGAAAGACAACTTTTAATGTTTCATGAATATCAAGCATACGTGATGGTGTCTGCAAATTTAGCTGAGATTTACGTCAATTTAATTTGATTTTCCAAGGAAAGGTTAAAAGAAACTCAACCTCTGTATATACCATTGAGTCTTAAATATTTAATTTTTCGTGGAAAAGTTCACCGAAACCGAAAGAATATTATGAAAACTCGGCAAATGCTAAGCTGAGATTTTGCTGAGTGTAGTGGTGGGCAAATGTGAACGTAAACAAACCATTACCTGACATATGTATGCTGTGATCTTTAAGGAACCTAAAGGTAACAATATAACTTGATTTCCCATGGAAAAGTGCCCATTAACCAAAGGCAAACTTTAAAATCCAGCATACCATGGCGGTAGCTTTTTTTTTATATTTCCATCACAATGAATACGCCGTCGAGTCTGCATTTCTTTTTTTGCTTTTACCTTTTAATGCCGGTGGTTATGGGTGCGTTGGGTGCCAAGGGGGGTGGCAGGTGGCAATGGGGGGGTGCCACGGGGGGATAATTGACAGCGCAAAGCGGACGGCACCGCCGCCGCCCGGCACTGTCGGGTCCAATTCCCTCCTTCCGCAACCCTCCCGCGCCCGACCGTTACCAGGCGTTCGGATGCTTGACACTTTTAATATGAATTGACTACACCACGCGCCTTCCCCCGGGATGGACACACCCCAACGAACAGATCACCATGGAAATATATTTTTGGGCAGATTTCCATCCATCTTCCCATCAAAAAATGTGAATAATTAGCCCAATGAAACTGTTCACTATGGGAAATAAACACATCTAAAACGATTTAAGGCGTATAGAAAACGAATATAATCCCGACAGGGGAGCAAGCATCATAAATTTACTGGGAATGGGCATCTGGCCGGGACGGAACGGGTGCTGGTGATTTGGGATGGACAAAGCCCAAAGACGCAATCGGAATTTCCACGAAAGGCGTTTAATTGGAAAGCAGTTTTTCCCGCTGGCCATCGAAAATGAACAGCAACATCAAATCAAATATTTGGCGGCACACGAATCTGTTGCTGTCTTTCCGACTGATTGACTGACTATCCGGCGGACTGACTGTCGGCTGTCTGTGTTTTTCAGAAAATTGTTGAAAATTTCGCCGCACTCGGACCACAGAGATCTGCATGGGACTGTGGAAATTTATTTTCTGCTTAACGGAATGCACTGGCCAGGTTAATAAAATGGCTTGCCGCGGCCCCTGAATATTTATTGAAATTTCCCCCATTCCCCCCCACCACTCATTTCTGTTTTGCTTTTCCTCTGTTGTGCTGTACTTTATGTCATAATTTTCCTGGCTTTTCCAATGGCTTTTCTGGCCCAATGTTTACTCTGTTGCTTAATGCTCTTTTGGCTGTTCACAGTCTGAAGAAATGGGGATACGTGTGGGGTATTGCTACGGCACAAAATTTACATATTCGGGGTCCTCCCCCTCTGTCTGGGGGTTAATTTTCTTACCTCTGGCTGTTGGCTTTTCCTCTTGTTGCTGCCGCTGTTATTGGTGTTTTTATTTAAATTATTATTGCAGCATGCTGCTTACACTTATGGCTGCTACTGTAGCTCTTTTCATACGTTTTTCTAGCATATTTTGCTGCGCAGTTCCTTTCGTGTAAGAGCAATTTATTTACGCCAATTTATGGCACATGGCAAATGTTTAACAGATTTTGTTTGAACTAATTTCTGGCCTGTAATTTATGGCATTACTTTTAAACATTTAAATCAGTTGTTCTTTATCAAGCACTCGCGCACTTTTTATTACATTTGTTACATTTCATTTTCTCTGTTTTTTTTTACATTTCTACATTTACTACAAAAATATATATGTTTCTTGTGTATTATTATTGTTTTATTAACTCTTTTGTTGGTGTGTTTTTGTTGTTGGCTCGGGGGAGAAATGAGGCTTTTTGGGGCGGGAGCTTTCTCTGGGTTGCTTTCGCCGGCAGTTCCACTTACGAACCGAGCGTGTGGACGCCACCGCGGCTGCTTTTATAGTCAGCCGAGGTCTCGCTCTCGCTTTATGCTCACTTTGGCTCTCTTTTACTTTGTGGATTTCGTTTTGGGTGTGCGGGAGAGCAGGCGTCCCACCATTATCAGGTTGCTTTTGCTGTCTCCCACTCGCTCTCTTTCGCTGCCCCAGCTGCGTAGATAGCTGTGACTCTCTTTGTGGATGCTGTCTGTGGGCTGTCTTGCATTGAAATGGACTGCAGTTTTCTTATCACCAGCTCCGGCTGCTAATGACGTCACTGAGGAGGCATCGGACTTGAATTCCCATTTTGGTCAAATTGCACGTGTTAAATTCTGTCACTGTGTGTGTTTGGGTTTCTTTGTGTGAGTTGTGGCCATAAATTAGCCAATAAACAGTTTGTGCTTTTCCAGATTTCGTCTTGAACTTTTGTCCTCCCGCTTCTTTCCCACTTTCCGCTCTATGTTTATTTTCACATTGCTCTCAGAAACGCTTTTTGCTTTGGGAATGGGTTCTACCTTTGTCGGCCGCTGCCGCTGCCATTGCCATTGCCGCTGCTTGTTCTTGCTGATTGTCTTTGTTATTGTTATACCCTTCACGCAGAGGGTCACCCTCTTGCATTTATAACATGAAAATCGAGTTGATGTATCCATAGCCTATCAACCGTTAGTTGTCCATCTGTCGATTTGGAAGTAAAATAGTCAGTACAAATATCTTCGCGACACCAGATAGAATTTTACTGTAGCTTTAATAGGAAGCATGCATCCGCGAGGGTATCAAATTCCCCGGTCAGCGATGATATCCCTTTTTCTAGATTCGCATTGTTACTTTTTGTTGCTGTTCATTTTACTGCTGCTTTTCCTATTGTTTTTTGTAACTTTGTATATATATTTGTTCTTTTATTTGTGTTGGTGTTGGTGTTGCGCGCGTTTGCATTTAGCTTTCTGTTGATTTATCTCAAATGGCGCATAACTTGAACTCCAACCGGGTTATGGCTCAGCTCTGCTCTGAAATTTAATATTAATAAATATTTGCAGAACAACTTTCTACGCATTCAGCTATGTTCTTTACTGTGGCTTTAAAGAGTTTTACTTTTTTTTTTAACTATTGCCACTATGAATATTAGTTTATAATGATGCTGCGAAGCCGATTATCTAGTATGGACGACGCAACCCACGGCAATTTAAGGAAATCTGGGAATATAAAATAAACTCCCTGTAGATTATATTTTTCTGTGTGTTTCGCTTAAAATTAATTTCATCAGAAATGTATATTCAGTGTTTTTTTTTAGCGTTTCGTCAACTGACGGATTATATTAAAATAAGACAACATCAAATAAAAAACGTTTGTTCAAAGCTCTGGTTACCATCTTGACTTTATCAAAAATCACTAATCGAATTTACATTTAATCGAAGTACGCACCTATAGAAGGAAGCTCCTCCTTAGTATTCATTTATTTCAAACATTTTCCAGCATTAAAATGTATGGCTCTGTGAAGGAGGTCGAGAGGGGCATGAGGGGAGCATAGATTAAGGCAGAACAACCATAGCGCTTTTATACCCAGTACTCGTATACTGCCGTGTATATTAGCAGCGCATGAAAGTATGTTCGAGCTCATACATACATACATACGTACATTCATATATATGTACATTTAAGTAAATTTTATAAAGAGTTGCACCATTATACATACTTAATCATAATGGAAATAACTAATACATAAATATTCTGTATTTTATAAGTACTTAATGCTGTTGCAAACATTGCCATCGAACTTTTCTTTGGCATTATTGCTAGCCTTTGAGATTAAAATTTAACTTTTTCTATTTTCTATTGTTAAATTTTGGAAGCGGGTATTTTGTAGTCGGATTATCAGCTATGGTGTTCTCTCTTGTTTTATGTACTTACATATACACTCTGTTACTTCTACTCCCCATTCCCATACTACGCCTTAAATTTGCGGCAATTTTTCAGCGCTTTACAGCAGATTGCCACTTCAGCCCGAGCCTCTTTTCACCCTTCCCTCTCTCTCTTTCTCTCTTCTACCATGGAGATATTCACACTGTGAATCTACAAACACACTCACAGACACTTGCACACGCAAACGCACACTAACACAGCAACAGCCATGCAGGAGTCGTTGCCATTTTATCGTTTCCTACTTTAGGCAGCCGCCATCTTCCCGCTGGGCCAGAAATTGGATCTCAACTCATCCGAAACCCGGCTCTACTGCTATTCCTCCGTCTGTTTTGGCTCGGCCGTGGGTCTGCTCTGGTTTTGCTTTTATTTTTAGCAGTAGCATAATTTTTTATTGATTGGATTTCAGCGAAAATCACTTCCGGCCATAAATTTGTTATGCAGCCATCGGCTTTTCGTTGCCTCTCCCTTTGACTTTCGCCAACTTCCCCCCATGCAGAAGGAAACTTTTTCATGTTTTTACAAGAATACTTTTGTGTTTTGATTTATTTTACGTTTGCGTCAATGTCAATCGAGTTTCAGCTTGAGGATTGAGCGGAAGAGCGGCATACCGGAATAGCAGAACAGCGGGGCGCATGAAGTGCTTGTTTGACTCGAATTTGTTTGTTTGGCTTTCGTTGTGCCTCTGCACTAATGGCTTAAAAGGGGGTGCGCAGCAAATGGCCTACAAGTATTGACAAAGAAAATTTGCACACTGTTTGCATTACATTACATTCGTATTTGTGCGTGTGTGTGCGTACAGCCTTTGGGCAAAATCAAACACAAACACACGAGTATCCATCCCAACAAATTACTGGAAAATGTTATCAAAAATGAAAGCGCTGCTGCTCCGTAATTTAATATTTCAATCAGGGTGCCTTGAGGTTAATGTCCTGCCACATCAATGTCCTGTCAGCCAAGCCACGCGGCTTTAGGGATAAGATAAGCGTTCATAGTGGGGCAGCAGGCAGCCAAAATTAACAGGCAAAGACGACGATGTCCATAACAACAGCTGCTGGACTCACACCAACACCCGAATAGAGACACACACAAGCACACACTAAAGAGAGGACAGTCTGCTAAGAGAACCATGACGTCACAAACCAAGGCAAAGAGAGATGGAAAGATTAGGCGGAAGTGCGCCTGCGTTGGCCAGGACTCGCCGGACTTCCGGCCAGAGCAGCGACCATATGACATCATTGAAAACAAACCTCGAGCTTTGGTAATGAAATTATGCGTTTTTTCTGCAGCTACTCTGTGTTTGTGTGTGTGAGGGTGGAATGGGTGAATAGTTTTTGGCTACTGCTGTGGCGCCTAGCCCTTGTGCTGACGTCACCAACCCGACCCGACACGACACGACTGTGCACTCGAATGTAAAATTGGCAAATAAATAGGATTTCACTTGAAGTGTTTGTTGCACGCCGCACGCCACGCCACACCCTCCCTCCTACTCTTTGTTGTAGCATGAAAGGAAGCCTTGCGCAGACCAGGATGACATAAGACGAGCAACACTCCCAGCGAAATCCTGTAGAGGTGCAGGGTCTAGGTCTAGGGCTGCTAGGATCACCGTCACCGCCACCGCCACCAAAGACAATTTCGATGGTTGGGGCGGCAGCCTAATTGAATCATAAGCCCGTGCAGCACCATCCGCCCATTGACGACAGCTGCAGTGGTTTTTTCAATAATCTTCATTAAAAATAACCGGAGAAGGAGATGAAACCTTAATGTTTGCCCATTTTTTGTGCTATTGTTTTACGCGCCATTACGCTCGCTTTAATGTTGGATACTGGGCGAATGGTGCAGCTACTCTCTGCGTATTCCCCCCCCCAACCAAGCCATAATTGTGTGACGTCAATGACTGAGGGGCATGGCTCTGGCTTGATAGACCACTTTTTATAATTTTCACAGTCTGTGTGCGTTAAATAATTCAAGGTCGATCTAAGGGCTAACGGTTGCCAAAATTCTTCCAAAAGTACAAAAACATGTCCTTTGGCTGGGAATCAATACCAAGTGGCCAGTGATGCTCATGGAAAAAAGGTACGACACCTTTAGATCAGCCTAGATTTGATCAGGAAAATAATTGGGTAGGACTATCTGCAAACAATTTCTTGTGCATATAGTATGTACAATGTATATTAAATATTCAATTTTACATTAATATACATGCATTACAAAAAAAATGTAGTATGCATTTAATATTTGCACATACATACATTCATATGAACATATATTCTAGTTTTTCCACACATCCAGCCAAAAAGTATGCTACAAATAAAATATATAAAGTGCATGTAAGATTTAAGTAAAAATGGAATTTGTTTTTATCTCCGACATCATAGGGAGTACTTAGCCCTGACCTACATACATTACCGACATATTTGACAAATGATTTTATTAGAATTTGAAAAAGGTTCGATAGTTTTTTTCATTTAAAGTATGCTACAAATAATATATATAAAGTGCATGTAAGATTTAAGTAATTGTGCATTTAGTCGTGGTCTTTTGATCAACGGTTTGGTGTAAATACAATAATTTATCCGGGAAATTTGACAGGAATATCCTTAGACCATTCAAGAAAAAGTAAAATATAATTCGACCACTGCACGATTGATGTCGTAGACCAACCAGTGCATCTCGAACATGTAATCGCCCTCGGGAAACTGTAGAACATTCACAAATCGGTCATTTACATGCGCGATGGTAAGCTTTTCCAGAACTATATCATGCTACATATAAGAATAATGTTATGAAATACTTATATTCAAAATGAAAGCATTAACTGTTCACTCACATTGTAGGGACATGAGTGATTCATGTTGGAATACTCGTTAATAATATCATGAAAAAATCTTACGATGGGTAGCGATTTTTTATTTTTTTTAAATTTGCAGCAATCCACAGTAAAATTGTAAAGGAATGGCCTGTATCCACTGAATCGTTTGTACAGTCCGAAACGCATCTGAAATTTCGAAATTGACAAACAAATTCTCCGAGCTTCATTTTACATACGCACCGAGACCTTGGTAATGGGAATTTGAAATAGTTTGACTTTCAGCGATGCGTATTTGTAGCTTCGGTTTACAGACTTTAGATAGCAATATTCAAAATCAGAGAAATCCAAATCCGTAGAATTGCACTTTATGTTGGTGAACTCCACTCGACAAGCGTTCTTCCAGGTGTTGTAATTGTTAGTATAAATAGTTGACAATTGGTATCCCTTACCTCTGCAACAAAATATGACCATTAGGTACACGAAAATATTGTATGTAGACCACATCACGCACATTCAACAATGAGGTACGCGAACTAATTGAGAGTATACCACAGCATGCAGATTCAACAAAACCATTTCCTCATATTAAAATTTAATTGCAGCATTTAGTTGAGGTCTATTGGTCAAGTGTCAACTCTGGATATAAGCTTTGCATAAAGAACTACCCGTAATACCTTTTAGCCCTTTTCATTTCATGGTCCATTAACACTCTACACTATCATCAAACTAATTTATCTTTATCAGAGCTAAAAGAAAATTGTGAATGGAAGATCAAGTGTTATTTTATCATCAATATGTTTTTACTGAAGTACAATCAAACATGTAACATTAATATCCTTTTTTTTTTTTGTAAAATTATATTTTTTTGCTTCCCGCTTGGCAAACTTTTCTGAAAAGTGACGCCACCCATTGATACGATTAGGGTATATCGTAAGATCAGCAGCAACAGCAGCAGCAACAGCAGCAGCAGCGGCGAATAAACATCAACCAAGTGACCGACTCCGCCGAGTCTTGTCTTTGCGCTGGCAGCCAGCTAGCGTTGCCAGTTTCTTTTAACTCGTTCACGTCGTTGGTTGTCGGTCGGCTGTCGCTTGTGCTTTTTGTATGTGGTGTTCCACGCAGCCGCGCATCGTCGCTATAAGAAGGTGGTTCGCTCGGTCCCACATTGGGACATTGGGAGATAATATAGGAATAACAGAGCAACCCAAATGAAATTCTGACACGATTTCGTGCAGATCTCCAGAGCTGCAAAACTGCCATGTTGTGTGTGTGTGAATAAAAAGTGCATTAAATAGCAATAACAAAAGGCGAAGCCAGAAAGATTGTGTGAGAGCCGAGCCGCACGAAGAAAGAGAGAAGCGAAAAAAGGCGGAGAGGGAGAAGTGCAGAAGCAGAAATTGAAAATACATAAACAAAAAGAAATTGCATAAGTTTGCTTTTTGGCGTGCGCTTTGCTCATCTTCTGCTGCAATATTGTATTTGTGAGCTTTTCGTTTCGTTTCATTTTCGTTTTATTTTGTCTGGAGTGGGTTTTTGGTTTTATTTTACCCTCCCAAAAAAAGGCCAGAGATGATAAAACAAAACGCTTCCGAAGAAGAGACAGAAATTAAACAACTTTAAACTAACTTTTGTCCGGGGCCTGGCGCGACGACACGTCGTCTGGCGGTATTTTACACAATTTTTTAATCAACTCCAATCGACGGCAGCGGCTGCTTGACCATTTGACTTTTTTCGAACAAGTTGTCGCCGCCGCCGCCGCTTGTTTTGCATTCAAGTTTTCTCCGAGTGTCCGTCCAGTGTGGTACATATGTGTGTGTGTGTGTGTGTGCGTTTCTCTCTGTGTATTTGGCAATTAAAAACCCAAGTACTAATGCAATTGTTGCTTACCAATTTCTGTCTCTCTGATTGTTAGCTTTTTATGTGCAAAGCCGCCAAACATTTATGCAACGCCAGCAGAAACAATATCATCGGGAAAGGAATCAACTTGTGTCACAGTTTAAAGTGCTCGGGCGAGGTAAGTTGTATTTAATGTACATACATACATATGTACATATATATGTATGAACGGAGGGACGGTCGAACGGACGCAAAGCAATTAACATAAACCAATTACAACTAATTACAATCAAACGAATTAGTCGCCGCAAATCGTGCGCCCCACGGCGTCCATTGTGTCATTAAACCGATACGGAATTTGCATAAATTAGATAAGGATTACCAGCAAATAGAACATAGAACAGAAAATACAGAGCAGAGACACAGAACCAGACACAGACCGAAATCACCAACCAATTTTATATTGTCCTGGCCTTTAATGGCACCCGTAAATGGAGAGAAGACCAACTGAGTGCGACTTAACCGCAGCTCTAGAATACCCTACGAATCTGCATAGGCTTTACTTTTCTAGGGTACAGCATCCATGTTAATACACAGAGATACCTTCACAGACGCATCAGCTCTACGAAGTCTCAATTTTTAGGGCGCCAAACCACTTTAATTTCTTAATTGCAAAGCATTTCAACAAACAAAATACATATACAACAATTTCCACAATTTCAATGGCAATTTAATTGAAATTAAATTGGTCTGAATTACGTGCTCGTAGATTTCATTTTTCACAGGAAACCCAAACATTCAAATGATGACTTAATTTCGTGAAGCCTTTAATTTGTATGTTGGTCTGGTTTGTTTCGGGTTTTCGCCTAATCACAAATAGAAATTCCTGTCACACCAAATATTCAAGCAAATTCTGCCGGCCAGCCACCAAATTGGGGATCTCTCTGAAGAGACATCTAACCCAATTGGTAGTGGCACGTCAGGTGGCAGTAATTCATTAGCTCAAAACCAAATTGGCTGTAAATTGATTCATCACATGGTTCTGTTAGACCAGGTTTATTCTTCGGCCTGCCCTCCCACTAAGTTTTCTGAATTAATTGTTCGGTTTAGCGTCATCGAAAGCCCCTAACAAGTCTGTCTCTTTAGCGAAACCTGAAAAGTAAATATTAACAAATAATGCTAAATACATACGTAAATACAGCTGCGCTGTCTCATCTTATTCTTGCAGCTATTTATAGATACATCTTGCATATACTCGTAGAGTGTAGAGGGTGGGTAACAGATGCACCATTTACAACTTTGGTTGGAAATTTGTTTGGCTGTTTTTTAAATGGTTTTCCATCTGTTCCATATACGGCTGAACCTCCTCCAAACGATGGCTGACAATCAATCATCGCATTTCATGTTGGATGCATGAATATTACGACACAATGCGCATCTCTGGCAATTATAAGCATCTATAAATAGAAAAGAGAGACGAAGATAGAGAGAGCGACCAATAGAGAGAGAGAGAGAGAGAGAAAAACCAGATGGCTTACAGCAAACAGGCAACAGTTGTGGGTGGGTGTTACTTTGGCCAAATTAATGAGGCAACAAACTCAAATAATTAATATACAAATGCGGTCATTGACAATGCACAGATACAGACACCCAACCCATCCGCCACCTCCGCTCTTTCTCTGTTTGAAAATCTGTAATTAATATTTTATTCAAAACCGACCATCACACATTATTAACAGTAGGCAAATAAACATTTCCATTTCATGATGCGGTTAAAGTGTTTTATTGCTCAATGGAAACCACAGATAAATGAGATGTGCCATGAGTTGACCAATTGTCGGGTACCATGGACACCACTTGACTATTGCTGCTGCAGCTGCTACTGTTGCTGGTGTGGGAGAACATTTATAGACAGCTGTAGACAATTGATTAGATCTAGACTCGAACTCATCTTCGTCACGATGTCAAGATTATTTAACAGTTTGTGGAATTCGCAGAGCATCCATAAGTGAAAGGTTCGACGAACCGGAATTGCCAGCAAGCCAATTTTGTATATTAATAAAGCACACACTTGGCCACAACAGAGTGATAAACCAGTCAGAGTCAGGAGTGATAAGCATGGATAGAACCTGGTTCCAAAACATGTTTCCCAACAAAATTCAAACATGAAAGAAATATTTTAAGTCCAAAAAAAAAATAAGATAAATAAGTATCCGTGCGGATTCTTGTCTCCAGCCAATTAATGCCTTAAATCCGGCAAATATATCAGCCCAAGTACGGGTCTGATGTATCTGATGATACTGTTAATGATCGCGTTTATATCATGTCTGATCATGTATTTAAATGTGTAATCTGCGACTCTCTTGCCTCTTTGGAGATTGTACAAATTTATAAAGAATTTAGCGGAGCAGGACAGATATGCGCCAGGCCTAATTTATTAGTGTTTTTTTTTCCTTTTACTTTTATCGAGCTTTCAACCAATTAAGAAAAAAAAATGCCAGAATTGAAACCAAACACTCGCACAACCCAGACGGGGAGCTATTAAAATCGTATTAATAATACTCGCATAAGAGAAAGAGAAAAAAAAAAACAAACGCATTGAGTTGGCAAATTAAATGGTAATTTTTCAAGTTCATGGCATCCGGTGACATCGATATACATATCAGATTTCAATTGATTTAAATTGTCTTAATTGTTTCAATTTGGACCACGACGCCGCACAATGGACGAACAACGAACAGCGGACAGACTTGAACCCAAAACCCACTATTACGATTATGGGTCTAATTTCCATCATAATGGCGCTTTCTGGCCAAGTGCCATAAACCCGTTTTCGAGCACATGTTAATGCCACAAGCCCAACGAATGAATACGAATACACGAACTGCAAAAGTAAATCATGCAAATGCCAATGGAAATGTAAATGAAAATGAAAATGCATATTTTGAGGCATTTGCTTTGCTGTTAATTGTTGCAAGATTTACACTTGTGTGGGGGGGGCGCCGCATCAACATGCAGGCGGAACAAATGCAACACTAATTGGCAGCCGACTGATTTTCTCTTGTCCAATATTCGGGTTTCCCGATTTCCATTGTCTGCATTTAATATGTAATTTCTCGCTTGCCCCCCCCTCCCAAAAAGTCACGGATGTCCGGCCTCACCGCCACCGCCCCCACCACACACCGATGGATTGCCTTGCACAACATTTCAAGTTCAGAGTCAACGAATTGCACTTGTTGCTGCCACACTTGTTGCTGCCGCTGTTTCTCTCTGCCACTGACTGCCACTACCTCTACCTCTGGCTCTGGCTCTGCTGTGATTCCGTTTTGACAGCTTATTTGTGTCAAAATGTCAAACGGTCAGTCTGCCACGAACCATCATTGACCTTGACTGCTGACGAGAGATGGATGCGAGCACGAATGGGATTATGCATATGAGTGTATTCAAATGGATAGTGCTGGCACTGGCACATCTTCAAGCGTTTTTGTTTTGCCTTCAAAAGCAGTAGCAGCGGCAGCGTCAGCAGCTTCTTTGATTCAGCGATGGACAATGCCAACAGATTTATGGGAAGCACGTTCCAGAGGGTATTGTAATAGTTGGGGTGAAGATAAAAGCATTTTAGACCTAATAAATATGTAAAGTATCCACAAGTATCCAAGACATTGACAAGTTTTAATGTAAGTTAGTCTTCAGTTGTAACAGTTTACTAGAAAGTTCACATAGCTAATACAAAGAGGGAACGAAAACGAACGAACAGATACTAGACCATACGTTTTGGGAGACACTCAGCTAAGTCTTCGCTCCCAAAGCAAGACAACTTAAGACCAAGAAATTATGATTAATTTCAAATTGTAATATCAAGAAGCTATCAAGAAACGATGGGAACTAATCTGTTATACTTGGGGCTTAACAGCCCCAAGTTCTTTAAGCCCCTAGCCATGATTGCATGTCTGGTTTGAGCTTTTGTGCACGGAGATGAGGTCTCAACATGTTTTGGCAGTTTTGTTCGTTCTGTTTGCACACTTGCCACAATCCTCACCTCTACCCCTTCCCCTTCGCATTACAATTGCCATGTGTCAAGTGGCGTGGGCGGCATGTGTGGCATGTACATGTGGAAGCATACTCGTATGAATTTATCAGAGTACACATGCCGCAAAGTCGCCTCAACAGGCAACATTCATCTCGGGACGAATTTGGGCTGCTGAACATCCGTTTCAATGGCACTTGGAGGGAAAACCTAGAGGAAAAACTAGTTTAAGCTGCCACTACACGTCCTCAATGTTCCTCAGAAATTCATTTTTTCCACAGCAACGAACGGGCGAATAAGGATAAAGCTGTAAATGTTTCTCATTTTAGAATAAAGTACTCATCTTTGTCTGAGTACTTACTATCCTTCTTTGGCCTTATAACATTTTAAGCAGATACTTTTTAATTTAAACTAAAAAAAAAGTGTACCAGAAAGATGACGAGAGAAAAGAGAGCTCGAAGAGAGCGAAAGTTAGGTATTTGCGATCGTTGCGATAGAAATGTTATATTTAGTAAACAAGGAGCGGAAGCATGTAATTTTTGTGGAGAGGAATCCATAACCATAGCATTTAATAGCAATCATAAAGACAGAAATCGCATAGAAGAGCCTTCTAAAAATACTCGAAAAAATGCGAAATAAATACTTTTTCGCTACAGTTTTTTTTTTTATTTTCATCCTCAAATATGCATATGGATTGACAATTTAAGCTGAAATAATTTTGGATGCAAGAGAAAAGCTCTCGGCAGATAGTCGCTTGAAGAGAGCGAAAGTTGTGAAATTGGAAAAGCTGAAAAAAACGGCAGCAGGCAGGAAAGAAAACCAACAGATTAACTATAGCTCTGCTTTAAATAAGTCAAAGCAAAAGTGCAGAGGAAAACTGCGGCCAAAAGGGGGGAAATGTGAAAAAGTGTGAGTGAATGGATGGATGTGTGGCTTAGTGGGAGTATGAGAGCGAGAGCGAGAGTGGGTGGGGCGGGAGTGGGTAAGTCAAGTGTTTGCCGCTCGACTGCACCGCATGGCGGGATTAACTAAGGCTTCAACTGGAGCTAAAGCTGGCAGTGGAGCACTCGAAAAAGCGGAGTTCCTCTTCATATGCATCCGTAATTACACCGCACACACACATCAGGCACTCTCATATGTATATATGTATGTTGTATCTCTGTGTGGATATTTGTTTGTTTCTTGGGCAACTGCTCAATGCCCTGACCATTCCATTCCATTCTATTTTTGGAGCCAGAGCGCTTCTGCTTGTTACTCGACGTATTTTAGAGCGTCTCGCCGCTTGACGGTCGCTGATGTTCAATGTGGCAAGAGCCAGACAAGGTTAATCGAAATCTAACGTTCTCCTCCGAATAATCAAACAAACGAACAAACAAACAAAAAACAGCAAACAGCAAACAGCCAATGGCTGATTACTGTAATCAATGAGGGAATGCACAGAAGAAGAGCAAAACTCAAGTGTTGTCTCTGGGGCTCAAGGTCAGAGTTCGGCTTAGCATAAATTTACAGCTCTCAGCGTTATCTATTGTCAACAGGAAAGAACCCATTCTAATAAGCAGAGTTCACTTCCCAGAGCTGTGCCAAGAAATATCCACAGACAGTGGACTGTGTGCTCCAATGTTCCATGCCTTTGGGCCATTTACATAATCTCTGACTGCTTCGACCGCCACTCGCCAGTGCTCGCCAGCTGTGATTTATTGGCCAAAAGAGTAGGTAACGCCTCCCACCTACCCCCCACCTCCTGTGGCCTGCACTTAATTATGCTCGTTAAATTTTACAACTTATTCGAGCTGGACAGTGAGGAGTGTGGCGGAGGGAGCTGGACTGCTCGCCTCGCTCATGCTCACCTGCTGCCCTCCTGCTCACTGGTTACCTAATTTATGCGCATTCATTTGATGGCTCACACTTGGCTAAATCACAATTTAATAGTACTCGCAGCACTCGGCTGCTGTGGAGATTCGTTGAATGGCTGGGGAGGGTGGTGGAATTATTTATCAATCAGCACGTGCCGTTGCATAAGAGATATGTAGATGTTCTATAAGCAAAGCCACTCTCCGCGAGAAGAAGAACCTTTCGATGCAATTAACAACTGTAAAAAAGAAAAATTAAACATCCATGCTCGGACAGGTATGACCAGAAAGCTCCTCCCTCCCTCTTCAAAAGACAGCTAACGTGATTTGCTCTCAACAAATTGGAAATTATACCAACAAAGTCTCCCTTTTTGCACTGATTTTAGTTCCAGTTGAATGCTTTCTACGTATACAAGGCCGCGAGCGGCAAAGACCTTAATTAGATAGCCCACGTAGGTACAGGGTAATGCGTCTGCAATTAGCATTAGCCCAGTGCGTTTTTTCACTGCCCTGAATTGCAATTATGACGTGACTTTAGTGGAGCTCAGTGCAGCGGCCAGAGCAGGCATTAATTGCATTAATTTGCGCCAACCCGTCGTAATCTTTGTTGCAAAATGACTCTTTGAGAGTGACTACCAACTAATTAGAGACTTTGCGACAGCGACCACCACAGACGAGGGGCAGCAGCCTCAATGGAATGGATTTGTGGCAGGTAGCATGGGTGCAACGAGCCGTAAACTCTCCAAAAGCAACCATCCCCTGGCCATGGAGGGCCCAAACACTTCACAACCTCTCATTTAATGAAGAGTTAAGGGAAAAACGCGTTAAAAAACTATAACTAGGGTGTGGGGATGCCACTCTAAAAGCGAGAGGAACTCAACTATTGCATCAACATCTCGACTTGTGGCCTCTATGACATGACCTTTTCCACAAGTCAGAGCTACTTAAACTACTCTAGGATTTTGGATGTACACTAAGTAGGCTCTTTGTTCAGGTTTTCCAAGAGGCTGGGGCTCGTCTTCTTGGAGTAGATCACTCAGATATCCAGAGACTGTTTTGTTGGGCAATCGATTGAAAGACAGCCTGAACAGTAAGAAAAAGTATTGTGGCTTTATTTTCATTTTTTCTTCCCTCACTGCTTGAGATTTTGTGCGGTTTATACCCTGCCTGAGAGTATACTGACAGAAAGGCGGAGAACGCGGAATCTCTTCACTGCACTTTTCAGTGAGAAAATTTCCCCAAACATCAGGCTGATTCGAAGTCATTCGCCAAAGGGTATTCAAAGCTTCGGTGGGGCGGGGGGCATCCTCGCTTATTTTCCGCTAAACTTGCGGCTTAAAGATGCAGCTGCAGCCACATTTTGGCCAAGTCATTGTGTTAGGGCCATATTTTCAGCCTTCTGCCTGTTGTTTTCCACTTACGTGGCACACGGCAAATGCAGTTTGAAGTTGCCGCATGCCGCATGTCGGGCGGAGGCGTCGCCCGCCTCCGACACTGGTGTTTTTTTGTGTGGTAGTGTGGCAGCGTAGGGCAGTGTAAATTAGCATCATGCTGTCGTTGGCAAACGTGATTTCGCCATGCGGCTTGAAAACAATGCAGATTCGCGATTTCTGCGGTTGCTGCTCGGCTGCCGCTGCGCTGCTTCATTTATGAAGATTTCTTTTCGGATCTGCTGGGCCCCGCCTTGGGCAATCCGCGTTTGTCGCTCGAGTCTTTTGTCCGGCCATCGGCGATGATGTATTCATGGCAAATCCGTCAAGGCAGACCTGGCACATGGCAACGCGCCAAGAGCGGCATATAAATTCAGACACCAGCACCAGATTCAGATTCGGAGTCCCCTTGCGATTCCCATTCCGATTCCGATTCAAATTCCAATTCTGATCCCAATTCGTCTTCAGCATTTAGTGCCAGGCAATTGACTCATTAAAATATCAAAAGCCACCGCAGGCATTCTGATTGAAGAGCTGAAACTATAAATAAAACCCTCACGTCTCCGAGTCTCCGAGTCTACCAGTCCGCATTGTCTACAATATACTCGTATTTTTATTCGTATTTCCATAACTCAAGTGCTGCGGGCCACTCGAGCACTCAATTGTTTTTGGCCAGCTGCCGGCCATCGATTTCCAGTCAACAGCATTCAGCATCAGCACCTCTGTAGCTTCCATATACATATCTAAATCTATTCTTTGTGCAAATGTATGCAGCATTTGCATTTATTATCATGGTATCATCTGAAATACGATGAAAGGGAAATCGAATCTGTGGCCTCAACAACGACATTGCTCGTGCTCGTATTTTGATTGCTGTACGTACGAGAGATGGATCATTGTTTGTGTGGCAGTCATCGCACTTGTCCCCCCGCCTCCCACCAATCCGACTTGATGATGGAATGCTCCAATTTGATATTCTGTGTCTGTGGCTGCAATCAGCAGACCTTTCATGCTGCCTGCCGGTTGGTGGCAACGGCAACGGAAACCATCTGAGCGTTTGATGTTTGCCAACTGTCATTAATGGTTTTACACTGCAATTCTTCACTGCCTTGCTTCTCCGTTTCTCTCTGACAGACGACAGAGGACAGAAGACAGAAGACGACAAATATAGCTTAAAGTTGTCACTGTGGCCAACAGAACTAGAAAAACTCAACGCTCGTTTGTCGGTTTGACCATGGCACACATGTGCACGGCACGGCCTGGCCTGGCATGTCATCAGCAGCCAACAGCAGCCAGCAGCAGCATATGGTAACACGATCAGCGAATAATCCGACATTACTACGTATTATGAGTATGATTAAGGCTGCAGCTGCCACAGAAATCCATCAAATGAGGCGCCTCATTTGTGGGACCGCTAACCGCAGAGCTGAAGAGAAAACTCCTCAGATATGTTGTGCAAGAAAATGCCAGTTTAAAAAGCGAACTGACCTCAGGGAATTGCCTATACAATATGAAGGGATGATGGGGTAAACAACTCAGAGCTGGGGAAACTTATGCAAGTGCAGGTGGATTATTTCAGACAGTCTAATGGAATATACATAGCTCGTACTTCTACTGGAAGAGGAGGTTCCAGGGATTACTCGTGGGAGTCTGAGCCATGTATTATTTTCTCCATTAACTGATATCCGTGAGTGGCATGAAAACAGATGATTGCCACTCCAACAACTGCAATCCCACTCCAATCTGCAGCCTGCACTTTGGCGCTATTTGGCGATAACGCGGAACATTATGCACGCCGATGAGCTAACACTAGAGTAGAGTCCCAGTCGCAGTACCAGTAGTCCCCTTGCCCACCTCCACCCCCATCCCCCAACCCCCGGGGATGATGAAGCTGTCGGCGCTGTGTCTGGTTTAAGTCCAACAACACTCATCGATCTATCATGGACATAACGACCCCACCGACCATCCAGTCCCAGCGCCCAGACTTTCTGTGCGAAACTCTGGGAGAGAGTGCGAAATCCGTTGGCTATTCACTGGGATGGTGGGATGGGACCAGCATTTGTTGGCATTTGGAAATGTTGCCTCATAAATTATTATTAGACGAGACCCGGCACTCCCCCCGGGACTCTGGCCATCTGCCTTGCACTACGCTGGAAAATTATGCAATTGCGAAAACCCTTTTCGACTAATTAATGCATAGTCATGAGTCGGGCAAAAACACTTTTTCATCCATCCAAAAGGCAACAAAATCAAATGGATTCTGTGCCAACAGGAAACCAGTTTCAGTCTCAGTCCCAGGCCCACCCTCAGCTCCAGCTCCAGTTCCAGCTTTGGTAGTGCCGAGCGGATGCATTCGAGTCGCTAATAGTAAAAAGTCATAAACATAAAATTGTGTAAGCTGGTGGACGGAACGTACATGAATGATAATTGAATTCGTTTGCTTACTTTACTCCCATTTCTGTTGCAGCCAGGGCTGGGACTCTGAGAGGCAGCCACAGCCACAGCTACAGCCATGCCCATCTGCAAGAGTTCGGGGGCGACGGCTAGCAAGAAGGCCCCCACAGACATATCCGCCGACCATGTGACGGAGGCGGCCCAGGTGAAGCGCACCCGGGAGCAGGCATACTTCAACTCCTACGACTTTGATGCAATCGAGGTGCTGCCCTACGACGAGGACGATGGCGAGACGGCTGGCAGGAGTAGGAGCAGAAGCAGCAGCAGCAGCGGCCGCTACTCGGTGCCACATGATCCCCTTGGAGCAACCAAGTTTGCCTATCTGCACCGCCTGGGGGCATTCTTTGGACGGCCCGGCGCTGCAGCGACAGTCGCAGGAGCAGCTGGAGCAGTAGCCGAGGGAACGACTGCAGCTTCTGGCGGAGTTGCCGCCGGATTAGTGGCATCCGCTAGCAACGAGAATTTTCTCCTGCCGCGCGCCATGCTCAAGTACCAGAGGTGAGTACTGGGGAAAAGAAAATATTAGCTGCAAAAGACAAGAATAAATACTGGAGTAATAGGATTATGTACACGCAAAGAAAACTGTCTGGTTTCCCAGCCTGAAACCACCAAACAAAGAAATATTTTAGCCGCTTATAATTACTCACGGCAGCATCCGTTCTTTCGCCTCTTTATATCTCCTTTTTCATTTTGATCTTTCAAGAACTTCTCTAGAACTGCTCAAGTTTCATAATTTTTCCTTTTTTGAATTGGTTCTCCTCAAGAACAGCTCAGTCCATAATTTATCTCTGTGTATGCTCAATTAGCCCCAAATATGCTGCATAATGCAGCGACCTTCAGCATTCCGACAACAACCTTGTGAGGAGGGACGGAGATGCCCAGAGAAAAGCCAAGACCCGTCAAGAGCGTATCCCAAATCGTATTTGTTGTGCATGCAACAGCTCGGACTTCAAGCAACACTTCACTGAAGTGCAATGAAGCTGCAACAGCAGCACAAGCAGCAGCCACAGATATTTTGTAATGATGTTTTTCCACGGCAATTAGCAGGGCATTAAGGCGGCGATTACAATCAGCGGCAGAGTGTGGTCCTAAATGGGGATTATGATTGCCAGAGATGGTTCTCGGACAAATGAGGCAACCAGCAGTTGCCGCAGAGGCAGGCAGCAGCGGCAGCACCAGCAGCAGCTATGTAAATTATGTCTGAAGTTCAAGTGGTTGCTGCTGCTGCTGCTG
This sequence comes from Drosophila obscura, assembly GCF_018151105.1. Lineage (NCBI taxonomy): Eukaryota > Metazoa > Arthropoda > Insecta > Diptera > Drosophilidae > Drosophila > Drosophila obscura. The sequence goes on along the minus strand of NW_024542774.1, from coordinate 5,776,166 downwards.
CAACTGCAGCAGCATCGAGCAATGCGGTTTTTGGCGCCTGTTGTCAGCCTTCACCTCTTTTCTCTCTCTGCAGCAGTATGCATGTGGTTTTTGTTGTTTTTGGAGGAGCTGCCACTTGTTGGCGGTCAGCCGCATCAGCAGCAGTATCGCCACAGCGTGGGCAACAACTGCAGACAGCTGCAACAATTACGTTTATTAATTGAAACTAAAGAAGCCACCGGCTCAAGATCTTCGATTCGCTGAAGGTCAGCGCTTGAAGCCAGTTTGGGTTTGAAATATCTCTCAAAAATATACAATAAATACTTGAGCTTATATGTACAGTCATACCCACAATATATAGAAATCTGTGCAGGCATCGATGTCTAGAGTCGTGCCGCGCACTGACAGCAATTTCCATTAATTGGCAGATATTCGCATTTGCAACTGGTTGGCTTGTGGCCATTTCGGTCAGTGGCTGTCTCAGAATATGGTAATCATGATAAGATGCTCGTAGTCCAGCAAGTCAAGAAAAGAGCCAAGCAAATGCCAAGAGTGTTTCCACCAAGTTCAATGCAATTATATGCTGGCCGATATGCTTCGGGGTTTAACCCAAATTCGTCACTCTCTGAGCCCTTTCCCAATCCAAAATTCGAGCCGAGAAGCCAATTGACAGGCAGGCCACGTTGGTGGTGCTATAACTATTTTGATCAACAACTCACGTAGTATGAAGGCAGGCCACAGGCCTAGGGAGAGGCACGGCACGAGTTTCGCACAGTAGCTCCTCCAATCTGACCTTCTCCAAATGCGATTCCATTGTCCGATCGGCCATCATCGCTGCAGTTAGATCATAGTTAGCCATCAATTGTGGCTACACTGATCGTCGCTAATTTGTATTCAATATTTGAGCCGCAGACCGTCTAGGCCATAATTATATCTGTAGTTTATGGCCCTAACACCAGCACCAGCACCAACACCAGCACTAGCTATGCCAAGGTCAGCGTTTAGCCAATCCATCCAATTCAATCCAACCATTCATCCATCCACTCGCATAGCAAACATCCATCTCAACCAATCAGCGATTAAATTGCTTTGATTGATGTGCAATTGATAACCAGATATATATATGCGATATACTCGTGTAAGAAGTTGTTGGATGGATTGGTGGGTAGATTCGGGCACTGCATTAAAGCCAGGTCGGGCCCCAAACTTGAGGCAAGTGTAATTTGTCTTGGCAACAAGTCAACAACAATTAGCGGCCACACAAAATTATTTACTAACGGCTGCTCCGTATGTCTGTCTGTCTGTCTGTCTGTCTGTCCGTCCAGTGGGTTCCGTGCATGCAAACGAGGCTGAACATTTTAATTAACACAGTTCGAACAAACAAAATAAACATATACTACCCGTAGTATCCAAAGATTGCAAAATATTTCATGCTCTTGCCGGGCCCGATTCGATGGAACCCAAGTTAAGGCTAACCTTGCGCCTGCCTGCCGCCTTCTGCTGCTGCTGCTGCTGCTGTTGCCTGCAAATTTGCAACGCATCGGTTAACATGCAACCAAATATCAGACGAATGTATAAAGAAAACCCAAAAAAGAGCAACTGACCGACGAAACCTATCAGTGTTTTGGGTGCGTAACGCACCGAGACCAAAACCATTCAAGAACAAACACCAATAACCAGCAGCGGCACGGCAACACGGCCAAAACCAAAAACCGTTATTACGCAACGCTTGAGCATGGCCAAAAGCCAGCCACTGACCTAGTGCCGATCGCACAATGTATGTGTGTATGTGTGCAGAACCGATACTGGGGGCTTGTTAGCGATCGTAAGTGAGTTATTAAAGCATTGCCACTGGCGCCAGGCCACCATTCGAGCATATGCAAATGCCCCAAGAAAAAATGCAAATGCAGTGCGATCAGTATCAGGAATAAACTATATAGAGTACAGAGCTATTAAATCTATTAACATTTAAAGGTCTTTCAAGACTAGAATTGATCCAAGGAAGATGATGTTAAGCTCTCAGTGAATTAGTTTTTCTACGCATTTCATATCTCTGCAATGTGTCTGTTTTCCATCTGTATATGTATACAGACCCAACCAAATAAGTTCCTTTCCAGTCGCGCCATTCAGTTCGAGTTTCCGCTTATTCTCGCTGCATTTTTCTCTGTTTTTCCACTACTCCTGTCGCGGTTCCACCACGTCATCAGCCGCATTTCGTGGTGCACCGAAAAGTTTGTTCAAAAACTTAGACACACACTCACACAGACATATATGTTTCAGAAGAAACTCTTGAACAATCCGAGAAGTAGTTCGAAGCAGTAAGTTTACAGTTAGGCAGAAAAAAAAGAGCGAACGCGAATGCGAATGCGATTTGCAACAGTAACTGAAGCCGAAATCCTGTTTAGAACGAGTTTATTTGAATTGAAATCGAATTAGTATGTGGAATTTCTAAATTTAATGGCAAATGTTTGTTTTTCGGTGCTGTGTGTCGCGCTGCTGTTGCTGGGTAGAGCGGGTAGAACTTGCAGCGACTGCCTGCGATATCTCCCGAGTTTTCGGTAGATCTCTGGCCAATGAAACTCTAGGGGTTCCTTGGTCCTTTCTAGAGATTTTCCAGAAACATTTCAAAATATAGTCTGACTGTATCAAGTCGAAACTGTCAATATGGGATCTCTAGGATATCTTATCTTATAGGATATACACGCTCTGATTCTCTTTAAATTTAACCCAGTATATGTGGATTTTCATCAGTTACTTCTTATCGGGCTTAAACAAACTCTTCGCTGATTATTCTAGGGTATTTTTATGGTAGATTTTCGTTCTCTTCCCTCTTGCGATCTGCCACTCGTCATTTGCATGGCCCCAAAACCAAAAGCGACAGCTGAAAAACTGCCAGAAAATGGAAAACTTAGGCAGAGCCACTAACCTAGTTAACCAGTTTTCGCTTTCTGTTTGGCAGCTTTGACAAAACGTAAACAAAACTCCAATTGCGAAAAACCAACAGCGAGCGAAACCACTTTCCAACGCGAGTTTTCCCTTTCATTGAAGCATTTTTACTGATTTTGTTTTCCTGTCTCTCTCTCTCTCTCTCTGTCACTCTTTGCAGTGCGGCGACAACTTCAATGCCATTGACGACGCTCTCGAAGAATGGGATTGGGAATGGGAGTGGGAATGGGAATGGCAGCGGAATGGCCCATGGAATGGGAAAAGGAATCGGCCACGACAAGTCCCATGACATGGCAGTGTCCGCGGCGGGAGTGGAGCGTAGCAAGAAGTGCTCGATTGCCTCCAATGTCAGCAGCACGCATTCCACGGCCTCTGGACTCCCAGCCTCTGCAGCAGCAGCTGCAGCGGGGGCAACATCAGCGACATCTGCAAAATCCACAGCAGCCAAAGCACCAGCCACAGCTGTTGGGAGTGGAGTCGGAGCCGGAGGAGGAGGAGGCGGCGGTGGCTCACATTATTCGACGGACAAAAGCGGCTCATCCGGTTATTACAGCTCCAATGTGTGCTCCACTTACTCGCTGGACGAGCACATCTATTGCGAACCGGTCATAGACATCCTAGACGCCGCCGGAGAGGAGCAGGAGAAGATCAAGTCTGTGGCCGCCAGGCAGCGGCTGCGGCCGCAGCTCCAGCTGCCGAGGAAAGTGGCCGCCAAAGAAACAGCAGCAGCCCCATTGTCACTGCCACTGCCACCAGTTGCTGCTGCTGCCACTGCAGCATTGGATAAGCTGTCCACAGTGGAGAGTCAGCGCTTGGACATGCAAGATGCAGCCACCGGAGCTGCCATCGAAGAGTTTCATTCAGGCAACGGAGTCAACGACCTGGAGGCGACGGAGGAGGAGGGACACACGCTGGAGCATATGCTGCCGCAGTATAGCGATAAGTTGCGTATCCTGGAGACGAGCATCGAGAACCTGGATCGCCACCTGAAGACCTTTCCCCGCCTGTTCGCCCAGGAGCAGATTGTGTCCTTCATGCAGGCGACCGATGCCCCACCCCTGGCTCTGCCACCACTCCCAATGGACATTAGCGAAAAGCTGAGGGTCTACAACCAGCTGCCGACCATCATGGAGCAGCAGCAGCAGCAACTGGTGGACGACTCTCTGCTGGACATCGATCTGGATGCCTTTCTGCTCGATCCGAAGCCCCAGTCGCAGTCCCAATCCCAATCCAAGGCCAAGACCAAGTCGGGTAGGGGAATCGACAATCCGAGCTTCCTCAGCGACGAGCAGCTGGAGGAGAACAACTACAAGTGTGCCAAATACATCAACTCCTGCCCGGAGGACGCGTACCGCGTGGAGAGCGAGGCAGCGGCTGGCCACGCCCCCGCCATCGAGGAGCGGTTTGTGAAGCGCTACGAGGATCAGCTCCATTTCCAGAGCACCCGTGAACTCCTCGAAGACGTTCGCGACAAGATACGCCTCCTGTCCCGGGCCACGCCCTCGCCCACGGCCACGCCTGCACCCACCCGCACACCCCCGCCGGACATACCCAAGGAGCTGGAGGGCATGATCCACACGCTGAAGCAGGAGCTGGAGTCCTACCTGCAGCGCATGAACCAGCACAGCGAGCAGGATCTGCGCCAGCTGTGCAGCGGCCTGGGCCGGCAGCAGCACGTCGTCCGCCTACAGAACGCCCTGGAGCGGAGGCGCAGCTGCGCGGACCTGCTGCACCTGAACACCTACGAGGCCGTGCACGACGGGGTCCTGCTCTCGACCAGCGGCCGGCCGCTCAGCGTCCGCGAGCAGATCATGACCATCCGCTGTGCCAGCGACCCCAACTTCAAAATGAAGCGAAAGTCCATCACCGAGATCTTCCCCGCAGCCGAGTGCTACATCGAGACCGCATCCCTCTCTCGCAGTGCCACGCCCACGCCCGCCTCGACGCCGCAGCTGGAGCTGGAGGCCCTGCATCCCCCGTCGCTGCCAGGCACCATGGTGGTTACCCAGATGCAGCGCAATCTGACCTTCCATAAGCCCATCCTATCCGGAGCCGGCTCCAGCAGAGGTGCCAGTCAGGAGGAGGCCCTGGGAGGTGGCTCTGGCGCCGGCAAGGGCGAGCGGGACAGTTTCGCCGAGTGGCACCGCAAGAAGCCGAGCATCTGGGAGATGTACTATGGCACCAACCGCCTGCATCAGTCGCTGCTCGGCAAACAGCGGAGCGGCAGCGAACTAGTCATCAGCAGTCCCCAGCCCACGCTGTCCTACGTGAGTATCTCACTCCATCCAAGAATTTCCCACGAATATTTTAGTGGGAGTCCACTAACTAATGCTTAAAGAGTAGAGAGAGAGATCTAATCAGCGATCTAATCAAAGTTCCACGAATATTTCATAGCAAATTTCATTCAAAAGAAACAAAAACACTTTGAACTGAAGGTTGCAGCAATTAAGTACAGATCTAACAGCTACATCTGCAGTTGCCCCAATCAATATTTATTTGATCATGAGATCTCATTACAATTCCACGAAAAATGCACTCCACTCCGAATCGTGTGAAATAATTAATAAGAATTTAATTTGAATTTTATTGAAATGGAATTTGTTTCCAACTTCGGTTCACTGAATAATTCATAAGGAGACGGAATACTTCTGATATACTTCTTTCTATAGCAAATGTTTGGGTATCTCTCTCTATGCCTTTCGCTGAATGAGTTTTGTTTCCATTTCTTCATCATGCAGACACGTATATATATCATTAGAGTCGACTTGGGTCAAGTGCGTTTCGAAATAATAGGCAAATGTAGATCACCCGACCGACGCCCCGACCGACTGGATTGCAGAGATAATTATGAGCTGGTCGGCCAACAGGGCGTATGATTAATGCCCTAACTAATTGCAGCCAAGCGGAGCTGCAACGCAAGGTCGGCCAGCCCCATGAAAATTGGACAAACTATCACAATAATTCATAGCCGATCGACCAGCGATTTGCATGAGCCAAGATGCGTTGCTCATTAAGCCCCCAATTCCTATACCGATTCCGATTCCAATTCTGAGCCAAGTGCAATTCAGCTGGGAGCCCCGGCTGCCGCCGTTCGTGCAAACAGTTGTTCAACCTCATCCTTGGCCGCGATCCGAGCCATTTTGGTAGTGCTTCGTGAGCGTCTCGAGCTCTCAACACCCCCGCACTAGCCGGTGGCAGTGCCAGGCAACAAGAACATCAAGCAAGCGGCCCCCGGCGGATGTCGCAGCATTGACGCCACTCGCATACTCATCACCAGCACAGGCAGTCACTGGGGGCTTTATTATGCGGCAGGCGACATGCGCGATAAGATCACCATAGTCGGGTGCCCCCTTCCATATGGCAATATGATTAATTGTGTTGCGTGCCACGGAGGCTACTGTTCCACAGAGCGAGTGGAGGGGGGGGGTGGGGGGGGGGGTTCTGGCTGTTCTGATAGCTCCATAATTACATCTAATGTTGGATGCACCACTCGAAGCTAAGCTGTTGCCTTGCTTCTGATTCTATGGCTCTTCAGTTAATGCCCGATTAAGTCGTAAATCTCGATGATGCTCAGTCAAAGCTGAATGAAAATTGAAAGCAAAGATCTAGCTTTGTTTAATGCCAAGTCTTGTACACTGTAAATAAAAAAGCGATCCCAATAGGTTCCTTCACTTAGCCATAATATTCATGCAGGCTTAGGGAAAAATCGAGAGAAGAAACTAAAGTTTCTTATAGTCAAGTCAATACACAGACCTCGAAAATACCGCTACCAATTTTGGTTTCCGTTCTACGGCCAAGTGAATGATGCAATATCCGTAGCCGTGAATCGAATGAATCTCTGGCCAGTTCAGCTTTTGTGCGCCATTCAAACGCACTCGAAACGCGAAATGCGCGACGCGAATCCAAATGAGTTTTCACTTTCAATAGCTTGGCCGCTCGGGGCAGGGCTGGGGGGCGAATCGATCACTCAACTAGGGTTTATTCACCTTAACAGCGTTTTTGCATTCACTGATCGATCCGATCTATAATGTGAGTGCAGGCAGCGCACGGCCGATTTGAACTTGGAGCCATATTACTCGTATTATTGGGCCATAGTGCGAATCAAACAGTTAAGCGACTCGACCACTGTACCAGTTAACCTTTAAATTCCGTTAAGCGGCCGCATCTTGCCAACTGACTGGCCACTTAATTGGCCATCGATTGTGTCCGCGATAACCAGAAAAAGGCATGCAACAAGTTGCAAGAGGCAGCGGCCGCGGCCGCGGCAGCAGCCACGTATCGCATCATCATAGCCAGGCCCAAACTTGAAACCGGTGCCAGTCGCACAGTTGCCCTACAACTCCGGTGACCTTTAAGGACGTTTGCTTGACTTAATGGAGCAGGGAAGGAAGATGCCGAAACGAGCTTTTCGCAAACAGAAGCAGCTGCCCCTCCACTTGCGGACACTCTCTCCCTGCCTCCCTGGGGTGGCAGCTCGAAACTCGTCCCACGGCAAATGGCCGGCAGCGAAAACGAAAACAAGTTTACAGCCATGAATGCCAAAATGAAAATGAAACTGCAAAGCGAAAAACGAAAACCGAAAACAAACCAGAGCAAAATGTAAGGCGACTGCGTCCCAAAGTGGACGCTGCACGCGTTTATGCGAGCATAGAAGTGCCTGCCACAAAGTGTTGCAATCGCCATCGGCATCGCATTTGCTGCTGCTGCTGTTGCTGCTGCTGTTGCTGCACAGCCCCTGGCCGGTGGGCGGCAGGCTGTCCCAAACTGGGTTATGGCAATTTCCATTTGTTGCAGGCTGCGAACGCAGCCTGTCGCTGGTCTCAAGAGCAGGCCAAAACGTTTGGTCATGGATTTTGTCAACCTTCTTTGGCCGGGTGCGACGCCTTGCTCCGATTGCCATTTGCATTTGTCCACGGGCAGCCTTTTGGCCAGAAATTCGAGCTGACTTTTTCATTGGCAGCCACGGGGTGCCGATGCTTATATAAACGTAAGTGGGGGCTATCATGGCCCCGGCAGGGCATTACTTCCACGGAAGCTGAAGCTGTAGCTGTGGCAGCTCCAATTATGTGATCAAATTTCCTCCCATTACTCATACGCCGTGTTCAACCATTGAGAAAAGGCAGACATTAGTCGAAGTGACTGCCACAAATGTCTGAGATAATTAGGCAGCCACTGGAATTTTGCAATTCTGCCACGCCCCAAACAATAGTTACAGCAGCAACAGCAGCCGCAGCCACAGCCCCTGTGGAGTGACTCAACTGGCGGACAACTATCTACCAGGCATCCACTATCCACTGCAACGCTTTTCCAATGCACTCCAAAGCAGAATGGCAGAAGAAAATTCATTTGCAATTGCATAAATGTTCCGCTCATGCTCTGCATAAAAACAAATTGAATTAAATCCCGTCTCGTGGACGTATTGCCACACTTAAGCCGAGTTAGCGTAGATCTGCTAAGTGGGGGAAACAAAACAAAACCCGTACAGAAATACCCACTATGGAGACATTCACCTGGGGATGGATCTCCGATTCGATCAGATCAGTTCAGTTCGGTTCGCTGCTAGCAGCATAAAGCGTGGATCAGTGAGACATTGGCTCAAAGATGGTGAGCAGGCTCTGGAAGAGGAAACTCCTTTTTCATGATAGAATGATATACAGTGAATATTATTAATACCCAAACAATAACACTGAAATGCTAAAAAATACAATTGTGATCTGTGGAAATCAAATGGAGTTAGTGATCTATTCTTTCTGGAAAACAATCCCTGTGAATTGGGATTTATAGGGAGAGACAATTCGTGATTCATCTGTTGAGTATTTCTAGTGCAAGATCCCATAAGTATTCTTGGGGAATGCTGGAAAAAGTGACAGAAATATTATTTGTAGTGTCTTTCAGAGTTGATAACACCAGATAGCTAATTATAGCATCGGCATCGAAGATCTCTTCATGGTAGAAACGTGAGAAGTAATATGGATTCCCCCACAATCACCCTCATTGAAAGACAGAGTGCAGGGGCGATCTGTTTGCGGACGTGTCAAAATGCAGTTTTCTCTCGGAGTAATTTGTCAAACCTGATGTACTCTATCTCTATCGCGTCGCGTTGGTAGCACAGCATGAAACTTGGCCAACTTCCAGCCAGAGACAGAGCCACAGAGCCACAGCCAGAGACAGCAAATGGGCGAAATGAGTTGGTCGGGGCAAGACGGGCGTTTTCAATGTCAGTGAAAAACGTGTGCGGCACATTAAACGATGAATTTTCTTTTCGAAATTAGCGCACACCCAAAATCTTGGCCCCAAACATGGGGCGGCCCCAAATTTCAAGGCCGGGCTAAGCGGGAATTTACACCTAGTAGCCATCAGCGTAAGATTTCTCATCGCTTTGCATATGTTAAGCGAATTTTGAGTTTGGCATTTTTTATTTATTTTATTATTTAATTTATTATTTATTGCGTGTGCATCCGCGTGTGTGTGTGTGTGCGTCTGGCATCATTTGCAAATTAGCTTCAACTGTGTTTTGGTATGGGGCGGGTGTAAAAAGCCATCAATTTATTCAATATTCATTCATTCATTCATCCAAATCCAAATCCAACCTTCTCCCCCCACTCTTCTCCTTCTTCATCACTTTTTCTTCTTCGTAACAATTGCACTTCATAAAGCCGTTACACACGAACACGCACACAGAGCAACAGAAAGAGTGAGAGAGAGAGAGAGAGGGAGAGAGATGCAAATGTTGGAATGCGGTAACATCCACCGACACTTCATCAGCGTCTATAATGGTACGGGGATATTATGATTTTGAGCATACATATATGTATTTACAGGGAACGAATTATGTAGGCAATGGCTCTAGTTGCCGTCAGTCCACTGTCTCTCTTGTCTTTTTGATTTTTTAAAATCTTCAATTACCATTCTTTGCAAATCATTAAACCAAACTTCAGCTGCCATGGGAACGATGGAATAGCAAGGGTATTAAATGCTTCGGTCTTCGCAGCATGTCTGCCCCTCTTGTTTACCGATTACGTCTGTGCCTTTTCAAAGTACTTTGCCCGATAAACAGCAGCGGTAACAATACCTGTGTATGTGTGGGGGAGTGTGTGTGTGTGTGTATCAGCAACAAAACGACTTTGAACAGCATCACTAACCTCAGACAAGCATCAAAAGGGAGAGCAAAGAAGCCGGAAGGCAACCAAATTTACCGCAAAGTTGTTTCATTTAAATTTCTCCTTTCCAACCGCCTGCCGTGTGTGTTGTGTGTATGTGTGTGTGTGTGTGTTCGCTCGAAAAAGAAATGATCACCCGAAACCGAAAACAATGCAGTCGTGTAGTGAAGCACAAAAAAACCAGTCGCAATCACAATCAAATGCAAACAACACACAGAAAAAAAAAAGTTTGCAAAGATTTTGCAGGCAAGCTACGGCTCAATTACATACACACACACACACACACAGAGGCAGGCCCTGAGTGTGAATGGTGTTAGTGTCGAAAGCACTTTAAACACACACAAAATTACACTTGAATGCCCTTTTAATGACCGCATTGCGTATGCGCAGCTTTCACTCAGAGGCGGAATATCTTTGGAATTCGATATGCGGCTCAAAACCAAGGTGTAAATGTACTGCTGTATGAATATATTTGGTATGTAAATGCAGGATGCTGCATGAAAACCCATGCCTGCCCATGGAAACTTCTGATGTAACTTTTACAGTACATACAGTGGAAAATCCTCCGGAAGTTTCTTAATGCCAGAAACTCCTACAAGTGACGCACATCTTGCGGGCTTTTATCCTGCTATACACTTCACAGTGGAAGTCGCCATGTGCCGCAGAAAAGGATACCGGATTCTCATTCCCCTCCTCCACCAATTATGATTGCACCTGACTAAGTGAAATTTCCAAAAGTGTTTCGTAACTTTTAACGTGTTTAGCGAGAATCAGCAAAGAGAAACAAAAACGACGCCAGCAACAAAAACTGTTAACGCTGTGTTTCATCAGTGCTTTGCTCTTTTTGTTTTGCTGATACTGAAAAGATTTCAAGGTTGTGTCGCTAAAAGTAAGATGCAAGACGGCGGCAATACAGAGAGGGAGCGAGAAAATGGAGATGCGAAGAAAACAAAAACCTCAGTGGGTCAGAGTTTTGTGCGTTGAAGCCCTTTTTGTTGTACGACTACTCTATGTGTTGGCTTGGGGGGACCACGCCTTGTTCCACTGCAAATATTTGCGAGCGGAGATGCTTATGCCATGATTTATGGCTAAGCGTTTTGCGGCCATACTTATCCAATGACCTGAAAAATCACAAAAATAAATCAGATGAGCCCCCATTCCAATTTACATACGCACATATGTACATACATACATAAGTGTAGGATCCAATGCAGTCAACGAATATGATCATGATCAATGTCAAAACAATCATTCAGGGCCCGATGATGGTGATGGTCGACGATTTACATAAATATACATATACCAAAACCCGAAACGTTCATAACGTCAAAAATTAATGATCTTAATTACAAGCAAAACTAATTTTTTACATAATTAAATGAGAAAAAAAAAGCAGAGGATGCGAGGAATGCGGAAAAGGCAACGGGAACGTCAAAGGGCAGAGAGTGCCACGGCCAGATCTACTTTAATATAACTCTACCAAATCATCACCAAAAACATATTTCTTTTGTATTTACAGCCATCCTCACGACCCGAATCGGACTTTACGCTCGATCTGCCGCGCGCTGAGCAACTGCGATTGAAAATGGAAAAGGAGAAGAAATTCCGCCAAAGATGTCGCTTCATCACCACATTTTTAAGTCTGGTCTTCTTTTTTTTGACCGTTATGGTAGTCAGCTTGGTGTTGACCCGCGGCAAACGCATGTTCGGTAGCATGATCTAAAGATGATGTACATATGTATATTGTAAACGAACTAATTACAGTGCCAACAAAAAACAAAAACAAATGTAACAAATGTTAGCGAAACTCAAATTTAATGTTAGTAATAAGCTTCCTTCCTCGTCTGGCCAGGACAGCCGCAGTATTGTTAATAAATTATTTATGTGATCTTAGTTGTTTAAGCCGCGAGTGCATTTCTTTCTGTAAGTAAACAGAGCTGTCAACTGCGTGTATGTGTTAATGTACTATCCCAACCTAGCGTTTGTCAAATTTACCATTAAGCTTATAGAATTCGTTAAAGTTTTAAGTCTAATTCTACGTCCACAAGTCTTATGAGAGCATCGAGAATAAACAGAATACCACAACCGATCTTTGTGCAGTACATTTAATATAACATTTATTGTGAAAGCATCCGTAGACCGAGATTGGCATGCCTTCAACAATATATTCTTACAGACATATTCATATATCGTTAAAGTTATCACAAATGGTTTTGTTTTCTTTTGATTCGTTAAACGGGAACCAACTGTGGGAGAAAGTAACACAGAACTCAGTTACCAAGTAGGGAATCAGGCAATTCGCATAGTTAGATAGCGGTTAAGACGTAATTCTACAAGGATTAGATAGTTACGGAGACCAGCTAACCAGGCAAGTTGCTGAGAAGTGTTGAGAATGGTGTGGCGACCAAATATCTCTTTGGCGTGCTGTTGTGTTAGCTGTTTCATAATATGCGTATATTCTGGCGATTGACCTCGAACACGGTGTGGTCCTCCTCGTCGCTGTTGACGTCCTCGATGGCCATGGGCAGCGGTGTTAGCTCCTGATTGGCCCTGTCGCCTTGCACCCCATATTTGCGCTCTGCCCGTGTTAATCGCATTCTATATAGGGAAGATTTGAGTTCAGTTTAATACTATCATATGCGCTGATAAGCCCTCTTTTCTCACAGTCTCACTACTTACCGATAGACACGCAAGACAAGCAGCAAAATGGCGGAACTTGTTATTGCCACCAGAACGTAGACGACGGCTTGTCCCGGAAAGTCCACTTCATTGCCCATGCTAGAGTGCTCGATGCGAACATCCTCTACAGGCAGACTGGAGGGTGGCGATGCTGACTCCTGGGCTTGTTCCTTTAACGCTAGCGCAGGCTTTTCAGCAATGACGACATCGCTATCCTTTCGATTGGGCACTGCATCTATGGATAAAGCCTTCTTAACGGTTTTACGATCATCCGACTTTACCGCTTCCTGGATTGCAGCCGGTGCACTAAGCTCTGATATTTCAATGGCCTTTGTGCCATTCGTGGATGCTGCCGACACTGCTGCGTCACTCTGCTGTTGCTCCAACGCCAGCACAAACAGCCAGATGGCTGTGACCGCGATGGAAGATCCACGGAAGTACATTTGTTCTTATTTTACTTATTATATCCAATATACAAGCAACTATGACGTTTTAAAATTTCTGATGTTTTGATTTGCTTTGCTGTAACTTGTCAGTGCTACCAGACACACACAAAAAAAAATACCTCCCGATCTGGCAGCTCAAGGTATATTAATGGTAGGTATATATAGGTTTATCAAAGCAATTTTAAAATTACCGCCAAACTCAATTCAGCGCACAAAAAATACCAGAATTGTTCGGTTCTTTGAACCTATTTATGTATACAATTCAATAAAAAGGACTTCGGAAGACTAGCCAATCTTATAGAAAAATTATGTATCTATCGGATAAAATTATTTGTTTAGGCTGAGGGGCCAACTAGCTAGTAAACTAACGGATACAAACGGATACAACGTATGTCGTGCCGTCATGTATTTACGGCTTATTTTGATATTGGCATGGTATATTTGGGTATATTTCTGTGGGTCAGGCGGTATATTTTATTGATAAATCTTGTGGGTCTGTCTGTCCTTCAGAAACTAGAGCTGTCAAACGTTGAGCAATCGATAGTTTTGAATCTTTTGAAAAAACAAATAATTATTTAAAAAAAACCATTGAAACCTTTTAGGATCTTGTCCATTGTAAAAATTACAAATGTTTACAAATTTGTCTTCGTATTTTATAGCAGCCAATCCAAACATATCAAAAGCGCAACGACTGTAGCTCGATACTAACATGATAGTCTCAAAACCATTGATGTAGAGGCTATCGATACTATCGATAGTGCCCTCTTTGGTTTGACACCTCTAGTAGTTCAGGAAACAAAAAAAAAACTTGCTTTTTAGCTGAAATCCGTATATTTGGAATATTAAGTGTACAAATAATTTAGTTTTACTTAGAATTACTTGATATCTGGCGACAGGTAAATATGTCCACCAATTGGTGCTTTTGGGGTCTAGCGCAAACCGTATTGTGAAATGCGAAAATGGCGAACAAGTGAAAAAGTGTGTGCTCTAAGGGAAATCACGACGTCACAAAAAGAAAACGAAAAACGGGCAATGCCCGAGTCTTTCTACTCAAAATTACAGTTACTATTAGGTTCTACAAGACTTGTTGGTGGTTTCAGTGCTTGTTTTTTTTGTTTTTTGGGTGCATTGTTCGTTAAATGCCAATATTGGTTATGTGCATTGGTTTGCTTTGTATCAGTGTGTGTGAGGTGGTCATGTACTTACATATATGTGTGCGAGTGTTTTTAACCAGGAAGTTTACTGAATTTTAAGACGCGTGAACGTGAACGCTACCCTATTGCAATAGGCAGAGTCGTGTTCGCCGCCCACTTGTTTATCCGATAGTAGATACTCTACCGCGACGTGACTCAAGGTCGGCCGTGTATGCTTTTCAGGGAATGCTTTTCTTTGTGTCGGATTACACCTTGAGCATAATGTATGCGGGGGCAACACATGCACAAACGCACGCACGCACAAATACACTTGAACGTACATACACGCCAAGTCTCTCTTTTGGCTACATTTTTTTGTGGCTTTATGAATGTGACATTGGATCAAAACGGTCGACCTTCGGTTTGATTTATTTACGTGGCTTGCATGGTGGAGCGAGGTCTACTACAGTACATGTTCGTTTTGTTTCCTTTCAGATCAAATTTCTTGAATCTCTAAATTACGATCACCCAATTTGTCAAAATTCCGACCAAAGCACCGAGGACGAGAGCCGCCAAACGACGCCATCAGGATAGCAATCCCTCGCCCCCGCTGTTGTCGTTGTCGTCGTCCGCGTCCTCTACAACAACAGCAGCCAGAGAAAATCCTCCAAAGCCGCAAGAGCAACAGCGGCAGTCTCCACAAAAAGAGCACTTGCCACCTGCCACAGCAATGAATCGTTCGGGCGCACAGACCACACAGAAGCCAGTCAATCTGGATGACATCTGGAGTGAGCTGGTCGAAGGCATACGCCAGGTCTTTGAGCAGGAAAAGTCGCTGACCCGCATCCAGTACATGCGCTTTTACACACACGTCTATGACTACTGCACCAGTGTGAACGCAGCTCCAAGCGGCCGCAGCAATGGAAAGACTGGCGGAGCCCAGCTGGTGGGCAAAAAGCTCTACGATCGGCTGGAGCAGTTCCTCAAGACCTATCTGAGCGAGCTGCTGACCAAGTTCAGGGCAATTAGCGGCGAGGAAGTGCTTCTGTCGCGCTACACCAAGCAGTGGAACTCGTATCAGTTCTCCAGTGTTGTATTGGATGGCATCTGCAACTACTTGAACCGCAACTGGGTGAAGCGCGAGTGCGAGGAGGGCCAGAAGGGTATCTACAAGATCTACCGTCTGGCTCTGGTCGCCTGGAAGGGACACCTGTTTCTGGTGCTGAACGAGCCCGTCACCAAGGCCGTCCTCAAGTCCATTGAAGAGGAGCGCCAGGGCAAGCTGATCAACCGTTCGCTGGTGCGCGATGTGATCGAGTCCTATGTGGAATTAAGCTTTAATGAGGACGACTCCGACTCGGATCAACAGAAGCTCTCCGTCTACAAGGATAACTTTGAGAGCAAATTCATAGCCGACACAGCCGCTTTCTACGAGAAAGAGTCGGATGCGTTCCTATCAACCAACACGGTGACTGAATATCTCAAGCACGTTGAGAATCGCCTGGAGGAGGAGAAACAACGCGTCCGTGGCCAGAACTCGAAGAACGGCCTTTCGTACCTGCACGAGACCACAGCAGAGACTCTTAAGTCAACATGCGAGCAGGTATGACTGCCGCAGTCGTTTTTTCCTTTTGATTGAATTTACTAAATAATATCCCCTTGTGTCACTGTTCTCCCAGGTTCTCATTGAGAAGCATCTTAAAATACTCCACGCCGAGTTCCAAAATCTGTTGAATGCAGATCGAAATGAAGATCTTAAGCGCATGTACTCTTTGGTTGCTCTTTCACCGAAAAACCTGACGGATTTGAAGACTATCCTCGAGCAGCACATACTGCATCAGGGCACCGAAGCCATTGTTAAGTGTTGCACCACCGATGCGGCAAACGATCCCAAGACATATGTCCAAACCATACTAGATGTACATAAAAAATATAATGCCCTCGTGCTGACGGCATTTAACAATGACAACGGATTTGTGGCCGCATTGGACAAGGCATGCGGCAAGTTTATCAATTCGAACGTGGTAACGGCTGCGAACAGCGCCAGCAAATCGCCCGAGCTGCTTGCCAAGTACTGCGATCTTTTGCTTAAGAAATCCTCCAAGAATCCCGAGGATAAGGAGCTCGAAGACAACCTGAACCAGGTGATGGTCGTATTTAAGTACATAGAGGATAAGGACGTCTTCCAGAAATACTATTCTAAAATGCTCGCAAAGCGTTTGGTAAACCACACATCAGCATCCGACGATGCCGAGGCCATGATGATCTCGAAGCTGAAGCAGACCTGTGGCTATGAGTACACGGTCAAGCTTCAGCGCATGTTCCAGGACATTGGCGTATCCAAGGACCTCAACACATATTTCAAGGAGCACCAGCTCACAAATAATGTTTTGTCCGAAATTGATTTCGGCATTGAGGTCCTCTCCTCTGGCTCGTGGCCATTCCAGCTAAACAACAACTTCCTGCTGCCGTCAGAGCTGGAGCGCTCCGTTCGTCAGTTCAACGAGTTCTATGCGGCCCGTCATTCCGGCCGCAAGCTGAACTGGCTGTATCAAATGTGCAAGGGAGAGCTAATCATGAACGTGAATCGGAACAACACGTCGACAGTGTACACCCTGCAAGCCAGTACCTTTCAAATGTCGGTGCTCTTACAGTTCAACGACCAGCTCAGCTTTACAGTCCAACAGCTGCTGGAAAACACACAGACACAGCTGGAAAGCTTGATACAGGTAAACGTATAACTATATAATACTGAGGAATATAACCAACCAAATGCATTTGATGGCTCCACACTCAGGTTCTGCAAATACTGCTCAAGGCAAAGGTTTTGACGTCCAGCGACAATGAGAACTCATTGACAACCGAGTCGTCTGTGGAGCTGTTCCTGGACTACAAGAACAAGAAGCGGCGCATTAACATCAATCAACCGCTGAAGACTGAGCTTAAAGTGGAGCAGGAGACTGTACATAAACACATTGAGGAGGACCGTAAGCTGTTGATACAGGCTGCTATTGTTCGGATTATGAAGATGCGCAAGCGCCTCAATCACACTAATCTAATCTCGGAGGTGATCAATCAGCTGTCGGCGCGCTTCAAGCCCAACGTGCCCGTCATTAAGAAATGCATCGACATTCTGATTGAGAAGGAGTATCTGGAGCGCATGGAGGGACACAAAGACACATATAGTTATCTTGCCTAAGGTTATTTTAAATTTAAAACTGTACGCTGTTTCATCAACGTCAATCATAAAAAAATATATAATTATCGCTGTAGTACCCGCTCCGATCCCTCCCACCCTAATGAACACCCAAATAAACTGCCGCCTAAATAATCGAACTACTAGCGAGATGAAAAATACTCCATCGAATCGACTTGGATGTGCGGCTAGTGTGTCTGATCAACGGGCTTCCTGATGGCGTTTTCCTTTCTTAAACATATCGTTTTGTTTTAATTTACGTTTACGTTACTCATAGTTCGATGTATTCATATTTTCATTCATTAATTATAATACTTCGATGCAAACCAGTGTTTACCTTTGTGCTGAATGCTCGGTGGCTCACGGAGAGGCAACATCAGAGTCCTGCTGCTGCAGCCTCTGGTCCAGGTTCATTCCGCTCGCTATAGCGTACACTGTGAACGCAAACTTGGCCACCTGCAAAAGAACCACAGTTCAGTTATCTTCCCGCAGTCGACGCGCATTTACTCACATTGATGTTGGTGGCCAGATTGATTGTGAATATGTTCATGGCCGAGAACGTTATGGGCTGCTGCAGCTTTTGTAGAAACTGAAGGGCCGTGCTTCGGTAGCGCCTGTCCTGCATCCACCACGCCGAGTGGAACAGGGCATCGGCCAGTTCATTGCAGTCGTCCACAATGGCGTTGCAGTAGAAACAGAGCGGAAAGGTCTGCAGAAGCACAGCCATTACGTAGGTAACGATTCCAAAGCGGGTCGATTGATCAGCGAATAGCACCATGTTTATCATGACGACGCCCAGAATGGAGCCGCAGATGATGAACTGGGCAAATATTGTGCCCGAGATGATGGGTCGAATGGTGTCGCAGAAGCTTAAGGAGAAATGTTACATTGATCCTACTTTAAAACCCCAGAGGAGACTTACTTCAGCATCGTCCTGTGAGCCTTGATGCACTCGACCAGCGATTTGAAGATGCTATCTGGATCAGCACTCCCCTCGTTGTTGGCCTCGCCCAGGCGAACGATGCGTTCCTTCAGCAACAGAATGTGAGTTCGCAAAGCTGCTATGTAGATCACGGGGTACGAGTCCGTGGCTGTAGCCACGAATATGGCGTAGCCCACAGTGAAGTACTCGACAAAACTCTGTATGTACAATTGGCGTCTGTCGAGACGCCAGTCAATGAACGGATAATAGGTGTTATACGGTACGCGGTCGTGGAAAAGTCCATCCATAAGAGTGGAGGTTGCGTAGAGAAAGTAGACAATCCCAAAGATCAGGTACAGTTTGTTGATGGTGGCCACTGCAACGCGGACCTTGCGCTTCTCCTCCGGGGTGACACAGTACACGTCCAACTCATCGAAGCATTTGTTTGCCATTTCCAAGCGTTCCGTAAAGATGGCCAGGGTGAAGAACTTGATCGAAAAGCACCAGGTGTTTAGGCATAGTTGAAGCGACTGCAGCAGCAGATCGGGTGGAAACTGGGAAAAGTGTATCTTGTAGTTAATCGGAAAGCTAAGCGGCAGGTAAAGAATGTTGTAGCTGAAGGAGATCACCCGCCAAATCTTGCGACCAATTCCAAAATCGTTGTAAAAATCTAAGCCAGAAATATGAAGTGTTTTGAGCAAGTAAATATTAGAGTCCCTCGTCCCGATTGGCTCCGACAACGGAGCCGGGTTAACAAATTTGAAGAACATTTTTCAATGTTTTAGCTGTTTCTGGATCACCAAGAGTACCGCGAGCCCTTTATAGCCTGCCAATTGTTGACCATATTGCGTTTCCTCCGTCGCAACTTTTAATTAATGGTTATACAACTACTGCTGGGGCGTTGCCCGAAATATTTTACAAGTATTTGCGCACATATGGAGGATTCCTAAGCTGTCATAATATTATTTAAAGTGTGCGATGCATCACCGACAAGGAGGATAACTATCATCATATTGCTGTCCCCAGGACAAAATATAATTTCAACCGATATACCCAATAAAATAAACATTATTTGATATTTTAAGGGGTATCTTATGAGCGGCTTCTTCGCCTTAGATATGATTTATTATTTATGTATATTTACATTTTTGTTGTATTTTTTTTTTGGGCGTTACGTGCAATAGAATTTAATATATTATTTGCAATTTTGCAAACGATTCTTTCGATGGGAACCAAACTTGGTGACTTGGGAATAATTTAAACAAATAAAATCTGTTACAGATCCCGAATTAAACATTTATAACTTGAGACTTCTTTGGCCGACAACAGACGTTAAAAATATTTACAGACATATACTCAAGCCTCCTACTTCGGTACACACGTTTTTCTCAGCCTATTAATTCATTTGGATTAAAGGCTATATCATATTCTACATATTGTATATGTATATACAAGTTACTTTAAATATGGCGTCACTTAACTAAACATACATTTAATACTACCTAAAATAGGTTTCAGTTATACACAAAGTTATTAACAAGGAGATCCAGTGGGAACAACCGACAGTGTTCAATCCTCGTCCTCAAGTGTGAGGACCTTTGTGTGAAAGCGCATTCTCTTTGTGTTCTTCACCACACCGTTGTTAAGCAAATTGACTCCTGGATTTGGATTGGGCAGATTATTCCACAAGCGCTTAACACCTTTCTCGACAATCGAGTTAAAGTCATACCTCTCTGGTGCGGAAGGCGGTTCAGGTACAAGTTCGCGTGGCAGTTTGCGAAGCTTGACGACCGCCTGCTTGAGGCGCAAGCTGTTGTTGCTGCTTACGCTAGCCTTCTCGTCGCCATCATCTGCTCCATTTGTATCTGCGTTGGTGGCCATGGAACAGCCTCGCTTCTGCGGCGAAGAGCCCTTGGACTTGGCCAAAGACAGACTTAAACATTGAAATAAATTATTATAGCTATCAGGAGTAGAATATCCCAATTTATTACCTTCCTTTCTTGTCGTACACATTGATTGTTGGCGGATTAGCAGGACATAACTTGCCTGGCTCCTCCGGATGATACCCAAAGTCCTTTCCCTCCAACCAGTTATCATAGCGGTCCGGCTGAAAGTGGCGCACAAATGTCTCCATTGAGATTTTAACCATATCGCTACGGCACCTGCAAATGCTTGCGCGCTTGCCATACTCTATCCAGCGCTTTGACGCAAAGTTGGTCGACTCTGCACCATTGAAGCCGTGGTTGAAGCCAGAATGGTAACCAAACGGAAAGGTTATCATAATTTCACCCGCCTCTTGGGTAATCTTGTTGTATGGTATATTATGCTGGCGCAAAACTTTGGGACTTATCATGGTCATCTTGTGACGGAGGTACGCATTGCATTCTTGATAGGTTTCAGGGAATAATTCATTGGCCAGCTTCTCCAAGCGCCTTCCGTAGGCCGGTGGGATGGCGTACCATGTTTTGGGAGCACCAAAATGAAGATAGTTTATGGAATACAGATCCATATCTTCTGTGTGCCAAGCAAAGGAACTCTTCCACATGCCGAAGTAGAGGTAAGCTGTATTCACCCCGTCTATGGTTATGTTATAATCGGTGTTAACCAGGTTCAGTACGGTGTCTAGCCTCCCGATGTTCCACACATCCAGATCGTCGTCGCTAAGCGTGCCCTGGACATCAGCTGCATACAGCGGAGACACATATGTAACATTCTTCCAATATTTCCGCTCTAGATCGTCGTAGTCGGTGTGGCGCGGTGTACTGTGCAGCTCGGAGTTGGCCTTCTCCATGAACTGACGCAGTGTCATCTGCTTGCGCTGTTGCACGTTGAATTGCTGGTACACTCCTTGTGCTCTAAAAACCAAGTCCAGAAAAGTTTTTACTGTATAATATCCATTTACTGAAAAACGCAATTCCTTACCCCTGGACCAACTGAGAAATCGGTGGAGGAATCGTCATGTTGATGTTCTCAATGTCGTACCCCGACTTCCTGGGGACCCACTCTGGCGGTGGCTGCATTAGTTAAGGAGCACGTTGTCAACAAACATATCCACATTCATGTTTTTTTCGATTTACCTGAATTTTTACCAGGCCAGCCCTGTGGGCTCCGCGACTCTCCATATACTCAACGTAGGACGAAAAGTTTTTGAACTCTTCGTAGCTGGGACGAAAGGTCATGATGCGAGGAACTGTATTTAGTTCCCCATCTAGATATGAAGACTGTGCAGACATTTTTAGCCGCGTTAGTTATTAATTATTATTTTTTAGCCGCAAAACACAGAAGTGAATTGGGTGGCAACGCAAGGCAAAACAGCTTGACGTTTGCACTCTGTCAATGATCGGAAATCATATTTCTCGATTTTAATATTCGGTTTGATATTACTGGCTAGCTAGAGCCTTCAACGGTGCCTATTTAATTTTATTTGATAAACTAATACATTTTCTTCAAGATTGGTCAGCTTTAAGTACTCATTATTATTAGATTGTTTAAAAATTGTTGTTTAACAAAAAAGTTTATCAACGAATTACACAAAATAAATGTTTTTTCATGGTAACTTCACAGTTGCTACATACTGTAAAATACTAGAAAATATTGAAAATTCTAGAAAATATAAAAAAAAAGTATATGTATGCAAGGTGTGTGGACCTAAACAGGAAACATATTGAAAAAACGTCCATCTATCGCACTAAGCAATAAATAAAACTCAACTGATTGCAGCAGCCACTACTGCCACTGACACTGCAACGGAGAATGCAACGAAAAGTGTAAAGTCATTAATGGCAGCTCGAAAACTGGTGTGGTCTGGCCACTCTTCGCAAAATGCAACCCGGATGCCCGCGAACCTGCGCGCTTGATTCAAATTTTCCCAACAACTTTACAGTTTATTTGTTTTCATATATTTTTATTCGCATCTGATCTGATCATAAAAAAAACCGTATCTGTCCTTTATGGTACATAATTTCAATCATTTTCAATTCGGATAATATCAAATAAATTTAAGCCACCGTTCAAATAATAATTATGACCACCTGATATATCTTATATCTTAATTCGCGGAATTCAGAGTACCGACAAATCGTGTCGGTGCCATATAACAATTATCCCTTGGGTAAATAACCGGCGAAATTCTGTGAAAAGTGCACAAAACAAGAGATTACACTTTTGCCAACGAAATTAAAAGGGCTTTTAAATGCAACCCAGCAACACTGAAGATGTGAGATAATCCTTCGTCTTAGATAACATTCTGGAAGAGCCGAAACGAATCAGCAGTAGGAACTGACTGCGATAAGGAATCGTGAGCATACAGATTGATCGAATGAATACAAATTTCTTTGTGAAAGTGTGTCAAAAGCAATGGGCATCATAATTCATACAATATGTGATTTGCATTGAGCCTGGAGAAAAGCCGAGAGTTTGTTCCCGTCTAGGTTTATTGTTGTTATTTTATGATTATGGTCGAGATAATCACGAGCAATCTGCGTAAAGTCATTCGCAGGCACTTCGAAACCGGCCCAGCTGTAATCAGGAAAAATGGGTTCCGTTCTTTGTGGTATCAGTATAAAAGCAAAAGGTGCACTCAAACCCAGAAACAGTCGTCGTCGCGTCGCCTATTCGTATTGCGCCCAAGAAGGCCGACCAATTTTAAATCAAGGTGTTATCCCGAGTGTAATTAATATACGACAATCAAATAGATATGGGTTTCGATACCTCTTTGGATATGGCAAAGCGTGAGTAAATCCAAGCAGAGTTTCACTTGTGCGAATAACCGAATATAAAGGAACATGGAGAATAAAAACATATATGTTTGTTGTATTGATCGAAAGATACCATCTGAAGTGTTTCCGTGTGCTCGTATTCAATCGTTGTGGCCGAACTAAGAATTGTTTTTCTCAGGCAACTATTAATAGGTTATTGATACGAGTTTGCCGGTTGAGAACCCGACTGAATTGATGTCGATAATCCCAGTGTTGCAGTGATCGACTCGCTCTTATACCCATAATACATGGTGCTTTTCCAGTCTGTTTTCCAGACCTACCCTATAATCCTATCGTCGTTGCTTTCCTGGATGTCTGATTGTATTTGCAAATCATATCGTGATCGCATATCAGACATTTGCTGGCACATATCATGCCGTATCTTATATGTACATATGTACATATATCTTTATACAAATCAACAGAAGATAATTTCGTTTGGGACAATAAAAATATTTACATTATTCTTAAGGTCACTTCCCATCTGCAGGGTAAACAACTTTTTGGGGAATAAAAGTAAATCTCGAGATCTATTAAGAGCAATTAAGAATTATGACTTGATTCACACTTTTCGGGGCGGCCCCCTCCCTTGACTACTCCCCCCCTGTGCTGGGTCGGCAGCAACTTTTCCATTGAGAACGCGACGGGTTTTGTTTTGTTTTGTTTTTCCTCATTTGCATGCGGTAATGATAATGAAAATAATAAAAGACAAAGCATTCAGTCGGAGTCGTTAATTAATGGCATCAGCACGCACTATCAGAACATTGTTAAACGGTCATAAAACGTAAATTGAATAAAAAAGGTCCTAGAAATAATCAGGCAATTGACAAACAAATCCCACAGTCAATTTATATAATGGGGCAATCGGCTGATTACTTTGCCAGACGACGATCCGCTCCAACATGGTCTACTTAGTGAACGGGAACGGGGAGAGGACACCTCTGCTGCTCCGTGTGGTGCCAAACAATCTCAAGACATTAGCCTGTAAAAAAATTATCATTGCTAATTAACACTAGGGAACATTTTCAGGATTTTAATCAATTCTTTTCTTTTGTTCTACCGATAGCAAGTGGCTTTGGAGCCCGCCACTGGCAAGCGATCCTCCTGTTCGTCGGCATGATGATCAATTACTTTCAGCGCGTCGACATCTCGGCCGCCATCGTACCGATGACCCAATCCACTGCCGGGGCCCCCTCCTACAGCTGGGACATGTCGGATAAGTCCCTGATACTGAGCAGCTTCTTCTGGGGCTATGTCGTCTCCCAGGTGCCATCAGGTCTGTTAGCCAAACGTTTCGGGGCCAAGATAGTTCTGGGCACAGCTACCGCCATCGGCGGAGTCTTGTCGTTCTTCCATCCCATGGCGGCGGCCAATGGCTGGGAGAGTGTCTGCGTATTGCGGGTCCTCACCGGTCTGGTTCAAGGCACTGTCTACCCCTGTGTTCACACCTTGTTGGCCAAATGGGTGCCGCGCACCGAGAGAGGCTTCCTCACCACCGGCATCTATTCGGGCGCCCAGTTCGGGACGGCTGTTATTCTGGTCACGAGTGGATTCATTTTCGAGTCGAGCCTGGGCTGGCCCGGCCTGTTCTACTTGTCTGGTGTCCTAAGCATGGCCTGGGCGCTCCTATTCTTCTGGCAGGCTGCCAACGAGCCAGCCACAGCACGCAAAATCACGAAGACGGAACGAGAGTACATCGAGAGCCTCACAGGCAGCAATAGTAGCAGTCAGGTATGTACCACACACCATTTGATTTTGTTCCAGAGTAAGCAGTAGTCTGATTTCGTTGTCCCCTCCACCCACTCCAGTCCATTCCAGTGCCCTGGACTTCGATCTTTAAATCGCCAGCCTTTTACGGTCTTTTGGCCGCTCATTGCGGCTTCACCTGGGGATTCTACACGCTGCTTACCGAGATGCCCACGTATATGAGCAAGGTTCTGCAGTTAGATGTCAAGTCGAATGCATTCCTCTCCTCCCTGCCGTACTTTGCCATGGGAGTGCTGTGCCTGGTGGTCAGTCCCATATCGGATCTCCTCATAAACCGAGGAACCATTTCAATTACAACTGCTCGCAAGCTCTTCAACTCGATAGGACAGTGGGGACCGATGGCCTGCCTGATTGGACTGGGCTACATGTCCGCCGACGAGAAGACCTGGGCCATTTTACTGCTGACGCTTGCAGTGGGCATCAATGCGGGCTGCTCTTGTGGTTACCTCATTAACCACATTGATTTGTCGCCCAACTTTGCTGGTCCCATGATGGGCGTCACCAATGGAATTGCCGGTGTGACATCCATTGTTGCTCCATTGGTGGTGGGGGCCATTCTAACCGACGAGGAGGATCCGAGCCAATGGCGTTTGGTCTTCTTCATCACCGGAGCAGTTTACTTGGTATGCAACACCTTGTTTGTGATATTCGGCAAGGCCACTGTGCAGTCCTGGAACGAGCCAACGAACATGTCCAGCACGATAGCCCTGCGCAACAACTTTGAAAACGATTCCAGAACCATTGCGCCCACGACGGACAAGGACAATCGCTTCTGATCTGCTATACCTCGACCCTCATCCACAATCTCGTTTATACCACCATGGCTCTATGAGTTACGTTACCCATAATATACATATCTACATAGATCTTCTGTATATATAACTCGGCGCACGAGTGTCCCAAATCAGCGATACATATTTGAAATATGCTTAGGTATAATTAAATAAATTATTTTATGTTTTATTGTAAGCTTAATGTGCCGTCAATTTGTGATAAGCTTAATATAAGTTTATGATGTGTGGCACGTTTCATATGTATTAAGTCTGGGAATATGTTTAAATATTTGAATTGTCTTATCAACGTCTGCCTCTGCTTGCTCCGAGCGTACTAATAAATATTTACAATACTAAATTCTTTGTGCGTCTGACGAGAGTTAAAGGAACCTAGTTACTTTTATGGATCGTTCGTTTGATTATCATTATCCACTGTTTTCAGCATCGTTCAGAACCGTCTCGATATTGGAATGGAATCGTACCGATTTCGTTGCATGTTACTTGACCTTTCGCTGCAGCTGCCGTTGCTCGTTCAGTCGCTGGTTGATGCGGCGCGATGATGATAGTGTGCGTAGCATTGTCCAAATGGCCATCGTCCAGGTGAGTATAATTGTGCCATACAGAACGGGAGCATAGGCATTCGTATTGCCAACGGGTATTTCGGCTCTCAGAGGCGCCCTCAGCTGATAGTCCACATGTATTTGCTTCCAGTTGCAACGCTCCAGATTATGGATGGTTGTCGGCTCTCTATCCGTGACGATGTTTTCATCGAATCTGCTTTTGTGCGCATTCAGGCAGTACAGCTTATCGGGTCGAGCAACCAATTCATTGTCAACCAGCTCATTATCGGCGATCGGACAGTTCAGATAGAGTTCTGGCGTAGCTATAGCTACAATGCTAGTGGATCTGTAAGGTGTATGCGGTTAATATATATACAATCGCGTCTGGTTGACAATAGTCAAGAACACTCAAACCTCTTATCGCTGGGTGAATGATAGCGAAAATGAATTGGAAGCTTTACAACTTCCATCAGTTTCGGCACGCCACGCAACAATACAGAGAACGGCTGGGCCCTCTCAGTGGCCTCTTCAATGTTCACAAAATTCGGGTAGACGGCACTTAGCTAGAAATTAATGTAATAAGCCTATTATAAGTCCTTTTGAATTAACTGCATACGAACATACTCTTTTTAGTCGCTGCAAATCATCTAGCTCGTCGGTGCTTATGTAAACGGCCGCTGGCAGCGGTTGCAGCAGCACATAGTCACAATCCTTGCCCGCCAGCGGATAATCGAACTGCACTTTGTACGTTAGTGTTCTGACTTATACAAAGAATACAATTCATAATATTTATTAGATAGACAGAGGTGATTTCTTGTACCGACCTGTGCATGCCGGCCTTTTCCATATCCACATGAACTACAGGCTGTTGCAGAAGATAGCTGCGTGCCGCACTTGCCAGTAGGGTAAGCACACATATTGCACTCTTCCAATTACGATTTGAAAGCATTTTTAGCTAATGAAACACAAAATTCTCTAACAAATTTGTAAATAAAAACATTCCTCCTAGGGTTTTCACTGTCTGTAATTTTATTCGGGGTTGCCATATCGGTTGAATTCCACACTTTGGTTTGAGCGCGGAATTCAAAAACTAATGTCTAATTGAAGATTATTTTAAATTCAGTTCTTTGTACAAAGCGGATCCTTCTCGCGCCAATTTATCAGCCATTTCGTTGCCTTTAATGCCCTTGTGGGCCTCCACATAGTTCTAACGGAAACAATCAATAGTAAACAATAAAGATAAGTTGAAACGAAATACAAACCCATTTTACTTTGATGTCCCCTTTTTGGAGTAGTTCATCCAGCTCCTTGAAATCGACTACATTCTTCACCGGCTGATTGTTTGCCAACATCCAGCCCTTTCTCTTCCAGCCTTGCACCCACAAGGTTATGGAGTTGATCAGGAACTGAGAGTCTGTGTAAATGCAAAGCTTTCCAATGCCCAAATCCAGCGCTGTCTTGATAGCATGAATCGCTGCCTGTATCTCACCCACATTATTTGTGACGCGTCCGCTCACTGGCTTGGCTGCATTTCTACATGTGCATTTAACAAACAATTAAATAGCTTTCCGACAGTGGTTTGCACGCACTTCCTTACAGCAAGTGATTGTCGCCAAAATAGACTCCATAGCCGGCACATGCTCCTTTGCGACCATTTCCTATGCAAGAGCCATCTGTGTACACAATGACATAGCCGTCGGTGTCGATTTCAAACTCTAATTCGCCGATGTGCTTGATACCAGCTGCTTCCGCAACTCGGGACACATGCCGAGGTACTTTCTTTTGCCGATCGTCGCTAGCGTCCACTTTGCGTTTTTTTGTCGCCCCATACATCTAAAAAGAGAGTCCTGTACATTATGGACATCATTACAAACTAGTTTTCGTGGTTACCAGACTACTACTGCTGGTTGGTTTGGGATCTCCCTCCACTTCATTCATGGCTGCATTCTGGAAGGTAAACAGAGAACATGAAGCCTCAATCGCAGCCGAATAATTATTTTTGCCTACCAGCTCGTCCTCCACCAGGTCGTGATCTTCGTCTGGCCATGCTTCTGTATATTGAGGCTCCTGTTGCTTGACAGTGCCCCAGTTTGCTGGCGGAGGCTGCCTTTGTCCCAGCGGCACTGCTACTTCATGGGGTGCATAGGAACTTTTAATGTTGATAAATTGCTCCGCCTCCTGGCGTGTGTTGAACTTCTTGTAGACTGCATTCTTGAAGCCCTTCACTTGCTGCTCACATTGGGCCCAAGTGTCGTAGATTCCCGCCTTTCGCCCACTCGCAACAGCATAATACGCCATTGTCCGCTGGATACGCAAAGAACGGAGTAAAAACATGTTAATTAGGGAGGAGAAAGTATCGATAGTTTTGTCAAGGCCTTGCCAGATCTGCCAGCACAACATAAACAAACAGCGAGAGTGCCCAGGTGCCCTCAAGCATTGTGCAGACAGTGGATTGGATTGAAAAAAAATATTTCTTGATTGGAAATGTATCAGCCTCCGCCTGCAGCACTGCAGCAAGTGCCACTTCTACCGCCGCCCGCTGATGACCCACCGCCACCTGGGGTGAAGGATCTCAGCACATCTTCCTACAACTACAGCCAGAATGCTACGCCCCCGGTGAACGAGTATACTCAGGGGGGCTCCACACCTTATTATAGGTATCCGGACGCCTCTTTCAACGCTTCTGCAGCGCCAACTTATGATGCCTACCATCAAGGAGCGTACGGGTATGAGGGTTATCAGTACCAAGGGCCACCATACGCCCAATACGACCAAGGCGCGTATTCATATGAAGGCTACAAATATCAGGATCGGTACTCGTACACGCCAAACTTTCGCCCGGCTAACCCAAGACCCCATTCGTATAATGTGAATCCAGCCTACAGCAACCACTCGGGATACAACTACTCCAAGCGATATGATCCACGACATGCGTACTACCCGCAGAGGGAACCGCGCCCATCGCAGCATACCTATTACACTCCAAGAGGTGCCCCTGGCGAGGAGTACGCCCCGCGAAGCTATCGAGAAAGATGTGAGCCAGCTGATGGGAAAGCGACGCAATCCAAGGCCAAGCCCAAAGTGGAAACGGAGCGAGATCGTTTGCTCCGCCAATGGTGCTCCAACTATTGCGAGAAGCCAGAGGATTACATTGAGAAAATGAATGCCCTCAACGAGACGGCAGCGACAGTCGAGTCTTGGGTACGATCCTCGCCAGCGGAGCCATATTACGAACGCACCAATAACGAGAACGAAGTTAGGAGCAAAAAGCGTTTGCAGAAGCTGTGCGATCTCTTTGAGGACGAGCTACTTAAGCGAGCAGATCGAGTGCGTAAGACATTGCCTGCCTATGCGCCGCCACCGAGGAAGGCGCGACGTCGCATCTGCAAGCACAAACACAAGTCCGAGGCCTGCTCCTCGTCGTCCGATGACGACTCGGACGAAGACGGCTTCAAGGTCGAGCAGGACTGCTGCATGGAGGAATTGTCGCGCAAGGTGCAGCATCCGCAGCGTGTACATGCCGATCTCTGGCACAACGATGCGGGCGAGATGAACGACGGTCCCCTATGTCGCTGCTCTGCAAAGTCGCGCCGCAGTGGCATCCGGCATGGCATCTATCCCGGAGAGACCGGCTACAAGTTGTGCGACAAGGCCACAAACAATGCCAGCCGTCTATTCCATTATCGCATTACTATTTCGCCGCCCACAAACTTTCTGACCAAGACGCCAACTATTATCAAGCACGATGAGCACGAGTTTCTCTTCGAGGGATTCTCGCTGCTGTCCCATGTGCGCCTCACCGATCTGCCGGTCTGCAAAGTGATTCGCTTCAACATTGAGTACACCATTGAGTACGACGAGGAGAAGATGCCCGACAACTTCACCATTCACGAGTTGGACCTTTTCTGTAAGAATGCATGAGCCATATTTTTAGAATCTTTATTGACTATTCTCTCCACCTTGCATCTCAGTCAAATACCTGTTCCACGAGCTGCTGGAGCTGGTTGACTTTAACCTGGAGCCCAATGCTGGATCTGATGGTGTTAAGTCCTGCCCAGCGTTTCATTTCCTGCCCCGGTTCGTGCGTGACCTGCCCGACAATGGCAAAGAGGTGCTGGCGATGTGTGAGGTACTGAAGTATCTGCTGGACAACTCGGCCGAACTGGTGGAGCGGCAGCAGTTGCTGCACTTGAACCAGATCAGTCAGAACGAATGGCAGAACTATGTAGACTTTATAAAGGGCATGCTGGTGACCAAGCCGGGCCATAAGCCGTGCTCGTTGCGTGTGGACCAGTTGGACAGGAACAACTCGGACTTGCCCGAGTGCGTGCACCAGGAATCGGGTATCTCGCATCCGGCCATTGTCCACTTTGGCATACGTCCACCCCAGTTGAGCTATGCGGGCAATCCGGAGTACCAGAAGGCCTGGCGGGATTACGTCAAGTTCCGGCATTTAATGGCGAACATGTCAAAGCCCTCGTTCAAGGACAAACGCAAGCTGGAGGACAAGGAGCAGCGGCTGCAGGAGATGCGCACCCAGGGACGGATGAAGCGCAACATCACGGTGGCCATCAGCTCGGAGGGTTTCTATCGTACTGGCATCATGTGCGACATTGTGCAGCATGCCATGTTGATACCCGTGCTGACGTGTCATTTGCGCTTCCACAAGTCGCTGGATCTGCTCGAGGAGAGCATTGGCTACCAGTTCAAGAATCGCTATCTTCTGCAGCTGGCGCTGACGCATCCCTCGTACAAGGAGAACTATGGCACCAATCCGGACCATGCTCGCAACTCGCTCACCAACTGTGGCATCCGGCAGCCGGAGTACGGGGACCGCAAGATCCACTACATGAACACACGGAAGCGGGGCATCAACACCCTGGTCAGCATTATGTCGCGCTTTGGCAAGGATCAGGAGACCGTTTCAAATATCACCCACAACGAACGCCTGGAGTTCCTGGGCGATGCTGTCGTCGAATTCCTCAGTTCGATTCATTTGTTCTTCATGTTCCCAGAGCTGGAGGAGGGCGGCCTGGCCACCTACCGGGCTGCCATTGTGCAGAATCAACATTTGGCTCTGCTGGCGAAGAAGCTGCAGCTCGAGGAGTTTATGCTGTATGCCCATGGTTCCGATTTGTGCCACGAACTAGAGCTGCGTCATGCCATGGCCAATTGCTTTGAGGCTCTGATGGGTGCCCTCTTGCTGGACGGCGGCATCAAGGTGGCTGACGAAGTCTTCACGGAGGCATTGTTCAGGAAGGAGGGAAAACTTTTGAACATTTGGAAGAACCTGCCGGAGCATCCGCTGCAGGAACAGGAACCGTTGGGCGATCGACGTTGCATTGACTCCTATCGCGTGCTAAAGGACCTCACTAGGTTCGAGGACTCGATTGGGCTGAAGTTCAAGCACATCCGCCTTTTGGCCCGCGCCTTCACCGACCGCTCTATCGGCTTCACCCATCTCACGCTCGGCTCCAATCAGCGCTTAGAGTTCTTGGGCGACACTGTCCTGCAGTTGATCAGCTCGGAATACCTGTACCGTCACTTCCCCGAGCATCACGAGGGTCATTTGTCGCTTCTACGCTCTTCCCTGGTGAATAATCGCACTCAGGCCGTGGTGTGCGATGACCTGGGCATGACCAAGTTTGCCGTCTACGCTAATCCCAAAGCGGACCTGAAGACCAAAGACCGCGCTGATCTGCTGGAGGCATTTCTGGGTTCGCTTTATGTCGACAAGGGTCTCCTGTTCTGCGAGCAGTTTTGCCATGTATGCCTGTTTCCGCGCCTCCAGTTGTTTATCATGAATCAGGACTGGAACGATCCAAAGTCCAAGCTGCAGCAATGTTGCCTCACACTCCGCACCATGGATGGCGGGGAGCCGGACATACCCTACTACAAGGTGGTCGAGGCCAGCGGTCCGACCAACACGCGTGTCTACAAGGTGGCCGTCTACTTCCGATCAAAGCGTTTGGCCACCTCCAGTGGCGCCTCCATTCAGCAGGCCGAGATGAACGCAGCAAAGCAGGCCTTGGAGAACTCGCGGGACCTCTTTCCGCAGTTGGATCACCAGAAGCGGGTGATTGCCAAAAGCATTAAGAAGCAGACGGGCAGCGAGGTGGACAACGATGCCGACAAGCAGCAGGACGAGGACAGGGCCAAGAAGCCCAAATACACGGCGCTCCTGCAGGACGAATCTCACTTGCCCAAGCAGTATCGCATGCACGAAAACATCTCCAGCGACGAGTTACCGGAGGATGATGAACTTGACAATGGCACTGCCAGGAGTCCGACTGGTGAGTACTCACAATCATTTTCGGTTGCTGCAACAGTTGGTAATCGCCTATTTACAGCAGCCCATCGCTTGCCACGGAGTGGTGTCGACAGCGACAGCAGCAGTGCCAGCGACAGCGACGACTCCAAAATAACTCCCAAGCGGCGGCGTCGCATGCGAAAGAGCTTGTCAGCGTCATCATCCCTGTCCTCGCCATCGTCCTCTTCGCCATTATCTTAGAAGGGAAGTCGACTGAATGTGTACTTAACTTCTTACAAAGTCGCTTGCATTTCCAAAAAGTACTTTAACTAAAATGTAGCTCTGCCAAAATAAAATAAATTGAAACGAAGTCAAATTGAATTTTGGTAAATATTATAGCCAATTCAAACAAAACATGAATGCTCTTCGAATTACGAGCCCAACAATGTGAAATGATTTCTCATTTCATGGAAGTCTCAGGTCCAGTGCTATTTGAAGAGGGACAATCGTCGCCCCAGACCGGAGCGTCCAGCACCGCCAAGGGCGTTGGTTACATGGCTCATTTCGGGCAGGCCGGTGATGTCCCCGCGCGCGGCCAATGATGGTGGGGAGCTGAGCAGTCGTGTGGCCACGCGTTGAATATCAGCGGCGGACACTTTCTCTGTAAAAGATAGCATTTACGAAGACAGTTTAACTTTCTCAGGGTACCGATATTCTTACCGATCTCCTTAATGAAATGCTCTGGCCGCTTACGATGTCCCGTCACGAGCACCTGACGCCCAACGTCTTCGAACACAACAGGTCGTGATTCCAGGTTCATCAGTAGCATCGATTGCAACTGTATTTTTGAGCGCATCAACTCCTCGCGGCCCGGTTCGGCTGCCATGCTCAACATTTCACGGATAATCACCTCGACCATGTCGTTCAAGTGCTGCGGCGGCGCACTGCCGTGTATGCAGAACAAGCCGGTGTCGGTATAGGCATGATTGTATGCTGTGGCACTGTACATCCAATGGTAGCGATTTAGGACTTTTGTGTAGAGCCGCGAGTACATGCCCTTGCCAGGACCGCCGGCAGAGAAGGAGCCCCCGCCGCCCATCATGATGTTGAGTACGCATAAAGCCACAAAGTCCGGATCCTGGTGGGAGCATCCCTCAAAGCCAAGAACGACATGAGCCAGCTCTGGCAGACCAGCCGCCGCATAAATGGGAATTTCGCAATGCTCCTAGAAATCATTTAAATAGTTTTTTCTTGGGTAATTATTTTATTGCAACTCTTACCTTCACAATTCCGCCAGTGTACTGGGCGATAGATGTGTCTACTTGCTTAGGTCCTACTTTGCTCTCTGGCTCGTTCTCCCAGATGGCCTCCTCTTCTACAAAATACTTCCTAACGTGTTCCACCAATTCATCGTGATCCACCTGCAACGATCCACGATCGTTATGTAACGAGAAAAACTAATGAGAAAATCAACTTACACCAACGCCCGCAATAACCATGCGGCTGGGAGAGTGATGATGCTTCAGGTAGTTCATTAGAACAGACCGATCTATGCTTTCCAGAGTCTCTGGCGGGCAGAGCTTTGGCAGGCCCAGAGTATTGTCCCTGTAGGCAGCCGCGTGTATCATGTCCATAAGTATCGGTTCCTGCTCGGGGCGCATGCCCAGCGTCTCTAGCTCAAAGTTTACGGCACGCGCTGCTTGATTCACCTCCTGCTCGCTTATCGTGGGCCGCAGAGTGACATCCGCCAAGAGACGCGTAACAGAGTCAATGGCCCTGCTGTCAATGCTGGCAGCATAGATGAGGGTATCGCGCGAGCTCTGACAGTCGCAGATGCCACCGTTCTTCTCCAGCTCTTTCAGTATGGCATCTCTGTTGGGAAAATTAACTGTGGACTTTGGAATATAACGAAAATTAGGGATTATCCGACATATGTACATATTTCAAACCAGACTTACATTGAAGGCTAGCTTTTCGAGAAAGTGCGACACACCGCCGGGGTAGGCCACCTCATAACGTGGGCCCGAATCTATAACCAGGCCGACAGTACAGAATTGTCCGTAGCGCGGCTCCGAGGCAATGCGCAGTCCATTAACAAGGGTCGTCACCTTTGTGATGGCACTCTCCGCCAATGGCGCCGCGTATACAGCCTCCGGCATGTTGGGCAGTGGTTCTGTTAGTGGCGGAAGATGCGTAACGATTTCCCTCGACGGCGTATTAACCTTGTTGTGGCCATCGTTGTCTCGCACTCCGCCGGTGATTTTCCCTATGCCTGTACCACTGCCTATTTCATCGCTCCCGATTTGCGTTACCTTCGTGGCGAAACGACGTGGAAATCTGCGAAATAATCGTGAAATGATCATGATTACATTAGCCGGGTTTGACATGCACCCACACACCCACACCCCCCCCCAAACCACAACCAAAAACCATCCCACACGGTTCTTACGTGCGCCAGGAGTGCTTGAGCGTTTTCATCATGCCGATGCCACGCGCGTTCATGTTGCTGCAGGTTTGGTGTTGTAGCCGATATTTACAAATTTGTTTTATTTATAGTTGAATTTGATTCAGAAACATATTCTATTTTTTCGGAACCGAAACAAAAAAACTTCGATGGAAAAAGAAATGTAGTCAGTGTGACCATAAAAAAACCAGGGAAATCCGTCGATCAAACGAGACTTAACCCACTTAACACCCATCTATTTAAAAAGTTTAGCACCCTTTGTTAAACCGCGGAAAATAATACTATTTGTAAAGGCTCTTTGTAGCTCCATCCTCCTCTTTACTTACAAAACAAAAATGACCACCGACATCTTTCACCTGTAATTCGTGAAATATGTTAAAGTCACATAAATTTCGTGGAAATATTAAATACCCCCCTGGTCGACAATGGGATAACGTTCTATTTTATTTTAAACGGGCTAGAGTTGCACAAACGACCAGCGCTGCCAACCCCCTACGAAGTTCCGAGCGTTTTTCCGTTAAAATGTAAACATTTATTTTTCAAATCCATTTTTCATTTATTCTCTTAATAATCTAATCGAAATTGAATCGGCGCTTTCCATCGAAACGATACCCATAGGCTGCTGCATTTTTCGTGTCCACCAGCGCAGGATTGCGATGTTTAAAGAAACTGCCATGACCATGAGCGGGGCGAGAGGCGCTATTCGGGACTCCTTCAACTTCACGCGGATAGAAAGCCTCGAACATGCCCTCAGGTGGCAGGCAGCACTCTGCTATCTTAGGATCATTGGGATCATAAGCTTTGGCATTCATCAGAGGCGTTCGTGCCAACAAGAAAACGGCCAATATTTTGAATAGTTTCATAATAACACTCATTATTATTTATCAATTACACACGCACGCGAGCTGTTTGTTGACTTTTACTTTTCGGCTACAAGACAAGACAGAACCACCGAACCCGTTTAAGCCTGACCGCTGCAAGCTGTGGACCAAGTAAAAATGTTAGCAAACTCGAATTATTGCGTTGCGTTGCTTGTACATATATGTATTTTGTTATTGTTGGTACAGACAGCTGTTGAATGCTGTTTGATTAAACCGGGTTGGCAGGGCTGCCCAAATAAGCTTTTTTCCCCCGTCTGACAAACTTTGAATCCGGCTAATCCATCCATCCTCCGCCCATAATATTGCTTTGTACCATAAAGGCCGGGCACAGACAGGACACAAAGTTCCTAAATAATATTGATAAAGAGAATTCCTTTTAATAAAAATAATAATTAGTAACCAACAATGAACGGTAAGTTTTCTGTTTCGTCCGGAGTCAGAAATATTCAAATGTGTGGAAGAATTTTGCCGACGTAGCAAACGAATATACATTTCCAAGAAACGAGTATAAATATATGTACATGTATGTATGGATCTGTGTATATGTAAGCAAAATAAGGATTGGCAACAAGCGCTTTCAAATAGAGATAAACCATTGATGGCAATTCCCAGAATTTTGTATGCATACACACATATGTACATACTAGCTTGTACATTTGCATAGGAAT
Source organism: Drosophila obscura (assembly GCF_018151105.1). Lineage (NCBI taxonomy): Eukaryota > Metazoa > Arthropoda > Insecta > Diptera > Drosophilidae > Drosophila > Drosophila obscura. Next base: position 5,739,585 of record NW_024542774.1, on the reverse strand, counting down.
ATCTAATTTTTTGCTGATAATCGCTAATTCCAGTGCCCCTTAATAATCATGAACGCTACCCACCTATTCCCCTGCCGCCGCCTGAAAATCCGTCAACATCTCGGGCGTTTGAGGCTGCGGATACCTTGGAGTCTGGACTAATCATAATACGAGCACCTACCCATGGTTATGAGGAAGTCTATGGTGAGGTGAAGAACGTCCTCTTCAATGACCAGACCATACGCAAAGGCTTCATTCGTAAGGTTTATTCCATTCTGCTGGTAAGTATTATCCAATGCCAAAAGATATCCATAATGGGACTAACGTTAGTTTACAAATTTACAGGTACAATTGCTTTTCACCTGTGCTATTATCGCCCTTTTTTTGTACCACGAGCCCACAAAATTCTTTGTGCAAGTGAATCCCGTTGTGATCGTTGTGGCCGCAGTCGTTAATATCATAGTTCTGATCATGATATCCTGTATAGAAAGCGTCCGACGCACTCATCCCACTAACCTTGTTTGTCTTGGCATCTTCACCGTCACCATGTCTCTGATGCTGGGTTGTGTTTCCAGCGTGATGGATGAAAACTTGGTGCTTATCGCTATTGGAGTAACAGCGCTGCTGGTCACAGCCCTCTCCGTGTACGCCATTCAAACTAAAGTTGATTACACTGCCATGGGCGGGGCCCTGGTCACATTTGTGATGTTTTCTATCGTCGTTGGCGTGAGCGTTATGGTCGTGCCGAGCCTCAGCGGAAACATAGTCGTGTCCTCTTTAATGGCCATAATTTCCTGCTTTTTCCTCATCTACGATACACAACAGATCATCGGCGGCCATCACGAATACCAGTTCAATCCGGAAGAATACGTATTTGCGGCTCTCACACTGTACGTCGATGTGGTTCGCATTTTCGTTTATATCCTACGGATTCTTCAGAGGATCAACTAGGGGACAGAGTACTTACAGGGAGAAAACTTTGAAAGCAGCCGCGGATCTTTTCCCAATTTAGCTCTCAATTCAAGGAACTTACTTATGCATGTATGTTTGTTGTTAAGATGATTAACATAACCATTTGATGGTTAGCCAAAGCGAAAAGCAGTGCCATATACCGGAATTAACTCTGGAGAGCTACCAACTAATGTGCTTCTGTGCCAAGTACCACCTACGAGTGGCACACTACATGCCAAAATGTTGTATCCAAAAATGAAATAATATTCTTGCATTATTGGTAATTCAATATTTTATAAACTTAATTGTTTTTGGCTCATCCTGTCCTACGATAGTTACAATAAGTTTTTATTATATTTATATATATATATGGATATCTGAGTGTACGTGTACGAGTACGTGTATAGTTATGGTTATTGGTATGGATGTAACTATAAAATACAATCACAAAATGTATGCCATTTGATATACTTATGTATTTACAGGGTATTTACGCGGTAGAAAATAACTAAACAGGGTAGTTCAACGATCCGCGAAGCGAAAAACGAGTAAGTTAAACAAGTATAGTAAGTAACTAGGGCTTGACTAAGGGGTTGGTTGTATCGATAAGCTACACGTATTAGTCTGCTGCTTTGATCTGGTCCTGATCTTGGTCTCCGTCATCTCATCATCTCAAGCGTAGAAGCTGCCATGTAAACGCCACTCCAGATCACGATGACCCCATCATCGACAAGCTAAGAATAGCATGCGTGCTAGCTAAACTAGATTAAAGACTTTTATTCGGTTTCAAGTTTTTGCAAATTGGCATCAAGCTTGCTTTGATCTACCGGCTCCTGAGTGTGTCGTGTGTGTCTGTGTGCGGATGCTCGTATAAAATGTTATATCAAATGCTGATCCCACTGATCCTGCCTGCGCTCAGTCCTCCGTGAACGGATGATCGGATGTCTCGCTGCTGTTGCGTCGTCGACTCTCCAGTATTCGGGTTGCCTGCTCCAGTGTCTCCTTGTAGAACATGTTCTTGGCATCGTCGCTGGGCAGCGAGTACTTTGAGTTGTCCCAGCGCCAAGTCAGACCCAGGACAATATTGAAAGCGGATGCATCGTAGCCATGGCAGCCAGAGTACCGATACAGCGGCTTCTTGTTGAATTTGCAGCCGTTCGATTGGGCACCTGGGGACACATACCGGGATACATACAAATTAGATAAACGATTAACTGGAAAAAGCTGTGCTTATCAACTATCAACGAATTATCATCTACCACAGTGCCAATTAGCCAAATATCAGATATCAAATATTATTCGTTGGTCGAATGGTAAAATGGACACGGCAATAATAGCGGATAAATCAGCCATCCAGGACACGGCTATCCAATGCGAGCTGCTTCTCCCACAAGGACACCGCCGGAGGACCTACGTATTCGACATAGCAGACATTTGCCTCAGACGCCGTCTAGTGCGCCGCTTCTATGGATTGCTAGTCGTAGGCCACGCCGAATCCGAACAACTGCAACATTACAACATTCCCATAACCATTACAGCTTCAGGTGGCCTGCACCCTGCCCTGTCTGAGGGTGATGTTGGACTACCCACCGCCCTATCCCGGAGCGATGGTTTCGTTTTTCTATCTGATGACCCTGTTCCTGTACACGTGCCTCTACGTGTGGCGCGATTGGCGCCGACCGGCACCCTACAACTACCTCGTCCTGCTCCTCAGCACGGCGATTAGCTCGCTGAACCGCAGCTTCTATCTGATATACATGGCCAAGTCGCATTGGGTGAGTGGCTACCACTGTGGCAAGGCAGCGATTAAATGGTTTACTTTCAGATCTACGCCTACCCCATCATTCTAATGGCGGAGCTTTTGGCGCTGATGCTGTACTCGGCACAGGAGCGCTTCAGATTCACCCAGGCTCGGGGCATTCTCATCATATTTCTTGTCTTTGGCATGTTTTCCCTGATGGCCTACAGGCTGAACCTGCTGTTTCAGATAGTCTACAGCATGGCCTGCACATTCGAGGCCTGGTATGTGGTCTACGACACCCACTGCATGCTCTGCGGACGCCATGGCTACCAGATTGGCGCTGGGGAATATGTCTATGCCGCCGGTAGCATTCACTTCGATCTCCCCAGGTGCATATGGAGGTTGCTGAAGATATTGATCCTAAGCAAGTTCGTTGAGGCTTTCCGCTGGATACAGGAATGCTTCAGAACGGAGGTCTGCTAGTCTGGCAGCTCCCAGCTGTCCCCAAAATAAATGTTATTTTTAAATTAATTTCGTCATTCAAAATTTCGTAATAAAGCAGTGCCACCGTGTTGCTGTGACATTTTTCAACTCCTGGGAAACGCCCCCACTGATTAAAGAAACGCTGGACCAACAAATAATCAGCAGCAAAAACAATACCATAGAAATAATCTGCAAAATAAGAGATTCAGGGTCAAACGGGATGATAAACCCGACCTGTGCTGCCACTGCCATGCGACTTCATTCGAAATCGATACAAACACCAAGAAATGGGAATTTCTGACTCGTACGCGAGTCATCAATGTGGGGGGAAATGTGCACATGATGGATCCCAAAACTGTTTCCAATTCGAAGTGTACGAAGCTCCCGATGTATCGTACATGCTCTCGCAGAAGTGCTTTTGCTTGGCTTCCGATCGGATTGATTTACAACGCGTCAAACTGAATCGGAAACAAACAATCCAGTGCTCTGAACTGCTCTTCTTCGGGTGAATGCATATGCATTCACTTTGTGGGCTCCCTTAGTGAATATCTTTACTCGGTTATGGCATTATGTTTGTACATAATATCGTTAAAGGCATGGCCGGACGGCTGGCAATATGTTTGAATTGCCTGAATTACACAGCGGAATTTTTCTAAGAAATGACATACATGTCATCATTTGGCCATAAATCCCAAATCAGGTGGAAGTAATCACACAAATTTACCCCGATATGAGGGCCATCACACAAATGTCGTGCAAATGGCGGTCATTAGTCCTCCAGGGGGCTGGTGGATGGATGGATGGTATTGTAGTTTGGAGCGGGGTATGTGATATGAAGGTAATTTTGATTGATTCCCCCAATCGGTTGGGGGCAAAGGAAAGGGCAGTGAAGGCGGCAGTCCCTAATGACAGTTTTCCATATCGCTTCGCTGTCTATTCCACTCACCAATTGGATCGATGCACTCCTGGGTGAGGCAGCACTTGAGCCACGGCAGCAGGATCTTCTCGGTGACAAACAGATTGTCCACGAAGAAGACCACATCGAGATCGACCATCCGGAGGAATATAAAGTCCTCGGCATTCGACTCGAAGAAGTCGAACATCTTGGGATGGGTGAGCGAGGAGACCGCCGTGGGCGTACTCCAGCCGAGGACACCGGCCACCATGCCGCGACTCTGCAGCTCCTGCAGCTCGTGGTAGCCGCCACGCATCCGCATGTAGTTCTCCACGAACAGCACTGACCGGGCACGCAGCAGGGCGTCCTTTATCACAATGGGCCGATAGGCGTGCGTCCGCTGGTCGCCGACGAACGAGGGGAACTCGGACAGGTCGTAGGTGATGACGGCGCAACGACTAATGTTGCAGTAGGCGTTGAGGGCCTTCAGTTGCTCCTCCGACACGCCCAGGTCGTAGATGAGCAGGTGCTCGCCGGGCAGTTTGACGGCGATGTTCTGGGCCAGCAGAATGGCCGATGGTGCCTGACCCTCCTGCACGTACGTGACAATGGTGAAGTTGCTCTTGGTGCCATTGTACGGCGTGGTGATCCGCTTGCGCTGCCCCACCTCCTTCTCCGGCTTCCCAGCGTTGGCGCCCGCTTCCTGTGCCTGCTGGCGACGCAGATCGCCAAGCTCCAGCTCCGCCTTGGTAGCAGGTCCTGGGTCTGTCTGTGGCAGCTGCTGATGGTCCTGCTGCAGCTCCTTTTGCTGCTGCTGCTGCATCTGCTGTTGCGAGCCATCCTTGGCGGTGGTGAAACCGAGCAGCACCAGATACTTGGCATCTATTTCGAGCTTCTTCCGCTCCAGCCCCACGCGCAGATTCTCCTGCAAGAAGCGCAAAGCAAATGAGATTATGTAAATGGGATTGCTTCTCGCAAATTAAGTTTCAATCAAGGACAGAGTGCTGACCCAGATAGCGTTCGTATAGGACTCCTTTCAGGCTGCTACCCCACGGTGCAAGCCCCAGTGCAGTGCAATCAATGCCACAAACAGAAACAGAGGCAGGAAGAGACACAGAGACAGAGGCAGTAGTGCCAGTAGCAACGGAATCCGCCTCGTCATGGGAGCAATATAAAAGGGACACATTCGCCACTGCCGGTAACTAGTGTGGGAAATCTTTTTATTGGGCCTCTCAGAGCGGCCAGCCCACAAACTCCCCAAAAAACAAATAACTCAAACTCGGCCGCGTGTGCCGCACAATGGAAAATTTTTGTGTTGATGTCAAATTCTTGTCTATTATGGCCACGGGTGAGCGTGCCACAATGCCCTTAAAAGCGATTCCCGTCGTCGCTGCTTTGCTGGTGTCAGGTGTTCGGTTTGTGGCATAATAAAACCCAGAAGGAATTCCACAGTCGATAGTCGTACAGAAAGATACCCCAGAAGACACGGAAATAAACTGCACACAAGGATATGCTGATTATCTGGTATCTGGTATAGTAATTCTAATTGGATTTTTGTGTAATTTTAATGGGTGCAAATGTTTCACTGGAGAACGGCTTTTTCGCGTTTCCGAATGTGACATATATATATATATATATATGCTGTATATACCCTTTTCCACCAGCAGTTCGACTTTATGTACATAGGCAGAGCAGGGTATTTAATTAACCCGCGCCAATAGCCAACTGACAAAGGGCCAGGCCGGGCCGGGCCAGGCTTGTCGTCGCCAAGCACAAATCGCATGACAACCTGTCGCCTGTCGCCTATGTCGCCAATGGCGGCCCGCGTGTCAAGGACCTTGATTGAACAGAGCGAAAGCCTACGCCTTTATTCAAAGCACACCTGCCCTGCCCAAAATGATGGAAATAAAAGCAGGATAGAAAATGATCGTAAGCCTCCTCCCCTTGGCTATTCCTTGGGGTTATTCGCCACATGTCCGCCCAAAACCCCTTGCATAACTAGTTTATTGATTTTATAGGAACTGGCTAGAAACGGTCGCCCTGGCCGTTGTTATGGGATGTTCCCTGGCGAAATCGAATTTTATTTTTCATTTCATTTGCCGCTGTTTGTGTCCATTTGCTGTGTGGCGCCGCAAGAAGGAGGCAATCGTGGGGAATCGATTTCAACAACATGGCAAAATTGTTTGGGGCAACAACCAAGTGAGCATTGGGTAAACGTTCCACTCACTCAATCGAGAATATTGTTAGTCCGCACGGGAGAGTAATTTGTCGAACTACAGCGGCAGCAGCTGAAGCCACAATGGAGGATCTACCGGATGACGAACGAAAATGCATCGAGGATGCTTTCGCTATAATGGACAGAGAGCAAGATGGTTCCGTCACCGCCAAAGAATTGGCAATCGTAATGCGTGCCCTGGGCCGCGCACCCACCGACAACGAGCTGCAGTCTATGATCAATGAGGTGGATGCGGATGGCAACGGCTCCATCGAGCTGGAGGAGTTCTGCAGCATGATTCTACGCAAGATGCACGACACCAACCACGAGGACGAGCTGCGCGACGCCTTTCGCGTCTTCGACAAGGAGAACAATGGCTACATCACCTCTGCGGAACTAAAGGTGGTCCTAACAGCCCTGGGCGAGAAGTTGCCCGACGACGAGATAGAGGAGATGATACGGGAGTATGACATTGACCAGGATGGCCATCTCGACTTTGAGGAGTTCGTCAACATGATGACGTCCCGCTAGCGTCGTCTTTATGTGAGTGCTGGGTTGGGTGTACTTTCTCTATCTTTCTCTCATCACCATCCTGTTCATATTCCCGCTTTTTGTTGTGCTTTGCAGGACGAGGCTCTATCGTTGACATATCTGTCACAAAGTTTAGTTTAAGATTAATTCAGACTTATTTACACTTCGACAAACAAAAACGAAACATAGTAAAAGACAAAAAAAACACACACACAAAGAATAAACCACACATTTTGGCAAGCCAGTAAACACAACAACCAACCAATCTTCAAATGTCTTCAAACTTAACACCAGATCAGATCGAAGAGATTCGCGAGGCCTTCCAGGTGTTTGATCGCGAGAACAAAGGATGCATCACCTGCAAGGAGCTGGGCACTGTGATGCGTTCGCTGGGCCAGAATCCCACCGAAGCGGAGCTCTACGACTTGATTGACGAGATTGATCTGGATGGGGATGGCACGATTGACTTCTCCGAGTTTTTGCATATGATGTCGCATCGAATGCAGGATATCGGCAGTGAGGAGTCCCTGCTGCAGGGCTTCAAAATCTTCGATCGTGACGGCAATGGCTATATATCCACACTCGAACTGAAGACCACAATGATGATGCTGGGCGAGAAGGTGACGGACGAGGAGGTGCGCGAAATTATGGCCGAAATCGATCAGGATCGCGATGGCAGGATCAGCTACGCTGAGTATCTCAGTGCCATGCGGAGCTAAGCAGGAAAATAACCCAGAACATAACCCCAAATACTCTACAAAATTCAAAGCAACAAATACAATCACATGAAGGGAAGTATCAACCCCATTCCGAGGAAATCTTTTTTTTTGTTTTTTGTAGTTTTTCTGGGGTCCACTTAAAGTTTCTAAGGCATTCTTGCTGGTCAGCGCCTGAGAGTCGGCCACACGCGGCACGTGAAGAAGGCTGGAGCACCCTTCCTTTGGGGCTTGGGGGCGCGTGACTCCGAAATGGTTGCATGTGCCTAATGGCCCTTTTTGGGGGAGTGCCCCTTTGGACTAGGACTGGGCCTAGCAGCAGCGTAAACAACCAGAGCCAAGAACGAGCCACATTCTGATTACGAGGCAATTTAAATATTTGACCAAGCACCAAGCATTGGCTGGCTGGCTGGCTGGCTGTTTACCCCTTTGTCTGGCCCCAGTTAGGGGCATTAATGGGAGAGCATAGTTCAATACTCGAAGGTGATGTGTCACCATCATACTACATATTTGTACATAAGCATTCTCACATATGCCACAAGGTCCAGTGGTCAGTGGTCAGGCCATTTCATATGTGAAGTGGGGTTCCGAGCACTAAGAAGTCTTGTTGGACTCCCCTTAGCTCTGGTTTTTTTTGGTAAACAGCATTCCTTGGATCGATGTGTAAGATGTCTAGAAACCAATTGTAGTAAACTATTCATTCATTCATTCAGTAACACACAAAAGGTGAATCCGAGTAAACAAAAATAAATAATTTTCTTTTTTGGGAAATTCCCAGCAGCAAAAAAAAGAATTATACATTTGCTAGATCTAAAATACATGAAGATACAATAAGAATGGATGGCAATCTGACTCCCGAACAAATCAAGGAGATACGGGACGCTTTTTCCGTTTACGACAGAGACAACACTGGCTCGATCACCTGCCAGGAACTGGGCGTCGTGCTGCGCTCCCTGGGACAGACGCCCACTGAGGCCGAGCTGTACGACATGATCGAGGAGATCGATGCGGATAACAGCGGTACAATTGAGTTTGTCGAGTTCCTTCAGATGATGGCCAAGAACTATCAGGTGCTCAACAAGGACGAGTCTGTGAAGGCCGCGTTCGAGGTGTTCGATCGCGATACCGATGGGTTTATATCAGCGCAGGAGATGCGCTACGTTATTGCCAGTCTGGGGGAGAAGCTCACCGATCAGGAGTTCGATGAGATGTTCCGCGAGGCCGATTTGGATAATGATGGGCAACTGAGCTACGATGAGTTCCTTCATGCCTATCGATCCTAGTCCCTGATCGAATTACATATTTTGTTTCACTTTATATTTGACTTTTGCTTCTGCCGCAGTGGGACAGGGACCCAACCTTGAAAATGGAGACTTGCCGGCTTTAGCAGAGCCCAAGGATTGCTGGGACATGGCTCATTTGTTTCCCATTCAATTATTAAAGACTATCGAGTGAATTCGCGACGCAACTGTCAACTGTCGACTGACTCTGCCGCCTCTGCCTTTCCCCCTCTCTGGGAGAACTATTTCATTCTGCCACTAGAAGTGCAAGTAAATTAGTCGAATTACAGCAACAACTCTGCAATTTATTCATGTTAATCAAATGTCACGGGGTCAGCCGGTCTCCATCATTGGTCAGGCCATGAGACCTACGCCCCACCCCACCCCACCCCTTTCCAAGTGCAATTTAAATAGATTATCTACCAGCCAGCCCCCCAGCCGTCTAATTGTGCTTCAGTGGGTGGACAACACAGCAGAGGACTGACATTGATCTGATGATGATGATGGCTGTCAGAATTCTCGATAATTCATCCAGCGGTCGGTTCTATCCATGGATAGGGCCATAGGACAGGCGCCATACAGGTTCATTGTTAAGTTACATTTTTGATTACCTCAATAGCCTTATAAATAGCTGGGGATATCAATATTTCATGCTGACTGAAAATAAAATTCTCAGAGCCGTCATGTCGGGCTCTACAGTTATTAAAAACTATTCTCTCACCTGCTTCGGGCGGTATTACGCGTACAATATCTCCATTCCGAGTGGTAGCAACTGTTCCAGTACTTTGGAGAGTCTTTTGGTAGCTTTTGCATTGAGTGCACGGTCTTTAAATGCGGTCAGCTCTTGGCGAAAGGCTTAAGGCCCCCCCGCCTTATCAGCTGCAAAGCACTCAGTCAGCACTCGAATGAGGGATATCCATACATACATACATACATATATGTATGTGCATATAATCGAATTGGGGAAACTCTTGTTATGATACTAGTTATCATATGTAGTGTGTAGTGTATCTATCCGATGGTCGTAAACTTAAATAAACCTTATATGCACATATATACGGGCGGCAGAACAGCTGGGCGTATTCCCACTCAACGAGCACTTAACCGTATGAAAATTGTAGAATTAATTCTAAGGTACAATTTATCACATTCATCGCTGTAGAGCGCTCAGCAATAAAAACATGGCAAGCCATGGCAGCTTGGCAGCCGAAGCTTTGAATACCCTGGCAAGCACCAAGAACTCTTACACGCTGCAGCAACTTCTGTAACTCTTTAGCAATCGATCTGATCGCAATACCCTATTCTAGCTTTTCAATTCGTTTGCTGTGCATATCCGAGAGGATGTGGCAAAGCACTCAAATCGAGGGAAGGCATCAAGCTGATGCATTAGAGACACTGGTCACTGGTCACTGACACCACCTGCCCTGTTCTTCCCTTGTGAAATTGATGGAAGCCGTCGTTATGCGTCACATGTGTCATGTATGGTAGCTTACATCGCATTATAATGAAAATTGAATTGAACGCATAGCTGTAAGTAAGCTGTAGCGTTATAAACTGTCTGTACTTGTGGCAAACCAGTTTAGTGCATTGCTACTGGTGGAATACAATCAGCTTGTTGCTACGAGTCGCTTTTATTGTTTCTGTTGATTGCGGCTGCGAGAACGGGTTTAAGAAGCGGCTGCAAAAACCAATCCAAATTACAAAATCAGTCGGCTATAATTTGTTCAGACTGCACTGCAGTTGTAGGGAATTCGCGTACATTTTTTATAACAGCGGGGAACTGCGCCATGCCATAGATAGTTGGATGATCCATGCCATGTCAGTGCGCCACAGAAAATCCATTTATGCTTTCGCTATCTTTGTTTGCACTGATACCGGAATGCCCAAATCGTACAGAAACGTTCTTATTTTCCGGGCAAGGCCGGGCCGGGCCGGCCGGGGCAGGGCGGGGCGGGTCCAGAGATAACAGAAAATGTTGTAAACTTTGTGCCAAAGACTCTTCTTTTTTATGACCCAATTATATTTTATTTTTTATGCGCGAACGTGTCGAGCAAAGAACCGAAATACAGCCGCACAAATCGGTGCTTTGAAACACCATAATTCAGTCGTGCAATCTGCTGTGTAATGATGTGGAGACCTGCCTGATATCGGATCACAGGATGACTTACTCGCCTCTTAAATTCGCTGCCATTGGTAGCCTCCAGAGGGTCTAGCCTGGTTGTGGCAGCCGTGGCCGCAATTTAATTAATGTAAACACAAAAATTGGGTAAACAACGAACCGTCAGGTTGCCTGAATTTGTGCCCCAAAATGAGTTCCATATGTGGGTCTGTAGGCAAACAAAAAAGGGCTGGGCAGAGCCCACACTGGAGATAACTTCCAGCGGTAGCTGACCTCACACAATGACCAACGGTCCACTCTGTGGGATGTACTACGCGTACTACCACATACATCATGCTGATGACTTTTGGGTTGTTTGCTCACTTGGCAGACAGCCTGGCAGACTGGCCGCGTGGCGTGTCTTGGAGTGACTCTGTGAGTGCCGCCCACCCAATAGGACGTGCTTCAATTTGGCTAAAAGCATAAACTGAGCGGAAAATAAGCTTAGTGTAGGCATCGTGGCATGTGTGAGCACAGTTCAAGGGCATGTCTGTTGCCAAAAAGTTGGCAAACATCTAACGTGTTCCTGCCAAAAGTGATGATTGCCAGCCAATCTCAGCCAAGTATCCCTACCAGAACTATCTTTAATATTTCTCTATCAACATTAAAGTATCTGCACTTTATATAAAGTTGGAGTACGTTCCATGTTCCATCTGATATGATGCGTGGCAGGTGTGAATCCTCAAAAGGTCGCGGGGGTAAAATATCAATTTCATTTCTCATGTGACACGTTCAGAACTTCAGACATGCCAAATCAGAGAAAAATATTTGTTCCTTGAGTCACATTTTGCGGAAAAAAAAAATCTCATTTGTGGGAAAACCTAAACCGTCATTTATTAAGACAAATTATGGACGAAAATTTCAGTGGGATCCCCTTGGGGGCGGGGACTTGCTCGTTTGCTTATCGACGAAAGCTTCAACAACAAAGCCGTCAGATATAGATATATAATTGTTATTTAATACCCTTATCTGGGCCATTGGTGCGAGTTTTGGGACTAGTGTGGTGCCGTGCTTCAATTGCTATCTGTTCACCAGACTTAGAGCCCCATTGCCGCCATGGTTGTTCCCTGACTCACCTGAAACTCTTTCAACTGCTGGTGCGTCTGGACGACGATGTTCTTGAATGAATCGTTCGGCTCGCCGGCTGGCCCAACGGCGATGAACACAATCGTTGCGAATATCACCCCGATTAGTATCAGGATCAAGTGTTTTGTGCGCATGGCCGCTAAAATTGACTTTGATTTCGTGTTGTAGCCAATTTTGCGGGCAAAAATGCGCTTCAAAGTAAGTGAGGCCTCCAGTATGATATTTTTTCCTATGGCCGGTGTAGTATTTGAGTATTGTCACGGCAATCCTGTTCAATTTCTCCCTCTAGGTGTCTTTTTGCATGGCGAATTATCCAATTATTTGAGCATATATTTGCCTAATTGGTTTCCTTCATTATACATAATCGTCGCTGAAGCAGCTTATTCTCTTGTAGTGGGTGTTGTCTGTATTGTCTGTAGTTTATTTGCGGGCCTGTTAATAAAAAACGAAAGCAAAGAACAAATATTATACTCATTGCCAAGCAGATTTGTTTCCGCGAATAGCTTTAGCCCAGACTTTTGGATTGCAGATTGTACCATAAATTGTACACAGAATGCGAATAAATTTAACATTTTCTTCATCTGTTTTTCTGAAAAAATCAATTTTTATTTCAGCGGCTTTTTTTTTGGGTAAATATTTGCGCTACTATAGTCGACCATAGAATGCCCACTACTTGGAATCATTTATGTACACTAATTAGAAACACGAAACAGAATTACTAGTACATCACTTTGTAGATTGCAATATGAATATTTACGGATATCTGTACCAGACACTTATCTATCAGATGAGATGCCTCGATCGATTCGGATGTTGATGTTGGTCAGGAATATCTGTAGCGTAATGATTCTGTTTGTGGCTAACAATAAAATGTCACACTGATCTAATCTATTGCACTGCATCTGTTAACGCCCTCAATCGCATTCGTAGATATGTACATATGATGCGTGACGGCCGCCCCTGGTGGGCGTTTATGGCGTCGAGCCAAAGACAAAGCAAAATGTGCACAAGGTGAGGGCAATGGCTCAATGAGCAGAAGATGATTGGGGCGATGACAATGATGGGCATTGACTGGCGCTCAACTTACGATTCGAGTGGCGCTCAACAAGGGGCTCCGGCTATTTTAAGTTTCTGCTTGATGTGCCGCTGTCGTTGTCTGTCGCGTTTCTGCTGCTGCTGATGCTGTTGTGTGTGAAGGAGGTTTAGCACTGATTGCGGCAGGTAGCACATTTTGCCGGCGCAGCTTCCATTAAATGGGCAGACACTCTGATAAGCGAATGCCACACTTACGCACACAAAAAGGCAGAGAGTTGTTGTTGCTATTGTCTTTACATAATTTTATTGTGTGTTCACCGACATTCACTTTCGTTCCGCGTTTGAAATTGTGAAGTATGAATTATTCGAAGCACGTTGAAAGACTAAATAACAAAACACTTGAATGCGGTTCAATACGACGCGACGCGATGGGACGCGATGCGATTGGCCTGCGGCTCTGTTGCTGTAGTTGTCGTTATCAACTGTTATACATATATGAATGCATCAAAATGCACAGGGCGTGTGTGTGCGCATCTGTGGCAGTAGTGCAGCCATTGAAGGGGAATCAATCAACACGCTGAAGCTAAAACTACACAGCCCGTCGTATCGTTGGACATTCTATTTTCCGGCTCGGCTCGGTCGTTTGTGCAATTACTTTTTTTCCGCGAAAGCACTCAGCGGACGCGGTGAACAGCTGGAGTAGGGATGTGAGTCTATTGATACATCAGCATATCGATATGTATCTTTGCAAAACAGTATCGATATTTTTGTGCGATATTATGATCTTCCTCTTCCGCTTTTTGTTAATGATTGTTGCGCAACTTTTTTAAATGTTGCTACAAAAATCGACGACAGGTGGTGCTCTGTATCCATCTCCACACTTGTTAGAGCCGATTTTGTTAGCTTCCCTTGCCAAAGGACCGAAACATTTAAAAAAAAAATAGACACCTCCTGGATTAGTTTACTATGAAATGTTACTTTATTTCTTGACTTTCATCATATTTTGTTTTTCTTTAGCCCATTATGTGCTTTACATGTTTGTGATTTGTATTTTTTTTTTTTGTATTTCGTTTACGTTTCTTTATATGCGTTTATAAGTCGAATACTCAATTTCCATTTACTAATGATATGCGCACACAACTAATTTTTCACTCCGCGCCATTAACAGAAAATAGAAAACCGAAAACGTATAAGAATACAACTCAAAAGATAGATTTGTTTGCTACAACATTTTTATTTAAGTAAATTATAATGATGAAAAGAAGGCGATTCATTGGAATTCTAAATGCTATTCAGCACTCATGCCCGCAGTAAACATAATTTATAAAGATCAATTCGTCTTCCCCAATTTCTCTGCTCTTCTTCCAAACCTTTTCGCTTGGGGTTTGTCTCATTCTTTTGCTTAATATAACGCTAATATAAGATTTATATTTTATATAATGCATCTTTTTACTTTGTATGGAATAACACTTAATTATACATTCACTTTATATAGTTTGATTTCAGTTGTAATCATAACGAAACAGAAGAATGTCTGTGCGGGCTGCTGTTTTCAACAAAAATTGAACATACTCGTTATGTCAATAATTAAATTTAAAAAAATGACTGATAAATGCAATTTGTAATTGTCTGAAGGGGATTTCGTAGTAGTAGTTCTTTCTTTTCTATGATTTGTGTGTGTTTAAGTGTGTGCCTTGTGGTTCATTTGTTGCCTTTGCTGCAGTATATAGTATCAAAACCACTAAATACTTGCCCATATAAATGTTTTCGTTTAAATATTTATTTATATATCGATTTATATATTTTACGCTAGATATTAACTATGCAAGGTCTGCATATATGCATTTTGCGCTTGATTCATCGTTCCGTCTAGATATATCCATTATTTCGTTTTTGTTAACAACATTCATAGAAAGGGGAAAGTACAAAAGTATACATATCTCATCCATAAGTTTTAGTTTTTCTTATTCCCCGCCCCACAATGGGGTACGATCCTTCTTCATACGCAGATTTGTATAAAAAAAAAAAAACAATGAAAATTGTGTAAAACAATTTAAACTTAAAGTACATAAAACACATCAAAGGGACACAACACGTCACAAGTTCTACCCAAAAATTCAGCTACACTACGATTTGTTGATGTTTGATTGGAGTGTTGATTGTGTTGAATCATAAGGAAACTGCTAATTATATTTATTCGCTCCGCTCATTCACTGTCAATGTTGAGGCCCACACGCTTCTCCTCCTCGAGCATGGCGTCCAGCTCGTCCGTGAGATTGGCCAGCATGTTGCCAATATCGTTCAGCACATTCACCGACACCTTCGGCGGCACACTCGTCACTGGGGCAGCTGTCTCGGGCGAAGCCATTGCATCGCCGCCGCCACCGCCGCCGCACGCTGGCATTGACGCTGACGATCCCCCTCCTGCGCCTGCGTCCAGGGTGGGGGAGCGCAGATGCAGGGCACTGCCTCCGCTGGCCGTGCTGCCCATGCTCTCGCTCCGCGCCAGAGTAGCGTCGTGTAGCGAACTCGAAGATTTGAGCGAGTGGAACGAGTGCGCAATGTTGGCAATAGTGTTGGTTGAGGAGGAGCTGGAACTGGAGCTGGAGGAGTGCAGGTGGGGTGGATGGCTGCCGGGAAGGGTTGTGGCGCCTGCACTGGCCTGTCCCAACTCTTGCCGGTTCAACTGCCGCTGCTTGATCGTGCCCGTGTTCTCGTTGGCAAACGGTATCGTGTCAATCGAATCGATACTGGAAGTGGACTTATTGTCGTGGTATTTCTCGCAGTGTATCTCCGCCGTGGTCTGCTGTATGGTGGCATAGTTCGCATAGATCGGCTGTTGGCTGCCCGCTGCCGCGGCTGCTGCGGCCGCTGCCTGCTGTTGCTGCCAGTAGAACATTTGTTGCGCCTGCTGCTGCTGCTGCTGTTGGGAGCCCACTGCCTGTTGCTGGGGCTGTTGGACTGAGCCGGCTGCACCTCCCTCTCCGCTCAGCGTGCGGGAGTTGCGTATGCTGCAGTGCCGTCGGGGCGGCTCTGGTGCAATCTTCTTTCCACTCAACGGGCTGCCACTTAGATAGTTCTGCAAGAAACAACATGTAACAATCATCTGGTCGGGATGTTCCAATGCCCACTTACCGCTCCTCCTTCGCCGCCGCTGGCTGCCCCGTACTCGGCTGCCGCCGCCGCATTCATATAGTGATGATGCTCCAAGGGTGGCATCGTGTTCAGCACGGCTCTCTGCAGGATTCCACGCTGCTGCCGCGGCAATGTGCCACCACCTTCCTCGTAGAGCAGCTCCCGTGTGGCATCATTGGTGGGTGTAATGTCGCCGTCGTCGTAGGAGCGCCGCCAGGCCATGGCTGCCGCATTGCTCCCCAGTAAACGGGCTGCCGCCGCCTGCTGCTGTTGCAACAGTTGCTGATGGTGGTGCTGCTGCTGGAGCGTGGCTGCAGCGGCCATGGCTGCGGCAGCCGCTGCCGTTGTGGGTGGCCCAAAGTGGCCGTAGTCCGTGGTCGTGTAATGGCTAAAGGTCAAATGGCTGCGGGTGCTGTTGTCGTGTATGTCCTCCAGCGATTCCAGGCTCTTGCCACGTGGCTGACGTACCTGCAGAAGGACGGAAGGAGACGAAGGGGAATTAGTTTCACGTTGCACTCGAAAGGTCAAGGCCATGCGTTTGTCAAAAGAAACCCCAGTCGGTCCCACCTTAATGAGCACCACATCGTTGCCCGAGCAACACTCGTGATTGCTGCCCGTGCAGTAGTAGGCATCTCCGTTGTTGCTGCTGCTGCAGCTGCCGCTGCCGCTACTGCTGCTCCCCTGCCCCAGGCACAGGCTGCCCGCAGGGGCAGTGGCATTCAGCACATTGCTGGTGGCATAGATTTTCGTGTCGTCCCAGGAGACGCGAGTGGTTGGCACATAGGATGGCGTACTTGGTATGGGCACATTAAATTGCCATGGCTTCCGCTGGTACTCCTGATCGTCGGATACCAAGGGCAAAATCATACAAAATGGAAAATCAAATTAGGTAAAATTATAAAAGAATAATTAAATTAAGCAATAATCAAATTAAATACTGAAAAGGACGTGACAGCTCTGCCTTTAAGGTGGAACACCGGCCCCCCCTTCCATTCACTGTATACGCGTCTCACCTGCTGTTGGTATGCATTGGCACCGCCTGGATTCCATTTGCCGCTAATGATGTCCTTGACCCGCTTGATGGCCAGCAGGATCTTCTTCTGGTGGCCCAGCTTGACGATGCCAATATCCTCGAGATCCTCCCATGTCACTTGGGTCACATCGCGCACCGTCTTGTAGTTCTGCTCCAACAGGGGCTGTATGTACTCCTCCAGCCGCAACAGCTGCAGCCATTCCTCGATAGAACCCTGAAATGGGGAATGGGAGGAGATGGGAGGGAGGGTCATAATCATTATGGTTTATGAATTTTCCAAATCAAACGCACGCCTCTGTCAGAGCTAATCACATTTGATTCATGTCAGGAAAGGGAACACAGATCAGCCCGGCTACAAATTGTCCATGAACTAGTTCAGACCCCACTGATACGATGCGGGGATTGGATGGGTTATGTGTTTTGCTGGTGTCTACCATGATGTGTTCCCCATCGCGTTCGTCGTCGTCGTCGGCGTCGTCGTTGCCGTTCCAGCTCTAATCAGTTGTAATTGATAAGATATGACATAAATCGAGTCAAAGCACAGGCATAAAGAAATGAATAAAAGCCAAAACTCGTTGCTGTCGTCATTAAACGGTAGCCAAGCGAGTAGGAGAGCCAGCTCCAATGGACGAGACGGGTCGCGACTCGTAGAGACGCACACACATGCCCCAAGAAGCACCAATGCAGCAGTCGAAAATCATCAACATTGATGCGTGGAAAGCTACATATGATATTTTTGTTGCTTTATACGACGATATACGATATGTACACGAACGCTATGATGTGTTAATAACTTTTTCAAGCTCTCTGCTCTTTTGGTCTTTCGGCTAAATTGCTGTTGATTTCGATTTAATTAAATGTTTTCTTGTTTCTCTGTGATGCTGCTCTAGTATGGTGTGATTTCGTGGTGGTGGGGTCTAGGGTAGGAGTCTGGGGTACTTTCCATTGAAAGAATTCTGCGAGTCGCCGTTTGGTTGTGGATATTTGAATAGAAAGGGTTTGGAAACAGTTTTGGAAATGTAAAGGAACTTAAGACGTTTAATGGGAGTATTTAGCAATTTTAGTTGAGTTGTGTACTGTACTGTACTACTCTCTGTAGCCCCAAAGAAACCATAGAAAACCCTGCACATAGTAAAGCAACATACTTATCTATGTATTGTATGTATGTTTCTACCAAAACTTTACCAGAAATATGCATGTATGCATGTTTATTCATATGCTAATCGAAATCCCCTATCCCCATTCCAATTGAGTGAAGATCTCCCAACAAATATTTTTATAAGACTTTAACAAAATATTTATCTAAATTACAATTTTGGTTTTTGGTTTTTGGGTATTTTTTTTCGGTTGGTTCAGTGGCGGGGCTTCTTCGAAATCCATTAGCAGGTAGCATATGGTATGACACTAAACAGACACACAGAGAGACCCGCAGCACAGCACAGCAACACCGGAGCGTCACCAGCGTCAATACCAGAAAGCAGCAACACCAACAACAACAACAACAGCAGCCGACCGACTGTCGGCCATCATTAGCGCAGGCGAAAAACAGGTTTTCCAACCACAACAACAACAACAACAACAACAAACTGTACGTACCGGGGCGAAAAAAAAGAAGCAAAGTTAAGGCAAAGAGTACGTCAGGCCGAAAACTAAATACCATTTTGAGTGTCTAATAACGGGTACCCCAGACCCCAAAGAAGAAACGAGAGAGCCCCTCTATGACCCTCAAGGTCGTTCGTTGATTGCGGTTTCTGTTTCTCTGAACAAAACGGAGATTGGGGCGACCGTTTAATAACTTTGTTCCTTCCCGCTGCTATGTATATCTCTCTCAGGTATTCCGTTTTATTTCCTTTTTCGCCAACAGATAAAAATAAGTGTGTGTGTGAAAAGAAAGCGAAGAAGCTGGTAGAATGTCGGCTAATGAGGGGCAGCAGGCACATCTCGAGGGTTGTGAGTAGTGACTTTTTGCAAAAAATAAGTGACGACTTTCATTTCCAGTGCGCCGTCGTTGTAGGATGATGATGTAAGTACAGGTACAGGTACTCGCACCTCACTCCCCAACCAACCACACCCCAAAGACAAAGAGAGTCGAGCACAGAGCACCGAGCACCGAGCTTCGAGATCAGCAAATAACGAATATCGGAATGGGGCGATAAAGTATCTACAACAACGTCAACAGGGGACGCAGACGCAGACTCAGACGACGACGCCAGTTGGTAACTCGACCAGAAACTTGGCAAACTTGCGAAAACAGTCACGGCGCGTTATATAAACAGCCGTGCCAGAGAGCCAGAGCGAGAAAAACAACAAAACAGAAAAAACAGCGCAAAATTCTACATGGATAGTAAAATATTATGGCATGGAGCATTTTTCAACTGAAATACAAAAAAACGGTCATAAAAGAAACACAGCGAACAGCGAGTTAACAAAACAAAAGCTGAGGTCATTTCTATTTGAAAATTGCATCAGCATAGCATATCATTTGCCCCTAAGAGATTGGAGGCACTGCTGCGATAATGAAAAACCATGCTGGAGGTTATTGCATAGCAGAAAGGAGTAATTAGTTGGAATCGACTGGAATGCGGCTCAAGTTTGAGCTCGGATAAAGGATCGATAAATGCGATAAATGGTATTTGTAACAGTTTTGCGGTTGCAGGTGGGCTGCTGCTGCAACTAGCAGCAAGTGGGCAGGGGCAGGGGCAGGGGCAGGGGCAGCATTGCATGCAATCTGATGAAATCTGTGAATCAGTCGAGGCTGCACACCCAACGCAACACAATATGCAGTTGAAGTTGAAGTTGAAGATTATGGCCGATGGGTGTTAATCACGCTTGGAATGCACCGTGTTAATGTGGAACTCAGGCAGACTCATGTGGATGCCATGTGGAGTGCATTGTTAATTAATGGCAACCTTCTTCAGAGAGACCTAACATTGCCTTGGATCTGTTTTAATAGCTGTTTCGGATCTAGTATTGAAGAGCGATGTTAACACGGTTATATTATGTGCATTTAGGGTTTGCAAATAGACTTGATACCCGCCGTGCTATGTGGAATGCATACTGATAAGACTCCATGGCTTGCCCCTACTCAAGTCACGTACGAACAACTATTATTGTGGTGTGGCTGTTATTTCGGTGTGGAACTATATGTTTCCAATAGGAAAAAAAAAAATGGGATTCCAAAGTCCTAGTTCGACAAGATATATCATGCCATGCCAATTCTATGCACAATCGTTTTATCTGGACACCTCTGGTGCACTTGAAAGTGTGTTAACCCCCTGGCATTGGCATTCAGATATATTATTTCTACATACATTTAGCTTAGATTCAGCTTTGAATGGAAATGGGCTTTGTGGGCAATTATTGTAGCCACTCGAATGGAACCTTGATCCGTCAGATCTATGGGCTAATGAACAGCTTCGATCCGTCGAACAATTATCCACAACCTGCTGCGACTTCAAGTTCACCTTAATGTCAACCCGGTATGGGCGCCAGATTCCACAATGAAATCCACACGAGCGGATTAGAAAATTTGTATATTTATATACTTCGCTCGCCGTGTTTTTAATGAATTGTTGATGTGAATTAATGTGCGCATAATAAATGAAATTCTTTCATTAACAATAAAACTACGAAAAAATAAACGCTGACGGTGCTTTTTCATCTCTTTTTCGCTCTCCGTCTCTACCTCAGTTTATCGCAGTGGTGCGGTGTGTGGACCGCATGTGGGAAACAAGTTTCTTTCGCTTTTTGCAAATGCTTTTTTAATGAAATATTTCAGATAAGCCGGCAACTAAACAAGCAATCAGCGGAAGGGGAGCCCGTCTGGAGCGGAGTGGCGTGCAGGCCAGATTATGGCAGGGCAGGGCGTAGCTATCCACAATTAGTGCCAATAGTGGCAAAAATTATCATATGACTAAGACAGTGGCTCTCCTCAAGGTGACTGGTAAGAGCTACACCGGAACGTATTATATTCAGATATTGTTGATAAAATCAGTGGACAGTTCTCTCTGTCTGCTATGCAAATGATTAAAGCACGTAACGACATAATATTCCATCCATATTTCCCCTGCCTATCACCTTGATTCAACACCCCCTTACATTCAGAGAATCTCTGTACTCTCTCCAGGCATCACGAGTCCAGGGACTGGTTCGAACGATTAGATAGGCGTATTTTATGTATTTCCCTCCTACTCACCGGCACAAAGTGGGGCAGATTGTCGAGCACTTGCAGCTTGTCGATGCGCTGCTTGATGCGTTCGCGATGGTGCGGATTCTTGATACCAATGGCGGTGAGATCCTCCGGGGTCATGCGGGCGATCGTGGGCAAGTCGTAGCCGGCGGCAATGAACAGCTGGGCGTACTCCTCGTGCTTCATCTCCATCAGCCAGTCGATGATCAGCTCATCGTTGCGCTGCCGGTCCACGCTGCCGATGGAGCAGGAGCTGACGGAGCTGCAACGGGGTGAGGAAAGCGGGGCCCGTATGGAGGCGCCCGACGAGGAGACTCCCGTCAGGTAGGAAGAGGCACGACCGGAGTCCAGGCTGGCGGTGCTGTGCCGCGAACCGGAGCCCGCCGATCCCGACGAGGAGCCGGGCGAGTCGCGTCCCGGAGACTGGGTCAGATCGATGCCCTGATCCTCCTGCAGAGCTAGCTGCTGGTGGTAGTAGACCGCCGCCTTGTGGGTCAGCGGTTCTCGCAACGTGGCACAAAAAACGGGCGGCGGGCATGGCACAATGCTGGGCAGCGGGGCGGAGGTTTTCCCGGCGGCCGGTGGAGCCGGAGTCACGGCCGCTGTGGGCGCACCACCCGCCTCATCCTTCATACGCAGGGCCACGCTCGTCTCGCGCGGCAGATTGAAGCCGCCCTCTTCCAGCGAGGGCGACGAGACAATGCTGCTGCCACTCATGCTGATCCCATCGTCCGCCTGCTGCTGCTGTTGGTGGTGGTGGCGGAGTGGTCCGCTAAGCCGGTACAGCGGTATCAGCGGCTGGTGGTTGCCTCCACTGGGCGATGAAGGCAACTGCTGGAGTGGGTGGTAGTGCTGGTGATGCTGCTGCTGATGCTGCTGCAGCGGATCCCCAGGAATTGTTGGCGGTTGAACCTTCTTAGCTTGTGCCGTGGACGCATGCGGCTTGAGGGAACGATGCATGATGGGCCTCTACTGGCCCCCGGGGCCGTACTTTGTCCGACTCCTGTGGAAAAAGCGAGAGAAAGAGAGGGAGACTGCAGTTAGAAAATGTGTCCGCCAGATGTGTGTGCCAGAAATGAGGAAATCTGCATAATTGGTCATAGAAATTTTGATGTGCTGGCAGCATCTCTAAAAATAGGGCTCACACTGTGTTTACGCGATGCGGCACAAGTCAATAAACCGCTCTCGTCGGGATGGCGATGGGGATGAGGCAGGGTCTGCGTATGAGACTGGGGCAGTCTCCAGTTTCTAGTCCCCCCGCCGCCACATTTATCGACTCTGTGCCCCACGAGGGGGGAAAGTAGCAGACGCCGCAGCATCGTATTACCAGTTTCATTCACAAAAAAATGTCAACAAAGTAGGTATTCGAATGTAGAGTACCCTGTCTAGGTCAGATTTTTACCAATTAATTCTAAAGAACTGTTAATTTAACTTAGAGTTCTCTCTCTACGTGGTGTTCTTCCCAGCACTCTCTTTTGGCAAGCTGTTCTAACACTGCTTAATAGACTCGGGATCTTAGAGCACTGCACTGCACTGCTTGCTATCTTGCGGTAAAATCTCTTCTCTCTTAATGCAAGCAGCTAATACGCCCTTGATACCACCAAAAACAAACACACACACATAGCCGAGGAAATAAGCAGAAAAGATGAAGAGAGAGAGAGAGACTGAGAGAGAAATGCACCTAGGGAGACAGAGAGAGAGAGAGAGAGGCTGATGGCGAGGGTAAGGGCTCGGGCTCGGGCAGGCGGCCGGCACGAGCTGTGTCAAAGTTCGTTGACTGCGCTTTGCGGTTTGGGGCAGGGCGGGTATGGTATGGTACAGACATGGCAGCTGCTTGTCTAGTCGGCAACGTCATAATACACTTGAAAAATGCACGGGCACGGTCCGGGCAGCCTCCGTCCGTAAAATCTGGCAAAAAGTCACGAACAATCTCTCCTCCTCAGCATGTCATTAACAGCAAGAGCGAGACATAAAGCCACAATACTTCCAGTACTTGGAAATAATAAACAACAGCAGCACACAAGCCTTCCTGCAGCAGCAATTTCCTGCGAAACAATGAAACAACTACAAAGTAATCAGAAGTGCACTGGCAACACACACATTCCGAGCCGATAACAGCAGCAGCCACCTGTTCGATCAAGTGCCGCCTGATGAACGGCCCGGCCCGGCCCGGCCCTGCTTGGTACGGAAAGCAGTGCACAAAAGCAGGTGTCATAATCCGCTCTTTTTGCGTGGGAGTGTGTGGGAGGCGAAATGCAGGCAGAAAACGTAGCGGATAAAACAAATAACGGTGGCAGTAGTAAATCTCATTTACAAGCTTTACCTCTGCTCCGCCGCAGCCGGTGGCACCGCCTTTTAATGAATTTTTATGTATGCGACGTGCCGAAAAAAAAAACTGCAGTCAGAGTAAAGCCGAAACCCCAGCGAGGACACGCGAAGAGAGCAAGTGAGAGCGCGCACAGGAGAGAGAGAGAGAGGGGCAGTGGCAGTGGCAGTGCAGAGCAGAGCAGTGCCGCTTGCATTGGAGTGCTTGTTGTTGCTGTTGTTGGCGTAGTAGGGTAGTATATCAACGAATGTGGGTTGCATGCGGTCTCTGTTGTTACCACCCACACTCCATGCCCGCACCAATCGTTCCACACTCCCCTGCCAGATGTTGTTGAACCGTTTCATGTGGCCGGCTTTCCTGCATTTTTCTTTCAAATGTTGTCTTTAGCCCCCTCCTGTAACCACATTTTTATGAGTTGCCATTGTTGTGTCGTTTGGATTGTAAGTTTAATTGCGAACATGGCCCACTGTACACACAGCAGGGTTGTCGCTCCCCACCACATTGCCATTCTTGTGGGTGGGTGAGTAATCCTGTAATGAGCATAACACTTGCTCACAAATACTACAGTGAATGGTCGCTATCGAAATCGATTCCATTTGGACAGTTTCCCTTTAGCGAATGTACCCATCGTACATGGTATACAATTTTGTCTGTGTGCAGCATAAAAACTGATTGGAAATGCAATTGGAGGCTTGGGACCTTTTTGGGTGTTGGGAAATATGTACATACATCCATACATACATAAATATATACGTACGATACATAAATACTCGTACAGAAAGGGAAATATTAAGAGAACGGGGGAGGAGAGGGAGTAAGGGAGCGGTAGAGGATTGGGCAGCGGCTGAAAGATTTATTGATTGTCGTTGTCGTCACACTCGCTCCCACCCATATGTACATACATACATAAATATGTGCATACATACATACACATTTATGTATTGATAAATGTACAATGAAGCGGAGTTGCGGTTTTGAAGTTGGCAGCAAAAAACGCTGAGCAACTAAAAATAATTATGGCTGCCAATGCTCTCCACTTAGAGAGAACGAGATAGAGATAGAGGAGAGCAAGCGAGCGGTGGGAGGTTGTAAAAGGGATAGATAAACTGATAGAGCAGAGTGACAGCAATTTGTATACACTTACATTTGAGCAGATCATATGCATAAAACTATTATTGTCGTATTTAAAATTATTTTTACTATAATATCATGGATTTTATTCTGGACGCAGAGTAAAAAAGCGGTCCACAATATGTATACTATATCTTCTAAGTGCTGAGCTAAAGAGAGTAAACGTAACCTTATATTTCACCAAAGTATTAATCTACATAACTTTACATAAATTGAGTATATGTTAGACATCCACGCACTGTGTATCGATCAAATTGACCACTAAGCAGCGAGAGAGTGATATCATTGTACGCATCAACGCAATATTCATACACTCATCAATACATCACGCACACTAAAAATAACTTCTATACACACAGCTGACGAAAGCGTATTTAATCTTCGTTAATTTTCCCATTTAGTTGCTCATTCTCCCCCTTTTTCCCCATCTATTGTATCAGGGAGAACCGTTAAAGTTTACTGGCATGAGTAATCGGCCAAATGGAGCGCAATAAAATGGCAAACGGTAACACGGCCAATCTATCACAAGAGGCGGACCGGCACCAGCACCAGCACTACCACACCATCACCATCACCAGAGGGGGGCACCCACCATATCATCATCGACTTGGTTTCGTTGCCCAGTCAACGACCACCCAACCTCCCTCCCTCCCACCGGATGGGACACAGGCTGGAATCAAATGAGGCGCATCTCAATCTCATGTTTATTAACGGTGCTCAACTGTCTGTGTAGATACATGCATGCATGTGTGTATGGGTGGGTGGGCAAATGTGAGTGTGTATTGGTGCTGGTGTCATTCAGCCAGTTAGATAAAGGAGGGCTCTTTCATCCTACACCCCACACTTCCCCCCGCCCTTTGGGCCAGCACTTCATTATCGACAACAAAAGCTGGTTCGACTCTGTGCCTCTTCTTCGTTATCATCTGGTGCGGGTGCTTTGCATATGACATGTTCATGCTGAAGCCTTTTGTTTCTCTCACTCGCACTCTCTATCCCTATCTCTGTTTCCCATATTTCCCTCTTCATTTTCTTCATTTTGTCCCAAAAATGCAATGGACAAAGTTTTTTCGTGTCTACCACGCCCCAGTCTGTGGGAAAGCAGAGGCAGCGTACTTAGTAGAATATTTTGTCAAATAAAAAAAAACCGAAGAAAAAGCAGAACTGCACAAAAGATGGTGTCGATGATGCTGCTTACTTGCCCCCTTCCTCTGTCCCTGTGCTGTGCCCCCCCTGTGCCTCTTGCTGCCACAGTCTGTCGATAGCTCTCGAGAGATGTTGATCTTGCAACTGCAACAACAACAGCAACAATACATGGCCAGAGGCAGCCCAAACTTGTTTTGCCTGTAAAAGGGAGTTGTCGTTGCTGCTGCTGCTGTTGTCGGCTGTGCATTGTCTCTGTCTCTGCGTTTTGTTTCAGGTTTCAGAAAACGCCAAGAACAGGCAAAAACAGTACCATGACAGCTACATACATATATGAGGCAAAATGCATTAACAACACGAGTTCCTGCACCGAGAATACCCTGCAATAATCTATTCTGCATTCTGAAGGACTCTCAAAAAATATTAGTTTTTGTTTTGTCGTCGCCACCTTTTAATAGAGCCCTGCCTCCACGCTAGTTGCTAACGAATATAGTCAAAGAAATGAAGTACAAAAATTGGTAGTAATCCATGTGTCCGACCAGGAGAGATATTTCCTTAAGAGAAGCTCATTCTGAATGTTGAAAATATTACTCTTTGCAATATTTTCTTCTTGAATAGAACTCTCAAATAGCTCGTCCATCTCTTTCCCCAGTAATCACATTCTGGATTCCACACATATCAAATATACCCCTGGCTTACCCTGCTATGTCTGTTTGGGCATGAAAGAAACAGCAACACACAAGAAAAAGCTCGTAGGAGTAAAATGCAGCGCTGAAGATGTGTCGAAGGTGTGGGCGGACGGGCGGAGGGGTGCACGGATAACTTACGTGCAGTTTAACGGTTAATGCAAACGAAGACGACAAACGAATGCGTTGCGCATATGGCACAGCCCCACAGTCGGACTGTCCGGCTGTCCCGTCCCGAGTCCCCGGACAGCAGAGACGAGACGGACCAAATAAGGCTGACAGCACGTACACAAGAGAAAAAGAAATACGAGTATAACCAAAGAAAGAGAGACACCAAGCCAAAAGCGGCCATCAATTCCTTCTTTTTTTTTTGGTCAAAGAAGGCGCAAACGGAACGCGAACAAGTTGTAAGGCGAGCAATGAGTGCAGACAAAAGCAGTTACAAGACATTGACGGAGAAGAAGCAGTGCCATAAGAAGATAAGGAAAGGTGGGGGGGAAAGAGGAGGAGGAGGAGTAGGTGGAGGAGAAATGAATAATGGAGGGCAGCCGCTGAGCGTTTACAGCTACATTGAACTTTAGAGACTTTTGAAGCACTTGCCTCGCCTTGGCCCCCCGCTCACCATCCCTAATTCCTCACCATTACTATGCCGAAAAACCGAATGCGGCTACTACGCACACACACACTTTTACGCCATTGCACATACATACATGCATACACATGCGTGGGCTCGTTCGCAAAAACAACTGTGCAAAAAACAGGGAAATTACCATTGTTAAAAGCTGAATTTGCTGAAAATTTTTATTGATTAACACAAAAGACACTGGAAATGCACATTAAACATCAAATTCAATTAAATTGCAATTGATTTTCCGCTAGAAAATTCTGTGCAAAAATCTCTTTCACGCCAACACGAAAACGTATATGTACACACACACACACATACACAACCACACGCGCGAACGAGAGCTGCGAGCGTATACCGAAGTGTGGCCAAAAAGCAGTAGCATCAAACAGCGGCAGGCAGCAGGAAAATATTTAGCTGGCTTTTAGATTTTAGGTTCCGAGGAGGCGGCACGGCACGGGACCGACGACGACCGCAAGCCAAAGCGTATTGAAACGCGGCTCCAACAGCATTCAAAGCCAGGCCAAAAGCCAAGTTGGAGCTAGAGTCCTCGAAGTTGCACCGGAGCGGGAGAGCGCCAGGTTGTGCGCAACTTCTCTCTCTCTCCCTCTCCGGCTATGGACTCTCTCATGTGCGGCTTGACGGGGCAATTTGTTGCAATTGAAACAATAACAATTCCACAAGGCAATTTGTTGTTGCCTGGCAAATTAGTTTGTTAATAAATGAATGAAAGATATCAGCGAAGAAGGAGAGAAAGAAGGGAAAGGGAAGCAAAGAGTTTTATTCCCTAAAGTACGAGCTACAAAGCGGTTTTGTGGTTGCCATTGGAAACGGTGAAAATGCATTCATTCGGTGGGCACAGTGGGACAAGTCGAGTCAAAATGAGGCAAATAATGAAGAGAGGCTAGAATAGACCATTATTAATTTGAGCGAATTTAACAAGACAAGAAATGCCAGTTGAAGTTGGTACTACCAATCCATTATCTTCGAAATGTGTCCGTCCCACTGTGCCACACGAAGCAACAAAAAGGCAAACAAAACTCCACACACAAACACAGACATAGGACCGAACACACACACACCGACTGCTCGTCAACCACTTTTCATGCTGCATAAGCCAATAAGAGAAAGAGAGAACCATAACCAGAGAGCCAGAGCGAGTGAGAGTTATGCTAAGCTTCAAGCTGAAAAAAGGCTCCAGCGGCAACTTTATTCATTTGACGTGCGCGCAGTGCCCTCTCTAGCTCTCTTTCTGGTATTCTCTCTCTCTGGTTAATCTGTTACTAGCGCTGCCCCTCTCCCAACAACAGTTCTAACACTTCATTGGAGCTCGTTGCGACAACGACATCAAGTCATTTGATTCCCACACAAATCTCTGCATGTTGAGCGCGACTCTCCTCCTATCCCTCGCTTTTTCTCGCTCTCACTCGTTTCATTATGGCAAGTGAGTTATGGGATCTGGTATGTGTCTCTGTGTGAGTGTGAGTGGACTGCGCTTTCTATTGATTTATATGAGTTTTATGGCGCAATCTGAGCCATACAAAAAAGACTTCAAGTCCGACGACCGCTTAGAAGACATCGAAAACGCTCTCTGCATTTTACATTTAATTGCGCTTTGTTCAAAAACTAACATAAATTATGCAAATTTAAATGAAAACTTTACAAATCAGTCAAGTTCTACTCCTCCCCCGATTCCATTGTTAACCAGAGTTGTCACGCGCCAGACGACGGCGGCGCTCGAGCATGACGCTGAAGAGCTCTACCCCAACCCCTGCCAGCAGACACGTGTTGGTTTATTAATTACATAAGCCGCACACCAGCTGCAGCTGCAGTTTTCGTGTTTTATTTATTCCCTTTCTTTTCGGAAACCCAATTTCCTGCAGATGCTGGAAGATGCCGCACAATCAAACGGTGAGAACAGCTGGCAACCCCTAAAACTGGAAATGACAGATGGCGGTGTCGACGCAGACGCTGGCAGCGCAGGACGAGGTGTCCCGGCTTCAAAACGTAAACACTGCCAGAGTTGCCGACGCACAGTTTTGGTTAATGGGACTTTAAATACTAGTACTTACTTTTAACAAATCAAACGTAGAGTAGACTCTTTTCCAGCTTTTAATTATCTCTCTTTTTTGTCATAAATTACAGGCGCAGCGAAAATGTAAACAATTGTTGTTGCTGTTGTTTGTCGCCTAATGAATTTCACGTTTTTATGACATTTTCTACAAACACAAACCGGGTGAAATAGGGAGAGGGGGGGTCAAACAAACACTCGCGCTCACACACACATGCACATACACTGATACGGTCCGACGTCTTTTATTTTATGTCTGCGACGCGCGCGCCACAAAGTAAAACATAAAAACCAGATTAATTTCGAGCAGCCGAAAATGTTTCTTCTTTTTGGTTTTAAGCTGCGCGCTGCTTACGTTGTAGCTTTTGTAGTTGTTTACTCCGCCATTTTCTTTCCCACCATTTGGGCTTCACTTTTCGTGGCTTTGGAAGAGCCCGTCCATCACTTTACACTTAAACGCAGTACTGCTGTGATTTAAATAGCTTTCAGATAATTTTTGTGCTAAGCATTTTCAAATTTCAATCGCTTTTCAAACATTGCACAGCGGAGCGTGGATTCGCTTCCGTTCCGCGTAGAAACAAAAACAAAAGTGGTTGGCAGTGTGACCATCGATGGCAATATATCGATGAGCCCTATCGATAAAATTACTGCTAGTCCAGGCTATTTTTTAAATTATTGGTTTTGCGACTATCATGATTTTTTTTCGAAACTTCAACGTTGATGCTTCTCAATATGTTTGGATTGGCTAGCTACTAAATACGAAGACAAATTTGTAAACAAATACAGGTGGATAATAATTTTTTCAAAATGGACAAGTTCCAAAGGTTTCAATGGTTTTTTTACATAATTAAGGTTCAAACTAAAACGACATAGTATCGAATGTGTCTCGTTTTCAAAACATTCAACGTTGATATTCCTGCTGCCATTTCGTGATATTCTGTGATAAAATTCGTCAATTCTAGCTATGCTTAATTCTAGATAGTTGGCCCTCCCCGTAAACAAATAATTTTATCCGATAGATACATACATTTTTTTAGAGATTGGTTAGTTTTTAGAAGTCCTTTTTATTGGATTATTTACATATTAAGGTTCAAACAAAAACAAAGCATAAAACGTAAATGTTGTCGTCGTTTGTGTGGCGCTGCCAGACTCGTGCAATTCGTAGTTGCTGCGGGCTTTTGCCATACCTTATTTCCTTTTGTGAATATTATGTTCCAGTGAAATATTAATAGATTTTATCCTAGATTGGTTTATCCTCTTATTTTTTGTGTTTTTTCTTCCCAGTCCTAATACTAAATAATTTTTTATATCTTTAGAACGAGATAGAATAGTTTTGCATTAATTCACATTTTGTTCAGGATCGTGCTAGTTTTCAGACATTCTTTTTCCATTGCTGAAATTTTCTACATTCCATACGGGTACCCGTTGGAATGGAACAATGAATCTTTATTCTACACCATTGGTATGGAAGGTAATGTCACCAACGAAAACTCTCTCTTCACCTCGGAGAAGAGAGCAAATTTTGAAAAACCACCACGATATGACAACGAATAATATCGATATTTTTGTACGATAAATGCAGTTTGGCGGTCATTTTGAAAAGTATCTTAATATATTGAAAAATAAATATTTGATTTGTTTTGTCGGTGCTGTTCAGTGTGACTGGAACCTCAAAAATATACCATCTGTTAATCAAAAAGAACGTAAATATACAGAGGAAAATTATATTAAAAATTTTGATATTCGATTAAACCAATGAATCAATTTGCACATCTTAACTACACATTTATACATATCAACGACCTATTTGTGGAGAATGGCACGTTGAATACCTAATTGTTATAAATAAACTTTAGTCCTAAAGACTTTTTTTCTTACTGACAAACATTTTACCTGGAAACATAAATAACCTTACCCTACCTAAAAGGGTTATACCATGGGTTCATTTTCTCGCAGTGCTGGCAAACGTGAGTTTTAAATAGTATGCAAAAATACCTTTGGGATATTTTGAAGTATATTTACGGTATATTATGAAAATGAGAAGGTATATTTCAGTATATTTTGCGGTCACACTGTTGGTCCCCGTCCTCGCTCCCCAGCGATGTTAGATTTAATTTATTTAAACAAATTAAACTGCATGCCAAAGCCAGCAAAGAGACTTTAAATTAAACTCATTCGAGTGCCTTCAATTAAAATGTGTGTGACATTCTAATTGGCTTTCGTTTCTGTTCTCGGGTGTGTGTGCGTGTTTCGTTTTGTGTTTGATTTGTCATTCCTTTGCGGCGTTTGTTCGTTCGTCGCTTATTTTTGGTTAAACAAATTGCGTTTTCTGTGTGTGGTGTAAGCATTTGATCTAATGAAAATTGCTTAGAGTTAAGAATGGTATTAAATGGGCAATTTGTAATTGTAAATAGACAGCGGCACAATTGAAAAATGCAAATTTATAAAAACAGGTTGTTGAGACTCTTTCTCCTTCTCACTCCCTGCCCCTACTATACCTCTCCTCTCTCTCTCTGTCTGTCTGCTAATCGTACGCTTTGGTATTTGTTGCGGCATTTGTTGCCAACTGTGTGAGAGAGAGAGAGAAGGAGAGCTTGTGCAAGTCAATGCACGGCATTAATTATACCCCAAGTAAAAGATACCAAGTAAAACATAACAAAAAGACAACTAAACTTATTTTCCTTCTATCATGCTTGCTGCTGCTTCCTCTTCTTCTGCCCTGCTTTTGAGGGGCGTTTGTTCTTCTTCTTTGGGGCATGATTCATTTTGGTTTGTTTTGGATTTGTCTCCATTTTGCGCAACAGCAGCAACAATAGCTACCTGTGGAATGCCTTCCAAATGTCAAAGTTGACAACAGCTGTTTTGGCGCCAGTTCAAATTAGAAGTGAACTAGTATTTATGTAGTATGTGGGCGCTATCTTGATTAATCTTTTATCTTGTTCTTTTGCAGTTTTGCTGTTATCTTTTCGTGTTTTCGTTTGTGCGTTTTCGCGTGTGTGGTGTGTGTGTGTGAGTACGTGCGTGTTTTAGCAAAAACAAATCTATAAAAGAACGGTAAAGCAAATGCAGAAAATGCCATCGCAAATCTTAAACGACGGCAGCAGTGGCGCCGGCAGCCTGAACAGCGCCAATCCGCTGGCCAGCACTCCCAACAGCATTACGGTGAAGACCGCCTACAATGGCCAGGTCATCATCACGACCATCAACAAGAATGTCTCCTACGAGGAGCTCTGCTATGAAATACGCAACATATGCCGATTTCCCATAGATCAGGTAGGTTTTGCAGATTGACCCTGTTATACCTGCATAAACAAAGTTTAATTCCCTCTTGCAGCCCTTTACCATCAAGTGGGTGGACGAGGAAAACGATCCATGTACGATATCCACCAAAATGGAACTGGACGAAGCCATACGATTGTACGAGATGAACTACGATTCCCAATTGGTCATTCATGGTGAGTTCTTAAGCCATTTAATGTAAGATATAGAATCTAAAAGATTCCCATGATGAACATTTAGTACGTAAGTCCCCATAAAGTCAACTGTGGTTGGATGTGGAACAAGTACGTATACTTATACTTATCAAATGAGGTTACTTCACTTATCGTTTGAAAACTACTCACTTAACTGAGTCATATTATATGTACATGTGTATATATACATATACTATACAACGCAAAACCATACAAACTTTCAATATATTTACGTAAGATAGTAGAAAATTTGTTCAATTTTCATTCTAGTTATGTCTTTATATTCGTAATCTTCTATCTGTGACCTCTTTTGCATTTGGCGGAAGTTTTCTTTGCTAATTATTCAAACCAAAGTTGTATCCCTCAATTTTGATTGAATAATCTCCGAAAAGTAGACTGCAATAAATCCATTAGCCAATAAGCAACACCATCAAGGGCCCTGTTTGAGCCTGCTTAAAAACATTTAAGCTTGATTAGACGGGATGAGAGAGGGCACAGAGGGCTTTATTAATCCAATAAAGTTGGGCATTTTCTGGCTCACATGCAGCCTACCCCTCTGAACCCAGTCATTGCCGAAAGGCAAAAGCATCTCTGCGACTTAATAACATAAAATATTAATTAACTTTTACACACACACACACACACACACAGAGTCACACACGCTCAATTGCCAGAGAACATGTCTTGTGGCATGGCCTAAAGCATACAACGTTTTTCTCCATTTTTCCATATAAATTCTGTTGGCTCTTGGCTTGTCGGCCTCGTTTATAATTCATTATAATTAAATTGTTTGCTCAGTGTGGGTTTCGGTTTTTTGGCTCCTCTTTTTTGGGATTTTAATTTGCACTACGATATGAGAACACACATTGTATGAGAGAACTCACTTTTTGTTAAACGTTTTTGTTCTTTATTTGGTTTGCCACAAAAAGAAGGGTCTTCGTTTGGCAAATGACAAACAGGGAGGGAACCCTTTTCTGGAAAACAAAAACAAAAATTACTAAACTAATAAAATAGGTAGCAGAAGAAATACGCTTTAAATACTTTTCAAAAATAATATTTAATTAATATTAAAGTAACAATATTAATTACATTATAAAAAAGTCTCAAGAAGTTCATTACCCAAGTTAAATTAACCCGATATGTGGCATTTTCTGTAGAGTGTTCACTACTCAGCTTCACCAGATTACTCCGACCAACCCATATGTTTCCCATCCCAGCGTACCTTTGGCCATTCCGTATTCCGAGCATATACCCGGAAAAAGGAGAACTAACTGCAGGACAGATATGATAACTACCAGCAGCACTAAACAAAGTTGGGAAAGGGTCGCACAGGATGGGCAGAAGCTTCCTTTTTGTGCCATTGTTTTTGTGTGCTGGTGCGCCCAGGCTTCCTGATATGTTGTGGCTATTTGCATGCACTACTCTCCTCCTCAAAAAAAAAAAGGAAATTATGGACCCCATTGTTATACCCTTGCAAAGAGTATTCCGACGCAAGGAATAACCATCGTTATGAGGTAGCAACGATCGCACTATTGTTATCGAGTTATTTGATTGGATTTCTCTTTCGGAGACAATTTAGAGGAGTTAACTAAAAAGATTGCGAATATTGGGGACAAAAAGGGATGGCGAAAAACAGTGAAAAAATTGCTACTGCCTAGGTCTTAAATCGCTCTGTCGCCAAGTGACACAAAGAAAGAACTTGGGTGAACGGAAGTGTTGCACTTATTTAGAGATAATTCATTTCTGTCAGTTGGTTAGTGGAGTGGAGCCATGGAATCACAATAAACTATCAACTTGTAAGGGTATAAGGAGCTTTGGCCTTCGCAGTTAGACTTCTTTGCATGTTTTTTTGTTTTGTTTTGTGGCCACGTGTGAAAAAAGCGGATTAAAAGCATTCTGCCTGTGCGTGTGTGTGCGTATTGTGTGGGTATTATGTTACCGTTACAACAACTAGAACGGGCCGACACACACACACACATATGTACCTGTACCTGTACCTGTGTAGTAAAGGCATTACACGACAAGACTTGCTGCTTCCCCTGCTACTCCCTGCTGCCCTTGCCTGTTGTTGTCTGTTGTTGGTGTGGTTACACTGTCCCTGAGCCAGTGTTGATTAGTAAATGGCAGTGTTGGTATGTAAGCGTGCGCTTGTGCGTGTGCGTGTGTGTGTTTTAGAAGCCCTTGTTTTGGATCCAGTGTATGTGTGTGGGGTGGGGGGTTATTTTTGTATGTTACCGGCTTACCTTCCGGCTTCATCTCCGGCCAAACAACAATGCTGGGACCACCCTCCTGTCCACCCCAAAACGGAACAGAGAAACAGAAAGTACCGTTATAATTTATACGCCTGCAATATGGCAACGCTGCCCCAGCCACACACAGGGACACAGACACACCACACACACAGGGTCGCGTCGAGTCAGAGAAAAACTTTATCCAGGTCCAAATAACTTTGGAGCACATAAGGTCGGTCGATACACAAGATGCCGTTACACCAGAGCGAGACACGAGACGGTGATGGAGATAGCCAGAAAGTGTGTGAGAAAGAGAGAGAGAGAGAGAGAGCATTTCCCCAAACGTAACAAAAAACAGCTGAGCCGATGCTGAGGCCCGGCATTGCCAGCTCGGCGTGTTTTAAGCTGGCTGGCAATGCCCAAAGCGCCGGTCTGCGGCTTTTATTTGTCCTGCAAAAAAACAACTCCGCAGCGGAGGAGCCCAGGCGCGGGAGAGCAGCCCGTCCGCATCACCTGACATTGAACTCTCTCTTTAGCTATTGCTCTCTGGCAACTTTGGTCCTCAGCCGATGCGAGAAAAATATCCCCAGCATAACGGACGGGACTGCTTCGGCATTCACTCGCGCGTTGGCTGTTTGCCTGTGTGGAAGTGCCGTGCGGATCGAACCCGACTCCGGGCCCCCAAATCGTTTTTAGCCTCGCGTCTCGCACACACACATACACACACACACCCCGTTACCGCAGTACATACATATATAATTATATATATACATCTATATACGTACATATATGTATGTATATATAATAATGTACATGTATTTGTGCACATATTAACGGGATAACGAGTTTGCGGTGTAAAGTCGAAACAAAATCATAGACGAAGCCGAAAAAGTAACACACAAAAAAAAGTGCCAAACAACATAATTTTATATAATTATAAGAACTTCTGCAAGTCCCCCAACCCGCACCCACCCCAGCCCGTCTCTGTCTTCTCGCATACACTGGTAATCCTGAAAATCGTACGAAAAAAATCAATTGCCCCTGGGCAACATTTTTTGACGGCTTCGCCGGCGTGGTAGTCGTCGTATTTCTGATTAGTTGCCATACAATTTCCTTTTTGGTAACGAATGCGTCGGTGGAAAAAGGGCTGGCTGAAACGAGAATGATTAACATAAATTCATGTAGATTTTTGAGCTGCTAATGAAGTGGAAACTTTCGGAATGTGTTAACTCAGAGCAGGGAATCGGACAAGGAAAACATGAATTTATGACTTGAATTTCTGGAAATTTGCATCTTTATTTATTCTACAGTGCGAGAAATAACTTGCAACAATTTCAGGATATTTTGTTTTTCAATTCGTAAAAAGTATAGCATACATTGAGGCGTTAAGTCCAAAGCATTTTTGGAATTCATCAAATTAGTTTCTTTAAATTTTTAAGGGAGTGTGTTACGCAGGACCGCGCTCCTTAAATTCATAAAACCATAAACAAAGTGTTCAGGTAAAAGATATCTGACTCCACCTGCCCTACGATTTTATGGGTAAACTTAGAATCGTTTCCAAAACGAAGAAGAAGCGCTTAATATCTAGAGAAACAGGACCTTCTAAAATGGAACCATTGATTTCCATGTTGTTTTTAGTTTTTGTTCGCATTCGCATTTTCCTTTAGCACACTTTTGGTGCCAGACCAGACACACACATAGACAGGCGACACATAAGGCTGGACGAGTGTGTGTGTGTGTGTGCGAGAATCCCCACCCTAAACTTGACCCCAGGCATTTGCACTTCATCAAGCGTTGCTTGCACCACCGAACATGTCTCTGTGCCACACCAGAATCGCCAGAAACTTGTTCGAACAAATGGATATATCATGCCAGTATAGGCATGCATATACAAATGATATACATATGTACACCACCAGAGTGTTGGTGTGTCAGCCAGAAGCTGCAGGGCAATGGAATTTTCCTTTTTGGCAAGACATTTTGTTGGCCAGGCTGTCGCAATGCCATTTAAACTTTTTCGTTTCTTTTTCTTGTTTCGCTTGGCTTCGTCCTTCGTCCCTGAAGGCTTTTGTTTAGCGGCCACCCCCGCAACCAGGTGTTCAGCTTGCTCCGCAAAAAGTTAAATCAGCAAATTTCCACTTCTCTCTGAATTGGTTTTCGGAATCCACATTTTTTTTTGTTGTTTCTGTAACCTTTTGGGATATTCAATTGGCTTGCCGGTACGGCACGGCCTGTCCTGGTCTGGTCTGGCCAGGCCTGCGCCCCATTATGATTGTTTGGCAAATTTTAATGATGCCATTGGGCTTAATGAAATTATTGTTAGTTCAGCAAACAAGAAGTCCACTTTGATGCAAAAGTAGAGAGTGGGAGAGAATTTTATAGGGTCCTCCATTCAATATGCACACGACGTCGCTTTGGTTCGCCTACGCCATAACGCCCGGTATTTTTCGTGGAAACTTTATACTGCCACACAGCATCCATCCTCCTTCGTATAACCATTTCCCATCCTCCAGCCTACCCCCGTGTTGGGTTTGAAATTTTATAGCTGTGTAGGAGGCGAAGTGGGAGCAGGTGGCCCGGCTTAGTCCTTGGACGTGGCCTCTTGACGTCACTCGGCCCAACCAAATTGATGTTTAACTATTGATGCCCGACGCGGCTTGTAGCTGCCATCCAGGAGATTGTTTCGCATCTCTCCAGATGGCCATTGCCTGCTTATGTTTATCGTTGCATGGCACGGCATTCCGGCATGGCCGAGCTAGAAATGAACTGCTTTCAAACATTGGTTTTCCGTGCGGATGGGTTGGAGCTACATACATATATATTGGGGCGTGTGTAGCTAAATATGAAAGTTTATTGGTTCAGTGATGTAAGCAGCTGCGCTTTGCTGGTTGCTATTGTTCATTTAAGCCTGATATTGAAATATGTTTTGGGAATATTTAAATGGGATATAAATGCCAAGAACAAACATCATAAATAATGGGATTAAAAGGCAGTCGATATGGCTCTATAATTAAATTTGATTAACTATAAAATTATATGCATAAATAACATGCAGTTTAATTAAATTGCATGGAAAATGTAAAAATTAGATTAGAATTAAATAATATTTATTGGGTGGCTAGGAAAGACGAATAAAAATTTTATGATTTTATAATTTCTGAATTATTCGATACGATACCCATGAAAAGAATTGCTGTATTAAATTGCCATCGTTTCGAAATATCTATCAGAGAGCTGGCTGATAATATAATTATCATCTTAAGGGCTACCCAGTCAATTCTCTTCGCCTCTGGAGATGTTCCCATCCTCCTGGTAGTGGTCGGAGAAGAGTAACTCTGGTGGGTGGTTTTGTGTGGGATGTTTTCCCCTACTGGGCAAACAAGCAGGCAACCAATATTCATGCTCCAATAACAGGAAAAACAATGCCGGCCGGGGCCAGGACCCAAGTGTTTATATTTAGCAAACGAATGAGGAGGAGAAAGGGTGAGAGATAGATACATATATACTCAGATTGCTTTGGAAGGAGAGAAGAGTAAGCCAAGTTCTGAGATGCATCACTTTGGGGTCTTGCCTGCCCCTCGAGAGTGCATCATCAGCAGATAAACCAGAAGAAGGCGGCGGGGGGTAGCAGGGAGATGTGAAATGAGGACCAAACAAAAGGATCTGCTTGCCTTGTCACGAGAAAGCTCTTGAGTCAAGTGGCGGCTGTCTGTCCACCTAAACAGCCCTTGGATTTTGGTCCCAGCCTTCGTATCGGTCCTGGCATCAGCGCTTAGTCCTTCCCCAGTGCACAGCATCAGCTTTCGACCCACTTTGGACCCTCGTTAATGATGCGAATTATGCATGAAAGTGGAGTACTTAATTTCAATTGTCTAAACAACAACGTCAGCGACAAGCGATTTCGATGTGACCTACCAATACACTTGAAGAAAATTTTCTATTTACACTTGACTGCATTGGTGGGTGTAAAGCGGATTGCATACTTATGAGGGCGACTGAGCGAATTTCCCTGCGCGCGTCTTACAGGGAGAGAAACCAGGCGCCCCAGAGAGAGAGACAGAGAGAAAGCGGTACTTTTGTTCAAGGTGTATTTATTACGAGGTGAACCATTGGCAGAGATTTCCTTGCCACTCTCTCTTCTCTTTCGCCGTCTGTCTAGAAACAAAATATAAGACTTTGGTATATTTAACAAGTGCAAATAATCGAACTGCATTTGTCATTTCGTGTCAGTTTCAGACTTTATAGGGCGGAAGAGTGAGACACAGCAAAAGAATCTGAACAGCGCGATATTGGGAGCGCAAGTTCTGACAGTACTCCTCACCCTCTACGAATACACCTTGCTCCTGCTCTCTCTGGGTCTCTCCATCTTTCGGCTGCTGCTCTGCCTTTGCTCTTCTCCTTCTGCTTCTGCCTCTTTCACGCCTTTGTCAATTTGCAGCAACTTGTGCGCTCGTTTGACTTGGGTTAAATTGTTTGTGATTGTCGTCGCAGCAACTGTCTCTGCAAAAGTTTGTGCCAGGAGGCCAGTGTGTGTGTGTGTGTGTGTGCCTTGACAGAGTTGTCAGCTGTTTCACTTGCATTTCTTCCCGCTCGCATTCTCTCTTGCCCAGCCTCTCTCTTTCGCTCTTGGCCCATTATTACACAATTTATATATTTTTTTTTTTAGGTGTGGTTTCTGCGGCATCGGCGTCTGCATGTGACGCCCACACACCGGCCACGCCCTTTAGCACAATCATGGTCGGGTATCCTTGCAAAAAAAAAAAAAAACAAAGTTTTTGTTGCTTTTGTTTTAATCAATCATTTTTTACAAAACTGTACGCTGTTTGTGGTAGTTGATCGGCGTGGAAGGGGTGGGGTGGGTGGTCCCCCGAGGAGATGGGTGGGTGGTGCGGTGGATGGGCTTCAAAGTTTGCATAGTTTCTAGTCGGCCTGTGGCGCTTTTGCCATGTAACTGTAATTGCAGTTGGGACCTTGTTCCGCTTTGGCACCGGCACCACCTCTTCTTCCCCTGCCGCCGAAGCTTGTTCTTCGTTTATTTTGTTATGCGCTCCATTTGTGGCACAGTGGGACCCTGAGGGACAAAGCGGGAGTGTGGATATTTGAGGCGAAAAATAATACAGTGCAAAAGAAAGACTACTAGCGAGTGTAAAACCTCTCGAGTAGTGTGTAACATCCCCAAAGAGATGTGCATATGTGTTTGATTTTGTCTGCTATGGAATCTTTAGCTCAAGTTGAAAGAACTTCTGACACTTTCTCTGCACAAGGCCCAAACTAGATTTGGATCAAGTGCAGAAAAAGCAACTTTCAAATTGAGCTACGATTTTGTTTGCACAACAAGTTGTTGCCCACTTTCAGGCCACTGTGCATGTGCCTCACAGGCATATTACATGCCCCCGTCTTCGACTTGTTGTTGTGTGCGTGCCCCCAACTCGAACGTCCTTTGAGGACGCTGCCGCTGCCAGCCTATGCAAATTTGTGCGGAAAATAATCGTGATTTCAAGTCAAGTGCGAAAACCGATTAAAGCGGATACCGAAAGCAAATCGTAATTCGTCGGAAATACGACTATCCACGGAATCAACCAGAGGAATTAGAAGATGGCCTGGGGATACTGGTCTGCCACGACTGTGGATCGCGGACGCTCGCCGCGCCGCCTGACACAGTGCACCCCGCTGCCCGTGAATATAGTGCAGCAGGAGGAAGAGGAGGAGCAGCAGCAGCAGCAGCCGTTGCCGGCATCATGCATACCCCAGCAGCAGCAGCCGCAACCGCATCAGCATCAGCACCAGCACCAGCAACAACAACAACAATCGCAAACCTGCCCCAGCACGCCGTCAGCCAATCAACAGGGAAGCGGCAACCTCTGCTACAGTCCATCGTGTCGCTCCCGCTGCTCGAGTCCGTGTCCGGGTTCCCCCTGCGGTTCCATAACACCGCCGCCACCGCCACTGCTGACGTCCTCGCAGCAGCATCTCCACTCGAACAAGAACTGTCCCGCTGCCCAGCAGCTGATGACACATCTGGACTATGCGGCCAGAAGGCAGTCGTTGGATCAGCTGGATAGTCCGCAGGTACTACAGCAGAGATATAAGATATGCCCTTGCAAAGAGCTCTGCTTGAAGGGTGGGATAAGTCATTGATGATTAATTCCATCCACTGGTTTATAAAACAAAAAAGGGATTGGTTACCACTTACCACTTACTACAGTCAGTCAGTATCAGTCACTCATTTGTCATTGTTGAATCAGTTGTCGCGTTAGATTCATCTGAATCATTTGGAGGAA
This sequence comes from Drosophila obscura, assembly GCF_018151105.1. NCBI lineage: Eukaryota > Metazoa > Arthropoda > Insecta > Diptera > Drosophilidae > Drosophila > Drosophila obscura. The sequence continues at coordinate 5,698,194 of NW_024542774.1, read as the reverse complement.
TGCCCCCTTGCTCAATTTCAATCTCAAGCAGAGCTCTACAAAGCGAGTCAAAATCTATACCACTCTGACCCTCCCTGATCTCTGTTTCTACCATATCTCTCTCCCTCCCAAAGTCCAAGTACTTCGACATCCAGGCCAATCAGCTGTCGGACATCATGTGCCGCGGTGCAGTGGTCAGCTCCATACAATCGGCCAACAATACGCTAACCCGCGGCGTCTCGCTGCACAGTCGCAGCGGCAGTGCGCATGGAAGCCACCATGGAAGTCACCATGGGAGTCACCACAGCCACAGCCATCACGGGAGTGCCCACGGATCGTTGGGCTGCCTCCAGGCGGGCGTAAGTGTGGGTGTGGGTGTGGGCGTCGGAACAGGAAGCACTGGCAGCATTGGAATGATGTCGGCGGGTCACATCGATACGGGCGACTATGATGTGCCGCATCCGCACCCGTACACGCACCACTATATGCAGACAACGGCATCGGTGACACCGCCACGTGGCAGCCTGAGTCGGCCGGGATCGGCGGGAGCCGTGTGTGCTGGCCACGACTCCGGATCGGACTCGAGTCAGGGCTGTGGCGGCTCCATTATGGGAGGAATGCTCGTCATGGGCCATCCCGGCCACATGGGCAGCCTGGGGCACCACAGTGCGGGCAGCGGCTCCCTGGGACGGTGCTCCAGTCGCTGCCACAATACGAACACCACAACCACCGATGACTCGGGCGGCGGCAGCAGTGGTGGCGGCGGTGGAGGCGTCGTCGGTGGCAATGCCTCGATCGCCGTGGGTATGCCGGGCATGCTGATTGACTACCATCATGGCCACCACAGTGGCAGCGCCGGCAGCGGCCTCAACGGCTGTGGATCGGGCAGCATCGCCGGCGGCAGCATGGGAGGGCGCAACAGTGTCCTGGGCACCATACACAACGGCCACGGCCATCATCATCAGCAATATCATCACGAGTGCATTCACTATGAGCGTCTGCCCATTCCCGTGCCCATTCCCACAGTGCCCATGGGCGTGGCACTGCCACAGCAGCAGCAGCAGCAGATGCCGCCTCAGATGCCCCCGCAGCATCAACTGCAGTCGGAGGAGGAGATCGAGCCGGCCTATGCGACAGGTAAATGGAACGCGAAAATTTTCGTTTTCCGTTTTTGACACTGCGAATTAAAATTAAACCATAATTTTAGTTTTGAGTTTATTTCTGTTATATCTAGTACTAAATATTTGGTTTGCTAATAAATATTTTAATTTCTTGAAAAAAAACACAAATGATAATTTTTCACAATTTGCATGCAGAGTATTATACTTTTTATTGAATTGTCTGATTGCTTGATTGCTTATTTTATGTGCGGATATTTCGATTTATTATTGGCACAAACAGTAGCCCTGGTTTTACATCATTTGATACAGTTTCCCCCCATCCCTGAGCTTATCGTGGAAGCCCCCCATTTGTTGCGCTCTCACTTGCTCCCAATTAGAGGGACGGTCTGGCTGGCGTTCGGTTCTTGTGACAATTCAATCGACCACTTGAGCACTTGAGGCTGATTCTGTTTTGTTTCGCACTTGAGTTTATTGTTCTTTTGTTATGCTTTTGGGTTCTCTCTGCCTCTGCCGCTGCCCATTCCTTCTGTTCCGTTGTGGGGAGCTCAGTTTACTGTTGAAAGTCGCGCGGTGATGACGCCCCGCGCGTGCCAAAAGCGCCTTAACATCTTTTAACTGGAACATCACCCAATTCTCTCTTTTGCCAGCCAATTGGTCAATGTGTTTTACTCGGCTCCAGTGACCTATGAACCGGCCACAGCCCCGAACTGAGCAGACACACACACATACCCGAACCGAACCGAACCGAACGACCACAATGATCATCTGGAGCGGCTTCTGCGAGGCGGCTCAAATATATAGCACTCAGACGGCGACGTTTATGACTGGTGGGCCATCGTGTTAGTATTGAAAGTGTGTTAAACCCACCGTACAGAATGTTTAAAGAAGTTAAAATAGGACAAATTTGCATTCACAGAATGTGGATTGTATGTGGAACGTAATTAGTTTGGGCATTTTTTTTTAGTAACTTTTAATCGAAGAAAGTACTTGCTGCCTTTCCTTTCGTGACTCCGACCTTCGGGCTGATTAACTCTAGTCCGTTATGAGTAATATGATTGCATATCGCACCTTTTTAGCCACACATCGCGTCTAACTGTTTTCCAATGTGTATTTCCCCAGGGCCTCCTAGTCATAAACATTGCTTACTCGCACGTTATCTCCTGGGGCCAGGCATTTGCGAGGTATGAAAAAAAAATATACAGTAACCGGCAAAAACAGCAAAAAAAAAAAAAAAAAAAACAACAACAACAGAGACCAAACAAATTTTGTCGTTCATATCAGAATTGATAAGACCACCCCAACCCACACTTGTACCCATATACATACATATGTATGTATGTATGTATGTACATGGTAGTGTTTGTGAAATATTTAATTCTAGGTCAATGCAAGGCATGGGGCAATATGTAGAATCTATCACTATTATAACCTTGTAGACAGGCAGAATTATTGAACCCAGGGCAGTGCATACACTTGGGACACTTTAATTGAATTATGAATGAATGATGAGCACAAGCAGAATCCCTGACAGCCGAACAAGTGGTCTCAATTGATGGACAAGTCCCCCGGAAAAGCTTAATTAATATTACTTGGAAAAGGGAGAGAGTGATGGAGAGAGCGGGAGCAAGAGAAGTGTGCGAGAGCACTCCTATCTATCGCACATACTCCCCCCCATTCCATGGCTCATTCTGTATCTGTATCTGTATCTCTCTCGCCGTCTGTATTCTCCACATGGTGCGTAGCGCAGAGATAAGGAGCACTTGGTTGGCAAATGGATTGTCTGTCTGAGTAGCTCAGTCGTGGAACGGGTGCTGGCTGGTTAACAGGCCACCGACAGACAGCAATACATGTGGCTGGGACGGAATCCGTTTATAAGTAAAAATCGCTGAATAAAATCCCATTAAATTGATAAGCGACCACCCCAGGGAGTGGTAATAAAAGACCAACCCGCACAATGGGCAAACTAGCTTTCCGTAAGCATGCCCCCAGCCATAACAAAAATCAGTGACGTGACCAATCCGCTTTATACACCAGAATTCTCACCAAACAAACTTTTTCCTTTATTCTTGCAGTATTTCCCAATGTTCCTCAAGCGCCGGGATTGTCCTGCGATGGCGAAGATCGTAAGTTTGTCTGGCTTAAACACATCATATTATTTTAAATGAAAATCTCTCTTCATAGGCAGCATCTATCGACGTGGTGCTCGACGCTGGCGTAAGCTGTATCGCGTCAACGGACACATTTTCCAGGCCAAGCGTTTCAATCGCGTGAGTATCCACCACATAAGAGACGCACCACCCAAAATACCCATCTAAACGTATTTCGTTTCCCAACTCGATTGCAGCGTGCTTTCTGTGCCTATTGCCAGGATCGTATCTGGGGCCTGGGGCGACAGGGTTTCAAGTGCATACAATGCAAGCTGCTGGTGCACAAAAAGTGCCACAAGCTGGTGCAGAAGCACTGCACCGACCAGCCAGAGCCATTGGTCAAGGAGCGGGCCGAGGAGTCCAGCGATCCGATGCCGGTGCCATTGCCCCCGTTGCCATATGAGGCCATGGGCGGCAGCTCCGATGCCTGCGAGACGCACGATCATGCGCACATCGTGGCCCCGCCACCGCCCGATGATCCCCTGGAGCCGGGCACCCAGCGCCAGTACTCGCTGAACGACTTTGAGCTGATACGCGTTATCGGTCGTGGAAGCTATGCCAAGGTGCTAATGGTGGAGTTGCGGCGCACGCGTCGCATCTACGCCATGAAGGTGATCAAGAAGGCGCTGGTCACCGACGACGAGGATATCGACTGGGTGCAGACGGAGAAGCATGTGTTCGAGACGGCGTCCAACCACCCGTTCTTGGTGGGACTGCATTCGTGCTTCCAGACGCCGTCGCGTCTCTTCTTTGTCATTGAGTTCGTTCGGGGCGGCGATCTGATGTACCACATGCAGCGCCAGCGGCGGCTGCCCGAGGAGCACGCCCGCTTCTATGCGGCGGAGATAAGTCTGGCGCTGAACTTCCTCCACGAAAAGGGAATCATCTATCGCGATCTGAAGCTGGACAATGTGCTGCTCGACCACGAGGGGCACATCAAGCTTACCGACTACGGCATGTGCAAGGAGGGCATTCGCTCGGGCGACACAACCTCCACGTTCTGCGGCACACCCAACTACATTGCCCCAGAGATCCTACGAGGCGAGGACTACGGCTTCTCCGTGGACTGGTGGGCATTGGGCGTCTTGCTCTATGAGATGCTAGCCGGACGCAGTCCCTTCGACTTGGCCGGTGCCTCTGAGAATCCCGATCAGGTGAGTGTTTCTGCAACAAAATTAAACTGCAACAAAAAATATGACAAATGTTTGTTTATTGTTTAGAACACGGAGGATTATCTGTTCCAAGTGATTCTGGAGAAGACCATTCGTATACCGCGCTCCCTGAGCGTTCGGGCCGCCTCAGTCCTGAAAGGTTTCCTCAACAAGAATCCCGCTGATCGTTTGGGCTGCCATCGGGAGTCCGCCTTCATGGATATCGTCAGCCATCCGTTCTTCAAGAATATGGATTGGGAATTGGTAAGTCCAACGAATTTTATTCCTTTCTTTTTCTTGCCGTGTCTGTTGGAACTGTTTATGATGATGATAAAATGTCTGAGGGGAATGGGTTAAATGAGATTTTTAGAGGACCAGCATATAGACGTACTGGAGGCAGATGGTGGCAGTAATTACGAAATAATGCCAAGATTAACTGATGTAGCACAATCCCTTGCCACATGAACGATTTCCAACTATAATAGACTCCTTGATTGACCCTGGACGGTAGGTCTAGGCCAAGTAAAACGTAACACAGTCGATCATATATGACTCCACCTCCAGCTGGCATTGAATCAATGGCCAAATCAAGTCTGAGATAAGCCTGGCTATCGGCAGATAGCCAACAAACGCGAATGAAATCATTATAGAGCTTTTTTCTTTTGTATTATCTTCGGTTCACTGATGATAGATAACTCTGTATGTACAAGCATTTCTTTATTTATTACACACGCATTAAATGGCGTTATTGAAGATTGCACAGAAGGAGGTGCAACCGCCTTATATACCAAATCTGGATCCTGGTGATCCCTATGTGACAACAAATTTTGATGATCAATTTACGCGAGAACCGCCCGAACTAACGCCCGACGATCCGTAAGTGAAACCCCGAGAAAAACCCCAAAAAGACAAGATGGTATACATAGTTCTTCAGCGTTTTGTTCTTTTTGTTAGTTTTTGTTTGTTCTTTGCATGAGATACTGTCCTTGAAAGATCGTTTTTAGCATCCAGACTAACACAGCAGGTAATTGTGCGTCAATCAATCAGCCACATTTAGACCATGTCCCTGCCATCGACCCCGCCTGCCCGCTGCCCGCTGCCCGCTATTACTTCTAATAACAGACGAACAGACCTCGTTTACATTTTCCGTATACAATGATCTTATTTGTCATCGTCATGATCATGCTCAAACGACACGGACATGAATGAGAAAAACTCGATTTTATGTTTTGCCAATTGGCTGAGAATTTTTCATCATGGTTTTACCAAACAAACATTCATTATGATTTTCTACTATCCTCATGCGAACCATCCTCCATCCATGCAGCTTGAGCGCAAACAGGTCACGCCACCATTCAAGCCACGCTTAGACTCAGATCGCGACTTGGCCAACTTCCCGCCCGAGTTCACTGGCGAGGCCGTGCAGCTAACCCCGGATGATGAGTAAGTTAATACATATATGAGATCTCCCCCTCCTCTTTGGTTACTTTATTAGCTTATTACACCATTCTTTTGGATGATTATATCTAATGTGTAATATATATTCAATCCATTTCACAGTCATGTCATTGACAACATTGATCAGTCGGAGTTCGAGGGCTTTGAGTATGTGAATCCGTTGCTAATGTCCTTGGAGGATTGCGTCTGACACCACGAAACGTGTGACTTACATCCGTATAATGTAAGGGTGAGTATCATTGACTAACCATTTACTGAATTTGAATAATGAATAATGTTACTCCACCTGTAGCTATATGGCGAAGACTCCAGTGATTACGATTCTGTGGCAGATGATTTGAGTCTCCTGCATTTGAACAGCGCAGGAGGGGCAGTGGCTGTGACTGGCTCTGGCGCTGGGCCAGTCAATGCCAATAACAATCTAAGCCAGCAGCAACATTATCGCCAGCAGCAGCAGATACAACAACAGAAACAACAGCAATATCATCCTCATTCAGTATACTCACAGCAGCAACAGCAGCAGATGCTGCAACTACAACAGCAGCAACAGCAGCAGCAACAGCAACAGCAACAACATCATCATCATAATGGTAATAATATCAATCATAATAATCAAATGCAAGCAAATAATAATAAAAGTCTACTGCAGCACATGTTTTGCCTTCCATTGAACTAATTAAAATAACGAATTAGATAAAGCAACATGCAACAACAATAAGCAGCACCGCAACAACAACTAGCAGAGCAACAAAAAAAAAACAAACAAACAAAAAAAGAAAAACAAATTTAAAGTTAATACAAATTAAACGAAAATGGCACAACTACCAAAATTATATAATCTTCTTAAAAGCAGATACCATTTTTCGTAAAAACCTCTATATATTATATACATGAAACAAAGCAAAATCAAAGCAAAGCAAAAGAAAGTCACAAGTTGCGAGTATTAACACACTAAACAACATTAAGTATGAGAGAAACGATTACTTTACTACTTAAGCACCTAGGCAGACCCGACTCTATGCAAAAAAAAAAAACAAAAAAAAACACTTTCATAACTCAATGCAAGACTTTTCAGCCAGAAACCCTGTGGAGGAGACTCCTAAGAGTATCCCAAGAAACCATTTTTAAGCTACATCAAACATATAAATAATTTAATTTTTAAACGTTTAACAGCAACAAAAGACATTTCAATGTTAATTTTTACTAGGAAGTGTGCGGAGAGGAGGGATATGCATACACTTCAAATGAATCAATCTATGTATAACGTATAAGAAGTATATAACTCTAATGTAAAATGTGTGTGTGTCTAGCCTTAGAGAGCAGAGCATGGTTTTTAAAAGCGACATAAATATGTACGAGTCTTGTGAACAGAAATAGTTAACCGAAAGCAACAAGAACATTTTGATTCCGCACAGAGAATACTCACCCCTAATACCCCAACCCCATGGGGTGGCAGGTAGTATTCTCATACCACACGAACAAAATATATTTATTTATTGTATTCCTTGTATTATTTATATTTATAACAAACAAAACAAAATCCGTCTACTGGCAATATTTCTTTGTTAGGTATTAAAAAAATTCTTTTATGTTTTTTCAATGCATTCCACTGTACTTACAACAACAAAAAACCAATATCTATGTATACATATATATACATATGTATATTTTTGTTAATCTATTGAGCCACTTAAGAGGTAAAATTTTTTTAGGTGGCGATAAAATTTTGTCGCGAAACAAAATCCAAATGCAAATACTTTTTGTTCAATCTGTTGCGTCAATCATTGCGTACGTTTTTTAAAACTTAAGCCTAAATATATACATTAGTAGATATTAAATAAAAATTGTATATTATGTTTTGATAAACCACATAAATATTGAGAAATTTATTCAAATTAATACGTATCCAAAACAAACAAATATCATTGTGTTGCAAGAGTAAAAACTGAGTTTTTAATGGCAAGAAATTAAATAAATTTCAATGTTACTTGTTAATGTATGGAAAAGTAAAGATATTACACATATATTGTTATATTTCCAGATACAATGCAATCTAAAGCAAATAATATTGATCAAACCAAGTTTTTGATTCAGCAATTATCGATAATAGCAAGCAATGCAATCCACTCAAATGCAACAAATCGACAACAAACACTAAGCCACTAACAAATTGCACTTTAATGTTAACGAAACCAAACCCCCTTTTAAAAAAGTGAGAGAGCCCTTCCATCAGGTATCCCTTTAATTTCACTGTTGTGTTTAATAACCAAGTTCTACGAGTAAGTTGACTTAGGTTTAAATCTTTTTTAATTGCGCTTATAGTATATGTATTTGTGTATCTCATTTAACTGATGTTTTCTTTTCGACTAGTTTTCTTTTATTTACGTACATACTTGATGCACTTTTGGCATTCAATATTGATGCTAGCAAAATGTCAAAACGAAATTGAGAACGTAAGCATTATTTGCGTAACAATTATCCATATAAACACAAAACGAATAAAGTATTGTATAAGAAACAGAAATGGTCTTGATTCTTAATCGTTTCAGCTGTACATTCACACATTTCTCTCTTGATTAATACTCTTGTATGGAGGGTATACACGTATATTCATGGTTCTTTTTTTTCCCATACCTTTCGTTTAGCAACAAATCTGTTTTTAATATTCAAATTTTATTAACAATTGACAGTGGGACAACAAATGCACAAAAAATTATCGTATCATATCGATTCGTTGGTCAATAAGTCTGCAGTATGGATACGGGCTCTTGCATAATCTCTTGAATCTTTGCCTCTGGTACGGGCACACCGTTGGCCAGCAGAGTGTGAACAATGCCATCATGTTTATTGCCACTTGAGCGTGCCTGTAGCACGAATTCCGTGTCCTGCAGCATGAACTTGGTGTCCGTGCCGCCGTGAACGAAAACGGACTGCAAAATGGTGGATGGTGGATGGGGGATGTGGAAAGCTAAGCGGAACTCCTTTTATTTTGCCACATGTTTTACTTACCTCCTCCTGGCGCAGGTCATCGTTAACGTAGAGACTCAGCGTGTCCAGCTTGAGCATTATTCGATACTCCTGGGAAGGTGTTTCGGAGCTGCTCGCAGAATGACAGGTGCTAAGCCACAGCCGGTACTGACGTGCCACGTCCTCTGTGTACTGGTCATGTGACTTTCCGTCGATGTACAGCGAGTACTCGTATTTGAAGCCAGGTGCCGGATCAACGCGTATAATACAGCGGGACTGATCGATGTGAAAGGTGTCCTCACCGACAAGCTTAAACATCCAGTCGCGTCGCAGGACCTCCTGCAATGAGTTATGGCAGTGCACAGTGGGGGTTTCAAATGTAATCCACTTAAAAATAATGAAAATAACAAGTTTAATTCCATTTTCCGAGATACAAATACGCGTACAACAGTAATTACTTGGCCTTACACTATGCAAATACTTCAACCCACTCGTGGGTTGGGAAAACTTACCCGACCATTGACCCAAATCATACGCCGCCCACTAGTTGTGCCATGTTCCAGCTCAATGCGGTACATCTAGGGAAAAATACAATACTATTATTCATATGTTTAACTTGTGGTGGTTTTGGGTAGTACTTTTCCATTGATGGGCACACACCATTGGGCCACTATATTCAGTTTGTTGTAGCGCTGGTCCTCGGGCACATGATCCTGCGTCATGATGGGCTCCGTTGACAGATTTTCCAAGCGCAGTGTGGGCGAAAGAAAAGACATTGACTCGATACAACTCTTTGCCCCCCTGCTCTAAGCCGCCGAACAAGTAAACAAATCAATAGTACCCATTAAAATTCAAGTAAATATTGCATTAAAAATGCAACAAATCAAAATGGAGGGGTTATACAACCGCTAGGTACTTTGTTTCTTTCGAAAGTTCAAAGAACTTTAAGGTGCAAAGTGCGGAATTGAACTAGACAAAATCTAGATCTAGCTGGTTTCACTTTACGGGTCAACAGCAATCGCTCCTTGCCTTCTTCTGTGGTCGACGAAGCAGACGCGATTTGGTTAGCTTTTGAATAAAGCCCCAAACTGCCACAATAACCGCAAGAACGAACCGCACGTTGTTAGCGCCAATGGCACACTAAACAACATACAATATAAACCAAAAGGAGGAACTGAGAAAAAACTAGTTGGCCGCCTGCCTGCCTTTTGGCTTTTGGTCGAGTCGAATCGCGACGCGTCGCGGCGGTCGCGTTTGTCGGCCTTTGCTGCCTCTGCTGCTGGAAAAGCAAAAGAAAAGTGCAGAGAGCAGAGAGTACAGGAGAGTCAGCAGACGACGCCGCATGGCGCCAAAACAGAGTTGATTTGTTGCCACTAGCCCTGGGTGTGTGTGTGTGTGTGCGTTTATCCACTCCCTAATACCCCCCACTTGCGTCGTTGTTCACATAAAAATAAACTCTGCGCCAAGTATGCAATGGTTTTTGCATTGCAATTGCCATGCCCATGCCTGTGTCGGTGTCGGTGTTTTTGGAGAAGCTCCAATTGAGCGAATATACCCTTATGTATGTACATATTTTATTCTACATGACAATTATATGGCCCATGGGGATACATATCCACCAAGCCCTTCCTCCATCCGTATAACAGCCCTGGGCTGGGGGCAATCGTCGCAAATTTGTCGCATTTTGTTTTGTTCTCATGTTTATGGCGCAACATTTTCTGGCCATAAATACACGCCGGAAATGCTAATGACTGATGGTATGGGGTGGGTAGGATCAGGACAGGGGAGGATGAACTGCCACATTCCGTGGCAACAGCAGCAGCTGCACAAGAATGTAAGGAAGAGTTGCTGCCTCAATCGATCAGATCCGATATTGATAAATGGATTTTGGGGCCAGATTGGGTAAGGAACCGAACAAGAAATAGGCAGCACATCATACGTCAAATCGAGCTCAAATCGGAACCTCTTGGATTAGAGTGGGGTACAAGAATATATGCCATCTCTCCGTCAGAGTCGCAACACGCGAAGGTCACTGACAAAGCGCCGTTTGGAGTCGCTCGCAGTGTTGTAGGTGGGGCACAAACAGACACCAACCCACACAGATAACAAAACATTTGACAAGGACAAGGCCTGACACCCACCAGTGCTCAAAGTGTCCGTGTGTGCCTGTGCCTCTCTGTGTGTGTGTGTAATTATTATTATTAGTGCTATATAAAAAAGAAATGTGTATGTGTGCACACAGTCATCCTTTTTCCTGACGCCCGCTCGCGGCTTCTTCGACTCGATGCACAGTGGGTGCTAACAGAGTTTTACGGGGATAAAAAGAGGATATATTAGATAAATTTAATAATAGGAAGGTGAAGGGTTGGTAAATATTTTTCGTATAAAGATTTGCTTTATTAATAGATTAGATTAGATAGCAAGCATCTTCCATGGAAAATATTGTTTACAGGGTGAAATATGAAGAGGGGCATACAAAAGAACCATTCAATAAGGTTTGCTTAATGCTCTCCTTGAAAGATGCGCATCGGATGCTAAATGTACACTCATTTATTCATCCGCTCGATCACACTGTATTCGGTTGCGCTTTTTCGTTGCCTACTTTCCAGTTGAATTTACACACCGAGCGCTGTTTGTACACTTTTTATGCAAATATATTTGCCGAAAGTGCCGCCGCAAACAAAATTCGTTGACGCTGATGATGTTGTTGTGGGCATGTGGAGAGTTGTGGTCTCCATACCCCCCATACACCCAGAGTCCACTGCCGCATTGCGTGCTTCGCTGGGTGTCGGCTGGCTGGCACACTACAAATGTCGCCGACAATTAATTTCCATAGATAATTGCCTGTCGATAACGACAGCGACAGCGGCAGCCCCAGGGACATTAATCATTAAGCCCGTCTGTTGAGTAGCTGGTTGTGCTCTTTGTCTTTTCCGTCTCTTTTGTCTACTGGTGGTGGCTCGATAAGATTTAATCAAAACTATGGCGAAATGACAAAGTGAAAGTTGTATTTCAGTGATTTGTTGTAACGCTCTTAAATCAAATTGAATTGGCAAAATGTGTGCGCTGGCTTAAGTTAGCTAGATTTGTATGCATGTATGTATGTATGTATGGGTGTGTGTGTGTGGTGTTCTATATACTAGATAAAGTGAATGGATATAGCAGTGCTCAACTTTGAATAACCAGCTAAAATAGAACATAATACTGATCACAACGCCAATAGAATAGAACAAGAAGGAATTCTCTCCCTCTCCTACATACGTTTCGTTAACAATTTTCCAGGGAAAATAATGATTGGATACATTCTTCAATTGGACAATAAATATGTAGTATGCGTAAGTATGTGTAAATATATATATATATATATATGAATTTATATTGCTGCACCATAACAACTAACATAAACAGCAACTATCCTTTGTAATCGAGTAATTCGTCTATACATATCCTTAATTTTGGGGCACAAATTTGAACAACGCTGGGCGTAGAGTAGGCGCTAGATGTAGGTATTTTTTTGTCTGATTATCGTGTCTATATATACTTGTTAGTGTGCGTATATATTTATACTTATAACCAACGCTAATTGCACTATTTAAATAAATACGAGTACGAGTACATCTTGCTGTCAGAATGAGTGCCTCCCAACTTGAGATACAAATGCGTTATACATTTAAGCTAATTATTTCCATTATGGGATCGAAGAAGTTCTACATGTCTATAATTCATAATCGACACAACTAAATATTGCCTTTGCTGATCGCTTACATAACTATGTACAAAGAATACTGAGTAAGCAAATTAATTTTGGATAAGTCTAAGCAAATACAGTCATTTAAGGTAAGAAATACAATAGAAACACATTCGGAATCAAGCATAAAAATAAAAATATTAATATGATGGGTACCGCATGTTACAGACTATAAATACAAATATCATCCATATCATGAGGTTGTTCATCTATTTAGCGAGTAGTTACTTCATCTAGGTATATGGAAAATGGCAGTTTGGATGCACCTATGTATATATCAAATATGAAAAGCATAGGCTCTGTTAGCTGGCAATAGTTTTCTATGACTGATCTATGGATCGCCAGGGCGGAAGAGGACGCGATTTATCAACTAACATTATTGGTAAATCCAAGCGGTTTGATCCGATATAGGCTATAGGCTATAGCTCATTGGAAAAATGCTGTAGAAAAATGCACAAATAGTCTTCGGTCTCGTGATGGGAATCGGTTTGGGTTTAGAAACAAATGGTCCATCATTTTCTTGAGAACATTATGGTCATGACAGTGCCACAGTTAAGCAGCACCCGTTTGGCATCCTTTAGATTGGCATTGGTCAGGTCGTAGCCATCTATCTCAAGCAGCTTGTCGTTGAGGCTCAGCAGGCGAGCGGCGTTTGTATTGGGCGTAATGGCACTCACAAAGATGCCCACCTAAAGAGCAAACAATTAGGTGTCCATTTTGAAGTTTAAATATGATAAGCAAAAATACTCACGTGATTGAGCAGCTCGGCAACGTCAAAGCCCATGCTGTGCTCCCATTTGAGGGTAACCTGCTTGACTGTAGGATTCTTGTGGACGCCAAAGATCCAGGTGGACTTTTTGTGACTTGCCCTGGAGGTGTTATTGGTGGCCGTGGAGTTCATCGAGTGCTGCGACAAGCTATCATCTAGCTCTTCTTCCTCATCCTCGGGACTTTGCTCCAGAGTGCTGACGTTGTTTTGGTAGTCCAGCTGTTCGATGGACTCCTCCTCCTGAGCACCAATCGCCGTGGTCTTAAAGTTGCTATTCAGAGCATCCTGATAGATCGTTTGCTCTAACTGCTGCTGCTGCTGTTGCTTGCGCTGTCTCATGGACTCGTACAGATTAAGGTCCTCTGGCGTTTTCTTGGTATATACTCTAGCTATGTGGTAGGGTGGCGGCTCTAATCGAGATGGCGGCACGGCCTGCTGCTGATGTTGAGGCAGCTGCTGCTCCTGGTGCTGCAAGGGCTGCAATTCATAGTCCTGCTCACCGTTCAGATGTGTGGTGGGTAAGGTATTCGCCTCGACATACAGCTGCTGATAGTGCGCCTCGTAGTTGACCAGGGGCAGGCCGTAGTACTCTTGTGGAGGAACCGGTAGCTGCTGCGTCGTCGCCGGCTGCTGATAGACACCGTAGATGTGAGCGTTCTCTGGTGCAACGCCGTATATTGCACTTGCTGTGGCCTGATCCACAACATCTTGGTCGGCATTGCTGCTATCACAGTGAACTTGGCCATTGGGCACCACGCGGGCCTCCCTCACTTCGTTGGCGTTTGCCGACGTCGCTGCTGCCTGGGCTTGCCGAACGTATTTCGCCATTTGGCGCAGCTCCTTGGGATACGGAGTGGGTGACCGCATCAGCCGAACGGATCCTGCCATCTGGTCCGGCGTTGGTGTTGGCGGTGCAGCTACATAGTTGGGATAGCTGGGAGCCGGCTGCGTTTTGGCATTGCTCAAGATGGTGGCCTCCTCGGCAAAGCAGATGCGCCGCGAGGGACTCGCATGCGGATGCTGCTGATTGGCGTACACAAACTCGTACTGCTCTTGGGCCTGCTGTTGGGCCTGCATACTGTTCATCTTGAAGGTGACCTGGGGCAGCATGAAGCAGGTCAGCTGTGTCTTTGTACTGGCATCCAAGTATTGCAGCGGCACCAGGGGCTGCGACTGATTGTCGCTTAGCCACAGTGAGGTGAGATTCACTAGGTTCAGCATGGAGACGGGCAGCGCATTGATATAGTTGTTGACCACGTTGATGACCTTCAGCTTGCCCAGGTTTCCAATGTTGTGGGGCAGCGCGGACAACTGATTGTTGGCCACACTCAACACACTCAGCTGCTGGCAGCTGCAAAGCTCGTCGGGCAACTGGCGGAGCTGATTCTCATCGGCGAAGAGAAACCGCAGGCTTCGCAGCATTCCAATGGTGCTGGGCAGGCGGATCAACTTGTTGTGGCTGAGGACCAGCTCCTCCAGCTGCTCCAGGTAGCTGATGCTATCGGGAAGCTCTGTCAGTCCGTTCGACTCGCACTTAAAAGTCACCAGAGACTTAAGCATGCCCACGCTGAAGGGGAATGCTTCCAGGTTGTTGGAGCAAATGGATAGAACCTCCACATTCCGCCAGTTGCTCAGCTCGCTGGGCAGTGTATCCAGAAGATTGCCATTGGCCTCAAAGTGCTGCAGTTCGCGCAGTTTACCAATGTTGGCGGACACTCGGCGTATTTGATTGAAGTCGATCCACAGCTCTCGCAAAGATTTCAGCTCTCCAACTACTTCGGGCTGCAAATTAATTGAAATTTATGTATTTCTTAATTATGTGGCTCTTGATATATCACTCACAAGCTCTGTGAACTCATTGCCACCAATGTCCAGACGCTGTAGATTCACCAGCCGCACCATCGACTTGGGCAGCGTAATAAGATTGTTGAGACGCAGCTCGAGTATCCTCAAATTGACCAGCCGTCCAAAGTTGGCTGGGAGAAACTCCAGGTAGGTCTCGTTCAACAGCAGCTCCTGCAGGGATATGAGCGAGGTAATTGCATCTGGAAGACGTTGTAGGCTGTTGCAACTTAGATCCAGACGGGTTAAATGCTTGCAGGCTTTGATTTCATCGGGCACATTGACAATAACTGAAAGAAAACAAATCTGTATGAGAATCTGTAGGGGGATAGAAAGTCATTATTCTCACTCACGATTCCGATTGAGATCCAAATTCTGTAGCTGGCGCAGACTGCCAATGGCCTGGGGTATGCTCTCCAGATTGTTGCTGTTCACGTGGAGCACACGTAGGCCCTGGCAGTAAAACAACTGCGGGGGCAACGATTGCAGCTGAAGGAGACAAAGGGGATGTTAGCAGGAAACTCCAACAAAGGGGCTGCTGCGGACTTACCCGTGTGGTGCTCAGGTAGAGCTCCTCCAGCGTCCGCTCGTGCTGCCAGACCTCGGGGAAGTCGGTGAGCGGTGTATTGCTATAGTCCAGCTTGTCAATCACCTCCTCGTGCTTGAATTTGAAGCAGGGAAAGCATTTGCTCAGGAGCGGCATCTTTATTTATATGTACATATACTGCTAGTCGTTCGATATTAAGGCACGGTTCGGGTTGCTGCAGAAGAAAGAAGAGCACTCAACTGTCAGCCATATACATATACATACCGCATGCATATATGGTGCGGTGCGGTAAAGCAGGCTGGCTTAATGGGGTCGAGCCGAGGGCTTGCCGCATAGCTCACCTATGATTCATCGCAGAAGTTGGAGCATTACTGTGGGTCCTGCTCCATTACATTCCAAAGCCATTGACATTCTTCTCTTTTATTTTTTGGCTTGTTATTGTTCTGTCCACCAACACTAACAAGCATGTATGCACACACACCCACACTGGCATACACAAAAGAGACTTCCTAAGCCTCTCTTCGCTGCTCTTGTGCAGGCACTTGGTATTGCTTGTGGTTTCCCATAAACTCTTATTCTAATTAATATTATTAATATTAATATTGATATTATTTAAACCATTTAATGATATATTATAAAGTTGGATCTTTTGTATCTGGTCACACTTCTCACACAATTTGGAGGAGGTATTTTTATCTGGTCCCACTCTCAGAAATATACTGAAAAATACCTTATCATTTTCAAAATATACCGAGGAAAAAAACGTACTTAACCCACTTAGCCCGCGTTTATTTAAACATGTGAACATCTCGAGTTCAACCGCTAAAAATATTAATTTTTGTAAAACTCCTTGTAGATCCATTACTTACAATTACAATTATACGAGATTGGCTAACTTTGTGGACCCAACGAAAAATATAAAGCATAAAACATTAGTAGATATGGATTTTACATAATTTTACTACTTTTTGCTTGTCACCCGGTAGTTTGGGCACCATACCCTAATTGTGAATATCCCACCCCAAACAAGATAGAAAATTCTCACTCAAATGATAGAAATTCCCCCGGAGGAAAAATTGAAATCACCTGCGTATGGCAGTTTTGATACTCTATATATTTTAATATACCTTTAAAATGGAATTTTATAAATTAATGAAATAGAGTAAATGTACCTTTCCACCTTGAACTCAATTTCGATGTCCTTTACACATCCTTTAAAGTATATAGTTCGAATTGCAGTTGTAAGTACTGGAGCTAGTGATGGCCAATGATCAAAGTGATTTGATAATAATTTTCTTATCGATAAATTCACTGGCTTAGTTTAGCAAGTGACAAACAGATGGCGCCAGAAAGTAGCCGTTTGGATTCAAAATAAAAACAAGGAAAAACAAATACATTTCTTAAAAAATGCAGTGTTTTTGCTGATTTAATATTTGTTTTCCATTTCCAGGCGACGTGCGCGTGTGCTCACTGTTGATAACGAAGGTGTGTAAACTTTGCAACCAATCAAGGAAATAAGTCGTTTTCGAAGTTTCAAAGTTCAAATGGGTTAATGCGAATGCCCGAACGGCCACCAATTAAAGCCCTGCTCGATGCCCCAACCCATCCTATACTTTGACCGGTCAGTGTCGTCAGGTTTTCGTGTGTCGTCGTGTGAAAATTATACAAATAACGGCCACTTTTGTTGTTCATTTTTGTGTTTTTTTTTTTTTGTGTCAGTCAGCATTGACGAATTTACACTTCAAACAATTGTTAAACTATACAGCATAGTGCAAATAAGTACGTAATAAACCACTGGCAGCTATTTGCAAGAGAAAACTTTGTGCCAGACGGTGTGGGTCGGTAAACGAAGGTGGAGATCTCAGTTTCGGTTTAAATGCTGTACGCTGCAGTTGATTCCCTTTCCGCCGGATAACTTGTTGTGAATGGATTATGATACCGTAAAGTGCGTCCCACTAAGATTTCTAAAAATATATCTGCTATAATAATGCTTTATTGCTTTATTTGAGCCCTCTGTCGACTGCTGTTTTTCCCATAGTTTACCTAGGTGATGCGCCCTTTTAGTTGATCCCCCACTTGGGTTCGATTTACATTAAAAATTAACAAACATCTGTTATGGCTTTCACAACCAATTATCACCAGTGCACGGCATTCTGTATAAATAAGTAGACTCGAAACTATATCTAACACAGTTCTCGTACGACGACACCTATGTATAATTATAACCACCTGTCGGACTGATTTTCATTGAAGAAACTATTCCATGAACCACACTGGCACACGCACCAACTGGGCAGAGAGAAATGGAAGCGGGTAGTACAACCCCCAGGCCGAACACACCCCCACTTGGGCAGACATATGTATGTATGTACATATATCACGCTCTCGCTTATCAGGCAGGTTCATTCCCAATAACAAAAAAAAGAGAGCAGTGAGTGGGAGCGAAACGGTTTTATTGAATGTTAACTGTAATTCTAATGAGTCCTCGGAATTATCGTCTTCGAGGACTTCTTGTTGGAAAGTGTTCGATTAATTTAGATTTTGTTGCAAGATTTTGAATATCTGGAACAACATTATTTCTTCTTGCCCTTGCCCTTCTTGGAGCCCTTGGCCGCCTTCACTGTTGCCGGCTCTGCTGTTGATGCAGTGGAGGTTGCTCCTGCCGGCTCGGTAGCTGGGGCCTTCTCTGAGGCACTCTTTTTTGAGGCTTTGCCCGTATCCTTCTTCTTGGACGGCATGCTGTAGTGGATAGATCTTAAAACGGAAGATAATTCACATATTATATTTTTTAGCTGTAACACAATATATTTCCATATATTTTCTATACCTTGATTAAATTTTGAAAAATGCAAAGCAACTTTTTTTCTACGAAAGCCGATAGCACAAAAAATTGGATGCGTAGCTCTCGAAATTTAGGCAAGAACTGATTTTTACAAATGTTGGCGTAAGCCTCTTCAAAACATATGAAGTCAAGGCTTGCTTTATGTTTTTGATTTTGATTTTGTTTTGAATTTGAACCGTTTCGTGAATCGGTTTCAATTTCAATTTCAACCGCCACCGCCCTCATTTTGTGGCTGCTACTCTCCCGCCCTGCGCAGTGGAACTTTTGCTCTTCCTATCTCTCTCTCTCTGTGTTTCCGTGTCCGAGCAACTCAATGCGTCCATTTCCCTGCATTTGTGAAAACGAAGCCAAAGAGTGCGCACCCAGACCCAAGGGCCGCCAAAGTTTTCTAGTGCAATTTCGTTTTAAGTAATTTTAGTTATTAGCGCAAAAGTACAACTAATTTGGATAGCTAAGGAACCCCAAATTAAGCAACCACACAATCCATAATAGATAAATAATTTTACAAAGGTGCAAGCAGGCGACGCTTTTCCCAACATCAAGCAACATACATACGTCAAATAACACAAATTATCGATTTTGAGACTCCCGGAAAGTGTTTTCAAAACTCCGACGGGCTGTGCCATTTGTGTCTGAAAGTATTATAAATAAACTGCGACTAGTGCAATAAACCTAAAAAGGGAAGCAAATAATGGCAGCCAAACGGAATACTGTAACCACAGACGTGCCGGAATCATCTGTGGCGCCGGCCGAAGGAACCGCCCTCACCCTGGACACGCGCCTGTCGCTCCGCGTGGATAGTGTCATACCCAAAAAGCGGTGAGTGGGTACAGTGCTTGCTTTCGACACTGTGTATACTTAATATCCTCCTTTTTTTTTTTCTTCTTCCTATAACAGCCATGAGGCATTGAAGTGGTTTGGCTGGGGCTACAACGACTCCCAGTTCTATGGCCAGGATGGCATCATCTGTTTCCGTGGTGACAAGTGAGTATCCCATGGGAAAGGTGTGCTACCTTCGATTTTAAACCGCATTTTTCTCTCCCTCCAATAGATACCCCTTGGGTGGATGCGAACTGCCGAGCTTTACCAAATGGGTGGAGAAAAAATTCGAGCTTACTGTGGACCCCAGAAAGCCGTTTCCCCAGCTGCCGCAGACGTATCCAAGGCCCGTGGAGAATGCGCCCTTTCTGTGCGAGCTGCGGGACAGCACCAAAGTGGAGCACTCGCTGGAGGGGATCGACCGACTGATTCGTTGCCACGGGCAGACACTGAACGACATCTACAGCCTGTGGCACAATAAATTTCAACGCATACCCGACGTGGTGGTGTGGCCGCGAAGCCACGACGATGTTGTCCAGCTGGTGCGGCTGGCCCACAAGCACAATGTGATGATGGTGCCCTACGGCGGCGGCACGAGTGTATCTGGGGCAATCACCTGTCCGCAGGCGGAGAAGCGAACGATTTGTGCGTTGGATACGTCCCAGATGAATCGGCTGCTGTGGCTCAACCGGGAAAATCTAACCGTCTGCTTTGAGGCGGGCATTGTGGGGCAGGATCTGGAGCGTGTACTGCGCGAGCAGGGACTCACGGTTGGTCACGAGCCCGACTCCTACGAGTTCAGCACCCTCGGCGGCTGGGTGGCCACCCGGGCCTCGGGCATGAAGAAGAACGTCTACGGCAACATCGAAGATCTCGTGGTGCGGGTGCGCATGGTGACCCCGACCGGAACCCTGGAGCGTGAGTGCAGTGCTCCGCGCGTGAGCTGCGGGCCGGACTTTAATCACGTCATCCTCGGCTCGGAGGGAACGCTGGGCGTGATCACGGAGGTGGTGTTGAAGGTGCGTCCCCTGCCAGCGGTCAAACGTTACGGCTCCCTCGCCTTTCCCAACTTCGAGCAGGGAGTGCTCTTCATGCGTGAGGTGGCCCGTCGTCGCTGCCAGCCCGCCTCCGTCCGTTTGATGGACAACGAACAGTTCATGTTCGGCCAGGCCCTCAAGCCGGAGAAGAGCTGGTGGGCCAGTCTGGTGGATGGACTGAAGCAGCGCTATGTCACCGCCTGGAAGGGCATTGACCTCAGCGAGATCTGTGCCGCCACACTGCTCTTCGAGGGTGACCTCAAGGATGTGCAGCGGCAGGAGTCCATCATTTACGAGATCGCAGGCAAGTTCAAGGGCTTTCCTGCCGGCGGACAGAATGGCGAACGTGGCTACATACTGACCTTTGTGATTGCCTATATCAGGGTGAGTCTCAGTCTCAGTCAGTCCCCCATTTAATCTTAGTTCGCAAAAGACTAAAACAGTTTCCCGTTCCCTGCCTAGGATTTCGGACTGCATCAGGGCATTGTGGCGGAATCATTTGAGACGTCGGTGCCTTGGGATCGCTGCAGTCTGCTCTGTCGATCTGTCAAGCAGCGTGTGGTATCGGTAAGTACCTAAGATACCTAAGTCATATCTCTTATGTAGACACACTATTCTCTTAATTCCCATCCAGGAATGCTACAAGCGTCGCATTACGTTCTACACGATATCGTGTCGGGTGACCCAGACCTACGATGCCGGTGCCTGCATCTACTTCTACTTTGGCTTTCGCTGCATCGACGTGGCCAATCCCGTGGAGCTGTTCGAGGCCATCGAGCACAGTGCCCGCGATGAGATCCTCTCCTGTGGCGGCTCGCTGTCCCACCATCACGGTGTGGGCAAGATCCGCAGTAATTGGTATCGCAACGCGGTCACCGAGACGGGCAGTTCCCTGTACTCGGCGACCAAGCGGCATCTAGATCCAAAGAATATCTTTGCTCTGGGCAATCTCCTGCCGCTGCAGGAGGATATACCGAAGATAGAAGCAGCACCACCGAAAGCCAAACTTTAGAGGATTGTCCGTAGAGATTGTCCGTAGAGTTGTGTATTCTAAGTCCCATTACTGATTTCCTATTAGCTTTTGTGGTTTGTGTTATTTTTGTAAGGGGCTCATGTTTTCAATGGGTTTTTATAAATAAATGGAATATTTGTAACTATATATGTAGATCGAAATGCACTGAGAGAAACCACGAAATCGCTTTTCATAAGAGATTGCCATTTCCCCCAGTGCAGGAGCTCAGGAGAGGCTCACTTAAGCCAGTTCCAGACATGGCCAATCTCCATGTGTGTGCTTGTGTGCGTGTTGGAACTGCAGACCAAATTCAAATTGTCGATCATTGTCTTCTCATCTGCTCATCGAAGTCATTTGCGGCTGACGGAGCAGCGTCCGCGCCAGGAGATCAAATGTCATCAAGTTGTCAACTTCGTTAGCATGCCACAAGGCAGCAGAAAGCAGGCAGCAGGCAACAAGCAACAAGCAGCATGCTGTATCTCTCTCTTGGCCCACTCCTTGGAATCTGGCTAATGGGAATGTGGCAGGCAGGCAGGCAGCTGCTTATTGATGGTCGGAGAGGAGTCGTCGTCGTCGACTGTCTTGGCTTGTTACCCTGGTCAGTGGGTATCCATGTCCATGTGCATGCCCCCTAAGCGCCTTTTGGACACGCAAACACACACACAGAACACACACATACATGTGAGGACTATAAATAAAGATTACAATCAACCAAAAGTTGGGCAAAAGGAGTCCCGTCTAAGCCACGGGACTGCCGCCTGGAAATTGTCAGCAATTAACCCGCGGGTCAGTCGCCGTCGCAGTTGAAGTCGCATTCGCAGTCCTTCCCGCCGTGATTTATGCCTCCAAAACAGCCTTAAAGTCACACACAATCAAGGCAGAGGCCAAAAGAGAGTAGGACAGAGAGAAAGAGAGAGAGAGAGAGAAGATAAATGCCATCCTGGCACGTTCTCAGAGAATAAAACAAAGTCGAATGAGGCTTGATGGATCTGCTACCATAGAGCAAATGGATGGGGAGATCTGCATAGCTCATTTGCGTGGAGAGAGAGAGAGACAGAGAGTTCAGTTCTGGCAGCAGAATCATGTTGCATCCAAGGTGTATTTAGAACAGGTGAGATTTTCCAGACCTTGTTTCACATTAATTTCTCCTCTCCCTCGCTCTTGTATTTGTTATGCGACGCACACACACACAAATACAGCTACACTCAAAGAAAAGACAAACAACATAACAGATTTAGGATTATTTTACAACAAAAATTGTAATTCGTGAGAGCAGTCGCTAGGCATGCCGCACCTTATATTTACACACTTCGCATGCAATGAAGAAATTCCAAAGAGAACGAAATGTTCCCCTATTTGATTTGCTCTTACCAACAACAATAACAATAACAGCATTTAAGCCCAGTTAACCCATTGAAGCCGTCTGCCCACGCTCGGCTGACGTCGCCGTCGCTGCTGCTGTTGCTGCTGCTGCCTTGTTTTCCGTTGCCTTGGCAGCGCACCGAGTCGCACCTGGCGCTCAGTCGCAACTTTGGCGACCAAGTAACAACATCGCAAGCAAACGAAACACTCGCGTGACAACACCACAGATATTGTAGTTTTTATTAGAACTTTTCTGCGGCAACACAAATAAAGCTGAGAGAGCGGGAGAGCGTGCAGCGTAAGTGGTTGAGCAGCAACTCCGAAAGAAAGAGATCTCTCCTGCCAGCTTCAGCTTGGTGGCACAATCTCTCACATTCGTGCTGCATTTGCTCTTCGTTCGTGTTGCCTGCCACATCGTGTCGCGGCTTTCGATTTCCTATTACTGTTTCTGCTGTTGCATTCGTTTCTAAACGTGCGTACGTGTTTATGTGTGTGTGTGTGTGTGTTTGTGTTTTTGTGGGAAAAATGCAACAAATTATACGGCTGCTGGTTTTTGTGTTTTCGTGTTTTTTGTTAATTAAAAACGTTTTGTCGCTTGTAATTGAGCCCCTAATGAGCCGCAAAAACAGTGAAACAGGTGCGTGAGCATCCACCAAAACGAGTCTACGCTAAAGCAACTCACCAAAACCAAACAAAACAAAAACACAACCAACAATCATGGCAAATAAATCCATTAAAAGTGCATTAGAAACATGATCAACCTTTTCACCAAAGTCCATCTCCAAAGAAACAGACATAGAGAGAGAGACAGCCATTCTAGCGGCCTTTCATCAGTCAACCCATCAGACAGTCACTCATTCACTTTGTCAGTTTTAATGCACCTGCCATGACTCGCTGAAAAAAAATTGCTACCCCGTCATAAGCCAGAGATGCCCCTTAATGCGTCTCGAACTCTCGAGCGAACCGGCCTTTGGAGTCATATTAAGAAAATAAACAATTTCGCATTAAAAAAAAATCAACCCACATCGGGTCTCTCGTCTCGAGTGTTTTATAAGAGCAGCTAACCATAAACCGTTCTCAAAAAGAGCATACATACTCGACGTATGTATGATAATAATAATAATAAAATCAGGCAAAAGGCATTTGGCGCTGTGGCTTGGCTTTTGACCAATTTAAGTTTTCGTGGCTGCAACGCCAACGCAAAATTCTCAGTTGCGATATTTGGTTTATGAGTTCTGTCGGTTTGTGTGGGTTTCTCGGGTATGGCTTTAAATTTGGCGTTAGTCCTGGCCTTGGAATGTCTTGGAGGAAGTCACCCTTTTTTGGTGGAGTTTTATTCGTAAATTGAAGAATTTTTAATGCTAATTTTAGCAATTTAGATAGAACATAAGTACTTGCCTTCAAAGCTGTATTTAAAATATTCCACACAGCAGAATTCCCATGCTCAGAGAAGACCATTGGCTATATTACACCTTCGTATATATGTACATTCTCGTATATATCCCCCAACTGCTTTGTAACTCTAGAAATTCCAAGAATACTCGTACCCATCCGTGAGCGGGCAGTGTCAGGCGATAATTCATCAAATCTGCTCATTCCATTCACCTTTTTTTATGCATACTTGTACGCGTCATGACAACTCTGGACAGGGATTATAGAAACGTGCCTTTAATTTATCCAATAGATGTTTGAACTGCTCATCAGCTTGACGTTAAAAAAATGTTAGCCAGAAGCCTGCACGTTCAGCATAAATGAGGCATTAAGCCGCAATTGCCAGTGAACCCCAACAGTAGAAGCAGCAACCAACAACAATCAGAGGCAAGTGCAGTCAAGGCGGGCTTAATTAACATGCAACTGGCAACGTTCCCGTCAACAGCAACATAACGACAACAATACGTTGGAAAAAAGTGCAATTCCAAGCTATCAAAAAGCTGCGTTTTGGCCAGAAGGTGTCGAAGACGTCGAGCAGTCTAAGTTTCGCCCATCACAAGACTAATGATGCTGGGGCTGCCGCTGCCGCATGCAAGGCCTGCGCCCTGCAGCTGTTAATTAAACTGCAACGGCAACAGAGGGGAAGACAAAGAGGAGGAAGAACTGCAGCAGCCAAAAGCCATTACGGGAGCAGAGCCAGAGACAGTAGAAACAACAACGCAGCATCAACGGCAGACGCAACAGAAACAGCAACAAATAAAGCAAAATGTGAGTACACACAAAATAATTATGAGAGCTATGATTCCTAGATCAGATAGAAATTTGTTTGATTTTTCAAAATCTCCTCTTATCTCGGCTTTAAAATGGAGCTTCCATTATTTTTGTATGTGTCCAAAATTGATTGGTTTCGCACTCAAATCTTCGCTTTTCTTCTTAAACTCCACTGAATAGGTTAAGCCACCCCCTTTTCCTGAGTGCCTCTGAGTGCTGCTGCCTCTGGACTTTCTTTCAGGCTGCTGCCATAGCAGGAGGCTGTGACAAAAGCAGCAGCAGCAACAGCAACAGTAGCAGCCTCCCCATCGACTTTCTAAGCCAGTTGCCAATTTGGTGCATTTTGCCGTTTTGGCAAGAGTCAGGAAAACTGGCCAAAACTAAAACAGGCAACAGGCAACTGGCAACTGGCGGTGCAAACAGCCGGTGACAGTGGCTGTCGTCAATTGTTTACCGTGTCCCCGCCACTGGGAAGACGACTGCAGACCAAAGATTGCAGACGGCAGACAAAGACGCAGTCCCAATCGCAGTCGCACTTACAGTCCCCGGGTCCACGTCGAAGTCGAAGACTGGGTCGCGTGTTTGACACAAATGCCGCGAATAGTTTTGAAGGCGGTTTGGCCTCACTGCGACTTATGGTCAAAACCACCGTTGACTTGTGCAAACAAGAAGTGTCTGACTGTGTCTGGTGGTGTGTATCTGTGTGCCGGCTGCTTCCTGTGACTCTGCTTATTGCGTTTTAATAAGCCGCGGCGGAGTGTAGCCCAGAGATAGTTTTCAGCGATTGGTCCGGGAGCAAATGTTGTTGCATGTTTGCTTAAAGTAGCCGCTCAGCAGACCCCCGAAGAACCAATAATCAGGCAGCGACAAGAGCACGCAAACTATGCCACGGGTCTGGGGTATTTAACTCGCGTGCCATTGCAGGCAAATAAACGGTGGGTCACCATGGGTTAAAGTTGCTCATGTTGGCCCCCAGGCTATCAAAGATATCTGCCTCCAAAAATCTCTTTTCGATTGTCTTTTTTTCTTTCAACGGACTCGAGGCGAACTTAATGAATACTTCCAATCTCTTGTGAAATGAACTTGAAGTTACCTAGAACAGTTATGGTTGGTTCTTTCAGATCTAACTATCTACCAGGAATGTTTTTGTTTTCTATTCTGTGAAAATACTTTAATAACGTTCCAGCTATGAATCAATTACACACACATAAAATTAATTACGATTGCGTAATTAATAATACTGATAAAAATATAAATATATTAATAGCTTTGAATAATAATTCTACAAAATCGGGTATCCATAAATATTTTGCTGATGGATTAATGAAACCTTTTTAGGCCATCATTAGGTCGGCATAATACAATAATCGCTGTATCCGTAGATCGATCAGCCAGCGCAATGGAAACAATGGGAAAACTTTTATTGTCCAGCAGCAACAATTTCCATTTCCATTTTTCTGGCCATTGTGCGGCGGCAGCCTTTGAAGTTAAGATCCATGGAATAAAGCTTGTGGTTGTTCCGACTCCCGCTTGGGGCATTCGTATTTGCTATTTGGCAATTTGTCGTTGAGATACGGCAAGTGTTCGTTGGAGTGTCGGACGGACGGACTGAGATGCCAGGCATACTCGTAAGTGGCCAAGTATATTTTATCCGTAGGCCGGGCAACAGTTGCAGCGCGGCACATTGCTTAAGATCGATTGAATGCGGCTCGTAATAGGCTTAAAGTGGTTGGGAAATGCAGCCGCTTGATGTCCATTCATAAGCCATTGGCCACGCCTCGTTGTGGCGACCCTCAGACACATGAACTTGGTTAATAAAATAAGCAAACAAATAAAACCGAGTTGGAAAAAACAACACGCACTCAACAAGACAGCCAATAAATGTCCGACAGTGCAAAAAGGCCATAATAACCAGCTTAAATAGACACACAAAAAAGCTACCAACTTAATGCTAACAAATTTGAGGCAACAACAGCAGCAGCAACAACAGCAACAGCAGCAACAAGTTGGCCAAGTTTTTGCTTTGTTTTAGTGGCACTCATTAGCCAAGTTATGAACACCAGGCAGCGGCTACACAGTAGCTGCAAAAACAAACAACTAAAGATACGAGCACAGCGAAATATGGTTAAAGCGTTTTAAGCCGAATGCAGCTTGCACACTGCCGGCCAAAAGTACTCGCATGTATGCCAGTTTTCCTCATTCCTTTGTAAGACAACTTTTCGCACGCAGTGTAACTGAAATTTGATGCGTTTTTATAGCGTTTGTTTTGCAGCCCTGCCCAGCCCCGTTCCCATGGCCCACCCCACCCAATCGAGTGTATCCCATGACGCACAAACACACGTTCTCCCCAAATCAATTAAATGAAATCTGATCTAATCTGATCTCGGCTCGCTGTGGGGTTTTTGGGTTTTCTAAACAACACCAATTGTCAGACCACAAAGTTGCAAGAGTCGTGTCACAGGCGAAAGAGAATTGGTTTCTCATTTTCATTGTGTTTTGTTGTTGTTGTTGTGTTTTTTTTCGTGTTTTTTGGTTTCTCATTTTTGTGGCATTGTTTGAGCGATTTGTTTGAATTTCGCCGCCCGACAAAGTCTGGCTGGAAGTCTTGCAGAAGATGCCTCGCCAGCTTTTTGGGGTATTTTTTTTCAACATTTTTTTTCGAGCTGTGTGTGGCTTGGCATTTTATCCCAGTCACGCTGCAAGTTATTTGCGCCGTCTCTGGTCTCAGGTCGTGCAGGGACCAAGTTCTGTCTTCTCTGTTATTATGCCAGCCGGTTTCATCGTCATAAAGAGCCTCAAAAGAAGGGGGGAAAAAGAAAGAGAGACTAGCTGTAGGGGTCCGAAGCGCCAGATACCCTCAAAGATTCATTGTTTCTAAGGAAGCTTTTTGTTGGATATACATAAGTAGAAGATCATAGAGTTCTAGATTTAATCCACCTCTAGATTTCTAGTTAAAATCTTTATACCCTCTGCAAGGGTATACAAAACTAAGACAAAAAGGAAAGAATCCGAAATGAAAACGTCTTGGGTCTGCAGTTTTTGTTTGGTAATCCGAGCTCTGAGCCTTCTGATTTATGCAGTTGGCTACGTAAACTGTGGCAGTCTCAGTACGAGTATTTTTGAGATTCTACTCTTTTGAGAGGGTATTACATAGGAGAGAGGAGTTTGGCAGGTGAAACTGCAGATCATGAGAGTTACAGGCATCGGTTTTAGCTGGTCAAACTTTCAGAACAAATCATTTATTCATTTATCGAAATTAAAGATGAAGAGCATTTGAGATTCTCCTTTCGACCCGTTGCCATACCTTACTCTTACCTTGAGATTTTTCTTCAAAATACTGAATGCAGTTTTTTTTTTGTTTTGTTTTTGGCTCCACACAATGCCCCGCACTTGTTGAATTCTGATATTTTTGTTGTGGGAAAACTTTGCTAAATTGGTTGGCCAAAGAATCTTCTGGCAGCTGCTTTGGGGTGACTCTCCCCAGTATCGAATTATTCATCGCTCGTTTTGTTTTGACTAAAAAGTAAGTCAAAAGCTCGTTATGCATGCAGGCAACGTCACGGAGATTTGTGTGTGCCTGCAATTTGCAAGTAATTCAAGCCGCAACGAGTGGCCTTTTGTGTGTTTCGTATTTTCGGCGAGGCGATGAATGAAATCAGCTCTCAACTGAGCGCCAACCTTGCGAATACACCGCAGAGCTTCCGCTCTGTGGCAGACAATTGACGGAGTCTGTGTCTATTATGTGTCTCTGTCCGTTGTCCAATTATACAATAATTTGTACAACAGCAAAACGAAGGCACTTCAATGGAGCAAGCCCCTCCGAAGGCTGAAATTTGTGCGAATCATTTGGCTCCAGGGGCAATTGGACTGGACTTCAAGTGTTAAAATACATAAAAATTACTTCATTTCCATTGTGGATGATGTTTGATGTGGTTTCCTTTCCCATTGTGTCGGCGGTCAAGTGGGCTAATGACTGCCGGCAACTCGAGACACTTGGAGATCACAGATCTGTGATTTGTGGTCACAAATTAATATCTATCCCTTGGACAGCCCACGGGGTTGCGACTGTCAACAGCATGGCTTGTCTTTTAACACCCAGGCATTTTCTATGCTATTTTTTCGGGGCTATCGGATTACAGTTTCTCAATATTTCTGCTTCGTTTGCATATGACACACACATACATACACACACACACACACACATATAAACAAAGGCAACTTCTAACGATGCCGTTTTGAAAAATGTTGTCACCATTTCGCGTTGCGTTGTTGATCCGTTTTGGCCTCCAAATATTTGCATAATTTTCGTAGAATCGTTACTCCTCCACCTGCTCGCCAAACTAGGGGCCAAATGCGCAGTTCGAACCGGGCTGAAAACTTATTCTCAACTTTTGTCTATATGCTCACGATTTGGCCATAAAGTGGTTGGCCGAATAGCCAGTTGCTCGTACTTTCACCGCCGCACACATTTCAAATTGAAATTCAATTATGAAACCCAATACGCCCAGCTCCACTCCAAGTGGTAGTCAAACCCGTCGCTAAAGGGGGAAATCAATGCGAAAAGCGTTAATATTTATTAATTGAAGGAGTGGCAAAGCTAACCTTAGGGCACACTCACCGATATCGGATACCCGATATTTGAATGCTCTTCGTGGGAATCATTTTCGCCTTTCATAGTTTTCTCTGCGCTTTGATTTGGTTTTTAGCTAATTAATTACACATTTCTTATCAGCAGACTATGATAAATATTGAAAAATAAAATGAATCTATCCGTGCGATCTCCCATGATCGGCATCGTTAAAGCCAAGTAAATTAATGAGGTTGATTCATCCGATATCAGATAATAGCTAGCCATATGTCCTCGTGTACAACAAAATATTTAAGCCAATTAAGAGGCGGGGGCTAGTTTATTTATCGGGGGCATCGTTAGCGTCATCATTTTGAGTTGTTCTGTAGATTGTCGTATGCAAATGACGTATACGCCCCGATGTCTGGGGTGGGGCGACAAACACTCACTATTGCCAGCCAAATGTCAAGCGAAATCTGTGAATCTGTCACTGACTTGTCGCTTATATGTATCTATCTTCTCTTTCTTTCTCTCTGCGTCTCTCTCTCTCTCTGTCTCTCTTTCTCTTCATTTATAGCTGCCCGCTTAACGAGCGCTGTCCGGTGTGGAAATATTTTCGTAGTGATGCAATACTGCGACTTGGCTCTGATTTACAGTCAAGATCCGTGCGATAACCTCACATTGAAATTGCATTAGGATCGCTGTGAATAGTGTGAGGCATGATCTCTGAGTCGTGTGGATGTGGGTGGGTGTTGGCTGGGGCCCGGCCCGGGAGATGTGATCGTCAAAGTCGATCACCTTTTCTCTTAACGATTACAAACGCTAGCAATTAACTCAAGTACTATATTTACAGGCAGAAAACAGGCAGCCCCGTCTACTGCCCCGATCCGTGGCCATAAAATGCTATATCATAATTTACAACTTTGACGTTTCTGCCGGCGTCAGAGTCAGAGTCAGGCTTCAGCGCACGCGTTCACCGCAATTCTGTTTTCGATTATGCGGCTCATGGCTCCCGGCAGTCGTAAGACTTCATCTCTAGCTATATCTCCCTCTTCCTCGCCACCAACCTCCTAGTCCAGCTCTATCTCCCCTGCCCGACTCCGACTCCGACTCCAACTCCAACTCCATCTCTGGCCTTGATGGCTTGCCCCTGGCGGCGTTTTGTATCTTGCGCTTGCATCTTGTATCTGTTCCTGCCGCACCACGACCACATGGGGCGGTTGCAACAAAATTTGTTAGCCTGTCATAAACTGCGCCAAATCTCATAAATTACGGCCGCCATAGACCGTTTATCGATATGCAAAAAAAAACAAAAAAAATTATATCCAATTTTTACCGTCTTGCGCGGAGCGAAAGTGTCGATGCCTTCGATGCCTGAGAACCGTTTCGTGTGCCTTCTGGCTAAGCAATTTCTTTTAATTGATTTTCAACAGCCGTGTGAGGTTTTTTACCCCACTTGCAACCTCTTGTCTAGACAGAGAGTCAACGCCAACGCACAAGATGCGGCGTCCCGGTTGACAGGTGTTGATTGAAATGACCCAAAAAAAAAAAAAAAACAAAACAAGAAGATGGGAAAAAATACAATACGTTGAAGATGGAGACATGCGTCTCCCACTTTTACTATGTTTATAAACAGCTGGGTAAAACATTGCCGGGAAAAAAGAACTCAATCAAGTTGAAGGGATACGCGCTCAGAAGGAAACAAAAATATCAAATAACTGGCAAGGGGAAAACAAATGGTACATGTAGCATTTGATTTAAAGCATTTAGTGGAGAGAATACTTTATGCGGAGAGCTTCCGAAAGGCAAAGAACTTTCTTGTTCACCCACTTAGTGGTGGTGGTACTCGTAAACCCAATTGGAACAAGTAAACTAGAAAAAAACCCCACAAGAAAAAGCACCGACAGACAGGTTAACAATGTCAGTGCTCAAATGTATTAACAGCAAATGGGGAATACGTTTATAAATGAATGAACATGCTGACAACTCTGACGCACTCGCACACATTGACAGATCCAGCGATTAGATAAGTCACGCACTCATACACATTCATGCAGTTGAGAGTCATTGCAACGCATGTCAAACTGCGTGTCATGCAAGTCTGTTGATGTACGACACTTCACATCTATTTACCGACACTCATCAGACACACAATATCGAGCAGCTAAGAGATTAATGCGGAAAAGTGTGGATACTCTCAAGTGCTCAAGATGCAAGGGCAATCAATGAACCCTAGAAATAAAAAAGAGCCAAATGCATAGAGAGTAGAGATCAGCAGAAATGAGTGGAATAGGCATCAAGAAAGTTCTGTCATCATTACATGAACTGCTGCATCGCACACACATACACACACATACATATGCACACGCATACTAATGATGAGGCACCGATGATGCCTTTCCTATTCTATAATCAAATTGTTTATTCAAATTGTAAGCTTAATTAAATGTTTATTCCGTTGAAAACAATTATCAACTGATTATTATTTACACAATTGCCGCCATATGGGGTAGGCAATCGATGTCAAGCTGCCTGCCTCTGGCTGCCTATCAGGCGGTCGTCTATTGAACTCCGAGTGCCAGTCCATGAAATGATATTTTTATTTCATAATTAGTATTCCCTCTGAGCATCTCTGAGCATTGATTTTGTAATTTATGCTGATTCGTCTATCTTTTTTTTTTCTATGGAATTATGAATAAGTTTTTAAGTTTAAGTTTTTGTGTCAGTAATGAGCGGATCACTAACAAAAATTTCATGCTCTATGAGTGGACCGAGAAGTTCTATAAAACTGTCACGGATCTCAGGGGCAGAGGCGTCTTCGTTTTGGGGCTTTTCAAACCAACGTTTAGTGAGCCGGTTTCGGTTTCTGGCGAACTCTTTTTTTTTGTTTTTTTTTTTTGTTGCCATTCATACTCGCATCTACGAATTCATAAACAAGTTTTCTGTTTTAGCCAGCGGATGAAGCCAGTGGTCTTCACGGCTTTTAATTAAGCGTTAGTCGATTCTCTCATTGCTCAAATGTCGAAATAAATTGCTGCAATTATTTATGCGTCACACCCAATAGATTTCTACTTGCCGGAGGGTCTCCACGGCCCACGCTTCTCTCTCAATGGAATTTATCAGCTAATGCTATATTGATGGGCTCTCTAACGAATGATGTTTTCTCTCGACTAGCCCAAGGGCTTGGGCTGCCCGTTGAGTGATCAACTACTGGTTTTGTTTCGGCATTCGCGACGAGTTTGTGCTACGAGTAGTTTCCTGGCTATTACGCACCATTATTCTATCCACAATTTCCTGCCTAATGGCTGACATGTCACAGAGATGTCTCTCTCAGTTGCTCAGCTATGGCAATGTTATGTTTTCCCGGCCAGCTTCTGTGCACCATAATGATGCCATCGCTAGAAGATCAAACAGATGAGGAGTCAGTCCGGAAGGCAGGCAGGCGGGCGGGCAGGCAGCAGGCGACACTGAGGCGACACCTTTCGAACTTCATCAATCATTGCAAATGCTTCCGCTGCCAGAATCTGAGCCCCAGCCACCCCTCCTCCATACAAGAGATACAAGTAGGTTCGGCTCGCTTATCGGGCATGTGTGGAATCGGGTTTGTTTGGGTGTTGTAGCGAACTCGTTACGATACTCGGACGAACTGGTTTCGGGGGGGCTGGCTGCTAAGCAGTCACTTACTTATATTTATTAATTATCGTATCGATAGCTCTCGCGCCCGAACTCGAACTCGAGCTCGAGCTTAGCCCCAGGCCTGAGTCTAGCAACAGCTGAAATCCACTTGGCATTGTGCTTTTTGGGTATCGGTTCGCTGGGGTTCTGTGATTGTCAGTGCGCCGCTCTTTTATGGTCGACAACCAAAACAAATACAAAAGATACGGCAACACACACATACACACCCATGCAACGAGAGACCTACACAACAATGTGATACACAAACACACGGACAGGCACGGTTACAGAGCATAAAGTTCAGGCGGCAACGTCAACGGCAACACACTCGTGAAGTTTTTTTTCCTCCCGGCGCATTCAGTTTGATTCGGGCGATTTTCGAGCGCGGAGCGCCCAACTCGCACAGAAACAAAACAAAAAACAACAAAAAGAAATCTGTAAAAACTACAAGTAACTAAAAATGACCAGCTCTGAGTCAGCCGAAAAACTAAACTGAACTAAAGCGGTGCGGTGCGTTGCAGCGGTTTGCAAACTTCTTCGGAGTGTGTGTCGTTTTTGTCGCCTTCAAAGTTAATTAATTTCGGCATAGAATTTCCATTAGCTAAAAATAGGTGCATAAAAAACGCAAAACGCGAAGCCAAATGCTAATTAAATGCCAGCCCAGAAAGCCCAGAAAGCCATCCGATAAATACCATTAGTATATTACGTATGCAGTGGCCGCCGCTACGCCGATATGATTCTCTCCAGCCAGCCGCAATACAATGAGTCAGAGTTTGCCGAAAAGATAAGACACCTGACGCCCACCGAGCAGGAAGCAGTCAAGCGCTTCTGGAGGTAATGATAATGCGGCCTGATCCGCTCAGATTAATATCAGCAGAGCTCCAAAAAAGGGAAGGAACTCACACACAGTGTATGTGGAGGGCGGGGGAATTTTGGTAGCGATGTCTGAAAAAGGTTTAACGATTATGGTTTTGGCTTTTGGAGGTGTGTAGGGTGTGATCTTTGGTGCGAGTTATGTCTTGTTGACGAGGCAATGCTTAAATATATGCGACTAATGCGAGAGCTATGTATATATGTAAGAGATGGAACTTTTATTATTTGGCAGCCAACCCCACAACTTTGTCTGGCCACAAAACCGAAGCCAATTATCATAATTTCTAATTATGACAACGCTCCACGCTCAACCAGGAACAGTCACAACAAATTGTGGCTAGACAGCAGCACACAGCAGATCCAGGGAGGGGAATGCTACAACCAAAAACCAACAAGATGGGTGTATCATAATCATAAACACGCATATTAATTTGGTCTGCAATCCAAAAATACGCGATGCCGCAACGCGTTCCACATGAATGCAACAGGGCACCCCATTTTGGGGGTGTGGGGGATCTGGAGTTGGGGGAGTGTGTCCATGTCAGGCCTTTTCCATTCATGCAACAACATACAAGCCGCATAAATCAGTTGACGCATAAATTTTCATTTTACATAAATTTTCAAATCGGCCAAAAGATGGAAACATGAAAAATGACTCAAAAATATGGCAGCAAATTGCAAGACGGCTTTCCATTCGATATTCTTCATATACAATATTGTATACGAACACGAGTATATCCCCCCGTATATATTTATAGTTGTATTATTTTTGTATTAGCACTACATGACAGGTAATTAATTTAATATTATGTACATGAGAATTAAAGGCAATGCATTTGGCATTCTCCTGTTTTTGTGTGGATTGGCTAATTGCATTCGGATTTTTGGATTGAATCCCCATTCCGTGTGGACCCAAAACAAATTATAAATAATTGCAGTTTCCGTTTCCAACAAAGTGGAAAAATGAAAAATGCAGCACGCATGTTACATTTTCCAGGAAAGAATGAGCCAGCAGCAGCAGCAAAGTTCACTAATGAGTTCTGTGGATGATGGCATGGCCATACCGTGGAGTCGTCGTCGTTGGTTCCTCTCCTCTGCACCGATGGCATGGCAAACAGATTATTGTGGATTTTGTGGCGCGCGCATATTTCCAAAGAGATGTTTCCAAATACCGAACAAAGGGGGCGACAACAAGAACTCAAAATGCTGACAGCTTGATATATTTTATTATAATTTCCTCCCTCCGGCAAGTGTGGCTCCTGTCCATCCATCTACTCGGGTATTTTTGTCTATATCTGTTCGTGTATCTCTGGTATCTCTGTGCATTTGCCACATTCTGTGTCGTGTATGTGCTGTGCTGCACTGAATTATTTTTAAATGTGATAGCCAAACGAAATACCGACTATTGTCTCGGCCAAAGCCCTGGGACTCAAGGCAAACAGCGGGCGTTTCCCTAGAGTTTCGCAAGCGACTTTACTCGTCGCTGGTTGTTTGGATAGCTATAAGCTCAATAGATTCCATGTGTATGCGTTTTCTTTGGCTCTAGATATTACTATTTGTTTTTCCATTTGCCAATTTCCTAACAAGAATTTCTTTTGTCCGTTTTGTGTCTTTCCAGGTCGCTGGTTTTGCGAAGTCAACGCGCCTTCATTGAGGAAAATGGTAAGTTAAGACCTGGCGTGGGCCCCGGCTATAAAACTAGAAACGTGTCTCAGACCCCCACATGGCTGATATTCTACAGGCAACAATAACAACCACATCGAATGTGGGTCAACGTGACGCCCGCACAGAGCCGCCAGTCCGGGCCAGGCCAACACCCACAATTGTGCTCTGTGTCGCAGATGCAGTGTTAACGATACACTTAACTTGGCCGAAAAGGCAAATTTGTCACTGCAGCCCAGCACTCGAACTGGGCGCCGCAACGCACTTCTCCAGCGTCCACATCTCACAGACCCACGCCCGCGGTTAGGAAAATATCTGTTCGACTCCTTTATGGAAATCACTTTTGGCAAGACCCACGCTCCACCACCCGATCGATCGATTGATCCTCCTGCCAATGCAGCAGCCTCAACTATGCGAGTTTTAATTAAGCCCCAAAAGCCAGAAGGCAAGACCCAAACTGGTTTCGGGCTTAAACGAAATATTTACCGCGATATCAAATAATTTTGGTCTCTTTCTCGTTTGCCAATTTATGACAGGCGGATGTGAGGTGACAGCTTACGCTGTGGGCGTGGCACGTCATGATAGGCTCATGTTTCACTCGCTCATTCGGCTCTGGCGTTAATTGCGGCAATTAAAATGGGAAATGTAAATGTCACCTGGTGAACGCCGAAATCCACTCATTAGCCACACACGAAGTGCTAGCCCTGATTCTGAGTTCAGCAACGAGAAACTTTATGACACGTTCAGAAATCATAAAAAAAAAGGAAAGAGCCCGAAAGTGCCGCTACAATAGCCAC
This sequence comes from Drosophila obscura, assembly GCF_018151105.1. NCBI lineage: Eukaryota > Metazoa > Arthropoda > Insecta > Diptera > Drosophilidae > Drosophila > Drosophila obscura. The sequence continues at coordinate 5,661,617 of NW_024542774.1, read as the reverse complement.
AGGAGGCAGTCAGTCGAGTGGGGCCAACATTAATTGGATAATTAAAAATCAAGAAATGCATACGGCAGCGACGCGTCTGGGGAGCACTCTAAAGAAATTCAAACGAAAAACTTAATGTCTGAAAAGAAAATAAAACGAAGTAATAGAGGAAAACTTTTGGTAATTAGGCAACGAAAGTTCATAAAGTCCATAGCCACATAAATTATTGTCTTAATTGATAAATATTGAATTACAAACAAATTGCGAGCTTATTGTAGAATAATTAATATAAGTATAGCCCTCTTTAATTAGTATCTATGTACTGATTGTGTCTCTCCACATATGAATATAGCCATTATTCATTTATTTTACAATATTTTTGGTTATGTTTTTGGTTCGGTCATGCAATTAGATCGAACAGCGTTGCGCGTGTTTTGCATAATTAAATTTTTGCGCTTTACGGTAATTTGTGTGGCTGCTGCAACTCTGGAACCGTTAGCTTCATTAGCTGTTGCAGCTGCGCCTGCCACTGCAACTTACATTGACACGGCCGCCTACCTCAGCCCCCAGCCCCAGACCCAGCCTCAGCCCCCATATGAGCAAATTGTAAACATGTCAGTCGGACAACCAGTTTGGTTTCGGTGTTTTCATACCCTTTGACCCAAAGGGTATGCCTGCTTGGGAAAAATGTTTGCGAAACTTTTATCTTTAACTTTATGGAAATGTACATAAGATTCGTTTCAAAGATTGGCGGTGGAAGTTAGGCACGTGGGAGGGAAGTGACGGTAGGGGAATAAATACATTTTTAACAGTTTTTTTTGCAGTGTATTCCTACTTCGATAGAAACATTTTGCTTGTTGGTTTTGTGGGCTTTTTACGAATTTCATTCACAAGTCGAGTTCATTTGGTATGCCGGACAGCATCCGTGCATCATTCAGCAGCACGCCTACGCGAAAATGTAGTCATTACAGAAGACAGACCGATCCGCATGAGAGCGATCATGATAATGATGATTGGAACGGGGACAGAGACTGCGACTGGCATGGAACTGGGACTGGGGCATGTAGAGCCAACATCGGCTACGTGCTACGCCTGAGCATGATCGTAATGCGACTGCTGGGCTAATTTCTTAATTTATATGTGTGTCGGGTGCCGGAATACGATTTATGTAGGCGCCCTTACATGGATAGCGATTGTGTGCAAATAAAGTTGTTCACTTTAACTTTAAATGATTGCGGATTGAGTTCAAAGACTTGCCGTTGCAATTACACGCGGAAAGTGAAAGTTAAGCTTTGCGCTAAACAAATGTTTAAGCCAAATCGATGGTAGTAGTAGTACCCCTCGAATATGGAAGCATTAGGCGAACTGCATTCTCGGCACGCCCACCCAGGCCAAAATCCCATCGAATGCCAAAAATGCGTCACTGATTGAGTTATTGAGTGGGTGGATGTGGATGTTTGAGTGCCTCAATTAAGCTGGTGAACAGCTTTGGCCATGGCCCTGTAGCTGCCTGCTAATTACGGCTGCTGAAGCTCATCAATATGCGGCCTCTTAACGTGGTCCAACACGTCTAAGTCGTGTGGTGCAGCAGCAGCCACAGCACACACTTTCACAAGACACGCCCACACCCACAGCCACACACACCCACGTCCATTGCCTAACGTTCCACACCGTCCTCTGGTTTGTGTTTTTATGAATGAAAAGTGAAAAGTGGCAGAGAGATTCGATTGGAACTATTTGTAGTTCGCCAAGAGATGGCGCTGCCGTAAAACCTCGTACTGTTGGCGCTCTCTCCGACCTGATAAGCAATGCTAAATGGCCGCGTATCTTATCGGGTCTAATTTGCTGCATGATGATGAATAGAGTGGGAATATGACACCACCTAAACGTCCAGTTGGGTGTGGACGTGCAGTGGGAGTAGTACGAATTTTTGTTATATTTCCTTAGCCCGCTTTCGTTGGTTGATCGGAATCGGAATCGGTATCCGGAGGTCAGCCGCTGTGCTGTGCAAGAATTTCAAATGTTTTAAGTGCAAACTCGAGTAACCATTAACATGTTGTGGAATCTATTCTGGTGTGGGTTCATATGGCTTTGGTATGAGGCTAAAAGCCCGCAGCCTCAACCACAGCCGGAGGCGCTTGTTGACCAAGAAAGTGAGTGAAAAGTGGGAGAGGAGAGACCTAATGGGAAAGACCTTGTAGATAAAATTTTATAAATATATCATGGCAAACTTATGTAGCGGTGAAACGATTCATTCAACGTATCTGAAACATATAAATCGCAGCGATTGATTGCATCTCAATTACCTCCACCATGTAATTTTACCTTCAACTTGTGCTAGATGCAATCATTATTTAATTATTATTTGCCTTGATTACTAAATTGTTTTAATCAGTGCCAGAGTAGATACATATGTATGTATGTATTATATCTGAGAGTGCTCCGGGCTGCATAGGCCATTAAAAGTGATTCAGCTGGCCAAATGTGGTTTATCTAAATTAACCAAAATTAGTTATTATATGCCGCAATTAAACATAAATAAGGCGCGCATTTATCTGACGGATACACAGCCGAGACGACTGCGTTCCGAGAAGAGAAGAGCGCCTCTTACCAAACCCGAAACATGTTTGGCGCGCGGAGCGGCAGGTGGGGCTCTGCCAGCGACGCAGATACACCTTTTGTTCGAATGTAGCCGGCAAATACCGAGCATCGACTTTGCTGACTTGACCTTGATAGTGACATTTGGATACATCTTGAATGCCTTTGATTCTCATCTCTCTCTCTCCCTCCCCTTCTATATGTTTTGCTGCAGCTCGTCAAGTGCCTGGCGGCAGCACCAACAGTTCCGTCTCCAGCCCGGAGTCGTCTGGAATGAACCGATCGGTCCGCAGCTGCAACTGCTGTCCCTATGGCTACCACATTGACCTGGACTTTGTGCGCTACTGCGAGGCGCTCGCCCAGGCCAAGCCCAGCGAGGAGGAACAGCGGCGTAGGGATCGCCGTCGTTCGCGGAAGTCCATGGAGGTTATGCTCGGCTTCGAGAGCCTCTTCGGCAGCGACTGGCAGGCGGAGACACGTGTCCAGGGACGGCTGGCGGAGGTGAGTGCCGGCTCCTGGGTGGCCCAGATGTCGCTTTGATCTTGGCCAGCTTCACACTCAATTAACTTGTCACCTTTCCCGTTCCGCTTGCAGGCCGCACATGAAAGCGAACCAGATTCGCCACGCGGAGTCGTAGGAGCCGGTCTGTCGCAGTCCTATACCACAACGCCGTGCTATCGGCCCCGCTCATCGTCTGTGCCACGCTTCACTTACGGCAGCATCCCGCCGAGAGCCGAATCACCATTTGGCACCGCCTCCTCCACGTGCTCCTCCGTGCGCGGCGGCGTCGAGAGTGACGCGGGGATCTATCAACAGCGCCATCAGAGCTACGGTCGGCCGGCGATCAGTCCGCCGGAGACGCGGGCCTTCCTCCACGACGCCCTCGATGAGGTCTGCAGCGATTTTGAGCGCACTCTCGAACGGACATCGGTCAAGCGGCGCAAAGCGGGCGTCCCCTATGCGGGAGGTTCCCTTTCCATGGATCGGAACAACAATAAGTTGATGCTGAACCTCAGTCCGCGCAACGGCTATGGCCAGAAGGAGGCCCGCGATCGGCGCCTGGGCAACAGCACGTGGGATCGGTACTTTGATGTGGCAGGTGAGTGGGCGGCAAAAATAGCCCCCAAAAAGAACTCAATCTATCAGCTTTTCGCTCTTCTGGTTGCTGAACTGCCACTTCAGACGATGATTCATAGACCATCATGGTCTCCATCTGCTCTGTCAGATACTTTTGCTTTCTTTTCTTGGCAATTAGCGCTGCTCTGCTGCTGCTGCTGCGGCACATGTGACATTTCTACGCACGAAAGTGTGAAAAATTTCGCACAACTGTTGCTGGGGCGGGGCGAGGGACAGTGCTGTACAGTGCAATGAAAAGTGAAAGCCAAAAACTAATTTGCAGGAAAAGATGATAGGGATCTCTTTCGTTTCGGTTGTATACTGATAGTTATTTTCTAAGCAATCTGACAGATAAATCTTCTAAGAATATCACCCATATAGGTATGTACATCTGCCAATCGATTTCACAATAATGTCAGCAAATTTAACAACTTGATCCCATTTTTTTGCCAGCCAAGTTGTCACCTCCGCAGCTGTATTAGATCAAAGAATATTTCAATTTCCGTGGACTCCATGAACAAGATCTCACAGTAACTCTGAAATCAGAAATGTATTGCATAAAATGCCGTTACAGTTGCAGCCAGTCCACAGACATAGATATATGCAGATTCAGATTCAGATGCAAATGCAGATACAGATACAGTAACAGTAACAGTCGCTTTTCATCTTTGGCATTTGAGACTCAATTGGCCTGGGCGCTTGCAACGTGCCGCATGGGGCAACAACTTCAAGGCAATTTTTGAGGCGTTCGTATCTTAAATCAATTTGAAATGCGCATTTGGCGCTCAATTTGCATGCAAATGTCGCTCCGTCTCGTTTTTCTTGTATTTTTTCATGCCATAAATTTGCGATAGAGTGTGCAACAAAACAAAAACAACCAACAAAAAATCAATGCAAATAAACAAATCAAATTGTCGCATTTTAGTTATTTTGCTGCGCTGTTGTACTCGTAGTTCGAGTATGTCTGTGCCAGAGGACCTGGACCTGGAGCAAACAGTTGTCATTGATTAATGGCCAAATGGCCATAGAGCCTTGGTAATTGCCGGAGTATGTGCCTTTAATAAATGGCTTTCAAATTGAAATAAAAACATGGCCAAAAAATAACAAAAACAACAACAAAAATGTCTTAATGTTTGCCAATAAACATTTCTTACAGCCGAAAATGCGTGTAAAATTCGCCAGGCTAAAGCGGCAGCGGCATTTGGCAACCTTGAGAGATCGGAGGCCATTCCCAACCCCAAAACTACGGGAAGACATTTATCATAAGATAAAAATAAAGGTCTAGAATCACAATTAGTATATGTGTATATATATGCTGGCTATTTATAGGGAATTCAATTGGTTGGGCTTTTGAAAATCAATCAGATTTAAAATTCGCTATATAATTAATTGCAAACAGATAAGATATGAAATATTCCCCCATTGAATACCAATAGAAACCATATGCGATGCATTATGTATGTGTTTGATGATGATTTATTCAACATTAATCATAAATCAATAGACCATAGATCTACATGGCCTTGACTCAGAGACCACATTGGCAGCAAAGCCAGGCAAACGCTGAATGCAAATGATATGCAAATGGACAATCAAAAATCAATATTATTTGCCTATACATATATATAAAAACAAACATATATATATATAAACAAACTTTGTGAGTATCTGTTGATACCCTTGTAAAAGGTAGTTTGATTTTGCCCAGTTGCAGTAGCAGGTATATGGCTTGCCCAACCAAGTCTAAATGATGGACAAAATATACTTCAAGGGTATTCAAAGCTTCGTTTCTACTATTATGTATTACCACACGTCACTGCAATAATCATTATCAGCTTGTGCTGGTAATTGTGCTTTTAGCTTATCAGCCACAAAAAACAACAACAACAGCAATACAAACTGTTGCCCATGTTTTTCTTGCTTTTTTCCCTTTTCTGCCTTTTATTTTGATTATTTAATTTGTATTTGCTGAGCGGGAACCTTATCGCCGGGCTGTCTCCACGCTCTCGTGATTTTTCTCTCTCTCTCTCTCGACAAATTGGTTTCTATTTTATATTGTTGTTAGTACGGACATAACATTAGTTTTTCACAAGAGTTGTGTTAAATAATAACACAGAAATCTCTGCTGCTAAATGCTTTTTTTTTGTCGCTCTTGTTTGTCGATGGTCGAATGAGCGAAAAAATCTGACAGCAGTTGGTCGACGACTTTCGAACGAATAGCATAAAAAAATGTGTCTGTCTAGCCGCGAAATAAAATACAAAAATTATTTGAAATGCTTGTTACGAAGCAACTAAACAAAACGAGTTCCACTATAAAAATACGATAGAAGTGCAATTAAAATTTATGCGAAATACATGAAAAAATGTTACTAAAATTCGAAAGCAGCGAAAACGAAAGATAATGAAATAAATTATACCGAAAAGCATAAATCACATTAATAGATTCCCCAGTATATGTTAAAGACTGCATACATTTAATGGTGTATTCCATTTTCAATATAATGCTAACGATTCTAAGAAAAATCAAACACGAATTAGTGCACAGTGAGTGTGGATGAGTGCGCCGCGCCTGCTTTTGTGGCCGCCACTGTACACAGTACAGCAGATAGCATGTGATGAGCTTTTCGCTTTGATCTGTCTACGTTTGCCTCGATACGAGAATCTGGCAAATCAAATAATATAATATTGTCTCTAACACAGCGCCTTAATTAACGCCAACGGAGATTAAAAATAACACTAAAAACAGTCTTTAATTAACAAAATATTTTGCGGACAGCCAGCGCAAGTGCAATGCTTAATGCCTTGGCCCATATGCCAAATGTTGTGCTAACAAACTGAACTAAAAAAAAAATAGCAAATCAATAAAAATGTATGCCACAGCCGATGATGCCCTGCCACAGAGACGCCGGCGGCAGGCCCACAAGAACGCCAAACACAAAACGGAACCAAAGACCCGATCGGAAAAGAGCTGGTGGAGCGACTGTAGGTTCATTAGCGGAAAGAGCTGCCCATTAGGGTTGAGCTCCTCACATTTCGGACTCCATTTAGACTAATTTGTTGGGCCATAAAAACTGATTAATTATGTTCCCGGTCAATGCTACCAAGCGTCACGCGTAGGCCCTCCCCACCTCCTCTAGTTTGCACCCCATTTCGCCTTGACCAAAGTCGTTCAGCCAATCTGGCACCGAGCACAGAAAATAGAATTCTCTTAGCCTAAAAGTTCACTGCACAGCCAGCATATAAATAAATTAAGTAATAGCAACAAAGTGGGCGAAAAAAAACACGAGTAGCCGTGGGCAGGGGGAGGCAGGGGCAGAGCTACGTAAAATACTTGGCAAGGCTGACAGCTCGAGATGAGTAACAACTTGTTGTTGCAGCGGGGGCACAGTGCGTATGAGCGATATTGGGTAGGCCCGGTAACGAAAATAAAGAATACAAAAATAAGAAATACAAATAGATGGGCATAGAACTTTTCTCTTGGCTTCTTTACAAATAATCAGCGATGATAAGTATAGCTATAGCAGCCTTGTCTCTTCTGCAAATACTCGGCTGTATAAAAGCAAGTGCATCTGTGATATTGTGGCGATAAGCAGCAATTAAATTCATAGCCAGTCAACACTTTAAGATACCCTAGATGTCTATCTAAGCATACCTCTTTTAAATCACTCGAATATGGATGGTTATATTTCTCTAAAAAATTACTAATTTCCTCGATCTGCCTGAGGTCCGCCGAGTCTCAGGTACTTATGCAGACAGACAGATATATTGAACCTTGATCGAACACAATATACCCTGCTAGCTTAAGGGTACCGGGTACACAAACTAATATTGTATAATGCCTGCTTCGCTTTCCTTATCACGGCGCATTTGTTCGCTCTCTCTCTCTCTCTCACACCAAAACCCATAAAAATGTTCGTCGAGTCACTTTGGGCTTTTGTTGCGTTGTCTTTGCTTTGTTGTGTTGTCTGTGCGAAAATTATGCGAACTTTGGCACAATTATTAAAATTAGATTTGAAGAGCAAAATGTTTTTTTTATCAGCGATTGGCTTGGCTTTCAGCATGAGCTTTTTGCATTATTATTTTGCGAGCCGTGGGCGTAACTCCGTCCAGTGGCCAACGGGCAGCGCTCATGGCAAGTTTGCAAATTAAAATCGTGTTGACCAGGGCAAATGGCAGACCAAGTAATCAGCAGAGCCTGAATCGAGTGTCAACTGAAATTTATCCACGATTTCTTGCACCTCACAGACTCCTGCATAGCCGGAAATCGATCGCCGACGAGCACGCCGCACCTCTTCCTGCGCTCCAACACCCTTCCTCTGCAGCAGCGGCCCAGCCCCGCGGAGTTGCAGTATGAGAGCTATGTGCAGGCCGCGGTGGCCGCCAATGCCAAGTCGCCAGTGGAGCAACTGGAATCGGCCAAGACTGCGGGGAGTGCACCGCCGCCCCCACCACGTCGCCATCACCTCCTGGCCACACCCAAGGAGGGGGAGAAGGAGAATGGGACCTTGAGCAGCTCCATGCAGTCGCCAGTGAATTCGGAAACGGGTCAGACGACGGCGGATGCCCAGGCTCTGTTCCAGATCCGCGAGCAGATGGCCCTGAGCCTGAAGCGTCTGAAGGATCTGGAGGAGCAGGTCAAAGCCATACCCGACATGGAGGTGAGTAGCTAGCTATGCATCTCGATGCACATTCATGAACTCTTATCACCGACTCCCTCTCTTAGTTGGAACTCAGTTCACTGCGCTCGGAGAAGCAGCGTCTGCTGCGCAAGAACGAGGAGCTAGTGCGGGGACAAAGACAGACACCATCACCGCCCAGTCCGGGCCTGAAGAACGCTTCGCCAGTGCAGTTTACGCCACAGCGCATAAGTCCCGTCTCGCTGGAGAGCCTGGGGTCGCGCATGCGCAGCAGCTCGATCTCGGCGTCACCCTCGCCCAGCATCATTCGACGCGATGTGTCCACCCAGGCGGCCACACGGGTGACAGCCACCCGAGATGTGGCCGTTGGCTCTACCCTGAGCACCCGTCACGTGGCCACGCAACAGGCGGCGGCCATTTACTCCCAAGCGGAACTGGAGGAGAAAATCGATCTGGCCCTGAGCAGCCACCAGCAGAAGCAGCTGAAGAAGCTCATCACAGTGGGCACACAGATGTACGTGCCGAAGCGGGAGCAGCGCGAATCGGGCATGCAGACGATAGCGGAGCGGCCGAAGCTCAAGTACAATGTGGGAGTCAGTGCCAAGCCCGCGACGAGGGAGAACTTCACCAGTTGCAAGCCAGATGTGCGCACTGTGGGCAGCTCCGAGCACCGCATCGACCAAGAGCTCTGCGAGAAGTGTGCCATCAGCAAGCGATCAGTGGGCTGCGGTCCGGAAGTGCCCCCGGAGAAACCGAAGCCACCGCCACAGATGCCGGGACGCAGCAACACCTTCAGCCTCGGCGAGAACGAATCGCTAACAATCATTCGAAAGGCAGTGGGCTGTCAGACGCCAATTACCATGGTGCACAGTGCTGCGAGTCAGACGGCGATGACCACGGTTCGCTCCACCGGTGCTCAGGTGTCGCCGCAGCAGCAGCACGCGGTGGTGCAGTGTGGGGCAGAGCAGAGCACTCGGCAAACAGACACCGACGGCCTGCAGCGCCTCTCGAGGAGCGCCACAAAGACGGAACAGGTGGCCGAGTCTGCGCCACGCCCTCGAACACGTCACACAGCCTGCAACACGGAGCAGGAGCAGCAGAAGCCGGAACAAATCAAGGTACCTGCCGCCACCACCCACTCCGCCTGCAACACGGATGAAATTCGCAAACGGGATGTGGGCTGCGGCGAAATTGTCAAGCCACACATCTCGATTGCCTGTGCGGCCAACTACTGTGATTCCTGCAAGGAAGCCATACAAGATCTGGCCAAGGGCTTCTCCAAGGTCAGCCCAGCCGCAACGCCCGCACTGAGCCCAGCCAAGCCGGGCACAGTGCGTCGCTCCACGTCGGCGGACTCGCGCATACCTCGACTCAAACACATCACTAGTCCCAGTCCGGTGCGCAGGCAGTTGAAGCGGCAGAACACCTACACTTTGGCCACGCCCTCAAAACCGCCCAGTCCCCAGGTGGAGCGGAAAGCGCGACTCAGGTGAGTTCTCCTTTCTGCTGTCTGTGACTCACGCTAAAAGCTTTTAGGGCAAAGTTTCACTGCGAGCTTTTAGCCCGGACAGGCACCGCGGGCTTTTAGCCCAGACACTCACTACCCGCTGGGTCCGAATGATGTCGCAGTGCTCTGTGAGAGATGGACCCAAATGTAAACAATAAATGGACTTGCGCATTGTGGGCTTACCCGGGTAGTGGGAACATCTCCGTAGGATGACCTTCAGTCGGGCTTTAGTTTTCGCTTTGGCACATTTTCGTGGCCTCGCTTCTTTTATCGCTTATTTTGGTTTTTGTTTTGGATTTTGATTTTCGTGAATGGTTTTGCCAATGTTCTCCAGCCTGAGCAGTTTCACGTGCTACCCGCTGCTGGTCAGCGGGTGCTCAGCATTGCTGCTAACGTGGGTCACTCTCTCTTCCTGTCTCCTACTCTGTTTATCACCTGTTTAATAACGCAATTATTTCATTACAGCTCGCTGCAGGAGAAGCCACCGACTATGTCGAGCTTCCAGTCGCCAGATTCATCGAAAGAATCGCAAAGTTTCATCAGACAGCCGTCCAGCAAGCAGAACCCTTCATTGGACCTCAGCCAGGTGGGTGACGATGAGCTGATTGTGCGCGAGGAGAAGCGCGTGAGCATCAGCTGGTCACGCGATAATTCCCCCGCACCACTGATGTCCTCCTCGGCCACTACATCAGGCACAACGAAGTCGGCCTCGCCGGAGCAGGAGCAGGAGCCGGAGCAAGCGATGAGCATTTCCAGGGACTCCTCACCGCCCTTGGATGTGCAGATTGCTCAGGGAGCACGCAAGAAATCCAGCACACCGCTAAAATCTAGTCAAAGCGAGGAGTCCCAGGTGACTGTCATCGAGCGACCGGCCACAAAGGCGCAGCTCCATCAGCTGGCCCAGGCGGAGTCAGAGCCCCGCAAGAAGTGAGTTGGAGGATAAAGCGCCCCTTTTCCGGTTGAGATAATCCAAGTATTTCGTTTCCAGAACCGAGATATCCAAGAGCCTGGAGGATGCGCTCAAAGTCATCAATGATTCGCTGCTAAAGAGGCTCGGGGCCAAGCCCATCTCCTCGCAGAGCCTCAAGTCAGCGAAGACAACGATACAGGAGCATTGGTTCCGAAACTCCAGCACTGGCAAGGCCGATGCTCATGAGGTGGAGGATCACTTGGACTACTTTGAGTCGCTGTCGGTGCCCTTGCTGGAGTATTGCGTTAATCTCTCCGACAACAATGTAAGTTTTGTACATTAATTAAGTAAGAATTAGGAATAAATGTCTGTTTCATTGCGATTTTGTAGGGCAACACAGCCATGCATTATGCGGTCTCGCACGGCAACTTTGACGTGGTATCCATTCTGCTGGATTCGAAGGTTTGCAACGTAAACCAAACGAATAACGCCGGATACACGTGCGTGATGCTCGTATCGTTGGCCAAGCTAAAGCAACCGTCCCATCGGACAGTCGTGGAGCGACTGTTCAAGATGGCCGATGTCAACATACGCGCCAAGAAGGTAGGTAAGGGGCCGCACAAACGCCCAGAGACCACATATCCAGACATCTGATCGTTGTTCCCCTACTAACCGTATACCCTCCCCTTTTGCTTGCAGCACTGCCAGACCGCGCTGATGCTCGCTGTGTCGCATGGTAATGGCGACATGGTCGCCATGCTGCTGGAAGCCGGAGCAGATATCAATATCCAGGACGAGGATGGCAGCACGGCTCTAATGTGCGCCGCCGAGCACGGGCGTGTGGATGTGGTCAAGCATTTGCTGTCCAGTCCAGAATGCGACTCCCTCATACAAGATGTGGTATGCGAAAGATCTCAAGTCATGCTATACATTTGGTTTTAAATGTTTAAACTACTCCACAGGATGGCAGCACGGCCTTTAAGATTGCCTGGCAGGCCGGACACCGGGATGTGGGCCTGCTGCTCTATGTTCACGAGCAAATGCTGCGCAGCAAGCTGCCCAATCGCGGTGAGGCTGCCAGGAGTTCGCTGCTCTCATTGGCGCTGCACAGCCGCCAGTCCCCGGAGTAAAGCCATCTCGTATTAGCGGCCAAATTCGTCGAACAAACAAGTTAGTTTATAGGCTTTTAATTAGCATTTTCGTAGAGCGGCCCGGACAAACCGTAGAAGTGGCAAAGCAACACACATTCCATATCGAAACTTACAGAATACAGAAAACGGAAAACGGAAAACGGAAATGAAACTTAACTTAGAATTATAGACTTTAGTTTCGTGTACTTTGAAATATGTTTTATTTATTATTATTAAATTTAATTTTAGTGCTAACATTTAAAACGGATTCTAGCCCGTAACTCTAATTTCGATTAACCAACGAAAGCGGCCAGCTATTTTTAAAATAATGTCTTTTATCTACGCTAATAAGCTCAATTCTGCACAGGCCACCTCAGACACCTGAGCCACCTGAGCCACCAACCAACCATATCAGCAAACGACAATGCAACAAACGATATTTAACTAACAAATACTTGCGAGTAACTACGAATCAAATGGACAAATATTTTAATAAATCAAGTACATCTATACTTCTATTGTATGTAAGACGGCAAAGTTATTTAAAAGCAAAGTATTTGCTCTTTCGATAATAAATAAATGAATAATTAAAACAATATGCTCGTACGAGTAGTAGTAAATTAAGTAAGAATGCCATTTGTGTGTGTGGGGTTTCCGTCTCTCTAGTCCTATGCCTAGATATTTGGTAGTTAGTAAATAGTTTTAAATTGCTTTCTATACTTTGTTCATGGTTTAAATTCTGTGTCCGTACTTTCTAAATAAGATACCTAATTCGCTCAGACAGCCCTCTCCTCGGTGCCCGGCTCAATGACGCCCAAAGGCGTCAGCTGCAGGGCAATGCCATCCTCCAGGCTGACCAGCGGCTTCCTCGAGTTGAGAGTAAATTCGTACTCCATGAGCAGCAGGGCCAGAGCCAGACGCAGCTGCAGCTGGGCAAACTGTATGCCTATGCAGGAGCGTGCGCCCACGCCAAAGCCAAACCAGGTGCCCTGCTCCTGCAGCGAGTCCCTGGGGCCGCTCCATCGATCCGGCTTGAATTCCTCGGGCTCTGGATAGATATCAGGATCGTGGTGTATGGCATGTGTGGGAATGATGAGGAACAGCTCCTTGACCAGCATATATTGGGGATGATCGGGCACCTGGTAGTCGGTGAGGGTGCGGCGGAGTATGTAGGGCGTGATGGGATGCATCCTGAGGGTCTCGTTGATGACCTGGCCCAGATATGCCAAAGATTGGACGCACTCAAAGTTCAGGTTATTGTCATGGCGCTCCATGGCCTTCTTGATCTCTTCCCGTACCCTGGCCTGCACGTGTGTGTGGAGTGCTAGCTCGTAGAGGATATAGGACAAGGTATTGGCTGTTTGCTCGTAGCCAGCCTTCAGGAAAACGACGGCATGCGCAGCCAGCTCGTTCTGCAGATGCGTCTTCAGCTCCTTGTCCGACTCATACTGATGGGTGATTAGCTCCAGTGCCTTGATCTCCACCAGCAGCTGCAGGTAATCCTGGTGGCGGACGCCAGAGGCTTCGCGCTGTTCCACGATGTCCGAGAGTAAGGTGAGGAAGTAGGTCTCCGCCTGCTTGGGGGTCCGGCGCATACGCAGAATGCGGCAGAAGTTGGGAAACCTGATCATCATCAGATTCATTAAATAGCCGTGCTTGTGGCTGCTCACGGCCATCTCTGTCATTTGCTCAAAGTCCTCCAGGGAATACTTCAGCCGTTGCTGGGCATCCAGGCCAAAGACGCACTTGGCCAGGGCCGAGAGGACATACCGCCGCATCAGTTTCTGTATGTGGAGCGTGGAGTGCGGCTGCTTCATCAGCGTAGAGCTGACGGTAAGCAGCAGATTTTCCGCCTCCTCGTACAGACTGCCATACAGCCAGGACATGCGATCGCTCTCGAGACTAGGGTCCAGCTTCTGGCGCATCTCCTTCCAACTCTGGCCGCGCATCGCGTACAGATCCCCCGAAAGTGGATCCGTTTTCTGATTGCAGTACATGCCGCGATCATTGAAGTTCCAGAAGTCCTTGATCATTATCTGCCTGATCAGTTCGCGGTCGAGGATCAGTGCTCGCGGCTGCAGCAGGGCATAGAAGCCGCAGAACGGTCCGCCGCCCTTGAACTTGGTGTAGAGTGCCGAGTAATGAGCCGTCTTCATCGCCTCGGTACTGAGACTCTGTGTCACTATTTGCCTAACGATGGGCCATAACTTTTTCGGCCTCTCATGGGGAATGTTCAGATAGCGCCAATAGTCACGCTGATAACGCGCTGCCATAATTAACAGAATCACTAGTCCCAGCACCACCAGCCCAATAATCAGAAAAATTATCCACATATTCTGCATAATGAGCGCTTTCCACTGTTTGTGTATTGTATAGTGAATCACAGGTACAGGTCCCTGGTTTCTGGGAGTCCGTCCACTTCCTTGCCACACTCACTTTCTAACCCACTCGCGCGCACACGGGCTGACACTCTCTTTGTTTTCGTCTCTTTCCGGTCACGGCAGTCGTAGTGTCACCCCGACTATGATCTAATGCATTTATCGGAGCGTTCTTACGTTCGTTACGTTCATTACCGGATCGCGTTGTTCGACTGAGTGCGTTGGAGAAAAGTAACTATTTACGATAGATACTCTACGCGCTCTCGAGACCCGGTGGGGAGCTTTTAATTTGTTGCTTTTTGGAGTGCTGCGCTACACTGAAGCTTATGGACTGACGCAGACGGTTCGTGGGCGTCTGACTGAGGCCAGACATACGAGATGGATACTCGCATTATTATTTCTTTATTTTCAATGTTGGTGGCGCAATGAGATGATATTCTCGTTTATGCCATGTAAAATGTCTTGATCTGGTCTGAAAAATATATTTATTATTTGGTAGGAATATTACATCTAGGGAAACCAATTCATTTGGTTTGTATGTAAGCTTCTACTACCTTTTGAAGGTTATAAATATTTAAAGCTATTATTTACTTGATTGAATTTTATATTGCAGGGCGATTTAGAGTTCACCTTGGTAGATCCCCAATCTGTTATCGTTCAGAGCGTTCTTGGAAGTTCTTTTTGGTTTCTTATCAGCTTGCGACTGTATTTTATTAAACCTTTTTCGTTACGTATGTATTTTTACCTGGCTACACTGTGCCAAATAATCGTTAACAATTTGCATGTGAGAACTAATGATATTCGCTGCTTGGCATTTCTCCTGCTCGACGAGTGTTACGCTCAATTAGCGATTAAATGGCATAACAAAAAAATAAAATACATACTAACAAAGGAAAAGCTCACCCACAAAGCCAAAAAACAAACGAACAAAACAGGCACACACAAACAAAAAGCTGACAGGTTTAATTATTTGTTGTTGCGGCCCATATCCGCACTTGAAATCTAATCAATTGTCAAACAGAAATGCGACTGAAACTACAAAACTACTATACAGGTATCGTGGCCAGGGTTGTTGCCAAAATATTCTGTATTGAGTCAACAGCCGAACATCATGTCCCATTGATGGACACACAAGAACTGGTGGGTAATGATGAACTGACAGGCACTGATATGACGCCGTACTCGATAAGGGCTTGCCTGGCACAGCTGACAAAGAGAGGGCTCGTCATAGTACAGTAGAGCTTGACTACTGCCCGACAAACAGCGGACAGCATATTATTAAAAAATTAAGTGCCCCTTATAGCTTGATTCTCAAAAAGTTATGTTGGGTTAGGCAGGATTATGTTACACCATCCTGGGATATAAATCACTACAAATCTACAAATCTATTTACATACATCCAAAGTACATGAGTCTGGCTAGCTTGCTTGCAGCAATAAGCATTAATTGTCTGGCACTAAAGATTGTATATTTCACAGACACCATTGCTCTTTGGACTTACATGTATGATAACGCTAAGGTATAATCTAAGTATCATTATCTTCCTAGTAGTCAAACTTGAACAAGCATCTGTAACTAAGATCTAGACTTTTGTCCCTGTTCACGTTGTTTCTTTTATATTATCTATTAGTCTTTGAAGAACATATTGGACTTGGACTGGCATAGCGTGATGTCTGATAAGTGAGGGGGTCTTCATGGTTGTGTCTCACTACAGTTTCATGTCTATAGTATGACTATAGAATAAAAGCACTTCCAATAATCATGATGAATTTTAAATATTTAATAATGGAAAAATCAATGTAAATATGAGAACTTTCCATTTCAACATGCTTTCCCTACAGTACAGTGCCCGTCAATAGTAGCCACATACATGTTTGCTTGCATCTGCTACAGCTTGAAAGATAAACAATACGTTGAGATTAAGAATCACGCTCTCCGTCTCAGCTCAACTGTCTCTATCTTGTCGAGATTTTACCCCGTCATGCTGAGCGTATTTTTTTTCTCAGCATTTATAAGCCGAGCGTTTGGCCGTGCCAACATCAGTCCGGTCAGAACCTCATCCCTCTCAACATGGAACTCACTTATATACTGTTCCAGGTGGCAGTGGCACTGCTGGCGATCGTGGCCTACCATGTCTACCGCAGATTGTCGTACTTCAAGCGTCGGGGTATTCCGCACGATCCTCCACATTTGTTTCAGGGCAATCTGCAGGGCATATTAACTAAACGGCATATGCACGAGATCATAGGAGATTACTACGACAAATATCAAGAGAGCAAGTTGCCCTTTGTTGGGTTCTACTTCTTCCAAAAGCCGTCGGCTTTCATTTTGGATCTGGAGCTGGCCAAGCACATCCTGATCAAGGACTTCTCCAACTTCAGCGACAAGGGTATTTTCTACAACGAAAAGGATGATCCCATCTCCGCTCATCTCTTCAATCTGGACGGACCGCAGTGGCGTGTCCTGCGAAACAAATTATCGTCGACATTCACCGCTGGCAAAATGAAGTTCATGTATCCCACGCTGGTGTCTGTGGCCGACGAGCTCATCGCCGTCATGCATGAGAAGGTGAAGCAGAATTCTGTTCTGGAAATTCGCGATCTGGTGTCCCGGTTCACAGTGGACGTGATCGGCACCTGTGCCTTCGGCATTAAGTGCAACAGTCTGCGCGATGAGAGCGCCGAATTTCTGACAGTTGGTAAGCGTGTCTTCCTGGACAAACGTCATGGCTCCTTCATGAGCGGCGTCATGCAGAGCTACCCGAAGTTGGCGAGGCGTCTGGGTCTGGTGCGAACGCCCTCGCACATTCAGGCCTTCTACAAGCGTATTGTGTATGAGACCGTGGCGCTGCGGGAGAAGGAAAACATCCGAAGAAATGATTTCATGGATTTGCTCATTGAGATGAAGAACCAAAAAGTTACACTGGACAATGGTGATGTGGTCAGCGGTTTGAGCATAGAGGAGATACTTGCCCAGGCCTTTATATTCTTTATTGCTGGCTTCGAGACATCCTCCTCCACCATGGGCTATGCTCTGTATGAGCTGGCCAGGCATCCGCATATACAAGACAAGGTCAGAGCGGAGCTGGAGGAAGTGCTGGAGCAGCACGACCAGCAGTTCACCTACGAGTCCACCAAGGATCTCAAGTACCTCAATCAGGTTATCTGTGGTGAGTAAACTAAAACGAATTTGAACAGCACAATCACTAACGCTTGTTTCCCTTGCTCTGATGCAGAAACTCTGCGGCTCTACACCATTGTACCGCATTTGGATCGCAAGGCTAATAAGCGATTCGTTGTGCCGGGCCATCCAAATTTCGTGATTGAAGCCGGGCAATCGATCATCATACCGTCATCGGCCATACACCATGATCCCAACATCTATCCGGAGCCGAGCGAGTTCCAGCCCGAGCGTTTCTCCGCCGAGGAATCGGCTAAGCGATCCTCGGTGGCCTGGCTTCCATTTGGCGATGGTCCCCGCAACTGCATTGGACTTCGCTTTGGCAAGATGCAGGCGCTCATTGGCCTGGCGTTGCTCATAAGAAATTTCAAATTTTCCACCTGCCCGAAAACAGCGGACCCTTTGGTCTACAATCCCAAAAGTTTTGTACTTGCCGTGGACGGCATTCAGCTCAAAGTGGAGGCAGTGTGACCACGAAAGAATAGTATTAACCATCAGCCATTAAAACGATGCCAAAGTACATCACAAATATCATAATCTAGCTGTCACAGGGCTCTCTGTTGGGGCTGGCTGGATTGTCTAACGCTGCACTGGGCTGCTTGTATGAATCAGCAGCTAAAAGCTGCCCGCCAATCGTAGGGGCGATCGTTCGTCTGTGCTTGCATAGAGCGACACCCTATCACAATCTTTATAACGTACTCTCGTACCCTCATATCAGCTTTAATTCCCGGAAATTCTTCGGCCACAATAGTGTTTTGCGTGTGGGCTTTTTAAGCAGGCGGAGAACAATGCGGCTCTCAGTGAGTTCCCGAAGCTGAACAGGTTCGCACACTTGATTGCTTGCCGCGGACGGGCAGTTAAACAAACGTAGTTAGTTATATTCGTTGTATATATATATATATATTTTTTTTCGCTATCGTTATGGGCGTGAGTACACTGCTGCTGGCGGCGCTGGTGGCGCTGGTTGGATATCTGCTACTGCTATGGCATCGCACCAGGCACTACTGGCAGAATCTGGGCATTCCGTGCGAGGAACCGCATTTGCTGTTGGGTAGCCTGGGCGGATTGCGCACCAAGCGATCGTTCAACGATGTCTGGGTGCAATACTACAAAAAGTTCCGGCTGAGCGGACCCTTTGCCGGATTCTATTGGTTCCAGCGGCCTGCTGTTTTTGTGCTGGAGCCCTCACTGGCCAAGCTCATATTGATCAAGGAATTCAACAAGTTCACGGATCGCGGCTTCTTTCACAATCCCGAGGATGATCCATTGTCGGGGCAGCTGTTTCTGCTGGATGGCCACAAGTGGCGGTCGATGAGGAACAAGCTGTCGTCCACCTTCACCTCCGGCAAAATGCGGTACATGTTTCCCACTGTCATCCGGGTGAGTCATGAGTTCTCGGACGTGTTTGGTCAGATGGTGGACAAGTCACCCATCGTTGAGGTCAGGGAACTGCTGGCCAGATTCACCACAGACGTGATAGGCACATGTGCCTTTGGCATCGATTGCAGCAGTCTCAAGGATCCGGAAGCCGAGTTCCGTGTGATGGGCCGTCGAGCTTTGACCGAGCAGCGTCATGGTGCCTTTGGCGTTGGCTTCCTGAATAGCTTTCCCGAACTGTCCCGCAAGCTACACCTGAAGATGACAGCAGAACCCATTGAGAAGTTTTTCATGCGCATCGTCAGGGAGACGGTGAAGTTCAGGGAACAGAACCAGATACGACGCAACGACTTTATGGATCAGTTGATCGATCTGAAAAATAATCAATTAATTAAGTCCGAGTCGGGTGACAACATTAACCTCACGATTGAGGAGATTGCCGCCCAGGCGTTTGTGTTCTTTGCCGCTGGATTTGAGACCTCGTCGACCACAATGGGCTTTGCTCTGTACGAATTGGCACAGCACCCGGAAATCCAGCAGCGCGTGAGAGAGGAGTGCCAGGCGGTTGTACAGAAGTATAACGGCGAGTTGACCTACGAGAGCATGAAGGATCTGGTCTACCTCGATCAGGTGATATCTGGTGAGTGCAAAAGAACCTAATCTATAAAAGTTCTTAACGAACTTTACTTTTTCTTTACTTTAGAAACCCTTCGCTTGTACACGGTGCTGCCCGTCTTGAATCGCGAATGCTTGGAGGACTATGTGGTGCCGGACAATCCAAAGTACGTGATCAAGAAGGGTATGCCCATTCTGATACCAGCCGGCCCCATGCATCGCGATGAGAGGTTCTATCCCAATCCTGATGCCTTCAACCCGGATAACTTTTCGGCGGAGCGCGTTAAGAATCGCGACTCTGTGGAGTGGCTGCCCTTTGGAGATGGTCCCCGCAACTGTATCGGAATGCGTTTTGGCCAGATGCAGGCCCGCATTGGCATGGCCATGCTGCTCAAGGATTTCAAATTCGCCGTGTGCGACGAAACGACTATTCCCATGACCTACAATTTGGAAAGCTTCTTGATAGCCAGTAAATCTGGCATCTCACTGCGAGTGGAACGTGTTTAACAAGTACACACATATATGTAAACTCTCGTACTCACATTGAACAACGTGTACCTCAACTTGTATCTATCCTAATATGTTGTTAATCTATATAAAATTGCTTGATATTACATCATGCTTGATCGAGCGTAATATGAAGGTCTGAGGTTAATTGGGGCATTGTCCGGGCGTTATATAGACATATATATTTAATTCTACATGAACAAGCATGAAGCACAAGTCCAACTATTTTTATACCCGTACTCAAAAAGAGTTAAGGGGTATATTGTATTTGTGGTTAACGTGGATGTGTGCAACGCAGAGAAGGAAACGTTTCCGACCCCATAGAGCATATATACGATATAATCATGTCCGTCTGTCCGTCCGTCCATCTGTCCGTCTTGATGAGCGCCTAGAGAAGATGTAGAATCTAATTGATACATGTATAATCTACATGTTAGATGTAGAATATACATTTTAGATGTAGAATATACATTTTATATGTATAATATACATTTTAGATGTACATTTAGGTAACAGATGTAGCAAAAAAATTGTAAAATGTTGTAAAATTCTACATAAATCATAAGCTCTAAAAATGTATACACTGACTGAGTACGGGTATAAAAGTAGAGTCGCGTCCCCAGAAGCGACTCACACGTTCCTTCTCGTTTTTTTATAGTTACATGCGTCATGCTCGCTTGAAACAATTGGCTGAAAATGATAAAATGGAATTCAAATATCTATTTCTTATCTTTTACCCTAGAAACAGTTTGGAAAAACATCTTGCACTAAAGATTATATATTTAACAGTAACCATATCGCGGATTGCGTATTGCATTTAATGGTAATGATAATCTAAGTCTGTGTTCGCATTGTTAATAATCTCTAGTAATAAAGCTCAAGTAAAAAATCTGTAAGAACTATTTACTATTTTTTTCAATTACGACGTACTTCTGAGTAGTATGAGTATGATATATATATATCTAAATATGTACATGTGTATGCGGTTTGTAGCAGGTTCTGAGAGATTGCTCTCTCAATGCTCTCTAAATAGCTAAATTAATAACGGAATCTAAATTGTGCTGTCTACGAAGCGAAAAATGTGTGGAAAGTCTGATGTAACTTAATTCACTTGTTGTGAAACAGAGGCAACTGCCTTTTATGGGCTTTCGCTTGTGTGTTTGTTCCCTCGACAAGTCATCAGTTTTTGTGGAGAAATTCCCACTATTGAAGCGCATATTTGCTACAACTTCAAGTGATATTTATTTGCTTGAAAGCTTAAGTAAATATTGATACCAAAATTGCATATTAACATGCTAGCGCGTTACCTTGCTAACATTTAAATGGACTCCCCCCTCGGAACTTAACAGAATACCGTCGACCCTGAACTTAAGCGGCACTGTCGTCTCTGTGGGGTGGACCTCAAACTTAAAATTGTGAATGAGCAGGGCCAGTCCGATCACGATCTGCATGCGGCCAAAGCGTAGGCCGATGCAGTTTCGCGGGCCGTCTCCGAAGGGCAGGAAAGTGCAAGGCGGTCGCTGCTGCACTTGATCCTCGTCGAAACGCTCGGGCATGAACTTCTCCGGCTGCGGATAGAACTCGGGATCGTGATGAATACCCCAGGTGGGGATAACAACGCCAGTGCCTGGCTCAATGAAATACTTTCCATTGGCATGCTCGTACCGCTGAGTGCAGCTGCGAATCAAATGAGCCACAACGGGATTTTTTCGCATTGTTTCTGGGGATTGAAGTTAAAGAGAATATTGTGAAAAATTCAATTAAAATGGATCTATGTCTCACCATCGATGACCTTATCCAGATACGTAATTTTCCATTGCATTTCGCCATCACCGTGTCGATCTCCTGCCTCAGCTTATCCTGAATGTCCTGATTCACGGCCAGTTCATGGAGAGCAAAGCCCATCGCGGTCGAGGAGGTTTCGAAGCCAGCCAAGAAGAAGATAAAGGCCTGGGCAGCCAGCTCGTTAAAACTGATGCCATTCTGCTTGTCACCCTCATCGTACTGGATCTTCATGGCGATCAGCATGTCCATGAAATCGTTTCGTTTGACATTATTCTTTACCCGATAGTCGACAGTATCACCAACAATTTTCATATAGAAATCCTCAACTTTCTGGACAGTGGCCTTCATTCGCAGTTTAGCCGCCAGTTTGGGTGCCCCGAAGAGGAACAGGTCCACTATTTTGCCATAACGACGCTCCTTGAGTGCAGCCGTGCCCATGGTGACAAATTCAGCATTCGGATTCCGCAAACTGTTGCACTCCAGCCCGAAGGCACAGCTTCCGATCACATCTGCGGTGAAGCGGGACACCAGATCGGCCACATTCAGGGACTGTGGACCATCTCGGGGAGTTTTCTCAGCGAACACCCGAACCATCTCATCGCCAACTACCAGCACTGTGGGGAACATATTCTTCATCTTGCCCGAGGTGAATGTGGGCGTCATCTTTTGGCGGAGCTGCCGCCACTTTTTTCCTTCGATGGCCACCAGATGATTGGTCAGGGGATCGTCCTTTTCATTATGGAATATTCCCCGATCGTGAAACTTGTCAAACTCGCGGATCAATATGGTTTTCACAAAATCAATGTCGGTAACAATCGCAATTTTCTTCAGATAGAGGTAAAATCCAACAAATGGTCCATCGGTCTTGTTCTTGTATTTAAAGTAGGTTTCCCGAAAGAGATCCGACATTTGCCTTGTCTTCATTAGCTCGCCAGTATTCCCGGTCGGAATACGGGGCGGATCATGGGGAATGCCGCGACGTTTCCAGTACGAAAAGTTTTGATGAACCCACCAGACGGCGAGTGTAATAACACCGACCAGCAATACGATTAAGATTGCCATAGCGAACAAACTAAACAATGCCGTAATGTGCCTTCCATTTTATAGCCAATTCTCTCTTTACTACGGCTCGGCGCTCTTTCTTCTATCCAATCAAGAGACGACAGCTGAAGGAAGCATGGAATCAAATAAAACAAATAAAGTGACAGTCATCGTTAAAAGCTAAAAGCATCAAAGCTCTCTCACATGTTCTCTTTTGCGCTCGCCAAAATGTTTGAGTCTCCAAATGAGTAAACAAATTGCCGCAAACAGGTTTCGTATTCTGTTGTTTGTTCTATCATATACATATGTAATTATAGAGAACCCGTCGATGCATATGAGAAAACAGAGCCGACTCGGCTATACCCGGCTTATATGTAGCTATCAACTCTGTAAAAACTAACCATGATTGGTGCCGATCAGACCAAAGTCTGCAATCTAATCATATCACCTGTAAAGGTTACTCAAGTTATAAGGCGCGTGCTAGTATTTTGAGGTTTATTATGGGTGCTGAGTTCTGGTTAAAACCTAACATAAAAATTCATACAAATATTGACAGCCATAGGCTTTATTTGGAAACCTTTTCGACTTTAAGATGGATTCCATTTTCGGCGGAGAGTAAAATATTTTTGACGACCAACTTCATGGGTATTTGTGTCTCCGGAGCGACACTGAATTTGTACCCCTTGATCAGGTAAGCCAAGCCCACACAGGTTTGCATGATGCCAAACCGCAGGCCGATGCAGTTGCGTGGACCCTCACCGAAGGGCAGCCAGGTGCAGGCGGGTCTGGAGGCGATGGCCTCCTCCGTGAAGCGCTCTGGCTTGAATTTCTCGGGCTCGGGGTAAATATCAGGATCGTAGTGAATACCCAGAGCGGGGATGACGACAACAGTTCCTTTGGCAATGAAATTTTTGGGATCTTCGGGCGAAAAATCCGACTTCGCCTGTCGCGTTAGATGTGCAAGAACCGGGAACTTCCGAAGTGTTTCTGGAAGACAATAATTTATATAATATAGCAGATACTGACTGTAATTCACATGAGCACTTACCCATTACCACCTGCTCTAGGAATTTCATTTCCTTGACGCCCTCGTAGGTGAACTCATTGTTGTGCTTGGCCAGAACATCGTTGATCTCCTTCCGCAGCTTATTTTGAGTGTCCTGGTTCTGGGCCAGCTCATAGAGAGCAAATCCCATGGTTGTGGAGCTTGTCTCGAAGCCTGCCACGAAGAAAATGAATGCCTGGGCTAGAAGCTCGTTGAAGGTAAGTCCCTCATCCGTGTTGCCCTCCTGATCCTTCTTGTACATTTCAATGAGACTGTCCATGAAGTCATTACGCTTTTCCTTGGTCTTCAAGCGGTAGTCGATTGTGTCTCTCACAATTTTTGTGTAGAAGTCCTCAACTTCCTGCACATTCAACTTGAGGCGGAGGCTACGCGAAAGCTTCGGAAAGCCGAAAATAAGGAAATCCAAAAGACCCCAATAACGATGTTCGGTGATGGCTCGCTTGCCAAATGAGACAAAATCCGCCTCCGGATTCTGCTGACTATTGCAATTGAGACCAAAGGCGCAATTTCCTATCACATCAGCGGTGTAGCGAGCCACCAGATCAACAATTTCCAGAACCTTTCCATCGCCGACTCTGTTGCTGAAGATTTTGTTCATCTCCTCACCCACCTGCACCACAATGGGGAACATGTGCTTCATTTTGCCCGATGTAAATGTGGGCGTCAGCTTGTGCCTCAGATGACGCCACTTCTGGCCTTCGATGCTGAACACAGTCGCCGAGAGGGGATCATCAATCTCATTGTAGAATATGCCGCGGTTCTCGAAATGATTGAAGTCTTTGATGAGCACACGCTTCACCAGATCCAGGTCGGTTAACACAGCCATTCTGGTAAAAAAGAAGTAGAACCCAGCAAACGGGTAGTTCGCACTCTTGTACTTCCGATAGTAATCCTTGAAGATCACTGCTATATGCCGCTTCTTTGGCCAGTCCGCAATGTTACCGAACAGTGGGTGAGGCACATCGTGCGGGATACCACGACGCTGCCAGTAGCCATGACGTCGTCGGGCCGCGAACAGAATCAGCGACACCACAATAGCAATTAGCGCCACCACCAACGACATTTTACTTTCCGTTTGACACTGGTCCCAGCTCGCCATATCCACTACGTTTTATGGGTAAAAGCTCTCTCTCGCTCTCACTCTCCAGAAAGCTTTTGATTGCTGACTACTGTAAACTCTCAAAACTGTCTGAGTCTGATATGTACAATGCTGAAATGCTCCTCACTCTGGTCGAAATAATACACCTTAGTGATAACTTAGTGATAACTTTGGTTCGATTTAAGCAACTCATGGCGGCATACTCCAAGGTATGTTTTATTTAAAATCGTGGAACCAAATCAAACGTCTATATTATATTTTGATATATAATTTTGAATTTAAATAATCTGCTGAAACAGTACTAATTAATGTGAAATACCAAAATTATTCGCCTAGTAACGATAATAAAGTTATACTAGCACCGATAAACGTATTGATAATGTTTGCACCTAAAACACAAATGAATCAATTAACTATTAATCGTAGTAGCAGCAGATAGTGAAATTATTTGAGGGCCACGAAGTTTATTCGATTAGACATTCGGTAATATTTGAGTATATCTATGCATGTAGTATGTTTGTATGTATGTATGCATGTATGCATTTATGTACGATAAAAAAATATAGTATTTTCGCTTGTGAACACAGTGGGTAGGGTATGGTATCTCTTACACGACTATTGGCATGCCTATCGCTATCATTTGAGGCTGCTTATCTCTTGCACCTTCAAGTAGATGCCATTCGCTGGACACAGCAGTATGTTCGATTTGACAAACTCAATTTTGGGCACCGTGCGTGGACAAACACTGAAGTGGAACCGTTTGAGTAGATGGACCAGGGCAATGCTGGTCTGCATCTTGCCGAAGCGCATACCGATGCAGTTTCGGGGTCCATCGCCGAAGGGCAGCCAGGCAGCGGTGGGTCGCTGGGCCAGCTGATCGGCCATGAATCGCTCGGGTATAAATTTGTGCGGCTCTGCGTATATGGCTGGATCGTGGTGAATGCCATACACCGGTATTAGCAGCATCTGTCCGGGCTCAATGTAGAAGTGTCGATTGCCCTTGGCGGCATAAAAGTTCTTGGATATGCGCGTGAGGTGCGGCAATGGTGGATACTTTCGCAGCGTCTCTGTGGGCGGGGATCATTAGATCATATTACACGGCTGTCAGAGACAAACGCTCAGTACATTACCTGCTATGACCAGCTCCATGTAGCGCAGCTCCTGCATGGAGTCGTATGTGAATTGGCCCTGATGCAGCTCCAGGGCAGCGTTGATTTCCTGCCTTAACTTGTCCTGCAGCTGTGGCTGGCGGGCCAACTCATAGAGGGCGAATCCCAATGTCGAGGCCGAGGTGTCGAAGCCGGCCGCAAAAAAGATGAAGGCCTGGGCAGCCATCTCCTCCACGCTGAGCTCGCCGCGCCGCTTCATTTCGATGAGGAGATTCATGAAATCGTTCCTCACAATTCCCTGCTCCTCCCTCATCTTCACGGTGTCCTTTACAATGCGTAGATAGAAGTCGGTGATGTCCTGATGTATCTGGCACAGTCGCAGAAGGCGGGCCAGGTCTGGGAAGTTTTCGATGAAGCCATCGATCAGCTGGCTGTGGCGACGTTCGGTGAAGGCCCGTCGACCCATCACGGCAAACTCGGCCTCCGGATTACGCAATCCGTTGCACTCCAGTCCGAACACACAGCGGCCAATCACGTCGGAGGTGTATCTGGCCATCAGATCACTGATCTCCAGGATGCCGCACATGGCATTCGCTGCCAGCTCGCCGCACACCTCGCCCAACTCCACGCCCACCTCGCACATGGTGGGGAACATCAGCTTCATCTTGCCCGAGGTGAATGTGGGCGACATCTTGTGGCGCAGCGGCCGCCACTTGGGTCCATCGATGCGAAAGAGATGCCCGGTGAGAGGATCGTCCCGCTCATTGTGGTACATGCCGCGATCCTCAAAGTTCGCAAAGTCCCTGATCAACACCTCCTTGGCCAGATCCAAATCGAGCACCAAAACCACCGGTCGCAGCATCATGTAGATGCCGGCAAAGGGTGCTCCGCTGTCCTTGAACAGTTCGTACAGCGGCGTTACAATGTCCTTGAAATGCTTTGTCCGGCGTAGCCCATCCATGTTACCCATGGGAAAGCTGGGGCTCACATGCCCGATCGCCCGCCTGGCCCAGTAGCTCAGCCTGTGGCGCACATACCAGAAGCCAACGGCCAGGCTACTGAACAGCAGTGCCATCACATCCAGCATTCTCCAGCAGCGTTTCACTTTCAAATGGTGATTGGAGCAGCAATGTCCGCTGGCAATGTAAACAAGCAAAACCGAGCTGAGCTAACCTCGAGCACAATTGCAATCGAATGGAAACAACTCTGGCAAAGTTCTCCGAGCTTTGAGCGATGCAAAAGCGAATGTGATGAGAGAAGCGGCGACAAGAGAGGTGAACAAACGGCACTGAAATATGTATGCCTATCGTTGATCTTGAAAAATGCAATGCAAAGGGACGGGGAGGGGGGACAAAATTGTTTACGTCCGCTGGCTGACTGGGTGATAAGGAGAGAAGATGTGCGCCCACTCTCTTCTAGCTACTGTATGGAAAGTGTGCATGGCATCGCAAGTCTAAACAATTAATTAAATTATGTAGAACAGCTGATTGGTTACTCTAAATTTCTGCATTTCTATATGACATGAGGAGACTTTTAATTTGAGAGTGTTGTATTTATGTTGTATTTTTATTTATTTTATTTATTTTGATTATTATTTTATTATTTTAATACCATAAGTTTTGCATACAGCCACTGTGCACTGTTTAAAGTGCAGTTACATTTGTTCTCCGCTCTCCGCTCACCACATTTCATATTTCGCTTCTCTTCTCTTTGTGTGTGAAGCTTTTTAGCAGTCAGATTACGGGTCTTAGGTGTTCTGCTTACACACATAATTATATGTAGATATATATATACATTGTATATGTGTTTTTTTTTGGCAGTCACTATCAGTGGTTAGGGTGTGGCCAGTTTTTCCATTTTAAGGTGAATGCCTGCTTGGCTGCCTATAAGAAAAGTCCGACTGGAGAACTTCAATGGGATCTGCGTATGCTCGTTTGGGCTGAATTTGAAATCGCGTAGCAGATAGGTAATTCCAATTTTCACCTGGATTTTGCCGAAGCGCTCCCCAATGCAGTTGCGCGGACCTTCGCCAAAGGGCAAATAGGCCATCGGGTGACGGGCCTTCACTTGATCCGGCTCGAAGCGACTGGGGTCAAAGTTTTCGGGCTGTGGATACAGCTCTGGGTCATTCTGTATGCTGTGCACTGGTATCATCACTCTCGTGCCTGCCTCCAAAGTAAGTTTGCTGTCCGGCACACGATACTCCTTGGTTGTTTGGCGCACAAGATGCGGCAGTATGGGGTACTTTCGTAGCGTCTCTGCCACCACCTGATCCAGGTACGGCATCTCCTGAATGGACTCATACGTCAGCTGGTGATTGTTACGGCCCAGAAGCTCGAGGACTTCACTGCGTAATCTGTCCTGTACATCGGGGTTCAAAGCCAATTCATATAGGCAGAAGGACATCGTTGTCGAGGAAGTATCGAAGCCGGCCAGAAAGAACACCAAGGCTTGAGCGGCAATCTGCTCCAAGGAGAGCCCATCCTTGGTCCCCTCTGCACCCAGTTCCATTAGCAGCTGGATCAAATCGTTGCGCTGCACATTCTCGCGCTTCCTGTAGGCCAGTGTCTGGCGGACTGTGTCCAGGAAGAACTCGCTCACCTCGGGCCGGAAGAGTCGCATTCGCAGCAGCCGCGCCAAGTTGGGCTGGGCAAACATGAAGGCCTGCACCAAGCCCGAGTGGAGCGGATTGGTTGTCACTGAGCGACCCATGCGACGGAACTCCGAATTGGGATCGTTGAGGCTGTTGCACTCCAGGCCAAAGGCACAGCTACCAATGACATCCGTACTGAAGCGGGCGCACAAGTCCTTGGCCTCTATCTCACCCACTTGCAGCTGGCAGGCCTGGGTGAGCTTTTCGCCCACGCTCAGCATGGTGGGGAACATAAACTTCATCTTGCCGGAGGTGAAAACCTGCGTCAGGTTTTGTCGCAGCCAGCGCCACTCGGGCCCGTCCAGAAATAGAAGGTTTCCGGTCAACGGATCGTCCCTGACATTGTGAAAGAGGCCACGGTCCGCAAAGCTGCTGAAATCACTTATCGTTATTTTCCTTATCAGTTCCAGATCCATCACAAAGAGCGCTTTGTTCAGGAAGGTGAAGTAGCCGCAGTAGCGTTCGGTTTGTCGGAACTTTTGATAGATTCGACGATTGATGTCTGTCCAGTGCAGCTTCTTGCCAAAGCCACGCATATTGCCCAGGAAAAGTTCTGGCTTCTCCCCAGCCACGCCTCTGCGACGCCAGTAGTCATAGTGCCGTCGCAGCCGGGCATAAATCAGAGCGCCGGCAACAAAAACGAGAGTCAACAGAGTCCACATGCTACCGTCCACTCGATTGAAATGCAACTGACTCTCGAACCCGAGACTACCTACTACCGCGACTGCCTTTGTGGGCAGTGAGAAAAGCTTTCCATAAGTTCTCTCTTGCTAAAATAGTATCGCTCAGATGTTTTGTTTGGGTATTGTGGTGTATATCTCCGCCTACTCGGTTGCGTTCAAATACTGCGCATTTATCATAAACAGAAGGCTTTATTTATTTGTTAGAAAGCTATCAGCTATTGGATACGCTCCACTTTCAGGTGAATTCCATGCTTCGTGGTTAAAGTAAACGCTTTGGTATCTAGAATCAGTGGAGTTTCGGTACGTTTGGAGATGCCGAACCTGAAGCGTCGCAGCAGTGACACCAGGCCAATCTTAGCCTGTAGCTTGCCAAATCGCAGTCCTATGCAGTTACGCTGTCCGTCCCCAAAGGGCAAGTAGGCCATCGGATGGCGAGACTTCACCTGATCCGCCTCGAAGCGACTCGGATCGAAACGATCGGGTGCCGGATATATTTCCGGATCGTGATGAATATTGTGGACAGGTATTAATATGGTTGTGCCCTTGTCAATGGTGATGTCCGTGTTGGGGACTTTATAGTTCTGATTTGCCTCTCGTATCAGTTGTGGAATAATGGGATGTTTCCGAAGTGTTTCTGTAAGGAATAAATACTGGTTAGAGCTGTGGCTATTACTTGTATGGCTATGGTATTTATGCACCTGCTAAGACTTTGTCCAGATAGTTCATCTCTGCTAATGCATCGTATGTTAGCTTGCCATCTTCCATATTCCTGAGAACAGTCTCGATTTCCTCTCGGACACGCCGCTGAATATCGGGCTGCAGCGCCAGCTCATACAAACAGTAGGCCATTGTGCTCGAAGATGTCTCGAATCCAGCTACGAAGAACACAAAAGCCTGGGCAGCCATCTGCTCGATAGTCAGGCCCGTGGACAGATCAATTGCCATGCCTTGCTTGGCGGCCTCTTCGTTCTCGGCACGCAACTCAATCAACTCATCGAGAAAATCGTTTCGCTTGATGCCGTTCTTTATGCGATGGTCGACGGTGTTTCTTACCGCATTCATAAAAAACTCCGATAGATCGTCGGGTAACAGTTTCATGCGCAATTTTCTGGCCAATTTGGCATTTGTAAAGATAAAAAATTGCACTATTGGTGGATGGCGAGGCTTCTCAAAGATCATTCTGCCCTTTGAGCGGAATTCGGCATTGGGATCGCTCAGACTGTGGCACTCCAGTCCAAATGCACATGTGCCAATGACATCGGTCGTAAATCTAGCACAAATATCCTTGATCTCCACATCGCCATCATCCACAACGGCAGCACTCACGGCCTTGTCCATGGCTTCGGCCAGACGATGGCCAACCTCAACGACCACACCAGACATATGCTTGATCTTGCCAGAGGTGAAAACAGGCGTCAGCTTCTGCCTCATTGAACGCCACTCGTCGCCCTCCAGGGTCAGCAGGTGACCCGTCAACGGATCATCTCGCACATTATGGAACACTCCGCGATCTTGAAAGTAATTGAAATCTTTGATCAGCACTTGCTTGATCAAATCCAGATCAATGATGAGAGCGGTCCGCTTAAAGAATGTGAACATTCCCGCAAGAGGTGCGCATCCCTTGAACTTATCGTAGATCCTTTGGTTAATATCCCGAAAATGGTACTTGGTTCCAATTCCTTTCACGTTGCCTAACAGCGGGAGTGGGCGTTCACTTGGCACTCCTTTTCTTTCCCAGTAGCTATAGGTATTCCGGTAGAAATTGTAGGCTAGCGCCAGTGCCACGCCCAGCAAAGTAAATGTTAACAGCATCGTGATCGAACTTCACTTGTCCGACTCGTAGACAAGACTGTCCAGTCTGCCGCCGAGTGTACGTTTCTGGAGAACATTATATTACACTAGCAGCCTGTTGATGTCGTTGGCGAAAGCTCTCACAAAAGAAATTCCCAAAGAGAGACTAAACAAAAGATTATACTTGATCTTTACACCTACGTGTAAACCATTTTAAATTCATGAAATAGGTTCGCAAACATCAATTGCCGACTCCACCAAAAAATATGATAATCTATCAGCGAAGCGTAGCGTTCCTTAATTTGTTTGGCAGCTTTTTTAATCACCTTCCTCTCTGTGCTTCGCTTTTTGCTCTTTGCCAAATACGTTCTCTGCTCTTCTAAAATAAAATGAAACAACAAAACACAAAGCTTATAACCCAAAACAAGTTATTCTCCCTCTCCCGATTCCAAACACAGTTCGCCATCATAAATACGTATTGTGCTTTTTTTATGTATCGGTTTTTGTTTTGGTCGCCACTTTCTTCCAAGAGCAAGGTCAAAGAGAAAGAGAAAAGGTGAGATAAATCTGAAAAATGATCACTCACAAAATGCTTTAGAAAAGTCTACACGAAATGAACACACTTTGCGAAAAAATGTAGCTGTAGCAGAGCACAGTAAAACCTGCTAATGATTACTCACTGTTTGTCTCACTAAATATTATATAAATAAAAATAAAAATAAAAAAAAAATGAAATAAAAATATATTTATAAATATAAATTATGTATATTGTCTAGTGAATATAATCACAACATAACTTTCCTACTAGCTCCTCTTTGGTGTCGAAGGGAAAAGTTTTCACAAGTATTCAGTTACAATTAAATATTTATATTATACAAATAAAGAAATAAAATATATTGCGCTGATGATAATGATGTCCAGAGAGTTTTACCCCGCCCCAAAGTATGCAACGGATGCCGAAAAGAGCTGGTCTCGTTGCTACTGCAGCATTAATAGAGCAGCCCACAAGGTCGTCACTGCTTGACATGTACACAAATATGTACATATGTACATATAAATATGGGGAAAGCTTTCCGACAACTTTCAAAGCACAAAATATAGGGAACTTTGTGCAGAGGCGAGCTTTAGTGGTGGATGTGTTAACTAGTTATCAACTAAAAGTAATATCATTCAATGCAGTTCTGTCAGTGGCACACTGTTGAAGAACTAATATGTATGATTGGATGAATTGGGTAGGGCAGAAGCTGATAGATAGGTGATTTTTTAGTCAAAATTAAAATATTTCAAATATTTCTTCGACAATCATGAACAGCACTCGTCGATCTTATCAGTGGCATCGATGTGATGCTCATCGGCATCTATAAGGCTTGCTAAGGCTAAGAGGAAAGTACCCTCATTATTCTCGTTTTTATCGATCTTCTAGCCACCTTTTTTCCTTACCTGTAGATGTGCTAAAGCACCGCCAAATACAACTTTACTGTTTTGTGCTTGTAAAAGCCACTAAGCTACTTACCAATCTTGGTGTCTTTTGTGTCTCAGAAATGCTGAAAGCAGAGTCTGGAGCATCTGGCGGTAGAGAAAAATTCCATCGGGGCCAGCTAACGTTGGCATTTCCGTGTCGCCTTGACGACATCACCAGTGGGTGTCCAGCTGTTAGCCAGTTATTCAGTTGTCCATTTGCCCATGTCCATTCCATGTTTTGCAATGTTTTTGTCGTTTCCGTGGTCGCTTCCCAGGTATTCGTACACTTAGCGGCAAGCAGCTGTTTATGCTGATGGGCCCCGGCAGGAAAGAAAATGCAGAGGGTTTTTGCCCCATTTCCCCAGTTTAGCAGCAGCAGTGACCGGTGAAAAAAAGTTGGATGGCATTGCAATTTGCTCTTCGTATTGCATACTTTTAGGATCAGGAATTTTTCCGCGCCCAAGCACTTAAAAATATACTGCATATTTTATAAAGACCAGAGTGAGAGTGGGTGGGGTTGTAGCTGCAACAATGCATTGCAATGGGCGGCTCTGCCTTAATTAAAACAAATTTAAAACCAGTTAACGCACACTCACGCCCACATATGTACACAGGCAGTGGCTGCCGCTTGACAGTTGGCAGCGGACTTCCGCCTCTGGCTTGGGAGCACATCAAATATGACAGGCTGGCCGTGGTCGGTCTGGCTCTGACTCTGGAGAGCCCTGGCTGCAGCCAAAATGTTGCCATGCAAATTTAAATGTCAACAAAAACTTGCAGTTTAACCCAAAAACCTTATTTTGCGGTGTGTGTCGGTGGTGTTTGTTGCCGCCATCCAACAATATACCAGCCGTTCGGTAGCCAGCCAGGGCTGCGCAAATTTATGCAAACTCCATTAAAGGCCAACCTCGATTAGGGATGAGTGCGTGATCTAAAGGGAGATGTAAATATATGCACAGATATGTAGTAACTGTAGTAACCAGCTACGGTGATAGCGGAAGGATTTCTATAAGCTTTCAGTAGAAAGTGATTCCAAATAAATGCAGCTGCAACGAGTTCGATTCTCAAGAGGATCTGTTTTCGAAAAATCACACAGTCATTCACTCATGCATGCAGTTTCAGATTAATTGGTAAATTGAAAGGATTTCCCTTGAATTGCCTACGAAAAATGACTTTAAATTGCCAGTTCAGTACAATTTAATTTTGCCTCAAACTCACTTGCCACTTGAGTTTCACATTACTTGGAAAATAATTTCATATCTCGGTTCATCGCCTTCTCATCTCTAGAGTGCACATGGAAAATCATGGCTCGAATATGCATATGGACTCGTCTCTATGTGCAACAGGAAATGGCTGGGTTGGCTTGGCTAAACAAGCCCAGCCATGCGACCCCTTAGCACTGCTGTCTGCTCTCGGAGTGCCAGTTGTTGGTCTTGTTCCAGTTCTGTTTTCGTTTTGTTTGCTCCCTTGTTCAGGTGCATCGCTCTGGCAGCTGTTTGTGGCCATTGTTTAGTAATCGGATGTAGCCAAGTTTTGAAATCTAATGTATAATTTCGCAGCATTTTAATTACTTGCCACCGACTGCTTGACTGTGTTCTACCATTCAGTTCCTGGTGGCTAGGCTGGGCTGCTTTTGACATGTGGCTATGCAAATTTTCGAATTATGGTTAGGGTGCAGGCACTTGACTTTGTTATGATGAGAACTCACTGTAATAGTTCCTTTTGAATAAAGAGAGCGGAGATTTTGTGTTGTAGTGCCCCAAAATGTATGCTACATATCTTGTGGAATAGCTCATCTTGTATATAAATTTGAAGTAGAAATAAATCTCACTTTTCCCATTCCATAATCATTTTTTTTGTTCCGATTGCACACTGACATCCTTGCTGCTGCTATATCTGCGGCTCTGTCTTGTATCCCCGAAAACTTTCAACAGTTCGACCCGCCTAAAATAACAATGAAATTCGGAAAGCGCATCTGGTGCTGGGCTAAAAGTTTGAGTATTGAGTGGATAACTTAAAGCCCAACACAAGTTTGCATAAACATGTAGGGCTCAATCACATCGGCCATTACCAGCAGTTCCCCGGGTTCCATTTTACCCCCCCACCCATCACCCTGACTCAATTGTTCTGCCATTGTTCCTGCGCTGTCCCTGCTGCTCGTAGTCCACTCCACGAGCAATTTGCCTTGACAATAGTCATGCATTTTAATTGTGCAGCAGCTGCGGTTCATCTTGTTCCCTTTCCCCCGTTGTTTCCATTACACCCCATGCCACCCTGCCACGCTGCAACCCTGCCGCCATGCCACTGCTAAACGCAGCAAATTGTGAGGCCATTAAAAAAATGGCGCATAAAATAGAAACTTTTCCAGATATTTTTATTCGGAGATGTGCAACAGGGAGGGAGAGAGCTCCAGCAATTATTTGTAAAATATTTATTTTACAATTGAATTGAAAAAGTTTCTGTGTGTGGCATTTCCCCCAAAACTGTGCCAGAGAGGAGCAACTTTCGACCACTAATCAAATGAATGGAAATTAACCCAGCGACGCGGACAGACGGGACGAAGGGGGAACGTGGGCGGCGAGAGACTGTCGCGACCGTGTGCAAAACAATTAAGCTAAAATTGTTATTGCAATTTGAAAACAATTGTCAAATTATGCAAATGCCGTCTGATTGCCTCGAGTATTTTTGCCACCAGTCCCCCATCGGCCAAAGCTAACAAGGTGAACAAGGATGAGGGGACAGGGACGGGGACGGGTACGGCGACTCCCCTATCTCACCTTCTCCTGGGTGGGGTGGTAGGTAGCGGCTGCTCAAAGATTTATGGCGACTGCCTCAAGTGTCTGGGGTGGCTGAGTGGCTTAGTGTGGGGTGAGTGGTGGCAAAAAAGTTTTGCGAGTGCGTCGGCATCTTGGCTTGGTGCTGACGTTGACTGCAAGGCAGCTGCAATTTGCATAAAAATTCATTGGCTTTGTGGCAAGTTGACAAATAAAACCTTTTGGGAACGAATAACCAAGTACTGAACAATATACGCACTCATATCTCTGGGTTAACGAATACGCAATGCTCTGAAGGCAAATTTATATTTATGTTATTTTAGAATCAAAAAATGTGAACAGAAATAATTGATTCAAAAGAAAGTTTAATAATGGATATGGATGTGCACTATTCACGTTAAATCTTACTGGAATTGAATAGAAATTATGGCAACCCTCAATGTAAGGGATATGCTCACATCCGAATAAAAAGAGGTTGGAAAATTGGAAATATTTTCCTTTGCATGCATTTGAATAAACAAGAGCAAAAAGCTGAATGAGAAACCATTATTTAAATATCAATTTTCAATTATATTCGGCAGCAGGATTCAGATATTACAAACACACTGTAAAACCAGCGCTAGACGAAACTGTTAATGGCGGCGACCCGGTTCACAACATGTGCTGTCAGTTTCCTATTTCTGCTCTTAGAATATCCCCCCACTGCCCATCCCAGCCCCACTGCTACCGCTGATGCTGCTACATTTCCGTTACATTAACAAAGCGCCATTGTGTGGCACGAACGGGAGAACAACAATAATGGTCAAGCAAGGGGACAGCAACAGCAAAAATGGCGCACACGCTGCGCTTTACAAGCGAAAACTAGTTTCGGTCCAAGACCTGGACACCGACAAGGGTCATTATAGGGTAGAGCCGGACACAACACAACACCACCCCACATCATCAGACCTCTGCCTGCCCCCCCTCACACCCCACACACTGTGAGTCCAGCAATCTCCAGTGCGTGTGTATTTTTCGGTCAGTTGTGTAATTGAATCACGTTTTGTATTAAATAAACTTTTCAAATTATCGAAAAATTGACTTGCACTACTACTACAAGCGCCGCACTGTCGACTCTCACCGGCTACCAGCTACCAGCCTAGTTTTAATTTACTTGTGTGTTCGTGTGGGCCATACATATATACACGTTCACGTGCTTGCTTGCTTGCGTGAGTGTGGGTGTGTGTGTGTGTGTCTGTGCTTGTGTTGGCTGCGTGTGCTTAACCATTAACATAAAAAAGCGACCAAACTGAAAGTGCTTTCTTCCCTAGTTTGGTTTTTTATATGCAAAATACTTGACAGCCTCATTAGTATTGAAACGGTCAACGGTCAACGGTCTCTCTCTCTCTCTCTCTCTCTCTCTCTGTCGAACCGGTCAGAGTGGTGCTTTGCTCTCTTTTCTGTTCGCGCTTTAACGCGCTCGCACATAAGTAGGCAATGGGTAGAAAAGCGAACGAAACGATTATGGCCAAGGTGTACTTATGCAGGGTAAGGCACAAACTCTACTATGAGGGGCCAGTCGCCTTTAATATTAGTTCGCTTTACGTCACGCGGCGGGCGTACATATGGCCATATGTATGTACATAAGGTATGGCTTTCCAGCTGGCATTGTTTGTTCACATTCTCTCGCTCTCTTTGACAATATTAATATGCAAATTAAATAATCCAATTGCACAACCAATCTCATGGGGCTGGGCTGGGCCCAGTCTCCCACATGCAAAAACATGCAGAAGCAGGTCAATCAAAATAAATACATATGTACATATTTATGCTACCTGAAAATACCTCACCTTCTGTGTGTAGACCCTGCTTTAAGCTTTGCAATGTTTGTGTCAATGTTACTGCAAAGTTTGAATGCATTTACGTAAATATATACATATGTGCATAATGTACATAATGATATAAATAAATACTTATTTGTTTGGTTTTTTTTTTGATCCCATTGTTTGCACAAATTTGATGTAAAATGAGTTAACCAGCAAATATAATCGCTTTTGCAATCACGTGCGAGCCGAGGCGTCCATGCTCCATGGTCACCCATTGGATACACGTCGTGCAGCTTGCACGTGTTCAACCACAAACAGAAACAACAGCAACAGCCAGTAGAGTAATACACACACACACAATACGAGTACAACCGTCCGAATTCTTTTCGTAGCATATTTTGCATGCAACGCTGCATGTCCGGCAAAGCTTGGCGCCATCATTTTCACCCATGCATGGATTCCCACTACCACACCCACTCACACTCCCTGCAATAAGCCTGTCCGGGCTTGGGATCCAATCCCACAGCCCACAGACGCAGGCACAGGAGTAACTTGTTTTCGCGCCATTTGCACGCGTCATGAATTTTTCATAAACATTTAAAGCGATTTCATTACAACAAAAGCACACAAACTCACACATACAAACGAGTGCATATTTAAATCGTTCCGTTCCATTCAGTTCTGTTCGTTATATATGTATGTATGTATACGTATATACACTTTTGCATTTCTCTCTTGGAGAAACATGTAAATTAAAAATTAAATTCTGTTCACGACATGCGTTTCGCGATGCTACTGCTCTGGCCACTGGGCCACTGCCATACCATCGTCCAGCAGTCAGGTTTATTTACAAAAGACAATTATGAATGGAACGCAATGCTGCAGAATGTGGGCGGTTGTGGTTCCAGGGATGGCAGCGGAACTGGAACAAGTTAAATTGACATGGCTTCAGCTTATTTTAAAGCCATTAAGTAATTAAGGTGGAGCAATTTGCCAGTTGCCAATGCCGTACATACATCTGTAATTGCAATTTGCTGGTGCCCGCCACGGAATTGATTTCAGTTAAAAATTTGCTTGCATTCCGTTAAATACGCTTGTTATTCGATTTTTGTTACGGTTACTGTTACATGAAACATTGAGCATCCTGTGAATTGTTCGAAATTGTTGTAAAATATATGTGGGTACCCTTTATCAGAACTCAATTAGCATACAATTAAATATAAATTGATCCTATCAAGACTTTTATTGTGCCCACAAAATGATTGCTCATATAATCATTGTTTTCCTTTTGTCGATGAAGCCGTTTGATAATTTCAGTAAGGGCATATACTATAAGGCATCCAGTTAATAACATTCACATGTTAAATAATGAACAAATTATTTGGATGCCAGCCCAAAAATATAATTAAATTGCAGCTTAATATGCGTTTTGTATAATGATACATGAATGTATGTATATGCAGTTTTGAAACAAATAATAATGATGGTTCAGAGTTGCATTTCATCAGTGCTGCTTTGGATGGCAATTAGCGGTGAGCCTCAGCACGGGTTTCCATGGAAAATGCAAAACCATGAAATTTTAATGATTATCCTTGGCACTGGCAAATCTCTTTATCAACCTTCTACAGGTTACAGGGCACACAGTCTAAATCATCTTTACTTGGTTACACATTTTAATTACAAGCACGTGGCTTCACAAATATTTAACTGCCCGGGGCCAGAATGCAAATACCGCACCTCCTCCTCCACCATTGGGGGCTGTTGTCACTGTAGCTGGGCTCCGAGACAGATTGGGCTGGGCCTCAGACCCCAGTGTCACCAATTTGCAGTTACGGGTCTCATCACATTAAATATAATACCTTAATATTCTTCGCGTCAAACTATCTCAACGGAACCACACCACGCTCAAGAGCCACCCGCTGGCAGCGAATTAAACGAAATTAGAGACGGGTCTGGGGTAGTCGGTACATTAAATGGGTTTAGCAAACAAGTGGGACTACGCACATCAAACTGCCGAGCACATGCACGGGCTGGACCCCCCACACTGCGGCTGGCATTATTCATATTTCAAAGCCCCAACGGCGGCTGCTGACTGTGGCACAAAAAGCGAGGAAAAGTCAGGCTGGCAAGTACAAAAATTATGGTCTCACCGTATTTGCCAGGCACAAGCATGCTTTTTGTGTGCGTTTCAGGAAGAACATCCTTCAATTACATACGCGTATACACGTATGTACATATGTATGTATGTGGATGCGTTTTGAGCCACCGATTAGCAAAGTTTCTGCATAAAAGCCAGCCTGACAATGGAATGCCTTTAGTTTTCATAATCCGTGGCAAGTGGGAGGGGGCATGACCATGTTATGGCAAGACCTTTCCTGAACCGTTACGCGTATGCACAATTTCTGCATGTTTAAGCTCTTTTAATTGTGTGTGTTTGTTTGCCAATTATTGTCTGTTAGTCGACGCATTTCGGTGTTAATTAGCGGACCCCAAGGAGAGCGAAGTACATTGGAAATAAATTTGGAAAGTTGAATATTTGTATATTTGATTTTAATTGTTTGATTTTCCCTTAATTTAATTATTTATCACATTTGATAGCGCAGAATAAACATTCAGAATACTTTGAACATTCCTATTTTCACTATTTTCACCGGAGTTTTCATTTTCTAAGCCTCTTAAAATCTTACCTTTTCAAAAGGGAAAAGCATTTATTAGTTCAGGAAAATCAAAGATTTTTGTTCGACAAAATAACTAAAACATAAATAAAGTTATGTATATGATAATTAAGAATAAATTGATTCAGAAAATCTAGTTAGTATACGTTTGCTAATCCGAACTTTAAAGCAATAAACTATAATGGCAGACCCATTTGAAGTGCTTGAAACCAATCCAGTGCTGTATTTATTTTTTGTTCTTTCAATTTTCAGGCACACATCAAAAACTAATATTAAAATGCAATATACAAAATGTAACTAAAAATGTTTTGAAAGACAGCCAAAAACACAAACGCACGCTGGACGCAGAGGATGCCAATGGTGGCGGGGAAATAGAGAATAGATGGCAGGAAGGAAGCAACTGGAAGCCACGTTTATTTCATCGTCTAAATGGAGTGCACTGTGGAGCTGGTGGCAGGGCTCGATGCCATTTGTTAAGTGCAAGTTCAATAGCATTAAGAGTGCAACACAAATAACCATAAACCATTCGAAAAAGCTGCAAATTCTGCATATTTTTGCAAGTCGTTGGAAACTCCACACAGCCCTATGAAGGGGCTGAACGAGTGGGTGTGGAAGGTACATTCTGATTCTGATTGGTAAGCCAAAAAATATAGAAATTTTCGCTTTTTCTTCCATCTCTGCTCTGAACGTGCAGTGTGTGTGCAGCCTTAGCAACGGCATTTGTTTGCCAATGCAATTTTGAAGAAGATTACGCATACGCCCGCTGCGACGGCGATCGATGCTCTTTGGCTGTGTGATTTATTGGGGCGCCTGGCTGTCCATACGACTGGTCCAGAGGCGCCAACGACCGGTCAAAGAATTTCAAGCCGACTTCCTTAAGTTATTTCAATATTTACACTCGTGTAACATATGGCCAGAGGGCTGCGTAGGGCGGCACGATAAATGGCCGGGCAAACCACAATGATTTACTGCCCCAGTCCAGTCCAAGCACACACTTGACCACGAAATACATGTACGAGTATACACCTTTGGGTGTGTACAGAATGTTGCTATAATTCTATTTTCTACTCAAAACCGCATTTATATTTATTACTTTGGCATAAATCTTGTCGCATTTTCACATTTGTGTCGAATTTGTCGAGTTCGCATGTGCTTATATATTCACATAGGGTCTGGGGCGAGGCCGAGGACTAGCTCCAAGGACTTCCCATATTTTCTGGCACGTCCACAGTTTTTTTCCTTTCTTTTTTCCTCTCTAGGTATACAATAAACGCACCAACCACTTCAGCACGCAGGTCAACAGGCTGCTGGAACATCTCCTTCTGCACCTGATGTGTGTGTGTGTGGGTGGTGGCTCTTGGGTGAAAAAAATACAATATATATGAAGGTTTTTCTTTCGATATTGTACATGAAATGAAGTGTACATAATTTGGC
This sequence comes from Drosophila obscura, assembly GCF_018151105.1. Classification (NCBI taxonomy): domain Eukaryota; kingdom Metazoa; phylum Arthropoda; class Insecta; order Diptera; family Drosophilidae; genus Drosophila; species Drosophila obscura. The sequence continues at coordinate 5,620,310 of NW_024542774.1, read as the reverse complement.
ACCACATATTAAGGTGCATAAATTTTGTGCGGTGTTCCAATAAAAGCATTGTAGTTGTCAAACGCCAAGAGGGCTGTACGGAATGTCCTGTCAGTGGGGCGAATGGATATGGAATGACCCGCGATGGAACAACATTAAGTTCCCTGTATGTAGTACCGATTCTGATTATGCGATTTACATTAACTAGCACTGTGAATAGTATTTTTTGAGATATGAACTGCCTACTGCCTGCTTATATCTTTTGACTGCAACAGTAGACATCCATCATCCACATACATATGTATGTATGGAAATGAACCAACGTTTAGAATTTAATTGCTTCACACACAAATCCAGGAGAGCGTGAAATTTTTGGCAATAATTTTGAATGCCAGCAAAATCAACTGCCACTCAAATTGTTCAAATATTTGGCCAAAACCTGCTGCACAAAATGTCAAAGCCAGAAACTATTCGACTCCTGACCATAACAAGCCTGTCAAATATGTAAATTTGCATGCTAACCCAAACCCAAACCCGCCCGACTGCATCTGTTTCTATGCCTAGAAGAGATTCGCCAGGGCAGTTGGAAAAGTACGAAATTTTTCAGACAATTATTTATAATTGGTTATGGCATGCGTTGGAGTTGTGTGACAGGCGCAGAATGTGCAACAATTAATGCCTGTTAGGCAGACAATTGCTGATATTAGTTAAATTATCTGGCCACATGGAAGTTTGTGCCCAACGAAAGTTTGAAATCAATTATGTTTGCAGCAGCAGAAGGAGCTGAAAGAACGGCAACGGCAACACAAACAGGCTCTGGGCACTGAAATCGTTAGCCAAGGATAGGCAAGCAAGCAAATTGCTTAGCCTTTAAGTGGGTGTGGCACATTGGTGAAAGAAAGGAGCATGTTCGCCGCATGGGTTGGGATGGGACATTGTGGTTCGTTGGCTGTGCTCAAAAATAACAAACTTATTGTTTTGATTTTGCCAATGACAGTTTTGCAGGGCCCTTTGTGTGCATCGAAGTAAAAGAAAAGCACACACAGGCAGGAAGGCAGGCAGAGGCAAGCAGATACTTACGAGCCAGAGCACTCGAATGGCAGCGGACAGCTCCTGTTCCCATCGGATCCAACGCTCTACCGCTCTACTCTACCACTTTGCATAAATGTCGCAAAAATCGAATGCAAACAATTCGCAACTGCCAGTGTAGGAAGATCCTCAGCAGCATACACAATATCCACAGATACAGATTCTTAAATATGAAATATTTTCAGCCCTATTTTCATCAGATTAAATATAATATTTTTGGTTTATCACTGTTTAAGCCACTCAGCAGTTGGGATGGGACATAACTAAAGAATTATATTCGCTTAGAAGGGGCACCACTCCGAACAGACTCCGGATGCCACCCCACAGAGGTGGGTAGTCTATAATATGATCAAACTCAATTTGAGTGAGCCCGGTGTAGGGCGGCACGGGTGACTCCGTGGCTCTCCTTGGCAGTGACATGACTGGTGGCATTTGTGGCGTACCTTTTGGCATTTGAAAGCTGTTTGAAATCGCGACAGCTGCTGTCGCATATTCCTTCACTTTGTTATTAACTGCGTTGCCCTTTACCCGTATTTCTTTTATATTTACCCCAACGCAGGATAGATGGCGGAGATGGAGCTGAATATGGTGGCAAAAGCAGCGAATATAATTCACTTTCAGCTGGGGCGAAGGACTGCTGTCACAGCTTCCCGGATCCGGACAGATGCGTGGATGCATGAGGTGAGATGGATACAACGGGACTGTGTGGCTGTCTAATTTGAAAGTTGAGCTGCGTTGCGGTGCGGTGCTGTGCCTACCTTCCGAAGCGGCCACACATAAACCAATCTAATACCAATTTGCATTTGATTGCGATTTTGATTTGATTTTCTCGTTACGCGTGGAAAGTTCAACGCGAGAACCAGCAAACGTCGCAGCAGTGACAAAACAAAATTCTTCAACTGCAACATACTTTTTTTTTGTGAAGCTCCAGCTCCAGTTGCTGCCACAGAAACCAGGAGACACCAACTTTCACAGTGAACACGCTCTGGCCACAAAGTGCGGTTCAGCTCAGTTCCATTCAGTTTAGCCGTGGCCATAGCAGGATAACTAAATAAAGGTCCAGCTGCAGCTGCAGTTCCTCTCACATAATGGCACACTTTCCGTTTCCGCTTTGGCCGAAAACAAAATGGCAATGGTTCGGCTGCTGCGGCAACCAACTTTTTGGTTTCTCCCCGATCAATAATAGCTTAAATAAAATAATTGTTATTGTAATTGCAAGAGCAAAAGCAACAGCAAGAGCAGCAAACAATAGCGAGCGATTGCTGGCGAGGAGCAGCCACGTCGTCATTGCCATTGGGCTGGCCCACCCACAGTTTCCGCATCTGGATGCAGTTTGTGGATGTTGGTCAGCACTTCTCGGCTCTGCTCTCCGCTTCAACTATTTTAATTGCAACTTTTTGGTGCCAACTGTACACAGCCTGTGTGCTCGGTGCGGCTTGAGCCAAAGTTTCGTCTTTGGCCTCGACTGACAGTCAATATTGGAGATTAGGAAAGTTTTTTCTAATCTTTGAGCCAGCTTAAGGGCATTTTAAGCTGGGAATTTATGGTATAAAATTCTACAAAAATTTAAGCAGATATTATTAAATGTACTGCTAAAACTAGTTCCATCACTTATCTATGTAGAATCATTGTAGATTGTCCCCTCAAAGAGTGGCTCCTGCTAAGACCACTTTATGAGGCTGACCATCGGCACAAACATTTATAGGATGACACATTTTTTTGCTCCAGCTGCCTGCTGCTCGGCAAATTTGCGGCTTTGCTTTCTTGTGTCAATTATTTAGCTGCTTTTTCCGCTGCCTGGCTTGGCCTGGACTGGCCTCTGCTGATTTTAATTGAATCTCATATACAAAGCAGCAGCAGAAGTGGAAGTCAAAGCCGCAACAGCAGTTGCAGTTGCACAGGCAGAGGCAGAGGCAGAGACTGAGGAAGATGCAGAAGCAGAAGCAGGCACAGCATCAGGCGACGAGTAGGGCAGCTCTTCGTACTCCTCGCTTTGTGCTCTCGAGTGCGGCATTAGGCTTGGTTGGCCTGTACCCGCTGCTACCGAACGCGAGCTCCAGCATCAGCTCCTCTGGCCCGCTGCTGATGTCGATGTCGATGCCGTTGCTATCAGGCACTTTTATCGCCGGCCACATCTGCACCAAATAAAATAATTGAACGTTTTGCGATAAGCATCACTCGCAGCAGCTTCAGCTCTATGTTGTTGTCCAAAGAAGCGGTCCCAACCATGCGGCAGCATGCCCCAATCCTCTCAGCCCAGCTTGGCCCGGGCTCCTTGCCGGATTCGTGTACAGCAAATGTCATGTTTACAGACCGCACTCAGCCGATTTGTGTCAAAGTTGAGTTTAGTATCTATAAAATTATATAATACACTTCCTGATTTCATTTTTTCCGTAGTTCTCTTTGTTAGCTTTTTTCCTTTTTTTTTTTTGCAATGAAAAATCTAGTTCACTGGCCGCTGCCTCGGGACCGCCACTGTTTGGGTTTCCCTTGTCTTTACAAGCCGCGGCATTGTTTGGCTCTGGCCCTATGCTGGGACTGGGACTGGATTTGGGTCTGCCAATGCCAATGGCAATGGCCATTGTGCTGCGCTCCCTTTTGGCTGAACTTGAGAGGCAAGTTAATGCTGCACTACAGTGGTTCAGTACAGACGGTTACTAAAAGGAATTTCAAGGAATTAAAATCGATAATTGAAGGCTGCAGTAGCAGTTTCCATAGTGGTTCCTTAATTAATTAACGACCCTTGCAACCCTTGAAGTGCAATTGAGGTTCTAATGGAGCAAAGAAGCTTAAAAGCTGCCATTATTTAATTAACTATTATGTACTCAAGTATTATTAAATACTACACTTGCTGGACCAGCTGAGCCATTGCTATACATCAGATTTCTCGCTAACCAAAACCTCAGCATTAACACATGCTCCAGTTTTCGTTTTACATTTCTTAAAATTGCTTTTAAAGTACATGTTCTCCAATATTTGGTATCCCTTTAACGATATGCAGATAAAGTGCTTCTCAGTTAATAAATAACTATCCAAAAGTGGCAGGGAGTGAGAGAAAGAGATGGCTTCAGGGGGAAGAGGACTGTCCTGACCCTGTTGGGTGCTGTTTTGGCCGGTTTGGATTAGCTGTCGTCAAGGCAGTGAGCAGCCGTGGCACGAGCTGATGGCTCTCTCCGATTGCTTCTGCTGCAAATTACTTATGCATTATTATAACTTTGATTCCCGGCTTATAGTGGCAGGGGCAGGGACAGGTTCCACATCAACGGCAGCAGCAACACAACAAGAAGACGCACGCTCATTTATCTTGATGTGGACGCATCCTCTCCCGCCATCTGATGTCGGCCGGGCGCATGCAGCGATTTTTCAACAGCGGCGCGTTATGCTGTCTTCATTGTGGCATTATCTGCAAGCGCGGTTTCTGTTTCTGGTCCTCCTCCTTCTTTGTTCTTCTTTTTGGGGTGCATACGTCAGCGGAGCTGGAACTGATAAGGAAACGCAGCGAAGCTGCTACCATTTCTGCATTGTACGCTAAAATATTTCTCATGTAAGGGCTCCCGACAAGGAGACTCTGATTTGGCCGTCCAATGGGGGTCCCGTCCTACTCCTCGATGCCGCTCCTCCTCCTCCACCTACATTGAGGACCATTTAAAGCACCAAAGGGTAGATCTGAAAAACTGATAACGTTACGTATACGCCTGGCCTGGCTGTCTTCCTGTATTTACCTTTCAGCCGCATCCGAGTACGCGTCCGGGCCTGTGAATTATTTTTTGACAACTCTCTGGTCATCGATTAAGCAGCTTAAGGCTTATCAGCTATGCGGCTGTCGGTTGCTGCCCCAAAAAGGGGAGAAATCAGAAAATCTCGGTGACTGACCCCGCACATAAAGTTAAGCTGTTGGTAAATAAAGTCGCGGCTGGAAGGTTCATGAAATACACAGATAAAGTTCTTAAAAAAAATATATTGATTTTTAAAGATACTTATTTACGCTTGGATATAATATGGGCAAATAATCCGCTGATTGTTTCGAGTACAAGTAAGATCTTCTTGGAATCCTTGGATCCACAACAGCATGAACTTTTTCGAATTCATTCTGTAATAAGATTAATTTTATTTTACTCTTAATGCCACAATGGAACATGAAAATTAAGCAATACTTACACGCCGAGTAACCTTTGGCTACCAGCACCAGCCTCATTCCTTAGTTGTCAGTCGAACGGGGGGGCCCATCTCGATCCAAAGATCTGGTAGAATCAATTAATACAAGCTTCTGCTGGGGGCCGCTTTTTGCCCCGATTCCAGCCAAATGCCAAGTTCAAACGGATTGGCAGGGAGATATGTACATCTACCCATAAGAAACGGAGCTCCCAGCTAAACGATTTATTAATGCAAACTGTCTACGACAGTCTCTGGCATTCGTCTATCGCTGTTCATTTGATTCTTTTTCGTTTGTTTAATTGAAATGAATTCATTAAGCCTTTGATTTGCCTTGCAAATCGATGGCCACGAAGCGGCTGGAAGCTGAAGCTGCTACTGCTACTGCTGCTCCTACTGCTGCTGCTTCACTGCTGTTGCTGATGATGATGATGGCTGTTGCTCTCCTTACCTTTGACGTCTCGACTGGGGTGCGGGTAATGGGGCGCACATCAAAGCGCGGCCAGTTGCTACCAACGTCATGGCCGTGGCTCTGCAATAATTTAAAGCGAATTAAATATACGAAAATTAACTGCAGCAACAGTTGCTCCAGTTCCAATTCCAACTCGGCGGACTCTGCTCTGTTGCAACTGTTGCACGTTTTGCATGTCGGGAAAATTGCTTCATTTGTGTCCGTGCGACTGTCAACAGGGAACATGATAAAGCGAGCGGACATAATGAGTGACAGACTTAGAGGGCTTCACCCTTAAAGAGTTTTTTTTTTTTTGGTATTACTTTGGTAGCAGCAAAGCTGCCACTAACAAGGGAAATTTTTAATTATGGCCCAGTCCCAGCGAGAGCAGTGGAATATATGATACCCTATAAAAGCCTCAAAAATATCAATGCCATTCACTTGAGTTTTCATTAATATATAAAAGTATTTTTCAACGTTTCTCAAGTGCCGAATATGCCCTATTTTGTGGGTGCAAAACATACCAAGTTTTCAATTCCCCAGCAACAACTACATACATATATAGCTGCTGCTGTTGCTGCTGCTGCAGGACCAGGCCAGAGTCAAGAGGCTCGCCGACGCGTTATGGCTACGTGACTGCTCGAAAACTTGGTCCAAGTGTTCTTCTGTTCGAGCGGAAAATTGTTGCACTCCCACCCACGGCCCAAATGGACTCCTTGATGGAATCAAGCTAATGGCACGTGCTTATCGAGCATATCGGGTGACATAATGTCGCCATTGGAGGAGCCACTATCAAAGTAAGGATAAGTGTGCTATAAAAATTGAATTTGCACTTGAGATTGCAGATTGCTGAGCTCTGAATTTATGAGTGGGCAGCCCAAGGCTAAATGCTGGCCAAACAGACTCGAATTATTTAGAGGGCCTGGCAATTATGCAATCGTTTGTGCTGCAAACAAAATAAAGCCAAGGATCCGATGAATAGTTTTTGGCAAGCTGGCAGACAGTTAGATACACAGACAGACAGACGGACAGTCAGACGGACAGAGACCAAGTTGGTCGAGTGGGTTCTGGCGGACTAAAAACTCCAAATCGATATGCAAATAAACGAATGAGGCGTACACACAAATCGCAGAAACGAGCTAAGTTGCCACGCCTCTCCGAACCGCCCTTATCCACTGCTGTCTCGGTTTCTATGGCCAGCAAAAAGCCGTCCTGACCAAATTCGTCGATGGGACCTGCATTCGGTCAGATTCCGATTCCGACTCTGACTCTGTGGATCCATGCTTTGGTGGTCTTCCATGGGTACTTTGTTGTTTGCTGTTGCTGGTGCTGCCGCTGCTGCTGCTGCTTCTGTTGTTGCAATTGCTATTGCTACCAATTGTGCATGCAATTTATTTTAAAGAAATAATTGCTTTGCCGCATGTTGCTTGGATTGTTGTTGCCTTGGTCCGGGTTGGGCTCTGCTACTGCCTGCGATTATGCAAATATTAGTAGTCCGAGTCCGAGTCCGATTCCGAATCCGAGTCCTCATACTCCTCGTGGACTCTGCTGTTTTTGTACGGCATTCCAATATAATAATAAAGAACGGCAAGTGAAAGAGTGGCCGGTGTTTGCATATAATCTAATTTGAATTTGAATATGCCACACACAGTGCCCGGCTCTGTGATCATCCCTTCTCTGCCAGCCAACGCTTTGTGCATACATACATATATCAAATAATTGCCCACGCTATTTCCTTCCGATTCCACCCATCATTTGTACAGAGAGGGGATTCTACAAGAGTCCATATTCATAATGAATATATACAGGTGGGCCCATGTTATTCTATCTCTCTTCGTGGGAAATCGTGGCAGAGCAAAACCTGCGAAAAATAATTTTTTTTAAAAAATAGATAGCATTTATGCATTTCGTTTCTTACCTGTGTGCGGTATTAAATAACCTCTTTTCTGGTCGTTTTGATCTATCTCTAACGCGTAGGTCTTCTAAAATATAAAGTATTTTGGTATAAATGGGATATACACATGCAATTATTAAGTTTCACATACAATTTCCCACTTAAAGAGTGCCCTTCATTTAAAACAAATAATAACAAGTGAAGCCCCATTCCATGCGAGAATCGAGCGTTCACTGTGAATAACTGATTGATATCTATTGCCGAATCTGAAACACAAACTCATATCATTCGAGTACAGTTCCGCGAATCCCTCCAGAGTAACAGCAAACTTTAGTGGCAATTCTCTGAGCCCTGCATCAGCATCAGCATCAACCCGCAACTTTCAGCGAGAACTAAAAATACAAATGCAATTCGTTTACTTTTTGGTGGGTTGGTTAATGAAAGTGCCAGTAAATGGAATTGGCATCACGGTACCCCATTTCCCCACACTCTGCTTGGGTGATTGGGCCAGCTCTTTCATTTCAGTTTTGGCCAGAAGACATGTACACACACACATATGTACATACATATGTATGTATGTGGGTTTTGCAAAAGTTTATCTTATAAAACAACAACAAGCACTTAAGTGTTATATGCCACCGTATTACAAATGCCGAGGCCTCAAAAACTGAGACAGAACAGGCCGGGCCCTGGACTCGATACGATGTGCCGTGTCCCGGCTCCAGTCCCAGTCGCAGTCGGAGTCCCAGAACGCAGCGTAGCATAAATGAAGAAAGCTGATAAGAAGAAAAGGGCAACACAAAGAAGTTGGCGTTGAAGTTGAAGAAGGCGGCAAAGGAGAAATTATTGCGGCCCGCATATATGGGTTTGAGGGCGAATGAGATCCGAAATTGAATGTTGCGTTTGGCGTGGAGGTCGTGGACCAAGTGACAAGCCACGCCAGTCCCCTCCAGTACCCACAGGTGCACCGCAAGCCAATATGGCGGGACCTTGCTCCCAAAATCCGGCCACGTATTTAGCAATCGCCTTTAGCCAAACATTTTGACATGGGTTACAGCGGGCAGTGTAGGTGAAAATGAGGCAAGCCCAATACACAAGAGTGGCCACGGCAAAAAACCCTTTCCACGCCTGGGTGTTACACCTATGTCAGGGCCCTGACATCTGGCGTTAACCACCAGGTCGGAGCGAAATAAAGAAAGTCTCCCTGCTCCAGTCGCAAATCATAACGTATCATATCACATCATATCGGAGTATAATTTTTAATGAGTTGGATTCCCCCAAAATGTTGTATTTCCGTTCATTATTTTCACCAATTCCCGTTTCGTATCTCTGCTGCACGTTTATGCATTCGTTTCTTGTTTCTCTTTTTTGGGTTGAAACTTATCAGGGAAGCGTCATTGTCTGTCTGTCTCTGTCAGAGTGTGTTTGCGATATGCTGCAAAGCACAGGAGAACCGACAGGTTACGCTATAGCGGATGCTCCGATTGAAAAATACCCTGAAAATACCATCCATATGTTCTTTAATTGGTTCCCAACTGGAGTGGTTGAATGCGTCGCGAATTCCATATACTCCTGTAATCTAAGAGAAGAACCCAATTAGAAGTGCCAAAAAATATCAAATTATTCTGTAGTCTGCCCTCTGGCATTACTGGAACCGAAATGTCAGTGGTGGAAGATGGTGCAGGTCTCCAATTAGCAGCTGCGGCAAGTGCCATGCAAAAATGTGTGCTCCGCGTCGCTCGTTTGACCAGTTAGAGTTTCTCTCCATACCGTCCAGCGGCTCCAACTTCCGTCACATAATAAATTCATAACAAATCAGGCACACACATTCACGTGCAGCATTCTGCTCAAAACACGCGACATTATAATGCCACATTATGTTGCCGGTGCGTGAAAGAACCGTACATCAGAGCATCGTAGCAACAATAAATCAAAAATCCACAAACATTGGCCCCTAACACACACACACACACACACTCACATGCACATGTCTGTACACATGCTTGTTTATGTCCACCATCCATGCAATGTTGTGCCCAGTCTCTGCCAAGGTGAGACAAAAGGAAGCACTGAAATGTAACTGACTATTATTGCAAAATCGTTCTTTGGCCATGCTTTACCTTAAATTAGTATACCTTGCTTTCCAAGTCTCATCCTCCAGTTCTCCCTCCCGAAGGATCGCACATAACCACAAACATATGTACATATGTATGTACGTGGAATTCGCAAAATTATTACACTTGACATGATTGAATATGCCGCTGAGTACCAGTTGCGACCACAGCTTACTCGGCGTCCGTCCGCAGGTGCCCAGAAAGTGGCTCTTCATGCTCCATCCGACAGTGAAACATTCGCCGCGTCCCGTGGTTCTGCTGCGCCGCTGTTGCTGTTGCGACTGGACATACATAGTTTTTCGCTGTCCCTGTGGACAATTCCCGTTTCTCACTTGTATGTAGTATGTAGTCGGCTGACATGCCGCATAAATGTAAGTGAATTCAATGTTGTTTTAGTGGCTCTTTACACTGTTCGCAATTTTGGCGGCAAACTGACCGCAGAAAAGTTTTGCGAGCAAAATCAGGGATGATACAAAAACCGATAAGAAATTTTGGCGGTGAAAAATTAAATACCGATTAGTTGACAGTTGGCACAGCTGACTGAGCAATGCGAGCTGGTCACACTCTGCTATATTGCACTTTTTTCCAGCAATTTTTCGGATCTGAGCAATATGTGTCATATTTGTGTAGAATGTATTTGTTTTGTACATTTTAGCCAGTTCGGGACATTTACAAATTCCCTGGCTAACCTCTGGCGGAGTCCACTCTTCAAAATTTAACATCAGTATTTATATTAGGCATCAACAGGTGAGTTTCTAATAGTATTCCTGATGATCGTTGCACAAAAACCTTACTGTCCTTCAAGAGCTGGACTCCTACCATGTGGTTTAGCTGGAACAACACGGAGCAGAGCGCTGTCGTGAGCCAGGGCTACCAGGTGCTGGCCGAATACCATCTGATCGAACAGGAGCAGCTAAGGAACATATACGCCATACCCAGCTATGCCAGTGCACTGCATTGGTACGGAGTTATCTTCATACACAGTGGATTCTATGCGGAGAGCATGTTCCGCTTCTCCATAATGCTGCCGGACAACTTTCCGAACGTTACCAGCCTGCCCACGGTCATCTTTACAACGGCGTGCTACCATCCACACATTCGCCCGCAGACTCAAAGCCTGGACCTGGCGCCCTTCTTCACGGAGTGGAGCAAGAATCACCACCACATCTGGCACCTGCTCAAGTATATTCAGGCCATCTTCGCCGATCCGGACAGCAGCATCTGCACCAGTCTTACTCCCTCCGGTGACAGAGTGTACATGGAGGAAGCGTACAACATGGAAGCCTTGACTATGCTCTCCACTGACCGAGTTGCGTTCATCAAAAAGGTGCAACAACTGGCTTCATTCACCAGGGAACATATGTACGACCTGCCAACATCCAATGATCCGCACTATATAGTCGTTGAACCGTTTTGTTCGGAGCGGCATGAGAAGATTATGGAGCAGCTGAAGAGTCCCAGCTGGAAAGAGGCGACCTCCATGGACACTTACCCACCGGCTGAATGTTTGGCGAGCATCGACACATCCAGTCAAATGGATGAAGAGGAGGCCATTCAGTGGGCCAAAACTATCCGCTAAGAATGCTCGGAAGCTGGAGCAGGAGGGGAATGGATGCACAGTCGCCGCTGCCATACAGTAGCCTCATAAAAAAACAAAATAAACAAATTAAACGAGTATGTACTCAGAGTAATTGTCAAGTATCGGTAGCACACACATCGATATTCAATTGACTCCTCACTACTGCAATCGATAGCTGAATGAATGGCAATCAGTCGGTGTGCTAATTTGGCTGCGCAATTAGTTTTTTTTTTTTCAAGTTTCGTGTGTTTTTTTGTGTTTGCAAATATTTAAACAATGACCGTGCTAAATATTAGGTAAGTGGTAGAGCTTTAACGCAAATTGTACTCGATTTAAACTAGAGGGAAACAAATTATGGAAAAAGCCCGCAATTTTCTGTTTCTACAAGCCAAATTTTGTTCCAACTTGTGTTTCTCGCAGTGCAAAAGAGCTGCCGGTGCTTGGGGACAGGACAGAATATGTACGTGTGCGTTTCTCCTGTTTCCCCCCTGTTGCACAACCAGTAATGATGTTAATAATGTCATCTTTCACGTGCAATAATCAAAATAATAATAATTATGACTCGTCGCGCGTCGGCAAAGTGAAATGCATTCGTAGTGGCTCTCTCCGGCCCCGAACCACCCTCCTTGCCCCTTAAAAGCAGGCGCTCCTGCACGCACGGGTCGGGCCCCTCTCCAATCCATTTCCATATCCAGTGCCTTCCTTTTGCATGCCGACACTGCGGCCCGGTTCCAAGGGTGACGTCGTCGTCGTCAGTTGGCGCAAAATATACCAAAGTGACAATTTGATTTATCACTGCACTTTGCCTTTGCTGTGCACCGTCCTCCGTGGCCATGCGAGCCGGTTCCACTGTTTCCCCTGCTCCCCTCATGGCCGAAAATTGTTCACGAAATTATGGATGCGATGTTTGGTAGCCACATTTTGGTCCATTTCGTTGGCGGGACTCTTGAGTGGGCGACTTGAACTTTTTTTTCGAACTAATTGTCTGGGAATCTGGCATTCTAGGCACATATGCGATTGCTTTTCCGTTTAGTGGGGAAGCAGTGGAAAAGCAGTGGAAAAGCAGTGGGAAGCAGTGGGAAAGCAGTGCTCAAAGTGAATGATTATGGCGGGTCAGTGCCGCATTTTTGGTAAAATGCGCGGAAACTTCACATCAAAATATGAATTTATCCAGTCTATTCCCGTTTATGGTTGATCTCAAGGGACTAATGTACTTGTTCCCAAGTATAAACGGGATATAGATGACCGATCTTTAAGTACATTGAAGATTTATCACATGGCTATTTATAGTATCCTAATGCTTGCTCGGTAAAACTGAGCAAACAACAAGCTAAATGGTAAATTTACTGCTTCCCATTTGCATATTGTTCCATATCGAAATAAACTGGCGTCCGGTTGAGGACCAGGACCCGCCCAGTTCCAGAATAAACATAGTCCGTTTATTTGGTAGGCGTTGCGCCAAAAATAAAGACACATTTGTAAGCACAACACAGAGAAACACCAAGAGCAACAGCATACAGCAACGGCAACGGCAACGACAACGACAACGACAACATTACCAATTAAGTTGTAATAAATTTAAGCGGAGTTTGCGTGGGCTGGTGGATGTTGTTGGTTGGTCATGGAGCGGCCAGCTGAATGTTAATGTTAATGGTTTCAGCTTCAATTAAAAGCACATAAAGAACTGTTGCCAGACGGTTGACAAAGTATGAAACTTCCATTGTATTGAACTGTGTTTTGTCTGGCTTATTTCGGGGTCGGTCCCTGGTGGAATCTGGCATCGACCGATCGGAGTCGTTGGCGGAGTCGGAGCACATCCCCTGCTGCTGCAGTTATCAACAGCCATCAAAACAATTGCCACCATCGGGTGGCGGATGCGACAATGATCGGGTACGGTGCAGAGGGGAGATGGGATGACGATGTGGCTGGTTGGTGGTTTGGTGTGGCGGCGGCGGTGGTGGCGGTGGCGGTGGTTGTGGTGCTGCTGGATTCGTTAGCTTCGCATTCGATTGTCTGACAAGTTGGCGGCGGGCTAACTAAACTAAAACGCCAAAGCCGAAACGTATTCAAGTTCAATTGCGCCAACAGGTAAAGCGGACAGAAACGACACTCTTCACAGTGGTGTTAAATGATGATTATTTGGCGAATTTGTTGAGGTAGACGTTGTAGTAGGAGTATTTCAGATATCTGAACCACTGTGCCGTGCCGCCTGTGGGGCAGACCAGATTGAACTAAAGCTCGGCAGCTCGAATCTCTGGCAGCAGCAGCAGCAATTCGATTTCCTTCGAAAACCGCTAGAGACTGCTCCGCCAGCCGCCTGCTTCTGCTTAGCATTTGCCTGCCTGGGTGCTGGCTGAGGCTGAGGCTCAGGCTCAGGCTCGGGCTCTCTTGCTGGATTACTGGATGGGCTGGCAAAGACACAGATTGGTATTTATATGCAAGTTCATGGCTTGGCCGAAGCGCGCACACACATCATCATCGATTATAATCGAAATGGGATTGTAAATCAAATCGCATTGAATGGTAGTGACTTTAAAATGGGCTTCATTATCGCCGGTGCCCCAGCCAGCCAGCCAGGCAGCCAGCCAGCCAGCCAGCCAGCGGACACATCCTGACGGTGAAGTCGACTTTGTCGCTCCAGCTATTGTCGGCATTTCGCGTTCGCGGTGGCAACAACCGCCGGGTCTCAGTCTCCGTCTCCATCTCCGTCTCCGTTTGCGTCGCAGTCTTCGCTGCTGCCGCTGAAGTGACATTCAATGCCATAATTTATGAGTTTATCTTTTTCGCGCCGCCAAATCGTACGCTAAATGCTGTCTGCCCCGGCCGGGACCTGGACCATATTGTCTGGGCCGGCATAGCCAGGGCATATGCAAACAAACGGCAAACAAACGAAACGTGCGCATATTTTATGGCACTGCGAACTGTACTGCTTGGTATACATACATATATCTGCCTCAGCGCACTCTCTCGCTCCTCTTTCGCGTCGTAGTCATCGTCGTCGTTGGAGCCGCCACCGACACTGCCACCGCCGCTGTCGTTGTCGATCGTTTAATGTCGAGCAATTAAAATTGGAGTTTTCTCGTGGAGCTGAGTGTGGTGGAGTGTAGCTGGCTGGCATACCCTTGGTATTTGGTATGTGCTGCATTTTATGAGTTATGGGCCTCGTTGTCGGCGGCCCTGCATAGCTTTTTGTGCTGTCAATTTGGTCGGCAGCCATTAGATACGATACATGGGGGATACTCGTACGTACATACAGCCAATTGTCAGAGTGTTTGGCATTGTCAAAAAAAAAAAAAATACTTGTATGAAGAACCCCGGTTTGGGGTTACATTTTTCATTGCTAGTTCCAGAAATATGGTAATTGGGAAATAAGTTCAGTCTTTTTTTTTGCATCGAAGAATCTCTAAAATATTCGTACATAACAAATGGAAATATTAAACTCAAATATATGATAAATACAAGGCGAGAATTAGGCTTTTCTCTCTTTAAAAATTTCGATTTATGCATTGAACTAGTAGAACTAGTAGAACTAGTCTCTAGTAGTATGTATTGTGCTCTCCATTTTACCAATTCACTTACTAATTCTTTATTTTATATTTTGAACAACCCTTGGCCCATGCTCATCCGTGCCATAAAAAAAACATTCCATAATCCTCGTTTTCCGTACCTTTCTATCATTTAGAGCACACAAAGGCCAGAGAGCCCACTCTAAACATCACATTTCCTGTGAGCGCGCGCCTCTCCCCACATTCCTGCAAAACGTTGTGAGTGCACTCCAATCTTGGAGCAGCAGCACCATGGCCATGGCCATGGCCATGCCCATAGCTATCCGCTCAAGTGGAAAGGTAACTAACTAACCTGATGCCTACTTCTTTTCAATTTCAACGCACTCTGATGGGATACGGACTGGATACGGGGCAGAGGCAGAGGCAATGGGGAAATGGCCATGTAATCACAGCTCCTAATTCTGAACCGTTTTTCATGGCCGAAATGCGAACCGGTTGGCCAAGTTTAACTAATACATCATTATGCTGGCATGTTGCTGTTGTTGCATGTTGCAGTTTTGTGTTGCTGGTGTTGCAGCGCTTCGTCGTACTTCTCGTAATAATCAATTACGCGTCAGGCACGATCTGGGCGCAAAAAAAAAAGAGCGCGCGATCTTCGCATGCCATGCCGCTCAATCATCATCAGCATCATCATCAGCATACCCACCATCATCATGATGATGATGATGATGATGTTCGTGGAGCTGAACAGCTCTCCCAGCTTGAGCTATTTTCATACCCTTTCTAAGGTGAATTACGATTGTTTTTAGCACAAAGTCTCAGTCTTAGACTACACTTGTGACAAATACTTGTGATCTTTGTGCTGCACACATTATACAATTTTGGAGCCCTCGAAGATCGATTCTCTATATCAATCTCATCCAGCTGTCAGGGGAAGAGCATCCAAGGATTCGGCCATAGGAGCTTGCCTTCCATTGCTTGTTCCATTGCTTTTCGGCGTGCAACTCATGCACCAATAATAAATTACGAAACAAAACTCTAAGAACAGGTTCAATTACATTTAACAAGAGCGACGGACGGACGGCCAAAACAGCTGATTTGTGGTTAGCAAACGGAGGGGCAAACGATTGAAGAGGGGCGTGGAGACTGGAGAGGGAAAGGATGGGGCTGGGGCAGAGACAGAGACAGAGGCAGTCGCTAGGCGGCTGATGGCAAATTAAATAGATTTACGCTGGTAAAGTGTTGCTGATTGGGATAATCAACGCGCTTGCAGAAACTGTTGTTGCAGCCCCATGTTGCAGCCTGTGCTGTCAAGGCATTATTACCGGGTTCTGAAGCTGCTGCTGTTGCTGCTGCTGGCTGCTCTTGTATGCGGTTATTGCTGCCGCTCGCCAACTAGTAGCTCCGACTAGGCTCTACACCCAATTTTCGAATACGAATTTGCATGGCAGCACACACATTGACACACTGAACGTGTTGCCAAGTAGCCTTTGTTGTTGGTATTGCATTTCCGGTGCCGTTGAAATACGCGTCCGGTGTTAATAAAATTGCTGACGCTGGCTCAAGTGTTGCCCCCAGCACCAGTACCAGTACCAACAACAACATTTTGCCCCGTGCGCCTCTACCACTGCCTGTGCAGGTCCTCCGCCTGTTGATATCACCCGCAGCGTAAATCTTCTGGATTAATCCAATTTAACACTCTATGCTGCACTGCGCTTTGGCCATGTTGCAGAAGCTATGGAAAGTACAAAAGCAAGCGGCAGCCATAGCAGCCTTTTACACTGGGCAAAACTTCATTGTGAAACTTTTCAATATTTACGGCCAAAATATTCCCACAACTTGCATACTTTCCTTTGTTTTCTTTCAGTGCATTGGGGCGGGTGGGGTCACCTTTTTCATGGCAATCTCTTTGTGACTCTGTTAGCCGGCTACCTTTGGCCACACACACACACACATCACAGCCTCCGTGCGTCCTCGCCTTTATTTTAAGCCATACCTTCCCATCCAACACCACCCCCTACACAACGAAGCCCTGCACCTGACCAACCACCCAGCACCACCCCCCTCTACAATGCAGTCTCTGCCTTATTTTTCGTGCTTTTTGAGAGCGTACAAAATGTAATACTCTTGTGGTCACATGTGTTGCGCTCTCGCTTCTATTTTTTTCCCGAAACAGCTTGCGCCTCTTCCCCTTCCCCTGCCACTTCCCCTTCCCCAACCTCTTCAGTCTGTTGCTCTTTTTTCTTGCGGCTTGAGTTTCTTTTTAATTTCGTCTTCTTTTTTTTTAATTTTTTTATTTTGTATTCCGTGGCAAAGCGCGCGAATTTAATTAAAATATGCAAATCGCTTTGTGGCATTTTGATCAAGTGTTGAGTGTGCTCTCTGGCGCAGTCACACTGCCATTCCATAGGAGTTCCTTTGGCTCCACGTCCTCCCTCACTTGCTCGCACATCCGCCAGGTTATCCAGTACACCAGCTTAAGCCACAGAGACACGAGGTGGAGTGTTTCCTCTTGTCTGTGGCACCAATTAATTTTTTTTTTTTGGGAACTCTTTCGACTTTTTCGATAAAAACAGAAGATAAGAACAGAAGTTGAGCCGAGATTTCACTGAGGGGCAGTGAAACGACGGTGGGGAACAACCGCGTCTTGGTGGGTAGGGAGAGGGAGTTTCCAGTGGGTTGCCAGTGGAAATTAAATTTATTGCACATTTTATTCTCTTTGATGTTCGTTTGTTAACAAAATTGTTTCAAACCGGGTGGGGGATAGGGATTAGGGTGATGGACGCGGATTAGCCAAGGCATTAACCAAAACAGAGCGAAAAGGAAACATTGTGATGTGGCGTAACTGTTGCACTTCATCAATTTGGTGCTGTTGCTTCTTGGTCTTCTTCTCTTCTTCTCTTTTGTCGTATTCATTCGCCTAGACTGCGCTGTTCTTGGACTTCTGTTTAAGCCTTCCTCTTGGACTGTTCTGATTCATTTGCATTTCAACAGAACACAGAGGGAGAGAGATAGAGAGAGAGAGGGAGAGAGGGAGAGAGAGAGAGACAGAGAGTAAGGGCCATGCTTGGGGACAAAAAAAAGCAGTGCGGAGCGTAGCAAAAAGGTCGCGTAATTTGGTTGCCTAGCACTGGGTGCTGTCCTCTCCTTCTGTCTCTCTCTCTCTCTCTGTTTTCAGTTTCTCAACTGTACCCTTCCCTGCCTTCCTTCCGTCCTTTTGGCCTTGCTGCTGCTCATTGCCTCTATTTGCCAGTCATTGTGCGCTCTGTGCACTTTTTAATTTGGTCTAATTAAGCCAGCGAGAGAATGTGTACGCGGATCAAAATCAAATAAACGAGAAAAATTATTTAGTTGCCACGACAAAGCAGCAAATTTAGCATTTCCACAACAAAGTTAACTTCATGAAAATTAAGTAAACCAAAAACAGAAGGGACAAAAGCAGATGCCAAGTGAAAATGTGGTCTGCGTAGTACATACAATGTGTGCCATGAGAGATGTTTTTCTCTTATTAGCAGCCAAACCGTACAGATAAGGGATAAGGGATCAATGCCAATTCCATTTCCCATCATTGCATCCACATTGTCTTTCAATATCCAGCCAAATGTTTATATTATATCCGTTCCATCTACACTTCATCATACTCCAAAGCCTGCGACAACACCTGTGAAGACTTTGAGCAGGTCTTAGCCTCGAAGCATCCAAGTACCAGCAGGATTCAAACGCCGCCCCCCTACGATATTGTGACAATGTGAGCCAAATTGTAGATGTGCAAAACACTGCTACTGCCACTGTGGAAAGTGGCAGCCAGCAGATGTCTGCCCCACAAAAATACGGAAGTTGCACGCGAAGTGGGGGGTAAAGGAACTACAAAACGAGAACCAAATGCCAACAAATAGTGCCAAGAAAAGTGAGTGGAGCGGGGAGGGGTAATGTTTAAAATTTAAATTTCTTGGAGGTGGTTTATTTTTTTTTTCCAGGAATATTTCTGCAATGGGTAAATGCTACCAGGATATTTTGCATTGGTAATTTGGCGTCATTTTCAGATAGTTGACACATGCTACAAGGGATGGTGTGTCTGTCGTGTGTGTGTGTATGGTCTGACCCACTTTCACCTACCCCCTCTCTGTCACTGTCACTGCCACTGCCACTGCCACTGCTCACCCCCTTCTCAAATGTTAAGCAACAAAGCTTCGGCTTGGACAGAACACACACAAAACTTGGCCATCGACAAACAGAAATATCCTTGCAACTTAAGCCATTGGCCATTGGCTGTCCGCAACACGGACAGGTACTGCCGAGCAGGACATGGTCATTCGGTGGATTGTACTCACTCTTAAGGGTTTCCTTCCTGCTGGCCGCATTTTTCCCCAAGAGAGGCATCTACTGCCACACGAGATGTGTGGCAGATCTCTGAGGAATGTTGCTGCTGTAAAGCTTCTAATCAATTTTTGAACTGCCTGAATTTCCAACTCAAGTTTTCCATTTTTCCCCTCTGACCCGATTCTTTTTTTGTTTTCACTTTACTTCAATTCTCTTTCTCTTACTGTTTCCCCCTGTATTTTCCTGTATTTTCCCTTTGCTGTGGTTTACCATTCTAAAATTCGAGCACTTATCGTCGGGTATGGGGCTGGGGGAAGAAGGAAGGGTATTGTCAGGTGCAGAAACGAATGTGTGCTGTCTTTGTAACTTTGGTAGTTGTCATGTACAAAAATGTCCAACAAGCCCACTTTTATTTACCTTTACATTTGGCTCCTCTGCCTCTGCCTCTTGGCTCCTGTCTCTTGTCTGCTGTTTCCTGCCAAATGCGTTGAATTGGATCATCTCGGTTGAGTTGCCACTGTGTCAACGCTCCCGATGTGCCCTGCCCCAACGCACTTTATATAATCGAAAATTCCTTTAATTGAATGCAGCTCTCGGTTTCGGTCTCGGTCTCCTTTTCTCTCGTCCTCGTCCTCTTCCTCGCCCTCGTCCCATGTGCAAATATTTAAGCTTCAATTTAAATTCCGTGTATCTGATTTTTATTTCGTCAGAATGGACATTCAGATGGAGATGAAGCTGCTGCAGATGGACATGAATTAAGACTCTGTGATTGTGTGTGGTCAGGGTTTTAGATAGTAGAATGTGGTGCGGTGCTCCACATAGTAAAACTTTTGTTGTGTTCGCCTTCGGTTTCAATTTCGTTTATAGTTGGGTCAATAGTTCAGTCGGAGACTTGGCCAATTAAACTGGCCAAAAAGTGCCGCGCCATCAAATTACATTTTTGTGAATAGTAAACAAACTTCCCAAGACTGGAATGCTAACCAATCATCTTCAGGCGTTCTTAATTGTATTTCAATAAATAAAATATTTGCATTTTACCGAATTTTATCTGACTTTAATATTTATCGAGATGGAAAGTTAAGCAAAGAACAAAGCCCAGACATTGGGATACCCACTTTAGAAATGTTTTCTTTTTCATTAGAGAACAGGCTTTGAAAAGGGGTCGTTTATAGCAATAACTGGATGTAATCCAACAATCGTATGGTCCATAGAAAGTTGATAGTAAGCACAATATACCTTTATAATCCACGAGTACTTGGTACCAAAACGAGGATGTTAAATCAAATAACTTTTTGTGTTATTTTTGATTTTTGATTTTTCAATTGTCTTTCGTATCGCAAACAGAAAAATTCTTGTGAAAATGCTAGAAATTACTTAAATCAACAATTTGTTATGAATAATTCAGAATGCGGCAGACTCTGAATATTGAATGGTGATTGCATGTGTGGTGGCTGCAGCCGCAGAGTGAACTAAATGATATATTTATACATGTATGAATGTATGTTTGTATACCCAATGTGTACCTCAAATCCCAAGTTAAACCAAAACCAAACCCACACACACACAAATTGTACGGGCCAAGGTTGGCCTTAAAAATCAATTAAAGTGTTCGAATGCAAACCCAAAACCGCAACAAAATCAAATAAAATGGGACGCAATTTATTGAAAGTTGCAACAAAAGTCTGTCAGATATAATTTAAGGTCAATTGAAACGATACATAGCGTTCCGTTCGATCTTAGCAGGGGGCCAAAATGCAATTAACCAGAAGTCATACATCCATATGTACATACATATGTATGTAGTATGTGCAATGTACTTCAGATTGAATTGCGCTGATAAGCCACAGCATATAGTAATTAATTAAGCCAAAATCAAAGCCCACACCGGAGGCAATGCATTTATGAAACGGTTCAAACCGCGAGATGGTTGGAAAATGTTAGAATTAATTGCGGTAGAAATGTTGTCTCTCTGACTGTCTGTCTGTCTGCCTGTTGGGAGGAGGCTGAAATTGAGAAGCTGGAAAATCAATTTGCGGCTAAACAAACATGCATCAATGTCTCTCTCTCTCTCTCTTCGTCTCTCTGTCCGTCTGTCTATCCCGTCCATTTGTTTGGTTTGTTCTGGCAGCCTGACAGCCGCCGGCCAACTGGAATGCTCCGACTGCTCATTTCTGGTAAGATAAGAACGCTGTAGATTTCTGCCAGAGATCTTTTGGGTTAGAACAAGCTACAACGGGCTACAAGCGCCAATTAGAAAGAGCTGGAAAAATATTTCACTCATTTTCGTTTGTCAAAGCAAAAGACTGGTTCTCCTCTCTGTTCCCCTTCGGGTTCTTGGGTTCCAGTGTTTCTCCGTTTCTCTGATTACAGTCAACAGCCCAGCGTTCGCTAGCGACATTGAGAATGAGGAGATGTCTTTGCTGTGTCTCTGTCTCTGTCTGTGTGCCTGTGTGTGTGTTTGTTGCACAACAAGATCATAGATAATAATATTAAATTGGTTAAATGCCGTCTTGGATTACCCAAACCCAGAGACATGTCCAGAATGCGACTCCGATTCCGATTCCGGGACAAGCGACGACCACCCTGAGGGAGAGAGAGACACACAGAACCGAAGAGGCGGAACGGAACGGGGAAGAGCGAGAAGGAGAGAGGGAGAGCTCTCTGATCTGATCTGAACTGCATTTTTGGTATTGATATTATATTTTTATGGGTAAAATCAAGATGATTTTTCTTGGTAATTAATACCTAAAGTTCATGATGTTTTTTTTCGGTTCGTTTCCTAGCTAGCGATAAGTAATCGCAGTCGTTGCTCTGTTCTGACATTATTGAATTACCTGACGACATTTGATTAATTTGCATACGACAACAAACTCGTGATCTAAATTATTTCTAGCTCTGCTGCTGCTGCCTCTGCTGCTGCTGCTCCTGCTGCCTGCAGTGAAACGGTGGGACCGCAGCAAGAGCGAGCGAGAGATGGAGAGTGATCTTAACGTTCTCTACGTTCTGGTCCTGCCTTTTATGGCGTATTGTAAAATGTTAAATGCTTTGGGGATTGGGAATCGGGATCTGTGTGGCGTGATTGAAGGAAAAGGGCATGTTTCCCACCCACCCCCTACCGGCGAGACGCTGACAAGGCGCCCGCCTAATGAGCTACCATAATTCAATGGCTCAAAAAAAAAAAAAAACAAAAAACGATCCAAATTTGAATGCTGGATGGAAACTGCTGCTGCTGCTGCTGCCAGTAGTAGTTGGAGAAATTTGTGTGCAAAAAACAATGGCATCGCGATTTTATTGTTTTATTTGATTGTCCAAGATCATGAACTTGGTCGCTCGGCGATCCGGCAATCTGGCGATCCAAACCCCAGTCACAGTCGCAGCCTCAGCCTCAGCCCCAGCCCCAGCCCCAATAAAGCCTTTGTCTTGCCATCATTTTGGTAGCACAAATCAATATAATAAATTAGATTTTCAATGGTCATAATCATGTGCAACAACAATAACTGCAATATTTGTGACAAAAGCCAAACAGAAAGCAGCGAACTCTGGGGCTAACGGTTTCATATGCCCGTTAGGGGGTGCAGTGCAAACAAATGGATTATACTTTAATTTTAATGCTTTAATTTTAATACTTAAATGGTTATAACAATACCGAATATCATGCAAGTCCTCGTACAAGTTGAATGTGAATCTTACAGGGAGGTATTTTCTGTACAGCAAAAAAGGACTTCTTTCGCTTTTTATTAGCCACAATTCCACTCTCAAAGCCTCATCTTTAGTGTTAAATTATTAAATCGTTTTAGTTCGTTGAATTTTAAATTTTTCGTTGTACTCTGCAATTTTGCCTCTATTTTATGTATGCACAATTTTATTTAAAGTGTATTTTCTCGTTTAAATTCAAAGGTAAATATGGCAGATAGCAAAAGCGGCAACATGGACAATATTGTTGCTTTTGTTGTTCGATTTGGCTTGGCTTTGTTTCAACTGGCAAACGTAAAAAAACAGAATCAGCCAAAAAGTCAGACACAGAGTCAGACACAGAGTCAGAGTGAGAGCCAGAGTCAGAGCCAGACTCCGGGCAATACCTAATTTCATGTCATTAGTTTGTGTGATAACTGTTACCATTGAAAACGAGCCAAAACGGAGAAGCTATAGAGCTATAGAGCAGTCGTTGTTGTCGTCGATGTCTTTTGCTGTCTCTAAAGAGGAGCTGAAGCATCCGCAGCCGCCTCCGCCTCCGCTGCAAAAAGATGCAGGCTGGGATGGGAGTCAGACAGACAGACAGACAGTCAGTCGGACCAAGTCAGAGAGCTATTGAAATCATTTAAACCATTTAGACCATTTAAGCTATTTACAATTTGCCATCATCACGACATTTTCGGCTGCTGCCGCTAGCATTCGCGTTAACGTTAACGTTTTGGCGATGGCGTTGGCTCTAACGGGTATCCAGCCCCAGACAGAGAGAGAGAGACCAGAGACCTGGCCAAAATCAGAGCAATTCAATTGAAAACATTTGTAAAATGTCTCGCTGTTTGGGGGCCCCCACAGTCTCAAAGTTGGCCAGGTCTCTGGGTCTCCGTCTGGCTCTGGGGGTCCCTATATGAGAGTCAACCACGACGACAACAGCAACATCAGAGTTAAGAAGTCACACAGAGCCAGTCAGAGCCAGTCAGAGCCAGCCAGAGCCAAGCCAGCCAGAGCAAGAGCCAGAGCAAGAGCCAGCAAGAGCCATATGTCAAAAGGTCAATGCTGATTTTTGTGATTTCCTCCTGTTGTGGCAGTGGCTGCTGCTGTAAAATTTGTTAGCAAAACGTTTGAAATTGCTTAAATGTCAGCTCCGTCGATGGTGCCTAATGGTGACATTTCTTTCAGTTCGATTCCCTTCTGGCTCCGGTTTGGGTTCCGTGTGGGGCATGGTGGTGTGGTGGCATACCGTGCTGCTGATGTGGTATGGTATGGTATGGTTGCTGCCCAAATTAGCGATGCAGTCGGCTCTTAATAGAGTCAAAGTTGCTCGCGTTTCGCATTTGCATTTGGCTTGCATGATCTTTTTCAGCTGAATCTGTCATATTAATTAAAATAAAATGACGGAGGACCCACCTCCACCCCATCCCCCTCCATCACACAATACATGCGCCAGGAAGCGACGACGACCAGACCCCCGTGATTCATGGCTTGGGTTTGTGCTTTTTCCTTAATTTTGATTGCATTTTGATGCATTTTGGGGGCCAGTGTTTGGAGGGGGGCGGGGAGAAACAATTTGCATGGCTCTGAGTCAGCAGCATCTGCTGCATGCTCTCGTGGCTCTGCTCTCTTCTGATTGAAAGATCGATCGCTTAGACAAAAAACCCACCGAAATGAATTTCTTCAAGTCTCTGTTTTTGAGTCGCGGGCCGCAGTCACAGAGAGTCACAGCCGCATCATTGTCTTGCCAGTCTGCCCCACAAATGGAGGCACTGGGGCCTTGTCAAGATTCTCAAAATGCAAATGCCTGCAACCAAGTGACTCTGACTCTGGATGTTTGCCACGTTGCTGCCCCCCAGACCCCAGCCCACGTTGCCGTTTGCCTTTCTTTCATTGCACTCATTGGATCGTCTGTCATTGGCTTTGATTAAATTGGCTCAAAAGTTGGTGCCCGTTCTTGGTCTTTTGGGCTGGTATGTCTGTCTGTCTGTCTGTCTGTCTGTATGTGCAGTCTTCCACTGGGAATACCCCTTCTCATCGATATTCATGTTGCGCCCTGGTCCCGTCCCTGGTTGCTGCTGTTATCGTTTCGCTTTACCGTTTGGCCAAATCGAAATGCAAATTATGATGATCTCGCTCACTCTACGGCTAAATTGCTTGGAAATTGAGGCAGCGGCAGAGCCCCCTGCCTCGCGTTTCCCTTGCTCTGTGGAATGGAATAATTAGTGCGAATAAAAGATACAGCCACGGAGCGTGTACAGGAAACTGTTTTAAAACTAGTAATGTTCCAGGACGCCCGTAGATGCCACTACACCCCCCCCCCCCCCAAAAAAAAATTGCCAAGTCAGCAGAGAAAAACTATTTTTTTTTCTTCTTTTATTTTGGGTGGGATCCGGTGGGGACACCCGCATGCCAAAAAATTAAATGCAAAGCAAATCTAATTAGTAAACTATTTGAAGCGTGAAATTGCAAAAATGTTATTGTTGTGTCCAGGTCCGGGTTCGACTTTTATGCAGATTTCCCAAAAATGCGCTCAGCTGTAAGTTGCACAGATACTCTCTCGTGCACCCTCCCACGCCGCGCACTCCGGAACCGGATGGGCAGATGGTATAATGCCGCTGGCCATTTGGCCATGGCCATGGCAGCAGCAGCAGAGGAGCAGCAACAGTTTCTGTTAATTTAAGCACAAACCAACGCATTAAATTTAAATAATGCATATAAAAAAATAACAGTTGTTTTTACGCTCCAATTGCTGGGCGTTATATTCCGGTTTTTTCCTTCAGTCTCCATTCATTGAAAAAGTCCAGCAGCCGTGTGGTCCATTTGAATGTTGGCTTTAGTCGTATAAATTCTTATCTGAATAATCATCAAATGTCCTTAATGTGAATAACCAAAAGCGAATAATCATATGAGTAGTATCTGCATGATTGCAGCAGCCCTTGGCAATCGGATGATCAAATGCTCAGCTCTCGTTTGGCTCTTTGAACACCTGCCTTTCACGCACTTTCAACACAGATCAACGTAATTTGATATAGAAATATTTCAACTGACCTATCCTGCTTTTGCTTTCTGCTTCTGTTTAAGCAAAAAGCGAAAGTCAAATAAAAAAGATTAAATCAATAAAATTTTTGGCTCTGCACTTTTTCTGTCCATTTTTGTGGAAAATGAAAAGTTAAGTAGGGGAAATAGAGAAAGATACACACACTTTTCAACGCAAGGTGACGACAGGCTAGTAAAATTAAAGCAATTTTCAAATTGAATTCGCATTTATGAATAGCAATTGCCAGCAGCAGCAACAGCCAACAGCCAACAGCCACTGGAACTGAAACTGAAACTGAAACTGCAAAACATGAAGAGTCAGTACAAAAGTGCCACTGCCACTGTTTGCAGCTTGCAACATGCGCCCACGTGCATGTGCATGTGCATGTGGATGTGGATATGGCTGGAGGAGCCGTAGCCGGAGCCTGCGTTACACAGTAGGCAGCAAATTGGTCTATTTTCCAAATGTATTCGCATTCTCATTCGCTTCCTTGTACGCTTCATATCACGTGGGCTGAGAGTAGACAGTAAAAGGGGGGCCAGCGGCTACCTAAATGGCGCTGTTGTACGCGCACTTCATGTCGCCAAGGCAACCTCATCATTACCATCATATCCCATCCCCATATCCCATCCCATCCCCACCATCATTATCAACTGGAGCTCCATCTGTAACCCATTTCATCATCCTCCTTCTCACTCTCCTCCTCCTCCTGCTCCTCCTCCTCCTGCTTCTTGTCGTCATCGTCGCTGTTGTCGCCATCGTATATCATGCACAATTGCTGGTCGCATGTTCCGGCGGGGGCCAGGCAACAATTGCGGAGGAGATGACAGCATAAACAATCCTAAATGTAATCCAACAGTATCATCAAGTTGAGCGCGCCGAGACCCCCGTCAAGCCTCCAAAAATATGATTGCATACAAATAAGGCAGCAACATTGCGACGCCGCACAGTGGACGCCGTTAACTGTAGCTTATTTAAGTATCTACTTACTGTACTCAATGCATTTGCACACTTTTGAGCCACTGTGCCAATGGGGGCACTTGGCAGACGCGTGCATTATGCGATATTCAAATGCCTGACGGCATATTTCACAGCTGTCGCCTGGCAAGCGAAACTTTTCAGTGCCGCCAGCGACGTCCAAATCCAAGTCCACATACCCCATTCCGCTCATCCTCATCATCATTATCATCATCATCATTGTCGTCGTCGTCGTCGTAGTCGTAGTCCAGCGTTCTGGATGCCTCGTTTTCCATTTTCCATTCTCCATGGTGGCTGCTGTCGCTGCATTGACACTCCCTTTTGGCACTCCACGCAGGCCGTGAGGCATATGTGCAACGTGCTGCATTAGCTGCAGCGGAATTGTCGCTTAAAAATGCGTACGAATTGCTGGTTTAGGCAAGGGATTGGGCAATGCTGTGGCTTGGATTGGATGGGATTGGATGCCCGACAGAACATGTGCAGATACACTGCTGCGCCCATAGGGGTGTTCACTGGCCCCCGCCCCACCCAATGCCACCACTGTACTGGAGGATGTTGCGGCCTAAATCGAATCGCAGTGAGTGCCCCTAATGCTGCAGCAACATACCACACGCAGGCATAGTTTCTGCAGCAATTTGATGATGCATTTGCTGGTGCTCTTCGTCCGAGACTGCGGCTCCTCCTATGTAGTTGTTGTTGTTGAATTTTGATTTAGTTACGCGGCACAATGCGTGAATTTTGGTAGTCGCGAATGCAGAATGCAGCAGGCTGAATTCGATCCAGAAGAGCAGCTGCCGCAGGGAGCTCTGCTCTGCTGGTGGATGTGGGATGCGCATTAATTGAAAAATGCGTATGTCGGTAGTGAAGCGTTTATGCTGCGATGCCATGCGATGCGGAGTCCGCCCGCTCATTACATGTACGCCCCCTGACATGATATGCATATGATATTTGTCGCCTCACTGCACTGCACTGCACTGCACTGCACTCCGCTCTGCGCATGAAGAGACAGAGTGGGAGAGAGAGAGGGCGAGAGCGTCAACACTTCATTTCAATTGTCAGGCGACCCACACACTGCCGGATATACGCTTGCCAATGTCACATTTAATTATACTAACTCAATTTGCTGTAACCGTGCTGCAGCCAGCCAGCGGTGGCAGCGAGCGCAGAGTTTAAGTGCAAGTGCCATCCAACGGTCGGGAGCGGGGGGTAAATGCGGGACTGGCCCTGCCTGTGGGTGGGCCCAGCCAGCATAGAGCCATTTCAAAAGCCAAATGGCGTATTGCCGACACAGCATTGCTTTAAAAATAAGTACACGAGTAGGAGGGTCCATGAAAGTCGCACCCTGGGATACTCTTTTTCTATGCATCAAAAAATCTCTTCCTCTTTATCCTAGAGACTCGCGCAAAGGGAAGACAAGTTTGGCGTTCGATAAAAACCAGAAATTCTTTTGGATTTTTCGGATTGTTGCAAACTTAATGGAAAAGTTTAGCCGCCCGCCCCGCTTGTCGTGGTTCTGTGTAAAATGTGTCCGTGTGTAAAATAAATGAGGAAAAGACATTAAAGAAAGTCATTAATATGCAACAGCAGACTGTCAGGCGGTAACGGACAAGCGAACAGAGACGGACACTGAGACACTGAGACAGTGGGACACGGGGACATACCGAAGGCAGCTGCCTGCACGGACAGCTAGAGCATGGGAGATGAGATGCCCACGAGATGAGTTCCGTGATGCGAGGCGGCGCAGCAGAGTATCAATTACTTGAGAAAAATTACTTGTCCATTTTCCAACAAAACCGAAAAACCATTCCAAACAGAACGGAAAATGTGTGTGTGTGGCGTCGTCGGCGCTGATCAAACGCTTTTGTGATGATATTTGAAAATGTGATATGGAAGGTGTATGAAAGGGGGGGTTTTGGGTGGGTTGGGGTCCACCAAGAAAGTCTTAATTTCCTTTAGGTAAACGTTGGCCATTTGTCGTCGTCGTTCCGGCTAAATGCTCCATTCATTCATGGCCCTCTATCTTTTGGCCCTGCTCACTCTGTGTCTCTCCCTCACTCTCTCTGTCGCTCTCTCTCTCTCTCTCTGGGGGCGGCGGTGCAGGCGGTGCAGGCGAAGTTTTTTTTAAGGCTCTCGTGTTTTGTGTTATATATTTTGCACTTCTAAGACATAAATTTTATGGTGACTGCCGCCCATAAATATGCACTGAGTACGAAAAAGCACTGCTCCATCCTCCCTACACGGGCTGCACTGAGGAGTTCCGGTTTTTCCCCACACACAGAGGATGGAGTGGAGGATTAGTATTGGTGGCTATGGTTTAATGGGGGGTCCCGTAGAAGCCATGAGAACGAGCAAAGGTGTGGCCAAATCCAAATCCAAATAACTTTTTAATATTTCTACATTCGGAAATGCAACTTTTTTTTTGTCAGATTTTATTTGTGAATGGCAGCCATCATTCTTTTATGTGGCATAGCTAGTGGAATGCAGGGTATTCGAGTGTTGTCCGAGTGAAGTCGCTCTGGCCTCTTACCAACTTGTTTTATCCGCTGACTTTGCCTCAATGTCGCCGACAACGATGCTCTGTCTGTGACTGTGACTCTGACTCTGACTTTGTTCCTCTTATCCATTGGGCTGGGACTCAGACTGAAGCTGGGACTCACACTGGAGCTGGGACTTAGACTGGTGCTGGTTGCTGTTGCTGGGGCTCAATGAAAATGTCATCCTGCTGTGTTCCAGTTACTGGTGCCCCATGCATTCGCATTCCCAATCCCATTCGCATTCGCACTGTGCCCCGCGATTGCCCCGATTGTGAGGCTGTGCGATGTATCTTTTGGCGGGCCCGCTGCTCTCTCGATATGAAAACGATTCAGTTTATGGGCTTTACTAACGCATATAGCGGGGTGGGGGGGTGTAGTGAGAGACGACTGTGGGACGACTGCCTATGCTGAGAAACTTGATTTGATTTTTCTTATCGTTTTTCGTTTGAGTTTTTGCATTTTTGGGCAACGCTTCGGGCAAAGGCTCTTGTGGCGTGGCTCTGGCTCTGGCTCAGGCTCCCTTGTGGTTGTGGTGCACTTGTGGCAGTGCGTGGCATTGGTGCGCATTGCTCCTATCTATAACTGCAAATCTTTGAACGTGCCTCAATACACACACACACAGAGAGATGGTGTGGAGCGGAGAGGGGTAGGCAACGCACATGCTCTACAAAGATTAAGACAAAATCGTATATCAGGCGTGGTCTTATTGCGCATATGGCCATGTTGTGATTTGTATGGCCAAAGCGTGTGGCAGCCAAAAACCGGCTTGCAGTCTCCTTCAGTTTGTGCCCCAATCCAATCCACTACACTCCATTCCACTCCACTCCACTTCTATGCAACCATCCGTTCTGCTGGCATATTGGGTGGCATGGCAAACATTAATAATGTCAAAATTGAGACACTCGAAATGGATTCTATGTCGTTTGTAATTAAAGAGCAACGCTTGCGGTTATAAATTTCTAACACGCTCTGTGTGCGCCCTGATACCACACCACACACCACACACCACACCCCATCCTCATTGAACGGTCTCAAAGCCATTTGCTGGCCAAGAAAGTCAAATGCATGATTCAGTTCTCTGTATGGATTTTTCTCTTCTTTTTTTCTCCCTTTTTTTTTTTTTGTTATTTGTTGATTGAATTGTCCATTGGGCAAACAGAAGACTTACAAAATGCTTGTGCTGTGTGCATGTTTATTTTATGTTCGATTTGTACGGTTTTCTCTCTGTCTGTTTTTGAGAGCACATTTGTCAAAAGGCGAATTTTCTCCACTTGACGGCACACGTTCGTCGCTGGCTTGTGGCATCGGCTTGTGGGTCACACGTGTCAAAGGTGGGCCCGCGCCCGGGACCCCTTGACTGCAATCGGCCCTGACTAATCGAGCATTCAGTTTTTTAATGAAAGCGTATTAATATGACTACCAAATGGCACTATGGATTGTCTGGACATTTGTTATGTTTCTATTTGGGTTGTCTTGTTGTTTTGGTGGGGAAATCGACGGCACCATGAAAATGGAAACTAGAGACAACTTTCGTCAGATGAAGAGCTCAAGTTCTTTTGTTCGAAGCGCAAACTCCCCAAAAGTGTTGTTACAAAATGTACCTATCTAAGCCCCATCGAAGTAGCCCCCAAAAGCAAACAGAAACCAATGCAAACATCCAAGTAAATATCACAAAATTGCCAGAACAACAGCAGCAGCAGGCAGCAGCGTCAGTAGGAGGAAGGGATCTGGCATCAGAATCTCTAGGGGCATAACTTTGGGGCCCGTACCCCGGTACCCTCAACCCAGGCCTAATGCCAACGATTTGCGGTACGATTAGAGCCAAAATGATGCATCACACAACCAGCAGGGTAGGAGGCACGCGCAGTGCAGCGCACACCGTGGGCACACACTGCCCCAGCAAGGATGCGAGCAAGAGATTATCGCGATAAGAAGACGAGGAGACCATTTCCAAAGTTAGGTATTGCCCATTTTCAAGGAAAATTCACTCTGCTCACATAAGGGACCTGCGTAAGAAAGGAAACTACAGCAGCAGCAACAGCAGCAGCAACAGCAGCAGCAACAGACACACACTCTACTTACGCTGAGCAAATACTCATCGTGGCAGTGGCAGTTGTTGCTTCTGCTTCTGCTTGTGGTGCTTGCAAGTGGTGTGGGTTCTGCTGTTCTGCCACAACAGCATATGAATAATCCAAAATTTGCAAATAGAACGCTGGGGATTGCTGGAATTTTGCAACAGCAACCGAGGCATGGGCAGCATCAGCATCTCCAGCCTTTGAATGCTGCAAATCTCTGCCATTTTATCTGCGTTGGTTTCTCATTTTTCCTCTATTTCCAGGGCCCCGCTCTTCTGCTCTTCTGCCGAGCACATATTTTCACCATTGCTCAGCGGTTGAGTGAGTAGTTTTTTTTTTGGTCTTGATGGTAGCAACAGCAGCAGCAGCAGCAACAGCAACAGCAGCTTTTGTTCATCCAGATTCCTCTGATAAGCATTTAAATGAGGCTCTGCTGTTTCTGGCTAGCAATCTGCTCGGGGAGCCACTGGCTGCTGCTGCTACGGATAGACAGACATACATATGTGTGTATGTATGTGCGTATTATACAAATATTGCACTAGTTTAGTTATGGATTTGTGTAACTGGGATGTAACCTTGGCAACACACACACACACACACCCAGAGAAAATGGCCACAGTGGGTTTAAAGTTTGGATTTATTTTGTGTATTAATGGCTGAAGAAAAATATCATTTACACTTGCAGAATTCACAAATTTTGTATTTAAAGGGATATTTTATTACCCTTTTGCTGTCTTTGAAATAATAATTGAACTCACAGCTCAAATGAAAATTCTATTTTTGTTGGCATAGATTTGGGTAAGACTTTTGTTTCAAATTGAACTTAAAATTCGAGGAAAATGTTTTGGCATCGTCGATGAATTTCTCTGAACAGAAAATAATTACGCTATTTAGGGATATTAAATTACAAGCAAATTCTTTCCTTTGAAACTCTATGTTGTTCATTCCTTTGCGGCCCACTGTACTGTCTGCGTTCCATGGAAAAGCAACAGCCAGCGGTCAGCAGGAGCCAGGTCCCAGCCACAGCTACAGCGGCAGCAGAAACAAGACAGTCATTGGGCATTTCTAAGTAAAGAAATCGAAACCGGCCAACAATAAAACATAAAGCGTGGTGGGGTGGGATGGTGGAGTCTGAGAGGGAGGCGAAAAATCAGTGCGCCTGCAAGGCTCCAGGCGGTCGAGTGGAGTCCATGGACTGGACTGCTGCTAGAACCTGCAAGGGAGCAACAAATAGGCAATTCCTTGGTATTTAGTGCAGAGGCAGCAACAAATGCACTTACGACTGATATTATGATTATTATTATGGCCAAGGGGGAGACCGAGCGCGAGCGCGAGCGTAGGGCCCCGGATGAGGGCCTAAACCAAAAAACAAAGACAATAAATCTGCAGCAGCTTCTTTTCAGCGGCAAATGAAAATGTTTTGAAAGCGAATGCTGTAGCAGCAGCAGCAGCAGCATAAGCAAGAGGGATTTGTGGAGGGGGCAGAGGTGGATGAGGAGGAGAAACGCTCGAGGTGCACAGATGCATACCAGCTGATAAGAAATATCTCATATTTTCTGCTACACTCTTGCCTCCTGGTTGCTGCCTGCTGCTGCCTCCTGCTTCCTGCCTTCTCTTAAGTGCAGTAAGTAAGCCCTTAAAAGTAGTGCAGCTTGGTGGTGGTGGTGGTGGTGATGGTGCTGCTGCTGCTGCTCCTGCTGTGGCAGGTTGCTCTGGACCGACTCCAAGTGCAAGTCCAAGTCCAACGCTGGATCTCCAGTTAAAGTCGTGGCGTTTTTGCAAGCGCGTTATCGCTGAACAGCCGCATAAATAATGCGGCTTAAAGAGCAGGTTGACGCCTCCAAAAACAAAAAGGCCTGGACTGCACTGGACTGGACTGGCATAGCCTGGCGATCCCATCCCGTTTTGGTTACCTCGGGTAACCCTAAGTAGTTGTTACTTTTTGGCATTTGTTGAAGTTCCGAGCGGTGATTAAGTTGGCCAACGTATGGACTTCGCGGACTCCGTTCAATAACTTTTTTCTTGCTGGCCAAAAAATAATTGCAGTTGAGAATCTCTCTCTCTGTCTCTCTCTATTTTGCCATGGAACCACTGGCACTTGCTTTGTGTCTTTGGCTCTGTCTGTGATTTCAATTAAAATGGTCAGCACAAATGCGCATATAAAAAGAGGAGGAACGAACAAGCCAACTTTTGGCCATCTCCCGATGCACTTTTAACTGTACAAAATTACATAAAAACCGCCCAAACACACAAGCAATAGCAGTGAATAGCAGAGAATAGAATAGAATAGTGTAGACTTGTTTTCTAAGTGAGCAGCGATGGATTTTTATGACATTTTTTTCCAGCACCACCGACACTGGCAGCTATCCCAGCTATCCCAGGCAGAAAGCCTTGATGGTCGGACCAGAGTCCCACAAACCCGTGGCCAGAGTTGGCGCTTCCGTTGCCAGCAGAAGAAGCAGCAGCAGCAGCAGCAGGAGGAAGAGCAGCCACTCTCGGCCAGCTCGAGAGCAATTATACCCAATGGCCGGACGAACGGACGGACGGCCGGTTGGCAGGCCGGCAGGCAGAAGGAACAACAAATATTTTACGAGCCAGCATTTCGAACTCCATTAGCTGTAGAGTTATGAAAGTTTTATTGCCAGTCAACGTGCTTTTACCTGCTCCTCCCACTCCAACTCCAACTCCTACTCATACTCCATCCTGTAAAAGAAGTCATTGGCATTGGCATTGGGTTGGGGATTTTGGGGATTGGAGAGGGCTTAAAGATTGACCATGAATCTCTATGTTGTTCTCCATACGAACAGGTGTGTGTGTGTGTGTGTGTGTGTGTCTCCGACTGCACTCAGAGTCAATGACTTGCGTCCGGATTTGCAATAATTACTTTTTGATATATTTTATGTTATTTTCAGAGGCCCTTTGCAAATTGTTTTCCCATGTTTTCCGCTCATTTGTTGCGAGTGTAATGCAAGGTAGTTACAGGGTATCAGTATGGAATCAAGAAATAATGGAAATACTATAAATTGGGATGCATAAAAAAAATAGGTTACATATAACAAATAAATGAATAGATCTTGCCTGATAAATGTCGATGGATACTTTAAGGAAACAGAAATAGAAGAAAATATAAATTTATATATATATAGATTATATATTAAATATATCAAAGAGTTGTTGCTCCAGACGAATTAAATTTCAAAGCAAAATGTTCAAAGGCAAGAAACAATTCCTTATTTAAATAGTTTCTGTGTGTCGTTGGCTAAATTAATCTTTTTAGTGGCTGTTTTAGTTGTTTCAGTTGTTGTCTTAGCTGTTTTATTTGCTCCTGCTGTTTTGTTCTTGTTAATTGTTGCTGTTTCTGTTTCTGCTGCTGCTGTTGGATTTTTATTGCCAACTGCTAAGTTTGGTTTAACGTGCGGCTACATGCAGCAATTAAAAGTCACAAAGCAGACATCAACATTCCAGCCCCGACTCCTGCAACACCCCCACAACAGCCTCAAAGAGCAACAAATGTATCTTGTTACGAGCTGTTGATGATAAAGGACCATCGGGCGGTGGTGGCGGTGCTGCTTGCTGCTTGCCGCTGCTGGCTGCAGGGGTCGTCAAAGTTATTTGTTTGCTTTTGCGGCGGCGTTTGTTTTATGACTTAATTAGAAACTGCACTTCTCCTCCCCAGTCCAGTCCGGTGACTGGTCCAAGAATTTGTTCAACCAAATCAGCGTGAACCATAACGGGAAGCGGTGTGGAGGGCAGAGCTGGGCACCGCTGAACATTCTCCACCACGCCAGAGCTTCGTCTTGGTAATTATGCACGCGACACATGTTCCAGCACCAGCATCAGAACTGGCAGAAATGCCAGTCCAGGGTTCTCTTCTGCCAGCCAGAAGGGAGGGTACACAGGTGACCGTGGGTTAGTCGTCTTGTCTCATTATCATTACAATAATCACTTGGCGGCGGTGGCTGGCACTAGCGCTGGCACTGGCGTCGACGAGGCTGCTGACGTTGATACCGATCTGCAAAAGACCCAGCCGAAGCGGCATTATCATCATCATCATCATCATCATTGTTGTTGGCAGAAATTCCTACTATGTATATGTAGATATATACTTACATATATATATATGTACTAGTATATGTGCCTATGAGCCAAGCAGGGCCACGCACTCTGATGCATTGGCGTCAGAGCAAGCCAAGCCTGACATTCTGTGTGGTGTTGATTGTGTTTTGGTTTTGTAATTGATCGTGTAGACCAGACATACATATATCGACAGAGAGAAAGGCTTCATAGGAGAGGGAACGGTGGGAAAGAAGGGGAGATTCTCTTCCTCCTTCTCTTTATCTTTCTCTATCTCTCTCTTTCTTCCAATGTCCATCCATTCCAACTATACATATATATATATTCGGAAACTAGCTTTTGTAGTTGTCCTGCCAAAACAAGCAGAAGGCCTGATTCTGATTCTGATTTTGTATTTTATTTATTCGATGGAAAAGCAATTTCCCTAGTCCTTCTCATGCATCGAAAAGCATGCCCCAGGACTTGAATAACAAAAACACCTCAAGGCACACATGGTTTTATTTTTGTATATAATTTAAAATAAATTCTATAAAATATTAGTCCTAAGCCTCGACTATTGCCAGCTGCAATGTGTAACTTTCTAATGAAAGTTCAGCTCTCCCCCCACCCTACCTCTCTCTCTCTCTCTCTGTCTCTTTGGCGGCAATGAAAGGTTAACAGATTCAAGGGTTTTTCTTTGCCTTGTCGGCCACAAAAAGTAAAACTAAAACTAAACACTTGTCGTCAGCTTGCAGTTGTCGTCGTCTTGGAAATCACAAAAGTTTAACAAGTTTTTCGTTTTCCATGTCTCGTGAAAAGTTGCTTTTCACAAATTTCTTTCTTGTTGCTTCCGCTGAGGGAACAGAGCCGACGCAAAGGCTTGAACGCTCGAAGGCAAAGGCTTGAAGCGAAATTTTAATTAAACTATTCATGGGACTCCACACAGCAGAGAAGGACGACTGGGAACAGCAGCAGCACCAGCAGCAGCAGCAGCCCTGAGCAAAGTTTTGTGTGTGCAACAGCTGCCAGACATAAACACAGACGCTTTTCAAGTGCGTACTTTCTAATCTTCACTTGCAACACGCCGAAAACAATACACAGTACACAAAGAGCAAAGAGGCAGCACGAGGATAGCTGATTTTTGGCAGTGACTGTGACGGCGGGGGACTGGGCCACGACAGCATCGGAGGTTATTGTGTGTCTGAGCCGCTTAGCTTGGCTCCTTCACTTCCTCCTTCGCTTCTCCTTTGCCCGCAGCATCGTTGGCGGTTTCCTGTTCAGCAGATTTCAATGTCGAAACGAACGCCCATGTGCTTGTACGGGGCTAACAAGTGCGCTCTTGGAGCTGTTGCAAAGATGGCTTTTCCACGGCTTACATGTGTATGTGGTAAATGTTCGTGTAATCATTCTGATATGCATTTCATGGCCTCCTCCTTAGTTGAAGCAGAGCTTGGGGTTATGGGTAAGTTATGTTTTTCCTGTTGAATGGAGTTTGCCTTGAAACTAATATTCATTTCTGTGCTATTCACTTTCATTCCATTAGTAACCCTTAAAAAATGTTATTATGCTACATTTGAATCGAAAGGGAGAAGATTCTTCTAACTACGAGGACACATATTTATTTCCATTTCCATGAGGA
The DNA here is from genome assembly GCF_018151105.1 of Drosophila obscura. Taxonomy (NCBI): domain Eukaryota; kingdom Metazoa; phylum Arthropoda; class Insecta; order Diptera; family Drosophilidae; genus Drosophila; species Drosophila obscura. The sequence goes on along the minus strand of NW_024542774.1, from coordinate 5,583,229 downwards.
AAATAAAATGCTCCAATGTTCAACATGAGCTGAACTGCAAAACCCATTTCAACTTTTGTTTTCCATACAAAAAAGGATGGAAAAACAATTGAAAAAACCGCAACAATTATTATGGGGAGGTGTGAAAAACATTGAACAAAATCCAAAGCGAATGGCCATTCCACTGAATATAAATAAATGTTAAACTGAAAACTTTTTATTCATATTCCTAGGCGTTGGGAAGATGCCTTGCCAACTGTTTATGACATTAACAAATTGAAAAATTGTAATGAAACTCAAACAGAAATTAACATTTGGAGAATTTAGAGCAAGTCCCGAAAGAGTTGTCCGGTGGGGGCGACACCCAGAGAGAGAGAGATATACTGTTGCAATGTGCTACAAAATTATGTTTATTCGTTTTTATGCGAGATAACAAATTTTTGTTATATTAATGGTGGCGCTGGGACTGGGGCTGGGGCTGAGGCTGGGGGCATCAGTTCAAAATGTCAAGCCTTCCGCCATGTGGAAAGTGTTGCAACAATAAAAAAAAAAATCTATATATACGAGTATGCATTTGTTTTGTTCAATATTTCAATATGGATTGTATATAGTATATGCCGAAATCGAGGGGCAAAGTGCTGATAACGATTTCCGTTTTGTTCGCTGTTCGTTTTCGGCTCCTCCTCTCGCTGAGGCCTTAATGACTTCATCTCGAAAACGTTTTGTTCGGCCCTTAACTGCATTTGCATTGCCTTTCTGTAGCCGATAAGCGTTGACACCATTAAAAATTAAAAACGACAAAAAAAAAAAAACGCAACAAACAAAATATTTTTTTTGTATACAATACTTCTTTGCCGGCTGTGGCCCTCCTGCTCCAATTATAATTTTCAACGGGATTGGGAGGGCATCAGTCATTTGCATTTTGGCTGGTGGGGGAAAGGCACTCGGTTTCTGGTATCAACGGACAAGTGACAAACTGGAAATTTATGATTTAAAAGTGTGTCGCTGTGGCTCCACTCTCCCCGAGTGTCAATGCAATAAACACTTTGACTGGGTCCCCGAGACACGTTGCATGTGTCATCCACAGCAGCAGCAGCAGCAGCATCAGAATCATCATCATGGTCGTGCCTGGAGCACTTACTCGTAGATAAGGCTCTCTGGCTCTCTCTCCTCTCACTCTCTCTGTATAAATTGTCAACTTCATATGCATTTCACATGCCTATTTGTAAGCGCCTTATTCGACTGTAGTCAAATAAATTTAGTTGTGTTTGTTAATGGGTCTCTGACTCTAGTTGAGGGGATTTAGGGCTGGCAAAACACCATTCATCAATGCGAATCGGAAATATATTTAATTTAAAGAGTGGAAAACTTTAAGAAAACTTCTTTCAACAACTCCATGCAGCTAAATCTTTGGGCAGCAATAAGTGAAATCTTCTTCTTCAGAAATTCAATCTAAAACTATTTAATCCAAATGGGACTAGAAAAAATCGTAGTTTCGCAGTCAATGTCATCTTAGGATTCCAATAAATATGTATATATTTCCATATTACTTTACAGAATATACTTAACGAAACAGCTATTTGTGTATATGCCAGGGATTCGATCCAACCCTAAGCCCCACATCCACATCCACTCCACTCCACTCCTGCCCTCACACAAAGTGCAGTTTAAGTAGCCGCCTCACAGCAGTTGACAACTGCAAAATGTTGATGATGACTTAATCTTGGCAGTCGGCACAGCAGCAGCAGCAGCAGCAGCTGCATCCCCAGCAGCTCCAACTGCAGCTTCAACTCCACTGCCAGTAGTAACATCAGCGAGCTGGATGCACTTGGCAAGTGGCATTCTTTGAAGCTACGAGGCAGGCAGGCGGCTATAGCCAGGGCCATTACCAGACGCCATTTGGCTGCCGCTGCTGCTGCTGCTGCTCCTTCAGCCTGGCTTAACGAGTGCGCCGCCGCCGCCTGGTCCATACCCATGCTGCGCCTCCTGCTCCCTGTCCCTCCCCCATCCTTGGAACGGCAACAGTCAACAGTTAATCTGCAATTTTATTATAATTTGATTTTTTAATGCTCAGCGAGCAATGCGCGCGCTTCTCGGCTCGTTATATCAGCTCTGCTCTGTCTGTACCGATGTCTTCTGTCCTATCTGAGGGAGCCTGAGAGTTATGCTTTCTCTTAGCCATGGCCAACGCAGCGTTTTACGATTCCTACCCCCCGCCCTCCCCCCCGTTTTACAATGTTGCCTTGTTGGCCTGGCCGTACGGCAGTTCTGCCGCCGCTAAATAATGCACATTTTAATATTCGGCGGCGAACGAGCAGCTAATTTTTGTTTTTGTTTTGTTGCAGTCTATTTTCATGCAGTGCCCACAGTCGACAGCAGACGAGGCAACAAATGGCATATGAAATGTTTCCGCCTCGACGACGTTCGTTGTTCGTTTTTAATAAAAACATAAAACATTGCCCCAGCCCCTGACCATGGTCAACTTTTGGTCTGTTCTGTCCGGTCAGCTGCAACCGCTGCAACATACTACTCTCTTACTCGGTGGCTGGTGGACCCGAGGCGGGGCTCTGTTCTGGCTGCCACGGGCACTCGTAGAATTTATGCAACAGCAAGGTACAAAAAAATATACATTTTTCAGCAATTTTTCCCACAACAATCAATCAAAAATCAAGTGACATTCTAAACTGCTGGCCCCAACAGTACGAAAAATACACACACACACACCGACACACAAAATATAAAAAAAGGAATTGTTTTTTTAACCACAAACTCTCTCGTGGCAGTGAGCGGGGAAGTGGGGAGCAGTGGTCGCTCAGTTTTGTCATTCGGTCATTCATGTGTAAGCTGCAGTGGGAGCTTTGGGGATACAGGCTGCCCAAACCGATTGGCCATTAGCATATGCAGGGACACAGCCTGAGAGGGCAGTTCAAATAGTTTAAGCAGATGAGAAAAATGTAAAAAAATTAATTGGAAAAGTATAGTATATTTTTTTGCATTTCTATTTGTATTTTGCTGCGAAAAAGTAATACAGCCACTCTATCAACTGTTTATACCCCCAAAAGCAATGCCTTGTGGCACTCCTCTTAAAGTTGCCACTCAACTCTCTTGATTCCCATCAATTTCTGCTACTTTTTGGCAAGATGTTGAAGTGCAAAACCCCATCGACATTGCGACTCTGACTCTGACTCGCAGGCAATATTGAAGTCTCGTCAAAACGGTATTTTCAACTTGTACCACGAGCAGCATATAATATAATATACAAAAAGCGTATTTTCTCCGGCTCCACTCAGGCAGGCTCTGAGTCGTCGAATTGGTTTCTGAGCTTGGTGGGGTACATGTGGCAGCCCTTTTAGCTGGTGCTGCTGCTGCCCCTACTATATTCTACTGACGCGGCATCCTCTCTGCTGCTGCTGCTGCTGCTGTTGTTGTTGCAGCCACTGTTGATGCCGCTGCCAACTTTTTTGATGGCATAACGACGCCAGACGACGAAGCCCGTTGCGGGTGTTGCGTCTGATGGAAAATGACTGGAGAGAGGGGGTTTACTTGTACGAAAAAAATGAAAATTCTGAAATGCAATTTGTATCTTTTGTTGGATATTTTGTTGCTGCTGTTGCTGCTTCTGTTGCTGTTGGCGTTGCCCTCTCGCTGATTTGTTTTTGTGTTTGGTTGGCTTCTGTTTCTTGATTTTATTTTCTTGCATTTCTGCTGCTTCTTTTGTTTTAACAAATTCAATTGTGTTATGCAACAGCTGCCACAGCAGCCACTGCCGTTGGCCGCGTATCTAAAACTAAAATTTATACAAATCTGCCGTACCACGAGAGGCTTCGGCAGTGCAGCGCCGAGCCGAGCTGAGCTGAGCTAAGCTTTTGGATGTTGCCACAGCCGGCAGCATTTATTGTTGCCATCAATAAAGCCCGTGTGAGTGCACACACACAAACACAGTGGAGAGGAGGAGCAGGAGGGCTTTTCGAACCGTTTTACATATGCAACATTTTAGGTTTTTTTCATATCAACGACCTCATAGGAGGATGGCAGGGCGGAAGGGAGGTGGAGTGGCTGGCAGCCAGTAAGTCAGTCACTCGGCGAAAGAGGCAGTCAGGCGGCGAGTGAAATTTACATGAAGTACATCATTGTTCAGGGTTGTCAAGCGCGCAAAATTTGTATGAATGAATGCAGCAAAGGCAATGGCAAAAACTACACAAAAAATTGCATTACAAATGAATGGCAAAAGGGCAGCGAACAACAAATACCCTTTAAAATTTGGAGAATCTGCGGGTAACTGTATACCGACCCACCTCGTAGAGGATAGATTTGTAAAATTCAATAAGAAGTTGAGTTGAAGTTTTATTATTTAAAATTTAAATACCTTGCTGCAGCAATCAATAGTTTGAATATCCTCGCAAGACCGAGTGCATTCATAAATCGTTACTTTTGCTACCTTTTGCCCAAACGTGGTGTGGCTGTTGCTGTTGCTGCTGCTGCTGCTGCGGCTATTGTTGCATGCCGAGAACGAAACGGGCATGCAAGTACACAACAAAGGAGTCCCGGGATCGGGGCAGATTGGGTCTTTCATATGTAGGTATGGCCTGGACCGTCGCTGGAACAGTCAGAGTCCGAGTCCAAGTCAGAGTCGGAGGCAGTCAGTCAGTCTCTCTGATGCAGCATTTGCATATGTTTCCTGTGACTTTTGACGATTATATGATTTTTCTGCTCTTTACACGAAGCTCTGGCTTCAGTTTTTATTTTGTTTTCGGCTGCCACTTGCGCAACGTGGTCGGGGCACAAAGCAGAGGCCACTCCACCTTTAGGGCTGCCACTGCAGCAGACGCGTTGCATAAAAATAAATCTCTGAACAGAATAGAAATACTTGCACAGGCCAAAGGGGCACACAAGCAGGGCAGGGCAGTGCAGTGCAGAACAGGGAGCGCTGGACTGGACTCGACTCTGATATGGTGTCGCTTCCCTGGCACTGCATCACGGGGTAGGGAGTGCAAAGCCCTGGAGATTTACGTGCAATTCAACAGTTTTATGACTTTACCATCTTTATACTGCATACTGCACTCGTATTAAGGTAAGGTACATATTATTCTGGTTATACTCTTGCCGTGAGTGTTATGAAATTAGCCAGAAGTTTGTACACGCCATACAAATTTTGGCACGCTATTTAGTGGAGTATTTCATCAATGTCGGATTACTTATTATAAAGGAGCAATCGATCTTCGCAGCAATATCGAAACTAACAAATATAACCATAGATTAAAGGTTACACATATTAAAATTAATGATTAGTCCGTTCATACATATGTATGTATGTATATATGTACGTAAATATCAGAGATTGAGTACCAGGGGAGGATTTCTTATTTTGCATTTTTGTTTTGATTCTGCCGCGGAGTGCAGGGCATCTCAAATGTCTTATCTCTTGATCTCTGTATATCATGTATGTATGCAGGTACCAAGCTGTGCTTGTGCTTATCGCTCTGAATGCCCGCCCTCTCTTTTTTGCATTCTACTGATTACTGAAGTAAACTTTACTATGCTCTCTACTAATCGCTCTCTCAGCGACAACAACAACTGCAATGCAACACATTGAGACTGCCTGGGAGGGACTGCTCTCACTCTCTCGGCATATACGAAACTTTTGGCTGATTCATTCATAAACTAACGGGACCCTTAATTACCTGCGCAATTTCTCTGTCTTTATTTTCATTCTTGATTAGCCCAACGACCATTAATAGTCTTTTAAATTGAAATCTGCGATTTATCTTAGCTCTTTTAGCTGCGAAATTCAATGATTAAATAATATTTTCTTAAAAAAAGCGTATTTAATGCATCGGTTTAAAGAATTTTAGCATTCCCGGCTTTAGTTTTGTATTTTTTTTTTGCCTTCCAATATTTTGTTTTCAGAGGTTTCTTTTTACATTTTTGAAAATAATGAGCTGGTAAAAGAATAATATTAAAGCAATGTGCGGAGATTTTGTTTCTTTCCCTTGCTTGTAAAATATGAATAAATTAATTTATATTTTTTCCCAATTTCAAAGCTCCTGTTAACTGAAAATAAACCTGCTGCCACTGGCACACAATAAACAATTGTTAGGCAAAACTTCCCCAAGACCATATTAAGGGGATGCTGTGGAATGGAATGGACTATTGAATGGTTTCCAGTACAATATACTACGTGATTTTGGGGCCTGCGATCTCTGTGACTGTTTAAGGCAAAGTCGAGGTGACAACCAATTAAATAACAATATTTTTCATGGCCCAAAGAGGCCATTAATATTTCTTAGCCGCACAGCTAGCTGCTTGGCGGAGAGCGGCACAAAAGCCGTTGAGCTGATGAGCGAATGAATGCTCGGAGCAGCAGCAGCAATGGCAGGAGGTGGGAAGGAGGGGAAGGTGGAGTATAGCAGTATAGTATATAACTAGCAAATGAAGCCATTTAGTTGCTTGTTCTCAAGCTGGTCAGCAATGGATCATGGGATCATCGGATTTTTTAGAGCATTGTTATGCAAATGTCATTCGGCTGCTGCTGCTGCTGCTGCTGCTGTGTGTGCGCAGATGATATATGCCCGAAATCAGAAAAATATACCCATAATAAGAGACAAAAACACACTCGAGTTTTGAGTTGGAGTCTTAATTATAAGCCCATGAACCGCCAAAAACCAGTTACAAAACGTTTTCGACCATCCCCGGCATTTGCATAAGAATCGCCTGTCCCAACTACAATGTATTAACTTGTTTTATGTTTGCCATTATTGGCGATTTTACAGACATCTCTCGGCGCTACCGTGCACCAGGGACACTGCTCCAAGTCAGTGCCACAAGATAATAATAGGAAACCCCTCCAGCAGCAGAGCAGCAACAGCAGCAACAGCAGCAACATCTCCAGCAGGTTCAAGATCATTAACACGCAGATATATGTATGCATATACTTATACATATACATGTACATACATAGATAGCTGCCACTGGGAGTGGGGTGGGATGGTGGCGCTGGTAGGTGGGCAGGCAGCCAGGCAGGCAGGCAGGCAGGATGAGCCAGTGAGGGGGTCCCATAAAACTATGTACACCCCGTTTTTAGTGTGTCCGGAATGCTGGGCCGCTGTGCTAATGAATATTTATGGCATCTTAAACATAAATTATTTCGCATAATATCGGAAAATGCAAAAGCCAAGAGAAATTTATAGTTAATTTGATTGATTTTATGTGCAGCCAGGTAGCAGCAGCCTCCTCCCTGATCCCCTGATCCCCTGTTCCACTGTTCCCTTTATCCCCCAAAGCGCCCACTCGGTGTTCAGAATCCTGTTCAGCCTTTGCCACCACACAATAGACCAGACAATGAAGCATTTTCCTGAACAATTTGTAGCCAACACATTGATTAATGGAACCTCTAGCGAGTGTCTTTCATTCTCTACCAAAAGTGTGATTTCTAACGCGCCCCCGTCCCCCCTCGCCAGTGCTAAAGATGCGCAATCATTAGGCAGCTGCGATCCGGATCGATACCGATCCTTTCAACATGACTTCGCAGGATCAAAAGAGGGCTCAAGCGAAATGCTCCTAACGATGAAAAAACAAATTTGATATTGATTATGGTGCGGCATAAACAAAACGAACACACAATCAAAACGCCTCAAAGTCGCGGTCATTGGGGGAGAAAGATCATTAGATTGATTGATGTTCAAGGATGTGTGTGTGTGTGTGTGTATGTGTGTGTGGGAACCCCAATATCTATTCTTTAAGTAATGGTATTTAGAGAAAGATAAAAACAAGAAGAGTTGCGGAGAGGCTACAAATTCCGGGCATCACTGATGTGAGTGTGTGTGTGTTTTTGTTTTCTTTTGGAGTGAGTCCCCCGATGGAAACTGAGAAAATTCGTAGAGTTCCTCTTCCTTGCCGCTCGCCTCGCCACTCTTGTGACGGCTATGTAAATCAAAGCCTTTTGCATTGGCAGACAGACGCCCTGCAGCTTTCTAACTAATTAACACTTAATTTTACATCATCCATTTCGAGTGAGAGGTAGATGCCGAGTAGGATGCCGTGGCTGGTGGCTGGGCAGGGGGGGGGCCCAATGGAAAAACGAGCAGCTGTTGTGCAGCAAATGCAATGTATTTCATGTTATAAATTTTGTGGCAATGTCTTCGGATTGTTTGCTGTTAATCGCATGTTTGTCGAGCGTGTAATGCGCCCATGCTGCGGCAGCAATTGCTTTTGGCCACACTGCTTCGAGTGTTGTATCCATAGACGTACACACATACAAACATCTACATACATACATACATACATATGTATGCATAATGAAACAAGCGGCAAAATGTTTGGCTTAATGATTCTCAAAATTGTTGAAAATTTACGGCAGACCAACGACCGCCCTGCCACAACTCATTTTGGGGTGTGTGTTTCGTCCCCTCCACCCCAGTGTCCAGCATTAATTATATAGACAGGTAAATGCATTTGCCAAATAAGCTCCACACCACCACTCATAGTATTGCATTTTCATTGCAAATTGGATTTTGGTCTGTTGGATTATGCGTAGCACACAACTCGATAATGTTGAATGCCGTTTATCTGAAGTAGGGTTTATTCTCCCTTCATAATAGCATTTAATAATACATTTAAAAGCCCTGGCAAACTGTAACAAGTCCCGAGACCAACTTAAAGCTTCCAAGGCTTGAATGGACTGGTAATCTGTGTGTGCATGTCTGTGGGAAATAGCTATGTGCATAGGAAACACTAGGCCAAGTATTTCTCCCAGTGTGGCTTACAGGCGGGCGCCACGTAACCGTGCGAAGAGCAGAGGAATGGAATCACCTCACGCACCGCGAACGCCACATGGACGGGTGCTAAGGGAGTGGAGAGAGTGGTCTGGAGCGGGGAAAAGTTGCCAATTAGCGTTCAACATTGGAAGCCAATTCGAGCATGACACGGGGAACCGTTCTTTCGTCTGGGTGTCTGCAAGAGCGAGCGGAGGAAAAGGAGCCTTCAATGTGGATGCAACTGCCTGGGGGTGGCTGCAGCTACATAGCTAGTCACAGGCACATCCACACCGAGAGGTAAAGCCAAAGTGCTGCAGCTCTTAATTATAATTATGGCACCAAGATGTTGCACACTCACAAACACACACACACACGCAGACACACATTCTTTCTATCTTTTCTATCTGCTGACATCTTTGACATTGGCGTGACATTGACACAAAATGTCGGTTAATAAATTTCCTTGACTGAAAGCGAAAAGCGAACGAACGCGTTTTCAGTGTGAAGTGGGAAGTGGAACTTGAACTTTTCAAAGGGAAATTGTGGCAAACAGGAAAAAGGGGAGCATTCCTTGAGATTTTGTTGCAATTGAAAATCCTTAAAATCGCTCCTTTAGCTGCCAAGCCAAAATTTGCTAAGATTCCTTTACCCACAGATAATTTTGCAACCTTAAACCGAGCTTTCTTTTGCACATTTCTTAATTAAAAATAGCTTTGACGTCACGCTTGAAACTGAAATAACAAAGAGAAAAAGTAAACAAAAAGCAGATGCGTACAAATGTACATATGTACATATGTAAGCATGTATGTATGTGCGGCTTTTTTGTGCGACAGCGCTGCACTTTTGATATATGGCCACACCTTTAATCACTCCGCCACCGCAAATGTCCGTCAGCCTCTGACTTTGATCTGGCCGAAATGGAAACCAACTCGACTTTGTGTTTCGCGTGTGTCCGAAGAGAGCGAGAAAGAGAGAGAGAGGAGCTTAAGCAGTTGATTTGTGCCGAGATATTCGACGAATTCGCGGCCCAAAATTATAATTTATTTAGAACAGCCGCCTCCGAAAGAGCTTCTGATTCTTCTGCCTTTTTTTTTTTGCCTGGTCTGCCCCTGTTTGGTTGGCCCCTGCCACCAAACGAATGAAACAAATTCATTCGAATTTTGGACTTAAGATCGTGAGTAAGTTGCTTTCGCATTCCTCTTCTGGGTTCACGCAATTAAAACAAATCGCGCCGGCCACTGTGGAACTAAATCATTGCAGGCAGTGAGTGGCATTTGGGCGTTTGATGTGGGGCATTTCTCGGTTTGAAGTTGGCAAAAAAAAAAATATATATATATTAAAATCCGTTTCCTAAGCTGCTGAGCATGTCGAAGGGGATCAGCAGAATGTGAGAGCTGCAGAGATACATCGATGGGAAGGAGATTTAAATTCAAAATTTCATAACAAGCTTACGTTAATCTTTATGCCATTACCTAAGTTGCAACAAAATTAAATAATTCAAATCGATTATAACTCAAAACGTTGGCTTTTGTCTACTTTAATTGTAGCTCTTGAATATTCCTTCGAGTGTCAATAATTGCATTGAAAATTCAGTTAAATTCATTGCGTTCGTCTTAATTATCTAAGCAGTAATTAAATCTTGCTTCCAGCCTTCAAATTGACACTTTGACGGCGGCCACACACCAGGGCAAAGTCCAGGCCAAAGCCAAGACATGACAAATATTGATAAGCAGAAGCTTTAAGCAATCTTTTTGATACACTATGTTTGCCTCTTTTATACACTTTATATCTGTATACTCGGACCAGTTAAAAAGCCTGGAATATATAGAGAATTACTGATGAATAAATAACCCGACGAATACTGATAATAACCCCTACCAAAGTGTATAAAAATGATTTACTTAATTTGAAATCCAACGAGAAACGTCCACAAAAGTCTCCAGCTCCAGCACATGACAGGGCGTTTGATGAAGTGCACTTAAAGCTATGCCAAAATGATTTCCAGCCTTCATTTTTGGCTTGGCTTTTTTGACGATACAAATTTATGCATGCAGTTTTATCATTATGTGTATTTTTTTCGAATATCATGAATATCATGGGGTTATTTGCACAGCTGTGTCTTGTTGTTATTTCAGTAGCAAAAATAGCCTATTTATTTAAGGCTGCGTCCTGTGGTATGGCCAGGACCCACCCGAACGAACCAAACCAAAGCAAACCGAACCAAACCAAACCGAACCGAGCCGCATAAACGCTGCACAAGCTCGCTCACCTTCTGAAAGAAGGGTTTTACAATGCATAAAATATATAATTTGCAAAATTAATTAATTTTTACAACACATTAATTTCACCCTGGTACACACATAACACACACACATGCACAATGGCACAATACACACGCAACGGCACTCAGTCAGCCATGCCACGTGCACCGTTGCCTTGCCCCAGTGGCCAATGCAGCCGACTCTACCATATCCCTGATTCCCTCCTGGCCATCGACCAGATCCCACCGCCCGGCCGCCCGCAGACCAGAGCTGTGGTCCGTCTGGCCATTGAGGCAAAAGTAACTGCAAAAGCGCTTCCAGCGCTCATTATGCTGCGCCACTTGTATAATTTTTATTTAATTTATTTAAAGGTAGAGCTGCAGCAGAGCAGCGGCAGACAATATGACCGTAAAATGCTCAGGATGCTCAGCCCTGTAGACCAGGGATGCATAAGAGAATGCCAAAAGAAGTGTTTTCCTTTTAAATCTTTAAAATTTTACCTACATAGTATAGAGTTAAAATGTAATATAACTCAATGCGATTCAATTTATTCAATACTTTAGACATCATATTATTAGGTTTGGGTTTTTTTTTCTAGTTAGTGTAATATTTTTCATCGTACATTTTGTCTTGAACATAATGCACATAAGGTCTATAGCTGCTATAATGTTATAGCAGATCGTACAATTATTCTATTTTTTATATTGAATTTAAATCACATTATTTAATATGTGCATATTTTGTATTTATTTCAGGTGAATCTCGTCAATTATCATCCTCAATCATCAATACCAGGCAGCTTCTCAGTGCAGTGTTTAATGTAGTGTAAATATTGATATGTGAACATAATAAAATATTTTTGTTGTGTGTTTCATGAAGATTGGAGGTCTGTGCAGGAAGATATGCTGAAAGTGCAGTGTTTTTTTTTTTTTTTTGCATTGCTTAAACGAATACGAAGAAATCCAGGTATGTTGCTGCAAATCGTTCAATCTTATATGAATTTGTCAGTGTGCTCTACAATAATTAAAAAACTACTTACTTAAGATCTTTCACATGTCTGCCACAGCAGTGACCTACATCAGTCTCATTTAGAGCAGCCCTGGGAAATGGACACAACACGGTACGGGGCGTCCTTCCTTTGTGTGTGTGAGAGGTGTGTATGCAACACCCAAGTTCATGTAGCACTTAGCTGTATGTAGATTTTTGTAGAGGAGCAGGCATAACTTTTTGAGGGCTTTGATCATTTGGCTCAGGCCCAGACCCAGGCCGAGGCTCAGGCTCAGGCTTCGGCCCCTGCCATCTGGTCGTGTAGGAAATGATGTCTTTTGACACGAAGGTCTCCATTCGTCCCGCCTCGGGGTAATAAGAATGAGAACTTTAGCCAGGGGTAGTCGGGTCGGGTAGTTGGAGGCACACTTTATAGAGTTGCATACGACCAGCGGACACATATAGAGCTGTTGGGCGAAATTAAAATGTGCAACATTCGCATGTTTAATTAATGAATTGTTTGACAATGATAGGTCTGGGGGATCGGGTTAGGGATCGCACTTGGCACTTGGAATGGAAGTTGCCTTCTGTTTTTTTTTTTGTTTTTTTTGCGGTTGTGTACAGCTCTTTGATGGAATGCCTGAGCAGGCACGCACATGACTATAAGTGTAATGGGTCTTTTGCATTATTGAAATCGACACAGTTTTACTTTTAAGCAGCAACGGCAACATGTGCATCATTTCCCCCTCCCCCCGATCCACACCCAGCGCCCAGGCTTCGACTCGTTGCGTTGAGTGACGGAGCAGACTTTGAGTTCGCCAAGGCCCTGGCATTATGTTGCGTGCGTCCTGCCCCTGTCCTGGTGTTGGTAATGTGTGTGTGTGTACTGGATTGTACTCTTCTCTGGCGGGGCCCGACAGAGACAGACACCAGAGTCCCGCCGCCATCAAGTTCAAAGTCGAAATGCTTGTAATATGCAAAAATGTTTTAATTAATCACTTTGATGCTCACCGGCAACTCCTCTGTGGTGCAGGCCCGGCGCAGGCTCGTGACATATTGGGAAGAGGCAACATGAAGACGATGGGTGCCGAGCCGAGGTGCCATGGTGCCGTGTCGCCGGCGTCAGAGATTCCGTTTTTCGCCATACATCTCATGCATGCATATGTACATATATATTCATACACATATGTATGTATGTATATGTACAATAAATGGCATCCACTGTTATTTATGTCTTAATAACATCCATTAATCGACCAAAAATGATCAAGGCGATATTTCTTTTACGGTTCAATGCAATTTGTCAAATTTTTATGAATATTCGGCGCAAAAATGCACAAGATGAGGAAATTTCATTGATGTTCTTTAGGTTTTGGTTTTTTTTTTCGTACATATCCATAATATCTGATTTCTTTGGGTGCTATCGAAATCTCGATGGGTTCACTGCAATCTGTTGTATGCAAAATTTGGATCGTAATAAGCGATATTGGAATGATTTTGCCATTCAATTTTCCTCTTCCATTTTCCATTTCCCCATAAAGTGAGGACTCAATTTAAATTGTATTTAAGTTCATAAAAAATGTATATGCATACCCGACACATAAACGACAATATAATGCAGTCGCAGCTGCGGTCACAGCAGTTCAGAACTGGGTTAATGACAGCCTTAAAGCAGGAGGCAAAGGCGGAAAATTTCAAGTCAGAATTTCAGTAGAAACAATGAAAAAATTCCAAACAGAAGTGTGAAAAGCGTCCGGGACCAGCAGCGCCCAACAGGTGGAATGTTTCATCATGGCGAAGGGTGCAATATTGGTAGAATTTCTCGGTCATATTTTTAACAAAGGCATGTATGAGAACGCATGGATTGAATTTCGCCCGCTGTGCCCACACCAAAAGGGTCAAGGGAAAAGGACTAGAGTACATGCACCGATTGTCCGGTCATTGTTTTTCGTACGAATAGTCGCTGCAGCCGAAAAGAGCCAAAGCAAAAGTAAAGCTTTAATAAAAATACAGATGCCCTTTGTTTATGGATGCTATGGAAACGTTAATAACAACGCGCAGCATAAATAAAATGTCCAGGTCGTGGTCTAGTCACCAAATTTTAATTAAACTGACTGCAAAACTAAATGAATTCCTACAGCGATGACAACTACAGAAGAAAATATTAAAACACGAATTTTTAGCCCCCTTTGATGGATGTGCGAGTGGATGCACTCTTCGAAATTGAATTTAAAGCAAAAGCAAAGCAGCAACTTAAATTTGGAAATTTCTCCAAAAATAGCACCAATCAAAAGCACCAGTAACAAGGCCTTGAAAGTATGAACATTGGAACAGGCAGTTCTCTACCCTGCCCATACACCACAATACAAACCATAAAATTCCATAAAAATATGTTCTTCTCTCGATATTTCTCAATTTTTTATATTTTTTTGTATATTTTGTTCAGTTGCTTACCAAATGCCACACAAAGAGTGGACAAAGGTCTCGGACGGTGCTCGTAAAAAGTTTCAAAATGCCAATAAATGAAACAAGAGAAACACAAATAAAAGGCCAGAGACAGGCACAGACACAGACACGAATGAAAAACATAAATGGAGCGGCATATTTTGCTTTTATATAGTAGAATCTTTTAGCCGCCATAAAGCGTCGAAATAAAAGCACTCAAAGTTTGTCAGCGACGGTAACGGAGCCACAGAACATGTTCGACTCGAACTAAAATTGCGGCAGCACTCAAAACCTAGGGGGAAGGGTGGCTTGGCTGGCTGGCTCTCACCTTCAGATGGTAGAAATTTATGGGACAAGTGATAATGCGAGGCGCCGCAAGGTGCATGCACGCACCTCTGACTGCTGGGACCCAGAACCAGAGTCGCAGTCAGAGTCAGAGCCCTCATATGCATTATAATGATGATGATAAGGTAAGGTGTATTCTTCTGCTGGCTGCCAAACTTCCGATTTATCTCAATTGTTGGAAATTGAAACGCCAGCGCATTTAGCACCAATTTGGAACACGAATACCTGAAAGGCGATACCCCGATACCGACCGAAATCGAAACGCTTTTGAATTGGAATGTCTTCATTTCTGCTTTCAAATGGCTTTAGAATACTATTTCTCAGTCTCTTCGCCTGCCTTCAGATTCATTATGATGATTATAATATTATTCACACTCTAAAGCTGTTAACTCTTTGAAATCGGAGCTCAAAGGGAGGGGCGAAAAGTCTTTCCAATCAGAGATGTTGATGTTCTCCCATTATGTCCTTGGGTGTTTTGGTGGATTCCGAGGCATGGAATAAAAATATAAAATTTCAATTTGATAATTCCATTTACCCAGCAATGCATTTTTGTAATATTACACTTCTATGGATTGGAAAAGTATGAAGAAATTAAACGATTGGAGGTTTTTTTTCATCTTATTTGTACTGATCTCAGCGCCCCTTCCCTGCTCTTTCTGTGGGCACGCAGCTGTTGCCGCGGAAGTGAACGCCCTGCAATAAAAATTTGCTTTCAAGGGAACATATCAAATTATTTGCAAAAAAAAAAAAAATCATAATAAAGAAGAAAGAAAGAAATAAAAATCTGTCCAAACACTTCAAAATAATTTGACATCAAATCGCTTGATTCCCACAAAAATCTCGAACCCGAAACAGATTTCACAGATATCCCGAAGATTGTCAAACTAATTTGGGGCAGGTAGCGCAGGGGATGCCTCACTGCCTCTCTGCCTCACTGCCAGACTGCCGGCCTGCCCAGGGGATCATTATGAAGATGTTGGAATAAAAGTATCACATGACAGAGTTCTAAAAAGGTTGACAAACGTCTAGAATTTCCGAAGGGAACCAACCTTCCATAGAGTTTAGGGTCTCGAGACCCCAGACCCCAGAGTCTGGGGCTAAGTTTCAATCTTTGGCCGAGCAGAGTTTATGAAGCGTATAATTTTCATATTCAACACCTGCTGTTGATGCCGCTGCTGCTGTTGCTGAGAAGAGTCTCTGATGTTGCTCTGGCATACATAAAAAAACTTTATAATTGCCGACGGACTGGACTGTATGATACTTTTGCATTACGAGTATTATCCCTGGACACAGTCGGTTGGGTGTGGTGGGGGTGCTGCTTATAAATTAAGTGGAGCTCCCACGGCCACGCTGCTCCACTGCTTCACTGCTTGCACTGTACATTAAGGACACTTGATAGCTTAATTTATTGCAAGGCAAAAGATGCAAAAGGACGAAGGGCTGCACAGAAAAAGGGCAATGCAAAGATAATTGCATGCAGAAGCAACCAGAACCCCAGGACCCAGTACCCAGCACCCAGAACCAAGACCCAAGACCATTACCAGAACCCCAACCCCCATGCCATACCAGGCCAGGCCAGACCAGGACAGACCAGACCAGACCAAGACCAGTATACCAAGCACGGAAACCCTCGGCGTCCTGGCATGTCCTTGTTGTATTCCAGCCGCCACATATGTGTGTGTCTGTGTGGGTGCGGGTGGCTGCCTTGTGCGCGCTGCTGCTGCATAAAACATTTTAAATTGAGCGTTAAAATTAAACGATGCATCGCAAAACTAACAAACGTGTCCGGGCAAAAGGGCACCGTATGTAGTACCCACTGAACCCGCACCGCACTGCACCGCACTGCACTGCACGCCAGAAAGAGACACAACCAGAGAGAGCTAGAGAGAGATATAGTAGTACTTATGAGGTGGTGGAGGGGGAGGAGTTCCTTCTGGGTTTGGTTTATATGGACGTTAATCGTATGTGGCCCACCCCCACCCATAAGCAGCACATGAAAATGCACATAATATTGTTGATAAATTCAAAAGTCAAGTGCTGTTTGTTCTACATTCTGGCATTCAGGAAATTAAAATGCACAGATTTGTTTGGCATGAAAAATGGCAGTCATTACGGGTTAATATTGTTTGGGGTTTTTGTTGTTTTGGGTGACATTTTGGCAGTGGAAGAACCAATTTGCCTTGGCTTTGTTGGCTTCCGCACCAAGTAGTAATTTTTCTTGTCTTAAACTCAATATTTCCCCCCTAAATATTTCATTTGCATAGATTGTGACCATTTGGGAAGAATAAATCCACAACAATTCGGTTCTAGCTCTGGGCAAATTCTTTTGGTCCGAAGCCTAATTGGTCTGGGCCAAACATTTTTCATAAATTTTCAATTGCTAAGCCCACAAATTGAGGCTAAAATGGAAAGACAGCAGCTCCTCTATCCTTCCAGTCAGTCAGTCAGTCAGTCAGTCAGTCAGTCAGTCAGTCAATCATCCAAGCGCACACAAACTGATAGATATGTCTAAACAACAAAAGGGTGCCCCCCCCCATCCCGCTGCAGTCCCTCTGAAAAATAACAACATAGTGAAATGGAAATGGAAATGGCTCCGTTGTGTTGGTCCAATCAAAAAACAAAAAAAAACACACACACACAAAGTCAACTAGCACAAAACGAGGCGAGCGACCCACTTGAACGGGGCTAGGGTTTGCTTTGGTTTGGTTTGCATTTTCGGTCGCTTTCGGGCCGCTTGCAAATTGACAATTTAGCCTTTCACCTGTCTAAACGAATCTATCGCACATCAAAATAAATATTAAAAACCAGCTAACAATGGCAAGGCTAGACAAGGCTGTGCTGTTGTCAGTTTACAGCCAGGTAGTGGCAGCCAGCCAGCCAGCCAGTCAGCCAGCCAGGTGGAGGCAGCCTGCCTTGTTTGGCCAAGTAGCGCAACGTCACTCAAATGCTCGCTACGGCTTGGTTTCGTTGATCAAATTTTTTGAAATTTGAGGCCGCCGCAGTGTGCCGCACTGCACTGCACTCCACTCGACATCCACTCGAGAGTCAAGGCGAAGCCGTGGCCCCATAGTTTTATTGACATTTCGGCGCGTTATCGCCGCGCCAGCCAACAAAAGGAGTCAACTGGAGAGGCCCCAGTCAGGCAGGCAGGCAGGCAGTCATCCAGTCATCCAGTCAGTCAGTCAGTCAGGCAGGCACTCGGACAGGCCCCTAATCAACTCAACTGGTTGGCCGCACTCTCAGTCCTCGCAACGAAACTATACAGAAAGGAAAAAGCAACCAAACCGAAAAGAAATTAAGGCCATGATATGCCAATACGACGGTGCAATACTCTACCTATTTTAATAGATTCAGTGAATGTTTGCTGAGGGTTTTTTACATACCAATATGATAAGTGCTCTTCGCTTCACTTTTTTATTTTTTATTTATTTATTTTATCAGAGAAGTGCTCTGCTTTTCCATTGAGCTTTGATACCCCTTTAACTTTCCTGTTGGCATAATAAATATGGCTTATAAGTCATAGAACTCTTTCTTTTTTTTTTTTGGTGGACTGCTCGTCGTAACTGGAGAAACAGAAAATGGCAAACGGCAACTGGCAACTGAAACTGCAACTGCACCGCACATTATAATTTCCATTAGAAGGCAGCAACAAGTTGCAAGTAGCAATGTAGTGGCAGCCCCACAGTCAGCTCCAACTCTAAGCTCCCAGCACCCAGCACCAAAGTGGCGCTGCCTTGACGTCTCGCTGACTGCGATGATGGCGTAAACAGAGAACTGTCATTATGACAGTTGATTCTTTTGCGGCTGCGGCTGCTGGCTGCTGCTGCACATTTAAAATGATGGCCACCGACTGCAGTTGCTGGTTTGTTGGTTGCTCTTGTGGCAGTTGAAACCACTGGCAAGGCATCAGGCAGCCAGAGATATATAATTTTATACTTTCGCATAATGTTTTGCATTAAAATTATAATAAGTTTCAACTTTTGCATTGCAGTTGCAGTGCCAGTCTCAGTCTCAGTCCTAGTCCCAGTTCCATGGCAGTTGAGCAGCTTTCAGTTTCCAGTCGCCAGTTGACTGCTGGGAGTTCTGTTCGTAGCTCTTTGGGTCAATATCTTTGCGTTATCTCGACCCGGCTGCCAGCAGAAAGTGGAGCAGGCGAACCCCTTTCCATTCCCATTCCCATTCCGCTTCCCCTTTCCATGCACTGGCCATCAGACCCAGTGGAACATCAAGATAGATGGACAGGCTGTCATTTATTTTATGCTCGGCTGTTTGCAGCGGAAAATATAGCCATTGCAGTGTATTTTTAATAGGTTTCCTAATGGCACTTACGCTAGTTGAAAGGGTCGTTGTTGCAACTTGCAACACGCCAATTGGTGGGTGAGGTTCCCGGACTTTGTCAAAGTTGTCTCTGCGATTCCCATTTCCCCTCCACCTCACACCGAATATTATAGAATGGGAATAGAAAGTTTCAAGTGGGAGCAGTCGTAATGAGTGGGAGGACTCTCCGGCCTGTGGAGAGGGGGGCTAGTCCTTGTTTAAATAGTATGCACATTTCTCAGACGACGCAGAGAACACTGAGTTTTCTTCAGATTTTCCACCAGCTACTCGCTAGCTTCTTGTGTGCTAAACTTTTAATTAAATTAATTTTCTAATTTGTTAAACAATTCTCTGCCACACTTTCAATCATATTGTGTACACCTTTCTCCTGTGACTGCTGCTGCTGCGGCTGCTGCAGTACGTTCCCCAAAAAACCTATCAATAATAAATTGTTTAATAATCTTGGCCCGTTCCGATCCGCCCCCAAAGCGTCCTAAAAGTGATTAACACCAAAACTTGACCAAACAATCTAAAAGTTTGCCGCTTTGCCCATGCAACACGATGCAGTTACAAAATACCCAAAACATCAATTTATTCTCATTAAAAGATATGAAGGTGGTTTTTCCTGTCGACATGAAAAACTTTCTGTGGAAAATCTGAACAAAAGGCATGCAATTTTACAAACTGTTGCTGCTGCTGCTGCTGCAGCTGCTGCAACTTGAGAGAGCCACTGCTTGGGTATTCATGCAACAAATAGACCACAAATCCCTCAGCGAAGAAACTTTTGTGCACCGAAGGGGCGTGGGGCTGGGGGTGGTCCACCACAGGCAGGCAAGTGCGGCCAAAGGTAATAAAGTTTAAATGAATTTTCATTATACGCAATTTTTCTAGGGCCTTTTTGTGGCCCCTACAAGATGCCCCCTGCCTGCCCCCCTAATGAAATATGCATCTCAATATTCAATTACGGTCTTGCAAACAAACCTCACTGCCAAGAGGGTGGCTCAAGAAGTTTGTTATCCAGCAAAAAGTCGAGCGAAAGTTTACAGCAATTTTGAGAAAATGTAAAAAACAAATACAACCGAAATGCATCTTTACGTAGCCGTAGTTTTAGGGGGACTTACACACTATTTTTACTTGGATTTATCTCTCTTGGTTGCTACCAATTCTGGGCCCAGAACTCTGTGAGCACTTCTCTCGGTGGCCAGTGAGAGAAGAACCTGCGTGGTAGAAGCAAGGCAAGCAAAGGAGCTGTGTGTGCAGCAAGCCTTCAACAGTAAAAAGAGCAGCGCGCAATTTGTGCGGCCTTTGTAATGCAAATTCAAGTGGGAGTCAAGTCGAAGCGCGCTGCAGTGGCGGCGGTGTGAGTGTTGGAGTGCTTCTTGCCACGCCCACGTTGGGGCACGATGTAGCATTTGGCACTTGCGCCCCCCCATCAGCGGCAGCAGCAAGGCAGAAGGAACAGCAATTGCATTGGCATTCATCAACAGCTTGGAAAACACGCTGCTGCCATGCAGCATGCTGCATATAAATGTGGCCCATCTCTGTCATGGCCTGCCACATATGGCTACGGCTATGGCTGCCACTCCATTCCACTACTATGCACTATGCTGCTGCTGCTGCTGCCAGTGTAGGCAAATCAAATCACTGCCGTCGCCCTCGCACTGCTCATCATCAGCATCAGCATCATCTGCAAACATCATCAGCATCAGCATCAGAAGGAGCATCGCACAGCTAAGACTTGAGCCACTCAACTACATTAGCCCCCACTTTTCCCCCTGAATGGTGGTGAGGGCGGGGAGGGGGCCGTGTCAAGTGCAACATCTAATAAATCATTTTTTGTCGGCAGTTTGTTTGCTTTTTTTACGTGTTGCAGACAGTCCCCGCCGCCTCCACCACCGCTTTCGGTGGTGGCCGGGTCCCCGGAACCACACCAAATTGGTCTCATTAATGGACCGCCGCTGTTTTCACCCAAACTATTTCAATATTTCGATATGTATGTATTTTCATTTTCGGTGTTAGGGTAGGGGGAGTGAGAGGGGGCTAATCTTTTACGCTTTCTGTCCGCTAAACGCCAAACGCAAACGCATTATGGTCTCCAAACTTGTGCCCTGTGCCGCTCATTAATCAATTTTCAAAGCGATATCCATCACAATTTATAAGCAGTTCGATTTATGTTAAACATCATCAAAAGTCACACACCACAGCAAACAATTTAACATTTTAACATTTTGGCATGCGTCGTCAGAGTCGGAGTCTCAGAGTCGCTTTCGATTTACATAAAATTGTATTTTAAATTATAGTTAGATTGATGGCGGGTTTCAGAAGCGCCCCAAGTCCAGTTTGGCGCCCATTATGCCCCGGGTGAAAAGTGGGTTTCTATTTATGTATATTTTTGTATTCATTTTTGGGTAGGGGTCGATTTAAGTTGGTGCAAAGTATGTATCAGTTTTGTGTGAATTCTGTTGCAGGGCATCGCAATTGTCTTATCTCTTGATCTCTGTATATTATGTATGTAGGCAGGTACAGCCCACTCTCGCAATTCCTTCATTCCCCTGATCGTTCTGCATACTTTACTATGCGCTCCTACTATCGCTCTCTCAGCGACAACAATAACTGCAATGCGACACATTGAGACTACCTGGGACTGCTCTCACTCTCTCGGCACAGAAGAAACTTTTGGGTGAATCATACATCAACTAACGGTATCCTCACTTTACTGTGTCTGCGTAGTTTCTGTGTTTTTAGTTTGCTTTTCTTATTGCAATTTTTGTATTAAATTCCCCAATTAAGCAGCTGTGTTCTCCTCCTTCTACATATTTATGTATGTTCATTCCCTTAATTCACGCATTCATTGATCTCCCGCCACTTTGCTATTAAATGTTTCCATTTTTAACAATTTAATGCTATCTTTGAAACAAAAGTCTCTCTTTCTCCGCTCCACTATCCTATTTTCCCACATTACTATAATAGTATTTGAACCCTAAGAGAACCCATCGCCCCATCCAACTTGGAACTCGCCTTAATGCTAATGTGGCGTCGCTTCGTCTAAGCATTTCCTTCGCCCTTCCCTTGAGAGGGCAAAGGTGCAACCTTTGACATTTTCCACTTAAAAGTGAATGCCGTCCTGTGGTGGTGTTAGGTATATGGATGTTGTTCAGTGCAGAGCTAATGCTTGAAGGTGCTTCATAGATATAAAACTGAAAGCCGCAACACTACGGACCATTCCACATTGACAATAAAAAATCTCTATTTAAAACATCTCACGGCACAGGCAATAAAACACCAAAAAAAAGTGTCGGGTTCTACCCAAAAAAAAAACCGCAACATGTTTGGAGCATTTACACGTGCGGCGGACGGCCAGAGGCGATGGCCCGACAGGAAGTACTATGTGTGGCGGAATCGAGTCCAATGGAATCGTGTGTTGCTGGCTACGTTGTTGCAACCGCTGCAGCCATTTCAGTTTGAAACTGTCTCAAATATAAAGGAAATCAATTACTTTCGCTTCGCACGCTGCCACTGCCACTGCCACTAGCATGGACTGGAATGGACAGTCAGTCCGGACTTGGGACTCCGGACTCGGGACTACGTACAGTCGACATGCACTCACACTTCCGCCTGGCGGTGGCGTTTAGGTTGGGGCATGGCATGGGGTTACCATGACTCTGGGCTCCGCTTTGAGTTTCCGCACAGCTCTCGTACCCAGAGTCACGTGCGCCAAAGAACGCGCTACAAATTTGTTACAACAAATGCGTGGGTGCAATTCGAAATGTGCTACTTGAATGGTATCGGCGAGAGAGAGGGCTGCTCGATAGATTCAATGAAAAGAGACAAGAAGGTCCCTTGTCCCTTCCCGGTAATGTGTTCGATCTGCCCTCGCATTGAACTTTGAACACGAAATGGACCTCTGGGTGGCAGTGGGACATGTGGGCCGGCCCGACTAGTCTGTGCTGTGCGGCTTCTCAATGGCACTTTGAATATTGTTACGCTCCATTTGGGTTCGTTGACTTTGGCCCCGGGGCGTGCCGTGCCATAGCGTGGCTTGGCTTGGCTTGGCTGTCCGTTCCATGGCCAAACCGAACCGAACCGATCCCATCCGATCCGATCCATCGACGGACACTTTGAAGTGCAGTTTATTTTATCAAAGTTATTTTCGTTTGCGCTTTCGCGTTGCCTCCGGCCCAGGGTCGATAAGATGCGTTAAGTAATTATAAATGTTTAGCGGCCAAATGCGAATGCGAATGGCAATGGGAATGGGGGAAAACGCAACGTTCTTTCCTATCTGGCATCTTAATGCAAATATTTGACGCGCATACGTGCTGGGCCCTCCACCGACATGCAGTCCGCCTCCCGCCCCAAAAAACTTATGCGAGAAGAAGCCGTTTGTTCCGACTTTGACTCTGACTTTGACTCTGGCATCGGGTTATCTAATCAACGAAGCAACAGCAGCAGCAGCAGCAGCGGAAGACTTTCTGTGCTGCCAACTTGCCACGCAATCCACTTGCCACTTGCCACTGCCGCAACAGTCAACTGTCGGTGGCACATTAAGCACAGGCAAAGGTGTCGGTGGCAAGAACCCAAACGCCGTCATCACCAGCAGCAGCAACAGAAAATGCCGCCTCAAGGGAACCAACACAAGAGATGGGGAAACCCACGAAGGAGAGATGGAGATGGAGTTGGAGACGACGCCGAAGCCGTCAACGACGACCATTATCAACGAGGCGCAACTAAAATATTTTAATTAACGCAATATTTGCACAAAATAACCAACATTACAAGTTCAAGGCGCTAGATAAGAGAATGTATCCTACAAAGTACTGGGCGGGGAGGGACAGGCAGCAGGGCAAGGGTTGCCTCCGCGCGGATGGGGAGGGTATGCGCCAACCAGCCCCCCAAGTCCATTGACATAACCCAGCAGGCATATGGGAAAGTTTCATCAAAAAAAAAAAGAACAGCTCGTAATATAAGTTTTTTTTTTATACGTTTCGGAAATCTGTTTTTGTTTTTAACTGGTTTATCCCTTAAATAATCAATTAGAAAGGGGTTCAATTTGAAGTTTTGTCTCTGCTCCAACGATATTGAAGTATTTTTTCATAGAATTTAGAAGGATAATGTGTGGTTCTTGCCCGAACGCCATAGAATTTTTTTTATTTTATTTAGTATTTAATTTTTTTATTTAATTTTTATTTAATTTTTATTTAATTTTTATTTTTTTTGTATTTTTTGCTATTGTTTCCTTTGTTCAGAAATAACATACTTACATTGTAGCCTTGCTGCTGCAACAAAGAGTTCTTGCAACCCAAATTGCTTGATGGGTTGTGTGTCGCTTAAGTGTTTCCCTGTATGTGTGTGTGTGTGTGTGTGACACATGCAGCACTGAAACGTCGCTTGCTGCACTTGACTTGCCACAACACGCAATGGGGCCAGAGAAGAGCAGAACGGGCGCAGACCCATGCCCAGACCCCAGACCTACCTCCAGAAAGTAGTAGCCACTGCCGCTGAAGCTGGCCAGGCCACGCAGGCGTATACCACTCAACGCCTCTTGCAACAGTGCGTATCTGTGTGTGTGTGTGTGTGTGTGTGCTGGTGCACATCTAAGATAGACATGCAGATATCATTGTGGCAAGTACTTGCTGGACACTAGCGGAGTACATAAGTACGTCGTCCACAGCCGCAGTCGCAGTCGGCAGTCGGCAGTCTCAGTCCCCGGCGAGGCGACTATCGCATTGCAATCAGCGCATGCGTTTACAACGTCCGATCAACAACTGGCTGGCCATCGTCCCTTTCACAGTAGCCATTGGACATTGGGAGTAGCGTTTGCCCGGTCCGGTCTGGTTCGGTCTCGGCCACAAACTGGGGTCGCAGTTGCTGCTGCTGTGGCTGGCTCTGGCTCTGGTTCTGGGACTTGGGGACTCCGTTCGTTCGCTCGCTCGCACGCTTATCGCATTTTAGTAGTGCAGCGATTTATCAAAGTTAACATAGACTTTTAGCTTGCGCACCGCTCAACGGGGCGAGATACTGCGAGTAGTCCCAGAACGGGAACCGGGAACCGGGAACGGGAATGAGAATGGGAATGAGAACGTGGAACGTGGAACGAGGCAATCTTCTCAATGTCCATTTGCCAGCATGCTCGCCTCGAGGGCCATGCCACTGCCACTTGGCGCTTTTGGCGGCGTCTCTGCAACCTCAACGCACTGCGTTATAAATCATTTTTATTTGTTTGCTTTTTTAAACAGCACAAAGGGAAGGAAAAGCAGGCAAGGCAGGCAGCCAGCCAGCCAGCCAGCCAGGCAGATGCATGCCCCACTGTGGCTATCTATCTCGCTCACTCTCTGTGTCTGTGTGTCGCTCTCTAATGTTTTTGGTAGACTCGAGATTGAGATTCTCATGCGTGGTTATCGCTGCGCAAAATCTAAGCCAACAAATGCACCATTAATGATGCATTTAAAGCCCCGGCTAGTTAGGCTAATGCACATGCACATTTTTGTGTACCACAGAATATACTCATCTACGTACTCGTCCTCGTATCCGTATGTATGGCGACCTTGCAAAAGATTCAGATACTTAGATATGCGGAAACGTGTTGCTGCGGAATTCGTGCGATAAACATCTCAGGAAGCTCTCTGTGTTGAGATTTTTCTAAAAAGAAAAACCTCCAAAAATAAGTTTCAGTTTTTGGTTTTCTCTAAATTTTTGGGGCGAAGTTTCCTGCCCAACTGCTGAGACGATTCCAACAAGTTGGCGCTGCTGCTGCTCTCTGCTTGACCTTGGCCTGAGTTTTGCGAGTTGCAACTTATTGGGCGGGGCGGGGGGCAGCCTGCCACAAATCAGAGGGAAAACAAAGAATAAAGAAACGCAGACGCAGACATAAAACTTTTCCCACTGCACACGCACAAAGGCCAAACACCCAAAGCCCAAAGCCCAAAGCCAGAAAGCTGAAAGCCCAAACGTCGTAGTTCGTAGTACAACTTAATTACAGTGTCTGCCAAGAGTGCGCTGACGCTGACGCTCGACTGAGCCAAAAGCGAATGCTGGTAGATTGTAGGGGAGTTGGTGGTAAAAGGGGGGCTGCTGGGATGTCTGGACCTGGAGCTGCTGCTGCTGCTGCTGCTGGGTGCCGAAAATATCACTTAATTAACATTTTCGCCAGCGACCCCTGCCCCACCCCCCTTCAGTCCTGTCCGGTTGGAAGCCACGTCTCCGTCGCACGGTGGCGGCGTAATTAACGCGTCCACTTAATGCAAACGCCATTGAATAAACGAGTAATTGGACGACATGTTCCTGTTCCTCCGATGTGGCCAAAAAGGCGAAAGAGGAGCACAAAGCGCAACGGAATGGCGCGGCATGGCGTGGTGGTGGCGTGGTGGTGGCGTGGTGCGGCAGCTCTGCCTGTGGGGCAGAGACCGTGAACGGCCGTGCCAGGCTGCCGGGCTATGCAAATCATTTGGGTGCCTCATGGCTACTGCCTACTGCTTTGTGGCGGCTGGTCGCTTGCTGGGTGGCCGTGCGACAAAAATTAAAACCAAACAGCGATTTCCAATCAAAGCAACAACTTGGGAGGAGCCTTCGAGCGTGTAGAGAGAGGGAGAGAGAGAGACCTTGGGTCCCTGGATCTGGACTGGACTGGACTTTGGTGCCTTCGCTGGCTGCCCGGGCTCCGAATCGCAATTCGCGCCCCGTAATTATGCGACAAATGCGTGAGGCAAGTCGTCGCGGAATGGTGCATGGGGCGGGGGTTTGGGTTCAGCTGTAGATTTTATAACGTAATTTAATTAATTTATGCACTCGCATTATTCAATGAAGCGCGCCACCTGCATGCGTAATTATTGCAGGCGCTGGTCAGGATCGCCCATCGCCGCCGCTTGGCTATCGCTACACTCCGATCCTCCTCCTGGACCTGGCCCTGGCGTCGCTCTGACTGCCATTCGGGGGCGCCTCTTTGCATGCCTGAATGATGGGCCAAAAACGTTGACAGCACTTTACAGTGGATATTGCTTATGTGCAACCGAGATTGGATTGGGCATAGGTAATAATATTTATACGGCCCATAATACTTTTTACTGCCTCGAGAGACACAGAGAGAGCGATATGCGGAAGGTCTTTTATGATGGGGTGGGTCGATAAGGTGTTGTACGATAATGGCTCAGAGAGGCCCGAGAAATATTGTTTTAATGGAATCTCTTTATGGCTATCATCTCTACACTAAAAAAACCTTTTAGGGAATGTACTCCAAAAAACTATAAGAGAGTCGCGTGAGACACTAGAAATTCCAAGAGGGTCTCCAAGGCAGTGTGTATGCCAATCTTCAAGGAGTAAAAAAGATACAAAATTAATGGCAAATCTGCCAACAGCTTTTACAGCGCCAAAGTTTGTCGATCCATGGCAGCAATGTGTCCACTGTTGAGCGCCAAAGCATCTGATATTTATAGCTAAATCAAAACAATGGACAGAGATCACACAATTCCACTCCATTGTACTACTGCCTCTCGACCGAGGGTTGGGCAAAGGGGTGTACTGTGGTGTGGTGTGTGGGGCTGAGGCATATGAGGAACAGACAGACACCCATGGGGCGTGTCGTCTGGCCGGACATGTGCGCACAATTAGACATGCCTGGCACTCACTACTACCCGGCTGTGTGTGTAAGCCTAAGTATCTGTAAGATACGCGCCGGCCGGCCCGACATATCCAATGGATACAATACACGAAATCATAATCCGCCACAATCCGTTTGTACAATTGAACGCACTGTCGTTGCTGGAGGGGAAGGCAGTTGCTGTTGCTGTGGCCCCCAAGTTGGGCATCGGCCGCTGAAGTTGATTGAATGACTTATAGATGTGTATGTGTGTGTGTGTGTGTGTGTGTGCGCGCGTATCTGTGTCTTTGACAGCTGGACAGTTGAATAGTGGCTGTTGCTGTTCTGTGCTTTTGTTTTTGTAAAGTATCTGCAGTTGACGCTGCTGTTGTTGCTGTTGCTGCTGCTGTTGCTGTTGTTGCTGCCGTTGCCATTGTCGCGTGTGACATGACACAAAGTGGACAGCTTTGATTACTGTTGAAATCGAAAGGGAAATTGTCGAGGCCCAGTTCCAGTCGCCAGTGTACGTCTCCGTGTCTATGTCTGTGGGTCAAACGGTCAGCCGCCTGCAGCTCTGCCTTGGGTTTACAAAGCCAGGCCCAATAAATTGGATATGGTTGACGATTCCACAGCGTTTTGTTTTAGGAGATTTTCTTGTTGCACTCTGATGGGGTAAAAATTTAAATCCATAGAAAAGACAATCAAAGGAATGCGCACACAGAGCCCACACCCACAACCAAAATATAAATACAAAATGCAGTCATTTCCATGGTCGTCTTATTAAGCCCCCTTTAGCAATAATGAATGGCATAACAGTGCCATTTAATCACAATATCTTCCTGGCATGACAGGGCAGAGGATGGGAGAGAGAGAGAGCATCATTATATTTCTAATGTTTCCTGCTTCCCCCCGTTTTATCTCGAACAAGTTCGGGCCCACTCTGCCAGCTTTGCCAGCTCTTTGCCTTTAATTCAGGCCTTGATTTATGATCATTACCATTCGCAGTCACTCTGGAATGGTGGTTGTCCTCTTGCCGCCAAGAACTTGCTCCAAGGCATCTATTTAGATGTGCAGTTCGGCATCCATTACTCATAAGCCAACGAAAATCAATTAGTGCAACCCACCCAGGACCCCAGGAACAAGTCCCAAAGACACAGACACAGACAGAGTCAGAGTCAGCGTCATCTTTGGCTAGAAGTTCGATGCAGCAGAACAAAGTCATCGCAGCAGTCAGCGGGGTTGATGAATTGGTTTTAAATCAAAGATAATGCAATAACAAACGTCATAGTCAGAGTCATAGATACTCGGTTAAAGTCGAGTGAGTCGCGTGTGTGTGTGTGTGTTTGCGTGTGTTGGAAAAGTTATAAATTCAAATCACACAACCACGCAAATGTGGAATTCATTCAGCGAGGTGGAGTTTGGATGCGGAGCCGCATGTGGGTTGGGTTAGCCATGGACCCGACACGAGCTGGAGCTGTAGCTGGTGCCTGGTGCCTGGTGCCTGCTCGTTGTTATCTGCATGGGCAACATGTTGCTAGTTGCTGGTTGTTGCAGTTGTTGCTGCTGCTGCTGCTGCTGTTGCTGTTGCACATGTTCCTTACCGAAACTACACGAAACAAAAATATCAATTATGAAGCGAAAGTCGCCAGACAACAATGATGATGACGATGATGATGATGTCGTTGTGGATGAGGATGAGGATGGGACTGAGACTGGGACTGAGAATGGAAACTGGGTACTGGATACTAGTCTCGTATCATATTAGTCGGACAAGGCAGTGCCGGTAGTCTCTCTGAGCTAGCTGTTTGCTCTGTGTGGCTCTGTTGCTGCTGCTGCTGGCGGATACACATGTTGCTACCGTGTTTGTTGTCGCTGCAACGTTGCTAGCAGCAGGCAGTACGAGTATGACATTTGTTTTAGGCGCTTATCGCGATGTTACAGGTCTGGGCTCGGCCTCGCCCCAAGAAGAGAATTTCTATTCCTGCACTGCACTGCTCTCTGTCTCTGTCTGTGCCTCTGCCTCTGTCTCTGCCTTTGCCACTGATTATGCGCTAAATTCCGATTGCAGCTCATTTATTATGTGGCAGGAGCGGCTGTGGCATGGCATGGCATGGCATGGCATTGCCTCTCCTTGAAGGCAAATAATTTGTTGGCTTAGGCCATGTAATTGATGCATCGGGGCTATGACATAGTTTGCGATAATGCGATGCGGCTTCCACATCTAATAACAGCTCTCTCTGTCTCTCTATACAGCCCCGCTAGTGCTCATCCGCCACATCTGATGATGTTGCATGCAATTGTTATTGCGGCCTTGGGCTTTAGGGCCACAAACAGAACACACAAACAGAAATAGAAACAGTGGCTTTAAGTCCACTTGTGACAACTTGATAACTGTGCTGTGAGGCCCACCAGACAAACTAAATCGAATGTGTGGCATTCCAAAATGTCAATTTACAATGCGGTTTTCCTCCACAGGACATGCAATAACTGTGAGGCATCTATAAATAGTTTGATATGTTATTTGCGACTTGATGAATGTTGCAAGAACCGCAAAATGTGACCTGTAGCGGAAAATTGTTGGTTTAACTGACATCAAAAGTTGTAGAAATTGGAGCTGCAATTTCGATTTCTATTTCGATTAAGCCAGCTTATAGCTGATTTTCAATAATGTATTCATAATTTTAAATCCAAGTGTAAACATTCGATTCTGAGTGCTTTTTTCTCTGGGTGTATTATCTCTATGCGTAAGCCGATTTCCAACTTACCAAAGAACTATCTGAAATTTGATTTTTAACTTTATTCTTTATTCTTATTTGTGGAAGCCTCTCAAGTGTGTGTGTGTGTGTGTCACATTTTTTTATTTCTATTTATCGTAAGAATAAATTTTATATTTTTTCACAAAATTTACGATCTTAAGGAGTTTAAGGAGTTTGAGGAGCGCTTAGAAGTCGTGGTATTAATATTAGTCGTTCTCCACCTATGAAACCCCCCCCAATAATTGTAATTGCATCTGCTTGATGATGATACTTTTTATGGCATTTTTCTATAAATTAAATGTGAGTTTTATGTCCGCACTTGGAGTGTAGTCCATTCGATGGGCGATGGACTGTGGCCGTTGCATGACAGCAACCTTTGTGGCATCGTAAAAATCAAAACAGACAAATCTTTATCAGCAAATGCATGCCAGCTCTCCGTCTCTCCTCTCTCCTCTCTCTCTCTCTCTCTCTCTCTCTGATATGAGGGCCCTTTGACTTTTATTAAAAAAAAAAAACCAAAAGAAATAAATAAATAAATGTTTCTTTAGACTGCAGGTAAAAGGATGAAGCGCAGCGGAAAGTTGGATGGTGGGGGGGATGCATGCCCAGCTACTGTTATCTAGTTTTGATTTGATTTTCCCCTTTACCCCTTGACCCTTCCGTCGCCTCAAAAAGCTCTGAGAATTTTTAATATGCATAAATAACTCGTAAATATGCAACATTTGCCAGAGAGTCTGGGGCCGTGTTGGTTTTGAGTTCTTAGCTGCTTTGAATGTGGCATTAGGTAATATGAATAGCCGGGAATCGTCTCAGACGAGAAGCAGGCTGCAGGCAGAAGAACTCGGCAATGGGATGCCAAAGAAAATTTCATTCAAATTTGTCCAAGGCACATACACACACACACATATATATCTCAGGGCATTTTCAATTTATTTAATTCGTTTGAATGTCAACGGAGGAGATGCGATGAACAGATAAGGCAACATCTCACAATCTATTGAATGTTTTGTGGGTAAGGGGTTGTGTAGGGGGGCTCTCTCTCGTAATATATTCTAATTTTTTAATTAATTGCTAATGGTTAGGCACACCGACAGACAACGGACGGCACGGAGCCTCCTCAATCGCTGCTAATGGCCGTCTCGCTGTCTCCTGTCCCTTAACGGTTCGCATCAGATCGGCTTATCGAAACAAATTTCTGGTCGTCATCGGCTGCTCCAGGTCTTGCTCTGGTTCTTCTTCTTCTTCTTTGAGGCGAGCTCTTTAATTAGGTCTGCATTCGAGTTTTATGGCCAGTCCGCTGCTCAAAAGCCTCGCCAGATCGCAACCAGGAAATCAGCTGCCGGTTTCCATAAGCCATAAAGCATAACCATTCAATTTGTTCGGCCAATGAAATTTTGGCAATACACTGAAAAGTGTTCTCTTCTCTGCCACATGTCCATGTGGCTGTGGCTGTGGCTGGCTGGGGGTTTATCTACCTCAACAGATCGGAAATGTTTTAGTTTTGTGGCCAAGGAGTGGGGACTGGGTCGCGGGTCGGCGGGGCTTTTGGGGATCTGCCCTCCTTTGCACTTTCTTTTCCGACGGCGGCGGCGGCGGCGACTGCGGCGGTTATGAGCCGAGCCCACAGAGGAGAACATCATGTAAATCGCCCAGATATCGAACTTGTTAACAAGTACTTAAGGGCTCTTTATAATTATGTACGGGCCCCCCTTGCCCATTCCCTTGCCTCTTTTGCCTCCAGTGTGCCAAAAGGTGTATGCCATAATGAGATTGTGATTTCTTTTTCGTGTGGCACGGCTACCAGCAAATTATGTGGCATGCAAAGAATTTCGCGGCCATTCCCATTCCACTCTTTTGGGTGTTGTTGTTGTTGTTGTTGTTGTTGCTGTTGCTGTTGCTGTTGTGCCTTATGGCTCTGTAATTTTGTTAAATCAGAAGGAGAGCCCGGTAGAGAACTGTTGCATATCGGTAGCTGTCATCATTAAGTTGTTGTTATTCGATCGCATTGAGGTCAGAATTCGGAGCTGAATTCGGTGCTAAATCCAAAGCCCCCCTCTCAATATGCACCCATATTGTATGCTCTGGATCAGCTGGATCAGATTGATGGGAATCGATGGAATGTCGTCGGTGCCAGAAACGGTTTGCCAGAAAAGAGCCTCGGAATGGATGGATGGATGGATGGACCTTTTGTGAAGTGTACTCCTGGACAATAACCTTTCTCTCATTGTCATTTCTCTCTCAGGCACTGTCTCCACTTACCCCCATCATACGCTTTGGCGATAACCTCTAACCTTTCAGAATTCATCGCTTAAAATGTTGAATGTGTCGCCAAAAGATAAATCTGCGTTGATATTTGCTTAGATTTCCTTCGTTACTTTCTGGGTTAGAGGTCAACACACACAAACTCACACTCATACACACATGCCACATGTGGCACATGGCATTGACATACACTACGCATTTAGAAAGCCAAAAGGTTTGAGAGAGCGAGCGATACTCCTGCCCAGAGCCAACGAGCCTCCTCTGCACCAAGCCCACCTTTTCATAATTCCAATGGCTAAAAACTGCAACGAGCGTCCCATCCCAGAAAACCCAATAAGATCCACAGCCAGCCAGCCAGCCAGCCAGCGAGCACTGTGGAAGCGAGTCTTTGGGTAGACTCTGCCGCCTCTCAATTAATGACGATCATTGTCAAGGCTTCGGCGTAGCTAAATAGAGGCAGGCTGTGGCTGGCATGGCATGGGATGGGATGTCGCTTGTGCGTAGGAGGAGTCGTCGACATCGTCATCATTGTTGCTCTCTTGCTGCACCGTTAGTGTGCAATGCCATACACTGAGCGAAACCAAAACAAAATCTGCAACTTTATTGGAATCGAAACACACAAAAGAAGAACTGCAGATTGCCATGCAATGTTTTTATTTTCGCTCTGTGTATGGAGTATATATATGGCGCATATTTAGGCATGTTGCAACATGCCATTTACAAGTGCGCCACGTTCGGGCGACTGGCTTTAGTATCTCCCCAGAGTTCTGTGAGTTCTGTTCTGGCTTGGGCACCGAGCGCCTTCGGCGTGGCCGATTATGTTGTCGCTTACGGAGGGTGCGTCAATTTATGAGTTCATTGTGCGTTCCGTTCGCCTGCTCACAGGAAATAATGTGGCTGCAGCCAATGATTTTTCTTCGATGCTTTAATAATGGCCTGTAATCATATGATACAAAAAAGAGACGAAACCAACGCCATATATTGCCTTTAATGTGTGGAGGTGGCTCAAAAGATACTTTTACACCCCTCACTCTATGTATACCCCCTCCCCTCATGTGTTTCAATGGCTTCAGGATAGTTTTATTGCAGTATCAGATTCGCAGTGGCACTTGTTGATGCTAGAAGCCTGCTCTTGAGAGGGTGCCAGGGTGTTGTTTCCCCAAAAAAAAAAAAACCAAAAAACAAACCGAACCAAAAAACTTTTAAAGCCACACCCCACGTGGAAAAACTTTGAGAGCTTCTGCTTCAGCTTTAGTTTCACTTCGAGGGGGTTTATCTGCAGCTCAAGATGGCGGGCAGGGCAGGGCAGGATACTTGGAGAGTTCTATCAGCTTAGGGTGCAGCTTCAGTTTTTCGTGCAACTTTGGTGTTAGGATTGGGGGGCATGGTCGTTGAGTCTATTAAACATTTTGATAATTTCATTTGCTGCTGCTTCTGCTGCTGTGGCAGCTCCCACTATTTGAGTTTATGTGTGCCCCCAGGAGGGGAGGAGAAACAGCTGATCCAGCTTCAGCTTCACAGCCCCCCGATGGGTGGGTTTTTAGGGATGTTTGACTTGCGACTCTTGCGGTGTTATGATTTTTTTCAAGTTTTCGCTGCCAGCATCGGGCAGAGAGCATAGCCAACTTTCCATTGTGGCTAAAAGGTAAATGGGTTCCTTTACCAGCTTTATTTTTTTTTTTGTATTTTCTGTGGCAAGCAGCAGAGGGCAAATGCCACATTGTTGCCGAGCGGCGAGAACTTGACAAAACATTTCAACAACGGTGCAGAAGGAGGAGGAGCAGCAGCAAGCGAGAGAGAGAGCAGGCAGTCAGGCAGGCAGTCAGACAGCCCGCATGCCGATGCAACTTGATGTTGAATGTTGGATGTTGCCGTTGATGTTGGCAAGTTTTAGGCGCAGACAACGCCTCAAACTAAACAACAGGAACAGCGTGGAGGAGCTGAACCGAACCACCACAATCACCACCACCACAACCACCACAATGCGGTGCCGCCATGCCATGCCGAACCGAACCGAACCGAAGACTGTGGTGGTGCTGCTGCAACGATTAATGATGCAAATATTTTTTGAAAGCGCGAAAAATTGTGCATAAATTTACCATGACCATGGACAACAGCAAACAACAACAACAACATTTCGCTTGTTTACGAGCTGCACTTTGTTGTGGATGGGATACCCTCACCGTGGTGGGGGCATAGATGTCATTCGATTGGCCTCAACGAGCAGAAAAAATTCAAGAATAAAGATTAAAACTATCTCGTTATCAAGGGAGCCAAGATCGGATCAGTAAAACAGATCAGCTATCAGATCGGGATTTACGCGCACTGATTTTAGGCTGTTATTTAGCACTGTAAGAATGGTAAATTCAAGGGCATCCATGGAACCGGGTGGGATGCCAGTGAGACGCGACACACCCGCTGCTCGTGTTCTGGCGGCTGTTCTCGAGTTGTTTTCTTGCCCATATGCCGGCGCGATGACACTTAACAAATGATCGCATAAGTGCACACAAAACGCACATTGCGCGGACAGGAAAGAAAAGGAAGGGAAAGGCAAGGAAAGGCAAGGCAAGGAAAGGCAAGGAAAGGAAGGGAAAGGCATGGCAAGGAAACACCGAGGAGGTGGAGGCCATTGATTGGGTTGTTCCTGTCCTGCCGCGGTGGTGGCGGATAGGATGAGGCAGTGTACGGCCTTTTGTGTGGGCAAAAAAATTCTCAAGTGCTATCACTGCTCAACCGGCATTTTTTTGTATCACAACAAATCGTGCCGCCGCTTGTTTTTGGGTGGGGTGGAGACTGGGTGGGTGAGGGGGCAGGCATGATCCAGCAGAGTCCCGGGGACTCGAGTGTGATGTGAAATGTTTACAAAATAAATGCGGCACTTGAATTAGGCAACATTTGTTGTCTGCTGTGGCTGTTGCTGTGGCCGTTGCCTGAACCTTATTAAACCCAATCTGTTTAATCAAATTAGTAGAAATCAGCACTAGAAGAGGATGTGGGATACCGCGGGAATAGTGGAGTACGAGAGAGAGGGGCAGAGAAAGCTGCGGCACTGAGGATGAGGATGACGATGAGGATGAGGATGAGGTGTGGACCCTCACGAACAGTCAGTGTCAGTGCGTTGGCGTTGCAGTTGCGGCTGTGTTGCTGTGGCTGTTGCTGTGGCGATGACGACCCAGGTTGGCAATGGCATTTGGTGCCGCTACACCCACTTTTTATTTTGGCACTGGATGGGTATATACATATATATATATATATATGTATGTATGTAGAGGGAACAACCTCCGGGGTGCCTGCGCTTGACTCTTGAGGCCTGCCTGCCTTCCTTCGTTCTTCGTTTTGCCTTTTGTTGCAAGTCTTAGTCTTAGTCTCTGTGTGTTGCACATTAAGCCGTGCATTTAGTCCCCGAGAGACTGTGGCCTGCCATTTGAACTTATTGCCACAGTTTTGCTGTGGCTGTTGCGCTGTCATAAAACCGAAATAAAAACCAATCCGATGAGGGGGAACAAAAACAAAACTCTGTAGGTTGTTGGCACTGAACTCCGTGCTTGGGTTTTGGGCTCTGGGGCTCTGGGCTCTGGCTCTGGCATATGGGTGCCCACAGGGCCATGGGTGTGGCTGAAAGGGGGCTGGATCTAATGGCCAACACTGATCTAACCTAGC
Source organism: Drosophila obscura (assembly GCF_018151105.1). NCBI lineage: Eukaryota > Metazoa > Arthropoda > Insecta > Diptera > Drosophilidae > Drosophila > Drosophila obscura. The sequence goes on along the minus strand of NW_024542774.1, from coordinate 5,546,895 downwards.
TGTTAGCCAGCATTTATCTCGTTTATAGCTGATTTTCCAACACTGATTCATGTCCTTACCCTGCACTATTTTGATTTACTGCCTGCCCGCACTAAATACATAAATTTTCATCAACATTTTACCTCGAATATACGCAATATTTAGTGTTGGGATATCTGTGGAACTCGTTGTTGAAATTTGCCAATTTATATCGCCATAAATCCCCTTGCAACCTGGCAACCTCCACACCAGTGTCCCATGTTTATGGCTTAAAACAAAAGCCACTAAAAGCCAAGACACTCGGTGCCATGTGTGCCCTTTGGCACTTTATTTTTCTCCAGCTGCATATTGCCACGTCGCTTGAGCAGCCCAACGCCAGCTAGCTGGCTGGCTGGCTGGATGATCCAGGGCCCAGAGATTTCTGTTATTTTTTTTTCGTTTTTTTTTGGGAGTGGGTGATGGCCTGGGACTTTGGCTGGCTGTGGAAAATCCTTTGGAGCGTAACTAATTAAAATATCAACATTTTAAGAGGCGTAGTGAATGTGTTAAATTGACTTTCCTCGTGGCGGGTTGGATATTTTGTCACCGCAGCGCGCGATTTCCTCAATGGCTTTTCCGTGAGTGGGGGCCTCGACCCCCACCACATTGCCTGGAGGTCATCGCTGCGGCATTTTGCAGAGTGTGGCATTCGTGAGAATCGTCTCCATTCATTGCTCCAACTAATTAAGTTGCAATTAAATGTTTTAATAGCTGAGTTCGGCCACCTTCCCCCTTCGACCAACATCATCTATGCAGCCTGGGCATACATACACTGGGAGTAAAACGGCTACAAAATGCGTGGCGTCCAAATGAGGAGCGCGCCTCATTAAAGCCCAGCACGGTCTGCGGTCTGAGGTCTGCGGGGCTATGGTTATTACCAAAAGACGTGCAAGGCTCACGCTGCAATTGCAAAAAACAAAACAAAAAGAAACAACAAAAGGGAAAATATATATATATAAAAAAAAATAGTTGAAAATCGAAAGTCAAGGCAGTTCCTGGATGCTCTTTTGTTTTAGTCTTTGCGTTAATGTTGAGTTTTCCTTGTGCCCAAAGCTCCTGCATATTCTGTATACCGCTGAGAAAAAGGGCGCCAAAAGAAGACCGACCTGCACAGGGTCGTCCTCCTCCCTTCTCTTCTTCTCTTTCCTCCTCTTTGCTTGGCCCCATGGCCGCCTGAGCTTTAGCTGTTGCTGTTGCCTGCTGCAGTTGTTGAAGGGCTGCGCGCATGCGCAGAACACATGCCGTGGGCATTGCTGGTGCTGGTGCTGCTGCTGCTGCGGCCCTTGCCACTGCCTGCAATAAACGTCAAAATGCGGCCCATTGCTGTCCATTTCATCAACGTGTGAAATAAATCACTCAAAGTGCTGCAGATCCATTAAGGGCAGCCGCAGCCAGAGAAACAGCAGCCAACCACCACCAGCCATCGCAATGGGCTAAAACCCAGCTGAGTCGCTGTCGTCGTCTTCGTTTTCATCGTTGTTGTTGTTGTTCCTGTTGTTGCTGTTGTTGCTGTTCTGTTTCTGTTGCTTTTGTGGTAAATACATTTTTAGCATTTTGTCTGCTGATACCTTTGGGTGTTGTACATGGCAGCGACGACGACGACGATGACTACTACTACTACTACGAGGATGATGATGATGATGAGGTCTGGGGTATGGCGGCTGCGCTCCAACAATAAAGACGCAAGCAGGCTGCATGCCACTGGCCACGCTTTTTTTTTTTTGTATATTTTCAACCCAAGCCCCACATCCCATTCTATACCCATCCTATACCAACCCATCGAGTCGGTCAGTCAATCCATTGCATGTTGTTCACCTTTTTGCAATTTCATTTCATGTTTTACCCTGGTGTCTGCCTCTGTCTCTGTTTCGTTTTCTTTTCCGTCATTTTTCCCTTCCATTTTTTTTTATGATTTTTGGCGTGCTACGCGATGGGGGCCTCATGCAAAAATCCAAATTATATTTCATTGCTTAAATTCAATTAGCGGCGAGCAAAGGCACCACCAGACCACTCGAAATGGGAATTACGAGTACGAGTCCCGTCCCGTCCCGGGCCCGTTCCAGCCCGGCATGCGCTTTCGTTTGTTCTCAACGCAGCTGTGAAGTCTGATTTGAAGTTGGCTCTGTAACTGGGTGAGATCTGAGCTCCTTCCGTCTGCCATTATGTTGTGGCAGGGGGGGTAATCAAAACAAGTAGCTGCCACCACGAAGAGTAGAGTTGAGAAGTGGTGGGGAGAGAAGCGGAGCAGATCGGAGCGTAGGTAAACAGAAAGTTGATTGAAAGTTACGGCAAGTGCAGCTGAACAATGAAAACGGAAAAGGATTCCGGCAGCGAGGAGTAAATCTCGAGAGGAGAGCTGAAACGTGAAAGGAATCTGTGCATAAAATTAGACAGGTGCAAAAAACAAACAAAAAAATAATGGGAATATTTAACATGCGATTTGGTTTTATGTAGTTAGAAGTGATTTTCATTTAGAAATTGCATCTTGCATAGAATCTTGAGTCAATTTATTGGTTTTGCTGCATATGAATAATTCAAAATGGTCGCAATAAGACAAGCAAACCTCAAGGTGATATCAATCAAAATGGGATAAATATTTGTGGCCAGGCAGGCGGCCCACCCAAACGCCCACTAGGCCCACTCATTAGGGAAAACTCCCTGCGGGGATTGTGCACTGGACATTGGTAAATGTCTTAAAATGCAACTAATTGCTTTAATTTGCAACACAGCCTTGCCACAAGGAGAGAGGGAAAGAGACAGAGAGAGATAGAGTGAGAGAGTGAGAGCACTTGTAATAATATGCAATCATTGAGGCATATAAATCTTATGGAAACTCTTTCTACTTAATTAGTTTTAATGTCGCACAAACAAAAGACGCATAAGTAACAATTAGGGGCATGCAATACATACAGACACACACACACACACTCGTACGCAACAATTTGCAGATGTGTTTGTATGTAGATGTCGGTATTTATGGGTTCAGATACATTTTGCAAGTGAGTATGGAGCATAAATCTTAATTACGCTTCGTCGAGCGTAAATCATCATCAGTCTCAGCCTCAGTCACTGCCTGAGTCTCTGCCTCAGGAGGCGCGCAGCGGTGCAGTTCTCCGGAAATACTCTGCAGCAGCGAACTTTGACAATTTGTTCGGCATTTTGCATTTTTTTTACGACCGCCCGCCATCGACTGTCAGACTCTCAGCCGCTTAGACATTTGGCGGAGGACACTTAACCCACATTGTGGGCGACTCTTTTGGCAGTTCATAAAGCAAAAGTCAGGTCAGGTCTTGCCCAAATCCAATTCAGAGAGAGAGACAGTGGGAGACCTTTGAGGCGAATCATTTCAAATGGTTTCAGGATTTGCTTTATGGCTCTGACAATTTGTGCAATCAAGTTCTTTTGGCGGCGATGGAAATTTTTTTTGTGTACAAGTTGTAAAGATTAAAAGTCCATTAGGCACACTGCTTGCCAGCAGTCAACAGGCCAAAGACTCACGTAGAACTTGTTTAGAATGAGTTACAAATACAGAGAGGGAGGAGGGAGGGATTCGGATTCGTAGAGATCTCTCTCTGAACTCATCCTCATGAACAGGCATCCATTTAAATGCGCGCAATGCAATCACTCAAATTGGCCAAAGCGCCAGAACGTGCAGATGGCAGCCGCACGAATGCGAATGCGAAATGCGAATGGGATTGGGGATTGGGAATGGCGACTCCAACAGAGAGTATACATGAAATATTTTAATCCATAAGATGCAGTTAAGTGCATCCATCAGCGTGTATTTAGAATTTAATAAATACGGAAGCGAGAACACGACTACTCCGCCGACCACAAGAGAGCAAGCGGTGAGCGGTGAGCGGAGAGCGGATAGGCGATACCTAGCAAATAGAGTTCGAGAGGTATTTTAATTTATTTAAATTTTTCGTTGCCTCTCAGCCTGCAATTTGGAGCCTGAACTTGCAGTCCAGTTGCTGGCTGGTGACTGGGACACGACTGGGCTGGCATGGGCTGGCCTGGTCTGGCCTGGCGAAGAAAAGTGAACATCCATTAGTTGTGCTAATGATGCGCAACCCACTTTGCCGCGTTCCGCCCCATGTAGAACGATGTAGAGGTAGCAGCAGCAGCAGCATCTCTGTTGAGAGTGTCCTGGGCCCAGAGCCGGATAGCTAGGAGTGTGGACTTATGTTTGCCACTTTGAAACGCATTTGCCTAGGTTGGTTAGTTAGCATTGCCACTCCTTCCGTCCACTCTCTCTCACTCTCTCAGCGGATGTGTGTAAGTGTGTAAGTGTGTGTGTTTCTTGACTGAGGCTAATGCAAAGCCAAAGTGGCCAAGAGGCCAACGGGAGATGCTGAAAGGGAGGCCAATAGTGGCAACAGCAGCAGCAGCTTAAGAGGATTTTCTTGGTGAAATAAGCAGAATATCAAATACAGTGTTGTCGGTGTTTTATTTAGAGATTTTTCCCAGAGCCAGTCCCTTGCCATCATCAGTGGATACCATTTGGTAGGATTTACAGATAAACCTAAGAAAACCAAGAAAATGGGAATTTAATTTGTGATCCATTGCAGGGGGGCTAAATGTAAATGGAGCATACCATTAGCTGATTCAAGTAGAACTCGTAGGGTATGTGGCCGCTAATGGGATCGATGGCCACCGGCCACATTTCATCCATTTCCTCTTGGGTGAACGGTTCACCCTCCTCCATCATCAGCTTGCCAAAGGTCTCCTTGGTGAGGTAGCCCTTGTTCTCGGGATCCAGCATCTTGAAGGCCTGCAGGATTTTCTCCGGCGGTGCAGGTTCCATTCTGCAAGTAAATGAAAGATCTCTGTCTGCATACATTTTACACCATCAATTGGCAGTGTCGCGTTTCCACTCACTTGCGTTCCATTAGCAGCTGCGAGACATGCGGCAGAAATTTGGTCAAATGCACCTCGCCGCTGGTCTCCTCCGACTCGGTGGCCGAGATGACCTCGTTCACCTCCTCCTCGGTGGGCACACAGCCCAGCAGCCGCAGAACGGTGCCCACCTCGCGCACATCAATGAACTTGTCCCCGTGATGGTCGAACACACAGAAGGCATCCGATATACGCTTCTCCAAATCGTTGTTCACTACGGAAACATTTAATTAATTTGAGGGTATCGAGGGAAATATGTTTCTCAGCCACTTGCAGTCCATATCCATGTTGTTGCAGGCTTGCTGTATCCCTTGCGACTGTTGAAAGTCGCTGGGTATAAATCAATATATATTCGTGTTGCCCGTGGCGATATGAATGGCATGAATGTTTGGCTACTATAAACAGAAGTTTTAGTTGGCTGCCAAACAACTGAAAGTGGAATTGTCTTGCACAAATTTTTGGGATTTAAGCACTTCAAATAAATGGAATGGAATCCTTCTTGGAGCCCTCTGTTCTAGCTGCTACAGCTACAGCTACATACATATATATGGTACACTACAGTAAAAAGCCATCATATACTGGTCATTAGACAGCTCGTGGAGGCACCTCATCATCCATATTGTTGCATTACCATTTTACAGATCTGTTCTAGCTATGGGAGCATGGAACACGGAAGTTGGCCAGCCTTTTGGCCAGCCTCGCCTTACTGGATGAGGCAACAAGTGGATTTTGGAGCTGTGCCCACTTTAATGGAAATTACTGCAAAGTTTGCCATTAATTTTCCTGCACATTTGTCTGGCCTAAGGATGAGGGGCTCTCTCTCTACCTCTCTTTCTCTCCACGCATTGGATTCGATTAAAAAATGGCAAAGCCAAGTACTACTACAAACAGCAAAAGCAAAAGCAACAGCAACAGCAAGAACTACTTCATTCACGCTAATGCGTGTCGTGTACAACACGCTTGCCACTTGAGCTGTTTGCTGTGTGCTGTGGTGCTGCATGCCTCGCATAGTCCTCACCTCACCTCACCTTACCTCTCCACTTCTCTTCACTGCACTCCACTCCTCTCACAGCAGTGTGTGCAGCTCTCAACGCCATCAGAGCCGCATCAAAGCCACGTACACACTTGCCTATCTGCCGCAATCTTTTGCTGGGTCTGAGTCCCTGAGTCTGGGCCCTGGACCATGGCCATGGCCATGGGCATGGGGCATGGGCCTGCACTGGGGCTACTGCCATAAACACTAAAAGTGTTCGTCATTTGCTGTTCCAGATCCAATTAACCATTTTGATGCATTTGCCTCCATTAACTTTTTCTCTCTCTCGGTCTCTCTCTCTCTCCTCCTTTCCCTCTACGACTTAGACCCTTTTTCTGAAAGCCTTGGCTATATGGGGAGGACGGGTGCGCAGTCTTTAGCAATTTCGCCGCTGACTTACAACGTGATCGGAAGTTTGTCTTGGGCCCATCGTCCAGCGTAGCCGCATCTTCATATCTGACGACGTGTCCGTGACTCTCACACATCCCTCGTTGTGTCCACACGTGTGTTTGTGTGTGTGTGTGTGTGTGTGTGTGTGTGTGCATCTATGTGGTGGTTGCCTTTGCAAAGTACTTTGTAAATGTTGGCATGATTTAAGTCGGCTCTTAGTCTCTTTATTCTGACATTTACTCCGGGTTTGTCTATTAGGCATGCGATTAAAATTTAAATTGAACTCAGGCTCAGCTTCAGACTCTGACAGCCTCAGACTCCGGATTGGGTTTCAGGCTGTGTCCGCTTCTGGAGTAATTTTTTATACACAACTAACCACGCCCCTTGGCAATTACAGACGCCCAGTTCCGGTTTTTCAGCGGCGAAAAAGGGGGGAGGAGAGCATTTTGTTCATCTGTCAATTTCGACACCTGCTCCAGCGCAGAGATGTGGCAAGGGTTTCGGTTTCCTGTGGGGCTGCGCCCCATCCATGGAGGTTCCTCATTTGCATGCAAGGCTGCTGGCATCTACAAGGCTTTTAATTACTTTCCCGACCGCATTTATCTCTGGAATTCGTATCTATATCTGTGCAATTCTAAAACCATTCGCGCGTAATCATGTTGTTTTTTTGGTTATTTTTTTTAAGCTCACATTCACGCATTCAAATCGATTGCGCTTTTACAGCTGCCAGTCGCCATACAATTTTCCATTAATAAATAATTATTATTATGATTTTAATGTTTTTTTTTTCTTTCTGCATTTAATATTCGATTGGAATTGCTTTACAATTGTTGCTGCGTGTGCGTGTGTCCGACGGGCAAAGTAATTAAATGGATTTTAATAAACATAAACATACGAATAATGAATGCTGGGCCTGGGCTGCCTTGCCTACCTTTCACAGCAGCAACAGCAGCGGCAGCAGCAGCGACTGCCAACGGGAGCCGACGACTGTAAGCGGAAAACCCTGCCACAATGGACGGCCCAGAAAACTTTTGTTGAATTAATTAGAGTGAAAAAAAGAGGCAGCCAGCCAGCCAGACAGACAGACAGCTCGCTCTATAGCTTTAAACGATTCGTAAAAAGAATTCAATTCAAGCGAAATGATATGAAAGAATTGATTAATAATCATAGCGAAAACCATAAAAGACTTACTTGGAGGGAGACCGGTGCCCAGCCATGTCAGTCGCCGCTTTCTTGGGCTACTGGCCAGGCCACAAAAGCGCTGACGCCATGGCCGCCTGGCTCTCTCGCCTCACATCAAGGCCAATTGGGCTGCGGCTCCGAGCCATGGCCAGAGCTTCAATTGTAGGCCTGGGCGCAGCCACAACAGCTACACATGTTGCCACTGATGCTGTTGATGCTGGTCTGCTCCATATTCTGGGTAAACTCTCTCAGTGTATTGGGGGGAACTGGGACTGGTCTCTGGTTATGGTCCGGTCTGGGGCCGGCCTGGCCTGGCCTGAGCCGCGAGTTGACTTGACTTTGATTCAATTTCCATATGAAAACATCGATTTGCGTTTGTGCGCCCGCGTTGTCGTAATCAAAGTGTTGTTTATGGAACACGTCCGGCGTGTTCTGGCTCTTTACTGCTACCCCTTGCTTGTGCCATGTACACGGGGTGTATTTGTTACAGGGAGATGCATGTAACAGGCAAAAGAAAGACTTATAACTTACACTTAAAGTAAGATATGCGACAATTTGGATAGAGAGTTTTATTGTCTACCGGGAGCAGCTCAACGGGTGTGCTCTCTGTGAAAGGGTTGCTTGAATACTTTGCCCCTTTAGATATTTAATTTTATGGGGTACTAATCATTCGTCATAGCCCCAAAAACTCTCTCCTACTTGTAGCTGCTGCCTCGTTTTCTTGGCTAGAAATTGCTCACGGCAACAATTGCGCGCGTCGGCTGGAAAAAATATGTAGCAACGATTACATTTGCCTATTGCATGGTCAGAGGAACGGAGGGACGGGGCGGGACGGGACGGAACGGAACGGGGTAGACGAAGCAGCGAACAGCAAAGGCTGAAGAGCTGGAACGAGTCCCGTGTCTAGCGAGTTATGATTGAGTTCTAATGAGTTGAGAAAAATGTATCAAGGAAAACCAGTTCCCGGAATCGCAATTAGATAAGTGGGTTCGCGCTGCCATGCCACAAGAAAGCGCAGCAGCAGCCAACAATTGTCCGTTGGCAGCCAGGAGGCGATCCGAGAAGGAGGCGAGCACTGGGACTGAAGCTGGGACTGGAGCTGGGACTGGAGCTGGAGCTGGGACTGCGACTGAGACTGTCAGGAAATGGAAATTGTTTTCCACCCGACACTGGCCTTAACAAATCTGTAGCACATATTTTCCATAATAAGGCGTTAAAAATATTTTGCAATATTTTGTTTTTGGTGGGTAGCGCGCAGGAAAATGCAGAAGAAAAAAAAAACCCGTTCTACCGGCCTCATAAAACGCAGCAGGTGGGGGCTCGCTCGAATCGGATATGCAAATTGAAATTATGGAGCATACATACTACATATATAGCTATATACAGCCGATTAAAGACAGTTGCTGTGCGATGTGCGATGTGTGTGTGAGTGTGTGTGTGCGAAATCGAATGAAGCCATTAAACCATAATCTTGTGAGACATTCACCTTTCGATGAGCGGCCGCCACTTTTCAGATAGTTATTGGATTTTCCGCGCTAGTTTGGGGCCCATCGATTGGGAGGCGTGAAATATTAATGCGTTGAGCACGCCAAAAGGGAAAGGTTCGCCTTTCAGCCCAGCCCAGCACAGCCCCACCACTTAACTGCCTTACTTTCTAGCTGTAGAAATGCACCACGCCCTAATGTGCGTGCCCTTCCAATTACCAACTATGAGCCCCAGCCCCGCCCCAGCTCCAGTACCAGCTCCAGCTCCAGCCCCAGCCCCAATATGCCCATCATTAGCCACGTTTACTAATGATCTTTGGAGCATGGGAACTCTAGAATTTCGCATGCATGTGATAATGGTTTTTGTCGGCGCTTTGATTCTGCTTTCTGGCCTGGGCCCAATGGGACAGCAAACAAGACAATAAATCAATAATTATTGCAAAATAATGTTGAGCAGCAGAACTGCAGTCCGCAGCCAGCAAGCCAGCAAGCCAGCCAGGCAGGCGTATGACTTAATTTGCCAATTTGAACGCCAAAGGCTAAAGCGTACTTACTTCTTGGCCCCAAAAAAGGCCAGACAGCTGGGACCCGCTTTAAACGTCAGTTTCCGTGCCAACAGAGCCAACAGCCACTGAGACCAGTGCCCCCCGCCCACCGCAGTGATGGCTGTTGTTGGCTCAAACGCGTGCGCAGCAGCCACACAGCTACAGCTACAGCCACACAGCCAAAGCAGCAACCACAGGAAAATAAGAATTCTATTATATTCATGCCACACAATGTGATTAACTTGTTGACCCTGTCGAAAGAGCAAACACAATAAAAATATTCTTGCACAATTTAGAACGGATTTTCGAATGGACTGCTGTGGCTGTTGCTGGTGCTTTTGCTCTCTTGCTTTTGCCCCAAATTGCATTCGAATCTGAATCCCTCAAAGGCACTTCCGTGCTTTGTGGTAGAAATGATTTTATGTGCAAACAGACGGGAAAGAAACAGAAACCGAAATCGAAACAGAGACAGAAAATTGGCATTCGTTAGGCGTTGCTAATAATTGAAAAATCTCCAAAAAAGCCCAGCCAGACCACTGCCAAGGGGGTGGGGCACGCACAGGAATGCAACGAAAATTGGAGATGTTTTTGCACCACCACCTGACGACGATTTCCCTTTCAATTTGGACACGTTTCGTTTGTGGTTTTAGCATCTATTAGATGCCTCAGCACTCAATTGAAGTATTTTTGATACTTTCTGAAAAGTATTTAAAACTTTGCTGGTGCCTTCCACTCGATTTCCATTTGAGTTTCGACAACATTTCATTGTAGTTTCTCTATTAGAAGTTTGAGCAATCAATTGAATTGAATTTTAGTACCTGTCCAAAGAAATTGATTCAAAATCAGTTCCATGTCAGCTTTCGCCTGCAAAATTTATAGAAAATACCTCGCTGAGCTGAGCTGAGCACAGATGGAAAACTGGATGGAAAATTGATTTTTACCATAGCATGACAATCACTCGGCTCAAAAGCAGCCTTTAGCTGCAAGGCTCACGCCCACCAAAGTAAAACCAAACCAAAAGAGAAAAAAAAGAGTTCGAATCGAACCATTACACGTTGCTAGGCCAGCTGATTCATGGCTTAATCACTGGCAATCGGTAGCAGAGCACAGCACAAAGTACAGAGTCTTGCCAAGCCAAGTTGCTGCACCCAAAAAAAAAACGGCTTTATCAGCGAGTCGAGTGAGTGGCTTGTGCCTGGAGGCAGACACCGGAGCCACCGCGTACCACACGGAACCACTTGTGGCAGGGCGGCCAATTGATTATTTGCTCTATAACTGCAGGACTTGATTAAGATTTTCGCTTTTCGAGGTCTCTCTGCAGTACTTTAGATTTTAGTTGGCAAATTTTCACTTTTTTTTTTTTTTGAATGTGAAACGAGCAGCTAACATCCGCTAGATACTCATATACATAGCAGTTGCTTGAGTGTGTGTGTGTGTGTATGTGGCAAGATCAGTAACCGCAGCAGCTTCCACAAGCCATAAACAACTGTTTCGAGCGATCTACGATCTCCTCCGAACTCCATCCATCGGCATCCGCGCATGCGCAACGCTCGCCAAGAGTATAAAAGTGTAAATAAGGTAATTAGTGCTTCCGGGCATAATCATACAAACATGACGTCGCTCTTGTGGCTCTCGTAGCTCTCTCTCTCTCACGCGCTGGGGTCTCTGGCTGAGGGTCTGACTCTGGCGCTACATGTGAGTGTCAGCCACTGTTTGTGGTACTCTCTCCCATCGGGTATTATGATTCAAACTTAATTTTTGCAACGCTTTGATGCGAAATAACGTATAAAGCATGCTGCGTCTGCAACAGTTGGGGCGGGCCTCGTATATTGGTATACATTTTTAAATATAAGACTATGTATCCAATGATCAAGGCTTTGTTTTTCTCCATTCAGCATATAGAGGGTATCTAATGCTTCGACTGCCCCGATTGTGGCTGCTTTTCTTGTTGTTGTTTTGGGCGAACAGCTAACGAACTGACGCATCGCGCGTTCCAATCCCCCAGACCCCAGAGCCCAGCAGAGCCCAGATCTCAACTCAAACAACATTGCTTGCTGGCGATGACAACGACGACGACGACGACGACGACGACGACGACAATGTTACGCTCTGTCAGCGGAGGATGCAGAGGAAGCCAGAGAGTCAGTCGTAGCTGTAGCCAGTGCGGAGGCAGCAATTGCTGATAAGCAATAAAAACAAATGGCAAAAGCATGGCCAGAACAGAGCCCAGGCTCTTAGTCTCTCCGTTCCAGAGCCCTCCGTCCGTTCGCTGCCAGCCAATAAAACGTGTGTTGTCGACTTGGCGCTATCCATTACTGCCTCGAGATTTGGCTAATTATGATGCCAGATGATCGGTTAGTTGACTCTTAAGTACCCTACAGACCGAGTGGCTGTTTGCGGAGCTTAATTGGCAGATTGGAGGGGGATCTAACTGCTAGATGGATGAGTTTCGGCTGAATGCCTCAATAAGATTAAAACAAATTTCCTAAAAGCATTGATATGAAATCAAATACATTTTTGTAGGGAGCAGAAGTAGAAACTTGGAGTATGGAAACTCCATAGTATAAATAATGTTTCTGTACATACATATATAGAGAATCTATGTAACTCATAGCAGAAGCTGCTCTTTTTTTTTTTTTTTTAATTTATATCGTGGTGTTCTCCCTCCTAAAACGCTTTTGGCCGATCAGTCAATGACAATGATTCTTCGAATTAACTTTTAACTGTTTCGGCGGGGACCACAATGCAAACATACACACACACAGACATACCTCGTATATTGAAACTCATGTTTGGGGAACTGACAATTTAATTATGGCCAAGACGGCATTTTCTTAGTGCTTGTGGCTCTGTCTCTGTTGGTCGTTTGGGGGCACATTAAACCATGATTTGTAGTGTTTAAATTTTTGATATTTCTCTATTGTTTATTTTTATTTGGAAATTAATTAACTGAAAACTACTGTTAACTGTGGGCCATTGTTTCTGTGTCCGGTGTCTGGACATGGAAAACGTGATCTCTTGATGGATTTCTATGCAAAAAGGGAGAGCCCTGCGGCTGTCTCTTTTGTCGAAAAGAGACCCATTTTGATGTCTTAATTAGTGGGGGTTTAATCCGAAAATGCAAAATCGTTTGGGATTTCCTTTTGGCATTCAAACACATGTCAATGAAGAACATATTGCCGCAAAACGTTGATGGTGGGGTGGGGAAGAAGCATCTTATCCAATACCGGGCGGTGTTAATCAAAGGACCACCCCCCGCCCTACACCAATTAACACAAAAAGCTGTTTGGACAAGCCGTGTTTACTCTGCCCGCTCCCAACGCCCATTTGAGTGTGAAATTTAATCAGTGTGCGACCGGGTGGGACACATTCCCCATTCCCCAAATTCGCCCATTCATTTATGCCGTTGTTTATTAATTTTTAATGCCAAATTTATTTGCCTTATTAGCATTTTCTCATAATTTCTTGATAAAATAATTTGCGTTTTGTCTGGCAGGCGCAGTGCCAAAGACAACACAAGCGGAGATCAAATCAGACATCACCGACGACGACGACTCCGATTCATGCATTTTTCTTCTTTTTTTTTTGTATGGCATCTCATTGACTTGCTTCACGTAATTTATGGATACGCGGCAATCGGAAACGAAATTCATGCGAGTCTCCCGCCTCCGCCTTAGCATCGAACAGTCATGGATAGGGCATATATTTGTTAGGGTATACGGGGCTCAAAGAGGGGCCCGTGTGGAAAGAACAAAACTTGACAGATTTTACAGTGAATTTGCAGCTATTGCAATCTATTTAAAAATGTAGGAATGGAATGGACCTTTTGCCCATACAAAAGGTCTCTCAACGTTTACTTAGGGCATACCGCGTTCGTTGTGCTGTCAGTGGAGGAGGCCATCATTCTTTTTCCTATTTAATTGTGTGTTGGTATTGCCATTTGGTATCGCTTTTGCTGTCCTATCATAAATTTGCAGCCTTATCTACACAGCCAGATCTTTTCTGGGGGGTTACGTCCCCACACCGTTGCCCTGAGTCTGAGACTGAGACTGAGCCTGAGCATTTGTGTTGATTCCCATAATATGCTAATTACAATCGTAGCCATCGCCGTGCCGTGCTGTGCCGTCTTCGTATCGTATCCATTGATTCGATTGAATGATGCCTGATGCTGCTGCCGCTTTGGCTTTGGCTTTTGGCCAATTAAACAATATCGACATCTAGTTTTGTTTTAATTAGCATAAAAGTTATTTGGACTGCCGACTCGCGCGATGAGGTAACAAATTACGTACAAGCATTTATCATGTTATTGGCATCGAGCTACAAATAGGTATCTCCCCAAAAAACAGACAACGGACTAACAGATTCATATTCAAATCGAGCAGATAATGCTAAAGCATAAATTCACTTTGGCTTTCATAAAAGTGACAGTTTCTAATGTCAAACATTGTGGCCCCTGTGGCCCGCTCCCCCTCGCTTATCCAATTGGCAATCAATAAGTTTTCGATAGTTTTATTTGACATTTGTACTATTGCAAATTGTTTCGAACGATACGCTAATGGTGGTATCTGGTGGTGGTGTTTCATTTGAATGTTAAACACGTGGTTTAATTAAGTTGATTTATTGCGGGTGAGCCATTTGATTTGTTGAGTCGGGCAGCGATTGCTGCCAATTGGCAATGCTCAATTAAGCCTCGTTTCCAATGCAAATCGACAGCTGGAGAGTGAGATCTTTAAGTAACTTTAACTTGTGCTCGTATTTGCTTGCAAATTGCTGTAAAATGACTTGAATTTGTTTAAATTGCCTTATAATTGCCATCGAAAATGGTTGGCAATGCCCAGACTTTGCATTTCTTTCTCTCTCTTGCTGGTGTTTTTTTTTTTTATAGCCGTCTTCCTAAAGACGATCAGCATTTAAATATGAGCAGCATCAGCAGCAGCAGCACTCACAGATTTATAACTGTGTCTGATCATAGCAATTAGTGGGAATTTGATTTTATTGCCGGCCAAAGGAAACGGAAAGTGTTCTCTCTCTCTGTCTGTCTCTGTACAAAAGAGCCAGAGAGCCATTAAGCTGAGGCGTAGCTAAAAGCTGCCTGCCGAGATGCTGCCATGCAGCTGCAGCTGCCCCATTCCATTCCCATTGCCCGACAGTTAATTGGGGGGCTGTCTTGCGGTCACACGCAGCAGTCCGCAGCCGCAGCCGCAGCCACAGACGAAGTCAAAGTCAAAGGCAAAGCCAAGGCATTCATAATAAAAGCTGAGGAATGAGTAAATTAAGAATTATGGCTTTTGCATGCAAATTCAAAATTTTCGATACACAATAAATTACTTAAAAGCGCTCTCGGGGAAGCCCAAAACGGCTTTAAAAGAGAACCTGGAATACTCTTTAGCATCGATACGCCACCACAATTGGGCTAGAAATGGATAAATCGTCGATCATTTTGATTGCTCTTCTGTGGACCACAAACCTCGCATGCCACTGATAATACCCTTTGGCAGAGCATTTAAGATACAAAACGATATGTGAACAAAAGCGTTAAGCTACAATACGATGCCTCCTCCAATAAAGAAGTTGTAGAGAGGCTAAACTTGTGAGTTATTCGAATTGGAACGGTCTGTCTGTGCTGTGCTGTGCTGTCTGTCTGGGCAGGAGAGGAAGCCAGACCTTGAAGCGAGACAGACAGAGAGAGAGAGAGATCCGTGGCATGGGGCAGATGAAAAGGGTCAGCGCTTCGTTTCGGCTTCATGTGGGTGGGCCGCATGTGGAGCATCTGTCAGAGCTAGAAGTCTGCATTCCGCCAAAGTTATGATTGTGCTGAAAGTGAAACTGGGGATCTTTAATTGCCCCGGGGGCATGCCCATTCCCATGCCCCTCTCCTACCCCCGAAATGGTGGTCTATTCAGGTCAAGGCAGCAGTCGCCGCCGCCGCCTCAGTTGGGGTTCACCAGACCAGAAGAAGCAACCAAAAGCCAGTTTTTCGTGGCCCAGCCTTCCAGCTGGCAAATTAATATGCAAAATTAAGTGCGAGTCCCCCACTCCAAGGGATGGGAAGGGAGTCTGAATATGCATAGTATCCAGCGGTGGGCCATTGGCCATTGGCTGCCTTTGTGCCACCACCCATTGGAGTGCAAGAGCACAGCACTCCCGTTTCCCACAATAAAATGATAAATGCATTTCAAACTGTGCAACGTTACTCAAGGCAGCCAACGTTCCTCTGTCATGCATTCGGTTGGCTGGTGGCAGGAATCCCCACATCCCATGGCCATCGTAAATGGTTCGTTCAGGTAGTGCTTCGAATCTGTACGAATATCTATAATTTTAAATGGTATAGTTCGCTTTTGTCGACTATTCTTTCGGCTCTAAAAATGCTTCCTCAAATGAGAATCCAACGAGCAGCCGCAGTGCTTTCTTTTCCTGGCAGTTGCAGGCTTCCTCCCCTCGTGTTTGGTTGTGGCGAGTATTATTTTCTATTATTGCTGCCAATATCATTCTGGGTGCAGCAGGCCTTTCTACGTTTTGTAATTACTTTTGGCCGCGGCAGGCGTTGGCTGGCTTGCTGGGTAGCCTAATGCGTACATGCTGGAGAGCGTTGCTGTATGAGCAGACTTTCATCTACCATCTTTTTGCAGTCGCTGCTGATGTGTTAAACGTGCGCCAGTCATTTGGCCAAACGATTGTCGATCATGGCAGCGGAATGGAGCGTGTAACATTTTTGATAGCTGGGGCAAGAAAGTTGCAGCAGCAGTACGAGCACGAGCAGCGGCAATTAAAGTGCAGCTGGCCAAGCTGCAGTAATGTACAGTTATCAGCTAGCCGCTGCAGCAGCAGCAGCAGCATCAGCGCCATGTGCTGACAACACTGCCGCAAGTGTCAAAATGCCTGTCAAAAGCCACCCACATGTCGTCACACAGTGTCGGCGGCGGGCAGATGACGATCAGCATCTCATCTGGATATTGCTTTGGCAATGCGTCAAAAGTCTTTGGCTGGCGGATTTATGAGGTTGCCGACTCGGCTCGGCTCGGGGTCTCTATCTGGTTTGGGGGGCACAGTCAATAATCGGCCAAAGAATCTATAATAAGCAGCTGTCGCCGTGGCACTTGGAATATATGTATTTATGTATCTCGCAGATACACAGATGCAGTGCATGACTGTCGGCTTAGATTGACTGTGCGTGTTTCGCTTTGATTTGCAACTTCGTTGTCGTTGCTGTTGTTGTTGTTTTTTGTCTCTTTTTGGACTGGCTGGCATTTTCAATTAGTTCTCTCCACCATCGACTGAGCACTCTAAGCGCTTTTGATGTGTCAAGGTTGGAACTGAAACTGAGGCTGAAACTGAGGCTGAAGCTGAGGCTGATTTATGCTAATGCCCTCGGAACGGTTAGCAGATTTAAACGATATCTAACTCGAAATTTTGGCACCCAACTGGGTCATTGCTGCACTTGCGGACAGCTGATTGAATGTGAATGTCTTGTCGTGTCTTTCATCTTTCGTTGCTCTCTGTCCACGCATTAATCACTTTCTGGCACTTTCTCCCCGCCACGCGCTGAGTAATCCACAGCAGGGCCGGGCCTTGGCTGTGTTCCTGTGGGGCCAAAATAGCCATCGATAGCTGGCTCGATTCACTGCCACTCTTGGGTCAACTGACTGATACGACATTCTGATGCTCTATTTGGGGAGTCTTGGATGGAATGCTGTGAGGGCGCTCTGCAAACATTTCACACAGCAAACATTTGCCCTGAAAATTCATTCACATGCCCAGCCATAATTGCCTCAAAATGGTAGACTGCAAACCACCCTAGAGATTGCACAGATTAAACCCTTACCGCTGGCCGCACTTAAGAGACATTTAACACTTTTGCCGAGCAAATTAAATTCTGTTGCAGCGTGTGGCAATGTGTGAGTCACCTTCAACCGGAATGTCACTGACAGCAGCAGCAGGCAGCAGCAGCAGCATGGTGACGGTGATGTCTGTGGCCACATGTCAGAGAGAAATGTGTGCTGAAAATAGGGAAAAAGGGAAAAGTTTGCTATCCGCAAATGTGAAATGCGAACGAGACGTGAGGAGCAGCAGCAGCAGTGGCAGCACCAGTGGCAGCACCAGTGGCAGAATCTGTCAAAGATTACTTTGTGCTTAGAAGTGGAGACCCTAAAGCGGACTTCGCTTCATGTGTCGTGTACACGTTGATTTCATTAATTAGGTCATACGGTGCCTTGCCCCTTGGGCAACACAGTGTGGGTGGGGGGGTGTTCTTCGGTTGTCTGTCGCGAACTAAAGGCAGCTGCTGCTCCAAGAAAACAGCGCCGACAACAGTGCGTATGATTTATATATTTACACTCAATTGGCAAATGTCACAATAAAAGGTACAGCAGCAGCAATAGATAAAGCGCAAAAAAAAATAAGGCATTGCATTACTAATCTGCGGCATCATTGGCAGCGACAGAGAGTGACATTTTAATTGTGCCTCCATGATATATGGCCATATGGAAAGACGTATGCGAATTGGCTGGCTTGAGAGCCAAGAGCAAAGTGCCCAAGTGGCAGTCAAAGCCACAGCCACAGCTACAGCCGTTCCCATCTAGGCATCAAGCGTGTAGATATAGATGCATGTATCTGCCATATGTTGCCGCTGCCAATTAGACATCGCCAGTTGTTGCCACGTAAATTAATTTAATTATGTCAATGCAGCTTACCTTGGAGTCGACTCTGAAGTCAGTGTAGATGCGGGAACTGCAGCTGTAGCTGGAGTTTGCTGATGTTGGCTTAGTTTATTTGTCAACCGGTGTAAAATGGCGTAAACAACATTGGTTAGTTGGCTGCCAGCAGTAGCAGCAGCAACAGCAGCAGCATCTGGGCCGCAGCGAGGGAGCAGGAGGAGCACTAGGAGGGAATAGGAGATGCTGACATGCAATATCCTGGGGTTGCTACAACGATGCATAGATATAAAATACTACAAAACATTTTGGGGCCAATGAAAACCCTGTTAAGGCCGCCTCTAAAGATCTTTCGTTTCTACACAATTCTTTGGTATAATTGAATCTATAAATAGTACCCTGTGCGATGCTCCTTTGGAAGTATTTTAAGCAGCCCCTGAAATCAACCTGCCACATGCAGCGCGTACTCTAGTTGCAAACCTCGCACAGTATGGGAGCTGTTGTTTCAGCTCGTTGCTATGCGGCGCTTTTGTAATTAATCAAACCCAAGCACATTGACAGCGCGCGGACAGAGCCCAGCGCTGGGGGCTTAAGACAGGGAGAGACAGAGGGAGTGGGAGAGCGAGTGCGAGTGCGAGCTATGCCAGGGCATTGCAGCGCTGCAAGGTCTCTGTACATGTCCCTCTGACGCGGCCGAGCAACGAACTTTAAACTTTTGGGGGCTTTAAGAGCAGTCCGCCCGCAATGTCATCAATGGCAATTGGCAATGGCACAGCGATGAGAGCCACACAGAGCCACACAAAGCCAGAGGTCCGCAGGTCCACAGGTCCACCACACGTATATCTGCTGGTCCAATAAATTTGAGGTGCTGTTTTGCGGCAGGCCAGGATGCGGGGATGTGTTGCCCGCAGTTGGAGCGAAAGAAAATAAATGGTTTGGCATTATCGCACTTTGCCATCAAAATAAATTTCCACCTGTACAATTGCAAATTGCCGTGATTCTTTCAATGTCCCTGCCTGGGCTGGCTTTTCACTCAACTGAGATACAGTTCTCCATCTCTCTCTCTCTCTCTGCCTGCCTCTCTGTGCCGCCATTCACACGAGTGGTGAATTTCCTTTTCGTTGGCCGGTAACAAGCAAAAGTCTCTCCCTCTTGGGATTGTCGTGGCCTGGTGCGGCAACGTTCGTCTCTGGGTAATTATAAAGCAATTTCCACACGTATCGAACATTGATCGCATTGAGAGCAGCATCAGCCGCAGCAGCAGCAGCAGCAGGAACTGCAAGGGGGTATGGGCCCTCCTCTCAGCAATGGACAGTGAAATTAACTTGGGATCCGCACACCAGCGGCAACTTCATCGACAACTGGACTGCTGCAGCTCTCAACCACAACTAGTTTGTCCAGCTCTCTCGCATTTGTCAGGGCAATTTATGCCACAACCAGAGCCAGAGCACTGCTGAAATGTATCTTGAAGTTGGTGCACAAAAATACATAGCTGCTTGGTGAACTTCAAAGGAAAAAGGAAAATGCTGCAGTACGTGCAATTATTCGCCGCGTTGCGCATTATTAGAAGTGACTCTCCGATGTCCGATGTCCGATGATGTGGTTACATTTGATAGCCCCCCGCCTGGGCGGTAGATGTACATTGTACATGCCTGTCCGCGATTAATGGCTGATTAGACAGACACTCGATGGAGATATAGGATATAGGAGACAAGAAATAGGGCTGCAAGGGCTCGCAGATGATTGAAATGTATCTGATGGGGCTGAAGGTGATCGTGTTATTTGGTATTTCCTGGCACTTAAAAGCTGAAAATTGATATTGAAAGAGCCCAAGAATGCCTGCTTAAACGACACTTGCTGGCTGGAACCATCCAATCTATCCGATAATAGATGTATGACAGCATAATGCTCTACCCCAAAAAACATGATCGTTCCCTGTAGTCCATATACACATAAACACACACACATATTTAATAGATTTCCCTTTTACTTTAATAGGAAAATTCGCATAAATCACTGGCGGATAGAATATTTGGGTCACTAATCAGAGGCCCTCTTTAAATGGAAAAAATCACTTGAAGATTGCCACAGAATGGGAATCCAACATCCATCCAGCACCACATCAATGGGAAAACCACATCCAGAAGCTGCCCCCCCCAAAAACAAATTTAATGTAAGTTGCACAATATTGTGTTGCGGGTGGAAAGGGGTGTGGGGGAGGGGCTCTCCCAGCAAACAATTATCCGAACAAGATAAACACAGATGAAAGGCAAATATGTAAGAAGCCAACAATCAGAGAATTGAAACCAAAAGGAGAATATGAATTCAATTGAATATGTATCTGTATCTATGAGATACGTGCCACCGTGTCTGCTGCTGCTGCTGTTGCTGCTGCATTGCTCGTTTCATTCGGCTGCGTTAATGAAAAATTTCACTTTTCCAATATATGCGCCAGCTATCGAGAGACTTGAAATGCAAACAAACAATCGCTTGTGTGCTGTTGTGCTGCAGGAAAATAGAAATCCACTTGAGCTACTTTTAACGCAGCAGATACGCGGCCACAGCCGACAGATACAATAATTATTACGATCAATTTAGATGCAGATTGCATGCGGCGGCAATTGAGGTGGGTCCCGTCCCCAAACAACGCCCACAAAGCACACACAAACACACACAGTCATAGTCATAGTCATACACATACTTGTAGATACAATTTTGAAGTCTGCCACTGGCCCCGGCCACTGCCTCAAACTTGATTACTGGCCAGCTGGGGCATTCGGACTCCGAGTCGGACTTTAGCCGGGTGTTTTGTTTGCATACCAACGGCAACTGCAACTGCAACTGCAGCGGGCAGCACCCAAAAACATTGTCATAATAATTATGAACCAAAAATCAGAAAAGCAAAAAAAACAAGGCCCCCAAGTGAAACGCCTTCGTGGTCAGCCGAGCAATTAGATCGGCGGACTGGGGCTGTGGCTGTGGCCTGGGGCCCCGTGCCACAGCTGAGAGTGATCTCATCTATGAGATACTTGTATCCACAGTCCACAGTCGGGGGGGGGTACCATAATGAAGTCGGTTTTCCCGGCAGTGGAAACAGTCATAAACAATTCATTGTTTGGCTTATCCTCTCATGTCTGCATGTCTGTATCATGAATCGAAATGTATATCCTTTGGAAATCTGTATAATTTCGAGATGTTTTATTGCCACAAAAATACCTGACGATTGATGTTTTTGGCTTGCAAACAAATTGAACAGAATATAAACAAATGTGATGGCATATAAATAGAGATCGTTGGGGTTTAATTTCATTCAGGGAACTCCCTTCCATAGCAGAAGGGCCATTTGGGTTTCCATTAGCTGAATCCTATGTGCAAGGGTTTCCTTGTTTGATTTGTACTGTCAATAGCTACTTGCCAGCAACAAAAAAGATTCTTCAGTACTTCAGCGACTTGGTCAACAAAAGCCACTTGAAACAAAAAAAAAATGCTCTGCATATGCGCCGTGACGAGTCTTTAATCAAATATAATCAGCATTTCCACCACACACCACCCCCAACCAACCCGATAAGCATTTCCATCTGTGGTGGGGCAGGGGAAAACTAATTGGAAGATGTTGACAAGAAAATGTATGCCGGAATGCACACAATGTGCCGTCTTGATTGGTACTTGTCGCTTGGTCGAAGACAACTGCAATTTGCCGATAAGACACACTGGAAAATGATCCAAGCATTCATTCCTTCACTTTCAATACGAAACTTGTGGCCAGCTCTCAGTGTCTCTTTCTATCTCTATCTGTATCTATGTTCTACCAATTTCCATTCCATTTCCAATCCATAAATAATTGCCAACTAATGGAATGCTTCCGGTTTTCAAGAAAAGTCTTAGACCGGCCACCGCCCGCATGGCCCAGATGCCAGATGCTGATGTTTCACAATGTTTCACAAACACACAAAAATCTTAACTAAATTAATTTTAAAGTGAAATTCCTAAGACCTTCATTTATGAAAATGAATATCGTGAGTCCGCTTTGCTTGCCACAAAAGCCACAAAGTCCGAAATGACAAGCGGAAGTGAGAGCCGGAGAACCGTTGTGGATGGACCCCCAGAGCTCTCTCTCTCTCTCTCTTCTGCCTCTCTGGGGCGGAAACTACAGCTTTGGCATAGCTCAAACGATGGTTCATACATTTTTAATTTTCCATTTTCTTTTCAACGGATTTCAAATCAATGCCCGCCTCTATGCCTATGCCTACGCCTGTGCCAGCTGCCGTGCCGTGCCGTTTGGTGGCAGCAACCGCAGCACGTTCTGTGTACGAGGAATCCACTGGCAAAGCCCTGCCTGACGCAAACCAAAATGACAGGTGGCGCTCTTCCTGCCTCTTGCGTTGCATTTTGGGTAGGGGTTGGGCGGTGGGGGGTCATAAAAATTGAGCTATTAAATAATTTCTGTCACACAAATTTGCTTTTATTGTTTATTTCCGTTAAAGGGGGGGACCCCAATCCTTCTCTTCCCTTTCCTAGGCGTGTGTGTACGGTGCGGTGCGCTGTCTTCCCAGGTAATTAGCATTATTATGCACAATCCTACATATTTACTTAGTCGTTGTTTGATGTTCCATTAACTCGTCGAGTGGCGAGCGGCGAGCGGTGAGCGTCGAACGCATTTTCCACTTAAAAGTTGCGTGCTGGCACTTGGTACTGGCACTCGTTTTTCCCTTTCCCTTAGACCGATTTTTGTCACTTTGTTTTCTTGTTTGTCGTCTTTGAGAGGAGGTGTCATTGGTGTCTTTGAGGTGTTGCCCCCTTCGGACTTGGACAATGTGACTCATCCAGAGCTGCGACTTTGATCTCCGGGTTTGTCTTTGCCATTCTACACGCCCAAGACACACACACAGCTGCGGAGATGGAGGCCTCTCTCTTTGATGTCTGTTTGGAACAATAAAATTGCATATTGTTGCAAAAGTTTTCGCAGTACAAAAACCCATTAAAAACTCGCGGGAGTTGTCCCAATAGTTTTTCCCCTCTTTTCCTTCATGCGACACGCAACAAGTGTCGTCTCGGGAAATGTGAATTACTTTTCTCTGGCAATGTCGCTGGCGCTGGCTCTGTCTCTGGCTCTCTGGCGGTATTTCCACCTTTAACTCTACCTCTATTATACAATGACAATAAAACGAAATGAAGATGGGGCGGGCGGGCACCAGCACCAACACCAACTGTCTGTCTGTCTGTCTGTCTGTCTGTCTGTCCATATAATTGACAAGCTGTTTCACCTTTTCCGAACGTTTCGTTTCGTTCCGTTTCGACTGTTTGTTTGAGCGTCTTTTTTCTCACCCTAGTTATGCCCAGTTCCAGTTCCGGGGCCAATCCCAGCGATCCCCCGACCAATCTGTTATCAGCAGTGTGTACAGAAAGGCAAATAACTGGCACAAATCATTGCTGGCCGCGAAAAAATCATTTTTAAATATTTATGTTTCAATGGAAATGAAAATTTCAGATGAAACAAACAACCCAGATATTTGCGATATTCACGTTCCAAAAACAAATAGCGCGATTCTGAATGCAACCGGCAGTTGTGACATATTGACCCATCGTGCCCCTGGACCCGTGCCCCAGCTCCAACCTCAGAACCGGTGCCCTCCCTGCCCCCGCTACTGGAATAAGTTTCAATGGGGGGTTTTTTTTTTATCCTCGTGCATTCCTCTTTTTTCGCTTCGTTTGTTTGAATCTCCTGGGTTGCATTTCGAAAGTGTGTCAATAATTGCAATGGCAAACAGTGGCAGTGGCCGGCCTGGGGCAGAGCAGGAGTGCCGGCAGCATGAAAATGTCCCATAAATGATATTCAGTACCATTACTGGGCAGGGCAGGGCGATATTCATCTGAAAATTATCAGTAACCATAGCGCTGGGCTATCGGATAATTGGAGCGAGAGTGGGAATCTTTTGTGAGCAAGTTGTTCAGTTTTTACCATTGGAAGTTACCCATTAATCCTTCCATTCAACATGGATTTTTGGCTCTCACAACTTACTGCCCGCCTGCCCGCCCACAAAGCCGCTCATCAGCCGCTTGAAAAGTATTTCAGTTTGGGTTTAAGCGCATTTCCGTTGAACGTTATAGGTACCTCTGTACGTTCGGATGTTGTATGTATATTTATCCACCAACGAAAACAGCCCAAAATGTTGTATAAATAAACAGCAGTAAAACTCAAACAAACCGTTTGGCCACAGTCCACAGTTTACAGTCGATGTGCTCCATCCAAGTTCCGCGTTCCACGTTGGGTATTCACTGTTGTTCCGTTCTCCTTTCGATTTCGATGTGACGACGCATTGATTACGGCCGCACATTCATCTGCACCTGGGGGGCAGGGTACGGTGCTACGGTGCAACGTCTGGTTACGCTGCGAGCCCTGGTGGCACCATTATGACTGCTCTGACCTGGTCATAACTGAGTTTCCTTTTGAGTGTGGCACTGCCATGTGACGGATAAGATCGCGTACATAACTCATTACCTCGCCCGAGCGATATGATAGACGAATCCAAAAACAGACTGGGAAATGTAGTAGAGTGGAGCGGAGAGAGGAGAGGTGCAATAAAACCAGAGCTGAAATCAGTTCGACTGCAACTGGAGTTCTCTGCATTGGTGGGGTATTTCTGTACACTCTCTGATGTGGCATATATAGAGTATCAAAATGTCTCTTAGCTTTTTATGGATCACTCTTCGAATCAAAGAGATTATAATAGTACGATGAGTAATACTTAAGTGCTTAGAAATTGCTTTAGAATATTTCAACCAAATTTATCTATATATGTATGTATATGCTCCTATCCATTGCTGCATTATCTAGCATATGTATTTTCCCTTTCATATATGTATAGAGAGTATTTCACACTTCGTGTGTATATTCAAGCATTATTTTCTAGCTTATTTTCTTGATTGTCTGTTGTTGTAGCTCTTCGCTGGTCGGTCGTCGGTTTGCTGATAATATGATTCGTGCCCACTGCTCCGATATGAGTGCAATGGGTGAGAGAGAAATCAGACGTTGACATTGCTGGCATGCCCCTCGCTCCGGATTGTTTTTCCACTGCCACAACTGTGGTTGTTGTTTTTCCACATTGCAGTCAGTTGTTTGTGTTGTCGCATCGTCTCCTTCCTCGCTGAGGGAAAACGCACGCGTTAAGCACACAATTATGCAGACAGTCAGGCATTTGGCATTTGCTCCAATACGTACGGAGTTACTATTCGTGCCGGACAGCTCCATTTTACACACCAAAATTAGATAAACAAACAGAGAGAGAGAGAGACGACCCAAAAATTTAATAAACAAACACCAATACTTTGATTGCACTGCGTTTAGACAGACAGATAGACCCTCGGATGGCCATCGCCCGGCGGGAATGGGCAGAAGACCCACCAGCAGCAGCACACAGGCACAACATTTTAAATGCATCAAGCAAAGGCCTGCCCCTCCCCATCACCTCCACCGTCCCGTTTGCTCGCGTCAAAAATGACTCAATTTCTCTCGGCTGAGAAAATCAAATTGAGAAAATTTGTAACTTCATGATAATATGCAAAATCAATAGTAGCCTCTGGCTCGAGAGGGGTAGGCGGGGGCGGACATAGCTTTTGAGATGGACAGACGCTGGCTACTGTTTTGAAATTTCAAAGTTCCACAGAGAAAGAGAGTACAGAGAGAGAGAGTGAGAGATGGAGAAAGGGAGGCGCATTTTAATGCATAATTTATAATGCAATATTATCCAATGACAAAAAGCAATTAGCAGGATTTATAAATCAAACAAACACAGTGGGTGGCACACGGCCAGGGGCAGTTGTCTGTGTGGCAGAGGCTCATCTGTCTGGCGTGGCTTTATTGTCACATGGCACGAGACCGAGACGAAAATATTGCCAGTTCATATAAGCGAGTACGAGTATTATATCTGCTACTCATTCTCTTTTCCGCCTGCCCGCCTTACCATTTGGATAATTCATACATACATTTCCAATGGAAATTCTTTGCTAATGGTAATAATAAATGCATTTACATACGAGTATGTGAAGCAAAGATGGCTCTTGGAAGTGTCTGATTCAAAAATGATTCCCTTTGTGGAACTAAGTAAATATTTAATTGACCCTAGATTGACAGCAAAGTTTATTATTCCTTTATTTCATTTTATTTAACATGAGTGGATTTTCTTTTTATGATTTTCTGTAGTGTCAGATGTGCAGAAGGTGCTGTCTGTTAATTAGAGCGAAATATAATACACTCTACAAACTAATTGGTTTACCTTTTCGACCGTCAATCCACAATAAAAAAAAAAACATTCGGCAGGCTTCAAGGAATTTTCGAATTTACGAATTATTACTATTTTCAAATCAAGGCTGAAATAAATGCTCGAAAGCTTTGTGCCCATTGCAATCGTAAATAAAACTAATATCAAATCAATTTCTTGAGACACCCACAGAAAACATCCAAGAGAACTTCCTGCCTCTGCCTGCTTCATGGGTGGGGCGGGGGAATATACTCTTACCAGACACAATAAATATTTAAAAGGCTGTCCTACTCTGCTCGAAACCAGAGTGGGCGGCAGCGGCAGCGGCACTGTCTCAGGCTCAGCCTCAGCTTCCTGCCTTCCATCCTTCCTAGACCAGAGATAGACGGGGGAAAAATACAGTATCTGTGCCGTCTGTGGCTCCTCTTTTTGGCTTTCAATTTTCAGTTCTGTGTGCAATTTAGATAAGTATTATGACATATTTGACACTCTTACACTTGGGCTTGCTTGTGTTTATTTACTCGAAATGAAAATGCAATGAACCCGGACTCTGGATATGTCACTGGCTCTGTCTCTGGCTCTGACTCTGGCTAAGACGCCTTTTGCTGGGGGAAAAATCAATGAAATGCAATTACTGAGAATGCCGCCCGCCCGGCCACACGGACGGACAGGATGAGGCCAAGTGGAACTGTACAACAATTGTTGGTGTTGTTATTAATATGTAAATACATACATATGTACATAAGTGTGTGCACTATATTGTAAATATATGTGTGAAGAGGGCGTGGACTCTGAGGCACACGCACCGCTCCAGCAGCACCCCTGAAACCCCAAAAACCCTCCCCGAGCCACGCACAATATTTGCTGTCGCCTAAGCAATCAGCATAACTGATAAGCTGCAATTACCTGCATTGATAATTTGGAATGTATTTTCATATAATGCATACAAAAGCCCCAACTATAATAATCGTAATACCATGCCATAAAAGCAAAATGACAGGCCCCAGTATCTGTCCGACTGTACCCCACACCCACCCCTGGCTTGTGTTTGTGTGTGCGTGTCTGTTGCATCTGTCTCCTCGGTCCTGCGACTCCGACTACTCTCCTCTGTGTGCCCTGGGCGCACCCATAATATAATTGAATAGCCCCAACGATGTGTATGAGATTGCGGGTGCGGGTGTTTGTGTTTCAGTTTGGATAGCTTTTCATTTGGGGGTTTTGGTTTGGCTTTGGGTTTGTTGCACACTCTCACGTGTAAGAGTTTAATTTGATTATCGTCCATGAAGGCGGCAGCCCCCCCCTCGCCACCCACTGCCAAAATGGAAATGGAGCCACGAACCGAAGGCTAGACTTTGACTAAGGAAATAATCTTTAGCTATTTTCCTCTCTGGTTCTCTTATCGCAATTTTCATTTCATATATGTTTCCCCATTCAGCTGCTGTAACTTCCCCTATCTTCGGTTGTCCCACTCTTTCGGTAGCCGATATCAGCTCGAACATAATTTCAATTTTCCTCCGACATACTCTGGAATGGTCATATCTCTCTCAGCATGTTCCTAGTTCCACTGCTGATCAATGATAATATTTTCAATGAAGGAAACAAGCAACACTCTCGCTCTCTCTCGCCCTCTCTCTCTCCTTCTCTGTCTCTGTCTCTATTCTTCAACAATCTTATCAGCTATGGAGGGGCACGAATACTTGCAGCCTTCGAGTGCTAAGAATTATTAATAATAAATTACAAATTAATACACGGCGACCGGGTCCAAAGACCCACAGAGAGCCATTGAGCCAAACTCTTGGCCCAGTCGCAGCCCCACGCTAATGAAATTTCAATTAGCTTGTCATGTCATTGTAGGAAGTGACTGCGCTGCAGTGGAGCGGAGTCGAGGTTGCCACATTTATCAGTGGGCCCCGGACTCACTCGAGTGGCAGCCAAATCTCTTATG
This sequence comes from Drosophila obscura, assembly GCF_018151105.1. NCBI lineage: Eukaryota > Metazoa > Arthropoda > Insecta > Diptera > Drosophilidae > Drosophila > Drosophila obscura. Next base: position 5,518,490 of record NW_024542774.1, on the reverse strand, counting down.
AAATCTTAACCCATTTTATATTGACAAGTGTAATTATGCGCACGACACAATTGTCATGTAAAATATGATCAAATGATGGCTCAAGCCAATGCAGAGTTATGCGTTATGCAACAAGGCAACAACGAGGCAACTGCAGGCCACAGTGTGCACCAGGGGACGACGCCCACGTGCAACCAACTGCAGTCACGTTGCAGTTTGTCATCCTTCTGGACATGCCACAGTCGAGAGGCCAGGAACAACAGAGAGTCGAGCCACGAGGCTGGCCATGCCAGCCAGAGGGGAAAAGCATTCTAATGACACAGGCTACGTGCTGGCGTTGGTGTGGTCCTTTTTGGACAATTAGTGCCTGGAGAGTGACCCGACACACACACACACACACACACACACACACACACACTACAGAAACATGCTGTGCTAGGGGGGGCACCTGTACAATAGAACAGAACAGTTTGAATATCTTATGGATGCATGCATAATTTATGACATACTTTTCTATTCAATAAGAGAATTGGAGGTGGGCTAGGATGGGGAAGATACTTACATACATATTCCTCATCTCTAGATAAACAATGTGTCTGCTTTTGCATATAATAAATATTTATTGAATATGCCCAGATGAATCTAAATGTAAGTAAAAGAGGGTATAGTACCTACTGGAGGAGTACTGAGATAATCAGCTAAGGATTTCTACAGCTGCAGGCACCGAAGATCCTAATCTTCTCTCTTCTCTCTGGATGAACTTTCTCTTACAAAGATCGTTGTCAATCGCAGCACATGGTGGCCACAAATGTCTGGAGAGGGTATTTCCACTTCCCCAATTGATTCTTTCGGATATGCCCTTTCCCCCCATTTATTGGTGTGTTTGAGTTTTGGGCCTGCTTACAATTTTAGTCATTGATTGCCCCAGTGTGTTGCGTTGCACGATGGTTCGTTAGTAATTTTTTTTTTTTTTTTGATTGGAAGAAAAATTATTTATGACTACGTACAGTGTGGCGGGGGTAAGGAGGGGGTATTTGTATATTGAAAATTCAAACGCACGCACACACACACAAAGCACACACAAGCACACACTCTTTTGTTTTTCCTTTCAGATTCTTCCTCCACTTCTTTTTGCCTAATTGGAATTCATTCACCGAAACATTTGCATATTGTTTTGTTAGCCCAAGCACTTGACTGCCATCAGCCAGGGTTCTGGTGCTGCCACTGTTGCCCCTATGGTAACTGTAGTTTGTTTTTCGAGTGCCTAGAAAGGTTCTGCTTAATTGTGGCCACAACGCAAGGCTCAAACTCGACTCAAACTTAATCATAAGACGTACGACCACCACAGTACCCACACACACACACAGAGCTTCCAGCTCTGAGCCCCCAGTATGAGCAGTCAACACATTATAAGGGGCTGCTGGTGCTGTTGTTGCTGCTACTGGCTGGCTGCCCCAATCAAGCGTGCGCGTGAGTCCCATTCCCAGCCTTTTTTGCGGCGGCTAACTGAATTCAATTACCAAAGTGCCTGCTATATGCAAATAAGCTATAAGTGCACTTGACAAACGCACACACACTGTCCGCAGATACAGATACCGATACAGAGATACAGATACACTGACTGAAATCTAGAGAGCGACCTCAACCAGCCAACAGCCAACAGCAGGCTACAAGGCAGTCATCGTCGTCGCTGGTTACAAATAAGTCGAGTTGTTGCACTCGAGCTACCGGCACTTGCCGTTGCCGTTGCCCTGTGCCTTTGCCTCTATTTGGTCCCCTCTCTGCCACAGCAACAGCCACTGCTACTGCCTCCCATGTGAAAAGTCAGCCGTGCAGATAAAAACCTTAATATAAGCATAATTAAGTTGATGATTTGTACAAAAAAGGGAGAGAGAGAAATGATAAACACAAGTGGCCTGCCCCTCTCTGTGGCTGGCTTTTCAGCTGCATGTGGTATGTGGTGTGTGGCCCAGAGTTACCACATTCGAGTGTGTGCTGTTGCACAGTGGTTGCTCTTTTTGGTTGGTTTCTTCAAGCAGAACTCTGGACATATTCCAATCACTAATTCAAGACAGCAACCAATGTTCCACTGTACCTTTTTTACACTGGAAGTTCCATCAGTGAGTCTCCGATTGAGTCTCAGGCTTTTTTTCCTCCGCACAGTTATGATGGGTAATGCTGGCCTGCCAAAAACAGTGTCGATGACGTCCCACCACAAGTTCAATGACTATTGTGTCTTCTCCTCTGGTCTTCTGGTTTCTCATTGTTTCCGAATTTCATTCTCAATGCTTCAGTGCCCCCCAGCATTGCATAACAATTAGTTGGATCTGAGATATGGATGGTAAAAAGTCAATCGAAATGGGCCACAAAAAATAATTCAATACGAATTTCGAATAGATGTCTTCATTAGGCAGTTTTGATGTTCTGATGTTCTGCTTCTGGGGCCCATATGTGGGGGCTGGTTGAGCTGATGTGTGAGCTGAGGAGGTGGCTGTCGATGACACATTTCGAATACCGAATCGGGCTGCACCCTTTTTTGGGGGGGTATCTCCACTCTTACACCATTGTATCCATGCTAAATTTATGCCTAATGAGCGTGGCATTTATTCAGTTTGATAACTCATTTGTTTTCCTCTCTCTCGATTCTGGCTGGCTGGCTACTTCTTCTTGTTTGGGGCACACACACACACACACATTATAAACAAATTGAGGCTAAATTGGTTCCACATGAGGTTCGTTCGGCTACCGATGTTGAAACGCAAACATCTACGAGAGTAGTCTTGATTTTGGTCTTTTTGGGGCGGCATTTGAGGCATCGCATCGCATCGCAAAGAACCTCGTTCATAAATAAGATATTCCAGACCCAAAGAGTCTCCCTATAAAAGAACGCACATCACATCTGCAGGCAAAACTAAAATCAAAAGAAGCTACAAAACAGAAGCAATTCAAACGAAAAACTGGGGAGAAAACAAATATTAAGAAATTCTCTGGCACACACACACACAAACAGACACACTTTGGAGTTTATCATTGTAATGCAAATGAAGGAAGTGCGCGATTCTGGCGTTGCCGTAGCCTCTCCACTTGTGTAGAATTCGAGGTGAGGCTGTGGGGCACAAAACAGCGCAGCAACAAAAGCAGCAACAACAAGGGAAGCAACATTTTGATGCCGTGGGAAATGCGAAAGCGGCACACGATTTGCTTGCTTACACTCCGCTCTTCCGTTCTTCTGGGGGCCTAGGGTGGGGCGGCAGAGCTTCTCTTCCCTGCTTATACGGTTAGTGCAGCCAGTTTAGCAGTCAGCCACTCTCTCAGTCAGGCCGTCAGACAGTCAGTCAGTCCATCAGTCGTCGAATGGAATTGCACAAGAATGGCACAAACAAACAAACAAACAAACAAAAAAACACACACACACACAATGTTATGAATATGAATAAATAATTTTACGCAGATTGCCAAAGCTAAGATAAAATACGCTCACACACACACACACACAATCGAGTGCGGACTTTTGCACACCTCACACACAGATACTTTCTTTGACAATCAGAGGCAGCTCTCCGAGTTGCAGAAAAGTGTAAAAGTATTATTGAAAACAAATGTTTTAATGCTAACAAAAGTGCTGCCAATGAATATTTCTACAGCCAGCAGAGAGTTTTATATGTAGCTTTAGGCTGGAAGAGACACTTAAATCTATATAATTTCGAAGGCTCTCATGGCATGGATTTACTTTTTTCGTTCGAAATAAAGAGAACACACGCCACAGCCACAGCCTTGAATATCAAAATGTACTACGTGGAATGCACAGCCTAGCTGTGTGGTTTAGTTCAGTTACTCGTGCACCAAGGACACGGACACGGACACGGGCACGGAACACGGAATAGCGTACAATAACTTTGCACCGCACAAAATAGTTAAGTATTCGAGTTCACGAAAAACCGCATGCATAAACATCCCCGACCCCCCCACCGACTACAGACAATAGTTTAAACAAAGCTCGACCAGCATTTCGTAGCGATTTGGAGAGGCCCGGCACCGCCAAACTGACCAAATGCACAGACCCAGCCAGCTACCCACCACCCCAGCACTCCACCTACCCACCCCAGCACTCCACCTACAAGTAACTCGGCAAGCGACCGATCCAAACCGAGCCAACTTGTTTTGTAGTTGTCTATTTATGCGCTTAGTGCTGTATGCAAATAGTTCGCTTACCTATCCGTACTCCCCGACGACCACTGGCCCGCTGCCCGCTGCTGCCACACTGAACCAGTTTTTTGTTTCGTGTGCCCTTCAGCCCCCCCCGCCAAATCCGCCCTGTGTTTGCATTTTTTATTAACAAACAGCAGCAGCAAATAAATGAAAGCTAAAAAAAAAAAAATCCCAAAAAGGGTATGCAAAATATTTGAAGAAATGAGAACCCTTTTTTTTCGGTTTTATTTTGTTTGGGTGTGGGCGACGATAAGCCAGAGAGAGAACAGGGATTGCCGCCCTGCCTCCTCCTTTAAAGCCACCCCAGCTTATGGGGTCGGTGGGGGTAACAGTTTTTGTTGTTGTTTTTGTTTGTGTTGCTACAACGATATTTCATGTATATCACACGCATAATCGTTGTTGTTTTAGTGTATTAATTTTGGTTTTTAATAAAGCATAAATATTTGTGTTTGCGCTTTCCGCTCCGGGCGGCAGCCCACCCTTTCTCATCCCCCTTCCTCCCCATTCTTTATGACTGCCCCTCGCTGTACGTTTTTTTTTATTGAAGTTTGGCAAATCAAAGTTTAGTTTTATACCCAGTGGGTGCGGTGCATATTCTGTAAAATATTATTGACTTTGTGGATATACATGGTACACACATACAAACATATGTATATGTAGTATATACATATGTAAATGTAAGCTATGAGCGTAAATACTATTGATAGCTATGGGGGGATCCCAGTGGTCTCATTACGTCCCAGTTACATCGGAAAAAATACTACAACATCGATATAAATATATATACATACATACATACGAATGGGTGAATGTGGGGCGTTTTATCGGGGGCACTGTTGTCGGACAGGGCCGTATTAATTGTAAATTCCTCTATGACAGCTCCGACATATGCATATCCCACATCCATATCGGGCTGCACCGGGCTGGCTCTACCTTTTATGGGCAGAAAGTGATTTGCCTTACATATGCATTTTGCATGTTTTAATTATTAAACAAATCAATTTTCCCCCGTTACCCAGCGAACAACTTAATGACATTTATCCATTTCTTACAGACACCGCCTTAACGCCAAGTGGTACACCCGTGCAATTTGCATAAATTGCATTTTTTATATATTGTTCGTCGCGTTTGCCATTGCCCGGGCTATCGTTAGGGATAATAGGGTGGGGGGAGGAAAGCAAAATGGTAAAGATGGCCTGGTGGGTGCGTGGGCGTGGGTGGCATGACAGTTAATGACACTGGTTCCGGAAAACTTTAAATCGATTTCAATAGTTTCAGTCGACTTCAAAAGTAATTAATAATGGAAACTGATTAAGTTTTCCCCATTGAGTCTCAGCGTATTTTCTAGTTTAAACAAGATGCTCGTATTTAATGAAGTCTTCACATAATAAAGAACGGGGTACATGAATTATTTTATATTTCAAGAGCGTGCCTAAAGGGTAGAAAATATCTGGGCCTCTCCACTGATGCAAGTATCTTCTGTATCTGTAAGAGCGTTTTTCCATGTTGCCATTAAATTTGCTACTCTCTTGACGGGGAAAACCTCAGTTGATTTTCTCGTTGTTTTGTGTGTGCAACTGCTTATTGATTTTCAATTAGTTTGTTTTGCTTTTCACTGTCGACTCTGTGGCGCGGCTGTTGCAGTTGCAGCTGCAATTTGGCTTTTCCTTCCACTTATTTCCACGTATTTTCCGCACCAAAGTGACATACTTAATTTTCCATCGAGTTGTGTGCGGTTTGCACTCATAAAATATGCAATCGCCAAGCCCATCCAACGGTTTTGGCCAACGATTGCGGCAAGACTTTGGCAAGAGCTTGTGGCACTGACTCTGACTTTGCCAAAAAAGTGTCAGGGTTAGACCAGAAAATGCATAGACACATGCCAATATGCTGGTCCATAAATAAGAGAGACAGCGCCAGCAGTCGCCCTGCAGCAGCGACCTTAAAGCCTGGCTATGATTTAAATTAAATCTTCACTCAACTGCAGCTAATTAGAGAGTATAACATTAATTCATTTACCAACCAGTTTCCCCAAGCGACGAAAATAAATATATTTGACCTGTTTTTTTTTTTGTTTTTTTTTTTTTAGTGGAAATTATTAGCTTGAATCGAGTTGTTGGGCTTTTTGTGAATTTTGCGGTTTGTCGGAATAAAATTTATGCAATTACAGACGCAATTTTCGCATGGGACCGCATTTTAATTTCGTTTTATAATTTCGACAAATAACCATTTACATAAACGAATGGCCTGGCCGAATGATGTGAGTGTTTGCAGTGAGTGTTTGCGGCATATGCAAAGTGTTTTGTTTGAGTTCGTTTCCCCCTCCCCCTCTAGTATAGTATAGAGTATAGTATGTGTGTACTGTATTGTATTAATAAATAAAATAATTATTTACAAGCAATTAACTTTACGCATTGCTTTTATTTAGCTAGTTCGTTTGGGTTTTAGTTAAAATTCCATCGTCCATTGTAACATTTGATGTGTGCCCTGGAATAAATCGCATTAAAAATTGAATATGATATAATGGCAAATGCGGTTTTTTGACCATGGGGAAGGCTGTCAGTTGCAGCTGTCCGGACATTGAAGCCTTGAAATGTTTGTTTGTTGAGCGAAAGTATTTACAGCATTTTACATACGACCCTATAAAGTGAATGTATGTAGTTAGTGCAGATCCATGGGTACTACGATACAGACAACGGGTGGCTAAAACCCTTGCCTGTGTCTCTTAATGTGTGGAGCAGCGGTCCTTCTAGCAGAATTCTGAGCAGAATCCATCGCATCTTTACCATTTGTCTGCTATATCATGACTGATGGATAGATTTCAATGCTACGCATTGTCACCCCTTTTCCCCCCACACCTTTTTTTTTCATTGAATAAAAAGAGATTTGTTGTTTTTTTTGTTTAAATGTTTTTCACAATATTTTGTAATGTTTTTGCGTTTATTTTCTCAGATATATTTCTTGTTCTGTTTTGTTTTTTGTTTTTGTTTTATGTAATTGTAATAATTAATTTAATAATACATTTGCCATTAAGTAAATTGAATTAAATTAATTTAGTTCCCTACCTTATCCCCCATTGGGGGCGTGCAGGGGGCGTATCTCTCTCTATACAGTATACATGCGACATTACATACAATTAATAAATACATTAAGTGCTCTAAATGGTTGGGTTTTTTGCCTTTCTTTTGTTGTTTGCGTTTCTTCTACATATATATATATATACACACATTACATTCAGATTAAATTTAATTAAATATTTGAAATAGTTACTGTTTCGTGTAGCCTAGGATGAGTGCTCCAACTTGATGCGAACGAATGTATTTGTTTAGTTTTAGTTTATGGTTTTTTTTTAGTATTTGTTTTTAGGTTCCTTTATGCCTGGCTAGAACTACTAAATACGTCTACGAATTACAGTGTATTTTTGTTTGTTTTTTGTTTTTGTTTTTTTTGGAGAGGGGGGATTTGTGCAGTTCGCCCGCAGTTCGGGCTCCCCGCTTTAACTATAGTTAATTAATATATCACATTGAATTTGAAAGTGTTTTAACAACATTTCTAGTAATTGTTTTTTGTTTTTTTTTTTGTATATCGATATATGCTAATTATGTAATTTTTTTATGTGTATTTATATACGTGCCGCGCTCACTCTCTCTCTGTCTCTGGCTGTATGTGTGTGTGCGTATTGTAGCGCTGTGCTACACAACTACAACAAAACGACAACAACAATATCCAACGCTAACGACAACAACGACACATGAACGAACACCAAAGGCGAAATGCAAATAAAATGTTTCAAGAAATGCCTACGAAAAAGTCTTTTTGTTTTCTACTAGTTAGTGTGTGTGTGTGTGTGTGTTTGTGTGTGTGTATGTTCTACTTCCGCCGGTTGCGCAAGCGAGCGAACAACTTCAAGATGGCCGCCCCTGCGCAGGAACCCGCCCGAGAGCAGTGCGAGGGAGAAAGAGATGGCAGCAGGAGCAGTGGAGTGGCATGGGGCAGGGTTCAGAGCTTACACCAGGAAAGCCTGTCCATTCTTATTGGCCGTCTCGCCTGTGGCAGCTGTCTGTTGCTGCTGCTGCTGTTGCTGCTGCTGCTGCTGCTGCTGTTGTTGTTGTGCAGCCGCAGCGGATGTGGAAGCCTGCGCCGTCGACTGTGTACTGGTGCTGGCCTGACTCAAGCCGCTGCCACTGCGCAGATGCACGGGCGCCGTTGCCTGCTGCGGCATGGGCATGGCCGCGCCCACCGCCCGGAACTGGGGCTGCAGCAGACGCTGCTGCTGTTGCTGCTGGTGGTGGCGCGCCAGCTGCTGCTGCTGCTGCTGATGGTGGTGCATCAGGCCAGTGGGGATCATGGATAGGGCCTCGTGCTGGTCGTAGGCGCTGTACTCCGACTCGATGCTGTGATAGATGTGCTCCGAGGGCGGGCGCATCGGCATGGGCATGGAGTCCACGATGCGTGCTGGGCCCCCGGGGCGGGTGGGCCTTGGCGAGGGGGTGGCTGTGGTGGCGGAGCTGTAGTTGGCCTCCATGTCCTCGGTGCAGTAGTAGGCCGGTGGCGGCGGGGCCTGGCGGAAGATCATGCCCGGGGAGACGGGCTGCTTGAAGCGCTCATGGTGGTCCAGGGTGTAGTTGTTGCCGCGCGGCGACAGCTCAATGGGGATGGCATAGCGGAGCTTCTCCCAGAAGTAGCGGTCGCAGGTCAGCAGACGGTTCGATGGCACGGACTTCAGGTAGGGCGACAGCTCAGCCACGTCCTCGGCCTCCGAGGAGACGCTCGTCTCCTCGATGATCACCAGCTTCTGGGCCAGGCCGCGCAGCGACTCGTGGAAAGCGTTGCGGAACTCGACGCGGTTCCATTCGGTGGCCAGCAGGTTGCGGGTGAGCACCAGGATGATCTTGCGCGAGGCGCGGGCGCCCTCCACCAGCTGCAGGTGCGATGCCTGCGGTGGCAGATCGCGCTGCTGGATGCACAGACGGAAGGGTGGGCGGCCGTGCTCCAGCTCGGCGGCAATGTTGCGGCAGACGAACTCGTAGTCCTTCTCGGAGTGCAGAATGATGGCGTCGTACAGCTTGCCGGCGTCCTCGAAGCGGGGCTCGCAGACGCGTACGCCGTAGTGGGCGAACAGCCACATGCGCACGCTCTCGCGGAACACAAAGACGACGATGAGAACGACGACCAGGAAGATGAGCACCAGCACGGCGGCCAGCAGGGGCAGACGATAGCCACCGGCAATGTCCTGCGACGAGGAGATGTTGCTGGCGCTGGCGTCGAGCAGCTCGGAACAGTCCGGTCCGCCGGCCGCATTGCCCAGCAGCTCCAGCTCACGCTTGATGCCCGCATCGATGCAGTAGATGTCCGCCGAGTCGCGCACCACCATGGCGTTGTCCGACACAAACTGTGCCAATTCCCGCAGCTGCTGGCAGCGGCACGACCACGCATTCCTGCCCAGCGTCAGGCCCTGCAGGCTGTTGCGGTACTGCAGATTGGGCAGCGCGCTCAGACGATTGTTGTCCAGCCGCAGCACCTTGAGGGAGACGAGCGGCTCGAAGCTGCCGTTGGCGATGTGGCTCAGCATGTTGTTGTGCAGATACAGCTCCCGCAGGAGGTTCAGCGACTGGAACTCGCTGCCCTCGAGGGCCGTCAGCTTGTTGTTCTCCAGGTGGAGCACACGCAGATTGGCGAGCTGCGTGAGGCTGCCGTTCTGCAGGGTCATCAAATTGGAGGAGTTGAGGTAGAGGGCGCGCAGATTGCGCTTGCCCGCCAGCTGTCCGGCCTCCAGCACGGGAATGTTGTTGCCATCCAGATAGAGATCGCTGACGTCCTGGGGTATGCGGGCGGGCAGACTGGCGAGATCCTGCTTGCCACAGTCGACGATGTTCGTCGACCAGGTGGCATCGTGGAAGCAGCTGCAGTTGTTGGGGCAGATCACCTCGCACTCGCACTGCTCGTACTCGCAGCAGTGGCACGTGGGCGGGCAGTGGCTGTCGTACTTGCACACAAAGTCCGTGGAGGCCAGGCTGGAGAGTGGGCGCAGCGGGGCGTTGCGGCTGTGGGGCATCAGGCACTCGATGTTGGCCAGATCGACGACGCGCGGATGCTGCCGGGTGGTCAGATTGTTGATGCGCTGCAGCCACTCCATGGAGCAGTCGCACTCGAAGGGATTGCCGCCCAGATAGAACTCCGGCACCGGCTTCTCGGCGGCCACGGGCGCCACGCGCAGCGCATTCAGCGAGATTTTCGACAGCACATTGGCATAGAGATCGACGCGGGCCAGTCGCGTCTTGTCCACGAAGGTGTTGGCCTGTATCTGGCCGATGATGTTGTTGTTGATGAACAGCAGCTCGATGGAGTTGGGCACGGACATGGCGCCGATCTCCGTGATGCGGTTGTGCGAGGCGTCCAGCGTGGTCACGCGAATCTCCTCCTGCAGCTTGTAGTAGTTGCCCAGCGCCTCGATGTAGTTGCCATGGATGTCCAGCCACTTGAGGTTCGACGGAATGAAGGCGTAGTCGAACCACACCAGATGGTTCTCCGACAGATTCAGCCAGAGCAGCGAGGCCAGGGTCGCGAAGATGCCATTGATGTCGGTGAGGAAGTTCTTGTCCAGCCGAATGGCCTCGATCTCCGTATTCTTGTCGAAGGCGCCCCGCTCGATGTTCTGGATGCGGTTCTTGGCCAGATTGAGCACGCTCAGCCGCGGCAGATCCTGGAACATGCCCACGGTGATGTTACCGATGCGATTGTCGATCAGCCGCAGGCCCGTCAGCTGGTTGAGATTGCGGAATGTGTTGTTCTTGAAGTCCGAGATCTGATTCTCGCCCAGATCGAGCGTCTTCAGCATACTGAGATCCTGCACGGCCTCGGGCACCTCCATCAGCTGGTTGGAGCTGAGGTCCAGCTCCTTCAGGTCGGAGCAGTTGCGGAATGCCTGCGTCTCCACGATGCTGATCAGGTTGTTGTTCAGCGTCAGTTTCGTGAGCACATACAGGCCGTTGAAGATCTTGTTGTCGAGTGTGTGGAGCCGGTTCTCGGCCAGGTTCAGGGTGTGCAGATTGTAGAGCGGCAGGAAGGCGCCCTCCTCCACATGGCCAATGGAGTTGTTGCGCATGTCCAAGATCTGCAGGAAGTACAGCTCCTTGAAGGTGCGGGCCCCGATGCGGGTGAGCGCGTTGTTGGAGAGGTTCAGCACTATCAGGCGGATCAGGCCCGCGAATGTGTTGTTGTCCACGTGGTGGCTGGTCAGCTGGTTGCCGGACAGATCGAGCACCAGCAGCTGTTCGAGGCGATGCAGCAGCCCCTTGGGCAGATCGTACAGATCGTTGCCCTGCAGATGCAACTCGCGCAGCTCCTTGTTGCCCGCAAAGGCATCGGCGGGCAGCGACTCCAGATGGTTGTACGAGATATTGAGCACGCGCAGCGAGCTGAGGCCCGCCAGGGCGTTGGGCGCCAGCGAGCTGATGTTGTTGTGCTGCAGACTGAGCGTCTGGAGGCGGCGCAGCCGGGAGGCGCCCCACGCGTCGGGCAGGGAGCGCAACTCGTTGAAGGAGACGTCCAGCACCTGGAGCTCGGAGCCGCCGCTGACGGCACCGTTGGCATTGCTCAGAGCCGAGCCGACGCACAGCTTCTCGGAGAAGCCGAGATACTCGGCGGACCGGATGCGGTTCTGGGTGAGATTGAGCAGCTGCAGGCTGGGCATCGAGCACCAGAGACCCTCGGGCAGCTGGCGCACATTATTGTCGGCCAGATGCAGTTCGCTCAGCTCGCGCAGACCGTGGAAGGACTGGCCGTGCAGATCCAGCGTCTTGCCGGGCCCCCACATCGCGTTGTGCGTCCGCAGGCTGAGCCGCTTGAGGGACAGCAGGCCCTCAAAAGCGTTGGCCGGTATCCGCTGCAGCTTGCAGGCGTCCACCTGCAGCTCCTCCAGCTTCTGGAGGCGACCGAAGAGGCCCGCAGACAGCTCGCTGGCATGCAGCAAATCCTGGCTGCACTGCAGCTCCAGTCGGTTGGCCGTCTCGGCCACCTGCAGATCGAGCGGTGTGGCGGCGTCCAACGCCCGCACATTGCACTTGATGTCCATGGTGGTGCGGACGAACTCCCAGGCGCACTGCTGCGCATGCGTGCTGCGCACGGGAACGGCGGCGGCGGCCAGCAGAAGCAACAGGCAGAAGGCCAACATGTTGGATGCTTCTGTTGCTGTTGTTTCTTGTCGGTTGATTTTTGAATTTGTTGGAGAGCCTCCCTGTGGGAGAGGAGGGCTCTGCACTTGATCGGTTTCGGTTGCTCTTGGGCTTTGGGTTTTGGGTTGTTGTTGTTGTTGCAACAATCTGTCACTTTCTGGTTTTCATTTTTTGATCGCTTTTTCCAACCCGCGTGTACCCGTAATCCGTAATCCTTGTGTGCGTGCGCGTGTGTGTGTGTGTGTGTGTGTGTGTGTGTGGTTTCGACGTGTGGCGTGACACTTAGCGATTTGCACTAATTTATTTATTTGTTGCTTTTTTTTTGCTGTGCAAACTAAATCCACTTTCGTTTCAGGTTTTTCTTTTTATGTTAGTATTTTTTTGTTTGTTTCTTGTTTTGTTTTTTGTAATTGCTTTTCACGATACGCGAGAGAGACGACGGCACAGAATCAAAATCAGAATCAGTTTCGTTTCGTTTTGATTTTAAATATTTCTTCTTGTCGGTTTCGTTCGCGTCGGAGAGCTCGTTTCCTCAGAACATGTTTCGTCCGCCGCGTTTCAAGCCAAAGTGATTGCTGGAGTTGGCCGCTGCGACTCCGTTGGCTCGTTGAAAATGTGGAAACGACGAGGCAGGCAGGCAGCGCCGACGACGTCGCGCAGCAGCAGCACACCGACACGAAAGGCAGACAGACAAAATCTGTGTGTGTGCCGCCTGCACGTTCGTGTTCTGCCGTCGCGCACTCTTTTTCAATGCACATGCACTCACACACACACACATGCAGGCAGGCAGGCAGGCAGGCTTTGGCAGCAGCAGCATGCATGGCGCTGCTTCGCTCTCACACACATTGCGCTCGCTCCCACACAGCAGTGGCAGAGGCAGTGGCTGAACAGAGAGCAGAGCAGAGCAGAGCACTGAGCAGCGACAGAGCAGCGCTAACAACAACAACAATTGCATTTCCTGCCTGCATATGCTGCTCGAACATGCATGCTCTCTCACGGCCTGCTCTCTCGCTCTCGCCAAAAGTAGGGGAAATGTTGCACGTACACACACACACACACACACACATGTCGGCTGGCCAGCCAGCCAGCAACAGTTAACCCCACAATGGCCCCAGTAGTAGTGGTGTGAGCGTGGAATGCTGAAGAGTCTCAGTTCTCCCTCTCTCTCAGATCTCTCAGGAGATGCAGAGTGGTGGGGGAGAGCGTCCACAATTAGCATTGGAAAATGGATTAATATTGGATGAGTTCAGCATGGGTTATCTCCGTGGCGAGGCTGCTCTCCAGACAGAGCCAGAGATTATCATTTCAGTGGAATATTATCAGGGAATGCGCACTTGAAATTGAATCATCCACTGCAAATTAGTACACATAAAGTCAGTCGCTTGCTTATGATATTTCAATTTACTGAATCTCATAAATCGGTGAAGTTTTATTACATTTATTTAAGTTAAACCTATCCCCTGGCACACAGAGCTGTGCCAACAAGCTGACAAGTTCCATATCTCTATGGTATATCGCTCGGCCATTTCTTTATCTTACACGAGGTATATTCCCAGCCTGAGTTTTCTCGCAGCTTCGCTGTCTATCCCATAGAACCCCGTTGGGGTTAAATCAAACCTGCAACAGGCTGCTGTTGGCTGGCAACATTTCGCGCGCCACCCCCCCCCCCAATCACACTCTATCCTGCCTGCCTCGCTGCTCCCATGGAAGCCCTGTTTTGTGACTCAGTTCGTTTAGAGCCTCGTGTTGCATACTACACACGATGTGTGCAGGAGGGGGCCCACCCCTCCTGAGTGTGTTGCTTCAGTTAAGCATGTTGCATGCCGCTTGGCTCTTAACAGCTGCTGGTGCTTCTGGTGCGCTGTTGTCGTTGCAGCGGCGATTGCTGTTATTGCTGGTGTCCACACTCAGGCCGAGTGCAGACAGTGGCAGAAGCCCCCTCTCTGGAGGCAGCAGGCCGAAGGCCGTAGAGTGTTTTGTTGCCATAAAATGTTGAATCTATTGTCGCATGTTAAATATATTTTAGCGCAATATTTGTTGTGTGTTTCTGCTGTCAAACATTTCTTGTGGCTTCTTAGTGGGAGTCCGTTCGGTTTTTGCCATGTTTTGCATTCTGCCACACATCTGCGGTTGCCTCTTTTTGCCCGTTTGCCTCTGGCAATTTGGGAAATTGCTAAGCTTTTTTTTTTAGCAGCTTGAAGCTGATCGGGAAGAGCATTTATGTGTGTGAGGGAGACGGACGGGGCAAACTTGTTGGTTAGAGACGTTTGTGTACTTTATTTCCATTTGCAGCATTTGTTCCACGCTGCTACTGCACCTCATTCGGAAGACTGACTCTGTTGCCTGCCTGCCTGCCGCCTGTGCCATAAACATTGCATATGAGTGTTGCAACCAGCAGCAGTGGCAGCAGCATCCGCAACAGTGGCAATATTACAGTTTGAATGCCACTATTATGCCATTTCGAATGGCAACTGCATTCAGGCGTGCAACAAGCTGCTTCTGCTGCTCCTACTGCTCCTACTGCTCCTAGTGGCTGCTGCTGTTGTTGCTCCGCTTGTTGCACAAAAGGTCTTTGGGAAGTTTACTATAAGTTTTTGCCGGAAAGGGGGTGTACCCCCTATTCTATTCCTGCTGCACTAATTTTGCTGGCTTCTAATGTACTCTCTATCGTGGGGCCATTGCCCCACCTGGCCCAGATATCCGGAGTATTTGTGCGAGTTTTGCCTGCTTTTTCGGCTGTCGACTTATGCCACTTAAAATTACATTAAAAACTTTCCTCCTCCTCCTCCTCGCGAAGTGTAGTCAGCCACCCAGTGGCAGGGTGAGAGGGGGGGCACGTGGGGCATCGTTGCAAACTTTGCCTGGCTTTTTGGATGTTTACGCTTCCACTTCCACTTCCATTTCGGGCTCTGTTGCTTCTGTTGCTGCAGCAGAGCGCTTGTTGGTGGGTTTTTGTGCCGTTTTCTGTTTTTTTTTGTTTTGTTTTTGCGGCACTGCAAATATGAAAGTTTTCTTACTTAATTATTTTGTTTGTTTGTTGTTGTTCCTGTTAATGTTGCTGCTGTTGCTGTTGCTTCTGTTGCTATATTGCTATTAATTAATTGAGTTACACTTGCCCTGCCCCCGTCCTTACGTCTGCTTCTGTAGCTGGTGCCCTAGATGTTGTTTGTTGCTCCCCTGCCGTAGATGTTGCTGCTGCTTCTCATAAATGCTGCTCTTGTGGATGCTGTTGCTGATGCTGCTGTTGCTGTTGCTGCTGCTGCTGCTGCTGTTCTTATTGTTGTTTGCTTAGTGGTGCGAATATTTTATGAATTTTTAAATTTCATTAGCTCGACATGTGCACGAAACTTTTGTGACAGACTGTGTCGCATGTCGTCGACCCTTAGTACTACGAAACTGTGCGACATAACTATGGGAATATTAGTGCTAGTATTTTAAGTGGCATTATGGATACATAAAACTTATGAAGATATTCAGATATTTACTGTCTTTATTTTTCATTTTTTTCCAGTGAAACTTCTTTAATTTGGAAGGTTATCTATCGGGTAAGTCATTAAAAATTATATATACCTGAAACTACTTAGATGATAAAACAATTATCTATGAGGCTTAATTTAATGGCAGGTTCTACATAGGGACTTTACTATTTAATAGACCCTACAAGCATTTCGCGCATCTGTCTGCGTGCCTGCCTGCCTGCCTTTAGACACCAAAATTGTGTGGCTTTCATAAAAGATTCAAAATGTTTGTTGTTTTGGCAGGGGAGTCGCACGGGTCGGGGGGGTTGGGCTTGTGCCTGAATATTATTCATACGCCGCATTGGCCACGGCTGGAATGAGAATGAGAATCCTTGTGAATCCTCAGTGCAGCTTCCATTTCGCTTCGCATAACTATGTCAAATTAGTGTCTGTACGGGCGAGACGAGTGCCGCTGCGGCAACATGGATGCTGTGCGCTGCGGTGCTCCTCCAACTTTCCCAGCAGTGTATTTAGACTTGCCCCCAGAGCGGGGGAGCGGCTTAAGCGTCATGGAAACTTTCCCACTCGACTCCTGGGGAAATTGTATTCAAATGCAAACTCAACAGAAACCGAAACAGAAACCGAAACAGAAACATAGGAAAAAAAACTATTTTAATTGAATTAGAAAATGGCAATGGGTCAGAAGCACGTTTGTAATGCATAATTTATGTCTGTTCGCTGAGTTTTGTTTTCTGATTTTCCATTTTGCAGCAGTAGCAGCAGCAGTGGCAGTGGCAGCCGCAGCCGTTGCCAATCCGCAATCCGAATGCGGCAAGCGTTTTGCCCGATTTTTTGAGGCCAAAATTTTCATAATCTTTTGGTGAAATAGAAAATTGCCAGAAGGAGCAAGCAGCAGCAAGCAGCAGAAGGAAAACTCATCTTGTAAATGCAGTTATGAATATCATTGGAGGAACCGCTGTAATGAATGAAATGTGGTGGGGGGAGGGAGGATAAATGGGAATGGAAATGGGGACGTGGAAGCCGACAATGGATGTGTGTGAGTGTGTGTGTGTGTGTGGTTATCCAAATGGATATGGATGTGGCATCGAGTGGAAAGTGCGTCTGACAGCAATGCCTGCCATGCTGTTCCCGATGCTCCTGCTGCTGTGGAAGAGTCCTCCTCTGGCAGCTGTCAAGCGCACTTGCATTACATTACTCCTCCCGTCCTAACGCCCCCTGCGCCCCCTCCACGCAGAAATCAAACTGATCAACAAATTTCAGTTACATGCAGAACAGATGAAACCCTACAGAACGAAGTATTTTTGGCTGTCAGAAACAATTCTTTACGGAACAGAATAAATAGAATATTGTGCTCTAAATGTATCTAAATCAGTTCCATTGAATATTTTATTTATACCTTCTATCAATTCTAAATTCGTGTTGGCCAGTGTGATTTGCTATTGAGTCGAGTTCTTGTTGCTGTTTGTTGTTCTCCAGACCAGGACACTCATTTGATATGCGGGTTCGGTAATGCGCCCACACGTCGATGATGCCGATGCCGATGCCTCTGAAACAATGCCAAGCATTTTTATATATGCCAGGCAATATTTATAATACATATGTATGTATGTATGTACATGAATGTATATAGTATATATTGCGATATGCTATGTGAGTAACGAGCGAGATGCCGACGACCGTTCAAGTGCATCTTAAAGATACTTTTGCTGCTTGGATGGCGGCTGCATTGTATGCTGCTTGCTTGGCTTCGGCTTCGCCTCTCGAGTGGTGTTTGCCGCCGCCTGCCTATTGTTGCCACCAGCAGCCGCCCCCACTCCGCCCTGCCCAGTCGCCCGTTTGCAGGGGTTGATATATGAGCTTTAATGTGCATTAACTCTTGTGCCATATTTCTCTCCATGCTTTGCCATCGAATGGGGTTAATTACGCGTTTATGAAGAGAAGATTCTTGGCCGCAAACTATTTATTGGTCGCCTTTGATTTATGTGGAGCCATGGCTAGCTGCTGTCTGCATGGAAACGGAAATATTCCGTATTTTGCGGTCCGGAAAGTGGGCCTGTTTCCTCGGTCCCAAAAATGAAGTGATTTGCATGTCGGGCGATTATTCTGTTTCCCAATTGAAAGTTTCCAGAAGCAACTACATATATATAATCACCAACTTCCCCAAGTATTTTTCGAGTAATTTAAATATTTTTATAATTCCATAAAAGTCCACCAAAAGTATTCAAAAAAAAAAAAAAAAAAAAAGAACCAATTCATGCTGCTGCTGCTGCGGCTGCTGCGACTCTCGGCCACAACCTGTAATCATGGCTAAGCAGAAAAAGCCAGCCAGACAATTCTAATTGTCAGCCGTTCTTTCGCTTTATTTTTGTTCATTTTTATATTTTTTTTGCTGCTAAAGATTTCGTTTCGTTTTTTGGGGTCGCAATTTTTCAGCGTTTTGCTAATGCTCCACGAGAGCTGCTTTAAAGATCAGACAGAACCCTTCATTAGGCACACGAAGAGCCAGCCCGACGACGACCGATCGTTCGACAACTCATGTTTATAAATTGGTCTATAATTTCGCTTCGTTTTATTTGTGCAGCTTACTGTGCGTGGTGGGGGGCTGTGGAACAGGAACTCGGAGTTTTCTTCTGGGTTTCGCTGGAAGCACTGGTTTGGCTGTGGTGAAAAACGACTGGCTTGGCTGGCTGCCTGGCTGCCTGGATGTTTTTACAGGCCCAAACTAATTGCCAAAAATCTCTGGAAAAATGGTCCAAAGTATAAATATTTTCACTGCTGCGCGGAGTCTAAAAATAACAGGCCGTTGAATGCCGGAGATGTTGTTTCAGCAAACAGTTTAGTCGCCGGTGTGTTGCTGTTGGTGGTGGGGGGACGGAGGCGGCCTAAGCCCTCGTCTGAGCCTACATTTGTAATGGGTCTATCTGTAAGATACTTTGATACACTGGCAGGTAGCTGGTCGCAGAGAGAGAGAGAGAGTGAGTCTGAGAGAGCGCGAGAGAGCAAAAGAGCGCAAGCAAAGAGGGGAAATGTCACGCACACCACTGCAAACGCTGCTCTGCTCGCACTAATACTTACGCAGCGGATCCGTCTCTCTCACTCATACACACGCAGCAGATCTGGTTCTCGCTCTCCCGCTGTTCGGACTTCTCTTTTGCGCTTTGCTTTCGCTGCATCTGTTCTCCCTTTCGCACAGTTTCTGCCACGATCTGCGCTTTGCTTGTGTGCGTGCGCCGCTCACTCACACAGTCTCAGGTGCGCGCTCTCTGCTTACTCTCTGGCTGGCTCTCTCAGCAGCCGCTCTCTCTGCTGTCGCTCTCTCTCTCTCTTTCGCTCTGTGGCCCGCTCTCATTTTGCTGTCATTGACACGCTGAGCGGCAGGTTTTCCGTTTCTGTTTGCTGGCAGCAGCAATTATGTATCTTGTATCTGCAACTCGCTTGCCGTATGCTGTGTATCTGTTGTTGGGTTGGCCAAACAGCCTCAAATGCCTGACATTTTACGCTACTATCCAGCCAGCGATATCTTTAGCGATTTCTGCTCGGATTTTTGGCCGCGTTGCGCCTGAGCACTCACTGAACCCGGCTCGCCTATAACCAAAAATATTTCATATTATAATCCTTTCCCCTCTTTCGCGTCTGCCACTGCCGCAAAACACCGTTGCGGTGTGGTTTTCTTGTCCCTGATTGAGACAATATCGTAAAATATCCCCCCAATGTGAAATTCGATCGCTAAGCAGATCCAAAGCAGATCTCCCCCCACCCCGTACTCCATGCCATGTATATCTGCCGCAAATGTAGTTGCTTTTGTCGCCGTTTATTGCCACTTTAAACGAGCAGGCACGCCGCACCCCTCCCCACACTGTCCCCGCTGTTCTGCTCAACTTGTTTTTACCACACAAAATGCTCTCATTTGGCCATAACAGCCACAGCCGCAGCAGCAACAACAACAGTTTCAGATATATTTTCCTCTCTATACCCTGCAAAGCGGGCATTATGGTTTAGATCGGAAAAGGAGGAAGCACTTCCTTCCAGCCATAAAGTGTAAATTAGTTCCAGATCTGAATCGATCTATTTGTTCCCATGTAAAGTGTTCTGTTCTCTCGCAGTTCTGTATACTCTCTGGCGGAAGAGCTGCATACAAGGCATAGCAACCATTGGATAGGATGGCTCCCAGATCCTCTCCTGCCTCTGTAAGGGTATCTGTAGCTTCGGCCATAGAATTCAGCCTTTCTTTTCTTTTTACAATGTATTTTTGTTGCTGTTGTTGTCTTGGTCTGGCGTCTTTTGGCTTAAATGAAACTAAATGAGGCAGTAATCAAGTTGTGCTCAAAGAGTCTCCCCAGTCTCCCCACCCCCTGCCAGGCACCACCTCCTACCACTCCGCTCTCTTTGTGGTATTTTCGTTTCGCATTTTTTTCTCCATTTATATTTTTTTGTTGTTTTTTTTTTTTTAATATGTTTCTTGTGGTTTACAGCAAATTTCACACTTGGTCTGGCGGTGTGGCGAGTGGGAAGTATCTGTCTCACCAGTATCTGGTACTCCAGAGACAGCCACAAAACATGGCTGAGGCATTGGGGCTGATTGATTTTTTAATATCGAGCAGAAAGGAGTGAAAGGGAAGTGCCAAAGAATGGGAAGTTGGGTGGGGCACACACAGAGCAGAGCAGAGCCTTTGTGTTTGGGTTTGGGTTTCGGGATCGGCACGGCATCGGGCATTTCAAAGGTAACCAAAAGAGTTGACAGGATGGATCCGCCATTCGAGTTGCGAGTTGCGAGTTGCAAGTACTTGATGGCTCACGGTATGCCCTGTGTTCCAGTTATGTATTGTCGAGTCAGCAGAGACTGATTTATTCATTGGCCTCGACCCACACTAGCTTTCACTGCTCGCATAGGAGGTCGCCCCAATGGCTCCCATCTCTTGACAATTTCATTTCAATATTTTCGTTACACTTGAAGCCGATCCCGGCTACCGCTACGAATCCGTAATGTAATGGTAGAAGGAGGAGGAGGAGGAGGATGGCCCATCCTGGTCACCACTTCACATGCTGCTGCTGCTTCTGCTGCTGCCACGGATTGTATAATAAATATTATTCATTTGGCTCTGATTTTTCGAACCCAATGATGCCAATGCGGCGGCCACTCGAAGCCCACTACAGAGCCACGCCACACACACTCTTACCATTCCCCAGTCCCAGTCCAAGACTCCAGTCCCAATCCCAATTCCAGCCATGACTCAATTAAGAGCCGCACGTTTATTGTGCTTACCCGCGTAGTTTTGTCTGTGTTTTCTTCTGTTTTTGTGTATTTTTTTATTAACTTTATAGCCACTCTGTTATTGTTTAACTTACTTACTTACTGTTTTTTTTTCCCCGTCGCCTTGTTTTTGTTGAAACGTCATCGTAAATTGCAATTAATTTTGAGGCTCGAACCGAGCCGGCGACAGATGATGGCTCATAATTTCTGCCTGTAGGTGTTTCATTAAAAACGCAGCCTTGAGAGTAGCTGTCTTCAATTATTTTCACACCTTGGAGAGCAACAGAGCAACAGAGCAACAAAGTTTACGTGTACAAAAAAATCGAAAGCGAAACTCCACTTAAAATTATGCCAATCACGAGAGCCCAACTTTTGTCTTCGAGAGCCGCACTTGAAACACAGTGGCGGCTCCAATATACATACGAAAAGTTTAATATTTGAATAAATCACACAATATATTTATATGCCAAATCATGCACCAAATGGAATTTAATTTAATCTATTTTTAGATAAATCAGAGAGACTATTTTTGGAATTTGCAAACAATTATTTGGGTTTCGGTGGACTGAGTCTCCTTGAATGGGATCGACTAGTTTTTGGATATTTTATTTCCTTACTTAAATATATATTGAGTGCATTTATTATTCAAATTGCATTAAGTGTTGTCAGGGACTAGAAATAACTCTCTCCCAGAGCGGCATAAAGTAGGGCAGGTCGCGGCGTTTTAAAGTCTTTCGGTGGTGTCTCCAGAACCCACGACACACTATCTCTATCCGTGGCCAGCCATTGGAAAGCCATAAAAGTGCGTCAGTTCTACCCGCAATGCTATCCTATCCTATTCCATTCTAAGAGTTAATTTCTAGCCTTTTACGACCCCCAGCAAATGTCAATTGATACGGAATTTCATTTGATGTTACAGCTGCTTGAATGGGGCACCGCTCGCGTGTTGATCCACGCCTACTGCCTGGCAATGGCAATGGCAGTGACAGTGGCAGTCGCAGTGTCAGTGGCAGGGGGGGGAGGCCGAATGCAATTGGCCATTGCCATAAAAAACACTTTGTGGAAGAGTTGGGAGTTGTTGTACCTTTTTTATGCATCGTCGAGCGGAAAGTGTTGCATTTATCTGCTACACGAAGCCCAACCTTAGCGAGGATATGGATACGGATACCCAAGGAGTGAGCGCACTGAGCGAAAAACTTTGAGGCATATAACACCCATGAATGAAGCTAGAGGCAGCCATAAGTACCACCAGATGATTCACCATCACATCCAGCCATTAACACGGCACTGCCATTGGCTTCTGTGTGCCTAATTCTTGCCAGTTGGATTTGCATATCTGCCATGGGGGTATCTGGCATTTCTTGGCTCTCAGTGTGGCTGAGAGAAATTACAATAACCACAGCATAAAAAAGGATATGCGCCGCGACTTGCTTTTAGACTTTGTCTCCCTGCCCAGAACCTTTGGGCTTGCCTCTGTTCCTTTGCTTTTATTATCATCGGGCTATATGTCGGCGACTTAAGGGACAACGGGGACACACACTCGCACTCTTCGATGGAGGGAAACAACAGGGAAAACTGGTAGCCTAGGCCATTAGACATAAAACTCAAGTTGGGTAAGTGCCGGCGACTATCTGTGGCAGGCAGGATAGCGCTAGAGAGTAGATAGCGAGACGGCTAGTGGCTAGGGAGGAGTGTTTGGTGGTGGTGGTGTGGGGAGGGACTGGCAAAAGGTGCTACCACCAAAAGTTGACCCAAATTTTATCATCAATGTGACAGAAAGTAGCGATTAGATGATGCCTTTTATGTGCTCGTCTTTCTGTGTGTTGCGGTCGTCTGCTGTGCCGCCCGACAAAGGTGAAACTGAATGGATGCCACTGTGCGGGTTGTTCCTGATCGGCTTACGGGTTACGGGTGCACTCCACCCTATCCCATCGTACTAGTACAGATATGAATGGGTTTTTTTACCGGCTCCATAAAGCGTTGCTGATATCTTAATTTGCCGCATCTATCGGAGACACTTGAGTGAGTGAGTGAGACGAAGTCTGAGACGCCACTCGAGTTGTTGCAGCTGCTGTTTGCTGCTGCTGCTGTTGCTGCTGCTGCACTTGTTTGAGTTTCCATGGGCCCATATCCGGTTGGCTCTCTGGCTGAGGCGCCGCCCGAAAGGCAAATAGAGGCGCATCCTGTGCGCCGTGTCACAGGCTCTTGAGATTTGAAACGATGCAGAAAATCGCTGCCCGTGCCGTGGCATTTGATTTGTGTGTGTTTGCCGTCCCATCTTCAACTGGCCATGAAATGTCCGAACTTATCGGAAGGCTGATAACGGCCCGGGATGCTCGATGCTCGATGGTAACTCGAGTCGTGGGCTGCTGCTTCCTTTGAAGTGGTCCCTCGGATAAAGTGTTTGATAATCCAATTTACGAATGCAAATCTCAGCTGCCGTTGCCGCTGCCGTTGCCGCTGCCGTTTCCCGGAAAAGCCGGCCCTCGCATGGTCAGGAAGAGAAAAAATAAATTTGCCGGAGCTGTTTACGTTGGTCCTTGCTCCATAAATATTTATGGGACTTTGAAAGGTTTTCTTTTCTCGTTGCAAATAAAATTAGCCCCATCCTGCCACTCAAAAGGCGGCCGCAAAATTGTGTGGAAGCCCCCCATCCGCAGGAAGCTCTTTCAATTTATATCAATAATGCCGTTAGCTTTAGCCCCCCACCCCCCCACCGACTTGTTTAGCCAGAGTTTAGCCAATTTTTTAATCTTTAGCAACTTTCCAAGGCTGAAATTTTCCTAGTGGTTCGTAGGTACTGGGGGGCTCCATCATACTATTTGACACGCAACACGGCAAAGAGGAGCAACGCGACGCGATGCGACGACAGGCCATGTCGTGCACTTTCCAGTGCGGGTCTCGGGTATCGGGTCTCAGGTCTACGCCCCCACCCAAGTTTAGCTCGAAAATCAACTGCTAACATGACATAACTTACGAGCGAGCGGGTCATGCAAATTCCCTCTGCTTTGGGCAAAGTTTTTCCTCTTTTTCTCTTTTTCTGTGTGTGTGTGTTTTCCTCTGCCCAGTTAGCCCGTTATGGTGGGAACTAGGCTGAGACCAAGACCAAGACCGGGGCCCACAGTAATGGATAGCCGTCCGGCCAGAAAAAAAGGGCTGCGACGTCAATTTAAGCCAAAAGTTATTGGCACTTTGTCAGCCATGGAGTAATGCACCCAACCAAGCCAGGCGACACGGAAGCGTGGGTTTATACGTTGGCCAAAATTGTGATAAATATGCTTTATATATTGGATTTTATTTATTCAACAAAACCTGAAGGAAAAACTCGAATGGCAAGTAGATGCAGAAGCTGATCCCTCCATAGTTTGCTCAAGCAAAGCATCTGAATAGTCAATAATAATCACTCTGATGACTTAATCTAGTCATGGCTTTCCATTAAGCGGGAAAAACTCATCCGCATGCACCCCTGGAGTCGGACTGCTGCTGCTGCTGCACTCCTTGCGTGTGCTCCAGATACACGAGTATGTGTACGAGCATTCAGCGGGGGCATTGTTACGAGGCCTGGCCTGGCCTGGCCAGGCACCATAATTGGCCCCCACTAATTTACCTATTTAACTGGGATTTGCCCGAGGGTCGGATGGCATGCAAATCGGGGCACTAGGATTGAACCCTTTAGGGCTGAGCCTGAGCCTGAGCCCTGTGCCTGGGTTGATTTTCTTGGAAAGCACTTGGGATGTCAATTGGGGAATTGGGTGAAAGTTTTCGCGGACCCAAACTAAACCCTTTACTTGGCCGTAACATCAGTGTAAAGTGGTGCTAGGCACGTCATCTTTCGCTCTGCCCTATCATCAGAAGTTGTTCCACGTTATGTGTGTGGTGGGTGGGGTGGGGGGGGGGTTGTGGTATGTAATCTGAAAAGTTTGTCAATATTTGTGCAACTCAAACGGGGCGTTGTTGCCACACATAATTGGACAGACGATAGGGCGGGGTTGGGGCTGGCTGCTATCTAATCTCTGTGCCACTCTTTCTGCTGCTGCAGCCACATCTTACAGCGGCAGAGTCAGAGGCAGAGGCAGATGCATATGCTAATTGCATTAATAAATGAGCAGCACTAACCGCGCGGTAGTGTGGTGAAGGGGGGGGGAGGCATACAGCTCTAACCCGGAATGGGGCCTGCCACTGTCATTCAATTAAAAAAGAAAACAACGACACATTAGGAAAAAAACAAAAAGGTCTTGTCTCTGGTGGTGGTGGTGGTGGGGCTGCTGACTGGAAAAGCCAAGGAAAATATTTAGAAAGTAAAGAAAGAAGCAAGCAGAAAGCAGCCAACCAAGGCACAGGCCCGGGCCCAGGCCCAGGCCCAGACCCAGCGACAACAATGGTGGGGGCAACATATGTACCAAAGGTAATTGTCAAGTAGAGCAGCGGCAGACGACAGCCAAAAGACAACGCTGGCGTGGCACGAAGCTGTCTGCTGCTGCTGCACGGACGGGGACTGGGACTGGGACATGGCAGTAGGACTGTGTGGCACCAACGCAGACACACGGCCAGCGACGATACGGAGACATAGATGGAACGGACGGAACCGCCTGTCCCAGGGCCTGGGTACCCAACCCAACCCTCACCAACGACAAATGACACACAAAAATGGTAACACAAACAAGGCGGAAAACACACACACAAACAGACACTCTTTTGCTTGGAGAAGTACGAAGCTCCCTGAACCATTCCCCTTACTCCACGCTGCATGTAGATTCGGCTATGCCCTGTGCCAGGCAGGGCACGGAACAACAACAACAACAAACGGCAGTTATGTATGTCTCGGGGCCCCGAAAATACCTGGCTGGCAACACTTTTTGGTAACAAACATTCTTGTGGTTTTTGGCCTTTCGATAGACCCAAAAATATGCGCGGTGGCGCGACGCTTGTGGTGAGCCCAGCCCGGCCCGGCCCGCCCCGCCTCAGGGGTTGTCGGGAGGTTAGAGACATATGCGTGACAATTAATACAAGACCCCCACCTACCCAATGAGGGCCAGTGGTGGTGGTTGGGGGGGGAACGGGTTGCGACGGGTCGCTGACAAAGGTACACAAAACGGAACTGCAGAGACACCGCTGCTGGTGCTGCTGCTGCTGCTCTGTGTGTGTTTGCTGTTGTCTGACTGGAGGAGTCCTCTTGTCGTTGTCGTGTCTTCTTGGCGGCGGCATGAAGGGAATGGAGAATACCCATGTTCCCTGCATTCAAGTGACAGCCGCAGCGCCAGGACCGACTGCCGGCTGTGGGCTGTGGGTGGGAGAAGACCAGGGCTCTGGTCCGTGGTGGTTCCCTGGTCCTGGTGCCCGGCACGGCACCTGCCTCAAACTCCAACTCCAACTTCAAGTCAAAGCAAAACCAATTTGCGGGCATAAAACAAACTGTACCCTGTACCCTTAGCAGTTCCTGCTGTTCCTGTTCCTGCTGCCCGGCCTCCGTTATTACATGGACTGGGGACCTGGACCCTAGGCATGGGTCGCGTGTCGCTTATCAGGCGCTTTATCAGCCCAGGAACAGCAGCAGCAGCAGCAGCAGCAGCAAGCAGCAGAGGCAGCCACAGAGTCCAGTTGAGCAAAAACTTTGTTAGCGTCTTAAGTCTCGAGCTATTTTGCTACTTGTTTTCCGTTTTCAGTTCCCCCCAGACCACCCACCCTATTCCTGTGCCTCTCCAAACCCTTCAGGTGGCATTATTATTCCTGCTGCTGCTGCCGCTTGCTGCTTGCCGCTTGCTGCTGCTGCTGCTTGCTGCTGTGTTGCATATTTTAATTCTGCATTGGATTGCCGCTTTGCCCCCGCTGCCCCTCGCTTTTCATTATACTCGTATGCATGTACGATATTGTGAAAATGCATTTCCACTTAGATCTTGGCTGATTGCGGGACTCCCTGTGTGTTTGTGTGTGTGTGTGTGGGGGGCAAAGGCAATTGACAGAATCGGTGGCATGTGAGTTGCAAAAAGCATTTCCAATGTGCCACAGGGTATTGGATTGGAGCGGTGGAGAGGCAGAGAGGTCAGTACTTCAAAGGAGTCAGCCAAGAAAATGCCTGCAGGATATACTACAGGATGTATGTATATACGTACTTAAGGATGCAGCAACTGAAGATTTAAGAACCTTCCACAGCTGAAAGAGGTCTCTCCCGGGGGGATCCACTACATCCTGATTCTGCTTATTCCCCAGAATTTGTCGCCACTATTACGCAGGACAATCCATTACAAATCGCTCCCAAAAGGGGACAGCTAATTGCGCGACAAATCGTTGAAAACGATTTCCACTTAAATTCCAGCGGAAACTCCTCCTGGAGCTGAGCGGATATACGCGCCTCAGAAACTACAACGAATTCAAGTGGGAATCGAGTGCGGCGCACTTGCCACAGCGGAGTGGCAGCAGGAGCAGGGGCAAGGCATCTTTGGCAAATGCGTGAAATAGATACTTAAATGTCGGGCCCGGACAGCTGTCAGGATAATGCTTGCATTTCCATTCAAGGGACCGTGGGGGGGGGGACTCCTGCAATAACTCAATTTGCTGTGGAGGAGTGCTGCACATGAGAGGCACAACAGCAAATTGACAGAAATATGAGCATGCCAAAGGAGAACAAAAAAAAGATGGAGGAGTAGAGCAGAGTAGGATTGAATAAAAGGACCAAACATCGACAGAACACCCGAATGGGATCGGCAATGGTGCTGTGCAGCGAATGTTGCGCCCCGCGAGATGCATTTTAAGTGGCCCCCGACTCTGTGGCAGAGTCATAAATTTGTCATTGATTGCATGTGAAATTTGAGGAGCAGCAGTTCGGTTCAGTTCGGTTCGGTCTGCTCTGTGCATCTGCCTCTAGACAGAGTCGCCCCGTCTCCATCTCCTTCTGCGCTGGCGTTGTTTGTGTATCTGGGCTGTTTGTGTTTGTTATCCTTAAAGCAGTTTTATTACTTTATTATGTCGCTGCGGCATCCTCATTGTGTCATGTTGATGCTCTGAGGACTCTGCCTGTCCTGCTGGAGATCGCTCTCTGTCTCTGTATCTCTCTCTGTCTCTGTAGCCCTCTCTCTGCCTGCTGAGGTGCAATTTATGCGGGCCTACAACTAAATACGAACCCTGAACCGATTTACCAGTTTCTCACAACTTAAATTACGTCCCCAAAGAGAATATTGGATTACATTTAGTAAGTTTCGTCGTTGTTTTTGTTGTTTTTGTTGTATCCTTGCATCAATATCTTCACATACAATGCACTGCTGCAGATAAAATGTATCTGCGGCGAGAGCATATCCAAAGTATCTGCTGCAAGGGCAAGGAGGGAGTGCTGGGGGTGTGGGACTCTTTGGTTTGTTGCTCACTTAACTGGAATAATTGACATGAACGATTCCTTGGGCCAACTCTTTTGTGTGGTTTCATATTTTAGTACTACAGAGCCAAGTGAGAAATCCTCCAGCCGCTGCTCCGTTGCTCCTTAGAGAACTCCACCCCTCATCACGTCCCTGAGCAAAGCTACACCCTCCCCTCCCCGCAACCGCACGCTTGAGTAGCTCCGCTCAAGCTGCAACAGTTTATATTGCATTATTCTGCTTGAATAGCATTTTCACTCGAAGAGAGAAATAAGTGAGAGAGAGAGAGGGAGAGAGGAGAAAAAAAAATACAAAAAATAAAAATAAACCCAACGATGAGAAGCGGGCGAAAAAAAAGCTCGCATTGGCCCAGCGAAAACAAAGTGAATTTCATTATGCCATTCCATTATGGAATGCCCTGCCCCTTATCCTCACTGCACGTCCACGTCCATGTCCACGTCGTCCCCTTCTTCGTCGCAGGACACGGTCAATTTGAATTATGAAAATCACAGCCAAAGGGAGGCAGCCGAAGGAGTCTGAGAAGGCTGCTGCGTGCGTCTGCAGTGACTTTTGAATGGGTTTTACTTCCATACCATTGAAGCGTTAACGGCTCCAGCTGTTGCCCACGCAAGGACATGCCCCCCCTCCCCGTTGTAATCCTGCGAACAAACGCTTGGGTTAACGGATTATTTGCCCTGTGTATGGCTCCTTCCTTGTGCATTTTTTGTGGCCCTTTTTTTAATGGTATCGGCGGCCATCAGGTGTGTCCACATCATCATCTCCCTCTGTGCCTTTCATTTGCGGTTGAAATGGAATTCCCATCGTTTATTTTTGGGGAGCTAGCAAAGGTTGGCAGATCTCTCAGGCTGTGCAACAGCTGCTGGAATGCAAAAGGATATATTGTAGGATTCTGTGCAGAGAGAGAGAGAACTGTGTGGAATTCTACAGCCATTTTTATTCCCTATTCCATCTAATCGGAATCTCAGACCCACTCTCTCTCTCTTCTCTCTCCCTTCCCTGCTTAGTTTCCTTTTATTTGCTAGCTTTCTGTGGCAGGCATTGTCTGTCTGGGCAACGATCTCGTTGGGTTTCCTGCCCAGCTTAATGCCCCACATAAACCATTCCCTGCCACAGAACTAAAGCAAGACAACAGAATTTGTCAAGGCTTGATCATGATTGTGGCACACACACACACAGTACGTGGAGTGGAGTGGAGTACTCTTCGTGGCAGTCTGCTCTTCGTTAGACTTTGACTTGGACTTGGACCTCATGCGCCTCGTGTGCGTGCTAATGGCCAACAATGTTCGGCTATACCCACATGCCACGGGTAGCAGCAGCAGCAAGCTGCAACAAAAGCCAAACAAAAGTGTGGCACAAACTTTTTTGTCACACGTAGGTGTCCGCGGCCCCAGTCATACACCATATATAACAGGGACAGGCTCGCTGCAGCAGCTTTCTTTACCCAGAACGATGCCATCAAACTGAATGGAGGTGGATGGACCATGGAGACCATGGACCATCTACTACGGACAAAGCGGTGGTCACATTGCAGACTCAGTCTGCTTATTATACCTGGCACTTGGCGCGCCTACGAGGGTATATTCTATTCGTTGTGGATGCTGGCTACAGGCCAAAGAAAGACTCAAATGTTGGGTATCTATTAGGTCCGTATACCCTCAGCATTGGCAGCATCGCTTTTGCCTCGTTTTTTTTCCACCCATCGACAAACAGTTTATGCAAAACGTAACAAGGCCCAAAGAATTTTCTACGTTTTTACGAGCGCTCGTATTGTGATCTAATCGTCTCCCGCTCACTCGCTCAGCGACCAGACTGAAGGATGTTGAATGTTGGGCTGTTTGGGCTGTTTGTCTGTTGGCCTGTTGACTGTTGTTGCCTGGTGGTAGCCCACGCTCTTGCAGTTTTATTATTATTGGTTTTTTTTTGTTTGCAGCATTTACCGGAGGAGCTGCCTGCCATTTGCATTTCTTATTGCCTTGAATTGTCATTTGAACGGGCCAACACTCTAGCGATAATGCGCGAAGATCGCCTCGAGCTGCGGTCCAGTCCGGTCCCTGCCACTGCCCCTGCCCCAGCCACTGCCCATGCCCTTGCCACTGCTGGCAGCTTGCCACAAAATTAATTGCTTTGCTGATTTGAGGCTACAAATTTGTGTATGTTTGCCGGTGAAGCGAGTCCCAAAGCTCAGTTCCAGCTTCAGCTTCAGCTCCAGTTCAAGTCGTGCCTTGTGACCTTGCCTGAGGGGGGTGTTGGAGGGGCGGATGAGCGATGTAAATTGTAGATCTCAATTGGGCTTCGCATGTACTACGAAGTGGTATCTGGCGAACAACCTAATAAAAGCCCTTGACCATCCATCTTCGACCCCCAGACGAGTCAGAGCCGCCTTTTGATCAGTCAGCCCGGATTAGCTGGGCGCGCCGCGCTTCCTTTTGCCACGGAGGGGTGGTGGGGGGTTAACTGCCATGAGCTTCCCGACTTCGATTGAAGCTCACTCTCGTCGTTTATAATTAACTCAGTGTCCATGACAAGAACTTGGAAACAACTCGGCTTCTTCCTGGGCCACTGCTGCTGCTTCGCTTCGCTCTTCTCTGCTCTTCGCTGCTCTTCTCCTGTCACGCGTGCCTGTCACACAGACGCTGGCCACTGCCGCCCCACTGGCTCTTCTCTGCTACACCCATTTGCCTCAGTTCCTGGCCTCAGTTCCAGTCTCCTGTCTCCATTCCCAGTCCCAATCCGAGTACCAGCCCCCCGTTCCGTTTCATTCCTGTCTATGGGCTTTGATAAACGAGCACATCAGAAATGTGACTTGTCATAAATTTGCCTGCGTGGCCATTACTCATGTGTCATGTGTGGAGCGGAGCGGCTGCAGCCTCTTGCCTCTTGCTGCATCATGTCTCCCTCTCCCTCGCCCTCTCTTCCCCCAGTGCATCAACCTGGCTGTTTGGTAGGTGCCATGCAATGCGCGATTCCCGGCAAGTTCGACAATATGCCAACTATGTGAAGTAATCGCCGTTATCAACTTAAGTGACATGATCAGAGTCACAGCCACAGCCACAGCAAGAGCCACAGCGCACTGCTCCACATTGGCGAGACGGAGACTCTTTTTCGTGGCTTTGTGGCAAACCCATCGATATCCGCGCGGCTAGAGATGCACTCGAGTGAGTCCCATGAGAACTGAACGTCGAAGCAGCTATCCTCCAAATTGATTGAAAATTCGTCCATCCACCAGCAGAAAATGTGTCGTTCATTAGTCTGGCGATTGTAATGTCTAAATTGTGTAACCTGTAAACTGTGCTCACCTAAGACGCGGCTGTCTCTCGTGCGTCTCGGTTCACAACAGGCGAGCTTTGCTCATTAACCCGATCGGTTGGGTTCTCTTTTCGGCCTGTGGCCCCCACAAATGAAGTCATTAAACAATCGACGGCAGCAGCGCGGCATCTGTATCGGGTTCTGACTGTTGTTCTGACTGCAAATGGTTGGGGGGGATGCTCTGATGCCCTGATGCCGATGCTGCCACCTGTACAAATTTCTCAATAAATTGTTCACACTTAATTTTTCATCAAGACAATGCAAAGAGTCCAGCAGCAGCAGTCCCAAACAGTCCCAGAGTTCCAGTCCCAGGCTCAGTCCAGCCTGAAAAAAAATGAACCACTGACAACTCGTGCTGGGTGCTGGGTGCTGGGTGCTGCTGCTGAAGCGGTACGTTGGAGCCCAGCGGAACTTCACGCCGCATGCAGCGCGCTGCATAATAAACAAAGCATCAACAACGGGCCCTGAAAGCAGCAGCCGGGCAGGCCGTGTGGTATCTACGCGAGTAACCTGCAGTGCATACATTTAAAATTTATTAATTGGTTTTTAAAAGCACTCACACCCGTCGCGCCATTCATATTTCCCAAAAACCCTCTGTGGCATCCGCAGGGGGAGGAGTGGAGTGTGGATGTTCCCCGTTCCTCTTTCAAGTTCAATTTCCGCCTAATTTCATGCACTTTTATGCGGCTTTTGTGTGGATTACGCAGCAGAAAAAGTTGAACCGAAAGCAATATACGGAAACCGGAGCGGAAAAAGATACAAAATATGCTGGGAAATATATACGAATGCCAGAACCAGAAATGAGCATGTTATTTCTATGTAATTTGGCAAATACACAGCATGTACGAGTGAATGTGGGGGGAATGGGAATGGGATGTGTGTGTTTGTGTGTGTGTGGTGGGAAGTGCCTTTCAAAATTTGTTGAATGTGGGTTAGGTTTCCCCAAATGACTGTGGCAAATAGGGATGGGAAATAACCAAATGAATATTTGGCTAGCTTATGATTCCTAGCCAAGAGTTTGGTTCACCAAAAGGATTCCCCCTGGCTAATTTTAATACATGACTCACTCCATTCATGACATTTATTTGGTGTTTGCGCTCTACAGTCGAGTGGTCTAGATCTTTGCTGTGGGTCAACGTCTTCTTTTGGCACACACACATGAATGAAAGTCTGGTCTGATTAATGGACAGCGTTTTGGAGTGATAGTAGAACAATTAATTAGCATTTGCAAGACTTAAACACTCTGGATCTGGGTCTGAGTCGGAGTCGCAGTTTTGGCTACCTCAACAGAACCCGCATGAGCAGAATTCCAACCAAACCAACCAAAAAGAGTGCCAAATAAACTGCGCGTTAACAGAGACGCTTACAACGCTTCCCATAAATATATATGTATGTATATACGTACTCGTATGAATATGAATATCTGTCTGAATTTATGTATGAATTCATAAGCCATAATGAATTGCTTTTATAGACGGCTTCAGTTCGCTCCAATCTGGTCGCCTGCTGTGCCAAAAGCTGCGGCTGCTGAAGAAGTGCTGGGATGTTGGATGCCACGCCACGCCACAGACCCACAACCAGACCCAGGCCCAGGGCCCAGACTCAAACTGAAACTCTAAACTCGAAGGCGGCATGAGTAAGTGTTTTGCTTAATTGCCTATGGCTTATTAGGCACCACAGCGGACACCGCGGACAGACAGCGCAGAATAGTCAAATTAATTTTTGATAGAAAAGCAAAAAATCACCAACAGGCAGCTGAGCAGCAACAGCAGCAGCAACAACACCAGATCTCTGGTGATCTGTATGCGGTGATTGGGAGATTTGTGTTGGTCTGTGCGTGGTCTTCTCCCCGTCTCTGACTCTGAATCTGACTCTGGTCTGTCTAATGATGATGGCGTTACGAATTTCGAT
Source organism: Drosophila obscura (assembly GCF_018151105.1). Taxonomy (NCBI): domain Eukaryota; kingdom Metazoa; phylum Arthropoda; class Insecta; order Diptera; family Drosophilidae; genus Drosophila; species Drosophila obscura. The sequence goes on along the minus strand of NW_024542774.1, from coordinate 5,484,814 downwards.
TGCCTGCATTGACCGGTGGGGACCCACAACAATTACAAACCGAAACTTTTCTCCATTCTCTGGCCATTGTGCCCCGGACACAAAAGAATCTCCAGCAACGGTGGCAATAGCCAGCCGTCGAACAATGCAGAATCATTAATTAAATTCCCTGGCTTTTGAGGATCGATCAGAGCGGAGTTTGAACTGCAGCTGATGGGGGCCCACAGATAAAGTTTTTCGGCCGCGAATATGGGCAAATCGAATTCCTAAAATATTATTGAAATGGGTCTGGAAAGTCTGGAAATATTCGTATTTTTTATTTGAGGATTTTTGCATATTCTCTTTTTTTTTTCTCTCAGTGTAGAACCGCAGAAATGATCCCAGGAAGACAGGGCCCCGGCTTAAGTTAAGTCTTGGGCCATTTCTAGGTGTTAACTATAAACAATACTTGTCTGAGTCTTGCGAGTATTTACGACTTCCCCCAGCGCTGCTTGTCCTCCTCCTCCACCGCCTCACCACTTCCTCCTGCTCCTCATGGCCGGGAGCGTAATTGCGCAAGCGCAAAGCACAGAGAACACAAATTTTTAAAATATTCGACTTGGCATCATTTTTCAGGGCAACTCCAACACCAACTGCGAGTCCGAGTCCGTTCCAAACTCCACATACAATTAACCATGAGCAGCAACTATCTTGTTACCTGACGCGTTTTTATGATTTCTGCATAAAATTAAATCGTTCTTTGCACCTCCATGTCCCATCTCTTTCGCACTGCATATATGTATCTTCTTCTCTCTATCACTCGCGTATGGCCATTCGCAACAGGTTGGCAGGCCAAGCAGAACTAGTTTCTCTCTCTCTCTTTCCCTCTGTCTGCTGCTTTAATAATTTTTAGTTTGGTTTAATTATAGTTTTGCGCTTAATAAATTTTCGCCAGCTGCCAAGCAGAAGGCCCCTCCTACGGCTGCTACTCGCAGCCCTTTTTGCCAATTTGTTGCCATTCCGCTGCAGCAGAAGAAAAATAAAAAAAATAGCAGCAAATAAAAAAAAAAAAAAACATGAGCAGCAGCAGAGCAAAATGCTAGGAATTTGCTTAACAATTTATAATGTTGGAAAATCCTAGTGCTGATGCTCTAATTCAGGGGAATTATCAGAAATATCTTAGAATAAAATAAATAAAATCAGTAATAAATTATGAGGACAGCGTAATAAGGCGCTGAACATTAATCGCATAGCATTCTAGGAAAAAGAGAGAGAAAATTCATTAAACAGAAATACAGCAAATAAAAGTGCGAGGGAATGCAAAATGTACATATGGGTAGACGATATACCAGTAAAATCCCATCGAGAATTTGTTGCTAAATGGGAATAACAGAGGCTGTAAGAAACAGAAGCTAGCAGCTGTACGTACTGCCCCATTTGATGCAATTTAAATCTCATTTGTCAGTTTAAAGCTCTTTTCAATGCTGATTACCTATCAATTAACCGCGATACATACTACATATACATACATATGTATGTATACATATGCACCAAAATATAAATATTTTGTTTCATTTAATTCGATCTCTCTGAAATATTCCATAAGTACGGGAAAGTAAATACATATGTATATGTTTGTTTTTCTCTGGCTTTAAACATATATACATACATCAATTTGTACACTTGTATGTAGGAGATGTACATATATTTTTTGCCACCCCATTTGTTTGCATATCCCGCAAACATTTTCCATGTGCATTCATTGATTATTCATTGCACATTTTATGCTTCATTCACCTTTTCAATTAATTAATAATCACCATGCTAATAAGTTTTTTTTTTTTGCTGTTTGCTGTTGTTGTTTTTATCTGTCGCTTCTGTTGCTGACTGACTGTTGTTTTGCCGTGGCAGTTTTCCCATTAACCCCCTTCCATCCATCCATTCCCCCCACCCACCGAACCATCAGCTTACGTTTATACAACATCATTACGTTAACTGAAATGCTGTGCGCAAATTAATTTAATTTAATTGCATGTCAATGACATTTCTGTTTCCCATATGTTCAGATCAACCTTTTTTCTTTTCAACGTTATTATTTATATGGATTTGCATTTTGTTTGTGTGTTGTATGTTGTTTTCCTTTTGCTTATAATTAATTTATAAATCGATGGATTTAATTCTCCAATTCAAACCGTAATGAGCTCTGGCTCTGGCTCTGCCTCTGCCTTAAGCCGTCTGGCCCAAAAGGAACGTATTTGTTTATGCACCTCTGTTTTGGGTCAGAGTGCATTAGCCTTAGATGAGCCGACCGCTGGAGGCCGGAGGACGAGCCTAAAACATGGTTTTTGGCTGCCGGTTTTTATGGCGGTTCTACATGCTCGTACAAACGGTAGACATGGCAAATAAAAAATCCACTAAATAGAGCATAAACTACAAGCAACAAGAACGGGCAGAACGGCAGACCCCAGACCCAGACGTGACCAGCTTGCAGCTCGCCCGCTCGCTCCGCTGCCCGCTTCCACATAACCATATAGACACGAAATTCAAGAAACCAAAACGATCTCGACACACTACATGAAATTTCTCATTGAAGTGCGAAACGGCTGGGCGGCGAGGCAGCGAGGCGGCGGCGGCAACGCCTTAGAAGTAAGCGCCGCTCGCACATCCGGAAGTGCAACAGAGAGAGACTCCTCCAGAATCTGGACTCCTGTCTGCGGAGTCTCTGTCTCTGTCTCTAATTAACAACAACAATGGACATGTGCGAGGCATGTTTCTGTGTGTGTGTGTGTGTGTGGGTGGCGCAGGGAGCTGGTGATTGGACGCCCCCTCCCCCCCAATTACAATTTCAGAACTTTTACGCACATTTGTCAAGTGACAGTCCTCGAGGGCATTGAGTTTGGGAGTGGGTTTTCTTTTGGGGTTCTCTCTAATTGCAGTTCCGTTAGCGAGCTGCGGAGGTTGCATAACGTTTGTTTGCTGCTACAGCTGGCTGTGGTGGTGGTGGTGGTGGCGGGGGGAGGAGTAGCACTGCACTTTCGAGTGCCTCACGCATAAATGAAAAATTTTCTTAATTATTGCATTGATTTGCATGGGCTGGTTGGTGGGTGGGAGGGATGAAACACTGGTGACAGCCACTCGAGAGTCCGTACAACGGGAGGGGTAAGGGAACGGAGCAGGGACTGCAATTTGTCGCCAGTGTTGCACCAGGGGCCCAGTGCTCGAGTGGCTGAAGTGGCAGCTCCGGGCCCCAGCTCCGGGTTGCAGTCGAAATTGTGTGAGAGCGTAGCGTGCGTGCACGAGCTGTAGTTTGTGGTGGCTGCCACTCGTCATTGCCTCAACGCAGACGTCATCTCTTCAGCCCGTCAGCGTCGTCATCCGGCAGAGACCACTTCAGAGTCGAGTCCTCTCGCTTTGACAATGGCTTTGGCGCAGCGGCCGCCGGGCAGCAGTGGCAGCAGTGGCAGCGGTGGCAGCTGGCACGTTTGGTGGTCACCAAACGGATGGGGGGCAATTTCGCTAAATATTTATGATTAAAGCTATCGTTTGACTAAGTTCCAAAGATTAACACATTTTCAGCGATGACACGCCATTCCAGCGGGCAACGCTCTAATGTGACCAAGGCACGAATGGAGTTTCGGCCACGTAGAAACTGCCAAACGAATTTCGCTTGCCCTTTAAAGTAAAGTAAAAGCCAAATATAGTGGGAAATAAATGCATGAATTGTGGAGTAAAAGTAAACCAAATTTTGTATTTAATTGGCAGTAAATACATTACTAATAAACAGTAATTAAATCATATGTCCATTTAACTGAATATTTAGAAGGGAAACTTGAGTCTAATGGGAGTTTTCAACCTGCCCCGGCAATGTGATAAATTAATAAATAAATCTCACAGCTATTCAGAGCAGAGCATCTCCTGCCAGTTTTCAATTAAAGTTTGACGTGAACTTCTGTTGAAATGTAACTGGAAATATGTACAACTGTAATTCATACACCAGCAATGGGATGGATAGCCGAAGAGTATCCCCCCTAACACATCCAAAACCCCCACACCTAGTGGGGTTGGCATTAGAACTAGCACAGTCATTAAGGTTGTACGGAGAGTATTGTGGATGGCAATTAAAATATTTCTGTGAGAAATGCAGCATTTTACAACGCCTCAAAGGTCCTGCCACGGTACATACATATGTGTATGGCTCTCAAAGTTGGTAGTAGGATTCTGGTAGAGGGGCAGTAGCAAGAACAAGAAATAAATAAAATAAATAAAATTCCGTACATAATTCACAACATGCCAAACAACAAACAGCAGGCCACAACGACAATGCAACATGTTGCATTGTGTTGCCATGGTATTTATGCAAATTTGTAGTGCTCCACAATGTCCGGACTCCGGACTACGGACTGTGAATGTGAGTGGTTTGGTTTATTTATTTCCCTTTTTTTTTTTTGTTTGTTCGGTACGTCCACAGTTTTTTGTTTTCTGTGTTGTTAAATGTTTGAAAAATCTATGCCTCCAGGTAAATATACATATGTATGTGTAAATCGGGGCATTTTTCAGACAGAGACTAAGCGGAACGAACACCACTTCATTTTCACTTTCAACTGGATCAAAGACATTTGTCCAATTTGTGACTACACGATTTTCTTTACAAAAAAAAAAACAAATCTATTTGTTAATCACTAAATAAACCAAATTTGCATGCCTACTTGCATTTTGTTTGCTTGAATATATATATATTCTTATATCTATAAATGTTTAAAGTATTCTCTTTACAATTCTCATATTAAGTGAAAACTAAGCCTAGAAAAACTTAATCGTCAGCTCCAAATATATATTTAAAGATTTAGCCAATAATTTTTACCTTAAAAAAGCACTCGCGAAAATGACTTCAGCGCCGACGCTTTACAGGCAGCCGCCGAAGGCTGACGGAAGTGCAGCAAGCGTCGGCAACAATGTGCCCCAACAAGGGGCAAATAAAACGCTTTGACGCATGCGCCACATAGCCAATTTGGCCAAAGGTGGGACACACATTAGGCTGTCTCCAAACGTGGTGCCTCCACTGATTATCGGCATTACCTCCTTGTGCATTTCGTATTTCGTATTCCGCTTTTCGTCTAACCCAAAATTAAGTGGAAAATCAATCACTTTCACTAATTTCAAAGTGAATACAAGAAAATGGGGCTGCTGCTGCCATTCGGTACGGTTCGGTTCGGCTGGGGGACTATGACTGCGACTGGAACTGGGACTGGGACTGAGACTGGGCTTGTTATCAAGTGTTGAAACGGACGCCGAATCGGAGCGGAGTCGGGAACGGGACCGGGATCGGTGCTTGGAGTTTGGAATCCAGACGGAAAACGAGAAAGAAACTCCCAAAGAGGCCTAATGACAAGACATTTGTTGGCATCGGCATTGAAATAAAGAGATTTTTAACTCGCACCAAATGAAATTTAAATTAAAGAGTGAAATTTCCCCCCTCCACCGCCCAGACGAGAGGAATATTATCGGCATTAAAGTGCGGATTGATTAATTGCTGTCTCTCTCTGTGTCGTAGGGGATTTTTAATTTGATTTTCAGTGGTTGTTGTTGCTGCTGCTGCTGCTGTTTTGTGGCTGAAACGGTTTGTGGGCCGGGCCGATTAATCAGGAAGATAGTGGTGAAGAGACCCGCTCTCTTGTGTCTGGTGGTATCTGGTATCTCGGGGGTCTAACTAACGGTTTTTTTTTCAAGAGTTTTGAATTTCGCACAGAAATAATTTGCCAATCGTGAACGGAAGCGCGATGCATGCGTCATGAGAGGTGGCAAGAACTAACACTCTTCAGCTGCATGCTCTTACTCCTCTCCTCTCTACTCTACACTGCACTCCACTCCACACTCTGCCCTGGCAGTCTCCTGGCCGGCCCGTGTGTCGGGGTCGTGCGTGCCGCCCCGCGGATTCGGTTTCGATTTTGGCCCAGACTGTTGACTGTTGAAAATTTCTTATTTATTCTCATGTTAATTTTCTCTTGGCTTGGCTTGGCCTGGCCCGCAACTTGCGTGACTTGATCGTTTTGGCCAGATATTATTTTGTTACATTAAAAAATAATTACCGCATTTGCCTTTGCGTTTCTTCTTGTGGCAGTTCTCCTTCTCTCTCCATGTTTCTTTCTCTCCCTCCCCCTCTCTCTCTCTCTCTCTCTCTTCCCTCTGCCTCTCTGTTTTTTTTCTTACTTTTTCTATATCTTGGCTATAGCTTTGAGGGTTTTTGGAGCCAGCCAAAAAATTGGTTCACTTTGTGGTTTAATCATTTCGAATGCGTTGCTAATTTGTTGATTGCCACTTTGCTGTGATTGCATTTTGTGCCTAAATAGAGCTGACAGCTGTATATTTCCATTTAAAAGACGAACAAAAAATGTGTAGATTAAGTAATTATATACATACAAAATATATACATAGTAAGACGAAGCAGTTTTTATATTTAAATATAATTATATTCTGCAGAAACTTCTGAAAACTGTCCAGGGATCGATGACCGATGTGACCCACAATTTACGATAATCAGTAGATATAGCAACAAGCTATATCCACAAGGCATTCTCTTCTCTTGCAAATCTTCACTGGCAATATAGTCGATGCCAAATCAATGTTGATTCCTCCCCAAGTGCGCTTTATTGGTTGGTAACCCTGCCATGGTTCGTGTCCTGTCCTGTCCTGCTCTGCCCTGCCCTGCCCTGACAACCAAGGCAACAACAACGAGCATGTTCAGCAAACAACCGAAAGCCAAAACAGAGCATAAAATAAAGTTTTGTGACAAATTTTTCATAAACATAAACCCCAAGCGCCATACATTTTGATGGTTTTAATGGACAAAACTGCTGCAAAATGATGGCCGCGAAACGTGTTGTTTGGGTAGCCGAAGCAAAAGACCCCAAAGGGAGACAGGAGGGAGCGAGCATTCTGCGGAATGTGTTGCCAGGCACCTTCTGCATTCTGGCCAGACTTGAATGTGTGTCTGTGTCTGTTGCTCCTTCTCCTGCTGTAGCTCCATCTCCACAGCTCTCCTGCAGCACTCTACCCCGGCAGAGTGACAGCGGCAATGTGCAGGCGCGCGCCCATTTAAAATGCAGCAAGTGTCACCATTGACTGAAACGAGGCGCAATAAATATATATATGTATAGGGAACGCTGGCTATATACAAAGTGGCAGTGGCAGTGGCTTGGGCTTGGGCTGGCTCGTCTTGGCCTGGCTTTATACGGGCAAGGCATGCGCTGCATATTGGCAACAATGCAGCAGCAGGGGGGGGCAAGAAAAAAAAGAGCCAAGTAAACGGTTGTTACACTGCCTTTTGCTTGGTTACGAGAGAGGGGGTGGGGGCTGCGACTACCCCCCATCCCTCCGCGTCATTTAAATAACAATAAAATTTGATGACAAGCCGTAATGCAGATCCCCGTCCCCGTTCCCGTCCCCAGCGCGCCTCATGCACCCTCATGCTGCAGTTTCGATTTTGTCCATGGCTGGGAGCTGATTGGCTTTGCCAGCATAATAAAGACATTCGATGCCTTTTTAAGCGTTTCACTTTCGCACGTAGCCCGTGGTGGCAGCAGCCCGTAAAAAGTTTGCACCATGTCCGGCTGTAAAAATAAATATCACCAAGTTCTCTACCAGCTGCTGTACGTCCTGGCTGCTGGCTGCTGTTGCTGCGAGATGATATTCGGGGGGAAAGTTTAACACAGTCTAGACAGACCCAGAGGGCCACCCCAACCATCGAGTCATCGCAGTCATTCAGTTGGGCGGCCACCACCCAGCCAAACGCTTTCCATTTCATTAGACAATGCCAAGTTTTAATTAAGAAATCGTGCTCTTCGACTCCTCGCCCGATATTGAGCTGAAATCACCACAAAACAAGCGAAAAGTTTGCCCCCAAAGCAAAGCAAAGGAAAAATAAATGCGAAACAATTGCAATTATTCGGAGAGCGGAATGAAAGTAAAGATATCCGGAATTGGGGATGGGGTAGCACTAATTCATTTGACAAATTTCTCAGTTGCAAAATGCAATTTGTATTTATTACATTTACTACTCCTTTCTGTTACTGCCATTCTGTTGATTACTTCAATACGGCGCTCATCCATATGTATGGTGTTTTGTGTTTCCACCTTACCGGAATCAATTCTGAAGAATTCCCTCTTTAAAACTGTTTTTTCCTGGCTTTGTCTTTGCAAATCCCAGCCTAGCTTCCATTGTGCTTTACGAGCTCTCGGGGTTCACCGTTCGTCGCCAGCCCCAAGCTGAAATGTCGAATGTGTTCTGTATGCCACATGGCATGTGGCCCCTCGTGCCTCGTGGGGGAAATGTTTCAGAGAGGAGACTGCCTATGGCTCCTCAATGGCTGTGGCTGTGGCAGTGGCTGTGGCTTTTTCTGTGCGGTGCGGTGCGCTGCGGTGTGAACAAAATGCACATTGTCAGAGGATGCAAACAAGTTTGTGTCTCTCTTTCTATCAACTCGATGCTGCCACAGACAAGAGGGCCTGTTCCACTAGTAGATGTTGCTGCTGCCTGCTGCCCTGCTGCCTGCCTGCAGTTGCCATCGCCGACGCTTTGTTTGAAATGTTGCTGACAAACCACTTGAAGTTTTTTTTTTCTCTCTTCCTCTCCGACTTGCTCTTCTTCAGCCACATCGTTTTTTTGGGGGTTTTTTACCCTGCCAAAGGAGTATAGCAGCACTCTCATTGCATACCCTGCTTAACTAGTCGCCACATAATCCTGTCCGCTGCCAAGCGACTGTTTCGATCAAAGATCCAACTACGAATCCGCATGGAAGGGCATTTGAAGTTCGTTAGTCTCTCAGCGCTGTTTGTGTTTTCGTTTTTACTTGCCGCTGATGTATTTCATAAGAAAATCGAGTGACAAGTCGGCCCTCGCTTTCCACTTTACACAGTTGCCGAAATTATGCCGCCTAGACTCGCCTGGAATGGATTCCAATGGAATGGGAATGGGAATTGTGGATGGCAGGGAAAAGGTTAAAGTGTAAGTGGGGGAAAACAAATTGTTGGCTGGACCAGACAGACTGGCTGTCAGACAGCAGTGCCTGACTGCCCCCCCCTGTTGCAGCAATCACTCTGACGACGATGCGTTCACACTTGGACAAGTGTCGAAAACTGGCCTACTCGGCGGCATCAGCGGCATCAGCGGCGGGCTGCACAGTTTTTCCCCAGCCTTCAAACAAAAGAACAGAACAGAACTTTGCGTGGTGATGACGATGATGCTGTGGGTATGGAGGGGGGGGACAGAGGCTATAGAAAAGATGAAGGAAAGTTTTGTATTCTCTTCGGGTTTTGCTTTTTTTGTTGAAACATTTTCGTAGAAAATTATTTCGAGTGCCCGCCCGGAACGTCCCCGGTCTGACAGCTGTGCTCGGCCTATGCCTCTGCCTCTGCCGCTGACGCTGCCTCTGGCTCGGCGGCTTTTTATCACTTCACTTCAAGTTTTACCCCATCAACGGCTTCTCCGCACCGCCTCACTGCCTCCCAGCTCCCAGCTCTCCTCTCGACCATCTTCAATAACAATTTTCAGCTCGGCAACGGAAATTCTTGGGAAAATATGCACATTCAAAGCGGTTTCTAGTGGCCCGCATTCGCTGTTCCAAGTCGCTTTCGGCGCGCGTTTCCAGCGAAAGTGTGTGGCAGGCGGTGGCCTGGCCCGGCCCCCCAACAGCTAGCTACTCGTACTCCTTCTCAACTCCTCCCCCATGTCGCTTCGAGCACACACACCACACACACACACTTTCTAATCAATTATATCGCACTTATATGCAAATTTCTCGCCGGCAAATCGAACAAACAAACAAATAAATCAATTTCATTCCATTCAATTCAATTCAATTTCAATAAGGCTACGCAGGCAGGCCCCAGAGGCACAATGAACCAATTTGAAAATCACCTTTCTCGCCAGCAAATTGCGTTGTCAGGCCCCACTTCCCCAACGCCATCGAAGCCAGCCAAGTGTTTCACTTTCTGCCTAGTTAACAGCTTTTTTTTTCGCTCTTTTTTTTTTTTGTGCCGCTGCCTGGCTGAATTGTGCGCTGATTCTCCCTTCAAACCAGCCAAATGCCAAAAAGAACGCGTTGAGAAAAAAAAAAACAGCTTGAAAAGCGCAAAATTGAGGCGAGAAAATTGGGGAATATCAAATTTCAAAAGTGAGCAAATCAGCCAACGGAAGTGGCCAAAGGCGACACTCGAATGCGCTATCAAATGGGTGGCAGAAGGAAACAGATCTATTGATTGATTAGGAGTAGATTAACTGCAGGTAACTCTGGAAAGTTTTGGAGATTCTAACCCTGAATAGTTCCATAAAATATTGAGAATTTCCAGTTACAAGAAGGAAACAAAAAACTACAAAAAACTACTGTGGAAGTAGATCCTAAGAAATGCAAGTGAAATATTTTTAAATAAAAATCATATTCATTCTTCTGTCTCTTGAAGTTTTCCACAGCCGAATCAGGCAGTTCCCATTCGAACAATCGCATTCCTGATGCCATTACTCATCCTGGTGCCCGGGCTCTGCTCTGCTCTGCTCTGCTTGGCACTTATTAGATATTCAAATCCGATCATTCATCCGTTCGTTGAGTCATTCGCAGTTCCATATGCCTGTAAAAATTCCTTCTTCATTGCTTGCACCGCATATAAAAATAAATGCCTTATCATTAAATTTCAATTAAATGACAAAAATACAAAAACGAAAATGTTTTGACGCCAAATCCACTTTTCGTAAATTGTGTTTCCACCGACCCCTAGCTCCCAGCTCCCAGCTCCAGCACTCCAACACTGACTCCATACATTTCTGATATTTTTGTACATTTTGCATGCTCAACAATTGTAGACACCGTGGGGCGATGACAAAAACACGACATCGGTCTCCATTCATTGACAGACAGCCCCCCAAAAAAAAAAAAACGAAGCCAAAATACCGAATCTGGTGGCTCCATAAAATCTACTAACAAATATTTGGCGCGTGTGTTTGGAGCCTGCCCGTTAGCAAATTTTGTAATACCCAGTACTTGTAGAGTAAACAGAGGGTATATACAGAATGGCAGAGTTTCGTGCTGCTTTCTGGCACATTACCCAACGATTCCTATACCCAAGGGGTACATCTAATCTCTGCAGAGCTTATCTCACAAACTTCCATGTTTACTGGGTATCTGGAGTGTCGAGTTGCTTTTGAGCAGCCTTCACTTGATTTGTGTATTTGTTGTTGTTGCAATATGAGGCACAATTCATGTTAAACATTTGAATATGTTCGTCCGATGTTGCTGCTGCTGCGGCGGCTTCTGTTGCTGGAGATGTATTTCTTTCCAGCTCTTGACAGACAGACAGACGGCCGAGAGAGCTGGGCACTAAATTTGATCTCTCGCATTTTGGCACGAACTGTAATTGAAAATTTCGTATGTATTTCAAGAAAACACCAAACCCAAACCCGACACTCGAAACACTTGGCTTTGGCTGTGGCTTTGGCTTTGGCTTTGGCTTTTCACGGATACCTGATGGTGGGGGGAAGGGGGGTGGGCTGCTGTGTGGAGCGTTAAGCCTCAGCTTTCTTGTACGGTTACGTGAAATTTCAAATGTCATAATTTCTGACAGTTTGATAGTCATACAAACCGAGAGACAGCCACAGTCAGGGGCTGCGCTGTGGCGGAGGCATGAAAGGTGAGGCGGCTAGCGGGAGATTGTTTTTGGCCAGAGGTTTTACCAAAGAGCAAACAAAGAGTGACAAGTTGAACCACATCATCGAAAGCACAGCCGCGCACAGTGGTTCCAAACTGAAGAATGGAACGGGCAACTTCACCTGGAAACTATCCTACAAGGCCATAGCCCCATGGGCTACTTAAACAGGAAATATACCTGGGTATATCTTTCGGCCAGCTGCCGCCCACTGTCCCAAGTTTGTCGCAGCTTCTTTGCCCCACTAAGCAGTTCCACACTAAGTGCTGCCCTAAGTCGTCTTTGGCCAACTATTCGGGTCAAGTATTGATTGCAGTGCTGAGTCTGGTGTCAGGGCTTGTTGGACCACACAAGGAGATTTTCTTTTGACTTAAATGTAAATATTGCATAACATGTAAAGTTCTGCTAAGGTCTTAACGGCCTCCGCCTAGAGTTAGTTACGTTTTTAGGACCATTCCCGGAATCAGGGAATACCCAATTAGGCTTTTGTCTGACTGGAGCTGAAGCTGACGGTTGTAGCTGAATTTTACACGTTTTTCTAGTTACTTGGCGGACAGCTGTGGGCTTTTTGTGTTACATTTTGTAGCGAGAAAACACGACAAGTCGCGCAGACAACTTGCTGCTGCCCCAACAGGTAACAGGTAAGAACAGAACACACACAGAAACAAAACAAAACTGTGTGTAGATCTTTTGGGTTCGTCAGGCTGACATTGACGAAGTGGTTCTTCGAATGAAATTGTCATAATTTTTTCGGGTTTTCTACATGTCTTTTGATGCATACAAAAGCGTTAATGTTGCCCACTTTGTCATACTTTGCGTTAACAATTGATAAAAGCCACGACAAACCGAACACAAAAATTCAACAAAAAACTGAACAAAAAAAAAACACCCAAAAACCGAAACCAAGGCGAATGAACTTTTACTAACGGTGCATTTGGAGCCTTTACAACCAGAGCAATTGTTATTCCATATGTACAATGTACATTCATGAGCCCACTTTCTTGATCGTTCCTTCATTGGTTCGGAGGAGCAGACGCATGCCCTTTAGCTCCAGCGTTATGGCTGGGGCAAGTGCCGTCCTGGCACGCAGCGCATCGGGATTGAAGATTTTCACAAGTGACAGGGGATTAGAATGCGGACCGATCTCCAGCTCAGCAATGGCATCGCCACCGGTTCGCCCTTTAACGTTTCTAGCTTGTATTAGCGGCATGGCGCTTGTCAGAGAGTTAGGTGCCACTTGGGCCCGTACAAAGACGAGTACTACGAATGGATTTTGGACATCAATCTATCAATCGCTTGGCTTAGTTTGTTTGTTACTTACACAGAAGAGTGCCCAGCCATGGGAGGTGCGATTGCCACAGCATCTTTTTGCTACGTCCAGCAATTGAGTGACATTTTTCCAGCCAATTTTATTTAGTTTTACTGTGTGTTAACTTGCGTTGAAATCAATTTGTTTCGCTGCCTTAAAGTGTGCATAATGAGCATGAAACGATAGCTCTGCTCTGCATGGTGCTTATGTAATCCGGTTAAAGAGTTTAAGCCCCGGCACGTATCCGCCAAAACTATTATTCCTATCCGTATCTAGCGTCATCTGGGCAGTGAATTGTCGTCTGATTGCCAGAGTTTGTACCTACCGGTGGATCCGTGAGAATTGTTGTGTTTTACGACCCATCTAATGAAGCAAAGGAACTACCCCATTCCCATCCACACACACACACATACACAACGCTCCAGTTGACACTGACCGCAGATGGCTATCTCAATATTTAGGTTGCCGTACGTACAAATAAAAGCCAGAGCAGAGCTGCGGCAGAGCGTTGTTGGAGCACTTGAAGATAAATCAAAAGATGCGAAAACGAGTTGGAAACCCTAAAGGCAGCTACAGCAGCGCGCTACAACGTCGTCGACGACACTTTTAGGCCGCGTTTGGAGCGCAAGAGATCCCAGCGAAATGATAAATGTTCCCTCTGTGTATCAAGTGTGAATTTTAAGTGAAAAGCCAGCCAGCCAGCCAGCCTGGGGAAAATGAAAATGGTTTTGGCTGTGGCTTTGACTGGGGCTAGGGCTAGGGCTAGGAGCATGGCCTCCGAAGAGAGCCTTTATGTGGACTACGTGATGCCAAGTAAAATTCAGCTTTAGATATGCCAATAAATGATTTTAATTACATCAGTTGTCGTTGCAACAAAATGCATGAAGAATCCTCTTCTATTCGTATTAGGCGGCGGCGGCCTCTTCTATTGTTTTGGGCCAAGTTCAAACAAGAGAAACAGAGTTCTTTTTATTACCCGCTTGCCACCGTTCAGAAGTAAAGGAAATGCGCTCTGGGCCATAAAAGCCACACATAAAACCAAATACAAAACTAACCAACAACAAAAATCAGAAAGAAAACCCAACACGGCCTGAACCCTAGAAGAGTTGAAAGAAGCGAAAAAAAAAAAAAATAGAGAAGAAGTAGAATTATGTTTTCTAGAAGACATATTTCTCGCTTGGTTAGATTCCATATAATTCCGAACCGATAGAGCCAACCCGAGGATCGTAAAAAGTGCGAACTGTAAATCATGACAGTTTTTACAACCCGCTCGTAGTTGGCTCTGGGCGGGCTAACCTGGCTACCTGGCATTGAGTGTGGCAGCCAGAGAGTTCAGTGCATTTCTCTGCGGAAATGTAATTCTCTTGATGTAGTCCAGAAACAGAATTTGTATTTATGAACCAGCTTTAATTTGCCGCACTATTAAAGCCGCAAACCATTAAAAGTTCTCCTCAGACACGAATAATCGAATGCTCCGGGTGGCGGGGGGCACCCAATTGGCTGGCTGGCAGAGTTGGAGATTTTTTCAGTGGCCTTTACCATAAATCCATATAATAATTGGTTATGAAATCGTTCATTGCAGAGCTTAGAGCGGAGCTTAGACATGAGCCCGCGACGGGGCTTATTTATGAATCGAATTTATGATCGTTTTGTGTGGGGGGCTGGTTATGCGCGTAATGCATTTGAATTTACGAGACGGATTTAATCAAAAAGGCACAGCCAAGGAGAGCTTTGAGCAAATGGCAATTGTCTCGACGATCTGCTCTCGATTGGACAGGCTGAGAGGCACCGTTACAATATTAATTGCCAGCCATTAGCAGCATCACTCAACTGAAAGCATATGCAACAGAGCCCCATGGACGTGCCACGGGGGAGTCAGACAGTCAGGCAGTCAGGCAGATGGGGAAGGTAAGCTAAGGAAAGGAAAGGCAAGGAAACTATCTGTAAACTCATACATCAATGCCGCTAAATCCACTTGTCAGGAGGTACAAACGTGAGAATCGTTCAACATAAAAAAAAAAACAGAGACACAAACTGAAACAGAAACAGAAAAAAACACAAACTGAAACACTGAAACAGATACAAAAAAAAACAAAAACAGAAAAAAATATAACAAAAGCAAACGACAAACGGCAAACAGATCGGGCAACGAGGAAATATTGTCAGGCAACACTCTTTAACCCATGAGATGTAGATGTATCTGTAGATGTATCTGCATCTGCATCTGTGTGCTTTGTATCTGTGTACCCTAGCTTTTGCCTCTTCTCCCTGGGGAGATTTGTGGCCGGGACACCTGCAGCATTTGAGGGCCGTTTGTCGTTGTGGCAGTGAAAGACTTTTTTATGCTAAATACCATCGCAGTTTATATTGATGACGACAGCAGCAGCAGCACCAGCAGCAGCCATACTAAGCATATGCAGATCTACAATATAAGTATATATAGGGACAGAGAGCGAGGGAGAGAGAGAGAGATACATACGTGTGTATATGGGGAAGCTAAGGGAAATGTGTGACAAAACACCACAAGGAATTTTAATCCCAAAATGATTGATAATCATTTGCACGAAAGCGAAGAGAGAGAGAAAAGCTCTATCACGTTCCATTTGCCTAGGTGTAAAGCCCATGGGGTATTATCAGCAACGCCCAACGTAGTCTTCAGCATCAGCAGCATCTTTAATATCATCATCATCAGCATCATCATCATAGTCCCACTCTGCTGCGCCTCGCTTTGTTTGCTGCTAATGTTTGCACTTAATTCACCAGACAATCAGACAATAGGGAACCGGAGAGAGTGGATCGGAGGGAAGTGTTTTCTTTTAGCTTTTACCCACTGGAAAAGTGGGGGAGAACAGCAGCAGTGAGGACGGGGTGATGGGGAGACAAAGACTGTGGCTGTGGCTGTGTCTGTGTCTGCCAAGGCGAAAAGTCTAAATTATGTCGTTGCCGCCGATTGACTGTTGCATACGAAGATGCATCATTTTGTAAGCTTAAGCAAAGACGATGCGCTTTTTGTGAATGGGGAGCCGCAACACTGAAAGAAATAAAAGAGAATACCCAAATGAGGGCAGTGTTAAAGCACAGATTAGCAGAGTATTTCAAAGAGGCTGCCTGGCAATGCTTAGTGCGCCTTTTGTCTTGAGAGAACTTTTCGTAGTTGCCTCTCGAATTTGCCATCTCATGTTGCACATTTGACTGCCACCTGCTACACCCCCCTTTACCACGCTAAGGCTACAATTTTACATTCCGGCAAAGTTTTATTTCCATCCATTTAGTCTTTTGTCTGTGGGTCTTTGGATGGTGACACCTTCTTTTCTTTTCGTTTCTTATTTTTTTTTGGGGGTCCAAGAGGCATCCAACTATTTAACCTGCCGCACATTTCCCCCCTGGATGCAAATGGTGTGGCATTTACAGCTGACGATGAGTTGAAAATTGAACAAAAGCCGATGCGAGTCATAATTTATCAAGATGCTGGCTGGGATTAGTTGGGATCAGTTTTACAACTGTTTATTTTTAACACGTTTCACATACGCCGTGCCCCGTACCTTGTGTGTCGCGTATGACAATGCCACACTGCCAATGGCGAAGATAGTCTGGCTAATGTTCAGATTTATTGACTATCAAATGCTGAATGCATTGTGAAGTGTGCAGTGTGCAGTGGCAGTGCCTACTGCATTGGTTTGTGCCACTTTCAAGAGCCACACGAATACACACACACACCCCAACCTGATTTGGTGGCGCACCGAACATTGGACACCCTGTCTGTCGTTCTGGGCATAGATTCGTTCCTGACAAAGTCAATTGGATCGCTTGCATGCCGCTGCTTGGCCTACAACAGGCCTACGCCTGCCTCCCCTTGAAGAAAAAAAAATCAACCACGCCCCAAAAAAATCTGAAACAAAGTTGAGTCCTCTATAGCTTTTGGGCCCAAAGTGTTTGTAATTGTTATGGCCATGAGGAGAGCGACAGAGCGAGCGGGAAACTCGTTCTTTCACTTTGGCCTGCAAGCGCGAACTTTATGGCTACACCTACCCAGAAAGCAACGGCAGATGATCATCTCAGCAAAAGGCTGGCTGGCATCTCAACGTCCCCCCAGTCTCAGTCTCAGCACCAGCCCCAGCCTCAGTCCCATTCGCATCTGCATCTCCTTCGGCTTTGAGTTCTAGCGGTAAATAAAGTTTTGGCAATACGGCCGCGCCCACTGCTGCTTGGGCAGAGAGACGACCCCGAAGAGTGGCCCGAGTGCCGAGACCACCTAATGAAATGTGGCCAATACGCTCACAATATCCACCTTACCTCACCTCACCTCTCCTTTTGGCTTTCTCGCGTTTGGGGCGCAGTATTAAGAAATTACAAGCAAACGCTTGCCCCACGCATTACGTGGAAATTAATTTGCGCGTTCGGCAAATTTAATTCAATTTTTTTTTTTTTTTAACAGCTCGGACCAACGCGGTTGGTATAGCCACGCCCCGAAACGAAAGTTGACCCACTGTTGGCTGGAATGTGAGTGTTGGGGATCGGTCATGCATTCCGCTCGCTCTCTCTCCCTCTCTCTCTGCTGCTGCCCAAATCCCAAGCCGAAGAGTGTGTAGAGTACGGGAAGCATGGGGTACGAATTAAGACATAATAAAGCTGTCCCTCAGAGTCTGCCGGGGCCATCCGTCAAGATGTTGCCTTTGGTTCTTGGGGCGTGTAACGCACTCCGAACACCTTCGCCCCAGACAAGACGTTTTTGGCTTAAACGATATATATTTTAGTTGTTGTTGGGGTTTGGGTAGGGGGGGCTGAGACGACACAAAGTGAGGTCGTCATACTTGGAAGTTTATTTTGCACTCGCGGCTTAAACTTGGCTGGCGGTACGGGACGGAACTGATACGGGAACGGGACTGACTTGGATATTATGGTGCCCGTTTGACAAACGAGTGTCATTTATCAAAATGTGACACTATTTGCGCCAAGTCATGTGTTAACTGCACTTTATTTTATTGTTATACTCCCAAAGTCTCGTCTCTCTCTCTCTCTCTTCTCTCTCTCTCTCTGTGTGTGGTGGAGCACAAAGGGCTTGGCCTGCCATCGGTTTTTCAAGTGCTCTCATAAAATATATATCATAATTGAAGGTTATGTACGTTGTTGCTTGTTCTCTTCATTTTTTGGGGAAAAAGCTACGTTGCACAGCAATTGACTTTGCCACCAGGATGGCGGATGAGGAATGACCAGATTGAGATACGTGCAAGAAAAATTGGATTGTCCGGGCCCCGTGGCCTATGTTCCTGATACTCTGATTATTACAGCTGCCAGATTTTAGATTAGCTGGAAATTCTTGTTTGTAAATTTATATGAATTTTCACTAAGCAAATAAAAATACTCCAAATCGCATTGAACTTTTACTAAGGATTTCTTTGGACGATTTTTTAGATATTTAAAATTTGTATTTCATCTTTTGGACCTCATAAAGAAGTAATTTTGTTCCCTTGCAATTTATTGAGTGGTTTCGTTTTGGGCGCGACCTGCATTTAATGCCAATAATTTAAGTATTATGATTATGTGCTCAAAAAAAACATCGCTCGTCGCGCTCTTACAAAAAAACCCCCCAATACCCAAAAAAAAACCAAAGTCCGAAGAGTAATTTCTTGCACGACATTAATTTCTTTTAAATTACGCATAATTGAAGTACGGGCACTCGAACTTGATCGATGGCCGCATCGAGCAGTCAAAGTCAGAGTCCCCACCAGCAGAGTACACCACGTACTCCACCAGCGAAACAAGTTCTCTCGACATGTGTGTGAGAGGTACTCCGTACTCCATTCACGACGAGTGCTTTGGGTGAAATTTCAAAAAAGAAAAAAAAAAAAAAAAAACAGATTGCTCTGCTCTGCCATAATTATTTCATTTTTTGTTTGCGTGGTTCATATTTTCCATATACGATTATGAGGGCAAGTTCTTGGACTGATCAGGGGACAGGCCCTGGCGACATTGACATTCGAATTAGACACCTGACAGCAGCAACAGCAGCAGCAGCAGCAGCAAAAGTATTTCTGAGTATGGGGGCCTCTAAGACTCTGTCATGGGGTGACGGTAATTCGACGATTTCTTCTATTTTCTTCCATTGAAGCCTTGGCTGCACTACTTTGAAATTTGATTTAATTCTACGTACACTCTTTTTTTAAATTTTTTTTTTTTTTTGGTCTCTCTGCCCGTGGGCCGAACGAGATCTCTCGGTCTGGCCTGGCCTGTCAGTCAGTCTGAAATTTCATATTGTGCTCGCCTGGGGTCTCGGGGTCTTACGGGTATTTAGTTTTTTTTTTTTTTTGTTGGGGTTTGCCGGGGCATTGTTGGCGCGATAAGCGGATTTTTTATAACATCAGTTTAGTGTCACATTAGCGCAGCACTCGCTGGCTGTGGGGGCGACAGATCTGTGTGTTGGATGCCAATCCCATTCGAATCCAAACCCATTGATGCCCAGTTTAATGGCTAACCAAGGGCCCGTCAGCGACATTTTATAGCCACAGCTCCAGGGAACTCAACAAGCTCTTTCGTATATCCATCTCAATCTGCAACCGGGATCGGTGGGGAATCGGATCGAATCGGATCGGATGCCTGCAGCTCGCATCCCATAAAATCTTTCAGCGCGAAACACAGAACTTATGAATTTCTTAATTTTTACAAAAACCTCTCCCCACCCCAACCCGATCCGACTCTCTCACAGATCTGCTGTGGACTGTCTTAGTCTTGGTCTTGGTCTTTTTTATGGCATTTCGTTTTGTTGGCGATGCCTATCTGCTGTTTCAGGTTTTGCTCTTTAAAGTGTCTCGCAGCAGGGCTCGGTCTCGGTTTCGGTCTCGATCTCAGTCTCGGTGGGTCGGGTCGAGTCGAGTCGGTGGATTCATTGCATGAATCATGCGCCAGTTAAGAGCCAAATTCTTAAATGTTCGCTTATAGGGTCAACGGTTTGTGGCCTGCCACTTGTAACCCAATTTAATTCCCCGAATTAATTGTAAATCAAATGGCGGCACAGATTATTTTTTAAGAACCATAATTGCATTTCACGGAAACAAATATATGAATTTATATGTTTATCCACCTTGATTCCCATTTAATCTCTGATCACAGTCACATGATTTTATGCTCAATATTATCAAAATAAACACAGCTCGAAATACCTCACTTGATATTTCGCTGCGAAGATGATTGTGTGTACGTCATGCTGCTATTACTTTGACCTGCGTTGGGGCTGCATTGTGTCTGGAGCCCTAATGATCGTGTACTACCCGTTCGTGGCATATCTGCTGTTCGCTGAGCTCGCGGAAGTGGAAACAGAACTCCATGAAAGCATTGACGGTAGTGTGGAAACTCAAGGATTTTGGATACTGGGCTTTACCTACAGCATAATGGCTGTGCTCAGTTTTGTCCTGCTCCTTGCTGGCCTGCTGGTAATTATGCTCCTTGGGGGTATTCTGCATATCAAAATTCTTTATTTTCCCCGTGCAGAATTCCTCCTGGCTATGTCTGGTGTACCTACTGGCACACATACCACCGTTCTTGGTGAATTCCTTCTATCTTTTCGTGTCCATTCTCTACGACATTGATCTGGAAATGTTCATAATTTATGCAGTTCCCCAGAGTAAGTACACATCGGCACACCCCCACTTTCACCCTCACCCCGCACCCATTTATTGTAGTTTTAGTGATCTACATCGATCTGGTGGCATATTCCTTTCTGGACGAGAGGAGGATCATTACCGCAAACCGCAAATATAAGAAACCTCAAATCAAAGTAATAGAATATTAAAGTGTTCTTTTTGGTTGCCATTAGGGCATTGCCATAAACCAGTTGGCGAATTCCCTTGGCGTGGCGTACGATAAAAAAAACTTACCAAAATATATACTAAATGCTTTTTCCGGTAGAATACACTGACAACAGCGATAAGGTCCGTGGCTCTGCCTGCAGAGAGAGAAAGAAACATGTCAAGAAATAAAAACCAAAATGATTTATCATAATGGGTGTTTGGAGTCTGAATCGGGATCGGAATCAGAGTCTGTGTGCTCCCAGCGGCGTTGCCTAAACGGGCGATAACGATGTCCGAGAAGACCACAACCGACAATCGACGACGACGACGACGATGATGATGATGATGACGACGACGACTGAGAACGGTGGTGCCTCTGGATGGTTGTCCTCGACCGGGCCGAAATGTCAACTCTTCATATAAAAATTAACGAAATATAAATTAAAAAATATTCCCTACCTCCACCGCTGGGCGATGAAATGAAAACCAGATACAGAAATATTCGTTTTGGTTTCGGTTTTGGGTTTTGGTTGTTGGTTGTTGGTTCTGTGGCTAGTGGTGGCCCGACGGTGCCCCACTCCGCTGGCGATTTACGAGTATGTCCCTGCTGGTATCGGGTTACGCCTGCGCGACATTGTTGCACGGGGACCCCAAAAACTCCGACGTCAGAAATTATGAATTGGCCCGTTGTCTGCTGGGCGCCCGTTTTCGGGTCGGATCGGATCGGATCGGTTCGGTTAGGGTCTTATCGGTGGAATGCATCGCTGCGTTTAAGGCCTTTATCTATGGGCCAATGCATTTTTATCTAATGGAGCCAGCAGCCTCTGCCCATTGATTGGGGTCTGGTTTCATGTCTGACTTATGACAGGCCTCGTATCCACGCAGCCATACACTCTGATAGCTTCATAAGCTGCGATAAGGCGCGATCCGAGAGCGCTAATTGCTAGCAAAACTTTTTTCGGGGCGCCACAGAGACAAGGGATATCGCCAGAGAGAGACTGGGGGAGCTGCTGTGGCTTGGGTAGTGGAGTGGAGACTCCGACCAGCCTCTGAGTGTGCAGGTGGCGGCGGTGCAACATGCGGCGGCGGTGGCGTATCACCTGCATGTTATCGCCAGACAAATGCATTTTGCAAATTATTAACATATGTGGCGGCTGCTACACGACCAGGCCAACACCAACAACGGCAGCCGGCAGCCAGCAGCAGCCTGTGCAGATACAGATACATTTGTATCTGACGCCAGTGGGTAGGAAGTTGCTGCCGCTGCTGGTCGGACTCTGGTTTTCGCCATGGCTGCAGCTAATTGATGTCGGTGCACAAAACTTGATTTATTTCTATTAATAAAGCCCCCAAATGCACACGGTAGTGGGTCGCTGCTCGAGCGGTGTATCGGTCGGTCGGTCGGTCGGTCGGTGGTGTCTGTTTGGCCAGATACCGATACATTTTCGGCTGCCATATTTGGCCAGAGACCCAGAGGCGAATGCTGGTTCTGCCCATCAAATGTGAATAGAACTACGGGCAGTTCCGAACCATTGGATCGGGTAATGCGTTGAGTGGATTTTCCACTGGGTCGAAATAGGCCTGGCCCATAAATCGCTTGTCTTGGCCACAATTACACACACGTTAGGCAAAACCGAAAATGGCCAAATCACAAAAAATCTGGCAACAGTTGTTGTTGCTTTTGTTGTGTCGATAGAAATCACATAAAAACCTGGTTGCATAAATTTTAACACCGATTTTAATCGACGGATTGTCGAGCGATTCAGCGAGCAGCCTCCCCAGCCCCTGCCCCAGCCCCTGTAGACAACTCATTGAGGCCCGCCGATCACACTTTATGGCCAGGTTTTTGGTGGTAATTACCAGCCGGCAGCAGTTCCGGTCTCCGCTGCAGTCCGCTGCTCCTGCTCCTGCTGCTGCTGCCAATGCAAACTATAATTTCGTTATAAATTATTGATATGTCAAATCAAATTCTCGGCCGGTTGGTTTTCTTTTCGTTGGGGTTCGAGCACAAGATTTATGGCCTGCAATTTGGGAATCTCTGGGAGTGTTTTTTGACTCGTAAATTGGGGGGGGCTGGGGGCAAAGTGGTGGTCGCTGAAAGTTTATCAAAATGTTATCTGTGAAATGTATTTTAAATTTATTGTGTGTTTTTTTGTTGTAATATTTCCATTCCTGGACATTTCACATACATATATTCATGGCAATATTTTCACAAATATTCCGATTAGAAATAGGGACGGAAACTCTGCAGCAAAATGTTTGTGTGGTTTTTGTATAATTTCTGGAATTCCTTAACAACTTCTCCATCGCACCTCGCATGCTGCAGCGCACACATAAATATTGTTATATGAGGAAAGAGGACGTGGAGCAGGCAAGACAGATTACGACGATGGCGTCTGAGGCCGGCGGACATGTACAACACTTTGCTTTACATGGCGATACGGAAAAGTACGCAGCGATTTCCCCCCGCTAAGGCTAAGTTTTTTCCGGGCATGCTGCATTTTCCGCTGAGTTACCTCATGTTTTGTTTTTGGGCTCTTTTCGACATAACTGGAGCGCTTTTTTTTTTTTTTTTTTTTGGTTGTTTTGGCCACAACCTGATTTGGGGCGACGACGACGGCGACGACCCCAAACAAAATGCCCAACCGCTTGTCTCAGGCATTTGCATTTCGATCTTTCTGCGGCGGCTAACTGGCCAACAGCCAGAGCCACAACCAGAGACAGAGCAGCTAGCCAGCCAGACTAACAAATCCTATCGTAATAAAAGTTTTCTGTACAAAATTACAAGCAATGGTTTGGCGTGGTGGGGGAGGACATGGACATGGACGTGGATGTGGACGTGAATTTGGATTTAGACAGGGGAGTATGTGTACCAGAAGGCGCAATGCCAATCCAGGCTGGGTCGGTGTCCGTGTCGGTGTCCGTATTCGTATTCGCTGAACCACATTAGACTTTCACTTTTCAGCCGCTCAAATGGCCATTTGGGCATTTTAGTCAGCCAACTGCGCTTTGAATTTATGTTGATTGGCCGCATTTGTGTTTTGTTTTCGTTTTTGGTTTTTTGTGTGTTTGGTCTAAATGTTGTTAAATTGTTTTTCCGCCCAAATGACATGTTTTGACAAATGATCTGGGCCGCGCTCGTGGGTAGTACATTATAAAATAATCCAACATAAATGTGGTGGGGGGGAGGGTATACTTGTTGATCTGTCATTTTGATTCTGATTGAAACTCTCAGTCGGCGTTTGGGCTTTTCTCTCTCTCTGTAATGAGCAAAAACCCACAGTAAAGAGAGTCACTGCTCAAACGGATAGTAGTAATAAATCCAGGGATTACGGAGTGCACTGGAGCAGACCATAAACCATCGAATCCTTTGAACCAGCCCACAAATAAACACTAATAAACCAGGGGGGGAACACAGGACAGAGCACAGGACATGCCAGTTGTTGGGTGATTGGCCCTGTTAGGCCATCCTGAGGCATTCCCTCTCGCGCACTACATAAATTTCAATATTTATGGCCGAGTTTTTTTTTGTGTCCTTCCAACAACAACAGCCACACATGGCCCAAGATGGACATCCACAGAGCAGAGCTCGGGAATCGCAATACGGATTCAGATTCGGATTTGTAGGCGTATGACAAGCTGTTGTGCCGCTGGTGGGCGTAACCCAAATAGAGGCGTTGACGCTTACTCTTTCGACGTTTTTTTCCGCCGTTCCCAGACCGAAGAAAAAAAGTATATATACGACTTTCGTTTCGTTGGAACTATGGGACAAGGATCTGTGGATCTGGGGCAGAAACAGTGGCAGGATTGCGCAGCCTGGAATCGTAAATCGCAGCGACATAAATTCAGTGCACTTTCTGACGTTTTGTTTGCCTCTATGAGGATGGAGGAGCGGAGGCGTGCTCTAGTCCACTACCTGGCTGGACGGCGGCACCTGACACAAATTTTCCCTGCTTCTGGTTTTCCTGGCCCAACGCGCACGCTAATCTCTGTAAACAAATCACTGACTCTCTCTCTCTCTCTCTCTCTGTCCTGTGACTGAGCGGCCAGCCTGGGCGGCGTGTCCTTGGGGACATGTTGCTTTAATTGCTGCCAGACGTCACAATTTATGGCCATCAATAAAGTGTCAACTTTTGTGTGAGTGTGTTGCTGTTTCTGTTGCTGTTTCGGCCAAAGCGAAAAACGGCCAGAATAAAATGCGCTTCTGGCTGTAAATCATCGCGAAGCGACTTTCCTGGAAACTAGCTGTGGCAAGGGAATCTGCCACTGCCACTGCCACACAGTCACGGCCACAGCCACACAGCCTCTGTGGCGATGCTTAACTTGCCTGAGACACGCTAGCTGGAGACGCTGCCCCGGACTCTGGACTGGGTTTGGCCTGGCCTGGCCTGTCCTGGTCTGGACTGAGTTTTGGCATTTGCATTTCAATTGAAGCGAGTAATTAATGTATCGCATATCTGTAGAATTTTAATTGCCAAGTCAATGCACTGGCCCGGGGACCGAGACCGAGACAGAGACAGAGATCAGATGCATCTGCTGGCCATGGCACTGTGCAGCGAGGTTTTCCATTTGTATTGAATGTGTGGCACTGCCGGGCTGCTCGATGGTGTAAGAGGCGCGCGTGTGGTCTCGTCACGTACCACTGTGCTAAGCCCCGCAATGCCAGCTGCCGCACAGAACACCCAACAATTAAAATATGAAAGGGTTCGTTCGTTCTCGCCCATAGAACTATTCAATGTTTGTAATCTGACAAAACCGCAAAGCCGAGTGAGCGCCCCGGCATCCAACTGACCAAATCCCTGCCGAATCATGAATCCATGGCCCTGGCTGGCTCCCTTCCTCCCTCCCTGCCCACCGTAGTTCCTTGATTCCCGGCTGTATTACATAGTATTTGTGGAAACCAAACAAGAAAACAAACAACAAAAAAATGGGAAAAAACAAACGCAACAAATGCTCTTGGACTGCCTCCTCCGCCCCGGGTGCCTCTGCTGCACGTGATGATTGCATCATTGTGTCAGCTTAGTACGTGCTCTGCTACGGGCTTGTCACATAAAAAATGGCACACAATTCTCGGTCATTCAATGCAGTTCCAGCCAGCCAGCCTCCCCATCCCCATCCCCATGCCCATCTAAATATTCATGCTCTCCGCTCGGGAGCATTAGAAACATTTGCAAGCTGTGTGATTTCTGGTCCGTTTTGGACAGATGTTTGTTGATTCCAGCAAAGCCCAACACAGAATGAGGAAATGTCTTGTTTTGGCGACTTGTGGTGAGGTCACAACTGCAGCACGGAGCTCCTGAAAGACACTTGACACTTGCAACTCGGGATTGGGTCATGATCGGCTATTACTTGAAGCAGTTCCAGCTCTTCCCTGTTACCATTCCCATAGATATTTATTTATTTTTTTTTTTTTTATAGTTTTCCCTTTTTGAAAGTCAGAGTTCTTGTCCATACCCTGCCCAGTGTCGCCTCAGTGTCTGGCCCAAGTTCTGTTCTTTGCGGGCAATGCCGAAGAATGCTTTTTTTTATACGCGCTGACCGATATCCGCTTTATTGTTATGCAAAATCCGGACATTGAATACATAAAAAGTGATATTAAAAACGCATAAAATTGGGCATCCCGACCAAAGCGGCCCGGCTTGGGTCTTATTTTGAGCTCCACAAAAGAGCGCGGCCCCGAGCAGCAAGAAATTTCTCATATAATTTATGAGAAATGCGCGCATTAAACTTCATTAGATCGAAATTTAAGGGTGGCGGGGGGTGCCCATAAAAAATAAGCAGAATAACCAAAAAGTATCTTTCGCTTTTTGTTTGCAATTAGTTCGAAGCAGAAGCCGCATAAAAACTGGAGCTGGAGCTCTGTAGCTGTAGCTGGAGCTGCTGCAAGTTCATTGAGGAAGCAGCCATCGAATCTCCCAATATCAAAGGCGCACATAAATTTATTTTTAAAGAAATGCCGAGAAAATGCACCACCAACTGCGTCATTGTTGGCGGTTGTATTTGTCAAGCGGCAGCGGCAACAGCAGCGGCAGCCGTCGAGCAACTTGCACCCAGCGTGTGTTCCCCGTGCAGCTCCGCACAAAAAGAAATTGAAATTAAAATATTTTGGTAGTTTATGTGCTGCCAGTGCCTGTGCCTGTGGGGAACACCCACCCAAAAAACCGATAGAGTCTCGCTCGTCGAAGAGGTGCCTGTGCCTGTGCTGGTGCCTCCATTGGCAGCCATGTGTAAACATTTGGTTGCCCTGTCAAAACTAATTTGGTTGCTGTGCCGGTGTTGCTGCCTCTGCTGCTGCTTCAGCGTGGGCTTTTGGGGCAAGTGCACGGTACAGTCTGTCCGGGGTAGTCTCTGTGCGTGATCAACCGAGGCTAGAGAGCTTCACAGCTTCACACTTGATGGCGAGAAGTGTTGAAAATGTCATAAATTTCATTGCCATATGTGGAGATTGGAGCAGGTCCCCCCCACCCCCACACCCCGCTTCAGATGTGGCCGCATGTGGAGGGCCCTTGGGGCCGGTATGTAAATGGCATCTAGGAGGCGTAACACTTCACTCTTGCGACTGGGGGACTCTCTGGCTCTGGCTCTGCAACGAATTCGACTTCAGCTTTAACACCCTGCCACGTTCCAGGCAATTTTTCACGCTACCTAAACACGCGTCTGCCTCACGGCTCCGACAACGACCTTGACCAATGCGCGGCGTGAAGCAGCGTGAGGCAGCGTGCGTGAGGCGGGCCATAAAGATCAATTGAGAAAATTTCTGATATTTCGGGAAAGTTTGTCACTCCATGAGAACGAGGCAGGACCTCCCGGCGGGCGTGTGTCGCGACAGGCAAACGAGATGTCTGGAAATGTGTACACCATATACCGGGAAATATTAACAGCACTCGGCTATCGCTCTGCTGCCCTTCGATTTGTCATGCTCGAGTGTCCTCTGACGTCTTGACTTGGCTGGCTGGAAACGGGTTTTGGGCCAAGGTACGACTGGCAGCAGCTTCTCTCTATTGAATGGCCATAAATCAGGAGCGAGGTGTATGCAGGACGCGACTTACGCCCATTCCTTGGCTCGAGGCGCGTGCCTTCTGCTCTGCTGGGCTCTGTCCTGTCCTGCCCTGCCCTTCGCCGAACTGCAGTCTAATGCCCTTTGGCGCATATTTTACGAGCACACATCCATTCTGAGAAGTCCTCGTACCTGTTGCCACGGCAACAAGTGTAAAACTAGCAGCCATTTTGCTCGACATCAATTCCAGGCTTTGGACCAACTCCCCAAAGTCAAACTAAAGCTGGAGAGCCGAGCCAGTGAATGGACCACAAATCAGAACCAGCGACAGAGCCAACCTTGAGTCGAAACTGGAGGTGGAGGTGGTGGTGATGCTGCGACTGGCTTGGGTTGGGATGGGATGGAGGTGGAGATGGAGATGGAGGGAGCAGCGAGTATCCATCGCGTAAATTGTGGCAGACACTTAAGAGCCGAGACAAGATTAAATGTTAAATTACGTTAAGGCAGCGTAGATAAGCTTGTGGCAGGAACAGGCAGAGGCACAGCAACGGAACCCCTTCGCTCGTTGCAGAACCCAGGAGTGCTTTCACGCAGGGAGTGCCATGCCATGGTGGTGCCTGCTCTCCGTGTCCAGGCCAAGGTGATAATGATAAGGAAATGCAATCGAATGGAGTTCGCCAGCGACGATTCTCGCTCGCTCATGGAATCTCTCCGAATGGAATGGAATGGGATTGCGGGCACTACAATCTGGTGCCAGGGCGCGTATAAAGTATGAAAACTGATGCGTGGCATAAATTATCAGCACATACAGTGGGACTGCAGCTGTGAAAATGCATACAAAATCTATGTGAAAATGGGAATAAGATTAGCAACAAAAAGTTACCCCCTGTGGAGAGAATATTTGCACTGAAATGGTTTATATTTCCCCTGG
The DNA here is from genome assembly GCF_018151105.1 of Drosophila obscura. Classification (NCBI taxonomy): domain Eukaryota; kingdom Metazoa; phylum Arthropoda; class Insecta; order Diptera; family Drosophilidae; genus Drosophila; species Drosophila obscura. Next base: position 5,456,144 of record NW_024542774.1, on the reverse strand, counting down.
GAACCTCTTGTAACTGGCAGATCTTTCACATTGAGCAAATTATCTGTCTTGCTGTTTCGCCCACTGCTCATCAGCATTTTGTCCCGTCTGGGCCCCTTTCTGCGTGCGCGCTCTGCTCTCTTCTGCTGCCTTGCTGCCTGCCCGTCTGTATCTGTAGATGCCGTAATGCACTTGAATCCAAATCACAGTCGGCATCGCTATCATCAACGTCCCAAAAGAGAGGAACAGCCCAGTGCTAGCCCCCCGCCCTGTGCGATGGGACACGGCTGTGACCCAGGCATCTGTCTGATAAGCGAAATTGATTTTTGCAATTATTTTCAGCATATTTTTGAAGGAAGGAAAATGTGGCTGGAAAATGTGTCAAGCGACGACAACCTCATAATTTTATGATTAGTTTGAAATGCTTGTTAGTGGGCAGCAGCAGCAGCAACAGCATCAGCATCTTCCTCGAGCCCATGCTCCACCTCCACGCTGGCCAATGAAGCCAGCCAGCTCTTTCGCTGCGGCAACATCAGCCGCCGCATCTGCAACACGTACGCACACTTCTCACCCATGCCGCAGCCGCAGCAGCAACAGAAGATGCAACAGCGGACCGAGGACGAAGAAACCTTTGCAAGAAAGACCGCCGCCGCGCCGACTGTCCGTGATAAATTGCAATGATAGCAAAAGTACTTGACTGTTGCTGTTTTCAGTTCTCTCACTCTCCCTCTCGCTCTCCCTCTAGCTCTTTCTCTGTTGCCAAAAAAATAAAACGAAAGATTTTTTGGCAGACGTGTCCCCGGACCGGCAACGCGGCAAGCAGGCAAAAATTAACCCCCGGCAACGGCGAAGGAACGAAAGAACTCTTCGTGTTGCATGTACGAGTCAGTCAGTTTTGCAGAGTGAGAGAGAGAGAGGGACAGAGACCCAAAAGATGATATATCCGAAAATTCCATATAATGACTGCCAGGCAACAGCGCCGCAGCAGCAGCAGCAGCAATAACGGCAAGTATCCAACGCGCATTAGAAGAAGAGAAAATAAAAAAAAAAACCACCACCCCCCACCCAACCGAACTGGCGGCCCAGACATGGGAACTATTTTCACGCTCAGTTGCAATCTGTCAATGCCGTTCGCCACACCGAGTCATGGCAGCCAGCGCCGACACCGGCAACAGGCACGACACCTTTTTGTGGCATGTTGCTGTTGTAGCTGTTGCTGTTGCTGCTGCTGCTGCTGCTGCAACGCCCCGGCACTCTGGCCTGGACAGTCATCCAGCCTGCTAGCCAGCCAGCCAGCCAGGCGCGCTGATATATCAAAGCCAAACCATCATCATCTTATTAAAGAGTGCCAACTTAATTTGCTTCTCCATGTTGCCAGACAAGTTGTTGCCGTTGCCCGTTGCCCGTTGCCCGTTTGCTCTTTCCGATGCTGATGCTGTGGCCGATGCTGTGTGTTCCTCCTGCTGATGGTGCTGAATGGGGTTCTCGATGCTGTGGTTCTGGTGCTGGCCTAGGTGTTGCTGTGGGGCGTTGCTGCAGACAGTTAGAAATGGCAGCGCAGTCGAATTCTGAAACGCCGAACAACCAATATCCTTGCCAGCAAATAAAGGCCAAGAATTCTACTAAAATTATACACTTTTCTTTTTCACTTTTATTTCAATTTAAATTGATTTTAATTATCCCTTATCAGGCATCATTGAGCATCTTATGTACCCCGAAATATGCACAGATTCATCTTTTTTCTGATGCCCGTTCTGTGCGTGTGCCAGAGTCTTAGCCTGAGCCTCAGCCTCAGCTTCAGCCGGTAACAGCGGCCCAGCCACATGCCGGCGCAGCCACCTCCACCTCCACACCCACTGGCGGCGGCACTGTGCACTCAACACCTTTTGGGCTGCTGCCCGCGCTCAGAGCTATAATTAATAGATTATCATCGACAACGTTTTAAATTCGCATTAAACTCGCCCAGCGAGCCAAATTGCAGCGCCAAAGTGGAAAATGGCAAACTATTTTCTAGCAATTTTTCCAGCATATTTTTCCCGCAGCTTCTTCTTCGTCGTCGTTTTGCTCCATTCTTTTCATTTTGCAGCAATATTCCTTTGACTGCTGTTCGCTTTGGTCACATACGCGGAAGTGATTTTTCCACTCCAGTGACGTCGTCGACGTCGTCATCCTCGTCGTTGTCGTTCCCGTTGCCGTTGCCGTTGCTGTTGTTGCTCTTTTCTGCTGGGTGCAACAAGTTGCAGCAGGTTGCAGGTTTTGTGGGTGCCTGCTGATGATGTTGCCTCACGTGCTACGGCTACACCAACTGGCCTTTGGTACTACTCCCTCTTGTGGGCCGTCGTCTCTCTATTGATAGACAAGATCGATGCTGTAGCTGCTGCTGTTGCTGTGCCTGTTGCTGTTGCTTTAGCTGTTGCTGTTGCTGTAGTTCTTGCCAGTTAGTTAGTCGCTGGATTTTGATTGGGAAAAAATGTTCTCTTGTGGGCTACGCCCTTGGAACGAATACCGTTTCGGTGCGGCTATTTATGCGTGAAATGCCGAACCGACCTTCAGCGTTGGACTCAGAGCCCTTGCCAGCGTAAGCCTTTCCGCACGAGCTGCGCGCCATTGGCCAATATTTGGCCAAGAAATTAACGTGATTGGGCTCATTAAGCAGTCAACTTATTTGGTCTGGGCCCACAAAAAGCGTCCCGTGTTTAATAAGCAAATATCAACACCTCTCGGAGAGGTGCTTTCATGCCGCATGCCGCATGCCGCTTGCTGCATGCCTGACCTCTCATAAGGTTTTTGCCAAAGCTATAGATTCCCTTTCCCTTGGCAGTGCAGTGCAGTGTGTGTGTTGGAGGGGTCTGTCGTCGGAGAGTCATCCATCTGCTTGTACACAGCAATCAGCAAAGAAAACAATCCCCAACGATGGCAACGATGGCAACGGCAACGGCGACGACGTATGGCACGACGTATGATGACGATGCGATGCTGATGAGTTGTGTAAATATAATTTTTCAAGATCAATGTTTATTTACAGAGCCCCCAGAGCGTAGGCCAAAACTGCATTATTGGCAGCATATATGTTGCCCCGCACCGCACCGCACCGCTCCACAGGAAGTGCTCTCCTCGGAGGAAATATGAAAGAAAGAATGAAAGAAAGAAATAAACAAAGACAAACAATGGCCAGAAGCAGCAGGCAGTAAGCTTTGGGACACGCAATTGCAATTAATGGTAACCGAAAACCCAGTGGTATGATGGTGGACCGATGGAGATCCCTGGACAAGATGCAGAGACGCCGTCAAGTGTAGTGTGTGTGTGTGTGTGTGGAGGGAAGTCTGAAAGGTCTAAAAGGCGTCACTGCACGCACACACACGAAGCTGTAGCTATAGCTGTGGCTGTAGCTGCTGGAGATGTGGCCAAACAGATGATGAAGAAGTCTCCTCAAGTGCTTTGGCAACTTGACGGCGACGGCGACGGCAGCCAGAGAATTAAGACGTCAAGCGACGTCAATTGCAGCTCAGGCAACGCTTCGGCTCGGCCACTGCTTGGACCCGGAAAATAAATGTGTCTATGAAATACTCGCATAAACAACGGCATTGATGAGGATACCCATACCCGAAACCCATACCCATACCCACTGATGATGATGATGATTCTGATGCTGCGACGCGAGTGTCACGAAAGGCTCACAACAAGTTCAATGGCCAAGGATATATGTGCCCCCAAACAGACAGACAGACAGACAGACAGAGAGAGAGAGAGAGAGAGATCTAAACAATGGTCAGCAATTGCGTGCCACATGCATCAACAACAGGCTCGGCGGCCACTGCAACACTGCAACTCTGCAACAATATGAGATGCTGATTAGGCATCTGTTGGTCAGGTCTCAGTCGCAGCAGCCACAAGCTGGCAGAACACGCATGTCCATAAAACGCTAAATGCATATTGGAAAAATAATGATGACAGTTGCCTAACTAAGCCGCACACACACAAACACAACACACACACACACACACAGACGATGCCATGCCACAGACCAAGAGACACTTAACAAATTAAGATGCTGTGGCAGACAGCGAGGCTTCCATCCGTAATGAAGATGCTGATGACACTGATCAGCAAGGAATGGGTAATCGAAGAGAGTTCTGTTCTGTTCTGTTCTACCCTGGACCAAAAACCTGATAGTTGGATGCCAAGTTCTGCCCATATTGGTAGACTTGCAACACGAGACAAGCCTTTGATGCGAGTCGACACGGTCTCTCTCAGTTTGCCTATGTATATAGAACAACGTACACGAGTACGACTACGAGTACGACGAGTACGAGTACGAAATACAGATCCGTAACGCTGTTGCACAGTGTAATTGAAGCTGCAATTGCCTGCACCTTATGTCACATTACGACAACGTTGACAATGCCACTGATGTCTGGGATGCCGGGATGCCTGCCGGCTTTTGCTGAGAATTGGGTCAGTTGTGGGGCTCACGTCAAGGTGTTTGTTGCTGCAGTTGCAGTTGCCACATGTTGCTGACGAGACATGAGACAAGCGACTAAGCTGCATCTTAATGACAGCCAGACAAGCGTGCAGGCCAGGCCAGGCCAGGCCAGGCCAGACCATGCCAAACAAACGCAGTGATGAAAGTTTTGTGGCAACAATTGAAATTGTCTCATTAGCGTGACAGAACCAGGCGTCGTCTCCTTGCCTCACCACCCACTGCAACTGCAACTGCATCCAGCCAGCCAGCCCACCTTGATTCAGTTGCAGCTGCTGTTTGTGGATATATTGTATGTAGTTTGCTGTCTCTTTCTGTTTGGTTTTGTTTTGTTTTAACCAGCCCCGTAATTAATTTGCGTCTCGTAATGATTTCTCTACATTGTTTCTCACACAACATTTGCATAATTGTTTCGCATGGTTCATGGCTGTGTCGCGTCGCGTGGGTGTTTGCTAGCCCCGCAAACCCGCGACTCTGGTCGAGAGTTTCGAACGCTATCTCGTATGGCTAATTTTGCCATTGCCACTCGCAACTAGCCTCGATTAATCAAGCGGCTAAAACAACAGCCAACCAACTCGCATGAACCGCGCCCACAAGTCCCCAGACACGTCCCCCTCCGTGTAGTCCTACAACTGAGTCTCCTACATACATACGGCGGAGTTCTGTTTATTTTGTGCGAATTTTCGCTGCATTTTTCACAGCATTGCGCATTTGCACTGTAATTGATCATGTTTGCGGCCGCCGCCGCCTGGCAACCGTATCTAACAATTGTGCTCGTAAATTTTCCGTTTTTGCCCAACAGGAAATTATGGTTAGAAAATTCGCTTGTTGTTTGTGTTTGTTGTTGTTGTTGTATGTTGAATGCTTTTTTGCTTGCATATGCACTCTGTATGGCCATTAGCCTGGTTTACACTGCTCGGCCAGATAATCAATTTGCTTTCCCAAATGAAATGAATTGCCCATTAATAATCAAATGATTTCGCATTTCGCAAGTTTGGTTGAGCACAATGCCATACTGACGTTTCGAATGCTGAAGTGCTGAAATGATTTTGATTAAAGATTTAATGTTTAAATGAACTACTTTTTATTATTATTTCAAAAAGAGAAATAACACGAATAAAACTTGTCAGGTTTGCCATTTGCACAGATCATCCAAGCAAAAAGAGAGAGCAGCGGTGTGGATTTGTTTACCAGCTCAGCTGGTGCCTTCAAAAGTTCCCCTTGTCTCTCTCTCGCACTTCGAGTTCGACGAAAGCTCTTATCGCCACGCATCTATGATCCTCTCTGAGTCGCGAGTCGCTCAATAAGCACCGCACTCTCTCTCTCTCTCTATACGCAGCTCACTCAGTCCCAAGAACACGAGTACAGCAATGGAATAGGCAAATGACAACAATAACAGAGCAGCAAAGTAACGGTGCCATGGCGCACAAGAAAAAGAGTAACTGCAGCCAGCAGACGAGCAGATGAACAGAGAATAATCTCTGGTAGTCAATGCAGTAAAGATATTCTAACGATAAGACACAAATATATGTATGTACAAACTTGTGTACATGCATATGTACCTAATTACATACACATGTCCACTTTTACATACTCATGTACATTTTTACATACATGTGCACATAAATTCAAGCGTTAATTAATACTTTCAGCTGTGGGATACACTAAAGTCGTTACAAATTAGAGCTAAATTATAATTTAAAATATATTTAATCCAACATTACATCGCTAGTCCATTCATTTGTGCACTTGGCACACACACTCACATAATCATAATCATAATCACGCTCGCCTGCATTACATATTCCATAGGCGATGAGAGAGTGTCTGTCAGAAATGGATTTTGAATAGAGTTGCTGTGACTTTTAATTAACTTTTAGTATATAATTTTCGATTTTATGGCATTTTGCTGTGCCAAAATAAATTGCAACGTTAACCAGTTTCCCCACACCCGCCCCACCACGAAAAATGGTGGTGGCGCCCACCGTCAGTTGCAATTGCAATTTCAATTGCACCATTGAGCCACTTTCCATACATGTGGAGAGCAGCAGGCAGAGGCGGTTTTTTGGGGCGGTGCGGTGCTGGCAAATCTGCATATGCTGCGGCGACCCGACCCCCACATGTGGCATGCGTGATATATATTTTCAATTAGTTGGCAACATTTTGCAGCAAAAACTAGTTGTGTTTGAGTTACCTTTTTTGTTTGTTTTTTTTTTTGCTGGGCAGCAATTAATTTTAGCTTAATTTGAATGGTTAACTTTTTGTATGCCCTGCAACGCGCAGCATTTTTCCAGCGCCAGAGATGGGGCCCGACCTCTCCACTCTCTCTCTGATTATTTCTTTTTAGGTTTGTTGGTTTCATTGAAAAACTCTCGGATCTGCTGATTTATGAACTTTCGTGCACGGCCATAATAAATTCATATTTGTTCATATATGAATGTGTATGTATGTATGTATGTATGTACATACATATATCGAGCGGCAAAGTGAATGCAAATAATTTCAGCACTTTGACTCATTAACGCGACGGGGAGCTTTCATTAGCTCTCTGGCGGTGGATCGTTTGGGGGGGCCCTGGCTCTGGCAGTGCATTGTTGGCCATTAAAAACTCAGTTGAAGGTGCGGCCCAGTTCGGTTTTTATGGTGCGAACTTTTTCAATAATAATTATAATTATTATTTGGAAATGTGCTGGGTGGGTGGGGGGTGCTGCTCTGCTGACCTAAATCCGGGATAGTTGCACAGATTACCGAATACCATTTGAAAGTTGGCTAGAGGCTGGGCTGGAGATCATTTCATTTAACCGCAAATACTAATACTGTACCAGAGCCCATCCATTTATGCACCTTTTCCATGGGCCCTAATCCAATTATGCGGATTTTGCGCATCCATCTCGGCTGGGCATTGGAATTTTTCGAATTTTTGCAGATGCGAATGCCGACACATAAGTAATTTTCACACTTGAGTTTTCCTGCCTTCGGGCCACGACAATGGAAAATTTTTGTGCCCAAAAGGATTTTCACGCTCCGGCATTGTCCTAGGCCGGGTCATGTCCTGTTTTTGTAGCGTTGTGTCCCGGTGTGTATTCGTCATTCGTTCCAGAACGCATTTCGAATTGGATTTTGAGCGAGACGAAAAATTCGTCTTTTGCCAGTTGGCCAAAAGCGAGGGAGAGAACAGCGAGCATAATTTTTAGAATTGGCAGCTGCATGGGCCAAACAAAAATCTGTATGATGGATCTGCCCCCACCCCACCATCCCGTTTGCGGCGGCAGTGAGGCAATCACAGTGACAATCAGGCAGCAGCAGTCTCTCGCTCGCACTGAGATTTGACGACTCGTGTTTTCACAACTAATGAACTTTGATTTGATGGCCCTTTGTAGTAGGCCATGTAGGAGATTTACGCGCGCCTTTAATGGTGGCCGACCGATGGCAGAGAGACGAGAGGCGAGAGAGGCAGAATCTACAGTTTTATCTGTGGGGCCAACACATGCTGCGCTTTTGCTCAATACTTAACCTGGTTTTACTTTTAATTAAAAGAGCCACAACCAAATCAACCAAAGCCGTACCCAAACTCTCATCAAATGGCGTTAAATTCGAGTCCCATAAAAAGTCCAAACGCAACGCTCGTCGAAAGGAAAGTGTTGAGGTTGGCGCACTGACTTTGGTTTGGCTTTGGGTTTGGATTTTTGGATTGGGCTTTGTTTATGGACCGCCGGGGACCGCCCTGCGCCTGCCAGCTTATCGGCCCTAGCCGACTGCGATAATGTTAATGATGGCCTTTAAATTATTTATGTACTTTACAAGTTTGTTGTTTGAGCACTGCAATGTTGTTGGCTGGCAGTTAAATCGAATTTGATTTTAATTTTTATGACAAGTTTTACTTTCCTCTCAGCGTGCACGCGTGTGTGTCTCGGATCAGATCAGATCAGATGCATAGATCAGATCTATATAGAGTGGAAAAAGCAAGATAGACATCGGGCGACAAGCGAAGGCACTTTGATATAAAACGAAACAGATTAGATAATCCCATCCGGACTAATTAAAGTTGAAACGGGGGAAGTACCTACAGTGGGTAAAGTGCACCCCACACCCCCTTCCTGCAGACAGTTCTGAGGACAGTCTGAAGTGCAGTGCATTCCGTGGCAGACCTCACCCAGATCCCATTCCATTGCCATTCCCCATTTCCCATTTCCCATTCCAATTCCAATTCATTGCCCGCTAATGTGCTGTAATCTAAAGCTAAGGCGCTTTGGAAATCAATTACAAATGTCAGTCATTGTCGGTATTGTGCCCAATACCTCAGACGCGGCGTGTGACAGTTTGGAGCGACAGTTTGCCCGGGGTAAGCCAGCCCCGCAGGTCCAGTTGTCTTGTCAGGCGGCTAATTCCCCAGACACATACCTACATAACAATTTTTACCAATTGCATTTCCAACTCCCAACTGTGTGGCATTTGGGGAGTGGAGTGGCTCAGCTTATGACTGATGGGCTGACCTTTTGGGTGGCTGCAATTTGGGTATGGAGGATTATGGCGCGCAGGGGGAATGACAACATCGATGAGGTCTAGGCCACACAGAGGGCTCCAAGTTCATTTATCAACATGGCGAACTACTCTTTCACTGACGATGACTTCCAATAAACAACAATTAATCAATTTGTAAATAATATTTCTGCGCCTACGCACAGCCACAAAGAACGAACTGGAACTGGAACTGAGAGACTGAAACTGAAACTGGCAAGTGGTGGTGGATGTGGGGGGGATGGAGATGGAATTGGATGAGCATGTGGTCTCAGATGGGGAATGGGGAAATGGAGTATGGGCCAGAGCTGTGAGCAGTTCATCAATTAGGCGGCGACTCGGCTGGCAACATGTGCGCCTGATGGAGCAGCCGACCAATCCGAATGGCGCCACAGCTGCGTGTGTGGAGAGGGGTGGGCTGGGGGGTAAAGCAAGTCAGCTCGTTAGTTGTCCCTGGTTTCATTTTTCATAATTTCCACACTTGCCGCGGGAGTCTCCGGAAAACCCAATGCCAAAACTTACGACTTCCGCTTGCAATTGATGGCTAGTCAGGGGATAAGAGTGGGTTGCTGCTCCCCCTGCTCCCCCTGCTCCCCTGCTCTGGCTGCATTGCCAATGCCAGAAGTCAACTTAATTAATTTCAGAGCCAACAGCGCCGCCCTGCACTCTGGAGAGCTGCTGCTGGTGCTGCCGTGCTCCCTGTCTGCTCTCTGCCACTTCAGCTAAATCCATTTCAATTCAAGTTAAGGCCACAGAGTGGCGGAGCCCAGTTCCCAGTTCCAGTTCCAGGTCCAGGCTCTTGAAGCGACTCCCGGCTAACACACACAGGAAGTGCAGGCGTTTGGATTTGCTGCCACTGCTGCTGCTGCCACTGCTGCTGCTGCTGCTTTTCTTATCTCGTTATTGCCGCTCCAGGAGCTGAAGCTGCAGCTCGAGTAGTGTCCGGGGTTGGGGGCTGTGGCAGGTGTTGCAGATATCGCTGATTAAATGGCGTACGCCACATCATGGCCAAAAGCGTTCGACGCACATTAAAGCATGCTCCGATTGCCGGTCAAGCGGGCAGGGCTTGGGTGGGGCCTGAGAGAGGGAGGCCAATGCGATTCTAAGTGAAACTTGAGCTCATCTCGTAATGTACGAGGGGGTGAGGGAGGGAGGCCCGCAACGGGAAGTCTGATTAACATTCACCCGCTGGGTGGCTCAGGGAAAACTGCGCGAACATAAACCGAGAATTTGAGTAGCCAGCGATGAGAGAGATTACGCTGAAAGGGGGGCAGCTTAAAGTGGCAAGAAAAGTAAATGCCAGAAGTGAAAATCTGAAATTTAAAATGGAATATTTTGGAATACTTTTAGAATATGTTTTTAATGATTTTTCCATGCACTTTTAGTTGTAAAATATGACCACCCAAAACCCGAACTTTCTTTCGTTGGAAAACACTTTGGGAGAGAGGCAAGCCAAACCACTGGCATCGGTTGTGAGCCTCAGTTGCCACTGAGAAAGTGAATGGTTTGCCTCTTTGATGGACCGCTCCAACTCCTCCCTCCGCTGGCATCCTTATGGCTGGGCTGGGCCAGACCGCTTGACGTCTCCGTGTTGCATGCCACCACCGACGCGACGCTGCATGCTTAATATGCGGTCGCTGCCCGCCCACGCTGCACACAGAGATCAGAGCAGAAGCAGAAGCAGGGCCGAGCTCATCTCTCCGAGGAACCAGCCTGCCAACCGAAAAACTGCCAAAAGTCACACATTCACGTAACGAATCGTCAATTAGTAATGCCCGAAGAGACAACTTTCCGCCTTTGGAATGGCACTGAGGCAGACTACTGTCAACAGCCGCTGGCAAGATGAATGAGGGCTGCCCCCTGCCCCTGCACCAGCACCAGCACACACTCGATCGATGATGTGGACCTACCGCAAATGCTATCATTGCCAAAAGACAAAAAGAGAAAAAGGGCAACAATGCGGGAGTCAAAGTCAGAGTCTGAGTCGGAGCCGGAAGATGCTCGGGCAGCGTGTGAACCGTGTAACAAGTGTAGCCAATTTCCCGGCGAGCAGCAACACACAAAAAAATGTGACACAAATTAGTAACGCCCCGGAGTCCCGGGTCCCGGGTGCCGGGCTCTGTTTGGTGTCCCTCGTTCGGGAGTGTCCTCTCTGTCTGTGCTCCTGTTGTGCGTGGGTTGGGGTGCCACCAACCGTCTGTGAAGCTGCCGCCTGGGCTGTCTTTGTGGATTGTGAAACACTTTCATCACTTCTCAAAGCAAATGCATGTCATCCAGGCCGACTCTCTGCTCGCTGCTCGCTGCTCTCGACTGTCGACTGTCGGTGGGCGTTTGTTTTAATAGCTCCGCTCTTGTGATCTTTCTTTGACTCCTCGCACTCTGCCGCCACTCTCTGGCACGGCTCTTTGAGCCCACACACGTTTTCGCACTGAGCACTCATACATAAATTATGAGCAGGAATCAAAGCAGGCGGCTGCCCAATCTGTATTTATTTATTAAATTGGAACCGAATGGCCACAAGTAAAATGAACGCTGCTGCTAAGACCAAGTAAAATTCCTGTTCTAAGCCAAAGACAAGCCGGAATGCAATCCAGCACTCACTTCACCACCAGAAAGTGCAAGTACAAAAAGCTTTAAAGTGCTGTCAACCTGCCGGGCCTACGCCTGTCTGCCTTCCCCAACAATTACCTGGCCAACTATCCCTCCCAGAATGTCACAGCTAATATTTGTGTTTGTGCTACTGCAGCAGCAGCAGCAGCAGCAGCAGGAAGATGAAAGTGCCTGAGAGTGTGGACAACGTACGGACCGACCCTTCAACCTGTTCAATATGCGAGCTATGCACAATGACACAGATTTTCATTTTCATTTTCATTAGCCCAACCCCCCCCCACCTCTGAGCATCCACCGAGTGAATCAGAGCCGATGAACTGCATTGGAGCGACCCTGGACTGAGTGACTGACTGACTGACTGACTGACCGACTGACTGGCCGAACGATTTCTCTGCTCTGCTCTGCTCTGCACTGCTCCATGTTGTGCAATGACTGATTAGTGCTCTGGGGCGCCCCTAACAACAGCATGAACATAACAGAACACCAGGAACCGGCAACCGACCCACCAGCAACCAGCAACCGACCCACCATGAAGGCGAGTGACAGCACGAATCTGAGCCAACGTTGATAAAAGAAAAGGCAGCATCCAGTAAACCACAATACTGAATACAGACCATGCTGATGGCGCTCCTCTTACTACCAATGAATGGCTCCTGGACCGGGCCAGGCCGTAGCGGGCCAACATTGCACTTGATTAGTGCAAGCAGAGCCACAATGCGTGGGTCTGGAATGGGGTCGTGCAGTGTGTGTGTGTGTGTGTGCGGCCAGGGGCTGCCAGTGGAGCGAGAAGGAGCATCTGCTAACGGGGCACCCAAATCTGGTTACTGGCCAGCTTTCGGCAACGCTGGCTCTTCTCTTGCATGCGTTTCATTATGTCAAACAGTCAATCATGCAAAACAGTTTCAGCTTCCAGCATGCAACATCCAATCGGCTGCACAATAGTCCAAGCACAGTGGCACGAAGGCGCATGCAAAACTGATTTGTCCGTAAACCCTTTGGTGACACTTTAAGCCCTCGTTCGGCAGGAGAAACTATCCCTCGTACAGAGTTAGTTTGGGGATAAGTTTTATGCCGTAGTTTTGGCCCACTGTGCCGTTGGTCTTGCCTCTCCGGCGATGAAGCGCACTGGCAAAAGTCGTACGCCTGCAGGGGGTCCCCAGATTCACCTCATCAGGGTCCAGAGAGTCGAGCAATGTTAAGCATATGCAAAGTCAGGCTGCCGAAATGCACTGCTCTCTGAGATGCACTGATTCCCAGCGATGAGCAGAAGCTAGTCCCCAGACCACACACACAAAACAATTGGCAGGCCACCGAACGGTTTTCTCTTTTGGTGATTTTCCGTTTGGCAATTGAGCGGACAGAAGAAAGAGGCCGCTGCCGAGGACCCGTTCCCCGGGCCAAACAGAAAACACTTTAAGGAAGCGCAAGTGCAGCCAAATGAGTTTCAAATGGAAACAAATCGACCGACAAGCAACAAAGGCCCAAAAACGAGCAGATTCGGGCCAAGGAATAAGGATCAAACGGAGCTCCGTTGGCCCATGCAAAGTGCTCGGCACATGCATGGATGAGCCCATAGCACAACAAAATGTGCCACAAACAATGGATAATACGACAATCAGAGTAGTAACAGGGGGGGAGTGGCCATCAAAAGGACAACAGGAACAGAGGGGCCTTGCTCAGGTGACAATAGTAGCAATGACAACGACTATGGCGACATTTTCCCAAGGTTTCTGCTGCTGCCGGAGATGCTGCTCTATTGTCCAGTGGCTGAGCCAAAGAGAGGGAGTGGGGGTGCGCCACACGCAAAGCCAAAACGATGACGTTGACTGAATTTTGTTGTCTTTCGGGAATCGCATTAAGGTGGTTTCAATCTGCGTCATCGTGTGTGGCGGCTGTAAGAAGTGCGGCCGGCCGGTGGCAATTAGATGCCTTTGGCCCTTTGTCAGCCCACCGCTTGCCGCTCAACCTTGTCAAATTAGTTAATAAAGGTGGGAAGAATGTCATGTTATATTGTATGTATTTATATACATACATATATATACTCGTATACAGGTTCACATCTTTTGATGCCCGCCGCAATGAGTTTGCGAATCTTAAGGCTCCATTCAGACGGCTTCTTTGAGCCATTTTCCTCTCTCAATTCGGCGGTGGCTTGTCTTATGTCTTTGGTCTCATTCAATATTGTGACAGGCGCAACAATCGCATAGAACATGTCAGCTTGGATCCATTCAGATCGATTGGAGTTCACGTTCCCACGTTCAAGATGAAAGTGCAATGCTGCCATGGACACAGAGTGTCCTCGCCTCTCCTCTAATGATAATTATTATTATAAGAATTATCCCTGTTTGTGTATGTTGCCTCGCAATCAGCGTCACAAAGTCTGCCGCGGGCTGGCGCACAGCACGGTCCTGGCACCGGGCTTCATTTTTATTAATTACCCAAAAGAGGAGCCTAATTACGCGCCCGAAAAAGGGCAACGACCAACAGCAACAGCTGTTTGTGAGCCTGAGCCTGAGCCCTTGGCTTCATTGGCACATTGACGCGTTCACACCTTTGCCAACAATGATGGCCTGAAAGGAGGAGGGCAAGCAACACCGCACCACCGCACCCCAGAAAAGTTTAAAAAATTTATTTTAATATAAAAATTGCTGCTATTTAAGATGGGAGACGCCCCATCTGTGGCGCGCAACAGAATCATTGCCAAGAGCCAAACGGGTTGAGATTAAGACCATGTCCAGGTCCTAAATGCTGTGTCAGTCCAAGTCCAAGTCCACCTGCCGCTGCCTCTGTCAATGTTATCATTCATAATTTTACACGCTTGTGTTTTTATGACCGTGAAATTGCCAATAATTACGAGAGGGCTGAGGGCTCCGCTTTTAGGCTTTAGACATTTTCATGCGTTAATCAGGTTCTGTTCGAGCCATCCCCGGGGAATGGTACTTGTTGGTGTGCGCAGGCTGCCCTTCGTCGTAGATTTTATCATCGGCTTAATCAGTCGGCCGATTGCGAGAGCAGCGGAAACTTGAAATTGGCAATCCAAAAGAACTTCCCGCAAAAAACTCTTCTCATTATGCGTCGGGGCAATGGCATTTTGGTAGAGTTGCCTTTAAGCCGCTTGGCCCAAAACTTCATTGTAAGTTCTACTTGGTATTCCCCACACCCCACCCCAATCTGCACCCTCAATCACCGCTTCTCTCTTTTGCTCTTTCCGCGCCGCCTGTCCTGTTGCCGATTTTGTGTTTGGCACAAATTGGCTTAAGCCTGCACAAAACGTTTTCCATCAGCATGGCAAAAAGTTTTCCGGCACTGCTTTTCCGCGCTTTTGTCACAAGTTTTCCTTTTGCCGTGGCCTGAGCTCCGTCGCCCCATCTCTCATCTCTCCCATCGCCCAACTGTTTGCGTAATTACATTGCATGTTGCGCTGCATTAAACATTTAAAAATGCGATGTTCACTTTATATCTGCCTTTTGATGGCTTACATTTTCCGTTGCCACAGAAAAGCGCTTCATCGTGTGCTAATTGTTTAAAAGCCCACAAATAGGGGCTCTCATCAGCATGTTTTTAATGGACAACAGAAGAGGAATGATAGCCATTTTCTTTGAGCGATAGTTTTCGCCTGCCTTTAGATCCCTTTTGGAAAAGCCAAAGGATATTCAAGGCTGCTATAACACCGGGAAATTTATGTTTAATTGCAATCAATTCATGTATTTTCTTGTCTTCTTTCAGTGCATGCGATACCCTGGCGGAATTCTGTACAAAAAAAAAGGTAAGAAATTTTCTATTACCTTCCTTAGGGTTTTCCGCGGCAAAGACAACTTTGTTGAGCCGGATTCACAGATCGGAATCACTTTATATATATAACTTCCTGTCCACTGTCCCTCCCTCCCTACTTTGAAGCTAGGCTAACGTTCCTTTCCGTCTTACGACATTCCCATTTCGGCACGCTTATTAACAATGGACAGGAGCTGGGGCAGGGGCAGGGGCAGGGCATTAATTTCTGCTTGCAGCACGTGACATTTGTCTTAGCCTCGGCTCGGCCTGGCCGGTAGGGAGCCTTTAGCCACGCTTTTTGTAGCCAAAGGATAATGGACCGTCGCACCATACCGGCTACCAGGTGGGTGTACTAAATGCCGCTCAAGGTGATGCCACTGCCACTGCCACTGCCACTCCATGCTACAGCTACAGCGCTGCTCTGGCCGACCCATGCCTGTCATAATTTGCTGTGACTAAATGCGCTTTGTGCGCGTGCAGAGGCAAGTCGGAGAGCTGGACACACGTACCGCGATTGGCCACGCATGCGCAGTGGACGCAGGATGGACGCGGTTCTAGTTAGTGGAATTGGCTTTGGAAATGTCAACTGTGCCGGCTGGATGTCGGATTTGGCACGCCTGAGGCATGAGGCAGGCGGCAGCGCCCCTTCGCTGCAATCAACTCTGCTTAGCTCTCGGCCCTAATGGCATGCCATAAAATGCAATTTCAAGGCTTCTGCTGCCGTTTTGGTAGTCCTTCGACTACTGAAATTCCTGCTACTGCTGCTGCTGCTGCTGCTACTGCTGCTGCTGCATCCTTTGTGGCTGATTCGGGGAACTGTGGCCCACTGCTGCTCATTCGTTGCAAATATTTTGGTACAAATAAATGTCAAGCTGCGCCAAAATGTCTCGAAGGACGACTGCTGGCTCGTGCTGGGCACCATTCCGAAAGAATATGTTTTGTTTTCTATTTATTTTGGGACATTATTAGGAAGCTAACTGTTTTTGCGATTGTTGAACTGTCCTGCGGTTTTGGCTCAGGTGCGGTGCGGGGCTCTGGCAGCTGTCACGGATAAAAACAAAAGTGGCTGGACAGCAAGAAGAAAACTATTCCCCAGCTGCCTCAAGAGGCCGCCCAAGGCCAGGGCCAGGTGATCCCGCCCCAGACAAAATGCCCAAAATGCCACTGAGAAAAAGAAAAGAAAAAATTCTCTGCCTCGAAAATCGAAGAACAGTCAGCTTGGAACTGGGCATAACAAGAGCTATAGCTTTTTTGTTTCCAGTTTTGAGTCGCCACAAGCCTAATTTTCAGCTGTGAGCCCCCCAATCGGGGGCAGCTTTCATGCATTCTTGAGCAGTCCAGCCATGTCTATTGCCTAATTGATTTGGCCCCAAAAAGCCGACTAAAACTAGAGCAGCAGCAGCCTCTCCGGCTGCAGGGCAATCACCAACAATTGCAACTAATTGGGCCGAGCAGAGTCGAGGGTCCTCCAGAGCAGAGCAGGGCAGAGCAGAGCAGAGTCTAAGCTGCACTAAGTACTGCACTTGGAAAATTGAATATTAATGCCCCTGCCCCGCATCGGATCGGATTCCACTTGAGGTGGCCAGCAAATTGCATCCCATGCAACATGCAACAAATTACGGACATGCAGTCCTCACAAAGTGCACTCTCTTCAGAAAACGCAATTGAGCGAGCAATTTTACTCTGCTCGAACGGTGTGAGACGGATTTCCATTTGCCACGCCACACACACACACACACGACACAAGACATCGCTAGGGATCGGATCAGAGGAGCAGCTGCCTAGACCCGACCCCAGACCCACAGTTGATCTGCTGCCCTGAGGCTAAAAAAGGACATTTCATTAGCACTTTTTGCATCTTTCACGCAGCTCACAGCTCACAGTCAGAGTCTCGCACT
This sequence comes from Drosophila obscura, assembly GCF_018151105.1. Lineage (NCBI taxonomy): Eukaryota > Metazoa > Arthropoda > Insecta > Diptera > Drosophilidae > Drosophila > Drosophila obscura. The sequence goes on along the minus strand of NW_024542774.1, from coordinate 5,438,888 downwards.
CTTCCGAGTGCCAGTCGAGCGTTGAAAATTCCGTTTCGTCACAAGCGATTTGCTCTTTTCATGATTTCCTCTGCGCAGTCGCGCAGCCAGCAGCCAGCAGCAGCCCAGGCAGCTCGTGTGTCCCGTCCCGTCCCATCCGATCGGATCCGATCCAATCCCATGTCATTTTATGCCATCCCTAACCTGAGATGCAATGGCACGTTAAATGTGTGTCAACCTCGTAAATCCTGTTTGAAATTAAGTGCCTGTGCGGCCCGTAACGAATTTCTTATTTGATTTTGTGCATACTTTGTCACTTACAATGTGTTAACTTCAGCAGGGAAAAACAAATTTCCCCATTTCGCAACGCTTTTCGATTTTGAATCGCTCTTTAGCTCCCCCTCACTACTGGTCTCTCTCTCTCTCTCTGTGGCAGATGTGGCTGAGGGTCACTAACAAGGTGTGTCTGCAGACGAATGTCGGGGGGATATATTCATAGGAAATTATGGCCCGACGTGGTTCACTGGCAGCTTGAGGATTGTAGGAGTTCGTTCAGGTTGATATGGGCAGTAATGGAGTATATAATCCATATTTTTACTAGCATTTTTTCTTCCCTTCCCAATTCGGGAGAAAAATACATCCAAAAAGGATGCCCAGTCTTGAGGGATTTTAGTTACTTGGCTAATCAGTTTTGTTAGGATGCTCCTCGGGCCAGAGGTGCCAGGGATAATTGAGATCTTTCAAAACAGAAGCTTACCCCAGCACAGACGCTTACAATAATAAACAGCTTGCCCTACTCTCAAGTATTGTCCAGCCCTCTCTTCAGATACGACAGACACACAAATAACAAAAAACCATCGTGCGGTAGGTCATAGCCCGGCCAGACATGCCAGCAAAACCCAAAACCAAAAAAAAAAAAAAAAAAACATATTGTACTCAGAGCCAAGTGTGAGTCCCCATAAGCCCGGCCAAACACAAACATATTGAAAAACGGTGAGCTGCCTGCCAGGAGGAGTGCAGGAGCAGGACAACTGTAGGATGTGCATCAACTGTAGTCACACATGGCGCACACACACAGGTACATGGCTGGCTGCACAGCATCAATTGTAAAAGGATTAGGGCTTAATTTGGAATGCGCATTCATTTGCAGCACTAGCCTGTGAGCACTGGGAGCTTCTGGCATACTGATTCCCATTCTGTAGCCTCTCATGCTCATCTGTGTAAGCGGATTTCTGACTGCAGCTCAGCCCGTCCCGTTCCGTCCCGTCCCGACTCCGTTTCCATTCTGTAGCGTTTTTTGCCTGTCCCATTTGTTTGCTGTTAGTTGGTGTTTTCCTATTTTCCTATTTTACTGGATTTTTTTGTGTGTGTGTGTGTGGCTCTCATTAGTTTTCAAATGGCTGCATTAATGGGTAAAGAGCCAAAAAGTACAAGGGAACGAGAACTGAGGACTGGGGTTATGCGGCATGCTGGAAATTGCTCAATTTGTGGCATTAAGCCCCCTGGTTTTTTGGGTTGTCCTTTGTAGTTGCTCTTTTGTGTTTGTTATTGCAGTCGCTGCTCCTTTCTACGGCTGCTGATGATTCCCAGTGCATGGACAATGCATCGGCTTAGACCAGGTGAAAATACACAAACACACACACAAATCTTGAAGGGGTTTACTTTACCCCCACCCACCCCGGTTTCATTTCACTCGCTCAACTTTGGTGATGCTCCAGGGGACCAGGGGGACCAGTGTCACCCACACACCGGACAGATCCTCCCTGTATCATGGCACCTTCAAAGCAGCTCACATAAATCAGAGCAGGGCAGAGCAGAGAGCACAGCACGCTCTTTCTTGGCCCATCTCCTGTTTTGGTTCGCGTTCTGTAAGGAAATCCGCTTAAAGAAAGGGCCGCGACAAAAATCAGCATTAAAGCGCAACAATCTTTGAGAGAGAGTGAGAGAGCGGAAAAAGGGGCGACACATTCTCCTTTGCAATTCGCTCTCGCTGATGGCCAAATTCCTTGCCCCCTTTCCCCTTTGCACGGGACACGACAAGTGGTGTATGGGGGAGGGGGGGCGAATCGCCTGGAACAGAAAACACATGTCACAGATTTGTTTCTGTTTCTGTTTCGGAAGCACTTAAGCACTCAGCAAATTTGTTTGAAAAATCTGGCAACTGGAACTGGGAACTCCCGGCAAGGGGAGGGAGGAGTACTGTGGAGCCTTCTATGGGGCAATAAATGCGGCTCATTGTTGGCTCTTGCCTTCCTTCCGATCGCTGGATGTGTGTTATTTTTAAATCCATGCCAAGAGAGAGCGAGATACAGCGAGGAGGGAGCACAACAAATTGACGATATGCCCCTTTGACACTTGAGTCCATTATTTATGCGCAGGCTCGCGATTATTTCCACATTCTACTCACTCTACTGACTCACAGCAGGACAGATTCAGATTCAGGCACAGTCACAGCCCCAGACAGGCACAGGCGGCTCGGCTGGGCTGGGCTGGTCTGGCTGATGGCTTACGGATTTCATGCACTTCCATTTCACTCAAAAATTCGTCGCTGTGTGTGGGGGAGGGGGCGGTTTGTTTTTTGGGGCCAGAGGAAGTCCACTTGCCAGGGCTTTGTCTTAAACGCTTACCAGTCTCCTGTTCCTACTCTTACCCCTTAGCCCGCTCTCCAAAACGCTTTCTTTTGGTGATTTCTCATCTGGGCCCCACTCTTAAGCGCATTTAAGGCTTAACGGTACCATATAACATTTGATTAATTACCAACTTTAATATTTTGTTTGCCATTTTAGTGCCTTTGGCCATAAATCTCAACTTATGCCACAAAGTGGGGCGGCAGTCGTGCCTGGCATTTCTCCAATTGGCCATTCAGCTAGTGGCCAGAAGGTGGCCAGAATGTGGCCTCCGAGTGTGAAAATGGCAGCTAATCATCAGGAAAATGTGCCAAAAATGTCCCCAGAAACTGTAATGCTTCATCTGATGTTTTATCAGTGCAATTAACAGAGATTTGCCATGCAGATTTGCCTGCCTCATCAGAATAGAACGAATGACGTGCAGGGTGCAGAGGGGTAGGCAGAGTGTTTGCTTTTTGTGGTCGTGTTTGTGCGTAAATCATGCCACCATATATGTATCCACATTAATGAACTATAAAATGCCGCAGCCAGCCCAGTTTGCTGCTTGCTGCCAACTGCATTTGGTGGGTTAGCTTTCTTGATCGCCATGGAAATGTCTTTTTGAAATGCAAACCAAAACCGAACAGGGGCAGGGACTGGTACTGGAGAGCTGTGGTTGTGACTGTGGCAGGCCACAGCGCGTTGCGATGGCATAAATAAATTTATAATAAATTGCAAAGTTTTAAAATGACGATATATCATTTGTCGCAGCATGTGTCACACACTGTCTCCTCCTCCTCCCAGGCAGGAATCGCTGGTTCTGGGGGTACGAGTTTGTTTGGCAACTGGCATCTCAAAAGTGCGAACGATTCAATTAATCTTGACACTATTTATTATTATTAGGGAGCAGAACCTGAACCAGAACAGGACCAAGCCCAGCCCAGCCCAGGACTAGATCTAGTTCGAGTTTGAGTTGGGGTTCGGGTTCGAGTTGTGACTGCCCATGTAGTTGTTACATTAATTAGTGGAGCAGTCCGTGGCTGTCGGGCCAGGTCCGGCATGCGAGTGTTGTGTGTGTGGCTATGGCTATGGCTGCATTATCATATTTATTAAGCAGCCGCATCGCCCGCAGCTCCTCCGGGACTGTGCCCTCCTGCCTGGTGAGCGGTGCGCGGTTCGCGGTGCCTGATGCCTGGTGCCTGTCTGACTACCCGCGGCTATCACAACAACGAAAATTGATTGCTTCTGTTGTTGTGGATGGCTTTGATCGTGTTAAGATAGGTCTCGAGCCTGGGCCTGTGCCTGGGCCTGGTCCTGGGCATCATCCTCTTGCTGGTCACCAGCTTTGACTTCTATAGAAAGTTTTATGCATAACTTTTGGCGGGATCCCAGGTCCAGGTCCACCATGGGCATCGTAAATATCTTTTAGTGCCTTCCTGTTCCTTTCAAAGTTCTGGGTGCCCCCCACCATCGGCAGAGGCAGCGGCAGAGGCATCGGCATCGGCATTGCACGCATTTTCATTCTGCATGGTGCATAGAGAAGGGAGTAGAGTATGTATGGCAACTATTTTTGTGACAGATCATAAATCAAAAATCATACACGCTGCTGCTGCCCCAGCCCCAGCCCCAGTCACAGCCCAAGACCAAGCCCCAGTTGCTGCCACTGTCGCTGGCAACTTGCAACGTGCAACTTGCAACTTGCAGGTGTTTGTCCCAAATGAATGCCTCTCCTTGCGATTGTAAATTAAGTTCCCTCCCGTACGCGACTCTGACGACTCTGACACTTGCGATCCGCGGCGGCGGCGGCGGCGGCGGCTGCCGTTTGCCGTTCGCCATTCGCCGTTTTTATTATTTCTACTGCATATTAATATTTGCTGTGGGCAGGCAGGCCCCTGCTAATGGGGCAGAGTGTGGGATTGATATGAGAGCGGAATGGCACTTGGGGGGGAAAGTACTACTCGGATTATGATGATGATGTACGGTGAGTCATTCTGCCCCTAAACAAACGAAAGACCTTTCGAATGAGTGTACGGCATTCGTTTTAATGAATCAGCTTTATGGCGGGTGGGGAGGAATTAAAAGAAAGATGAATGAGATGCACAGAAAAACCTATTACAGGATTTAAACATTCAAATATATTTTAGTTTTCCTTTAATGAATGCAGCAAGCACATAAATAGATACGAGCATAAATAAATAAATAAAAAGTGCTATTCATATAAATCTTAAATACGATTTCATCTAAGGAAAATTGCCATTTTCCACACACGAATGGCCCCCGATAAATAAATAAATAACCCCAAAATAATTATACCACAAACCCAACGGAATGTATTAGCATCTCAAACCACTTCGAAGTGTGGCATTTATTTATTTGAAACCATTTTTTATTCGGCTGCAAAATATTTATGTTTATAACGTAACGTATTTTATGTACATATTGAAATAGAAATTTCATTTGGTTCATTCAGAGGCGTCCCTAGAGCATCATATCCATTCAATTGAGGCACAGGAATAAAACAGCAGAACTTCCACTTCCCATGCCAGACACGTAAAACCAGACCCCAAAACCCTAATCGTCTTAACAGATCTGTGGCATATGCCTAATAAATCTAATTTTCCAATGCAGCCCCAGCCCCTCCTCCGAGCCGAGTCCTCGAGTCCCTCAACTGAATCAATTGCCACTAATTTTTTGTGCGTTTTCTCGAGCGCGCTGCGACGTGTGATGCCCGAGATGCGATTACGATTTGACCCACAAAAACAAAAAAAAGACGAAAACAAAAAACATACGGGGCCAACGGAAAGTAATCGGAATACAAAAATCATATCAAAATCACGTAGTTGCGTCTCGCAGCAAATTGCTTCATTCATGGATTCATGCGGCCAGGCAGGCGGTCAGTGTCGGCGGGAATTACCTGATGGAATGATGGGGAACTGTACGCTGTACCCTCATCTAATCGGCGGTCTATCGCATCTAGCCATACAATATTCTGGGAATCTGCAGACTGGAACTTAGTGTGAAGTCCGACCAACTACTGGAGTAGCATTTTAATTGGTTTAGTGCTCTTCATGGAAGCAATTACCCCATGGGATGCATTAAAACTTTTTGTCACAGTTTTGTGTGGAACAGTCCTAATAGCCGGCAGGAGGAGGAGGGGTTTTGGGGCAGGGGAGACTTTGATTTTAATGAATTTAAATTATGACAGCTGCAGTTCACGACCAGCCCAGGCCACAAATATTTTATGGCCTTTAAATGTTGAAATAAATTCGACTTAAAAACGCCAACGGAAATGCAGAGAGAAACGACAGAAAGAAAACAATTCCATTCCATTCGATTCCAGTTGGAAGTTGGAGGTCTCAGCCCAAAAGTGCCCCAGCCTGGATTGAGTCTGGGCTTGGGTTTTTGAGTCCCAAAACTGAACAACAAACCCATTAAATTGTGTGATTTGCTTTGTGTGCAAGTCAAATGGTAGACGCATTGTGGCGTGAGTGGAGATCGAGAGCTGGAGGAGATCTTTTATGATTTAAGCCCGGACAGCGAGCAGCGCGTTCGAGAAGCGTAATCCTTTAAGTTATGGACGCAGTCGAAGCATTGATGAAATTTTATTTATTTATACGCAACCCTTTTGTTCAACGAAAACGAGTGGATGATGAGGAGGAGGAGGAGGAGTAGGAGTAGAAGTAGGAGTCAAAAGCTAGATCTTATAGGGCGACGGTTTATGGGCCCTGGCCCTGACTCTGCTCAGGGTAATCCCGCAGGAGCAGCAGTCGGAGTTGGAGCCTCGGTTTTTATGGCTGGTAATAGTTGAGGGATTTCGTGTGCTGTTGGGAACTCACCATCGCCATCGCCCCCTCCCTCGCCCGCGTTGTAGCTCTCGATGTTGATGTCTTATATAACACAGTGTTACTTTTGACACTTTTATTGCTGCCGCTGCCCTAGACGAACCCATGCGGTCGATCACAAAGGAATCTAAAAATCTGAAGTCAGCCAGAGCAGGGGAAGAGCCGAGCCTTTGGGGGATTGCTCGAATGCCTTAAAGTGGTAATTAAATTGGCTGTCATGTGGCATTGTGTGGAGTTGTAGGGGTCTGAACGCGGCCTGGCCTGGCCTGGCCTCCCTTGCGCGCCTGCCTTGTTATGTCTCAATCTAAGCAGCCGTCACATAATTAGCCAAACACTCAACAGGCAAACAGCCCAACAACTAGCAGCTTACAGCTTACAGCCAGGCTGAATCACAGCCATTGCTGCTGCTGCTGCAATATGACAAATTAGTTAACCGGTTTCTTATTTCTTGGCTAAGATCTTCTACGCATGCCCAACCGACTGCAACAGCAACTGCAAATCCGAATCCAAATCCAAGCTGCAACTGCGGCCAGGCTGCCTTTTAATTTTGGCTCTGACAGTCGCTGCTTCGGCGCATTCGCATGGCAAATTAACACCTCAAACGGACAGGCCAGGCCAGGCAGACGACGGTCTGAGGAGCGAAGCCCCAAAGTCATTTGCCATTGGATGTCTAATGTTTGGTCCGCTGACAGCCGCGAATTGCATTTGACGCTCGGCAATTGGACTTGACGGGGCCCCCAAGTTTCAGTTGAGGCGCATTTCCTGCGTTCTTTTTAGCCTTATTTTGTTGTACCTTTTCGTTTTTTGTTTTTTTTTTTTTGTGGCTAATTTGGTTGCTTGGACAGGAAGTGTAAGATACAAATGATGGCGGTACCCCATCCCGATGATGGCTGATAGAATGAAGTGGAATGGAGTGGGGTGGAGTGGAGTGAAGTGATTTGCCTGAGATGAATGATAATTCTGCCACGAGAAAAGTTTGTCAGGGAATGCCATACGAGTAGATATGGGTACGGAACTGATCTTAGCGCGCGTCTATCAAATCCCTGAGCACCTAACAGCAGAAAGTGCCCCGTACTTATCGCCGCTTGCATCGATAGCACTCCACAAGGAAGTCAATGGGTGAAAATTAATTAAAAACTCATCAGATAAATGTTGGGCCATTGTTGGGGCCAGGCCAGGCCAGGCCAGGCCAGGCCGTGGCATAATTATTATGACGGTGGCCCGGGCCGGGCGTAAATTCGTTTCTAGCGAGAACCCTTTGGGCTCCCTCGGACCTGGGGTCTGCTGTCGCTGTCTGCCCAGTTAAGTATTCATAACTATATTTATCAGCCATCAAAAATCAATTGCACTCAACCAAATGGAGAGGCGCAGGGATGCTGGGACCGGTCCGATCCTGTGTAGCTGTGTATCGCGGGACTTGGGCCTGGGGCCTTCGCCGTGAGGCGTTCGAATTGCGCTTGTTAACATTTTTGACCGCCTGCTGGGGGCCAACGAAAAAGCCAACAAACCGAACGTGTTACGCATAATAATTTTCGCAGTCGAATAAATACTTCAATGGCCTGGCGATGGCGATGCTGCTACACTCGCAGAACGAACTCCTCCTCGTCTGTGTTCATCAACAAATGCATGTAGTTTATCTTGGTGCCAGCATCGCACTCACGTTGGGGACATTGCCAGCGACAGAGCCGAGCCCTGGACAGGTACTGATAAGATGCTCACGGATTGGGGGACCATGTTGTGTGTGACTCTCTTATTGAAATAACAGAAATCATAATGTTTATGCCATTAAATTGTTAACAAAGCGTACAAGCTACTGCCCATTGCTCCCTCAGGTAGAAGAGACAGAGAGAGAGAGAGAGAGTTAGAGGCGAATGGACCCCTGGAACGGGTCCCGCATGTCAGCACGCACATAAATTATCGTTGATATATATTTGGGTCTGTGGACTTGTCGTGTGAATGTCCAGTATCCAAGTCAGCCAGGCCCGGGCAGGCCACGCCAGAACTACTCTCCTCTACTCTCCTTTATTTATTTACCCTGCGCATGGTCCAAGTCTCGCTCCTCGCTACGTGACATTCACGCTTGGACGTCCGCATTTCCACTTCCATACGTGACCCACTGTCGGGGTAACCCCGTAATCGTATCTCTGCCTCTTGGAATCAACTGATGCCGATGCTGCTGCCGATGCTGCTGCTGTGTATCTTTTCACTTTACTGCCTTTATCTATTTGGCCTTATCGCCTGGCGGGCATTTCTTAATTTTTCCCCTCACTTGCTCGAATTATTTCCTGTAATTGCGGGCGTATGGTGGCAGCCTTTTCCCCCCAGCCACCCGAAAGCCGAGAACCGAAAACCGAGAAACAGTAAAAAAAATAATCAAATGCTTCCTGGGCTCTAAAGGCTCTGGTCCCAATCCATTTCACAAGATTTCCAGCCATTTCAGGCCATTTCACTCAGCAGCGCAGGATGGCAGCAAAAAGGGATGCGCGTGTCGCTATTTGAGTGTCAACCATAGTACTTCCTCTCCCAGTTCGACAATGAATTGGCCAAGGGACACAGGGCCAAAGGTTTTGGGTTCGGCATAGCCCTAAGGGGTTCAGGGGGGGGTTACGTTACGTTACGGATAGCGGACAGTGGACAGCGGACAACACTCTTCCCAATTTTATTTATGACTTTATCTTTCACTTTGTTTGTGTGCGAGATTTTGTTTATGTTTTCAGCTTTCCTGGGAATTCTCCGAGATTCTTTTCGCTCTCTCTCTGCCTGCTCTCCACTAACCTCTGGTGGGTTGGGTTGTGTGTGCGGTCGAATTTGTTGGTTTAACATTTCGGAGCGCTCTGGGGTCTTAATCACGTGCCCCGATTCCTGGTAATTATACCTCGGTGTGTCTTTAGATTGTGGCCTGTTCTTTAGCATGTGACTAAACTTAATTTAGCCAATTGCCAAGGTTTGTTTTGGAAGTCCATCGATTAAATTTATTTGACTCTGACTCCCTGACTCTGAAAGGATTTAAGGTGTTTTCCGCCTGCTCTGTCAGAATAAGGATTAAATATAATTTCATTTGTATTTATTTATAGGCGAACTAATTTGATTTCAATGATTTAAATGTCATGGGGAAATTTGAATACTTTTTGTTTACCGTCTGCCCTTCAAGCAAACAAAAGTCTTCACCTGTAATTGACACAAAACATTCTCAAACATTGATTTTAACAAAGGCCCATTTAAAGCCTTTATAATGCCGTTGATTATGATATCCACACTAAGTATTTGTGATCTGCCCGATTTAATCTCCCCCTCGCCATGTCTGACGTTAGACACTGACGGACTGTGGGCCCCTTCTAAATGCTGCAATCAAACGGCACAGCAAAACATAACGAAAATTTGATTAGCACAATTAAATGATTACATGCCACACAAAACGGGGCAATTACAGAGCGGGGAGTGCCGTTGCGGTGTGGTGCGATGGAGAAGTGTCTATCAGGTGCAGGGAGGATAGATGTTTGCCGCCTGGCAGCCAGCTGGCTTTGACCCACGCAAACTTGAGAGAGATGCCAAGCCACAAAGCCAAGCCACACCGCAAAGGCAGAAGAGAGTCAGAAACCACAAATGAACGACATTAGTTACACTTACGCGCAGCCGACAGAGAGAGAACAAATAATTAACAAATTAAATGTACGAACAAATGCCCCGCCAGAGATATTCTGGGGAGCATCTGCAACTCGAGCAGAGCCAAAGGAAATTATGGAATTGTCGTGCGAGAACAATAGAACAACAGAATCTATCTTTCTTTTGGGCCTTTGCTATGCGGTAAAGACGGGCAGAGGCCCAGACGCTAATTGAGGTTTGGGATTGGGCATTGGCCAGACTCGGAGGACTCGGACTGGGACTTGGACTTGGACTAGATGCTGGCCAAGTTTACACAAGCTAATTGTTATACAACGAACCTCTTGGAACTTGTGAAAATCTCTTCATCATCATCATCGGGGGTTATGTGTCAGACACACACACACACATGCACTTGTCAAAATATATACACCAAACACACAATGCGCATATTGATACGATACGAGTGAGGCATTAAAAATGCATTTTGACAGGCAGGCAACAGGCCGGCAGGCAGGCGTAAGGGCCTTTACCTGGGCACGAGGGCTGAGGGCTGAAATTTCTTACTCTACCTGTTGGCACTTTGCGGCTTTGATCGATAATCGCAGCCCACGCAAAAGTGTCTGTCACGCTAAGCCCTAATGGCATTACAATACACCGACCCATACCCCAGACCCCATACCCATAGCCCAAACGAATCGGTCCGGGCTAGGGACTAGTTTTTGCGGTCTGGACAAACAACAGAAATAACATAAAACCGCGAAGAGGATTGATGCAGCTGCTGGTGGCTGCTCGCAGCCATGTCCTCGCGCTTATCCTTTAATGTGCTTTTGTCTGCAACGAACGGCGTCGGCCAAAATCCTCTCAAGTGCAACAGAGCTGCTGCTGCTGCCGCTGCTGCATCAGATTAGAACAGGTTCGCCTTTGTCTCCCTGACAAATAAATCCAAATTTTAATGCTCTTCGCCATTGATGGAGTGACGACGACTGGCGACAGCAAGCAGAAAGTTTTTGCCCGGAAGGGTACGGCACTTGGCGGAGGATTTTCTCTCTGCTAATCGCATTGACTGAAAAGTTGCTGGCCTAAGCCGCGTGTTGTTTCTAACTTTGCAATTAAAATCCACTGGAATCCGTTGACCAAGCCCGAAAAAACGCTCTTCACACTTCCACAGTGTGATGTCCGCAGTCGAATTTCCATGGAAAACTGTCATCCCAGTACGTACCCTCTCTCGATCCACAACCACATCCCAGATCCAGAACCCAGAAATTTCGATAACAACTTGTCACAATTCTGACAAGTTACTGAAGTGCTGCATTATGCTCCATGCCACATTGCAGGTTCCCTGCCCCTGCCCCTGCCCTACCCTTATCCCATTCTCTGTTCTCTGTTCTAATGAAGAAATTATCTATAATGATACGCGGAAAATGCAGTGTCTGGAAACTGAAAATGAAATAATTGCTCTGTTATGATAAAAATCAAATTATGTGGAAACTGAAACCTGCGACGGCAAAGGGTACGCAAACAGCCAAGGGTTCCCTCCCTCCCGTTCCCCACTGCACAGCATGGTTATGGGAATGACGTATTATTTTATGATAAGCATGTGAAATATTTGATGGATTTATTACAGAAAAATATGGCTGGCAGCCAGAGGGAGGGGAGGACCGACTGCCGACTGCCGAGCGCCGAGTGGGGTATATGTCAGGATATGTCACTCAGCTGCAGGTGAAAAGTGTCTCTGATGATGGACGTGGAGAGATACTAGTGGCAGCAACACTTAACTCCATCAGCAATGGTCTGTGGCTGGAATCGAGTAATTTTTAGTGCATCAATCAAAGCCGTTTCCATAGCATACTTTCCGGTGCATGTGGCAGCGGATACAACTCCTTTGAGCATGTCCTGTACTCTGTACTAGGATCAGTTCAAGAACAGAGTTTCCAGATGTGCTTTCCAATGTTTATTTTATATTTGTGCAATTTAATTTTGATTTAAGAAAATGTGTGATAAAGTATTTTGCATGTCCTTGTACTGCATGTCCCATGTCGGTTGGCGGTGTACGTGAATCCATTCTGAGGCTACTTAACCCGATGTGGTTCTTCTCCTGCGCCTTATTTTGCGGTTCCTCTTCCTATTCCTGTTCCTGTTTTGCTTGCCCCCCTTGATTCTCCGCGTAAACCTGACTTTCCGCTTTATCTTTTTGGCGCCAGTTGCGCCTGTTGTAGCCGTAGTTGTGGCTCCAGCAGCCGTTGTTGTGGCGGAAGCAGCGGTTGTCTCACCAGCAGTAGCTGCCGTAGTTGCTTCGGCAGCCACTGTCGTGGCTTCGGCAGCCACTGTGGTGGCTTCAGCTGACACTGTCGTGGCTTCAGCTGCCACTGTCGTGGCTGCAGCTGCTACCGTAGTTGTAGCCACGCACTCGGCATTGGTTGTGTCGACGGTGCAATCGATGCAGGCCGCATCTGTGGGATCCGCCTCACAGGTGACGGCTGCCCCAAACGGCAGACTTGCTATGCACAGGGCTATGAGCACACAGCCAAAGATCGCCGTTGTCTTCCTCATCATCTTGATGCTTGAGATGGCGAATGATAATCTGTTGCCCCTAGTTCTGGTCTTTTATATTCAAATTTCGATACGAATTCGTACAAAATATTTGTCCAAATTTCGCAAATTTGCACAGCAGTTTGCCATTACCTTTTTGCCAATTTATTATCACGAAACTACGGCCTAGTTGTGATAACACAAACATATTGAACATTTTTTGTATTCATCAGCGGTTCGATGGCCAAAATTTCTGTTTAAAGTAATAGCTATAATAATATTGATTCAGTTGATTTGGCACTATGCTTTTGCTCTGTTTATGTTTGTTCAATTTGTTTGTTCTGTATTGCTTTATGCCCGTTTATTGCCCGTATTTTTTATTGAATTTGATGAAAGTTAAACCAATGCCAGCCGACAGACACAATACACCCGCAAGAGTGAGAGGAAGTGTCTAGAATTGGTAAGAAATGTAAGTTTAATTAAATAACCCCCTCCTCCTGTGCACCACCTGCCGCAACAGGTGATGCAGTTGTCCTCTTAAACATGCCTCTCATAGCCACAGTTATCAACCGACCACGTTCTAGGCCGCCACTCGAATTGTCAACCATTTGTAGAACAGCTTGACAGAAGCCGTTCGTGGAATTGAATGAGTTTCCCCAGAACCCAACCCAACCAAACCAAACCGAACCGAAGCGAAATGAACCCCAAAGTGTTTTGAGAGCTAAAAGCATGTTATCACTCATCTGTGTGTTTACATTTACATCGTGTGTGGAGGGGGGCGGTGCGTGAACCTAATCAATATGCTCGTCATTTGCGCCAAGTTACATTTTCCTTTTAACCAAGTACGTGTCAACGGGGCTTAGCCCGTCTGCGAGCCAAAACCAAATATGTACGGCATGGCATGGTACGCATTAAAAGGCGAGGCACACGGAGGACATACGACAAGGACACACGACTCAGACCCCAGACCCAGTCCCTGACACGGACATAGATAAAGCATCGAACCAACCAACTGACATTTTTGTACCGAGTATATCTCTGATATTTCGTGCATTAAACTTTGATGAGTTATCGCACGAAGCAGCCAGCTTCTATTCTATTCATGAATTAAATAATTATTTCTACTTTTTGAAGTGTATATAAGGTGGTTCTGCCCGGACTCGTAATTTATGTTCATGACCTTTAATGGCCCAAACATCTTGGCCGGGGCACAGCGAGCGCCATCAAACAAATTGCCTCCCCGCGCCGAGCCGAGCCGAGCGTCGTGTGTGTTGTATGCACATTGAATTTTGATATAAGGATAAGGATACGCCATTGCCATCGCAAGTGCTGCCCCGGCTGGTGGCTCCCATGCGTAAGATTAATTGATACATGTCCATTTCGTGTTGACAAGCTCCCCGTGAATGGAGGCAAATCTTGGCACGGCCACAAAAGAAAACAACAATAAAAGGTACGACCCGGACAATGGCTACGACTACGTCTACGACTAGGGGGCCAAAATAAATGATGCACAATCAGGGCAGGGACACTTTTATCGCCCCCAGCTGATAATAAACAATCCGAGGCAGGCCGTAACATCCGCTATGCCACGGCGATAGGCGTTAGGCGTTAGAGGCTCCATTGTCGCGACGTGACATATGTGTGCGTGGCTCCGCCCACCGACTGCTCATCCATTTGTTTGCCCCCCTCCCCCACCCACACACTGCATTAACAATCTATCAATCAGCTAGCAATTTTAGCATTACAAAAGATGCTCGAGCCATTGTCCGTTCCAACGATTTTGAGAGGAATTCGATAAATTTTGCACGCTATAAATGTATGGAGTCGGATTTCGCCATCTGTAGGTCAATATGTCGGGGCCAAGGCAGTTTAATTACCGCTTGGACCCTGGCAGGAGGTGCGCACCGTGCGTATACTTGACGGGTCGGTGCCTGACATGCGGCGCGGCTCAATCAAAAGGCTGTCACGCTGCCCATGCTGGCCATGCTGAGCCGAGGCTACTGCAAAAACTTTGTCAGCGACGCCATAATGAAAAACCACGTTTTCATATCCCCCCCGCCCCCGCCCCTGCCCGCCCACTCGTTCGAAATGTGCCACACGGATCTACGCCCACTTAATTAGTGCCCCGTCTCATTGCCATGCCAGTGTCTGCTTTTGCCTGCCCATCAGCCTTCAGCCTGCCCATCACCCACTCCCCAGTATCCCCATCCACATTGTGTCTGTCTGTCTGTCGGGTAGGTCGCTCTGCAGCTTGATTGTTTTTGGGGTTTGACCCATTTGCGGAAATGCAAAACAAAGGAGGGGTCGGTCGCCTACCAGCCCAGGACAAACAGTGCCGACAGATTGGCTCTGGGTGGTGGGTCCTGCCAACGTTGCCACTCGCGTATTCCGTGTCGTTGCACCGTTGACAGCTGTAATTTCTATGCAGCTTTTGTTGCATTTCCAATGAACATTGACTGACGGGCCAAAGGGACTCATCCCCACACACCCGATCCACTATGCTGGCCCTTCTCTCTCACTATCTCATAATTTAATTAATTAAATTCAATAGCCACCACAGGCGGGTGCAGCAGTGGAGCTGGTCTGAGGTCATAATTACGTCCTGTCGGGCCCCTAACGAGCTGACAATTCAGTGCAGGCCCAGAGCTTGCCACAAAGCCGCCACCAATTAAAATGATCAGAGGGTAGAGATTCTTAGGGGGTTCGCTGCGAAAGTGGAATGGCCACACAGTGGGACCAAATACTCGGTATACCCCGAGTCAATGCTTAAACTTTATCTAGTGGAAAATATTCAACGGAGCTGCTGCTCTTGTGGGTTCCCCCTCAAGCAGCAGCAATCGTATTTATTCGCTCTCTCAACTAAATCCCATTCTGCACATCCAACGTGTTATATTTCATGAAATATCTCTCCAATTTGCCGCCCATTGTGCGGCGGGGCTGCTGCTGGTGTCTTTAGCTGCTGACTTTGTGGCCTGTCTCTCTACTATTTGCTGTTGCACCTCCAAAACGCACAATTATGACTAGTTGGGCGGGGGGCGGGTGCGCGACTCCAACAGCGCCAGAGCTCACAAATTGGCAATTTGACTTGATCCAGTCTGGTATCCGTGCCAGGTCCGTGCCACGCAGCACCGCCCGCACTGCTGGAGACCCGAGAAACGTTGTCCGGGGCCAGTCAATACGATGATTTAGTGCACGGAAATTGTTGTCGCACTGGAGAACTGAAGAACTGAAGAACTGGAGCTGGAGCTAGAGCTTTGGGCTTGGGGCTGTGTGTGTGGTGGGTGCTGACAGTGTCGTCTGGAAATTTGAGCTCTTGTTTTCGCCTGGTTTCATAAAAAACGCATTAATTCTAATTGGCAGCAATTGCATTGAGCCGCCCGCCCGTTGAGCCAGACCCCAGCACTGACTCATAGAACGACCGACAGTCAGACCCACACCACACCACACCATCAACCGTCCCGTCATCAGTGTGAGAAAGTGTTGAACTGGTCAGAGAGAAAGATACACACACTCGCCTGGGCACAAAGAGAGACAGAGAGAGAGACAGGGAGAGAGAGAGAGAGCCTAGCCTGAAGTTTGGTTTGTTTGCCTTTCGGTGCGCGGCGCGGCAAATGTACAAAAGGTAACACAGAAATATAGTTACACTACGATTTAGCGGCAGTTCAATCGATGAACAAATAAAACTTTCTGAGTCTGGGCTTCACCTCTGGGTCTTCTGTGTGTCCTCACAATTCTCGTCTAACTGCTAATTGTGTGTTTTGTGTGACTGGGTCGAATGCGTGCACTTTGTTTTAAGTGCGGCCCCCGATCCAAGGTTGAAAATGTGAAAATTGTGCGCTGAATGCAACGTTTCAGGTGGGTTGACTAGTATCTGGAGGCATCAGCATTTATTCATTATCTTTCCCTGGTAGTATTTTTTATATACATAATTTTCCATGTCCTCAGAACCTTTGGTGCATTCTCTTTGTTTCGCTGTGACTGGGGGGGGTAGAGAACTTAGAGAGAACTTTTCCGTTTGGAAAGCTGTTTTCAATCCCATGCGGCGATGCGCAAAAATCAGAGGCCAAAGAGCGGAATGGAAAACGACTTGCACTTAAAATATCAACCGCAAAGTGTCAAAGAGTTGGACACTTGAAACGGAGCACCCCCCACCCGCACGAGGCGGTGGGGAGAGCGGCATTAACTTTTGGCTTTTCGTAAGGAATTTCGCCCGAGCGATGGCTTAGCGCGGATGCGATGGTGCGGGGATGGTGGTACGTACGGGGCAGACATGCGATAATTAATTGCTTCATTACCGCGCAGCCACTGAAAAGTAATGCAAAGGAGACCACAAGAGGCAGCAGCAGCAGCAGCAACAAATGGGGGCAAGTTTGGTGCTAGTCAGAGTCTGAGCAAGAGAGAGAGCAGTCCGATTTGATGGACGGCCATACACCGGGAGTTTGACAGGGCAGCTAATTGAATTGTCTTCCTTAATGGCAGCCGGAGCGATTTTCAGATGTGTAGCTATCAAGAAATAAAATAAAATTCGACCGCAGAACCCAAAGAAAGAAAGAAAGAAAGCCAGCCAAAGCCGCAAGAAAAGACACGAAATATTAACTCGGTCGCAGGCATTTTCAAAATGGAATGCCCCAAAGGGGGTAGTGGGGGGTGCGGTGTTGAACGAAATAGTTTTGAAAATATTTTCAAATTATTTTATTGCCCCCACGGATGATGTTGAACTAAATGTTTGCCAACTGCCGTCGCGCCGCGCTGGCACAACAACAGAGCCAACAAGACCCGAGAGCCGAGTGCCGAGTGCCCCCCGTTCCACCCACTAATAGTGTCAAAAGTTTAATGATGAGCCACCGGCTGTCAGTTTTTGGGGCCGTTTGCCATTAAGAAGTACAAAGTAGGCTGACGGACTCTGCCTTAATTCCGCTCGTTGCCAGCCATGTTCGTGTGCGGAGCAGCTGTCAGTGAAAAGGAAGTGACAGCCACTGGCCCGGCCCGTCTGTCATTTTGCAGATGGCGGCGTAGCGTCCTGCGGCGTAGATCGCGGACAAAAACAAGTACAAGAGGGGGAGTAGGAAAAAGAGAGAGAGAGAGAGCTAGAAATACGCTTAATTATGGTACTTTACAGGGGGGGAACATATTTGGCAAACCTTTAAATTCTATTCCTGCCCTTCCATGCACATGTCATGGGACATTTTTCCACACATCCTCCCGATCTATTCCTTGAGATCAACGCAACCAACCCTAATCTTGACTATCTGATTCCACAGTGCCATCTGTGGCACATAACCGCACATTTGTGGCCCCTATCTGCAACCCGCCCATGCCTCAATCTCTTCCATTAAATCTAAAGATCTCACATTTGCCTATCAAACCTCAGAACAAACCTCAAACCTGGGGACAGAACAACAGGCTCTACCAACTGTCTCCTTCCGCCCTCTCTTTCCCACTCTCTCGTGAATACACACACACACACACACAGATAGCCATCGGAAGGATCCTCATGTGGCTGACACCTACAAGGGACGGGACCAGCAGCAAATCCGCACATGTTGCTGTAAGACGAGGTGCTCGAGGAAGAGGATGTGTGTGGAGAGGGAGGAGTGCTTGCGTGTAAGCAGAGCAGAGCAGAGATCCGATCCCTATGCATATTCTGGCCACGCTATCGCTCGGCTGCGATCGTGCTGTGGATGTGCCTGGGATTCAGATTCAGATAGCATCAGGTTGGGTTTCTGCCGGCTCACATGTGTGGAAGCGAAGCCCAAATTGCGTTGTTAAAATGCGTAAGGCGTTGACAATGGGCATATCAGCAGCCGCAGCAGCAGCAGCAGCAGCAGCACACATGGTCGGGTTAGTTCTGCCCAGGAGTCTAGTACCAGGACTTGTTCTGGATCGTTTACAAAGGCAAACAAAGAGCTCTCTCTCTCCACCTTATCGAGGATCGGCTAGGCCTCCGAGATGGCCCTATGAAAGGAGTTGATAAACGCTAGCTCTTGGTCTTCGTCTCAGTCTCAGTCCCAGGGGCGATCAATGATAGCCAGACCCGCCCAGAGGAAGCAGCTGCTGCTGCTGCTGCTGCTGCAGCTCAGCACCTACTCGAGTTTGCCAAAAATCTGTCAGCCTTGATCGAGGTGTGAGCTTGGTGCGCATACCCTGTAATTACGGGCCGCGACTTGCGTCCCAGCCCAGCAGGTGTCAAAATAATTAGGCGCCTACTTAGCGTTGGCTGGAACGGATGCTCACAGCTCAGAGGTATCCTGAAAAGAGCTTTCAAGTGTCCGATGCCCGAGCAATTACCGATGATTATCGTCAACACCTTGCACTCAGGGTGTCAAAATGTGCGCAGGGCATCATGCAAAATGGCAAAAGGCACTAAAGCCCGAATACCCCGAAACACTAATTACGTGAGTGGCCCCGTCAGTCAGCCAGTCACTCAGTCAGTCAGTCACTCAGCCAGTCAGTCACTCAGCCAGTCAGCAAGTCAACGAATTGCAGTCTGAAATTATTGTAGCGAGTGTGAAGTTGATAGTCGGGCACCACCATCCACCATCCTCCATTAATCATTTGGTTGTTAACAAGCCGCTTGATGGCAGTGACAGACCCTGCTTGGGTCGAACGGAGTCCGCTCTGAATCTGTTTTTGACTTATCCACCTAATGGCATTTGCTGTTTTTGGAACCCAGAGATCGCACTGGAGTTATGGATATGGGAACACTTTCATTAGAATAATTCTGCAGTATTTTCATAGCTATCCTGGCTTGCATTATATTTTCCATCCAATTATTAATTAGTTAATTAATGGTTTAAATTATTTTCAGGCTTCTTTGTGCTCATTCCTTTGATGTTTTCACTAAAACTCCAGTTTGTCATTTGGCGAAACCTGCAAAGAGGCTTTTTGTGGGGTGTGCAAGCTGTTCGCTGCACCACCTGGAATGCTATAGAGATAGAATCAATCAATCAGTCACTGATCAAGTTTAAGGTCATGATTTTACTTACTTTTCAAGCTATTTGCGGTTTGTTGCCTGTTGAAGAGATTGCGAATACACTCGTTGGCAAAGGTGATGTAGCATGTTCCATTCTTGCCACACAGCGGACCATGTGAGCCCGGGCACGCCTCGTGGCCATTTATTGTTATTGTACAAAAAGCCAGCACTAAGAAAAGTATTTTAAATTTGAGTTTTTCGTTGCTGTGGAAACTGCAAATACCATTTAATAGAGCCAAATAGAACCGCATCTTGACACGGCCTGTAGATTTTAGATTTCAGATGTGTTGGTTCCACTTGAGGTGCAAAAATCCATCTCCATGGCTGCATGTTTGAAATTGATTTGTGCATGCTACTTAGAGATTACTGTACTGACTACTGTTAGCAATTAGTGCCACTCTTTTCGTAGTATGAGAAAATGCCTCGTAGTACGAGATATTTTGGCACGATAAAAAGCGAATTGATTAAGGCTCATTTAAGCCACGAATTGAGCCGCAATAAATAACACAATTAACGATTAAAATACCCGATGCGCTGCGATGCCCAGTAACCTCTTTTTTCGAGTTATTCGCGCTCACTTTACCCACTTTCACCGTATCTATGTACGAGTATCTCGTCTTGTCGCTTCTCTTGTTGGCTTTGTCGCTTTGCCTTTGCGTTGCAGTGTTGCGGCCAACTACTAACCCAGTGGCTTGGCTTGGCTTGGCCTGGCCAGGAGCAGTCTGATTAATGTTTATGGTCACACCTCCATCTCTCTCTTGGAGTGCTGCTGCTGCTGCTGCTGCAAAGGTGCCAAAATTTTACACCTGCAACACACGCAAAAATTGCAAGTCAGACGTGGCCAAAAGGCAGCAACACAGCAACAGCAACTGCGGCCCTGAGATACGAATGCGGCGGAGTCCCAACAGGAAGCCATAAATAAAAATTAGACAACGCGTTATAAGAACTACTGTCAGACAACATATGATTTGGAAACAATTTTCTAACGCCGACTGAGGATGGGATGGGACCGCGCTTCTTTCCATTCCCAGACCCAGTTCCATTCCGATTCCAATTCTGAGTCGGTCGCTGCAGGTGCCTTGGCTGCCTGGCTGCCTGGCTGCTGATTGGCCTCCATTTAACGCTGCGTGAGTTGGCTCGCTCTCTCGCTGTTCTGGCGCCCTTAGCCACGGCAGTTTTTCTAGGCGTTAACTGTAGTTCGAGGGGCAGGCGGCTGGCCATGAAACAAACGCAGCAGGATCTGGCACCTCAGCGGCAACGGCAGCCAGCCAGCCAGCGGCACCGACTTGCAACTCGATGCGGATGCGTTGCCAAAAGTGTTTTCCTAAATTATGGGTTCGCTTTTTTTTTTTTTTTGGTTAATTAAAAAGGTTTGGGCGCAGCTGATGATGATGATGCTGATGATGAAGGATATCCTTGAGTTGACCAGCAACACCTTCGGTTCACAGCTCGCTGTGATACGGCGCCGGCGGGCAATTAAAGTCTTGTTATAGTTTGTAATACACGTTTATGTGCACGCTCCCTCCGTGGATCATTTTTATATTATGAAAATAAAAAGTGAAAGGAGAGGGGGACTGCAACTGCAACTGCAACGGCGACTGTGCCGTGCCTACCTCTGGCTTTGCCCGACTGATCTGCAATTAGTGATCAACTCTGGGATTGGCGAATGCATCCCAGCTGCCAGCCAAATGATGATACTCACAAAGCGAACCGCACCAAAAGGAATCACTTAAACTGATGACAATCAGCTGGGGGGGCACTTAGACATCGACTCGTCGCAGATCTTTGCGTAAATTGATATTTTCCACGCTTCAAAGAGAGCTCAACGAGAAGGAGATGGATTCCCAAGTCTAACCACATCAAACGATGACAAAAAGATGACATAGAGAGGCATTCTTTGGTTTTCGGTTCTCTCAGTCTTCTCTCGATTCCCATTCTCGATCGTTATCACATCTCGGGCCCTGCCCTGCCCTGCCCTACCTGTGTTCCAACAGAGATAACCACAAATTGTTTGCTGGCTGTCTGCCGAGGCTGTTTTCAATGTTATTTCAATATTTTTCCTTGTGCGTTTCCTTCAGATTCCCATCAGCATGCATCGTTGTCCTTTGGGTTCGTTCGGGGCATTGTCAACGGCTCTTTGTCAACGCAATGTCTGTCTGTGGAGGGGGCTTGTGGCTCACGTACGAGGCCGGGCATGGAACTGGGAATGGGCCTGGGATCTTCTGGAACCTGGAACCTGGGTGGAGTTGGACAAACCGCCGGGGCAGTTACCCAGAGATTGCCTATGTCTTTGTTCTAGCAGATATCGATCATTAGATAGTTGCCTCCTCCATTGTTTCCATGCGCCTCTGCCTCTTGTCCCTTTGTGTCCCCCTGTGCCTGTTTGTTTTCTTCTCTCTCTCACACACACACACACAGACAAGTATATTTGGACATGTCTCGGCTGTCCTACGTGTGTCCTATGTCATCAATTATTATGTAAGTCTTATGTGTTTGCGATGCACAGGTCTAGGAGGGCTTGGCGCACATCGGCATTCGTGGAATCTGTCGCATGCCCTGCCTCCACCTCCGCTGCCAGCAGTCGTGGTCCTGGCCCATGATTAACTGGAAATATTTTGGGGCGTGTGTGTGTGTGTGTGTGTGTGTTTGGGCCATGCATCTTCCCTAGTGTATCTCGCAATGTTTTGATTAGATGTTGATTTGTGTTTCTGGTCGGTAAATACCTTAGGAAACCCTAGGAACTTTCATAAACTACATTTTCATATTTGAAATCATGAAATTGGAGCAAAAAGGAGTGGCGCAGTCGCCTCTCAATAGCCAATTGGCAGCCTGTGTACGGGGTGAGGGGCACGGGGCACTCTTTAAAGGGGACAATCCCAATGCAAAAAATTATCAACTTTTTCGATAAACGTCTCGTGTGCTGCTGGCCACCAACTAACTGTAAGTACTGCGGGGAAATTGTAAACTGATACCATTAGTGCGGTCAGCTCAAACTCTAACTGATACTCCACCGCATGGTATCGTGCAGCATGCAACACGTGCTCGAATGAGTTATGCCCCGGCAGAGTTCTTGGCTTCAATATATGCAACAGACTCTGGCCCTGACTCTGAGAAGCTCTTCAGACGCTTTCTATGTGCTCCTCTGTGGCCTCTTGAGGCCATCTCCTGGTCATCTTTTGCTAACGAACAGACAGAATGCTTGCACGCTCTGGATGGCCAGGACTAGTCTGGGCGATGAGGCAGTTACGCAACGGCAAATACTTATGAGAGCCAGAGCACCACAGATCTGTGAATGTCAGCGATGATGGCCCTCCAGCAGCAGAGCAGCACAGCCTCATTCCTGTCGTCGATAATAAATAAATATGTGTCTATGCGGTGGCATGCCAGCAGAGGATACAAGGCATGGAGAGCCAGCGCCAGCGCCTGCTCCTTGGCAAAGAACAACAAAGCAGGTGACCAGGTAAGAAAACTATTACCCGTCCAGCATGTCTGCGAGGCAAACAAAGGGCACAAAATATAATATAGAAAAAAAAAAATACATGGAACAAAAATATAATCGAAATAGAAATAGAATCGGGGGGAGGGGAACTTTATGGCATCAACGTTTTGTGGCTGGGTCTCCAGCACGGAGGTCCGTATAATAAGGACATTGGACAGAACCCTTGACTTGTCGTGGCCCTGCCCCAGCCCAGCCCTGACTTGTCTGCGTACTAATGATGACACACATTTCATATCTTGATCCCTGCCAAGGACTCGAAACGCAATCGGACACTGCGCGCTTGTCAAAATATAAAAAAAAATAAATAAATTGAAGCACATGCTGGAGGGGCTCCACAATACTATTCGCATTGTGATGCGTACTCCAGTAAGACGGGAGCAGAAGCAGAAGCAGGAGCAGGAGCATGGCCAGGACGAGCAAGGAGTACGCTCACTGGCAAGTAGGTAGACACTCCACTTGCCCCACGCACAGAGACGCACAGACACAGAGACGCAGAACTGTGGGCGGTGACAAGGACTATCAGCGGTTTATGATCTCGGCTCTCGAATAATTTGTTGTGGACACTGCCAACTGGTTATCTGCGAGAGTGGGGCGTACAAATTGGCTACCTACGGAGTCCCAGGTTGAGGCTTCCCATGGCTCGACTACTGTTCAGGAGCACAGCTCCTTACAGGTGCTCGAACTACTACTGTGCGATGATGCTGCTTGCTGCAGCTGCAAGACTCTGTTGGAATCCGTTTTAATGAACTTGGACGAGGGTTTATTTCGTTTGAACTGCAACGAAGATGATTAAATTCGATATTCTCCACTCCTCCATCCCCCTTTCAAGTGCATTCAATTATGCGAACCAAGGACCAGAGGTCAGGGCTCAAGAGTTCACGAAATTTGTCATTTCCCCAAAGATTGAGAATCGTGAATTATGAATTATGAATTAAGAATTAAATTTGTTGTTGTGGCACTCGTGTACGCTCATGTAAGCATGTTGCATCTTCCTTAATTATTTCAGCAGCTTTTTGGGATGCTTTCAATGTTTAACATTTGATTGATGACAAGCACAAATTTGTCCGAGCTGCGGATACAGACATCTGAACACTTACCCACAACAACAACAACAACTACATGTTGATGAATGAATCAACGAGTGAAATTCTAATTCAATTTCAAATTGAAATCCAAACACACAGCTGTTCCAGCAACTGAAATTGGCCAAGTGCAACATTATTCGGTGGCGGTGGCGGGAGCGGTGCGGCGTTGAGAAGGCGTTCTAGGCAAACAGATAATAAATCATAATTCACAGATGAGTTGTTGCATGCATCAAAACAATACCGAGCCGCGCTTCGACATTTTTGGGGTCTTGTGGAAAGTTCTGATCTATGCGAGAGTATTCTGAAGAGCAACAGCAGCGGCAGCAACAGCAACAGCCAAACAGCCAAACAGTACAACAATTCTTTTCAAATGTCAAAAATTAAGTTATGACAGATGACCGGCCGCTCGGTTGGACATTCCTCCATTGCTATCCTCCTGTCTCCTCATGTCGGCTGTCATCTCATCCGCTGCTTTACAGCTTTGGGCGCGTTCATAAATTGTTCAAAAGTTTCATTCATTTGGCTCTCATTTAAAGGGCGGTCCCCATATATAAAACGTATCCGAACAAGGGCACGGGGCCGTAACATGATGGATTAGTTTCAAAAATGCCCGTCGTTTTTCTACTTAGTTGGACATGTGAGAACAGTCGTTGGAGCTTGGAGTCAGTGGAGCTGGAGTTGGAGGTGGAGTATGCTGATGATAATCGCAGCGCTTTTGTGAAATTGAGCTGTGAACCACGTTCGTTTGGAGATGATGATGATGATGATGATGTGGGAATGGCATAAATTGAAATTGAAAATGCAATTAGGAAACGCTTTTCATGTGTGTTTTTTGGGTGGCCAACGAAGATTTATAGGGCTAGTATTTGCATCGATTAATGATAGTTTGCACTTCTGATTGGAGGATGCCTGTCAATTGGAATCCAGAACAAAAAACACCCTCTGGCGGATTTTCAAAGAACAAATTGAGTTGAATTTGATTTGGTGTGGTGTGGTGGATATAACCTGCTAGCTGAGACTGGCTGAGACACCATTAAAATGATTATTTAGTGCAGCTCTAGCTGCTGCCAGTTGGGATGCCAACTTAAATGCCGCATGGCCAGGCCGATGCCATTTTATCACTTCTGTCAGACCGTATAATTGAACGTAAAATCTCTGAAGCCAGGCGCAACGGAGGAGCGCATGTTGCTGCCACAAATGGTGACAACTATTTGCACAGTTGACTAACTGTGTGAGGCGTTGCGTTCGTAGGCACGCGGCCAACACTGACAGCCAAATGCAGCTAGTGCCTGTGTGAATAAATACCCAACATCCTTGAGAGTTTTGCCCGAGTGGAATGCAGGCATCTGTGGGCATAAATTAATATGGTAACATTTGCAGCAACAATTAGCACTCGCAACAACAAACAAAAAATAAATGCTAATTAGCCGAACCGAATAATGGGCGAGGAGTTCTATTTTGGGGCTGGTAACTCCCCCCCTACCAGAACAAAAATGTTTGGGGCGTCTGCCGGCAATTAATGGAAAAGGGCTGTACAAATTAAGGAAAAAATAAAGCAAAACAAAACAAAACAAAACATAGAAACCGTTTATATTTAGGCGCGAATGGAATGAAGCAATTAGACATTATGCTAATTTGAGAGGCGGATTGCCCTTGCCCCTATCCCTGGCCCACTCATGTATATATGTATGTATAGTTCCACTTCCGCCGCCACTAAGCCACTGCCAAAGTTTAGTTATTATATCTTCTTTGGCTGGTTTCCGCTTGAGCCCCAGCTCAAGTCTAAAACAAGATTTATGTTTCGGCTTCAATTTTTAATGTGTTTTTTTTTTTGTATTTTATATTTTGTTTGCTACAAAGATTCTTTTTTTTCCGTTTGGTCATATAATTGCTTTCAAAGGGGTTTCTTCTGCTCTTGCTTTTGGGTTCTTCTTGGCCTGTTTGGGCTGCGTTCCCCCTTTGGTCCGTTCGTTTTGTTGTCTGGTTGAGGTTGAGGTGTGTCTGCAGTTTTATTTGGAGCACTTCAAAGTGTTCCGCCGTGTCTCTGCGCGCATCTACCCCATCTTTCATTGTTCAAAATGATATTTTAGTTATTTTTCCATATTTATTTTCTTTATCTGAAGCAGCAGCAGCAGCAGAACCACCGGGGAGGAGCAGCACATAATTAGTGTAATTAACGCTTTTTGGCTGAGTGCGTGCAGAAAATTGTGTGTGAAAGTGCGTGGCGCTCGTTTGGATGTTTTTCCGTGTGTGTGTGTGTATGTGTTTTTGTTCTGTTCTTCTTCGATTCACAATTCTTGATTTCTCAGCATTGGTTTCTGGTGTTTTGTTTTCCATTCGGTGGGTTCTCTGGTTTCGGTTCGGTTCGGTTCGTGTTCCACTGATTCATGCCCGCTTCAAGCCATTTGGAGGTGCACAGTTCCAATTGGCCATGCCATGTGCAGCCTTGGTCTTGCTTGGTGTTAATTTGTGAATAATCTGTGCGGCACGATAGGCCGCCGCCAGACAGTTGCAATTGCAATTGCAGTTGCAGCCGCCAAACGGGACTATCAACAGACATACAGCTAACTGTATTAAGAGCTAATTAGCGGCGAGCAGATTGGCGAAATAAAACGAAACGATAAAAGATAAGGCTAGGCCATTTTTCGGCTTGGTAAATGCCAGACCCAACCCCCCCAGGGATGCCTGGACTCCGTATTGATCTGGGCACCAGCTGTTGTCTGTCATCAGGGGGGGGATCCAACTAATAGAAACTATAAATTAATATGCGAACGCAGTCCGTTGGGAATGGCCCAAACAGAGACAGTCATGGCCCCTTGTGAGAGAGAGAGAGATAATTAAAAACCGAAAGGGAAACATGCTGAGGGCCCCGTTTCGGGCACGACAAATATTAATTGCAGAGGAGTGCATCCGAAGCACAGACATGGAAATGAGCAGCAATTAATATGCTGCTTACTCGTACCAGCAAGCATCGAATGCATATTGCCTTCGTTCAGCTCCGTTCCCGTTCCCGTTCCCTCTGCCCTTTCCCTTGCTCATCCCAGAAAAACAATCAAAGCGGAGAGTCTCTCTCCCAGAGGAGAGTCTCAGTGCAGCTCTAAGCGAAATCTAATTTACACTAACGGGTGCGGGTGCGGGCTCTCCTTTGGTGGAAACTCGTTCCCAACTGGGTTTCCATCTTCCCTTCATTTCATATTTTGTGTTCTTGTTTTTTTGTTTTTTTTTTTTTTGTTTGTTGTGGCTGCCGTATCATGGCTGAGTGTCATAAGTTTGACAGCACACAATTTACACGTTGATGGAAAAGGATACTGGGGATACATATCCAGATGCAGATACACACACACACACACACACACACAAGAGTGTGAACGATGGATACGAGATAGATAGGAATACGCTTCGCATCGCATCGCCTCTCGTCTCGTCCACGCAAAGTGTGAAAACTCATTTGTATCAAATTTCTCTCGTTGCTGCTCTGGATGGCTGAATGAGAGACGGGGCTGGGACACGGTACAGGGACTGGGACTGGGATTGGGACACACAAATTGATGTAATAAACTCTGCGCGACGGTGGCGCTGACAGGACAAACTTGTCGAAGTCGTGGCGATGCTGCGATGCTGTGATGCTGATGAGTATGACGCTGCCCGCCCTGTGGGGGGTGCAAATCCATAGTCAAAGCCGATCCGATGCGTTGTGGCAACATGCGGACGACGGACGACCCACTCACGACGGCTCCCCTCAGTCAGCCGTCCGTGGCCAGTCACTCACTCACAGACTTTGACATTTTTGACACGGTTTGTAATTGACACTTGCACTTTGAAGAGCAAAATATACAGTACGCTTATGTATCTGTATCTGTATCTATAGCTGTGTGTGCGTGTGTGTGTATCCGTAGGGCAGAAGGCATCTCCATCTTATCATCACGTGCAGAGAGGAAATGATTTATTTCATCACTTGTCGAGCTAGCGCCCAAAAAAGATTCGCTATATGTAACAACATCAACCCCCCCCAGTTGCTCTTTTCCAGAGAGAAATAATGCAAAGACCCATTACAAAAGTAACTTTCTTGGCGTCGTTATATCAGAGTACCGGAGCCCCGGAGCACCGGAGTGTGCGCCAAAGATTTGTCATACGAGTCATGCGAGGGGGGCGGATGCTGATGCTGATGCGAGGATGCGACAGTTGAGAACTGTCAACTGCTGCATGCCCCAATTGACGGCTACAAATTGTGCGTGGTGATTTTTATTAGATTTGATGTGGTAAACAAGTCGTTTGTGTGGGTCCAAGGGGAAAGCAGAACAGAACCAAACAGAGCAGCGCTACTTGACGATGTCTTTGTCTGAGTATGCCACCAAGGAGACGCAGGCATTTATCAGCGCAGCGAGAGAGTAGAAAATGTATTTAAAATCTGCTTAGAATTTGCTTAGAAATATATTAATTTTATGTGCCTCGCTGGCTGCAAGTAAAAAAGAGTCAAAAATATTATTATAAGCATATTTTTCAGTGAAGGGAGCACCTTCATTTCCAATATTCCCTTTCACTTAATAACAGCACACAAAAATGAAGCCCCATTAGCGGGCTGTTGCCGACTGCATTTCCCGTTCAATTTACAGCATTTTACCCAGCCACCACCCAGAGCAATGAGACCGGCGGAGAGTGCCTTGCGAATTGTCAAAGGAAAACTCGCTGCGCTGCGCTGCGCTGCTTGGGCTAATTAATGGATCTTTTTTTGGAAGCAGTCGTCAAACGAAAGCACAAGAGGCACGGCACGAACCAAACCGAAAAACAACCAGTCCAAACGCTGCACCCAGTATGTAGCTCCCGGGACGCGCTCGTCGAGAATTCTGCGTAAAATTCGATATAGCGATGCGACGCCCATGTAATGGACAGGTTGCTACGGAGATTCATGTGGGGATGGGTGGCGTTGCAGAGAACTTTAATTAGGCCAGGCGAGGCATTGCCTTTGGGGGGGGGATTTCTGGGTGCGCCGCCGCCGCCTGCCTCTGTGTCGCTGCTGTGGATGTGTCGTGTGGTCGTGGAAAAGAGTAAACTGCAAGTGAAATTCACTTATCGCTGATGGCAATTTCTTTTCGTGTGATTCAACAAGCATTCAGTGCAGTATGAGGCTGATTATTGATCGGTCTTGTACCGGTGCTGTGCTCTGGTGCTGTGGAGCTCTGAGAAGTGTTGGAAGCGGGAGCCATTATGTTTCCGCTTTAGTGATTCGATTCAATTGGAAAGCGCGCAGGCGCGCACCTTTAATTTGGCCCAAAAGGCGGCGGCACTCATTCAGAGTGGCATTCACATTCGCATTCGCTCGCTCCATTCATGCACTCCGAATACACTCTGATGCAGTCGGACGGGCAGGCTTACTTGTCATTTGATTAATGAGACCACGCTCGGCCATCGATCTCCATTTAGCAGAGTCTCTCTCAGCCAGCAGCTCAGCTCCAATACCGAAGAGGCAGAGGAAGACGGGTCGAAGTCAGAGTCGAAGTCAGAGTCAGTCAAAGCATGAATAATGGGGGCGTTACCGGCAATACTGTTGCGAGTATTTGCAGCAAACGGCCACATTGTAGGTCCCCTTTTAATGGCGTTCTAATTACGCAAGTGTGAGGCCATCTCACTCTCTCTCTCTCTCTCTCTCTCTCTTCTCTGTATATATATATGTACATATCTCTCTGGCTTTCCTTTCCTCCCTCTCTCTTTAAGCCCGAACTGCCATGTTGCCAGCGACTGATGCGTGAAATTTTCTGGTGCTTCGCTGGGAGGGAACCAACCAGCCAAGGGGCGTGCCCAGTGACACGTCTTAACTGGCCAATATATTAAAGCCAACGCAACGCGTCACGCGAGCTGAGCTGAGCTGAGCCATTGTCCAACAAGAGAGAGATGCGCAGCCCTCAGCCTGAGATACCCCTGGCAGATCCATCGTGCCTAGAGCCGTCAGCCGAAACTGTTGCAGCTCTTCGAATTTAACAGTGAAATGCAGCTTCAGTTGAGTGGCAATTTGAATCAGTTTTATTGACAGGCCATGCGTTGAATTCTGCTGCTCCTTCGCCTCATAAGCCATGGCAACAATAGTTCCTTTTACTTTATGCCACTTGATGTCATGTGGTGGCGGTGTCAAACCTCGTTGAGGGAATGCATTCCTCCTGTGGCAAACAGAACACAAGTGACAATTTCCCGAATTGTGTTAACCCCATTCCCAGGGTGCAGCCCAATGCGAAAGTTGTGAACAGAAATTTGTATTTCTCTCGCTTCTCTCGCTTGTGTGTGTGTTTTGATCTGTAATTGGCTGCAGGGCAATATCTTGGCACTATATCATTGCTGTCTCGATTAATGACAGCTCATGAACTAAGCCACAACTAAATTGTCGCTGCTGCTGCTGCGACTGGGCCATCCCAAGGCACTGCCAAACTAGGTCCCTGCGACGACACTACTACGGTCCGTTGTGTGCCCAGTTACCCACTAACACAGACTGCAGCTGACAATTAAGATGCACATACATAGATTGCAGAGCCAGCCCCACATCTTTTGGCACCAGCAGCAGCAGGCAGCAGCAGCAGCAGCTCAGCAGCTACGATGTGCCACCTTTTATCCAATCCAATCCAATCGTATCCCATGCCGTCCCAGTGTATCCTATCCCATCCCATCCCATCCCATTCAGTACGCAATTTGGGCGAACTGACAGTCGAGACTAAAGAGCCAGGCGGATGTGGCCCGAAAGTAACGGAGAAATGCAGCAAGGCGACATGCAACCCATGCAGCTCAACCCAAACTCTACACCCAGAGAGACAGACAGACACCAGAGGAATAGGAATAGAAAAGATAGGCCCAAGTAACACCGATTCGTGTGTCGAGTGCTGTGGAAGTTGTTGAAAATTGCGCAGGCGCACCTTTCGCCTCGCCACAGAGCGAAGGACAGCCAGCCAGCCAGACAGACAGTCAGACAGACAGACACACAATTGTCGCCCCATCGCCATCGTAAATCGTGTAATTCTCCCTGACATCCAAAATAAAAAAAAAAACAAAACAAAACAACAGAAAAAAAAAAGCATAAGGCGAAGAAAACTGCAGCAAAAAAAACTGAAGAGACTTTTCCTGTGAACACTTTGAACTCAATGCTGGGGCCTTGTGGGCGTTGAAAGACGATAGAAGCCAAAAGCTTGGCAAGTTTTTTAATTGATTTGTATTTCTGGCTGTAGTTGTTGCTGTTGCTGTTGTTGCTGCTGTTGCAAGCGTTGTAATTGCCTTGCAGTACGAGTGCGAGTCGCATTAGTCATAAGTATGCGGCATGCAACGTCAAGGAATTCGCTGTGCAATTTTCCGCTTGCCACTTAAATGTTTTTTTGGGGTCTACGAATGTTAAATTATTGCCAAATCATTAACTCGACCAGTCGAGCGAGCATATGGTCGATAAGTCTGTCTGTCTCTCTTGGTCGGTCTCTCGGTCTGAATGTCTTTCCGCTGGTCCGCCTGTCGGCCAGCAATTTTGTTTGATAATTTATTGGCACACAGCGCACAACGACATCAATCACTTTGTTGGCTGACTGACTCTCAGCTCTGTGCTCTTTTCGCTCCAAGCTTTTCAATGCAACTTTTCCCGCTGAATGAAAACAAATGTTCAATATTGCCGCCAAAGTGTATGTAAAGTTTTTTCTACTCCCCTCTCTCTCTCTCTCTGCCTCTTTGTTTCTCTCTCTCAGTCCCTTTCTTCTCCTTCTCCCCAGCATACACTATCTAAGTTGGGGGCTGTGGCTGACTCCTCGTGCGACTCAATTTGGATGCATTGCTAAGAGGATGAATAGTTGATTAGTCCTCTGAAGAAACGCCGCAAATACGCTCCATAAAGCTCGTCCAAAATCCCAATCTGTACCTGCTTAAAGTTCGTTTCTTATTCAATGTCTAAGAGCATTTGGACTTCGGCTTTAGTTGCCCTGACATAAGTATTGTGGCTGCTGCTGTCTGTGACTTTGTGCTAATGGTTTTTGCTTTTGATTTCAACATTGTTTTGTGGGCCATGTGCATGCGAGTCGCAAACCCCACCTCGGACCCAAGTCGAACCTGCTTTATTGATGATTTCTCTCGTCGCTGACAGCACAAAGGAAGTTTGGAACTTACCCTTATCCTCAGTCGACAGTCCAACAGTCCGCCAGTCCACTAGTCCCACTCCTTCTGCCGACCCAGCGGTTGCTGGGTACACACCACTCCTTTGGGGTCGTTGTGATTTGACTTACTGCTCGAGTTGAGTTGCAGTGGGCCCCGACAAACAAAAACGCAAATTTGCATACAGTTGAGGTTGAGATCTTTGCTGACCAAAAATGGCAGAAGCCGCCATGCAAATGAGTCGTCGGTTAGACTTGTAGAGACCTTCTTCAGCGGCAGCAACAGCAGCAGCAGCAGCAACAAGATCTGCATCCATCTCCCGTAATAAAGTGATATGCGTGCATTCGAACAATGGAAGTATAAAATTAGCATAATATAAGCCAGAGGCCAACGCTCGAAGAAAGTACGCCCAGGATCCATGCAGAGAGGAGGAGCACTCAATTCGCGTCCCAGCCCGTCCCGTCCCGGCTCCCATCTCATGGTCAACAATGGGTTGAGTATAACCATTTCGCTTTTGACTGCTGTCATCGCAGCAATTTGGGCCACGAAATAAAAATCATCTAGAGTGTGACACGCATTTAAGTCACGCCGGCTACGTGCCGTGGCCAGTGGCTCAGCCTCGGACTCGGACTTGGACTCGTATCCAGTGCCATAATCAACACCCAGCAACCCGCAGCCGACTCGCAGTTGCGTGTGAAGTCTGGCCAAGAACTGGGTCCGACTAGCTCGCACTCGCGCCGCAGACATGACACAGTTATGCGATTTATGTAACTGAGAATTATGTGTCCGCGCTGCAAAACTGACAATGATGCAGTCCTTTTTCTGTGTGTCTGTGTCTGCTGTTGACAAGAAAAATGAGTGCCACCCCACACCCAGCTACACAGCTGTAGCCAAAGAGGGCAGAGAGTCACAGAGTCGTCAGCTACAGGCTAAAATAAATCTATTATTATTTAATAATTGAACAAACATCAGCCTGCTGCCCCTACCCTGCCAAAAGAATATGCGTAACAATCTGCTGTGTTGCAGTTTTCCCTTTGCCAGCCCTGCCAGCCCTGCCAGCCCCTTCGAGTGGTCAAACAAACGGGCTGGCAATAAAGTTGGGCCAGACCCTCGGCTACACACAGCACAATGAGCAGTCAGTTGAAAGCTATGCGGCGACAGACGTGAAACGCCATTCAAAGCCTATCGCCAGACTGCCGGACGCAGTGGATACTGATATGCAAATTGCTTGCCTCGACTTCAAGTGACAAAGCTAGCAAAAGACTCGGTCGGAATAGGAGCGACGGCTGGGCTGGGCAGGGCCGACAGATAGCACCAAAGCGAAACAAAACAGTCACTCGAAATGGGTCAGACCATGGGCCACACTGCCTCCATGGGTGCTGCACCGTTTAATTATGGAGTCTGGTGTGCCTGAGAGGAAGGGAACCTTTATGGGATGAAATTGAAAGTCGATGAATGCGAGGCTCTCTCGCTATAGCATAGAGAGAGAGAGCCAAAACCAGTTGAAATTGTTTTGGGTGTTTGCAATGCTGCGTCATTGCCGACAACTGGCGACAACTGACAATGAGTCGCTCCATCTCAGAGTGCCCGAGCCTGGGAGTACACCGAACAGTCCTGTCCCGAACGTGGAGTGCAGTGGAGTGGAGTGTGGGCCGCCCTGTGGGTCATTGTGTTTGCTCTTACCCAACCAGCTGTTGGGTTCCGCTATCACATTTTTGGCCATTTGTTGCGCCATAATTTGACTCGCAGAGCAAGAGACAGAGTCCAGAGACAGAGTCCAGAGGCTGCTCTAATTAATAGTGGGCCGTTTGCAGTGGGCTCGATTTTTATCGTTCGCTTTGAGGCAATTTATGCCACACCATTATGGGGGGAAGCCGAAACCCAGGCACCCAGGCACCCACCCACCCAACTTGATAACGAATTCCAAACATGATGCCAGGACCCATCGTGTGCATTTCAGATGAGCTGGACAGTGAATGGGGGGTTTGGGTGTAGGGTTTGGATGTAGGACCCGCATTTTCGTAAATTGAAAATGGCCTGGCCAAAGAGTTTTGGTTGTAACATAAAATTCAGAGCAGGTCATGAGGAAAATCATTCCAGGCTGCTTTTCCCCTCGCTCTCCACACAGCGGACCAGCGGAATTATTGGAATCGCTTTGTGGAATGTTTTCATTATGCGCCGGAAAAGCGATTCAATTTATTTGCTTTTTTTCCCCTTTCAATTTTCGGGATAAGGATGCGTGAATCCAGGACCTGAGCCATGCACTTTTAAATGGCTTATTGGCCCTCCATTCGGGGCAGAGGTGATTGCCAGATCAGCAAACAACTGGGTGTCCAAGGGGGCGCTGGTCCACTCTGCTCTGCCAGAGGGTAGGTGCTGCCACTCCCTGGGCTGTAATTGGAAATGCAATTTGCCAATGGCATTAAATGGCCAGCAATTGCCGACGGACTGCTGCTGCTGCTGCTGCGACTGCTGCACAGTGGCAATTTGACAAATTTTTTATTGTTTTCAGCATTGGCCATAAAACGCTGTTAATGCCCGCAATGCATTGTCTATTTCGAGTGGCGCTCTGTGTGGCGAGTGAGAGGGGGGCAGAGTTATGGCTTACACGACTCGCTCATATCGTGATCGAATGGAATTATTGTTGTGCGATAATTAAGCGAAATTATTATCGTTTATGCCAACGTGTGAAGCGTTTTTCGCATTGTTTTAAATGTGCGAATTTGTTCTGGTTTACTTCTCTGACTGATTTATGTCTGAGAATAAATATTGTATCCCCCCCTTGCCTTACACCCATGCTAAGTCCATGCAGTCCTGCAACAATTAATCCTTATCGAGAGTGTTGTGTGGGGTGGGTGGTGGGACCCACTAAACATTGTCAAACTCAACCACCCGCAACTGAAGTTTGCAAGAACAATAAAGGCACGACTCTGGCTGTGCTGTGCTGTCAGGAAATATGATAAATCAATATCTGTTCTGCCATATACTTGCAATCGTACAATCCCCCAATATGCATATATGCCAGATCTGAATAAATATATAAAGATTGTCATGGGGGGAGAACGTGCCAAGGCATGGACTGGACTGGACCGGACTGTCCGGGCATGGTTTAAGTGGTTTTCCAGTGGGCTTTTGCGTCTGCAAGGTGCTGTCAGGTTTTGGGTGTGGTGGGTTGGGGTGGGGACTTGGACTTTTGCTGGTGAGTCAGCGCCGGGGACCGCCTGTTGCGCGGAACAAGAGCTGCTAGTCAGCGGCTTTTGTTTTGTGGCGTTGGCCAAATGCATTATATAACACCTACACAGTGACAGGCAGATTGGTTGGAGCCATCGGTACGGCATGGAAGGGGCGCTAAACAGCTGTCCAGCGGCTGCTTGGTGTTCTATAAATTTAACCTGATTGATTTTTATTGAAATGGGGCGCAGCTTGAGACCTGCTGACAGTTGCATAAATATTTCTCCTTGCATGCGGTTTCTGGTTCTGTTTCTGTTTTTCCCCGCTCCAGTATACGGCGATTTATGAAGTGACAAAGGCTCTGTCTGGTTTGCCAGGCTATGGCTATGGCTACAGCTACAGCTATGGCTATGGCTATGAGTGCGTTTATCTCCTCCGAACCGGTTCGCCCCGCATTCGGCATTTGGCTGCTGAAATATTAATAATTTCATGGGCAATTTTTAATCTAGTACGTGATTTAATTCGCTCACCCAACAAACCAGGCAGGCAGTCCGCCACGACTTTAAATACAATTTAGATGCTTCGTAGTCTAGCCTCAAGTTAATTTGCAAATGGCTTTTCAGGCTACTGGCTCTGGCTCTGGCTTTGGCTGTGGCTGTGGCTCTGTCTTGGCCACATCCACGTCCTCCTGCACTCACCCAACTGCAGACGCCTTCGTTGATTGGCCACGTTTGCGAAATTAGTCCGCACCGAGGGGACGTTGGCCGTCATAACTTGGTCCCCTCGTTGGATCCCGGCTGCCGGCTACCAACTGCACTCTCAGCTCCTCCTGCAGATGATGAAGTGGTCGTCGGGCTGGGGGCCCCCAGTCGCGGTCGCGGTCTCTTGTTGTGCCTGGTGTAAGCCAAGTCAATTAACTCGGCTTGGCCGGGTGCCGGTGTCCCGCTCACCCTCCGAGCTACCTGTATTTGTTATTCTCCTGCCGTTGCTATGTGCGACAATTTTAGGCAGGGCTTTGCTGTCTCTGCCACTAAACTTGCAGATTGTGCAACAATCCCCCGAAGTGTAGAGCGAGCTGCGTTGCGATATTTGCACCGATTCTTGTCGTTATTTGTTGAGAGTATTTGCAGCATTTTGGCCCAGCAGCTCAGCTACAAATGTTCGCGAATGCATCAGCCGTGCACCGCTTAGACCTGCTCCGATATCTGTGTGTGTGTGTGTGTGTGTGTGTGTGTGTGTGTGTGTGTGTGCACATCTAACAAAAGATTTTGGCGGAGCCTAATGCGCTTGACCAGGCTTTCTGATGGCGGAAACCGCGCAAATGGATGAAGGACTTTTCTGCTGTTGTTGTTGTTGCCTGCTTCACGCATGGTTCTCTTCCCTTTGTTTGCTTTCTTTTGTGTGGATTGAGTGCGGCTACC
This sequence comes from Drosophila obscura, assembly GCF_018151105.1. Classification (NCBI taxonomy): domain Eukaryota; kingdom Metazoa; phylum Arthropoda; class Insecta; order Diptera; family Drosophilidae; genus Drosophila; species Drosophila obscura. Next base: position 5,402,074 of record NW_024542774.1, on the reverse strand, counting down.
AATCCGCGGCAGGGGGGGAAGTTGCAGCAGACTGCGTGCCAGCGCCAAGGTAATCCTGGCATTTTTTCCGAGCTCAACCGTCAACCACGTGAACAGCGCGAAACAGAACAACAACATTCCGTCGGGTATATTTGGATTGCGGCATTTCATTTTTGGACTGCTCTATTGTCTGGCCAATTGGACTACTCCTGGCACTCGAGTGGCGCCTCCCCGGACAGCCTCGTCATAAGCGCATCTCTCTGTGGTAAATGCCGCATAGAGATGCAATGGAGTGGCGTGGCATGGCATGGAATGGGATCGAACAGAACCACGTCCAATATGCAGTAAAAGCTGTGTGGAGCGGGCCAGTTCAGATGGGATTAGTTCGGGCCAGAGCCAGGGCAGGCCAATTAGTGGCAGGGAAAAGTGCCAACTCGACGTGAACGTGCCGTTAATGCTGGGCCTCCTTCTGGCGGATCTCCTACCTCCCTAACTCCCTCCCTCACCCTCTGCCAGTGAGCACTCTAACGCTCCAGTTTGCATTGAGCCGGCGGCGGAATATTTGGCGCTAATCGAGTTGTTACATTTACGAGGCACCGCAATGGCAATGGCCACAGAGCAGACACAGAGCAACAAGAGCCCATAACAGCCACGAGGAGAGCTGGCAAATGTCAAGAGTTCAAACGCCTTGAACTTGAAGCAAAAACGTGGCCAAGATGTGGACGTGAGCCATGAATGTGGGATGAGAACGAGGGGGGGCCCCCAACACCAGCCTAAACTGCAGTTTATGGCTTTTCCTCTGGCATACTCTATTCAAGAACAAAAAAAAGGCATTCAAAGCTATTCAATCCAAAAGTGAATGGTGGAAATGTCTAAAAAAAAGTTTCCTTTTACATATATCATGTAGGATCTGTAGGATCTGTAGGAAGAATTAAACTTCAAATGATAAATATCTGAGCTGAAGAAGTGCATCTGCTATTCGTTTGAGGGGCCTTCCTATTTCAAGATAATACTGACTCCAGATCTGACGGCCGCGCGGTCTCTCCCGCGGTCTGACAATCGCGATCTCAGCGTGCGCATGCTCGACTGACTGGGACTGGGACTCTGACTCCGACTCCAACTCGGACGCTGCGGCGGCAGGCGGCAGCTTCCAACGCTTCTGCCTGCAGGCCACGTCCGACGATGGGTCCGGTCCGGCTGCGAGTGAGTCCAGCACAGCTTGAAATCGCCTTGGCCAAGTAAGAAATCATAGCGCGCAACTATTTTAGGCTTTTATAAATGCTGAAAGGTGTTAACTGAGCGGCCGTTTCGCGCAGTGTAGCAGCAGTGTAGCCGCTGCGGCCCATCAACGCCGCTGATTATGATGCATGACCAGAGGACACAGTGGGCCAGCAGTTGTGAGTGAAGAGAGAGAGAGAGCCTCTGCGACTACACTGGACTTTAGTGGAGTGGCCTGGACAGGGACTGGAAGCAGGACCCGAGACCTGCGTGTGGATCACATGTGGCGAGGCGGTGGACAAGTGAAAGAGATGCCGACGCCATGATGAACCCGATTGCTGTCTGGCTCACGGCTCACTGCCTGGCTGGGACTGAGACTGGAGCTGGGGTTGTCTTCATTGGGTTCCTGTGGCGGATTGGCGCGGACATAATGAAAGCCCCATTACCCCTTGCCGGCGACGACCCAAGACGACCGCAGGGCGCAAGGCAACGGCTTTGTCTAATTACATAATGCAATGCAAATTGCTTTGGCCACGCCCCACTTCCATTTGCGTTGGCCATACGGCGCGCTCCGTTTGCCAGCTTAACCCCAAGCCAAGACCCCGGGGACCACCCAAAAGTAATAACCAAATTAAAGCGATTTGCAAGCCAATGAAAAAGAATGAATATAACTGGAAATAGAAATAGAAATAGCAAACAATGACAGACAGTTTAAAAAGAATATAAAATTGTGAACAAAAAATAGTGGGCAAAAAATGCAAAGGCAAAAACTGAATTGGAAATGCAACGAAACACGGGGGCAACAACGAGCAACGAGCCACAACTCTGAACCCAGCCAGCCAGCCAGCCAGCCAGATCGTAACCGAAACCTTGACGTTCTAAAATGCCAATTATAACTGGCGCAAATACCCGTGCAAAAAGCTCAAAAGCCAGCTTCTCCCAGGCGAAAAACAAAAACAAAAACGAAAAACCAAACAAAAATATAAAAACAAGAGTCAGCTTTATATTCACTATTGTGCAGTGAGTGGCCTTTGTGGATGTTGTTTTTCATCGTTGGGGTTTCCATTCGGCTGCAGGCTGCAGGCCTTAAACAATATTTGTCATGGGGGGGTGGTGGGTGATTGGGCGGTAGGGGGGGAAACTCTGTCGGACAGGCACAAAGGTTTAGCCAGTTGATTTGTCAGAGCCAAATCGTGACGGGGATATATATGTGTGTATGTATGTATGTATGTGCACATAGAACCCATCAACTTGATTTGTAGAATGACATTTTGGTAATGTCTCTGAATGGCCTAGCAATATTGAAGTATTTATTGATATTTATTAAACTATAACTCGCTGCTGGGCTGTTCTCGTAAGATAACGATACGATAAGAAACGTATATACATATATGTATTCTCACTCACTGGACTATTTTTAAAGCTCAGATAAGTGTTATCTTCGGCCACTCTCTTTCATATTTGCGCTTTTTTGCAGGGTGCTCAGTATTCGAATTAAATGGCATGGCATGTTCTTCTTTTGGGTGACCCACCTGAGTGGGTCTCACATAAGCCACTCGAACCGACCCCGAATATATCGCCAGCATTCAGCATTGAACTCGTTAAATATTCGACGGGTTTTTGTCCAATTCAAAATTTTGGCTTTAATCCCTCCAGTTTGTGCACTCCACTCCAGCCCACTTCGCTCCTTCCTCCCCCCCCATTGAGAGTGGCCTGGTAATTGGCAATTGTTTGCTGTAGGAAAATCAGAGTTTTTGTTTTTGCCTAATTGAAGTTGCAATTATTGATTGGATGCAAATTGATTGGCAATTGGCTAGATGCCTTGTGGGGTCGTCGTTTCCAATTCCGACTGGCAATTTGATTGCGCACCTGTAGCCACCTGCACAAGAGCTCCAAGAGCTCGAAGAGCCCGGGCTAATGAGGCCCCCTTAGAGGGGAGCTTAGGGTGGCGAAAGCCCACTCGACAATGATGTTATTCAAAACTCTTTTGGCAAAGAGGAGTCCTCTAGTACTCGCATTGTGTGTGTGTGTGTCATGACAAATTTGCTGCGTGCGTGTAGAAAAGTGAAAAGTCTGCATGCCGGCGGAAGTCAGAAGAGCAGAAGAGCTTACTCTGTCTTTGAGTTGGTCTTGGCGGGGTGGGGCAAGGCAGATAGATACGTACGAGTATGTAAATGATAGGAGTAACAGACCCGGACGGAGAGGATGCCACATGTCGGTGGCTGTGCGTGTCTGGCATGGCAAAAGTTTCGTTTTGTCTGGCAAAAGTTTGGCCTCCAGTTTCTCGCCTCCACACTGCAGTTGCAGTCGAGATTCTTATGTTAATTGTTGGCATAGGTGGAAGTAATAAAACATTTCGGCTAACATTATCAAGAACCACAAGTTCCGCAACGGGTTTCTGCACAGCCATGAGCCGTAATGAGCCACTCCAGGATGAGCACGATGTGCAGGAATATCAAATTAGTAGCCCACTTGATGTGCAGGATTGTTACATTGTTGACTTGAGCACACACTCGAAAGCCAGCCACAGACAGCTGAGCTAACTATGAACTATAAACTATAACAAAAGGAATCCATTACATTATGAATACGAATACGAAATGATTTCCGTCAGCCCCGTGAACATGTACATACGTATAATAATCGGTAGATACGAATCAAAATCGAAACCAAATATACAAAAATATTTATTCCCAGGCAGCTGCAGCCAGTCGCGTTCGCGCGTTGTTGCCATTATTGTTATTGTCAATGGTTATTATAATGTTTTACAACTGTTTCTGTCCGCGATCAACTGGCCAGAAACTAGACTCGAAGTGGTTCCGATTCGGGGTAATAACATATAAATGCCTATCACATGTGCCATGTTTCATGCACCCCCTCGCTACCATTCCACCATCACGCACCAATCACCGCGTCCATTTGGGCCATGATTTTGCCAATAAAAAATTGCGCATTCGCCGCGTTGACCCACATGAAACGCACAGCAAAAATGCTGACCAAACAGAATGCTGCAGCTATAGTTAAAGAGATTAGCCAGAGAGCGATACTATGGTGTGCCCACATCGAGCACGGGGAATATTGTTTGCGAATGCAATTGGCAAATATAATTATGAACTAGCCGGGGCCGCTTGATTTTCCGCTAAACGAGCAGTTCAATTGAATTTCCAGCGATTTATCAGCCAGTTTTTTTTTTTTCGATTCGAATTTGTTTGCTACCGAAAATTGCTTTGACTGGCATTTGATTGATCCGCCCGGTTGATCCACCTCCTCGAACACACATTACCGCACCGAAGTCGTGCCCAGCCATCAATCCTCAGCCACATCCAGATCGGGAAATCGCAGTGCTCGGATCTCCGTAAGAGTCTCTCCCACTCGCTGTCTTCAGGCCATTTCCAGATACCGATTTACGAGTATTTTCTGTGGCTGTTCTGTTGCTGTGCCTGGGACAGAAAGTGAAAGGATTTACATGGCTGCAGCGGGCCGGCCCAGCATTTTATTGGCCGTTTCGCTTTCGTTACCCTTTTTTTTCTGTATCCCGTTGACGGAGTGGGTCTCGCTTGCATGTCAAATTAATTGATCGCCCAGACATTGGCTCTCTGGGTCTCTGTGACGTGTCGAGAAACGCTCGGAATGGCAGCAGGTGTCGGCTGTCGTCTCCTCCTCCCGGGCAGGTACACTCCATCTGATCGGGCAGCAGCGTGTTGATTGAAAATGAAAAGTCGTCTGTGTGGCCGTTTGGCATTTGCCGGCAAGCACATACAAGTGAAAGTGAGCCGTGCCCGAATAGACAGCGAATTTATGGCCCCCCTATTATCTAGGGTAAATGAGCAGTTAATCGGCGCAGTAACATTTGCCAGTCAGGTGGAAAACGCAGACAGGCATTAAGCCAGACCAGAGCAATGAATAACTCCACATTCGCAATGCCATTCATCGGTTCAAATCAATCGATAAGTGGCCAGAGGCCATGCAAAACATGATTTTGAGAGATTGAAGCAGCCAATAGAATGGGTTATGTGATTTCCACGGACTCTACCTATGGCCAGTTAAACGAAACATCAGAAGCAATTTAAGAGGATTTAGAAAAAGTTCAAAATTTAGTGGATTTATATGCATCGAGCTGGAAGTTAACATAGCAAAATGCACCTATGCTGTGCCATTTTATGCAACATCTTCTTGGCCATAAACTCATTTGAAACCAGTCAAAACGTGTGACACTCTCTCTCTGCGCCGACTTCTGCCACCTGCCTGGCCAAGTGTCAAAACTTCAGCTAGTTGACAAATTTTTGAAGCGTATCATTGGCGTATTAATTTGTACGAATCGTTTGCATAATTTCCACATTAATATACTAATAATTCCCTGCCTGGCCCTGCCCAGAAGCCAGCGCTCGCTGCATATTAATTTCGATCATAAATTACCAAAAAAAAGAAAAGAAAACCCAATAAAGAGTTGTCATAGAACCCAAAAGAATATATGTATGTGCATATGTATATTGAAAAAAGTAAGAAGTCGACTGCCATTTATTATGTGGGTTACAAATTCTAGGACTGGCTCACGCCCACTCCCCCTTCTACCAGAATTTCTGTGTGTGTGCCAGCATGTCTATAAAATATTAAAATTATATTTCATTTGCAATTGTCGCCAGCCAGCAGTTGGCGGCACAAGAAGCCATATTATTGCAAACGTTCGTTTCGCTCTTTTGGTGCCTTTGTTTGAAACATAATAAATGTCCGCCACGGAGGGCTGGCTGGCTTGCTGTGGCAACACCCCGGCCCAGTGGAGAACGGGTCCAAATTTATGCCACATACGAGAGTTTATATGAATTGTGACCTGTCAGCGTCTAAGCGGGTCGGGTCCGGTGATTTTTTTTTTTATGTGTGAATTTATATGCGAAACACTTTCTGATTGCCACCAAAAAATTGTTCGCGCTTTGCAAATGACATTTAATGGACACTTTGGCCAGAGAGCTTGTGAATTAGATTGAAAATGTAATCAAATCGTTTGAGCGCTCACTTCCTTAGTTCGTTTTTTTATTATTATGTTTATGATTTATGGGTGGGTGATTTCGGTTCGTTAAAGTTGTCGAGCATGCAAAGGACAAAGGCTGTGCTCCCCACATGAGATCTGGATAAACTTTTATGTGATAAAGCTAATCGTGCAATGAAATGTTAAGTGGTTTGGGCTCTGATTACCATATAGTTCGATTCGTAAAACAGTTTTCAAAACAAGGCCGTAAATTTGACATTGTCAGGTACACTCTTTGGTAAAACTTATCACGCGTTTAAAGGCTTCCCATAATTACCGAGAAAAAACGATACAAAAATAAGTTGAAAATCTGAATTAAATATGAAACGTTCAATCGATTTGCATAATGTGCAAGAGAAACTACAAAATGGAAAAATGGAAATGACCAAATACCCATATACATAATTAGTTTTTGACACCTCGAAAATATGCCCCCGGTCCGCATAGCAATGAGCACAGGCCAGCCACACACACGAGTCTCTCAAATAAATATTGGGGGGGTAAATAATCGTATTATCGTAACGGCCGATGATGGATAGAAAATAAACATGTTTGGAGATGGCATGGGAAGCACATTGTCTGGATTCGGTGCGTCGGAATGACAACTTAACATAAAATAACTATTAAATGCTGCAAAAGGGTTTTGCTGCTCAAGTTGTTCTCCGTACCGCGACAACTGGCGGGGCTGTCTGCTGCCTGTTGCTGCTACTGCTGCTGCTGCTGTGTCCTTATGACAACTCTGTCCGACTACTGGCACAAAAAGTGCCAGACAGGCAGCAGGCATAAATCAATGTTTCTCGGCGAGCAGTTGACGTACTCGATTGTCGATGGTCGATTGATCGGCTGGCTGGAACGAGCGTGCCATAAATTATTGGATATTTGACAGTAACGCTCATGTAATGAGAGAAAGAGAGATCACCAACTGCTTAATTGATAAGTTTTTGTCTCCGTAAAGGAAGGAGTCTGCTCTGGTCTGCTCTGGTCTGCACTGCTCTGCTCTGCCCTGCTCTCTGGCACCTTATCACTAGTATGACTGTATGACTGCGTGATGTATTGTTAGCCGTGACCAAATCGTGTAATAAGCCGTCCCATAAAATTGCCAACTTCGCGAAGATAATGGCTTCGAACTAAACAACTGTCTGACGGTTTATCGCCTCTGTTAATCTGGCGACATTATGTCAAACAAGGACAGGCCATGGCGAGTGTGTTTGTGATATGGGCCCACGGACGTGTACGCGCTGTGATCTCTGGCTCGAGGTCCAGAGCTTCAGAGCTTCAGAGCTGCAGAGCCCATCTCCTTCTCGCCAAAATGATCGATTGCGCGCAAACGCATTGACATATCGACATGAATCTTGCATTATTAAGCAACGCCAGGAATTTTAAATGAAGACCGAGACGAACATCCACGGCCCAGCAGCATCTGACATTGGCAACATTTGCTGTTGCTGCTGCTGTTGCTGTTGCTGTCGCTGCCGTTTAGCTGCGATTGTTATCGTAATGATGCGTTCGATGGAAAAGCAAAGGCGAAGGCAAACGCATTCCACAATCGCCATCGCCATCTCCATCGCCGTCACATTCACACGCCGTCCGGTAAAGGAAAGTCTTCGAGCCAGGAAGGGCTCCGAGCCCTGGGACGACGAGCAATGCGAGAAAATTAATAATTTCGCATCGACACCCAATTGGCAGAGCCTCTTCTGTGCCGTCGCAATGACAACCAGCTGATAATAAATTATATTTTATTTCTTTTCAATGCTAATGCAATGATGGGCCGCAAATAACAAGACCCAAGTCCCACCATGCCCAGTCCTTATAGTTCTTATTGGTGTATGGGATGTTTAGCTGTTCCAGCAGCCATTTTGGATGTAATTAGAGTTGGAATTTTTGGGTTGAAAAAAATAGAAAATCAATCCTCCCTATCTCTGGTACAGCGAATCAATGAAATTTGCCAATGCATTTCCACATTTTTAACCAGTAAATAAACTGGATCAATACGCTCCAACTCCCCTGATTGATTGCCTAAATAATAATATTATAATTGAAATGCAAATGCAATTCGCTGTATTAGCTTTGTCAATTCGATAGAAATCCGCATGACAAACTGCAAAATAATGAGCCAGGGCCAATATTTGTTACCGCAATTAATTTATTCAAATATGGTCAAACCTCTAGCTGCATTTCGTTTTAAAATAATTGCGTGCGTGACTTTTGGTTGAAAATAATTCTGTATTCCTGTCTGTCCGTCTGTCCTGGCACGATTATATCAGCTGTACAACAAGTCCAATCAATCAAACTGTTAATTAAGTACCACACACAGTTGATTGTTTTTTGTTTCGACAGTCCACAGTGGCACAGGGTACATTTCATTCGAGGAGAAGGTTGTAACAGGCAAAAATGAATTTTTGTTGCTTGTGGAGCAGCAGCGGATTTTTGATGTTTCCAAAATATATTCAATGCAGCTACAATGTAGATTCCACATACGTTACAATCGAGAGTGAGCTATTATCAATTGGAGATGGAGAGCTAAGTCAAATGTAACTTATTTGATCTGCCCGATTCCGACCTTCAGTGCTAGCCATTTCGTTTGTGTTATTTAGTTTATCTGAAAGAATATGGTATGCCTTGTATGCCCTGCTTTCCCTGTAATTACAAAAATATTATTTGATTTTCCAAATAATAATTCCACAATTAAATGAGTACAATCACCTTTCACACATATGCCGAATAACAAACTCGCATATGAAGATACAAATATTCCATGTGTGCATTCGATACTTCAAATATTTATTTGTACGCATTGAACAAATCCAATTAAAGCTACAGACAATTGTAATCAACTATGCAATTGGCAATTCAGGGCGGCCAAACATCGGAGTAATCCTTCCCAAACCCATTTCTGGGCCATTCAACTATTTGGCCTGCCGGACTTTGCCAACTGTGTCAGCTGTCAATTGCATGGGACAGGCATCACATTTGCGTGCTGGTCTCGCTCTGTGCAGGGACAAGAAACACCCCAGAATGAGGTGCAAGCTGGTACTGAAAAATTAAGTAGCCCCAGAGATTTATGTGGTCCGGCAGCAGCAGGACAACTGCAGGACAGTTACAAAGCCAATCTTAAGAGAGTCAAAGCACCGTTGCTCAACTGATTTTGGCAACTTTTTTGCCCTGTTCTTTGTTTCGGGCTTTTTGTTTGGAGCGACTTGGGTGCACTTTGCGATTTGTCAAAGAGCGCAATGTGGCCAAGAGAAATGTCGGGGCAAGGTGGGTTGGCGGGCGGCATGCAACTGCAACTACAACTTGGCTGCCAACGGGAATAAACTAAAGTTGCTTTTGCTTAGAATTTATCTACTGTCAGCTGTCTGGCCAGCCCTGGTCGCCCTTCAGTCGCCCCTGTCCAGGACATTAAAAAAGTTATGACAGTGTCCTTGTTGCCTGCGTTACAATTCTTTTTCTGCTCTGCCACTAGTGCTTCTTGGGCATTGTTTGGCAGCAAATTCTTGGCCAGTTGTTTACCCAGATTGTTGTTTATTTGTTTACGGCCAGACAGGAGCAACTTTTGATGTCCTGGCAGGGCCACTGCCGCCGCCACCCTCACCCTTTGGGCAGGACTTAAGCGCGGGTGTCTGGCTCTTACTCGTAATGTCAGAAGTTTTATGCATCCTTGGATGCTCGACTGGCATTCACTTGAGATTTATGGGCTGGTGCTTTCGCTCCCAGTCCGCTACGCTACGCTCCCACCATTGCTTTGCTTTGGCCAATGACAGCAATAAACATTTTATATGAAATGCCCTCTCAGCGCAGAGCTGCAACGCCCTCGAAGCTCATTAGCCGCAAGCAGCAGCAGCAGGAGCAGAAACAGAAACAGTAGCAGGAGAAGATGAGGACGAGAATGGGGATGAGCAGCAGCAGCAGCAGCCAGTGACCCAGGCAGAACCAGTTGTGGAACGATGTGACATGATTGCGGACAGATTGCAATATAAACCCGAGCCAGCCACTGCATATCCAACTGTAGCAGCAGCAGCAGCAGCAGCAGTTGCAGCACAGTTGGCACATAAAACACAGGTCCGCACAAGTTGTCAACCAGTTGGCAGCTGCACGGAAACATTTGCTTCCTTAAACAGTTGGCCAAACACAGTGCGCACCAGTCCAAGACCAAGACCAAGTCCGAGTCCAAGAGCCAAGAGCAAGACCACGAGCAAGTCCAATGCCAATGCCAATGGCTTAAATTATGGTCAATGGAATTTTTATAGATTTTGCAAAGGCCCAAAGAGCTAAAGAGCTAAGGAGCTAGCTGTGGCAGAGCTGCTGGACCGCACAAAAAGTGTGCAACAAAATTAAATGCATTTCATAATTTCTGCAGCAGCCCGGAGATGTCTGGGTCCGCGTCTGAGTCTGAGTATGAGTCGAAGCTCAGCTCCACGTAGGGGCAAACCGTTCTGCTGGAGCTGCGGCTGCGGTCGATCGCTTTTGGCTGCGGCAAGTGCAACATTGTCTGTCTGTTAACTTATTGACACCCATATTTGGGATTGAATCATTAAAGCCAGTTTAGCTGCGGCTCTCTGTGGCTCTCTGTGGCTCTCTGTGGCTCTCTGTGGCTCCCTGGCCCCTGGATCTATGTATGTATCTGCCCCATTACCGCCCCGCTGCGATCTGTCGACGGCCCGTTTAGGCCTTGTTTATTTGGCTATTGTCTTGGCCGTTTTAGACAAATTTTATTGGTTTACGCACGCGCAGTGACGTTGACAATGTGACCTTGTCAGCATTAGTGACAAGCGGCCAAAGCTGTTATCATATTTCTCTAGCGTAGAATTGGATTCGGTTCGGTTCGGTTTGGTTTGCTTTGGTACGGGGAAAGCGACTAAATGGCACATAGAGAGAGGACTCCGCTCCGCTTAAGCCCCCCGCCAGAGTGTCCATTAGTGTTGGTAAGATGCCATTCGAGAGTTGGCAATGACGCCTAACTGTGCAGCGGCCATAATGATGGATCTGCATGGAGAATATCCACAATTTGGCCATGACATCTCGCAACCCATTCGCTTCAATTTGCAGCAATTATTGCCACACTAGCCATGGGAAACAAATCAAGTTCCAATTGTGTTCATTTTGATTGCAATCCGAGTATTATTGCACCGCCCACAGGGGCCTTACACCTATCAAAACTATCTAATGAGGCACTTAATTTGCCTGCCACATTGCCGTGCTGGCGTACTGCCAGGGGTGGCATTGAGGTAGGTAGTCCGGACAATCACACCTATCTAATAACTTCATTACCCAATCAATCAAGCCGGGCAACACACGACTCGCGGCAGTACAATGAGTCAGATTCAGTCGAATCGCTGGCACATGTGAGTGGGCGCCCAACCAGAAAGCTAACGGAATTGTGGGTGCAAGTGCAGCCGAAAGCACGAAAGCAGAACGAAGCTTGAAAGCCCCGCAAGCTTCCACGAATGCATGCAGTGCTCGGCGCTGCTCGGCCGCTTCCGGCACGGAGGCACGACGACTGCACACGAAAGCGAGCATATGTGGAGAAAAGCTCCCATGTGCATGGCACAGCCAGATAGAGAGTGAGAGACTGAGAGAGAGAGAAAGCGTCGGAGAGTGTGGGTTAATTTCCCGGCCGCATGCACATAAGCTCATTTCCGCTCACTCTCCCACGCGCTCACGACTCTCAGCTGGCTGAGAGGGGGAGTGGGATTTTTTTTTTTGGCTGGGGCTGTCAAAAAGATACCGGAAGTAGGAAATTCGGTTTCAAAATGCATTTCGTGTGCGCCAACATTTCCGTTACGGACGACGCTAACAGAGCCGCAACAGAACCGGAGTCGAGTGCCCTGATAGCCGGACACTGGGGCACCGTTTAGAGGCCACGGCAACAGAGCGAGCAGGCAACAACAGATTACACACACACACACACACAGAGACATGTGCGTAGGCCACGTAACGGTTAAATGCACTCGTGTGTGAGCTTGGAACATGTTGGCCTGGCCATGCGGTTCTTGTCTCGGCTAAGCCCCCGTAACACGGTTCGACGGAAATGCAATTTTAAATTGCACAAACATTTCCCGCCCCTCCCCCACTCGAAAGCGGGAAGCTACTCAAATTCAATTTTCTGAACCATTTGAATGCCTCAAATTGAGTGCAACATTAACGAGCAGGATGCCAGGCAGTCGTCTACTTTGACGAGAGTTCGAGGCTGCTTATAGAAAATTGAATGCCAGCTATGACAAATTGCTGGCCAAGGAAGGAAAGAAGGAAGGAAGGAAGGCGTCGGGCAGGACGACTTAGCAGAACTCGACAGGGCAACGTACCGATGCAGGAAAAGTCAAAGCTCTCCGAGCAGACAGTGGAATTTAGTTGGGACAGCATTAACAACAATTTTGATACCAAAATCAAATGATCTAATTTAATGTGGAAATATTACGAGAAAATGTAGTCGGTCCTCAGCCATCTTTCCATCTGCCAACCCTCAATTGGTGTTGTCTTTGCCAACGGCAGGGTAGTTGGTCCTCATTTTTAACAAGTCAAAGATTGGCATAGCCGCCGCCAGCTGTTCCTAGGCAACCCATTCCAGTTGCCACTGCCCCGCCCTGGGGGGCTGGCAATCCTTTAAGTAGTTTTGTTTAATTTGAATATAAATACTCATTTAATTAGCAACGATGCTGGGAGATGCTCCCAGGCAGACCTTTGATCTCTCCAGCAAATGTGTAAATATTTGACATTAATTACAAGTTGTATGCAGCCCTCATCGCTCTCTGCGCCCCCTTAGTGGCTTTTGCACAGACATTGCCGTGGCGGCAATAACTGGAAAATTTATTTAATATTCACTTATGAAGCCTGCTGGGGGGATGCTTAAGCTGCGACGGTGGCAAATTGCTTAAGCGCTTATTTGTCAACTACGACGTGGGTGGGTGGTACGAATCCACAGGCCTATAAATTATATACATTATGTATATAGAGGCAGTGAGAACTCATTAATAGGAAGTAAGTACACCGACTCGCAGCAGACGCAGCCGACTCTTAACCCATCGCGGCCCATCACGGCATCAATTATTCAGGCGGCACGCGACGACGACAGACGATAAATGGCCGCCAGCAAAATGGCGGGCAATGTCGGCCGGGTCTGTGCCGTTACTCACTGGGGAAATCATGTGCGTGCCTCTGTGTGTGTGAGAGAGAGAGAGGTGGGAGGATCAGAGCTTTTCGATTGCGTGGCTTGTAAACAGCTTGAAAGCCCCAAAAGTTTACCTCCTGTCCATCGATGGAAATTCCCTAAAATAAACAGTAAACTACTCGAAAGTGCGGATGTGGTGGCCTGGAGGCCCGGAGGGTTACCAAGTAATGGAATTGCTATATGCACACAGCCGAGGGGCTGACACAGTCAACATGCAGTAGACCTATCTATTTTGCTATTACACTTTTGCATTTAAGGACCAAAATGTGCATACATATGTAAATTGTACATATGTATGTATGTATATATCTCGAAGGATAACCACTCGAATTGCAATAACCGACTGAGCTGTAATTATAATTAATTATTTAGCTTCGGACAGAGGTTAGGCAGCCATGCATTGGTAATGATGAATAATGGGTCATAACCAGTGAATAATTGCTCGCATGTGTGAAATATATCGCTGTTAATTTTGCCAATGCCAATCATTGATTAGAGCCAACAAGCGAAGCCACAGACTCTGTAGCCGAAGAATTTACTAATGAAATTTAATTTAACACTTTTGTTTTGTCGTGTGGTTTCAGTGCCATTCACTTAAGACAGTACTCCAGCTTTTAGCTTACGTCTTAAGCGCTTTAAACTATTTAATTCTGATAGTTTGTGGATGCGCTGCCTTTGTCTATCGACTAACTGCCGCACTATCTGACAAGTACATCTTCGAAACGAGCAAACACTCATGTGGAGTTATGTTAGGCAACATTTTGCTTGTGCCCATCCACAGCTGCGGCCATATCGTTCGAGTTATCCATTCTAATTAGCCCTGCCCATGCTCCTGGGGCCCGGCCCATACTTTTAACCTCAACCTCGGCCACATCTAAGGTGGTCTGCATCGGCATTGCTGCCCTGAAATTTACTCTGCCCATTTTCCGTTTAACATGCACTAAATTAATCGCTGACTTTTGGCCACATCTTCCCATGGAGCGGGCCAGGAGTGGCTGCATCTCTCTCTCCCCTTTCGACCCATTAATTTACGCGCACTTTGCAAGCACTTTGCCTGGTAGATGCTGCTGTGCGATGCTTATCTGACGGATTAAACCTATATCATTTCATTATTATTTGGCGGCTAACGGTGGACCATGGGGCGCTCCCTTTGGTGGGCCTCCGACGCTGATGTTGCTAACATTTCTAAATTAATTAGCAACCCGGCGGTGGCGGTGGCAGCAGTGGCGGTGGCTGAGGCAAAGGCTTGGCTCGGCTCGGTTCCTCTCCGCTTCGGTTGAGCAACAATTTTTGACAGCATCAGCCAAAAACAACAGCAGAAAATACTGGAAAAAAAAAGGAAAAATAAAGAAAAGCCAGTTAACATTTCGGTAGTCGGGAGGCTCTCTCTTATCTTTGGGCCACACGATGCCGGGCGACGTCGACGACGACGACGACAATTTATTGACAAGACAATGGCGCTCAACGTATGTAATTAATCTCGACATAATCTGAGTAGATAATTTTTGCAGCCCGTTGTTTGCTGCCACCGCGCCACCGATGTTGGATACTTGTTTTTGTTGCCTCTGCTCCTGCTGCTGCTGCTGTTTGCTGCTGGTGCTGCTTGTTTGTGCCTGTTGGCGGTCTATTTTGGTGTGTGTTTGTCTCCTCGTCGCCCGCTTTGGTCATGTTCTTTTATAGCCGCTCCTGTGCCGAGCCCTGTCAGCTTTATGAAGTGCACATGCATCCCATATAGAGGGCCAGGGACAACCAGCGATATTGTCCTTTTACGGCCTTCCCCCACATTGCTGGGGCCTTTTTCAATTAAGTAAAATGCAACAAATGCAATCTGCAGAGAAATGCATTCCATAAACTTGAGAGAATGCCTTTTTTTCGCCAGCTTTTGTGGGCTGCTTTGTCGAATCTGGTCTGGGCCTGGATGTGGGCATGGGTCGGACTTTGGCCTAGATTCGGCGTGATGTGCTAAAGGTGCTCTCAAGCCATTAATTTTGTGGAAAACTCTACACTCTGGACGAAACTCGAGAGTATGTCCGACAGGATGATTCGAATGCGAATGGACAGGTACAAGTAACTAATAACTTAGCTCCATTCGAAGCTTCACATCCCGTCCGGCATTCGTTTAGATTTATTTGTTTATCGCTTGGGTATATTCTAGAGGTTCATCCCTTAGTCGGGCAAGTTCTCCGGACTGCTGTTTGAACACTTTATGGATTATGATTACATGGGAAAGTTGCATTCATATCAAATATTTAGTATGAAATTCTGTAGGGCAAGCAGAAACAGCAACACTTCCTCTCGGTAACTGTCTCCCCCCCCCACACTGCAACAATGAACTTACATTAATGATGAGACAGTAGCCCCGACCCTGTCCCACCGACCTAATATCCAGCGCATATTCTCAGCGGAACTCTGGTGGAATCGTAAAGCAAATGAAACTATGCGAGCACTCTTTTTGGAATATCTTTTTTTTTTTTTTGCTCCAGAGCCGCCTGTATGCAATTTTAATGCCAGAAATGGGTCTGTCTTCCATCTACATACATACATACATACATATGTACCCCTACTAGCCTCCATCAGAGGCTGCCTCCTCCTGCCTGTGCAGCGTCGTCTCCCTGGGTGGCCATTTGGTCGTTTGGCGTTGGCATATTTTATGGCCATGCATATTTCAGATAGCGAAAGTGAAATTATGAGCCGCAATTTTTGGCAAACTTTAGAGTGGATCTCTCGGCTTAAGTTGGGCCATGTCGATGCCATGCCACACCACACCACACCCCATGATGCAAGAGCCGCAGCAACAACAATCAGCCACCTAATGTCAGCCAGGAGACGGCGCGGCGTTTTTGACAACTCATCAGAAAGTTGATTGCCATTTAAGAGCCGGGGTGAAAACGATATTGGACGACGTTGGCTTGTAAAGTTGTTAAATTTAGTGGAAGTGGCACAGGCGAAATGTCAACTGCCGCGCGACTACTTTTCATAGTTTTCGAGTATGCTGCGGGGATTGGCATATCGGTGTAATCTGATTTGATGTGACAGCACTATACTATAGGGAACACCCGACAGAGAGGCGGCTGTCTAGATAAATTTTATATTCTTTCCTCAATGTTGAGTATTTTATTGTTTATGCGCAGGTTGTTTGCCCAAAAAATTCTCAAGTGCTGAAGACTAAATAAATCCACATTAATATTCATATTAACATATTTATTAGGTTTTTTTTTTTTGCTTCTACCTTAATTATAAATAATGTGAACCACAAAAAACAAATAATAAAAAAGTTACTTCTCCTTACCCCAGATGGGACTCGAACCCACAATCCCCGGCTTAGGAGGCCGATGCCTTATCCATTAGGCCACTGGGGCGTAGCGTATCTGCTGACAAAAGTCCATGATGATACTGCGCGAGGTCTTCTGGCGAACAAGAACAAACCACACAAAAATAGAACATTGCTTGAAGGGAAACAACTGAATAAATAGTGGAAATATTTTGTCACGATGAAACGAATCAAACAAACAATATCTCTGCCTTTATACATGTTTGGGATATATTTGTTATTTATTTTTAGATATTTATAACAATTAAAATATTTTATCTCTACTAAACTTATAATCATAAATACATTTTATTTTCAAAAAAAAACTTAACATTGTTTTTGATTTTACAGGTAAGAATAAAAATACAAATACGTGGAAGAACGCAATTTTCACCCTTTAAGGTAAATACCAAATAATTAACAGCTGTGTAAATAAACAGGCAGACTGTACACACATGTATTCATACTCCTACTTACGTACATATTTACATACATACATACATATAGAAGCTGCTTTAGTTTCTACGCGCATGTTCCACCCGAAGATTGTATTAGCACTCAGCCACCATTTTAGACGTGCCCCAGTGGCCTAATGGATAAGGCATCGGCCTCCTAAGCCGGGGATTGTGGGTTCGAGTCCCATCTGGGGTAAGGAGAAGTAAACTTTTTCATGATTATTTGTTGTGTTATTTGGGATTTAAAATAACTTTTTTCACTAAATATGTTATATTTCTCATGAAAATATCATTGGATAGGCAGAACCGTTTTGTTTAAAAATGAAATAAAAAACAAAAATGTAATATCAAGAAAAGGTTCTACCTGTAGTATTGTGAAATAGTTTCCGCACCTTTGGTTCGTATTAAAGTAGCAGGCTTTGTTGGCCCATTTGTTATATGCAAATTGGCATTACATAATCTGGACCATTGACAGCCAGCAACTGTCTGCGGTGTCTGCTGCCTGTCTACGGCACTATTGATTTTCTACGTGTATTATACGGTTTTTTGTGTCAGCTAGTCTCGGGGGTAAACGGCGCATTTATTTATTACAACTACATTAAACCGAAAATGTCACGACATTAATTTCGCAAATGCGATTAATAAACGTCAGCATAATGTCATTGTTTGCAAATGCCCCAAGACGAGATTGCCTGTTGTTGTTGTTGTTGTTGTTGCTGCGGCTGTTGGTGTTGCTCTTTTGGCCAGCCATTATGCACAAGCCATTGACCACAAGTCAAGCAAAGTCAAGTCAAGTCTAGGAAAGACAGCAAACATGATTTACACCCATCCATTGTCTCTAGTTGTACACCGAAATTACACTGGGAGTCCGGGCATTGTCCCGGCAAAGAATGAGACTCGAATTGAAGCCGTGCAAGGTGTCTGAATTGTGCGTGCCACTTGGAGCTCGACCCAGATCAGGTCGGTTCTGGGCTCTGGCCATCTGGAACTAATCAGAGACGAGACTGAAGGGAAATTAAAAACTTGCAAATTGAAAAAGAGTGGCAGCAGCCGCAGTATTTCGATGGCGGGGCGTAGCCTGGAGTAGTGGCATGGGCCCCGAGGCAACCGCTCCGAAGAAAACCTTGAAATGTCGCTCACTCACACAGAAATGAAAAGCCAACGCAGTGAAAAAGTTTTCCAGGCCACAAATCGCTTTGGCAGCCGGGCGCATGCAAAAGCCAATCTTGATTACAATCAGTACGTATCAGAGGTCTGTCCAACAGTCAATGGAGATGCTGGTGAAACGAAGGTGGAGGCGGCTCGGGAGGAGTCTAAAGGAGGGCTGTGCCCATCAGGCCTCATGTTTGCATGTTGCCTGGCGATAAAGATCAAATGAGAAATGAATGTCGCCGACGCAGCCTCCAATCTCCAATGGGTGGGGTGGGGGGCTGCGGTTAACGGCCTAGTTGCATGCTGCGTGCATATTTGCATAGGACCCGGTGCACGGTGACAAGATTTGTGTGTGCCACCAGCTGCAAACGAGAGCAATTGCTGGCCAGCAATTAACACAGCCCGGACGAATGCCCAAACAATTCACTAAATTCGCAATAATTTGCAAACTCACCAGTAACAATGGCATTGCAAATATCGAGAGCGGAGCAGAAGACGACTCCCATTCGATGTAACCAAATAGGTTATGGCAGAGGATTTTCCAGCTGCATTTTGATTAATAAAAATTGATTTCTAATGCAGTTTCAATTCCAAAATCGGCTGCTGTTTCTCCCTTTCGATTTCCACTGCAATATCCAGCGAATCGATTTTCCACGATTACCTCAGAAATTATATTTTCCATCAAAACGAATTTTGTACGGCTGAGCGAGCCGGTTGCCTGCCAAACCAGTTCGATGCCAGTTTTGTGTCTCGGGTAGACGACGACGTGTTCGCTTGATGTACCTACAACTAATTGACAGCTTCCAGTTCTGGCCACCTTCGTCCCGCACTAACTTTTCGGAAAAGCCGTTAACAGAATTTCGTGATATGTCACGCGTCCGGCAATAAGCGTATAAAAAAAAAAAAGTTGCAGCCAAAAACCGAAACCTGCCCACATCTTCAGGTCCACCTCAATTATCTGGTTGCCGACGATGCGGTGGCGCAGGGACGGGGGAAAGAAAACTCAGCAGAGACCGTAAATTATTTTGCTTGGCTGTGCAAATTAATTTCAACTAACTGACAGACTAGTCGGGTCCGGCGGCCTGGCAGACTGGAACACAGCATTCGATTGGTTATGTATATTTTATGAGTGAGGCCCACACCCCACGCTCCCCGCTCGCCCCCCACTGTCGATCGCTTGGGGCTCCAGCTGCAGCTTCAAGCTCCAAGAGTTGTCTTGGAAAACACGTCACTTGCCGGCCAAATTTGGCTATCAATTTGGCCAATTCTTTCGTTGGCTAGCCGTTCTCCTGTGGCAGTGACATTTTCGTTTGCCTGTCGCGTGCCTCAGCCCCAGAGTTTCGGCCGCAGTCGCAGCCGCAATTAGCAATTGGCCCACAAACATTCTATTGAGCGTGGGGTGGGGGGTAGTTGAATATGTATTTGGGAATGTGGGTTAACCGCTAAGCCACGCCCCACTGGCGGCTGGCGGGGCAACAATGCCGGAGTTGAACTATGACATGGCCATGGATGGCAGATGGCATAAATCAAGCCACATTGTATCATTGTATGTAAGTCATCTATGTGGAAGAAGATGCGCCAGGAAGAAGAGTTCAACGCCGACCGAGTGGAGAAGTAGGTTTGGCTTTCACGCCGCTTCGAACGGGGCACACCTGAACTATGGAAACATCCAGCGACTCAGCGTCTCTGCTAACTGAATCAACTGCCATAAAACAATGGAGACCGTCTCTCATTCCCACACACACACACACACACAGACACACCACGTACGAAGCAAAAAGAGCCGCGCAAATTAAAGTTAATCGAATGCCTTTGACCTTTTCACAAACACACAAACACACACAGGAGGGGGCATGGCACGGCTGCCCTTCTCCCAACTGCTCCAACAAATGCATTGCACTGCATTCGATTTGCAATTTCAGATAAAATAGAGCCAGAGCCAGACCCCAGACCCAGAACGTTTGGCATTCGTCCAAACGAATAGATGGAAGTGGAGTGCACCCTGTATGATGTGTCCATTAAATGCGAACAGCGACATCTAGTGTGGAGTGGAGGGAGTAGGTAGGAGTACAGGGGGAGGCCCTCTGCTCTTAGGGTTGCTTTCAATAGATTAATCATTGATCGATTGTGGTACACCTATCTGAAAGTGAAACTCTGAAGCGTGGTCAGAGTATCTCCCATGCGCAGCATACCCTCCATCATACCATATCATACCATACCCTGCGCTGAGAATATTCCCGCCTGGAAATGTTATGTGAACTGAAAATTAACCTTAATTAAATTTGTCATATCTGAGTTGTATAATCAGAAAAAAAAGGCCCTGTCCTGCCCGGACCGCAATCTGTGTATGTGTGTGGGCCAGCGATTGCGATTGCAGCGGGGCGGCGACTACAACTGCCGCTAATGTCACCGACAACATGACAACAAAAAAGTGTTCAAGCCCACAAAAACAAAACCAGCAAACCAACAAAACAAAATCAAAGAAAAAAGAAAAAAGACAAGATCTATGTTAAAGCACAGACGATTAGAATCGTTTTAGCCGACTAAAACACACCTAATTGCTGGACACGCCGCCATCCGTCGGCTAATTGAAAGGCCGCCTCCCTCGCCCGCTACGTCGCTCATTCTTTTAACAGATTCTTTTATTTTTTTTTTTTTTTTTTTTTCAAGGTCCACTTTGACTAATTTGTGTGTGCGCGCACAAACCGCCTTTCTAGATTACTTTATTTGTATTATTTCTGTGTCGCTGTACAAAATAATTTCAGCTTTATTTACCTGTCTTTGGGGTGTGGCGAGAGACCTGCATTTTCTGAACATGCAACATGCGCGACTTTAGCGTAAAATAAATACTGGAAGTGCCACATTTTTATGGGAATCAAATTGGAATTAACTCTTTGAACTTGAAACCTGCACGTGCGGCTCCTAAGGGAATATCAAAGACCAGAAGCAAATAGTGAATGTCATTTCAGTTTGATTGAATGTATTTTTTATTAAACTAATACAACGAATTTGCAAAGGGTTTGTAGCCAATATTTCAAGCATAATTTTCCCTATTTGCCTACGCTTTTGAGGCACTTTTTGTACACTGAAACCCGAGAAAAACATTGAAAACTAATAGATGGCATCGTTTCAAAAAGTTTGCAGTGTGGGCTGCCCGGCAATTGATAGTTTTACCATAAGCTATCGCTGACTCGCTTCCAAAACTATTGCATGAGCCCCAAAAAAAAAAAAAAGATAGAACAAAGGCCAAGCGTCAAGCCTCTGGCACTGCCCATGCGCCTGCCCCTGCCTCTGCCCCTGCAGAAAGCCAAACAAATGCAATCAGCGGAAACGTTTCCTGCAGATCTCTCGTGGACAGCGGGGGCAGTGGATACAGTGGAGGGCGGGCAAGATGCAGTGGGGCGGGGCTGGGGTAGGTTAGGAGGGTGCCAAAGTTTGTGGCATAAACTTTTAATGAGTTCTTTTTATTTGCGATTTGCATGGCCACGCCCACCATTTGTCACACAAATGAAATCTGCTGGAGCAAAATTGCATTAAGTTGCCTCCGCTGCTGCTCTCGTTCCAAAAAGAAGCCCGCCCCCCCATCTCCGATGACATTGCCTACTTTGGAGCCAAACTTTCGGTCAAAGAGTCTCCAAGCCTTGCCTTGCCTTGCCCCGCCCCCATCTCAGCCACATTCCCAGCTCAATGATGGGAGAAAAACAAAAATAACGAAATAAAATAAATAAATATGCCTGAGCGCAAAACTTTTAAATTGAAAATGCGCTTTGAATATTTCAGCATTTTGCGTCTTCGCATTTCCCGATCCTGCTGCCTGCCTGCCGCTTGCTTTGTCTCCTGGCTTCTGCCCCCTGCCTCCCCGTTGCCATCTTGTGCGCCATTGCACTTGCTGCTAACTGTACTTGTGCTCATCTTTGTCTCCATCTGCGCTTCCCTCCGCTGCTCCTCCGCTGCCCCTCCTTACCCAGTGTCAACGTCTGCGAAAGGCGAAAATAATTTGAAATTTTAATTAAAAGTATTTGGGCAAAAGTTGCAGCACTGCCAGCCCAGCGGCTCTGCATTTCTATCACCAGACAAATACGACAAAATCAAAAACACAGAAAAAGATTCAACGCAATCGGAAGCGAAATTGGCAAGCCAGAAAGAGACAGCAAACGGTGCGTCAAGGAGGGAGCGAGACGCGAGAAACTATTTCCGGGCCTGCTTTCAGCCCCTTCACTCGATGGCATTTCAGCTTAAATTTTAATATTGCCGCCTGAGGCACAAATTGTGCACTTGAACATGCTGCGTGGATCTGTGGATGGGATGGGGGAGGGGGATGTGGTTCTGGAGGATGTTTCAATTGTTGCCAATGCGACAAGTGTCCCCCCCCCCCCTACTCATTTCCAATTTGGCCGTTTATGCGCTCTGTCAGATTACGAAGTTTCTTCATGAAAAAGTTTATTTTTTACTACCTACTCTATGAGTATCGGGCATAACTAGTTATGGGTTCCCTTCCGAACAGTTCGAATACCCAATTCGTGAACTCTCCCTTCGCATAAGGTTGAGCGCTTTCTTTTTGTGACCGCCTCCTTCTGTGGGTGGAGTCTTTCGGTGTTTTTTTCGCAAGCTGTAATTAAAGCTTAGGAGCTACAGCCAAAGACATGGGATCTAATAGGTGTCCAGAAGAGTAGAAAACGGGAAGGGGCTGC
Source organism: Drosophila obscura (assembly GCF_018151105.1). Lineage (NCBI taxonomy): Eukaryota > Metazoa > Arthropoda > Insecta > Diptera > Drosophilidae > Drosophila > Drosophila obscura. Next base: position 5,379,081 of record NW_024542774.1, on the reverse strand, counting down.
TTGCCGGGCTGCTGCCGGCGCTCGTCGTATGGAGTGCAACGGGGAAACAAAGAAACTTTATTAATAAAAGTTTTTCCTTTGGTATTTCGCCCAAGTGTTATTAAAAACTTTCATACACACGCAACGCTGCCAGCTCGACACTTACACACACACACATACCCGTGCAGACGTGCAACACACACAGATACTCGAAGACCCACACATGCAGACGCCCAACATATGTCGACGTATGTTGAAAACATTCGAGCGTTAAATTGTGAGGCCCTTTTTATGCATGTGACAATATTTGTTACTTTTATTTATGTTTTAATACCCTAGCTGAAGGTATTATGAATTCAATGAGGTGTTTGAGACGCAGCTCTGATACCCATTTATCCTTTGTTCAAAAGATGCATGAAACAGAAATACCCGGTCGAGCAATAACAACACTTTTTTTCTTCTTTTTTATAATAAAATCCAACCACAAGATACTCATATAAGTTTAAATATATATTCTGCAAGGGTAGCTAAGGCAGCGGCATACAGATTTGTATTCGCTTATTGCTGCCGTTGCTGCTGCTGCTTTGGATTTTGCTTTTATTAATTTCGTTGTCATGGCACACAGTCTTCAAAGTTGTGATGGTGGGTGTCGAATCAGGACCTAATTTGTCGTTGTTTTGAACGCTTCTCACACGTCAATTTGTCAACGCCTAAGAGACAAATTTCCAACGCTCTGCCAGTTTTTAGGTGAACAATTTGCCATTTGAACTTTCCAATGAGTTTTTAATTTATTAAATTGAAAATATAGTAGGAGTGTGCATTCAATATTAAATATTACTTTGCTGCCTTTGTGGTCCTGTCCGCCCAAAAGCAAAGATCACTTTGTGGTCTAAAGCCCAAATCCCCCTCAGCAGCAAGCTCTAAGCCTTGTCTCGCACCAGTCTGGCTGTATCGCTTTTTGCAGTTCTGGTTGTATTTTGAGCTCTCAAACTATTTGCACATTGAGTGCAGTGCTTATTAGCATCGGAAAGAGAATATCTAATGAAGTGCGTCCCGTCCATTAACTGGAGAACGCACTGGGCGCCTTCCCTCTGGGGTTAGTTCCATTAGAGAGGAGGCTGGCTCTGCCAATTTCCATCTCTCTCTGTCTCTCTCTCTCTCTCTCGGTGGCTTTTTAGTTTCACTTGTTTTTTTACGGCACTCACTTAGCTGGACAAACTAAACAACTAATTAAAGTAAACCAAAGGCATTTACACAGAAAATACGTTGACCAGTTGGGCGGAAGCAATAGCTAAGCGCACACACATTCCCATGCAGACATTCAGATACGGATACGGCTACGGATACGGTTACGTACAAAGTGCAGATGCAGATACGGACACATTGGCAGATCCCTGCCTCTGCACCATGAATATGCAAATATGAGGCTGTCATTCAACTCATTTCCATTCTCGTTGTACACTCCTGGCCTTTACTTCAATTGGATGCGTTGTTCATTAATTTGCTGGCTGTCGTAGATGAAGGGGGAATGGTAACGGTGATGATGAGACCTGAAGCCAGAATGCTTGGGCGATGGAAATGCTATCACAGCTGCTGGCCCGACATCGATATGGCAAACGCTTGACTTTGTTGGCTCTTAATTGATTGCAGCCATTTAGGCAGAGCAGAGCTCTCTCCTACCATTCACATTCGTGTGAATCTTTGCACTTGGCTTTGAATTAATTAGTGAGAAGAAACACTCACCCATCCACAGCAGCTGCTGACGAGAGGCACAGAAATGCCTTCGAGAGTCGAATATCACATGGCTTGACATAAAATAAACAGAGAATTATTTAATTTAATTCTTTTTAATTTTGTACATTCGAAATTGTATAGACTTTTCCCTTATCTGACGATAACAAATCTATTGGCTATAGCAGATAATTATAATTAATGCATTTTAATTGATCAAGTAAGGGAATTCCCTTTAAATAATCAGCAAGAGATGCCAGAGAGTCTGCAATTCATTGCGGCAGAAGCTTTAAAACATAAGTGCAGTGGTGGGGCGGTCTCCGACTGCTACACCAATTAAATGGTTATATTTTATTAAAAGAGACACATTGCCTTTGCGTTTGCCATTTGCCGTTTCCCAATTTCCATTGCCATGGCAAATAGATGCTGCGATTTTCGCTCATTTTGCGGTGCAACTGAGCGTATACGCAACGCGGGCTAGACCGGTGGCAGAAGCCACACCTTGGGCTTGGGCAGGTGTCTCGAACGCTGCCGGCGGTTGCCATAACGTTGCAGCTGACGTGGCAGTGGCCTCACACCCATGTCCAAGCCCAAACCCAATCCCGACACCGACACCGAGACGGAGACGGAGACCGAGTCCTGGCGACGCCTTCACTCCAAACAGCCGCAGGACGGTGCAGACAACGCTGCTATTTATTCCGGATTTGTCTACCTTGCCCCTTTTTTATTTATGTTTGGCAGACGCCAATTTTCATGGCGGTCTCTCCGACCCCAAAGCGGACATGCAGTTTGGCAGTGTCTGCCTCCACTGCACTGTGGGTCAAAAGGCGAACATTTTGGCATTTATTTTAAAATTTATTATGGCAAATAAACCTTGTTTATTGAATAGAGTGATGGGCCCTTAATATGTGCCTAGATTTATTCCTGAAGGGTGTAGCTACACGAGTTTAATTTAACTGCTGAAAGAGATCACATATCATCTGTTTGATTCTTTTTTAATAACATCCATTTATGTATATAATTAGACATAAATATTATTATTATCAAGCAATCATTTGCAATCGGACTAAAAATTAAAATTAAAATAATTAATACAGAAACAATTACATTTGTGCTACAATTTTCGACCTTTTACCCATAGTGCATTGGTCCTGCTGGTCGCGTCTTCTGTTGGTTGAGTCAGATCTGGTGGAGAGTCAGATCCCACATCCCTGCGATTTCTGCTGCGGCCATGCGGAAAATAAAAGAAAGCCAAGCACAGGCCGAAGCCCAATCCCAATCCCCAATCCCTAACCCTAACCCTTAACTGTCGTCGTTGCCGTGTGCGGGCTCACCTTTGATTGTCTTAGAGCCGCTTGGCAATGCTGGTCAGACCTCTGGTTGCCCAGTAATGAAATCTGCCCCAAAGCAGGTACGGTACAAAGGTTGGGGAGGGATGATGGGATGGATTGTCGGGCAGCTCTTTGTTTGCTATCTGTACAAAACATTTTTGCTGTAAATATTTTAACTGGAAAATGCTACTGCTACTGCTTCTGCTTATCCTGGCTTTGGCTTTGTTCTGGCTTCTTCTTGTGGGCACAATGGAAGCGTTTCGAAATTGTTGCCACTCAAAGTGCAGGCTGCCACTGCTCCGACTTCTCTTTCTGTCTGTCATTTGGCTAAACGCTTTAAGGAAACTATTTGCTGGCCAAGACTTTTGATTAAAAAACTTTGGCCAGTCAACAGCAAACAAATTCAATAAGCGCCGCTCCGAAAATCAATACAGAAAATCGCCCACAGATGCCAGACTTACTAATCTAAGCCACAAAACACAGCCGCAGAATGCTGCGGCAATGGAGATGCGACTCCGATGGAGTCCGTGTCGGTGTTGGAGTCGGGGATTGTCAGTGGGGGGGAGGCACATAAATTCAAGATGTGGCCATAAGATTTATGACGATTGCGAACGTGAACGTGGAATTTTTGGCGTCTCTGCATAGACAGTGAGAGAGAGAGAGAGAGAAGCGAAAGAAAGCAAAGCGGCATGGCGTGGCGCGCTGGCAACATTTGCGAGCCTCTGGCCTTTGAGCTTTGCTGTGGCTGTGGCTTGGGGTAGCGACAGGGGCCTCAAGATGGCCGGCAATTTACAGTAGGCATATAAAATACACATAAAAATTGAAACTGCTCTTCGGGCCACTCCAAGTCAGCAGACATGGCTGTCCGGCCGGCCGAGGGGGCGTATACTTTACGCATTTTAAGTTTCAATTTCACAGTCGAATTTATGGCCAAGGATGTGAATGTGGCTGTGGCTGATGCGGATGCTGCTGCTGCTGCTTCTGCTGCTGCGGATGCGCCATGGCTATTTTATGGCCACTTCCGCTGACCAAAAGTCTAAGTGATTTCTGACATAAAAGCATTACCTCCAGTCAGATAGAAATTCGCAGAAAAAGAGTGGCAGGAGAATGAATAAATCTTGGGCAATCCTTGGGCTAATGAAGACCCCCAATGATGAAGCTCGGGACGGAGTGCAAATGCTTAAATCAAATTTTTCACTCGCTTATTTATCGGATGCTTAATGAAATCCGGGAAAATATTTTTCCAGGCCATTTCCATGGCCAGCAATCAATTGTCAACGTCATCGCTCGTCGTCTCTCGCTGGCCGAGCCGTGCCGCGTCGAGACGAAGGACCTCCATAATCCTGCTTATTATGCAAAGTAAATGCCACCGACTCCATGGCCCCTTTGCCTGCCGTTGATAATCTTTGGCGATATTTCATTGTCGTCGTCGCCGAGCCTTGTAAATGCGTTAACAGCCCCACAATTCGTCTCCGTCTTCGTCTGCTTGTGCGTCCTTCGCCGACTCCATACCCAACTCCGATTGTGAAATACTTCCGCTTCCGGTTGCCGCTTATGCACTTCCTCTGCTCATTTGTCGCCAGTTTGTATCTCGTATCTCGCGGCCGTATCCTTGGACTTGGACGCAGATTTTACGCTGTTGCCTACATATTTTCATCACATGCAAATTTCCATTTCCATTTCGCAATTGTCCCCGCAGCAGCGTAATTTTACCAATTTCCATAAACTGTTTCAGTTTCAGTTACGACTCCAGCTCAGATTTCTGTGTTATCCCATTTCCTCGCGCTCATATCATGTGTTGATGTGTTTTCACTCACGCTTTGATGGTCGGCCAGTGTCCGGGCGGAAGGGACGAGCACAATTTACATTTGCTGGGCAGACTGCGGCAGGGCAGGACTTTCCCCTTTTCTGCCTCATTTCCATACTAAATGGTTTTTCTCGAAATTGATGAAGTATCAAATTATACGGGGCGGCAGGGGCCGCAGCAGCAGCAGCATTTCGGACACGTTTCATTCTATTTGGGTCTCAGCTGTGCGCCATTATTTAGCTCTGGGAGTGATATGATATTCCCTGGAATATTCCTATTACAGCAATTGCTTTACGCCGCCATAACAAATTCATTTTCGTTTTGCATTTGTGGGCCTGCCTTTGGCTTTCTCTGATATGTGTTTCCTGCAAATCAATTGATAAATTAAAAAATGCTGTTAGCATAATTTTATAGATAGAATCTTGTGCTCAATTTACTACAGGATTCACATCTTATTTGAGTCCCATGTATTTATATTTAAACTAATCGAAAATATCCTCAAAATGAAAGTTTAATATGATTTTTTCTATCCCATTTTCGTATTAAGAAAGAAAGCACAAAACTGATGACACAGCCCTTGATGAGATCCACCGTTAAAAATGTGATTGCATATTGAGCAGCTTCCTCTCTTCGTCTCTGTACCAATCTGCTTCTCAGGAGTCTTCAGGTTTAGTCATTTTTGGCCCGGCATGGGAATGACTTCATTTAGAGCTCCTCCGACCGACCGACCGACCACCTTGCCATGCAAATTCGCAACTGATTTTGCGTCCAAAATCACATTGTCATGGGAGGGAGGGAAGGAAAGGAAAAAGCGGCGACGTATGGAAAATGCAAAAGCGATTTAAAAACTCTAAAATTAAGCCATCATAAGGTTTAACAGCCGGCCATTGCCATCAAGCTGGAGTACAAGGTGGTAGAACCCACAGCGATGCTTCACACAACAACAAAAAAAAAGAGAAAAAAAAAAGGAACGAAGGAAAGGCAGAGGAAAGGCAAGGAAAGGCAGAAATGAAAGGAGTCGAAACGAAATAAGTGCAGTGCAATGTCATTAAAGTAGACAAGCAGACAATGAGGAGGAGCATCAGGGACCAGGACGTTGGGAACGTCGTTGGGCTATGACCAACATAAAATCACAACACCGAGCAGATAGGAGAGACATTCGAATGTGTGGATTGGCGTTCTCGTCCTGGGCGCTTATCGGACCACGTTGTGTGCCCTCACAGTGTGACTACTCCCTCTTTATCCTCTCTCTCTCTCTCTCTCTCTCTCTCTGTGTGTGTGTGTGTGTATGCCCCTTTTGCGTTACGTATACGTGGAGCTGTAATCTGTGCTTATAAAATGGCAAATGGCAGGGCTGCAGAGGGTTTTTAATTGTCTCTGCCGGATGGCCAGCCTTGAATGCTTCAGGCTGGAGAGCTCTTCCCCCTCACACACGGAATGGCCAACGACTTTGTGGAACTGTTGGCAGGGACAGGGGAAAACATTTGGGAGACAAAATACTCGTAGGGTTTGTAGCCTTTGGTTTTTTAATTAAAGCCCTCTCGTAATATTATGTTAATGTGTGTGGCGGCTCCCGGACACTGGCACTGACTACGCATCTGCCAGAGAGCCCTCGTCAACTCTTTGGCCAAACCAATTGCTGGACGAGATTGAAGTGCCAGCTAGAAAGTTATAAAAAGTAATTGGCTGGCAGTCATTCCACCAGGTTTGGCCATTCCTGCTCGTCCGAATGCAAATTGAGTGCGCTATCAGCAACTGTCGCTGTCCCTGTCACTGTCCCTGTCGCTGTCCTGTCCTCCTGCCTCTGACCTGGCCCGTTCCCCCCACCACAACTAGCACAACAGCGGGAGTAACAGTATTAACGTGGCTCACCTGTTTTGGCCCTACCAGGCTACACAGTGTGCCCTTTTTCGGTCGCTATCTCTACCTTTCGCCCTCTGTCCCTGTTTCTCTGTGATGTCGGCAGATTTAGCGCACGTAGCACAATTTAATAATGCCGCCAATTGTCATATTTGTGCAACGTAAATGGCTCGCCATGCAACGGATCTGGCCGCAGTTCGTGTAGATCTGCCACAAATTGCTGCAATTACATTTTGGGCAGCACATGCAGCTACAGCGGGACTTCACAATTAAAAGTTACGTGCAGCGGCATTGGTAGTGCCGTCCAGGAGGTCTATAAAGATGTAGTTTGCCGATAACTAGCTGACGAGTCTGGCAGTCCTGGGCGCTCAAAAAACACCAAAGGATGTGACGTTTCGTGTTCCGTTCTGATGATGGGCAGATGGGCAGAGAGCCGAAATTGTAACAAATTATCGAAACTTTCACCATACAAAATAGTGAAAATTCAATACCCTTCGGTAAATGCTCAAGATAAATACATACATATATATTTACATATTTACATATGAATGTACATATGTACATATTTACAAATGAATGCATGTTCATAGTTACTACTTTTTTTATTGTCATAGCAGTTATATTTACAGCTGGTGAATTGTTATTGTAATTTGTTTTCCCTTTTTGCAGTCGGTCAGAGAGGCAGCGAGCTAACAGCGAAAGATCACACAAAAGTGTTGATGATCGGTCGCTGTTAGCACTGTTAACAGAGGAAGATAAAATTCTCTGCAGCTGGTACAGGGGCATGTTAAGTAAGCAGCGAGCTAACAGCCCACACACTTTCGTTCTCGTTATTTGGAAAATTATTGAAAATATTAATTTTATTGAGCTTTTTGCTGGGTTTTCTGATTTTGATATGTTACTTTATTCCGTCTTTAATTTATTCTGGTAATAATATAGTAAGTTATCATAAGATCTAAGTTTATTATCGATCCTATGCGATACGTAATTTCGATACGTTGCATTTGAGACATCCTGTAATGCATCGCACAGCCTCCGCCCGTTCGAACGAACCACTCCTTGGACAGTCAGTCAGCTAGTCAGCCGCTCAGTCATCCATTACTCGACGATTCAATGCGTTTTTATTGGAAATTTTTATTCACGTCGCGACGTTCCCCCAGCGCGCACGCCCGCTATTCAGCCATCCAGCCATCCAGCCAGGCTGTCTGTCATATCAATTGTCAATTTTAATTGCTGGCAGTTGTCATAACTCGGTTGTTAATTTTACAACTGTTTGGATCTGTCCGTGGAGCCGTTTGATAGCGCCCACGACACATTTTGTGTTGCTTTTTGTGTTTTTTTCTTCTTCTTTTCCTTTTTTTTATATTTATGGTTATATAACAGAAAAGTTGGCATGGATGGGGCTGAAGCTGGTGCTGGTGCCCGGGCTGTGGCTGTGGCTGTGCCTGTGGTAACCATATTCGATGACGGGACTAGCTCCTAGCTGCTTAATATGCAACTTGCAGCCATATTGAATCATCTGAGAGGCCGGCCGCCCGGGGTTTCTGTCATTAATGAGTTTGCAGCTCGAGCTGCGGCTGTGGCTGCGGCTAGAGATGGGAATCCAGATGAAGTCGAGGCCTGGTTCATGCTGATAAGGCTGAGTCACAGTCACGTAGATATGATTTGAAAGAAATCATACATTAAATCGTTTGACTGGACGGCACGTTTAATTGCGGCCGATAAGGTGTTCCATGGAAATCCTCTTCGGCACTGCGACTGCGACTGGCGACTGGTGACTGTGACTGAGGCCAGAAGCCAGAAGCAAGAGCAAGAGCATGGCCCCTCCTAAAGCCGCAATTAGTCAAACGAATTTGTAGCGCCCGGGCTGAGGAATTAATCAGAAGTGGGACGGGACCGGGTACCCCATAGTCCCATCGCATTCGTCGACACACTTAAAATGCAAAATGCGTGCGCTAAATTACGGCGAATTCTGAGCCACAAAAGCCTAGACATTTTTCAGCATGTAAAGAGGGCCGCCGCTCTCCTTTGCGGCCTCCAGTTCGCCAGTTCGCCAGCTCACCAGTTTTCCAGTGCTTCGGACAAAAGTCGCTGTGTGTCGTTGTCCAAGTAAAAGTTCCAGAGCTGATGATGACGACTCGTTTTGGCATCGTGCTCGTTGGCGCGTCTACATTTGAATACTAATTGCATTTTGCTGCTGCTTTATAGCCCCGCCAATCTCCAGCGGCTCTCATCCCGCTGTTGGGGCTGTTGGAGCTTGCGGTAAAAATGATAAACAACAAAGCGCGTCATTTTGACATTTGTCTGTTTTATGCGCCCACGTCTGGCCACCACGTTGTGCCGCATTGCCACAGACCGAAGACGGTACAGACAGCCCCAGCGACGCGACGGAGTCACAGCTAGAGATACTCCCACGATTCAGCCTCATCCTCAAGCTGCAGCTCTTGCTGCTCCTCGGTAATCGCAAATGGATATGCGGCTTAGATAATGATCGGCCAAGCAGAGAGAGCCTCTTCTCGTCTCGTCTCGCCTCGCCTCGCCTCGGATCTTGTCGGTTGGCTTCTTTTGAACCTAAATGGGGTCTGTTGCCCGTCTGCGGTTGCCAAAATGTTGCTGCTTTGTGCCTTTTTGAGTCTCGGTTTTTTTCCTTTTTCCTTTTGCCTTTTGCCTTTTCCACTCTGCCCAAGTGGCAGCTTTTTTCCTTTGCCTAATCCTCAAAGCTATGGCCACGAGCATGAGCTGACTGGCACAACCATTTGCTCATAATTTAAATCGGTAATTATCATCTGTGCAACCGGACACACTTTCCCATCTCTTGAACTCCGTTTTGTTGCCTCATAATGTTGGCTAATTGATGTGCCACGAGCAGCACTGGATTTTATATTGTTTGCCATAGAGTAAGTGAGGAAAGGACTAAGTTTAACGGTCCTTCAAGCAGTGTATATGGCTGCTGCGGTGTCGCAGTTTTCCTGTATTTAATGCCCAAACGATTTATTTGTATGCGCGCGTATCTACAAATCGTTTTGGATGTGATGCGAAGGAGGATCCGGAGCAGAGGGGGCGCCCAATGAATAATTAACAGGGCACACAACATTGAAGCGCGGCACTTGTAATTCATTAAACAACAGCGAACATCTACAGGAGGCGGCATCGTCGAGCTGCAAAAATGTCTGGTAATTATCACTAAGACGCGCCGCCGCTGATTAAGTATGCGACGCCGGCAGCGGCAGTCGTCGGGTCTGTTGGCTTCAGTTGGTTTCGTGGAGGGGGGATATTGCAGGGGAAGACAACTCCTCGAATTCTGACAGTTTTCGTACGTCTGACATGACAAGCTGCCAAGCGCTGAAGACGCTAAAAACTCGCCCCACTCCGAGTTCGAGTCCGAGTCCCGTGTCAGAGTCCAGAGTCCGAATCTGATTGAGTGAGCCGCCGGCTCCACTGCAACAGCAACTGCAACTGCAACAGCAGCTTCAGGCTGAGTGGCGATGGAACATCGAAGGATGAGAGCCGCTGCATGTAGCCAAGTGCCGAATGGACTGGACTGGACTGGACTGACTGGACGACTGGTCGACTGGTTGACTGGTTGACTGGCGACTCTGGTCTGCTGACATTTGACTGGGAATCAGCGGACAGGGCCTGGTTGCAGTGCCTGCACCGAGTGTTGCATATAAATGAGGCGTGCCCAATGTTGACAATGAATATTAACCTTGAGTGGTGCCTTTTGTCAGCCGGTTTACGCGCTCTTGTCAAGGTCAGGCCAGCAGCTCCAGGGAGATGGGTAGATGGTGCGATGAGATGGTCCGCGATAATTGTTATGGACATCAGCGGAAAGTGACCTAATGGATGCGCCCTTTCATCGGCTTTGAGTGTGTCGTTCAGTGACATTCCCATCCCAATGAATTGGTGTCTTAAATCCAATGTTTATGGGGTTATTCAACCCTAAATTCTATATATATTTGCCCAATTATTTGGGGTCCAGTATCCAGGATATCACTGGCTTGAAATATCTAGAAGTATGTATCCCATACATGGACTGTCTGCACGTGTTATCGATGGGCTCACATGCAAAGTTCCCATTTAGCTGCCCGTTACCTTTGGCCAAAAGTGGAATTGGAGGCTGGTTTCTTTTCTTTTTTTTTTTGCTGCACCAACCACGACATTAAAAACAAAAACAAAAACCAAAAAACGCCAGTCAGTCGCAGAGGAGATCGCATTAACAGTCGCCAGTTAGCAGTGCCGTGGAGTACCGAATTCGGGCTGCTAACCCAGTTTTAATAATCACGAAATGGAAGTTATTTTACGGTAATTACCTTTTGCATTTTGCTAGATTTTTCAATTTTTTTTTTTCTCTTCTGTTTGTTGTTGTTTTTATTTTTATTTTTGTTTTGTTTTGTTTTTGGTTGAACAGCAAACACGAAAGGCTTTGAGGTGTCTCTGCCTGTGCCTCTGGTTCTGCCGCTGACTTTGTCTATAACGAGGCACTTGCAATGGGGCTGGGGAATTGGGACTGTGACTGTGACTGGGGACTGGGCTTGGGAGCAGCGGCACTTAACTCTGACTGACATATCAAATTCCACAAATCTTTTAATTCAAATGAAATTTATTAATTTTTGAGCGCAGTTAAACGGTATTTGTGTAGAGATTTTGCACTGAGAGAAATGCCTAGGTTTAGGTCTGGGCTTTTTGCGACTTGCGGCCAAAGTTTTCGCCATCCTCCAGTGTCTCCGGCAGTGGCGTGCCCCGCGTCTCCGGCAACACGATCGTCCCCAGCATGGCCAGCACGGAGGCGACGCCAAAGATGAGGGGCGTTATCCAAGACCCATAGACATCCAACTCATTGATCATGGGGGCCAAAAGGCCGCCGATGCGGCCCACCATCGAGCAGAGGCCCATGCCGTTCGATCGCACCACGGTCGGGAAGAGCTCGGCCCCGTACAGGTAAACGTTCGGAAAGGTAATGGAGGCCCCGAAGAGACCCACCGTGGCGCAGGACACCTGCACTATCTCGCTGGACTTGTACAGGAAGACGAGCAGCAGCAGCCCGATGGCACTCAGTCCATTGGACAGCATCATTGTCAACTTGCGGCCCAGGTACTTGGTCAGCACCACGCAGAGCAGCGTGCCGGGTATGCCCAGGAGGGCGGCGATCAGCACATTGAGGAAGATGTCGCCGCCCAGCTTGGCTATGTACTGGGCCGTGCCGTAGTACACCATGCACACCACCAGCCAATCGTTGGCCATGGCAATCGTCTTCAGCCGCATGTAGGGCGTTCGGAACAGGTCCGTTACGTTGCCCTTCTTGGCCGGCTGCCTGCTGGCGAGTACCGCGTAGGCGGCCTCCATTTCCGCCTTAATGGTATCGGTGGGCGCTCGATTGTGCCTGGCAATCCGCTCCAGAATCTTGACGCTCTTGTCCACACGGCCCGTGGTGAAGAGCCAGCGCGGCGACTCGGGCACCAGCCATATGTAGATCACAAATACCACCGAGAATATCGTCACGCTGAACTGGAACCAGCGCCATTCCCGTATGTAGTAGGCGAACAGCGATAGCGAGGCGTGCCCGATGTTGAAGGGGATCTGATAGAGGATGCCGATCAGCTCCCGCTTCTTGGGGCCGATGATCTCCATGAGCAGCACAAAGCTAAAGCGGATAATCGATGAGGATGAGGATGAATGGTTAAGCAAGTGATGGAAGAACCCACCTGACGGTCATGGTGCCGCCGGTGGCCACGGCAACCAGAAACCGGAACAAGCAGTAGAACCAATACCACTTCGAAAGGCAGACAATCAGTCCCGTGATCAGCTGCATGAAACAGCAGAGAAGAAACGCCGGCCGCCTGCCCCAACTGTGAACGGGAGATTACATTATATTCCATACTGCATACCAATTCCGATTCTGATTCCGATTCCCGGATGTTTAATATGCTCACCGATCCGCTATCATGCCGAAAGACATGCCCCCGATCATGATGCCGAGCATCACGATGGACTGGGAGAGGCTGGCCAGCGACTTGTCCTTACAGATGAGATTCCACTCGGTGATGATTGTCGTCTTGAAGAGGCTGGTGTCGAACTCCGTCTGGTTGCAGTCCTTGCTGCACGGATCCGTCACATTCTCGGTGAGGCACTTCAGGGGCGTGGGGGCGGCCAGGAATATGTGGGCGAGAGTGTGCCATCCAGTGCCGAATTTGCAGAGCACGACAATCAGGAAAAAGAACAGCTGATAGCGGCGAAAGTCGCCGATTTGCGAGATGATCGGATCCTTGGTCTTCTCCACCGGACGGGGCTCATATTTTGGCTTTGGCTTTGGCTGCGGCTGAGGTGTCGTCTCCTTGGGCTTGTCCTTGGTTTTGTCCGCCATCGTGGCGGGGAAAGTGTCTCTGGTGTCTTGCTGAATAAACAAAAAATAAATACTCGTTTTATTGTGACAGTTTCTGTCAGTGTAGAACAACTAAACCGAACCGAAACTGCAGTGTGCTCTTTTCTGACAGTGTAGGCCAACCTACGTTGTCGACTCAATCGAATCGATTGCCGGGTGGGTGGGAATGGGGATGGGGAACTGGTGTTGTCGGTGGGAGACTTTCTCAAATATTTACTGGCTCTAGCACAAATTGGTCATATCGAGCGGTGCTGGACGTGAACGTGAACGTGGACGTGGTTGTGTCGTGGCCGGGCTCACCGTAGACTGGCGTGAAAATGTGGAGCCACCAGTAAATGGCGATTTCATATTGCGGTACCAAAGAACCGAACCGGTTTTGGGAGAGCGCGAGGCTTGCAGCCCACTCGACCGCCGCATGGACAGAGCTACAGAGCTGCAGAGCATTAGAGAAGCAGATCACTGGGGCACCACAGAGCAGCAGCAGCACCAGAATCAGCAGCATCCAACGTGACAAGTGGAAGGAAGCCACAGCGGAACAGAGGAGCATTAGCATCTGCAGCAAAGTGTCTGCCAACTGGCATTTAGGAATAGGAGTAATCTCTGCCTCGTCTCCAGCTTCAGCTTCAGCGGCAGCTTCAGCAGCATCAGCCAGCAGCTTCAGTACCAACTTTAGCTCCATTGCCAATTGTCAGCGAAAAGGCCAAGAGGCTGGGGCCAAACTTTTACTCTTTAAGTAGGTAAATGAAGTCTGTTGCTTCATTAATTGGGGGAAGGTGCGCCCCGGGACCAGGCCAGACCCAGACCAGGCCAGGCCAGATACTCGGATCTAGCTGGCAGATTAAGCCATTGTCTGCTGGCAGATAGCGGGCCCAAAAACCCTGAGTCCCAGTTAACCATTAAGATGGCTTAATTAAGGAAACACTGCCACAGCACAACTGCCAGTGAAAGTTGCCCAGAGAGACCAGCGGAGAGAGACAAAGAAGCACGGAGAGAGAGAGAGAGCAAGAGAGAGAGAGAAAGAGAGTTGGAGACTGAGATTTGTCGCCATACACATAACAAGTTCCCACGGCCAACGGCAACCTGTCTGGCGGAGTCTGTCTCTTTGCGCAATCATCAGCCGGCTGGCTGGCTGGCTGGTGGCTGGCAAAATGTCACAACAATTGCAAATAAATTATATATGCAAATTGGCTGGCCAATCAATGGCCTCAAACACACGCTCTCTGCATTATAATGCGATCGCAGCATGATCGATCTGGCCTGGCCATACAGTGCCACAGCCAAAAATCATGATCAGCAAAAAGGGGTTGCCGAGATGGCAAAGATTTGCAGTGGGATGCATTGCATGAGCATTCCTTTGGCTTTATATATAACCACTCACCTCTCTCTCTCTCTCTCTCTGGCGTCTGTCTTTCTTTCCACTGCTATGCCGATGAAATTATTGTGTAGATGCTCCACAATTCTTTAGGGGCTTGTCCGGCTATTACACAATAATTTTGTATACTACTGAACTACGGTGTTGACAGCCTCAGTGCCTCACAATCAATGATGGGGGGAGCAACTGACGGGTCCAAGTCTGCTATTAGACACTCGTAACATGTACTTTAGTCTTCCCTGATAAGGCGGCAGCCGCTGCTTCGACAAGCAAACTGATAATCACTGACTTATTCCACAGCAGCTCTGAGGCAAGATGCCACCACATCTCGCACATATGTAGATAGATAGATAGATAGATAGTTAGATGGGCTTGAATCTGTGAAATGTTTCCACACGGCAAATCGTTGTTATCTTATCTGATAGATACATCTCTCATGGGATCTCTCATATAATATTTAGCAGCTTCTGTCACGATCATTTAAGTAAACAATGAACACAAATAGAAATCGATTTTCAAGAGCAGCGAACAGCGAGAGCACGCCACAGAAATTAGAAGCGGATAAAACCGCAGTCGCATCATTTGAACACGTGTTTGGCAAATACAATACCGCAAGTAAACATTCAACTCTGTTTATATGAAAAACAAGTCAGATGGATATAAAAACAAAGTGGAGCGGCGATGTGAATGATTTGACAAGAGCGTGGGGACCCAGAGGGGCCAGAACTAAGCGCTATCTGCTTGGCATTGACGCTTTACACCTTTTGTGAGTGGGAGATGCCATCATTAGGCCTAGCCGCAGACTAAAGACTAGCTCTAATGCATCAGCAGCACTCTCTGAACTAAAAATCAGCATCCATAGAGCAAAAGCTCCAATAAATCCCCATGGCTTTGGCGAAACAACCACGGAAGAGATTTTGATTGAGCTAAAACTGTGAAACAGAGCCAAATGCCATCAACGTGGCCTGAACTGATATGCAGTGCAACCACGAGTTGTAAATCCCAGTAAATTGGTGCATTTAATATTAGTATTCACATTTTGGTATGCACTCTGTCAAGTGGCAGTGCTAAGCCGATTTCAGTGCCCTGCTGAATGTGTCGAGTGGGGGGAGTATTTACGGTACTGGCATGCTCCAATTAGCACACAAAAGGATTACATGGAAATGCCAAAAATGTGCTGCTGCAAAGTCAAAAAATGTTTTCGGACAGCTTTTGCGGCTTTCTGCCGTAATTGCGGGCCAGCACATAGTCGAGTGGAATGGACTTGAACGTGGGTCCCCACTGGACAGCCTCTTTGGTGGGGGTTGGGGCTGGCATTGAAAATCCACTTGGGTGTGGGGCGCAAAACAAATCAAGCAACGAGCATTTAATTTCAACTGCTCTCTGGGGTCGCTCCTTCACATGCTGGCACTATGCTGTGCCCCATGCTGCACAATCACAATATTTTATAGGTTGGCCATAAAGAAATTCATAAAGCGAACAGCAGCAGCCACTTGGCCAATTCATACGAAAATTGCCAACTCAGCGCTCACATATATCACTTTTATGCGCGGCCACGCCCCTTTCGACTCGTAGTAAATTGACAAATGCAGCGAAGGCCAAGAGCGAGCGGCAGCAGCGTCTGTGAAATGTCTTTGCCACTATTTAAGGTCTGTTATGAGGCGGTGGCGATGGCGGTGGGGACCGACCTCGAGACTAGTCCGAGGAGGAGCACAAATGAAAAAGCGCACCAAAAACTATGAGCAACGCTTAGCGAAATAAAAATGCTTGTAATATGTAGTTAAAATCCAAGTAAGAACATCGTCAGCTGGCCAATAAACGACTAGCAGATATCCTCTCTGGGAATACGATTACTTACTCCGAGTTACTGCGAGAGTCCTGTCCGCACTGGCACTTCACACCGCCAAATGGCTGAGTTTCAACTGAGAAAAATCAATAGTCAGACCATGTTATATATGGCTATATGGGAATGTGCCTGGAACTACCCCTAGAGCCAAAGACAAACACCTTCAACTACCTGCTGGCTGCCCTATCGAGCATCTGTCGCTCTGCCAGCGGGAATTTGCACTATAATTACCTGATAGCTATCAGGTATACATATTTTGAACAGACTGGAAGTGCTGATATGCCACATCAGATGGTTGCCAGGGTGTGCGGCTAGAAACAAAGCGCCGCGTCAACGCTTTCGGTCCTGGCCCTGGGTTGCCTTGGCTTTTTGCCCCAGTACTCAGTGCCCAGTACGATGCTCTTGCCGCTGCCCTATTCCTCTCTAAATCCTCTTTGATTAAGTGCTCAGTCCTTTATGTGGAGATTTTTTTTAATCGGTTACCTCGTTCCACGAGTTGTGGCTTGGCCCAGGCAGGCAGGCAGGCGGCGGTGTCCGAAGGAGATGCATGTGACCATGCCCCATAGATTAATCGCTAATCTGTCCCTAGAGGGCGTACTGACATTTTTAAAAAAGTGCCCACAGATCAGCAGAGTCGAGTCGACTCGAGTCGAGTTCAGTTGAATAGGCGAAAAGAGCTGGGAAACAGAGACGGTAGAGACAGAGCTAAAGACGCTGCCTCATCCCGGAGTGGTGCAGCATGCTGCCATCTTGGCTCTTTAGTTTTTATTGTGGTACTTCTGTTTCCATTCCCATTCCCATCTCGGACTCGGACTCCGATTCGCACCTCTTTTTGTGGCGTTGCCCTTTTTGGCTTTATAAATAAATTAATAAATTTAAGCCAGCATTAATTATTGCGCCAGCGTTCGGCCAGCAGATTAATGTTTTAATTTCGCTAGTCAGAGTCAGAGTCTGCAGAGCACTGCCTAGTCCTGGCCTCGATTAATTTATGCGCGCCCTGTTTGCCTGCAATTTGTGCGCCATTTTTGAGTAATTTCTGCTGGCCGGGGGCGCAAAAGTTTCATTAACATGGAACCAGAGAACCGGGGGAACCAGGGGGAACCACTGGAATTCCGCTCCGGGCAACTGAAATTGTTAATTTTAAAATGTAATAAAATGCGATCATATGTTGTAGTTAGGCCTAGACGCTTTCAATTTGCACTCGGCCATGCCGGAGATCCTCCTAATGTGTGTCACATAAATCAGCGACTAGCAGAGCACAGTATCTCTGTGGTTGCTCCTCTCGATGGCCATAAGTCTGGTGAGAATTATGATGAGTCCACTGGCAACACTTTGCCGATTGATGATGCAGGAATACCTTGTCTTTCTCCCCCCGTATAAGTTGCCCACTTAAGTCATTTGTGTGAAAATCACCTCCACTTTACAGGCTTTTGACCACTCTCTGCCCCTCTCAATGGGTTCATTTAATCTCTGATAATCTGCTCTCAAATTTGTCGCTCAACTCCTTTGGTGCTTGGTGCCAATACGCAGGGCAGGGCCATGCAGCTGAACTTCCTGACTGGGTGTTTTTGTGCTGCGATTAGCGCCAGTCGAAGCCGCGACTTACGTGGCACTAATCCATTTGTTGGCCAATGGCCTGCAAGGCTGCTCTGTTAGCTGATTTATGTGTGACGGGCACGCAATGCGAGGCGTTCAATTTCCGCTGCCGACAGCCGCATCACTTCCCTCCCTTCCCGCCCACCGCAGGCTGTCAGTCAGTCCGTCAGTTTGTCCGGCTGTGGCGTGGCAGGGCAGCTGTCATAATATCCCGCTGCCAGGTTCTCAGGATAGGCAGCAGCAGCCGCAGTCGCAGCAGACCATAAGGTAAATAAAAACCCGTGCTGTGGTTCACGGCTTTTATGCATAATTAGCTTTCGGCTCGGAAAACTTTCGCTCGGTGCAAAGAATGTTGCAAAGTTTTAATTTATGCCGTTGGGACGGCGGCACACAGCACTCTGGCATCGGCTGTGCAGAGTAGTTTACCGTTCGGTTACAGTGTGCACTGCATATTGCATAAGCAAACATATTTTAATTTGTGGTTGTGTTTACATTCTGCTCCATGCCACGCCCCAAGTCACACAACAGCAACAGCAGCAGCAGCAACAATAATTGCAATAATAAGGAACAGGACCCAAAACAACATCGGTAACGGCAAGTCAAACACACATACACACACACACACACACACGTACACACAGACACATCTATTTACACCTGTAACGAGACTTTACACTGGACCACATGAAACTAGTTTGTTGCCTGTCGTAGATGAATATTCTCTCTATTATTATCCCAAAAGCAATCTGACTTTCTATCTGCGGCATTCTACACAGAGAGCTACAGCTGCTGAGAGCTCTTTCCCTTTTCCATAAACGTTTATAATTATCGATAAAGATTCCCTGTGGGAGAGTGCTGCCGCCACCTGGTGTGACGCATTCCAGCGTATTATCGGCCGTTCCATATCAGACACAAACATAAATGCAAACAATAATATTTGCTTAAAATTGGCTACAGCCTGGACACGAGGGTGGGGAGGTACTAACCGATACACACGGGGCGAAAGAAATAAGGGGCAACATGTGTTTTACATGAGCAAGGGGGCGAGGGGGCGAGGCCTATATTGCTGGGAGCGACATGTTTGCTGTTCAATCAGTCGTTCAGTTCATGGCTCCTCTTCTCAATGCAGGCCCAGAGTGTGGCCATGGCGTTGCGCCTTACTGGGCGATTGTTTACCTTTCCGGTTGTTTTTCCTACCATCGTTGCCCCTCCCAGCCTCCCAGCCACACAACCCTGCATTGCGTATACGCCGCGTTTGTTGCGGCTGCACATTTTGCACCTGACATTTTGTGCGCTGCGCAACTGCTGCCCCTGCTGCTGCCCCTGCTGCTGCTGCACTTTATTCAAATGAAGTCGAATTTCGTGAGCGTTCCCAGAATTGTGCTCTGTTTCTGTTGACGTGAGTGGCGGCCTCAGCACTGCCGCAATTGTTTGCTTTTGTGTCCCAAAAAAATGCACTAACATGGCCGCTTTGCGAACAAAGCATCCAGCCCCCTAAGTGCGAAGGCCCAACCGATGTCTGTCTGTTTGCGGGGGCTGATGCCATAGGGCCACAGGGCCATAAAATAGGCATTCCCGGGCTGCGGCTTCTTGCTGAATCTCTGCCACCAAAGGATTCACTTGGGCAAAATCCATTCAAGGCTGATAGTTATGAATCCGTAGACCCCTGCACAAGGCATAGATGTGGCAAATATCTGCCAGAACATGTGCCAGAACGGGCAACGCATTCTGAATTCGGTTTACGAGAATTTAATCCTGTCGCTGTTCAAAATGCATTTTAATTACGCACACACACAATGCCGAGTGCACTTTAGCATACTTAACAGGGCCACTTGCTGAAAGTTTTTTGCTCGAATTCCCGCCACTAACTATTCTCGCCTGCGACTCGGTGCTGGCGATGCTGGTCACTGCTGGTCACTGCTGGCGCCTGGCTGTTAAAATGCACATCATAAATGCATTCATTTGTGACACTTGATGTAATTTGTTAGTGCGGTAATTGCATAAAAGCGCAATGGCCAAACAATCACACACTTAAAAGCCTTTCCGTTCACGGCGTAGGCCACTGGCCCGCTGGGTGGGTGGGTGGTCGGTCATTGGAGGGGCTGGGCTCTGGATGGCAGATTGGGAGCACTTCCGGTGCATGCGTGTGTGCGAAATCGCATTAAAATTAATGTAATTTACAACAATGACCATTAACTTAAATTAGCGATGAAATGCGCTGTATACTGTACGGTGCATGGTGCATGGTGACGGGCGGGGCAGAGGGTGGCCCTCTGTGGCATGTGTGGCGTGCAGTCACGTGCAGTCGTCCCGTTGTCGTTGTCTGGTCAGTCAGCCGCCTTTGTTTTCAAACAGGCGCCAAGGAAACAAATCATTTGCACACAGTCCCCCGTTCCAGCCCCACTCCTTCCTCCATCTGACTTCCTGCCCCATGCAGCCACATCCTGCCTCCACCGCATATCCACCCGCGTTGCCATGGCCAACAAATTAACGACCATAAAGCGCTTTTCGGCGGGGGCCCTAGCCTTGCTGTGGGGAGGCGTGGCACAATTTACGAGCAGCTACGTTGTCTCCACTGCCGCCCCAAAAATTATAGCCCACATAAATTGTTAAATGCGAAATCCTTTGATTTTAATTACGCCGAGAATTTTTATTGCCAGACATGGAGATGCCCCCCCACGGGAGAGGGGCATACCGGAGCCTGGAATTCGAAGTCTCGAAGTGTGAGCGGGTAGCGGGCACTGGGACTTGGTAACGCTTTGCCAGCTTCCGGGATGCGTTTGTACGTCTCCTCCTGGTCAGCGATGATTCTCTTCCTCGCATTTTCCTTCATTTTTTTCTTCCTTCTCCAGCCGGCCAGCTAGCCAGGCAAATTAATTTTAATTGTGGTTGGGCTGACGTAATTAATTGCAAGTGTACGGAAAGGGAAAAGGAAAAGGTCGAATGAAAGAAAATGAACGAAAAGAAATTCATCTACGAAATTCCGCTCACTCCCTTGATGGTCCGCCTATCAAAACAAATCAAATGAAACGCATATTTCTGCTTCAATTAATGGAATTAATTGAAATTTAATGAACTTAATTGTTTATGTGGCTCACACACACACACAAAGAAAAGGCCGGCCAGGACAGGCCCAGGCAGGTGTACACGGAGTACACGGGAAATATTCAAAACGGAAATGCCAAATCAAAATCAAAGGCATTGCCTGAGTACTCGAGGCATTTCCGCTGCTGAAAATTTAATAAAGTCGCCTTCAAGGCGCAAAGACAAAATGGCCACGCGCCTGTCAACGATTCCCACAGGAATCTCGCTTCCGCTCTCTCACTCTATATATCTCTTTTGTGGAGCGTGGGATGCCGTGGCAGTTTTTTTTTGTTGGTTTTGGGAACCCTCATGCCAGCCCCAATCCCCTTCTCGAGTCGGTGGCATTTTTCAATTTCTTGTGATTTTTAGTAGGGCCCAGCAAATGACAAAGACTCGACATTTTAACAACGTATTATGGCTAAGCAGGATAATAACACTTCGACTTCCTTTCTTCTCTCTGCCTCTCTACATTTACAAGCATTCTTATACGTGTATATTCGCGTAGTGTGAGCGAGGGTGTGTGTGTGTAAGCAAGTGCAAACAAAGCTGAAATAAAGATACTTCCGGGCCGTGACCAGTGACAAGCACTTTAGTTGCGGCCAGCGAACACAATGCTGAAATTGGAACTTGGTATCCCAGACCATCTGGTGTGTTGGCAGTCTGGCCGATTTCTAGCCAACTTTGGCACTGTAAAATGAGCCAAAAACACAGCTGGAGTACCAATTGAATATAGCCCATGAAACGGGGTTTTTAAATACTTTGAAAAAACCAGCATATCGGATAAACGGATGAGCCGCAGCAGCTTTTTATTGTTCTCTCAAACTAAACTTGCCAATTTATTCCTCAACTCACTCGATCTTATAAATAGATTTTTGTTTCATTTTTTTGTGTGCTAAAATTTCTGTCGCATGATTTTTGGGAACCTTTCAAATGCATTAAACATTTCTATCGTCCGTTCTGCGGAGTCTGTTTTGTTGTTTGTTGGTTTTAGCTTTTGTTTTGGCCTTGTCCGTCGTAAAAGCCATCTTGAGTTCTCTCTTCCGTTTGTTTGAGTTGGTCTCCTTTTTTTATGAGCTGTCACGAGGACGCAGGACTCTTTCCTGGTCAACACTACACAAATTGTTGTGACCGTGGCCCGTGTCCCGTATCCCGTCTCCGTATCCCGTGTCCCCGTATCCCGTGTCCTTTTGTGTGTGTGATTGTTGTAGCTGTTGTATGTCATCTTCTTGTATGTTGTTTGCCGTTTTAGTTGCTGTAGATGTTGGCTCGTTCATTGTGTTTGCGCCATAAATCGCTTCCGTTTATGTTTTAGAGCCACACAATGGCCAGAGAGCAAAATCAGCAGCAGCAGCAGCAACAGCAGCAGCAGCAGCAGAGAGGGAGAGGGCCGTGTCAGGGGTCCTGTTCAGAGACCCGCTGCTGATCACAAGCGTAAACAATAAAGTTTAAAACAACTAAGCAAGATACAAAATGTTCTACGGAATTTCATTTCGCATTTCACGACTATCTCTGCCTTTCTCTCTCTCTCTCTGCCTGTGTGTGTGTGTGTACTAGGGATACGGATGTCCGTGTGTGTTTGTGTCTGTGTGTGCTTTATAGCCATGGCTTGCTTCACGCTCTTGACCATGTGACCAGCTAGCCGTGTCAGTCATTTTGAGCGCCGTTACGCTTTTGTGCCCCCGGAGAAGAGCAAATCTCATCTTTGTGTTTGCCTTGTCCATCCCCCCGCCACACCCTCCCCCGCACTTATCTGGGCAACGACTCACATTATCCATGTACAGGCCATGGCCCGCCCTGCCCGCCTACCCACTACCCTGGAATAAAATAAGTTAGTCCTGGGCTAACGTTCTGTCCCAGGACACGCAATGGCGCAGCAGCTCATGTTGACTTTTCCTATTTTAAGTCGGTTTATTTCTTTTGTACTTGCTCTCCCTCTCCATCTCCATCTCTCTCTCCCCCCCTCTCTCTCTCTCTCTCTTGCACCAGATTCTCCTTTTTCCGAGGCAGTTGCTGTTGTTGAAAAATGCAAAAGTTTTCCACTCGCCTGCCAAGTGGCAGGGCCTTGGCATAGCAGCAGCAGCAACAGCAGGAGCAGCAGCAGTAGCGAAAGCCCAAAGAAAATTGTACAATGCATTTTGCTTAGCACAAAACTTTTAATGATCCGAGTGATTCGAGAAGGGCTCTTGATGTAATCGGAACCAAATTGATGCCAAATTTTGCCCAGAATTTACTTTAAACGTAACGGCATACATATGACTAATTCTGGATAATTACGCGTATTATTTGCTAAGCTTCAGTAGAAGAGGGAGATACTCTGACTTTTCAAGCACCTTTTTCGTATCTATGGCTCAAGGAACCTGTGTTCCTACTTCCTACAATATGGGATATTATATATCCCATTATACAAGAATGGTGGCATCCTATTCATGTGATTTCTATCCTGTTCGTTGCTGCTACTCCAGCCACATAGCCTTCCTCCCCATACGTGTGTCGAGACGATTAACTTTATATTTGTTGACCCAGTTTCCGGATTTTTGTCAACTTCATCGTAGCTTCTTCCCCAAGCCACACATTAATTCCACCTTATCGACACCCAGTGACAGCCGATGGGTGGGTAGGATTTTTAATGTCTCATCGGGGGCCTAGGTCTGTAAGCCCCGCATTCTATCCCGACATTTGACTCTCGCACATAATCGAACTAATCAATTTGCGTAAATAAACTGCACACGGGCTTTTCTCGCCTTGCCTTTCTTTTTTGCTTTTTTTTTTTATCGACAAGGTGCCACGTGCCGTGGGCTTCTGGTGGCGTGGCGCCGCCCCCACAGCGACATAAATCTTTATTTACAAAAGTGTAAACAAAAATTACTCATTCACGCGAATTTGCAAGAATGAGAGCGAAAGAGAGGCGAGAATGAACGCAGGGGAAAAGTCCGTGAAAATGTAAAAATGTAAAAGTAGGAAGCGTGTAAAAGGATGAAATGGGAAAAATCAACGACTTCGATGGGGGAGTGGGATACAAAACAGTGCCTGACTGAAGTGGCGGCCGCCTATCCACATCGTCACTGATCTGTATGGGTGTTTGTATGTTTGTGTGTGTGTGAATTAGCATGTGAGCCATTACATAACCACCCGACGCTCCACCCCCTTGGCGGCTGCTAATGGCTCTCCAGTGTGTAGGACCAGGACCCTGCCCCTGCCGTGCTCTTTGGGGCCTGCTGCCGTTGAAAAGTCAACGATTGCCGCGTTGCGGAAATTAACGGAAAATCAGCAGCGTATAAAGCGAAGGAGCGACTTAAAGAGCGACAGAGACAGAGAGAGAGAGAGCACGTTAAAGGCAGAGATGGGTTGGTGAAAGAGAGAGAGAGAGAGAGAGAGAGAGCTGACGTTAATAGCAACAAATGGCGAAGGATGCTTGATTTAATGTACAAAAGTTTTTGATGTTTCTCTGTTGATGTTGGCAACGATGTGAAGAAGTTGCTGCCTGCTTGCCTGCCTGCCTTCCCCCTTTTGATACCCTTCAAGCGGGCATATGGGCAGGAAATGTTGCTCTGTTGCTTTGGCAGCTTCGCCAAATCGTATGACTATATCCCACGGCAGCTTCGAACGGAACGCTGGCTCTGAAAGGGTAGTCAAAGGACTTGGCTTGGGGTCTATTCACTTGATGGTTTGATGGTTTGATGTGCGTGTGTTCTTATGGAGGGGTTACGGTTTCGGTTGGGAGGCGCATGTTCAATTTCTGCTTATTTCAAAGTAATTATGGCTCCTTTCTCCTTTCCGACTGCTCTGCTCCGCCACTCCATCGCTCCACTGCTCTGCCGCTTCTCCTTTGCCGTGTCAGTGTCAGTCAGGGCTTCCTCCTACGACGCTGTCAGTCGCGCTGCCAACTCATTGAAGCAGAATGCAGCAAATCACGCACCCAGGGCGAGGGTTCGTTCGCATGTTCCATATACGGAGAGAGAGGCCTCTTGCTCGTAATATTTGTATGTATACAAATTATGCGTATTTATCAGGAAAATTCAATGAACTGTAAATGGTGTGGAAGTTGTTTATGTGCCTGCCTGCCTGTATCTGCGTGTGTGTGTGGGTGTGGGTGTGCGTAACAGTGTAAGGGTAAAGGTGTTTCAGCCATTGTAATTGTTGTTATTCTGCGGTTGTCTGCTACAACATTAAGCCACGTGGGGGGGATTGGGATTGGGGTTGGGTTTGAGGGCTGAGAATGCTCACAGGTGTGTGTCGAAAGGCAGGTTCAATCGAGGGGAAGTTGAGAATCGAAAATGAGCCAGGAATTGGCATGAATCCAGGCGGGAATACACGACCATTTGGAATTAATTGAACAACTGGAACGACCAGCATTAAAGAGTCTAGAGTCTGACTTATAAATAGCCAGCATTGTGTTTTTCTTTATTTATTATTTGACCACATTTAGCCAGTGCCTTTTCGTTGGCCTTATCGCCGCATCAGCTACCGAACCTCCACACCCAAGGGCCGATCAATTAGTTGCAGCTGTTCGAAGTTCATTGATTCGCCTGTGACAACCTTGACCCCGCCCCGCCCCGCCCGACCGTTGTCAGGTGGCAAGGGCATAAATATTCCCTGAACTCTGTCGCAAAGGCGGAAAAGCGGAAAACTTTCACTGCCAACACAGGCTCCGCAACTGCCACTGCCGCGTGCCAGTTATTAGTTAATAACTATTTTGCTCTTTGTTTATTTATAATGCGTTAATTGCCCGGACGTGGATCCAATGGTTCTTGGTTGTTGCCACCTGTTCTGTTTTGGCCCCAACGTGGGCTAACCATCCGGGCATTGTAATTTAATGGCCGACGCACAATTATTTTCCAATTCACAGCCCAAAACCAGGCGCAGTGAGGCGTTCATCGGGATTGGGCCAGGGCCACAGCTTCAACCCAATCACAGTCCCAGTCCCAGTCCCAGTTCGGATCCACCAGTTGTCAAGTTAATTTGCCTGGCACACAGCAGGTGTTGAAGTTTGGCTAATTAATAGGCCGGACGGCCGGCCATCCGACTGCTGCCTGACTGACTCTCTGCCCTGCCTCTCTGACTGGCTGGCTGGATGGATGATGGCTTATTGGGCCCACAACAGATTCTTTTAAGGACAGGTTGGCAGCGGGAACGGGAACGGGAACGGGTCACGTTCCCGCATCTGCAGCCCAAAACTATGCGGGCGACAGCTGCTCCTCTGTCGTGGCTCTTGGGGCCTCGGTCTGTTTGCTCCTTTGCGTGCCAGGCATCGTTTTGTTTTTGGGTCCACGTTCCCGAGTTATTACTAATTTTTAATTTATGTGCATTTAATTGAAATTCGGCAGGGGCCAAGCGATCCGAAGCGATGCGATGCGAGGCTGCACTGCCTCTGACTCTCACTCTGACTTTGGCTTTGGCTTTGACTTTGGCTTTGACTCAGACTTTGACTCTGACTTCGGATGTGACTCTGACCCACTTGCCCAGGCAGACACGCATCGCAGTGCGCAGCGCAGAGCTGCTGACGATGGCCAGTGGAAGCCCCATGGAATCGCGAATCGAACATGGCTAACAAGTTGCAAACAAGTCGTCGCCAAAATCGCAGGCAACATAAATTTTCGCACATTTTCGGGCTGCGTTCGGCAACAGCATGCAACGCAGTGGAGCCACCAGCCAGCAGCCAATCCCCAAAGGCCAACGAAAAAAAAAAAACCACAAAAAAAAAAGACAGCGAAGAAAGAGTTATATGACCGCAAAATGTTTGTCTCGCTGGCCCGCTGGCCCCATGGCAGGCCACAAATTTATTACGTTAATTAAAATAATTCCTAATTAATAAGAAGCGAAGATGGGGGGCAGAGCGGCGATGGCCCACGGCAGGGGAGGCAACCTTTTGATGTCATTCTGCAGTTGTGTCTAGTAATGCATGGTGCATCAATTATGGAAGACCAGCCTCCGCTCTGCTCTGCTCTGCTCTCCCCCTCTCTCTCTGGTTCCAGTGGAACTGGTAAGAGCTGCTGACGCGCCCACTCGACGAGTTTCTCACGGGACTCGCTTAAAAATGAATTTAATATGCTCTTTAGTTCAACCGCAGGAAGAGCTCCGGCGTCATCGACCACTGTGGGGCACAACGACTATTTGAGCCATAGAAAGTGAATAGTATTTCTTGTACATTTGAGTGTCCAAAGATTTCATTTGCTTTGCTTTCAATGTTCCATTGAAGATTTGCTGCCCGCCTGGCAGCCTGCCACACCCACTGTGCGCTCATGTGGCAAGCAAAGCTGCACTTGTCCTCCATTCGCTGCCACTCATTACATTATTTTGGTGTGTTTATTGTTTCTTTGCTGTCTCTGGCCGCCGCCACTGGCCACAGCAGCAGCCCCAGAGCAGCCGCAGCAGCGACCACTTCCACTGGCGCCCTATTGTTCCTGCTCTTGGCTGCCCGCCTCTCCGGCCAGTCCCCCTGCTGCAGTTTATTATGCAGCAACGCACCCCCAGTGCTGCGGAGCGGCAGCAGCGCTGGAGTCTGGCTCGACTGGCCAACAGACAGCGCCTGACAATGAGTTTTTAGTTTGTGCCACGAGGTGGACAACGGCGGCGGCGGCGTCCATTTCGCTGCTTATCTGCGCCCTGGCAATGTTTGCTGTCATTGCAAATTTTCGAGTTTGACAGCTTACAAGCAGCCAGAGTTGCAGTGGAGTCGCCGCCGCCGCCGCCGCCGTTGCTGCCACAAGCTCAACCTCTCAAACTCAAGCGATGACTCTGGAGCTGCTGCTGCTGCTGTGGCTGGACTGGACTGCACTGGACTCTCGGGCGCTGCTTGACGCACAGCGTCTTCGGTTAAGTGGCGCTATGCGTCGGACGTCTCATCGACCTCATCCCCAGGCCCCAGAAGACCCCAGACCCCAGACCCCAGCCACCATCCCCCCACTACCAGCCACATTCGCATTCTCATCGTCGGCGGTTATTAGTTGGCTGGCCACTGCCTCGAGTGGCTGTGCACTCGTCGTAGATATACGTGGATATGTGGTCTTAATGATGTCAGACCAAACGGTACACTGGACAAGGCAATGCAACTCTCCAGGGCGGCGGACCAAGCGGGTCTTCGGACCTGATTAGCCATGTTACCCCCGTTGGGGCTTGTGTCTTGTGTCTCGAACTATATTGTTTGAAGATACACGTAATTAATGTGGACTCAGCTCAGCAGTTTGGCACTTGGATAACCAAAGATGTTTACCAGGGCACGGGCAGGGGGGGGAAACACTGTGCCGTGTAGGTGCTAAAATGAGTTTAGGTCCTTGAGTGCTAGGCGTTAAATTTCATTGATAGTTACACAAAATTCGATCGATTACAGGCTGCTTTAAATCAGCATTTAAAATCCCTTCAATTAAATCGAATATTGCAATTATACTCCGTAGTTCAGTTCGAAGTTTAAGCGACTTATTGCTGGCTCTGTAACACATCAATTAGCTGGCATTTTCCCTTAGATTTCTCAGTATATTTAGTGACTGAAACGTCTTGCAATCTACCATTCTGCCAGCTGCTTGAGCCGCTTCGCAGCCCGCTTGAGCCATTAGCAATGACGATGCATTTGCTAGAGGCTCGGAATACTTCTATCCAGGATGCCAACCCATTTCTTGCAGTGTCCTTCACTTCTACGAGTAATATATATGTTTATGCCAATTTTTGCTGCTACATAAGTGAGTCAGCTGAAAAGGAAACCAACAGAGCAACTCGGACCCCAGCTCCAGCTCCAGCTCCAACTCCATTTCTGTGATGATGATGATGATGAGGGAGAGACGAGTAGAAGTTGGACGTCTCGTAGGGAAGTTTGTCAGAAAGTCAAGCATGGCCAGCCTCTGAAGGGTAAGGCGGATAAGGAGGAGTCATGGCATCGCATTGAGTGCAGAATATCGAGTCATCATTACGTTGATTTGCAGTTCACAAATGCAAGCACTTATTTGCTACTGTCCATGATTTCTAAAGGTGAAATTCTGCACAACGGCGGAATTGGATTGGGCCAAAATCGAAACCAGTCGCTGGCCCCAGGGGAACTGCGAGACTGGTCTGGTCTGGTCCTTGACTTGCTGACCCAGTTGGCTTTTGTTTTAGCTGCTATTCCCTGCTCCCCGAGTGCCCACCTACCGCCAATAATATTGTTTATCCATGAGATATTTATTTGCGTTGCTTTTCCATTTGGAATTTGTGATTTTGTTCGTTCGTCTGCCATTTATTGCTCTCGAGATGTTTTCACTTGGGGAGCTCAATGGGTTCTCCAAAGGTCATCCGTTGCAGCAACAGTGCCGACCGACCTCCTCCATCCTTTATGCCCAGTCATCCTGCCCCTCAAACTTTCACATTAGTTTGTGTGTGTGTGTGTGTGGGTGCTGCCAGCAGCCCCTGCCCCTGGCCCCACTCGACGTGCTCTATCGTTCATCGCTTATACTATCAGCATCAGCATCATCATCATCATCATCTTGCTCATCGACAACGTCATCGGTTTTCAGGTCTCTTCGCTGAGTCGGCCTTATCCATTTGGCTCAATCGCAATCTCCATCCTCCCCTCCGTTGGCCAATTCCATTGATTACCGCACCCTTTTCGAAGCTCCTCGCTTCGCTTTGGTTTCGCTTTGGTTCGCTTTGGCCTGGGTCATCATAAATTGTTTGCTTTCAAGTCAATTATTGATATAGGATTTGCAGCCATGATTATGATGCTGTTGTGCTGTGCTGCTGCTGCTCTCCGGCTGGGCCAAGTGGGTCAGTAGAGTCGTCGTCGGCTCCGTTCCATTCCTTTCCGTTCAGGCCATTGTCTTAGGCTGTGGGCTCTGTCTCCATTCTCGTCTTGGCGAAAGTTCAATGCCAACAGAAATCGCTCTACCACGCTGAGAGTTCGAGGCGGCTGCACGCCAAGTGCATTAGTTGCCAGCAGTTCAGATTGATAAGCCACCGATAAGGGCGCTCCCTTCCCCCATTCCCATTCCCAGTCGCCCAGTCGCCCAGTCGCCCGATCCCATTATGATCCGCATTCCCTAGGCAAATTGTAGCACTCATAATTTGTTTTTGATTGCCTGGCACTTTAGCCCGTCGAGTGTGCGGCTCTTAGGCTCTGGCTCTGGCCCTAGCCCAGGCACTGGCTCTGGATCTGCGTCCTAAGCAAACCGAAATATAAATCCAGGCAAGTGGTTTCTCGCTCTCTCTCTCTCTCTCTCTCTCTGTCCGTCTGGGGGACACTTGAAGCGCCGGGGCAAACAAAGCAGGACAAGGAGACAAGCTGGAAAGGAAACTGTGGACAGGGACGTGGACAGGGGACCAAAGAGGGAACTCAGGAACCTTCGTCGGCATCTTTTACGTTTTGCTGGCGCTTCCGTTGCTGCAACGAGATGCAAATGGTGCAGAGGGGCGGGGCAGTGCCACATAATGGAATGGAATGGAATGGAATGGGGAATGGGACCGGCTCGAAAGTCTTTTGACAATATTTGCGCGCCTTGACAATGCTCGTAAAACGCAAAGTGAAGACTTGAGCTGCAGGTCCCTCCATCCCCATCTCTGGATCTCTGGGTCTTCGTTTGCCGCTCTCTGTGCTTGCATCTGTGTGTATCTGTGTGGCGGGTCATTTAAATTTCATGGTAAATCAAAAATTCTTGTGTTTATTATTTGTTTTTGCGCTGTGACGGTTGCTGTTGCCGCTGCTGCTGCTGCTGCTGCCTCTACCCTCATCGGTACGAGTATCTCTCTTCTTGGTTGGCTTTTCCTGTTTGTCTCTGGGTTCTAGTTCATTTGTGCTGAGCGGCGCTACGTCTGGTGCGGCTACGGGCCTCTGGGTCTGGGGGCTCGGTCTGGGCTTCCTTTTGTTAGCGCACCATTCGGCATCGGAGTCGGCATCCTTTGTGGCCGGGCTGGGCCGGGCCTGGCATGGCTGGGCCTACACAGGATGTCGATTACATTTGTTTACTGCATTTGGTGCACTATAATTTCCCTCCAGCCCGCTGTCGTTTAATGAACAGGTGCTGTGGCAGTCACGGTGTACTGTGCTGTGACTGCAACTGGCAGCTCTGGCAGCGCACAGAGAGCTGCAGTCCTCCTCTGCTTAATTTGCCCAGTGTACACTGCGACTCCCCGACAGAGTCCAACAGCAATGACATCGGGGACAAACATCGCCATCCCCATCGCCAGCGACACACAAATGGCATTTAATCTCAAAAGCGCATCACCAGATTTACGCTCCAGACAAGATCAGAGCGTCAACTTAGCATTCAACAGGCCACCAATCAGCCTGCTCTGCTGCTAGTGGTGGGAGGCAGGGGACTGGCACACAGGTCGGTCGATGTTCGATGGGCTTCTGGGGCTCCTGTCCAGCATCCCCCTTCAGCTTAGCTGTCGATGCATCTGTTTTGTGAGTAGCCTTTCAGTGGACTTGTAGCTGAAAGAGCGTATGCATCGGAAATATGATTGGGAAGATATCGCGGATGTATTCACATTTGGGAAAGCCTTTTACCTTCTCACACTCTCTCTTTCTCTCTCTCTCTCTCTGTCTGTCTGTCTGTCTGCCTTGTTCTGCGGCTGATGCTGCGTTTCCTACGATTTCAACATTGTTGCGTATGCGGCGGATTAGCCAAATGGGAAAGGCATCGCACGAGGGCCAAGACCGCCAGCAGATCAGACCCAAGGTCCAGGCCTGCCTGCCTGCTGGTGGCGCGGGGAGCGCTGAGCGATAAATAAGCGATAACATTTTAATGGCGGCAGAGACGCAGCCTAAGCACTTGTTCGGGCCAGGCCTGGCCTGTTTTGTGGGAATCGTGGGTAGGTGGATGGCTGGAGCCTGGGCCTGGGCCTGGTCATTACTCAATCAGCGGGCCATAAATGCAAGCTGATTAATGCAGCCGCCAGTCCGACGACAAGTGCAACATTTCCGGTGACAATGATGAGGCGCAGGAGATGTGCAGACGACAAAGTCGGGGACGAGACAGAGGCCGATGGCGAGGCCCTGCCCGTGCCCGTGGCAGATACAAATGAAGACGACGTCATGCAGTCTGCGGATCTGCAACTGGAAATCAAACGGGCCCCACACTTGGGATGCCTCCTATGACAATGACAAGTGTCAAAACGCAGGTTTCGCTCATTTAAATTGGCATGATTTACGAGCAGCCGGCACCCGATCTACCGTTTACCGTCCCCCCCAATCCCCGCTTTGGCATCCGCTGTGGAAAATTCCAACAGCATTTAACATGCCGCCGTCGCGCTGGGCAAATGACAAACAGGAGCCCAAAGACAAGATGCTGACAGTCGTTGAGGCCGACGAAGGCCGAAGGGATTCGGAATATAGTCTGGAACGGATACTCTCGATTGCTCTCCTGCCCTGCCCTACCCTGCCCCACTCCACACCCTGCTGCTGCTGTTGTTGTTGTTGTTGTTCGGTGGGGCTGTGAGAGATGCCTCATGTTGTCCCATGCCCGTGGCACCCGCCACCCGCCGTCTTCGTCTGGTGTGCATGCAAAGTGTTGAATAATTTGTTGCGAAATATTTCTAGTTACACGTTGTCAGCGACTCCAGTGCACCCCACAAAACGAGTAAAAGACTATCTCCGAAATTGCTGAAGGCAGAATAATTTAAAACCGAAAGATAAACTTTAATCAATTAATGAAAATTATTCAAATATATTTTCCACTGAAAATGGAGAGTCCCATCGCTGGCCTGCAGATTATTGTCATTCTCAGTTGGATTTGTCGGGTGCACTGCTGGCTGGTTGCCTGTGCCCTGCTCTGTGGCATGCTTGTTAGTGTGCAACATGCTGTTGCAACGCCGGCGACTGCGACTGCAACGGCGACGGCGACTTCAACGCTGACGGTGACGACGATTGCGTTGCTGCGTAATTAAGTGGGCGACAGTCTGGTAAATGCAAATTTCTTAGCCTTGTCGCGCGGCTGCTCGCTGCAGGACATGGCCAATGGCAGATGGAGTCGACCGATATGCCCGATAAGCTGTCTCCGTGGCGCTGTTCCTCTTGCTCTGGCAGCGACTGCTTGTAGACGGCGATAAGCATTCGCCTATGATCTATGATCTTGACCTTGGCAGCTTGTTGCTGTTCGCAGTTGCTAGTTTGCAGGGGACAGCACAGAAGCAGCACAGAATTCGCATACGCAATGTGGCACATTCTTAATTAAAATGTCAAAACGGGTTTAATGGCGTTAATGAACGAACAGCCAGCCAGCCAGTCAGCCAGCAGCTCGTTAGCCAATGTGTACAGCCCGTGTGCCCGTGCCTCTACAACTTCCCGAATTTGACAATTCTGTGTCTCCCCGCAGCATTGTTGGAATTCCTTGGCTCTGTTTTGTTGTCCGTTTGTTTGTTTGCGGTGTGCGGTTCGCTGTGTTCGCCTTTTGATCGGATTGGCGATCTGGTCTTTGATTTATCGTCAAATGTGCGGCATTTTCTAATAAAAGCAACCGCCGCCGCTGCAGCGCGCTGCAAGCAAACGGAATGCTTGCCCCATTGCTGCTTTGACAGTTTGCGTAGCGGCCATTGATTTATAGAAATCAAATGGCAGACCAGACCAGACCCCCCCCTTTGGGTTGCCATCGATACTGAAAATCTATGGAAAAACTATGCCGAACAATGGTACACCGACATTTCCTCTTTTGGTTTTAGCATAATTAATGATCGTGATTTCTATTTTTAAAGGGAATCTATATGGATTATTATTATTATTATTATTATTATCGGATGAATATTTGCATGTTTTAAATTATTTTAACCCTCGACTTGATGCTGTCTGTCTAATTATGTAAATGTTTTCTCCTCCATTGTGTCTCGTTTAATATTATTAAAATGCTCGTTCAAGTGTGGGGCTCCTGCATATGCATCCTTTTTGCCATGTCCTGTTCCATGCAGTCAAGTAGTCCGCCATATACCCCCTTTCCCGCATCATCTTGCCGCAAGTGCAACCAAAGAGCCAGAGCCAGAGCCATACTATGGGGGGGATCCCAAGTCTGCAAAGTTGTGTGATTTATATGGTCGGGCCGTGAGTTTGTGCTATTTTTTTTTTTTTTTTGTATATTTTTTGTATACTCTTTGTGCGCGCTGCGCTTTTTATTGTGGCACAATTTTTATTATTTTTATTGGTGCGCACTCGAGTGGATTTCGGTGCATGGAGTGGAGTACGGAGTGGAGCTGTGGAGTGGAGTGGAGCGGAGCAGTTGCCTGCCAATGACGCACCCGCACCGGCCGACAAACTGGCCTCCAAAGAGGTGGGCTGGCTGCTGGCTGGGCAGCTGTAGGCACAACTGCATGGGGGGGATATTCGTGTTGTATGCATACGAGAATATATCCCCAGACGAATCGAAATGCATACATATATACTCGTGCACTCGTACATTTATTATTTTACTTGCTGCAACGATCTGTAGACACAATAAATTACCAATTATATTTTCATTTCATATTTCTGTCATTGATTTCGTTGCCTGCCCCCCCCCCCCTGCCTGCCCGCCTGCCTGCCTGCCAGACTGTGGCCGAGCTTGTGCCAGAGACTGAAGACTGAAGCTGGGGCGGAGTCGAGTGTGTAGCCACAACAGTGCTCTGCTTTTTGCATTTTCTGCAGGCCAAATATTCATATCGAATTTGGGGGCTATAAGTGAATATTTTCTTTCATCAATCGAAAGGAAATTTAAACGAAAATAAGCCAGCCCCTGGCACTCTCTCTCCCGCTCTCTCTCTCTTTCTCTTTCTCTCTCTCTCCCTCTCTCTCTCTCTTTCTCTCATTGTGTGGCGTTACTTTAATGAAAGCCAGCAGCCGGAAAACTGCAATCTCCACTGAAAAGCCAGTGCCAAACCCCCAAGGCTCAAGGCTCATGGAAAGCGCGAAAAATCCCTTTGTTAGACTGTTTGTTTTTATTTTCGTCTGGGCCCTAGACGCTGTCTATATTTATTTCCTTTGCCGCTCTATAAAGCCCCACCCGGCAGCACCAGCAGCAGCAGCGGCAGCGGCAGCTGGCTTTGTCCACAGCCCCCCATCCGTCCAAATGATTTGGGGAATGGAAATCAAGAGTCGCCGTTAAAGTGTCTAGGAAATTGTGCATGCATTAAATAAATTAAACACTCCCAGACAAAGTGACCAGGGGTCCGGGTCAAGGGATAACCTGGACCGCCGCTCTGTCCATGTACAAAATTAAAATGGGAATAGGAGTTGGGACTGCGACTGCTACTGCTACTGGCACTGGCACTGGGAATGGAAAGTGGTGAGAAGGGGCGAAGGGAGCTGGGCAGCCAGCAGTCAAAGGGCAGGCAGGAGACTCGATTCAGTCGAGAGTAAAATTTAAAAAAAATAAATGAAAAACATTCCCACTGCAATAACTCTGGAGTGCGATATTCTTTCATCTTTCTTTAATCAGAAAGTAGATTCCTCTAGGAGAGCATTTCAGTGAGCCAAACGAGAGGGTACAACTAACCGCTAGTTACAGCTTGAGATTAAAGCAAATCTGCCAACAGTCAAAAATGGTTTTTAAATATCCCATAATATAATATCGAGATATATGCATATTTTGTATGGTTGTGTCTTAAGTTTTTCCATCGTTTTAATTGCACAAGCCAATTATAAAGTTCCACAGAAAAAAAAAGGGATGGATGGCATAACCAGAAACTAACTGAAAGCTAGGAACCACCCAAAGGACCGACGACCAACTCTAAGTAATGCACGTAATTCAATCCCGGCAGTTCAGTTGCCGCCGGGCCGGGCCGGGCCGTGCCGTGCCGCCCTTTACCGAGTCCGAGTTGATCTTTGTGTGTGTAAGAGGGATGGGTGCGGACTGGTGGGGGATTTTGCAGTTTGAGCCAAACTATTCTGGGCTGGCTGGCGCAGGTATGGGCTCTAATTAGACTCTCCAATTTTCATGGTTCGAGGCAAATTGGCGTTTTCTGTTTCCTCTATATATACATACATACATACGAGTATATACATCAATTTTTTCTTTTGCATATTTTTGCATAATTTGCGGCTCTTGTTTGTCTGCCATTTGTCCTTCTCGCACACACAAATTGCGAATGAATTGGAAACTTTGGAAACTAACGGCAATTAAAGTATTTTCTGCTGCGAAAAACCCCAACCCTAAAACGAGCACGAGAACACGAACCCCAAAACGAACCAGAGCCAGAGTATCCTCCCCCCCCCACACACACACACAAAAAACATGGACTATTTGGCTGACTGTGCGTGTAATTATAATTTTCTTTAAGTCGGTTTGTGCAAACTTTTCTTTATGTCAAACTTGTGCCCGCCCGCCCGCTCTCGTTCGGCTGCCTGTGGCGGCCCCTCACTCCGTCTATATCTGTTTGCAACCACAAATAATTTTGTTGAAAAGTTTCGTTCTTCGTTCTTCGTTCTCCTTTCTGCTGCTGCACTGCCTCGTTTTTCTTACTTTTTTCCATGTTGTTGGTAATTATGCTCTTTGTGAGACGAGACCGAGACGCAAGCAAACTTTGGGGGCAACATCGTCAGAGTGTATTAGTTGTAATGTGCTTCGCTTGGCCCAAAGGAAGCGAACAAGTTGCCAAACTTATGACAACAAAAACGATGGCAACAGGAGGAAGGACTACAACGACAAGGGACAAGGGGCACGGGACACGGGACACAAACACGGACACGGACAGGTTAAGGCATCCGAGAAAAGGTCTCCCAAGACCAAGACTGTTTATTGTATTTCTGGGGCTCACCTTTCAGTCCGGGCAGATCCTTACACTAGACAATATGTCTTATTAGCAGAGCCAATGGCAAAACTTTCAAATGATTTCCATTCATTAGAAGTTCGGCCACAAATTTTCAGCTAATCATGTTAATGGTGAATGGAAGTGCAACTTTATCAACTGATTTTAGCACATAATTGCCGGCCCAGACATTTTGCAAATATTTTACACAATTACTTAACCATTTTCGGTGACGAGATGAAAACTGTTTTCTTATTTACATTTACATATTACTTACTGGGCAAGCCCTGATGCTATGAGTCTCTCCAATGTATACCCGCTGAGGTGTTGTTGTTCAGATTGTGAAAGTAGAAAAATGCAAGAAATAGCCAAAACGCAGGAAAGACTGTGCCACAAAGAAAACCAATAAATTAAGCTAAAATTTTGGTGCATTTTTCTTACCTAAAAGAAAAGTTAAAACTAAAACGTGGCCGATTTTCGGTAATATTTTAAATCCAGCCCAAAGTTCAGTTGAAATGTCGATTCGCCAGAGCAGTAGATGGATGCAGCCGAGTGGTACAGCCAGGATGCCAGCCAGAATGAGTGTTGGATGTTCCTAAACGAATGCCACGTATACTTGTAGTTATATCTAGAATATGCCCAGAAATCATTACCAGGCTTATCCAACAGTCCACGTAGACGGCAGCTCCGCTCAGCAGTATAAGCGCAATGAACAGGAAAACATCGAATAGAGTGAGATGCCAAACTGAATCGGAAATCGAAAAAAAATACAGTGGGACATGCCAAAGCTAAAGCTAAAGCTAAGCTGATGAGTACCTACCGTATCGGAGGAATGCTATTAGCAGTATGTCGCCCAATGCAGCAGCTATAATGTATATGGTTTGTCTCTTACACTTCCAACTCATTGCGGAGAATTCCAAATACTAAACTGATATTTAACTCGAAGGGAACTCTCACAACTTGTAGAGCTGGCTGCCTGTGTCGGAGGGAGTACTACACACATCCATCGAATTATTAACCCTAATGAGTGCCATCCATAATGCTGGCAAACAAATGAAAACGAATTTCAGTTGTTTTGCGGCACTCAACGCCAACTCACGACTTTCCCATTTCGTCTAATGGCCAGACATATGTATGTATGTATGTATGTATGACTGAAGTTGGGGGAGCCTGAAGCCTGAAGCTGGAACTGATGCTAGTGCTGGGGCAAACGGCGTCTGCATGTTTTCCCTTTGTGTGCTGTGCATGGAATGGCATTTTATTGGATTACTTAATCAACTATGTGTCAGGGGGAGGGGAAATACAGGTAACGAGATACGTAAATTGAGTGGGAAGCTAACTCCGACAAGGAATGCGGTGATTCCACTATACCAATCGTATCCAGGCCAAATCGGAAAGTTGGTTAATTTGATTAAATACTTGCTCTTTCCTTACTGATTGCTGAGTGAGTGCACTAAGCACTCATCGACAGCTATTCATTCGTATTCATTGCCCTGAACTTTAAAGCATTCCACTGATACTGATACAATGCTAATTTGAATGGAAGACCCTTGAAACATCCTTGAGTGGGCGCCTCCGCCTGGTCGTTGCGCTGCTATGCAAAGCAGGCGCTGCCCGAATGCGAAATGTGTTTTCACTTTTGTACGTTTATCAAACGGGTGTCGGGTTGACTGGTTTGCTGGCTGTCTGGCTGGTTGGCTGGCTGGCTGGCTGGCTGGCAAGCGCCACAAGCAGACATGGTATTCGTAACACCACTGCAATATGGCCAGCGGCAGTGAATAGCTGCAGCAGGAGCAGCGAAAACAAGAAAAGGACCCGGGGCCAATTCACGACTCGCATATTGAAAACAAAAACTTCACTCAGAAACAGAGTTGGGAGGGGGGCCAGGCTGGGGCTGGTGCGGTAACTTGCAACGAAGACAGCAACACGTGATAGGCAGGGGGAGGGGGGTTTTGATTGTGTTCATGGTTGAGTTGTGGGTGGGGGTGGGGGAGATGTGGAGCAGCTGCCCTACCACCCCCGGGACAAGCTCCAGCTGCAGGTCCAGCCAGTGCCTTGATGTGAAGTGAAGTGAAAATGAAAACAAAGCTTAACAAACCGTGGCTAACGAGCTACATTATTAAAACTTGGAAAAATGCATAAATTTCGCAGAGACGAACGCCCGCCCCGCCCCGCCGCATATTATAATAGTATTAATGCATATCCTGGCAAGCCAGGCCAGCCAGGCATTTGAAAGTTATTGACACCTTCTCCAAGAGCCACATTGCTCGCTCCTCCAGCATGTAGAGATGCTCGTGACGTGATCGTGAGCCCTGCTCAAAAGAGAAACTCCCTCCTGCTCCAGCTCCCAGCTACAGCTGCTCCACACATGTACAAGGTGTTGCAATGCCTCCCCTCATGATGCACGATCTGCTCAGAGACAGAGACAGACCTTACCTAACCCAACAGCAGACAGCAAACAGCAAACGGCCAACTGCACACTGCCAACTGCAACTCTGAATGGAGGAGCGTAATCCGAGTGGAGTTCGAGACTTGCCTGCCAAGTGATTTTGCGCATATTAGTTGCCCATTAGGCGCCCAGCATTGTCAGCTGTGGTCTGGACTCCAAACTACGGACTACGGACTCCGGACTGCGGACGGACATTTGGAAATCGCATTAAAATTCAGTTGGTGTTAAATATTACAAGCGCCCCCTACGCCAAAGGCGAAAAGGTTTCGCGCTGATTTGCTGCTGCCAGTCAGGTCGTCCGTCAGGCGGTTATAGCCCGCAACCCGCAACCAGACGCCGCCATCACTGTCCAGGGAGAAGAATGGGAGAGGAGAGACGAAGCGAAGCCTAGACGGGATCGAGTGTGCAGCTGAGCCGCTTGTGAAATGTTATGGCAACGTGATATGTTAATCATTCAGCCAAAGTCGTGTTTGGTCATATGCATGCGGATGTGTGTGGATGTGTGTGGATGTTTGGGCATCCAGGGAAACACTTGTTGGGTCACCAAGTCGTCCCCTCCAGCAGGAGGACCCACTTCATGGGCCTGTGTGACGTCCTCATCATGGGCATTTGATGATTTAAAGCACTGTTGCTTGGGCTTAAATTAGCTGGGAATTATGGGCCACAGCAAGCTCTAAATCTATCGCACTCTAATCGGGTATTAAGCTCTCAGCCTCTCGACCGCAGACGGCCCACATTCGAGCCGCTCTCAGAGCATAAAGTGCAATTATAGCGGTGCACAGAGAGCGAGAGAGAGAGAGAGAGAGAGGGAGAGCGATAAACAGGGCCATGAAATACCAACACCCGACAGCTGTAAACAACAATTTGTTGGCCCGACCATAACCGCATCCACATTGGACAGCTTAAAAACCCCCCCCAGTCGAGGCAGCGCGGAAAACGTGCAGCAAACACAAAACACAAAACCCAAAATGCCAATAACTTGCCACAGAGATGCCCGATCCGAGAGCGCTTATAAAAAAGTTATTTAAAACGGCAAACGGAGCCAAGCCAAGACAAGCCGTGCGGGACCGGGCCGGGCCGGGCCGCTGCCGATGCTGGTGCTGGTCCAGGCCAATCCAATCCAACAATGGCAAATGATGATGAGACGTCCGAGTACCGAGTCCGAGTCTGAGTACGAGTCCGAGTCGTTTCAGGTTAAACGTTAAACGTTTTGGCAGACGCGCAAAAACTTAGACACAACAGAGACCTGAAGATGAAAAGTTGAATGAAAATAAACCCCCCTCCCACACCACATCACCCCGTACACACGGAGACAGATAGAGAGACAGGAAGACAGACAGACAGGGAGACAGAGCCAGGAAAGTGCAGAAGAACCGAACGTAATGAGCAAATTTATGGTCAATTGATAATTTAGTGGCATTCGGTATCATCAATTATGGTACTGGCTGGCTGGCTGGCTGGCTGAAAGAATAAGTGGCCGAGACCCGAGGACCCAGGACCGAGCAACGACAGAGCACCAAATCGATCTGGGGCTGCTTGGCTGACTCTCTCTGCTGAAGATGAGGCATTGTTATGGGGACCAATGAGGCACAAATTGTGCTAAATGCTTCGGCATTCCCTACGCAAGTTCCTGCCTTCATTCGAGGACCCTCTGTTTCCCCCACACACACACACACACACACACAGAGATGAAATATGTTTGTGTTGGCATCATCAAGAGTCGTAGCCATATTTTATATAATTCCTTCGATTGTCAAATACGAGGAAAGGGCACTCGAATTGGGTCAGAGTTTCGGTGGAAATCTCGCTGCTTCGTCCTATTCCCATTCCCCAGTCATATGGCCCCCCCCCCATCCATATCCATAACCACATCGATCTTGGCTTTGTTGTCTAGGCCCTTGACTCACAATTTAAGTCGCTAATTGAACGCTTGGTCTGACACATGGAATAAATCACACAATTTCCAGCTTGCACCTTGCATACCAGACTCTGGACTCCGGACTTGGACGTGGACTCTGGGCTGCACGTCGCCATGTTTATGCCAATAATGTGCCATAAACTATAGGAAGGAGCTGCAGACCGCTTCGATCCGCCGCACAATGGAGGAGCGCACATGGAGTCCAAAAATGGCCAAAGGAAAGTCGCTGCTGGCCTGCTCGGCTGCTTGGCTGCTGCTGGAGGAGCGGCTTCCTCTGATAAACTTTATGACATTGCAGGGAACTGGAAGTGGAAGTGCAGCCACTTTGTCAGCAGCCATCCCACAGTGCCAGGCACTGTTTCCCTCTACCCCTCTCCCTTTCTGGTGTATGGAGTACGGCGCTAAAGTTTAAGCATGGCCCAAACTTTACGCACAACTTGCACACATAATTTACCTCGGCCCCGACCCCGATCCCGATCCCGATCCGACCCGCACTGCACTGCACTTCACTTCACTGCACTCCTCTCTGCGTAATTATTGGCCAGGAGCTGGGTACGGGTATGGGTACGGGAATGGGTTATATGTGAGTGCATTAGAGGCGACCACAAATTGTTTGGTTTCGGTTTGGTCTGGTTTGGTTTAGCGCAAATTGTAGTCATAACTTCTTCGCGAGCTGCGCCAACTGGGGAGCTGTTGCCCCAGCCATCGGACCCCGGACATCGGCCATCGGCCATAGGACATCGGACTTATTGTATGATGCTCAAATGAACCTCGTTTCGACGTTTTAAGCATCGGCTTTAAAGTCGGACATTAAGGAAAGGTTAACGCGGCTTGAACCCATCTCCATTATGTATCTCCATTGCCATTTGATCGGCGTTGCAAAATAATTTCAATCTTAAAACAGGGTCCCGGCTCTATTAAATAATTGCTAAACATTTTCATGGAAATACGAACTTGTTGAGCTCTAATGTCCGATTTAAAGTGAAACAATTGAATAAGAATTGATTTGCCAATTGCAACAATGACCAACTGCAACTCACATGTGTGTGTGTGTGTGGCGGGTTTCCGCCAGTGTGAAGGATATCGCTTGTGGTGCCACAAGTGCCACAAATCCCACATCAATCAAATCTCTCTCGCGGGCCCTAGCCCAGCCACTCCTCCTCCATCATATTGCGGCCCAATGCACTGAAGCGAAATGGAACCCGGCTCAAATAAACGCTAACCAGAGCGGCGTATGCGTATGCACACAAACACAAATTATAGCGCCCATTAATCGGCCAAATGCACCAGAGCCCACACCCAGAGCCCGTGCTCTGACTCTGAAAATCTATGGGGAACTTACAGTGGAGACGGAAACTGCATAGGATTGCAAATAAACCTTTTACTTCTAGTCAATTCCAAGGAAACACTAACTTTGATAGTTGGGATATTAAATGTGGGATAGTTCGCTGCTAAGTTAACACGCGAAAAACGGAGGGGACGGGGACCTCCTCCTCCGCTTTAACTTTGCTTTCTCTGTATTTTTGTTAGCAATTTTCTGCGTTGTTGGCCACTGTGCGCAGTTGGCATGTGCCTTTAAGGCTGCATTTGCATGCCACATATAATATTATGCCATGCCCAACGCCTTTATACTGCCACTAACACATACGTGCACTTATATGTACATAAGGAGCACCTGAGCGAGTGGCAGCTAAGAACTTTGACTGTGTGGCGAAGGACTTTTGCGGGTGGTGGTATGGGATTCAGGCCAGGACAAACCTGGTGGGTGGGGGGAAGGGGGCCAGCAGGATGTGTCCCTTGCTTTCGTTGCATTGATTTTGTATTTCCAAGGAAGTAGCGCGGAAACTTGTTAGTGCGGCATCCGCCTCAGCTCCACCCCCTCCATACACATAAATTGCTTTGCATGCAGTTTTCCACGAGCCCGCCAACTCCTCCACCCAGAAACACACCGAGTGTATATGTATGTGTATGTGTGCATAGACAAGAGTCGGAGTGAGAACCAAAGGCGGTGCTAGGACCACAGGCTAGCCCTGGACCTGGGCCTGGGCCTGGGCCTGGCCCTGTCCTC
Source organism: Drosophila obscura (assembly GCF_018151105.1). NCBI lineage: Eukaryota > Metazoa > Arthropoda > Insecta > Diptera > Drosophilidae > Drosophila > Drosophila obscura. The sequence goes on along the minus strand of NW_024542774.1, from coordinate 5,335,992 downwards.
TTGCCATTACGCTGGCAAATTGCAATGTAATTAGTTTTACATTTCTATATAGTCGGGAAACGTATAATTGTAGAAAATGGCATTTCTAGTTAATTAATAGCCTTCTCTCTCCTGCCGCCACTGCCCCTGCCTTTGCCCCTGCCAATAGTCCACATAGAACCCCAGGGCAGCCCTTTCCAGTAACTCTCTTCTGCACCTTTTGAGGTGACCCTCCTGGTTGCAGTCAACAAAAAAGTTCACTTGTTGCCTCCCCGCCCCGCCTGCTTTTGTCAACCTTTTGGAAAGTTTTTTCCAAACTACTTGCAAATTTAATTAAAACGTAAGCATTTTTGTGCCCGAGCTGATGTTAGGGAGAATATTATATGAATGCAGCACACACACACACACACGCACACGTCCAGTGTTGCACGTTTGCCACAATCTGTTGATTCAGTTAGTAAAATTTGTCATTTAAATTGGTACTTCCGTACATTTGCGAATATCTGTATATATGATACAGACAGTGACAATATATCTCGTTCTCCTTACGTACACTGTCAGGTTGAAAATTTGTTGATTGATTTATTTTGTTTTGAGCAGAGATATACACACACATACGAGTGCGATCAAAATGTGTAGTGGCACGCCAAGAAATAGGACAAAGATAGTCGGCTTAAGTGCGGCCATCTTTTCATTTCTTAACCTTCTTGGGGGAGTGACTCAGATCAGTAAATAAATAATTATCGTATATGTAACATACACTATGTCCGGTACTATCCCATAGAAACCCACGGATCAAGTTGGCAATTTATCGTTATAATGGTGGTCTGGGGTGTGATGTGTATAGGCGGCGTTGTTCTAATGCTTGGGGCCCGTTTTGCAAGTACCTTCTCTGCACCATCACATAATTCATCACTAATTTTATCACTTTCATTTTCCATACAGGAGATTCGTTTCTATGTGATGATATGGCTCCTTGTGGCTTGCATATGCGGAGTCATTGCGATCGTTTTCACAAGCATTAGTTTATCGCATGTATCTAAAACAAATGACATTATTGCATTCTCACTAACACTTGTCATCTACATCGGTAAGCCTGTAGTCCATTTTCCGCTTTCCGAGGCTGACTGAAAAAGTTTCTCTTGCAGTTGCATTTGCGTTTTTTATTTGCATTCCATTTGGATACTTTCGGACGATGTCCGACCATACCGCGGCCTTTACATAGTGACTGTGATAAGGTTATTACCCGTATTTTATTTCAGTCTGTACAAGTCTATACAAATTACTGTGAATTCTAGATTTAATAAATCCCAAAATTGTATTTCGTCACAAATTCTGCACCAAATAATTTGCATCTTTAAAGCTTTGGAATTTGATCAATTTATAGTACAGAGGCCGGCAGCGTCGTATGCACTGTGCATAGGAAAAAACTTCGGGCAGCGCAGTCGGCACACGTTCAGCGTAAAGACTTCGTGTGGTTTCGTTATTCTGCCTGATGACGTACCGGCAGAGAAAATTCTGCTCTGCTGACGTCGCGGCAGAGAAACATGCTTCGGGCTATGCATAAACGGTTTCATATTCTGCTCGCCTGCCTCAGCGGCAGAGAAGCATTTGTGTGCCCTATTCACAATTACTCGGCTTTCGCAGCGGCAGAGAAATAAGTAACGTATTTGACTTCGTGTCTGTTGTCTTCGCACACAAACGCACCAACAAAAATGTGTGAGTCTGTGTGCCGACCCCTGATTTATACCCAAAAGTGTAAACATTTGTGTTCTACATCTACATAGTTCTCTTTACGTACAATGTCAAGCTGGTGTTTTGTATTTATTTAATCAGAATCGAAATGTGCGGATCGCCAAGACATTCCTCCATGGTAGTCGCAGTCATGGCGATAATTAGTGCAATTTGTATTGAATTTTTCGGGTACATGACCATCTGTAATTAAACAATCATCTCATTTAAATTCAGCGTGTACAGTTTTTTCTCTTACTTTACCCCATAGTGAGGGATGGACCAAATTGGAATATAATCACTGGAATGGTATGCTGGGCTGTGATTTGTGCAGCTGCCGCAGTTCTGTGGTATGGAGCCCATTATGCAAGTACAAACTATCCGCGTATTTAATGACAATAAAAATATATTAATTTCGTTGTCATATAGAAGAAGCGTTTTATGGTGCTCATATGGCTCGTTGTGGCCTTCACATTCGGTGGAATTTTGATCATTTCAGCATTCATATCCGCAGAGCAACGGGCGGATACAAAAGACGCTATCGAGGACACATTCATAGCTTTCATTATTAGCGGTAAGCCGTGTGTCGATTTCGTTTGATTGCCGATTAAAAAGGTTTCCTTCCGTTGTAGCTATGTTTGGATTTTTCATTTGCGTTCCACTCAAATACTACCGGACGATGATTTAGTTCGCTAATGTGAACCTTCCGTACTTCAAAATTTATGTGAATCTAATAAATCCTGTAGTTCTCTCCATATTCCCAACAACAATCTCTTTACGTTCGTTGTCAGTGTTGTGTCAGCTGCAGGTGTGAAATCCCTAGAGCCGGAATGTGCAGATCGGTGAGTCGCCAGAGTAAATGCTATGCGGTCGCAATATGTGCTTTCTTTTATGGATTATTGGACATTTCGGTGAAGGGCTACTGTCTGGGTACTCAATCAAAGATCCTCCAATGCGACAGCCCCTAACAGCTTTCTGTTTATTTTTGTTTTGTTTTAAAGTCTATGAGGGATTCAAGCCGTTTATCGTCGTTGGACTCTCCGCCTGGCTGCCGATTCTGTTAGCCGCCACGCTGCTCCTAGTGGGCGCCAGTCAGGCACGTACCACAGCCACTCTCCGTTCTCCCACTAACTGTTTATCCACCAGGAGATGTTTGTGCTGCTGCTGACCGCCATCGTATTGGCCATGTTCGGTGGCTGCTTATGGATTACCTCGAGTCTGGGGATGCTGATTGATACATGGGGGATGGACAAATTGTTTTTAATAGACTCAGTGCTGGGAATCATTGCCATTTGCCTTTTCCTCGGTAGGTCTAAGCCCAAATACATTTGTGTGACAAGTACTTCAAGGCATTCTCTTTCAGGTCTGATCGGGTTGTTCGTATATTTTACCTGTAGGTTTATGAGGGAACTGCAAAGATAGGTTCAACAGCACACCAAAAAAAAAACCTTTATCGCAATTTAACTGTGTATTTTAATTTCAAATAAGTCACAATGGCTCCGAGTTATCCAAATGGCAATGCAAAAATTTGCATAAAATAACAATGGACGACAACAAATCAAATGCGGAATAGACAGACACCGACACAGACACAAATGCAGGCTTTGGCCTCGCCCTCGGCGGTGACTGTTGCGGTGGGGCACCCTGTTGTAAGCCCAGCCGCAAATAGAAAGTGAAAATCAAATCACCAAAATGCTACCGTTTATTTTTGTATTTTTGTATTTTGTGTGTGTGTTTTTTGCCCATTTTCGTATTTTCTTATTTTCTTACTGTGTTTATTTGTCGGGTGCCTAATTTAAATAAACATTTATTTGCACAAAGGCCTTAATACGTTGGGCAAATGACTTCCTGAATTGAACAGAAAGCGGCGCAGAAGCCGGCCAAATTGCATAATCGTTGGGACAAATGCAGCGGATTATGAAATCCTTCGCTCAAAAGGCTGCCAGGCAACAGCAGCAGCCCGAGCACGAGCAGAGTGCCAGAGTGGCAGAGTGGGAGTGGGGCTGGAGCTGAAGCTGAAGCTGTATACCGACCTGGCAACAACAACCTGTCGCATATTTAAACCGATTAACGGCACGATTCCAGTCGCCGGTTGCCAGCAGCAGCAGCAGCATCGGCATAGAAATGGAAATTGAAATGCTTGTGGCAGTGCCAACACTCTCCGGATTGCTGTTGTTCCACTGCCACTGCCAATCGCAATGCAGCGGAGAGTAGTCGCAACATGGCCAAGTAGGCTGTGGGATGCTGCAGTATCGGCATTGGGGATCTGCAAGGTGTCCTCTATCTGAAGGACTCTGTTCTTTACAAGAGGAAGAGGCAGAGCCTAGACAATCGACATCCCTGCCACTGAAAATCTTTCATTGTGATCGATCCCCTTGGCCACATGCAGTGTATTCGGTATTCAGTGCCATGGCCTGGACTTTTTCTTGTCTAGTTTCAGTTGATTTTTTTTGGAGAGGGGGGGGGGGGGGGAACTTCGTGTTTCTGGCGCCGCAACAGAATTGAAAACGTTTGTAAATACTTTCCAAGCATTTGCAGCAATTGAACAAATACAAAACAGCCCGTGCAGTGCAGCCGTTGCTTGCAGTTGGAAAATTGTGAAAAATAAAATAATATATATATATATTGTGGCACAATGCTGGCATACTCCGAGCACTCGTGTACTCACTCGTAAGGCTCACAATTTCCATTGTTGGCTGTGAATTTTTGTTGCCCTGACCCATAAATAAAGTTGGCAGCCCAACAACTGTGCCCACAAATGGCAAACAGCGCGCGCGAATTGTGCAATAAAATCGTATAATGTGAATATAACAACCGCTAAGCCTGATTTCCTATGGGACTTCGAGTATCTTTTCCCTTTTCACCATTGCTTTTCCTTTGCGCCGAGCTCGCCAGATGATTGACTCTTGACCTTACCAGATCGGCGGCTGGCACCAATTTGGTTATTGGTTTTGGCTCCAGATTTGTTCGTAATTGTGGCAGCATTTATGTCTAGAAAAATGTTTAGACTCGAATTTCTAGCCTTTATTTTTATTATTTTTATATCTAATAGAAAACATTGAATTTTTCCTCTGGCAGGAGACGCTCCTCAAGTCCTGTCAGCGCCAGAGTCAAATAAATAAACATTCCAAGATATAAGTTCATTTTCTTAAGAATGATCGCAGCACATAAAATAGAAATACATTCACAAAACATTCCCAAGAATGGAATGAATTGTGAATTCCTCGCAAAACGGAATGAATTGTAAATGGAACCAATCGATTATCGATTATTATTAGCCGGTGCGAAGCCTCTCTCAAATCATTGCTAAAGAATTCTCCAACCGAAGCCTGAAACAGCCAGCTAAAGCGATTCTTAAATGCTCTTGAAAGCTCCCTAGTGGTCGAGGGCTTTGCCATCCCAGCTGCTGACCGAACAGACAGAAACTTTTGCGGTTGAAAATGTAAAATCTAGGAAAACCCACAGAATGCTCTGCACCTTTGAGCTGGTTGATATCCTGGAAATATTTCCCCAGCTACTGGCCATCGCCATCGTTTAAATGACAAAAGCTTTTATCAGGTCCGATTACACAATTTAAAGCAGGAAAACTGTCACTTTAAGTGCAATAGAAGATGCTTTGGATGGGTGGGGCAGCAGCAGCACATGGCAGGGCAGATGCGAATGGATGGACACCTGAGAGCAGCCGGAACCACCAGAATGGTTGCTGTGGTTGCCGCACCGCAACATTGTTGCCAAAAGCCAACGTAACCCAAGCCAGGACAAGGCGATGCAGCATCATCCACTCCCTCGCCCATCCATCCTTCCAGCAAGCAACACTTTTAGCTGCCTGCTGCTGGAAGCGTAAGCTAACTCGGATTAAATAAATTTAATTTAATTACCAGTAAAAGCCGCATGAGTAACTTCCGCTAGAGATGAGAGCGCCGGGCCAGGACAACGTTATCTCTGTCACTCCGGATTCCAACCAGAAGTGTGAGGGGGCAGGCACACAGCCTGCCTCTCAGCAGTTACCTGATGGTGGCGTGGCGCCACACTCTCCCTCCCTACTTATACTATCCCTCTGTGTGTTTATTTAGGAAATAACATTTTTGTGGCAACACATTTTTAGATTTTATTACAGCTTTGAGCCCGTTGAGTGCTTTTCGCACTCTCGTACCTTCACTCTGCTGCCTGCCTCTGTTGCCTGCTGCTCTGCTCTGCTCTGTTGAGGTCAACATGCATTTTATCATTTTAAATGAAAGCAACTACTGGGTGTGCGACGGGCAGGTGTAGGGGTAGGGTCGGGCACTCGACACGATAAATAACCTTAATGTACTGCCCTGGCCCACCAACCCCACCCTTTGCTTTGGTTACACATTTAATTACGAACGGCAGCTGCGGATTTCAAAGCATACTTTCAGGCGGCACTGAAAAAAGTGCTCGAGAAAGTGTAGTAGAAAAACGGGCTGCCACTGCTGTCACCTCAGTGTGCGCCGCCCGGGGGAAGGTCAAGTCAGCTGAAACCAGCCCACCAGTGTCACTGCCACTCCCACTTGTGACGACTATAATGCAAATTGGCCTCGCACTTCCCCAGTGTGTGTGTGTGTGTGTGCCTTGTCGAACAGGCTGGCAAATACTTGAGCGGCGACTTAGCGCAGGAGCTTAGGTAACGCCACTTGAGACACATTACCCACTCACCCACACCCACACTCGCACACAGCACTCGGGAGACCAGAACAGAGGACTCGTCTTTACAATGCACTGAGAGAAAAGCTTTCAAGCTGAGGCTTAAATATCGTACTAAAAAATAGAATCACAAAATCTGAAACCATTTAATTTTCCTTAAATACGGAATAAGTATATATCCCTTCTGAAATGCTATTTCGAGTGATTTTTAATCTCAGTGCTAGCCGCTCTTTGAGCTTAGAAAGTGGAAAGATGCCTCCTTGAGAGCAGCTTTTGGCGCTAAGGGAGTATAAACCCGTTTAATCTCCATTTGAACTGATTTCAATAGCTGAATACTTTTCACACGTTCGATCCTCCTTAACATATGTACTTATAGTAAAAATATCCAGAGTGGAAGTGTGGGAACTGGCTACGTGCAACTCGTTGCACAAATAGCCTTGAATACGTCCCTTTTTCCATCGAACATTGCGAGTAGAGCAGAGGAGAGGAGTCTCCATGTCATTGTCCTGGGCCACGTTGCCTGGTAACCTAGTTTAATAAATAAATCGCAATTTTTTGTTCGTATTTTAGCCGCCTCCCCCCGGAGTCGATTCGGGTGTGTCTCTTTGTCTCCGGCAAGTCATTCATGTGTGCAATCTGTGGGTGTGACTAATTCAATTACAACGCCCAATTGTGCATGCCTCGGCGCTTCTGTCCCTGTCTCTGTCTCATGCCGCATGCCACACTCTCTCTCTCTTCTTTCTCTCTGGCTCACACTAAGCGAGCGTTTTGGACTGTGATTTTTCATTTCATTTTCACGCTTTCACTCTGCATGTGCTGCAGGTACGAGCACGATGTAGGTATGGGAATTGTGTTTGAGAATTACATTAGGTTTGATTCAGCTTCGCTTACCGTTTCCCGAAACACCCTCCCACCACCCACAGTTGTCCGTGCAGCGGGAATGTGCTGTGCCACGTTTCGTGTCACCCTAGGACTTAATTGTTTTTTTGTCACACGAGGAGTTATCCCCTTCGGGGCGTATCATGTTCAAAATTGAAATTAACTGACAGTTTTTGCCAACTCACTCCCAGGGACAAATCGACATGATTTGTGCAGTGCGAAACGATGGGTGGGAGGGGGCAGCGTATAGAGTCAGAATTGGTGGAAATCATGATGGGTTTTCGGGTGGGTAAATGTGTGCACAAAGGGAGACCTATGGGAACCTAAGTAAACAACGGAAAGGCTGTTGGATAGACACGGAATGGGATTTGTTAGACAAACAGTGTCGAGAAACGGAAGCCACAAGCTGCAGGGTCAATTAATTGCCAAACTACGAGTATTAAATAAAAATGTCGCATTGGCTACCGCGACTTTTGGCTTTGACTGTACTGTGGGCAACACCTTGAGGCCCATTGCCTTGGGAGCCGTCGCTGATGGCACTTCCCCATCATCATCAGCAGCAGCAGCAACAGCAGCAGCAGCGTCGTTACAGGAATGCCTCCTGGCGGGACTATCTACAGCCCAGCATCTTGATGATCAGAGCAAGTCCCAGAGCAAGGCTCTAGCCGTTGCGAAACGTGATTTGTAAGGTCATCATTCAAAAGGCATCGACTACAAGCACAAGCAGAGGCACAAGCACAGGGACAGGCACAAGCACAGGCACAGGCACAGACAGACACAGAGAGATGCCGGGGCCACAAACCAGATCCCAGGCGATTCCCGACAGCAGCCGAGAAGAAAATTAAAATGGTTATACATTCATGTAATTTAACGAAATTCAATTGAATGCCAAGTCACAACAGCAGCTCCAAACAAATCTAAACCAAGCCAAGCCAAGCCAAACCAAGCCGTGTCGAACTCGCAACTCGGCTCGGGTCGGGACTGGATCTGGATGGGCAGGATAGGATGTTGGCAGGGCTGGGATGGCTGGACTGAACTGAACTGGATGGGCTGGATGGGCTGGATGCGCTGTCTGCGGCGGCGATATTGCCGATGCCAAGCGTGAGATTATCGACGATTGTATGCAGCGATGATGATGCTGATGAGGATGGTACTCGAACTGTGGCCGATGCTGCTTGGGCAATGGCTCCCGTGAGCAGGCACTGCACTCAAGACACACACACACACACACACACAGACACACCAATTGCCGTCAAGTTCACTTTTCATGCCGCCAGAGCGGGGAATCGGACGGGGGGGGACAGACCACAGACCCCAGTTGCAGTCATTGACTTGGGTTATCGCACGCCAAAAACGACAAAACAGTTGCATGCCCAAACCAAGAACCAGAGCCCCAGAGCCAGCCACAGTCTCAGGGCCCAAGTTCAGGCCCAAGCCCATGCCCATGCCCAAGTCAAGGCAGCCCCAGAGCAGAGCGCTATCTGCATGCGATCAAATTTCCAGGGCTTCTGTTGCGGACACGGACGCGATGCGATGCGATGCGACCGCGCGAGGCGGCAGCGATCATATTGAGTCTGCTTTTGACATTTTGGACACAATTTGAACCTTTTACTTTTCGGGGCAGCGAGACGACTGCACCGAGTATACAAAACACACGATTTTCAGCTTAAGCCGATTTCCAGGAATCCCCCAGCAGAACTGCAATCGAAATCGGCAAACTCGGTGCCGGTCATGGTCCCAGTCCCAGTCCCAAGTCCCAGTACGCCCGGGTTCAAGCTGAGCTGTCGACTCCGACTCTCCGAGTGGCCTCGTCTGCTGTGTGTTTTGTATTTGCCATGACATTGATTGAGAAATTGATTTAAAAATCGTTTTTTTCCAGCGCTGATTCTGAATCCGATTTCGGCCCTGATTCTCATCTCGAGCAGGCGCTTCGTTGACTGATCCACCATTCAGGAAACTGACTGGCACTCCACTCTCTGGCCTGCCCTTCAAACCAACGCCAACGTTTTCGACATTTAAAAGTTTTGATTTACAAAGTTTTTCCATTTAATTGAAATCCGAGTGAATCGAATGTGTTTGCCCCTTTCTGAAAATTCAATTCTCCTTCAGAGTCTGTTGACCTGCCAACTGCATATCCCATATCCCATCCCCAATGGGAATGCACATAAGGAGAAAGGCGAATTTCTATAAATTTATTCAATGTGATGGGGAAACTAATTTGAAAAATATCCTTTGAACCTGCAGATTTTGGGAATTTTCTTCAATATGCAAAGAATCTTAGGGCAAAAATCCAATGAGATTTAATAGTTTGCAAGGGATTCCTTTAGTACGAAATGTCTATTAAATATTCCAATAATAAAAGCTGCGTTGCCAGTGACTAAATCTCTTTTAATTGTCGTGTGAAATGCTTCGAATCTGAAGACTATTTCCCAGCGGTAGCCCTAATTGGAGACACTCGTACGAGTACGTTGTATGCAAAGCAGAATGCCAACAGGCCGTAGAACATAACTCAAACTATCAACGAATATGATGAAAGGGAGCAGCGGAGATGCATATCAAGTTGAATATTTTGTTATGCTCATTAGTGGAGTGGAAGTGCCGCACACCAGACAAAGTCCGACCATCAACACCCACCACGGCCCAAATAATTTATAATGTCTTAATTATTTCAGTGTCTTGGGCCGAGAACGGGGGCCAGCCAACAAATTTGTTTATGAAGTCGGCGATCAGCGATCTAACATGGAAACACTTCCTCTACATCTCTCGTCTAGGTCTAACTACGCCTCCGAAAATGATATGCAGCAGATTAGTGGACGTGATAATTTGTTCGACGTGCTTCCCCCGACCCCATCTAACTCAGGGTGTACCATCTTTCCCACTCTAGTCCTCTCGCTCTCTCTCTCTGATGTTCGTGTAACGCTCGAGTGCTTCAGCCCCGAAAATAAACGACGAATTACAAACGGAGGCGGAGGTGGAGACCAGAAATACACACAAATATATAAAAAAAGAAAATTTTTCCAGAGCGGGCCAACTACTAAATTGAAAATTAACATATTTCGGCAGTAGATGGTATCGCGACTCGGACTCGGACTCTGACCAAAGCAGCAGCAACATTTGTTTGCCAGAAAACAAAACCCAAATTGAAACTGAAAGAAAAACAGAAGGAGCAGAAGGAGCGGAAGAGCAACAGCAACAGCAACGGCACAGCCAGCACTGGCAACTCGCAAAAGGTTAATTCAATTTTCCATTTTCCGGAGCTGCTGCTGCTGCTGCTGCCAAAGAAGAAGGAAATTTTTCATTTTTAAAATTGATGGCCGGAGCCGGAGTCAGACTCTTTCGTTCTTCCGTCTCGGCTTCCTGTCTTGGCAATTGTCTTGGCACAAATCTCATGCCCACCGCAAATTGAAACTACAACATGCCATTGTCCTTACCGATTGAATAAGAATTATGCCAAGGATACACATAGACACACACACACGAACTCGGAAAGGGAAAGAACAGAGTGTACTACTAGGACCAGGGACCAGGGACCAGAGACCAGGGACAATTCCACGTAGACGGCTGTCAAGCCGTTTTGGAGCATTGTGATTAATGGGCTGCCGCCTGTGCTGCTGCTGCTGCTACTGCTGCTGCTTTTGCTCCTGCAGCTCCTTTTGCTGCCTCTGTGTGTCCATTGTCTAGGGCCGCCAACCATTTTGGCATGTTTGTCATTTGGGAAATTGTGCGGTGGCCCTAATGACAAAGACAAACAGGCGGCAGGCGGCAGGTAGCCACAGCCACAGCCAGCGGGAGTCTGTATACAATGCAGCCACAACAGATTCAATGATATGCATCGACATCAGCTCAATCGAAGCAGAAGATGCCATCAGAGTTCAGTGAGGAGCGAGCACTCTGCGGAAACTCGCACCGCATTCCATAATAATTCAATCAAATATTGCAAAATTCCTGCTCAATCTTCAATATACTAGTATAATCAGTGTAGATGATCTAATTGAACCATCCACCGAACCCTGGAAGCTCTCCACTGTGGCCAAATGGCCATCCACTCAACGCCTTTGAGTGATTTCCCCGGATCTACTCACTCGCCCATCATTAAGTCGAGCAGTCAGTCAGCCAGCCAGCCAGCCAGCCAGCCAGCCAGCCATATTCTGTGCTCTCGACTCCGTGTCGGTGTGGCCGATGGCCGGTCTGACTGATGGCCATTGCCATTCTCCATGGCTCTTGCGCATGCGCGTCGGGAACCAACGATCGTTCAACGCGCTCTCTGGCCTGAAAACTAGCCATGGCATGGCATGGCAGGGCAGGGCAGGCCGGGCAGGAATGGAGGATAAAGATGAGGCAGCTCCTTGAAATGCAGCTACGTCGCTTTGGTGCAAAATGCTGGCAGCGAAACCTGCAATTACCATCGCCAGCTCTGATAGCTTCAGCAGGCACTCTGCGCACAACTTCTTGGCCGTCTGTGTCTCTGCGCTCTCGGCCCTGTTTAGGTTTTTAGGCATTTAGTCTTTGTTTCGACAGATGCAGACGACGAGTCCGAGTCGGAGTCCCAGCCTGGTAGCTCTGCAGTTGAAATGTTGTTGAGTACTTTTAATTTGCATGCTCTTAATGGTGTTGCCTCGTATTAGGCCAGAGCCAGAGCCAGAGTCAGAGCCAGACTGGCCACAGGCGCAGAAGGCAGTGGAAGGCATTGAACTCTGATTGGATCTGGGCCTTTGGGGGGGCTTGCAATGACCTGGCATATTAATGGCAGAATTGCAATCAAATTCAGTGTTAAAGATCCACCAAGCCACACAGCCTTCACAGAAATTCTGCCAATGTTTATAACTTCCCATATTACTCCCATGTTTGGTGCATGTTTCACCGATCACATTACGCTTTTCATTTGCCATTAACAGTTATGCCACCCGGGGGGGCAACCTGGCTACCCCTTCCACCGCCACGCAGACAGCTAGATTGCGACTCTAATGGCCATAGCCATGTCCATATGCACATGTCAGTGGAGTTGGCCCAAAAAGATGCGGCAGCGATAGTCCAATGGAAATGACACAAAGCGGGGAATCGGAGCGGATCGGAGAGGAGAGAACAGAACAGCCAATTGCAATTGAAGTTAATTTCAGCAAATTGCATGCCAAAATGTGTTAAAGGGAAGAAATTCCGACCGGTGGACGGGGCCCAGATGAGGGAGGCCTCGAAGAAATGGCAATAGCCGCACTAACTAACTGACAGCAACAGCAGAAGCAGCAGCAGCAGCAACAGCAGCAACAAGAGGTAGAACCAGGAACAGAGCCGCCACAACAAGAGCAGCAGAAGAGCAGCAAGACGGGTAAAAAAAATTAAATTACAGGCTTAGGCGCGAGCATTGCAGCTTGACTCGGAGTCGGCAGTCGGAGGAGAGCTCTGCTCTGGGCCTGGACTGCCTCCACCATTGGGATGCCGGGGCAATAAATGACGGCATGAATGAGTGACCGGCTGACTGACTGACTGAGTGAGTGAGCGAGCGAATGAGTGAGTGAGTGACTGGCATGCCCCTGCGGATGGCCATGGACGTACAACGGACAGTGGACAGTGGGACGGCGAGGGGCAATGGGCATCACTTAAGTATCTGCGCTTGCGGTGCTCACTAAGCTCCGCCCACCGAGTTGCAGCCGTCCGGGTCGGTCCGGTCCGGTTCGGTTCGGTCCGAGCCGGTCCGGTCCGAGCCGGGCCAAAAGCATCGGGGCGCGAGATTACTCACGCGAATGTAATTTGGCAATTGCTTATTAGCGCTAACGCGCCGCCGTCGATCCGCGGCATCGAGGGGTCCGCTTGGTGATCTGCGGCATGTGGCACAGTGGTGCAGCATCTAGATCTTCTATGCTGAAGATGTTTGCCGTGGGTCTTAATTTTTTAGTGAGCTCTTCTTTGAGTTTTCAATTGGAATGGCACCACGGTGCGATGGCCGCGGCAATCGAACCACTTATATCACCTTCTAGTTAGAACGAGCGGACCATCCAGTTGTCGATCCTCATCCACGCCTCGGACTCGGACGACTGACTCTCCGTGGTCGTCATTGGATCTGTGGCGCAATGCGCGTTGCAGGACGCTGGTGCTGGACAGCAGAGCCCCGAGCGAAAGATGGCACTGTCCGATGACTGTGAATGTGAAGTGCAATAATTTTCTTTTTTATTATTATTACATTTTTCTTTCTTTTGGGATTGCTGCAGATTGCCACAGCCACAGCGACAGTCGCTGCTGCCACTGACGCTGCTGCCTATGCTGCTGCCGAGAGAGGCCGAGAGTGTTGAAACATTTTCGCGTCATTTGCAGATTCTTTTAATATTATCATTTTTGGTGGGCCTTTTGGCGGGTCTCTTGAAACGAGATTTTTGTGGGCAGACTGCTGCCCAATGGCCTAACGACATGGCAACCATAGGAAATAAAAGATCGTTTAGCACTCGGAGGCCTCTGGCGGCCAGAAACTCACTCGGCTGGAGAGGCGGTTTTATGTGAGTGGTGGATGGGAATTGTTGGGAGCTTCAGCCATGTTGGATCTGTAGTTTTAGAATGTGCCTGGGTCTTTTGTCCCATGCAGTCCTACGAAATTTTGTACATTGGTACGTATTGAATCTGCCCCGTGCTTTGTGTTTCCATGCCACACACTCGTGGCCCATAGTTAAAATTAAAAATAAAAAAATAAAAAGAGATGGCTGACTAGCTCTCATGTTTTGTGTCTTTTCATCATGGATTCCCTCAAGCCGCGACCAAATCAACCCCAATTCCGCACTAAGCTCCGCCCCTCTGGTGGATTAGTTCCACCGCTAGCCGAGTGCGTGGATATGGATCCTCAAACCGCTGCTCCCTGATCCGAGTACAACTGCAAATTATCCTAACTGGCCCATTTTAGCCTGACAATTAGAGAGAGCGACGATGGCGGCCTGCGGTGTAATTCAATCTGCATATGGCACTGTGACGGGGCAGGGCAGGGGAGGGACAACGACAGGATAGGGCAATGTTAAATGGAATCACAGCGGTGGCCAACAATGAGCCTAGACACAGGCGACAAAGGGGGACAAAGGGGCAATTGAAAGGCCCGAAAATAGAGCCAAATGCAAAAAGCATGTACCACCAGAGGAAGAGGAAGATGTGAAAGAATAAGAGGCATCGTCAAGCCGTCAAGAAGAAGCTGCAAAGAGCAGAGGCAGAGGCCCGAATGGCATGAAATTTTGTCAAACGAAAATACGGGCGTAGATTTCTATTAAAACGTATGGACGGACAGGGACGGGACAAATGAAACCGGGCGAACCTTTTGTCTTTTGTAATTTTATGCGACAATTTTTTTCGTTGCTTCCCCAACGCTCTCTCTCTTGTTTCTTCCCTGCCCTCCCCACCTATATCTCACTCTCTCTCTCTCTCTCTCTCTCTTTGCTGTATCTCGGTCTTTCGGGACTCGAGGTAAATTAGAATATGGCGAATGGAAGGAAGGAGCAGGGGCAGGAGCCTACAAAGCATTTAAGGAATGCGGGGGAAAAAGTATTGAATAACATTTTGATATGCTTAGAATTCGGTTCCAATGGATATAGCAAATGTCAACGGCAGCTGCGTGACTCTCCCCCATCCCCTCTCCCCACCCACCGGAGCAAGAAATCGAATGAAAAGAAAAACGAACGAAACGAAACGAAACGAAAAATGAACCCAAGCTCAAGTGCAATTGAATGGAAATGAGAGACACGCCCCTGCCGATTGTCAGCCTACGTTTGGGGAACGAAAACAAGGAAGAAAGAATTATAATAATAAAAAAAAAAACAAAAAACAAAAAAACTTGAGTCGCTGACCACGCAAAACACATTAAAATTCAAATGCTTTGATATACCAATTAATTTTGTTCGTTGTCGTTGGTGGATTCGACAGCGAAGCGAATCGGACTGGTTGGAAAAGTTTTGCTCGTCTTTTGGGGCCTGGGGATGCGCTGTTTTCTGTTGCGCTTGCCGCCTCAATTAAATGCAACGAGACGCGATAACAAGATTATCCGCCGCAGACATCTTGAGACAATATCTATGTATATGCCATAAAAGCAGCACAGCATTCCCCCAGCCTGGCTCTGGCTCTGACTCTGTCCGTGGTCCGTGGTCCGCCTCTCGAGCTGCCAAATTGGCGTTTTGGCAATGAAACGCAAATGTTGCCCGCAAAGTTGTGTCCTCATCCTCGACTCCATCCTCAATTCCATCGTTGTCGTCTTCGTCTTGTCTTCGACGTTGTCGTTCTCGTCTTCTCGTCTTCTTGTCATTGATTCGAATTTTATGCGCACGCAGGAGGAGAACCGCCAGAAAAGCTTGGAAAAAAGCGAATTTCCTAACCGCTTTACAGCCTTATTTGTCAGCCCCGACGCTGGTCCCGCTGCCAGTGTCCCAAAAACTGTTGTGAATGCTACAGTTTTGGCAAGTGCCAGCCCCAGCCGCCCAGACAGAGCCAGAGTGCACTTGGTTGCAAAATAAATGCCAAGGCGCTCCTGCTGCAAGTGGAAGGAGCCATCATGACGAAGCCGCGATGGTGCGGCCAATTTGAGGCTAGATAAACGTTAATCAGAAGCGGAGACGCAACCGCAGCCAGTTCTCTGAGACGAACTTTGGAACGGAATAGAACTTCCATTCCAGATATCGTTCTCTTTATTTATTAAACAAAGCCAATCACAAATTTAAGCATAATTCTTTCATCCAAATCGGATTATTACCCCGGCAAGTGTCATGCACAATTGTCTCCCTGTCTGGCTGACCTTATCGTAGACACAGTCCACAGTCTGTCTGTCTGTCTGTCGTCGTTGTCGTCAGAGTTCCGCGTACAGGCAGAATGCAAAAGCCCCTCGATGCAGTGCTAACAACCTAAGCCGATCCCAGGCTTGCCGAAAATAAAGGAAGGAAGGCAGACAACTGCAGCCAGTTCGAAACTAGTTTTCCCCCCACTTACCGACTTCAACTTACCCAACTCAAGACTGGCAGACAGTGGTGTTGCTGCCGCCTCGATACACTTCTTCCCCCGGCCCAGGGAGTCGCAGATGGAGGAGGCCCTGGCCGGCGCATCAAGTGTTCGCCGAGGCTTGTTAAAGTTCATTTTCGATGCAACGAGCTGCAATAATGCATAATTGTGCTCATTAGTCTTTTTGGGGCCAACGATCGTGTATGAATTTAAATTTTAGCGCTGCCAGCCAGCCAGCCAGCCAGGCCAAAACCCGACCAGACCCAGAACCAGACCAGACCAGGTCGCAGTTGAGTTGAGCTGGGCTGGGACGGGCCCTAAATAAATACAATTGGACAGCAATGGGATGACGACGGCCGACCCGACCACTTGGCTGTGCTGGACTGGATTGGCTTGGACTGTGGACTGTGGACAGCGGACAACGCTTCGTCGGCGCGAACTTGAAACATTTGTGAGCAGGATTTACGCGTCCAGTTAAATTTACGACTGCGCACCTTTTGCATGAAATTGACGTGGCATTTTATTTACCCCGCCACCTGCAACCTGCCACCCTCCGACTCTTTGCCTTGGATGCGGATCGGATCGGCTGGGATCGTCTTGGATCGGCTCGGGGCACAGACGACGGAGGTCAGGCTGAACGTGTGGGACGGGCTTATAGTCGCCCTCGGATCATGTGTGCGTCTGTCTGTGTGAAGTTAATATCAGGCGAAATACATGGCTTGTTAAGTGATTAATCAGCGCCAGATATAATTTGTGTCTGCGTTAATTTTTTCACGTGAATAAGGAGGTTGCCTTCACTTCTCCCGTCCCTCCATCCACCGTCCGTTCAGCCGCAGTCTTGTCTGTGTGGCTCAACGAAGGAGTCCCCTGTAAATTAGGAGAGGTATGAAAATGCAATCTGAAGCAGCCAGGACGAGGAATATGCCCCATTCAAAAAATACTGATATGCATTTAAATATTGAAACAGAATGGGACATGGGAAAACAATGGAAAACTTCATTCTCCATTATCAAAAATACATATTCGGTACAGTAAATTAAACGAAATTCATTCATTAGTTTTTGCTATTGAATAAATCACTTAATATCTGATGAAATTCACTCACGGCAATCCCATTCCCATTGAGAATCATTGAGGTGCGCTAAGAGCTATGTAAGTGGTGGTTCCTCCATAGCTATGGCTATAGGGGGCACTGCTCTTTCCGGGTTTCTTTGGCATCAATTTGGCTTGGGAATTTGCGGTTCATGAAGCTGGGCGGCGCAGTAGGGCATTGGGTAGGGGTATTGAGGCATAAATTACCCATGCGGGGTTGCAGTCAGTCAGGCATTAGATGGAATCATCGGGTGTGTATTTCGGGAGGGTTGCAGTCGAAGGATGGGCATGGGAACAGGACCAAGAAGTGGCGACAGCCCAAGGCGACCGGACTAAACCGTCTCAGAGTGTCTCGCTCACACACTCGGCACAAAACAAGCAAACAAAACGAAGCCCACGGCAATCTTGTTATCGAAGATGGGACCGGAGGGTGAGAAGGTGGCTGGATGGTTAGATTGGCATGGGCTAGGGATCGGAAATGGGGGCTATATATAAACTACTTCAGGTAATCTAAGGATTGGAAATGCTAATCGCCTTTATTTCGGTACAGCCAACAACAAACAAAGGCACAGCAGCAGGCAGCGGCAGCAGGCAGCAGCCTTTTCGCTTTGTCACCGCTACATGGGCCGTGGAGGGTCGGGTCCTGGGTCCCGGGTCCTGTATCCGGAGACAGACAGCATAGGGCGACGGGCTTTGATAATTGAAACCGTAAAGTTGTTCAGCTTTGCCTCGCAGGATGTAAGCGGCGGCTGCCAAAGGATTCTCTCTTGTTCTTGTTTTTTTTTTTCCTTTATAAATGTTTGTTGTTTTTTTTTCGTACTTTTCCCTTCTTTTTTGGTGTCGCTTGTCGAGTTATTCGTGCGATTATTCTTGTAGGGTATTGCTGTCGTCATCCGCTCTCCCTCCCTAAGAGGACATTACAGGGCTCCTCTTTTGCATATCCCTTGCACGTCCCTTGAGTGTGAGCTCTGCATGTCAGCGTAAGTCAGCCCCTGAAACGCACAACTTGAAGGCATCCATCCGCTCCTTTTTGATATTGCCTCGAATTTCAGGGCAGCCCTCCCTCATCCCGGTCGCCTTTGTGTCCTGGGCGCCTGTCCTGTGGCGGCATAATTGCAGGTTGCAGCCAAAGGCTTTGATTTTCGGGTACTTCGCCGCGGTTTGCCCGCTGCCAGGTTCTTCGTCGTGTGTTTCATATTTCAGTTTGTCAAGTCTGTTCCATCTGATGCGTTTTTATTTGTTTGCTATCTTTGTCTCTGTGCCAACATCATCAACAGCGACTCATCGTCATTGCCAACGTTTCGTTTGACAATTTTCCGCCTGACATTCAAGATTTTAATCGCTGCCATTTGCCATAACTAGATTCTTGGGGGTTTGTCGTTCGTCGTTTGCCGTTTGAACAGTCTCCGATTTCTCTCGCTTCATTTGGTGTGTGCCTCACACACCCTTTGGCCCAAGAAAATACAGCAGTTTGGATTCGGAATTGGATTCGGTATGGCTTCATAAGTGGAATGGGAAGCTGCGCTCTTCAGCCACACTTGACATTTCGCCAATCAAATTATTTCACTGGTGCGTAACACTCGGATTAGTTCTATTTAAAGCATGCAAATGTCAGGTGTAACACAAACTCCTGAAGGTTATACCACTTATAGCACTGATTAGGTAACGATTTGGGGTGTTCCCAAATCCGTATTCCGATGAAGTTGCTATCTCTCTGTTAGCTCTTGTATCTTTGCTCCACTTAGCTCAAATGGCCATTCGCTTTTAATGGCTTGCCTCAAACTCCATTACGCGCCTCATTATTGCCAGGGCAGCGGCAAACAAAAGCGTTTCCGCACAATGGCAGTTGCCGCCAGTTGCCGAAAAATTAAAAGCGAAATTAAACACATTCAATTAAATATTGTGTGTAATTTTTCGCAACACAAAGTTGGCCTGGCCAACATCCCGGCAGCCGGCAGCCAGCAGATCCCCCCCAAACCCAAAAAGGTGAAAAGTTATTCCTGCTACGTTGGCATTAACGGTACGTCGTTGTACGTACCTTCTCCATCACCTGGCGGGGGGTGCGTGTTGTTTTTTGTTGTTGTTGCTGACCCCCGACGCTTTGTTTGCGGGGATGCTGACAGGGGCAGGCAGGATATTCGGAAGGGACTCCCCCAAAATATGGAAGAGTAATGCCGAACATCAGCGCTTATAACTGTGCCGATTATGAAGTTAATTTATCAGCATCAGAGCGGATGAGCAGTCAGTCAGTCAGTCAGTCAGTCATTCAGACGGGGATTCGTGGGTGGGTTGTGGGTCGCTGATTGTGAGCAGCTTGTGGAGGCGGCACGGCTGGCATTTTGAGGGGACGGGGGCAGTGGCTGGGGGCGGACATTCATTAAGCCATCAAATGGCCGAAGACAAATTTAGCCAGTCAAATGAATAAGTGAGCAGGTAACGAGGGTCGTTACAGCAGTGATTCGAAGGGTTACTCCACTCCACTCCCATATAAGAGTAGAGTTTGTTTGTATGGTTATACTTACGTCCCGTAATCCCCTACAAATTTATCGAGCACCGCTCGCACATCAGCTTAAAGCTGACTGCTGAGGCACTGCCACTGCCACTGCTGGGGATAGTTGTGTGGGAAGTTCCTTCAGCTTGTAAGCAGTTGCCAAAGTTCCTTGTGTTCCGGCAACTTTCTTCTGCCACTGCTCGCCCCTGCCTGATGCCTGTAGTTCACTTGCAGAAATTCCTGCTTCAATTTACTTTCAACATGCTTTCTCTAGAAGTCCTTTTTTGTTGCTAAATATCCGCACTCGCTCACAGAAAAAAGGAAGACGATGGCAGAGACGGAGGCGGCGGCGGAGGCTTGAGCCAGCTCTAACGATAAGACGCACGCACACGACACTGTAAAGGGGAAGATTGGGGCGGAGTTGGGCATGGGGTTGGAGTGGGTGATGGCATCGTCTGCACTGCCGTAGACATTACCACAGCCACGCGCGTGTTTTACGTTCATCTGTCTACTTAACGTGGCCCCCAACAGCCCTTACCCCGCCACCCACCCTACCTAGCCATCCTGTTCTAGTCAGGAGTCGGCTCCAGCCACAGCCCTAACTCCTCCCACAACGCTACATCTCCACTTTTAGCTCCTCCACCGTCTCCTCCTCCTGCCACTTGTCGTCGTCTGCGTTTTAACGTACTAATCCTTGCTTTTATCTCTTGTTTGACTTTTGCTACGCGCACTCCATACACCCGCTCATTTAATGTCATTGTCGCGGCCCCAGCCACAGCCATAGCCTTCAGCCCTTACTCCAAGTCCTCTGCCCAACCATTTTCCCGGCAATCCTTTACAAATATTTGTCAATTTGTATGCGCAAGTTTCTTTTCAATTCGCACCACACGGCGTATGCGTGTCATAAGCGTTTGTTAAAGTGTTTGGGCCTTGATTTCGCCAGAGACGTGAAATGCGACTACGAGTATGTGTACACACGCTTTTCCTCATCGCATTTTGATTTCCATTTATTTGCTTTTCATTTTTCATCCCGTTCCCGTTCCGCGTGCTGGCCGCACACGAATTTCCTCTGCTTATTTTTCATTAATCAACGGCACGTGACCGAGTATTAATTTTTAAACCAATTGGGAATTTCTTCCTTATATTTTTGTGTATACTCGTCTATTAAATACCCCTCAGCGAGTCATTTCCTTGGGAAAACCTTTGCTATTCGATACATAGAAGTATCCTTCTGGTCGAGGGTAATTCACAGTCTTCATTAATTTTTATAATTTGTTTGTATTTATTGTTTGTTCTGTAACTACGTGGCGTATGCGCACATAACAAACAATCCGACTTTGCTCTTCAGATTCAATTAAATTTTTGTATAGGCTCCAACAGGTTTTTTTTTTTGTAAAATAAAGTACGAACTGCCCCAAAGGAATTTAGTATGTAGGAATTTGCAGTCGGCTCATTCGCTGTATCCCCTACATCTCCCCTACAACATTCTCAACGTAATCCATTCCCACTTTGAGAACTTCTAATGAGCAACTCTTCAAAGTGTCGTCTGGCATACAGGCAACACAATAAGCCCGAATTAGCCAGATGACAATGACAACGAGTCTCTGTCCAGAGAGGTAGAGAGAGAGAGAGAGAAGCACTGGGAAGCCCCGGGGATCTGTGGACTGGTTTACGTACTGTTATTTATTATAATTAACAAAAATTCAAAGGGATAAATTGTGAAATTGTGCTTGAAAAGTAAATGCTGTTCATTAAAGAGCAGAACAGAGAACACCGAACACCGAACACCAAACACTGAACCCAGAACCCATTGGAGTGCGGATGGGAGCGCCAATGCGGATGCGGATGCGGATGGGTATCCAGGGAGCTTCGAGTTACCGCTAGCTTGTGTGTGTCTTGCCATTATATAATAGACATTATCAGCGCTAATTCAGTTATTTCTTAATTATAAACTACTTACGCCCGCTCCGCTGCGAGCGTGGCTAATTTTCTAACCCTGGGAAGCCAGCACTTGGCTGGGTACGAGTACGGCTGGAGAGCTGGAGAGCTGGAGTGGGGCCAGTGGGTTCGACGCGGGGCACGTGTGACATTCGCCTTGTCTGCGGGTCGCTGCCGTTACTGTCACTGTCTCAGTTACAGCTTTTGCCTTCAAGTTGTCTGCATAATTACCAAAGTTGTGTGTAGTTATGATGGCTCAGATTACGTCGCCCAACTTTGGCCGGGCCTGATGATGGCCAGACGCCGCAACGCGATGCCGGAGAGTGCACATAATTGCCGCTACCCAAGTAGATGGATAGCTGGCGGGCAGTGGAGCCGAGCCGTTTGTTTGTTCAATTTGCTACCCCTTTAAGGGCCCACCCCCCCACTCGAAGGCCAACTACAATCGGAAAGTGCCTCCGCCTCTGCGCCCGCACGGTAACCACTTCAAGCAGCCCAACTTTGATTGAAATATACAATTTTAATGAGGCAGCAGCTGGGCTACAGAATAAGCTTTTTATTTTGCTCCTTTTCGCATTGTAAAAATTGCGAGGAATAAACAAATAAACCAACAAAACAAACTCAAAGAAACAATGAAGCTAGAGTCGGAATCGAGTTAGGGGTGGCACTTGGAGTGGGGTGTGGTGTGGGGTGGTTGGGTACGGCGATGCCAACTCGAGACAACTTATGAGACATTTCAAACAGACGAAAGACAAACAGAGGCGGGACAACTCCATTGTGTTCTAGTTGCTGCGCTACTCTAAAATGTATAATGTTTGCCAGGTGGAAAACATTTGCAGGAGACATCATTTCAATTCATTCTGTATCTGTATCTGCAACTGTCAACTATTCCTACACATTATAGCTATAGTGGTTCGAATTTCTCATTGGAATTACTGCTCTGCTCGCCAAAGGTCCCTCAACAAATTTTCTTTAACTCTAGAATTACAGTGGAGTTTGCTCTTGGTTGGAATCGAATTTTATTACAGCTGCAACTGCTTTTAATTACAACAGATACGAGATACGAGCCGAATCTATCGCTGATTACCTTTCATGACTCCATCCCAGTGCAACCTTCCGTGGAAATACTCAAATACGAATATTTCTGTGAAATAATGAAAATCAAATTAAATTGCTGACCACCAAACGAAGCCAAACCCCAAAATATCAGACTTCTGGCTGAACAAATGATATCGGTAAATGAGGTATTAATTAGCATCGAACTACTGTGCCACAAGGAAATAACTAAAGCTCTCGCCACACCACACTCGTGAAGAGAATTGAAGAGAATTACGGAATGCAAAGACTGGCAATACACCACACACACACACACACACACACACACACATTGAATTGAGAATTGAGAAAGAGAAATGATTAATTACGCTGCAGAGTTGCCGAGCTGACTCCGAGTATGATTTATTGTAATTTAATTGTGGCACATTATGCGGTCGATTTGGGGTTTGCATTTGAATGGCATTTTTGAGCGTAGAAATGCTCCAAGTATTGGCCAAACAGCAGAAACGCCCCTGGCTGCACGGCCCACAAAAACCCACAACAGAAATCCATACTCAAGGTGAACGGAAAGTTTTGTCTCGTCCAGCTGGACGACTGGGGAAAACAGAAGCAAATTATCATCCTGCCGAGGAAAAGTTGAAGGACCGGCAAGGAGCAAACTGGCCCCATTGATGGCTTTGTTTGTTAGTCTGTCCTTCTGTCTGTCTGTCTGTCTGTCTTTCTGGGCGTGTATCCAGGTGAAAGGAATTATAGGTATATTCCCATGATTATAATTTCATCAGTGGCAACACTAAAGAATCATCAAAGGCACGGCGAAGACGATTCCACCAGCTCCACTCGGCGGTGCTCCACATCTTTGTGGTTGCAATGATTGAGCACACAACACAGGATTGGGTGGGTGCCCGCCCTGCCACTCCACAGCATGCTTCGGTGTACACTTATTGACTGAGTTGGTCGCCGTCAGTCAAGTCCTTGGCTGTCGCCACTGAAGCGCAGGAGCCAAGCCAAGCCAAGCCAGCGCTGGTATTCCGTGCCCGGGCCTGGGTCCGCTCTTCACATGCCCCTCTGTGCTGTGCTGTGCTGCTGGCAGACAGAAATCAATTGTTCCCATTATTATAATGAGATTACTTACCTACTGAACGACAAAACGTAGTACTCCGGCCATGGCACAAGGAGTCGTTCCGCCCTCGCCCACAGAACCGCCTCTGGAGGTAGTCGAACTGCTGCCTCTATCTACCATATAGAACGAATATATATATATATATATAAATGTAGATGGATGGATACATAGATAAATAGATGGGATAGCAGCTCTTTGTGTCGGCGCTCGCTTGCAAATATAATGACTTTAGTAGTCAGCGGAAAATGCTGGAAAATTGCTTGGCAAATGCTGGAAACATTCAATGCTCAGGTTGATGGTGCTCGAATTGCATCAGGAGTAGAACCCGGAGCTGAACTGGAAGCAGCAGAATCAACAGCAGGAAGCACACTTTTTTCTATTTCCTTTTTTTTTTTGTTTTTCCCCATGAAAATTCCCTGTGCTGCTTTCCCCCAGCGTTTATCAGTTTTGCATTGCATTTGAGCTGAGATTAGCGGCAGGAGCCAGGAGCCAGGAGCCAGGAGCCAGCAGCCAGCAGCCACGAACCAGCAGCCAGGAACCAGGAACCAAAGGGAAATGGAATCGGTAAATCATTTAATGGGACTTTGATTTCTCTGAAATTCTTGAAGCTTGGGGGGTGGATGAAAGTTTGCTGCATTTCAATTGAAAATTAATAAGCTGCTTCCCGAAATCAGACAACGGGATAATATGAGAGCTGATAAATCGGATTCGGATCAAAATACAACAATTGAAATTGGATATAGGCAATATTTAAATTAAAAAAAAATCTCATTCATTTAATTTCAATTTAAATTTTTTACGTTAAATTAAATTAAATTTTGTGTACAAATATTTTTTTTAGCTATTTCTCTCCCTTCGGGCGCTTTTTCTCAACAGCGAACCATTGGATAGACTCGACCCGACCAGGGAGCTAAATACTTTCCATAGAATGGAGACTTCTGTTACAGATATCACAGCAACAATAACCGCACACAAACTAAAAACACACACAAAAACAAACCGAAAAGTGAAAATCTGTGTCAACTGCGCTCTCCGCCACAGACAATAGAAAGTAAAGAGCCATCCATTAGAGAACAAACCGCTGGGAGATGAGATGCCTGCCACAAGGCAATGGATTGGATACTTTCGGAGCACTGTGGAGTGTTTGGCTTTTGGAACTTAACCCACATTGCCATGCCAGAAATTTGTGCCCCAAGATGCTGCTTGGCTGCTGCACTCTCTCGATGGCGAAGGTGTGAAGAAACGCTTTCAGTTTTCACAGCTAAGTAAATAACAATTGAATCGAGTAAAAGACAAATAAATATGAATAGTCCGAGCTGAAACTGAAACTGAAGCAAGAATGGTCAGCTGCAAATGGCCTGAACGGCTCAATTTCATCAAGCAGAAAGACAGAAAGGCAGAAAGATAGACGAAAAGAGTTGGCAGCAAGAAAGTGCTCGGATACACATATCGATTAACGAGCCGAAGATGGAGGCTCAAGCTGGAGTCGCGTCGCGTCTCGACATCATCCACATCGTCATCGTCAGCCATGGGGCTTAAGTGCCCTGCACTGGACGGGACGGGATGGGATGGGACTGGACCGGACTGGACTGGTCCGAACTGTAGCATGGTGGAGTGTGGTGTGTGGAGTATGGAGTGCGGCATGTGTGAATATCACATGTCAGTGGAGGTATAATTAATGCGGGTCAGACGCCGATTACAATGCGCCAACTGACAGCCCGAAGTGTCTATATATATATCGCTGATGTGTGTGCCTGTGCCCTGTGCCTGTCTAGGAAATGGCCCACGGGCAATGACAAGACGAAATGCCAGCTAGACCGAAAGAAAAGCAATGATAAGCAAATTCGCCCCCAGGCGGCTTAAATCGAATCAAATTGTAACACTCACTTTCCACACAGGAGTATATCTGTATGTAAATATAAACTATAGAATGTGAGAGCCGCGCTCTCTGGAAACCTCTCAATGAATTTGAAATTTATTGTTCGACAGCCGCAGAAATTTGTCTAGCAATTCCTCTCCGTTGGTGCTCCCCAGTGCTTGGCGAAAATTAATGAATTTCCTATGCAAATGCTGAAACGCGAAATAAAATTTAATGTCCGGAAAAAAAATGCGCAGGCGACGTGCCAGGCGACAATGGCGAAGGCCGCCAGGGTGGAGCTGAAGCTGAAGCTGGTGCTGGATCTGAAGCCTCTCAGAAGGAGAGCTGGCAAATTGTGGCAGAAGAAAAATGAAACGCATTAGTGAGAGGAACTAGGGAACTAGGGGCGACTGGCAGGCACTGTGTCGGCCATTCTGGGTGTTCCTTTAAAGCGTTCCTAAACCTGCTCCATGAACTGTAGTTTTATCGATTTATGCAAAACCATTGCCGCTCCCTGCCAAAGCCAAAGCCAAACACCCACACCCACACCCATGCCCATGCCCAAGCCCACTTTCTGTCTATCATTATTATGTACGTTTAGGCCTTGTTGCTTTAGCCATTGTCGTGGGTCTGCCGCTGCCACTACCTCTGCTCCAGCGCCGGCCGGGCTGAGCTCTGACAGGCACTCGTTTTGTTTGACTTTAGAGACAAGCCAGCAACGAACGCCTTCGAACTGGGTCAGAGTCCTATCGTACAGATGGATAAGCCAGCAGCATCGTCCTTGTCCCAGTCCCAGTGCCATGCAACTGTCAGCGGGAGGTAAATCAATAGCTATCCGTAAACAATTTGTAAAATATTCAATGCATTCTTAAGGCACTCCATGCATAGATTACGAACTGCTCTTTTTTTTGTCTCTGGATGGATAGACCTTGGCCAAAAGGAGTGCCCCACTACGAAAGAGTTTAGAAACAGAGATTATGCTATTCAATCGAGTGGATATGGCTGGAAGCATCTGGAAAATCAGGTAATGCCCACAGTCATGGCGTGAGATGCCCTGCAAACGATGTGTCCAGGAATTTTGCTTGTGAGAAAATTGAATTTATAATTTCCTTTGAGGCAGGTTCTACTGCCGCCACTGGCACCATACAACACTCAGCAACATAAATAAGCTAATTAGGCGCTATTTAATATCCTTTTTGAGTGCGGCTGCTCCACACACACACACACACACACACACACACACACACACACTCACTGTGGCATAG
The DNA here is from genome assembly GCF_018151105.1 of Drosophila obscura. Lineage (NCBI taxonomy): Eukaryota > Metazoa > Arthropoda > Insecta > Diptera > Drosophilidae > Drosophila > Drosophila obscura. The sequence goes on along the minus strand of NW_024542774.1, from coordinate 5,308,972 downwards.
ACAGAGAGAACTTTTTTGTTGCCACTGCCTGGCTGGCCCTTGCCTTGATATGTTGAACCAGGAAAACTCATGTGTTCGCTGGGGCCACGGCCACGCCCGCTGTTAGACAGCTGCAACGTCCTCCTACCGCCCACATTCAGTCGCCCCCGTACAGGGCAAGTTGCCACAGTTGCCACAACGTGGACAAAGTTTTTTTCGCCAAGCGCAAATGTTATTTTCCTCGCTGTTTTTGTCTTCGGCGGCATAGAGCGAGAGAAAGAAAGGATGTAAACGTTGGCCAGGAGTGTCGGAAGTCGGGACTTTCCAACCGCAAACTTTTCATGTGGCAAAAACTGTTAGAGAACTGGCGAGGAGGGAGCAAGAGAGAGAGAGAGCAAGATAGCTTTTTGCTCTCAGTCGCGCGCTGAATGTGTGCGGTCGAATAATTGAGTTGGCAGTCGGCTCCAGCAACAACATAATTACCCAAATTAATTGTAATTATAGTCAAATAAACTATGTGCGATGCAATAATTTGCGTATTTTTTGTGCTCAGTTTGGACGCCAAAAACAACTGTAACTGTTGTTAGCCCAACCAGCCCAGCCAAGTGAAGAGCGGGCCCCAGAAAACCCGTCTAGACCCATTGACACTTACAAGCGCCAATGTTGTTGGCCTTCTAACGGTTCCTGGCAGCACGCACATAGCACGCCACGAAAACCGGGGCTCCAGACCGAGACCAGGGCAGACCGTCTAAAATTTGTACCTACAACTATTTCAGCTAATTCTGCAGCACATTCCCCAACAACACTTTGTGTTCCCCCCACCAGCAAACCAGCAAAATCATTCGAGAGGTGCTGAAATTTTTCTCGAGATCTTGAGAAAAGCAAAACAAAATTTAAATTGTTGCAGAAGGTGCACCGTGGTTAAATATGCATACAAATCAATCTGATTTAAGTTGCTGCACAGAAAGTTGATTTAGTTCTCTGTTTAAATAGTTGTACAATAATATCTAACGCGATAAAATCACCAAAAGTATATGCTCAGCTAAGATTTCAACGCTCAGCTTTGGCACCACTGTCTCTGGGCCCTGTCTTGACAGTATCTCTTGGCCTTCCCTGCGGCTCGGTCTCATGAGATCGCAACGCGACGCGACGCGACGCGACGCATGCGCAAAATGCTAAACAATTTTCGGCGCAGCTGTGCCCGACTGAACTTATCTTGGGGATCTGGATCTCTGTCTACCCTGTCCGTTCCCCTTTCTGCTCCCCTGCTCTCTGCCTGCCTCTGTCCATGTGCTAACTAGGCTGACAACGAAAAGTGCCGAAAAGAGCAGCGGCGGCATCAGCAACAGTCGGAACAACCAAGGCGAATCCGGCCTGGTTTTGGCTGTGGTTCTGGCTCTGGGTTCTGTGTTCTGTTCTCTGTTCTTCTGGGCTGCACTCTTGTTTGCTTGTCGCTCATTTGGCGGCCTGTCCATTTGGATTTCGGTTTCGCTTTGGCTCTTTCTTGTTAACTGTGAAACGGCCAAACTGGCGAGGCAGGGAGCTGGGAGCTGCAGTGGGAGCGGGAGTGGGTGAGTCGCAAGGGTATCGGATCGGCTATAAGTGGTATAATTATGTCGCGCACACAGATACTCGGACTCGTACAGCTGCACATTCCCCTCCGCCGGCCCCGGGGTCCCTGCAATTAAACGTGTGGGCTATTGGCCTACCAGAGCGGAGCCACAGGCGCAATGGGGCAATGCAACTCGACTGCCACGAGTACGAGAATTTCTGTGGCAGCCTCTGTGCGAGTGCGAGTGTGAGTACGAGTATCTGGCGGTCAAATGAGTGGGCTAGTTAGTGGGCCGTGGCTCTGATTGGGCATATGGTGGCATAACTAACTCGAAATGTGTCCAGGGAACACAATTTGCATGGCAATTGCCTTTGCCGCATGTACATACAGACGAGTATGTATGCTGCCACATTTGGATGCAATGTTGCAGTTGCAGTTGCAACTGCGGTTTCACCATGTTGTCTTGTAATGTGGCGAATGCTTTATTTGGCCGAGATTTGGGCAAGACATTGAACTGCATATTGTACTCGATTGGAGGAGGTGTGGCTATGCGTATTCAGTGGCTGCTGGGCAAAACCATTTGCCAGCCACTTCCCACGCACAGGAGAGATCTCCCCGCCGATGCCCTGACCACTCGGTTCTCAACCATCCCGCGATATCATCGCGAACAAAATACGCGCACTAATGCCCACCGATTAGGGCTTCTTCAGTGTGTAATGCGAGACCGACCAAGGGACCACACAACGAGGGTAACTATTTGACTTCTGCTCCGCCCCACCCCACCCCACCCCTGCCAAGCGACAAATCGGAAATCGAAAAAGAGAGGGATTAACAATAAGGCTAGACGAAAACAAAGCTACAAATTATGACCACCAAACGGGGTGGGGTGTGGCGAGAGGGGAGCGAGCTGCGAGTGAAACCCCAGACAATCGAAGATCTAAGTTTTCCCGGCGATAATAAATTACGGTCCAAATGTATGTAGATTTGTGTGTTTCCACGCCTATTCTGGGCAGCTGCGACTGCATAATGGGCAGAGAGCACGCGGCCATCCACCACACGTGTCTGCAGTGTCCCAGTGGCAAGGGCTTCTCGCTTATCTAGCAACTGCAGTTGCAGCCAAGTGGGCGAGAGTGACCTTCGTTCGGCGAAGTTTTTTGGGCCATGTTTGTCGTGTTTACACCTCCCACAGATCCGCAAATGGACGCCCCAGAGCAGCTGCCGCTGCTCTTAAGACTGATATGATAATGAGGGTTGACTGTTTCAGGCTCTGTTCCGACTCCACGACGGCCTGCAACATAAATCATGGTTAAGCTCCACTATGTTAATTGGCCCAAAGGGCAGGCAGGCTGGCAGGCAGCGAGAGACTCTGAAGCGGAGGGAGCGCAGAGTGGAGCAATTTGGACGCAGAAATTCCTGCCAATTTGAACAATTTTCGCCAAAAAACAAAGGCAGCCAGCAGCCAGCAGCAAACAGTCAGAAGTCGAGAGCTCGGGAGCACGGGAGTCGGCACTTGAAGAGGCTCCGGCAAACACTCGAATACGCAAATTTAAATAAAATCATCAAGAATCGGAAATTTGAATTTCCGAAAAGAGGCACTCGAGGCAGCGAGGTAGCCGCCTAACCGCCATTGCCTGGCCATCATTCCGTCGACCACTTCAAGTCGAGAATCGCTGCTTGGAATTGCCAGCCCAGTCGAACTTTTGGGTCTGCCCCTTGCCATCGCCATTGCCCCATCGCCCTCGCCTTCGCCTTCCCAGCATTGCCAGTGTCGTCGTTTGGCTTTAACCTGGCCAAGACTGGGCTTAGCTTGGCCTGGCCAACGTCAGTCCGTCAGCTCGTCAGTCAGCACCTCATTCAAATGGCCTCCAATGTCGGTCCGCGTGTCCCTCGTGGCTCCTACGGACCGGGTCCTAAGTGCAGCACTCGGTTCTGCTGCTTTGACTGCTCCACGAATTCTTCTCGAAATGTTTTCATTCGTTTCATTCGGCTTCTTATTTTTTTTACCAACTTTTTGTTCCCTATTCTCTCTGCGCAGCACACTGCCAATGGCACCGTCCCGCCCCGCCCCGCCCATCCCTGAAGTGCATACAATTGAAATAATTTCCGTTGGCCCCCTGCTAGTAGCACTGGTGGTGGGGTGGAGCTGTTGGGGGGATGTCCGCTCTCCTGAGTCGAGTGCAGCGCACTTTTTGCATAATTAAATTTATTTTTTAGTGGCATGCCATTGGGGCGGTGGTGCGGCGCCCAGAGCTAAGAATGTTTGTAGGTGCCACTTGCCATAAAGTAGTCGTAATATTTTAATTAAAACTACTCGTACTTTTGTTTTCCATCGCTGACTAGGGCGAATGTGGGCGACTTTTCTATACCCTGATGGAAATCATTCAGGTTTTTTTCTTAGATATTTAAAGAGAAGAGAGACCTAAGGAAAGTTAAAGGATTTGTTGAATGAAAACTTTATGCCCAAACATGGGGATGCTTATGTGCTATTTTAGCCCCATTTTGTATGGTAACTCTAGGAGCTTTGCGGCTTAAATCCGAGAGTGAAAGTGAAATTTTATAATTATCTGCATTTAATGGCATTTCTTTTTGGCAGCCACTGCCAAGAGTTCCCTTTCTCTGGATGTCTGTGCATTGCCTGTAAGCAATTTGGCCCGCAAGTAGGCTAACCAAATTTATGTCAACTGACTGCGCACAAATTTTGTTACCGCACCGCTCCCGCCAGCGCGCTGCAGGAGAATGGACTTAAGACTTGGATTTTGCATTCCCACGGGGAACGAAAAAAAACAGATAAAATGTTTCACTGAGCGTGTCGGGGGGGGTGGTGGTGGAAGCGGAGAGAAGTTCTTGAATAAAAATAAAACTGTCCGTCCAGAAATTTTAATATAACCAAGCCACTGCGTTTGTTCTCTGGTAGGGAAACTGTGTCACTAGGCACCAGGCACCAGGCACAGCCATGCCTCCCTGCCATCTTAAACCATTGTCTCCTGCATCCTTGCCGAGCATCCTTGCCCTTTCCCCCCTCCCCGCTGCATTATGGCTGGGCTTACGGCCAAAGCCCTGCCCCTGTTGCAGCACCCGGCCAGGTTACTCTTTGGCGCCCAGCGAACCATTCCATGGATAGAAGAGCAGAAAGCCAATTTCCTCTTTGCACCAGTTCCATTTTCGTGCCGTGTCGAGGCATTTTGTCTTTGACAAAAATGTAATACACGGCAGTTTGTCTTTTACTTTGTTCCCCCAAAAAAGTTCATTCATGGGCGCCAGGGGCGGAGGCCAAGGTATACGGTCAGGACGAGCACCTGGAATCAGGATCAGCGTCTGCAGGAAAGGTAATACAAATGTGCAAAAGCTGACTCTTGTCGCCACTTGCAGCAGCGGCAGCAGCAGCAGCAGCTCCAAGACTTGTGTTTTACATGACAGGCGAGTAAGTCGACTGGGGTTAAGGGTCCTGTCTGCTGTAGTTGTTACCGGGAGCAGTCTCTGCGGATCTTCGTTTAAGTCAGTGGCAAAGAGATTTACTGCGAGCGAAGTAATGGCTTCTTTAAAGCTCGAGTTAAAGCAATTGCAGCGAGTCCTCATTCCCTTTATTTCAAAGTCTATCGGGGGCCTTCGGCCTGCCCTTCAATAATGGCCCCCAATTCGATTCGACACTGACTTCAGTTCCAATTTTGATGCAGTTTTCAATCTGCTGGGTCCCCCACTTCAACTGCAAATTAGGTCGCACTGGCTGCGGCTGCTGCTGCTGCTGCGGCTGTTCTTCATGCCAGTGTTGTCTTATTCGGCTGGAATTCGTTTGGCGATTTTCGCAAACTGCAATGGCAACACCATCTCCGGCAACAATGCCGGCACATCTGCGGCACATCCCAGGGTCCTCCCAAGCCCCGTGTCCGTGTGCATGACCATGGTCGATGTCGGTTGGCCAATGGCTTTTAATTGAAAGCGGCATACTCAGCGCAGAGGCAGAGCAACATGAGTCGCAACAGCAGCAGCAGACACAGTTAAAAATTGTAATTTCCTTGCCACCGTACTCGCGTACCACTCCTCCGATTCTTCTTTGCTTCGTTGCATCGCAAGCTGCGAGCCGAGCCGCTTTAAAAATGGCTAGTGGGGTCCGTCTCCGTAGGCTTTTTGCTGCTGCTGCTGCCCCAGTCGCTGCTGCTGTGGTTGCTGCCGCTGCCTCACAAATTAAATTGGCTTTAAATTGACACCTCCGTTGGCAGGATATAGCCTCACACACCACACACACATCCCTGCTGCTTAACTTTATTAAGGATTTTCGTGCTGCAGCTGCTGCCTAGAGTGCTGCCCCTGTTGCCGCCACGCCCTCGCAGCCAGAGACACAGCAGCAGTTAATAAAGAGCCAAATTATTGTGTTGTTCACACTTTGACACATTGAAACGGAAATTTAATTAACGATTTTTTTCCAATAAAATTTTGCGCTTTATAGCCTGCGGGCCAAAAGGATGCGGCCCTGCCAACCTAGGGATAGCAGCTGTGCCTTGTGTCTGGTGTCTGCTGTGTGCTGTATGCTGGGGGGACTGGAACCCACACTCGTATAAATAAATACGCTGTGCCCTGAAAGCGCTGTAAAAATTAGTTTGCATGCAATGGCTGCCATTTGCCATGCCACGGATACGCAGGACTACAAATGAGGTGGCGGCACCAAAAAGGAAGCGACTCGCCGATGAAGATGTTTTCTTTTTTTTTTGTTTTTTGTTGCAGCCAAATGGGGAAATGGAAGAGTGAGAGGATGGGTGGTGGCGGCAGCACTCCAGTGCGCAACAACAAAAGAACTAATTAAAAAATTAATCTAGCTTAAAGTTCCATTAGAGCGCCAGCGAAGTTTGCGGCAAGCTTTTCCCAGCTTGTTTTGAAGCGGCAGAGGCGCGTGGGGCGTTGGGCGAGGGGAGTGTAAAGAGAGCGCCCGGGCGACAAGGAAATGGAAAAACTTTTCTAGTGCAGTGTGCTGTGCTGTGTGCTGCCAAAGACAAGGACTACAATGGCGTGGCCCGAACGGAGCAGCGGGGTGGCTGCCGGCTGCCGGAAGCGGAAGTGCAAGCTGTGTGCAAAAAGTCTGCGAAAATAAGGCTGAATAATTAAATTGTCCTTGAACAGAAGTGAAACGGCCAACTGCAGAACGCAGAATGCATAAAATGTGTGCAATATGCAGGCGGGAACAAAGCCAGAGCCAAAGCCAAAGCCAAAGACGAAGCCGAAGCCGAAGCGAGTTAATGTAAATGCTGCACTCCATCCTGATGTGCCGTTGCACAACAGGAATAGGGCTTTAAAAACTATAACTTATGTCCATTGCGAATTTATGACAAAGAAAGTGGGCCAGGACAGGGACAGAGCAGGCCAGGGACAGCTCGGCGGAGTTCTTTTGAAAAGAGTGCACCCAGCCACAGGCCCAAAAAAAAGTGAAAGTCGTGCGGCGAGTCGTAAAGCAGCAGCAAGTGCAATTACGAGTGGGTCAGATCGTTAACTTTGACTTTGTACTCGGATGTGGCACGTAGGATTAAAGGTAAAGCTGCTTACCATATGCCAAACGAGAGCCACAGATCCCCTCCCCACTCCACCATGCCTGATGAGCTGCAAATATGACGGGGAACGAAGCTTATCAGATGAGAGAGAGAGAGAGCGTAGGTAAGCCCTCTGGAGAGTGCATTGAGTATGTTTGCCACTTGAATAAATCGCAGACGAGCATTCGCTTATTTGTTTCACTTCGGCCAGCACCTCGTAAAAAAAATCCATCCGACTAAGCAAATGTGGCGAAAAATGGTAGATGGAGAAGCTCCGGTCCGGTCCGGTCCGGTCCGAATATGACAGTGATAATGTGCCTCGAAGCTGGCCTCGTAAACACCCCTAGAGCATTAACAATTTCCATAAAATATGCTACATACTCGTACAGATGAACATACACATATCTGAGATATAACGCAAACGACAACAAAACATAACGAGTGGCCATCCCATATCCCATACCCATACCCATCACATTTATGGGAAATTCAAAATGCTGACGACTTTTATGCCCTTTGTGCTCGTCTCTGTTCCTCTCGGGCACACACGGGCCTGAGTCAGTGTCGGAGTCAGAGGCAGAAAAGATCAGAGACACTGGAAGACATACTCGTAAAAATGTGGCCAGTAGGGGCCCAGTGATAGGGACCACGACCACGCCCCATGCCATATAAATTCTTCCAAATCCAGCGGCATTAAATTTTTGGATCTCCCTCTAGATGTTCTACCAGCTCTGTTCTGTTCTGTGCTCTTCTGTTCTGGCCCGTCAGAATTTAACATGTTTTACAAGCAATAAAATTGCATTTCTCACATAATACAAAGCAAAAAGGAGAATCTCTCTGAGAGGTGTCATAAATGGCACAGAAGGTGGAGGGGGAGGCGGGACTTCACAAGTGGATGCTAAAAAAAAGAATTCCCAGTTTGGAAACCCATTCCCAGAGATGTTGCGGCATCTGCAGATGCCGGCTTACCTCCGCCGGGCTCGTGGGCACTGAAAGGGGTCATTGTCTATTGAAGTGTTTGACTCGAGTTGATTTGATTTGAGTTTGGACTCGAGTACGCTTCATTCCGCATAATTTGACACTGCCGACAGACAATGACGATTGATGGCTCACAAAGCTCACCTCCACCACCGTCTTCCAGTCTGGATCTGGATCTAAATCTGGGGGATGGGGATGGGTCTGGGCTCTTCATGCCAAATTACATGCATTTAATCAAACGCGCAAAGCTCAAGTTTCGTTTGTTTGCTTTTCGGGGCAAACTTTTCATCGCTCCTGCTGATAACGAGTTTTGTGCATTAAGCTCCATTATAACGCCCAGAAATTACAGAGCCATCGTCAGAGCCAGCGTCAGAGCTGGGAGTCGCAGCATGTGGATGGATGCCTTGTGTTGAATCCTAGTCGAATCCTTCGTCGTTTATCTTGGCAAACAGCCGGTACAGCGATGCTTTGCTGGCGGGAGGGCGGAGCGCTCCTGCCGGGATCTGCGAAACACTCGCTTAGTGTAATTGGGCCAATGGCGCTTCCAGTAACACCCACGCAACTAACGGAGACTGTTGCCAAAAAGGAATGGGATGCTGGGGCTGAGGCTGGCAACAAAAACTGCAAACTTTTTGGGCAGAAGGCAAACCCACAACGAGGACACAACGATGGTCGACATCCAGCCCCAGACAGCAGCTTCGGATTATCCAGACAGACAAACAGTCAGACACACACCCCCCAACACACGCATACTATATATCTACGAGTGGAGATATATTTTTGGGCCAAAGTTTTATATTTTATGACAGCCAGACAAGTCGACGAGCCAGAACAGAACAGAACGTAACAGAACAGAACTGAGTAAGGAGGACTCCTGCAGTTCAGACATCCAGACAGATAGACAGCGAAATGGCCGAAACATTTGAGGGACACACTCGCAGCTTTTGGGCCCCGGGTGGTGTGGAATTTGTGGGCGTTAGATAAACTCGCAGGCCAGACTGTATTTAATTACAGTGGGTTGGCATTACAGTTACACTTTCACTCAAAAACAAAAACTGTCAGAGAGCCAGAGAGCCAGAGAGACAACTGCTCGGTCGCACATGTCAACGAAGAAATTAACTTTGAAGTTGCCTGCCCTGACCCTAAGCTGCCTCCAGTCCCCAGGCCCGCGACCCGGCCTGACCCCTTTTAAAGTGCCATTGCAGTTGGAGATTGTTTATAGCCAGATAAAAAGTGAACGACAAAGCGGTCAGAAAATTAAAACTACACAATCAATAACACAGTCACACGTACAAGAAATTAGATTTTTCGAATTATTTCTCAACTGAAATGGGAACGAAGTCAACTAATAAATTAGTTTTTTCAATTTATTCGGCACAAGTTATACTTCTGTGCACTTAACAGATTTATCTCTTATTATTTAGTTTTTTTTTTTAATATTTTTCGCACTTAATACCACTTTAAATTATGCTGAAATCTCCAAGCATTCATTCCATCGGACTATCCGTTCATCTTTCAATCTTTAAATGAATTGAAGCGACCTTACGCAACACCATTTTTATGACAAGTGTTTCAGTCGCCTGGCCAAATGATTCATAAATACATTCAGCTTTGATTATACCCACCCCGCGCCTCCGCTCCATTATATGTTTGCGTATCGGCTCTATATCAGATCTCGTTTGCTCTTTGACGCGCATCATCGCTGACAAATGTAACACTTAATTTTAATATCGCACATCATGACTGGCTCTGCTTGTTATTATTGAGTGCAAGACGATGATGCCCGGAATGGTTATGCAGATGGGGATGCTGATGCTGATGGGGATGAGGATGGGAATGAGGATGATGGTGCTGCCACCATATGGCCTTATATATGCGAAACTGAAGGGGATGGGAAGCCAGAGATGAAAGCGCAATGCCGCCAACGTCTGGGCGAATCGAAATGAATAAGCAGCAAAAAGGGGAAACACAACAAGTGGCACTCGAGGCCCAGCGACAGCACCAGGAAAGAGCAGCAGCAGCAGCAGCAGAAGCAGAGAACAAGCCTAAATAAGTGGCTGGATGGATGAATAAGGAGATCATAAATATGACTCTTATATCTTTTCACAAGCTATGCAAATACACAGATACATTGCCATTCGCGTTGCTAATTTGACAGTCGTCAATGAATTTGTCCTGGGACCGAGTTCAGTTGGAATGCGGACAGCAAAGGTGTGTGGTGTGTGTGTGTGTGTGTGTGGCAGGCTGGGCTGGGTCGCGTGCCCTGGCTTTGATGTCTGAGCCGAAAGACTCGAGCAGAGCTAATTAGCCAGCGGACCGTGCCCGGTCCTCAGCCATCCCTCAACACTTGGCCAGGGAACAGCTGCCGGGGTGCCGCCACCCAAAAATAAAATTTAATTACGCAGATTTTTACGCCTCGGCCCATAGCTCAAGTAACACATTCGGAATTGGGCAAGGCAGGGGCTGCCAATGGCAACGGCGACTACTTCCCTTTGACATAAAAATTCCCCCTTTAACAAGCATTTCAACAAATCTCTCCACACTGCACACAATTAAAATGCTAAAAAGCTTCCACAAAATATCTGTATTTATGTGCACGAGCAAGTGCAACGCACACACTGAAGGGGCAAGGCCGAAGCGTGGATACTCTTCGAGCAAATGCAGAAATTCTGACAGGCTAAGAAATCAATGATCCTCCCCACAGTGGAAGTGGATAATGTAAAGAACAAACATTGGGAGGATACAACAAACTCAATTGTCAAATCATGATGCTCTCGACTTGGCCGTTAACATGATTTACGAGTGGTGATGGGGACGGCGACGGAGGTCCCATAGAGCAAGCGTGTCCGTGGCAGATTGAAAACAGCTGCGCACATGACAACACCACGGGGATGGACGTCTCAAGAAGGAGCGCTGCGCTCCGCTCCGCTCCGCATTGCACTTGCAAATGCCGCTGCCTTCCATCCGATTCTTGTTCTTTTGACATTTCAACTGTCATAAATGGCAAATGCAGTGCCCCAGCCACAGCCACAGTCACAGCAGCAGAAACAGCAACAGCCCCACCCTGTTGCTCCGGTTGCTTGCTGCCGTTCCAGCCGAGCGCCTTTAAGGCTCATGTGGAAAAGATTCACATGTTGGCCCCAGTTGATTGACACACAACGACTGTTGTCGCTGACAAAATGCCGCCTCAGCCGCTGCCGCACCTCCGGCACAACAACGATTCATATTTGCAATGAGGCATTCTCCGACGGAGTGACTCCCTGACTGACGGACTGTCTGTCTGACTGTCTGTCTGACTGACTCTCAACAATTGGCGTAAAGTAGTTGATAGTTGAGGCTTATTACTGTCGTTAACATCACTCCATAGCCGCGTTCTTGGGGTTCCATTTCGCTAACCCGCCTAATTAATTTCAATTAAAATGCCTAGAGTGTCAGTCAGTGAGTCAGTCAGAGAAGGAGCCAGGCAGCCTCGCCTGAAATTCGCATGGACCTTTTAATTGATTTACGGCTGTCAAGTAATTTAACTGGGAGTCAAATGAAGCTTGCCCAATGAAAACATTTTGATAATTATCATACGGGCCAATGAATAATTGCCACAAATATTCCAAAGTACATACTGGTAAGATACTTTATATGCAGCCATATCTTGGGAATGATTTATCAGGGATTGCAGTTTATAGTAGCAAAGGAAAGTCTCACGATCATAGAGGAAACGCTTTTCCCCCCTCTCACACGTCGAGCATTTAAAGCCCCAGGAATGGAAAACTCTGCTTGGGCTAGCTTTAACAAACTGCCAACTTTGCATATGGCCAACATTTATAAAAATCAATATTTCGCACAGCCAGCCAGCCAGCCGGCCGGGATGCGTACATGGAGATGGAGTTGGAAATTGGTGCTGCATCCCCATCTCCGGCCAGACAGCGTCATCATATAACTCAGCAGCATAAAAAATGTCAACTGTCTGCGACACACAAAACTTATTTGTCATGCAATTTTGCAGAACGCCTTGCATCAAGGGGCAGGGAGCCAGGCAGCCAGTCAGCCAGGCCAACGGCAGGCACACATGGCCCGGGCAATAGGCAATAGGCGAAAGGCAATCTATACATGTCCAACGTGATGGGAAGAACCAGTTGGGCAGGCCGACGCGAGTCCCTGTCGTAGCAGCCAGAGAGACATAATAACTTATGGCGATTGGGTGGCGCAAAATTGCCTGCTGTGGAATCAATAACGTCTATTGATGCAGGAGCAGGTGACAGCTCGCCTTAGAGCGCCACTGGCAGCCAGTGGTAAAGCCTGTCCCAATGCCAATGCCACTGCCACTGCCAGGGGCTCAGCGAACAGTTAGAGTCGGATTAGCTAGATGGGAAACCAGTTCTTGAGCAGGCCAATCCAGTCCAGTCCAGTCTCCAATCTCCAGCCTGGTCCTCTCCAGGCCATGCTGTTGACAACGGTCAACTAATTGGTCATCCCACTAAAACCACTAAGATATGGGCTCGATTGAGCGTCACGACTAGAACTCGTATATTGTGCCCCTAAATGGCTTCATCGAGGGCAGATTTAGTCGGGGCTTAGCTCAAAGTTCGCAGCAGGAGCAGGAGCAGCTGCCCATAGCGCTGGGTCCCTGTCCAGTCCAGGGCCAGCAACCAGCAACAGGTCTTAACGTGGCCCATTAACACTTTAACGTGCCATAATTACCTGAGCGGACAGCGCGGCGAATAAAATCATGTACACGCGTAAAAATGTCAGCCAATGCCTTTTTAAAAGTCAGCGAGCAAGTTAATTGTGTGGCCCAAGGTAGCCACAACGAGACATCGCCAGCGGGGACTCGTCCCGGAGAAGAGAGCTGAGTGCCGAGTGTCGACTGCCAATAGCTGGCGGCTGGAAGCCGCCGTGGGCATCATCATCATGATGGCCAGGTCCTCTGACAAAGTTGTAAGTTGATGTTGTTTCGCCTGTGGTGAGAGACAACTTGGGATAATTACAATTCCACACCTTAATGTGCCACAGAAACAGAGATAGAGAGCAAGCGACAGGCAAGGGCAAAGGGGCCAACATCAACGACAGCGACAACAACGCGGCAGGATCGTCGCGTCCCAATGCGAAGTCGTTAAGTGAATTCATATAAAAATTCCTTAAATGTCGCATTATGACAAAACGATCGTTTAGAGCTCGGGCAAGAGGCAGCTTCAGCTTTAGCTCCAGCTTCTGCCTCTGCCTCAGAGCCTCATGATGTTTATGAGGAACTCTCAAAAAAGCTGCAGAAATGTTAACTGGAGCTGGAGCCTGGCCTGGCCTGGCCTGGAATGGCCGTAGCTTGGGTCGTTTTGGCGACGGCGGCTGGAACAGAAGTCTGCGTGATAAAAATGCTTAGCACACGGCACATTTTGTTAACATGGCCAACATGACTGCGGCAACAGCAAACTTTTTGTTGTGGCAACATTACTACCAATTCCGGCCCCGCTCCCCCTGTTTATTTGGATGGGTGCAAACATTTTTTTGTGTGTTTCAAAAATATTCCGCATTATTTTCCGAGTCCTCCCTTTGCTTTGCCTTTTCTCCCTTTTCGATTTCGAGTCGCAGGTTTTTCGCCGGAGTCGCCGCCGAATCACGAACATTTTGTGTCGTCGCCTCTGTAAATTTTTTTTTTTTATTTTTTTTATTTTTTTTTTGACAAAGTTTTATGCAATTTTTGCTTTTATTTTTGGCATTTCTGTGGCTTTTGGTCATGAATCATGATTTATTTGGTTTCTTTTTTTTTGTACTCCGTTTTGCTGCGGCGCGGCTGGTGCTGCTGCGCAGGATATTTTCGCTTTTAGCAGTTGTTTTCTGCTCTTTTTTTTTGCAATTGTCTCTTGGCCTGCTGCTCGCTCTTCTGCTGGTCTGGTCTGGTCTGCTATGCTCTGTCGGCTGCCCTGCCGCCGCATGCCTGCTACGAGTATAAGCCAAGTTTGGTATTTAGCCGGGCGGCGACAAAAATGGCTTAGTTTGTTGCACACGTTTCGTTTAGTTTCTGTTTCTGTTGCTGTTTGTGTTTGTGGGAACGGGATCTGGGCACTCCAGCGCCATCATCATGCTCCTGCCCGTACCTCCAGCCCGTCCTCCTCTTCGCCTCCGTCTGCACTCTGCTGCTACTACTTTTGTTGCCTGTCTGGCCCAGCGACGGCTGCGCTGGGCTGCTGGGGGTGCTGGGCTGCTGGGCTGCCGGCATAAATATGTATAAACCCAGTAGTTTGTTTGCCGAGTCGTGATTCGCAGTTGAGTCTTAAAGTCTAAGGAAACGCACGAGGCAAAAATTTAAATATTTCCTGCGCTGTGGAGTGGACTCAAGTGAATTCGAGTGTGGTATGTATGATGCCTCTCCTCTCGCAATGGATTGCGGCATGTTGAGGGAGCCATCAGTAGCAGAGCTGCTGCCTCACTTTCCACTGGACTCGCTGTGCGCTGATATACATACTATTTATACCAATTTCATGTACCTTTAAATAGTGGGCCATATCTTTCCTTAGAGCGTAAATGCATTGCATTATCAGTGAACGCCTCCACAATAAATAAATTTCACAATAAATGTATGAATATTACTATATCGTCCGACACCCGTTTCATTCCCTACTATTATAATCGAACAGATGTTCCTGATGCTTCGAGATGAATTTGAATTTGAGCTTGAACAACTTGAACAGCAATAAAAACTGCAACGTAGAAAAAGAATATCAAGTTGAAAATTAAATCGAAGCAGGAAATGTTTTTCTCTCATGTCAACCAGAGGCAAACACACATGAAGAAACAGAAACCGAGAAAATTCTCTAGCCATTACCCAGAAACATTTGTAAAAATGTTGGCTCTTTCAATATTTTCATTGCATTTCAGTTATAAAAGTATTTTGTGTTGTTTCTTCGCTTTGTTTTCTGCATTTTGAGCTTGTTATGATTTCAACTTGTTGCACGTGAAATGCATAACGTACACTCGCGGATTCCCAGTTGTCTGCGCTCTGCACTGCTCCGCTCTGGGACCGTAGACCATGCACCGTAGACCGTAACCAAGGCACGTACTTCGGCCGAGACACGGAAGTTTGGCCAAGACGAAGCGAACAAAACAAAACCGAACCGAACCCAAAAACAAAATAACAATGAAAATCGAAGCGGAATACTCTTTTAATGCAATTCTTAAAGTGTAAGTGGCTCAATTGCTGGGTTTAATTGGAAAGCGCTCTCTTCGCACGCTGCGCACGTAGCCAGCTTAAAAATTGCCAAACATATGCGATAGGGATCCTGTCCCAACAGCAATGAGAGATAAATTCAATTGCAAAATGCCCCGTGGAGCTATGTCCCGTTCACCAGGAAAACAGGAAAAAAAAAACACAGATAGTAATTTGTTTAATTTCCGTTTGCCAGCTGCAAACATCCATAATTTGATTGATTTCCCATCTCTTTTTTCTTGACTCTTCCCGTCACCTAATTAAAACTCGCGTTGCTGCTCTGCCAATGGGGTGGGTTGGGGGTGTGGTAAATTAAAAGCCTCCCGGCAACGTCACAATATCCGGTGCGAGAGGATAAAGCTCAGATATTTTACATTTTGAGAAGTGGGAAGAGGATATTGACAAAAAAAGAGCGTAGTCAATGCGAAAACTGTATCGAGGGAATATCGAGGGGAAAATCAGCTTGAAGCTCTTAAACAGAGAACAGAAAACAGAGCTGAAAGGACAGAAAATTGGCTTTGATTGAATTGAAAATCAAACTCAATAATTTCATCGATGAAAAAGTTTCCTTATTGCAAGAAAAAACTTTAATATACAATTATAAACTTTTGCAACCCCACGTGTAAGAAAATATAGCAAACAAAAGAAATTGTTACTATGTAAAGGTTTTAAACCAGAGCTTAAGTTAAGGTTATAGGAAATCTGACCTTGGCAGACTTTAGGCATGCTGACATTTAACATTTAATATAAATATAAAGCAAATAGTACTAATGCAGAGCATGAAATTCGTATTGGTTCCAGGCACAAATTCACTGTATAAATAGTCCGCTCAAAATGGAAACTTTACATTCGTATTCAGCGACTACTCCGAAAATAATGAATTTCTATCTTGGATTTCTCTTGGCCGTTGTGCTGCCTCTGCTTGTGTCAGCAGCGAAAGCACCGAAGAGGGATGACCCTACGACAGCCGCAGCCTAAGCGGATGAGCTGTGCCACTTCCGTCTGCACGAAGCCTTTGTCGACTTGCCTGATTCCTGCAGAAATGTAGATCAATAAAGCACGATCTTTCAATTTACTTCTCAGTTTTACTTTTTTATACCCGTACTCCAAAAAGAGTTAAGGGGTATATTGTATTTGTGGTAAAAGTGGATGTGTGCAACGCAGAGATGGAAACGTTTCCGACCCCATAAAGTATATACATATATTCTTGATCAGCATCAATAACCGAGTCGATATAGCCATGTCCGTCAGTCCGTCTAACCGTCCGTCTGTCCGTCTCGATGAGCGCCAGGATCTCATAGACTATACGAGCTAGAAAAACCAAATTTTGTATCAAGACTGCTGTGATATCACACTGCTACAAGTGTATTTCATAATTTCGCCCCACCCCCTTCCGTCCCCGCAAAGGACGAAAATCTTTGGCAGGCACAATTTTAAAGATACGATGAAACTAAAAACGTAGTATCGTAGAGAATGATCGGATCATAATTATAGCCAGAATGAAGAAATTAATTTTCTGTTGGTTCCCCCGTCTCCTCCAGCAAGGGACTCGCTACTCATTCTCTTTCTCGCTCGCACACTCTGCCTCGTTATGTACGCGAGCGCCCTCTAGCGGAGGAGATGTAGAATCTAAATGGTACATGTACAATCTTCATGTAAGATATAGAATATACATAGTATATGTAGATATAAGATGTAGCAACAAAATGTAAAATGTTTTTTTAATTCTAAAAAATCATAAGCTCAAAAATGTATTTACTGACTGAGTACGGGTATAATTAGAGTCGCGTCCCCAGAAGCGACTCAAACGTTCCTTCTCGTTTCAATTGGATTATTTGTTGACCAGGAGAGAGAACATATATCTTTGAGAAATGTTCACAAATAAATAAAAAAGGACCTTAAATTTAATCCTAATTTCGTATTAATTGTTCTGCGATAATATATTGAAACAGATTTATGATAGCAAACAGACATGTCTAGTCGTGGGAATTCATATACTTTTTCCTTTTCTGTGGCACCAAAATCGAGGACACCTCAAAACCGATGTATTGCATTGGGAAATGTGAAAATATTACATTTACTATTATGAAAATTTATAAATAGAAATGATCGCTGAATAGTGGCGAATGTTGCACAGTTTGAGTCGCTTTAAATGTCAAATGCAAGGTAAAGATGACTCACGGCGTTTGCCCCCTGGCAACTGCAGTCTTTGCATACACAAATAGAATGTGTTTTTGCGGAAGGTATTAAAGCATTTAAAAAAAATTATCTCAACATTTTAACCTTATCAAATTATATCAATGGGCGAAATAATTATTAAAAAATTCCCTGTGTAAATACGGTAAGAAGCGATTAAATCTTATTTTACTTGCACGGACTGCCAATTGGTGAGAGAGTTGCGCAACTTTTGACCTTGGCATCATTTACAACGGTTGGAAAGGCCATAAAATTCGTATTGGTTCCAGGCACAAATGCACTGTATAAATAGCTGCTCTAAATGGAAACTTTACATTCGTATTCAGCGACTAATCCGAAAATAATGAATTTCTATCTTGGATTTGTCTTGGCCGTTGTGCTGCCTCTGCTTGTGTCAGCAGCCAAATCACCGAAGAGGGATGACCCTACGACAGCCGCAGGCTAAGCGGATGAGCTGTGCCACTTCCGTCTGCACGAAGCCTTTGTCGACTTGCCTGATTCCTGCAGAAATGTAGATCAATAAAGCACGATCTTTTAATTTACTTCTCAGTTTTACTTTTTTATACCCGTACTCCAAAAAGAGTTAAGGGGTATATTGTATTTGTGGTAATAGTGGATGTGTGCAACGCAGAGATGGAAACGTTTCCGACCCCATAAAGTACATATATACATATATTCATGATCAGCATCAATAACCGAGTCGATATAGCCATGTCCGTCTGTCCGTCTATCCGTCCGTCTGTCCGTCTCGATGAGCGCCTAGATCTCAGAGACTATACGAGCTAGAAAAACCAAATTTTGTATCAAGACTGCTGTGATATCACACTGCTACAAGTGTATTTCATAATTTCGCCCCACACCCTTCCGTCCCCGCAAAGGACGAAAATCTTTGGCAGGCACAATTTTAAAGATACGATGAAACTAAAAACGTAGTATCGTAGAGAATGATCGGATCATAATTATAGCCAGAATGAAGAAATTAATTTTCTGTTGGTTCCCCCGTCTCCTCCAGCAAGGGACTCGCTACTCATTCTCTTTCTCGCTCGCACACTCTGCCTCGTTATGTACGCGAGCGCCCTCTAGCGGAGGAGATGTAGAATCTAAATGGTACATGTACAATCTTCATGTAAGATATAGAATATACATAGTATATGTAGATATAAGATGTAGCAACAAAATGTAAAATGTTTTTTTTAATTCTAAAAAAATCATAAGCTCAAAAATGTATTTACTGACTGAGTACGGGTATAAGTAGAGTCGCGTCCCCAGAAGCGACTCAAACGTTCCTTCTCGTTTCAATTGGATTATTTGTTGACCAGGAGAGAGAACATATATCTTTGAGAAATGTTCACAAATAAATAAAAACCAAAATCGAGGAAACCTCAAAACCGATGTATTGCATTGGGAAATGTGCAAATATTACATTTACTATTATGAAAATTTATAAATAGAAATGATCGCTGAATAGTGGCGAATGTTGCACAGTTTGAGTCGCTTTAAATGTCAAATGCAAGGTAAAGATGACTCACGGCGTTTGCCCCCTGGCAACTGCAGTCTTTGCATACACAAATAGAATGTGTTTTTGCGGAAGGTATTAAAGCATTTAAAAACAATTATCTCAACATTTTAACCTTATCAAATTATATCAATGGGCGAAATAATTATTAAAAAATTCCCTTTGTAAATACCGTAAGAAGCGATTAAATCTTATTTTACTTGCACGGACTTCCAATTGGTGAGAGACTTGCGCAACATTTGACCTTGGCATCATTTACAACGGTTGGAAAGGCCATATAATTCCTATTGGTTCTAGGCACAAATGAACTGTATAAATAGTCCGCTCTAAATGGAAACTTTACATTCGTATTCAGCGACTACTCCGAAAATAATGAATTTCTATCTTGGATTTGTCTTGGCCGTTGTGCTGCCTCTGCTTGTGTCAGCAGCCAAATCACCGAAGAGGGATGACCCTACGACAGCCGCAGGCTAAGCGGATGAGCTGTGCCACTTCCGTCTGCACGAAGCCTTTGTCGACTTGCCTGATTCCTGCAGAAATGTAGATCAATAAATCAGTCCTCGCATATTATCTGTGTTTTTGCTTTATTTTTCGATTGCCTCAAAAGATTCTTCGTTCTATAATCAACAGTTTGCCAGGCAATACTAGCAATAAACTCACGGATCGAAGGACAGACCGGTGTCAACGTGGTTTCTGATCGCGATACAGATATTTTTTAGACATTTGGGGTAAATTCCTGGGAATTCTGTTGTCTCTTGTGGGCCTCAATTCCCGTTTCTTTTGGGCTCCCGTAGTACCAGTCCGATGGGAAAGGGGAACTGGATCAAGTGGCCAGCGGTAGGGTCGAGACACATAGAAATTTATAACACACATGCTGTAAACATGTTCATCAGTTTTTGCAGCTCTGTAAAGCTGGATGCAAAGCTCGCCACACAAAGGCCGTGGCACCAACAACGTGCGCTGCGGTGCGCTCACGTGTTTGGGGGGCACACTAAACAAAGCAGCACAAGCGCAATGCAGTGTATTGTATGCAGCAACAATTGGCAGCAGTGGCAACAACCTTCTGCGACTCGACTGTTTGCTATCCAGCATCGAGCTGCACACGGATGCTTTTGGAATTCCCCATCGTTGTCTCTTGGATCGCATACAAGTCAGTCCGCACTTGCTACCCCGCAATGGAGACTTGTGAGCGACTAAGAGCGCTGGGCCCCGGTAGCTGCAAATAATAAAAGGATGATAGTCAAAGTTTAATGACAGTTCAAATGATGTTGCCGCCGCTGTCCCAGCTGCTCCCCCTGATGCAGCATCGCTGTTGCTTTTGCTGCAGTCCTGCACTTTCCGATGTGGCAGCAAACAATTGCACGTTGTTACACTTTCAGTGCACAGCACCTCTGGTGGTGAGGCTACAATGTGATTGTCTTTGCTGATGCCTAGGAGGGAATTTCTTTACCTGGGGCATATACTCGTATGAAGTATTCATTCATGGCAGAATAGTCCCTAGAAAAATCGATAAATTCCGCTAAAATATTTGTGGAAAAACTCTTCCTTGTTGACATGTGAACTTTGATCTTATTTTCAGGTTTTTTCCTTTGGGGATCGATCTGCACCAGAGGCTTGGAAGAGTATCAACGTGTCAGGTAATTGCAAATAAAAATTCTTTCTCGTTTTTTTTTTATTATGCATTATTTCTGTGCATCTCTTTGTGGCGCTGTGTGCGCTCTGCTGCCGATGATATTACTATGATGGTTGCAGGCAACACGATGTTGCAACATGCGCTCGAACATAATAAATTTTTATGCATGATTTCTCACATTGCATGTGATGGCTGGCACTTGATGTGCCACATGGGGCGTATGCCCGTCGCCTGTTGCCCGTCGCCCGCTGACTGAAATGTGCATTTAAATATTAAAGCAATTTGTGCATGCCACACAGATCCATAAATAAGGTACAGTTTTGGAGGCAAATTCAAACAGCATTTCGTTAATTTGTATCTCCGATGGTAGCAGTTGATTTTCTTGCAGACTCGTGAAAAATCGGGGAAAACCATTCAAATGCGAAGATCAAAAGCCCAGACAAAAACATCAAATGAAACAGGCAGATGCACTGCCTTACAGTGGATGGGAATCAGTAAAATTGTATTAAATTCGCAGCCCGCTCTTCTGTATAAAGGATCCATTTTAATATATACTTAAACCAGCTGGCTTGGCCCTGTTTTGAGGTCTTACAACCAGAACGTATAGAATCTTCGGTATATTGTCATACTGAACCACTGTACAAGTTTCTAGCATGAACTTAGGCGTCAGGCAGCTCGTTATGATGCCAAATGTTGAAGCCACTGCCGCCTGACAATCGGTAGGGTAGAGGGAATGGAAATGGGCATTAGAGCAACAGCCGCAGAGCCCCGACATCTTCATCATCATTTGTCGGCGGAGCAGAGCACTCGAGCAGCAGTGCCATATGGAGAGATGATTTAGGAGCGCTTGCCGCCATGCCATGCAATGCCGATCATAATGCGGATGCTGATCATGTGGGGGACGGCGGCGGCATTGCGAGTGCATCGTATAAATCGCCTGGCACTTGTGCATTATGCCGTTCAATCATTTCTCCTTTGGCTCTTTAATTGCAAAATCACATTAGCATAAATTTGTTAAAAACATTTCAAGTGAAATTATTGCAAAGGCCCTGCGCTGCACTGCACTCAGCTCTATCTGGGAGGCTCTATCTGGGAGGCTCTATCTCTCTCTCTATGCCGCCAGGCTGTCCGACCAGGGACTCTGCCTTCGACTGGGGCACAATGACATTAATAAGCAATTATAAAACAGAAATAGCAACTGCAAATTACTTCAAAAGGCTAAACACGAAAGGGAATTGGAAAGGGATGTGAAGCGAAGGGCGGCAGTGGAAGAGGCAGCCACTCCGTGATGCTCGTCAGTCTGTATCTGTATCTGTTTCTGTTTTCTGTGCCTCATGCCGCTAGTTCATCATCATATCACAGGCCGTAGCCATACATCTTCATAGCAGTGTGACTGCAAAATGACCTCCAGTTAGCTGGGATGCCGTCGGGCTCCGTTAGACGTCATCGTCATCCTCGCCGTTGCCGTCGTCGTCGTTGTTGTTTTTCCCATCATGGCATTGCACTGTTATAGCTTCAAGTGGCTTCATTCATTCCATGCCCGTCTCTGGGTATTCTCGGATCCCAGTCTCTCTGTCTCTCAGTCTTCCACTCTGCCTGTCCCTCTGTCCCTTGGTGGATGATGAAAAACTAAAACTGACGCCGCTCCACGACAGGCACGACAATGAGCTGACTGTTTAATGTCCAACCCGGACTGCGGGAGCAGAATGTTGAGCTGCCGCAGAGACGTGGGGCAGGGGGTCTTAGCTTTTTTTTTTTTTGCCAGCCAGCCAAACAAGAGCAACCTTTATTAGCAAAAAAAGATCCATTGGACAAAAAAGTAAAATGTTTTTAGTCTTGGCCAAGAATGGGCGCCTGTGGCAGGGATTGTGATTGTCGAATAGTCGAAAGGGTTTCTCTATTTATTGGACAGTTCCATTGCCCAGTCTGTCTGGAGTTTATTCCTGGAGTGTGGGTTAATGACTTGATTAGGATGCGACTTTTCTCTGCGCTTGCACAAACAAGGAGACAGCGCAAGCGTTGGTGCAAAATCAAAAAAGAAAGACTGGATTCCCGAAGTATGCGCCCACATATGTAGGATGTTTTTGGCTTTGGTTAGGGATTTCATAGTTTTCCCATAGACCATTTAATGCATCAATGACGTAAATTTTGATCTGCAAGTTTTTTTAGTTTACTTCTCAGCATTACTTTTTCTCTTCCACCATAGGACCAGTGGGGCAAACATCTTTGTGTACAATCAAGCTTCCGAGAGGATCTAAACAGATAATACCCTCTTCAATGGCAAGACACCAGATAAACTCCAAAGTCGAGAGACTACAACGACAGCTCAACTGTTTAAATATCAGCTTATATCAATTGGCAATCAGCAAAAAAGCCTGGTGGATGTGTTACATGTTACCATGATGGCCTGTATACATCACAAATAAATGCTTACTTAAACGATGTAAATCATGAACAAATAATACGATTAGCTACATCTAAAGGTTCAACGTATAAATGTGGGGCTCTGAACAACGATCACTCCTTAATCAGCGCTAGCAGGGACTTATTCTGGCCGTTGTCTTGCCATTTCTTGTGTCTGCGAAGGCGTTTAAGCCCCCAATGATACCCCCATAAGCGAATTTGCCCGCCCTTATAGTAGAAATTTAAGTCAATAAATCAGGCTGTTTAAAGGAGGATATGGACTATATATCAACTATATCCAGAATAATAACCCATGATAAATAATAATGAATAATTACTGTTAATTGAAACTCAGAAATCTACCTTGTATTGCCACTTGTTGTGTCAGTAGGACACCACCATCCCCCTAAGTGGATGTGCCAGCGCTAGTCCATCATAAGGAAGAAAGCGATCAAGGACGATCAAGGACTTC
Organism: Drosophila obscura; assembly: GCF_018151105.1. Lineage (NCBI taxonomy): Eukaryota > Metazoa > Arthropoda > Insecta > Diptera > Drosophilidae > Drosophila > Drosophila obscura. Next base: position 5,285,532 of record NW_024542774.1, on the reverse strand, counting down.
CCTGGTTTTCGTAGCTAGCTCTGTTAAATATTCATTTATCATATTATCATTTACCGAGAAGGTTCTGGCACTTGTACATGATGTTATATAACATTCTGGCATGACAGGCATTAGCAATTCTTAGTTCAGCTCAATACGGAGCAACATACTGACGAGTATGTTCATATCGAATCGGGGAAAAGGGGGTAGTATTGTTTTCCCACCACGTGATTTAATTTCTTTCGTAGCATATCCAGGAAGTTGTATAACACTCTTCCTTGGACGCACTTAGAAACGCTTGATTGGAGTTTTTACTGACCTTGAAATTAAATTGGTTCCAACAGAAAATCTGCTATATATAGAGGGGCTCCAAGCGAACGTCAAAAATTTGTCTGTGCAAATCAATCGAACAAAATGAAGCTGTTCCTGGGAGTACTTTTCTGCTTAGCCTTGGCTTTTGTGAACACTGAAGCTCGGCTTGTTCCCCCAAATCCGGGAGGAGACTTTGATAAATGATGTTGGATGATGGAAAATAATACCATCGATTCTAAGGCCATGTGCAAGAGTAAAATAAAATGATAAAGCAAGAATGAAACGAGAAGGAACGTGCGAGTCGCTTCTGGGGACGCGACTCTACTTATACCCGTACTCAGTCAGAATATAGATTTTTAAACTTTCAGAATAAAAAAAAAAAAATTGTACATCTTAAATTTTTTTGCTACATCTGTTATCTACATCTACATATGTATATTATGCTGCGCTTTTAGTTTTATCGTATCTTTAAAAATGTGCCTGCCACAGATTTTCGTCCTTTGTGGGGGCGGAAGGGGGCGGGGAAAATTTTGAAATATACTTGTAGCAGTGGGATATCACATAAGTCTGGAAACCAAATTTGGTTGCCCCAGCTCTTATAGTCTCTGAGATTTAGGCGCTCTACAAGACGGACAGACGGACAGACAGACAGACGGACAGACAGACAGACGGACAGACAGACATGGCTATATCGACTCGGCTATTGATGCTGATCAAGAATATATATACTTTATGGGGTCGGAAACGTTTCCATCTCTGCGTTGCACACATCCACTTTTACCACAAATCTAATATACCCCTTAACTCTTTTTTGAGTACGGGTATAAAAATAAAAAAAAAGGTGAAGCTCTTCCTGAATATTGTATTAAAGCTAGCCGCTCGTCTTTAATGCGAACCAACAATGGCGCCTGTTTGCTCCACTATAGGAAATGAAGCGATCAAGGACGATCAAGGACTTCCCTGGTTTTCGTAGCTAGCTCTGTTAAATATTCATTTATTATTTTATCATTTACCGAGAAGGTTCTGGCACTTGCACATGATGTTATATAACATTCTGGCATGACAGGCATTAGCAATTCTTAGTTCAGCTCAATACGGAGCAACATACTGACGGGGAAAAGGGGGTAGTATTGTTTTCCCACCACGTGATTTAATTTCTTCCGTAGCATATCCAGGAACTTGTATAACACTCTTCCTTGCACACACTTAGAAACGCTTGATTGGAGTTATTACTGACCTTGAAATTAAATTGGTTCCAACTGAAATTCTGCTATATATAGCATTCGTCTGTGCAGATCAATCGAACAAAATGAAGCTGTTCCTGGGAGTACTTTTCTGCTTAGCCTTGGCTTTTGTGAACACAGAAGCTCGGCTTGTTCCCGGTGAGGGGGGACCATACCATCGATTCTAAGGCCATGTGCAAGAGTAAAATAAAATGATAAAGCAAGAATGAAGCTCTTCCTGAATATTGTATTAAAACTAGCCGCTCGTCTTTAATGCGAACCAACAATCATTCTGAATGAGGGGACACCCGATCCCGAGTGGTGCAGAGGACGTTATCTGTACATCATACATAAATGCTTACTTAAACGATCTGAATCATGAACATTTAATACGATTAGTTGCATCTGAAGGTTCAACGTATGAACAACGATCGCTCCTCCATAATAAAGAATAATGAATGAATGAGAACTGTTTATTTTTCCGTAATCGAAACTCAGAAATCTACCATGGACTACTCCCTCACCGTTGTGATGCCACTTGTTGTGTCTGTAGGACACACCACCATTCCCCTCAGTGGATGTGCTAGCGCTAGGAAAGGAAGCGATCAAGGACGATCAAGGACTTCCCTGGTTTTCGTAGCTGGCTCTGTTCAATATTCATTTATTATTTTATCATTTACCGAGAAGGTTCTGGCACTTGCACATGAAGTTAGATAACATTCCGGCATGACAGGCATTAGCAATTATTAGTTCAGCTGAATACGGAGCAACATACTGACGGGGAAAAGGGGGTAGTATTGTTTTCCCACCACGTGATTTAATTTCTTCCGTAGCATATCCAGGAACTTGTATAACACTCTTCCTTGCACACACTTAGAAACGCTTGATTGGAGTTATTACTGACCTTGAAATTAAATTGGTTCCAACTGAAATTCTGCTATATATAGAGGGGCTCCAAGCGAACGTCAAACATTCGTCTGTGCAGATCAATCGAACAAAATGAAGCTGTTCCTGGGAGTACTTTTCTGCTTAGCCTTGGCTTTTGTGAACACTGAAGCTCGGCTTGTTCCCCCCGGTGAGGGAAAATAATACCATCAATTCTAAGGCCATGTGCAAGAGTAAAATAAAATGATAAAGCAAGAATGAAGCTCTTCCTGAATATTGTATTAAAACTAGCCGCTCGTCTTTAATGCGAACCAACAATCATTCTGAATGAGGGGACACCCGATCCCGAGTGGTGCAGAGGACGTCATCTGTACATCATACATAAATGCTTACTTAAACGATCTGAATCATGAACATTTAATACGATTAGTTGCATCTGAAGGTTCAACGTATGAACAACGATCGCTCCTCCATAATAAAGAATAATGAATGAATGAGAACTGTTTATTTTTCCGTAATCGAAACTCAGAAATCTACCATGGACTACTCCCTCACCGTTGTGATGCCACTTGTTGTGTCTGTAGGACACACCACCATTCCCCTCAGTGGATGTGCTAGCGCTAGGAAAGGAAGCGATCAAGGACGATCAAGGACTTCCCTGGTTTTCGTAGCTGGCTCTGTTCAATATTCATTTATTATTTTATCATTTACCGAGAAGGTTCTGGCACTTGCACTGAAGTTAGATAACATTCTGGCATGACAGGCATTAGCAATTCTTAGTTCAGCTCAATACGGAGCAACATACTGACGGGGAAAAGGGGGGAGTATTGTTTTCCCACCACGTGATTTAATTTCTTCCGTAGCATATCCAGGAAGTTGTATAACAGTCTTCCTTGCACACACTTAGAAACGCTTGATCGGAGTTATTACTGACCTTGAAATCAAATTAGTTCCAACCGAAATTCTACTGTATAAAACGGGGCTGGGGCTCCAAGCGAAAGTCAAACATTCGCCTGTGCAGATCAATCGAACAAAATGAAGCTGTTCCTGGGAGTACTTTTCTGCTTAGCCTTGGCTTTTGTGAACACCGAAGCTCGGCTTGTTCCTCCAGATATTGGATTCTAAGGCCATGTGCAAGAGTAAAATAAAAAGATTAAGCAAGAATGAAGCTCCTCCTGAATATTGTATTAAAGCTAGCCGCTCGTCTCTAATGCGAACCAACAATGGCGCCTGTTTGCTCCACTATAAATAATTCTGAATGGGGGGGACACCCGATCCCGAGTGGTGCAGAGGACGTCCTCTGTACATCATACATAAATTCTTACTTAAACGATCTTAATCATGAACATTTAATACGATTAGTTGCATCTGAAGGTTCAAGGCTCTGAACAACGATCACTCCTTAATCAAACCATAATGAAGCTCTAACCCGCAACCCCGCCAGGGGGATATCAACTATTTCCAGAACAAAAACGCATGAATGAATGATTCCTGTTTATTTTTCCGTAATCGAAACTTAGAAATCTAACTTGGACTACTCCCTTACAGTTGTGTAGGACACATCTGTAGGACACACCACCATTCCCCTCAGTGGATGTGCTAGCGCTAGGAAAGGAAGCGATCAAGGACGATCAAGGACTTCCCTGGTTTTCGTAGCTAGCTCTGTTAAATATTCATTTATTATTTTATCATTTACCGAGAAGGTTCTGGCACTTGCACATGAAGTTAGATAACATTCCGGCATGACAGGCATTAGCAATTCTTAGTTCAGCTCAATACGGAGCAACATACTGACGGGGAAAAGGGGGAAGTATTGTTTTCCCACCACGTGATTTAATTTCTTCCGTAGCATATCCAGGAAGTTGTATAACAGTCTTCCTTGCACACACTTAGAAACGCTTGATCGGAGTTATTACTGACCTTGAAATCAAATTAGTTCCAACCGAAATTCTACTGTATAAAACGGGGCTGGGGCTCCAAGCGAAAGTCAAACATTCGTCTGTGCAGATCAATCGAACAAAATGAAGCTGTTCCTGGGAGTACTTTTCTGCTTAGCCTTGGCTTTTGTGAACACAGAAGCTCGGATGGCTCCCCCCGAGGTTATTTTAGGTAAAAAATGATGTTGGATGATGGAAAATAATACCATCGATTCCAAGGCCATCAAATTCTATGTGCAAGAGTAAAATAATATGACAAAGCAAGAATGAAGCTCTTCCTGAAAATAGTATTAAAGCTGGCTCCTCGTCTTTAATGCGAACCAACAATGGCGCCTGTTTGCTCCACTATAAATCATTCTGAAGGGGGGGACACCCGATCCCGAGTGGTGCAGAGGACGACCAGGACTACGACCACCACAAAGATAGAGACCCATTTCCCGGCCGCAACTATCTGCTGCTATGTTGCATACATTACGCAGAATTTGGCGTTTGAATGCCGCCACAGCAGTACTCTGATTATTGCTGATAATGATAGTGCCAGACGACAGTCGGCAGTCGGCAGAACCAGAAACTAAACCAAAAACTTGCGGCTCGAATAGCTGGTGTGGGGTGTTGGTGTGGGGGCTGACTTTTTGCCAAAGCCAAACACGAAAATGGCCAACCAGAATGCTGCAAACTGCAGGCCGAATGGCTGCAACAGTGGCTGGCACATCCTGCTGCTGTTGCTGGGACTGGTGGTGGGACTGCCACAGATATGAGCGATAATTAAGTGTTTGCCGCATAATGATGTTGCCGTTTTTGCAGCATTCGGAAATCAGAAGTCACAATTGCAGTTCCCAATGACATTAGCCCAAAAATGGGGCAAGTAAAACCAAATTGGCTTAATTTTGCGGTTGCCCTTCTAGTTGTTGTTAAAACCCACAAAAGATCTGGGACCCAAGAGTTGACTCAACTTAAAGCTTGGAGGGAAATAAAGTCAGATCCTTTGTATATCTCATGTTATTTATACGTTCATCCTTGAATAGCATTCATCTACTTTATCTACGGTCGAAACTAACCTTTCATTTCTTCAACATTAAATCCACACGAATTTATCGGCTTTTACCCCATCATACATTCGCCCATTATTCCGGAAACTTTTGTGGCGAATTATTTCACTTGTTTCAAATGTTTAGTTAACGAAGGACACAGCCTTTGTACCATCCGGACATTGATGGGCTGAATGTCTGAGCGAAATATGAGGCCATCTCGAGATGCGCCATCGGGGGAGCCATTAAAAGTTGGAAAATATTTTGTTAGCTAAAATTAAAAGCGGCCATAAGAGCGGCTGCATGCCAGAGTAGAAGTGGAGTGCTCGAGTTGATGGGGACGCCGCCGGTCTGACCGTTTCAATTGAAAATCCAATCTGGGCTAGGTCTGATTTTGAAGTGGCTCACATGGACCGTTCCCACAGCAATTAAATTGGGCCCCAAACTGCGCCGAGCCAGGATATAACGCATTCGAATTCGCATTCGCCCAGAGTGCGAGTGGCCACCCGCCCCCAAAGGGAAGTTGACATGCTTTGCAAACAAACAAACAAACAAACAAGAGCAGAGAAAAAAGGCGGCCAAAAGACAACCGCAGACATGCAACAACAGCAGCAGCAGCGCATACATATGTGGGCCTGCTCGACAACAAAAAAAAGAAATGAAAATAGAAATAAGGGACACACGGGACGGGGCACAGCACTCAGCTGCTTGTCGGAGCTTGAAGAAGACATCGAAACAACCGCAAAAAGCAACTAGGTCCACACAGAGCCCCAGCCCACTCCATTCTCTGAACATTTTTCTGATGGTCTTTGGAGTCCTTGGAACAACAACTGCAAACTAAAAAGGACAACGGGCATACAAATAACATTAAGCCTGCACAAATCGGCAAACGGACTGCTCCCTGGCCCCGTCCAATCGTCCAGTTATCCAGTCGATGATGCGGGCCTTTGGGCCCCACCGCTCTCTGTCCGCAGACAGCAAAAGGATATCATCAGCCGCATTGAAGGTGAAAGCGCCCCATAGAGCCATGAGAATGACAATGGACCGATAGTCCTGGCCCTGTCGCCGTCCCTGCTCTGTGTGTGACACAAAACTGGCATTAGGCAAGGATTTGCGTTGATTATGGACAGCAATGGGTTTCGGCTTAAGCCATTTTCGAATGAAAAGACAATGAAACGTCCACCTCCACCTCACCCCTTTTTATATTGTCGCCCCGAACAGGCCATAAGACAATAATGCCATAAAAAGGCTCGATTCCAGGTGGAGCCGAGTTTTGGATGTTGCCACTTGGCAGATAAAGCTAATTACATTTCGTGGGCTTAAACGAAATGCTTAAGAGATTTATGCCCGGAGGTCAGCAGAGTGCGGAAATTGATAAGCCGCATTAATGGGAGTGTTCCTGAGAGGTTCCTTCCGCCCGGGACCTTGGGGCTGAAGGCCAGGCAAAAGGATCGAAGTAATCGAATGATAACTATCTGCGAAAATTAAAGAAAAATGTTTAGTTTCTTATTCCATTATTTGAAGATTTACGCCTGCGATTTCCATCCATCATTCGGTATATATGTTTCAGCTTTCCCTTTGCCTAACGCTCATGCGGCTTTTCCCAATGCGAGAGAGTGCTTTCAGTCGTACAAAAAGAAGAACTGAATTGCTTTCCAAGTCGTATAATTTGGCTTTTGACATTAGACATTTCCCAGAGTGTTTCCGTTGTCAGTTTGGACAGAAATTGCCATCATTTAAGCGCGCATTGAGATAAACATATTTTATTATTAATTCATTAGGCTGTTTTTTAATGGGCAGCATATTTTTTTTTTTGTTTTTTTCGGTCTGGCACTTTAATTGTTAATTAGTTTAATGTTCGGGACCGGGCCACATGGCCTACCCATACCCATTCCTCGCTCTCTCTCCAGTCTTCGCTGGCACCCAACGCAGTCGCCAAGTGTCGCACCCCCAATGAAAAAAGACGCTTTATTGGATGTTCTAATTGGGGAGTGCGTTGAATTGGAAACCACAGAAATTGGTTTGGTGTGGTGTGGTGTCTGTCTGGAGGCCACCTCCCCTCGCCCATCGCACCCACTTCGGCAGGCCATAAAAACGCCGGGCTAATAATTAAGAACCACCACCCACCCACAGCGCAAATTCAAATTAAGCACAAATGGGCGCAAGTGTCGCTTCCACCGAGCTCTGGAGCGGTGGGGTTCGGTTCTTTAAGGGCGTGCTAATCATAAAAGAAAAAAATACAACAAAAATTATGAATTTGTTTGGCGTAATTTTACGCGCTCACAAGACAAGAGCCAGAAGCCGGGAACGGGACAGAGACAGACACAGACACAGCGACCTACATAAGCAAGGAAAATATCGAATCGAATCGAACCGAACTGAACCGTACCGTATCGAATCGGATCGAAGTGAATGGTTGAGCCAGGGAGCGGCGGGGCTGTGCTGCCAATAATGACCCAATTTGGTGCATCAAAATTTATGTTTATTCGGTGGGTTCTCATCGACGCTGGCTCGTTGGCTCGCCATCAGCTTTGTGGCATTTTCCAATATTAATATGAATAAAAGTGAACGGAGAATGTGAAACGGGAAGGGCGAGGAGAGTAGAAAAGAGCCAACCGAAAATCGTAGCGCATAACAAGAAAATTACTTTTTAATCTTATGAGTCATTAGAAGACATTTCCAACAATAATGCTCCACCGAAGACGAAGAGGGAGCGGCGGAGAGAGGTGTGAAGAACCGATAAAGACCCGTCAAAGTGCTCTCGCACCCATGCTCTTGGGAACTCGCATCCAGATACGGATTCAGAACCTACTTAAGCTGCGTTGCTAAATGGGGAAAACTCTTTTGTCTAGTCCCAAACTGAAATGGAGTCTAATTTGGTTATGTGTGAAGTTTTGTTCAGAGTTAAGACTGACGGGAGTGTGGATCTAATACGGTTATATGGAAATGAAGCTGTCCCTGTTTGGGATAGTTCGATGGTAATGGGAACTGGAATAAGTATATTTCACTTTCATTATCATCGTCAATATCTTTTCAATATCCCTCCGTCCACATCCATAAAGCCAACGCCTGGCACACAAATGTATATTTCATTTCCCGTTTGGGTTTTGGGTGCACTTTCTTGGACCTTTAGTGGACCTTCGACATGCAGCTGTGTACGAGTATGTGGCATATGCCACACGTCATTTGCTTGTGCCCCGCACAAAACATGTCACTGCCCATTTCAGCCCGGCATCCTGCCACCTTTGCCTGCTCCTCTCTCTAGGAGTATCCTTCTATTTTGGCCACACAATGACACAAAGCCCGAACACACATAAAAGAAATTAATCAGATTTTTATTTAAACGCCCTTGCAAGGGGCGTCACCCAGCACACACATACACACACACACACAGACATTCATAGCGAGCTGAATGTGACCATTGTCCTTTCGAACCCAACCCAACCCGACTCGACTCGACTCGAGTCTCTTAGCATTTTGTGTGCAATTTTTGTCAACATGTTTTCCGCACAACGCTGGGCCTTTGTCTTCCTCCTCGCTACCCATGACACCCTTTGACCGCCTGTCAGTTTTGTCAGCATTCTGCGGAATTACGAACGCCCCGAATGATGCCAGCAGATTTTTATATATTTCTATCCCCCACCCCAACCACGACCATTGTATGAAAACTCGTTGCGTTCTGCCAGCCCATCCATCTATGTGCATCCATCTATCCATCCATCTATCTATCTATCTGTCCATGTCCCTGCCCTATCGCTTCCCCCATGTGGTTAGTTTGGTTTTGTCATTACAATTGTTTGCGTTTTCCAACATTCAATGCCAGTCAGAGCCAGAGTCCTTTGTTGGACTGTGCCTGTGCGCTCGCTCTGCTCCTCTGGCCAGGGACATGGGCCACAGACAAAGAGTTGCCTGCCAGTTGCCAGTTGCCAGTGTGGAGCAGTGTGTGGCAAACGGAAATCCCGAGCAAAAGTTCCGTTTAAAATTTCACATTTTTCTCGCAGTTGTTGCGAGTAGTTTGCGGAACAAACATTCTTGGATTCAATAGAGCAGCGCTCGGCATAGTTGCCCCAGCTTCAGAGACTACATGGCTAAGTTTGGGAAAGTATTTTGCATAGTTGAAGCATGATTGGTCTTGTAGTCTCGTAAGATAATTGCCATAAGAAATTCACTTGTGCTGCAGCACATCCTCAACATTCTCAGAAGTAGATGTCATTCAAGTCCTTTCCTCTCTCCTGCCCAACTTTTTACATTGTAATTGTGTTTCTTGTGTGGTTTTCCATGGCCCCTCCTTGCTTCAATTTCCCATTCCTTCAACGCACCGCACCGCAGACAAAATGATTGCAAATGTGTTTTTAAACCAAAAAGTTGCCAAAAATAAAACCCAAAATAAATAAGAAAAAAAAGGAAGCGAAATCCCTGTGTAGATTCTCACTTAGTTTGCAGCATATTAGTTATGTGCCATAAACAAGATGCGATGCGACGGTCGAAGTGGCGCCATGGCCCAATGCAGCCGCCTCGATAGCGCCAGCCAAGCACAAAATTGGGGAAGCCACCCGCTCCAGGAGTCCTCCGCCCACCGTTCGGTCCAGCCCAATGACGCCGCCGCCATCATCATCATCAACCTGCGACAACTTGCAAAACACAAACGAAATTGTTCAATGGCGCCGCAAAAATGACCAAAATGCGATGCCAGCAGACGCGCCGCCGTTTTATTTGCAGCAACGCCACTTCCACATCCGGCGGCCAGTTGCCCCGGGCTCGGGCTCGGGCTCCTCCCTCTCACCCGGCCTGCAGTGGCAAGCCAAAAGCTGCAAATTGATGGCGACTGGCGCACATTCAAAACGCTTTCATTATTGTCATAAGCTCTGGCCCCTCCTTGGACTGCGGCTGCTCCTTGCGCTGATAGCGCTGAAAAATTCTTCAACGTACTTTTCGATTTCCGCTCCGTAATATTCAAGTGATTACGATGTCGGACTGTGGCTGTGGCTGAGGCTGCTCCCCGCCAACACAGGAAGCTACAAAGTGCGCCCGGCTGGACAACTTTAGCGCTGACGTGCGCTGATTTCAGGACTCGGGCTCGTCCGGTGCCTAACCAAGTCTCCGCCGCATTATTTGTGTTGTTGAGTGTGCTTTTGGATGATAGAGTCGAGTCCGGTAGGGAGAGGAAGAGTGAGGTTCGGTTTCGGTTTTCGGTTTTCGGGTTCAATGACAAAGTTTACTACCACTAAGTATTTATAACTATTATTTATGAAGCCGCTGCGCCGGTCCGAACCGGACCCCGACTCCGCTTTAAATGCTCAGTGATGCGCAACGAATTTCTTAATGGTGCAATTTGGCGTTTTATGTTTGAAGTTTAGGCGAAAGGCGATTTCCCGCTGGATATGGTGATGGGGGGAGGCGTGCCAAAGGGGCAATAGAGTTGTGGGGGCAACATTTTTTTCAGTCCGCTATCGCTATGTGCATAAAGTTTTCGCAAACAATTATGGCCCCTGGCAGAGGACCAGCCATCTAGACTCTGAAGGAGCAGTCGAGGCGAGCCACGCAGACAGTAGCTGGAACCGTATCCTGGCTGGAGAAGCAACGACAGTTGCCGTTTTTCATTAATTTCATGGTGCTATTTCCGCACCACACTCCTCTGGCTTCCGGCAGCTGTAATCATGCTCTATAGCCGCCCAGTGGTCTGACTCTGGCTCTGGCTCTGGCCCCGCGCTCTCTGGGGCCGTTTCCTATTGATTTGAAAATATGTTTTATGATTCAATACTGTGATAGCGGGATGCCATTAGAGATGGCAGCCTGTGGTCGGTCCCCAAATGGAAATGAATGGCAATGTAAGCGGCATTGTCTAATAGATATTCAAGTTCTTGGCTGACTGACCCAATTGTGCCCGATGCAAAGACAGGATGAGTAAATACTCGTACAGGATATTATTCCCATGTAGCTCAAATCTAAATTCAAATATGGCAACTGTATGGGAAATTCCTGCTTCTGTTATATTTGACCCAACACATCGCTTGCCATCTGCGATTTGCCACAACAATGTATCTGTTAAATAAAATTGTTTAAATTCAATTCGTGATAGCGATAAACTCAACAGCTCCCCACCAGTTAAATATCAAATAGTCATAGCCGGAATGCAGCAAAAAAAATGCTGGAAAATTATGTCAGGGCACTTAAAGGAAAAAAACGCTTCGCACTTGTGGCAATGGCCACACCACCCCCCATTGTGACACCTCAAATCATAACGAAATAATGAATATCTGAATGTGTGCAAAGAATGGAAATTAATTGAAAATGCATTCGGCATTCCATTGTCTTCAATTAATTTTCATTTCAATCACTTTGAATTGCCTGTAATTCGATTGTTGCAAAGGGACCACACACACCAGAAGTGCAATAAATACATCCGTATGAATAAACGTGGTCAATGATGAAATTTAAGGACTGAGCCTACCACTGTGCACTGCAGAACAGCATCAGGATTATATATATATATATATATTCTGAAGCTAAACTTGACTTCCACTTAATAGAAATTGGTTACCTAAAAGGTTCTCAGTTCTCAGTTACTCAGTTTAATTGGTTGCTGCATGCTGCATGCTGCTAATCGGCTCATAACTAGTTCAACTAACAGAACTCTATTATGCCTGGACTGTTCGTTGTGCTGGCGCTTAATGCCTGTTTGTGGTCCTTTTCCAATTACCAAATTTCAGGCAGATTCACCCATTATGTATTCAAAATCTTTAATGTAATTAATGCTGTTTGTTTAATGAAAGTTGTCTGAGCCGCTCGGCCAATCCCTGTGTCTCCCTCCCCACACTCTCGCACATCCCCAACGCATTGCATCATGCATATGTGCATGTCGGGCAAAGGATATATTCGAAATTCAGGCAGGACACTGCAATATGCAATCTTGTTGCCGTTGCCGTTGCCGTCCCTGTCCCTGTCCCTGTCGCTGTGGATGTTCTTGTTGCCAGTCGTGTAACGGACATGCTGGAACAAGAGCTCCACAACCCAACCCATTGACCCCAATGCACGGCTTATGCGTTTCTAGGTATTGCGATGTCGGTTTATCGAGTGCTGCTTGCGACCCGCCAGCTACTGATTGCTGGTGGTCTTTCGGCTGTGACTACTTTGCCGCACAAACCTTTCTGTCTGTGTTACGCACTGCATTCGTATTCGTATTGGGTTTCTAATCATCATCGACAACTGTGCCATAGATTTGGTGTCTGGCCATCCTGCTGCTGCTGCTACTGCTGCCCCATTGCAACCCTCGCATCCATGTGGGAGTTTGTGTGCCTTCCTGCCGTGAGTTCTAATGCGCTAAAGTGCTTTTTCCTAAAAACAAGTTACACTTTGCAATTTGCACTAAATCCCACTTGGCTGTGGCCGCCACCGAGCAAGAGTTGGGGGCCCGGCTCGTCCCTGACTGACTCCGTCACCCCTCCCCCAGGCAGGCAGGCAGGCAGAGTCCTTCCTCTTTCTGTTTATGGCCCTGACTGTGGATCGGTCGGTCGGTCTGTATCTGTGTCTCTGTCTACTTGTGTGTGTGTGTGTAAATCCTTTTGCCGTTGCGTGGCAATTAAAAGGGATTTTCATGACTAAAACGTATTTATTTAACACACACACACAGACTCATGAGTAGTGGTGCTCTTACCTCGCCCCACAGCCTCTCTTCTACCTCGCTTAATATTTGATTTTTGATTTGTGGTCTGTTGTTGTGTCTGTTAAGTCCATTGCAATGGGGGAAGCGGGTTGGAAAGGGGCTGTCCTCGTCCTCGTCAAGTACTCTTATTAATTACTATTGATTTTGGCCTCCTGTTCGGTGTTAATGAAATTGAATCGAACTACCGCCGAATGTGCAGGCCTATTCCCATAGACAAAGTCACGCGCCAGCAGCAGTAACAGTAAAAATCAATAAAATCGCCGCAGTGGCATAGTTTTCGACAAGGTGCATTGAACTCCGTACCCAGGTCCTGCAGGGAGCGTTCCAGTCGCTGAATGATGAAGGTTTCACAGTGAATGGTTCGTCACGCTATCCCAGGGATAGGACAGCATTTAGCACTATGTGCCGGCGGAACAGGCATGAAAATGGGCAAAGAAAAAGCAAAAAGGACAAAATAAAAGTTCACCCAAATTTAATATTTATCTGTGTATCGCCACTAAAGAGAGTGAAGTGTGGTTTGTTTTTTGTTTCTTTAAGCTGAAATTGTGACTGTGTGAGGTGTTTGTTGCCCATCGGCATTCCTGGCAGGCAGCGCCCACTCAATCACCTGGCCATTAATTATGTAAAGTTTGTACCCAAATAAAACGAAAATCGACCAAACATGTGACAACAATTTGTGTCTTTACCGCACACACTCTCTCTCTTTCTCTCGCTCTCTCTCTCTCTCCTCTCTCTCTCTCGCTCTCTCTCTCACACACATTCAATTTTACTGTCTCTGTCTCTCAATTTGTATATCTGTTCGAATTGTCGCCGCCGTCAATATTGAATTTGAAATTAAAACGCCCCAAAATGGCACAAATGGACACCGTGGCTCCCTGGCTGACGGTGACGCTGTCCCTGGCAACAGTTGTTCCAAATTGGCAAGCTCACGGGCCCACTGGCACCCACTCGCCCCCATTCAGCACTCGCAACACCCAGTCCCTTGCACATTCTCCCTGAAATCTGCATGTGTTAATTACCGATGCTGGCAGTCGCCGGTCAAGGGTCAGTGGAAGGATGGCAAAAAATTGTCAACATGGCGGACTCTGGTGGAGAAGCCAAGCCGCCAGCACAAGCTGCCACCCGAGCGAGGCGCATTTGATTTATAGATCCCTGGAGGGGGGGGGATTCTGTCGAAGAAGCAGGAGGAGGAGATGTGTTGGTCGGAAGGGGGCGTTCCACCCACTTGAATTTGCATTTACCTACAGCAAAAACAAATAAACGTCTAATCGAGTCAGGGCTGCAGAGTGGGACGTGGATGTGGATGGGGAAGGGGAATAGGAAGAGCAGGGGATGTGGCATCAACTGTTGCCGTTCCCAGACAGACAGCCACGAATAATGTGACGTAACAGCTGCCAAGGGCATTGGTGGGGAAGGGCGAAAACGTGGAGCTGGGGCTGCTAGAAAAACTGATGTCCTCCATAAACAAATAAAACTCAGTTTGGTCGAGAAATTGATTTTTTGCGCCTAATCAAAAACGAATTAATTTCAGCAGAATGTGACAAACAGCCTGCGCCCCATCGGGTCGAGAACGGAAGGGGTGGCTCAGATTTTGGGGGCATTTATTGTGGTCCTGGTCCGCCCTGCTCCTGCTTCTGGTTCTTCTGGTTCCGGTTCTGCTTTTACTATAGCCCCAATTGATTAAATTGGCATGAAATGAAATTTATGTTAGTATCTGTTCACTTCGGTGGTTGCAAGGTGTTTTCCCTGCTGAATGGATTGCAGATCCAGACGCACAAGGGTGGCAAGTGGCAAGTGGCCCGATGGCCAGCCCATCTGAAATTCAGCTTCATTTCGACCAAGGGTGGTTCGTGATGGAGTCGTTGTCCGATTTAAGAGACGGTAGGAATATTTTTGCGGAGCCGCCTTAGGAAAACGACTCCCCAGAAGGCAGCGAAGTTGCGAGTATCTTTAAGAAGAGGAAATTTCTGTTTCTCGGGGGCATGAGGCATCTAGCTATGTTTCCCTGAGTCTTGAAAAGGGAGTTTAATTGGATTGGTCGATATCAAAGCGGCAGCAAGCTCTGCTTTAGAAAATATCGACTGCTGCTGTTTGTTGTAAGTATATTAAAGAAAGAGGCTCTGTAGCAGTGGAAGGCTTGCCTGTTACCTCAAGTATTCAATTCCGTTGTCGCTTGATCAGAGTCCTCATCGATCCTTTTGGCATTCGTGCGCCTCTCATTCGGGTAATACATTTTTAATGTGTGACGCACGCACATTACGCATACGCCACGTGCGGTCCAAAAATATGACCGGGCTGTCATAATGCTGAGCAAACTTTAAATAAATGATATTCAAAACGTAGCTAAGAGGTCCGCTCCGCTCTCCCACACACACACACACCCACCTCCCAGCCATCACACACATTTCTGTGTTTCGAATGCCATAAAAAGCAGTCGTAAAACCCTTTCCGCAAAGCGGAAATCCCGCTTCAAAACAAACGCCATTAAAAACGAGGTCATGCTCAGTAGCAGCACCATCGGGACTGAATTGGGACCAGCACCAGCACCCGAAAGCAGTGCGATGGGTTCGAAAGGGGCTAAACAAGCCAGCAGGATGGGGATGGTGATGAGGATGAGCTTGTGTTGTGGGGCCATATTCGTATTCGAGGACTGCCGAAAAGTCAAACAAAATTTACAGTCTCAAAACTGCACAAAAATTTGAAAAGTTGAAGGAAAAAATGTACAACAAAAATACTCGTATATAATATTTTAAAAGTGCTCATAGGGAGCGGCATAAAATATGGGCACAAAAAGTTCAAGTTTACGGGAAAGAGAGAGGGCTGGAGTCTGTCTCCCCCGTCACCCCAGTCTCCACAGTCTCTGGTGGTGCCAGAGAGGTTTTCCAAGGTATTTATTTTCATAACGCTGCACAACATAAGGAAGCAATAAATTTAAGCTGACTGACGACAGTTTGCATGAGGATGGTGGATGGAGGAGGGAGGAATATAGGATGGATGTATCCTACATGCGAGTATACCAGGATTGAGAGGAGGGTAGCCAGGATATGCTCTGTTATGTCTGGCTTTAGCTTAGGCGCCCCCTTCCCAACAGTGCCAGTGCCAGTGGCAGTGGCATGTGTCGTAGGTAAAATGCCAACAGTCGTGTGTGCACATACATTGCATAGTTATTGTTTTAAAGCTTTGGCAACGACCCACCCGCTCGTCCCGCCACTTGGTCTTCGTCATTTAAATAAATTTTATGCAATTTAGTTAAGCTGTTCGCTCTCTCTCTTTCTCTCTCTGTCTCACTCTTCCTCTCCCTTCCTTCCTTCCCATCTCTGCTGTCCCTTTCTGGCTGCTGCACTTTGGTTGAGTGAGTAAATGTCATTTAAATGTCTTCGTGCCTTCTCTCGTCAGCAACGTATGTGTGGCATTCCAATTTCTTTTCGCCCTGTATATCGCATATATTCCTTTTACAATCCCCTCCTGCACCTCCCTCCACTCGCAATAAAATATTTAGCAGGGCTATGGGAGGGTGGAAAGCAAGCAGTAGGGGATGCGTAGGAGTAGGTCGTTACATCCCCCCCCTTCCCCTGGCCATCGCCTACCATTTGTGTTTGCGAGTTTTTCCTTTGGTCTGGGATCGTGTCGTAAGTCGTATGTCACCGGCAACTTGACTGAGTTGTTAGTTTTACTTTATTTCCTTGTGATACTCTTTCCGCAGCAGATGCTTGAAACGTGCAGAAATTCGATCCATGGCAGGACATAGAAAAGGATAAAGAGAAAAATAGAAAAATAAACTCGAAGCTATGGTTCTTTCAGGGTATTTAATGCTTCGGTCTGGGCCGGTCTCTTTGGTTGGCTGATGTTGCTCCATCACATCATAAAAACGTGTGTCTGCTGTATGTAGTTGTTGTCGCTTGTTGTCGCTGGTTGTTCAGGTTATTTATGTTTGCCATGTTGCGTTTGTCAAGTTTTTGCATTTGGAAACAGACGCGCTCGCAAGCATTATGACTTAATTCTTATATGGCGCTCAGACATGATATGTATACATAATCCCATCACAGGAGCGGACGGACATTCCCTTGTGCTTGGTGCTCTGAAAACACTTCCAATTACATTTATTTATTCGACCAACTCAATTGATGTCAATCGATGCAGCTGCCTAGGAAAGTGCAGTGCTGAGCTTTACTGTCTGGATTCCCAATTGAATAAAGCTTAATTAAAAATGTCTTGACATGGCATAAATCTCAGGGGGGGTAGCCCACCTGTACGGTTGACTAGATGGTGGATGGTGGACGGAGAATGAAAGCATATGCCAGCAGCTGTTTCGCTTTTGGGGTCTGCTGCCTCCTCCAACTACGAGTTGAGTATTTGCACAAAAAATATATAGCAAATGTCAGGATGTGTGTTTGCACAGACCCCACATATACACACACACACACACACACAAACGCAGGGACACGGGACACTCACACAAAGAAACAACAAAGAAAATTGCTTTAGTAAATCCAAAGGAAAATAAACACAGAATACAACTTGAGTACCAAAGCAAACAAACCCCCCACACACACACACACACACACACACATCAAATGGGAGCCGAAGGTGCGCCCAGGTGGGTCTAGGGTTGGGTTTTTGGATGGTGGCTCTGCTTATGGCACCCACCCCCCCCCGCTATGCCATGTGTCTTGGGTGGGCTCCACATTTGCAAAAGTCAAAAAGGGTTAAGGCAAAGCCGTGCGCCAAGCCGGAGCCCCAAGTGTTTATTATGTATGGGTGTGAATGAGCTGCTCCTCTGCTCTCCTCCACGGTCTCTTATGGGCGGAGAGTCTTCCTCTCATATTGCGCTGCCTTACTATATGTATGACACTTGAACATGCAAAGCTGCTTGCCAAGATGATTTATATTAGCCATGATTTCTAGCAATTTTTAGCACTCTACTCCCTTTCCTTTCCTTTCCGTTGCCGTTTGTCGTTCTCCGACGGTGTGGGAGGTGTTGATTGTTGTTGAAATTTCTGCCGCGCCAGATGACGAGAACAAAACACTGCGAGAGGAAGGTGGAAGGGAGCCGGAGCCGGAGCCAGAGTGCCAGAGTGCCACATGACATATTTCGGGCGATGATAATAAAAACTTATTTCGCTTGGGCGGAGTGATTACATGGCAGAGAAGATATTGTGTGCGCGAGTAAGCTCCATTAGAGGAGCGAACGAGTTGCGTGGAATGCAAATGTGCGGCAGGAGCACGCATAATAATGCCAACAAGGTCCTGCTTACCGGATACATTTGGTTTGCTTCACACCCAACAGTCTTCCAATCAGAAGCAATCCCAAAGCGGGAGAAGTCACACTCATAACCATGTGGCAAAGGCGACTCGGACGCTGAGTTGACCTGACTCAGGCCGTGCAAACAATGCGCGTGCGAATGGCAGTAAAAACAATTACAGGCCACAAAGCAAAGATGGTTGAGGGTTGAGTCCTGGCCGGCCCACGCTACGTATACGTAATGCGCTCCGTCAGGAGAGACACGAAAGGCAGCAGGCTGGTGGCTGGGGGCTGTGGTGCGGTTGATGGTCTCCGAATAGTCACTCACACACACACAAACAGAGAGAGAAACACTTGGGCTATCAAATTAAGTAATTGCATAATTGTTTCACTAGCAGTTTACTATGCCCCCGGGTGGCCGGTGGCTCCGAAAGAGCTCCACAACCACACGGGCAGCCAGAGCTAGCGAGAGAGAGAGAGAGGGAGCAAGAGAGAGCCATCACCGAGCACCACCCACTTGCCAGCCCTCCCTTTGACTTGGCTTTTTATGTGTGTGCCAAGTTTTCTTTTATTTGCCTTTTGGTCGATGGCTAATCCCCTCCTGCCTGCCGCTACGTGCCTGTCTTTGAATTTTTGTGGATCCCCGACTCCGACTCCGCCCCGTACACGGCCGCTCATAAATCAGCGTCAAATCGTCGAGGGCTTAGCCCGGAGCCTCGTGGCTTCTAATTGTTTTGTTATAGACACATATCCGTGAGGTTTGGTTCGGTGGCCAAGTCGAATGCCGAATGCAAAATGCAAATGCCGCTATGCCGCAATTGTTGTAAATCCCCGCCCGAGATGGAAGTACCTCAGCCACATGAATGCATGCCAGGAGTGGGGCACACGGACAGTTGCGCTTGGTGGCCAACGTTGCGGTTGGGCAACATTGTGGCATTGGGCAACTAAAACGGCCCTGACCCGCGCCCTCCGTGATAAGACCAACAGAGCGGTCAAATGCGGCGCTAATATTACCCGCAATCCGGGCGCTGGACTCAAATAGCTCGTGCCGCATGGGGAAGCCGTAGAATGTCTGCATTTGTGGCTCCAACTGGAAATTGAGCCTTTGAATGCGGCAGGTACATAGCTAAGTACTTACTACATATACATATGTAGATGTAGTAAAGTGAAAATATTTGATTTGAATCGAATGGCGAGAAGAACACTGACCCATCCTCCAAGATTTGGTGAATGGAGATAAATCCCCGAAAATTACGAGCTGTCCCATCATTCCCTTTATTCCCAGACCTAATCTCCACTATGCTCCTCCAATTTTCCCTCATATTTCTTACCACTCCAGTTCCCCTTTTTTTTTTACTGAAGTCTGTTTATTTATAACCCATCCATATCGCACTTCAGATTCGACTGTAAATCGAACATTTATCATTCCTAATTACTGGCACTAAGCTCTCTTGCCTGGAGTCGTTGGCCCAATGCACTGATTGATCAACTCCTCCTGTCTGTCCTCCTGTGGATGTGCCCTGGGTCTGGATTTATGCTAGATGGTAGTCGTGCAGCCGTTGCATCCAAGGCGAACGAGGGAAAAATCTCATTTGTTGCGCTTGGTTGCTAATTTTAATATTATTTTTGGAAATCTCATAAGTTGCTTCGCGTTTCCCCCTTTTTCTGGTTTTTGCCCGGCCCGTTCTTTGATGCCCCGAACTGTTGATGTCTTTATTGCAGTTCGTATGCGTTGCTGCTGTTGCTGCTGCTGCTGCTGCTCATTCAGCTTTGGCCGTCGATGTCTTCGGATCTCCATCTGCTCGCTGGCATCTTCACGCGGCTTTGGCTGTCTATAATTGGCTTGTCTGACTGCCCGAGCAGCTCCGCCCCTGGCTTCCTACACCACCTCTTCGTCGTGGAACGGGTGCGCGTGCGGGTGCGGGTGCGGGTGCTGGTTCGGACTTTTAATCAAGATCAAGCGTGATAAATTGAAGTCGCTATGGGAATTGAAAGGCGTTGAGTGTGGGCAGGGCATTTCTGGCATTGATTGAGAAACTGCAACTACTTGCATGCCCCATGTATAGCAGTGCTACTGCCTGCACGCTAAGTACTCCGCTCCTCATTCAAAAAATAAACAACAACTCGAATAGAATAAATTCGATAATGCTTGTTTTCTTACATTTGCGATTGATTGAAACTTCCGGAATAAAAAATGCAACAAACAATAGTTTGGAAATACCTTTGCCAAAGGTTCAGTTGAAGGCAGTTCTGCGGCTCTTTTATTTTATAGGTCATCCAAATATAGTGGCAACAACAGTCCCCATAACATAACTCTGCAGACAGTCCGGTATCCATGTTGCGTAGCTGTGGTAGTGCTTCACCCGCTGAGAGACACCGGGGCAGGTGGGACAGTCCGCCTGGATCAAAAACAGATCTCATCACCACTTGATAACGTCAACAGGCTTCTAGATTATGGAAACCATTTGGTGTACACTTTAAGCTGTTTTACATTCGATTAATGTCAGTGACGCCCGCCTGCCTTGAACCACTCCCCCGCATTACTCGATCCTGCAACACACAGAGGCCATAATAATGAGCTGCTGCAGCTATTGCCCCGTGGAATGCGGCGAGCAGACATCCATCCCGTAAACGAGAAATCGCGAAACAATAATGCTGCTGCAACATAAACAAATGCGAGTATAAATCGTGGCTGGCTGGAACACAAAGCAGCCGACAAGCCTTTGGCTGGCTTGGCACTTTGATTGTCAGTCATCGGTGCCTCCGGTGTGCATTCCGAAGCGTTTTCGCCCGGCCGTATGAGGCGGATTCTAAGAAATGTTTTGCGTTTTGCGAAATGTGCGTTGTGTTGTTTGCATATAAATTACGAGTGCGACGAGTATTTGAAGCGACACACGCATCGCATCGCATCGCCGGTGAGTCAATTCATAAGACCATTGTCTGTGGAGCCTCTCGACTGAGTCTCGACTGAGGGAGTATTTGCTGGCAATTGCTGTCGGCCTTCAGGTCGAATACACACTCACTCAAAGGCCCCTTTGACAGGGGCTAATAGCTGAGGTCAACAATTAAACTCATTCTGTCGGGCTCGCACAGGACGGAGGCTTTCCCCCACGTGCAGTCGTACTCGTAGTAGTTCTTCCTGCATTTCTGACTGACAACTGCAGCGCCGTCTATTTGCAGTGCATTAATTTTAGATCCGGGCCCCGACCCCTGGGCAGCGTTACTTGAGAGCCTCTCTGGCCTGGCAGCACAAAATCCAAACACAGGAAAAATCAATCGCCCTCACTGTCAATGTGCCCGCATTTTCCGGAGTTTCCCTCTCCCTATCTCGGTCTCTCTCTCCTCTTTGTTTTTGTCGTATTTCCATTTCATTTGATTTGATTTTATTTTATTTTATTTTGGTATGGGAGGGGGGAACACAACAACATTTCACCTTCCCCCTAGAGTGGGAGGGAGACGTAGGAGTCGGTGGCGCGCCAACTATGTAAATATTTGGCATGACCGCATGACAATATTTGTTCAGACTGCGATTCCCATTTTAGGGCCCCAGCATTTGGCATACACTGAGGAGTAATAACCGAAGAGACAAGTAGCTGTAGCTCTCTCCATTTCATTGTCCCTCGCAGAGTATCTGGAATGCTGGAGTAGGAATATTGCACCGCTCTCCCTTCCCTTCCCACAGCTCCACCCTGGCATTTGTTTATTGTTTTTGCGTAGTCGCTCGCCTGTTCAAATATGTATCTTCCTGCTGTCTGCTGTCTGCTGTCTCCCGTGTCCATGTCGCGCACTGCATTTCCGTTTGGAATGCATCATAAAAGTATTTCGAATTAACAGTAGTAAATCAGGAGGCCCCATTTCCAGCCCAACCCCCAGCTCGCGCAGCAAACATCCTAATAAGTAGAATGGGAGGCAGCGACAGAAATTGTTGGATAAACAAATATCGACATCGGCATGCGTGTGCCACCCAACCGCCGCTGCGGCTGGCACCGTCTGTGTTTGGCTCTCCGCTTAATATGGCATCTCATCCCGCGCCTACATGTATAGAACTTTTGGGACAGACAACCCCAACCGCGGCACGTTGTCCCTGCACTTGTTGGCGACACAAACCCAGCGGACAGGTGAAGCCATGCCTCCTCATGGAGGTCATATCAGCTCTAGACTGGTAATAAATTCATCATTATATTTGTGTGTCACCTTTCGTTACTATAAATAATTCCAAAATTACTTCGAAATGTACAAAAATCCGTCCACTGCTTTGATGCCCCCGTGCCCGTGCCACCTGCCGTCGGCGCATCACTGCGGCAAGGAGCTGCGGGAGCAGCGCGCCGACTTCTTCCAGCGGGACATCGATGACATTACGGACAGCGTGATGCAGGTGATGCGCATCTGCGGCCTCAAGGCCTGGGAGGTGAGGCGCACCAGGCCGGTGATCAGGCGCTCGTTCCAGCACTACGACGAGGTGCGCTACAGGATTGACCGGGTGCCACGCAAGCGATTCTGCAAGGAGACCTTCATCCATGGGCTGGCCCACGAGGCGCAGATGTCGCGCATGGACGCCCAAATCGCCTACTCCATCGTGAAGAGGGCGTTCAAGGCGTACTATCACGGCACCGCGACGGAGGGCAAGCGGCTCAAGTCCCTGATGGAGGGCATGACGCATCGCCAGGAGTGCCTCTGGCTGCACGCGGCCAAGCGCACCGCCGAGATCTACGCGTCCTACGCGGGCCTGATGCACTCCGAGCAGCTGCAGTACGCGGAGCGCTTCGAGTGCGTCTACAAGAGTCTGTACGATGTGCTCTCTGCCCGCGTGATCTGGGACGACGAGAACCACTGCCGCTGCGGCTGGACCTCCGCGATGCCGTCCCAGGCCACCACAATCACCACAATTACCACCGAGATCGAGGTGCTGTACCACAAGCAGAACATGGCGCCCAGCAGCGCCCCCTCCGGTACGGCCGTGGTCCCCAGTCAGCTGTCCGTACAAGTGACAGAGGTGCTCGTGGATATGCGTTCTGCGCCAGTGCTGGTGCCGGGCAGCGAGGTCAGCTCAAAGTCGTCCCGATACAACCACGGCCTGAAGAGGGTGAACCCGAAGAAGTCGTCGAGCAGGCCGCCCACTGTGGAGGGCTCCAAGGCGAGCGTGCGGAAGCGCAAGGAGCCGTGCAAGTGTCCGCCGCTGCAGTGCGACCGGGAGTTCGAGCGAGAGGCGCCAGAGATCACGGCCGAGTGCAGCCAGGGGCCGTACGTGTGCCGCTGGCTGCACTACGACGAGGCGGAGGAGCAGTTCAAGGAGCACCGCGTGCCCTTCCCGCCCATGGAGGTCATCTGTCCACCCTGCGCCAAGGACGACCTGCCCTGCGATCCCGAATGCACCTGCACCTGCGACATCTGCACCTGCGAGCCCGCCTACGATGAGGCGGCTGGGGAGGAGGAGCACCGCGGGGAGAAGCTCTCGGGCACCGGCATCGAGGACAACGACACCGACTTCTGCTGGTTGGCTCCGTTCCGCGACTGGCCACGGGTTGACGACGAGGTGGCGGTGGTGGTGGAGCCGGAGGAAGAGGCCAGCCAGACCCCCAACTCCGAGGAGGAGGAGGCCCTCTTCAAGTGCCGCTGCACCTGCGAGATCAAGCAGCGTGCCTTCCCCCATCTCTTTACCTACTTGGCTCCCTTTAAGCCGATCAAGCCCGCTGATGTGGAGGTGCCTGCCGTCCAGGCTCCTGAGAAGGCCGTGGAGGAAGACAGCACCGAGGACCTGTTGGCGAAGCCTCCGCCCTGCGGTGTCTCCCTGGCCACCTACCGCTGCTGGCTGCAGCCCCCACCCACCACGCCCAGCGAGTCGCAGTCCCTGGCAGATGAAGAGCCACACATCGCAGTGCTGGCCCAAGCAGCAAAGCCCAAGACAGCTGGCATCACCATGGATGTCACCGTCAAGGGGCAGCACCACCAACAAGCAAGGCAAGTGGCCAAGGCACCAGCGCCCACAGCAAGGCCTCAGAAGTCTGCCACGAAAACGCCCGATATAAGGATCACAACCCCAGCTGCAGCAGCTCCCAAAGCACCGCCCAAGCCAGCTGCTGCGTCTGTTCCAGCACCAGCACAAGCTCCTGTCGCGGCTGCTCCAGCGGCCAAGCCAGCGCCAACTCAGGCTCCGGCTCCGGCTCAGGCAAACCAAGAGGAAAAGCTCACAAAGGAGGATATTTTGAACATCATTGGACTGTAATACGCTTCATTATTGGACCCGCACCCGGGAATGTTTTTGATTAAAAGAGCACCTCCTGCATAGGTATAGGATTGTGCTTCGCCCCAAAGCTGGCCATTCCTTTTTGTTTTCACTTTGATATTTCCCAAATGCATGTCAGACTTTGACTGGCAAATTTCTTGGAACTTTTCCCAATGCTTCCGCCCCACAGCTGGGCAGCTGGCCGCACTCCCCGCAGCACTCAACTAATGTCATAGGGAAATCCAAGTTGCGGTCCGCTGCGAGTTTTTCCAAACGCAATTTGCTCTCGAAACTACTCGCAGTAGTTTGCCAAAGTTATTTGATATTTTATTTCATATTTTTATTGTCAATGGTTTGCATTTGTCGCATATCTTTTTGTTCGCGAATAAGTGGGTGTGTGTGTGTGTGTGTGTTCGCTTGCCAAACGAACTGTCAATTGATTGTCAAATTATAAAGCGAAAATGGTCAGTGCGGGTGGGGGGATGGGGAGTCCCTGGGGTGGAGGGTCCTTTGAAAATGTAAACTGTTTGCTTTGTTGCCACTTTTGAAAATGTGTTGACAACAGCTGGCGAGGGGCAGGGCTCTCAGCGGCTCAAATATGTGAAATATTATACAACACGCACTGCCCACAAATTGAATCGGAGGAAGTGGCGTGGCGTGGCTGGCGTGGCATGGCGTGGAGAGGGAGAATCAATTCTACATTTCTGACACACGATATTCCCGCATTGTATGCCAAATAATGGGTCCAGCACCACGCCCATTCAATGGACAATACACTTGGTCGAGCAAATTACAAAATACGATATGTATTTGCATTGTCGATAGTTGTAATGCCGGATAGGACACATCTCGTTAAAACCAAATCACGTAGGAGCGAGCGTCCCACTCCTACCCGTACGGACGATATATGGGAACGACTTTTCTGGCTGCCGTCTGTCGTGCGATAATTGCAGACAAATTGTGAAAAGTATTGCCTGACATGGGCGGCTGCATGGGATTTGTTTGGCTTGACAAGGGGCGCACGAAAGTTTTGTGACAGACGCTTTTAAGCAGAAAATTGTTTGCTCATAACTTTTGACTTCACAGTGGGCGGGGGATTGGGCAGGGGGCAGGGGTAGTGGGACCCTGGATGCGCCGAAGCCTATCAAAGAATAACAATAAACGGGTTGCCAACGGCTCAAACATAAAGTTATAGGAAGGCATCGAGAGCACGGTCCCAGTTATGCATTAAAATGTCTGACGTCAAGAATTTTGCTCACACGAAAATAGTTTTGAGGCTTGTAACAGCGATGAATCCATCTAAGTCAGGGCAAATCAATCAAACAAAAGGCAGTAGAAAAAATACTACACATATATATGTATGTATCTTTATTTTTTCTTTTACTTTTGCTGATATAACTTTGAGAAACTTGCACTTTTCTGATTAAATACGCGCTGTACTCGATCTGAAGAGTTTATCGACTGCTGTGCTTTGCCCAGCCAAAGTTTTCTTTATTGCTGTACGTCTTTTGATCCTAAAGAGTTTTTCTTCCACTTAGAATGGAGGCACCCTTGCCTTGCCTGGGCTTTCATAAACTTTAAGTGAGTCTTCAATGCGAAGCAGGTCTGAACGAGTCATAAATTTCTAGTTTAGTTTGCGACCGAGCGCTCGGAACGGAAGGTCATTAAAAAATTCCTTGTCGTTGCCAAGAGTATCGAGCCGAGCTGTGACGATGGTCTGAGCCAGGTCTAGAGCCGGCTGGCCGGGTGTCGGGGTCTGGCGCGTCTTGTTACGACCACGGGATGATGCGCATTGCTCATTAACACGAAACTAATTAATTGCGCAATTCAGCTAAACTATCGTGTAACGAGAGGGGCCCATTACAAGCTCTTGATTGATCACCGACTGCTGGCTGCGGGATCTTCCTGGGCTGGAAACGGGAGGAGTCTTGTCTTGGCTGCTCTGCTGTGCTCTGCTCCGTCGGCCATTGCATTTTAAACGCTAATTTATTGTTGACTGCAACATGTTGCCGGTATGCAAAAATGTGGCCTGGCATATGCAATTAATTGTAACAAGGCCCGCTAGTCAGGCAGTCAACCTTTAACGAGGCTGAGGCTGAGGCCAAGACTGCCACTGGCAACGGCATTGCGGCACCATCTAGCTTGCACCTAGAAGCCTGCAGCTTACAATTTTGGATTGCCACTGCGACTACGACTGCGACTACGACTGCACTCCAACGCGTGTTAAGTTGCTGCAATTTACGTGTTAATTTGAAGTCGTGTCCCGCAAATGTTTTGGCTGCCCCCGAAACTGACTTCTGCTCAGCTTAGCTTTTCCTCCAGATCGGCGAAAGTTTCGGCCAATGTAAGAGCACGGGGCCAATAGACTCGTACAAAGGTGGGACCGTAATTCATGTGTTGCTGGTAATTGCCGGTAGGGGCAGCCGTTGGGGCAGCTGCAACAATGCCATTAGGCCATGCATAACGATTTGATTCCAGCGAAAGCAGCCACACTTAACGGAGAAAACCATCTTAGATCTAAGATTGATATTCCGTTTGAATCGGGCCATCAGTGCCCTGCAGTGGGAGCAAATAATTTAAAGTTCCAGTGGCGGGTGAGTGCATAGAGCTCTGCTCCATTTAATATGCAATTCCAAATGGAAGAGTTGGCTACAAATTTGATACATACTAAGCCTTTGATTGCCACTCCACTGCATATCCATCTGAAGTACCATGGAAAAAGCTTTGAGTCCTCTCTCATCAGAGTACCCGAACCGAAACTATGCACCCATCAATCAAACCAACTCGCTCTCCACTACGAGTATTTCCAAAATCAATAAATACTTACGCGTCAAGTTGTTCGTGGAAAACTTGTGCCATAGCCGGGGATTTATCCCCCGAAATATTTATATATATATATAAATTTTACTACTCGTATTTATCTGCAGTTATAGTGTAGATATATAAACTGCAACTTTACTGTATTTAGCTGGCCAGCAGATAAATACTGACAGCCAACTACTTTTTGGATACAAAAATGTTTGCCATAGTTTTGGGGGGGGAATGTTTTTAAAACTTTTGGGCAAAATCCGTTGCCTGAAAACCGAAACCGCAGAACGCAGAACGCACATTGAATTGTTGGCCCGTTCCCTTGCCCGTGGCTGCAGCCCGTCCCTAGCCCAGGCCCAGCCTCTTGCTCTGTCTTCATTCAACATAACTCGAAGCATGACATGCAGCTGGCTCAACAGAGCTGCAGCTTGTTTGCGGTTGCCAGTATCTATCGGATGCAGTTGCGAGTGCGAGGACAAGATACTCGGCACTCGCACTCGCAGTCGCTTTCGCAGTTGTGGCGGCGTTGTTGCTGGCTGCAGTTTTTCGGTGGAGAATAGTTGAGAGTTGAGCATGCTGGAAAATGTACTCGTACAGGAACCCCGAACCCCGAACGGCTGTTGCTGCGGCTGCACACACCACACAACACTCGCACACACACACAGTACACATGCTGCATGATGACAAATCATTGGGCTTTATGGCAGGCAACATATGTTGGCGTTCAAAATATTTAACCGCAGCAAAGCTTTTTGGAAAATCAGCAGCTACGCGTACGAGTAGAGCCTCTTGATTAATGGCAGCGTTCAATACGAATGCATGAAAGTTTTGAACTGCATGTAGCCATCAGATACGTAGTTTGTCAACGACGCTTTCCCCCGACATGATCATCAATTAACGAGCTATTAATAGAGGCCTTTTCCCTCCCACCTCCCACCTCTCACCATTCCGGGCAACACTTAGGGCCCAAGCACATGTGTTGGTGTCAACTTGATTGAGCAGAGCTCCCCAAAAACTGAACAGTGAAGTGTGGGAGACACCACAGTTGAGCATGTAGAACCATAAATACCCTAACTATAGCTATAGCTAGCCCCTCACCTTCCCCTCACATACGACTGAGACTGAGTATGTGCGTATTACTGTATGTTGCCCAATTTAATTGCTACCAAATTATGGAACCATTAAAAATTCAATTCGTGGCCCATTTCGATTCAAATTAATCAATCAAACCCTTGGCATGGCTTGACTTATTATCAAAAAATTCAGCCATGTACATACACATACTTGTACGAGGAGTATGCTCATGCTTTGGGTGTATCTCAACTCTTTGATTGAAGGTCGCACCAGCTAATTTACGGCCCGCAATTAGCAGTGGCCCACGAAATGTTTGGGAACATTTTACAGTTTTTCAAGCTGGCAGCATATTTAGTAATGTAATGGGACGGGCCCATAGATAATTTTCAATGGCAGGCCCAGCCATTTGCCGTCCATTTGCTGGGCTGTGACTGTGTCTGTGCCTGTGCCGTACATGGGATTGTGTAAGTGTGTGTGTGTGTGTGGCATGCATTAACCCTTTGATTCCGTTGCGTGCCAGTCACGAAACGGCCTTGTTCCAATGGCCAGGGGGCGGCTCTCTTATGGCCACATATCGGCCGAGGGGCATTAGAAGAGATCTTTCCGGGCAGTGGAGCGGCGACCAGCTACGGTTGCAGTCTGGTTAAGTGCGGTCATGACCCACACACACTCGAAAGATTCTTTCATAATTAACTGAGCCGAGGCACTCTCTTCTGTTTGCAAGCAGAGAACATATTTTGATGAATCTATGCATGGTGGTGCTGCCCGCCTTCTGACATTTACCACCATGATTCCGTATGCAGCTCATACCCCATCCAGCTCGCATCCAGCCACGCAACCCAACGAAGTTCGTAAAAACATTTTAAAGATGCAAAAACTTTTACATTTAACCGCATTTATGGGCCCGCTGCCAGCTGTCAGCTGCTCCTGCTTGGGTTTGGGTTGGGTATGGGATGGAAAAGGAAACCTTTCGAAGCTTTGCAAAAGATTTTCACCTTTTATATTAGATGCCAGACGAAAGTTTATTGTTTTGCTCAAGCTTCAATCCACGGAAAGGCACGGAAGGGGTCGCTGCCACGTTGCCGGGGCCATTTCCATTTGAAAGGATAAGGCAAGTGCCAGGCCAAAGGATTCTGCGTTACTGCCACACACGCAAAACGCACACACTCGTATGTAAAATTGATTTACCTCCTCCGCTCCTTCGGAGGTTTCTGTTTGCTTTGTTTAGGGATAATCCCATACATTAGCCCTGTGTAAGGGGCTTGCTTTGAATGGAAAATGTTTGCTATTTTCGGTACTTTTGTTGTTCTTACTCACTCTCTCTCTCTCTCTCTCTCTCTCTTTGCTTTGTCTATTTTTTTTAGCTGAAAAACTGATTCTCAAGGTATTTGTGCATTCCGAGAAAATTGTATAACCATAAATGCGCCAGATTTGCGTTCACTCTTGAGGATTATGCTCTCCCGCTCTCCCACTCTGCCACCATTTCCCACAGCAACGAAACTTTCCGAATTCACATCAAATTAGCAAATATTACATTTGCGCCCAGGAACAGCTCCCAAAAGGTTGCACTCGGAGAGGCATCCACATCTCAAGCTTAGCCTTGGCCTCAGCTCATCTCAGCTCTGCTCTGCTCTGCTCAGCTCTGCTCAGCTCTCTCTCTCACTCTCTCTCTCTGTGTGTGTCTTTTAGCTGGACTTGCCTCCGACTAGGATTTATTTTGTATATTTTAAGCAAACTTTTTTATTGCCGTAAACAAAGTTTGCCGCGCAACGGGAGTTATTTAACGTATATAACTTGGAAAAACTTCATGGCCCTCGACGGAAACAAGAAAAAATACAAAAAAAAAAGGGCAACGCATCGCAGGAATAAGTCAGCCATGTGGAAAGGCAGGCTCCTCCTCGGTTAGATTCAGGGCTTCTGTTCCCTGGTGGCACCTATGTCCTGGCTCATATGCCGCCCGCTGCCACTGATTGACTCCAGCCGGTAGCCGGTGGGGTATGGGGAGCGGCCTGCATAAATCTGTCCCAGACAATGCCACAGATACGCACCCAGATAGGTTAATGTTACTGCGAACTGCGAACAGCGATTGGGTGGCGGGCGGTTGGAAGTTTCCATTTTTGTGGGCAATTTACAGTTTATCGGTTATGTCATCTAAATGGGCGCTGAGCGATTTGCTACCCATTATCATTATCATTTACCGCTGCTGATGGGGCCCCCGGGTCGATACTGTCATCGTAATGGGATGTTGGTAATGTGAGCCCATTGATTGATTCAGCGGCGTATGATCCACTTATCGGACTGCTGATTTATAATGATTTTAAGCAGAACATAATGCACTCCGAGGCGACGCTATCGCGACTTTGTTTGATGCCTCGCAAGCAGAAGAAGCTAAATTAATTGCAACATTTTGTAAGACACACGCACAACAAGTTGGCCCCGTCGAGACGTTGCCCCTCGTGCCACATCGATCCTCGTCTTGCCGTCTTGGCTGTCGGTTCTGCTTTGCCTTTGCCTCCTTTGTTGCCGCTTGTGGGGCATGCACTTGCACTTGCCATGCATCCGTCAACACAAAGTTGCATTTGCTGTTCTCAGTGCTGCGCTGCGACTGCCATGCGACTCGACTGCTCTCGACACACAGACCCCGGCAAAGTCCTTGACTTGCATTTCTGATAAACAACGTGTCAACTCTGTCGACATAAACCATAATCTTCGGTGTCACTTTGACTTACAACTCGTGTACTTTTCAGTGGTAATCACGTCTGGGTTGGGTCTGCTTCTGCCACTGCCAACTGCCACTGCAACTGCCACTGCAACTGGGTCTGCAGTCTGGAGTCGGAGCAGCTAAACAAGTCGAAAGTGAAACGAATTCTTCATAGTCTGTCTGGCAGCTAGATAAAAGAAAAAGACATGGCTCCTGCTGGGGGGGGAACATTAGTGCGGATGTAGTGGGAGTATATAATCTGAGGGTGCCTCCGATTAATAAGTGGCAACAACTGCTGCCGCCTGCCGCACAGGCAGGTCGCTCCGTCTGCCCGCCTGGATGGGACTTGCTCTTAGATCATTAGCGTAATTAAATGTGGATGAAAAATTTCACTTAATTTAGCGTGTGTCTCTCTGGTCTTGCTCATAACTCCAAAAAAACCGAAATATAATTAATCAGCCCGAAAGGGCCTTGGCGGTAGAGGGTCTCTCTCGGTCTCCCAGACGAAGACGTAGACGGAGGCTAAGGCAGAGGCAAAGGCATGTGGCAGAGTCTGCGCATGTTTTTCCTGGCCCTGGCCCTGTCCCTGGCCCTGGCTACCGCGGACGCCCTCGCCGGCACCTAGAAATTAAACTAAGTGTCGGGCGGTCGAAGCGACCCTGCCACATGACGCACGCATGTCTTTCCGCCTTTTCCCCGCCCCCCGCTCTCTCTCTCTCTCTCTCTGGCAGCCTGCTCGGTTGGCTGGAATTTGACTTCGATAGTCAGCTGGTGCCGAGACTCTGGCCTGTTTGTGGTTCTGCTTCTGTTTCTGGTTCTGGTTCTGCTTCTGTTTTTGCTGTTTTTGCCTCGGTCTAGATGACACCAGCATGTTGTCAGCTTAATTTTTTAATAATGCTAAATTTAGCCAGCAGCAGCAGCAGCAGCAGCAGCGGGCCAATCAACAAGTCCTGGCAGCCATGTAATTTCGCTAAGTGCAAGAAGCTAGCGATGCGTCTCCCATTACCAGCTCCCATCCCATCCCCGGCCTTCGCCCCGGGTAGTGCAAATTTATCGTCACTTGCATGGAGCGTGACATTGAAATTGTAAATTAGCAACGCATCGTGAGGAGCCTGAGAAGCCTGAGGGGGGAGCTGGGAGTCTAGGAGGCGCCCAGG
The DNA here is from genome assembly GCF_018151105.1 of Drosophila obscura. Lineage (NCBI taxonomy): Eukaryota > Metazoa > Arthropoda > Insecta > Diptera > Drosophilidae > Drosophila > Drosophila obscura. The sequence continues at coordinate 5,253,300 of NW_024542774.1, read as the reverse complement.
AATGGCGCCAGCCATGGAATCACTGAAACGGTTTTCCCTTTGTCAAGATTATCGCAATTATTGATGGAAAATGGAGCATTGTTGATCGGAGGTTAGCTTCGATCTGTCCAAGCTGGCATCTAGGGTCGTCTGATGCAAATCGAGCCATGTAATCCCCCGCTGAAGGCGAGCCAGTGCTTGGGACAATAGCTGGATGGATGGATGGGCAGGAAGAAGGCTCGCCAGGGCGGAACCTCGCACAACAGCCGAGCGAGGCTCATCTCTGTCTCTGTCTCTGATTCTGCCTCTGCCACTACTGCAGCCGGTGCATTGTGCTCTGAAGTGCACTTAAAGGATTTTTACGAGGCAGCGCAGCCAAGGAGGAGCAAAGCAGAACAGAGAGCACAAACGGAGCGAAATGAAAATCAACAAATGATGACAACTACGGGTAGGACTTTTGCTTCCCCCAGCAGATTTGGACGTTGTCGCGACGTTGTCCTCGTTCGGGTTCTTGTTCTCGTTCTGGGTCCCGGGTCCTGGGTCCTGGGTCCGTGTCCCAGCTACGCTTCGAGTGTGTTTGTCCTTTCAAAATGTTTTTCTTTTCTAGCGACTTGAGTGCTCGCCGTATTCTACTAATTTTATTTTTACACGCCCAGCAATCCTGTTGACAAAAATCTCAAATGTGTGCTCGACCGTGCGCCGTCTGTCTGGAATAATATCCATCCATCCCATCCATCCATCCAGGTCTCTGAAAAGATCCCATCGAATAGCGGCCGAGCAGGTAGTCCCTCATTGATTTTTATTCGCGCGTGTTTAATTCCCAAATCAGCGGTGGCAGATCTTGAGATCCTCGTCCTCAGCACCATCCCCATCCTCATCCTCGTCGCGTTGTCATCCATTTGTTTGTTTTGCGTTTCTTTTTTTTATTATTATTATTTTCGGGTTTCTGGATTTGCAGCTCTTTGTTCCGCTGCTGGTCCTCCTATGGTTGGCTTTGTTCCGTCTGTGCGGCAGCCGCTGATCTTATCAACGTTTTGTTTTCTGAGGCATTAAAAATTTGTCATTTGTTCCCCATTGCGTTCGGCTTTTGTACTCTTTTAAGCTCTCCGATTGTCGTTCTCCTTGTCATTGAGCCAACTGTTTTCATTCGCTCTCCCTGCGCCTCTAAAGAGGAAGCAGCTGGTGCCCGAAGCAACTGTCCGCAATCGGATCGGATCGCATTGGATCTCTGCCTTTGAACTCTTTCTGGCCAAACCAATTTGGTAATTGCTACCGCCAGTTGGATGGTTTAGCCAGTTGCACTCTCCATATAATTGTCGAACAGATTTCGACGGGGGATTTCTAGTGCTGGACTCTCATTATTTGCGAACTTTGCTAAGTACTTAATAACATTATACATTATATTGAAACAATGACATTCACCTGCTCACACAGTCACTAGTATGTACTGTCCCACATAGTTAAACGAAATTATCTTCCAGCCAATATCCCATTGCCCACGCAGCCACCCAGCCATCCAGCCACAGTCCTCCCTGCATTGTTGTGTGCCCCGTGCCCCGTGCCCAGTTCTCTATTTGCAAATACTGATTATGTTTACACGCATACTCGTACAGGCATCCAGCATCCCGTGCATATGTCGATGCACAAACAATGCTCTGCACTATCGATTCGTTGGCAACTCAATTGTCCGACTGGAACAATGTGTCGTATGAGCAATCCTCCAGATGCGTAATGAAAATTGGCCCCGACTGCGGCCCACAACCAGGAAGGGAATGCAAAGGACGGCAAATGCCCGGACACGCAACGACAAGAGAGCACAGAAGTGTTGTCCATGGCCATGTCCAGGACTTGAGTAGACAAAATCAATTTGGTTTTGCGGTTTTCGATGGACAGATGGTGGCAGTCAGTCGGGTCGATATGGGGAAACGAACCAGCCCAGGACATGCAACACTGAACGAGCCCCAATCATGCCAGGGTCCTGCTGTACTTTGCCTAAAATGCATCGAAGTCAATGCAGATTTCGGCAGGCCGCACTGGGAGCAAAGCGCATCCTGGCTTTGTCTTTCCTCACGCACTCTTGAAGGCCGTGACCAGGCCTACTCTAGAGAAAGGGACACTAGAAAGGCCACTCGAAAGTTGCCAACGTCAGCCAAAAGTTGACCAACACACCGAAGACGGAGTACTCTACCTGAGGGGGAGAATGGCCCAGCTTCTTATAAATCTCTTCTAGCGCAAATGCAGAGCATTCGAACAGCATTGTTTGGATTTTTCGGGCGGGGCGGAAAAACTATTATTTGCAGTTGCCGCCACGTCCTGGTTTCGACGCATTTTCTTGTGTTATTGAAAAACTTTTGCCCACAGACAGTCAGGGCTGCCGGGGCTGCCAGGGCTGCTGGTCCGAAAAACTCTCACCAAGAAATGCTTCAGATTTAAATGAAGTGAAGTGAATTTAATGGTCAGCAGACATGGTTGCCCCAGTGGGATGGACCGCCGGAGGGGCCTGCTCCCGCCACCCCGCCCGTCAAGTGGAGTTTTCCGGATCTGTGAGTAGTTACCATGATATTTGCATAGTATATGTTTCAAGTGGCAACAGACAGGGATCTGCCCTCTGCCCTCTGTCCTGCTCTCTCCTCTGCTGTCTGACAGTTTGCTCGGTGTAACTACTATCATCGCAAATGTACTTGAAAATTGTAATGAGCTCTAAGCTGGAGCGTCAACAGCAAACAAGCGTTGGCCCGTTGGCCCTCAACTCAAATCGCAGTTCCATCCTCCGCACCATAGCATTACCATTCAGCATTCAGCCATACGCTCGGATTAGAGCCGACAGACTGGGCTCCAGATGGGGGAGCCCCAGGGCTTACAGTTACATTTTACTGTTGCAGTTTTACATGTGGCGTCGCCCCATCGCTGGGGCCAGTCGTGGCATCTTTTCCGCCAATGAGAAATAGTTGTCGACCGATGGATTCGATCTGATGTGAATGGGATGCGAGTGAGCCGGATTAGCCTGAATGCCGAATGCTGTCCTGGCCTTCGATTAAATGCTCCGCAAATGCTGATTTGGCAGCAATCATCGAACCGTCTATGATCGGATATTAGAGAGAAGTCGTTGCTTGCCATTATAGTGGGGTACTCATCGCAGTTGTGTTGTCATCATTAAAACATTCTGCACTGATCACCGGGTGATTCCTTTGGACTCGCATTCTCCGGGTAATTCATTTATGAGCCATTAAGCTTCTGATTTTGGCTCTAACATTGTTTTCTTTTATTTTGTTTGCTGCTTCTGCTTCTGCCTGCACTAAAACACAATCGTCGGACTGGATGATGTGGAAGAGGGGGAGAGGGATCGCTTGGAAAGTGCATCACATGCACATCGGGCACGGGAAAAATGAAATCACGTCGCGCCACTGCAACAAATTCGAGTTAATTGAATTCCATAGTAAGCATAATTCCAGGCCGGCTCTAAAAGCGAGCACATGGGCCATGGCATGCAACAGCACACAAGTCGACGGCGACGGCGACAGTCAGTCAGCAGCAGGAGCAGCAAGGGGCAGGCATTTAAACTAAATTTAGCCTGAAATTGCTTCCTTTTAGCTGTCGGTTGTTGGCCATTGCTGCTGCTGCTTGCTGTTGCTGTTGCCTGACGTTTGCCACTTTGCCGACAACACAAAATTCAATTACAATTGGAAGCAGCAGCAGCAGCAGCAGCAACAGCAACAGAAACAGCAGCAAAAACGAAAACGAAAGTCGCGCTTGGCCTGCAACTGGCAGCCGATCGACCAGGCCAACCAGAGTCCCAGGTGAAACCGAAACTGGAGCCCAGGCCGATACCGAGACTGAGGCTGAGGCTGGGGCTGGGGCTGCAGTCGGGCCTTCAATCCGGTTTTTTAATGTTTTCAGCACTTGCAATTATTTTATGCCGCCATCGTTTAGAGTGTCGGTAATTTGGTTCGGTAATTAAATGAAAATCAACGGCAACCAACGCCTGGCCAGTGGCCACCGAAATATCCGAATCGAGGTAGATAAATATTAAATAGATAGATACTCTGTCGAGGTACTTTTTCAATGGTACAAAAAAATTGTTTTAGTTTTTTGCAATGTTCCAATTTGATTCCAGCCTGCAAGTAAATCATATAACACAGTTACTGAAAAATCCACTAGCGAAACTTTTGCCTATTGAATGGAAAAATCGGGGTAATCCCATTAAAAGAGGGTAAACCAGTCAGAAAAAATTGCTTGTAACGTGAAAAATATAAAAGCTCTCGTCTAGCAGCTGCAGCCAAACTAGTTCAACGTGTTGGATATTTCACTGATATTTTTTGCTGGGTTCCTCTCGTGTTGCCGTAATAACAGGGGCCCCCCGATTCAATTCGAATCAGCGAACCTTTCTGCACAGTAATCAAAATACTTGTGGCAATAAAAACAACACAAAAACTGATATCAAAGAGAGGGTAGATGGAATGGAGAGAGATGGGACATAAGCCAATGGGAAACCGTAACAAATCAGAGCTCTAATGAATATTGAGAGGCCACTAAAAGGAACACGCGGCAGTAGCAACAAATTAATATCGAAGAAATACCAAAACTCACATAATAATAAATGCAATGCCAATAAAAGGGTCGAAGGATGGGTCTAAGGAGCAAGGATAAACTTTACCTGAAGGATAATGAAGTGGATCTGGGCATGGGCATGGGGATGGGGATGGGAGGCAGAGAGAACACCTGCCTAACAACCACACAAACAGACAAACAGACAGCCCACCCGGCCAGACACAGACGGAATAAAGGTAATAAAAATCGTATAAATAACCAAAGCTAAAGACAACAACATGCAGCAATGAGACTTACAGGGTGCTTGATACATTAAAGGGCGTGGGCGTGGGTGGAGGGTTATGGTATGGCGGGAGAGGGTAGCTCGTTAATTTGCAATAAAATCCGATTATAACCACAAAAATGCGGCCATACAAGATACATACAACGAATATATATTCGTTGGTACTTACGAGTGTTTCAAACCAAACCAAAGGAGAAACCCAAACGGTTGGCAACTTCCACCACCACCACCACCCGCTCACAGGTGGAAATAAAAAGCCCGGAAGTCAGAGCCAACTTGTATCAATAAGTACAGACGGCGAGAGGGTTGGAGCCAGCAAGGGGGATAGCTTACATTGATATTTAAGCCCCGCTATAAATAAGACGCCCTCGAGGCAGCCCAGCCAAAGCCCACAAATTATAGCCCGGTGCTGCCGCAACGGGGTGAGTTTTCTCTGGAAGCCAAGGGTTTTTTTTTTCTTCCAAGGAAGACCCAATTGAGATCGTATTCGAATTTGCATTGGGTACTTTCTCACACTCTCTTACCAGAGGGCAATGGGTCTGGCAGGGCAGCGCTCTACCCTTTTCACTTTCCCCGCAAATGATTTTTGCATCTTTGTATGCTGGAGATGGAAAAGATTGCGATATCTATCAAACGTTTATATCTCTTCACAAATTGGGTATTCCCTTCCATTCAAGCTCCTTCCTTATGGCAGAATCTTTCGTTAAACCCCCACAATGACGCGGCTTTAATTGAGACATTATTCAAAATTATCTGCCCGGGCCTCGCACTGCCTCGCACTGCATCGGGCTGGAAAGTTATGTCTTCAGTTAACATTCCGCCAACCCCATGAGCACCGCCCCCCATGGCCCGCCCGCCATCTAGCCCCCAAAACCTTTTCCACCCGCAGAACAAATAAAAGTGTAAACACTGATTTGGCACGCGCCTTCCTTAGCCGAAAATTTATGCATAAAAGAAGCAGCCCTGCCCCTGGCCCTGCCACTGCCACTGCCACAGCCAATGCCTCTTGTTTTGGCCCCCCCCCCACAACAACCCCGATGCGAGCAACTCCAACACGGTAATTACCTGAGTCCTTTCCCGGAGACTCACGCGTACCAAACCACGTGGGCGGCCACAACGAGACCGAACGAAGCGAGCCGAAACTGAAGCTAAAGTTGAAGGTGAGGCATAAACCCCGTTATGGGAATGTCTGGCAAAACTTTTCCTTTATCATTATTATCGGGGCAACATGCATATGAGTATGGCTCTGCCCCGGAGTCATGTCTGACTTGCTCAGCCCATCCCTGTTTGTGTGGAGGTGTTATGGCCGGCTCCCGCAAGGACTTAACCGCTTTTGTAATGCATAATTTTACGGGCCCTCATCCCGAGCCCGAGCCCGAACCCGAGGCAGAGATACATATGCATAAATAATTCGAGTAAAGTCAACGGTATATGTATATATTTTTTTCTCCTTTTTAAGTATGCGGAAAAATTCGTCTGTTGGCTTATTTTAAGCAAATTAAGTGTAATTATTCGCAAATTAACGCGTGAACGAGAGAGCGGGTGAGCGGGAGGACACATATTAATGTTTATTAAATGAACTGACTCTTGAAACTCCTTTTCTGCCCCTGCATCCGCCTCGCCCGCTTGGCCAGGGCCAGCGTCAGTTTATTGACTTGGCTTAGATCACTTTTGGGCAGAGCCGTGGAGGCATTTATAATAATTTCATAATTTCCACAAACAATTTCGCAACAATTTAGTTAATTTATAGTCAGGTCTGCGTTTGCCTTGGCCTCTGTCTCTGCCTCTGCAACGAAATAGCCGTTAAATGCACAAAGGACACGCAAAGTATCCAGACACAAAAAACCGAAACGCGCCCGGCTGCGAAGCCCTTCTTCAAAAGCCACTCCATTCCATTCCACTCTACTCCAATCCAATCCAATCCGGTGCCGTCCCGTCCAGGTCGTCGGACGACGGCAATCAGACTATAAACTTATAAATGTTGCAGACGCTTTTGCGGAGGCAGCCATACATATAGTAATTATAGCTATGGGCTATATTTGCGAACAAACTGAAGAGTTCGAGCCCAGTCGAGTCGACAGTCGGCTTTTGGGGGGGGGGCTGGCAGAAGCATCAGAAAAACCAGAAAGTTTCAGCGGAGTTTGTCGCTGGTTTGCTGTTCCAAACAAAGGACAGATAGAGCTGATAGAGTTGATGAAGAAGTAAGCCGAAAGGGTTCCGAGAGTCAGAGAAGTCGGAGCCGAGAGTGGGATGGAAACCGTTTATTAAGTCAGGCACTTTAAATTAAAGCATCTCTTTTCCTGCTAAATCATATCCCCAAATAAACGGGAGCCAAACGCAGTGAGGAATGCCATTTCCCATCCATTTTAGTTTAGTCTTTTTTAACATTGCCATGGGAAGTGTTGAAGTGCAAAGCCTGAGCCAGGAAATCATCGAATGATTGATATTATGAGAAAGAATCTTAATTGCCACAATTATATGTTTAACTTGGGAGATATTAGATGTTCCTGCTGGGGTTCATACTCGATGATTGCCTTGGCCTTTCAATCCAATATAATCTGCCTATAAATCTCTAGGCCACGCATTTAATTGCCCGCAACGAACAATTTCGTGGGCATTCCAGTCGCTTTTCATCAATAAGACCCGATAGACCCAGTCATATATCATCATCGACCGTCGCTGTGGCCGCCGCCGCAAGTGACGAATGCCAGCTCCTAAATAAATGACTCTGCGGTCGGAATGGAAATGAATTATGAAATATTTGCAGAGTTGGACTAATGAGGCAGCGTCAAGGCGAAAGCCAGAGCCCGAGTAAGAGCCAGAGTAAGAGTAGCTGTCACATTAGCACCTTCCTAGCGCGATGTAGACCCCAGATAAGCTAACGACAGCCCGGTCTGACCCCGGCTAACCCCTGTGGAGGAGAGTGGACAGGGACAGGGACAGGAACAGGGACAGGGCCGAAGCCAGCCCGGAGCGCCCTGAGCACACTTTTATTTTTCACAAATGGCACAAAAAACACTGACTGACAGGTATGGGGAGGGGGGTACCAGGGGGTAAATGATGTGATAAGGAGGAATATACACATTCGCATGTACAAATAAATCCACAAGTTGATGCTATTCTTGGGGCCGTCAAAAAAGGTCAAAAGCGCCCGGGGACATCATAAGAGAAGGCTCCAGCGACGGCAAAACAATAACTGCAGGCAATTTCGGCTCTCGCAACTGTTTATTTGTCAAAGATTTTTCTCTTTTTGACATCTCGACTTCCAGCGGCGCGACCCGAACTGGAAAAGGAATCGAAACACGCGCCGCCTTTTCTTTGGGTCTCCGTCAGGTCCCGTCGCGTCCGGTCTGGTCCGGTCCGGTCCGGCTAAAAATGGGCAACCAACTGCGACAAGTGGGGATTCCTTTTCTTTGGGGCTGCTGCTGTCTCCGGGAGAGATGTCCGAAAATTGTTATCGATGTTTTTGTCATGTTTGCCTCAAATTAAAATCCCCAATAAACGGGGAAAACTGTCAGTTCGGCTCACCAATGTATTATTGTGTCCTGCTCCTGCATGCTAAGCAGGCAGGAATTGGGCCCTGTTCTCAGGGTCCTGGGCATCGCTTTTAATTGGCTCCCATGTTTTTGGACTGGAAAAGCCAAAGGCCCAGAAAATTTAAGATCAAACGTAAGCCAACCGACATCGAAGCCAATTCCTCGCAGCGCCAGGAAATGCGAAAAGCATCTGCTACTCTGATCAAACGTCAAATGACAAATGATTTCCCCTGGAAATCAATAAAAAAAATAACTTTTATGAGAGCATTAAAATATATGTGACTTAGCAAACTTTTGAGCTGCCTTCGACGCATAATTAATTTATCTTATTTTGTGTTAATTTGTTTTGCACAAAAACAGACCATAATCCTCCCCTGCAACTCAATGAATGATTCATTGGGCTCCTCCCCCCTGCTGTAAGAGCCGGGCTATGACCACCAATTGGATTATAGCCATAAGTAGACAAGAACAAAAACTTTGGCAGTTTCCCACCTCACACCAGTCGCGGATATCTTGACAAAGACAAAAAAAAATATATAAATTGCCTTCGAGATTGCAGCTTCATTTACTAATTTCACTGGCTATCTGCTAATCGAGCGCAAAATAAGCAAAAACAAACGGCAGGCGACGGCGCGGGCATGGGAATGGGGATTGGGGATGGCTGTCTGGAGAATGGCAAAGGCCAGATCGGGTGGCCAGCAGAGTTATCTCAGAGCCAGGCCCGGGTCCAGACCGAAACTTGGAACGTTAATTATGCGAGGCAAGCTCTGTGTCTACGCACTTCTAACCGAATCGGGCGGCGATGCACATTAATTAGTTTTTATGATTATTGGCGGGCATTGAAATACAATACGAGATGGCAGGATGGGAGGATGGCAGGCAGACAAATTTACATAAGTCAAGTCCCGGCAGCGGCAGCGGCAGCAGCAGCAGCGGGCATATGTGTACGATGGTAGTGGAATTTGTCAATTTCTAATACCGGTTTATCGTACGGGGGCTTATTTACGGGCTCGCTCCGAGCGGAAGAAAACGACACGAGTCGTGGAGTTGGGGAAGCCTTTGGCTTTAGACGACAGCTGGCTGGTTCTCACAGACAATATGGCAAGGATGGGGCCCATAAATATGCAGAAGCTTGTTGTGTTGCCGGCAAATCCATTTGGCTAAATAAATGCCATGACTGACATAAATAAAGCACAATTAAATTAAGATAATCGTTCTGACTTTGCTGGCTACGCTCCGCCTCGTACGAAAATGAATTGTGCTCCTCCCAAGCCATCGCCGATCCACAATCCCCAATACCCCCAATCCCCCATTCACAATAGTTGGAACCGTAGGGGGGGCCTGCCTAATGTGTTCTCTCTCCCACACACTCGTAAACATAAAATCCACCCAGCAGCTTTAAATGCGCTACAAATTAATGGCAATCTTCCAGTCTGGCTGCCGATTCGGCCAAATCCAGCATCATCCCCGCCTAAGCTCCACTCTGCGACAATTGCCATGCACTTTGATTTGGCTTTGATTTTTGCTTAATTACTCTCGCCAGCCACTGTAGAATGCCAGCAGCCAATGCTGCTGTTGTGTCCCACTGTTGTGGCAGCCACTTCTGTTTGACTGTTTATTGCCCCCTTCGCTGTGGGTATGTGATAGGAAATTAAGAGTAGCATCACCATAAAATTCAGCTATGCATGGTTCTGGCTTTGGCTTTGGCTCCGGTCTCTGTCTCTGTCTCTCGGTCTGTCACTGGCTCGATTGCCACAGCAACCGCAGAAAAAATGCTCAACGAGAACCCGAAGCCGAATAAAATCTAATTACGTCAGACAGAGCTGGAGCTAGAGATTAATGTTTAACTTCCGCCAAGATAAAATTTGATTCATGCTTTTTGTGTTTTTGTTGTGTTTTCATTGTAGAAATTTAGCAAGAAGTGAAAGATAAATTACTTCTTTTCTTGCCCGTATTTGAAGAAGTGTTTCCCAATTAAAAGGGAATTTCTCCACATGTAATAGGTGCCCAAAAAAGAGACTTTAGACAGTTGACAATGTGGATTCCTATGTAGATTTTTCTTCTTTCTATTAAAGAGCTTCTTTCGAGACATAAACTCTGTGAACGCCAACATTAGAAATCGAAGACAGTGGAGGGAAAAGCACAGCCTCACTTTGAATAATAAATAAATGATCCATCAACTTCGTCGTTTCCAGTTTAAAGGTGATATGCTATCGCCCAGAAACAACACTTTCCGTGATTCGAAAGTGAAAAATATTCAAATAATTTTCACTTTATAAGAAGACAAAACATCGCAGTGACCTGCATATAAATTTCCCGTCGGCAGGGAGGCGGGGAAAAGTCTCAATCGACATTAGGCTCACACAAAATGAAAACATAATTCAGCTAAATAGATTTGCATAAAACATGGCGTTGCAGTCAAATAAATTTTCCCCTAGCCGAGAGCCGGGCGCAGATAACTCAATAATTTATATGCTTAACAAATGTAGATACAACGGCTGTGTTTATGTCCGAGGTAATTAATAAGAGCCGTGTTTCTGTTTGCCACTCGGTTACAATGCATTTGCCACACTCGGTTCGGCTGCTGGATACACATACCATATACATATACATATACATATGTTTAGATAGTTGCAACTGCACTTCACGCTGGCTGACATTTGGTATATCATGATTTGGCAAACGGGGCGCAACACCTTGTCGCCTCGCAGTTTCTGGTTCTGGCTGCTGTCTGAACTTTCGAATCTGACGTGCCGCAGTGCCACAAATTCGTATACAGCCGACACCTAAACGCTCTAGCACACACTTGCACGTCGCAGGGAGTCTTGTGTGGGTCACCAGTTCAGCATGTGACTTTGGTGGGGCAACTGGTTTGGTTAGGCTCCGATTTTGTACGAGTATTTCTCACTTTAAGGGGGCCCCATGGCCCATGGCCGATGGCCGATGCAGTCGCCAGTTATCTACATAATTAATGCATGTCTCGGGCCACACGAAACATGCAAACGACTGACATATTGACCCAATATCTAGGCAAAGGGCTTGACATTTGTGGAAACCCAGCTCGAAGAAAAGTCCCAAATACAAAACGCTAAACAACCGACCAACTGGGAACTGGGAACAAAACAACCAGCCAACGGAGCCGCAACATCGCGTGCCAAAAAGCCACAGACAGCGCTTTACTCGAATATTTATGCCCCTCTGCAAGCCAGCCAAATAATTAAAACGAACGAAAAACGGAGCTGCCAGAGGAGAAGAGACCCCAATAATTATGAACAGATATAATTCGTGGTGGCCCATCCGCGTCGAGTCACTGTGAAATGACAGAGATAGACAGAGACGGTCACAGACGCAGTCGCAGTCGGACTGGAAATACTTTCAAGCTGTGATTAATGATGGGTCGTGCAGATTCGAACAGAAATATATTTGTTTTAAATTTGTTATTCATTTATGTAAGCGAGCGGAGCGGCAGAGGAATACGACGAGTGTTACGTGGATTGCGGCTATAGAGTTTCGCCAGGAGAAGTTTCCTCTTCCTTTAGACATCTTCTGAGCCGCCTCCCACTTGCATTTGGGTCTCGTATCATCGCCATCATACTGAAGGGAATTATCAAAGCCCACACTAAAATCAGAATCAGAAATCAGCATGGAATCATAAATAATTCCAAACAAAATCTTCTACTTTTATTATATTGAAGAATTTATGGCATCCGAGAGGAACACAATTGATAATTGCTGTCGTCTGCTCTTTCTTTATTTTTATTCTATTCTCTGCTCTGTTCTTTTCTTTTTCTTTTGAGTTTCCTCAGCGAACTGGGAGAGCAATTAAAACGGTTCCATCAACATTTTCCCTAACGCTTTTTCCATCTCATCGCTTTTTATGATTTTGATTACGATTTCGGCGCCTCCCCGAACGACTGGCGTGGTTTAATCTTACCTCCATAAAAAATAAAGCATATTCCAAAGGGCCAAACTAAAAAACTCAATTTCAATTCGAAATCAATTTTTCAACAGAGTTGTTGGCCCGGCCCAGCCTTTGTGACACCTCAATAAAAATCAGAAATGTTGCCCTCTACCCACCGGGGAGGAAGCCGAACTTCATTCCAGTCCACTCCACTTCCCAAACGATCCGAGCCTCTGTTCAGTGTAGCTGGCGCCATTGGATGTGGATCCGCCAAGATGGGGCATGCATAAGTTAGGAGGAGATGGGTTAACAAAAAAACCACCAAATTGAAACAGAATTGACCCCCCGTGGTAGAAAAATTAAAATTTTATTTGTTTAGCAAGCGGCGTGACAGCAACAACAATAACAAAAACCAGAATAATAAACGGAGACAGGTACGGTACTCGGCGACCGACCCCGACAAATATTAATCAAATTCGTAATACAAACAGCACGACAAACAATATAACACTCTCGAAAGGTCCCTGAGCGCAAATCCAATTAATAAAATCAACATTGTTTGTATCTGCATCTGTGTATCAGTGTATCTGTTTCTGTTTCTGTATCTGTTTCGGCTATTCGGTTTCGTTCGCAGCTCGGATTTAAATATCACAAGTGGAAATCAGTTGCCCACGCTGAGAACGCACAGTTGACTACAGATTCTGTCCATTAATTCATTAAATTATGCTTTATGTAGTCCACACATTTGAGTCGAAACGAGTCGATCTTTTTCGGTAGAGTATTGTTGGCTGTGTTCAAGTGACAAGATACGGAATATATCTATATATCTATAGATTGATATCAGTACCTACCACTGGTTATAGTCTCTGCCATTCTCGAATTTATAAAGAGTATGCAATATTTATTCTTTTGTTTGCTTATTCCTCTGATATGATTTGGCTTTTTCCATATACAGCTGGCTACCAAATTTGGTTTAAATTGTTATCGCTAATTTTTATGTATCGCCTAATTATTTAAATCATTAAGTCAAACCAATTTTTTAGTGTCACCGGCGAAATTAACAAAATTGAGCCGGAATTTTTGATTAATTAAAGGAAGAGGCAAGAGACATATGCCACAGCACACACACACACAACACACAAATACCTACGCTCACATAGATAAATACATGCACAGGGGCACACCCACACCTGTGCTCCGAACTGGGAGCTGAATTCGTTGGGCAAAGTCGAGCGTTGCGGGTTAATTACCATGTCAAATTCAAACAAAAACAACAAAAGCCAGGCCAAGTACCAACACCAACATCCAACATCGTGAAGAGGTAGTATATCATTATAGCAACAACAAGAACAAGAACAAAAGAACGGAGGAACGGAGGAACGGGAGGAACGGGGAACGGTAGTCAACAAAAATAATAGGCTGGCAAAAGGTTCAAGGCGGCAGTGCGTACACGAATATGGTGGTGGTGGTGGGGGGCAGCTGGGTTTGGGGAAGAGTGCTGGATAAATGGATGGGATCGAGGGTAGAGAGCAGAGAGGTGGGCCTAAGTAAAACCTTTTCTTATCATAATTACGCACAAAACGCAGTGGGGGAGGGGTAGGACAAGGCACAGGTAGTGCCTGCACCCCCGCCCCCATCCACGGTCTCATTTAATTGAGCAGTGCGTGGGCGCTGGAACACAGTGCCATTGAAGTAGGTAGCAAGGAATAGTGGGTATGCCGAACAGTAAATACCCTTCACATAGACAGCAACTTATTTTCACTGAGATGTACATATATCCGATCAAGAGGAATTTTGTCACATTGGTAGATATTAATATTAAATACGAGCCAGCTATACCGTGGCTCGGTTACTATAGGATGCCAGCATGCACCCCAGATTTCGATTAACCTTCCTGTTGCCTGTTGTGACATACATTTTATCGAATAAAATATACCCGTTTACATTAACGACTATACAGCGAGTAAAAAGTGAGAGAGCAAGATGGAAAGAGTGCCAAAAATACAGAGAGTAAGAGAAGATACAGAGAGAGAGCTACATACATACATATGTAAAACGTCACACAGCGACAAATGCAAATGCTCAATGGGATCGTCTTTGGGCAGGCACTCTGCTAAGAGGAACTCCAAACAGTAGGAGAGACAGACCGGGAAAAGAGAGTGACAGAGAGCGAAAGAGAGCTGCAGCTGTCCCTATTTTGTTGCCTCTGTAGGCGTGGCACACGCCCAACTAGACCTCGACCTCAGCCCACGCTTCGCTGGCGATTTGCGCACTTAACAGACATCCATTTATAACCGCCGTCCAGCCGTGCGGACAGGCGGCAGTCCTCATGCCTCATGCATGGACCTGGACCCACACCGCGCCCAAGACAGAGTGCGTAGTACATTATAATGAAATTATGCATACAAAACATCGCTCATATATCAAGCGGCAGCTCCACGACGACGACGACGCGTATTAAAATAATGACTTAATTTCGTTGTATGCATGAGGCCCACAGACATCAACATGAGGGCCCTGCACACATTCCTACAGCTACAGTGTGTACTGATCTGATCCCTAACCCATGCCCCACAACCCCGGGACACTAACAGTTGCATTTGACTTGGCGCGTTAATTGCCATTTGGCTCTCCAACTAAGCGTAGTGGGACATGGAGCCACGGCCTTATCAGGCAAACATATTCCAATATTATGCACGACAATTGGGCGCAGTGAATGGCGCATAATCTAGCTGCAAATACTACATAGCGTCATGATTGGTCGGACGGGGTGGCGAACAGGCAGACAGTTGGGCGGATGAATGGAATGGAATGGCGCAGTGATGGACAGCGAACAACCAATTTGATTCAGAGTTGTAGAGAGATGGCTCCATTCAACAGTGTTACAGAATGTGAGTCAGAATTGGTTGCCAAGCGAGACGACACCTTATTTCCTTGCGGTCAACCTGCTGTTTGCTGCTGCCCACGCCTCTGTCATACTTTTTCCCGACCAGTTGTCACATTTAGTGTGCTTGACCCATTTCATCACTATCATTCAGTGTGCTCATTGTCATTGTCTCTGCTCATTTCTCAAAATTTATCCAGCCAGTCAGACAGTCCAGTCGTTCCTTCTTCATATTCTACTTGGGAGTTTTTATTTCGAGCTGAACATCAGCTTCAGCTTCAGCTTCGGGCTCGGCTTCGCCACACTCAACAGACAGCTGTCATAATTAATTTTGACGGTTTGTGGTAATTAAATATTCTCGAGCAGGTTCTTTAAGTACCAGACAATAGTCGTCGGGTGGCCGTGGCCTCCATCTCCATTTATTCCCTTCGCTCGTCTGGTCTTGCTCGTCTTGAATTTCGGGCCAATGCCAGCTTTGATTAGCCGTTTGAAGTGCTGCCTGATGAAGGAGCCCAGCAGGAGGAGAGAGACCTAGCCCCTCATTACGGTGGGCTCCCCGCTCCAATTCCATCGAAGTGAAAAAGCTTATCGGCAACAACTCAATAATCACACAGAAACCCAACCGAAGGAACCAACGCAACCCAATTTGGCCACCCATCAGTCAAAGGTGCTTAGACCGAAATTGAAATTACAGACGAGCGTCCGGTTGCGGCTCCTTTTTCCTTGTGGCCAGCCCACAAAGTGAGTTTTACTTAAAGACCACACCGGGATGGGGGTGTACAGTACGGTGTGTGGGTCCATGTGGGTCGAGTGGCAACATCAACTAACCGCATTGCATTGTTTTCGAAGGGCCAGCGTTCATATGCACGCGGCCGGAAACGACCTTGGCACGTTATCGTTGGGTTTTCATCACTTTCATATTCATACTCGTACCATTTTCGAACCGGACGGACCGTCTCCGTCTCCGACTCCGACTCCGTGCTCAGGCATGCATACACAGTTGCGGAAGGAGGGAGGAGAATGAGAATGAGGACTGTGGGAGTATGTCGGTATGTCGGCATGTCAGCTGTGGACTGTGGACTGTGCCCTGTCCAGGACATTGTGGGCCAGCAGTGGCCAGCAGACTTCCCTTACAGAGCAGAGGCCAGTGCTGACCAAACGCAACCACCGGGTATCTGTGTCAGAAAATCTCCACTGCCCAAACATACGTATGAGTTTTCTTTGTTGCGAGGAACAGTTTTAATGGCCCCGCTCTGACCTGATGGCGGCACGATAGGATAGGGATATCGTTCAGGTGGTGGTGGATGTGGATGTGGAGGTGGAGTTGGAGGTGTTGAAGTTGAGGGCACACAATCCACCTGAAATGTGCTCGAATTTCATATTTTGCCTTGACCAGTGGCAACATTGACTCGGGGGGTATTGGGGTAGGTGTTGAATCGCACTTTAAGGTAACACGATAGTACTTTCATCGAGTCGATGAAAGTACAGACATATCATGTTGCATCTCAGAACTTTGCTTCATTGAAACTCTCTGCAAAAGGGAACTCAACAGCTGCAAAGGTGCGTTCCCAATCGATCTCAATTATAATAGGCGCTCTACAACGATACCACAATTAAAATGTCATTAATTTCGGTGTGTTTCGGAACCAGTGCTGTGCGTTGTGGCGGTTCAGTCGAACAAGACCACCACGACATAGACGGGACTCTCCTGTTGCCCAGCCCCAAACAACCAAGCATGTGTTCCCATAGCTCCCTTAGAGCCATTTCATGCGTACCTGTAGCTTATGGCTGTTACTTTTAACTGCCGCCCGTTAGGCCAACAGTTATGGCGCTCTCTCCCCGCACTGAGTAGTCAGTAGTTGGCCATTAGAGTGACACCGACCGGCGGCAAGCCAGTGGGAGAGGGTACCACAACTTGTCATTAGACAAATTCAATTTAATGCTGGGATGGCAATGGCAACGGCAACGGCAACAGTAACAGCCACAGCCACAGGAACAGCAACAACCCACTGGCGACCACAACATTTTTCGGTGGGTGCTGCTGCCATACAAATTCTATTTAATTTGCCCTCGTCCTGGTCCTGGCGTTGGCGTCGGCGTTTGCCGTGGCCCTGTCTATGTAACCCCATCCCCTGGTGGAGGAACTCCACCTAATGTGCACATTGGCACGTTCACTTTGTTGACACAACTGTACAACGCATGGTGCGGGCGGGGGCCGGCCACAGTATGGTGAAGTTTATTTCGAGTGGAATCGCCGCTTTGCCATATCTCAGAGGACATTACAATGCAGATACAGGCGGGCAAGTGAGTGACTGGAAGGATGCTCGGCAATGGCAATGGCAATGGCAATGGGCATGGGGAGTCGACTCGAGGTGGTTTGCCTGGGCTCGAATTCGGGTTTGGGGTTGGGTGTACGAATGGCGCCAGACTCCGAGCCATACGAGTGTATGTAAAGTCACCGAACAGTGACCCAAAAACAGTTTAAAGTTAATCAGGCGGTTAAACTAGTGCTGCCACGGTCCGAAGTCTGACATCACTATTAACTGAGTTCAGAGACTGAAGATGAAACGTTAATAAATTCTAGAATTGGCTTCCAAGGATTCGATTGCTTCCACTGTGCCGCCTGTCAAGTCTCCGAGTGTTGCTCCAGCTGATGGCTGTCTGAATGCGGCTGACTGCGGCAACGGATGGCGTGGCGTGGCATGGCGTGGCGCGCGTCTCCTTTTTGGTTCAGTTAGTGGCATTGTCACGACTTCTTAATGTCATTTTATCAAAGGCGAGTCGCGGCCCCAGACCCAGTACACAGGAACCCAGCAACCCAACAACCCTGCAACCCGGGACCCAAGACCGAGCACCCACAACTGTACAAGTCAGGCAAAGGCAGAGGACTCCAAGGAGAGCGAGGCACACGTGTATGGCAGCCGCACAACGCTGCGTATACGTGATGGGGTTATTATTGTTGCCTTTGCCTTTGTCATTGTAGTTGTTGTTCCTACGCTCTTGTAGTGTGTGTATGTGTCCTCTTGTGTGTGTGCCTAGTTGTGTTCGATATGTTTATATTTGTTGCGCGGTTACGCATGTGTCTGTCTGTCTGTCTGTCTGTCTGTCTGTCTGTCTTTCTGTCTGTCTGTGTGTCCCTTGCACACGAGAGCTGCGTTTACATTACCCACACAATCGCATACACGAATACAAGCACATTATTACGACTTCATAATGTGTGTGTGTGTGAGTGTGCTGTGCGTGGGAGTGGGAGTAGGAGGGAGCGTATCCGTGTAGATGGGGCGGAGAGGAACCGGGGGCGTATAAGTGTGTGCCGTGTGTGTGTGTGATAAGCGTGTTCGTATCAAACGACATTTGGCGAAAATTTTATGGCGCATACCCAAAAATTGTTGAAGCCCCTCGAAAGTTGGATACCCACCCCCACACCCACCCCGTTCCCACTCTGCCGTGCCGTGCCCTGCCCTGCCCAACTCCTTGTCCATGTCATCTCGTCCCGTTTCGTGTATCTTCTTTTTATTATGCGATTTGTTCAACTTCATTTTATTGCAAACACACACACACACACACACAGTGTGTGGGCTATGTACACCGACGGTAACTGATGTGAATGGGTGTATTGGTATTGGTGTATTTAAAATTTGATGGCAAACATTTTTATGCACAATCGATCGAAAGGTTTCATTACATTTTAATGAAATGGCAGCAGCAGCATCCACCCGCGCTGACTTCCATCGAAGCGGAGAGGTTCGCCAAATTACCAGGTAGACCGACGACCAGACCAGCACACGAACGACTCACAGATAACACCGAAGAGTGCACATATACTTGAATGGGTTTTCAAAATTTATTTCGCCAACTCATTAGATATTTAAACGTAGACTTGGGACAGCATAATTAATACCATTGAGGCAGATCCTTCCAGCACCATCATGAGAACACCCCGGCACACACACTCGTTTAGTTTACAAAGTCAGGGGCGGCTGGCGGGTGCCGAAACCTTGACATCCCATCCATTTTTTGAGATGCTTTGCCACTCCCCAAGCTGCACTTAAGCATTGGATAAATGCACCATAGAAAAATCATTTTGCATCGCATAAATTGTATATACTCCTAAAGGCAGCATGTAATACATAAAGCTGACACACATTTTATGTGAAAGAAGCTCATAATTCTATACTATATGCACATACTATGTATATGCATTTATGCTACTGGGTTTCTATACCGAGACTCTGAGCTCCTTCCAAGGACTGCCAGTTCGCATAAATGTCACGTACGTCAGTTTGTCATTTGCGTAAAGGCGGCTCTGTCCTACTCAAATCTGCTCAGTGCTCAGAGCTCTGTTCAGTTCTATACTGCACTGTACTGCACTGTACTGACGCTGATGCAATTTCACTGACTGCACTTGAGTAGTGAAAAAGAGTGGCAAAAAGGCAGCAGCCGCAATTCCACATTTCATGCATTTTGCATATGAATAACGCATACGGCAGTGCGTGTGTGCGTGTGTGCCGTCAAAGCTCTTCAAACTCATCAAATTGCTGTCGTGCTTCGCACAGCCGACTAATTAACATTTCATAACGCCTCTCCTTCTGTGTGGTGGTGTGGTGCTGTGAAACTCATAACAATTTTTGTCAGAACCATCCAAAGCTGCTGAAATATTAAATAAGTCAACATTTTTGTGCAGCCTCAGACGTTTATCATCTGCATATCTAAGCAGCGATATCTTTTCCAGTATTTTTGGCAACGTCTCTGATGTGATTTTCTTTCCAGGTATTTTTGCTGCCTTGTCGGTCGTTTATCAAATTTCAAAGTTCATTACACCTTTAGGCCTCGGCCTATGGGCTTGTCGATGCGAGGCATTAAACTGCCTATAAACGGCGATGTCGCCGCTTCAATTGTCAATTATGTTAAACAAAGTTATTAAATTACGCAAAAATAAGGCAGCCATTCAGGCGGCAGATTCAAGGCAATGGGATTACACACACGCCGCGTGATCCAGGTCGTTTGGCCTGCCAGCAGCCAGCAGCCAGCAGAGCGACAAATCAATAAGCTGTGCGGGCAGGTTCAGGTGTCGGTGTTGGATAGGGGACCGACAACCATTCCACCCACTAGATGCCGGGAGTGGTTTCACCGAAATTGCATGCTGAAAATTTCCATTTAGCATAAAACTGGCGCTATTAACAGGGCGGGGGGACGTGGCTGCGGGGCCTACAGGCACAACACCAGAAATTGCGCCACTCGGCACTACACACTTAAATATGCAGGAAGAGGAAGCGGAGGCGGAGACGGAGATGGAGATGCAGACAAGGCCAGGACCCAGTAGACGCTTTTTAATGTACCGCGGCGGCAGCGGCGGTGGTGCAAAGAATGTCTGCCCTTGCCATAGACATCATAAAAATTCGTTAAAAAATAAAACACAAAGCAGCAACAACATCAGCCCCAGCCAGGCGGCCAGGGAGCCAGGGAGCCCCGCCAACGGCTTCCGTAAGCTTAAGCTGGGTCTCCCCCTACACCTACACCTACACCACCACCTCCACCTACATCTTCATCTACATCTCTGTCTCCATTTTGCCACTGTAGCGGCCACGTTTACCGGCGTTTCGCATTACGCATACGCCACCGTTTTGGTTCGGTTCGGTTTCAACAGGAAGCTCACATTGTTTTCGCCATATTTACTCGAGCTGGTGGGGGCCGGAGCCCTTGTCGTACCCGGGGGCTGTTTATGTGCCAGGCGCCATAAGTAACAAATTTTATAAATTATTTAAATTTTTATTCATGCAACGCTGTAAAGTTAAGCCCGCTGACAGTCGGCTAGTTTGGCCGTTAGGGGGCGGGACGGGAGATGCCACAAAGCACAATATTCTTTCCGCTTTATTTTTATAATTTTCCTGGTTGTTTCTGCACCGCTTTCTTTTTTTTCTGTCCTTTCTTTTTGTTTGGGCCTTTGTGACCTTGACTTTTTGGCTTTTAAATATTGATAACGGCCTTTGATCTAAGCCAAGAAGCTTTGACAACCTGCTCCCCCTACCCAGAGCCTGTTCTTTGTCTCGTTCCTGTGTATTTATGCAAATGCAGGGAAAAGTTATGCCTAATAAAATCCAGAGGCCCGGCAATGTTTTTTTGTATAACAATGCAATACTTTTGCGCTCATATTTTCGCATGATTTATAAGGAGTCGTACGGGGTTGGACAGAGCGGAAGCAGAGCAGAGACGGGAGCAGGCGAAGAGACAGAGGCAGGGGCAGAGTCAGAGTCAGAGGCAATAAAAAAGAATGTCGCAACTTTATGAGCCCCGGCAAATGGCCATAAAATGTCAGGGCACATATGAGAAAATATAAATAAATCGAACGATTATTGACAATTATAATGATATATGGCTGCGTACTCAAAAGTCATAAAGACCAAATAATAAAAAAAAGAGCATCTCTGGCCAAGTGTATTAGCCAAGTGGGTAAGTGGAACTTTCAGCCGGGTCAGTGGAATTGCGTGGGATCAGGAAGCAATCCATAAAATAAAAAGGAAACGTTAAAGGCGATATCCGAGCCAGGCGAAAGAAACCTAAAGGCTGATGTTTTTGTTTTCGTTGTCAGGAATTTCTGGCTTAATCTCTTCGATTAAAGATTCATTTGGTCTCCGAGTATTTGCTGTGTTCTACTTGCTCACCCTCGTTGGAGAGCAGCTTTTCCCATCTAATTATCAATTTAGTGCAATTTGTTTCTTTGTCGAGGCAACGAAGGCATCTGCATATCTGCGATGCTGCCTTCTACTATATAGCTTGGCGCTTTCTGCCTGCCATGACTTAACAGCCTTAATTGGTTCTCATAATTCCAGACTTCACTGCTCTTTTCTCTCTGTCTGTCTTTTTGTCAGTCTGTTTGAGTGTGTGTTCTTGCTTTTAAACTATTAAAAAGTTGAGTTGCCTGCCGCAGATAAAGACAGAGCACAGCCCCATCAGAACGAGCTGCTTAATGGTTAATGCAAAGCAAACGCCGAGCACAGACCAGAGATTATCTACTGGAACTGCTGCTCCTTCTGTCTGTCCGTCTGTTTGTCTGTTGTTGCTGCACAAAGTCTGTCAATGAATTAAATATTTAATTTACAGGCCTTGTTTCTCGCTGTATGTGTCGTTAATGGTCCGTCACTGAGTTTCGGCCAAGAAACTTAAACCGAAGGCTTAAATGGCTGCTGCAAGTGAGGGGATTCTAAGCAGTTGGTAATTTACGTTCCGCTCTTTAAGTCAGTAGTTGTAGCATGTATTTAGCATTTGAATTTTCAATTGTAAGTATTATATTTGGTGCACAGGCAATCGGGATTCTCGTTTAGCTGCGAGCTCTGCGGCAAAGTTACATTAAATCTCATTTATCAAACTTTTATTCAGACAGTTACAGCTATAAAAGTTCGCCCATATGCCACACGCAGACTTTTTAATAAACTTAATTATTTGTTTCTGCTACTCTTTTCCCTTTTTCGCTTTTTTTTTACTTGTTTGGCTGTTTGTTCTGAATGAATTTGTTGCTGGTTTTGGTTTATAGTCAGCGTAATTGCAATGTTTTTCAACACTGGTTAACCCGATGGCGTTCGTAAATATATGAAATATTTATGGGGATATAAATAAAAGAGAGCGGCTGTGTATGTACATGATGCACATTCGGTAGATATAATAATTTAAATCAATTGCTGAGAAGTGCAATTAGCAGCCAAAGATAAAAATAAATTAAAGGCCTCCGCCAAACAAATGGCCCATAAGCGAGCAGCTAAATCCACGTATTATATATTTCTACATTGATATAGTATCTACCATATACTCGTATACTTATATACATATATATATATGTACATAATATGTATGCTTTTTTAATGGTTCTGTGCCCATAAATTATGGCGCATTTACTTTAGAGATAGAAAAAACTGCGCCGAGGCCAAAACGCTCGAGTCGATAAATGGATTGCGGTCGAGCCCTGAATCCTTTAATTTGAGCCGGCCACAGCCCGTGCCTGGAACCGATGGCAGAGTCGAGTCCGTGCAGCAGCCGCAAAGTCAAAGGCACATTTCAAATGTCGAAGGCAAATACTCCATCTGCTATAGTAGTCGTAGAAAAAAGTGCAAAAAAAAATGGGCCAGAGAAGGCATTAAAATGCATGTGTGTAGTCTGGAGAACTGGGAAAATATGGCCAAAGCAAATTGCTGACTGCGCCAGAGTTGAAAAACTTAACAAGTATGGGTAGAATTATAGAGGCTGTCGCCACACAGCATACCCAGCAATGCCATAGTACTCCCCAGCGGCAGACTTTGCTCAGTAAAATGTGAACAGAAATAAGCAGGAAATCTGCACCTGGATCTGAATGGAAGCTGATTCTATCCAACATTCAGTATTGAATCTTTCTGCCAGTTAAATTCAACTGACTGCCTCCCTTTATGCTGCTTAACCTTCTGTTGGCCCAGCATACCCCTTGTCCTCTGCAGCATCTCGTTCGGTCTGGGCCCTTGGCCAACTTGGCTGCTTCTTTTTAAATAAAGAGCAGCAGAACGCAAATATCATCGAATGGAATATAATTTATGTGCTCCATTTGCAGTCGGCAGTCGACAGTCCGCCACTCGCACACATATGCTGCCTAGCACTCCACTCCCCTCCACTCCACTCCATCCCTGCTCCGGTCTTCGGTCTCCCGCCAGGCCAGTGTCCCCGCCACAGTCGCATTTAGGGAACTTTTGCATATGCGATATCCAATGGCTGGCCTGCAAATGGAGTGGAGTTTGGTTTTGGTGGGTTGCTTGGTGCTGCCGACGCAGTTAGCGATTCCCAAGTCGCATTTTGGGAATTTCTGCCGTTCCGTTCATCTTTTTGGCAAGGTTGCGCCTCCGATCCATAAATATCCGTTGGTTGGCTCGTTGGTTTCCGAGCTGCTCAACCCTTTGCTAGAGGTTGCCCTGCCCTGCCCTGCCCGCTCTTGTGCGGCTATGCTTTCTGTATTTGCCAAATTAAATCGTTAAATGCTTGTTAAAAAGTTCGACTTGCCTCTGCCGAGTGTGGCTGTATCCCCGCACATCCATGTCCGCAGCCATATCGGTATCGGTTTCGGTATCTGTATCTGTATATCTGCATCAGTATCGTTTGAACCTGGGTTTCTGGGTAACTCGCCGACGCTTATGATTTATGCCAGCGCATGTTTTGTAGTTTTTGGGCACAGGTTGCCTGTTTTTTTTGTTTGCATGGCTGCCTCTTCGGCACGTAAATAAGGCAATGGCTAAATGGCCAAAACGGCCAAATGGCAAACTGGGCAAAAGGGTTGCGGCTCTTTGTTTCCTCTTTTTTTTTATTTATTCTCATGCGATTCCCTTGGCCTGGGGGCCATTAAACAATAAATTAAACGAAAGAGAAATTAAACTAAAGTCTCGGATTAGTCATCGATGATTGCGGCGGGTTCGCATGAGATGCCAAAGGAGAACCCAAAAGTTTCACACAACTTTTCAACATCCTTTGGGCAATAGCTACATATACATATGTACATATGTACATAGTTAGTCATGTGAATGGAGAAAACCTTCAGCGAGAATATGAATGGGAGTGGAGGATGATATGAACAGTGTTCATTCATACTTTATAGTTAGCATAAATCTACTTTTACTTTCCCATTCCCATTTCCATCATTTTCCATCTCATTATCGGAACAAGCGATCCGTTCGTAATGGGCATCCACTAAAAACTCTAGAACTGCCCATAGATCAACTGGGAACACGCCTCCGCCGCTCACAGCCGACTAACGATGAACGATCGGCCATAACTAATAATTGTTCCCCTGCATGCACATGCTCCCAGAATTGAACAGCTAATTGCTCCACCTGCATAGTTAATTGTTAGTCGAACCCAACATGACATCTATCATTTGTTGCCAGTTCCCTGTCCCCTGTCCCCTGTCTGGAGCTACTCCTCGATTAATACATCAAGATGTGAGCGGAACCTGCAGATGAATACATATAACATCTCCCTTTTGGGAGAAATGCAGCCAAAGCAAACATAACAAAACAAAACAAAAACAAAAACAAGACGAAACAGAAACAGAAAACGCTGTCACAATAAATTTAAATAAATTGTTGACAAACGCCAATAAACATAAATTTTTGGTGTGCAGCAAAGCAAAGCAAACTACGTCACGGCGGGGCGGGGCGGGGAGTGGAATGCAGACCCAGAGCCCAGACCCAGAGTAGGAGTGGGAGACGACTGCCGACTGGCGACTGGAGTACCGGAAACCGCAATGTCAATCAAAATCGTAAAAACACACAGATACCAAACGCGGGTCTTGGTCTGGCAGGGAGAGAGAGAGAGAGGGGTGCCTGCTGGGCTCCAGCAGATGAATTGCACGTGTGGCGCTAATTAGAAGAGTCGAGGCAGCTTTTGCTTATGCAAATGTAATACGTAATAACTCAATTAGATGTTGCAACCCCGCCCCGGGGCTCCTGTCGTTGCATGGGTCGAGCCGAGCAGTTTGATTGCCTCAATGCGGGCAACTGGCACATTGACCGAACTGAATGAACCGAATGGAACCGCAGAGCAGAGCAGCGCAGTGCAGCGCAGCGCTGCTCACATAGCTGGCCATGGCTATGGAGTGGCACTCGTACCCTCGACAGGGTTTTCAATTTTATTGATGTCCCGTGGCTTTGTGGCGGACAATTGTCGTCATCGTCATCGACATCGTCGTCACTTAATTGTAAGTGAAACTACGCTTTGTTGGCGCACTCCACAGTGACGGGGCGGCCACTCTCCATGTGTTCCATGTGCCCCATCTGCCCCATGTGTTCCCTGTGTGGTGCTCCATGTCTCTGGGCGTTCATTGTGCGAGGTCAACAACCAGAGCGACGACCACCACTCGACAGCCTGAGTGCTGTCTCTGCACATGACTCTCTCTCTCTTTCTCTCTTCAAGCCCCTTTGATGCAGCATTGCTGCTGCTGCTGCTGCTGACAAAATAGAGCACAATTTAATTGATACATTTGCATTTCACTCTAATGGTAAATGCGTTTGAATGCATGAATACTCGCATCTCCGCTCACCAATTGGTGATGGGAACATATTTATGGGTGCTTCAGAATTGGCCAGCTTTCGGTGGGCATCCGTGCCGAATGCCTGGCAATCAATGCGATGCGAGTAATTATCAATTATAGACCAAAGCGGTGTGTGTTTGTGTGTGTGTGTTTGTGTGTCCAATTTGTTCATTAAAAAAAGTCTTTACACGAGTATCTCTTAGCTCAAGCTATCAGCATACGAGCATGTTGGAACGGCACCATTAAACGCAGCTGGAGCTGGTGCTGAAAGCTGTGTTCTACGGATAGTTAAGGTGCCCGGTGTGCTGCTCTCTGATCAGTCAGATCGGTCGGCTGGCTATAGGCATAGGCGAACCCAACTGCAGCCGACACTCACATGACTAAGCGATCGCGCGATCGTGGCCGGGGAGAGACTTGCCTGTCGAGGTTGGGGTTCCATTGCGGATCACCTTGCCTACATACTCCATTTTGCGTGTGAAATCCAATAAGTTAGAGCCGACTGCAGGCTGTTTAGCATAGATAGGCCCAGAGACACAGATACAGATACAGGCTCAGACAGAGCACGGTCCACGCTCCACGCTCCACGCTCCATGAACCCCCCATGCTTGATGCATATCTACTCGTATGTATGTATCTATGTGTGTTCACTAAATTGTTTGTTGGGTGTGGCGCAAATGCACGACAAAAGTGTTCGTGTTGTTCCCAATGTTGCTCTCGTTGTTGCTGGTATTGTTTGGCATGTTGTAGTTCAATTTATGACGCTTGTCCCGCTTGACTTTTGCGCAGGCGTTGAAAGCCCAACAACGGGCAAACATTTCTGACATCAGACCGAAATTGAATGGAGCTGCTGCTGCTCTCAGTCTCCCCTCCCCATTTGTTGCTCCATTCTGCTGTTGGTTTTTATTCGATGCCGTGTTAATTTCTTTCCAACACAATACCAATACACGTCACCGTCCAGGTCACCGTCACCGTCACCGGTCACAGTTATGTTTGGTGTGTTTACAATTCCATTTAGTGTCTGACAAGTCGCGTCTATGCGATCTGTTTTGGGCATGACAAGTTGTACGATCGATTTGATATGTTTACATGGCTTGGGAAATTGATATGTCAAACACTCGTGTTCCCGTATTCCGTGAGGAAGTTGTTGCTCTCGAAATGTATTCGGTCCAATTCACACTGCAGACAATTCAATTACGTTTATCTATCTCGACGGTGGTGGGATACATTTTCTCTGAATTCCCTGACTCTCTTCTCTCGATAACTACGACTACGTTGCCAGCTTCGTTGACCTGATTCCCCCGCGTATGTATTTTTTATTACGCGTCTACATAGATTTCTTGGTTTCCCACACTTTTTTTTGTACCAATTGATTGCATTAGTTATACTTTCTGTTCAATCTGCAAGAGAACACAGATTCGTACAACCTATCCAGGGTCATTCGACTCCTATTTCATTTAACATTTAAGCTCGCATCAATTTGTGGCTAGTATGACTGCCAAAATGTATCTGATTCAATCGTTTGTGAGTCCTCAGTTCCCATAAGCCATCTCCAATGGCAAATCCATTACACGTTGATTGTTTTCCAATCCCCATTTCACACATTCGAGTGCTGCAATTGAGCCAATTCCCAGCAGCCGTCAGTCGATTTCAATTGTCATAATTACACCCACACGGAGCGTACTCCATGGTTCTGCCACTGCCCTGCCGCTGCCGCTGCCGCTGACGGAGCGGCTATCTGTTGGATCGCTGCCGCTTGTGGATCGCTGGGGCTAATCACAGAGCCGGGGCCATTGTTCTGACAAGGCGCTAAGCAGCCGCGACAGCTCAGCGATTATCTTCGACAATTATTTGTTGTTTTCCGCCGCGGCGTAACCTTGAAATTAAATATAATTATTAAGCAGCAGTCACATTCCCATTCTCACATCGAATTATATTTCATATGCTCGTAGTTATGCCTGCTGCCGCTGCCGCTGCCGCTCCCTCCCCCGGTGTCGACGACGACGTGCTTCAAATGAAAAATTATTTAAGATGCCGGCACACGCACACTTCAAAAACAACAAAACCAAAATCCGAGCGCCGAATCAATAAAATAAAAGCAACGACTGGTCGGTCCCTGGCCTGGCCCTGCCCACGGACTCGAGTCAAGCAGGCAACCTTTACAATATCTACTCGTAAGTATTTCGTTTTTATTTCCCTCTTTTTTGTTGTTGTATTTTTGCCCTGGCAATTATAATTAACTTCGCGGCAAGTTTTGATTTTCTTTTCTGTTCTCCGCTCTTTTCTTTCGCTCTGTTTGCGCCTCTTTTTTTGGAGTCGCAGCATCGACTGGCTCTGCCTCTCCGCTCAGGGGCTGATAACTTTGTTCGCACCTGATCGCGTTACTCCCAGATCGGGTTTTGTTATACATATGTATACACATACTCGTAGTATGTATGTATCTTGCACCAGAGGCCAAGCCGAGTCCGGGGCCCGTGCGTGTGGATCATTAACTGAGCCACAACTCAAACTCAGACTGGGCCGCAGTATTGGGATTCAGATTCAGATTCAACTGCGGTTGCGCACACGCGGCTAATTCATTAGGGCCTGGGATCCAGTCGGCAGTCGTCAGAGTCAGAGTCAGTCGGAGATTCCGCTCCGTCCGCTGGGGTTCTGGAAAACCAACCATTTCTCATGTGTCCGCCAGACAATGGGAACTTTCATTTGTTTGCGGGTTTTTACTTTTCATCCTCCAACGAAAGTACTTGCGTGACCCGCCCGCCCGCCCGAACCAGTTCAACTTCAAGTTAATAGGCCGGCTCTAATGGGTAAATGAATGCCGGGCCGAGGGAAAGGCAAGGAGATGCAGAGTAATTGGATTTCCAGTTGCAGATCAATAACAAGTTTTCAGTCGAGAGGTATTAGCTTAGCTGCTGTCGCCCAATTCCATCAGACTTAACTCTTAAATCTGGGCCAAATAGGCCAACGTCAATAAAAATGAGCGACCAAAGTTTGGGTTTGGGTTTACCTTTAAAATTCACAATGTCCAATGGTCGCCGTTTTTATGACAGTCCTCTGCCAAAAGGGAAAAGCTACAAAATGACACAAAGGAAACAGAAAACAGAAAACAGCGCCACAAAACGAAACGAAAAATGAAAAGGGGCTGCCCCAAAACATAAGCGGAAAGCGGAAGCAGGCAACTGGCAACTGGCGATGGAGTGGAAGTGGAAATGGAAGGAAAATTCAAATCACAAACTCGGTATTTATTTGCGAAGCGTAAATGATTACCACTTAAAATGTGCTCGACTGCCACCTAAAAACCAATTGTTGGAAAAAGCACAACACAGAACGAACCGGGCGGCCAAATACAGATACAGCGTGGGTGGGGGTGGGTGTGGGTGTGGGTGTGGGGGTGGTGGCGCCACACAGTAGGTGAAGGAGTAAAAGGACCAAAGGCAACATATGTTTTTTATGCCTGAGCTGTCTAAGTGGATACGGGCAGGAGCAGTACGAGAGTTCCCGTGGAGAGCGGAGTGTGGGGAGTGGGGAGAACACGTCGAAAGAGAAAACTGCGGGACAGCTGCCAGAGCTTGTTAGAGTCGCCCGCCCCCAAAAGGGGCAGGGGGCAGGACACTAAGGTATATGGGGACTTTATAAACGATTGGCTACATACATACACATACACATGTACATGTACATGTATGTGCACCCGCAGAGGTTAGATAGGACACGGAAATTAGAGGAAATAAAGGAGCACCGCACAACGACAGTGGAGGGCAAAGGAGAAGCTAAAAAAAAAATCCACATCCCAGAATCCCAGAAACCCGCGTTAATCTTATCCTGAAAAGGGCACCATAGATGTACGTGCACCACAACAGAATTGGTAATTATAGACACTCATGCTGCAGAGAAAGAACTACGAGATCCATGTATAGGTATCTCAACCATATACTCGTACTCTATCTCCGTATAAATGGGCTACAGGACTGTGTGTCTATAGAGTACAATCGCAGGCGACCAAGGCCGGCCATTGTATTCCATCTGCTCGGCAATTTCATATTTATCCATTGTCGCCATAACTTCTTGTGCTGTGCACTTTAAGTCGCCGTATAAGCGAAAGCGAGAGTGGTTAAGCGAGGGAAGCGGAGAGATATACAGACAGAGACACGCAGACAATACAAATATGTTAATGTATCTTCAGCACAGCGACACGTATTGGTTTCAGTCTGCCATCGTTAGATCGTACATTCATATATATATATATACGTATACAGCCGTAAGTATTCGTATGAGTGAGTTATTCCATGGGGGTGCTTGGATGGGCCAACAACAAATGGGCGGCCTGTGCCGGCGTCGCCTTCTTCCTGCCTTTTTATGGTCGTCACGGACCGCCCGCTGCGGGGGCAGGACGCACAAAGGATTGGGGGCCAGATCCACCCACATTGGTGCACGCCCCGCTCGCACATTATTTTGCCACTTCTTCAGCTGAATTTGAATTAGATTTGTGCAGCGTCTGGCGCGCGTCTTGGCAGCGTGTAAAATAATATATTTATTTTTATTTGCCCCCTTACAAACACACCCACACACCCACACAAACACAGTGAAAGCCCCCCTCTCCACGCCACACAAAAAAAAAAAGGGGAAAAAGCGAGTCCGAGACCCCGGGACACAAAAAGTGTTTTGTTTTCCTTTCAATTTGTATTTTTATTCTTTTCATTTGTATTATTTTTGTGTGCTCATGAATAAAAAAGGAGTAGGAAGCGTCGGCGTCGGCGTCGGCGTTGAGCGACAGCGATAGATGGCCCCAAAATTGTATAGCTTAGCCCTTTTGTGTGTTCGGCCCCAAGAAAAGTTAACAAATTTTCGCATGAATATTTCGCCCTATGCTTCTTTGAGGGGTGACCGGCGCGAACGGAGAGCGGAGAACAGAGACTGCAGACCAGCGACGACACTCACAGGCCCCAGATCCTTCCCAACCCATGTTTCGGGCATGTTGACATTGTTTGCTCCTGACAGCAAAGTTTTTTGAGGAATTTGCTTTTAATGGACAGCCCAGACATCGACTGGGACTCTGACTCTGACTCTGACTCCGACTCCGACTCTTAATGCCACCGCCACTGATGACGACGGGCGTGAACTTGCCATTTAAATAAAGCGGCGGGAACGGAAGTCTATTGATTTTCTTACGGCTCAGTCTTCTTCACCGCGCACTGACTGGGCTTAAAGGCAGCGAGGGCCGGCTTTAATCAAAATATTTAGTTAAATGGCAGGCAGCAAAATTACTTCATCAGCGCTAACAACGCTCTGGCCGGCACTCTTCAAAGGCGGATTGAACGGATCCGGAGCAGGTCAGTGCATAGCGGAGCGGCGGCGGCGGTGGCGGTGGCGGTGGCGGCAGCAGTTCAAAGTTCTCAGAGGCGGCAACTTTCCAATTTTCACTGTGTTACCTAATTTTAATTGTCATGCCACCTGATGGCCGGCCAATGATGAGGCATCAAACTCATTCTCAGCCTCAGTCTCAGCCTCAGTCTCTCAGTCGCTGTCTTCGTCACCGTCTAGGCCGCTACCTGTCCACAAATCTGGGCATAGATCCCATCCAGATCAGCCTCTTCTTCGTCTGTGTTGGCCATTGTTTGTTTTGCTGTTTTTGTGACCTTTGTGAGTCGGTAGCATACCAATGCAATGCAATGCCATGCCATGCCCCAGCAGAGATTGGACAATCGCCGAACTACTTACGACCGACGATTTCCTCTTCTAGCCCTCTTTTTTTTTTGTTTTCTTCCCTGTGTCGCTGCGCTTTTGTGGTTTGTCGCTTGTTCGGCGGGGGCTTACAGTTCCGATAATTCCCGGAATTTAATTGCCTTTTTTTTTGTGTTGGCTGAGCTACTAGAAAATTGCATTGCCTGTAAACGGCAGAGCAGAGCTGAGCAGAGCTCTTTGGCAAATGGCCCGCAGGGTTTTTTTTTGGTTTGGTTTTGATTTGAATGGAGGTTTTACGGCCGATCAGCCAAACAATGGCTCGGAAATTGCAAGAAATTATGGGAAATGAAAAGATGTTGCATCTTCTCAAGGATTTCAGTTGCAGTCTCTGTGGTTGGGGAGTGATTTATGGACCGTCGCGCCGCCAGCCAAAAGCAAAACGAATGCCATTCTGCCGTTGGTGCTAAATCTTTAGAGTAAACAAAGTGCTGGCCCAGATGTACCATCTGATGTACCATTGGAATGTGAAAATATATATGTATGTAAAATATAGTAAAATTTCCAATCTTATGTAGATGTTAACTACTTGAATTTTGGTTGAACTCCCAGTATCCTTTGGCTACAGTTCTTTGTCACCCCCCTGCGAGTCGGCGGTGCATGCAACCAAAGCGAGTCGTAAAACCCGGGTTCACCTTTTTTAGTTGCTTGCACCTTGCAGCCTGGGACCCTGCCTGGTGGTACCCTGCCTGTGTCTATACATATCAACACCCTCGAGCGGGGGCCTAGAGCAGGGGAAAGGTTGCCATTAGCAGTACATTTCATACATTTTGTAGTGCACATAAAATGCTCCGTTTGCCGGCGCTCTGGCTGTGGCTGTTGCTGTTTGTGTAAACTGTTGACAGGCAGCGCCACAGTGGAGTAGAGGCTAGAGGCGGGGGCTGGGGCTGGGGCAGGGGCTGCTAAGCAAATGAGCTGGAGTCGTAAAAAAGACAATTGAGCTCATATATTCTACACGTTGGGCTGCGTTGACAGATCGTAAAAAGCCGTCAGCTGAACGAACAGCTCCGCACCCGTCGATGCCAAAGACTCCCACATAAATATCAAGATCCGAGCGAAAGGCCTCGTAAAAAACGCCACCAGATACCAGACACTAGACACCAGAGACGGAGACAGAGACTACACTATGAATGAGCCAGGGACCAGGCAGCCATCCTCAACTGGAAAAGGGGCAGAATATTATAGAATGGAAAAGAACGAAGTGGTCCTCATAATGAAGAAAACAAAAATTGATTAATCTCATTAATAAAATGCCAACCTGCATGGTCCGTGCAATCAACGAGCTGGGCTGTGGCTGTGGCTGGGGCTGGGCCCGGGGCCGGGTATTTCCATTCCCCAGTTGAGACAATAAAAAACGCAATCGTAAAATATTAGAAAAATTCTGAAAGAGCATATGACTGCGAGTATTTTAGGTGGGTTGGGTTGCAGCCACACGCTTAATGCATTTTATGGCCAAGCTTTGGGTTAATTTCCCCCACGAAGGGGGGGTTCAACTGTCACCGGGCATAAATTTCAATAAAACCCAAACCAAACCGAAAGAAAACTGAAGCTAAGAGCCGAAATTCGGGCATAATTTTCATAATTTTTTGTTTTCCTTTCCAGGCCGTTTTCTAGCATTTTTTATTGCGCAATAGTTAATTAAAATTTCAATACTAAAATGTTTACTCATTACGAGAGGTCTTATCAGAGCGCCCAAATCATCATCATAATAATCGGAGGGCCCATTAAAGGCCAACATTTCCAACTTTGACTCACAAATGAAGCAGCGGCAGCCGCAACGACTGTGCCACTGGGCAGGTGATCGCAGCTCATCGATGGGTGAACAAATGTTGTGGTTTGTTTCTGCATCTGCAACCGAAATAAATAAGCGAATATAATGCACATTATGCTGAATTAGATATGTGCGGAGATAGTGGACAACAAAAAGCGCTTCATTTGCGGATCAAGGTGAGGCGATTTAATTAATTGAAGCTGTCCGGCAAATCAAATCATTTGGAATGCCTTATGCCGTATGTTATGCGGGCTGGGCTGGCGATTCCAGTGCTGATATGGCATGGAGCAGGGGCATGGGGCATATTAATTGTTCCTCATTGTTGGAGATCTGCAGTCAAGGCCTTTGGGAAGTGACCCAAAAATCCACGGAAAGGGAAAGGAGCTATTGGACTACTACTACTACCACTATGGGACTATCGAGCCATACCTGCACTGTGGCTCTCACCCAAAGATGTGTCGTGGGACCATCGGATATCAGAGATTGTTTTCTTTCTATTCATCATCCTCCTTAGCACACAAAAACTTTAGCCGTTTCCCTTTTGGGCCCACTCCCCAAAAGGAATAAAAAACTTTACTAATAACTGCGTTCATATTTGGTCTTTAAACTTTCCACGCAGCCACAGCTGGCCCAACGGTGGTTTTCATTGGCTTAGTTAACCTCTATTATTAGCCCCAACAAACAATGACCCAAGTCGATGCCAAAGCCGCAGCTTTGTGGGCTCATCTCGCCCATTAAGAGCCCATAACCCATAACACAACCCATCTGCGATAATCAAACTGGTCGCAGAACGGGCCTGCCTGTATAGATTTTTGTGTATCGGCCATATCAATCAATGGTCAAGTCGCTTCTCTGACTTGGCCCCTAGATGCTTATCGGCAACTTAATAAATTTCTCCGTGGGGGAGTCGTCGCTCAGTCTCACTCTCAGATTTTGGCTTGAGCTGTGGCTGTGACTGTGGCTGTGGCTGGATCTGTGATTGGCATTCGATTTTAAACGGTTTGGCTACGCGTGCTGATTTTATAACGTTTTTTCTTTCGTTTGACATATAATTTTTTATGAAATCAGAGACCGAGGGACAGACAGGCAGCTTTTTTTTTGGTCAAGTTAATTTGTTGTCTGAGCTATGCTTGGATTAGATCTCTCTCGGAAACTTGTTTCATTGGCGGATCTGTCATATCGCTCAATCGATTTGATGCTGGCCATACAATACTCTACGATGGATGGAACTGACAGGCAGGGGCAGGCAGCGGGTTCTTGAGCAGGCACCGGCACCCCCGATTATGCCATAGGCAGTCCATGCTCCACTTTTTATGAGGCCCATAAAGTTAGTTCAGACGCACAAACACACCGGCCATATAAACATTTATGGGCTTTATTTAAATAAAAATAAGCATAGTTAAACACTATGCGGCTGATGGGGCAGGGGCAGGAGCAGGGAGGAGGGCGATACGAATGGGAATCCGTATCGTAGAATTTGTGGCAGGTCGCATGCAAAATTAGCTCCGGGCCGGGCTCTCCGCTTATAAAAACTAATTATGTGGTTATGGGTTTATGCATTTTTAATACAAGCAAGCAAACAACACACAAAGTCTGCCCCACGGGGGGTGTGGGCCGCAGGTACCCGCGAAGGTATCCAATGTGCCACATAAAATGTTTGATTAGAGGAGACACGTTTTGCTTGCCCCATAAACGGTTTTATCGTCTAATAAAATGTATTAATAAATATCTAAGCGGCACATAACGGGGCACTACTCGACCTCGGAGCAGTTGTCACACGGCTCGGCAACGGAAATCGAATCAAAGTTTTACACCGTAATGAGGAACAGCAGCAGGCAGCTCGTCCGCTAGTCCACCGCATGGGAGAGGGTTGAGAGCCAGTCTCGGGCTCGGGCTCGGGCAAATTAACACTTTATAAAGTGCAGCCCCAGGGCCTGGGCTGGGCTGGGGTCGGGGCTGGGACTGGGACAAACAAAATCCGAAAAAAATAAGCAGACGCGGGGAAAAGTTTTGCTGCATGCAAATAGGCTGTCGGCTGGTCCCGAAATTTGAGTAAGCAAAGCAAATGAAGTGGAAACGAGCCGAGGAACAGTTCTCGTAACAACAACGACGAGAAACTGAAGAACTGCCCCAAAAATGTTAATTACTTCCTTGTTTATTTAAAATGGCAGGGAGGGAGGGCAGCGAGAGTGCACGTGTGTACCCATGTATTTGTATGTTGAGTACGCCTCCGGCAGTGCAGATGGCTCTCATTATTCCGGTTGCAGATACTCGCACTGGAAAGTATCTAAGAGATTTGTGTAGTTTGGCAGGGGGATGAGATTAGCTCCTCAGAGATGCCTCCAGAGGCTACCTCTTGAGTCCAACCATATTATCCTTGGCCACTGCTAAGCCTCTTGGCTCTCGTATTGATTACAGTCGATTACTAAAGTACTCGGAGTAGTCGCTCTCCAGAGCATTGGCTCATCTCTCGCTCTCTCTCGCTCTCTGGGTCTGGCCTCTTCTGTTTTCTCACTTCCCCTTCCTTCCGTCCGTTCTCTTCTCATCTTTACCCTTTGTCAGGCAGCATGTAAGTCCATCATTAAACTTTAGCTAAAGTCAAACAAAATTAAGAAAGCAGAAATCTTCTTTCCACTTCCTTTCGCACACAGTGCTCGGGGCTCCTTGGAGAACGGAGTAAAGCGAATTAAAAAGCACACAAAAAGCCCGAGCTGCAGACGCACAGAAGAAGTAGAAAACGGATTGGGACTCCCCGATAAACATGTAAATAGAAAAGGAAACAAGTACGGACGCTACACTCGAAATTCCGACTGCAAGATACCCGTTAATGGGCAGCGATCCATGCCACACAATTTGATCTACAGGTGCAGGAGCAAAGCCACAGCAAATCTTCTTCCTATGGGCTATGTATGGATAAAATATATGCAAGTAGGCTAAATATAGGGTTTCCACTGCCTGCTACAAAGGTACATGTGCACGAATACACAAGTACGGGGTACAACATGTGAGGATGAAAGAGAATTAAAGGAACTGGAGCACTGGCAGCTTAGTGTTGAAGTCTTTAAGGCAGCAGCAGGAGTGTGCCTGGATGGCTGTATGGCTGATGCCTGGCTGGCTGATGCCTGGCTGGCTGATAGCTTGGATGGCTTGGCCAACTGACTCTCTGGCTGACGGCTGGACTGGCTGGACGGCACCAAGTCCACTTCCACTTCGACTTGGCCGGAGCGTGTGTGTGCGGTCAGTGGTAAAGATTATCGATCGTTGATTTTTTTCAATTGAATTGTCTTCCATCTTATTGGTCGTGACCGAGTCGTAGCTTTTTATGCCCTCCTCCTTGGCAGTGTCCTTAATATCCTGCTCCTGCTGCTGCTCCCGCTCCCGCTCTCGCTCCGTCTGCTCTGCTCTGCCCAGTCCGAGTGTAGCTGTGTGCGTGTGTCGCTATCCTGACTTTGCTTGGTCTGCGTTTTACCCGCCTCTTGTGTACTGCATTCTCGGCTCGCCCTTGCCCACGGACCCCTGGTCTTGGGGGCAACTTCAACACTTGCTCACGACATTTAATAAGCAAAGGACATGTTGGGTGTCGTCCTCGTCTGGACATTGCGTGCAAGATCTCCATCAACCGTAGCAGCCGGCTCATTAAACCTGTTTCTTGCTTGCTTTTTTTTGTGTGTGTATGTCTCCATGCCCTTCCTTGCCTGCCAGAATTCAGCTACGCGGTGCGGCCCAATGACAGAGCACATCCATGTGGAGTTGCGTTGTGGCCGCCCTGCAGCCTGACTTTAAAGCTTTCCAAAGGAGTTTATTGATTTTTTTCGCCTGGGTTCGGGGTCGGATTCGGGTTCGGTTTGGTGTTCTTTGGCGGGAGGCGAACCCTCCGGTCGCAGGACCCGAGATACTAAAGCAAGATAAATAGTAGTTTCGGCTATGTTTCATAATTAGGGATTCCCACATAAAGCAGCAGTGCCACAATCCCCAACCGAAGTCCGACTGCAAACCCTTTGCACCGCCCACAACGCCAGGGAAATCCAACACTGGAAAAACAATTAAAAAAGGTAACCCTAAGCGGCAACGGGAACTGGGGCGCACAAGGACTGGGCCATAATTTGTAATTGCTTGAACCCCACACCGAAGAGGGCCACCAGAGGATGGCAAGGGAGCAGGCAGCAGAGTGCGGACTCCGAGCGGCGGTGACACGAGTGTAACAGTTTTTTATTGTTGCCGTTAAAAACAACAAACAGAAATTAAAACACATGTGCACAAACAAAGATACATACCAGCGAAAGGCAAAGGCAAAAACAACACACAGACACGGCGGCACAGTCCTGACAAGCCGCGGCCGCATACATATGCAAAACTATGTACGAGTACGAGTATCTGTGTGCCGCATCCGTGTGTCGCTTCTTTAGGGTATTTTCTTTTTGGTGGAGTACTCCGTAAATGAACCCCGAAAGCCAAAGCAAATAATTACGCCGAGGAGGGGCAACGACAATCTAAACAACAACAACAACAACAACAACAACAGCAACAGCAAACAGGAGACGCACCAACCAGGACACAGCGTGCACTCCCCGTCCCTTACAGTCGCAGTCATGTTCTCATGCCCGGCTTCACGTCTTCCCATCTTCCGCCATGCTGAATGCGACGCTGAATAAGCCCTGACAATGGACGTGAAATTATGACAAACATACAGAGAGCTGCACAATACACATCCATGAACGTGTGGAGTGTGGAGTGGCTTGTGGAGGACTCAGAGGACATCCTTCCAGCTGCCGGAGTAATTCGTTTGCTGGCACTTGTGACACTGGCGTTGTGGCCACATTATAAAGCTCATTAGAAACACAACAGCTATGCCCGAGGATAGGGAAGCATAAAGTATCTCATTTTGGGGAATGGACCTACATAGAGCTCTTACCACAGAGAATTAACTTGAATAACTGGTTGGAGTATTTGTCTCTTTTTTCGAATTCCAAACTATGAATTACACCCTGACTGCGGAATTGTTTGCTAAGAACTCAAGGCTGATGGACAGGATATTTAAAGCATGAAACTGGCAACATTTGATGGGAAAAGCCCACGCAAGAACCTCAATCATTGTCTGTCCCAAATTGATTTTCCCAAATGTAAAAGTGAAAACAGAAAAATAATAATAAAAAAAAAAAAAAACCAAGAGAGACACTTTGATTTGCAAGCTGTCAAAATGAACTTATCACCTTTGCGCCGTTGTTTATCGGCTAGAGAATGAAAATTGTTATTTTTATATATACATATATATGTATATACACCCATATATATTATAGTACATGGAAAACCTGACCAAGCATTTCATTTCACTTTTTCCCGTTGCCCGCACAGATTTATTTGCCTATTTCTGTGCGCTCTGCCGAGAGGAACGTGACGAAAAACGATTTTCTCCACTCGCCTATGCTATGACACAATATAGCAAGACTTGTACATATATATGTATATATATAACCTATATTGTATAGTAGATACATATACATTTGCACAGCCATTCGACTGACTGAAGTCTGACATTGAGCATTGAGGAGTCTTAGTGGCAAACTGTTCAGAGCCCATGACTGGCCCACATTTTGATTCTGGCAACTTTTCGTCAAGTATTTTTCTCTGGCAAAGCAAATATTTTGCTGAACCTTTTTTATTACATTTAAATAATTTGATTGCAAGTGCTGACATCGAGGCCCAAGACCACTGGGTACGGGTACGGGTCCG
Source organism: Drosophila obscura (assembly GCF_018151105.1). Classification (NCBI taxonomy): domain Eukaryota; kingdom Metazoa; phylum Arthropoda; class Insecta; order Diptera; family Drosophilidae; genus Drosophila; species Drosophila obscura. The sequence continues at coordinate 5,213,897 of NW_024542774.1, read as the reverse complement.
GATCGGGTAGGGTAGGGTCCGACTAAAGCATTTAAACTTGCCCCTGAACAGGCCCTTTTATTGGAGAACAGTTTTCAATTCAATTTAATTCACTTTGAGCTTCTCTCTGTCTCTCGTCTGGTGCCGCTCTACCTCCCAGTAGCGTGTGTGTGTGTGGGCGACTGATACTTTTTTATTTAATTTTTTTCCTGCACTCTCTTTTATTTCTTGCAGCATAAAAATTTATTATCATAATAAGCGAGCCGAGTCCGTCCCATGCCTATACGTACTACGTACACACACACTTACACATACACACACATATGTATGTATACAGACGAGTATTCCGGAATATATCCTATATTTTTTTTTGCACCCCCACCCTCGAACGTGTACGTACAGTTTTTGGTATGAGAAGGGCAGCAGCCAGCAGCCACCCTCGAATGTTTTTTATGACTGTTTTGTTTTTGTTTCGCTTTTGATGGAAATTCGATATTTGCAACACGTATTGAATTTTGATCAGTTTTGCCTGAGCCCCGAAAGTAATATGAAATATCTGGCTATGGTTCTGGTTGCTTGCTCTGAATCTTCCCGTAGCTACATTCTCCCCTCACAATATTGATTTAAAGTGCTCGCTAATTTTCCTAAGTTATTGATTTTGAGAGAAGTTTGCCCAGAAAATGTAGCTAAAAATCCACCCCAGTCAGTGTCTCTTCTCACTGCTGGAATGTAAGTGGCTCAACAACAGATGCGTATCTGCAAACAATTAAGCAATTGTTAAATGAAATTTCCAAAGAAAAAATTCCTCAACTGGGGCTTTCTCCCAGATTGGTTCCGATTTCTCTGAGTCTCTCCCTCCCGTCCTTTGCAGTGCAGTGGCAGTGGCAGTGGCAGTAGCAGCGCTTGTCTGAGGCATTCAATATCTCCGCCCTTCAATGTTGCAGGCCAAGGGTTCCATGTGGGTGTGTGTGCTGGCACTCTTTCTTTGTGGGGGTTTGTAATTCTATTAGTTACAACTTGTACGCACAGTGCGAAGAAGCTTTAGTGTCGGTAGGGGGGGCGGGTGCTGTGGAAGTGGGAAAACCCCAATGAAAGCAAATTAAAAAAGTTTGCCAGTTGTTGATCTGGTTCGGGGTTTGAATCGATGTCGATGGCATTGGCGATGGAGGGGAACGGCAAGCAACAAACATGCAATCGTTTCGTTTTTTTTTTCACTCTCTCTCCGGATGTTAACCGAAATCAAATGCAACTGATGTGAGCAATGGATGTATTCCGGTGAAATGGAAAACCAACCCACTGCAGACCGAGCTGCTCTGGTGTTTTGTATTTACATCTGGGCTCTCTAGGCTGCCACACAATCACTTTGGGCCGAAATGTAGCACTTGGCACTTGAGCTCCGCTTGGCATAAATATCTAAATGCCAAAACCATCATGGAAATCCACTCCGACTAGGTAGATGTGGAGAGTGTGTTTCTGTTACCCTTCAATTGGATACAGCGACGTGCCGCTGCCATCATTTAACCAGAGACAAACACGACAGACGCACAGCCACCATTATGGAGTGGAGGCGCTATAGACAGCCGGAATGGATGGATGGATTCACTGACTGTGGGGGGGGTTGCCTCTGCAACGCGATGCGCATTTGTATTTTGGTTTATATACACACACAAACAGACACACGAGAGTGCTCTCAGGCATGTATCTCTATGTGTGCAAGCTGTATAGAAAAACAAAAAATGATTTATCACTCTGTCGGCTTGTATCTGAGCTACGTTTGCTCGGTTGACTTTGACAGGCCGCCGACCGACGACCGACGACCAACAACCGTCGACCGCCGTCTCTCCTGGCTCCCCCGGACAATGCGTGAGGATTACAAAACAGCAACTCATGTGCATGATGAATTAAATTAGCAAAGAGCCAGAGCCTGAAAATAGAGAACCGAACCCCATTCCATAGCACCACATAACATGGCCCAATAGTCCAATAAGTACGATAGCAAAAGTCAAGAGTTGTTTTGTTTTAAAAAGGTTGTTCATTTCATTTGCATTGTTCGCTGGCGAAACGGAAAAATATCTTTGTTTTGTTGTTGTTGGTAATCGTACATAGATTTAGACATATGTATACATATATATATATATAGTATATAAATAGTTATTATTCACAAAATTGAATTATCCAAAGGTTATACATTATCATAGAGCGCGCCATCATTCATCGTCGTCTTAGAGAACTAAACCTATAACTTAATGCGGTATATATTACAAAATGATAAAAATAAATAACAGTTTTGGGCTTTCTTCATACTGGTACAAGTGTTTTGTGTCCTTAAATCGATCGGTTCCGTTCCACATGTGCATATGTACGTATGTAAGTACTCCTAAGGACTGGCGATAGTTTTCAACTGATTTATTTTGCTTAACTAATGACGAGTCGGCGAGTTTTGCAATCGGAAATAAATGCACATATATGTGTATGTATATACTTTTTAGGCAGCTGTTAAACATTTACTCGGATAATATATAGATAGACACATACATATATGTATATATCGTATGTGTATATGGTATATATGTATATGTATATAGAGAGCGAACCTCATGCAGTTCGCTAATATCAGTTTTACTTTACACAGTCACGCACATTTATATATATTCACTGAATAATACATACTGGGTATATACTATATATGTATATCTGCACATACATACATCATATGTATGTGATGCATCTCTCTATGTATGTATGTATGTATTTATGTTATGTATGTATTTAGGTTTGCTAGTCATTAGCTATGCATATTGTGTATACGCCATGGAGCATGGAGCATTCTCATCTCATCTCATCTCATACTAGTATGCAAAAGTTTCATTACAATTATCGTTAGTTTGGTAAGCGTAGTGTTTAAAATGAGCTTGTGTGTCTGTGTGTCTGTCTGTCTGCCTGTCTGCCTGTTGGTACATATTTTGTAGTTAACCACTCGAGATTCATGAGTCCGACTCCTTTCGGTTTGCTAGCTAAGTAATTATGAATGCTTTATACACATGCAACCACACCGATTCCATCTACCGATCTGATCTCTGACCCTCTCTGAGCCTTCCTGCATGGAGCAGGCTCCTCCTGCTGTGCATTATTCGTACGTACGATATACAATATGTAACTGACTGTGCACTCAAATGTGGTTACTGAATTATTGCTATATGGTTACGGTTACGGTTACGGTTACATATCTGCAAAATGCATCGAGCCTGTATTTATGTATGTATATCTATCGGTATTTAAATAACTATGAATGCTGTTTATGGTAGTGGAGATATATTTACAAAATGGATACGCAAGATACTACCTACTCGTACTGCGAGAGCAGAGAGCCAGGCCACTTTTCGGAACAATCAATTTACGTCTAAAGCCTTCAAAGGGGATCTGCAAAGTTCAGCCAAGAGCATGAATCTCTGTGCCTCGGCTGCCAAATAGTTCGGTCCAACTGATTAAAACCATATTAAAAAGTTATCCGAAATTCTCCAGAGCCATTCGCAGCGCTAAGCAAATGAAAGCCCGGGCAGCAGTGTGCGGCATGTGTGTGTGTGTGAGGGGAAAACTTCCTTTTGCTGTGGCAAACTTTGGAAACTTTGAAATGGCATTGTGCTAACATAGTTTCACCCCCTCACACACTCACACTCACACTCACAATCACCCTCCCTGCTTGGCTCTGCTTTGCTTCTAAATGCATCTGTATCTTGGTAGCTGTATCTTGGTAGCTGTATCTTGTGGCTGTATCGTGTGGCTGTATCTTGTTGCTGTATCTGTGCGCATTGTGTGCCTGTGTCTACGAGTACTCGTCTGTTTGTTTAGTGCATCTAAAATGACTTTACACTGGATAAACAAAATATTTGTAGGCGCTTCCTGCTGCTTGCTTTTTTTTGGGGCGGGGGGATGGGGGTTTTTCGGTATGTGGATGGGTCTCTAACATTAAAATCTCTGGATAGTTTCTACTCCTCCTCCTGCTACTCCTCCTCCGGCTACTCCTCAGTGCTCATGCTCCCCTCGTTCTAATCTCTTAGCTTAACTCGCACATATTTTAGTAATTAAAATTATGCACAGGAACCAGTCCCTAAAGAAATCACTGTCACTCTCCCAGAATGCCACATTCTGTGTCCTCTTACTCCCCATCTGCATCTGCATCTCCTCCACCTCCTGCTGCTGCTGCTGCTGCTGCTGGTGCTGGTGCTGCTCCTCTCTAGACGAGATACGCCTGGACATGTGGACCTTGCTGCTGGCCAGATCCGACTGCCTGCTGCTGCTGCTGCTGCTGTTGGGGAGAGGCCTTGCCACTGGGGCCCATGGTGGCCACATGACCCACTGAGGTGGGGCCAGACTGCAAGGCATGCTGCTGTGCTGCTGCTGTTGCTGCTGCTTGGGGCGCCAGGTCTGGGCCCTGGGGGTACCCTCCAACGAGACACCGGGCCCAGCGGGCATCATCAGCATGTGCTGCTCGTTGTCCAGCGTCGAGTAGTCCGAGTCGATGCTGGAGTAGATGTGCTCCGAGGGCGGCCGCATGCCGTGATGCTGATAGTACTGGGCGTGCAAGTGGTGGCCGTGCGGGGCGGCGGCCGCCCCAGAGCCAGAGACGCCTCCGTGGTGATCTCCGCGTCGCTGGGGCCTCGGACTGGGGGTGGCAGTGGTGGCCGTGGAATAGTTCTGCTCGGCTGAAGCTGTAGCTGTGGCGGTGGCGGTGGCGGTGGTGGGGGCACTGGGGACGCCTCCCTCAGCCGGGCCGCAGTAGGCGGGCGGCGGTGCCTGGCGATACAGCAGACCTGGGCTGGCTGGCTGCTTGACCCGCTCGTGGTTGTGGTCCAGCGTGTAGTTGTTGCCGCGATAGGTGGGGTAGTCGACGGGCAGGGCGTAGCGCAGCTTCTCCCAGAAGTGGCGGTCCGAGCGCCGGATGCGGTGCACGGCCGAGGTCTTCAGGTAGGGCAGCAGCTCGATGTCGCTCTCCGCCTCGAAGGCCACCTCCGGCTCCTCAATGATCACCAGCTTCTGTGGCCGTCCCCGGAGGGCGTCGTGCACCGAGCGGCGCAGCTCGCAGCGCGACCACTCCGTCTGCAGGAAGTTGCGGGTCAGCAGGATCACCACACGGCGGGAGACACGCGTCGCCTCCAGCAGCTGGTAGTGGGTGGCATCGTGGGCGAGGTCGCGGTGCTGCAGGCAGACACGCAGCGGCGGACGACCCGTCTCCAGCTCGGAGGCCAGATGCTGGCACACGAACTCCGAGTCCTTGGCCGAGTGCAGCAGCACGGCGTCGTAGAGCTTCTCGGACTCCTCGCAGCGTGGCCCGAACACACGGACGCCGTAGTGGGCGAACAGCCAGATGCGCAGCGACTCCCGGAAGATGAACACGATGATGATGACGACCAGCAGAAAGACCAGGGCCAGGGCGGCGGCCAGGAGCGGAATGTACGACTCGGGTATGCCGTGCTGCAGCATCGATCCGCCCGAGTAGTAGTCCGTGCAGGCGGCGCCCGTCGAATTGAAGTCCAGCTCCCGCTTCTGCAGGGCACCCTCGGCGGAGCTGCTGTCGTAGGCGGCAGCGTCGTAGCCAGGCGTGTTGGGCGTCGCCATGCAGTAAATGTCCTGCGCGTCCTGCACAATCAGCGCGTTCTCCGCCACGTAGGAGGTGAGGGCCTGGAGGAACTGGCAGCGACAGGTCCACTGGTTGCGTCCCAGGGCTATGGACCGCAGGCGCCTGCCAAAGTGGGTGGCGTGCAGCTGCCAGACGGGCAGGGTGACCAGCCGGTTGCCATCGATGCGCAGCAGCTCCAGCGAGACCAGCGGCGACAGGGTGGCGTTCTCAATGGTGGCCAGCAGGTTGTTCTGCAGGTAGAGCTCCCGCAGCGAGGACAGCTGCTCGAACTCGTAGCCGTGCAGCGTCTGCAGCCGGTTGTCCGCCAGCTGGAGGATCTGCAACGAGGTCAGGCTGGCGAAGGTGCGGTTCTGGATGGCCGCCACCTGGCTGCCGTTCACGTACAGCGCCTTGAGGTTCTTCCTACCGATGAAGGCGTGATTCTTGAGCACCGGGAAGTTGTTGCCGTCCAGGTAGACGATGCTCGAGTCCATGGGGACGCGACGCGGCAGCTCCATGGTCTGCTGGCCCCCGCAATCGACCACGTTGGTGGACCAGATCTGGTCGTGGTAGCAGGTGCAGTTGTGGGGGCAGGTCATCTCGCAGTCGCACGCGTCAAAGTCGCAGCAGTGGCACAGCGCGAAGCAGTGCGACTCGTAGCGGCAGAGGAAGTCCTGCGGCCGCAGGGCACTCAGCGGACGCACGGCAGCGCCGCGTGCATGCGGCATCACGCACTCGATGTTGGGCATGTCCATCACGCGCGGATGCTGCCGGGTGGTCAGGTTGTTGATCCGCTGCAGCCAGTCCATGGTGCAGTCGCACTGGAAGGGATTGCCGCCCAGATAGAACTCGGGCAGGGCCTTGGGCGCCACCACGGGCGCCACGCGCAGCTGCTGCAGCTGCAGCTTGCTCAGCTGATTCGCGTAGAGGTCGACGCGGGCCAGATTGGCCTTGTCGACGAAGGCGTTGGGCTGCACATTGCCGATCAGGTTGTTGTTGATGAACAGCAGCTCGATGGTGTTCGGTATGGACATGGGGCCGATCTCCGTGATGCGGTTGTGCGAGGCGTCCAGCGTCTTCACCCGGATCTCCTCCTGCAGCTTGTAGTAGTTGCCCAGCGCCTCGATGTAGTTGCCGTGGATGTCCAGCCACTTGAGGTTGGACGGAATGAACGCGTAGTCGAACCACACCAGATGGTTCTCGGACAGATTCAGCCAGAGCAGCGAGACCAGCGTGGCGAACACCCCGTTGATGTCCGACAGGAAGTTCCTGTCCAGCCGGATGGCCTCCAGCTCAAAGTTCTTGTCGAAGGAGCCCCGCTCGATGCTCTGGATGCGGTTCTTGGCCAGATTGAGCACGCTCAGCCGTGGCAGGTCCTGGAACATGCCCACCGTAATGTTGCCGATCTGGTTGTCGATCAGTCGCAGTCCCGTCAGCTGGTGCAGGTTCTTGAAGCTCTGGTTGTCGAATGTCCTGATCTGGTTCTCGCCCAGGTCGAGGGTGCGCAGCATGGCCAGGTCCTGGAGGGCGCGCGGCACCTCGTTCAGCTGATTGGAGCTGAGGTCCAGCTCCTTCAGGTCGGAGCAGTTCTTGAACACGGCCTGCTCCACCACGCTGATCAGGTTGTTGTTCAGGGTGAGCTTCGAGAGCACGTACAGCCCATTGAAGAGCTTGTCGTCCAGCGTGTGGAGGCGGTTCTCGGCCAGGTTCAACGTGTGCAGGTTGTAGAGCGGCAGGAAGGCGTTGTCCTCGATGTGGCCGATGGAGTTGTTGCGCAGATTCAGAATCTGCAGGAAGTACAGCTCCTTGAAGGTGCGATAGTCGATCCGGGTGAGGGCGTTGTGCGCCAGGTTGAGCACTATGAGGCGTATCAGGCCGGCAAAGGTCGTGTTGTCCACGTGATTGGAGGTCAGCTGGTTGCCGGACAGGTCCACCACCAGCAGCTGCTCCAGCCGATGGAACAGCCCCTTGGGCAGCTCGTACAGCTCGTTGTGCTGCAGATGGATCTCGCGCAGCTCCTTGGAGCCGGCGAACAGGCCCTCGGGCAGCGTCTCCAGGTGGTTGTTGCTCAGGTTGACGATACGCAGCGAGGCGAGTCCCGCCAGCGCCTCCCCCGACAGCTCCGATATGTTGTTGTGCTGCAGGTTGAGGTGCTGCAGGCGACGCAGCCGGGAGATGCCCCAGCTCTCGGTGACGGAGCGCAGCTCGTTGTGGCTGGCGTCCAGCAGCTGCAACTCGCTGCCCCCGCTGCAGTTCATGTCCGCGAATCCCAGCTGCTCGGCGGTGCGGATCCGGTTGCGGGTCAGATTCAGCGACTGCAGGTTGCCCACGGGGCAGAGGAAGCCCGCGGGCAGGGCCCTCAGGTTGTTGTCACTCATGTCCAGCTCCGTGAGCTGCTTCAGGCCGTTCAGCGAGTCCGGATAGAGCTCCAGCGTCCTGGCCGGACCCCATTCGGCGTTGTGGCTGCTCAGACGCAGCGTCTTGAGCGTGCCCAGGCCCTCGAAGGCGTTGTTGGGCAGCTGCAGCAGCTTGCATGCCTCCAGGCGCAGCGTCTCCAGCGTCTGCAGGCGGGCGAACACCGCCACCGGCAGCGTGGACTCGAAGAGGTAGACGTCGCTGCACTGGATCGTCAGCTGGCTGCTGCCATCGGCTCCCTGCAGATCCAGTCCCGGCTGGCGCTCGATCAGACGCAGGGCGCAGTGCACGGAGCTGGTGCCGTTGTATGTCCACGAGCACTGGTTGCTCGGCCCGCTGTGGGGGGGCGCGGCTGGCGAGGATTCGGCGGCGGTTGCGGCTGGCACGGCGGCCGACAGCAGCGATGAGTAGTCGCCCGATAGCGAGACGGATGCGGAGCCAGCGCCTCCGCCCAGCATCGCGCTGGCAGAGCTGTCGCCGCTCTCCTTGGGCACCAGGGCTGCCAGGCAGCTGCAGCTCCGATCGGAGGCTCCACCCAGCAGCAGCAGCACGCTCACCAGGAGCAGCAGCGTCGGGAATTCCATTCCGGCTCTCTGCTCTTCTGGTTATTTCTTGGGGGCACAGGGAACCAGAACCTCTCAGATGTTCTAGCGATTAGTTTGCGATTCTCTGGTTCTCACACGCGAATTGACATTTTAGTTGGGGGGGGGTTTTGGGTTTTGGTTTGTGGGTTTTCTCTGGTTTTTCTCTACTGGTTTTTCACTGGTTGTTTTGTTTCACTAATCGCACATTTCTCTGGCACACATGTATGTATATTTTTTGGGTATTTCTATTCGTTTTGGTTTTCGTATTCCTATTAAATTATTCAATCTCACTGGCACTGCTCTTAAATGCTGTTTCTCATTTTTGGGTAATTTTTTCGAATTAAATTGAATTGAATTTTGGGCGTTTGGGCGTTTGGCCACACCAAGCCACACCACGGTGTCCGTACGTTTCGTTGACGACGCGCGGCAGCAACCGCGCAGTTCAAAAGTTCAGAAGCGCGTGTAACGACCTTGCCTCGGCGAGAATTCGGACATGAATGAACGTGTTCATTTCTAGCGTAGACTTTTTTACACTTGAAGCATTGGCCGAAACATTGATAGAAGCAAAAGAGCGACAGAGCGATGGAGAGCCGAGAGCCGAGAGCAAACGAAAAGAGTCCAACGCATCCGAGAGAGGGGGAGAGACTCACTTTCCGGTTTCAAGCGAGTGCAAGTTGGTACGAAAAACGAGTGGATTTCGCCCGATGTTGGGACGCATGTGCTCGTGCTCGTGTTCGTGTTCGGGGTTGCTTCGGCTCTGCATTTCACTCACTCTCTCTCACGCTCTCTCGCGCTGTTTGTAGTTATATTTGTAGCCGCCGCGGTGCCAACTGGCGCCAGTGTGCCGCCAGGAGAGAGCGATTGAGTGCAAAGAGTTTGAGAAATGTGAGTGGAAATTCTGTTTGATTTTTCATGAAAAATGTAAACATTTACCAAACGCAAATGGAAATTCCGAATTTTTAATCACAAAATAAACCAGATTTATATCAGTAAATAATTGTTGGATAAACAAATAATAAAATATTAAAAGAGTTTCAATTAGTAATGGAACTTCAGTGGATGAAAGTGCATTTTCAATGTTCATTTTTGTTTAAACAAAATCAGGAAAATCGCCAGATATCATTACTTGATGAAATGTATAAATGTGGGAGAGAATATTTATTTTATTACTCTATTAAATGTAAATTAAATTAAATTAATTTCAACTCCCAAGTTATTTTAAAATACACTAAAAACCTATCGACATGGCCCATAGACGAGCAAACACCCAGTTTTGTACTCCCTCTCTTCTTTTTCTCTTTTCTCTGGCACTCTCTGTGTCTCTCTCTCTCTCACCATCCATTTCCACCCATCCATCCATCCATTTGGGTCTGTTATTGTTACTATTAACTCACACACGCGCCGCCATCAGCCATCAGCAGCAGCAGCATCAGCAAACGCCGCTTGCATATCCGTCAGATACTTTCCCATCTCGCTGCATCTTCTAATTGCCGCAGCTGCAGCTGGCACTGGCACTGGAACTGGAGATACTCGTATAGAGCCGCCTGCCATGCGATTTTGTCAACGCCAAAAGATGTTTAACACACTGCCACAGGCTTCTACTCCTAATCCCACTCCGACTCACCCTCGGCAGATACGCAGAACGCACTCGAAGATACATTTTGAATGCAGTTGAAAGTGCACGAGTGCTGGCGCTATTTTTAGTGTGCGATTGTTTAGACAAGCCCAGAGGCAGGCCGTGACTGCAGTTTGCTGTTTAGACGATACGGATACTTGGGATAGCCCCGCTGCGTCTCGTTGTGTGGGGCAGGGGCAGGGGCAGGGCCAAGGCCGCCTGCAGAACTCGTCGTGTGTCGAGTGTCGAATGAATCACTTGCCACCTTCTGAGTTTTCTACGCCAAATGTAATATTTATAAATGTTTCCCTGTGTCCGGCCTGCGCTCCTCCGCTCCTACTGCCATAAAACATTCCACTGTGTGTGCCCCACAAACAAAACTTTTGTTTGTCCATGGAACTTTCTTTAATGCATTTATTATTCATAAGAACTTTTTCATTAGTAGGAGGAGCAGCAGCAGGAGCACACACATGGCCGAAAGACGTTTTTCGGCCCCCCAAGTCTCCAAGTCTGTGTCCTGCTCCTGCTCCTGCTGCTTGCTGGCAACAAATCTTCAAAGGCACACTTAATAGTGTCCAAGGCAGCAGGAGCTCTCATCAGTCCCAGCACCAGCCCCATGTCCAACTCCCATCCATTGTCAGGGAGCTGGGAGAGAGTACACTGGCCCCCGAGCTCTGAGCTCGGAGCTCGTTTCACCGCCGGCACAGAGCCAGCACAGAGCCAGCACAGAGCCAGCACATTGGCATTGTTTCATTTCGGCTGCTGTCGGAGGTGTCGGAAACTTGTTCAACTTGTTTTCACTCTCAGAGTGTGTGTGTGTGTGTGTATCTGTGTGGTAGTGCTAGGAAATAAAAATAGCAGCAGGCAACGCAGATATTCCACCACAGATGAATACACTCGCACGAGGATGTGTGAACGAGCCAGAGTAACCGTAATCGTAATCGTGTGAGTGTTAAGTCACTTCTCTGACTGCTGGAGGACACTTTTGTTTTCAGAATACACACACATGCGGGCAACTATTTTGTTGTGTTTATCAGATAACTTATTTCAACTTTACTTAACTCTCAATGGAATCTTTGTGCACTTTTCCAATATTTGAAATTAAATTTCTACAGTTTAAACAAGAATAAAGAGTAAAGAACATAAATTGCACTCATAGATCTTCAGAAATATCTTTCAATACCTAATTACGAGTATGCCCTCAGCCTCACACAAAACTTCAATTCAGATAAGAAGAAGTCCCAGAATGAGTTGAATGAGCTCAGTCTTATCTGCCCCAATGCCAGGCCGGGGCAGCCCACCAAGAGCGAACTGTACTGTGCGCGTATCTCTCTGGTGGATTAGTGTCTCCATGTCGGGGCAATGTATATTGGTGCATATTGGTGCTTGGTGCTTGGTCGCAGGCCAGAGGTTATCCCTCAGATATCTCTCAATTTCTGGCATCGCTTGGCCCGGAATTGTTCTCTGGGATTGTGCTATATTGTGTTTCAATTTACGACTAAAGTGCACATTTATGGCCGTGCAGGCAGTGCAGGCAGTCCATTCAAATGTGCATTAAATTGTGCGATAAATTGTCGGATGATTGTTATGAGCGGAACCGATGATGTATGCATAAATAATTAGAGAGCAGCCAGAAAATTAGTTGGCAAAGTTTAATTACCAACGTGCCCCCTCTGCCCCGCTGCCCCTCTGCAGCTGCCATTGTCATTGCACAAATTTTTCGATTACAGCCCGTACTTGGAGCTCGGACGAGACAGGGGACGGGACAGGAGACGGGACATGGGATTCGCAAAAGGCAGCCGGAGCCGATTCCCACCCGTGCCAATAGACCATTGTTCAATAGACCATTGCCGGCACCGCTTTTCGTTATCCGTCGGGCCCCATTCACTCAAAGGGGGGGCAATACGTCTGGCATGAGGGATGCCGGAGAGCCCGGAATATGGATGGACCCTCGGAGTGGGAACCAAGGCAAACAAATTGTGCAAATGGCAAATGCTGCAAAAGGCCGGCCACAGAGTCGGCGGCATAAAATATTCCGGTTGGACACAGGACCGACCTCTGACCAAAAATTGAACTAAAAACAAATTTTTAGTGCCAGAGTCAGGAGCAGGAGCAGCAGCAGCAGCAGCTGAAATTGACAGACGGGGCCGCCAGGAATGTATCGGGTGGGGTGTCGGTATTGGGATGGATGCCGATTCCGATTCCGAATCCGAGCAGTTGCCGGACGGACAGTGGAGCCGCTCTGGCCTTTTATTTCACAGGCAACGCGCGATATATGAACCATTTCCGCACCAAAATTGATGGAGTTCGAACAAAGAACAGCTCTTTTGACTACTTTTTGGTCATTCGGGGTCGCGTCTCTGAGCGAAACCTTCTAAACAAACTCGTCCTGATTGATGAAATTGATCAAACTGCATTCAAACTGCATTCAAACTCTGCATATTCAGACCGGACAAAACAAACGTTGGGCAACAAAGTAATCGGATCAATGGTGGACCTATACAGGTCGTTTATTCGGAATTGGAGTGTCCCATGGGTCGCCAGTCATTCGAATTTGCTATTAGAATTTATATCCATAAATAATAAGGATATTTTCTGGCTGAAACATGTTTATTGGGATAAGTGCAGAATCTAGTTTTAGGCTAAAATTAGTCCTAGTCCAAGTGCAAGCTTAGAGGGAGCTCAAGCGAGTTGCATTGGCTTAAGTTTGGAGAAACAACATCAGGATGTGCTCCATCCCCAGTGGCTTGGCTCCCACTGCCACTGCCAGTGCCAGTGCACTTGTTTTTTGTTCTGGTTGCGCTGCTGCACCCATGATACAAGCTGCACAGCTGAGCAGGCAGGCAGGCAGGCAGGCAGCATAATCGCATGCAATTATGCCGCACACAATCACAACAGCCGCCTCGGCCAGAGGATGAGCAGCAGAAGAGCAGAAAGAAGTTGGCCCAAACCCGCCGATCAACTCGGCTGGAAGTGACTGAGGATGTGCATGTGGAGGGGACTGGGACTGGGACTGGGACCTGGGCTGGTGCTGCCAACTAGCTGGCCAGAACAGGTGACTCGGCTGTGGCTGGCGAGGGAGAGCCATGCGGCGGGCGGGGCAAGACTCTGTCCATCCAGGCATACACTCTCGTTCTCCAGTTCTCCAATCGAGGGGCAAACAATGCAGGCCAGTTGCAGTTTTTGCTGCCTCCGTTTTGTTTGTTGCACAATCTTCTCTAACTGTGTTTAGCCACTTGCCTGCCTGCCCTGCCACAGCCACAGCCACTGCCACTGCCACGGACGCTCTTTGGCCAGGCTCTGGCTCTGGCTCTGGTTGCGGCAATGGAAGTAACTCCGTCCTCAGCCATTTTCCTGTTGATTTTTGCCTCGTCCTTGCGTGATTTTTGAGGCGCACACGCTGGCCGAGCAATATTTTGCTGCTTGTGTCCTGGCGTCTCCTGCCCCCTCGAATGAGCGAAATTGGATGCAAGGAAGCGCGCCTCGTGTGCAGTTTTGATCTATTGATTGTTGCGCCCCATGCCTTGTGCTTGGCATTGCCTCTGCCTCTGCCAGGGCCAGTACTAGGACCAGCAGCCAGTAGCCGTAGCAGCCGTAAACAAATATTGCATTTTGCATTTTCCAATTAAACTCAAACAAGCGGCCGGCAATCGAAGGCAGCCCCTAAGTCTCCGGAGAGGCATTGCTCCCATTCCCGGGTGCATCGAGACAGTGTTTCGAAACACCTCTGGAGGAGAAGCATTCTACAATATCTGAGTGTTGGCCAAGCAGAGTAAAGCTGAGCCGGGGATCAGGGGATCAATGCAGATAGCTGGGCCCAAACGCTGTGGGAAAGGCAGTGGCTCAGATCCGAAAACAAATCGAATGCAGCTGCCGGACATTAACGATCGTCATACAGTTAGGCTAGCGAACGACCTGCATTAAATTGTGGTAGTTCGTTTATCGCACTCTGAATGAGTAAGAGCCCCGGACTAAACTCATTCATGGCGTGCGAGGCAGCCGGACGGCAGCCTTCCCGTGAAAGCCCCAAGCACCGTCACTAAGTACGCGTGGAAGCAGTAATTCCGAGAAGGCCTTAGATAGACCACTGAGCACTGAAACTAATAGCAATTACAGCGGGCTAATAAAACCAGCAACTAGATGGAACTGCGAGCTGAGCAGCAACTGAAGCGGTAGCACGGCGCACCTGAATCGCATTTATGGCACTTTAAGAACCCTCCCAAATAATGCCTCCACTGCACTCAAGCAGGGTGGGGGATGGGGAGAGAGGTACAGCTGAAGTGTGTGCCTTCAATTTAGACACGTGCAGGTCTCGAGCTCTGAAGATGGAACTGAGGAACTTCGAATTTTCATTTAGTGGCTGGCTGGCCAGGCAGTCAGGCATTCCCAGGAACTGTTACAAGGCGTCACTAAACTGGTTTACGGTAAACACTCTGCTCTGAGTTCACCACCCCCCACCACTCCCCGCTCCCTGCTGTTGATTCCAGCGTACAATAAATTACTCTACTCAGAATTGTTCACAGAAATTGTTCACAGATAATTGCCAGAGAAATGGAATGCCGTGCACGTAGCTGGCTCGTTAATTCGAAGAACTCAAAAATCATATTGTTTATGCAGTAGAACTCCACTCCCCACTACACAACAGCCCAAAACCGAGACAATTAAAACATGGACATATATATGTATATACATATATATATTTTTTGTGTGTTTTTTTTTCTGTCAGTTCTTTGTGGGACGCCACACGTAACCTTGGCTGCATTTTAATCATCATTGGCTGAGTGTCTTCGTTTCTACGTCTGTCCAGCTCTGCTCAGGTGAGTTCTTTGACGAATTTCAAATAGGCAGCAGCTGCACGTGCTGCTCGGCGAGCCACATCAATCAAAAATAATTTATATGAGAGCAAAGCCAGGGCCAAAGCCAAAGCCAAAGCTTGGCCATCTAAGACATGGTCAAAGCGTCAGGGAACACACGTACTGACTGCAGGTAACACATCCAACTGCACTCTGTGGCTGCACTTTTGTTGGGTTTACTCGGACACTTATTCGTATTCAAAGCTGGTATTGGTATGCATCACAGTTTATAATTTACGAGCTCGATTTGCCCTGGAAAAGTGTCCGCAACTAATTGATTTATGGCTGGAGTGTGGCGGGGCGCGGTGGGGCGGTGGCTATCAGCCATGGCTTCTGGTGAATCTTCAAATGTAATTCGAATACAATTTTTGGAACTGAAAAACGAAATCAAAATCGTTGACCCCTCTCCTACCCTCCCTTGGGGGAAATCTTCTGTGCGTGTGTTGGGGATGTCACGACCACAAAAAGATAGGGGATTTTCAGCGCCTTAGCACATGTCATCCTTATCGCCATCGTCATCCATATGGGATGAATGTCACGAAAGGGTTCAACTCTCCATTGAGCCGACAATCTCCTAAGTCCTTTATCTTGCGGCGGAATGATGCCAGCTGAATGCCTGGATGCCATTGTTCATTGTTCCAGTTCAGTTTTGTGCCCAGTATTTACCAAATATTTATGCCAAATGTCGGCCATATAGGCCAGTAATTAGATAGTCAAATAATTGAATGGATTGTCCGGGGATTGACCAGGAAAATCAATAGCACCCAACAGCAAGGCACTGCCCAAGGGTGGTTGGGTGCCCCGTGAGCAGACAAAAGATGTTCGGATCTCGGCGCGTCCATTAAATTTGTCACCCGCGGCTAAGCTAAATGTCAAATAGTACTCCGTATATGGAGACACACTCATACAGGCACACGCACTCACTCACACTCACTCTGCTCTCTGCTCTGCTCTCTGGTCTGTGGGAGAACAATAACAGCATCAATTTGACACGTACAGGCGCTAATGATGGGAATGACCAGCCAACTGAACGATCGAATCCGCCGGGGGAGGCGCCCTGCCACTGCTGCTGCCCCTGCCGGCTGCCCCTGTCTGGCGGAGACCGCTCAACATGCCCACAATTGAACCACCCAGGCTTAGTCCCTTCAGGAACTTTGACATCCTGTCGTTTCGAGCACCCCCCCTCCAGCCACTTTCCACAGTAACAGCAACAGCAACAGCCACCACCGCTCTGCTCTGGCTCTGGCTCTGCTCTGTTCAGTTCTGTTCTCTTCTGTCAGTTCAGTCGCCGCTGGTGTGAGGTGACATTCTGAGAGTCGACGACTGCCAATTTAATTCCCATTGACAAAATGCACAATTGCCGGACACCATGCCGTTACCCACTCCCATTCCCATTCCCATTCCGAATCCCATTTCCCTTTGTTGGGAATGTAACCGTTCTTGTAATTGTGATTTCTGGCTGTGACAGCCACAGAGTCCGTTCCCCACCCCCTGCACACTTGCTATTAATTATTTTAGAAAATCGCTTGTAATAACAATAAATTTATGCAACCCACTGGGGCAGACACTTTTCAGCGCTTCCTTGGGGTTTGTTCGGGCCAAAAGTTACACTGCGACCGCCGGCAACTGTTCGATTTTCACGACATTCAAATATTTGCTCGGCCATTGCCATGGCCAAGGCCAATGGTGGGCGGGGAGTCGTTACTTGTCGAACCAAATGCAATCAATGCAAATGTTTGCATTGGGCTCTTGGCTGCCTGACACTGCGGGGATTTCCCACTCAACAAGCCCCAGGTAATCCCCCCTCCTAGCCCCTCCGCATCTCTCTGGCATTCCAACCACTTTCAATTTTGACGCAATATCGATTTAATAAATTTGCGTGGCAGCCCCAGCGACAATTTGATTGACAAGTAGAGCTCGTCCCCCTGTCCGCCCCTGTGCACCCCTGTCCGCCCCTATCCACCGCTAGTCAGTCAGTCAATTTAGCTGTTGGTTAGCCAGGTTTTTTTTTTTGTCCATGTCAGTTGTTTATTTAACGTTTGTTCAGGAGCCTGCTGATGGTCGACTGCTGATACACATGACTGCGATTGAAATGGCATGGGAAATTGCTTTTGGTTTGTTTTGGTTTTTAAGCCAGTTTTGATTGTTGAGCGATTACTAGAAAATTGCCAGAAAAATGGGATATGCCATGGAGAGCAATTGAGAGCACTTTTGATCTGGTTTATCACGCATTGAAGTTCGATTTATGCTGGCGGGAATATCAAGTCCCATCGCTGCGATTCCCATGGCTACCAACAGAAGACCGTTACATTCGATGGGGTCCCTGGCAAGACCTCGACAACTTCGTTTCACACAACCTTATACTTAAATTATATTCATAAATCAAATGCCACCGCGATCAAAGAGCATGGACAGCAAATTGTTAACATCCGGGTAATTTGAATAAAAGTTCTGTGTCTCTGTAGGTAGGTACATATGTATATCTGTTTTTCCATTCAATACAGTGGAAGGTGAGAGATGGATAGAGATAGAAATAGACGCGGCAGCAATTAAAATTAGAATTCACCAACGAAATATATATTTAGGCGCGCTTAATTATGAGCCCGGTGGCATAATGAAGGTATTGTAAAGGCGTTGACATGCAACCGATAATTAAATTCCGAACAAAGGAGCGGGAGGCAGATCGGGAGGCCCCGAGACTGTATAGTTCCCACATAATAAGGATTTAGCAATAAAAACACTTGGATATGTAAATTGCGTCGGGGTCGGGTCGGCTCACAGTACGGAGAGTGCACTCCCGGGACCGGGGTTAGGTGGTGCGCCTGGGACCTGGGACCCTGGGCACTGGACCCCGATCTGATCGTCATTGTCGTGTCTGTGCATCTTGAGCGGGGACTGCGAGTGTGCCGTTAGATGCCCGAGCGGGAAACGTGCACCCGCACATAATGTGGAAAAACAGAAACTAAAGTGTCAACTTTTTGGGCTGTAAACGTTGTGGCACCCCAACCCTAGCCCCTGCCACCGCCAATAACTGCTCCGACATCCCCTTGGGCTTGGGCTCGGGGCATTTGCTTTCTAATTTGGGCACACGCTCCGCTCAGACCTCAGCGAGAGGAAACAACAACAAGGTACACAGGAGGGTCGAGGAACCGTCGAGGGGGAAATGGCATTTCCGTTTTTCACACAAGCATTCGAAAGCAATTTTTCAAAATTGAAATTCATTTCATATACTCATATAGTCGCACCATTCGAGACGAGACGAGACCAGCAACCGCGACAGTTCCATTATTCCTCCATCCATTCCTCCTCCTCCTCCCATCCACACATTCGGTATCTGTGACAGCGGATCGGCGAATAAGAGATCGTTTGGCTCCGATAATGCGGCGTACTGGCACAGGGGACCGGGAATCGGGTATCGGGTACCGAGAGCAAGTGTTGGGCAGAGTCGAACCCTTGGGGTGGGTGACAATTGTGTGGCCTGAGCGGGCGGGCGGGGGAGGTCTGCTGAATCGGAGAATGAACTTATCTTATCTTTAGAATTAGTTCTAGTTCTATGGGAGTCTGCCCAAAAATCCAATGCGTATTCGATGCGTATTTCTATCAAAGTTCTCGGATCAAATTAAGAGCAGAGGCAGAGGCAACCCTCCCAAGTCGAACGATATTTTATGCCCAGATTGATGGAAACATAAACAACAACTGCGTTGCAGTAACCATATATTTTAGCCAGAGTCTGCCTGAGTCATCCAGCAGTCGTTTGTGAGTCACCGCCCATTGGCGAATACCCTTCAACCCTTTGGCTCGGCCCACGGCTAACTATCAAAGCCTCAGCAGTGCTCAGTGCGGCAGCATCGGTGGAAAGCTGCACCACAATATCCCATTCAAAAGCAGCCAGCTCCATCATCCAACCGTCTGCCAGTCCAGCAGTCCAACAGCCACCCCACTCTCAGGGCCACTCGGTCCCTTGGCAACCTCAAACAATGAACTCATAACTCAAGTGACACTTTTTAACTTGACTGCATTTCATCATGTGGCACATGAGCGCTTCTCCGTCTCCGTCTTCGTGTTCGTCTTGAGTCTTGGGTCTTGGACTGCTTCTTGGATATCTTTTTGTTTTGTCCAACAATATTCAAATTGAGTTTTCCAGTGCACTGCCACTGGCTCTGCCTGTGCCTCTGCCGCCAGCACCAACTCCAACTCCAACTCCAGCTCCATTTCCGTCTGCGACTGTAGTCATCCATCGTTGGAAAGTTTTTTGTTGCCTGTTGCCTGGTATTTGTTAGTTGATAAAAGGCCAGGCCATTATATGCATGGCCGGGCTGCACAATTTGAAGTGGGTAAAAATTTGTATGCATGTGGCTGCCATGACAACGCCCCGCCCAGGTCCAAACGACGACCAAACCCCCCATCACCATCTTCAGACTCATCTCCATCTCCAGCTCCGACTTCGACCTTTCAATTCAAACAAGCAGCAAAGATTCTTTTTCAAATTGTCATTGCCTTGACTTGGCTTGGCTTGGCCTGTCTCGGATTGCTTTGGTTCGCTTTGGTTCGGTTTGGTTTGGTCCTTCAACGAATTCTTGGCTTTCTTTTTACAGGCAGCGTACAAATTTGTGTTGTCTCATGTCGCTGGGGCTTGTCAACCTGCCCTCCGTGGCTCCTCACCCTCACACCCAATCCTCCAGATCCGAGAATCGAGACTAGCCCCATTCCCATCCCCATGCCCATGCCCATCCTTCGTCGTCAGGCATACGGGGAGTGGCTCAACCCCCCCATTGCAAGTGCAATGAACCGCGTTTGCCTTCATCCATTGCGCAGGCTGGCGGCGTTGATTTATGTAACATCTTCTATGGTTACATTGGCCCCCCCCCCCTCGATTCCCGTTCCCCCTTGCCCATCTGGAGTGTCCCCTTCAGCCATCTCATCCGTCGCTTGTTGCCATTAAGCGCAGCTCATATGTTACCCATGCACCGGACGGGGCCATGCCGTGCCGGGAGAGAAAGAGAATCTCACACGTGAAATGATTTATTAGCGGTAATTGGTGTCACAGTGTTCCAAAGAAAAGGAAAGGAAAGGATTGCCCCCCCGCATTTCTCTGTTCTGTGTTTGGTGTTCGGTGTTCTCTGTGCCCTGTCCCCTGTACCCTATCCCCTATCCGTTGCCATGTTCTTGTACTGCCTCTGCCTGCCTGCTTCGTACTGCCTTTTAATTATCTTGATTTTAAACTTATTAAAATTGACAAATGATTTTCGTAGACAACGCTGTGGCAGGCATCTCTTAGGAAACAGGTTGTCAATGGCTGCTTCCTAGAACCCAGCCCAGCCCAGCCAAGAGAGTTGATAAATCGTGGAATGCGGCAAGAGAATTGACCCTGTAACGTTCCATTGTACCCATCACTGCTGGGATGCTGGGATGCTGGGAGGTTGCTTTGAGCAGGGTTGGCCCAGGTTGGGACTGTATCGATTGGGAGCGCTGATAAGATATCCATGTGTGATCTTTTCTCCTCCTGGAATATTATCAAATCACAGTGCCCCATTTCAATCTCTGAACTCATCTTTTATTGCTGCTTTACTGCAACTTAAACAACTTTAATCATTACACAACAGAGATGGGCTTGAGCCTTGCTTCGATTAGATCGGATTTCGGCTGCTGGCAAAGGCTTAGTGATGAGGCCCTGGCATGGCCTTGTGCTCCTTGAGGCACATGGTGATCTTGAAGGCTGTGTCGCAGTCGTTGGTGCCCTTTATGTCCTTGCAGGCATTCACGCCCGAGGTGATCTCCTCCATCTTGTCCTTGATCTGGGGCACATTCTTCAGGGTGTCCAGCAGGGCCTGGGCATTGAACTGTCCGTTGACGAGGTGGCCCTGCTTCTCCATCAGGCACTTGGTGTAGCACTTGAGGTTCTCATTGGCAGTGCCCTGCATGCCGCTGGCCATGAAATCCTTGAGGTCCGCCTCGGTCACCTGAGACGCCTGCATGCACTGCTGCATATTCTGGCGGAAGTCCGCATCGCACTACATCGATCGAGAGGCAATAAATGAGAGAGCTTACTATATACGGGAAGGACACGCCACACGGTAGCCTCATACCTGAACGACAGCCAAAACCATTGCCAGAGCAGCACAGAAAAGAGTCGACTTCATGTTTGGGTTTGTTTTTAGATTTAGCGGAGAACCGACGAAACTGTTGGAGCTCTGTTGGCCAGCTGGGGGCTTTTATACCGGGCCCCCCAGTGCGCTCCCAGTGCTCACTGCCCACTGCACAATTAAAGCAATTAAACTTTTTGCGATATGGCGGCCGGAATTTGATTACGCACAATATACACAATTATTGCACAATAGAATCTCCCATTTTTGATTGTAATTATACTCGATTATCAGTCCGCATTTGCCGCCCTCTGGGATTGGTTATGGCATGGCAGGTGCAATCCACAAAGTTAGTCACAATTAGTCAACGGCAAAAACAAATCAATTACACATTTATTGTATTCAAATTCATTCAGTTTGACAATTTTCGGCCTTTGTTTTGTGGCACAATTGATCCGCTGACAATTCGAGCCAACCAATTTACACATTCGAAGGCTTTGGCTGTGGCATAATCAGGGAAATATTTTGTTCAGCGTTGGTCTCGTTGGTGAATCGTTTGCCAAATTAGCAATGCTCTTGCCACTAATTTGGGTCACAGCGTGGCACACAGATTCCGTCAGCTGGGGAGTACAATCGGAAGAGCACTTAATATTAGTGGAAAATATGAATAAAAACAGACAGCTACAGGTACAGGTACAGGTACGCGTATGTGTGTGTTTGCTCAAATGCGACACTGTAAACTGGAAAATAAATGGGAAATTAGTTCCACCACGCAAAGGCAAACGATGCAAAATCGCGCAGGTGGGTTCAGTTCACTTTTGGCGCTGTCACTGCTTCCGATTTGCGTGCAGATCTTTGTGGGATATGGAGCCACTCACATGCATTCACGGTATGAATTCATCATATTGTATTATTCACATGAGCAATTCAGAGTTTAGAATTCTAAACCAGAGCTGAGACCTTTGTGATCGAAGGAAACATTTTATTTTTAGTTAAACTTATTTAAATGCTAACGTGATTTATTCTTTATATTCAATTGCAGACATTTGCAGTCCACACAACAGATTGCACAAGTCCGCTGTGGACTATCCATAACAATTAAACATACGGCAGCCCCGCATGGGCCATGATACACAACCGACACACACACACCCACCTGGGGCTGTGTCTGTGTATCTGTATATCTGTGGTGGGTGGAGAACAAATATAAAATACTCGGAGCTTGCATAATTCCTGGGTAAATTCAAATCAATAGACAAACAATAAGCTCAGGTTCGCAGGCCAACTGCCATTTACAGGTCTGAGGAAGCCATGTTGACAGGAGAAATAATTTATGCCTTTGTTATAAAATGCGCACCTGCCTCTGTCTCTGCCTCAGCCTCAGCACCAGCCACGCCCACACAGCCTATGTCTCTTCCTGGCTGTAAGTTGGGTTTTTTTTTTGCCAGGCCAAAGGAGCAAAGGAGGCGACTCGATGCGAGAAAGAGTCCCAATCAGAGTGGGGGGACCAGGTCGAGGCGAAGTGGTTGACAAAAGGCCGAAACCGAAACCCGCTTGGATGGCTGCTACCACTTGTCATTAGTCAGGGAGGAGGATAAGCAAAGGACATGGCCATAAAAAGGGCAATGCGAGGCGCCAGAGAGGGCAGAGAGAGAGAGAGAGAGCAGAGAGAGAGAGACTAGAGGGAAACCTACAGACGGCACAAGGTGTGTCCTGTGAATGAATTGCTGAGTAACCAATAATGAAGTAAAACTGTTCGAGTCCTGGATGTGTCATTGTGCAGGCGGTGGCGGAGGGAAACAGAGAGAGAGAGAGGACGACAGGACGACTGCCGGACACAATTCACTGTCAGTTGCATTGTTGTGACCTGATTTACATGCCCCAGCCAGCCAGCGCTGAGCTCCACCATCTATAGCAACAGCTACAGCTCCAGCTCCAGCTCCAGTACCGTCTCCAGTTGGATTTATATTAGAAATGGCAGAAGTCCCCTCTGTGGACTTTTATAGATTACAATGGTCACCGCACAAAAGCGATAGATGCAGGACCTGGCACACACACACACACACTTCCTCTTCCACCCACTCCCACTCTCACTGGCGACGGCGCCAGACGACGACGACGACTACGATGACAGGGCCAACGAAACAAAGGCCAACGTTAATGAGCCAAAAGAATGGCGCGAGCCGTAACAAACGTGGCCAACTAAAGAGCGGGGCAAATTGTAAGAAAGCAGAACTGTGTCACAATGTTTTGACACACACACACACAGGGAAGGAGCAGCCGGCTGCAGAGCAGCAAAAAGGGAATAGCAGAGAAATGGAAATAGAAAAGCAGCGGACAAAGGAACAGCAGCAGCAGCAGGACAACTGCCAGACTCTGCAGCTAGTTAAGCAGCCAAAGACAAAGTTGATAAAATTAGATTTGTATGGTAAATAGTTTGTGGGATGGCAGGCGGCTGGACGGCTGGCAGGCTGGCAGGCAGGCTGGTTGGCTCTTCCTGCTGCCCAGGGTCGTCTGCGAGGGGCAAAGTTTAATAAATGTATAAAATTAATTAGCCAGTTGAATGTTCATTAACAGCTGGCAGCAGGAACAACTGACAACTCTGTTTGGGAGCCTCCCGCTGTCTCTGCTGTCTCTGCTGGATCTGCCGTCTCTGCCGCTCTTAAGCTTTAAGGCCACAACAGCTTTAAGCCCTGTCGGCAACGGTGTCGTACCTTTGATGGTGATGCGGATGCGGATTGGGGATGTGGATGGCTCTGGGCCCTGTTAGAGCCAGCCAGAGCAGCTGTCAAGCTGCCTCAATTAATTCTCAGCAGTCAGTCAATGAAATTTGTTGTTTTCGTCTACTCTCCCTCTTTTCTGAGCTGGCATTTTCACACCTCCCGCCTCGCACCGACTCCGACTCAGACTCAGACTCGACCGCCCACCCGCTGTGCTCTGGCCAGGAAAAGGGGGAAAAAGCAAAAGAATGAAAAGTGAAAACAGCCGAAAAATGAATTTTAACCTTTCCCAATTGCAAGCCACATGAGCTCTTTGTTGGCTGCAAGCGTTTTACGCTTTTGCGGCAATTGACCACAAAAGAGCGGCCCAGAGGGAATGCAGATGGGACCGAGGATACAAAATCGAAATTATATTTCGGACATTGTGGTAAAATAATTGGATTTCGAGGAATAATAATGCTGGGTATAGGTTTGAGGAGTTGAGTTACGCGCACAGGAAACATAGAGAGAGAATGGAGTGGAGTGGAGTGGAATCCGAATCAATTCTGAATGTTAATGTGTTGATGGTCGAAAAGGGAAGTGGATGTGGAACCGCGCTGTTAGGATGTGGTTTTGTGGACAGCATACATACATACATACATAGATAGATATCTATGGGAATTTCAAGATTGAATCAATGCAACAATGAATTAAATATATAATATTCTGGTATTTAATGCGAACAACTGCGTGGGACTCAGGGACTCAGTCATTGACTCATTTCTCTGTCAATGCTGACTGAACTTTAAAGCCAGAGGCGGCAACTTCCTAAAACTTGAAAAGTATTTACCCAGAGATTTACCCAAGACCAAGGAATTATTTGTGTCTGGCTGCTGCCTGCAAACAGAATCTGTGTAATTTACACTCGTCTATATTTTGGACAGCTATAATTGGAATCGGGATTCACGGCCCTTCAATTGCGTCGCCAGTCAATGCCACACTCCCGGCCATGCCATACACATGCGATGAAGAGGAAAAATTCAAAATGCGAACGCACTGAGTTATTGAAATTAAGCATCAAGTGTCAGGGCCAGGCACTGGCACAGGCACTGGCACTGGCAGGGCGGAGGCCAATTCGCTGTCTTCGGGGCGAGTCAGGGATTGGGGGAGGGGGGGCACACACAAAAGCGCACAAGTCCTTCCACATGCAGCCAAATCAGCAGGAGTGGAACTTTGGGAACGAAAGAAAAAAAAACATTAAAATGGATGCCTGACAAGTGGCAAAAGAGCAAGGAATTTGAATTTGCGTGGAAGTGTTTTTTTTTTTTGGGCAAAAATAAAGTCGGAGCAGACGCAGCCGAAGACAATTGCCCGAGCAAATGAAATCAGGCACAAGGATGGGAGCGGTGAGGGGAATTTGACGGAGAGTGGGGGACTCTAAATACGAGCGCGTCCCCACACACACAAGTACAATTTACATGCGTACGTGTGGCAGGGACAGCGGCGGGGGCAGGGGCAGGGGCAGGGACTCTGTGACATGTCCTTAGGATATTTGTATGCAAACAGGGCACAATACTGAGCTCTGAAATCGATATGCGGGCGCGCGCCTCACAAGGAAGTTGCAGCTGAGCGGTGCGGAGCGGAGCGGAGCGGGCGGGCGGCTTCCAACTCCAACTTCATCTCCTTATCCATCTGCCTCTCTCGAGCCACATCTCTTCGACTGGCAGTTGACAGCCATGTGCAGCGGCGCAATGAAATGAAAAATGGTGAGAAGGAGACCCAGACGTTGCCTGCAGCTAGCTACAGACTGCCATGCGGAGTTTAAGGACCCGCGGCGACAGCAATGGCCCGCTGACAGCCCCCCTTCCACGAGTACGTATCCATGTGTGGGTGGGGCGGGGGTACTGATATGTGATATTAGTTTGATCTATTGTGATTTTTTTCAGGGCTGCAAAAGGTTCGTTCGAAAGGGAGCGCATTCCCTTAAACCTCGCTTTCGAATCGTTGGATAATAATAATACTTGCACCAGAGTACCATCGGAACATGCCCAGTTATTCATATCCCTTATGGAATACCAAGGAAGTACCAGAAGTATTATTATTATGTTCGTAGAATAATATTCCTGCACGATATACACAAACTGTCACTGCGATTGCATAGATAAATCATTTCTATATCCGCCGATAGGTGAGTGGACTAGGCAAAAGGAGAGTATCATAACAGTTGTTTTCAGCTGAACCACCTAATAATGGATTTTCACAGTGAATTTGCGACGCGGCCTTCCATCAATTCCAATAAGAAACATGATTTTGCAATTTTCCACTGCAACACTTGGGAATTCTGGGGGGGGGGCAGGAGAGCCGGCAGCAGCACTCGCTGAAAGTTCTCGAGAAGTGGCTGGTGGCTGAGCCCATCCCTGGTGCCGGTGCCGCTGGTACAGTCTGCTTTGGGCTGATTATATCTGGCACTGTTGCTTGATTTGTTTTGCACACATTACCGATTGATTGTCTACGCCACGTAGTGCTCTGCAGCAGCACTCTCTCCGCCTCCGCCACCGCCGCCGTCTCCACCTCCCGCATACGGGTATGACTTGCAACGGCAGGCAGATTCAGTCGCAGTACCCATCACCATTCGCCATCTCGATTCTCGATTCTCGCTTCCCCCTTGTTATGCTGGTGCGTCATTCGCTTCTTTTCGATTGTGCAACTTTGATAAGCAATTTTGAGCGTCGTCTTTGTCCGTCCTCCCCAGGAATTGTTTCTGTGCCAGGGACAGAGACAGAGGCAGAGGCACAGTCACAGCCAAGGCCTGTGCGTGCGAGTGTGAGTGTGCATATGCCACCAACACGCAGATGCAGATGAGATACTGATGCCAATGCCGATGCCCGATGCCCATGCCAGGACATCCCCTCCGATAGCCATCAAATTAAGGCCAGGCCCAAATCAATGCAGATACTAGTGCTCGGCACTCGGACCTCGGGCCATCTCCAAAAGAATCTTCATCTGCACACTCATCTCGAGCTATTCTCTCTGTTTTAAGAGCCTAATTGCCTGGCTGCCTGGCTGTCGGCCCCCGAACAGGTGCAAATGGCTATGAAGCACAGCCTGCATTAAACTCAAAGGAGAAATGCAAATGAAAACCTTTAAAACATGCCCAGCATAGCCCGTACTTGCAGTCGAGTTACATGTCATGTCTGTAAAAGATGTTGTCTTTCTTTATTGGAACCCTTCTCCCTTGCCCATATTTTATTGTAATTTCGGTTGTTACTCGGACGGTAGCAAATTGGTTACAAACACAGCTGTCGACCCTTACGTGGCTATAAAGTAGAAGACAAAAGGGTTTTTTTTCAAGCCAGCCCCCCCAAAACAGCCACAAAACAAAAAAAAAACCACATTAGAAACGTGTGCCGGAGCAGCAGAGGCCAAACGAAGAAGGAGGAGGCCAGCGGAGGGCCACTCGTGCGGCTGGTCAATAATGCGGTAGCTAAACGTTTAGACATACCCAAAAACTCGAAGGAATTCCATGGCCCAAATACCTTGGCATATGTGTGGTCAAATTGAAAAGGGTTCCCAAAATATCTCCGCACGGTTATCTGCATCCGAAAAGAGTTTACAAAAATACCAAATAATATTTACCAATTGAAGTTCCACAGAAGTTGCACAACTATGTGCGTTTGGGCCGTCAATCGTTGCAGCATCATCTACATATTCAACTTCATACATACATACATATCATAAAACAATCCCTTGATTCCGTTTTTCGGGTAGGAGTTACTTTAAAGTTATTTGCTGCATTCCCTGCATTCCTCTGCGTTTCTCTAATCAAGTAGCTGAATTATTTCTGTGCTCCTTAAACTGTACCCCCCTTCCGTATCGATTCGAGGCACTCTCCTCTTTGCAAAAAACAAAACCAAGTATAAATATGCACCATCAGATGCTGGAAACTGTTGTTAAAATACAGCGGACAACTCTATTGAGACCCCGTTGCTCTTGGATTCATATAAACATCTGTTTGTCTGTCATCGTCAGACCCAGAACGCACCCGAAACAGATCGAGCCACAAAAAGAAATGCCCATACCTACATACGAGTATGTACAAGTGGGATACATTTGTATATTCATCCACCGTACCTCAGGGTACCTACCTCATGGGTTGCCTTCATGGGTTCCCAGTACTCTGAAGCTGATTGCGAATTGCAAATCGATGTGGACGGAATAAAGGTAAACGTAAAACGTAAAAACCGCACGGTAGGAAATTTGAATAAAATGCAATAAGACAACACACATGCATGATAATTTCAGCCGGGGCCAAGCCAAACAACAATGCATCATTCCATTCCCTTAGTTCTCGGCTGTCGGCACTTTGGTTTACGTTACGGTTACGTTACCCTTCCTCAATGTAGGTACAAATTTATACAGTTGTGTGTTTATAGAAGTGTATGCAAAAGAAAAGAAAAAAAAAATACCCAACGCAGCTCAGCTCGTGCGTGTAAGCTCGTGATGATGATACACTAAAAACTACACAGCTAAAGCTACAGCTAAAGCTGAACAACCAAACCACAAAATACATCAAAATGATGCGGTTGCAAACTGATGCAGAAACAAGTTCTGAAGTCCCCGACGGCGGCCAGCGGACAGAGATTCGGATTTAGATTCAGAGTCAGAGTCAGGGCATGGTACAATGAACCACTCTCGAAGTGGTTGACTGTTCAAGTGGTTGCCGAGTTGGATGTTGGGTGCAAAAAGTTAGAAAAATGTATTTCAAATTAGTGCAGCAGCGCAACGCAATGGGAATACCCTTGATGAGTTTTCAGATTTGTTGGGGCGTATACAACCGAAAGGGGGGTGGTGTATCCAATGGTGTATCTAAATATCTAGATAGCTTTAAATTTAAATTTCGAAACACTGACTTTCCATAGCTAGACGCTTTTGGCCTAGATCAATTAGACTTAAAAAAGGAAATTCCGCGAGGAATTCCTCGAGACATCATCAATCAGAACTTTCAGTCCTGGCAACCTGTGGGCCGGGCCGGGCGGCTCTAGGCCGCTTTGGGAGCAACATGCTACATTTGGGGGTGGCAGTGAACTGGCAAGTGCAACTGTCTGACCTTTCTGTCTGCACATTATGCATAGATGGATAATTTATAACTTCTGCGTGGCAGTGCCAACCCCCGAAACATTTGGCATGGTACGGTGCGGAGACATAGACAGATGCACAGACAATGATTAGGGCCACACACAAGCCTATTATTAACATGGAAATCGCAAGTCCTGTGCCTGTCCCTGTCCCTGTCCATTCGGGTGGACAATTGCAATTGCTTGGCAGTAATTCTCAATTTAATTATAGTAATACACACTCACACTCACAGAACCTGACCGTCCAGTTGGACGGACTGGACTCTAGAGGAGGGGCTCGTCTAAGTGCAGATTTAAGCGCATTTGCACTTGGGTCAAGTTTTATGGCTTGGCTTTGGGACCCCACCACTGAGATCTGAGGTACTGCCAGCCTGTGCGTAAATCAAATGCAAATGTCGAGTGTCCGTAGTGCAATGACAGCATTGTCCTGCCCCTGTCCTTATGTTTGTCTGCTTGTCTGCGGCTTGCTTCTCGCCATATTAATTATGCGGCAAGGCTGGAGAACCCACTTGTGATGCTTTCTCTGAATACTCTGCCCACCCTCCAGCAGGTCCTGCTGGATGGCATCTATCTGACTTTGGCATTAGTTTCAGACCAGTCAACTTTTAGTTCTCATTTTCGCACGTAGCCCGAAGCCGATGCCGATGTCCGATGGCCGATGGCCGAACATATCGGATTCAGCAATCAAGGTGTGGGCCAGGCTGCAGCGGCGAAAATTATGCTCACGTAGGGAGTACGTGCTGTTGATTTGATGGTCAGTTAATTATTATTTTTTGTGTTTATAGTGTTGCGGCCATGGCCATGTTGTTTTGCGGGCCGGCCAGAAACAGAAACATAAGCAAAATGCTCTGGCTAATGTCTGATCTTGTGGCTAGGCATGTAGAGATTGCGCCCCGTGCATGCTGGGCTATGAGGTGTCTCAGTCGCATAAAGGTGACTGGAAATGACTGGCTAGAAAACTTCATATCTTGATAGGTGTGAGGAGTGAGGAGTAGAATATATGTAAGTGCAATTTCTGGCATCTTTAAATACTTGAGAGATATTCCATTTTAATCATACCAAGTGCAGAGTTTTACCTAAACTATTGATGTGTGGTGCACTCTCTGATGGGGGTTAACATTAAAGTGCACTGCAGTCAGGCAGTCAGGCAGCCAGGCACCCAAACTATTTTCGCTTGTGATTGGGAAAGTTTTGTATCAGGGTTAATGTTAATTTTCGTTGGCAAAGTCCTAATCCCTTCGTGCTCTGCGTCAATGCTATACCCATTGAGCAGCAGATTGATGCCGCCAAATTTGTTTGATACGTCAGGAGCGTATCAAGGTTTTGGGCCCTTCTGAATATACATACATGTGTGTACGGGTGAAATGGCTGCCTCGGATAACTCGGATGGAATATCGTATACTATTTGATAGCTATTGAATCATTTTTGGTTTGAAGTCCGCTCCAGTGCCCGCATCGTGTTGTAATCAGCCGCGTCGGGTGCGGGAGATGAAGTTGGCCAAATCGCTGGCGCAATTCCGACGGCCAATGCCAATATTAATCAATTCTATATGGAGCGCAGCAGCTCAGGCGGATCTAGCTGAGGGGACCAAAAGCATACCCGACTGGTTATCCTCTGCAGCAGCAGCAGCAGCAACAGCAGCAGCAGCAAGTCGAAACTCATTTCGTGTTGCGACTTTTGATTATGATGATTATTACGCGTAATCGCCGCTACATGTGCTACATGCAGCGCCAAGGCCCCCTTCCCCTTCCCCTGCCCCTGCCCCTCCACTGTCCGTTCCCCGCCCTGGAGCTTATTGATGAGGTACGAAGCTGGCATAGCCCCCTGGCCGAACCGAAAGAGCCTGGGACACCTGTGTGTATATTATTATTACACATCGGACATGGCCAAGAGAAAAGGGCATGAGCAAGGGCATGGGCAAGGGCTGGGCATGGGCATGGGTATGGGCAATGGGAATTGGAATTCGAATGGACAGTGGCATGGGCAATGGACAGACGAATTTAAGCGAGTTACTCGTACACACGATGACGCTGTAAGTGAGCACTAATGTGGGTCCAGGTTATTCAACAGTCGCGGTCAATTAAGTAGAACCATCACGTGTACTAGGTATGGGAGAAAACTCTCAAGAATCAATGTAATACTAGTGATAGATCCATGGGTACAATTCCTGTGTTTCAGCTATAGAAATCTCCCTTAGATAGTTGTGGAGTAGTGGAACTCCTCTTAGTTCCATTCGAATGATCGCTGCTGTTGCCTGGCATCTTACATACAAGCTTGCAGAGCAGACTCGCTGACCGGCTGACGTAACAACAAGTTAACAAGATAATGACAGTAGCGGCGGACGGCGGCTCACCGGACGAACCAGACCAGCCCATTCGGCCCAATCCCGCCCCCGTCGCATCCCGTCCAGCCAACATAGTCATCGTGGTCGTGGTCTTGGTCTTGGCCCCCCCCTCTTTCTGGACGATGTTCGCGTCCCGCTCTGTTATTTAGTCGAAGGTAGGTGTGGATCGGATCCGTATACCTTTGTGTTTGTGTGCACGAGTGAGTGACGTGCCGTGCCGTGCGCATAAGTGACTGATGGCCGGCGACGTCCAGGGCCCGGCCCCCGTTTCTTTATGCTGAAGCTCGGCTGTTCCCTCCCATCCCTCTCGCCTCAGCCGCGGCTGCTGTCAGCCAAAGACCATAATCAAGTATGCTAAAAAGACGCGCTAACCAAAAGGAAATTGAAATGAAATATAAAGAGTGTGTGTGTGTGTGTGAGAAGAGTTCTTGTGGGTCTGTGTTGGCCTGTGAGGTGTGGAGAGAGAGAGAGAGTGTGGTTGGGTGAACACTCATACATATGTATGTATGCGTGTCCGTATAGGTGACTGCTATATAGCTTGCTCTTTTGTGGTATTTCGCACCTGGAGCGGCGGCTGCTCGCTCACCTTGTTAAGCAGAGCGTCGTTAACACTTGAAGTCTTCTCTGCTGGTTCTCTGGTTCGGGTTCTTCTGCTGCTGCTCCTGGCACTGTTCCTGCTCCACCAACAAGCTCATTAGCCTCATAATTAGCTTTCGTTATGCTCTTCGTGTATTAATTAGAAGTTATTGCTGTGTCCAGGCGCCGGGCACGAAACCCACTCAACACTCGCCCCAGCCAACGAGTGGATGTGGGCTGTGGGTTGTGCGAGAGGGGATTCTGGGGAGTGGGGGCCACTGCCTCTTCACTGCCTCATTGCATTTTAAACCGCTCATCAAGCTATGTAGTTTTCCTCTCGTCAGCCTTTTTCCTGACTGTTTTTCTCGCTTTTGTTCTGGGGTTTTTTTTTGCTGCTGCTGCTGCTGCTGCTGCTGCTCCGGCTGCTACGGCTGCTTCTGGCCACGGCTAATGCAGAGATAATGATGCTGTGGCTTTGATCGATTTGATAACAATTTAATTTCGAGTGCACGCTCTTGGTTTTGCCCACATTATTGCATTTTCCACTAGAGTCTTGCGATGTGGTGTGCAGGGCACGTAGTCAGATTAGCCCATGGCTGGAGAGGGGACGAGGACGGGGACGATGAAGAGTGATTGCGTTCCCAAGTGCAATACACATTTGGTTAGACTAATGGTTCATGGTGACACCGCGCATAAGGAAGGGCCCCCATAAACATGGGAAGCTCAGAATAAAGCTGTCCTGCTCCCCGAAGAGAATTACAAGGTACAAGGTGTGTGCCCCAGCGAGGCACGTGAGTGTGGATTAAATGAGGTATTCGCTCCGCCAAATATGGAGTTCTACTCGTACGCTGCTCTTTGCTCCATTATACACACATTCGTCGTGGCTTTGATTTATCTTTATTTACGGTAATGGGAATAATAATGAATATAGCTTCTATTGCACATCTATGATTGCAAGAATGTTTTTTTTTATTTTCCTTTAATGCATCGTTCCTTAAAATATTGATGTAAAAGCCATAAATATGAACGTGGAGTGTACACTTTGTGTTAGTTGTAATGATCATGATAATCTCTTTGGGCTGATTTAAATATTATTTCTGCACCGCTGCCGGTTACATCCATTTCCTGACGGAGTTTCCTAGAACTTTCAATGCATAATAATCCATTGCGAAAGTTGGAACTTTTCTCTTATTCGAATCTCGGATAATAAACACAACAAGTCTGCAGTGCACGAGAGCTGGGGGCAAACAAACAATGGGCCGGAGGCATAACCGGCAAAAAATGCTGAGTAAACCTTATTAAAAAGGGATAACGGCGTACGAGCAACGCTAATGACAACGCTCGTGGGTGTGGACTTGGATGGCGGATGGGGGGGGTTGGCAGAATGGATGGGTGTGGACGGATTGCAAACACACACGTCACTCAGCCACGACATCCTTCCGGGAGCGACAAAGGGTCGCATCGGCAGGAATCGGGCCTGGTCCTCGTTCTCGTTCTCGTCCTCGTCCTTGTCCTGGGCTTAACGCTGTTAATGACCAAGGGCAACAGCGGCATCGCCCTCAACCACGGCCCAGACATTCCGCATCCTCCACGGCTTTATGTTATTACGTGTGCTCACGAGCAATTGAGGATGCAATGTCATACGTCAGCAGAAGGTGAGTCAAATCAGCGGCCAGGCCGTCGCAGGGTTAAACAGGAATAAAAACACAACTCAACAAAGTTTGGATCTGATTGAAAATCATTGTGCAATGTCATATAATGGCAGAGCTTAAAATCCATGACACAGAACAGAGGCGAACCGTGCCGGAGAGGATTGGTGTACAAAAAACTGCTGCATAATGTTTATTTGCCCGAGAAAAAGAAATTTATGTGTTCAGGTCTCCCATTGAGGACGGTCTGGTTGGGGTACTAAAAAACTTTTGCTCAAGAAATCTGCGTCGAAAGGGTTGGAAGGACATTGGTATTGGTGCCGGGCACCGGTTGCCACTCGGGCAGCTGGCAGCACCCTGCTGTGGATAAATCTGCGTAGCAAATGCAACTTAATTAAATTTCCAAATACTTTCTCCGCTCATGAGCTGCGATGCAAAATGCTGCTGTTAATTACAAAATTGTAAAACTCAAAGTTCAAATTGCAATTTGTATTCATTTGTAAGCCGCCAGAGCCATTAAATTTGTAAACCGCTGCCTCTGACGCCGCCAGACCCGCTGGCAAAATTATATATTAATGCGGGCAGGAAGGCGGGCGGTCGGTGGGGTGTCTGTCTGTCACGGCGGACACCTTTGCGGACGCAGCCTCCTCCTTCGGGCGCTGCCCCCTCCACAGAGCAGTCACCCACATAATTTAAATGCATTTCCTTTTGCGCATTAATTTCCTAAGCTTTTTTGCATACGAAAATCCCTCACAAAACTGCGTTCGATGTAATCCCATGAGCTTTAAAGTCACGTGTGCATGCCCCGCCCGAGGGCATGTCTGCTTGTGTGCGCTCTTGCCACAATCCAACTTTCATTTCTGGGGCAGGGGACAGCTGCAGGAGGCGAGGCACGCACAACAAAAGCATCGCCGTTGCTGGATTTGTTTTTGTATTCGCATGTAATAAATGTATTTGTTTATCCCCCTCTAATTTTCACAGCAAGCGAAAATATATCAAAAAAGGAAAAGAGCGGTATATAGAGATGGGGGAAATTGGAGTGCATGGACTGGACTCCCTTCTACTTTTGGCTTTTTTGTACACTTTTTGTGAAGTTTTTGCTACATTAATTGTCCTGCGATTCGCTTTAGGGGAGCCACGACTGCACAGAGTCCCTATTTTCAGTGGGCGCTCTGCATTTTTCATATAGGATGCATTGTGTATCGCAAACAATGACTTTCACTGGGCGCAGGATCAACAAAAAATTCGTGCAACAAATTGAAAGCTTATACAAACATATGTACATACTTATAAATTTGATTTCAATTTTAATTAAAGTCATATCAGCATCACCAAACAAAGTCAAAACGGTATTTTTAATGTTTGAAACTGTTTCATTTATGTGAAATTTTCATCACATACTTGTAAGTTTCTTAATTTAAATAAAAATATAAAATAAAAACAAAAAATTTGTTTTCGCCCAACGTGGGGCTCGAACCCACGACCCTGAGATTAAGAGTCTCATGCTCTACCGACTGAGCTAGCCGGGCTGTTGGCATTGCTTAACCAAAAGCTCAGCTAGACGTTTGCAAGTGGTCTTCTCTCTGTTTCCGCTACACATGTGCACAGTTGTTTATTTTTAGACCCCATAGAGGAATTTAGGCGGATTTGTGGATTGCAATCGGACTCGTAATTGCTTCTATAGACATTCATATGTTTGTGTGTTATGTGTGTTATTTTCGCCATCCATCTTGGATCCCAATGGATTTTAATATATACTTGGTAATATATACTTGGTAAGTGGCTTATATTAAATGGTTAACATTTAATTAGAATATAAATCTCTGAATTTCTATGTTCTTCTTTAGTATTTGGTATTTCCCTTTCCAAGCAATACTTGCAACTCATTCACAAAGAAATACAATTCGAAACGAGCTGGTTTCATTCATCAGCACATCACAAGCTCGACAGCCATGTCAGAAATATCATTACAATTCTGTTCCGTTTCTCAGGCTCCTCTAGAACGGCTCACACACACACAGAATTGTGATGGGGGGAAACATCATGCGTGGAAAATGGTTATTCATAATCATTTGTTACGCTTAATTGTTGTCTTTGCGGTTTACCTCTCGGCTGCTTTGTGTGCTGACCGCAAATTGTTTTTAAATTCATTTCCCAGACCCAGACAGTGGGGCGGCAAACACAAAAGCCGAATGGCTAGTCAAAGTCTGAGAATTTTTGATTATTGTCATTATTGGGGCAGAAGTAGAGTTTAAATCGTTTAGCGATATGTTTGCTGCTGAAATGTTTCCCACCAAGGCCGTGAAAAACGCGCCTCGGTGATTCCGTCTTTATGACTATTTGCTGTTTATTTTTGTTGAAATTTAAATCCGCGTGCGTTCGACTCGGTCTGATAATACGGTCTCGGTCTTGGCCTGGGTATCGCTCTGGTTTATTATCCTTTGCCGACACTTTTTTATGAGTTAAGCCAGACGCGGCTTATCTATGTGACAATGCGGTAGGCACCACCATGAAGAGCCGTCGAAATGGTTAAGGAGTGTGCGGCAGCGGCAGCAGCCTTTATTGCCAGGCCTACCAGGCACAGCCCACCAAACAACCGGCAGGCGCTTCATTCATAAATAAATTAAATAAAAATATTTTTTCAAGCCGCAAGCCATGCAACAATAACAAATAAGCGACGCGCGGAGCGAGAGGATAAAGAACGCAACCGACGGCAAGAAATCTGCATAATGAAGCGTAATACGCAAATGGTGTGGAGTTCTGATTGGGCTCGGATTCAGGCCCCGTATTGAGGAAGGCTGGGCTTCCGTGGCAACGCAGTGAGTGAGTCCTGACTGAGGACATGAGTGCAGAGTTTAATAGGGCTGAAGTGACGTGCGTTTCATTCATTGCAGATTCTCAATTGGGGTATGCAAAGTAAAAGCCATCATTACTCAGGCCAAAAGGAACTGAAAACTCGAGAGATTCG
Source organism: Drosophila obscura (assembly GCF_018151105.1). Classification (NCBI taxonomy): domain Eukaryota; kingdom Metazoa; phylum Arthropoda; class Insecta; order Diptera; family Drosophilidae; genus Drosophila; species Drosophila obscura. The sequence continues at coordinate 5,177,379 of NW_024542774.1, read as the reverse complement.
TTTAATAAAGAGACAAAAGACGAAAATATGGCAGATTATATAGGTACAGTATCAACCAATTATTCCTTCCCCATTTATTCTTTCAAGAAAATATTCACTTCTTTATTACCTTAATGCTCGTTCCAATCAATTATTATGCCTTTGTGGACCATAAAAAATACAGTCGATTCAGAAAACAAACTGTATAATTCCTTTTATAGATCCGCAACAAGCGCATATTTCAATAGTGGCTTCCCCATTGGCTTCCTAAGACCCTTACTCCGTTACTCCCCTTGAAGTTATTAAAAGATTTGTGGCGCTCAGTTCAGCGGTCAATGGGAGCCACCCCATATGAATGAATCGAAATTTCCGCATTGCCACCACTTTCAAATCCATTCCCGATATTGGGCAGCCGGATTCGGCACGCCTCTTTGGCAGCATTTTGTTTGGGGCGTGTTAAAAGTTAAAATAAATCAAACAGCCATAAATTTGCCGCTTTCGGCAATATGTATGTGGGGAATTCGATACGTTCATCAAATGTGAAAGGGTTCAGGCGATGCGTTTGCTATCTATCAATAAATGTCTCTATATGCGGGCCAGCCGCCACACACATACATATATTTTATCGGCGAAAGGACAGCAGCAGCAACATAGCAGAACCCATAGCAGACGACGATACGCATCCCTTGGCCCGCCCCATCCCCATCCCCGTCTCCGTGTATATGTATGTCTGTCTGTCTGGAATGTCGGCTCCCTCACACACTCGTTTAGCACACTTGTCGGCCATAGAAATCACCCAAAGTGGGGCTTATGAAAAATATGGCGCAAAGGGGTTAAATGACGTATGCATTGCTGCCATTTCTCTTCTCTTGCCGAAGAGCTGCTGGCTGCTGCCTGCTGGCTTCTGGCTGCTGGCTCTTCATTTGCCTGCCGATGTCTTAGTTACCCAAACCGGAAGCTCCAAATTTATCATAGCCCCAACAGGCTGTCTGAGGGAGTTGTGCTGTTTGCTTTTTATGAGTGGCCAGAAGGACACACAGAAAAAAAAAGTGATCAATCGCCCCCCCTGAAGTAGAAGTAGAGGCAGAGGTTGAGAATAAATGTAGAGCCATTTGCAGTTTTAGGTAAGGGAAATTCTGATCTTCCCCAAAGTGGAATGGAATGATGAGGCAAATGGACAGGAAACTAAGCTGGAAAATGGAGTTTGGCTTACCTCCCAAGTCTGAGGCCTCATATCCATAGTTTGTTCTGATTAATGCCAGCAATTGGTGCAGATATTTCATTTGAATTATACATAAGCAAAGAGGCTGAGTAAATAGGAAAACGCCCTTTACGAGGGGCCAAGCATCCCCAGGAGAGGTCATACCATACGCCGAGCCACTCCAATAAAATGTATTGTACGATTGTCTGATTAACAGAGCCACCGCAAAACAATTTAATACTAAAACCCAAACCACATGCCCCGGCACGCGTTCCAGTTCTTCTTTTTTTTTCCCCCCGTTCCCAGACAGGGAGTTGGGTGAGCGCGACCCACCAACCACATGCCTGATAAATGCACAAAATCTGCAACAAACTGTTGAGAACACGCGCTATCCGACAGATCGCGCTGGGGTTAGGGGTAGATACAGTGTCAAGGGTATAGAATTACAATTCGGAACCGAAACCGAAACCGAGAACCGACTGCGTGATTCGCCCTTTTGACAAATCGCCTGCTCGAGTCGAGTTGCCACAGCCGAAGATTCCCATTCGAGTCCCGATCCATAGATTAGCATTGTTCTGGGGCGCTGCCCACAAATTTGTGCATTTCTTTTGCCAGGTGACAGTCGGGCAAGGGCACCGCCCCACCCCCTTCCAATCCAGTCAAGCCAAAACCTCAATGATAATAATGGAGAGGAGGCATAAATCTACCCGGAAAACAATGCGGGGAGAAAGGATAATTTCGAAAAACCATTAATGGGCCGCGCACATTAACATTCTGTTGTGACAGGCGGCAGGCAAATGAGCCAGGCAGCAGGACACATGGCTGGAATCGGTTGGGCGGGTGTGGCGGCACAGGAAACGCAAGCTGCAGCCAAAGGACTCCAATCGACTCGACTGCCGGTCCTGTCACGGCCCCGTTGTCCTTGCATGCCTGTCGTTGGTCTGTCATTTACTTGGATTGAATGTCATAGATCGATTCTGAATTCCGGGAAATCGCTGACGCTGACGCTGTCCTGCCTGCATGCATAAATCATGCTTTGGGGTTAAGCACTGACAACAGTGACCCTCGGAAGGGGTTTGTTATTTCTACATTCCAATGCGATAACTGTCGTATGCTGGAGAGTGTAGAAAGTGGAAACAAAATTCCTAGAATGCACCCTTGAGAAAATGTCACAAAAAATTACGCCCATCCCTGTGTTCGGTATGTTTTCCATACTTAATTGCATGACAAGGGCTTAGCAACCAAAGACATAGCGTCTAATCAAATCAGAGACCAGGACCAGCATCGGCAGAGCTTAATCGCTTGATAGGCTTACCGCCTGCCATCAGGCAAATGCGCAGCGCGCCTCCACGAAAATCGTTGACATCAAAGGCATTTCCGTTTCCCCAGTTAATAAATGGCCAGCAGGCGAGCAATCGGAATTGTTATTTATGGCATTATGCCAATAAGACGGCGGCTAATTTAGTAGCCGCGTGCCCCAAAATAGAAATAACCCACGGAAGAACACTCTTTATAGAGACACAGATATGCGACTGTGAAATGCGTTTCATTTTTAATCCAATTTGCATATAAAACGACACAAAGCCCGCTAAATGCAACCCTTAATAAGTCACCAAGGGACTCATGGGCGGCGGTCGCTTTCCGAGCACTTGAAAATATTGTGTAAATCCCATCGCAACCCACCACCACCACACCGCACCACGCCACACCACACCGCCGCCAGGAGTCGGCCCGTTCCACCACTTTACAATTGTCAGTCAAGGTTGGGTTTTTATTTTATTTCTCTGCTGTGTTCTGCTGCTCCCCGCGCTGCCTGCTGCCTCCGCCCCGCCATTGTCAACTATAAATATGTCGAAAGTTTCTGGTTACCATGGCCCATTGGTTCAAATTCCACCCCAGAGAAGCAGCCCGAGCTCTGTTCTTCCAAATTTTTAAGTATTGTCAATATTAGTAAATATTAAAAAGTGCACAGGCAAAGGAAATTACCCCTGGGGGTTGTTTCCCCACCCCCATCCCCGCCCAACGAAATTGTAAATTTCTGTAAGCCGCAAGTATTACAGGCCCGGACATTACCCTTCTCCGATCGCAGCAACTGCCAATTTTTCACTTTCCTGTGCAATTTGTGTAATTTTTTATTAAAGACATTAGTCAAATAAGTGCGTATACGCGGGACGGTGATCTGGTTCTCACATGACGCCGCCGGGCATTAATCTGAAATGGCAAACGCCCTCGCCAGGGCAACCAGAGCTGAGCTTCCACAGCATCCAACCGACCCACCCACCAACCCACCAACCCACCGAGCCATTCATTTTGGGCGACGACCCACCGTGTGCGTCATTTGTTACATTTATTACATATTTTACTTTTTTATTCGACGCTGTTTTCGATCTAAACGGATTTGGTTACCCGGCGCCCACACCCCACACCCATCCCACACACTCGCCTATGGCCTCGGAGAAAATTAAACTTTTCGCTTCGCTTTTGTACGGAATGGAAAAACATTTGATGCACTTATGACGCCGCCCGTTCAGCCACCCCCTGAAACCACCACTACCCGACCCCCACCCCCAGTTTTGTTTGGCATTGACTCCCGCCAGCTCGGACCGAGCCCAGTTTTTATTGGCTTCATTTTTAGTTACTCAGCTGTTTCAGTTTTTCCTTTGTCAGGATTTCTTCCTTTTTTTTTTTTTTGTGTTTGATGAGAAGAAGGGTGTTTTGTCGGGCAGTTGCAGCAGCAAATGTTGCAGGGGTTAATGTTAGTGTAGCGTTGCGTTGCGTTGCCCTTCTCCCCCGATTCGGGTGTGTGTATGTGGGTTCTGGTTCTGGTTCTGTTATTGTTGTCACGATTTTCGCATATTTCATAAATTCGCGCATATTGCTAATTTGTGCTCTAAATTTGTGCAAATGCGGAAATATTTGGTTAGGGCTTTTGGCTGGGATTCTCACTCTGCCATTATTAAATTTATTGGTTCCTATTTATCAAATTGGATTTTCAAATGGGATTTTGGCAAGGGTTGAGCTTGCCAGGGCGAGTGTGGTGTATGCGCTTGTGGTTTAAAAGATTGAAAGTTGGGCAAACAGAAACTGAAATTGAACTTATTTGACAGCTGCGGATAGTTAGTTGAGCTTAATTCGATTTATGATACTCTCTGATTCCAGCCATGGGAACTGCACTCTCCCTCGTATTTACTTGGATCCAACACTGATGATTATTCCTCTCTGGCCCAATTGACCAAAGGATTCGAGTCACTCTTGATAGCTCTGTGTCATGGGATAGTTGACAGACAGTCGAGAGCAGTGTGTGGCCTGCGAGTGTGACTGTTTCCTTGATTATGGGGCACACGGGGAGCGTGTGATTAGCTCAATTGAACAGTTGCACGTATCACGTTTATTGGTTCTCTGCCACTCGCTTCGAGTGCTCCAAAAAATAATGACATAACTATAGTTATATATACATAAATCAACAAATGCCCTGTCCCACTGTGTGTTTACCTTCGGCTCTGGCTTCCAGTTGGACTATTAAACTAATTTCCAGTTGTCATTGACGAGCACGCACGCGGCAGCTCCTGCTCTTGACTACGACGAGTATCTCCCCGTCTCGGTCCCTGTCCCTGTCCCTGGCCAGAGCAGTCCACTTAAATTTCCCAGTTCCATTCTGAGTCCAGTCAAACACAGCACGCACAGAAAGCTGAAGCTCTGACTCCCAGTAAACTTCCATCTGCCCCGTAGCCACAAACTAAACCTGCAGTCGGATATGTCCCCCTTCTCTGCGAATCCCTGCACTAGGTCTCTGCATCCGGCTTCCTCTGCACTGTGGATGGCTCGACCTCCATGCAAATGAGTCCGACTCTTCTGCAGGATATGTCAGGTAACTTTGACTCGCTGGCAGCAGTCGCTCTATCCCCTGCCTCGTAGGCATTTTTGCCCAGATTCCATATTTACTGTCAATGTTAATTGCTCAGAATTGCACTAAAGTGTTGACTTTTGTGCCGCACAGGAAACTGCCATGCCATGCCATGGCATGGCATGCAAGTGCTGAAGTCTAAACTCTGAATACTGATTGCTAAATCCAAAGTTCATGACCCATGTGTTCTGTACTCTCCTCTCGATGGCGTAGGTAGGAATCCAGTTTGTGGCAGTGCAGAGTTTTGTGTTGCCATAGAGAGAATTTTAAAAATGAAATTAATTTTCCGAGTACCAGCCAGAGTGCCCTAATCCCTTACTTAGGCATGCGTCCCACTTTTGAAGATCTTCTTGAGGAGCAGTCTTTGGCTGTCTTGGGCTGGCGTTCTGGTGTTCTCAGCAGGATGCTCTGTGGGAAACGCAAGGAAGATGCCATTTGCTCGACAATTTCTCAGTTACTTTCCGGGGAATCATTTGCTACTTAAGGCGGCAACACATGTCGGCTTAAGCATCCTTTGGAAACCGCCCCAGCCATGGGACATGTGTCGCACATTTCATCCTCGTTCTCGTTCTGTGTCTCGGGTTCGTTCTCGTTTTCATTGTCACTGTCAAATGTCGACTTAGTCTCGTCTTACGCGCTGTGTTAATTATACTAATTGCACTAAATCACTTGAAATCACTTCGAAGCGAGTGCCGTTAAAAAATACTGAAATTAGGGCGTAGCCCATTTCGCCCAGGTTCCTTGTGAGGCCAACAAATGTCAGCGCAGTCTGTGAGAAAACGCTGAAAACTCTGCTCTGGTGTAATTCTAGCCAGGCTCTAGGCTCCTCGCCATGTGCTACATCCGAATAAATTACAGAATCTCCGCATCTGGTTGGGTGGGTTAATAATATGGAAAACAGAATCAGGCCCGGCTCATGTATGTAAGCATTATTAATGATTGAAGCCGATGGCAGCTCCAGGTTGGAATCTGGAACGCCCAGACTGATTTGGAGAGTCGTGGAACACTCATTACACCATATATTGAGCAGCACGTTTATAGACCCGTGTTTGTCCAAGACATGAGTCGTCAAAGGGAGGGCAGGAGTCCAGGAGCATTGAAGGGACGAAGGTACGAGCGAATCGCATCCCTTTCTGGTGCACACTACAAGTACTCGATGCATCTTTGCGTCGTCTCCCTTACCCTTCCCTTTGATGCATTCCGTGTGCATATTCATCAACCCCTGATGGGCCCAGCAGGAATAGCCGATGGATGCAACCTGTTCCCCGTTCTCCGTTCCCCGTTCTCCGTTGCCGGCTGCATTTTCGCAGAATTCATACCAATTTGTGCGAGAGAGCTATAACAATAACCCACATCAATACGGCGGCACGTAGATTCCACGCACGTGGTAAAGGACATGGCCGAGACAGGACCCCCTGCCTGTAGCCTGCCTGCTGCCTGCGACAAAAAAGGTGAGTGGGCAGCGTAACGGCAGCGGGGAGTGCAATCAACAAAGATGTGCATGGCCGACAATCCCATACCCCATCCCCCATTCCCCCATTCCCAACTCCACTCGCTGCAACCCCATCACCGCAGTGCCACCCCCTTTTGTAAGCCGCTGCACGCGTGTCCACGCCACACGCGCGGCATCTTTGAGAGCTGAGAGCTGTGCCTGGAAACTGGGCCTGTTCCCCCTTCTAGCTTTTCCCCCACACCCCACACCCCACACTGTGCCTCTCATTATATTTGTGCACTGACTTTGCACATGCCCAAAACTGGAGTCGTCTTTCCTATTTGCACAAGTGCTGCGCTCCGTTCGTTCCCATTCGATCCGATCTGGGCTCGTTTGAACAACAATAAAAGAGATTAATAGACATGCGGGGAGCGTAGCCCTGCGGAAGGGGGTAAGCTGCCAAGCCACATCCAATAATTGTTGCCTAAAAGGCCTGCATATTTGTCTGGATGGACCCTGCCAATGGGGTGTGGGGATGATAGCAAAGGACCTCGACTCCGGTCCAGCCACAATGATCGATCTGCAAAATATTTCAATTTAATGAATTGCCAGCCGACAAAGGGTTGAGACGGGGGGTTGGTTGGGCCCTTCACGAGTCACCGTGGTTAGATCTGATAGAAAAGGCAGTTCCAGTTTTCATGGATTTTGCTTCGGTTTTATGTCACTCTTGTGAGGTTTTTTGTTAGAAATGTTCCTGGTTGCACCCATCAGGAAATTATGCAGTTTTACTTTTCTGTTTTTCTGTATAGCTATAATAAATATATGTATATTACTTGCCCCACTGTCCGTCGGTTAGGGATCTCTGTGGCACGCATTAACTGTAACTTTAACGCGCTTATCGCTATTAATGAGCAAATATGCAACTCAAGTACGTACGGCCTGAAGGATATGTCTGGGAGGGATGCTGGATATCGGATGATGTGCGAGAGCTGATGAGAGTGCTGTGAAAGCCAAGGATTCTGAAAATGATGATGATGGCTTTGGCGGTTGCTGCGGCATGTCAATCAAATCGTTTCGGAAAGGGTTACCCAAAGCCAAGACGCCACAAGTGCCACTCGTCATTGGGCTGCTGATAAGAAGCAGACACACCGCCCACCCCTCATGGCAATCTCCTCCCCCCTCGTAGCCTTGTGCTTATTCTCCTTGCTATTCGCCTTCGTTGCCTTCAGTTGTCAAATATGACAGTTAAATATAGACGCTCGAGTGGCTGCACGAATTTTCCTTTTACCTGGCAAACGCATTTTTAATTTCACTTTTTCGCCCGTTTTCCACTTTCCACCACTTTGCACATAATTTAGTCATTTCATTTGAAATACCCTCCACGCCACCCTGCCCTGCCCTGCCCCGCCCCGCCCCTCCCCGTCGTCTCCCTTTCTCTCTGGTCCACACTATGCACGATCTGTCAAATGTCAAATGCATGTCAAAGGCAACATGTCAGAGCCATTTCCAACGCTTTTCTCTCTTTACTTTTTTGAGCTCTCCTTTCCTTTTTCCCATTTCCACTTCCATTTCCATAGTTGGGCCAGGCGTTAAATGTATTGGACAGCAGCGTCTGTTCCGTCTGGGACTCGGGAGTCCCGTCGCTGCCACTTTGTCTGGGTTCCGCTGCTGGGCCCAGGCCCGGGCGTGGGTCTGGCTTTAGTTCCTGCTCCCGCTCCAGATACTGTTCCCGTTTCTGGTTTTGGCTCTGGGGCGGACGGTGACGTCGGCCATCCCGGGGTGGTTGATTGTCATTTTTTTGCGTTGCGGCAATTTGCGGCTTTTGATTAAAAAATACACACACCAAAAACCCACCAAGGGAATAATGCGACTCTTGTTGCTGTTCCTGTTGTTCTCTCAAATGGCTTTTGCATTTTTGGGTTCTGGCTTTTCAATGGTTTTTTGTTTTTTTCTTGTTTTTTTTTTGCTGTTCCTGTATCTCTCGTTATGGTTGTCATTTTTGTCGTAACCTCTATGCAGGCTGAACATTGGCGCAATTTAATTTTCTCAAAGTGTTGGCCAGATGGCTGGGTTGCAGTCCGGGCTGCCTGGCGTCTCTTGGCATTTAGAATTTCTCAGCCAATGCTGTTCTAGAACTCTTCCAACATAAGAAGCCAAAAATAACCTGTGGATCTACGTTCTGCCACGGAGTTGGCATTTTCTGAATTCTGTTTCCCATCTCCATTAGCGAATAGCCCTCAGATGATAATCTTTTCAATTTCCCCAGCCGCCAGGCACTCATAAACTTGATGTTATGGAGCATGTGATCATATTTTACATACCATTTACTTTCAATGACACACCATGGCCTGTCGGCACAGCTGTTATCATTTCCTTGCTGGCCGGAGCGGAAAGAAGAAGTGGTTTTAGAGAGGGCTTTTGAGGGCTTGTCAGTGCTCTAATTGCTCCTACCACAGAGCATCCACAACATTAATCACGCAACTCACTCTCGGCTCGGCTCGGCTCAAATGCTGCAGAAAAAAATTGGAAATTGGAAATCACAGTCATTTGCTAAGCGATAGAGTCCGCCGTCCAGGACCAGGACCAGCTCCAGGTCCTGCGAGCAGCCGTGAATCCAACCCCGTCCGACTGCTATTTGAGTTATTGTCATGGGCCTGGGCGACTTGGATGCACTCGAGTGTGACGCGAACTTTTTGCGCCCTGCCTTTTAGTGACGGCAGCGGGAAATGGATAGTGGGAGTGGACTGGGAATGGGAATGGGACTGGGAATGGGAATTGTGATTGGGGGAAAGCAAAGGAAAGTTGTCGCGTGCACGGCCGGAACTGACACAGGAAGCGCCGTACATCAGGCGAACGCGTTGACAATGCAATTGCGGACAGGGAGAGCTCAAGCCTCAAGCCTGGTGAATCCGGCCAGGCCAGGCCAGGCCAGAACATACGCAGCACATTGCCCACGGACTCTGGCAAGCACTGCCGCATTATTAGCTGTCAGTAAGCAGGCGGCATTGTCGCGACTCAACTCTCGTTTTTCTTTCCGCGCCTCTGCCTGCAACATTTTAACATAATTGGCATTTATGGCATAAAGGCCGCACTGCCACTGGTACACAGGGGTACACAGGGGGCCCGGGACCGCCGCCAATCACTTCTTACTACTCGCTAACCAATTTTGTATCTGCAACTTTGCGCTTGAATGCATGCAACAACTTCTCAGTACTCAATCCCAATACCCCAATGGAAGTCAGTCAGTCCCATTCCAATCCACTTCGACCAATTGCCCAGACCCAGCCCCAGCCCCAATCGGGTTGGTTCGTTCCCTTTGCGTGGCTGCACTTTTCAAGTCAATTTCGACGCTGGAAAATTCATAATATAAGGGACAGTCACGGACTAGTCACGGCTTTCGGTTACCCTGTGCATTGCCCAAGAAAAAGATTTATTTATACGGCATAAGTTTCACATTGCGAAATTCTCTATATATAATGTCGCTGATTTGCTCTGCCTGTAGAGTATACCCATCCCAGGGTGTTAACAGAGGAATACATGTACTCGTTTGCCTTTCCTTTTGCGCACAAAATGGCTTGGAAAATATTTTTCAATCACTTTAATTGTAGACAGATCCACGGGGGCTTGGGTTCCGAGGGCCAGACATCAAATTGCATTGGTACATAATATATAAAATATACATATGTACATGCATATACATATGTACGTATGTTTTGGGGGAGTATTGGTTGCGTGGCCATATGGCATGTGCTGTGCCCCTCCTGACACCGCCTGTACTTTTCTTTTTCCATAAACAAACTCTGGCAAGAGCAATGCAAATTTAATGTTGTCAAGCTGTCGTATCATACTGAAATATGCCCCACCACCCATTCCATATGCAAGGGAGCAGACAGCACCCCAAAGGCGGAGTCGGATGTAGTCATATGTCCACCCAGGCCAAGACGTAACAGGAGCCGCCTCCCGTTCCACCCGATATGCATAGCTGGCTTACCCGTATTCCAAGATAATGCCGCCAGGCACCAAGAAAAGGGTACAAATTTCCTGTACTTCCGTTCCCCGTCACTTTCTTCTTCAAGCGGGGGGGGAGTGTCACTTGGGCGGCGTGGGAGGAGTGGGCAGGCGAGAAGGTTGCATGCGGTACGGTACGTGGTTATTATCGCCTGCAATGTCGCCCCATTGCAGTGCCCAGGCGCCGCTTGCATAACTGCCGGGCATTTGTAATAAAACTCGAGCGCATAATTGTTTGCCATATTTCTGAAACCAAAAATGGCGAAGGGGAAGCCCCGACCCCGGCACCGGCACCGACACCGACACCAGGCACAGGTCCCTTTCCCCATTGCATACTTTTGGGGGGTGGTGCGGCAACGCCAATTTATGAGCAGGTGGAATTTTTAAGTAGTGTGTGTTGCCTTTGGGGGCTTGGCTGCGTGGCACGTGAGTGGAGGTGATTCCTGAGCTGATTGCTTTCGCATTTTTGATGAGGCTGCGCTCCCGCAACAGATATGGATATCACACCAAACTATACCACGGGGAACGGAATCCAGACCCCAGAGTCCATTCGCTCTCATTGGATAGGCGAGTGTGCCAAAGTAAAACCAATTTGGAAGCAATTTGATTATAGATATTTTTGGTATATTGCCCTAAAAATAGAACAGAAGATGGTAGTTGATTATTTATATTTGATGTCTGAGCTAAAATCATTTGGAAGGTATCCAATTATCCAATTACAAGGGTTAATCTGAAGCAGCAGATTATAGATTACTGCAGGGTTAGCTTCACGATTCCCTTTCACGCTCCTCTGGTATATAATTATGTATAGCTATTTACGTGACTCTTATCTGCTCCGCTCCTCATGCAACTATTCCTTGTGTGCACAGCACAGCTCAGCTCTTTCCTGCATTAAGCCAATCTATGACGTTACGCATACGCCCTATAAGCCGCGAAATGTACGACTATGCGCCCAGTGGTGGTAAGTGAGAAGGCAACAAGTACAACAAGTGCCACAGTATTCCAAGCTACCTTGCTATTCATTACCCTCTCGTCGCCGTAGTCGTCTTGTCCTTCTGCACAAAGGCGTCTGCGGGTCTACGGTTCCCGCCCGTGTCACACCCACGGCCGCGACACTTTCGCGCGCCTTTGTCAGGCGGCAACTGACAGACAGGCGGCTCTTGGCGCTGAAAGCTGCTTTATATGCATACGGCGTATTCATCAAAGTGGTTTTTATATTACGTGATATTTTTCTGGTGCCTTTTTCGCTTCTTTTTTACTTTCGCCAAACAACAAGATTTGCCTGACAATATTTTCCTTTTTTTTCCCCATATTTCCCGTTTTTTCTTTTCTTTTTATATATTTTTGTTTTCGCAAACTTTTTATTTTCGTGGGTGTGGCTGGGCAAAGATTTTGTTCCCTAACGAATTCATAAATATTCAAAACACATTGAAAATTCCTTCTTTCTGCTCGGTATAATTAGGTTTTAATCATCATCAGCGGATCGCACGCCTCCTCCTCTAATGAGCTCCTCTTTATGGGGCCGCGGCCGTCAATCAGGCAAATAAAGTTGGGCTAAGACTGGGGCGATCAATTCGTGACAAATGAGGGTACACGAGCGAAACAGTAAGCCTGACAAGGAAGCCGCCACTGAAGCTGCCACTTATGATTGGGTAATAAAATGTTCCGCAGCAGTTGAGGCATCCCTCAGCAATCTGTTTGAGGAAATCCACCGCCATCTCATCGACTTTTCGCCAGGCTTTTCGTCCTCGTAGGTCCCACTCCCCGCCGATCTGTATTCCATTCGGTTCCGTTCCGCTCTGCAATGTATCAACCTTAATATTGACTTTCATTTCAGTCGCAGCTTTGAGGTCGTCGCATCCAAGCCAGGCAACGGCAACGTCACCTGCAATGGCATTTACTCGTGGGTATGCGAGATCCGCCATCCGGCGGTTTTTTGATTGAAATTTGAGATTGCAATTGCTCCGACTGTGACTTCGTATGTGCCGCCCTTCAGTGTGCGGCTCTGGCTGCACCTCTAGCCTGCACCTCCGGCTGTGCGGCTGGGTATGCACGGGTATTTGCATCTCGACGGCGGAAATTTGACTGCGCCACGAGATGGGACCAGACCAGATTTAATGCCCCCCAAAATGCTCGATTCATGCGGTTGGCAGACTTCCGCAATCGCTTTCGGCTGAGCCGGGTTTGGTCTAAACCGTTCGGATCGGACCTGGTCTGGACTGGCCTGGGCTTGGGGCAGCCCTCTTGTGTAAGGTGCCAAAATGTTTCGGGTCAAAAAGAAATTAGTTTCTGATTGGGACACTGCCACAACGCTGGGATTGTACTGAATGTGGGTTGGGTGGATAAGAGCAGCAGGCAAATACCCAGGGAAGACCACAGAACCGCATCAGAATGGATTGAGATGTAGCACATCAATAAGTTCATGCCATGTGGAGTATTTCCCCCGAATATGGCACTCTGCCAGACTCTGGCCACCCATGGCCAACCCGTGCTCTGCAGCGCCTGTTCATTATCCCCTTCCATGGCGAGTGCAAACCATGCACTTTGTAAATTAATAACTCACGCAAGTAAATTAATTTAAAATCATATTTATAGCATTTTAGTTAATTAAATGCGCAAAAATGTGCCCCATCCCACATAGTTCTTCCTCCCCGTTTGGTGGCTAGGTGAAAGTGTCAACTGCATGGGTGTGTGTGTGTGTGTGTGGTTACTCCTTCTGTTCTTGTTGTTGCCACTGCTGTTGTGTCTGTGGCACACACAGGCACACACACGTACACAGCTCTCGGTGGCAGCCGCCTGCTTGCCGCGACATTTATGAACTTTATGAAGTCTGCTCCATAAATCATCTCTCCCATGCTCGGGGGCCAGGGCTGGCATTTTGCTTAGGCGAATTTAATGAAAAAATGGATATGACATGGCCAAATGAAGCATTCTCGAACAGGGGATGCTCTATGCTCGCCATGTAATTATTCTTAAATGAAAAGAAAGGGGACAAAGGGGACAAATGGATGGGAAGATACCTTCAGATATGAACTATCGCAAATAATTCTCTTCCAAGGGGTACATCAGTTCGAGGGGCCTTTTATCCAGTGCTTCGCCATTTAGTGTGCCGCAAAAGTTCGTGCAGTGTATTGGGACAGGGCCGGGCCGCGCCTGTGGATTCCTCGCGTAAGTTGTCTGCACGAAAGCGAAAGATGAAATCATGCGGTCTGCAGAGTGCTTCCAAAGGTAGAACACGGATTTGGCCCTGGGTGTGGATAGGTGGATGGGTGGATAGGTGGATAGGTGGCTTGGCCGTGTTCTGAGAGTGTGAGCGGTTGCAGCATGTGTGCCACATTGCCACATGGCGCATTGCCGTATCGCCACGACTACCGCCACGACGACGACGACTGTTTGCCTCTTTGGCTCTTTGTTTATAGCTGGTGTTTTCCTTTTCGGCTATTTATATTTTATTTTTGAGATTTTTCTGGCAAGATGGTTTATTATTTTGCGCTTATTTCTAATTCTTTGGCCATCAACCTGGGTCTTATTTATTCCTGCTGAGATTTATGCCCAATATCAGAGCTGCAAGTTAATGTGGCGCGTTATGGCGCCACAAAGTTACAGTTTCGTTTGGCCCGGAGATTATGCAAAGTTATGCGTACCCAGCCAATCTCCCCCCACGGTCATGCCAATAAACTGCAGAGAGAGGAACCGCCACACACACACACACACGCATACATATAAAACAATTTGCCTACAAAAGAGCCTCCACCGCTGCCCTGCCTCGCCTCATTTCGGATCCAGCAATTTAAAATTGTTTATAAAACAGGGGGCCACATACACATACACATGAGCATAAAACTTGCATGAAAAGATGCTATGCTGAGGCTGGAGGTGGAGCTGGAGATGGAGCTGGGAGTGGTGGCCACAATAGCTCCCAGAGGTCGGCATTAAATTCTGCTGCTGGCCTATATAAGCCCGGCCAGGGTTGGCCCTAACTACACCATGGGGACAGCAATTGATGATAGTCTGAGGCCAGAGATATGTAGCCGGGGCCAAAGCCCAGCCGGGAGCGGATGCTGAGGCTGAGGCTGAAACTGAAGCTAAAGCCAAAGCGAATGCTCTGGGATATAAAAGGACTTAGTCGCATGTTAACGCAACGCCTACGCAAATCCATCCATAACAGCAACAGGAGCTAGACCTGGACCAGGAGCAGGACCAGGACCAGGAGTAACAGCAACCCCCGCCGCAATGCACACTGCATCTGCTTGAGGGCCTGGGGAGGTCTGGTAATGCGGCTGATGCCTCCCCGAAGTCAGCTTTTCCCCTCGATGCCCCGGCTCCCATTATGGAGTCATAAACGCACATGCAGCCAGGCCCAAAATTGGAAGAGCCCGAAGGGGGATGAGCCCCGGGCCACGAGCCTTAGCTCCATTTTCATCTGCTCCGACTTTGACTTGTGCCGCCTCCAGTTCTGGATTTTTTTAGCACATGTAAAAATGCTTGTTATCAAGAAGGAAACGAAAACATAAAAAAGAGCAGGGGAATCATAGAGAGGGGAGCACGAAACAAACAAAAAAAAAAAAAAAATTAAACAGCCAGAGATGTGGACAATTTTCGGGCGCAGCCCGAGGCTTAAACTGTTATTACCAGAAGGAGGCGGGACACAGCCTCGACCATTGGCAAGTGGGAAGCGGGAAGTGGGTGCGTCTGCTGTTTATGAGTTGTAAAGCCGTAGTCAGACAATAGCCAGCTCCTGCAACACATGAGAGCTAAGCCGGAGGCCATATTACGAGCCTGGTCTAGTTTGCCATTTTCAACAGAAAGATAAATCGGGTGGAGGCAGCATTGGCAACTCCAGCTTCAGCTGGATGTCAATGTTCTGTGGTGGCTTCTTATGCCTGGCTGCATTTTATATTTATCCTCTGGTGCGCCCCTCGTACTATGTGCCAGAATTCGTGCCACAGTTCAGAGAAGTTCAGCGTGTGGAAAGTCATTTGCTGAGGTGAGTTGTGGATCCTCAATTGCGACAATTTGCTTGGGCAAGGGAAGTGGCAAGTGCTACAAGAGGAGTGATGATGTGTACTTCCCAGCTGCAAAAGAGTAGAGTTCATTCGCTTCAATTTCTTCACATCACTTTCAGTGTTGAATTATCATTGCAGTTGGGCGAGAGAAACCCTGAAAGCTGGAAAAACGAGTATCAATGTGTCATCTAAAATGGTTAATTTAAGCTTTGAAATTTAATGTTTTTATGAAGAATTTAATTCCAGACTATTTCAGGCACGAATAACGTTTTCTGGCTACCTTTATTCTCGTCTTCAAGTGTCCCACATTCTGCATCTACAGTAGTCACAGTCAGGTATGTACATATGTATATCTGTTGTATCTGTATATCTGGAAGTAAGTTGAAACTCGCAGCCCCAGCCCTATTTGATTGGATGATAATGCCGTGGGGTGTTAAACTAATTGTATGGCTTGCTCCCTTGGTTGTACTGCCTGTCAGCTTGTTGGCCATCTTTCGATCTCAAATTTCGCTGCCTTCGAGTATTACAAAGGGCCACGCGTCAATTAGACCGAAGTGCATGTAAAATGTATGTGTTTAAAAGCCTGGCCAATATTTTCTTACTCTGCACTTTGGATTGTATCGGTGATTGTATCGCCAGAGCGGAGTCCGCGCCCAGGGTGGCAGCACGTGCCCAGGGCTTTTTGGACATACAATTCCGCCCGAGTTTAAAGCGCAACTTAAAGACTGGGACTGGAAGAGGGACTGGGAATGGGTCTGGCACTGCCAACTATTCGCTGGAAAGGAGGCAAAGGTTCGGTCCGGGCTTTGGCAGCACATTTCTGGCATACTTCACACAATCTACTGATGAAGTCAACTGGAAGACTCGCATTTCTTTGATGTTTCGACAGCAATTGCACACACACACACACACATACACACACACATACATACCGCACAAGCCCTGATACATCAAAATACCCCCGTAATACACACAAAGAGAAACGCACAGAAAGGATGCCGTTTGTATAGATGTCTTTGGCGCATTTCAAAGCACACAGCTTCAAAGCCCCCGAAAATGACCTTTGTGTGTGCGGCAGGAGCTGTGGCCAGCCATGAAATGGGCCACTAAATAGTAATTTACTAAATTAGTTTGTTCTTCTAATTAACGGCAAGCCGAGCCAAACCCAAGGCTGCGAATCAGAGCTCATTCCACTAATTCGACCTCAGCCCCACTGCTGCTGCTGCTGCTGCTGCACTGTTGCGGGCCATTAAAAATTTCGTAATTACTCTAAAAGGATTTCAATTAGGGTTTGAAATCGCATTAGACTAAATGAAAATGACTGCGCACCATCATAACATAAATAAATATAATATACAAATAATAATAATAATAATAATGCCGTTAATGGAAAAAAAATACACATTCCACACAATGTCATCAAAATGCAATTACTAAATATTCGAATGAAGTAATCTGTCCGCCTAGACTAACAGTCGTAGTCGACCTTTTTCCCAATTAAAATATGCACCAGTGTTAGCGAACAAATTAATCAAGATATTTTCATCACAAATGCAATTGAAGAGCTAAATTAATTTTGTGTGGCTTTTAACGGCCGCTCAAATGTGAATGTATTTGAAATTTAACTAAGCAAATGAATAATTTTTTAGCTGATAACTCCATTAATTAGCAGCTCGGGCCAGACCAAAAATCAAATGCTCTAAAAAATATTATTGATTGGTAGGAAATGTATTTGGTAGCTCTTTTCTTCTCATGAAAATACAGATTGAGCCTCAAATATTAGCATGCACAATTATAAACATGTGTACACACGAGCAATTTGTGTTTTTGTCTTAAATTCAAATCCATAAAAGTATTAGTAATGCAGATTTATGTAAAGCAATATTTTTCAATAATTATTCAAGAGCTAAAACGAAGAGGAGTCAACAGAACTCCCAGCTATGCAATTTGCACACGGTGTGTAAAATAGATAATTAGACTGATCCCGAGAATCAGACCTTTGTATTAGTTCCGGCCAATGACAAATTCGGAGAGTCACGCGAGCTGACAATAAAAATCTACCTATAAATATGGGCTGCTCGGCCGGAGCGGTAGACAATAGCAAAGTAAAGAACCAACCAGAATGAGGACTACGCTGGCGTTGACTCTGCTGCTCGGCTGCCTAACAGCGACCTTTGTGGTGAGTGGAACTGTGGCCAAAAGTGGATGTTGATGTGGCGACTGAGATTCTTCTACTTCAGAGAGCGACTGATGTGGAGACTGCTGAAAAAATGGTGAAAAAATGCGTGACCGATTTGGGGGTGACTGAGCAGGACCTTGCGGACCTTAAGTCAGGCAAGGTGAAGCCTGCAGACGCTAAGGACAGCCTGAAGTGTACCGCCCAGTGCGTGATGGTGGCAAGTGGATACATGGACGGCAGTGGAAAACTGCTGAAAGACAAGATCAAGAAGCAATACGCCGACCATCCCCAAATAGATGCGATTAAAAATGCCCTGGAGGTCTGTGGAGGCTTGAAGGGCGCCAATGCCTGCGACACCGCCTTCCAGATCGTCTACTGCGTCCAGACCCATGGCCATTCATTCCAGTAAGACACGAATCGAAACATCGAAACAGTCGTTAAATGAGAATCGTAGCAGTCAGTCGTCAGTCGGAATCAAGATCACATATGTATAGTCATTTTTTAACAAAATATTTGCTAAGACGAGGAATAATAAAGAACAAAGAAAAACTAATTTTACTCGTTTGAAGATGTGAATAATTATTTAGTAACTTTTACTGGAAGCAATCAAAATGACCATGGCGAGTGATCGATGCATCGATTCGCGTCGGATAATGTGGAACCAATAGCTTGACTCTGATGGTCACGTGAAGTGCAGCGCTTGCTATAAAATCGGATGGAAGGTTCACCAAGGTATTATTGCAGAACTGAAAACCCAAGCAGAATGTGGATTACGCTGGCATTGATTCTGCTGATTGGCAGCCCAACTGTGCGCGGGTTTGCAAGGAAATTTAATATATTCAATGACAATACATTCCTAAGCGTTCTTCAAAATTGCCTGACTGAGAACGACGCGCAGATGACAATATCTATGGCCTGGTTGACCTAGATAGGGAGAATCCGTCAAATGTATCGGAATCGGTCAAGTGTACCGCCCTGTGCTTTTACAAAGCAAACGGATTCAGCAATTCGAAGGGCAATATGGTCGACAAAGCTGTTCTCAAGGAATTTCACGCAGACATCCGAAAAAGAATGAACTTGATAAGGCTGTGGATGAATGTGTTAAGGACCGATATTCAGATCCCTGCGACAACGCCTATCAGACTTTTCACTGCCTAGCGCCTTATTATCCCATTGGCTCGCTGGAGAATTAAGGATTTCAGTTAGGATTTGAGATGGAATTAGACTAAATTAAAGTGTGTGCACCCCATTGTAACACATTATAATATATTATGAAAATAATAATATTAATGCTGATCTTCAAGCTATTAATGGGAATATTCCACACAACCTCATCGAAATGCAATTACTAAATATTTGAACTATGTAATCTGTCCACCTAGACGCCCAGCTAACTTTTCCCAATTAAAATATGCACCAGTGTGAGCGATCAAATTAATCAAGATATTTTCATCACAAATGCAATTGAAGAGCTAAATTAATTTTGTGTGGCTTTTAACGGCCGTTCAACTGAATGCATTCCAAATTTAACTAAGCAAATGAATCATTTTGGTAGCAGTTTTTGGTAGCAATGTATACATGTATGTACATATTATTAGCATTTGTTTAGTTTTTTCTAAAATTAAAATCCATAAAATTATTTTTAATGCAGATTTATGTAACGCAATATTCAAGCTACATAGATTCCTCGAGAAATTATAAAAGATTTATTCAACAGCTACAACGAAGAGGAGTCAAAAGAAATCCCAGCTATGCAATTTGCACACGGTGTGTAAAATAGATAATTAGACTGATCCCGAGAATCAGACCTCTGTATTAACTCCGGCCAATGACAAATTCGGAGAGTCACGCGAGCTGACAATAAAAATCTACCTATAAATATGGGCTGCTCGGCCGGAGCCGTAGACAATAGCAAAGTAAAGAACCAACCAGAATGAGGACTACGCTGGCGTTGACTCTGCTGCTCGGCTGCCTAACAGCGACCTTTGTGGTGAGTGGAACTGTGGCCAAAAGTGGATGTTGATGTTCCGACTGAGATTCTTCTACTTCAGAGAGCGACTGATGTGGAGACTGCTGAAAAAATGGTGAAAAAATGCGTGACCGATTTGGGGGTGACTGAGCAGGACCTTGCGGACCTTAAGTCAGGCAAGGTGAAGCCTGCAGACGCTAAGGACAGCCTGAAGTGTACCGCCCAGTGCGTCATGGTGGCAAGTGGATACATGGACGGCAGTGGAAAACTGCTGAAAGACAAGATCAAGAAGCAATACGCCGACCATCCCCAAATAGATGCGATTAAAAAGGCCCTGGAGGTCTGTGGAGGCTTGAAGGGCGCCAATGCCTGCGACACCGCTTTCCAGATGGTCTACTGCGTCCAGACCCATGGCCATTCATTCCAGTAGGTCACGATCCCGGACACGACCTGGAAGAATCGAAAGAAATGGCGGATATTCAGGTATTCAAACAGAAATCAGACAATATCGTAGAGTTTAAATTTATTTTGCCTATACTTTGGCAGTCTACTGCGATTGCATATAATCAATGAACATTTTATATTACTTATATATAGTCAATAGTTAACAAAATATTTACTAAAACGAGGAATAAAAAAGAAAAGAGAAAATCCTACTTTTACTCGTTTGAAGATGTGAATAATTATTCAGCAACTTTTACGAAAAGCAATCGAAAGCAATTTTAGGAATATGCGTAAGTCGGATGGATCATGGAAATTTGACCTTTGCGAGTGATCGGTGCATCGATTGGCGTCGAATAATGTGGAACCAATAGCTTGACTCTGATGGTCACGTGAAGTGCAGCGCTTGCTATAAAATCGGATGGACGGCTGACCGAGATATTACTTCAGAACTGAAGAACCAGCCAGAATGAGAACCACTGCGATGTTCATGGCTATGTTACTTGGCCGCCTCTCTATACCCGGGCTGATATGGGACAGGCGAGCGAATTATACTAAAACTGCACTCGAGAGGGTTATTCAAATCTGCATGACTGAGAACGGGGTGGCGGACATGGATCTAAATGACCTGTTTCGCCTAGATAGGCCGAGTCTGCCAAAGACCAGACAATCGATCAAGTGTGCCGCCAAGTGCTTTTTCATGGCAAACGGAATAATCGATTCGACGGGAAATATAGTGGAAAAGGATCATTTGAACTTGTTTCACGCGGACAGCCCCGTCAAGGATAATCTCAATGAGGCTGTGGATAAATGTACTAAGAACCGAAACTCAGATCCCTGCGACAACGCCTACCAGGCCTTTCAATGCTGGTATTCTGCTTACACCAGATCGGTTCTTTCGGACGACGATGTGAACTCAAGCGAGTCAGTCAATGTGACTAATATATAAAAGCATAAATTACAGTAAGCAACAGAGCTGTCATTGAGGAACTGCTGGGTCGTAGCAGATTTAAATTTATGCTTGAAATCGCATTAGACTAAATGAAAATGTCGAGCCTATGAATAATGTGGAATTTTTAAATAATTTTAAATATTTTTTTTGTGTATAAAAAAGCCGTCATTCTGACATTCCCGAATGAACTATTCGATGATATATGTATGTATAGGCATCTCCGATTTGTGTAATACTATTTTCTCCCATTACGCTTTCCCAGAATCTGTGGTCGCTTTTTTTGCAAAATATTCCAGCAAATATCTGCAAAATGCCAGCAATTTAATTACTTCGCAGCGCCTTGGAAAAGGGCAGTGAAAGAGCACTCATAAAATCACAGCCGCGGGCAACAATTTCAATCGAATTGTCGGGGTCGGGACGACACTCTTTGCTTTTCCCCAGCTCCAGCTAAAGGTCCAGCTCCGGGCCCTGCCTCAGCTCCCCCAGATGCTGCTGATGTTCCTGCACCATTGTTGTTTTTGTTATCGAAGACAAGCCAAGTTTTCCTATAAATAGACGGCATTTTTGGGGGCATGTTATATGTATGTCCATATTGTTATTTCGAGGAATTTTTAATTTCTTCATTGTGAAAATATTTATTGAAACCGAGAAACGCCAAAGGCGCAGCCCGCCGTAAAAAGTTGACGGAGTACGAGCCAAACAAGAAAAGGGCAAAGAAAAACAGAACCCCCAAAATTGCGAAACTCGTGGAAGAGACGACCCCATATCAGACCATCCGATAATTTGAAGTAAGAGCAGACTTTAAGTTGCTATGGGAGTACCACGACGCCGACTCCAACTCCAACTCCAACTGCGACTCCGAGTCCATTTCCTGGCCACTTCGTCCTTTTGGCATCTCCGGTAATAGCCACTGAAACCTGGGCAAACAAATTGAATGAAATCAACTCGTTAAAAAGTAAATAACTCTGATGAATGGCTGAAATGCCCGTACACAAAAAGCAAACTGAACTTTCCGCCAGGTGGCCCCAGGTAGGATAGGCCAGTCCGGGATAGGGTTGCCCAGGAGCCCTGCCCACCGGTGGGCCAGTACCGGCTCTTCGTTTCGTTCTATGCGCCGTTCTGCCAGTCAATTGAAAATGAAATACAAATAAAAATGCAAACAACGACCCCAACGCATTGGCCACATACAAATGTTGGCTAAGCACGCGGGGGTCCTACCGGCTCCAGGGTATGCTACTGTCGACGTCTGGACAGACAGTCAGGGCAGGCCTGGCCAAGGAAATTAGTAGACAGCCATTCCCCTGTCCTCTTTCCCCATCTGGCCGGAGGTCAAGTCGGGCTGCTGCACAAAAGGAGCTGAAATGTAGAAAAAGCAAAGGGGAGTGTAAGGGGCTGTAAGCAGCCGCCAGCCGCCAGCCGCCTGGCGTCTAGAAGCCAGCAAGGCAGGACAGTCGGCTGGCTACCAACTGCAGAAACGAAGTTTTCCGGCAGAATCTTTTTCCTGTTCCGCATTCATCGATGAACTTTCAATAACAGAACTTTACTCTGCCGCTTTTTTATGGCCTCGAGGCATTCCGTTTTCAAGGATATGACATTGAATTGCACTGGTTGCCAGCCCAAGTGCACCAAAGTTGGTGGCTTCGGCAGGGCCCGCACACTTCTGGCTGAAAGTTACTTTTGACAGGGAAAAGAGCTCTCGAGAACCGTTGAAAACCCATCTGAATGGGGCAGATGTAGAAACTATTATTGTGAGATTGAACTGAAATTCGTTTTTGTTTTTTTTTTTCCATTTTCAGATGTCTCGACTGCTCTGACTGCCATCCATGGAACTGCACCACCCAGCACAGTTTTCCCCCTATGTATGTATATGCATTTAGCACATTATAGTTTTCCATATTCACACCCAAAGTCATAAACTTAATTACATTTCCATAGCTTTTGGCAAGCACAATCGCTGTCAAGCACGGAGCCTGGCAACAAGATTTTCCCTGCTGTTGGCTGCACCTGCTCCAAACAAACCGCAGTTTATGAAAACCAAAAGCCAAGTAAACTGATGCCCATGCGTTGCTGCCAATGGCAAAAACAGGA
This sequence comes from Drosophila obscura, assembly GCF_018151105.1. Classification (NCBI taxonomy): domain Eukaryota; kingdom Metazoa; phylum Arthropoda; class Insecta; order Diptera; family Drosophilidae; genus Drosophila; species Drosophila obscura. Next base: position 5,154,220 of record NW_024542774.1, on the reverse strand, counting down.
AATGTGTATAAGGCAAAACCAAAGCCAAACCCAAACCCAAACCAAACCCCCAACCATGGCAGCGACTATAAGGAAACGCCACCCAACACAACCCAACCCAACTCAATCCAATCCCCGATCAGCATCAGCATCAGCGTCAACCCAACAGCAAGCCCAACTCCACGCAAACGAAGTCAAAACCCATTCAACAACAGTTTCGCATAATTGTAAATTCAAGTGGAAATGAATGAATTTATGCTGAACTCGACAGAAAATACCAGCAGGCGATTGTTGCTGTTGCCATTGCCATTGCTGTTGCTGTTGGTACGGTCCCAGAGCAGGTAACAGGTAACAGGCAACAGCGAAGAAGGTAACGGACGCTGATGGCAATGACGATGACGATGGTGGCAATGCTAACGGTTACGTTCCCGAATGGCGCACAAACAATATGGCGCCACAGTCAGGGTCGGAATGGCAGCTATAGTGGGTGGCGCAGTTTGTGGGGGGTGGGATATGGAGCTGCCACGGAATCACGTTGCTTGCATATTTTCATTCATTCATTTCAACGTCAACGTCTGCCGGGTACGGGGACGGGGACAATACGAGTGGAGTTATGGAATGCATAACGGGCTGTTCTACTCCCCTTCTGTGCTCTTACTTCTCCATCTGTATCTGTATCTGTGAACTCCAACAGCATTTGAATGCGCTCACTTCTGGCTGTAGAAGAAGGGTAAGGCTCTTCCTCCTTCCTTCAAGTATTTACGCCTTTATTTATTTAACATTTCAATTGCATATTTTCGCACAAAAGCGCGTGCCAAAGCGAAAGGATGAGCCAAAAGAGAGAGAGCCCCCGACAATGGCAATGCCCAGCAACCTCAAAGGGATGCATGTGGATGATTATGATGTTATGTTGAGCTCTCAAAGCAGCCACAAATTGCTGGAAGTTCTGCACGTGACCCATGCTAAATGTCCACAGCCAAAAGCCATTGCACCCGATCAAAAATGCAGCTAAACGGCTTGGATGATAGAACAGGGATGAAGAACAAGTTCTACAACTTGATTTGGATAAATAAGGATTTTAAGGTAAGGATTTTCTACACATATGTATGTATGTATGTATGTATGGTTGGAATACTCTCTATGGAATCGGAAATGCTTTCTTCTCTGCACTTTTCCTTTAGCTAGCTCATGAAAATCATCATATTTGATATGGTCGCCGCCCTCCGAGGTGGTTCTTTGTATTTTTGCCAGAGATTCGTAGATGCAAACGACAGATTGATGGGCATGCCAAACAACATATCCTGTTGATTTAGTCTAGAGGAACACTTTCATTTTTCTTAGAGCCAACATCCCCCTACCTGTTCCCCCATCATCGACGCTAACATTGTTGTAACTGGCATGAGGTTGTTTCCATAAGGCAGCCCGAAAGTATGCAGCACGAGAGTGGCATTCCCTTGGACTGTTCCAGGCAGGGAGCCTGTCGATGACATCGATTGTTATTGTGTGTGTGTGGGGGGTTGGGGGTGGGGGCCAAACAATGGCAAACATGGCCAAATACATTTGCCTACGGGGCACGGGGAATGGGTGCTTGTCACTGCTGAAATAGTCGATGCGGGGACGATGAGATGAAGCCAAGATTGATGGTTGCCTCCTAAATGATACCTGATTGAGTGTGTGAGTGCCGAGTGTTTGCCTTGGCATATTCAATATTGTCACGGCCCTGCCTCAAACCCAAAAAAAAACCAGACCCTGGCCATACCTCTTAAGTGTCATTTTGTGTTCTCGACACGCATTTTATGGCAGACTCGAAAAACTTTTTGATGCCCCAGACACGCGCCCAAGTATGTGGCGCCTCCGCCTCCGACCCATCCACATCCACTGGATCTCCGAGATGCTTTTGACATTGAGTGAGATAAATGGAGACAAGTTTGTAGGCCAATTTTCGAAGCAAAGCCACTAAGAGACCGGCGCCACACACGCGCTAACCAAGCTCCAATTCCCCATCTTCCCAGCTCCAGAGTTTAGGCCCACCTCGTTTGCGCCACGATCGGCATCAATTGGGCACACAATTAGCTCCTCGGGGCGCCAACTAAGATGAGCGGAGATGCAATTTCGCTCCGACCTTCATCGGGTGCTGCGCTGCAGCCCATTTCACAGTTGACTGGAGCTGAAGCTGGAGTTGCAGTGCAGTCGCCCCTAACGTCTTCCCTGCTGGGCCTGACTTTGGCTTGGAGCGAGGCGAATTTGCGCCATCAATGGGGAATTACTTGGAGAATTACATGCTTCATACTGACTTTGCCGGCCGTCTGCAGTCTCGTTCTTCAGCTGCCCAGGAAGATGCTAGATGAGAGAGGCTTGGCCAAGTTGTGCCCAGAGTCGACCAGATGTCGGCATTTGAGTTGAGGAGCTTCGTAGCTAGCTGCCGCACCGCCAATCGCAGTACTTGACTCAATTATCGATAAATGCCAAGCTGGCCTTTGGCCACTTAACGCTTGTTACAGAAGCTCCGCCCAGGGTGTTGATTCGGAAAGTTATTTAAAGATTGCAAAAACCAGTAACATTTTATTCCGCATTCCATGCTGACAATAACGTCAAGATGTGAAATAAAATAAATATTTAAAATTAGAAACTAGCTCTGCCTTGGTAGAAAATTATAGGATTCCGGAAGAGGCCTTACGAACAACTCGCCCTTAAGCAGGAAACTTCAAGTCACGTGGCCCTGCCATCCGCCAAGCGGTTCCCTTAACCTCAAGTAATCCAGCTGCTGGGCAAAAACCAGTTGTTGCCTTTATACTCCGTTCTAGCCACAATTTATGCCACACAGCCCTTCAAGCAGGACACGCAACCCATCCCCTGCCTGCCAGTCCAGCCCAGTCCAGCCCGACTCTGCTGTGAACCCTTTGGCGCACTGGAATAACCAGGAAGAAAAGAACCTGGAGTGGAAAACTGCATTCATCTCTGGTCCACACAGAACTGGGAATATTCGCTACAAACAAACAGAGGTTGCCATGCCTCCCGGGACTAGGAATGGTAAATAGAATGCGATTCGAAGCGGGAAAGGGAAAGGTAATGGGAAAGGGAACGTGATAGGGATAGGGATACTTGGTGAACACTTTGCGCCACGACTACTTTTTACTTTTCTTTAACATTATTTTGCACTTTTCAATTAAAAAAGTGTGCACCCCACGCAGCACCCGGGCAGCCGCCACGGCAAAGGGCAAAAGTAACCCCAAAAGCGGAAAAAAATATGCTCACAGAGAGGGAGGGAGAGCGAGAGAGAGAGAGAGAGAGAAGGGTGTGAGGGTAGGGTAGCTGCCATAATTATAATTTCTTAATGCAAATAAAAGCTCGCTGTGCTGATTCTCCCTTCTGTAGAATGAACCACAATTCAAGCCGTGTGGAGTATTTCTTGGTCGCCTCGAGTTTCTTCTCTACACCGAGAGTGGGGCTGGAGGACTTCTTAAGATTATGTGCAGCGCTCAGAGTTAAATCTTTAAAATCTTTTAAACCAAAATACAAAATTTATCGGATAATTGTACAGTCATTCTTGCAGTGTAAGCAGTGGCCTGCTTATCGCAGACACAGTAAAGAGAGAGTAGAGTATACGAATTTTTTGTTCTTGCGCATTGGTAGAGAATACGCGGAAAATGGGTGAAACGGCAATCTGGTCCTCTTTCGTTTCTGTTCTGGATTCGTTGCTGTTGACCATTGTGGCCATTGGTGAGCCAACAAACATGCATAGTTAATGAGTGAAATGTAAAGCCGTATAACCACACATACACGCCCCATCCCCTGCCCACTCCCCACTCCCATTCATTCTTGGGAATGCCATTCATACTCGTACATACATATTTAAGGGCTTGGCTTTTCAGCGCTATGCGCAATGGGCTTACATGGCGTATAATTAATATTAAATGTTATACTTATAAATTAAATAAAGTTCTGACGCTGGAGCTGGCGCTGGCGCTGGCTCTCGTGCTTTAGTGGCCGCTTTCCGAGCCGCACGATTGATGACTTTGGCCGTCAAGCTTATTGCCACCGACACGTTCAAGCACCCCATATGTACACCCATACATACATATATGTACTATGTACTATAAGGAGTATGTACACGCTTTATATGTTGTATATATGTATGCTCTAGATGCTACCCTAGTTGTAAATGTATGTTGGCCAAGTTTAACTTGAGCCAGAGCCCGAGCCCGAGCACGACTGCTACTTGCGCCACTTCCGCTGTGCGGAAAAATGCTTTTGATTTGATTTTCACCAAATGTCAACTTGACGTCAAGTCGGAGACGGTGGCGGACGCAGACAGTGTCGCCGCCTTTGTTGTGCCGGTTCTACAGCATGATTTATTGTTTTCATGAAATTGCGTGTAAACAATTTAGTGGCTGGTTGGCGCCCAACACCCAAGACACCCAAGGTCCCGTCCACCCGCTCTCTCTCTCTTCCACAGCCGCCTTTAAGTTGATGAACTTTTGAAACACTTGATTTAAGGTTAAGTGTAGCGATATTTCATTGCTGTAACGAGACCCACAGCCAGACATACATAGCTGTTAGTTTGCAGGATAATATTGTGATGAGATTTGAGCGAAGGATTTCCACTTTTTGGTTCCTCCTTCGGCTCATGCTTATGTTGGAGAAATATAAATTAAAAATAATGTTTTCTATTGGTATTTTTCGATTGGTAATTCCGCTGAAGTAAGGCAGACAATTGCAGTAAGCAGTGCACAAACTCATGAGTGGAATGAGTATCCCGCATCCCTCTTAAAACTGAATACTACAGGCGGCGCAGCGCATGCAATTTCGACTACCAATAAAGATGCCATAACAATAAGTAAAGCGAGCTAATATCCGATTACTGTGAAGTCCTGGGGGAAGCACTGTAAACTGCAAACTGCAAATGTAGCGTGCCAGGCGACTCTTGCCAACGCACTTGTACTGTGTCGTACGAGTGTGTGGCAAGCATGAAACAAATGCATAAGTAAATACCAGAAACGAGTGACTTTCAATATCCTTGCAGGCTTATTGCCCATAGCGAATTTCACGCCACGCCAACAGATAGACAGATGAGGATGAGGATGCGGAGCAACAGAGAGGGCACAAATGGGAATGCGAATGCATTTACACATTTGCAAACACAAATACGAGCACAAACAGACAGAAACTGAACTGAACCGAACAGACAGTTGCAAAACATGAACCATACAAATATGCGTACCCGTACCCTTCGCTCTTTGCCGGAGGCACTCGAAGCATTTGGCGCAGAGAGCGTCTGAAGCATTTTCTGATGTGGGATCCGATTGGGTGGCTGGACCTGGACTGGGACTGGGACTGGGATTGGTAACAGAGCCAGCCAGCCAGCCATGTCTGAGTGCGTTTCCTTCAACGCATTTACGTTTATTGCATTTGTAAATTATTCACACTAGGATATTAAATGCAAATTGTAAAATAGACGGCAATCGAGCGTGCGAGAGAACCTCACAGATACAATATCCGTTGGATACAGCCATGCATCAGCCATGGTGAATGAGTACTAAACTTAACTCCTGTAATGGTGCCACTGAACCGTAGCTAGATTCTAGTTCTTCGACTTTGGACTGATAATTCGCTTGACAGAGTCCTGGCAACCTTGGCAACTTGGCCATACAAATATTGTTCCAACGAACTGAGCTCGTAATCAGGTGTGCAAAAATTAAAAATTCCTTTTATGACAGCCCGTACCCCCCCACCATTTATTCCGTTTTGCTTTCCCTACTAGACAGATAGAAACAGCTCGGAACATGTGCTGAAAAGTTTTCAGTCCCCAGCAAATTTCGTTCACACGTAACTCGGTTTGGCCAAACACTTTTGACATCGGTGCTCTGGACAAAGTTGGTTGCCAAAGGTAGCCAAAGGTAGCTGGGTGCCTGGGAGCGTAACATGCGAATCAAATTCAAAGTTGGGAGCAATATTGGTGGGTCAAGGGCTGGGGAGCAAAAAGGAACAGTCGCAACCAGTCGAAGAACCTGGGCCACATCGTCTATGCAGAACCGCGTCACCTGTCTGACAATTATTTGACAATTATTTACACTTACGAGTGTAAATGGCACAAAGGGGTCCGATAAGCTCCAACTGCCATCCAGTTCGTATAAAAAGATGGCACTGTGCCGTTTTTCAATCCAGTCATAATGTTCAGAGTTAAGGAGCTGCTGCTGTCGCGCGAGATCTTCGAAACGCCCATCCTGCGCCTCCATCTGCGCTGCTTTCGCTTCTACGGCTATTTGTCGTCCAAGTACCAGCGCAGGCCCTGGCTGTCCCAGTTGCGCTGCATCCTTTTCACGGCCTCCATCTGGGTGAGCTGTGTCCTGATGCTGGCACGCGTCTTTCAAGGCTACGAAAGACTCAACGATGGAGCGACGACCTGCGCCACCGCCTTCCAGTACGTAGCCGTGTCTATTGCCACACTAAACGCCGTCGTGCAACGGAAGCGTGAGTGATATTTATGCAGTTTGTATATACTTTGCTGAGCATTTGTCAATTGGTCTTACCTTCAGGGGTTGTTTCTATGTTGCGTGAGGTCCATGCGGATATGCAAAGTCTGTTGCTCGAGGCGGACGATCAGGAACTGGAACTTGTGTTGTCTACACAGAAATACACTCGGAATTTCACTGTAATTCTGTGGGCTTCTTCGATAGTAGCCGGGCTTATGGCCTATTCCGACTGCCTCTATCGGACACTCTTCATGCCGCAGACCGTCTTTAACATGCCAGCCGTGCGTGCTGGGGAGGAGCAGCCCATTCTTCTTTTCAAGCTATTTCCGTTTGGCGAGCTGTACGACAACTTTCTGATCGGCTTTCTGGGACCCTGGTATGCCCTAGGGCTGGGCATCACAACTATTCCACTGTGGCACACCTTCATCACTTGCCTCATGAAGTATGTGCACCTAAAGCTGCAGATACTCAACAAGCGGGTGGCGGGGATGGATGTGAGTGCTCCATCACCTCTTCAGTGCACCTGTCAGTGCTCCATTCCCGATTCTCCATTGCAGATCACGCGCCTCAATCCGTTCTTAGACCCGGATCGCCTGACACCCACTCAGCTGGCCCGCTGGCAAATGCGGCTCATCAAGAAGTTCGTTAAGGAGCATCTGAAGATCCGTAGGTTCGTCAAGGAGCTGGAGCAGCTTATCTGTGTGCCCGTCATGGCCGACTTCATCATCTTCTCCATTCTCATATGCTTTCTATTTTTTGCCTTGAGTGTTGGGGTAAGTGTGAAAGTATGGAAGTATTAGGGTTATTCGAACCAATTTGAAACACTTTATGGTCTCTCAGACCCCTAGCAAAATGGACTCCTTTTTTATGTTCATCTATATATTTGTCATGGCATCGATTCTCTGGATCTACCATTGGCATGCTACACTTATTTTTGAATGCGTAAGTTCATCTAATACATCGCTGATATCTCAAATATTGTAACTTTATTCAATCCAGCACCAGGAATTGCCCTTTGCCTATTACTCAACCCCGTGGTACGAGTACGAGCGTCCCGTTCAACGAACGCTTCTCATTATGATAGTCCACGCCCAGAGGCCGTTGCGAATGCGTGCCCTGATGGTCGAGTTGGGTATAGGCACCTTCATAGACGTAAGGAACCGTATTGGTCTTCAGTATGGAGATACGAGTATTTCTATATAGCTCTTTGCAGATTGTACGAGGGGCCTACAGCTACTTTAACCTCTTGAGTCAGATATATTAGACCAAAAGCCATTCCCACGGGCTGGACCCCTATAAAAGGGGTATATTTTAATCGTACATAAATATATATGCACTGTTGCTTATCTACTCTTATGTTAAATCATATACCCCTAAATATTTAAAGCTTGAATTATCAAATGGAAGCAAAGCAAAGAAAATGTGCCTCTCCTTTAAATAAAATTGATCTTACTCTACAACTCTCCAATGCGATTTCTTCCAGAGATTTTTTCAACAACTCAACCTGTTCTTATTGTTTATTCCAGCTCAACGAATTGTCCTTTGCCAGGTATGAATACCAGCTTTCTATGAGACGAACGATTCTCTGCATGATGCTGCACGCCCAGAGGCTGATGATCGATCTGGATCTGAGGACCCTTATAGACGTAGGGATCCATATTAGTTGTCAGCATTTCTATATCTCTCTTTTTGCAGATTATACTAGGGGCCTACAGCTACTTCAACCTTCTGCGTGGGTTGTAGTGGATACAGACACCAATCCTTCTCCTTGCGTCTAATCAAAATGCCGTTGCGGTTGTCAACTCGTTTGGCTAACATGACAGCCAACAAGCCATGCAATTCATTTCGCCTACCCACAAAAAGCAACTGAAGACGAACAGGGACAATGGCGTTGGATTGAGCGTGGAAAGGCGGAGGAGGAGGAGGAGGCTATGCTAAACCATTTTACAGCGCATATAGAACCCCAAAAAGCCAATGCAAGGAACAGGCGACATCATTTATCACTTGTAGAAAACGTCGCACGTCAAGTCGCACTGAATGTGTTTTGTTATATTGTCTTATTCAATGGATATAAACGATTTTTGCACTTCTCAACCAAATATACAAACCAACCCACCCACCCACACGATTACACTGCGCTAACGCTACCCGCTACCACTACCCCTGCCACTGTTTCTAATTGTCTTGGGGGATTTCAGACACAAGAAATTTATGCGTCTGCTATGGCAAACGGTCAGATACGTGAATCCACCACCGGCACGGCACGGCACCACCCCTTACCCCCCTACCACCCACAAAACAAACTAGCCACACAAACCGAATTGTTGTCCCCATGGGTGTATTTTTTAATATTATTAAGAGTATAGACACAAAATAAAAAACAGTAGAAACACAAACACTCAGAACTCAAAACAAAAACCAAAAAAAGACACGCATATTGCTGCGGTTGCTGTCTTGTGTATTGTGTGCCGTGGGTTGCGTTCCCTGGGATTACACAAAGTGGCTAAATGGCTGATAAAGGCGCGCGACGAACCTCGAACCTAATACTAATGAGTATTAATGGCGGGGTTGCTGCCCGAAAGCTCAAGGTGGAGAGAAGCAAGGGTGACAGATAGTTGGGTAAGAGCGTGAAAAGGGTTGTTTACTCACCCCGTCGCAGATATATGGACGGGAACCCCTTGTAGATCATCGGATTTATCTATATTTATATCGTACATATCTGTCGAGGCTGGGTGGAGTGGCAAGAAGAGTTGGTGAAAGGGTTGCCTGACTCTTCCCTCGATCGTAATCATCCGCCAGGGTGCGGATCCCTCGCCAACACTAAAGAATGCATACGAAAGTGAAGTAAACATTTTTTTAAATTTTTTGAAGAATCCGCAGATCGTATCTGTGTCTGTCAGTTGGTTGCTTGCTCGCCGCTCAGCACAAAACTATTTGTAGACCATGAGCGATATTTTTGGATCACATATCTAGACCACAATTTAAAATAGAACATGGTGAAAACAGAAAAAAAGAACGGAAACCACATGGACCATGGCCTGGCGAATTGCTGGCATCTGTTGCCGGTATTTTTAGCAATATTGGCAAATTTTTTATGGTTTTCGGTGCGCACGTTTGTTGTTGATTATTTACGACATTACATACATAATGCAAGCGTAATGGATGCGAATGTTCATTAAACACAATGAATGTCGTGCACTCAGTGCCAACCCTGGCTCGTTCGAGACCAGAACCCTTGAGGGAATGCGTTGTACGGTTGGATATGGTATGGTTGGTGTGGTGTGGTATGGCATGGGCATGTTAAGTGTATGAGGAGCCACCCTCTTTGAGTCTTGCAGTTTTGCGAAAAAATTAAAATTTGCCGCACACATGTAATGAATATTTACAATACATTTTTGCTCTACCGACACAAAGGAAATGAATTCAAAGGGAATGTGATTCCCGGAACGGGGCGCTACAAAAGAAATATCCCTTTAAGGAAATGAACCTGCTCGCTCCTCAAGGGGTAGTCCTGGAGGTGAAGCCACAAAATTCTCGTATATTTCGATTATGTGTAGTCGGAAGGGATTCTCATATCTGTACAATATAAATTGACTTCTGTTCCAGGGGCGGTAAGCGGTAAAGGAGGCAAATGCGGGCCGACAATCCAATCAAATCTGATTAAAATATTTTTCAATTTAAAATATTAAAGATATTTCGAAGACATTAATTCTGAACGCAAGGAAGATGGAAGCCAAGGGTAGCTGTGAAGTACATTGTTTGTTTAGTAACTGTACTTTTTATTGCAATTCCTAACTAGAGGGCGTGGCTATATCTTAACTCTTTTAATACCAATCTGGCTTTAAGAAAAACAAAAACAAAATCAAGGAAGTGCACTAAATGGGCCTCTGGTCCCCATTTTTAGCCACTTAAGTGGTTTGTCATTAAACATTTATGCCACAGTAAACGCGACAAACGCTCCTCGACTTGGCCAGCTGTTAGAGGATGGGGATCTAGAATAGGATGGTTATTAAAATTAATTAGCGCACGGCGATTTGTTGCCCGGCGCCATTAAGCGAAATGAAGTTGTAGTTAAATTCAGAATGGATTGAATTAATCATAAGCAACGGACCCCATCTCACCCATCTGCTACTCGGGCCTGGCCAAAAGGACAAACATCAGCAGAGCCAATTTTGTTTGTGGACAAACGGACTGCAGTTGTCACCAGAGTGGTGGTGTGGAGGGAATGGAGTTGCAGTCACGGCCCCGCCCTGGCTATAATACATATTTAAATGCAACTGATTAATCATGAATAAAGTTGTTGTGTGTTCACAGTTGATGTTGTTGCCGGTCGGTCACGTGACTGAAAACAATTTGACTTCAAACACATTAACAGTTACGGTCTGGCCAGGACAGGGTAGAGTGGCGCAAGCCAAATACGGGCCCTGCACGCAGAGGGTTTGTCACCAGAGGCAGCAGCAGCAGCAGCAACAACAACTTAACTTGGCTAACTAAAACTTTTCATGCATTGCCGTTGACAGTGCAATAAACATGCCAAAACAAATGCAACAAAGCGTCAACTGACCCACCAAGAGCACGCCCATCCTGTCCGGGTCCCACTCCCTGCCTCACATGCCATCTTAAGGGTTGGATCGGCGCTTCAGCTTTTAAAAAAGTCAAATATTTTGTCGTAGGGGGCAACATGGAGTTCTCGAATAGTTACCAGCCTTGTTTCCAAGAATTTGGAATGGATACGAAATGACTCGACTGATGTATGAAGCTGGCACTTACATTGGAATTTTTACGAGTACAAAGTTTAATTCGGCTGAATTGAAATGGCATCAAAATAAAGAAAATAATCCCCCATCTTATCGTTTAAATAATTTCCTTAACAATAATACCATATATTTGACAAACAGTTAATACAGAAATGTATGCAATTAAACCTTAAATTGCAAACCTTTTCCCATTAATTAATTAACTTAACTTCAAGTTGCTCTTCCAGTGCCCAATCCAGGCATTTTATTTATGTACATATGCACTTCAGTTTTTATAGATAGTGTCCTGACGGAAAATAGATCGTACCGCCCTTTTGTAATTTCGTTTTTTCACAAAATTTTTGTTTGTTTTTGCATTGGTCCCTTTTGGATGCGCTTTTTAATTTAATTTTCGTAGGCCGCAGTGCACTTCAAACCGCTTAAACAAGCACAGACACGCACGGGAATATCGGGTTCCCAGCACCCACACCCACACACACACACCCACACCCACACCACACACGGCTTCGGCTTACAAAAGCACAGTCGAGAGTAGTCGAGAGAGAGAGGGCAAGCCGGAAAAGCGAGCACTACCCAAACCACGGTGAGGCGCCCGCTTTCATGCGCTTCGTTTAGCAAAGTGGATGTTAAGTGTAATGCGATTTTTATGTAAATTTTTGGCAAAAAAAAAAAAAGAAATGGCCCGAAATACACAGACTGAATGAGAGCCAACGGTTTGATGATTTCGTTGCCATGGTCACGGCCAGCTTCCAGCCAGACAGCACAGCGCAACAAATGACTGACTGGATGGGCGTTGGTGCGGTCGTCACATGAACACACCACGCTACCCAAAAACCCCCACCCTGCAGAGTCTACGATAGCCCCCGCTCGGTACAGACAAGTGGCAATATCCATATGACGGAAAAGGTACGATTTTGGAATTCTGAAAAGCAGCAATTGCTTGTGTTCATCATCATACATCAGTTAGGATGTTTTTTTTTCAAATTTATTAATCAGAAGGTGTCATTAGTTAAAGACCATCAGTTCAACCGACAACTCTAGGCAGGAGCAACCCCGTCAGAATCGTGGTAATAAAAAATAATCACTCAAGAGTCATAATTTTTTAACATCAACTGGCCTTTTAGTATTTGGGTAGAACGTCAGTCTACCACTACTAATGACAATCGTTTCGTCGCAAACAGCTCTCTGTAAGCGAGCTGCACGATAGAACTGATTGGGAATTACAAGCACAAAAGATGTGGGAAAAAATGTGAGCGCCTAAACACTGATAATGGCAAGACGACTGTTCGTAGAATGTTCGAACTTCGAACAGAACAGAAACGAGTTCAGTATAGAAAACCAAAAAATATATATATTTCCCATACCGGGAATCGAACCCGGGCCTTCTGGGTGAAAGCCAGATATCCTAGCCACTAGACCATATGGGATACAATATTACTTGGTCCAAAAGTACATTTTGTTAGCAAAGATTATGAATTTTTGTATTTTTAGCCACTCATTGATAACAGAAATTAGAAGTGTTTCAATATTATTATCTAAATTTATTGAAAGGTAACCTATTTAAATAAGCAAAAGTTCACTTTCGAGGCTGAGATTGAATTGATAGCCGCGAAAACCAATTCTGTTTTTGTCCCGTGCAAATGCAAAAATCTCGAAAACGAATAGTTGCCCAAAAACCTTAGTATGTACCAATTATAGGGCTAGTAAAGCGATGTATTATAATGGAAAAATAATTTTGAAAATCTTTTCTTCCACTTGCAATGAGAGAAATTTACCATAAGCAGAGGATTACTAAAAAAGAGAAAAAAATATTCAAAAATGTTATCACATATCTGTTTCCCATACCGGGAATTGAACCCGGGCCTTCCGGGTGAGAGCCGGATATCCTAACCACTAGACAATATGGGATATATTCATGCTAGGTCCAAAATTTTGCTTTGTTAGAAAAGTGTTTGAATTTGTTAATTTTAACCAAGCATTGAAATAAAACTTACAAATCAAATAACACAGAACAGTTCTGGTTATAACCAGTTTAATAATTATTAAACAAATTAAAAACTAAAATTGTATGGGAAAGGACAGTATATGTACATATGTATGTACATGATAAGAAAAAAAAACGTTTGTCAATGAATATCTTCGACGCACAAAACCACAATTTCAGGCAATGAAACACTATGTAAAAGTTTATCTCCATTTAACGTTAGACGCATTTTTGAACAAAAGATATTAGTTGTTTTACGTGCTTGGGTTGTGCGTGCGCGATGGGGAGGATTTTGGTTTCTTTGGTTTTCGTCTTTTCTTTTACAACTCAATTATAGATGTGGTGAAGTAGCTCGCATCTCCCATATTGTCTAGTGGTTAGGATATCCGGCTCTCACCCGGAAGGCCCGGGTTCAATTCCCGGTATGGGAAACTATGTGCTGACTTTTTTTCAATATTTTTTACAGGATCGATTTGAAATATATATATTTTACTTTCCCCTGTAAATATCCCATAAAATTATAAATTTCAATGTGTTGTGATTGCACTTCGGCCGGGGTATGCTCGCCGCGCCGGGGTTCATATAAATTTATTTGATCTCTGGATGTGGTAGCTGAAAGAAAAGGTCTCCTAGTTCAAGAATAAGGTGACACGAGTAAGGTGGCAAAAGTAGGTAGTTATTTTTATTGATCTTAAGGGTACAAAGTTAAATGTTGTTCTACGGATTATCACCGGCTCGGCCTCGAGGTCTTCCTTCAGGGTCGTCAGGGCCGCACGTGGCTACTCGAAGCGTATCCGTATCCGGCAAAGATCGATCGTGGAGGATGATAAGCTCCGAGAGAGAGATGCGGTGCGGAGGAAAATGCGCTCCAAGAGAGAGATGCGTTGCATAGGAAAATGCGCTCCGGAAGAAAGTAATGTTGCGGAGGATAATGCGCTCCTGAAGAGAAGAAAATTAAAAAAAAATGTAGGAAAAATCTAAAAATGTAATAAAATTTAAATAAAAAAACAAATAAATGTATTTATTACTTACTGACAAAAGCTGACTGATATGAAACGAAAAATTATAATTGCTCGCTGACAAAAGCTGACTGATATGAAACGAAAAATTTGAATTGATCGGTGACAAAAGCTGACTGATATGAAACGAAAAATTCTAATTGCTCGCTGCCAAAAGCTGAATGATATGAAATGAAAAACTCTAATTGCTCATTGACAAAAGCTGACTGATATGAAACGAAAAATTATAATTGATCGCTGACAAAAGCTTACTGATATGAAAGGAAAAATTATAATTGCTCGCTGACAAAAGCTGACTGATATGAAACGAAAAAAAATTGTAAAATGCTCGCTGATAAAAGCTGACTGATATGAAACGAAAAATTCCGACTGCTCGCTGACAAAAGCGGCCCCAAAGCCGAAGACCTGGGAACGTACGCTGAAAACTCAGCTGCGCCACTTTCGTTGTATGAACTGGCACATCTATATACTGTATAGTTAGTGCCTCTACCATCGATGCTTTTGAGACTATCATGATAGTATCGAGCTACAGTCGTTGCCCTTTTGATATGTTTGGATTGGCTGCTATAAAATACGAAGACAAATTTGTAAACAAAGCGACAGGTGGCATCTAATTTTTTCAATGAACAAGTTCCTAAAAGGTTTTAATGGTTTTTTAATAATTATTTGAGCCCGATACAATAGTATCGATTGTTTTTTTTCAGAACATTCAACGTTGATATTCTCGATTTTAATATTTTTCTCATTTTCTGCCTCCACTTTCAACCGCTCAAATGGCAGAAAACCGTTAAATTCAAATCTGAGATACCAGGCGCACAGAAACCAGCAGAAGGTCGCTGCTTTTTTTAAATTCTCGTTTTTTCTTGTTTCTCTTTGTTATTCGTTGCTCTCTCTTTTCGCTACAATTTTTCTCATTTTCTGCCTCCACTTTCCACCGCTCAAATGGCAGAAAACCGTTAAATTCAAATCTGAGATCCCAGGCGCACAGAAATCAGCAGAAGGTCGCTGCTTTTTTTAAATTCTCGTTTTTTCTTGTTTCTCTTTGTTTCTCGTTGCTCTCTCTTTTCGCTACAATTTTTCTCATTTTCTGCCTCCACTTTCCACCGCTCAAATGGCAGAAAACCGTTAAATTCAAATCTGAGATACCAGGCGCACAGAAATCAGCAGAAGGTCGCTGCTTTTTTTAATTCTCGTTTTTTCTTGTTTCTCTTTGTTATTCGTTGCTCTCTCTTTTCGCTACAATTTTTCTCATTTTCTGCCTCCACTTTCCACCGCTCAAATGGCAGAAAACCGTTAAATTCAAATCTGAGATACCAGGCGCACAGAAATCAGCAGAAGGTCGCTGCTTTTTTTAATTCTCGTTTTTTCTTGTTTTTTTTTGTTATTCGTTGCTCTCTCCTTTCGCTCTAATTTTTCTCATTTTCTGCCTCCACTTTCCACCGCTCAAATGGCAGAAAACCGTTAAATTCAAATCTGAGATACCAGGCGCACAGAAATCAGCAGAAGGTCGCTGCTTTTTTTAAATTCTCGTTTTTTTTTGTTTCTCTTTGTTTCTCGTTGCTCTCTCTTTTCGCTACAATTTTTCTCATTTTCTGCCTCCACTTTCCACCGCTCAAATGGCAGAAAACCGTTAAATTCAAATCTGAGATACCAGGCGCACAAAAATCAGCAGAAGGTCGCTGCTTTTTTTAAATTCTCGTTTTTTCTTGTTTCTCTTTGTTATTCGTTACTCTTTCTTTTCGCTACAATTTTTCTCATTTTCTGCCTCCACTTTCCACCGCTCAAATGGCAGAAAACCGTTAAATTCAAATCTGAGATACCAGGCGCACAGAAATCAGCAGAAGGTCGCTGCTTTTTTTAAATTCTCGTTTTTTTTGTTTCTCTTTGTTTCTCGTTGCTCTCTCTTTTCGCTACAATTTTTCTCATTTTCTGCC
Organism: Drosophila obscura; assembly: GCF_018151105.1. Taxonomy (NCBI): domain Eukaryota; kingdom Metazoa; phylum Arthropoda; class Insecta; order Diptera; family Drosophilidae; genus Drosophila; species Drosophila obscura. The sequence goes on along the minus strand of NW_024542774.1, from coordinate 5,138,074 downwards.
TCCACTTTCCACCGCTCAAATGGCAGAAAACCGTTAAATTCAAATCTGAGATACCAGGCGCACAGAAATCAGCAGAAGGTCGCTGCTTTTTTTAAATTCTCGTTTTTTCTTGTTTCTCTTTGTTATTCGTTGCTCTCTCTTTTCGCTACAATTTTTCTCATTTTCTGCCTCCACTTTCCACCGCTCAAATGGCAGAAAACCGTTAAATTCAAATCTGAGATACCAGGCGCACAGAAATCAGCAGAAGGTCGCTGCTTTTTTTAATTCTCGTTTTTTCTTGTTTCTCTTTGTTATTCGTTGCTCTCTCCTTTCGCTACAATTTTTCTCATTTTCTGCCTCCACTTTCCACCGCTCAAATGGCAGAAAACCGTTAAATTCAAATCTGAGATACCAGGCGCACAGAAATCAGCAGAAGGTCGCTGCTTTTTTTAATTCTCGTTTTTTCTTGTTTTTTTTTTGTTATTCGTTGCTCTCTCCTTTCGCTCTAATTTTTCTCATTTTCTGCCTCCACTTTCCACCGCTCAAATGGCAGAAAACCGTTAAATTCAAATCTGAGATACCAGGCGCACAGAAATCAGCAGAAGGTCGCTGCTTTTTTTAAATTCTCGTTTTTTTTTGTTTCTCTTTGTTATTCGTTGCTCTCTCTTTTCGCTACAATTTTTCTCATTTTCTGCCTCCACTTTCCACCGCTCAAATGGCAGAAAACCGTTAAATTCAAATCTGAGATACCAGGCGCACAGAAATCAGCAGAAGGTCGCTGCTTTTTTTAAATTCTCGTTTTTTTTTGTTTCTCTTTGTTATTCGTTGCTCTCTCTTTTCGCTACAATTTTTCTCATTTTCTGCCTCCACTTTCCACCGCTCAAATGGCAGAAAACCGTTAAATTCAAATCTGAGATACCAGGCGCACAGAAATCAGCAGAAGGTCGCTGCTTTTTTTAAATTCTCGTTTTTTTTTTTTTCTCTTTGTTATCTCGTTGCTCTCTCTTTTCGCTACAATTTTTCTCATTTTCTGCCTCCACTTTCCACCGCTCAAATGGCAGAAAACCGTTAAATTCAAATCTGAGATACCAGGCGCACAGAAATCAGCAGAAGGTCGCTGCTTTTTTTAAATTCTCGTTTTTTCTTGTTTCTCTTTGTTATTCGTTGCTCTCTCCTTTCGCTACAATTTTTCTCATTTTCTGCCTCCACTTTCCACCGCTCAAATGGCAGAAAACCGTTAAATTCAAATCTGAGATACCAGGCGCACAGAAATCAGCAGAAGGTCGCTGCTTTTTTTAAATTCTCGTTTTTTCTTGTTTCTCTTTGTTATTCGTTGCTCTCTCTTTTCGCTACAATTTTTCTCATTTTCTGCCTCCACTTTCCACCGCTCAAATGGCAGAAAACCGTTAAATTCAAATCTGAGATACCAGGCGCACAGAAATCAGCAGAAGGTCGCTGCTTTTTTTAAATTCTCGTTTTTTCTTGTTTCTCTTTGTTATTCGTTGCTCTCTCTTTTCGCTACAATTTTTCTCATTTTCTGCCTCCACTTTCCACCGCTCAAATGGCAGAAAACCGTTAAATTCAAATCTGAGATACCAGGCGCACAGAAATCAGCAGAAGGTCGCTGCTTTTTTTAAATTCTCGTTTTTTCTTGTTTCTCTTTTGTTATTCGTTGCTCTCTCTTTTCGCTACAATTTTTCTCATTTTCTGCCTCCACTTTCCACCGCTCAAATGGCAGAAAACCGTTAAATTCAAATCTGAGATACCAGGCGCACAGAAATCAGCAGAAGGTCGCTGCTTTTTTTAAATTCTCGTTTTTTATTGTTTCTCTTTGTTATTCGTTGCTCTCTCTTTTCGCTACAATTTTTCTCATTTTCTGCCTCCACTTTCCACCGCTCAAATGGCAGAAAACCGTTAAATTCAAATCTGAGATACCAGGCGCACAGAAATCAGCAGAAGGTCGCTGCTTTTTTTAAATTCTCGTTTTTTCTTGTTTCTCTTTGTTATTCGTTGCTCTCTCTTTTCGCTACAATTTTTCTCATTTTCTGCCTCCACTTTCCACCGCTCAAATGGCAGAAAACCGTTAAATTCAAATCTGAGATACCAGGCGCACAGAAATCAGCAGAAGGTCGCTGCTTTTTTTAAATTCTCGTTTTTTCTTGTTTCTCTTTGTTATTCGTTGCTCTCTCTTTTCGCTACAATTTTTCTCATTTTCTGCCTCCACTTTCCACCGCTCAAATGGCAGAAAACCGTTAAATTCAAATCTGAGATACCAGGCGCACAGAAATCAGCAGAAGGTCGCTGCTTTTTTTAAATTCTCGTTTTTTCTTGTTTCTCTTTGTTATTCGTTGCTCTCTCTTTTCGCTACAATTTTTCTCATTTTCTGCCTCCACTTTCCACCGCTCAAATGGCAGAAAACCGTTAAATTCAAATCTGAGATACCAGGCGCACAGAAATCAGCAGAAGGTCGCTGCTTTTTTTAATTCTCGTTTTTTCTTGTTTCTTTTTGTTATTCGTTGCTCTCTCTTTTCGCTACAATTTTTCTCATTTTCTGCCTCCACTTTCCACCGCTCAAATGGCAGAAAACCGTTAAATTCAAATCTGAGATACCAGGCGCACAGAAATCAGCAGAAGGTCGCTGCTTTTTTTAAATTCTCGTTTTTTCTTGTTTCTCTTTGTTATTCGTTGCTCTCTCCTTTCGCTACAATTTTTCTCATTTTCTGCCTCCACTTTCCACCGCTCAAATGGCAGAAAACCGTTAAATTCAAATCTGAGATACCAGGCGCACAGAAATCAGCAGAAGGTCGCTGCTTTTTTTAAATTCTCGTTTTTTCTTGTTTCTCTTTGTTATTCGTTGCTCTCTCTTTTCGCTACAATTTTTTCTCATTTTCTGCCTCCACTTTCCACCGCTCAAATGGCAGAAAACCGTTAAATTCAAATCTGAGATACCAGGCGCACAGAAATCAGCAGAAGGTCGCTGCTTTTTTTAAATTCTCGTTTTTTCTTGTTTCTCTTTGTTATTCGTTGCTCTTTCTTTTCGCTACAATTTTTCTCATTTTCTGCCTCCACTTTCCACCGCTCAAATGGCAGAAAACCGTTAAATTCAAATCTGAGATACCAGGCGCACAGAAATCAGCAGAAGGTCGCTGCTTTTTTTAAATTCTCGTTTTTTCTTGTTTCTCTTTGTTATTCGTTGCTCTCTCTTTTCGCTACAATTTTTCTCATTTTCTGCCTCCACTTTCCACCGCTCAAATGGCAGAAAACCGTTAAATTCAAATCTGAGATACCAGGCGCACAGAAATCAGCAGAAGGTCGCTGCTTTTTTTAAATTCTCGTTTTTTCTTGTTTCTCTTTGTTATTCGTTGCTCTCTCTTTTCGCTACAATTTTTCTCATTTTCTGCCTCCACTTTCCACCGCTCAAATGGCAGAAAACCGTTAAATTCAAATCTGAGATACCAGGCGCACAGAAATCAGCAGAAGGTCGCTGCTTTTTTTAATTCTCGTTTTTTCTTGTTTTTTTTTGTTATTCGTTGCTCTCTCCTTTCGCTCTAATTTTTCTCATTTTCTGCCTCCACTTTCCACCGCTCAAATGGCAGAAAACCGTTAAATTCAAATCTGAGATACCAGGCGCACAGAAATCAGCAGAAGGTCGCTGCTTTTTTTAAATTCTCGTTTTTTCTTGTTTCTCTTTGTTATTCGTTGCTCTCTCTTTTCGCTACAATTTTTCTCATTTTCTGCCTCCACTTTCCACCGCTCAAATGGCAGAAAACCGTTAAATTCAAATCTGAGATACCAGGCGCACAGAAATCAGCAGAAGGTCGCTGCTTTTTTTAAATTCTCGTTTTTTCTTGTTTCTCTTTGTTATTCGTTACTCTTTCTTTTCGCTACAATTTTTCTCATTTTCTGCCTCCACTTTCCACCGCTCAAATGGCAGAAAACCGTTAAATTCAAATCTGAGATACCAGGCGCACAGAAATCAGCAGAAGGTCGCTGCTTTTTTTAAATTCTCGTTTTTTTTTGTTTCTCTTTGTTTCTCGTTGCTCTCTCTTTTCGCTACAATTTTTCTCATTTTCTGCCTCCACTTTCCACCGCTCAAATGGCAGAAAACCGTTAAATTCAAATCTGAGATACCAGGCGCACAGAAATCAGCAAAAGGTCGCTGCTTTTTTTAAATTCTCGTTTTTTCTTGTTTCTCTTTGTTATTCGTTGCTCTCTCTTTTCGCTACAATTTTTCTCACTTTCTGCCTCCACTTTCCACCGCTCAAATGGCAGAAAACCGTTAAATTCAAATCTGAGATACCAGGCGCACAGAAATCAGCAGAAGGTCGCTGCTTTTTTTAATTCTCGTTTTTTCTTGTTTCTCTTTGTTATTCGTTGCTCTCTCTTTTCGCTACAATTTTTCTCATTTTCTGCCTCCACTTTCCACCGCTCAAATGGCAGAAAACCGTTAAATTCAAATCTGAGATACCAGGCGCACAGAAATCAGCAGAAGGTCGCTGCTTTTTTTAATTCTCGTTTTTTCTTGTTTTTTTTTTGTTATTCGTTGCTCTCTCCTTTCGCTCTAATTTTTCTCATTTTCTGCCTCCACTTTCCACCGCTCAAATGGCAGAAAACCGTTAAATTCAAATCTGAGATACCAGGCGCACAGAAATCAGCAGAAGGTCGCTGCTTTTTTTAAATTCTCGTTTTTTCTTGTTTCTCTTTTTGTTATTCGTTGCTCTCTCTTTTCGCTAAAATTTTTCTCATTTTCTGCCTCCACTTTCCACCGCTCAAATGGCAGAAAACCGTTAAATTCAAATCTGAGATACAGGCGCACAAAATCACAGAAGGTCGCTGCTTTTTTAAATTCTCGTTTTTCTTTTTTCTTTTTTATTTCTTTCTCTCCTTCCTAATTCATTTCTGCCTCCACTTCCCCCCGCAGAAACCAGAAGGTCGTCCCTTTCGCCCCAAGGCCAACAAATTGAATACAGGCGCACAGAAATCAGCAGAAGGTCGCTGCTTTTTTTAAATCTCTTTTTCTTGTTTCTCTTTGTTTTTCGTTGCTCTCTCTTTTCGCTACAATTTTTCTCATTTTCTGCCTCCACTTTCCACCGCTCAAATGGCAGAAAACCATTAAATTCAAATCTGAGATACCAGGCGCACAGAAATCAGCAGAAGGTCGCTGCTTTTTTTAAATTCTCGTTTTTTCTTGTTTCTCTTTGTTATTCGTTCTCTCTATTTTCGCTACAATTTTTCTCATTTTCTGCCTCCACTTTCCACCGCTCAAATGGCAGAAAACCGTTAAATTCAAATCTGAGATACCAGGCGCACAGAAATCAGCAGAAGGTCGCTGCTTTTTTTAAATTCTCGTTTTTTCTTGTTTCTCTTTTATTCTTCTCTCTCCTTCCTAATTTTCTCTTCTCCCCCCTAAAGCAACCTAAATCAAATAGCCACAGAAATAGCAGAAGGTCGCTGCTTTTTTTATTCTCTTTTTTCTTGTTTCTCTTTGTTATTCGTTGTTCTCTCTTTTCGCTACAATTTTTCTCATTTTCTGCCTCCACTTTCCACCTCAAATGGCAAAACCATTAAATTCAAATCTGAGATACCAGGCGCACAGAAATCAGCAGAAGGTCGCTCTTTTTTTAATTCTCTTTTTTCTTGTTTCTCTTTGTTATTCGTTGCTCTCTCTTTTCGATACAATTTTTCTCATTTTCTGCCTCCACTTTCCACCGCTCAAATGGCAGAAAACCGTTAAATTCAAATCTGAATACCAGGCGCACAGAAATCAGCAGAAGGTCGCTGCTTTTTTTAAATTCTTTTTTTCTTGTTTCTCTTTGTTATTCGTTGCTCTCTCTTTTCGCTACAGTTTTTCTCATTTTCTGCCTCCACTTTCCACCGCTCAAATGGCAGAAAACCGTTAAATTAAAAAACGGCGGGGCGACCCGGGCGGAGGGGGGGGCCCGGGGGGGGGGGCCCAAAAAAAAAGCAGACCTCTGCTGATTCTGGGCTGGCCATGAATTAACGGTTTCTGCCAAGGTGGAGGGGGCGATGGGGGGGGGGGGGAGGAAAGAGGAGAGGGCGAAGCAGGAAGAGGACCCGGACAGGGGGGAGGCCGAAAAAAAGAACAGAAAAAGGAAAAGGACCGGATCGGGCCGACGGGAGGGGAGAGACACGGTAAAAAAACCACCCGTCGGCGCCGCTCAGATTTGAATTTAACGTTTTCGCCATTTGAGCGGGGGGGGGGAAGAGTGGAGGGACAAAGGAAACGAGAGGCCGGTCGGGCCGGACTCATTTGTTTACGGTTTCGCCATTTGGGGGGGGGGAAGGGTGGGGCCAAGAAAACAAGAAAAAACGAGAATTTAAAAAAGAGGACCTTCTGTGATTTGGCGCCTGGTTCTAGGTTCGCCATTTGGCGGGGGGGGGGGGGGGGGGAAGGTCTGCCATTGGGGGGGTGGGGGGGGGGGGTCAGGAGTAAAAAGAGGCCTCGCGATTGGCCTGGATCTTTGTTAACGGTTTTGCCATTTGGCGGTGGAAAGTGGAGGCAGAAAATGAGGAAAATTGTAGCGAAAGAGGAGCAACGAATAACAAAGAGAACAAGAAAAAACGAGAATTAAAAAAAGCAGGACCTTCTGCTATTCTGCGCCTGACTCAATTTGAATTTACGGTTTCTGCCATTTGGCGGTGGAAGTGGGGCAGAAAATGAGAATTGAGCGAAAGAGGGAGCAACGAGAACAAAGAGAAACAAGAAAAACGAGAATTTAAAAAAAGCAGCGACCTTCTGCTGATTTCTGTGCGCCTGGTATCTGATTTGAATTTAACGGTTTTCTGCCATTTGAGCGGTGGAAGTGGAGGCAGAAAATGAGAAAAATTGTAGCGAAAAAAAGAGCAACGAATAACAAAGAGAACAAGAAAAAACGAGAATTTAAAAAAAGCAGCGACCTTCTGCTGATTTCTGTGCGCCTGGTATCTCAGATTTGAATTTAACGGTTTTCTGCCATTTGAGCGGTGGAAAGTGGAGGCAGAAAATGAGAAAAATTAGGCGAAAGGAGGAGCAACGAAAACAAAGAGAAACAAGAAAAAACGAGATTTAAAAAAGCAGCGACCTTCTGCTGATTTCTGTGCGCCTGGTATCTCAGATTTGAATTTAACGGTTTCTGCCATTTGAGCGGTGGAAAGTGGAGGCAGAAAATGAGAAAAATTGTAGCGAAAAGAGAGAGCAACGAATAACAAAGAGAACAAGAAAAAACGAGAATTTAAAAAAAGCAGCGACCTTCTGCTGATTTCTGTGCGCCTGGTATCTCAGATTTGAATTTAAGGTTTCTGCCATTTGGGGTGGAAGTGGGGGCAGAATGGAAATGAAGAGGAGCAACGTACGCGGTTTAAGAGCGACCTCGCGTCGCGCCTGGTCTTTTTAAGGTTTCGCCTGGGGTGGAGTGGGGCAGAAATGAGAAAAATTTTAGCGAAAGAGAGAGCAACGAATAACAAAGAGAAACACGAAAAAACGAGCATTTAAAAAAAGCAGCGACCTTCTGCTGATTTCTGTGCGCCTGGTATCTCAGATTTGAATTTAACGGTTTCCTGCCATTTGAGCGGTGGAAAGTGGAGGCAGAAAATGAGAAAAATTGTAGCGAAAAGAGAGAGCAACGAATAACAAAGAGAAACAAGAAAAAACGAGAATTTAAAAAAAGCAGCGACCTTCTGCTGATTTCTGTGCGCCTGGTATCTCAATTTGAATTTAACGGTTTCCTGCCATTTGAGCGGTGGAAAGTGGAGGCAGAAAATGAGAAAAATTGGCGAAAAGAGGGCAACGACAGGAAGCGGTTGGCCTTCTGCGTTGGGTCTGTTGTTCGGTTTGCCATTTGAGCGGTGGGTGGGGCAGAATGGATTGAGCGAGAGGGGCAACGAAAAAGAGAAACAAGAACGAGAATTTAAAAGCAGCGACCTTCTGCTGATTTCTGGCGCCTGGTACTCGATTTGATTTAACGGTTTCTGCCATTTGGCGGTGGGTGGGGCAGTGGATTTGCGGGAGAGCAACGACAAAGAGAACAGAAAACGAATTTAAAAGCAGCGACCTTCTGCTGATTTCTGTGCGCCTGGTATCTCAGATTTGAATTTAACGGTTTTCTGCCATTTGAGCGGTGGAAAGTGGAGGCAGAAAATGAGAAAAATTAGAGCGAAAGGAGAGAGCAACGAGAAACAAAGAAAAACAAGAAAAAACGAGAATTAAAAAAAGCAGCGACCTTCTGCTGATTTCTGTGCGCCTGGTATCTCAATTTGAATTTAACGGTTTTCTGCCATTTGAGCGGTGGAAGTGGAGGCAGAAAATGAGAAAAATTGAGCGAAAGAGAGCAACGAAAACAAAGAGAACAAGAAAAACGAGAATTTAAAAAAACAGCGACCTTCTGCTGATTTCTGTGCGCCTGGTATCTAGATTTGAATTTAACGGTTTTCTGCCATTTGAGCGGTGGAAAGTGGAGGCAGAAAATGAGAAAAATTGTAGCGAAAAGAGGAGCAACGAATAACAAAGAGAAACAAGAAAAACGAGAATTTAAAAAAAGCAGCGACCTTCTGCTGATTTCTGTGCGCCTGGTATCTCAGATTTGAATTTAACGGTTTTCTGCCATTTGAGCGGTGGAAAGTGGAGGCAGAAAATGAGAAAAATTAGAGCGAAAGGAGAGAGCAACGAGAAACAAAGAGAAACACGAAAAAACGAGCATTTAAAAAAAGCAGCGACCTTCTGCTGATTTCTGTGTGCCTGGTATCTCAGATTTGAATTTAACGGTTTCCTGCCATTTGAGCGGTGGAAAGTGGAGGCAGAAAATGAGAAAAATTGTAGCGAAAAGAGAGAGCAACGAATAACAAAGAGAAACAAGAAAAACGAGAATTTAAAAAAAGCAGCGACCTTCTGCTGATTTCTGTGCGCCTGGTATCTCATATTTGAATTTAACGGTTTTCCGCCATTTGAGCGGTGGAAAGTGGAGGCAGAAAATGAGAAAAATTTTACCGAAAAGAGAGAGCAACGCATAACAAAGAGAAACAAGAAAAAACGAGAATTTAAAAAAAGCAGCGACCTTCTGCTGATTTCTGTGCGCCTGGTATCTCAGATTTAATTTAACGGTTTTCTGCCATTTGAGCGGTGGAAAGTGGAGGCAGAAAATGAGAAAAATTTTAGCGAAAGGAGAGAGCAACGAATAACAAAGAAAACAAGAAAAAACGAGAATTTAAAAAAAGCAGCGACCTTCTGCTGATTTCTGTGTGCCTGGTATCTAGATTTGAATTTAACGGTTTTCTGCCATTTGAGCGGTGGAAAGTGGAGGCAGAAAATGAGGAAAATTAGAGCGAAAAGAGAGAGCAACGAAAACAAAGAGAAACAGAAAAAACGAGAATTAAAAAAAACAGCGACCTTCTGCTGATTTCTGTGCGCCTGGTATCTCATATTTGAATTTAACGGTTTTCGCCATTTGAGCGGTGGAAAGTGGAGGCAGAAAATGAGAAAAATTGTAGCGAAAAGAGAGAGCAACGAGAACAAAGAGAAACAGAAAACGGAATTTAAAAAACAGCGACCTTCTGCTGATTTCTGTGCGCCTGGTATCTCAGATTTGAATTTAACTGTTTTCGGCCATTTGAGCGGTGGAAAGTGGAGGCAGAAAATGAGAAAAATTAGAGCGAAAGGAGAGAGCAACGAGAAACAAAGAGAAACAAGAAAAAACGAGAATTTAAAAAAAGCAGCGACCTTCTGCTGATTTCTGTGCGCCTGGTATCTCAGATTTGAATTTAACGGTTTTCTGCCATTTGAGCGGTGGAAAGTGGAGGCAGAAAATGAGAAAAATTTTAGCGAAAAGAGAGAGCAACGAATAACAAAGAGAAACAAGAAAAAACGAGAATTTAAAAAAAGCAGCGACCTTCTGCTGATTTCTGTGCGCCTGGTATCTCAGATTTGAATTTAACGGTTTTCTGCCATTTGAGCGGTGGAAAGTGGAGGCAGAAAATGAGAAAAATTTTAGCGAAAAGAGAGAGCAACGCATAACAAAGAGAAACAAGAAAAAACGATAATTTAAAAAAAGCAGCGACCTTCTGCTGATTTCTGTGCGCCTGGTATCTCAGATTTGAATTTAACGGTTTTCTGCCATTTGAGCGGTGAAAAGTGGAGGCAGAAAATGAGGAAAATTGTAGCGAAAAGAGAGAGCAACGAATAACAAAGAGAAACAAGAAAAAACGAGAATTAAAAAAAAGCAGCGACCTTCTGCTGATTTCTGTGCGCCTGGTATCTCATATTTGAATTTAACGGTTTTCTGCCATTTGAGCGGTGGAAAGTGGAGGCAGAAAATGAGAAAAATTAGAGCGAAAAGAGAGAGCAACGAGAAACAAAGAGAAACAAGAAAAAACGAGAATTTAAAAAAATCAGCGACCTTCTGCTGATTTCTGTGCGCCAGGTATCTAAGATTTGAATTTAACGGTTTTCTGCCATTTGAGCGGTGGAAAGTGGAGGCAGAAAATGAGAAAAATTAGAGCGAAAAGAGGGAGCAACGAGAAACAAGAAAAAACGAGAATTTAAGAAAAGCAGCGACCTTCTGCTGATTTCTGTGCGCCTGGTATCTAAGATTTGAATTTAACGGTTTTCTGCCGTTTGAGCGGTGGAAAGTGGAGGCAGAAAATGAGAGAAATTAGATCGAAACGAGGAGAAACGTGAGAGTCGCTTCTGGGGACGCGACTCTACTCCACAGATTATGAGTATATATACTTTATGGGGTCGGAAACGTTTCCTTATCTGCGTTACACACATCCACTTTTACCACAAATACAATATAACCCTGCATTCTTTTTGAGTACGGGAATAAAAACCAATTTCGATTCAAGGGGCCAAAAATTGTAGAACCCACACAAGCACAGCATGTGAGAATACATGGCACACACACATTTACGTAACCTGAAATCTCAGGACAGAATCGGTTTAGGCAGTTAAAAATTATAATTAATTATATAATTTTTAATTATGCAACCAATATGAGTTTAAGCAAAATAGGTAAATTGTAATTGGTAAGTACTGTAAATTAAATATTTGTTAAAAAATTCCTTCCCATACCGGGAATCGAACCCGGGCCTTCTGGGTGAAAGCCAGATATCCTAGCCACTAGACCATATGGGATATATTTTTTCTTGGTCCAAAAGTGCATTTTCTTACAGACGGTTTTGAATTAGTTAATTTTAACAATATAATGAAATCATTTACAACATATACATACAAATCACTTTAAACAATGGAACGAATTTTATGTAAAATTTACAATTGAAATTAAAGTATTGTATATTCAGCCAGAAACATACAGAAACATATGCCAATGGAAATCAACTTTTGGTCGGTAGACATTGAAAAGCTGTTGTATTAAAAACTGTGTTGAGTAAAAATTCCTAAACAATGCACGTTAGACGCTTTTAGGAACAAAAGAACTTTTTTTATATATTATGTACTGGACATTTGTACTTACATGTGCGGATTGCGTGGTTGGAATTCAAATGTGTGGGCAGACGAACTAACTTTTTTTTTTTTAATAGTAATCTACATAAATTATTATTTTCCACTGTAACTTTTCCATTATTTTGTTGTTTTACATTTTTTTAATAACAAAAATATTTTTTTGTTTCATATGACATGTATGCATACATACATATGTACCTGATTTCAGTAAATGGTAAAAAATACCCAATTCAAAACCTTCTGTACCAAAATGCACTTTTGGACCAACAAAAAATATATCCCATATGGTCTAGTGGCTAGGATATCTGGCTTTCACCCAGAAGGCCCGGGTTCGATTCCCGGTATGGGAAGTAATTTTTTATAATTTTTATAACAATTTCAATTAAATTTTACAAATTTTGCTTAAACTCACTCATATTGGCTGAATATTTAATTTACTTTTTGGAGATATGATATGTCGTTAGGGTCTACGGAAATAAACCGCTTTGCAATTTTAAACATGTTTTGAAAATAAAAAAAATACAAATCAAATACACTTTGAAATTTATAATTTGATGGGATATTTACAGAGGAAAGTGAAATATATTTACAAATCGATCCTTTAAAAAATAGAGAAAAAAAGTCAGCACATAGCTTCCCATACCGGGAATTGAACCCGGGCCTTCCGGGTGAGAGCCGGATATCCTAACCACTAGACAATATGGGAGATGCAGGCTATTTCACCAAATCTATAATTGAGATGTAAAACCAAAGACAACACATATCAATACCTTCATCACACACACAACCCAAGCACGTAAAACAACAAATATCGTATGTTAAAAAATGTGACCAACGTTAAATGTTAAGGAACTTTTACTTAATATCAAAGATTTAATTTTAATAGTGTTTCATTGCCTACAAATGTGGTTTTGTGCGTCGAAGATATTCATAGACAAACGTTTATTTTCTTCTTATCATAGAGTAATCTGCATATACATACATATGTACATATACTGTCCTCATACAATTTTAGTTTTAAATTTGTTTAATAACAAGAACTATTGTTCCGTGCAAACTGATTTTTCAAATACATTTATAAAAATAAAAACCGAACTATGTTTTCTACGAAAATGCACTTTTGGACCGGAATATTATATATCCCATATGGTCTAGTGGCTAGGATATCTGGCTTTCACCCAGAAGGCCCGGGTTCGATTCCCGGTATGGGAAATAGTTTTTTTTTATGATTTTCAATTGATTTATAATTTACAATACCGACTTTCCTTAACTCATATTGGTTGCATAGTAGTACATACATATGTATTTTTGGAACAAGGTTTGTCTCTTCCTATTAAGGTCATCCCATATGATGCAGTATTGTTAGAAATAATATGTCATCACATATGTACATATATGTATGTACATACATATGTACATAAATAAATTACACCTAATAGTAAGCTAAATAAATATTGAAAATGAAATAGCTGGTTTTGCTTAAAACTGTGTTACATGATGGTCATCGTTGTATGCATAAAAAAGTAGCGAAACGACAATTTCGCACAACTTGATAGCAGAGCAAGGTTTCGATCCTCGGACCTCTGGGTTATGGGCCCAGCACGCTTCCACTGCGCCACTCTGCTAGTTGTCACAAATTTTGACAAAAGGGCTACATTAAAAAAATGGAGTTTTTTAATGATGTTTATTGGCTTTGATTTTTATGAATTATCTCAGACTACAAGTATTCTTTATTTTTTTATTTTCGATCCAATCTTTTTTCTTTTTAAAATTTTAAAATATTATTCGTTATTAATAAAAAATTTACTCCTAAAATTTTCCAATACAACAGATACTTTTTCGCGTAGGACCTTCAACTAGCAGAGTGGCGCAGTGGAAGCGTGCTGGGCCCATAACCCAGAGGTCCGAGGATCGAAACCTTGCTCTGCTATTCAAACTGTGCCCTTCCTTTTTTTTTGTTGCATATCACGAAGGTCATAGAATAGCACAAGCCTTTGAATATTATGAAGGAGTCTCAGACAGAGCCTGGCTAATAACACATTTCATGAAAAATCTTAAATCTGCAAATAGATGCCGAGCACAGGTAGTTATACTATTAAGTGTCTCTCATGCACACAATGCGTGTCCCGTCGCATTTGATTCGCCGGCCACCGACTCACGTGGATTATGTATTTACTCTCTGCCATGGCGCCGCCCTTATCGCGGCGTTGCATGCAGCCACGGACTTCGCGGACTCGAATCTCACTCTCTCCCACACATGATGACGATGATGCCGGCTTTACCTTTGGCCAACTGCCACAGATACATACATACGTATGCCTGGGAGACCACACGCTCAGCGCATTCTCATGTTGATTTTTCTCGATTCTGTTTGCATTTCAACGTGAGGCGAGATTTCTGACAGGCAGCCACCGGAGGTGCTACATTTTAGGGCTGCTAACGAGAAGACTTTAAAGTTGGTATCCATGCAACCCTTTGCACCCGGTATATAGTATTTAATAATTAGGGACTTAACTGCAGCGTTCATTTTGAAAATACTGAAATGGGAAATCAAACAAAATATGTTCAGCCACGCCAGAGAGCTGCCAATCAAACTGACATATTTGTCAATCAATTTCAAAAATTTTAATTAATTTTCGCGCCACTTAAAAGAGCGCTTCGAATGTGCACCGAACCATCCGGTCCCACCCTCTGGCGTTTTTGGGTGAACCAACCGCAAACACTAAATTCCAAATAAATTTGTTTAAATATGCAATGGCAGCGCAGAGAGCGCATCAAGTGCACAAAAACTGAATAGACGAATGGCCACAACTGCGCCAGACTGCCGCCCCGCTTGACAGGGGCTCCATGGGTCCATAGGATCACTCCTGTGGCACGTGCACCTGCGACAACGAGACAACAACATGCGCATCAAATTTTAATAGCGAAACACCACAAAAAGCTTCAAGCCACAAAGTCCATTTCCATGGAGCCCGGCTGGGATCCCTCACTCTGATGGTTCCTTTTGGTTGCTGCTGGTGGTTTTCCTGTGACATGCCTGATGTACGCTTTTGGGTTTGCCCACGAAGATGTTGCAATGACATTGAATATTGATGAAAATAAATCGAATTTCCGTCAGCCCAGCATCCGGATCCAACGTATTCGATGAATGGCCAGGCAAAAAATAAACTGGACACTTTGCCCCTCCATCCACTGCTTGTTGGTCTCTCCATATGGCCGGACGTGTTTCTATTGACTGGGGAATGGTTGGGGCAGCAAAGGGTTCCGACAGGATTGGGTTTGACGCAGTCACTCGCAGCTGCCGAGTGTTAAAATCCCACGTGGGGACGGACATTTGTGGTTTCTTGTTTTGGATTTTGTTGAAAATGCTATTAGCCGATTGAAACGTTCTTCCCTTCATAAACGTCGAATTTAATGATTTAATTGCATTGAAATTTCACATTAAAGGTTGAATTCATTTTTTTTATTTTAGCAATAAAACTCTTCAGATATTAAAAATGCTGCATACACGATGTACTATACTCAACGTAAAATTTAAATCATACATCTTTTAACCATTCAACCATAAAAAACATTTTTTACCTTGTTACAAAAAAATGCCCTGAAATTCATAGTTACATTTTCATGTTTTTCCTGACTTCAACTCTTTTTTCCTCCCCTTTTTTTGTACTTGTCGCTCAACCCACAATTAAGCCCCCAGTTAACACTTGATTTGTGTTTAAAAATTATTGACCAATCCATGGATTCTGATTAAGTTTCTGTTTGTGCTTGTCAAACATGGAGCGAGTGGCACCGACTGATTTTCATCACCACAAGGTACAGGCACCGCCGCCGAACGCCCCTTAACCAGAACGGCAACCATGGCGCGCACATATGAAAATCCAATTTTCCAGTGATTGATCAGAGTGATGGGGAAAGGACTGAATGCAACCGAAGAGCTTGCCACACACGTCAAGTGGGTGCCGTGCGGAGCGGTGCAGTGCGGAAGGTTTGTTCGTGGGCCATACGCAAAAATAATGTAATTAAAGCAATGTTTGAATAATAAAAATTAATATTTGTGGCAGTTTTTGTCGCCAAATTGGGAAGAGACTGCGGATGGCGGATGGCGGGAGGGTAGTCAGATGGTAATGCATTTAGCCAGCCCTTTCCACGAGTGTTTACCTAGTCATCGTGTCATCACGGGAAACGTTGTCGTCTGCGTCCTTTGGTCGCTTTATGCGGGCTGTCAAAATCAGACAGTTGGCACACATGCACCCACACCAGAGCTACAGATTTGGCCACTGGTCTCTGGATGCCTTCCTGCTCTCTCTCTCCTCCAGTTGTTTGTTTGAGTTTCGTTTCACCAAATTATGCCCGAACATATGAGGGATTTATACACGCTTGAGGACTGGACTCCACCAGACACTCCACTGCACTCCACCACTCGGCTCTATTCGGTTTGGCTCTGCTGTCTGTGGGGTTGTCTGGCGCACTGGTCCAGCAGCATTTATGCAAATATTGAAATAAGTCTTAATTGAATACAAATACTCAATTACATTGCGGCAAATCTATTTTGTGGGTCCAGCACAAACAAACTCCAGTTGCGAGCTGGCCAAGTGAGACTCCACAATTTCAATTTCGTTTATGGCCAGAAAGTGCAAACTGAATGAAAACAAAAGGAATGCCAGGAACAAAAAAAATATATGAGAAAAAATTTTCTGGCCCATGAGGGGATCGAACCCGCGACCTTCGCGTTATTAGCACGACGCTCTAACCAACTGAGCTAATGGGCCTTGGTGCCGCTGGCGTGTTCAGAGAGCATTTTCCGCGTATGGGTATGGGCTTCCTTTTTCTATATTTGTTATTGCAGAGCTATTTTTAGATATTCAGGGATAACTATTAATAGATAATACATATACAAAGAATATTTTGCTTTGCTTTGCTACCTCATGATTCATTAGAATCTCTCCAACCTATAATGAATTAAACATTCGCCAAAATCTGCAGTGCTACAGCACAATAAGAGCTCTCTCCTATGCTCCTCTGAGAGTTGAGTCCTGCTTCCACCTCATGGCCGGAAGCCACATGTATCACAAGAAACACATTTGACACTTCATTAAAAAGCAACATTACCAAAATCAATTAGGGAATTTTCCCCCAAGAATTGCCCTACACTAGACAGCCTCACACAACCGGCCAGGATACGTACACAGCCAGCTTATTGTTCTTGGCAAACAAATACGCAAACAATTGTGATACATACACATAGTATTTGTTGTTCCTGGATGGAACAGTTCCTGCTCCTGCTCCAGCTCTGGGTGTCAAATTGTTTGTGGACGAGACGAGACTTTGTTTGCTTTTTGAATTGCGGCTACAGGGAGCTGGAGCCATAGCCATAGCCGTAGATATTTGCTCAAAGATACAGAGGAGAGAGTGTGGGTAATAGCGAGGTAACGCACTGAAAATTGTTGAATGGAAAATTAATTAAAAACGTGTTGCCGAAGAGGGATCAAGAGATTTACTAATCAAACTTCCAGTCGGCCCAGTGTGAAAAGCCCCAGTGCAGCAGGGTCTGTCGATCAGGCGTCATGCCGGAACACCTTCTTGAGCCAGCCTCGAATGGTTTCTGTGGACTGCAATGCCATTATTCGATCAATCGATAGCCTTGCCAGAGCCCAAATTGAAGTCCAGAGCCAGCTCCAGAAACCCAACCCAAGCAAACGTAAGTAGAACTGCCTTTGGAATTAAATGTGTAGGTGTATTTGTCCGGCTAAGAATATGAGATTCTTGAGTTAGATCTGAGCCCGGTTCTGGTGATAGCACTTGTACAGCTCATAGCTGGTTTCGCACTTGTTGGCGCCTTTGAGAGAGTCGCACTTGGCCTGGACCGCCTTCACCTTGTCGTCGCCGGCAATGGGTCCCAGCTTGGTTAGGACCACGTCTTGCTTGATCTGGCCATCGACCACGAAGCCGGTCTTCTCTAGGAAGCAATTGGCAAAGCACTTGACCTTTGGATCGGCATCCTCGAAATTGCCGGCGCGTAGGGCCAGAGCCTGCTCCTTGGTGACTCCCTCTTGCTCGGCGCAAGCCTTGGCCCTCTCCTTAACCTCGGCCTTCTGTGTGTCCGTCAGCTCCTGCGAGTAATTGAAGTAGAGTTAGAGTCATAATAGTAGAGGGGTAATACGGGAGTAATACGACTTACAACAGCAGCGGCCAGTGCGGCGAAGGCAGCCAATACGATGAATACTTTCATGATGCTGATCGAGAAGTTGCTTAGAACTTTGTGGAAGCGAAACTGTTGAGTTGACTCCGTGGGCAGCGTGCTTTTATGCGATCTTAAAATCTGGACTTTGGCCCCGATACTGATTAGCATTTATTTTGTTTAATCGCTGAGAGTTGGCAAAGTTCTCTTTTCTCTCATTTCGAAACCACTTTACCACGATGACTTTCGGTTTGTATTGCCACTGTAAGATCGGAACGAAAAAACTATCACTCATTTAATATTTGTATTGCCAAGGCAATATTTACGCAAGACATCGCCGCTTATTAATAGTTTGCTCATCCTTGGGTATGGTGCTTTAAAATTCGTTGTCCTGACGTGGCTTACTCAGTAGTCAGGCCCAACATATTTGGGTCACATCAGATCCCAGAGAACTGATATCATTGGGCTGGCTTTCACTTGCTGGCCAGGCCATGTTTGCTTGGGCCCCACAGGCCCAGCCAGATGAATGATGAGCTCTCTCGTTTGTGATTCAGGGTTAGAGATAGGGGAGACTCTGCATCGGTTCTGCCTTAGATAATATCCACTGCTTGCACAGGCAGAGAGGCGCTTTAGTAATTAGTTTCTGCTGCGGTTTAGATAAGTATAAGTAGCAAAAACTTGCTACAGTCCAGCAGCTCTGATGGGGTGGGCTCTCTTTCTTGGGGCAGTAGTGATGGATGATTGACAAGCAAGTGACAAGGGGCGAATCGGTCGGGGAGGATGTGGGAATAGATGCTAATGCATAGGCAAATTTAACTGAAATTTAATGGGGTTAATGTCAGTTTGGTCACATTTTCAGCTTGTCATCGGCTAATGATAATTCGTAAAGAGCCTTTTAAAATCTAGAAAATGGCAAGCTGTTAACGAGAAGAGTAATTTACTTATACTCGTATGTATGTATGCTTGGGTATTCAGTAATTAAAATAGCCAACAAAATTTACCAATTTAGTGTACTATAAATAATGACAGAAATCAAGCTTGCAAAGACCGATGAAACTCCCACCTTTTAGGGCCATTGTTTTCTACGAAACACACTCCAATTTTCATTAGTGTCAAAATGGCTCTGTTGAAGAGCTCCATAGCCATATCTATCGCCAGGAAAACAGCATCCATCCCACCTCCAAACAAAACAACAACTCACTTTTGTGTGTTATCGTTTCTAATTTGTTTCAAATTAAATGAGTTTTGAACATTTTCACAGCCAAATACAATCACAAAGAGTAAAATATATTCCAAATGACGCATGCACCCACACTCATATACTGGCATGTGTGTACCAAAAAGGACTGCTCCTGTTTCTGATTTGCGTGTGGGTGTGGGTGTGTGTGCGGGTCTCCTGCAAATGTAATTAAAAAACTTTTAAACCGCATCAACATAAATGTATGGCGCATAAAATTCTGTGCATTTGACAATTTTCGGCTGGCAAAAAGTTGACATTTTCTGTTCTCCTGTGTTTGGGGTTTTGGGTGGGGTGGGGTGGGTCAAAAAACCACCGCTAAAAACATGTGCACCTGGTGGTGCTGGCGGTGCTTGGTAATAATTTGAATTTGACTGAAATGAAATGCTTTAAAAGTTATTTGAGTTCATAAATAAATTGTCAGTGGAAAGACATTTATTGGTGCCCGTTTAATGTGCTTATCATTTTTACGAGCCCATTTTTTTGGGCCATTTCATTTATATTAATTGAACTCCACTCCTTTCCGTCCAGTACACCCCCCATCCACCCCTTTCTGGTGTGGGATGGCCATAAAGCATGCCCATCAGACACTTCCATTTAATTGCATTTAAATCGCTGGCCGAACACGATTTCGGGCAACACCTTAATAGGCCATTAGGTTCTGAAAAAGGTTTAGTTCTGTGCAATATGCGAAGGTGATAAATATTTGGCCACTGGACGGGAATGCCAAATGGCTTGGCCATAAATTCAATGCAGTGGAATTTAATCAATTTCAAATTGAGAAATGCAAAATTCATTTCAGCCAGACAACAAAATTATCATAGCAGAAGAACATTAATTGTTTGGTTATTGTAATGTATCTTAAGTTGATATGTCTGTATATGATGTCACTGTTGCCATTCCACTTCTCCGAATGGAGCCACCCCCCAGGCTCCATAATTTTCCATTAGCTTTATTATATACTCATTTGGGGAAATGTCTTATATCATTGTTATTAGTAAATCGTATGCCCTAGTTTATTCTCGTTCCAGGCTTTGCCTGTCTCAAGCCTGGGGGAGGGTTTCGATAAGTCCCCGCCGCCACGGCGGGAACAGCATCATCATCAGCAGTAGCTGGTGGACAATTCCTTGGGGTCGGTCTCGCCTCCCCCCTTGCGGCTTGGATTTTTGGGGGCAGGGTTGATGAACTCTCGCCACAGTTTTCGGGGAGCAAGTGCGCGGATAGTCAGCCGCGTAATATGTGGAAAACTATGAAAGAACTAAGGGTTGTTTCCTACCCTCCCCACCATTTTTCTTTGCTTATGCAACGAGTGGGGCATTATGGGGCATTCCCAAGTTCCTTATACTCACAAGCATGCATCAAATGAATATATTGAGAATTATAATTAAACTTTACGTTGCTTCTCGCTCCCTCAAATAATACTTAATTCTAGCGATCTTGGGGCTGGCATTAACGTGTCTGATAAGTATTGCCATATCTTATGCAAGTTTTAGTAGCTTGTAAATCATTGCAGAAGCACTGCCCTCATGACTACTGTATACCTAAAATTAAAAGAACTCATTTATTTCTAATTGAAGCATCCCGCACAATAGTCCGCCCTTCTGATAATTGCAGTGCAAACTCGACTGCTGATGCTACTGCTACTGCTACAAAATACGACGGCGATGTGGAAATGCAAGTGGAGTGGGCTGACACATCTCGCTGGAGCGGAGCTGTGGAAAGTTTTGGCAAAGTCATTTGCCGGGAAGAGCTCTTTTTAATTAATTTAATGACTGGCTGATGTATTTGCATATTGGAGTGCACGTGGGGAGAGCTTGACGCACGTGGGCAGATAATCAACTCTTTTGTTGCCATTTCAAATTAAACCGAGTTTCTCTCGGGGCAGGCTTGGGCGTAATTCTGCGTGTGGGCGTGTGACTTGGTCTGTACACCGAAAAAATACAGTGCATCATTGCTACTAATTATTTTGAAAGCAGGCAGCAGGCAGCCGTATCTGCCTGCCCCAAGGTGATTAAAATTTGACAAAGAATCCCCAAAACATTGCCATGTTCTTTCCATATGACCCTGTAATTTATGGAGAAATAAAGCAACCAAAGCTCTTGCCAGTAGCCATCCCTGATCCGGATAGCTTATCAGAAATTCCGGGCATAACTCACAAATAAAATACTGCCCGGCGAGGAGCTGGTAAATAAATGGCAAGATGCGCCTTGTTCTAGGAGGCCAACACCCCAGCCCCCGTCTATAAGTAGAGCCCTCGGGCGTTGCAACACTTTCTGATTGCATTAGATGCTGCTTACGATAATATTTTTTGGGGGCAACATCCCAGCCTTGGCGCCAGAACGTAAATGGAATATTTTATGCAATTTATTTTGATCAATTTTGCACGTCGCAGTGGCACAGCGCCTAAATATTCTCAGGGTGTTGTTGATGCGCTCGTGCGTGCCCCTAGAATGGTAATTTCCAAATGAGACCCGCAGGAACCTGCTTGTTGCGCGGATACGAAATAAAAGGCAAATTTTGGAAACAATAATTGCATGACAAATTGCGGTGAATCCGTTTTTGATCCAGTCCATTGTTACTAAAAGAGTTGGGGGGAGAATGGAAACCATGGATAGATTTTTCTGTCCAGAGTACGAGTACATACAAATATGTATAGATGTATTTTTATGTAGATATGTATATCCATATCCATTAGAGTATATTCAAACAGAAATTAAAATGCTTTTTTTTATTCCACCATTATCCGTGGGTGCCTAATGGAAAACGATCCCAACCATGCGTGGAATAAGTTGTCCCAACTTTAACCTTCTGGGAGGGGGGTTCTAGTGCTGGCCCTGGAAAATATGTAGATATGTAAGGAACCCATTGGCAGCGCCAGCCCACCTCATTACACACTAAAAAACGCAATCGACCATCAAATTACAAAGCAAATAAAATGCAAATAGGTTTTTCTTTTCTTTTTTTTTTCTTTTCTTTTCACGTTATTTCTTTCGCTGGAGTTGGGGCGAGGGTTGTGCTTTTCCGAATGTAAGCTGGAATCTATGTACTTTTCTGGCATCCCACGGACATAGCCGGTTCCAATTTCATGCAGCTGACCACGGACCCTGTCCGGCCCTGTAATTGTAATTGCTGAGCCGGATTCAAGTGGATTAAACAATTTCCACATTTAACATGGCGCATCTTTAACCTTTGCCACAATATATTTTCGGGTTTCGCTTCTGCCCGCTGTTGTGTGTGGGGGCTTAATTTTGGTGCCGGCGATAAGAATTTTTAGCGACGTTGTCATTTGGGGGCTTTGGCTTTTACGAGGCGGCACAAAGGACGCATATCCTCGTTGGCCCTGGTGTGCGTCTAATTAGATGCTTTGCCTAATTAGTCGGTTTTATGTGAGACTCTTTATGCCCTTGGCTTACCTTTCGGTCGTCGCCGGGCGTTGTTGGGTCCTCAGCAGTCTTTCAGTCCGGGATATACCGCTCTGTCGATATGTGCCATGCGGATGACTTAGCGCAGGGCGGGGAGGGGGCGTGGAGTCGAATCTGGAAGCTGGTTCGGGTGGAGCTGAGAATGTTATAAACTTTAACGCTTATTAAAAATTCCAAGCGCCCAGGAAAATATCCACAGGGCCATGACAATAATGTGAACTAAAGCAGCGCATTTTCTGCTGATTTTCACAGCTTGAGATTTTCCATTTTCCCATCAGCCAGCGATGCGACGCTTCCCTCACCTCACCTCATCTCATCTCGCTCCACGCTGTTGGGATTTTCAATTTCTTACAGAACGAGGACTGCATTCCTTCACCTGACTGTCTTTGATGCGTTATATGACAGCGCCAACAATCTGCTGTCGGGCTGCCATATGAACTCCCATTCGGACTCTGGGAGCTGGTACTGGCACTGCCACTGGGGAACCGAATTGAACTTGTCACAAAAGAATTCATTTTGCAGCGTTCGGAATTTTCCCCACTGCTGTGGCGGGGGGAAAATGTGCGTGAAAATGCTTTGTGAGCTTTGCTTGCTTGGCCTCTGACTCGGGGCGGGCTCGGATTCTTATTCTGCTCTGGTTTGTCCGGGCCTGTGCTATCCCCCTTACCCTTACCCTCCACTTCATCGGTTCTGGCTTCGTTAACTGGAATTCAATAAATATTACTAAAACACTCGCATACGCCTTCGCCCTTTCATTTGGCCTTTTCTTTTTTCGCTGTCCCATTTTCTTTTGTGCTTTTATATAGAAGTAGCAGATGCCGAGCCAAAGGCAAAGGCAGACATTTTCACATAATTTCTCCCCTTTGTGATCCATTTTTAGTGTCACCCCTGCCCCTGCCCCACCATCACCATCCCCATTCCCTTGTCCCATTAACTTCCAGAGGGTGAGAGTACATTTTGGCTTATTTTATGACGCGTTTTGTTACCAAAACGAAAATTTTTGGTAATACGAAAGACATTTAATTGCCTAATTGTTTTGTTTTTGGCATTTTATTGCAGTATGGACTGGTTTTTATGGAGAACAGGACCGAGCAGAGCACGCCATTCTTTTTATGGCTTAATTACTTAAATGCGTTTCATTTTGCATGCGGCCCATAATCATAAACAAATTATAGAAGTGGAAATTATGATATCTGCGCGTACCAAGGCGTGCAGTACGAGTAGTACAGACGAGATCGGAGCAAACAGATTTCAGCTATCCCTTTATGCATCCTACTTTTTTTCATCATTCGCCCAAACACAAATAAGATTTTTCCTTATTTATACAAGTTTTCCGCTCTTTCACTCCTTGTTTTCTTTGCTGATGAGAGATTTCTCTTTGGTTAGGCCCCGTCCCACGCGCCTCATTATAATTTAAATTAACTAAATCTGCTATATTTGATTTTGCTAGCTTACTCGTAGTGATTCGGGGCCATTCCGGACGACCATTGCGAAATGTTGTTTCAGATTTCCCGGTCTAAATGTGGATCACAGCCCGCGCCAAGGACGCTGGACGCATATTCCTCGCTTTCCCTGTGCTGACCCCATCCCAACCAATCCTTTACTATCCTATCTGCGGTTGGCTTTGGTTTTCCTTTCTCATCTTTTATTTTATACATTTTTTTTGTGTGTGAAATTAATGCCGCAAACACTAATTAATTGCGCAGGTGTTGCAGCCGTTATGCTGTTGTTTTTTGTGGGTGTCGGTTGGCGGGCGCTGTTGTTTTTGCATGGGGTGGATAAGCCTAATTGAATTTCTGTAGCTTTTTGCTAGGCTTGCGGATTGGGCCGCTGGTCCGCAGAGCACAGCCGTTAGGGTGAGGTGAGAGGTTCGACTATCGAACATAGATATTGTATACAATTAATTACAAAACTGATGCCAAAAGGGGATATGCTTACTCCATGTGTTTGTTGCCTTTAAAATATTGATTTTCAGCAGCTAATAGTATGCCCCACGTGATTTTGAAACTTTTGAAATTGCTGAAATGCAACAGTAAACAAATGATTACCTTCCTACTGATATATTTAAGCAAATAAATGCACTCTGGATCAGGCAAGAGATCTCTACTCTTAGTTTGTCCCTTATTTTGGCCATAATCCAATTCACGCTTTTGTTTTGTTTTGTTTTATTTAATTGTTTTTGTTTTTAATTGCTCACAGTTAATAAGTTGACTTTTATGACTGGCCCTGAGAAGCTCGTAAAATTTGCATATGACTGGGGGGACCAGCCAGCACCGCGGGCAGAGCTTTTCGCTTCAGGTCGGGGACGGACGGACGAATCGGATCGGATCGGGTTGGGGTCGGTCGGGGACACTGGTGATGGTAGCAGCTCCTTCAACGGTCGACTCGACGGCATTATTATAATGTCAACGTAATGTTGTCGTCAAATAGTTTTTCGCGTGACATTTGCATTTCAGTTCAGTTCGGTTGAGTCGACACGGGGCCCTGGGGCCCTGGGGTCCGATGACATTTCATTAGCCTCGCAGAGTTCTTTGTTCGGGCACATAATAACGTGTGCCATTGTTTTTTCATTGTCGTTTTATGTGCTGTTTATATTTTTATGCCATGCCATATAGTATTTAATATTTATATTATATATGAGCCGCATGCGACTCCTACCTCGCCCTATCCTTTCAGCCCTATCATGTCTCCGATAAAACAGTTTTATTCCCCTCCAGCTACCCAATGGGAGCTCTTAGTTCGCGGTGAATTCAACAGAAAAATCAAACTACTTGAGGAGTTGTCCCCCGGATACCTGATCCCGGATCCCGGTCCTAGACTCGATTCGTGTTTGCTGTTAGTATTGTCAATAAATCTACGGAGGAGCCAGAGCCGGAGACACAGCCGCAACAACAAACACGTTGACATTATGAATTTATTACTATTTAAATATTTTATTTGTGCTTTGGCCCTGGCAGGCGACGATGGGCCCCCAATAATCGTTCTGACGTTTTGTTTTGTTTTGCCTGGCGTGCGTAACTATTTACGAGTTTTGTTCGGGTAAGTTTTGTCTCCAAAGTTGGCACATCCATGGCACAGGTACACACTCGTTGAGTTTGAGTAGGTCATGAATTATCGATGCTGTCAGCAGTAAATATAAGTAATATAAGCGATACAAAGTTCTGCGTTGCACGTGAACATCCAGAAAACTCCGGACAAAGTTCGGCATCCATTACCGAAACCGTTTAGGGCTGAGTTCAACTCAAACTATTATAAATTATGTATGTAAATATCATATCAGCAACTCCTTCGACTGTCACTTTAATTACTAATCAGGCAGCTTCATTTATATATAGTAGACTGTCGGTCCAATCAGCAAAGCAAACCAGTTCAATGTTTGGACTTGAGACTCAAACCTCGGTTAGACTTTGACACCTGGCACTGGGCTAGAAACTCTGTGCTACGTCAACAGCAAGAGAGACAAACGAGAGTGGAAGATACATATCCAAGACTATTCGGAAACCGGTATGAAAGAGCCACCCGATCACTTATAGAACTAACACATTAACTGCAAATATTCTGGAGACCCCATGCGAGTGCAAGCCTCATTGGGCTTGGGTTTATTTCTAGTGTACTATTTACAGATGAGTATTTATTTCTTGTTGTGTACAAATATCAAACAAATCTTCAACCTAAGATTTTAATGAATAAATTGATATAATAATTACAGGCTGTTGATATTTGGGATTCATGGAAATCACTTGGCCTTTACATATATTTATCCAAATAATTTTTCAATATATGTACATTCAATTATCTAGAATATAAGAGATCTACAAAAGCTTCGAAACTGTTTTATTTGCTTTCTTTCAACATCGTTATTGTATTTTGACCTTGACTGAATGAAAGGCCCCCAAAGAACTACTTTTGTTCCACTTCTTTGGCTTTGCCTATTGCCCCTCAAAAGCTGCCAAATCATGAATGTTGTGTAATACTATATATCTAAGATTCTACATAAAAGTATACTTACAAGCAGTGCGAAATTTTGCTCTAGTTGAAGGTTTTGTATATACTCGTATTACAAAAGCAAATCGGTTGACGCTTCGATGAGCGCTGGGAGCTCTGCCTGTCCGAAAAAAGTCGATTTATTTAATCGGTAGCCAAATCTGAAATCACTATTAGCACTTACATTATGCAGATCAAATTATCCCAGCCTTATAATGAGCACGAGTCTCGATCATTAAAGCCAATTAGCAGTACAATGGGAATCGTAACAATCTACTTGACTGCACTTGACGCGCTGAATAATGGCATGGAGCATGGGGGCATGGGGTTGTGGAGCGGGCAGCGGGCAGCGGGCAGCAGGTACCTCGCGTATCGAGTGGACTTTAGGCCAGACTTGCAAACAGATGACTCAGTGCAGCGATCAGTGGGATCAGAGGGACCAGGCACGGACCTAAAACAAAGCGAAAAAATCGAGAGAGAATCATTAAGGCACGATTAAAATAAACTAACAGAGCTCCACATACATATAAGAGATACATTTGGGGCGGGCACAATGTGGTCAGCGGAGTAGAGCGAACACAAAAAGCGAAAAGCGATAATAAAAGCACAAGGCAGTCGAGCGGCATGCAAAATCAAATAAAAGCTAGTGGCCAGCCGAGTGGGGCCAACAGTTGCGATACCAAAGGGTTTCCGACACCATCTCTCGACCAGCAAAATGAAGCTCCTGATTGTCCTCTCCGCCCTGGTGGCTGTCTCCGTTGCTGTGAGTATCGCCCATACGCACTGTTGGATTGCAGCTCTAACTCGCCCCCATAATACCCTTCTCGCTGCAGGATCTGCAGCTCTCAGAGGAGCAGAAGGCCACGGCCCACGCCAACGGTGCTCTGTGCATCCAGCAGGAGGGCATCACCAAGGATCAAGCCCAGGCCCTGCGAGCCGGCAACTTTGAGGATAGCGATCCCAAGGTCAAGTGTTTCGCCAACTGTTTCCTGGAGAAGGCTGGTTTTCTGGCCAATGGCCAGATCAAGCCCGATATCGTGCTGGCCAAGCTGGGCCCACTGGCCGGCGAGGACAATGTGAAGGCTGTCCAGGCCAAATGTGACTCGCTGAAGGGCGCCGACAACTGTGACACCGCCTACCAGCTGTTCCAGTGCTATCACAAGCAGCACGCCCAGATCTAGGCCCAGATCCAGGCCCACCTCTCAGTCCATCTCAGTACCTTCAAAATGTATTATGTGCAAGGATATTGTATCTGTGAATTGTTAAGCACTTGTTTGTCCAGCCCAAAAGTAAATGTAAAATGGCAAAAGTTTAAGTCCATGCAGCTGATTCTTAAACCTCTTTCTGCACCCATCTTTCTGAGGTATAGAAATTTATTGAAACTTTGCAGCCAGAACCAGCTCATACATCAGCCCAGCCCCTGAGATGCCTTGGCATCTCAAAGGAAATAAAAAGCCTAAACTCCTATATACATATAATTACTTATGCATATTTGACTTGTCATTGGATGCTGTATCCACTGTACGCGTACGAGTACGAGTACGAATATGAGCCATTTGCATAACAGTGGGCCATCATTAGAGCCCACTGTCAGACCGTCGTCAGGGGCTTAAGTCCTTGGGCGGGGATGCCCAGATCCCCAAGGCATTTGCACGCTCATGTACGAGCGTATTGCATAAATATTGATGAGCGCCGCCCGGTAAACTTTATGCCACAAAAGACCTTGAAGGCGAAGGCGCATACGAGGATGAGGCCTAATATCCAAAACCAATGACTCGGACAGGGGAGCAAGGGGATGGTACGCCTTTTTAAAGGCCCAAATCCAATTAACAAATCATTAAACATTCATTGAGCACGTGTCGCAATTGCAGTCACCAGTTAAGCTCGGTTCTCGGTTCTCGGTTGGCTTGAATTGGTCGTGGGTCAGGTGGTTTGCACGTTTGGGGACAATTGCTTTGGGGAATTTGGAGCAGAGCCATTAGCTAGTGGGATGAACACAACTGACGGCGCCGCACTGGCTGGACTTGGCGTCTATAATTCATTTTGTCACTTCCGTCTGCTCCGTCTGGCTGGATCTCTCGACAGCTGGAATGGGCCTGGCAGGGATGTCAGGGATGGGCTGTCATGTCACTTCCATTTAGCATCCGTTTCAGTTGCAGTTGTCCGCACAAGAGCTTCGGCATAATCAGTGATGCGTTTACTAATGTCTATTAAAAAGGCAGCAGCCCCCCCCACCATCTCCCAAACTCTGCTTCAACTCTCCTGGCTAATGCATTTAAGTAGACAGCTCCTTGTCCCATCGCTGCTCCTGTTCGATTCCCTTTCCCTGTCCCTGTCCCTGTCCCTGTCGCTGTCTCCGTTCTTGTCCCGGCGGCTTTTCAAAGAAACCAACATGCGTGATATCCTCCGTGTTTGCTGGTCCGGGATACACACACACACACACAGTCTTAGTTTTGTGCAGTGGCGTGGGTCCTGTGGTCCGTGGTCCGTGATCCGTGGACGCTGCCAAAGGGACAAACACATTGATGGCTTGACTTGGCCTTTGTCTTGAGCGACAGACTTTCCTCTTGCCTGGCCTGTCTCTGCCTTCTTGTCCTGTTCCTGCCACTTTGCTTTCAATGTAAGAGCAAAGAAATGATTCGCTTCAATGGGGTTGGTGTGTGGGTGGTGGCTGGCCTGGCCTGGCCTGGCCCGGGTGGTAGTGGGAACTGTTAGCCTGCGGTTCTCGCATTAATGTAATTTAATTTTATAATAAAAACCACGCTACGAGTGAGTATTGGCTCTCTTGCTCTTCTATTTATCTGTCTCTCTTTTGTGTTCTTCTCTTTGATCTTAAAGTCCAATATGTTTCGGGGTTCGAGGGTAATGTGGTTCTGTTCCTGACTCCTGATTATCAGCACAAGTCTGTTATTAAGTTCATCAATTAGAGTTGGCCTTTGAGGACACTGGGGAAAGGGGAAAAGGCAGGTAAGAGTAAGGCAGACAGAAGGATTGTCAGTCAGTACTCATAGTTATTATATAGAGTATAGAATTGCAGACGATTAAATTGGCAAACAGTGTAGAACAAACCTTTCATCGGGTGGGGGCATATAGAATCTATATTTTAATAGCTTTTCTGTCGACTTTTCCAAAGTGGGCGGGTGGGTGCTGGGCACCCCATTGGCTTGTTGATTCATCTGTCAAATTGAGCTTGAACTTTTTTGCACAGATCGGTTTGTTCGGCTGTCATTAGCCAAATCGATTATAGAGCCCATTACACGGCGCTGACAAAATATGTTTTGGGCCAATGCTAATGGAAGTTCTCACATGCCAAATGGGTGCTCTGGGTGCGCACTGGGGCGTGGCGTGGCTTCGTTCTGGGATCTGCAAACGTATAATTACTGGAAACGGCCATCATTTGGGGACGCGATCCATTAAAGATCAGTCACTGATCAGCCAGTGAGGCGTTAAAATGGTTTGCAGATTGCTCCGATCGCCGCCGATTAAATTGCAATTAAAATGTGCAATTTACAGCAGATGATCCATGGGGGGAGCTCTATAAAAGCAGTCGACTCAATGGCCAGATTGAAGTTTCCAGTGGAAGACCAGTTCAATGTTATTTCGAGACCAATTTCTGTTGCTGCTGTGCCTGGGCGTCAGCAATCTGCTGCCACTGGCATGGGTAATTTGAATCGAGGCTCAGAGGGAGAATATCAAGAGAACCACCAGGCTTATACTCCATCCACGTTTCAGAGCCGATCGCTGACCGTCTCGCTGAACATGTCCCTGACCCGATCCGTGGACGAGGACGAGCAGAATTCAACGAAGGGAACACTCACCGAGGACATGCT
The DNA here is from genome assembly GCF_018151105.1 of Drosophila obscura. NCBI lineage: Eukaryota > Metazoa > Arthropoda > Insecta > Diptera > Drosophilidae > Drosophila > Drosophila obscura. Next base: position 5,107,986 of record NW_024542774.1, on the reverse strand, counting down.
GCAAACGTGCATCCGCAGGACGGAGATATCCATGTCGCAGCTGAAGCTCTTCCACATGAGTCTCTTGAACAACGATTACACCACCGAGAATGAGATTGCGGCCCCCATAGCCCCCGGCGAAAACAGTATACTCGACGGGGACTACGGCATGAGTTCGCAGATGCCATACCTGGACCTCAAGGGTAACGAGCCGCTACAGTGTTTCGTGAGCTGCCTGTATGAGAGCCTGGACGTGTACCGATACAATATCCTGCTGGAGCAGGCGTTCCGGCAACAGGTCCAGACCATGCTGCAGAAGGAGAAGCCAGCGGTGAAGGAATGCGGCGACCTCCAGGGACGCACCCGCTGCGAGGCGGCCTATAAGCTGCACCTCTGCTACAACCACCTCAAGACCATGGATGCGGAGCAGCGGATCAGGGATATAATCGAGCGGAGCGAAATAGCTGAGGCTGAACTAGGCGAGAAGGAGTCCGGCGGCGAAGTCATCGATGGCACTCAGCACTCCAATGAAGCCGACACGAAGGACGAGTAAATCTTGTATAGCCCGCACACAATAGCCTTCTTCCAGGTATAATGCAAAAATATGTAATAATATTCTCCTTATTTATCCAAATAAATAATCCATTCATGTTTGAGCTTGTAAAGTCCGTGTAAAAATATTATAAATCCAATAGAAATGAAATGAAATAAAATGAAATAGATACGCTTGCAAACCGATACTTTCAGATTTAAGTTCTTTTGATTATTATGTCTACTATAAAGCATAAAATACTTTTGGGATGGAATATCTAGCGATTGACATTATATAACTTTGAAGTATATTTTTGGGGCTGCGGCTAGTAATTATTTTTGTGTAGAATACATGTAAAATTAATGTAGAATTTTGCAGAATGTGCTCTTACATATTCCTGATAATTCGGATGGCTGCAATGGCGTCAAAAAAAGTGTAAAATAATATTTTTCTCATTTAATACCTGAACTAAATTGGTGAGATTTTATTTGCATTGATATTCAACTCGGAAAAAAATATACATAGCGCATAAATTTTCATGATTCTGCCACCAGAAGGAAAATCAGTATCCCAGAACTGAGGATGCAATGCCGTGAGCTATGCTTATTTATTTCCAAGCCAAACAACATTTTAGTGTATTAAAAAAAGCTGACAGACACATACAACAATTAACAAACAATAATCGAGAATTTAAAATAAAACTAAAAAAAATGTCCAAAATAAAAAAACTAAAGTGAGTATAAACTCACTGACCCGATAGATTAATTCAAGCGGCGGTGATTACCTTCGACATTAAATTGCCAAGAAACGAACACATTGAATAAATATTATTTTAAATTGAATAATCGTGTGTTAATAACTAAATTGGTTCAATTAGGCGGTTAAAAATGGCACTGTCACCTGTCTATTTAAGCCGCTTTGGGCTAACAAAATTATGTCAGACAGAAGAGAAAATTCCATCGAGATGAACGTGAATATGTTGGTGATGATACTGTTCCTGGGACTTGCTCTTTACGAGCCTGTGGCGGTGCGTACTCAAGGCTAATTATCCTGGCGACAATTCTTCCATTTACATCCGTACCTTTACAGGGCCAGAGCGCTGCAGATATGGCTGCCTATAAGCAGAATCAGGAGGCATGCATCAAGGAGCTGAACATAGCGGCTGCCGATGCTGCACAGCTGACGGCGGACAAAGAGGTGGCCAATCCCTCGGAGGCCGTCAAGTGCTACCACAGCTGCCTGTACAAAAAGATGGGCCTGCTCAGCGCCGACTCGAAGCCCAACAACGACATGATCCTCAAGTTCGCACAGCTCCGCTTCAGCAGCCTCTCCGCCGACAAGTTTAGGGCACTGCTGGCCAGCTGTGGGGGCACCAAGGCGGCCACCACCTGCGATTTCGTATACAACTTTGAGAAGTGCGTGGTGAAGGGAGCCAAGGCCTAAAGCCAGTGCGATCCCATCACATAATAGAATTATTAATGCATTTCATGCCCGCATCGTGTGTGGGGGGTGGGACGCTGTAAATCTATGTATATAAAATGATGCAAACTGAAAACTAGAAACTGAATAAGCTGTTTGAGCTCGGGATTTGGTCCTAGTCAGGGCATGAGGAGGCCACAATTAAGCCGTGATAGCAGTTCCCCCACTTAAGCTCACTTTGAAGTATGATTTAGAAATCAAACACGAAGCTTTCTCTGACAAATTGTGTATTCAAATATTTATCCTATTCACTGCGCACACAAATCAATCACATTTTGCCAGACTTCATATTTTTTCGTTGCTGTTGTCTATGTAGTTTAAGCCTTGGCATCGGGTTTGAATTCCTCGAAGCACTCGTGGAGCTTGACAGCCTTATCACATTTGTTGTCGGCCGTGATGGAGCGGCACTTGTCCAGGGCCGCCTTGGTCTTCTCCTCGCCGATGAAGGCGCCCAGCTTCTTGAGGACAACTTCTTCCTGCAGTTCGCCGTCCTTCAGGGTGCCGACCTTTTCGAAAAAGCAGTTGGCAAAGCACTTGATGTTCTCTGTGGGATTCTTGAAGTCCTTGGCCTTCACCTTGGCCACCTCCTCCTCGGTCAGATTCAGTTCCGTGGAGCACTGCTCGCCATGCTGCTTGGCCAGCGCCTTCTGATCGTCATTCAGTTCGATGGGCTGCAATCAGACAAATTCAAGTTGAATTTCACAACTCAGAAACAGAAGATGACTCTCTGGGCTTCAGACTTACCGAGGCCAGGGCCAGGGCCACGAGCACAGCACTCAAAGCGATCACAAAGTAGGAGTTCATATTTTCGAATGACTTGCTAGAACGTTGGCTGGGTTCTGATGTCAGTGTGGGCCGCGCCGGCGTCTTTTATACCCGCAGCCAACGGTAATGAGAGCCGGTTTCTGTGTTTATGACCCCCGGCAGTGATCCATCTAAGCCAGCTGATGCTGATGGTGGTTTCTGTTTTGGTTTAGGTTTTGTTTTGTCTCGTCTTGTAGTTTTTCTTTTTTTTCTTTTGCGATTTGCGAGGCTTTGTATGCCATCTTGGCAAGTACTTTCATCGGACTTTGGCCCGAGGCTAGGCAGACTCCGACCAGGCCCAGGCAGAGGCACAGGCACAGGCCCAGCCAGGCCTGTTCTCTACGAAAGCATGGTTCATTAAACCGCAGTGCGCAAGCCACAGACACTCGTCTTTGAGTCGGTTCGCGATGGGGAATCGAATCAATTATATAAATAGAACATAGACATGGCACAGACATGGATGTGGTCTCAAGATCATAGGTCGGGCTAGGAGTAGAAGTTGGGAGAGGTAGAGGGAGTTGACTCGCTGTCGCTGTTCACTCATTATCGCGGTACTCTATCAACAGTCGCAACGGAAACTTTCCACTGCGCCCCAATCCAGCTGCTGCTAAATCCCCATCCCAATACCAATCCCAGACCCAGACCCACCAACCGAGTCAGAGAGTCAGCCAGTCGGAGAGTCAGATCCAGATATACATCGCAGTGGAGGTGTTGTAGCTCTCGTATTGAAAGTTGAGACGCGCAAAAGGAGACAGACGACGGCAAAGTTTTTTCATTTGAATCCTATTATTTCAACGTAGTTGTAATCTTATTATCCACGAGATGACAGCAAAATGACATTTAGAAAATTTCACGCTGTGTGAAATGTACAAAAAAAAAAACAAAAAAACACAAGAAAATGAAAAGAAAAACGGAAAACACAACGGAAAAGCAAACCAAACCACACCACACCAAGGAGCAGAAGGAGGAGAGCCAAAGCCGAAGTCGAAGTCGAACCAGATCCAACACGGGAATGCAAGAAAGTCAGCCAAGCAATGCGTATGGGCGGGCGTTGATGGACTGGAGGATGGGTCCGGGCCTCCAAGACAGTGCTGGAGTTCCTGATTGGAATGGCGTACTGCGGTCGCCCACCCCACCCCTCCTTCCTCACCGACTTGGTATTATTCTGCGGGTTTGGCGTGTTTTTCACAAGTTTTCCACTGACTGCTGCTGTCTTTGCTCCCGCCTGCCGCTGCCGCCTGTCGCTGCTTTCCTTTTAATTTCAATTCTGACATTTGTTTGTCTGCTGTCAAAATAAAGTAGCTTTGGCGCAAAAGAAATAAACCTTAAGATTGCGATTGAAAAATGTTTCATCTCCACCCACACACACACACACATCTGCAGCCACGTCCTTCCATTTCCCCAGCTGCGGTCGAAACTTTTCCCTCACGCAATAATAATAATAAACTAAAGCTGGTTTGACTTCTCTCTCGAAATACTTTGAAATCCTCGTGTGGTAATCTTAATTCAATTTGCCTGTGGCGGGGGGACAACACTCCACAAGAATGACAAACTCTGACCCGGCATACAAGTGTACGTCTGTACATCTGTATGTATTTACGTACACTTGAGTATGCCAGGATATTTGTCTACGAGCACAAGTTTTCAAGAAACCCGAAAACTTTATCATAATAATGGCTCATAAAAGGAAAGGATTCATTTATATATATTTGACATGCTTGAGCATTTTACTGATCATTGCTTTTTGTTTCTATAGCAAAATATTCTCTATAAATTATGTGATTTTTAATGTAACTTTTTCAGGGCACTGCAATGGAGTTGACTTACGGATGACCTTTGATGGCTTACCCAGCGCATATTTGCTGCAGAGTTTGGCCAAAAACCAAACTTGAAAAACATAATCAGTCTACAAACTTCCCCCCACCCCATACCCTGGAATTCAACCTCCCCCCACCCTACCCTCTCCAGCTGAAAATTAAGTACAATTTTCATTTTAAATTAAGCTGCCAGGGCATCCCCTCACCGCACCACCCCCACACAGCAGGCTCCCCCGCAGCCACCAGCCATGAACCAACCTCGGTACCCAGACCCAGACCCACCATGCCACGGAAAACTCCCGCTCAGCTTTCGACGTCATTAATCACCACAGAGGCAACAACAAGAGCACAAATATCCTAGCCAAAGAGCATTTGTCAGAGTCTTTGGGTTACTTTTGCTTGGGGAAAAGCATTTTCTAATCGCTAAACCCCACCCCACCCAAAACACACACACAAGAAAACCAAGTTGGAAAAAGTTGCGCCCAAGAATCGGTCTGGGGAAACACATGTCAGTGGGACGTCTATGGGGAGCAGCAGCGCTGTCCAACTATGCGAACCGAACCCCACAGTGGTTGAGGCCCACCTGTCTGGGCCTTTTTTTTGTTTTGTTTTTTTTGTTGTTGTTTGTGTTGCCGTATTTCTGTTAGAAAAATGGTCGCTAAATTTGCGTGAAAAGGCAAATAATTTGGAATTCCCAGGGGTTCTAAATAAGTAAATTTAAATTGCATTTGTATGCGTTCCAAATTTGTGCTTCTCTTTCCCTCTCTTTTCCTGTGGATCCACCGTTGGCTGGGGAGGGGTGTTTGCTTTGGTGGTTGGGTGGTTGGGAGGTTGGTGTGTTGTGTGTTTTGGCCACAAGTTTTTGTTGCTGCTGCCGTTATAAATTTGCGTGTCAAAAGCGACGGGGTGAAGGTTTTTCCGCTTTTTTTGATGTTTCGCATACGGAAGGAAGCCTCTGCAAGCCCTTACCCCGCCATCCGTTTGGGGGGCAAATGTTAATGTCCTTATCAGCGCTTCAGCATTTTTACATGTGTCCACATTTGAAATATGCGGCAGTGGCAACTGTTTTTCTGCCACTTTGCATGCACTGCACCCAGAGACGGAGCCCGATCCGGATCCGGGTTCGAGTCTTTGGCTGTAAGCTCCTTTTTTGCTTCTCCTGTTGCTGTTTGCCGCTTCCGTTGCAGTTGATGTCAAGTGTCAAGGGTCCGACAGTTGATGTTATTTATTATAACGACAACTACACCAAATGTTGGCCAACAGTTTACGTGTTGGTCCTGTCAGCGGTCTCGCCAATAATTACATTTTCTGCAATTCCCCTCAAATGGAAATTAGAAAATGCCAAAAAAGACTCCAAGCGCACGAAAGAAGAGCTTTTCATTGATATAATCTGTGTGTGTGTGTGTGTGTGTGTGTGTATTGTTATTGCTTCTGCCACACCCATTGCACACATGCCAATCCACTCCAAAGGCAGCGCGTACTTTCCGCTCACAAAGAAAGAAAAGAAAAATTTCCCAGAATCCTTCCTCTCAATCGGATACAGACCGCTCCTGCCCGCCCCCGAAATCGGGAAAATTTGCTAATGTAATGATGCTTAAAAGTGTTTCAAAGTATTTCCTTTTCCCTGTTTATTTTTATTTAAATGCCATCATGTGTACGTGTGTGGCCAAAAGAAGTGTGTGTGTGTGTGTGGGCGTTTGATTGAATTGAAAATGCTTTGCCAAAATATATATCCAATCGCCTTGTCTCGTCCTCCCTTTGGCTGTTTTATATTCAAATGGTGGTGGAAAGTTGCAAATAATTTGCCTAATGTATTTAGCTAGAAGCCGCAAGAACACTGATAGACAGAGTGGACTCTGGGCTGGTTTTGACTGCGGCCATGGCCATGGCCGTGGCCGTATCTATGATCACCTCATCTGCCAAAGTGCGGAGCGTCGCTGCACACATAACGAGTTATACATATAAGTTTTTATAGTGCCCAGCGTTATACGAGTCAATTACTGTCGCTGTCTTGCCCCCCCCCCCAGCTTATCGTTGGCCATAAATCTGCCCCAACTACGTTACTGTGTGGGTGGAAGGGGATTCACTTCCCAATCGGCATGGATGAGAGAAGTAAATCATGGCAAAAAACCATCAAATATCTCCAATTAAAAACACGCAGCTAAACTGTAACTTTTTTCTTTCTGTCATCCGGTTTAATGCCGCTGTTAACGTGTACTTAACATTCATAGCTTCCATTTTTTTGTTATATATTTAACATCCAAATCGTGACCATCGTATTATCTGTTTGAGCAGCCAGATATCGAAGATAATAGGATCGTAGGTGCACAGATAGATTAGTTAAATATTTATTGTTTCTAATTAAGCGGGCCAGAGATGGCGATTTTTTCCTGTTTAATCTATAAACCTTTAAGTGCCGCCATGCCGACAATTATGCCCATAATACTGCGATGAATATGTGATTTATAATGCTGCAACAACCATCCGTCTGGATGCAGCGTCGCCACTTCAACTATTCATTTGGAGCCACTCGAGCGTGCCGATACACCCACTTGGAGGGCAGTGAAAAGACCGCACGCCCGCCCCTAAGTTCAATGCCATAAGTCTCCAGACTCTGGCTCAGATTCCTCTTTCTGTTTTTTTTTTTTTTATGCTTTCGCGAGTGCTGGATGCTTGTGGATGCTCGTGCTCTAATGCCATGTGTTTCTGTGGGCATATTTAACGAGCACCTGCTGTGCCACTTCAGCCACTATAATATGCCAAATTAAAACTTTAACTAGCGCGCCGAGAGTCCTCCAGCGTCGGCATAAAGAGCAAGAGCAAGTGCAGCCAAAGCCAGCGACAGACTGTCATCATTATCATTAACATTAACAGACACTGCCGTTCCGTTCCGTTCCGTGCCACATACACATCCACATACCACCCGCATACACATACACAGACATTCCACTATCTTTCGCACCTTATCCGAGCGGTCTGGCCTCCACTATTCCACCATTTGATCCGGACCAACAGTTGCCCCTGCTCCTGCAGCTGTTGTGGCGCTTATGAGTATTATTGTCACTGTACTCGGCACAGTGGAGTGGCCGCCATGTGCGCCAGTGCTCTAGCCAAAAAGTGGCAGGGGCTGGGGCGGAGGCTGAGGCGGAGGCGGAAAAAGATGGAACTTGGTCTGGGGATGAGAATGAGGTGCAGCTTCCGTTGCAGTTTGCAGTTTTCATGCTCCTCCCAGACGGCTTAGTGTCAGAAAGGATGTATATGTATGTGAGTATGTGTACTTCTATGTATGGGTGTACTCGTTGTGAGTGTGCTGGTGTGGCATAAAAAACAAAATGAAGGCGTTAATCTCTCCAACAAACTAAAGTCCGTCTGGTGAGTCGCTTAGTGGCAAGGTTTATGTTGCACATACTCATACACACATAGCCTCTGCTTGCACTTTGGCCCAACATAATTTATGCACTGGAACTGCCTTGCTTGGCAGAAGGCACAAGGAAAACTCCTCGGGCACGGGCATCATCACGGGGCCCAGACAACGCAAGCAGTTGCATATGTAATTACGTACTCACGGATAATGCCATGGATGGGGCCATTAGTGGCAGCCACTTTTAGGTCATTGTGCATGTGAAGCACGGGAAATGATGCAGGAAGAGCGAATATAATTCAACAATGCTACAAAAAAACAATTTGGAAAAAGTTTACACAGCAAGAAGCGGATTAACACAGGATTAGTAGAGGGTCCGACGTCTTCCAGGGCCCCGTTTTTCCATGCTCCATTCACTTATCAAAACAGAATTTGATTATGGAACAATAACCTGTTCAAAGAATTCGATAAGACGTCTTTCATTGGTGTTGTGTTTGGAGGGGCCTTGCAGCAGCGCAATCCCATTTATTGGCATCCACTGAACATGCTTCGAAGGACTAAAACCAGAAAACTTTGTTACTTTGGATTCCACTCAATATTGTGGCACATGCGTGGGCTTAGTACCCAAACTGAACGCCATGCCACACAATGGCGCCAGTGTGTCCGCGCTCTCAGCGTACAGAAACCGAGAGAGAGAGAGAGAGAGAGAGAGAGCGTCTTCTCAGAGAGAGTCGTCTCTGCCAGCTGTTAGGCACGAAGCAAGCGGCAACATCGTTTTGTTTCCTTGCCTCATCGCCTGAAAGCGTGCTTCGGGTTTTTCCTTACTTTTAAGGTTTTCCCTTGACTGTGTTTTCTCTTTGCTGTTTTTCCCCCTGCTGTCGTGAATATGCCTTGGGTGCTGTGTTTGGGGGGTGGCTGGTTGGCTGTTTCGGCAGCGACTGGTGGGACTGGGGTGCTGCTGTTGTTGCTTCTGCTGCTGCTGCTGCTTCTGCTTTCAATTCAATTTTTCGCCAGCTGTTGTGCTTAATTTGAACTTTAAGCATTTTCCTCTTTTCCGCCATCCGCGTTGTCGCTTTTCTGCCCACAGTTGTTGGCTGTTACTGTTTGGCCATTTCCGGCTTTAACGCTGCTACGGTTGCGGCTCTTTCTGTGGCTGCGACGGGGCGACAGCTCAATATAAAGAGTATATCGTACATATATATGAGAAGAAAAGTAGTCGATTACCAGGCGCATTGCCTGGCCAGCATCGTGGAGCACACCCCCCACCAGATCCACAGACTTAAGGCCTTTGTGGGTCAGCCAGTCAGCATTTTAACCGCTAATGAAGACTTATTTCAGGGCGAACGGCTGCTTGGCAATGCACTTATTTACGGTTAGGTCTCTGAGAGTGCGCATTTCCCTCGCCGGAATATACCGAAATGTACCGAAAATATAGACTGGTTGACAGTATAAATAATGTGTTCCTTTTGCAGAATTTATGGCACTTGTATGTCTTCTGGTCTTCGGCAGCAGCAAGCAGCTCAACTGACTATAAATTAGTGGGGAGGCCAGTTGTCAGTTGGACCTCAAATGCGATGCGTGTGGGGGGGGGCCCACTCCCACTCCCACACTCTAATATTCGACACGCAACATAACAGACGCACACACACATAGCCTCGTGCCATTGTATATACATATATGTATGTATAAGGAGAGTAACCGCCGTGGCCGTGTAGCTGTGGCTGTGGCTTTTGAGGTTTTAAAGCCTTGCGAGGTGACACATTGGCATTAGACAGCCATTAATTGCCCAGCACTCAAGGCACTCGATTACACTAATTAGTCTGATTATTAAAGTAAGCGCATTTAAATGTACGAAAGCCGCTTCTGGTGGATTTATTTAAACTAATCAATGGGAAAACATTTAGGATATCGTGCAGCACAGGCAGCAGGGTCGACGCGGTCCGTGGTGATGGTGGGGTGGTCCATGGTGATGCGGCGGTCCGTGGTGGCCGCCATGATGTGGTGGTCCACCATGTCCATGTCCACCGTGTCCTCCATGTCCTCCATGTCCTCCGGGTCCTCCGTGCGGTGGTGGCATTGTTGTATTTTTCAAGAGTTTTGCTTACTGAAATGCACGTGCGAAACGAACCAGCACTTGTGGGCAACTAACTCCCAATCGACAGCCTTTTTAGCGCTTATCAAATCTGTCCGTTCCCGCACTCATATAGATAAAGTCCTATCTAATCTGCTTGTATAACTTGCTAATCGATAAACTAAAGCAAATATTGGGCCAAATATTATGACCATGGCGATGAGTAAGACCTTGTAAATGAATACGAGTATAGCCGCCTGTTAGTCATGCCAGGAAAACCCCTCTAAGGTCGGTCCCCCTTTTATATGCTGGCGATAAACATCTGGGGAACTTTTATTTTTAACCTGTAATCTATCTATTCCAGAGATAATTGAATTGTGCAACCCAGTGATTAGATTGCTCCAGAATTATGTGGAACTTCAGACTGAGCGACTCTTGTGAGAAAATTTGTGGAATTCCGCATTTATTTTACGCGTACTTGGAATTTAATTTGTGACTGAAATTCGATTGAAACCAAAGGGAAACTACTTCCCAGAGGAACTTAATTTGTGGTTTTAATTGAGTGACAATTATGGCCTTCCTTTCTTGCCAGATTACAAGTGATTTCCATTCAGGATGAAGCGACTCACGTCAGGGTTTGTAATTGGCAACGCAACTGCCGCCTGACCCAGATCTGAAATCAGCGAAAAACTATTCGTTGAAAGCAGGGAACCTAGTCCCAGGCACTTTTGCAAGAAAATGGAATAAGTTGAGCGCGGAATGGGCCAGGCAGGGACAGGGACAGGGGCCAGTGGATTGGGCTTTTTGAATTCAATTAATTTTATCTGCATCAATTTTCCTTTATAATCGCATCAGAGTGCGAGGGCAAACAGCCACAGCCCCAGACAGAGTATCCACTCACATGAGGCATTCGTGGCAAGCGGGAAAGCGAAAGGACGTGCCGTACTCCAAAAAAAAAAGGGCCGCAGCTCGTAAAATATATAAAGTCATTGCAAAAGCCAATTTGTATATCAGCGAAGGCAGCCCAGGCCCAGGCCCCAGGCCCAGACCTCGGCCCTGGCACGGCGATTATCAAACTGCGAATGTGGCACAGAGATGGCTTCCCCCGTTCCCCATTCCCCATTCTCCTGTCCCTTGCCCACCACACAAACTTACTTAAAATGCTCTTAACCGAATGGGGGTATATGTGTGTGTGTGTGCCTGGGCAGGGGAGCTCTGCATGTGCCACAGTCACAACCAGATCCTGTGCCTCCTCGGCCGTGCTTTCATGGTAACAATTACATTTCACAGATTTTCCGTTCTTTGGGGTCGCGTGGTGCTGTTGCATGTTGTTGGTGCGCGGTCCGCTTTCGGGTGTCCTTTATTTTGGGCTTATGGCTCTGGCTTACATTATCGCCGAACCGAACCGAACCGACTCGAGTCGACTCGAATCGAGGTGGTTTTTGGTGTTTTGGGGTGGAAGCGGCGCTGATGTGCGACGTCTAAATATGAGAATGTTGTGTGAAAATGTTTAAAATCCACGCAAGCCTCTCCAAGCGCAAATGCTCAGCACGCCATAAGTGTCGGCCGGTGGGGCATGGGAGCGGGGATTTTCCATGTTGTGGTGTGAGTGTGTGTGTGTGTGTGTGTGAGGCAGGCCTTGGTCCTGGCCAAGGAGTGGCCACTTTTGCATATCCCCAACACCAACAAACCCACCAACCCACCAATGGATGGCGTGGCGTGGCGAGGACCAAGAAAGGAAGTAAATAGTGGAAAAGGCATAAATAATAGCAAATAATACGGCGACAATGCGCACAAATTTGCCGCTAAAGTGTAGTCATTGTGGAGCGACCCAGCTAGTGCTTCGTCCTTCGTCCTGTGACCAGAGTCCTGTGAGGCCTTCGAGTCCTTCGGAGTCCTGTGCGTGAGCCCTGCCCAGAACCTGCTTTTGCTTTTTGCATGATTTTGCTGTTTAAATTTATTACACACTAGATTTATGATGGCGTTGAGTTGCCCCTACCCGGAATCCGCGCCCGCTTCCGACACTTATCATTGCCTTTTGTGGCTTAGCGCCCACTCGCCCGTTCCCATGCCCCAATCGCAGCCGACGGCTTTAATTTCATTGTTCCTATTCCTATTTGAGCTGTGAACTGTGTGGGGTGTGTGGGGTGTGAAGCACAATTTATAGGCGATTTTTTTTCAAGTGATTTCTTTCGCTTGGAATGGAGGTGAAGTCTCCCTGTGTGTGTGTGTGTGTGTGTGCCACTTCTGTCACTTTTGAGTTGCGGTTGAATTTTCCATAACATTTTCCGCTTTCCTCTTTTAATCACATGTTTTGGGTGCACAGTTCAGCCTTGCGTGGCTTTTAACGGAGCCGCAAGGCGCCTATTAGAAGTGTGACAGAATTCAAAATTGAAGAGGAAACGTATACGCCTTTGCCACTTGCCACTTGCCACACACACACACACACGAAGGTACGCCTTCAGTGGCACAAATGAAAACGAGGCAAAACTATAATTTGCGGTTGGAAATATACATATGTATGTATGCATGTATGTATGTATGTATAAGCTGGTATATATGGTGTGATTTTATTTATTTTAGTCAGCTTACCTCAGGGTTCAATTGAAATTTTATTTGGCATTTATTTTGAGACATTTTTTAAATTCACAGTACACTTAAAGCCTTTAAAGCCTTTTACAAGCAAATCATTTTATTCACATTTCAAACTCCAACAAAATAATTCAATTATAACAGCAGGGGGAAACGCAAAAGGATATTCCCACAAAAATACAATGACATCGATCGTGGGTGCGCCCAAGGTGGGTGTGGGAGAGGCCGTGAATCCATGGGAGAAGATCGACTGGCCGCCAGAGATCGAGCAGCATATCTACAAGGACTGGGGCGGCTACTACTCCCGCCGCCGCAGGGAGAACTTTGCCATGCACTACTTTAACAAGGCCCTCGAGCTGGATGCCCAGGATCACATGACGATGTATAAGCGCTGCCAGAGCAAGCGGAAGGCGGCCCAAACGCAGGGTGCCCTGCTGGACAGCCGCGAGGCTGCGAGTGAGTATTAGAGCATCCGCGAGAGAGAGAGAGAGAGAGTCTGCGACTGAGCGAGCCAACCTTTGTGCCTTGTGTGCAGGAATGGCGCGAAGGACGAGTGGCGAGAAGGCCTACATCAATCTGGAAATATGCGATGCACTCTACGAACTCAATCAGTTCGAGAACAGCAAGGCCGAGATGCACAACAACATTCGCCAGTTCACGGGGAACAAGACGAGGAGCTTCGAGAACCGCTTGGTGGTGGTAGGGAATCGCATTGATCTTTGGGATGGCAGTTCTATTCTCATTCAATGCTCTCTGCTCTCAGGTGGACGAGGTAATCAAAGATTGTACGGGTGATGCGATGACCGCATTCTTCTCGAAACAATCCAGGACAGTCCAAATTGTGAACGATCTGATGAAGGCCAACGAGATAGTGGACAAGCGGCCCTTGTGGAAGGTGCTGCGGGAGCAGAACAAATGCGATGTTGTCAGCATACCCGAGATTGAGGAGGTGCTGCTCTCCCCACTGGAGATTGCGCGCCGGAAGCGAGCCTTCAATATCTTCCATCAGACGTACTTGAACGAGTCCTGGGTGGATGTGCTGTTCATGAAGAGCCTGCTCAGTAATCCCGCCCTCCTGCTGTCCCAGTGCAGGGAGTCCTCCTACTTTCTGAACAAGATCAGTGTCAAGCAGTACGAGATTGTGCGCAAGTTTATGGTGAGAAGAGATCACACACGATCAGCTGTTGTCCCAGGCCAACTCCCTTTGCTCTTCCGCAGAAAATGTTACAATCGCGTAGTCCTTTGTATTACGTGAACTTCATGAAGTATCGCAACAAGAAGCTGTCGGACCGGTACCGCGAGTCCTTCCTCTACCACGTACAGTACCAGACATACCGCACCATGAACGCGGCCCTGAAGCGCATTCGTGTGCTGCGCAAGGAGAAGAGGGTCAAGGTGAACAGCACATCCGATGGGGAATGGGCCAATTAATGTTTAACCTATTGTCCCCACCCCACAGACTTTGACCAAATTCGTGGAGGAGGTGATGGGCGATTACGTGGTGAAGAAGACGCACCGCGTGATGTGCTGGAAGTTCGAGTTCCTCAACGAGATGTACAACACCCTGGCCCTGGCCCTGGCCGAACAACTGACGCCCCCCAAGCGCTTCAATCCCAACGAGCCATCGTCGATCCTCAGGCTACTGCATTTGCCAACGGACAAGCTGATGGAATTTGTGTCGTTCATCTTTGGTGATCGCTCCACCCACCCGGAGCCGGACCTCCAGGACCCCGCCACCATGAGGGCCAAGTAAGAGCACATTTTGTCCCGTTTCTCATACTGTAAAAACACGCTTGTTGCCCCTTAGGAGACTGTTGGCGCGCCTCGAGCACAGAATGATCTTTGCCAAGTACTCGATCGAGAAGTGCTATCTGATGCACCAGATATCTCAGTGCCACCTGGAACAGGGCCATCACTCCGAGTGCGCATTTGTTGCCCGCAAGGGCGTGAAAGAGTCCAAGAACTGCAATAGCAACCTTTGGAAGTTCCTCAATGTGGTGCAGATAGTCAAGGCGAATGCCGTCGTGCACAAGCTGGAGCAGACCAAAGACGCCCTGGAGGCTGCCCTGCCCATTGCCCGGGCCCTTAAGTCGCGGACCCTGGTGTCATTTGTGGAGACCTGCATGGTGTGCAACCACGAGGAGTCGGTCAAGAAGAAGAACACTGTGATACTCAGTACTCGCGCGAGCAGGGCCGAGTCTAGTAACCGTTCGAATGGCAGCTTCAGAGAGTTGTCAGCCGGCGAGGACACTTAGTTATGCCATTCAGCATATAGGTTTTTTATTGATTATTGTTTTTGTAGCATCGTTTTATAGATGGGGGCCACTGACCCCTGTAGTTTTAAACTTACTTTTCCGACATGAATAAACCACCGTAAGCACAAAGCAAAACAAAAAACAAATATAAATAAAGAAAATAAAAAAAATAAAAAACCAAAAGAGTAACTGTAGAATTCTTCAAACGGGAGCCCCCTAAAAAAGGTCTCGAAACTGCCTAATGTGCTGAAAATATTCGAGTTCCTAATATTGGTTTTGCAACAACTGCCGTATCAGAATATATGCTAATATTTGGCCTGCCATTCTGGCCCAATTAGAGTCAAATAAAATCCAAGTGATTTCACTTAGTTTTGAGCACTTAAAATGTTGTATTAAAAGTAACTTTATCCCAATCCCAAGTAAAGTTCGTAATGCACTCGCAATCTTCATGGCCAGCAATAAAATGGCAGGCAACGTGTGATTAAAACTTTTATTCTGGCCCCACATTTTGAAGGAAAGCCTCCTCCACCAACACACACATGCACACACACACAGCCACGTATAGCACCTGGAAAAAGGTGTCGTAAAAATTCTATCAACTCGATTAAATTATAACAAGTGGATTTTCATGTTTTTGTGCCGCATTTATGTGTTTTTATTGTGCTAATTTTATGCGAGCTGTGGCGCGGCGCGGCACCTCAAGGAGCTCAGCTCAGCTCCTTGGGCAATTTTGGGCAGAAAGCTTTCCCATCCCCACCACCCGCATAGATAG
Source organism: Drosophila obscura (assembly GCF_018151105.1). Taxonomy (NCBI): domain Eukaryota; kingdom Metazoa; phylum Arthropoda; class Insecta; order Diptera; family Drosophilidae; genus Drosophila; species Drosophila obscura. The sequence continues at coordinate 5,092,324 of NW_024542774.1, read as the reverse complement.
GGACCTGTGTGTCGGGGACTGCAATAATACTTGGCACACATTTAGTGGCAGCATTTGGTGGCACACTCACACTGCGGTCTCGGCACCAACGCCAACGCCGCCGCTGCGGCAAACGAAGTTCATTCTTGGGACATTGCCACACAGCCGCTTGCCAGCTCATGCCACACTTGGCAAAGTTTTCGGCCTGCCGCGCCCCACTCACTTCACCTGCCTGCCTGCCACCTGGTGTGGCATGGCCATGGCACCTCCCTTTGCCTTTTGTCTTATCAAACTTTCTGGCGCGCATGTGTTTATGCCACAAATGGCACTTTTGCGGCAGCGCATTTTATTTTTTACTGCCACTTTTCGCCATTTTGCTTTATCATTTTTATATGTATCGTATATATGTGTGTATATATTATATATATAAGCCGAAACACTGGCTCGATGCTATGGCATATACCCTATAAGCACCCATGGCATAGTGGAAGTTTGTAAAATTTCTTCAATCACACGATCGGCCCGCACATTATGATCCTTAAGTGATATTCGAATAGTTTTCCTACAGTTCCTAACTAAAAATTATAATTTATGTATTATCTCGATCGGCTCTATCATTTCGTTAATTACAAAACTCCTTCAGCATGAATATTCAGATATTTGTACGGGTAAGCATCCTAAAATTCCCCTCTTACCCACATACAGCAGTCGAACTAGAAGTCAAGTCCCTTTAGACCTCTGCTTATAGAGTATAGGAATTTAAATGGCCTGCTCCGTTTTGGGGCTGGGTTTTATTGTCCCCAAGGAGGAGGAGGAGGACAGTAGACCTGCCGAAAGGTGTGCAAGCCAACTAATGACCCCCTGTATTTATATGACAGGGGAAAGTTTATAAATATTTATGGGCTCTGCTGTTGCTTGCTACCGCCTTTGTTGCTTACTTTCATCAAGCTCGAACTCATTTGCTTATTTTAAAATTCCGAGCAGGCGTAGTTTCATTTTTGACACCCGACATTCGCCATCGAACCCACATCCCATACCCCCCACAACCCATCTGCCGCACGTTGTTGCCATTGTCACGCACACACGTACTATATTTTTTACGCGCATATCATATTACACACACACACACACACACCCTGTCGCATTCCCTTGGTGCTGGCTTGTTGGCTTAAAGGACTCGCCGACCCCTTTCCCGTCACCGGGGATGTTTTCGGAGGCCCCATCGAAGGTTTTGGGACCCGTCAAAGTAAATAGAATCACGTACACTAATTATCATCGCCATTGCACGAAGGACGCTCAAAAATATATATATTTTTATTAATTTCTGTAAGGTAACGCCCCTTTTGTAAGCCACCACCACCTTTTCCTTTTCCCTTCCCGCTTGTCCTCGCCAGTCATGGGGAAAATTTTAATTGAGATCCCCGTTCGGTGATAGCAACGAGGAACTATTTGCCAGAATGGGGGGAGTGGGGGATGCTGAATGGCAGTCGGGTGGCTGGTGTCGAATGCAAAGTGCGTCCTCAAATGTACATAGTTTTGAATAGTGAATGGGTAGGTGGTTTAGATAAGGTTACCCATACTCGTGCAATTAGCCATCCCATTAGATGTGTAGTATGCCACATTAGCGTGCTTCAGGTTACACCGTCGATGGTCGGTGATATGTGACTCACGGCATTGATAGGCAGCGCTGTTGAAGGTCTCTTCAAAATAAATTCAAAATCCCTAGCTGATAACTATTTGATGTTTTTCAGATACAGCCACATAAATTTGAACTTTTTTGAAGTGTTTATTGAGCGACCTGATTGGACCAAGGTTAAATCAAACACATCTAATTTGTATGGTGCTTTTTGAACTAATTGAAAGGTATTATTTGTTAATAAAATTATCCAAGCCGATGGCTAGTAATGTAATAAATATAATAAATAATTATACTACCGAAAGTTTGAGGATCCAAAATTATCTAGTAATGCTCCAAAGCACTTTGAACTTGGGTAAACGATAAATGCTATCAGAAAGATAAGACAACTGACTGAGTAAATAAATTCAAATAAGATAAGATCATAACAGTAGGAATATATATATCTGATTATTACATTTATTATTTGAAGAGAGTCTTTCGCTTATGAACGGAATTATAGATCTTACACAACTCGTTCCCCCATGAAACTGTTTATGTTACACTATCATCATTTGGCTGATACATATGTCTACCTACGTAAGAGCCCCACAAGCATAGGGTACTTCACACAGAACATTACGCTGCAGACTTGATAAGAGCCACTGTGAGGCAGTGTGGCTTTTATCTATAGATAAGACTCGGCGCGCAATAGTCCGAGATTGGCAAGAACATAGCTATAATAGTAAAATCCGGCATATTGCCCAGTGTCAGACAGAACGCGATCGGTGCAACAAGTCGGTTAAATCAGACCCCCAAATAACAGCAAAGCGCAAAACCCATCCATCCGCATGGACCATCGTACTCGTGTCGTAGAGGTGGTGCAGGTGGCCCCGCAGCCGGCCACCACGGTCATCGTCCAGTCGCCTCCTCCGCCGCCGCCGCCCAAGAATAATAGCTGCTGCTGCTGCCCCTGCTGTCCGTGCTGCTGTGGCTGCGGCGATTGCTGTTGCTGCTGCACCATCATGTGAGGGAAGAGAAAACACATTGGACCTTGGACCACCGATCCTTTAATGCGTTACGTTAAATTAACTTGCTATGTAGAGGCATAGAGAGGCCGCAGTCGAGGCCGCATAATTCCCACAGTTTTTTCGTGCAATAAAATTTTACGATTTGTTATAAATAATGCTTTACACTCCCACTCAATCCCCTCCCCATCCCAAACGCTTTCGTTCGGTCTCTGTTGCTTGGGAGCCACGGAGAACATATTGTCTTACATAAATCTCAATGCTGGGGCCGCCGTATCATAAAAAGCCAAATTTAATAACATGCCACAAAAATTTGTAGTTTTATGACACAACACACGGAGACTGGCAAATCCTTTTCGGATGCGCGGTGCGGGGATGGGAAATGCTCGCCACATCATTGCGAAGTTAGTTCACATTCCGAGTTATTATTTATTTGTGGCTCGATTTGCCAATAAAACCGGAAAATGTGTCAAAAGTGCTGCCAACTTTGGCTCCATGGCCAGGCTGCTTCCATTTGATAAAGGATTTTATGACTTTGGCCTCTGGAATTGCAACCACAGCCTGAAAGTTCCTGCCCCCAAAAACATTTTGACAAGGGTGTTCGCCGGAGCAGGAGTGAAGTGTGTGTGTGGTGTGTGTGTGTGTGTGTGTGCTAGTGCTTGGCGCTCACCTACCATCATTTGTGCGTGTGCTTTTGCTTGGCCAGGTTTTATCTAAAGCCCAAACAAAATTACTCATACGCAATGTGATACGAACGCCCGAGAACTGTGCTGCATTCTTGCAATTTGATATGTGTGATTTATTTCGATTTTGCGATCAAAATATATTTCTAGCTATTTGTGCAGCAATGAAAGAAGGCATTCAACATTAATTGTTGTCGGGTTTAGTTCTGCCTTAATTGCTGGGAAATATCGAAACAATCAGAGATAATTGCTGTGCAATTTTATACTCACACTTGGGTTTATTATATCCTTTTATACTCATTGTTTATAAGGGTATATTGGATTAATATTCAGACTGTGCAGACCTCAGACTCTCTATAGGCTAGAGCAACCCAAATTTTGTATCCAAACTTCTGTGTTGTCACACCCAAACTGCCATGGGAAACATTTTTTGTATGGCTTTTAGTAAACCCAATATGTAAACCTGATTCATATGTTCACACATATTTATCTGCATATGTATGTATGGTATATTTATGTATTGCGATTGCCCCACTGTTCTGGTGAATATTTTCGATGTTTTATGTACTTGCTGAAATTTGTTATCAGTGCAGCTCATTGATCAAATTCCCAGGGCTTTAGATAAAACTGGTTAAATCAATTATTTCGAGCCAACTTTTCATGCGTTGCTTCAGTTATAGGCGCGTTCCCGGGCAGCGACCACTTAGTCGAGCCGTTTAGTCCAATTTAGTTAGTCGAACAAGCGAACAAGAAATCAAGGAAAAATGTACTACAATCAAGGCTACCAAATGGAAGTGATCGATCCGTACTACCCGCCGGAGATCATCGAGGTGATGCAGCCGCCGCCGCCCGTAGAGGTGATAATGCCCTCGCCAATTTACACGCAGCCCGTGGTGGTGGTGGAGCAGCCCAACTACGGCCCGACTGCCACAGGACCCTCGCCTGGCGAAATGGAGTGCTGCCTGATGTTGGGCGCCTGCTGCGTCATGGAGGAGTGCGGCATGTGCGTCATCTCCTAGAACCGCAAATAAATGGAATAAATACGAGTACATAAATATGTGGAATAAGAAGCCTGTAAATTAATTAATAAATCTAGACTGAAACCGAACGTGTCTCAGCGTTGTGGTGACTCACAGGTGCAGATAATAAGGGCTACCAAAAGATACTCTAATTGCGAGTAAGCCACAGATAGACATTGTCATTTTAATATGTGTGTTTTATGAGTTTTATAAGGATCCTTCCCTATACTTGAACTCCTGTTCAATCTGATTAAAATGTGTGTACTACCTGAGTCTCTCTGAGTGTTAGCCTTCACATAAATATCAATGACAATAGATTTCGATTTCCCCCGCATCGTCAACGAGCACCCTGATAGATAGACTTTCAACAAGACAACCATCTCCGGACTACCGCGTACATTATTTTTGGGGAAACTGTCAAAGAAAATTTACTGTGTACTCGGCAAGACTTTTTTCCTGCAAGACATTCATCCCCCCCGGTGGAGACCACGCCCATACTCATTTGCTTGGGTTTTCCTTTTAATAAATATAAAGCGTTAATTTGCTGCATAATTGCGCCCTGCCACACCCAGTAGAGTGCCAGCAGCAGGCGGACCCCTGACGGTGTCGTGTCCCAGTTAAGTAGCACAGCCTCGCACTCCATCAGGCGGCTCAAGCCGACTGAATCCCACTGAAACAAGGAGTGGGAAAGCGTTGCCCATCCACCATTTGCGCTCCCTGTTTCATGTCTTCAATGACAGTTATTTCATTTTTCTTGTTGATGTCTTTCCCTGCACTCATTAAATCAAGTTAAAAAGGCATATAGCCGTAGCTGGCATGGGCATGGGCTGTTGTTCTTGCTTCCGTCGGTTGCCGTTGCCGTTGCCATTTCCGTTGTAAGGCAAGCTGTTGGTGTGTTGTTCTGGTCCCAGGACTTGGTTGTTATTGTGGCTGAATGTTCTTGGGACCGCAGCAAACGGCAAACGGCAAACGACAAACAACAGCGACAACAGACACACCAAACACCAAACGCCCGAGACAACGCACAAAATTTCAAATAACATTTCACAGAACTCAACAAAAGAAACAATACTTCGTAAAACGGAACGGAACGAAGCGGAGAAAGCGAAACTCCTTTGTACAGGACTTGGCTTTAATTATAATAACTTGGGAGTGGTTGACATCCGCACTGACTTTAATGGCCCAACCGCAACGAGATGACATCGAGGACACCTGGCGTGTAGAACGGATCCATATGACGAGGCTGCGATTCATCTTTAGTACATATGTATTTGTAAATGCTCCCAAAAGGGTTGTACTAAAAGTAATATTGTGTAAAGTGGGGAGAAGAACAGAAAATATTACTCTTGGGAAATTCTGCTGTGGGTTAATTGAAGTTCTGGTTTTTATACCATTTGCATGGAGTATTATGACCTAGAAGGATACCCGAATATTTCTACCCCAAGTTGGCGTTTTCAGTTTTCAATAAGTTTTAGATAAATTGCTAAAGAACTCTGTTGATTTTTCCATCAGAGAGTCAACCGCCGATATTTGTAATAGAAAAACCTCAAATCATGGAATACAACGGGAAACTAATGCACATTCCGTGTTTGCGCAACGAGGACAACCCACCCACGCACTTAGCCAATCACCCATCCACAGTGGTACATACAAGTTTTCCACCCTCTGGGCGCGTATAGTGGGGGGGTTGGGCAGCTGGAGAGTCTTACATCTAAGGCTTGTTGCATTTCCTGCAAGTAATTTCTTTATGAGTTTTTACTGTTTTGGGCCCCTTAATCCTTATAGATGAAGCAGCAAATTTGATGTTGCTGCTTGCAACAACGTGCTTTCCACCCTGGCTGGGCGTCATTCTAGTTAATTCCCCCCTATTTACCACAGTAAGTTGACTTAATGCATTCGCTCGTCCAGTCGCTCGTTCTTCCCATCTCTCTCTCTCGCGGGGTCTTTCCTGCTAATACACGTTAATATCCTTTGAGCTATGAAATTGCGCTCATTTGTCAGGATTTGAGGAGAGGCAAGAACAGGACACAGCACACAGCACACACAGGAAATTGCAATTGTATTCCTTAGTATTTGTTGCTTTTCCTTTGGCTTTTGGCAATGATGATTTATTTGCCGCGCACGTGAGAATGCTCCCCAGACCAGCGGGCAGTGGGCGGTCTGTTGCGATCTGCCTCATTAATTTCTGCCTAACGGACTCATTAAAAACTAATCCGTCATGGGAGTCCACATCGATGGCTCAGTACGCCAGCTGAATGAGTCGAGAGTCGCAGCTTGTTAGCGTCAGATCGGCTCAAAAGCTGTTTGACTTGCCAAATCAATTGGATAGAAAAGAAATTGAACAAAGAATTTAATCAGTTCTCATTGATGAAGCGGTCACTGCTGTCGCTGTATGGATTGCCTAGGCGGTTTCCTTACCAGCTTATTAAAAATAAAGGATAAAATAAAAGCATTATTTCTTTGGGAAAAATTCCATGCAGTTGATAAGCTTATACTCTCAAAGAGTATTCTTATAATTATTAAAAGACTTCTACAAATACTCATAGTTACAAGCATTTGCCAACAATCAACCCGTTATCCATTAGCTGATGAGCAATCAGGAAAGAGCGAAGACGCAGAAGGTCATAGCGCTGTGAAGACTGAGCGACCTGGAATTGTGGCTAAAATGAATGCACACGAATGTCAGTATTTAGCCACGCATTAGGACACTCAACCTAGATGCATACGTTCAGATTGTTGTGGTTACGGGTTTCCTTTGTGCCAACAGCACCTGTGCCACAAGGGGCTGAGAGTAAGCGGTGAGCACTGACCCGCTAAGTGCCGTTCGACTCATGGCTCTCCCACTCCCCCGCGTTCATCCTCTTTGCTTTTTGCATTGTGTCAAGTGCAAAATGTGCAATGCATGAGACAAAGCGACCGCATGCGGCAGCCGCTCTCGTCCTCTCCTGCCATATAACGGCATTGCAAGCTTGCATTGTGCTAGGCCAGAGCGAGAGAGGCAGAAATAACAAGAGAAACCGAAAAACAAAATAAGAGACCAAAGGTCGCGCGCTTGATACCCTTGCCGATTCATGGTTCCCATGGCAGCGATATCCCATATTCCATTTTTTATTATTACTAATGAAACTGCAATTTGCAAAGAATTATCTTGAATTATCTTTGCAAACAGACAAGTGTTGCCCATAGACACTTGTCTCAGGTGGTAAACAAATGCTCAACATCAGCATAGAACCCTCTGCAAGGGTATTGTCAGAAAAAAACAACAAGCAGTAGAACTTCTGTGTGACACATTTGGCAATGCGTTTTTAAACTGGAGAAAACGGAGAACAAAACGAATGTGGCAGCCGCAAAACAGAATAGAAGAGAGGGAGACGACCGACCGACCGACCGGCAACAAAAAGTCAGCGGGTATGTGCTTTAGGGAGAAGGGGTGTGGTATGTGGAGAAAAGTTTTAGCATTTTTTGTGCGCCTCGGCCTCGGCACTGAATTGCACTTAAAGTCAGCGCCAGTTAAAAACTTTCAAGCAGCAGCAGGCAGTCAGTCGTCTCTCTGCCCCTGTGCCTCTCCCTCTGCCGACGACAACACACAAAAACTGTTAAAACTAAAAATAGTCAAATAAGAGCATGCAGAAGATGATGTAGAAAAAAGAAGCGAAAGAACTGTACTCTTGCATGGAGTGCGAAAGAAACAATTGAAAACTTTATTGCTTTTGCCTTTTTCACTTTTGTTCGCAAGTATGTTGCGCTCCCTCTCGTCGGTGAGGGGCGGCGTTGACAAAAAAAAACCCCGAATGTGAGACGGGGGGGGGAGTAGCTAAGAAGACCGGCAGCCAAAAAAGAGAGGAGCTGCTGCAGCTCGAAAGTTTGCTGCTCTTATTAATTTTGGGAACTGTGACAAGGATGGGGCTGAGTAGAATAAATGGAGCAGGTTGGCAGCCGCATAGGGGGGAGAGCCGACCCCAAACAGTACGGCTACTGTGGGCAGGGGGTGTAATGATGGGTTGGGTGGCAGCTGTGCGGTCAGCTGGGGCTGCCCACTAATTGGCCTTGTGAAAATATTTGCTACGCTTATGAAAACAGTTGACCGCTGCCGCCTGCTGCCACACGACCCTTGACTGAAATGACACACAGCATGGTCAAAGTGGACCCAAAACAGTCTCGCCCACACATGTACATACATATGTACATAAATATGAGCACACACACACACAGCATAATATTCACATAAGCTCCTCGTTTATGCGCCCGCGAAGTTTGTAAATACTTTCAGCACATCATTCCAGTCAAAGCAATGATAACTAAATTTATTTTGGAATAATTTTAATTTACCTACTTTTTAAATAAAAAATACTTTAGGCACAATGGAACATCACAAACAGCATGGACGCATAAACATAATTAGAATCAGCCGAAACGGTCAGCCACCCACACTCACAGACCCACGAACCCACGAACCCACGAACACAAACGCACTCACTCGAGGAGACTTCGACCCAGTCTAATCATAGACACATGCCGAGCTGGCCGCAGGACCCGACCCGACCCCTGCCTGCATGACCCTCAAACACCCCACCCGAGCGCACCTCCACCCACGTTCACCCCACCAGCAAACACCGCAATTTTTGTCAACTGAACTAATTAATTAATTGTGGGCGGCCAGCGTGGCCTTCCTTCCCACTCGAGGCCGAATCGAAACCAAACGAAACGAAACGAAACGGACCGACATTGGGTGGACGGACACCCAACCACCCATCCAGCCAGCCACCCACTTGCTAACTGACCGGCAACTAATTTTTATATTTATGAGGCAAGGCGTGGACCGGGGGGACTGGGACTGTTGGCCTACTGCGTCATAAACTGTATCGTTTTGGTGTTGCTGTTTTGTATGCATGTGTGTGTGTGTTTGTGCGTGTGTGTGCTGTGCCTGGAGGAGTAGTGGCCATGTAAAGGACAGTTTATCCTTGCCGCAGACTCCATGCCGTTTGCCCCAACATAAAGTTGCATGTTCAAATTTTTAGTATCTTTGTGTGATTTCATGCGTTAAAGCAGAATTTTTATTTGCTGCCCCGTAAAGACAAACGACAGCTACATGGATGGTATACAGTGATGGGAGCGGGGGCAGGATACATATCTGATGTTAGGGGGGCCCATTGCCCATTTTCGTTTAATTTTCATGTCGCGTTGAAAGTTTCATACAAGTATTTATGGCATATAAATGAAATATTTGCTACTGAGGGTAGCAAATGGCAGTTGGGCAATGTTTGCTAATGAAGGAGTTCGATTCGCCTTTAAATGGTTAATTGGGCTGGGGTTGTGGGTTGCCTTGCCTTGCCCTTTATGATGCCGCATGAATACGGAATTCCAAGGGCCTGTCTATCTGTCGCCATCATCTCCTGGGGATGCATAGTATTTTTCCAAGAACCAAGCTTATACATTTTGCCTTCCATTACCATTATTTTAGTTTTGTGATGAGTTTCTGGAATTTAAATTATAAATTGCATTACAAATTTAACCATTTTTCGAAGCCAAATTGGGGGCATGCAATTTTATTATTCATAATCTGTTTCTGAGCTCAAATGCAACTTGTATGCAAATCAGTTCAGTTTTGGATACGCAAATAGCATTAAAACAATCGAATTACATGATACAATGCGAATGAAATGTATAAATAAATAAATTAAATAACTTGCAATTGTATTTATCTGCCATTTTAATTTCAAAATAGTACAAAAGACTTTGCAGTGCGTTAAATATCCATCCTTGGATCTGTTCGTCTACTTTGTGGCCCAATTTATTTTTCCTGATTTTATTTTGGCCTATATTAATGCATTAATGTCGTACCTCCACATCCCTACTTCATTCTTGGATCCAGTCTTGACAATGGGCACGCACGTATTATGCGCTGCCCAATTTCAATATTTTATTATATACACATAAATATATTCGATTTGGGATTGGGATGCTGATGAGAATCCGCGCTCGTTCCATAAGCCTGGCCATATTAATGCATATTAAATGCATTCGGGAAGTTTGTCATTTAATGGTAAATATAAACATGGAAAACTCGCAAAAATCGCATGCGACAAGACAGGAATTTTAAATCATTGAATGCGAAATGACAAAACATTTTCATTTTCATACAAATTGCGGAATTTCGTAGCAGCTTTTCGCCCCCACCCTGCCCAACACAGCCATTCGCCATATTTCCACTCCTCCATGCGGATTCGCATTGTCTCGCTTTCGGTGGGGGCGTCGATAATGCTGTTTATAAATTTGCGGCGGCTGCCAATATGCAACGGAAATTGCCAGCACAGCGCCACACGACTTCAATATCCAGAACCCCTCTGGATCTGGTATCGGGGTCTGGAGCACGCTCAAGAGCTCTGAAGCTGATGTTTTTTTATGGCCAACGAAGGGCGGATGGGTGTGGGCTGGGCTGGGCTGGGGCGTGTGCCTGCCTGGCTGCGGGGGAGGATTAGCTGAAAGATGTTCGTCGCTCGTCGTCCTTGTCAATGCATTTCGTCTTTTGATAATATCAAAAACTCATTTACCTCGGCCACATTGAGGGGGCCACCCCTTGCGTCCTGGACACCAGATGATTTATTATACTAAATGCCATGTCCCGCCTTCCGTTGCATGCGTCATCAATTTCTGGAGATAGATTTGCATGGCCATCGTCAGCGACAAGGACAAGGGCCATTAGGCGGCGAGAGCGTGTGTGCAGCTGCCTGCAACCGCAAACATTTAATAAAAACTATTTCTGACCATAAAATCGAGTAATTGTCTCTATGCAATTCCTAAACAATTTAACAATTGCGCGCAAAATATTAATTAAAAGCCACTTGCCACTAGCTAGTGAATGTATCTCATGGATACAACCACTACGAGTACATGAGCGCGCTTAACATAAATTAAAATGCATTTCCCACCCCCGCATTCAACCAAACCCCAGCAAGGCCACCGCGCACTCAGCGTATGGTAAAAAAAAAGGGTTAGAAAACAATTGAATAGAATAGAATAGTTTTGTTGTGTTCTGTTCTGTTTTGTTGCTCTGATTGCGTTGCGTTGCGTTGCTGGTTGCGTTGCAGATAAAACAATGAAATGTGAGAAATGTGCGGCCACATGGAAAATTAATTGTAATACATTAAAAGTGCAATTGCTGCTGAACAATAAAGCAATACAATTTATACAAATTGCAATGAAGAGTAATGAAAAAAAAACTGTTTCGCTTAACATATGTTCTGGTATTACGCAGGGTGGAGGGGCCAAAGACCGCGGCCACCCTCTTATCGGCGTGTGTGAATCACACTGGTTAAATATTACTCATACGCCGAGCTGCCCCTAATGCTGGATTGAGTGCTTCTGTATCCTGATAACACCGTAACAGGCGTGCTATGATTCACAAAGCATCAGCCGCTTGGGTAAGAGTAAGTCGAACCTTTGCGGGGGAATCACTGTAGAATTTTCGGTAAATTTTAGTCAAAAAGAATTAATAAAACCTTGCAAGAAAATTCGCAAGTGAAGCTTGCTTTTTTTTATATCAAAAACTAATTGATTTATTTGCTTATTGTTAAAACAATGCTAATAGAATATTTGGTTTACAAAATAATACTTTATGTTCAATGTCGGTTGTCGGTTGTTAGCCCCCCCGAATGTACAATAGCTTTGCAATACGCACAGAAATCACCAACAGTTTTCGCTCGCTTACAACTATCCGGAGATCTATATATGTATATACGGCCCAAGAGTGCGAGATCCGATTGAGTGAAGATTGAGTGATAGCAGATAGGATAGTTGATAGACGATAGTGAATGCCGGGGCCGGGCCTTCTTACTGTTGTGGCTGACTAGATCTAGTTCCTAGTGTATGTAACTATATATATAATGCGTTATTCGTACTGATCGGTAAGCGTTTTTAGAGTGCAGTCGCGTGCTTCTGGCAAAGCGATTGCATCTTTGGCTTTGTGCGGTTTTACATTCATAGTTTTGGCTACAAAAATACTCTTCACATACGGACACACGCACACGCACAAAACACATGCTGGAGGACCAAAAATTGGAACCACCTCCAGGCATCCGCTTCGGAGGTGTGCGGCTGGGTGTGTGTGTACATATGTATATGTATATATGTATATAGTATGTGTATGTATAAATATAATTTGGTTAATCTCATTATAAAGCCACTTTGGGGCGCAGTAGCAGCAGCAGCAGGTGGCAGCATCATCACCATCGGTTCGTGTAGAACTGATTGATGCCCAGCACATGCTTCTCCTCATGGTACTTTTGCAGGATATGTGTGATGACCGAGGTGGTGTCGTTGTCGCCGCGCCACACGCGTATGGCATGCTCATTCTCCAGTATGGCCAGAAACGCTGTCAACAGAAACATAACATAAGCATCTACACAGAAATGGGGAATAATTGTAATATACCCAAAAATGTCTTCGGGTTACTGAGCGTCATCTGGACCTGCGGCATTTCGAGAATAACTTTTAGGATGGGCGAATCGGGAGCAAGGCCCTCGCGCAGCTCAATCACACTACCCGAACGATTGTCGCAGAGCCACTCGCAGGCGGAGGCCTTGTTGTTGCCCGTCCTCTTCAGCGCCGACACCACGGCAGCCTCCTCGAAGCCCATTTCGGTAAGCGATTCGACAATCTCCTCGCTGGGTGGCGAGTCACGGTGGCTGTAGATGCGCACAATCTCCATCAGCGCAGCGGTGTTTTCAATGGTTTCCTGCGGAGATTGCAAGGCGATTAATTTCCTAGGGGGACCGAACTGAGACGCTATCGATTATTACGTTATTGGTGACAATGGCGGAGGGCGAAATAGAGGACATGCTCTGCTGCATATTGATGGCCGGCTCCTGCAGGACATCCTCGTTCTGGTTTTGTATCAGCCACTCTAGGGTGGTCGAGTAGATGCCGCTGTTGGCCTTTAGGGCAAACGCGGCCATCTCCCGCTTGAATCCCATATCCACGAGACACTGCAGTGTGTCCGACTGGTGGTTGCGTCGATTGATCAGCCGCTGCTTCAGCATGGCTATCAGCCGAGGGGCATACGGCCCAGCCCCCAAGACGGCAGCCGAGGCCTGCGCCAGGGAGATCAACACCTTGCGTACATCGTATTGGATCTGGAATAAAACTGTTGGGTCACAATTCCCTGCATCTTCCCCTCCCAACACTCACATTCGACTGCTGAAAGATCTCGTTAATGTCGATGGTGGGCAGCGAGTTGGCGTTGGTAGGCACATAACGCGTAGCGCTCTCCAGCAACTGCTCGTTGGGCCCGGGCACCTCCCGTATGCGCGACACCGTCTGTGTGAGCGTGCTGCGCCTGGCCGAGAGTATGAAGGTCTCGTTGTGGCGCACCTGAAGCTGGGCCAGTGTTTCGGCCTCGTTCAGCTCCCCGCCAAAGTACTCGGCCCGATAGAGGCGGTAGCGCGGATTCAGGTGGCGCACATCGGGGGCAAAAAGCTGGATGGAGTCGGGATCGTCGCTCAACTCCAGGATGACCTCGCTCTTCAGGTCGTTAAGGCGCTTGTTCACGTTCGTCTTGAAGACCAGTACCCGCGAGCTGGGACATATGACGCGCACCGCGATGGTATCGCCCGCCTTCAGAGAGTCCTCCTCGTCCACTCCCGTCGAGCCTGTCGAGTCGACGCGGCTGGAATGGCATGTCTTCCTGCAAAAGGCCAAAGGATTAGTGGGTGGTGATAATCCAAGAGAGAGCTGCGAGGCCCACCTGAGGAACAAACTGCGCAGTTTTTGCATAGTTTGTTTTTAGATCAATGTGTGGAAATCCCACGGAGAATTTCGAAAATGAATAAAAAAGATTTAATATTATTGGAAGGCAATCGGAGACATTTAATCGCCTGCCAACTTACGCATTTTCATGCTGCTGTGTTGGAGTGGGTGTGTCTAGTGGGTCTCCATCAGCACTTGACATCCCAGTGCCAGTCTGTGTGGCGACCGCAGTGCTCTGCATATGCAGTTGCAGCTCCAGGTGCATGCGACGCCTCCGTGCCGGCGAGGGTGTGCGCAGGACACAGCTGCCGCCACCCACAACGGGTCTGCCCGCCACGACAACGTCCGTCTGGGTCTCCATCTCCGTCGTGTGCACATTTAGCGAGGCGGAACTGAGACTCTCCGCATCGCTGGCACTGCTGGCGGTGTGGACGCGACTGCTTCCAGGACTGTCGGCCGATGGAGTGGATGACCGCTTACTCCGCGCCAGCCACTTCGCGCGTTTCTCGTTGAACTTTTCGCGCATCCAGGGAATCATGTTGTGTCGGCCATTAAGTCCGCTTTACATTTTGCATCAGTTTTCTGTGGAGATTCAACATTTTCCACGGAATATAAACAGAATCGATGCAAAATTGCTCCAGCTGTTCGCGGCGCTGCCAGAATGTCACATTTAGGTGGAGTGGCTGGCAGACAATGTCCTAATTTTGCCAGCGGAAATATCGCCAAACAAAAATATATCGCGAAATCGATTGTTTCACGTAGGGCTGTTACATATTTTAAATATACCAAATAGCAATTATAATTATGGGATGAAGAAAGAGGAGATTAAATGTTATATTGAATGTTATTATGGAATTGAGGATATGATTGTCATACTATGCTCTAATCAGTGCATTATTCAGGAAATGGGGTGTACAAACCTCCAACCATCCCATACTCTTCACTTCCCACGAATATTATGAAACTTGAAGAATTTAAGCGCAGCTAAAGTATAGTAAGGAAAGACGAAGGATGGATCTACAAGGAACATGTACAAAACATTATTCTTTTCCACTGTTTAATTCAAGTATTACCTGTTCAAAAAAGAGGGAGCTCAGTGGCTTAAGTCCTTTTTTTACGGTATATTTTGAAAATAAAAAGGTATATTTCAGTATATTTCGGAGGGTCAGTCGAAATTCTAGTAACGATCATTTCGCTGTCACACTGCTCATATTTTAATTGCTAGAATGTGGAGCTGTTACTGGTTACTCTGATTTACGCTAATTTTGTTCTGTTACGAAATTTTTTGAAAATGACGTTTCTGAGGTTCCAGTCACACTCGACAAAACAAATCAAGTGAAATATTTATTTTTCCATATTTTAATATACTTTTAAAAATGACCGCCAAACACATTTAGCGCATAAAAAATACTGACATTTTTCGCTCTCAATTCGTGGTGGTTTTTCAAAATTTTCTCTCTTTTCCGTGGTGAAGAGAGCGCTTTCGTTGTGACTTTCCCCTCCTTTTCGTAATGTGTGAGCCACATGTTCCTAACGGGAACGAATGAAGATTCATTGTTGCATCAGGAACATTTCCCGTTAGGAAAATTTGATTTGTATGGGAAAAATTTCAGCAACATGGGGAAATGAATAGGCAGCATTGTTCTGCAACTTTGGCACGGAATGAGCAACAGTCTGCATACCTTAAATTTATGTATCTATCGGATAAAATTATTTGTTTAGGGCTGAGAGGGCCAACTAGCCAGTAATATTAAACGGAATATCAAAATCGAGGAATATCAACGTTGAATGTTTTGAAAAAAAAAAACAATCGATACTATCGTAATAGTAACGGGCTCTAATAATCATTAAAAAACCATTGAAACCTTTTAGGATCTTTTCCATTGTAAAAATTAGATGCCAACTGTCGATTAGTTTACAAATTTGTCTTCGTATTTTATAGCAGCCAATCCAATCAAAAGCGCAACGACTGTAGCTCGATACTATCATGATAGTCTCAAAACCATCGATAGTAGAGGCTAGCATCAAAATATCGATACCATCGATAGTGCCCTCTTTGGTTTGACACCTCTACTAGAACGCGCAAATAAAAAAAGCAGCGGAAAATGTTTGGCGCACATTAAAAGCAACCTCGTCGTGCCCCCAACCTAATCAAGTATCGTGCCCCGCCACAGAAGTCCCCCAGCAATAGTCAAATAGTGTTTTTGTTGTGCTCCCTCCTATATGCGTGTGCGTCAGTTTGCTTTGCTGCCAGAGAACGTCACGTAGCATAAAAAAAACGAGAGAGGCCGCACACAGTGGTAAAAAGAGGTAACAAAAAACCAAATAGTGAAAAGCGCAGAGGGCAGGAAGCCAGAAGACAGAGGAGCTAAAGCAAAAGACACAAGAGCTGCAAGAAGTTTGCACACGCCGGACGCCAACCACAACGCATGAATGGGCAACTCTATACGACGCACCCGCTGCTGCCAAATTACAAAAACATATATTGCCCATATGTACCGGAGGTACGTCCCGTAGCCGGGATTCGATTAGTCTGAGAGAGATTCGCTGGGACATTGGAGCCCACACAAGAAGATACGACGCAGCGCAGGTAGGATAAAAGAGATAAAAGTTTCCCCCCCACTCTTCTGTATTTTGTTTTTCGGCGTGTATGTATACGCTTGCCTGCCAGTGTGAGGTGTGTGTGCGTGAGCTGGAGCGCGTGAGGTGCGCTCAGTGCCTGCAAATGCAAAGAAGTGGATGCCTTTGATTTCTTTGTTTATGTTTGCCCAATTCCACGATTAGTTGGCACTTTTGATCGCAGCCCGCACCCCACCACACATCTCT
Source organism: Drosophila obscura (assembly GCF_018151105.1). Lineage (NCBI taxonomy): Eukaryota > Metazoa > Arthropoda > Insecta > Diptera > Drosophilidae > Drosophila > Drosophila obscura. The sequence goes on along the minus strand of NW_024542774.1, from coordinate 5,075,430 downwards.
TACGCTAATTTATTTACGCATTTGTTTATGCCCCAAAACGAAAGAAGAGAGTATGGTATGTGTGTGTGGGGGAGAGAGAGAGAGAGGAAAGAGTGCGTTCCAGTGTGACCAGCTACCACTTGGCATTCATTGTTTTGTTTTCTCACATAACGGTGCTGGTGTGTGCTTATCGCAGTTTCGTCAGCACACAAATAAATTGCAATTTTCTGTTAAACTTTTATTTGAATTGCTTTCAGCATTTTATTTAGCGCAGAAAAGTCGCAGAAATAAACAACGTGAAAAGTCACAGGAATAAGAAGAAGAAGAAGTAAGCAAAGTGAAAGACGAGAAGGAAAAAGGACAAAGCAAGTGGCAACAGATACAATTCCATTTTTTGGGCAGCAACACGAGCAACTTAATTATACTACAATACATACATTTTAAGCCTAGATAGGTAAGATAACCAATCGACACAAACGGTTCAGAGCATCAAATAATCCATTTGCCACCTGGCACCCTCCAGTATCTATATTTTAAGATCGACTTTATACAAAATGTGGAATTCCGAACCAACACATCGCCAGAACCAGCAGCAGCAGCAGCAATACCAACATCAACACAATGGCAATTCTACCTCGGGGGGCCAGCCCGCCAAACAGTTGGGCATGACTTCGGCCATCAGCCTGGCCGAGCCGAAGCCGGCGGACCTGCAGCGGACGGAGAACCTCCGCGCCTCCCTGGAGCCGTTCAACGTGTTCGAGAGCCAGGACGAGCTGAACCACCGCATGGAGATCCTGGCCAAGCTCAATACGCTGGTCAAGCAGTGGGTGAAGGAGATATCCGTCAGCAAGAACATGCCAGAGGCGGCTGCCGAGAAGCTGGGCGGAAAGATATACACCTTCGGGTCGTATCGCCTGGGTGTGCACCACAAGGGAGCCGATATCGATGCCCTGTGCGTGGCTCCCCGCAACATTGAGCGCACCGACTACTTTCAGAGCTTCTTTGAGGTGCTGAAAAAGCAGCCGGAGGTCACCGAGTGTCGCTCCGTGGAAGAGGCATTTGTGCCTGTCATCAAAATGAACTTTGATGGCATCGAAATCGATTTGCTGTTCGCGCGACTTTCGCTTAAAGAGATACCCGACGACTTTGATCTGCGCGATGATAATTTGCTTCGGAATCTGGATCACCGTTCGGTGCGCAGCCTCAACGGCTGCCGTGTGACGGACGAGATCCTGGCCCTGGTGCCCAACATTGAGAATTTTCGCCTAGCCTTGCGCACCATCAAGCTGTGGGCCAAGAGTAAGTGGTCAAGCACCTAGCCGTAGCCATTGCAGCAAACTAAATGATTGTCTTTCCGCAGAGCATGGCATCTATTCCAATTCGCTGGGATACTTTGGGGGTGTCACCTGGGCCATGCTGGTGGCCCGGACTTGCCAGCTGTACCCGAACGCAACAGCTGCCACCCTGGTGCACAAGTTCTTTTTGGTCTTTTCGCGCTGGAAGTGGCCTAATCCGGTGCTACTCAAGCACCCCGACAACGTGAATCTCAGATTTCAAGTATGTGCATAAATTTTGGCCAACCCAAATGTTATTTTTTAACTGATCCATGTCTTTCATGCTTTTGCGGATGGGTTAGGTCTGGGATCCGCGTGTCAATGCATCAGATCGCTATCATCTGATGCCAATCATAACGCCTGCGTATCCACAACAGAATTCTACATTTAATGTGTCCGAATCCACCAAGAAGGTCATGCTGACCGAGTTTACACGCGGCATGAATATTACGGACGAGATCATGCTTGGCCGAGCATCCTGGGAGCGTCTCTTCGAGGCGCCCAGCTTCTTTTACAGATATCGCCACTTCATAGTGCTGTTGGTCAACTCGCAGACGGCTGACGACCACCTGGAGTGGTGCGGACTTGTCGAGTCCAAGGTGCGCCTGCTTATCGGCAACTTGGAGCGAAATCCTCACATTGCTCTGGCGCACGTCAACCCCAAGGGCTTTGAGCTGAAGAAGGGGGAGAGCGCCAACAATTCGCAGAACAACAGCGGCAACGAGGACGACCTAAAGCAGCCTCCGCCCAATCAGGCCACCCTGACATCGGCTCCCTTCTGCTCCATGTGGTTCATCGGTCTGGAGTTTGAGCGTTCGGAGAACCTCAACGTAGACCTCACAGAAAGCATACAGAATTTCACAGAGCACGTGATCATGCATGGCGTAAGTAGAGTGGAAAGTGAAAGGTCATATTCTGTGTGGTGGTTGATCGATATTTTGGCTATTTCCAGGTCAACATCAAGATGCTAAAGGAAGGCATGGCCATTGATGCGCGGCATGTGAAGCGCAAGCAGCTCACCCTCTACTTGGACGCTGACTTCCTCAAGCGTGAGCGCAAGAGCATGGAGAGCCACACTAGCTTCAACAATACGCTGCTGGCCAACCGCAAGCGTCTCTCCACAGAATTGGCCCAGTCGCAGGAAGCTCTGCCGCCGGGCAGTCAGGCACAGCCAGCCAGTGGCAATCGGGGGCGGGATAGCGGCGCAAAGATCCACAGGCTGAGTGAATCGGTAAGTACAGGCGCAAAACAGATTATTTGCAGAAGTTTTTGATTAAAACTGTTGGGTTTTATTCAGCTAACGGAGGATAATTCGAATGCATCGAGCGATTTGGGAGCTCCGACGCCAACCACACCCACAGCGGCACAAATGAATGCGCCAAGTTTCAAGACATCGGGTAAGAACGGCTCGGAGTTGGACAGCTCGGAGCAGGAACCGCAGCAGCAGCAGAGCAGTCGTCACCGCAGGCGCATAATAACGGAAATAACAGCACTGCCACGACAACGGAGGTGGCATGTTCGTGACAACCGCCAACGCTACATCCACCGCCGGCGCAACAGCAGCCACCGCCGCCGCCGCCACTGCCGCCATCATCTCACCATCATCATCATCAGCATCAGAAGTTTCGGAAGAACAACAATGCGGCTGCAGCGGCAGCCTCCAATAGTATTTTCAATCAGCGCTCGATCCTGCATGCGGCTTCGAGTCTATCGGCGGCTCTAAGCATAACCGGACACAACCGCAAACAGCAGACGGCGACAAAACCCATACATTCGGCAACACCGATCAGCAGTACCCACACCCACATCCTCCACAGTAACAACAGCAATGGTTCTGGCGGCGGTGGCGGCGGCAACAGCAACAACAACAACAACAACCAGATCTGCTATTACATTGACGACGATGATGATGATGATGATGACAACAACCACCAGCATCAGCAAATACCTACGCAACCACAGCAACAACCACAAACGCAGGCACTGGCCAGAGCCATTCCCACAGTATCGGCAGGAGCAACAGCCACTCCCACGGCAGTTTCTGTGGCAGCCCCAGCCGCTGCATCGGCCACGACAATTTCTTGTAAGTTGTTTCCATGTTTTGACTCATTCGCTCGCATTCTCCTCGCATAACGCATATGTACATATGTGCTACTTATTCCGACTTTCCTTGACACGAGACTGGTCTATGCTCTAATTTGACTATTTACTATTTTTAGCTTACGTATCCTTAAACAGTATTTCACTCCCCCCCCTACCCATTTGACTCCACGAGTGGGGGAAAATGATTTAAGCCTGAAGGTTTCAGTTTCTTAGTTTTAAAATTACAAAAACATAATCCAGAGACTATGCTCTGCAACTGATTAAATTCATTTTGATGAAAATAAACTTTTGAAAAAAGTAATTAAACGATAAAACAAAAGAAAAAGCTACACTTTTTGGTATTTTTATTTTCGAAATTATCATATTTTATTTCCGGCAATGAATGTAGGCGTCGGGTTTGTTTATTTTTTCGGGTATCTTTTATAAGTCATTCCAGGGCTAAATTGTAATATTTACCTCAAGTGAAATGTTGTTTGGCTTCAATTTTGATCCAATTTCAGATTCATATGTGATGTACATATGAATACACAGAATGTAAGAAGGTTCTGCCCTTACATGAAATTTGGAAAAAAAAACAAGAAAAAATGAGATATAATTATTTTTAAATTAAAACGATTTATGTATCTAATATACTGAATATATTTTAATGTATCTTTGCAGTGTAAAAAGCTATAACACATACCATTTAAGGATTAGTTATCATAGTTATTCTCCCCCATTGATTTTCTTGGCATTGATGATGCCCAATCCAAGTGGAAGCCCAACACATTTTACACAAATCGGTGAGTGGGATTTCTTACAATTATGATATTCAAAATGCTAATGCCAGTCTTTGTTGTCTTTTGGCAGGTTTCGATCATGCCCCCCCCACACTTCAGAGTTATGTTGAACATTATTCTATCAACAAACTAAAGTTTCGTTCCGTTCCCCAATTGTAAAATGAAACAATGCATACAGAAATCAAAGTGCTTGCTTACGACATCATCCGATTTCAGCAACTTTTTAGCGGCAGAGAACGATTTCGCTAGCATGTCCAAATAATAATATGTTGTACATCTTTTTTACTTCCCCACAGCTGGTTTGAGGAGTGCGTAGAAGTGGAGAGGAGAAGAGTCAGCGCCAGAGGACGGACAACCAGAGGCAGGACAGCTGCATCAACAAGAACTATGAATCAATTAAGAAGATTCCATTATCATTTTCCATCTTCTAGTTTTCAATATGTATTTGTTTTCTTCTCCTTCTAGTTGTACAACGCTGAAAATTTGAAACAATTATGTTCGTTTTTCTAAGAAAAAGATATCTGAAAAAAGGTAATAACAAAAGCAAACAAAGAATTGCAAAATAAAATGAAGATATTGATTTAATTTTACCAAATAAACCAGAAAAACAATATACAGCGAAAGCTAAACAAAAAAAATCAAACCAAATAATTTTTGTTTTATTTCACATTTTATTCGAGTGGTATTGAAATGCTCTAAGAACCATTAATTAAGTACCAACGAGAAGAAGCCTGATGTGTAGTCGATAGAACCACATAACAATTATTAAGATATGGCTTTCTGCTGGGCTGGATACTTTGGTACCTCGCCTTCCATTCTAGTGTGTCGCAGTATCTGGCAATTGAGAAAACTCACCAGATCGTGGTAAATTTCGCTGTGGCACACCTCTGAAACGCCGTAATTGTACATTGTCTTCCGCAAGCCAAGTTGGAAGGGCCGAAACTTGGCCTTCGTTTTGGATAGGTGGCGGCTTAGCCAATCTTTAACACCGGCACCTGCGTAAAGGGTGCTCTTGTTGGGACAGACTACATCCAATTTTTTTTTCGGATAGTATTCCCTGATTGGATTGGAGTCGACGACCACCCGTGGCAGAGTGTGCGCAGCCCTTGCCGCAAAGCGCGTATCTAAATACAAGACGCCAAAGGTGGCCGCCCATGGATCGAACACCCACTGACCGAACTCATCCTGTTTACGCATTGGAATTTTTACGGTCAACTCTATGGGGGGAGCATCACCACCACCAGCACCGTCTCCTCCTTTACCGTCTCCTCCTTTACCGTCTCCTCCTTTACCATCTCCTCCTTTACCGGCTCTCACGCTTACAGCACCTTCGAAAAATCTCAAGTCTGTCATCATCGTTCCATTCGTTACAGTAGAATTCATGGGTAGCTGCTGGACGGTGGTATCGACTGCGGTGGTTGTCTTGGGTGTGCTGGATGATGATGTGTTCATCCTGAAGCCACCGGGAAACAGCCTGGCCTTGTTCTTCTTGTGGGGGCCCTGATTCATCCATATTCCCCAGGCCTTATTATTGCTGGCTTGGCTCAGATTCACCCGTCCCTGGACTGCGGTGGTTTCAATCGTAGTCTTCTGCACTGGTGAGCATTCTAAATCCTCACGATTCTGCTTAGATGAGGACACTGGCAATGCCACGAATTCTTTTACTCTCAGGCACTGTGGCGTATGGGCTCATAAGTTAAAGATCAAAGCCAAGATTTTTGTATAACTCACGACAACTGCTGCCAGAGCGATAAAGAACACACTGAATATTCCAATGTTATGCATTTTATTCTCCTAACGGCTTGAGCACGATAAATCCAACACGTTGAAGCCGTTGTTGTGGAGTAGTTGGAATTGTGGTTAAGATTGAATTATATTTACGTATTGTTTATCAAGTATTATTGATGTGTTTTTGGTTTGGAATCTGATTTATGTATTTTGTTTGGCATATACCAGTATATTTAAGGCCACTGTTTATAGTAATGTGACATAAAACTCGTCCCAGCTGTTTGTTTGATATGTACATATATGTATTTATGAGAAATGCCATATCATATGATAAATTAATCTAGTTAATTAATTTTTTTATTTAATTTAATTATTATTAATTATTATTATTTCTAGATTGCTCCTACTTTTTTCAATTGTTCAATTAATTAAATTAAATAATTATTATATTATATATGAATAAAATTTAAAGATGTTAAATTGAAACATAATTCATTCAATCTGATTTTTTATTCGGTATCTCAACTGCCCCTGGTACAGTCAATCTCAACTGAAATTCTTTACCTAAATGGAGGAAAATGAGCATCATTTTCAGTTTTACGAGTAGCTGCAGGTGGGCACTTAAGAAACTTAAGCATGGCCAGCATCAAGGCTACGGAAAACCGACGGCAAGGCCTTTGGATATGGTACAGTCAGCACACCAGATTGCTTGAGGCCGTAAAGGACTTCGGGCATTAGTCTATGCGGGATTGCGTTGGTGTCACATACCTAAGTACAATGGTTCCAAGTACCCCGAAAAATGCTTCCCTTCTCGATAACTGCCAAATTAACCAGTCGGAGCGGCGATCCCTTCTTTTGTGCTGTGGGCCTAACCTAATTGCACTTCTGCGAATTTGTGCGCGACACAGCTGCGCGTTTTTCCCCGAGCCCGAGCCCGAGCTGTACGCGTATTAATCCGTTTATGGCCACGGATTAAGTTGCAAAATTTTCACGAAGGTCGCCGAAGATCGCGAGACGGCAGCGAATTCACGGAAAAGCATCACAGCCCCTTACACAGGTATCATCGGCCATTCGCCCGCCACCCACAGGTAGCTGATCGCTGACCGCTCGATCTGGTATAAAAGATACCATGTCCGGCAGATAGATCATCAGTTAGCAAACGCATCTTCAAGGTGTGTGAGGTGTCCAAAGTGAAAGAGAAAAATAATCAAACCATCTCGCAGCTATTATACGATAAACTTTGTTCAGTTTTGCCAACTTGCTTGCAGCACTGGGTGAAGTTTGTCTTATAATCCACATAGTAAACGATCAGCGAACGTCTCAGCACATTGTGAAGGACTCTCTGAGGCCCCGATCTTGGGATGCATTCTGTGCAGTTATGTCTACGTGATCCATATCCTCATCACTGGGCAAAGTGTGTCTCAAGATTGCAGCCCCCATCGGCAAAGTGTACAAAAGAAAGTGCAAGAAAATTGTGTCGAGGAAAACGAATTTTAAAATTAAATGGCGATTGTCGGTATGGTCGCTTTTTACCAGGGATTCCGATCAAGCGAAGTGACTAGACCGAACACTCGTGCTATAATTTTAGAATGTTCAACATGGCCAGCAAGTGACTGTGACTGTGACAGTGAATGAAGTGTATATACTCCAAGGGTTGATTGATACCTTATTGGTGGTTGCAATTAGTTTCTTTGGTCGTCCAGCCTTAGGTGATTTCTCTGATCATAAAGCTAGACAACCATTGAAGTTCGTTGTGGCATTTGCAGCATTACCACACCCAAACCCACCCCGAAACCCCCAGTGTCAAGTACAATACGCGGTTCCCATTTCGTTTCTTGGGGCCATACGCTAAAAGGAACGATCGTTGTGATATGCGTTAATTCACCGTTACATATCACAGTGATTTTCCTTTATAGCGCATGTCTGCACCCACATCAACAACACCAACAACATCAGCAGCATCCGCGAAGCGCTCAGCGGGTGACCAGATACCAGATGCCTTTAAAGTAGAGAGAATAGTTGCTGTGCTGTATGTCCTCCTCCCACTCTATATATCACAGTGGCTGTTCTTTTTGTACCTAAAGTGCCAAACAGCCAAGGACTCGCGTTGTTACAGTTACAGTGTATGTGATAAAAAAAAAAAAACGTTTACAGTTAGTGACAAATGCCCCATGCCGTGTCCCCCAACCGCAGGGAACCGCTGCTGCTGATATATTATCCAAGCATCTTTGACATTTCTATATCACAGTGGCTGTTCTTTTTGGTTGCACGGCCAAGTCCAACGATTTGTCATCTCCGTCACGCATTCCCGAAGCATTCCTGATGGGGAACACCACCGCCAAAATTGCTCAATCGAAAATTGTTCAAAAGGAAGGGAACGGTTGCTGCTGATGTAGTTCAAGTTTCGCACAGCTTATATCACAGTGGCTGTTCTTTTTTGTTTGCCAATCGATCAACGATACAAGTTTCAAAATCCAATCAAAAAAATAGTGTATTTTATTATTATTAATGTTAGTGTGGGCCAAAGTTTGGGTCTTCTCAAAATTCGGAAAGTTTCGCTGGTAACTTGAGTGATTATTATTATTTTATTCTATGGCTCTCTTGAAGGTATCAATTCGGCAGAAGTTAATTGGAATAAACTCTACTTGAAGCGTCCTGGCATCCTGTCAGTGTGGGTAACTTGACTTGCCTGCTGCTTGCATACAAAAGTCCAAATGGCCTGCAAGATGAGGACGACTCTGCACCGAACTGGACCACTGTTTCACTGCTTCATGCAAAGCAAGTAAACCGTAAAATGACACGATATGGCTCTCTCTCTCTAGCTCTCTGATGGCAATGCTAATGCCATAATGGTCTGCAGTGGCTCACAGTGGCCTGCAGCCATGGTCGGTGCCTGTTTCTGTTGGCCACGTGTATGTAACCTGGTAACGGTATGCTCGTTACCGTTACCCGAACGGAAGCACATGCAAAAGTAAGAGTGAGCGGGTGGGAAGCTAAAGGCCGGGGAAATGCGATGTTCGAGCAGGAAACACACACACAAAAGAACGTACAATATGGACTTGCATTGAATGACGGGCGAATCCGCCATTCCGGTGGTCTGATGTATTTCTATTATTCTATTTTCTAAACGGTCTTCTGGGTAAAGCGATACAAATAATTTTCAACGCGTATCTTGTCGCGCAGCTCCTTGCGCGTGGTCCGCTCCGTGGCGGCGGTGGTGCCGTTGTGGTCGTGGAAGAAGCTGCAGCTGCGGGCGGGCACAAACTGCTTCATCTCGCGCCGCTTCATGCATCGCTGCACCACGCCAAGGTCGCACTTCCTGATCACGGCCTCCGTGGCATGCATGCACTTGCGGCATATGTCCTTGTCGCTGTTGAAGCTATGGAAGTAGTCGCCCACCGGCCGCTCGCCACACACCATGCACAGCGAGGTGTTGAAGGCGCCACAGAAGACGGCCACCGCCGGCCAGATGATTTTCCGGGTTCCAAACGCCATATCCACATTCAGCTGGGGATACTTCAGGTTGTACGGGTAGGTGGGAGGCCTGCAAAATGGTCGAAATGGCCCACTAGAATCTTCTATCGGAAATCGATGTCGACGATGGCGATGCTTACCCAGGCGTCAGCCACTTGGGCTCTTTGCTGAGCTCCTGCTTGTTGAAGGTGTAGACATGCTGGGTGCGCGTATACCTCACGTCATAGGTGCCCAGTGGGGGATAGCCCAAGTCCCGAACCCCTGGCAATCGGGACGACTTGCTGGCCAGCGCCGAGAACCCCGCCTTCGATGGATACTAAGGATTATTTGGTCATAAGTTATTTATTTAATTGAATCGATCCTTCTTTGTTTTTTGTTGCCATTCTCACCTTGAAACCGATTTCCTTTACACATTCATACGTGAATGGACTTGGTCCTGGGGGCGGCTCGATGTCTCTATCGCCGATGAACGTGCCGCTGGGCGACCTCTTGATTTTTCTGCCAAAGGCAACCGTCGGTATCTCCGGTGGATTAACCACATACTCGAAGCCTGTAAGAGGGAAATTGAATCAGTGATTAGTGATCAGGGTTAGTGACCGATAATCGATAGCCGATAGCCGAACCTCGCTCCTTGCAACGCGCCATTATCAGGCGCGCCTCGGAGCGCTGGCGACGCAGCTGTTCCCGTTCCTGGGCGTTCGGTTTTCGGGCACGCATCAGAAGTGGCAGTCGGAGCCAGACTGAAGCCAGCGCGGAAATTGGCAAGCTGTCGATTCGTGACAGGCGGCCCGGCCATGTCCCACGCATCCCAACACGCACTACCCTCCCACCCCATCGATAATCATCGCGTCGCGAGCTGTCTGATATAAAATCAATATGACAAACCGTCGACGGTTTGCCACGAAATCAGTTTGCCGTCGCTCCAGTGCACTTGGCGCACACGTCTAGCCAGTGCTTTTATGCCAGCCCACAATATTTCTGAACATATTTCTATTCAGCTGCGAAGCGTAAAATGCTGTTGCCTGACTGACGAAACTTTGACCCAGTTGGGCCAATTCTTTTTGCTGGCTTTTAATGGCCAAAGGCGGCTGAAGGGAATTGGCGGCACAAAGCGTTTTTTTCATTGATTCTGATAACAGCAGGTGAAAAAATATTCACCATCAAATTGGTACATTGAAACGCGGTAACTTCGTCAATATATATGTACATACATATGTATGTACCATGTACATGGCTCTTACACTAATCTAATATTCCCCCATACTCGTTGAGTGGCAGCTACAAAAAAGTAGAGTGCGTTGCAGCAAAATGTCAATCACTCGAATATATTTTTCACTTTTTCATACAAAATTTTCAAGTGGATATTTTGCACCACAGAACTGGCCACACTCACCTTCCATTTATGCGCGTTATAGTCCTCTATAGGCGGACACAACTTGAAATTTGGGCACAGACTCCACCTGCACGTTGAGCTCAAACTCAACTCAACTCAATGAAATATGAATGAAGTGTAGCCGGCGGCAACTGGCCCGGAAAAAACTCGTTCAAAATTAACTGCCTGCTGTGACACATCAGGGCTTGGCATATTTTTGAAATACTTTCAAAATACCTTTCCAAACATTGTAATGGGCGGCGCTTTCGATATGAATGGCAATGGAAATTGCTGTGGAAAAATACTTGTCCACAGCCCCCGGGCTGCTCGGCTGATGATGGCATTTCAGCAATTTTCCAAGTGGTTTGGCCACCGACTTCTTGCAGGGAGCTACAGAATGGCTGTCCTGGTCCTGTCCTGTCCTGTGCTGCCTGACATTAATGCCAGTTAACCCAAACGTTGTCCCCATACTCGGCTGCAGCTGCAATGGCTTTGGGTTCGTTTTGTTTTTTGGCAGGTCCTGGCCCACAAGCAACCTGCATGCCAGCCTGCAACTTCTGGGCTGGGTTGGGAGACACGCACATGAATGCTAATGCCGTTGATGGGGCGGGCAGCGGCAGCGGCAGAGGCACAGGCATCGGCATCGGTAATGGCAGTGGCAGTGGCAGCACGCACAAGTGCACAACCGCGTTGCAGCCACAGCAGCAGCAGCCCGAGCAGACGTACTTCAGTCGGGACTACAGTGGGACTAAGCATCATTTTGGGTGATCAAATGGCAAGAATACCCAAAGAATACTCTCCAAAGAGGGTTCTGCAATATTTGCATTGTCAATCTGGTGCCACTGTGCCCCACAGAAGCACGAAGGAAACTGCTTAATTCGTGCAAATAAAATGATTGTGCAGCATATGTTTGGGTTGGGGGGATATGGCTGTGGGCTGTGGGTCTATTATAATATGGCCTGGCTGCCGCCGGAAGCGTGCTGCCTCCTCAAGCATCTGGCACTGCCACTGCCACACTGCTCTCCCGGGTGCCGTGCCGCAAGCTTGCAACGCAATTACAATGCAATTTACCATTATTTAACGGGCTTTCTTCCCTCCGTATCGGTAGGCGGCTGGGCGCTAGCCTGGGCCCAATATGGTAATGGCTGGAGATGGTTACGAATGCTCAATGGGCAGGTTAATTATGCCAACAATTACACAGGGCATACACGAGCAGACGCCACACCCCACCCACTGAGTCTTGGTGGCGAATGGAATTGAATTCATAGAACGTAGCCGATATCCGATGGCTTCGGCAAACAACTATTCCTCCACTTACTGTTGCTGGGGGTAAAATCTCCAGCAAACACTACTTCAATTTCCGAAATTTCCGAAAGCAAGTGCCATGTCCTACACAGACCATTACAGTCGCACAAGCAACATCCACTGAAATGCAAATAAAAATGCAACTCCAACTGGAGTTGGCTGCTGGCTGGCCTTCCATTCTGCATGGCAGTGGCAGTGGCAGTGGCAGGACCAAGAACTTGGTTGTGGCTGGGCGGATCCATAAACGTGCCATTCACATGCAAAGCGCAAAAACTTCTGAGACTGCCTCCTGCCTCTCTCTCTCTCTTTTTGCGGAAGTGGCAGCATCCTGGTCAAAGCTCGGTTCCCCTGTCTTCTGGCAAACGAAAATTTGACTCACAATAAAAACAGGACCAGGCCGGGAAAACAATGCCAGAAGCAGTAGCAGCAGCAACTAAACCAGAAACACAACAGTTTAAGTCCATTGCGGAGCGGAAGTGCCGCTTATTACGCAGGATGTGGTTAACCGGAAATGAAACGAAGCAAGCCAAGTGCGACAATACACCATAGACACAGCTCCTCTGTACCCTCTCCTATTCCATCCCACGCTATTGCTCTATTCCATACACGCGTGGGCTCTCACCGATGTGCATCTAAAACTAATTTAACTTGGCTTTAAGCCCTACAATTTCTGCATTATAATCCTGTACGGAAAACGGAGGCCATATCAACATTTGGAGCTGCAATTTTAATGGTATTCGTAATGCTTTGTTGTTCAGTGTAGCTGAAGCCAGCAAACAAGAACGCTAACCCGCAAATGGCCAACAAACAGCGGCGACGATTGAGCCAGGCTGACGTTGAAATCAAATTACAAGACTCTAGCTCGCTCTCTCTCTCGCTCTCCCTCTTTCCCTGACATCTGGCATTAGCCCAGGCATAGTGGCCATGCAAGGACATATCTCCCTCCCCCTCATTATCCACTTCCCGCTGACCCAAATGCAATGCGTCTGCAATTTGTGCAGCAATGTGGCTGGGTTAATCATGCTAATAAACAGCAAAGTTGTACTCGTAGCTGCCGCTGCCATTGCCATTGCCATTGCAATTGGCGCCGGCACAAAAACCATTGCACACTCGTACTTACAGGCGATTGCAGGCTCCATCCATCGAATTGGGGACCTGGCACCACACCCAGTGTCCATGCCACTGGACCAATATTAGTCCGTTGCTTTTTGCGGTTGTTGCGTGGCATTGGCCATTCAAAGGGAACACGATTGTGGCAATGGGGCTGGGACTGCTGCTGGGGCTGGGGTTCTGGGAAAGCATACAAAATTGCAATGATTATGCGCGCGCCTAGTTGGCACTCTATTGTGGTCAGGTTCTCATTTGTGTGCGGCCCAATGTGGCCCATTAATACATTGGTCCAATAGGAAACCGAGAAGAAACGGGGGGACTGGGGCTGGGGCTGAGCCAGTAAATGGTAATCCTAGTATTATGGCCACAAAGCAGCTGCTGTCCGGTCAAGAAAATCCTTAAATTTCCAAATTCTTCGTTGCGAAATGTGCGCCGTATAAATTCAGTTAGGTATACATATAAAAATCCATTGATTTTTTTAGTTTGAGCTCATCTTGAAGTCACTAGACTCGACTAGAATTTGTATGATCCATCCAATATATCACACAAGATGTGCTGGGGGGCCCAACGGAAATCCCAGGCACATTATCCAATGATTTACTGAAAGGGTCTGGTCTGGGCCACGAGAGTGAAACTTTCCTGACACTGGGAAATGCATGAGCCTCGAGTAGGTCCTGGCCTTGCACAGGCTAAGGCTGGGGGGGCTGGTGGGGCCAAGTCCCGGGGCAGGTGAACACATGCTGACAGCAGGAAAGAGGTCGAATCGTAGGCGGGGCCGCCTCATCATTTTCCGCTGTCACATTAAAAATGCATAAATGTTGCTTAAATGCAATCCAAGAAATGCAACTGGCCGTAATACGTGCAAAAATAGACATTGCCCCCTTGCTGCAAGGCGCCTCTCACCAGTCAAGGGATGTGCTTGAAAAGGTTGTGCTCGGTGAAGGGGGAGGAGGTGTAGGGCTAGCACACAATTTGTATCCTGCCTGGCATGTCGGGGGGGGAGGGCACGCCAAGATAGACAGAGATGCCTGTGGGCCTTTGGTCCTGTCTTTGCCTTGTCTGACTTGGCTGCCTACGTTTCAGGTGCGAGGCCTGGGCTTGGGACTGCGATTGGAACTGGGAATGGGAATATGTTGCTGCTGCCATCCACTGCTTCTCTGCTGATTGTCGTCCTGTTGATCTGTGTTTTCACTTAGATATTGGCCCGGGGGCTGGGCGATAACGCTACGTGTGTGCTACCATCGAAACAGGAAGTTTGTTTGTGGCCAACTTGGTGAGTGGCAATCGGGGCTGGAGAAGGAAGTGGCATGATGGCATGATGGGAATGGCATTGCGATTGGGATTGGGATTGGGAACGGAGCGTATGCCATGCGGATTGCCTGAGGAAAGTTCTGCCCAAGGCTGCAGCTAAGAACAGGCCTTCCATATCTAGTGCGCAATCGTATCAAATTGAATTTTCCTATTTACCCAGTTGTCGATATAGTACTTGGAATTTCCCAGCAAATTCTTTTCTGTATTTTTTTTTTTCCGTTTGCTTTGCAAAGTTTTCCAGACAAAAGTTGTGCCAAATGAGTTTCAGTTAAATATGGATGTGCCATCGAGCGAGTTGTTCAGATGGGGTTTATAGTGCTCCTAGCTTAGATCTTAAAAAAAATCGATAATGCTGTGTATGTTATCGGTAAATAAACGGACTTCCGGACTTGCTGTACCATGTTGCAGTTGTGCAAGAAATTCGTCAAACATTTTCATCTGGCAGTCGGCAGAGTTCAGAACGAGCAGTTTATCCCAGCAGAGCAACATCTGTCGAAGGCTGTCCCTGGGGGCAACTGTAAATAGAATAACACCAGGGACAGCGGATTCCCTCGGAGGCCATCGCACATCAGGAGCAACAGACCAACAGAACCGGGAAAAAACAATCCATTTTCGTTTGCTGCCAGTCGAATGACTGCCTGGGGGACAGCCTGTGCTGCCGCGTATTTGGCAAGCTGACCGCCATCAGACTGGGAAACGACATCAGCGGCGGTCCATCGGATTTTTCGACGGGCATCATGCCCCATCAGCATCAGGTGGTTGAGGTAGTTGGATCATTCAGCATCGGCCACCAGCTCCAGGCGCACTTATCGCAGTCTGTGCCGAAAACAGTCAGCAAACAGCAGTTCCACAGCGAGGAATGGTCTAGAATTCTCCTTAAAGTATTCCTATGCAAAGTATTCCTGAAGAGCATTGAGCAAAGCCACAGAAGTTGAGTCGAACATTTAATAGTTGGAAATCCCAATTAAGGTCATTGAAAACGCAAAAGAAATGGCAAAAGCCAACTCAGTGCGTCTGGTAAATGAAACTACGAATATTCCAAGGAATATTTTCTGTTTTTAGTTTGGGTTAGCGGTTCCTTATTGTTTTGTTTTACCAGAATCAATGTGAATCAATCAAAGGTTGAAAATAAATCACAAAAGTAAGCTTCATCAATGGACAATTACATATATCCGTAGGAAGCAAAAATCATTTCCCCTTTTTACCTACGCTGTGAGTTCGCAATTTAACCTCAGTGTTTGGCTGTGGAATGATTGATGCTCTAGTTGATTGATGCCTCCTTGGGGCGCCACAAACTGAATGTTTGTGCGCCACTGTGTGCTGGCAGCGCTCTGTTCAAAACTTTCCCAACAGACACTGGCAGCATTCCCCACCGAAAAGTATTATTAATATCAGATGACAGTGTCGCTCAATTTAAAATATTGCCAGCAACACAACACAACACATTTCATGAACTTGAGTAATTTTTAACAAACAACTTTTGAAATTACTTAATCGCAAAGTTCTGCGCTTGGCACCGGCAGCAATGTCGCGGGCGTCTTCTGGCAAGCGAATGCGGAAAGGGAAGCAAAATCGGAGCGGATGCGGATGCGGAAACGGAACATAAATTGTGTTTATTATGAAGACCGTGGCATACTTTTGTGCGCAATTTAAAGTGCAAATATGAAGGGCAAAACGGTGACACCAGGAGCAGGAGGCTCCTGCTGCTCCTGCTGCTCTTCCACACGCATTTCATTAAAGCGCAATGAAGACATTTTCCAGGGAAGTCTGTGTATGTATGTATGTATATTTCTTGTTGGTAGTGCGAAGAAGGAAAGCTGTTAAAAAAGTATTCGAAACACTTGGATGCTTCCCCGGGGGGGTGTTCGGGGGTTGCTGGTATGTAGGCCGACGCCATTTTGTCGGGCCTGGGGAGCATCCCCATAAAGCACAATAAATATTATTTATGAGCCTAACGATAAGGACCCCCCCCCCACACACACTCACACACTCCACTGCTTTTTGGAATGCAGTCGCGCATATTTTCGTACATATAAGTATCTATATATATTTATATATATATATATCTATATTTTGCATATCTAATCTCGCCCATGAACATTATTTAAGGGTTACACTGAAATGTCCTACAGACGATGCCTGGATACCTGTACGAGTATTCAGCATAGTTCGCTAAATGAGAGCCCCATTTTAAACACCTGCCATGCAGATAATGATTTTACATATACGTGTGTATAGTGTGTGCATGTGCCTGGCGAATAAATACGGGACCAAAACCAACAGCGGGAAAGGGACGGTTGTTTATTTTAATAATGTTAACCTAATTATGTGATTAATATGCACAATGTGCGCAGAGATTAAAACGATGAGCGCGCGCTGTGTTTAATTATCGAATTAAATTTTTTTTTTTTTGGTCGGCTGCGGCTGCCCGGCCGACAGCCATTGTTGCTTGACAGTTTAAGGCCGAACTTGGCCCAAACTGATAGACCCATTTTTTGTTCAGCAGCTTCCACTTAAGCTGTAGGTATATATCCCCCATCATTAATCAAGTGACGGGCTCTGTCAGCTGTAAAATAACAATTTCCGCCCAGGAGACTGACAAGCGCTTGTTTACACATGTTCCGCCCCCCCCACGAAATGCATTTTCAGTTAAGTAATTGTCATTTTTGGGTACAAAAAAAAAGGAACCATGATTAACGATCAATTTAACTCAAACCAAGGCACTTTAATGGAACAGCTTCCTGGTTCGACTATTTGAATTAAATAAAGAAAGGTAAAGGTACACAACCCGAACACCCGGAAAGATAATCCAACCTGTAACACTGCTTGATTTGATTTTAATAAAAATATTAAGCTTATTTTCCAGAATGTTTTATTACCAGTTCTGGCAGCTGTAAAATATGAAATATAATTGACAAAATGGCATAGATACAAAACATTTTGTTGGGCTCCTGCTTGAAGCACACACACATCACTTGAACTATAGAAATGTGCAACTGTACGCCCGACAACGTAATGAATGTGTTTTGCAATTGACAACTGTCAGATTCGGAATGATTGAATGCTTGCCTAATTAATATATAAAGTTGGGCAATAGATACTGAAGCACCCCCCTCAAAAGTGGGCCCTTAAAAGCTTAACTGATAATTATCAGGAAGAAATACAAATGCTGAACTGATTTACAGCCCTATGTTTGATCAACTGCCATAATGCAGTAATTTGAATACAAGTTTTATTGAATTTACTGCTCGGACACCCCAACGAACACATTTGGCTAAGTTTATAGAGAATGTCCGTAGACAGAAATAAGTCAAATACATTTGCAAAAGGCAGTGAACACGGCTTAAGTATCCCTGGGCGAACGTTCCCTAAAAGTGCTCAAATTTGCATCACTTTTGTGTACATTTTGTATCCTCCCATTGCAAAAAAAAAAGTATTCTACCCTTACGCCCAAGTCCTGGCCATTATTTACGAAAAGGTAACAGTCGCAGAAGGATATGCGAGGTGTGAGAGTGTTTCTGCATAAGCCATCTTACGGCACTAAAAGCTACTCAACAAATGCCATTTTTTTTTTGCTAGCTTCAAGGAGCTAATTGATGAAAGCTCCAAATGGGCGGCACTCTGCTGGGGTACACTGGAAGTGACAGTTAGGGGCAGACAAACAGACAGACATGGCAGCTGTTGGGTAAAATGTTTCTCGCCTGCACTTTGGCACAATTAAAGGTGTTGCTAAACGGCAGACATTTTCATACTCGTACATGTACAAGGGCTAGAGACTGCCGAGCGAGAGAAAGGAAAAGTCCTTGGTGCTGGGGATGGCTTTTAAAATTAGAATTAATCTTTTTCCGCTGAGTCTACACAATTTCAAGTTGGTTGCGCGAAAAATGCATGCTCTGGTCAACAGCCTTGGAGCGTGTGGTGGCTGTTGCCACAGCAGCAGCTGCACCTGCAGCTGCCGCTGGTTACACCTTACACCACAGCTCCTCTGTTTGGGGGCTATGCGTGTTTGGTACCTTTTGGGTGTCTTGATGCTGAGCCAGCATTATGCCGTAGTGCATCCGTGGCAGCTCCAGCTTCCAGCTGCAGCAGCACTGATAATAAATTCATGATGAAGAGTAATTTATACACTTCATATGCGGATGCTGCACTCCACTCTACTCCTCTCCACTCCTTCTTCTTCCCTGTCCATTCTGCTGAGCTTGACAGAGATCCGCCCTAGAATAAGGTACGCTACAGCTTTTGGTAGTCGATCCAACCAAGCGGCACTTAGCCCTGAACTATTTGCGGGCCACAATTACCCAAAAACTAATTACAAAGACATGCCCTGCCCTGTCCTGCCTGGCCTTGCCTTGGCTGCTTTGAAAAGTTGTTGCCACTCAAAACCATCGCCCGCAGCTGGTCAGAGTCAAAGAAAGCAGCGTTAAGCGGCAAGCTGCTGTCCACTGTCCACTGTCGGCTGGCTGCAATTTAATTTCAAATTAATCTAATTTTTTTTTGCGCTTCCCACAATTTTTTTTTGTTTTTTTTGGTTCTTTTGCTTTTGGTTTGTGGCATTCCATCTAATGAGAAATGCTGATTTTGCACTCTGCATGACGTTGCATACAAATGAGAGCGAGAATGGGAATGGGAATGAGAGTGAGTGAAGGGCTTGCGCCGAAGTGGTCCTGGCATATCGTTTCCCTGGCCCTCTTCGCATAATTAGTGGCTAGGTGCACGGCCATTGATTGGTTACGCACTGAAATTGGACGCCCGAAAGTGCTCTGCTAATGACTCAATGGCAACCACTCGTAATTGGAGCAGGCAAAGCCGGACTCGAATGCCAAGGCTGTGGCCATCTCCATGCTGGATAAGATTTCCATGGCAATGCGACTGAAATATTTGTGTAAGGGAGACTCAATACCTGTGCAAAAAGGCGGTGGTGTGTGGTGTAGTGTATTCTGGGAATGGTAAAAGCTCTCTTAGAAACTTTTTCTACCATGCCAAAAACATTTCCAATGAAATATGAGTTTTTAGAGAGAATGTTTTCCATGACCAAGGGCTGATGTAAGCCCAAAATCGGATTTACACAAATGCTTTGTCCAACAATTAAGAAGAAAATTGAATGAAAAACTATTTTAGTTAAAATTTGCAGTACTTTTTACCAGATGTTTCACACCCACAGTATTGTTTAAAATAAAGGAAAACTTTAAGCTTCAAAATGTATTTTACACACAATTACAATTCCCACACCTTAACCCCCCCTGCATCAACTGAAAACAGAACTATTTACTTGGCTGTGCATGCTTATGTGTGCACTTGTGATTATATGCAATTGGTGCGAGCATTGGCCGGGCTATTGGTCACTTGGTTAGAGCGCATTCGAGTAGCGTAGCTGTTTAGCACCTCAAAGATGAGTCCAAAGTGTGAGTGGGTAAATACTACGAGCATCTATTTGCGGCTACAAATGTGTAAAGAGACCTAAGGTGCATATGCATGGTGATTATTTCACAGCATAGGTAACGAGCCTGCGGAAAAACGAAGCCACCTACAAAAGTATTAGGTTCTAGCTGGGAAAATATCAAACCGAAATTCATTTTAAATGTAAGAACGAAAAGACAGGTGGAGAGGAAGAACCAAACAGAGAACAGAGAACTGTCTTTAAGTAGAGCCCTCACAGCCATCCAGCAGTCCAGTTGTTGTCGCACCTTCAAGCAGAGCAGACGGTCCAGTCCCACCAGCAGATTACATCCACTCGCACTCCATCAATAGAACTGGTTTCTGGTCCATCCATATCGATTGGAAATGTTGCTCGTGCCGCTTGCCCTGATCTCACTATTCGGACTGGCCCAAACGCTGCCCCTCGATGATGTGGAGTCGTCATTGTCACCGGCCACAAGTGAGCTGCCAGATGACGGCGGGCGGGTGGTCTTCGATCAGAGGCAGTCGGGCAGGTACAACATCCACGTAAGCATCAAGGATGTCGCCATCATCGAGGTGGGTCAGAACGATCTGTCAGAAGTAAGTACAAGGAGTAGAAGGGGCCCAGAACCAGTTGAGAAACAGTTCTAAAAATAACCTGGATCCACGTTAGGGTGCGTACAGCGATGCGGAGGATTACTACTACGATGACAGTGCGTTGACCATCAAACCCATCAAGT
Organism: Drosophila obscura; assembly: GCF_018151105.1. Classification (NCBI taxonomy): domain Eukaryota; kingdom Metazoa; phylum Arthropoda; class Insecta; order Diptera; family Drosophilidae; genus Drosophila; species Drosophila obscura. The sequence goes on along the minus strand of NW_024542774.1, from coordinate 5,054,798 downwards.
TCTCGACTGAGGCCATTGGCAGCAGCAGCATTAGCAGCAGCAGCAGCAGCAGCAGCATAGCAGAAGCAGCGACGACATCCACGACAGCGATCAGCAGCAGCAGCAGCACCAGCACCACAGAGGCGCCAACCACCGCAGCCTTAATGGAATCCACAATGACATCTGAGGCACCATTGAGCAGCCTAAATGCGAATTCAACCTACAGCTCGAATCTCTTGGCGGATATCGCCGCCAGCAGGATCAAGCCAAAGTCCAGGCTTAACAATCTAATGATAATGGAGACGCCAATTGGCGGAGCACGACCCACAGCCGTGCCGCATCTGCCGCATCCCAGATCCAAAGATATTCCCATTATGGCTGCTGCTGCCGCTGCCACTGCTGCAGTCACCCGACCCACGCTGTCGCCAGGCATTGAGTATACACCCCCTCAAGGTCACAACTCGCCCATCTTCAAGGTGAAAGTTCAACGATCTGCAGTGCCGCCAACCAAGAAGCCCGCCCGCTGTCGTTCCCATCAGACACGGAATGCCCAGGGCAAATGTGGCGACTCGATCTAGTAAGCCATTGACATTGAATCTCAGCCAAGCCAAGCAGCTTACATCAACCTCTCTCTGATTCTGTTTCCCCTCGTTTTCCATTCTTTTTTCGATTCGCCAGCCGTCGACTGTACAGCATGCTGATGGGTCTGAACCTGCCGGGTCTGGTGGGCCCACCACCCCACGGGGCCGTCTAATGCGATCAGCCTGGATCGGTTTTCACATCATCACATATCAATGCAGTTTACACTGTCATACATAGCCTTTAAGTGCCTCCAAATGTATCTGCTTGAGCCTATGCTTGAAGTATAATGACTGAAACGTTCTATAATTGATTTAAAGACAAATTCCTATTGCTAGTTCTGAAGCAAGTGCCCAGATTTAAAGTAAGCTCAGAAAAATATTACTCGAATTTTATTAGTTGCCTATAAGCTACGCGAATGACAAAGCCAAACGGAGAAAATCATCTTAAATTGGATACAAAACAAAAAGTAACTATCACTCCATGAAATCAACTTGTCTTTGCATATATATTTAAGTACACACATACGTATGTACATGCGGATCGTTGATCTGCTAGAATTTTGCAGCTAAAGTCAATCAATTATATTGGCATGGCTCTGCGCGTGCCGCCTTTAATATTCCATTTACTTGATTGACTTTAATTTTAAATTTTTCGTTTCTCGTTAACGGAATATTGGGTTTAACCAAGGTTGCCACAACTGGTGATTTTTGCCGATTTTATAAACTCATTTCAGAGCGAATTCTGATTATTTTTCATGTGCCAGCCTCACGGCTGTAACCTCGACTGAGTTTTCAATCATACGTTTTATATATTGGCTTTAAATTCAGTTTTTAACCATTGCATGCACTTCCGTTTCAATTTAAAGCACTTTCGATGCTGTCTGTCAAAGTGAATTCGAATTTCCATTTATTAAAACCTTTTTTTCGCTCTTTACCCTTATTAAATGCAATTAATAGTTTTACTGTGTATTTTTTCCCTTCGCGCTTTCAATGGCCGACAGATGGCAAATGATAAATACGGCCGTGTGATTGAATTGGAGTTACAAACGGATTTACTTTCGATTTTCCTTGGAAAATGGAAAGCACTCTCTTTTTTCGTTGATATCAATTTGTGTTTGTAATTTCCGACTGCGATTAAAATGCAATTGGCAATGACAGCAAGTGTGCAGCAGCAACTGCAACGGCAGCTGCAACTGCAACTGCATCTCAATGGCGTTATTCAATTCGTGTGTGCAGCTATGCATGTGGATGGGGTGGGTATCTGTGCAACTGTTGCGTGTGCAGTAGCGAACAGAGCTCTGCACATGCCCATCTATAATTAAATTAATTGCTTCATTTTAAGTTAATTTGCCACATGTGGCACGTTGTGTGTTTGTGCAGCATGTGCTCTGCATCTCTCGAATCACCCATAAACTTGGTTTATTCCCATAGCAACGGCATTCTGGGCTTAAATCGAATTTGAGCTTAATGCAAACGAATGTCGGTTGCTGGAATTGTGGTTCGTCCACGAGTACGAGTATTCGAGGGAGTACTTAGATTCTAATTTTGAGAATGAAAGTGCAGCAAAGACACAACCTTCTGCTTTGGGATATTGTGTACTTTATGTAACTGGCAGCAGATGCTGTACCCCATTCTCCTTCTCCCACTTTGGCAAGTGTCTCTGGCGCTCGCTCTGTCTCTGGCTCTGTCTCTGGCTCTGGCTCTGTCTCTGGCTCTGTCTCTGTCTCTGGCTGAGGCATCTTTTTGGCCAAGTTTCCTTCACTAATTACCTACATTAAGCAACCTGCACAGACTCGGCGCACACTCAATTAGCAGCTGCACTTTGCATGCAGGCGGCGGAGTCCTCAAAACGTTTCCACAACTTTGTCGTTGTTTCAGCTGGCATCCCCGCTGTTTCCGTTTCCGTTCCGCATTATTAATGCCAGCCTTTGACCTTTCATTTGAGAGCGCTTAAAATGCCATCTTTTGTCAAATTAAAGCCACGTGTCGGGCACACACACACGAAGCACTGTCCAGTTTGGCAAAAATATAATTTTAGCAGACACCCCGGATGGAAAGGGAGAGGCAGCAACAGCAGCAGCAGCAGCAGCATGGGAAGCGAAAGTGTTGCGGCTGACTGGGATTGGATGTTCGGCCATACCGGAAGCCGTGCGCCATCTTGCAGTTGTTGGCAAGCATGGCGGCAGACCCGCAGAGCAAACCCCAACACCAACACCAACCCATTCACATTTTCAGCTCAGAATGGCGCAACAATTGCAGTTAGTATTTTATTGCATAACTGGGGGCGTTTATGCGTCGAAAAGCAAAGGGGCAGCAAGAGGGAGGCAGCAAGAGACACACTCCGTCCAGCATAATAATTACACTCGCTATCAGCGCCGACGTTTTTCCGGAATGAAAAAGAGCATGGCCAAGCCAGCCCGCAGACTGTTGTTGTGCTGCCCGGACTCTGGGAACTGGTCCAGGGTGCAGGAACACACAGATCTTGACTATGCAAGCGCCACTGCCATTAAACGCAAGTGTCGCACGGATTATTCATGGCTGGAGAATGAAGATGAAGCGGCAAGCGGGCTGCCAGTGACAGCAAAGCCAAAAGATAGAAAGGCATGCGACAGACAGGAAAGCCAAGCAAAGGAGCCAGTAGATAGCAACTGGAAGACTCGACTTAGTATTACGCAAATGTTCAGTACGAGCCAATGTCTACCGATTGTACGGTTAACAAGCTTATTTAACGTTGCTTACAATGTGAGTGCCAGTGCGACATTGTCAATGTAAATTATTTCATTCCTATACACACAGAAGCTTAAGCAGGATACGTAATACCTCAATCAAGGCGGTGCCTGCAACAATGTTTATTCTCTGGAGTTATGCCAAAATGGGAGTTAATTTTGTACAATATTATGACAAGACTTATAACTTTGATAACAATTTACTAGATAATTGGGAATTAGGCAGTGCTGTTGCCTAATTTCTTAATGTCACCCCTCACTGGGAGCTCCTTGAGGGCCTGCAGCGCAGAGTCATCCTTTCCAATGACCTTCTGCTTGGAGAAGTTCTTCTCAGGTAACTTCTTAGAGATTAACTCCTTGGGGGCATTTTTCCCAGCGACTTTCTTCTGAAACCCCATCTTCTCAGGTAACTTCTCCTTGGCGTCCTCGTGCTCATTATCCTTCTTTAGATTCAGATGCTGCCCAGGAACTTTCATCTCAGAAATGACTTCCGCATTGGGGCTCTTATCTTCAGTGTCATTTGTTGTTTGCTTCTTCTCCCAAGATAACTTCTCTTCAGTTGCCTCATCAGGTATCTTCTCGCTTGGAACTTTCTTCCCTGGTAGCTTTGCATCCTTATCCTGAGGACCGATATTCTTTAGAGACTTCTGTTCGTTCACCTTCTCCCCGGGGACTCTCTTTTCAGGCTTCATCCCCTCTGGGAACGTCTTTCCAATGACCTTCTCCTTGGAAACTGTCTTCTCAGGTAACTTTCCCTTTATCTTCATTGAATCTCTTTCCCCAGGCACCTTCATCTGAGAATCTTTCTGCCCGATTACTTTCTCTTCAGGCTCATCGTCACGATCTTTCAACTCAGGCTCCTTCTCTTTAGAATACTTCTGTTCAGGCTCACTTTCATGTTCCCAAAGCTCCTCATCAGACTCCTCTTCCGGATCGTTTTCACCATCGAAGGACTCCTCAGGCTGCTTGTCTTTAGGGTCCGTCTGCTCAGGCTCCAACTTGGCCATTTCGCGCTTGTACCAATCCTTCACATACTGAGCGTTGACTGTGGCAACGTTCTTCAAGTAGGTCACGTGATCAACGTCGCTGTCCAGCGCGAGGATTTCGCCATACAGACAGCTCATCTTGATATTGTAGCGCTCGAGGGCCGAGGGCACATCGTACTCGTTCACCTCGGTCTCATCGAGAAACTTAACCAGAACCTGCGTCTTCATGATCACATAGACGAAAGTGGCATCTGGCTGCTTGAGCTGCCGCTGCAGCTCCAGCATATCCTCCTTGACCTGATGCAGTGCTGTTGTCTTTGCCTTCAGCTGATCGTTCAACAGATTGATGACGTCCTGGCACTGTTTGGCCTGGTTCTCAAAGTGAGCTGCCAGCTTGGTGATATCGCCATCGAAGTTCACGGGATCGGCCATGAACTTTGTGATATTATTGATGCGCTTCACATCGGGTAGGCCCAGGGATTCGGTCCTGTTCTTAGTAGAGATCAGATCTGGAAATTGCACCAGACTAGAGGTTGCCATGCTGGAAATATAGTACTCAATTTTATGCTTGTATGAAATTGAACAGCAGCTGAACAACAGATGTGGGTGCGAATACTGGTAGATTAATACGGCAATGCTCTGATCTCAGTGAGTGCTTTGTTCAGAGCGAGAAACATAATAATTCAACACTTACTGGGCTGGTTTTTTATACCCGAACTTTCGAATCAATTGAGAATTTTGTAGCAAACAATTCTAAGATTAGAGCCTCACTCAATTCGCTCTAGCCAAATAAATTTGAATTAATTTTTTCACCCGTTTGCGTACTGGCTTTTCATCCTTGCCAATAGGATTGGATTGGCTGCTGGCAACGTTTCACTTTCATTTGATTTGCTCACTTTATCTTTATTTGGATTTTCCTCTTATTTTTGCATTCTGTTTTTGGAGCGCATTTTCCGAATTTGATATGCACTAAAAGTCAATTTATTCAGTTGACTTAATTTGATTTCAACCTTAAAATCACTGAATGCACTCTTTATTCGGGTATTTCTACTCTATCAGATATCAGGTAAAATGCCCTTTTGCTGCTCCGTTTGCGCCCAAAATTGTTTGCATTACTTGCCCCAATTAGTGCTTTGTAATTTGATGAATAATGAGGAAAGGGCAGCCTAATTTTGGATCCGTTTTGCTGCTACCGAAACCAAATTCCATCTACATCCGATGCTTGCTCTTTGGACCGCTGTGCAACCTCAGCTGCGGCATTGTTATCCGGGATTCAATTTCGATTCCCAATATGCTCCACATAAGTGAGGGTAAAGCAGAAGCAGAAGCAAGAGCAAGAGCACGAGCACGGCTCTATGTCGAGTCGGACGGTAATCGTACGTGTGGAAAAGACTTCGGCACTGATTGCTGCATAAATGATAGAGCATGTGTGTCTGTCTGCCTGTCTGTGGGTGAGACTGACTAAGAGTGGAGGATTGTGGGTGTGGAGTGAGAGTGCGAGTGCGAGTGCCTCTGCCAGTGGCAGAGCAATGGAATCACTTACCACAGCCGATTCCGATTCTGATTCGCAGTTGCTATCAGCATTCCTCCATGCAACAGGGTTCGCAACCATCGACTGTGCAGGAGAGCAGGAGTGGGAGAAAAGCCGTTGCATTCATATGAAAATTGATGAAAATGCCAAAATATTTAAATCTAATTTTGTGGCAACCAGGCAGCAGCCAGCGGCACACACCACCCACACAGCTCCATTCAGCTTTGATTTTCGTCCAGTTTTGCCACTCATTTTGTAACACAATTTATGGCAAGAATTTAAATATTTTCACGGAGAAAACAATACAATTTACCCCATGAAAAATCAATCAAAAGGAAGAAGAATAAAAATGGAATTTTTTGAATGGTAAAAGTGCTTAAGGCAAGTGAAAAAAAAAACACAAATAATTTAATTAATTTACTTCCCATTCAGCTGGCGTCGTTTACAACGCGTTAAAGTTTTGTGTGTTTAAATGTTTCAAAAATTCAGTGTCATTCTAGATATTTTTCACTCATTGATTCAATAACAAAAATAGATTGTATGCAAAAAGCGAATACAATTTTTTGCATTGATATTTTATGCATTATGGATGTATAATGCGTGCCCCATTTACCTCACTCTGGAATGTGTTTTCTTATAGTAAGTACTGTCGCCTAAATGGGACCCAAAATAGAATTTAAATACCAGAAAATTGTCTGCCCAGCACCCGTCGCCCCAGTGCATCCAGGGCGAGGCGACATAACCAATTCCAGCGTCATTCACATTTGCTATTTGCGTTTTTGCTGGCCGTGTTGCTGTGTTGGCATTTCATTTAGTGCACAACTTTACATTTGCCTCAGCCGTTGTCTTTTCCACTTGCCGCTTCTCACTCCAATTTTTTTTTGCCGCTCCGTCACTGCAATTGCCATTTCCGCTTCCTGAAATTTGCCATTCGTTACACACAGAAGAGCACAACACTACACGGACACACACACACACACCAGGAGTAGAAAGAGCGAACCAGAGACTGAAAGCGAAACTCAAAGTGAAGCCGGGCGGGGGTGGGGCACAGGAGATAGGAGACAGGAGCTGGTGGCAGAAACAGAGGAGAGGAGAGGCCATTTCCCGCCTGCACCGACATTTTCATTTCCATGCTTGGGCGCATCGCAGCGAATCAATTATTCATCATCATCGATTAAGTAACAGGAGGCTTGCGCCCTTCGAAGAACCATGCCCCCAACACCAGCCCCTGCACCAGCATCAGCCGCAGCTTCAGACCCATCCCTGGTGCTGGTGCTGTCACACTTTTATTGTTATGATTTCTGCCGTCGGTAATGGGCACACTTGAAGGACTCCTCCTCTGGCGAGGAGCCGCAGCAAAGACAATAAGTGGACATGCTGGCCGGCGGGTTGCTCCATTTCGCGTTAATACCCAGTACATCTGAAGAACAGGGATATATTCGCATTCTATACAATCAAATTGAGTGGCTGCCAAAGTTCTTTCTGACGTTTTTAGCGTATCTGCACAGGGCAGGGCTGCCAGTATTCACAAAGTATTTCCATACGATATTTCCTTATGCAGAGTTTCCCATGCATTTCCCATTTTGCATCTCTTATGGATACAGAATACAGGATATACCCTGATCTAGCTTCCTGCAAGGCTACTATATGGAATGAGGACAAATGCAAGCGGCAATCTGAAGAGGGTATCCCACAATCGTTACTCTAGTTCTTGCTGAAGTGTCGGTGTTGGTGTCGGTTTTTTCTGTGATTTTAATGAGAATCGCTGGGTCCTGGACCGAAACTAAAAGCTGAGATTCATACACCCATATCCGGGCATGTCGCTGAGAATATAACTACGAATATATGAATGTATGTGTGTTTGTGCGGCCTATGGGAGAGAGCCAGACATATATCTGCGGAAACATAACAATACTCGTACATCGTACATCGCAAAGGGAGATATGAATGGGGGGGGGGATAGCAGAGTGAGAGAGAGAGAATGAACGAACACGTGTACAGTCGAAATGTGTGTGCCCCCCTCATCATTCGCTTCCCCGCCCCCATGTGCTTACTTTCGCCATTATCCATTAAACATTTATGAAAATTGCTTTTGGTGCAGTTTTATTCACTTTTCCGCTTCTTCACTTTGCATGCGGCGTGTGGGGAATCCAAATCCGCTTCCCCCCCCCACCACCAACACACTTTTCTGACGGACTCGGCAGCCAATCGGGAAGTCGGGAAGGAGAGAGCAAGAAGGCCGAGGCAGAGGCCAGTAAAACAATAAAGCTTAAGATTTCAATTTCCTTGGAGCTTAAAGCTGACTCTTGGCTTTTGCCTGCTCGCTCGCTCTGGCCCCCCTCTGGTCGTTTTCCTTTTCACATAAATCTTGCCAAGACATGTGCCTAGATAATCCAACATTATGAAAAAGCTCGCTACAATAAATATTCGCATCAATGGCGCCCATTTTTAATAGCCGCATGTTCAACGAGCTGCAAGGCTTTCCCCATAATGAAATATGGCTCAACCCGATGCCCATGCTACACGCCGCAGGCTCAGGGGCAGTGGCTAAGAATTAACTGTGGAGAGGCAGCTTCCTTTTTTTTGGTTGGGCAAAGCTACTTAAACTATCTATAGATCTACAATCTGTTCGTAGCTTTGCTTCGATTAGTCAACCAACGGAGGAGTAGTTGCCCCAGCGGTACACATTTGACGCCCTTTGGATATTCCCTGGCCAATTTTATGCCCGCCGCCACATCCGCCTCCTGAATGCTTAACTCATCAGCGGCCTGGCACTTGACAGCCCCCCACCTTCGTGGTGATTCCGTTGCTGGCACACGTTTCTGCTATCTAAATTTCAATTAGAGTTTAAACCAGCCGACGGGAACGAACTGAATTGAGTTAAGCGCCCCCCACCCACCCAGGGCGCGCTGGCTCAGATAGGACACGGCCCCGGCCAGGTAAACGTTGGAGGACTCCTCATTAGTTGCATGTGTTCATGAGCGGGGCAACATTTTTCTTGTGCTTAAATCATTCGGAGATTGCTGCAGTGAAAGGAAGTGGGCGTGTGGCCTCCCAAAACCTCCCACTATTACTCATCGCCACCCTCAAAAAAAAAAAAAACACCGTTCGCTGGAGTCCTTCATATATTTACAATATACATTTTTCTGCATTTTCTTTTTTCGGCGTGCGTTCGTTGGGAAACGGCGCATCATAAATTTGTTGGGTGGGATTTCGGTTGGAGTTCGGCTGTGGGTCTGGGTCTGGGTCTCTGCGAGGGATTCTTCTCTGAGTAACGATACTTAATAAACCCGCATCATTTTCCCATTTTGCACTCGCACTTCATGCGATGTTTTCCCTCCGCCAGTGGCACTTCCCCTGCCACTGCCACTTCCACATCCTGTTCCTGTTGCTGTTACTGTTGTTGTTGTTGCCACCAAATTACCTGTCATTTCGAAATTATGATACCAAGGAATCGCTGCTGGCTATAACTGAGGGAGGGCTCTCCGGACTTTGGGAACAATTTTTATGTTTATGGCTAAGAGCGCCCCCTAATTTTATTTTGTCAGCGCTCTCGGATACGCTGCCACATACTCACTCGTATCTCAAACTAATGCCAACGCCGTACGGAATGTAAAACCTTATGCGCATTTTCCGATTGTAATCTGTGAGCGGGAGCGGGGTGGAGGCCCATCCTGTCATCAGGCAAGGCCTCCTACATGCATGCGAGTTTTTGTTGTTTGTTTTTGCAACTTGACAGCCCCATCATTTCCCGTCGAATTGGACATTATGGAGAAGATGCCAGAGTAAATTCCACTGGCATTGAGAGCGACGAAGGACTATTATGGGATTTACTTTTTGTCCGAAAGCCGACAGATGATGTTTTGATTTGTGTAGAGAGAGAGAGATGAGCGAAGGCAGGCTGCAGGGAGGACACATGAGCACAGATTACCGAATACAAATCGAAAAATTTACTAAAAATATACCGGGCATTCGGAAAAACATATTCCATTAAGTTGACAAAAAATTATCTAATTATAGAACTACTTTATGTACAAGAGATTTAGTGTAAGGGGAGGCTGAGAGTAAATCAAACTGAAAGAGAAAGAATTATCGAATAGTAGTTTGTCATGAGTCATTTATTATTTATTCATTTATTGGTTCTGCCCTTTCCAGCAATGTTTTTAAAACTTATTCCAGGCAGAGGGTGTTAGTGAGACTGGAGGCTGCTCAACCGAGCAACAACGCAAATCCCGGATGAATCGCATTCAAGCAGTAACAAAATAGTTTTCAATACATGATTCCCAATTAACAGGTGACGGAACGCGAACTACAAATGAAAACATAAAACGTACAGCAGATCAACACGATGGAGTCGAAGCTCAAGTAGAACCCAATCAATCTGTCATATACCCCGAAGAACCGGACAAGAAGTCGGTCGAGCGTTTGGCCTGCCTCGAAGACAAGCAAATTTCAGACGAATCCGATCATAGAGCTTCCACAAAAATCATTCAGATGGCAGGATTCAAGGGCAATGCAACCACCTGTGACATTGTGCAGAATATCCTGATTTGGTATGGCATCTAGACCGGGGTACTCCCTGACAAATGTACCAAGTGCCTACAGACAAATCTTAAAATTATGATAATTTCTATTTGTTCTTCAAGCTTACCGCCATTTAGTCAGATGACAAGGGGCCAAAGCCAGTGGCGACTAATGACGAGGAGTCCGTTCCCATATAGGCGGCTGGTGGCTGGTACCATTTGATGTGATTCAGCTGTGCCCCACAGACCCATTACGCTTTGAAAAATTGCAAGCAACAAAAACCTAATGACACCAGAAGTAGATATACGTAGAGGTTCAAGACATAAAAACCAAATTGCATCTTTCTGGAGGACCCATTCCATATTAATAGAAATCAAATGAAACTTTCCGAAAAATTTGTTAAATTTAAATTTGTGTGAATTGTTAGTTTGTTAGCTCCACTGATCTTGTATTGTAATAATAATAATAATTATATTTGCTTAGATATTTATGAATTTGGATGTGGTGTAGGCGTAACAGAAATTTTTGGGGCAAGGCTTGCTCATGTTTTTACAGCTGTAGTATAAAATTGGGGGAATTTAATGACACATAAACTCGCCCCCGAAATGTTTCAGAATTTGATTTACATATTTCAGAAAATTCAAAAGCACATCAAGTGGGTCAAGCACGCTGACAGGCTGACAGAGAGAGAGAGACAGAGAGACGTGGAGACGTGTTGATATTGCAAACTTGTTAATTAGCCAAAATAAATTTTATTCACAATTAATCTACGCTAACTTATGAGATACTCGTATTCGTACATTTACACAAAAATACTGGCTAAGGCCAAAAGAATTTCTCACTTTACGGAGCTGCTGAAGTTTTTCTCATTACTCAGGCAATTATTGCAAATGGTGCAGAAGATTTGCTGTGAAACGGATACCGATTTGGTGGTTACAGCGATTATTAGCGATCTGTGTGGGGTTTACTCACTGGAAGGGATGAGCGTGTGCCGCCGCCAGCCTGCGAGGAGCCGGTGCCCTCGAAGGTGCGCAGCCACGACTTGATCACATTCGTGGGCGGTGTTTGGTAAATGCTGAACTGCTTCTTGAACAGCCTCTGGGCGGCACTGATGGAGTCGTTGCTCTTGTAGTAGGCGCGTATGATGAACGCCCGGTGCACACCCGTCCACTGGTCCATTTTGACTGTAAATGCAAAATGCAAACTGCAAATGCAAAAATTGCAAACGTGCAATCTGCGCCATCCGGCGCCAACTGCTCTCCACCATGTGTCTGCCATATGTCGTTTTGCGCGCTGACCACAAAAACGGCGGCTGGCAGCACTTCCGGCTCATGGTTGACATAAAAAACGCTCTCTCTCATTAATATAAGCAAATAGTTGACAAAAAGAATCCATATATATTCATAATTATACTCGCATACTCACGAGTACCAGCAGATCTAATTGGTCGTGTAGTGCGGCGAAGGCTCTCGGGCATGAATCTCGGGCGTGCTGCTAAAATTATCCACGGCACGGATGACGCGGCGTATGAGCAATATTAAATTCTTGTTTGCTTGTCGCAAAATAGTTTTTGTGGGCGGCAGCGGCGTGCCGCATTTAAGTTTCAAGTGCAAATTGTCTTCACGTTCAGCGCCGCTTGCCACTGCCACTGCCTTCTGCGCCACTGCCTTTCTATCAATCAATCAATCAATCAATCAGGCGTGAGCATCATCATTATGCTTCATCAGCGCCCCCCACCGCACCCAAAATCGCAGTCATCAAGAAAGGGCGTGACTGTGGGTGGGCCTGGAATTGTTGTGCAAAACCTAATCCACTTGAACTCATTTAAAGTTTCGCTACAAGTTAAATCCTCGCTGCGATCTGGCAAGTTGGTAAGCAGTTGGCACTGGCAAAGTCTTTAAGCCATTCGCTTGTCTCCATTGCGCGTTCTGTAGATACACTACCAACTAGGGGTTGAGTCGCATGGACAGATATGAAATATCATTGTGGAAAATGTACACCAAATTCTATTTTTATTTTCACTGCTCCACTGGAAGCCAATTAATTCGTGTACATATTCTATACATTCTATTTGTCCCCGATTCATATTGATTCAGAGAGTGTATTCAAGTTTTTTCATTGGGAAAATGGTTTGGTTTGTATTTTTTACAGTCTTTTGCCGATTTTGTTTTAGAGATTTTTTTTGCGAGTCTCCATTTTGCTGGACCATCGAGCACGTAACTGCAATACAATGCACGGCCATCGAATAGATGGATACAGATACATTTATGTAGTATCCGTTGCTGTTGTTGCTCTTGTCGCTTCCGCTGTTGTCGTTGCAGCAAAGTTAGCAAATGTTGCTGTCGCTTTGCCATTTACACAGGGATCTGCCATCTAGTGGGCGGCAGGCAGGCGGATAGACAGAAGGCTGGCAGGACCAGGAAGGCAGTCATCCATCCATCGCACGTCCAGCCAGACCCAACTCCACTTGAGTGTTTCTCTGTGTGTATGTGTGTGTGTTTCTGTGTGTACGTGTGTGTGTGGAGGGGCAATGGTTTTTTTTTTTTTGCTGTCTCTGCTTGTCATTTTGACACCTTCATTTGCTCCGAACATTCAGCTCCAGTCAGGCCGGGGTGGGGAGGCAGTGATTCTGTTTGCTTTCGTAACTTTTTTATCCGCCTTTAGTGTGTGTGACTAGACGTATCTGTGTGCAATTCGAGAGCATCATTTTTGGTAAAAATTCGTTGTTTAAGGAAAATTCAGTGTTGGAGTGGTTGAGGTTGCTGCAGATCCTACAGTGTAACAAGGAAGAATATATCAAAGGAAAATAGATTTTGTTAATGAATAAACAATATTATTCGTGAATTAAGGAGAGGATATGCCATGATATTTTCTTACAGTATCCCGGAATAATCCCTCAAGAACCTGCCAAGTCTGTTTCTATCCACACGTAGTTTTCTTTTGTCCAAGCTTTGCACCGCCACTCTCAGCCTCCACCACCCCTTTAAGCCCGCTTCTTTGGCTGTCAAGATATTGTAGAAAAATGCCGGAAAAAAAAAGAAATCTGGCCAACAAAAAAAAGCAAAAAGCAACAATGCCAAGACAAATGATCCAATGACTGTGTCTCACTGCACTTTGGCCCACATCAGCGGGCCTGGGCCCCAGAAAAAAGGGAAAAATCTAAAAGGAAAACGTATCGGGCTCGGGCCACACGGCCCGGAGCTGTCTCAAATTTTCGTTAAGTGAGCATTTTTTTTTTTGTTTTTTATGTAAAGTTTTGGGCGATTGGGTGAGTGAGGTGGAGCCAACATCTAACACTTTTTGCTGCTGCGGACGCTGACGATGATGACAAAGGGCAGCGCATGGGGCAAGCTCTGAACTAGGTCAAGACTTGGTTGCTTATCTTTTTCGGTAACTTTTCGTGGAGTGCGACAGAGTGGGCTCCGGCACATATCTTGGAGCATTCTTCAGCTGTGAAATTAGCAGGCAACTCTTATTAAATTTTTGCATCGCAAATGCTGCAAAGAAGGTCAGGAGTAGGGAGGCAGGGGATGCTGGGCAGGGGGTTGCACACGCCATTCAGGCCGGACGCTTTCATAAGCGATTCACTTTCCGGCAGGGCCGCAGATAAACACAGACATACACACACACAAACACATATACAAAATGCAGGGGGCGAAATTCAAGGAGTTGGCTTGGCTGTAAATCTGTGCTAAACAGGATGGCAGGCTCCGGCAGCTGCAGCACAGCACAGCATAGCGCAACGGAAGCGGATGTGGATGAGGATGCAGCATGAGAGAGTGGAGGGGGGGCAGGGACTGCTGCTAAGACAGCAGCGTGGCACGCGCGGTTGCTAGGCGTTGATAGCGGCAGCTTATCAGCTTCGTTAGAGCCAAGACCAAGACCGAGAACAGGAGCCAGGAGCTGCGCCCGCTTGCATCCTGCTGGGGGACACATTGCGTGTGCGGGCATTAGCGGAGCAAAAGGAGCATTCGATTAAAGCGTAGGAGGGGGAAGTGCCTTGGTAGGGGTTTCCATTGGAGCTTGAAAGTCAAGTGAAAGTTGGTGGCAAGGACGCTGCCACTTACTTAGCTGCCTCTTAAATGGGGTTACCTCACTTCCAAGGCGATTCTTTAAAGCGTAAGTCGCGGATTTAAGCCATTCAATAAGAATTCCTGGGAGGGTGAGACTGCGAAAATACCTGTACATGTATTTGTTTATGCACAGTTGACTGGTGTCATAGCAACCAGCTCTACATCCGTTGCAGCAATTGGTTCACATTTCAGCTATTCAGTGCAATTTAATTAAATCCAATTCTATTCAACATTTGAGAGTTTCATTGCGACGGTTCACTTCCTGCCCTCCATCCCATGACTGCCTCTAAGATGTCTTCGCTGTGAGATTAAACACCGGATTTAAGCTGAAGCAGTTGCTTTATAAAAAATGGCAGGTTGGGACCTGGGACCAGGTTGTCACCAAATACCATTTGTATATGGTTTTTACATCAATTCTACATTCAACTTTCAGCCAAAAAGCATGTCATGATCTTCTGAATCGGCTTTAAATGGTGCATACTTTTGGCTGCATTTGCATACTTGGAAAACATGCCACCAGCGTTCATTAATTGACCCCTCGTACGATATGCCGATAGTGGGCGTATACTTCCACCTGAATAAATCCGTGGAACGGTATATTCTTGTTGCACGATAAAGTGGCCTGCTATATCGAGAGTTGTAACGTCCAGGATTGACTTTCACTGATGCATGGAGCGGTTGAAAAAATATTTACATAAATACACATATCCATACATATGTACATGTACAATGTACATAGGGTTCGCAATATTCAGGCTCAATTTTCCAGGTACATATGTCTGTATATGGAGAATTTCTTGGCAAAGCTGCAACAAGTGAGGGTGGTGGCAGGGGGAAGCATCGACAAGTTGAGACCCACACACACAAAACTTGTGTACCCCATACGCACATGCATTCCAGCCATATGGCCATATGGCCATATCCATATTTTATGGTTCCAGCATTGCCCAGGAGTTGGGGCCCAAGGTCCTCGGGATTAAACTGCAGTAGGTGCCCATGCAAGTTTGCCCCGCCCACCCCCACCGCTAAGGATCAGCTCCCACTAAGCAGACACACATACACACACCCACACTCGCACATAGATTAAATAGTTTATGTTGTTTGCCAGGCAGCTTGTTGCCTCTCTTGTTGCACTGCACTTTGACATTAAGCGAATCGCCCCGTACACGGACACGGGCACGGACACGAACACGGACACGGCCCAGACCACGTAGTGGACATTGCCAAAAGAGAAGAGCACGGTATGGTATTCATGTGTGTTGTATGGATGGGGGTGGGATTGGAAGGGGGGGTAGGTGCTCCAGGTCCCGATATTTGTTGGTTCTTGTACGGTCTTTAATGTTTGGCCTCCAGAATCAAAGTGGCCTACGAGCGGCTTTTGTTTAACATCACCCCACCGCAGGTCTTAACGTACATACATATGTATGTATGTATGTATGTATGTACATATATACTGATTAGCTAATGGATACCCCGAACGGCAAGAACACCAAAACCTTTTACCAAGTTACCAAATAACTGATTTTATGTTGTTGTACCACAAGCTAAAAAGTTGGAAAATTGAAAAATTCATTTACGCAGACAATAGCCAGAGCATAACATCGCTCAAAACGTAAGCAACACTTTCGTTGGGTGCACACCAGGGTGATTAACAGTGAGAGAAAGTGAGCGCAGCAAACCAACTCTCTTTAGCCTGGCTCTCTTAAATGACACTGCGGAAATGTCTCTTTCTTGAAGCGTAATCTTTGATTGCTCGAAAGGTAACAACTTTATTGTTAATTATTATTATCAAAAGATTGGCGTGCAACAATTTGAAGCGACAGATCTACTGAATCTTCGCTGGAAACCCTTCCAAAACCCACTCACAATCAGATGCCTGATTATTCCGCAGTTTGATAACCCTTGAACCACTGTGCGCTGTTCAGCGTCGAATTTGAATTTTTCAGCGTCGTTCTCATTACAACATCCAGAGAACGTAAAGATAGAGAGAGGGAGAGAGAGAGAGCGAGCGAGAGAGTACGAACACCAACACCAAAGCGTAAATAACGTTGCTACTCTCTTGCCTACTATGTCGCTCTCCCTCTGTCACGCTCGATGTTGTTGCTTTGTTGCTCTCTCTCTCTTTGCGTGAGTGCGGATGTGTATCTGTGTCTGGTGCGCGTGTCTGTAAAGAGAGCGTATTACAAGCGCACTTGCTGCTACTTTTTCGCCGTTTCTGCTGCTGCTGCGGGGCAGCGCACTCTCGAAACTCACTCTGTGGCGCACGGTTTAACGGTTAATTTGCTCCCCAGAAGCAGAAATCAGCGAACGACGGTCGTCACCGAAGAAAAGCGTACTGAAAAGCATCGCATCGCTGTGCCGCCTCCCATTCTCCCCCCGCATTGTAAGCGCTACGAGACAGTGTGTTATTGTGTGCTAGTGAGTGTTGGTGTGCTGTGCAGTTTGCATACACACAGATACGGATTTAAATTAAATACTTTGGCTTAATTAAATACTTCCGCGGCATCCATCGTCGTTGCTGTGTCGCTGTCGGCGTTGTCTACGGTTATCGATTCTCGTTGTCCCGCTCACACGCACGCACGTTTGTTCTTGTTTGTTGTGTCTCGCCGCAGTCATCGTCGCCGTCGAAGTCTCAGCGTCGCGTTTTGTCAGTGTGTGTTTGTGTATGTGTGAAAAAGGGCCGCCGCGGCAGAGCAAGCAACAAAAGAAGGAGACTGTGGAAAATAGTAAATAAACCAGGTGCCGCCGCTTGAGGACAGGTGCAAAGAGCATATCACAACAGCCAGCAAAGGTAAAGCGGCCAAAGAGGAAAAGCAGTTGGTTGGGCGCTGCATAACGGTGAAAGTGATTTTTCGCAATGAGTGAAAGAGCATTTGTGTGAGTGTGTGTGTGTGTGTCTGTGAACAGTTTTTCCCCCATTTGCTTTGGCCTCGCCGTTCGCGCTGGGCGAAGAAGCAACAACAAATGTTGAACAAGAAGAAGCAGCAACAGCAGAACTGGTAGCCGGAAGATTTTTCTGCGAATTGCCACCCACGAAACAACGCCACAAAAAGGGCCAGAAGTTACTCTTCTCGCGACGGCGCATTGATTGGCTCTCTCTCTCTTTCGCTCCTTGCTCTCTGTGGCACGCAGAAAGGTAGTAGAAACGGGCGCGTGGCAGCAGAAAAAGTAGTAGATTGCAGTTTTCGAGTTTTGAAATGCAGCCACGCGTTGCGTTGCTGCCTCTCTTTCGCTCTGTGGCGTGGTGGTGATGATTGCTTGCCTTGCCTTGCCTTGCCTTGCATGTCTCTTCGTGCTCTCTGACTGACCACCTTGCAACCCCTAAACACTATGCTCTCTCTCTCTCGCTGCGTTCCTTACCTGTGAGTGCGCCGTCTCTGTCTGGTCTGGCGCTGTCGCTAGCCTTCGTGTCCCCGCGCGATGCTCGTCCGTGTCGTGGCTGTGTTTTTGCCTCTCAGGCTTTCATTCTTGCATTCGACTGACAACAGAGCCTAACGGTACTAATTTTCACTCTGTTCGTCCGTTCGTACTTCTGTTTCTCAGAAGCGAGAAGTGTGTGAGTGGTGTTTTGGCACTTTGCGAAATACTTATCGAATATTTTGCAGTGTAGGAAAAGCGAACTGCAGGCCCACTGGCAACTCTGCCACCCCACGTCCCGAGCAGTCTCGTCTCTGCGGCAACCCAGCAGAACTGTCAAAAGCAGAAAACAGAACGGCACAGAACCCCATTCGCACGTCCGAACACTGAGAGTGCAGTTTCCTAAATTTTTGCGGTTCCCTTTTGTTCAACAATGTGAAGTTATCCAAAATTTTTACTCGAAAGCCAACAAAACAAAACAAAAAAAAAAACAGCAAAAATAAACAATAAAAAACGAAGTGAAATCCAAATTAAAAATTGAGAAATTGAACTGAAAATCACGGCCACAGACGTTGCATCCAAAAATTTACTGTTGTTGCCGCCGCGCGCCACCATTTTGTAAGCGAAATGCGAAAAGAGAGAAAGCCACAGCAGAGTGGAAGTGGATGTGGAAAACAATCAGTCCGTTGCCGCCGCACAAAAACAAAATAGGAAAAGCGCCCGTCAGAAAGTTCAGTCCTCCTTTTACCGTTGCCGTTGCCGCTGCCGCTCGCGTTCCACCGTCCATCGTTCCCATCGCTGTTGGCTGTTGCCTGTTCCCGGTTTTTCGTGTGTGTTCCATTAATGAAAAATCCACCCCGGCGCGGATCCAGAGCGCGCCCCCACAAACAAAACAAAGTCAGCCAGCAGCAGCGGCGGCTCCGTCCGTCCGTCCGTCTGTCTGTCGCCTTTTGCCCTCTGTCTGCTGTGCGTGTGTGCTTTTCTAGTCTAGATGTGCGTGCGTGTGTGTGCGGACGGGATGGGACAGGCATTTTCCATTTTCCATAAGGGTTGCACCACACACACACAGAGGCGGTCGAAAAACTTTTCAAGTTTACTTTTACGCGATTTCCACAGTCGTTCTGCTGTTTTTCTCTTCATTTCCCCCTAACCCCCTTCGCTTTTTACAAGTCACTCTGATGTTTCGGCCATTTTTCCCTTCTGTTCCTTCAATTCCTTAATTTTCGGTTTTCATTCCCTTCTGTTCTCTTTTTCTCTTTTGCCTTTCTTCTTTTTTGTTGTTTGCCGGCGCTTTTCTGCTCCTGTTTTTTTTTTGACAACTTTCCGAGGGTTGTTAGATGATTTTGAGAGGCTCCTCTTTTGGTTTTCCTGCTGATTAATGCGTTCCGATTGATTTCCAGTTAGAAAGGATTTTTCGTTCCAATTATTCCAATTGGACATGATAAAATATGATTTATTTGTTCTCTGTTATTAGTTCATTTGGTTTCAATTGAATCTGGTTAGAATTTCATGTTTATCATTAACTATTTCGCCCCAATATAAGATCTCATTAGGGCGCTTTTTCAAGTACGAATATGAATGAAAAATAAATGCAATTTAAATGATTGTCACACTTTTGAAGCTGGGAAACGTGCTCAAGTGGGGCACACGGTGGCGAAATGGCCATTTCAGAGATAAATTGTCACATAAATTTAAGAGATAATAACACAAAAAATTCCCTCCTTTGATCCGCTTCTAATAAAGGCCTTCCATTTCTCTCTCTCTCCTTTTTTGTATCCGTCTTGCAGCTGGTTCCAAAATCACAAGAAAACGGAAAATTTATCACGCAACTCAAAAGTGCAATAAAATTTGAAAGTGTTTTACACTGCGCTACAGGAAGCTGAAACGAAGCTGAGAATAAACAAACAAGCAAGATACAGCTACACTACCAACAGGAACAGCAACAACAACAACAACAAAAACAAAACCACATTAGCAACATTTAAAACAAACAGACAAACAAGAAACATTAACAGAAATTACCACACCAACAACACCAAATAACAAACAACAATCGCGCGCGTTTCACAAGCGTTTGTTTGTCTGATCAAAAAAAAAAAAATTAAAGAAAAAAAAAAGTAAAAGGTCTCACGTGGAGACAGATAGACAGAGTTTTGAAGAGAAGAAGAAGGTCGCGTAGTCGCCAGATCGTACCGATCTATTGTATAACCCCCCCCTTTATCGCACGCGAAGTCGAGGCTTAGGCCCCATAAAAATCGCCAAAATTCTACACCAACAAGCTTTAATCAGCCCCGAGATTTCGCTCCAGTTCGCAACGGCGACCACAATGCCCTACAACGGCGCCAGCAACGGAAGCGGAGGAGCCGTCGGCGGTGGCGGAGGGGCCACCATAGTCGTCAGCGAGGGGCCCCAAAACAAAAAGATCCGTACCGGTGTCCAACAGCCCGGCGAGAATGATGTGCACATGCATGCTAGGGTAAGTATCTTCCAAAATATCTAACTACAATACATGCCACAATTCACCATCCACAATCCACGTTGTCTGCGGCAGATCTCCGGTCCATAAAGCTTGCGAGCTATGGCGGGTGGGTGGGTGCCACCCTTATCAGACACACACACACACTCATCCATTCAATCAGCTCTCCACCACCTTTTGCCCGTTTCCCTGCTCTGCGTTGTATTTGTACCTTGGTTGGCCGTGGCCGCGTCTGGGCGGCTGGCTGGACTTGCTGATAATTCCCGCTATGGGGTGGTGGTAGTTCCCTGATAAAGTTTTCCCTTTTTGGGGGTTGAAGTTCCCAAAATGCATGGGAGCTCCCTCTCTAATGGCACTTTTGCATTGGTTTTAATTCGGAACGGAGCGTTGAAAACGGCTCTAACCTTTCATAATGTAGAAATATAATGTTGATAAGATTTCGAGTGCTTATATGAAGGATGAGGGTGAGGGGTAGAAATAATCCAGCAATTGCAACATAATTCCATACGAAAACAATAAACACATTTGTGTATCATATCAATGGGAGAAAAATGAGAAAACTTACTCTTTGGGCGGCTGAAACTGGAACTGGAACCTGAACACAAACAGCAATAATATGTTGGTTGGAATTATACAGAAATCTTGAGTCATTGGGTACCATTTGGCACCACTTCCAGGTAGAATCAATAGGAACTATTGGTCTTTAGAATTGAATGGGTATATTTTCAGGTAATGCAATCATATGTCAGTCTACTTTCAAGGAAATTTGCTAATTTTCGCCTCTTTATTCGTTTGGGATAACTTTTAAATTAATGGAATATATAACGATCTCTTAGACAGACTCGGTATTGCTTGTTTCAATGATTCAATCATTTTGCTGATCTTTAGATCACATTTGTGTAATCGAGAAAAAACTTAAACTTAAATTGGAATATCCTGTAGCTTCTACAATTGGCTTGAAGCATTCTGTGGCCGCCGGCGACGACTGTAATTTTCCATGGCCCAAACTTTCTGTTTGTACACCCACGACGCGCCTGCAGCTGCAACAGCAGCCGCGCGGTAGTATGGCAATTGTTGCTGTTGTCGCTGTTGGAGGGTTGGAAAAATCGATTTCCACCATTGCCACGGGCTGTCTGCTCGCCCGGCCCCCTTATCTGCTCGAACCTCGAAACGATAAAAAAAAAAATTGGACTCTATGCAAAGAGCCCGGGAAGAGTCGACCAAATAAAAACCGAAAACATGATAAAACATGGGCCAAGGCGTGCCTGTGTTCGTGCTCGATAGTGTATTGATGCCTGGGGGCAAGGCCTGGAGGCAGCCACAGCATGGATATTACTTCATTTCGGTTGCCAGTTGTGGCACGTGAATGAAGGGAACCGCACAAAGTATGCAACAATTTTTCCGTGCCCTTAACTAATGGCATTGCCTGTGTGGGTGGGTGAGTGTCTGTGTGTGTGTGTATTGGTGGATGCCTCATTTCTCATTTGGCATTTGAGCTGTTGCTTCCGCTTGATGTTGCTGCTGCTGGTGCTGCTGTTTCTGCTGCTGATGCTGCTGATGCTGCTCCTCTCGTCGTCTTTGTCGTTGTCGTCGCCCACACTTGACTTGACAGCGCAATTAGCACATGAAGCAGCTTCTTCTCGTCATTTCAAGCGTTTGCCTCGTCACCGTCGCCTGTCACTCTCTTCTGCTTTTCAGGGCAGGCCCTCTGCCGGACTGCCTGGCCTGCCACTTGGCATCGTTTACGCTTCTCCGGCCCAGACCTGCCACTGTCTCTGCTGCATACCTGTAGGCGCCCCAACCTGGCCAGGAGCCAGTGAGCGTTGTCGTTGCCGTTGCCGTTGCCATTGCGTACGTGCCTTAAACGTCACTTCCTACGTGCCCAAAAAGGCAGCGGGAAAAAGGCGGAGCGAAGCAGCCATGTGATTAAGTGCACTCGTAGGCGGATGCACTGAATCCCATGGACTAAAGAGCGACCCCCACCCCCGTCTCGCGGCACTCATCGTGGGGCAGGTTAAACGATTTAGTTCTTGCCCTTTTTTGCTAATGCCGCTTGAACGAGAGATCAGACAATGTGGCAGCCCTGAAGAGCCCAGCACCACTGGGTTGGGTGTCGGCCAGGTCTGACCTACTAATGGTGGCACGCGAACAAACCGAAAGGGAAATCCAATGGAAAATGAGAAGAGAAAAAAGCGACTACGAGTACTTTAACCGTTCAGCAAAGACACAACGAGCGGAAGTGCCGCACGGAAACAGGTTTCGGCAGGAACAAGTGCTTCGCACTTCGCACTTGAATGCGCTCAAAAAAGGTTTCAAGCTTCCAATGATCTTGGATTAAAGAACATTAAACATAAAAGCATCTGCCACTCCTCCGTTCCCCTGATTGAATTTTCATCATTCCATGCGGGTCATCAGCATGTCTGCCTTTTGCACTTTGACACTGCCACTGCCACTGCCATACCCATTGATCCCTTTCGAAATGCGTTTGGATGCGGCAACGCATCACTCACTCACTCACTCCACTGTCGTCGATATGTCTGGCAGCGTGACGCATGCCTCACCACTCCCCCCACCAGGCCACTCGTAAATTTATGCATCCAGACTGGAGGCCATAAATAGACGGGGAAGGGGGCACCCCACTCCCATGCCGCCGGACCAGGGGCAGCCACCATTCGCTAGTGCAAAAAATCAGAAGGCACTTTGTTGGTGGTGCGTCTGGTGACCAACCGAACCCATCAAGCGAACAACCACCCATTTGGGCAGCTACCTGCCTTATCCCTCCCCCCATACACCTTTCGGTGCTGATGATGCAACAGTCAAAATGCATTTGGCAGACTCTGCCGCTGGGCAATGGCTGTTAATTAAATGCATCACCCTGGGCAAAGGAAACTGGAGATGCACTCGACTCCACTGCCCGGGGGTTGCAAGCACTCTTTAATCATGTTTTTGCTTTACGTTTTGGCTAGCTTGCATCGTTGGCTTTTTACTAGAAATAATTGATTTTTATTGTCCCTGGTCCGCGAATGTCCGCGTGGTTTGAGAGGGTTGGCTCAAAGGGTTGCATGTGCATCTGTCTGGCTGTCCAGTTTTGGGGTTTTTTACACCCTCTGATGATGATGCTGCTGCAGGGTTCTGTAATTGAGCTAATTGAAAATGCTGTTCCCTGCTTGTTACCTTAAGAGCTCTTTCAACGTATCCCATGTACATATGTATATATCGCTAAAGTCATAGCTAAGTAATACCTGGCTGAACCAACTAATTGGTCCTGGCTCTTAAGTATTTTTGTGTTGCTCCTATTACGAGTCTCCGAAACTTGACTATGATTCCATCACGAGCATATTCGTTGTGATTGTTTCTGGCACTGCCAGTCAATCTCTTTGATTTTTGGTAGATTTTCCCTACTCCTTTGCCGTGTTGAAATTTTATTCTTTTGGCCACAACAAATGAAATTTTCTGCCTGTTTGGCATTTCAAATGAGTCGGAGACACAGATGTGTTGTGTTGGGTGTGGAATAATAAGTTATGTTGCTCATATTTCGGTCAAAGCCATCATAAATTCTAAATCGAATGGAAAGTCTCATGCATGTCCGGCAAAAAATGCTTTGGGATTTCTTTTCGAATGACCTGTGTAAGTAAGTCGTATTGTGAACTCAATTTGCAATGGCTAAAACATTAATATTATTATTTGTATTCATTTGTGGTTCGAATTGAAATATGATACATTTTCCTACTGTATATTTCTTATTGAATACTGTAATACATTATTCGTGAAAATATGGCATATTTAAATGTAAAACTTTGACAAGAACAAAATTGTTGACTTTCAACAAAATTGATTGAATTTGCTTTATTTGCTTTATATTTCTTAACGAATTTCTTTGTAATCCATGCACAACAAATGAAGTTAATTACTTAAACCTTTTAACAGGGTCTGAAAATATTTTTGTATCAATTTGTGTCTATTTTGTGTGGCAAAATTTAGTTGAAACCAACCAATGATTTATTTGCCTTGGCTCAATGAAATGTCTGTATTAATATTTATTTTAAGGTTTTGAATTTCATTCTCCTAAAATTCGATTTAATAACTTTATTGCCTCACAAGAAAGCACAGCCCACGATGATGATGATTCGGCTGATGAGGCTCTTTGGTTGTGTGTCGAATTAACACCTTGTCATCATTTTATTTCCTTCTGTGGACAGCAGACGGCAGACAGCGTAATAAGGCGATTTGCTGGCATTAGGAAAACATAATCTAAACAAACAACCAACAAAACACGTTTCCAAAAATAAGTTGTCAAGCAATTTCTTTTCAGTATTCGTTCTGCTGTGAAGGTGTCCGTCCGCCTTAAACTCCAATTACCAGAAATTATGAATCGTGTGGGGAAAGAAATATATATATATGTATATGTATATACAAAAAGAAGAAGAGGATATATAAAGACAGAGAGGGAGAGAGAAAAAGAGTTCCTATGTTCTTCTCAGCAAGAAAAATAAAAGAAAAAAGTTCAATTTATGCCCCTTGTGGCCACTATCCCATTCCGATCCTAACCATTCCGTTGCCCCTGCTGTTACTTCGGCTTTCTTTATGCTCTTTTCTGATTCTTTTCTTGTCTCTTATTCTCTTTTACTTACATTTCCTTGAAAGGGGGTGGGGAGTGGGGAAATACAGTGTAGTCGTGTATTTGCCGGATGCCATGCTGGGTCTCTCTCTCTCTCGAAGGTCGGAAGTGTAGTTTTTTAAGTACACGTTTATATATAATTTAATATATGGCGCATTGTCATTTGCCATCTTCTGGTGGACATCTACAGATACAGATTGTCTTCGGAGAAGGGGGAATATGCTGCTGCAACTGTATCTGTGCTTGTATATTTTTCTGCGATATTTGAGGGGACCCCGTTGGTACAGCGTTCTTTGAGGGTCAGGGCAGTGTGTTTTTTATGGAACTGGAAATGGAGCACAGTTGAACGAGGTCTTATAAAGATTTTTCTTCCTTCTTCCCTTCTCATGTGTCAAACTAACGTAAAAGAAAATTCTTGGAAAATATCTATACACCGCCCCCGGTGGCACTTTGGGGAGGTACTTTCCTGGCTCAGGTATTCCAAATACCCTTTTGATTATTAAATTTTCGTTGTAAATATGATTTCCCGAGTTCTTTTGGACTTGAAACAATTGAAAGTGTGTCTTAAAACCACCCACTGACTCCACACTCTGTGTGTGTGTGTGTGTGTGTGTGGGGGGGGGGGAATGTAGTAACTACCCTCTGGAGTCTAGAGTCCAACCCTACACGCATTTTCGTTCTTGAGATTTTGAACAGCTGGATGCATATTTATTCATGGAATTATATACTTACCTGCGTATGTATTCATCTATGTAATTATATTGAATTTTCGGGGCTACTTTTGAAGTTTTGTCCATTAACGGATCAACGCTGCGCTTTCGTTGCTATTACTATATATATGAATGTATGTAAATATATATATATATGTATATGTATGTATCTATTGCTGTCTCTGACGACATGCGACACACTTTTAAATGCCAATTACGAGCGGCTGCTAACGGTTCTCGTGCCGCTTCTCGTTTAGCCTTTTTCTATTATGTACCTTCTACGTTGCCGGTTGACTCTTGTCTCTTTTTTTCCTCGTACTCGTTCAATATGCCAGGCACAATCGCTGCCACCTCCCAAATTCAGGGCCCACAACCCGAACCCCAATCCAAACCCAAACCCAAACTCAGAGTCGGGACCCATGTAATGCGGTACTTTGGAAACTTGCGTCAATTACAAATGTGTTTGTGCGTTTCAGGGCAACGAAGGGAAAGAAAGAGAGGAAGAGAGAGTTAGAGAATGGTGGTGGGCGGGGGCATGAAGACAGCGACAGGCTGGAGGCAAACGCCGTGACTTGCATAGAAATTTAATTTTTTTTCTTTTATGTTTTTTTTCGTAGTCGCAGTCGTCGCTGTAGTTCTACGAATTCCTTTTCCATCTCTGGGTTTCAAACTTGGGGCTCTCGAATTATTCGCTACGGTACAATTAGTTTTCATTTGGCCGTGCCGCCTTCTTCTCGCATCTATTTCGTACTCCATTCATCCATCCATCCAGCAATCCTCCCTGCCAGATCCCTAGCCAAGAACTGGCTAAGAGTTGCTCCCGCTTTGGGGCAAGTTTATTTTCACTTTGAGTCATTACAACATTTTGGCATGTTCTTCATTCTGCTGTATTATTGTTATTACGATTATTGCGTGCCACGTTCTCGCTTGCTGGCCCCCCTCCCTCGTTCGCTCTTGGTTGTTTTCTCTTCCCCATTTTCGTTGAGAATTCTAATATCTGGTTCTGCTTTGAAATGAAATTCGTGAGTGAAATATCGTGATGCAAGTACAAACAAAAGGCACGCATTCAAGAGCTTTTCCAGCGAGTCAAATAAAAGTATCTCTCGTTTTCGTTCTGTAAAAGCCCGTGAAGAAGTTCCTTAACAATTTCTGTGCTCAGATATTTCTGATTTGCTGTTGAATATATTTTTAATTAATATTTTTGCAGCTAAAGCAGCATGGCTAGCTTCTTGAGCCTGCCCCTTGCTGTTTTCTGTGTTGTGTGCTGGGCTGCGGTGCGTAGAGAAATGCCGGTCAGGTTTGAAGAGGTCTTGGGTGGACTCACGCGGTCGTAGGGGGGAGAGGGAAGTTCTTGGCATTTTTCCTTAACCGCTGACTAATGAAATTTCACTCGGCACATGCTGCCCCAAGAGCTCAAGAATGTGCAAGTGCTGTTGGATAATTATTTGATTATGAATTGAAGGGGCACTGAAAACTATTGTAGCATTTATCCTTAAATCAAACCAAGTGAACTTTGTAGTAAGTATATGTTAATATTTTCAGATTGTTAAGGTTTGGCTTACTTTCGGAAATCTTTGTATAGGTGATACTTTTTCCACGAGATCACTTTTACTTTTTGTTTTTTACCTGAGCGGAAACTTTCTACATACAAATTTGGCCTGAACCTCAAGCTCAGAGGTCAGGTGCAGTGTACATATGTCACAGATACTCTTAGCAAATAGCTATTTCACTAAGTGATCGAGCTTGTACGGGAAGATACTCGTATGTCGGGAAGATGGTTATTAAGTCATTTCGCTGCTGTTTAGCATCTACTTAACCCGCCCCCATGGCCCCTTTCACTCTCTGCCCCACACCCTCTCCCACCCTTCTCTGCTCACCCGTGCAATCGTTCGGGATTCCATTTACACTTAAATATTTCACAACTTTGAAATTCAAACAAAAAAAAAAGTACACAAAAAGTGGGAGAAGAAAGAAAGAAAGAACGATAGAGAGGAGGAGGGAGATGCGGAGAGCAGCTGTATCTGTATGTATCTGTATCTGTAGCAGTATATCTGTATCTGTAGCGCTCGCTGGGTCCCAATCGAAGTACAACGTCAGATCACTTTTCGGTGTTTTTTTTGTTTTGTTTTATTTTATTTTTTATCTCTTTTTTTTTTGGGGCTTTGGCTTTGCCCCTTTTTGAATATAATTCGTGTTGCTCTTTTTGTGTGTGTGTTTTTTTTGGAAATGCCTTTTGTTATTGTTTTGTCATTACTTCTTCCCGGTTCTGTGCTCTCTGTTGCTCGCACTCTCTCGCTCTCGCTCTCTCTCTCTCCCTCTATCTCTTTCGCTTCCTCTAATTGTCTCTGTCGCTCTTTCTTTCGCTCTGACTTTGCGTTGCTTTGCTTTACCGCTGCTTAAACATTATTTTTGCTGTTATGTAAGCAAGCGGCCAAGCGTCGACCGCAGATTTTGTTTCAATTTGATTTTATTCTTTTCTTTTTCTTTCGGTTTCAGTTTTTTTTCTTTATTTTTTTTTATTTTATTCCACTGCTTTTGCTGCTGCCTTCGAATGCTTCTCGTACTTCTTCTTTTCTTAATGCCGTTTGCCGGCGTTTCTTCATGTGCATGTGGCCACATTATTTGGTAATTGTCGTTGTATGAGTCCTCCCCTCTCTTTCTCACTGCAGCTGTGTGTGTGTGTGTGTGGTTGGCCAGGTTATTGAACTTGAACGTCAAGTGACGTGTGGCTCTGGGCCTTGCCGTTGCCTTTGGCTTGGTACTGGGTTTTGTTTTTCAGTATTTTTAATGCTCGCTTTGTATCTTCATCTGCAACAGAGCAACATACACACAGAGAAAGGGAGCGAGAGGGAGAGAGAGAGAGAGAGAGCTGGGAAAGAGCGATAATGATTGCTGCACAAAACTAATGCCCCAAAACAGCTGAAATATTGTGCCTGCAATTCGACAGGAAGTGAGGTGTAGAAGGGCAGACAATGCACACAGAAAAATGCAACCTTTGCCAGATACAGATACAGAATACGAGTTTGTATATATGTATGTATTTGCTTTACGAGTTCTTATCCACAAATGCAATACGCCATTTAATGCATTCAATTAGCCAGAAAATCCTCCAAAAGCTGCATTTTCATATATCCATTATGAACATACACTTTTTCAACTCCCTAAAGCATGGAAAATAAACCAAATGAAAAGCTTTTAACTGAATTTAAAATGTTGAGGTTGATAATCTATTTAAGCGGATAATAACTGAAATCAGGAGAGCAAAATTTGTCGTTCGCCGTTGGCCGAAAATATTAATACTCTGGCAAATTCATCGTTCTAAGGTCAGTCAGCTATATAACGGAGTCAGATCAGTTATATGTAAATATACCCGAAGAAATCAAGAGGAAATAACTCTGGAATTGTAGAGAATATCTATCAGGATATCAAATATACGATTTTATCTTGTCATACTCTAAAAATACCTTCTAAAATGATTAAATATCAAACAAAAACCTTAAGTAGAAATAAATTACCATATTTTTGTAGCAAAACACACACACAAAAACGCCAATGTCAACAGATAATTATGTATTATATTTATTATTAATTTGCTGCAACCATAACAAGCCGACAATTTGTTGCGGGCCCCCAGAATATTTATGCACCCGAGGGGTCATACAGCTTGTCTCGTTTGAATTTATTTTATCGGCCAGCGGTGGCGGAGGAGGGTGTAGGGAGATAAATAATGGATTCGATTGGGATCGAAGAGGGGAAAGAAATCCACCGAAATGGGGGCGTCTCAATGTAGTGGCGGCAGGAGATCTACTCGTAGTGGTGGGGGAGGAGGGAGAAACAATATCTTGTGCTGTTGCTAATTCTTGTGAGGTAGTACAATAGAACTACTCGTTTCAGTATACCCGTAGACTAATTAGATACAATTCCAGTTGGTTTGGCATGCCGTTCTCCGAGCACGTTTCCCTCAGATACAATGCAGTGTCGCATGTGTGGGGAGAGTGTGGTAGTGGTGGGGGGGTTGCTGGGGGGTAGCGATAAATAGCAGCGAGCCACCGTTGCAACAGAACAGAAAACACGTTTTTCTTTATCGTTTTCATACCCCCTTCTACGGGTATGACGTACGCTGTCGCAAGTGAACGTGTTGTTCTAGTTGGCAATTGCACATGTTCGTATGTTCGCAGCAGCAGCAGCTAACAGCTAACAGGTATCCCAAAGATTAAAGATAGACATAAAGATACAGCTGTGGACTAGATTATTTAGTAATGCAGTAGCGACTCCTTTTGAATCGTTTCATTCCACTGTGGCTGGCATTTACCGTAAACCCTTTTCGCACTGCAGCGCTCTCCTCGTTCTCTTGCTGCTTATTTGGCGCGCAATTTTTATGGCCGCGCTGCTTTTGACTCATCAACGCGTCGCTGTCGCTGCCACCGTCTCAAGTCATGCATGCCGAAAGCAGAGGAAAAGAACAAGAAAAAACTGTGGTGGCTGCGGTGGCTTCTGTTGCTTGCTCTGCTTTCTTTTGCTGCTTGTGTGTGCGCGCTCTCTCTCTCTCTTCTCTCGATCAGCTTTCTTTAGCACATTTCTTTTGTGCGCGCGTGGTCTCTCTCTCTCTCACACGCATATCTCTTTCTTGTCGAAAAGAACTGTTTATCAAAGCCATTTAATTGCTCTCAAAATTTCTTTAAAAAAATATTCGTATTTCGTGGCTGATATTTGAATTGCTTCTTCTTCGGTTGCTGCTTCTGTGGCTGCCGCTGTCGATTGTAATTACTCAATTGCTCATACGCCACCGACAGCGCAGCCAGCGTCGAAACGTTTTTCTCTCTCTCTTCTTGTTCTTCTTCTTTGTATTTCAGCTAAGTACATAGATAAAAAATATAATTAAGGCAACAACAAATGGAATTGTTATTGCGGCTTTTGTCTTTTGGCTCTCTTTCGTTTTGCTTTTCTTTTTTGGCAGGTGCTTGAACTTTTTTTCGGCACTCTCTTTGTGTGTGTGTGTACCTCTCTTTCGCTTTGCATCGCTCTCTCTGGAAATGCTTAACCTTTTATGGAAATTTCTGCAGCGCCAAAAAAACGTGTTTTGTGCAACAGAAAAAACACAAATCAATGCAATTCCCCGCCCCTCTTGCACACTTCTTTCCCTTCCATCTTTTCTTTTTTTTATGCGCTGGTTTACCTTCACAGTAAATGTTCTCCCCACCGCACCGCTATCCGTTCCTCTCTTGTTGTTGTTGTTGTTGCTGCTGCTGCTTTTGAAATCCAGTTTTGCGCAGCTGCAGCACAGGCGAATAAAAAGCGCAGTCGCGTCGCGCAACAGTTACGAGGCAAACAGCAGCAAAATAATTTCGCTGACCCACTAAAAAAACAACAACAAAAGCAACCAAATATAATTAAACGTGCGTGTCTGTCTCTGTCCCCGTCTGTGTCTGTGTGTGTGTGTGTGTTGGGTTGAGTGTGTGACGCAAAGTTCAAAAGATATAAGCAATAAAAACAGAACAACAGTAACTGCAGCGCTGCCAATTTAAAAACCCAGCTTCAGCAGCAGCAGCAGGCTCTGCGACGCGTGAGAGCGTAAGAGAATGCAAGCAGAAACGAGCGTCAGTCGGTCCAAGGTGTAGTCATGCAGGGGGTGAGGTGCATTACCGATCGCCCAGGTGGTTGACTATTTTTCCGGCCACACTATCGCTCATTTCACATATCTCGCAAACGCAACTAAAACCGAATATGAAACATGAATGGATGAGCTCTCTGAGAAAGTCTCACCTTGTTTTCAAGCACCTTGCGTCCGTCAGTAATGTGCACTGCAGCAGAGGCTTCCACGACGACGACGACGACCGTATTGCAAAAGCAGCAAATTCGGTGCACGCTTCTTTTTTGTTGTTTTTGTTGGCTTTGTTGCTTTTCGTTTTGCCAACGATTCTTTTTAGGCCTGCCTTTATTTTTATTGCCTTACGAGTATGTGTTGCTAACGGTGCTTGCTTGGGCTTTATTTAAACAACAGGAACATGCATATATGTACACATACGTATGTATATACATATGTACATGCTTGCTCCTTCCCTCTCTCTCTCTTGCCATCCCACGCCTCGTGTGTTTGAGCACGTTACTTTTTTGGGAGCTGCTCTTTTGCGAAATCGAATGAGAAATGGCAGAAACTTAACCCACTGGCACCTTATGGGATGTATGTAAGTGCTTGCAGTTGGGCGAGTTTTTCCTGCTGCCTCTTCAAGGCACTGCATACACGTGTACACACGTTGTTGCAACGGTACTTCTTACTTATCAACATTGTGGATTCTCAAATACTCGTAACTGTGTCCGGTTTTAGCCAAATCGAATCACTATTTTTCTTCGTAAATCTATTTGAAATCTTATTGCTTTTATTATCAAGTGCCGCATTTTGTTGAAGGCATTGTTAGACTTGCACTTTTGCATTGCCATCTGTGGAAAGTAAATTAGCAAACGCTTTTCCTTACTTCGAAAATATACAACAGCTTTATAATATACATATGTACATATATGTATGTATGTAGATAAGTGTGTATAAATGTATACAAATAAGAAGGTAAATATGTACATATATCATATTCATCGACCTGAATCTGGATAGAATCAAATCGTGTTGAGACGAATCTCTCTTCTAAATATTGAAGATCTCTAAAATAATAAATTCATGGCCTTTGGGTTTGTTATCGCATACCCTGTAAATCCCCATCAAGTTTGTGGCAGCATCCCTTTCTTTCAGAGGAAGTCTCTCTTCATGTACGTACATATACGGAAATTCCAATCATGTTGCTCCTTTTTAATGCCTTTATATATTGACCCAATTCCGGCCTGTATTTCATTTGCTTTGCCTTTCGGTAGCTTTGTATTTGTATTCTTAAATATTCGAGTATGTACGATACCCATATGATGTGATGTGTTTTAATGGCATTTAAAGCGTTGGGTTTTCGCAGCATTCAAATTAAATTGAATTTGCATAAACGCGAAACCTTCATTTATCTGGCCAGAGAAAGTGTTTCCAATTGATATTTCCGATATGAATCTTTGACGTGGCTCTGCGAATTAATAACCTTTCCAACGATTTAATTGAAATTGCTTTTCAATTAGATGTCCATCCAATCAATGACCTGTTTTGCTTTGATAATAAAACATTTGATTTTCTTTTTGACAATTTTCTGTTGCCTTGCCTTGGGCATGTAATGAAATGTCAATAAACTGCCACACGCAGATACAGAAACAGAAGCACAGCTAGAACGGTTGCAGACACGCGTAGGACGCCATAGTGTAAATATTTTGTTGGTCTTTATTTTATATAATTTTTACAGAAATACAAACATGTGTACATATGTATGTATGGAGCATATGTACAAGGCTAATCTGTTCTTGGTTGCGGTTGCATTTTCGAACAGGGAAGGAGATGTTTTTTTTTTTTTATTTGCTGCAAGTGCTGAAAAAAATTGTGGAAAAAACGTTTATATTTATGGTTTTGATTTTGCCCAGGGCTTGTGGCACCCTTGCACTCTTTTTTCGACCAATTGCAATTAAATCGTAAACGCAAACGAATAATAGAAGCAATAAAGTAATTAATGTCGGATCAGTGTAGAAATCGTATGGCTATCAGTCTCTTGCATACAAATTCCGCTCTATTGTAAATCATTATAAATTGAATTCAATAACTTTAGCAGGGAAGTAGGAGGGAGGATAAACACTCTTAATTAATTTACACGAATAATACATATGGCATTTGTGCGCTGTTTATCAGCGGCAATTGTGGCAAAAACCCAACAGCTTAATAATAAATTGCAATAAATTAATCTCTTTGTTTTCCGTTGTTTTTTTTTTTCTGTCTCGTTTTAGGTAAGTTAAATGGGATGCATCCAGGCCCGAAACGATATTGTACATAATTTATGGTATATGGGTATGTAGGTTATAATGATTTCATGACCGGGATTCGGTTTAATGCGTTCGGATGGGAGTCCAAATCGAAGCCAATCATAGATTGCAGATTGGCAAGTGCAAACATATGTCAGCAGAGTCGAACGCTCTATGGCCTGGCCATGGCGTGATTGCAACACGAAGCCAAAGCCAAAGCCGGAAGCAATTGCATGCCACTCGTCGCACGCTCGCTCGTACTACCAGCGATAATCAAATAACTGTAGGCCATTGGATATGGCACAAATTGTAATAATGTCTTTTTTCTCCCACATTTTTATTTTGTTCCACTATCCCTCTTGATGTATCGCATTATTGATAGCAGAGCTGCGCATAGTGCGCTCGCGTGCTCGCAAATAAGATACGAAAAACAGATACAACACTTTGGGTAGCGTTTATTTATGTGGCGCACTTTGCATTGTTGGAATAACAGCGCATCAAAATGAGCGACAGTTCGTTCACACCAAATACGCAATAAAAAGACAAAACAAAAATGTGCCCCAACCCAACTCTCTCCCTCTCTTCCCTTACTATCTGTGTCGCGTTTTATCGTGAAATATTTAAATTGTTCCCTGGCACATTTCGCGACTGATAGCAAGTTCTACGAGCATCAGAAGCCTGGGTGCAAGTGCAGGAAAACACCCAAGAAAACAAGGGGAATGGGGCGTGGCGGGTGGAGGAGATCAACCACCCAAGAAGCGAAAATCCCGCATCTCAAAGACAATCACATTACCTACATATACATATGTACATATTGTATCACACTTGAGTGCATTTCAATGGTGAAGAAGAAAGACCCTTTGATTTATTTAAGCTCGATAAAAGTCAGTTTCCAGCTTGAATGCTAACCAGACGCTTAAGAATCCATTAACCAGTCAACAAGTGCCTCAGAATGAGGCCAATTCACACGAAATAGCTTTCAATATATAATAGAAAGAAGATGGATATAAATTTGCAAATATTTAAATATAATTAGGTGCACATTTAAGTGGGTTAAACTCTCAACAGCTGCCAAAATGTACAACTTATCAGCAGAAAGATAAGGTTTATTTTTCCGCTAATGATAAGATACTCGGAGGACAAGATGAAAGTAAAAGTAAGCAATTACCATTATTGTCCGATTGTTTCCAATTGCATATCCTTTAGGGATACCAAACGTATCTTTTGACACGTTTCATTTATGTACATTCTCCTTTTCTATGCATTGAACATGTGTCCTCCCTGCCGTCTCCCCCGTACCGAATGGGTTCCTCGATTCCGAAAAGTCCCAAGGTGGAGCGTAGAGCGCACAAGCAATAACAGAGTGAAATGTGTTTAAATATTGATAATAACAATAAGAATAACAGCCGCTGTGACACAAGCGAAAAGAATGCTGTAGCACACTCTCGTATCTGCTTGCCACATGTGTTCATTTGGGGAAGTGGGAGGGAGCGGTGCCCACACCCGCCCCGGGGGCAAACTTTTGCACAAACTGCTGACAAATATTTAATGCATGTCGGGGGGTTCAGCAGAACGATATGGTTCCGTTTGCTTAGATCGCTACGGCTCTATAGATACTACACGGGAATACACGGGTGGGTCTATCTCGGACTGGGTCAGGTGCAAAGTGTTGCAATGTGTTGCGGTGCGGTGGTGCCCGCTCAAGTTTTCACTGTCTGTTTGTGTTTACACAAACACACATCCCCGATATCTCGGTGGTAGAAGCTCCCGTTTCGCTGTTCTTCCCATTTGATGATTAACACATTGAAGTGAAGGTCTATAGTTTGGCTAACCAGTGGGAGGGATGGGGGGAAGTGGCAACGGGGAATGGCTAATGGGTAATGA
The DNA here is from genome assembly GCF_018151105.1 of Drosophila obscura. Taxonomy (NCBI): domain Eukaryota; kingdom Metazoa; phylum Arthropoda; class Insecta; order Diptera; family Drosophilidae; genus Drosophila; species Drosophila obscura. The sequence continues at coordinate 5,019,481 of NW_024542774.1, read as the reverse complement.
TGTGGCTCCTCGGCTTCGGGGCCAGCGATGCGACTCGGTAATTTAGTGGCCGCCAACGACGATGAAGATGCCGCGGCCAAAGTAAACATTTGTATAGCGCGACGGTGCTCCCTTCTCTATCACTCCCTTCTCCCTCCCCTGGAGTACTCTACGGTGTCCCCCCCTCTCTTTTGTGGGGGAAGCTACTACCTCCTGGCGCGTGGAGTTCACGCGGCTTTTTGTTTGCCCCCGTCCGTCCGTCCGTCCGTCCGTCGCAGGTGGTGTTGCTCCGTGTGTGTCTGTGCCACAAAGGTAAAGCTGCTAAATGAAAATTTCATCGCACTGCAATTGCTGGCGCACTTTCGCTCTCGCTCTCGTGTCTGCCGTAAATTTCCCTAGCACTACATGAAGTTATTTCTGGTGTGTGTGCCCCACCACCAACCCCACACTGGTTTTCTTGTGGCTTCGTTTCAGAACTTTTCCCCTGTGAAAGGTGTGAGGTTTCCCACCATAAGAGAGCAGGGCTAAGTGCAATCTTTCGTACTCCCAAGAAACGTTGTACATCCATCGTTGAAATAATCATTATTCAATATTCCATTGGGTCGTAAATATGCGAAATGCATTTCCATCTTAATTGCACAGAAAATTGACTTTATTTAGATATTTTCTGTGAGCTCTAATTAGTTGCGGGCCATAACGCTTTCCAAATAGCAAAAAAAAAAACGTTCATTAACTGATCATTAAGTAAAATGATAAATGCCCAAGTTAAATTGGGCAGACGCCTGTTTCCTGACCAAATATAGATTCTTGGCATTTGGCCTAGAATTTTGGATTGGCTGGGAGCGGGGAGGAGAAGATGGGAGGTGGGAGATTACGAGTAAATGTACTTTGTAAAATAGATCAAAAGGAACACAAAATACACTGGAGAGTAATCGTAAAATAATTGAATAATAACTTTAATATTTCCCAGATACATAGATACATAGAATACATATGTAAATAGGTATGTAGGTCAGCACGTGCCGGCTCCTTACATAATTCCGTATATCTATATCTATCTATATCTATATCTCTTAAACATGAATATGTACTTCATCCTCCCCTCTCTATTTCTCCCACTAGGTGGGCTCCATTACGCATCTCACTGATTAGTTTTGCCTTGTCGGCTCCTGCTCTCCCCTACCCTAACGCTTGGCTTGCCAATTGTCAAGATAGAAAAAAAAATAGCGCAAATATTTCAGTCATTGACGTAGAAATGCTCCAAACAAAACCACATTAGAAATTGGGGGTAAACCAAAGACAAAAGCAACCAAAGAATGAATGCAAACCGAAGCGGCAAATACACTCGATAAATGTATGATTTAGGGTTCCGAAGATTGCGGAAATTTTTACTGCTTCGGATTCATTCTTTTCCTCTCAATATTTTCCACTTATGATTTTTTTGTTTTAATTTTAAACATTCGTTGAACGTAGACATATTCCCTGAGTCTGCTCTCCCTCTTGCAACATTATGCCCAGAAAGTGTTGGTGCCCCACCGCACGAAGAGTATCGCCCAGATACAAACGAGATGATCATGATGAAGAAATTGAAACACCTTGAGAGAAAGAGTGAGAGAGAGAGATAGGGAGGGTGGCGAGGTGAGGTGAGGCAGCCGCACAATGAGGAAAATTTCAATTGTGTGAACACGCAGTGAGGAATGTGTGTGTGTGCCCCCTTCCGTGGCATCTCAGCCGCAACCTGCCGACCGCTCGCCGCTGGGCCCTGAGGTCCATCCCCATCATTCCCACATGACAGACGCAGATTGAGTGAAAATCTCAGAGATTTGTTGACATTTTTCCGTACATTTTATTCAATTTGCCACGGCAGAGAGGGGGAGGGGATGGGATCGGATGGGCAGGGGAAAAACAACCGAAATAAATAGAAATAAATCTTGGGTCTCCGTTCCCAAATGCAATGTACGATTTACTTTGTGTTTCTACGCAATTTGAAATTAGTTTTAGCAAATTAAATTTAATTAAACGGGGACGGGAACGGGCACCCAAAGAGGTGGCCGCATTTCGCGAATCATTTCTTCAATTGTACGCGATGTATCTGGCGGATACTTCCTCCATTTGGCAATCAATTTCCTACTCTCACCTCCAGCATCCCAACATCCCAACATCCCATCCCCCCACCTCTTGCAGGCATATATATATTTTTATGCGCATTTAAAAGCATTTTCCATAAATAAAGAAAATTATGAAAAAAACAAATGGGGAAAAAAATGGAAAAACGAACCGAAACGCGAGAGGAGACGGAGCTCCCAAAAACAGATGTATTAGTGTGGATTTTCACATGAAAAGCGGCGCGTAAATTGGGCGCAGAGCGCACACGGAAAAACGGGCAAATGAAAATTGTTTTATGTTTGAAGCGGCCCCCAAAAGATTTTTCCACATAAATTACATGCTCCCGAAGCCGTGTCACACTGCCCAAGAGAGCAACGGAGACGCGGACGCGTTGAGCCAACTGTTGTCATAAGTGATCAACGCGTGCGGACCTCAGGGACGGCCTCCTCCATCTATCTGTATGTCTGTCTGGGCGAGCAGTACGAGCAGTATCTTTGGCTCTGGGGTGGGGTGCCCGTCAAGTGAACTGACATTAAAAATGACGAAAACGCAAATCAACAGCAAACAGCAAACAACCAAGCAGCAAACAGCAAGAGTTTGTTGAAAAGATAGATGGATTTATGGCCATGCAGGAGTGGGGGTGGGTGTCTGGCTGGCTGGCTTTTCTTCAGTTTTCCCCACTCATATCGGGTGCAGGGGGGGGCGTTTTCCTAATGAAGTGGAACTTTCTGCCAACAAACATAAGGGGGAGTGGGAGTATATTATCGATTGGATCGACTGTTACTTCAAGATACATACACAATCGTTTCTCTGGCTGCAATCTCATCCGGGGTATTAAGCCCGGACGAACATAAACTTTAATATCAATAGACACGCCAATCTCTGGCCTTAATCCCCGGCCACAGACTCCTGGAGTGTGTTTGTGTGCGTGCGTGCGTGCGTGTGTGTGTGTGGGCGGGCAAAGTGGAGAATCATTAGAAACCAAAGCACATACAATATTTTTTTCGCCCCTGTTTGTGTGCTTTACTACACTCGCCACAGGCTAGGAAAAATCAAACGCCGAACTAATGACAATTTTCAATGCTCCACGTGTGCTGGTGGAGGTGCCAGCCCCCACCCCCCCATCTATACCGCCGTGTCTAATGAGCGTGGCTAACTGAGATAAGAGATCTGGCCAAATGGTGAATGTGCTACGGGTGCGGGTACGCGTCTAGAGCAATTGCCGTTTTGTTACCAAGAGATTTAGCAGCAGCAAATCAGATACAGATACACCACATATTCCTATTCGTATTCCTATTCATATTCGTATTCGTATTGGTACTTATGTCATGCCGTAAGAGAGGCCAACGTGGGATCTCTGACGTTTGCGGCCACAGAATTCATTCTATGGTGATGAGCAATGCCAATAGCATGCCATCGGGGGTGTACGAGTATGAGTATAAGCGATTTTCCCATATATACTATATGCTCTAAAAGGTTTGTCTTTGCCAGAATGATTGATTGCCACACAAGCAGCGGCAGCAGCAGCAGCAGCAGCAGCATCAGCATCATCATCAGAACGGGGAGGCAAATACTCATATTGTACAACAGATACAAATGCAGTTCACCAGCCAGACACACACTGTTTATAACTTACACATTGCTTCATTATTTTGGCTATTTTGTAAAACCAAAAATTGAGTCTATTTCGCTTTTGTTTCAGCATTTTAGTTTTTGTTTTTTTTTTATGTGCTTTGGGGCCCGCCACTTGACTTGGACTTTTGATGTTTTTACTTGGCCCAATCCACGGCGCTGCCGCTGCCGTTGTCGCTCACTGATCTGCAGCATTTAATTTCATGATTGTTGTCGTTGTTGTTGCTGTTGCTGTTGTTGTTGCTGTTCTCTGTGGCTGCTGTTTTAATTAAATTTCGCAAGGGGAAAAACGCTGAAGAAAACATTTTGTAAATTGCATTTTATGTGCAATTTTCGTTCGACATTTGCCGGGCACTCGTCTGTCGTTTCTCGTCTCTCGTCTCTCGTCTGTGTGCCCCTGTCCGTGTGTCCCTGAGGCACGTCTGCCGCACGGAGTACAGTGCATCTAATTGCGAGTAACAAATGCCGCCTCATGTTGCTGTCGCCAGACATTTCTCTCTCTCTCTCTGTGGGCTCTGGCCCGAAATGAAGGGCAGCAACATGTGCCTGCCTGCCTGCTTGCCAGCCTGCTGCCTGCCTGCTTGCCAGCCTGCCTGCCCGATAGATGGGACAGAGATGGACAGTTTGGGAGCTGTTTTGATTAGCCAGTACCTGGGACAGGCGGCAAATGAGCCAAACAAATGCTGCAGATAGATCATCTGTGTGGATTGTTAGAGAGAGAGTGTGAAGATTCCTCTGTCCTATGCACATCCTTGGGCATCCTTAAGCCCTGTGCCATTCCAGTGTAATTTCGAGGACACTTTGATAAATGTCGATGGGACGATGATGATGATGGGCGCAAAGAGTCGAAAGACTCTCCTGCTTTGGCTCTGACTGACTGACGGACTGACTGACTCTACAGCTATATTTCTTGCTATTTTTACAATCTCCCGATTCTTTATCTGAGATTTTGTCGACTTGCAGTTCATTGCGATTGCCAGGCCAGCCGCCAGCCAGCCAGCCAACCAGCCAGCCAGCCAACCAGCCACCCAGCGGCAATTTCTTCATCTGCATCTACTGCTGCGCTGGCAGACGCATCGTTCTCCCTTTATTTATTTTTTCTCTTTCGGTTTTTTATTTCTTGGCAAACGCATTTATATTGTGCACTTGTATCTGTATAGCTGCACGAATATACATATCTATGCATCCGCGCTCCTGCTGGGTGAGACTGCACTTTATAGGCGACCGTTTGATCGACTGAGTGCAAATTTCTCGAAGCGAAATTTATTTGTGATTTGCAATTCGCGATTTGCATCAACCGACAACGTTTCGTTTCGTTTTTTTTTCTTTTCTTTTTGGATCCTTGGGTTGGGCTGGTGGGATTTTTGGTGGGTAATTCATCTTCATTTCGTTGCGGTTCGAGTTGAAATGCGGTGCGGTATGTAGTCGCGACACTGCACCACCGCCACGCCGTTGCACCGCGCTTCACCGCTGGCAGCACTGCCTCTGTCACAGCATTTTGCTCCTCTCCTCTCTGCTCTGCTCTGCTCGGCGGCGGGGCCTATTTTCATTCGTCCGCCGCTGTGCTAAAAATGTTTCAAATGTTTTTCCCAAACCCAAAAAAAAAAAAAAGAAAGAAAACCAAAACCAAAATACGACTACAAATTGTACAAATTTCATAGGAAAAATGGGAAAAATCGAGAGGGAAATCTCCACGAGGCTCAATGCACTTAAGCCCCCCAAAACATCCGAACAAACCATTCATCTATCTATCTATCCATCCGTTCATCCGTCCGTCAATCTATCCATCCAGCCATCAATCATTTTAGTATGGTGCTGGTTTTTCTTGTTGTTGCAGTATTTTTTTTTTTTTTTGTAATTTAATCAACAGTTTTCCTGTCTTTGGCTGTGGGGATATTCTTTCGCCTTTGCGTGTGGGCGGGTGGAAAACAAGGGAAAAAGAAAATATTGATGGTATACGGGAAAGTATTATAATAATAAAAAAAGGCAAATTTGACAGAAAACAAATGTTTCTCTCCGTTGCTTATTTTTTTCCTTTTTTTCTCCTGAGTTTTCTTGGGATTTTCTTTTGTGTGAAATGTTGTTGAAATTTGAATTAACCCTTGGGTGAGCCGTGAGCCAAGGACGCTATCTGCCTTTGCCCAAGGGAGGAAACTGTCTGTCTGTCTATCTGTCTGTCTGTTGGTCTGTCTGTGGGTATTAGATATTGGATTACCATCTTTTGATGAGCTCTTCCCCATAAATCCAAACATAATGAAGCTGCCAATGGGTAGATCAATAGATATTTGTATCTGTGAAAAGTCATTCCGTGTTCTACAAGCGAGAAAAACATTGTTTCTGCTTCCTTATTGGCCGTTCCTGTGCCTCGAAGGCCCCTTTACCTTAGATTTGGGTCAGCATTTCCTATAGATTACTTTTGACGGGCACCTGACGATCCATTAACCTAATTGCAAAGCCTTTTAGATGGCAATGAAAACACAGCGTCAGTCAGCAAGAGCCTGTGGCTCTACAATAAATAAATTAAAGCAAAAAGAGTGCTCCACTCTGTGCGGTTCTACTTGGCTTAAAATCATCCTTAAAGCTAGTCCCCCAGTCAATGGAAAAGTGAAGAAAAAAAAACGTTAATCAACTTCAAAACTAATTAGTTAATGACTAGCTGACTGCTGGCCTCATCGATGCGGACAAGTTCAAGTTTCGCGGATGAAAGGAAACCGCAAGAGAAAAAAAGCGAATAAACTTAATGAACGGTTAAGGAAATGTCAAGGTGTTGCATGCAGCGGGAGACAGACGCATGGTAATAAGAGGTCTCCCCAGAGGTTTTGCTATCGAGTTAATTAGTGGACAAATACAAGGCTCAAATACGAGTACCACGTGGCCCAAACACCTGTCCGTACCGTACCGTATCTGTATCTGTATCCCACATTCACATCCACATCCACATCTTGTTTTCCTGCGACTGCAATGTGTGCGAAAATTCCGAAAATTGAAATTCACTTCACGGCTCTCACGCTTCACCCGCGCCGTGGCCGCCGCCGCCGCTGCCACCACACCGTCGACCATTGATTGACATTTTGAACGTGACATGTACATGGTTCACCTAAATTCCGTAATTTATTTATAAAAACCTCTCCTAACCGAAAACAAAACGGAAATTATGCTGGCATTGCCGCCTGCTGCAGCCAGCCAGCCAGCCAGCCAGCCAGCTAGCCAGTCAGCCAGCCAGACCATATGCTTTTCACGATAGGCCATTCTGTTTCGCTGTTAATTCTGTTGCCTTTTCAACAGCATCATAGGCCCCACTGACAGCCCCTCAATTAACGAGGGGCAGCGAAAATCGGTGCAAACGTTGTGCTTTGCTCTGACTGGGATTTAGCGAGAGTGGTGGTGGGGGCTGATTATATCAGATTATGCAGAAAATCAATTCGTTTTTAGTGGGTTTTATGCAAGCGATCGAAAAGGTGCCACACAGCCACAGCCACAGCATGATGGATTAATTAGTCCCAGAATATAGATAGATAACGGAATGATGGAATAATTTGAAGCTAGTCTTAAAGGTATTATATTTCCCATTCGAATAAACACTCTGGAATAAATTATATCCTATGACTTTAGAGAACTTGGAACTTTTCATGGGTTCCAGATAAGGAGATAAGAATAAATGCAGCAGCTTCGATTGATACCTAATAGTGGATATATCTCGTAGTATTGTCGGAATGCCGACAATAATTCTCTTTCAACTGGTCTGCGCAATTGAAGCCCTTAAACTCCTGCCAAAGGCTTCAATCGACAATATTTAAGTTCCTGTGAAGACCACTCGGACTCCTAACTGGGCAAAGGGTAATCCCTATAGCAAAGCGAAAACCAAATAAAAAAGAAACCCCAAAATACTCCACTCAAATGCTATACACTCTCTATGTGCTCTCTCTATCATCTCTCTATCGTATTTACTACGTATACAACTTATCAAATACAACTTATACCATATATTGATATATCTGTGTTTTGTATACTGTACTGTCACCCCACAAAAGATATACCATCAATATACCATGCTTATATATATATATATGTGTTTTACAGTCCACACAACAACAGAACCAGCAGCAAGCACTTATGAACAAGTCAAATGACGACCTACGGAGAAAGCGTCCCGAGACTACACGGCCAAATCACATTCTACTCTTCACCATCATAAATCCCTTCTATCCCATCACAGTTGTAAGTACACACAGAGCAATACTACTATACCACTACTACTACTACTACTACTTTATATATTGTGTATGCCATATCTCTGTCTCTCTACCCCTGTCTCTCCACCCTATTACATACATTATATATAGATATATATAGATTATACCGTATTATATAAATCCTGTTGCTCCTTCGGATTGTGACTGAAAAAAGTGTTGCTCGGGTGATGGAAGGAAACAGTTTTGGGCAGTGAAAAAAAAAAAAAAAAAAAAAAAAAAATAAATCCATTGCAATTTGTTTTGTAGCTGTGGCAACTTGTCACACACTTGAGGAGACACATACACACAAATACATGCCACATGTGGCACACACAAACAGTTATTTGCCACACTGTCGCCTCTGGCACTGGATGTTTTTGTTGCTGCAAGATGGCAAGGATGGGAGAAGTGGATCGGGGTTGGGGGGGGGCTTAGGCATCCAGACGAGTGTGTTGATTGCATCTTCCGTGGCCCCAAGTCCTCTTGGGCAAACGGCTTTGACGTTGTGGTATGTGGCATTCTAGTCTTAGCACAACATTTGATACTTTTTAGCTACAAAATGTCTAGAAAGTGCTCTCCATCTCTCTCTTCGTGTGTGTGTGTGTGCAGCAGTGGCAGTGGCAGTGGCAGGGGCAGCATCAGATGTGCGTCTGCCAGGATATGGACGAGAGTTTAGTCCATGTCCATGTCCAACCTGCAACAGCAACAATTATGAAAAAGAGAGAAAAACTAACACAATGCCCCCCAGGAGAAAAGTGAAAAATGCTTAAAGTACTCAAGTGCGAAGCTTCACCTAAATCGACACACAAATGCAGATACAGATACAGATACATGCAGATACAGCTGTAGATACAGATAAGAAGGAAACTGAAACTTGAAGAATTTTCTATGCTCTTCACTTTAAATATTAAATAATTTCCACCTTTAAACGGGATGCCACTTCCTGCACTAGTCATTCTGCTCCTTAAAACTCTGCTGAAAATGGGAAAAGTGAAAACTAAACTCATCCAGCGGAAAATGCAGGCTTTTATTTTATTTTTGTTTTGTTTTGTTTTGGAGAAAGTAGCTGGGAAGAGAACTTATTCAATTCAAATGTGGATCAAGCAGCTCTTGGCTTAAGCAGCATACCCTATTGTTACCCTATATCTTTTCGCTATATAGGATACGCATTGTACTCAGGCACACACACACACACACACACACACACACACAAAACAAACACACATAGCACACAGAGTGAGAGAGAGAGCGAGAGAGGGGGAGACACACAGACGGACACAGTTTATTGTCTTTTTAGCAAAAGGCATGAAAAAACATTTGGCGGCACAGCCTCGTTGCCCCACAAAGCCAAAGAAAACAACAAATGCGGAAATGTAGCATGCCTCATTCTCATTCTCTGGCTCTGCCTCTGCCTCAGTGTGTGCGTGTGCCCAGGCAATTGTATTTTCCAACACTTGAGCCAAGAGCCCAAGAGCGAGCGTAGTGGAACATAAAATCCTGTGAAGTGGAAAACATGCAGCATACTCGTAAAAGCTACAAAACTGAAATTATTTTTGGTGCCAGTTGTTGCTGCTGCTGCTGCTGCTGCATACAGTTGCATCTGTGTATGAATGCATCTGCATCTGTATTATTTGGGTGGAGGATAAAGCCAGCGCCCAGACATGTTAATTCGCATCCGACAAAATGGCTGCTGGCTTTCTGCTGCCTGCTGGCGCAGGATTTTCACAGTACTCCCATTGTCGTAAAGTCCGACTGACTGGATTTATACCCGGCGTATCCCCACGTACTCGACTTCACGGCAGCCCGCAGTCCGCGCTTGCAACGCGCTTTGGCTTCGGCCTCGGCCTCTCCTTCCTCCTCGCATAAATCTTTTCTGTTGGCTCAAGTCATCGTCACTGGGCGTGTTTGTCATGGAATTAAGCAATTCCCTTTGCGCCGATTCCCGCTGTACGTCTCTCTCTCTCTCTCTCTCTTTATAGGGACGCATATTAAAGAAATCTGTGAGCCGTATCCGGACGATATCTTTATTCTTTTGTTGCATCTTATCGAGCTGCCGGAAATCTGTTAATGGCAAGAGTAATGGCAAGAGTAATCCAACACTGGGAAAACCAATGATGGCCCAAATGATACGTATCAGGAAAAAGTACAGTGAAAGAACTCGTATATTTGAGATACATCGGATCCAAGGGAACAAAAAAACGATCTCCTATTTGTTTTATTCCTTGGCAACTTTGTAAAATGAAATTTAATTTATTTCCCCTTAACTCTAGCCCACTGAAAATATTCCCAAGAAATACGGAAAAGTGCTCTCAAAAGTTGCCGGCTAAAACTTTTGGGCGCCTGGTCACGTACGTATACGTACTGTATAAACTGTACGTAGGCAGGCGGGCGTTCCATCATACGGTCCAAGTGGCTTTAGTCTAACTAATCGCAAACTAAACGACCTCTAATAGCAGTCGCAACTTTCGTCAACAATGCAGACTCTCAGCCCGAGCTCGAGCAGGAAGATGCACATGCGGAAAAGCAAAGTGAACTACGGCTAAACTTTTGCACTGCACGGCCAGGCATCGCTCATCTCCATAGAAAGAGACAAGAGACACGAGAAGGAGAAGGAGAAAGAGATACGTGATGGAGAAAGAGATAGAGAAAGAGAACGGAATGCCAATGCTGGGAGCAGAACAGAAAGCTTTTTGGGGGATAAGATTAAAAACTTTTTAATAAGAAGACACTAAAAGCATCAAAGAAAATTTTGTTTTTCTGCATATGTGTAGACAAAGTAGCCAACAAAAATGATAGAGACAGCTATAGGGAGAGAGAGAGAGGGAGAGCGAAAAAGATGGATGAATGATAAAGTTTTGGGCCCTCATTCTCAGCGGCCCTTAGCCACGCTAAAGTTGAAGCCAGGCTTTGGGGTTTGAAGGGAAAATGCAATAAAAGTTGCCTCTGGCTGACACCAGCAACGCAGAAGGAGCAGAAGGAGGAAGAGGCGGAGGAGGAGCAATAGGAGGACGAGGACATGCAACAATGTTCAATAAAGTATTAGGGGCGATGCGGGTGCTGGTGCTGATGCTGGTGCTGGTGGAGGGGCGTGGTTGCAACAATGCAAATGCAACCCTGACCCTTACATGCCCCGTGCCTCGTCTGGCATATGTAAAACCCTCTTTGAAGCGGCTTATCAGAACGATGTTCGACTTTTGCTGGCGGGGCGAAAAAGCGGCGGGACTTCACTCAGGCCGCAGTCAACCATAAGCCAAAGCCCTGGAATGCAACGGCAGTTGGAGCTGGAGCTGCTGCAGCTTTTGCAATATGTGACACATGCTAGAGGACACCCAGCAGCCGTCGAGCAGCAGCACCAGCAGCACCAGCAGCAGCAGCAGCACCAGCAGCAGGAGTAGCAGGAGCCACCAGACCATAATGCGTGGCCTGGCAAAAGCCAAACAAAAACCGATGAAAAAAAAGGAACGAATGTGGTGTGGCACGTTGTGCACGTTGCAGGAAGGACATGTGGCAAAGCCAAAGCCATAGACCTAAGCCACGCCCAGAAGAGCAAACCAAACCAAACGAAACCCTCTGCTTGTGGCGCCACCGCTGGGGCTCCAACTGAGGATTTCAATAATGCAGGTTTGAAGACTTCCCCTCCAGCCGCAGCCCACCCCACAGCCCACAGCCCAGCACACCGTCGCGCGTATTGTATTGCATTTTGTTTATGCATGCGCCCATCAAAGATGCTGCAAAGATCCCAGAAAATGGGTCGACTCGAGTGGAGCATGGGGTTGCAACCCACCACCGCCCCCGCCCCAACCCCTCATGGGTGTGGCACAGGTTTCGCTTAGAACTTTTGACAAATCGATGAGGTGGTTGGGGGGGGGCCACCATTTTTTTTTATGTGTGTTCTTTTATGGTCGACGCTGTCGGTGTCGATGTCGGCAACGCTGCCATTTGTGACGGAGAATATGCCACATAAAGTTTATTCTATGGATTTTATGGGCATAGATGCCAGGGCATAGATAACGAGATGCCGTCAAAGGATGAAGGGGGCACCCGCTGCCGCCTCCCGCCTCCTTGACAATACAGATTACCGTATTCATTGGTTTCATATTCCGAAAAGAATGCAGTCTACACACGTGGAATTTATTTCGAGTTCCTGGATACCAAACTGATTTGTTACACTAAAAAAAAAAAAGAGAAAGAAGTGCCTGAAGAAGAAGTTTTCGCTCAGAAGTCGCCATCGGGAGAGTCGGTGCTGGGCACACCAGAGCTGAGCAGGCTGTACAGCAGATCCGGGAAGCATTTGATGTCGTTCTTCGTCAGATGTCCCTGCTGATACATCTTCGAGAAGATCTGCATGGTGGGTGGTGAGGTACAATTAAGGTATTACAGTCGAAATGCCAGAATGTGTCTAAAGATTCGCACCATTTCCCGGAGATTGGAGCCATTCAGTTGCGTGGTGCGTTCCATCAGCCAGGTGCTGTGCTCCTTCTGCTCGTCAGCACTGATGGCGACCGGTGCCCAATTGGCCATCGACCGAGGGTCCAGGGATTGGACTTCAGTGAGCGTGTGGCTGCTCTTTCGGGACTTTGGCTTTTTTTTCTGGGACCACCGCTTGGACGTGCCGCCTTGGAGGCGCGGCGGCGTCTGCTTGATGGCATGCTGCTCCACGAACCGCGTATCCGACAGTGCCTCGCGCTCGAGCATCCGCTGATGGCGCACCCGATGGCAGACGTGCCGCTGTTGCTTGCGGCGATGGGGCCTGGTGACGCCACTGGTGCACCGGGCGACCCGAACCCTGGGCCCCTCCTCCACTTTGGGGCTCTTCTGGAGCGACTGCCAGATGCCCAGGTGCTCCTTGGCACAGGTGGGGGCCAGCAGCAGCTCCCTTTGGCGGTAGATCTCCCGCGCGATGATGGCACGATGCTTGCGCCGCTGTGCCTCGGCCTCTTCCTTGCGGCGCTTCGACTGCAGCACAACGGGGCTGACGGACTGCAAAGGATCCTGCTGCTCGCCGGGCCACCGCTGGCGGTTCTGTGTGCGCTGCTGCTTGAGCACCTCCTGCTGCTGCTGCTCCCTGTAGTGCTTCTCCATGGCCGTGTGGGCGAGCTGCTCCCGCCGCCGGCTCGACTCCGTGTTGGCGAACAGTGTCTGGTGCTTGGTCTGGTCGTAGAACTTGCAGTAGTAGTTGACCTTCTCCGAGTCCGTCGGCGGCATGATGCGCCGATAGTTGCCCAGGTGGCTCTCCTCCCAGGCGATCTGCTGGGCCAGGGCACCGATGGAGCAGGCCTGTCCCATTCGCATCTCGCTGCCGCCCTGCTCCCGGCCGGGGCTAGGGAACGGACTACTCTGGGGCGTCTGGGGCGAGCCCCTCTTCTTGCTGTACACCTTGCGCAGCAGCCGGGTCCGGTGCTCGATGCGATCGTCGCGTATGATCTGCTCCTTGTCCACCAGCGCCGTGGTGAGCAGATTGAGTGTGTCCCGAATGAGCGCTCGCTTCACGTCCTTGTCCACCACCTCGTCCGCACTCAGACTGGGCGTGTGGTTCACCTCCAGTATGAAGGGCTTCAGCTTCCAGTCGACCAGAATGTCGAAGCCGAGCAGCTGGAAGCAGCCCTGGATCTTGTCGTGCCGCGGAAAGCACACGTGATAGTTGTGCTTCAGCACTGGCCACGCACTGATGATCGTCTTGATGATGGCATCGTCCACGGAGGCCCAGAACTCGGGCACATCGTAGTTGTGCTCCACCAGCCACTTGTTGTACGCGCTCAGCTTCCGCTTGGAGCCCCCCTCCGCGCCCGCGCCCACATCGTAGTTCGAGTTGCGCCGATTGAGGCTGTAGTTGGTCAGGTGCATGTACACGTTGTGGCTGTTGCCCAGCGTGGGCGCCACGTACTTGTGGGTGGCGAAACGGGCCAGGCCCTCGTTGTACACGAAAATGCGCAGCGGATCGACGGAGGTGATCAGCGTATAAACGCGCAGATCAAACTTGAAGCCATCGATGAGCAGCGGCTGCAACGAGGGGCCACGCTCAACGAAGTTCCACTGTATATTGGTGAATGGGTGCCACTTACCCGCTCGATGTACGTCTGGCAGATGAGCTTCTCCCGCTTGCTGACGGTCCGCAGATCGGGTGTTATCCAAATGCCGCGTCCCCGTCCGGAGGAGTACGGCTTGAGGATGAAGGTGCGCTTGTGCTTGCTGGCATAGGTGGCCACATCGTAGGCACTGGCAGCACCATGGCGGAAGAGAGGGAGGCATGAGAATCAGGGTGGGGAGCTGCGGAATGCGGGGCAACCTACTCTGTGGGCATCAGCCAGGTCTTGGGAAAGATGCGATAGTCGCCAGGGTATATCTTCAGCATGCGATTGAGATTCCTGGAGAGCAGATCCTTGCGACAGATCTCCATCATGCCGGGGAAGTGATTGATCTGCTGGAAGCGTTTCATGCTCCGCAGCAGATCATGATGGGGCGTGCAGTCTGTCCACTGAACGTTCCACAGACGATGCTCGGGCACCTGCTGGAAGCCCATGCTCTTCGCGATTCGCGACACCAGTGGGAAGTGCGTGTGCTCCGCACAAATGCTGAGCCGTGTGCCCCGAATGGTGGGCACTATGTCGGTGCCCTCCATGTGGATGGGGGGCAGCGGCTCCTGCATCACATCGTAGCAGATGGCGTCCAGCTGGGGGAGGCCAACGCTCAGCTGCTGCTGTTGGTCGCCCTGTGTATGGTCCTCGGTGACGACCATGAAGTGATCCACATCGTTGCGTGGACGCCAGGCGGGTCTGCCCTTCGCCTGCGGTCTGCAGTCGGGCACGAGCTTGATCTGCCTAAAGTGCTTTTGCTGGGGCTGCTGCTCCTGCTGCTGCTGCTGCTGCTGCAGGTGCAGGTGCCGTCGCTCATTAGACAGGACGTAGACGCTCTCGCGAGGGTAGACGAGCGGCCGCGATCGACTGCGGTCCACGGGGAGGCTCTTCTGGGCATCGAAGTAGCGCGTGTATGGATTCGAGAGTTTACGACGCGTCTTTCCATTCTTCTTTGACGGCATCTGTGATTCCTAATTGTATTTTTTTTGTTCGATTGTGTGCGCTTTAGTTTTGCCAAAGAAAAAACCTGAGGATGGGGAAACACTTGGAAAATTTAATTTTGATTGTTGAATTTTCACATGAAATCAGGGCAGAATACTTACAGGCAATTTCTATTGAGGCACAGCCTCCCCCGTGCCCCTCAGAACGACCTCATCGATGGTGGCAATGTCAAGTGCAATTTTCTGTGCTTCGTTTGACATTTGATATGCCACCGAATCGATTTCCAAAGTTGTTTGCCGCGCCACCGCCGTCACCGCCACCGCGAGGGGAACTTATGCAACATTATGGTTACGAAAAACACCTTGCCACAACATGCGATACAAATTCGCGCAACAAAAACAACGCATAGATACATTTCCCTACAAGATGCATACGTAATGTAATACACTGAGAGCCAATGGTGTCCATACTACGCGTATTTGAAAAGTAAAGCCAAGCAGAGGGCAGTGGTTTGCTTTTCTGTCAGTGTACGGAGGGAACTGCTGGATAGATGGCTGTGCCTCTCGAGGTGTGGCTGGCTCATTAACCGCAGTTTAATCAGGCTCTTGGTCCATGCGGTTATTAGTTCAGGCAGTCAATGTCAAAAGACAGCAACAGACACTACTACATGTAGTCATTATAGTGACGGCAATAAGTACATACAAATACAAATATGGCATGTAAATGTTAGCCAGTCACACGCTTGGTTAACCCCGTGAATGGAGGTGGAGCTGGAGTTGTTGGTGGAGTTGGAGCAGATCCAAGTGAGTGATTCATGCGGTGCAGGCGGTACCAAAGAATCACTCTCTCCATCAATGCAATGCAATTCCAATTATTTCCATTGTTTTTTTTTTTTGTGGCTGAAATTGTATCTCGCTAAGCTTGTGCCATACATTCTGGCAGGCAGCAAACCATGAAAATTGTCAAGTTTATTTGGTTGAGTAACGCGCTTTTGGTTTCATTTATCTCTAGCTACCATTCCCACTCCCTTTCCCCTAGTTGTCTGTACGTGCGGGGAGGGGGAGGCGGAGGAAGGTTCGCTCATTATTTTGCTCCTGTTTCTGTACAGCTAATTATGCAGACGCCATATCGTATAAAGAGTTGCAGATAAACAAGTAAACAGACACGGAACAACAGCAACAAAACTAATGAAAAATAGGTCCAAAGTGTTGGCAACATTTCTCCATTTGAAATATTAATGTTAGTGCACGAACTGCCAACAAAAGGTGTGATGGGTGGGGGCTTGAGAAAAGCTGCCTGTTGACAGGAGCAGGCAGCAGCAGGCAGCCATAAGGCGATAAGCGGAAAATTCCAATGAATAATGCTGGGAATTCCGAATAAATGTAGCGAAACAATTCCAGAAACATCCTTAATAAAAATACCCATTACTTATTTATTTAATTCTCGCTCATATGCAAATTATTTCATATCGATAAATGCACATACCTACAGACATATTTATTTATTCGTTTTGTTGTTGAATAAACCAAATTATTTATTAAAATAATAATTGATGGCATCTGATTGAATATTTCACACTTGTGTGACGGCTGGAGATTTATCTGTAAATATTTGCCTGCTCTTGTTTAAATTTCAATTGACATCGCCCAACCCCCCGCCATCCGCTTTTACCCATAAGGTCAGCGAAAAGGAAATGAGTGGAAAATCGGGGGCCGTACAACAAACTGTATTAATAATTTAAAGGTGTGCCAAACACATTTCATTTGCAGCTGCAGCAAAAGTAAAAAAAAAAAAAAAAAAAAGGGGAAACCATGAGAGTGTAATAATAAAAAATTAAACAAAAGGAAAATAAGGAAATAAGAAAAACCAACAAGAGCAGGAGCAGGAACAGGCGTAGCGGCATCGGCATCGGCAGGAGTAACAAAAGTAAATGGGGGAATGGGTGGGAATGGAAGTAGCAGCAGTGAAAATGGCTCATAAAACTGACTGCTGCCGGCTGCTGATGATGATGGAAAGCCCGGAAAAACCCCGAGCCCCCAGCATATAAATTACAATGTGTGTGTGTGTGGTGTGGAGAGTGGAGCAATTTTTAAGGATACCACACACATACACACACATATGGTTACAGTCGCATTTTGACTAAGCGCACATTAAAAATTAATCTTTTAATTACTGGCAGGAAGGGTAGGCAGGCAGGCAGGCTGGGGAACTACAACCACATTGTGTGTGTTGCATGCGTCAGGAGGCACTGTAACTATTATTGGCCATAAGAGGATAAACGGGGGCACAACGGCTGGCAGCCATTTTGTATTTGCATTGGCAGCCATTTTGCGGATGACTTTAAGTTTACGCAAGAGCAATGCTCAATGCTCAAGCATCAAGTCTCAACGCTCGGGGTGTTGCAGCACAAGGCAGGACTGTGGCGTGGTGCCCTGTTGCGCATTGCTGAAGCCTCATAAATCCATAAGAAGATTCACAGGATTCACTGGAACACGACGGTGCGCGTAATAACATTATCGTCATCTTGTGGTGTACCTCTCGCCGCTGTCTCTGCCCGTAATCCCCCATTCAGGCCTTAATTCCACTTTATGCCTCATTGTTGAACTCACCCCACCAGCTTTTGGAAATCTTCCCTGCCCTTCTCCTCACCCCGCTTGAACATATTTTGCAGCTTTGAAAATTTTGCTTGGTGCCAGAAACTCCAAATTTTAATTGCTTTCAATTGACCAAAAGCTGAAATGCGACAACTTGCCACATAAACTGAATGGGGGGCGCTACCAAGTGAAAATCTTGCGCCCACATTTGAATTCAATTTACATTTTATCGCATTAACATTTTTAGGCACTTTTAATGCGCAAAGTTTCCATTCTACAGTGAGCATGGGAGCAAGGAGCAGAGCAGGCGACCCACCACCCCCCAATGTCGTGTTAAAAGCTTTTAAAATGCGTGTGGACTGTACGTGCAACTGAGTGAGGCACAAAAGAAAGCCCCTGCACATGCTCTCAGTGAAAGACAGCAAGCGTGTGGCATAAGTTTTTGGCTTGGGCAAGGGGCTGATAAAGTGGTTTCAATTTGAATATCTATAGCTCCTAATTCCCGGTCACCTAAGCCCGACTTACCATATATTTACCCCAGAGAAGTTTGATGATATTTATAATTCTCTTGACTATCCATTTCATCCCCAATTTATATTTACATTCCTTGAAGCCTTCAATCCCTCCAAAAAAAAAAAAAGCTTTTAATGCCTCCAATGCCTATCAATTCCGGTTATACGAGTACTCGGCTGAAACGTGATTAACATCTCACGCCAAAGCATGTCGATGTCATTTCGAATTCTATTTTTGATTTATCTAGCAGTGTTGCTTGCTGGTCATGGAAATCTGTTTTCTGTTTTCTGATTCCTGTTCTGTGTTGTGCCACTCACGTAGCCTCCCGTCCCATAATTATGCATGAATCCCAAGCAACGCTTGAATGGATGCGCTTCCAAAAAAAAATAAATATATATGCACATAAATTTGAGCACTCTTTTCCCCCCGTTCCTGCAGCCCACCCTGCACCCTGCCAGAAACGCAATGAAAATGTTAAAATGCTCGCACGTAGCACGGAAGCACAGCACAGGAAAAGTTATTTGTAATGCAAAAAAAAAGCAACAAAACAATGCGGAAAATAGTGATGGGACTTTTGTTTTCCTTCTGTTTGTGTGTGTGTGTGTGTGTGTGTGTGGTGTATATTTGGGATGTATAAACAAGAAAACGCATTCGTAATGGAAATAAAATTTAACGGCAAGGACGAGAGCAAGTAGAAGACGCTGCAAAGTATGCAGCACTTTGTTGGCTGCGAACTACATATAAGGAAAGCCAGACCCCAAGATACAATTGTTTCCATTACAGATATATGAATAGATGTACGAGTGATTCGATCGTAGAATATAGAAGGGTATATGAACAAAAGAAGAGTGTTCTTTGACACTCTGAGTATTTGCCCAGAAGTTTTATGGTAGGAAAGGTGGAAGATATCCTCCCATAGTTCGTGTGTGACAGGCCGGCAACAAATTGCTGGCAGGCAGACAAGGCGACAGGGAAATGTGACACCTCCTGGCCAGGCTCCTGCCCGCATGTCAATGTCATAATTTGCCATAATGGGCGTGGGCATGGGCACAGGGAACAAGCAAAAAGGTAGAGGAATGGATGCAGATGGAGAAGGAGATGGCGATGAACTAGTGCAGGCATCAAAAGATGTCGATGTTGATGTTGATGCTGTTTTTGCCCGGGAGGCGTGGTCGAAAGGGTCCTTGTGCTGGTCTCGGTCACTAGTCCGGGGCCATGACAACACTTGATATCAGTAGTAGGGGCCGGTAGTGGGAGTGGAGAGTGCGGGTTGGCGGGATCTGTGGGGTCTGTGGGGCCAGCTCATGTCATGTCCTTGGCTATGTCGAGCATTGTCAACATTAACACAGCCCAGAGGCATAAAAGGCATATCCAATTGCAAAAAGACGCATGCCGATAACAAAGGCTCAGCAAACATTCAACTAACATTAGTGCCACGCCAGCCCTTGCACACACACACATACACACACACACACATACACTCACAGACAGGAGGCCAGGGTGTCCTGTGGCCCTGTTATAGGGTCCTGGTCGGAGTTTCTCGTTTGCTGTCTATTTTCCTTGGTCATTAAATTTGGATTTTGCGCTGTGCATATCACAAGCGCTTGACTCTGCTCTTAAATATACATTCACACAAAAACACACACAGGACACACACACACACACACACATGCATGGTTACATCTCTTTAGTGGCCCTTTGTGCGACTCCATGCTCCTCAGACTTGGTCCCCAACCCCGCCCCACCGATGTGGCTTAAACCGGCCACCATTGTTGGCGAGGCATTTTGCATGCATACACTCTTACACACATACATATATCCAAGAGCGGATCAAGAGGAAAGGAAGGCAGGTGGAAAATTCCGTCCCCCCCCTTCCCTCATCTTTCAACATCAGTTTGGCTTTACCCACTCCCCGCCCCCAGCCCACCCACAATGCTTTTAGTGCCCCGTTCTAATGTTTTGTTTTGCGTTCGGTTTCGAGTCCTTTGTGGTTGTAGATTTTTCTTCTTTTTTTTTCCCAACATTGCAACAGAAGCGGAACAAAAATGGTTTTAGGGCTTAATGCTGTGGATTTGATGGGGTAAACGAGACTAGAAGGCAGCTCGTTTGGGGCAGGCCAGGGCTAAGCTGCGGGGAGAGAAGAGCTAAATCCGTTGATGGGATTTGCGGCAATCGGAGAAATACGCTGGGCAACCAAAGCGAAGCCATTGTAGTGGAACTTTCAAAGCAAAGAAATCGATGTAACGGATGCAAATTTCTAAGCAAAGAATTCTATGTGCGTTGAAAACTTCGAGATTGTTCAATATTGAAGCTGGAACGAAAGCCACTTAAATTGATTAAATTGTTACATTATTATATTCAAATTACACATGTGTTTGCTTTAGCTAATTGCTTTTATTATTCTTTCTCTTTTTAGGTAAGTTCTCGTCAAACATTTAACCGCTCTTGGAGCAAATTTTAGGCGTGAGTGCGTGAGTGCTGAGTCCTGAGTCCTAAAGCCAATCAATTGCTCATTTTCCCCTCAAGGGCTGCACTAAGCCATCAAAGTCACATCAAGACATCAAATACTCATACACATAATCATCCATATCCATCAGCCAACAACAGGGGCGGCAGCAGATCAGCACAGGGCGGGCTAGAAATGCCCAATAAATCAGTAGAAAAATGTCCAGAAAGACATTCCAAGGGCTGCATCTATTGGGCGCACAGCAATCTCAAAAAACTTTCCTTCGAGATGGTAGGATGCTTGTTGATAGTTGCTAGGGGGTAGCGGGTATAGAGGAGGGGGTGAGAAATGAGGCGGGTGTAACCCCAAAAGTTGCATCGTAATTCCCACGATAATAATCATAATAAAAATCAAGCAAGCGATAAAGCATAAAACCAAATTACATACAACTCGGGCCCTTTCAGGACTTCCGAGACGAGCACTTGAGGTCCTGCTGCCTTATGCCACATTGTTGTTGTTGCTGCTGCGGCTGCTGTACCTAGTTAGTGGTATTCTTGTTATTTTTCGTGCTGCCCCTACAACATAAAAATGAAAAAGTTTTTTTTTCCACCAAAAGCAAACTTGTACATTGTCAAAAAAAAAAAAAAATAGAAGAAAAGAAGAGGAAAATTGCGGCCACTAAAATATGTGTACATACATACATATATATATATATGTATATAAATATTTCTTTTGAGGCCTTTGCTCTGGTCAGGACTGTTCGGACATTTTATGGAGCACGTAACGGACATTTTTTTTCGGTTATATTTCACGCTTTTGAAAAACTTTTCCCATAATATGCGACAATGATGGGGCTTATGCAATATGGTCTCTGGGTCTATATGGGTTGTGTAACTATCGGCACGTACATGGGTATTCTGGCCCAAAAGATAATGCCGGGGGTGTTGCCCATAACGATCTGTGGAGTAGAGTAGAGTAGAGTAAAGGGCGCGAGTGGCGTGAATGATTTATGCGCCGAGTGGAAGAGCTAAATTCATTAAGTTGTCAAATGCAAGTCAACACAATACAAGATTCTGACATGGACATGACATTTTCACTGCGTACAAGCCATAGAAAAGAAAATTCGGAAAAGCCAACAGAGAGTGTGAGAGAGAGAGAGAGAGCAAGAGATGGAGGGATGACAGACAATAAGACAAATGCTGAGAGCAATTGGCGCATGAAATGTCATTGAAAACCATATAAAAGCAGGTCTAAAATTGGAATACAGCTAACAGCAGAACAGCGGCCATACCTGCCTCAGACAATTGAAAAAAACAAACCCAACGGATTGGCATGAAAGATTCAAGTTTGAATGCCTTCAGAGTAAGCTATATGGTTTTTATTGAAATCCGATGGTGCGACTAGATGATCCAGCGCTTGCAATCCTCTCGATGTATACAGAATCCTGTGATGTCACGCTTCCGCACCATACCGGGGGCACAGGCACAGCCTCGTTTGCATTTGACGTATCTGCATTTGCGTATAACAAGCTGATCCACGCACAGCTTTTGGCAGGAGCGTACACAGTTGACAATGACGTCATTGCAGGTACACTCTGGCCGGGAATGAAAAAGAACAATTAAAAAGATCTGGCTGCAGGGATCTAACTGAACTTACCAAGTAATTTCTCGGCAATTGCCGATGATACGAGTATTACGAGCACCCAAGTAAATTTCATCTCAAAGTGAACAATATTTTCGTATTTTGAAAACAAAATTGAGTGCTGCAGCAGCTTCCCAAATTGATTCGTCAAGCGGTAAATCGTTTAGTCTCGAAATTCGTGTGCAAAAATCCTATGAAACTCATTTTCTGAACAAAGGGCGTCACCTCTCACCCCAGAAGCCGTGCCCACAACACCACAAAGCCTCTTAGCCCCCAAAAATCCGGCCATATTAACTGGGAAAATGTGCAACTGACAAAATTGCGCACCAAAGGGCGCACCGCACCACCAGGGGCGAATATTATAATTCTGCTAATTGATGGAATGGTTTTGGTGGCCAGCAGCCAGCAGGCAGCAGGCCAGGGATCAGGGCAGGGCTTCGGCCAAAATCAAATGAAAATCCGATACTAATAAACGGGTTAACGGAGCGTATACGCAATGTGCGGTTTGCCATGTTGATTTTACACATTACACATTATATTTTCGTGCAGTGTAATTAACTGGCAGCGCACGCATAATTAAAATTCGTATATGTATGCAGTAAATGTGGCATATGTGGGCGGCATGCAGCAGAAGAAAGGTGCATTGTGTGTCTCCGGCTCATATGTCAGCCGTGGATTCCATGGGCAGTTGCAGTTGCAGTGGCAGTGGCAGGGAAATGGATATGCAGCTTCAGCAGCTAGACAATGGACAATAGACGCCTGACCATCGCTGGCAGCCCCTCTCAGCCCCGCGTATGTGCAGCCCCGTGTCCGGCCATGGCCAACGATCATCATTATGATGATGGGGGCATCACTGGCGCTATTTGCGGTTTTAATTATGTCCAGCCCGCATTTGTAGAACAATGCGAGTGGATTTGCGAATGAAAATGAGCGGTGCCACATGGCAGCTGCGCCAGCAACTGATTGGAATAAATGATGCGAGTGATTTCCCCCCAAAAAAAAAAAAATGAATAAGCAGAAAAACTACTGAACGTATCTGGTAAGCAAGAGAACATTCGGTTCGAATTTTAAACCATAACAAATGAATGCAGAGACGTGAAAGAAATATGGAAAGCGAATGCTTATCAGAGCATGTAAAACGTTCCATGTTGCAGGAGAATTTCTGCTCCTTGAATCCTATCTACCACGACCTCTCACCATTTCCATTGTTCGCCTGGGAATCGTTGCCACAAGGCGCAATAATAAAGCACGGCTAAGGGGTGGGGTGGGAATGGCATACAGTCAATCAACGTGAAGGGCTTAAACTGTCACTCTTAACCAACTAACGAACACCCGGGCCCAGACCCACACCACGCACACGTGGGAGAAATGGGAAAAGTTTATGCTTATGGCTTAGCCAGGCCAGGCGCCTGAAAAATTAATGCCTGCTAATAATTCAAGGGCCCGTAAGAGGCTCGACCTGGAGTGTGTGTTCATGTTAAATAATCTAACGCACAATTAATTGAAGGTGCCATAAATATAGCGCATACGCAACGTAAATCAGCCAAGATGCCAGGCGGATAGGCGGATGGAGCTGGGCCAGCAGACAGTCGGACAGGAGGAAACCCTTCAACACAAAGACTGATTATGCACGCAATTAATTTTGGAAGCCTTTATTGTCCCACGCACAGGACGGGCACAGGATAGCAGGAGCAACATGGGACACGAAAATCTGCTTATGGAGCCGAGTCCTGGCTGCCCCTGGGGCATTGCTCTGATAATTTAAGTTGCTTTGACTCGAATTAACTGAGTTTATCCTCATTACGTGTGATTGTCTAGTCTCTTGTCTCAATTTGTGAGCGAGTTGCAGGCAATGGCAATCCATTCTTGCAGGATCCGCTCCTGCCTATGAGGCGGATGACCGCCATTCTCTAGCAGCCGGATATGAAAAAACCACGGGCGAGGGCGAACGTCCGTTAGCTGACCGCAGCATTAAAGCAACATTTGTTTCGGTTTTTCTCCAGCCACTCAGCCACTAACCCGCCGCAAGGGCAAGGGAAACTCTGCCATCAGCTTCTCGTGAAAATTTCGAACAATGCAACACAAATTGTCGGCAACCGCAGCAGCAAGCGCGGTTTACTCTCTGTGGCATCCACAGACAGAAACAGATGCAGTGGCCGTGCCAGTGCCAGTGCCAGTCTCGGTCTGAGAGATGGAGATGGAGCTGAGCGAGTGGCCCGGACACCGCAACTAACAATAGTTGACCAGTGCTATATTTTGACCTGTTCAGCTTCAAATACAGAAGCCAAGCATCACTTTAAGGCGCAAGTTGAGGCCAATGATGTCATCCGAGTGGGCGATGGCATCCCAAACAGAGCAGCAAAATTATTTAATGAGTTCTAGGAATATTCTATTTTTGCAAAATTCATTGGAATCGAGGTATAGAAATTCTCTGCTGTGCAATTTCTTTCGAATCAAACGTTTTTTTCCCCCATATCTTCAACTCTTGGCCTGCGCTTTTGCCCGTGCCATGTTCGTAATCAGGTTTCGACGTGACTGTATGACCCCCCGTCGGATAGACATGCCCACAACGACAGGCGGGGGTCGGCATCCTCACATCCTCCCATTGGTAGTCATTTTTAAATGCTTCAGCATGGCATAAAATTTGCATGAATTTCTTGCATAGTTTATTTAGCGTTCGCCATTGTTGTTGTCCATTTTGCGTCCGCCCCAGCGACGGCCACGGCCCACGATGTGGCAAGGTTGGAGCGCAATGCACAGGAACCGAAATGTGTGCAGAAAAATCGACGGGGATGACACCAGTCGCAGGAGCAGAACAAGGACCAGGACCAGCCTCCCACGGCTAGCCTTGCCCATATTAAGGCTCAATTTTTGCGTGCGGCTTTTGGCTCCGCCACACAGCGCCACAACGAAAAACAAGCGGCTGCTGGTGAATGGTGAATGCAGCATTTATATTCATATATGCGGTGTGGAAATGAATCGTGGACCTGGCAGCTCTCACCGCAGGATTCAGTTCATTGATGGCACACGGGGGGTGGTGAACAAACAAAAAAAAAAAAAAAAAAAAAAACAGGTGGAAGTGGCGGCAAAAGATGGAGGGGCATCTCCCAGTAGGCGTTGAAAGTCTGTGAGGCATGTGAACCAATTCAATCGCCGCCCTTTAATTTCTTCTGATTTATTCGTATCCAAAGAAAAATTTGCATGCTTTTTACGCACATTAGCATAGGCAAACAGAGGACCACAGCAGCAGCAGCAGCAGCAGGAGCAGGGGCAGGGGCAGGGGCAGGCAAAACACTGACGGGGGCAAGGCAGAGCACTGTGCTGGAACATATAGGGTTGCAGCCTTCATCTGCAGCAATCCAATATGTCAAATTTGAAGCACGCTTCAAAGCTGTCTCTTCGCTCTATTTTCTGTTGGATAATATTTTTTCTATCAAATGTCAAGTGTCAAGGCAATTCCAATGCCAACTACTCAGTGCAGTGCTTGCGCTCCTTCTCTTCTAAACCATCTTCAACACCCCCCCCCATCGTGACAAGAGTTGTGCCATTTTGACATGCACATTCGTCAACAGCGGGTACTCCCAGTGCATTTGTCCCACCCGTTCCGATGGACATGTTTGCTTATCTAACACCCAAGCCACACCCACAACCAAGCCACACCCACACCACCACCCACACCCACTGCCCACTCGACCGTTCGACTTTCTTCCTGTCTAACATGTTTCAATAATGTTTCAATCCATCCAGCCATATTGGCTTATTTAGTTCATGCCAATATAGACTGCCCTTGAGCTGCATTTATTATGCATTATGCACATACCATTGACATGGCAATGGTGCAGAACCCAATTAATACCCAAAGGGTAATGGGACGAGAGTTGTAATTGAAATCTCTGCTTTCCGAATCCAGATTGAGAATTGCCATTGCAGTGGATTTATTTCAAGGGGTTGATGGTGTGGGGGAAATTGCTTATGAAATCGTAAACTGGCCAATATCCTGAGCCAAGGATGAGCTGCCTGTGATTGATTCCCTGATATAGCTGCTGTCTGCTGTAAGCTTTCGCCTAAAGCCTCTTTCTCATTATACCACACTGAATGCAACTCGAATCAGAGCCTTCAGTTTCGCTTAATTCCGTTCACATTATTTGAGTTTTGGGGCTGCCGTTTATGTTTCACCCACATGTTTCATTAGCTGCGCCGTCTTTCACTGTAATTTGTGGCCTTTCAGCAATTAAAGCCGCATTGTAATTCCTTGCCTTCAGATAAATTACATTACACCGTACCCGCCCCCGTCCCGGCCGTTAGTCGTTGCTGCTGGTGCGTGGGTGGGGTGGGTGGGTGTGGCTTGAAAATTGTTGCATACTTTTGTGCGGCGGCTTCAGCGCGAGTCTGCCACTTGACGCGGCGGCGGCGGCGGCGGCGGCTGTGGAAAGCAGAGGCAGCTGCCACTTTAACGCGCTCACTCCGGGCCAAGCCATGCCACGCCTCGTCCATCCATACCGTCTTGTAGAGCAGCCCCAAAAGCCACCGAAGCAGCCACCCCCCGGCCACAGGCACACGGCCCACTCAATTAACGCAAGTCATCAGAGGGTTCTGCGTGGGTGTGTGGGCGGTGTGTGGGCGGTGTGTGTAGGTTTGTGTGCGCACTTATGCTTGTATTTGTCTTAACAACTCTTGCATACAATCTAAATGGCTCTGCCTGGTAGCCTGGTAGCGGGTCCCAAGTCCCGCGTCCCGGATCTTGGCTTCTTTGCTCCTGCTTTTTCCCCCTTTTTTATTTTTGTGTGTGTGTGTATGTGTATTTTTTTTCCTGCGCTGCCTCTCGCATAATTACTTTGACTCGACTTTTACGACCTTTCTATGAATTACTCAAGAAGTGTTGGGAGCACGTCGCCTGTGTGTGGCTGCCCCGGATGCTGCTGTACGTTCGTTTCATTCCTGGCAATCCCATTCCATTCCATCCCATCACATCTCGTATCTCGTATAGGATGGGGATGCCGCCTCGCTCCTCGATCTCCCCACCGCGTGGAGTGGGCGACGCAGTTTATCCCTTTTAACTGCCGGGATTGCCATCCTTTCGTTGCGCCTTCGTGCCTGCCCGTCGTTCGTCTTATTTATTTCTTTTGCTCGTGTTTGCCTGCTAATTTCTTTGCTCTCTTTGTGTAATGGAAGTCGGGAGCGAAGTTACAGTTACTGGCGGAGCTCTACTACCAGGCAGGCAGGCAGCCAGGCAGTAACTCCCATCTCTTGCACGCCCCCACAATTTGCAGAAGGTGCAGCCAGTCAGTCAGTCTTAGACTGGGTTGTCGAGTGTCTGTTGACTTTTCTTCAGCAGTAAAAAACCTAAATATTCCATGGTTTTTTTTCCCTTGAGTTCTGTTCTCCATTCTCTTTCTTATCTTATGATTATTACCGTTACTTTTTAGCGATAATGGCGGAAAACAATTTCGTGTATTTTTCAATTTTTCCCAATGCCATGCCCCCCACTGCCCAAGTTTTTTTTTCCATTTCCTCCACATTACAGCAATGGCATTCTTTTTGTTCCAGCATCATCTTTTCTTATCACTTTTTAATTTCCTCTGCAATCCTTTGCAACCCTGTCATGGATACAACCCCCACCCCCTGCCCTCTACCTTACATCTAATGCAACATTCAGTGGCAAATACACACACAGAGAAAGGAAGAGGGGGTAGGGGAATGGGAATGGCGAATTGGCCAAACATTATCTCCCTTGGCTTTTTAGCCAAACGACCAAGTACGACGCAACACCTACGCGATTGCTAGCTTTTTTTTTTGCCCAGCCCTGGCCAGCCCAGGCCATCCCATCCCATCACCCCCACCCTCACCCTATGGCTTATTCCGCCCTCTTGTCCGTCGCATTGTTAACCAGAATTTATGCGTTCAGCTGCTGCTCCTTCTCGCTAACGATACTTTTTTCTTCCCTTTTCCCTTGTTCACTTCCTGTCCTGGCCTGTCCTCTTGTCTTGCCCCCTCGTCCTCCTCCCCCGTAATTTTCCTTCTTTTCCTTGGGCTAACTGTTGTTGCCATTACGTTTATAATTGTCTTGTGCAACTTCTGGCCGCCCCCACGTGTACCCACCCACCGACACACCGACACACTGGCAGACGCACCCACGCACCAGCAGGACGCACCACCACCTGCCAGCAGGAGCAGGAACAACAGCAGAAACAGCCACCTGGCGCCACCCAAGTCGTTAGGTGGCCAAAGACTTGGACGTCTCTCTCTCCCTCTCTTTTTCTCTCTCTCTCTCTCTCTCTCTCTCTTTCTATCTCTCTCTCTCTCTCTTCTGAGTGGTATATCTGCCTCTCTTTGTTTTTTCTCTTTCGGCCCGTTTTCTGCTTACCTTTCGCTCTGTCACGTTAACGGGTTTGCTCGATGCCTTGTGCCTCCCATTCGACCCTTTCAGGCTCATTGGCTAACTGTTGATTTCGTTGTCATGTTGAGTGCAGCACTCGCCGCACTTCCCTTCTCCGTAGCTTCCTCCGCCACTCCCTCCAATTGCGACACACATTTGATCCCCTCTCCTCTACTATGAGGGTATTTTCATTCTCTTGGATTTCATTCTCTCTGTCTCTGTTTTCCCCGAGCTCTGCTTGTTTACATTTTCATGCTCGAATTGGCTCTTGTGCTTTGGTAATTTCCATTGTCTCCCGTCTTGGCATTCGCCTCCTGCTGCTGCTGCTGCTGCTGCTGCTCTTGCTGCTCTTGCTGCTCTCCTTTTGGCCAACTTCAAACAAACACATTAAGCGGGCTCCGGACTCTGGACTTTTGTGTGCCACTGACAGGGGCTGGCCCCTGGTAACCTCTCCGGCTCTCGCCCAGCTCTCTTTCCTTTCTCCAACTTCCGTTTCCCCTTCCTGCTTTCATCGCTACCTTTGTGTGAGACATAAATTTTACTTTAAAATGTATCTCACTCTCTCTCTCTTTTGGCTGCCCTGGAGCAGCAGCACTCTCCCCCCCACCCCATTCTCCCAGTCTCTATTGCTCCTTTCATGTCGCTTTTTGTTTTGCGCTTATTTTCAATTTGAACATTTTAATGTTTGTGGTCATAAAATTCGTTTTATTGGTTGTAAAACTGAAACTGAAGCGCTGCAGCAGCAGCAGCAGCGGCACCGGCAACATGACAAGTTGGTCGAAGAGGTGTGGGGTGGGACTGATGGGTGGTGGGAGCACAGTGGATGCTTGGAAAAAATTAGCAGCCTCTTGCTGGCCCTGGAAATAGCCACTTAAGAGCCGCGTTAAGGCGCGATAAGAGGTGCTGCCGCAGCAGAATATTTGTCAAATGAAACGAGCTCCAAATTGCTTACCAGAATCGATATATCAATGTCTGGCGGAGTTTACCAAGCTTTTGTAATTGAATCGGAAAAGTGGACATACCCCTACAAATCATTGAAGCTAAGTTTTGAACAGTTCTCGGTTCAAATTCGCACATTTTCCTGCCATTAGCATGCCATTTAATTGAGGCATCCATGGGCTTCTCAATGACTCTATGGCATTGCCAATTTAACAGTTTGACGCCCTTACACGCCCACAAAACAAACCACTTGGCAACCACTTGCCGGCAACCCGAGAGTTTCCGTCGAGTTTCCCTAGCCTGATGCGCCTCAATTAAATGTTAATGGCAAAATTTTATTGCCGACACTCCGTTTTTATCTTCATCTCCATCTCCATCTACGTCTTCGTTTTCATCTCTGTATTTGCATCTTCGAGCGACTCATTTAAATTTTGCTCATCGCTAAAGCAGCAGCAGCAGCAGCGGTACAGCCAGCACCACAGCGACTACGACTGCCAGTTCCACCGGAAGTGTCTCAACAGCTCGTCTCTGTCTTGACTATTTTCCCTTTTTGTCTTCAAACAACAACAACAGCAGCACCAGCAGCATCTACAATGTAGTGCCATGCATCGCACGGTCACTTTCACAGACAAATTTTCCAGACTTATAGCTCAAAATGAAACCGTATCTAAGGCTTCGGCTTCAGCTTCGGCCTCCTTGATTTCTATTAACATTTTTCTGGCAACTGCCGCTCCCTTCGAGTGTTTGCATATTTTATGACTATGTGATTTTTCAATTTTGATAATTTGTATTATGCTAATTTTCTCATTCCGTTAGAGATCGTTGCGATAGGGAAGCTGTGGAGAGTCGTCCCACCCTTTGCACACGTCAGGGAAAAATGAGAATGAAAATCGAAATGATAGGAAAATATTTGTGCACATTTTTTCTTTTGCATTATGATTTGTTTGCTGTGGCACGCGGAGGTGGCATGCCCAGCTCTGGGCGATCGCTTACAGCATGAAATTTAATGTATTTATGTTATATTTACGGACCTATTAAAATTATAGCACTTGTGTTGATTTATGGCGACTGCGAATGTGTTAATTTCGTTTGCGCTTGCACAGTGATCGCCCAATCAATGGCAACAAATATTTGCCAACGAATAAATTAAATCAATGCCAGCCAGAATAAAAGCCAGCAAACTGCTGATTTAAGTTGGAACTTTTTTGTTTTTGTTTTTGCTTTCGCGAGGATTAAAATCTCTTTAGCTGGGCTTCACTTTCGGCTCTAACAAATCCACAAAGTCGTGTGCCTTCCAAAGGGGGAAAATAAACGAGGATAAAAACCCGTCTTTCCAGTTGTTGAAATTTACTTTTGCACTCAAGGGCCGCGATGCTTATTCTGCTGCTGCCCCTCCCTCTATGTCTTGCTTTTGGCCAACAACTAACGGCACATGGTGAGAGCCATGCCAAAATGCAGTTACTCACTGGGTTCTCTCTCTCTCTCTCTCTCTTATAACCCTGCTCTTTCTCTCTGGCCTGAGCGACCTTCCCCTGGCAGCTGCAGCCCCCGAAAGTGTTGAAAATGACTTGAAACGGGTTTGAATGGGCTTTGCTCGGATTGGGGCTCCAACTTGTGTTCGGTTTCGGGTTCGGGGCTGTGTTTGGGCTTGTGCTTTTGGTGTTGCCCCGAAGAAATGGGTCAATAAGAAATTCAAATGCTAAAAAACTTGTTGAGTATTTTTTTCTTTTTTATGCGAAGAACGAGACCAAAACAGGGAACTGCTGCTGCTGCTGGCGGGGGAATGAACTCCTCTCTCGGTTTGTTTCCTTCTCGATTTGCGGTCGGTTCAATGACTTCTCCTCACTTCGACCAAAAACCATGACAATCAATCGAACTTCTGGGCACAATGGAAATTGCAGCTGCTGAAAAAGGCCAAGAGTATCCATGAGGAATTGTGGCTGTGCAGCCACAAACATGAATTTGATTTGATTGCATGCACTTGGCTCTGCCTGATATAAGCGTTTCAGCGGTAAGCTTTTGCCTTCTGTCTAATGCTTTCATTGTGTCAATATATAGTTTTTGCACAGGGATTCGATTCCCGTGCTCTGTAGCAGACTTTGTAAGCCTCGGATGTAGTTTCTGACAAAAACCACGAGACCAATCAACCTTTTGGGTATTCTAATAATTTATTTGCGGTAATACCGCCACACACTAGCTGCTGTCGCTCAAAGCTATCTACTTAATTCACTTACATTTGAGAATATTTCTACAGCTTCGAAAGGTTCAGCAGCTTAAAGCCATGGCTTTGCCATTCCAGTTCACTGGAGAGCTTGTCAGCCCCATAAATGTGTGTGTAGAAACTGAAATCACAAAACAATGCTTGACCACAAAATTGTTGATAACGCCACCGAGTACACAATATTATTAATATTTAATGCGCTTTGCGGGACTCTTGCCATGCCCCATTGTTCCCTTTATGCGGACGAATGATGTGGGAGCTGGTCCGTTGATGGACCTGGGGAAAGCCGCTTAAAATATTTTCCTGCCACACGGAGATGCAGTGGAGATGTTTGCCTTTGCTTTCATTCCAGCCTCGGCAGCTGCTGTTGTTGTTGTTGTTGTTGCTGCTGCTGCTGCTGCTGATGGCATTTCGCTGATTTAATATTTAGCACGCCTGGACACTCCCCACCCTCTGGGCAACAGCCAGAGCCAGTATCCCCTCTGGCATGACGCCTTAGTAAAATTTTAATGCGCTTTTGATGATGGCCATAAAATGGCAAAACAAAATGCATGGCGGGCGGTTGTGCGGCACATAGTGGGATGGGCGACTGCGGGGCGGGGTCGCATGCATGCGAATCTCTGCTCTAGATAAAATATTAATTTATTTTTTTACCCCCCCAACCCGCTTGTCCTTTTTCGCAGCATTCTTTGGGGGTGGAGTGTGGTGTGTCCCGCGGCCAGTCCGAGCAAGTTATAGTGCCTCATAAAATGCCACGTAGCTCGTACGATATGTATCACTTGGAAAGCACGGCTCTTATATTTTAAATAACTGTTTCATGCCACAAAAAGTGCAGCACCCAATAGTACCCGCCACCGCACCACCCACAGCCCGTGAAAACCACCCACTCTGCTGTTTTATTAATACTTTCATTTTGGATGCGGTTTATTTGTTTCTCCTCTTACTCTCTCTCTCTCTCTCTCTGGCAGCCTTTTATTTCTCGCCTTCTTGTGGATTAGTTTTTTAATTTCCACAGCTCGTGAAATGCTGAACTTTTTGATATGCAGCCCGGCCAGCCCCTGCGCTCCCTCGTGTGAAGGATTTAAGCGCTTCTCTCAAACTTATTTGGGATTTTAAAAATTTTATGGCGCAATTCTGTCGGGTAAAGCATCAAAGCAAAGTCCTCAATCAGTTCAAGGAATGTGGAGTGACTCGAACGCAACTGTACTTTATTATGGAATACTCTGGAGAGCCTCTTGGCACTTCCGTTTCCCCCTAGAGTTTGTCTAATCAGCTCCATTTCGCACATAATCATTCAGGGATCCCTCCAAACTCACCCTCACCCTTGAGCTCGCGCTCTCTCTATTTCTGTTTCTCTGTCTTGACTGCCAATCCCAATACCATTCGCCTAATGGGCTCGAATTACCAGCCAACAATGACTGAACAGAGTCGACTATCCGTATCCCTTGCCTTTCGTTGGGTTCGAGGAGAGGGCCAAGGCAAAGTCCTGGTGTCTCTCTGTGCTGCCATCAGAGGGCACGCGCCTCATTTATTCAATAAGCTGCCCTCATAAACAAGAGTAATTTTTCCAGGTCCCCACCCACCCTTTTTTGTGCACTCTGGCTGGCTGGCTGGCGACGCTTTTGACTTGCTCGATGATTACGCTATTTACAATAATTGCAGACATTTTGTGCTCCTTCTTTCTCTAACTTTGCTTCTCTCTCTCTCTCTCTCTCTCTCTCTCTATTTCACTCTGCCTCTATGTTCAACTATGCCTGTCCTTTCCTGTCCTGTCCTTGTCCTGCTTTAGGACCCTGTGCAAATCGCATTAAATGCAGCTTCAAAAACGAATTGTAAAATGTCGTTGCAGATGAAAATGAGCGAGAAAACGTATTTTTTTCTGACCCCCCCTTGTCTCACTGTCTCACTGCCTTCACTATCATTCTCTTTCGCACACTTCCACTTCCTTCTGCAACTTGCACTCCACTTTCCGCTCTCTGGCCAGCATTTCTATGCAGTAGAATGGCGCACTATCCCCACTATAAAGCGCAGTGTGCACACAAAAACTAATTAGAAAACTTTTGCGGTTGATAGAGGCAGTGGCAGAATCGTCGAGCGGGTGGCGGGTGGCGGGTGAGTGGGGAGTGGCTGGGCTGTTCGGGAAGTGTTAAGTGTGTGCAGAGCGCGAGGGGAATATAGTGGAAGAAAAAAAGAAAGCAGCTGCATTAATAATTAAGTAATAGTACACACACACACACAACACAGACATCCACAATCATGGAGCGGAGCACAGAGTGTGAGGGCGATGGAGCGGAAAAGTGAGAAAATGATTCATATAACAGTTCCTCCACCCCTACAGCTGGAAAAACGAGAAAAACGAGGAGAACTCGTAACTGTGTCAGCGGCAGTGAAGGCTAATACTCACTCGTATGCAATACATGGTTTACATCTCCAACTCCTGCTCATAGAATAACAGTCCGAAGGAGCCAATTTCATATAGAAGTATGTAGGTACTGCTTAAGGAACCGTTTGATCTATCCCAAATAGCCCTTGTTGGCTTTCGTCCAATCATTTTGGGGGAATTGTGAAATTTGCATAGGCTAAAAGTTCACCCATCGCCATCCATCGGCCTCTGGTATTTGGCCTGATGAAGTTGCTACCCCTGAATATTGTATTGCTGTGTATAATGCAAATCAATGTGAAAAGTTTTCAGCATGCTTATAGGACTTATCGATGAATTTCATGAATAACAAAATACTGCCAGAGAGACAAAAGCCGCTTAGGCACTGGCTCCTTCCTCTAAGCTCATAGAAATGAGCTTGAGATGGCGAAGTGGTGTGGTGGGGTGTGGAGCGGAGTTGAACAAATTGAACATTTTAACCCATTACAACATGACAAGCGCCCCTCAAAGAAGAGCCCCCAAAAAGCCTTCCTCCATCGAATTTCTCGACTATTTTGCCAGTGAAATAAATAAACGGAACTCAGAGATAGAGCGACAGTGTATGAGTGTAAGGGAGATTGTGTGCGGAGAAAAGGGAAAATTTGGCAGCTTAAATTTTCCATAAATTTCCATGGCAACGACCAATGCTCATTATAAT
This sequence comes from Drosophila obscura, assembly GCF_018151105.1. Lineage (NCBI taxonomy): Eukaryota > Metazoa > Arthropoda > Insecta > Diptera > Drosophilidae > Drosophila > Drosophila obscura. The sequence goes on along the minus strand of NW_024542774.1, from coordinate 4,984,709 downwards.
TTGCCATCAATTCTGAGAGCTGGTTCATGCTCTGAGCCCAGACGAGCAAATTCTTTATTTTTCTTCCCCATTCTTGTTGGCCTAGACCTGGCACGCCTCTTGGCTTTGGCCGCGGCGCCCCCGTCTGCACACTCAAAACTCATTAACGTAATTTTCGAAAATTTATGAATGTTAATTGGGAAATTTCTTTGGCATAGGCGAGCTGAGGCAAGTGCTTATTAAATTATGCTAATGAGTTCTTGAGCCTCACGAAGCTGTCCTGTAAGAAACTCACTCCGCCTTCTTTGGATTGTGGGGAAGGGGCAGCCAAATGAGAAATTCCAATTATTTCAGACAAAAAACACAAATGGAAATGGAGTTGCTCTGGGAACAGTCCAGTCAACAGTCCTGTGTGGCGTATGAAAGAACAAAGAATAATGCAAAATGAAAGGACACATGGAATGTCATTCGTTTCAATTTGGTCAGAACCAAACAAGCCGTCACCCTACACTATCACCATTGTGACAATATGCACAGATGGTATTTACTTGCAGCACGCCTGTGACCTTGCCACCAAGACTGCTGACAATTTAAATTTTAAATTTCAATTTGGAGCTTAAATCTAGCGATTACTCTTACTTACTGGAATCCATTTTCTTGCAGGATGTTTTGCACAAAATCTGTCATCCACATGGCCAAGTGCTGCGCATTGTCATCTTCAAAAAGAATGGAGTCCAGGCCATGGTGGAGTTCGACAACCTCGATGCGGCCACAAGGGCGCGCGAGAATCTGAATGGAGCCGATATCTATGCCGGCTGCTGCACTTTGAAAATTGATTATGCCAAGGTAAGTCTGATCTATCGATTGGATCTCCGATATCATAACCCACTATATATATATATATATATTCGGCTATATTCTATTACCGTTTGCAGCCAGAGAAATTGAATGTGTATAAGAACGAGCCCGATACCAGCTGGGACTATACGCTGAGCACAGGTGAGATTCTACCAAGTGCGTTCACATTTTTTACTACTTTTTTCCCCCTCTTAAAAGAAATAGCCTCTAAGTGATGCACCTATACATACATCCACACAGCAGCACCCACACACACACACACACACTCTGTCATAGACACTTGCATACACACACACACACACACTCTGTCACGAACAGAAACACGGAGAGATAATGATTGCTTTTTGTGTCACTCTTGAGCGAGTCCAAATATACTGTAGAAATGTAGCCAGTTTTGTGCCCTGCTGTGATGGCAATTAGTGCCGTGCCGCCTATAGAACTGTTTTTTGGTTATCCACATACTTGAGTTTTAATTGGCCAAATACCCATCCATCGCCAGCACTTTGATCTAAGTTGCCTGATACACTGAAACGTGGCGTATGCGCAATTTCTTATGCTGCTTCATCTTGCCTTGTTTCCCGAAGCGTTTCTGTAATCCTGTAATCCTTTTATTAACAATTTTTGCCGCTTCAAAGTTTTAACCGTACCCTCAGGCGTATACTTAATGTCTTAACGAACACTCAGACACAAGGAGGAGACCGCATCATCATCATCATCATCGTGTGGCATCTGGCATTAAAGATACACAACATTGCCACCACTGCCGCCTACGTCCGTCCAAGCAATAGTGCCACCTGTTTGTGCCGCCTACGTCCGTCCAAGCAATAGTGCCACCTGTTTGTCTCTCTCAGTGCCTCCCCAATCCCACAGCCCCAGCCCCAGCCACTGCCACTCCCACTGTCACTACTAGTGCCACTCCACTCCACTCCTCCTTCTCCTCTCAACTTGCCCCAGCACTGCGCATTTCACATGCTTGCAGTGCTTATGACAGGCGACAAAGTTGCGCATTAAATGCCATTTTTAATTTGTATATTTCACTTTGAATAAAAATGAAATTAAATGCTTTTGCCCCGGTTTTCCGCTCTCTTGTTCTCTCGACTCGACTCGACTACGACACTCGTCTGGGGCAGACAGCGAGGCGACGACACTGTCAACGTTGTCATCCTTGTCGTTGTTGTTTGGCGTTGTCTGTGCAACGAGCAATTTGTAGCTGGAAGAGGTCGACAGACGGGTAACATCAAAAGGCCGACAAACCGAGCCACCAGCGGATCCTGTCCCGTCCAGGCCAACGCACTGTTAATGCTCTTGTTGCTGCTGCTGCTGCTGCTGCTGGTGTTGCCATGGCAAACTGTCAACGTTGCCGCAACCACTGCCACAGCAACGGCTGGTACTGTGACTGGCTGGTAGCGCGGGGATAAAGCAGAATGACCAAAGCCACAATAACTCAGACAGCCACGTTTTTTCAATGGACAGACAGAGACAAAGTTTGGCTGCTGCTGTTGCTGTTGCTCCTCCTTCTCCTCCTGTTCCGCCTCGCCCGGCAACAAGGCAACAGGACCGATCCGATGCATTTATCTGCCTCGTTGGATTGCCGTTTACTTTTGGTGTTGTCTGGTGGCAGCCGTAGTTTGTTTGCACTGGCATTTGCATGCCACATCCAGCTCTCTGGTCCGATCCCTTCTCTGCCACTGAGTGCTAGCTCTTGCCACAAACGGATGAGCCTGAGCCTCTGCTGAGCTGGGTCTATTTGCCAGCCAGCCAGCCAGCCAGCCACCGAGCTGCACAGGCAGCCTCCCATCAATGAATGGCACAGAACTGAATGAACTTGGATCCTGTCTGTCTGTGGCGCTGCAAATGGAGAAGGCGTGGGCGGAGATGTGTAGCTAGTAGCTACAACATCATTGTCATGTGGGCGTAGACCGGGACGGTGATGGTGGGGCATGTAAATTAGACCTGGGACTATACACAGAACGAACAGAATGTGGGAGATGCGTTCCTTTCTTTGTGGTTGATGGTGGTTGTAGTTGTGGGCGGGCATCTCATTCAAAGGCTTCAATGGATTTGAGTGCATGGCAGGTGGAAACTGTCGATTTTTCCCACACTATCCCTGTGGCTGGCTAATTGAACGGATATGAGTGCTGGGCGAGTTTCTGCAATCGATCGAACATGACCAGGCAAATTGCTTGGCCATAACCCACGGAAAATTCGATGGTCTGTTCTGCGAATCGGCTGTGGATATTTCCATTGAAAATATACATTGATTTAATTTACAATCCTCGTTGGAGGGTGACAATCCACGCCCACAACTTGGGTTGAGCGTCAACTTCGTCCTGAATTATTGTCTTAACAATAATAACAAGCGGACAAAGCAAACAACGGACAGAGAACAGAGCACAGAGTGGACGGTGTACAGCGAGAGAGGGAAAACAAGAAGGCAAGGGAAGTGAAGTGGGGAAAGTTAAATATAAAGTGGAAAATGCAAACCTAATATTTGCATAAGATTTTCACTCGCCCTCTGTGAAACGACTTTCTATCCTTTTCTGTAGCTGCCTTTTCCTTACCTTTTCCTGGCAATCGATACAAAATGCCAGCACGTGAAGGGGGTGGCACTGGCAGTGGCAGTGTCCTACTAACTGAGCCACCGCCTTGGGTAAACAAGGTTCCTCCCTCCATTCTGTTCCGCTTGGCCAAAAAAGCATTCGAAATGACTGGCACTGGCCGAACCGTCCAAAGTAGCAAAGAACTTTTTAACAAGTTGACTTGAGTGCTAACCCACCCAGTCACCCAGCCACCCAGCCACCCAAGCACCCAAGCACCCAGCCATTTCCCGTCGCAAGGAAGTATCTTACCGTACCTCTGCAGTGGCTGCAGCTCCTGCTGCAGCTCAAAACTTCATCAAGTACATACCGAAAATTTGTATTTGCATTTGCATTTGACAACCGCGTGGCTGCCACTGTTGCCACAGTTGCCACCGATGCGGTTCGTCCTAGTCCTCGTCCTCCATCGTCATCCTGCTGCATATTTGAGGGATATTTACAGTCCCCCCTCCGCCTTCTATCCTGCATTCTGTCTATTCGCGTTTTGTTAATTTTCTACTCATTTTGCTGTCATCCTCTCGGTCTGCGTCTTGCGGCTGTGGCGGTTATCCTTGCCCCGGCTGCAGATGGATTCATGCTCATCACAAGTCGCATTTTCCTTCGTGTTGTCACGCGATGTTCTCTTGCTATGTTCGCCCTCCTTCCTCTTGTTGCCATCGCCCATCGCCCAACGCCCATCGCCTCCCCGTTGTTCTTTATTTGATTGCAAATTGTTTTTGCTCATCTTTACCACCGCCCCACCCTAGTTTGGGTTCCGTTTTGGCTCAAGGACGTTCGATTTTTTTTCCCTGCATTTTTACCCCACTTAATGGAGCCAGCGAGAGACTTGACAAACCTACGTGAATTCTCATACGTTTAGGGAATGCGATTTTCCCTTCCGTTTTCCCATCGCCCTGATGCAAAGTGACAGTTTCGCTTTACCGGATAGTTTGTCTCCGAGTTAATTTGGCTTGTGCTGAGGAATAGTGTTCGCTTGAAATTGATTAGAGACGATTTGCTGGGAGAATGGTGTAGCAAATTGCAGCTTAGATCTGGTTATGTTCGGCGACTCGGAAGATTATCTGGTAGCTGGCCAAAACGATGGCCCATTTACCAATTTTATGGATTTCTTTGGGCCACTGATTGGGCCCCTACACAGATATACAGTCGCAAGGAACCTGGAAATAATTAACCACAGAATGAGTGCTCGGCTCCCACGGCTCACTCCCAGGGGTCCCCAAAAACGTGCACCGTAATGGCAGTCATTATTTATTTTATTTCCGATTGCACGAAAAGAGCAGCAAAATAACAATCATAACAAAACAGGACAGGGAATGGCGGAATTAGGTAGCAGAAATTTCAATAAAAGGCGAGACACAAATAAAACAAGACAAAGGACAAACGAAGCGAGACGGAAACGCAACGGAAATGCCAAATGCCATAAAATAGAGAGAGAGAGAAAGAGAGAAAGAGGGAAAGGGAAAGGGAGACTCACACGAAGGGTCTGCTGGGTTTTTGGTCCTTGGAAGTGGGACAACTGAAGTTGAATATAAAACATGACAAAACTATTTCATGTTTACGATTAAATTATGTACGAGTTTACCTCGTAATCCTCGCAGTTCTCTCAGCTAAGGTGGTGTCCCCATGCCGCATGCCAAATGCTCCATGCCCCGAAAGGATGTGTCCCTGTACCACAACAATCGAATTAAATGCGCATAAATTATTCATACAGTCTCGGTCTCTTCTGGCCCACATGCAAATCACGTTGGCAACCCTGCAGCGCAGGCGAGCCCATGGGCGTGTGTGTCACCGTGGCAACTCCGTTTTTCCCAGTGATTTCAATTATGGCTAGAGTTTTCGATCCTGCCGCATTCTTATTTATTTAAATTGCATGCGAATAACTTTCCCCTTCGCTTTCGCTTTCTTTATCCCATATCAACATTGGATTTTCCCTAGTCCTGGGCTCTCTGAAGGCTCTGCCCTCGATGGGGTTGTTTATTTTTATGACACAACGATTTCTAGCAGTGTCTCTATTGTGTGTGTGTGTATGTCTGTGTGTCTCCTTCGGCCTTACTGCTTGCTGATTATTTTCGTTTTATCTTGAGCCATGCGCCATTTTGGACCCCCAATTTGTTTTTAGTGCCCTCCATATGCTGCTGCCATTCAATTTGTTTTTGTGTGTGTGTGTCTGTCTGTCTCTGTCATTCTGGGCTCCCCCCTGCCGCACCCATCAAATACATTGTAATTATAACGGTTTACTTTTTCAGCATGGTTTATTTAATGCCCAAAAAACCCAGCGAAAACTTCATCTAATCAGTGTGAATAATTTGTGGCTGTTGTGCCCTGATCTGATATGGGCTTTTATTTGCAGGAACCCTTGCCTCCCAGTCCTCTCAGTACCCGTGCCAGTCCCAGCCACATCCAGTGCCCCCCATTGCCCACCATGATGCCACATTTACGAGTTTGTGTGGCATTATGTCTTGTCTGTGCAATTGCGTGGACCTCACTCATTTGGAAGCAATTAAAATGGCTTTCATTGCTGCCCACATAATGTCCAGGGCCGACTTTTGGGGCCCAGGCCATACATTATGAGAGCCCATGACCCCCCAGTGGCCCATTGGCAGAGTACCCGTGCCCGTGCCGCCACTCGGTGACACTGGATGAGATGATAGCTTGACATTTCCGAATGTTTCGGCATCATCATCATCATCAGTTCTGCTGGGAGGGATGGAGCAATGATTGAGTCTGGAGTCGAGTCTTGGTTAATTTTAGGAAAACATTTGCATTGCAAGAGCCTTCGCTCACACACACACACACACACATTCCCCGCCTCAGCCACTTTATTTTCCTGATCTTTAGAGTAAATCATTATGACAGCACAGCGTCGCCCACTCACCCAATTACACATTATCCCCACCCACACTCGCATACGCATACGCATAAGTATACACGGCCTGGATAGAGGGTCTAGATACACACACACACACACAAATACATGCATATGTACATACATACATATATGTAATATCGTATACTTAAACCTAGCTAAGCTTTACATAGGAATATACGAATGATCTCCAGCCACATACTACTTACTACTACTACTAGTACATAACTTTGACAACCCATGGGAAAATATTCAACTATAGCAAGCATATTTTGCTTCTAGTGAAAATACACTGTAACTGTAATGTTCTTGAATGGGGTTTCATTTTCGTTAAGTTTTCATTTGTTCATTTGTTATCCTTCAAAATATCTCTGATTCAGTGAATTAAAGTGATCAAAATCAAAGCAGCAAAACAGCAGCTCAATCCTCAACGATCTCAGCACAACTGCAGCAACAGCAACAACAACAACACAATACCAACACATGAAAAGCGTCTTACTAAACCTAAACCTACAGCAACAACAAAAACAGCAACAAAAACCAGAAACCAAAAACAAAACAAAAAAAGGCACACCAACCCCGAAAAAAAAAAAACAATTAACAAAGATATAGAGTATACATTGCTAAAAACTACTAAAAACCTAAAATATGAAACACACTTGTAAAATACGATATGCCCAACAAGAACACAACATTGAAACATTGTGTAACTCTCTTGGTCTTAGCCAAGAATCACCACAACAACCACAACAGCCACATCAAGCCAGCAACAACAGCCACCAAAGAGAGAGAGTCTCTGCTTAAAAACCATTTAACCGAAGCGAAGAGAGAATTCAACAGAAACAACAGCCAAATCAATATGCAACAGAACAAACATTAATAACCAAAAACCAGAAACAGAAAACAGAAAACACCCCTGCACCAATTTGTACAAAGAGAGTTCCAGAAGAGAGAGCATGAAAACGGGGTAAACCTGGTTGGAGTGTCTCAGTGTCCTTAGCATAATAACCCACCAATCACTAACAACAGATTTCGACTAAGAAAAATATACCTACAATACATAGATATACTTTTTACCAGACAACACGTGTTTTTTGTAATTTTTTTTAATGATTTGTTTTATTTTTGCAACAGTCTGTCGAGTAACTCGAATAACCCCAATAACAGCGCCAAGAACTACAGCAAAACACGGATAAAGCTTAGATTTAATACCGTATATACCAAATACTGAATACTGAATACGAGTAGCGGTGCGCATAGATTACCCAATCTATCCACTATATCCACTGCGTGCGGTCAGAACAACTCCATCCTCCAACCATGCCTTTAACCCGTGCAAACTTTAACCTCTGCCTGCCTTGCCTGCCACGCCATCCGAACTAATCTCGAACCAACAATACAATACTAACCCCCCCGAATTCGAGCCAAGTGAAAGTACAGCAGTAATCTAATACAATTGAGAAAAAAAAAAAACAACTTGCTAATACTTTTTGTTGTGATTTTGTGTGCGTCTCTGGGTGCGTTTAAAGTTCCAGAACCAATATATATGTATATATATATGTATATATATATATATATATATATTGTCCCCCAAAGTATTACAACTACAACAACAACTACTTACAACTACTACAACAACAACAGCTACAACAACAACAGAATGCAACCAACAACTACAACAAAATATAATATAATATCTCTGCAAGAATGCACCAAAAAAAGATTCAAGAAAACTTAAAGTTTGAAAATTCTTTTGAAAATACCATTCAATTTTATGCAATCTATACAACAAATCAATAAAAATATAAATATATATAGAACAAAAAAAAAAAAAAGTAAAACCAAAATTCAAAAACCACGAAAGAAAAAAAAAATATAAGAAAATATATAGATATGTATTTATATATATATAAATAAAACTCTTTGGGCAGGACCAAATGCATCACAACAAAAACCGAAACTTTGCAAGAATTCTCACTGTCTCTCTCTCTCTTTCTCTCTATCTATCTCTCTCTCTCACTCAAAATAAGTAAAAACAAACAAACAAACAAAAAAACCCAGTAAAAAATCAGTAAAATATCACAACCAACACTATCTACTATCTATCTCTATCTCGCTTGTGTTTGTCTGTGTGCAGGAGAGATGCAGATGCAGATGCATGGCACGGGCAGCGACACCGACGCATCCAGAATGGTTGTTGTTGGACTTGATCTTGATGATGATATGGATAATATGGATGATGTGGATGAAGGTGATGAGGATATGGATATGGAGAATATCGATGAGGATAAGCATGAGCAGAGGCAGCTAAACATCGCGGGATCAAAATCAAAGCTTAGATCCTCCACTACTACCATCCTAACAGATACTACCAGAACTACCAATACCGCTACTACTACTACTACGTACTACTGTCACTACAGCCCCAGCAATTAGTAGTCGTTATAAGCCGAAATCGTATTTGAACAGATCCTTGAAATGTTGTTTGACTGCCGGCTGAGGCAAAACGCAAAAGTTTTTGAATTTTGTTGCATAAAACTGAAACCAATTGAGAACCGATATCATCGGAGAATCATGATATACATACATACATATGTATATGTTGGCAAATGTGGTTGTTGCTGTGCCTGATGTGTTGACTGACAATCCGACGTATAAAATGAGAGAGAACCCCATAAGAGAAATCAAACAAAATCAAAATAGAACTATTTGCTAAATCCATTATTATATATTATATATACATATATATGTATAATATATATATATATATATAGTATAATTTTTGTTCTATTTTGTCATATACCATGAACCACAAATTTCAATTCAAACTTGAATTTTATTTAATTTATTCACAATTTTACCATTGGGATCTGTTCAAAGCTATGTAAGCCCTAGCCTATACCATTCTCGTGTTATTATTGCTACTGATTCCGGGGCATGTAATATGTATAGTGAGTGGTATTAGTCGGTCGGTACGAGTATGTATGTCTTGTCTGTACGAGTAGTTCCCGTTCCCTCCGCCACCGCCTCCGCCTCCGCCTCTGCATCCTGCTCCGCCGGTCACAAGCCTCCCATTTGTGACCGGGGAGTGCGTGCGGGGCAATACAATGTATCGTAACAGATGAGAGTGGTGGTACGGAGAAGAGAGGCGTCGGCGTCTCAACTACGCAGCGACTGTGCCGGAGGTGAGTCAGTTGAAGCACTCTAATCTAACTCTATGTCTAAGTACCCATACAATTTCATAGCTTGTAAGTGCCAAAACGATCCGAACCCAACAAGCAAATGTCAAATCTAAGCACAATCTGAGAAATACTCTCGCAATATACGTTTAAACTTTAAATGTATTGTATAAGACTTGGGATCCTTTTCTGGTTCACGTGGGTATGGATGGATGGATAGATGTGTGTGTTTGTGTGTGATGTGTTCCATCTCCCAAGACCATAAAAAAAGAAACTTCCCGAATCGGTAATCGGTATACGGCAGCCGACAAGCGATGTAAATCATTAGCCCATTTAGCCATAAAAAGTCAATAAAACAAACGCAAAATGCTATACATAAAAATTAATTGCACCACGCTGGCCAAAACATAACAATTTGGCAATGGCAGGGGTTGATGGTTGGCGCAGGGGCTTGGGGCTTGAGCTGGGGGCAATCAACAGCGAAAATAAGTAAATAAATATATTTGAAACAGGTTCTGAACAACTCGTCGAACCATTAACTATACGAGTATGCATTTATTGGGGTCGCCATTGAATGATTGGCTGCTGCTGCTGCTGGCTCGGTTTGGTCAGGCCCCGGACTAGAAGTTGGCCCTGAAACATTGACAGTGCACTCGGACGGAGCGTGTGAATGCTCTTGCGAAAGTGTGCCAGAACCAACCTGACCATATAAATACATAAATATGCACATACAAACATATAGACACACACATTGGGGGGGGTATGATATCTTGATCTATTCCACGCTAGATGGCCAGATGGCACTCTCTGCCATTCTCCTTGTATATTTCTTTTGTCTCTCGTAAATTGCGCGATAATCTTGTTCAAAAAGCTCTTGATTTATGTGGCTGTCGCCTTTTATCTCATCTGGTGACGTATTTGTTGGTGGTGTAGGGAAAAAGGGGAGGTGCGTGCTCTCCGCATTTCGCTAAAATGTTCTGCTGTCATAAATTAATCCACTTTAGATGTAGTGTTAAATAAGCGTTTGGGCCATTCGGCATTTATTTCTTGTTTCTTTTTGAATGAATATTATTATTCGAACGCGACGCGTTCCGACTTCCAATTCCCTCGTTCCTGTAGCTCGTGTGACTCTGACCTGCCTCAACTCTGAAATCCAATTGGTTGTGTGGTTTGCCTTCCTCTTTACTTTACTATATTTTATGTGTATATAAAAACTGATTCATTGGCATTCAAGGCAATGAACAAGACAAGGCGTGAGGGAGCAACTGACGACAGACGAATCTGAATTTATTTCCGTGTGTTACCTTTTCTTCTTGGCGGGAGTAGGGCGCCACATTTCATTGGTCCCATATGGTCTAGTGGCTAGGATATCTGGCTTTCACCCAGAAGGCCCGGGTTCGATTCCCGGTATGGGAAGATACTCTTTTTTTTTATCATCTATTTGTTCTCATTTTTTTTTTTTTTTTTTTTTTGTTACATCTGTGAGGTCAAGCACACACACTCAGACACGAAATGTACACTGAGAACAATAGTGTTTGCCTAGTTAGCATTTAGTACAAGCAACCAAACGAATAAAAATCAAAATCGCGAGGATGAGAATGTTAATGAAGAAACATCGCCTACACAGCATACACACACCAAAAAACAATGATAACAAGCAATCAATCAACAAGCAAACAACAACCAATCAACAACCAACCAACCAAACAACCAAACAACAACAAACCAACCAACCAATCTACAACTACAAACCCAGCAAAACCAAACCCAAACAGAAATTCAACCAATTTGTGGAAACATTTATCACGCGCAATCTGTTTGCAATTTGCTCTTGTCTCATTTCAGTTAAGGATATCGGAAATGGTCGCTCGCCATTACTGCAGGAGCCTCTATACGGTACACGACCTCAGCCCTACAGTGAGTAGAAGGCGCCTATTCATTTGTAGTTTCTGTTTAGCTGACAAATGTTGTACCCAACTCCCCCCCTACCCCATACCCCAACCAAACTATCTATCTATCTATCTATCCATCCGCCTGACCATCCATACAGCCAACAGACCCCTCCCCACGAATTTCAGAACTACACACAAATTCAGTCATGTTTTCTAAAAAACCCCAAATGATATTGGTGTGTGTGTGTGTGTTTCTGTTTGCTTTAAATATTTCAATTATTTATACGTTTCGTTGTTTGTTTGTTTCGATGTGTTTACACATTTGGGTACATACATATATACCTACACGAATTTCCGGTTGGAATGTCTCTAGAAAATCAGTCTGACCTGACCTTTCGCCCCCAGCCTTTCTATCATTTCTGCAGCAGCAGCAGCAGCAGAGAACACAGAACGAATGTTCGCAGAACACCTGGCTGGGGAAAAGTTTTCTCTAATTGCTGCCACTTACGGTGCAATCATTACAGTTTTTCATCTTTTCCACGAATAGCCTTTTGCTTCCTGGCGACATATGTGCAATTAAGAGCCAAGGGAAAAAAAAATCTCATCCTAATTAACTAGGTTATGAGAACGACCGACCGACACACACTCTCGACCCACTTTTCGCGCGCCTCGCAATTCCATTAACAGGAATGAGTGTGGGGGGTGGGAAAAAGACAACTTTTAAGTCAACAAATAATCGAATGCTAGACGAGTCCAGGCCCTAAAACGTGACTGGGCATGGATGTGTGTGTGTGGGACAGGACATCCAAAGCGAAAGCGACCAGCAGTCAGCGTCTTGAGTGCTTGCCAATTGCCTTGCAGAAAATTGCCTGGTGTCAACGCCAGAGAACTGCAAAGGAAATGAGATATGTAAGAAGTGGGAAGTGGGAAATGGGAAATGGGAGGAGAGCCTGGCTCAATATTGTTCGAAGAACATGTGTCTTCATTTCGTTGTGGACTTTGTGGCCTGTCGAAACCCCCTACCCCCCCCCATTCTACTTGGCAATCGATTCGTTTTCCACCGCTCTCTTTGCAAAGCCGAAAATTAATTGATTTTTTATGGCATTTCAGGCATTTGCAGCATTTCAATTGCGAGAATCCAAGTGTGAAATTCCCACCGAAAGCCAACTGAATTGTTTGCTTCAAATTGGCTGGAAGGCAGAGAAAGTTCTCTCCTGTGCGTATTTCTTGGCAATAATGATAAATGTCGGCTGCCACAATTCAAGAGAATTTATCCAGCGTAGGAGGCTGAGAATTCAATATGAAATTAATCCCTTAATTAAGGCTTTTCAGACAGAGCCGCTGCCGTTTCCTGGCTTAATCAGATTGGACTTGTATTTTCCCCCCTACACTTTATTACTTATCGATCTTTGGGTAAAACTTTTCCTACCTACCTACCTACCAACCCACTCACACAGGCCTAAGCTGAAGGAAACTGAACGCCTCAAGGACGCATCTAGTTACAACTTTTGCATTATCTAAAAACAGGAAACTATAAACTAAAAAAAAAACTTCTACTCCTGCTACTCCTGCTGCTACTGCCTTCTGGTTATCAAAACTTATGTAACCTGGCCCCGGGGCGCTGCTTGGTGCTCGTTTATAATTTTAGCCAGACCAAAATCCCTGTGCCCTGCCCACAGTTGATGTTTAATTTTCTGCGTAAATAAGATTTGGAATTGGTTTGCTTTTGCATTAGGCCAGGCATAAAGTTTTCCACACCGAAACAACAATTGCTGGAACTTGGCTTGGATGTGGCTTCCATTGCTTCTGGTGCTGTTGCTGCTGCTATTCCTTTTGCCTGAGTTGTCTGTTTGGGGCTTTGGGGACAAACTGATGCAGAAGATTAAGTAAAAATCCGTCTCTAACTGATGCTTGGGTGCTGCTTTTAATTGCATTTTACGCAAAAGTTTAAGTTCTCGTCGTTGCCTAGGTTTCAATTAGGGTCTTGGGGGTTGGCTTCTATCTATGGACGGGGGACCCGAACCCCACCTCCAACCCCTATGCGAAGTTTCTTTACAACAACTACTGTGGGGAGTTGGAAGAACTTTTGGCTATACGCCAGTTGCTTCTTTTAGTGGTTATACCCTGGCATTACCGAAGGCATTAGTATTTTGTGTCCAGTTGTATGCCACGCAGGAAGGGATGCCTTTCCGAGTCTTAATTTATATGTAGATGTGTGCAAGGGTATCTGAAGCTTCGAGCACTGAAGATACACTTCCGTTTTCTTATAATTTTTTTTTGTTATTTTCTTGGGAGTTATTTCGTTGGTTTTCGATAGTAAAAGTCTCGGGTTCTGCTCGGGAACCCTTCGGAGTACGCCCTTCCCACCCGCATTTCGAGCTAAGAAACTTTCACAACCAAATTTTGTTCACTGTTCTGTTTGTTTGATAATTGGCCCTGGCCACGGCATTTCGCATTGTACTGGCCACCCCTGGGTTGGCATTCCTGGTCGCTGGGATAAAGTTGTACTTTGCTTCCAGCTGAAAAGTCGAAATTCAATTGATTCGAGAGGGGGTAGAAGATACGGACAGAGACAGATACGCGGACTAAGTGTAGATAAAGGGAGAGAGTTCAAACTGTAATGGATTCATTGGGTTTGTTTTCTGTTTTATTCTATTTTTATTGTAATTTTTCCCCCCCCTTTGTTGTTGGTTGCATGTTTGTTGGTTGTTGGCATGCCTCGGGCAAAATAAATGTGGTTAAGCGCTGTGTGTATGTATGTTTCGTGTTGGCAAATATTTTCCTATGTTCTTGTTTTATTTTATTTTGTTTTATGCAATTTGTTGCTTCGTACTTTTCAAAGCAAATTTTAATGGTAAATGGAATTGAGTTGTTGGACTTGTTATTGCACCTTTAGTGTGTATGCTCAAGTCTTCCCCTCAAATCACTGGTTTTTCTCACCTGAACGCCTTGGCGCTGTCCCTGCCAAATGAGTTTATGCATAGTTGATCAGACGTTGCTTTTCCTTTTGTCAATTTGCAACTGGCTTACGTGTTTGGGCATATCTGGGGCAGCTCAGCTCCTCCCCTCCCATGCCTAATCAGAAAATAACACCAGACGGAATCTCAGCTGGTCTTGTGGAGTTCTCGACGATTCAATTCATTGGGGGCTTTGTTTTTGTAGCCAGTTTTCCTTGGCCGGCTGCCTAATAAGCATCCTTGGGGAAATTATGATGCACAGAATTCAATTTTGTGTTTAATTTGAAGCGAATCCGTTTCGTTCTCGGACTTACTTTAGTGGAGATTTCCTCAAAAAATAATAAGATATGAGTTCTGCCAGAATAGTAGGCAGTCGCTTCTTTCCACCAACTTTCGGCCTTTGTTTGGGCCTCACCAAGTGTTCATTTTTCTGAGCCATTTTCGTCAAGTTTACGTGACCCGCTCACAAAATGCAAATTTGTTGGTTCCTTTGTTTTGGCTTTGCCTTTATATTATTAAAAAAAAATGTATATGTTTTACATTCTCTCTCTCTATCTTTCTCTATGTGCCTTTCCTTCAGACCCGACGATTTTTTTAACCACAAATGAGCGCTTTTCATTATTTGCTGTGGAAAACATTTGCCTTTTTCCTTTCATTATTTGATTATGCTTTGCCGCTGCATAAAAAAGAATTTTTAATTTTTCCACAAAGTTTTTGTTTCCCCTCTTCTTCCTGCTGCTCTGCAAGCAAATGAAATGCTTAAGTGATTTTTATTAAAAAGTTTACTTTTTAATCTGATGTGCAAGGTCTCCGCCCCACCCCCCACTTTATTTGTTTATTTTTTGTGTGCCCTTCTTTGTTTTTTTTTTTTTGCATAATTTGTTGCTTTGCGGTTTGTGTCTTCTAGCATATGCCAGCGGGGTTCATTAAAATTATAATTTTTGTGGCAAAAAATGACGAAGTCCTTGCAAGTAAACGAAAGGCTGTCCGGTAACTGTGTTAATTAGCATACGGGCGGGCCCGAGCGAGGCGATCGTTTGAGCTGCTCCAAAAAAGTATGCTAGAAAAACAGAATGATCCTGGGACTCGTTCCATTCGACCCCATGCAATCCCAATTGCAATTCTTTTTGATTAACATATTTATGGCCTTGGGGCTGCTCCTCTTTTGTCACCGTGCGCTCGGGGATGTGAATCAGGCAGTCAGGCAACGCTGCTCGGCAATAATTCACACCTCTAAGCCAGGCCTGGCAGCAGCCTGCCAGTCCCTGGTCCCGTGGGCGCTGGGCGAAACGCGTTAAAGCATCGAGCCCCCGCTGAGACTCCAATGGGTCGCCAATCCGACCAGGGCTCGTAATGCCTGTAAATACAAAATGGCCACCATCCCACGGACCGGAAGTTGTGCTGCTCCTGGCAATGGCGGCGCTTGCTGGAACGACTGTAACTGCTGTTTTTTTTACTGCCGTTTCCGCCGCAGTAGAAAATATTTTTAATTTTAATGCAAGTGCTGTTTCACTGGGGATCGGGCTCGGTCACTTTGCCACTTGCCCTTCTGGAATTCTCTGAAATATTTAAGGGGTTGCGACCATTCTGATTTATTGGAAATTCAGTATGCCGAAATGCAACGCTCAAGTTTGAATTGTGTGTCATATATTTCTTTTGTTTTTCTCTTTTCTTGTTGTTTTTGTTGCCTTGCTGTTCTCCCATGTTGCCTCAGCTGTCAAGGGAAACTTTTATGAGAAATTGAACAGCAGCCTCTTCTCGTTGGCTGCGGCTGCTGCTCCTTCTGCTGCTACTGCTCCTTCTGCTGCAACTGCTGCTGCTCCTTCTGTTGCTATGTTTTGCATTATTGCCATGCCACAACAGCCTGCGGCATTGCATTTGAAAGTTATCAGCAGAAAAACATAAGAGCAGAACAGCGGAAAAGAACTATCTAAAGGAAAACTCCCACCCTATGGCATCAGCAGCAGCAGCTGCTGCTGAATGGCATAATTTTACCCCACACCTCCGTCGCCACACATTCGACAATGGAAAAGGAAAGAAAGCTCGATTTCAGTTGTTGAGTGTTTTCCAATTGTTACTCCAAGCACTCCCATCGTATCTGCCATCAACACATCATCTTGTGTACCTTTTTTTTTTTTGTGTGTGTTTGGGATGGATTGTGTGGACCCCCTTGTGGGGGTTTTTTTTATTACAAAATATTGGCAACAGTCTGCCACAAATTGAGGAAGCCAAACGTTTACCGCCCCCCCGTGCCACACACATACCCCATCACCCATCACACATTATCGTGCCCATCTTGTGTGGTTTGGTGCCATTGTTGTCGGATCTGTCTTTCTCCGTCTCTGTCCCTGGTATTGAAACATTTCTGGCCAGATAATAATTTTGCTTTATTATTTTGTGGCCTTAGTCAGAGTCGTCTCCCCTGTTCCATGTTCCATGTCCATGTGTGTGTAAGTGCTGCTGCTTTTGTTGTTTTTTTTGCTGCTGCACTTGTCTGCCTGGCCGTCTGGTGTGGCTGGGTGACGATAATTGGCGCATTTAGCCACTTGCAGCCATCCCCGAGTCATCTCGATCCGAATCTGAATCTGACAATCCATTGTCCTTGCTAGGCCTGGCATTATTCGATTATTCAACTTTTGTTGAATATGGCCAGCAATTTGTCCATCATCATTGGCAGCCCATCATCGGCATCGTTGTCCCCATTGTGCGTAATTGCACGTAGCGCCAGTGATGCCTCTTCGAATGCCCATTGAGTTGAATTGTGGCAGATACACAGATACAGTTGGATAATCTGTAAAAAGGATTCAGTTGGATAATCGGAAAGAATAGTAGAGCCCATAGATCAGTGAAAGGTTTGGCTTTTGAGCCAGTTTAAAGGCGTTCATATTTAAGTTATTTTAGAGATACTTCCCATGAGAAGTGAACTGAGTCTGTTGCGGTTTTACTTCGAATTGCCAAGGGAAAACTTTTCCCCTGGTGGCCAGCAAAAGTTTAGAGAGTCTTGTCCCTGGGGGCCCTGCCTAAATATGTTTTGTCTTCATCAGTCATTGGCAGTCGGCTGCCACTGCCACTGCCAGTGCTCAAAGATGCATGGAGCGTAAATTGGCATGGCCACATCTCCACACGCATGTGGAGCACACAGACAAGTGGATGCATGGGACACACACAGACACACAGGCACACAAGTGGAGGCAAGTGGAAACAATGGAGTGACAGGGACATTGTGAAACTGTCATCGACGGTTGTCGGCCAACTAAGCATTTAATTTTAGCCCAGCCAGCGACAATTTTAGCGAGGCCTGGAGGAGGAGGCGGATGACGGTGGCCCAGAGTCGAGAGCTCCCAGGGCCAGCGGCCACTTTGCGGCGCTGTGTGTGCTGTGTGCTGTTGTTGCCGTTGTCGCTGCCGCTGCCGTTGTGCAATATGCAAAACTACTGTTAACTGTTGACGTTGGGAAATTGTACGAGTGACTGTAACAAAAGACAAGGCAACTTGTCCAAAACACAATGAATGCGAACGGCAAATCCGAATAGGAAACCCACTTGCAGACGTCGCCACGTCGCTGATGGCCGGGAAATTGAATTAGCCAAAATGCCTGAAAAGTGGTTACAATGGACGCTGGGAAAGCGGTCGGGGCGGGAAATTGAGACTAACTCTGGTTAGAGGGCCTCGTGAATTATGCACTTCTCGAATTAATTGCAGACAGCGAGAAAGATATCCACCGCATCCACGCTGGAGTCTTGCCGCGCTGCTCCTTGACAGCAAAGAAAGCGAACTTATTCAATTAAACTTTTGCCTTTTCCTGTCGGGCATTCCGCGTAATGGGGAATGTGCTTCTAACGGTGGCAACCATGGACAGCCGCCACAGCCACCGCCTGTGGTAGGTGGGGTGTTGGGGCTGTGGTTGGGGTGGCGGGCGGAACAACTTTAGCTCTAAATGAAATTTCATTAAAATATAATATAATATTTGCTTGGAGACGGGGGACAAGCTGCATCTGGTGCCACCACCCACAACCACATGACATGGTATGTTCCTGGGGACAGGGGGCGTGGCACATGTGACATGCATTTAAATAAATTCTGTACTTGATCCTGCCCCAACTGGCGACTGCCGACTGCAACATCTGTGCCTTGCAGCTGCATGCAAATTAGAGCGTTATTATATTGCACAGCAATCGGGCTATATGGGGCTCTGATGAATGGGAATTGTGCGGCACGCAGCCCGCTCGAACTCCTACTCTGCCTCCGCCTCCTCCCTCACCATCTATCTGGAGGGTGACAGTTGGTGACGTTGAAAGCATTTGACTTTTTGGCTCCAGCCCCCGATGGCACGCCCAACTTGATCCGAATCTCTGGGGGACGTTGTTTCAACAAAACTATTTCCCTGGGAAAACTCTCTGATTTATGCATGTTCTGCTGCCACATGAGTCCCCTGCCCATCCATCCATCCATTCGGTCCACATTGTTTGATTAATTTCATAAGCTTCGTTGTGCCGCTGCCTGTCTTCCTGCTGCCTGCTGTCCCTGCCACCGCCTGCCAGCAATTACGTCACAAAAAGGACAACATTTCAGGAGCGCTCCAGCCAGCAGGGAGACACATGTCACTTGTGTGTGTGTGAGCTTTAATTGTTCGCCAGGAAGTGCTGTAGCAAACACTTGAAGGGCTTAAAGAGCTTGACCAGCTTTTTGGGCAGCAAATGGCTGGGGCTTCGACCGACAAAGAAAATCTCTGTGTCGTTTGCACAGCCCACATAAGCCGGAGACCATTGGGAGATGAGTGTACGAGTGAGAACAAGTATTCAGGGAATATGTAGGCTGAAAAATATATTTGGAAAATTCTCTGGAAATGTTTAACAGTACTCTCTAAAAGGTTTCCATTTGTTGTGGTTCTTCCAAGGCAACGCAAATAATTGGTCTTATTATTCATTTCTTGAGTCATTTAACATTCATAAAGCTTATGCAATCTCTGCTTCTGCTTCTGCTGCTGTTTCTGTTTCTGGACTTGCCATTGTGTTCCATAAGCCTGGCTGGCTGGTCGAACTAATCCCCAGATGTCGACAGCTCGCCTTAGCATCTCCTCCCCCCTCCCGAGATAAATCCTTTATAATAACATTCAGTTTGAGATGCTCGCAGATGGATGTGCAATTTCTTGTAAATTTAATTTCCTGCTTTACATTTCTGCTCATTTCGCTGGCAGCCTCTCTGCACCCCCCTGACATTTTGCTCTTGTTGGATTTGCATTTTTGGCAGGCGAGCGATGACTGGTGATGCTTCGGATGTCTTCGTTGCTCATCAGCTATGCAGAATTCATTTCCTCATTGGTCGTTCAAATAGTGAATCATTTGCACCGGCCCCTAGTTGTCAGGTGTCCCAGCAGATGCAATGAACTTCAATAGTTAATTGGTTTTGAAATTTTTCCGTTGGAATGGCATCATGCTGCTGGTATCCTTTGTGGTCTGCCTTTGGCATACTAATGGATGATTAGTCCTTGGACATATAAGTGCATTTTCACAATTTTATTGTTATGGCAGCCTATGGAAAGTCAATTTTGGTGCAATGCCCGTAATATTCGTTTGGCAATCAAATAAGACCAACGAACAATGCCGAAGCTTTAGATACCCTCGCAGAAGCACATTTTAATGGATTCGCTGTATATTGTATGCGTTTTGCATCCTACTCGCCGTTGCCAAAGTCGTAATACTAATACCGGTGGAAGGGTAAAACCTATGCCGAATATTTCCCCAATTACTCAGCACAAAGCCCCGAAGCCAAAAGTTATGTGCAAAAATGTTTTCCCATGCCAATGAGACGTGAACTTTTATGGTGCTCTCTTTCGTTCTCTGGCGCTTGCCCTCTCTCTCTCTCTCGCTCTCAGTTCTCTCTTACCTCTGCCCTCTCATGTCAGGCAAACTAATTGATTTTAAAATAAATAATGACTAATCGCCACCTGCAGCAGCAGCAGCAGCAGCAGCAGCAGCAAGCGAGCAGCAGCAGCAAGCGAAAGGGAAAGGTGTGCCAGCCAACCAGCTCTCTCTCTCTCTCTTTCTCTCTTTCTGTTTTTCCTTTTTCAGTTTTCTAGTGCGGAAATTTTATGTGGCCCTCTATCGCTTTCTGGGTCGAATTCGGTGGCTCTGCGCATATACGGGTTAACCCGTTCCCGTCCATGGGGATCCTTTCCTTTCCACCTCTTGATTAATTGAAATTTCACTCACTGTCAAGGTGTACTACTACGTGTGTTTGTGTTCCAGGTTGCCAAAAGGTTGCTTGTGTGGGCGTGGCAGCTGGGAGTTTGAGTGGGAGTGGGAGGCGCAAGTCGGAAGACCCCATTTTCAAATTAATTGAGTGCGCTAATTTTGGCAAAAAGGTTTTTTAATTGATGGCAGGAGCTGCGTTGGCGAATCGCTGAACAACTTGTTTACCACTACCACTACTCGTGGTTCAAGTGAATTGAATTGAATTTCATTTGAAGTTAGGCAACGAAATTTGAGCTGTTAAATGTTTAAAGTGGTTCAAGGATTGGCTGTCTTTTTTCTTTTACCAGCGTTTAATTCAATAAATCAGCAAACGTCTAAGCAATTGATTTAATTGAATGCTTGAAGATTTGCCATTGATTCCCATAATCGTATTATTTTGATCTTAAATGCCACTCAATTGAATGGGCGAATCAGCACAGGGCGACTAGTGGTGCAACAGGAAAAGTGAACAGAAACACGACATCGCTCTATGATAATCAACACAGATGCATTGCAATGGTAAATGAACCCTTTTCATTCATGGGAAATTCGCGTAACTGGCCACATGATTGTGCAGAGTTTGCCCTTGCCTTTTTAGCATTCAAACGCTAATTTTCTGGCTCGTTGCGCGTTCTCGTTCCCCCCGCAATTTGCAGTCAGCTGCCTGTTCTTTTGCTTTGTGGAATAGCTGTTTTTGATGATGATTTTCACACCGAAGTCTGGTCCTCTTGTCTGGTTGCATTTGTGGCGTCGATGATGCGGTAATTGTGCTGCAGGTGGCAGTTATGCCAAATGAATGGATTGGCATCAGTAATGTGATTGCTGGCCATTAGAGATTTGGACTCTTCATCGATTCTCCAAAACAGATAGCCATAAGCAGAAATGCAGCAAATTCAACTGGATTACTGCTTTATGTATGCGTGTAGTTGTGTCTCTGTTTCAACATTTCCTTGGGCAAGTAATGACCCAAAAATCTAAATTTCCTCTTGCTACATTTGCTGCTGTATGGCGGCAGATAGTATGCCCGGCATATTTACATACATACATACATACATACATATATGTATGCTCGTATCTGGCCTAATGCTATGCCCGAGGGGATGGGCATTACATCCCCTGCCATGCCACATCAACCCCTGGCTGTGTGCCAGGGCAAAGTGCTGCCCCAGCAGGATACTCGCACGCAACAGAGCAGTCCTCCAGCCTTCTTGTTTGCCCTTCGCCAATATTCAAAAACTGATTTTCATATGTCTTTCAAGTTTATTTGCGACCAGGCAGATTGTGGGTAGACACACGGTTCCGCCACCGCCACCGCCCCCAAGCCTGCCGCTGGGGCACATGTCTACAGCTCCGCATCTGTATCTCTGCCGTCAGCCGCTCCCGCTGCCGCTGCTGCTGCTGTTGAGTCTTATCATTCCTCGCACACGCACCAAAGTTGGCCGAGTGCTTGCGAATTTTTCTTTGCTTCCAACTTTTTTTTCTTCTTTTTATTGGCTTCCGAATTAAATTCGCAGCACACACTCCCACGCAAAAAAGGCAAGGAGTGGCCCAGGAACTGGCAGACTCCTGTGCAAGTTTTTTGAAAAGCGATTTCGAATGCAAATTTCATTGGGCCCCCTTCGTTTTCTTCCCTCACGTTGTGTGTGTGTGTGGAGATGCAGATTAAAATCAATTCAATTTGCAGAAGACCAACCAAAAGTGGTAATAATTTTTGTTCTTTGTTTTCCACGCACCCTGTGGATATTCGCATTTTGTTGCTTTACATTCTTTTACTTAAAATAATGAGATTTTAAGCTGGAGTAAATTTGCGATGTGCCTTTGGCATTGGCTTAACCGATATAGGCAAATGCGATTGAGGTTTTCCGCTGCACAGAGAGAGTATCTAGCTGGAGGATGTGGCCCAGTCAGCTGGCTCTTAATTGACTCATTTCTTAGCTCATTCGATGCCTTGCCAGAAACACTGCCTGCCGACAATATATCACACGTTATGCACCATTAAGTGTTCATTTAATGGCGGGCCATTTATCAATTCTTCCGTCGATGCTGCCAAATGTTGAGGAAAACGCCAGGGATGAGCTAACTGGGCTGTTGGCTGTTGGCCGTTGGCAGGAAAAATCATGAATAATGAAAAAAATAAAGGTGGATAAAATGAAGCAAGCAGGGAACCCATCCGAAGCTGCGTTTGTCATAATAAAAGTTACTTAAAAATTGGATGGAAATATCTTAGTGAGCATAAATCAATGGCCTGTCCTCCCTCTGGTGCGCATCCCGGTTCTGGCCAATCGGGCACCAGATCTCTGGACAAGGTACAGCATGGCGTATGCGTTATTTATTTGCTGGCAGGCGTCGAAATTATGCTGAGAATATTTTCCAGCGGAGTTGTCGTAATTAGTCAGCAACGAAAAGAAATCCGTATAGCGCATCACATCCATCGTCGTATCCTGATTAGCCCCGCGCAATAGCAGGAACTTTACGTTCTGCAGCCAACACCCTGGGGGTCTTATCTCGTGTTTGGTATTTACTTAACTCTCGCAAATTAACAAACTTGTGTTTCTGCAACTTCTGCTGTCACTCGCTGCTTGATGGAGAGAGCACGCTGGGAGTGTATCTCGTATCTCGTATCTCTGTGTCCTGTTTGCTTAGGCAGAGTGCACGGATGGCAGGTGCAGATGCAGATGCAGCTGCTGTTCCCGTTCCCGTTGCTGTTGCTCTTGCAAAACTCCCAACAGGCTGCCGCAATTTATTGCTGTCCTGTTGCCAGCCGCATCGAGATACGCCTTTGGGGCAATCAAATACCAAAATGGCTTCGCTGCGCTTTGACATTTAATTGCGTCGTTCTCGGTCTGGGATGTTTATGAACTGCGAGTATTTTTTCTCTACTTTGCACAGCCACCGCCACCACCACTGAATCACTGAACCACTCCCACTGTTCTGGTCTCTTTCCCCACCATCTATCCGCCACTTTGCCCCGATGCCAGAGCTCCTATGTGTGGGCGATTTTAATAAACGGCAACCCTGTCAACGGGTCCAATTCGAGGAGCATTCTGTGGCCGTGTCAGAGAAATCCCCACCATACTCGTACGCGTACAGTTTTCAATTTGCTGATTGGCCTGTGGAGAGAAGGCAGCACGAATAACGCCCCCTAAGCCCGTCTCACATCAGGATTACTTTATTGAATGCAACACTTTAGATTTGTGTACTACTCTAGTGCGCTTGCCCTTGTTCCGACGGATGCCGGGCTTGGCCTTGCTATGACGGAAGCCGTGCTTGCGCCTCAGTGCCGCCAACTTGTGATTCCGCTGCCGGTTCTTGTACTTTGATCGCCTGTTGAGGCGGGCTCGCGATCTCAAACCCCCGCCCCGACGCGTCCGTTGTCTGGCGCCCGTCCGGCGCCGCACCGTTTGGGTCTCGACTTCCTCCACAGATATCTCCTTGTCGGCATCGTAGTGGTACGAATAGCACTTGACCTTTCCATTCTCAATCAGGCACAACCAGCTGATGTCAGTCCATTCGCTGGCTGCCGGTGCGGTCTCGCAAGAATCGCCCTGGCAAGACACAGATCCGGAGTAATCGTAGTCCGAATTTGTGCCTGTGCCAGGCGCGAGCGGAGACTGAATGAACTCCATAGGAAACTGATTTGGAGGCACACCGCCAGGCGCTCCGCCAGGCACACCTCCGGGTACTCCTCCGGGCACTCCGCCGTGCACTCCTCCGGGTACTGCGCCAGGCACTCCGCCGGGTACTCCTCCGGGTACTGCGCCAGGCACTCCGCCGGGCACTCCTCCGGGTACTGCGCCAGGCACTCCTCCGGGCACTGGTCCAACCCCAGCTCCAGGAATCTGTCCAGTAAGCAATCCTCCATGCTGTCCTCCAGGCTGTCCTCCAAGCTGTCCTCCAGGCTGTCCTCCGGGTACTGCGCCAGGCACTCCTCCTGGTACTGCGCCAGGCATTCCTCCGGGTACTGTGCCAGGCACTCCGCCGGGCACTCCTCCTTGTACTGCGCCAGGCACTCCGCCGTGCACTCCTCCGGGTACTGCGCCAGGCACTCCGCCGGGTACTGCCCCAGGCACTCCGCCGTGCACTCCTCCGGGTACTGCGCCAGGCACTCCGCCGGGCACTCCTCCTGGTACTGCGCCAGGCACTCCGCCATGCACTCCTCCGGGTACTGCGCCAGGCACTCCGCCGGGCACTCCTCCGGGTACTGCGCCAGGCACTCCGCCGGGCACTCCTCCGGGTACTGCGCCAGGCACTCCGCCGGGCACTCCGCCGGGTACTGCTCCAGGCACTCCGCCGGGCACTCCTCCGGGTACTGCGCCAGGCACTCCGCCGGGCACTCCTCCGGGTACTGCGCCAGGCACTCCGCCGTGCACTCCTCCGGGTACTGCGCCAGGCACTCCGCCGGGCACTCCTCCTGGTACTGCACCAGGCACTCCGCCGGGCACTCCTCCTGGTACTGCGCCAGGCACTCCTCCGGGTACTGTGCCAGGCACTCCTCCGGGTACTGCGCCAGGTACTCCGCCGTGCACTCCTCCGGGTACTGCGCCAGGCACTCCGCCGTGCACTCCTCCGGGTACTGCGCCAGGCACTCCGCCGGGTACTGCGCCAGGCACTCCGCCGTGCACTCCTCCGGGTACTGCGCCAGGCACTCCGCCGGGCACTCCTCCGGGTACTGCGCCAGGCACTCCGCCGTGCACTCCTCCGGGTACTGCGCCAGGCACTCCGCCGGGCACTCCTCCGGGTACTGCGCCAGGCACACCGCCGGGCACTCCTCCTGGTACTGCGCCAGGCACTCCTCCGGGTACTGTGCCAGGCACTCCGCCGGGCATTCCTCCGGGTACTGCGCCAGGCACTCCTCCGGGTACTGTGCCAGGCACTCCGCCGGGCACTCCGCCGGGCACTCCTCCGGGTACTGCGCCAGGCACTCCTCCGGGTACTGCGCCAGGCACTCCGCCGGGCACTCCTCCGGGTACTGCGCCAGGCACTCCGCCGGGCACTCCTCCGGGTACTGCGCCAGGCACTCCGCCGGGCACTCCTCCTGGTACTGTGCCAGGCACTCCGCCGGGCACTCCTCCGGGTACTGCGCCAGGCACTCCGCCGGGCACTCCGCCAGGCTGTCCTCCAGGCTGTCCTCCAGGCAGTCCTCCAGGCTGTCCTCCAAGCTGTCCTCCAGGCAGTCCTCCAGGCTGTCCTCCAGGCTGTCCTCCAGGCTGTCCTCCAAGCTGTCCTCCAGGCTGTCCCCCAAGCTGTCCTCCAAGCTGTCCTCCAGGCTGTCCTCCCGGCAGTCCTCCAGGCTGTCCTCCAGGCAGTCCTCCAGGGTGTCCTCCAGGCTGTCCTCCAAGCTGTCCTCCAGGCTGTCCTCCAAGCTGTCCTCCAGGCAGTCCTCCAGGCTGTCCTCCAGGCTGTCCTCCAGGCAGTCCTCCAGGCTGTCCTCCAGGCTGTCCTCCAGGCAATCCGCCAGGCAATCCTCCAAGCTGTCCTCCAGGCTGTCCTCCAGGCTGTCCTCCAAGCTGTCCTCCAAGCTGTCCTCCAAGCTGTCCTCCAGGCTGTCCTCCAAGCTGTCCTCCAGGCAGTCCTCCAGGCTGTCCTCCCAGCTGTCCTCCAGGCAGTCCTCCAGGCTGTCCTCCAAGCTGTCCTCCAGGCAGTCCTCCAGGCTGTCCTCCAGGCTGTCCTCCAAGCTGTCCTCCAGGCAGTCCTCCAGGCTGTCCTCCAGGCTGTCCCCCAAGCTGTCCTCCAAGCTGTCCTCCCGGCTGTCCTCCAGGCAGTCCTCCAGGCTGTCCTCCAGGCTGTCCTCCAGGCTGTCCTCCAAGCTGTCCTCCAGGCAGTCCTCCAGGCTGTCCTCCAGGCTGTCCCCCAAGCTGTCCTCCAAGCTGTCCTCCAGGCTGTCCTCCAGGCTGTCCTCCAAGCTGTCCTCCAGGCAGTCCTCCAGGCTGTCCTCCAGGCTGTCCTCCAAGCTGTCCTCCAAGCTGTCCTCCAGGCAGTCCTCCAGGCTGTCCTCCAGGCTGTCCCCCAAGCTGTCCTCCAAGCTGTCCTCCAGGCAGTCCTCCAGGCTGTCCTCCAGGCAGTCCTCCAAGCTGTCCTCCAAGCTGTCCTCCAGGCAGTCCGCCAGGCTGTCCTCCCGGCTGTCCTCCAAGCTGTCCTCCAGGCAGTCCTCCAGGCTGTCCTCCAGGCTGTCCTCCAGGCAGTCCTCCAGGCTGTCCTCCAAGCTGTCCTCCAGGCAGTCCTCCAGGCTGTCCTCCAAGCTGTCCTCCAGGCTGTCCTCCAAGCTGTCCTCCAGGCAGTCCTCCAGGCTGTCCTCCAGGCTGTCCTCCAGGCTGTCCTCCAAGCTGTCCTCCAGGCAGTCCTCCAGGCTGTCCTCCAAGCTGTCCTCCAGGCAGTCCTCCAGGCTGTCCTCCAGGCTGTCCTCCAGGCTGTCCTCCAAGCTGTCCTCCAGGCAGTCCTCCAGGCTGTCCTCCAGGCTGTCCTGCAGGCTGTCCTCCAACCTGTCCTCCAGGAAATCCTCCAGGCTGTCCCACAGGCTTGCTATTCGGATCGGATGGTGGCCTGTTGACGCTACACCAGATGTACAGTTTATTAACTACGTCCTGGATGGTCGCCCCGGCCAAGAGCTCCCTCATCAGCAGTTCGCTGATAGAGGCCACCACTTGAGGGCTTATTGGAGAGCCATTTTGTTCGATGATCTTTGCCACCTGCTTGATTACCACCTTGCCGGCACCCAAAATGGATACCTCTATCAGCTCGTCCCTGGTGACCTCTGGCGCACACAGTTCCTCCGTGTTCCTCGGGGCTAACGCGGCTTCAGGTTGAGTACGTGGACGTACATGATAAGTGCGACGACGGTGGCTTCTAGCCTCCAGAACGTCCAACAGTCCAATTATTGTGCCCAACAGGAGCAGCAGCCACAGAGATTGATTCTGCAAATGGAGATCATGTTATCATGAGATCAATCCTCTCTGGCCAAGTGACCCTCTAATAGACTTCACCATTTAAATCTTCCAATGGCAGCCACCTTCAGGTTAGGGGTTCGGAATGGAATTAGAAGTGGACTATGTGCTGTGCTCTGAACTGGATTCGGTCTATCCACCGCTTCCAAGCAGATCTGTCATGGAACAAAACGATTAGATACGCCTCAAGTCGAAAATCAAGCGTTGGGCCACACTTCGACTTATATAAGCCCCAATGGGGTGCAAATTCTTTCGGTTATCGAGGCGTTCCATGCTGTGTGCGAGCGGTCACACTGCCACAATTATACCACCCACCCACCGGCAACGGTTATACAACGAATGCGATCCTCAAATGTCATGACACTTCCCAATCCGATCCTCTATTGGCTGGCATTGACCTTGCATCGCACTTGAACAGTGGCCATCATCCCCACAGAGGCAAAATCACAAACAAATTGGAGAGCAACAACACTCAATGTGAAATGCGAAATGCAATTAATGAAAACTGATTCCGCGCCGGGGGCTGCCTCATAATGGAGGTGTTGGGCATTTTCAGCTTCGAATTATCGCTTACTTCTCTTGCGGACTGCAATGTCTGTTTACATTTTCCATTTATAATTTTCCATCTCTTCTCTCCCTTTTGGATAGCTGCTGTTGCGTGTGCCTGTTTTCAATGAAATAGTTCAGTATTTCCAGTATTGTTTGGCAAATAAAACTGGGAATATATGCACGCGGTTGCGCCTCCTCTCTCTCTCTCTCTCTCTCTCCCCTTTCTCTGCCCCTCTGTCTATCGATCCATTTGTTTATTGGCATATTTGTTTACTTTTGGCTTGAGGCTGCTGGCAAATATTCGGGCACTTAAATCGCAATGATCTATGCTTAGTGTTCTATAAATGCACCTTCATCTCTCTGTATATGTATATGTAACTGTATCTGTATATAGCAGAATCGGAATTGGTATCTGAATCAGAATCCGAAATTGTTTATGATATTTCAACGCTGCACAGAGATCTTTTCTGTGCAATTTCTTTCGGCATTCAAAACTGTCTCGTAAATACATTTGTACATATATCCACTTATACTACAAACAGTACTAGTATATGTATGTGTCTCTCTCTCTCTCTGAGGCATATTTCACATTCTGGCCCGGTGCTCGACAATTAATGCCATTCATTTCCACTGACAGAAAGATGACGTCCCGAATATTTATGTGCAGATTTATGTTCGCAGCTTATTAGATTATTTGCGGATTTGTTCAAATGAAATAGCACCCCATTTCCCCATCGCATGGGAACTCAATTAGTTGATTCATACTTGTACAAATGCAATCGTAGCTATGATCGTTGTACAATGAAACTGCCCCGATAAGTTTAATTGTTCTCTGCTCAGCAGAGTGGAAAAGGTTCATTTCATCAGTTTTTGGAATGCACTTTCAAGGAGTTCTGCGTAAATTAAATTTCCATCTCTCCGTTTCAAGCTCCACTTGTGTTCGCAATATTCCATTTTACATTTTACATTTCCCATTTCGCCAATTTCGCTGCACCGCATTACAGTTGTACTTCCTGTTGGCCACATCCTTCCTTCCACTTCCACTGCCACTGGCACTGCCACTGGCCCAGCCATTGCTTCACCCACGGCCACAGCAGCATGCGGCGGTTGGCAATTGTGCTCCAGTTTTGATGGCAACATGAGCCAAAGAGCCAAGAGCCATTAAATACGATGGTCAGCACAATGTCCTCCCCTGTGTCGGTGCGCACGAGTATCTGGAGTTTGAAGCCAGAGGGAA
Source organism: Drosophila obscura (assembly GCF_018151105.1). Classification (NCBI taxonomy): domain Eukaryota; kingdom Metazoa; phylum Arthropoda; class Insecta; order Diptera; family Drosophilidae; genus Drosophila; species Drosophila obscura. The sequence goes on along the minus strand of NW_024542774.1, from coordinate 4,955,422 downwards.
ACTTTCGCCGCAACAATGTTTCCACACTCACGCACTCTTCAATTCGTATTTGTGCTGCTAAAATGGAAAACAAACAAATAAACGTCGCAAGAGTGGATGCCTCGACGGGTTTTTCCGATGCTTACATAACGACAGCAATACCGATGGCCAGTGGCCAATGGCTCCTGATGAGTGCGGTTCGATGGCCCCCATGGCCACGCACATTCCGAAATTGATTTCGATTTCGTTCGATTTGCTTGCATCAGCATCAGAAAGGAAGAGAAACCGAAAATGCCGTAGAAAAAGGCAGCGAAAAACATGTTGAATTGGTGGAAACCGCTTTTCTTTGCCTGATTGTGTTGCTGCACTATTTCCTGGCCATGGACATTGTACTCTCCTCAAGTGATGCTGGATGTTGCAGCAGCAACATTGGAAAAACTTGATTTTCAAGTTGTGCCATCGCAAGCGGAAAACGCATATCCCAACCAGATCGCAAGTTTCCCAGAGCTGTCGTCGTCCACTTTTGGTCGTCGTCGTTGTCGTCGTCGTATGTTGCTCTAATTGCACGACAAACTCTCGGGCAACTTTCACACACTTTTGGCGCTGTCTTTCACGTTTCCCTTTCCCCCTTTTATGTCCATAAACGTCACATGTCAGGGAGAAAAGTGAAATTTAGTGTGTGTACGCTCCAGCCTGCGGAAACTGTTGAGCTGATACAAGTACACATACTCGTACTCGTAGGAGGAAGTAGATAGGCCGTTCTAGACGAATATCTAGGATTTGCATTAAGTAATTAATATTTAGATCGTATATGACACAGACCATAGACACGACACCGAGACATTTTAATGTAATTAATTTTAAACGCAGCCTCTGCTTTGTATCTGTATTATCTGGCAGAAGGTATGGCTGTGGTATGCCATAAATATGCCAGAATAACAATACACAATGTTGGCATCTCTCCGCACCTCTCTCGCTCTTCATCTCTCTCTCTCTAGTCCTCTGTGTATCTCGACACCCGCTGACAGCAAAACCTAATAAGCATAATGAATGAACGAATGAATGAAAGAAGGAGAAAATGAATGTGTGTGTGGGGGCAAGTGGCAACCAGCTGAGTTGCTGTTTTCCCTCAACGCGTTGAACTTGTGCTGTCACCTGTGAAGGCAACGATGGGGGCCCCCACCGCCCCATGCCAGATCCCACCCTGGTGGTGTTAGTGTTGCTGATGCTGAACATGATGGTGACCCTGGCAAATGTCTTGAAATCCGCACCCAGAGTTTACTCTATTCGCATATGGGCACCACAATCGTCTGCTCTGTTTTGGCCTGTCCCGAACTGCTGTCGTTGGCTGTTGCTGTATTTAATTAATTTCTATATTAGATACACTTCATTAAAAATGCCTTGGATGTCTGAGCGTGTGTGTGTCCGTTGTGCCATTGCATTGTCAAATGTCTCGGCCCATTGTTGTGGTCTATTCTTGGCAATCGAAAGGAATTCAATGATTGAGCAGCACAAATGCGGCACGGATGGGATCTGTAGTAGAAATAGATGGCCCATGCATACCTAATGGCTTGTAAGAGATCTATGGCCCGAAGGCTTCTATTCCTATTCCCCCTTCTATTCCATCCTTCCGACAAAACACTTGCATAAGTCAGTAAATCCGCTTGTACCCAAAACACTTGAGCCCAAGCCAGTCGAGTCTTTCTGTCAAACCATTCGGAGCTTTGGCAGTGCCAGCAATTAACGCACTCAGAACCCCAGGGCCAAGAAGACGGCGAATTGGGTCAAGTGGGGCTGAGAGCGAAGCGAAGCTTGGTCCCTGCATTTGAAACTCGGCTTAATGAAATGCACTTCTGCTCTCATTAGGCAATCCATTTTGCGACTCTACACGAGCGGATTCCAGCCCTTGAGGGTGATGAAGAGAGTCAAAGCATATTATTTGAATAATTTCTTACCTAAAAATGACAGCTTTCTCCATGTAACTGTCAATTGTATGTACATTTAAAATTTTTTATTGGATTGACAAACTGCATTCGCTGCCTAAATGTTGGCATACAATGAAAGGGTTTTCCTAATGTGCCTTCCAGGCTGCCACTTAATGCAACTTTGATGTTTTTCTGGCCATGCACCGAGCAAGAAGTTTCACCTGCTGCGGATTATCCCAGAGAGAAAAATCCCTACAGCAGCCAGTAAATGAAAACTTTTGCGGTTAAAGTTTTTCCGCTTTTGTTTCGGTTGCTGTTGCACCAAAAGTATTCTTCCCCGTCTTCCCCCGCTTACCATCCTCTTGCCGCTCCACAAAATGGACTTCTCATTCGTATGGCATTCCCTGGCACTTGCCACAATGGCCACGTTCCGTGCTCACACACTGCCACTCTCCCTCTCTCTCTGACACTCACACACCGACAAAAACAGAGGCAGAGGCAGACACAAATGCATTCCTTGTCGAGTCATTCTGGGTGCGCACTCTTCCATGGTACGTAGGGCGGGAGGGCGTGTGAGGCAGCAACCAAGCGGGATGTGGGGCTGGGGCTGGCCACGGCTTTTTGGCAACAGCAACTTTGCTTTGTCATGTGCCATATTTCTTTCTCGCCCGGCAACTGTGCCGCGACGACAAAGTATCTTTTGTTTAAGAACTGCAAATGGTGGGGAAAGAGCTTTAAGGAATTTCCCCCCACCATCGACGACACTTCGAATTAACTCTTTGCGACAGCAAACAGCAGTGCCACCTCCCTTTTCTCATGATATTTCAGCGATTGCTATCAATAAGTGTTTCCTCTCTGCTCAAAGAGTTTCAGACGGCTGTCACACAAATCTTTTCCTTTCAAGATTTCCCTCGAAAAGAGTTACCACTCCACTTGACGCGAGTTTTGCTTCACTTTCTATCTAATGGGCACTATCTGCATATCGATATGCACTTTGACTGCTATTATCGGAAGGCTGCAACCCTTCGACCAAAGTCACTCATCACAGCAGGCCTTTTGAGGGAACATTTTAGAAGTTCTAAAATTTATTTTAGTATAGTAGGCCAGATTGGTTTACTAGTCAGGGAACGGCGAGCTATAAAATCATTAGTCTCCAAGTCGTCGAGCCGCACGGAGTTACACAAGGAACTCAAAACTCAAACCCAGGAAATAAAAAACCAAAAAAAAAATCGGAAAAAAAAAAAAAAAAACCGTCAAGAAAAAAAAATTTGTGTTGTGCGATTGTGTTAGTGAAATCGTTTTGCTGCGTTTTTTTTTCGGTTGTGATACTTTTTTTTCTACACGTTTCGATCGCCGATTTTGTGGTCTTTTCGTTTTGTTTTTTCTGTTCTTTCGGCTTGTGCTTTGAATCATGAATAACCTGAACGCCAATGCCAGTGCCTTCTTGTGGCAGGCTCACGCCCAGCCGCAGCCTCAGCCGCTGCCTGCACAGCCGCTGCAGCAGCCGCAGCAAGCTCAGCTGCTCCATGGTGCTGTTGTGCCGCAGGCCCGCAAGTTTGGTGGCAACAAGGGCAACTTCAACTACGCGCAGAGTCACGCTGCTGGCGGCGCCATGATGGGCGGTGTCGGCGGCGGCGGTGGCGGAATGGGTGGTGGCGGCCAGATGGGGCCTTTGGGTGGTAATCCGAATTCCTTCCGCAAGCGGCAGCCCATGAACCAGGGCTTTAATGGTTGCTGCTTCCAATCAAACGGTAAGCAAGTGAAATAATCAGCTTATCGCGTCTTTTGACCCTGCAAAAGGGACACACACACACACACACGGCACATATAATTTCTGCCGTCATGAGTTGGCAGAAAAAAAAGTGGTGACGTCAACTGACAGCTGAGCGCTCGGCTCGCATGGTTGTATGTGTGCGCCTGTGTTGTTGTACCAGGTAGTGTTGTACAATTCCCAATTCACATTTTTTCCCCCCTTGTCAACATTTGTCACTAAACACTGTTCAACACAGATGGAAATTATTCAAATTGAATTCTTGTACTACTCACTCACTGTTCGAATTGTTAAATATTTTTGTGTGCCGCTGGCGACTGTTGCACAAATCACTAACCGTATATTTTCTTCCTTCTTACTTGCAGGTAAGTCGCTGTTTTCTATACCCGAAAATGTTGTTATGCTTGAGAGCCGTAAGTACATTTGAAACTACAACCCGATTACCAACACTAAACCAAACCACACTATAACACAAATACAAACACACACACACATACATACAATACTGAATACTGAATACGAATACCAGCACTAAAAACGAAGCAGAAAAAAAACTCTTTCCGAACCACCACACGACTGCAAAACCGAACACAAATACCAATGCACATACGTACGAATCAATTTTGGTTTCGGCGGGCTATGAAAAGTAGTTTTTTTTTTTTTTTGATGAAATGCAAACTGTAAAATTAATTACCATCGGAATGGGGCAGCAGCGGCAGCCCAAGTTCAATTACAAAATAATACAATGGCTCGGTGGCCGCCGCGCTCGTGCAACAAAATAGATCAAAAGCGGGCCTGTGAACATTTGCATCTCAATGTGGAAAATATTTTGCAAAATTTATCAATTTCGGTTCTGTTTTCGTTCATTCGTTCCCCCTCCGCCCCTCCGCCACGCTTGCCTCGCTACCCAGCCAGCGTAATGCAATTTAAATTTTTTGTCTTGCATGAATTTTCAATTGCTATTTCTTCACGGCGCTCCATTAACATTTCCATAACGATGACGTGGATAGTCCAGCAGTATCTGGCAAGATTTTCACGTTTCCTTCCCCTTGGTTTTTTTTTCGTTTCGCTTTTCGCCGTTTCTATTTTTCTTTTCCCATTGTTTTGTTATTGCCCGGCGATTTGCATAATTTTCAATGCTCAATGCACGCAATTTTCATTGAAAACGTCGAACTAGGACTGTGGCAGGCGGGGAGCAATACATTTTATCTCTACGAGTATAATCATTGCCCTGTGAGTACGGGATCCTTTGTTTTTAGTGCCCCTTACGGAGCAGCAGGGCGTCAGTTATGCATCCTTTCGTTGGAGCAGGAGGGACCTGCGATCGATCCAATGAGTGTATGTACACACTGATTGTTTGCCTGCCATCCGCGAGCTTTAGTCAATTATTATTATGGGTCGTTTTCTTAATGGAGCAAGAAGGCAGCAGATTATGACAACACACCCACCCACAGCATCAGAGAGTGTCATACAAATATGAAATGGCCATTTGAATAATTTCTGTACGCAGCAGAGCACACGACGAAGCCGAACAAATTTGCACCATAATTAAAATAAATGCTTTCAATGGCCAATAATTGCCAAATAAATTAATTTTAATTGCAGGGCGGCTGTCGGCTGTTGCGGGGGTGGTGGCAACCGTTAATGTTGCGGCGGCCTAAAAATATATTTCAAAAGTGGCTAAAATAAAATGTTCGCATGAGCCTCCGCCTCCCCCTCCTCCTTCTTCTTCTGCTTCTGACTCTGCTGTACGCTCTCTTTTTTCATCCGTCTGTGTGCGCATTTTATTTTTAAATGTTCCGCTTCTGACTCTGTCCAATACGAACCGTGCCACGCCCACAGCTTGCACTACCACCAACAGAAGCAACAGCACCACTCGCAGCAGATGTCGTGTCGCACGACATAGTATTACATTTTTGTGGTATATTTGCAGGTGGCAAATATGTTGGCAAAACACTTAAAAATACATAAAAATACCAATGGGGATGAATGTATGTTATGATGGTGGTGTAGGGAAAGCTATTCACTTGACATGTTTATGGCCTTCTGCCCCAAAGACTGTTTTCCATGGGATCAGCATCCGAGTCACTCAAAGATTTACGTATGTGGGCGTTCATTAAACTCACATCCGTCCTCGGGCCATCCACATCTCCGCATCCACAGCCAAAGTCGGCCAATCACTTAGTTAATACAACGACACACACGCGGAATCATTTGGGAGCGAATGAATATGTATTTGCATAAGTACTCACTCATTCAAAGATACTCGTATGGCAATGTGAATGTTCTGATGGGGTGCTTTCAGCCACCGAAAGTAAACTTGACTTTTTGTTTGTTTTTATTTATCCCCGCCCCCCCGCACCCACAATTGAGTATAGTATATGCATATGGCCTGGCCTGGCCTGGCCTGGCCCATGGAGGTGGCTTTATTTTGTGGCATTACAACGTCGCTCCTCCTACGGGTTTTGTTTATCTTCTGGTCTGATTGTTGTGCCTTACTTTTCCGGATTGACAGCGCATTTAGTTTGCTTTTCCTTTTCCACTAACATTTCCCCCATTGTTTTTTGGCCAATATTTGTTCGTCTAATGCATTTCTTGATGGTTTCATTATTGCTATGGTTCTGCGGCAAACTATAATTAATTTAATTAATTCTTTTTGGTTTTGTTTGGTAGGCTTTTTCTGTGCAACATTTTCACCCATAAACCAGTTGCCGTTCGGTGACTGTCGGGCCGTAAATCTTGCTGTTACCACGACAAAAACGCAGCATCTTTCCCACCATAAATTCATGGTAAAATCCAATAACAGTGCCAGGGAAGCAGAACAACAGGGCGTTGGGTAGATTGGGATAGTATGAGCGGGCAACAAGAATACCAGACAACCGCATCCCGCATGACCAAAAATATAAATTGTGTCGCTTGCATTTTATGGTAATTCAATAAATTGAAAATGACAAATTGTGTCATGTTGCGGTTGGCATTGGATTGCCACACCAGAACAGACCCCGCAACTGGGAGCCCTGCCACTCGTGCGGGAATGAAATGAAATGCTGGGGATAATTAAATCTATGTCGAGCATCAATAAAAGTTGCAAATGCTTTTAAAGTTGCTGCCGTATGTCCATCTCCAGGCACCGCAGTGGCAGTGGAGAGGAGGATGAGGAGGAGGCATCTCCTCCACACCCACTCCCTGGCGCCCATCAATCAATCAAGGACGATCAATCAAATTGTTGTCAACAGCGAAGCATACGGCGCACGCAGCTAACGACTATGTCGGAGGCGGATGCGAAGGCGATGATATTGCTGTCGCTAGATGGCGTGTCGAACAAGAACAATGTCGCTATCTTCGGTTGGGTGAACTTTTCCACGCACCATCGCCGGCAACTCCACAGCTCCACCCACCCCCTGCTGACCCACTAACGAGCGCTAATGGACACCAGTCCCGCCAGCTTCTTATCCTCCCCATCTTAGCTTCAAGCCGAAAGGAAACTATTGAACCAAAAATGTTTTAGTTACTATTTCAGGGTGGGGGGCAGTAGAAGTGTGAGGGTGATGGTGAGGGTGGCAAATCTGAGGGATATGGAAACTTTGCCACTCCACGCAATATTGCGTCGATTATCTTCAATCACGAGCCCGTGATTGATGACTGCGACGACGTACTGGCCGGAAGACACTATTAGATCGGACAGCAGGGCACAGCGCTGCTTTAAACTTCCTTCCTGCAATCCTCCCAGAAGACGACGAGTAATGCCTGGCAATTCATCAGCGTCTGCGGTATTATTGAAGGCTTTATTGTTTGCCGTTTTGATTGCATTCTCAATTGGCTAGCTGGCGCAGAGAGTGTTCGTAATCCCCCCTGAGAGAGGGGGCAGGGCGCAAGCTAAAAATCGCATATGATTACCTTCTACCAAGTAGATCATTACTGGCTGTCCTCTCCTTGAGTTTCTTATACAAAAAGTTTTATTTTAAGGAAGTTTTTGAGTAGGGAGAAAGGAGCGATTAGCCAGGCAGCTGCTTTGTACCGAATTTGGTTAATTTATGCCGGACACGGCTGGTGCGGCTCTGCAGCTTTTTGCCCTTCGCTTCAACTTCTAATAATTTGTAATTAATTTGTGCATCTGGCTGGGCTGGCTTGGTGGCGGCAAAAAACGTTTGGTGTGATGTGGTGGCAGCTTTTTTGTCCGCCTCACACTTTTGTATAATTTTCCACAGCAATTAATTGGACATTTTGCTAATGCGTCTGCCACTGGCAGTTTTTGCCATCCGCGCAACCCGCAACCCCAACCCCAACGCCACTATGTAGAAGAATCGTGCAATTTTGCAAATTACAATATCAAAATTGTCCCCCAGCTGCTGCACTCTGTACTTTTCCATGGTTCGCTCGCTTTTCTTTGCTGTTTGTTGTATTTTTTATGGCATTATCGATTTTCGCTTTTCCCCCACTTATCTCTATCGTATCGCCAGCAGCGGGCAACAAAAAGCCAGAAACTTTATCAAAGCAGAAACTAAGTAACGTGAACGAATTCGTTATTGGAGTCGGCGTTCGCTGCGCGCACTTTGTTTAATATGATAAAAGAGTATATGTATATATGTACATACATACATACAGTAGAACTTCGACAGCAGAAACTTTGATTAATGGGTCGCCAGTTAGTTGCCCAACTAATGGACAAGTTTCAATGGAAATCATAAATATTCTGTGGTAATTCCACTGTAGACACTACCATAGATACACGGCATTTGTTTGCAGACGATGGGGGAGAGCCATTTACTAGAAAAACGCTTCAAAATGTCATATGCGAGGTTGGGCCAAGCGGCAGGGCCAGCATTTTGCTGCTTCCTTCCCCATAAAGTCAATACACTCGTATCCATCCAAGTCGTTGTTCAACAAACAACGAACGAAACAGACAAGGATGGCCAATAAAGTTGAGGGATATCGAGGGCACTCAACGCTCGAGCAAATGTCCCTAGCGATATTTTCTCTTGAGCAAATGTAGCCATACAGGATATATGTACATGTGCTGTACGTAAAAGGGGCCAAGTTCTAGCATTCAGTAACTCAAGGAGGTTGAAGACTGTCCAAGAATTTAAGTGCATTCCAAGGAACTCTCTGCTGGATGACTGGATCCCATAAGTGGGTGTGTGCAGGGTGTGATGGTGAGCGAACTGATTGCATGTGGGTTTTGCATGCTATTAAAGCCGAGTCCCAAAATATTGACCAAAGCGATAATTAGGCGAGGCCAAAAGCAAATCTCAGACAAAGGCCAAGTCCTGGTTTAGCCAAGGCCAGCTTCAATTTGCTAAGAACACACGCACGCGCCAGCAAGCAAGGCTATGAGAGTGTGTGTGTTTGGGTGTGTGTGATTATGAATTATATTATAAATCCTCATATACACGGCCTTATCGGGGCACAGTCCACCCACCGTTGTGGGCCCCTGGCACACAGTGGAGCACAACTTAAATGCCATTTGGCGTCTCTAATTATGTTGTCCTGCTCCACCTCCACCGCCACTTCGTACTCGTTCTCCTACTTGTCCTTGCCGGCGTCAACGTTCTGCGTATTTGTTCTTCCTGGCAGTTATTGTCTGTTGTCTGTTGCCTGTTTGCGCCCATGTTTGCACTTGGCCCTAACCCCAGGCCCAGCCAGACTGAAGGAAGCCGGAAAGAAGTGCCGCGCCATTAGGGTGGAGGGTGGACGGTAAATGGGGAATGGGTGGCAGAAGCACACACCAATTACATGCGTTTGTATTATTCAAATCCGCCGTAAATGTAATTAAGCTCATGGGAATTAAGCGTAAATTTATTTCAGCCAGCTCCGGTACCACTCCCCGGCAGCAGTTCAGTTCAGTTCCGTTTCACAATCCTTTTTCACTCCTTTCACGCCATGGCGGTTTCTGCTAACTCTGCTTATCGGGTCTCTAGGCTAATTTCTCCAACCAAAATGGGGGCCGACGAGTGTAACTGGATGGGGAGGGAGTGCAGAACGTATCGCATATAAATTGGCTCATTGCCCGAAGGTAGCTCTGTGGCACGACGATTTCTTTCTGATAAGCAATGGCATTTCCTCCTCTCCTGGATAAAGCTCATCGAATTTCAGTTTCGTGCTGGGAAAGTTTTGATAAAATCTCCACAGAATCCATCCTCCCTGAGAACTGGGAAGCCAGATTGGGAGAGAGAGTTTGGGCACATTAAAAACCAATCAGGCGCGTTGTCACATAATCAACCCACAGCGCTCATCAGACCTCTGCCCCTAGCCTCCCCCCTGGCATAGAGCAGCGGCACTTTCCCCACAATCTTTTCCCTATTATGAGTATTTTTTATAAACTCTCGCTGGGAGCAGATTGACTCTGGGAGGGTGGGAGGGAGGCTGAGGGTTCTCGTATCATGTCACATCCAGGGACAACTCTTTGCCAGCATAATAGTTTTGCTTATGAAAACAAATTCAATTTTGAAGCTGCTTATGGAAATGTTTATGCGAGACGTGAGCGCCAACTGTTGGGGGCCCCAGAGCTGGGGATGATTTTCCAGAGCACGAGGAGGGAAAACTGCTATGGAGAAAATTAATGTCACATGAGAGGACGCGCGCACCAGTCACAAAAACAGCATTGCTGCTGCTGCTGCCAAGGGGTAGGAGAAGGAGAAGCCAACGGGTAGTAGGAGCTAGAGAGGGACTTGGGGGAGGGGGCTGTGTCAGTACCATTAACAGTACGGAAGAACAGGGCGTGGCTGTGCATGGAGCCCCAGATAAACGGGACAACAGCCCCGATGGGTGCGTTGTCATGACTCTTGGCATATTTTGCAGTTCGGTACAGTTTCGTCCTGCTGCTGCTGCTGCTGCCGCTGCTGCTCCCCTCTGACGCAAACAAATTGAAAATCATTGAACAGAGAGGGTTCATATGTGGGGGAGTAGGTGTGGGTATGGGCAAATGCTCGCCTAAGCAACTCTGCAACCGCTGCGACACTGATGCACTGCATTTTGTTGCAATGTAAGCAAGCAAGTGTGGTGGCTGGGCGCGGGGGGAGTTCACTGCAAGATATTGTCGCACACATTTAAGCAAATTGCAATTAAGGGGCACAGTGGGTGGGAGGAGGGGGAATCAAAGGGAATATGCTGCCAGTTGCCAGTATGCCAGTTTTGTTTGTCCTGCTCCGTGGACCTGCGAATGGCAATGGTTGATGCGAATCGCATTCCCCTTCTCGTTCTGCTACGCTACACTGTATGCAACAATTTGCAGCATAAATACTTTGAGTGCCTGCCCCGCCCCCCTCGCCAGTCGCATTAAACGAATGGATTAAGTTTTGCCCCACCCACACAGGGAGCTTTAATGGATTTATGCAGGCCTCCTCCCCTTTGGGTAAAACGTGTTCTTTGTTGGAGCTTTCTAGAAAGTCTTCCAGTTCTACGCTGATTTAAATCAATGCTTTGTTTGCTATATGTACATCCAGCAGCTGCTTGGAATTCCATAAATTGTTGGCTTCCAAACCTAAACATATATATGCACATATATTTAGTTTTCCACATAACTTCTGGCGGGGGGAGGGGCAGAAATCGTTTGCATACGCTTTCGCAACTTTCTCTAATTGCAAACCAACAAAGTACTTAATTGTGGCACACATGTCCTTTAAGTAAGCCGCATGGAAACATTTCTGTATGCAAATGGCGGCCGCACACACTTAGCGCTCCATAAAACAGAACTAAACTTCAACTTCCGTCTGCTGGCTCGCACTCTCCCCGTGCCACTGCCACTGCCACTGCCACTGCCTCTGCCTCACTGTTATACTCGCTCGCTCTTCCCTGCTGCGGCAGCACATAATCTAAAATAATTTGTGCGCACTGAAAATTTACACCTGCTCGGACTTGCCACCATTCTGGGCCGGTGTCGGCGACGCCTTGCGTGCGAAACATTTTCCAGCAATTGCATGCAACAATTCCCCAAATGCTTAAACATTTTAGGCACGCTTCCGACACCGTCGTCCAGCCCGGGGCGGGAATTTTTCTTTTCTTGTGCCACCTCCGTTACACATTGTGGCTGAAACTTGATTGGGCGCTGGGGTGGACAACGGAGGCGGAAGCTGGAGTTGTTGGCAGGTTCGCTTGCCTGGCGTCACGCATACGCCCCGTGTTGCAGCAGCAAATCAGCGAGGGCTGTGAATTTCAATTAAAGCCAAAGCAGCAGGGCAACGCCACCATCCACTTGAAATGAATGACTATGTCTGGAGCTGCTGGGACCGGATCGGAATGGACGGCTGGCCTCAGGCCATGGCCACAATGTTGTTTGGCCCTTGAACACTTATTACAGTTTATTCTGGCTGTTATTGACTCTCGGCTCGGACCATCGCTCTGGGGGGTGACACAGGGGATTAGCATGCATGTCAGAAGCCAGTGGCAGAAAGGAGAACGGCCTAAGCAACATTTCATTCATTTCCCATCCCCACCGCCCATTGCCCAAAACCGCTTGAACTTCATCGGGGATTATTTACTTACGCAAAACTTTGCCGAATTGGAACGTGCCGATTCAACTGTTCGGGGTGAACGCTTTAAAGTTCTCACTCACCCAACATCAAACGGATTAAGGTCGAGTGAAAAATTGCATCAATTTACGTTGTTTGTGCTGTGTGCTCGTCTCCTCTCCATCCCTCTCCAATCCCTATCCTGCCACAGCGAAAAACAACAGTGGAAAAGCTGAAAACTAACAACCAACATAAAAATGGTTGCTGTCGATCTTCTCGTCGCGCTGGCGAGTTTCCGTCTGTGTGTGTGTGGATTTTTATGCAAATATTTTGTCAGGTAGCCCCAAAGCCCAAAAACAAACTAGCCGTGCCGTGGTTCGGACTCTCTGTTGTATAACCAGAGGGGAGCTAGAGCCAGAGCCACAGACACAGACACAGCCACAGCGTTGCAACTAAATCAAATCAAAGCAAAAACAGCTCTCCTGTATGAAGTCCTGGCAGCAGCAGCTCTGCCATAACAAGCCCCATGCAAATTCAGTTTCCGACGTGTCAGACTGCTCTTCCAGCCCAGCCCAGCCCAGCCCCTCCACCAGCTAGTAGTTCCCTGTGCATGGCATTAACTTTGCGAGTGATTAAGTTAGAGAGTGTTTGGGTTAAACAACACTAGAAACTTGCAACAACTGCCACATGTGCGACACTTTTAAAGTTAATTAAATGTCTTCCAGGGCTGTGCGACCACCGCTCTTCCCCCCCCTTGTCATCTTGTCTATGCCGCCATATTTGCCGCGACATTTTGACAGTTTGTAGCCGTTTCCGCTTTAATTATAAGTGGGTTATGTGTGGGGGATTTGCGCGGCTGTGGTTGCCTCTGCTGGGATTCAACACAGTGGGTGGCCCTGTCGATGGCTCTGCCAGAAGTCGGCGATGCGGAAATGTTTATTGTTATTTCTGCACAGTGGGGCGAAAATTGGATTGTAGATCAGCCAGGCGACTCCCGGTTCAGTGCCATAGCTAAGGGCTATTCTCGGCCATTTCCGGTCCCCGCACACATCCAGTGCAACCGACCGCCATAAAGCAAAACACAAAATGGCAGCCCGAAGAAAAGCCTAGACCAATTTGGTGGCGTATCCTCGTTTGCGCTCCATTTTTTTTTTTTTTTGCTCTCCCTGGCAAAAATTCAATTAACTTACATGGCCAAACCGCAGTCGAAGCCGCAGTCAAAAGGAGGAGCCAACCCGTTCCGAAAACCCTGCCAAAGCTCATCTGACCACGACAAAAAATATCAGCCCCCGCGGAGGAAGGGCTGCTCCTCCTTGACGTCCCTGTGGCAAGTCTGTGAGCGCTGCTGGTTCGTGGTTTTCGAAGTCTGGCTGGGGCTTGCTATTAGAAGAACTTTCGCACAAGGGATGGGACTACGGACCGTGACTGAGACTGCGACTGGAACTACGGATTAATCATCGTCGTGAAATGCAACAACAATAAACCAAAACCAAATCAAACCAAATATAATATGTACATCCATCCATCCATCCATCCACCACTAACCGTAACGTTTACTTTAAGTCTTAGCTCTTAATACTGGCTAAATCCGAATACGTTTTCCTTTTCTGTTTCGTTTCATTTTGTTGATTTGCCTAACGTTTATTGTTGTTGCATGCAATCGGTTGCAAAAACTTACAAACAAACAAATCAATGCACAAAAAAAATGCAGTTGCACCACAACAACAACAACAACAACATGCACCACAACAACAACAACACCACCACCACCAACAACAACAACAACAACCACATCATCACCACCACCACCATCAACTAGTTGCCCCAGCTCAATCGCACAATCTTTGTCAATTTAAAGAGCCACCGCTATTGGGACCAGGCGCCGCCTTCCCGACATTCGGAGCCCCCGAATATCATCCCACCACACCGGACAACTGGAAGGGAGCCTCCATCCATCCCACTGGACTCATGAAGGAGCCCACCGGCGTGGTGCCCGGACGCAATGCTCCCGTCGCCTTCACACCTCAGGGACAGGCACAGGTGAGTGTTTGACGCGTGATGGTGGAGGAAGTATGTGTCGAAGACAGCGACTTACGTACACCTCTGAAGTGGCTGGCACACAAATTGCATCACACGGATATAATTTGAATTTCCGCCAATATCTGGGCACACGATATACGATACACGATACGAAAGGAGCCGTATCAAAGCCGGATCCTCCTCCCTGCCAGACACAATTTTAATTAACTTCTCGTTCTCTCCCCGTTTTTTTCTTTCTCTGGATGTCGCTGATGTAGGGCGCTGTCATGATGGTCTATGGCCTGGACCATGACACTTCCAACACGGACAAGCTCTTCAATTTGGTGTGCCTGTATGGCAACGTGGCCCGGGTAAGTCAGATTTTTCCTATACTACGCTATATATTACGATATAAGCAATATAATAGTATCCACTGTCACGTGGGTTCTTACAACCCAGCGAATAGTGAATCACAGAGATAATATTCAATAGGGCAGCCGCCCCTTTGATGAATTTTAGAAACAAACTAAAGTAAAAGCTCTCATGACTTGAATTTTCATTATGAAGCACACTTCAGGAGATGTCGATAAAAAATCCCTTGCTTTTATAACCTTTTAGAATGTGAAGAAACGGAAAAAGAAATATCCCCAGCTTGCACTTAGCCGGAAAGCTGACAAAAGGGGAAAAACGCGTTTCATTGCCTTTGCGTTGGTCGTCGGAAGTCGGCAGTCGGCAGTCGTCAGTCAGCACTTTGTGTAGAAGGCCTGGCCCAAAAAAAAAAGAGCTTGGAAAAAAAGGTGTTTGACTGTGGAGCCGCAAGACACTTTTGTGTCTGTGGGCCATTTGTAAATGCGCAAATAAAACGAAAGGCAATAAAAGGACGAGACCAGGACACCGCCTGGAGAGGCAGTGGCAGTGGCACTGGCACTGGCACTAGCAGTACTGCTGGCCAGTCGGATCGGCAGGGACATTTAGATAAAGCGATTTAGATTAATACCCTTAGCCGTGTGTGTGTGTGTGTACATGTGTGTGTGTGTGGCATGCCTCGGGACAGCAATCAGTGCAGCGTCATCAGCTTTATCGTGAGGCGGGCAGGGGGTCTGGGGTTCTGGGGCTTTTGCCTCCAACAATGCGAAAACGATTGGCAGTCGCTGTAAATCAAAACACGATGACGACCAAAAAGGAATCCATTTAAAAGCTTTGGCAAATGACAATTCAAAATGTTGCCATTGTGAGTCGGAAGCCAAAAGGAATACTCGCTTGGGGAGCGTTTAGTGCATAAATGGAGCGCCACCCCGCCACTCTACCCGTCGCCCCACCCGCCCGAAACTGACATCAAAGTCAAACGCCAAAAACTTTCGTAGCTTGTGCCACTGCCACTGCCACTGCTTTCACTTTATTGCTACTATGGCTTCTGTACCTCCTCTCCTTGTTTGTCACATGGGGCTGGAGCTGGAGCTGGATTGCGAGTGTGGGTGAGGGCGTGGGTGTGTGTCCTTTGACAATTGCGCTCACCAAGGACACACCGACGTGGGTTCTCTTCGTTGTCGCTCCCCATGACATGTTTTGTTTTCTTTATGTCTGCGATAAAGCGAGTCAAGGCGACTGGGGACCCCAGGAATGACTTTCCCCGAACTCTGAAGTGGCTATGGCCAAGGCAAAGGCAAGGGATTTTCGTAGCCTCAAAGCAGTTTAAGGGGTTTTTCATTCAGAATTTCATACACAATATACCCCCCGTACATTGGAAATTCCAAACATACTCGTAAGTGGGACTCTTTAAAATGCAAAGAAAATCACCCCGAGAATGCTCGATCGAAGTCCTTATCTATCCGGCCACTGCATTATATTATCCATGCAAATAGTAGGACCACCACTCTCCAAGGCAGGGCTCTCCACTGGCCATTAGTTGGGGGTGGGGGTGGGGGTGTGACGATAATTCAGGACACGGCCATTTAGCTCGGTTTCTTTCTGGGCTCTGGCTCTGGCTCTGACACTTGCCCTGACTGGGTAGATGGTGGATATTTATTGCCAACTTCCTGTCCGAGACGGAAACTACTCATTAGCCATTAAAAATGATTATGCGCAAACATTATTCACTGGCCGGCTAAGCCGCAAATATACATTTTCTCCACGCTGCCCACGCTCCCAAGTTCTGGTCTCTTTTCTCTTCTCTCTGTCTCTTGTCTCTCGCCTTGCCTGGCTCCCATCGCAACGCTGTTGGCCGCTATCTCATTATAAAATCTGTATAAGTGTGCGGCGTGTGTGTGTGTGTGCGTCGGTTTATGGGCCGACATGTTTGAATTGCGAATGAGAAATTGATGGCCACTCAATCAAAGTGAGTTTCCTTCTCCTCTCTGTTGCTCCGACCCTACCTCCTCACCCACACTTACACCCGATGTGTCGGTGTTAATGGAAATCCCATGGAAAAGTATTCGGGATCAGACCCTCTGTAATTTAGGGATAAACATAGGCAACGCCTAACCGAATCAGGCATATCCTTACCCATACATACATATGTATATGTGCGAGCGGAATTCATTTGGAATGGTGTTGGCTAAAAGCAAACATCCCTGCCATAACGGATGTTGTAGCGGAGCAGCGGATGCCAAGAGGAAGGTAGTCGATTTCAATGGGGTTTGGCATAAACATTCTGTTGGAAAAATTTGATTAACCTGCCGAAAAACGTAGGCCGTAGATGGTAGAATTTCAACCTGTCGAAGCTCACCAAGAAAGCTGTCAAATGTGACAGAGGCCCATGGGGAGTAGGAGAGGCGACAAGATTGGATTGTGTTTGCATTTTGTGATTTGTAATTTGATGGGGGTGCGGGCCCCCTAGATGTGTACACTTTTATGTATCCCCTTGGCGTTTTGGCTGGCATATTTTTGAAGCCAAAGCCATTCAAGTTGAAGGGGGAGGGGCGACCAGCTGGTTAATTATTTCTGGAGCTATGCGATGAAGTCATCATCAAATTGATTTTGCAGGTTAAATGGCATGACACAAATAGTTCGAAGGGCCTGGTGGGGTATGGTGGGGCCAAGTTGCTGACAGGGCTAAAAGCTACGAAAGGAATGGAGGATGTCTTTAAAGACCAACCCCCAAGCACACACACACACATTTACACAAATACACACCACGCACCCAATTAAATGCGCATTAAAAAAACATTTGGATAGATTCTGGGGAAACGGAAGTGGAAATGGAATTGGTGGTGTGGCTGATGGCGGGGCCAGAGGTCAGCCATCGCGGCTGGTTCCTCTTGTGCCGAGCAGCGCGTGAGCAATTAAATCAAATGGCAGAGCTGAGCAGAGCAGACACCATGCCACAATGCACAGCAAAGCGATGGGGTCGCGGCGGGAGCGAGCGGGTCGCATTTTAATTAACGCACCACCGCGAGGGGGGCAAAAAGCACCAGCACCAGCACCAGGAGGGCGAGTGAGCCACCACGCAACAGCACAGCTCATTAGACACGCACCGAATGTTTGCCGCCGCTGACCAGCAGTGGCCATTCAGCCATGAAGCGCTCTTTGATTTGCCCAGAGTCCTGTCCCTGCTCCTCATCCTGCTGTCCTGCTGTTTGTCTATATATGTATATGTGTGTGTGTGTGTCTGTGTCTGTGTTAGCCTTCTGTTTGCATGTTTGTAATTTCATTATCCCTTTGTTTTTCCCGGGACTGCGACTGGGAATGGAAATGGGGGGAAATTCGGGGCATATCTGCCCGCTTTCTGCTTGACTGATTTATGGTCTATATTTAGTTTTATACATTGTTTCACTTTTATGATTCGTTTCGAGACTCGCTTTTGTGTTTCGTTTTTCGATAAGCTCCATTTGCTTTTTATTTAGTTTGGGCCATCCCACGGTGCCAGCCTTTACGCCAGTCGAGCGTATGCATTCATTTTGATTGCAAACCACTCGGGGCACAGAGAATCAAATAAATCGACGCACAGTCCAATGCGGATTGTATGGGCGGGCTTCTGTGTTTGCACCACTCACAGCCCCATTGGCCATCGGTAGTCACCTTTATTTACGTTTGAATATCAACCAGTGGATTAGAGAATTAAAAAATGGCAAGCCAATGATTTGTGCTGTAGTTAAGAATTAAACCAATTCATTTAACTCTTAGCAAACAATAAAACAGTTTACTTGTCAGTTTACAACCAAAAGATGGCAGAGGCGGATGTGTGCTATTTTCCCCACTCATTGGGAGCCTCCTCACCATTTTCCCTCCGCTAGTCTGACGTAATTATATCGGTTAAACAATGGGCAACAATTTTCCCGTCACTTGCAGGCAGCGAGCGGGCCGAAGCCAAGACTAAACAGAGTCAAAGCCCCCAATCATTTCGGCCTGCAGTCATAATTAAATTCGTTTGACCCCAAAACTGCAGTGCCAGTGGCCGGGCAGAAAATAAATCAAAGCTTGGATTGAAAGAAACTGGCCAAAATGCCAGGCTCACTTTTCGGTGCGTGTGTGTGTCGAGGCGACTTTGACAAACGCAAAAAAATAATAAAAAAAAAGCGGCATCAATGCGCCAAATGAAGGCATTTGAAAAGCAAAATTGCAGCAGCTCTCGCCCAATTTGGACAGACTCTGGCCGTCAACCTGTTCACCTGTCTGTGGCTGTTGGTCAATTGCGAAAACTCGTTTCGCCAATGGCTTTGTAGCCCCCTCCCCGCTCCGAGCGCAATTTTAATTCGGACTCGGACATGGAATCCGTCCCGCCATCCGACCACCGCACCATTGAGTTCAATGGCTTGCAGTGGGGTCCAGCAAATTGATTTGCCAATGCAACCCAACCAAGCGAGTGAACGAACGAACGGGGAAACAGTCCAACCAACCAAGTCGCCGCCAGCATTTCCATTGATTTTTCACTTTCACCTGTCTCTATGTGTGTGTGTTTTGTAATTATTGCTTTGGAAATTATGATGGTCAATTATCTTTACAGCTCTGCTGCAGTTCGTTTGCAGCAGCAAGGTGCCAAAGACTTGCATGAAAAATAAATTGAGTGAGCTAATGAGCGGATAGGCCATAAATTCATAAGATCAGACTCACGCTTCGACCCCCGCGATGTGTTTGGAAGCGAGCTAGAAAGTTGCGTTTTTTTTTTCTAGTTATTCCGCGAATTAAATACTTGGCCCCGCTTCAGCATCCGATAGCATACATCCACATCCACTCATCCAATTAAAAGTAGTTGAACTTTTCCTGCCATTTCAGCATTATATAGCCATATCTGACAGACTCCAACGAAAGTGTCGAATGACATATCGAATATTTGTCAAGTAAAAATCACAGGCAATGATAATATTTTCAGCTATTTCTGGCAATTGGGCACGTACGATAGAATTTGATGACCCAATAAGGGAGAGTCGGATATGACAAGTCGGGTGGGGGGTGGCTGTGTAAGGTAGAGACTGGCATCCTTCCCCATGTATGTACATATGTACGTATGTATGTATGTGGGAGGGATAGACTGCTCACAATGAGCGGAGAATTAAGGGCACCATTCTGTCACATAATTGCATTTGAAAGAAATTTTAAATTGAATTCAATGAAGGTGTATTGCTTGGAACGTTGCTTGCTTGGGTTGAACAAGGCAGGGAAAGGGAGAGGGCACCGACAATACAATTCAATCAGTCAGGGAGAAGCCATGGGCAAAGGTCAACTGTGGAAAACCGAGTACGATGGGTGTGCACACACAACACATTTATATATATACATATACATATATATATATAGGTATAATTTAATTTATTTGCATTGAGGTGACAGGTTAAGGCGGGCGGCAGCATCGCTTGCAGCATGGGGAAACAAACGTGTTCCATATTGACGGAAATTTAAATTCATATTTCTTCTGCTTGCAGATCAAGTTCTTAAAGACCAAAGAGGGCACCGCCATGGTCCAAATGGGCGATTCAGTGGCCGTTGAGCGTTGCGTACAGCACTTGAATAACATTCCCGTTGGCACTGGCGGTAAAATACAGATTGCTTTCTCCAAGCAGAACTTCCTATCCGAGGTGATCAATCCATTCTTGCTGCCGGATCACACACCCAGCTTCAAGGAGTACACTGGCTCCAAAAACAATCGTTTCCTATCGCCGGCCCAGGCCAGCAAGAATCGCATTCAACCACCGAGCAAGGTAAGTCCGGAAATACATAACTCTGTCCCCTCGCCCCGCCAAAAGCTCATAAATATGCATATTCTTCTTCGTTTTCCGCTACAGATTTTGCACTTCTTCAACACACCGCCCGGTCTGACCGAGGACCAGTTGATTGGAATCTTCAACATCAAGGATGTGCCCGCCACATCGGTGCGTCTATTCCCCTTGAAGACCGAGCGCTCGTCGTCGGGCCTGATCGAGTTCCCCAACATCTCGCAGGCTGTCCTGGCCATCATGAAGTGCAACCATCTGCCTATTGAGGGTAAAGGTGAGATAGTGTTGTGTTTAAGTGTTTTTTTCAAAAGAAGAAAAAGTCAAATTCTCATCTGGCCACCCCAGAATCCAAAAGTTACACGAAATTCTCTCTCTCATCAAAACCTCAAAAAACATGCCCCAATAAGTAGGCAACATGCATTTCTGTTTTATTTTGTTACTCCTGTTTTCGTCCTTCACCTCCTCCTGCCCCTTGTCGTTGCTCACTGCTCGACAGTCAAAAGTTTTGGCAGCTACTTCGCATGGCCTTTTGACTTTTACCACCACCCATACACCAATCCACCCATCATTTCTGCCCCACTTCCCGCCCAAGCCTCTCACCCAGCCGCTGGCCCATTCCACGCAATGAAAACTTTAACCTTTCATGTTTCTTTGGCTGATTTTTGGCCAGAAAACTTTCCAGTTACGTTGCCCGCGATGAAAATTTTAATTTGGTAATTAAGATAAACAATTTCAGTTTGCAGTTATTCATAAATGGGTCGCACGCTGGAAGCGTTTCTCCAACAATTAGTCCCTAGACCCGGGACTCGGTTACAAATGGGTTGACGACCAATAAAACTTTTCACATAAATATCTCACCACCAGCAGTTCCCGCATACAAATGTGTTTACCCCTGCCATCTATTTTTTTTATTTGCCTTGTATACAAGGGCAATATACATAAATTGGGCAACATCATTTGTCAGCAATGAATACTATTCTGAAAATCAACTCTTCCAAAACTTTTTGCCTTCTAGCCTTGCAACCTTCCCCCACTATCAGATATCTTGAAGCCCAGCCACCAGAAAAATGGTTCAGTCGAGTATGGGCTTGGCATTGGCATACATTTTCCAGCAGTAACATTGTTTACACCTTGTGGCGAAAACGCTTAGCAATAGCTCGATAGAGTGGCCTCCTCCCTTGCGCATAATTTTGTCGATATCCTTGTTTGGTTATTTGCTGTTGATGCTGCTGCTGCTGCTCCTGCTGCTTCGAGTGCCGCTCGAGTGCATCGCAAACAGTAATTAAAAGTGTAAAGAATGCAAATACTCGTGCACGTATGCACATGCACACCCTCCCACGCACTCGTACCGAAGCAAATGGAAATGGAAATGCAAATGCAAACGCCGAGTGTAAACAAGGGACATTGCCTACTTTCAGGCTGCAAAATTATGCTGAAGGCAAATATATTGCTCTTTCACTCTGAATTGGCTCGTGTGCGTATTTGTGGGCGTATTTGTGTGTGCACGGGTTACAATTTTCACATATGACTGATTTCAATTGCATTGATATGCGGAATATATACTAATATTAGGATGTACTCCCACACATTGTATATTTGTGGTATTATAGCTACGGGCTCCACGTCTTTGATTGCATTGCATCGTGCAGGACAGAGCAGGGCTAGGACTGGAGGTAATCAGAGGTTAATTAATATATATTTGAGCCTATAATCCCGTTTCATTCAACCCTCCAATTGATCCATCCATCCATCCATCCATCCATCCATCCATCCATCCGTTCGTGGAATACAATCGAAGACTCCAGTAAAATCAAGAAAAAACTAAATTCAAGAATATACAACACTTATACACATTACTACACCATATCTAAATATATATGTGCTATAACCATTGTTTTTGTGAAGGAACCACATCGCCTTATACCTATTTTATACCTGCTCTCCCCCGTCTCCCCATAGGCACCAAATTCCCATTCATCATGAAGCTGTGCTTCTCCTCCTCAAAGAGCATGAACGGAGCCTGGAACAATGCGACCAACGAGGGCATGATTGAGAAGGAGAATGAGGTCGACTCCAAGGTGGATATCTACAATTGAGATTTGATAACAATTGTGTAAGCGGGGCCAACAACAACGGGCCCATCCAGAACCCACTACACAACAACCAACAAGCAGAGGGCATAAGACAACTAAACCTACAAAACTACAAAAAGAACATTCAGAGGGCGTATGCATACATGCGACAACACAGCCACAGAAAGGGGAAAATGCTTGTGCATTGATTATAAACTCAACTCAGAACCACTTCAAACAATTACTAGAAAAATCCAACCAGAAGCACACAGGGCGCAAACGCATGTACTTTTTTACGAGCCACTTACATAGACAAAACTGGACTCATCTTCAATGATTCAGACACCCTCTATCTTTCGGCCTATGTATGGTAGGGACTCGTTCAAAAGCAACACACACTATGCACACTATATAGAATATTACAAAAACATTACATGCGTTTGCGTGGCGACTGGAAAAATAAATGAAAATGCTAAAGAGCTACAAAAAATGGAAGACAACTTTCTCACACACCAAACGCAAGCCAGAAAGCACACTAACCATTTTTTGTATTGCTTCCTGTTTCTCACACTTAAATCCACTTTATCAATTGTAAAATATGTAACGTTTAATTGGTAAAAAAAATTAAAAAACGAAACAACATAAACCAGAATAAACCAAAAATAATAAAATGAATGTTAAAATAAGCTGATCCCCTGCCCCCGCGATCCCATGATCCCTCTCATAAACCTCCTATCCCACAGGCAGATATCTGTTTAGTTAATTATATGATTTGGAAACGGATACGGATATATATGCAACAAACAAGAAACATTTCTTTGGACAATATTTCGAAAAGTATTCGGGCGTGAGAAAAAGTCTTAACAAAACTATTTATTGAGAGCAAAATAAATGTGTAAATTTAAACCAAAAATTTAGCAATTTTAAATGAAATTTATTAATTTTAGTTATGAGAAAGGCAAACACTGTGGACTGCTGCAGCCGCAAATGCAGTTCATTTTAAATTTTTACTTTAGCAAAAAGAATTAAAAAAGAAAAGAAAATCACAGAGAGGGAAGAAGAAAAACTTGCACAAGCCAATGTTTTTACTATTAACAAAACAAGAAAAGACAAGACGATAAACATAATTTTTGTGCTTAATTTACAAAGTTGAAAAAGGCATAAATTTATGTGTACGAGCTGTATTTGTATTTACATTAAAATTAATATTAATTTTACACTAAATGTAAAAAGTGAAATAACTAAAAACAAAACAAAAAAAAAACAAACAAAAGCAAAAATATTAAACCTACCAGAAATTAAGTTAAGTGCAAGTGGGGAGACATGCCAATCGCAGACATAAAGCAAAAATCCACATATTTTTGAGGCGTTTTAAAGTAAGAGAAGAGAGAGCCAAACATTTCAAAACTCCAAGTAAAGTTAGCAAAAGCAGAGCGACGACGACGAGAGAAGGATTAGGGCGTATTGCAAATGCGGATAATGGTAATAAAAACAACATAAAAGAAAAGAATTAATTAACGATATCAGCAATAAAGCAACAGCAACAACACCATATCAAAGGCGTATGTTAGATTATCTATAACGACATAACTAAACATAAACCAGAAATGCTAAGTAGTAGTGTTATGTATATCTAATTGGTTCACCTTCGTTTATCATTTTACGTTCAAACCCGAACAGGCGGCAGCCTGAGAACCAGAGAGTCTCAGCTGGTAGCGCCTGTCTGTACATTATACAGGGCGTTGTTCCATATATCCTAAATTCAAATCAACGAATCCTTACACTATGCTACGGCCGCGAATCGAATTTCTTCACAACACTTCCCACACACTTCACCACCCACATTCACCGCTTGACGGAATCATTTGCTTCCATACAGATCGTACTTCATCCATCATCAATCAACAATCAAACTATGTGCAATTTGGGCTTTAAACGAGACTTTATTTCCTTCTATTTATTTATTGCAACTCCCTCTCATTTCGAAATCTAGTTCGTGTAATTATTTCAAGTGTCTTTACAGTCTTAGTTATTATGTAAATTGTTTTTTAATCATTAATTGTACAATATTTTTGTAAAGATTAAGTATTATTGTACTTAATTTAAATTACGAACATGATTTATTGACAGGCTTGAATTAGCCGAAACAAAAATAAAAACAAAACAATAAAAAGGGAGAAAAAATTGCAAACAAAAAGAAAATCTCGTTAATAATTAATTGATAAATATTAATTTGTAAGAAATAAAGCAACAACGATCTTGAAGCTCCTAATTAGATAATAATCCAATCAAACAATAAAATTAATAATATATAAAATATAAAATATAACGAATAACAAACTTGGTAGCTATATAATTTATAAACACACATCTGATAATATGGAATTTAAATTGTTAATAGTTTTATTCGGCTTCTCCCTGGAGGGAGTGCCTGTGCGTTTTATTTTTATTGCGTATTTTATTGCTTTTAATATCGTACATTTAGTTTTTTATGAGTTGAAATAGCAAACAAAATAAAAGATATATATTTAGCTGCTGTTTCAAAATGAAACGGCAACTATAGTTAAATATATAATGCATAAATGTCCGTATATGATATATGATTTGTTTTATTTAATATTTAAATTTTGTTGTTATTTTTTAACGCGTATCCTTTAAGCCCAGAGTTTGTAACATGCGCGCTCATTTTTTGATATAAATATATATGTAAAAGAATCTGGCAATTGCATTTTTATTTTGATAACCGCCACCGCTACAAAAGCAACATTATCGAGTTTTTCCATATTCGAATAGGAATTTAAACGTGACAAATAATTTTCTTAAAAACTAAACAACACTCGCAATGCATCAAAAGCCAATACAAGACAGTTATTGGCATCCCAAGAACGCACATCCCTCACGCCCTTTTCATTTCATTTACGAGCATTACGATCAGCGACTAATGACAACCCATACCTAAACCAAAAGATATGCCAAATAACTTAACGAGTAATCCTCAATTTTTAACATATCGAAATTTTGAAAAAGCATTCAGAGAAAACGCCCCAAGTGGCAAATTTTACACTTTAGGCATTATAAATGTAAAAAGGATAATCCAAGCTACCCAAAACACTTTCCAATGATCATCAAAATGGCGAACGAGCATAGTCCTTGCAACAATCCTTTGTGAAAACGCCAAGAATTGTACATACGAGTAAACATATAGAGCAAACCAATTAAACAAATAATCGACGGAATCCAATAACGGGCCTAAGCCATACGTTGTAATTACCGACTACTTTAAAGTATTATTTAAAAATCAAAATTTAAGGGATATGAAAACTAGGACAATTATTTTTAGTTCATTTCCGCTTGCTCCCCAAATTAAAATTTAGCAAGAAAATTACTTTCTAGTATCAATTACTTAAGCTTGAGTTACGCATTCAAAATCAAATCAAAGAAAATTAGTCAAATTTCGTTAAGTAGCCATTTCTGGTAAATTGAAATTGTAAATCACTTTAAGGCTGTTGGCGGCCAGAACTTGTTACGAGAGGAAAGGCCGCAAAGTCGGCTAGCGTTCGCTATTTGCATGTTATGTTAAGTACCAATTATTTTGTTCTGTTTTCCGTTCCTTTGTTTTTCTGCGTTTTGCAATTGCCTTGTAGTTTTCAACTCCAGGAAAGGCGCATTTGTTCCGATTTATTCAAACTTGTGTTCCCAATCCATGATTTGTTCGACTGGGATGGCATTGCTCACGATTGACGATGGCCCATGGACAGAGTCTATCCCAGAATTTGATGGTAATCTCAAGCGCTTTGCCTGAACACACCAGCAATACAAAATGGACCAGTTTATTCAGTATTGAATTGACAACCACCAAGAATCAAAAAAACCAAAATTATGAAAATTTGTGAAACCGTCCAATAAACACAAGAACAGCAATACGACACCACACACACGAGTTGAAAACTGGCTACAAGAATACTTTATATGGGGGAAGGAAACAGAAGAACAATTGCTTTTGTTTCCAATGTGTCTTTCAGTGAGCTTTATATTGCAACATTTCGGAGTACTCGAATTCCGCTTTTCCACCTATGTTCCTTCCATGATGCTTACACGAGTTACAACTACAAGCCTACCACCTACCAATTACAGGATAAACTCAATTTGCTAAACATTTTCTATGATCAAGAGACTTTTTAGTTGCTACAAACCTTTTCTAAGATTTGAGTTATTTTCCCCAAGAAGCTAAAGAGAAACACTAAACAAAACCAAGAACTTTGTACACCGAAACGAATTCATAATTATCTACAGTGCATGTGCATATTGAGATCAAACATGAATTAAAAATGAATAAAACTATAAAAAAACGAATTCAAGATCAACTATATTCTTATAGGCTTATAGTTTATACTTACATACACACTTACAAATACTTATATACATAAATATTTATATATAAACAAATATATATAGGTATATATATATATCAGAAGAGGTCATAACGAGCAAGGTATTAAGACACCACTCATACACATATACATCATATATACATATAGTTTTAATAGGAGGAATAATACGAAGCAGCGTGAGTCAATTTTAAATGCAAGCGAATCCCAAAAACTAACAAATATACTCTTACCAGCACCCAAAACTATGAGTATTATGAGTATTATAGTTACTTTAACTCATGCATACATTGAGGGCAAGGGAGTACAATGGCAGGCATAGCCAAACATAAACATAATTACACCACGAATTACACACACACACTACACAACAGACACAGACAAAGATACAGATACAGACAGACGAAGGACGAAGTCATGTTTTAAAGGCAAACGGACAACTGCATAGTGTAGTCGTACGCGTAATTACTGGTGATAATTTTGAAAAAATCTAAACAAATCAATGCTCGTATGAGTTATAATAAATACACGCAAATTCTAGCACGTTTGAATTTTCAATATATGTCTATTATGTACTAAACGCGTATAAATATATATATGTATATGTATATATATATATATATATTGAAGATTTCTTATAAAACATACATATATACATTAATGTCTTAGTGTGCAGTCTATAGAAATGTAAGCCACAGCGCAGCATAAACGAAAAAGCAAGAAACGAAATTAAAGAGTAAATGAAATTATTTGACCAATGTTCGAGTATTAGTGAATTAGTCATTGTATCTAGCAAACATTATTTAGTTTCCTGATATGCAACATAAATAATCCACCCACCCAGGGGCCCCAACACAGGCCCTGGAGACTCTGGGACCTGGGATCGCAGGGCTCTAAATAATTTATTAGCATTTTTAAGCCCCCTCTCTACGGAACGATTCCTATATTTAGTCCCCAATTAGTTGGTGTATTGTATTTCTGTTGGTGCAATCACAATTGTCGGTGCTCTGGGTTGGCTCCGAGTTCGAGTCCAGCCAACGCCGCTTTGGAAAACACCGATAACTGGCCAGTTCTAGGCACAGCAGTGCCATAGATATCGTATGTATGTAGTTTCCACTCAACAATTACCGGTTGTAAGCACACAGATGCATATACCCACAGCAAGAGCCATTACCGATAACCGGAAACGCACACACACACACATTCGAAGCGCTGGGCAGCAGGGAAGTTGTTTCGTTAACCGTGTGCAATATGATTTGACCTGTGTTCAGTTAACACACTCTCATCTGATAGTAATAGCAATGTTAGTATGCAATTTAGTTGAATTTCTGTTGATCGATTTAGTTTAGTTTAGTTAGTTATACTTTAATTTAGAGTTGATTGTGTGGCGGAAGACGATTCCCAGTTTTACACAAGCCGAATACTCACCTTATTACACACGGCCACACAAACATACACTTGTTAAACTAATCCACCGAATAAAACAATCTCATTAAACGATTTAAACATTTAATGCATTAACAAACAATTTTCGCTGTCTCCGCCTTGAGCTTTCTGTTCCATTGCGTTGCGGTTTGGGGGAGTGTGTACTCATTATTTAGGCCGCGACTGTGGGGCCACAGTAGGGACTCGTATTACCCACAAGCCCACAAGAGGGAATATCGCATAGAGACAAATTTAAATCGAAATTCTAATTGTTTAGTTGAAGAGTCGTAAAGAAATCGTATTGTAATACATTTAGTGAATAAATAGGGAGGTAGTTTACACGTAATACTTACACACCTAACATTTACATACATACATACATACAAGCATACAAATACAAATACATAATTATACATTACATAAATACTAAGTACACGTATTACATACCTACATATAGACAGACGAACATGCATACATAACATACATACATACATACATACAAACATACATACTAAATACATATATAAGTCTACGAATGCAACATAATCACAGCAAACTCCTTTTGATAACTTATTTTTGAATCTATGTACGAAATAGTTTTTGAAACATTTCTGCGTCGCATTTACACACAGGCACACAGACATAATCAGCAGTTAGACACACAAACATACTTATATACATACATACATACATACATAAATACATACATATATATATATGTAAATATATATATATATATAACTACATGTAAATGTACATCAATCGACCATCTTTCGCTTAAATTTAAGTACAAGTAGGTATTGAGCGAGGCGGAAGTATTAACAGAACCCAGAAACAAAAGACAAACAAAAAATATATCATTTACTGCACGGCAAAATTTGCTTCAACAGGAACACACACAGACACAACACAACACAGACACAAACACAGACACACACACAAACACACAAATAAGAAATTATTAACAAATATTCAAAACTACTATTTATTAAACGTTGTTAGCATCAGAAAACCAGAAAAAGAATAAGCAAACTGATGAAATCGCTGTAGTGCAAATGCAAAACTAAGAACAAAAATTGTAAACGAACATTGAAACTTATTTAATTTTAAGCCAAGTTTTGCAGCAAACGAACAAAAAGACAATTCTCGAATACATTAACTACCACAAAACAACAGCAATGCCACAACAAATACAAAAATATACGAGTACATACATAATACTACAATTCTTTGATCTTAAAGCAGACGAAAACCCAGAATACCAAAACAGAAAAAAAATAAATGAAAAACTTAAACTTATACACAAAAGAAACTCGAACGAAAAACCTTGTTTTATTTAAGAGCAATTTACTCGTGCTCCTGCAGTAATGCTCGTACAACCTCGATTCCTTCGATTTCAACTCACTTTACTCACTCTACTATACCTTTATCATATTTACAGTTAGCAACTACAACAACAACAACTACAACAACAACATTACAACAACAACAACTAGAGATAAAGTTCAGTTAGTGGCCGCATTACAACAGCAACAACAACAACAGCACCACAGTCACCAAGCCCCCAAAAATATATAACCTACAAAACCACCAAAAACCAATCCAACAACAGTAAAAAAACACCTTCCATCACAAGTACAACAACAACAATAAGAACAATAACAATTCAATTCAAGTAATTAATTAAGTCGCGAAGCATTTTATGGTATTATATTCAAGATTGTTTTGTTACGTATGTTTAATAGTTTGCGTATTTGTTGCTCTTGGATACTCACTTAATTAGCCATCTTCAGTTGCCTCCTGCATGCGGTAAGTAATGCTATTACGAACCATTTCAGTAGAATCCCCACGAGCTCACAGGGGAGAGGAGGAAGCTTTGTCGTTGCCAAAGTGAATGCAAACCAAAACAGTCGTTTAGGGATCACAAAAGGTGGAGGTGTGTGTTGGAGTCAGACTTTCGATCAGTATTCAAATTGGATCACATCTTTCGTGTTGCCATACATTTCAGCCTAAATTTATGCCACATATTTAAAAAATCGCACCTTCCGGTTACATTTGTTCAATAAAGTTTCCCAATGCATTATTTTATGCTTTAAACTTTCATGTCATGTCTTTTATACATGCTAGTCTACTAAATTTAATTGTGAATCGCTGAGAAAATGAAAAACAAATCAATTTTGGCTTTAGCGAGCGCATTCAGAAGTGAAATCGAATAATCCCGGCAATAATCTAATTTACTCTCCCCCAACACGCAAAATAAAAGCCGCAACCCATTTAATTCTGTTAGTGGGCATACAATACAATACGTAATAATTAGATTCAGTCAGACGCCAAACAAATTAGAGATTTCAAATGAACACAGCCCAGAAATGGCGCAGATAGCAGCATACAAATTTTCCAGCATGGAACCCTAAATAAAATTGTGCAATTAAATTAAAATATCACCAACATTTCAGCAAGCAAATGAAACGGTTAAAGCATCTGCCATTCACGAATGTGTTTGGTCTTTTAGATTTTTGCGAACTTCAGCGTAACTTGACTCGGCAAATGTTTGGACTGTTTGTCTTGTCTTAAGGGCTCTTCCCCCAATCGTTTTCTGGTTGAACTATTTTGTGAAATTGCATTAAGCATTGTTTAATTAAAAGGCCGCCTGCCTGCCGGCCGTGCCTGTTTTCCGACCCGCCTAATCTGAGGGTAAACTTTTTTAAGCCCACCCCGCTGCGATTGGAAGCAGCATCACCAGAAAGAGGGGTCAATCATTGGTTCACAGATCCATTTATCAACCGACTTGGGCCACATGCGTGCAGCCATTCCACAAGACCCACCCATCTGAACCGGGCCGAAGCAGTCATCTAAATGCCAAAGCCATGTCTTTGGCCGTGTCTCTCTGTTTGTGGCTCAATAAATTATTTACTTAAGCTGAACCCTATGTAAAGTAGCAGATTGTCCATCGGTTCCCTGTAATCCTTTGTCTATTATTTCATTTTAAATCCAGACAGGAGAACGAGAAACCAAACGACTTACGCAAATATTCCATTTAAAATGCATTGCCTTTGGCTTTGTTCATCTCAGGTCTTAGCCCAGACAGTTTTCCTTCCATTGTCCTTCCGTTGAGCCCGGTTTTTTTTCCGTTCTAATGGGGTAAGCGTGTATTTACCTATGCTCCATTTATTCTGTTTCAGCAGGGACCACAATGGTTGTACCAGTGGCCAAATGTACATAGCTGTTTCTTTATTTATCTGCCAGGATTAATATTATTTCAGTTATTTTGTTGTTGTCTTGTAGTTGGCGGTAAATTGCACTTCACATGTCCGGGTCTGTGGCGATTGATTGATGGCAGTTGCTGCAGCTCGGGCAGCCATGACAAATGCCAAACTGTTTGTCCCCCAATGTACAACCAAATGAAATAGTTAAAATAAATAAATTGCGCGTCCAAAAAAATGGTTTGCTTGATTCGCCTGGGCACCGGATAGAATTCAATTTGTCTCAGCTCGCAGTTCGTACTTATTGGTGTTTTCATTGGGTTAGCAGCAATTCTTCGCCTTTCTAGAACTCATATCCAAGAGCTTATTAACTACTAATCTTCACATACACGTACATTAACTTGGGGAAAGCAATAACTGGAGGGATTGGAGAGAAAGGCTAATCGGAAGCACTCGAAATGTAAGCAAAGGGACCAAATATGAGTTGCCACATTAAGATTATTGAGATTTCGTGATTGTTTCGCTATTATTGTATTTTCGTTATGTTAGGGATATACGCTGCAGCCACATAACACATACGAAATTTAACATATCGCCTTGATACGAGTGTGTCTTTGAAAATAAAAAGGATAAACACTCGCTTGAAGCTTTGTTGGAAACAAAGTCCAATTGTAAATAGTGACGTCAATGACCACAAATTGTAAATTAATACTGTTGAAAATCGTTTGTAATCATAAAATTAAAGGACACCCAAATGGGTCTGCACACGATATTAACCCGCTTCGGAGGTTCATTTGCTTTGTGTAATTTATTTTGTATTTTTATAAATGCTTTGCAGTGAGAAGAGTAGCGTTTAGTATAAAAAATTTGTAAAAAAAACTCCCACAGAAGAAATTTAAACACATTATAGTATATGCATATAAGGGAAACGTACATATACACACATATGTATGTATGTTGAAACTGAAGTTGATATTGATATCCCCCTTCCGTGTCATTTGCTCAATTCGCATTTTCAAGTGGTTTATTCATTTCTCATCCAATCCAGTATTTCCGTGCATCACATACCTAATGATACTTGTATGTAGGGTAGTCCTAAGACACACACACACACACAGAAATGAAATATAAACCGATACAATAAATGAATTACACCAACTTAAAGAATGATGAATAAATGTGAGTAATTAAGGTTAGAGTCAATTGTCTATCAATTATTTTAGAAAAATGCACAATAACTATTGGATATATACATACGCACATACATACATACCCGTATACATACATATATGTAGTTGGTTTAGCTAAAACTACGCGTAGATGTAACTGCACCACAGAACACTTTTATTTACAATTCTGGTGCAATAAGAACTATAATTTATGAACTTAAGCAAGTCGAAGTTCGGCCAAAAGCATTTCACAATGCGAGCCAACGCGGAGGATCCTAATGTCAATTTCAAAGTAAAACTTAACTATAGTTGTATACTATACGAGTAATACATAGTAAGTAATACATAATGAATATTAATTAACACAATAATACCTAGGCTTAAGACACCACACCACACAATTCATGTGCAAATCGATTTACTTTAGCCCAGCAAATGCCAGTTAGTCGCAACGATGTTTTCCATAAATGTCAGCCTCTGAGGCATATGCCTGGGTGCTAACATACATACTACACATCCACACACACACACACACACACATACATAGAACTCCCCTTCAATGAGCCACGCCCCAATGTATCACAATGCCTGAATTGGGTTACGCAAAACTGCGAAGCGTTGTATAAAAGCCAAACGAAGCAATTTTAAAAGCGTGATTTAGATATTTGTCACACAAAAAAATACATGATTCAAATGTGATTTTGCTATATACATAAAAACAAAAACAAAACGAGCAAAAAAAAATATATATACACAAATAAACTAAAATAAATTTAAATGTACTGTGTTAAATTTGACGGCTTGTGTTAGCGGTTTTAGGTTTTCGTTTGTGTAGCCAAATGTTTGAGAATGTAAGGTAGGCCGTTTAGGGTAGAGTACTACTAATACTTCTGTCAATGCCGCCAAAAAGCCTTGCTCCCTCTGTCTCGCTAATTCTGCATTTTAATTGAACTGTTGTTTAGAATTCATTCCACTGACTAAATGTATAAATGGAGTCCAAATAAAAGCCACCGCCTCTATTTCTAAATAAACTTAGAGAGAATTGTGAACAAATTGTGTCTATACATAGTGCATATACATATATACATACCTACAACTATTATTGCAACAACTACAACTATATATCTACTATATGTATGATGTATGTAACTAATAACGAACCTACGATAGGATATACAAAAGCAGGCCGGATATTCAACATAAGAATGTATTATTCAAGATGCTGCATACAGCAAATACGAGTACAGCATATACACAAATAATATACATACTAATATACATACCAACAGCATGAATACTATTGAACTATATACATACCTGTAGATATATACCATACATATATTACCGATATGCTAATCCTTTTGGACAACTTTTTCGATGTTGCTACTTCGAACGACGTACGTATCGTATCGTGTCGTATCGTGTCGTATTACGTTTAACCAAAGAACAATGGATAGCTAACCAAGTGTGTGAACAGAGTGGACATAGAGCAACAATTATAAGTAGTCGAATTGTAAATTTTGGTGCAACCTGGTCAAGTATAAAGCCAAATTCACAACGTATTTAGATCCGAAACAAACATTGTCAAAACAGCAGTTGCAAATCCATTTGAAATCGGTCAGACCAGTTATAGGATGTGTGTACCATCCCACAGCTATGCCGAAACATTTCCCATCTCGAACTGTCTTGATTTATGTAGCATGCTTCTGGACTCAATCCTTGCCTGCACACCTACTCGTATAATTTTTCAAAACTACCCACCAGCTGCTCTTCCAGCAAGACGTAAACCAAACTATACAAATCCCTTTCCAAGCAGATATTATTGTATATCTACCAATGAATGCCATCACTATGAGAGAATCTCTTCTAAACGCTGACTGCAGAATACCACCATGTTAAAATTAACTTAAAGTAAAAGTAAATACGGTAAGGGAGGCCCTCTCCACTCGATTATATTTTGAAGGGAATATTGAGCGAAAGTAGGCTAGGGCCGGCCGCCTGCCTCTGTAGTGCTCCTTCTGTGGTGGAGGCGGAGGCTCCCATCAGAAATATACTTAGAGTAAATTGAATAGCATATAAAGTATATTTTATTAGTAGCGAAATTGAACAGTAAATGTGACAGTAACACAGCGGCAACAGTAACGGTAACAGTAAATGGGTAAAGCAGTAAAGCAGTAAGGAGTAAATGTTACGAATTAAAAACATTAATAATAATTATTGTACTTAGCAGTAAGTGTCTATGAAGATCATGTAATCTAATACATAAAATGGCAATTAAACCAACAAAATGTTGTTAAGTTTTCCGCTTTAAGTGTCAAATTAGCCAAAGATTGTAATTATGATAAATGCTTAATGAATAATAAATGGGTGTTAACGTAAAAGGATACTTTAAAGGCGAAACCATTTGAACTGTTGGCGCATAATTTTAATTGTAAAGAAATTATTTAGTTATACAACTTTTGCTTTAAAGAGAGATTTTATTTATCTTTTAATAAACTAAACAATACGATAATAATAACAGAAGCCAAGGCACAAAGATAACTTTAAAAAAGAAGCAAAAACAAAAAACAAAAAAAGATAAAGAATCCAACCCAAAACCAAAGTCCAACAGGCAATTAAATAAATTTCTAAATGTATTTCAATGTGCAGTTGCTAACGGCAGAATTTACAAAGTCAGAAAAAGGTACTGCAGATCCATCTACAATACAAATTAACAGAGAAATGACAGAGAAGTGTTATGAAACTTTATGCAGACAAATATTGTAAAAGCAGCCAAAAGCTCTAATTCAAATGCGACAAAAATAAATAAAATAAAATAAAATACAATATTAAATTAAATTAAAAACGAGTACTTTTTATTTATGTTGGGTTCTGGAAAATGGTTAGTTTCTTTCCGTCTGCACTCGTAGTTCTCAGCCATTATCCCGATGGCTGCACTCCCTAGAGTAGCCTCTCCAACTGTAACCATCTCAGTTTATCTCCTGTTCAGGATCCGTGTGGTTGTAACTGCTGCCAGTGCGGCAAAAACTTTTTCATGCCAAGTGGTTCGGTCCCATCCCATCCACCCGGTTGTTTGCTGGTGACAACGGTGCGCTCTTCTGCGGTGCAAGCGGTGTCATTTACCCATTTCAAACTGTCCTGCTATGGCACATTTGAAATGCACAGACCACCGGGCAAACATGCAACTGCGAGGGCAGTCACTACAGTTATAGAATCCACCCTCAATAAATGGCATAGGCATCCCTAAATCTACAACTCTTCAAGCCCCTCGGTTGCGTGCCGTTTTTTATGGTGCGAAAAAATGCTATTCCATTTCGAATGTCAGAACAACAAGCGTAACAACAACAAAAATACTCAATTAATATTGTTCAGTGTCAAAGTATGGCACTTACCAGGGCACAGATTGCACAGACAATATTCTAGATGCTCGGAAAATGCAGAAATCTGCGCATTACGTGGTCAATGTTTAAGAGATTGCCTTTCGGACTTGCACTCTGGGCATACCGAGAGATTCTAATTGACTTTTCCGAAACTTTGGTTACTGATCAGCGAGCAGCAAATGTCTTCATTAGTTTAATTGCAAACATTATTATTGCCCGCCAGAAAGTTGCACTCGAATGCGCCGCTTGCCCTGGTAGCTCTAGACAGGAGGACCAGCCAAAAAGTTCATCCAGTTTGACTCATTTAGCGAACGATTCCCGTCTGGACGTGGTCCGTGCACGGAGCAAGCAATTGTTGCTTGGCCCAGACACAGAGAGAGCGAGAGATAATGAGGCAAAAGGCCAAAGCAAGCGAAAAGGCGTGAAGGCAACGTGAGGGTTTTTTTGTGTCTTGGTCTACTCTGTTTTTCGCGGCATAAAATGGCTAAATTATACAGAGGGAAAGAAATCTCCACCAGCTGCCAAAATGCCATGATGCCGGCTAAGTGGGCAAACTTTGGAGGGATGCTGCAATGCCTTAACTATTTTTCATTTAATTTAGTTAATAAAAATGTTCGCCCTTAACTAAGAGAAGAGTCAGACAGCTCCTAATGCCAAAGGAATGCTCGTACTACCTGAAACAAAGTTGACTGGGAAACGTGCCATATCCTTTCATCAAGAATTTACTTATTATATAATTTTTTAGCTAAAAAATTGAAGCGTCACATCCTGTCATTCACTGCGCGGTAGACAATTGAATTTTGTATAATTTTTAAACGACATATTGAAATTGTCAAGTTCCTGCATTGAGCACATCCGGAGAACTACGTATACGTAACGTGATTACTTATGTGCCTGGGGTACGGTGTTTGTTGCAACGAATATCACTATGAGCTTTCGCACTGCTGCGCACTTTCCTTGTACCACAACGTGGGAGTATTCCCTTGATGGTAAATCAGCTTTGCTATTTTTTCCTTCTCGTTATCCTTTCCCTTTCACCTTCCCAGGGGCAGGGGCAGAGCCAGAGCCCATTAAAGTATGCATCAAAGAATACGGAAATTGCCTTTTTCGGAGCTCTACCCAGCGGCAAGCACTCGGTGCACCGGTAGCTCATAAGTTGAATATTGAAAATTAGCTAAAGCTGAGATATTAATGTGCAAATTGCATTTTCCTCAGAGACGGATCGCATTGTCTGGATGGGGCTGGCCTCCCTCTGAGCTCCTTCGACGAAACTGTGATTCCCTTGGTCTAGCTGCTCCTTGGCATCAGTAAACGGGAATTTAAGCACAAAAATAATTACTTTTCATTAACATGGCCAGCCAGGACCCATTGCTTGCACCTGCTCTCTCACAGCCGTTGTCGGAGCCGAAAACTGGGCTTGCGGATGGTCAAGGGAACGGTGAAAAAACACGGACAACATAGCGGGTAAAGGGAGGTAAATTAGAAAATACATTTTTCAGCATTAAAAACTGTTCGACGTGCGGAGATTGCGGTAATTTCGCTTAACAGTTAGTTGCTCGGCACACGGACACAGATGCAGACACAACCTACACACGCTTCGACACATGCTGCGGTGGCAGTCAAACACACCTGCTGGTTGATGGGCGGGGCGTGGGCAGATATGGGATCTGGCACGGGGCACTCGGGAAGTAACCAACCATGGGGGCAGTACTAAATGTCGAAAGTGCAGCCCCAGCGTCGCACATGGGGCGTGGGGCACGACAGCAGCTGGCACTTGACATGAGCAACGGCAGAGAAACAACTCGAGGGCTTTCCACTACTCTCGCGTATTTCGCTTCCGCTTAGAAATGGCAAAAACACATTCCATCCCCACTCACATGCACAAGTAGATATCCTTACATGTATGTTCGTATAAATCCTTGAAAAATATTGTATCTAAAATGAACCGAAATGAGATACAGACGAAAAGAGCATGATACGTACAGACCCCAAAGTCAGAGAGCGCTGGGGGGTGGCAAATTTATTGCTTAATTTCAGATTGTGTCGACTTGACTGGCATCATAACGCAACCGTCACGTGAAGACTCATGCGATTGCTGGGGTCAACTATCAAACAATTAGCTTTTATTTGTATTGATGAATAGTGTATGATAATGATACTAATTAAATGTTGGGGGAGTATTTTAGACAACCAAATAATTGCTTTAAAAGGGATTTTGTTTACTACATGTTCAGGCTTGAATTATTTGTTTTCTATTCGGTTGAATGTATTTTATAAGCTAGCATAAGCCTATAATACCTACGCATACCGGCAGCGTACAGGGTACAAGACGCGTTAAGCTCAACAGTATGGCTAATGCATTTGAACGCTTTTGGCAAAAACATTAGGAAAGAAAAAATTTCACAAAGAATAGCCCAAATAAGGCAACACAATGTGACGGCCTTGCCTGTGAGTTTTGAAGTGCCAGGTCCCACACTCACATTGTTCTTCCGACCTAAGTGTAGCTCCAGGTGTCGGACAGCCGGCCGCGTTCCCACGCATTGGGTGCCTTACGAGAATACAATGGGGCATAATGCCAATCCGAACCAACTGCGGGGTAACTTAAGCCTTAAATTCTATTTTGACAAATCACTCGGCGAACAAAGCACAGAATATGATTCTGTCAATAAGGCATAAAAGGACGACTAAGAGGATGATCTCTTGGCTGCATCAATCATAAATATTTTAAGCCGCAAGCATTGGAGATGACTTTGTATCTCTGTGTGTGTGTGTGTGTGTGTGTGTGTGGTGTGTAGGGATCCAAAGTGGATATTCATGTGGGTGGGTGGGTTGTTGGCTTCGTGTATGCGTACCTAATTGCATTAGCCAGGCAGGCATGGGCATGTGGCCTCTTGGCCTCACCAAGACTGCTGGCTAGTGGCATTTTCATCAATTAAAGAGTTTTGCGGCAATTAAAAATTTAATGAGCGTTGCAATATGGCAACGGGTCAGCATCGTTTAGCAGCGAGACAGGCAAAAACGCCATTCAAAGGACGCTCCCAGTGCCTGCCTGTTTGTGTCGGCTTGATTGCATATAAGTGTTTTACAGAAAATATATACAGATACCTTTTAAAAAAAAAACAGGAATAAAGTACCAAAGTATGGGAACTTAATCTGTAAAATATGTGTGTGAGTGAGCATTCATACCTGTTATGTACCTTCTATTTTTTCAGTGTGCCCCAACAACGAGTTGACTCTGAAGACTTTAAGCCTCAGCTGTACAGGTTGCAGTCGTGTCGACCTCGATTTGGGGGCTCTGACATACATATTTACATTCATTTGGACAGAACAAAACGCCGTGCCGCAGTCGCAGGTTTTCCGATCGCATGACCCGCACCGATTTGTCCAATTATATAGCCCTTGTGGCATAAACCGCTAAATGCCAAATATGCCTGATTTGCACTTGAGATAAAATGGCGGTAGAGGTCTATGTGTTAATAATGAATATGTGCAGCTAGCAGGGCTGATTTAAAGCCAGGGGCGAAGCCAGTATACGCGGGCCCGGAAATCATGCAATTATCCCCTTCGATGAATAGATTTCCCTTTTCAATTGAGTACACAAATAAGACTATTTAACTATTTAACTATTTAACTTTAAAGCGATACAAGTGGGAATTTACTTACCCCGTGCCGTTCCTGTACAATTTGATAGCCATTACTGACATACAGAAACTCTAATTGTGTCTTGTTGATGAAGGTGAGCTTTACTCACGAATTTCCTGCATCGGGTGCGACGACTGAATGGGCCCCACACGTAAAGGGCGGTGCGTCCTTCAACTTGTCAGTAGCCCGTTGGCATTCGTTCCGCCAATATGGACAACCATGCAGCGGAGCTCATACTCAAGGAGCGGGTTTCCATTGGAGACCTGGTGCCACACAATGGGACTGAAGGCGGCAACGTGCAGTTGCTCAACACCACATTCGTTTTGGAGCTGCTATTCGAGATTACTCAATTGTATCACTTCAAGAACTTTATTTTCTACATTTCGGAGAGGCTGGATCTGAAGAACAAGGAGTCCCTGGACTTCTTTCACGACTTCTGGACGACCTTTCCCCTAGCTCCGAATTTATTCATAACCCGGGAGTACAATGCCGCCATTCCGATGGTGCAATTCATCAGCACTCCCTCGCTGGTGATGGTTTATACAACGGAACGTGACGACCCCATTATGGAACTGGCATCACAAAGTATGCGGGGAGCTCACTGGATAAAGACTATCTTCATACTGTATCCCACACTGGAGACCCGTGACTTTGAAGAGAGCTTCGACTCCTTTACACAGTTCTCAAACGACATCAAGGCCATCTACGACTGGGTGTGGAGCAAGCAGTTCATCAACACAGTGCTGATTACCATCAAGAACAATGTGTTCCTGCTGGATCCCTACCCCACTGGGTCAGTGGTGAATAAGACAGACTCGTGGCGAGCCGAGGACTTCTTCAAAAAACATAGCAAGAATATGAAGGGCTATGTGGTGAAAACCCCCATACTCTATGACCTGCCGCGTGCCTTCAAGTCCGACCGTCCCACCAATAGCTACGAGAATAACTTTGTTCACGGTACAAGCGGCAACTTGTTTCTGGGATTCCTCGAGTTTGTGAACGCCACGATCCTGGACACCAGCACGAACGTGTCCACAAGCTATCTAAACATAACGAATCTCCTGGAGCTGGTGGCTCAGGGCGTATACGAGACGCTAATACACTCGTTTACCGATATGCTCGGAAAGTACGTGGTCAGCTACAGCTACCCCA
Organism: Drosophila obscura; assembly: GCF_018151105.1. Taxonomy (NCBI): domain Eukaryota; kingdom Metazoa; phylum Arthropoda; class Insecta; order Diptera; family Drosophilidae; genus Drosophila; species Drosophila obscura. The sequence continues at coordinate 4,914,701 of NW_024542774.1, read as the reverse complement.
TTGGCATCAACGACTGCTGCCTCATGGTGCCATTCCTCAATCAGTCCCCAGCGGACCAGTACATGCGGGAGGCGCTGCAGGACGACGTCTGGCTCTCGATAATTCTCTTCGTCTTCTACATAGCACTGGCCATCTGGTGTTGCTCGCCCCTGCGACCGCGCGACTTCAGTGCCGCTCTCCTCCAGTCCGTCTGCACCCTGACCTACATGGCGCCCACATACATCATCAAGACGCCGACGCTGCGGATGCGATACTTGTATCTGCTGCTCGCAATCATGGGAATTGTCACGTCCAATATGTACATCTCGAGGATGACGAGCTTCTTCACGACGGCTCCGCCGCAAAAGCAAATCCACACTGTTCAGGACATAGTCGAGGCGAATCTGAGGATCCTGATGATGGGTGTGGAGCACGATCGCATGGCCAAAACGCCTCGGCAGTATACGGCCAGCTTCTTTCAACAGGTTGACGTGGTGGATAAGCAGGTATTGGACATGCACCGGGAGCCATTCAACACGAGCTTCGGCTACACTGTGACCACCGATCGCTGGGAGTTCCTGGACATGCAGCAGCTGCACTTGCGGAAACCCATCTTCCGGCTCACGGAAATCTGCGAGGGTCCCTACTACCATGTCTACCCCATGCACCGCGACTCCCACCTGCGCTCGCCGATGAAGGAATTCATTATGGTGGCCCAGCAGGCGGGCCTAATGGACCACTGGCAGCGCGAGGCGTTCTGGGAAGCGGTGCACCTGCATCGCATAAAAATTCCCATTTTCGATGATGAACCGATCGCCTTGAGTCTGAGCTTCCTCTCGAGCATGCTGCGCACATGGTGCCTGGGCCTGGTGCTGGCCGGACTTGCTTTTGTTGTGGAGATCAAATGGTACCAGTATGTGGGCCTGAGGCGACGAGAAGCTTCATGAGAGTGTGAGGGAATATTGCGTATGCACAAGGGAACACAACAGTAAATAAACTGCACAAAAAATGTTGTCAATTCAAACAAAGTTTTCTATTGTTCAAAGCACTAGCAGAATGCCATTTAGTTGTGTTTAAATATCGAGCAATTAAGCAGTTCCATGGCGAACACAGCTGCAGCTATTGCGCTCATGGCCAGCAGATAAATGAAGGCAATGGCCAAGTGCTGCATTCCCGCCGCTATGTACTCCTGGTTGTCCTGGATGCGCTCCACGAGGCCTGCGTGCAGGGCAGCCGCAAAGCTGCTGCGGGCATAGAAGTAGAGCAGTCCCGAGGAGTGAATGCGGAAGGTGAAGTACTCTATGTCGCGCCACAGAGACGAGTCCATTTGCATGGGAAAGGCCAGGTGGTAGGAGCCAAAGCAGATGTTGCTCAGCTTGAAGCGCCGCTGCTTCAGGTGGTTCTGCTGCTCGTCGAGAAACTGCCAGTTATCCTCCGTGATGAAGTATGCAAAGGAGCTGTTGAACCCTGTCTGATGTTGCGCGAAGATGCCAACGTCCACCGGCCGCAGCAGCTTGCGGAACTCCTCCGGCAGCTCCTGGTTAATCTCCAGCAGGAACTGCATCTCGTAGTCAATGATCATGACTGGCAGCTGGGCCCGCACTATGTCGTCCATGTTGTTGATCTGGGCGTGGAATAGATTGACGGTGAGAATGCTGCCCAGAGTGGACGTGTAGTTCGCGGAAAGGAAGAATCCATGGAAGAAGACCGTGAAGAGCAGCAGAAAGCGCAGCAGGGACGGCCGCTGAAGCTGCCCTTCAGTGGGTACATTGATAATGTAGCAGAACGAGCTAAGCACTCCGGTATGGACCCCTGGAGCGGGCCCAAACATCTTAAGCCACGCCAGCTCAAGCAAGAGCAAAGCAAAGAACGATCCTATGACAAAGAACCAAACTGTCCAATCGAAGGGCTGTAAGGGGTACAAATATGTGGACACACTGTTGTATAGCGGCACCATTAGGCACCACCGCACCACCAGCAACGGATAGGTCTTCTCCAGCTCGTCGTCCGGCATGAACAGGGCATAGGCATGAGCGCAGAACTCCACCTGGCGATCCCGGACCAGCTGTAGGGCCTGTTTCATGTTGATCACCTTCCCGCCGAGGGCGTCGGGTGGCAGTAGCAGCTCCCTGAAGCTGCCGTTGATGAACTGGACAAAGGTCTCTATTATCCGATAGGTGCTGCCATCGTAGTGGCCGCGGGACTCGAACAGATGCGGCAAGTCCTGTCGCATAGGAGTCGGGAAACGAAATCCCTCCACATCCGAGCGGGCGCTCAAAATCCGCTTTGAGGCATCGGCAAAGAACTTCTTGATATCAGTGCGATTGACAAATTGCATAGATGGAAACTTCACGACGCCGTAGAGCTGATTGATTCCCTCCTCGGACTCGAAGTAGATCATCGAGTTGAAGAACTGCTGGTCGTAGGCAAATCGCAGGAGATCGTGCACCGGCTTCATGTCCCTAGCCACCTTCCCCAGTGGCATAATCAGCGAGAAGTAGAAGTGGCGACCCAGCAACACCTTGCTGAACACCTCCATTATGGGATCATCGACGCCCGTGGTGAACACAAAGCTTATGTGGTTCCTTTTGGCCGGCGATTGATTCATTCGCATCTCTGTGTTGTTGCTGACGACTGTCTGTGTGGCGGACGCTCCGAATGCCTCATCGATAAGGCGAATGAACTGATCAATCTCGTCCACGCTCTGCTTTTGACTGACAAACCACACGATTTCCTGGAACACAGCCAAGCGAGCAAAGGGACTCAATAGGTTGCACAAGTATCGCAGGTTCCAGCCATGTGTGGACTGCGCAGCGACCAGTGCCAGGATACCGACTCGTATCAGTAGAGATGACCGCATGACTTGACCAATGAAGCTCCACGGAATAATTGAACGGTACGCATTTCGATTTGTTACGCAGGTTAACCTCAGGCTCGATAAGAAACTCCAATGGGAGTACTTAGGCAATGGCTGCCCCATGGCAGCCATTAAAACCGTGTACAACGAGCACATAATATGCATTCTAATCGCATTCGAGCAGTGAATCACTCCTTCCTTACATATCAAAGAACCCCCTTGAGTATTCGATGTGTGTCTTGGCCTCTTGTTCTGACAAACAAAATGATTAATATCTATTTGATCAACATAAGTGATAAGCAAATTGTCAGCCATAGCATTCAAAGGGATCGTACTGGACCCGCCGCGCGTTCCGCCAGTGCACACATATCTCAATGCACCAAGCCACAAAGCTTACGGGGATGCCCACCACTAGCACCAGCCAGGCTGTGGTAAAGAACTGCAGATCCAGCGGCTCCACGGGGTAGGTGTCCAGAAAGATTTGGGCATAGCCGCCCCGCACGGCGTATCGAAAGGCCACATCCTCCCAGTAGTTCCAGAGACCAGCCTGCCAAGCGTACAGAATGAATCGATCCAGCTCCAAGGCAAAGCTCGCGTTCCTTCGCATGGGAATCGCGTTGAAGAGCCCGCCGAAGCACACACTGGACAAGCGGAAATAGGGCTGGATGAGGACGCGCTGTTGGCGGTTAAAGAACTTCCAGGTATCCTGGGTTACCACATAGGCATAGGAGCGCGAAGGACTCGCCAGCAGAGCCTGATAGTCCTGTCAGCTGCGCGAAGCGAGCTGTGGCTCCAGCGGGGAAGTGTCTACAATTGGGAGCGAGCGCAGCTCCTCCAGCAACGTCTCCGGCAGAATGATGGGCAGTCGTGAGAAAATCAGATCCGACCATGTGTCGATTGGACGGGTAAACACCGGCTTCATATCGAAAGCAGTCATGTGGCTGGAGTGGTAATTGGTGATAATGAAGCCGAGCATGAAGAGCATCGTGTAGAACAAATTCACGCGCAATGTGGCCTGGCTCAACCTTAGATTCATGTTCATGTTGGGGCTGAACATCAGGATGGCCATGGCCTGGAGCATGTTCCTGGTGAAAGAACGGGTCGCCTGCGCCGGTTCGCGCCAGTGCAAATACTTGAGCAGTAAGGCCACGTAGAATATGCCAAGAAACAGGGTGGTCCAGATGTATCTACCCAGGGGCCAGACCACGTACATCCACTTCGGCAGCTCCGGGTCCAGCGGCACCATCACACAGCTCATCATCATCTCCAACGGGTAGCTGTATCGCACTTCCTCCACAAACTGATCTTCATCCATGGGCCTGATGAGTACACCGTGCAGCGAAAGGTTGTATTGCCCATTGACAATATCCTCCTCCACCACAGACTTCTTGGGCAAGCTCTCCATATCGTCCAGCAGCAGTCGATAGCGAAACGCCTCGGCAAAGTGCATTGCCATCTCCATGTAGGGCCCACAAAACAGCTGCTCCGACGAGTCGCTTTCATTGTAAACGAACGCGTGAGGTATGTCGAAGCTGTATGGCGACAGGATATTGCCAGTAGCCTGGTCCGTATCCATCAGCATTTTGCTGCCGACTATACAGTTTGTCGTGCAACAGACCATATTTATAGCTAATGGTGTAAGTTAGCAACGACCATAGCCTGAGATAGCAAAAAACGTGTCCATGCAGTCGACAGACATACTGGTAGTGGCTCTAAAATTTGCTATCTGTGAGCTGAGGGGCTGGAAAGACTCCTAATCCTAAGTTCATCAGTGATTGCTGAATGTCACAGAGTTTAATGGCACGTTTTTTGTGTCATATCGATGTTTAAATAGAGTACGAATATGTATGTAAAAACGCCATAACGCTATGACATGACCGAACTGAATACTGTGAAGCTATATGCCAATTTTCACCAATGTGTGTAGTTAAAAGCACAGTCGAGACTTTGTTATGTGGTCGTCCGGTCCAGAGCCCAAACATCCGACCCTTTGCGCACTTATTGGAGCGCGAGTGCTTTCCCACTCATATTTAATAAAAAAGCGGTCAGCTTTTTTCACATTTGAAAGAGCAGTTCATGAAAAATACGTGCAAAAAATCCCCTGTGTATTCTGTCTTTGTCTGGGCAATTTTCAGTTTCCATGTAAATACTTTTCCATTTTTTGCGTTTTTTTTTTTTGCGGTAGAAAACCGAAATCACGAGCTCAGCCTTTATTCATCTATCCCACCCAACCCCCTCCCTTTCATGAGAAAAAACTCGCGTTTTCAAATAGCTTAAAAATAAACACAAAAAATAAAAAGTCCCATTGAAATAATATTGTGCTTATGGTTAATTACAAAATCGTTAAATGCTAAATTCTATGAAACTGGATTGTTCAAGTTTCGGTTGGAGAGATTCGGTTATTGCCAATCCAAACTTGGCAATGGGGATGTCGAATGAGGGAAAGTTCAGAGAGTTGATGGGGATATGGATATGTACTGCACGCAAGCTTACTTTGCATTTATTAATTGGACCATGCAAAAAAGGACTGCCGGGGAGTTCAACAAGTATTGATTGAAACTGAAGCGTTTATATAAAAAAATCGTATTTATGATTATCACTTAAACATAAGGAGAACATAAGATTTTCCCCATAAGCGTTTACATATGTACTACATACATATGTTATCGGCTAGGGGTAGCAATTTTTGATAAGCGCCGCTTTGGAAATACTAGTTTTATTTATATTTATATATGTATCAAATAACCTGGAGGGAAAGCCATCAACACACACATCAACAACATTAAACCCCCATTAATAAACCTAGTAATTTTTTGCTTTGTTTTGAAGAAATAATATTTTTGTTCTGGGACCACAATAAATATGGATGCGTTAATTGAAATTTCACTTGCACATGTCCCTACGGATTAAAGCCGCCATATTTGCATAGATACATAAATATGAATAAAGAACACAGACTAGACTGCCTAGGTTAGCTGATGATGGATCAGAGATATGTACATATGTACATGTACATATCTATACATCTGTACACAAAATATGCAGGGTGAAATCCAATAAATTCATTATTTCAGTTTCGGGTGCTCTAAAAGTTATTCATTGTTATTTTTAGAACTTTTTACTTTCGGAAACCCAGTCTCCTGTCTGCCTTTCATGCACTGAGTTCGATTCTGTTCTCCGAGAACCCACTGACAGCAGCAGCAACAATAACAGCAACGAAACAGAGCTGAGAGCAAAACGATTTTAAATGCTTAGCTAAGCAACGGTACCGGTCCCACCCATTTCTACCCCACCCCACCTACCTACCTTGCCTTGGCGGCAAACCATTGCAAACGCAAATTAATTTATGATCCAAAAGCTTGTCTATCGGTCTTTCGGCCTTGTGTCGGCCTCTGGCTCTGTCTTTGTGGTCAGGTTGGTGGGGTTTGGTTGGACTTTCACTGGTTGCTATTGCTCTTGTGATTGGTGTTTTAAGAGGAGTAGTTGCTCCACAAACATTTTGGAGAGAAAGAACTGCAAGTAAGTGGTGGCCGCCGCTCTATATTGCTCTTGTGCGCTACTTGCAACGCTAGTTTCAAGTGTCTTCGTAGCCGTGATCGTCTAGTGGTTAGGACCCCACGTTGTGGCCGTGGTAACCCAGGTTCGAATCCTGGTCACGGCAATGCTGCAATTACGCATTGTCACGGAGGAGGCATATTTTTTTTTATTTTTATTTTATTTGTATTAATACATAAATATAGTTTGTCAATCGCTCACTTGTTTTCCATTTAGCTGTTATGCGTTTTGTTTGCTATATTAGTAGCGACCAAGGAATGTAACACCTGTGCCTTGGCTGCTTTTAGTCCTTTGTTGCGGCAATTCCCCGTGGCTTGCCACTCCAACGGCGGCTGGCATTGACTGGAATTTTAATTTAATTGTGAGCAATTGACAGAAATACACAAAATCTACTTCGGAGTGTCGACCAAACGATATTAAGACGCCAGCAGCTGGTGTTGACATAAAAACGCAATAAAAAATACGTCCCCAAAACGAAACGAAACGAGTAAGATCGCATAGTCAATGGAAAGTCGAAGCTCGAATGCCCTTTTGTAGGGAATGCCCTACAATATTTAAGGTAACTACAAAATATGTATACTTAATATTCACTTCTGACTTTACCAGAGTTGGCTGTGAATATTTTAATGATAACTCGCGATTGTCCACAGCTCTTGGAATAAAAGGGTATCGTCGGAAAAATCACTCAAAATCAATTGAATGTGGCTGCGGTGTTTGGCTGTGGCAATGAGGAAAATCAACGTGAAAATATCGACGACAATGCGTTTTGTTGGCTCTGTGCAGCCACAGCTTATTGGATTTTGGCCGTGAGAAGCTGTTGACAACATTTGATAGTCAATATTGGAGCAGGGGGCTACGGCTTCCGACAGCGACAGTTAGGATGAGGGCGCATTGATTAAACACAGAGACATAAGCCTCTATAATTGTCCGCAAGTCCTGCGGTTGAAAGCCTTGTCCTTCCATCGCACGCCCTATTGAAATTCAACATTTGCGTAAATAAATCGCACATGGGACACAATTATGTATATTATTTACAAAATACAACATACAAGAGTACAATGGCCATTTCCAGGCCGTTTCATTGAAAATAAAGTAAAAATAAAAATATTAACCGCAAAAGCGTTGCTCCCATCTGCCAGTTTGCCCCTTGGCTCCAGCCTTATTTTGGATGTGGCTGTGTGTGCAGTCGCCTGAATTTATGCATTTATAGTCGTTCATCTGTGGATGTGTGCACGACGTACATACATATGTATGCATATTGAATGGATAAAAGGGATTTGCGATTATTTCGTCCTGGTTCTGGCCCGGGTACTCGCTTGACTGTGCGTGGGACCGCCGTCTACCACCCCAATGGGAAGAGCAACACGCCGGAAGCATTTTTGTTGTGCCATTTCCATTGTTATACATTTTCGTTTTACACATTCGCAGCAATAACAGACACAACCAACCCCATTCCATTTGTATATTTCATAAACAAGAGCAGATAGGCTTTCAGACGATGTTTCCCCAAATAATTGGCACTTTACAATAACTTTAGTTTGGCAAGGCTTCGCAAACATCATTGCTTACCTTACCATAACATGCCCACTCACAAAATACAATTCTAATGCAATTAGAATCAAACCGACAATTGAATGCAGCGGTCGTTAGCAAAGATGCGAACCTTTGGCTTTTAGCGAAACTCGAAACCAATATATGTATATCGATAACTTTCACAGTGGGGCAAGAATGCCAAAAAAAACCACTCTACATTCCAATATTTCTCGGCTTATTGATTTAAATATGATTATATGTATGCCATTTTACTTTCTGTATCCAAAAAATATTCCCACTCTATTCTTCGAGTAGCGCAAACCTTTTATAGATGTAGACAACGACGCTGCGACAACTGACAACGGGAAATGGTCACTTAAGTTAATTGGTTAAAATATCAAAGACAGTGAAAGAAGAAAAGTTACACATAATCCGTTTACTCATTCCACAATTTGAATACATCTGGTTAGCTACAAATTAAATATGTAATTCATAAAATGGCTACGTATGCTAGTACACGATTCAGTGACAAGTAGTTTCAATTATTAGTGCAATTGTACGTGTCCTCGAGGCGGTGGCAGCGACGTCGTTTTGTGGAACGACCACAAGTTGATAACGGTGGCGGGCACCCAATAAATTAAAATAAACTAAAAACTATATAATAAACAAACATTAGCACGTGCACGCAGAAATGAGATTGATGGCTGGGAGCAGTGACTACTGCGACTTCTTGGACTCCAGAGGAGACGTTGTCTTCTTGGCAGGTTCCGGCAACCGCTCCATAGCCTGCTTGTATAGCTGGTTCAGTCCAAATGTGGCACGTACATTGTCGCTGGAGAAGAAGAACTTCTGCAGCTTGCCCTTGTTATCCACGCAGGGCCGACGGTCCACTTCTTTGCCCTGCTGGAACAACACAACTGTGGGCAACTGGCGGGAGAAGCTGCTGTCCGAAATGCGATACTTCTGCGCCACATCCGGAAAACGGCCGATGTCAATTTTTCCAAATCGAAGATGCTCAGCGTTATACTCGTGGGAGAGTTCGGCAAACACGGGCGCGAAGTGGACACAGCTCGGATTCCAAACGGTGTAGAAGCAAATCAACCAACTGGTGCGCTTGTCCCGCACCAGCTCCTCCTCAAACACCTGGGAATTGCGGAAGTAGGTTATGTGCTCGGGCCCCCGGTACGACGGCTCCGGCAGAACCATGCCCACCAGCACGCACATCAGAAGGAAGCCCAGGCCAAAGCGAAAGTCGGCGTAGCCCCAGAGTATGGCATTGGCCACCTTTGTGTAGAGGAACGACGACGACAGATAGTTAATCATGGTGACGCTGCCGGTTTTGCGCGACCTTATCATAACGACGATAAGTAAAAAGAATAGTATTTCTGCCTCGCGGCTGTCGAGATCGCAGACATCGTCCTCTTCTCCAAGGTTGAAGATGCGGGTGCATATAAACTTTGTCTTCTTGGCCAGCAAATACGAAAGGGCCATCAATATATTCACCCAGTAGTAGGGCATTGCGAGAGTTGCCATCTGCTTTTTCCACGTCATGGTTTAGTCTGTGCTTGCCTTGGCCGATGTAGGTTATGGTTTTAATTAACAATTTCCCGTGTTTTTCTTTTTTCTCAATTTCAGCAGAGTGTTGTTAATTTTAGCAATTTTAGTGATACCCTTCAGAAATATACCGAAAAACACCTCATGTTACAAAAGTACTGTAAATATACCGAGAAAAACCGTACTTGGCCCACTGATATGGCGCCAAGCAGTTGTCGATAACTTGACAATTCAAATCAAATGTTCAGCTGTTATTCTGCTTGAAATTGTTACGTCAGATTTTTGCAAATGTCATTGACGGCGTGTTGAACTTTGCTGAGAAGGTCCCTCTCTCTCAGAGAATCAAAGATGATTGGGTATATTCATTATCAGAACACACGCCAGCCGAATTCAAAAGTAAAAATTTTAATCAGTATAACTGACTGGCTCTACGAGATCATAGACAGACGCTCTTGGCTGCATACACTCTCATTATCAGTTAAATATGTTTATTTTTCGGGCCTCCTTTTTTTGTTTTTTTGTCTAAAAATACCAAAAAGCGTGTTTGAAATGATTGCATGAATTAGGAACACACATTACAGAGTATCGCTTGAGCTATCTGCATCTTGACTTGCTGGGAACATTGTGCAAAGATTAACTTTAATAGTAAACACATTGCGCGTCACTCAATTAAATGATTTGTATGTATGATTGTATTCTTGTGGTCGCGGGGTCATGGAGATCGGATCACCCACCTACATACTATGTGCCCATACACTGGTTTTACTGGTCGTCATTCTATATTATTGTTTACTGATTATCTATACATTTTCGAGTTTATTAAAAAGACTTGGTAAAACCCTGCGAATACCCGCATACCCCCCTAAAAAGTCTGTAAAATATTATTTCAGAACAAATTACATATGAAAGGTGCACACGCACCGAGTAGAGGAGGTTTTATAATATATGGATTCTTATTGTCAACAATATAATTATTTTACTACAAATATAAATAAACAACCTGTACTTAGGTCAGTTTTTAATACTATCAGAATCATCCCAGACAAATACATAAATAGTATATGTATTTACGTATGGTATACATATATTTGAATGTGACTTAAACCGGTTTTAACTGCCTTATAATTGAGCTTTCGAACCATACATTAATGTATCTTCAAGGTCAGCTAAATTAACTAATCCTTGCTTCTTCTTAGATCGGCCCTGGATTCGCATAAAAACCGTTATCCGATTAACGAAATATCTGAAATATCTGATGCCGAATCAGGGCCTCTTTCTTTGTGACACATGTATTCGCTGATGCCTCGAAACATGCCTGGGAGCCTCAATACTAGTAGTCAAAACAAAACGAAAACAAGAGCAAATGCAGCTGATAATGTTCCAAAAACAAAATGGCGATCGATCGCCTGCCGGTGCTATCAAAGCAACGTGATCTCCCGTCTCTCTAACGGGTCCACATTTCGCTTATCGCCACAGAAGCCTCGGCTCCGATTGAGAAGGTCTGAACACGCGGTCTATAAATTGCAATGGATTCGAAGCGGCAAACTCAGTTCAGTTCTGAACCTTGTGCAGTGCGTGAGCTAATGAAAATTTTCGTTGATTATCGAGAAAAACCAATTAAACATTTTTGGCATTAAATGCCCTGTGGACTGAAACCAGTTGTGCTAATAAATTGAATTTAATTGGCTTAAGAAAGCAAATTTATATTCATTAAAAAAAACTCTTGGAAATATTTCGGCAAAGCGAAATATTCCCGTTTACCCAATTCGCCGCGGAATTTGATTTTTGTCTTTGAATGCTGCTGCAGCAGACCGAAAATTCCAACAAATTCAATCAGCACTTCGCAGAGTGCTGGAATCAGTTAAGCACCCAGAGAAGATCCGACATATTATCCGTTCTCAACACCATATCTTTCAGCGGTTAGTAGCCCCTAGGACACCCAGAACTCCTTTTCTCAATGCATCTGAACACGTATTTCGTATCCCCACAGCTGCTAAGATGGCCATGCCTCAGGGTGCTTTTGCCGCTTGCAAGATTCGCCAGCAATTCAACGAACGCGACATGATCGTCGCCCGCATGAGATCTGGGACAGATAAGAATTCAGTTGACAACAACTCATTTCGTAAGTACAAGGCCAATGGGCATTTAACTCTCTCTGACTGACGGCTCCCTGCTTCCAGAACGGGAATACTCTCCTGTCAAGTATAACGACAAGCTAATGAACTCCATTTGGGGCCTGTACAACCGTTACTCGCCGCACAACGTCAAGAAGAACGAGTACGCCCCCACCAAGTAGCACCCTATCTAAGGCGCAGCAGCTTTGCTTATAAGGAAGCTGCTGTGCCGTGTCGTTGTCCATACCCCTTCTAGGGCATGGGCCGACCAAATTATATATACTCAACTATATATACACACATACTTATATAACCCACCCCCCCTTAACCAGCGCATGAAAAATGAACAAAAAAAAAAGAGGTAATCCTTGGTAACAAATTTGAATTTAATTAATCACATCTACTTTGATGCTGTAATATATAAATTACAATAAATACTTATGATGAAAAAAGAGCAAAGCATAAAAGCGGTTTTCAATTTAAATAGCACGACTCGTAAGTCGGCACCATATACTTGATATTGATGAAGGCATCCTCGCCGCCATGGAGTTCCAGCACCTGGAGCGTCTCATCGATCAGATCGCCAAGGTTGAGATTGTTCTTTTGGGCATAGTCGATCTCGTCGCCACAGTTTACTGCAGGGAAATTGTAAAAGCTTTAAATATTAAGCACACACCGTAAGGGAAGAGCATCAGAATCAGAGGCACTTACAGTTTTTCACTTTGAAAGCGTTAAACATTGGCAGCAATTGTCTGTAGAAGGGCACCAGTGCCGGACCCACCTGATCCGAGGACATCACCAGTTGTTGTATTATCTTCAGTGTCGTGCACATTACCTCCAAATTTCGTGTGCTCAATGCGTCTAAAATGGTGATGAAAAGAACAGAGCAGAAGGAGAAGGTTCGGTGAACGACTGAGGTGCAAATCAAACGGAAAAAGTTCGAGGCATTTGCGTGCCAGGCAAATCCAGTTTTCCGTCGCGCCAGGTACTCACTCTTCAGGGGCAATATTAATTGCGGTATTACGGTGTGTATTTTCTCTCCGCCCGCAAGCAGTAGATCCGTCACTCCCTGGCGGGCATAGGTCTTGTACGGATGCTTCGTCTCGGCCAAACCATCGAAAAAGAGCGGCAGATAAAGACTGTAGTCCAGCTTGTCAATGTCCACCTAAGGGGTTATTTACCAGAACATCGTTTAGTTTTGAATTGATTCGAAGTGGATAGATGGAAAAGGGTTCAAGCCTTCAAGCCGAAGTTCGGCAGTTCCCTGGGCAAGTGTAAATGTGCACGCTATGCCTATTACGGTTTTTTGTTTTCTGATTTCTATTAAGATGACGTTTCTTTGTTTACTTTACAAATGGAAATTTTTTTAAATAAATTGCAAAATGGAAATATACCTTGTCTAATCTTAACGTATATATGTACATACATATATGTAGCATCATTTTTATTTTTTCAACGTAAATATATCTGTACCGCTGTAAGTATGTCTTTTTGGCATGGAGACTAGCCCTGAAATTAAATTTTTGATGAAGACTTTTGGGGGATGGGGAGTGGAGTGCTATCAATTCCCATTATAGCTGCGTGAACTCCTTTGTTTTGACCTTCAACCCAAATGACGCAAATAATATAATGCCAATCACACATCACTCATATGCACTGAGCCGCCGTCACGGAGGCATTTTGGCCTGGATAAACAAACGCACCACTTAGAAGCGAATCCATGTTATATCTCTAACCCAAAAGACACCCAAGGCCTGTGACATTGAAACAACAAGAAAGGGTCACGTCACACACATGAAATGTGGATCCTCCACCTACAACTACACCTACATATGTACATAATATATACACACTAGCATTTTCTGCCGGGCTGACTGATTGACACTTGGACGGCGCGACGTTTTGAATGTCAGCAGTCTGAATCCGGCCGGAATCGTTCGCTCCTTCCCGGCCGTCGTCTGTACGACTGTTCTACTGACTCCGGAAATAGACAATGGCATATTATTTGCACACTGCTGTTCTTAGCTGCAGTTTTAGCTTACACTTGAAATACTCGTAATTGGACACGCAAATATACGGAATTAAGGCGAAACCAAAATACGGGCTAGGTCACTGAGTTACATGCAATTTGATGGTTAGAAAACAAATAAGAGTATCCCTCCCAGCTTCAGTGTTTCCATATTTAGATGCAACCAAATTCCCTTATATATTATATCGTACTCGTTTATGTACTCACCGTCCATCCAATCTTATCGCCACCACAGAGATACTCCATTTTGATGGGTAAGTCACCACGATCGAAGTACATTCGAAACAGAGTGCCTCGCCCAGAGTCGGTACCGGGCAGGCAGGCATTGAAGCCCATTCCCAGATTGAATGTGGAAATGGATTTTTGCTGCTTTTTCAGGCCTAAACAACAATAAGGTGTCATTAGGAAAACAAACAACAAATAAGCAACGGATGGTGTAGACTCCAGACGACAGGACTACGCACATTTCGGATTTGGGGCCCGCCCCCTGGCACTTGCCGTTTTCGCGGCGGTTTCGTGTATGGGCCCGTTGATGACAACGGTATTTTTCTGCTGCGACTGTATGGAAAACGGCGGCACATAACGGGGTCGCACCGCTGCCCCGTGGATGCCACTAAGTGGACGTAATTGCGGTGGATTAGCCGACTTGGAGCGATGCTTCAGCGATATGGAGGTGGCATGGTAGTCGTGCGACGGTCGCGTTCCGCAGGCGTGGGCAGTAGATATGCGTGCCGTTTGAGCCATTTGCCGTAGAACTTCGCCCGCGTAGTGAGAACAACAAACTGAGCGAAGGAATTTTCTAGCCACCAGTAGGTGGCGGCTCCTGGTCTTTTGTGTTGCTGTTGGGTGTCGTTTCTATGGAGCGCGTTGCTAGGGTACCCCAAAAGGCATACCGACTGATAAGGAAATGCCAATGTATCATATAATGCTGCCCACTGTAGTCTCGTCACTTCTCTTGCAGCAACAATGCAGCGCTATAGTGCTGTATGGCATATCAATGCAAAACCTTAGCCCAGAGGACGCCTATTACTTTTATATGTGTGGTTTCATTTTATATTATTTTTTATACGATACCAGTAATCTCTTCATACAGATGTACGCTTCAGGTCAGTGAACCTGGATGTAGCCGGGCATGAGTTGAATCAGAATTTCCTGAAATATTTAGTACTTATTTTCAATAAACATCCAATAAATATGTATACATACTTTATTAGGTTAGGTTAATACATACATACTTATGTATGTATATATGTATATATTTCACTAATTTATTAAATTTCAAAATATTGATTGATTCATTTAGTGGATAAAATAATATTTTAAGTGCTGAATGTCCTAGCTAGCTAGGAATATTAAACGGAATATCAAAATCAAGGAAAGCAATTTCCGAACAAAAAGAACGTAGAACACTGTCGACCAGGGATATTCAAAACTTCCCACGAAAATTATAAACCTGAAGAATTTAAGCGCAGTTAAAGTAAATGACAGTGGTAAGTAAAGAGAATCTACAAGGAACATGTACAAACAATATTATTTTCCGCGGTGCTCAACTTTTTAAATAGAGGGGTGTTAAGTGGGTTAAGTTCAAATTGACCGCCAAACTCAATTTAGCGCACCAAAAATACTGACATTTTTCGCTCTCAATTCGTGGAGAGTTTGCAAAATTTGCTCTCAATTCGTGGAGAGTTTGCAAAATTTGCTCTCAATTCGTGGAGAGTGCTCTCTTTTCAGTGGAGAATAGAGTGTTTTTGTGGAGACTTTCCCCTCATTTTCGTGGTGTGGCAGCATGTTGCTGAAATTTTTCCCATACAAAATCAAATGTATCTTACGGGAACGCGTATGGAATAAAGATTCATTGTTGCGTCATTCCATACGCGTTCCCGTATGATACATTTGATTTGTATGGGAAAAATTTCAGCAACATGGGAAAATGATTTAGCAGCATTGTTGTGCAACTTTGGCACGGAATGAGCAACAATCTGCATACCTTGGGAAAATGGATATTATGGACTTGAGATATTGTTTGTAATTTCAGGCTCCAAGTAATGCAGAAACTACTCAGTCTCTTATTAAAAGACATCAACGAAATTTTGTAGCTCATGGGTACCAATAATAGGTATCAGAACCGGGATAAATGTATATATAAAACACAAAACATATGCATTAATATGTAAAAAACATGTCAATCTAGGATAAAATCATAAATAATGTTTCAATGGAGCTTGGAACAAAACATTTAACACCAATTAAAAGAAATAAGGTATACAAAAGTACATACGCATAGAAGATACTTGGTTGACCAGCAACACTGACGTCACATTTAGTCAACATTTAAGTTTTATGCTTTGGCCGTTTTTGTTTGAACCTTAATATGTAAACAATCCAATGAAAAAGAGTTCTAAAAACTAACCAATCCTGAACAAAATTTATGTATCTATCGGATAAAATTATTTGTTTAGGGCTGAGAGGGCCAACTATCTAGTAATATTAAACTGAATATCAAAATTGACGAATTTCATATCACAAAATATCACGGTATGGCAGCCCGCAGCAACTACGAATTGCACGAGTCTGGCAACGCCACAAAACGACGACAAATTCGTTTTATGCTGTTTTTGTTTGAACCTTAATATGTAAACAATCCAATAAAAACGACTTCTGAAAACTTGCCAATTTCCAAAAAAATTTATGTATCTATCGGCTAAAATTATTTGTTTAGGGCTGAGAGTCCCAGCTAGCTGGTAATATTAAACGGAATATCAATATCGAGGAATATCAACGTCGAATGTTTTGAAAAAACAATCGATACTATCGTGATAGTATCGGGCTAAAATAATTATTAAAAAACCATTGAAACCTTTTGCCCATTGTAAAAATTAGATGCCACCTGTCGATTTTTTTACAAATTTGTCTTCGTATTTTATAGCAGCCAATCCAAACATATCAAAAGCGCAACGACTGTAGCTCGATACTATCATGATAGTCCCAAAACTGTCGATAGTAGAGACTAGCAGTAAAATATCGATACTATCGATATAGCCCTCGATGGTTTGACACCTCTATAAAGAACAAATGTGAAAAAATGTCGCTTTAAATTGGCAATTATCTTTGTATTTAAGTGCTAAAATAGATATATACGCGCAGATATTGTGCTTGTACTGAAGTACATAATGGCCGGTCACATGTCTTCCAATTCGAATGGAGAGTTGAAGAAACTTTCGGAGGAGAGTTTACTGCAACCGCCGGAAAAGGTGTTCGACATTATGTACAAACTGGGCGAGGGAAGTTATGGCTCCGTCTACAAGGCCCTCCACAAGGAAAGCTGCTCCATTGTGGCCATTAAGCTGGTGCCGGTGGAGTCCGACCTGCACGAGATCATCAAGGAGATATCAATTATGCAACAGTGCGATTCTCCGTATGTGGTACGTTATTACGGATCGTACTTTAAGCAGTATGACCTGTGGATATGCATGGAATACTGTGGGGCGGGCAGCGTTTCCGACATAATGCGCCTACGCAAGAAAACGCTGACAGAGGACGAGATAGCCACCATTATGTCGGACACGCTGAAAGGACTGGTCTATCTGCATTTGCGCCGTAAAATACATCGAGACATCAAGGCTGCCAACATACTGCTCAACACGGAAGGCTATGCCAAGCTAGCCGACTTTGGTGTGGCTGGCCAGCTCACAGACACGATGGCCAAGCGAAACACGGTCATAGGAACTCCCTTCTGGATGGCGCCCGAAGTTATTGAGGAGATTGGCTACGATTGTGTAGCGGATATTTGGTCCCTTGGCATCACAGCCCTTGAAATGGCAGAGGGAAAGCCCCCCTACGGTGATATACATCCCATGCGGGCTATTTTTATGATACCTCAAAAGCCACCGCCCTCGTTTCGGGAACCAGATAGATGGAGCACTGAATTTATTGACTTTGTGAGCAAGTGCTTGGTGAAGGCTCCCGATGAGCGGGCCACAGCTACAGAGCTACTGGAGCATGAGTTCATACGCAATGCCAAGCACCGTACCATATTGAAGAACATGCTGGAGGAGACCTGTGCCATTCGAGAACAACAGCGGGCCAATCGGGCTGCTGGCGGAGTGTTGGCCTCTAGTCAGGCCAAGAGTCTTGCCACCCAGGAGAACAGTATGCTACAACACATGCAGGAGGAAGAAACCGAGTTCAATGGCACAGGGAAGACCTTCATTGATGATCCTGGCACGCTGGTGCCTGAAAAGTTCGGTGAATATCAGCAAAGCTCGGCTTCGGATGCAACTATGATAGCGCATCCGGAACCAGATATTGACGAAGGCACCTTGGGACCGGGTGGCATCCGAGGTTTGAGCAGGGCAGCGGCAATAACGGGAGCCGGCGTGACTGCTGCGTCTGCTTCATCTCCACTGGATGTACCAGCAGTCGATAGTGGTACCATGGTGGAGCTGGAGTCAAACTTGGGTAAGGAAAACCTAAAACAAACAGAAAGGAGAATGTTGTAATAGTATTTGAATGCGTTTCAGGCACAATGGTTATCAACTCTGACTCTGACGACTCGACAACGGCTAAGCGCAACGACGATCAGAAGCCTCGAAACCGGTATCGTCCTCAGTTCCTGGAGCATTTCGAACGTAAAAATGCTGGCGATGCACGTGGCGATGACAAGGCGACGGCTACAGAGTATTCCCCAGCGGCAGCCGAGCAGCAGCAGCAACAACAGGAGGAGCAGCATCTGGCCAGTGGAGCCAACGACGTAAGCAACTGGGAGCACAACATGGAAATGCAGTTCAAGCAGATTTCGGCAATCAATCAGTACGGGCTACAGCAGCACCAGCAGCAACAGCATGTACTCATGGCCTATCCACTGATGAATGATCAGCTCATTGCCATCAACAATCAACAGAATCTTCTGCGCAGCAATGCCACGCCTCTGGCTCAGCAGGGACACCCGGCTGTGGCTCCAGCTCAACCGCCGCCCGCATATCAGAACCAACATATGCACTCGCAATCGCACGCATATGTGGAGGGCGAATTTGAGTTCCTTAAGTTTCTTACCTTCGACGATCTGAATCAGCGTCTTAGCAACATTGACCATGAAATGGAGCTGGAGATTGAGCAGTTGAACAAGAAATACAATGCCAAACGGCAGCCCATAGTGGATGCCATGAATGCAAAGCGCAAACGCCAGCAGAATATCAATAATAATCTGATTAAGATATAGAAATAGCGACTCACAAGTTTGCAAGGCAACTGAAAATAGAATTTCAACTCACCAGAGACCCTTTGCGTTTGGTTGAGTTCAAAGGAAGTGCGTTCGAGTTGCAGAAGCTAGTTCTTTCTCATCCAGAAATGTTTCTTCATCTCGCGCATCTTCCATATTGATCATTCAATCCAGTGTAAAGGGTTCGAAAAAAACGCAAGAAATGAAAACACAAAAGCTTTATTGTAAAATGCAGTGAAAACAGGAATGAAATGTGGTTATAAACGTCGTCGGCAAAACATACAAACATACCTACATATATTAAATAACGTACGAAAACTTTTTCCTCCCTTTTTGATTTTAATTTTGTTCGATCGCATGTTTTGTTTTGTTTCGTTTCATATTTTATATATTTTTGAATTGTATCAATCTTCCAACGAAGACATTCTCGAATCAACAAGATATTTTAGCATCTCGCAGCTGCCTGCCTCCAAATTGATAAGACTACGTAAAATGTTCTTCCCGGTTAACTATTAACCCTAATCTCTTACTATATTTCCTACTTTTATTTGTGTCTTCGTGCGAATACCAACACACAACACAAACACACACAGAAACCCGTCAAGCAATAAATATAAAGAAATACGTTTTTACAACGCATTAGAATGCATATTTTTCGAAAGGTATATTTATCAAAGCAAAATGCACAGAAGCACTCACATTTATATACTAGTAGTTTTAGACCTTATAACTAATTTACCTAATAAATATATAGTAATATATGCAAACAAATCTTGTATACAGATACCATTGTATAATATATATCTTTCGTTCTTATTTACGTTAAAAGCGTATATTCCACATTAAAGTCGTTGTGCTTTGATAATGTTTTGATGAAGGTAGATTTAACTATGGTTAAAGCGTAGTTGTCATTCAAATAGATATTATGTCTAGTCTTGTATATCCATTTTTTCAGTCGCCTGTTGCACATCCTGCAGCTGCGCACGCAAATCCTCGGGCAAATTATGCTCGTTCAAGGCACTTGGATCCTCTCCATCGACGACAATCTCTTCGACATCTGGGGCACGTGGCAAAAATTCCACATCCGTGTATAGCTTACCAAAGATGACTCGGGCATTGGCAATGGCAGCATAATAATCCATCTCGTAGCTAGGCGCGTCTGTGTAGTAAACGGAATCATCTGCGCCACCTTTATCTGGTTGCGATTGCGAAGTAAGGGTAAAGTAAGAGCTGAATACGATTTCCGTATCGGCGTCCTGGAAAAGCTGCATTGTAAATGGCCTTAAATCGTCCGAAGGATCATCAGAAATAGCGGGCGTAGTCAGATGGAATAGGTCTGCAATTAATTAAGGTATAACGAATAGTTTAACTTTTAGTTAGCGATTGCTTCTTACACAATCCCTTCGGACAAGCTCCAGAAAAGTGCGAGAGCTGAATGAATATGGCTTCTCGGACTCCTTCGAAGTCCATCAGACGGAGGATATTAACGCCACCGCCGCCTTTATTGAGCACCTGATTGCCCAAAGGCTTGGAGGATAGAAACAAGCCGCGAGATAGATGAGGACGCATCGCGTAGTCACGCGATGCTGGCAGATATCTAGGAGCAGAAACCACATGTTTCGCACGGAATGTTGTCCCGGCGCTACTTATTAAGACTTCATTTGAATTGGCATCTACGACACAGTCATCCACTGATCGTTGCAAGCAATAAATGCCCCCGTACACAGCGCACTGACGACAGAAGCTCTGGGGAAATTCCCCACACCCGTACATGGGATAAAGAAACGGCGTGTTGCCATAACGACCGAGGCTGCGGAGAAATCGCTGAGTGCGCAGCATTCCCTCCTCGAAGCTAGTGTTGGGGCCACACATGGCAATGGCCTGCATCACGCATGAGGAAATCTTCTCCGTCACGCGCTGCGCCTTCAGATACTCGAAAAACGTTCTGCCCCGAAAAGCCAGAGTATCCTCGTTGCACTTATCCTCGCCGTAGTCATTGCACGCATTCATAAATTTCATCAGCAATCGCTTCTCCACTATAGTCAACGAATTCGTATTGAAGATATCACTGCGCGAACAGGGTACGGCAACAATCTTTCCGTTCTGTTGCATACACACATTATCCACGGCACGGAACTCTGTATAGCGGCAAATGTTGGACTTGATAAGCAGCTGCACCAGCTCTCCAGCGGAGTAGAGTATGCGTGGGCAGAGATCAATGCAGAATCGACGCGACATGGCCAGCACTGTCTCCCGCGTCCATAGATGTCCATTCTCTACTTTCATCTCATCCGATTCTGACGTGGGTGTGGCAGCAGATTCGTCGTGCCAGGTGTAGCTTCCATTGCGTAGCGTCGAGTGTGGTGCAGCATCCCTGGCCAACAGACGAATCAGGTCTTCAACTCCTACTGAGCCCCAAACATTACCGTAGTAGTCATTGATGTCTAAATGGAGTACGGTCTTGCCCACACGACTGGCCGCCGCGGCAATGCAAGATTCAGTGAAGCCTGAAAAGGGCATCCAGATTTGTATGACTCATACCAACTTCAAGCTACAATCAATCGCTACCCAGCTTACCTGTGCCTATGACTATTAGGTCAAACTGCTCCGGCAAGTCATCCGCCATTATAAGAGGGCTTGTCCAGACACAAATTAACCGAAAGAAACGAAATACAAATTTTGTTTATAGTTTTTTTTTGGAAAATTTTCCGAAACCGAGGTAGTGTTGGTAAATCTTAAAAAAATGTGCATGTAACAGCTGTTTCTTTTAAAAATATTTTCAATTTATTTTTACGATACTTTATCATGTGAAATCAACAGGTGCACATAGATATGCACACACACACATACGCACGCTCTCTTATAGTGGTGGTTGTGTTTGGTATCATAGCAACGGGAAAACGGTAAACAAAAGCCGGAAAATTGTAGATCACAGAATGAGGGCTTCTTCGATATAGAAAAAAGGTTGTATTTGGGGAAATGTCTTTCGAGAAGATACTCTACAAATACGAGGATCCGCACGGCATCGGCGACGTCTACTTCATCTGGCAAAAGGCTTTGCTTGCGACTACTGGTACAGATGGGTCTGTGGCGCTGTACAATCGCCAGGGACAACTGGTACAGCGCATAATCCTCGCAGGGTAAGTCCAGCCCACGTAAAATGTATTCAAATATATTTATCTGTATGTATCACAATTATTGCATCAGGCTCTGTTCAGGATTTGCATGGGACAATGAGGGGGATCTGCTGGGAATCATCACCAGCGGCTCCCCGAACATTACTCTCTGGGACTATGGAACGCAGGAGAAGATCAGCGTTGAAACTGGACTGCGCGATCCCCTCACGTGCATTTTGTGGTCAAAACAGCACCAGCTGTTGGCCGTCGGCACGGGGCGAGGAAACTTGGCGATTTACAACCACCGCAGTGGAAAGCGTCCGACCCCAGTGCTGGGCAAGCACAGTAAGCGAATAACCTGCGGCGCCTGGTCGGCACAGAATCTGCTCGCGCTTGGCTCGGAGGACAAAAGCTTTTCGTTAAGCAACGAAGATGGGGACACCGTGCGTGTGGTCCAGCTGCGGGATGCACCCACCGATATGTATTTCGCTGAAATGGCGAATGATGATCGGATTGCTGGGGACAATGCAATCAGCATGATCATTGGAAAGCGAACCTTGTTTCTCTACTACTTACCAGATCCGGAAAATCCCACAGAGCTGGGCTTTCAGAGTCGCTACGGCTCACTGCTGCAGCACAAATGGTTCGGGGACGGCTATATATTGCTGGGATTCTCCAACGGCCATGTGGTGGCCATTTCCACCCACCCCAAGGACGTGGGACAGGAGCTTTGGCAGGTGAAGAATCATAAGGACACGCTGACGGGCTTGGCGTATTGCCCGACATTGGATATCGTGGCTTCTTGTGGAGATGACAGGTGAGTCAATGACTTAATGGCTAAATATAAATAATAATTCCATCCTACGGTCGTCTGTCAGCAGCATAAAGATACACTCGATTACAAATCTGCAAGAAACCGAGCGCATCATCACTGTGCCAGATCATGCTGGCGTCCAAATGATCGACTGGTCACCGGATGGTCAACTGCTGGCAGTAACAACTAATAGTGGCACCGTCTATATCTATGTAACCAAACTCCCTCAAATATTTGCCGTCTCCGCCCCGCGGATCGTTATGCTCAGCAGCCTGGCAGAGGTTTCCATTTATGTGTATGCGCCGGACAAGTCCAAGCCACTGCCCTTTCGGTTGCCCCTGGAGGGAGAGCCTACTTTTATAGCTGTTGGCCCCTATAACTTCGCTGCTGGGATCGACAAGCATGTTTGGTTCTACTCTCTGGGAATGTCATTGGGGGAAGAGCCTCGTCCGATGAGCGAGCGAGACTTCCCGCGTAATGTGTCAAGTATGAAGATGAATGCTGAGTACTGTGCAGCCCTCTGTCCACCTCAGTTGATCCTGCAGGCTATCACTGCAGACAATCCAAATTGCAAGGACAAGCTTCAGGCGACTTTTCCCAGCGCCCTGCCGAACATGCCCAACGATGCAGTGATCACATGTTTTGCCTTGAGTCAGGAACTGTTGGTATTTGCAACCGATGTGAGTGTTGATCTTAGTCGGGTTTTATAGCTCACCCCCTACAGCTCTATGGAATGCTCTCTTTCAGATAGGACATCTAGTATTCTACTCGCTGGAAAAATGGGACAGTTGTACCATCTACCGGCATAGCATGGGTATTCGCCAGCTGTTTATGGACATTGAAGGAACTAAGATCGTTTTTATTGACGACCATGCTCAAGGATATCTTTTCCTACCCGCACTGGAGGAGGCCTTGCTCATACCGGAGATTCCAAAGCAGTGCCTCGGCTGCCTTTGGGATCTCACGCAGCCGAACATTTTCATTAGCTACGATGCCAGAATTGTGAACACCCACGTATTTGTACGCCATTCCGTGCAGGGCACTCACACCCACAAAGTGGGCGAGTCCAAGCTGAATCCTGGGCAATGGCCGCTGCTACTATGCGGCGGCGAAATGGCTCTCCACGTGGACGGCGGACAGTACGCTACGCAATCCCTCAGCACCCATGTGGTGAATCCTAGCAATAGCCAGGCGGCGAACCTCCAACTGCTTCTACGCCTCAGGAATTATGACGAGGCGTACAAGCTTTGCGATCAGATGAACTTGAGCAGCGCATGGCGAGAGTTTGGCGAACAGGCCACTGCTGATCTAGAGCCAGATATTGGTAAGATTACTGCACCCAACATACCCATGTAATCCACGGCATCTAACTATTCATTAGCGATTCGGGCCTATCGACGATTGGGCGACGCAGCTCTGGTAAATGCGTTGAGTGAGCTCCGATATGTGGAGGATCTGGACATGCTGATCGGCTGCTGCTGCACGATTTTGGCTCAGTACGAGCAGGCAAAGGAACATATGCTCAAGGGCGTATATACAAGAGCGGCTCTGGAACTGTGTAGAGACCTCCTCCAATGGGATCAGGCTCTTCTTCTGGCGCACAAGCACGACCCGCAAGAGGTGCCCTACATAGCGAGGGAATACGCGCAGCAGCTGGAATTCACGTATGCGATTTAGCTCAACAATCAAAAGTCATGATTACCACATTTTTATTTTGTTTTCCAGTGGTAACTATGCGGATGCCTTGTATCATTACGAGAAGGGTTACAAGGAGGATTTAATTAACGACAAGGATGCCGATCAGTCGGCTACGCTGGAAAGTACACCTGAGTTCGAGGAGCATGTACGTCTCTGCAAGATGGGCATTGCTCGAACTTCAATACGTGCCGGTGATTTTAGACGAGGCGTAAGACATTTTTTTCCGTGGGAAGCTAGTCAGAAAAGTTCATTCCTTGTCCTTCAATAGATTCAATATGCCGTGGAGCTCCTGGACAAGCAGCTCCTCTTCGACTGTGCGGAGTTATTGGCTACTGTCGGACATCTGACAGAGGCTGCGGGACTCTATGAGCGTGGAGGGTTTTACGATGAGGCCTGCGGCCACTACATTGCTCTGAAGATGTGGCATAAGGCCAACAATGTACTTTCCAAGGTGAAGAGCAGTAAATTGCATGCAGCCTATGCCAGGGCCAAGGAGAGTGACGGCCATTTCGAAGAAGCCATACGGTGTTATCGCATTGCCGGAGATTTGGATGCTTGCGTTAGGATTTACCTTGATCATTTGTGTGATCCGCATGCAGCCTCGGAAATTGTCTTAGAGTCACGATCGATGGACGCGGCCAAACTGCTGGCCAAGTTTTATCAGAAGATTGGAGATATTGAACAGGCTCTTCAGTTTCTCGTTATCTGTGGCTGTGTGGAGGAAGCATTTGCTCTGGCCCAGCGGCACAACAAGCTGCGCCGACATGGCGAACTCCTGGAACGCTATGAAAACGCGAAATCCTCCGACTATCTGGCCTTGGCTCACTACTTTGAAAGTGAGAAATATACATTGCAGGCTGGAAAGTATTACTTTTTGGCACGTGAGTTTACCAAGGCCTTGAGGTTTCTGCTAAAAGCCTCTGCGTTCAACAATGAGGAACAGCTGGCACTCTCCCTGGCAATTGACTGCGTGGCTACATCGAACAACGAGCAGCTTGCCTCGCAACTCATCGAGTTTCTCTTGGGTGAGGTGGACGGGGTTCCCAAAGATCCACGCTACCTCTTCCGCTTGTATATGGCTCGAAAGCACTATAAGGATGCGGCCAAGACAGCCGTGATAATTGCCAATCAGGAGCAGATCGCAGGAAACTACAAATCCGCCAGGGACCTCCTTTATTCAATGTATCAGGAACTGCGACGCAACAACCTATCTGTATCGGCCGAAATGCGGCACAACTTGATCCTGCTGCACCGTTACACGCTGGTCCGCATACATGTAAAGCTGGGTAATCATCTCCTGGCCGCCAAGCTGCTGGTGCAAGTGGCTGCTTGCATATCCCAGTTCCCAGAGCGTAAGAATGGATTTATTAGTATACATATATTGTGTGTTGATTGATAGTTTCATTGGCCTTTCAGATATTATACCCATTCTCACCTCCACGGTAATTGAGTGTCAGCGGGCGGGTCTCAAGAAGTCTGCGTTCACCTATGCCTCCACGTTGATGCGTCCGGACTATCGCAATCAACTGGATACTCGTTATGCAAAGAAAATTGAATCTGTGGTCCGCAAGGCTCCAAAGGGCATTAAGCAGTTGCGTGATGAGATAGACGATGAGACCATGGAGTGTCCCATATGCGACTCCAACTTGGCCAATATGGAAGTAACGTGCTACAGCTGCAAGACCACGCTACCCATCTGCATAGCTACGGGTCAGCACATCATCAAAACGCTCATGACCTCCTGCCCACAATGCGATTTTCTCTGCTTCCGTGCCGAGATGGAAAAGTGAGTTTAAACTGTGGTAAAGATCCAGTGCGGATTACTGTACTAATTCTTTCAGAATACTCTCTGAGAATGGCGAATGCCCCATGTGCGGGGAGCAAGTGGCTCCAGAGCAACTGCTGGATGTGGAGGACATACGTCCATACATCCTGGCGGCATCTTAAGATGGAATGAATACAGGACTTGAATAAACGAATAGACTGCACAGCACCACAGAACACCAAATAATAGATTTAAGTTGCAAGCACAAATCACACTTTATAAATCACAAGACGAAACGTGTATAAATAAATAAGCAGACGTTCCACTTAAAGTCTAGTGATCGAATACCAAACCCATATGGGCCGCTGTTCAGCCGAGATAAGATATAGTGTGTAGTACGAGTGATACAATTTTCTTTCGCAAAACACTCGAGGTAGAAATCGAGCAGAAATGTCCAGTAAAACACTATTTCTGGCGAGTATCGCCTAATCGTTTTTTACCACCACAAACTGAAAGACAGTTTATCATATATCTTTCTTAGTTGATTCGTTTGCGATATTTTTGTCGGGTCAAGTCTCGTATGCGAAATCATTTGCGAGCTTTTGGTTTGATGGGTTGTCGTTTTTTGGTATTTGTAGAACGCGTTAGTTCATTTTGAAAACGCCGTGACTAATTTGTTCCAGCTTGCGAATTTTGGTTTATTTTCATTCTAAATTCGTATTTTCCATTCCAAAAGCCTTGTGATATCAACTTTACGTCCCAACAGACCCTTTGTAAACGATTCTTGAGATGGCTGATTACGTCAAAGTTAATATATCCAACTCGCATAATGATGCCGTTGCATTCGAAGTAAAGCTCGCCAAAGACTTAACCATCGCTGCCCTAAAGGTACGTAGTGCCGGTGCATATGGAAACACATTTCCAGAAAATCGAACATTCTAGTGAAATTCAATTCACATGGTGGTTTCATTCTGCAGAGCAAGCTTGAAATATCGACAGGCGCGAGTGCTGGCACCATGAAAGTGGAACTGTACAAAGGCGATAAGCTTTTGGACACCCTGGATAACAACGATGCCCAGCTGGGATACTATGTCAACTGCGATGGCCTTCGCCTCCACGTAATTGATACCTTCGCCAGCTTCTGCTTTGACGCCCCAGTTGAGAAATTCGAGCTGAGCAAAGACCAGTACGACCAAAGATCAGACTCCGTGCGGAATTACCTGAAACAAAATCGCCTGGGGAAGTACAACGAGGAGGAAATGCAGCAGATTGAGGAGAAGAAACGACAGCAAGCGGAAGAGCTGCAAAGGCAGGCCGAGCTGTGTGTCCTTGATAAACGATGCGAGGTAATCGAGTTGAATAGGATCTCCCTAAGCACAATATATTGACTGCACTGCTTTTTCATGCTCTTCAGGTGACTGTGCAGGGCAATCCACGACGCCGTGGTACGGTCAAGTACAATGGACCACTTGAGGGGAAAAGTGGTATATTCATTGGAATACAGTATGATGAACCACTGGGAAAGAATAACGGAAGGTACCTACTCATCATGGAAACCTTTAAATCTAAAATGCCAACTTATGTCTTTCCGTTTTGCAGTGTCAATGGAAAAGTATACTTTGTGTGCCCTCCGAATTATGGCGGCTTCGTCTCACCGTTATCCGTGACTGTGGGTGATTTTCCACCAGAGGACTTCAACCTTGATGAGGAACTCTGAACATTTTTCCGATTTAGCTTTTGAATCTCGCATCGCACATCCCCACATTAACTGAAAGACTTAACAAAACGTATTTTAGTTATGCCATTTTATATTTATTAATTAAAACATCTATGTATGTATGTATATCAGATAATCTTACAACATGATTATTTGTAAATTCTATAATCGGCTTTATCATTTTTCTGATTTAATGGTGTTTTCAAACAATTCACATCTGTTTCTGTTTATATAATTCGAAG
Organism: Drosophila obscura; assembly: GCF_018151105.1. Taxonomy (NCBI): domain Eukaryota; kingdom Metazoa; phylum Arthropoda; class Insecta; order Diptera; family Drosophilidae; genus Drosophila; species Drosophila obscura. The sequence goes on along the minus strand of NW_024542774.1, from coordinate 4,886,510 downwards.
TTCACCCTTTTGTAGACAAAATAAATACCAGAAGTAAGAGAACGTTCTAAAATATTGTGCATATGACAATAGAACTGTCTGCAAATTGTTAAAGATCTCTTCTAGGTAGGGGAGCTTTCTACGTGAGGATATTTTCGGGCGTATATGTATTAAGCTGCTTGCTTTATATGTAGGCATATTTATGCTTGTATTATATACTTATGTGTGTGTTTGTGTATGCATGTATGTATTTTCTTTCTTAATCCTAATATTTATTCATAAATTGCAATCAGCTGTCGTTTAACAACAAATATATAAAACGTTGCATGTATTTACTCGAAGGTCTAGAAGTGTTTTAGAAATGCGTCACAATCATGATGGTTGCAAACTTTAAGTGTAACTATGTTTTGGTATTAATAGACTGATTTTGAGCCTCCACATACTTGTCAAATCAACTAAGATAAATGGTCGTCTTTTTCTACATCTCACTTGAGATCGGTTCTGCTTTAATAAAACCCATTTACTTCTCCACAACGCATAAAAGTCTGATTCAGAAATATTCAACAGTCGCATAGAGCCCAAGCCTAGCCTCTATCCTCTCTTTGGGTTATGCAAATAGAGTGAACTAAGTGGAAAATGTGTAAACAATTGGCCATAATTGCATCTGAGTTTTGCATATTTCATTTCTGAATGGTTGAGTAAATTTGACGCCTTAACAGTAATATACGTACATCTCTTGTCTGTGTTCTATGAACTGTTCAAATTGAATGAAATTAATCAAAATTTCAGGTATAAGTACCAATTTATCCCACCTACCATATTCGAGCAGGTCCTGACATTTTCAATAGATCCTGTTGGGCATTTCTCTTTCTGTTGAAGAAGAAAAACTTCGGCTTTCCGAACTGCAATCCGAGCATTGATACTTTATACTAATATACCTGATGCTGCCCTAAAGCTTTGCAAACAACGTTCATTAAAGTATGTATCTCTTAAAAATGAAACAACCCGAATTTGGATATCAGTGTATATTGTGTACTTTGATAATTTTTTTGCCAAGCAATTATTTTTACTGGATATCGACACATAAATGCAGTTTATAGAGCGTTGATTTGTTCTTGTTAATATTTATTATTATTGTTTTATTGAATTGTGTGTGTTTTTTGTCATGATTATATATATATACTTGTATTTTCTTGATTCTAGCCCATCGTCCGAAGGCCTTCTCTATGTTCCTATCAATTACTGTATTGTATGTAAATATGTGCGTATCTATGTGGGTTCTAATGCATTGTCAGTGTAGATACATATTTAGCAGAGCAGAGCTCGTCTACTCGATTGTTATACGAGAGCATGTACATAGTTGCTTATTCAATACGTTAGATCAATGAAGGACACTAACTTGTATTGTTTACTTGAGATTCTGTATAGAGTGTAGAGACCTTCAGTACGCATTGACCCAAATATTTAGCAAATATGCATACAATAGATACCTACAGACGTTTATACATTTCCCCTTCACATATCTAGAACTTTTTCGCATGCTACGACCCGGTTCCATTATATTTAGAGTGTTGTGGTGCGTAGCATTGCCACATGCGATTTGGTGTTTGGTTTTTCCTCAGCCTTGGCCGGTTGATGCTGTCCATGCTGTTCGGGTGGGACCTGTGACTCCTTTGATATTGTGCTTGTCCTAGTCGCACCTTTTTTTTCGGAGCCACCGTGCCTGAAGGCTGTTAGTTTGCGCACAATGAGGCTGCCCGTATGTTTGAGGTTCCTTTTTATTCGATTGCTTCCGCCGCTGCCGCTGCCACTGCAACTACTATCATCACCTCTGCCCTTCTGGCCACTGACACTGATGTCCGTAGATGTGGTCGTTGGACCTTTGTTTGCCGCTTTGATAGAATCATGCGTTTTATGTTCTACGCCATCGCCATCCTCCTCCAAAATTGCGTTTATCGCATTTAATTCACTGCAGAGGGGCAGCACAATTGAATCGCTGGGCTGCTCATCCATCCCCAGCGAGTCCTGATCGCGCACTATGCCGAGGCGTGCTGCCTGTATATCGTCGCCTGACTCCAGATTCTCCTTGGAGCTAAAGGGCGAGTACATTTGAAATGCCGAATGCAAGGATCCAGATTTTTTCGAGTCCTCGTTTCCCGCGCTAGACAGCCTGCTCTTCTTGCGCCGCTGGGAGCCATGCTGACTGGTCAGGGATCGGCACATAAGCGAAAGATCTGACAGCTTGCTGCTACCGTCATTGCTGGCCGTCCGACGGTAGTCAGTGGAGATGTTGTCGGCCTCAGTATCCCTGGCGGCAGCGGCGGCGGCGATCCCCTCATGGTTATTTTGCTTAAGTCACAGACGTAGGTCAAAAGCAATGCGAGACGCAATGTTCTTGAAACCAATGCTGGTGCCTGGGGAAATACGGGGAGAAGAAGGTGTTGCAGTAAGTATTCTGCTAGTGCCAGAACATCACTCCACACTCACCAGAGATCCGCTTGAAGCGCACCCCATTCAAGGAGAGTCGCGGCAGCTTGCACACTTCAATCTCCCACTGCACCAAGGAGTCCGTGTTGGGATCGCCATGCACGCACCAGAGAACAAACCTAGTCAATTCCAATTAGTTAATTCACAAACGCGATTATCCTCCTAATCTCTGTCCGGGTACTCACCTCTCTCGCTGCTCATAGTCGCAGTTGTTTTGATCCAGTACTTCGCGTATCTTTTGCATTATCTGATCGGGCATCAGGGGCGATGTTGTCTTCATGGACCAAGTAAAGCGCAACACACGAGGTTTCGCTGGCTCTTCCGTGGTTGATTGACTGAAATTAAATAACCGGTTTAGAATAACGAACTGTCTCGCCAACCACACAAAAATATTGAGGTTTATACATTTTCTGTGACAAGAATTAAGCGTATATGGCCTTTCAAATGCCGAGCTGTTTAGCTGAGATCTGAGTTTTTTACTAAAATGAAACTAATTTTAGGTATGTTCTAAGAATAAGCACCCCAAGACAGCTAGAAGGCTGCATTCCTTGCCAAAAGACTGATTTCTTAAACATGATTTTCCGTCATCAGATATTGGCAAATGCTCGTATCCAGAGTTGTCATTGTCAGTATGTAGAATTTTGCCAAACTAGGTCAGAAATAGCTCACTACATTGGATCAGAGCAATGCAAGTTAAAAATATATTCAATGTCACGCTTTTGCCTAGTCTATTTGGAGAGTGAAAAGACTCCTCACGGACAGCCGGACAATTCCCAATCTAAGTGTGTAACCCCTCCTATTTAGGGTCCTTTTAGTCGGACATTTGCACTTGTGCTAACTGGCCGCAGCTCAGGCTGCCGTCTGTGGAAAGATGTGTGGTGGGGGAGGGTTGATGGGGGATCCAGAAAATGCAAAATGCAGAAAAGAAATAAAATTGAAATGCGTGTAGAGGTTTCTTTGCTCACAAATGTTTCACATCATTTATTATGGATTTATTAAATTATCAATTGTTTTAATTATGCGTTATTTCTTTGAAACTTAATATTTAAAGATAACTACGGGTCGAGCCACTGAAGGTGTCCGACGATAACACGATTTATAGATAATCATCTGTACAAATAAAATGGTCGCATGCACTAGTGGTAATACATTGTTATTCCTTGAATTTAAGCTTAATTTGTTTAATTTCTGCCATTTTTATTTTTCTGTAGTGACTACGTGGTATGCTTAAAATGCTAAAAAAAACGCTGCCACTCTGCCCTCTGGGTCCCTGCACCCAGAGTTGTTCAGCTCTGGCGCAGTTGGTGGTCGCAGGGGGGTGATTTATGAATTGCAAGTTCGTTAGTTGGTTGGTTGGTTGGTTGGCTGGCTGGCTGGCTGGAGTGCTGGCTGGCTGGCTGAAGTCAGATTGTATGATCCACGGATACAATTTAGTGCAAGCTCAAATCGGAATACAAATACAGTCCATACATACAATACAAACATACATACATACAACTACAGATATCGCTAAATAAAAGTTAAGATCATGATCATACAGTAGTTACACAATTAGCAACTTCTTTTGGTGTTTTATTGATTTTACTTTCAGTTCAGCTTAGATCGGTTTAGATTTGGGTTTCAGTTTATTTTAGTTGAGTTCAGTTAAGGCTAACAACGTTCAGTGTACGTGTACTACTACTCTGTGTTACTCAGTTGCTCTGCACGTTTTCTCTCATGCTCACTTCATTGCGTGGTTCATTTCCGTGATTCCGTGACACCGTTATATCCGTTATAGATTCTATTTATGTGTAGTTTGGGTATAGTACTCGTAGGTGTAATATTTAGTAGTTGGTGTGATCCATAATCGTGATAATCGTAGTCAGGATTCTCTCTGATTATTGCATTATTACACGAGTGCTCGTATCGCCCCGCTTGCTTGCGTTTCTCATTGCAATTTCGTTTAATTTCATTTCATTCATTTATTTGTTCTGTTCTGTTCTTCCATGCGCTGGTCGCTCCTCGCATCGTTTTGCAAAACAATGAAAACAAAGGGTTCGTGGTTTGTGTTTGTTGTTGCTTTACTTTAAATATATATATGTATATGTATATGTACGTTTAATTTATATAAATGTATATGTATAATTAGTTAATAATTGTAATAAAACATAGGCGCATTTGTGAAATTTGCAACGCAATTAACGCAACGGAACTCAACGTTGTCGGTGTTCATTTGAGGGGCTGCTGGCTCGAAGCGGAACCAGGTTCGGAATCAAAATTGAAATCGAAAGCAGTAATCGTAGTCGATATTGTGTATCGGTATCGGTATTCGTATTCGTATCGGATCGGTATCGAAACGACGCGGAGCAAAATAACCCGATCCGATCTGAATCGACCTTATCTCTGTACTCTGTCTGTTCATATCATATCATATATCTCTCTCTGTACCTCTCCGTCACGCGCGTTTACTCTAGGGGAATCGTTTGTCTCAGTTTCAGTTTTAGAACTATTAACAAGAAGTAGTTAATGCTTGTTTTGTTAATTACTGGTTTGGCCTAAAATTAAAGAAAAAATTTTAAACAAATTATTCACGGCTGGAAAAAATATTAATAATGGGTAAAACAAATACCAGAAATGAAACCAAAGAAGACAGATAAGAATAAAACGGAATAATGGTAAAAGTTTTTGTTTTTGTTTGTTGTTTTGTTTTTTTTTTATGTTTCTTCGTACTAGAAAAAGAAAAGTAAACGCAATATTTCTTCAACAACTGATAAGTTCATTGTACATTTCACATTGTCTTTTTGTCTTTTAATTATCAACAATATTATTATCGTAATCGTAATTAAACTGATCATGTATTTAACAAATGAAGGAAAAGAGACGAGTACAAAGGAGAGCCTTCCTAGCGGTGTGGTGATTTAATGCAAGTACAGAGTCGTATAAAGCAAACGTGGATACGTGGATATACAGGATTGGTTTCGAAATATGTACTACAAAATATCGCATATGCATATAGTATGTATATACATATGTATATTGAAAGTATAAGTTCAAACAAGAATAAACAAATCATAGATGTGACGGAGATTTCGAGAGCGTAGAGAGGAAGCGACAGACGACAGACTTTGGCAGTTTTGCACTTGTCATGGATCAGATATAAATTCAGTTCCGTATTACACGCATTGCACCTATTGCACGGAGTCACATATGCAGTATGTATGTATGGTTGGTTTGTTTGTATTTTTGTATTTGTACTTCAGAGGTAGGTTAAGATACAGAGTCTTGCAACCGATTCGGCAGTCAACATATCGTTATTATTTCATTTTATGATGGAGCATTTGGTTAGCGGGCAGGCAGGGGCACGCACCCGCGCCCACTCCCGTTTCGAGGCACTGAGACATCGGCAGATCATCCCGAACGATCATCCCGAACAGTTATTTATTCATTCATTGTTGCCCAAGGCTGAGCCACACACACACACACACACAATCATTTGGATATCACTGAGTAAATACATATGTACGTACGTATATGCTAAGTAAATATGAGTAGGAATACAAATGTATTAGCAAGTAAATGCATGCGTCGTTCCAGCCCCGAAATGGCATATGCACCCCCACAGATACGCAGATCCACGGAACCCAATGGACCGACCCACCAATGGAGGATCCATCACAAAATCATTGAGTGCGTGCCTCTGGTCCGTGTCGGTGCATATACGAATTTGAGTCTGTTCTTAGGCAAATGTCCTGTATGTACGTTAGGCGTGTTAGATGTTCGGGTACATACTCGTACACATACATATAGTAGTACATACATATGCACATACTTTCATTCTGAAAGACTTTCAGTTCAAAAGAATGGAAAAAAGAAACAAAATAAGAAAGCAAAAAAAAAACCATAATAAAAATTTCATATACAAAACATGTGCATATTATCATTAGTGGCAAATAAGTAACCATTTCAAAATTTTGTATGTATTACAAAACTCCTCTTTCGCGTAAAATCAAAGTTAATCAAATGAAATCACGACCGCAAATCTTTTCATGCAACCAAATGGGAGTGGAGTGCTGCTCTTCCGCTTTCTTCTCTCGAACCACCCACGCAACGGTTTGTTTGTTTGTTAGTAACGTTATTATATCCTACGGTCAGAGCTTTGCGCATGTGCATAAGAAGCAGTAAAAGTTAATGGGTAATGTCGGTTAGGTGGATAGGCGCACAATAAAATTGTTTTCCGTGATAGCCGCAAGACTTAATCTACACCTTCATTGGGTTCATCGATTCCCCTCAGTCTCAGTCTCATTCTCTGGCTCTTTCTCTTTATCTCTCGGTATCTTTGCTTTTTCTGAAGTGCCGGTTTTGTGGACATTAACAATGGTGATACTTATTGGTGATTGGGTGAAGCGCCAAACAAACGAACTTGCATAAATATCACGTGATTGACATTAAACAAAACAGAAATGATACACAGAAATGTTAGTGCATTTATTGAAAATATTTAAGACTCACGGAGAGGCAAATACAGTGCGACTCAGACGATATTGTGGGATCATATTGAAATATGATCTGTTATCTAAGAAAATTAGTTGATTATCATATATTAATTGTCAAGAATATGTCTTTGTGGGATTTCCTGGGATTTGTGTAGAAATAAAACAGACAAAATCGAATTTCCCAGTACCAGGTAATTTGTAACCGATTTTAAACCAATTTTTATGCACGTTCTGTCCTCTGTCTATGTCCATTTCCCTGTCCGGCTGTCTTTATCATTGACTTCAAGGACTGTCCGTTAATAATGGTATGTATGTACGTATGTACTTATAGTACTTTTAGCATGATGAAAACCATCTATGGCTACCATAAAATCGCAAGAATTAAAGTATTGTGTCAAAATCCGCATATTGAAGATATATTTATGAACGATTTTTAGTCATATGCTCAATGCGTATTTTTTGTTTTAGCGATAACTTGGAGCTGGCTTGGGTAAGCAAAAACTCGTTCTGGACTGAATTGATATGCAGAATGGACTTTGTACAGTACAGAACATAAACACACACACCCATGATCATAAACATATTTAAATAGTATATACCCACGGGTGTATGCAATAAACGAAACAAAAATATATGAAACATAAAATGAAAAACAAGAAAAAATTAAACAAACGAAAACAGAGTAAATAAACACGAAAACGAAAAATAATAAATGATGTATTTATAATAAAAAGAAAGAAATTAAAAACGAATAACGATAAAAGTAAACAAATTCGAATTTGCAGTTTGCAGTTTGCATTTGCTTTTCTTCTAATATTCCATTAACTGAAGAAATCAAATTGGCATTTCGAGTGATATATGTAGATATAGTTTTGATTCGCACTTACCGTTTGCTAAAACGAGAGGAGAGTTTGGAAAAGAAGCTCATACGCCCCGGATGGGCCGAGTCGCCGGAGGCGCCACTTGTGCCCGAGTATTCCAGCGCCGTGTTGTTTCGTGCTCTGGTTTGACCTGTGGAGAGCAACGATCATATCGGTTAGCAGCGAACATACTTGTGCAACACACGGACACAATCTACGAGCTGGATAGCTCCTTAGTAATACTGACGTACATTCATATGTACTAGGATTAGAGCGTTACGATGTTTATTTGTATATGTACACACACTCTCGCACATATGCCCTATGTGTCGGCACAAAGTGCACTGTGCAACAGTGCTTCCAGTGCACTTTGCCCCCGATGGTATTTATGCCAGATTTTAGATTAACAATAGTTTCTATATTTTATTTGTATAGTGGTTTATGGGTATCGCGGTAGCTGAATGTGGACAGACGAATGTCTCTGTTTCTATCTATCGTTGAACATTTTGTGTTGCTATGAATAGTTTTCCATTCGTATTTCCAAACACACAAAGATATATACAGGCGTGGCGGTATGGGAAGGTTAGGCAGAGGCAGAGGCTATTAGGGATAGGATCAAGTACAGAAGGCATACGTACATACAAACAAACGTGCATGGAAGGTGTGTGCAACAGATCGCGGAAATTATAAGCGATGTGGTGCGGTATATTACGGATACGGAACGGTACGATAACACAAATTAACATTCAGCTAAATGATTTGATAGTCGATAGCTAGATAATCGATTGAAAACTGAAAATAATCGGAGCGCGCCTGGATGTGATATGGATGTGGATGTGCAGGATTTAATTGGTATCGAATGAACAAAATGATTTATCGTTTTAGTTATCGATTATCATACGATTACTCGATTAACAGCTATGCAGGATTTAAGTAGCCTAGTTTTCGGGGGTTTGGGTTGGGTTTAGTAGGTGTGGATAAAATTAAATTATTATCATTAAAACTAATAAAAATAAGTGAACAGAAAACTCACCAGAGTGAAAGGTTGAACGTGATGGAACATTCCTTGGAAAGTGTCTGCTTGATTTAACAGCCGATGCCATTCTAAGTCGATCGAACAGACTATATATGTACAAGTACAATACGTATGTATGCACACATAGGTATGAATGGAAATCAAATCAGTTTCGAATCGGTTCGTCGGAGTACATTCAAATCCAATGAATCGCATTTCAGGGAACGAATATGTTTTTATCAGTATACAAATGTTGGTTTGGTTTGTTTAATTTTTTGTTTTTGTTTTTTTTTTCCATAAAATATTTGTTTGTGTAATTGTTTGTACAAGAACCGTTCGAGGGTGAGTGTTTGATCGTATGGGGATGAGTAATGATTGGATGGATGAGTGTTTCGGATGATTATTAAGGAGAGCGGCGCCACATCATCATCGATTCGGTTCGGTTGGGGTTTTTGGAGTTTCGTTCCCATCCAGTGACGATTGTGTCATCGATTTGGACATCATTTATCGATTGATTGGGGGTTGGATTTGTATTTGATATCGATTCGGTTCGATTTGATTTTGGCATTTGGCAATGACGACATGTATGTAGGATGGCGGCAGGCGGGTGGGTGTTCAGAACAGCGCGAATCAAGCAGTTTGTTTGTTTGGTTTATGTGATAAATATATGGCGATAACCAAAAGTTGATGGTTTTTGTATTTTTATCAATCGCGTCGTAGACATAAACAAAATGAAAAGAAAAAATAAAAATAGATCATGTAAATTTCTCAAGAAGACAAGCACTTAAAGATACGATTCTTATCAAATATGCTGGATACATCAATTCCTGAATGAACATGAATATAGTAGAACATAGTAGTAATGCCACAATGCAGTACGTTGGAAAGCTGAGAGAGCAGGTACAATATATCTATACATATGCATGTATGTATGTATTGTATTGTATGTGTGTAAGTATGAAGAGAATACAGGGAACCGAATGTTCCAGTTCCTGATCTACATGAAAGCGTTGGATGACTCATGCTTGCGACGTTTGAGTACTTCAGACACAACAGATACATTCGACAGTATTTAGATGGGACTCTCTCTGCATCTCTGATATTCGAAATTTTTAGGTAACAGTTAGAGTTACAGTTGAAGAAACTACGCATGGAGTAGACACATCGAAGTCGTACATTGAAGAGCATATAGTTAGTATGATCAGTCGGGTACACAAGGTTACAACAGCAGCACAATAACAAGCTATTTCAAATCGAGTATAAATCTGGGATATATGTAAGCATTTAACAGTAACAGTAAACGAAAAACGAAAAAAAAAAACACACAATAATGGAGAAAATTCAATTTACGGGCGATGGTAGAGTTGTCAATAGATTTAGACTGACGAAGACAGACATGCATGAGAGGAAACGGAAACAATAGAAATTATGAATTTATAGAAACGGATATTCAGATATTCCGATTTTGCTGAGTGTTGGTTGACTCAGTGTTTGGACAATCCAAATGCGAATACGATATAAAAAACTATTCACTTGATCAGTCTCGTATAACCCTCGCAAAACAGATCGATCTTCTAATCGGATGGGCCGCCAATTACTGGGCAACTGTCGGGCAAGTTGCTATTCAAATTCATGTTTATAGAAGTAGTATTAGTATGTGTGCCTTGACATCGCCGCGAATTGAATCTCGTTCAGATGAATGACAAATTATGCGAAAGTATGCGAACAGAAATTGGAAAAATAAAGCCAAGTCCTACGCTAGTTGTACACACTTAATTATACATAGCATCTGTATCTGTATATGGGGAGAAGGGTCGCGATCGCTTTCTGTACACCCAAACAACTTCAAAAATACAAATGATCATTCATAGTTATCGAATGTTACAATAAAGATCTATCTTATACTTGTATTCACTAGCATTACTTGCAGTGTGTATATGGAGACGCTCACGACCCTTGGTTAAATGAGGCACAATAAAAAATCTCTTAACGTAAGATTGGATATTCACTCACCAAATTTGTTCGATTTGTTTCGATTCGATTCGAATCCAAATTGAATTCAATTCAAAACCAAAATTCATTTCATTAGTTTCATTTGCAAACGAACATAAATTGAATTTAGTTGTTGGTTTTTTTTTTTGGTTGAGGTTTTCAATTTGAATTGCGATTACGAACGAAAAGGTGGTAGTAGTAGTAGTAGAGTAATACAATAATTGGGCGAGCGTCGATAGGAAGACGAAGAAGGTTGTTGCAGATTCAGATTCAGATTCGTAGGTGGTGGTTGGTTGGTGGTGTTATTTGTTGTTTCGGATATAGAACGCCACAAAGAATGGATGTACATATGTGGTAGTGTAGTAGTTATCAAATTAGACATTTGGTTTGTAAACAGACAATGTTTAAAATTGTAAAAAACATGAAAAGATAAGAGATTTACATTATTCAATTGATCAAATGGTTAGATCGGTAAAAATACATCGAAAATAGAATACAAAACGAATAGAGAACCAAAAAGAGAAAAGGCCAACACTACAATAAATACTAATAATAGTAGAGTCAGCAGACAGTAATAATATTCAAATGAAATACATTGAAATTATTTATAGAAACAGGCATATGTATACATATGTACATATATGTATGTATAAAGGGCTTGATCCACATGGCCAATGATCCAAGGACGCGCTTAAAAATACAAAGGTATCCACACTGTCAATATCGCTCCAATTCTAATCTGAAATATCTATACATACAGAACCATGTGACAGATCTATTACTTGCGACAGCCGAGTCTCAGACAACACGCACAGCACGAATTTTTTAATTCAATTTTGATTTTCGGTTTAAATTTAGATTGGTGAGAATTATTGTCAGTCTCTGGGATCCGGTTCGCTCTAAATGACTTGCTAATGGGTATTAATTGGGCAACAGATACAAAGAGAAACGATGAATTACAGGTTAAGATACAAATCAAACAAAATTCTTGATTAGGATTCGAGAATCACTTGAATTCTTTGCAAGGAGCGGTTGGTAGCAAGGACGTGGACGTGGCCTCCGGTGTTATATAGCAAAAAATTGCCCATATCTATCTATCAACCCGCCAAGGTACATATTTAAATTGTGGTTATCTGGGAGGCTTTTCTTGGAATAACATCGAAGGTATGTACATAAATGAAGGTTTATATGTCAATGAGGGAGGGGGAGTTGCTTTCGGCCTAGTTTAAATATATTGAAAACTGAATCTATTGAGCTCATGGTGACTGATATGAAAACTGTGATTTATGGAGGTGACATGTCTAAATTAATGTCAAAATGCACAATAATTCTCCCAAATAAATCAAATGGCAGCCAATCTTTGAAATGATAAGAAGTAATTGAGTTTCAAATAATCCGATAATCAAAGTAACAAAATGTTGTATACAGTTTTTGCGTTTTTTGATTGTTAATTAGACAAGTGTATACCTCGTTCCGAGCGGGTCATTCGAGACTGAGACGCATCCGTCTGTGGAAGGGCGAGGGCTCGATACAGACGCGCTTTTCGTATGACCTTTTCCAGCGGGAGCTGCCGATCCGCTGCTGGTTACGTGCATAGTGATGGTAGAATCGTAATCGTAAATAGGTTGTAGGTATCGTATGTATTGCTTGTGGTTTACGAGTAATTTTGTATTGGTTTTGATTTGGTATTCTTTAGATGGGTTAAGGTTTTTCGGTTTGATTGGAACAAAATGAAACGAAAGTCAAATTAAAACGAAATCACTTTTGAATTGTGCTGATTGCACGGCAACTAAAGAGAACTGAATTGTGCGTGACGGTATACAATTACGTTTCTATTGGGGGGTTTTTTTTTTTTTTGGTGGTGTTGTCGCCAATTCCACGGCACTGTATGACCCCCTTTTAGGGCACTGCACTCCACTGGCCAAAATGCAGACTAAATGCTTTCTAGGCCGAGCGGTTCCGTGAACGGGCAGCCGTGCGCAAACCAAAGACAAAACTATAAAGGACAGGCTCCACGAACTAACGACGAACTGAACAACTAAATGTGCCTGCCAAACGAGGGTATTATATATGACAATGCAAACAATAACCGGGATTCGATACAGCAGTAAGGAAAACTAATTCAGCATAAGAAAACAAAGGCACTACTGTTGCCCAGGGCAACGGGTGGCAGAAACAGCTGGCAAGCTCCGGTCTCACGTACTTTGTCTCTGCAGGGATAACGTTGGTCTTCTCCGTCGACGAGGTCTTCTCGTAGAGCGTTGTGGAGCGGCGTGGAATGATGCCACTGGTGCCGCTCACCGTGCGATTGCCGTTCGTCGGATCATACTTCGTTGCCGTACGCGGCTTGGCGGGACTGTTCAGAGCTGCAAGCAGATTAAGGGGAATTGATCGGGTCAGATGGAAGCTTGGTCTCCATTATGCTTTAGGCATCCTCATACTTGTGTCTGTCGTGGTGAGCATCTTTTGGGTGGCCGAAGCTGGTCTCTGGTTCTGTGCGGCCAAGCGCGCTGTGTTCTCCTTAATTGTGGCCGAGTCGATGGTGTTTTGGCGCTTGAAATTGCTGCCACTGCAATGGGAAATGATAAAGTTGCAACCAATTGTAGGGGCCATAATCTGCATATGCCACTTACACTGATGCACGATCCGCCGCTGATCCTGCAGCGTTGTAGTTGTTGCTTGGATTGATCGCGCCCACAGCTCCCGCCGCGGCCGCCACAGTGACGGCTGCATTTGCCGGTCCGGTGCCTGCGATGAGAAAGAGTGAGATTCTGATTAGTATGGGTCGCATTACATATGATAAGCGGTTAGCCCCTTGACGGGACTTACGCAATGTTTCCGCACCGGACGAGGCCCGACGACTAGGCTTAGTGCTAGACGCCGATATGCTCCTGTGGACCCCTCTATGTGTGGGACTCTGCACGCCCGCACTGCCCACATTGGCGCCCGCATCATTGCCAGAGATGTTGCGCAGTGAGAGTGAGGAGCCCGATCGCGATCCGTCACTTTCCGGCTGCATTGGAGGCGGAAGAGGGAGAGACCAGGGAACAATAAGGGCAAGATGGAAAATCAAGAAAATGCCGCCACACTTACGTCTGTGCTCTTGCGTCCCAGCAGCAAATACGTGGCGAACACATCATCGTAGCGCACCTGCGAGAGCGAGTTTTCGATCTCTAGTCGGTTGTAGCCCATCGCGACCAGAGCTTCTGTGCATCGCGCGAAAGGACAAACAGGAGAAGTGTGAGTAGGGTGATCATTGAATGGATTGGTGGAAGAATGTAGCACATTTAGATATCGCATGCAAAATCATTACAGTTGCATTATATTTTAGGAGCCAGGAGCTCCCACACCACAGGCCACGCTCTCATCTGAACTCAGAGTTGGGAGCATTTGTGGAGCGTGGAGCATGGGGCGCACCAGCCATAGATTATATATGTATGTAAGTGTAGCCATGCAGCGAGCAAAATAAACGATATTTAGCTAAGGATCATCACCAGATTGACATTCGACTTGCAGCAGACCCCAAACCGGACTCAATATTCTCACAGCTTTACACTTGATGGAACGCCTCGACTCGCATTGAAATTAGTTCTCAGTTCTCAGGAGAAATCAATTTATTTCCCATATTTAAACTCGTACATCAACAAAACATTTACTAAGTGAGTTGTGGTGTGTGTGTGTGTATACAGACAGGATAGCTATGCTATGTACAAAAGATGCGAGAAAAGAAAACGAAAAAAATCGAGAAACGAGAAAGAAAAACCAAAGAAAAGGAAAAACCAATTTCGTGTCAACATTCAACACTTTCCGTTCTCTTGAGCTCGTTTGGCATTCGCCTCCTCCCGGTCGGTCTGTTGGAGCAGAGGGCGAGGCAGAGGTAGAGGAAAAAGAAGGCACAAGTGGGAAATAGAACAGAGATTAATGCGATTAATGCGAGGGGCTGTCTGCTGTGTGACGTAGATAGCGTTTCTCTCGACGTTATTGCATACATTTTGGGGTGGTTTCCGTTCGTCGATCAGAAAATTCACCATCAACATCAAGTTGTAGGCACTACGCCGAATCGAGAGCGAACCTTTGACACCGGTTTGTGGCCCCGCCGCAGCTATGTGAGTGAGAATTTACAAACGAAAATCAAGATCGAGAAGGCATTACTGGTATCCCTCCCATCGCTTTGCCAGAGCCCAACAGCACACAACAGCTGCTGGTGCTCTCTGGGGCCACACTGGGTGAACATCCGTGAACAATTTTACAAACTACGAAAATATAAAACCCAAAACACACAACAACGGTTTGTTGGGTAAAGTAATTAGTAATATTACATTGCAGATACATAATGAGTATAACAAAAGATAGATTGGCAGGCAAAACTCCACTCCACACACACACAAATCGTTAATAATATTAGTAATGAATTTCGTATACAGTACCCGTCTTACCTATCCTCTTGGGATCGGCTAAATCGGCTTTTGGCTCTATATACGGCTTGAGCTCGTCGTCCTCAAACCCCATATTCATCCACTTGTCGCCCATGATTGTCTCCAGACTAGCACGCTTTGCGGGGTTCAGTACTAAAAATTTGCGTAGCAAATTCTCACAATCCGTCGACATATAGAAGGGGATTCTGTAAAGATCCAAAAATTCGAGTTATATGTAGCAACTTTATATATAAATTCTCATCTTATCGCATCACATACCTATATTTGCCTCTGAGTACACGCTCGCGCAGCTCCCTCAATGTAGAGCCGTCGAAGGGCAGGGAACCGCTCACCAGCGTATACAAGATGACGCCCAGCGACCATACATCCACCTCGGGGCCATCGTACTTCTTGCCTTGGAATAACTCTGGGGCCGCATACGGTGGACTGCCGCAGAACGTGTCCAGCTTGGAGCCGGGCGTGAACTCGTTGGAGAACCCAAAGTCAGCGATCTTTATGTTCAACTCGCTGTCCAGCAACAGATTCTCCGCCTTTAAGTCCCTGTTGAATAAGAGAATGTTGCATAAAATATTCTATGGCCTCATTTGATAGCCCCAGATGACGACGCATACCTGTGTATAATTCTCTTTTGATGACAGTATTGCACAGCTGAGACGATTTGTCGAAACTTAACGCGCGCCTCCTTCTCCTTCATGCGACCATGTAGTACCAGATAGTCGAAGACTTCGCCCCCGGACGCATACTCCATGATCAGATACAGGGTCTTTTCCGTTTCGATTACTTGAAACAGTTTCACAATATTGGGGTGGTCGAGCATCTTCATTATCCTAACCTGTGTGCCAGATTGGAGTGGAGTGGAGAAAATAAATGCACGATTGAGGACATTAATTTAATGGGAAGACAAACAAAAGGACAAACCTCTCTGAAGAGTTTCTGAAGTGACCCAGGATTGAGTTGGGTCTTGTCAATTATCTTAATGGCCACTTCCTTGCCAGTGGGCAAATGCTTGGCCAGCTTCACCTTGGCAAAGTTTCCCTTGCCGATCGTCTTGATCAGTTTGTATTTGCCGATGTGCTCCTCGGTGGCGCGCCATCGCATGGGAGCACTGCTTCGCATCTGCAGGTTCGGGGAACCCTGGAAGAGTAAGGCAGAAATGGATCAGTTCAACTTTCACTATATCTCTATGGGAGGGAGGGGAAATATTTAATATCTGTTACCCCCCACTAGCCGTCTCAGTGAATAAGGGGATTGATTTGTTACGATTGGTACGACAGAAGGAGGGGGTTTGTAAGATGGGTTCAGGTGCTTCTTCGGTTGGTCGGTCGGGAGGCTTATAGAGAGAGGGTTTACCTGTGCAACATGGTTGCTGTACGCATTGCTGCGGTTCACCACCGCGTTGGGTGCCGGAGGAGCTGTGCGATGGTGTCCCACAGCTGGGGCAGCCGCCACAGATGCAGACCCCGAGCTGGAGCCAGATGTGGAGCGCGGATCCACGCTTGACCGGACCGCATGCGAGCTGGGTACAGCTTCAGTTCGAATCGAGCTGTACGGCGGAATGGGTGCCACAATGGGCCGCTCCGAGCGCCGCTTGGAGCTGGAACTGGCATTGCTCCCAGATCCGGCAGCCCCGCCCGATGCCGCATGGCGATGGGACTTTTGTGCCAGGAGCGCTTCGAACTGGCGCAAGTTCTCCTCACGCCGCTTGGACGCCGATATCGTGGTGGCAGTCAGCTTGGACGAGCTGATACCGTCCACAACGCTGTTGCTGCTGCCTCCACGGCTTGTCGAGGTCCTGACAGCCGGCGTGGGTGCCGTACCAGCTGGTCGCCAGGCCGGAGTCGACTGCTTCTCATCCGGATGCTGGTGCTTCTGTTTAAGCGTGGCCCGCATGGCCAGCACAGTGTCCGTGTTCTTGGTATCCGAGGCGGTGCGCGCCAGCTTGTTCTTGACGGCGCCAGAGCCGCCGGAGGCGACCGCCGTGTTCTTGGAGTAGGCACCGATGGAGTTGCGGCCGTCGCTGCCCCGCTGGAACTCGGAGAGCATCTGCTCATTGCTGTCATCAAGCTCGGCACGCCGTCCACCCAGGTACTGGAAGTCGTTCTCCGACGACATGTCACTGATGCCCGGCCGCAGAAGGTTCTCCGTCTCGCCGTACCGCTTGCTCTGCTTGCGCATTATCTCCATCTTCATCACGTCCATCGAGGACTGCGACTGCTGCTGGTGCTGCTGCTGCTTGAAGCTCTCCTCGACATTGTGGATGTGCTTCTCTATGGAGCCCAGGGCGAAGGTCACTCCCACATCGTCCTCGGCAGACATCAGTGTGCGCGGCGGTTTCTGTCGCTCCTTGGGCTGTGGGTGCAGGGTCGGCATGGCAGAGACGGCCACACGCGGCAGGGGCGGCTTTGCCTCGCGTCGCCGCAGCTCCACCATCCCCAACCCGTCCCCGTTGTTGTCGTCATGCTGCAGCTGTGCGCTGCCATCGAGATCGGGTTCGAGATCCTTGTGGCTGGGACCAGCGGGAGTCCTCAGCGAGCTGGCAAGTAGTGTTCTCTCGCGCTCCGGCAAGATTTCGCTGCTATGGCTGTTGTTGTTGTTATTGCTGCTAGAGGTGGTGGTGGTGCTAATGCTGGTGCTAGCGGGAAGAGGTACGGTCAGCTTGGGCGGCGCCGGTGCGGCCCCCTTGCGTGCTGCATAGAGCCGGACACTCTTCCGTGTGGTATCGCCACGGTTCAGGTCAGGTGTTTCCATTACGCTGCTGATTCTGAATCTGCTTCTGCTGCTGTTTCTGATTCTGCTTCTCCAACGGTAGCTCCACTTGTAGCTTTAGCTGCTGCTTCGCTGCTTTATGTATTTGTTGTCTTCAGTGCGAGTGTGTGTGTGTGGGGTGCACTGCACACCATGTACATAAGTACTTGTCGGAGAGATCACAACTTTTTCTTGTAGCTTTTGTAGCTATTGTTCTTTTATGTCGGCTGGCCACACTTCCTTTTGTTACACTGTAAGTTTAGATAGTGTTTGGTGAGGGGGGAGGAGGTAGGGTGAGATTATTTTCTCTGCTTTCGGCACGCTAGTGCACCTGTGTGGGTGTGACAGCTTTGTTTGGATGTGTGTGTGTGTGTGTCTAGGGCTGACATTTTAAAGTTTTCGCTTGAGAACATTGGCTTTTTGCTCGTTTATTTAATTACTTCGCTTTACTTTATTACTTCTACTCCACTTTACACCTGTGTGTGCCTATGTGTCTGCGTTTGTGTTTGTGTGTGTGTGTGCACGTCTTTACAGTTGCTTTCTAAATGCTGATCGGCAAACGGGAACAAATTCAAAGTCGCCTTTGTTTGTTTTGTCGCCTGGCCACAAACCACACCATACACACACAAACACACACGTGTCGCAGTTGAGGCGCATTTAAACCTCGAAAATGAATTAACTTCCATCCGTACATATGTATGCATGTATGTATAGTTAGGTATACATACTTACATATATATATCTAATGTATAAAAAAAAAAACTGCTGTGAGCGTAATATTTACGACAAAAGGCGGACAAGAGCTAATCTGTCTCCCCGGTGACACTGAAATAAACACAAGCTACATACATAAGTGCCAGAAAGAAATGGCCATAGATGTGTTAGTGGAGTGAGCGAGAAGGGGCTACAGTGAGAGATAGATAGAAACACCTACACACACGCTCCGGCCAACGCACACACCTGCGCCGTAAGCTGTTACCTGAGCATGTGTGTGTGTTTGTGTGTATGTTGGCTTTTCGTTGCTCTCACGCTCTCTCTCTCTCTTTCTGTGGGAGGCCCAGCTGAGATGCTCTCCAGCTTAACAGTGTGTGTCACCCTCCCCCTTCCACCGCTCCATCTACATCTCTCCCTCTCCCATCGCTGTTTCGTTTCAAGCTCTCTTTTCGCTTTATGATTCATTTTGCCTGAACGCAATTCTTACTATTTTTCCGTTGTTGTTTTAATTACTGCCCAAATAGTGGCAATGCCTGGGATCTATCTATCTATGTATCTATGTACAAGTATCTAAAATTCGTTTGTTCGTTAGCTTCTTTTTGGTTCAGTGAGCAGCTGAAAAGCTCCAATGCACACACACACACACAACCAACACCAATGCAGCTTTTACACCAACACAGAGGCAGGCAAAGAGTCGAAAGCAAATGAACTACTTTTTAGACAATTAAGCCGACTTTTTCACTGCTTCATAACAGTTAGGATTTATATATAGATATTTCTTTATATTTGCCCCCTTATTTGGGAGCAGAGTATCACTTTTTCGCACAAATCCCGTTTTTGTTCTTTATTCGCGCAGTTATCTTATCAGTCACACACGCGGGGCTTTCGAAAGTTCTTTCGCATTTGCATTCACCCAGCGGAGAGGTGTAGGCAGTACTATATTTAAGATTTATTTGTCTTTATTAACGGCCGTCCGTCTCTTCCATCCGTTCGTGTGTAACTCTGACGTAAACGCGCCGCCAGCTTCAGAGCCAACTACTCGTACAATCAACAGGCGGCAGCGGACAGCAGAGGAGCAGAATACAGCAAACGACAACCGACAACGACAGCTCAGCAGCCAAGAGCCAAGAGCAATAGCCACTTTAGCCACACGAACCAACAGCAGCAACTGGAGTGCGAGTGAGCGAGTGCGAGTACTCCAAAGCACAGGCAGAGCCATCGTAGAATGGCGGCCGAGCCGAGGCAGAGACGTCGGCCTTAATACACACTCACACGAATGGATTCAATGGGCTGCTCTCTCTCTCTAAAAAAAACACTCACACACAGACACGTTGCTGCAGGCCCCCATCATTCCCCCAAAAAAAGTATCTCGACAGAGAGCCCCGTTTTGGAGCGCTGATTTATGAATGTGTGCGGATGTGAGCGCGTGTGCATGCATGTGGTTATGTGTATGTGTGTGCAGCTGATATCACCTGAGCGTAACGCTGAGCAGAAACCGTTTTCTCGCGTAGACTGAGAGAGAGAGACAGAGATAGGTAGAGATTGCTGAGAGCAGTTTTAAACAAATTCGAGTCTTGGTCTGGAGCACCTCCAATGATTGACGCAAATCTTCGTGTTATGCAAATGGTTGCTGCTCAGCCCGATCTGATGTAGCACGCTCATGCAACCTGCTGTTCAATGTCTATAGGGATGAATGGCTTGGCTTATGGCTGATCCCAACCACATGACTACCAACCCCAGATTGTGGACTGACATAAGTGGGGGGAAATGACCGAATTTTGAAATGGTCTAAAATATCAAAATTCAAGTTTTCCCATCAGATGACATGACTACTTAATAGGAAAGACCACTCCGGATCGGATATTCAACTAAATTCCTGCTTTGATTATCTTGGTTGCTTGCAAATTAGTTCATATCAAACAAGAGTTTTTTCTCTAGCTCGCTTGACATACTCTTGTAAGTCGATCGTGTTTAATTTTTAGCGATCTGATCGTAGCGATTTCGGGATTGCACAATTCTGGGAATAATCATAATACCCTCTGCCAGGGTATAGCCAGGAACAACAGCTAAAGATATCGAGATACAAATGTGCAAAATGATATAATGGAAAAGGTAAACATAAGAGAGTCAGACAACCGAGGAACGAGTTCTACAAATGCAGTAAAACTCCAGAGCTCAAATTCCTCCAAAATACTTTCAACAACCGACGTGTGTACTCGCATATGTGCGAGATTTCATTTGAAAGAAATTGGATAACTGAAACAGTTTCCTTACATTCGTCGTTACGGAAATTTCAGTTAATTAACAATCCACAAGTGCAGCCTGGTATGCTCTACGCTACTCGTATCTACATAATATCGCACACATGTTTGCATTAATTAAGGCAATTGAATAACTTGCCTCTTAGTCCACATTAAACTAGGAAAACAACATCCGACTCCTAGGGAGGAGCTAAGACCCCGTTCCATTAAATTCCATTAAAAGATCCTAATCCTATCTCTGTGATAGTCTACGATTTGTTAGATGCCAGATAGACATGGGAATTTAATGTCTTTTCGACTTTCGCCACTAAATGCTCATATGACCTACGATAATTTATTGAACCTATTAGAAGCTACCCCAGCTACCACTCTAATCAATATGATTTAGTCTCCAGTATCAGAGCTCCAATAAAAACCCGGTCAAGGTCAAGTGTGCAATTAGCAAAAACAAATGTTAATTTCCGCTCGGATTTTTGGGGAAGGGTGGAATCTAATGTAGGGGGGGTGGGGGAAACAAAAAATCTGAAATAAAACAAAAGCCATAATCAAAATAATAGAAATGTTAGTAGACCAAATCGAAAATTGTTTCAATTTGTAGCACGAACAACACACACACACAGACACCAAAACCGATAGTCACAGAAAGTTTGTCATATATGAAAAAAAAACAACGACAAAGAGGCGATTACGATTAGATTGAATGAACGTAACGACAGGGTGCAATTTTCGTATGTGAAATGCTATGCTTGGGGGAGAATGAATGGATTGCTAATTGCGGACAAGATTACAACAAATGCGAGTAGAGAGAATTCCGGGAAAAAAACAAGAAAAACAAATGCTGAGCCTGTGTAGGTTGCTTAAAACCCTATCAATCTGAGACTTAAAACTAATAAAAGCGCGAATCAGATCATCCCCATCATTCCCTAAGTACATCCCCCAGGCTCTGCGTATACATACCCTAGAGGCGCGCGCCTTGTCACTGGAAGATGTGGTATCCTTGGCCTTAGGTCGTTCCGCCTTGCTGGTGGCCACAATTGGCAGTCCACCGTTCTCAATCATGGTCACCACAATCTTGTTGTTCCGGCTGCCCAACGGTCCGCCGCCGGATGAGGTTCCGTATGAGGATTGGCCCGCCGCAGTAGTCGCTGCAAGATTCTTCTGGCGCATGGCATTGGCGAGCCGCTGCTTCCGATCCAGACGGGCTTCCTCCTTGTCCTTCTGCAGCTTGGCAATGGTGGCAGGAGTATGGCTTTTCGATCGCTTGAGAAACTTCATCAGCTGGCTCTTCACATTGGTGGCTGTGCTGGCGGTACTGGTGGCATCGGGGCCGCCGCCCATGTCCTCCGCCCTGGACGAGCGCCGCGAGATCTGCGCCTTGGTGGGCACCTCGAGGCGCCGAAACACCCCGTCCGCCATGCGCACAAAGCAGCCCTCGGACATTTTGTGGAACGAGTCCGAGGGCAGCTTGTGGAACTCCCCGTTGGGGCCGCGGAAGTAGCAGTGGTCCGTCCGGTGGTAGCCATCGCCCACAATGTAGAACTCGTTGCGATTCTCCTTGGGAGCCGCAACCGACTCAGCGGCCAGGTCGGCAGTCTTGGCGCTGCGGTCCACCGGCACCTGAAAGGCCATCAGGTTGGTACTGCTGCTGGCCGCCTCCCCGGGTTGCGGCACAACCGACCCGTTATTATCCTCCAATCCTCCGTGGGCGGCGCTCGACGAGGCAGCCGGTTGGGGTGGCTTTAGCTCGCTGATCGTCACTGGCCTTCGCTGGGGATCGCCCATGTTCTTGCGCATAATGCTGCCATTGCGCAGCAGGGAGTCGCGCAAGAGGGAGAGCTCGTCCTTGCGTAACGGCTGCACCAGTGTTGAGTAATGCTTCGACGATGTGGATTTGCGCCCCGACGTGCGCCGGTTTCCAAATTGTGATGTTGCGGTGGCGGTGGCGAGAGGCTCCTCTTTATTGTTGTTATTGTGGCTGCTCGAGTGGGTCTGGCGGTGACTCGAGGTCTGGCCCATGATGGGAGCTTGGTTTCTTTGTTAGCCAACTGATTCTCGAAGGTCTGCTCTGGTCTGGTCTGCTGAATGGTTGTTTATGGCCTTACGGATGATCGCAGTCGATTCTTGTTGTTACAGTTTTTGTCCCAATTCCAATGAAGCAGTGACACATATTCCTTTCCACGGAGATGCAATTTCCACCAAACAGCAATAGTATTCTTTCGTGTGTCAGCATTGAGAGCCCTTTTCCAGAATTATTTATATTTATATGTATGTATGTACATACATACATACGAGTACTGTATTGTATTGTATTTTATGTTATTGTTATTGTTATTGTATGATAAACTTGTTCGTCTGTATGGCACAATCACGATTCGTTCGCAGCTTTGTATCTGCGACTTTTCAAAAGTTCATCTTGTTTAATTCTATTAGAGCATTAACAGCACAAATAAATGAGAATTGAGGCGAGTCTCTGTCTCTCAGTCTCAGTTCCAGTCGCAATCGCAGTCAACATTCCCAGTCACCGTAACAGTAACCTATCCTATAGCCTATGGCAAACTATTCTGGTCTTTATTATTCCTGTCTGATACGCCTCTTAAATCCAGATGTACGGGTGTTTGCACATTCTATTTACATATCTAGATTACCTTCCTGTATATCAGATCACAGAGTCTGCTCAGGCCTAAAAGAGACCGAGGGGAGGGAACTGCTCTTATCAGTTATCGCACTTTACATATCCGTATCTATGTGTACAAGACGCATTCCCGATAATTTCCACTGTCGCCTAAATGCGATCCACACGGCAGCAGAATCAGCTTCAATGTCTAGGTGTGGATCGTAAGCCTCGGCACGCCCGAACCGAAGGCGAAAACGTAGATACAGAGAGTAGATGACCAACAACAACAACAAACTACTGCCACACTGGCGAACGCGGAGACACAGAGAGAGTGAGTGAGAGCGAGAGAGTGAGAGACAGAGATACAGAGAGACAGACAGACAACGATGAAGCCCCACACGTTGGGGGCAAAAGCTATTATTGTTGTTGCCTCCCCACACCCCCCCATCCCTCCCTCTATCCATCTATCTATCACTCTATCTTGGTGCTGTTTCTGCTAGTTACCTCGTTTACGTTGTTTTTAAAGCGTTACTTGTCCGCACACACACAAACACACTAGCTTTCCGCTGTTGTCTGTCTCCGTCTCACTCTCATTCACTGCTGCAATGTAGCGGTGTGTATGTGTATCTGTGTGTAGGAATTTGTTCATATTTCATTTTCATTCCGCTTTCGTTCTTTTGGCTTGCTCTCTGGCTCTTGCCTTTGCTCTTGCTCTTGCTCTCTCTCTCTATCTCTCTCTTGCTTGCTTGTTGCACCATGCCACTTTTTTATACTTTATAATTAAATTAACTTATCATCCCAATTGGCTTTTCTTATTGAATCTGCGGCGATGAAGTGGCTGTAAAGCTACTTTCCAGCTGAATGTACTCATTCCACTGGAATTGTTGCTTGTGATTGCCTTGTTGTGGTTTTTTTTTTCGCTCTGCTCTTCTCTCTCCCGCACACACACACACACACACTGGCATACATTTGAAATTTATAAATTAAACACTATTTTACCGAATTTATTTTTAAACAAGTCCGCACGTGCGTGTGTGTATTTGTGACTCCCCCAATCCCACCCTCTCCAGCCGCCCGCCCGTCCTGCTGCCCTTGATGTCATCTCAAGCCTCTGTCTAATACACAGTCGTAATACCTATGTAGTTATGTATATAGTTCTGTCGCGGATGCTGTTGGATTACTCTTGCCACTGGGGGAGATCTCTGACTAACTGCGCAGCCACTAACCGGAGAGCGTTGGCTGCTGCTGCTGCTGCTGCGTTTCGTTTTTATTTTTATATTTTTTGCAATCTTTTTTTAAGGTTTTTTTTTTTGACGTAACGCCCGCCCGTTACCCTTGTGCTCGGCGCGATAACGGTCACAATGGCAAACGCGTATAATGCGAATAATGCTAAAAAGTTCCGAGTCAAATCATCGCTGGGCGATAACCACCACGATATCGTCGGATCGTCGACGGGGAAGGCAGCGACGCGACGGATAATGACAACAACGACGGTACGGCACGGCGAGGCGCGACGAACACGACGACAGTGACCACACGAGTGAAGTGGAACTTAATACTAAAACAAGCTTTCGACCATCGCTTGTATCTATTGCTGTGGCTGTGGAGGCGACTCGACTGTTGCTCGTACTGTTATTATTGTGGCGAGCTTCGGGCTTGTTTGTGTTTTCGCAAAAGTTCTGCATCGGGGCTTACTCAGAGCGGCTGTTCGGTCGTACAATGTGCAAAGACAGCCACGACACACCCTATACACACAGACACAGTCTTCGGAGACGGGCGCAGGTAAACTGCAGGTGATTCACAACGCATATGTGTGTATCTCACGCACACACTGATATTAATGCGAGTATAAGATATTCGTCAGAGAGAGAGAGATAGAGCGGGACAGCCAGAGAAATAGGAAGCTTTGGCATGCTTCAAACGGATCTTCAGCAGTAGTAGGAAGCATAAGTTTAAACTTGGCTTCCAAACAAAGAGTGGATTGGATTGGAGCTTGCGAAAGCTTTGTTGCAACCGAACAATGCGAATGGCAAAGGAACGGTTATATTCCCACAGTTACTCACGAGCCCACACACACACAACCTATCGTAATCGAAAAAGGCAGCTTGTTAAGCTTATTTACTCGCCTGTATCTATATACCAATGTATTTATTGTAGACTTTATGTGTGGTCGTGTTTAATAACGCACACCAAATGGAAATCAAAACAGTTACAAGTTTGTACTGCTCTCTGTGAGCGCCTGCAGATCCCTCCCTCCACAACAAAAGAGTTGGCAGCTTTATCATCAATACAGCTGACCATTTAAATACAATAAATGTGGTTTCCTGAATGGAGAAGGTGTGCATTGTTTTATTGACTCACTTGTTATATTTTCTAAGAATGTGTCTTCCCATTGCGAATCCAACTCAAAGTGGTTTAAAGATTGTTTGATTTGCGATTTGATTAACAATTAGCATGTCTACAAGTTGCACAAACATTCTTTTTTATGAACATACATATGTATGTATTCACATTTACAGCTGCAGCTGGTTATTGATCTCACTATTGCCTTGAGGGAACAGATAATATACCACCTACACCTACACGTTCGTAGCAATTCTTAATATCTTTAAAATTTAAATTTGAATCTTGACGAGGTTGCTCTTGCTGTTACCCAACACTATTCAGTCCCCATTTGTTTGTATTTTTTATCTTTGCACTGTCCAACACTGACAGTACGGTTAATACGTAGTATACTAATTTTCA
This sequence comes from Drosophila obscura, assembly GCF_018151105.1. Classification (NCBI taxonomy): domain Eukaryota; kingdom Metazoa; phylum Arthropoda; class Insecta; order Diptera; family Drosophilidae; genus Drosophila; species Drosophila obscura. The sequence continues at coordinate 4,860,190 of NW_024542774.1, read as the reverse complement.
ATATTCTAAGATTCCCAAAATCACAAAAATGTTCTAGATTCCGAATAATCAAATTTTGAAGAGCCGCCTGCCTTAGCAAAGCAATGAAATATGATCATAGGACATACGAGTACGAATTGGTAATGAGTTCACATGGGCCTTAATGGACTCGTACAACAGACAGTTTACTCAGGCAGTCTGAACCACTCTGAATGGTTTCCAATCTGTGCCGAATATTCCATGATGCATTCACAAATGATATATTTCGACAACCCCAATTATAGATTGGTTTACGAATATTTATACATAAGTTAAATAGTAAATTCCCCCATCCGACGAGAATATAGGACATTTGACTCTTAATTAATGGACTATACAGGGAATAATGATAACCCAAACCTGAGTACAACGATACTCTGAGTAACAGGGAGAAGGTCGAACGAGAAGGATGAGTAGTGGACATGTGTAGTTCTGGACGGGTAACAGATACAGCTAAAGCTACAGAATGGAACGCATATCAATTGGGGACGGGACTCACCTTGGCGGATGCGGTTCGCTGCTTGATGGCAGAGGCGTGAGCCGAGTGTGTGCTGAGAACGTTCTTGTTGACGGAGGAGGGCACGACCGAGCCCACGCCGGTGCCAGAGTTGTGGTGGTGGTGATGGTTGATCGTGGAGGCCGCAGCAGTTGCGTTATTGCTTGAGAGTCTGGCACCGTCCGTGGTCATGTTGTTGGCCACGTGATGGTGGTGCTGATGGCTGTGCTGGTGCGAGTGGTTTGTATTTGCCGTGGCCGAGACAGCGGACACCGAAACAGGCACGGGAGCGGGAGTAGATGTCACCACACCCGGCGCAGGAGTGGCCGTGACCGTAGGCGTGGGAGCTGCCGCAGGGCTGTTGCTGCTAACCGCGTTCGAGGATATTATGATGGGCATCACCGTTGTGCTGGCTACAGACGTTGTCGTTGGTGGCAGTGAAACAATGTTGGCATTGGCGGAATCATGCTGCTGCTGATCCTTGACAGAATGCGAGGATGTGCTGATCGAGTTGGTTGCGTAGGTGGTTGTGCTTGAGACAGCCGCCAGGGGAGGCGTCGCAGTGGCACTCGAAGTTGTGGCCGATGGCGCGGCAACGGTGGTTGCAGTGCCATTTGAAACGCTCTCGGCTGGCAGGGCTTCAGGAACTGGCTGCAGTGTGGTTCGCATTGCTGTAGACATAGTTCTACCAAATCCAATTTGCTTATGGCTCAGTAATGAGTAATCGTGAGGTCCGTGCAGGTTCTGCTGGGGTTGATACGTCCACAACGATCGTGAGTTTCAATCGGGCGTATCGGCTCTTCTCTCCTGCCCGAACTGCACTTGAGTACTTTCCGGTGAGTCTATACTGTTTCTCCTCCTAAAGTTATCCTAATGCCAGGGGGCCTTCCTCATTCCTTTCTCATCCGTGGAGCTACTTAACATCTGGAAATAGAGTGAGAGTAAAAAATACATTAATATCGTTGCAAATCAACAATAACAAACCCTGTTCTATTTGATCGATTGTTTACTCATACCCCTGCCTAAATTAATCTCCCAGTCACTAATTTTAATCTCAGACCATATGTTATACCAGTTATATATTATATTAAGTCTAATACTTTACACAATTTACGCTTTAAAAAGTCCATTCAGGAATCGGAATATTCCTTTTTTTCCATTTACATTGCGTTTGGTGGTTAAAAAGATGAATGTAATTAGTTAATTAATTTGATATTTCTGTTGATTATTGATATTAAACGAGTTTCCATTGTGCCAATTTTATGGATTATCAAAATCGATTCTGCTTAAACTCTACACTACTTGATAGAAACTTTAGAATTCTGCCACAAGTTTAATTTTTTTTTACAAAAATGTTGAACTGAATTGAATTTAACCAATCAATCAGTAATACTCGTAGACCAAGCAGAAGTTCATTTACGTCTTACTTATAAAGGAAATTATAATAAAAATACTCGAATATTTTTAATATAGTTGAAAATGGATTTGACATGATTGATTTTTTGCCTTTTGTTTTTCTTTCTTTAAAATTATTTAAGAACACTTTCAGTGTTCGGTTTTAGGTGGGTACAATAATTCTCTTTCGGAGAGTCTATAGAAATAAATTCCGATTTATTTTGTTCGGAATGTAGTCGGTGGAAAGGAAGTCAATGACACTCTCGATTTCGGCCTTCTGCTGAATTTGCTGCAGCGAGCGCAGCTCCTGTCGCACTCCAAGACCTATGTGGCCGCGTGCGAGTATGTCATCGATTTTCTTGTTATCCCTACTGCTAAGGGCAACCGCACCGCTGGAGAGTGTCGGTATTTCGGAGGGGTGGAGGCCAATCCACCGGAGCGTAGGCGTGGCAAGGTCTCCCGATGAGAAGCTCATGGACTGCGAGCCGAGGCGATAGACGAGCATTATCTCAATGCCAAAAGGATCGGCGTCGACGAGTATGTAGGCCGGCAAGTGACACTCTACGGAAAGTCGATGTACGATGCGCCGCGTGCTACAGTCCGGGTATCCCTTGCCGGTCACCAGGATGAAGCGACGCCCGAAGGTGCTGAACACATCGCGGGCCAGTAGGCTCTCGAAAACAGACTCCTTTTCGACAACCAGCACAAGATCCGCCTGGGTGACAATGCGGTCCACCTGTTCGGTATTCGTGGGCAACGTGATAGCTCCGCTATATACGCTGCAGTCCAGGACATCTCCGTTAGTCATGAGCATCCGTATGTTGCCTGCAAGAGATCAACAGTTGATTAGCATGAGAAGTGCGGATCGCCTAGCTACCACGACTCACCTGCCATGAGACCCTTGGAGGCGGAGAGCACTCCCAAACGAGTGGGCGACGTGTTCAGCATACGACAGACGTCCAGTCTGGCTGCGGCAATGTGCAACTGCGTCCGTATCAGCTGGGGATCGCCGTAGTAGAGCCCCCGGACGGTGTAGCTGCCGCCGTTCACCTGCAGGCGGTGAATCTTGGCCAGCATGTACACAACCAAGCAGAATCGATGGCGACTCCGTCGATTGTTGTACGAAACTCGGCGATATCCGTTCCCATTCCCGGGCTTCCCCGAGACCAGGCCCATTCGTGGTATCTTGAACGTGGCATCGCCGTGGAGCACCAAGCTCGCCAAGAGTCGCACCACAATACCCTCAACATCGTCGCTCATTTTCTGTTCCTAATGATATAATGCTAGATTTTTTTATCTTAGATATTAATCTTGGGTAAATGAGGTAGCTTTGACTTGTAACCACGCTTCAAATGAACTCAAATCTAGGGTAATTTCACAAATTTTGTTCAATGACTTAATGACTTTCCTTATTATTTACACATAATTATTATTTAATTAAACTGCAATTGACATTTTTCAATGGCTTACACATATTTACTTATATTTTAACTTTGATAAACTTGAATGGAAACTGGTTGTCCTTGTTCTTTACAGACGATTCTTCTGTTCCTTTTGGAAATTTTAATTTTTGTTGGATAAATTAGATGGATTAACATTCGCAACAGCTGTATTTTTTTCCTTGCCACGCCCCCGAATCTAAATACGGAAATTTAAGGGCCAATCAATTATTTATCCCATCAATTCGGTTTTTTTTCAATAGCCGGGAAAATGATTGCGGGGGGCAGGATTGGGTCGGGTCGTCACACGCCCACCCATGTACATACGTATGTACGCATGGGAATAGGTCTGTTCATTGGTATGTATATATACATATTGTACATAACGAACATACGTAAGCAAGTACATACATGTATAGGAAACTTACATTTCCCCAATGGATTTTCGTTTTGGGAACATTAATGCTTCGTAAGCGTTTATCGCGTAAATCATTGCGTGGAAACGTTCGAGTGGGTTATAAATAATTTAAGTACGGGAGCTTGGAGGCTAAAAATACAAGCACCGAAAATTCCCTTTCTGCCAAACAACTGTTTTTTAAAAATTAACGCAAAACACAGCACCCCACACACACGCAACCGTACACGTACACAGAGATGGTCACGAAGGGAGAGAGACACTTGTACATAAATTTATGTGAATTTCTTTCTTTATTCGGTCTTTCTTTTTTTCGTATGTGCAGAAAATTGTACTCGTTGTTACAGAGCAGCACACACACACAAAAGCACTGAAAGCGCTGTATGCTGGGCGGAAGCGGGGGCGGTGTCGCTGGCGGACAAGGCGGGGGCTGGTACTGCCAACGAATGGTAAAGAAAAACTAACGAAACGGAATGGCAGCCCCTTAAAGTATTGATTTGCTGGCGCTGGCTGCCCCGACTCGCCATCCCATCCGTCCAACTGCGCGGCACTCTTCTTATACTTACCAATAAAATAAAATTTCCGATCGGGCCGGGGCGAAGAAGTGTTTAGGCGTTTGCTGTGGCTGCTCTCTTTTTGGGTTTCGGGGGGTTAGGCAGGCACAGTGCTTAATTCAGCACAAACTGTGTCCATCGATGTAACACATTATTATTATTTAATTTATCTCCTTTCTTTTCCTCTCCGATTTTCACACACAGTGGTTTCAGTGGAAAGGCCGACTTTTACCGAACAGAGTCGAAAGAGACGACAACTGACACACACAACGAAATGCAAATGCATACATATCTTTCTCACTCGCTCACACACTCACTCGTTCGCTCGCAGCAGCAGTAGCTCTGGTTTTCAATCAGATTTTTTTCTCTTGCTATTTATTGCCTTTTGTTATTACGATATTACCGAGACGGCCACCGAATTTTCACAAAATTACAGCGATTGACCACGAATTTTCTTCTGCTCTGCCCTTCTTCGTAGGCAATGTATGTATGTACATAGCCAAGATGATGTGATGTGATGGGTAACTTGATATATTGACGTATTGGCGACAGCTATTTTGTCAACTGCGGTAGGCGGTATTCGCCCGATGTCCGACACACACACAATGCTGTTAAAATTACTATTTTATTACTATTTTTCCACTTTGACAGAAATGTCAAACCATCGAGGGCACTATCGATAGTATCGATATTTTACTGCTAGTCTCTACTATCGACGGTTGCGCTCTACAGTCGTTGCGGCTGCTATAAAATACGAAGACAAATTTGTAAAAAAATCGACAGGTGGCATCTAATTTTTACAATGGACAAGTTCCTAAAAGGTTTCAATGGTTTTTTAATAATTATTTCAGCCCGATACCATCACGATAGTATCGATTGTTTTTTCCAAACATTCGACGTTGATATTCCTCAATATTGATATTCCGTTTAATATTACCAGCTAGCTGGGACTCTCAGCCCTAAACAAATAATTTTATTCGATAGATACATAAATTTTCTAAAAGATTAGTAATTTTTCAGAAGTCCTTTTTATTTGATTATTTACATATTAAGGTTCAAACAAAAACAACATAAAACGAATGTGACGTAGTTTGTGGTGCTGCCAGACTCGTGCAATTCGTAGTTGCTGCGGGCTGCCATACCGTGATATTTTGTGATATGAAATTCGTCAATTTTGATATTCAGTTTAATATTACTAGATAGTTGGCCCTCTCAGCCGTAAACAAATAATTTTATCCGATAGATACATAATTTTTGTTCAGGATTGGTTAGTTTTTAGAACTCTTTTTCATTGGATTGTTTACATATTAAGGTTCAAACAAAAACGGCCAAAGCATAAAACTTAAATGTTGACTAAATGTAACGTCATTGTTGCTGGTCAACCAATTTTCTTCTATGCGTATGGGCTTTAGTATACCTTATTTCCTTTAATTGATGTTAAATTTGTTGTTTCAGGCTGCTTTGAAACATTAATATTGCATTTTCGTAAGATTGAGTTATTTTTTACCTATCTATGCATATGTTTTGTGTTTTATATATACATTTATCCCGGTTCTGATACCTATTATTGGTACCCATGAGCTACAAAATTTCGTTGATGTCTTTTAATAAGAGACTGAGTAGTTTCTGCATTACTTGGAGCCTGAAATTACAAACAATATCTCAAGTCCATAATATCCATTTTCCCAAGGTATGCAGATTGTTGCTCATTCCGTGCCAAAGTTGCACAACAATGCTGCTAAATCATTTCCCCATGTTGCTGAAATTTTTCCCATACAAATCAAATGTATCATACGGGAACGCGTATGGAATGACGCAACAATGAATCTTTATTCCATACGCGTTCCCGTAAGATACATTTGATTTTGTATGGGAAAAATTTCAGCAACATGCTGCCACACCACGAAAATGAGGGGAAAGTCTCCACAAAAACACCCTATTCTCCACTGAAAAGAGAGCACTCTCCACGAATTGAGAGCAAATTTTGCAAACTCTCCACGAATTGAGAGCAAATTTTGAAAACTCTCCACGAATTGAGAGTGAATAATATCGATATTTTTATGCGATAAATGGAGTCTGGCGGTCATTTTGAAGCGTATCTTAATATATAAACAAATAAATTGGAACTTGATTAAATAATATACCGTAAGTATTCAAAAGGACACGACAAGATGCGTTGATATTCCTAATATTCAGTTTACTATTACTAGATAGTTGGCTCTCTCAGCCCTAAACAAATAATTTTCTCCGATAGATACATACATTTTTTAAGAGATTGGCAAGTTTTCCGAAGTCTTTTTTATTGGATTATTTACATATTAAGGTACAAACAAAAACAGCATAAAACGAATTTGTCGTCGTTTTGTGGCGCTGCCAGACTCGTGCTGCGGGCTGCCATACCGTGATATTTTGTGATATGAAATTCGTCAATTTTGATATTCAGTGGAAGTGGCAAAAAGTTTAAAGAAACTAATATGTAAGATATTCGCCTATTCATGTAAAATATTCGAATGAAAAAATCAAATTTTCCTAGTGCTGCCAGATGTTGCGAAAAAACCAAATGTTGCGAATAAAAAACCAATGCTGCGAAAGAAAAACCAAATGTTGCCAGGCGCCCAACTCCTATTTAAAATGTGAGGGATGAAAAAGGGAGAAACAAACTGGAATAAACAACAACAAATTAAGATTTATATTAAATGCAAGTTGAACTATGATCACATTTCGTCGCAATGTTTTAAGGATTTTTTTTCCGTTTAATGGATGACCAGCTTGGTGTTCTTTGAGCTCGGAATATATTGGTTCTTGTACTTTTCAAACATCTTTTCCAGAGCCTCAATAACCTGTCCATGCACCTTATCCACATAGGCGGCATCCGGTTCATCGCTCTTTACCACATTGATGGGGGCGCCCACTGTGGAAATTCGATTCATTAGTTTAAGTCTTCCCCTTCACAAAAATCGCAACCTGATTGATACTCACCAACTTGTACGATGCGACGGCGATTGGGCAGGAAGCCAAAGGAATAGTTAAAGATGCCACGACCCACTGGAATCAGAGGGGATATGCCCGTAAGCTGTTTCACCACAGTCTGCACGCGACGGACCAGGGAATTGGGGGGATTGGGCACCTGATCGAATATGTCCACCTCCCCAAAGGAAAACGTTGGCACGATCGGTGAGCTGCATTGAAGCGTAGGTTAGTTCCATATTAAAATATTTACTACTCGTATTTCCGACATTTACTCACCCCGTTCGTATGGCCATTTTGACAAATCCCTTGCGGTTCCTCAGCGTCACAATGTATTGCCCTGGATGGGAGTCCATGGCCTCTTGGGCTCCGCCCACAAGTATGGCCACCGCATTGGATGTGAAGCCATCGCGATTGTCCGGATGCTTGGGATCATTCGATTTGGTTAACAAATAGTTGAGGGCGGCTTTCGACACCGACACCAGGCCCCAAGATCGCAGCACCTCACGTCCAATGGGTATCAGAAAGTTCTGATCCAGAGTTCCGACCTTGGGTCGGATCTTGGGGAACAGCTCCAGCCACCGTGAGATATCGAGGCCCATGTTGATGCCGATTCCATTTCTATTTCGGGGATCAGTACATATGTGTGTACACGTCACTGGAGTGGTTCGATAAGATTGGCTATCTGTCGACATTCTTACCCCAGTATGCCGTGCGGAAAGCTAGCCAAGATATAGTTTTTGTTTGGTGGCAGCTCGGCTGTTTTCACCAGCTCCACGGGAAAGTAGTTGCGATAGTGCCGATACAGGCGATTGGATCGGTTCAAAAGCCAGCTAAAAGAGATTTTTAAATGGGATTTACTTCCTAAAAGTCTGCTGTGAGCTGCACTTACCCATTGCCATCAATTACGGAGTTATTTCTCCTGTGATCCACAAACACGTAGACCAAGTAGATGAGTATCAAGCTACGCAGAATGAGTCCGCCATAGATCTGAAGGGAGTGCAAATGTATTTAGCTGATCCAATGATCCCATAGCTCTGTAAAACATCCATTGCCTTACCAGCGAAGCGACAATAATCGGTATGGCAGATATTGATAGCATAAAACACGTGAACGTGATCAAGAGCGTGACCAGGGTCTGCAGTCGCCGGCGTGGCGGCACTTTGAGAGGAGCCCATTCAATTTTCATATTTTCCGCAGTCCAATACCAATACAAACAATCAACCGCCTTTTTCAACGGCACTCCAGCGACTGAATGTCAGTCACGATTTTAACGATTTTAAATATACAATATGTACATATACTCGTATGTACTCGTAATACAAGCACTTGCACTTATCCTTATCAGTGGGCAGTGGGCCCCCCAGCTGTCAATAGGTGTTAACGATTAAAAACTTGTTAGTGTGTATGTGTGTACACGGTACTCGTCTCGCAGAAACTAAGAGTGTAGCTATCACTGGTATCCCAACGCTTTAAATAGCCCCGAACCCCTCCTACTGTATATCTACGAGTATCGTCGTTCGGGCAGTAATAATAATCCAAGTGGCTGAGTTTTAATCATCGTCTGGCAAATTATATGTTTCGGGTTCAAAGTGGGCCCCCGATAAGAGTTTGGGGCCGTTGCGATTTCGATATACGTTTGGCATGTCATGTCCGACCTTTAGAACATTATTCTTCACTCTCCACGTAATCAGTGCGGCTTCTGGGAAATATGTTTCCCCAACATGCATTCTGTCCAGCCAAATGCCAAATGTTTCTTTCTTGATAAGAGTCGGATTTCGTTTGTGCAATTAATGCAATAAATGCGACCTGTCTGGCGAGTATCGGGTACATGCACATATGTATATAGAATACTCACAATTTATATCAAAGTGTTATTGCAACCCGTTCTCAGCGCTCCCACGTTAATGAAAATTCACTGAGAATTGAGCGCGTGGAAAAGATTTGTATCATTCAATGCCGGTCATTCATGCTCTGCGTAAATTATGCTGACGATTCGCTTATATATTGACCGAGAAGGCGATCCCGTGCCAAGAATGTTCTCGCATTTAGCAAACAGACAGAACCGTCAACGCTGGCGCACAATGTTCAACTGGCAAAAGGCTGAATGTAATGCACGACAAACATATGCGACTAGCGAATTAATTGAGTCATTTACTTATATACTATATAGAATGTGCGCTATAAGCGGCAAACATCGAAGGTAGTGACGTATGGTGAAAATATATGTACTACAAATATCCATGTAGTATACTCCCAGAAGCCATGAATATATCTCACGATAATTGCTAGCCCTAGATGGAAGTATCTTTCGGTAGAATTACAAAATTCTGCACAAATTTTGATCATATGTTAGTCCAAGAAATTAGCAGTAAACACAATAGGGAGCAGAATAATTAAATTAAAATAAGCAAACATATATGTATGTATTTATACTCTTAATAAATGCTTTTAAAGCAGATTGAAGATCACATTGTCTCAATGAAAATATCCATGTATTGTATTGCTGTTTTTCAGGTTACTGTATAACCAACTTGGTGTTCTTTGAATGCGGTATATATTGGCCCTTGTATTGATCGAACATCCGCTCGAGTTGCTCTATAACTTGTCCATGCACCTTGTCCACATAGGCGGCATCCGGCTGAGCAGTCTGCACCACATCGATGGGAGCACCCACTGTGGAATTTAGAACATATATTAGGTATTAAGGTTTGTTCTACTTCCCTAATTTCAACAGATACTCACCAACTTGAACGATGCGACGGCGTTGGGGCAGGAAGCCGAAGGTGTAATTAAAGAAACCGCGACCCACTGGTATGAGCGGGGCAACGCCCGTCAGTTTCTTCACCACGGACTGCACGCGACGGAGTAGGGAGTCCGGGGGATTGGGCACCTGATCGAATATGTCCACCTCCCCAAAGGAAAATGAGGGCACAATCGATGAACTGCAGCAAGAGGAAGGTAACTTAAGTTAAGATGTGGACGGACTATTTCCTGCATTTACCCTACCCTGTTCGTATGGCCATTTTGACGAATCCCTTGCGGCTCTTCAGCGTCAGTGTGTATTGGCCTGGATGGGAGTCCATGGCCTCTTGGGCTCCGCCCACAAGGATGGCCACCGCATTGGATGTGAAGCCATCGCGATTGTCCGCATGCTTCGGATCATTCGATTTGGTCAACATGTGGGTCAGAGCCTCCTTCGATACCGACACGAGACCCCAAGCACGCAGCACCTCCCGCATAAATGGCACGAGGAAATGTTGGTCCAAAGTGCCAACCTTGGGCCGGATCTGGGGGAACAACTCCAGCCACTTCGATATGTCCACTCCCATGTTAATCCCGATTCCAGTTCTATTGCGGGAAATCAGTAGCGAATCGAAATTGGAGTGGCTTTAGATAAGATTGGCCCTGCCCGACGCACTTACCCGAGTATGCCGTGAGGGAAGCTGGCCAGAATATAATTTCGGTTTGGGGGCAGCTCTACTGTCTTCACTAGCTCCACGGGAAAGTAGTTGCGATAGCTCCGATACAGGTAATTGGTACGAGCTAACATCCACCTGTGGAGGATGGGTACTAGGAATACTTCCACTAGGGTTATGGCAGGGCTTACCCATTGCTATCAATGATGGAGTGGGTTCTCTTGTGGTCCACGTACATGTAGACCAAGTAGATGAGTATCAAGCTGCGCAGTATGAGTCCGCCATAAATCTAGACACAAGATGGTATATACGAGTACTGAACCAAAGACAATTATAGCAATCTCTGGCTTACCAGTGAAGCAGCAACAAATAGGTAGGATGAAAACAACAGCACGGAGAACGCCATGGTGAAGAGAGCCGTTATTGCCGTTTGCAAACGCCTGGCCGGCGAAACATTGAGAGGAGCCCATTCGATTTTCATGTTTCCACTTGTCCCACAAAACCAATTTGCGAATCGAAAGACAGTCTTCTGACTCTGCTAACTACTGAAAAGCTACTGAGCGACAGCCAGAGCAGTAGCCAGACAATTTCCAATGTATAACACTTATACTTATCATTATCAGTATTTGAGTTGATGAAATAGTTGCTAAAAGCCACCAACTGCTCAACAGTTCTTTGTTTGTTGGGGGCGACAGAATTCCGATTATGATGATAATGGTTGGTTGGCTTTTAATCAGCCTCTGTGAAATCATATATTTTGGGTCAAAGTCGACTATGGTACTACACCAATACTGCTACCGAAATCTACATATTCCTCTGTATCATAGCTAGACGCTTTTCGACCTTTAGCACAATGAGTGAAAGGTAAATTTCAATTCAACTCTGGGTCGCAACAGGCACTTGGGATTGTCGAAATTATGGGTAGTCTATTGAGATTAGTGAATCATTTTCTGATAATGGGTGGGAATTTCTAAGGGAACGTAATTTAGATAAACTAAATTAATAACTAAATAATTATAAAGATACCCACGGTTCCATTCCTCTCTGTCCGTTACAATAAATACATTTTCAGCGAAATTGTTCCTTGTTCGAAACAACGCATTTTAAATTCAGGCGCCACTCTTGCGTTCACAGAGGTGCATTTTCATAAGTATCGCTATGCGTTGACTTCGAATTAGCTTCGGAAAGTTAATTCGAAAACTCGAACTAACAGTTATTTGGCGAATACGAATTTGTGCAAGTGAAAGTAAATGTAGTTGATATTTGGCATTATAAATAAAACATAACTCAGAGCTTCCAGACTCTTAAGTCCCAGTCTTTAATAACAGTTTGATATGCTGGTAGAAGAACGATCATAGAAATACGAATCCGAGTTTTACTTACACTGCGGGAACGACAAATATGATTATTACAATAAAATATAACATGAAATAGGATAAGGTAATGTACGCGTTTTAGGAGCGGAGATTCCTGGCACATTCCAAACATGCGCTTGTCTGCTAAAAAGCTGCGGGTGTAAATATTCCGTTGCATCGTTGATCCATTGCCCAATTCCCCTGATCCCCTGATGATATGATTTTCGAATTTTTGCATTTCAAATGCATGGCACAGACATACAGACAGGCATACGGCACACAGACAGACATCGAAGCAGCACAAAACAAAACAGAATAAAATTTATTCCATTCTGTTATTCACCGCCTTTATCATACCTTTTCGCTGCTCTCGCTGCTTCACTGTCGTCTCACTCTCACGGCCTAACTCTAGCTGAATAATCCGTGTGCGGTGGTTCAGATTTCGACAAGAATTAATTTCTCTATAAAATCACATATTGTGCAGAGTAATCCAGCATTAACTGAAAGGCCACAGGGAAGTCGATTGAAGATGCAAAGTGCATACGAATTGAAAGTGCAATAACCGCTGCGTGAACTGCCCTGAAAGAAAGCAAACCTATTAAGCACCTCGAAGAAATAAATATATTTTGCATACACACATACATCCGCGTGTATATACATAAGTCGAACAAGAAGAACTGAAGAAATCAAACAGGAATACCAAAATGATGATTTTCTATGTCAAATACGCGTTCCTCTTTTGGCTGACGATTGGCAGCAACCGCGGAGAGCTGCTGCTGATGAGCCAGATCTCGGAGGACGAGACACTGCTGAAGGTGTCCGCCTGCACCCAGCGTTGTCTGGAAGAAACAAAGGTGAGCCTCCAGAAGGGATTACTAACACGATCCCAATGACCGGATGTCGCTTTGCAGAGCTTTCTCGAGTGCTTCAAGACGTGCAGGGAGCACGAGGACAGCGACTATGCACCCGCAGCGCTGCGCAGAGTCCAGGAGAACTACCAACTGAAGATGGTATGCCGCACAGAGTCCATGCTGGTCTTCCGCATAGATTGGGTGCAGCACAGTCGGTTGGAGCCGGGGCAGACACCAAACGCCACTTACATAATCAAGGTGAATGCTGCCAGTGAGGACATTGTGGAGTCGAAGCTGTTTCTGGTGAGTGGAAGACGTGCTGGCGATCTTTGTTGAGGCTAATCGTTTCCCCTTGCAGTCAGATGACAACTTCCTGGTCCTGCACTCACTGAAAAACTACACTGACCACAACATCACCGCTCTGGCTGTGCACAGCGATGGCAGCTACTCCCTGATAGCCAACGAGGAAACATTTGGCACCCTAAAGCGTGGCTATCAGCCCAGCAAGATGGGTGCCGTTAAGTTGCGTGGATTTCTTCAGCCGCAGGACGATGGGCAACACATTGCCGCCGAGATCGAGTGGCAGCCGACTGCAGGTGGGTGCTTTGCATTATCTTATCCCATCTGCAACCGTAACAATTGTTTGCTGCTCCGCTCCAGACCGCAACTGTTTCTTCGATTTGGTGTATTTTTCAACGCAAAGCGAGACCATGGATACGCCTATGCAAGTGGAGTTTCGCGATGTAAGTGGCAGCAATGTAGAAGTAGGCGGACCGGACTATAATAATTCCCACGTCTTGCCATCCACAGCCGCGTCAGCTGTACAGACACACCATCGACAGCCTGGAGTTCGGAGAGAAGTACATGGTGGGCGTGCGGACGGTGAACACACAGAGAAGGCTGGAGAGCGACCTGGAGTGGTTGGAGGTGCAGGCTCCAAACTGTCTGGACTGGCATCACTTCAACTACACGCTCTGCGGTAGGCAAACCCATCCCAAGGCGGTGGGTAATGAAATCCACCTAACATTATCCATCTTATAGCACCCGCCAAACCGTCAAATCTGTCCGTGACTCAGAAGCAGTATCTAACGGACACCCTGGCACTAAATGTCAGCTGGCTGCGGCCCAGCCACCTGCCCGATTACTACACACTGCACATCTTCGATCTGCACCAGGAAAGCCAAGAGGCGAACTTCACATTGGACGGAAATGCGAGCTACTGCTTCATTCCCAGTATTAAGGTGCTAGGATCCAGCTTTGAGGTGCACTTGGTGGCGCATACGGCGGGCGGCCGGAATGCCTCTGGGGTGTTGCTGGACAAGGCGCCTCGCGAAGAGTGGCTAAAGGGTGAGGCGTAGTCAGGTCCATCCGCAATCATATAACTGATGATATTCCTTCACTCGCATAGAGGGACACCTGATCAAGCTCATCGCCTTTATAATTGTCCCCATCTGCTGCCTCACCATGCTGTGCTCTCTGACACGCTGCAGGCGCAGTCGGCAGGACGCTCAGGCCGTGGATATGGAGTCTAAGGAGAAGGCCAATCAGAACGATTTCCACCTCTCACTGATAGACAGCAGCGGCCTGTTGGTCACCCTCTCGGCCAACGAGAGCTTTGACTTTGTGGATGATCTCGAGGTGGAGCCGCATACTGTGCTCCTGATGGATGTCCTGGGCGAGGGTGCTTTTGGCCTGGTGCGACGCGGCGTGTACAAGAAGCGACAGGTGGCCGTCAAGCTGCTGAAAGATGAGCCCAACGAAGAGGATGTGTATGCGTTCAAGTGTGAGATTCAGATGCTCAAGGCGGTGGGCAAGCATCCCAACATTGTGGGCATAGTGGGCTACTCGACACGGTTCAGCAATCGCATGATGCTGCTCATCGAGTACTGCAGCCTCGGCAGCCTGCAAAACTTTCTGCGGTAAGTTGAATGGAGGGAATGCCCAGCGGCAGCCAAATCTAATTTCCATTTATCCAGCGAGGAGTGGAAGTTTCGGCAGGAGCGCAGTGGAGTCCACCTGAAGCAGAAGCAGAAGCAAAAGCAAGAATTGGAGAAGCGCAGACTGCAACGTTCGAGGCGTGGTCCCTCGCTGGATCTAGATCAGGATCAGAACATGCGCATTGAGGAGATCAACTGTTCCATGCTGTCCACCGTAGAGGAGGAGTCCGACGCTGATCAGACGCGCACCAGCAGCCGCGTGGAGACCTACTCTCTGGCTAGATTTAGCCATGCCGCAGACAACAAGTCCTATGGACTCGATGACATTGAAAACATTGGCAGTGGTCTGACCTTGCCATCAGTCCTGAAAGTGTTGAAGCCCCAGCAGGTCGATCCAGATAAAGGGGAAGGGTTAGGAACTAAGCGTACCTTCGAGAACAAGGAATACTTTGATTCGCGCACAGACCCCAAGCTGAGTCCCGAACGAGCGCCACTGAAGTACGCGGATTTGTTGGATATTGCCCAGCAGGTCGCCGTGGGCATGGTGAGTGATTGGAGCCGCATTTCATATGTGATCGAGGGACACCATATCCCATATCCCATCTCTCGCATTGCAGGAGTTCCTTGCGCAGAATAAAGTGGTCCACCGCGATCTGGCAGCGCGCAATGTGTTGATCTCCCTGGACCGCAGCATCAAGATAGCCGACTTTGGGTGAGTGTACCGGAGGCGTAGCGTTGCTTTCTCACAGTCATCGTCCCCACCTGCTTTCAGGCTCAGTCGCGATGTTTACCACGAGAACGTCTACCGCAAGACCGGAGGCAGCGGAAAGCTGCCCATTAAGTGGCTGGCCCTGGAGTCACTCACCCACCAGGTGTACACCAGTCAGAGCGATGTGTAAGTCGTCCCCAAATCGATTGCTTTTCACACGATTACATATTTTTATTTCAGCTGGTCCTTTGGTGTGCTGCTCTATGAGATTACGACCCTCGGCGGAATGCCCTATCCATCTGTGTCGCCAGGCGACCTGCTCCAGATGCTGCGCCAAGGCCACCGCATGAAGCGGCCGGAGGGCTGCACAGCCGAAACGTATGTGAAAGCAAACTCTAGTGAATCTCCACTGCCAACTGGTTTTCCGCCACTTGTCTAGGTTCGCGCTGATGGAGAGCTGCTGGAGCTCGATACCCTCCCATAGACCCACGTTCACATGTCTCCAAGAGCGTCTGGGCGGCATGATTTTGGCCACCAACGAGATGCCGCTTCGCCTGCAGAAGCAAGCAGAAGCCAATTTGAAGTCCAAGACAGAGGCACAGCCCCAGCCAGAGCCTTGCAGCAAAGGGGAGCAGGAGGAGGAGCAGCAGCAGCAGAGCCAAGCAGGAAGAGACTTACTTGGAGCCTTTGCATTAGTGGGATAACCGACAGACGAAATGGAGTTCATTAAGTACGCAAATTAATGCGTTTAATGTGCAATATGATAGATTCGAATCAAATACAGACAACGCTGGGAAGCAGCTACAAGTAGATTACCATTTCTTTGAAATAAACACTGAAAACAGATTCAAGAGAACCTGAGGCTCCAACTATTGCTGTGCCATTTCTGTCATCCGCTACGCGGGCAAGTGCTCCTGGCAGCAGAAACAATTTTAATCATTCCCAAACGTACGATTCTTTCTATTCTTCAGTGGTGTGTAGACCTCTATTCGATTTGGCCCCTTTGGACATTTGCTCGTTCAGCTCTTAAAAGCTATCAAAATTTTAGAAAATATCAGAGTACAAAAAACCCTTCAGACTTGCGATTGTTCTCACTATCAAGACCCACGATGTGCAACTACCGCAGCCCGCGCAGCCTTAAGCAGATTCCCTACGCCTGTCCGCACTGTCCGGTGCGGGCCATAGCCAGCAGCTATTCGATGCAGCGAAGCCTCAACTACCGTGACGCCGCTGGGTGCCAGTGCCTGGCGGACAAGAGCAGGCCTTACCCCAACCAGTGCGACACGCTGCCCGATAAATGGCTGGAGCTGAACTGTAAGCTGATCGCCACGTTGGCCGTGCAGATGCAACGCTCCACGCGGACCATACACTACATGCTGCTGCGCCTGCTTCACGCCAACTACTCCGGTCTCTTGCAGATCGTGCGGAGGCGACGAGCGTACAAGGTGCAGATAAGTGGCTATCCGGATGCCCTTTTCTCCACCTTCTCTCTGTTCAACGATGAGGGGTATGTCTCCCTGCCAATGGCTCCGGAGACTATCGGGAAGCTGATGCGCATGATGCAGGACTATGTGTTCCAAATGCAGCTGCTGAACCACCAGTACAAGTGGTTCAGGAACGGACAGGACCAGGGCGACCTGGTGGGCCTGCTGGGGCAGCAGGACGAGCTGCTGAAGCTGCTGCGTGGCACCTTCAGGGACAGCGACTCGTTGTTCATCAGGTGTCTGCTCACGGCGCTGCTCGATTTGGATCTGTTTGTCGTCTTCGGCAAGGGGACGTTGAATCGAAAGCGCTCCAGCATGATAAGGGGCATCTCGGAGCTGTACGCTGGTGTAGCGGGACCCCAGAAACCCCATCGCCCCCCATGTAAAGGTGTTGCAAAGAAGATCGTAAATCCCCCATGGTTTTCGGCATATAAAACGGCAGACCCGGAGACCAGCAACAGAAGTGTGGTCGAGCTAACCACATCCAAGCCTTCGCGACATAATCATAGCTATCTTGCTACCGAGCTGCGTAAACTCTTCAAGGAACACTTGGATACCAAAAGGGCTCCGTCGGAAACGTGTAGCGTGCTGCCCAAGAGTTCCGTCTCGAAAGGCTTTATTCTGCCGACCCAGTAAGACCGGAAAAAGGACGAAGCAGCATGAGTAGTCAAGGGAGGTGCCTGCTGGCGATGGCTGCTGCCCTCAAACGTTTACCCTGTTTTGGGGTAGCTGCTGTCGCCATCGGCTGCCTCCTGGATAAATGCAGTTTGTTTTGTTCAAATTTAAAATATAGTTGTGGTCGAACCCCCTCATAAGCGATAAACCCCCAAAGAAATTCTTATTAAGATATTCATTTAAGAACTATAATCATCACCGCCGAAAGAAGCCTCAGGCGAGCTCCAGCTACAGCTCCAGCTAAACCACAGGATTGTAGAAAGACGTACGTACATATATGTACATACATATAAACATGTAGGGTTAAGGTATATATATAAGTGTAGATCGTTGAATGGGGGGGAGGATCCATGGAATCCACACCAATGGATTGCCATTCCTTCTTTGGACTGCGTGAAGCAAAGAGGTCTCGGGGCTAATTCCGCTTGAAGCCCAGGCCGAGTATATTCCGTGCCTGTGTGGTGGAGAAAAAAGTTGAAGAGTGAGTGGGTCGATGATCGGAGGGGGCAGGGGGGTCGTCACCGTTATGAAAGCCGAGTTAAAGGAACGTTGAAAGGTGTGCGTCATGCCCTCGGTCTGGGAGAGTGCCATTTGCAGCTGCACGGCCTCGTCCATGCGGTTCTTTAGGAAGTCCCACGTCTGGACATGGCCAGCGGAGGTGTCTTGCAGCATGTACAGCTCGGTCATCTTCATGATGGTCGCCAGGCCAATGCGCCGCGTGTACCAGCCAAACTGCAAGGATAATCAGACAATCAGATCTATTGTCATTTCGATTACTCGCGTCAACTCACGTCCACGGATCGATCGCCCGAGTAGTAGCAGATGTCGTCCACTAGTGTGAGCACCTGGGCAAGCGCCGTCGACGCATGCTGCGGCTGTGCTATTAGGGACATGGCCTGCGGCCATTGGGCTTTGTACGGGGAAATCATTTCCATGCGCTGACGCACGGCCTGCACCAGGAAGTCGAGCGGATTCTCTACATCCTGCTGGCCACTGCACGTCTTCTGCTTGAGACTCTGCACCAGCTGGGCGTTGCATCTGCCGTTGAAGTGGGAGACGAGGGCAAAGCCGCCTTCGGGGAACATGCCATGCACCACGCTGGGATAGCCGCACTGCTCCGCCCCGAGGATAATCGCCTGCCTTGTCCAGCCGTGTTGTGGTACATGCTCCAGAGCCGCATCGAGTATCTTGTCGCGTATGGCATCCACCTTGGCCTGCTTGGCGCTCTGCTCGTCAGACTCATGCTGCTTGCCGCCTGCTCCTCCTCCCCCACCGCCGGACTCATTTTGTGTGGCTTTTGCAGCCGCCTCCTCGGCCGCATCCCGCTCCCTTTCCAGCTGTTCCTCGCGTGCCCGAAAGTCCTCCAAGCCACTTCCGTTGCCACTAGTCTTCTCTGTGGCATCTTTGGCATAGCCCCGCGCCAGCGATGCAGCAGCCAGGGGCAGCTGTCGGTGCAGGGAGGACAGGCGACAGCTCTGTGCATCTGCAAATAGAAAGAAGCCACACACAGGCAGGCATGAGCCCCGAATTAAAGTCACGGACAACACGGGCAGAAGCAGAGGCAGAGACAGAGACAGAGCCAGCCTCTGTGGCCAATTGATTAGCACACTCAGCGGCTCCATATGCCATTTGTCGGCCAATTATCGCCACCCCGTAGATCCCCCAAACACACCACACAGTTCGCTTGTTCGTATCGGTTTCGGTTTCTAATCTGTTTACACATACAATTAGTTTACGCTATCATTTCGCTTTCGTTATGGACACAAATATATAAAGTTAAGAGCCTACACGGGTGCTGGGGCTGGGAATGGAGCTGAGCCCGCGTCTTGGAGGAGTTTGCGCTGGCGGGCGTTCTGCTCGATTACCTCGTTGGCGCGCACATAAATCGAACGCAGCGACTCTAGGCTGGTGATGGAGCTGGCCAGCACATCGAGTTTCTCCTGGCGTCCGATATCGGGCAGACTGCTGTCGCCATCACCGGCGATGCCGCTGTTGCTGATGTTCACGGCCAGCATTTGCAGCTGTTTCTTCATTAGGGCGTCGTCCGAGGCACTTTGGCCGTTCTCCACGCGCTCCTTGTACGCCTTGTAGTGGGCCATCGAGAAGTCCAGGGCCGTGCCCAGGGGCACCAGAAGCCGCTTCTCGATTTCCGGCAGAACGTCCCAGAATCCGGTGATGTTCTGCTTGTCTATCACTGCAAAGTACCGCAAGATGTTGATGGCGTTGCAGATCCGGTCAGCGTGCAGCAACAAATCCGACTTCACGTCGTTGGGCAGCACAAAGACGCACAGCATCAGCATCTCCCGGAAATGCTTGCCGTCAAATTCAGGGGGAATTCTGACGCTGCACTTTCTGTGGGCCGTCAGGGCCTTGTCCACCAGGTCCTTGTACATGGCACTCAGATAGCCCATCAGGCCGTCGTGCTGCAGCGTCTCCAGCAGGTTCTTGAGGATCAAGTACTTTCCCTGGTCATCGAAGGCCAGTATGTAGTGCCGGAGCACGTGCAGTCCCAGCTGGCGGAGTGCCACCTGTGGCGAGTAGCCGACAATCTTGCAGAGCTCATCGCATAATCGCTTATGGACGTCCAGCTGCAGCGAGGAATGGGGCACCGATGTGACGCCGCAGTTGATCAAAATGTGCTCGAAGAGGCGCAGGCCGCAGTGTTGCAGCGGTGGCTCCGGCTGCCGGAGCAGCTCAGTCACCAGATAGAGGACCGACTCGAACAGGAAGACTGGCGAATAAATCTTGGGTGTCGTTGGCGGCAACAGGTCGTGCACGAAGATGGCGTGGTAGTACATGGCCAGGGCATGCAGGGGCATCAAGTCCTCGATGAGAAAAATATTCTGGCTAGTCATCTCGTAGACGCCCTTTGCTGCGTTCAGTTTGCGCTCCCAACGGGCGCGTTTCTCCACCAGGGCAAGCAGATAGAAGGGGTCGCCGCCAATGGTCTTGGTGGCCTCCTGGGTGAGGTTCTTCACCACCTGATGAACGTAGGTGTGGGTCAGGTCGTCCTTCACGTAGCTCATCTCGAGAAGGGCCAGCGGCTTGCCCAGAAGTTGCACAAGGAAGCAGGCTAGGGCGTTGCGGCGCGACATGGCGCAGTGGCGGAATATCACTGTGTCGGGGCGGGCGTCTCGCTGCAAAATTTCCACGAGCAGCGGAGCCTCGAACAAGCCGACGGTTATGTAGTGGGCCAAGAGATCCTCCACCTGCTTCTCCTGCTCCACGAGGCGGCCCGCAGCCTCGTCGTAGCCCTCGCTCAGATACTCCGGCAGCGGCAGATCGTGTAGGCAGGTGGCCACGCTCTGCAGACACCACATCACCGCCTGGGGCTTGTCCTGGCCCTGGCGCAGGAGGATTACCTGCATGGCCCGCAGGTATGCTGCAAAGACAGCGTGGCTTTTGCTCTCCTCAATCTTCTCCATTAGCTCCATCATCATCTCCTGCAGCGGGGCGTGCTCGGCGACCAGTTTCAGCAGCTCGTTGGCGCAATCGAAGAGCTCCGGCTCCCGGCCGTTGACCTCGTCCACCAGGTTGACGACGCAAATATCGTTGTATATGTCCATGGCGATGAGCGGCATGTGCTGCATGTTCCTGGACGCCTCGTTGGGACTCAGGAAGAGCATTCGGACGCCTTCGTAGGCCTTCTCCAGCAGAAGCTGTTTGATGAGCCTCAGCAGGTTAGCTGCCGCGGCGTTTGCCTCGATAGCTGGCTCCATGTCCACGTTCAATTTGCACGAAATTCACACGATTTTTTCACAGGAATACTGACAATTTTTACTACAAAAATTTCTAAAAAACTATGACCGGCGGCAGTGGCATTCGACATTCACCCCCCTACCCTTTCGTTTCTCGATCGGAAAACAGCTGTTCCCCGCTTCTCTTTCGTAATGGCCGAGAACTGCGAATTGGATGGCGCGAAATGGGGCTTTGGACTGTGATAACAGGCTCGCGCCTAGAGACGGATTACTTACGAAGGGGCAGCAGGAGCTTCTGTAGACGGAATAGTTTCTCCAAACAGCGCACGTTTGCCATTTTAGCGCTTTAAAATTGTCCGAGCGACTGGTAACAGTTTATTTGACATTCGCCGGGAAAACGCACACACACCTGGTTAGGGGGGAGTGTTCTAAAGCACGCCTTAGCACGCTGACCGTTTACCAACACTGTTATTTTTTGATTCCAGTCCATGTAGCGTGACCGTTTATCGTATTTTAAATACTTTATGGTATTTTTTATGCCAAAATTGAGCAAAAAGTATTTTATTTTATCATCTCAATCTAAGAAAAATGCAATATTTATGTTTTAAAGCAGCTTGGAACACAAAAATTAACATCCATTAAAAGAAATACGGCATACAAAAGCCATACGCGTAGAAGAAACTTGGTGGACAATCAACAATGACGTCAAATTTCGTACACACTTACGTTTTATGCTTTGGCCGTTTTTGTTTAACCCTATTTTGTAAACAATCCAATGAAAAA
Source organism: Drosophila obscura (assembly GCF_018151105.1). NCBI lineage: Eukaryota > Metazoa > Arthropoda > Insecta > Diptera > Drosophilidae > Drosophila > Drosophila obscura. The sequence goes on along the minus strand of NW_024542774.1, from coordinate 4,837,995 downwards.
GAGTTCTGAAAACTAGCCAATCCTGTGCAAAATTTATTGAGGAATTGGATAAAATTATTTGTTTACGGCTGAGAGCGCCAACTAGCTAGCAATATTAAACTGAATATAAAAATTGACGAATTTCATATCACAAAATATCACGGTATGGCAGCCCGCAGCAACTACGAATTGGACGAGTCTGGCAGCGCCACAAAACGACGACAAATTCGTTTTATGCTGTTTTTGTTTGAACCTAAATATGTAAATAATCCAATAAAAAGGACTTCTGAAAACTTGCCAATCTCTTACAAAATTTATGTATCTATCGGATAAAATTATTTGTTTAGGGCTGAGAGTCCCAGCTAGCTGGTAATATTAAACGGAATATCAATATCGAGGAATATCAACGTCGAATGTTTTGAAAAAACAATCGATACTATCGTGATAGTATCGGGCTGAAATATTTATTAAAAAACCATTGAAACCTTTTAGGAACTTGTCCATTGTAAAAATTAGATGCCACCTGTCGATTTTTTTACAAATTTGTCTTCGTATTTTATAGAAGCCAATCCAAACATATCAAAAGCGCAACGACTATAGCTCGATACTATCATGCTAGTCGCAAAACCATCGATAGTAGAGGCTAGCAGTAAAATATCGATACTATCGATAGTGCCCTCGATGGTTTGACACCTCTATTGGGTGTGTATCTCTGCTGCGTTTCGGAAAAAGAAAAATATATAACAAAACAACAAAGCTGGTAAATAAAACTAGTTTCATGAAATTGTAGTTGTGTGTTGTGTGTGCATTTAACTAAATTCCTTACTTCTAACTCTGTTACTGTGTCGGGAAAAATCTGTTAATCATATGGGCATACATCTGTATGTATGTATGCACATGTGTACTTTATAGCTGCAAAAAAAAAAAATATATATATATATAGTTTTATTTATTGCAAAATCCTTTCAAAGTTATGTTATGCTACCGTCTCTCTTCCTCCTATAATTTAAACAAAACCTTGCTCTTGCTCTGTGCAGAAGTCAAGGTTTCGGTTAATTATCGATCGATTAAACTATGCCTACTCACGTTTTCATACCATATGTCGCGCTGTGATTATCCCCTAATTTACATGTGTATCTACGAGTGTGACTCACTAATCTATCTATTTCTCTTTCGAATGTCTGAAACTCCTATCTAACTCCCTTCCAAGCTGTGTCTTTCTGCAGAACAGAATATCTATAGTAAATGTCGCTGTCGCTTGTTTAATGTTGTACTGGTGTGGAAATCACACAATTGAAACAAATGTTTAAACGATTACCATGCTGCAATGCACTTCTTTTATTATTATTTCCAGCGAACAATTAAGAATCATCCAAAACACCAAACCGACATCCCTACAGAAATAATCAGAGCAGAGCTTTTGAACTCGCTAACCTTATCCAGACCACACAACCACAACCATCCCCACCCACCCTTGTAATTGCATATCACAGTATCACTGAGAAACTTTTCAACCATAGGCCTATCCGAGACAGCCATCATGGACGTAATGTCATCATCTCTACAACAGCAGCGAATTGTCGTCGACCAGCTGCGTCGCGAGGCGTCTATGGAACGGCAGACCATTTCGGAGTCGTGCGCCAAAATGATGAAGTACATCACGGAGCACGAGCAGGAGGATTACCTTTTGACTGGATTCACCAGCCAGAAGGTAAATCCATTCCGTGAAAAGTCCTCATGCACCGTTCTTTAAGGAGGAGATTGGAGTTGGCGATTGAAGGCGGAAGCAGTTGAGTTCTGCATTAATATGCAGATCGTATAGGTTATTTTTAATTTAGAAAGATGGATAAATATGTATATGTGTAATAATGACACCAGTACCAGTCAACGCCACCTGGATCAATATATCTCAATATACTCTCTTTGTGCAAAAACTATAACAACAAAACAAATTGTCTCAAGCAATATATAAAGTTACGATTGCTATGAATAATATATAACGATATATCAATATGTACCATTCACGTTAACAGGTGTACAAGTTTATACACAGAAGCCCACAGAAAGATTCCAAATTCATAATCGAAGCATTTGTCCCAAAGATATATCAGAGTTGTCTCTATGCGAATAGTAATGCTGTTCGGTACCCGAGTATCCCAACTATTACGAAAATCAATGCGCTGACTATAGCATCTACTACTGCTACTACAACTTCTACTACTACAACTACCTAAACTAAAAGTTTAAACCGAAACACACACATATATATATCTATATACCCTATTATCATCATAATCCGACAAACAAATTTATCAATAAACGTAAACCCAACAGAAGATACATATATTTTGGCTTCTTATTTCGAGAAATATCTGTTATATTTATTGAATATTGATAAATGACAAGACATCTACAACAATGAAATGAAGAGAATATCGTTGTATTTTGAAAAAGAGCCACGCAGCTCGTTGACCACCAGACCATATTGCAATGGTTGGATCATGGAAACTACTAACAAACAAAGAAAGCTAAATATACGCAAATATATTATCGAATTACTTTAAAAGCTTTAAAATTAGCAGAAATGCAACAAACCCACAAGCTAGTTGAACTTATCGCAAACTTTAGTGCGTTTATTATCAAGTTTTTCTTAGTCCAAATATATTACGAACCGCTGTAGTAACGGCAGCAAGCATATAATACCAAAGAATGGAACAAATCCAATATTTAACTCTCTCTAGCGTAGTTTATCCATTTTGATTCACACAATATCCAATGAAAATTAAAGATTTGTATTTGTATTTTAGAACAATAATTAATTTCAGTTGAACCAGGCAATAATTCGTAAATTTTCTGCATTTTAAGATAATCTTACCGAAAATGACAATTGAAAAGAATGTGTGATTTTTGTTTCCAATACTCTGTGAAAATATTCTAAATTGATAACACTTGTATTATTTCCTACAGACAACCACATCCACATCTATTCATTGTCATAGAAATAACTGAGATACGGGCAATATACTAAAATGTAATTAGCATGAAACGCAAAGTAATCACAGGAGAAATGTTATTTTTATACTCTCTAACGTGGCAATGGGCATATTTGTATGGTATTGGAATGAATAGTAATGAGATTTCAGCTAGGAAGGCACGCGTATACATAAATAGTATCACATATCATACATACCATACTCGTACATGTTAGATACAAAAAAAAATATATGTGTTGATTTTCATCGTGACAATCGGTCAGCCTCCAGACAGAGAGAAGACGGGTTGTGATGATGAAAATGATGCAACTATATAATTTAATCGGTCGGTTCTTCCAGTGTTGCATTTAAATAGTTATAAATTGGCGGTGACTTTAGTTGATAATGAAAAATCGTAGAGCAGAGTTAATTTAAGAATCACACATTTTTGCAGAGGCATTTTGTTTGAGAACTTTGTCCGAGATTTTGAGCCACAGTTTGCTGTCGTGAGCAAACAGCAAAATGTGGCACAAAATTAGCATTCGGATGGATTTTGAGAATTTTTAGTTTGGGGGCCTTCAGATCAAAACTGCAGTTGGTTTAGAAGCCCACACATACTTTCCGACATCTAGCAGAACAATTTTCGATTTGCCGAAAACTTTGCATTCAGATATTTATTCTTTAAAATATACTTTCATTTGTTAGGGCGAGCCAGGAGGTATGCTGCGGCGGAGAGGTGAACGAACCATCCATTGGAGCACGGATGGGCTCGTGCCCGTTCCGTTCGCTATGGGCATACCCCTCGTGCAATTATTACCACTATTAATACTAAAAGGTAACCAAAAATAACGAATCACCAGCACAAGCATTTTAGTCGAGAGCATGTACATCGAATCAGATATCACAAGATTTAACAAGTTTTATTCACTTCAATTGAAAAGCGACAACGAGATCGTATTTTATTCGAAAACTAATACAAATATTTTGGGACGGCACTGTCTCCGCACTGGGATGATGGGAGACGTTTGCTGAATGTCCCACACAAATATTATTGAAATGTATCTGCAAATAAGCATTTGAAATATCTATTGTAATCAACTCAAATGAACAATACAATTAATCGTTTGCTTATATTCCAAAAATAAAAATGCGGAAACTAACATAGATGAGTTATCCTAGCGGAGGCACCAGGTTTGGTGCGAAAACACAACCAAAAATTGTTTTATTTCCTGAATAATGAAAGACAATTGTCTCAGTTTTCGTAAGTTACGTTTATTAATACAAGAAACTGTGTGTGTGCATGTAGGTGAGTGAGTGAAGGCATGTGAGTGTGTGAGAGATGTTAATGAAATTTATAATTTCCACGGCGAGTCGTGTGTGAAGCTTTTTTTGTAGGAGCGGGAGAAACTAGGGGTAGTATATTAGATGTTAAGGGAGATGCTTAGCTCTCATCATCACTGCCGGCAGCCTGACGCGGCTTGGGACCTCCGGCACGCTTGGCCATGATAATCTGGTCCACCTTTAAGATGGTTGTGGCCACACCAACAGCATACTTGAGGCCCCAGAACTTTCCCTGGTACAAGTCGAAGATCTTTGCCTTCGTCGCATCTATTGTGCCCGCCGTCTCCGCTTCAATGTCGAAGCCGATGTTCTTGCCGCTTTCGGAATTGTGAGCCAAATACAGTAGGTTGACAGCATCGGTTCCATTGAATCCAGAGTTTTCGGCCAGGGCCTTGGGGAAGACTTCGAGAGCGTTGGCAAACTTGCGCACAGAGTACTGCTCCAGGCCGGGCAAAGTGTCAGCATACGCAGACAGCTGGGTGGCCAGCTCAATTTCGGTGGCCCCGGCTCCTGGCAGATAGCGTCCATCGCGTGTCAGGCACTTGAAGCTGTTCACGGCATCGTCCAAAGCGCGCTCAATGTCGTCCATGAAGTTGTCTGTGGCACCACGGATCACAATTGTGGCAATGCGCGAGTCTTTGCCCTCATTCCTGAAACGAAAACACCACTTTATTTGGACTGTTTTATTCAACGTATTTAATGGGATTACTCACCTAAATGCCACGATTGTCGTGTCTCCTAGCTCCTCAATGCACACCTTGTCACAGTAGCCCAACTCTTCCTGGCTAGGCGTGGTAATGCGCGGCAGAACTGTCGCGTTTACGGAACGACTCAAACGGCGCAAGTCGAACTTGGAGTTCAAACGCACAGCCATGAGGCCATATTTGTTGAGGAAATGCAAGGCCATGTCACCAACCTTGCCACCGGCAACGATAACCTTTACACCAGCATCGGCAATAGCCTTGATTTGGTTCTCCAGCAGACTCTCCTCTCCAGATGAGAATTTCATGAGCTCATCCGCCGACTTAATCAATACTGTGCCCTTGGTCTCCGTCTGAATAATGTCAACGGGGCACGAGAATATGGCGATCTTGGCCTTTTCGGCAAACGAGACATCACCCTCCACGAAGCGCTTGAAAACCATTCCGCGGACTACCTCCGACTTGTGCAGACCACTGCCAAGGATCTTGCATATGCGAATGTTGTCCACGTTGAATGTGCCCTCGTTAGGCAATATGGAAACACAGGCCTTGCTCACCAGGTCGTTGAGGAAGTCCTCCTGGCCGTACTGTTTCGACATGATGGTTGTGCGAAGGACATCCTTAACCTTGTCAACATTACGATAGTCCTCAATTTTATGGCAAACCAATTTGGGCAGAATTTCGAGTGCCTTTTCCAGTGCCTTTTCATAGCCATCGGCTATTTCGGCGGTGGTGATGCCCAAACGCAGCAGTTCCTCTGCAGACTCGAGCAGAGCGCCGGCCAGCACCACAACGAAGTTTGTGCCATCTCCGACCTCAGCGTCCTGCATTTGACTGGCCATAACGATCAGCTTAGCGGCAGGATGTTCAACATCCAGCTCACGCATTATGGTTCCGGCATCGCTGGTCACAAACTGCTTCTCGATGTGGTTGATGATCATTTTGTTCATGCCATTGGGGCCGTAGGCGGAACGCATTGTCTGAGCAAACTCCTTGCAGGCACTAATGTTGCGGTAGACGGCTTCCTCCAGCCCGCTATACATCTGAGGATACGAGACAAATTATCATTTCAGACATTTTTCCAGAAAATGCATGACTTTTGCAATGGCGATGACTAATCACGCGCCTCCCCGAGAAGGCATGTTTTTATTTTTCACAGAATTTCAATGGAATCGGAGTTTATTTGGGCCATTTCTTATATATCCTTCATATTACACTTACCCGTGCGCCATCCTTTAGCATCTGCGATACTCCGGGTGCTTTTGGTACAGATAAAGCCATTTTTATACACAGATTTCAATTTCACACAGCAGGTCGGTCGGGTTTCAGCAAGAGTTTGTCTAACCTCAAATTTGACGGCGGTCGGCGAATATTCTGGACCAAATGTATCGATGTTGCTAGCGATGAGAGCAAATAATAGTTCAATCGGAATCTATCGGATCTTTATAAAGGTGCTATGACATTATTAGACTGGCTATCTAGAAAAATAGAGATTGTGGGAAATGGCTTATATATGTATTCGCTATAGTTTTTTTTAAAATACGCTTCTGCAGGCTTTAGAATCTGATTTAGACCATATTTGGTGCGTTTGAGTCACAGCTTTCATTAAGTGTTGACAGTTTGTACCTAAGAACACATATTATTCCCGAATGAAATTAGTGAAGTTTAAATACTATTAGAATAAGCTTACTGTCTGAACAGTTGGGCGTTTTCGCATTACCATTTGAATTGGGAACTTTTAATAGTGACTAGCGATATATTCCGTTATTATATCGATAGGTATCGATAAGAGCCCCATTGCCGCAAATACGTAGATTTGGAAAAATAACAATGTCGCAAGGCAAGAAGCACGTGTTGGGGTTTTCTCCCAATGGTGGTCAACTCTTTGCTTCTGTTGACGAGCTGGGAATACTGCGAGTATGGAACACAGAAACAAACACCCTGAAGCAGGAGTTCACCCCGAACCTGCAGGTATCCGGCCCCTGCACAGCGCTCACGTGGGTCTTGGTGGCCGCGACGCGACCCAAGAAGTCGCGCAAGAGTCTGCCGACCCAAGATGCGGCCAGCGACCAACTCTACATTGCTTTGGGCACGTTGAAAGGCATCGTAGTTATATATTCATTGGCCGAGGGAAAGGTAAGAATCGATTAGTTCATGGAAGCGCATAACCCAGTAATGCTCTCGTGCCATTGCAGATTGAACGTACTCTAAGTGGCGACAGTCACGACGGACCAGTCACCTCGATTGTGTACGACAATGCGGGGCATCTGTATACCGTGGGAGTCGATTGCCGGGCGCTTGTCTGGTCGCTTGAGCAAGAGCGCTGCATCAGCGACTGGCAGATTGGACCCGAGAAACCACGAAACATTGTGTATCTCCCAAAGAGCCGGACCCTAGCAGTTGGCTCACGCCAGTTGAAGGTCTATGATGTTGATACCAAGGAGTTGGTTGAAACCTTTACCGGGCACTCTGGCGAGGTTAATGCCATCAGCAGCGTTGTGGGCACTGACAATGCTGAATTCGTGCTGACCACAGCTCGAATGGAGAGAGTCATTTGCTTCTGGAAGATTGAGAAGAAGGGCAAAAACAAGGCGTCTTCCTGCACGTTGCTCATGGAGGATCTGGCCTACTGTCTGTCCAGCGAGGTTCACGACGACGGACAGCTGCGGGTGGCGAGTGTGACGCGCAACGGCAACATACACATATATCTGTTGAATGTGAATAGGTAAAAAACCATTGACATTTCAGAAACAATACATAATTCATGCTTTTACCATCGCAGTTTGTCCGCCGAAAAGTTCGTGAAGCCGAAGACATCGCTGCAAATCGTTTCAGATGGCGCCGATACTGTCGAGCCCATACATGCTCTGGCCTCTCACTTTGTAACCGACACAAATCGGTCGCACGAGATTCTGTTTGGTTACGGAAATCGCAAACAAATACAATTTGAACGCTTCACCCCCAACTATGCTGAGAAATTGAATGTTATCGTTCGCGCCGACCCGAAGAAACTGTATGCCAAGAAGAAGGGCAAAGTGCAGGCCTCGCAGGTCGCCCAAAAAACTCTCACTCCTGTAGTGAGTCAGAAGATTGTCGAGTACAATAGTGCTCTGCCGATTTCCCAGAAGAAAGTGCAAAATGACGTTCCGATGGAGGCGCGCTTGCAGCACCTGCAGATCAAGGCCAACAAACTGGGTGCTGGAAAACTGCAGACACAAAGCAAGACACAGCTCCTTATGCAGGCGCTGCACAGCAAGGATCAGGCGTACGATGCTGATTTATTTTATGCCGAAGAGCCCACCTAATAGTCTTCCTTTTTAGCATGATTGACGCAGTCCTCAGTACACATGATACGGAGACGATACAGTTGACATTGGACCGCCTGCCGCTCGAATATGTCAACCCTTTGGTGAACGAACTCTCAATACTTATACAAGGAAAGCATGCCAAGTAAGTGCATTTCCTAGTTGCGTGTACATTGAATGTGAGATTTACCTAAATGGTTCCATAAATTACAGTGTTACATCTGCCCTACGCTGGCTTCAAATACTGGCCTGCACGCACACGAGTGCTTTGATGTCTGAAGACAAACAGGCCCTGCGCGAAAAGTTGGGAATTTGCCTAGGTGTGGCGGAGCAACGCATGCATTGTCTTTCGGAGGCATTACAGTAAGTATTTGGTAAATCGAGAAAGTTTTATTGGCATCAGGTTTTGCCCTTCTTGGACTTCTTGGGCTTCTCGACAGTGCCGTGGCGACATTCGCAGACCTCAGCGTAAAAGGCCAACTTGGTGTGTAGAATGGTATCAATGTAGAATCTTTGAAAAGTTAAAGAGCTCAGCGAACGTTCGCCCACCGCGTAGTACAGAGTGTTGTAGCCCTCAAAGCGATATGTGATCATCACTGGATAGTGCTTCTGCAGGACCTTTGAAACTGTTATGATGAAACGCACCTTTGCCACAGCCAGCGGGTTGGGACAACGTGGCGTCGGCCGAGAGAAATGTGCATCGACAAAGTAGATTTTTCCCTTAATGGGAATATCGTGCTGAATGGGGTTGCTCAGAACCGCACACTTTGTGTCCGGCGACAGCTGCCACTGGCCAATAAAGTCCTGGATCTCAGAAAGTACCGTGCTGTACTCGAATGTCCCAATAGTTGTCTGTTTACGAAGCAATCCGCTGGAGCCCGAGCTCGGCCCATAATCACTCACTGCCACTGTTGTGGCAAAAGTGGCGAGGCCATTTTCCTCCATGTTCGTCAGAATATCGACCAGAGTAGGCACTTTGGCGGCAGCGCATTTCGGTGTGTCAGGCAACTTGTAGCAAAACAGTCCCCGTGGATCTGACTGCACTATGGTCAGGGCTTCGCAAAGAGTGGAGTCCACCAAGTCCATGATGCACTGCATGTCGGCGTCATCACAAACTGGCTTATTGCATTGGGCCACTGCATTGGCGATGCTTTCGACCTCAGCTATGGGGGGCACAATGAGCGCGTTTAAACCGTCCGACTTTTCATTGTCCGAAGTCATTTTCAATCGACGCGATCTCATCAGAATAGAGGCTTGCGAATATTTGCGGTCAATAAGATCCGAGTCCGAGACGGGGTTATTATCCATTTTTTGTTAAATTTGGTGTCGTTTTTGATTCCAATGAAAATATTTTAAATGTATACTGTTTCAACTCGGATTTCTATATTGTCTACGTTTAGAATTTCTGGTCGCGTCAACCTGATCATAAGTCAAATGAAACGAAATGCAGACAATCATTTGAATGAAAGCAACGTTTTAATTGTGGACGAAGAAGAGGAAGGTCAGTATTATGCAATTAATAGCACTAGCAGTCCAGTCGTATCGTATAAATCAATCTTTATGCTCTTCAGATGATCCAGCAGACGCGCTCAGTGACAGCGCAAAGGGTGAAAGCAACTGGAGCGACCTAGAAGATCAGAACATTAGCTCAAACAGTATTGCGGACGATGACCTGGCAGCAGACGATGACGTGGCGGCCGATGAGGAGGATCTGGCAATGACACAAGGCTCCGACGATGACGATCTGAGCGACAGCGATTGAGCGAGAATCAACGGATTAGTTTATTCCTCTGTGCGATATGTTAGGTACCAATGCAATTTCTTTTTTGTCCTACCCCAAACCCAACCCAGCCGAACCAATTAAACTAGAGTAGTTTTCCAAACAGTTTTCCACACTGAATTCTATGCAATTTTTATTTTTCTTTGTGTTTAGTAACTACGTGCAACAACAAATAGGGAGCCAATTATATTTTCTAATTACCGACATGAGATTTTGTCATTAGCAAGCAAACGTAAACATTTCATTTCCATTTCCAATCTATAATAATATGGTAGAATATTGTGCCAAGAACAGGGTTCGGTTTTTCTATTCTGTAGGTAGTTTGAGTATACATAAGTAGAAGCTCATCCAATAACAGCTCAGTAACTACTAATAGGTGTGTGTGTGTGTGGTGTGTTCGCGCGAGCGCTTTCATTTTATTTTAATTGTCAGCAAATGGTCGAACAAATTTACTTCCAGTTTGCTTTGAGGAAATTAATTAGACCGTTCGTGGAACTGTCGTGAGAAGAGACCTCGACGCAAGTGTCGAGCTCCGGCTCGATCGCCTTGGCCAGCTGCTTGCCCAATTCAACGCCCCACTGATCGAACGAGTTGATGTCCCAAATGATGCCTTGCACGAAGATCTTGTGCTCGTAGAGTGCTGAAAAATTAAATGATTTAAATGTTGATTAATTGATGTTGTGAAAGTCAATTCGGTCAAACGTACCAATCAATGCGCCCAGTGTAAATGGTGACACTTTCTTCACCACAATTGAGTTCGTCGGCCGATTGCCAGCGAACACCTTGTGTGGCAGCAAGTTTTCCAGCTCGTTGCCGCACAATCCGGCCTTGGTAAGCTCCTGCTTGGCCTCATCGGCCGTCTTGCCGGCCATTAGAGCCTCCGTTTGGGCTAGGAAATTTGAGAGTAGAATTTTGTGGTGCTTGCCGCCGGCAATGGGATTGTGCGTCTGGGCGGGGGCAATGAAGTCGCATGGGATCAGGCGAGTGCCCTGATGGATAAGCTGGTAAAAGGCGTGCTGGCCATTGGTGCCAGGCTCGCCCCACACAATCGGACCAGTGCTATATTTAACTGGCTTGCCCGACTTGCTAACGAACTTTCCGTTGCTCTCCATGTCACCCTGCTGGAAATAGGCGGCGAAGCGGTGCAAGTACTGATCGTATGGCAGAAGGGCGTGCGTTTCAGCATTGTAGAAGTTCGAATACCAGACGCCAAGCAGAGCTAGAATGACAGGGGCCTGAAAACCATACCACCAAATATTTCAACATGGTATGAGTCGCTCACAAATATTCCACACAAATCTTGACTTACATTTTTGTCCAATGGCGTCGACTTGAAGTGATTATCCATGTAATGGGCACCATCCAAGAGCTGCTCAAAGTTCTCGAACCCAATGGACAAGCAAATGGAAAGCCCAATGGCCGACCAGAGCGAGTAGCGTCCTCCCACCCAATCCCAGAAGCCGAACATATTTGCGCTGTCGATGCCGAAGGCAGTGACCTTCTCCTTGTTGGTCGACAGAGCCACGAAGTGCTTGGCAACGGCATCCGCCTAGAAGCGCAAAATGGGGGAAATCTAAAATAAATTCAAACAACTGAAACGGCAATCCACCTACATCCTTGGTATGCTCCAACAGCCAGGACTTGGCCGATGTCGCATTGGTGATGGTCTCCTGAGTGGTGAAGGTCTTCGACGCGATAATGAATAATGTTGTCTCGTAGTTGACTTTCTTCAGAACCTCCGCCATGTGGGTGCCGTCGATGTTGGACACGAAATGGGAGTACAAGCCCTTCCCGTAGGGTTTCAACGCCTCGGTGACCATCAAGGGTCCCAGGTCGGAGCCACCGATTCCAATGTTAACCACATCGGTGATCTGTTTGCCAGTGCTTCCACGCCACACTCCAGAGATGACCTTGTTGGTGAACTCCTTCATGTGCTGCAGCTCGGCACGCACATCTGGCATCACATCCTTGTTATCCACCAGCACCGGGTCCGCACTCCGATTGCGCAACGCGGTGTGCAATACGGCTCGGTTCTCGGTTATGTTGATGTGCTGGCCACTGAACATTGCCTCGCGGGCCGCCTCCACTCTCCGCGACTTGGCCAACTCGATGAGCAAGGGCCACACATCATCGTTGACGCGGTTCTTTGAGTAGTCCAGTAGTATCTCGCCATCATTTGGGGTACGCAGACGTAGGCTGATAAAAATGTAAACGTAAACGTTTAAATGGAAAATCACTTGACCTCAAAGCAAAAGCGACAAGTGATACAAGCAAAGGTCGTTACTTTGACCTTATGCAAGGACAAACGCGTCGGGAGCGAACTTGAAACATTACATTCGATGATGAAAGTAAAAGTACATACATACACATGCTTATGAAAGTGTGTATGCATACACATACTCGTCAATTTATGTATGTATGCATAAAAACTTGTTGGTATACTCCCTCGTTATGCATATAGATACATAAAGGTTTGTCCTTTCTGCCACCCACTCACCTGTACTTCGAAAACCGCTTTGGATCATTCACAAACAAATCTTTGATAATAATGTTCTTGTGGTTAGCATCGTAGTACTCCTGAAGCTTTTTGAAAGCGGGGTCCTCGTTTAGAGCGGGCAGGGTTCCAGCCATTTTTCTTTAGGAAGGTTGGGAGGTGGGGTCTCGTTAACACAACTTAAAGTCGCAAAAAACAAAAGTCAACTGCAAGAGCAAATCGCGACACTTCACTTAAATACAGCTGTTACTGTTCCTGGCACTAGACACAGGTTCTGTTTTCTATGGATCCGGTATAGTTCCGGAACACAGGTCCACAACTTCGCCGTTATAATTATTACGTACTGAGCCGCGCAGCAATTTTTCCAAAGTCCTTTTCGTTCTCGGCAACCGCTGGAATTTGTCAAAAATTCCTTCAATGTCAAATGAAAAACAAGACGCGGAGTTGCCAGGTCGCCGGCCAAGCATTTGTTTTGATTTGCAGATCAAATCGAATTGATTGGATTTGTATTCGGAAATACCTACAATTTTGAATTTACTTCTGTAATTTGACAACCTTTGGTGATCGTTAATGATCGTTTTTGTGAATTAAATAAATTGTAATTTCCTTTTTCCGCCAAGATGGCAACTACGAAACGCATTTCATTTTTTCATTGATAGTTTCATTTTTTTCTTGATACCGATAGCTTCGATGGGAAATTGCTCATTTTTGCGTTAAAAGTATACCGAGCAAAAACGAACTTAACCCTTAACACTTAATACGCCTCTATTTAAATATTTGAGCCACTGGACCGTACTTTTTTACCTGAAATTTAATATTAATTTAAGGAAATAGGGTTTACAAATGTCCATGCTCGTAGCTAAAACCGTTTTATGCGTTGGCCGTGTTTGTTTAAACCCATTTTTATAAGTAATCCAATAATTGAACAGTTAATGCAGTTCAGTTGATTTGATTTATCTAAAAGAAGAATGTACAAACTAACTCAAAGTGTTCAACTCAACTGTTCAAATAGAGTGGTGTTAAGTGGGTTAAGTTCGATATTTTCTTCGGTATATTTACGGTACATTTTGAAATTGAGATGGTATATTTCGGTATAATTCTGAGTTTGGACGGTATATTTGATCTTAAAATCCGCGGTCACACTGCCTAAAAGATGGCGACGCGCTCGCTACTTTAACCAGAAAGAGAGGTAGTTGTTTTTCCAACAAAAATATAATAAAACAAAATAAAACTGGTGCAAATCACATAAACAAGAGGAGCTAGATGTTCTGACCAACCGTGCGCATCGCAATCTGTAGTGAAACACTGGCAAACGAATCGGCTAGGCGAGAGAGTGAAGTGAAACTAATACAAACATTGGCATGTCCAGTGGCAAGTGAGCAACAAGTGTGTATAAAACATATTGTGGTCGTATAAAATGTTAGGAAAAGCCATTAGCCCACCTGGCTACAGGTATATCGACTGCATCTGCCACGAATAAACAGGCATAACTGGTAGAAAAGAGCATTTCCAACCAAGGAACAGAGTCTCTGCACACGTAACCTTGTGTGCGCGTAGCACGGAAGCTGTTACTGGCTTGGGCTGTGGCAGTGCAACGCCAACGAAATCGGAATACTTGTTCGTATGTATGTGGATTCGATTCGTGCTGCTGCTTTGATTTTATAGCCTAAACGGACTTATAACTTACAGCGGGCACGTGAAGCATTATCCAGTAAAATATTCCAAAGACGTCGGGTACGTCAAAGAACATGGACACTACATCTGCAGCTGGATCTGGAGCCGGATCTGGCAGTGGTTCAAGTGGCAGCATAGCCGATGCTTGTCCCTGCTCAACAGTCGCTCACAACGAACAGCCGCAGACCAAGAGACAGAAAATTGAGAAACAAATCAAAGTTGGCTCCAAGTCATTGCCCCCGCCACCGTCACCGCCGGACATCTTAGATCGGCGGGATGCCCTCGATGCCAATAGCAACAACAATAAGAATCATCATCTATGCTCATCGCTCTCCTCGTCCTCCACACACTCGCTGTCAACGCCCAGCAGCACCAACAACTCACCCACAGCGACGCCATGCAGCTCCCGGGCGGCCTCCTATGCGCAGCTGCTCAGTGTACAGAGCTTAGTCCACAATATCTTGCCACAATCCGAGCTGCAAACCGAACCGGAGGCCACAAAGGACGAAGTGGATCGCGCCGCAAAACTGCCAGATCTGCTGACCATCACCACCAGCAGCAGTAGTAGTAGTAATATTAGCAATAGGAGCAACTGCATTGCGTCGGCATCTTCATCGATTGATGATATGCTGGAATTCGAGCAGTCGCTGACGCGCCAGTGCCTGTGTGGCGTTTCGGAGCGAACACTTCGTAAGCCGTTCCAGTCGCACTATTCGCAAGACACAAACGGCCAGAAACGTATCGCCTACCTTAGGGAGTGGCCCACCAACAAGCTGCTGCAGTTCCTGTCCAATCTGCAGCTGCTGTTCGACATATACCTGAAGCAGAATGCCAAGGGCTTCATTTGTACGAGAATAATGGACGTGTGCGATGCTTTGATTCGAAACGACAACAAGCTTATCGACGAGATCATCGTGCTGGCGGGCTACAACAATTCCTATGTGCAATTCCTGGCGGGACGTGTGCTAGCCGCATTTCTGGTGATTGCCAAACAGGAACTGAACGATGAGTGGTTGCAGAAAATCGTTGACCAACTCTTCAACTTCGAGCATCTCGACCAGGCGGCGGTGCAGAAGATCCACTTCAGCCTGGACATTATCAAGCGCATCGTCGAATGGAAGGATATGGAGACGCATCCGTTAGACGATGACTGGATGACGACCACGAGTGCTGCTGGTGCTGCTGCATCGTCTATGGCCCTGCCAGCAGACGCCGCTGTGAGCTATATGCACTTCCCCGTGCAGGATCAGCCGTTGGCGACCAACTACTTTGCGCTACAGTTTAGAGACGATGCAGCGGGCGAGACCGAGAGGCAGCCAGAAAGCAGAGATAGGGAGACGGAGAGACGCAGGCAAAACGGCGGCCTATACGATGATGATACGATTAGCCC
Organism: Drosophila obscura; assembly: GCF_018151105.1. Taxonomy (NCBI): domain Eukaryota; kingdom Metazoa; phylum Arthropoda; class Insecta; order Diptera; family Drosophilidae; genus Drosophila; species Drosophila obscura. The sequence goes on along the minus strand of NW_024542774.1, from coordinate 4,822,359 downwards.
TCATCCCGCACAACCAGCATCTGTTCCCGGCGGATGTCACGTGGTCACTCTCACCGACTCCGAGAGCTTTGACACCACACATCTGAAGTGCATCACGATACAGAAACTGGAGCACAAGTGGCCTACGTTGGTGAAGAACATGTCGGAGCTGATGGCTCCAACCCACCAGGATACGGCGGAGCACTGCGTTCTCAATTTCCTACAGCTTTGGGAGAACATCATTTCGGTGAAGGCCAATCTATCCATTGACGAGACGAGACCCTACTACGCCCAGCTGGACAAGTTTGAGCTGCTGCTCAACCACAGTCTGTCGTGCACCGTGTACAAGCAAATGCTGTGTCTGTTCAATGAGGCCCTGTGCTATGGCTCCACGCTAGCGCTGCAGGACATGCTGCCCGAGGAGACCTGCAAGCTGGCCCACCAGATCGTGTGCCATGTCCGTGGGTTTCGCATACTCGAATCCCTGCCGCGACGCCAGCCGGACAATATGGTCAGCCTGATTGGCTACAACGGCACACCCCTCGTTTATGCGAATGGGGCTATCGCCATATCGATAATGGCTCGGTCCGCAGATCTTGCACCGCAGGATGCCGGCGAGGATGGAGCGCCAATGCCGCCGCTTGACCTAATAGAAATGGACAAGACGCTGCTGCAGAAGATGGTGCTGCTGGTGCTGAAGTCGATTGCGGTGACAGTGAAGGAGATACGCAGCGATTCGTCCGACTCGTCCATTGACTCGAGCGACTACGATGCCTTCCAGGACATGATGCTGATTGAGCGCTCCATTCGGGATGTGCTGAGCAAGCTGGAGACGTTCATCAAGCAGACCCTGGAGTTCCACCCGGAGTGTCATTTCAGCAAGATCCTGATTCACCTATTCGATGACCAGGACGATCACTTGATCGAGGCCATGGTCTGCACCCTGGACGTGACGTCGGGCATCTCCTTTCGCAACAATGCCTTTCCCGAACTGGTGGCCATGCTGAATCCTGTGTATACGTTTTTGGAGTTCCTCAAGATGACTTCGAATAGCTCGGACCTGCTGCTGGATCTGCTGGTGAGCAACGAGACCTGCTTCCTGCTTTATCTGCTGCGCCTGCTCAAGTACATCCGCATGAACTGGACCATGTTTGTGCACAGCTGCCACAGCTTTGGCATGGGAAACGCCATGCTGGACGAGGCCATGGGCGTGCTGATCCGACTGCGCCTGCAGATATCTCGCCTAGTTTCCCGCCAGCTCTACCCGTACGACATATCGCCGGTGCTGCGCCTGCTGGAGAGTTGCGAGAGTCTCTACGAGGGCAACGAGCTTAGTTAAATGCAACGGAATGGAATAGCACCCTGTCCTGTCCAGTCCTGTCTAACCACATGCAATTAAAATACGTAATTTATTTTAAAATTTAATATAATAGGAGAAGCTAGCGCAAAATTCGATAAAGAAGAATCCTTGTAGAATATCCTTGTAGTGTACTAGATCTAAGCCACATCGTGCCCCTGCTGATTGCAGGCCAAATTCCATTACTCTATCTCCAAAATAAAGTTTCCGACTCAACAATCCAATACGATACGAGTATAAATATGTAACTAATGTTTTCTTACACCCTGTCATCCGCTTCGAAGATACATAAACGTATGTAATTGTCATTGCAATGAGCATCACAAGATTGTAGGTTAGTTCGTAGTTAATGATAATGTTGTAGGTACTGAGCTCCAAAATACGCTGTACGCTATCCTAAGATGGTTTTAATCTTGCCTTAAGTAGAATAATGTACCATAGAAATCGGCATAATGGATGGGAATACATTTTCCTCGTTCTGCCGCACGCCGCTTGTGCAATACGGGAAAAGTGTGTACAAATTCTGGTGTCTCCCGATTGCATGGGCGGGTACGTTTTAAAATACTTGAATAATACTATAGCTTAATGAATTAATTAACTGATTAAAAGAAACGCATTAAGAACAACAACAAACATATGATGACACAATGATTTATCCAATTATTATGGGGAAAAAACTGTCGTCTGTTGTCTTCTATTGATTTGATTGTCTTGTTGATCGTTGTTGAAGGATTGATTGAGTTGAATGAATCCTGGATTTAATGACGATTTATCATGCGGACGCGACGTTTCGGATCAAGTGTTCCACTGGACACAGCATTTGGATCTACATTTGGCTGATTCGGACCTGTGAGGCTGATAACAGAGCCGCGTCTGGCCAATTCGGAAGTATATGGACTGATATTTGATACATGAACTGTTTGATAGTCTATGCTGATGGGGACGGATGAGCGGCGATTTTGGCGCGTCTCTGAGGGAGAAAACAGTTTGGCTTAGAGCTGTTTGCGTGACATACCATACCGTGACTGTAACTGTGTGCGTTTACCAGTGCGTGCTGCAGAATCTCGATCTCCTGCCGGTCTGTATGCTAACGGTGATGCGGCTGGAGCCCTGTGCTGATGATAGAGTGTCCGCGGGGTGCACACGGTGTGGGTTCCCTCCTCGTTCAGTGTGTACTTATAGCGATCGACCGACGAGGCCCGCACCTCTCCCAATAGTATGTGCCTGCGCCGGAAAATCGGTGACTCTTCGAGTACTGTGATGAAAGGCGTGGCGTGATGAAAGAGCGGTTGTGCGTGCAGAAAGTGAAGATCAGATAGTGTCAGATCAGTTCATAGATCAGCAAAATGTTTTCAGTAACAGTAGCACACCCATGGGAAAAGTTAAATAAAACGCAAGCTGGGCATGGCTACATATTCGTAAAGTGATCACAGGAAGCGCACAGTATTTGATTTATTTTACGATTACACACATACACATATATAGTATAGTACTACGTAGGACAGAGTATGCCAGCAAGTAATCTAATAGATACATATATCTTACATTCAGTACAGTTTCACACAGCAGGAGTGGAAGATAGGCATAGTGTGAGGACGATTCAAAAACATACATAAACGTACATCAACACGATAGTATAAATACATATATCACTATAGTAGAGGTGCCATTGAAGGATTGTAGAGATCAAAAGTATACAATATATAAAGAGTTTGTTATTCTGAAACAGTCAGAAAGATATCTCTCATACATATGTATGTATATATATGAGTGGACAAGTGCTTCACAGTACAGAAAGTTTACTAAGTACACAAATAGTAGTAATAAATACGAGTAGAGTAGAGTACATTTAGATATTTAAGTTGTTCCCTCATTAACCTGAACTGTTTGTTGTGTAATCTCCGGCCCAGCGAGTTACATGACACCCCTAAAATTTTGGCAAAGTTTTTGGAGAAATACCTTTTGAGGCCCTCCGATCCTGCTTATGTATTTGTGCATAGGATTGCAACGAACAACGGCGCAAACGTTTGTCACCTTTGTTCTGCTGTTTATAAAAAGAATCAGAAGTAATTGAAACACATCTAGTAGAAGGATCAGAATGTATTATTCTTACCGACTTGTAGTGCTGATTAATGTCGGATGCAGCTTTCAGCAGCAGATAAATAAAGACCAGGGCAAACAGATATATTATGGGCTCTGCTGTGTTGCTCTTCTTGGGTTGCTCCTGCTTTTTCCTGTTGCTCTCCACAGCTTTACCCCCGCGAGGACGCTTACTAGCACCGCCTCCAGCTGGTCCATTTCTAGTTCGTTTGCCAGCCCTGGACTGGGGTGGCTTGGCCATTTGGTTGCCAGACGGAGTGCTGTCACTATCTTGTGCGGTTTCTTTTCCAAAGATTTCCAGCTTTGCGCATCTCAGGTAGTTTACTGGCATGTCCTCAATAGTTTCCGGATAGCCTTCGTCGAGAGAAACATCGGAACTGTATAGGTCGAGGGCAGCAACGCCGGGCTCGAAATAGTATCGTTGGGCCCCAACAGCCACGAGATACACTGTGCAGAGTACCATGAGGATTCCCAGCGGGACCACATGGTGGTTGTTTGTATCGCCTTTGCCTGGACCGCTGTATCTTACTTCGCTGGCCGTGGACGGGGCCTCGACTTCATTCTCAGAAATTAACTTGTCGCTGAATTGTGATTGCATGGTCTAACGTCTAACCATGTATCACTCAAATAGCTGTATGTATCTGCTAGTGATTAAAGTCGTACTTCTGTTCGAGTTGGAAAATCGATAGGGACTACTACTGCCACACGGCTTCACATTTTGGAATTGGCTGGCCTACAGATGCCTAAAAAGGCTGCTGCTCCGTTGCACCACCAAGTGTAATTTTTACTTTGTATTTAACTTAATGTATTGCTTTATTTTTGGAAAAGCCAAAGAACTGTTTCTCTTAACACACTCTCCACCACCAAAATACCATACATATCTGCGTGTGTATGTCTCCCTGTACTTGTCGCACCTGCCCAATGGCATTTAGCTTCTGATGTACGTTAATTCAAATCGTGGGGCTTCGATTATGGAGTGCTTAAAACTATTTTTAGTTATTTACAATCTGATAATGGAAGATGCGCGCAGTCAGCATTGAAAGACACCCGTTGACATTCCAGTAAGTTGTTCGAGTATATCTAGAATAATGTTTTAACTAGCCATGTATTCAAATAAATTCGAGTAAGCATGTCCGACTTACCTGTTATCTGTAGGTTTGTAGATTGGTTACTGATTGTGGTATACATTCTTTTGCTTTCCGCCATATTTTGTCGCTTAAACATCACAGTGCGCAGACTTTCCCCTGCAAATTAGCACAAGTTTTAGAGATAATTTCATAATTTATAATTCTAGCAATTCTACTTACGGCGCCGCACACTATAGTTAACTGACTTTAGATTTTGCTGATTACGTTCCTTAGGCTTTGTCTCGGGGGCTCTAGCCAATCTCCTCCTACGCACTGTGTCGTAGAGGATGCTGCATTGGGTCGTCGCAATACCCGAAAAGCTGGTTTCAATCAGCTCTGCTTGGGTTTCGTCCATCAAATGAGATTCCAAGGAGTTCGGTCCTTCTTCACGATGACTTGAAGCTCCGATACAGCCATGTAGCTTGCGCAAAACCGTCCGCAGTATCTTGAAGCGCTTGATGATACGTTTCTGCTCCACCTGGGACGCACACATCAGTATGGCTTTGCACTCGCGTATTATTTGTATGAACTGCTGCAAGTACTCCTGCCCGATCTGAAGCTTCGTTTCAGCCAAAACCGTTCGATTGACTTCCACTTGAAAATGCTCCAGCACGAACAGAGCCATTTGCAGCAAGTCCTCCAATGCGCCCTTTTCGTAGTGCTTCTCGGCCACACTAATGCCTGCCGTGAGGATCTCCAAGCAACAGCCAAGAAACGCGCGACTGTCAATAATCTCCTGTAGCGCAGCCTTAAACTTGGACACTTCCTCGTCGAAGTGTTGTTCCAAAACCTCCGAGTGCAGGTCGGAACCGATGGCCTGCAGGGAAGGTATCAGGCTAGTGTCCAACGACTCAAAGGAAGCCAGACAGCTGCGCATCATCGTTTTCACTGCGGTAAAATATTGAATGAGATTAGCGCATTTTTCTATTTGTAATATTCGGAATTCAAGGATCGCATACTTTTCAAGTTGGGGGCAAAGGCAATTGCAAAAATACCAATCTGGGTGGCTCGATCGATATTCACATCGAAATCGGCAATGAATTCATCAGCTATAGCTTCATCATCCGAACTGCTCCTCAAAAGGGTTCGTATCTTGTCCACCGAGAACTTTTGAAAATCCAAAAAGCAGGTGAACACCAAACGCAGCAAGGCATCATTGATGAAATCTTCTAGCTGATAAAGCGCCTGTTCCAGTGTCATGGCCTTAAGTTTGAGATTGGAGCTCGACGAGTTCCGGACTTTGCATTCATTTTGAAATGCGCTGAGCTCGCGAATTACCTTCAATAACAAAATATAAGTATAATAAGGAATGGAAGGTACATCGATCTGCCTACCTTCTGGCACAGGGCACTTAGTGCCCTTTTATCCTGCTGCAGGGCCACATTCGCGAACCCCAATGTCTGGCCCAATAGCAAATCGATGTTAATGCGCAGCTGTGCGCTTAGGGCCAGGATTTCTGCAGGTGTATTCGGAAAGTTCATCAAATCACTGTTTTCCTCATTGTTTGAACTGAACAGAGCTAACGTGTCCAACGTGGAGTCTAGCAACTTGAGGAAGGAGCGACCCTGACCATCATCTATAGACTCTTCACTCGAATAAAGATGCAACAGGCGTTGCAGGCACCAGCGTATGCGATCGAAGAAATAAACGTGGCTCGCCTAACATAACAAACAAATTTATATATAAACGTGTTAAAAGATTCAGAAATATGAGATTTGTTGAGATATTTACCGAAACTGCAGAGCCAGACGCCAGTTTCATTGTGCACTCTACCTGCCGCACACACACCATAATCTGAGTTAGGCAAAGACAAACCAATTCTGCGGACTCGTGACCTTTGTCGTTCTGCTTCCGATCGCTTAAAGATTTGTGGACAGCAGATGAAAATTCCAATAGAGCCGCACAGAAATCCTGCGAACAAAGAACCATCGTAATATCTTCTCTGACACTGTAAGTTCTTTTACCGTACATTCAGCCAGTTCATATTTCTAAAACTAGTGGCTTCAACACCATTGTTTAGTATAAGAAGACACGACTCTAGTTTTTTCTTCAGGTCCTCCATAAGTAAGAGTTTAATCGAGAGTTGAGGCAAGGTATACAATCTATTTGAAAGGTGGCTTGTTTTGAAGCGGCACTCGTAAAACGCAAAGCCAGGTACACACTGTTGCATTTCGATAAGACCACATGCATCGTATTCGTTATTTTCAAAATATTTATTTTTGTGTTCATTGATAAACTATTTTTTTCGTATACTTTAACAACTTTCTATTACTGGAGGGGAGGTGGTTTCTAAAATATTTTAAATTTATATAGTTAACGGCGCTTGGTTTTATTTTTCCGCTTTTTAGTACGAGATATGTAAAAGCCAGAGGACCTAGTACTTAGTACATACCAACTAAAGGAATAACTAACTGGCTAATTGGAGGAAAATATCAAACAAATATAATTTCGAAATAATCACGCCCAAGATTTCTTTCCTAACACGTCTCTAAAATCTTTGCCTGATTTAAAACAATTCAATCATTTTGCTTGCTTTTTTCATTCTTATAGCTGGTGAGGCTTCTTATGTGGGCGCGCCATCGTCTCCTGGTGACTCTGCTGTTGTTGATATTGCGGTTGGATATTTGTGTTTCCATTGCTGTTAGAGTTTAAGGACTTGTTGTAACTGTAATTTTGCTTTCAATTGTTGCTGCTAATGTGTCGTTTCATGAATTTGCTGCTGGTGGTAGGGCGATATCTCTGGCTGTTGACACGGCAAATGAACAGTCTGAAAAACTCACCAAATATAGCACCAAGTTACTACTTCACTTTCCACCGCGCAAATGGCCGAAAGCGGTTAAATTCAAATCTGAGATACCAGGCGAACAGAAATCCGCAGAAGGTCGCTGCTTTTTTTAATTTCTCTTTTTTTCTTGTTTCTCTTTATATTTCGTTGCTCTCTTTTATCGATATAGTTTTTCTCATTTTCTGCCTCCACTTTCCACCGCTCAAATGACAGAAAACGGTTAAATTCAAATCTGAGATACCAGGCGCACAGAAATCAGCAGAAGGTCGCTGCTTTTTTTAATTTCTCTTTTTTTCGTGTTTCTCTTTCTATTTCGTTGCTCCCTTTTATCGATATAGTTTTTCTCATTTTCTGCCTCCACTTTCCACCGCTCGAATAGCAAAAAACGGTAAATTCAAATCTGAGATACCAGGCGCACAGAAATCAGCAGAAGGTCGCTGCTTTTTTTAATTTATCTTTTTTTCTTGGTTCTCTTTGTATTTCGTTGCTCTCTTTTATCGATATAGTTTTTCTCATTTTCTGCCTCCACTTTCCACCGCTCAAATGGCAGAAAACGGTTAAATTCAAATCTGAGATACCAGGCACACAGAAATCAGTAAAAGGTCGCTGCTTTTTTTAATTTCTCTTTTTTTTGTGTTTCTCTCTCTATTTCGTTGCTCCCTATTTTTATCTACTTTTTCTCATTTTCTGCCTCCACTTTCCACCGCTCAAATGGCAAAAAACGGTAAATTCAAATCTGAGATACCAGGCGCACAGAAATCAGCAGAAGGTCGCTGATTTTTTTTAATTCTCTCTTTTTCATGTTTCTCTTTGTATTTCGTTGCTCTCTTTTTTCGCTCTCATTTTTTTCATTTTCTGCCTCCACTTTACGGTGGAAATATAGAGAGAAACACTAAAAAAGAGAAATTAAAAAAACCAGTGACCTTCTGCTGATTTCTGTGCGCCTGGTATCTCAGATTTGAATTTAACGGTTTTCTGCCATTTGAGCGGTGGAAAGTGGATGCAGAAAATGAGATAAATTAGAGCGAAAAGAGAGAGCAACGAAATACAAATAGAAACAAGAAAAAAGAGAAATTAAAAAAGCAGCGACCTTCTGCTGATTTCTGTTCGCCTGGTATCTCAGATTTGAATTTAACCGTTTTCTGCCATTTGAGCGCTGGAAAGGAGGAGGCAGAAAGTGAGAAAAAGTAGATCGAAAAAAAGCAATTATGCCCGGTTGCTCGTATTTAAGCGCTCAATTTTATTTTTTAGGAATGGCAAAAAACATGTAGATGTAGTACTATCAATGTTGGATGTACCTTGCGATGTTTTCTAAAATCTTTAGTTGGTATGGGCAATTTACATACAATTACTTATGTTCAGTAAAAATTGTTATTGGAATGAAGCTGTTTTTAGTCCGTCAAATTCGCAAAAATTTAAATATCAAACAAAACTATCGGGCAAAAAACTATCATCGAGAAATATATTACACAAAATATATATATCGATATATACCCTACGCAGACGTATTCCGTACTCTTTTCGGTACAAAACTTTTCTGATAAAAACCAAAATTAATAAATTTGCTTGTGTTTGTATCCATGCAAAAGAGTAGATAAGGTCTAAAGCACCTCTTCGTCTCCAACGCCACGTTGCAGCAGCGCACACGTACAGTACAACATAACATCCACGTACATTCGCAAACATCAATACATTGGAGCGAAGAGACAAGTGCAGGAAAATGAGTTCTTCTTCAAATGCAGGCCAACGCACCAAACTGATACAGGAAAAATGTCAAACCCTATTAACCCAAATGCTACGCGACGAAGATAACAAATATTGCGTTGACTGCGATGCCAAAGGTAGGTGCAATACATAATTTATGATTTATTTCGCTACTGGCGACCGTACGGATGTACATCAGCACACATATGCATCCATACTTATCTATGTATATGTGAACTTATGTACACAACATAATAGAATGGGTTGACTGGTGAGATAAATAAAATTGATAGCTTGCCAGGATTGCAAAGAAATTTTCTTCATCATTTACATGAATATGTACATCTATGTACAGTCGTGAGTTTGAGAGTACTATAAAATATGAACTGCATTCATTAACAGGTCCCCGCTGGGCGTCTTGGAACTTGGGCATGTTCCTGTGCATCCGCTGCGCTGGCATCCACCGGAATTTGGGTGTTCATATATCACGTGTCAAGTCAGTGAATCTGGATACTTGGACGCCGGAGCAAGTGATCTCGCTGCAGCAAATGGGAAACTCTAGGGCCCGCGCCGTGTACGAGGCGCAGCTTCCGGACGGATTCCGACGGCCACAAACGGACACCGCATTGGAGAACTTTATTCGTGCAAAGTACGAACACAAAAAGTATTTGGCCCGCGAATGGGTGCCGCCGTCACCACCCAAAGTAGACTGGGCCAAGGAAATCGATGAAGAACTAGAGCGGCAGAAGAGGAAAAAGAAAAGTACCCAAGCCAGCTTGGGTCTCAGTGGCGTTGCAAGCGCTGTCGACAAGCGCGCCTCCACATCGGCGACTGGATCCAAAAACTCGCCACTACCCGCCCCATTGCCCAAGCCCAAGCCGAACCAAGTTGGCGGCTGCAGCCCAAAGACCTCACATCGTGTACAATTAAATAGCAGCGCCGGCGAAAGTGATCTTTTGGGGCTTTCATCGCCCACTAAGCCCATAGTGGGCGGTGGGGCTGCCACCACTGCTAGCCAAGACCTTCAAAACGAAAGTTTCACCAGCTTTCTAAGTGCCAGCAGCTGTGGCATCATCCCGACTGATACTGCCACAGGTCACCAGGAGAAATTTAATGGGAACAATGGTGATGCCCTGCTGGCCTCAAAGCCCAACTCATTGGCACAGGAGGAGCAGGACTTCTTCAACCAAGGCTCGCTGGGGAATGGGGCCAACGACAAGGACCAGTCTGGCAAGCTGTCTAAGGACAGTATCCTGGCTCTGTACGGAAATACACCTACCACTCATAATCCGCAACTGAATTTTGGCGGATTCACAGGCATGGCTCCTGGCGGATACATGCATCAGCAACAGCAGCAGCAGATTCCACATCAATTTATGACGCCCCCGAACTCAGTTAGCATGTACAATGCCCCTGTAATGGCTGCTCCGAACGCGTTCAGCAACGCCCCCATCAGCTCGAGTGCCAATTCAATGAGCATGGCGGGTGTGGGTGGAGTCGGCTTTGGCGGTGGACAGTTTCTGAACTCTGGCGCCAGTCCTTATGCTGCAGGCGGTAGCTTACCTGTGCAAGGATCTGGCTCGAATCTGATGCAGACAAATCAAAGCATTCTTAGTGGGATGCCCCTGTTTGGGGCACACCCGCAGGCGGTTTCACAGCAGCAGCAACACCCACAGCTGGCGAGCCTCTCCATGAATGTCATGCAACCCCTATCCACTGGCTTGCCTATGGCTCCCCAAACCGGACCGATTGGATTCCCCGCCTCGGCTGGCCCCACTGCCTCCTCAGTACCATCCAATCTGAATCAGCAATTCGGAAACTTAAATATCGGTAATGTTTGGCAATAAATACAGATTGTATTTATGTATATGTATGTATTCCTTTAATTAATTTTAAGACAAGCGTATGTCTCGCGTTGCAGATGAGAGTGTATGTGTGATGAGATGATAAGGTTATATCCATTTGATGTACAACTTGCCAGTTAGTTAGTTGTGTAGAGACGCGTTTGAGCAAAACACACGTATTGATAGCAGAATTATCCACTTGCCTCTCGCGTCGAGCCATGTATTAGAAAATGTTCAAGGTTTGCAGGGCAGTACAGGGTGTGCAGTGCGGCGCCCGTTCGCCGAATCTATTCCAATTATACCATAACTTTGTCTAACACCAAAATAATAAAAATCTAACTACAACTAAAACCTATAATGCACTTCCGAATTATGTGTATGTACGCGTTCTATTGAAATATTAGCTAGGATTTAATACATATATCGTGCATAAATCATCCATGCAAGAAAGAGAGTATGTTAAGTAAAAGATTTGGCAATGTACTTTTAATCGGTACGGTCCGCATCTTAAGATAATCTCACATTTGTTTCTCAAAGTGAATATTAAATATCATGGCTGGAGTGTTGGATTAATGTATGCATTCGTTTTGTAAGTGGCTACATTTAAGGAATAAATTAAACAACTTCGAACTGTGTAATATTACTTGATTAAAAATCCCGTTCATTCATTGTTATGGAAGGGATCCCACATATAGTCGTATAAGGGGTATAAAAGTTGGGCGTTTGCCCGAGGCTCACAAAGTTCCCGCTCGATTTTAAATATTTACCTTGCAAAACATCACGTTTCATCGATGTTTTAATCTGAAACATCGAAAACAACGACATCGATGCTTTTCCACCTCTAGCAGCAGCTCAAAAACACGTCAACCCCGAGGTAGTAAAAAAAAGTAAAAAAAAACAAAATACAATAATAAATTACTTCATACGGTCGACAGTATGACCGAGCAAATCGAAGAGAAGCTGCAAAAGCTTCTTACTGACCCAGCCATCAGCCAGGAACTGACAACGAAGGAAGCGTATTTCGCCAGTCTCTCCGAATGGGCAAAACAAGCATCCATCTCACAAAATGCAATGGCAATGTTTCCATATTACTTGCTCGCCAACTACCCGCAGCTCTTTCAACCGAATCCCATCCTGTCGAGTCCCCCGCTAAGGGCACAGGAAACTGGAAGTGCGCCAGCACCTGCGGCAGCTCCGGCCGCCTTCAACCGATTCCGGGTGCTGGACGAGATCCAACAGCACGAGACCATACAGCGTGTGGGAGGCTATGAGTATGTGGTCGCGCCCTTTTGGAAGCGAGCCGTTGCGGAGGCAATCGACATGCTCATCCTGTTCATATTGAAAATAATTGTGACCTTTGGCATAGTGAATCTATTTGATATTGATTTTGACAAGGACGTTATGCGGAGGACACTGGAAGATGAGGATCTCTTTGTGAACTTCTTCGACATCTCCATGGACTTTATAAATATGTCGTCCGATCTGCTCATGATCGAGATGCTAACCAAGATGATAGTGTGCTGCTATGAGGCAGTTTGGACTGTCTGGTACAACGGAGCTACGCCTGGCAAATCGCTGATGAAGATACGCATACACTATGTGGAGGCAGTTGTTCCTCTGCAGGCACCCGTCGTGCCACAATTTGTTTTCCAGCCGCAGCGGGAACCACTGAGAGCCCTGCTCTATCCCGCTGAGACCCCAAAATTGCTGAGGGCCTTCGCGCGAGCCCTTGCGAAGAACCTTGTAATGACGCTGCTGTTTCCCATCTGCGTTGTTATGATATTTTTCAAGAACAATCGAACCGCCTACGACATATTGACAAAAACGATAGTCGTCGAGTCCAATTCCAATGCCATATACCGGACCGATGTGCCGCAGCAACCACAACGTAATCGCTAACAATCAGTCGGAAGTTATAGGAACCCCCACCCCCCACACGAACCGCCAAATTGTGTACGGAGTATTTATGCATATGCTTTATCTATACATACATACAAAAGTTATTGTTAATACTAAATTTAATGTCGTTATGTTGATGTAAAATCCTGTAAAATAAAATTAAATCAAATCCCTGAAACGCTGAGCAAGTGGAGTACGAGGCGTGTCAGAATTATCGGAGTTTGTTCGTTTATTGGTTTACTTCACATTCACGTTTTTCAGAGACTGAGAGACAACATTGCCCTTGCCAGGAACATGCAGAGCTGAGCCCTTGTAGCATGCCACCAGGTCGGCATTCGTCATTAGATCGGGAGCACACGCTTCAAAGACCTTCTTCTTAGGATTTAGCTGAGCATCCGGCTGGCGTGTGTATCCCTCGCAGTGAACGAGATCCCCAGGAATTGCGCCCACAGGTGGGCTCAGCACTTCCACTTTGTCCGGCGTCGAAGCACACATCACCATAGCCTCTGAGGTCACGCCGCGCATTTTGGCTGGTTTCAGGTTGCACATGACCACAACCATACGGTTTTGCATCTCCTCGATCGGCACGAACTTTACCAGGCCTGAGACGACCGTGCGTGGGGCGGCTTCGCCACAGTCAATTTTTTCCAAGTACAAGCTATCCGCATCGGGGTGACGACCCACCTCAATAATCTTTCCAACGCGCAGATCCAAGCGGCCGACATCAACTGGAGCCTCTGCAACAGGACTGGGTTTCTCGGCAGCTGCTTTCTTTTCCTTTACCTTTTTCTCCTTTGGTGGAGCGGAAGGCGCTTTCGTCTCACTTGCAGGTCCATTTGAAGGAGCAACCGCTGCTGCTGCTGCTGCGGCGGCGTCGGTGCAGAATGATCGGTTGCCTGGGACCAATATCTGTGGCTTGCCATTCTTGAGTTCGAGTTGCACTAGCTCTGCCAATGCAGCTTCGATTTCCTTTTCCAGTGCGGCGTTTTCCGTGATGAGCTCTTGTTTCTTGCGGAGCACGAGCTGATATTGGATCCCGGCCATCTGTTTTCGCAAAAGTGAGATGAAAATAGTTTTTTTTTTTTTAGAGTCCCAGAATACTTGACTTGCCTCTGACTTGAGGGACTCAACTAACGCCTCAGCGCGTTCATTATTTTCCACAATTTGCTGCAAAGCTGCCATTCTTGTTTTAATTTTTGTCCGTAAAAAGTTGACAAAATATATTCCGTGTTTCCTGCTGACGGTGGATGTTGTACGCAGCATTGTATTTCGATCAGTGTATTTATCGAAAAAATTTGATTTGATAACACTATAATTCATCAGAAAAAAAAAGCCGTTTCTAACTTGGACAAGACACAAAAAAATCTATAAATTAAAGATAATATGCTTTAAAAATCGTAACATCGTAATTATGGGTGTCAGGTTCACTGTAAAACCACTATTGAGTATCGTATCACGTTACTAGACAAATTAGGTTTTTTTTTTTAATATCTAACACGATTCTGTTTGCGAGCTAATTTCCGATGGAGTACTTGGCTTTAGGCCTTTTTCTTGTCTCTTGTCCAAGTAAACTTTTTTCTGATGAAAAGTTGGCAGCACTGTCTTCGTGTCGATGTATGTAATTGTTGTTGTGGTATCGATAGAGTGCCCCAAATGCAAACGAAAACGGCTGGCAACCAGCAAGAAGTAAAACAAAACAAACAAAAAATATATATGCACACAAGCACAGTGTAGTAGATCAGATGGATTACGTTTATTGTGGCTCCGATCAAATCGGCGCCTCAGAGGATATATTAAGTACGTCGAACGTCAGTCGTCCCATTCTCATTCCACAGATATGTGCATACGAACACAAACGCTTGCATTTGTATGCGTGTGCATTATTGAAATTCGCACAAAATCAGAAAAGCTTTCTCCTTTGTTTACGTTTCAGATGTCTACGATGGGGGACCAGCGCGCGGCACTGGACACTTTTCCCCAAGTTTCAATGGCTTCAATATAGGCACCACCGATGCTGACTATGTGGAACTGGTCCCAGTTCTCGCCGATGGTGGGGAGCACTTCGGCGTCTCCAGTGTGGTCTTCGATGACTATGAGGAGCTGCTGTGGATGGGAAACCAGGGAGTAAGAGGAAGCCCGTTTGGGCATTGATATTTCTCTGCTAACGCAAGTCGTATCTTCAGGGCCATGTCACCTCCTACTATACGAGCTCCATGCAAAAATATACATCATTCCAAGTGCACGCAAGCGACATAGTCCGTCAAATCGCAACCCTGGACTCGGGAGTGCTTGTGCTAACGCAGACCTCGCTGCGACACCAAATTCGAAGAGGTCTTCCCAAGTTCACTCACAAGTAAGTGAAGAAATGTCTGAGCAAATGAATGATATCAATGGATCGGCTGGGATCCTTACAGATCCAATCATATGGCGGAAATGGTGTGCATGCTGCAACTATCACCCAATCGCTTGGTTATGGCTGGACTCCAGGAGGAGCTGATTGACTTTGACTTGCGTACGCTAAAGGAAACCCGATTGGAACACGTAGGCGCCGCCGGCTGCACGGTGCTACGCAAGAACTCGCGATACCTCTTTGCCGGTGATCAGTTTGGGACGGTCACGCTGCGCGACTTGAACAGCTTGAGTGTGCAGCATACAATTAAAACTCATACCAATGTCCTCTCCGACTTTAGTGTGCAGGGCAACCTTCTTATCTCGTGCGGCTATAGCGGGCGGCAGAACAACTTGGCAATAGATCGCTTCCTCATGGTCTACGACCTGCGTATGCTGCGACTAATTTCCCCCATACAAGTTCTCATTGATCCCCAAATGCTCAAGTTTCTCCCATCTCTGACATCCCGCTTGGCCGTCGTCTCCAGCTACGGCCAAATTCAGTTGGTCGACACTGTCGAGCTAAGCGAGCCTCGAGTCTCAATGTATCAGATCAACACAAATGGCAGCCAGTGCCTCAGCTTCGACATAAGCTCCTCTTCGCAGGCGATGGCATTCGGCGACCAGTCGGGCCACATAAACATGATTGCGTCAGTGCAAACGCCTCAGCCGCAGTTCAATCCCTTCTCGCGCAACACCGAGTTCGCAGATGTGGTGCCGCAGCTGCCTGTAGTTTCGATTACGGATACGAACTTCCCGCTGTCATCGATCATGCTGCCCCACCTGACGACAGGCACACAGTGGTTCTCCGATTGGCCCGAGGAGCTGCTGCACTATCGCTACCACAGACCCAAGACCATTGAGCCCGATGTACTGAGCAGCATGAAAATGCAAGGCCCTATTGGGTACTCGCCGAATCCACGCACAGCTCGACGGAATCAGATTCCGTATGTAATTGAACCAGGGGGAGCAGGCAGCACTAATGGGAACGGAGCTACGGCGGTTACCAAGGCAGAGAACGGCGTCAAAATCATTCCAAGGCGATATCGTAAAGTTGAGCTCAAGTACACAAAGCTTGGCACTCAGGACTTCGACTTCGATCAACACAATCAGACGTGCTTCGCAGGATTGGAGGCGACGCTGCCGAATTCCTATTGCAACTCCATGCTGCAGGTCTGACATCCCTATCAGCTAATGATAGCCAATGTATTTTAATAATTATACGCTCACACCTTCTGCAGATCCTGTACTTTACAGAGCCGCTGCGCATGAAACTCATCGAACATGTCTGCACAAAGGAGTTTTGCTTGTCCTGTGAGCTGGGCTTCCTATTCAACATGCTGGACAAGAGTAGCGGTTGGTCCACACCTGCCCCAGTTACCAGCGGTGAAGTTAATTTGATTTCGCTCTT
Source organism: Drosophila obscura (assembly GCF_018151105.1). Taxonomy (NCBI): domain Eukaryota; kingdom Metazoa; phylum Arthropoda; class Insecta; order Diptera; family Drosophilidae; genus Drosophila; species Drosophila obscura. Next base: position 4,805,765 of record NW_024542774.1, on the reverse strand, counting down.
TTTTTGCAGCTTCTTCGCCTTGTCAAGCCAGCAATTTTCTGCGTTCTTTTCGCACAGTGCCGGAGGCTTCCGCCTTGGGCTTGATCCTCACGGACCGGTCGGCAAATGTAAACCTAATCACATTGATACAGGTAAGTTCTATACATATATTTGGTAATATTCTGAACTTTGGAGATAACAAAACCATCTACAGAACTGGAACCGATTTATACTGCATCAAATGCATTACGAAATCTTCGATTCCAGCAAGAACTCGTCTGTGGGAGGCGGCACTGTGCATGCCCCGAATAATGGTAAACCTGAAAAATCCTGATTGGGTGTGAATACTAAACAAAGTTTATGTTTTAGCTGAGAGCTCAAGCACAGTCGACACAAGCGTCTCCACAGACCTATACGACTCAATTTGTGGTAGGTATGAGGTGACTTTTTGCATTCGATTGTATTGTTGTATATCCCCGTTTTAATCCACACTAATAGATGACACCGCCAAGGATGATGATAGGGAACGCAGCAAAATAAACGCAGAAACGGACATTAGCAAAATATTTGGCACTAAGCAGATCTGCATAAACCGCTGCATCAAATGTCACGTTGAGGTAGAGATAAATGAATACAATTGTTTGCGAGCATAGTTTTTAAACGACTTAATTTCACAGAAATCGAAGGAGAACCTGCTGCTGGCCTGTAACATGTCATATCCCACTCACATCAAAGATAGTGAGCAGTATTTCAACTTTGGAACTATTTTGAAGCGTTCTCTCAGCTCGGAAAAGAGCATTCAGGCATTCTGCGAGAACTGTAAAAAGTTTTCGCCAACTAATCAGAGCGTAAAGGTGAGAGATTTCACGCACCTGACTGTGGGATTGAGATTTCTAATCGAATTTACTCTTACCAGGTGTCATCTCTTCCGCAAATGCTAGCCATCAATTGCGGCCTCAATAACGAAAAGGACATTGGCTTTCTGAAGCGCCATCTCAATCGCTGCAACGAAAAGCCGTCTGTGGAGGTATCGGCTTCCCTCAGCACAAGCAAACCCTGTCGCTATGGAGCCAACTGCTCGCGGAGCGACTGCCACTTCATGCACCCGGATCGGTTAGCTCCGTTAGATAAATTCCAAAGGGACGTCTATATAAATACTTATGAACTTCTTGCAGAAAGTCTCCGTCGCATACGAGCCAATCAAACAACTCGAGCAGTTCGCCCAGCGGTCGCCAGAAATCTTGGTTCCCGCTGACCTTTACCATGACCATCACCGACCAGGGCGAGCTCATCGTGCAAACGCAATCAGATACAGAGAAAGCCGAACAGGAGGAGGAGGGGGAGAAACCATCCATAAAAAAAGGCGAAATCAATCGAATGTATGCATTACACGCCGTCGTCTGCCAAGTCGATGATGGCACCCAAAAGAACCTTGTTTCCCTGATAAATGTGCAGCGGCAGTACCACACCATGAAGCTGGCAGCTTCAGAGACCTCGGAGGATTCGCAGCACCAGTGGTACATCTTTAACGATTTCAGGTAGGTTTATTTGGTACGCCAACTAACTGACGCTAACTGAGCATCCTTAGCATTTCACCTGTGTCGCCGCAAGAGTCGGTTTGGTTCACTTTGGATTGGAAAGTGCCATGCGTGCTCTTCTACAGAAGCATTGAGGAGGAATTGGATTTGGCGAGCAGCCCAGACACAACAGAAGTACCCGAAGAGTCGCGTCCATCCGACGAAGCAACCGATTCACCTGTATGCTTGTCCAATCCGTTTCTACAAGTGAGTGTAACAAACAATTAGTATGGGGCAAGTAGTAATGATCGGTGGACTTTATCAGGACATGGTGAGTCCCATTTCAAGCAACCTGAGCACAGACGCAACTCTGAAGCCGCTGCAATCCAACGAAATGCCCCAGTCAGGAGACTTGGTCGCAATGGATGCAGAATTCGTAACACTTAATCCAGAGGAGAATGAAATTCGTCCGGATGGTAAAACAGCGACCATCAAGCCATGCCATATGAGCGTGGCCCGCATTTCATGTATTCGCGGGTAAGTAATTCTGCAAGTCAAGTACTTCAACGAAATGGCCTTTCTAATCAAGAAAATCGTTGCCCACAGACAAGGAGCGAGCGAAGGAGTACCATTCATGGACGACTACATCTCGACACAAGAGAAGGTCGTGGATTACCTAACACAATTTTCTGGGATCAAGCCCGGCGACTTGGATGCGAACTTCAGCAATAAGCGACTGACGGCCCTCAAGTATTCATATCAAAAGTTGAAATATCTGGTTGATGTTGGTGTCATATTTGTGGGACATGGCCTCAAAAATGATTTCAGGTGAGAAACCTAAATACTTAAACGTTTAACAGATGGTACAATAGATTCGGGCCACTCTAGGGTCATCAACATCTATGTGCCCTCCGAGCAAATAATCGACACGGTGCACCTGTTCCACATGCCACACCATCGAATGGTATCGCTGCGTTTTCTGGCCTGGCATTTCTTGGGTTTGTAATCGTATTTTTTTTTTTTTGACTGGGAATACCTTTTGCTAAATATATCCTAAATTTGCCAGGCACAAAGATACAGTCGGAGACTCACGACTCCATTGAGGATGCACGGACCACTCTGCAGCTCTATAAGCACTACTTGAAATTGCAGGCGGACAAAAAGTTCACGAGTGCCCTCAAAACTCTGTACGAGCGTGGAAAGCAGCTGCAGTGGAAAGTGCCGGAGGAATAGCTCGTTGGCGAGCTCGAGCCACTCATTGTCAATGCCAATTCAACTTCAGTACAAACGCTATACCGATCTGAAAACAGCAGCTTTCCTTTAAATTTATGGTTTTTTCTCAATTGGAATTGAATTTGTTTGTCTATGCGCTTTGTAACTAAAACTATGGAAAAGAAAGGATTTTAAACGTATAAAATAATTATAATGTATACAAATTGTTCTTTTCCTTGCCAAAGTTTTGGCTTTTCGATCGATTTGAAGAAATGTACCACCTACAATATAAACTCAATCGGATGGGTAGACAACGGCTCGAATAGTACTGTACAACCCTGAGTGCTCTCTGTATGCAATACGATTACATATGTGATACGAGTGTATAGTGTAAGATTTTTTCTGAAATTCCCGATCGCATTGCCTTATCAAATAAGATTGTGACGTTTGGGGAAATTCAGAGGCGGCTGCTGAAAGCTCACCCAGCTGCTAATTTGATAGGTGTCTGAGCTAATGTTATGTCAGTCGCTTAGCTACTATAAATACTAGTAGCCGATCAAGCAGAGCTCAGTTGCAACTCAGCATTCTGTCTGAGAACATCACTGAATATTCGCGTAATGAAGTCTTTTGGCTCAGTCGTCTTAGTGGTTTGTGGCGTTCTATGCGTCGGTGAGCAACCTGGTCTGGTCGAGATGTCCACAGCAGTGCTAACCGAAGATATATATTTATTATAGCTGCCGATCCCCAACACACATACGACGGTCGCGATGGGCCCCATGTATTTGGAGCTCCTGGCAATCAGGTATATATACGCGGACAAAATGAAGGCCCCTATAGTGTGCCCGGAGTAGACGGCAAATTTCAGAACACTCCATCGCGGGGCGAACACGTCTATACGGATGGGAGTGGCAACACTTTTGTGAACCGAAAAAATGCCGGAGGACCAGGTACAGTCCAGCTATAAGAACTATCTAAGAATTCCACTAAATGTGCATTTCTATAGCTACGCACAGCATTACCGGTCCTAGCTTTTCAGCTACAAATGGACAGCATAAAATTGGTAATGGAAACATTGCTGACAATGGCTTGCACGCCGGACGCCGTAACCGACGAGAGCCCCAATTTCACGTTGAGCGTCCTGGCCGAACAGTAGATGTCGGTCCGGGAGGATTTGTTGTTCAACGTGGACGTCGCAGCCCACAACTACACGTTGAGCGTCCTGGCCGAACTGTAGATGTTGGTCCCGGAGGCTATGTTATTCAACGTGGACGTCGCAGCCCACAACTACACGTTGAGCGTCCTGGCCGAACTGTAGATGTTGGTCCCGGAGGATATGTTATTCAACGTGGACGCCGCAGCCCACAACTTCACGTTGAGCGTCCTGGCCGAACTGTAGATGTTGGTCCCGGAGGATATGTTATTCAACGTGGACGCCGCGGCATTAATGATGCTCGGGTGCAAGGAGAAAACTTTGTAGCCCGTGATGATCAGGCTGGCGTGTGGAACAAAAAAGTTTCAGTATGGACGCGTCCGGATGGACGCACTGTTTCTGTCGACCAAAACGGAAATGCGATTGTCTCAGGCCGAGGCCGACCTGCCCAGCATGTAAGTGATAGCTAAATCAAAAGAATTCAACTTCTAAACGCCTTTAAATTTGCAGTACTCCCGCTAGTTCAATTGGAATATCCAACTTTAAATACACATTGATACTTAAATCATACAAATTTATGATAAACAAATAAACAAATTTAACTAAACTTGCAGTCTAATATATAAATTATATTTACTATAAATGTATTTAGTTGTTGCATTTGGCTTAGGTGCTACTTGCGACTGCAAGTAGTGAGAAATTTTGTAGCATGATGCACCTTGACATTGAGATTATAGCAAACAGATCAACAAGATTAAACTATCTCACCGCAATGTGTTCATTGGCTATAAGCAATAACAAGTTGCACTGGGAATTTCCCCATCAGCTTTGACTATACTAAGCACGAGTGGCCAGAGCATTTGGTTAGGTTCTGAAGCCGCAGCCTATAGATCGCACGTTCAATCGGCAGCAGGTCGTAGACAATGTTCAACATTTGATAAGGATCCTGCAAGAGGTCATATGCCTCTGAAAAGTGCTGGTACAAAGGAACAATAATTTCAAACTGTATTTCTTTGGGATGATGACTTACCTCGTTATCATTAAACTGACAGTATATGCGATCGACATTATACTTAAAGTCTCGCAGGCAGGCGAATGTGTTGTTCCACGAATCTTGGCAGTGACAGGCAGCTTCAGGTGTGCATTCCGCTAATCGATCACTGCGTTCCCAAGGGCAGGACGGGTTGTAGGTGTCATCGTTGCCCTCGCCCCAATACTCTATCAGCAACGAGTGGCGGTATGGCGGATGTAGCGTAATATCCCGGCCTGCCCGACCCGCCTGTAACAGATCCCCGCGAATTGACCGCCCATCCATGTAGGGGGGAACAGCTATGCCGGCCCAATCCAGAACTGTCGGAGCTAGATCTATCAAGCTGACGGCTACGTGGAGATGGCTTCCTGCTGCTATGCCTGGACCCCGCATTAGCAGAGGTACGTGAATGTCGGTTTCATACGGCTGCCGCTTGTCAAACGGCTGTGCGAACTGCCCCATATGATACCCATTATCCGAGGTGTATATGATGTAGGTATCGTCGAGGGCTTTCGTCTCACTTAGCACCGCCACCAAGGCGGCCACCAACTCGTCGACAGCCAGAAGCGATTCCCAGCGCCCCTGAAAATATCTGTCTATGGTGGCGACAGTTTCATCCGCCAGACGTGCGGACGATCCAACCAGCCAATGCTTATCTGGGGCATTCGATTAGACGGTCATACAAAAGAACTTAACAATATATATACACATGTGGCACAGCTTACCCTCTGTAGGATTATTGAAGCTGGGGGTGCGCAGAGCTTTCGTATTGGAAAATACTCCCCGATGACGTGGTGCAGGTGTGTATGGGGCATGCGGCGCTGGCGGGGCAACCATTGCAAAAAATGGCCTCTGCTCGTCGCTTCGAGTGGCACTGCGTAGGAAGTCAACCGCGCGATCGCGCAGCAGGTCAGTAAGATAAGTTGATGTATAGCTGACATTCTGGGAATTCTCGCGCAGCGTGTAATTGTAGTAGCGGGAGTTTCCGTGCAAGCCATGAAACTCGTTCCAACCGGGCGGCACCTTCGCCCCCCTAAACTGGTTTAGATATTTTCCAGCGAAGAACGTGCGGTAGCCGTGGTTCTGAAGAACAGCTGGCAAAGCCCGGGGTTCCGACCGATCCAGCCAGTTTGGGCCGTTGCAGCCTCCACTGACAGAGTTGTTAAAGGTTCTGTGATTGTGTGCGTATTGTCCAGTGAGAACACTTGCTCTGGCTGGACAGCAAATGGGCGTCGGCGTAAAGGCATTGTGGAACTGTGCTCCGGCTCGTCCCAGAAGCTTGCTAGTTTCATACATCGGGTACATTCCGTGCAGTTCCACATCCTGATCATCTGTTAAGATTAGCAATATATTGGGTAACTGTTCACCCAAGACACAGGCAACACAGAAAATACTGATGGCGAGAGAGAGCATGAAGCTGGCCTATGTGTGTTTCGCATGAGAAGGATTCAAACAAAAGATTCAGATTATACATTACCATGTTGGTCCAAATTTTTTAGCGTTTTCCCGGCTTACTAGAGGTGTCAAACCATCGAGGGCACTATCGATAGTATCGATATTTTACTGCTAGTCTCTACTATCGACGGTTGCGCTATACCACTAACCATACAGTATATAGATGTGCCAGTTCATACATCGAAAGGGGCGCAAGCTGAGTTTGCAGCGTACGTTCCCAGATCTTCGGCTTTGGAAATGGCCGCCTTGGGCTAGGGCTCACACGAGCCGATGGCAGCAAGCATGCATGTGTTGTGTACGTGTACACTCCAAATTAGGATGATGGTGTGTTAGCCGGTTTGGGTCAGGTTACGTAAACGTGTGTGTGCCATGTATTCACACATACTGTGCTTGTGTGTGGGCTCTACAATTGTTGGCCGCTTGAATTGGTTTTTCGCTTTGTTTTGAGGGCTGATGTGATGTAGCGACCTATTCAGGGCCGGATCAACCCTCAACCGGGCCTGGGCAACCATCAATCTGGGGCCCTCCTTTATTTTGTATTTTTCTCAGTGGCTATTATATTTTGTATTCATTATTTGGAGTTTTGTTTTTTCAACAAAATTTTTCTGTTATTTCTAGGAGGGCCCTAGGCAACTGATAATCCGGCCCTGGACCTCGTCGTAAGACTTCATATTTTCTTGGTGTGTTCTGTCGCTCGACTCGACGCGGGTTGAGTCATTGACGAAGCCGAAAGCAGAGGCAAAGGCTAGCCTAAAAGAGAATGGAAGAAATACCCCCCCATTCTCGCTTTTCAAAACAAAACGAAAAAATATTTTATGAACCGCTTCGTCAATGCCTCGACCCGACCCGCGTCGAGTCGAGCGACAGAACACACCAAGAAAATATGAAGTCTTACGACGGGAATAGGTCCAGGGCCGGATTAGCAGTTGCCTAGGGCCCCCTAGGGATAACAGAAAAATTTTGTTGAAAAAACAAAACTCCAAATAATGAATAAAAATATATAAATATATAATATAATAGCCACTGAGAAATAATACAAAATAAAGGAGGGCCCCAGATTGATGGTTGCCCAGGGCCCGGTTGAGGGTTGATCCGGCCCTGAATAGGTCGCTACATCACATCAGCCCTCAAAACAAAACGAAAAACCAATTCAAGCGGCCAACAATTGTAGAGCCCACACACAGCACAGTATGTGTGAATACATGGCACACACACTTTACGTAACTGGAAACGACTCAAACGGTTTCGGCAGCTAAGAATTGATACAAAATTTTCGTGTCTTTTACACACATACATTTGCACATTCTCAGCTTGCTTCGCTTCTCGACATGAGTCATACATGCCGACGGCCCAGCCCGACCCGTGGGGCCACCGTGTCCAGCCTCAAGCCGAAGCGCTGGGAGCCGGGCAGAACACTCAGCTTGCGCCCCTTTCGTTGTATGAACTGGCACATCTATATACTGTATGGTTAGTGGCTATACAGTCGTTGCGCTTTTGATATGTTTGGCTGCTATAAAATACGAAGACAAATTTGTAAAAAAATCGACAGGTGGCATCTAATTTTTACAATGGACAAGTTCCTAAAAGGTTTCAATGGTTTTTTTTTAATTTTTCAGCCCGATACTATCACGATCGATACTAGATTGTTTTTTCAAAACATTCGACGTTGATATTCCTCGATTTTGATATTCGATTTAATATTACAAGCTAGCTAGGAGCCTCAGCCCTGAACATATAATTTTATCCTATAGAAGAATAAATTTTCTACAAAGTTGGCTAATTTTAAGGAAAAATTTTTAATTGATTGTTTATAAAATGCTTAAACAAAAAAGGTCAACACAAAATAGCAGCGCAAACGTAAGTGGGCATCAAATGTTACGTCATTTGAACACTTGTTGCTTGCCATACCGGTAGTATGGGCATTTGTATACCCTGTTTCCATCTTTCAGTTTTACAAGCAGCTTTTAAAAGTATAACACAATCACCTGTGCGTTTTATCCATGTTTCTCATGGTGTCTCGTCTCTGGCTTGCGGTCGAGATTGGACTTGAAATCTAATTTCGCACTAGCACTTGAAACTGTCCCGCCGTGCGATAAAAAATGAAACTAATTGTCGAGAAATATGATTTATTTTCAACGAATCTACATTTGTAAATGATTTAGTGACAAAAAAATACAGGATCATTGCCGACATCAATTGTTGAAATGTAATGCTTATAGGTACAAATGTTTACAGTATTTAGTTACTTAGATTTAGTTTTAGAAAAAGAATGCAAGTCTGTGTCCGTATCACAAAGCAGCACAAAGTATAAGGACAGATACGAATGACACGATCGAACGAATTTCTAGCCTCTTCACTATCTTTTCCGATCTTACAAAATAAATAACAGCAAAGATATTCGCATATCGCGTATGTATGTGTATGCATGCGTGTTCCATATTTAATATAACATATGTATGTTCGTATGTTGCTTCTACAAGACGTTTAAGTTACTGTAAGTTGTTAATGTAAGACACATAAAGAATAAATGTGATTAGTGTGATGTTTGGCCTACCAGAATAGTGATTGCTTTCACTTCTGCTCAGGTGAACTGATCGTAATATGTTCATGGGCATGTCAGCTATCGCTTCCATACAAACTGTGTGTATTGATATTTAAATGTTGATGCTATATGTACATTGATAAGTTATCATTAAATGTTGTGTGCACATCGGTTCGAACGTCGGCGCTCCTGGACTAGTTGCCTTCGGGTTTTGGCAAATTGGTATCATATGCACGTATAACTATAGACTGGGACACAGCTCCGCCCTCCTCTTGTGAGAATGCGTAGCCATCTGAGGACATAAATAATTCAGTTAACAATCGTCGAACATACATGGCAATCAATGTAGTACATATGTATGTGCAGTTCTTGATGTGTAGTATCGGTTATGTGTGGATGAGCTTTGTGTTTATCTGTGTTCTGAGGTACACGGTATAAAGATTCTCCCCTTCTGAAGGAGCCCAGAAATACGAAATATTAACCATATTTTTTCTAGAAGTGCGGCTCGGACATGATTTCAAACCTAAAGGTCAAGTCCTACCACTGCGTTCTACGAGTACAGTCTTATTCCTAGAAACTGAGTGGTTAAGGCGGTTCGGTTGTACTCACGGGATAGTTCTAGTTCCGTTTCGACTCTCGTGTTGGCCCGACGGGTAAATACATTACGTAGCAGCCTCGCAGTTTCCGTGAATCTGTAGGGTTAATTTTTTGAGGGGGGGCGGTTATGATTTAGTAACGGAATTTAATTTTGTAAAGGATTTGAGTTATTGCATTTAATTTTAATCTAGAATTTTCCATTTTGAATTGTTAGCACTTTACTTTACACAACAATTAAAATTATTCGAGTACTCAATCCAATCTCTAAATTATATAGAAACGTAGGTGACAGATCGTGGCTCTTGGCGGGGGTGGGGCATTAAGTACATACATATAATCAAATCAGGATGAATAACGAGGTGTGTACAGGTGTACAAAATTGTAGGGCCATGCAAAGTACATAATAAATTGAGAAGAGCCTACTAGTATTTGGGAGATGGCAAATAAAAGGCAAAGATGCGATTCTTACAAAAATTAAAACGAATCTTTGACACTACGAATAATAGTAAATAATAAAATCCATAAATCAAGTGTTTGACTATACATAATATAAACTCTTATTTATTTGAGTGCCCTGTTCTAATCCCAATTGGTTTTACCACTGATTCCGTCCTAAATCCCCCTATCCTATCGAAATCCTGGTATGGTATGACAGTGTGATGCAATATAAGTGTATGTTTGTGGGTGTTTTGGGTTGTACGAGTACGTGTGGTGAGGTGTGGTGAGGTGTGGTGTGGTGTGGGAATGGGTTTTCAGGTTTATCTACGATTTACTTACACCGAAGAATCGATCCCAAGGCATACATAGTACTGCGCACACAGACATTTACGCAGAAAATGTTCATAAAAATTTCAAGTAAACATTTTAAAGAATTTTGCTGTTGACTTTTTTGATTTATTATATTATTGATTATTGGTTATTGTTGTGTGTTCTTGGGTTTCAGGTTTCAAATGTTGGGTGTGGTTGGATTTGATTGGTTAAAGTCGCATTTTTGTGTGTTAATTAATACAAAATAAAATCATATAAATACAAAATACATATGTAAGTGCAGAGCAGATCGGATCATATCAGATCAGATTAAAGATTAAATCATTCAACAGCCATAGAGTAAGTGTACATATAGTATCATCGGCATAGTAAAATTGCATGCGGTCTGTGAAGGACGGTGCGGTATACATAAATACATTACATTCATAGATACATACATAAATATCATCTGGGAATATACATCACATTCCGTAAATAGTATGTATATAGATAGGTAGGAGGTATACGTAGTTAATAATCGATTGTTGGATAAGCACCTCCTTACTGAGGGGGAACGGGAACACACTTAAGTACGAGTAGTCGCTGAATTTTTACTTTTACAACCTGACACGTCTCTTAAAACTGTAAATTATAGTACATCCAGCCATAGAAAAGATAAAACTAAAGTACAATATTAATAATTAATTAATTGTATGTACACATTTACATACATATATGTATACCTATATGTTGGGAATGCTTTGACATTAGTTTGTCTATCGTAGCGTGTCCATCGATCTACATACAGTATCTCTTCGGACACTATCACAGTTGGCAAATAGTTAGCACATACAATACCATATACTCCTTTGTATAAATATTCCGCATTCACACGTTTAAGTCTATACATATGATAGATGATATGAATTCGACAGTTACTAGAAGGTACTCAATGCGCATACAGGTAAATATCCCACTTAAAAAGGTATGTATACTTATTTAATAACAATATAACACTATTAAGACAATTTGACTGCCATAATGCTTTGCTTTTCCTTGCCTGGTTCCAGTTGTTCACATATGCAGCGTGGTAGTGATAGTGGAGGAGGTGGAGCTGGCGCTCAGAGCAGTGCCGCCGGCAACACGTCGCGGCTTGCTGCTGGTTCCCGTTGCTGCCTCGTTTTGCCGCCGTCTGCTCCGCTGCTGACTGACGCTGTCGTCTTCGATATCTAGGTTCTCTATGCGTAGGCTTGAGCCTGGCTGGACGACTGAGAGGGTGTAGTCTCTGCTGCCAGTGAATGAGGACCGGCGGGATATGAGGACTGAGCTGGAACGCATTAGCTTGCCCAGGGCGTAAGCAAAACCAGAATCTCTAATGACGGCAAATGGGTGCATGGATATTGATTGTTTGATTGATTGATTGATTGATTGCAAGTATAAGATCAAGGAGCCATCAGCGAAAATGATTTACAAAAGAGTTTGCAAGTTGTTTATGGATGGATGTGGGATAGAGAAGGATAAAGAGATTACATTTTAGGGAGTTCAATTCAAAAGATACTTGCTCAAAACTGATTAAAACACTGAATAACAATCCATGTGGTAATAGTAAGAGTAATAGTAACATTAAGAGTAAGAGTTAAGTCTGATTCTGATTGATTGTTTTGCATTCTGGACTGGAGCCAGTGAAATTGTGTTTGTTTCTTTAAATGCGCTGATTGCAATCAATTATGCACTGTTAAGCAATGCGATGCTGCCTCAACAATAGTAACTAAACAGTTCAGTTTCAATTTTATCAATTTAAATTGCATTCAAAATTGCTCAATTAGATCTACAAAATGCGTACAAAACTAAGTAAACATATATGTATGTACAGTATATACTCGTATGTAGGGAAATCTGTTCTTTTCATTAGCTAAGTGTGCTTTAAGTTGTATATTTATGTATCTATAGATCTATAGTTGTCTGTTACAGTTCATTGTATGAATGATCATTTATGTGTGTGTGTGTGTGCTTCACTGGAACAACCAACAATGTGTTCAGCTCTAAAACTATGTATGTACACAATTTAATCTCTAATTCTAAGTACACGTTTCCTTGTAGATTATGCACATTGGTACACCCAGCACCAGTACCAGTGCGTCCTCGTATCCTTATGTCCTTATTACGTGTTGTGTTCCGTTTCGTATGGTTATTTTGTATACAATTTTAGATAGGGTTCGAGCAATTTTTAGTGGCCAATGTTCAACAAGAGACTTTGGTTACACGAATGGTAATCACTAACATACATCGAAAGTTCAACAAACACAATTTGGGTAGGTGGAAGTGGCAGTCGGAGTGGGAGTGCGATTACTGGGATGAGGCATGAGGCATGATGCATGGCGTAAGTTTAAGTAAATGCCAAATGCATAAATGACCCAAAAACAAACGCTAAATAATAATTAGAGCTAAAAGGGTAGGTACTGTACTGTAAATTGTGGTGCAAACTATTTACTACAGGAAGCATATCGATATATATATATAGATATATTATGATATATATATGTATGTGTAAGGCACGTATGTGTAGATTCAATCAGCCTTTGATTGGTTAGAGTTGGTAGAGAGGTAGAGGTAGAGGGATCTACAGATTCAAGTTTCAACAAATGCGCAACAATTCAAATTGAAAATATATATGTGGTATGTAGTTGTTGACTCTCTGTTTGGAGACAAACAAATAACTAAATAAGAGTACATATGCATCTACGATATGTATTGCAGAGGGAAAGCGTGACTCTACGAGAGGTGCGGGGCGTGGCGTGGCATCGATACTTACGAAGATCGAGGCTCGTTCATCACTTCGGCGAGATCGTTGCGCCGAATCTCAGTCTCCCGCACTGCCTCCGTGAGGGTCTTGAACACAGTATTGTGTATCCTGCAATGAGATCGGTTGCAGAGAGCACACATTATAGTATATCGAATGGTTAGAGTTAAGGTTCATTGACGCACAGTTTGCAGATGACATCGATCAGTAGGGTGGTGACTGGCACCAGAACCAGTCCCAAATAGAACACCGGCGTGGACAGCATCATGATGTCCATTCCGGGGAAGTTGCTGCCTATGTTGAATGTCGGAAAGCAGTGACTGTAAATCACAACAAAGACGAACCAGAGCACTATGGAGCCCCAAATGGCCATGTGCGTCAGCCAGGTCCAGGAGTTCGTGATGAGGCCCGCCTTCAGGCATACCGTCACAATTACATACTGCAATCAAAGTGAAATACGAAATTCAAACTAGTTTCGAACTGATAATTGATCAGAATGTGATAGATGCCTTACCGTATACACCAAATTGCCCATCATCAGGTAGTCATTGGTCTTGCCATCCTTCCAGATGTCATCCGATGTATACGCGGCCATGGGCAGCCAGAAGAGGAACACCGAGTGCAGAAGGGCATTGAAGATCCAGATCCAGAAGACCTTCACATTGAAAAATTTGGCATTCTGCGACGGCTTGTACAGCATCGGGTACTTAAGCATCGTCTCGGCCGTGCAAAACTTCTCGAACAGACCCATGGCGAAGGGGGGCATGGCCGTGAAGAGCACGTTGTAAAGGCCAATCGTCCACCGCTCGAACAGGATCTGCCCCGACCAGCCGGAGTAGAGGGCGAACCACAGCTCGATAACGTACAGGCAGACGTTCTTGTAGAAGCTATACAGGATCAGCTTGCTGATGCGCGCATAGTTCCATGCCCCGTGCACGAGCAGCAGCCTCTGCAGGAACCGAAACTGGGCGATCGAATAGTCCGAGGCGCAGGCCGCCTGCAAACCCTCGACGCCGGATATTCCAATGCCAACGTTTGCCTTCTGTATCATGGCCACATCGTTGGCTCCATCCCCGATGGCCAGCGTCACCGCCTTGGTGCTCTGGGTGACCATCTCGACCACCTCCGCCTTCTGCATCGGCGACACGCGGCAGCAGATGACCACGCGACAGAGCAGGCAAAGCTCCTGAAAATCGCCCCGTAGATCACAGCTCAGGGCGTACTTTAGTGTGGTCCCATCAATGACCAGGGCCACGTTTGAGTCGGTGGCCGTCGAGCTCTTGAATTCCCCAAAGTGGCGTAGGATAACGTCGCGGGTTGCCTGAGGAGAGTGGGAACAATTGAATAAGTATCTCAGTTTGTTGATCAATTGGCAATTGGACTTACGTCGAGGCTCTCCTCGTTGAGGATGATTATGTCCATGGCGTGGGAGATCAGCTTGCAGGAGTATCCTATGTTTATAGCCGTTTCTTGCTTGTCGCCGGTTAGCACCCAAATAAATATGCCGGCTTCCAGCAACGCCGCAATCGTCTCCGGCACGCCGTCCTGCAGGCGATCTTCAATGGCGGTGGCGCCCAGTAGGCGCAGATTGATCTCAATGAGGTCCGCCGCATCCTCCAGCTTGCGTTCGCGGTACTGGAGCGCCGTCGCTGCCTTGTGGTAGGTGTTTCGCCACTCCTCGTACACATCTGGCTGGATGTCGGCCACGGCCAGACACAGTGTGCGCAGACCCTCCGAGGCGAACTCCTCGAGGTGCTGCAGCGTCCGGTCACGGTACTGCCGATCATGCGCGGACAGGCGTTCGTATATCACCGAATCGGCGCCCTTGCAGAAGAGCTTGATCTTGCCCTCCGGCGTCCGCACTATCAGCGACATGCGCTTCCGCGCCGATGTGAACTCCAGCACATTGAGCACCTGATAGCGACGGCGCTGCCCCAGTGCGTTGATCTCCACGTATTCGGGCGTGCGGGTGTCAAAGATGTAGCCAAAGAAGTGGGCGCCCTCGACCAGGGCGCGCTCGTCCGGACTGGCGGCGTGGTAGATGATGCCCTCATCCCCCCGCTCGGGTATCACGGTGTGGCAGACGGAGAGCAGCACCAGGAACTCCTCGATGACCTCAGCCGTCTCGTGGCGCCTGAGTATGTTCTGCACCAGCAGCGACTCCTCCGGTGTGCGCTGAGGGGAATATACATGCCCCGCAATGGAGCACTTCTTAAAGGCCATCACGTTCTGCGTGAGCGTGCCCGTCTTATCCGAAAATATGTACTTCACCATGCCCAGCTCCTCGTTGAGGTTCGAGGTGCGTGCCATCGCGGGCGTGTCCGAGGGCTCGTAGTACATCTCGATGTCGTAGTTGATGAATATGGCCTGCAGGAAGCGCACCAGCTCGAGGGTGACCTGCAGCGATATGGGTATCAGGTTGTTGTACAGAATGAAGAACGTGAGCAGATTGTAGCCCAGGCTCATGCTCTTGAAGTCGCTCAGGCCCAGATACCAGTCCGTTTCCGAGTGCTCTCGGGTCCAGAACAGATTGCACAGGCCACTGGTGATGCAGAGCGAGATCAGGATCATGAACAACATCAGGATCTGGGTGTTGGTTAGCTTGTCGACGGTCGACCGTTTCAGCGGCGCTGAGGTAGAGTTCTTCATGAGCTTCGTCTCCTGGCCCGAGTAGACGACGACCGCAAACACCCAGGCCGTGTTCCGCAACATGGCGCCGCGCTGCAGCACCTGATCGTTGCCCAGGGGCACGGATCTGCAAAGTACACACAGATTGAAATCATGACGGAACCAAAGACAAAGAGCCAAATGATTGAACTACTCACTGCTTTCCGAATTCCTTTAGCACCCCGTTGAACTCGTACAGATGCCGATTGGGCAGCTCGCACTCGATTTTTCCCTGCAGCATTGATAGGTCCTTCGTCTCCAGCAGTCCCGCAGTGGCAGTCACTCCCTGTCGTATCTTCAGGTTGGTCTCCCCATCCAGATTGGCCGTCTCAATGAAGCACATGGCCTGGGGCTCACTGGAAAATGGGAAAGTGGGTCAATGGGCGGGGATCAACATACATATGGCAACAATGGAGTCTGCTGGCGCTTACCTCGACGATAAGATAATCAGGTCCGCGGGGAAAAATGTGTTTATCGTTACTTTTATAATGTCCCCCACGGTCAGCTCCGACCAGCGGACTGTCGACCAGGTGCCGTTCTCCAGCCGCTCGATGTGTCGATGATTGATCTCATTATCGGCGCGATGGCGCTTCTGTGGATGCGGAAAAGACACCATATGAGCCCCGTGCGCAGCGTAAATGCTCGGCTAACAAATACTTACCACATCTTCAATGATCTCCTTGATGGCGCTGACTGACAGGATGAACATCAGGGGCACCAGAGTTGTGTAGCGACCCGTCGGCGATACATCTGGGATTTGCTGCAGCAATGCGATTAGCAGGAAAAAGCAATTGGAGTATCGTCGAAACTGCTCGAACAGGAACGAGGGCAGAAAACTGATTATGCTGCAGGCAGATATAGATACAGATACAGTTAATGTCACATTAATTGATAGCCGGAATGCTGCTTACTTATACTTGGCCGTCGTTATGCGATTGTTGCAGTACTTAGCGGGCTGTGCGCCATTCAGGATTATGACACGCCTCTCTCCATCCTCTGCATCGAAGCCAGCGGACGAGGTGATGTCCTCATCATCTGAAAGCAGGCAATAAATATGCGAGGAATTAGTATTTTCTGGGAGCCAAAGATTCCGCATCCCCAACTCCAGCCCAAAAACGCTTTGAAAAACTATTAAAATAGATAGTCCACCGGTTTATTATTAGTTTAATCGGCTTCCCAACCCCAATCCCACTCGGCCACAAAGAAATTGGCAGCCGTGGGACTGCCCAAGGCGTATTTCATCGCGAAACGATTCACATCGAAGTGGGCGCGTCCCACCGTGTCGGAGGCCGTCAGATACGGCTCGTCAAAGTCCAACTCGAGGTACTGCTGGTAGGCCAGGAAGAGACTGCGATGGTACTGCTTGCCCTCCGCCGTGCGCTTGGGCATGTAGGCAACAATGGTTTCTCCCCGCACCACATCGCAGCCGGGGATGTTGCCCACCATCCAAAGCAGGTACTGGCCCATGGACTTTGGCATGTCCAGGTCGATCATCAGAAAGGTGTAGAGCCGGTGCGTTTCGGGTTTCCATCGAATGATGGGCTCTTTGACCGCCGCATCGACAGAAATGGTGGTGCCTGGCTCCACCACGATGTCGCAAGGGTACAGCACCTGGATGACTGCCTGCGGCTCGCAGGGCAGCACATTCGGGATGATGTGAGCGTGCCGAAGCATCTTGGTGAGTTGGCCCCTGGGGTTCGGCGGAGGGCAGCTCACAAACATGGCGCTATCGATTTGTACAGCAGCAGCAATTTCGAGATTCGGTACAGAATTGATTGAATTTCCAAAGAGACCTAGAGCTATGCCCGACACGACACGACACTTACTGCTCCAGCGAATGCGCAGCGCCTTGTAGACATTCCGTAGGGCCATTCTGTGCCAACGGCTTTCGTTCTGATGCTGGGCAGGATGCTGGAAACGACCTTCTCTTCGCTGGCGCCTATCCAAAGACGATGCGCCAGCATTGGCGCCGCCCGACTCCAGCGTATCTTCCTCCTCCTCCTCTTCCCCGAGCTGGTGTAGCTCTTCAGATCCTGAATCGCACTCACCGACGGGCACGAAGGCAATGCTCTCGCCGGGAGACTCGTTTTGGCGTTTGGAAAACAGCAGGATGGCAGGTTTCGACTACTCCTCGGGACGCCAAGAGAGATGCCACGCTACAAGTGGGCGTAAACGTAAACGTACGCGATATAAGAGAAGCTGCGAGCTCTTCAGAAAGGACGCCTGCGCTCCACTCAGTCACACTGTTGTCACTTGGCTTTCGAATGCGTATTTTTTATTTCTAATCAAATCGGAATTCTGCTTTTGCTGCAGGCAATTGCTCTTTACTTTAGAATTCTACGGTATTTTCCTGGCTGTCGTTAGCATAGACATAGAACATAGTACTGTTGGTTGGCCCATCACCTGGCAACAACATGCGTAACATTCTCTGGATACCTTTTCTAATGGTATCGATTTGTCACACCTTGAATGGTGTAGAGCACGTGATGGCCGATTATTGGCTAAGGGCTTTATTGCAGCTAAAAGTTTTCTTTAACTTTAAAGTCTATGGAAGTTTTGATTGCTGGAGCGGTGGTGTCGATGACAAAAAAACAGTTGCATTTAAACTGTTATCCTGGAGGGGTTACACACACACACACACACGCGAAATAAATCCACGAGCAGCGTATTTCGAGAACTTTTGCGATGTGCTTCTCGTCTGCGACTGAAAATCCACGACGGAATGTGTGCCGTTGGTGGCAGCAAAAAGGACAACGATAAAAGGGGGTAACGAAGAAGAGCTCGTTTCAGCTGCAGGTTATTGTGCCAAGAGAGCCACCCAACAACAACAACAGCCGCAGCCACCGACAGAGCAGACGTCCACAGACAGATGCGCCATGCGTGTGCAGATAACGAAGGGTGGAAATGGGAATACGCGGAGGGTTGGAAGATGGTGATGCAAATACAAAAGCGAAAGCGAATACGGTTAGCAAAACAAAACACGCAACTGAACAATATATACATGTAGTGAGAGAGAGAGAGGGGAAAATAGAGCGCTGTTAATCGAAATCATTAAGCTGCAACAACACAACAGAAAAAAATAAAATAAAATAAAAGAGAAAAGAGAGCGCAAGAGAGAGAGACAGTAAACTGTCTCGACTATGGGATACTCTTTTCCATGGTTTCGATAGACAAAAGATGTAACATATAAATATACATATACATATGTAGATATTTTATTTTGGTTCTACTCTTTATGGATAAACTTCCTTTCTTAACTAAAGAAAATATTAGACTCAAACTGTCCTCAAAACGGTTGAAAGAACTTTAAACGGAAAAGAAAAGGTCAAGAAGGCTGTTTCCGTCCGTGGTAGCACCGAATACTACGGACGGAAACAGCCTTCCTTCCGCAAGAGTTCTTTCCGAATTTCCCATAAAATAACCGAAACAAATAAAATAAAGCTAAGGACTCGCTTTTCCAAAGACTGATGCACATGTAAATATACCCTGGAATGAAGTTTTAGAAGTATATGTAATAAGAGTAGGGAAAGCACCTTTACGTGTTTTCCTTTTTAGGCCGGATTTGTCCATAAGATAGCGGAAGGAGAGCCTACTCACCGCCCTGAGCGAGCCAGGCAGGCGGCTATGATTGATGCTGGCATCGGTCTCCGAGCGGTCGACTACGCTCGCGTTCTCGCCTAGCCGCGAGGAGGAGGCCGCTTGGATGCTTATACTTCCATCGGTAGACGGCTCAATCTCCGCAGGAGGCCTGCGATCGGGTGGCGGCCTGCCACTGTCTTCTCCACCAGGGGAGTCGCCTTCCTCGGCGGAAATTCCCAAGCTCGTTGGTCCCGTGGTTGCTGTCCTCCGCATTGCCTCCCGCCTCAACCAGCGCACGCTGCTTGCGATCCAAGTCTGCGCCCGCTCCGGGAGGCCCCACACATCGAGGGGGGCCTGGGCGGGGTCCGCCGCCGGATGTGTCCTGCTCCCATCTGTCTCCTGCTGCTGTTGCTGCTGCTGCTGCCGCTGTCTCTGGCTCTGCCCGTTGCCAGTACGGCGGACTCCCCCGTCCTGTTCTGAGCTGCTGCTCCTTGTCCCTGCGATGCGGTCGCTCTCATTCTTGCCGGGATCTGCCATGTTAACATGGTTTTGGAACACCCATTAAGTACACTCTCACTGCCGCGCCCACTTCAAGTTCGTTCTCAACTGTTCGGATCTAATGCGTTTAAATTTAGTTCATTAGTTTGATTTTTCGAAGGTTTCACTGCACTTTTGATTTTACGTTTATGTCATTTTGATTTGTTCAGTTATTAGCAATATATTTGTATGTACATACATATGTATGTACATATGTATGTACATATGTGTTTGATTTTCACAGGCTTGCTGCGATTATTACTGTATTTATTGTTATTATACTGTATTGATTTGCTGACCAGAGCGCGGCTTTTATATTCTATTCTATTCTATTCTATTCTATTCTACTGCTGTCTGTATAGGCACTCAACTCCATTATCGTTAGCCATCTAGAAATGGTAAACAACTCCGCCTCCAAGTGTCCCGACAGGACCGAGCACACATTTTCATGTACAGTGAACGCTCTCTTGGGCCGCCAAGGGACCTTTTTACTGTAGTTAGCTTTGATTGCCAGATATCGACCCTAAAATCCCGAAATCCCAATACCCTAAAACTTGGAAATAATTAAAGCCGACAATTGGTCAAGCACCTGGGGGGATAAACACGCTAGATAGACCCATAGACGACAGTCATCAAAATAATTAACCACTTGTACCAAGGGTTTGGGGGGAGTTTTAGGGAACATCGACCTTGTCTGTGAAGGCGGAAGTCAACGAAACTTTCTCGGTTTGTCTGTTCCGTTTCAAACGATTGGAAGGTAGGCGAAGCGCAGAAATTTCCATTTGCGTGTACTGTTTTATGCCCTACGTGTTTTCCGGCAATAACTGTGTGGTCATTATACATGCATACGTACTCGTAGTAACCATTGACCGAAACATACTCGTCTGAACCAAACCATGGCACTCAATATGCTTTAAAATGGCCATCAAGAGTGTGCAGGGCAGTGCAGTGCCATTGTCCATAGCTTAAAATTAGATACCATTGACAAAGGCAATAATACACTTGAGTTGGCAAATGCCAATGCGAGTGAGTAAGCTTATCGATTGTTCCACTTTCTTACAAGTGTCCTGTCCTGCATTCTTCAGGCACCAACTCTGTGGGTGGTGCCAATCAACATCAAATCCCGCTACACGCCCGCGCCTGTCCTTGATATGTCCACCTGGAGCTGGGCTGACTAGGCACAGGCTGGCAAATCGGGTAATTATATACTAGGTTTCACTGGTTAAAGAGGAAATTGGCCATAAATATTTATTAGCAAGTTTCCACATATAACAATTGCCGGAATACGAGCTGTAGCAGACGATTCTCCCGAACCCAAGGGAAGAACCCCACGAAAATTGGTATGTTTTGTATGGAGTCTGACGTAAATAGCTTGGGGGGGCCATCACTTCCGACAGATAGGGGTGGGGATCTGTCTAGTGTGGGCATACATGTGTACATACATATATATGTATGTATATTCGCGACGCTATTCAAATTTATTCCCCCAGCCGCGACGCGTTCTAAAAATACCAGCATCAACATAGAAATAAGTATTTTGGATTCATTCCAAGCGTATTTACTTATTTGTGGATTTCATATATCGTATAACTAAATGGATTCCGCAGGAATGTACTGCCACATGTGCAAGTAGAGAGTAGAACGTATACTAAAGCAAACATCTCTAAATCTGGGATTTCTAATTGATTCTCAACTGGAAAAGGTCACCGCAACGAGTGCACATGAACTGTCGTAGTATCGGGAGAAGCTGTTGTTAACTCGCAAGGAAAGACTGCGCAGAATGCAAACAGGTGATAATTACCCCTCAGGCCTCCCCTACAAATAGAACATGACAACAATGAGAGCAGTTCATACGAATACTCTATTGAGTCATGTTTATCATGCGGTGGGGTAACGGGGGCTTCGTACCATAACAAAGGTAAACACAGACATCCGTCGCACCTAAAGATACAGAGAAAATATGTACTTGACTATGTCACCGATTCAGTGAAGTCAGAACGAACGTGGGCCAGGCGACAGTACAACAAAGACGTCCCACAGACAATTGTGAAATCAAATCGATAGCAATTATTGGCAATCGACCAACATTGGACGGGGGAATACACATTTCGATGTCACCACTAAGCGCCGAAATAAATCGCTTTTTAGCAGCCATATGGACTTCTAAATGTACAGTGGAAACTCTCTTGATGGAAAGGTATCTTAGTCCTGTCTCTGCTTTAGCCATTTATCTGGGAGAGAGCACCACAGCACCTAAAGCCTTAGTTGGTGTCCGCCAAAGAGAGCTTTGACTGTATTTTCACACTGCAGATGTAGTAAATAAAGGTACTGTTTGTTCTTATGTAATTGAGGGGGGAAAATGGAATGCCATGCCAATGGTAGTATGACTGATTAGACGAATCACCTATTTTAATTAGCAAACAAATAATGTTTCTCTTTATATTCATTAATTTAGCATTTGGCAAATGAAAGCAAAAGTGACGAAAATTATTAAAAGAAACAACTTTCTACATGCAGTGCGGTGTGGTGCAATGTCACTGCGGCACAGTTTTGGCAACCGATCAGCAAAAATCAGCTGTGTATTAACTTTATTTTCAAAATACCACATTATAACGATGACGAACCATTTGACTGACTCACGAAAAGGTGATGCCTTCGAGTCGACTTCATCTCTGAGTGTGTGTATTGTGTTCTCTAGAACGAAGTCTGATGCCATATGTCACGCCCAGTCAACCCACGGGAGGAAAGAGGTATCTCCAATCTTGACAGCAAAATGCAACAGTTCCACCTGTTCGGTGCTCTCCAAAGGAGAGGCTCTGATTGGCAAAGAGAGCGATCGCGCAGCAGTTACAACAATTAAAAAACTCGTAGAGAGCAAAGAAAAGGCCAAAGAGAGGATTTCGGGAGTGAATAACGGCTTGAGAGAGAATCTAAAACCACTTTCTATGCGAAACGGCACACACGAGAGTCCGCATTTGCATTCGTATTGGTGGGTGGTACACAGGGAGTGAGGAGAGTTGAGTGACAATTGAACAATATGAAAAATCGCCAATTCCATGGCTTCTACAAATTGTATGCTCTGGCACAGCTGTTTCTCTTCGTTTGGGGCCGCACGGCGTATGAAAATCAAACCATAAATTGACGGAGCTCTCTACTTGTGTACATGGTATGCTTTTTCTTGTTTCCATGTCCATGCCACAAACGTTCAATCTAATATAATTTAAATTGACCTTTATATTGGTGTTGTTTGCCCATGCACGAGTACTTTTCATACAGTCACTAATATCTAATTAGCCAGCCAGCCGTTCTCAGGCATCCGATAGCCGACGATACGCACTGTGATCACTCCGAAAACAATGTTTAATGTGAAATTAGCATCCACAGTATTTACTTGGTTTACAATATTATCTCCCGTTTACTAAACACGTCGACCTCGTTAACCGGTCCCATACACGAGCCCCACCTGGCGCACAAACGTTTTTCTTGGAGCTCGGAAAGCAACTGAGCATAGTCGCACTGGGCATCAAGTGTTTGCGTGTGGGAGAGAGAGGCGATTTGTATACCCTTGAAGAGGGTACTTTATAGTTGTTCAGATGTTTGTAACGCATAGCATACAATATTAAATGTATATTCTATCCAAACTTGTGTCTCATTTTCCGGTACCGAAAAAGTATCGAATAGCTACAATAGCAAAAAGCAATGTTAAGATAGCCTTAACATATGTATTCTCGAAGATCGAGGGCATTCAAGACTCGACTCGACAAAGGCAGATTTTATTAGTGGATTTTCGTATTGGCGTGGAAGCGTTGCCAGACCGCACATACTAGACGCCGCACGCTAGAAATCAATTTTACTCTACGCGAATCTTTTCCATTTCTGTGGTCAACGCTGATTTACATACGGGGGCTTGTACCGCCAACCTAGGTAAAATTAGTAATTAGCCTCAGCAAAATAGCTTTTTTATCATAGCCATCTAAAGCAGACAAACAGACACAGGTCTGCTGTCAAGCAATGAAAGGATGGTCGTCTGACAAATGATGAGAATGACGGGACACACCAAGCCCAGGCCCAAATATTATCATTATTTTCCATCAGCACACATTAAAATAGTATGCAAAAAGAACACAAGGGGACAAAAAAGGAAAAAATAAACCTGGCCCATGGGGGGATCGAACCCGCGGCCTTCGCGTTATTAGCACGACGCTCTAACCAGCTGAGCTAATGGGCCTGTTAAAAAAAGCCCGATTTATTCAATTCACAATCTTTTCACAAGGGCAAGTTCATACCGGAGAAGAATTTTCAGTTTAAATATTATACATATTGCCGCAGAAAAGAAAAGGAGAATAAATGAACCTTAAAAAAGAACGACAAAAAATAAGTGACAAAAAAAGGTTTGTCAGAAGTGGGATTCGAACCCACGCCCTCAGAGAGGACCAGAACGCTCAACACTTTCGTTCAGAAAGCAAGATTCCATATCTTGAGTCTGGCGCCTTAGACCGCTCGGCCATCCTGACACATGCTGACTGTGTGTCACAAACCCCATTTCTGTGAGCAGCGCTAAATGTTGTTTAACAGTATCAGCTTATGTCGAACTAACAGTTCTTGTTCTGTCAATGTTTCACTTAAACATTTTGAGCAAGCAGTCCACTGTAAAGTCAAATTTGTCTGGGGCTGTAATACGGCTTTTGCCGAGCAGCAGACACGTGGCCCATTAGCTCAGTTGGTTAGAGCGTCGTGCTAATAACGCGAAGGTCGCGGGTTCGATCCCCTCATGGGCCAGAAAATACTTTTTTATTTTTTGTATACATTTTTCTTTTTTTTCAATTTTCCAGCACTCTGGGAATTAAAAAGTGGTTCGCCTGGATGCAATTAATTCCGTGCCAGATAAGCTAAGCCCGTTAAAGGTTTTGCGCAATTATGTTATCTCATGCCGTGCACATAGGGATACCATGTAATGGCCGACACAACCCCTGCGATGATGTCATGGGATGTCAGCGATGGATGATCTAACGTGTCAGTTCCTTGCAAGACAGCCAGCCAAGTGAAATGTCAATTCAATTTGCCATCAAGGATGATTGAATTACCCAACCTCCGGGCAAGCAGACCCTGCCATATTGAGTAAGCGTTTGGTATGGGTTTATCTTAATGTCAGTTTTCAATCAATTTAAACGGTTTATTGCGGGATCTAATCGGGGAAATTAGTTCCAAGTGCTCTGTATAAAATTTATGGTTTAGCAATGGAACTATTCTAAGTGAATATGGTATGATATGGGAAATTTATGGTCGTTCTGATTTTCAAGGAAAGTACTAGCTGTTTCGCCGAAAACACTAAAATAAATTAAATTTCACAATTATATTTGTTTTTATTTAACGGAGCTTTTTTAGCGATGCCCTCCGCAAGCGTCAGGATGGCCGAGCGGTCTAAGGCGCCAGACTCAAGATATAGAATCTTGCTTTCTGAACGAAAGTGTTGAGCGTTCTGGTCCTCTCTGAGGGCGTGGGTTCGAATCCCACTTCTGACAAATTTTTTTTTTAGTCGTTTTGTTTAGTGACAATATACCCATGACAAAGCATTCATTTTGAATATATCTCTTGGAAATTCTCTACTGTCTATATTATATAAAAGTACTATATTTTGCTAGAAACTATAATGACTGATCTAGAAACTCCGAAAGTTTTACTCAAGCCCATACTAATCCTGAGGGATGCTGGCTCTGGTGGCGATGGGATGTTAAGCACGAAGGCGAAAAAGAATGTCACCTTCAAGCGCGTCGTCGAGTACTACACCTACTCTGACAACCTGAAGATGCGTCTGGAAAAGACGTCTCTGCTCCCGGACGAGAACTTGGTAAGAGCGAATGTTCAAATATCTGATCTAACATTGATTGTGGACTATGTATGTTGTGCAGAATCTAAGTGGGGTAGATATACCAACGCGGCGCCTCAGCGAGGAGGCCAATTTGTAACTACTCCATGCTCCAGCCCCATCTACGATTCGATTCTCGGAAAATTAAACAGAAAGAAGCGGATGCGGATGCGGAAAACGGATGTTTCAAATTGGCGACGTGACACTTTTAACTTAATTGTGCCCCATATTTTGCACTTTATTATGGGCAAGGACATGAATGTAATACGTGCGGATGGGGCAGGGCAAGCAATTTTATATGTACAATATTTCATGACACATTTTTGTACTTTTAAACGCAGCGCGTTAGCCGCTCTTCTGCATCCAAATGTTTGGGTTTTACCAAACAAGCAGGTGGATTGTGCTATCTGCGAGCAAATATACATAAATACAATACGAATATATATGGGGGGGCAAACAAAGACAATTTACAACGAGTTGGCTCTTGGGACGGAAGGAGTTATCTGCAGTAAACTATTTACAATTGGTAAGTCCCAATCAATCCGTGAGCTAAAAGAGCCTTATGGCCCTTTCAAGGCGTAAAAACACAGCCAGCTGATAGGGACACTGCACTGGTCACAGGGCCACTGACCTACGTCAAACATGCACACGCTCTGCGCCTTCCGATGCACGGCTCCCGAGCCGTGAAATCAATAGTCATTCAGAAATTTATAGCACCCACTGGGAAGAGACAGGAGACAATTTCTGACTGACTGACTGACTGCCAGAGTGATGGCAGCAATCACCTGCACGTTAGAGGAGGGTTAGAGCACTGCAATCAGTTATTTGCAGTCTTATTGGGTTTGATATATGGCCACCTGCTCATAAAGCCACTTGTTTTGGCTATAACCATAATCGCTTGGCAGCTACTCCTATATAAGGCCCGCCTCGGTTGCCACTTAGCCATTGAATGCCAGAGAGAGCGCCCCAGAGAAATGTTCTTTCAATTCGCCACCCTGCTAGCCATACTGGCCTCCTCGTATGGAGCTGTGATACCCACGGGCTTGGAGCCACACTCGCCGCTGAGTGGCAGGATCGTAGGCGGAACGAAGACCTCCATTGCAGACCATCCCTGGCAAGTGTCGCTGCAGCGTTCGGGCTCCCATTACTGCGGCGGATCTATCCTCAGCAACACCATCATTGTGACCGCCGCCCACTGTCTGCTGTCTCCGGTCACGACCTCCAACCTCAAGGTGCGAGCCGGCACCAGCTACAAGAACCTGGGCGGGTCCCTCGTCCAGGTGGCCGCATTCCGGGTGCACGAGGAATACAGCGCCAGCTCGAAGATGAACGACATCGGAGTGATTCGCCTAAGGACCAAGCTCACTCTGAGCTCCACCATCAAGACAATCGAACTGGCCACCTCCGCGCCTGTCCATGGAGCAGCAGCGAGCATTTCCGGCTGGGGATCGACCTCGTTCTCGGGATCCTCCTCTTCCCAGCTGCTGTACATCGACACGCGCATCGTTGGACGGTCCGAGTGCGGCAGCTCCACCTACGGCTATGGGGGCCTCATCCGGGAGACCATGATTTGTGCGGCGGCTGCCAACAAGGATGCGTGCCAGGGTGACTCGGGCGGACCTCTGGTATCCGGGGGCCAGCTCGTGGGCGTCGTCTCTTGGGGTCGCGAATGCGCCCTCGCCAACTATCCCGGAGTGTTTGCCGATGTGGCAGCCCTCAGGGAATGGCTGCTGGCAGCCCAAAATACTGTGTAGTGCAAAATAATATAAAATCTCTTCTCAAATGCAACTCGAATGACTTTTTCGCTCATTTAACTGTTCACCTAACGACTTCTGCCTCTGCCTCTGCTTCTGACACTGTGACGATGCATGCGCCCCCCTGCCCATTCTGCACACACATGGCCAAACATGCGACAGGACGTGCGGATCCTGTGGGGTTGGATGGGGTTGGTGTTGGTGTTGGTGGGTTGTTGTGTGCGGTAGTGTAAAATGAATCTAGGTCAGTCTGCCTAGAAGCGGTGCAAAGGGGACAAAACTGACTTCGGACTGTGCTTTGCGAAGGGATTGTGGAGAGGCGCGGGCCCTTAAAAAATAAGTGGAGCAACGTAGACGGGAAACATGTTTAAATACTTAAATTGGTAGAGACCCCCTCTCTCCAATCCCTACTACTCTAGCTTTCTGGCAGTGACTCTTTCCGGAATGCCGCACGGTCCCGCACACCCCACCAAAGGACAGACTTCAGGGCGTCGACAATATTGATCCGACGACTGTCGCGACAAAATGGGATGCTTATGCTTATTGCCACATCTCGGATGGGGCATGGCCATGGGGCGGAATATAAGACCAGGAATCCTACTCACCTTCGTACTCCTTTCGTTTCCTGCGTAGAAACGAGGCTGTCATTCGCAGGCCACGCTGTGCCAGGCTCTGTCTGGACAGGATGGAACTCTTGGAGTCCTTACGACTGCGATGGGAGCTCTGAGGCAGCCCGGCGGCGCCTTGGCGCGATGAGAGCGTGCCACCCACCGAGGTGGAGACGGATGCGGGCGGCTGCAGGCCACCGCTGATGGAGGACGAGGCCGATCTGGGTGGAGTGATCGGCGTATTGGGAGTGTCGGAGTCTATAAATCCCAGATTGCTGTTCGCACTGTTCAGATGGATGCTAAAGTTGTCCGTATTGCCGCCCCGACTGCCGCAGAGCGTGGAGCTCCCACCGCTGTGGACGCTGTTCGAGACGGAGGCGGCCAACTGCTCGTCCAGTCCGCTGCTTGTCTTGGGTGTCAGATGCTCCAAAGACTCAAAGTCTCGATTGACGGCCGGCGGCATAGAGTGACGGAACCACGACTCCTGCCGGTGCTGGGCCACCCGCTGTTGGCGACGCCTCTGGCTGGCACTGGAGCCGAGCATGTTCCGAAAACGGCTGTCCCCGACATCCTCCAGACTGTTGTCCTGATCCGGACTGCGCAGTTCCAGGCTCTGGCGCTGATAGTTTCTCCCCGACATCTCACCTGTGTATGTTGGTGTATTTGGTTGCTTGTTCCGCTTAGTTCCTAAGGCACTCAGGTTTAAGGCTCAGTCCGTGTACTGATAGGCACTCGGTTTGTTGTGGGATCCATCAAGGAAGGCACTTTTGCTCCGTAGTCTCTTGGGACTCGACTTTTACATCGCTTATGTAAGGCGGTTGGCTCAAATCGTTGCTGTGCCGCGGTGGGTCCCACTCCCAGTACCAGTACCAGTCCCAGTCCGGGTGGGATGTTCCGATTTCATATCCAAATACAAATCAAAATCCGTAGGCAATTGCCTTGCGACTCGGCTCCCCGTCCAACCTTGGCTCAGACAGGTGTTGAGAACCAAAACAACTGGCAAGGCAAGTCACCTGCTGTAGTAGAGCAGGCGCCCGCGCCCTGCCATCCGGCAATGTGTAATTTTAAAGGGGAGCGGGAGGAGCCCAAATGTCGCCTCGAATGCCGAAATGGCTGGCAAGTAGTCGAAATACTCTCAACAGTTAGGAAACATCAAAAATTCATTGCATTTCTGGCATTTAAAAGCGTTTCCTTGTCACGCACATGCATTAGGAGCCAGAACGACAATTGGAGCGGGGGACACACACACAAATTATCTATTTTTGAGTGCCTTTTGCTTAAAACTCAAAAGCCAAGGGGCTTGTACTTAGCTCAAACATCGGAGCTATTTCCTTATTGGTCCCTTTGCAGTATAGACACATATATGTACAACATACGATTAGTTAGTGGCTTAAGCACCTTCGACGAAAGCTCTAATAAATCTGTCTCTAGCGACCCCGCTGCGAGTGTGGCAGTCTTAATAATTAAAATACTTCAGGCGGAGAACCTTCAAATTATTGAACTTCTTGTTAGCGGCACTAGCCCTACGAAATGGTCAACTGCAGCCATAAATTAAGCGTTTAGGGCTCTCCAATTACACTCCTCACACGCTTCAGTTCAGGCCAACTCATAAAATGCGATGGATGGCCCACGGGTTTCGCTGTTTTCAACAAAATACACACGGAAACGGCACACCGTTGGGGCAAACAGGACCAAGCCGCACAGAAGTCAAAAAGCAACTGCGGATCCTCCACAGGCGAAGGCACAAAGTTGATTCCAACGACTCGGTCGCACCACGAACCCCATCGGCTCTGTTGGCCGAAGTGAAAGTGGACCATACAAACATACATACATGTACTATGCCATATAGAACTGAATACATTCATATGTGAATCAGGATGCATTAGGAGATAAATTGGAGAGTAGCAATACAAAGGCAGAATACCCCCTAAAATTAAATAAATCGTGCTTCTTTTTTCCGAGTAGGGTAGGAAATGTGAATGTGTACGCTGTAGCTCACATCAAATTGCCTTTTAGCGGACCGAGTCACCGCGGCCCATTAGCTCAGTTGGTTAGAGCGTCGTGCTAATAACGCGAAGGTCGCGGGTTCGATCCCCTCATGGGCCAAAAGCTATTATTTTTAGCTTTTTCTTTATTTTTTGTTTATCAAAGGAACAAAGTAATACAATGGGAGGAGACTGGGCAGACGAGCAGTAACCAGGTGTTTGTGGGTATGGTTGAAATAATCTTATCGCATTTAGAGAGAACCGTTGAAATGTAACATTTCTTTATCAATTCTTTTTACAATTTATACTATTTTTAGGGGGTGTTTTAAGAACGATTTGATTAATAATGAATCATAAATACAGTGTGCGTAGGAGTATGAAATGAGTAAATGGGTATTTAACGGGATGCCCCTAAATCGGTTCCAAGATCGAAAGGTTATGTTACGATGCCTGTACTATATATATAGATAAACCAATGCATAACTTTATGAAATGAAATTACTCACAAGTATTCAAAAGACCTGGCCCGGCGAACTCTGTCCGTCGGTATGAGAGGCGTAAACGGGACACGGAGGGCATAGCAACTCGGAATCAGAGCAACTGGTGTGGCGCTGTCGTTGTTTGGCTTCTATTTTCACACAATACAATCAATTCGACGCACTGCAGGGACGGAAACATTTGAATATGCAATTTTTTTTATGGCAAACAAAAATATACATATGTACAAATATGTATGTACTATAGGGATTCTATTTAAGCACCAAATGAATAATGTATTTTTGATAAGACTAACAACACAACACGATCGGGGGCAGATAAGTCAGCTTACAACGGTTAGCTGCTCTACGCAAATGACCCTTCTAAACTTGAAACCGACTGACGGACATTTAATATAACTCTAGTATTTCGTATTAATTCAGAAGAGCGGCCAATGTGTTTTTAATTTTTTTGCGCTTTTTATTTCTCATTCTTCTTTGCGGCTTACACGGAACTAGTTCGTGAACATTAAACAGCTGTCTTTATGTGGTTCGATTTCTTTTTATTGTTGTGCTTCCATTAGACAAAAGTTTGAGGCTTGCCCGAGACGCA
This sequence comes from Drosophila obscura, assembly GCF_018151105.1. Classification (NCBI taxonomy): domain Eukaryota; kingdom Metazoa; phylum Arthropoda; class Insecta; order Diptera; family Drosophilidae; genus Drosophila; species Drosophila obscura. Next base: position 4,774,651 of record NW_024542774.1, on the reverse strand, counting down.
TTTTTTTTTTTACATAGGTTAAGCATATGGACCTAGAGGTGGCAAAAAGTTGCGTCGGTCTCTGATTCATGTGCGTCTATTCGATATATTCGATTGCTTTTACGCTTAAAAGCATAACAACCAAAACTTGTAGATCTAAAATTAAATTTTGGCGCTAAAAATGTATGGTTGTGCAAAAAGGTGAAAATACATATACATAAAATCATTAAATAAAATACTTGAAAGTGATTGTATTATTATCATACGACATTTTTGTGACCCCTGGAGACTTTTTTTGCTGCTGGAGACGAACTTCGATGGTTTTCATAATTTGAAGAACTCCCACAAACTCTACAAAGAAATGTCTAAAAATAATAAATAAATGTGAGAATTAATTCTCTTTCGTCCATTTTCTTGTCGTCTTGCATAATTCTCTTGATTTCTCAAAATTTCTTTTTCTTTCCTTGTCATCAAGCACCCAAATCAAAATTCAGACCGCACGTCTGCCAATGTAAACGCCTTTTAAGTTTCGAGCTACAAACATTCAGCAGAGGACCTTTTTGTTCCACGACTCAAAACTTATGGGTTTATATTGTACAAAGCGTTATTTACATTGTTGCTCAATAAACTCGTTGTAATAATTCTCGAAGATCTCCCTTTGCTCAGCGGCAAGATACTCAAGCCTGCCCCTCATTTCCTGCAGTTGTTGGTCGCTTCGCTTGCATTTGCTCAATGCCCATAGATCCCACAGATAGGTCATCTGGCTGAGGTACTCCATCGAGTTGGCGCCACTCTGAGCGGCAGTGCCCTCTAGCTGTGTCTCGATTATACGCGTCAGATTCTCGAGGTCCACGTCGTCCAAAACGCAACCCTCTGTAAGGGAATTAATAATTGCAATTCTCTTGAAATGTATCTTACGAGTATCGTATCTTACCGTCCATTTCAGCAAAGCATGGTTCGATGAGCACCTCCGCCAGCTTCCTCTTCAAGATGTGGTGTCCCAACAACCACTTGTCCAGACCATCGAATGCCTTGTAGAGTGCTCGTCTTGCTTTGACCTCACCACAGCCGTCGATGAGGCACATAAAATCATTGTACCAGGCGAAGACTTGGGTCTCTTTGCAGACAGGGCAGGAAACGGAAGATTCTGCTGCATCCGGGCGCTGCATCCACCAGTTGAGGTTAGTCTGGTGGGGCAGTGGCTCGGGCGAAAATTCTCGAAGACAGTTTGGGTTATCACAGCGATACCGATGGAACTTGAACTGTGCAAGTGAGGGATGGATTATTTAATTGTTGAATCCGAAGAAAATTTTCATATTTACGTAGTCCTGATCTGGATCTGGTCGAGTACACTTCTCACAGCTGCAGTCAAATTTGTACACTTGCTGCAACGGCTGCGACCTCTGGCAGATCATGCTCTTTTTGTAGTCCATCGTATAGCAGTTGAAGATCTCCTCGCCCGCTCCAATTTCCACTGCCGAGTAGCTGACCGCCGTGCAGCCGTCGAACTTGGTGCGTATGGAGGGGGCACAGGCATGATTGCAGAGGCTCAGATAGGGCAGATTGATGGCTGTGAGGGGCTCTGTTTGACTGAGATTATGCAGTTGACCCAGCTTGAGGTGGCGGGGTTTCCGCCACATGTCCGGCTGCAGTAGACCAAACTCGTTGGCCTCCAGGTTCACTGCCAGCAGGGCGTCCCCGACATGGCCGTTAACCAGGAGCTGACCGGCACTACGTAGAATTAAAGCGGCTACAATCAAGTGCCAGTCCTCAAGGGAGGCATTCATGGCCTGGAACTGATCAAAGTAGTCAGTGTACTCCTTTAGATAGAGTTGCAGGAGGTTGGCGCAAAGCATGTGGTAGACCAGCTCTGCCTGAGGCGCCTTGTCCAGGTGACTTATCATGCGCAGGCTCTGCAGATACTGCGGTGTCTGCTCATCTTCCTTGTCGGCTCCCGTGGCCAGAGTCATGAGCGTAGACCACATCTCGGACGAGTCTGGGCATGCCTGCAGCTGTGGCACCATTGACGGCATATAGCTCAGGACCATGCGCAGCGCCAAGTGCGAAACGCCTACCATTTTGAGCAGATCTTTGCGGTAAGCGACACATTCGAATCTGTGGATGGGTTCGTGGCGCTCGCGACATCCTCGGCAGCAGTAGACCACTCGCTGCCGACACTGGGGACAGGGAATGGGAGCGCACATCAGGCTGGAGGCGCATTGCTGGCAAATTAGTCTCTGCTCCAGGGGCACAAAGCAGGTGGCCTGCTCCCTGAATATGATTTTGCCTTGCGGCATGGCTTCCTTGGCAATCATGTAGCGACCACGGCTGCCAGACTCTTTGATGCTGAAATAATGAAAATGGGTTAGAACATACCACCCGAAAGTCAATTAATTGGTCAAGACAATTACATTTCCTGGATGGGATCGAACGTCTCTTGATCATCGACTGATTCCTCGTTTGACGACTGGCTTTGCAGCAATTCCAGATTCTTTTTTAGATCCTCCAGCTGCTGGCGAAAGCTTTCATTCAGCTCCAACTTATCCAAGCACGCTATGTGCTCCGCCAGTTGCTCGGTTCGTTTCAGTTTCGAGGCACAGTGAGCTTGCCGTATAATTATCTTGTGCTGCAGTCTCCTGGGATACCCGAACTCCAAGGCATTGGCGCAGTCGTCGTAGGCCTCTTGGTAGTAGCCGTATTCTTGCAGTGCCATTCCGCGGTTAGCAAATGCGAAACAAAGTTCACCTTCAACGTCTTCTGCTTCTAGCACGGCCCTTGTGTAGAGGCGACATGCCCCGAGGACCCGTTCCGCCTCCGCCTCTGGACCAAGTTCCTTTGCGGAGGATCTAAATAGACGGTTGCCCCTATCGCGCCACATCCGTGATCTTTCGGCTAACGATTTCCTATCATGCGGCTGTTCCAGGTCCACCAGAACCAGAAGCGTCAGCTCCTGGAAGCGCTGCCTCTTTTCCGCTGGCAGAGAGTACAGTTCCTTGATGGCCTCATATTCATTCTGGTAAACCCCAACCGGAGCGATTAGCTCGTCCTGCTGGGTGAAAACCTGCGCTAGACGATCCATTCAGGGGTCGTTTTGAGCTTTTTAAAATTTCAATCTTATAATTTCAATTTTGTAAACAATCAACAGAAACGCATTTGGTTTTATTAAGTGCAATTTAGACTAAAGCTATCGGCAGAGCAGCGCTTTGATGTTTCGATACTCAGCTATCGAAATATATTGGCGCGACTTTTTCGAATTTAATTTCTCCAAACCAAAAAGGAACTTTTAATTGGAAAAATTCAACATTTTATTTAAGTCTGACGTCTTGAGACGCTATCAATGGCATTACAGTTTCTGAAAAGATAAAAACACAATTTTTTAGGTTTAAAGTTAGTGGAGGCCCCTTGTTGATAATATTATCGCTACCTGCTACATTATCGTCTTCATTTACCTTGCGCTGCGTAACATTCGGAGCATCTAACAGGTCGTCGAGCTGGGAGGATGCTAGAAGAGTGTTTCCCGAGGCAAAATCCTGCGAAGGGGTTACTGTTATCTGCTTGTCATGGTCAGCCAATTGTGACGAGGATGTGGTTGGCTGCTCAGCAACTTGTGACGAGGATGTGGTTGGCTGCTCATTCTCTGAGCCGGGATCAAAGTCGGACGATTCGATGCGTACCACGGCGTGTAGTGGTAGGGCCCGGAATTCGTGTCGCAGCTGTGGCACCGTCTCCTTCATCAGACGCGGCTTCTTGATGCAACCTGGGTTTGCGACTGGCATTATATTTTTGCGTTTTGTGGGCTCATGTAGAGGCAGCGCCGCCGCATTCTTTTGCATCATATTCAGCTGATGCATTGCGACAGGCACAGCCACAGGTTCAGGCTCAGCCGCGACTTCGAATTCTGTATGGATAACTGCAGGCAGTCTCTACTCCATCCTCTTGTTTAACTTCTACAGCTGGCTCACTTTCTGGAAACTGTGGAGGTGTAACGCCGTTAAATGGCGAAACTGCTGTCGGAACTGTGGGAATGGCAAAGCAGGCCAAGTTCGAAAGCGACTCCTGACTGTCGTCCAAGTTAATAATCTTGTCTTCCGTATCAATGTTTTCCCACAGAATATCCTCGCTGTTGATGCAGCTGCCGCGCATCTTGTCAAGAAACGTGATTGTCTCCTGCTTGACCGGAACCTGCATGGTCTCCATAAGCGGATCAATCTGTGTGTTTGGCATCTGGGAGGCCGGATCCACTTCTTCCATGTCCACAAAGCTGGTAGATTGAGCGTTGAGTTTGGTGGGCGGGCAAATGGACACAACGGTAACTAAATGCAGAACAGTGAGTACGTGGGCAAGCAAATCTGACAAACAACTTACCAGATGGTGTGGATGTGGTAATGTCTGATTCAATAGTGAAACATGAGAGTTATTACCCACACACAAGAGGTGTACCAGAAAAAGTGATGATGAGTCTTACCTTTCCCAATTGACAATGACATCATACTGGTTCGCGGAGCTCAACGAAGTCGGCTGGCTGGATGTGACACTAAAAAATGTAATGTAAATTCAAAGTCTAATCCAGCAGTGTAAGCCAAAATACTTACATTAAATTCTTAGGCGGGTTGTTTTCAGACTGCACTGCGGGCTCCACACACCTTTCAGCCACTTTCCTAGCATTCAAAGATCAACAAAAAAATTAAAAACTGAAAGATCTCAATACTTTTTTGATTGTTTCTTACCCTGTAGTTGGAATGTTTTCAGTATTTTGGGTAAGAATTTCACAATCCGTGCTTTCCGCTGCTTCACCTTCGCAAACGGCCGGGTCTGCGGCGTTTTCTTGGGCTGCCTCTTTCAATATTCTGGGCTTACTAAAAACATAAATAGAAACGTAATTAAACAGTCGAAAACTACAAAAACTAGGAAAACAGAAATACGGGTCTTACGGGTCTGCCTCTATTGGAGCTGTTCGAATCTGTTCGGGTGCCTTTTTAACTTTTTTCGATGACCTGGCTAACGATCGGCTTTGGTCTTTGCAATTGGTTGACCAGAGCTATCCAGTTCCTTGGGTTCGCTAGGACTCTCGGCAATGACATCGGGCAATAAGCGGTTCGGTCGACTCAGCAATTTTTCGCGCACCACTCCAGGACATGGCTTTAATATGAACGGAAATCGCTCACGCATATCGAGCGAACTGTAGAACTGCAAGTACTCCCTGGCACACTTTTTTTTGGATAGATGCTTATACTCGTCGCAGAAAAAGTCAAAGCGTACAGGTGGAACAGCCCTTTCTGTGACCACTTCGGTGCTTCGGGGTCGCTCCAGATCCGGAGCGGATCCTACATCATTCTTACGTTGGTCGCTTTGAACATCGAATGCAATGTCCGGAAGGTTCTCTATTAGCTTTCTAAATTGCTGGAATGATACTGGCCGACTAATTTCATCCCTGCAGGCAGAATACATTTTCGTATTGTTACTCGAGTTAAGCGAACTTCCACAATTCGTTGGAAGACTTACCGCTTTCTTTTTGTCTTCAGCTTGGACGTCTTTTTCGGAGAAGACATGTTGCATTTAATGTTGAAATCACGCTAAAGAACATAGGGATAAGCAGTTTGCCGATATTTATGATTAATTTTAAATGTGCTAAATATATGTTTATTAGAAACTACTTACATCCTATACAATCAGTTAATATAGTACTACTAGTTGTACATACCATACAATAGGTAACCCGGCTTTTTTGTTCTTAGAGCTAGTGTTTTGAAATAAGATAAGAGTGTAAACCTAAATGCACTACAACTATCAATCGGCTTGGGATATGTTTTGGGCTGCACTAATCAAGGTGTCGTGAATGTCCTTCGCCGACTGAACGTGCACTCGCACTGTATTCAAGTAAGTGGGGTAAGGAATGGGTCCGGTGTTTTCGGGCATGAAGCTTTCCATTCGCATCGGCGTAACCAGACCAGGCAGATAATGGTTGGAGGAATTCTGCTGCTGCAGGCACTGCATCGCCGTTTTCAGATGTAGCTCGATTTGGTCACAGCAGGCATAGAAGTCTTCCAGATGCTTATCGAATCGTGGCACATGATGGCCATGGGCTCCAGTATCCCGCTTCAGATTGTCCGCCAGGTTGTTCTGCTGTAGCGTGAATGCACTCGATCGGATGGTTAGGAACATCGACTCCCGCAGCGGACCCAGTAGACTCTTAACCCGCGATATGTTGTCCAGTTTCTCGGCCTGTTGTTGCTGCTGCAAGGGCTGCTGCTGCTGTTGGGGCACGGGACCGGGTGGGACTGCCGGCATCATGGGCTGAGGCGACGACTGCATCACCTGCATCATCTGCGGGCCCGACATCGGCATCATGTTCATGTTGGGGTTCATGTTTGCTTTTTTGTGAGTGAATTTAAAAATTGGTAAAGATTTTAAATGCCTGCGTATTTTTTTATTCAGAAACGACACACTTATTCGATATATTTGTTTGCTCACAAATGCGCTGAAACTATCGATACCAAAACCGATAGCTTTTCTAGCAACCCGGGTTCGGTTCCGAACAGCTGTCCGGCTAAAACACATTTTTCTATCATAATTAATTGGCGCTAGGCGCATTATTAAATCGTAAGGACCTACTAAACAACTATGACTCGGTGAGTTAAGTGTCCTCTGCCTAGATAGCGCATGCCAGAGGTTCCCAAAAAATTCTAACCTAAAAGTGTGCGTCGTCGCGGGTCTGATTTTCTTGGGTTTTTTAATTTTGTAGAAATAGCATCGACTTGGGCGACGTTACGCCGCACAACATAAAACAACTGAAGAAGCTCAATACAGTGGTGTTCCCGGTCTCCTACAACGACAAGTTTTATGTGGATGTTTTGGAGGCTGGCGAATTGGCCAAATTGGCCTACTACAACGACATTGTGGTCGGGGCCGTTTGCTGCCGCATCGATACAACTGAGAACCAGAGACGCCTCTATATCATGACACTTGGCTGCTTGTCGCCCTACCGGCGCCTGGGGATCGGCACCGTGATGTTCGAGCACATACTGAACTACGCGGAGAAGGACGGCAACTTTGATAGCATTTTTCTGTAAGGGAACCACAAAATATTGCAGATAGATTGTACGGACTAACTTTTGAACGCATTTCAGGCATGTGCAGATCAACAATGATGGCGCCATTGAGTTTTACAAGAAATTTGGCTTCGAAATCGTCGATACCAAGGAGCAGTATTACAAGCGCATCGAGCCCGCGGATGCCCATGTCCTGCAGAAGGCACTCCGACGCAACCCACCGAATGCCAACAGCATCAGCACCAGCACCAACAGCAACGCCAGCAACCAAAATCCAAGAAGTAAAGTACGCCAGTACACTTTTGTATGAATTTCAAATAAATAAAACCGCTTTGGCAATGGCAAATGCTGTCTAATTGTGCTGTCATATCTACATATGCATGCGTAATAATCAATCGTAATTAATTATAGAAACATACGTACGGCTGGCCAAGGATCCTATGAATATCATAGCTTAAATCCAGTAAGGCTCGTTACTTCGATTGAGCCACTTGCATTAGCTAACTGGAGATCTGTGATAGGAGATTGTATGATTGTTGGTGTCATTAATGAACCACCCTTGAAAAACGATGTATTCAATTAGTCCGATCTTATCTCTGTGCTCTTAATTACTTGTCTGTGCGAGGATAAGAACCTCTGCGCGACTCTCGCCCGGCTCATTCATTGGCGGCCACATGAAGCCCCGCAAATCGTCGAGCGATGGCTTCATCTACTGCTACGGCAACCTATACAGCCTTCTCTTCTACTGGGGACTGGTGACGTTCCGGGTGCACACCCTGAGTGACGGCGGAGCAGCTTCCTCGCCCATGAGCGTGGTGTATGCGGTCTGCGTCCGGCTGTTCGCCGTCTGCGGCTACCTGGGCAGCGTGCTGATTAAGCTGGAGGATGAGCGAATGGGCGCCGCCATGATGGGCCACCTAACACCCGTGGTCAAGATGATCGTCATGTGGGAGTGCCTCAGCTCTACGATCACCTACGTGGAATACTTCCTCACGCTGGACGTCCAGCGACGCCGCCACGTCAAGCTCCTGGCCAACATGCAGGGCTTCGACCTGGACATTTCCGTGGAGTTTCCCTCCGTGCGCTGGCAATACCAGCGCACCCGCTCCAAGTACTGGTACGGAACGGGGATTGTGTCCATCTGCTTCTTTTCCTTCTCAGTGTCGCTCATCTTTGACCTCGTTCGGTGCACCTGCGGCCTACCGTCCACCCTGCTGATGGCCGTCACCTACACCCTCCTTACGAGCTCCCTGGGGCTGGTGGGATTTGTTCACATTGGCATCATGGATTTCGTGCGGCTGCGGCTGCGCCTCATCCAGAAGCTGCTGCATCAAGAGTACGCGCCGAGTACTGGTCCACAAGAGACGGCCCTTCGGAAGATCGCCAAGCTGTTCGAGTTCTCCAAGCGCTGCTCCCATTTGCTGGCAGAGTTGAACGGCGTGTTTGGGTTCGCCGCTGCCGCTGGATTCTTCTACGAGTTCACCCTGATGACCTGCTTCGTGTACGTGATCTGCCAGAAGGTTCTGGGCTCCGAGGCCTGGGACCTGGAGTACACATTCATGCTGCTCCACGTCGCGCTGCACTCCTACAAGCTAATCATCACCAGCACCTATGGCTATCTGCTTCAGCGGGAGGTGAGTGTTCCTTAGCTGAGATTAAGCGAGAGGAGATCATTCTTGCTCCTCCTCCTCCTCCGCAGAAGCGAAACTGCCTCCGCCTGCTTGGCCTCTACGCGCAGCACTTCCCGCACCAGGCACTGGCCCGCAGGCAGGTGGAGGACTTCCAGCACTGGCGCATGCACAACAGACAGGCGGCGATCATCGGGAGCAGCATTCCGCTCAATGTGTCCACCATTTTCATGGTGTACAACGGCATGGCCAACTATGTGATTATCCTGGTGCAACTGCTGTTCCAGCAGCAGCAGATCAAGGATCGGCAGAGGGGCATGGGCAGGGATGTGGACTTTGTGGGGCCAATGGGTCCCACTACTCATATGGATTAGCTCATCTCGTTTACCTTTAATGTTCATTCATTAGTGCATAGCTAAAGAATTCTCTCTGGACAGTTCTTCCTGTTTATCACAGAACAGAAGATTGGCTCAGCCAGAAGCAATGACTAGTCGATACTCGTATGCGGTGTATCTTAACTAAATGAATCTTAATCTGTTCTATTACTTGAAGAAATAACTGCGGCAGCTCCCCGCGGCGAGTTTTTTGCGATGCGAATAGGTGGAGAGCGTCCTCATAGCACTCTTCAGAACAGTCGCATATTCCGTCAACTCGGCCTTGGTGAAATTGCTTATAAGACTAAGATCTTCGTAGCAGAAGTAGCAAATGTATTCATCGTCCATGCCATCCCACAGGTCGAGAAGCAACTGCAAGGAGATTATTAAATAAATTAATCAATGATGGATGGATGGATGGGGGCTAAGGATACGCACGGCAAGGAAAACAGTTGTCAACGTTGATTCTGGGTTGATTTCTTTCGAGTGGTGGAGAAGAATGACCGTGGTGACGAGGTGATAGTTACGAATCTTGGGCAAGTCCTTCGCAATGCACAGAGCCTGCATCAGGAGGATTGCATCTTTGGCGGCTTTGCCCGTCTTCTCCAGCAGCGACAGCTCGTATTCAGCGGCGATCATCAAGAACGTGGTGGCCTTGGATCTCTTCGGGCCAGGCGCCGCCTTCGGTAGAGCCTGGCACCTGGATCCGTTCGATATAATTTTTACGGCTGGCGCGAAATCAATGAAAAACTCGCGGGCGCTCGCTATGGCATGGATGGTGTGGCAGTTGTTGCGCCTCTTGTAGCGCAGCATGTAGATCTCACGCCTGCCCCTGACAGTGGCGCCATGGGCTTTGTCGAGGATGGCCTCCATCCAGGCATGGACATCCTCTCGTTTCAGCTCGGATGCATCAGTCAGCAGATTGTCCAACACAAACTTGCTGCAGGGCACATTCTGGAAATTCAAATGGCAGATCCCCGGCCGGTCCTGGTCCTTTCTCACGTTAATCTTCTCATAGGAGGGGAACTGTATCTCCATCATGACGTCGTACTTGTTGTCGCTGCACAGGCGAATGCCGTGCCCGCCACTTCCTGAGAAATGAGAACGGAATGAGAACTTCCTCCCCTCCCCACACCACCCTCTCCATGCACACCCATCACTCACCAAAGACTATTGAGTTGATTGTACAAGTTTCCTTCAGTTTTTGATCGTCCCGCCACATTTTTACCATAAAATCGAGAATATTCCTAAAATCGACATCATTCTGACCATTGAATGGGTTGCGCAGCTCATCGGCAATTTCCTGTAGCTGCTTTTCGAAGACGGAACTCATTTTGTGCTTAAATAAAGTGGATAAAAAGGATAACCATGCATTGAATTAAACAGTTTGGCGATACTTGTATTCCTTCCACGAGTATAGTCGTAAAATATGATATTCGATATCAGTTTCAAGAAGAATCCCGAAGCATGATTCTGTTAATGAGTAGCACTATAAAATGTCTTACAAGAACAGAGCGAAATCGCATATGGACTTGTATTGGTATTATACATATGGTAAGACAGACTAACCTCCAAACACACCGCAAAAGGACCGTTAGACATTCTAGGCTATGCCTTATGAGCCCCAGATCATATGGGCTAGTACCTCCTACTCTTGCGCTTGGCATACTTGAGAATACTTTTCATCCATATTCCATTGGAGTAATGCCTCTGAAAAGGATCTTTCAATAGGTTAATGATTCCAACCGATCCCATACATATGTCCCATACGGGATATTGGGCTACTTCCGAAAAGATCGGAGCTCCATGTCCATGTCCAGCTCAGTCACTGGAGCTTAGTCTCCTCAAAAACTTATGGGGGAATTTCAAAGACAAATGCAAATACTTCTACCCAAATCGTATTAAAGTGGTGAAGGGAATTTATTGACCCAAGCCAGGCCGGTGCAAGAAGTTCATATTAAACATCAAGCAAATCTACCAAGTATTTTAATGAATAGCATTTTAATGAGAAACATGAATTTATCTCTGTTATCAGTCTATAGTTGAAACTATTGTGAATAGCATAGTGCATATATAGAAGTATTTATGTATCTACGAGCATGATTGGAGTTCTACGACACATCGTAGACAAATCTAGAAATGAATGGTCAAAAATTGTATTATGGGTCCAGTGATTTGTGTCCACCTGAGTGAGATGATCCAATAAGCTCCACCTTTCGGTGCAGTACTCCCAATAATTGGGACTTAGTAGAGCTGATTGAGAACTCTAAATTTTTAGCTAGAAATGGATGCTTTCCTTTTGGTCTGAAGATAAATTTAGGTATGCAAATGGATTGAAGTTATGGCTACGCATATATTGAAAACATAAGATGTAATTTGATGAGACTTGGAATGAGGCATGGCGAATAGGGAAAGGGGGTAAGGGCAGGGCAGGCGGGTCAGGTCAGGTTCATACGGGATACGCTGCTGTATGGGTTTGACCACATGCATATGTAGTGCAGTTTGCATCAAACTCCAGAGTGCCGCTGACCAGCCGTGTGACATACATATGTACATATGTATGCTTTGGTCCGCTTTGCACCGACCAACATTCACACCAATGCACGTTGTACATAGACCTGCATGTATATGGTATGTACTGCATCCAGATTATATAGAAAATCACACACACATGTACATAGAACATACACATACATATGGATGTACATATGTATGTATTGCATGTGAGAGGGAGGTACACACGCAAAGCGCTCAACAGTGCCGCACTCCGGACATCGTTTATCGATTTACAAAAGGCAACAACAACAACAAAAGCTCTTCCAGCGGCAGTAGGTAGGCCGCTCTCTGCACCGTCCACCCCCTCACCCGCTTCCTCCACCGCTTCCTCCCCCGCTCCACAAACACAACCAAAACAGCGGCGGAGAGACAGAATTACACACACATACACAACTAAAACATATGTATGTATGTACGCCCATGCATAGCCATGCCTTCACCGCCGCCGAACAACGACGGGCAGGGCAAAACGCCCAACGTCCCACCTTCCCCCACCCATGCATCCATCCTCCCACCCTGCGGCACATCTTTCCACAAAATGTTGCTGCTGCTGCCGCTTGGGGGAGTGGGGGCAGCTGGCAGAAGGCCATGATGATGATGGCGATGATGATGATGACTATGGAAGAGGCATGCCGGGAGCTGGCAGAACGGTGGGAGGGGGGCCGGTCGCCAGGACGAGGCAGGCGGCTGCCACTGACTGCCTGAGTGTGCGTGTATACAGTGAAAGAGAGAAACAGCAAGCCAGGGGAGCTAGGTGGAACGGACGTCGCAGTAGGAGCTGTCGCTGGCTGAAGGCTGAAGGAAGGCACGGGCATAGAGAGAAAAGCGAAAAAATATAATAAAAGCAACAAAAACCCGCACAAGCGAAAGAGATACAAACACACACACGGACAGAGAAACACACGCAGCTGGCACATACACACACACACACAGGCGCCATCTACGTGTTAGTTTGGGGCTCAGCTCAGTCCGCCTTGCACAAGTAGGCAAGAGGGCGCGGACGAGAAGGCGTGCAGTGGCTGGCTGTCGAGAGGGGGGTTAACTGGTCGTAGGTTCGGTCGCCAGCAGTCAGCACTGGGGCTGAGTGGGGGCCGACGCCAACGACGACGACGACTACGGCGCTGGCAACAAAAACAACTTGGAAAAGGAAAAAGAGTCGCAACAAAAGCAACAACACGAACTGTTGTCAGAGGAGATGAGGGAGACGTGGGGCGTGGGGAGAGACGACGAGAGAGCGGCGGGCACAGAAATTCTACGGGACTTGCTTGGATCGATGGAAATTGAGCAACTTTTCTGGGCTCCCTCGCCTGCTCTCTCCCCTCCTCTTGGATGCTGGGCTAAAGCGGTACAGCATAGATATGTATGTACATGTACATATTGATGTACGTACATACAAACATGCATACATACATATGTACAAATGTGAACAACGCTTTCACAGTAAAAGCTCTGACGCAGCGACGTCCGATAAGGACAGCGAGCGAAGACCACAGTGATCTGTGCTTAAGCAGGCCATACCCCAGCATTGGCACTTGCGACATTTCTTCCATTTCCGTATGCCTCCAAATCAATGACCTTGAACTTCAGAGTTGCGTCTGTGTGCTATGTGTGCGTGCAGGCAACAACACATTCTGGCGGCACGACACGTGATGAAGGTGCAACAGTTTCTGCATCGGAAATCAAATAAAGGTGCATAGAAAGCTAAGGAGGCTGCGAGAAGAGAGGCAGAAAGAGAGAGAGAGAGGTAGGGTGTGGGTGTTCACATCCACTGCCTCGCACTGTTGCGATTTTGTCGCGCTCACGCACACATACAGCAACAACAAAATGAAACGGCAGCAGCCACAACTAACAACTAACAACAACAACAAAAACAATCTCATGTTTTTGCCTTGTGGGGAGGGAGGCGGCGAATGTGGGCGGTTAACGTTTCTGCTGCGGCTGCGGCTGTTGGAGCGGTGCGACGCTGCGCGTTTTATTGCGAGCGCCAAACTGCGCTGCTGCCGTCTATATGTCTGTTGTATGTGCCTCCTCCTCTGCCTCTGCATCTGCCACTGCCTCTGCCACTGCCAGCTATGATGATGATGAGGTTGCCTTCTTGTTCTTCTTTACACGTCCTCCAACGACGGTCGGGTCGGCCGCGTCGCTGTTGGGGCCCGCTTTTGTTGTTGCTGCTGGTGGTGCTGCTGCTGCTGCTATGTGTCTGTGTGTATATGTATGTGAGTGCGCAAGAAGAGTGCGGGCCGGAGGGTGGGTGGAGAGGCATGGTCTCCCTGCTGCCTGGCTTGGCGCCGCTGCTGCTGCTGCCGTTGCCGTTTCTGCTGCTACTGCTGCTGTTGGGTTTGTGCATGCAGCTCATCGTCTCATTCAAGTGTCCAACTTTTGTCGAAGCGGTCATACAAAACGGCAGTCGGACGGTTTCTCGCTCACAGTTTACTCTCTCTCGCTCTCTCCGTTGGCGTTCCGTTCGGCTCTCTGCTTACGCCTGTGCTGGTGGCTGGTGGAGCGGCCGGGGAGACACACACAGAACGCGGCTGGGCGGTCAATAGAGCGCCTACCTACACGCCTATAAAAAGACTTCGCCCGTCCCGAGCACTGTGGAACAGAGGTTTTGGGTTTTCGAATAACCGTTAGCAGAGCCAGCCCCAGTGAACCGTTGACAGCAGGATGAAGGACACGAAAGCGGCGCGCGCAATTAGCGAGTCCTCAACCACGTCCGATAACACCTCCGACTTCATCGATATCGTGAAGCGGTACGACGTGGTCTACAACAACCACAATCCGGACTACAAGAACGTGGAAGTAAAGCTGAAGGTGTGGACGCAAATCGCGGACGAGATTGGGCTGTCAGTGGGTAGGTACCAAACATAGTACCTATGTAGGTCTAGAAATAGCAGCCCTGCGGAACACGCTTAGTTAAGGTATACCAACATATGTACACATTTTTGTAGATATTTAAGTATGACATACATATGTATTGAAAGGAAGTCTTGTGCCTTGAATGCTCTGGCGGCGGTTGAAATTGAATTACGTAGAACATACGTACATACACATGCATGCAAACATACATATGTGTGTACCTGTCAGCCGCCAGCGGACAAACTCTGTCGCCGACTCTGCTGCGTCGCTGCGAATCGCGAACCGCCGGCCTGATACATTTCGTACGCTTGTGTTCGTACACCTACAAACGTATGTATATACATACGAGGCGATGGTGGGATTGCGGAGTGGGGAGCGGGCAGCCGGGACATGGTCATGGACAGGACGGGGGCGGGTAGCGCGACTGCGGTCGGCAAATTGCAGCGAGAAGCAGAAAAAAGAAGCAAAACACTGCCACTGGCACGCAGCAAAAACAAACAAGCACAGAAGAGCGAAACTGATACAAACTGCGCGCTCTGATGCTGAGAGAGAGCGGCCAAACGACCGGACAAAGAGAGAGAGCGTTTGTCAAAACAAAAATATTGCGCGGCGTTGCCAAATGGGAGCCAAAATAACAAACCACCTGTGCCAAACATTCGTTAGAATTGAAAAGGTGATTCTGCACGAGACCAAATGATAAGGCGAAGGGAAGCCGTGGGTTGGCAATCGTTAGCTTGCCCCGAAAATAGCTGATACCGTACTTGACTCCACGTGCTCGCGAATGTGTTTGATATTTGGAGTTTAAAATCGGGCAGCATGCGTACCATATACTTTGTACATATGCATATCTCCACATACATATGTATGTGCAGTAGCAGTAGTAACCACTACAAGAACTGAAAGTTCTTGCACAGACGTCTTGCGTCTATTTTTGGCGGACAGGAGACACGCTCACGTTTAAGTCGTTCTTTAAACTAACCCATTTAAAGAACCCAATGCAGCGCGCTTCTAAGCAAATGGATTATGCTAATAGCTCACCATCACTTCGAAACGAACATGTTGATTGGAATGCGTGCAACTGAGTTTTAAGCAAATTCTTATATTTTTAACACTTACGTTCTTATTTAGCTTGTAAGTTATTTGTAAACAAACGGAATGTCTTCTCCACACTAACTTTGTTGCTTATACTCACACGTTTATGGTGCCAAATTATTTTTGAGATGCCGAATATGCCGCGCCGTTTCAGCGCTTGGCCTGCTACCGCGAGTTTGCTATCGATATCGGAACTGTTGGTGATTGTTGTGCTGAAACGCAGAAAGAGCCAGAAAAAGCTATGCAAATTATCGAAGATTCCGAATGAATGCACCTGCGTTCCAAAATAACTAAAACCCTGTCACATCACACTGCAAAGAAGCGTCTAATCACGTCCACACTATTTTTGCAGAAGCCTCAAAGCGAAAATGGAAGAACTTACGCGACAGTTACACAAAATATCTGCGCTCCTTTCGAGTGGGCACCAAAACCTCCAAGAAATACCAGTATTGGGCCCATGCCGATCACATGGAGTTCCTGAAGCCCTTTCAGGGACCGGGCAGGTAAGAGGACGAACTATATGACCCAATTGATTTGACCTTGCTGATGGAATCGAATCTCTTATTGATTGCAGAAACTCCGCCAACGGCAATGGAAAGTCAAATGATGAGGACGACACCGAATGCGACTTTGGCTACCAAGTTCTGGCCAAGGCGACTAGCAACGCAGGCGAGGATGAGCTGAAAATTACCATAGCCACTGCATCGGCCAGTTGCTCGGCTCTGAGCACGAACACGGTGAACACCTACACGACGGCCGTGACCAGCACAGGAGCACCCACACTAACGCCCAGCCTGGGCGTGGCTACTCCACCGAATCTGATCTCCCCTGGCAGCAACATAGGAATGGGTCCCCAGAACCATAACAGCAACAGCAATGGCAGCCTCAACTGTGCCGCAGTGGCTCCTCTCAGTGCCCTGACGCCGCCTGCCACCACGAATTCCAATAGCGCCGTTGTCCTGCCCCTGCCCGCCACCGTTAGCAAAGCCAACTCCAACGCCAATGCCCTGGCCTCTCTGGCCTCTCATCTGCCCCTTGGCATGGGCGTGGGTGTGGGTGGACTGGCACAGCAGATGTTCCCACTGGCCACGCTAAAGGCGGCTGCGGCCGCTGCCGGAATTCCGCTGCCTCCCACTGTCACGCCTCCCAGCTGCAGCAACGCCAGCAACAGTAACGTGGGCTGCCTGATCATCGAGCCGCATCTGTTCGCGGCTGCCGACAACTTCAAGAAGGAGCTGAACGCAGCTGCTGCGGCCGGAGCACCGCTCGGTCTCTTCCAGAACTTGGCCAATCAGGTCCAGAACGCAAACAACCTAAGCCTGAGCCGCCTGAATGGCAGCAATGGACTCCTGGGCAATCCCACACCACCACCTCCACCCCCGCCCGTTACAAACGCAACGAAGGTGCGACGCGTCCAGCCCTCTCCCCAGACAGCGGCCATCAATTTAAGTTGCTCGGCCCCGCCCAGCCAGCAGCCGACTCAAGCCAAGATGCGCAAGATCAGCGATCCCCGTTTCCCCAGCGACTGGGATGTGTCCGCCGTGTTGCAGGCCAACCGCGAGCTAGACGCCAACACTCTCTTCTTCCTGAGTCTGGCGCGACAGGTGCGTGCCATGCCCATGAAGTTCCAGTCGCTGGCCAAGATGCGTTGCATGCGCATCGTGAGCGACATCGAGCTGGAGCTGGAAAACTATGACTGCAACGGGGGAGCGCCGCCCGACGAGACGGTCGCAGCCAACATGAAGTACTGCAGCATGGACACTCCGCCACCTCCGCCCCAGGACGGATCCATGATGATGGCCCCGCATTCTATGGCCCCCGAGGGTTCCACGGAACACTTTGTGTACGTTATGTCCCCCTCGCGGGTGGAGAGCATGATCGACATATCCTCCGACGAGGAGACCACAATGAACGGTTGTAATCACACCTCAGCAAACACCAAATGTCCCGTCAACTGGTAGCACGGTTTCCACTGAAGCTGTAAGGACACTTCAGGACCCAAGATGCCAGCAAAGCAAGTACCAGGTGAGTCCCCATCTAAACGCACTTCTAGAACGAAATTTTAACGACCAAATATGACGATTGCAGGTGAACAGGTGCGTCTCTTCGATGCGGACGGCTGTGCCATCGAACTCAAGGCTCAGCTCGCTGACTCCCCTGCTGGATATCACCGGTCTTTACCAAGATCGTCGCGTTCACCCTTTGAATGGAATTCATTCAAACATCTGGATCCTAGACATGCAAGATATAAAAAGTCCAAATGCTTCTAATTGATATACATAGTGGTATAATTAAAGATAAATTGTACATAAATACACGCCACGCCATGTCAGTAAACCTATCCCGATCCCACGGCGGAAGCGCCACCGTTCATTGTGGTCTCCTCGTCGGAGGATATGTCGATCATGCTCTCCACCCGCGAGGGGGACATAACGTACACAAAGTGTTCCGTGGAACCCTCGGGGGCCATAGAATGCGGGGCCATCATCATGGATCCGTCCTGGGGCGGAGGTGGCGGAGTGTCCATGCTGCAGTACTTCATGTTGGCTGCGACCGTCTCGTCGGGCGGCGCTCCCCCGTTGCAGTCATAGTTTTCCAGCTCCAGCTCGATGTCGCTCACGATGCGCATGCAACGCATCTTGGCCAGCGACTGGAACTTCATGGGCATGGCACGCACCTGTCGCGCCAGACTCAGGAAGAAGAGAGTGTTGGCGTCTAGCTCGCGGTTGGCCTGCAACACGGCGGACACATCCCAGTCGCTGGGGAAACGGGGATCGCTGATCTTGCGCATCTTGGCTTGAGTCGGCTGCTGGCTGGGCGGGGCCGAGCAACTTAAATTGATGGCCGCTGTCTGGGGAGAGGGCTGGACGCGTCGCACCTTCGTTGCGTTTGTAACGGGCGGGGGTGGAGGTGGTGGTGTGGGATTGCCCAGGAGTCCATTGCTGCCATTCAGGCGGCTCAGGCTTAGGTTGTTTGCGTTCTGGACCTGATTGGCCAAGTTCTGGAAGAGACCGAGCGGTGCTCCGGCCGCAGCAGCTGCGTTCAGCTCCTTCTTGAAGTTGTCGGCAGCCGCGAACAGATGCGGCTCGATGATCAGGCAGCCCACGTTACTGTTGCTGGCGTTGCTGCAGCTGGGAGGCGTGACAGTGGGAGGCAGCGGAATTCCAGCAGCGGCCGCAGCCGCCTTTAGCGTGGCCAGTGGGAACATCTGCTGTGCCAGTCCACCCACACCCACGCCCATGCCAAGGGGCAGATGAGAGGCCAGAGAGGCCAGGGCATTGGCGTTGGAGTTGGCTTTGCTAACGGTGGCGGGCAGGGGCAGGACAACGGCGCTATTGGAATTCGTGGTGGCAGGCGGCGTCAGGGCACTGAGAGGAGCCACTGCGGCACAGTTGAGGCTGCCATTGCTGTTGCTGTTATGGTTCTGGGGACCCATTCCTATGTTGCTGCCAGGGGAGATCAGATTCGGTGGAGTAGCCACGCCCAGGCTGGGCGTTAGTGTGGGTGCTCCTGTGCTGGTCACGGCCGTCGTGTAGGTGTTCACCGTGTTCGTGCTCAGAGCCGAGCAACTGGCCGATGCAGTGGCTATGGTAATTTTCAGCTCATCCTCGCCTGCGTTGCTAGTCGCCTTGGCCAGAACTTGGTAGCCAAAGTCGCATTCGGTGTCCTCCTCATCATTTGACTTTCCATTGCCGTTGGCGGAGTTTCTGCAATCAATAAGAGATTCGATTCCATCAGCAAGGTCAAATCAATTGGGTCATATAGTTCGTCCTCTTACCTGCCCGGTCCCTGAAAGGGCTTCAGGAACTCCATGTGATCGGCATGGGCCCAATACTGGTATTTCTTGGAGGTTTTGGTGCCCACTCGAAAGGAGCGCAGATATTTTGTGTAACTGTCGCGTAAGTTCTTCCATTTTCGCTTTGAGGCTTCTGCAAAAATAGTGTGGACGTGATTAGACGCTTCTTTGCAGTGTGATGTGACAGGGTTTTAGTTATTTTGGAACGCAGGTGCATTCATTCGGAATCTTCGATAATTTGCATAGCTTTTTCTGGCTCTTTCTGCGTTTCAGCACAAAAATCACCAACAGTTCCGATATCGATAGCAAACTCGCGGTAGCAGGCCAAGCGCTGAAACGGCGCGGCATATTCGGCATCTCAAAAATAATTTGGCACCATAAACGTGTGAGTATAAGCAACAAAGTTAGTGTGGAGAAGACATTCCGTTTGTTTACAAATAACTTACAAGCTAAATAAGAACGTAAGTGTTAAAAATATAAGAATTTGCTTAAAACTCAGTTGCACGCATTCCAATCAACATGTTCGTTTCGAAGTGATGGTGAGTTATTAGCATAATCCATTTGCTTAGAAGCGCGCTGCATTGGGTTCTTTAAATGGGTTAGTTTAAAGAACGACTTAAACGTGAGCGTGTCTCCTGTCCGCCAAAAATAGACGCAAGACGTCTGTGCAAGAACTGAAATGGTTACTACTGCTACTGCACATACATATGTATGTGGAGATATGCATATGTACAAAGTATATGGTACGCATGCTGCCCGATTTTAAACTCCAAATATCAAACACATTCGCGAGCACGTGGAGTCAAGTACGGTATCAGCTATTTTCGGGGCAAGCTAACGATTGCCAACCCACGGCTTCCCTTCGCCTTATCATTTGGTCTCGTGCAGAATCACCTTTTCAATTCTAACGAATGTTTGGCACAGGTGGTTTGTTATTTTGGCTCCCATTTGGCAACGCCGCGCAATATTTTTGTTTTGACAAACGCTCTCTCTCTCTCTTTGTCCGGTCGTTTGGCCGCTCTCTCTCAGCATCAGAGCGCGCAGTTTGTATCAGTTTCGCTCTTCTGTGCTTGTTTGTTTTTGCTGCGTGCCAGTGGCAGTGTTTTGCTTCTTTTTTCTGCTTCTCGCTGCAATTTGCCGACCGCAGTCGCGCTACCCGCCCCCGTCCTGTCCATGACCATGTCCCGGCTGCCCGCTCCCCACTCCGCAATCCCACCATCGCCTCGTATGTATATACATACGTTTGTAGGTGTACGAACACAAGCGTACGAAATGTATCAGGCCGGCGGTTCGCGATTCGCAGCGACGCAGCAGAGTCGGCGACAGAGTTTGTCCGCTGGCGGCTGACAGGTACACACATATGTATGTTTGCATGCATGTGTATGTACGTATGTTCTACGTAATTCAATTTCAACCGCCGCCAGAGCATTCAAGGCACAAGACTTCCTTTCAATACATATGTATGTACATACTTAAATATCTACAAAAATGTGTACATATGTTGGTATACCTTAACTAAGCGTGTTCCGCAGGGCTGCTATTTCTAGACCTACATAGGTACTATGTTTGGTACCTACCCACTGACAGCCCAATCTCGTCCGCGATTTGCGTCCACACCTTCAGCTTTACTTCCACGTTCTTGTAGTCCGGATTGTGGTTGTTGTAGACCACGTCGTACCGCTTCACGATATCGATGAAGTCGGAGGTGTTATCGGACGTGGTTGAGGACTCGCTAATTGCGCGCGCCGCTTTTGTGTCCTTCATCCTGCTGTCAACGGTTCACTGGGGCTGGCTCTGCTAACGGTTATTCGAAAACCCAAAACCTCTGTTGCTCGGGACGGGCGAAGTCTTTTTATAGGCGTGTAGGTAGGCGCTCTATTGACCGCCCAGCCGCGTTCTGTGT
Source organism: Drosophila obscura (assembly GCF_018151105.1). Lineage (NCBI taxonomy): Eukaryota > Metazoa > Arthropoda > Insecta > Diptera > Drosophilidae > Drosophila > Drosophila obscura. The sequence continues at coordinate 4,753,418 of NW_024542774.1, read as the reverse complement.
GTCTCCCCGGCCGCTCCACCAGCCACCAGCACAGGCGTAAGCAGAGAGCCGAACGGAACGCCAACGGAGAGAGCGAGAGAGAGTAAACTGTGAGCGAGAAACCGTCCGACTGCCGTTTTGTATGACCGCTTCGACAAAAGTTGGACACTTGAATGAGACGATGAGCTGCATGCACAAACCCAACAGCAGCAGTAGCAGCAGAAACGGCAACGGCAGCAGCAGCAGCGGCGCCAAGCCAGGCAGCAGGGAGACCATGCCTCTCCACCCACCCTCCGGCCCGCACTCTTCTTGCGCACTCACATACATATACACACAGACACATAGCAGCAGCAGCAGCACCACCAGCAGCAACAACAAAAGCGGGCCCCAACAGCGACGCGGCCGACCCGACCGTCGTTGGAGGACGTGTAAAGAAGAACAAGAAGGCAACCTCATCATCATCATAGCTGGCAGTGGCAGAGGCAGTGGCAGATGCAGAGGCAGAGGAGGAGGCACATACAACAGACATATAGACGGCAGCAGCGCAGTTTGGCGCTCGCAATAAAACGCGCAGCGTCGCACCGCTCCAACAGCCGCAGCCCCAGCAGAAACGTTAACCGCCCACATTCGCCGCCTCCCTCCCCACAAGGCAAAAACATGAGATTGTTTTTGTTGTTGTTGTTAGTTGTTAGTTGTGGCTGCTGCCGTTTCATTTTGTTGTTGCTGTATGTGTGCGTGAGCGCGACAAAATCGCAACAGTGCGAGGCAGTGGATGTGAACACCCACACCCTACCTCTCTCTCTCTCTCTCTTTCTGCCTCTCTTCTCGCAGCCTCCTTAGCTTTCTATGCACCTTTATTTGATTTCCGATGCAGAAACTGTTGCACCTTCATCACGTGTCGTGCCGCCAGAATGTGTTGTTGCCTGCACGCACACATAGCACACAGACGCAACTCTGAAGTTCAAGGTCATTGATTTGGAGGCATACGGAAATGGAAGAAATATCGCAAGTGCCAATGCTGGGGTATGGCCTGCTTAAGCACAGATCACTGTGGTCTTCGCTCGCTGTCCTTATCGGACGTCGCTGCGTCAGAGCTTTTACTGTGAAAGCGTTGTTCACATTTGTACATATGTATGTATGCATGTTTGTATGTACGTACATCAATATGTACATGTACATACATATCTATGCTGTACCGCTTTAGCCCAGCATCCAAGAGGAGGGGAGAGAGCAGGCGAGGGAGCCCAGAAAAGTTGCTCAATTTCCATCGATCCAAGCAAGTCCCGTAGAATTTCTGTGCCCGCCGCTCTCTCGTCGTCTCTCCCCACGCCCCACGTCTCCCTCATCTCCTCTGACAACAGTTCGTGTTGTTGCTTTTGTTGCGACTCTTTTTCCTTTTCCAAGTTGTTTTTGTTGCCAGCGACGTAGTCGTCGTCGTCGTCGTCGTTGGCGTCGGCCCCCACTCAGGCCCCACTCAGCCCCAGTGCTGACTGCTGGCGACCGAACCTACGACCAGTTAACCCCCCTCTCGACAGCCAGCCACTGCACGCCTTCTCGTCCGCGCCCTCTTGCCTACTTGTGCGAGGCGGACTGAGCTGAGCCCCAAACTAACACGTAGATGGCGCCTGTGTGTGTGTGTGTGTGTGTGTATGTGCCAGCTGCGTGTGTTTCTCTGTCCGTGTGTGTGTTTGTATCTCTTTCGCTTGTGCGGGTTTTTGTTGCTTTTATTATATTTTTTCGCTTTTCTCTCTATGCCCGTGCCTTCCTTCAGCCTTCAGCCAGCGACAGCTCCTACTGCGACGTCCGTTCCACCTAGCTCCCCTGGCTTGCTGTTTCTCTCTTTCACTGTATACACGCACACTCAGGCAGTCAGTGGCAGCCGCCTGCCTCGTCCTGGCGACCGGCCCCCCTCCCACCGTTCTGCCAGCTCCCGGCATGCCTCTTCCATAGTCATCATCATCATCGCCATCATCATCATGGCCTTCTGCCAGCTGCCCCCACTCCCCCAAGCAGCAGCAGCAGCAACATTTTGTGGAAAGATGTGCCGCAGGGTGGGAGGATGGATGCATGGGTGGGGGAAGGTGGGGCGTTGGGCGTTTTGCCCTACCCGTCGTTGTTCGGCGGCGGTGAAGGCATGGCTATGCATGGGCGTACATACATACATATGTATTAGTTGTGTATGTGTGTGTAATTCTGTCTCTCCGCCGCTGTTTTGGTTGTGTTTGTGGAGCGGGGGAGGAAGCGGTGGAGGAAGCGGGTGAGGGGGTGGACGGTGCAGAGAGCGGCCTACCTACTGCCGCTGGAAGAGCTTTTGTTGTTGTTGTTGCCTTTTGTAAATCGATAAACGATGTCCGGAGTGCGGCACTGTTGAGCGCTTTGCGTGTGTACCTCCCTCTCACATGCACTACATACATATGTACATCCATATGTATGTGTATGTTCTATGTACATGTGTGTGTGATTTTCTATATAATCTGGATGCAGTACATACCATATACATGCAGGTCTATGTACAACGTGCATTGGTGTGAATGTTGGTCGGTGCAAAGCGGACCAAAGCATACATATGTACATATGTACGTCCCACGGCTGGTCAGCGGCACTCTGGAGTTTGATGCAAACTGCACTACATATGCATGTGGTCAAACCCATACAGCAGCGTATCCCGTATGAACCTGACCTGACCCGCCTGCCCTGCCCTTACCCCCTTTCCCTATTCGCCATGCCTCATTCCAAGTCTCATCAAATTACATCTTATGTTTTCAATATATTCGTAGCCATAACTTCAATCCATTTGCATACCTAAATTTATCTTCAGACCAAAAGGAAAGCATCCATTTCTAGCTCAAAATTTAGAGTTCTCAATCAGCTCTACTAAGTCCCAATTATTGGGAGTACTGCACCGAAAGGTGGAGCTTATTGGATCATCTCACTCAGGTGGAAACCCCTCCTAGAGTGGACACAAATCACTGGACCCATAATACAATTTTTGACCATTCATTTCTAGATTTGTCTACGATGTGTCGTAGAACTCCAATCATGCTCGTAGATACATAAATACTTCTATATATGCACTATGCTATTCACAATAGTTTCAACTATAGACTGATAACAGAGATAAATTCATGTTTCTCATTAAAATGCTATTCATTAAAATACTTGGTAGTTTTGCTTGATGTTTAATATGAACTTCTTGCACCGGCCTGGCTTTGGTCAATAAATTCCCTTCACCACTTTAATACGATTTGGGTAGAAGTATTTGCATTTGCCTTTGAAATTCCCCCATAAGTTTTTGAGGAGAGTAAGCTCCAGTGACTGAGCTGGACATGGACATGGAGCGTCGATCTTTTCGGAAGTAGCCCAATATCCCGTATGGGACATATGTATGGGATCGGTTGGAATCATTAACCTATTGAAAGATCCTTTTCAGAGGCATTTCTCCACTGGAATATGGATGAAAAGTATTCTCAAGTATGCCAAGCGCAAGAGTAGGAGGTACTAGCCCATATGATCTGGGGCTCATAAGGCATAGCCTAGAATGTCTAACGGTCCTTTTGCGGTGTGTTTGGAGGTTAGTCTGTCTTACCATATGTATAATACCAATACAAGTCCATATGCGATTTCGCTCTGTTCTTGTAAGACATTTTATAGTGCTACTCATTAACAGAATCATGCTTCGGGATTCTTCTTGAAACTGATATCGAATATCATATTTTGCGACTATACTCGTAGAAGGAATACAAGTATCGCCAAACTGTTTCATTCAATGCATGGTTATCCTTTTTATCCACTTTATTTAAGCACAAAATGAGTTCCGTGTTCGAAAAGCAGCTACAGGAAATTGCCGATGAGCTGCGCAACCCATTCAATGGTCAGAATGATGTCGATTTTAGGAATATTCTCGATTTTATGGTAAAAATGTGGCGGGACGATCAAAAACTGAAGGAAACTTGTACAATCAACTCAATAGTCTTTGGTGAGTGATGGGTGTGCATGGAGAGGGTGGTGTGGGGAGGGGAGGAAGTTCTCATTCCGTTCTCATTTCTCAGGAAGTGGCGGGCACGGCATTCGCCTGTGCAGCGACAACAAGTACGACGTCATGATGGAGATACAGTTCCCCTCCTATGAGAAGATTAACGTGAGAAAGGACCAGGACCGGCCGGGGATCTGCCATTTGAATTTCCAGAATGTGCCCTGCAGCAAGTTTGTGTTGGACAATCTGCTGACTGATGCATCCGAGCTGAAACGAGAGGATGTCCATGCCTGGATGGAGGCCATCCTCGACAAAGCCCATGGCGCCACTGTCAGGGGCAGGCGTGAGATCTACATGCTGCGCTACAAGAGGCGCAACAACTGCCACACCATCCATGCCATATCGAGCGCCCGCGAGTTTTTCATTGATTTCGCGCCAGCCGTAAAAATTATATCGAACGGATCCAGGTGCCAGGCTCTACCGAAGGCGGCGCCTGGCCCGAAGAGATCCAAGGCCACCACGTTCTTGATGATCGCCGCTGAATACGAGCTGTCGCTGCTGGAGAAGACGAGCAAAGCCGCCAAAGATGCAATCCTCCTGATGCAGGCTCTGTGCATTGCGAAGGACTTGCCCAAGATTCGTAACTATCACCTCGTCACCACGGTCATTCTTCTCCACCACTCGAAAGAAATCAACCCAGAATCAACGTTGACAACTGTTTTCCTTGCCGTGCGTATCCTTAGCCCCCATCCATCCATCCATCATTGATTAATTTATTTAATAATCTCCTTGCAGTTGCTTCTCGACCTGTGGGATGGCATGGACGATGAATACATTTGCTACTTCTGCTACGAAGATCTTAGTCTTATAAGCAATTTCACCAAGGCCGAGTTGACGGAATATGCGACTGTTCTGAAGAGTGCTATGAGGACGCTCTCCACCTATTCCCATCGCAAAAAACTCGCCGCGGGGAGCTGCCGCAGTTATTTCTTCAAGTAATAGAACAGATTAAGATTCATTTAGTTAAGATACACCGCATACGAGTATCGACTAGTCATTGCTTCTGGCTGAACCAATCTTCTGTTCTGTGATAAACAGGAAGAACTGTCCAGAGAGAATTCTTTAGCTATGCACTAATGAATGAACATTAAAGGTAAACGAGATAAGCTAATCCATATGAGTAGTGGGACCCATTGGCCCTACAATGTCCACATCCCTGCCCATGGCCCTCTGCCGATCCTTGATCTGCTGCTGCTGGAACAGCAGTTGCACCAGGATAATCACATAGTTGGCCATGCCGTTGTATACCATGGAAATCGTGGACACATTGAGCGGAATGCTGCTCCCCATGATCGCCGCCTGCCTGTTGTGCATGCGCCATTGCTGGAAGACCCCAACCTGCGGCCATTCGCTTATCCTCCAGCTTAATCAGCACGCTGTCCAGGTAGCCGCAGACGGCGAACAGCCGGACGCAGACCGCATACACCACGCTCATGGGCGAGGAAGCTGCTCCGCCGTCACTCAGGGTGTGCACCCGGAATGTCATCGGTCCCCAGTAGGGGCTGTAGGGTTGCCGAGCATAGATGAGCCGTGGCCGCCAATGAATGAGCCTGGTGAGAGGCGCGCAGAGGTTCTTATCCTCGCACAGACAAGTAATTAAGAGCACAGAGATAAGATAGGACTAATTGAATACATCGTTTGTCAATCGGACCAAGTGACACTTGGTCTGACAAGGCAAATTGACAAGTATTTGTACAACTCCGCGCATCCTTAATTATGCTCGTTTCTCAATTCGACGCATTCGGTTTTTTAAAATTTTTATTTTCAACCCAATTTTGGATGCTTATTGGTAAAAAATCTCTAGGATCCAGCTCGGAGTCGCTAATTTGTTGCTACGTGAAATAGGTGAATGAATTTCATTCAATGGGTCGGCAATTTACATCGAATGAGATGCAATCCTAGGCTTGAACCTTGCTCTTGGTGGTGAACGCGAAGTACGCAACTCCGGTCACCAGGACGGCGGCAAGAATCTCGGCCTTTACCCAGGGACCCTTGTAAGCGCTCTTGGTGGGCACGGTGATGTCCAGCAGGGACTTAACCGACGAGACCTTATCGCCGTCGCGCTGTGCCTTGCGTACGTTGGCATAGCCATCCTCATCGAAGAGACGCACCTGGACGTTGCCGCTGCTACCTTGCTTGATATCCTCCACCCAGCTCACCTGCAATCGGCATATTATAATATTTCGTTCAAGAAGTGCGATGTGAGGATTGGGGGGGGGGGACTCACCTGGTACTTGCTGTCGCCAATCTTGGCCACGGGCACAACCTTGCCGCAGGGGAACTCGGCGAACAGGCTGGGCTGTGCAGAGTTGCTGCACTGCAGCGTGAGCTCGGCAACGTGCGCCAGCTGCATCAGAATGGTGGCATCTTGTGTGCTAAACGACGACACGGTGGCCTTGCAGCTTCCGTAGACACCGGATGCACCCATCAGGGCGATCAGGCAGAGGGCAACCAGTTGACGGCACATTTCCGGTAGGTTTTGCTGTGGTTTTTAATTGAAAATTCGCTTAATTCCAGGAGCGCCCAACAAAACCGCTGACACTTTCTTTTTACTTTGAACGCCACGACAGCAGCGACGTCATTTGACAGCTCGAGTGTTGACGAAATTTTACGAAGTCTGGCGATAGTTGATGGTCACACTATCAGCTGCTCCCCAGCGTTGCTAGTTTCGGTATATCGATTGCGGTAGCAAGTAGCTATCGATACTTGAGTTGCTGTTACGTTTTGAATAGTACTCGTTTTGTTAACTGAATTTTAGATCCATGTATTTGTGTATTATTTTGCTAATCCTACGTTATCCACTCCATACAATTGCAATCTTTTTTATTTGGTTACCCTGTTCCAGGCACAGTAAATTCCTCTATGCCGATTTTCTCAATTAAAATGGTTTTTTCTTTTTGTTTTTTTTTGACATGACAGCGGAATAAAGTTTGCTGGTACCGCTCCGTATTTGGTTACGACCATTCTGTCTAATATGCATTTATTTGGCTCTGCTTATTTACGGCAATTCCATTGTAATTGATTATAAATTGCAAAAAGCGAAACGGAATCCACTCCCACTCCCGCTCCCGCTCCCACTCGCCCCCGTGGTCCGTGGTTTCTGCCTGTGTGTCTGATCGGTGTGGGTACATGGCCCGTCGTCAAAGTCAAAGTCGCGTCATCGAGCACCTGCAATAAATATCGACTTGAAATGATTAATGCCGGGTACCACTACCACCCGCAATTCCGTACTTTAAGGGGCCTTTCAGTTTTGTTTTAAGTACATTTTATTTGCCGTGATGCCAGCAGAGCCAACGCCAACATGTAGGATAGGCAGGTATATGTATGTATATAGTACCTACTCGTATTTACTGGCATATATGGAAATGACTTGCTTGATGGCTGATGTGGCTTTGACCTTGGACTGGGCTTGATTTAGTTTTGGGCATTCCTTTTGCCTGTTGTTGCTGCTCAGCTCTCAGCTCCGTTTTATGCCCATTTCTGTTTGTTCTCGCTACGTCCCTGCCTGCGTCTCGTCTCGCCTCGTCTCACCTGTGTACGTTACGTTTTCTTTTGATTGCCGACGCGCACGGCAACTTTTGCATGTCTTTGATGAATTTGAAATTGTCACAAATATGAAAGTTTTTTCACTTTCTAACGGGAGAGGAGAATACCTACCCCAAAGACATGCTCCCCACACACACATCTAACTCTTCCATATTGACATTGAGCAACTCGTACGCATTTCCTCTCACTCTCTCTCTCTCTCTCTCTCTCTCTTGCTGCCTTCCGGAGGACACATTCATTCATGGGCAAGGCTTACCCACTTATCGGCTTCTGAGCCTCAAGATAGATCGATGTGAGCAGCAGCTGAACCTAACAGAGTAGAACTGAAAAGCAATGGCGTGTAGCGTGTGTAATGGCGGTGCAACAAGTCCTCGCTTAGAGTTCTGACCCACTGGCATCTGTACAGCCCGTGTCCTGTGTGAGAGATGTGACAATAAAATAAGAAAGGATTCATTCGTTTCAGCTGAATTCGATTACATTTCTGGTTTGTGGCTGCTGGCTGCAGGCGTAGCCAAATGAAAACAAAAGTTCGTGCGAGTTCATTGAGTTGAGCGAAAACTTGGCAGACCCATCCACAGACGGGGCATGGAGCAGGGGGGAGGGCTTCTAGTTGCACGTGTCTGCGGCGCTGATGTGTGGGGGTGGTCGTGTGGGCCGGAAATGGAACAAACAACCGAACCGAACCAAACCAAACTGGAGCCGGAGCCGGAGCCAAGAGAGAGCGTAAGCATAACAGGCACCGCGGCGCTGGCTGACTCCTTGCCAACGATATGATTTTGTTGATTGTTTGTTGGTAACATAAACAGTGAGACACAGGCCCGAAAGCGGATTCGATACGAAGCCTGATTGGTCCTGCTGGTGCAGGAGCCGGAGCTTTCCATTCACAAAACGCAGTCGGTGCACGGCAGGCAAACAGTGTGGACGTGGAAGCCTCCACAATCACAAACACAGAACATAAGTAGAGCTTGGGGCCGGCCACAACATCGCGTCGAATAGGCTCCGGCGGAGCGGCGGGCTGGGGTACTTCCCCTCAAGTGGCTTTCGCTTTCGTGACTGCGGCTGCTTTTGCTTTTGGTTTACAGTTTTTGGTGTTTTTTTTTTTTGGCTTTCGGTTTTCTCTGTTTCCCCTGGCTGGGCTGGGCTGTGCTTTGTTGACAAAGTTATTGCCTCTGGGGGGGGGCTTAATGACTTCGTAATTGATTTGCATTCGATGTGCCACATTGATTGGCAATTGAAACCCCACCCCAAGCCCACACAGGACTGACTGTTAGTCATCCAGGCCCCGTCCTCTCGACAATCGACAATCCCGTATCCCCATTCCCATACCCAATCCCACTCCCACTCCCATTTGGTTCCGTTATCATTGTCACCGTTGCTAATCAAAGGTCGGCCTGCTTGTCGCCATCATGTCGCTGTCTGTGTCGAGCCGTCGTCGGTTTCAGACAGCTGGAACGTCGAACGGATCATCCAGCACGGCCAGGACCGCCACCTCTGCGCGCTTTCCGCTACCTCCGCCCGTAGGTGTGCGCAAGCAGCACTCCTTCATCGAGCCCGCCTCGAAGTTCACGGCCCAGCAGCGGGGCTACCTATCGCGCGGCCTCTCCGTCGGCCGCTCCATTGAGAACATTCGCCAGAAGCTCTATCCCGTGAGCCGCCAGCCAACGCTCGCCGTCGATGAGCCGACGCCGAAGTTTGCCCCGCGCGTAACCTCCACCCAGAGCTCTCTGCGGCCGAGAGAGAGGAGTCTGGCGGCCTGGTCCTCCACGTCCTCGCTGCTGAAGCCATCGCTGGACCACGAGCCGGAAAGGCTCCCTCCGACCGATCACGCGGATCCAAAGAAGTAAGTACGAATTAGATTTTGGGGAACAAAAGGAACATTTGCGCAAGGATTTCTGGCTCCAAGAATCCTCGTTTGCGGTATTGTCAGTGTGGCTCCTCGTAGGCAGTATATGGAACGAAAGTTCTGACATTCTTACCCATGGAATACCTCTACATATGCTTTGGGGCTTACCATTTGTTTGACCTTGGTGTCAGGTGGGTGCGTATTAGCCCCCACACCCACACCGCCTCCCCATTGATATTATCTATGTAAATATATAACTATGCCGAAAATGACACTTTCCCCAGAAGGGATGGGGTGAGGGAGGGAGGGGGCAACAATTTGCATGCTTAACACCAGAATCAAACGTCAAAGTTTTATGTGCAGTGCATAACACACGCTAGACATGCTCGCAATAGCAGCTAGGAGCAAGGAGCAGCAGGACTCGACTCCCGAGTCAGCCGGAGCCGACTTGCGGCATACTTAAGTCGATCATTGCCTGACAAGATAGCTGCTAGGGGGGGGATGGTGGGAGTATGTGTACTGTGTGAGTGTGGAGGGTTCAACGAACTCCTACAGATTTATGGACTCACTTTCGTGGCAGCACACTCCACTCCACTCCACTCGCTCTGTACGTTTCCTTTTTTCGGGTGCAAATTGCAAATGTAATTGACATGGTTTCATTTACCCAATCACACACACGACTGAGGGACTGCCACTGGCAGTGGTTGAGGGTGTGGGTGTGGGTTCGGCTGTGGGAGTAACCGGAATCATCGCCAGTTAATTTCTATTTCTGTGCCTGGTCGGGTGTGGGTGTGTTGCATGCTTGGGAATCGAGAACAGCATAAATTGCCTCAAACTAATGCCAAATAATTTGATTTAAATTTAGACCTGAGCACAGTGGTAGCGACGCAGACAGGCAGAGGGGAAGAGTAGGCCGGGTCAGGTCAGGTCAGGTCACTCAAAACTTTCGCTTCTTTCCATCCAATTTTCCATCCATTTCCGTTTTGCAGCAGCGCCAAGGCGGACAAGAATCGCATCAATCTCAACATTGTGCTGGCCCAGACGATTCGGGCCACCAACGAGCAGGAGCCCATTCCCAGTGACATCGACAGCGCCACGGAGAGCGGTGAGCAGCAGCCCCACAGGCCGCAACCAGCGGCAGCTCCCAATACTCAAGCCCATCCCTTGAGTGTGTCGCCAACTGCTCTGACCGTACAGCGACGTCCGCCCTTGGTGCGTGCTATGTCCGCTCCGGTGCGGGGTCTGGACGAGAACAGCAAGAGCGTGATTGCGGCCAGCAAGCGGAGCCAGCAGAAGCTGCGCCGCCGCAAGATCTTCACGCGCACCGCCTCCTCGGTGGCTGGCGGGGCATCGCCCACCGCGGGAGTCGAGGGCAGTTCCCTCCTGGGTGGCAGTGACGCCTCCAGCAAGAAGACCCTGGGCAGGACTCGCAGCGTTGTGGCCCCCGATGTCATCACTCTGGTGTCCCTGCTGAGCTCCGAGGGCAGCGATTCGGAGCGGGAGGAGAACAACTCGGCGACCTCCACGCCAGGTGGCGGTGGCGACAAACAGCCGCCGGGAGCCACGCAGCGCAGTCCCCAGAGAAGGGCTCCGCTCTTGCGGAAGACGGGCAAATCGGGTAAGTCTCAAGATCCCAGCTGATCCCCCCACCCCCACCCCAACCCCCCACGCTAGCGACTGAGCTAAAGCTATTTGGCAGTCTCGTTTCAAGACAGCTATCCGCCCACCTTCCAACTGGCGTCCAAGGAGTACTCGCACATGATCCGACGCGGCTCGATAGCCCCTCTAGCTGCCCGTATACGCGCCAATCGACCGCCGACGGCGCCGCCTGTCTCCATTTTTCTGAGCGAAGGGTCCGGCTCCAAGTCGGATCAGCCGCAGAGGAAGCAGGCCATGCAGGCCCAGGGTGGGCCGATCGGTGGTGCCGATGCCCCTTCCAGCATGCTGTCGCCGGAGGAGGCCAAGAAGGAGAACAACAACAACGCGGCCAACTGCTCCGAGCAGCAGGACCACAACTATCCGCCGTACGTGCGCAGCATCAAGGAGCGCGAGTGCTGGAAGCTCTTCCAGAAGATGTGCGCCAAGGGCGTGAGTGTCAGCTATGACACGGTGCTGCGCGGCATGCTGACGCCCACGGAGTTCCGTCACTTCCAGAAGCAGCGCGAGCAGGAGGAGGCCCGCGTCCAGCAGGAGGCAGAGGCCGCCGAGGCAGCGGCAGCGGCACTCGAGGTCAGCGAGAAGGATTCGCGCAAGATGCCAGCCGCCACGGCCATCGAGCGCCTCTCCGAGTCCCTCCTGCAGAGCAAGTGAGAGTGGAGGATTAGTCAGCCGTAGACTCCGGTCCATGGAGCATGGACCATGACCATTACTATTGCATTTGCCACCCCCCTAGTGGACGTAGAAGTAGCCGAACCTGCCGCACTTGTTATACCGCCATCGCACCCACACACACACACACGGCTGAGACACATCAGCAGCGTCCATTCCATTCCATTGCGTAGCTGTGTAGGCCATGCAGCCCCCTCTGTTAGCTTAACTGTTTTGGTGTAGACGGCCCCCTAGGGGCTAGCAAATCAAATCCAAGCTTGTGTGGACGTTGTGCCTGGCCAATTGCAATCGAATGTACGAGTAGTTCCCTCCAAATAACAAAAACAATAAATAACTAAAGGACACGACACCAAATGACACCAAGTGCCTCTTCCTTTGTCTTGTTTTATGTAATTTTTATTTTTATTTTTGATAATTAAAAGCAACAATTAGTTTGAGTCTGTCGTACAGCGCAACAAGCTACAGAAACTGGGAACAGTAGGTGGGAGAACTATAGAAGATTAGAGAGAAAAAGAAAGGCTCCCAGTCAGCGGATTATATAACTTTGCAGTTACATTTCGAGCATTGCAAACATTGGAGAGAAATTAAGTTTTGGAATAGTTTAATTGACAAAGAGGAAGCAATGATTGGGTGGGTGGTGGATGGTGGGTTGGGGGGGTTGGGGGACAGTTGACAGCTGTGAGATTGTTGCGCTTTCTGCTGCTCATATTCTTCGTATGCAGTTCCGATTAGTTGAGCGTAAATTAGACAAATTCCACTACATACATTTCAATAGTTATCAATAATAGAGATATGAATGGGTAAACGAACAGGAAGGGGGAATGCGATGTGGATTACTTGGCCTGTTCCCGCCGTATGGAGGAGGCCAGATAGCAGGCGAGAATAATGCCAAGGATCTGGATGAAGGCAATGCCGATGCCCACACCGATCAGGATGCTGGCGTTCTTATCGATGCGATCCTTCAGCTTGCCCACGCATCCGTCCTGGTAGTACTTGTCCTTGCCGAGGGCCGGCGAGTCCAGACAATGCCCGACAGTCGTGTCGATGAACTGCGGCTGACAGCAGCTAGCCGGCAGCGTCTTGTTGGCACTGATGGCCCTCCAATCGGCCGGGGTATCGACGCCACAGCACATCAGCTTGCGCTGGATGTTGTCCCAGGCCACGGTGTCCTCGCTGCTGGAGCGCTTAATGGACTCCTGCAGCGAGTTCTTCACCATCATCTCTAGGTCCTTCTTGAACACGCTGGCGGCAATGCCCACGGCCAGCTCAACGATGAAGATGACGGCCAACAGGACAGCAAACTGTAAATGGAATGCACCTTGGTTAGAAGCGTTTTCTGCGGTGGGGCAGGAGCTGTTCGAGAACACCTACCGTTAGCAGGAGCGTTGGTGACTCCTTGATCGCACCGAAGCAGCCCAGCGAGGCGATCAGGAATATGATCAGACCCGTCACAATCAAGACAATGGGCGGTGCTAGCACTCGGCCCTCCACAAAGTGATTGAACTCATTGACATCGGCCAGCACAATTGCTCCAGCAATGAGTATGCCGAGGCCCGAGAGCTGTAAGCGTGTGATCGGATTCGATTAAAACAATTAACAAATGCCAGAGAGTGCAGCCCCACAGAGTCCCCCAATACACGTGTACGTATATCCCGCGTACAATTAGGCTAATGGCTTCCAATCAAGTCGTATTAGTATTTACATTTCCAAATCTAATTGTCCCACGATTGACATCAGCGCCACCCACAGCCCATGACATTTCCACGCCACGTCAATGGCATTTCCATGTTCATGTCCACGTTCATGTCATTGCCAGTGAGTTGTTTGCTCTGTTGGTCAATGCGAAGGACACTCTGTGGTCGTGTCGTACATCGTACATCCAATTGCATGCTGGCACAATCAAATACACTCAAATCACATTTGCCAGCTGCAACTACCCCCCCTACCAGGCTCATTCGGAGCCCATTCGATGGCCAATGCAAATGTCATTCTCCAGCGATAATCATCTAAATGAGGCAACTAAACAAGACTTTGTGCATGAGCGTGATTATAGTGCTGAAAGTGGATTTATTAGGGCGAATTACACATAGTTGGAATGTTCCAGGCCATTTGGCAATATGAATCGGAAATCAATACGATTTAGGTTCGATTGGAATTCCTTGGGCTTATCAGCGGGGATAGCTAGGGATTGCCATTGAAAGTGAAGATATAGTTTACTTTAGTTTAAAGAAATTGCTTGAAAATGCCAAGCATCATCAGTTCCTGCAACATGCACTTCCATGGCTCTGTTACTTAAATTACGTATCCTTATAGAAGACCCCTCTGACGTCACATTTAAAACTGAAGTTTGATGTATTCAAGACTAATTAACACTCACCGCAAAGAGCACATTGAAGGCAAACAAAACATATTTGATTAAGCTCGGACCGCAAGAACGCATTTTGATTTTTACTCAATGGAAGCCAATTCCAATTGCAACTTTAGATTAGGATGGAACGCAGTTGCAGGAGAGACAGAGAACCGCAATGCCGGGGAATTGTGTGATCAGTAGACGCGTGCGGTCAATGGGAAGCTAAACCACGAACTGACCAGAGCCACGGTCCGGCTGGGCTTTAGAAGCATTCTCGGCGCTCGGCGCTCGAGCGCTGGTGTTGTGGCCAGTTGGAGGTTGGCGCTGGCAACGGATTGGAGCGGTGGGCAGTAGTGGGCAGTAGTGGGTAACAAAAGTAAAAGTGAGTGAAAGTCTTAGGGGCCCGTTTCGAATTCAGGCCAAGCCAGCCCCGGACAGGCATGATTAGTTCAGAATTGGGATAGGAATGGGCATAGGGAATAGGGAATTGTGAAGAGGGAATGGGGTGCTGGTTTTATGCTTTGTAACCCATTTCGAATAGTAACTCGATACAGAACCAAAAGCCAAACAACTTTGACCACAGTGGACAGGGTGATTGCTTACGTGCGCCCCCCAGACCAGACCAGACCAGCCTTTCCTTTTCTTTCCTTTCTTTATTTTTGTGTTGCGTGAAGCTTACCTTACCGCACCATTGTTTTCCTGGCGGGTCATTGCACTTATTACCATAAAAAACGCTGCTGGAATTTCCCTTTAAAGTTCAGACTAAGGCTCCGGCTTCGGCTCGCCAGGCACTTCACACTTTGGACTAGACCGGGCTCAAGGAGAAATTAATTGCGTGCTTTCGTGTGAGGTGCAAAGGAAACGAAAGGAAACAAAACGAAAGTTATAAACGCTCTCCAAGAACCCGAATTCAAGACTGTGCAAATAATTGAAGGCGCCCAGAAGTATGCTACCGTCGAGTCATCAGTTGGCCCCATTTGTGATTCTGTGGTGTGGTCTGGGGTGGAGAGAGAGGCTTTGGGTGATGTTAATGTTGCGTGTCGCGACTTATTTCCAGAGTGCCTCAAGACTCCCTCCCTGTGAGAGGTCCTATCTGATCGGAGAAATCTAGGCAATTTCACCAAAAAAAAAAAATAAAAAATAAAAAACTGTTGCTTGACCAACAGTTCTGGAAAGAATCCGCTGGACAATCCACAGAAACAGCAGTTCTATGAATTATGGGATGGCCAACATTTGCTGAAGGTTTCCGCTTAATTGTAGTCCCCGAGTGGGAGTCGAAGGACACTTAATGATTAAGAAAGTAAAAGTCCAATGGGAATGTGAGTTAAAAGTGTTAAGAAACAGGCATCTAGATTGCAGGTCTTAAAATAATATAACAATTTGTGGAACTACTTGGTATGAAACATGCCGTAGATTAGAAGTTCTCTTTGACTTCTGTTGGTAAATTTATAAAGGCTAAGATATGGTTATCGGAACAAGCGCTTGGTGCTATCTTTGGTCACTTATCTTAACAATTCCAAAAGGTTCAATCCGATTGACATTATAACAAATTTTATTAGCAAATATTTCAAACGTAATACTCGTACAATTAACTTAGTTGGTTATTTTCTTCAGTTTTTTCTAGTTTGGGTGGATAATGCTGTTGGAGTATTATTAATGTACGTGTATGTATGTGTGTGGGTGTGTGTGTGCTAGATGAACGATCCCATGCCAGGGTTAGACGCTGCGCGAGAGGAAGAGAGCAACGACAACGGTTAGAATGGAGAGGGAGCTTCGCAGGCCTCCGACGCCGCCATCGCGGCATGGCCACTCGTCCACATCCGAGCTGTAAGTAGTGTAAGATTGGGTGCACAGATGTATTCTAATCTTCAGCTAGGGCGGGGTGAGGACGGATTCACAGATAGAACGGGTGCGGATACGGATACGGATATGGGTATGGGTATGGGTACGATGGATAGCGCTGGAGTGGATAGACAACATGATCTTGTGGCTCCTCATGGGGCACATAGTACAGTGGGGGCTGATGATGGACATGATGTGCTGATGGTGTTCGTATAGGCGCTGCCACTTGTGCTGCCTCTTGTTGTGGGGCGCCACTGCAAGACAGAAGCCAGACCAGAAGTTGAAGCTACTAGCATAGATTGATGAGCTCGAGAGCGTTGTGGTTAGGTAAACTGAATTCCAGTTTCATTAGGGTGTAAGTCATTCCAGATGGTCTTACTCCTTACAATACCTCCCCCCCCCCAACATAAACATACATACATACATACATACGTATATGTACGATATGTTCGATACGCATTAATGGTAATGATGTTAGTACAAATTAGGGGTAAAAGTGGCAGGCAATACGCCGTGGCCACCCCCTCCCCACGCCCCGAATGAACAATCGATGCAAGAGTTTGTTTAGGCCAACAAAAATATGAATGAGTTGCTATATATATATATATATGTATATAGGTATATATATATACTATGAATATGTTTAGCTTAGATTTCGGTTAATTATTGTTGTTTTTATTACACACAAACACAGACCCAGACAGAGAGAGAGAGAGAGAGAGAGAGGCGGAGAGAGTCAGTGAACTGCGACAGTTAATGGAAGAGAAGGAGGTGTTTATGTGGACAGGATGGTATGGTTGGGAATGGAGTCTCAGGGAGAGGGTAAGAACAATCCATTAGCCAGGGCACCGAAGTTACATGTATACGAGTACTTATTAAAGAATATTCGAAAGCCATTCGAGTTTGTCTTTCTTTGACGGAACAGAGAACAGAGAGAGAGAGAGAGATATTTACTTAACACCAATCACACCGCAGCCTGCAAGGGAAATCAAATATTGAATTAGAATCAAATGTAAAGGGCTTTGGCAGATCAGACTGCTCACCGATACGGCCACCCGCATTGCCCGTCTTCTTGGAGTCCACGTGATCGGTCTGTCCGAGATCGTCCTCGCCCTCGTGGACAACAACGGCACGTCCGATAATGCCACGGTTGCCGGTCAGACTGATCACCTTATCCGTATAGGTGACGTCAACGACGCCCGTGGAGTTGACCTCCAGGTTACCCAAATCGCCCACGTGGCGCACCTCATGATCGGGACCGCCATGATCAACCTGAGATCAAAGGAATCCAAAATACTCATTAGTTGAGGCAGAAGGAGACTTGCAACGCAGACAACTCACCTTGTCGGGATTATAGTGACCCCCCGTGCTGGTACAGCCGTTGCTCAGATCCCCCTTCTCGTGGACGTGGAAGCCGTGCTTGCCCTCCTTCAGACCCTCCAATTGCACACGCACATGGACATTCTGGCCACAGTCGTTCTGTGTGAAGGTAACATTCCCCTTGACCTGGCTGCCGTCCGCTTGGACGGGTCCGCTCACATAGGCTATGGCCTGTATGGGCGTATTACGCTGCAATCGGGATTAAATTAAATAAGTGTTAGAAGTTAGAAGCATGTTCTGTGGAGCATCATCTCGCTCTGTTGGCCCTTACCGTCTGAGCAGCAGCACAGATTGTGGCACAGAGTGCCAGAGTGATGACAATACTTTGCATCATATTCCAAGCTGAAATAGAACAAGGGTTCGAGTTAAGGGTAGAGTAATGCTTCCAAGGAGAGTGAACAATCCAGGCAGACAGACTTAAATGCCTGGAAATAAAGTAGTTCGAAGTCCGAACAGTTCCAGGCGCCCCCCAAAAAGGTGAAAAAGGTATTCCTGTGATGCTATCGCTCATCTCTACCCAGCACGTCATCGGGTGAATATTCGCTTGATTTGAACACTGTCCGTTCATTGAATCGGGCAGGCGGAATAAAAGCTTTTAACCTCAGTTTATTAAACGATTTGTGGGTCATATATGATATACGATATATGTATATGCGAGTACCCATCCGTATAAATGTACAGACACACACACACACCAATCAACATTTGAGCAGCATTTTACACAGGGTTAAGCGTGGCTTGGGGGAAGGTCAATCAACAATCTCTTTTTCATACGCACTTCAATTCCAATGCTCAGTGAATGAATTATGAGCTGGAATTATGAGTTCATCAAAAGAAATGCTCGTTTAATGGCCAGGCCTGCCGGCCGCTTATCAGTTTGGTATTCCCGATATGCTGGAGATTTGGTTACGCTCTTTTGTACCTGCTTTATCTGCACTCGAAGCGTGTGGCGACAATTTACGATTCTCACGGTTATGGCTGCCCAAGGAGTTCCTATCTGAGAAAAAAGTCAAATGCGATTGTCGGACCTTTATTTGAGGGCAGCGCCACTCGTAGTTTGTTCCTGTTTTAATATGCAATCATTGTTTATATATGGGAGGAAATAGTTCAGACCCTTGCGACAAATTACGGATAATAATCATCGGTTGTCCATCAAATGGCTGGTATTAAAGGTATACCTGTCAGCGAACGTAATTGATTGAAAACTAATGGCCAAGCGTTCAAGCTCAATCAAGAGTTATCAGCTTTGCTGTTTTTCCTAGTTTCTGGAAAGTTTTCGAATGTGACTTGGCTATTTTTGCCTATTCTAACAGCATGATACTTGTAATTATTTTTATAGAATTGTTAGAATTTTAGTACCCATCATTGAAAATGCTGAAGAATTGAATTTGCAAACAATGGAGTTGAGTAAACGATGCCAAATATGCAGATAAGAGTGTTACATTAGTTTCAATACGATAGGTAGAAGATGGCAAACAAGTGTTCCACAGTGTTCTGTTCTGTGGGAAGTGGCATTCCTCTGATCAGAAACTCAGCAAAAGCGAAGCCGTAGGTAGCGGCATCGTGGATTGTGTGGGGACTGTAATGAAGCTTGGCTTCCTCTCGACAGCTTAAATTGGGACTCAAGTGCAGTCTTGCACCCACACACACACACACACACACATAAGAATAACTGGTTACTTTAACCCATCCAAGGGCAAGACGGACGACGAACGCAGCGCGAAAAAATAAACCCAAAAAAACAACAGTAAAATAATGAGTAATTGTAAGCTGCGTTTTGCGCTAAGGTAACTGGTTTCAATGCGAAGTATCAGAGTTCATAAATGAAAACTGGCTCACAGGAATAAATAAATAAATAAATTCAAACAGATCTACGTCTCAGCTTTAGTAATTATCTTCACCTTCGCCAATTGTTTCACTCACACTTGTTCTTTTTGTTTTTGTTTTCAGCGGGGGTGCTGGGTACCCAGTAACTCACCTTGTTAGCGCCTATGGAGTGTAGTACTTAATGCTGATATGATTCTTTATATTTCCCGAAAAAACAACCGTTTTGTGCACTAGTCGACTGAGAACTGCGGACAAGTTGCGGGCTCTGCTGCCGCAAATCAACTTTTTTTGACTGGGAAGAGAGCTTTAGCGCACCTGAGATCGGATCGTGTCGTGTGTGGGAGAAATCTGCTCTCTGCTCTCTCCTCTCTGAATTACTCTCGCACATTCGCAAAGCTTTATCAAGTTCTGAATTTGAACGGTTAGTCGAAGCATTTAAACACCAGAAATAGCTTTAACTTATCAATCGTTTAGATTTACTTTTCAATTGTATTGTTCAATTACGAGTTTAACAATGAGTGGTTAACCCCCTTATACAATGTTTGCATTCTTCGCTAGCGTTCAAACGGCTGCAGAGACACGCTAACGTGAGGTTTATTTTAAAAGTTTATCACCATCGCGTCACAAAATACGTGCTCGGCTCGAGCCCACACACTGGCGCCCAGATTTGTTTCGAGTGCATAAGCATCATGCTGCACACTGCTGCATTCACTATCGCGTCTCAAAATACGTGCTCGGCTCGTGCCGACAGTGGTGGATAAAAATAGTGGAAATGCTTTGAAGCTCATGTATGCCAAAGCTTTGGTCAGAAATTATATTTTACATAAACTTGGATATTTTTTCAATGCATCTATTAAACAATTTAATTACACGAACATTACATATATTTTCCCGGACTACTCCTTGGGTATATCGTAGACTCCGCACTCTCGATTGGCAGGAAGAGAAACATCTGAAAGAGTTCCATTAGTTTTAATCTCAGTGTACAGTAGCAGCCATAAACATATGTACCTATCTTATTGGGATATGACAAGTTAAGATTGTCCATGATCTGAATAAACTCCTCCAGATCCTTGGCCAATCGTGGGTTATAGCGCTTCTCCTCCCACACGCTGCTCTCCAGCTGTCCTCTGCAAGAATGAAAGGATTAAAATTCGATCCTCTCTTTATATTAATCCCCCTTCAACTCACTTGTAGTCATGGGCCGGATAGATGCGATAGTTATCGGGCAGTGTAAAGATCTTGGTGTGAACATTTTCGTAGAGACTTTCGGAGCTGCCCTCCTGGAAGTCTGTGCGCCCGCAGCCGCGTATCAGAACCGTGTCGCCAGTGAAGACGCAGCCCTGCTTCTTGATCACATAGCTCATGCAGCCATTGGTGTGGCCCGGGGTGGCTAGGACATCAATGACATGGCTACCAAATTCAATGCGGTCGCCCTCCCTCAGATACAGATCCGCCTTGGCTCCGCTGGCGGCGGCAATCATCGACTGGCAGCCCGTCAGCTCTCTGAGCCAACCGCTGCCCGTGATGTGATCCGCATGCATGTGTGTGTTGACTTTGGGAAAATATTAAATAAGTGATTCAAGTTCTACATATAATATAGTATTCACTGGCATATTTGAGCTTGAAGCCCAAGTCCTTGACCAGCTGGGCATCTCGCTTGGCTTGCTCCAGCACGGGATCAATGATCACGGCTTCGCCAGTCTTCAGATCCGCCAGCAGGTAGCTGTAGGTGCTGCTCTCCCCATCGAACAGCTGTGGAATCAGTTGAGACAGTTTTTGAAAGGCTTTCACTGGAGAAGTTCGGACTACGTACTTGACGAAAGAAAAAGTCCGAAGTAAAGGGCTGGCGTTCCGGCAGACTTGATGAATTATTCTGGATATTTTCCGTCGTCCGAGGGCGAACAAATGGCCGTATTAGAATTTATGAATGTATAGTTATTGTATGGAGTATGGAGTATTGGTTAATCCTCGAGAGGCTTACCGGCTGAGCAGTCGCACATAGTATTGTGGCATAGAATGCCAGTGCAATCGCAAGAATTCGCAACATATTCCAAACTGAAAACGATAAAGGGACGCACCATTGTATCAGCACTTCAGTTCAGGTACCAATGATTGAATTATGAGTGTTTGTTTATTGGACAGGTACCCCGCCTCTCGTTGTTCCATTTTCGGTTCGAATATTTTTGGCTGGCTCTTTTGGTCTGGGCCGATAGGTACCTGCTCTGCTCTATCTCTAATTTACGATTCTCACGGTAATGGACGGCTTACATTTTCCTGTCTGCCTGATATTTGTCAATGTTCCTATCTGAAGAACTGATTGTGATCCAAAATACTTCGTAATTTCTTAAACTGATTTACGGACCAAACTAAATAAACTCAAATGTTGGTGCTTAATGAATTTGAATATCCAATTTAATTAAAAAATTATTTATATTTTTGAACGTGTTCTTTTCATTTAAAAGTAGTCTCACCTTTAATTGTTTCGATTGAGAAATTAACCAAAACTCCTTATTGCTGGAGTACCGCTGCGAAACTGTTTCGAGTCTTGAATAATGTGAATCGAAATCAACTTTCGAATGGGGATTACCTCTGCTCAGCACTTATCTATCAATGATTTAGGTGCCATCAATTAAATCTTATCAGCTTCAATAGTCACACAAAATATACGAGTGTGTGAGGGCTGGTCCTACACTGGTGGCTATAAAATATTATATAAAAATAAATTCAACAACAAAAGCAATTTAAATGAATTATTCGTGTATTTACAGTAATGTCTGCTTAATATTTTGCTAATAAAATCATCATAAAATACAATGATCTCTCAATTATCAGGTCTACTGCTAATACTAAAGACTATAGCCAAGCCCTACTTATCGATGTAGAGTGTGCATGGAGTACAGTGAGTACAGTGCACAGTGAGTCTCGTCTCCCCCTTACGTGAGAGAAGACTGCCTAAAGGTAAACGTAATTCTAATTATAATTTTGCACATGTCCGCCTGTTGGTGTTAACTGCCATCTGTTGGCAGTCGGGGGGTTTAGATTAACACTACGTGGGGGGTGGGGGTGTGTTCGTGTTACCACCCCTTAGATGAGCTTGTGCCTGCCCAGGGAGGCTGTGTGCAGGGGATTGCAGTTCTCGATGAGCATCGTCTGACCCTCGTCCGTGGGCGAGGCTGCGCTCTTGTTGTGATTGTTGTTGTTGTGATGCATTCGTTTCATCGGCCGCTTCCGTTCCAGGTCGTGGCCAGGGTGCAGTTCCACCGTCTGAAGGCTCTGAGCCCGCTGCAGCGACAGTCGCAGGGGCTTCTTGGGCGGCGTGGGTCGCACCGTGCGTGTCTCCGTCGCTGGCCTGGATTCGTTTTCGCTGTCAAAGTCCAGGGACTTGACGCTCCTCATGTCGCTGGGTAGGCGGTTGCGCATGGTCTGCGCCTCGCTCTGGCGGGGCGTGTCCCGTCTACGTTCCAGTCTGAAGTTAGCATAGAGATTAGTATGGATGGAACCCCGTGGAACAGCTCTGTTTACGTACCCATTGTACTGGTTGAGGTGCTCCACACTGCGGGCATGGCTCATCAGATGCTCGCGATGGAGCTGCTGTTGCTGTTGGAGGGGATCGCGTGGCCGATCGCGACGCTCCCGGTGACGCTCCTTTTCGCGCCTGTGGTGCTGCATGTAGGCGGAGTCGCTGTTGATGGAGATCTTCGAGGCGGAGAGCGACTTGGAGGGCATGGAATACATGTGGGGCAGTCGCTCGCGCATGTCGATGTGGGTGTTCTCCTTGATCAGGGTCTTGGTCACATGCGCGGGCGTCTGGGCACCGCCGTCGTCGCCCATCAGTTCTATTGGCTTGCCCCCCACCAGGGTGGTGATGTAGTTGCCCCGCTGGAAGATGAGCGGCTTCTCGGGCGGCGTCGAGGGGGGAGATGAGATGCTGATGCTGGTCACATGCTGCGACTCCTGTCGCATGGGTGTCTGATGCAGCTGCTGCTGGTGGTGGTGATGCTGGTTCTGGTGCTGCTGCTGGTGATGCGGCTGCTCCTTGACTGTCTGCAGCTCTCGCACCTGCTCCTCCAAGTAAGAGATTCGATGCTGCAGTCGCATGTTGTTCTCCTTTTCCTGGTCGAGCTGCTTCTGGGGTATGGGGAGGGACTTCTTGCGCAGCACCACCATCTGGCACTTGCCGGAGTTGCCCACATGCTTCTGCAGCTCCTCTTTGGTCTTGCTGGTCACCAGGCGTCCGTTGATCTCCAGTATGCGATCGCCCTTGTACAGTCCGTCGCCCTCCAGGGCCCACTCCACATAGAATCCCGGCTGATCGGCCCGCTGCTGGGCTGCCCATCGCCCGGACGTCGCATGCACCGCATGCAGGCTGAGCGACACCCCAGAGCTGATAATATTGTAGAGGGTCTGGGCCTCCGGCTTGGACTTCTCCAGCCTGGCCTGTAGAGCGCGCGCCTCCTCCACTATGGACAGCATCTGAAGCTCCTCCCGGCCCAGGGCATACTCCAGCTCTGCCTGACGGATGCGTATGTCTATGTTGCTGCGAAAGGAAGAGAATGGGATGCGGATTAGCTCCAGTCTGCTTCGGTTTGATCTGCTTTCATTGCTTACTCTGTGATGTCTAGTTTCTCGAGGGCGCCCTTTAGGTTCTTGATCTTGATGCGCTTGTTCTCCGCCTCGGACTTGAGTCGGTTCAACTTTTGCTCCGCCGCCGGCTTCTCCGAATCGTCAAGCGGCGGTCCGCTGGGGCGTGGCAACTTTCCCAGGCACAGCTGAATGCGGAGATTCTGGATGACGGCCTCGCGATCCTGCAGAGCCGAACGCAGCTCCTTCGACTCGCTGCGCGTGGAGCGGGATGAGAGCGTGCCGCCCAGGGAGCCGCCCTTGCGTCGTCTTCCCGTGGTGGAGCTGTGCGTGGACGTGTGACTGCCCGGCTCATGGCTCTCGGCAGTCACTGCCGTGTGCAGACTATACTTGGCAGCACTGCCACAGCCCTTCGGATTCAAAATGGTCTGTAAAAATAGTAAAAAATGCGCAAGAAATCAGTTTCAGTTTCCTCATACAAAAGGCTAAGTGTTTCGGCAGTAAGAAATCAGGATTGAATATAGATTTTACACAGGCATATTTATTTGATAGATTACAAATCTCTTGGAAGTACTGTGATATATGTTCGTTTAATTAGATGCACTTGTGGGGACTTTATTGGCATGGGCTACTCCTTGGGTATATCGTAGACTCCGCACTCCCGATTGGCGGGCAGCGACGCATCTATCTTCTTGGGATAAGGCAAGTTGAGGTTGTCCATGATTTTGATAAACTCCTCCAGATCCTTGGTTAGGCGGGGATTATAGCGCTTCTCCTCCCACACGCTGCTCTCCAGCTGTCCTCTGCAAGCATCAAAGTGTTAGCACTCGATATACTCTTTGTTTGTGTCCTCCTTCAACTCACTTGTAGTCATGGGCCGGATAGATGCGGTAGTTTTCGGGCAGCGTAAAGATCTTGCTGTGGACATTTTCATACAAATTCTTGGGGCTGCCCTCTTGGAAGTCGGTGCGTCCGCAGCCGCGTATTAGGAGTGTGTCGCCGGTAAAGACGCAGCCCTGATCCTTGATCACATAGCTCATGCAGCCATTGGTGTGGCCCGGGGTGGCCAGTGCATCAATGACATGGCTACCAAATTCGACGCGATCGCCCTCATTCAAGTGGCAGTCCGCCTTGGCACCGCTGGCGGCGGCAATCACCGACTGGCAGCCCGTCAGCTCTCTGAGCCAACCGCTGCCCGTTATGTGATCCGCGTGCATGTGTGTGTTGACTGAAATACGTGCGTATGATGATGAAATTATCTCCAAGGTGATAAGAGTGCCCCTCCCCTTTCACTCACTGGCATATTTGAGCTTGAAGCCCAACTCCTTGACCAGCTGGGCATCTCGCTTGGCCTGCTCCAGCACGGGATCAATGATCACGGCCTCGCCAGTCTTCAGATCCGCCAGCAGGTAGCTGTAGGTGCTGCTCTCCCCATCGAACAGCTGTTGGCAGTGATGGTTAATCTCGGCTGGGAAATTTCATCAGATTCGGATTCGTTCGGATTACGTACTTGACGGAAGAAGAAGTCCGGCGTGAAGGGTTTGCGTTCCGGCAGGCTCATTGTCCCGTATTGACTGTGGACTGATCGTAGTGATAGCGTCTGTTGGGTTCCACTGGGCTCTGACGCGCTTGCTGGCCAATATCGGCTGATTCTGATGGCTGACTGAAAGCCGCTTGAGGGCTGACAGCATACTGGGGCCAACGATTCGCATTTTATTTTCAATTTCCCGGTACGATGGCGGCGAGGTGAGCTTCGGTTCTAATGGTTTTTGCTCGATCGGTTTCGGTATTCGGTATTCCGTATTTGTACTTCGGTTTCTGTTCTGTTCTGTTTACTTGTTATATAAGCTCAGACTCATTTCTGGTTAAACATTAATCAGTTCAGTTGGCTTATGGAATCAAGTTTCCTAATATTGTAAATTACTGATAATTGAGCACCACTTTGTTGTTTTTGTTGTTGCTAGAGTTTCGCGTACAATCTGTCTCGTTTATCACACTTATCACAGGTATTATCAGAGGTATCAGAGGTAGCCCCCGCGAAATCAATGGAAATGTATTGTACTTTACAACAAACACTTATCTTAAGGCCAATTCAAAGGAAATACAAACAAAAATTTGAACAAACAAACACAGAACGTCAGCAGGCCGTGGTGGGGTGCCACAGAGAAATCAGCTGATGAGGTGAGATTCGTTTTGGCGCTGTTGGAGCTTTTGGGGCTTTCG
Source organism: Drosophila obscura (assembly GCF_018151105.1). Taxonomy (NCBI): domain Eukaryota; kingdom Metazoa; phylum Arthropoda; class Insecta; order Diptera; family Drosophilidae; genus Drosophila; species Drosophila obscura. Next base: position 4,727,483 of record NW_024542774.1, on the reverse strand, counting down.
AGCTTGAAGCTAAACATGTACGTACATATGTATGTGCTTATGTATTTTGCCATGTAAAAATCATGTAGAAATTTTATTTTAAAGCGAAAGAAGCCAACTCCCTACCGAACATTAATTAGTAATCTCCATACAAATTCGGAACGCTTGAGATAAAAATAATAATTTACTCTTGAAAATGTAAAAAAAAACATTAAAAAAAAGTCGGAAAGCAGTGTGTTTCGAATTTTAAATTTGGAAATTTAGAATTTGTTAGCCACAACTGTAGAAAATTTATTCATTTATCGGATCATATTGTTTATAGAATATAAATGCTAGGCGGCAAACCACAGAATATTATGAGTTGGGTTATCTTAAAAGCGTTTGATTTTATTACATGTATATTCCAACCTGGGCGTGGCACGCCTTTTTGTGATGAATTTTTGATTTGCAGTTGCAGCATATTTACTTATTCATCCGCATGCGAGTTTTTAATCTCGTTCCCAAAGGATAAGGCTGCACAGTGTGTACTTCCTTCTGGCACATGAAACAATTTGCACACCACCCCATAAATGCCGAACCGTTACAAAGTCTTGTCTCAGCTGCACTTACAGAAGTGCAACAACCACCGCCTTGACACAACTGAAGCTTCCTTTCACCCCTCGCTGGCAACCCTTACCTTTTGCTCAAGAAAGTTGCAGTTGTTGAGAAATTTGTACAAAATTAATAACGAATAGGGGAAGTCGAGGAAATCGAGACTGGACAGTGTCCAGTCCAGCCGGGAGTCCAGGCAGCAGGGGAGAACGTGAGAACTTCTTCACACAGCGGATTGGGCTATAAAATTTCTTGACTTTTCCATTCAGATCATAAATAAATTTGCATATATTAAAAGAGAGTCTCGAATATCAAATGCAGGCTGGAATCTTTTGCTCAATGCTGTTGAGTAATTGATGTAATTTTGTGGAAGGAATTAATTGACCGTTGGAATGGTAGCAAAGGGATCGGATCTGTATCTGTCGTCAAGAAGGGTGTGAAATGCAGACCCGACTTTGGGGTGAGGTTTGTGGAAAAGCGTACTTTGAAAAGTGTACGGCTGGTATTCCGTTCAAGTCGTTACTCAATCTTTGGGCTAACAATATATTTGTTCAGACATTAGTTATGGCCAATTTACTGCGACTATTTATAGATATTATTGCTATGGTTTCCTCTCCAACACCCCTTGACTAAACACCTGCCGGTTAATGAGTCGCATCGCTATGGATGATGCTGATGATCGATGCTCGAACGCAGACAACAACAAAGCATACGAGTATGTACTGTATGTAAGAGTGAGTATTCGTCACTCACTCTTGCTTTCAATCATTTCGCTGCGAGTGAAAGTTCCATTGTGGTCGCCGGACTTCTTTCTACTAAATTGCTAAGCAGAAATCATTTGTTGTGAATATTCCTCTCCCCATTTCACCGCACAAATAAAAAGTATCTCCAACTTACGAGTATTGTGCAAGTGAGAGAGGTTCATTTGGGTGAAGTTAAATTTACATGTGGCTATTATGATTGTTACTACAGAAGCCAAATGCTAAAGATCTGTGTGGTGTGGGGTCCCAGATTACGCGTTGCCAACACTTTTACTTTTACCAGTTTGGCTGCACTTCCTAGGATATGCTTGCATGGAATTCTCTTGTATGCTAAATCTATTGAATCATAATTTCACTTTTCACACACTTATTCATTCCACTTGCTTCGGCCAGTCCCCCCCACATGCATTATTTCACACATAATACTCGTACTCGTACTCGTGTCTGGTAAAATATTTAGATACTTGAACACCCAATCCCAATCGGTTGAATGCAACCGAATGCACAGGTTGCATCGCAATGAATGACTCTGCATTGTTGTGGGCCGCGTGAAAGTGTTGCTTAAAAATGCATTCAAATGCAATTTGCAATTAATTGTCGAAAACGGTTTGGGTGTTTCCATCTTTCGGTGTTTTCCACTCTTGATGCCAGCTGGCAGTTACATATTTCTTGGCGATTAAGTTTCGACGAACGAAGTGTTGGTATAGCACTCCTTAAGTTAGCCTACAGAATTCACAGAAAAAAATAAACTACCAAAAGAACTACAAGAGGTACTAAGACTTCGAATTGCCTTCATTGCGTATATTTCATCAGGTATTTGATTGCATGTAGCTGTGATTTATCTTTGGCAATTTTCGAATTTTCATTTTTGAAAACTTTCTAGCGTGAAACGATGCAAAGTATTAGAGGGTATTCGAGGTAGCTTTGTACCCATCTGCCTAGTGGCCAATGTCTGTCTGGGATGGTTTGGGTTGGGATGTGCGTGTCAACATCTAATTAGCGTAGATAGCATTTGCGCTCTTATATAATCGAATCAGACAATGGGGCATGGCAGGGCTGGGCAGGGCGGGACAGGCAACAAGCGATAGTTGTTGCATTAATTATGTGTACACATACACGAGTATGTTTCTGCTAGTTCGGTTTCTATAATGTGGCCGGCCTTACACAATCGGCTTGAACAGATACATGTACATATATAGATTTTTGTTTCTGCAATCGAATGAACTTACCATGGAGGCGGATTTCTGTTTGGCAAAGGCGCGATGATGCGCGGAAATCGGTTCGCTAACCACACTTCCGGTGTCCATGATGGAAATCGCTCAGCTCTCAGCACTGCAAAAAAGAGAGACAAAAGAGAGAAACTTTAAGTGGCATGCTGGAGCGGAGGTGGAGCGGGAGTGTAGTGTAGTGGGTTTGATTTGGCTTGGGTAAGTTGACAGTGATATATTTCGTGTTTGTGAGTGCACTTTGAACTTATCGCTTGGCAAGTGGACAGCCCCACAAGACAGGCCCAGGCTGTAGCTCCTCAAAAGTCACTTTAATTTGCGTTCCGCTTCGCAAAACATAAACAATTGCCAGACAGATGCATATGCATGTATGTACACACATGTGTATGTATTGTATGTCTGTGTGTGCATGTGCTTGTTAAGGCCCTCAATGGTAGAGCATAAGGGTATATTGCAATACGCAGAAAGCAATGTTTAAAATCGATAAGATACAGCCAAAGATATATACCAAAGTTACATTATTGGAAATGCAACAAATGAATATTCCACACGTTTAATAGAATTCCAAATATGCATTTATATATTTATTCAAGCCTTTAGAGTTTTCTTTCCCGTGAAATCATTTTCCATACATAAATCCCACCATTTTAGAGGGTACCTTCTAGTCGGGGCACTCTTGAGCGACTCTTGTGGGGCACGATTCTCTGGTTTGCAATTTTCGGTTCGCCGCTCTTAACAACTTTGGCACGTTACATTTACGATTCGATTCGTTGAAGCCAGTTTAATTAGCCGAGAAAAAGAACCTTCCTTCCGTCCCATGTGTCAAGATTTTTTGCCGTCATATCATTCATATTACGAGTAGGAACGAGGAAAGAGCTGGGGCGTAAAGAAATGATGTTCATCATATGCAAATGAGCTATGGTTTAGCTGTGGACGCACTTTCGGTGGTGGCAGTGCCAGTGGCACAACAAAGAAATGCATTCGATATGCAGATTCGCACAGCCGCAACATATATGCATGTACATACGCTCTGGGAGATACAATCTCCCAGATGAGGTTGCATAGATCACATTACTTAATGTGCCGGCAAAGACAACGGCAACTCTTTTCCCTCTCCGCCCATTCCACTCTTCCCTTTATGGGTTTTCACTTGTTTATTTTTTGCCTTTGTCGGCTTTGGAAGACAAAGCCCTTCCATTCATACTCGTATGTATGTATATGGGCTCTGGCTGCAATTGTCATAGATACTTGTGACACACTCGTACTAAATTTATCTCATATGAACGCAGGAAAAGCGCTTGCCAAACACCGTTATCTTGGCTTTTATTGAGCTCTAAAGTGGCAGGAAAACGAGTTCCATGGAAAACCGTGTGAAGAAGAAGACCACCGACCTAGAACCAACCAACCAACCAACCAACAGGAAAAAACTTTCGTTGAAAAGCTCTCGATGGAATGAGCTTTAGTTGCTTGTACTAGAAGTTTTAGCAGTCGAATTTCGCCAACGACCATACTACGCTGGAATACATCGGTTCTCGTCCGATCACCGAAATTAAGCAGCGTCGGGCGCGGCGCGGTTAGTACTTAGATCGGTCAGGGGACCGCTTGGGAACACCGCGTGTTGTTGGCCTTGTCCAGCAATATTTTTTTTTGCTCTTTTTTTTCGTAAGAGGTGGGGTACAGCTTCCTCTGCTATTTATCTTTATCTTATGTATATAACAACATCACTTTGACATTGTACTATTTTGCTTGTCAGCGTTCAAGATGGGGAGCAAGTAAGTCATTTGTCTTGAAGAATAATCATCATGCTGGCAACGCTTCGAGCAGCGTTCTACAAAATTCAGCTAAGAACTCCATCAGCATGTTGTCTACGTCTGTCTTTTGGGGCCTATCTCTGGCATTGCGTGCTGGAATAGGAACTAGCTGGGCAAAACAGGGCGGGGAGACGAGTGGCACTAGCTTGTTTTGGTTAGCTCACCCAATGTGGGCCTATCATTAATCTAATTTCGCTTTAGTGTCTAATTATGGACTAGATGCCGGGCTTAGAGAGGCCCCGCCGAGTACTCGCACATTAGCAGTCGGATTTGGTTCTGTCGCTGGTTGAAGTTTGTTGGATCGCTTTGCTAATGGGATGAAATTAAGGGGATCCAAGAGGAATCTAGCTAGAAAATGCCGGTATCTAGCTGGTAAACTATCCTCAAATTGCAGCAGTGTCGGTTACAATTGGCTGTGGGAAAAGTCTGTCAAGCATGAAGATCGTTCAACTACGAGGGTGCGAGTATATGCAGACACTGCCACTGGGAGCTACCTTATATGCATGTAATTATTATTCTTAAATTTGCGTGGCCAACTTTGAAGGGTTCTCCTTTTGTCTTCTCTCCCATTTAATAAGAACGAGAGCAAGTGCAGCGAGAGCCAGCTCAGGCTCAGGTGCTTCCCAGGCCGGCCTCGTGCATGTGATGTGGGCGCTGAAGCCACTGAAGCGCAACCATACCAAGAACAAGTACAACTACCTAATAATTAAGTTATTGGCGATGGTTGCGTGATCGGGGTTCCAGCAAGAAAAACAAATTCTAGTCTTGAGAACCTTTGTATCATTTGTCAGCTACCTATTTAATACAGGTACTTATATCAATTTTTTTTCAAATTCCCACAAGCTCTACACGATCGCCGCACGAGTCCATCTCTATCGCTTGAAGTACAGTCAGCTCTATAATCATTTCCATTTAGTCTACGTTTATTTTGTGCGCGTTTCCGGCGTCCGGCTGTAAGAGGGAGACAGCCACAGCCACAGAAATAGAAACATGACAAAGAGCCAAGTTTATATAGCAATTTGGCTCAAGGCACCGAAACAATGTTTCAAACCAAGAACAAGCTGCAAATCGTGATACTACCTAACCGTACTGTACTCTTAAATTCAAGTTGCAAATTGCATTTTCGTCGGAGATGATGATGATGGCCAAGCAACTGGAACGATGTCCACTGGACAGTGGCAAGTGGCAGGTCGAGGTGGCAAGTGAAACTTGTTCGAATCCGAATTCCGGTCTAGCCGAGAGATCTCATACAAGCCAGCCCGCCATTGCCATTGGACGTGCCGTCGGCTGCTCCGCTTTGGCTTAAAGCACACACCAAATGACCCAAAAACCACAAAACGATGACACGTTTATTCCGTTTTACCCGTGTATCATTTGTCTCGATGGCAGTTGAATCTTATGTCGCCTAACTTGTTGGCCAAGGTCCCCGCGGGATCGGTGCCAGGCCTCTAACTGCGACTCTGTTGCAGATCATAAGTAAATTCCAATCAGCAAAGATCTCAATTAGTATTCGATGCCTGGCTCGGACGAGTATCATATGCATTCCGTTGGGATGTGAGAAAAGTCAATAATACGAGTATTATTATGGATTTTTAAAACTTCCCACACATCGAATAAAACTTTTGTGTTAATCTAATGCAGAGAAACAAAATCAAAATCCAATTTACAAAATCTCTAATGTATTTAGAAGGCGTTTCTTGACACGCCCCTTCTTCTGTTGGGCCCCAAGCCTGTTTATTTAGTTTTGAACGCGCCCACAAAATTGTTGCGAGATGAGCTCAGTGCCAGCCAGTGTTCGCCCGCCCCCACAGCTTGTGGAACAATGCAAATTAAATTGCTCAATTGCTTAAATGGAGATGACACCTGGTTCTAACAATATGTGTATAATATGTGTACGTAAATTTATATAAAAAACTCGATTCCAAGCTAGATCTGTGACGCTTCGCTTAATGCAAATTATGCCCTCCTGCGCTCAAGCTAACTTTACATGATATCTACATCGAATGGTCTGTTCTCTCTCTCTTCCTCTCTCTGTCACTGTTAAGCTTTTCCAGAATTCTGTTAAGAAGCATTCTGTTGGCGCGTAGATTGTATGCGCCGTTAGACGCCCGTCTGCCAGAGGCCTCTTTAGCTCAGTGGCAGAGCACTGGTCTTGTAAACCAGGGGTCGTGAGTTCAATCCTCACAGGAGGCAATTGCCAAATTTTCTTTTTTTTCCATTTATTTCCGCTAATTTTAAATATATTTATTTCATGGGTTGCAAAGTGTCAGCAAGGTTGAAATAATTATTAAAATTAGCTTAATTCAGTTATAAATAACCTTTATGAATAAACATTTGCCCCAAGGGGGCAATGGCGCAAAGAGTTTGTTTTTCTTTTTATGTTTTATTGGGGTTTTCTCTTATACCTTAACCCTGCTAGGTCGTAGTTACCAAACACCTGCGCTCCCCGGTGATATGGTATGTGGTTGAGTAATTTATGGGTTCATTCCACACACACATTCGCAGATACAAATTTACCCAACAATTGGCCCGGCTTGGCATGTATTTTGTACTTTGCACAAGTGTCACTAAGGCAATGTCGCGACATTGATAATTTTAATCACACTCGGAGGCTGGCTGGTACATGGCCTACGAAATGGACCAGTAAAGGCATCTGGCTGAGAATAAGCTTAATGGACTTGACATAAATATGGAGATTTCTTTGTTGTGTTCGGGTTTTATGTTGGGGTAGAAGAGTTAGTTAGTTATCTATTTGAGTTGCCTGAGAGGTCGTTGGCTGGCTCACTTGCTAGGTTATTCTAACACTCAATTGTACAGTGAAACATCTGTCATCAGGGCTTAAGTCTGAACTGAGGTGAAATATACTACGTACTATTATCAGAATTAATTGTTTCTCAGGTATTCATTTAGCTGTGATAATATAGAGGGTTAATACTTGTAAGTAGCTGTACGTGTGGCTATGCATTTATGATGAACCGAAAATCGAAAGCACAGTGAAGCTTCGATTTGAGAAACTGAATGAAAACTTGCTAATTTTTTTAATTTTAGCAACTAGTTTTTCCGATATTGTAAGATTAATGGCAAATACTGCATTCTACACACTTCAGTCTTATTACCCGTACTAGCTTAATTTTTAAAATGAAAAAATATTTAATTTGTTCTATCAACTGAGGCACCACCGTGCTAGTTGTTTGTTGTGCAGCTGTTGCCGTCATGTCAGCTGATAATTGCCCATCATTTCAGTGGGCAATTATTCTCGAATAAATGACTGAGAGGGAATATCGCGCACAGTTAGAATGTCAGCTGCTCGCTCAACTCTCTGCTGGCTGGCTGGTTGGTTGGCAGTGCAGATTGGGGTCGTGAAAGTCTTTGCACTGGACAAATCATCTATGCAAATCAATTCTAGAAAGTCGGCTTAATACCGGACTCAGATCGGTGGCTAGGAAAGTGCAAATTGCCCATGGCCGGGCCTGATCGGATATACATACGTTCATATCGCAACGAAAGCGAATTCAGCATCAATAGCTTTGGCTTGGTTTATTTTCGAAATGGAGATTTGCTACTCTCATTTTAATTGTTACAGCTTCTCTCTTGAATGAAAGTGAAACCCCCAGCCGAAACAGTTGGACAGATTAGTTAACGCACACGCATGCACACAAACAGCATGAAGATGTATGCAAAGTTATATCAAATCTGTGCTTTCTATTCCCAGTTACGAGTCGAGTAGCCAAAAACAAAAGGCGGCACACAGTCCCCTGTTGCATCTGAGTCCACGCACGCACACACAAACACATACACACACGACCTGAAGCCCACATAAAAATAAAATACAGTCATCCAAAAATTTACATATCAACAAATGCCTGAAACACAACAAAACTTTGATTAGGTTGTTAGCATTGAAAACATCAAAAAGCAGACAAAAGTCAAAGGCAAACAGCAGAAGAATCCAAAGAATATGTAAATAAGCCTCTCCAGAGACCCGAGACCCAGCCTAGACATCCTGTCAAGTCGATAAAGGGTTTGGCATTTCAATGAGGAAATGGAAACAGAAACACACACAATTCGGTTAGAACTAACAATTGTTATTCAAATGCAATCAACGATTCCCAAAAGTAAATTTTCTAGTTAAAATTAATGACAAAATCGAGATGCAGAGACGGGATGGAGATGGAGGCAGGTAGGTGGGAGGAGAAACTGCCACTGCATTTACCTTCGAATTCAATAGAACCCAGAGAACGTTTCAGACAGAGCCTGAGATCGTGATTCAACCGCAGAAACTTCATATGTAATTATATGGTCAGAGATCGGATACTCAGACGGCGACTCATATTTGACTGATTGATTGCGGCTGCTTAGGAATTCCAATAGAGGTTCCAACCTCATCAGTGAATCAGTTTTTGCGAGAAACTTTGAACTTGATTGCCATTGCTGTTTATCTAAGCCCCATCAAGAAGGCAAATCGCGTTTTAATGGCCAACCGATTCCAGTCAAGTAATTTATTTATGAGATTTCAATTTTCTCCAACTCTTTTGTCATGATAAGATGGCAGATCTGAAAGTCCCTCCACTCCACTCTACCATAAATATTCAAATATAAGAACAGAACCGTACACCCAGCGTTTGTTCGGGGGATTATGTAAGGCAGGTGCCAAAAGAAGATATTTAGGAGGAGTGGCCTTCCAGCAGAGGCACACAAAAAACCAGGGTGAAAATTGCTCCATCATCATTATTATTGCTGTGACGACGACCTCGTTCGGCTCGGAGGTTTGTTTGCACTGTACGAGTATTTAGAATGCACTAAGCCAGCGACAATTGATTCGATGATGAACCTTTCGATTTCAGCAAGTGATTTCCACGATTGTTGAAAACTGTTTCGAAGCACAGATCGACAGGGGCTTAACCAATAACCAATACCCGAACAATGGAAATGCTCTCAAATGTGCACAAGTCAATGGAAACATTTCATTTCATTGCATTTGATTGGCGATGGAATGGGACAGAGCAGGACAGTGGCAGTGGCAGTGGTAGGGGCAGGGCGGAAAGCCTCAATTTGGTCTTTTGTGCCAATTATTTACACTTGAGACATAAATCAATGATGTCGATGCTTAGGCCGATTGTATTGTTTCGGCTTGGATTGCCATTTAAAACCACATCGCGACCGTTACTAAATGGCAAACGGCACAGATTTGTTGTAAATTATATTTTTAAATTTTTCGCTTAATTATTTCCGTTGGTTTTTCGTTGAATTATGTCTGTGTTTCCTTTTGTTTATAGAGTCTTCCTCCGGGCGGACACAGGAAATTTACTCTTGAAATAACTGAACAAACACACTCACACACATAGACAGCGGCGCAGGCGTAGGAGTTGGCTGTTGTCTCCCGTTCTCTCACTCTTCCCCTGTGGATTGCTGATTGAAGAAGGTTCAAAAGTCGCGCAGGCGCAGACGACAACACGAAACGAAACGATACGAAATGAAACGAAATATCACGCAGAGCGAGAGCCACAACGTTGTTGGTCGCGTCTGTTTTAAGACTGAACGTCATGGCTTGATCAGTAGCCAACGCAGGCGCACATTTGCTCTCCCTCTCTCTCTCTGTCTCTATTTGAGCTGCTCTCTGCGTACAGTGGTGGTGGTGGATCAAGGCATATACTCGTATAATTCGAGCGCTACGAGTCAGATATTTCGCTGGTATCAAACACTCCTCGCTCTGTGTGAGACTATTATTAATACACTCTCTGGGTGGATGTTTGTGTGCCAAGAGTGAGAACGCGAGTCGGAGAGAGGAAGAGAGAGAGAGAGAGAGAGAGAGAGAGGGAGAGCGAGAGATAGAAGTGCATTGGGCTGGTCTGTGGATTTATTGGGCCAGACGCGACCCGATGGTGATTATAATGGTTAATAGAGTTCCAGTGCATTGAACCCCACTCCCTCGCCTCGCCCCAGCTCTTGTGGGTGTCTTGGATATTTTGACAGCTGTTGCTGTTGCGCTGCGGCAGCATCCGAGATTTTTACGACCAGCACTGCCGCATCTTGGGACTGCTCATTTGCCTGCCGCTGCAGTTGCATCATCGCCAGGCGGACATATGGTGGCGCACTCACGCTTATCTCTCGACAGTGCGCAACGCTCCAGTGAACGCGCTCGTGCGCAAAGTCAATTAAAATGATCACAACAATCCCGAAGAACGAACCCCTTCACCCGGTCCGAGGGATAGGATGCGATAGGATATGATATGATATAGGGTGGGACCGTAGTGTGTAGGGGTTGCTCTTCCTGCCGGCGTTGATTGTATTTCCGTCCATTAAATGCAGTCCAAAATAGAAACACAACAACCAAAATTCAAGAGCACACATAAATCAAAATTATACAAATGAAAAAAAAAGGAGAAAAAAAAGGATTACACATGCGCCTCTCACGCGCTTAAAGTGCTCGACACACCAACCCAACGCCACCCCACCACACCCCTCCTCATGACCCGGCTAATTGCGAAACTTTTTCGAGTTGATATCGTTTCGATTAGCTAATGTGCGGCCCCGTCTGTCTGGCTATAAATCAAAACCACCCGACAAAAGTGCGGGCCAGCCCATCACAAAATATACCAAAAAGCTGGAGAGTGAAATGTGCTTTACCGTTGTGCGGCTGGGCTGTACCGGCGTCTACGGGTATTACAAAATGGTCCAAAAACTGTTAGCTCATTTCCATACGCGTTCGTCGCTTCAGTCTTTCGTTTCTCCAGCAATCGAAAGAAAAGATTTCGTCGGCCAGCCAGAATGGAGAATCGAAGAGATATTAGCTGCCTGCCAAACAATAATTTAACCAAAGAAACAACACTTCCTCTCCATAAAGAAGATGAAGAAGAAGTAGAGGGGAAACAAAGGGAAATCACTTGTCGCTGTCAGTTATACATGGCTACACTTTTTATGGTTTTCCATTTCCATCCCGACATCAACAAACAACAAAAAAAAAACAAAAAGGGAAAAAAAAGAAGACCGCAAGTGCCTGGAAAAACTCGACCTGCTTTGGGTTTTCCACTCTCGGATTCCCAGAACCAGATTGAGGGGCAAAGGCCACAGTAAACATAATAAATTCGAACATTTTTGTGGTACTTGAAAACAGAACGGAGACGTCTCAGGAGGCTAGGCGAGGGAGGGGTCGCCTTTGCTTGGCTCAGCTCAGCTCGGATCGGGTTTTTTATGCAGTAATTTATGCCAAGTGGATGGAATTTCGATCCCCGAACAAGTAGCCAGTTGTAACCTCAATTAAAACTGAATTTATGCCACAAATGAAAAGCCATAAAGAAAACACTCTGCTGTGCTGCTACCTGGAGACACTTTTCGTGTCTCTTCTTCCCCGTTCCTCCTTCCCCTTTTCCCATTCCAAAGGTGTGCGTGTCCATGGAGCATTTCGAAGATCGCGAGACAACATAAATTGTGCCACTAACTGCAATTTTGGTATTAACTAAACACGAATGAGAGCGGAACTTGATCGCATATTTGGAACGCCAGAAAGTCCTTCAACTGGTGGGACAGGTGCACGAATCGAGTATCCGTGGCTGGAACAGACAAGGTCATAAAGAAGCAGACGGAAGGAAGAGCATGGGAGAACTAAGTGAAGATTGTCACGGCACTTCAAAGGATCTTTAAGCCGAATTGGCTCCACGTAGGTAAAACAGGAGCCACTAAAAATGTAGTATGTATTCCCATTCCCATGTACAAAGGAGCAAATATCAAAGGGATTGCAAGCTTGCAGTAACCTCAACGTTTTCCAAAGGAAATTTTCTTCGCCATGTTGCAGTTCCCAATCCAATGGCAGGGATACATAATAGATTTAATCCGCGATCCATGAAACTGAAATCTTTCGGGACATGTCTTAGCTATCCATTAGTTAAATTAGATGAACAAATGCAAAAAGAGAGCTTGCCTCAACTCCCACCATCCCATCAGATATATGTGATGGTGGTGATGATGGGTGGTTGGTTGGGAGCTGAGCTTGAAGCTTGGGAAATGCCTCCTGTGAGGATTGAACTCACGACCCCTGGTTTACAAGACCAGTGCTCTGCCACTGAGCTAAAGAGGCCCACATTTTGAGGGCGTCCCAGAACCCAATTTCTACAGCCAACTATCTCAGAACAAGAGCTGAGCTTGCACTACTAAGTGTACTAAATGTTGTATCTTTGTACGAGTATCTGCGACACAAAAGATAGCATGCGACAGACGGCGAACGAAAGCGAGGGGAGAACATATGTTGACACAGTTGTTCTTTTTCTTGTTATTGTGCCTCGTTGTCTTCGAGCTGATAAATGCTTTTAAATGTAATTAAAGGAAAATGCTGTGCCAAAGGTGAAGGAGAGTTTGAGCTGGAGAAGGGAAACGGGGGAAGGGGGAAGGGGAGATGGAAGACCCAAGGTCGGGCCGACCGGATATTAATTTCACAAAAATTACACACATTCGGCGGATAATCAACATTAAGATCGGCTTTTGGGCGCTGCGCTTCAGTGGCCCATGACAATTAGGGCCAAAGAAATTTCGGGCCAACTCCAACTCGGGGCTCACCTGTTGCCAAGAGTCGAGAGCTGTTGATGGGAGATGGAGCCATTAGGACTGAAATGAAAACGACATGCCCAATGAACAAATATTTTCACATCATCATTTTGATTGGCACGCATGTCCGCGGGTGTGTGTTTCTCCTTGCGTGTGCCCGCGTGTTGAGTGTTGAGTGCAGTTCGATTTCAGTTTCGAGGCAGCAGTGCGTGCAAAATGGATCAACGATCTTTGCGCTTCAGTTGCAGCCAGGTCGCGAGTGGAAGGCTGTCTATCTTTGGCCGGGAGTTTCCTTCAGAAACTACCCAAAAACCCAATCGATTGGGGACCTCATGACGACACAAGGCGCACAGCAGGACAAGAAAACTGCAGGACAACTGTCGCGTGCTGTGCACCTCTAAAATTTTAACAGCTGCTCTTAATGTGTCTCTGTTGGGGATAGGAATTGGATAGGGGAAAATGGAATTACCCAAAATTACGCAGAATGCCCAAATTGCCATTAAATCGCATTAAATCGAGCACACATAAACCGCAAAAGGATTTTCTACGCATCGTAAACCTCTTAATTCTCTCGTTCTGTATCTGTTTTTTTTTTTTTTGCCAATCTATCCGAAATGTGTCAAATGGAAACAAAGAACCACAGAATTGGGTAAAAAATTGCCTGATTTAGTGTAAAATTGCAGGGCAACAAAAAAAAACTCAGACATAACGGAATAGAAATATGAGGCTAATGCCTGCCGACAGCCAAAGGGATCGTCATTAGCATCCCGAAAAAAGATCGAACGACAAAAAATGGCATAGGGAGATGGAATACTGGCAGGGGGGAGCCGCCCAATTCATCACAGTCTGTCACTCCTCATCCCTGTCTTTCGTCTGGCCAGGCCCATCAATCTCAGGTTGTAACTGTATTACAGGGACAGACGGCTTGATGTAACAGCTTACCAGCCTGTTCCCTGCAGATCCTAGCCCTGCAGCGCCGACTGCCACAGCGCCTGCGCCACGTGCCACATCCAGTCGCTGTCCTGTCCGGTCCCTTCCCTTGTGCAGCTGCTGTTGCCGCCGACGCCGCCGCACTCGCACTCGAGACTCACAATTTTCAACCCCCTCAAAAGGGGTTTCTGTCGGGGGATTTTCGTAGGGAGGGAATGTTGGCTGGCAGTCTACTTTTTCCCGTTTAGCTTTTGTTTTCCACTTGAGCTGAAGCACTTTCCATTGTTGCCTTTGTACACACATTGCAGTGCATTTTCCGTTCGTGTTTTGCTTTCTTTTCGCATTTTTCGAGTTTTTAATTAATTTGAACCGATTCCGGTCTGAAGCGCTTTCCAAGCAATGCGTTTACCCCTAATGGCATACAAATTAAATTATCGCTTTTTGACAATTCCCACTCAAGAAAGAAGGGGCGCCACATGTGGAGAGGAGGGTTTTATTGGTTGATCAGGGAAATGGGAAACGTCGAATCACAGAAGAAAATGTCAATGCAGGAAGTATTCGGTACTAAGAAAAGAGTTTGATGAATGGCAATTGTTCAAGTTGCGGGAATAGTGGAAATTTGATGCCTCCCTTTGATCGCGGGACTAAGAACTTAAGGGAGCCTCAATCGAATGAGCGCTGAGTAAAATGTTGAATTCAAATTCGCACGTTGTCGTATTATTCGCCACTATACAAATCAGACCCAGACACACCACAAATTGCCAACACAACTGGATTTTTCGATCAACGTAGACCTTAATTTATTTAAATGCTGATCCGATCGACTCAAATTAATTAAGTGGCACACTTTAATTTGCATATAAAACCGACATGGCCAATACCCAAAGCTGGGACAGAAAAAAAAAATATAAAAAATCAAAGCAATCAAGTACAAGATCTATAAAATCCATTTTCAAGACTTTTCGTTCAGACAATGGCCAAAATGCAAAAATAAATGTCTGTTATAAATTATTTATGACGTTTTTAAAATGTCAACAGCCAAATTCGTCGCCCACCTTAATGACATTTTAGCCAACATTTGAAATGCAGGAAGGGGGGTGCTGGGCTGGTGCGGCTGTCTAAGGGGTAAATTTTGTATAATTATTTCTTTTGTTGTAATTGTAATTGCTGTTGGCAGGAAGGAGTGCAGGTGCACGGTTTAGCGTTGTCGGTTTTCAATTGGATGTGTTTTAAGTGCGAATCGAGTTGACATTACGAGTAATGGCCATAGTACAAACAGATCTGCCAGCAGAGAGAATTACGCCACAAAACCCATTCCAAACGAAAACGGAAGCTGATTGCAAAGCGGAAAATAGCTACTCAATGTCTACCAAATACTAAACAAATACCCTTTCGTCCAACAAAATAAGAAGAGCTTTAAAATGGTTGAAATTTAAGTTCTAAGTTTTAAAGATTATGCCGAAAAGTAAAGGTGTAAGGTTGAAAAGACACCTCCAATAGCTATAGGGAGTTTCACAAGCAAACAGACCATTCTGAAGGGTATTAAAACAAACAAAACAAAAAACTAAAGTGCAACGGAAGTCCAGTGAAATACTCGCATATTTGTGTGCAATCGAGAACCATAGAGGAGTACGCAGAATGGGCTGGGAAGAGGAAAAAACAAAATAAACTGTAATTAACTGTCGGCTCTCGAATGAACATGAATCAAAGCGGTCTGGGGTCTAACTCTGGAAGGGGGAGGCCGGTCATTTATTCCGCCTGAATTTGCATTCGCATTTGCATTAACATTCGCAAGTTCCGCAACAGACGAAGGGTCAGGGAGTGGACGAAATGCATTCAGTAGTATCCTGCCGGAGGACCCCAGAGCTGCACTGCCACAATGCACTATAATTAGGGGTGGCTGAGGACGCAAGGATGCGACTCCCTGAGAGTGATAAATATTTTGCGCCTGGATGACAGCTCATAAACATTGCCCAATGACGTCTGTGGCAGTGGCTCGAAGCGATTACATTTATTGACAATGTTCAATCAGGAAGGACGAGGCGGCATCCTTGGAGTGCCTCAACTGTACTACAAGTGACAGCTGTCGGCAAGGGATGGCAAATCCGCTATAAGCCCTGATGATTACATTGTTTTTGACACAGACAATAAAGAAAGCAAGAAGCGCCTGAAACCCCTTCCATGATTGATGACTGACGACACGCTGTCATGTCCAGTTGACAGTTGTCGGGCCCAGCTAATATTTTCTGGCGCTGTTTCAGGCCACAGTCCCGGTGCGAAGCGGGTTACAATGGCCAAAGTCAACAACTGGGCGAGGACGCCGATTCCGATTCCGTTCCGTTTCCCACTCCTATTTCTATTCAACAGCTTAGGGAAATTTACATACAGCCGTAACCAACATGATGCACCCTTAAGGTGCGGCTTGGGTTCGGTTTCGCTTTTCATTGTGCATAATAATGCATTTCACGGCGGGACACCCCGTAAAAGAAGCAAATGAACGGGCAAAGTGGGCGTTGTAATGTTGACACTGTAATTTACGCATTTCACCTTTTCTTTTTGGGCGCTTTAACGGATTTGCATCCAGCTTAAATGCCAAAGGGCTGAACTATGGTAATTTGATATGTGGAATGGTGCTGACGGCGAGTAAGCACAGCACTCGTACAGTTGTGCCTGCGATGCTCTGAGATGTAAAGGCAGCACAATTCTGTTACTAACAGTCGGAGCGACCCAATTAGGTGTTACATCTTGCCACTTCCCACGACATTTTCTTACAATTTACCCATAACAAATTGCCTCTTGGAATAATGAGCTCCCTCTCCAATACACCCGCAAATGGAGCGTTCTCATTGAACTTCGACTTTCCTTCATTAGTCAAAGATGCTAGACAGCAGCTGCTCAACTCAAGTGCCGATTCCCAGATAACGTAAACATTAATTTATTTTGTCATGCACTCAATTCTCCAAAGTAATTGAAACTTTTTGAACAACCCGCGGATAGCAACAGCAACCACAACAGTTAGAGGGCGCTATTTTCATGTTCTGCTTTTGCCACGCGCCTCCCTCAAGCCTCTTTAGCTCAGTGGTAGAGCACTGGTCTTGTAAACCAGGGGTCGTGAGTTCAATCCTCACAGGAGGCAATTTTTAAACAAAAAAAAGGAAAACAATTATTTTTTAATTGTTACTGTTATTAACTTTTATTTTATGATTTTATTTATAAAGAAAAAATCAACTTTTTAAAAAGCTCTGGTTTTATTTTTGCTTAATTATATTTTGAGTTCGTTTCGAATTTCCATAAGCGATCATTAACGTAATGATGATCTTATCAGTATTTAATCATCAATCTGATCTGTATAAAAATGTATCTACAAAATATTAACAAAAAAATAGAATTCAAATAATTGCAGATGATTCTTGCCTCCTGTGAGGATTGAACTCACGACCCCTGGTTTACAAGACCAGTGCTCTACCACTGAGCTAAAGAGGCGAACAACCCGATCGCGCCAAAGAACCCAGTTCATATGAAGCTTCTCTATATGTTTTTTAACTTTTACCCCAATTGAGGAGAACTTTCAATTTAGTATAAAAGCGTTTTTGTGTAGGGTAAATACTGTGTCGAACCGAATTAATAGTCGAATGATATGGGGATGATTTTTTTTCGTTTATAGGTGCCTCTCCGCAACAAAATTTGTTAGTAAACAAACGCTATTAACTCTTAGAATGCTTTCTCTCAGCGATCTGTTCTCTCATTTTCTGCCCTTGCTCTTTATTATTTGGGTGGCATTCTCTTGGATCTATAAATAAAATGCCGAAATGCTGTTTTTATACCACACGTTGTCGTCGTCGTCTCATTTTCCCGAATTTTCAGATTCAGTTTGTCTGCAGCTTTTGTGCCGGGAGTACTCGAATACCAAAAGCTATTTAAAAACTTGCATAATTTGTGACTCTAAAAATTGATAAAACAAAATGAAAACTCCACTCAGCCAGAAGACGGGTTTCTTTGCCGAATACTATCTGAAGCTCAAGGGGCAGGCGGGCGACACCTGCGAGGCGGATATAGCCAAATTATCGGGGTGTAGAAGCGATGAGGAGCGCGTGGCCTATGTGGATCAGCTGGCCTGGGTGCAGGCAGGGGAATTCGGAATTCGGCCGGAATTCGATGGCAAAAGTGCCCCCCTGGCCGCGGAGATCAAGGAACGAGCAACGGCTGCCTTCAAGGGGAAGAAATGGCTGGAGGCAATGGTGCTCTATACCAGGAGCTATATGTCATTGCCCAATGAGAATGGTGAGACGTTCCTAAAGTGGATTTAATACACGTTTCTTAATTGCTGGTATCCAACAGTTGCTGAGATCTGTATCGTGCTGGCCAATCGCTCTGCCACTCTGTACCACATGCAGAAATATCAGTAAGGATAAAGCCAGAGGAAAGTTCTTGGGAATTATTTCGAAATATTTGCAGGGAGTGCCTGATCGATATCAGACGAGCCATCGACCTGGGTTACCCCAAGGATTTGATCTACAAGCTGTACGAACGACGGGCTCGATGCTACATGGCCCTCAAAGACTATCCCCATACGATTGAAGCCTTCAAGTGAGATCAAATTATCAGCTACGCTCCTGTACCTCACTCTAACATTCCTCTGTTTTACCTAGAAAGTGCATCACAGCAATGGACGACTCCGCACTTACATTCGACAAGAAGTCCAAGCTAAATCTGGATGCCATGACTATGATCAAAATGCTATTACAAGATCCGCGCACGGCTAAGCAGGCGGCCAAGCAACAGAAGCAGAAGATCGACCTCGATCAGGCCACAGCTCTGCCGGCGGAGAAGGAGTATGTGAGTCCGCTGGTGAGGATCGATCGCAGCCCGCAGGAGGGACGCTTTGCCCGGGCCGCAGCCGATGTGAAGGCCGGCGAGGAGCTGCTCGTAGAGCGGCCGTTTGTGTCCGTCCTGCTGGAGAAATTTGCCAAGAGCCATTGCGAGAACTGCTTTGTGAGGTGAGATGATGGGAGCATATGTTTGAGATCTTTTGAGTACATGTATTCCCCTCCAGGAGTGTGGTTCCTGTCGCCTGTCCTCGGTGTGCCGATGTCATATACTGCTCGGAACAGTGTCGGGACGAAGCGGCCAAGAAGTACCATAAATATGAGTGTGGCATCGTGCCCATCATTTGGAGATCTGGAGCATCCATCAACAATCACATTGCGCTGAGGATCTTTGCCAGCAAACCCTTGGAATACTTTCTGCAATTGAAGCCAACGATTGATGAGGAACTCTCGCCAGAGGAGCTACTAAGGTGAGTCTAATATGCTTCCTGATTTAATTCGCAGATTCTAAACCCTTTTAAGTCTTCCCAAGGACGACTTCCGGCGGGTAGCCCAGCTGGAACGGCATCAGAACAAGCGCCAGCCATCGAACTTCTTCCAGCACGTGCTGATGGCCCGTTTCCTGACCAAATGCCTGGAGGCATCAGGCTACTTTGGCGCCGAGCCACAGCCGGATCAGGTTCGAGCCATTTGCTCGCTGGTGCTGCGCAGTCTGCAGTTCATCCAATTCAACACCCACGAGGTGGCGGAACTGCACAAGTTCCGTTCGACGGGCAGGGAGAAATCCATCTTCATTGGCGGTGCCATCTATCCCACTTTGGCCCTATTCAATCACTCGTGCGATCCCGGAGTTGTGCGCTACTTCCGGGGCACCACGATCCACATCAACAGTGTTCGACCCATCGAGGCTGGCCTGCCCATCAACGAGAACTACGGACCGATCTACACGCAGGACAAGCGCGAGGAGCGCCAGGCCAAGATGAAGGAGCTGTACTGGTTCGAGTGCTGCTGCGATGCGTGCATCGACAACTGGCCCCTGTTCGAGGACCTGCCACGGGACGTGATCCGTTTCCGTTGCGAGGCGCCCAACAACTGTGCGGCCGTGATCGAGGTGCCACCCAGCTGCAATGACTTTATTGTGAAGTGCGTGACCTGCGGCGAGGTGACCAACATCCTGAAGGGACTCAAGGTCATGCAGGACACGGAAATGATGACGCGCACCGGCAAACGGCTCTACGAGACCGGGGAATATGCCAAGGCGCTGCAAAAGTTTATCGACCTAATCCGCATCATGTACGATGTGCTGGCCCCCCCGTTCCCCGATTACTGTGAGAGCCAACAGCATCTGAAGGACTGCTTCCTGAACCTAGGCAATGTGTACAATCTGGATTGATTCAAAGCTGCTGTCTGCTGGCCGCTGACTCATTCAATTTGACTACCATTTGTGCTCGAGATTTTTATTACAACCGTGTTTCACTCACTATTACAGCTGGTGTTTTCTTGGAGTTTCCGTTCCTCACTAGTAGTAGCCACAGCGGCCACGATGGAGTTTACTGCAACCGGCCACGTTATGGCTGGCGAAGTAGCAGCAGCGATAGCAGCTTATCGTCGACCGCCAGCCCCAAGCTGCAAATTAAAGCGCAAACACAATGAAAAAACTGACCTCGAACCCACTCTCTCACTCTCTCCTCAATCCGGAGCAGATACTTACGTCCACAGCCGCCATTCCGATAGCCGTAGTCCCTCTGATCTCTCAGATAGCACCGCTCGGCCTGCTCGTTCAAGATCCAAGGATTTCTGGTGGTGTAAGTAGGTCGATTGGCAATTGTTGGTGGTGCGTATGGTGGTGTATAGATCGGAGGTGCTTCTGTGGCCTGGGTGGTTTTTGGTGCTTCTGTTGTCGTGGTTGTGATGGGTTCTTTGGTTGTGGTTGTGATGGTTGATGGTTCTTTGGTTGTGGTTGCAGTTTTTTCTGGGGGTGCTGGAGTCGTAGCTTCTTCTGCGGATCCTGCACTCATAGCTTCTTCTGCGGATCCGCTTGTCGTAGCTTCTTCTGCGGATGCTGGAGTCGTAGCTTCTTCTGCTGATGCACTTGTAAAAGGTTCTTCTGTGGGAGTGGCCGTCGTAGGTTCTTCTGCCGTACCCTCCTCTGTGGTTGTGATGGCCTCTTCCGTTGTCGGCCGTGGAAAATCCTCAGGGAACTCAGGCCTTATATCCTGTGCACGAGCACCAACGACCAAGAGCACCAGCAGCAGCCACAGCGAAATAACCGGAAATGTAAGCGTCAACTGCATTTTAGCGCGTTGTGTTGTCGTGAGCCGATTGCATTCAACTGAAACTGATCACCAGTCCCTCGGAGCGGGGTAGCCTCAGTCGGATCTTGGCCCTACGTAATGAGTAGACGAAAGCGAAAATTACGAGTGCTGAGGGCAGCAGCTCCACTCGCTGATAAGAGAACACTGCCACACTGCGGGCAATTAGGATGACTAACAATCTGGGGCCCCAACTTATGCAACTTGGATGCTCACTGAAAGCCACTTGTATAGAATGAATGTGATTCAGAATTACCTCCCCCGGTGTATCTGGTGATGCATCCTCACTTGTCACTAGCCACGCATCCATTTCTGTCAGTGTAGGCCAGCAACCGCTTATCAGAATTTGAGGTGAAATTGACAATTGTGTGGCGCACAAATTGCTTGCGGGTGGCTGAGCACGCGTGCGCAACCCACCTTGTAACACTTTGGTGTTTGTTTTCATCGTTTTCGCTGGCACTGTAACCCGCATAAAGCCAATCAAGGGAACGAACAACGAGACGAGATGTCTATGGAAGCGAACGATGACGTACAACCACTTTTGCTTTTGCGTAATTAGCAATGCCAAGGGAATTCGGTAATAAAAAAGTCAATAAACAGAACAAGTGGGAACCTACTGCGAACTGATGAAAACACCAGATTATGTAAATTCCTGCAGGCTTGGGAAAACCCCACAGCTTTAATACTAAATTGATAAGATGGGATGATACGGAACATTTTGAAAATAGCGCAGTATGAGCTGATCTCCGTCATAACAAGTGCACATTATGTGTGTGAGCGGAGAAAACCTCAAATCAAGCAATACTATACTGTATTCGTATTGAGAGAGTGAGAGCACTGGGCAAAACAACCGATTCCAATCGACCAGTGAGATTCCCTTGGGTGATACAAACACCAACCATACTATCAAAATTATAATACCCTCTGAACGGTGTACATAATATCCAACTCCAGGATTACAAAAAAATGTTTACATTTATTTGAAAGTGTTACCGCGTACAAAGTCGCGTTGGTTTTAGCTAGTTCTTCCAAACATGTAAATTGGGAGTCGCACCATTCATCAGGGCACCACATTCCGTTGATATTGCATTTGAAGTTACATTTAGTTTGTTTTGGGCTACAAAGTAAGCCCTTTCCGATTTACAGTCGGCACGTAATACGTATTCGCTTATACAATTAATTTAATTTTGAAGTATGTCATCTCAGTATAATCGTACTACTCGTTCAACTGAAAACGATCTAATTGGCCACACCAGAAGAATAATTAAGAACTATTCGATCGTGAGTTATTGGTCAGATCGGTAGATATTTGTTGTGTATATGTATAACTCGGATTCGAGACCTTATTTTCGGTGGCGGAGGGGACATGACAAATATTCGAAACAAACTTTGTTATTATCCTGTCTCTTAAAACTATTTCTTATTGCTAGCTTTTACTAATTGCATTTAACACAATGGAGTGAAGTGAGTTAGTAAGCTCTAACAAAAGCAAACAACACTGACTTATTTACAATATATTACGTTGCGTTGCGTTTCATTGCTTCCCAAGAGCCACACAGATTAGTTAATTAAGAGCTATGTATACATGGCGGAGACTCTTTTGATTTGATTCTGATTCTGTTTCTGTTCAGTTACACATGCAGTGCAGCAATGCTGCCTGCTCAAGGAGATTCCATAGTTACAACTTAACTAATTGGTCAAACAAAATTTGTAAAAATAAACATAGGACTACTTTTTGGTATTGCAAGCACACGTAGCTGTGTGTGTGTGTGTGTGTGTGTGTGTAGGTGATGGTTCGGTTGGTGTTGGTTGGTTCTTAGCGTCGTTAGCTCCACGAGAGATCATAGCCCTTCCAGTTGGCATTGGGTGCCAGATGCACGCGTCGCTTGTTGTAGTAAAAGGAGACGATGCCGTGATAGGCAGTGCGTGGCACCCCGCTCTGCAATGAAATACAAATTCGTATTAGGGGAATGAATATATATATCGATCGGTTCACCTTAAAGTCATCCATGAGCCCCAGCATCTTAGTTATCCGCTTATATTGCTCCCGTGTGGTGTATTGGATGCGGACTGGTCCCTCGGCGGCTATCAAGTTGCGACGCAGTTCGTCGTACGTGACAATGGGATACGTATAGACACTCTGCACAAAGGACTTATCATAATTATCCTGAAAGAGAAGCGAGTCATTATGTGGGTTAGCCAGGGATATACAAAAGGTACAAACCTTTAGCAAGTGGCTCATATTGATTTTTGTGAACTGCACAAAGTCCTCGCTGAGCTTAATGTGTTTTAGGTACTTATCAAAGAACAACCCACTAAAAAAAGAACAAAGAGAAATCAGGTGGACCGTTTTCCACAATTGTGGCGCTTATCTCTTACTTTGATACGCCTATTTTTCCGAAAGTACGAGTTCTAGATATCTCCGGTCTGATGCATACGCGGTTTTTTCGCTGGGCCGGATGGCGTATCCAATCATCCCAGAAGCTAAAACAGTTTCGAGGCAATTAGCAATTGGTTGGTGTCGGTATAATTGATCCACTCACGATTTGGGCCATTTAACTGAGAGCTCGCTCCACAGCTCTTTGGTGAGCATCCAGCCGAGACCGGGGAAGAAATCGGTGCGATATAGTAACTCTGTCTTCGAAACGTCCACAACAGCAGCCTTGCCATTATCATTCCAAGCGGAGACGCACCACAGACTAGGGTCCTGTTTGAGCAGTTGGTGTGTGCCCAGAAAATATTCAAAGAAATCTGGCGCCACGTTCAAGTCATCCTCCACAATGATGGCGAAATCGAAACCAACTTTAAATGTTGTATTCAGAGCCCAGCCATAGTGTCGGGCTATCTTGTAGTAGCCCTTGAACTTTTTCTCCTTGGGGAGAACTTTGATGTCGCTCTGGTCCGGCTGCTCAATGAGGGTTACTTGATTGCCGAAGGAAAGGATAACCTCCTTGGTATCCTCATCGCCACAATCCTAAAATAACCAAGAATTAAAAACGATAAGGATAGCCGCCTGCAGAAATTATGTTTCATTCCTCGTACCTGTGACACAATAATGGGAAATTGTTCCATGCTGGGACGATATTGAATCAGATTATCGATGCACTTCTTTACGGACACCCGATTGCAGGCAAATACCAGAACGGGAAAGACAGGCAGTCCATCGCCCATATATGTTCTCGTTGGAATCGGCGCCGGGGTTTGCTTTGCCACTCGTTGATCCTGCAACTCCCCGGAGATCTCTGCCGCCACTATGCTTATCTGGGGCGTCGATACAGTCTGTGCTTGGTCATACTTGGATTTGACCAACTGGAAGAGATACTTGGCCATTTCGTGACTTTTCTGATTCGCATCTCTCGCCTCGACGTTCAGACGGTACATCTGATGCGCTTGAGTCCTGCTCAAATTGATTCCGGTATTGCGAAGCAGTAGGTAGTAGGTGGCGTAGGTCCACGTAATTAGAAAACCAACTATAAGCAGCACTTTCCGCGATCGCATCTTTGGGGGGTTTGGTGGGTGGGCGTTCACTGCACTCCTTGTCTACTGTGGCATTGGCATTAAACTGACGATCGTCACGCGTTTCGCTTTGCTTTTTAATCGGTGGCGGTGGGTATGGAAGCCCTGTGTAGCGGCTGTTGTCGTATTGGTTGAGCCCTCTGGTTGAGCAGCCGTGTCCAAAAAGCGTGTAAAGCATCGGACATTAGCATCTGGCACTGTGCAAGCTGGCTATATTTACTTTCAGATTCATTGCTGTCGTCGTGGACTAACCGCCAGGCTGGCAAAATAATAATTTTTTCGCGAAATCGAATTGAGGAATTTACACGTTGTGATGTGGTGGTACCAGATTTCATATAGATGTCACTCCCTCCGTTGGTGGACTCAAGTTTCTGATTTCTTTTGTTTTGTGTAGCTGCTACTGCCTCCTACCATTGACAGCTGTTGTATTGTATGCTTGTAATTTCTCGGTTTGCATAGTTTACAAAAACAAAATAAACTATGCAAACGCTGTACAGCTGGAGATCAGTGTGACCGCGGACTTATCTATAAATTATACCGCCGAAATATACCTTGTCAGTATCAAAATATACCGTAAATATACTGACGAGCTCGACAAGATTGTGTTCCAACAAAAACGGCCAAAAGCATAAATCTTTTCTGTGTACCGGAATGTGACGTCATTTTTGCTGGTCAACCAAGTTTCTGCTACGCGTATGACATTTTTATACCGTATTTCCTTTAGTTAATGTTTAATTTGTTGTTCCAAGCTGATATGAAATATCAATAATGACTTTTTCTAAGAGCACGCAGCACATTAGCTATGGAAAGCATAGCAATGCAGTCTCGTAACAGAGATTACATTTTGATTTTCAAAAAAATGCTAGAAGTAAGCTAAAATGGCAGCACTTCAGATATCGATGTTCTTTTAATCATCCCTGGTTAATGGTGTGACCGTAATTCGGTGAAATATAGCAATACATATACGGAAAAATACAAAAATACAAAAACCTCTTTGAAACTGTTTTGACTGATGGCTGAATATTAATTAGGGATTGGGATTTCTGCGTGACAGAATACAACCAACCAAACGTGGCCCCCGGAAAGACATTTTTCAATCAGAGTTTCGTTTAATCAATTAATTCATTTAGGTTTAGTCGTTATTTAAATTAGCTTAACAGTTACACTTAGGAGACTAGTAGGTGCTTACGAGTTAGACCGAGTTCAATTTTTCCAAATCTGTATATGTATATATTTATATTTAAAGTGTGTGTGTTTGTGTATTTTTATAAGAATCACTGTTGTCTGTCTGTCTGTCGCAATGTCTGTCGGCTGCCATAAGTCGTTGAAAGTTACTTAAGTTGCCGCATTCATTTAAAGTTAATTACGTTTTGTAAATGGCAGTTACACAAAGTTGTATAGGTGTATATTAGTAGTAGGTAGTACATTAATATTCCTTCTTTCCTTCATTGCCACTGCACGCAATTCCAACCTGATTAACATTCATCGCTCTGCTATTCCGCTCGCCAGCCGCTTGAGAGATTTACAACTCGCCCTGTCCCTGTGTGTGTGTGTGCCAATGCTTTCTACATCAGCCGCCAACTCAGGGCGCAGAGAAGCGTCCAGACACAGGCCAGGGACAGACCGGCCGTACCCGTACCCGAACCCGAACTGAGATGTCCTAGCTCTCGCTCGTCCACCACAAAGGCGGGCACAGCACTGGCAGGCGTCTGCTCCACAGAGCTGCCGACAAAGTTCCCACGACTGTTGCGAGCCAGGCGCTGATTGGCCAGCTTCAACTCCCGCAGTTTCTCCTCCAGCTGCAGGACCTCATCTGTGGGGCAGAACACGGAGTACAGGTGACTATTAGCAAAAGTTCCGGCAGTGGAAAGGCAATTTCAGAAACTCACTCTTGTTGACCCCCTCGATGTCGTTGACCTGCAGGAACATGGCCAGCGAAATCTCGTATACCTTATTCGCCGAGCTAATCTCCCGCTTGCGTCTGCCGAAGCCCACCTGGTTGTTGGAGCACTGCGTGCCGAGACACTTGTCCAGGCACACATTCACCGTGGCTCGAAACTGCACGTACGAGGAGTCGGGAAACTTGAAGGCCTTGAATTTGGCACTCAAAATGTCGCCGTCGATCGTGTTGAAGTTCTCGAACAGATAAGGATCCACAGTGCATCTAGGGGCAATGCAGAAAAGTGTCATGGACGGTGTGTCAGTGGGCTAGGACCGGCCGACAGACTTACCCCTTAAATATCAATGTTTCCGAGGAGGTGTGCGTGTCCGTGACATCCAGATAGTTTACACCCAAGCCATAAACAGGAGCCGAGTCCTCGTCCAAGTTGATTTCCATGGTCAAAGGAGTTCCCTTCGATTGGTTTTTGCATAAAATCAGCTAAACAATTTCAACGTTTTTTGATTTCTGGACAACTTACCGACTTGACTGTCAAATCCCTGGTAAACTTCTGGCCATCCTGGCTGACGCCAATCGAGAGACGCGGCTCCGGAGCGCGTTTGGTCAGCGACGTGGTGATCTCCAGATCCCTGCAAAACAGTTGTATGAAACAGAACTGGTTCAGTTCTCTCGATTGTGGCATTGTGATTCAGGGGGTTCCTTGTCCTGTAATGAGCTGATGTCCGACGCCCAGCCACGGAGGAACGGAAACGGGAACGGACAGACATGGACAGACTCCCCGCCAAAGGTGGTTGTAAATCAACGCCGGGCAATGAAAAACAAACATTGTATTGGATCGGATTGGTTTGGAGGCTGGAGGAGAGGCTGGCTCAGAGACAGAGTCGTGGACACGCCCCGCAATTAAATTGACTGTGGAGGTATTAACGCATGTGAAGCCGCCGGCATCGATTTTGCGGCTAATTACCTCCTGGTAATGGCAAGACAGCACTGGGAGCGATAGGGGAGACGTAGGATAGGTTTGATTTATGGCCCTTTTGGCTTGGAGTTGGACCAATGATAGTCTGGGCCTGGCTTGGAACTGCACTGGGCTGAAATGGTCCATTTAATATGCCATAAACTTTTGCATAGATTGCTCATAAAAATATGCATAGATGCTATTTTTTATGGGCAATTAAATTGCAAGGAGACAGCAGTGGCAGTGGCAGCGGCAGCAGGAGCGGGCGGCCAAAAACTTACTCTGGTTCCTGGAAACCCGCCGGCAGCACATCGCGCTTCACCAGGCCGCGGCCAGAGTTGTTGTTGGAGTTGGTGCTAGAGCTGGTGCTGGTTGTGGTAGTGGTGGCATTCATCATGACATTATAGACGGGACCACTTGTGGTGGTGATGCACTTAACGCTGACGATCTCCTTGCTGCTGGCCGATTCGATGATGATTTTATGATAGTACACTTTCTTGCCCTACAGACACAGACAGGAAGAGAGTTAAGGATCGAAATTATCTATGTTTCCTATGGTCGGGACGCACCGTTAATTGGTTGACCATTCGCGTGACTCCGCACTCGTAAAAGTCGCTGAGCGAAAGCCGAAAGACGGCCAGGGAGCCGTCGATCTGCGGCTGGCAGCGTTCATCCGGATAGCCCTTGAGACCTTCCAGATAGATCTGTGGTGGGCTCTCGTCCTTCTCAGCGGCCGGCAGGCCAATGTCCACCCTCATCTGATCCTCCGAGCAGTGCACCTTGTGGGAGCCTGAAAGCAGCGAAAATGGAAATCAAATTGTTGTTTTTGCCGCATTCTTCGTATATGTACTAAAAAGTGGGCTAGCATGTCGTCAACGGCCAGAACTGGACTAGGCCTGGTCTGGCCAGAGCCACGCCTTCTCCACCGCCATCATCATCATCCAGACGAACGGACGGACATTGACGAGATGGACCCAAGCAGCACTAACACTAAACAATTGCCAAACATAATTGCCATGTGCTGCTATTGGAGCGAGTTTGTGGCTAAAGTCTTTTGTTTTTTTTTTTGCGCCCCTTCTATCGCGCTCTCACTCTCTCTCTCTCTGACTCTCCCGCCCCACGTCGGGTGCTCTTTTTTTATTGAGTTGGCTTAATGGACCCGCAGGGCTGCTTTTCGAGGCTGGTGGAAAGCAAAAACCTGACATTAGGCCCCAGACACACTCACACACTGCTTTGGTTTAGTTTGGTGCGCTTCGGTCGGTCTATCGGTCGGTCGGTCTCTGGCTGTGGCATAATTTTCAGGCCGAGTGTACCAAGCCATGTTCGGTCCCGTCCGGGGCCGGCAATCAAAATCTTATTACCGTCGAACATGTGTAGGATGCCACAAAATTATCGGCTTAAATGCTCTCTCTGCCGACGAGGCCATTAGCCGGGCAAGGATCTGGAGCGGATCAGGGTGCAGTGCAGGAGGGCAGATCACATCAGACTATTACTGCAATTCACTGTAGACGGCAAAACTAATTTAAATAATTGACTATAACTACTTAATCTGCGTACTAATGGCACAACAAATCTAACAATTTCACAATTTCAGTTGCCAGATCGGAATTTCGCAGCTTTCCTCTCTCTCTCTCAGTTTCTTGGTTTCTGTCTCTGATCTATGGACATGCAATAATTCGCTTTTAATTAGCCAACAAAAGAGTGAAATCCGCTGGGAACATTGAGATAGGGCTAACCAATGCGGAAACGCACTGGGCACAGGTAATTAAAAATTGCAATTGCAGTGGCTGCAGGCGCCTCCGGCTCTACCAGAACGGAAGGGGGCCCCGTGGTCTTTGTGTAATCGTAGTAGCAGCCTCAAGGTGGGCGTAATGCAAGCGGCGCCTCGAGAAATTAAAATTCAGAGACCCACAAAGCGGGGAATGACTTCCGCCAAGAACAACAGATGGAGAAGGAAATGCGAGGGCATTAAGAGTGCATTAAGGATGTCGGAGATGAGGCGTCGAAAAGGCTTGATGTACCCTGAAATTAGGGTAGACATGGACGCCACATCCATTCCACTGAGAGGATGAAAGAAGCCACTCGCCAGTAATTGAGGGGAACCTGTCGTTGATTCGATTTAAATGCCCCGCAAAGTAACCGAAAAAGATGCAAACATCTGATGCTCATTTCTGATTTGCTGAACGAAAACCCCTGCCTCAAACCCATATACCCTCGATGTTGGTGTCTACTGGGCATCTGAGATCGAGAGACGCCCACGAAACGATGACCAAGACTGGGATGCCAGTGCCGATGCCGATGCCGGACCAGACCGAATGAAGCTGTTGCCTCCGAATGGTGTCTGTGTCCGTGGGCGGGACAGTGCGCGACCGACTTGGGTGCGAAATAATTGAATTCCGATGCGCGGTGGGCCCTTTTCTAGATGTTCTGCATGTTCTTTTATTGATTGAATTTTTATTGCCCGCCGCTGATTACAATTTATTTGACACCATTTTTATGGGCCAAGCCAAGCGGAGTCAGCTCGTGAGAACCGAGAACCCTAAACCACTTAACCCACATTTAGTCGGGGGGGCAGAGGGGCTCCTGGCGCACTTGGAATCAGATTGAAAGGCGGCTGGCTGGGAGTGGAGTGGAGTGGGCGGCCGGTCGGATCGAAGTCAGATTCGGGCATTAGCATTTAACCTGTGAACATGACAAATCAGCAAAACGTGCCACATGCATGAACATGCCTCTGTCTCTGCCCTACCCCACTCCCCGCAACCATCGAACGATCGTCATGTAAGCAGGCTGAGTTGCGCTGCAATCGTTGCAGCAAGGCATAAATTTCCATTACCAATAAATTTAAAAGAAATTACATTACAACCAAAATGACCCGTAGCGAAATTCCGCGGAAAAGAACCTCAGCTGAGAGCAGTGCAGAGAGGGGGGTTCTTTGAAATATCACGGCAGAGGCAGCACCAATTCGGTGGGCCATCAACCAGCGACAGACTGTGGACAGGGGGAGTCAGCAGCCAGCCATCCATTGCTCCTCCTCAGGCTCCTCCTTCATATCACAATCAGCAGCCACGACAATGTTCCACCACGGCTCTCCTTCAAACAATTTGGCAACAAATGCGCGCGCACAATCAAATGAATGCACAAATCAATAAGACAACAGTTGCTGCAACAATAGCAAGAACAGCAACAACAACAACCGACAATTGCAACGTGCAACACCGTTTACAAGCCACGCCAAGCCGCAACAAGTCAAGCCTAGTGAATGGGCGCAGAGGGAGAGGGAAAGAAACGGGAAGGGAAGCTTCTCCTTGGGCCAAAATAACCAAATCATTGCCATGCAAATGGCATCGTTTTGTTGCCTCAGTCATCGCCAGCTTCCCTCTCATTCCATCTATCTGTGTATCTCTCTCTCTCTGTCTTTTTGTTGCTGGGTGGAAGAAGAGTAGTCGTGAAAGGTGGGAAAGACATCTCCTCCTCCTCCTCCTACCACTCATTCGGTTCGGGAATAGTTGACTCAGCCTCCACCATCCCTCCTACTCCTATACTTTGCTCAGCTGGTCTGCACTGAGAGAAATTTTATCTGCAGGAGCAGATTCTAAGGGCCTCCAGCAGATCACAATATGTATAATAAAAGCTACCAAAAACTATTTAAGGAGCAGAACGCTATTAAATTGCATAGTTTAAATCACAAGTGAATGCTATAGAGCACAATGTTTGCTCTGCTAATCATTCTACATAAGAGTACACACATATGTATGTATGTATTCAAGTTCTTAACGCAAAGCTCCCTCTCTCCCGTCAAAGCTTGCACTCTGCTTGCATATGATCTGAGCTTTCGGCTGCTGCTGCTGCTGCTGTCGTAGTGCGCTTCGACCACGATCCACTAAGAATTGATTATTAAATAAATCCATTTAACAATCTGTTGTGCTGTATTATTTGGGAATCATATGGATGTACTACATATATTCGATACATATAGAGAAATGTTCCCACTGCCATGCAGATGAAAATAAATTCTGAATAGTTTTCATGTAATTTCTCTTGATGTACTAAGCAGTGTGGCAAACAATTGTTTCATGAGCTCTGTGTGTGTGTGTGTGTGTGTGGCAACTTCAAATGCATCTCCATGTTGTGTCTGGGACTGCAAGTGCAACTGCAATTGCAATTGCAATGGCAATTGCCATGGCCATAGCCATGGCCATGGCTAGATTATGCAATTGTCTGACTCAATGTCTCCTGGTCTCTGTCTGTGTGGGATTCCAGTCACGTTTCTGGCTGCTGCTTCTGCTGGTGGCATCGGCATCGGCACCACCAACTAGGTACGAGTAGATCTGGGCGATCAGCAAACTACTCGTATTTTTCGGGATTCTTTGTGGTCCAACAGATGGGAAGTGTTAGGCCCGCAGGCGTCTATCCACTCTGGCCACTAAACGGTAAACGGGGAGACAGATCCTCACTCAAGAGACATGGGGGGGGTGGGGGTGCTACACCAGCAGAGGGGGTTCAATCCATTTGTGACTTTCACATTTATGACAAGAGGCTTCGCGTCGACTGATAGCAAATAACCTCTGTGCGAAGAGAATTCGTTGTGCCTGCGGCTCTCCTCCATCTCTTATCGAATGAAATTGCCTGGCCTGGCCTGGGCTGGTCTGGTCGGGCCATGGCCATGGCCATGGCATGGAATTGCTTGGGCCACTAACTTGACACACACGACGCACGATTATCATCAATCTTGGGGGCTGGGGCACAGGAAATACTGGTAATTTTCTAGACCCCACCGCTCCACTGCTGCACTGCTGCACCACTGGCAGCCAGCCCCATCATCCTTTTCAATGACCAATTACACTTAACGGCCATGCATACAAAATAAATTAGAAAACCTCAACTGCAGATGGGAATGGTACTGCGAACGGGTGAGCAGGAGGAGGAGGAGCTGGAGGGGGGTGGCAGAAGCAGGAGGTGGAGGTCAGCGCCACTCGGAGTCGCAGTGGGTGTTGCCAAGGCCTAATGGATAATGGCTCCACCAATATGCTAAGCAGTGTCAATGTGTCAATGTTGCCGCATAAATCCATCAAAAAAGGAGAGAGAGAGATGCAATGGACAAAGAAAACCCGTTTGGGCCCCCCCCCACCACCCACTCCCGTCGTACCACAAACTGGCTACAAATGTGATAATTGTAAAGCATTTAGTTGCGATATTAGAGATCCATTCCGACTCCCTCTCTCCCTCGGACCCACAGCTCCTGCCCAGGCACCAGGCACCAGGCACCAGGAACCATCCTGAACTGATCTGCACGCCCTGGCTGTTGGCTGGCGGCGGCATCTTCGTGCCACTTCAGTCTTCAGTGTGCACACAGTGGCTGTCAATTGTATATGCTGCCAGCGCAAATTGCCATTTCGTTCTCGCTTCTCCTCCTCCTGCTCCTCCTCCTTCTTCTTCAACTTCTCTCC
This sequence comes from Drosophila obscura, assembly GCF_018151105.1. Classification (NCBI taxonomy): domain Eukaryota; kingdom Metazoa; phylum Arthropoda; class Insecta; order Diptera; family Drosophilidae; genus Drosophila; species Drosophila obscura. The sequence continues at coordinate 4,694,691 of NW_024542774.1, read as the reverse complement.
TCTGGTGCCTCGCATCATTATCGGCAAACAACTTTTTGTTTGTTAATTGTTTCAAATGACGCAATTTCTAGCTGCCATTTATAGAATTCTGATTCCGTCAGCTGATTGCGTCAGCAGTCTTTGGCCAAGAGTCTCAGCCACAGTCTCAGTCCAGTAGCAGCATCCCATCCCATCCCCATCGCCACGGAGCCAATGTGAATGCCCTGCTCCATGGCCATGCCACTTCCACTGCTCCAGTCGGGAGTCGAGAGTCGGAGCCATCAACTCAACACTCGATGCAGTAGCCGGAAATTATGTGCTACGCCTGGCGGCCAATCAATAACACTGCATTAAGGCCAAATACTGAGCCAATAAATTGTGGCATTAACCGATCAACCCCTGCCGCTTCTCTGCACAGACAAACTGAGAACAAACAGTCAAGAAGGATCAGTCTAGCGAAAGATCTCTCTTGGACAGTTCTGCCAAAGAGCTGTCCCTTTAAGCCAAATGGAAATTTTAGATAAATCTCAGATCTCCTCTCAGTCACAGCATTTCAATTAATATCAATAATATTTGGAGATCGATCAGTGGAAACTTGATTCTAGAAAGCGTTATTCCTATTCCTGTTCCCCCCCAGTGGTTGGGGCAATTGCAATGCTTAAATTAGACGCATGATCAATTGGGTGAACCGAGCTGAACCGAACCGAAAAAACCAACTTGGCTTTGCTGGATAGCTGGAGGAGATCTGCCATCACATTTGGCCATATTTAAAACATGAGATGCAAAATGCTGCTCCTCCTCCCTCGTCTGTCCGAGATAGTCTCGTCAGCAGCTGGGGAACGGTAAATCTGCGGCAAGGCAAGGCAAGCCAAGAGTCTACTTTGTCCGGCCACTTGTCCGGCGTGAACATTATGCGCAGCTGGCTAATTAAATTACACAACAGTTTGGACATGAGTGCCGGCCAAAGTGAGAGCAGGAGGGAAACGTCGGCAGACGAACAGTAAACCTGGCCAAAAGAACGGATGCAGCACAACTGTGTGGCATGGCCATGCCTCTCGCCAACTCATGGACGCTACCCATGACTTTGACTTTGACTTTGACTCAGAGCTGTGACTGCGACGGTGACTGCAGACGGTTAAGCTTAATGCTCAAGCGGCGTCAACAGATGTAAATGTAAATGTTGCATGCACAAAAAGCTGTTCCGTGCTGCCACCTCATGTGGCCAGGCCGGCTGGTACATGAGGCATGACTAGGCTGGGACTGCCACCTGACTGCAGCTGTTGCTGCACATCTCTTTTTTATTTTTTTGTTGGTGGGAGGTTGAGCAAAATTTATTAACTGCCAGGGTAGGAGGCAGCCAGCAAAGAGGTGGGGGGGAGGGGTTTTAGTCGATACTTTCACGGTGCTTATAATGTCAAAAGAGTTTCGTCTTGTTCCGAGGGGGCTAACCAGCGGTTGCTGCTCGCCGCATAGAAAGTGTATCAATATAGCCCACCAATAAGCTTTTCTCTGCTTTTCTCCGAGCATCTTGTTACGCGATCTGTGATCGTTCTTTGGGCCTGAATTAATTCGGCCTTGTTACACCGACTCGATGACAAATGCGTGACGTAACTGTAAACCTACTCGTGTTTTGGGGCTCCCGACTCTGGCTCTGGCTTCGACTTCGGCTCTGGTTCCCATTCTTCTGCCTTGACAATTTGTCGCAATTTCTGCGTCACGTCCATTGTTCATTCACTCATTCAGCCTTCATTCAGTCGCTCTCTCTTTCTCTCTCTATCTCTCTAACTGTCTCTCTATCGCTTTCCAGTCACTCGCTCAGTCACTCGCTTATTTACACATTTTTCAGCACGGCGGCGTTTCAGCTTAAATTGTTGGTTTCCGCCTTTTAGCTGCCACGCTGGCTCTCTCTTGGCCCCTCGTGATGCTCGTGGCAGGAAAAAAGCAAAACCACGGCAATAAGTCGAACTTTTGGCAACCGAAGTGTGCAACACCCTTGCAGTTCGAGTGAAGAAGTTCTATTAAAAATATATACATATCTGCACATTCCTAGAATGATGCGACCCTCTGTGTAAGGGTATGGCATTGTGTACGGGTAATGAGCAGAGCAGAAACTGCAGCATTTACCGCTAAGAAGTTTCGAATGAAAGCGAATTGGTGCATTGTTCTGCCCCTATTGAGTCATTTGCCTCTGACGAGAATGCGTTTACAGTAACTACGAGAGGGGTACGTACATACATACATACATATGTACATTGTACATACTATGCACATTGAGGAGCTGTGAGAGAGCTCTGCTTAAGAGGCAAAAGCTCGCTCCCCACATGCCTAACTGTACAGTGTACAGTGTACACCGAAGACAAATTAATAAGAAAATACTTAGGAGAAACTCTACTCGTAATCATACGAATTAATTCAATTGGCAGCACGAGAAAGTGTTGTTCTTGCTGCCTCTCGGCTGTCGACGGTCGGGCTCTTCTTCAACTGTTTTTACCATATTAATCCCATGGAAATTAACGAAGAGCATTCGCTGGAAGAAGTTTTCTCCGCTCGATGTGGCGGCATATAATTGCGTTTTCTTTTTATGTAACGACCAAATGGCCGCAGCCGGCCGGGCTGGTGTTGTGCTGTTACCATGGCCCGATGCCTTTTTACGCTTAATTGGCCATAAAAGTTGCTGTTGTTGTGTTGGCCACAAATGAGAATTTCATTGCCCCGATGCCATGGCTCGAATGCTGCGAGTCTCATTTATCAAATGGCTTCTCTTTGATTCGAATCTGACACATTTCCTTTGGGCCCATGACACACAAAAATTTTCAGCACTGGTCATTAATCAAATGATTATTGGAGAGAGAGAGAGAGAGAGAGAGAGGGTGGGGGCAGAGTCTTGACCAATGACCAAAGAGGTTCGGACACCTTTTGAACCCTTAACCCAATTGCTAATTGTGGCCACAAAGCAGCCCAGTCGCAGTCGTAGTCGCAGTCTCCACTCTCACAATTATCGATAGGGTCAGCCCATAAATCTCTGCCGGGGTTAGGCTAATCAACTGAAGCGCCTCTCGGAACCGCCAAAGGTGTCCCGTCCGTCCATCCGCAGAAGGAACGAAATGGAAATATTTTATAGACATAGACATCCACACATCCATGCCAATGCCGTGCCATGCCCGGTACTTGTGGTAGTACTCGTTACAGCAGCGGTCACACCAATAGTAAATGCTTCCAAAATTATATTTTCAGCAGACAGGGTTTCTGTTCCATTATAATTCTTTCTTTAATATTTCCAGAGAGTTGCCACAGTAAATAATCTCATGGAGCAGTTGGATTTTTGCGATTGAGAACGCTTCTATTATTTTGACCGCAGCTGTGTATCTACTATATTGTGCACAGCGAACGAGAGTATTCGTACTCGTATTCGTATATGGGACATGGCCTGCTGTGAAGCTTTGGCCTGCAACCAACTGACCAAGTGACCGCCAGCCAAAATTACAACAACTGGGAAATTTATTGCATCGAAGCCCTGGCTTTGCAGATGAAAGGAGACACTTGTGGAGGCAGGGACGCAAGGAGGCAAGGAGGGAATGCCTTGCCATATGAAAGCGGTAATATTTTATTTTGCATTGAATTAGCGGGCCAGTCGCCAAGAGCCTTAATGCCCAAAAACGTTACCCGTGGGCGTTGTCTTGGCCACATTTGGGCATTGGGCATTAGCCACAGACAGACAAAACAGAGAGAGAGAGAGAGAGAGAGAGAGAGAGAGAGGTAGCCATGCGAGTGTCGTGTTCTGGCCCACACCTGCAATTGACATTATTATTTTGCAGTGTGTCCGCGGATTGCGTGCACCAAAGGGAAGAGCGGCACATAGAGAGAGACTAGACTGTTGCAGCTTGATTTATAATTGTCCAACTGGGTTTTTGGGTAGGCATTCCATTCTACGCATCTTGATAAGTGCGTAGTTTATGGCCATGGCTCCGACCAGGGACCGGGGGACCAGGGACTCGGACAGGGGGCAGTGGGCAGTGGCAGGGGACGGGTTAACTTGCATCTCGGCACGGTCATCGCTTGTCCGGGCACAAACTTGTTGAAAGGCGGCGGGCCGTGGAGTACGAGTACTCCACTCGTATTTGTGGTCGGTCGTGTATCGCATGCCTGGCCATCTGGCCACGTTAATAACCGTTTTGGACATGCCAAGCGGCATTATTAACAGCATTTTCTTCTCCTTTTATTTATCTATCTCTTCTCTGTAGCTCTTCTCTATTTTTCGTTTGTCTGCGGCGCTTTTAATTGCCGCCACAAAGAGAGACAGAACGAGAGATAGAGAGAGAGAGAAGGAGAAGGAGGAGTCTGGGCGACATTTTAATTGAAATTCTACAGAAATAGCAACACTCTGTTACAAGATAAAGAATAATCTAAGACCAGCATCTGCCGAATGATAGGGAGAGAGAGAGAGAGAGAGAAACAACGTTTAAAACTAAAGAAAGTTTTCCCTAAATTTTAATTTATTTCTGTTGTGAAAACACTTTCTACTCTTAATAGATACCAACACACCAACATGGCTTGAAATTCGGTTGGAAATTGTGTTAAAAATTGCCGCAAAATAGTAAGTAAACGTAATTACAGAAATTACAGAAATTATGTAGAACATTTGGAGCAATTTACATAAGCAAACAAAACTATGACTTGTCAAGTTTCTAGGTTGAAAAATATTACGCTGCAATTGTTCAGTGTGAAACACTAACATTAGGGGGGCACAACCTCCAAGCACAGTGGTCGCATGCTCTGAAAAAGTGGGAACCTTTTTCCATTGTTTTCCCAGAGTTGAGTTTCCAAGTTCTCTCTATGGAGATCGGGGAAAATGCCCAGACTATTATTTAATTGGAAAAAAAGTAATCTTCAACCGTGTTGCGTGGTGTAACCGCAAGAGTGCATTATGCGTCATCATCTACTGTGCTGGCTGCAATCCAATCCAATGCAATCCAAATCCAATTTGCCCTTGAAGAAAAGCGAAACCATTCAAAGAATGGAATGCAGAATCGCTTGCTTCCTGGATTCCCGATCAAACTGATGGGGCAGGGGGTTAAGGGAGGGGAGTGGAAAATTGCTTGATTTGACCGCCGGCTAACTGTCTTCTCCCGTGCTGCTTCCTGGTGGGATGCCTGAGCTTTATTCACTTCTCTTTTTGGATATGCATCTCTGGGCATTTCTTTTCAATTACCAAAGCAGCCACTCCCTCCTCCTGCTCCTCCTCCACCTCCCCTCTGTGCTCTATGTAATTTGGACTTCAAACGCATTCACGTGCTCCCTCTCTCCTCCACCGCTGCGCTGCGGTGCGCTGCTATGCTCTGCTCTCTTTGATAAGCTGCTGCGGGCAGTGCAACATGAGGGAGGAGCACATCAAAAGAGTCGGGACACGAACTGGCTCTCCCTCCTCGTTAGTTATTGCTAACGCTGGCAAATCTCCAACAACCAACTCAAAAATCCAGTTCATTTCGATGTGTGCTGATTCTTGGGGCTCAGATCAGGCTTCGAATTGCAATAAATTAATTAACAGCCATTTTTCGTTGATTTTATCGCCCAGAACTGCTGCTCCTCCACGCCTTGATGCGCTCTGCCAGCCATTAAAAATGGAAACTGGGATAATTAAACGTCAACACTTTTAATCAGAGCAAGCGAAGAGACTGGCAGAATAAACAGCCCGAACACATGACATTCGAGAGTCTCTCTGCTCTCCTCCTCCTCCTTCTGCTGCTGCTGCTCTTCTCTTTCTCTCCTTTTTAATAGCCTTTGTTATTATTGTCATTAAAAGTCAAAGCACACACAACATTAACAGCAACAACACAGCCACGATAAGCTCTCTCCCGCTCTGCTGTCTTCGTTTCGTTTCGTTTTGTTTTTGTTTTTGCAATGTCATTGACTTTGGTGCGTGTGGCGTGTGCAAATTGTGCTGGGAATCCCTCTTAAAGCCACTCATCCCCCAGAGCAGATCCGATCCATTCCCGCACACGCACTTGCTTCTTTGGAAATCTATTTACGTATGTTAATATGCTCTGCATTTAAGGGAAAGAGATAGAAAGAAATACAAAGACGGTCAGTGACTCCCTGAAAATGAACCGAAATTTATTCAACTGCCGCAGATCAAAGCTTTTCATACCCTTTGATTAAATTTTAAATAATTCTTGGCTAAAACTCAATACCTTTGGCCAGAGTATATGGAAATCTTTGAACAAAAGAAACAAGCTTTCTTTCAGCCAAAAGTTTGCACAATACTCGTACTGTGGGGTCCCAGGGGCGATCAATCTTTGGCAGTGCTGGCTGCTATGTTGCCCCTTCAATCGATTCAAACAACAGCAGCAGAAACAGCCACATGCCCCATCTGCTTCGTCGAGTGGGACAACAAATAAATATGATAAATTTGCCACATGCAGTTAGACATGCAATTTATCATGCGCAGTGGTAGAGGAGGTGAGGTAGTAGAACACTCCCCGCCGTTGCGGGTCAGAGCGTCTAATAGATTAAATAAATTTCGCATAAATTATGCAATTGTGGCAGCCATATTTCTTGCTTGCAACCCGCCCAAGGGGCCGGACGGTGGCTTACGCACCTTCTCGGCCTTCTCTCTCTACGCTTTCCTCTACGCCTTATTTATTTCCATGTGGAGTTGATCCTGTTCTGGCACCACTGCAGCTCCGTTAGCTGCTGCTGTCGGCTGCGTTTGAAACGCTCTACGCAGCCGCTTGCATTTCGCATTTTGCATTTTGCATTCGCGTATTTGGTAATTAAAAACCCAACGAGCCGCTTGGGGACTTCGACTCGGACACAGAGTTGGCTCTAACGGTAAGCAGGTTACTCTCCACGAGAGCGCCCACCAGGATTAGCTACAGGTTTTACCACAACACCACCACCACTACAACCGCCCCAGGCGACTCCCTCTTCGGCTGCTGCCGCGCCGCACAATTTACATAATATTTGCTCTAGATTCCATCTTGTCCCCTCGGGCCGCTTTCACACGCATAAACCAAGTCGCGGCGGGGCCAAGATCTCCGCTGCCAAGATCCATCGCCACAGTTCGAGTCGATCGTCTTATCAGGCCTCATAAATATGTTCTCGGCCGTGCCTTTGGGCGCTCGACACTTGACAATTTCTTTAAAGTAAATTTTTCTTCTGCATGAAATGAGAGCGGAAATTAATGGTTGGGGAGAGTTGTGTGGAGTGGTGGATCTTTGGTATGCAAAAAGCATGGAAAGTGGATTGCAGATTGAAGAATCTTGACTAGATTGTAGCTCGATCAAAGAGCTATTACATTCTTTCTCTTTTTAAGTGGCATATTTCACAAGTTTGCGCTATGAAGATTAATGGAATCCCAAATAGATTGAATTCCTTCCCCACAGTGCTCCACGGTACCTCTTCTCTCCATTGAGAATAGTTCACCACTGAAAATGGAACGAAATCATCGATCTATATCTAAATAGTTTCATATTCCCTGAATAAATGTTACATGAAATTCGTCTTCCTATATCTCTCTATGATTTTTGCTATTTCTCTCTCTATTTTGGTGTTGAGAGGTTTGGCAATTGATTTGTGGTTTAAAAAGGAGAAAGAATAGATTGAAACTCAATCAAAACTTCATTTAAATTGCCCCTTACCCCTATCTCTCTCTCTCTCTCTCTCTCTCTCCGTCTGTCTGGTTATCTTTGGGGCATGTTCCTTCTACAGGTATTTATCATAGAGTTCCCATAAAATTATTCAGTTTCGCCTTCTTGGCAGGCATGTCCACATGGAGAACATGCAAATTTCGCAGAAGTTGCAGTTGCAGTTGTTGTGGCTGTTGTTGCCGCTGCGACTGTTGCCACATCTTGGCCTAATACAATTAGTCTTGTGTAATACGCATGCCTTATGCTTGGGTTGGCTTCGAGCCGGAGCCGGAGCGAGAGCCAGTGCCGGTGCCGGAGGAGTGCCGTGCCGTGCCAAACCCGTTAGTGGTCGAGAGTACATATACAGTTAGCCACTGCTTGCTTCCCACCCCTCTTACTCTCTTTCTCCGCTCTGGTCACTCTTCTTACGCAATTCGCGCCACACGCCGCACATGTGTTTTGGAGTCGCCACCGATTGAAATTGCCTTGGGACGGACGCGCGAATTGATTGTACAGTGGCCAAAGGAAAAGTTGAAAGCCGAAAGCCTTTTAGGCCGCCTCACCTCTACTCTCTCTCTCTCTCTCCCTCTCTCTCCGATTTCGAGTAGCAACTTGTTGCCAAAATGGTCAGCGCATAACGGTAAACGCCAATCGATGCAGTGTTGCCCCAAAGCTGCCAAATCCCTCCCCTGTCTGCTCCGCTGTCTGCGTCTGGGCCCAAAGTTGAACTAATTAAAGCCCCAAATCGTAGACAAAGCCAACAAAGACATGACCATATCCATATCCACATATCCAAGCTTAAGCCAAAGCTGAAGCTGAAGCCAGAACAAGTGAAGTTGTCTTTGTCTGGTCGAAAGGGCAATCGGATTATTATTCAATAAAAGATGTGCCGGCAAACAAAAGGATGCCCAGGCACTTGATGACAAATGCCTGGGCGGCCAACAAAGGGCGGCCCAAAGTACGAGTACTTGGGCAGGGCCCCTGCCTCCGGCTGATCTTCAGAGTCGGCTGTCCGCTGCAGGTCCAGAACTTGCCCTTTAAGCAAGCCGCCTCTCTATTCGATTTGCTCGTTTTGTTATCGCGAGCTTTTAATCTGCCCATTGCCGCGCGGAGCCTGGCGAAGAAGAAGGTCTGGGCCAGGCTTCAGACCCCAGCCCCCTTCCCACCTATCCAGGGGCAAGGGCAGCAGGCATTGTTGCAGCCACCAACGACCTTAACCCTTGGTAAACTTGCGGAAATAGCTAAAAAAAAAAAGAGATATCTCTTCGTATTCATTGATATTTTCCGATTTCCATCATATCATTTATGAGAAGTGTTCCTTAATGGGCTAAGAGTTAAGCGACAGAGGATGAATGGCAAAAGAGGAAACAGCATTCAGCAGCAGAAACCACAGACTTAACCCAAGAGTCAAATCAGCGAATGCCTTCAATGTTCAAGGATCAATTTCTGTATTGATTTGTAGACCCAACCGAAGTGCAGGCATCGTTTCATTGCAGGTGTTTAAACTTTAAAGGATCCCATGTGCAGCATGTATCCATTGACATTCCACCAAAAACATTCCCACACATCGATCAAATACTCGTACTCGTATGAGGCCCAAACGTGTTCACCCATCCGCATCATTTCTCTGGGTCAGCCACTCCAACATTGAGTGCCATTAATGGGTTAAGAGTTCAGCGGGAGTGGGTATATAGCGGCAGGGACAGCGGCAGGGTAGGTGGCAGGAGCAACCCAGCATCCATGTAGCAGACACGAGTCTGCACCGAAGAAGCAGCGGCTCGATTTTATTAGCTTAGCAAAAGGCTTTGATTGTTCTTGTTCCTCTCGTTGCTTGTTGCTGTTGTTGTTGTTGCTGCTGGGGCTGTTATGGCCTGTTGCGCTTGTCTAGACGGGCAATTTTTCACACACACAGACACCAAAACACACACAGACATAGCCATTGGGGAGCTGGACTTGCTCTAAAATTGGCATTTTTCGCACACATAAGGCAAAAATGTAAAGCGAAGTCCAAGTCTCTCTTGGCCAAAGCCACAGCCACAGCCGATGCCGAAGCGGTTTATTTGCCTTGTGTGGCATCAGCTTCATCATCATCATCATGGTCATCGTCTTGGTCTTGGCTCTTCCTCTTGGCCGCTGCTGTGGTCATCCCAATGCTCTGTCTCTGAGTCTGAGCCTAAGCCCGCTGGCATAATGTGGCGAAGCTTGGACATGGACATGGACATAGATGTGGTGTCTTGGAGTCTTGGTCTTGGTCTCGGTCTGGTTCTGGGTCTCGAGACTTTGGCAATTTCTTTATTACGAGCATTTCGTTTGTTGTGTTGTCCTTCTTGGCCGCTGGGGCGGAGAGTCTCCCCTGTGGCTAGCTCTCTGTTGCCTGTCACAGATCCGCTGATCATTATTGTTCCATCCACGTTGTCGCGACCCACCCTCGACTGCTCCTCCTTCGATCCCATCCCCCATCCCATCCCATCACAATGCAATGTCAATGTTTTGTCTTAATGCGACAATGCTCGATCTCTGCCTCCTGTCTCGCTCTCTTCATGTTATTTAAATGGAGAGAGGGCGGCTGTGGAAGCGACAACGGCGGATGGGAAGATTTACAGCCTCTGCGATAGACGACAATTTATTATATCTATATGGCCAGTTCTTCAGTCATACATTCGTTCTGGCCATAAATTAAACGATCTTGATGTGGCTGTGGCAGCGGCAGCGGTCTTCAGGAGGAGAACGAGGAGGCTCCACAAGGTCGCGTGTTGGCGCTGCACAGCCGGCAATTAAACGAGTTAATCACAGTTCGATGATTTGTCAGTTTTGTTGCATGAGGGGGGCGGACGTTTGCTTGGTGGGGAAGGTCATCATCCCATCATTGTGTGCACTGGACTGTGGAGGCTGCCGTTGCCGCTGCCCACCAAGGCAGCGATGACATCATCCAGTGTCGTTTCTTCTCAATTTGACAATCCGAGCATCCGATACCGATCTCCACTCCAGTGGCAAAGATTCAGTGGAGAAATACGAAGAGAACTTTACTGGCTTTCATACAAAACTCGAAGAGTTTTCAACGCACAAGCCAGAGACTTTTACTTTTCCTAATGCAACAGACCCCCAGACAAACAAAAGTTTCGCTTTAGTTAGTCAGACACGCCCCCGTTGCCTCCTCCTCCTCCTCGTCATCCGCGCCGATTCAACAGTTGGCAAAGATATAATTTGGCTTTCAGCTCCGTCTGTTGCTGCTGCTGCTGCTGCCGCCTTCTGGTGCCGCTCTTGTCTCGCTTCGGAGGAGAGCAAACGGAGGAGAGTTCTCCCGTAAATTATAGCCTCGTCTTCAGCTTTTTCTATAGATTTCTTACTGTATGGGTGTGTGTGTACTACCAGATATGGAGATGCACACACATATACATATATTATTATATATTGTATCTGTTTTATGTATTTTTAGGCTGCATCTTAATTCCCGAGACCAGTTCGCCTACACGTCGGCGTCCAAGTCGAGTCGAGTCGAGTGTCGCCTGATTCAGCTTTATTTCGCTTTTATTTCTTCATTTTTCTCGCGTAACTTTTTTGCACTTGCCAAAGAGAGGACCGACTGGCGGGAGAGGGCGGGCTGTTAATTCTCCTTTCCTTTTTGATTTGCCTTTTAATAAGGCCCAACCAATACTCGATCGTTTCTACCTTGTGGGGGCTTATAGCTTTATTTTTCATTTATCGCATTTTTTTTCATAATTCTCTCTTCGATATTATCTCGTTGCCTTGGATGTTGTTTTTTTTTGTTTTGAACGTGTCATGTTCCAGGCCCCACCCCAAACCCCCTCCCCGTCACCAGGTGTGTTTGTGTAGGTGTCTTGCTGTTTCTTTTGTTTTTTTTGCCGCACCGCGCCGCGCCTTGATCGTTGGTTCGTTTGTTTAGTTGTAAGACAGCAGGGCTACGGCTACCAGTTCCAGTACCAGGTTCTCAGCTAATGACTAATGTGCCAGGGCATACATATGCCGAGAATTTGCCGTGCATGGCCATCCATCCCAATCCCAGTCCCAAACCATTCCGCTTATAAGGCAGGAAGAGAGCTCAGCTCTGGCTGTCGGTGAGTAAATCATGACAGGGCCACACACACTTGAGCACCAAGTTCGTTGCCTCAGTCTTTCGTCAAAGAAATAACAAGCTTTGCTGTGACGCAGCGATGACCATCGCCCGCAACCGCACCCGCACACTTAACGATCGTTAAATTTGGCCATCAGTTCAAATGGCCACAAAATGTGTACTCCACATGACTGAAAACGAGGTCACCTTAGCGCGGATTCGGTGTGGCCAAAATACACAAATATTTTCCATTTCATTGCGCACAAAATGACATCACGTTGCGATGCTGCTGGCTGGCAGAAAGAGGGGAGCTTGCAAAGCTTTCAGCTTGCACCTTGAGCTTAATTTACGGCGTGTAGCTTAGCTTACCTTTGGCCTGGGCTAATCCACAGCAGAGGGCCGTCAGCCACAGAGTGCGCCACATTTGCATTGAACGAGGCGGCATTTCCCAAAAATTTCGAATCTAATTTGTCGGAAAACGGAAAGACAAACGGCATATTATTTATTATAATCATTCAGAACAAACGGCACTTGCTCCACAACCAGCGGCGGCGGGCCATAACATTTCATTTGTATTCTTCTTTGGCCTTTTTGTCGTTTTCACAAGCACAACACATACTCACACACACACACACACAAACTTGGCGGCGCACAGACGGCAAATTATTATGAAACAAAGCCAGAAGAGAATGCCCAAGAGGCAGCAAAGTGGCGGCCGAATGGAGTCCGTCCAATACTCAACAAATCAAAAACCAAATGACAACGGCAAATAAAAAACGAAACGCGAACACACACAACACAAAACACGACTGGACAGACGGGGGCCTTACATGCTGAGTGGAAGACCACGAGACGGAGGAGTACGGACACGTCTTAGCTGTTTGCTGGTCGCCAGGTAACAAACTCACTTGAAGCCGCTTCAGCCCCGAGCAAGCGTTAGCGATCGCGAGAGAGAGCCCACAAAGAGGGGCAGAGTCAGAGTCACGAAAGAGAGAAATTCGCTGCGCGGTGTCTACAGTGCACTGCATTGCATAAAAGTTAGTCATTTGAACCAGTAGAAAAGTTGAGAGTAGCAGCACACGTGCCACAACGTTATACTACCCTGTATATTTCCTATATTCCATATATCTACCCCACTCCCCAGGAGGCGCCGCACTGGACGAGGAAGAGAAAGAGTTCCCATCGGAATATGAAACTTCGAACGCTCGTTTTTCGTTCCCAATAGATAAGATAATTCTTTACGATTTTAAGCAGACGTAATTTAATCACGATTCCAGTCGATCCACTGTGGCTTCTACGCATCTCTGCCAACAGAGAAGCTTTTCCATGCAAAAGCTTGCCAAAGAGAGTAACAGAAGCTTACATTACTGTTGGAGGATTGTATCGTAGCGCTGCTCTCGTTTCGTTCTCCCTCTCTGTCGGCCAGAATTGAGAGATAACAATCAGCCGGCTCGTTTGTCTCATGACGGAGATGAGAAATTGTGGGAGCATTTTTGCTACAAGCAATTATGCAATCTTGTCGTTGTGGTTGCCGTTTCTGCTGCTGCCACTGCTGCAGCTGTCTATTGTTGGCCAAACAAACATTTATGTAATTGTGTTTGCTATCAGCACGAATGGCAGATTCTCACCGATGTCAGCAAGTGCCCTGCGGGGAGTGGGTTGGGAAATATCAGTTCAAAATCAGTTAAATGTAACACATGGATAAACGCTGAAACTTACGGTACTTGCTGTTCATCTGCGGCGCCTCCCTTGGAGAGGCCGATGCAGTGCACCGTTCCTTTGGTGGTCATCTGGCGCACAGTTAGGACCAACACCTTTAATTCCACCATACCGTCGCCCAATTTCACACTTGTTGGCTTCGCGCGTGCTGGTGCATTATTCAAGAGGTGCTGCCTCTTCTTGTTAGTTTTCCAAACCAATGACCATCCCATCATTAGACAAAAGACTGGCCACAGGCTCTCCGCCGCGATGGAGCTGGTGGCGGGCAGATAATGCATGGCGGCAACGGTAAATCACGTGCAAACAAATGCAACCAGCGGAGCTCACTAATTAAAATTGCTGATTTCATTCGGAGTGCCTGTTATTATTACTTTGTTGCAACATTTAGAGGGGAATACTCAGCTAAAATTAAATTATAGGAATGTATGTTAATTAAACTATTTAATGCCAGTCTTTAACCCAATTCAATTAATAGCCCCTACCAAAAAAAATAATATAATATAAGAACCCACGAAGAGAGAACCAGATAGTATGAACTAGATCCAACGTCTCAATGCGCACATCTGGCAACTCTGCAAAACATTCAAAGACAATAAAGAGCAAAGAGGAATAAAAAAACAAAGTCACACACAAATATACATTTTATAACTGTTACGGCTTTGCACTCTCGGTACGCCAGCAATTCCTCTCTGATCCAAAAGCACAAAGAGGAAAGAAAGGAACAAAATAAATGTGTGCTTGTAACTGTGTATCCATCTCCATCTCGCTCGCACCCCTTGACTTCGTGTGCTGCTACACTGCTGTTCCGTATAACGGCATTTTATTTCTCGCGAAAAGGAATTTCAAAGAGAACAAGGGCAAAATAAAGTGCCCAAGATATCATTATTTTAGAGTTACTTTTAGACAAGACAATTAAATTTAGAGACAAGAAACGGTGCAATATTACAAAAATAAAAGAAACATTGACACTGTTTCTCACCTATAAATGTTTTTGTAGTTTATCACAGCACATTTAACCTTTAGTTATGATTTGAAATCACTTTGAAGAAATTAATCTGTAGACCGAGACACTGAAATGAATAGGCCTGAAAAAGTGCCATAATAATTAAGAACTTATATATTGGCACAGATTCAAGACTATACATTTTTTGTCATTATTCACAGAACTGACTCACTTATGATATTCCACTTTCTACCGATATGTGTTTGCAGAAAACCTTGAATATTTTCGTGACAGAGATTGACAATATATTTAAAAAACGAAAATGTATTGCACAATCTCTGTCCTGAAAATAATTAAGGAATAATTTAAATGGTTGATCGCTGATGTTTATGTCTTCATTGAAATTAGTTTCAGCTATAAATCGAATCACTTTTAAGATATTTCTGAATAGTAGAAGAGACATTCAAATTTATAGGCACGAAAAAGTGCAATATTTATTAATAACCAAAATATTGTCACTAGTTCGTGCCTATAAATTAGTTGCCGGTCATTTGTTCACTTCTCAATCTGCACTTTTTTAGAATTACGTAGCAATGCGCCGTCAGCACAGATATTCTTTGAGCTTCTTCCGATCAATATTTAAATCGTAGCTTTTTGCTATTATTCTATGGACCGGGGCTAGTGCAATACGTTTAAGAATCCGCATTTGCAGGAACCCCGGCCTACAAATCAAAGCAGTTCGATTCATCACAGGCTTCCCTTGTTCACTGATCATTTTTTGTTTACCGATTAATAATTCCCTATTTATTTGATGAACCCAGCAACAGGCACTTTCAGGCTGAAGGACGTGCAATACTGATTAATAAAACAAAGTATTTGCCCATCCACCAACCCGAAGGTAACGACCGAACCAATACGCAACTAACTTTTCACTTTCGCCGCACTCGCGAACTACCGAAAACAGAATGCAGCAGATCGGACAACGATCTCAAAGAAATAGAAGTCAAACGCACAAAGAAAAACAACAACACATTTGACATCTCTTCTTTGTCCACATCATTCGCCATAGCTTTTGTTTGTCTCTGCCTCGGCAGGGACAAAAGGGAATGAAAAAAATATGCTGGACAGCAAACGACGCGAAAACGAGACAAACATAGAGGCACCACAACGGCGCCAAAACGGATCTTTGAAGCCCGAAGCAAGGCGAGAAACCTTGGAAAACCTTTTATGTTTATGTTGGCGATTTTCAATTTGGTTTAATATTATGATCAAACTAAACACAATTTGTAACAATATTCAAACGGTGTCCAATTGGATCATAAAATTTTCCAAATATTCATAGAAATATACATATATAACATATGAACATTCGAGATGTGCGCATAGGTACATATGTGTATGGGTATGCCGATATCAACGACGAGCCGCTAGAAAGAGACAGGCAGCACGACGGATTTTTGCATTGGTATTGGTGTTTTTTTTTTTTGTCCCGAAGCTCGCAACCGACAGCGAGAATTTCTTGGAAAATGGCGGAATCATGCGTTCTCGTACATATGTATGTATGTACATGTGTTTTTGTATGAGCGACTGTAGCGCTGCGAAGGTCGGTGTAAAATTTGGTTAAATATGAAAACCAAACTGGGCCCTATTTGTACTAATACTTAAACAGAACCCAATTTGATTTTAATATTTGCACAAAATGTTTAGTTCAAAATACGCATTCATATAATTATCACGCTGCACTATGGAGAGCACACCACCAAACTGATATTCAATTTTTAAAATTTCCAAGCGGAATCAAAGCGGAATTTTTATTAATACAAATCGTTTAAAACTGGTTGAATGCTCATTCCAGATCGACGCCTGGCAAATTGTGGCGTTTAAATAGCAAAGAACAAAGTCACAACGCGCCGTGTTAATTTCTGTTAAAACAAAATGGCGCAACTCTACACGTGGCGTCTCAAGCTGTAAGTTTTCCGCACACTCGAACTGGCAAATGCACAATTTTCAACAAATTTTCGAGGTGAGGAAAGACTGATCGTACAGTAACAAGATAAGTCTAACATCACCTCGAATATTTACGGAATCGTAGCCTTGAAACCGAAAATAGTTTTGCACATAAATGCGGAGCACGTTTTTTTTCACTTTGATTTCTCACTTTCTTGTTTGTCAGGGAGCGAGCTCACCTCCTTACTTACTCGGCGACTGGGAATTAAAAAGAACGAAATCGCCTGTGTCCCCGAATTTATAGGGTTCTGACCCTGCGCGGCAGCGACATCGAATGACAGCTCGAAAAAATAGGCAGCACTTTCAGTTCGCACAAGTGTGCGGCTATACATGAACGCTCGCAAAAAGTACACACCAACACAGGTGTAGGTGTGAAAATTGCTGATTTGCCGGAGTTTTGGTAATATGACCCAGAATACCTAAGCCAGGAATATTTAAAAAGATAAGAGGATTCTAATCAATGATTAACTCGTCTCTGAACACTGTATTTCTCGTTCAAATTGAATCCAAAATACGACTCAAAAAGCACACACCAACACATTTACACACGACACAAAATAGGCAGCACTTTCCATTCGCACAAGTGTGCAGCTTTCTATACATGAATGCCGGCGCAATACCCACACACTAACAAACACGTGTAGCCTTCAATAAGTGTGCACGATTTTTCCTAAGCTTTGGTGGTAGACCCACAAAAATACGCCAGGAATGCGGAAATATATCAGAAGGAGGACTGTGAATAACGATCGATTCTGACAAAATTGATTTCTCGTGCGAATTTAAGCACAAAAGCGGGGCCACACACACACACGTATTTCCCCTTCCATATGTCCTATATAGGACAATAAAAAATAGGCAGCACTTTCAATTTGCACAAGTGTTCGAATTTACCGACGAACTCCGCGCAAGAGCCACACACTAACGCACATGGCCTTCTATATGTGTGTATATGCATGCCTCGATTTACAAAAAAAAACACATGCCCGGAATATATGTATGTATGTATGATGAACATTTTAGGAGTCCATTCTTGTCCAATATCGACTCTTACGGCTAAAGACTGTTTTATATGCAGACCAAAATCAAAGCTCAAATTCGACCGCGGTATAATCCAATCCATGAACACGGAACAATATTGCATTTATTATAGATACAAAATCGAATCATTGCTCGAGCGTTCCATTGGGAATAACTGATTTTGCCTTTTGCTGCTGCACGTCCTGCACGGAATATACCACAAGGTATGGTGGCACCACAAAAAAGACATCAAACATTATGTATATGTAAACCAAAATATATTAACAAAACAATATCGTTTGGATTATAGTGGATCAAAGCCTGGTGGCAAAAACGAATCATTGATCGACTGCTCGAGCTGCAATAGGGTCGGATCCAGTTCCGTGTACTGGTTTATCTGCTTTTCCATCGCGGCGTTCGTTTTAACGCGTTCGTTCTGCAGGCTCTGCAATAGCTCTCGATTAGATTTGCTTATGGCCACAGCAACCTGTAATGAAACAATTACGAATTAATCCTCGCGTTTAGTGGCGATTGAGCGGAAGACAGACCTCAATTGCCTTATCCTGTGCTGCCAACTCCCTCTCCATGACGCGGATACTGGAATCCAACAGGCGCATGCGCACCGGACGCGTGTAGTCCTCCGGGGACAAGCGGTTGACGTTCCTGAAAAGAAAGCAAGTCAGGGCATGCAGGGCGACAAGTGCAGGCGAAGAACCAACCAATTGTGGCCTTCATAGGGGGCAAACTTCTCCTTTAGCATTTCCAGTTCGACCAGCTTCCTTTCCACATCGTTGCTGTCAAAAAAGTGCTGGTTCAGTTGGCTCAGTATGGCCGTCATTTTGTTACGCATGGAACCCACCAGTTCATCGGTGGCCAAGTAAGTGTCCCCGTGCTCTGAGTGAATGGCCGCAAAGGGCGCCAGATCTTCCGCACTGCATGGTGAAAAATATATATGACATTAATAGGAAAATTGTTTTTAGTTGCAAGAATCTGCCGCATGCCTGAGATCCGCAAAAACTTGATCAATAGCTTCCTGGTAGGCCCGTTTCACCTCGGGCACAATTTTGCTGTGACGATTGAAGGCAGCCTCTATGTCCTCGTGGCCTGGTTCGGTGTTCTGTGCAGACATTATTACACTTTAAAAGCGAAACAGCCAAATGCGATTTAATTCAAAAAATGCACAACAAAGTGTTTGCCTATTTAGGTGTGACCAGTTTGGAGAAAGTAAGGAATGAAAATTTTAGAAAATACTAAAAACGATTAAATTTTTTTTTTTTTTAAAAGCCATTGGAAGAGCATTGTGTGTCTAAATGGGGCCTGTGTAAATATTCAGACCATCAATTTTTGTATGATATGTGCGGGAAAAAATTGTATTTTCATCCACCGGCTAAAGTATTTTCAAAATAGTACGCGGAATTCGTTCCACCTATCGCACTGAAATATCGTATTTGATATATTTTATCCAAACGAGGATATCGGTATCACTGATAGTATCGGGCTCAAATAATTATTATTAAAAAATTCTATTAAATGCTATATTTTAAGCGAAATAATACTAAGATTGTTCAAAAAAGTGTTTTTTTTATATTTACCGGTTACTAACCTGATTAAATAGAGCGGGGTTAAGCTATTTTTTTAATCGGTATATTTACGGCATATGGTTCCAGTCACACTCGACAAAACAAATCAAGTGAAATATTTATTTTTCCATATATATACTTTTGAAAATGACCGCCAAACTCATTTAGCACACAAAAAATACTGACATTTTGCGCTCTCAATTCGTGGTGGTTTTTTAAAATTTTCTCTCTTTTCCGAGGTGAAGAGAGCGTTTTCGTGGTGACTTTCCCCTCCTTTTCGTGGTGGGAGCCACATTTATCTTACGGGAACGTGAAACTTAGATTCATTGTTACGACGTTCCTAGGCGTTCCCGTAAGATAAATTTATTTGTATGGGAAAAATTTCAGCAACATGGGGAAATGAAGTAGCAGCATTGTTGTGCAACTTTGGCACGGAATGAGAAACAATCTGCATACCTTGGGAAAATTGGATATTATGGACTTGAGATATTGTTTGTAATTTCAGGCTCCAATTAATGCAGAAACTACTCATTCTCTGTTTTAAAGATATTAACGAAATTTTGCAGCTCACGGGTTCCAATAATTGGTATCAGAACCGGGATAAATGTATATATAAAACACAAACATGTGCATTAATAGGTAAAAAACATGTCAATCAAGGATAAAATCATAAATAATGTTTCAATGTTTCAAATCGTGGTGGGTTTTCAAAATTTGCTCTCTTTCAGCAACATGAGAATGTTGCACAGCATTGTTGTGCAACTTTGGTTGTTTTTCTTCTTCTTCCTGTTTGACGATTTTTTTTTGATTTCGCGTTTCTAGGATAAAATCATTATTAATGTTTCAATGGGGCTTGGAACAACAAATTTAACATCAATTAAATGAAATAAGGTATACAAAGGTATAGAAAATTTATGTATCTATCGGATAAAATTATTTGTTTAGGGCTGAGAGGGCAACTATCCAGTAATATTAAACTGAATATCAAAATTGACGAATTTCATATCACAAAATATCATGGTATGGCAGCCCGCAGCAACTACGAATTGCACGAGTCTGGCAGCGCCACAAAAACGACGTCAGATTCGTTTTATGTTGTTTTTGTTTGAGCCTCAATATGTAAATATTCCAATATAAAGGAGTTCTGAGAACTTGCCAATCTTGTAGAAAATGTATGTATCTATCGGATAAAATTATTTGTTTAGGGCTGAGAGTGCCAACTAGCTAGTAATATTAAACGGAATATCAAAATCGAGGAATATCAACGTTGAATGTTTTGAAAAAAACAGTCGATACTATCGTAATAGTATCGGGCTCAAATAATAATTAAAAACCCATTGAAACTTCTTAGGAACTTGTCCATTCTAAAAATGGTTTGTCGATTTGTTTACAAATTTGTCTTCGTATTTTATAGCGGCCAATCCAAACATATCAAAGGCGCAACGACTGTAGCTCAATACTATCATGATAGTCTCAAAACCATCGATAGTAGACGCTAGCAGCAAAATATCGACACTATCGATAGTGCCCTCTTTGGTTTGACACCTCTTGTGTTTTTCTGCCATTTTGCAATTCATCTGTGAATTTTAACTCTATCGTGTGTTTTCTGTACAATTGAATAATAAATATTTTCAGCAAGTGCTGAAGTAACCAACTCGTGGTTAAATATATTTCTGTGCATTGCTTATCAGAGCAAACATTTAAATTGTGGTAGCAACGCAAAGCAGCTACGACAAACCATCCAGATAGGTAAGTGTATTCCTGGGAACGCGCTGGAAAACGGGAAAAAAGCGAATTTGCGGGCCAAATAAACGGGGTGAATGTGTGTGTGAAGTGTTGTGTTTTCCCGGATACATTTTCTGTGAAAAGTTTTGCCAATACATACAGTGCATGCCGATTTTTCTTCACTTTTCGCCGCCAGTGTCTTTGGAACCCCCTCCCGCACGCAGCCCAGATCGTTCTTTTGGCTTCCCTTTTACATTTACAACCACCAGAGCACACACAGACACATACATTCTTGTCCTCTCCCTTGCGCTCTCAGGCCGGCTTTCGTTTGGCCCAGGTACAGAGTCGCCGCCGTTGCTGTTGTTGTCTCATCCGCTTTAGTCTCTTGTTTTGTTTTATTTTTCTCCACGCGCTTTTACCCACAGAAGGCGGGGGGAGAAGCGCCCGCTCAACCGCATGTGCTGGCGCATATAATTTCATTATAATTTATTTGTCTTGTCTTTCTTTTTGCGGCAGAGATAAAATCAAAACAAAATAGTTTCATTTCCCTCTGTCTCTCGTTCGCCGCTGATGTTATTACTCCAAAACAGCTCCCACGCTTCGCTGGAGCCGACAACAAGTCGAGTTCAACGTTCGACCACTTACATATTAGGAAGAGGCCTAACCTATATTTTATTCATAGTTACGGTTGTTGTTGCCTCAGCAGCATCTATCGAAGAGTCGAACAGAGTGAGAGAGTTATCTGTGTGTTCTCTCACACACATCTGCGTGTCGTCTGATAATGAGCGAAGCAAACAAATCTTCAATAAATGAGTGTGTGCCACCTAGGCACACCTCATTATTACCCCCCATTTACTCCTCGCTGTGATTTCTCACCCACTGGCACTCTTAACTTTAGTCACAGCCTCTCTCCCTTTCCCATTAATTATTATGAGACCTCGACTTTTGCTTTTTGTTCTTGTTCTTTTGCTTTGTTTAGTTTCCAGTTTTGTGCAAAAAATTCGCTTTTATTTGCCTTGTTTGGTGTGCTTGCTCTGTGTGT
Organism: Drosophila obscura; assembly: GCF_018151105.1. Taxonomy (NCBI): domain Eukaryota; kingdom Metazoa; phylum Arthropoda; class Insecta; order Diptera; family Drosophilidae; genus Drosophila; species Drosophila obscura. The sequence continues at coordinate 4,672,982 of NW_024542774.1, read as the reverse complement.
GTGTGTGTATGTATGAGGATGGCATGTAGCTTCGGCATTCTTTATTTCGTATGAAGCAATCGCATAGATATTTCCCAGCCGTTTGTGCGCGTTCATTGACATTGAACTGAATTCTCTAGTAAATAGTGAACTTCCATTATGTTTTTTGCAGCTTATTGAGCGAGCTCTATGGCTATGTTTGTTCTTTTGCAAAACATGTCTACAAATTTCTCTTTAGAGGGGTGTATCGGCCTATATTTTAGGAACCACACACATACACTCGCAAATGCTCTCGCACTCGTTCTCTCCTTGTTTTTGCTTTTGTTTGTGTACTCTCTTGTACATTCGTAAATAGGAGCTAGAGATGTGATCTTCTCCACATCGTGCGTGCTCGTGTAAACCTCACCTGCACGAGCAGTAAATAGATCCCATAAATTTAATACATCTTATCATTCAACAGATATGTCATCGACTGTGCTAATATATCTAATAATTAAATATATATAAAAAACTCTTCTAATCCATGCTCTGCACTGGTAATTTTTCTACATGCGTACTCGTGCTGCACACGCGCCCATCTCTAGTGGCAGAGTGGAGCTTCCATATATCATGTAAAATTTATGATGCTCGCCTTGTTTCCAATGCACTCAGCTTAGCATGGGGAAAATGAAATAAATAACAAATAATATGGAACTGGGAGGCTGCCATTGTACCGCAATTCGCTGTCGGATGTTGCCCGCTTTGATGATTTCCCATATGACCATCGTTCCAGTTCCATTCCAGATAGTACAAATGTCTGTTCCCCTTGCCCGCATTTAAATGTATCTAATAAGTATCTATTGGGCTTATGTTGACATGGGTAGACGGATGGGGGGGGTCTCCATGCAAGAACAACGAAATTGTTAGCCATTGACGCAAATGCTATGTGACTATCATTCGCTCTTCTCTTTCCCCACTTCTTGGGAGCCTCTTCAGCCCCATTGCCATTCGCAATCGCAAAACATGTTCCACTCAATGATTCTTTTTTGATAGCTTTTGTCTTCTCGAATGACGAATGAAAAAACGAAGCAGCGCGAATGTTTTTTTATGCAAATCGTAAAATAATACTTGAAACAAGTTTCCCTCTACCCCAACCCTCCCGCACAGCTCGAACGAGTTTTATTGATTTTGAAGCCTTGACTGGTATTTCTATTTCTGCTGCACAATGATTCTTGTATTTCCAATTAATTAGCCAAAGATGAATGTCTCGAGATGCAGTTGATAAGGCGGCTTAAGGTACACAGAACTGAAAAGAGGATTGAGTGGGTGGGTGGGGAGGAGGAGGAAGCAAAGTACCTCTCAATCGAAGTCTTTTAATAATTCAACAACTTTAGGGCGGAGAAAAGGAGAGCTGGCAGCCAAAGACAAGTTTTACTGTAGTTTAACTCTTCATGAAAGTTGGGACAGGACAGGATAGAACGGGACAGGAACACACACGGCACACGCCATAAGCACATTAGTTATTAGCGCAGGGACCAGCTGAACCCCGACATCAACCCCACCTCCTATCCTATCCTATCCCACCCCCACTAAAGAGACACACGCGATGTCGATGGCTGGTGCTGGCTCCCGACTTGGCTCGCTAAGCACGCTGACATGTCCATAAAAGCCTTGAAGTGGACAGCACACACACACACATACACATACATATTTATATGCATATACAGGGCTGAAAAAGGGGGCGGCTATCTATTTTTCTAGCGCGGACGATGAGAATTGTCAATTGTATGCATTTCCGCTTTGCCCTGCTTCTTTCGTCTGGGTATCTGGGCTTGGGGTTATTGTGTTGTTGTTGTTGCTGTTGTTGGACATGGCGTCCATTAGCTGTTTTTCCGCTAAATTATAGAGTTGGAACGCATATACCCACCGCCCAATTACGCTGGCAAAAAAGAATTCTGAAGGGGTGTAGGTGGAAGTGGACAGGAAAGGGATAGTTGAAGGCTTAGCCATACATACACATACACATAGGTCGGTAAGGAGAGAGATGCCTACGTGACACGTGATACAACACGGCACCACTTATAGAAAGAAAGAGACACGATTGCTCTACGATTCTTTCTCGTCATGTCTTCGACTTTGGCTTACGGATCGCGTGATCTTTACCGATTCCCATACAAATACAACTACATATGTTTAAAGTGAACGTGAAAATTTCTATTTCTGGCTTTGAAATTATATTCCAATTCTAAAAAAAAAAAAAAATTAAGGCAGACTGAGCCAGGCTGAATATTCAAAATTTTGGTATACATATAGACAATTTTTCGCTAGTTTCTATTATAAAAACAAAATGTAAGTAGATTGCTCTTCCTCAATCATCTTACCAGCTATGGAACCTTTGGCATTTATTTACATAAGAGAATAATCTTGTTTTAAGGTTAGATTGGCACGCGCAATCACATGCACATCACCAATGCTTCTAAAAGAGCAGGCACAGAAAGCCAGAGCATAAGAGCGATGGGGCGTGTGCATTAGTGTGTGTGCCTCTGTGTGTGGGGTCGACTCCTTTTGCTCTTTGGTGGGTAGCCACGAAGCGCGTTTTCATGTGGTTTGCCACGTCTCGCTGGACATGTGATCCCCCCTTTCTCTCTCTCTCTCTCCCCCTTCATTTATTTTGTTGTTCCTGTTTTTCTTTTGTTTTGTGGTCACCCAGCCCACCTGTATGTTTGTGTGTGTGTGTGTGTGTGCAGAGGGCCCGGGGGGCATATATGTATAAAAAAAGTTTCAAGCGCGTTCGCCTGGGGGACGAACAACTTAAATTATTGTCCTTATTGCATTTGTTGTTGTTTGTTGGATGGGGGAGGATGTGGGGCCAGGTCGAAACGATGGGTGGTGGGACGGCGGCGTGTGCGCTGTCAAAGGCTATTTGAACAGGATGTGGACAGCAATCAAATGATTTTCACATAATTGCTTACCTGTCATTTATGTCACTTTCAGGAATTCCAAAGCTTCGCTTTACTCTTCCACTCTCTTTTACACAGTCCTTGTCCCCTGGCTGTGCCCTCTACCCTGCTCCTGGGAAGCTGTGCTTACGCTCGATGGGAGCGTTTTTCTCACACTGACCGCTAAATGCAATCTGTGCTGGGCATCGAAGGTGCTCACAAAGGGGAAGCAATCTTCTGGCCACTTCCGCTTTCAGGCACAAACTTTCCAAGGTTCTTTTGGCCTGGGCCTGTGGCTGGGCCTGGGCCTGTGCCTCGGTCTCGTCCTGGGGCCTTTGAAATTGTCCCTATAATTAGATCTCTGAGCTCTTCGGAACGGCTGTTCCAGCTCTCAGAGTTTCATTAGGCTGCGTGCGGGTGTGGCTTGCGTCGGGTGGTGGGGGTTAGCTTTATGTGTAGCACATGGATTGGGTGGGCTCTGGGTTCTATGCCTTTGACGAGCTACTGTTTCTCGATTTTACAGCAATTACTTGAATAATGCATTTACAGTACAGTACACTGGGAAGAAGGCGGCGTTATGCTCCTGGCAAACAAGAGCTGGCCTCATACTGACCGCAAAATGCAATCAGAGCAGTGCGCAGGGGCCATCGAAGGTACTGCAAAGCGGAAGCAATCTTCTGGCCACCTCCGCTTGCGGCATTTCCCTTACAAGATGACTTTGGCTATGAATAGAAGCTTCATTTGCGACTTAATATTCATATTTGCGCTTAAACTATATTTGTTTCAGTCAGTGTGGTTTTTCTGCGAATTTTAAGTGTTGGGTTTCCCCACAGTGCAGCTTGCTATCGCAGTCTAATGACGTCCTCATCCATTCACATCCATATTCTAGATAGACCAGACCCCTCTAATGATATTTGTCCAGGTCAGCGCAATTTGTTGCATTTCTCAGGCATTTAGCCGTAGAACCGTTCTGGAGGGACTATTATTGGGGGCTCTATCAATAGTTAAACGGTTTGCTATCTTAGAAGAACGGGGAGGACCGACCGCCTTCTACTGCTACAACGACGACAACGGCAACTACTACTCCTGGTGCTGCCATTTAAAATATGCATAATGGGAAAACATCAGCTGAAGTTTCATCTAAAATTCAAAGAAAACTGCACGACGGCTGCAGTTTTTTACCTTCTGCTGCTCCAAAAGGGAGTCTATATACACATACATGTGTGTATTAGCCCCACGGCCCACCCATACTTCTTCGGTTATTAGACTAATGCCAAACTGAAAATTCATTACGCACCCCCCACACACATATGTTCATATGTATAGGCAGTGACTATATAATTTGTCAATATGTATATATATATATATATGTAGGTATATAATGTACATAGTTCTGCGGAAAGGTGGAGCGATGTGAGTTCTTGTACAGGGTGACTGACTACCACATACCACTTAGGCTCTCCATTAATGTCTAGCGTTCAGATAAACAAAGATTGTGGTACTTTTTACAAGGGCAGGGCTAAGAAGAATCCCGCAGGCGCTCAAGAATCTGATTTTGAATAAAATTATTTAGTCATCATATACATACATATGTAATACTCACATAGTACTTTACGCTGGTTTTTTTCGGAGGTGGAGCATCGATACGTGTTCTTATATAAAGAATCTATACTCCAAATACGTACAACATACATATGCGTACATACAATTCCAATAGAAATAAATGCACTTACTCCCCCACAAAAATATCATTGTATATACACGAGAATGAGACTAAACATTCTTCGATACGTTTCGTACATAGGGAAGGACTATTCTATCTATACCGTATTCCCCTATAGAACAGTTTGTGTTGTGGTCAGTCCAGTACAATTATAGCGGTTGCCTAGCATCCGGTACCCATAGGCACTTCCCCTTTTTAAGGTATTGTCACTTGGTACATTTGTACGAATTCTATTGGTCAGCGATTTCCGCTGTCATATATCCGATCCCCAATAGCTTCCGATTGGCCAGCCCCCAGGACACCATGTCGAAGGATTTTTCATATAAATAGCGCTAGTTCTGGCGGATACTATTCATTAGTTTTTGTACAGGACACATAAGCGGTGCTCTCTGCACCTCTGCTCTGCTCTCCTTTGAAATCATCTGGACGAAAGACAAGTCACAAGTCTTAGTATTATGTAACTGTCGAGTGAAAAAGTTGGAAAATTCAGTGGAATGTGTAAGGGAAATCTATAAGATGTACCCCTAAAAAAAAACACAAATATATTTATTTGTGATTTATTGTGATATTTGTTTGAAAAGCAAAACAAGGTAATTCTGTGATAGATTACAAGATCATTTTATGGGAGTATAAGACTGTCCGAAGTTTTCTTAGTTTCCTAAATTGTTCTCACAATTTTTAAAGAAAAAGAGTAACCACATTTTGGTCTCTTTTTGAGGCCGTGTGCTACCTTGTCGGAATTCTAGCCAATTTGATCTCAAAAGTGCCCCCGAATTGAAGGCGATGGCTGGCAACCCTTTCCCTAAGCTCTTCCCACACATCTAACACCTATACAGTACTTGTGGTACAGTCTCGCTCAACAATTTTTAATTTCAATTTCAAGTTGAGTCATTCCCCCAATGGGAGCCCTCGAAAAAAATCGTTTAATCTTCCATTGCCGACGTCGTTTTGGCCATTGTTATACGAATATCCGACAGATTTTTGACAACTTAACAGCAGCGGCAGCAGCAGCTTGGACAATTGATGTTTTGACATATGGAAACTCCATAAAATTAAATAAAAGCAAATAAGTACCAACAAAATGAGAGAGCGAAATGTTTAGAGGGCGACTTTTCAAATACCCTTCCAGCAGATAAATAGATACAAATATAAATATATAAATATAGTTTGGCAAATGAATCGATAAAGATGGAGAATAATGGAATGTTAGATGTTAGATATATAGACAGAGGTTTGGATGTAATATTGCATATATTAAATGAAATGATTGAAAAAGCTCAGCTAACCTTTCCGTCAAAGGGTATACAAAAAGGCCCAAAGTGCTAGAAAAATTACAAAAAAAAAAAATATATATATATCTATATATAAATGATTGGAGGTTTGTGTATTTTTCTGTGGGCAGCAGTGAGTCCGCCGACAAAGCCCCCCCGACAAATAGTTGAATCAAACTCTCAGCCTCTTGGCATTTTTCTGTATAAATGAATAATTTTTCGTTACATGTTGTATTGTATTATTGCACACGTTTGCTCTCAATTATGCAAACAGTGTGTGACAGTTGTGGCAGTGGCTGCCACACACACACACACACTCGTATATCGTACAGAGTTCTGGTTGAGCGTTGGCTGTCTGGCATTTCCGCCATTTCTGTTTTGGATGGTGCTTTAGGGCGTATATGCAACCCAGCGACGGCTCACGGATGGATCCGTAGCCATGTGAAGCTGCAGCTGCGATTCACGAATCGGCTCCAAGCCGGGCTTGAATTTAATTGTTTTTTTTTTTTAATTGTGGAGCAGCAGACAACTTGCTGCCACTCACCTGATGCCTATGTCTGTGACTCTGATCGGCCCACATCGATTTATTTGTCGCTGATCTGGCGACGGCAGGCAGCTCCGCTCCGCCCCGTGTATCAGTTCGATTCCGACCGACCAGAGATCAGCATTGTAGTATCTGAGCAGTGAACCATTACCTAAAATATATATGGTATAAATGTATAATCGAATTGCCTTTTCGGATCTTGTACATGTTGCAGAGAGTATAAGAATGAAGCGTGAAATGAACGATGCAGGAGACGGACCACAGGACCAGAAGCGTAATCGCCGTAATGAGGATACCGTGCGCATACTAATTCCAAGCAGTGTAAGTACGATGAACAGATGAATCGCTGCTGTGATACATGCATATACGTACATATATCCGTGGAGAGTCTTTTCTAATAAAATTTCTCTCTCGCTTTATCTCTCGATCTTTTAATTTCTTTCTCTTTGGCAGATCGCTGGCGCTGTGATCGGCAAGGGAGGACAGCACATCCAGAAGATGAGGACTCAGGTACTATATGAAATAAAAACCCCTTCCCAACCACCCACGACAATCACTCAAAGAACCAAAAAAAAAGAAAGAAAAAAAAAAATCTGCATAACAATCACAATTGAAAGCGTCTAGTCTAGTATTATTTACAAGTACATTATTTTTATTTTTTGCACCACAAATTAGAAAGTCGAAAGCAAATGAAAACCATTTGAGATTCCATCCCAAAAGCGTCTGTCTCTCTGTCTCTGTCATTGTGTGTGTGTCTCTCTCCTGCGAACTCTCTCACTGTCTCTCTATCTCGCATCCTGTCTCTACCCCTCTCCCACCCACTCGGAGCTCCAGGAACGAGAGCTCCAATCCAATCCGAACCGAACCGAAGCTAAAACCAAACCAAAACCGAACCAAATTTTGTCTTCTGTGCCGGTCTGGTCCCTACAACACCATAAACCCTTACCACCCTTATCACCACCACTCTTTTTCCCTCTCTATTCTCTCTTTCTGTCTCTGTAAGCGGATCCTGCCAGTCTGTCTCTCTTTCTCACTCTCTCTCTGTCTCTCTCTGCAGCAGCAAGGAATCAAAATAAGACCAAAACACGCTTCTCACTTACTAACGGGTGTCTGCCACTCAGCTTAACTCTTTCCCCTGTCTCTCACTCTCTCGACCGTCTCTAGTTTCTCTGGTTTCTCTTTATTTATCGTTTCGTTTCTCCAAAAAGGAAGTTCCAACCCATAGATATATTTCTTATATATATATTTCGTATGTGTAATCGCAGAAAAATCTGAATCTGAAATGTATTAAAGGCGCTTAATTTTTTTGTTTTGTTTTTTTGTTTTGTTTAAAATGAAACTTGGAGAATAAAATTTCCCCCCCTGTTTTTGAGTACAATAACTAAATAGGAACAAGAACTACAACAGCAGCAATAGCAACAGCAACAACATCTACAACAACAAACAATAAAACGATAGTTTTATACGCTAATTAACCTTTTAACTAAATGAACAATTTTCTCTCTCTCTCTCTTCTCTCTCTCTCTTTCTCTCTCTCTATTCTTGCGTAAACCCCATATATGTAACAAATCGAAAACAAAAACCAATCCAATTGTTTGAAAAATGAAATAAATCGTCGGTTTCGTACGCCCAACAAAATCTTCAACATTATCATCTGAACCGATCCGACCAAAAAAACAATCGCCCGACCGACCATCCGGCCCGCCCGCCCGCACCGTCACTCTGCACCGCTGGTCTCCATGGTCTCTGGTCTATATGTCCCACCCGGGTACTGGGTAACCGATCGATCTGTATCCCGAATCTGAATCTGTATATGAATCCGAATCTGAATCTGAACTGGCCCGATGATACCAAATACCAATACCAATACCAAATCCAATCGAATCGAATTGAATTGAATTGAATTCTATATAATCTGATATCTGAACATCCATGTATATGTGTATGTATATGCCTATGAACCCATATTCCCACTCTATGTGGATGCTTGGGCCCTGTCCCTTCTCCCTGTGATGTATTTATATATATGGCGCATCAATCAACCAAACCAAAAAAAAAAAAAAATTATCCAAAATCGAAAAAACAAAAAAAAAATCTATATGTATATTACGCCCATCGACCGAATGACCGCCTGTCTGCCCGCCCAACCATCGACCGTCTGGCCCGACCGACCGCCCGTCTGCCCGCCTGCCTGACATAACGCCCGCCTGTCCGCCCGTGTCTTCGACTATATATGTGTGTGTGTGCGTCTCTGTGTGGCACACACAGTATAAAGCAGCTGTGTCTGTCGACGATTCCCAAGGCCCCGAACGGTAAACCACATACAAATCTTTAACCTTACCAATTATTAGATACTATATAATCTGCATCTCTCCTCCTGTACAAGCCATATTGAAATTGAATTGACGAGAACCGAGCCAAACACGAAACCCCATCGAGTTTGAGCTCTTGTCAGCATTAACCTTAACCCATACATATATAGATACACATAGATAGATATATATATATATCTATATCTATATCTATATCTTTGTCCTGTATGCGCTATAGTTATCTACAATCTATCCAAATATCTATCTTAATATTGTGTGTTGTGTCCTCCTATGCCTCCTCCTCCTCCTCGTATGCCAGGCGCACAGTATCTTATGTATATCCCGTATATCCAGTTTGTGTGTAGTTTGTGCTGACCAGAAGGTCAGCCTTCTTAGCCCGAATCTAACTTGATCTCGCTCTCGCTAAAAACCTAATCCTAATCGCATACTAATCCACAATGCACCCCCGTACCATGTACCATGTCCATGTACCATGCTAAGCCCAATCCATCCCAAATGCACGGCCTGAGCTTAAACTCTGAAGGAACCGAGAATCGAAAGGCCTGAGATCCTGAGATCATCCATATGCCGACATCCCAAGTCCCCCCAGCAAGCGTCTTGTGTGTCCTTGTGGTGGTATTACTCGTATTTTATGATATATGATGTGACATGGAATGGCACTTGGGAGGGGAATCTCCATCTCTCTCCCTCTTGTTCTCTATTTTTATCACCGATTCTCTATCTGGCAAAGTTTGTTCTCTAGTTCTCCCCACAAACATTAAAGAAGGCCATTTTTAGACCTGAATTAATTTCTAGTTAATGTTATGTGCAATTCTAATATGTGTTTTTCCCCTCACTTTTCTCTCTCTCTCTCTCTCTTTTTCTATCCACTCACCATCCTATACATATCTCTATGCACGCCTAACAACTGCTCGCTCAACACCGAACACAGGACCATCCAAATATCGGCGGATATCGAGGCAACTCTGGAGATAATCACCGAAATGTTGAAATACTTTGAAGAGGTAAGTGCCGCCCGCCCAAGTGTAATATGATATGATTCTCCTCACATATGATAACACTCCAATCAATTCCATTCAATCGCTTTCTTTGCATGCAGCGCGATGAGGACTTTGATGTGCGCCTATTGATCCATCAGAGCTTGGCCGGCTGCGTTATAGGCAAAGGTGGACAGAAGATCAAGGAGATACGCGATGTGAGTAAATGCTAACAATTTCTACTTCAAACTCCATTCCGTGCTATCGCGTTAAATCTGGGCTCCTCTAAAAACAGAGTAGATAGTAGAGTATGCAAACAAAAATATATACATGTCGTGTGCATGATTAAGGGGTAGATTATATATATTTTATTTGTATTCTACCACCTCCGAAGTACAGTCTTGAAGTATGCACTAATTATGCTTCGATCCAACTATTTTCATAATGCTGCAGTAATGAATATGGTCGGCATAATAATTACTGCAAAACGTTGGGAACATGTTTTCCTTTCAATATTTTAAACATGCTCCTATTTAATTTAGGTATTTCCGCTATTCCGCTTTTTGAGTACCTTCCCTGCAGATGTCTGTCCTGAGTGCGCGCGTGTCCATGGTAATCCTGTAATGCTGCAATCCCCCACCACACACACACACACACAACCCCAGTAGTCTGCGGTCAACGGACATCGCTAGCCATCCATGACGCTTGTGGCATGAAGGTTAACATAATTGGACTTATAACTGTTATGGTGTGCCTGAGAATGAGAAGCACATCCAATTCAGGATGGGTTATGTGGGAATATTTGACATGTTTTTGATGGTCCCAGCAGCGGAGTGAGGGGGGCGACTGAGGCAGTGCCACGTGAAGCTGAAACCCGTCAACATAACTTTGCGCTTGGCTAAATCGAAAACTTTGTACGGGGATACATTCCTGCTGCCTTCTGTCGGCTGCTCCGCGTGCATTTCTCTGTTTGCGACAGGAGAATGCACCTCCATCGATGATGGGAGGGAATCGATCGAATGGATAGCAATACAAGGGCGAAAGTGGGTGCCGGTGTCGGTGTCGGTGTGGGTGTGTGGAACGTGAATGCTCATGCAGCGGAGAAGGAATCTGTTGCTGACGTCCTGCTGCTACTACGCCTTTTTCATAACACACTTGTCAGTGCCGCCGCTTTACTGAAGCTGGCTTGAGCTTCGTCTAGTGCATTCATAACTGCTGACACGTGAGGATAGGTAGGTCGGCAGGTTGCATGTGGCAGCAGACGTGAAACTCTTTTCAATTGCGCAATTCGCAAGTTCAAAATAATCAGAAATGTCTCCCCCATCAGAGGTGCTGCTGCGTTCAATTAGGATAGGAAATGCAGTTAAGTGGAAGGCATGTCCTTCCAGGCGTATCAGCAGCAGGTGAGCTGGCAGGGCTCTCATTAATTAGCGACGAGTGGGACTGCATTTTAATTGGAATGTCCTGCACGCTTTTCTGGCTTTGCTTTCTTTGCTTTACTTTGCTTTGTTTCCCCCTTCTGCCAGCTCTGAATATAATATCGCACACCTAGTCTCCCATGAAGCTGCCCCTCATGCATATTCATATTTCTGTGCTGCTGCTACTGCTGCTGCACACTTCTATGGAGGTCAACAAGTCCACGGCGGCGGCAGGCAGAAAGAAGCGTCCTTCTATCTCGTACTCCTTCCTTTTATTATGGCTTTCCTATACGTGCAGCATCCTTGCAGCTGTCGTCTGAGCTGAGCTACTGCTTTGATGGCCACAGCAGATGATGATGATGACGATCAGCCTCCAGCAGCAGCAACAGCATCAGCATCCGTGGGGCAGCATCAGCATCCTCAACTGTGTCTGCCTCAGAGCATGTGTTTGTCGTTTATACATTTGTACCTTTTCTTTGGTCTGTGCTGAAAAGGAAGTCGTCCTCGTTTCCATCTTCATTGTTGCGGCAAGAAAAACGGCGGCAGCAACAGCCGTAGCCGCAGCAGCAGCAGCAAGGCATGGCCTGGCCATGGGCAGCAGCTGTTTCCATTTAGTGAGCCATTTGGTCTCCCCATTCTCCCTTAGTCTTCTGTCTTCAGCCATTTCCCGCTCTGGCTTTCTGTCTTTGGCCTCAGCAAAGCCGGTTTACGTTCGGTTTTCCCCTTGCCAAGGAAGTACCTTGCCCGAGGTTATAGTAATTGCTTACTTCTGGCTTCTAATACATCTTGGCTGGGGTAGAGTCTTGTTGCTATTTCTGCCCTAGATCATTCTTAATACACATCTCCCCCGAACTCGCAGAGCGCCAGGTCCTGTCACATTGTGTGTGTCCGGACATGTGTTCCCTATGGTAGTATGTGGATATCTACTCGTATGTGTACATATAATGCCTAGAGAACAACTCAGTCGTCAGGTTTCATGCCTGTGTGCCCCCACCAGTAAAATTTTGTCCTGTGCCAAGGAGGCAGCAAGGAAGGAGCGGCGGGGGACAATGGCATCTGCCAAGGCAGCGGCAGTAATAATGAGCGACAGCTGCTGCTTCTACTGCGTCTCCACACACTGATCCTGCAGCCGTCCTCCTTTGTGCGTATGTCTGTAAATCCTAAAATGCCCTAAAATGCATTTGAGGATTGAGCGTGCCAATGGGCCGCCTGGCTTTGTTCCTGCACTCTTCTTGCTCTCTCTCTGCCTGCCTGCCTGCCGCCTGCGGCTTACATTTGTTGCACGCTGTTCGTCTTAATGAATGCCAAACAGGTGCTACGCAGTAAACTCCACATGCCACTGCTCATAAAGGGTGCCCTTTTGTAAGGGTACGGCCAGATTAGAATAGATACTATTATTTATTACAAAAAAGAAAGAAAGAAACACTTTGAAGTAAGTAAACGAGGAGGGGGGAGGGAGAAAACTACTGTGATTTTCCATCCTTGACTCGAAAATACATTGATTCCATAGGACTGAGAGTACCTTCAGTTAAGAAACCAAACCTTCTATATAATTCTGTGACGAGAATTCTGTGGCACCCTTTATTGAAACGAATTTCGTCCTGGCATCCGACAGCTTTTCTGGCTGCCAAAACGAGTTTTTTGATCATCATTTGATTCATCAGTTTATAGTGGCGGAAGCAGGAGTTAGTGGCATCAGCAGGGAAGGCAAGGGGGAAAACATTGTATCAATATCCGGTTTAGTTTTCGGTCGCACACTACACAAAATTATTTTGAAGGTTTTTCCACTCTTCCGCCTTATTTGTGGCATCCCTCCTTCCCCACTCTGCTCTCAGCTAGCCACTTGAAGGGAGGAGTACTATATCGAACAGACATCGGTAATTGATACAGAACTGGAGAGCTGTACTCCAGATTTGCCTGCCTGTCTGCCTGTGTGGGAGTGATTAAAACCGGTGTAGTCAGTAAAATAGTATCACAGCTTTTAACATACTCGTACAATTGTTTCTCAATTAAAGCCAACAGCTTTTTGCATATTTTGTGTGCCTGTTTTGCACTACTATCATTTTGCCCGCAGCTGTAGGTAAAAGTTTTTTAATTGCTGCTGTCGTAAGTGAATTTTGATTGCCTTTTGGCTATCCCTCCAACACCAACCACCCAACCACCAGCACTGTGTGCTTGAGATGCTCTCTTTCTCTGGCTCTGGCACTCTCAATATTCTACTTCGTCTGCTGCTGCTGCTTATTCTGCTGCTTCTGGTGCTGGTGGCTGATAGGGGGATCTTAGCCGCCTTGGTAATCCCCTACAATCTTTTAATGGAGCACCATCGATGCATACATGAATCACTTAAAGATTTTGCATATCAATTGAATGCGATTTGTTGTTAATGATGTCCCCGCTCTTCGTGTGAAGTTTGCTCTCGTCTTATATCACACATACATATAAAAGTGCGAATGTGTGTGTGTGTTTGTAGAACTATGTAAAGTTGTTGTTGGATTATGTCCAAAACATTTACTTTCGGTTTTTTTTTGTTCTCCTCCTCGTCTGCGCCTGCGCACACAACAACAACAAAAAAGCAACAAAAAAAAAAGAAAAAAGACGAAAACTTTGAAATGAGGCGAACTGAAGAAATACACCGGTTCCGTTTGCTGCCAGCGGGAGCAAAGCAGAACAGCAGAGAAGAGGAGCAGCAGCGACGGCGGCAGAGTTATCGCAAGAGCAGCAGCTGCCCTGCCACACACAGCAGCCTGTCTGCGTATCCTTTTTGGGCCTGACATGACACACGCACACACACACACACACACACACAAACACAAGCTAACACGAATCGGAAGAAGAAGAGACGCACATGCTGTTGCCTGCCTTTTTGTATATGCGCCGCGTGTTTGTGTGTGCTTCCATTTTTTTCTCTCTGGTTCTCTCTCTCTCTCTGTGTGTGCGCTGCCGACGTCCTGCCTGCGTCTCTGTCGCCTTACATGGCAACTGGCAATCGTTGAACCCAATTATTTCGACATTGGTGCTGGTCGTGCACGGTCCTGTTCCTCCACTGTTGTCTCCATCTATCTGGCAGCAGTCCGGTGCTGCTGCTGCTCCTGCTGTTCATATAATTAAGAAAACAGTGATGAAAAAAATAAATATATAATTTAAATTCGGTAAAGTGGAAAATGGTGTGGAATTTCAAAGTGGATAACAAACTTTTAAAAGGTATAGAAAAAGTTGTGTACATTAAAATATTTATTTACACATTCAAATGATCGGTTTGTTGTTGGTGATTCCCTGAGTTATATTAATAATAATAATTATGTACAAATTCTAACAACAATTGCTGGCATATCTATCCACATCACATGCCTCAGTGGCGAGGATGTGCGTGTGCGTCCATGTCGGACGGCGCCAAAAAGAAAAAGAATGAAAAAAGCTAAAAGAGTTAGCTCGAATAATTGGGGAATATAAGGTATAGATTTGGGAAGGCGGCGACACGCCCTGGCCCATAAATATTGTATGTTTCGTTGGACAGCTAAAAAGTATGCTACAGTTTCTATTTGTTATCTATGTGTGTCAGCCATAAAAATACAGTTAATAGAGAGCAAGCGAGAGTGGAACAGAGGCAGAGAGAGAGTAGTGGCATTGTCATGTTTTAATTTAATAATTTTGATTCAGGGATTCTTGGGCGCTGGAATGCTCATGGGACCTCGTTCTTTTATGTTCGTATTTCGTGTATGAGTGTTGGTGTGACTCAACTCATTTGGCCTGGCCATTCATAAGGCTCCACATCCTGCGCCCCTTCTGCCACAAGGGTGATGTGAATGAAGGCATGCGGGAATTGGGTGGGGGGTCGAGGAAACACTTCAGAATTTTGATGTCGCCATTGTTGTCTGGAGCACACGCAACGAGTTGTCGCCTGGGAGTAGCTGTAGCCAAGGGGGGAGAGGGTAGAACTGGATAGCTGGAAGGGAACATGACGCAGCCTTTGGTCATTGCTACACATACAAACACACACACACGAAGACAGGGAGAGTCGAGAAGGGAACACGCAATGGGCCTAGGAATGATGCAATCATCAAGCGGCAGGCAGCAGTTAGGCGGCGGCACCAATGAAACTGATGAAAAACTAAGGAAATCGCCAAGCAACGAAGGCTCTGCAACGGAAGCGGGACGAACTCGGGACTCCAGGCATTGACACACACACACACACACACACACAGAAATCTGTTCCATCCGCTCCCCACCTGCTTCCCCTCTTAAGTGGCTATCGAATTTCCCATTTACACTTCCGCTGCAGACAAGAAAGCCAGCCGAGGGGAGCAGACAGAGGCAGAGGCAAGAAGAACTTCCTGCCACTTTACATGCAGCCAGCGAGAGACAAGCAGCTGCCCCGAACCATTCGATGCCGCAGGTAGAAGACCTCATTCTGTGTGCCTGCCTCTGACATCTGCTGCCGCTTTCAGCTGCTGCTGCTGCTTCATGCTGTTTAGGAGCCATTGCCCGCTGTGGCAGGATGCAGGACACACATACGAATATCTACAGAAACGGACGGGTCAGGGCCAGTGTCTGTGTCACGGTCAAATTGATTTGAACTCGGCTCTCAATAGACCTTGACCACTCTCTGTGTGTGTGCCATTCTTTGTTCTGATTTCCGGGAAATGATAGGCCTTTGGGCTTAGGATTAGTCTTAGGCCTAGTCCTATGGATATAGTGCGGGGTCTCAGCGGGAAAACCATATTCCCAGAAATCCAGTACGATGTGAAACTAATCTCCTTTCTAATCTCTCCACTTACAGCGCATCGGCTGCCGCTTCTTGAAGGTATTCTCCAATGTGGCTCCGCAGAGCACAGATCGTGTGGTGCAGACGGTGGGCAAGCAGGCCCAGGTCATCGAGGCGGTGCGTGAGGTGATTACCCTCACTCGGGACACGCCCATCAAGGGGGCCATCCACAACTATGATCCGATGAACTTCGACCGCGTCTATGCGGATGAGTACGGCGGCTATGGCACCGGCAGTGGCAGCACTCGCCCCAGCCAGCGGGGAGGCAGCCGCAACGGGGGAGCAGGAGCAGCTGGTGCTGGCGGCGCTGCTGGTGGCGGCAACGGCGGAGGATTCGGCGGTAATGCTGGCGGAGGTCGCGGCAGTGGCGGTGGAGGACGTGGCGCTGAACGCTTTGGTGCAGGCACCGGAGGTGCTGGCGTAGGAGTCGGCGGCGGCGGTGGCGGCATGGGCCAGCGCGACAATCCTTCATCAATCCGTGGGCCAACGGCGGTGGCGGTGATGTGGATGGTTTTGGCGGTGCCAGTGGCGGTGCCGGTGGCTTTGCTGGCGCTGGTTTTGGTGGTGGCAGCGGCGGGCCATTTGGCGGTGGCGGCAGCTTTGGCAACAACGGTTTTGGCGGCGGTCCTGGTGACTTTGGGGGCAACAACGGCAGCTTTGGCCAGAGCCAGGGCGCCAACAGCCTGCCGAGTCTCGGCAATTTCAGCCAGAGCCAGGGCGGCAGCAACAGTCTGCCCAGCCTGGGCAGCTTCGGCCAGAATCAGGGCGGCAACAGCAGCCTGGGCAACGGCCTGGGAGGCGGCAGTGCCAACAACGGGGGCGTTGGAGCCCTGGGCGGTGCTAATGGCGCTGGTGGCTTCAACGCTGGCGGCGGCAGCAACGGCGGCAACGGGAGCCCGAATGCTCCGACTAATGTGCCCCAGGGTCATGACCCCAACAACAGCACACAGGTCACCATTCCAAAGGAGGTGAGTGGTGGAGCAGACTTGGTTTCGGGTCCAATTTGATTGCTAATTTGTATGATTTTTGTTTGTTTTTCAGTTGGCTGGCGCCATCATTGGCAAGGGAGGTGGCCGCATCCGCCGCATTCGGAATGAGTCCAGTGCGTACATAACCATCGACGAGCCCCTGCCCAACTCGAACGATCGCATAATCACCATCTCGGGCACGCCCAAGCAAATACAAATGGCCCAGTATCTGCTGCAACAGAGGTTGGTGTCGCAAACAGACTAAGCAGATCAAAGTATGCACTCAACTCCTTCTCATTTGACTAACCCAAAACCACACATACACACACACACACACACACACATTACAAATTACCTGCCCTAATCCCAATCAAACTCCCACCCCAAAAGCTAATTCTGTGCGTAATTAACTCGGAAACGGTGCCTCAAGTCGTGGGTCCTAAGTGTTAAGTGCTTTTGATATCGTATCATATCTATATATCGTATATTTTTAACTCGCAAATCGCTCCAACAACCATCCATCCAAAACTAACTAACCGATTGGCCTCTCCTGGGAGTGTATTCCGTATGGAAGACTAGTGATTTTGTTGTTTGGTCTCTGCTAATAACAATAAATCCCTTGTCTTCTTACGGCGTGCATCTGTGCTCTTCATTGTATATCGATGGTTAACCAAATTAAGTGGAACTCGGCATTAAAAAATAAACAGAAAATACTTGTTTATTAATTTACTAATTGTGTCACGGCTTATCCCAATCCAAACTCATATCGCATATCGCGCAGCATCCTGCATCCATTGCAACCCCATCCCCCATCTACACCCATCCACACTTATATACAACCACACCAACAACCAACACCAACCTTCATTCAGCTGTATCTGCTGTTCATTAAAAAGTTAATTAATTATGTTTTCCTTTGGCTTTCCGCCATCGCTCCACAACTCTCATTGCAGTGTGCACGAGAATGGAAGGCGAAACATTTAAGTGGGCAAATACAACTTTAGCAACAGCCACACACAGCAACATGCAAGTGCAAAAACAACAACAACAATAACCATCGAGATGTGCTGCGTTTCACGTTTAAAATTAAATTTACTAACAGAAGAAAAGGAACAGAGCGAGAGAGCATCCTCCAAAAAAAACACGAAAGAAATTTATGTATTTCTTCTTTAACTTTAAGTGAAAAATTCCCCCGTAAAGAGAAAGAAAATCCGAAAAGAAGGAAAGGACGACAACTGGAACAATAAGTGTCCCCTGCCACATGCCCCATACACCGTGCATCTCCCTCCCCCACACAACCCAACCATCATTCTCTCAGCCACACCATTTCTGCTCTTGAACGGGGAAAGTCAACCTTAAAATTCTGTACGATAAGAAGAATGAACAAATAAAGTATAATTAAACTTGATGCAAGGCTGACGGCCTACGGAAGTGCTTTCGATTAGTCTTTGAAGGATAATTGTATAATAAGGTTTTATTCACATTATGAACGCTTAAACAAAACAAAAACATTAAACATTTCGAATTCAAGTCGGATGTACGCGTATATATGTGTGTACGTACGTGTATGTATGTATGTATGTATATGTGTACTCGTAGAATGTAGAGTTGATTGCGTTTCACGTAATAAATTATTAAGCATTAATCGGTAGATGTACAATTTAATTAAGAACTGATTTTAGGGTTGGTATTACTAGGCATCGTTAAGGTCTAATGATTAGAGTCTAGAGTATTTACAAGTTCCGATTATCATTCTTCTCATCGTCATCATCCATCCATCCATCCATCCATCCTCCTGCATTGTTATCATCGGATTATTTCAATTTTCGCCAGTTTGCTGCCAGATAGCACCTCCATAATGGACTTTTGTGATATGGTAAACATTTGTTAAGCTCCCGCTTAAGTATAGACTATAATTAATATTGCATTTTGTGTGTATGTTTGCTCCGCTTCGCTTTCCGCCTTCCATATGTCCAAGAATGCATCCATGCATCTACAGCTACGCCTCCACGTCCAGCTCCGCCCTCCGAACCAATTCAATTCCGCTTGGACGAGTTGATTAAATATTTACAACAGTGCGTCAACAAATGTTTCTCGCCGGAGGAGGATGAGGAGTTGTTGTTGTGGTGATGGTGATGCTGTGGGGCGCCCAGTTCACGCGTGTAAATGTCGAGTCCGTACTGACCCTCCTCGGGAAAGCTACAAACGGGATTGAGAACAAGAACGGGAACGGGAATGATTGCACTGAATTGCTATTAAATTTTCCATTTCCTTCTGCACTCACTTAATGATGAACGTGACAATGTCGTCCAGCGTGCTGTGAGTCACATATTTCGCCAGCTTCTTCTCCTCGATGCCATTCTTGTGCAGCGTGGCCATAAAATCTGTCAGCGGACGCGACATACGAAATTGTAAATCCAGGCTGCGCCCGGCAAAGATGAGCGGATCCTGCAAAGCACGAAGTAAATAAGCACTGACATATTTACCAGAGTAAATGACCAATTAACCCACCTGGTGCGTGATGGGAATGAGACCGAAGAGGCGGGTGGCCTTTGTGGGTCCCCATTCTCCGCTGGCACAGTCCGGCAGCGGCACCATCACCGTCTGCAGCTCCTCGCAGCAGATCTGATCGGAAGAAAATGTCAGCTCACCCATTAGCAGGAGCAGACGATGGAGGGATATAGGTCCGGGGAGGGAAACTCACCTTGAATTTGCAAACAGACTTGAACTTCATGGGCTCCCCGGTTAGGTACTCCTGGGGCGTCACCGCATTGGCAAAGATGTCCAGCAGAAAGGCGCCCGAACATGGGGCGTGCACGCGGAAGGCCACAATGTTGCCGATCACCGACTGCATCACGAATCTCTTGAGGGAGACGCCATCGTAGGAGAGCTCCTCGTCGCTGTCGTAGAACTTGAGATTGTAGTGGAAGATCAGGCAACTCTGCATGTCCGTGGGCATAGCGATGCGCACAGTTGCCGCTCCAGTGTCGTCCGTGAAGACCACAGCCCCATAGCCCTCGTCGGCAAAGTGCAGGCCGTACCGGAAGAAGAGCGAGCGCACAAAGGGTAGATTCTCGAACTCGCGCAACGTTATGGGACGCTTCAGTAGCTGCCATTCCTCTTGCAGCGGATAGAACTCGTAGATGAACTCGCGTGGATCGGTGAGGAAATAATGGTCATCATACTCATACCTGAAGAGGGAGAAACTTGGATTAGATACCGACACATTCTCGATCTGCTGTTAAGTGGACTCACCGCAGACTGTCGTTCTTGCCGCGTCCTTGCTTGGGAGCCTCCTTGGCATTGACCAGGTGGCGGGCTCCCCAGTTGCATTGAACGAAGCGCCAGGCACCAGCCACGTAGACGGCGTTCCAGGAGTTGCGGAATCGTGAGTCCTGGAACTTCACGCCGGGCTGGTAGCCGGCGCTCTTCGAGTAGCCCTTGATGACGACACAGTGGAGGCCGGCATAGCTGCAGAGGCGCTTGAACAGGACATGGTAGCTCTCCGTGCCATATTTGATGCCACGCAGGAGGCCCATGGGCGTGTCGCCGCGCAGATCATCGTCAAAGTGCATGGCATTCAGGTTCTTGACTGTGATCCACCGGAAGATGGTGCGGGCCTTCTCGATATCGGTGGTGCAGCGTCCCACCAGCTGGCGCACCAGATCCGTGAACGTCTTCTGGTCCTCCTGGGCCACGGAGATGGCAATGCGATCCACATCCTCAAACTCTATGGGGTCCGTGTAGATCTGGAATTTACTGACCGCCGGCGGTGCTGGAACGGGGGCATTCAGCGGATACTCGATGGGCACGGCGCCCTCGCTGAACTCATCATCCAGGAAGATGCTCTCGCTCTGCATGTACTCGGAGCGGCGGGCGCTGATCAGCTCCAGCATCTCGCTCGACTGCCTGTCCACCAGGGCGGCGGTCTCGTAACGCTCGTGCTCCAGCATCTTCCGGGTGATGCTCTCCTTCTTCTTGCTCCGGCGCAGGGTCATGTTCTTCTCCAGGTCCTCCTTCTGCTGCTCGTGCCGCAGCGTCAGAACGTTGGCCTCGTCCCGGCTGCGTCGTGAGGTGGCCAACTCCTTCTCGAACTTGTGCGTCAGGCGCTGCAGTTCGCGCTCCCACTCGTCCTGGAACTCGCTTTGGATCTTGCGATCCTCCTCCTCGCGCTTCTTGGCAAATCTCCGATACAGGTCGTCCTCCTCCTTGCGGTGCTTCATCTCCAGGTGAGCCTGCTCCTCGCGGGCCTATAAACAGAAGAGCGGGACAGATGTTAGGTGAAAGCTTTCGCAACGATCCATCCACCTGCATTTTCGCCGAATGCATTTCGAGCGTTTGGTTTGGGTTGTTGTTTTTGCAATGCTTGGCTTGTTAACTTGGCTAATTATAATGCCACGCCTGAGCTGCCACCAGACCCGGCTAAATGTCTGGCATTAGGCACCGGCCGGCCCGGCCCGGCCCGGCACCACCCCGTCTCCAACTGGAGTTGCATCTGCCGCCATCCCGCCCACACACTCGCCACGCATTGCGTGCGCCCATCGATAAGTGCACGTCTGTCCATCGATAATTGCTGGCCGGTGATCGGATGTACCGTTGCGTTGCTGTTTGCATTTGTGCAACAATAATTGCGGGTCTGTGCGCCCGCTCTCTGTGACCACTAATCTGGCTAGTGTTTTCTCAGGCAATGCCACAAATGGTTGTTACCTCATTCGCAGTGATCTCAGCCGTAATTACGCATCAGCGGGCTGCACTCAATTTCCCTACATTATACTCGTGTGGCAAAAGGGTACAAAAAATGTCGTTCTTTATGATTCCTATGTGGGACCTCAATCACAGATTTCACTACAAGAACCACATGTAATCTCTCTCCCCCAGAGAGACTAAAGATTAGCAATTGTCTTTAAAATATACCAAAACAGAGTAGAAAATATAGGTTTGGGTATCCCCAGTACCTCAATTCTTTCCAACTAAATACAGTTTGAAAGCTCTGACAAATTGATACTCGTAGCTTCCGCATGGGAATATGTACACTAGAGGGGCATTCAGAAAGCATTTAGCGCCATGCAACGGGCCAAACAATGTGTAATTAAAGCCGAAATTCAATGTCAAGTTCAAAACAATAACTACATATATACATATAAATATGTATGAAACAAAAGCAAAATCAAGTAATAAGCAGCTGGCAGCCACTAAATGGTTCAAAGCCCCATTGACAATGGGCAAAGCGCTGCGCTGGTCAGCGGATGGGGGTGGGAATTGCGTGAGCGGCTTAGAGTTGGTTTTGAACATGACCATAAGCCGAGAAGCAGTACGTACAGTTATGCGACGCGACGCCCACGGTGACAAAGGCAAAAAAAGACCGGAATAGCGAAATAGCAGAGTACAAATCGTATCAAAAGCAAAGCAAAACCAAATCAAATCAAAACCGAACGAAAACGAAAGTCTAAAAATGTTGAAATTAATTATTGCGCAAGCGGCCACACAAACAACAACAGAAAAACCAGCAGCAGCAACAAAAAAGCCCAAAACGGTGGCATAAATTGTAAAATTGGCGTTTGGACAGAAATGCGCAAAAAGCTTTCAGCTATGAGGAAGTGTCTGTGGCTTTGCCTGTCTGTCCCGCTGGCGCTGCGGCTGCGTGAGACTTTTATATGGAATCGGCGCGCCAAATTACACGACGATTACATGGCGTTTAAATACGCGTGCATTGCATAAGGGCTGGGCTGGGCATGGCTTGTCTGAAGACACCGACACCACCACCCAAGACAGGGAAAGGAGAGAGCGTGCAGAAGAGAGAGTATAGTGGGAGCGTAAGCTTCACCATCAGAATGGCGCTCGCTCTGCAGAGAAAAGCTATCGCTGGCAAAAGCTTCGCTTGCCGTTACTTTCACTGTGCTGCGCATAATTTAGATTTACCGAACGAACGCAAGCGCAGCCGGAAAAACAAGTGACGGTGACGGCACATTGTCTTGTACGTGTCTATGTCTGCCACTGCCACGGCTGTACTTGTATCCGTATATGGAAATCTATGCTTCCAGGCAGCCACACTGCTGGCCAAAATAGTGTGCCCGCCCCGGGCTTAGACCCAGGCGCAGGCTCAAGTGTTTGGTGTGTGGTGTGTGAGGGAGGGAGTGTGCGTGGCAGTTGTAAAACATGGAAAATTTTTAATGATTGCATGCATGCAATTTTTCACATATGTATGTATGTATGTTGTTTTTTTGTGGTTTGTTTGTTGTGGCTGTTGCGGTGGTGTGTGCCGCCATCAGACACCTGTTCGAAATTTGTTAAATTGAGCGTTGCAATAAAAATATTTGTTGGTGGTGTACTGCTAATGCTCCTAGTGGTGCTGGTGGTGATGCTGCTGCTGCTGGCCACTCGCGTGTGGCATTCTCGAAAGTGAAAGAAAAATCGGTTTTTGGCATTTGCAATGGCAGTGGCAAAGAAAAGCAAAACTTGTGCGATTTGAATGCGATTATAATGCTTTCACCCAAGCATCATGCAGAGATTAGCCAGCCAGATTAGTCGTAGACCTGGACCCGTGCCGATGCAGCACGATAATAAATTATAATCAAGCTGGGCGATCATGTCCATCCCCACCACCACTCGAATGGAAATCTCTGCGTGGATTTCCATTTCCCCCAACTAGATCAGTTGGGTGCTGCTTAAATCATTATATATTAAGTGATAATAATACTTGTACCCAATAGTCTTTAGATGAATATTGGAAGAGGGGAGAATGACTATTATATATGCATACGAGTACTCGTAATGTTCTATCAATCTGGCAGGGTTTCTTAGTGTTCCGCCCCCGTGGACAGCCTCTTCTCATTCTCGCTTCTTTTGGATATGGCAGGCAACCCCTCAGAGAGGTGCAAATAGCACACTAGCCTACATAATCATGACTTTGCGCTGGCAGTGCATTAATTAGGCTCTGCACATACTCGCAGAAGCATTGCACAATCGCTGGAGCTCGGAGAGAACTTGGCGGCAACTGAAGATACGCAGAGACAGGGGATGGGGATACACACTTGACCAGCCGGCGGACCGCTAGCCACTTAAAATTTCATTACATGTTCTGCACTAAATAATCTCTTAATTTGCGGCCACTTCTTGGGGCAGAGTGGGGTCTGGGTCTGCTTCTGCTGCCATCAACGATGGTCACTTACCAGGTAGAAATCAATCGGCTTCTCGCGCGCCTTATTGTAGGCCTTCTGGACCTCCGTCTGCTTCAGTGCATGGGCGATGTGCAGGGCACTGGCGTCGAAGCGGCCGTACTTGTAGTCGGATTCGTTTTGTGACGGGGAGTTGACCTCGCGGCCGACGTAGCCGTTGGGCGTGGATTGACGCGAACCGCCCAGTGGGGCACCTGCAAAACAGAACAGAACAGGCCGAAGCCAGGAGAACGGTCAGCCAGGCTGTGGGCCACGAGGAATCAATTGTAGCCCCTACTCACCGTCAATCTCGGTGCGCGTGCCCCGAATCTGTTCGTTCACGAACTTGCTCGTGCGCGGCGCATTCAGGGCCTGGCGAATGCCCACCGCTGTCTGATCGAGATGACCGGGTCCGCTCTTTGGTACATGGGAACTGCAATAGACCTGCAGAAGAAAGAGGTTAATGCAGCATTAATTGACTTATAAATGGAATGCTTCTAGGCGCGAGAAATGATTTGTCATTGCCCATTCTTCCATTAGATCCCTCACATTCGACAGAGGAGGCTATTAACCGAATTCTAATTTGGTACCAATTAAAGTTTATCTTTTAGAGTTTCCTTTTAGAGGAAGATATTGTCGAATCATTATATTTTGTATCTATATCTAATGCCCAAATCAATATCCCCATTGCCATATTCGGCTTCGTTTCGAGTGCGTGAGCAGACCCCAAGATACGAGACACTTGCAAATGCAACACCAAACCGCTGCACCTACACACAGCAGGTGGCAGTGCGAGTGTACTCCAAAGTACAGCGCGGTTCGTGCTTGGAATGTCAACGATCTAAGACCGCCTGTCATAGAAAATGTGTGTTTGAATTGATAATTTGAATTATTGAATTACAACCCAATTTTGGAGTAAATATTTATAAGATTGCTACAGCTGTAATAGTCTTATAACTGTGATACGCACTGTACGCTCGTGTACATAAATGCACACTTATGTATGAACGAGAAATATGCATATTGCTGCTGCATATAGATGACAGGCAAACAGACTGACAGACGGACAGACGGACGGACAGACCAGACCGCACTGACACACATTTCTGCTGCGGCAGAGTGCAATAACAGAGTTATTTATTATTATGCATGGGCACGGAAAAGTGTCGTAGAGTCGTTCGAAATTCGAATTGCATTTTTGCATTTTCGCATTTTTACATCTTGCAGCTGTGTCTGCTTGACGCGTTTGTCGCCCGAGTCTTTCGTAGTTTCGTCTGTGGCACTGGCACTGGCTTTGGCTTTGGCACTTACCTCTTTGTCATCCTGCTTGTGTTGATTATTGAAATATGTCTTGAGCGTTAGCTTGGTGCCGCAGTGGACGCACTTGAAGCAACCGGAATGAAAGAATGTGAAATCCTTGAGTGGCCCCACACGATCCACCTGATAGACGGTCTCGCTGCACCGCAGGCACGTCGACTCGTAGAAATTTGGGCGATACATGCTGCTGCTGCTTCTGCCTGCTGCCTGCCTCTCTCCAGCTCCTTCTGTGTGTGTATCGTTGGGTATTTCGGAGACTGGTTCCGCCAGTCGCCAGTTGCCAGTTGGATATGTCACTTTTCTTTTCCTCTTCTAATTTCACTCGAAATCGTATCTGTTCTGCAGGCGCAGCTTCCGAACAAGGTGCTGGTTTGTGGTGCGTCGAGCTGGTTCTGGTTCTGGGGGTTCGACACTTTCAGTTCGTCGTCATTCGTCATCAGCAGCCGCTCATCCTCATCATCCGTCCGCTGCTGGCAGAAGCTGCTGTGTGCCACGGAAATAAGCGAGAAATGACCAAATTGATTACTGGCTGAGTGGGAGACAGATTTCCTATTTAAGTTGAGATTAGATTTTGGCCCAGACCAAAACTGGCCAACAGCCCAAAGCCCCAGCCCCAGCACCAGCCCCATCCCCAATGCCCAGTCAAAGTCAAAGCCACACAAACTTTGGTTTCTGCGCAGGCGTCCGAGCCAAAACTTTCATTTTTTTTTGTATTTGTTTTTTTTTTCGGCTTTTTGGCTGCTTTGTGGACAACTGTGAACAGATTATTAATGAATTTTAATTAAGTGGACAAGAGGCGGATTCGATTCATTTTTGGGTACGAAAAGGGTTACAGGTTCGGAATAGGACTGGGCCTGCGCTTGGGTTTCGGGTAAGTATTTCGCCTTGCCATTGACCTCGTGCTGGTAGCCAGAGCCTGCGTTGAACGTGCCACAATTGAACTTGCTGCCTTTTGTTGCTGTGGCACGAACGAACCGCCGAACCGCCTTCAACAGACGCCTGGCACCAGCAAAAGTTGCATTTTCCATTTGATTAATTGACGCGATTGTTGTTTTCTTTCGGTTATTCGTGTTGTAGTTGTTGTTTCGCTGCAACAATTAAATTGAAGTGGAAAAAAGCATATGCGAGTACTCGCATATTGTATCTACGGGTATGCGCCTCGAGGCAAGTGCATGTAACTTTAATTGAATCTTATTGTGGCTGCCATTGCGGCTGTAACTGTTGCTATTGCTGTGGCTGCCACGCGGCTGTTGCTTTGACCAAAATTAAAACAAATGCGGCTCGGCTCAGCTCAGACAAAGCCAAAACTGCAAGTGGAAGTCAGAGTCGAAGTCGAAGCCTCGTCAGCGTCATCGTTTTGCTTTCTTTTCAAGTTTAATGAACGTTAAGCGTTGCGCCAGTGGATCGAGAGGGGGAGTGTGTTGCATAGTCACCTCGCCGCCATCTCCCACCGAAGGTTGCTGGCCGGAGCCAGAGCCCCAGTCGAACGGCGGATGGCATGCCAGCTCCAACTTGGGCTCCAGCTCCAGCACTAATGGAAAATGGAAAGATTGAAAGATGAAGAGTTGGAAAATGGAAATGCAAATGCAAACGCGGCGAAGGCCGTTAATATATTTTGTAACACAAAATTACTGTGATTGGCTGTGAATCAAAGTTTGTTCCGCTTTTGACGGACAAGCGTTCCAGCAGCTCCGTTCCAGGTGTGTGAACGGCCCCAAGAAGTTACCCCCCAAGTTTACATTGTCACCAGTGGTCCACAGCGATGAGTAACTGATCTCTACGTCGGAATAGTTTTGTTGTCCAGCCCCCGCAATCGAATATCAATCAACAACTGACAATCCATGAATGGAAACGCCCACGAGGGCGACAAACGAAAAGAGCGTATGATCCGTTGATGCGATCACAATCGGTGTGATTGAATGGTCCAATTAGACATTGCTTTGACATAATTAGCGTGTAATGATAATTGTAATGGACATGAACATAAATGTGGATGTGGATACGGATATCCATAATGCTGAGGAGTAGCCCTGCCTCCTCCTGGCCTGCCAATTAGCTTAGGGGGAGGGGGGCTGGAGGGGGGCGTCTTTGACAAAACGCCTCGTGCGACTCACATCACACGTCATGCCACCATGGTCACTTGGGTGTGACTGAGACGAGACGAGCAGGGAAGCTTCTGCTTTGGTTACAGAACAAGAGTAGGAGGAGGAGGAGGAAATGGGAGCTGCTCGCATAGAATTTCGCATACCTGTCAAAAGCATCATATTGTCTCTCCACTGTTCCGTATTTACTCCACCCTGTACTCGTACTGTTTGATGGGTATACAGGTTTCTATGAATGTGTGTCGAAATCAGAGAATAGGGAGGGTTTCAGAGTCAATAAATGATTTGATAGTTGATCTGCATTTGAAAGATATTTTTGACTTGTGGGCAGGATATGCTATATAGTGGAAATTTATTAAGCCTATTGATCCCATCAATGGATAGTAGAACGGATAGTGGATTAGCGGGTATGCCCGAGTCGGAAACTAGCCTTCTTTCCAGCTTTCCTTTCCATCCGAGTGCGGATGGAATGCTGTAAATATATGATTTAAATGATGGCAAAAGACAAAGGCTGAGGCGGAAAATAAAGGAAAATGAAAGTGGCTCGACTTAAACAATTGCTTGCAATCAGAAATCATTTAAATAAATTGATAAGCGGTCGCACGGTCGCAGCGACATTTGCATCTGGGGATTGGCGGCTGTTTCAATTTTTGGTCGATGGGAGGGTAGTTCGTTGCCTAAGTCTTTCGTTTCGATTCGTTTCGGGCTGCGGTTCGAAGCGCTAACAATGACAATTAAATAAATACCCAATAATAACAGTAAACGGCAGCGGCAGCGGCATCGGCAACAACAGCAACAGCATAATGAACTTGAATTGGCATAATTGCCAGAGCTAATAGCATTCAAGAGTCCGATACTAGAGATTTGATAAACGCAACGAAACGAACGCCAGCCAGCCAGCCAGCAACTGGTTATTCAGCCAGAGAGTGAAACAATCATAGGAATTGAAATAAAATGCAAATGATTGCGTCACTTTTGGATGAATGCAGGAAGAGGTGGGGGGGATACATACATACAAATGTATGTATATTGAACATGAGATACCAAAACGAACCGGATAACAAGAGAAACTATACGAGAATTACTTGGGCAAATCGGCAGATTCCAGGCACTTGTGTGCTAATTGAATGGCACAATGGACTGCTTTTAGAAATCGCCCAAAACAAGCTCGCAATAGGCAATAAATTAGAAGCACAAACACCGAAACACCGAAAACGAAAATTATTTATGAGTCGCAAAACAGTAATTGAAAACTGCAGCACAGCACTGGAAGTGGAAGTGACACTGGAACTGTCGCTGGAACTATGCTCCGGAATGAGCAGAAGGGAAGGGAAGCGGTGTGTGCAGCCAGCGCCCATGACAGGTGGTGGTGGCATCTAAGCAACCCCCCCACCCATGTGTGCACAAATGCACATATGTGTGTGTGAGTGTGTTTAGGCCATGACTGAGACAACGACGTCACTCCAGTTAAACACAGTTTCAGCCTCAGCCTCTGCGTCTGCTTCAACATCAAACGTCAGCTTGCAATCTTTCACTTTTTCGAGTCTGGCTCGCGCGTTCCAGTTTTTGTTTGTAAATTATTTCTCTTTCTTCATTACTATTTTTATTATTTCGCCTTGATTATACACACGCGATATATGTAGCTGGGTAGCTGATTCGTGCCTTGTTTGTTGCTGCAGTTCTAGGCCCTTTTTGACATACTTATTGCCGTGCTGCTGGGGCCCTCCCACTTCCTCTCCTTTCCGCTTTGCCCGGGGTCTATGCGCCTCTGGTCGGACGCATATGCTAAACAACTTTCTTCTGGAATTGTGGAGGGGCGCGTTGTGCAAAAGTATTTATGATCAATTCCACACACACGCACGCACACAAACGCCACGAGCTGGTGTAGCAGCAAAATCCAAGCACACACACAAACACACACAAGCACAGAACACGGCAGAGTTGGTAAAATGGTGTGAGGAATTCCGATTCTTCGTTTTGGTTTATTACATTTTTGGCATTTTTCGTGTGTTTAGGCCGAGAAGAGCCAAGGCAAGTTTCAGATTGGGAATGTAACCAAATTTCATTACCAAACACAAATACAACACCACACACGCAAACGCACACACAACTCACACAGTTGCAAGATTCGAGTTGGACCGACCGTTCCAACCAACCACGCTTGTTGTCGAGATCGCTTTGAGCCAAGCTTTTTCTAGCTATGTAGCGCTTTCTCGAATAATAGCAAAGCTCGGCTCAGAGTCTCAGATCGAATTCCACGAACCATGGTACAATTAATCATAAGGTACAGCCATCCATCCCGCTCTTATGTGACCTAATGGTCGAATTCAAACAGACTGTAAAAACCTTTTCGGATGTGAGCGAATGCCCACTATACTACTAATATACCTCCAATGCTACAATGCAATCTCCATTGTGCTTAAAGTCTTGTTGAATACGATCATTTGGCGGGCCTTGGCTGTTTTCCAACATAGAAATCGTATATGTTTGGGCGCATGGTATATACCATATCAGGTGTTTTGTTGTAACAACGCAATTCTAAATGCTTTACTTCGTTTTTCAGCACTAAAAGAAATCGGTATGCCCTAGTATCACACAAATATATACCAAAAAGTATGACCGCATGCGAAACGCATTCACACATATTTTTCACGTTTCGAACAAATGTCCAACTTAGAGCTGTCAAACGATTAATTATTAATTCCTTTTTTGTTGATATTTACTGGTTACTAACCTGATTAAATAGAGCGGGGTTAAGCTATTTTTTCTCGGTTTCTGAGGTTCCAGTCACACTCGACAAAACAAGTCAAGTGAACTATTTATTTTTCCATTTGAAAATGACCGCCAAATTCATTTAGCGCACAAAAAATACTGACATTTTTCGCTCTCAATTCGTGGTGGGTTTTCAAAATTGGCTCTCTTTTTTGAGGGAAGAGAGCGTTTTCGTGGTGACTTTCCCCTCCTTTTCGTGGTGTGAACCACATGATAGTCGCAAAAACGTCGATAGTAGAAGCTAGCAGTAAAATATCGGTACTATCGATAGTGCCCTCTTTGGTTTGACACCTCTAGACCAAATGTATTAAAACTGTGGATTTAATAACAAAAAGAAAATTAATTCCCATTTGGAAAAGAACGGAGAATGGGAAATCAAGTGGGTCTTTTAAGTGACGACGATGATTCTTCAGGCAACAGTGACATTAACAATTATATCAACTTTACTGTAAATGCGATGGAGCTGGAAATGCGTAATACTTGCTTTCACACAAACCAAATGCCCAAAATTCGCGGAGAGCCAAACCTGCACAAATTTCAAGTAATCATGAAATACTCTAGCTTTCTATCGAGGCGAGACTAACGAGTACGTCATGAATTTGCAGGGCTCCGACATGTACAAAGAGATAAGGGCCTTGAGTGGTTTCGCCAGCAAGCCATTGAACGAACGCTGGAATCTCCTGCACGCTCTGCAGCAGCGAGAAAATGGCCTGGCCGCGCCTGGCACTGCCTCGTTCTCGCAGAACCAACAGCGCTATATATCCAATCTGTATATACCAAATAAAAAGTCCTCGCGTCTGATGTCGCTGGACTCGAAAGTATTTGTGACCAAGTTTGATAAGCGGGGCGACAAGCTCTTGATTGCCTGTCAAGGTCAGAATGGGTTGACACAACGGTCAAGTTTTACCTCGCTAAACACGTATTACCTGTTGCAGATGGCTTTGTGCGCATCTATGACGGAGCGAAGGGCACCTATCATCTACTGAATCGCATCAGAGCCCGCGACGTCGAGTGGAGCATTATTGATGCTGACTTCAGTCCAAATGGCCAGCACTTTGCCTACAGCACCTGGTCCCGCTCGTGTAAGTTGTGTGACCCTTTTTTACTCTTGCTGAGTTCATCATAACGCATAGCAGGAATTACAAAATCCGATTGTACACGCATGTTCTTGCAGTTTTCATTATGCCTGTGAGCGGCACTGAGGACGACTGCCAATGGATCGATGTCCATGGATTGCCCAATCTGCGACTTGCGATATTCTCGCTTCGGTACTCACCCACGGGCGACACCATTATTGGTGGCAGCAACAATTCCATGGTCATCGTAACAGACATTCAAACGCGGGCCACCCAAATCTTTCGCACTCATAGGATGCCTGGCACGGACGTGAACACCGTCAGTTACCTTCATGATAAGGATCCAAATGTGATAATCGCTGGCTGCGATGACGGTCTGATCAAGGTCTTCGATCTGCGCACCTCATTCCGCTCTCGGGAACTGTCCAAGGCTGTGGTCTCCCTAGTCGGCCACTACGATGGCGTCACGTACCTTGATTCCCGCAACGACGGCTATTATGTGCTTTCCAATTCCAAAGATCAAAGCATTAAGCTGTGGGACTTGAGGCAGCCCAGCAACACGCGAAATCGCAGCAGGACCAGGCATGAGCGACAGGAGCTATCGATGTGGGACTATCGCTGGAACCGGGTGCCACAATCATGTAAGGAATACGAGACATTTCCAGGCTGCATTTATTGTTTAATGGTTCTTTTGCAGTTTACGATCCCCGCAAGGCCATGGAGGGGGACTCCAGCATAATGACTTATCGTGGCCATAGAGTAACCAAAACACTGCTGCGCGCCAAGTTCTCGCCCTTGGAACAGACTGGGCAGCGTTTCATCTACACAGGCTGTTCTACGGGGCGCATTATTAGTGAGTAGCCAAAATGGAAAAGAAATTCAATAAGATAAGCTTCAATTGCGTATTGGTTACAGTTTACGATGTACTGACTGGCAGAATTAAAGAGGCTATTGAGGGACACAGGAATGTGGTAAGGGACTTGGACTGGCATCCTGTGCGCTCGGAAATCGTGTCCGGTTCGGTAAGTTGACAAAAACAGATTGTGGCGTCCATGTGGATGGCTTTTTTTCACATTTGTATCTCTTTCGCAGTGGGACACGCACGTTCATCTGAACAACTTTAGTCGAAACAACGCCAATCGGTCGGAGAAACGTCAACAGAGCTCCGATCAGGACAAGAGACCACTGCGACGTTCACGTCGTCTAGCGAATCGCAATGGGACGCCGGACTAGTCTTAAGCATGTTGACATTTCATTATTAGCTTGTAAGGCGGCACCCCATTGATATTACAATACCACACATGTACACCAGCGTGAGTAATTAGCATTGAAGCTCAGACTAAAGGGGGATTAGAGTGGAGTGGAGTGCATATCCCACCAGAGTCACGCCGCATCTTGGTTCTATGGATAAGACTGAAGATAATGGCACAGCTTTGCGGGGTATAGTTCAGTTTAATTAACGGCGTTACACATTAAAATGTAGACCATGAAGCTTAAAATTTACTTAATTAAGTTCTTTCTGTACAAACAAATCGTATTAAGAATCACGTTGAATTACATATATTTCGTTTTGCCTTAATTAGATGGCCTGAAATGCGAATCTTTTCTTCACTGCCCGTAGCGTTGTGCGCTTCACCTGCTGCGGATATCTGAGGTTTGTGAATCTATCAGATTTCTTAAAGCTGGCATAAGATTCATTCCTCCAAAGGTCCATAATTCGCTTGTCGTCGTGCTTCATCTCCTCCACCCTCAGCTCCATGTTTTCGCTGCTCCCGTAGCCTGTTATTTCAGTCAGCGTCGAGTCTCGAAACGCATTCATATCAAACATTTGGAATTTGTCTGCGCAAAATTGAGAGATGGTACAGATATTGAATAATTTGATTTTTTCTTTTATTTCGTCCAGAGATAAGAGCTCCTCAGGCTGATCTTCATCGGCTGATTGATCGCTTTTATCGCCGGATGAGTTGGGTTCAGCACTTACAGCGTCCTTGTGCTTCCTTCCGCTGTCAACTGCTGGTGCTGTTGTGGGATCTTCAGGTACATCGCTTTTGGATTTTTTCTCTTTCTTTGACGATTTTTCAGTGATCTCTGATTCCAATCCAATGTCCTCGTCTATCTCCTTGACTTTCTTGGACTTCTTTTTCTTTTTCAGTGGAACTTCTTCTAAGGATTCTTCAGGTGTACTTTTTGAGACTTTACTGGCTTTCTCCTCAATAGGCTCTGAAAGGCTTTCAACTGTTTCCTTCGATCTTTTCTTCTTTTTACTTTTGGATGATGGTGTATTCTCAGCTTCTTGTGGAACGGCCGTCGCTTCTTCGGATTCTGCAACTTCCTTGGTCTCGACCACTTTTTTACCTTCCCTTGACTTTTTTTTCTTTTTCAACGGTTCGTTTGCTACTTCCTGAATTGGCTCTGGAGCAATGGCTCTCTCAATGGTTTCTACAATTTCCTTTGCTTTCTTTTTCTTTTTTGGAGCTGTTTCATCTATAGATAATTCTTCCCCTGGCTTCTCTTTCTCAGTTTTATCTGATGGCTCAACTTCATGGTCGGACGCACGTTTCGACTTCTTCTTTTTCTTTAGCTTAGGCTCTACATTTTCCTCCACCTCAGCAGGCACTTCGACCGTTCTCTCCTTGTCCTTTTTCTTCTTCTTTTTGATGGGCTCGTTTTGGTCGATCTCTGTCTGATCCTCTTTGCTTTGCGTCAGGGTAGCTGCGTTTCCATTTTTGAGTCTATTTTTCATGGCTTCCATTTTCTGCTTGAAATAATCATGGACAGAAAGCCCAGTGGGAACTGTTGTGACGCCACTAAAATTGGGGTTTATCTCCTTTTCTTCTACTTGTGGCAGCTCTATTTTCACTGGTGCCGCAATATCTTCGGTGGCCTTTTTGCCGAAAATATTGGCCAGGTCCTTTTCGCTGTACTGCGATAGATCCTTACCCCGTGTGAATTTCTTGTAGTGCACTCGCGCCTTGCTCGCCTTGGACGCCTCCTCCAGCGATATGCCACTGATCTTCTCTTTGAGCTTCTTTTTAGGTGGCTCCTCGGGTTCTGCGGCTTTAAACCCGAAACCCATGGGTCTGGCTTCATCTTCAGATGCGGAGGCCGCTCCGTTTGCACCATTGGTTTCATCAGCGCCACCATTGAGGGATTTAAGGAGCCCATTGAATCCCTCCTCATGAACGGTCCACTGGTCATCCCTTGCCTCGAAGCCCAATCCTTCAGCGTCGTTCTTCAAGCGAACTCGAACAAATTCCTGTTGGCCATCCTCGTTGGCGCCAAGACCTTTACCCTTGGTCCAGCCCATTTTTTCCAGCATTTTGGTGCCAAAGCGAGCATCATCTGCGAAATAGCCATTATTCAGATCTTTCCTTCAACTTTTGATTTTGAATACTTTACCTTCGTAGAGCGCTTTGCCGCGCGGGCACAAATTATACCGTTTGCGGCGACGTGGTTCTGCCAGCATAGCCATTGTATTTTAAATAAAACTGCTATTAATATTTAATAAATATATGGTATGGTAAAGTAAAACGCTTCCACAACACGTGCTATCAATATCGACGTTATCGATAGCGATTGAAAAACAGCTGGCCGGATAGTGATGAGCGATAGATTTTAAGAACACAGTGATATCTTTTTAAACCGTGACTAGAAATCTATTTTAAATATATAAATGAGATACTAAATAACTATATTAAGTAAATTATAACGATAGCTTAGCTTCTAGTTTCCTTATCATTTATACGACGTTGCCTCTCCGAATCAACCCAATCACCAGTGATTTTTATTGGCTAGCAACAAGTAACAGTTATTGGAATGGCTCTCATCACTGTTGTGCAGTGGTGCACTTTTTCGTTTTCTTTGTTTTGTCTTCATTAGTTATTGTTATTAAATTGTAAATCTGCAATCTGTTTTCAAGTGGCAATGGATATAAGTGCAGAAATAGCAGATATTACTGCCCAGGCACCGGAATGGAACTTTGCTGGCGATTGTGCTCTTCTGGCGCTAATGAAGCGCATCTCTCAAGTTCGCTTATCAAAAAAATTATTATTATTTATTTATTAATATTCTCTTGCCTAGAACTTGCAAGAACGAGGGGAACGGACCACTCGGAATCTGAGAGAGTTCGAAACTACTGTCAGGCAAGCCGATATAGCGCTGAGCAATGCCACCAATAGCCTGCGCTCGCTTCAGTTCGGGCAGCAGTTTGTGGAGTACCGGGTGCAGGAGATTGACGATGACGACTTTGAGATGCCAGCTGACAAGAAAAAGAAGGTGCCATAAGCCAATGAATTTTCATTGGGGAACTATTTATGATCAATATCTGCTTGCAGCCTGAGTCTCCCCCAAAAAGTTCGCAGGAAATGTCGAAAGAATTTCTAGAAAACAATCTGCAAATGTTTCGCAAGAACTTTGAGCCGGTGACCATTGACGTGCCCAACGATTCGGACGATGAAGATGCGCCAGTTAGTTCTACGTATGTGGGTTACGTTTACGAAGATTCCCTCCCTATTAACTTTTCAAATTGACAGAACAATCTTTCGCGCCATGAACCCGTACGATGCCATTCCCTTGCCCTACATTATTGGCTCCAAGGAATGGCAGGAGCATAAGTATGCGGGACTCTACGATAGCAAAGAGAACAGCGATGATGAAAAGTCAGAGGAATTCTCGTCCAGCTCATCGGATGAGAGGGAGCCTGTCTCTAGTAAGACACCAAAGCAAGAGAACAAATTTGTGCAGCCACAGCTATCCGACTCTTCATCCTTGGCCTCGGCGACCATGGTAGTTGTGCCCCCTGTTAAGCTGCAGATTCCTGCCACTGCAGCTCCTATCTTAGCCCCTGCTGACCATCTAAGGGAACCTGCTGTCAATAGGACACAGCCACGTCCAATTATAAGCAGCCAACGGAACCCCCATGAACGTGACTTGTTTGCTGCCCTTCGGCAATCACCGCCAAGCGATGATCCGCCATCTACTTCATCCTCGCCCAGATCTTCACCTGCCATTGGCCCTAGGAGTACTGCAGCACGCTTGCTCATCGCATCGGAGGGCTCCCTGAGTTCGAGCAGCAGCAGCGCCGCCCATCACCCGCCCCCAAGGCTATTCGGCGAAGCTGTTGCCACACAAATTCCTAAGAGAACCGACGCTAATTCCAGCCCAATCAAGCGCAAGCCTGTCAATCTCTTTAATGATGATGAGTTCCACTCGCTAGTGTCTGAAATCGTGGACAAGGTGCAGAACAAGGCGGGAAACAACTCAACAGCCGCTAGAACATCGAATCAAGGGAACAAGCAGCCTGAAGAAAAGAAGCCAGTGGATCAAGTACCCAAACCGGACGCCCCTAAGCAGATCAATGAGATTGTAGCAACTCAGCCCAAGCCCAAGACTGTTAATCTCTTTGATGACAGTCCACCCTTGAGCCCCACCCCAACGCAAACTCCGATTCGGGATGCGACCAATGATCTGTCAGGGCCCATCTTTGATGACGGGCCGTCGTCTTCGAGTATCAAGCCCAGGCAAATTCCTCCCAAAGAGCCTGCGAAACCGTTGCCAAAATCTCTATTCGATGATGACCTGGAAGATGATTTCTTGAGTTCCTTTTCGCCCAAGCCAAAGCCGCCAGACCAAAAACTAAAATCTTCGCTATTCGATGATGATGATTTGGATATAGACGATATATTTGTCAAGCCATCGACACAGCCAAACAAACTTTCGGACAGATTGGTGGGAAAAACCTCTTTGTTCGATGATGATGATCAGGATGATGTCACAGATTTTTTTGGCTCAAAGAAGGAGTCAGCTAAAGAGAAATATCTGCCAGTTGAAAAGAAAGTAGAGACGCATGTGGCACAAAAGAAGCATCTTTTTGATGACATCCAGGATGAGGATCTATTCGGAACGCCAAAGTCCAAGAACTTGTTTGCCATAGGCGGGGATCACAATCAGCCTGAACAACCCTCAGCAGATGGAGAAGCTAATAACAAAACAGAGAAATTAAAGATTGTTCAAGGGAACACCCAGCCAGCGGAGGAAGTTGAAGAGAAGCAACGGGAGGTATTACCGGAGAACGAATATGTTCACAACAAATCCGCACCAGCCACTGAGATTATTGAAGAGAAATCGAACCCTCAGCAGGTCGCACGTGAAACTGTTCCACTCAAAGCTGCTGACTTGTTCAACGAAGATTTCAGCGATGATGATTCATTTTTGAGCACAGCAAAGAGCAAGCCAGAAGAGGCTGCTACTGCTACTACGACGGAAATTAGTAATGAGATTGAGCCACAAGTGTTGGACGCAGAGATTAAGCCACAGAAACTACCAGGGACAGAGACACTCCTCCCAACTCTGGAGCCACCGAACAAAACGGAAGATGTCATGGCGGATCTTTTTGGTAGCCCACAGATGGGTCCAACGGTCTCAGAGACCCCTCCGCCGGATGACCTGGATCACGATGAAGACCCCATCATAACTATGGTGGCTGATATCACTAATAAATCGACCAAAGAAGAAGCCACTTCGACTGAGCCCGATGCCGACCTCGATGCTGCCCAGCAAATCATGCAGAACTACACAAGTCTCTTCTCCGAGGAGCCTCCGGATGACAGCGAGTTCTTCCAGACACTCGGCAGCAGCAGTCTCAGCAGCCTGAGTGCCTCGAAAATGTTTGAGAACGAGCAGGACTTCTTTGAGCCGGCGCTGCCCCAGATTCCAGTTGCAAACAAGACCCCGGCAGCAACCCCAGTCGACCATGGGGCAATTGGGTTGTTCAGCGATGTGCCACCCGATGACGACGGGGATGCTGCTGAGACGCTGCAACAATCTGCAGCACACCCAGTCGAGGCTACTTCAACTACAACACGCATCCATACGATTTTCTATGATGACTTCAGTGAAACGGCTAGAGCAGGAGCAGGCGCAGGAGCGGTAGGGCAAAGCCATCCCACCAAGCCTTCCGTTGTGCAGGAGGAGGAGCATCCACCATCTGATGAAGTGGACCACAGCAAGGTGCAGGAAGCAGCTGACCCGCCAACTCCCACATCTCCCGTGAAGAAACTGAAGATGCCCAACATCAACATCAATGTTCAGGCTTTGCTTCCTGGCGCCGGAGGTCTGCCCAAGTTCCCAAAGAAACAGCAGCCTGCGCATCCCCCACAAGAAGCACAAGTGTCAGTGTCTGATACCAATGAGGACGTCAACTCCACTTCCACCTCCACCCTCATCGGCAGGGAGAACGGCCTGCAACATGTGAACAAAACACGCGCTCGAGGCCCGTCTCGAAGGCGACCTTCGACCAGGCAGGGCAGGAAGGAGAACTACGCCAAGAGTGTGCTGGAAGATGGGCAGCCGCCAGCAGCTGAGATAGCTCCAAAATCGAAAGCAGCGGCTCCAAGCCAGACCCCCGCCCTGCCCAAACTGGTACGATCTTTTTTGGACAGTGATGATGAAGATGAGGATCTCTTTGGTCCTGCGATGACAGTGTCGGCCCCTTCAGCAAAGACCCTGTCGACCATGCCAGCTCCCAAGGCTACGGTAATGACTGCTGCTCTGCACAGTGAGCCGCCGGAAGATCACTTGAAGCCACAAGCACCTACGGTGCCGGTGGAACCTGTCAAGTTGTTCGATGAGAGCGACGACGATGACGATTTGTTTGCCAGTGCAGCAGTGGCCGCCCCTCCGCCCACTGTACAGGCCAAGGTGCTCTCCAAACCGCCAGCAGCATCTCTGTTTAGCAGCGACGAGGATGAGGACTTCAAGTTGCCGGCGAAGATTGTTCCCAAGAAAAAGGTCGCGCCCATCCAGGCGAGCAAGAGCACGAGCCTCTTTAGCGATGACGAAGACGATGATGATCTATTCGGAGGGGCTGCAACGACCAAACAGGCCAAGCCTACGCCTGTGCCTCTGCCCCAAGGTGTGGCCAAGCCCGCTCCCAGCAGAACCCGCACTGCAGCAACCATTCCAGCCAGCTCTGGGGACAATCCCCTGGCCGATCTGTTGGGCTTCAAGTGAAACATGATTGCCTTTACTTACAATTGGGACTGACGATCAGTCCGAGTATTCGATTATTCGAGTATTGTTATTCGTATTCGTATACCTAGGCTACAATATTAAACGATGAATGTTCGCTGTCGATGCTTACGTCTAAACTTAGGGAGAATCTAGTTGATGGTGCTAGTTGGTTGGTCGATGATTTTAGCAAGTTCCTCTCTGGGTAAACTATAACTTAACATGGAGTCTAGTCTGTCGCTTCTCCTTCCCCCACCACGTGTTGGTCTGCGAACGTAAACTGAGTTAGTTTGTGGCTCTTTGGTCGTTATTCCGAGGAATCTCATTCTATGTCGAGCATGTCCTACAATCTATAATTAAAGTAAAATCTAAGCACTGACTGGACTGGACTGGACTGACTGCACTGCACTGGACTGAATCTGGACACGGCCTACAGGGCCACATCGCGGTACTTGCGGTAGTCGTCAGACTCGTTGCCCAGCGACAGCTTGCTGTTGGCCGTGATGTAGGGATTGGCGTAGTTGGCATACCCAAAGCCGCCGTAGTACTGCATCTGTTGGCTGTGGTGTGAGCCGCGTCGCGGCTGGGCGAGCACCGTGCCGGTGAATCCGCCAATCGAGCTGCAGGCGGAGGGCCTGCGGTAGATGCCCCCTGCCGCCTGGTGGTGGTGCTGTTGCAGTTGCTGCATCTGCTGATGATGCTGCTGCTGTTGCTGGTGCAGGGGATTGAGCAGCATGGCCAGGTAGTACTGCTGCTGCTGGGTGTAGTTCTGCAGCAGGTTGTTGCCGTAGGCGTTCAGGTCGTTTTGCACCTTGCTGATCCCGTCCAGGTTCTCCAGCGAGATGCAGTTCCTCGACAGCTGTCCCGGCGGCGGCTGCTTGTGGCTGCCCCTGGGTCGATGGCCGTGGTTGGGACGCTGTTGGGCCGGCGGCGGGGTCATCTGCTTGGGCTCGATGGAGCAGTAGATGGGATCGTTGCTGGTCGAGCCGATGAGCGAGGGAGGTGACGGCCGGTGCGAGTCTTGGAGATTGTTCTTCAGGTCGTCGATGGTTATGTTGAAGTACTTGGCATTCTTGTCCTCTGTGTCCAGGACGTGGCGGGGGTTGTACATGCCCGGCAAGGTGCAGCGCAGGTCCATCAGAGATTGGGCGCGATGTCCAGGAGGTCCTCCTCCCCCTGCTCCGCCCGCTCTCTGCATCTGGGCGGCATTGTTGAACTGCTGTGCCAGGGCCGGTGCAAACATGCTGGCATTGAACTCGTTCTGGGAGCCATAGGCCTGGCTGCCATTGCCGCACTGGTTGTTCAGTCCCATCCCCAAGCCGGGGCCCAGTGGCAGCTTGGCAGCCGTTTCGTCGCAAAGCTGATAGCCTGCATTCTCGAAGCCACTCAGCCGCTGGCTGGAGCGCCTGGAATCCGCCTTGGTCATGGGCACGCTCGGCGCCGGGGTCTGCAGGGATAGTCGCGTGGCCAGGCCCTGAAGCTGGCTGAGCACCTGCGTTTCGCGGCGCCATCGAATCCCCGTGGGTATGACGCAGATCAACGCCAAACAGTTGATGATCAGGCGGATCAGGTACGAGGTCAGCTCCGTCAGACCGTGCACGGACTGCAGGCCCTGGAATCATCGGATAGATGGAATTATGGAACAGTAGTCGAGTAGCAGGTGCGGCTTCAGTGCTTACCCAGTGCTGTGTGGTCATGATCATCACAAAGACCAGCTCCGGGATGGAGAGAAGGCCAATGATGCCCGACCAGGCGAAGAGGGGCCAGCACAGACCGCTGACCAGACCGTGGATCAGAATTGTGGTCGCCACGAACATCACAAAGTAGAGCGTGCAGAGCGTATAGGCGGCGAAGGGCAGCTCTCCATGGGCCTCCAGTATCCACGAGACCTCACACGAGAAGGCACCCAGGTAGACAATCTGCCGTGGCACGGGGCGGGCGAATCGGAATGAGAGAAATGGAAATGGAAATTAACCCACAATCGGAAAAGAAAAGCGAAAACATAAATCAAGCAAAAGATGGCAAAAGAAGATGCTGTGTGATGTGGTCGGTACTCGTATGTGGCGGAACAAAAACCGGAGACATCTTTGCCCCACAATCATCCATCAATCAATTAATGAGCTCCCCCATCTGCAAAGTCTCTGCCCCTCTGACAGCACAAACACAGAGAGCAAAACAAAACATTTTGCACGATGCACAAAAACGATTTCATTTCGTTTTCACTTAATGGGGCAAAAATGTTTTCACACTGATAGCGGACAGACCCGGACAAACAGTTGAAGAGACAAGACGACCAAAGAGACAGACGGAAAGATCTACGGAGGAGGGATGGCAGAAGATATGTTGCTCATATATCACCAAGTTGTGCCCACACCGGAGCAAAAGAGATTAACTATCTGCCTATCTAAGTTGGTGCTCATCTGGTACTTAAAGCATCTTAATCTGAACGTATATAGTATTGAATGTGTATCGAGAATATAGAGGACTTTTTCGCCAGTGCACTACGAGTACTACTGCTACTACTCACCAGCATAAGAACAGCCACCACGCAGCATATAATGAATAGATTCGCCTTTATAAAGCGCTCCATAATGCGTTCGTTCCAAAAGTTTTGTATGCTGCCGCCGTTGGCCGACGGCCTCTGCTTCAATGAGGACGGCGAATGCTTTTCACTGGCCTTCTGATAATTCATTTTATTCGTGTTTCGGTTTCAGTTGCGGTTGTAGTTGTGGTTGGTGTTAGCGGTTTCGGCAGAAGATGGTAGTAGAAGATTGTTCAGTAAAGTGTGGTATGTGTTGATGGGAAGGGAAGGGAAGGGAGATGGGAATGGTAAGCCGCCTGCCTGCTCAACCACCAGCTGGTGCCGGCCTTGGTTCGCCCGCAGGAGGTCAGTGGTGCGATGCGTGGCGGGAAGAAGCTCTAGTTCTAGATCTTGGTTTATGTCTGAATGAGTTTTGAGTCCAGACCGCTGCTGCTGCTGGTGCTTGGTGTCTGGTGTGGTTGGATGAAAGCGTTAAGCGGCCTAATTGAGCCTTGTCATGCTAGGTTGATGCTGAAATGAGAATTCGAATGAGTGGCCAAGCGTTTGTGTTTGTGTTTTTGAGAGACGATTCAAGCTGTTCGATATACAAAATACTCGTCCAACAAAAGACTTA
Organism: Drosophila obscura; assembly: GCF_018151105.1. Lineage (NCBI taxonomy): Eukaryota > Metazoa > Arthropoda > Insecta > Diptera > Drosophilidae > Drosophila > Drosophila obscura. The sequence continues at coordinate 4,630,506 of NW_024542774.1, read as the reverse complement.
GGCAACGAACTTGTTTTACACACACACACACACACACACATTCACTCTCTCGAGTGTCGTATCTTTCGAGAGCTAACGGCCTGTGCCATATTCTCTAGAAGATTTTCACTTTTCTACAAAGCCAGTTCGTTGCCGTTGCCTTTGCCCAAATCTTTTGTTATGCCCCACGGCGCTAGCCAAGCAAATATTTGACCCTAAACCAATGTTTATGGACGATATATGTATGTACATACATATGTATATATAGTGAGGGGGCCAGCGCGTGCTCAAATATTAACTCTGTCCAACTGTTGCCAGCTACCGAGTGGAGTGGAGTGCCTGTTGCCTTATGTCATGACAAATGAATTTGTGTGCTCGCCAAAGCCAAGCAAAACTAATATTAAATCATTTAATCAATTACACTGCACTACAAAGTCAACGTGTATATTGGGCTAGCTACTTGAGGACTCTGAAGAAGCAGCCAGAGCATCTCCTAAATGACCATTTAAATGGCTGATAATCTTCAGCCCATTCAGTGAGAGCTGAGCCCCACTTCTGAGGTAATATAATTGCCCACGATCTTGTGTTGTGGAGTGTAGGCAATTGAGACGCCTCGCCAACACATCACTCACAGCCAGAGTCAGAGCTAGAGGCAGTTAGCGGCTTAGACGGATACGGTAATCTTCCTATAATAGACAGCGTCATCCAGACGAGGCGACGAACTCGCTGTCAATGCCGTCATCGCGCAGGTGTGCCATCAACATCATCTTCATCATCATCATCATGATCATCGAATATGATGGGGGCGTGTTGTGGCTGCGGCATGGACTGGGCTGGGCTATTCTTTGCCTGCGTCCTCCCCATATGGAGCGACGCGCCGGATATGCGCACCTTAATGTGTCAGGCGTTGACTTGCCCCATTGACATTCCGCAGACGTTGCACAGTTGGGCCCCCCAAACCCCCTGCCAGCACTAAGCTCTTTCCTGTCCTAGTCCGAGTTCGAGTCCCAGTCTCACAGTGGCTTGGCCTGCCTCTGGCTTTCTTTGGTGGCCGGAAAGAATTGCAAGCCAACTCCGTTTTATTGCTAATTTTCTGGACAAAAATAGATACACATGTACATACATACATATGTATATTTAGCCAGCTCTTTGGGTTGTTGTCCGGTTTTTCGGGGGCAAAGCTGCCGCCATTGAAACGGGTTTCGGGATCACAGAGGGGGCTGCAGCTGCTGCTGCTGCTGCTGCTACCCATTAGCACTGGCTGTGGAGTGGCAGGGAAAGGTGGCAAAACGAATCCAGTGCGCCCTTGACTGAGTGCCAGCCAAGCCACACCCATGTCGAAGCGAGGTATTCCCGCTGCGATGATTACGAAATTATGCAGATTCAACATAATTTCTGTGAACCCAGGCCATGCCAGGCCATCTGAACCACATTTCAAAATATTTTGTTGTCGTCTCTGGTATATTTTTTGGTTTTATTTATTTCTTTTGCATTGTATTTTCCGAGTCGTGAAATTGAATTAATTTTGTGATTGTTGTTAATGCGATTATGACTGCAGTTGCGTTGCGTGTCGGTGGCATGACGGCGGGTTCAATAGCAGAAGTGCAACAATGCTACGTACCGTACAACACACAGCATTAACAATGGCAACACCATTCAGTGCATTGCCAACTGAATGCAATGCATGAATAAGCAACAATGCAGCAGCAAAGTTATGCAAATTGTTATTATTATATTGTAAAGTTAAAGTCGAAATGGAATGAAGTCGAAATGAAGAGGAAAGGAAATGAATGAATGCTACCGTTATGATATGCGTTTCAAAATGCAATCAAAACTACATGAATGGGTTTACTATGTGTATGACTACCTTTCACTTCCAATTAATCCCCGGCCCAAGCCAAGCAGTTACAACAAGCCCATAAGAAATACACCAAAAAGAGTAAGGAAAATCGTACAAATTATCAGTCAACCAAGAAATGATTGCTCCTCAGCGACGACACACTCGCAGACACACACACACACAACACACACCAGACATACACGCATGCGCATACGACAAAAATTGTTCAATGTTGAGTCATGCCCGAAGAAGAGAAGCGAAGCTTTTGGGCTTGTCTTGTCGCGCATGCAAATTGCGTCGTTCGCTGAGCAGAGCTTGAGGCTATGCTGGCGGAGTCGGTGGAGGGGACGAGGGGGGGAGGACCACTTTTGTTCTCAACACTTTTACCCGCACAAATTGAATAAACTGAAAAAACTTGTTTTGCAAAAGCGAAATGTGCTTTTGGACATAATTATAATCTAATTGTTATTTAATTGTACAACGGTTAGGCCATAAGCGCAAGCGTAAGCTGGGTCAAGTCAAAGTTGATGGGACGTGAGAACTGCGGAGTGTTTTCAGTCCGCCTCCCCAGAGCCACACGCACATGCCATGTGCTGACAATACTCGCACACAATCTGCATCGTACGTATCGTACATACATACATATGTGTGTGGATGGGTCACCACTCTACTCTACTCTCCTCTCCTCTCCTCTCTCGGTCACTCACATAAATAACCGTAACGTGCAGCGGTAACGGTACGTTCGAGTTGGCGCGCTTGCCTACAAACAGTTAAAAGTGAAATTCGAAAATGACTTGGGAGGAAACGCGAAACGAAACGAAGCGAACGCCGAACGACACCGAACCATGGATTCTGATCTGCGCGCCAGCTGAGCGAGCGCTACGACGGCTGTTTGGCAACTGAAATGTGCTCGGGGCCCGGTCCCCCGACCAGGCCAGAGCTCGAGCTCTGCTTCTGTCTGTCGTTCATTTGAATATTTCGTTTGTTTGTTTGTTTGCCTGCTTGTAGATTTTGTTGGTTTTCTGGTCGTCTGCCGTGCAGCAAGTTCACTCGCCCTGACTTTTGTACCAACAATTAAGACTTAATTTCTAACTGGCAATGATGCTGGGCAGGGAGGGAGGTGGGGACAGAGGCCGGGCACCTCCCCGCCCGGCATTTGCATAATTTGATTCCAGCCAAAAACAAAGGCCCAGACCAGACAAAAATAAGGCCTAACGGTCATACCTTTGTCTGGGCCGCAGGTCTTATGCCTGATAAGAAGTGGCTCGAATGAATGGCCCAGGCCGCTGGGCCTGGGGCTGGGACTTAGGGTTCTAATTAATTAATGTTTCTCATTTTCATTTATTCAAAAATCAATTTTGGTGTTTTCTCCAACTATTGTGAATTTCTTTTGATTTTCATTCTTCGTTGATTAAATCAAATACTTCATTTAAGGCGCAGGCTCTAGTCTCTGCTATGAAATGCATAAATGTCATGTGTGTACAGCCTTTTCTATGTTTGAATCAAACTTAATAACAATTAGGCAACTTGGTCGCTAGCTTCGCCATTCAAAGCCGGTGGCTCGCCGGGAGCACAGCCATCAAGCACTTCGCCCAGCTGGCCGATGCGTTTAATCTGGGCCATTAGATCGGCAATCTCGGGCGTGCAATTGTGGAACTTGCGCAGATAGGTGTACCCACGCATCATCTCGTTGTCCAGCACGCAGCTGTGGAGGGAATGGCATTAGTTTTTCACTATCTACAATGCATTTCGATGTGGCACTTACATCAGAGCAGCCGCTCCAAAGTTTCCCGTCTTCTCCAGCCTCTCCAACCACTGATTGATGATGGTTTTTATCATGGGGTCAGTGGCCGGCAGGCTGATGCGGGCATGGACCAAGGCCTCCTTAAAATACTCGTGGGCCAAGAGCAGATCGATGGCCTCCCTGTGCTGGCCCAAGCTAAAGCGATACGTGGCCGCATGCATGATGTAGCCCTTCTCCTCCATCTGCTTGGCATAGGCTTCGCAACAGTCTCTCCAAAACCTAAAAAGTAAATTTTGGGATTTAAGCGAGTGATGCAAAGTGATGCAAAGGACGTGGCCAAATGCTTACACATAGGACACTGAGGGGGCCACAGCCAGGTGACCTTCCGTGAGTGTCTTGTTGGCAATGTGCTCCTCCAACTCCTTGCGCAGCTTAAATGTGGATATGGTTAGGCACAGTGGTGCAATATCCTTCGAATTGGAGTGCTTTAAGTTGGTCACTGAAATAATTCTCACGTCATTGAGATTCTGCTCGAGCTTGAACTTCACTTACACTCCGCTTCAATGAGCTCCTTGGCCATCACCTTGGTGCCGAACAGTTTAGACAGGAGCACGGACTTGTCAATCTTTACCGCATCTTCGGTCAGTACAATGGCCAGCTTAGCCAGGGCGTTCTTGTTGAGATCCTTGTGAGTTAGGTAGAGGCAGGTGCGGTTATTCTGTGGTTGAAAACAGAATGAAGCGTAATGAAGTGCAATGGTGACATCTAGATTGACCTTTGACTTACGGTAGCGACACTCTCGGGAGCCTGGTTGGCAGCGTCATTCTCCTTGCACTTGCTGCACTCGTTTGTGCTCTGGCTTGGCTCTGGTTTCTTTTGGTCCAGGCTCAGAGCGCCGAACATCTCTTCTACTTTTTGGCCGTCATTCGACGCCTCGCGATCTGGGATGACTCCCACCTCTTGCACTTTACGCGCACCTCCAGAGTAGCCTTTTTGATACCTTCGTCGACCGGTGCGCCTATTTTTCTTAACCTCTGCACTGGCGGGCGGTGCATACGACTGCACCAGGGATTTGGTGGCCCACTTGACATTGAGCAGTCCATCCACTTTAGAGCAAATGTTTCTCTCGTCGCCAGCCAAGGCGTCTTTTATATTGATAAGTTCCAGGGAGACCGCTTTGCCCGAGCACATCACGACATTCTCATCGGAGGGCAGGAACATGCCGCACCACATGGGGCAGTGGTAGGTGATGGTCAGAGGCGCCTTCTTCGGATCCTGAGTGTCCCACATGCACACCTTTCCCTCGATGTGGAAGCTGAGCAAATGGTTCTTCTGGCAGTTGCTCCACTTCAGCGAGGTGATCGAGCCCTTTGGATCGCTGGCTGTGAATGTATGGAGCGTCCTCCAGTTGCGCTCTGCCTCAAGGAATTCCAGTATTATGATATGCTTGTCGTGGCCCACAACGGCAAACACATTGCTCTCCAACGGATTCCAGGTAATGTCCGTAACGTACCGAGACAGCAGTGCAGACTGGCGGAGCGCTGGGCCCCAGCTGGGATTCCGGTCGGGCCTACGTTCGTGCAACTGCAGTACACCGTCCTCGGAGCCCAAAAACAGGAAAGGTCCACGAACGCTCAAGAAACACGGGCGTTCCATTAGGTTTAGAACAAGAGGTTCTGTCAAAGAAATGCAAAGGAAGTGAAGCTTGTTAACATCTTTTGGGGAACAGATCATAGATATACATATATATAGCCCCCCTCCACTGTATTGAGTAATACAGTAAGTAGGCTGACGTTTCCAGGAGCAACGGCTTAAAAAAAGAAATAACAAGCAGCCCCTACATTTCCACATTTGCCTTCAGTTGAAGCCCCAGTTTTCCTCTTTAACAAATCAAATTTATTGTTCAGTTATAATGCCGCGACACAAGACCCTGGTGGAGATTGGGCGGCGCATTATCAAGCGCTTCGAACAACTCGACCTGGATGTGGAGGAGGAGTTCATCATCTTTGTGGTGCATCTGCTTGCCCGCGACTTGCGGCGGGGCCTGCTCAAGAGCGACCTGAACAAGCAGAATGCCTGTGCCATGATGAGATTCGTGGACGGCATTGTAGAGAGCTATGTGAGTCCGGTGGACTGCACCATGGCCAACATGAAGATGTCGTGGGTAATGAAAAAGGGTCGGGCCATCGACTTGCAGTACGTAAAGGAGCAGTACGAGGAGAAGTTCCTCAAAGAACTGAAGCTGCTCATCGACGACATTCTCCAGTATCCGGAGAGCTGCAGCAAGGCGCAGCTGGATCAGCTCTTTGCCAAGATGCAGGTCTTCATTGTGGCCTGCTACAACCTGGGCTGTCCCAAGAACCACGTGCTGCTCAAGCTGACCGCCCAGGCCCTGAACAGCGTGATCGGGCGTAGCGACCTGCAGAACTATGTGCTGAAGAAGAAGTACCATCGACTGGAGTACCTCCAGCGACTGGCGGCCACTGTGGGCGGCATCGTCATCTATAACAACGATGGTCCGGATGGGGACCGGGAGAATGTGAGATTTGGTGAGTGCAGCGATCTGTAAACCGTATACGGTTTTGATTTTTCCCCCCATCTCAGTCGTTGGCGACCTGGAAATGGCGCAGAAGAACACGAGCTCTGCCTTCCAGCTGGCTCTGGATGGAGCGGCCAAAATGCAATCGATTTGCCAAACCGCCATCGATGAGCTGATTCACCTGGATCCCAAGGACACCACGATGACCTATCGAGTGCCCCTTGAGCACTTGCAGCGCCTGAATCAGTTCTCCATCATCTACGCCATGCTGCAGCGCTGCCTGCGCACATTGCATGGCAGCTATGAGAGCACCGTCTATCTCATTGAGGTGGAGCAGAAGCGCTACGACTGTGTGGTGGCCAAGATAAATGACACGCTGGCCATGCGCACGGCCATCGACTCGGAGCTGATATTCGTAAGTGGAAAGCCTCACCCTCTAAAGAGTCAGCTCACTTCTAACACCCCTCTGGGCATCCATTAGCCCCACTTTGTGTACATCTCGCAGGTGTGGAGCAATCTGAATAACTTCCTCAATCACATTGTCGAGCTAAACAAGTTGCGGGAGCAACTGGAACTGCTGGTGGGCCCTCAGATTAAGGATCTGGCAGAGGCCACAATTGCCGAGCTTCAGGCGTTGAACAGACGCATCCAGGAGCCGCAAACAACCAACTTTCTTGATCGCATGGCCATACTGACGGACTTCCACACGGACGGCAACTTTTGCAGCTTAGCTCAGGCGGATATCAAGGATTTTTGTGCACTGACCTTGACCATAACCAACGGGCTTTTGTTGCCGGCAAAGGTGACGCGGCAGCTTTGCATGAACGTGAACATAACATTTGGGCTGAGGGACCACATGTACGCCCGCTTCACGGAGCTCTGCTTCGAGCAGTTCATACCTGCCTTCAGGAAGGTGATCTTCAATAGTGCTAACCTGGCGTTGCTCTTCAAGCTGGACGAAGCGCTGATAACCCAAGAGCTGCAGGAACTGATTGTGGAACCTCCGAAGCAACAAGATTTCGCAGGTCAAACCGAAATGGTGGTCACCAACGACCTGTCGGCCCCCAACTGGATAAATGTGACATGGAATGCGTGGGACTACCACCGCGAGACCATCCACATGGCAGAGATACGCAAGCGACAGACCCACGATACCCAGACAAAGATCAGCTATGGCCAGCGCCATGCACAGAACCAGATGTACAACACACGACAGCACAAATGAGAGAGGCGAGGCGAGGCGAGGCTGAGCAGAGCTTCTTCACTTACCGGCTTTGGGTTTGGTCACGTCCACGAGGTAAAGCTTGCGGTTCACCACGAAGTAGATGTAGTTATCCTGCCACACCAAACTGTAGACTTCTTTCTTTTGGGGCCCTTGAATGGTTCTCTTCACCTTCATGCTCTCCACGTCGAGTATCACTACCTATTGTTGAACGTTGATTAATGTTTCTGAAATAAAATCAAAGTAAAAACTTACAGTTCCATCGTAGGTGCCGCAGGCAAGTTGCAAGCAGTCGGGACTCCAAGCCAGGGAGTAGACGTTGCTGCCAACGTTATAAGTGTTGATGGCCGCGCCGTTCGTCTGAAGTTTAGACAGATCAAAGAAAGCCACGCGACGGTCCGAACATCCCAGTGCGATTCTGCACAACGAGGGAGCGAAAATACGAAAATGAGCAATGTATTAAGAAAATTCACGGGTTACTTACTTGTTCATATCATCCGGACACTCGACCATGGCCCGCACTCCAAATGCCAGTGAGCTATAGTGGGAGGTTGTGAGGCCAGTGAGGGGATCCATCAGTCCAGTTGTGCGATTGGTTTTGCACACCCAAAGCTGCCGATTGCTGCAAGTACTGGCCACAGATAGTATGTCCTTTGTGCCGCACTTGTGTGCGTTGTCCTTGCTGATCTTGTAGCGAAGCACTTTGCGGTCATATACCAGCGACCAGAAGGACAACTGATGCCGACCCAGGGAGACAATGGTGCGGTCATTTAGCCACAGGACACTGCAGTACTGATCTGAAAAGATGGGATCCAGGGATAAAGGCATGGTCCAGGGCTGTTTATTTTTCACATGGAGCTCACCTGTTGACTTGATGTGACTGTAGTTCTTGCCGGCATGGGCGCCCGTGTTCGTATTCCAGATCATCACCACCTCTTCGGAGTCAATGGAGACCAGGAGTACGTCTGGCCGAATGGACGAGTTTATGGAACTCAAATTGATGGACTCTGTGCTGCTCTCCTCAACCAATGAGATTATTGAATCCGGCACGGGATTCACTTGAATTTGAGGTGTCTCTGGTGCGTGCACTTCGGCCCGGTGATAGATGTGATGCAGCACCTCTCTCTTCGGCTTAGCTGCATCGCCATCGACGATCACGGCATCGTCGCTGGAGGAGCTGTATTGGATCACCTCCAGACTGCCTTCGGTCGAGTCGCTGGGCAGGGCGGCATTCTGATTGTTGCTTGTTCGGCTGCCATTGTTGCTTATGGTGCTGGCATCGCTGAGGGGACCAGTTGGCTTTGTAGGCTGGCAGTCGTCTAAGGTGACCTCCACATGCTGGTGGCCAGATTCGCCACCTGCCTCCGAGCGATTTGCCATAATATCCGCCCTCATGCTCTCACAGGCCTCCACAAAATCCAGAGCAGCGGCCCCTGCTGGCTTCTCCAGGCCAACAAAGTCGTCGCCGCAATCGTCGGATGACTTGCGACGAGCATCGACTGGGGCCCCGAATTCGCATTCCAGATGATCAAAGTTGTAAATGTCAAACGGATCATCGGATTCGGCTGCCTTCGACTTGACGAGCTGAGGGGGTTTCGGTTTTGGTTTGGAAGGGGCTTCGGCTTCGGCTTCGACCTTGACCTCGACTTTGGCTTCGGCTACCTCATCCTCGTTTGCTTTGTGACTGCGCCACTGCTCAGCTCGTGAGGACAACTCATTCAACATTTCCTCCTCATAGGGAAGGGATACTTGCCGCCATGCCAATCCATTGATGCAGCTTTTGTGGCCAGTGAACTTGTAAAGAATGCTCATCTTGAGCAGGTCACACACTAAAACAGCTCCCAAGGCCGTGCCCACGGCAAATATGTTGTCGTTATAGGGAGAGCAGCGCAGGACTTCGAGGCGGTGCACGCGTGACGGGATGAATATGGGACGACGGCAATAGGTGTTAGAGGCCACACAGTAGATAACCAAATCGCTGGCATCTATCGAAAGTATATTGCCGTTGCTCATGTAGCTCATCAGCACAGACGTTTCAAAGGGACGGTTTCCCCTGAAATTGCGTGCCTCGTGCTGATGCTGATGCGCCTTGTGTCCGGTAACAGCCCCGCCCAGCATGCAGTCCCAGACTTGCACACTCAGATCGTCGCCAACTATGGCAAATGGCTGGCTCCGCTTGCCCCACATGGGACTGACATCGAGTGCAATGATGTTGAAGCGCGTGGACATGATTTTAACCTGCGACTTCTCCGCGGTGTTTGCCGGGTCTGCTGATATGTAGTTTATGCTGCGTACGCCGGCATAAAGGAAGCCGCCGTCTGGTGCCGCAACCGCCAGCGGTATGTTTGTTGCCGGCGGTGTTGGAACATTGTGATAAATTAGCTGCGAATCCATTTTATTTTGATGAAATAACACTGTGCATTTGCAGAAATTGGAGGAATTTTCGCGCTAACATTTGGCGTCGAAATAGGGATGTAAGTTAATTGATATATAAAAATATCGATAGATCGATAGATAGAAAAACGGTAGTCGAAAACAGCTCCTCTCTGCCGCAGAACAGCTGGTGTTCCTATTGACGTTCCATCCCATCATTTTGTTGTCGTTTACGTTACGTTACTTACGTTATTTCAATATTCAATTCAAATCAGCATGTTTAGTCCGAACAATAGTAAAAAGGCGTCCAAGCCAAAGCCAAGAAGCAAGCAGTAAGTCTACCAACACATTGTGAAATTTACTTAATTTAAGTAACAACGTAAAAATGTATTCTACCTAAAGGCGTCAGCCAGTATCATTTCAGGAATTTATTAAGCTTATAGAGAACCTGCCGAGCATTGCATTCAAGGTCCAATGCGACCATGCTGGGAATGGTGATGTCGATGGAGTCAAGAAAACGCTGGAAAAGTGTGCAATGTGGTATTACAACGCCTTCTACAAGGACGCCACTGTCCGCGAGCGCTACCCGTTTAGGCTGTGCGCGTGTCCCCAACAAATCAAGGATAGGTTGCTCTCTATGCCGGAAGCAGAAGAGGATGCATCGCCCGAAGAGTTTGAGCATGAATCGGCCGATGGTGTAACAGTCGAAGTGGGCAAGTGAGTACCGTACCACATTATGCCACATTTTTTGCTAATTTTCTTGATCATTGACAGAATGGGAAAGTTCAACTTTCCCGTGTCTTACTACACCTTTAAAAAGTACGTGGACAAGAAGAAGGTACGCCATTTTATGAAACACAAGCATAAAAGCCCGCCAGCAGACCTGCCCGACGCCACTCAGAAACAAAATCGGTGGCGGCGATTCTACAAAAACTTCTACTTGTTTCCCAAAAAGCGAAAGTCTACCAATATATTCCCCAAGGCACCTGATGCTCTGATGCCAAAGTTGTTGGAATGTGGCCAAGCCATGGATGAATCGGCAGTCAAGAGTTTGGCTGAACATAACAAAAGCAGGTGAGTCCACGTTACATAAATACGAGTGTGTCCGACCTACTGAACGCTTCAACGCTTTGTCCCTTTGACAGCGACTCTTCGATTGTGAGCTATGAAGAATTCGCGGTATATTTGGAAAACCTGTACAGTATTGCGTGTCACCTGAAGCTCAATGACCCCGAGTATGCGCCCATGGGCTTTGAGGATTGTGCCTATGCTTATTACATGGCATTCTATCTGACGCCAGAGATTCGGGAGCGATACAAGTACACCCTGAAAGCGTGTACCTCGGACATGAGCGCTCGCCTACTGGCCATACCCAGTCGCAAGGAAGCTAAGAAGCTGAGGCGAACTTTTCCAGATTTGATTAAACTATCCCCAGATCTGAAGCGACCCAAAAGCTCAGATTGTATCACGGAAACGGATAACGATGCACCTGTGGCCTATTTGATTTTTAAAAAGTACATCAAGAATCTAAATAAAATCACCAAGCAAATGCGGAGCTGCGACGAGTACAAGCATCTATCCAAAAGGCAGTGTACCAGGGAATACTTCAGACAGTTCTACAGCTCGCCAGAAATCCGCGAACGATTCCAGTTCAAATTAAAACCATGTCCCGAAGTGGTACGCGAAAAATTGCTGAGTCGGCCGACCTGCTCAGTTATTGCCGACAGTCCTAATGAACCCAAGGAACTCGACGAACCACAGCTTATCAAACCAATTATAACCTTTGAAGGCGTCACACCTCATATGGGATGGGAATATCCCATACCCCCGCAATGCTTTTGTCAGTACATCAATTACAAGGACCTGATTTACCAGATCAGGACATCAGACCAAGAGAAAATAAGGAAAGATGCGACGAATCTTACGGATGAACAGTTGATGCAACGCTTCTACCACGCCTTCTACACAGATGAGGGCTTCCGGGTAAGGTACCACTACTCCTTTAGAGCTGCGCCCCCCGAGCTGCGGGTGAGGCTTCTCCAGTTTGCTCAGCGTGTGCGCCAATCGGAGTCAGAAGGGTAAATGGAAATATGAATGCATTTTACGTGTTATTTTGAAATGGCTTGTACATTGCAGGGCATCGAATGGAGTTGAAAAGGCAGCCGAACAGAATCGTACAGATCCACTAGAGGCAGCCCCGTAAGTATCTCTGTTTTCTGAGTTTTTGTAGTTTTCGACATTTTAATTGCGTTTCTATTTTTGCTTTTAGAGTGTTCCTTTCTAAAATACGCGAGATGCTGATCCGCGATGTCCTGAGAGATCATCCACGAGATGCAAAGATGAAACGGCGGACCCTATGGGAAGCACAGACAGTGACTCTGATCTGACTGTGATCACTTTCAAAGGCGTATCTTATGAATATCCGGTTACGCTGAAAACATTCCTAATGTACATAAACCACAAGGATTTAGCGAGGGAGCTGCACAGCAAAGCGCATAGCACACGTACCTTAAGCGACAAAAACATGCTGCGCCGCTTCTATCACACCTTCTACCTGAAAAATCATATTAGGAATTATTTCAACTATAATTTTAGTGAGAAGACCCCTCCTATGTTGCTAGAAAAGCTATATGCATTTGCCATTCCCATTAAAAGCGAAAATAGTACTGAAAAAATTGCCCTTACAGGGTAAGAAACAATCAAAAATGAATTGAGGTCTTTCAGTTGTTAATTTTTTTATCTTTGAATGCTATGAAAATGGATGCAGCTGCATCGAAACTATGCAGAAATGACAGAAGATGTACTACAGGTTCATTTGAAAAACCTCGGCCTTTTTATAAATTGTATTGAACGATAAATATTATAGCACTCGAATATGTAACAATAACTTTTCTGGATATTTTACGTCAAAATGAAGTTGAAGGGATCTTTACGGTACATCGGTGTATAATGGTATATTTAATCAGTTTCATCAATTTATTAAATTCCTTTATTACACATTTACATTTACAAAGAGTATTATTATCTGCTGTTTACCTCAAGGTGCTCACCTGTTTAAATAAAGGGGTGTTAAGTGGGTTAAGTTAGTTTTTTTCTGGGTATATTTACGATATATTTTCGGTATATTTCTGAGGGTCAGTCCCACAATAACAACGCAAAAACTCCGTCGGAGAAGAAAAATTTAGCTAAAAAGTTATTTATTCCTATTTAAAATGGAATCCAAGCGTGAAAGAAAGTCCTCGTTGGTATGTTGTTTTGAAATTCACTATAAACGATATAAAACCATATATTGTATGAACTTTTCTAGCCACCACTTTCCCCCTGTCCCATTTCCGACATCACGGATGACGAGCTGGTCACCATTTCAGTGAGGGACTTGAATCGGACCCTGAAAATGCGTGGCCTCAACCGCGAGGAGATCGTGCGGATGAAGCAGCGAAGACGCACGTTGAAGAACCGCGGCTATGCTGCCAGTTGCCGCATCAAGAGAATCGAGCAAAAGGACGAGCTGGAGACGAAAAAATCGTGCGAATGGACCGAGCTAGAGCAAAGGCACGAAGACAACGAGCTGATACGCATCGAGGTCGGAAACTGGAAGAACAAATACAAGGCTCTCCTTCATTTTGCCAAACAAAACGATATTCCCATTCCGAGAGAGCTGGAGGGCTGCTGAGACCTGTCCAAGAGCAGTCAACCCCATTTCTTTTTCACTACAAATTAAAATAAAACTTGGCCACATCACCTGTAACAATAGTACAATAGCTGGAAACTTCACTTTTACTTGCTTTCACTGCTATAATCTATATTACTATAATAAATATCGTATTTGTATTTCCGTTCAGACACCCTGTTTACTGGCGCATAAACAACCGACTGTGCAGGTCGTTCGCTGCGAATGCCAAAAGGCTTGGGGCGACGAAACTCAGCCAAATTCTGGCTGGTTATGTATTAATTCTAGTGTTTTTGGTCGATTGTAACTAAGCGGAATCGAAAGGCTGGGGATTGCAGCCCCAAACCGGTGTCAGGTGTCCAACAGAGAATTTGTAACTTCACGGACCCGCATCAGCTGCCCGTACCTGACACATGGCATTTCGTTTCTTTACTAAATCTGTACTCTACGGCCTGCCACTGGGGATTACCTTCCTCGACTGCGTGGGCTATGTAGCCAGAGTGGACGGTAAGTTGCCTGCTATAGGGATTGCTTGTTAACTAAGAGAGAATCACGCCACATCGCATCCGATACAGGTACCTCCATGCAGCCCGCACTCAATCCAGTGGCAGATGTGAGGGATTATGTGTTCCTGTTGCGTTGGGGGAATCACAACTGTGATGTGGAGAGAGGGGACATAATATCACTCGTCTCGCCGAAGGATCCCGCCCAGAAGATCATCAAACGTGTGGTCGGCCTGCAGGGCGATGTGGTTTCCACGATAGGCTACCGCGATGAGATAGTGAGCGTCCCACAGGGCCATTGTTGGGTGGAGGGTGATCACACGGGTCACTCCATGGACAGCAATACATTCGGGCCGGTGGCACTGGGTCTGATGACGGCGAAGGCGGTGGCAATCGTATGGCCTCCAGAGCGTTGGCGACTGCTGGAGAACGAGCTGCCCAGACGACGTGCGCCCATTCAAGTGGCCAAGACTAGCCACTACAATTAGCCCGAGGCTAGAAGACTGACCAGTTAAGAGTCTTTTCAATGATAGTTCCAATCATGTACATCCACGGATTTACATACATATGTATATATTTTTTAATCCCATCTTGTTGTCCCCTCACCCAAGCAAGGCAAGGCAGGATGATCAAAATTAAACCAAATAAAGTTATAGTTTATTTAAAGACTCATCGGTGAACCGATCCTTCTATAGTATTTGAGCAATATCCTTGCGAGGCTTGATCCCATATTCCTCCACCAAGCGCAGGGTCTGCTTGAGGGCCACTCCAGCACGCACGATCTCATAGTATCCTGGTGTGGCCAAGTCAATCACAGTAGAGGCCAGGCGACGCTCCTCGGTGATACCAATCTGACCAGCATCGAAGACGGCGCCCAGCTGGGACCACAGCGAACGGAACTCGGTCACCTGGAGGCTGCTGGGGGCACTGGAGCGATTGGCACTGGTCAGGGCAAGCGGCTGTTCGTGCCACACGGAGCACAGATCGCGTATAACTTGAAGTCTGGAATGCGGATGCCTATCTTGGAGGTGCTGGGATTCAGGAAACGATTGCTCAACTCGGGCGTCCGCTCAATCACAATGGTCAGAGGGCCCGGCAGCAAACGAGTTAGCAGCTCGTCGCTGAGGTGTGCAGCCTGACCATAGCGACGCAGCGCCTCAATATTGTTTACGCAGATGGCCACAGGCTTGTGTTCGTCTCTTCCCTTAATCTCGTACAAGCGCTGGATGGCATGCTCGTTGTTGGCATCGCATGCCAGCCCATAGACAGTGTCTGTGGGCAGTGCTATCACCTGACCGCCCAACAGGCATTGCCGAGCCACCTTCAGAGCGGCTCTATCCTCCACTTGACACACCGGTGTCTTCTTCTCCACTGTTCGGGGCTGCATTGTGCTGAATCTGGGGTGGGCTTGTTGCCCAAGGAGACGAGTGATAATCAGTGTTTTTAGGTGGAGCATTAGTCCCGCCAAGTGTGACCGCACTGGTGGTTGCAGCACTTGAAGAATGTAGTCATGGGCTCGTCAGCCGACCGGGTTTGAATTTGCATAAAATAGGCTCGCTTGTGGCTACACGAAGGACAATCAGCGTCCGTCGAATCGACGTTCTCCCACGCCGCCTTGCCACCCAGAACGTGATCCACCTCCTGCGTGGACGGAAAGTCAAGCATTATTGTTGATGGAACTTAAATTGCATCATCAAATTGATGGACTTACCTTGAGGCGGGGAAAGGTTTTCGTTGATATCTTACGCGTGATCTTCGATATGTATGGGCAGGTGTTACATGTGAAGCGGTGGCTATCTGTATCTTCCTCAATGATCAATATATTGCCGCACGATGGGCAGAAAAACAACATAATTTTTGCCTGTCTTGAGCACGTTAAATGCAACCAGTGTGGCCACGGACTTACCCATAAAATATACCTCCGAAATATACTGTAATATAAAGACAAATCGGTATTTTCCGAAGTGCAAACGTTAGATTTTCAGGTATCTCTTATACGGTCTCATTGTCAAATTGTATCGTTTTCGCGAATTTTTACGAAAAGTAAACAATATAAATTTAAATCGTATTCATTAATAATTAAGTAACAGTAAGAAGGCAAAATGTCGGCCGACGTACGTGATATTCTGGACATGGAGCGTGCCAATACGCCCGAAGTGACAAAGGATTCCTTTCTTGCAACAAAAAAGCGCAACTTCGAACGGTAAACAGTAATATATTGTTGAGTAAAATGAGCATTTTTAAGAAAAACTATATTTACCAGCACCAAACATGCCTCTCGGCGTCCCGAGGGCATGCACCGCGAGGTGTTCGCCCTGCTCTACACAGACAAGAAAGATGCCCCGCCGCTGCTGCCCACAGACACGGCACTGGGCATTGGTGGCGGCTACAAGCAGACCAAGGCGCGGCTGGGGATGAAGAAGGTGCGCAAGTGGGAGTGGGCGCCGTTTGCCAACCCGGCGCGCACCGATTCAGCCGCCTTTCATCACTGGAAAAGGGTCAGCGATGATTCGGGAGAGTATCCGTTTGCCAATTTCAACGTACAGCTGGAAATCCCCTCCTACACCATGACGGAGTACAATGCGCACTTGAGGAACAACATAACCAACTGGAGCAAGGTGCAGACGGATCATCTGTTTGACTTGGCAAGACGGTAAATAGCTCGAATTAGCCATTGGAAAAGTATTTCATTAACCATTCCTGTCACAGCTTTGATCTTCGCTTTATCGTGATGGCGGATCGTTGGAACCGTCAGCAGCACGGGGACAAAACTGTGGAGGAGCTCAAGGAGCGGTACTATGAGGTCGTGGCGCTGCTAGCCAAGGCCAAGAATCAGACCATAGAGAAGAAAATATATTCGTATGATCCGGAGCACGAGCGGCGCCGCAAGGAGCAGCTTGAGAAACTGTTCAAGCGCACCACCCTGCAGGTGGAGGAGGAGCAGATGCTCATTAATGAGATGAAGAAGATCGAGGCTCGCAAAAAGGAGCGTGAGCGCAAAACGCAGGATCTACAAAAACTCATCTCGCAGGCGGATCAGCAGAATGAGCATGCATCCAGTACGCCCAGCACTCGCAAATACGAAAAGAAACTGCACAAGAAGAAGGTGCACCATCAGCCGCGACCCTCGAAGGTGGACTCGGTGGTGAATGCAATCGAAATAGGCAGCAGCGGCATCAAGTTTGCCGATCTGCGTGGATCTGGGGTCTCGTTGCGGTCGCAGAAGATGAAGTTGCCTGCCAACATTGGTCAGCGTAAGGTGAAGGCTCTCGAGCAGGCCATACAGGAATTCAAAGTTGGTAGGTTGAGTAACTGGGACTTTGTCCTACATTTGCTAATTGTATTGTTCTTCACAGATCCCGCGCCACCGCCCACCGAGGATATATGCACATCCTTTAACGAGCTGCGTTCCGACATGGTGTTGCTTTGTGAGCTGCGCACGGCCCTGTCCACCTGCATCTACGAGATGGAAAGCCTAAAGCATCAGTACGAGGCTGCTTGTCCGGGCAAGGTGAGTTAATAATTCAAAATCGAATACATTTATGCAACTAATTTGTTTTTCCTAATCACTGCAGACGCTGAACATACCGCCCTCGATGGTGCCCCTCAAGACGGAAACCGTGGACAATAGCACAAATTAATTAAGTTAGCACTCTCCGTTACCACGTAGATCTAATGCTGCCCCAGTGGCTGGCTGCTCCTGCCAATGATGCCGCCGACCAAGCAGACGTAGCATTCGTAGCATACGTACCATACGCAGTTGACGTAGACGTGTGTGCGGCGTGCTAATCATTGTAACCCGTTTTCCACTGTCCATATTTGTGCATTGCGCTACTCCCAGTCCGCTTGGGGAATAAATGGATAAACAAGAAAATTGTTTTGCGGCACATTCAATGTGAAAATCAAATAGCCCACGGCCAGCGATGGTCATGCCAGATGCCATGTCGAGTGTGAGAACTTTTTCCGCTGCGTGATTTATTTTCCATCCAGCACTTCTTTGCAGCCCGACGATGGCCAGTCAAACGGCTAGTTAGTGGCCAGTATTTGGGTTAAGCCTGCAGTCGAATGCGGCTCTGGGCTCTGGCGATCTTTGGCAAGCGAAAAATGAGAATTAAGTTGAACCGCGTGGATATGTACTCTTACAATTCCATGCCTGCCCACACACTGCCACACTGCAGGCGGAGGCGGGGCGGCTCATTCAGCCGAAGTCAACAACAACAGCGAACAGACCAGAGACCAGAGACCGGACCAGTATTTGTGAATGAATCGACCGAACGCGAAGGCAAACACCCAGGCACACACCCATACAGATGCACAGCCCAGACAACGCATATGAAATCATTCTGGTGGCGGCTCGAGCCGCCTTACCTGAGCGTAGGCCGCTCAGTCGAGTTTCAGACGTGGTCGTGTTCAGTTCGTGGCATTTGATAGCGTGTGCTCTCCTCCGTTCTCCTCTCTGTCGATGTGCACCTTGTTGCCGCATGCAGCCAACGTTCGTCTCAAGCGGCAAATGTGAAAAATGCAAATTTGACAATACCCAACGAACGGTCGTCGCCAGTTGTCAGTGGAGTTACGATCGCGAGTGGCACACAGCCTACCTGCGACAGCGTCTTTGTCCGCGTCATCATCCCTCAAAACTCTTGGAATCCTGGCGGGGGGCAAGACAAACATCAACAGCGTCGGATTCGCATCCGTTTCCGGTTCTTTCAGTTGACTATTATTCGAGTTGCACTCCGAGTCGGTCGGTAGTTTTTCATGAATGAAATTTTAATTTCGACTGTGCCTCTGTGTGTCCGCGAGTGTGTGTGCGCGTGTGTGTGAGCCTTCTGTCCAGCTCCAGCGGTGTCAACTGACGTCCCATTCCATCCATTTATTGCCGCTGTTGTCGCTCCCTGGGCGTCGGTGCACCGTAAAGATCTTTATCGCATTCTAAATACGTTCTGGAGCAGAAGGCAGAAGACAGCCGCTTTGTGTTTGTGTGTGTGTGTGTGTCAGTGCCAGAGCCAGGTAGAGGCCAGGTTAATGCTGTTTATTGTTCTATGAACGTTGCCAGCGATCGCCTGCCTGCCTGCCTGCTCTCTGTTTAAGTTTCGCACGCTGATAAAGAACCATGCCACACTATCTCCGGACTTTGGCAGCAACCAGCAAGATGTGGCCAAAGCTAAGGTGAGTCGCCACAAAAGGCAAATAAAAGAGACGCCCACAACGTTTTATGTTGTAGAAATCGAGGTGGGACAGACAGCCTTGGAATGGCATAAGAAAAGAGTCGTGAAATACATTTGGCTATTTTGTGTTTGCCTCTTCGTGTGCCAGAGAACTTAGCGGCTTTTAATCTAATAATAACACTCTAATCTAATTGACTGCGATTCGGCTTAGTCAGTCTTAATTCCGACGTCGCCCGATGGCCGCTTCGTGTTGGAAATTATAATGTTTTTGCTATAAAGATTTCAATCAACTTAAAGTCAACTCTTCCGTTGCGTTTCTCTCATCTTTCGTTATGTTTAATGGGCTAATATCTCTCAAATATACATGCAACAACGGAGGGGGAGTTTGTTCAACCTACGCAACAGAGGAGACGCAGAAGAAATGGTAGTGTTGGGAGGGGAGGGAATTCAAAATGAACCCACACACGGAGGCGGCCGGGGCCTGGGCTCACCACATCTGCTGCTCGGTTTTACGCGCAATTAGCGCTTTGTCGTTGGCTTTCCTCCTCTCTAACCCTTTATATACTCTTCCCGATTCTCTATAACTTATCATTTTCACAGCAGGCAGCTCTGGATCTTTCTACTTGAGTTACAGCTGAAGAAAATCTTTGTATTTTCATTTCATTTTCGAACGCCTACAACAACAATGAAAACGGAACAAAGATTGTTGTTCATAATTAATGTTTATATAATTTTTTACTGCTTTACATGCTGCTCATTAGCCGCTTGGGCTCCGTCTCCCTGTTCTTCTCCATTGCGTCGGTTTGTGTGTGTGTGTGTGTCGTCTATGGATATGGGCCGGCAAGTTCGTTGCCTAAGTCTTTTGTTTGCTCGTCTGTGGGCGTCCGTTTTGATGCGGGAATGAAACGACAGAAATACAGGGGAAAAAAATAACCAAGAAAAAAAGAGAGATAAATAAAAATACATTTGTGCCACTTACTTGGTTACTGGTGCTGCTGCGGCTGCGGCTGCTGCTGCTGCCTCTTGGCTTTTAACTGTTGGCTGGTTGCTCCACAACAAGTTGCCAAATTTGGCAATGGGAGCGCAACAGCGGCAGCCAGCAACCAAGAGATATATATGCCTGCTGCCGCTACCTGCCCACTTACTTTTGTGCCCAAAGTGTGTCGCCGTCGAGGTAATAAAGTTAACAGTCAGATGATCTACCCCGAAGATGATTCTAAACCGAAACTAAACACTGTCTTGGGGAATGAACATGTTGGGGATTTCGTTTCTCTTGGCATCTTCACCAGGCATATGATCTGTGTGGATTTCTGGCAGTGCACATGAGGCATCCAGCATCCATTCACTTAGCATACTCCTCCGCAGCATCCAAGCAGCCGCAGCAGTTGGCGCTGTCTCTGGCATTTGCATTTGTGTGTGGGCTGCGGAGTGGAGCTCTTGGTGTGGGCCCGACAGTTGTGTGTGTGTGTGTGTGTGTGTATTTGTATCTGTGTATGTGTATGTGGCATGTCGTATGTTGTCGCATAATATCTTTAATTTAGTTCATTTTCAGACCCATTTCCGTGCCCAGACTCCAGTCAGCTTTCTTCTTGTTTAATATTTTCCTACCAAATTGATTCAATTTTTGACTGCCGAACAGCGATATCCATTTTATTGGATCTGTTGGAGACTCAGTGTGTGTGTGTGTGTGTGTGTGTGTGTGAGTTCGGCCTGACTTGACGGCTTTCGAAATGTCGCAATTAACAGTCGATTTAGCATTATGCACATGCGTTGGCGGTCTGCTCCTCCACTCGCTCTCCGGTGCCTGTGTGGGCTGTGAACTTGGCTTCTCTGTGTGGTTTATGGCCTGCTCTGGTTGTGCTGGTGTGCAGAGGGGCAGCAGGGAAATTCCTCATGCATCGTCATGAAATTCTAGCGTTAAGGGACCAACTATATATCAGTCTGTGATCAGGGCAGTATAACATAAAACCAATTATTCTCGGCGTTTAGAATAAGTCAGAGTTTCTTTTTACCAATGATTGTAATATTCTTAAACCTTGCGGCATCCTTCTGCTGGCAAATTCATTCCGATCGCAATCTGCCTGCTGCTGAGCTCTCTGGATCTGCGTGGACTCGCTTCTAGTCTCAAATTGTTGGTAATATTGTCACCGCAACTGCAAATCACTGGGCTGACAAACTTGTTTCTCCTCCAAACAAAAACCAGAGACAAAACAACAGCCACAACAAGTCAAGTCGGAGAAATAAAATTAGTGAGTATTATTTTTCGAGAGTGGGCCGAGACAAGTCAGCGGAAGTGTGTGGGTGGCGGCTGACTGTCGTCTCTACCGAGGCTCGGCCTGTTGGGGCTGCCAGTGTTTTTGCTGTTTGAATGGGATTTGGATTTAGCTTTGGCTTTGGCTTTGGCTTTTTGTCTGTTTTCAAGTTTTTCTGTTGGGCAAATTACTTTTTAATGGAACACTCACGTGGGCAGCTGCTCGGACAAGCACCGGCACTCGAACAATTAACCAAATCGGAGACAAAGTAGCCCGTAAGTGACGGCAATTGCTGCAAAATTGAACTTCTGTCGGGGGTCTCTTGTTGTGTCTACACAAATCCCCGCACATGTGCTATTCTCTGGGATGAACAGTTGGCTGGCTGATCCCAACCAATACGATCCGATTACCCCTGGTCCAAGGTAAACAAACCATTATTTGGTGGAACGGTCTTAAGCCGGCTTTTGTCCGCATGCATTTTTATTTTATTCACCAAATCTTGCACTTTACGAGCGCCTCAGCGTCAGGCCCTGTCCGAGCATGAATGAACCAGGGAACCAGGTTGTGTTTCATTTAAATTAAATTGGATTTTCGTTGCTCGGAATCTGTGTGTTTGTCTGCCATTTGCATATTAATATGGCCGTCGCAGACGGCAGCCACCGCGAACAACTAAAAGCAATTTGAGGTTCGAAATTTATGGGCATCCACATCGAACGTCTCCTCCTGTAGCTCATTTCACTTGCCCCGAGGGGTGAGTATTTTGTGTACATCCATACAAACATACGAGTATGTATGTATTTTCTAAAAATCAAGTGAATGTCATGCATTTTATTCGTGGCATCAGGCACTTGTCAACAAGAAAATAGTGGAGCGAAGGCAGTTGCAAATTGTTTAAATTATCAATTATGTGTTAAATTATATTATTGATAATGATATTATAAATTTAATATTCGGTAGCAGTTGATTACCAAATAATCAAGAGAAATAACTTCAAATGCATCCATGAATAGCACTCCAAATGCAATATAATTGAATTATTATTGTACGAGTATTCGTGTTGTAAATGTAAATACAATACACATTGATGTGGTTCTGCATTCAGACAAGGACCAGCATCCGTTTCCGTCTTACCTCCACAGAGGAGCAAATGCGTCCCGTCATTCACACATCCAATTCTCACAGGGCTCAAGGAGGTAGGGACTGATCCAGGGGCCCAGAATGAGGATGGGCCACACAATTAAATCCCCTTTGCCTGTGTTTCCTGTCGCCTTTTGTCTTCTCCTTCTTTTCATTTGGTTTTTTCGTTTTTTTTTTTGGCATGCTAAATACTCACGCCAGACCACAATTGTTGCTGTGGCTACTTCAATTTCGAAAGCAGCTGCTTCGGTTTTATTTTGCCTGTTGTGTGCAACACGTCTGTGGTTGCCACTTGCGTGACATTTCGACCTTTGGCTGGCCTGGCTGTTGCAGCTAACTTTTACTATTTTCATGCTAGGCATAAATTTCATTTGCCACACACACACACACACACAACGCGCCAAGCGGGACAGCCACGACACGACACAACACACATCCAAGAGCCACATTTCGTTGCGCTTTCAACGCGCCAACAATGCCACAGCAGGTTGATATTCAATATGGCAAAAAAAAAACTATAAAACTACCAAACTACCGAAAGATATAGCAAATTGGTAATTTCGCCTTTAACCTATGCAACATGCTGCTGTCATTATGATTAGCAACATGTTGCCCAATTGGCTACTGCTGCGCTGCTGTTTTTACAGCAATTCATGTCATTCGCTTGCGGTAACTAAACAACAACCAAAAAAGATACTTCAAGCCAGAGATTCTTTAAGAAAAAGAATCAGCTAAAGCTGAACTTGTGGTAAATCGTTTCATTTATGCTAGAATTTCCAATAAATAGTTAATAATTTTAGATATGTACAGTATTTATATTTGACATCTTAACTGGAGTAATTGTACCCTTTAATTGCTGCAAAAGTATACCTCTAGTAACTCCTTTCTCATGCAATTAATTCGACTACCTTCCGAAGAGAATTTGCACTTCGTTGTAAACAATCGACAATTATTGGGTTTTAGTTTTTTGTTTGTTGGTTGCCAAAGAAGGCAGGCCAGCAAAAAAAACGCGTTTTTAATTGTTCAATGGCTTATCGCATGTTTTGGCCATTTGGGGAGCGCAAACTAAACTGCAGAAAAACAACAAATAATAATAATACATACATATATTAGGCTCGCCTGTGCTTGTGTGCCAGTTTAAGTTTTAACTTATGGAAAAAAAAAATAAGAAAAGCAAAAATAAACACCCGACTTTTACACGATTCGTTAATAGCAGCCGCAGCAGCAGCAGCAGCAGCAAATGATTTCATTTTGGAATTTTTCAATCAGTTTCGTATATTTCGTATTTTGCGGCAAGTTTGAAGAGTCAGCTGCACACACACACACACACACACACACATTCACACCCATTTTGTGGCATCATTATCATATCTTTGTATCTTTTGGTCTTCATCTGTGACTCGACATCGCCGCTTGGCTCCAGCATCAACCGGCTACAGGCGGCAGCCCAAGTCTCTTCTGTTCGCTTCGGTCTGTTCCACAGAAAACGTTGCAATGCCGTTACCCACACAGCTCGAACCATTTTCAACCATTTGGCTCACACGGATACACACACACACACACAGATGTATGTGCATATGTGGCACCAATACACGGATGCGTGCGCGAAGGTTTATTTCCGTTGACGTGCCTTAATTCCAGTCAGTTTCGGCTGGCCTGCCCGGCTCCGGCTGACGATGATAATGATGATGGCGCTTGAACTGTGCGCCTACACACACACAGCGCGCGAAACAGCCAACCAGCCACAACACAGAGCCCTGGGCATTGGGTAGGTGTACGATGAGGAGTCCATTAGCTGTGGGACTCGCCTGGAGGCAGTAAAAGATACTTGGATACAAATTTAAGTTAGCTAAGGATCGGTGGCGTAGCCCTGTAGTAGAAGAGTACCCCGAAAGAGTATTTCGAATTCGTTTCCATCTGCTGCACAGTCGCAGCTCGTAGCTCCGGTGTGTGGGAGCTGGCTCAGAAGAATAATCAACCCAAGCCGGCGTCTCCAGTCTGCCACACAGAGAGGAGGTGTCGACGACGACGACTCCAGCTCTTTTCGGTTTTGTTTGGTACTCAGAGCGCCGACTGGTTGTCGATTGATTAGCAAGTCTGTGGCAAGTTTAAAGTCAAACAGAACAGCCACCAAGGAGCATCGGCTAGTTGGCCAAACCAAACAACTGCTATGTGATTGAGTGTGCATCCCATCTGGCTGAGTCAGCGGTTGGATTCGACCCGATCCCGTTCCCATTCCGACTCCGACTCCAAAGAGATCCTTGGCGGTGTGAGGCGTGGCATTTTATGCATAATTAGCCACAATGTGGTGAGTGGGGGGAGGGAGGCAGGGCGGAAATTAGAGGCACTCAAACGTTGCGAGCCGTTGACCAGTTAGCGTGACAGGGGAGGAGTCGGTGTCGGGCTATTCGTCTGAGCTGCATTTTAAATAATTTTTATTGTTGTTGAGGATGTTGCCAGACCCCAGTGCCCCTGCCCCTGCCCCTGAAACTGCCCCTGCCCCTACGTGCAGGCAATGGTCAACACAACACTTTTCTGTTCTACCAAGAACTGATTTATTTTGACCACGTACATATGCAAAGCGCATTCTAATGGAACCGCCGGGAGAGACAGACCCCAGGCAGCCAGGCAACCGGACAGTTGGGGAGCCAGGGCCAGGCCAGTGCTTCCTCTTGGCCATGTTTGGCCATTGTGTCTCTCGTACAATTTGTATTGTAGTTACGCTCTGATTTTTGAGCTTCCACCTGTTACCATGGCTTTGCATGCTACGCTTCCCTGATCCGATGCCCTGCGGTGCGTTGTAGAACACACACCACACACACACCACCACAATCTCGCACTCAATTGTTGCCCGGCAAACGGAAATGCCGCCTTTGTTGAACGGAAATACAAAATGATATTGTTCTGTCTGCTGTGTGCTGTGTGCATGGCTCTGTGCCAAGAAGTAAGTCTGTACGATTGACTTTGAATGGGAATCGAGTTGCAGCATGTTGCACCGCAGCTATCAATTACACGGGCTCCATCCCCAGTGAAGGTCTTAGTGGCAGTCTTGGTCCCAGCATTGTCAGCCCCCCCCACCAGTGGTCGGTCGCCCACTTGTAGACACAGAAAAGAGGACAGGGCCCTGCAGCCGCAGATCTGTGTCCCGTGTGTGTGTGCAACAAATGCAAAGTTGAGCAAGCAATTATATACATTAGTATCGTATTTTTTACATATAGTATATCTGAAAAAGGGGATAAGTTATCAGCCTGGGATGTAGAAGAAGCTGCGGGGTGTGCGCAGAGGCGACAGGCTACGCAGATTGCAGGCAACACGCAGATTGGGCAGATTCTGGGGATTGCGACAGAAGCGATCCCATCCCTTCCAGTACTTGAAGCCGTCGCGCTCCTGAATCAGCCTGGCACAGGCAATATCATCGCCAATGTCATCGTTGGAAAAGTCTAAGAACGTAACACAATGCGATATACTCGTACCAGTGGGATATGTACATAGGACATGGCTTAAAAAGTGAGTGGAATTACCTTCACATTTCATGTTGCATCGCCCGCCCTTGCGTCCCTCGGCGCAGTAGTCCTTGCTGTTGATCTGGAACAGGCCATAGTTTTTGCTGTCGTTCTCCTTGCGCGTTACCTTGCTGGTGTCCAGGTTGCTCTCGTGCTCCACCAGGCAAATCCCTGCACAAAAAATACATCATAATCCGGGTTTAAGTCCCACAACTTCCAGCCACTGCACCACTTACAATTGGAGAGGAAAGTCTTGTCAAAGTTGTAATTTTCCACCAGCACGCGGGTGAGTTCACAGCGCAGATACTTCTTGGACTCTGCCCGCTCAGATCCCAACAGCAGCAGGACCAGCACGGGCATCACACACACCCAAAGAGGTTTCATCTTCAACTGCAAGACTGCGACATTAAAGTATTGCCCGCAGGTACAAAGTATTAAACGAATTGCTCGGCGTATTTTGATAAGTCTGCTCTGGGTGTGCTGTTGTTGGCTTGCTAATCATTTATGGGCATACTTAATTAGTCAGACCAGCACACACACACACGCACACACACACACACACACACGAACGAGTTCTATATGCACTATTTCCCCTAAGTACACTCGTATTTGGTGTAATATTTCATGTGAGACTGAATCTGAATGATGGACACAGAAATTGATGCCTTTGATTGGTTCCTTCTCAATGTTTGATGCAAACCCTGTATGCCCATCGATGTGCTAATCCCCACCTTGCTCTCTATGGAACTATCTACCTTTCTGTGATCTTCTATCTTAGCATTGTCTCTCTCAAACCTTCTCAAGGCACCCAAAAAGCGTACAAACTATGATTGGTACTACTTTGATCATTAAGTACACGCACGTACACGTTTCACTTTTGTTTGATTTGCATACACGGATCAGCAAAGCAAAGAATGAGAATGGGTATGGGTATGGGATTGAGTGAATGTGAGTGACTTCTCCCCACAGATACTTCTGGCAGAGCAAACTGTTTGTTTACTTCATGTTGTTAATGAACGCAGAGGCAGAACAACACAACAGGAAACGAGTTTGTTTCGCGGAGTATCTGTAGCTATGAGTAGGTATAATTATAAACTGCTGTGCCCGAGTATCTTCTTACCGCGTTTCGTGGGCTTCGTACTCGATGGCGTGCTTTTCAATCTCATTTGCACACGTCGTTTGCTCGGTCGCTCGCTAGCTGCCAGGTGCCAGGTGCGACGCTGCTGACCCGAGCTGAAGTACTAAAATCGAAAGCCAAATGCTCCCCAAGTATTGCTCCCATAGATTGGGGGGCGCTTAGGAAATTCTCTCCCCAAATGCCGAGCGCACCGATCACACCGATCGCACCGACGATCGTCGGGCCCTCCCTCTCCCACTCTCTCTCTCTCTCTCTCTCTGTCCGTCTCTCAGTGCGAATGCTCTCCGTTTTGGATGATTAAGCTGATAAGGCAGTCTACTTGCACATTGAACGATATGAATGCCATGGTTGAGTGCTTTCCTCTCTGTGTATTTGTGGTCTGAGGGTTGGGACTCTCCCCCATTTGGGGTGGCTCTGAGCTGATATCTGTCTGCATTTGTCTGTCATAGCTTTCGTAAGTTCCCCTGCTTTGGGCGCTGTCTTATCAGTCGAATATGAGACAAAGTTCAATAAAGTTCAAGCCAAGTATCAGCGATGCATCGCATCGCCTCAGAGCTGATAGTGGAGATTCCTGGAAATGATTGCGAGAAACTGCGCATTTTGCAGAATGAATACATTATCGTACGGGGCATCATGGCTTAAGCTGTATATTAATTAGTAGCTAGATTAATAGTAGAGTACGTTTAAGGCTACAGAGCAAGTCGGGGAAATTGTGGGCAGGTCTGGAGCCCCGTCTTAGCAGCGGGAGACGTCGGGCAACGTGCGCCCACGACATTTGCTCATCCAACCGGGCCAAGCCTGGAAGCCGTGGCGATTGAAGATCTGCATGGCGCAGCGTGAATCATCTGAGATCTCATCGTTCAGGAACTCTGTAATAAACACACACAAAAATATCTTTCATACTCTCTCCTTGTGCGCGTGGGTAGACGACTCGATTCGACTCGACTCGACTCACCTTCGCATTTGATGTTGCAGATGCCACCGCGACGACCTTTGCGACACCAGTTTTTGCTGTTGATCTGTTGGTTTGTGGTTTGGGTCATTTACATGGACATGCACAGAGTGTTGATGAGATAACCCACCTGAAAGAGTCCATAGCTGACGCTCTGGTTGGGCAGCTGCATGGACTTGGACGTGCTGCGTCCGCTCTCCGACTCCACCAGGCAGACCCCTAGCAAATACAGAGCTCGGTTAAATCAACGCTTTGTCTGGGATTACGACTCACAGTTGGACAAATAGCTCCTGGGAAAGTCGTGGCGCAGCAGCTCTTTGGCCAGCTGGCAGCGTGTCAGCAGCTTGGCCTCCGTCTGCGACTGTGTCAGCAGCAACAGATTGAGGACCAGGACTAGGGCACCACTCTTGTGCATCTGATTGGCCATGGATATGAGGAAGAGGAGGAGGAGGAGGAGGAGCAGGATATAACGAGAGTGATAGTGAGAGTGTAGATGGGACCACTGCTAATCCTGCTCTGTGTGTATTTGAGGCTTCCACGGCAACTGCGAGCACTGGGCACTTTGCTGCGGAATTATTTCTATGGCACTGGATGCGTAGCGACTGAATTCTGGGTTTTTAAAGCCTCGCACGCAACTTAAGTGTGTCACTGGGAGGCGGAGGCGCAACAAGATGAGACGCGACGCGACGCTTGGGTGGGTGGGTGGCTGGGTGGTGGCCTGTTCGTTGAGATGATCTCTTTGGGGGTGCAGAAATATCATGTGAAATGTGAAATTTTCATTGAGTTCCGCGCACACCCGCAAAAGCCGCACAGATTATCTCACAGTGCATAAATCGCTTGAGTTTTGATTGCGTTAAGCTCTAAATTGGCAAATTGTCTTGCAGCGATCAGCTCGGATGCAGGCACAATGCAAATTTAAGCGTGGGCCGCTTTAACTCAAACAAACACCTTCGGGTGGGTTGGGTGGTGTGTGGGTGCCACATATTGTGTCAGAGTGTCAGTGGCTGCTTGACCTAAAAACGCATAATCTGCTGTTGCTGCTGTTGCTGCTGTTGTATCCAAGTGTTTTGTTGCTTTCAATATAATAATAATAATTTCCATGAAAATTTTTCCATTTACATTGCAGCCTATTTGTGCTGCTGCTCTGTCTGGTCTCTGCGCTGACAGAGGCCAATGAACTCAAGGATCTGCTTGAGGATACCACCACCACAGTGGCTGCCACGACTTCCACGACTTCTACCAGTGTCCCTATGACATCAACGAGCACCGCAACCACACCCACTGCCTATGTGGTGTCGGCGGCTGCCGTGCCCGTTACATCCACCACGGGGAAGAGCAAGTCCAAGTCTTCGGCCGTAAAGTACTTCAACAAGAGCACGCCCAGGAAGAGGAAGGCCGAGCAGGTCTCCTCGCTGCCCCTGCCCGTGGACGATGGCCTCATGGAATGGAAGTGTCCCAATATAACGGGCTCCCGGAATGCGGAGCTCGAGTGCGGATGCGACTTGCCACATACCCTCAGATGCAACATCGATCTGCATGGACTGCTGGTAAGAATATCCACTGCGGATGCATTGGTAGACCTATACTAACCCTGGACTCTGCTCGATGCTATTCACAGCTGCTGGCGGATAGGCTGCGCACCTCCCCGTACTCCATATCGCTGCTCGACTGCTCCTTGCGCAACGTGACCTTTCTGAGCGATGCGAAGATCTTCGACGGCGTCTCGCTGCATGGGCTGGTCATCTCCTCGGGGGAGATCAAGCGGGTGCACAAGTCTGCCTTCTTGGGCATCAAGGGTCCCCTGCAGGCCTTGGGGCTGCCCGGCAACGCTCTGCTCAGTGTGCCCTGGAATGCCCTGTCCACGCTGGGAGCCCTCGAACGCCTGGACCTGGCCAACAACAAAATTAAGGCCTTGGGCACGGCCGACTTTGTGGGCCTGACCAATCTGGTGTACCTGGAGCTGAGCAGCAATCAGATCTCGAGCATATCGCAGCGCACCTTCAGCAATCTGCGGAAGCTGGAGGTGCTCAAGTTGGGCGGCAATCGGCTGGGCGACTATGCCCAGAGCCTGCGATCCTTGAGCCAGTGCCTGAGCTTGCGGCAACTCGACCTGACGGCCAACAATCTGAATGGACCGCTCAGCGCACAGACGCTGGCTGGGATGAGGAACCTGGAGAGCCTGAATCTCAATCGGAACATGATCAAGAGCATTCAGAACAAGGCGCTGGCCAACTTCTCGCGGCTGGTGAGCCTCTCGCTGCGCCACAACCAGATCGATGTGCTGCAGGATCACGCCTTCTACGGACTGGGCGCTCTGGACAGCTTGGATCTGAGCTACAACGGCATTGTGGCCATCTCCAGTTCCTCGCTGCAGCATCTGAGTCGATTGACTGTCCTGGACCTGACGCATAACTTCCTGCGCGCCCTTACCTCGGATCTGATAGCACCGCTGCCATCGTTGAGGGAGCTGCGGCTGGCCGGGAACGACATCTCCATTGTGGCTAGGAACGCCATGGATGGAGCCCGCGAGTTGCAGAGCCTCCAGATGCAGGACAATCCGCTCTCTTGCGACTGCAGCATTCGTCCCTTCGCCGAGTGGCTGCAGGTCTCCCAGCTGCATTCCAGCCTCACGGCCTCCTGTGTGACCCCGCCGCGCCTTGAGGGCGCTCCGCTGCTGCAGGTGCCCGTGGAGACGCTCAGCTGCGACATGGACAATGTGGAGAAGGACAATGCCAATATCATGCAGCATCTGGAGACCCTGGCCAAGCCGAATCAGACGTCGCCCGTCAGGGATTTGTCCGAGGAGGTGAGAGGAGCAACTGAAGCAGAGCAGACCAGACCAGAGTGCGATGTGCGATGTGCAGATAAATCAAAACGTTTCCCTCCTTCCGCAGATTATTCTACACGATCTGCACTACTCGGCGGACTATGGCCTGATCCTCACCTGGCTGCTGAATCTCAGCAAGAAGGACTACATGTGCGATGCCATCTTTGTCTACAAGGAGGAGAACATTAATGAGATCCTCATCGACAACTCGCCGGTAAGTGGTAGAACGTCTACTCTTCCTGCCTCTTGCACCTGCTTAAATGCCACATTCCCATCTGCAGATCCATTGCGAGAGCAAGGTGGTGAATGGCCAGAACACGGTCAGCGTCATCGTTCCCGACAGCTCCTCCCTGGACATAGGCGAGAGGTAAGCAGTGCTTGAATTGCCCGATTTTCCCGATTATCCACTCACCGATCCAATCCCTTCTCGATTTTACTCTCAGCTACCGATTCTGTCTGGTGATGGTGCAGGAGCAGAATCCGAAGGCGGACCTGAACATCGGATGCTCCAACATCACCCAGCTGCAGCTGAGCAGTCCGGGCTCCATTCCCGTGTCGCGCCAGTACCAGCGACGCCCCTACTACACGCCCAACGAGCTGAAGCCCGACTCCCAGGAGCAGGAGGCCAGCGAGGACTATCAGCACAACCAGCGACAGTTCAACACGATGGCGGGCAGCCAGCAGACGCATCCTCACCAGCAGTCGACACTGCTGCACAGCTACACGGTCATAGATTCCCTCAACAAGAGCTTTCTGCCCGGCCTGGGTCTGGGCGTTCTGGTCACCTCCGTGCTGGTGCTCATCTGGGGCGCCACGCGCCTCCGCCAGTCGGGCGGTGTCAATGGCAGCGGCGTCGGAGCGGATAGGAGCAGTGGCAGCGTTGGCAGCAGCAACAGCAGCAGCATACACAACAATAACAACAACAGTCGACCGGGCACTCCGACGGCGACCACCTGCTACGCCGCCTCGGATCACATAGCCCGCCTCGCCGACGCGGAGAGCGGAACGCGCTATCTAAAGCTGCAGGCGACGACGAGCCTGTGAGGAGAGGAGAGGAGGCAGCAGGACCAGGATCCCCACTCAATAAAACATGTGATAGTACAGCAGAAACTGTACCGACTTGCGTAGTTGCATAGGATAATAGTCCGTAGCCCTAAGGACCCCATAACCACTACCCACTGCACTAATCCAAATACTTGGCGCCACCACACTAACCCACTCGTGCCATAAGCTAATCGATACACATCCCAGAGCCACTTGACAGCAGCGGCCAAAGTAATAGTAGTAGCGCCAAAAAATGCAGCAATGAAGAATTAAAGGTACTCCACTCCAACTACTATTGTTTTTAGCCGCCACTGTGCAGGTGCAGGTGCAGTCAGCCAGCGACAGCCCAGCCCAGCCCTCTTGAGCTCATCTAGAATTAGTGTTAGCTAAGGGTACGCCTCCTTCAAGTTAGGAGCGGAACCATAAGTCATGACCCTCTTAGTCGTAAGGCTTTAATAATTTATTAACCAATTCCAAGGCACCGAGCAAGCAAACAATTGTGGAATGAGAAATAAAAGCCAATTGCAATCGAAGCAGCGTAGCGTTGTTCATAAGGGACTGTTGGGCCAATTCCGTGGGTCTATTATTGGTTGGCACATTACCAAATAGCCGCATAATGCTAAGTGGTCTGTTAACCTTATAGCCATGACGTCACAGCAACATCATCAGCGACACTCAACACGAACTTTCCGCTAAATTAGTTAATTTTACATGGAAATGAGCTCATATCTCATCCCAAGGGGAAGCTCTGCGCAATGGGTGCAGGGTGGGACTATAAATCCACATATGGTACGAGTACAGGGAATTTCATTTGTATATTGCTGCTTTGGCGTTAGTCTAACGGCCAAATCGGATTTTTAAATGCTTAACCAGAAATCAAAAGGTGGCCAAAATTTTAACTGGACTTCTTCATGCGTCTACGTGGTGGCCCTTGCTCTCGCTCGGGAGTGTGTGCCCACCCACTGGCCCACTGTCGCTTTGTACCCGCTCTGTTGTGGCCAGCCGCTGATATGGCGACGGCCAGCCCCAGTCTCGACAACGGTCCCGCCTATCATGCTTGCTTGCTAGCTGACTGTGTGCAGGGTTAGTTGTTCAGTGCCAGTCCGTCAGGCGACAACAATGACCACTCCACAAGACGCCGCCACCAGCGTGACAGCATTTATCGATTTTGGATATACATTGGATTAGAGAGCTTGGCTCCAAGGAAAAGTTCCAGCTCTGGTCGCCGCTGGGCAACCCACACAGTACGGCCTCTACATGAGTATGTTGGGGTTTGTCTATCTGGTTCTCATCTTGGGCTGGATACTGATCGTGCTGTTTCTCAAGTGCAAAAAGTCCTTGGCCGCACCGTTTCGCTTTGGCGAGAACTACACAGATGCCATTGCCGATACGGGTGAGTTCGTGGTGTAATTATTGGGAGCGTATTTTGTATCCTCTCTTCAACTGGTTGGCAGAACGTCGTCCTTCGGTGCATGTGATACAGTTGCAGCACGAGGATGTGGAGAGCGAGGACCACTATATGGATAGCTTTCACCGGAACACTGACAACCTGCAGCGGTACTCGCATCGCTCGCAGCGCTCCACCCTGGAAGAGCGCACAGTTGAGCGTGCCTATCCCACAGATGCCATCATTAATCCGGCCTACATGCACGACGAGGATTATGTGATCAATGGTAAGCAAGCTGACAAGTGTGGTGTCTGTGTGGGGAGTCATCTACCTTGTTCCTCCATCAATTTTCAGCTCCGCCACCGACGTACGAGGAGGTGATGCGCCAGCCACAGGTCTATCCACAGGTTCGCCACAATAATCACAAGATAAGCGATGCTAATATTTAGATATTTAGTCCACCTAACTAAGCATTGATTTGATCTGTACATACTGGTAGTTTGTCATTGTCCGCTGTGATTTACAGATAGATTTTAGTTGGATCTTTTTATTTTAGTTGCACCTAAACGAAACAAAATCAATTCGATTGATTGAACTTAGGTGGCCTGCGCCCACTTGCACTGCGAATAATAACATTAATTACACCACTCATAGTACATACATAGCTTTACATAGAAAAATGTATAAATGATTCTACAGAAGTATGATTAATAAGTATGGTTATGATTAATGATTTAT
Organism: Drosophila obscura; assembly: GCF_018151105.1. Lineage (NCBI taxonomy): Eukaryota > Metazoa > Arthropoda > Insecta > Diptera > Drosophilidae > Drosophila > Drosophila obscura. Next base: position 4,596,493 of record NW_024542774.1, on the reverse strand, counting down.
GATTAATGATTAACGATTAATGGTTAATGGTTACAAACAAACAGTCAGTCCAAGTACAGTCAAAGTTGTTGCAGATTGTAATTGTAAATAAATTAAGAATGGCGATTGATAAATAAAAAGTGTACAAAAATAAAACGTAAACGTTTCCCTTCTTCATTTTGGCTAAATTAAGTCGCTAAATTCGATATACACACACACACACACACGCATGGCGGCTGGCTAATGGCTGCACATATGTATGTACATATTGTTGATACATAAAAGTAAATGTGCTCGTTCCAACATGGCTCAGAATACACTCAGAGTACAGACTACACACAGCTATAATGACTCAGTAATCCTGGCATATTTTGGCTATCTACGGGAGCACTTTGTGCACGCTGTGCATTTGGATGAACGCCTCCAGTTGCGTGGGTATCAGACCCTTGAAGTTCAGCCTGTGTGTGGCTATGGTGCGCGCCGCCAGACACTTGAGGCTGGTGTGCGCATTCTGATGGCCGTGCAGTAGGTTGGCCAAGGTAACTACAGAACGGAGGATATGCTTAGTGGATGATATGCGCTGATTATGCAGTAATGGAACTCACCCTGCTTGCAGGCGGTGGCAGCTGTCTGTCCCGCGGCATTCACTGCATCCAAGTGGGCACCTGCCTCCACAAACAGCTGAAGAATGCGCGCCATCTCGCCCTGTCGGTCCTGCGAGGAATTCACTTTGGACACCAGTATGTGCAGAGGTGTGTTGCGAGCTCCATCGACGGCCACCACAGAGGCACCGCAGTGGACCAAAACCAGGGCAGTGGCATAGCAGGGGAACCTGTTAGCAGAGGCAGGAGAGGTGGCTATACTCACAGTCGGAGCTGGACATCTCATGGCTTACCTGAACATCTCATTCGTGTAGAACTCATCCACAGGCATCACTCCATTGACAGCGATATGCAGCAGCGTCTGGCCGTCGTTGAGACGAGTGTCGTTCTGTATGAACTTGCGCACCACAATGAATAGTTCCTGGATGTGCGCCTCGTTGATGTCCTGGTCCTTCTTGCGACGCGCCAGCTGAGTAACAATCTTGATTAAATACAAAGCAGTGATGCAGTTCTGGTTGTTCTGGTCCTGCAGCAGACTGGCACACGTGTTCGGCTTCGCTTGGCGTATCTTGAACTTGTTGTTCTCAATCTCCTGTTGGCACTTGGTCAGCACGGGCAGAACGTGATCGAGGGTGAGGCGGTGATTATCAGCGCGCAGAATCTGGGCAAAAAATTGCGCAAAGCGCAGCAGATCGCGATCCACAGAGACCTGCAAGCAGATGGATGGATTTTCAATTAAATTTAAATACTTAATCACGACGAGTCTCCAATTCTACTTACATTGTTTCGCATGCGGAGATCGATGGCATAATTCCACAGCATCTGGCACTGGTCGAAGCGACCATGATCCGCCATCACAGCTCCGCGGTAGACAATGGCCTGGGGGACGTCTGGATTGTTGCGCCCCAGAATACGCTCCCGTATGGCCAGCGACTCCATGTGTATGGAGTGGTGGTTTAGCTTGATGGCGTTCAGCTCGGGCAGGTTCTCGGTCTCGAACCAACTGTCGTAGGCGGGCACTGGGGGCTGAACCTTCTTGCGGATCACGCCCCGGGGATCGCTATAACGCAACTGCATGGCCCGCAGCAGATAGCTATAGGCCCGATTGATGTCGTATTTAGTCTTGTCATTGGCATAGGTGGCCCCCAGCAGTTCCAGTGCTGTGATCCGCTCCTCCAGGCTCATCAGGTCCGGCCGCTGTATGAACGCCTCGACAACATCGTCATTCAGACGCTCGGCTGCTTGCAGGGCGGGCGTTATGCCGATTTCGTTCTTCTTTAATGTGGCTCCATGATCCAGCAGAACCAGCACAACATCCAGATTGCTGCTCTCGGCGGCATAGTGCAGAGCAGTGGCTCCGCACAAGGCCTGATCGTTGGGACGCGAACCGTTCAACAGCAACGTTTTCACGACTAGATGGTGCCCCTTGTAGGCGGCAATCATCAATGTATTGTTGTTGAACAGATTTGTGGCATTCACATCAGCTCCGTGCTCTATCAGGAACTGGACAATGTCCAGGCGACCTAAAATGTGACGAAAAGTTATGAATGACGCACAGAAGGAAGCTCATAGAAACACCAGTTTCCACCTTCATAGCAGGCCGCTCGCAGGGGCGATGATTGCGCCTTGGTATTGTGATTGATGGCCGCTCCTGCCTGGACCAGCATCTTTACGATCTGGAGATGTCCCATGCCAGCAGCCACCCACAGGGCTGTGGCTCCATACACCACCAGGCCATCGAAGATGACGTTGCACTCCCGCTCCAGATCCACGTCGTAGTGCGAGAGCAGGGTCTTCACAAACGTCACATTGCCCGACATGGCGGCCATTGTCAGCGGGGTCAGCGATTGTCCATCTGGCTGATCGAAATTCTACAGCGTAGGAAAAACAAAAAGAGACAGCATGAGAATTAGACGGGAAAGCTTATGATGTGCGTGCGCAGCCGTTTCACAGTCAAGGTTGGACGAAAATAGTGCGTCGGAAAATGTAAAACGAAATGTAAAGCATAAATCTGTGGGAAAAACCGTTCGGAGCACAACTCTTGTCACTTGGCCGGAACCAAATGATGGCTCGGTTGGGGGGGCAGGCGCTTTCTTTGTTTGCCTTTTGGCACGGCGAGTGTACAAATTACAAGCCAGCGCCATACGATTGCAGGCAAGGCATACAGCATCCAGGCTGGCCAAAGTCCAAGCACATGACAATTTTCGGCTGGCAATTGCGTATTGGCCTTGCATTTAGAGAGAATTTGGGTCAAGAAACTGATGGCTGCAGGGGCCGGCACTCACCGCCGGATACGTTATGTAGCTGGTCACGGGCATGGTGTCGTTAGCTCCACGCCAGAAGCTCGGTCCTGGCCAGGCGGACTCGTACCACCGCTTCCGTGTGCTGCAACAATGTTATAGAGAGATTGATGTGTGTGTGTGTGTGTGTTAGCCAAGTCCCAGGCGATGAAGGAGGAAATCTTTTACCGATACAGATCCGCGTTCATGGCCTGGAATCTAATTCTTAACTGGCAGCTGCCGAGGCATAGAAGGTCCTGCCAGCCCGGACGAACACCGAAAAAATTCGATAAAACTTCGCCAGTGAAACGAGCGCTCGATTCCCAACCCTAAGTTTGCATATGAGAGACATGCTCGTAAAGGGAAGGGCCCAAAGACTGCCCTGAGACTTTGGGGGTTGAATCGAAAGGGAGAGAGCCGGCCGCCTGCGCACGAGCCCTCGGCCCAAACAGCTGTTCCCGGAGAGAGGTCCTTGCATTCTATCCAGGGGTTTGTTTACCGGCCGCAGCTGTTACCCTGCATTCCAGAGAGTCATCGAAAAAGAGGCAGAGTAAGCCAAGCCGCCGCATTCATTCGACTTTTGAAAGCGAATTTCAATCGTGTTTCTGACTCCATAAAGATTGCATTATTTATGGGATTTGATTTGTGTTCGATTAGATTAAGGCGCAGCAGAGGCGCAATCTCTCGATCCGATACCCTCTCCTGGCAAAAGGTGTGCAGAACATTTGGTTAGTAAACAAATTAATAAACGCACATTTCAGGAAACTGAAAATCATTCGATCTGGCGCCAGGCCAAGTTCGTGTCCAGAGAGGGTGCTGACGCCGCCGCTCCCCCTACGCCTAGCCATGAGTAATTGGTCAAAGATGGATGGTACTGGTACACCCCGAGTGCTGTATCCATCAGATATTTCAATGTGACAGTGACTGTTCAGGCCTTAAATAGAGTTTAGTGTGCGGTGGAATCGATCATTAAGTTTGCAAATTAACACAATTACTGTTTACTTGTCTTTTTGGCAGGCAGTAAAGTTATAAACGAGTACAGTGAACGTCCGTTAGGCTAGACAGATGCTATGCCAATTCGATTTTTTAAATAAAGTTCTGTAAATATTTGTGGCATGTTCTCAAGAACATTAGAAACTAAAAATATTATACCGTTCCCCTTTGCATTTTCTTATTTATCGAGTGTCTCCTGTATATTGGAAAGAGCATATGGATCGCTTCTCATTCCCGTTCTATAGCTCTCTCTCACTTTCCCATAAACAATGACAAACCAAGTAAATACCCAAAAACCAGCAATGGATCGGATCGTATAAAATGCGCTCTATGCGGGCAGCAGACCATCAACTTTACATATAAACCGAATACATATATGTATACATATAGCAACGATTTTCATTAATGACGCAGTAGTAAATACAGGCAGCGCACAGCTCGTTTCCATGCCATAACATTGCTGCACCTGCCACACCACGATACTCACTGTATTGACCAGGTATGTCTGCACCGCCTTGCTGTTGGAGGTGTTGAGAGCCTCCACGAATCTCATCATCTGGCTGCTCCGAGCGGCCAGGTAAAGAGTGTTCAGTTGCTGCAACTTGAAGTGTTCTTCATTGGGAAACTTTTCGCGCAGCTCCTCGCTAATATCCACGAGCATGCCGTGGGCCATGTTAAAGTACTCAAAGTCAAGTGGATAGCCATTGTAGAACGATGTATTCGCCTCCTGAGGCTCTTCCGGATCGACTTCCATTTAAAACCTTCACAAAAACAAATACCAAGAGGCACTGAACCACACTAGCAATGGAAACGAAACGATCGCCAGGCGAATCATATGTTTCCTTCCAGTGGTATGCGGTCACACTTAGTGATGGTCATCTTATGGGCGTAGTGATGCGCACAATATATCGTTACACTATAATCGTTTATTCATACAAATGAAATATACCATGATATTAGTAATGTATTTGACATTTTACAGGTGATTTGAGCTTTTAGTTTCTTCTCGCTTCATTCTTAATTGATTTCATTGTTTGTGTGTGAATACAGAAGGGTTTGTGTTGGTTTTTTTTGTGTGTACTTAGGCTTTTAAGTGGAATTTTAAACATTGGGCCAGGGACCTGATACGGGTTTGCTTAATTATTAGTGTGTTTATGTCGACCTGCCCAATGCAAAATTTTAATCGAGGCGTTTATTAGGAACATATTTTTCCAATAGCCCTTCGACAGTACAGTGCAGTTGTATATCGTATTTTTGGAAAACTATGCCTAAACGCAACGATTTGTACGCTCTATTCGTAATTACGAATTCATTACGAAGTTACGTGCTCCAATGTGTCGATATTTGATTTTCGTGTGTGGTAGCGTAGCACAGCGCACCTCGCTTGGGACCTGGGCGCACCATCCAAGTTACAATAATAGTTTTAAAACGTCTCGATTAAGCACTTCTCGACAGCCAGCAAGCTCCGGGCTGGCTGCGAGTGTTTTGTACAACATTCAGTCTTCATATAGTCTTTACGGGCCACGCGCTCACATATATGCGTACTATGTAGATTTGCATTGTAAATTTGTGTATACACTTAAAATTTTGACATTGTTTCTAATCTGTGTTTGGGGCCTTGAAAGGGGAAAAGTTCGCAGTGTTAATATTTCTTTCTCCATACTTCGTCCTTTTGTGGGGCTTTCAGTGTCTGTTTCTTTTAGTGGCTGCAAATTCGATATGCTTGATAAGAATCCAACAATAATACTGAAAAACTACTGAAAGATCACGTTTCGATTCTCTCATTTATATGTATGTATATGTACAAATTCAATAATATATTACAAGCATAGGCAATTCATAAAATTAATCAACAATCTACAATCTCGAACCCACCCGAGAAGGTAAATCTCGGCATGGGATGGAGATACCAAAGCAATACTAGCAAAGCAAAGTTATGCAACAATATAAAAAGAAGAACTTAATTACTTGCACTGTTTCCCCTCTCCTTGGAGCTTTAGTTGGTGGCCGCAATGGCCACTTGTGTGGGCAGCGCCATTGGCGGCAGCTGTGTGGGCATTGCGTTGTCCACGGGTACAGATTCCGGGGCCGATGTGTTCAATTCCGTATTTGATGCGAGTTGGTCAGCCTTCTTGGGTCCCTTGGCATTGGCAAAGCTGTTGCGAGTGTTGTTGCGTTTGCGATGAGAACGTCCTACCGTCTTGCTGGGCGAGGGCGACTTGGTGGTGGAGTCGGGCACAGATGATTGACTCTGGGACTTGTCGCCACCTGCACCAAATTCGGCGCTGGTAGAGCGGGAGCTCATGGCTCCATTCTTCGATGATGCTGCACCGTTGGCCCGAGTGCGACGACGAGTGCCATTGGGCTTGAAACTCGGCTTGATGGTCGCCTTGCTGGGGTCGTAGAAGCTGTCCAGAAGATCCAGCAGCTCAGTCTTTTCCTCGGGCTTCAGAGTAGAAATCGCTGTCAGAACCAGTTCCAAGCCCTCCTTGCGCTTCTCGGTCCAAATAGCTTTTAGGGAATCCAAAGTAAAGCCATTTTCGGCCAGCACAATGCGAAACTTCACGGCACGCACACGATGGTACAGTGTGGTGCGGAAATAGTTCAAGAAGACCGGACGGAATGAGTTTTGGCGCCCCAGGTTCTCGTTCTGGGTTTGCAGCTCCATGACGTCTGAGCTGACAAGTTGGGCAAATGGTTTCACGGCATTGAAAAGGTTAGCCACCTCATCCGAAGTCTCTGGCTCGGATTTGCTTTCAGAGTTGCTCAACTGCAGGGCCACGTTGTAGACCATTTTGGCCCGCACATTGGCGCTCCCCTCAAAACAGTCCTGCTCGTGATTTAATCCATTCTTGGGGCCTTTATCGTTGCTGCTGCCGTTCCTCTTGACATTCTCGGGTTCATTCTCCTTGTTGGAAATGTCATCCTTGGGCTTGGCCAAGAGCATCGAAAGCTTGCGTAGACCACAGTTCTTGATATTAGTATCGCCAAGGGAGGCCTTGGCCATATTGAAAGTGTTGGCAAAAGACTTGACCGTCCGATTGAATCTATCAATCAGACCGTACTTCTTGACCGCCTCCAATATCATGTATGGTATAAATTTACGCTCCTCGTGATATAGCATTACGATGCCATCTGTGTTGGCCTGTTTGGAGACCAGCATCTCAAGCCAGTTGAGAAAGTCCATGAGGGCAGCGACCTCCGACTTAGATTTGATTATCTAAGAGAAAAATATGTTCGAATTAGTGCATATTGTATGTATGTATGTATCTGAGGAGTGGACAAAACGGGATGTATGTATGTGTATGTATGTACCTTGTAGGTCTGCATCGACTTCAGCATGCGATAAAAACCGATCGAAATAACACGAATTTGATGACGCTGACGAGCGGCTGGATTCAGATTCATATACGGCATGATGTACTGCTGAAAGTTGTCCTTTGGAGTGTAGGCAGCCAACTGGACAATCTGGAAAGGGGCAAAGGGTAGACGGAGAGAAAAGTTGGGTTATGTCCGAAGCAAGGGGTCAACGACCCTGTCCTCTGGCATAATACCAACCTCATCAATCAGACGACGTCCAGTGGTGTCTATATCAACGCCAACCAGGATGTAGTTGCCTGCCGGCAGCTCCTCCTTCATGTCCACGCACTGATCGGCAGCAGCAATGGTAACAGAAGATTCAGAAATTTCGGCAACCATTTTGAATACAATCTGAGATTCACCAGGAAAATTCGGAAAAAAAATTAGCCTACTGTTTTGACACAAATTAAAAGTTTTCACGCAACCGCAAATTTGTTCCCAAAACAAAAAAAATTCGCGAACCGCTTGTGCCAAGTTTTGACTTTGGAATGTCGGATTGCAGGTAGCTGCAGGCACTACACCGCGGAATGGAAATGGAAAGCTACGGTTTACTTCCAGCCTTGTTCACTTTCAGCGCCATCTTGATTTTTCTTCTCTGCCTTCACACGCACTTTATCACTTTACCACTATTTTCTTGGCCTACCTTTTTTTTGTTGATTCCGCTTCGCGTTTACTTTCGACCGGTTCTTTCGCGTTTTACGAACTTTTTCCTTTTTTTTACAAAAGGCAAAAGCAAAATTGCTTTTTTCCGACGAGCTCTCACAAAAAAGAAACAATCCGTACGACAAAATAAAACGTAATGAATTTTTGTCAGACTTTTTCGGGCAGCTCGAAATTGGCCGAGTTTGTTCGAAATCAAGGCCTGCTTTATGACTGATTGGTTGTTAAGTACAATGGTGCGAAAACGATTCGACTTCCATCAGATTTGTGGGCACAGTGGGATAGGTAGAATTGCAATAAAAACAAAACGTTTCGTTTTTGAGCTGAATGCGCCGGCTAAGAAGAACGCAGACAAAACATAGAGTTGCCAACGCGCCGCAGTGTCAGCTGTCAACAAACAATTTGCACAGACAAGGCGATATCTGCATAATTATATTTAATTAACTGATTAATTTTCTGTATAATTATATGTACTTTATTTTGGAAATAAAAGCGCGCCGAATTTGTTTGGAAATGCCTATCGTCTATCGAAAATATGGTATCGAGAGCGCTGCCACTCTGTTGAAAAGAGAAGGTGGCTCTGTGCAGCCCTGGAATTTACACAAACAAAAATCAGCTGGTGAAGTGACAATTAATTAAAAATATTAAACAAAAAGCGGCGAAAAAATCGTTCTAGACCAAACATAAACCACAATTATGCTGCACTGAGTACACACACATACCCACACCTATAGCACCCTCATACAGTTGCAGCCGTTGTGATTCGTAATAGATTAAATCGTTTGTTACCGATAAGAGAGCAGCTGCTCCCCCTTTATGACAAAGAGCAACACCACACGGCGTTCAAATATGCTGTCTTACATCAAACGCAAGCTCTCCGAGTCCGACGGAGGTTCTAGCGTCGTACCCGTGACGTCGTCGTGTGGCGGAGGCGTCAGCAGCAACAAAAGCAGCAGCAGCGGCACTACCAACAGCAGCAACAGCGTTGGCGGCCGCACATCAGCGGACGATTTAGTGCGCAAAACGAGTCAGATGTCGATGGATAATGAAGCGATTGCCTACGGCGAGGACGCACTGCTGCAAGAGCTTGGCTACCGGAATGCCACGGACCTGCAGGAGACCATCTACGGTGCGGAAAATTACGCTTTTTTTACACCCCCCTCCAGAATTATGTAATTTCGATGCGTCTTTTGCTTGCAGACTTGTTGCGCGGCATACGCGATCCGGAGAAGCCCTGCACTCTGGAGGATCTGAATGTGATCTACGAGGACGGCATATTTGTCCAGCCCCCCACACGCTCGAATGTATCTGTTGTAGGTTACGCACGCCCCGCAGTCTGCTCGAGTGTGATTTAATCGCCGATTTGTTTGATATTACGCTAGGTACGCATCGAGTTCAACCCAACGGTGCCGCACTGCTCCCTAGCCACGCTGATAGGGCTGTGTATACGCGTGAAGGTGGAGCGTGGTCTGCCGCACAACATCAAGCTGGACATTTACATCAAAAAAGGAGCTCATCAAACGGAAGACGAAAGTGAGATGGTTCTTCAATGAGATGCGTAGGGAATTTGCTAAATTGTATCTCTTTTCCACCCTTTTTAAACAGTCAATAAGCAAATCAATGACAAGGAGCGCATTGCAGCAGCCATGGAGAATCCGAATCTGCGCGAACTGGTCGAGAACTGCATCAAGGATGAGGAGTAGCTCGACGCTTGCGACGGATTTTGTATATAACCATTTTTGTAGGAAGAGTTTCGAGTTTAGCGTTAAGTCTAGAAATAAGTTGCCTCTTGGACTGTTTGCATAGCATTAAAGACCCATAGATCTGTTAATCAGTCGTAAAGTCGATCGCCCGAGCCCCATATCTCTTTTTTTTCTCCATTGTTTACCGATAAGCGACTGGCACATATTTCCATTTTCATTCGAGGCTTTCCCTATCGCGTTTTGTTTACGTTCCGTGTTCTGTTTGTAGCCGGAACGATATCTCGGACCGAAGAAGACCGTGTGCACACCGCTGTCATGGCGCCGCCGCTGGCTAGTGAATGAAATCATTTTTCGGCACTCCATACGGTGGACAAAACGCCCGCCATGTTTGGGCGTGACAGGCGTAAAGTTATCAGCAGCACTCAAATTTTAAAGGGGGAAATATTCAAAAGCATTCGGGGGGCACTCACCTGCGGCTGACACACATTTGATTCTGAACAGACGAGCGGACTCTCCGAGCGACTCTTCGCCCCTAAGCGGCTTGTGGCTCCTTCTGCTCCAATTTGTATTTCCCGGTTTTCCATTTGTTAAATTGCGCTCCCGGCTGCTATGCATCCCCCCCTGGCAACAATAAATATTTTGCAATATCAATTAGATGCTTGCTCTCGCTCTCAAGTATGCCTTTAAACTAATTCTCAAAGACTTGGCAAAAAACAAACCAGGAAGCAATTAAAACCATCTGCCACTGCAAACTTTTTACCACGACACCAGGCCCAGCCAATGTGTCGTGGAAAGCAGGACAGGGTCTTCTTCTTGGCGCCTCAAAGAGAACAAGAAATGCAATAAAAATGAACACGCAGACAAAGGCATATTGCGAATATTACGCTAATTGGCGCCTGCAATCAGAGCGGACCAAGACCTAGACACGTTGTGAAAAGCGGTCGTTCTCCGACTCCGACTCCAGTATGCCAAGGAAATCGTGCCTTTTGGCTGCTTTTATTGTCGTAGAAAGGTCCTGTCACCCATCACTTTGAATGTTCATTAGATGGCTGGCCAGGGGTATTGGTGGGGCTTTAAGGACCAGTAATATAGGGTCTCTGTCTCTTCATTCTGACTGTAGTGTTCTGGGAAGAATCTCATGGCCTACTCGGCTACGACAGAATTGTATGGCAGAAAAATGCATAATTTATTTGGTTAATGCATTCGCATTTAAGCCGGGCCAACAACTGCAACAATTCCCTGTAGATCCAGGGACCAGGGTCCAGACCTGCAATTGTCATTTGAACAGCGTTCAAAGTGGCCCCTTTAACCGTGCTGCAGCAGTCGTAGCCTCAGCCACTGTGCCAACACCAGCGCCGCCTCTTCCAGCTTAAGTACATAAGTAGGCAAATGCAATGAGTCCAGGTCCAAGCGTCAGCCCCAGCCCCAGCCCCAGCCACAAAAGGTGGCTGCCGCCTGAAGACGAGGTCCAGATTGCGACCACTGAGATTTCCTTCCGATATGCAATGCTGTTAAATTGTATGCCATTATTATGATTGCCACCATGATGGGCCTGTGCCCCACACAACGGCTCGAAACAGAACAGAACAGAACGGACCGGAACGGAGGTGGTGTGGTGTGTAGCGAAGACCGGCACAGGATGCTGGAGCCACGACATGTTGTGGAGTTGCATTCACACATTGTACTGCTGCTCCGGGTTTCCCTGCCCATCTTCCATGTATTTCATTATGTTTCTGGGGCTCGTGCTCCCGCACCGCTCATCGCCGTGTCTCCTGCTTCGTTGTTTCTTCAGTCGGAAGCGAGGGCATGAACAGTTCTGCGTTGCGAGGCGCGTCCATGCACTTGGGAACTGAATGATTGGGAAATAAATATAAATATTTTTTAATTTCAATAAGTTTTCAATAAGTTAAACAATTAGAATTAATATTGCAATTACAGGATACATTTTGTACTATTCATAACCTTAACAACTGAACCCAGTATCTGATTATCTTAATAGTATCTAGTCTAGTCATAAATACTCGCCAAACCGCGTACATATGTACAAACGCTTGAAATTTAAATTTCTTATTAGCTGGTAAAGATTTTTTCTTTTTATATATGTATTGGTATTGGATGGGTCGTAACGAAACCCCCTCAGACTGTGAAATTTGTTAGTAATTTTTTGCTCACAGTTGGTTTGCTGTTCGTGTAGCTACAAGGCAATTGTTATAATTGTTCTTGCCACAGGAGCCAGGGCCCTGCTCATGGGGGGGCTCTTTGAAACCGGAAGTAACACTCAATGGCGAAATGCCGTCTGGGTGGCTGGGTGGCTGGGCGTCTGACCGACTGCCCGACTGGCTTACACGGCGTATGCGCATTATGCAAAGTCCCTGCCAGAGGCAGCCGCAGCCTCAGGAAGAGCAGTGGTGCAGGAGCCGTCAGCACTGCGGACTTGGCCATTCAGCAGATGACAACTTACGCATCAGCAGATGCGCACGGAGGCGGGGAACGGGACAGAGGTCCTGTGCCCAAGTGGGGTGTGGGCAATCCCCGTCTGATCCCAGGGCCTGGCTTTTGTTGTTTGCACTGCCATTAATTTCTGCTGCACTCCGGCCTGCCATTTATTTTGTGCGGAAAATGTGCCCACGTTATGAGTTCTTTGCCGGGTATTCCGTTGCCTGCTCTGCTGGCAGGGTCCTGGCAGGGAGGACACAGTGCCAGCCAAGCGGAAGTGGTCGCGTGCGTTGCATCCTGCCGGCAATTATGCTGCAGGGGCAACAACAATTACAGTTACAGCTGTTACCGTTCCCGTTCAAGCTCCAGTTCCAGCACCAGCACCTCCTCCTGCCCTCCTCCTGTTCCTTGTCCTCGCTGTAAGCCCTTTTAATTGCTTGTCTCTTTTTAATTTTCAGCTCTTTTGTTATGCCTTCTGGAGTGTATCCCAGTCCACCTGGTATATGCACATCCTCGTATATCCCCACCCCTCCCTTAATACATATACTATACGACAAGTAAATACATACATACATAGCAAATGCATTCGTCTGTGAGTCCTTTTATAATTCCTACCTAGCCCTGCCCTGCCCTGACCTGCCGGCGCCTTAAGTTGACATTTTGCACCCTTTTGCCCGTTTGGCCGGACCAGAGGTCGCCGCTCTCAGGTCTCGTTGAGGCCAGAGCTCAAGTGCCTTTCTTGCTGGCCCACTTGCTGGCCATTTGCTGCAGCTAACGAACTAATGTCGAATGCACATCAAGTGCCATTGGAGCTTCCGCCCGGCCAGCTCATTGACCAGAAGACGCTTCCAACTGCAATTAACAAAGGTACCTCTACCTTTACGAAGGCACAATTGTCCGGTGGACATGCAATCCGGAATCGCAATGACATTCGATGGCAGCTAAAACGTGTGCAATCAGAGCATAATTGTCTGGGAATACTCGTAGCTAGCTGGCCACTTGCTGTGAGCTTTGAAGAAGGGCAGAAAGTTCTTTCTTTGGGCGACACACTCGATAATCGATTAAGATATATTTGGAACTGGAAACTCCTGACGGAACTAAGTTATTTGAGCAAGGACATTAATATCAGTAAGCGTTTAAGATGAAAATCATTTTCTAATTCCATCGAAGAGCAGAAGCACCACCATTAAATCAATTCTTATTAAATGTCAAGAGGCACAAATGTATTTAAATCGATTGGAAAATCTGCACCAGAGCTAAATTGTTTGAATTAAGTGCGTCAAATAGTTGATAACTTTTTGTAAATAAAATAAAGCTGATTTAAAACAATGCAACGGAATAAACAGAACGAAAACAAAGTACAACAAATTCGCCATACATTTTGCAAGAGGCGAAAAGCGCATTCAACCTGATGGCCAAATTGTTTAATCTAAATTCATAAGGTGACAGGGCCGGTGTACACTGGCCAACACGGCACAGATTTGGCTGACATTTTGCGTGAATAAATGATCCAGGTGCGAAGCCGGGGAGCACTGCTCTCCGGGGTGAATGTTGAATGCGGCCCACTAAGTGGCGTGGCAAATAAAATGATTTAAATATTCAAAACAGCAGCAAATGTTGTACGCATAATAAAAAAGCACGGCAGCAAGTTGAAATTCTTTTTACGGCCCGACCCCACTCTAATCCACTTTGGCCGACAATTTTTTGGCCCACCGCAGGCACAAAATAAATGAAATCATGAAATAATAAACTAAATTAGGTGCGAACTGTTGGCCACTCCGCACAGTCCTCTCTCTACCTACATACATACATACACACATGAATATGTACATATGTATCTCTTCCCTCCAAATATATGTTGTATATATTTTTTGTTTATATTTTATTCATGCCACTTAAACGATTTCGGTTGGGGGCAAAAGACAAGCGCATAAAAGGAAACTTTAATTTCAGAATACTGTCAAAAACATTCAATTGTTGCTGCCGCTATGTGCCTTTGAAGAGTGCCACATTTTCAACAATACCATGGAGCTGCTCGTTAGAGTTTTCCAACAAACATAATTTAATAATTAAATGTCAAAACTGAAAATGACTGAAACTGTCACAAGTCGTTGAAGTCTCTGACAAGGTGGGGAGCAATGCCACAGAACTATGGTCTCTATGTACTCCCTTTGTAATAGACTCTGTGCTAGTGGGAGTAGGGCTGTAGTGCGCAAAAGGGCAAAAAACAAAGGGAATGAAGCTTAGATACTCTCGGATATCCATGGGTACTATGCACAATTATATAATTATAATTTATCTTTGGGTTCTAGCTTACAAGCTAATGCCGCTCGGGAGCCGTGTGAATCGCGAGCTCGCTCTCAGAGCGCATCTTTATCTTTATTGCAAATGTTTACAAGCAGGGACAAGCAGATGCTCAATATAATAATACCCCCTGCAAGGGTATGTAAAATTATTGTGGCATTTGTATGCCAACTCTCGGAGCTCGTACACAAGTTTGAGCATGTTATTCGGCACACACAGAAAAGTTTCATAATAATTTGCGCAACAAATTTGAAATTGTAATGCCGACTCATTAGAAAGTTTTTCATTCGAATTTGTTGTGGCTTCGTCTCTCTTTCTGATTTGTATGCTTTTCGTTGTTTTTCCTCTTATTTTTTATTCTCATTTATTATTATTATATTTTTATTCTCCCACTCTATAAAATGGCCTACACTATGGAAATTGAAAGGAACGAGACCATGGCAAGAGTCTCTCTCTCTCTCTCTCTCTCGACAGTGTCTGACTGTCTCTTTCTCGACTTCTTCTGTCTGTATGTCTATCTATGTATGTTTCTTTGTTTGTGTACAAGTTCTGAAACTGTGCCAGGATGCTCTACAGTAATCTGGTTTATCAGTTTACCAAAGTTTCCACATAACGCACGGCCTGCATATGAATGGGCCGAGTGCATCTAAAACTTTCAACTGAAACCTTGAATTATTCTTACGGCCGCTATACTGACCCATATATGCCACATGCCACATGCCCCATGCCACATACAATATGGCCCACCCACCCGTATGCTCTGGGAGCTGGATTTCATTGAATCTAAAGGAGAGCCTCAATAGACTTGTCAGACAGACTAAACTCTTTGATCTAGTAACGAGTGTTTCTCGTATTCTTGAAAGCGTGCTAATTGGGTACATAATGGTCTGTACATACATATGTTAGTATGTGTTAGCAATGTCACTTACAACAGGCCGTATTCATACCTAATGGTTTCTGTTCGACGCATTGTATTCTGGCATTGTGAGTGGGTTTTTTATGGTTCTTTGTTGCCACAGCCTAGAGTCAAATAAAAAATTTTCGACAATTTTCATTATACATTTCAGGGAATCGCAATAGCCGATGCGAGTGGCGTAGGGCATCTTGCTCATTGTTTTCCTTTTGCACTGGGATTATTGTCAAATTATGCATATGCAACTTTTCGATATTTGGCGAAATGCAAATGCTTCTGTTTGTTTGCCAGCAGGCTTGGCTTTGGCCTTGAAAATGGGTTTTGGGTTTCGGGTTTCGGGTTTTGGGGCTTCCTATTTGCAATGTAGATTCGCTCTGACATGGCTTATACATATGTGCTTAATGTGAATAATATTCAGCTGGCAAACTGTTTGCTTGGCTGTCGAGTCGAGTCGCATCGAATCGAATCGGCAATGGCAATTTGTATGTTTGAGTTTATCTAAGTGAAATCAATCCTCAACAAATGCCAAGCTGCAATCTGCCCATTTTCTAGTTAATAAAATTCTAATTAGTTGAAATTGCATCAAAGCTGCAAGGACTCCATTGCATTGCCCATCTGTGTGTGTGTTTTTCCGTGCTTTCATGTGTGTGTGTGTGTTGCATGTTGCATGTGGGATTTTAATTACAGAGGGGCTCATTAGCATTTTTCGTACTCCTCTGCTTGTTGATTTTCGGTGGCTGGCGGTGGCACAAACTCTCCACTTAGTTCCATAAAATGCGAATGGCTGCTGTTATTGGAAGGAGGCCAGATCTGCGGATCTACGTCAGCTTTCCAGCTGCTCATCTCTATCGGGGGGAGTGATGGATGCAGCCAACCCCCGACGTGGCCTACCATCATGAAAGTTCAAATAAACAAAATGTTATTACAAAGAGAAGCATTCCGCAATGCAGTGGCAGCGGTACAGCGGATGTGGAATACAGCGGGAAGGGGTGGGGCACTTTTACAGTTGGCATACAAAAAATTAACAACTTTTTTGCTGCGGCAGTTGAGCGTAGAAAGAGTGTGAGAGAGAAAGATGGAGAGTGAGAGAGGGAGACAGAACAAGGGCATAGTTTTAATATGAATTTGCATGTAAGATTAACGATGGTAGCGCAGAATTCTCGAGGGAACTTCTTGGGAGAGTCGTCTCCCTGCCGCGCCCTTTCTATCTCCGTCTCCATCTCCTTCTTCCCAGGCACACCATCTCTATCGCTATCTCGCTCATCTTAATTGAGTTCTTGAACTTGGCAGCGTCTTGTGTTTGGGCCGTTGTTTACGGCATTACCAACCCGCTTATTACGGCATTGAGTTGCTCAAAATGGCAGCCCCACATGCGACAACTCATGAATAATGCAATTATTGTTGCAGGTGCCGGGATGTTGCAGCCAAAAGCGGCAACAACACGAGGAAGGCAGACAGAAGTAGCACCAGTCGCAGTAGCACTTGCTGCTTAATTAACTATTAATGTGTTTGTGTATGTGTGCCTGTGTGTGTGTGTGTGTTTGTGTGAGCCTGGCTTTGACAAATGGCCATGTCACGGGTCTCTGGGCCAACTCCGTTTCAGGCTCTGGTTTGAGCTCCATGAGAAATGGCAAATTCATTTACGCGGCGCTGCATTTCCCACTCGCCACTAAACGGAAAATGCAAAATGAAAGGGTGTTCACAACAGAGAAATGGCGAGAAATAAAGAGAGAGAGAGAGAGGGAGAGAAGGAGTGAGGGAAGTAAAAGGGGGCACCGAGGCACACAGGAAGTGGCTGGCATGTACGTGAGGCAACAGCAGCTCTAACAAGTGACAGGCCCTCCAGCAACTCTCCCCTGAAAGTGCAGCAGCACCGAAAAAGAAGAGGAAATGCCTGGAAAATTGCATTTTGAGTGCAAATATTAATTTCAGATGCCGCCACAGCAACACCACGCACAAACAACAAGGGCGGAGGCAACACCACGAGAAGTCCGTCCACACATTTCCGAAACGGAACGTTTTTCCCCCGACTGCAGCGCCATCTCCTGCTGTTTGTGTTGTGTAATTTTGAAAACGTGGCCAACATTTGCTAAAATGCATTCCACAGTGACAAATGCATTGCATATCCTGCAGGCAGCGTCCACCGAGCACCGAGCACTGAGCACTGAGTACCAGGATCCTGCTCCTTCACACGGCACTTAGCGTAATGGAGCAGCTCTGATGCTGATGTGGAGACTGAGGCTCGGACATTTAGGGGCTGAAGTGGGTGTCGGTCCATCCCTCCGGGAGTGGCATGCATCTTCAGCATAAACGAATTAAAATGAAATGCGCCACAGCACAAGTCAAACGCAAGGCTTGACCAAAGGGGCGAGCATATGTAAGTCAGCAGGAGCAGAAATGGGCGCAAGGACAACGCAAAAAACAGATACCAACTAGATATTCAACCCACTTCTCAGTCTGCAATTTCATGACCACCTGCAGTACTCTTTAGGGGATTCTTTTGTGAAGGAGAAGGATCCGTGGATCAGTAATCATGGTAATCGATGGCTATATGGCGTTTATGGAGAATCTCCCTTACAATCTCATTTATGAAATGGTTCTGTACTCTCCCAGTGCCATTGTAATCGTCCATTTACTCGGGGGTGGGTGGCGTATGGCAATTCCGCTCAGATCTGAACTCTGTTTCCTGTTGATGCCATCAACAATCCAAATTTCATTAGCTGAACCTTGACGTGCTGGTGCAACCTGCACGCATTTGCCCCATATGGCAGCATCTTGGCTGGATTCAATTAAAGTTGACTCAAACGACAAACACCCACACATGGGCACACACACACACAAACACACACACACACACACACAGTAGCACTCCCCCATGGCAGACACAAAAATGTCGGTGGGCATGCTGCAAATTGCATGTTGGTCGCATTGCCACAGATTTCCCTTCCCACGACACAGGACAAAACATTTTCACTTTCCAGAGAGCTCAATGTTGCGCATCCGCAATGTATGCCAGATGTTGCAACAACAGTTGAAGGGAGGCGCAAAGAAAGAGCTGAAGGAGAGCTGCACTCGTTAGACGTTGATACAAAATGTTATTTCACTTCAATTAAATGGATGCGCGAGGGTCGACCACTTTAGGAGTGCGGCAGGAGGCTGGGGCCAAAGGAGAAGGCGGCGGGCGCACCATTATGAGTACATTATGTAGAAGGATATAGTCGCGAATTGCACTACAAACATGTAAGTATATGTATGTACCTACGTCTTGTCTGTCAATTTGTTGGAATTTGGGCACCGCGAAACTTTCTTAACGCGTTTTGCCGCTTGTTGCTGGGTTTATTTTCATAGAAAGAGAGAAAAGACAGGAAGAGCACTAGGTGGTTGGGGTGAGGAGGTGGGGGGGACTTACCCATCAGCCTTCCGTTTGTAATTACGGAACCCCGGCAAAGCCTCGCTGTCTGTGGCAGGGCGAAAAGTGGAAAAGGCAGCGGCTTCCCAGCATGCGCTTTCAATTTCCGCATTCCGAAATTGTTTGCCAAAATCAAATTCAAATTACAAACCGATTTCGGCTGCTGTTCCTGGCATCTCTTTTCTATCTCCGTCCGAGTCTGCATCTCTCTCTCTCTCTCCGCTATCTTTCCCGTATCTCCCCTGTATCCGTCTCTTTTCTTGTGTCGCCATTCCTCTAACATCTGCCTCCTATATTGAACCTGCATCGGTTTTTTGTCCCAGACATCCGGTGGATGTGCTTGTCTCAGATTTTGCGCTGCAAGTGTATGAAAAAGTGCTTTAAATTATCACTAAATGGGGATCCGAATATTGTGCAGGAATATTTAAGAATCCGCCCAAAGGCCCCCACCCAGAAGCCAAATACAAAATGGGTGTGGAAATGGGCGAGGCAGCGGGAAGCAGGAAGAGGCCTCGACTGAATGGCTCAATGGAATTAGCGTCGCTGACTTGTCGCTTTGTCGACTCTGATCGAATTTTGTGCCAAACACGCATGACAGACTGCACTGACAATTTGCCGGTCATGGGGGTGTTCGGGGGGCTTTGGAGTGGAAGCAGGGCCTCTAATGCCTAGATTTGTGGGGCCATATGTGCCAGAGATAGAATGCAATCGGCCGTTGTCTCTCCATGGGGTAAATATTATAAAATACACAGCGAAAAAATGTCTCAATTTAATGGTCTCGATTCAGTACAGAAGAACAGTACAGCTTAGAACACATCCCTTATACGTTGGCAAACGAAGCTTTATTGCACATATATATTACATCGTATGTCATTTCCATGACTCAAATTCTCATTGTAGGGATCGTCAGCTTGGCTTGAGTTCCATATAAATATATAAGTTTCAGCTCATTATTGTATGCGAACTTCGTTCTCAGTGTATTTCATATGAGTTCTCGTTCCACACCCAGCAAAGCTGTTGATGTTTGGCAATTTACGCTGCATTTTTGGGTTGAGTGGGGGGTTTCCCGCTGTCTGTCCCCCACGGGGTGTTTGGTTTATGGTTTGGGATTTGGTTCGGTTCGGGGCAGGGAGGGTGTGGCTTGACCACCGCAAAGCCTTTTGATTTTTGGTGTACGTGTGTCTGTGTGTGTGTGGGGGGGATTTCAATTGATTTGGTGTGGAAGAAATCCAATTTGCAAATTATAATGCGTATTCGCAGTCGAAGGGCTATTGCATGGATCGATCATTATGGTGTCATCAGATGTGTGAGTGTACGTACGACTAGGATGGAAGGTTTTCAGAGCCCCCGTGGTCTGTGCATTAAATTACAGATTGTCAGATTGTCCATTGTGGCAAAAGTGAACACATTAAAAGCTTTTGCTTAAGTGGCCTTAACCTTTGCCCTTTCGTTGGCTCTTTTTTGCCTAGGCAGCTTGCACAAAATGCTTGTAATTTGCTTGTTTCTCTGCACTTGAATTAGATGAGCACACAAATGCAGCTCTGAAATTACACCCAGGCCATCGTAGGGCTCCAGGATATATTCCATTCACGGCAATGCATGACAAAATGCCAATAAAAAAGGACCATTTTCCCATACATACAAGTGCCTGATTTCTTGAATTTCTGGATCTCAATTATGGGCGCTAAAGCAAACCATTTCGAAGTCTCTGCGGCGCTTTCGCAGCGAGAGTTGATTGAACCGTTACCATATAATGGGTGTCTTGTAGTCGGTATGTTGAATTTTTCGTGTTTTTTGAAATGGTTCTCCTCTGTCCCATGTCCTTGCAGCTGCCACACTTGTAAAGTCGTTTGCTTGGACTGTGCAAACAAAATGAGCGAGGAGCCTGGCAAACGAGGAAGACTAGTGAATGCATTAATGGATGCCGCCACCGTCTTCTCCAGATGCTGCTCCTTCTTCTCCTCCTCCTGCCCCTCTTTAAAAACATATGTGTGTGTGTGTGTGTGTGTGTATGACGCTCTTGACATTGCCCTGGGTGCAAGGGGGCTTTAGTGTTTATGCCGTGACATGGGGAATCCTTCAACCTGAAGGGTTCTCGCTGTCGCTTTCGCCGTCTTTGATTGCGCGCTCTCTCGGTGCCGTCCCAGCCTCCGTCTTGGGCTCGTTAAGTGCCGCCTCCTTATGGCATTTCATGCTATTTTAGATGCATTTGAATAAATAAACAGCCATAAGCCAGCGGCAGCCATAAAATGCTTATGTCGTGGGCAAATGTTTGTGTCTGGCCTCATTAGGAATTGAAGTTGGGAAAGCACATTGATGGGTACGAGGGGGACCAGGGGCAATGAAACTACATACATTAGTCGGTTAATGCATATTTAATTCAAAATCCAACACCGCACCACCCGCAGCTGTTAAAATGCCAGTGAAATTGCCTTAATTGAGTGGATTTGCATTCGAAATTCGACACAAACAAATGGAACAGAACCCTGAACCCCCAAGGCCCTCCCCAAGGTGATTGCCACAAGGTGTTGATCAAATCAAATTCCCTTTTCTTTTCCAGTTAGAATAAGAGAGAGAAACAGAAAGAGAGAGAGAAAATTTTAATTGATTGCCCATAAATTATGTAGCATTCAAGGGTTTACTGGGAAGCTGCAGTCATGCATGTGGTATGCGTAATATTTCACTTGCACTTTGATTCCATTCATGAAAATCTGCCCAAACGTTTGCCTGCACCCCAATCCAACCCCACCACCCCCACAGAGTGGCATAGCTATAATATTTGCATGTGAATTGGCTTTCGCTCGCTGAGGGACACTCTCCATATATTTCTCTCCATTTCTCTGTTTGACTGTCAAATGCTGAGCAAACATGGCCAGGACTCATCTGACAAGGAAACAAGTGCCAGGCCCACACTCGACTCTAGCTTTGACACATTGAGTGGAAGTTATGCAAATAAATAAATGTAGATTGACTTGACAGGCAGAATATTTACATACGAGTAGGTAAGGGTGCGTGTGTACCACAAGGAGAAAGGCAGACAGAGTGAGGAGATGTGAGGGCAAACAGACAAAACTAATTAATGGAAATATGCCCATCTCATTGACAAATTTCAGAGTCGGAGAGTGTACTCGTACATACTCGTATACATATATCACTTTGGACTCTATCTGTGGCTCTGGCACTGCTTTGCCGGTCCGCTGAGTCGCATAATTATAATGAATCCTTTTGGACAGCTAACTTAACCCTAATTTGTGCCCTAACTTGCATTATCTCTGACTACAAACACACCTTGTCTCCCATTGTACTCCTCATGCAGGTGCGAATGCAAAAAGTTGGAATGTCTGCCGCCCGCTAATTAAGCTCCAAAATGGAAGCGAGCCGCCGAGTAAAAACGCGACTATTCCTCCATTGTTGCTGCAACTTTTGTGCATAAACTGAAGCAGATGGTGCCTCTGCCTCCGCCTCCGCCTCCTTCTCCTGCCCCTGCCTTAACCTCAGCCACTGAGTCTGCTGCTCTGCCTCAACTTTTGAATCCTCATACTCATTCTCACACTTGGAAGCTCCTGCTTCGCCTCCTGATGCGGGCAACTCTCGCGCGCTGTAAAAGCTTCAGCCCTGACCACATTTTAATTGGGCTAAGCACACGCCATGTGCTCCGTCCTGGCCATGTGTGACATGCTATTAGTGAAACTTTTAAATGAGTTAGTTAAGTAAAGCGGGTTACGTTATTATGCGTTTTCGGCTTGGACATTACAAAGGCTTGTCGTCCTCAGTTCTGCTCGCGCAAGCTAGGACGAGTACGGATATAGCAAGTATAGCAAGACAGAGAGTATTATGATTTTCATCAGATGTTTGCAACGATTAGAAGGAACATACACATATATATATGTACATATGTATATTCCCTCTGACTGATACTTCTTACATACTATCCCTATAAAGGATAAAGGATTTAAGCCTAGTTTTTTTTTGGGAAATAATCGAACAAACGTTAGAAATTTTAGTTAAGGAGCAATGGATATACTAGGGTATTCAAAACTTCGGCCTTGGCAGCTTTCCTTTGTGACGTAGTATATTTCCCTCGCTGCTAACAATATGCTCAATATATTGGACTTGTCGGAGGAGGTTAAGTGATGGAATAGTTTCACACACTATTTCCTGTGGAAGTCCAAGGTAAATACGTTGGGTATACTTACATATGTATGTGTGTACAAGACAGTATCTACTTAGTTTATTTTTGGTACAATCGAATACAAATGCTACGAAGTAGATTATAAACATACTCGTAGTTTCATTATCCAAAGCAAACATTAGTTGGGAAAAACTGTTTCGACCACAAAAACTGTTATGTGCCGATGGTTTTTTTCCCCAATTAATGATGAAATTAGTTCAGTTTTTTTTTAGATAACATTTGTACATATGTTTGTATATATGGGCTATGTAATCGTTTTGTCCATTATGACAATCGCCTTTAGCTGCCGACCAACAGAATTCCAAATTTAATGCAACATTTTCTATGGCTTTGCCCTGGGATATTTTACTTTATTGGGTCAAACATTATTTCGGTAATTATTTGGTCTAAGTGAACGCAATCAATTTTCAATTAGTCGCATGCAATACGACTCGTAATTTTATACACATTTCTTGGGACAAAGAGTGGGAGGCTGTCATTGGTAATTATTGCAAATTATATGGCGCTCGTATATACTCGTGCTCGTATGGTATTTGCTTGCAGTAATGCCAATCGAAAATACTTGAATGAAACAAAGGAATTCTACCTACAGGAGCAAAAGAGAGAGAAAGCGAGAGAGAGATCGAGAAAATAATATTCAATTACGAATCATGTCTCCCTGGACAATGGTAACGATGGGCATAACGGCCGCCTTCCCATAAATATTCCACGACTCCCTTTCAGCCAGGCCGTAAATTGAAGCAATAACAATCATGTGGCATGTGGCTCTGTGGCCGGGATAATACGAGTAGTTGCTGTCTTTATGTGTATGCTTCCACATTGATTTCGAAATTAATCGGAAATACGTATAAACTGTGGACAAGGAAAGGAATTGGAATTCCTTCTTTGTGCTCTTTTTCTTTCTTTGGGCATTCCCGATCGATCGGTTTGTCTTGGAAGTTTGCTTCCCGTCAGTTTCTGTGTGGTGCTTGCTCGAAAAATCAATGGACATTTCATTATTTCCCCCTACCCACCCCCACAATTAGCAAAGAGCTGGCCGGGCCCTTGGGGGCTGCCACCTGGGCATGGCCTGCATTGATAAAGTGTCCGCCAGTGTCCCACCCAGCCGGTTTCCGGCAGGAAATTTGCATAAAATTCAAATAAAATAAAACGACAAGCCTTATAATCATTAGCCAGCATCCATGTCGGCTCTCCTGGGTGCAGTGAGGCTGGTCCCTGGGCCTGGACAGTGGACGCGAGATGCCTGCAACAGGGAGCTTCCCTTCCACCTGGGAGGTGACTTATTTATGGAGTTTCCATGTTAACGAGGCGCAGCCAGTAAATTAATTTAGCCCATGAAAAATATACACCCACACAAAACATACTTAGTGTCCTCGTACACTGCGTTTCATAATTGTTAGGAGACTTTGCATCTGTATTACGAGTCGGACGCTCTCGTGTCCACTAGATACCGATCCAATCCTGCAGGGCCACCTTCTGCAGCTCAATCTGTTCGCCCATCTTCTGGGTCATGGCGAACTGGATGAGAATGAGCAGATAGTTGACCAAAATCGCGACGAACTGGAAGCAGAAGCAGACGAAATTAGACTGTGAATCGGGGAAGGCAATCCAACGGGCCCCCTACCAGAGTCAAGACCGTTCGATTGAGGGGAATGCCCAGGCCGATGGTGAACTGCTGACGAAACTGCAGGCACCAGCTCATCAGAGAGTTAACCAGCTGCCGGATCGCAGGACTGCTGGGGTACCAGTTGTCCAGCTGCTCGATGAGGCGGAGGCACCGCCGGGCCTCTAGGATCGTGCGCTCGCAGTAGAAGGGTGCGATGAGCAGCTTGTAGAGAGGAACGGCCATGCAGAGGGCCACGTAGCCCAGCAGAACGCGACTGCCGTTCTGCTGCTCCATTTCCTCGTCTTCGAGGCCCTCCTCCATGCTGGCCATACCCATGCCGAAGATGATGTAGAGCTCGCTGGTGCCAATGGCCAGATCATGGGCCATCGACATCCACAGACCGATGGCGTATACACGATTAATCTCCAGGACGAGCTGATGGAGCTCCTGGACCATGGCCACGGCCTGTCGGATGCGCTGCTCTCTAAGCTGTCGCTGCGGGAACCGCCACTCGAGGAACTTGGGACTGAGGATCTTCTGGAGCAGCCGGAAGCGAATGGAGAGCAGCTCGACGAGACTCATGTAGACGTAGCCGGTGAAGTGAGGACCGCACGTCACGAAGACGTAACAGAAGGCGGACAGCAGGAACAAGGTGCGTTGACCGGTGGCCATCTGGACCACGGCGCTCGTGATGGCCCCCAGATAGAGCACGGTGCACGACACCACCACCAAAATGTTCTTCCTTAGCAGCTTCCGGTAGTTAAGGTTGGCCCCAAAGTCCCGCATCAGCATCGCATCCATCGCGGACAGGCGCACATAGATGCCCAAGTGGCGGCGGCCGGCCGCCTGCAGGGACACCACCGTGCCTACGAACACCAGAGTAGACATGACCACCTCCAGAGCCGCAATGCTCAGAACCATCTTGTCGGCGGCCGCCATCCGCTTGCGGATCTCCTCGCTACCCAACAGGGCGCTAAGCGAGCCGATCAGAACGAGGACCGTCAGCCCAGCCACGCCCAGTGAATAGATCCTTCTGCCGCGGGTAATCGCGAAACTGGAGCCCCCTCCTCTGAACCCGTTGCAACACATCACGAACTGAATGCCGCAGATGACGCTGGCACAGTCATAGAGGGTCTCCGGTTCCCGAAAAAAGTACAGCACCGCCATAGCGTTGAACGGAGGAAAACGAACTGAACTTTGAGCCCTTGGAAGTGGTTCCATCAGTGATGGCCATAAACATTAACCCATTGGCCTGTGTAGTTGGTGCCATAAATAACCATTAAGTAATTGCTTTGATTTATTTTTTTGATACAATAATCTGACGAAACTCACGAACGTATCCAGTGTATGGGTAGTGCAAACCATTTTACCATTTAACATATCACATGCATTCCCATCTTAACAATAGGTAAGGAATTGCTTCGGGGTTCGACCCGAAGCGAAGAGTTTTCGGAGCTTAATTACTGGAGGGACATAAAACTAAAGCAAAATGGCATAGTAAAAAGAAACAAACCAATTTAAATGGAAAAACACTTTAAAATAAATATAATATATTGCATTTGATTGGAAATATATGTATGTATTTAATTAAAATATGAAAATGTTTTAAGTAAATACGTAATATTTAGATCAATTAGTTCAATTATCGGAGCAAATATGTTGAAATTCATTTTTAAATCTAAGTGTAAATATTAAAATAGACATCATTTTAGTTTCTGGGATAATTACAAGGGAATCAAACAGACTAAGGATGCAGCAGCTGCAGGCCATTGATACCGTTGTACTATTGTATGGTACGTATTGATTATTATTTGTTAAATACTTGAAAAAAAGAAATATAATAATTCACATTTATGCAATAACTATGCCATAATTAAATAATGAAATTGTATCTCCAATCAAATTCGTAGAAATAGTCTCACAGTAACTAAAGTCTGAATTGAATTTGTGGCTGCAACCTGTAATATTTTCGGCACTTTTCAATAAATGAAAATGTGTTATTAAATTTCTGCATCTTTCGACACAGAGAGAGAAATAAGAGAGAAAATAAATTCACAATAAATTCCAGTATGCAGGGGATTTTGGCTAAGCTGGTAAAAGTATCTGGTGACAGACCTCAAAAGCGTTTGTTGAACTGCCTGTGGGAGGGAGGATGTCGGCTTTAATTAATAAAACTCGATTAACGAAAATTTTATGATTGTCAAAATGCCAACGGGAGGCAATCAATCATTGCCTTCGTCCGTTCGCCCATCGCTCCTGTTAATTATTTTGCATTAAGTATTTATGAAATTCCCAAAAGAAACCGTCGATAAGGGACAGCTGCGGTGTGGAAAAGTGTAAAATTAATTAGGGCCTGTCCGGATGGACAGACGGACAGGCGAACGGTCGGGCTGTCAAATGGTTGCAAATGACCACCGAAAGAGTTGGAGGCGGAGCCAGTTAATAAATTGTTTGCTGCACATTTGTGGTTCAATGCACATTGAAATGTAAATGGAAATGGACACATTAATTATGCGCAACTGTTGATTTTCTGGCTGATTAACCTCTGGAAGCTTAGTTGGGAAACAAATGTTATAAATAAAATATATAAACAAAAGCCATTGACTTTTGGGAATACTCTGCCATAATGCAATGGGTATAGGCTTTGTTTTTCCCTTAGTTTCTGATCATCTAGGGCAGGGACTTTCCATGCCCATGCATAGGACATTAAGAATTAATTAGAATGCATATTTAATTTATTACTATTTATCGCTTTCCGTATCACTGCATTTCGGGTAACATATGCGCAACAATCTCGCTCAAATTATATATAGACCAAAGCCAAGTCCAATCGAATTCGATTCAAGGAAGGGCCTTAGCTAGAGAATTTTCCATCCACTTTCATGGCCATCTCCGTCTCTACACCACACACAAACACACATAAACAGCTCTGACAGCTTGCTAACTGAGTGATGGAGCGACTGATTGACTGGCTGACATGTCCAAAAGCACAGCAAGACAGAAACACAAAAAAGGAAATCAAATCTCCGCCCAGATGGATTCAATTAACGCTAATTTAAAATGCCAACATACATAAGTGGGTAGGCGGCTTCCAAGCAAGCCAGAAAAGGGAAAATTCCCAGCCAATTTTCCACATGACCCCCATCAAAAGTTCGCTGTCAGCGGTTCAAGTCCTGACAATTGAAAGGACAACAACTTCTGACTGTCGTCCAAACAAGCTTTGATTGGGGGGACAATAACTGAATCACATCGAATGGGAAAAGTGTTGGAAATGCTTACGCACAAAAAAGGTCGAAGTTTACCATATAGGATAAATAATAGAAATAAATATGTACATATTTATTTTAATGCGAGCATGCAGAAGAACAGAGGAAAAGAGATCTATTTCTGCTCGGCTTGCAGGCGGAGAAACAGAAACCCATTTGCAGACACCTTTAACCATCGCGGGTGTGGAGTGCCTGGTCCTGCTAATGCCGCACACAATTAAATAAAATAACACCATAATTAATTACAGGCCACAGAAACACTCGGACCGAGCACGAGACTTGATTTGCTGGCCACCAGGAAGGTGCTAATGTCCAGCCCCATACATTATGCAAGCGATGCGATGGGGGGTTGGCTATGTGCGTGAGTGTGAGCGAAATAAAGAATGATTTATGGCGCTAAGCTAACTAAAGTTTCGCTCCGTTTTGTTTCGTTCTACGCATGTTCTTGTTCTCACAATTAGACATTGGCCCCCCAGCAGAGGAGTGGATGAGTGGGAGTTTCAGTTACCCCAGCCAGGCGCATAAATCGCATCGTAAATAAAAAGTAAACCATCACAATGGAGCCATCAACTTTTGATGCAACTTATAACCATATTTGGTCGTAAGCGCGCTAATGGGCCAGCATTGATTGGATATATCGAACACACTTAAGAGGCGACGACCCATCAACTGCCCGAATGTCCGCCCATCAAAGCAAAGTGTTATCACGGGAGTACGAGTATCTGCGCAGTCAGTATCTGTGGCAGCGACAACGGATGCGGCAGTGGCAATGTCTCGTAATGCACAAAAGGCGTTTAATGTTAACGAGCAAATGGTCCTCAAGTAACTGCACTCCTGTCCGCTGCCCTTTATAAATTGTGTTATCCATAATGTGGATAAGTGTATATACATATGTAGTTATATATATATTGAAATACACTCGCGGAAAATAAGCATAACTTGCATGAGAATAACTTATTCTATGATGGAGTAAATATTTATGGAATTTATTATAATTTTATTTATTGCAGAGCAATTTCAGGGCTCAGACTTTTTCGCTGAGTGTACAGTTGAGGTTTATCATCGCGTCTGCTTTATCTCGCGCAGCTGCTGAAATATGCCCACGTCCGCCACTCCTGCCGCCCCTGCCAGGGACCATTGGTGCTCGTTGCTCCGTGCTCTGTGCTGGCTGACCCTGCTATCGCCGCATCTTTCCGGCCACGCTGCTGCTGCCGCTGCTGCTACTGAAGGTTGCATGTTCATTTGGCTGTTCCCGCTGCTGTTGCACAGCATAAAATTCAGTCAGCCATGCCACATAAAACCCGCAAAAAAGGCGATGAAATTATGGTGCCTGCTCATTGTGTTGCTGGAGGTGTAGGAGCGTGGCGAACAAGAAACCACGAACATTGGCCCAAAGCTGCACAGATGCCCCGCATTCCACAGAAGATGCGATGGCCAGGGAGAGCTTTACGAGACATGTCTATTTAACCCTAATAACAATCCTGATGTACTTCCTCTGCTGCTTACAAACCAACATTAATGATGTTAGATAGTAAGCACCAAAGCTACTATAGCACTCATCAGATGCTGGAGCCATGTGAAGGGAGATTATGGTGAAAGTTGCATAGCTGCAGAATTCAAGTTTTGCCACATGCTAGGCATATTTTTGGTGCTCCGTGCTTGGAGCTCTTCCAGACCCCGGCAACGTCACAACTGATTAACGAGCTGCAAATGATTTCATGCGAAAGAAGCGCTGCCACAGCGTAAATCACAAACAATCAGGCGTGCCACAGAAGCGCACAAGGCGCTCCATAATGATGCTAATGATTATGTTGATGTGGCATTGTTCGCGTGCGCAGACAGCTCGGCATCCATTTCACTTGTTGCCCCATTGCAGCTGTTGCACAAATGCTTGACACTTAAGTGCCCGCAAAAAAAAAAAAAATAAGAGCGAGAAACGGATAATAGGAAAGGGGCGATGGTTTCCAATCCCAAAAGGAAGCCAAAAACTTCCCAGGCAATTGGCAGATGTCAGCTTTAAGCCATTTTAAAAAGCAAATGTCTGACAAAGCTACAAGTAAAACTTTTTATGCGCCACTTTGCCCGGCCATTCACAACTTGTACGTGGCAAATAAAACTGCAACCGGAGACTACTGCTGTCGCCTTCAAGGAGTACGCCCTAACCCACCCACAAACCCGTACAATATTCCCCAGCTCTGGTTTGCTCTTAAGTATGCAGTTGTAAGCTATCAAATCCTGTTAATACTTCCGCCCCAGACACAGATTTAGAATTTATAGCGAAAACAAGCGAAGCTTGGAATGCCTTACTGGAAAAAGATTATCTGGAAAGATCTTAAATGAATCTTGTATGCCTTCTATAGTTCTGCCCTACTCGGTGGCTTGATCAGCGGTTGAATCAGAAATCCTGGCAGATGCAAGCTAATAAACTGTAGATAATTGATAGATGAACGAACACGGCTGACACTTGAAACTCAAGAATGCAGAAATAGAACGGACCGCGGCTGGATATCTGTGTAAGCGTGTTCCTAATTAGTGAAGGAGAAGCAGAGGATGAGACGGATATGATGATGGTCAGATGGATGGAGTGACGAGGACTCATACACTGACTTGGATGCTGAACTGACAGGCGGAGACTTTGGATGCTTCCACAAGGGCATTAACAAGCAAAAAATTCAGAAATGCTAACGAGGAGAAATGTTTTGGCACTGTCGCCGACTGGGTTACATAAGAATCGTGGCTTGGGGACCAACACGTTTTGGTTCACCTTGTGACATGGTTCGATTTGCAGGTCATCTGCCGCCGAGAATATTTTGTGTGTTGTTTCCAGCCGAATTTCTGAGAGAAATGCAAATCTCTGAGACCTCACAGTTGCTTTCGCCTTCAACGCTGCTCATCTGCCAGGTTTCCATATTCATATCTGGCAAAGTGAAAGTGCTTGATTAGGAAAACGAAACATACGAAATTCGCTACCTATAATGGGAATATATAAGTATGTATGGGGCCGGTGATGAGTGATTACCAGCCTCGTCAGTGATTAGTGGATATGCAAATGGATGCTCAAGACTGGCCCCGGCCATATAAATCAAAGTGTAGGACAGGCACAGGCCCAGCCGAGTCACTGATGCTGAAGATGAACAGCAGCCACACGCTAATGAAGATTCTCTTGCTGGCCCTGCTGCTCCTTGGCGACACATCAGGTTGTGAATAGGACGGAGTCCTGAGTTCACCAAGTCCATCAACTAATTGGTTTCCCCTTGTTCTGATAGCGCGCCATCTGACACTTCGACCACTGAGTCGCGCAGAGATACACGAATTGGAGAGCACTCAGCCTCTGGGACGATCTGTATCCAGTGGGTTTGCTGCCGTGACTGGCTTTGCCATAGGCCTGGGAAAGGCCCTCACCGGGGTCTTTATCTACGACGTGATCACCGCCAACGTAACCGACATCGAAGAGAGCGAAAGTTCAGCAAGTGAGGCCTCCGTCAGGGAGTTCTGCTTCGACACTGGATCGAAATCAGGTAACGATCTAACACCTTACTACGATGATGGCGACGGCGATGCCGATGTAGAGGAGGAATTATCTTTCAAGAGTTCTAATGCGATGACTACCTGTATTGTATACTATAAAAATGACCGATGACTGTAATCTGTTCAAAACTGGTTGGGTGGGGGGCTGCGCAGTGCCTACTGCCAGAGGTCAGAGTGTTTTTTGTTTTGTTTGGAATTTACATATGCAAAACGATCGGCTGAACTTTCTTTGTCTTCTCTCTGTGGGCCATAAAAGTCGGGCAGAACTTGCCGAATGTTTCAGTTGGGTTTCTACGCGACCGAGCGAAAGATCATCGACAAAATGAAATCTTTTGGGAATTTCGGGGCATTCTGCTTAGCCATCATCCTCGTCGCGGGCCTCAGTGCAGGAGTTGATGGTAATAGACATCGACAGAGAGGGAGACAAAGTGGAACCGATTAATTTTCTCGCTTGGTTTGTAGCTCGTCGATTGGCCCTGCGTCCGTTGTCGGTGCGGGAGCTGCGTGCTGCCCTGCGGGAGACTGGCCTGGATGAAAATTCCGAGGCTGGGAGATCGCTTGCCTCGGCTCTGTCCGGAATCACAGGGTTCGCCCTGGGCATCACCAAGGGCGTGGGCGGCTCCATACTCTTTGATGTGATCACCTCGAATGCCACTATTCAGTATGTGTCCAATCTGCTGAACTCCACCTCCTCCTCAACGACAGGCAGCAGTGGCACCGCCCAGGAGATCTGCTTCAATAGCCGCAGTGCCGATGGAGAGGCCATCAGTGGTCGGAGCAGCAGCCACAGAGGTTCTACTGATGATTTAATCAATAGCGATGAAATTAGCTCAGCGCCGTCTGGCGAGGAGCGAGCCACGGGCACGGGCACTGGCACTGGAACGGGCACGGGCACGGGCACGGTGTCATCCGGTGGCGTCACCTGCATAGTCCTCAACTCAGGAGTCAGGCGGCGGCGTCAGGTGGAGGTAAGACCTGCTGCGACCACAAAAACATACAACCGCAACCGATCCCGCCGCCAGTCGAAGCGGCGAGTCGACCAGAGGGTTCACTGAGCCCAGACTTAAGGCTTAACCGACCCGTAACCTACTTTAAGCTATCACTTATTTATTGATTTCGATAAGTTTATTAAATTTTAATTGTTCCTCACGGGTGCGCTCTGTTATAAATGGTCGGATGACACGGGGAAATTCTGCATTGACATATTTTATGATTTGCTGACATGCACTCTGACGACATTCTACACTGCACGAAAATGGAGTGTAGCTCAAGAAATCTGTACCTTAATCTGACTTCTGAAAACAAGTTTGAGCTTAAAGTTTTTCTATCAATAAAAATAAAAAAATAATAAATTGCCAATGGATATTTAATTATATGCAAAGACTCTTGGAATTGGGATGTGTAAATCCATGGGAGTTTTCCTGTAATCTCATTCTTGGTGCCAGTAGAGGAAATTTGTTCGTCATAGGAATAGCCATAGGTTCCAGGTAAATATATCTTTTAAGATTGAATATCGAATGAGTTTATTTCACAGTGCAAGGAATGGGCCAGGGCGTGGGCGTTCCTTGATTCCTTCCCCAATGCATATGTGCCCACACAGTGACATTTGCAGCGTCACGCACATCGAAGTGCCAGAATGGTTATTAATACAAAAAGCCACGCACGAAGCATGCCTCACACACACAAACACACACAGACAGCTTGCCCCATGCCCCATGCCCCATTCCCCTTGCCAAATTTACCCTGTCTTTGCCTATGGTTTGCTTTTGGGCCTTATGTAAACATTGAAATGTCATTGCCGTCGAGGGCAGTGGCCCAGGCACATAAATCCTACTTGGCCACAATTTATTAACTTTAACACAAGCCAATGTCAACGGCTTCCGCTGGCTTCCACTGCTCCAGTGTTTTGGGTTTCTCTTATTGATTTGGATGCGAAATTTATGTGGTTAAAGGACCTCCACGCTGGTCTTTGTCTAGCAAACTATTAATGTTGTCCCAGCTGAGGCTTCTTGTTCGTCAGATCTCCAGTTGGCCAAATGCAATGTTTATGTTATTGTCTGCCCTTAGCCTGAACCGAACCGCCTTGGCCTAAACAGGAATTGCATTAGGGATCATTTATTATTTATGTTAATGCCTTGAAAGTTCTGTCAGAGTCGGAAAGAGTGGTTGATGTGATTAAACTGTGTAGACTATTAGGAAGGGATAGATGGACAGAGGGAGGGAGAGAAAACCATCACCGAAAAGAAAACCAAACTCAAATTACCATATCTCTGATTCGCCCAAACTACCGTTGAGAGTATACTCGCATCAGATTGTTCACATACACTGAGGGAAAATGTCGAATATAGAAAATATGTAACAGAATGTACTCGATGTAACACGATTCCAGATTCCCCGAGCGGCACTGTTGATTGATTCATGTGTAGCTGTGACAACGTTTTTTCAGTGTACCAGCATACATATGTGTACATACATATGAGAGAATCACGAAGAAAAACTACAATTATTTTGTAGTGGCAGCTTAATGACCAAGGCCATGACCGGGTGTGTGACCTCCCCCAGTGGAGCAGTTGCCGGTTCGGCCCCCAATCTTAGTTATAATCCTAGTGCTGGTCCCCCGCTTCAAACGGAGCCCTCTTAGAGCAGAAATTGCGTACTAAATGCGCTAAATTACTAACTAAATGCCGCAAGTGCCGCCCCAGGGCATGGCTAGAATTTCACAAATGAACGCCCTTTTGCGAGTCGAGGCAGAAGATGGGTGGTGTGGGAGGGGCAGCCAAAGGCAAAGCTAAAGCTAAAGTCAAAGCAAAAGCGAAAGCCAAAAACTGCCGACAGTCGATGACATTTGAGCGATAAGAAAAACTGTTGTTGTGTGGCTGGCTGGCTGGTTTGCTTGCCGCCCTCTCAGCCCGCCCCTTTCTCTCACACTATGCGACTGGCAGTAAGGGAGTGAGTGGGCAATGGGACAGGGTCGAGGGCAAGTGCTCTCCTGCAGCTGTTTACTCTCCTTGCGGTTGTTCGTTCTGTACCCTTGCAGAAACTTCTATGAGTTCTATCAGACGTTTGGCCCGGCAGAGAATTAATGATTTTCGATGCCACAATACAGATACGTAAATTTAAATATAACAATTGTCATAGATTAAATAAAATTTAACAAAAACTACACATGTATGTATGTATATCGTGTACGAGTAGCTTCCAGAACGGTGATGGACATTCAAGGGTATGCAAAGCTTCGGCTGCCGATGCTGTCATTTCTTCCTGGTAAGTGTAGGTGTAGTTGCTTTTGGTGTTAAGTATGAAGGCGAGGCGTGTGAATTGTGCGGGAAGTGAAAATACAAACACAAATACACATAGTAAATGCTTTTGATTTTTTTCTTTGTTCTTGCTTCTGGCTCTCCTTCTCTTTCTCTCTCCCTCGTCCACTCCTTTGGCCTTTGCAAGCATTTTTACAGATATTTTTACTACATTGAAAATTGTTTTAAATGTTAATGTTGCTGTTGTCGCTGGGCTGATAATAAAATAAGGCGCCTTCGAAGAACACGGTGCGTGTGCGGAGGGGTGTGTATGTAGGGTAGGTTCCCCCGAGCACACAAATAATTGAGATGTTTGGCACCCATCCCCCCTCCTTTGGATTCCTAAGTGTCGTCACACACGCAGCCATCATTCCCCTCCCCTACCCAACCCCACCGAGTCAGCTGTGAAGAGAGCGCGCGCACTCGTGTTAAATTATGCGGGTTTGATTTTTATTGCAGTGCCGCTCATTTCTTTTCCCTTTTGCGTTTGTTTGCTCTGCTTTGGTTTGCTTTTTTTTGCTTTGGTTGGGTTTGGTCCCCTTTGTTTTATGAGATCTCTTGAGAACAGAGCGGGGAATATATATATAGAGAGAGAGAGAGCAGGTGGAACACTCGGGCATTCTCAAAATCAAAACAATTTGATGGGAGCCAAGATAGGCCGAATGAAGAGTACCCTTTGCTAACGAATCTTATAACAGGCAGTGGAAGAAGACCAGACCCATATTTTGGCTATTAAAACAATAGCTCTTTGTTTACGAGATTTTTTCATTCAGACAGACGGGCAAAAGTACTGCAAAAATCGGCATCTGTGGCATTATTTTCTGATCGTTAAAATGTTTGTAAACGACTGAAACGGGCAACGGGTATAATCATTTGAAAATTCTTCTTGTCCAAAGAGTAAACAAGTTGGTGGGCATGGAACTCGTTGAAAGGGAAAAGGACGTGAGAGCGTGTGTGCGGCTGTAATTTGGCCCTGGCTCATTGCCGTGACAAGCTGTTGCCTGGCATTTGAATTAATGGCACTTTCCACCCTTGCGCCAGTCCCACCAAAGGGTCATCACTTTCACCGCTGCACTCCTAATGAAGCCATCTCTCTCCAGAAGCCCCCAAACGCCGAGCGAAACGGGATCCGGAAGTGTTCGGCGTTTTCGGCGTGGATGTCAAGAGGCAGCACGAGATACGAGTATCATTGCAGGCAGCTCCGTGGTGACACGTGACCGCAAGGAAATCGGCTCAGACGGGGTCCCGGTCCCCCGAGAGGCTTAATAGATTTTTGATTTGTTTGTTCACCCCTAACCGGCACGCCGCACCAGCACCAAGCACCCAGCACCCAGATCCATATCCAAAGCCGAATCCGAATCCAATTGTGAGTCGCGCGTGCGTCTCTGATTGGAATAATGATGTGCCAGAGGAAATCCGCATAGAAAACGAAACAGATTCGCCGCATTTATGGGCAGCGACTGTGTAGTGTGTTTGTCAATATAGAAAATCAATACAGAATATTATTTTTACCACTCCCCACCAATGTTAAAGCAGCCGAATAATTCAATAAAGAAATCACCCAAAGGCCGAGACGGACCGAGGGTCCTGGAGTCTGTCCTGGCTCTGGTCGTGGTCCTGTTAGGTAATTGGAAATGATCGCTCAAGGCTCTTGATAACGAACATTAAAAGCAAAACCTGAAAGTTTGTCTGCTCTTTTTTGCTTTCATGGGGGTTCTTTTGGGCAAAATTCGTACAAATTGTTTCAATTAAAAAGTTTACAAATTTTGCTTTTTTGCCTTTTACTTTATCTATAATCGGCTTGCGATTGACATGTGCCTCCATCTCTGCCAGCTACATTATTTGCCCATTTAATGCGTTTTCACTGTGTTCATATTGAATATGGGGGCTCTGTGTGTGTGTGTGTGTGTGTCCTAATTACGACGACCTTGAAGGATTTATAAGTTAAAAACTTGATTGCATAAGACAGTCGAGTCTCCAGTGTGACAGCAGGAAAGCCAAAAGCCGGGGGCCAATTAATTAAATATAATCAGCTGGAAAAGTTTTGGCCAATCTGCAAATACATTTCACATTCTCTCTAATTAATTTAATTGATTTAATCGCTTCGACTTGACCTATGTGTCCGTCGAGTGCATTTGATCTGTTTGTTTGCACAAAATGAAATTGACTTGTAATTAAAAGTTTCGCAAATTGATTGAAAATTTCTCCTCTCTACATACACACTCGTATGCATGAGTCTGTGTGTATTTGCCACTGTGACTGTTTGGCTGCGACTGTGTGTGTGGTGTGGTGTGACCAGGTCCCAACAATAAAACCACGAAAGGGATGCTAAAGAAAAAAAAAGGCTAATTACGGGCATTAATTAAAAATGCATTTTTTTGTTGACCAATTGAATGGAGGAGAACTTCGAGGAGACCAGAAAAACCAACAGTTTGTTTTCAGCCAACGCTCATTGCGGAGGAAATTCTCTCTTAGCCATCGGGCTGTATAAGAGTCGGGCATATCTCTTATACGTGTACGAGTCGTGCTGCTTAACTGACCTACGGCAGGACATAAGTTTGAGAGTTTTTGGGTTTTGCATATTGTCCGTAGAACTTGTTGGCCTACTGAGGCAATTGTACTACCATTCATTATGTTTATTTCAATAATTAGGCATTGAACATCACAAGAGCAGATCTGGCAAAGCAGAATTCAATTAGATTTAGATTCTGAACGTATTTAGTTTTTACATTAAATATCAAATTAAATATATATTTATATATATTGATTTATACGAATGTATAAATATTCCCCAAAGAAGCATACATTTTATAATTTTATAAAGTTTTACATTTGAGTATGTTTAATAAAGCAACAACAGAATGCTAATTCCTGGTCATATATCTGAAATGTAATCCAACGAATGATCACGAATACCGCTCACTTGTATTCTATAAAAATTATTTCATGTGTGTGCCAGACTGTAAAGATATATTACAAATTATTTGCAGGCAGAAATGGGTACAACAATCGAGTGCATAGGCAGTAATGCACTTAAAACAAACAAAACAAAACAAAAATAAAATGTAAATAGCTTCACTTCAAAGTTGGCTCGCAATTTCGTGCTCCAATAATCTGAGTTCTAAGAGTTCTCTGGCTCTCTTCGGGGCTCTCTTTTTGGGGGAAAGCCGAGTGGGGCACGACGACGAGTGGCGCGAGGTTTGCAGCATTCGTTATGCCGCATGGGGCACACGACCACGACTGCCACTCGCCTTTCAGTTCCATCCTGCGACTCGGAAGCGAAGCACGCGTCTCTTGATTTATGGTGCGCGGTCAGTTCTGGCTAGATTCAGATTCAGTACTACCGAGTGCCAAGTGTTCCGTAGGCCTAATGAGCCCCTTTGCGTGTTAATGGCGAATTAATGACCGGCGATTAAAATGCAATAATCGCCTGCATAGTACCCTATGAATGAGCCTCTGTGGTTCGCTTACTTTCCAGTGAAACAGTGCTGTCTATAGTATATAGTTCTGAGATCTACAGAGTTCCCTTCGTAATAACATAGACATTGTGCCCCGAAAATGTTGTGCAAAACTTCAACCGCAGAAGATTAAAAAGAAACAGTGCGACAAAACGGAAAAAGGGAAACCTTCAACGAATCAAAAAAAAAAAAAAACACTTTCATTGCTCCCCAGGCAGAGCTTAGTAGAGAGTGCTTCCCGGGTCTAATTTGACGGAATCGTTAGTTGACCAGACACCCCGACATCTCCTGTCCACCGCACCGCGTTTTGCAGGGGGATCGCGTGACGAGAGTACAACGATAATAACAATAAACTTGCGGATAACAACTACAGAAACAGCAGTATAATGTCCGCCCGCCCGACATCGTTGTCCCCCCCGTTGGCTACGGCATTGGCATCATCCTTGCTCCCGGCCAGAGCCAATTTCGGATTACTCAACTGGCTCATCAGTTGGCTGCTGCTGTCGATGGTGCTGCTTAGAGGTGAGACCTTACCCTCCTCTCGGCGCGGCCTTTTTAATTAAATAATCCAATTTATTTTCATTTAATTTCAAATTAAATTTAATTTGTTTTGCGCCAAGCGCTGGCTGCTCTAATTGTTGCCTTCTCCAGCCACACACCGCTCCACCACCGCACCAAAAGGTTTTTCTTTTGTCGCCCTGGATTTCCCTTCCAATTTCCGTGGTGGGGGCGAGCATAAAAGAGGAAGTTTGCCAATTGAAATTCTTGAATTTTTGTGCTGAGAATTTTAATTCAACTGTGGGGAGACAGAGGAAAAGTTTCCCTTTTTTTTTGTGGCAAGTCAAAAGGTGAAAGCATTTAATGTGTGACCCTGTGAAGAGGGGGTGGAAGTGGGCGCTCGAGCACATTCCATGGTCCTGATCCGAATCCTAGTCCTGGTGCGTGTCCTACACCCGTCAAGGTTAGTGCAGCAATCATTTGAAGAGTTGCCGCTGCTGTCTGAGAATGAATGGCAGACCATGCAGAGCCAGCACTTGTGGCAGATAGAGATAGTCACAGAGAGAGTGTGTGCGTGTGCCCTACCACATGCAAAGGCATGCGTGTCATACATTTTTATATAATATGTACTCTCTGCAACATTGGGGCAGAAAAATCTCACTTTCAATGCATCACTAGCACCAGAACTAGATAGAAATGTGGAAATGGAAAAAACAAAAACTAACGAGCGGCAGACACTTGGAAAATGCTGTTGATGCTTGGTCAGGGTCGTTGCAGCTCCCTCTACTTCTCCTACACTCTGCTGCCCTCGTGCTGCTGCTTCTGATGCTGTGTTGCATGTGGCAGTTGACACAAGAAACTGTTGCCATTGGGTTTTGGCCTCTGGCTTTTGGTTGCAGTGTTTGCTTTATTCAGCTTTCAGTGTCCCATTTTCCCTTCACTCCTTCTCACTCTTTGGTTTTGTTTTGTCCAGTCAGAGTGGAAGCAACAACAGCCATCAACATGAATTTTAACATAATTTTAAATCATTTTCCATGGCAATTGTTCTCGTCCATCTTCTTGACTCGATTCGACTCGTCTCGTCTCTCGGTTTGTAATTTTCGAATGAAATACTCGTACTTTCAAAATGCAATTCACTTTTGCGCAAATTGTTTCATTTCCTTTCCTTTGACTTGCTCTCCGTCTGACATTTCATTTGGCTAAAAGCTACTTGAAGCTGGGCTAAGCGCAGACAAACAGAATTCCCTCATTCTGGCATTTGAGGACGTCCTAAGGAGGACGGGACTGGACGGACTTGCAAAAAGGCAAAAAGCAATCAAAGCAAATTCCATGCGAATCTTCCTTGAGGTTGTTGTCTTGTGTGCTCTCTACTTATGCAATTAAAAATGTATTTGCTTAATGGACGAGGCGATGAGAGTGACACTCCGTATACTTAAATGTCAAATGATAGAATCGAAACGTAGCGGGACAATTCATCAATGAATTAGAGCCAACCAAAACTGTTGAAAAAAACAGAATGGTATTCAGATTCTGCAATCTGCAAATAAGAAAAAATTAATTAAAAAAGGTATGTGCCATTGAGCATTCCCTGCAAATAAATTGACTATAAAACGCTGTTTTCTGATCGATAACTGTTTGTCAGATACTTTTCCACCTCTTAATTGATGGGTAAAAACCTGATAAATAAATGCGCATATTTCCCGTAATGAATTCATAAAAGCCAGCGTTCGTTTCCCCTCCTGATGTCCCTTGTTGTTTGGTTTTCTGGTTTATTAATAAATAAATTTCGTACTTGCGGTATGCAGTATGCAAAATTGCAGTTATTTGCACAGCTGTTTGCCATTGAAAAGCAAACAAACGGCTTTCCTTTCCTTCTTCTCCTTTTTACCACGTGTCGAATGTTTTTTTTTCCCTATGTCACGGTAAAATATTTTTGCGAATATTTTCCACGAAACCACAAAAAAGAGTTGGTAAATTATTATTGTCAAAAGCAATAATGGGAGACGTGATTTTCAGTTGAGTCCAGTTAATGCAAACACAATGCGACGGAATTAAGAAAAAATATCAAACATCGACGCTGACTAAAGGTTCCCTTTTTTTTAGTTTACTGAACGCTTAAAGCCGTGCACAGTTTTTGAAAAATTTAACACATACACAGAATTGTGTGCCTATGATGATGATGATAATGATCAGGAATACATATTTCATATAGAAAAGGGATAATTAATGGTAAGAAAGGGAGGAAGAATTTGCAATGGCAAGAAAGAGATAGAGCGTGCTCTGCTTTAGGCCGCTTCGCCTGCGGCCCTTGGCAATCAGTGGGGCACATCATTCAGCGGTGTCAGACTGATGAATGAAGCCACGCATTGGCCCAGACAAGTGCCAGGCATCACGCACACACTCACCCACTCCCACTTTCGCCCCATAAATACAGTCAAATCGATGAGTTCTTTCAAGGCGCCTCAAAGTATGCAAAGCACATACTCAACTGTGCGATGAGGAGAGGAAAGTGGAGCGAGAGAAGAGATGAGATCTATTGGGGCCCAGGTTATTCACACAAACTTTGAGGCGAGTCAGTCCCAGGACCCGACGGGCCCAGGCTTCAAGGCCAACGCACATTATCAATAAGGCGTGGGCAGCAGACCTGATTTCTCCTCCATATAGTATATTTACACATACAGATACAAGCAGATACTGGAGTACACAAATTTTTTATTCCCACAAGATGCTTGAGGAAACAAACTTTGTGATGTTTGTTGATTTTTAATGGCATATGGTTTCACTGGAATTTACGTTGAATGATGAATGCGGGGTTACAAGCTCAGCCGGAACAGTGATGGAGTGGCGTGCGGGTGTGTGTCGACCCCGCTGAGCATATGTGTTTCCCCACAGTATGGAAATCTTGAGGTTGCATTTTGTCGTGACCATGCCACAGCCAAAGTCACTAAAAAGTTGTTCGAATCTTTGACTTAGGTTTGGTAGCTACATATCATCTTAGGCATCGTGTTGTCGGGGGGAGGGGATAAAAAGAGGACTCCAAATATATATATTTAGCAAACCGAAATTTTCTTCGTTTTAAGTTTTCTTCTCTACACAGGTCAACCGCAAGCATTTCTTTACTGCCGCTGCTTTCGTAACACTTATGGATCTGACATTTATATGACAGCTACGGCTTGTGTGCCGGGGCTATGCAGTGGATGGATGCTTCCGCTTCCTCTGGGCCCCTGAGTGTGAGTGTGGGTCTTGTTTTTGTTTTGTTTTGTTCGTCAAATTTTTCTATTTTTATTTTTGTGTTTTTGTTGAATGATAGAAAGAGGGAGGGAAGTAGTAGGAAAGGGGGCAGCAGCACGTACGTCTGTATGTGGATATTATTTTTTGACTCACTTGGCACACAATTTCCACAGACACAAAACGGAATCATTTCGGTCACGTACCAGAGAGACGGAAAAACAGAAATTTATGCATTTGATTTCAACTAATTTTCAGAGTCCAACCATGGCTCGAGAATTGTTTTGTTTATTGTCGGCCAAATTAGATGCTGCTGCTTTCATAAATTAGCCCGAAACTGGAGCAGTTCAGTGGAGCCGCCTTCTGTACCCAATCCATTGTGTGGTCGGTCCGCGTCCCCAGACCTCCCGGCTTTACGACCTTTCCAACAGCCTTGAGCCTGGGCGTGGCTATTAAAAAGCACTCCACCAGCGGCAACTCTCGAGCAGCTGGCCTGCCTCCCAGCCAGCTCGATTTTAAAGCCTTTAGCCAAAAGTGCTAACCCAAATTGAACTAAAACATAGATACACACAGAGGCAGATACTACTAACAGACACACACACACACACAGATACGGGCAGACAAACAGATACTCGTACTAGCACTCGACACGCAGATAGAGACAGACAAGTGTCTTCAAATGGATATTGTCGCTCTTAGTTTCTGAGGGTACAACCGAAAGAGGTGAGCTGTACGGGTGTCCTGTCGATAAATCCACAAGAGCAACATAAACCAGTTGCGCGGCTCAAAAAAGTCGTATAGGCACCAATGATTCCCCAAGTAAAATTTGGTTTTATTAACACAGAGACTCCGCCACACGTGCCAGGGACCAAGTTCCCGTTCCCGTTGCTGTTGCTGTTGCATGCCACGGGGCGTGACGGTAACCTACATGAGATGTTGCTTTGAGCCGACTACCCTCGAGCTTGTCTGAGCCGTTTTTATTAAAAATTCCACACAAAAACAAGGAGAGGAGGGGCAAGCCAAGGGCTATGGAAGTGATGGAGCTGGAACTAAGGGAAGCTGTGTCGCTGTGCCTGGAGATGGAGCTGGAGATGTAGATGGAAGAGATGCCGAAATAAGCATGTTTAAGGCCCCCAACTAGCAGGAAACAACCAACAATTGTCTATGCTGTTGCTGTGTGTGCGTGTCCCCCCTCCCCGCCCTTGATGTAGCAGTTTTATTGCTCTGTCATTCCGAAATATTTCACACAGACACATCAGCGGCAGCGACAGTAGCAACAAAGGGTGGCCTCCCTACCATAGCTGAGCCGCATTGGTTCCTTATCCTTTCGTCGCTGTCTTTTTTGGTGTTACCTCTTACGGATTGTGTATTTTGGGCATCTGTGGTTCCCAGTATATCCTCAGTCCTTTTATTGAATTATTTTGTGCAATTTTAATCGTCAATAAATTCCTCTTTTAGATTCTAGATTGGCTTTCAAGTTCTTTAATTAAGCATTTATAGAAATCCTTTTAGCATTATTGTGAAACAATTCAATTCGCTGAGCCGAATGATTTGTTTCACTTTTAAAGCAGATTGTTGCATGTTTGCGCAAGCAATTTTGCCCGAGTATTTTGTATTTCTTACAATGGGGATTATGAAGTGAATTAAACTATTTAGTTTTGCCAAACAAATGTCTGAGAAATGTACACTTACTTCATACAAAAAATGGCTGTCAATATTGGCATAGAAAAGTGATTTATTTTGAAAGGTTATGGCATTCTGGAAACGGAATTTATTTGTGCACTGTTTTATTTATTACT
This sequence comes from Drosophila obscura, assembly GCF_018151105.1. Classification (NCBI taxonomy): domain Eukaryota; kingdom Metazoa; phylum Arthropoda; class Insecta; order Diptera; family Drosophilidae; genus Drosophila; species Drosophila obscura. The sequence goes on along the minus strand of NW_024542774.1, from coordinate 4,552,984 downwards.
GTGTTCATTTAGGGCCTACCCCAAAAATAATATTTGTGTTTGAAGTCGACCACCAGATATAAATAGAGTAAAGGGGCAGGAAATTAGACAGCTAGTATGTATTTATGTATATATCTAAGAGTATTTTATGGGGAGTCTTTGACTTGATTAGAGATAAAGACATTTGTGTAGGAGTTTAGTTCGGTTTGTTTCCTAATAGTGGGTATCTTTGAGCCGCAAGCCTACACTATAGCACTTTCACTTGTTTCGTATTTATTTGTTGTACATGTCTGCCTCACAGCGCTGTTATTGTTGCCGCAGTTTCTGCTGCTGTCGCAGTTGCTGCCTCTGGCTCTGCCTCCGTTGCTGGTGTATTGTCAGCAGAGTTTGGCGCCTGGGGGGCTGACGCATTTCTCATGCGCTCGCGCGTGTCATATTTATTTATTTCGCCTTGGTTCGTCCTTTTGCCCCACGCCCACCCACTCAAGGGTCTATTTTTTTATTCGTATGAGTGAGAGTGCGAGTATACTTGTGTACGTGTGCATGTGCCGTTTGCAATTGTGTTGATGTGTCATTTCCGCTTTGGAGCTCTTATATAGTCAAAGCGTTTTTCATTTCCCGTTTCCTTAGCCCTTGTTGGCCGAAAGTTGGGGGGCAAACTTTCGAGCAGAGTCCTTTGATATGCACAGTGAGAGGAGAAGGCGGCAACATCCTTTTGCCACTTTGCATTGATTGGAAGATTTGAAAAGCAGTGACTGAGGAGAGAGGGTGCAAAAGAACAGTTAGTTATGCCGAGCCTCACTCGTTTATCAAGTTGCGAACAAGAATTGACAGCCAACTAACATTTATGGGAGCTTGTCGTGTTCTACATTTTTATGGTTCGCGCTCGACAATTATGCGCATTTGTTTTCTCCGCAAAAAGGGGAGCACACACACACACACAGCCTCCCATATATACACTAAAAAAAAGCAGTAAAATAATGAAAATACAAGCGGGAAAGCAGCCACCAACTGTTCCACATTTGGTTCACTGAACTCAAGCATTTGCCTTAATTTTGTGGTGTCCTTTCGTGAAAAAAGAGCAACACCACAAGGCTGGCTGTGCGATACATTGAAGAATGCCGCGAGTCGAAGCTTCAAATACCCTTGGAAAATCATACACTTATGATCAATACGATAGAAATGTCTGACTAGGTCCGAATTTTCACCGAAAATATTGCTACGAAATCGTAATTCTCTCTTTGGGGCAATCCCATACACCAATCAGAGGCTAGCAGCGGATTTTCTTTGACTTTGTCTGGCCTCTGCCGAAATTTCAATACCAGTCAGTAGGGTAATTTTACGAGGCGCCTCGGAATATGCAACAGCGGCCGTAATGCAACTGTTTGTGTGCATTGGCAAGTGGCCAACAGCGGCAGCAACTACAACAACATACACAATTGGTTTGGGCCGTTAAAAACAGCAGAAAGCAATTAAACTTGGTCACGAAAAAAACGAGACCGGAAGACGTTGAGTATACGTAATGTGCACGAGGCCCGAAACTAGGCAAAGGTCCTCGATTCTCTCTCACTCCCTCTATCTGTGTACGCTTTCTCCTTCTCTCAGTGAGATGCATAACGGTAATACGAAGTGAGCAAGCATATTCATGTCCAGCTAGGGTAATTACAACTTCTGTTTGCGCTGAAAGATTGAGCGGAAAACTTTCGCTGACCCTGAAAATGCGACCAATTTGCTACACCCAAAAAGAGCAGCAGCGGCCCCATTAACATTTCAATTCCATTTCATATTTATCCCGATCCCCCCAAACTCAACGACCCACCCTCATTGACATTCATGGGAGAGACTGAGAGAGAGAGGCGTTGCCGTCTATTGAACTTTTTATGGCCAGTCGCAAATTTCACTTTTATGTTTGTGGCCAGCAGCTCCTGCAGTTGGCCATTTGGTCGGCTGTTTGGCCACACAGCGCTGCCTGTTCGCAGTAATTAAGTCGCCTCAATGGCTGATCAAAATGGCATCGCTCCCAGGCATTTTCAGATGGGCGAGACAATTTGTTTGGGTGTTTTTTCGTCGGTTGTGTGCGTTGGCCAAATGTTGCTGTTGGGACCGCATCTCCCCTGCCATTTTGGTTGCTGTTGTTGTTGTGTGGTGGCCCTCCCTCCCAATGAATATTAAGCCAGAGTACGTGGTTGCTTTGTTATCTGAACGCGTTGTGTTTTGACAGTTCTTTGAATTTCCCCTAAAAAAGAGTAGAAAAACCCATTAAAAAGAAATGGAAACCCTTGACTCATTTTTTCTCAGCCTAATGCCGGCATGTAATTAAAACCGTGCTAAGGAGATACAGTGAATGCAACCCACAAACACTGGAAGCAATTTTTTGCAGACTTACAGCCGTAATCGATAAATGAAGAGCCAGAAAATACAAAGCTTGTAGATTAAAAAGTACCAAAAAAATTACTTGATTTTAACGCATCTCACAGATGATTTATATAAACAGAAAAACTTCGAATAACACTTAGATTTGAAAATTGGTTGGCATGAGTGCCAGCCACAACCTCTACATATGTATCTGTCCAGATTGGTATTGGTAGGTAAATAAAGACGTATCTGTGGCCACAGGCACAGTTGGGCGGCATCTGCAAATAATTTCAGCAAATATTGGAATCGCAGTGGGGCTGCGCTGATTGGACGTTGATTGGTTTGGGGCCTGCCTGGGCAAATTTGTACTGACTTTTCACAATAATTGCTAGGGCAGGGCAAGACTTCTTGGCTAAGAATCTGGTGCAAGATTCAGGGATTTAGTTTTCTTGAACTGTGTAGGCGCTGGCTCTTTTCGGGAGCTGCCATAATAAATTACGGCATTAAATAAAGTTTGTCAAAAGGAACACAACGAATATTTGCTGCCCTCAGCTCCTCCTTCAGCTGCGCTCAATCTGATTATCCCTTGGGCCAGCTGTGGTTGGGGGGCGGGAGGAGGCCTGAAAAATTGCACAATTCTCGAATACACAGGACACACTTACAAATTGGGGCACATATGTTAAATTTCACAGGGATCGAGAGAGCGAGAGAAAAAGAGGGGAGCAGAGAGAGAGAGTGGGCGAGGGAATGGACGACCCTGACTACGTGCGGACATTAGATGGCTCTCTATGGCGCAGTGGGCCTGGACAATCCCCAATGCGACTCTGCTGTGCGTAGGATGGATTTGATAATTTGCTGGCCGAGCCATAAGCAATGCTTAGCTAAAAGCCGAGTGAATGGCCCTGGCCTATGATGTACAACATGTCCTGTTTCCGGTTCTTTTTCCCTCTGCCCCTCCTTTGAACGGCAATCTAAAATAATTTGAGAAATGTCGTACTGCTTAATGGTTGTTCCTGTTCCATGTAGCACTTAAGCCACATTCCATTATCAGGACACGAAAGAGAGAGAGTGTGCTGTGGGCATGTATGTCCCCAATGGAGCGAAGTGTAATTAGAATTTGGTTTGATTTCGGAACGTTTGATTAAAAGTTCTGCAATGTCATAAGTCGTAACTCAATACGAGCTGCTGTGAAATGCCTTCACTTCGAACCACATCGCGTTCGCGATGCTCCCTCTGTGAAGAAACCACTGCTGCACATAATTGCTGGAGCAAGGAGAAACTGGTGTAAATAGCTGATACGAAATGGAAATCTCCATGGAAATGGATTCCCTATGTGCTGTGATGGCTAGCCTTTGGCCCGTTCGTAGATGTATGAGTGGTTATTAATTTTACTGCTGGGATTGCGACTGTCATTGGCACAGAGAAGGATTTCTGCAAAGTAATTGGAACTTCATATCCCCGGCAGCTGCAATATCCTAAGTTGGCTTCAGCTTTTTCTCATGCTGCTGCTACTGCTGCTGCTGCTGGTGCTGCTGCTGGTGCTGTTGCTGTGGTCGTAATTATTTTTAATTATTTCTGTTGCAACCACAAGTTTGCTGCAGGTGCAGTTTCTAGTTTTGCCTTCCTGCCGGCAGCATTTTGTTTGTTTTTCCTCGTTGGCTCTGTGGATGGCGCTGCAGATGCAGCTGCTGATTCTGTTGTTGCTGCTGTTGCTGCTCTGATATATGCTGGGGAAGGAAAGTTGTCAGGCAGTTAATAAGCTGACTCTTTTGTGGGCTCTTGGAGCTGTTGTTGCGGCTGCCACTGAGGCAATTTGCAGTTGGCTTAACATGCCTCGTTGGCTGTTAGTTTGATGTTCTTTCTGCCTTAAAGTTTATTCGAGTGCGGGCAAAAGTTCCAAAGCAAATGTTGACAGCCTAAGCACACAACCTCATACACTCCCAAGAGAAGCTCTCTCCCTCTCCCTCCCTCTCTCTCTGTCACTGTATTTCTATGTGGTTATGTCTCTGCTGGGTAGATCATTTAATAACCATCCGAATCCGAAATAAAAGTCCAATATGAGACCGTACTCTAATCCCTCTTTGGCTTTTAGCTGCCACAAAACTCGCTTAATGTGCGGGCCGGGAGTCGAGTTTGTTGACAGGTCCTGGCAGCCAGAAAAAAAGCGGCAACGTAAAGTTTTGCATACTTTTTTTTGGCGCATTATATATTAATGATACATTTGCCATCTGTCTGGCTGGTTGCTTCCCACCCAGGATGGGGGGTGGTGGGGCAAGCGGCGGCTACTCTTCTGCTGACTTGTGTCCCTGCCGGCAGCTCTCTTTGCATTCCTGCATCAGTCAGTCAGTGGCACATTTTATAATCCACAATGATTGATATGGGAGTGGAGTGTGTGTCTTTGGATGGTCACATTATGTGCACTCACTTGACGGCAGGCAGCGGCAGCGACATCGCCAGCGAGACAAATGAGAAAACAAAGAGGCATTGCGCCTAAAAGCCAGCCAGCTACACGGAAAATATCGCTACAGTTAAAAATGTCACAGTAAATTCATATTCATTCATTATGTTGAAATCCCCCGCGGGACACGAGCAGCACAGCACAGCACACAAAGGATCCATGGGAAAGTGCACAAAAACAGAGAGCCAGCGAGTTGGTGATGGGCAGGGGCCCACACATGGCACACTCTGGCACAAAAGAGTGTGTGTGTCTGTGTGTGTGTGTGGGGGGCAGAGTCGGAAGCGGGAATCTGCCAGTGTAGCATTCATTTTCATTAACCCCTTTTTAGGCCCTTTTCTCTAGTCCCTGTCCCAGTCCCATTCTCATTCCCCATCTCCTTTCAGCTGATGTATCACTTTCCTAAATCTCCGACGCTTCTGGCTTTTGTTATACTGTGTACAGCACAGGGGTATATGGTTATGTAGCCTCTGTCTGAATGGCAGGATGACGGAGCCTTGGTGCAACTACGCTTCTCAGAAAGACATCCACAATAATCACATTTATGTTGATATATAATATCCAGAAATGATCGTGATTGCAATTAATTCAGTGGACAACAGGCTGTTTGATATACAAACATATTTCTGAGCGCTGAGCTCTGTTCGATATAGAGTCAGCTTTTCCCCGCATTATTTTCCTTGAAAATTTTGCCTGTTTCTTGAGCTAGGAATTCCAAGAAGTACTAAGGAGATTATTGTTCTGAGTTCAGACAGAATTTGATATTCAAAGGGAGCCTCTAACGGTGTACTATGCATCTATTTTATTGATCAATTCCGGTAGTCTTGAATTGCTTCTGCCGAGGCTCAAGCTCCAGCTCCAGCCCAAATAATTGAAATGCAGTGAAGCAGTCAAAACGTCTATTTGTGTGAATGTTTGCCAAGCTTAATCATCTGTCATCTGTGTTGGTGTGTGGGTGTATCTGTGTATACTTATGGCTTAGGCACACACGTAATTGCTAAGCAGATACGCAGGCAAATGGAGAAAGAGGTAGAGGGATAAGGAGAAAGTGAAGGAGATACATGATAGTCGCAGTTGCAGACGCTATTAACCAATCGAGCGCAAATTTGCCAAACAACACCAGCATCGGGGATCTCTGTCGAACTGTGTACAGACACCAGGTGGCGGCATTAATTAAATCACTCAGACAGAAAATTAAAGCAACATATGGAATGTGTGGCGTGTCCTTAAAGCGAATCAAAAGTTGAGGAGGCATTGCAGCTAATTAACATTTTATGCTGCACATAAGAAACAAATGAAACATCCGTCAACCTTATTTGCTTGTCTCTTGTTTATCTGCGACTCTCATTGAAGTACGTGATGTGGCCACAATCGCCTGGCCTTCCCTCCGACTGCCAGCTTAAATATTTAATATCCTAATAAACATCCATATGGCATTTCATTAAATACATTATCATAAAAAAGTAAGCCCGCCTACACACGCCCAGCAGCCACACCAGCACCCACAGCAGCACTCACAGCCCACACCTAAACTCACACGCACTCGCACACTCATAATTTGATTAGCACTGTTGGTGCTTTTCGCTTGGGGAAATTCTGCTTAAAACTGGGAAAGCAGAAACCAGAAGACGAAAGAATAAAGAAGAAAGAGAGCAGAGCCAGTCAAGGATGGAAAAGAAGAGTGGAACCACATCAGCGGCATGTTGGAATTTCATTTTCTTAATAAAGTTGAATGACAACGAGCGAAAGAGACGCTCCAACAGTGAAGGAGGAGACATGGCATAGGGAAAAAATAATTCTTTTATTTATTTATGTGCATAGCCAAGAATTAGCATAGATTGTTCGTTCCAACTGCGATTGATTATGGCAGCATGTCCCAACACATACAAAACGGACACGGGCACGGGCACGGACACATCCAAAGGACACACAAAGAGTGTGAGTAACCACAGAGTTCCGCTGCCACTTGGACAAACACACACATTTCCATCTCTCTGCGCTATGCGCTCTACGCTCTGCTCTCTGTTGCGGCAGAAATATGCAAATAATAAGCACGAGCTGCGGAAAAAGTCGTGAGGGGAAGGGGGTGGGATGAGGAAATAAAAAGCCTCTCAGCGGCGGCTTTAAACAGCATTTACAAATAATTTCCAAGGATGAGAGACAAGCGGAGAGGAGATCATATCCCTTTACACATCCTACACTTGTAATCATTTTTTTTCATATCTCGCTCCGGCTCCGGCTTCAGTTCCTCCTGCTCCTACTCCTGACTGGGGCAAAAAGGATTTATTTTCGTGCTTAACTTGGCTTAGCCGACGGTTTTAAATGTAATTAGTATGCATGTTTGCATTTCGTTAGCACTGAAACCGGCGACGCGACAGCCAACTTTTCATTATAAATCACTGAGCAGAAGCAGAAGCAGCGCCAGGAAGCGCAGGCTTTTCCTTGCAAGCATAATAATTGCCGAAAAAAAATGTATTTATATAAATTTTAATTAAAGCCTGTACGCAATATAAAATAAATAAATAAATGAGAATGAAACTGAGACTCTTACTGAAAATTGCCATAGCTGCAGAGGAGAGGCAGTGGCAGTGTCAGTAACAGTGGCTGAAGCTGTGGCAGTGGTTTCGCTGTTGTTCTTCTTACTTTGACTGATGAAGATTTATGCGGCAAAGTCGAGGTTATTGCTGCGGTTGCTAAGGTGCACGAACCAGACGAGTCGCTCCACGCCATCCGACGAAACATCCTGAATGTGGATGTGGCAATTTGTTTCGAGTGCCGCTCCGTGTCTCATTGGCAACCACGGGGACGGCACGGACCGACAGCCGGAGCAGAGAGATGTCAGCCACTTACTGCCAACAAACCGCGACAGTGACAAATTCAAAATAATTTCATTTTCTCTTTATTTGCCGTCGATTATTCATGGGCCCCGGCCGAAAGTGGCGTTTAATTAAATTTGACAACATCTACAAATTTCCATTTGCCAGTTATGACTTTACAGAAACAGCTGCTGCAACTGCAGAAAAGTATATTTTCATAATTTAACGGGGGGCTACGAGTACGAGTATATACCCTGAAAATCACAATTTTCGTTAGCTCACACTATTCCGATCGCACCGAATATGTCTCTAAGATCACTTGAAATATACTACCTAGAAATTATCTTTATTACTGAGGGATTAGTTACATAGACACAAGAATCGTACTACATGCCAAATTATTATTATTGGTTATTATAAAGACCTATTAAATATGTTTTAAGTTTTTGAAAAATTAATTAAATTGTTAGCCAAAAATTACCTATATTGGTGTGTATTGTTGTACGGAAATAAAAGTTGTTTCCTGTAAAGGAAACTCTTACATTAGGACCGTGTGTGGAATGGAAATATTTCCTCAACATAGAGTATGCTATTCCAAAGTATGAACATCATTCTACACCACACCACACCACACCTCATTATCACTTGCTGGTCAGCCTGCTATTAGCGAAAAGCGCACTTTGGAGCGGAAAAGTGTTGGCCAAGCAATTTGGCATTTAGGTTCGGCTATTTCAAGACCTTTTTCTGCCCTTTTTCTGCCGATTTCAGCTCGGCCACTGCAATTTGCAATTTGTTTGCTTTTCCTTGTTTCGGGTTATGTATACGTATCTTCCAGCTCTGTCCCTCTCTCTCTCTCACTCTCTTTTTCTCTGGGTCAGTGGCAGGCCTTAATGAATCTGGATTATTAATGTGCGCTCGTATTTCTTCACTTGATTATACATGTAATTTGCGCCAAGCTTTCGCTTTGTCCGTCTCAGTCCCTTTTGCCTTTTGCTTCGGATCCTGCACCGTTTGCTCCTTTTCCTTTGCTGTTGTTTGCTGATGTTTTCCTTTGGTTTACATTTCATCATTTCCCATTGTCGGTATCCGTATCCGCAGCCTCTCTCTAGGCCTGTCTTGTCCTGTCCTGTCCTGTCCCGTCCTGTTGTGTCTTGTCCCGTCCCGTCCTGTCCTGTACAAAAAAACTCCGTCTCAGGAACAAAGAGGACAGAGGCTTATAAATTAGTGACTGACTCAATTAATGAATGGGCCAAATTAATGGAACCTCTGCGATGCTGAGCCAGCAAACAAATACGAAATGTGAAACAGAGATCCTTTGGGGGCGAAAAAAAAATATGAAACAGGTAGAACTGCTTGAGTGCGGACCAATTTCACATTAAAGCAGTTCCGAGAATTATTTAATTGACTTCAGAAAAGGGCGCGCTTTCAGCGCAGACTTTTCAACGAGTGCCCCGGGTAATGGGAAATGGAATTTCATGGAAATATGTTTTGTAAATCACTTCTGGGACTAGCTCGGGGAAAAGTTTGCTGCACTCAGCAAGCACAACAAAATAGTTAATCATTTAAATTGCATCAAGAGGCAGCCATCCAAATGTATTTAGCCGCAGAAAGTATGCCACAGCCACAGCGCATTCCGTCCGCTGGCCATAAAAAACACAGTGCAATTCTAATGGCCAGAGGCAATGGCCGTAAGGAAACATAGCCAAACAAGAGATAGAGATGGAGATAGAGATAGAAAGTACGAGTACCAGAGATAAGTAAATCATGCAACAAGAGGAAAAGGTCTGCAACAGAGAAAACAAGTGCTGAATAGGAGGCGAAAATATATGTAAATAAGCTTCGTATTAATCATGGAAAATACTCGTTGCCGTAGCCGTTGCGCCGGCTACAAAGTACCGCCTCTTAATGGCCGACAAAGAATGCAACATTTAAATGCGAAAAGGGAATACAGAAAGGTGTCTTAACTGCATTTTGCTGCTGGCTTAAATTGTTACAGCATTTCATGCTCGAAAAGCAAAAGTAATTAGTGGTGGTATTCAGTTCTTGCGTGGCTACTCGTATTTCCTGGAACACCAGGCGATTCCTAAGGGCTTCCGAGCACCAGGACCCCTTTTTTTTATGTCCTTTCTGGCCGGTTCTAATGAATAGGAATGTGTCTGCTGCCTGCCAAGGCGATAAACGTTTGTTGTGATTATTTGATTGGAAAGCCATAAAAAGCAAAGACAAGGAAACAACATTTCCGCATGTGGATGTGTCCGCATGTGAACACATCCATTACAAACACACACACACACACTGGCCTCATGCGGACAAGGATAATACGTTGTCCGAGGTCCCTGGTCTGGCATTTAATGGTCACTTTTATGGATGCGCACTGCAATGCCTGTCATTGATCGCCCTTTTCGTCAGTCATTAAAATGTTTATGTTTCGGTTTCTCAGTCTACCAGTCAAGCAGTTCAACAGTCTCCTCTCTGTTCTTGGCCTAATTGAAGAACTCTTGAGCCAGCCTACATATACAGTGCGGTACGGTACAGTTCGTCAACGGTTCGCTGGCCTTAATTAGGTTGTAAAACTTTAATTACAATTCCGGGCAATCAGCGCAAATCATTTGGAATTTATGCCTATGCACAATCCCAGTGCCTGTCCCTGACCCTTCACGAATGCTGTGTGTGTGTGTGGGGAAATCTCATTTGAATGGTCACCGACTGAGTGACAATCATCTGTCCCTGTCTGCGCATTAATGGAATATTCAATTCCACAGCCAAGGCGGTGGTCCAGCCTTAGCTTAAGGTCAGGAAAAACTGTCCATGCTTTATGGACTCCTTGCTTGAGTGATGAGATGTGCTTAAAGCTTAAAGTCCATTAAAGCTGTGTGTGAGGGGAGGGGGCCGGGAGGACAGGAGGCCAGAAGTGCAGGAGCGGGTCAGCTCAGACAGGCGGAGACGAGGCTTCATCTGTGCGTAAAATCGATTTTCTGATATATTAGTAGACACAGGCATTAACATAAACACGCACAGATATGGACACATGTGTGTATCCTTCTGTTAGTAGGAGGCAGACAGAAAAAGCCGTGGGCATAAATTGGATGTGCGCCAGCCATCGTATGGTAGTATAGCTCATCAAAATGCAAAACAAAATGGCCAAAAGTAATTCCCCTACATATCAAGTTATTTATTTTCTAATATTGCCGCAAGATGCTCCATCCCCATTCCCATTCCGAGCATCATTTACTTTAATTGTGTGAGTGTCTGGGCGATGGGAGAGGCAGTGGGAACAGCAGAGACCAGAAAACTTATTTCATCAAAGTTGTCTCCATTTATGAGAATTTTCGCTACATTTCGATGGGGAAAGTGCGTGTCATCCACAATTCCATGGGATTTGCGAATTTTCAACCTCACTTTCATGTGGCTTTCAGTCAATTTGGTGCTTGACAACGCTGCACAGAGCTGTACTGACAGTAGTGACAGCGGAGTGGAAACCGCAAAACGTTTTTGCCCCACATATAATTAAGCAAACTATTCAAATATGACGCATACGCCATGTGGCAGAGCATCAATTAGCGACACTGGGCACACATAAATCTGGTGTTGCGCATACGACACGTTGTCATGACTGATTCGAGTTGCCTGTTGGTCAGTTGGGCGGCTTATCCAACAAACAATGAAATAGTTGACAAAATTAATTGAATTGGCTTTACTCTACAGGAATTTTATGGCGGCTACAGAGTACAAGTAACCGGCAGTAGAATGCGGTTCCTGATGTGCATAATATTGAAAATTTGCTTGGCAAATGGACATGCACATGCACAATAGTGGGTATCTTTTAGTCGAAATACACTCTCAGAGCGTTCTTTGTTTTAGTTGTTTTGACTCAAGGCCGTTTGTCGGTTTCAATTGACTGAATAATTGGTTAAATCCGACTTTAATCCCCCGCCTGCACTCAATTACTTTGGCCAAGTTAACATGGACTTAAAAACAGCGCTCAAGTGTGGGTCCAATTCGTTGCTGTTAAAATGGTGACGTTTCTGTGGCTTCGATCATTTGCCTGGACATTTGTTATGCACAGCCAGGGACGAACAATGAATACAATCAGTTATTAAATATACATTTGATGTCCGTGTCATTCGGGTGTGCATTAATAATTCTCAAATGCGAATTGATTAACTCATAATTAGTGCACTTAGCGCGTGTTTGATTAGCATTTAAGCGCACAACGGTTCGAATTCGTCTGACAATTTGTAAATTATTAAACTAATTGCCAGTCGCTGGAGAGCTGAATACCACCGATTCTTTTGTCCTGCCGCATTGTTCCATTTCGAAATTGATTTCTACTATCTTTCTTCATCTGAATTTGGGTTCTCACTATCCCCGAAATGTGCTGAGTGGAGCTATCCAAAAACAATACTAGGCATCTGGTGGATAGTCTCGGGTGAATTGCTTTGAGCCAACAAAGGTATCAACAATGCCATGGCAACTGCTTTAAGTACATAACCAGGTTTAGGCCTTACGTCGAACCATGCCCATGCCCATGCCCATGCCCCACAAGACCCAGAGGGTTAAATGAGGCATGCCATCTTGGCTGTGTTTGTGGCAAGCGAGATGGAGTTCAATTAGTGGCCTGAACAAAGCCAAGTGGCAAATGAGCTGCACTTGTGCTTCTAGACGTTGTTCTTGTTCTAGTTTCGGTAGTGTTGCGCCTCTGTCGCTGTCGCTGTTCGTTGCGTAAGTTTTCGGCTGGGGAAACTGGAGAGGTGGAAGGAGGGTGCGTTTGGGTTTCCTGCTAATTTCCAACTCCCGTGGCATATTAGTTGACATTGGCTGGGAAATGATGTGGAAAATTATGCGGAGCATGCCCCATGCAAATTATGATTGTGTTGATTATGAGGCATTAAAGCTAAACGAAGCATAGACTTTACTTTGTTTTCCAGCAGCAGGCTGAAGGCAGGAATTAGCATACAGATTCCCATTGCCGACTGGAGACTGTAGACCTGCGACCTGTGACTGGTGACGGGCGACGGGCGACACGTAGCCACATTTGAGGACTTAAAGTTTTCCGTTTCCTTTTGTGGCTGCCAGGCTGCCTGGCTGCTTTCGGTGTTGGCTTTCGTTGGGCATAAAATTACAAAGGCCTCCTGGAATGGCATACTCTTAGGCACTTTTATGAGTGCTAACAAGCTCATAGAGGACAAACCCTCAGACCAGGTCAGACCATGCTGCCACACCACACCACACAACATCAGCCAGCAGCCCCATTTCATTCCATTCCGGAGTGAAGACATTAGCAGTGAGCCGGGGCAAAGTAACCCAAAAATGAAGTAGAGCCCCGGCACAAAGGAATCTAAGGGCAACGAAAATGAAAATGGCAAAAATCCAGCAAAAGTAACAGCACCAGCCACATTTCACTCTACCCAGAGTCTGGGGCTGGGGCTGAAGGAAAAATGCCGTCATTTGCATGCATTGTCAGGCCCTGACTAGGTCGGGGGGCCGCCTGAAAACACAGGAGCTACTACTACTACTCCATAAAAAAAAGGTCAACTTGGTCCCCAAATTGGCACAATATGTAGTTGCGTAGGTGTCGAATTTGTGACCGGACTGTGAATAAGCGTTCGTTCGTTCTGGCTGATGGAGGCTGACAGTTTTCTTGGCTTTTTTTCTCGACTGTTTTTTCCCTCTCAGCAAACATATTTATTTGCACACTTCCATTCGGTCCAGTCGTTAAGCTTTCATTGTGTCCTGTCCAGCAGCAGCAACAAGAACAACATGACCCACAACAATGATACTCAATGCAAATTGAATTGGAGAAGGGGCGCGTAGCCCGTGGACCCAGGAATCTTACGAGGTAGCGGGATGAACTGTGGCGCAACTTGTTGACTTCTGAGCACCAATAGAGTCTGGGAGTCGGCCATTAACTTGAGAGTTTTGTAAGCAGATATATTTACGTGGCAAGCTTTAAAGTGCCAGCTCACTGGGGCGGCATATTAAAGAGAATGACGAGGCGCCACCGAGAGCATAAATTCCAGCGAAAACGAAATCCCTTCCCCCATCAATGCCATCAAAACATATGGAAGACGAAGTATGTAAAGCAGCCCAAGTGGAAGATGAAGAGGCAATCAATTTGCATTTACATTTGACTGATTTCCATGGAAGGTTTAACCTCAGCATTGTCAACCAATGAAGAAATCATGCATTGAGATTCGCATGTTTCCCAGGAACACTGCCTCCTCTCTGCCTCTGTCTGTAGATCTGCTTCGCGCGGCTTCCTAAATTTACTTCATGTGAAAATATGCATAGAACTGTTGCAAAAATGTAATGAAAACTTATTGACATGATGACATACCCAAAAATTGGAGCAGGCAAAGACATACAAAAGTAATTTGTCATTCCATTTGACTTTTTACCAAAGATTCATAATGGGTGGAGCTTTACAATGTGCTCAGGATATTCTTCGGTTTCATTTCATACATTGAACACCCATAGATGCGTTAGATATATAGATAGATATTGAATAAGGATAGATCCAATCATACAGAAGAGAGCACTTGAAACATTTCGGTAGTGGGATGCCAAATCGCTGATTGTATGGACGTTCAAGCCCCAAGCAAAGATTAGCACAAAGGTCGTGGCCTGTGCGAGGTGTGGGACGCCTCCCCTTTGCCCTTGGCCTCAGACTTTGGACTGCAACATAATGTGGATTGCCCGATACTTGGTCCTGTACAAAACCATTAAATTGGAAATTATTTCTGTCATTTACAAACACTTCACCCAGCGACAATTTTTACTTAATCTCGTTTTCCCCTGTAAATTCATTTCGTTTGCATTCAAGGCAAATGTCGCGAAATATTTTCAATAAATGTTGGTGCCATTCGTTACATTTTCCACCGCCGGAATTTCGGTTTTATTTTTGCACGCGAAATTACAGAGACCCAGCAGAAGGTGCAGCTTGTTTGGTTTTTTTTTGTGCAGGGCAGGGGCAGGGACTTATCCTGTCAGCTGTCAGACATTCAGCATGTGCAAATTCATGGCCCACAATAAACGAATCAGTTACGTGGCCACAAGGATACTGCCAGCTCCTTCGAGTCTGAGCCACAGTCGTGAGACGAGTCTATTGTTTCGCAGAGAGGATGTCTGCGACAGCAACGGCGAACTGCAGATGCAGTAAATCCACTTTTAAGGCTCGTGTTGGGCTCAACCAAAGAAGAAACGCAAGAAAGACAAAAGTCAGCGAAAGATTTGCGGCAATGGGATGGAAATGGGATTGGAATGAGGTTTGGGGAGGGGGATGCGGACTGTGGCAGCTTCCCTTGCTGCTTGCTGCCACTTGCAGTTGAATATTTTACGCACTGATTAAAGCAAACGAAACTTTGCCATTTGCATTCCCTTTCCATTCGGGGCGAGAGTTTTCCTTGCACGTGCATATTAAATGAGATTCTTATCTGGGTTTTCCTTGCTGCTGACTCTGCATTTTCTTGTAAGTTGTTTACTTTTGTCGACGAAAACTTTTGCAGTGTTAATGTGCTCCATCCAGCTGCCAGCGAAGGGGAGTGGCGTGGCGTGGCGTAGCGTGCGGAGTGCGGCAAAAGGCTTCATAAATATCGGGGGCTAATGAGCAGCAGCCGTCGCTGTAGGATGTCTAGACGAGGCTTAGGCCAAGCGGGACAATAAGCTGCAGTCTCCTGGCTCAAATAAAAATCCCATAAAAATCACTCATACGCATTTCGCGTATCCCGCTAACCTAATTTGATGCGAACGCCTTTCAGGCGACACCAACACAAAAACGACCTACGCTAGATCTCCTGACAGTGGGTAAGGACTGTCTCCAGCGTTGTCTCCTCTTATCGACCAACGGCAAAAACGGCCAATAAAATGTCCTAAATTATGAGAGAAAGAGATACCGCACTCGCATAGAAATTGACCAAATGGCAATGGCCTAGAGGGCAAAGTTCTTAGCTGCCGGCATTTTGTTAAATTAAATCAGAGCTGCTGGCAAAAAAAAACCCAACCCTCTCTGCGAGTATTCCCTCTCTGAAATGAGGGACATAATCATGAAAAAGTCGGCCATAAGAACAGCAACAACATACACAGATAGCCATAAAAGCGACGCCCAGAAGTCTGCAGCAGTTTTTCTGTGTATGTGTGTCTGTGTGTGTTTGTTTCTACCCGTTACTCGAAGCACACTCGAGGGTATGTTGTGTCCGTGCAAAAGTGTGAAAACAGGCATAAGGAAGCGTTTCCGCCATAGCAAATGACCAAAAATCCTAGCGATCGAATAATAATTGCTGCAGCGAAAATAAATCAAAAGTTCCCTTTGCAAGAGCGCTGTTTCTTAGGTTGGAGTGTGTCCCACGAATAGCGGGTATCCTATAGTCGGAATCCCAACGATAGCTCACTTACTTGTTTGTTTTCAGCATGGCCCACTGCCTTAACTTTTGCCCTCACACACAGCCGCATTCTCATTCTCAGTAACAGTTACAGTCACATCTATATCTATATATAGCTACATGCGAGTGTGGCAGGGGGAGGTATACATACGTACAAGGACGAGGACGAGTGCGAGTACTAGTATTGTTTCCTCGTTTCTAGTTTCACTTGGGGGAAAGTTCAATGCCTGCCACACAATACAATTTGGTATTGGCTCTCGACGAGCCACCGCCCCAGCAGTTTTTGCACATTTTCCGGCACTTCTAAATGTCATTTTTGCATTTCTGCTTTGAAGTCAGGCGGAAAATTTTCAAGGCAGCCTCGCACTTTGGCAAACTTAAAGGAAATTCAAACAAAGCCAGGCGAGTGGACAAATAGAAAGTTTGCCAAGATAAAAATCAATGCCAGGACGGACTTGTTTATTGTTCAGTCAGCTTTGCTCACTCGAGTTGATTTCCCTTTAGTTAAGAAACTCACACACAAAACTATGTCAGTGGCTGGCGGTGGAATATCTTTAAGTGGTTCGGGATCTGTGCGCAACTCAATGCTGATTGCTTTGTGCTCAATCTGTGGATTCAATCAGCACGCAATTAGCTTGCTGCCATGTAACAGAACCCATAACCAGTCACGACTGACCGGCCCTAACTGTGTGGGTGTGTATCGGCATATCAGCGGGTAATTAATCAACACTGTGTACAGCATTGCCAGAGGGCCACTCGATAAGTTGTGGGTATCCTGCGATCCTGATACTTGTATCGTTTTACGCTCCTACTGTTTCTGTCTATCGTATCTGTGGCAACTCTCGTTACTCATACTCGTACGCCGTGTTCTCCATTCGCATTCCCGCATTCTCATTGGCATTCGCGGGCATAATTTATGGGTTGGCAGGACGTCTAGGCCATAAATTAATTGTCGCGCCTAAGTGCGCACAATGTCTGAGAGGGCTCGCATCGGCAGAACGGAGGCAAACTTAATAGAAAATTGCTAGCGCAGGACTCTTGCGCTTCCTCCTGCTGTTGCCGCTCCTGTAGAAAGAGAAAGCACGACAAAGACAGAGAGAGAGAGAGAGAGAGAGAGAGAGGCAGAGAGGGAAGTGAAATATGGCCACAGGCCAAATGCTGGCGAATGGCCTGCAATATGCCAATGATAATTGCTCCAACATTACACATACGCGCCGTGTGGTCGGTACTTTACAGTTTCAGCTGCGCCATTAAGTGTAATCAATTTTTCGAAAAGAAAAAGCCAGCGGTAGCTAGAGAGAGAGAGAGTGAGAGAGCGACTTTTATTTGCCGGTTAACCAATATAGGATTGCATTTACAAACAATAAAGCAGCTGAAATTGTTTTCACAATTGCAGTTTCAGGGCGGATGGATCGGACGGTGGAGAGCCGAGGTCAAATCGATTTCGATGATGAAGTACGCCCAATGTGTGTGTGTGGAATGCCAACAGCTAGAAAATAAGATTCTCTGCTCCGATTAATGTCTGTATTTAAGTGAAGCGCACTTTGTGGTGTGGCCCGCACTGAGGACCCTCTGGTGCTGGTGAGGCATCTGCTGAGCTCAGCTGGAATACCGCCCCGATGTGGGAACTTGCCAACGCCAGCAGTTGTGCCACTAGACAATCATTGTACGTGTATATGTGTGTGCTGGTGCTGGTGGCAGTGTCAACACACTCAAGCCTTCAGCATGTGGCTCGCACAAGGGGCTATAGATATACGGAGCACCGCATCTCCTTGATGATACCACCTCTGTTCAGGGGTTGGTGGCATCTCTTTCTCGCACCTCTGATTGTGCAAGAGCATGAGCGTGGGCTTAAACCGATTCCAGATAATTTCTGAGTTTTATTTTCCATCTGTGAAACGATCTCGACGAAGCGTTTACGAGACACATCCGTCACTTGTAGCAGCATTCAGCAGTCGTTTATCTGATTTCGTTTCCGATTTTTTGTTCATTTTTTTGGTTGATTTTTATTCGGAATTTTCCCCCACCCACTGCCCGACATGTGGGGCGCATGCAAATGTAAGCGGGGGGCGGTTTTTCAATGAGGGATGGTATGGTATGGCGGTAGCGGTTCATCTTTGCAACATTTTCATGGGTTTTCATGCTCGTTGAAATGCGACATCGCTCGGCGCTGTCTAACGACAGTTTCTGGGATGTCAAGAATCGCAGCTTGAATCATTTGATTGCCCAAGTTGTCGCCTCATTGTGAGTCATGGCTGCCTAGTTTTAATAGTTTCGCCCGATTTGTATGCGTATTTGTATTTAAGCATTCATGGAGGGGCCACATTACAGCCAGAATCCAACAAGAAAATAATCATAAATTCCAAATGTGCCACTAATAATGCCAACTGAGTGATGGAATGAAAGCGGACCAGGGCAGGGCAGGGCAGACATTGTTGGTCATAAAAATGGCGACGCTCGAAAAGGAAAGTTTCGCTCACCCAGACCTTAGAGAAGAGAAAGATTGCTTTGTGGCTTACTCAACTGGCATAAAAAATACACCCCAAGACCCAGAAAACCAGGACACAAGTGTAAGCCAAATCAACTTTTTCCCCGTTGGCTCAGTTTCAGATTACTTTGAGCATATTCAATTGGAACTTTGCTGATTGCCTAGCTTTTGGGCATGGATTACAAAAACTATTGGAATTATCGAAAGATACTCGCTAATTGCATGGTAGCCATTTTCCGAGCTCAAGGGATCATTTCTTAGAGTTATAGCCACGTACATTTGCTAATTTGCCCCTTGATCAGCGTTTTCATTTCAAATTTAGAGTTTGATTGAATTTTCCCGAGCACAGAGAGCACACAGCGTTGCAAGAGCAATTCGCTAAGCAAATATTTATAGCTGTTTCCCACTAAAGGATGGTTGGCGGGGGGTACTGACGTTCGACGCCAAAACGGAAACACTTTGGAGCATAATCGATAGCTCAGCATATATTTAAGGAAGCTCAAGCTGTCTCTGGCTCAATCACTCTCTCAGTAGTCCTCCCCTCCACTGGCGTCTAGACTGTTTTGTGCCAAGTCAAGCAAGACGAAGGAAGCCCCTGCTGGGTGCATCGTCTCTACTGCCACTCTGCCACTCAATGCCTCAGTGCGATGTCAGTGCAACTAAACCTTAAGTGCACGGGATCATGAACAATCCAAAGGGGTCTCGACGTTCCACTTGGCTTCAGCAAATATGCTTTCAGTGGAGACTCAATAGAGATTAACCAGCGAACAAATATTCACCTTCGACTGCATTTCACGCTCAATTGATGTGCCCATCGACTCTAAACAGTCAGCCATTCGTTTTTTCGGGGGAAATTTGAGTTGAGGCCGTTCGACATGGATTACCTCCATAAATATTCATATGCCCATGCCCGCCTCCCCAGAACCGCAACATTTTCCACCACATTTGCTAATTTTCGGGTTGAAAAGTCGACAAATATTTTTGGTCCTTCGACCGCAGACGAAGCTTTGTCGTGGTGGCGGGGGGGGGAGGGTTTTTGGCCATGCATCATGCCAGTTCGCGTTCGCGGGCGTGTTGAACACTTTTGATTAAGCGGCCGACCAGGGCCCAGGCCAGCATCCGACAGCTTCCAGCTGCTGTTCTGCCGTTCTAGTGCTCTCTCGTTATCAAATGTCACAGTGGGCCCACGACAAACAAGCAAACAGGCAAACAGCAAATTGGAGGCATCGACAGGCTGTTGGCGACGCCAGCCGGATCGTTAATTTTCACAGCATGAGCCAATTTTCCATGCATAAACTTAAAATTAGCACAAACTTCCCATCGCACACACAGACATCACAAAACAGGGCAAGCCAGAGCGGGAGTCCGCGAGTTTGGGGATACATTTTTGGATCAAAATCTTTCCCGTTTTGGGCATAAATTGCATGCTTGCTGATAAACAATAAATTAAGTTCCGTTTCATGACACCCTGCTCCCGTTCAGTGAATTTCCCACTGGCACGCGGGGCACACTGTTTATGCGCCTCGCACGCATACGTGCAACATGGCTAAGCTAATTTTCGGTGGCCTGTGATAGCCTGTTGTAGGTATCTGTCTGGCGGTAGGTAGAGTGTAGAGTATCATGAAGGGTCCTGATTGTAGGTAGCTCTCTTAGGACAATATGGAATAAGGGCGGCTGAAATAATATTGATGCGACCTTCACTCACCTGTGGTAATAATCACATGGCAATATTGGGATGTTAGTTTGGTTAATATTGCCTAACAGTTTAGTATCATAAGAAATAAGTTCCTTCCTATCGTATATTCTATTCTATTCTATTCTATTCTATTCTATTCTATTCTATTCTATTCACACGCAAAGACTTTTTCGCTCCACCAAGGTTAGAGCATAACCTATTCGCCAGAAGCTTCCAACTTTTTGCCGATGCTCCTCTTACATTATTATCTATGCCGAAATGTTTTGCATATTGGCAGGCGATGGAACGCCGCACGTACGAAAATGATGCGGGCGCGCATTAAATCTAACTTTGTGTTAAAAATTTTTCAAAAAAAGAACGAAAGTAAATCGCAAAATTTGTCATGTCTTCAGCACACACCACCCACCACATTTCCATTGTGGCCCAACCACCACTAACGCACCGCCCACCCCCACCTTCGCTGTGGTGGCGTCGATTCATGTTTTCACGTTTCTACGCATGTGGAAAAAGTTTGCGTATGTTTTCCAGCTGTCTGTGTGTGCATGTGCCCTGTGCGTGCGCCCAAGAAAAGTTTTCACTTCTTTTTTTTTTGGCGCGTGCGGAAACGGAAATGTGCAACAGCAGTTTTTCTCCTTCGGCAGGCGATGGCCTGGCGGGGGACCGTTTGATTCCTCACTGCTAGTCCGGAGCTTAGCACGGAGTTCGATAAACTGACGCCAGCTAGCAGCAGTTTGAAACTCGTCTCGTATCGCCTCATTCAATTATTCCTATTCCAGTTGGTTGCTTGTGATCTACGACGATTGGTTCGTTGCTTTGATGTGAGCAAAGTTTTCGCCACCCCACATTCTGCACTGAGCCCCATCTGCCCCCATCGTGTCGTATTGATGAACTTATTTCACCCTGTTTCGTCTGCTTCTTTGGGCTTTATCTACAGTAACTTGGCTCCAACTGACTGCAGCAGCCAACTTTTTGGCTCTGCATGGACAACTTTTCCCCCGCCCATAAACATTTGTGAAATGCGTTGATGGCCGGAAAACCTCTTTGCTGTCATAATTGGCCCAGTCCCCCCCACACCCACCAACGCTTTTGTTCACTAGGAATAAAATATGGATAAGTATTCATCTATTCGAACGCCGACAAAGCTCGGAATTCCAATAATTATACTTGGATAAAAACAAGTATGTAAGGCATTATCTATTGCATTGTTAATTCATTATATGAAATCGCGGTAGACTGAAAGGGATAAGAATATTTAACTTAAACGGTACGGCTTGATATCGACTGTTGTGCTTTTCTTACCCAAATTTTCTCTTTTTCAGAGCGACTTCTGCTGAGCGCTTTAAACTATGAAAATTCGAATATTTTTGTTGTCAAATGACATTTAAAAAATGCCCAACACTTCCTTTGGTATCTTCAAAAACATTTTTCTACAAGCACTCGTTATTAAATAAGACAAAAACCATCCACGTGGTTAAACAAATGACTTGAACGATTTTCAAGTCTTTTCCAGTGAAAACTCAGCACTTAGGTACAAGTCTGGCTTCTCCAAACAAATGCCAAAGAAATAAAAAGCGAAATATAATTGTTTGTTGAGGATTTTTTGTGCCATATACTCGCACACATACACACAAATATCCCCCCACTTATGCCCCGCTACATCCGTTTGTTGGTTTTCTGTTTATGTGTGTTTTTTTGAGCCGAGTTTTTATGCGAATTTTATTACTTTTCAGTTTCAGTTAGGGCTTTGGCTGCCACCAAAAGTTGTGGCCAGGCCTTTTGGGGTCGGGGCATTTGAATGCTCTGCTAAAACCAACAATACAATACGTTGCCCCGTACATACACACATATGTGTGAATGAAAATGGAAATAAATTTCCATTTGGCACAAGCTTTTATGCCGCAATGTATGCTACATCCCCGCCCTCTCGATCTGTTCTTCCTTCCAGGCTACAGTGCTGCGATTGCCCCCACGCCGCCCACGACCACGACCACTACCATCTCGCCCTCGAATCTGCTGCCCTACTTCGACTTTGACGTGCCGCGCAACTTGACCGTAACCGTCGGCCAGACCGGCTTCCTCCACTGCCGCGTGGAGCGGCTGGGCGATAAGGACGTAAGTAAACTTGAACAAAAAATAATGTAGGACGAAAAGATATATATTTTGAGATCATCGCTGTTCAAACATTTCTCTTTCCGAATTTGTATAAAAAAGAACTTTGATGGATCCTGTAGATAATACCAACGTGTATATGCAATATTCACATCAAGCCTAAGAGAATTAATATGTCTTTAAGATATGTACTCTTTTTTTTTAAAGCAAAGTGGCATCAAAAATGTTATCCTTCAATTGTGAATTTTTGTGGTCATCCTATTTTCAGCATACGAAATTTTTTTACAAAATGGACAATCGATATTTGATTTTTTTCGTCGGCTTTAGAGGAGCAAATACCCTGGAATATTTAGCAAAATTCTAAATTTGATTTCTTAATCTCTTTCTGTAGATGGGAAATATTAGAGGAAATGCAGAAGTATATTGTACACATTTTATTGTAATAATTCAAAGTTAAGAAAAAAGTTGTAGAATTTTTCATCATTTCAATGGAAGTAAGAGAAACGGGCAGACCCGCGGAAAGGGTATGATCCAGCTATAAAGGAATGGAAAAAAGAGCATATGGAAACTGTGCCAGATACTCGTAGATGAAAATTCCGCTTGGGATTTGCAGGCACTCAATCATTCTGGCCGTGATTGCCTACGCATTGGGTTGGTCCACAGGCAAATGATTGAAGGTCGCTGTGGGTTGTTAACCCTTCAGAATGAGCACTGACGTTGCCAGGGCCTAATATGTCAAAATGGCCAGCACGTTAGGCGCCCAACTCCGGCTCAGTCCAGCTCGGTCCCGTACTTAGCCAGGCTTAGCCGTAGCCCCTGGCCAGAGCATACCAGACGTTGGCTCACAGTGGTCACAAGTGGTGACTGTGCGTCTAATAATTCAAAATTCAAACACCGCACGGAGGTTGCCTTGACTCAATCCGGCTCTTGAACCAGTGTACATTGGCAACCAGGACTCGTGCTGTTATTAGATAATAGCAGAGTGATAGAGAGGGAGATACGGGGGTGGAAAGAGAGAGGGATAGAGAGAGAGGCTTAGACTAAATTACTGGGTGATTTGGAGGCTGCACTCGAGGTGGGAGAAAAATGGCCAAACAAGACAGGCGACAACTGAGCAACGTCCTGTGGGTGTTGCCCCGTCACAGGCATAGGCGTGTTCCTGGCCTTAACGAGTTCCCTCCACGCACACACACACACAAACAAACACACCGACTAAAGGAAAATGACTAATTTATGAGCCATCAATCACGTGACTGCCTCTCCCATCAGCCATTTTGTGCCAGCAGCACCAGTCTCTCCTGGTTCGTGCCTCGTACTGCTATCAGCTTTAATTTCCTCGCTTTTGGCGGTTTGGGTATGAAGGGGCGAGACAGGAAACGGAAGTTATGCGGCTCGAAGGGAAGGAAGCCGTCAAAGGCAAAGTGCAGGCACCGACACGCACCACGCACCACACAGGACACAGGACACAGCCACGAACAGAAGCCGGAACAGGAACTAGAACAGCAGCATCATCAGGCCCGGACTTAATTGAAGTCCGCTCATTGGGAAAGTTCATTAAAAGTATTGAAACTACATTAAACAAATGACACGCAAACACCGCCATGCCACCGCCATGCCTCTTGCTCCTTTCCGTCTCCAATGTCCGTCTGTCTGCGTGGCTCTTTTCATTGCCCCTTTAGTTGCCGGTGCCTTCAGATGGCTGCTCGGTACGACGCTGCTCTTGGCCGCGCTCCTGCTCAGCCTTGCTCTCGCTCTCCCGGGCACTAGCGTCAGCAATCGATTCCACTGTGGCTGCAATGGCCGCAGCCAGCATAGCGCTCTCCATACGCTTGCCCCACTGACGGCCGGCCTTGCTACCAAGCTGCTCCTCCTCGCTGGAGGTTGTCGGCACAGAGGTCACGGGCACGGGTGGTGGCAGCTCTTGCTGATCGTGATGGGTGATCATGGAGGCGGAAAGCGAGCCGGCGTCGACGGCCAGGTGCTTCAGGCGACTCGGGTTCGGAAAGGGTCGCCGATTCTCCAGAATCAGTTTGATATCTCTTGCAGACTGCCACCAGCTGGAGGAAAAAGGGGGAAGACTATGTGATAGATGTTTCAAGAGTCGCTTACGGATCTACTTACCGATACCAAGGCGTCAGTTGGGACTTGACCAGCATGAAAATATTGGCAAAGTACACTGTTACCTGTGGAAGGCAGAGGCCGATTAGAGGCTAAGATTAGAGCTGTGAGGAATCCCTCTCACCGTCATGAACAGAAAGAAGAGCATCCAGGACTTGGTCCAGAGTTTGCTCATGGCCCAGGACTGATTGTTCATGGCATAGTACTGGATGCCCACCAGCAGGGTGCCAATGATCCCAAAGGCCACCAGAGTGAGCAGCGAGAACATCTGGCAGTCCTCCTGCAGGGCCCGGCGGCTCATGGCACGCGAATACCAAATTCGCAGCGACTGCAGACAGGAGTACCTACATCACAAGGAGAGAAAGCGATGCACAATCACAATCAGAAACAGAGACAGAATCAGAATCAGAGTCCCAGTAAACCACTGACGAAGACAGGGCGTGCAATTAGCAGTACGGAAAAAAGGAGAAGCCGACTCAGCGGCAGCTCAGCTGATTAAAAAGCCGTGGAGCTGTGAGCCGAGGGCGTCTTTGATCTCCAGCTGCCTGCTGCCTGGTGCCCGCTTTCTGCTTCCTGCTTCTTTCACTTACCGCAGCGTCTGCTCCGTGTTGTAGTGGAACTGGCAAAGTTCGCATATCGTGCAGTGCGAGGTGCTAATCCAGCGCTCCAGGCAGTGCACATGGACATATGTCAGCGAGCCCTTGCACAAACAGGGCGACACCAGTCTGCAAACAAATCGGAATGAAAACATCAGCAAAGTACGAAGGGGAGCTTACTCTAAGTGAAGCGAGAACAGTGAGTTTGGCGTAGCAGTGTGGATGGGTGTGGGTGGGTGTGGATGGGTGTGGATGGGTGCGGATGGGAGTGGGTGGTTGTGGGTGGTTGTGGGTTATGTAAACAGCGCCAACAATGAAAAATCAGGGGATTAAGAGACGGCGAACCAACCAACCAACCAGCGAGATAAGCGGCTGCCAAGAGAAAGACAGTACGAAGAGAGATAGATAGAGAGAGAGAGAGGCAGGAAAAGCTTCGTGCAGTGTTAATTTTAATAATTAAAATAAATTCACATTTGCTCGTGGGTCTTTCGCTAAATGCATTAAATGTCACGCAATTAATTCTTTGCACAATTTGCGGCTGCTCAAACGTAATTAAATGAAAGTGAAGATACCCTGTAAATTCACAGCGAAGGTGGGGCATAACACGCACACCACCTAGATTAAAATCATTCGACAGAGTCAATAGTCTCCCGAGAACCCATCTGGCATACAAAAAGCCAAACAATATACCCCCAAAAGTCAGAGGGCCCGCCCTACAGGGTATGCCCCATTATCTCTGTCCTGGCATACGTAATTGATAGATAGATAAATAAATAGATAGGCCTATATATCCAAAGGGCTACTCACTGTTCGGGATTATCGGCGTTATGACAAATACGACAGACAAGCGACCCCAGCGAGGTCATTGACTCACTGGAGGCGGACACATCGTTGCCCAGATTGTTGCACTGCGTGGCCTCGTCGACGACGTGACGCAATGTGGAAAACGGTTCCGGAATCGCGGACATGGGTGTGGCGTAGGCCGAGCTATTGGCGGCTGCCAGGGCAGCCTCTGTGCTGGCCAGGAGGCGGCCAACACTCTCATGTGGCACCCGCTGGAACTGGACGTGTGGCTTAAAGCCCAGGGACATGGAGCAGGCTGGTTGCTGCTCCCGTGGCAGTTCAACATCCTTCTGGAAATCTTTCCCTAATCCAATCGCGACCTCCTTTTGCTTATCCTTGTCTGCGCCGCCTGGTTCCATTAGCTCCTCCCTGCCGCTGATGCGGCTTCCCACAATGATCATGCCCGGCGGCGTATCATCGGCACTGCTTGAGGACAGGGCACCCTCGAGCTCCTGCTCCAGGGTCGTGTCCTGTTTGTGGTCACCAGCAATGCCGGTGGCCTCAACTGCAGATAGAGCGAACGGGTACCTCGAATAGTGTATCTCATATCGGGCAGTATCGGGCCCCCACTCACCAATCTTCTCGCACTCCATAACTGTTTGTAATTCCCTTTGTGGCTAGACCTTTGGGTAGTTCGTTTCAAAAAAAGTATACCAAAAATTTTAACACATTTTCTGTTTAAAATTGAGAATGTTTTAGCTATCGTTTCTATGCCTTTGCTATTAGATATTTCCTGCTGCTGAAGTGTAGCTCAAGGAATGCTTCCTGCTTGCGATATTCATTCACAACTGCAGAAGGTTTCACAGCATAGAAATATCGATCCTTGTGCCACAATCGATTTATTGTGCATATGTGTGTAAATTTGTAGCGGCATCCCTTTGTCGGACGGCCCCCTAATGGAGGCAGTTAAGCATGCGCTGGCTGAAAAACAAACTTGTCCCCGGGCTAAGTTGCAAACATTAATTGTAATTGACAGACTGGAACCGCGCCCTGTCAGTGCCCGCGAAGACATGCCAAAGCACCCTTGCTCTTCCCCTTCGCGGCACTGGAACTGGCACCCAGTCCTGTCCCCACCTCGGTTGCCTAGGACAGGGCTGCATCCATAAACTCAAAATTGAAAGTGTAACAGTTACGGCAAATAACTTTGCCGGCGCTTGGCTTCCATTATGCGCCACTCCGCTCCAAGGCGGAGTGTAATTTATGCCCGTGCCGCTAGTTCGTTAGCCCGGGCCCTCTCCACCGAAACCCCGGCCCCTTTTGGCCGTGTGGGCGGTAGTCCGACATTACAATATCAAGCTGGGTGCCACCCCCTCCCCCCTCAGTGATGGGCCTGGTTTGGTTTTTTCACCGAATTTTATTTTTTGCCTGCCCTTGGCGGAAGCTGGCGCGGAATCCGCTTGTTCAACTTGACTTCACAGGATTGTCCGTTCACTGTTGATTTATTACGCACCGAGTGCCGCCAACATTTTCATAAACGCTCCATCCATGGCGCTACATCAGCGAACATGAGCACGAGCAATTTACTCTTGTAATACCAACAACAGCAGTAGCAGCAGCAGCAACAAAGCAAACGCGTATATTAAACAAAGTTTTAGGCCTTCTGGAAAGGCAGCGAACCCTTTTTAATGCCAGTTCGGCAGACAACCAAACTTCTTTCCCCACCGAAACAACACAAAAAAAAGGGGAAAGCTCTGAAAGGAGAACCAAATTTTAAATCTGTTTACAACTCTGTTTACAAACTGCTCCAAAACAAAGTTGCCATTGAAGTCTTCATCTGGCAACTGTCGCCCTTGGTGGAAGGGAAATATTTAATTTGTATCGAGTTCATTAAATGGATGCGAAGTAATTTGCCAATTGGAATCTCCTTCAGGAGAAACGAGATCGAGTTGCTTTTCCGTTCATTTTCACACCATTTTCTAAGCTTGGACAAAGCCAGTGGCTGGCTGGCAGTGCTGCAACAAACTTACAATTGCAACTGCAACTGGAAGTGCAACTATTTTTTGGCTCTGTCGAGTGGGGTCCGGGTCTAAAGTCTCTCTTGGCTAGAGACGCAGAAAATGCGTCAGCAAAGTTTTTAATGTATTTTCGCCAAGTTTTCCACACGCTCGCCCTAACCAACACTCACAGACACACAGCGACATACATACAAGCAGCGGAAACTTCTTTCATTTTACTGTTCTCGTAGATGACAGAAAAACAAAAGGAAAGTAAGAGTCAGAGTCAGAGTAGTCAACGAAGAAGGAGAAGGAGAGGAGAAGAGGCAAGCAAAGCGAAAGTTTTTGGCCGCACAGCGCTCAGCCACAACGAACACAAAGTGTTAAATAATATAAAACTATGCTTGTGGTATTTATTTAAACCTAAAAACATTACGAAAATTACACCCAGAGCAAAGTTTCCCTCCACTCAAGGGAATTCAGCAACTCTGAGATTGAGGACTCAGATCCAGCTTGACAGAGGATCTGGCTTTACCTGAGCAGGGCTTTAGTCGTCTCCCGTCTGGGGTTTGGAAAACTTTTCACTTTTGATTTCTGCAGTTTTCAGCGACAAAATGAAATATTTAAGAGCGGGCCAGGGCCAGGACTAGGGTCAGTCCAACTGGCCTGGAATATAAAATCATCCCAAGACCTTTGCTTAGTAGGGCTTTGTTTGGACTGAAATGAAACTGCACCTATTGAATTCCCATTCGAATAGTTATTTAGTGTGTGCCACATCCCTTTTTAGCAGTTCATTTCGAGCTAACTTTATGGCATTGCTCATACGCTGTGTGTGCCGGCGACAATTGTCCGATGAAACGCAATGAAATGAAAATGGGTAAATCTGTGTGCAGGGCTTGGCACAACAATGATAGCCTGGATAGCCAGGATTTGAGCGATTTAATTTACATCTGGCCAGACCAGGCCAGACCAGGCCACGCCAGGCCAGGACATCGCCTATGGGCATAAAAGCGACAGCCCATAAAAGTTTTACAGGCGAATGATTTTTATTTTTACGTATTACGTGACCCGCCTGCAATGGCTGGGTGATGCCGAATCGAATGAATTTATTAGATGGCCAATCCTTTGGGCCCGGCCTCCGAGTCCGAATTTGGCACATAGTTGAATGGTTTACGTTTAAGATGACTTTTGGTTTTGGTAAAAGCCCAAGGGGCTGAGCAATTAACTTTATTAATGAGGCAGCACAGCATATTTTCAACTTTAATGTTGACAGCCAGCAAACATTTAAAGTTCACGGGGACAGTGGGCCAGAGGAGGAGCAGGGGCGGGGCTGTGGAAAAAACTTTTGCAATGTAATTAAAATTGAGTATCACAATAGCCGGGAACAGCGGGAACAAGAACTAAGGTCATCAAATAAATTGGCAACAATGTGCCAAAAAGGGCACACAAAAGTGTGCCAGGGCTCAATGCCGATGCCGATGCCGGGCCGCACGAAACAAAATCTCGGCCCAGTCCGGGGAGAGACACACAAAATCATGGTTAATGGCTTTCCCCAAAAGATTTTCCAGCTAAGGGCAAAGACAATGGCGAAGGCCAAGGCGCTGGGCAATCAAATGAAAATGTAATTCAAGGAATAATAAAAATGCTTCCAAATAAAGGCTGAAAATGGCGTCAAAGCTGTCTCATTGCTTGCCCTTCTTTCGATTTTCCCCATTTCCACCAGTTCGCCAACCAACCGATTCCATTTTGGCCCAAAGGATTGAAGGCTATTTGAAACAATTGGAAATTGCGCTGAGGCAGGCAGCTTCGGGGACATTCTACGGACGCAACGAGTGACCTTTCAACTAGTCGTCTGTCTGGCTTAAAGAGTTGCCAATTGTTAGGACCAATTTATATGACGGTCTCTGAGAGCGTTTTTCATTTCCGGGCAACGTGGCGCATACGGTCTGACGCTGGTCCTTTCACGCTCTAATGTACACGGATTATGCTCGGTAACTTTTCGTGGTTGTTCTCCCCCCCCGTTCTCCTTTGGAACTCCTTTGGCGCCTGTGTTTTCTTTTGCTGAGCGTTGTTTGTTTGTTGATTAAATGCTAGAAACAAAAAGCAAAATGTTAAAGATTAACCAGCGCCAGGAGCAGGCGGCAAGCGGAAACCGGCAACAAGAAAAAATGAACGGAAAAGAAAACTTTACGCTTTGTTTTTCATTTTACCCACCTCATCCTCGTCCACTTCCTGTCGCTGCGGCTCTCCCGCTCCTTTAAGTGGTGTGAATAGCAACAGCGGCAGACACAAGCCACAAAGAAAAAAAAAGAAACACATGGGTGGGGAAAAACTTTTAAGTGCGGAATTTGTAATGCTCCCCAAGCGCGGAACTTTCGTTTCGCCGAGGCGTAAGCAATGTAACTGAGGAAAGCACTTCATGGCAATTTTCTGCTGTTTCTGCTCCCGTTCTAGGTCTCCTGGATACGAAAACGTGATCTGCATATACTCACCGCCGGCGGCGCCACCTACACATCCGATCAGCGTTTCCAGGTGAGCGTTTCCTACACGGTCTTACTTAATATTGGATTACAAATGTTTTCTCTTCTCTGTACACATATCTACACAGGTGCTGCGACCCGATGGCTCGGCCAATTGGACACTGCAAATAAAGTATCCCCAGCCGCGTGATTCGGGGGTGTACGAGTGCCAAATCAACACAGAGCCCAAGATGTCCTTGTCGTACACCTTCAATGTTGTGGGTAAGTAGTGCCGCACGGATTTAGTGTGTTCTCATTTGAAGTTCCCTCTCCTCACATTACATTGCTGACTGATGATCGTGGAAAATGCATTAGAGCATATCTTTTCCTCCTAGCTTTGTCTTGGAGTCCCACAGGGCGGCATAATAGGTGCTTGGGTATCCTTAAGGAACAAATTGGTTGCATAATATTATCCTTGATGTGTGTGTCAGCCTTTGGTTATAATCAGAACTTTGCCCATTACCAAACACCCAATCGAAAGGGTTGTGAATGAGTGTGAGAAGAAGGGGGGAGCGACTCGCTCAAAGCTGGTCACAAGCCACCGAAGTGATTACTTTTATGTGTTTCGAGAGAGAGAGAATGCTTCATCCCGACAACTATAACATGTACTTTGGAAGTTCCAGCTTGCCAGGCACATTTAAGGAGCGGAGCTTAAGGAAGCCATACAATATGCATGTTATATGCCCCATAACGCCCTTAGTAGTTTCGTTCCCCTCCTCTCTCTCTCTCTCTCTTGCATACGCAATCTGCACGTGTGTGGCCCGCATTGGACTGGGTTCTGGGGCATCATCTTCAGCTTGTGATTATAAAATTTTCAATTCGATTATGTGCAAATTGGCTTGCCAAGCAGTTGAAGCTGTTGCAGTTGCTGTTGCTGTTTTTGTTGCTGTTAAGGGGATATGCGATTATATAGAAGCTCTTTATAAACATTACTTACCTCTGGGTATTGTAATTAGTTTGCTCTCAGCTTGGGGCAGGGAACAGGAGACAAACACGACCCTTCCCACACAGTGTGCCTTGCCCTTGCCTCGTCAGCCGTTCTGCATGGATGGATGATTATATGGCCATTTGAAAGATCCTTGGGAGTACCCAACATAACAGCAGCTGTGGGCCAAACCTTTGTGGGATGTTGGTGCATTTTTATCGAAATTCGTATTAGCAAAATGCATTTAGCTAAAAGCTTCTGGTGCGGAAGAGTGCCCTCGATGAGCTTATTTGATCTCTGATTTCGCACTCACACTACCAGTAGTTTCTGTGTGTGCCTGGATGTTGTTTTAGCCACATGGACAAGCGACTTTGGGGCAGCATAAAATGCTTTGGTCAGCCCTTACTCGGTTATGAATCTTTTAGTGGCGGCAGGAATACGAAAGAGTGTTTTGCATATAAGTTTACACGCATACTAAACCAACAGAAGACCCTTGACAGACTGACAAACCCAGCATCAAGCTAGACCCACTCATGGGTAGAGACACATAGAAGTCATAAATATTACATTTGCGGAAATGCAAATGACTGCCAAACTGGTGCATACATACGTATATATAGTACGTATACACGTATGTATGTATGTACATGTGTACACAACTGTGCCCATGCCAGGAGTACTCCCAGAGCTTCCTTCCATGTTCGCACACATCTGAATGCCCAAAAAGAAGTGTGCATATACTCGTGCGAGTAAAATATTCGACATGCCACTCATGCGGAAACAGCAAACAGCAGGTCAGTGGTATGCACAGTGGTGTGCAAACAACCAGATCAAGTGCATTCTTCGCCACAGGGAAGCAATTTGGATGAAACTCCATCGATTGCATGCCAAAATGTACATTTAATGGAAGGCACTGTTAACGTTAACTGTTTTGTAACAGTGTGACATATTCCCAGAGTTGGAAACCATTCAAATACTTAAGTATTTATCTAGCAACTGGGGGACTGTTTGGTGGTTCCACTGTGCGGTGTCTGCTGCCATTGTCGCGCTGCAAACAAGTTTGTTGTTATGGCAGAAATTTTTTATGCGCTTATGCAAATAAAAAATTGCACTAAAAATTCCATAAATTTGTGTGTTTTTTCCCCCGCACTCCGCTTCTTGTGCTTCTTTTCGACGCCACTGAAATTCTATTACACGCCAGTCAGCCAGAGGAGAGGTCGGAAAGACAGGGTGTTGGGTGGGGGGAGAGACAGTGGGGCAGGACCAAGACTCCACAGAATGATACACAAAATAGCGCCAGGCTGACCAGCGCATCATAAACATAAATCGCCTCCGTCTCCGCCCTCACCCCCACCACAGCCATCAGTTCGGTGCTGGGCCTCCTCTTCCGCCCAGGCAGCCATATTTTTGACATTTTAATGCAACAGCAGCCGCTCCAATTGCTTAAATTACCAACTTTATGTTCTCGACTCGACTCTGAGACTCTCAGACTCTCAGAGTGTGAAGCGGGGGGCAAGTACCACCTAGGTGCTACAGTGGAGGTCATGTTTATATGCAGCCAGATAACTGGAGACGACGCTGAGTTGTTGCTCCGTCCTCGATTTAATTTTGAATTTAAGGCAAATTACCAAACGTGCTGATAAAGTGAGCAAATTGTAAATTAAATTATGTGTCCCTGTCCCACTCAAACTGAGCGACAGCGGCTGGCAGAGTGACAGTACCAGGACAAGGACAAGGACAAGGAAAAGTATAGTGAGAAACCAAGAGAAGAGATAGAGAGAGAGAGGAGAAACCGAAGCTTTTGATGCTCTTGCATATTACCGTTTACCATTACGGTTACAAACCATATGAGTAGTCAGATTTGAAATAACTTTTCATGCAGAGTTTCAGGCAGATATCGTTGAAGCTTGGCCACAAAATCATTATACTCCCTGGAAGAGTATACTCGTATTAAGAAAAAGAAAGGTGTTGTTGGGTTTCTGGAAAAATTTGTTTACCAGCGCGAATGTAATCAAGCGTAAGCGCCACCTTCCTTAGTTAAGGGTGATTTGGAAGGGGGAAGGGTTGGGGCTTGGTTGAGAGTTTCTGTAAGAGGAGAGAGAGAGACTGGAGGGAAAAGTGGAAAACAAATTGCAAAGACAGGGAAGAGACGAAACGCTGCAGTTGTCAGCGATAGGGAGAGAGTGAGAGAGAGAGAGAGAGCGGGCGGGGTATTGAAGGCAATTTGAATACGTGGCTGGCAAGATGGAGATGCCAAGTAGATGGCTCATTTCGGGCTCCATAAAGCAACACTCTACTGGTGCTGTTACTCCTGCTCCTTCTCCTTTTGCTGCTCCTCAGATGTCCTAAGACGCTTCTGCGATGCTGTTGACATTAGCAGCCGGCAAATTGCATGCAATCAAGCGCAAATAATTATTCAGAGGAGGGGCAGAGCAGTACCATTGCCCCAGCTATGGCCAGAGGTAGCTGTAGCCGCTGCTTCATTTTTCTTACTTCCTGCATACAGAATAGGAGTAGAATAGAGCCAATCACTGGTAAAACTCATAAGATAAATCCTATTCGAACTCCCATTACCCAACCAGACTTTCTATATGGGCAAAGACTTACGAATGCCCATGAATGAACTCTTGATTTCGGGTAACTGATATACATTTAATGACATTGTCAAAAACAAAGGATTTCTTCAATATTGTGATGCAGAAGGATTTTTGTCTGCATGCAAAAGGTAAGGTACTTGAGGCAAGAACCATCCAACAACTGGAAAGTAACCGAATTTAATTAAGTAGCTTTAGGGGAGACGAGACTCTTTCCGTTTTGTGAATACTGTGTATTAAAATGATCCGAAGGGGTATAATGAGTTTTTGTGAATACTTGTGTTACATAATCCAAGAGGCAGACAGAGGGGGAAGCGGCAGGTCCGGACAATTTGCTCGGCAATCAAATGTTTTACTTCCCATTTCGTTCATTTGCTCCTCAAATTACATTCTCTGGCGAATGCCTAGACCAAAAAATGCCCCAATGATAAATTACTGAGATATTGCACAACGGAATGGCAGAGGCAGATAGAGAGAGTGGGAAAGAGGGAAAGGAAATGATTAATGTCTCTGCAGCATCGTCGAATTATTAATAATAATAATAATCACAACAATGGAGGGTACTGAATAGGCCCGGAACGGGACTCGGCCCATGATGATGATGTTTTGGGCATTTTCATTTTGCCATTGCTGGAATGGGCGGCAATGGGAGTGGCACTGGGACTGGCAGCCAGATCTGTACAGGCAAATACGAACTGAATGGAGTGGAGTGGATTCGTCTTAAGAGGAGAAGGAGGAGGAGGGTAGACACACACAAATACTTCATCAATTGTGCTGCTGGCAATGCGGCTGACTTTTACAAATTGAATTTGTTTATTTGATTTGACAATTAGTTCCAAGCAATTGGAGCCCCGCAAATAATCGCTTCCGATTAATTGTCCTCCAGAATTTAAAGACTTAAATGCGGGCAGATCCCTTGCGCCCCAGTTCGGGATGGTTATTCGGGCAATAAATACTCAGATGTTGTTACATGTGTGCAAACATGCATCAACATAGCCGAAGGGTAATAAATTTTTACAGCCCCTACACAGGCGGTCCCTGTGGCCCACAGCAGCGAGAGTAAGAGAGTAAGGATACCCGGGAGCAAGGCTGCAATGGTAATGGTCCTCGGTCTGGCCCCAAAAAGTATGCCATGTCGGGGGCTGGGTGTGGGCATGATGCTGCAGCCAGCATGCTGGCTTGTGCAAAGTTCATTGCTCTAAATGTTTATGGCCATATAGGCTTATGCGCATTTTATGCGCGAAATCAAGAAAAATGAAAATGCATTCTCCTCCTCCATTTCCTTCTGCTCATCTTTCCAAGTTCCCATTTTCCGCTTTCTGCTGCGGCTGCACAAAAAAGTATTCCAGGCCCCTGCTACTGGGCCTGGGCTGCTGGGCCTGTACATCGTCCCGACTCGTGTGCAAACAAGACTCAGTAAGGACTTTGTTTGCCCTGAGATCCAGGAACAGAAACAGACACAGACACTTTGCACTTTCTCGTTCTGACTTTGGCATGCGGCCAGCAGTGGAGCTTGCAACTTTTTTTCGGCCTGGGTCAACGTCAACTGTGGCCAAGTCTAATGAAAACTTCAAACAGCTGTCGGTTTAGCTCGGGCCTAGCATCATCGGCTAGGCTGGCCATTCCTCATTCATAATGCAGCTCGCCAATTGCCAGGAACACTTAATCTAATTATAGTTAAATAAGCAATTTCCTCGGGGAGATCCACGCCACTGCACGTCGTGGCCGTGCAGCAAACTGCTCGCATTTGTATTCCCTGTCAGCAGGTAGGGCATTAGGCAGTAGGAGGCGTCGTAGCCAGAGCCAGAGCTGGAGCTAGAGTCGAGAGTCAAGAGATGGAGCCATATCTGCCTCTGCCCCTGCCGCATGCGGGCTTCCGCATACATTCACACCTGACCCAACCACACCCTGCCACAGCACCCGTGCTTCTCGTGGGAACCACAAGCGCGTTGTCAGCTGCATGTGTGCGGCAATAATTTTCCCAGCCATTCTAGTCCTGTCCGCCTTTCGTTGGGGTTCCCGTTGCCGTTGCCAGAAGTCATAGACGGTTAGCTTTCGCTGCCACAATTGTTTTGCCAGGTACAACAACCATCAGCAGCAGCAGTTGCCACGAGGTTGGGGCAACAACAACAACAATGTGCCATACTCAGCGCTTTTCTCTAGAGCGGAGCGAAGCGACTTCTGTGCGGGTCTATAAAACAGCCAGATAATCGTCCAGCGTGTTCGAATTCCATTTGGGGTTTGTTCTCCCCTCCATTTTATTCTGCCTTTGTTCGCCCTTCTTTGTTTTGAGGATGTGTATTACTTTTTCCACTTGGCATTTCATTTAGATTAACATTTTTGGGTTCCTACCAGTCTGATCTATCTTTTCCCACGCACACACATACCCACCTGATTTAAAGGCGAATGTTCAGTAAAAATTTAATGTGAAGTCATAGAGTATGGCCATAGGGATGCCTGCCAAACGGATTTTATTTTATCCTTTGTGCAGATGAAAATGGAGGAATATTGTTCAGTTCTTAAACGTATACCTGTTATTCTGGATCTGGGTATTAGCAGGGTATCGACACACCAATGCTCTAGCTATATTGAATCGTCTGTTAGTACTAAATCTATATACCCTTCGGCAGACTCCATGGGAAGCGGCTTTTGCTTGAGTTCATGCAAAGTATGAAACACTTTTGCAACATATTCCTCCGCCAAAGGGTTTTTTCGAGCTTTCAGAATTCGTTTTTTCACTCGGTTTTGCAACACGATTGAATGGCAGCCCTCACAGCAAAGCTTAGCCACATCAATGCGTATGTTTATGCCGCAGCTGTATCCTGTGTACAGATGTTCCAGTTGCACTCCCAGTTCCACCGCCCTGCCCTCCCGCTATCTCTCTCTCTCACTCTCTCTGCTCCCCCGCCCATCCCTTCCTTTGCTGCAATTTATTTCCACGGGCTTTGCGGTTGTTTAGGACCTGCGAAAGTTTTTCCTCCTGCCAGTTTACGAGGCAAGCAAGAGTGAAAGTGGAACAGCAATGGAAGAGTTGCTTTTTGTTCCCCATTTGCCGTTTTCTCTTCGCTGTTATTTAGCACTTGCATTAGTGGTAGACGGGGGACTAGGTTTTGATGGGGGGAACGTCGATGGCAGAGACGTTTTCCATTAGGGCAACTGTCAGCAGTCATAAGCTTTAAGAAAAAATCGCATTTCAAAGCCGTCCACGAGAATTTTTCTCAATTGAAATCATTGACGCTGGGAACAACAAAAGGCACTTCAATGTTGACATTTTGATTTTGGCTCCAGATGGCATAGAAAGCAGCTAGCGAAATTCATCGTACTTTCTCTTAGACGAATTCCATAGAGAGAACAGAAGGCCAAAGGCAAAAGAAAGAAAGGAAGTGCAGGTAGTACGAGCACGGGGCATATTACTGTCTTTTATATGGCATAACAAAAGCTTATCGCCAGCATAATAGAGACACGCGTCTGTGTAATAAAGTAGGGCCCATCCCCATCCCTTTGCCCTTGCCCATGCTCTCCCTCTCCATCTTCCTCTCCCTTCTCCATCTCACTCACATATACACATTTACAGTCAGAAAAACGCGCACTTGGACGTTATCATTAACATTATTATTATTATCATTGTTACGATACGGAAGCTGCCTTTGTCTGTTGGCAACTTAAGTGACTTTTTGTTCTCTGTCGCTTTGGCTTTCTTTTTTTTTTTGCAGAACTCAAGGCGGAAATCTTCGGGCCCAGCGATCTGATGGTGAAGACAGGCAGCGACATTAACCTAACCTGTAAAATTATGCAGGGACCCCATGAGCTGGGCAACATATTCTGGTACAAAGGTGCGTATGCGTAATGAACCTCTGTCGCAGCAGCATAATGTGGCATCCGCACCTCATTCGCACAATTCAATTTGCTCTCACTCCGCATTCCAGGCACCGAAATGCTCGATGGCAAGGGCGAAAATGAAATCGACAGCTCCATGGCCCGCATCCGCGTCGAGGATGATTGGTCGGACGGCCTGACTTCGAGGTATGTAACGACTCTCCCCATCCTTACATTACATACGACGAGCATTTCAGTTATTTTGCATTAAAATGCCGCCTCACTTAATTAAGGCCAGAGCCAGAACAAGCCAGAAACCAGCCATCCAGTCAGTCGGGGCAGGCATTTAAGACCAACCTGGCTTGCAGCCGGGGGAGACACGGACTCCGACTTTGAATGACATTTTAAGGCCAAAGCGAAGGACAAGTCTGGGCTGGAGAGACTCTGCTCTCTCGCTCGCTCTCTCTCTCTCTCCTGGCTGTCTTCGTATGGCTGTGTAAGCAGGAGTTTTTTTTTTCGAGAGGTAAACTGTGTTAGGCCTGGGCCTGTCAGCATTGTCTACAAAGGGGATACTACCAGCCAGGCCAGAAAGGAGAAGTCTCCACTGAAGTGATGAAACTGAAGTCTCAAGAGATTAGAGATTCGATTGGTTAACATATCTCCGCAGGTGAAGGTGTTGTAGTATATGTAAAAGTTGCTTTGCAATGAACACCTAATTGCAATTAAATGCCTTTCCTGAGAGTTACTATTTGGTTACTATCTGGGACCCTTCTAATGCATAAACGAGAAGTAGTTTTTCTTTCACTGTGTGTCTTTCTAAGTCATTATGCCACTGAGCTCCACTTGGCAGGGTATTATCGGAGCACGGTAGTTGGGTTTCCATCCCATGCCATCCTCACCGGAGGATGCTCAAGTTAGCCGTGTGTGACTTTTAATTTGCTTTGGTGAAAGTCAGAGCAGTAGCCAGAGATGGAGTCAGAGGAGGAGGCGGTGATTGACTCACAGACGGAGTCAGAGTCAGAGTAGGAGCAAGAGTCGGGGCCGCAGTAGTTAGTTCCTCGTCTCTCGTTGCAGCCCCCTGATCATTGCCCATTTATGCTGTTAACTAACGGCCCAGACGACCATAAAATGCAGGTGCGGATGACAGAGATGGAAGGACTTAAAAAAAAAGCAGAAAGCGAAAGAGAGAGGGAGTGGAAGAGGAGGGTTACTCGGAATTAGAGCCAGTCATGGCGATGGCGGCAGCTCGACACACATTATGCAATCGCATAAAGTAGCAAAAGTTTTTTGTATTTTTTTTCTGCAGCCCCTTTACGTTTATTCTAACTGCATTCCCTCGCTGACATTCATTTTCTCCATGTTTCTCTGTTCTTTTCGTTTTCGTTTCTCCGTTTCTATTTTTCCCCTTCTCTGTTTCTCTCCGCGGAGCAGATTAAAAATCAAGCACGCCATGCTCGGCGATACTGGCAACTACACCTGTGTGCCCACGGTGGCGAAAACCTCGAGCGTCTATGTGCACGTAATTATTGGTAAGTGTATATGTAGTGCATCCCCTATCCCCCCACCCAACTTTGTGTGCATCTGTGTGCCTGTGCTGTCAGAGTGTTTTGCATGTTTATGACGGAAAGTGGAAGTTGCCTGCCAGCAGCAATGGCTGAACATTCGCCATTTGTTATGCCAATTGCAGGGCGCGGTATGGTTCGGGGCAGTGCAGTGCAGTAATTGCATTGCAGTAAAGGCAGCAGGAAATTTTCTAGTTACTTCTTGTTACACTCCTAGAGAGCGGTACAGTGGGAAGGGAAACATTTTTGACCCCAGTCCGCATATACTCAAATTCCTGTCCGTCTCCTAAGATGTGAGCTTGCTCGGCGTACGAGTCACTCTTTTATAAAGGCAGATCGTTTATTTCTATTTATAACTTTATTGATTCAATTGATCAATTCTGCTAAGTTGTATCTACATCGGATGACTTTATCGATAATATATGTCCCCAGGCCTTTGGCTACCACACATATGTACATGGTATGTGTTTTTTTAGTATATAATACGACTTCAGCAATTGAAAGGTAAAACCGGCATAAAAGAGTTGAGGGTTCGGTGCGCTGGAGTCATCTCGATGCATATTTTTCGTTCCGATTCTTCCGCCTGTTTGTATTTGTGCAGCAGAGCGGAAATTATTTCCAGCTGCAGCTTGCAGCCTTAACTAAACTAAAAGTTTGCAGCAAGTGCTCAGGCCAATAACATGTGATGTTCTCAGAGCAGGATGAGGAGGGAGGCCCGTCAGGTTTATTGGAGCAACTTGTGTGCTCAAGAGCTCATCGAAAACTGTAACAACTTGAGCAGCCTCATGTTGTTCTTTGGGGCAAACAGGAGCTGCATGCATGCAAACTGAAGTCTTTGGATAAAAATATATACAATATATTGTATACTTACCAATATATAGAGAAGGGTAGATAGTGTATGTGTGTGTGTGTGTGTTTGTGACACTGTCAGTGGCAATCAGCGGGCCGGAAGCGGCATTTGCTTTGTGCCTTGCCTTGTGCCTCTTGCATTACCAATTAACCGATGAACTGAAAGGCATTTCCCTCTCAATTGTATCCATGTGTCTATTTGCTTGTTTGTTTTTCGCGCAGGCGAACACCCGGCGGCTATGCAACACAACTCGAGCAGCAACAGCAACAGCTTCTACTGCGGCATCTGCTGCATGCTGCTTAGCATTGTCTCCTGCTGCCTGCAGCAGTGGTATGAGTCCGGGAGTGGATGCGTCTCTACAACGGCAAACACAGGTACGGTTATGGCGCTCAAGTTCCCCCGGCGTACAGCGCTGAAAACAAGAGGAGCACTAGGAGTCACGGCGCAAACTGAAACAGGAGCAGCGGTAGCTGCAGCTGCAGCAACGGGAAATATGTTGCGCGTACGCCCCGCGGCTGATCAGTGCATGAGATGAAGGAATAATCAACACGCCGATGAGGCAAAACAGGAATCAGCAGAACACTATTAAGGCAAACACACATACCTACACCAGGCCCACATTCAAGGTGATTTAAGTTTGGTTTGGGGGCGAGGTCAGGTCTGTGTTGGCTCACGAAAAAGTATTTATTAATGTCTAAGATGATGAGTGCACGTAGTGGAAAAGAAAACATATTATCCGATAACATACAAAGGGAAAGGAAAAGCGAAGGGTAGGGCAAAGAAGCCAAAGGCTGAGGAAACCTGAGCCTGAGCCTGACCCTGAGCCCAGCGTCTGGCACGAGGAAAACCTATGCATTTTCCGTGGATTATCATAATCTAGTTTAATGTTTACAGAGAATAAACAAGAGTCGATGTAATACTTATTAATCTTTGTGTGATTTGTGATGATTTTGTTGGCAAGTGATCGATATCCGCAACGGTATCGATAATTCATATTCGACTAAGGCATCGATACCGATAGACAGTAATAAATACCAATATAAAATGTCACATAATAAATTAGAGAAAAATCCATTTAAAATTTCTGAAAATTTGTTTTTGTTGTCCCTTTTCGATTACCGTTAATCAGCTACCGATAAGCTGATCGATGAATGTTAGTATTTGCCGAGTATCTAAATGTGATTT
The DNA here is from genome assembly GCF_018151105.1 of Drosophila obscura. Classification (NCBI taxonomy): domain Eukaryota; kingdom Metazoa; phylum Arthropoda; class Insecta; order Diptera; family Drosophilidae; genus Drosophila; species Drosophila obscura. The sequence continues at coordinate 4,511,766 of NW_024542774.1, read as the reverse complement.
GTTCTTACATTGATTGAAGCGAATTAATAACCGACGAACCTAATCGTTAGCGTATAATTATAATCAGCACTGGATAAAAGATCAACAATTACTGATTACAGACCATCGATAGCTGTTCCGATTGCGATCACTGCTAACAGATCATCGATGGCACACCCATAGCTAAGCTTTCCTACACACACTCTCATTACGAAATAAGACTTACTAGCTATTAATATGCTTCGAACCCGAACCCGAACCAGAACACAAGCCCTAACCCCTCCGCGTAGAGCTCTTCCGTTGAGCCTCCACCTCCTTCTATGGAATCCTTAACTGCCAATAAACCCACACTGGACGCGTACCGTATACACACTTCTGTAGACCACGGCACCAAGCTAACCGATTGAAATATGCTGTAAATAATTGCCATTCCAGAGAGTTACTCAAGAGTACTTCAAAGCAACACTCATCCGATTATTTCGTTTTCAAATATTTCTCTCAGTTGCTTTGCACATTTATCAGTTTTAGGTATTAGCTATGGATAAGTACTCGTAATCGTATGAGCATGTATTGTATGTGTGTGTGTGTATAGCCGGTAAGCCGATAAGCCACGAGTGGGAAAACATTTAACTCCACTCGTCCAGCAGTCGAACATTATGCGTAAACGCCTTGTTGATGACGGACCCAATTGGCGTAGAGACTCGTTTAATTGTATATAATTAGTTTTGGATGAAATAGGAAGAGAATGAAACAACAAAAAGTACTAAACAAGAGGAGATATTAAAAAAGAAAGCAAAAAGGAAACGGATAATTGTGTTTATCGATTGATAATTGATACAAATACGAATACGATGCAAATTGGCCAGGCAGGGGCAATGTAAATAAATTGATTAGTAGAAAACAACTGTAATTTTAATTAACTATTAACCGAAAAATACGAGTACGATTCGAGTAGTCTGTAAGCGGCACATCAGTAAATCCAAATTGTCATAAACCACACACATAACATACGAGTAAATTAATTATCCAGCGAACCAGAGAATCCAGAGAAAAACCACACAGAGTTCATATAATACGTGAAAAGAGAATTAGCTAAATTGAATACGGTTACCACATACCGTCGTACATACATACATATTGTATATAGAATGATTGGATTTTGCATTATCAGAGCTGGCATTGAACTTATCCAAAGACACGGACGCCCTGCACTCCCAGGGGTCCCGTCCCCATAGATGTTTAGGCTAAGGTCTGTCCCTGAGTGCAAACAATAACAAAATGAAACCCTAGCAAAATACGAAATGCATTGCAGCTATAAGTACATACATACCATACATATATCTACATATAAACCAGGTACTCTATATACCCGTACATACCGTATATGCGTGTGTGTCATCTACAGATAGGAATGTTTAACACAGCCACACAACCACAAAGATGAAATGAAATGAAATAAAATTATGATTTAGAAAATTTAATAAATTTTGGCGCTTGTCTTTTTCTGGGTCTGCTCTCCACTAATGGGGTCGTTAACGACTTGACTTTAATCATTCAGTTCTGTGTTTCTCAGCTGAATAACAGAACCGGTTCATCTCATCTACTTGCTAGTAGATTGGGAAATAACGCGTTCATTGACTCGATTTTGTATAAATGTGTCTCAAATTTGACTAAATTATTCAAATCAATGCGACGCGACGGCTGACAGTTGCCAGCTGCCACGATTCTCAAGAGGCTGATGTCTGTCCGTCAAAAATTTATTTAATTGCAATTTTTCACCCAGTCCATATGAGGGGCGATTTTTTGTTTGTTTTACCGTTCTTGCCATATGTATAAATAAAACCAGAGACTAGTGAACCCATTTTAGTCCGTTTTAGGTCCAGATCTTAGAACATGCTGCAGCTTTCAGTGGATCGGGGCTTAGCACTGCTGCTGCTGATGATGTTGCTGGGTCTTTTCGCCAGTCTAGATGCAGGTGCGTGATCTCCTCTGAAAATTCTGCCACGTGGATAAACCTCTCATTTCACAGCACCATCTCCGTCGACTAGAGAAAGTAAGAAGAGCAGGCGTCAGGAGCTAGTTCGTGTCTACAGCATCAACCAGAAGCAGTACGACAGGGTTCTCCAGCTGACGCAGGGCAAGAATGTCATCTCCGAGGCGCGACTGATCAACGGTGGCTTCGCCACGGTCAGCGATAGCCTCAGCTCCGGCTGGCACTCTCTGCTGCGGATCGTGGGGCTCACCACGTTGAGCAAGGCCAATGAGGAGACCAAGGTCGATTTCGATGGCCAGCCCCTGTGCGTGATCAAGACGAGGGAGGACGCGCCCAGGGAGGAGGGCTCTGCCCGCAGCTCAGCCACCGATACCCAAGATGAGGAGGAGGCCATTAACTGCATTGTGGTGCTGAAGAAGGAACCGGACCTTGAGCTGCCTACTCAATATCAAAGCCAACAATATTGGTACCCACAATCGGCAGTAGTTCCTTCAGGGGAAGAAGCAGCCGTAAAAGAGCAAGCGGAGGAAGTGGAGGAGCAAGCGGAGGAAGTGGAAGAGCAAACGGAGGTGGAGGTAACCAGCGAGACTCCCCAGAGATCTAGGTCCAAGTCGAAGAAACATAATATTAGCAGTGAATCCACGGCTGATAGCTCCGAGGATCACTCCGACCTGCCACGCCAATATGGAGCTGGCTATCCACCACCACCACCACCCCGCAATACGGAGCCTATTCACCTTATGGTGGTTATCCATACAGCCCCCTGCAGTCTTATGGTTCACAGTCCTATCCCCCCTATGGACAGTCGCTGTCTCCCTTTCCGCCACAGCAGCCCTTTGGTTCGCAGCAACCCTTCGGTCCGCAGCCACCCTTTGGTCAACCACAACCATTCGGTGGGCAGACGCCAATCGGAAGTCCTTACTACCCCCAGCCATACTATGGTCAACCCTCGCCCAATCCTTATGGTCCCTACTCCTACTTCGAACAGCCCCAAGCCACAAATGAGACGCCGGAGGCCGATGATGATCAGGACGAAAACGAGGACTCCTATGAGGCGGAAGATGAAGATCTATACGGCTATGATAAAAAATCTATGATCTATTATAAAAAAGTTTAGGCTAATTAGCTCTTTTTAAATAAAATTGTTTACATTTAAACGAAATATGTTTTGGGAATGGTTTTTGGCATTTACCTGGGAAATGAAGCCGACTGAAAGAATCTTCGAGCAACAGACTGATTGATGATATGTATCTGTTCTATTTATTGATCAAAATCATGATGGACTATGACTCATTGCTGTGGACTGTCTGTCTTTAATTTGGCCAAGCCATAAAAAATAATATTATCATACAAACGGCTGAAACGAGGGAAACAATTAATGTTTTGGTCGAAATGCTCGAAGAAACAATAAATAAAACGAGTCTGATTATGGCCATGTTCTGGGAGAATTGGGTCAGAGCATTAATTATGGAGATTCGTAGTCGATTAGGGCGTTGGCTTTTCTGTTGATGAGCATCTGTTCTGATGAACATATGATTTGAATGACAAAGGCCTAAGGAAAGTCGTCAACTTTCAAAATATATAAGCGAGGGAGCAGAGCTAGTCCAGCTTATTCGCGATCGCAATGAAGATCTTTCCGGTTCTGGCAGTTTTCGTGCTCTGCCTCGCGGCAGCACATGCTGGTGAGTGTCCCTTGAACAGAGCCTTCAGAGGCAGCGTGCAGGTTCCTTCGAATAAACATCTCCTTTGGCAGGCACGAGTCGTCCCCATGTGGTGCGCCTCCATCAGGTGACACGCTCCGAGTACAACGAGCTCCTGCGCCTCACCCAGGGCAAGGAGATGGTCTCCGAGGCTCGGCTGCTCAGCAGCTCGTTTGCTGGCATCAAGGGTCTGGCTGCTGGAGTTACGGGTGGCCTTGCCGCTGGCAATTTCCTTCCGGCGCTCTTCAGCTCCAGCCCCAGGGAGGTGATCACCAAGAAAGGCCAGCCCCTGTGCGTGATCTCCAACAAAAACGTGGACGAGGACGATGAGGAAAGCAAACGGTCGATTAGCGTGGCATACGAGTCGAACAGTGCTTCTAGCTCCTCTTCGGGCGGCTCCAGCGGCAGTGGAGGCAGCAGTGGACACGGAAGCGGCCACGGAAGTGGAAGCAGCAGTGGACATGGTAGTGGACATGGTAGTGGACACGGAAGTGGACACGGAAGCGGCAGTGGTAGTGACAACGATGACGAGGGTACACCCACTGTCAATTGCATACTGATCATCAACGGCACCGACACCACTTCGAAGCCAAGCTCTGGCGGTTCTGGAAAGCCACCCGGACACACTCCACCGCCGAAATATGGGGGATACCCGCCCTATCCCCCACCTTTCGGATACCCCTACCCCGGATATTATCCCCCTTACCCCTTCCCACCACCACCGCCACCACCAAAACACAAGACTCGATCGTTCGATCGCTCGATCGAAGCACCCGTGGACGTGAGTCGCCTGATCGATGCCTACAACGGCTACTATTATCAGCCGAGGGAGTTCACGCCCAGATATCGCAAGGGATCTCGGGCCAGCCAAGAGAGTTCCTCTGCGTACCAGCCAGCCAGCTACCCCCAGCAGGAGTACGCCTCCAACTACCCAAAGGTTGTGCGTAACTACGGCCTGACCCATCCGGCTCCCGTTTACGTGCGGACGCCACAGTTTGACCAGGAACAGTAGCGACACTACACCATAAGCCAAACCATTCAAATAAAGAATTTTAAACTAATCGTACCAACAGAGAACACTTTACTTCGTGCAGCTTTTTACTCTACTTTCTACTGATCGTCCAATTACGACAGCTGCATGAGTATGAGTATGACTTAGAAGGAATTAAAATAGGAAAATTTGTAATACAAACTGTTCCTATTTTCGTTGCTATTTAAAGCTGTGTGATGAATGGCTTTAATTCAAAAATGTACATATCTTGTTTATAGATACCATGAGCAGAGCATCCTCCATCCTGGCTAAACTATATTTTTTTTCTTAATTTATTAAAGGCCGTGCCGTACTTACGAGTATATATGGTACATTCAAGAGAGCGGTGCATCAATCCAGCTGCACCAGGCGCAACAGCCATTTATAATTGGACTTGAAATTGAATGGCAGAATCGCTCATTTGTTCGCATGTGTGTGTGTGTGTGTGTGTGTGTGTGTGCCCGTAGGCGGTTTTACATGAGTATGCGAGAGTTTGATCGAAAGTGTTACAAGGTCCCGCGACTAACAATGCAACAACGAACAGAAAGAAACGTTGATCTAGGCAACAGAGAACACGGCTTGTAAACAAGCAGCATTACACTTCCACCTCCCATCGACGCACACATGGAAACACAACACACAAACACACACACACACACACACCATACGCAGCACAGGCTGGAAATATTGAGAGACAACGACAATTGGAATTGTAACACATCGCTGGCTTTTGTAGAGCCTGCCTCTTCGGTGCTGCTGCTGCTGCTGTTGCTGTTGCTCTCCACACTGTGGATACTGGATACAGAGACACACTAACACACATCCAGTTGCAAGGACAACGAACGAGCAGGCATAAAAGAGAATAAATTAAAGAACAACTCGAAATAACCGCGGGGCAATTTGCAGTGGTGCAGTGCATATGGGGCATAGGCGTGGGGCGTGTGCGTTTGGTATGCCCCTTTGCTGTTAAGTGCAAGTGCATCGATGCCAAAACACACATGCGAATGAGACAGAAGTAGGTTCGCCTTTGGCCTCATTGCGTTTTTAGCCTAAGCCTCTCTGCCACACTGTCACTTCACCCCTGCCACTACACTCTACCACTCTGCGACTCCCCACTGGCTGTGTTGTGTCTATGCACTGCAAAATAATTACTTTCATATCCTGCGGCAATTAAATTCATTTAGTTTGGCACCAATTTTCCTTTTACCCCGTGCAACGACCAACGCTCACTGATTCAACGGAAAGGATGGGGCGAAAGCTACACACTCTGATTAAGACATTCATTCCATGTCGCATTCAACGGCTTACGCTTGTGGCTGTTGAACCCAAGCCGAGAGCTTTCTCCCTGCCGGTCGAGAGCCCGGCCACCCCCGGCCACCCCCATCCAACCCGTCGTACCCATCCTACCCGTCTGGCCAGGCAACTCTAAACTATGTCAACTGTTAACTTTTCCTTTTTATTTCAGTTATTTGTTGCGCTCGTTGTTGTTTCTGCAGCCGCTGGCATTCCGCCTCTATGGCCTGCATGTTTTTCAAGGACTCTACATAGTTTATCCAACAACATCAGGCACACGCATACTGGCTGACATACGCGACGAACACGGACACGGACTCGGACACGAAGGAGAGCTTGTTGTAGTGGCATGCAAGTGTAGGCCATTTTGGACATGGCTGAGTTGAATGTTAGCAAATTGCTGAGGGCATTACCAGCACAAAACTGTCGCTCAGACAGAAGCACCCACAAAAAAGTGCACCACTTAAACTGTTCTGTTAAACGAACGTATTATTGAAGGATGAACGAAAAGTCGATTTCCAAATTGCTCTCCACAAAGTTCGATATGTACATTTATAGAATTGAAAAGTGAATTTCTAAAAGGGGTGATTAAAACTGATGCGAGATAAAACTGTTAGATGGCAATGAATTCAGCTATATTTTCACCACACTAGTCAGGTGGTTGTGGTCAGCAATACATTCACAAAAACAGACAGAAAAATGCCCATACTCCCCAAATACCGAGCGATAATTAGAAAATATATTTATGCAATATTTTGCCATCCAATCAAAACTACATTAAGCACTTGAGTTGTGCTTTTGTCTTTGATTTTCTCAAGCACTCAATGCTGTGATGAAGATAAATTACATACATAACCGTATGTAGATCTTGAATTATTTTCCGAGGGGAAAAGTCGGGCAAGCGTTTAGAACACACACGTCATCAGCATCGGCGTCATCAGCCTCATCTTCATCATGTAAATGTCAATTTAACGGAATATTAATACACGCACACCAATGAAAAGACACCCCACTCACACATACGCATGTCTCTGATATCAACGGAAGTGCGTACACGACTACACGCTTGAGTGCCATTTTGTAAAGGCGCAAAAATTGATAAGTGCCTTGTGGTTCTTGCGGTCTTTAGCGTCCCATTAACAGGCAAAGAGGAGTGTAGAGAGTTAGCTGTGGAAAGAGAAAGACTGACAGATAGACAGAGAGAGAGAGAGACCATAATACAATTTACACAATGAGAGCAAGGCAGGGAGCGCCAGAACCAGAACCAGCAGCCGATGCACGTCAATCAAACATGGCGTCAAATAATCATTAACAAAATACACACACTGCCCAAAAATACATTGCGAGAAAAGAGCCATCTAACTGAAGACTGAATCTGGTAGAAGGAAAATAAAGTCACCGTTAATACTTTTATTACCAGAGCGTTTACCGTTCAATATTTCCATGAGTTTTCGTTTCAGTGCAGTCAGACGAACGTGTTTTAAATGGCAGAGGTTTGGAAATGTATAAACGGGGCTGTTCTTGTGTTGGCTGTCATGTTTGTAGCTGCCTCTGTAGCTCCCTTTGCTTGTTCTTGATTTGGTGGATAAACTGAGTTGCGGTTGCTGAAGCATCATCGGCAGCACCCACTTCGAATTGCTTAGGCTGTGAAAACTCCCGGCATAAGTGATGAATGGTAAGTTCGATGAATGGAGGTAGTTAGTGTAAATCCCTTTAAAAAGTGTACAGTTTGCTCTTACTGTGCCATGCAGCTGGTTTTGGCACGAGCATTTAATAATCTGCTAACTGAAAACCTGGCAATTTCGCATGATTGCCGTACCTGAGACCTGTCCTCCTTCGAGCCACCCATCCATCCATCCAGCCATCCATCCATCTGTATCCTGTAATGTATGCTCACAACACTAACGAGCTGTGATTTTTCTTGCCATCAGCAGAGGCAGGAGGCAGGAGCTGAGGCAGAGAGTGCAAGTCAATGCGATTGGCGTCAATTAAGTACCATAAGCGACACAACAAGCCGTCAGTTGGTCTGTCTGTTCCTCTGAACCACTGGCCGTCCGTTCCTCCATCCAGCACGGAGTTTAACGCTCTCGGTCTCACTCTCTCTCCGACTCAGAGGGGGAATGCTTTTGACACACTTTTCCGTAGCAGCAACGGCAACGGCAACGGCAGCGGCACTAGGATTGATTGGCGCCACTCAATTGGCAACCTTTTTGGCCTGGTCTCGGCTTTGGTTTACCGTTGACTCCATGTGCAGCATCGTTACACGCATCGCTGGGCCTCCAGCCACTCCAGCCTCCAGCCACTCCGGTCTCTGTCTATTTTTTTCTTCGACAAGCGATTAGAATAAATTGCAACATGCTGGCAAAACGACAGGCCTCAGCCTCCGTTCGGTTCGGTTCAGTTCAGTTCAGTTGAGTACCAGGCATGGGTTTCAGTTTGCAGACTGGTATTGAGCTCAACGTTATGCATTTGACACGAGTGCCGATTTCTGCTTCAATAATTTCCTCAATATCTCAATCTGCGTGTATCTCAAAACTTTTCGAGCATCGGTCGCTCTCTGAGTGCGTGTGGCTGTGCTTGCGGATGTGGATGTGGCTGTGGACGGGTGAGTGTAATCAATTTTAGTGGAAACTCAAAGTTTTTCAATGCGCTGCCATTCAATTAAAAATTTGTGCTCAACTTTATTTTGCTGTTAAGTGGCAATCTACATGCATCCATTCAGCCAACCATCCTCCTCCTCCCTTCATCCTTCAGTAAATTTATATATGTATATTGTATATTCGTTTTATTTCGTTGGTTGCATCGCGCACACATCTGTGAATACAACTATAAATGGCTTTGAAGAGTTTTTCCCATTTCGGTTGCTTTTTATGGGTTTGTTTGGGTTGATTTATGTGCATATGCCAGTCAAATTGATGAATTGCCTTTCAAAGACTATCAAATAAAATCAAGAACAGAGGGAAATGTTTTTACTCTGCCTCCGCGACCGCTGCAAAATGGAGCTTGGTGAAAACATCTTCTTCAGGTCAAAGGTGACTTCGTTCAAAGTCGATTTCAATATTCAATATTCTTGCACCCGAGAATGTTCGAGAATTAAAACATGGGAAAAATACCCAGCACCTTAATATTTCCTTCCGCACCAAATAATCTCCATCTTGAGCAATCTCCTTTCTTACTAGTAGCTTGTTATTTAAAAACATAATTCTTTGTATCGCAGCACTCAAATGGAGTGTTTTTGTTGATTGTGTCGAATCGAAAAAAAAGGCATAACGACTCTTCTCATATGGGCAATAATCCCGGTACTGTACTCGTATTCTGTCTTCCTGGGATACTTGAGATATTCCAACATCCTTTTTTTTCTCTGAGCCACACAAAATGTAGACTCTATGCTAAACTTAATCAAATATTGTTTAGCAATGCACACACACACGCACGCATCCCAGCACAAGGAACTTGAAAAATTATATCAAGTCTGAAAAAGAACAAGAAGAACACAGAGAAATTGAAAAATAATAACAAAAAGTCACCTTGACAGCCGTTGTTGTTGTCTTTGTCGGGTGTGCTGCTACTGCTGCTGCTGTTCTCTCTCTAATTTAATGCGATGAGTTTTCCCCTGCTTCTTGTTATATTTTTTGTTTTTAATTTATCTACTAGCCAGCATCACTTGCCATTCCCCCATCCTGCTACAGCACCTGTCCCGATTCAGATCCAGGGCACTGCCGTTGCCATTATTCAATCTGTTGGTATCCTGGCTGTCATAGTTGCTGATGTTCATGATGCTGCCAAACTACCCTTTCAGAGTGTAGCTGTAGTGTTACTTCAACCAGATACTTATCACATAGATACTTTTGTGCCTTGCTCAGGGGTTCAACTTGAGGTGTAACCACCAGGATCGGAAATCTATATTTTTTTGAAAGAAAATGTCGCTGTTACTTAAGATATTCTGAGAAAATCGTATTAAAATTGAAAGGGTATCAGAAGGTAGGCTTAATAACAGGCTTTTGATGTTGTCGCTGGGATTTTGTTTGTGTTTATGTTTTAATAAAACATTGTTGGATGCCTCCACAGCCCCACACTGCCGTCCAGAGATCTACTCTCTTACCCCATCCATTTGCTGGCAGAGTCAAGAGCAAGTCATGAGTAAATCTTATTATTTTATCCTTTGTTATTGCATTCTGGAAGGCTTTTCCTGCCCACTTTGGGCCTTGCCTGGTCCTGGCCGCCTGACTCCCCCATGTAGCCGATGTTATCATAAATCTGCATGCTGCTGTGGTATGTTTCGCCTGCTCCGTTACTGATTCGAGCCTGAGTCGGGTATGAATCCTGGGGCTAGGGCTGGGGCCGGGGATTGGGCTCCGTTTCGTTCCGCTCCGCCTGGTGTCCCGCACAACGTCATATGTCAACTGCATCAATATTTGCATTTTGATTGAAACTTACAAGGAGGCAAAAGGATGTCTGTCCGAATTTGCATATCCTTCCTTCTGCCAATGCCACTCCCATCCTAATCCCTGGCAAACATACGGCTTAAATGACTTTAAGATATTGGTGACAGTTTGGGGCCGTCTTGTTGGCTATTTATGTCTAAATTGGCAAATGGAAAATGGCATTTGGTAAGGGACAAATGCAGTTTTGCTGTTAATTTCACTTACAAGCCGCATTAAATGCAGACACTGCAACAGCAGCAGGATCAGCAACATCCAAGGCCCCCCAGCAGAAGCCAATAAAATTCTGTTTGTCCATAATCAGTGCAAAGTGCAGTTCCATTTGCAGTTGCAGTTGGATTCGACTTGGCTTTTGGGGTGCTGGCAGCAGCACGCCTTTCTCCTCTGTAAATGAGGTCAAAATGGGTTCCATTCCACACGATATTTCAAAATAAACATGTTAGCTAACGACCAACCAACAACTTCCAAAGCCTGCTCTACTCACAGATGTGCAGGTCTGTCCATCTGTAAGAGAAATCAGCGTTTAGCTCTTCGAGCTGCTTAAAGTCTACTACTATTAAATTTTGTAGATTTGATAGATATTATTGGGCATATCCATAAAGGAAAATATCTCTAGTTTCCTTTGTACACGAAGTGCTCAATCTCATTTTAGTCGGTTGTACTGGACGCATCTGAAATCAAAGAGGGCCCGGCCTGACTCCAGTGGGTACACTCATGTGGCAGGAGACATGAAATTTAATTGGCACTTGCAAATGGCAAGGATTCAAGTGCCACAAGCAGGCAGCAGTCAGATAGGAGGGGATGCATTAGAGCCAAACAATAGAGCGATAATTTTCCTTAATTAAGCAAAGGATGAGTACGGACTTTGTGTATGGGTTGTGTAAGCTAAGTTTGTCCGTAGGAGATGGAAAAGGTGGCTCTCACTCCCACCTACACAACAGCTGCATTTGATTATTATACAATTTTTCAATTACTATTAACTTGATGTGGACTCATTACAAGACTCGGTGACTCCCTCCCAGCGCTCGACAGTTCCCTTTGGATGGTTTATCGTAATTAATTTTGCGGCTCTGGCTTGCTTACCCCTCCTCCCTATCGCCTTGTCGTCCTGTCGCTTTGTCGTTCTCCGGTTTTGCTCTCCCTTTTGCTTGTTCGCCCCCTTAGGCAGACATTTCATTAGGAAAATTGTTTATTAAAAAATAAATAGAATTAAACAATAAGCAAGAAGCAAATGGCCAGGACGCTGTCGCTCTCGCTCTGTCGTCGCTCATACTCTCCTCTCGGGTCTTTATCAAGTTTTTCCCTCGGAATACACCACTACAGAGTAGAAACCCTGTAAGTTGCGCTTATCACGCAGCATAATCATAAAAAGTTATGCGCTCGCTAATTTGATTAATGGCATTTCCTTGGCCGCAATCCAAATTCATAATGACTCGCGCAGGCTAGGAAATTATTATTACTTCTAATTACAACGAGACAACTTCATTAAGCCAGCCGCCAGCCGTCGTCCTTCGTCCTCCATACCGCTCCGATCTATTTGTTGGCCAACAAAAACGGAAACTCGGCTCGGGCCGTAAAACAATCGCATCTGGCAATCAAATGACGTCAAGTATAAAATCTAATTATTGTCTGGCCATGCCTTTTCAACAGCTGTAAAAATCAAATTCAACTTTCCCCTGCCTTTGATTGTTCATGCGTCCACGGCGTATACGTAACATAGTTAAAATAAAACAAAAGCCGCGTGGCCATACGAAAGTTTTTAACTCAAAACACACCCGTTTACAAATCGTATACAAAATTTTTGTATTGAATTTTCAAAACTTTTATTCGATGGCATTAAACCATTTAAAGCATTTAAAATGAGCTCGAAATAAAAATAAAGGAACTAAAACTGAATCATTCAACGCTTAAATACCCTTTTAATCAAGCGCAATTATTTTTTCTATGGTTTTTTCTCTTAGGGAAACATAATACGCCTCCAATTTAATTTAACTTACCTTTAACATAAAGACCTTAAATTGCATTACTTTCTTATCGTTTTGCTCCTACAACATAATTGACTATGTGTACGTTTAATTCATTTGTTGTTCTCTTTTCCAAGCACCAAAGCTGGGCATTGTAAAGTGAATTTATATCAAACTATTTATGTTCCAAATTGTCCCAAATTAATTTTCTTTCGTGGAAATAGTACATCGATCTTTTAATGAATGGAATGTAAGATAATTGATTGGATTTTCATGGGAAAAACCTTTTAGGAGATGTTAATTACGATAGCTTTTTTTTCCTAATTGAGTCCACCACCTCCCGGCCGCGCCTTCACGGAACTCAATCGGAGTAAAGTGGTGTGGCAAACAGTTGCTAAGTTTTGTGTCATCTCCAGCGATTGGATCAGCAAATATTTGCATGCAAGCGAGGACAAACCCGTGACAAGCAACATGTCCACACAACGATAGTCCATGCCGCATGCCCCATTCCCCACGCCGCTTCATGTGTTATGAAGCAAACCACAAAGAGGGTGAGACAGTGACAGAGAGAGGGGCAGTGGCAGTCGCAGAAAACTGAATCCTGGCCACTGTGCTGACAAAAGCTGATTATTATGGCAATGACAAGCATATTGGTCACGTTAGCACGGCATGGCATGGCCAGTGTCCAAATGGTTCGTGGCATGCACTTTACAAGCAGCCAGATCCCGAACCCCCGCCGCGGAGGCATTCCCAGCACAGCTCCAGCTCCAGTCCGACTCCCAGACCCGTTAATAACTGAAACGTGCCTCAAATTGGCCGTTCAGCATTAACGCCCAGATATTTCTGGTTCTATTTGCCTGCTGCTTCCGACAGTCTGCGATTGTCACTGCGATTCTGACTGATACTGGGTCTGCAGGGGGCAGTGGAAAATGGCATGCAAACAGGAAACTCCATTTGGTGGAACCATTCTTTTTGTTCCTTTGCTGGCGTGCAAATTTCTAGTCCCAAGTCTTGGGCTCCACTCACGTTTCCCCACTTATTACGCAGGCCCCGGGCTTTGAATGACTCGTCCAGATTTCGTCCCTTAAACAGCCTTTAAATTTTCCTCCGGCCTTCTTCGACTGCCGCTAATTGCATGCATGACTATTGTATCAATACCATCGACAGAAATTCAGTTGATGCTGATGGATGCGCCGGGAGAAGCCCCAGTGGAGCACATAATAGCTCCAGGCACAAACCCCAAAGCCAGCTGCGGGGAACAAGCGGAACCAGCGATGGCAAAATTGCATAATTAATCATGCGCGCATTAAAATGTCAACTGAAATACAAGGAGGGGGAAGGAGTGCTGGGAAGCAAGAAAAGCGGCAACATGTTGCTGCTGTCCTGCCATGCTCTCGCCAATCCACTCCCCTAGCATCAGCAGGAGCAGCAGTTGCAACACACAGATAGACTAAAACAGAAACAGACAGAGAGAGAAAGAAATAGCGATAGAGAGAGAGCGAGGAATGTTTGGCTCTGCCACATCCCGGCCACCTCTCCTGTGGAGCAGCAGTGCAACGTCGAACATTTACAAACAAATCAAATTTGCATCAGAATTTCATTTATCTTGTTTTGCTACTATTGTGTGGATTTTCTACACACAGTGAGAGGGAGAGAGAGGGTTGTGAGAGGGGGTGAGGCAGAGAGCGAGTGAACGAGATATAGATAGGGAAAAAGAGGGCGAGGAGAACTGAGTTTCAGAGCAACAGCATAATAGTGAAATTGCATTTGGCCAGTTGCAAAATCAGAAATAACTAGCACGAGTAAAATAGTTTTGTTCTTCAACCGTGAAAAACGAAATTTTCTTTAAAATTATGAAGAAAATCTGTACGCTAAATCTTTCCAACCTTTCTTTAGAATAGATCGCTAACCAAAATACTCCAGCCGCTAATCTTCCCCCTCCTGCCGCGCTTTCCAGTTCCACATTTTTTCTCATTTATTAACGCCAACTGCCAAATGCAATTTCTTTGCATGGCGGACAAAGGACCCCCGACGCAGAACTAAGCAAAGGAAAACACACATAATAAATTGAGTGAGGCAGTGTCCAAGAAATGACTTTAATGAAATAAAACATTGTAAGTACGCTGTGTAGCCGTGGTCTTTTTTGTGGTTTTCAGAGTGTGTGTGCGCAACAAAGTTAATAACCGTTTTATGAGTCTATTAAAAAGGGATAATCGCCGGGTTCAGGATGATGTCTAGGCTTTCCTGGGCATGGCACTTATGTAAATGCTCCCCCAAAAAACATAGCCTGAAACGATACCAGGAAAAACTCCCATCAGGAGCAGCAAACTAGGGCCAAAACTCTAATCGCTTGCCCCTGCTTAAACACACATACAAACACATGTACACATGGGGGCTTCGGGGCGGGTATCGTATATTATTCAGCCAAACCGACCTTTCCGCTGGCCCCAGCCGCAGCCCTATTCTATACACCTCAAATAAATAAACAAGTTCAGGGGTCAAACCCTGTGGAGAAGGGCAACTTAAAAATTGTTTTTTATTTGCCGGCCCTCTCTTTTTAATGACTAGGCACAGTGCGTAAATCAAACCGCTTGTGAAAGGGGCCAAAAATTATGTAGATTAAGCATCATCCAACAGCCAAACCACATAAAAAAAAGGGTTCCACTATATGTATATGTATGTAGTATATATATTTCCATATCCATATCTATGTATGAGCATGTGTCTGGGCGGGATAGATATTATTTATGGTGATATGTACCCGACAAGCTGGCAGCATAATAAATTATGAAAATGCCACAAAATCTACAGAGTTTTCGTTCGCATTCTGTTTTTATTTTGTTTTTGCCAGTTACAGGTGGAGCTTGTTGTGGTTTAGGCCAGGACAGCCACCCAATGCATACCCAGATAGCTTTTCCCGCTGTTAAGTGGGGCAGAAATCAATAATCCTTTCAGGCAGAGCCATACAGCCACCAACAGGGGGGCGCATTGATATAATTAATTGTTTTGCTAATAAATTGTTCTCTAAACGTTGCCAGGGGCAGCCACTGCGGCAAATAGTGGGCCGTTTAAGTGCATGTGCAACATGGCGGTATGCGTGGCATGGACGGAGAACTTCGCCAGCGGAAAACTTCTTAGATCTAATGCATACGAAGCCAACTTCCCCATTTCCGTTGGGCATAAATAACAACAAAAGTAGTTATCCTGCCCTCTACACTGAAGGAAATATTCAAATTAAAATTGACATATTTTTACACATCCCAATTATATTTCTTGGGGCTAAAAATAATACTTGAGAATGGTAAATAGCTTACGGTGCTATGCCGCAGCATAGAGGCATTTCTCTGAGTGCAATTTCATCCTTCCTGAACCACAGGCAATTGAGCAACACTCATACGCAGCGTATGCCCAAAACTTCGCAGCAGCTGCCACTTAATATTAAACACATATATATTATAAGCCATATCTTTGTGGCCCTGCATCTGCATATGCACAGTGCTGGCAGATTCCGAGTCCTGTCTTGGCCAAGGGAGAGGAGAGAGCGGGACCAGTAAGCAAACGGGTTCCAGACACTTCCGGCATCAGCACCAACAGCAACAGCAAACACTGGCCCAAGTTGGCAGCCACTTGGACTATGCTAGCGAGGAGTGCCACAAAGAATGGCTCTATTCGCCCACATCTATGCGCATATGGTGGGGCTTATCTGCTCCTGCTGGACCACAACATATGCTGATATGAAAAATATTACTTCCGGCATTTCATTTGGGCTTCTTCTTGCCTTCCTATGCCCCATCCAGAGGCAGAGCCAAAACCACTTGATTCCAGGAAATAAGGACTTCGGGCAGCTTTCATTAAAAGCCAAAGCGAGCGGCTGGGAAGCAGCTAGTGAGGGCAATGGACAAGCGGCTTGAACCCTTACAGCCGCAAGGCAGATCCCCTCCTTTACTTAACAGGAATTCCCTGCTCCAAAACATGGAGCTGTAGCTGGAGCTAAAGCAGAGGTCTGGGCAGGAAAATGCGTAATTAACAAATGTTCGACACTGTACTGTCGGATGTCTATTTACCATTCCCCTGCTTTCCCAATTCGCCTTTCTGCGGCAGAATGCGGCTAGACGGCATAAATCTGGGCAGTTGCAGTTTCAGGGAGCAACAGCAGCAGCTGCAGCAGCAGCATCCTTCCCATCTACTCATTTGGCAAATTACCGTTTTTGGCTTGTTGATGTTTGCCTTGGCCAAAGCCACAGCAAATCCAGACCTATGATCATGCCTGGGCCAAATACTGCAGTGCGAAATCGTAAAGTGGCTAGCATTGGTTCCTAACCTAACTGGAGCTACGGGCACTACTCAAAATGGCTGGGAATCCATAATGCAAGTGAATAAAATCCAGGCTCTGCCTACCTGCCTGCCAGTCCCTGCCACAAACATTCAATCAGCCATTTCGACGGCTGTGTCCATGTCCAGGTCGAGGTCCAATTTTACAATTTCCTTTCGCATTTCGAAATTCAACCGATTGAATTAAATGTTTATGGATGATCAACTGGAATGTTGGAAATGCATCAAATTGGCGTCTGTTTAATTTGGGGCACTCTCTGCGGTTGTACCATCCACAATGCGGCAGCTTGTTAAATATGCAACATACATGTGTGTACGTGTATAGATGGATGCACACAAATACCCACTATGACAACTTTGCACGCACTAAACTGCTAATTGACATGTAAACGCATCGATTGCCCATCAGCAGTGACAGCAAAATTTATAAAATAGCAACAACTTCAACCATAACGACAACATCGAACAAACAATAACCATGAAACATGCATAGATATCGATAATGGGCGAATTCAATTGTTGTGCAAATTGATTTCAAATGTCACATAAACGTCAAACTTTTGCGCTGCATGGCTACTTTTTGCCTCCATCTATCTCTGCACCTCTGGGTATATACGAGTATCTATCCATCCATCCATCCATCCATCTATCTATCGTTCTGCCCAACCACACAGACTCGCTTCCTGTTTCCTTTTTTCGTCCTCTGCTTTGGCCACACACTAACAAGCTCTTGACTTTTGGCTATGCTCGAAGTTAGATAAATGATGCGACTGGATGCGAGGGGCGATGCCATGAATTTAGGTGAGCACCAATCAATAATCACGTTCGCTTTGGTTATCCGCTTCCTCTTTCCACTCCTGGCTACTGACTCCTGGCAAACATGAAAAATGACAGATGTCCGGCAGGGAGCAACAGCAGTGCCAGAGCGGGCGAGTACCAGGTGGTGCTGGAGAAGGCAGAGGACTTTGATTTACTTGACGGCGAGCTGGCCAGTATCGACAGTTTGACACAAATCACATCTGAGAGGCATTTTAAATGTCAGCCCATGGCAAGAGTGAAAGTTTGCCCCATTTTTCGGGGAGTTGGTCCCAAACCAAAACCACACTCTGCGACGGGGATGAGTAAGAGTCCCTGGCAGGAGCGAAAATATTTCTCATAGCACACTTTTTTGCGGCTGGAAAAACTTTCACTTGAAATTCCATTCCGGCTTATGCTCCGACATTGGTCATGGGACTGCGCTGCCATCTGAGGTCAAGTCTAATGTGTTGGCCGTCTACCTGCTGGGAATACACAAAAGCCAAAGCCACATACCCTTCTCCGTCCCCAGGCGCATTTAATCGTTATTAACGGGAACTTTTTGCGCACACGTGTGTGAAAAAAAATCATAATAAATATGTGTACATTGGAGGAGAGAATTATGGTGGAAAGAGCCGGCATAAAGCAAAGTCCAAATTGAAACAGAAACGAGGCGGCACCGCAGATGAGCGGCATCACGTGCCGTAGATTTTCTCTCGCTCAGCCACAGTCCCCAGTCTCAGTGACAGTTTAGCCGGAATCCGGGAACCTGGGACCTAAACTGAAACCAATTTTGTTTTGTTTGTGCTGATATCTTGGGAGACAGCTAAGCAGCAATTGGGTTTCATTAGGCCTGCTGGATGCTGACAGGATTTGTCAGACATTTGTCAAGTTCGGAGCACATCAAACTTTTCTCAGCTTTTCATTCTTTTCCTTTCTTTTGTTTGAGATTTCGGGCTTTTGTCAGAGCAAATCCAAATTCGCGATATATCAGAGTTGCACAGACACATACAAGTGCATACATGTATAAATACAGGAGAATGGATGCATATGCGTGTGAGTGTGGTTGAAGTGCAAGGCGGTCATGAGAGTGAATCAGTTTCCAGCGCACAGTGGTTTAGAAACCTGCAAAAACGGTTGAGGCAAAACGGCTCTCGAGCGGCAAAGAGATACCTAATAGAATCATAATTAATTGTTTAATTTTTGCTGACACGTGCCCCACTGTGCAGGGATTTGTGGTTGACTTTAGTTGGCTTTTCTGTCACTGCGAGTATCTGTATCTGTGTGTGTGTGTGTGTTTCGCGCGATTGTGTGTGAGCCATGGCGACAACTTCATCACTCAATGGCCGCGGTCGCTGCTTGCGCTGACAGATACAAATTATGATTGATTGGGGGCAAATTTACCCGCTCCCTCCTGCTCACCACTCAGCACTCTCTCTTTTAGTCTTTCTCTGTGTAATATGGACTTTCTTTTGAGGCAGCACTGCTCTTGCATTGGCCAATAAATTCGCATTAACATTAAGTTGCATAAATACATCATACGAAAATCTCTTGGAATTTATTGCAAGTGTTTTAAATAAATTTTAGAGCGTCACTTCATAAATAACTCCACTCTCTCTGTCTGGCGTTATTTAGCTCCAAGACGAGACTATTAAAATTTAATGTCCAAAACAGGGCATTTATTGAAACGAAATTGCTTGCTTCCTTTCCTGCTCTTCCTATAACCAAGCCAAGCCAAGCATAAATCATCTGGTCAGCTTCAATACAGGACAGGACAAAAGAGGACAGGACAGGACACTAAACAGAAAAATGAAAAAAAAAATCAGAAACCGGACACATTACACGCTCACTTGCTTAGATAATTGCTGGTGGGCAGAACTGGCAGGGGAACTAGAAGAAATGCTTTAATTTAAATAGCCAAATCCACAACCGAAAGACATTCCATTACAGCCACAACGCTCGCGATAATTCTCAATAATTAAAAGCATTCAAGTTTAAGAAATCCTTTTAACTGACTTAACAGAGAAGAGGGGTGTGGCTGTGGGTCTGGTCTCGGGGCAAAAATTGAGTTTTTCTCCTAGTTAATAAATCATAAATTGCCCTGGCCACGCCATGGCTATGTCTCGTGTTCTGGCTCTGGATGGCTGGCTCTGCCTTCCTGCTGATCGAAAAAGTTAAATGAACTTAAAGTTTCGTGTTGTTCGTGTTCTTTGTGTTTTAAGCGGCTTAGCTGGGCGCTTTGACTGTGCTACTTGTGCTACCCGAAACTTGTTCGGCTTTACATATTGATGCGGCATTAGGTGGCAAAAGTTGTGGATCTGTTGTAGCAACAAGTCCCGCTGTCGCAACTATGGATGAAGAGCTGTGGCAGGGCGATAAATTCTGACTCGCACACGCACTGTATGCCGCCTTAAGGCAGGCTGCACATTGACATTCAGATGGCATCCGCATCCGCCACAGATACAGATGGGCGGCCAAAGATACAGAGTGAGATATTGATAGAGGGGGTGGGATGTGGATGTGGCTGTGGGAATGGCACTTTTATACCAGCCATAAAATTGCCGCCTGCATATCGGTTTCGCTCTGTTTGGCCATTAGCTTTTGTTTTATTTTATTATGCCTGGCACTTGCCTCGCTTCTGTGTCACTGCCATTTTG
Organism: Drosophila obscura; assembly: GCF_018151105.1. Taxonomy (NCBI): domain Eukaryota; kingdom Metazoa; phylum Arthropoda; class Insecta; order Diptera; family Drosophilidae; genus Drosophila; species Drosophila obscura. Next base: position 4,491,581 of record NW_024542774.1, on the reverse strand, counting down.
GCCATTTTCGCCACTGCTTTGTGTACTCGACATTGTTATTTTTGTTGTTGCACTAAATCAAAGTGTCGTTTGGCTGCGGCATGCAAAGGCGAGGCAAGCAAATCAAACATTCTGCCACCCCCTCTGCCAAAAACCAAAGGATAGAGAAAGTTTATTGGCATTCCCAATTTTTATGGCCTCATTTTGGCCTCTTGCATAACAATTAGCCAGACTGATTCGGTGCGATTCGATTTCGTTTAATTTAATTCGCTCGTGCAGGGGCTGTAGCTTTTTGTTCGCTTACTACGGAAAACGTTTGAATGAAAATAATCAGAGCCAAACGAGGACACAAATGAGAGGGAGAAACTATCCCTGTACAATAGCGAACTGCGAGAGCCCTGATTAAAAATATTTGAACCAAGCTAAATACGATTATCCCAGAAATAAATATTGGCCGGGTTAAGGTTTTTACTCGTACACAGCGTTGATCGGGACCGGGATATGCTCAGCCAACTTCATCGCTTTGTGAAGCTTTCTTACTATGGCGAATGTTTTCTACAGCGCAATTCGTAACCAAATATTTACCTCTCACTCGCACTGAGCAACATCATGGACCACATACGACGAGAGCCTCTCTCATCGTCGCGCTTCTATGATCCTCTCTGAGCGAGTCTATTTCAGTACTCATAACGGAGCAGCGAAGTAACGGAGACAAGACACATAAGAAAAGAGTATACACAGCCCTCAGAATATCATACACTGAGACAAAATCTCGTAGTCAATTCGTTCGCAGCTACATGAAAGTACTCTTGGGATCCAGCATACATATATGTACATACATATGTATGTATGTAAGATATTACTGCATAAATTGTGTGCTAAAAACAACAGCATAGCGAGTATTTTTTTATCTTCCATAGTTTACCAATACTCAATGGGCAGACCCAGACACAGACCTCGCCATATGCACAGCTTAACTCCCTTATCCGAGGTATATGTGCATATGTATATCAAAACAAAAACAGGAATACTTGTGCAAATATCAAATAAACGACAGCGCAGTGAACCGCGAGAGCTGGAAATTTTGCAAAAGTACACAAAGAAAATTGGAATAACAATTTGGTGCAGACGAAAAAAAAACGGATAAAAAATCTGTTGCAAAATAAAATAGAAATATTTAACGGAAAAACAGTCAAATTTGCGGGGATTTTTGTGCTTTTTAGCGGTTCTTTTTTTGGCCCGTTGCACGGCATTTGCATAGAAAGATTCAAATTAAGCGAAAATGTGCAAAACGCTGTGAATGGAGCCCCCCGCCACCCCATATCTATCTCACTTGCTTTATCTGTCTGTCTCCTGCCTCTTTTTGAGGCCATCTCTCGTCTCCCCAGCCATATTTGGCTCTGGCTGGTGCAACAAATGAAATGGTCAAATAAAAGCAGGACAAAGAACTCGCCAGCTGAAAATGAGCAGCCAAAGCAGTTGACAGAGATAACAAAGAGAAAGAGACGAACAGACACGACCAGACCGAGAGAGAGAGACTGAGTCAGGCGGGGAGAGTGGGGTGATGGAGAGTGCAATCGAGTGCTTAAAGTGTTCGTCTAATGACAAAGCAAATTGTGTGTATTTGCACAAGAAGAACAACAACAACAAAAACAGAAGCAGCAGCAGCAACAACGACGACTGGCTGAACAACAGTCAAACAAACAATCATCCAGGCGCAATCATTGGAAAAGTTTTAAAGTTTTCTGCAATTTCCCTGAGCCATGAGCTGCCGTTGCAATTGAATTAATCATGGGATATTCCCCTGCTCCCTGCTCCCTGCTCCCAGCCAGCCCAACCACAAGTGGAAGCATCTCAACCGGAACTTAACTTTTCAGCAGTCTATCCTACTTTCTCTCCGCTCCAAGCATCTTGCAGTTTTTTCGCTCTCTCTCTCTCCCCCCCAGTGGATGTTCCTGGCGGTCTTGCTCCCCCTCTGAGCTCCTTTCATTCGGAGGCATGCAACAATAGCAATCAACTACGGTTAATTGTTGTTGTTGTTTCTGTTGATTAATTAAGACGTAGTCGACAGTTGGCTCGACTGCTCCTCTTTCACTCTTACCCTGACCATCTCTCTCACTCTTTCTCTTCCTCTGTTTATTTCATTTGCATCTCTGGCCTTTCGCCCATAGCATATTTTTATTTGCACCTTCAACTCTGCTGTCAGCTTCACACTCTTCAGCTCAACAACTTTAGCTCCGCAATCAGCTTATTTACTTATCAGTCCGCCCCAACAGAATGGACATGTCAACGTCAGTTTCAAAGCGAATTTAATATTCCTACGCTTTATAAGCCATATACTCGTAATCGCATTAAAGCCTCAGATTAATCAAATAATGGATGAAATCCCTTATTGTTTTAATCCACATTCACATGAAATTCGATTCGATTAAATTCAAATTCCATTTATGGAAAACAGCAGACGAGAGCTGCCTTCAATACTGATGCCATGGATGCACGAGGCCATCGACTTTATGTGCTGTTTTCTTCTGAATTTCCTTGCATGCCACTGCCGCTGACGCTGCCACTGCCCCCGCTTTTGTCCGACTTCGAAGGCTGTCATCTGCATTTTTCCCATTTCACACTTTGATGTCCTTTCTGCGGGCCCTCTTTCGATCTCTTTTATATTCTTTTCCGTTACTACCGCCGCATGCATTGTGAGAATGGAAATTTCGATCCCCTGTTGCCTGGTGTCTTCGATCCGTGTTTACGCTTCGAAGAACTAAATGTCAACAGTTTTCATAAATCTGCCATTGGACGACATCCTCAGTTCTTACTCTGCCGAGGGCCCGGCCCAACTCGGGGTCCCTGCTCCATCTCATGGGCCAGGCCTTCCACGAGGCCACGAGGCTTAAGTGCTCCAAGTGTGGGCTGTCAGTCGTTCTGTTCTCTCTTGGCCAAGATTGTTTGCTTTTTGTCCGTTTGCTGACTCTTTGACTCTCGCCGGTTGCTCAACTGTTTCTGACATTCTCTTAAAGATAAACAATTTCCCCAAATGGTTATTTGAATTAAATTGTCACTCCTCTCTGGCGCAATGTATCTTACTTGGACAGAATACCATGCAGTGCTTCCGCATACAACATTTGAGGAAAGTCAACTGTAGCGATGCATGCTGACAATGTTTCTCAATAAAACATTTAGACGAAGTTCAATTTTATAGCCGATTTGTTAATGGAGGATGGCACATTATAGAACTTGTCTTAAGCTGCAGATGACAGTTTTAACACGCACTGCATCCCCATTCAGAACTATCCCAGGCATATCGTTGGAAAACAAAGCTTGATTTTGTTTTGCATTCGTAGGAATTTTATGGCAATTACTTTCCATTAGCATTCCATTGTGATGCTAAGCACAACTTTCAACTTTCGCTGCTTTTGGCACAACATCACAACAGAAAGCAGCTAGATTGGCCAAGGCTCTGGCTCAGAGGTGGCAATACAATCATATTTTATGGCACGGCATTAACATGGCCAATGACAGAGCCATTGTGTTAGCTGCTACCAAAAGTGCCGTTGCTCCGAATCGAATTGGGGGAAACGAGTTCTCCGAGACAGTGGACTGTCCATAATAACCGATGATGATCTTCAATGCTGTCAGAGCAGGTTCACCCGAACCGGGTCGCACTGTGTTTTCACATTCCCAGAACACTGTCGATGCAAATTAGTTGTGGACTGACCCAAATTGGATGGCCATAAAATTGGTTGAGAGGTCCGAAATCGGTTTAGTCGTGGACAGAGCAGAGCCAACGCCTAAAATATGTATTTGCAAGCATGAGGCTGCCACTGCTGCTATTGCTAATCCAGTTATTGGCCCTCAGGGTCAGAGGTAAGCCTTTCCTAGCCTCTCCTGCCATTCCCTGGGAGTCCGACTAATAAGATTTGCTTGTCCATTCCAGGAACTGCTGCCAAACACTGGCGCCGTGCCCCAGCCCATGGGGTTTTCAATGTGGATCTCTATGCGTACAACAAGCCCAGGACGAACCTGGCAGGCCATCAGTCCCGATCTGGGTCTGACTCCGCCCATGGGTCAGCTACTGGAGCAACTGTCCCAGCACAGCCGTAGATCCGTTGCCCAGAGCACCCACTATAGAAACCTCGATAAAGCCGGAGAGCTTTATCCCCAGTTCACGCTGAATGGAATGCAGCCGGAGGAGAGGGAGCAGCACAAACAGCCGGACAGAACAATAGAATCCCGGGCCGTAAACAAGCAATTAACGCCGCTGCAAATGGATTCGAGTCTAAGCAGAGCGCACGCACATGAAAATTTATATTCGAGCGAGTTCCATGTGCAGAGTATAGGGGCCAAAGAAAATTGTGCAATTGAATACCCTGTCTGCCGGCGATGAACGGAAACCAGTCCGAGAACAAGTTATGGGCCAGGAACAGGAGGAACACCCACTGAAGGTAGAACTAGCACTGCCACAGCTGCCCGAGGAGGAAGAGGAAGAGGAGAAGCCGCACCACAATGGTGGTGCACTAGAGGCCAACAGAACCAAAGAAGGAGAAGAACAAACTGCCCCCAGCTCGACGACAACGGAAGCCTCGAGAGATGTGACAGCACCTGCAGGGCAATCCCTGGCAAGTGTAAAGAAAACACTGACAGAGCCGCCGAGCGAGACAATTATCGATATGGAATCGAATGGAATGCTGGAGATTGTCAGCCAGCTGACAGCGCAGAGTGCCGATGACATACACACAAAGGGTCATCTGGGCACCGAGCTGGTCCATCATTCCGGGAGAAACGAGACCGATGCTAAGCGCACCCGACTGAAGGCCAAGCGAAAGCACGCACACAAAGGAACAGGAACAAGAACAAAAGCATCTAATGAAATTGATACAAAGATGACAGCAAGCCCAGCAGTCACTCTTGCTCCAGCTTCAGCTTCTCCGATTGCAGCTCCGCAACAGCCCAGTACAAGCTCATCGATTGACAAGCAGCAGCCAGTGAAGGAATTGGAAACACAATCACCGGAAATCAGCACGCAAGGTCCTCCTGTGGGCACCAAGAGCAAAGGAAAAGGAAAAGGCAAGGGTAAGCGTCGACCGGGCTCCCAGCGACGTCCCTCGACCACTGGCATGCAGGAGGAAATTGAAACTACGACAAATTGGTGGCAGATACTCCCATATGCGGAAATTAGAACATTTTTGAATACGATTTATGATACCATCACCGACAACGATGACGATGAACGAGCCACGGGCGCTGCTTTTTACCCACGCGGTGGGTTTCGGGGCGGCTAGTGTTTGTGGCGGGTCCTGCAGGAGGTCGAATTGAATTTCCGCCGGGGCGTCCGCAGACACTTTGTGTTTAACTTTGTGCCCCGATCAACTTGCCAGTTAGTCTGCAATGGGATTTGATTACAGTTTGATGGCGACAACAATTTGCAATAAAACCGAATATGAAGATTGATGAAACTTTTATTGAATCTGTGTGCTTCCCATAGGCGTGCAAAATCTTGCGCATGCGTAGGTACTGAGAGACCTCGCTCAGAAAGGATCTTAGGAGCACAGACGACGAAGAAAGACCCGATAGCGATTGATAGGCAGCCGAAGTTGGGCTCTGTGCCCTTGGATCAAACTACAAATGAAAATCTGACAAATAATAATAGAAACCCGACACTTACATACATACCATGAACATATTATTATTCGTGGCGTCATCAATCATCAGAATCATAATAATGTGCATATAAATTTCATAGGCGATGAGAGATGACAACTTAATTAAATTCCCGCTGTTTAAAAAGCCATCTATAAATATTTAAATAAGAAAATATATAATGCGATAACCGTGACGGCTTACTTAACGCCAAATAAAGTTCTTACAGACAGCTTAATGGGCATTAGACGACCCCTGCCCCACACACCTGCCCCGCGCAGGTTAAAGTTGAAAGTGGTCGAGCAGCTTCCAGATTGGGCTAAACAGGTCACGCTGTGCTGGCCGTCAGGTAAAGCCTAAATTGAACCGACATTAATGAGCTGGGAATTTCGTTTATGGCTGCCGAATGGATTTCATTGGGCCAGAGCGCGCAGTAATTCTCTGGTCACTGATTTATTGGCCCTAATGAGAGATGATTATGTGAAATGATTAAAATATATCTTCTTGTTGTTCGGGTATTAATTCCAAATTTATTCTGAACTTGTGAACTCTTTTATTGAAAGTAAAGCCAAACAAATCGCTTTTTACTTAAGAAGCCGAAAGTTGGTCGTCGCCGGAGCTTTCTTTTCCTGCGCTTCTCCCGCCGCGGCTTGGGTTCAACTTGGGCCACAAGCAGCAGTGACGGCAGCGAAAATACCTCTTCTGTGGGCGTGGAAGCAGCAACAACATCTTTGGGCGCTTGGGTGGTGGTGCTGACCATAGACTCCCCGAAGGATAATGGAACACTAAAAGGGTGGCCCGAGTACAGCTGTAGCTGCCAGTCGCACAGCTCCGGAATGAGGCTGCACCTGAGGCTGGCGTTGTTCGCTATGAGCTGCACTTGCGTCAGATTCAGCTTCGGTATCTGCTGCAGTGTCCCTTCCAGGGACGCAGCCGTTGCCCAGTTGGAGCCTGCCACAAGCCAAAAGATTGGCAGCAGTGGCCACAGGGAAGCGGCTTGAACGGAGCACATTTAATTTCACCTACCAGTAGCTCATGGAGCTCGACTGCGACTGGCTGGGTCGGGGTGCGAGAGTCGCTGCCATGGAGATGGAGTGGGACCACTGAAACCAGTTTGGATGAATAGATCACAATTTGTGCTGGCATCTGCGACACGCTAAAAGAATTATGATTGACATTCCGATGGCCCGCAATTTGTGGGGTATAATGGACCATAAAATATACTCTCGAAGCCCTGGTTCACATTATTTATTCGTCAGATTCGGTTTTATTTACGGTTTGGTCTTTTGTTCACTGAGCAGTTTCCTGGGAAATCTCTCCCAGGAAGGCCTTCGAGTGCGCCTTGACCTAACTCTGAAGGTTTTACGTAAATCAAGCGGATACTCTTCTCCCGTGGCCGGGTATATCAGCAGCATGGGCTTGCCATGTCTATCGGTGAGACGCACGAACTGCGCCTTCTCCGGATTCCTGCACAGCCGGGCATAGTAAAAGCAAAGCGACGACACTAAATGGGCCTCTGATGTGATCGTTAGCTTCTGGAGCTCCTGCAGCTGCAGCTGATGAGCAGACCCAAATTCCTGGCTCTCACTCAGAACTGTTGGCATCCTATTATCACTGTCTTCCAGACTCCCAGATTGAATTTCTTGGCATATCGAAAGGCTCGGATATATTTCGCACAGGGAAGGCTCTAGAGGACTTATTCTTGTTGGTTCAGTTGGATTTGTTGTTGGAGCTGTTGTCGTTGTTGTTGTTTTTGGCAGTTTTGGCCACATATATGGTGGATAATAGTAATACGGTGGCGGTTCCTGAGGCATGAACTGTTCTTTCTTCTTTTCTTGTGTATCGTTTCCATTCACATATTGGAAAAATCGCGTTATAACGTGTCCTACTTTCCATACAGGAATTTGAGATGGAACCTCGTGTCCATTTGCCTCCAGTGCGAACCAATCGGATCCGGCAAACAGAAGCCAAAGAAACGCGCTCCCTAGCAGCAGCATGACCAAACTGATGCAGAACTGCGATTAGCCCCTTTATATATATTCATGGGCAAAGCCTAAAAGAGAAGCTAAATTTGCAAATCGAATTGCTAAAAAGAAAACAAAGAGAAATACCTAAACACTAAAAAAGTCAGCAGCTAATAGGTTAATCAGCGAACCCGTTTCCTAGTGGACCAGTGTTCCAGCTCTGCAAGAAATAACTCTGTAAATTATAGCACGATTATTGCCAAACATATTCATGGGGGTGTGTTGGCTTATGACAAAATTTGAATTTATGAGAATTCCTCTCTTTGATGCTTTCTTTAAAGACTTCTCCCCCTTTGGCTGTTGCACTGTCCTTTAATTGTGAATATATCTTCTCTTCTATCTCTAACCAAAAAACCGCCAGATATCTCCGACATTTCACCAATTCAAAGTCTTCTTTTGCATATAGAAATGGGTCCAGCTATAACCAGCCAATTAATCACTTTCCCCAGCAGCCAAATTCTCCTAAATTTAATCCCTGATCGAAGCAAAAACAAAAGAGCTAATAATTGATATATTTGTGAGCCTCTGCTAAGTGAATCGTTGTTGGAAATGTAAATTAATCTTGAATACCCTCATTCCAATCGACACAGCCATGACTCCCAAAATCGCTGATAATCCATAAATTTGATAACTAGTTGCCAAAGATATTGCATCCATTATTTTATAGATCCATCGATATATTGAAAAATAGGATTGTGACTCCCTCATGACAGTGTTAATTGATATATGTATCTATGTAATTATGATAGCTGACTCCTGCTCCTTTTAATTAGACGAAAAACATATTTCCTGTCATGCGGCCTCTGCCACTCTGGTCGTCGGGGAGGCCTCAAACTATGGACTTGTATTCCGCTGGCCCTTTTTGAGGCTTCCGTGGGTGCTGGAGGCAGTTTATCCCCACCTGGGAATATAAGAAGCATCGGCATCCCATGGCCATCGGTTAGACGGACATACTGCGCCTCCTCTGGCTGGGCACAGAGGCGTGGATAGTTGTAACACAGTGAGGTCATGGACTGGGGTGGGGACTGCACTGTTAACTTCTGTTCAGGTTGTAGATCGACATCCGATGCCGCCTGTCCATCCACACTGAGCACTGTCGGGGCTCGGAGTGCAGTGCTCTGGGAGGACGAAGATGCACTGCAGGTTGACAGATGTGGGAAAAAGGAGCAGATTGGATGAGTAGTCGATGATTCCGGCGATACAGTTGGTTTTCTACGTCGGGCTGATAATACACTTCCCGTTGTCGAAGTTTCTGTGGAGGATCCTGTTGTTGTAGATCCTGTTATTATTGGGATCGAACTTGTGGAGCTTGTTGTAGGAGCAATTGTTGTACTGGTACTGGTGGATGCCTCGGTCGTTGTTGAAGGTTTACTTGTCGTTGAAGTCGAGGGGGCTACAGTCGTTGATGTTGATGTCGAGGTGGAGGTTGATGTGGATGTTGGATGTTGAGGTTGATGTTGAGGTTGATGTTGAGGTTGATGTTTTTATAGTTGTTGTCGTTCTTCTTGGCCTTCTTGTTGTTGTGGTTCTTCTAGTAGGCCTTCGGGTTGGCCTTGGTCTTGGTCGATTCGGTCGAAGGGGTCTCAGTGGCCTCAGTGGTCGCAAAGGACGCTGAGGCAGCGGACGAGGAATCGGATCTACTGGTACCAGCTCATTTGTTGAATATAATCCAAGCTCCTGTTTCTTGTTGCGGTATTTCCTGAGCATCGCATTGTAATAATCATCCCACGAAGCAGGAGCTCCTGGAGTCTCCTGTGGCATCTTCGTGGTGCTTGGTGGACTGAAAGTGTTTGAAAGTCGAGAGTACAGGTCAGACATCTCCCAGAGAGGAATAAGCGATCTTAAAGTTCCGTCAGAATTTTCGCTCCATACTGGAGAACTGAGAGCCAAAAGCACAAGAAAAGCACGCATCTCGATGCCTAGATCCCAACTGAAACCAGAGCCAAATGGAAGAAATGCTTTTATAGACCCCTCTGCAAACTAACAATAATGCTGATGATGATGCCCTTGGGCCATCTACAACACAAGAGCTCTTAAGTTAACAAAATTGTCTAACTAACTAGGAGTCTGTATGATTATAGACAATACCGATTATTAGAATATCTCAATATATCTAAATTGTATTGTATGTATATTTAAAGATTCCAACATTAAGTGTGTTACTTGGTCACGGATGAGAAGCTGTTTGTCTACTGTGTCTTCTTATGGCACGCCACAATGTTGGATGATCCTTTGAGGATGGTTTTCCTTCGATGATGGGGGATATTAGCAAGAGCGGCTTTCCTGTCCCATCCGACAAGCGCACGAACTGCGCCTGCTCGGGCTTCAGACACAGACGGGGATAGTAAAAACAAAGCGAGGTCACAGAGTGAGGCTCCGATATGATGGACAACTGCTGATCCGGCTTCAACTCAGCGATACCCGATCCGATATTACCACTTTCCAAGTCAACAGTTTTTGCTCCTTGGCACACAGGAAGATGAGGAAACGTTGCGCAAAGGGAAGATTCAGTTGTTGTTTCTTCATCTTCTGCGGTGCTACTAGAACTAGGCAACGCTGTAGATGTTGTTGAGCTTCCAGATGTGGTCGAATCTATTGGCGGAATCGCTGTGGATGTTGTTGAGCTTTCAGATGTGGTCGAATCTATTGGTGGAACTGCTGTGGATGTTGTTGAGCTTCCAGATGTGGTCGAATCTATTGGCGGAATTGCTGTGGATGTTGTTGAGCTTCCAGATGTGCTCGAATCTATTGGCGGAATTGCTGTGGAGGTTGTTGAGCTTTCAGATGTGGTCGAATCTATTGGCGGAACTGCTGTGGATGTTGTTGAGCTTCCAGATGTGGTCGAATCTATTGGCGGAATTGCTGTGGATGTTGTTGAGCTTCCAGATGTGGTCGAATCTATTGGCGGAATTGCTGTGGATGTTGTTGAGCTTCCAGATGTGGTCGAATCTATTGGCGGAATTGCTGTGGATGTTGTTGAGCTTCCAGATGTGGTCGAATCTATTGGCGGAATTGCTGTGGAGGTTGTTGAGCTTCCAGATGTGGTCGAATCTATTGGCGGAACTGCTGTGGATGTTGTTGAGCTTCCAGATGTGGTCGAATCTATTGGCGGAATTGCTGTGGATGTTGTTGAGCTTCCAGATGTGCTCGAATCGATTGGCGGAATTGCTGTGGAGGTTGTTGAGCTTCCAGATGTGGTCGAATCTATTGGTGGAACTGCTGTGGATGTTGTTGAGCTTCCAGATGTGGTCGAATCTATTGGCGGAATTGCTGTGGATGTTGTTGAGCTTCCAGATGTGCTCGAATCTATTGGGGAATTGCGGTGGAGGTTGTCGAGCTTTCAGATGTGGTCGAATCTATTGGCGGAATTGCTGTGGATGTTGTTGAGCTTAGATGTGGTCGAATCTATTGGGGAATTGCTGTGGAGTTGTTGAGCTTCCAGATGTGGTCGAACTATTGGGGATGTGTGGAGTTGTTGGCTTCCAGATGTGGTCGAATTATTGGCGGAATTGCTGTGGATGTTGTTGAGCTTCCAGATGTGCCGAATCGATTGGCGGAATTGCTGTGGATGTTGTTGAGCTTCCAGATGTGGTCGAATCTATTGGCGGAACTGCTGTGGATGTTGTTGAGCTTCCAGATGTGGTCGAATCTATTGGCGGAATTGCTGTGGATGTTGTTGAGCTTCCAGATGTGCTCGAATCTATTGGCGGAATTGCTGTGGAGGTTGTTGAGCTTCCAGATGTGGTCGAATCTATTGGCGGAATTGCTGTGGAAGTTGTTGAGCTTCCAGATGTGGTCGAATCTATTGGCGGAATTGCTGTGGAAGTTGTTGAGCTTCCAGATGTGGTCGAATCTATTGGCGGAATTGCTGTGGAGGTTGTTGAGCTTCCAGATGTGGTCGAATCTATTGGCGGAATTGCTGTGGATGTTGTCGAAACTTCAGTTGTGGTCGATATTTGGCACACTGGGAGATGAGGAAATACTGCACAAAGCGACTCCGTTGTGGTTGATTGTGGTGTTGCGGTGGTTGAAATCGTAGCAGGAGCTTCGGTGGTGGTTGCGTAATCAGGAAAGAATTGTCCAAAGTCTCCGTATGGCCCATACTGCGCTTGATTCTGGTAAAAGTTCTCCCAGTAGTTGCTATAATAGTCGCTCAGATATTGGTTGTATTCGTTCGCCTGGTTGTTCTCATTGCTTGACCCTGCGGCAGAGGTTGATCCAGAATTTGTTGAGGTTGATCCCGTACCCGTAAGACGAGAGAACACATCCGCAACATTCCACACGGGAATCCGTATGCTCAACGACTGGCCCCACGCCTGGCCAGAGAGTAAAAACAGCAAACCGACAGTATTGAATATCATTCCAAGACACAGATTGTTCAGCGCTCCGGCTAGCCTAGAACTGAAGAGGTAACGACAAGATACCTAGAGCTTTATACAGCCCACTGACGTCGTTAAAATAGAATATCGCTCCATCAGAACAAAAGAGTGGAACGCGCCTATTCTTAATCAACACTCATAAACTTCGAATGTTTATGGATGGGGTAGGGGGACTATTCAAAGTCTAAACAGGAAAGCAAGCACACGTGCAAGGGTCTTAGAAAGTCAGAACGGCAGGCAATAACATTTTATGTCGAATGTTTCTTTATTTTTTATTCAATAAGTCAATCGTTTCGAAAGCACAGTAAACATAAGTCACCTCTCTATTTCTTACCCTCCAGCTCAAAGTAAGGACTTGGCCGCGATCGGCGGTGCAGAACGGAGTCGTATGGGATATAGACTGCCGATTCGTGTGCTGTCGATGCTGCTGAGGCTGAGGCTGCACCGTGCACATTGTTTTGGTAGGCGTTAATGCGGTATAGATCGTAGGGACTCAGGAGAGTGCCTGGCACGTAGTGGAAAGGTAGGGGAGTGGTGCGGAACCTTTTCGGTCCAACTGCGTCCGATGTCATGTCCGTGTCTACAGATGGAAGAGCCGTCGAAGTTGTGCCCGGGTCGACAGTGGGAACTGGAGTGGGAGTTGTACGCTGAGTTGTAGCCGGGTCCACAGTGGATGCAACTGCGGTGGAAGTTGTGATCGGTGTCGAAGTGGGTATAACTGCGGTTGAAGTTGTGATCGGTGTCGAAGTGGGTATAACAGCGGTGGAAGTTGTGATCGGTGTCGAAGTGGGTATAACTGCGGTGGACGTTGTGATTGGTGCTGATGTTGGTGGTCCTGTTGGTCTTCCTCCATAGGGACCATATGGTCCATAGGGACCGTAGAGTTGATTGAACGCCTGGTTCTGGTAGAAGTTCTGCCAGTAATTGCTGTAGTATTCACTCAGGTATGCATCGTATTCGGCCTGAGCGTCGTCGCTGCTGCTGCTGCTGCTGCCAGATGAACCTGAACTTGTGCCAGAATTAGAGCTGCCTCCCGTCCCAGTAAGAGCGGAGAATATGTTATTCAGGTTGTATATGGGGACTCCAAAACTGAATGACTGGCCATAGACTTGACCAGCCAACAGGAAGAGCAGACACACAGTCTTGATGATCATTTCGATTCGAGAGGGATTCTACGGCGCTCCGGTTTGTTCAGAACTAATGTGCCAGTGGCCAGACACGAAGAGTTTTATACAGTTTTTCAGGGTGTCGTAAATTTGAATTGTGCTTGCGACCAACAAAAGATCAAACTTCAGATTGGACTGAAAGAGGTATGCTGGACTGGGAACGAGATCCATTTCAGTGATTTGAATATTTATCGTCTTGATGGGCGAAATTCCAGAAGAGAAGTAACACGACCAGCGCATATCTTAGTAGACTGATGACCCGGGATGAGCCCTTCTATTACAAAACATCTCTAATTTGCCAATCATCTTTAATTTATGAATAAATTATCTTTATTGGTTGGATCTCAGCCCCCTCGGTAGTAATACGAGGTGTAGGGTCGATAGTAGAGGTAGGGCTGTGGCTGTGGCTGGCGCTGTGGATGGGGACGGGGACGAGCCATTGCTGGACGCCGTGTGGTCTGCTGGAGAATCTTATTCACCGGCTTTTGCTCTCCGTCCAGTTCGTACTTGATGCGGGAACCATTCTTGAAGTCTATGTAGTCAATGTTCTCATCGCTCTCCGCCTCGTTGGCATCTTTTTCAATCGCCGGCAGTCGAGTGGTGCTCGTGCTGGTGATGCTGGCTTGGGAGAGAAAGTCTGCTAGCAGAGCGGGGGAAACGGTGGGTCCGCCAGCACCGCCGGCCGACTGCTGAAGGCCCTGCAGAATTCCCTGCAGAAACTGCTCGCGTATCAGATTGTTCTGCGTGCTCGGCACTTCGTCGGCCAGAGGCGAGGCTTGGGTGTTGGGGCTGCTGAGGGGCGTCTCGTCTTGAGGCCTCCTAATGGGGATCCCGGGCAGTGCACCACCACCGAGCTGTTGCAGGGCCGCCGGATAGGCCAGCAAGTAGAGTAAAGGCCCAGCTGTGCGGGACTGTTCCGCCTCCAAGCGGCTGGCCCACGCCTGACCTGTCCGCAGACAGCTGCAGGCCAGCAGACCCAGCAGATACTCGATTAGATTCATATCGAAACGCGTTCAGCGACCAACTAAGTCTGCCGGGCCATGGGGTTTGCATATTTAGCAAATGTCTCCAATCAGCGATACGCAAATGCTAATTTCGGTTCATTAATAAGTGCGTCAGTGGTGAAATCGATTAAGTCTCTCTCTTCAGTTTCTTTCCTTTCACACTTTTGTTTACTTATTTAATTAACTTAACAAGTATACGTATACGAGAGAGAGAGAGAGAGAGAGAGAGAAAGAAGGAGAGAGTGAGATCGGTCTCACTTGAATGATAATCAAAAATAAAGCAAACAAAAAAAAAAAAATAAAGAGCGATAAGTGCCTCCCACAGAGGCTGTTTTGCATATATTTCTCTCCATCTAGTTTTTGTAGCTATTTTGTATATGTATATCTATCTGTCCCAGAGCTTTCCCAGTTAACTCTAAACTCGAATGTTAACGCACATAAATCATTTATTTCATATTCAGATATTAGTGGTAGTCAAATATTAGTTGAAACTTTCAGCCAGAATAACTGGAGCCGATCTGAAATGTAGATTGATTCAACATATTCTTATGATATATCTTGTCAAAATTTGCAGCCGCTTACCTCCCAGTCATCCTCATAGAAGGGCATTCTTAGGGTATCGGCGTTCATCAGCACGGCCTGACCGTATTTAAGGTTCCTCATCAAAATGCGACGCTGCTGATGCCGCCTTCCGGTAGTCGCCACCCGCCTCCGAGGCAGCAACACTTGCGTAGGATTCCGGTCTTCCCAGTAGCTCTGATCGCCTAGATCGCCTAGGTTCCGACCTCCGAGGTTTACCACTTGGAAATTGGGCTGGGCTGGGCTGGGTCGGAAGAACCAGTTCCTTAGCAGCGTGCGCAGCGGTGTGTTTTCTTCGCTCGGAGTGGGTGTCGTGTTTAGCTGAAAGCTGCCGTTCCCCAACGAACTGATCAGCTGGACGTTCTCGGTGGTTCTCTTTGCTGTGATGTTAAGGTTATTCAACATCTCATACAGCCAGGGATAAGGACGGACTTGCTCGGTCGAGTCAAAGACCTGTACTTGGCCCCCGTATGGGCTTATTATCTGAACGTTGCCATTCCCGGGTATCCTTGAGATTTGATAGATTTGTCCAGGAATCGTATTGACTTGGAGCAGCAGAATGAGACAAAGTGATGCGGCCAACATGTTGAGAACTACTCCTACAGTGCCAGAGTTCAAGTCCCAACTAATCGTAGACTAGCCGGCAGCTTGAACTTTTATATAGTCAGAACTCTACGACTTATCTGTGCTGTAATTAATGGATCAGTGTTTCAGTCAAAGATACCATCCATACCATCCACTTCGAGTATTTATAAATGGGTGTCGGCCTCTGGGTGACTTGTCAGTGTCTAAAAGTGGACTCTCGGCATTAGTTTGTTTTTGAAGTGTACCTGTACATACATACATACCTATATATTGTATGGGCAGTTGCATATTTGTACTTGGTAAAGTCCAATGACTATATATAACTATCGATTCCACGGAACTTACTTCACATTCTTTTTTTCCATTCGGCTCTCCTGGACTTTGCCTTCTGTTCTGTAATAGTACTGATGCCAAGAACTGCTTTGTTTCTGTCACTATCGCTCCTGTTTTCACATGAATTCGCATGATCGATCATGACAAATTCACGTCTCAATTCCCATACAAAT
Organism: Drosophila obscura; assembly: GCF_018151105.1. Lineage (NCBI taxonomy): Eukaryota > Metazoa > Arthropoda > Insecta > Diptera > Drosophilidae > Drosophila > Drosophila obscura. The sequence continues at coordinate 4,475,722 of NW_024542774.1, read as the reverse complement.
TTAATACGAAACATTGATCGTTTCATCTGCATCTTCGTTGAGGAGTGGAAACCAGATAGGCAGTTCAGCTTTCGGGCCATAAAAAAAATGCAAAAATCCACAAAAACTTAACCGTTAGTTTTGGACTAATCGCCAACGCTGGTCTGAGCAAATAAAGCCGCAGCTACGAATATATTGTGGGGCGTGTTCTGTGCTGATTTTAAAAGCGGAATTAATTTGCATGCAAACTTGGGGGGCACGGTGATGGGACAGTTTCTGTATGTGGTCTTTTGAAAATGCTCTCGAATTGGGTTAATGTGTTCAGTTGAACAATGCGAATGTTACTGTGTCTGGAAGATAACTCAGTGGTGGCGCTGGACGGATTCTTTGGCTGATGGGTTGGTCAGGTATAAATAGCTCATGGGATGGGATCTATCAATCAGTTCGCAGCGAACATTTCACACCATGCGCACCAAGTTGGCTCTGTGCCTATGCCTGGCGCTCTGCGGAGCCCTGGCCCTGGCCCACGTCCAGGACGAGCCTGTCGTCGAGAAGAAGGAGAACAGCGCGGAGGTGAACAGCATCGAGGAGAACGTCGCTGGGCCTGATCCGTCCCTGTGGAGGAAGCTGTTCAGCACCGGCGACAGCAGCGGCAACCTGGTGTTCACCTTCCCGGGCACCACCACGTCCACTAAGAAGCCCAAGACAACGACAACGACAAGGAAGCCGCACGATTCATATCCCCCCAAGTATCCTCATCACCAGTACCCTCCGTACTATCCACCGTACTATCCACCACCGCCGTATCATGGCTACCCCTATCCCGGCTGGGGGCATGGCGGCCACGATTCTGGCAGCTCCGGCGGTCATAGTCCTGGCGGCAGCGGCGGTCAAGGTTCTGGCGGCAGCGGCGGTCATGGTTCTGGCGGCAGCGGCGGCAGCGGCGGTCAAGGTTCTGGCGGCAGCGGCGGTCATGGTTCTGGCGGCAGCGGCGGTCATGGCTCTGGCGGAAGTGGCGGTCATGGCTCTGGCGGAAGTGGCGGTCCTCATCATTCCACCCCGCCTGACAATCATTATCCGCATTATCCTTATCCACACTATCCACCACCACAATACTATCCCCCTTACCCATACTACCCACCCCCACCACCACCACCACCGCGTCCACCACCAAGCAAAGACTCTGACGAGAGCACCGAAGCCCCTCCGAATATTTGCAAGCCGACGCCCTTCGGCTTGCTATGCGTAACGCCCTAAGCGCCCAACACTCTTCCGGAACATTCCCTGCGGAATGACAGATGAAAAAAAAACGAGTAGTTAATTCCATATTTATTTCTAATTTATTAAATGAATAAAAAATTGGCACATAATCCTCACAGTATTTGATTCCTTAATCGAAACGATTTTTTCAGCATATTATTTGTATTTTTTTTTTGCATTTTCGAATCGCATTTAATTTGGATTGCAGTACTGGCCTAGAGCGCTTCGATTTTAAATTTCAATAAAATGTTTCTCAGCCCAAAAACCGAATAAAATTGATTGGAGATCTGCCGCCGCTTTTGACATTTGATGTCGCCATGGGGCGTTCTGAAAATTCATCTCTAATTGACATTGACAGCATCATTAACATGATTGTCAGAACCAGACTCGCGAGTGAAGGGCAAAGGAAAATGTAACCGAATTTAAGCTTTTGTGCTCGCTTGTGATTAACATTTCAAATCAGTTGGAGACGCACGTTAAATGTTCACATTTATGATTATTCTTGAATGACAAAGGCATGTTTTGGCAGGCCAGGATGCAGGTGGCGACAGCAGGCATGTCTCATTATAAGGATATTATAAGTTCGTACAATAGTTGATGTCTGTACGCCTATTTATCGGACTCTTTTTGTGTGCCAGACATTCTGGCGACACTAATTAAATGCCCGCCCACCATTAGTAAATCAAAACAATTCCAAAGCAAGACAAACAACAGTCCAAGGATGCAGATACAGATACTTGTACAAGGGACGGACGAGACAGGACCAGTTAACTGTTTCCCTCTGCCCTAAGGAGTCAGCTCGGAGTGCTGTGTGCGTGTTCCGAAAATCGTAAATTCTGGATGTTGTTAAAAAACTTTTGGCAGAGGCATACATAAATCTGCGGCCAGCGGACAACAACAGCGAACAGAAGCAGTGCTGAGAAGTCAGTTCACTAACGAGCCAAAATCGTTGACTGGAAATCCTTGAGCAGCAATAATGCCTATAAATATGCTAGGGAATTGTCTGTGCCCCTTTGTGGGATTCAATTGAGTCGGAGGCAAAACTTTTACCCAACCAGCATCGGTGGAGGTCAGCATCGTAATTTGTTTGTGCCGAATATGTGGGTGGGTTCGGAGTTCGGTGGTCGGTGGTCTGTGTAGGGTTCTTCAAAGCCAAGCGAGGCTCACAATTACCACTGTTTGTGCGCGCTCGAGGCGATGCTGGATCTGGCAAATCGATGAAGAAATATTTTGGTATTGCCTCGGCAACTCTCCGGCTGATTATTTAAACAAAGAAGGTAATTACGCATTGCCATCGGGGGCACGGCACGGGGCAATTACACGCAGATTACCACGTAATTTATGAATTATGCAAAGGCCAAATAAAATACTATAAAACAGGACCCCAGACCAGGTCCCTCCCATAAATATGCCAACCGGCTTAGCCGGCTGCCCATAAACTATATATTACGAGTATATTCTGTTCAAATGTAAATACGAGCATCCATGCTCCATGCTGCTTCTGCCACAGCCAGCCTCTACACTCCAGAAGTGCTCCCGTTTTGGACTGCGAGCCACTCCCATTCCCGAGCCTGGCAACCGTCGCGTCGCTTTGCAGCGGCGGAAGTACTTGGAGCGGCGGAAATACAAATGAAGTTAGTCATATCAGTGGAACTTACTTAGCAAACATTTTTATGGTATTTCGCATTGTTAGTAGAACTTTTTGGCTTTGTCTAAACAACAACAAACGTTGGCTTGATGCGTCCTTTTTATGTGCTTGGGAACACAGTTATTAAAAATTTGATCTTCCAGAAAGCCCACAAAAGAACATACATTAAATTGGAATTCCCCTTAAAACTGTTTCGGCATTTCCACCGATTCGCGGGAAAAAAGAAAATCTGCAAAATCAGCAATAGGAAAAAAAATGTACACTTGATTCGTTTGTGTTTTTGTTAAAGCAATTTGTTCGGCAATTTTTGACTTTTTTTCTTATATTTTCGTGTATGGGTTTTAAATATAATTTGCACTCAACAAATAAATCGTCTGACTCTCCTTCAGTCGATCCTCGTCGCTTACCCGTCTCCATTTAGCCATTGTTCACGACAATGGACGTCTGCGTATGGCTTTTCACATTAATTGTGTGAAATTATTTTGAAAAAGTGTTCGCCCTTACCCACGCTTTCTTCTCTTTTTGTTTGTTAACGATTCGCTTAGCACAAGAGCACATTTTTATTTGAATGGCAAGCAGCCTTTTAATGTCGATTTGTATTGTGCGTGTTATGGTAGACACAAATTGCCTAGACAAATGAGATAAAAAGAAAAAGAAAACCATTTATTACTATATAATAAATATATATATTATGTACTGATGTTTATATTAAATGAATTTATTTTGATGAAAAGGCTCTTTGAGCTCGTCTTTAATACAAAATCTATTTGTTGGCCCTTGAAGTTTTAATTATTGTATGAGAAAAGCTCATAATAGGTGAACTTTAATTAACTTCCCCGAAGTTCCCGAAGTGCCCTGTGCCCGTTTAAGTGTATTTACGTCAAAAGTGATTTTAATGAGTTTTTGATATTCCTTCGTCCATGTGAACCATCCCCAGTCGCTTGGATCCTTCCTGTTGCTGTCAATTCGCAAATGGCTTCGGAAATGTCAGGCTTGGACAGAGTTTGCTGTCGAAAGATAAACAGAGACACAGAAATATGTATGGCCGTGGCAGTTGCTGTCAAAGTAATCAGAGTGTGGTCGGACAAATCAAAGCATCCTGAATAAATACAGCATCGAGTGTAGCTGTGAGAAAGCACGTACATATATATGTACATATGTGCTCTACTTTAAAAGGTGATTTCAGGTCCTGGCCATTTACCCGTTGCTCCTATTAGGTCTCCCCCTCCATGGGCAGCGTTTAGCGAAGACAAGCGAAAAGTTTAGGGAACACAGCGACTTGGGTTTTATTTTCGCTCAGGGCCCCAAGGCGTCATCAACGAAAACAAAAGTCGTCTACGGCGGAGGCGCCAAAGCGTAAGACACACACACATACACACATGCAGCATAGCACCCTCAAACACAGAGCAAGACCTTCAAGGTCCTTGCCACCTCGCTGCTGTTCCTTTCTTTTTTTTTAATTTCTTTAAGAGCTAAGCAGAAATGGCGAAATAAGCATAATTCCAGGCGCCATAAAAACAAAAGCACAAGGAACCGCACGAACAAAATAAATTCACACAATTTGAAAAACGCAAACACTCAACACGCTGCCAGCCACGGCCCTGGGCCAGACTCCATCTGCTGCTGCTGCTGCCGATGCCGATGCTGCTCCTGCCCTTCATGCAGCTGTTTAATGGCTTCTCCACTCCCTCTATGGACGTGGGTGGTGGTTGAAGGGCCCTGCCCTCGCTTTTCCAGTGGCCCGCATGAGAATGAATTAAAAAAATGTTTACGACTCGACCGCTTGATTTTCAGCACATTGGTAAAATGGCCCCACCAAAGAAGAGCTGAAAGAGGGCCATAACCAAAAGAATGTGCCGGAGCACACCTTCCCATTCCACGTGCTGCGGCTGTATCCGAACCAGAACAAAAACCCCGAACCGAACCAAGTGTGTAAGTGTTTGTGGTGACGGTTTTTTGGGTTCGCTTGCATCCTTCCCTGGAGATGCGGCCAGTGACCAGCCACGGGGAAACTTTATTGAATTTACTACATACACAGGTAATAGTCAATGTCCACCTGAAAAAGTGATTACGGTCATTAGAGCTATCTGTACTTAACAAAAAAAAAACCGCAATACCTATCATTAGATACAGTTTTCTGCTTCGAACTAATATGTAATTGTTAGAAAATATATCTTAACGATTTCAATCGATATGTACTGATTTATATTCTTCTTTTGGTGGTTCAAGAATATTTTCAACATCCGTAATTCCCAAGAGGTGCTCAAACGACTCAGCCATTTCTTTTGTTTCATGTTTATCTCTCAATTTGTGAGATTTCAAGAAAATTCAGGGAAACAAACGGAGCCAAGTGCTTGGGCAACCGTCAGTCAGCTCGGACTCACTTTTATATCTTTTACGCTTTTCCTTTTGCCTTTTCAGTGGGCCCTAAAGTTTTAATTATTTCATGGCACACTTGAGGGCCCTCCTCCTGACCACTCAATGGTCAGCATGTGCGGTAAATGAGGCTAGCATTCGGAGCTAAGAAAACAATTCAATAATTGGCAATCAGAGGGAGAGATAGTAGGTGGTGGGGGGCGCTTCAGTCAGAGAGAGCCAAGGAATAAGCCTGAAAATTAATATCGAGTAACTTCGATGGCTGCCACGCGAACTCGATAAACAACCTAATTACTTTCTTCTGCCGCAGCCCCTGCCACTGCCACTGCCATAGCCACTACCACCGTTCCATTCCACTGCTACTGCTCTTTGGCCAGAGCATAATTAGCGGTCAGACGAACTGCGGCCCTGCAAATGAATAAATTGTTACAGCGACTATTGCGGAGGCAGTGCTGTAGGTGCAGATACACAGCGAAAGTACCCGCAACCAATTAACGGTCACATAAGCTGACCCCTGTCCACCGAATAGCTGCCGCGTCCTGTTGCAATTGCAGTTTAATTGATCAGCAATGACTGCCACAACGGCGGCTGCCAGGGACAGAAACGATTGGGACATGGAACCTGGGTGGTGTGCCCAACGAAATGAGACAAAATGAGACAAAATGTTCGAAGGCATAAGCACCTCAATAAATTCCATGTGCCGGCAGTGGCGGTGGGCGCCACCGCCTACCACATCTGACAAATTATTAGCGACTTTTTGAGTGGAGCAGCGTGTGGCTGTGACTGTGGCTTGAATTTATGCGTCAGACCCCGCCAGCCATATTACAGGTGAGAATGGGAAGTGTGCGGAGCACTCTTCAGCGTTCAGTCTATTAAATCAGTTGGGAAAAAGAACTGAACGAATTATTTATGGCCCGCATTTAGGCAGTGATAAAATATGATATATGCTCAAGAATCTGCCAAGATCTCTGGTACACAAATGCAGCAGTATCACTCCCCGAAGAGGCTCGGCTCCCCCCCTGCTGCCAGCCACATGCATAATTTAAGACAAATTGACTATAAATCAAAGTACTGTGGTTTTACCTTGGCCAAATAACGTTGCCGAAAAGAGCACCAAAATCGACTGCACACGCTTCCATCTGGACACAGGTGCGACAACAACAGCCCAGCAAAAGCAGCATCATTATCCATGGGAGCCGCATGCCCCATTTTGATGGCCGCGAACAATCGCAGGCAGAGAACAGAGCACAGAGCACAGGGACAAAGCCAACCATTTATTTTTAAATGTTTTATAATTGCGATGCCCTGGAGCTAAACTCGGGGTTCGTCATGCAATAGCCTGCCAGGGGTTGCATATGTTTTATATGCTAGTTAAACTGTTTTCGGCAGGTAACACACCAATAGCAGTTGCGTATCGGGCTGTATAGATCGATGTATAACAATGCATCGATGGGTGACGGGCGATGGACGGCGCAGAGTTAGATTTATTTTTACACGATTTGATGGGGCCATTTTAGGTTTTATTGTTCTTTGCTGGCAATAAGCCTTGTTTTTGGTTGCAATTGTTTTAGGAAAACCTATAAATCTGCTGGGTAAAATACGTGGAAATGAGTTTTCAGTGTGAAGCACGTGCCCCAGCAGTAGAAGTGGCGTGGCCGTGGCTGCAGTCCACCTGCAGCAGATGCGTTTCCAAACCCTGAATGCAATTAATCAACATGGCAACCCTGCCGCGGACCGAAATTCAATTTTCAAAACTAAACAGCCACAGTGGTACTTCTCCTCTTGCCTTCACCTGGTCGAGGACCATCAGCTTGCCTCGTTTGCCTCTCACGAGTGAGGCAAATGTCTAAAGCCGCTAAATATGAACGCAGTTCCTCTTTCCCGTCCTCCTGCTCTGGTCTGCCCTGCTCTGCTCCTCTTCTCACGCACTTGAGTGGGTGAAGCACCTTTTAGACAGCGCCATGGCACTTCATTTTGCGCACTTTTTAGCAGTCGCAAAAGCCAAGCCAAAGCCAAGCCAAACCCGGCCAAAAAGTAACCCAACCCAACCCAGCCCAAGCCAGACCAGACCAGACCAGAGACCGAGCCGAGCCAAGATGATGGCGCGTCAGTCAAAGTGCAAGTGGCACTTGTTGCCACTCCAACCGTGCGGGCACGGAAAACGGAAGTTGCAGCAGAGCAGAGCAGAATTGTGGCCCTGCCACAAGCCAATCCCCACTTTATGTAGATTGTTTGAGCTTTTCATTCTTGCTCCTCCTACTCCAACTCCTCCTACTCCAACTCCTCCTCCTCATCGGTGAAGAGCTAAACCCTAATTGCATCTGTGTACGAATTTTTGGCTAGAACCCATTTATGTCCAGGAGAGTTGGATGTAGTATTCCCCTAGGTAAATTTTGAGCTGGCCAAACCAGCAGACAAGCGTCTCATATGTCCGTCCCAATCGACCTCTCTCTCTCTCTCTGTCTGTTTCTCTGTGCCTCTGCTCAAAGGAATTTTCGGAGAAAATTGCATGCACATTTTGCTGACAACAAATGAAGAGCCAAAGCGATGCCCGAGACACTTGACTGAAGTCTGGTTCTGGGTTTACGTTTACTCTACAAATTAAAAGTTGGGCCTCCTCGAAAAGCGGCCCCAAAGAAGCCATAAATCGTACTCGAATATACGAGTAACTAGAATGTCAGATGGCCGGCATACCCATATGGATAGGGGGGGAACCGTAATGGTTCTGACTAGCCCAAGGATGAGGCCACAAGGCCATGGAGGGATATAGGCCCTCGTATACCTCCCCCATTTATTCTGCATTCCGTATATTTTTTTCAATTTCCCTGGGGAAATTTATGCAAATAAAATAAGGAAATAAAATTTACAATTTCAAGTGCACAACATTTTTTGGCATGCATTCAGTCAGCCTCTCATTCACTCATTCGTTCATTTTTTCGTTCAGTTGATTTGGTTACATACGGCTGAACAGTGCCTCATCCGCACTCTTCCGAGAAGTAGTCGTACCATATGAAGCAAGCGTGGAAAATCCTATGCCAAGGCCAACTAGAACTTCCCTCCGCTTCCACAACTGGTTGTCAATAGCATTAAAATTCTTGAGAAATGAAGAAAGAAATTACATTCTACATTGTATATGTGGGCCCGTCTAGACTGTGACCTTTACACTCCAGAACAATACTATAGTTATGCAATCGGTTGGATGGCCCTTGAGAACAAAACTTTAATTGCTTCGAGGCATGGAAAAGTTTTTTAATCATGAATTTGCGCATTTTGCAGATGGGCGGCTTCGTTTAGGTGTGGGTATTTTTAGAGACACAAATCTACTCACTCACACACACACACACCCTACACACACACACATCACGTTCATTCTACACTCAACTAAACGTACGAGTACGTTGCCTGGGACCTTGATATCCATCGAAATGGATTAGAAACAACTTTGTCTGCGCCAGAGAGTATGCAAAATTATTGAAATTGAGCATTCAATTTATTTGCAAATGGCTTGGCCATATATATTCATCCGAACGAACAGCTTTTGCCTTGTTTTTCCGTTTTCCGTTTTTAGGATTTTGTTTTTTTATGCCACACACACACACACACACAAACACAAGCGTATGTGGTGGCTGAGGGCAGAAGGAGCGCAAAAGTTTAAGGATAACTGAAATGTACGCACGAAGGCGCCAACATCTATTAAGCTCCAATGGAGAATATAATACGTTATACATATCCAATATATATACACATACAGCTCTTGTTTATTTGCATGTGTGTGTGTGTGTGTGTGTGTGGGGCAACACAATCAATAATTATTTCCATATCATTAGATGCCAGATCGGAAAATGAAATGCAAGAGCAAAACAAAAAGTCGTAGATTGCTATACTGCTAGCTATGCTGCTGTATTGGTTTATGAATCACACCCACCCACACACCCAACCGTATCCATCAACTCTAAATTGGAAAATTTTTGTTTTCCGTTTTTCTGGTTCCGGCAGCTGTTCCCTCAAGTTGGCTAAGAACAATCACAGGAATTTATTTTGCCCGAAATTTGATTCTATTAATTTAGCAGAAAGTGCCAGTTTCGAAAGGAACAAAAAACTGTGTGGGTCGTGGGCTCCGATGAAGCCATCTACGATATGAGTTTTGGAATATTCATAGGAATTCACGGCTTAACTAAATTCCCCCAGCCACATGTGAGCTGCTGCGTGCCCCATTGAAGATTTCAAAATGTTTGTGAACCGACCAAATTAAGTTCATTTCCAATTAAGGCAAATGCAGTAAGAAAAGCGAAAAGAAAACGTATAAATAAAAGCGAAAACGAGAGTAAACCACACCACAGAAAAGGACTATAAAATACTGCGTAACGAAGGTTTGAAACGAATCATAATCATAGTTATACCCAACCAACTGTCCCCCATTCGGCTTCGTCTTTGGCTTCTTTCTCTTTGATTTTATCACTTCAATAATTTGCTATATTTTTCACTCGCTACTCTACGTTTAAGACCCAAATACTGCTTATATTTTCGATCATCAAGGCGGCTACGAAAACGGATAGGTGTTGACCAACTTGTCTCATCAAGAGTCCAGCATACCGTATTAACCTTCGCGTACCCTGTAAAAAGAAACAAACAAAAAATGGAAACGAAGAGAAAAGCCATAAAAACAAGTGAGGAAAACACGTGGCAGCTGCTAGCGAGCAAAAACAACCTTCGGCAAAGGTGAGAATGTTCGGCGGGGCTGCAAAATCTGCGTGAGTGCGTGTGTGAAGCGCTCTCAAGAGGCGACAAATACGCACAGACACCACTCCCACCGACACGGCGGCACACCTGTCCACACATTAAAGCTGATTTGGCAGCTGATTAAAAATGAATGGCCAATAGAAGCGGCAAAGGCAACAAAGGGGAGACACCTTGCAGTGGGTCGACAAATTGCAATTATACTCGCAACAATGGACACGAACTCTTGTATCACAAACAGGAGGGACTCGACTATTCTATAACTAATAAACGAGCGCCTTATTGCCATGGGTGTAGTGCACTTTGACCCCAATTAATCAAGCTTGATTTATGAAAGAGCTGCGAGAGCTGCAGTTGGCGTTGCCTAGCACCCGACCCAAGTCCCTATCCGTATCCCAGTCCCTGTCACACAAGAGTCACCTTTAATTGGGCCAGGGCAGGAGAGCCATTCGTTTGGCAAGAAAAACAGTCAGCGAAACGGCAGGAGGAAGCAGAATAAGAGGTAAGGAGGCAGCGGGCAATTGCACTCTGCTCTTCAGCCCCGATTAAGGTATATTGGTGGCAGGGTACGAGTACACGAGGATACAGAGGCAAAGGTAAAAGAATAATTGTATGTATAAATAATTGATGGCAATAAACGGAAGGAAGCAAAGCTCAGTGAGAGAGAGAGGGGGGAGAGAGAGAGAGAGAGAGGGCAGACAGTGCAAGGGAAACCACAAATGAGCGTCAATGAGTGTCGATGTAACAATTGTTTCGCATTCGTTTTAGTGGCCCCCAAACAAAAGGTTGCCTATTAAGAAGCGAATGAAACAGTGGAGACTCGCCCCAAGTGGCTCATCTGGATGTGATTTGGCAAGCTGTTATCCATGGAGTGGAGGCCACACTGTACCGCATTAATGTGACTATATAAACAATGCATTGATTCCCTCATTGCTTTAATTGACAACATCGTTTGCAGCTCGTATACGCCATCATTTATGCATGTGCCAATTTTCTCCCGTTGTAATTACACTGTTTATTTCGCCCCACAGGAGGGGTAACAATGCACAAACATACAACAGCCACCAGGCAACAGAAACAGCAATGACTACAACAAACAAACTCCTCTCCTCGCCACCACTTGAATCGACTCGACTCTTAAGAAGCTGTTGGCGACAAGCTTGTAAAACTGTAGATACTTACACCGATGTAATAGAAAGCAACACACACAAAGACACACATTGAGGGAGCAGCACAGACAGCAGCTAGTATATGTGGGCGTGGCCATGTCATTAGAGGCGCGTCTCCCAACCCGCCCGCCACACACAAGCTCCTCTGCTGGTATTGTGTTTGCTCGCGTAAGACAAAACACAAACACTCTGATTCAATTGCAACTCTGGCAACTCTGCCAATGAAACGGCAGCCACAATGGCATACATCTTTGTTGCACCACCCACGGCCCACTTACCATTTGCAGCTCGGAAAAACTTTCGACAGAATTTAAGAGAGCATAAAAGGCCATGGAAACGGCACGCACAAGTTAACAATCATTTAATTTGCGTGTTTCAAAAAACAATTTCGCCCGCTGGTACTATGTCCACTGATAAACTACTATTGCCGGCAAGTTCTAATTGCGAATCGAGAATAATGGGTCCCGAATGGAATGGAAACTAAGTATATATATTTGAACTGGTTGGACAATGATCGAATTTGCATTCCCAAAAAAAAAAAGGTTTTTCGTGAACTACACCTGAAAGTTTCCCGAACAAACGACCGTTGCAATTAGTTTCTGGGGTAATTAGTGCAGTTCTTACTCACAGTAATTAGTTCAATGCGGCCCGAAACCATTAAACAGTTCACTAAATTGTAAGCCACATTCCAAACAAATTCTTTCGTAGAAATAGACAATCCACAGATCAGGTGCACCCATTTTTTTCTAGAACTATGGAAGATAAAAGTCAAGAGACAGTACTAGATATAACGACTACAATAACAAAATAATATATGCTATCAGCCAGGAATACCACTGTTCCACTTTTCTATATACGTACACATATAGATAGACATATTGTCCTCATTGATTCTCTCAATACTCGTCGATTGGATCTGTCCCAGAATACCCTCTCTACTAAATGGGCAATGGTAATGTCCCGAAAAACGCTATCCATCTCCATGTAATTGCATTGAATACTCAGCACTTTATTTACTCGATGCCATGCAAATGCAGCCCGCTGTTCAGACCTTCAGTTGATTATGGGATCCAATGTGAATTTCCCATTGCCTAGGCACTATTTTTCGATATTGTACTGGTTGGCCCCCTCTACGGGGAGCGCGTAGAGGAACTGCATTCATTTCATTTTGATGTGGCCAGGGTGCGGTGGTTTTATGAAGGGTTTTTGGAGCAGATTCCTATATATGTAGTATATAATATGAGTAGATTGAATTAACAGCTGTAGCGCTTTTGACATTCCCAGAAAACCAACGAGTTCCGTGCACATACTCAGTCCGAACAGCAGAGCAGGCCTCCGCTCGAATTTCCATCATTATTTAATTTTCAATATAATTGCATGATGAATGGGACATGTGCGAGTGGCGTTGTTATTGTGGCAAAGGCTGACCACTTTTTTTGCATCCGACATGGGTGGGTGCTGGTTAAATTTCGATAGAATTGTGGTTAGCAGAGGCATAATTAATTACCATTCAATGGTCATCGCATTCCTATTAATTAGGACGCGGCTTAAACAGATCGCTTTCAAATATCAAGCACATCAATACTATATGTATTTCTTACTTGTAATATTATTATTATTATCATTATTATTATTATTATTATTGGTATGGTTATGGGAGTCATCAGCAGAACATGCTACACATCCAAATGGGTTGGAATTGGATGATTCAAACTTCTGTTCCAATTTTTTTGGTATTTGAATTTAGTAACTGAAACACAACACACACGCACACACACAAGCTCACGCTACAATGGTTGGTGGGGGTCCAGCAACAGGAGATGGAGCATATCCAGAGAAAGCCATTAGACAGAAAGAGAGGCCAAGTGTTGGGGCAAGAGTGAGTGGGAGGATGGCATCGTTTGTTGGCGAAATTGCCACAATAAATGCCAAAATGAGATTGTGCTTTAATAGTGCCGCTTCGACTTCAGCATCGACATCGGCTTTGGCTTTGACTGCCACAAGAAACACTCACATGAACTCATACACATCCACTCGTATGTGTCTGAACATTTATCCAAATGTGCGTGGGTGCTGGCCATATGGGTGCCTGCACTAGACGGCACGTGCCAGTAGAAAAAAAAAGGTGCCAGGCCCTGGCTTTCTGGGTAACAACAAAAACTTGTCTGACTCCTTTGACGCCTCTTTGGCCTTGTCAGTGACCGAAATGGTGGCGCCTACATCTTCAACATCTTTGCTCCACATTTTGTCGACTTTAAATGGAAGCGTATGTGGACGTGTGTGTGCCATATATATGTGTATGCAATAGACTTTCTGTCAAAAGGAATTCGCATCCAACATGCAGCGCTGTACTCAGGACAGCTGTCCTTCAGAGTTAGCTGCGACAGAGCTGCAAACTCTTCATCCGTAGAGAAAGAATTGTGCACACTGAGCGTAGAGACAACATATATTCAAGACAAAAGATGGTTCCTTTTCTTCAGGGTGCTTTCAGTTTCTTTCCAGCAGGAAAAAGTCTTTCTTACGCAGTACTACAATGACAGCATTAGCTTTGAGTAACAATTCACAGACTTTCGTGAAAGAGCATCCATCCTTCGTTTTTTATCCACTGCATTTTTAGCCAGCAGTCATTTTCTACTCCATCTACGAATGTCGGCTGTCAATATCCATTGTGGTGCTCATATGTATGTACATGGCTCTTGTCTAGCAAATTGGTTCAGTGGATTAGTGGTGCGGGTCTATGTGCGTGTCTCTCTATCTTTCTTTCTCTCTCTTTCTATATGTGTGTGTGTGTGTTTGTCCATGTGTGCCTGGCATTGTGTTGGTAAACGCGCCAGTCACATGACTTTGACAGCAACAAAATGGCGATCCACTTCTGCACAACTCTCTTGCCCCCAAAAACGTTCTGCGTGTCCGCTCGTTCTTTAAGTGGCAAGGCGCAACAAAAAATAACGGAAATAATTGGACAAGCCACTGGCCCCGCATCTATCAAAATCGAAATCTATCAAAATCTCGCTTGTGTGCACAATGAATCAAGCTGACTTTGGCTTTAAAGGGCTTTTCCTCGAATGAAACGAAATGAAATCGAGGCTCCACTTCACGCTCCATTCCCTCTGCACAATTCACACACAGCCGTGTTAATCCGCACTAATTTGTTGGCCATAATTCACTTCACTCCCATCAGCCGCAGTCGAAGGCAGAACCAGAACCAGAGTCATTGGCAGGGCCAGGACCAGGGCCAAGAGCAGGTCTACAACATTTTCAAGCTTCATCCTTCGTCCCTTTTGCCCTTTTTCCTTTTGGACCGAAGGCCTCGGTTAGTTTTCCCATTTGCAGTGTGATGGATATCATGGAAATTATCCTTTTTAATTGACAGCTGTTATGTGGATTTGGCCAGCCTCAGCATTAAGCCCTGATTACGCGCTAAATTTATTTCTTGGCCCCCCTCCCAACAAATGAAACAACGCCAGCGACGGGCAATATCCGCAACCACTGACAAATCAGAGAAGGATGGAATGATTGAGATACAGAGAGAGAGAGAGGCGAGGGAGAGAGAGAGCCGCTTTTTATGGTCGTAAGTTCTTGTTCTTAAATTTCGGTTGGCAGCCGACGCGAATGCTCTCCTTCGAGAAGCATTAGACCGGCCATTCCTCTGAGTCTGTCTTCTTTTTTTGAGGCGATACTATCGCTGGCATAATGAGGGACCACCCCCCAAACTTCATGGTGAAATCCGCATAAATAAGGGGAAAGCGGGAAAGCGAAACGGGTGGAGGCAGCAGCCGAACAATGGGGACAATGCCAGGCGAGCGGGGATAACTAAGCCAGCCGGCCTTACGTGCGCAGGATTTAATCGATGGACTTAGTTTATTGTTTTCAAATTGAAATTGCAAATTCAAAGCCCCTCTCCCACGATACTTGCACCCCCCACCCACGGAAGACCATACACCATCCCCTCGGGGAAGGGAAATAAATTTGGGGCCCCACACCAGCGTCTCATAAATATTTCACATTTTCCTCGTGTTTCGGTTATTAAATTCTGCATAAAGAAGCCTTAAGAAGTATCTTCAAGTTTTGAAATTTAACCTTTTAATAAATGGCCAAGGAGGGGGCGGCACGAGAGAGAGGAGTCACAGCAAGAAGCAGGAAGCAACAGCAACAGCTCAAAGTAATTCGAATCAAATTGCAAATCCAGAATCCCAGCCGGATTCTGTTTTTATGGTAAACCTTGCAGCTCGGGCACACCTTTTGCTTTTATGGCAAAGCAGGAAACTTTGGTGCCTTACGAGCAAGAATATTTTTGGCACAAATTTCGAATGCTGTATAAAAACTTTTGCTATTAAATGGAAATAGAAATTGCCTGCCTGCCAGTTTGCCAGCCTGCCAGAACAGGCAAGTTTTTTAGGGGAATTCATTTAGTAACAACATGTTGTCCGGAGTAACTGGAATTCCTGCACAAAGCAACTAAAAATATGGCCAAACGAAACTCCACAAAACTTACTTTGGCAGCAGGGCATGGATTTGGAGCTGACTGACCCCAAGGACTGGAATAGAAAATGATATCTCGAAATAATTGGAAAAATAACATATGCAGATTATCTGCAACTTCTAAGAGAAAAAACTGAAATAATTACTTCTCATCTGCGAACAAGGCAATCAAAAAAAGTTTTAACCTTAACTATTAAATGAAAAAATAAACTTTTCCTGCTCATTTTTGGATAATACGAGTATAAACTCTGTCAGAACTTTTTAAATATATATTAAGCAACATCCGTACTTAGCCATATACATATGTATTGGACTGTGCATGAATTGTCTTGCATATGCTTTATTCTTCGTTACTTTTCTTCATGGGAAGACAAATACAACTTTCAGCTTAGTAGTTTCCCCCAGTAAATTCGAAATTATTACACAGAGTAAGCCATCAAATTCAGTATATGTATTAGTGTACTCAATGAATCTGACAGTATGGGAAGGTCCTCTGACCATTGATGCGATTAACATTTGTCTTGTTGGCTTCCTGCGTCAGGTGTGGGCTTAAGAGATTAATGCAATGAGTCGAAATATTTCACTCGAACGCAGAGAAAGGACGTGAAAGGAATTTAATTAGAAATTTATGATCAAGTCATATTTCAATTTGCCAAAATGTGTGTGATGATATTAATTTTGATTTTGTATTTTGTATTCAATTATTACATATCGAAAGAAACTTAGAGAAAAACAGCCTCAGGTGGAGGGGGGCTGACACAGTGACAAAAAACCGTAAGAGAAAATATCCCTTGCTTCTGAGATTCTTTTGCTCTCTGTGCGGCTGCGCAATAGCTGCGGATGGAGCTCTTTCATGGCTGTGGCCAAATGAGTTAAACTAATTTCAATGCACATTTATTACCCTGCCTCGAGGTAATTAGAAATACCAAGGGTGTCGTTCGAGTCCGCGTTCCGTAGCTGTTCTGTGTCCTTGAAAGTCTTGTCATCCTGCCATCCTCCATCCGCTGGCAGACTCACCTCACCTCCTGAGTTCCTGAAGTAAAAACCCGATGAAAACTTTTACATTTTTCTATCAATTTTTGTGGGCAAAGTCCCAGGCAAAGGTGGGAGTGTATGGGGAATATATGGGTGTGATTCTATGTGCAGCAGCTTCAGGGCTACATTGACGATGAAAGTTTTACCAAAAAGAAGAAAAAATAAAACAAGAAAAAGACAAGAGGATAGGAGAGGAGAGGAGACTGTTTGCCGAGTTCGGTTCGCCTTGAAGGCTCTCGGTCGGTCCCCGAACAGAGGACGGAACCTAACAAGCATACGCAACGTTGCCCACAACACCTTGGAGGCAACGGCTACGTGTGCAAAAATTAAGAGCTTAGTCCAACATGACCTTAAGTGTCAATTCATTGAAAATTTATAATCGCACGCGTATGTGTGTGCTCTTGTTTGTCTAAGTTCTTTGTGGGCTTTCCGCCTTTTATTTGCAGCCATTGTGAATGGATCCCAATTGCCTTTATTCACATGTTTATTTTCTGTGGTTTTCGGTCAATTTTGTTCGGCCTTTTTCGGACCTTGGTTCAAAGGGTCAATTGAATATACTTAAGCATGTATTTTTATTCGTTGTGGTCACTGAGAGATGCAAATACTAGTTTAAAATTTGGTTAAACAGAAGTGTTCGATGCTCAGAACAGCTCTTGATTTTTCAGAGAAATTAAATGAGCATTTCTCTGCCAGAGAAGGGAATAAAGTAAATATATTATTCCATAGACCATAGACCTACCCACCAGCACTAAACGATTGAAACGACAACAACTGCCAGCTCGACTACCATGAAGCACCAAAGAAGTTGCCACTCGACTGTCGCCTCGCCCACCTGACGAGCCCACAACTATGCCTCGGAGCACACTCCAGCACAAAGGCCCTGAGCTCAACGACGACGACGAAGATAGCAAGAAAAAGTTGTAGAAAACTAATAAAAATGCAGCAGCCAGCACGGCCAACTCAGCCGCCGCTGCCGATGCAACTTATGCAAATTTATTGGAAAATGGTTCGTTATTTTTTTGTACCCAGCTTGCCTCTGCCTCTGCGGCAGCAAGAGGTATTTTCCTTTTTGCGGAATGCCTTTGAATACCCTTGATTACCGACGGGCACCTATCGAACTTTGACGGACTTTGTCAAGTCCTGGCGCTAGCAATAAACAGAAAAATCTGTAATCCTTTGCTCAAGTCATGTATGCATCTTTTTTCTACAGGGCATTTCTCTCCCTATTGTCTAGATATGTTTGCACCACTGCCATTCTGCATTTTATTGGTACATACCCAACGTATTATATTGTGTGAGCGTTCTGGAAAGGAAAGGATGAGCAGTGCCTGCTGCTGCTTACCAAAAATATTCAAAGGTGAAAATGAAATGCAGCTGAAATAAAAAACCCACCCGTGAGAAACGCAAAGTTTCCACGTTGACTTTTTGCGTTTTATAAAATGCAGCGGTAGCTATGCTCTGCATGAAAATCCGCCTTTGAGCCAGGAGAAATGCAATTAATCAAGCTGTGTAAGCTGGGAAGAACCAGAGACAGGACCAGAGACAACACCAGAGCCAGACCCAGAGCCATTGTCAGAAGCCAGTATTTCGGTCCTCATTTGCTCAGTTCATTGTTCCATGTTGTGCCATCCTTAATTTGTTGGCCAATTGTTTGCTATGGCTTCGGTTTTATTTGCTATCCAACAACGAAAATATTTACAGCATTTTGGCTTTTGTCATTCCGACCATATTGCGGACTATCGCACAAACTATGCGTGTTAGTGCGGCACTTTTCTTCCACTTTCTAATATGAATGGTTTTGCCTCAGGGGGAATCTCTGACACTTCAGCTTCAGCGTAATTAATTATAACGAAATTAATTTATTTTGTTGCTCTTTTGCAAGGCAGCGTCTTAAAGATACTGTCAACGTTTTATTTTCCAGAGCCGAGCAAGTAACAAGAGTGATATGCACAACGTCTCCACCTCACAGGGTTTGGGTGTGTACCCTGGGTCTTCTTACAGCAGAACTGATCCTTTCTTTGCGTGACTTTCAGTACAAAAATTTATGAAAAATCAGAGTCTTCTTTTATTTGATTTTTTCCTTTATTTCCTACCAATTTGGATCCAATCAAATTATCGCATTCTGAGATGGGGTCAGATGCGGTCTGTTGGGGAACATGTGGAATCGTTGGTATCTTGACATAGACATGGACATGTACATTGGACACGCCAATTTGCATAGAGCTCACACACAGATACAGAGAACCGAAGTGAATGTTGTAATTTAATTAGCTGCCAGTTCCAGTGCCACTGCCACTGCCACTTCACTCAGCGGTTGGTATCAGTTGTTGCTGCCTAATTGAAATTACCTGCACTAATAAACATTGGCGGGGGTTAAGGAGAGTGGAAGCCAACTGCATTTGTCTGCCATAGTTCCCAGATTAAAATTTCACAATAGAGGTGCTGCAGCAGGAGGAATCATCCAAGGGCGTTTCAGCAGAAACCTGGGGAATGCTTTTTGACGGGACCGAGAATTTTGGCAAGAGGGGGAATCAATCAACCCTTCAGCAAGTCAATCAATTGCGTCTGGTCAATTGTGGATGTCTGTTCCGAGCCCAACAACGAATAAATCACGTATACGCTTCCCTGCCCACCGCTCAGCAACTATTCATTAAAGGCAGTTCCAGATGCTGACTCCTTGCGGAATTAGTTCCCCGTCAGAGCACCGCTCCGAGTGTTTAGTTGCCCATTAAATTATAATAGAAATTCAATTATTCGCTAGCATCGCTCTGGCTCTCAAAGGACCATCATATTTTTGGTACAAAGGGGAATGGGATACATGGATGGTTGGATGGGGGGAAATATTTTTTAATGGCATGCTCGTAAAAATTTCAGGCATTCTTTCCAGGTATGCAATCGATCATAATACAATTTTTGATATCGCTGTTAAGCCCGCTGCGAGCATAAAACTCACATTATACTAAATATCTAATGACCAAAAAGTATGCAAACCGAAATTTATACGGCTGTCGTCCCGGCTGCAAATGGCAATGGCTGCAGCGTGCTCCATTACCATTACCATCGGCTCTGCTCTGCTCTATATAGATGGATATGGATGCAATGCCATTCTCTGACTGTGCTTTCATCGCTCTTCCCGCGGAGCTCTGCTCTGAGGGAAGTATGCTATTAAAATTATACCTTGCTAAAAGGCGAAATTACAACCAAAGTTAACAAGAGCGACTGGGCTCATAAAAGTTTTCCATATTAATGAGTTTTTCCCTGCCAGCCCTGCCGCATCCATCCATCCATTGAGCGCATTAAAATT
Source organism: Drosophila obscura (assembly GCF_018151105.1). Lineage (NCBI taxonomy): Eukaryota > Metazoa > Arthropoda > Insecta > Diptera > Drosophilidae > Drosophila > Drosophila obscura. Next base: position 4,455,732 of record NW_024542774.1, on the reverse strand, counting down.
GTTCAAATGGATGGGAGTTTTGGATGCTTTCCGTTGGCTGGTGACCAACACTTGAGAGTGTCATTGACTGCGCGGCAGGCACTAGAGTTGAGTGCGTTTTCATAAGCCATTTAACGGTCTACAAAGCTGCTGTTCGTTGAAAATTGACTGCAGAGACAAAGAGAAATATAGAGAGAAAAAGAGAGAGAGCTGCTGGCCATCAACATATTGAGCAAGAGTAAAGTTTAGGCTGATTACTTATCATAATGAATGTGGGTTAAGGCAAGTGATAATTGGGTGATTGGTGTGGTCCTGGAACAGTGGAAGGAGTGGAAGAGCATATCAGGCCGCACAGTCCAGTGTAATGATTCGACCTAAATGCGTTAAAATATATATTTTACTCTACTCCACTATTTCCCCACTATTTCAGCCATCAACATATTTGTATGTATTTCGGGTAACGAAAAGTAAACTTGATGGTAGCTTAAAAAATGGATTTTCGTTTGGTTCGCAATTGCAGCATTCGCCAGCAAATTAAGGCATTCGAATATGTGTGTGTATGTGAACTCATATTGCTCCTATATGCATTCAATACGTACATACACATATATGTACATTTTCAATATACATTTCCATCAAGGTTACCATCCATCGGCCTGAGAACCAGAGGGAGGCAGCAGCTCCCTCATACGTTGGCTGCTATTTAAGCAACGTAACTTAAAATAATCGCACTCATATATAATCCGAGGCATGCAACTTTCAGCTCCTGTGCCAATGCCACACCACACACATCCTTCGTGTATATATGTGCATATATATATATGTATATATATATATGTCTGCTGCTCCTTAGCATAAGTAATAAATGTACTACGCCGCATGAGAGAAATCGCTTGGAATGGCAGGAAAATAAATTATCGAACTTCGATTTCACTAGTTCGTCCTTTCAGGCATTCTGCCATCCTGCCGTACAGCCGTACTGCCATCCAGCACCCCCCTCCCGACGCTCTAGTTTCAGTTTGTATTTTATGATTTTGTGCGCTCCTTCGTCTGTGTCTGGGTCTGGCTCTGGGGCTATATACTCGTACAACTTATATGTGAAAAGACAGAGGGCTCTCCCGCTGCATCCAGACGGATTCTGTCGGGTTGTCTCTCCTTTCAGTTGATAGTTTCAACTAAATTTAACTTAAATAACATACATATTAGTGTATTTAATGTGGATCTGTGCTCGTAAGTGTTTGTCTGTGTGTGTATGTGCTTGGGTAACCTGAACCTATGAAGGGGTGGCTGGGAGGAATTTGATTGTTGGCTTTTGGGGCTTTTGAGGTTAGGCAAATATTATTATTTGTCTGCGTATTAGATTTCGATTCCAGCTCGGGTCCAGCAAGGTCATTTCGCTAAGCGTTTCATCACACACACACACTTATACACTTTTATCAACGGTATTCTTGGAGCTCAGAGGTATATTCGCTAATCCGTATTCACAGTTCTAAGGTATCCATCAAGGCTGTGACTTATTCACCCTCTGAATAGTGGGTATCTTATAGTCGGCAGGTTCGTGCTAGATTCAGTCTTTGTGCTTGTTTTTTTTTTACAAATTGAACAATTGAACAGCCAGCCAGCCAGCTCTCAAGGCTAACAAATTGAGCGATGTCGCATGCAGTCGAGTCGAATTCAATTTGTGTTGCATACTTAGGGGGACTCAGAGCTACTTTGTGTATGTGTGTGAGTCTGTCTGTTTTTGTGTCTTCTGTATGTGGTTGGGTCCTTGCCAGGCAAACGTTCAACACCGTCTCATTAATCATGCTGGCCACACACGCACACACTCACAGAGACAACATGTGACCTCCTTCTTTTTGTGTGTGTGTGTGTGTGTGTGTATGTGTCTCTCTGTGGATTGCAGCTTTATTCTCTTTTTTTTTTTTTTTTTTCTTTTTTTTTTTTGATTAAAATTCAACTTTTGACTCGTGCATTGTAATGGCTGACATCATTTGCTTGCCGCTGCTGACCACCTGTGTCACAAGCTCAGGCAGAAGAGGGGAAGCCACAGCTTTGTGTAACTTTCTCAGTTTAGTAATCTTTCAACAAAAAACAAACGTGCCATTTAGTTGGGCGAATTCCGTCATACACTTCCATGGGCGAAACTCGTCTAGAGTTTCTCTCCTCCCTCTATTCTCTCTGGCAATTAAAACTCTATTATTTACAGACTGGTTTAATCCTCAATTCAGAGCCATAAATATTTTATGCACTCAAATAAATTCAAAAATATTTCACAGTTTCAAAGTTATATTCAGAAATTGTATTTCCTTTGATTGATATTTATTTATTAGTGCTTTTGGGGCTGCCACAATAATGTTTGAATATCAGTTTTCCAATTCAGTTGGAAGCTTTAACTTGAGTGAAATGAAAAATGTGTTATTTCATCTTTTTGGGGCCGTATATAATCCATGTGACCATAATCTGTTAGTGAATGAACTCCATTGAGTGCGTACTTATTTTCAAACGGCACATGCATACATACATATATGTATACCTATGGAAAACGGTCTGGCAAAAGTTCTCCATTTGATACATTCCATTTTGTTGGCGTTTTTGTTGGGGACTCAGCTTGGCTACAATTTTGAACTTTTCGTCGGCGGTGTGATATTCGGGCTATTCATTTATTTAAAAAAAGAGAACGAACCTTTATTTATAAAGAATTCATTTTGGCCGCCTGCTCTTAGGGTTCGTGGCGGGGTCTCCGGCATTGTTCAGCTGTCACGTCCGTCATCAGCATCAGCTGTCGGCCTCTGGACCGGGACCCAGACCTGGACCTGGACCTGGACCCTGCCTTTACCCATACCTATACCAGTGACTCCTGCTCGGACACTCTGATCTACGTGCTGTATGCTGTGTGGAACTCTCTGTCCCTGTGTGTGTGCTTCTAATGTTTTGTTGGCTTTCATTACATGCATTCATTCCTGATGTCCGCTCACTCAAATTGCCATCAGTGGCAGTGGTCGGCAATGTTTGCATTTGACAAATGACAAACTCCACGAGCCTTGGCCTCTGCTCTCTCGTTTTTGGGGGTAGGGGGTAGCTCCGGTCCAACTACTAATGATGTCATTAATTTTGCACAATTTTTAATGCGTTTGCAATTGATTTCGCCTGCCCGCCAGCCTCCCCCACTAAAAGCCTCTTCAAATGTTTGTAATAGAAATTGCACAAAAAGGATTCTCTTTTCTCGTTTTCCTCCTTTTTTCGGTGTGTGGGCAAATAAAAGAAAAAAGCATTTGCCAAGCAAATAAAATGAGGGGGGCCGCAGCGTCAAATTTGCTTTGGAGCTATGCTAATGCAGCGGCAGCTGCAGCATCAGCTTCCTTGCTGCCAGCCACTTTGCCCCCGGACTAACGAGGCTACCCCCAATGGCTACCCCCAATGGCCATGGCAATGGCAATGGCAGTGGCAGCAGCAAAATATTTGCGCTAATTGAGATAAAATACAATTTAATGGGCATGCAAATGGAGATGGTTTCCTTTGATAGAATTTCCACAGAGATATTTCTTTGTATCCACTTATTACTTCTATTACTTAAACCCTGCCCTAAACGAATGCCCAAATTAAATATATAATTAGCATTGACAACCGAAAACTGTACTGAAATATTCATTCAGTCACAATTTATATTTCAATTTATTCGGTGCTACTCGCAAAAGATCCAGGTAAGACCGACCTGAGAGCTGGAGAGGGTACATTAAAGGAAAACTGAGCATCTCTCTTCCTCTGCCTGTTGCTCGTTATTTGCGTGGCTGTGTGTATGTTAATTCAAGATCACTTTATCTAAAACTATACATAAAAAACTTGACAAATAATATGGAATAAGTCCAAGCTATAGCGGAATTTTATAGAACAATTAGTTGAACAAATTGTGCAGACAGATTGCAGATACAAATCTTTCTGCTGCGTTTCAGCTGAGTGACTGAATGGTGTAATTGTTGCCAAAGCAATTGATACAAAATGTGTCTTTCATTGAAATCAATTGCACGCCAATTTCCATTATACGGCGTAGTCAAGTGTACCTATATAATGACCATAAATACCTCAAAATATTCTCTTAAATACGAGCCATGTCCGATCTGTGTTTAGTGTTCAATCGACCGACCAGGAGCCACGATGATGGTGATGATCCTCTGGATATTGCTAATAGCCTCGTCACAAGTGGAGAGCAAGTTCAAGAGCCTCCACTGCGAAAGCTATGACCATAGCCATGGGGAGTTTTCTCTGTGCAAAATAAAGGCCATCAATCGGTACAGAAACTCGATCAGCACTACGTATCTGAACAAGGAATTTGTCCCCAATCGCGTAACCGTGAGTTATCCGTCATTAAAACATTGCATGATGTTTATACACCCACAACTGGTTTACTCGCAGGCTCGCTTGGAGTTTTTCAAACGAGCTAATGGCTGGCGACCTTTTCTATACAACATCACGCTGAACGTATGCGACTTCTTGGATAGGAAGAAGACCAAGCCTAATAGCAACACCATGACGATTTTCCGCATAGCTGCGAGCTACCTCATGCCGTACTTCAACACTAGCTTCACCTGTCCTTTTCAGGTGATCTCATTCTGAGTGTTCCCAATATTTCCATAATTTTGTAAGCCTTTCTACCACTTTTTCCATAGCCAAATACGGAATATAAAATTGAGAATCTGGAGTTCGATGTGGAGAAGTTCCGCATTCGTTTTCCCATTGAGACGGGCGAGTATGCTCTAAATTTCGGTTTGTATCACAAAAAGATACTTGGCTTCACAATTAATGGCTCCTTGGATTACTCCAACTACAGAGAGCACTGAAATCAATAAATTCAAAAATGTACAGCATCCATGAGACCCCCAAAAATCATTCACTGAAAGTAGTAAAGAGGGGATTCTAATCTCGATCTATTATCGAATTAGTTGAGAGGGCAGCGGTTAATCTTGAATCTATTAATCGTAAAACGCCGCCAATTATCTAGTTAAATAAAAAAAAACATTATCAAACATTTTTTAGCACTACTGTTAAAATTTGTATTATTTGTTAAAGGGCGAGAATTATGAAAAATTACTGACCAGGTGCTTAAAATAAATCTATACTGAAAGAGATCCACCAGTAAAGAGTAAAGATTTAAATTTATTTAAAGTACTTGTTTTTCAAAATAATCTTTAAATTTAAAATAAATAATGGCAAGCAAAAATCGAATCGAAATTGTGGAATTAAATATATTTCTGAGGTCTTTTTGTGAGTGCAGATGTCTCTGCAGCACTCTTGAAGCTCTCCTAGCAATAGGAGTAATAGTATCCTTTGGCAACATTTATAATAATTTAAAAGAGTCCCCCCCCTTGATGCAACAAAAACCTCATCGCTCAATGTGCCAATTGTCGGGGCAAGTGGAGGCGAAAGAGAAGATTCCTTCGATGTAGCCAGATGTGGCAGAACAAGAGACAGCATCAGCCAGACCCAGTTTACCAATGACAAGCTGAGCAAAGACAACACAACACAGCACAGAACAACTGAAAATTGACTGCATTTTTCGCCACAGTTCCCCAGTTTGCTTGTTCAATTTTCAATATGCATTTCCAGGGCTGTGCTATGGCAAACGAAGGAATCAGATCAAACAACAAATAAGCAAACAAGCAAACAAGCAGCAATAAAGCTGTTTCCCTGTCTTGTCTCATATCTCTGCCAAACTGTGGCATCCACATCCCAATCCACTCCATTCCCCTGAACCGCTTAACCGCAAAAAGCTAAAAACTGACAAAACGAATGGCAGAACCAATTGCTGCGAATTGCGGTCAACAGTTTTGATTGTTTTTGTGGCCATGCTAAGGGGGCCCACAGTCCACAATCCACAGTCCACTTCCAACTGCTGTCTTCTGGCGGCTGTTAAACAAGGCCAGCAGCTGTAGCAGCGGGCCACACACTCGAACAGAAATCAAACATTGAAACATTCGCAATTTCCCCAACTTTTGCTCGGCTCTCGTTATGCACTTACAATCAATTTGCGGACATAAATTCAGCTGCCACGCCCAGCTCTCATTCGCTGCCACTCCGCTCCCGTCAACATCAGCCGTTTTTGACGCATCTTGTGCACGTCTGTGCGACGGGAAATAAAAACAAGGAGCGCACCATCCCAAGCCATACAAATCCGAAAACACTCAAAAAAAAAAAAGGAAAGAAAATCTTCAACATAATGGCGACGCTTTACAACCCTTTGCTGCAACAAATAAAAATTTATGGCTTCGCTAAGAGTGGAGCCACACACACGGAGGAGATGTATGCGTATGCGAATGCGTATAAGAAATGCTGCGAAATAATATATTGGCTAATAATCGCATGATAATGCCCGAGGATTTCTGCCCGGCTGTGGCAAAAGTTCTCGCACACTCGTGGGACACGCTGCGTATACGCAATCTTCATTTTTGGGAGCGCCACTCAATAATGCTTCTGTTTATTGGGTGGAATCGGAGGGGGCTGGCTGGGTGAGTGGGTGAATGGTGGGGGCGTGCCAACATTAATAATGACAACTCGTTTATGGCCGCATCAAAATGGGGCTCAATGGCCGGGCTTACAAGGACCAGGCACCCAACCCCGTTCACCATTTGGCTTACCCCATCCTAATTGCAGTGGAGTCCCAAAAGCCAGAAGACAACACCCCATTGTCTGTATGTGCAAAAGGATGTATGTACGTACGTACGTACGTATGTATATATGCATGGCCCTGCGGCAAAAGTCTGATAAGCTAAGGAAAAAAAAGAGAGTGTAAGAAAAACATTGCAGGAGTTGCATTTAAGTGCAGTTCTCACATCCTGCATGTCCTTGGCTGCAGGCGCGCAACCCTAGTGCCGGAATGAAGGAGTGACGGAATACGGCAGTACGGGAGTACGGATAAGTGCCTACGGATAACTACACCCTGTAAGTGGAGTGCATGTACATAAAAACTTATCCCAGCCTTATTATCTACGCTCTCTACGAGAGTGAGTGCGAAACCGAACGAATGGAGAAGGGCGAGCACGCGGTACAGGGAACTTTGTGTCCGGAGCTTCCCGGAACTTGAGCTGGAAGATGCAGCAACTGAAATCAATCTTAAAGATCTTAAAGAGAAACTGTATCAATGGGTAGCAGGGTAACCAGTCTTCGTGCTGGCCTCCATTGCTGTGGCATTTGCCACAGTTCGCTTGCTGATTGCTGCTTGGTTCACCATCATTGTTGCACTGCCAGTGGCAGTGGCAGCCTCGTGCCGCATCGGAGGTACAACTTTCGAGCAACTTGCAACTTTTAACGCTTTTAGCTGTTGATAGTAGCCAGAAAAGTTTGGGGCCAACCGTTATCTCACTGCCTTGCCTTGCCTTGCCTTGCCTTGCCTTGTCTCGCTCTCAGAGGCACGTGCAAAATCCCTAATTATGACACAAGAACTATTCCCCCAGTCCCCTCCCTACGCTCCACAGAGCAAACTATTTAGCTTATAGTTACTTCAAAAATCGTTTTGTTTACGCTTCACTTTTCTTCAGCTCCCCTCTCCACCCACACACTCTTGCCCACTCGCCTGCTTCTCCTGCTCCTCTGGCTATGCATTTTTCATGGCATTTGTCTGAAGCGTTTTCATGCTGTGTCCCGCTTTGCGTCGTCATAGAACAGGATAACCAGCAGGAGCGATTTAGAAGGCATTCCGACTGAATGATACCCTCTATTCTAGCAGTAAGAGCAGTAACATTTATCAAAAAAATCATTTTAAGGAGTTCCCAAAAGTATACTCCTGGAATTGAGTTCGGTTTGCTCCGCCCCCATAGTTTTCCATCTAAAAATACAAAAATACAGATCAAAATCGCTTCCTACTCCCAGTTACATGGGTTTGGGTGAACACATGATACCCTTTTGCCCTGCGGATACCGCGCATGAGAATAGAGCGGAGAAAGAACGGAGCACATTTCGAAAGCATAAACGCACAAAATGTGTCAACCGCAATATGCTTGGTGTGTAAACAGGGCCGAGGCGACGGCGGCGGCTGCGGCCACATGCGGAAATCACTAAAGGCATTTCCGTGCACAAGCAACAAATGCTATATAAAAATCATGAAGGCGGCGGCGCTTAGGCCACAGCTACTCGCCGACCACATCCCGTCACTGCTGTGGCCGCGCACCTACACATATGTATATGTATATGTATAGATAAGCCAGCCAGGATAAACGAGCGTTAGACTGGAGCCGAGGTCAATGGGTTGTCCTGGCAGTCGATGTGGATGCCATGCCTTAAAACGTCAGAGATGATCGCGTGATTGTCATGGAACATGAAATACTCGAGAGGAACCTCTGAAAAATATTCATTCGTACACGAAATAATCTTTATGACTTACTCTGAATACCCTGTGAGTCATGTGCTATGAGCAAAAGTTTAACTATTCTTGTGAGCCACTAAGTGCACCTCTAGTTTCGGTTTTCCGAGTCCTGGTATACTGGGCTGCCGTTTTTTTTCCTTCGTAAATGTCAGCCATACTTGTCATAATACAGGCCACACACACACACATACCCAGATGGAGGCACCCATCAAATGCCGCAACACTTTGACTTCAAGTCTCGGGCATTCCGAATGCCTCAAAACAAACCTGACATCCCACACACACACACACTGACTCAAGATTTGTTGTTGCTTATAGCCGTAGCGTAGTATGTGTGGAATATTTCTAAAGGAATCCCACCATCACCCCTGAGAACTGAGCTGCCCCAGCTCCACCCCCATTCGGGTCTCAGCCATGCAAAATATGCCAGCATTATAAAACTTCAATCTACTCTAAAGAACTTGTTTATGCCTGCCTCGGATATACATATACATATGTAGGCAGCAATGATGGCTTGGGGGTGGTGGTGTGGCTATGGTGGCATGGATTGGAATGGTGGGGAGTCGGGTCGCCTGTTTGGCATCGTCTTTGGCACCCAGCTTACAGCCGCCTCTCTGCCGAATAGTTTTCGTGCATCTGTTTAAATCGTATGCTCCGCCTCTCATCCGCCTCACACCCCCAAGACGCAGACCCACAAGCTAAGCTCAGATTTTCAGTGTCCGATAATGTTTGTCTGGGCGAGTCTGTGGATTTGCATGACAAGATGGTGATCATTGCAGTACTCGTATTTATTTTTTGCGAGTATCTTTGCATTTGTAGACTGGTGGGCTAAGTGCAAATCTCTTGAACCACTGCTGACAGATGGGCATGCAGACAGTATACGAGTATATTCAACTAGCGTTAGCTTTTTATACCATTCTACATTTAAGCAGGATACTGCACAATAAACGGTAGAAGAATACGCCAAAGTTTCGTGGACTGTGTAGCCACAGCCCTTTCATTATAAAATATATATTAGATTTGAACAAAAAACACACAAGTGGGATTCCATTATTTGTAATAAATATTTATAAAAGTCTGTTTCTGAAAAGTCTGATTAAATTCAATTTCACTTTGTCATTAGGTACTATTTAATTTCATTTTTGCTGCCTTTGATTTTGTTCCTTATGTAAAACATAAGTAATACTAAAAACAGAAATCAATTAATATTCCATAATTCCATTAACATTAAATATGAAAAAAGTCCACCTCTTTAATTACGAGGTACGAAATAAATCTAAAATGATCGCAAATTTTAGCTTAGATTTACCATTTGATGGCCTCGTTGGGCCAATCTTTTCTCAATGAATTGATTACGACTGGACTCTCATTTCATTCCAGAGCAAAACTCCATGAATATTTATATGCAATTCCGTAAATTGCTTTTTCCTGAGCAAAAGCCAACCCAATCCAACACGATATTAAACGAAATAAAACGATTAGTTACCACTTTAAATGTGTCAAAGGTTTATTCCATTGGTCAAATTACAAAGTAATCAAAGCGTAATAATAGACTTAAGCCATGCCCTCAATGCAGTGGCGGGAGTACTGCAATACAATGCAATATTCCTATTTATGTATGCGTGTATAAATTTATGTATGTATTTATGGTATTTATGTTACAAAGTTATGCAATAGAATTGCTTTAAGTACAAAAAAATCATTTAGATTGGAATTCCTTTACTCAAAGGATTCCAAAGCATTTGGCACAAAGAACATCTTAGAGTACATATAACTAAGGAATTATCTGGGTTTTTGGTCTTTTTTTAGTTTGCCAGCTGTATGGTTGGGGAGGGGAGGGTAGGTTGTGCTGTCGACTTATGAAAATATTTACAATGAGAATGCAAAATGTCAAAGTTCCATTTGCATTAAATAAAACATACAATGAGAGAGAAATCTGGGCATCCACAGCGACAGAGGAATGCACTTTAAGAGCATTTTTGCTTTAAGCTTACAAAAATGCCAAAGTGTTGCCCGAGAAACAATGCGAAGGCGAGGGGACAAAAAAAATAAACGAAAACTACACAAAAATTGTATTTCTATTTATTCTGGCATTTCCCTCTCTCACGCTCTCTCTGAGGCTCTCGTTTGGATCTGCTTGCTTGAGTGGAAATATAAAAATTACTTGGTTTACATCCACAAGTCCACAGCCGCGGAGGAGCAGAGCACGATGACGGAGAGGGGGTCCAAGCTGGTCACGCAACATCCTAGACAAAGTAATAACACTTGACGCACGTCTGAGCTTCCTGCTTCTGTCCGAAGGACGTGCCCAAAGGCGCCCATGCGGGTGGGTCCGGTCCGGGTCTGGGCACCTCCTCCTCAGGTGGTGAAAACTAGACGAAACTCTCCTGACGTGTTAAATTGAATTTGAGCAGCGACGACGACGCCTTCGTTCTGGCACTCGACACAGAATTGGAGTTGGAGCTGCAGTTGGAGCTGGTCTGTGCCTCAGGCGTCTGATGGCTACTGCTGAAGGTTCCTGTGGCCGTGGCCGTGGCTGGGGATGCGGCTCCACTGACCAACAGCAGCTGCTCCTGCTTATGTGCCTTCAGTAAATGTCGCGCCAATTGCGATATATCCCCCGCATAGCTGCCATCCAACTGACCAGCAGAATCGGCAGAAGCAGCAGCAGCAGCAGGGGGGGAGCCGTAGCCTGAGGATTTTGGCAGGGCCAGAGATTGACGCAGCAAATCGGGCAGATGCCACTGCTCCAGCAGCTCGGCGCCAAGGGTGGGCGAATCGTTGGCCAGACGCGTCAGAGTGTGCAGAATGGTCTTGATGCTGCGGCGCTGGGCATCGCATTCGGCACGTGATCCATAGGTCTTGTAGAATTCCGTTTGGTAAACGGACGTGATGAAATTTATGATGGTGCCGTTGGCCAAGTGGCTGTGGCACTTCTTGTTCAGCGACATGTTGTGCAGCATCCCAACGATTTGCTCCTGTGTATAACGATATAAAAAGAAGACGAGAGAGATGTTGATGAGCAAAAAATAAGCAACTCAAAAGAGCAAGCAAGTACGGAGTGGGGGGGGGGGGCAGGGTGCGGCTATGAAAAATCGTGGCCAAGATTGGGCAAAGAAATCGCTTTGCAAATGCACAAATAAATTTTACGAGCCTGCCCCCCTCCAGGAAGCTTTCAATAAAATTGCTCAAAAATCGCACGGGGCTGCAGCATATCGAACTCCCACTCGGATCCACATCCTCTCCAATGAAAAATGGGAAATGGGAAAAGGGAAATGGGAAATGTTTTGCTACTTACATAGAGGAACACACTGATGCCACAGCTCTGGTGCTCCAGCGTGGCTATCAGCCGGAATATTGCCTCGTTGGACATGATGGAGTAGTGGGAGGTGACCTCCATGCGGCTCAGGTTGTTCAAGGCCGCAGCGCACAGCAGCAGGGTCTGGGCACAGCAGTCGGGCTGGAGAAGGTCGGCCAGACCGGCCACTAGGGACTCGGCGCAGTCCCTCAGGCCGGGCACCCGGTGCTCAGGTCCGTGCCAGGCGGCAGTGATTTGGGCCAGCAGAGAGACTGCTTCGCGCCTCTCGATGGCGCCCCGCTCCCCAGCGGCCTCCACCTGTAGGATATCGCGCAAGATCTCGATGCCGCCGCAGCCGCCCAGCTGATTGATGGCCTGGGGCGCACAGCAGAGGGTGGCCAGTGCACGAAGGGCGAGGGCGCGCACAGAGCTGTGCTTGTGGTCCAGCACGATGACGAGCAGGGTGCGCACAGCCTCGTTCTGGACGAAGGCGTCCGAGAGAGAGGCGAAGCCGTCGTAGTCGATGCCCATCAGCGTGGCCACCATATTGATGTTGGCACGCAGCAACAGGTCGCAGCGGCTCTGCTCGATGCTCAGCACAAGGACGCGCACCAGGCGCTCGAATATCAGGCGCAGCGTGATCAGAGTGTGCCGCTTCAGCAGCTGCACGTCCTCCAGCAGCGACTCCAGACTGATGTAGTGCTGGCGCTCTAGGGAATACCGCGTGTCCCGGCTCACCGTGCGGATCTGCTCGAGATGCTGCTCGTAGCGCCGTCGCTCCACACGCGCCTCATTAAAGAAGATGGCCCGCCGCTCCAGAGTGCCAACGAAGTCGTCGAGGTGCCCTAGGAGCTGTCCAGCTCCGGTCAGAGCCTCCGGCAGGGTGGTCGCCTGCATTCCACCGAGCACTCGCTCGCTGCGCTCGAAGTGCGCCTGCAGGGCCAGCGACTGCTGCTGCAGCTGGCGGACCAGCTTGGAGACGGCACTGGTGGTGATGGTGAAGTTCTTGTACGCCTCCTGGGCGATGGACTTGTGCTGGAGGGTGCACATCACCTCCTGGTCCACGTTCCAGCGCTGATCGGCCATCCAGCTCTCCACTGGCGCGGGCTGTGTCCTGTGCGCCCTCTTCGTTGGCTTGCTTCTGCCCTTGGGTGTGCTCGTGCTCGCCGTGAAGCGAACAGCGGAGTGCACGCGCAACGGGGAAAGCAGGCCAGGGAGCAGTGTCTCCTCCGGGTCGCCGCTGCCACCGAAGGTCACTGTCTCATTGTTGTAGGGCGGTGGGGCCTCGCCCAGATACACGGTCTCGTTGTTGTACGGCGGCAGTGGCTCCTTCACATCCTCATCCTCGCTGGCCGACAGCTCTTCCGGCTCGGGCTTGGGCTTGCGAGCCAAGCGCCTGCGGCGTCGAATGGCCGGACGTGGCGGCGTGGTCGACTCGATGGTAGTATCTTTATCCTCCTCTGCGTCATCGTCCAGCTTCATGCTGTCCAATTGATTAAACAGGCGACTGCGGCTGGCCTCCAGCTCCCCATCCTCGTCAGCGTCCTCCGCTGTGACCGCTTTGGGCGTCCTCTGTCCACTGGTGAACGAAATGCGACGCGTAACGCTGATCAGCGGCGAGTAAAACGAGGAGTTTCCCACTTTCCGCACCACAGTGGGCGGCGTGGCCACGGAATGGACGGACCCGGGCGAAGCCGTGGGCGTTTGTGTTTCATCTGGTGTCTCCTTTTGCAGTTGCTGTTGCAGCACCAGCTGGTGGGATTCCTCATTGTCCGAGAATCCCGAATCCTGCGAAAAGTTCAATATTAGCATGAGGAATGATTGGGGAAAGCATTGATATCGAATGAAGTATCGTTGATGTGCCGATAAATCGATTTTCAGATAATTCGATCAATGTCTTTCGATTCAATTTCCTTCGAATCGTCTCTCACCTGACTGCGCAGACTGCCGGGACTGTCCTGCTTGTGCCACGACGATATCTTGGAGTTGTTCTGCTCATCCTCCACCTCCTGGATGCAGGACAGGTTGCCCAGCAGCGACGAGGGCTGTCTGTGGCTGTTGTTGCTGTACTGCGAATAGAAGCCGCCGCTGGTTAGGGATGAGAGCGATGGCAACGATGAATGCTCTTGGCTGTCGGATCCCCACCAGACCTTGCTGTAGCTCCGCTGAAATGACATTCCTGTCAAACGGGGGAAGGGAAGACAGAGAGAAAGAGAGAGAGGAGAAATCAGTGATGTTCATCAATTAAATAAATTGGCCTCATTCATTTAATGGCCTTAAATTCATTAAATTTAATGCAATTGCCACCTCGATTCCTGCCTCGATTCCCAGACTTCACAGCTCCAGGGGTCATTCGCCTCCTACCCGCAGACAGGACTCTCGCAGTTCGGTAGCGGCAGTGTGGACGTGAGGTGAGCTGAGTGGAGAATGCACACACATGCCTGAGCATTGGCTTAATATCCGTTGCAAAAAAATTAAATTTCCGCCCCAACGATACAAATCATTATTTTAATCAATGAAATGCTCTGCGACCCGAGCACCCAGCACCCATCCTCCCGCAGCTGCATAAAACATCAAATTTAAATGTTTATTTAAGCAAAGTTTAAGGCGAGAGCCAAACCAAAAGTTGAGTCCACATTTTGGGCCATCAAAATGACATTTGGCATATGGCCCAGTGTCCTGCCCCCCACCACACCCCACCCTGTATATATTATTGTACAATAATTTCCAAATAATTGATGTGAATGTCCCAAATTGTGGGCATTTATGTAGATTTCACCACCATCCACAAAATCTGTAGAGCGACACCTGGCGGGGGTCTGTGTGTGTGTAACAGTTGTAACGGTATATGTAAATGCAAATGAAAATGATTTTTGGATAGTACTGTACAGTGTACACACACAGACCAACATTCTGTTTGTGTGTATCGGGAGGAGAGGAACTCCTCTCCTCTCTATTATGCAAATGAAATAAACTAATTATCCTGCAAAACAATTTTCGTGTGACAGCGCAGAAACCAGACTCGAGTCGAGTCGAGCGAGTCGAATATTCTGGTTTTATTTTATGCTGCCGTGGGTTTTGCACTTTGCAGCTTACATATTTATTAATGTTTGTTTATGGGCCACGGCCATAATTACACAATGCGTGCGTTGGCACCTCCTCCGTGGAGTATTCAACTATTTGTGTAATGCATCAGTGGGCCAAGCTGATTTTGCATTCCATGCGCCCCCCTTGCTCTCACTCTCTTCGCTCCCATTGTGTTGGAACAAATATTGACAAAGTGCTTGTTTCTGGCAAACAACATGACGATACATTTTTTTAAGCTCTATGCTTTCTGCACTACTTTGCCCTGTCCCCCGGGTATGGTTACTGAATTAATTAAACAATTAATTAAAACTATATTCAATTAGTGCACAAAATGCACATTGCAAATAAAAAAGAGCTGCAAATATTTACAGGCCAATTCGTTTTGTATTGTTTTATTTTTAAATTAAATTTAAAACATTTCTAATGCATTTTTTAAAATAATTTTCGTACCTTTAGTTTGGATAATGCAAAGGTAGACGGAGTGCTGTTTTTATTATATTTACGATCTGCTGATGACTTACAGCATCGTGAAATCTACTATAATCTAGGAAATGTTCCACCGAGCGCAGCTCTAAGCCTTCATCCATAGTTACAGGGTATAAATATTGTTTTTCACACTTATAAATAGCATACATATGCATCCTTCCCACATATGTAACCTTGGTCACCACTACATTGCAGGGTATATAAATTAAAAGCAATATCCATGCGCCATGGGCTAATTAATGGAGAGCTCTTTCAGCTTCAGCTTCAGTTCGAGTCCCATCCCATGGTCTGAGCCCTGTCTGGGATAAATCGCCTCTGCTCTCGCCCAATAAATACTCCACAATTTCCGCTGGCCAAAAGAGGATTAACAATGTTGCAAGGCGATAAAAATTAACGATACTTAATACCAATATTGAAAACCATTAAGAGATTTATGGTCAGGAGCCATAGTCCGACTCTGTCGCCGCTTTAATAGCTCTCTCCCTTAAGCGATGAACGCCGGACACTCGTGGCACATACTACACATTGGTTTATTCAGTTATGTAAAATATATAGATTTATTCTCGTTAATTTTGTATATATACACATGAGCATCTCTTAGAATACGTAAACGCACTTTATAATACAGAAAAACAAACAGAGGCGCACACCACACAAACATAGACAACAACTGAGTTTTGGCTACATTTTCCTGTTCCATTTCCTCCTCCACCCCGCTCTTAAAAATTTCGATTTAAAATTAAATAGAACTTCGGTTAAGGCCACACACAAAAAAGTCAGTGAAAAGATAGAATCGAAAAAACGAATTACGAAATTGTCGCAGAAAAATAGAATGAAAGCAAAATACAATAATTATACATTTTAATGGGCAAAACGGTAAACATTTGTTGTTGCCTCTGCCCCAATGTCTGTCTGTGTCTGGCTGTGTCTGTGTGTGCGTGTGTGTTTTGGTGGAGGCGGCATAGGTAGAGTCGCGGTGCGGGGGGGGGGAGGGCCAGCCAATTAGGGGAGGCGCCACATAAATTTTAATATCGAATATACGTATTCGTTTTCGTTTAATCAAGATAAACGAGCGCCGAAGCACACAATTTTTGCAACAAAGTCAAAAGAGTGGAAGGCACGCGAGTACATCGGTTGCAGATACAGATACATATACAGACACACACAAATACAGATACACACACTCAAGCAGCGGTAGCCAGCGAATCCAGTTCCCTGTTCCCCCATTATGAGTCCTCCTCCCATTTTCAGTGCGGCAAATCGTTGAGCACCAGCGTAGACTTGTAACTGGGTGCCTGAATGAGGGCCGTCTTGGTGGTGGTGGTGGTGACCTTCCCATTGGTGTCCGCATGAACCAACTGGCCGCCGGCATTGGAGAGCTGCTGCTCCTCCACATAGCCCACCGTCGTCACCTGGACACTGGTCTTGGTTAGGCGATGGCTAGTGCGCTGCTGCTGCAACGGCGAGCGCGACCTGGAGACCGTCGAATCGTCGTCACTGTAGTCGCTGGTCAAGGCGCTGCCGGTCCGACCGGAGCTGTCGTACGAGTACTGCGTGTGGTAGGTGCTGCTTGGCTCCCCGCCACCGCCGCCAGAGACGCGGCCCAGCTCCGGCTGGTGCTCTTCCCCGTGGTTGTTGTTCGTGTGGCTGCGATTCTGCAGCGTTGTGGTGGAGGCGGCAGTGATGTCCTCCTCGGATATGTCGTCGAAGGCTGGCGGGGGCGTGGACATGCCCGACATCATCGTGAGGACACCCGGCCGTCCCGATCCACCGGCGGGAGTGCTCTGCGTCGGCGTGCGCGTCTGAGGGGTGCGCAGGAGCTGGCTGGCCGAGGTCTTGCGCTTGGAGGGGGAATGTTTCAGTGGAAACGTGGGCGTCTTTTTGAACACCTGCTTGCCCATGGCGTCCTGGAAGCGCTTGGCGTAGAAGGAGGGCCGGCACACGGACACCGTGTCCCCGTTGTAGAGGATGCTCTTGAAGGTGTGCTCCAGCTTCTTCTCCAGGCGGTACGACTGCAGAATGTCGATGATGCCGATGTACAGAATGAGCCGTTCGTCGTTCTCAGATCGGGCGGGAATGCCGCCGGCCGGCACGTCTTCGTCCTCCTCCAAAGTCACGTCCATATCGGCCGTGATCGACTCCATGGCTGTGGAATGGGCCACCAAACGCTGGCGGTTCATGCTTCGCGTCCGATTTAGGGCCGCACCCGAGGTGCCCGGAATGGAGGCGTAGGAGGCCACTGCATGCAGCTGATTCTGGTCCGACTCGGGGGCGTCATCGTCCAGATGGGCGTTAGAGGCGGTCTGGGCAGCGCTCTCCTTGCGCTGCAGCTTGGCCCGCGCATTCCGGATGCGATCCTCACGCTTTTCCTTGGCCGCGATGTCCAGATTATGGATGCCCACCAGCAGCGAGTAGTCCATGATCTGGAAGCTCTCCAGGACCATGCAGTCGCGCTGGATGGTACGCATCAGCGCATTGTACTTGTCCGTCTCGAGGAAGATGCCGTTCGGATGGTGCTCGGCAAAGTCCAGGTCCTTGAACGTGGGACTGGCCTTCTGGCGCTCCGCCTTGGAGGCCTTGCGCCGGAACGACGAGCCCTTCAGGTCGTACTTGCAGTGCATCTTGATGTCCGATGGCAGCAGGTTGTTCATGGCCACCAGACGCACGTTCTTCGAGTTGTAGTGGAAGCAGTAGAGACCAAAGAACTTGGGTAGCAGCGTGCGCGGATTCTGGGAAAGGTTCATGTAGTAGCCGGGAAGCAGCTTCTGCAGGAACTCGCACTCCTTCTTCTGGACAGTCTTGATGATGAACTCGTCGTCGTCCGTCAGGTAGAAGATGGATCCGGAGGCACCCGGGTTGGACAGCTCGACCAGCGGGGAGGCGCACATGGACATGAGAAAGTCGTCGGGTGCGATTCCGAACAGGTCCCGGAAGTAGCGGAAGGCGATTGGGGCGTACACCTTGAACCGGAAGTCGCTGTAGTGGTGCGCCGGCGTGATCGAAGAGCCGTCGGGCGGGAACGAGATGGTCTCCATCTCCCAGAAGTCGTTCATCAGCAGGTCCCGCTTCGGCTTGCTGGCCAGGCTGCCCACCGTATGCTGGATGCCCAGCTGGATTGAACCCATGATCTGTTTCGACTGGATCTTCTTGTAGGTCACCTCCCCGCCCTCGGCCACGCGACGGTGACCGATCTTCTTCTCCTGCTTTCCGCCCGTGGTCGAGGGATTGCGCGACACGCTAGCGTCCAGCGTGGAGCTGGCGCTTCGCAACTTGTTCGCTGGCGTCTGGCTGGCCGCGATGATCTGCAGCTCCTGCTGCAGCAGGCCCGTCGACTCCAGCCCTCCGTGGGTCATAGCCGCATCCCGGTAGAGCTGTCTGGAGGTGCCGGGCAGGGCATTAAATTGCGGTTGCGGCGGTGTCTGTGTCGGCGTCCTGGGGCTGGCCTGCAGGTCATGAATGGAGTTCCCCGAGCTGCTGGTCGCCAAGGCGTGATTGGGAGTCAGCAAATGCTTCTGCTCTGCCTCTCCCTCTTCTAATTCCAACTCCGTTTCGGATTCAGTTTCCCTTTTGGGTTCAGATTGTGGCACCTCCAATTCCGGTTTCAGTTTCCCTTCGCCCATGGGCCGGAGTTCGAGCTCCACACGAGTATCCATCTCTCTCGCTGACTTCTCTCTTTCTGCATTGCGGTTGGAAGGTTAGGTGAGGAGAAGCGGGGGAAGAGAAGAAGAAAAAAAGAAAAACGGATGTTGCAGTGCTTCTCAAACTGTACAAAAAGCAACAGCGCATTCAATTGCAGCTCTCTCTCTCTCTGTCTCTTTCTGTGTGTGAGTATATGGGTGGGTGAGTGGGAGTGGGAAGAGTGAGTGAGTGAGTGATTAAGCCAAGGCAACAATCGTCACGTTCGCCCTCATTGAACATTGCTTTGTATAAGTTGTGTGCTCTCCCTTCCGCTCGTTGTCGACTCTCAATAATTGTTAGCTTATCTTTTATTTGCGCAATGAGCAACAAAGGCAACAGAAACATCAAGGCAATGATTTTCTTTTATCTTTAAGTAAAAGTAATTGGCACACAGTGTTGCTAAAACTGTATACAGCCGCTCCAAAACTGTGCAAAACTGGAAATGCATTCCCATCACGGGGGTCACTATTTTTCCGGCCATTGCCAGAACCATAAAACCTATATGCAACTCATAATTTTGATTGTTTGCACATGGGAATTCCACACGCACACAGTCGCACAGCGTCCGGCGGACACGTACGGACATGCACACACACTCATTCCAAAATGAAATAAACAAATCAATGGCAAACGTTTTCTAAAAACACAAACAATTAAGGCAAAAATATATCAAAAATTTTGTTTATTATAGGAAAGTCATTATATTTTCAGCTTGTTTCGGAAAAGTGGAAAATGAAATCAAAATATGGCTACCTAGGGGGGAGGCGGGCTTGTTTTGGGTGAACTTGCTGGCTCGCGTGCGTTTATTTTTGGTAAATTGTCGCCAACACGGATACAACAGCATCTCCTATATATTTCTTTGCTTTCATCTTTTTTCGTTCAATAACAACGGAAAGTTTTTCCCCTACACATTTATTTAGTGAATGAATTAAAAATACACGTCTATATCTTTAGATATATGTGTATCTGTGCGTGTGTGTGTTTGAGTACATACAAATTTTGCCAAAGTCAGATAAGCTAGAAAATTATTAATATCATCGCCGATTTTTTAATTAATAACCGAAAAATAGCGAATAAATGACTGGCCTCTTAACAGTGGTAGTGCAAATGCGACTGTAATTGAGACTGTTAACCTTAACAGTGCCTTGAGCGAGCTGTTGGATATTTGTTGTTGTTTCTGTTGCTTTAGCTCTGATATTTGTTGTTGGCTCGCCTTGGATCATAGTTTTCTGTTTATGAGCTTGCAATTAAAGCGCTTTGCTTTTTAGTAAATTAATTATCGTACTTACACAGCAACTGCTCGCGTAAGGGGAAGGGGGTGTGGAAGGGAAGGTACCGCTGCGGTTGGAAAAGGTCAGACAGACAGACACTGCGAAATCCAGCAGTAAATACAATATTTTAGGCTCTCTCTCTCTCTCTTTTCCTTCCGCTCGCTCTCTGTGTGTATCTGCTGATGATCAAGGCGCGTTTTGTTCTCCTCCTTCTGTGTGTTTTGTGGTTGTTTTTCTTTTTGATATTTCCTTTTCAAATTCCGCTTCCAGTCGCCGTTGATAGATTGCTTTCATTATTTTACAACAGCAATCTCAACGAGTTCTCTGTGCGGATGTGTGCGGAGATGAGACTTCTGATGACGTCACGTGCGGCAACCGACAAATTCCTGTTCAGAAATGCGGCCAGCGCATTTTAGCGTTTCGAACACATACGCACACACACACATGCCACAAACACACATGAACGAACACACACACGACCGCTGAAAACACAACGAAAATCGCTTAGCAAATTTCACTGCAATTTTCTCCCGATCTTCGGAATTATTTCATCAATTTTATGGCTCCACAAATTTTTCCACAAAGTGAAAATAATTTTTTTTAGCCGTTCGCGCAGCTGAGATCAGTGTGACCGCGTATTTATTGATCGAATATACCGATTGACCCTCAGAAACAAACTGAAATATACCTTATAATTTTCATAATATACCGTAAATATACCAAGAAAAATACTTAATTTGCCCACTTAATCCCCTTATATTTTAACAGTTTAACACCTTGGGTAAAAACCTGGAAAATAATTAGTCGTTCGCGCAGTGTGAGGTAGGTGCGCAGTGTTGTCAAACGGCAGACAAGTGGCGACCTCTAGCATACGTGTATAGTACATGTAGAATGTATTCGGACGCGTGTAAAAAGACACTGTTACTAACGTAATTTAAATTTGAAAAATTATTGCTCTACGAACAAACGAAATGCGAAAATCTAATTAGAGACACCTCCTAGCCAGCGGCGGAATAATCCAATTAGATTAGAGCGACCGCAAAAATGAAGCCCGCCAAGGAGCTGACCCCAGCCCACCAACTCATCCACGCCGATGTCTGGTCGTTTTTTTTGGGGGTGGACGCCGGACGGCTCATTAGCACGCCCCGTCCCTGATTAAAAACCGCCCCTTAATCGATATTTATGGCCACCAGCCATGAGTAATTCAAATATACGGCGCTCATTAGAGGCCAAGGCGAGGAGATGGCATTAAAAATGTTTAGCTGGCAATCCGGTTCCGTTCCAGGGAAAACGCTCATTACAACGCGATTCCCAAATTGAATTTAATTGGACGAATGTTTAATAGTGTAAAAATTGATGTATGTACATTAAGTGCTTAACAGATAATTCACATTTTGAATTTCGTGCCAAAAAATTCCATCAATGTGATTGCTATTCATTAATTAAGAACAAAAGGCAAATAGAATTCATATGCAAATATGTACATAACAAATGGAGATGTTAGCCAGCAAGTTTTGGCCTTAACGAATTTAAAATTTATTCGCCAATTAATACTTTTAGGTGACACGGGGCCCAGCAAGAAGGAGATGGTGAAGGCTCATAATTTATGCAATGCACAGAACAGAAAAGCACAATGACAGAGACAACATCATCAACAACAGCGACAGCAGACAATCACAATTAACGGAACTTTTCCCATATGTGATATCTATTCAAATGTCCCCCCACAAAAAAGGCGAAGATAATGCCTAGATAGGAAAAGAGAAGACCAAAAGTCTGACAAAGGTATTAATACCCTACAAAAGAGAATACGAGAGGATAGCAGTTTGGAGAGAAAATCAAATGGAATAATAAACTTAAGTTCTGCCTCGTTGAAAATGTTGTAATCCCTGTCAATAGGCCCTCTCATTGGAATATATTCGAAATTGTATCGTAAAAACTGCATTCAGCGAACGGAAAAAATTGAACTGCAATTGTTAATAAGAATAATTAAGTTAATATGCATTCAGGGCAGAAGTGGAGGAGAATGATTGAATTGCACACGTATCTGAAGAGGCACTTGTTGGAAATGATGGGGGAGAGCTGTCTTTATTTATAGCCGCCACCCGCTTAATTAACCGAAATTTAAAGCCAAACCATTTCGAAATTGAATGGCAGACCGAAACCAAAGTGCTCATTGATTAATCCGCCATTGGGCCATAATCATTTTAATAGTTTTGACATTTAAATGACAAATTAAAATGGAATAAATGCAAAATAAGCGTAATAAATTTTAATTGCTGTATCACCCCCTTGCCTAGCCTATATCAACCCCTTTGCTGTGGCAGCTGTTGCATTGATTATAATGAAAATTATTATTTATTTATTCGTGCATTTTTGTTTTTGTTATTGCATAATTAATTGTTGTCGTTCGAGTGGCAAACAATTAAATAATAAATCAGATTTTAAGCATTCGTTCAATTATGTAAAAATAGTAGTAGCGCTGTGGGGATGAGTCAGATGAGTGCATAAAAGAATCGGCGAAAAAAATGGACAATTATAGGGGCTACACTAACCATAAAACAATTGACAAAAGCCTGTTAAATAGAACTCTGCCTTTGTTGCACAATCGAGTGGGGAGAACAAAGCTCGAATTGCAATTGCAACAATATGTATATGTCGCCCCCCTCCCACTACCCAACTACCACCACCACAGTCCACCTGAAAGTTCGCCCCCCATTTACGGCGGTAGTGGCGGCATTTCGGCCTGACATTTCATTTCATTGCTTTTCAATGGAAAATCAATAAAGTAATCCAAATTAAACATTAATCCCATTCAATTAGACAATCATCATTGCTTTGGCATTTCCCCATCTAACGGTAGCAACAGCACTAATGCTGTCGACGACACCAATTGTCATTGATATCGATCTGAGTGGAGAGTGGATGAAGTGGATGGCAACAGGAGTGGCAACAGGTGACTGACTTTAGACTGGTTTATACGTATGTAGCTGGAACCCCTCTGCGAGCGGGGCGTGTAGTCCGGCCTTAATAACACCTCTGTCTGTGCTTGTGCCTGCCTGCTGGATGGAGCAATGCGTGCCCTGGGGCCACTCTAATGTCCAGTATTTAACACTCTAATGGAGCCATCGGCGGCCTCTCAATTGAAACCGCGAAACGGTCGCAAAGTGGTCTCTAATCGAATGCCAGCCTGGTCCGTAAACTGAATTAAATTTAATCTGAAGTTGGTAGATTGGATTAGGACTACAGAATTTATAGATTGATTCGTATTTATCTCAGGTTTAGTATTATCCTAGTAAATAGGTCACTCCTGTTGTACTAATTTCTGGGAAATACCTTTGCTGTGAGTCTGATTCACAGCTCACATATCTTTCGAACCCCACACACATATCCGAGACTGTTCCCTTACATAACCCAATTAAAATTATCTAAAGCCTTTGCTTACTCACTTCACAACCGCCGCCGCCCCCCATACACGACCGGAGATCAGTCACCTTCTATACCCCCTTTTCCCCACCAATTACTATATCCAACAACTGTATCCACTATAGGTATCCCAGTGCTGAATGCGCGCACACCCCACAAAGCTCATTCATGACTCATCTGGGGATCTACGTTATGAAGAACATTCCGAGACACAACAAAAACAACCACAAGATATAATGTGGCTGGCTTGCTGACGACGCTTGGACGCTCCTGAGTCATAAACGCAGCTCTGATCTGAACAAAAACAAAGCTTAAGAGTTACATTAAAGTGTACACAGCGACAGTGTACAGGATTAGCACTTTAGTTACAATCACATTTAACAAACACATCCTCAAAGTCTTGTCCCGGACCGATGTGTCCATCCAAGCGAGCTTTCGCTGTAGTCTATTGGGGTTATGAAAGGGGCGTTGATGTATTTAATTACAAGGGGCGTATGCGAAATTGTATTAAATATTTGAGTTTATTGATAAGGGCCCATTGGGGTCACTGGGGGGAGGCCATAAACAGTTGTAGATGTTAATGCATGTGTTTTTCTCTGTTTCCGTACATTCCATATTCGATTTTATGGCGGCTCCGACTTACCGTTTTCTTGTTATTTTTATATTCGATAAACAATGCCGAGGTAATCCTCCGTTTAATGCTGCTCCGTTGTTGTCGTCCGTATGCGGGATAGATAGTAAATTTTATATTTCAAGCACGTGTCATTTGATTAGTTTTGGTCACCAAACACTCGCGGAGATAGGGGCAGGGGAGTATGTCAGGTGGGGGGTGGTCGATGTCACCGTCACACACACAAGAAGCTTAAATAGTTCTACACAGCACAAACGGTAAACATATAACTTAAACACGAAAACGCGAACGAAAAAGAGAAGAAACGGAAAACTCGCGACGATCTCCCAGACGATCTGCGTTGTTTGAATGTTCCAAGTCGAATGCGGCGTCTCGAATTCGAATACGGGCGGCTTTGCGCACTCGCAGTCGACAATACCTGGGTGCAGGGTATATTCGGAAAAGGTAAGGCGTGCCTTCATCCCTACTTCTTGCTCTCACAGCCGTATGCTCTCTGAAACATTCCTAGCCAAGGTATGCTAATAAGTCTATCTATATCTGACGTTCAAATTATTTATCCAGAAAGCGATCAGAACTATAGAGCATTTAGATTATTCGAGTCTCGAATAAAGGGACCTCACCTTGTATACATACACCTTGGGGTGCTATCAGCAGCTGCTGCTCTCTCTTTCTCACCCCTGCCAGCTCTTGTTGTTTGTTTAATCATAACGCATACGTATGTACATACGTTTCGCATAATGCAGCGCATTGTTCGCTTTGTCGCCCTGCCGCTCCCGCTGCTGTTTTCATCGTGTTGTTGTTGCCGTAGTTGGTGGTGGATTTTCTTTTTGTTTCTGTTTCTGTTTCGGTTTCTTATCACTCTCTCGCTCTGGCCGCCGCTCCCTCTCCCTCACCACACACTCTCTGACTTCCAGCACAGCTGTTCGAAACCGGTAGCATTTCGAAGGTGAGATCTCTCTCGCTTGCTCTCTCTCTCTTTGATTTAAATCTGTCTATCTCTGTTCTAGGCATGCGCAGCTGTCTGAGATTTGTTTTCTTGATTATCTCTTCTTTCTGTTCCGATTGAATGCAAATTTGTAGCCCATCTTCGAGAGGGTTGTTCTTTGGCGCCGTCGCACCCCCTTTTCGTTGCAACATGGTGAAATTGCGCAAGCAGAGCGGCTCCGATTGTCCATTTTGGCCGCTGATAAGATTACCACGAAAAGCCCAAGGGCCAGGTAAAAATGTTGCAAGTATTAGGGCGACTCATACCTGATTGATCTGAATCGATAAAACTAATATATGGCCCAGGGCTTTCGTAACACTTATTTTGTAGACTCCCACCGCCCCCTCACGAGGCAGTAATCGAAATCAATTAAGCAATCGAACAATTGGTGCAAATGTTCGGGATCGCCCACCTCTGGAAACAATGTAGAGCAGCCCACACTTTTTAATACGCTAGAAGGGAGTAGGTAATATAACTTTATTGAGAAGCTTGCAAGCCAGAAATAAGGCTATTTTTTACATTGAATATATTTATTTATATTCTTGATGCCGCTGTCCATCAACCTGTTTCTATGTATCACTTTCGAACCATTAAAATCGGTATTTAAGGGTATGTAAAGCTTCGCCAGAGGTCTTCTTGCCTCGTTTTCTGTGTTACACATATTGCTTTTGACAATTTCAAAGCAATTTTCAAATGACGAAAGTAGTGAAAACAATTGGGATATTCCAGAGCGTGTGTCGCTTGTGTGGAGCAACTGTAAGCAAATTAAACTCGAAAACAACTGAAGAGAAGGTGTAGGAGCTACAGCAAGAGAGAGGAAGAGACGCTCCAAAAAAGTTCAGAGTGCATACGAAAGGAATTTCCCCCATTCATTGTCAATGTAATTTGTCAGTTCAAAGACCCCAGCGACACGAGGACTAGTCCTGCCCGGGCTGCACGGGTCCTACGTGCAAGATGTTTACATGTTTGGCCTGTGCCAGCGCTGCATTGACAAATGTGCCGAGTGTGCGAACGTGCGCCCAAATACGAGTACCCGTACCATATCCTACGAGCAGATCCCGAGTCGAGTGCAAGTAAAAAAAAATGTAATCAATGTATTTTTGTCACGTTAACCAAATCCACGGGTCTCGGTCGGGGCAGCACGAGCAGCTGATGCAGCTGCCTCGCAAACAGTTCCGCTTCCTTCGCCAGGATACACAGAAAACATAAATTCTGCCTGTCTGTCTCCCGTTCTGTAAATTTGCACGGCTACAACGACAAAAACAACCAAAACTGGAGCTACAGCTGAAGGAGAAGAATGAGTCGAAATCCCAGACGGCACAAAGGATTGTTAGAGGCGCACGGAGAAATGTCACTTCGTTCGGCAGCAATTATCCCTGGAGCCAGCCTTGCTTGAATGAGTGGAAGGAATGAGCAGTTACTGGGACTCGAACCGATTTCTATGCGGCAGCTGTCGAGGCCTTGGCGCGAGCTAGTCTGCGATTGCAGCACAGTGGGCACTCGCTAGCTGCAGACAGATGGCTGTGATTGGATCGGTGAAAGAGGTTTAGAGACATATAAAAGGGATGTGGAAGGGCTGTGGTAATGCTGCGCTAGCTGCGATTCCCAAAGCTCATTTCACTCACATAGCGACGGCCCACTGTACTCATTGCCGTGTGCGAGTTACCGTTCAATTGCTCAATCGCATGCCAGCTCTCTCTAGCGCTCTCCCTATCTCTCTCTCTCTCTCCTCTCTTTGGCAGTGATGTGTGCCTTATGCCACGACTTCCTCCTCGCATTCACCCCCCGAAACAACAACAGTCGAAGAAAACTTAAGTGCATTTGTGCCCCTGTATGTCGCGTCGTCTGCCAGCTGTCTGCACCCCCCGGTGGCTCTGTCTCTGTCCCGCTCCCACCCTCATCAGTAATTAAGTCGGGCATTATCGCTGGGGCAAACATTTTCGATATGCAGCGTTGGTAAAATTTATGGGCAAATGCATTTTTTGGCTATTTATAGACCGCACTAATAGTGGCACGCAGAGTTCATAACCTAGCCCATGCATAACTCGGTTTTCCCATAGCCGAATGCTATCGAAACTTTCACAATGGCATAGATTACTCGTACGAGATATAGTAGGCAGGTACTGTACGTTTCCTATTTGAGTTCTTTAAGTAATTAAATCTAACCGAAATAGCGATAGGTATTGATGAGTAATAACTTAAAGTAAAGTACCTTTAAGTATGTGCGATATAGGGGCCCTACCCATATGTAACTCAGCGGCGGCTTTAATGAAGATAGTCAGAAAATTAGCAAAACTGCAAGGTGGAGCCAGATACAAATTTATAGCTCTATCTATGAAGATATATGTATGTATGTACTATGTACATACATATGTACATATTTATTTTATCAAAGAGCAAGCCAAGCTGATTGGACTTTTGGCCACATACTTGCAGCATGAATTCAAAGTGCTCTTTAAAGACTGAACCTCCCTGCAATGAGTCACCGCCCCGCTTATTCGCAAACTCTGACTGTGTGTCAGCAGGGGAGAAAGAGAGATCGCCGCCGTGATTAACTGTCTCTCTGACAGCGCAGCGCCGATTCACCTTTCGATTTGCCGAGCTGGCTGAAAAACCTGAGAGAGAATAAATGCGAAACAGACATTCGAATCGAAGCGGAAATTCGACTCCTGGCAGGCGCCTCGAATTGCATTTTGCGCCTTCTCAGCTTTTTCTAGCTGCTTGCTGCTCCTTTCCTTATCGCAATCGGCGTCGCTGTCGCTGTTTGCGTCGCGACTGTGTCATCAGAAAGTGATATAAAGAGCATGGCAAAGCAGTAAAGAAAATAATTTAACGACACCCAATGAAATCACAAAAACAGCAAGAAAATAATGGTATCTTAGGGGGCCGAAGATTCGATACCCTTACGAATCAGTGAGAGAGGATCTTATTTGGAACCGGATCGTGTAGAATAAATGCTTCTAAGTTAAAACTTTACGCAATTTATGTATATATATTTTTCATGTCCTTCTTTGAGTTGCAAACATCTAATCAAGCCAATCATGCCTCATGCAAGGGTATAGCCACAGTAGCAGCAGCAACACGAGAAAGATAGCAAAGCGACAGTGACGCCAGCAGAGGCAGTGACAGCGGCAGAGCAACAAGTAAAGTCAGATGTTTACCTTGAGTCCGTTGGGCGGGCTGCGTAACAAGCGGCTGTTCTAAAGTTTCTGCAGCTGCGCTGCGCTCTCTTATCAGCTGAGAGTGCATTGACATTGTTGCTGTCGCAGAGAGCTTTGGGAAGTGGAATAAGCCAGGCCAGTGCTGCTAGCGCGCTGCATTAGCTAATGCAAACTGGTCACAAAGAGGGGGAGCAAAGAGATGAGATGAGACAAGAAAAAATGAGATGAGATGAGACGTTTCGCTGTGTGTCTGATTCCATTCAATCAAGCTCAGCGTAGCTAATTCTTCTCTGCTGCTATCTCTCTTCTCTTTGTGCACATCTTTTCTCTGCTGGCTCTCCAGCATGTCGTCTCCGTCTAACCAGCCTTGACCGTATGCATGATCCAAATCCCGTTATATTGTCATGAGTTTTCTTTTGCCTTTGCAAGCGCTCTGGTTTGTCTTTCGCTCCCTTTCAAGTGGGGCTGCTGGGCTGCTTATTAAGTCATAGCCAAAGCTGAAGGCAAAGTTCAGAGGCACTTGGCGCCCACATAATGCAGCGCGTTTAAGTTTGTCTCAAGGGTATGGATGCAGGCGGTCACCACCCCGCAGCTTTTGTTGTGTGCATAAGTATGTACATACATGTATGTATGTATGTATGTATGTTGGTGTGTTCATTGTCATAATTTACTATTTTAGTAGCTTGCGCACACACACACGCAAAAATAGCGGGAAGAGAGAGAGAGAGAGAAAGAGAGACAGCCACTCGAGCCCCATTGTTGACTTTTGTTTTAACGCCTTGCACACACACAGACACATACTTCACCACACGCCGCCCCCTCAACACGCTTCACTTGACGCACATTGTTGTTTAAACTTGTGCGCTTGGGAAAAATCATACAATTTATAAGTGTTGAGCAACGACAACAAGAACAGCACTGATGTTGGCCTATCTGCAAAGCGGCAACAACCACAATGGCATTAACAACAATGAGGCAATGGCGCCTGCTTTATATTAACAAGCCGAAAAGAAAAGCGTGGAAAATGGAGTGAGCGAGAGAGACGAAGAGATGGAATGGTGAATGCGGGGGACGAGGCAAAAGAACAAAATAAAAGTGTTGACAATGCCGCAAAACAAGCGAAAAAAACCATTGCATAAACTTGGGAGCGGAGTGAGCCAGCCCCAGCCCACCCACACACGCAATGGGAGGCAAAGAGATGCAGAGAGATTGGGAAGGACGAGAGAAATGGTTTGGAGTGTGGGTATTGTGGAATTGTGGAAATTGTGGGTGTGGAATGGGAAGGATTTATGCTGTGGGATATAATGCGACGACAGCTAGCGGAGTGGCGCTTTAAGGCAGGCCGCTCCGCCCAAAAGGAGAACCGAACTCCACGCTTTTCACTTTGCCATTATATGGGCGCCCCAGAAGGGGCAAATGGGGTTGGGAGAGGTTACAAGGGGGGTTGGGGTGCAATAACATATGTTTTGGAGGCATCGCGGATTATGTAACAACTCGCTGCATTTGAACAATGTTTCTTTCAGCCACCACACAGCCACACAGCCACACTCCACTCCCACCATTGTTGTCGCTGCTGCTGAAGAAAGGAGACAGCTGAAAGAGGGTGGGGCCTGGAGGGTGTGGGAGTGTGGTGTGCTGCTGCATGTGGCAAAGCCAAAATATTTGAACAATTTGCGCTGCTGCAGATTTCTTTGGTAGCCACAAAAGCGAAGCCAACAGCCTCTCCTTTCCTTTCCCTTTGCATGCGTCTGTGTGTGTGCTGTTGCATTCTCTCTCCCTTTTTAACTCTCTCCCTCTCTCGCTCTGTGGCATGGAGACTGCACTCGTTTAGCATCGTTAAGCTTTCCACTTTCCGCTTTTGTGTGTCGGGCCACATTTTTCGTGCTAATATCGTTAAAATGTTATTACAACGTAGTTTTTGCTTTAAGCTCTCCCTCTCTCCATCTCCATGTCTCTCTCTCTCTCTCTCTCTCTAACTCACTCTCTCTCGTTCCCTTCCTCTGGGTTGGAAAATTATCGTTAGTTTTGTTGCATGCCCACCCCCCGCCCCGTGCACAGACCCTTCGTGCTCCACAAAAGATATTCTTTCATGTTTCTGGACTGGTTGGGGCTGGATTTTCGCTACATCGTGTAAAATTAATTGAATGTAGCTGCAGTCCAGGACTAGGACTAAGGCCAGTACCACGGCCACGACCAGATGGCCACTAACGGATGTCGGAGCCGTGTAAGCCAGGCTCTGGCCTGTCCTGTCCTGTCGGGCGGACATTCAGCCAGCAGGCCATATAATTTAGAGGCTGCGAGAGCTGCTTAAGTGCAGCAGTAGCTGGCTGGCAGTGCAAGAGCTTTTGGGTGAGTCCACAAACTGTTTGCTTATAGCCGGAGGGGAGCCTGGACCTGGCCTGGGCGTCATGTGGCGTCAATTAGGGGCATGACGATAATGATACTGATTGGACAAAGGAATCTGCGAGAGAAATCAATTTGCTCTGAGCCATTCCAATAATGGTATTCCAAAGAAAGTAATTTAGATTTGCTGCAGACTGCTGGTGTGTGGCCGCAATAGCTGCAGCAATGCAGCAAGGACCAGCCCCACAAAGGTACACATTCCATCGGCTGGAGCTGGAGCTGGAGCTCAGGCCAGGCCCAACTCCTTGAACACATATCGCTTATCAGGCACAGCTCCAATTCCAATTCCAATTCCAACTCCAACTCCGCCTGGGCCTATCTTATCGCCAGCAGCCCACTCTGCGGCATTCCTACGCGTACGAGTACGATTAAGAACTGTGCTGAGAGATGGCCCCCATTCGTGGTGACAAATATTGATTTATGCTTTAAGCTTTCAACGTCTGTTCCACTGCAGCGAGCGTGCCACGGGCACGGAGGGAGGGGGGCACATCAAATATTTGCTTAAATAAAGCAAAGGCAAGCTTATTTTTCTCCCAGCAAATGAACTAAGCTTCCTTCATTTGGAGGAGGTGGTTGTGCTTGGTGATGCTGGGTTGGGGGGGGAGGGAGGGAAGGGAAGGGAAGGGAGGGTTTGTTTTTCCCTCGTATTGCATAACAAACATGAATATTCTGTGAGAATTTTCTGCTTTTCAACAGCCTTGGACGAGGGCGAGGACCTGGACCCGGACCCGGACGAGGATAAATGATTTTTCCATCTACTTGTGCTGCTTTCTCTGCTTCGCAGGCGAAATTTAATGATGGATTCTCCAGCAGACAGAGCCTGGGCCTAATCGTGGGCGGTCGTGGGCATTGGCGTGGGCGTGTGCCTCAGTTGCGTGTCTACAGAAATTATAATACAGTGAAAGAATGAGAGAGAGAGAGAGAGAGAGCGGGTGGCAGGAGGAGCTGTTTCTTATTTACGAGTCGAGTCGAGTATATGTATATGTATGTATGAATTTCTTCTTATCTGCGATGAAAAGTGAACTATTATTCAGTGGGCCCTGACCGAGACGCGCTCAACTGCGACGACAGCGGCGTGTGGCAAGACGCCCTTACTCCTACTGCTACCCCTATCTATCTCTATGCATGCCCCCCCACCACCTCTCGCCCTGCGTAGGTGCTGCGAAGCGTGGCCCAGAGGGACGGCTGGCAGGCGTTAGGACACGCGTCCTTTTTCTGGGCCAAGAAAGTTTTCCGGTGGTGGACTTGCCCAGGCTTCCTGTCGCAAGGAAATTACAGTGCTAGCAACAGCTGCGGATGTTCGCGGTTGCTGCAGAGCGGGATGTCCAAGGACTCATCAGAGATACAAAGGAATGCGAGGGCTCCCACTGGAAGGGTATAAATCGTGAGCATAACTCACCATTCGATTGGCAATTCGATTTGGCCAGAAGCTCGGTTCGGTTAGGGCATACCAAGTTCGCCTTTTGGCCGTCTTTTGAGCACCATTTCCCTTTGGCTATTTTTGGCTTATCTAATCCGGGCTGTAAGTCCGCTTTAAATGCCTTTAGACTCTGCCCCTCTCTCCGAGGTGGAGCTGCACCTTTTTCCATTCAGACGCTTATCGAGCTTACTTTTGTCACACCACCCAACCAACACACACGCACACACAGCTGGATACTATTGTGTGTGTGTGTGTGTGTGTGTGTGGATACGTTGTGGGTTTATCTTTTGGGGGCCCGCAGCTTGTACACATCGAATTCGATTGTAATTTTGTGTGTTTTTGGCATTTTTTGAGATTTAAGGGCACACAGGACCCTTGGAAGGGGGTGGGGCATCGTCGTACATCCTTTGCCATCCATCAAAAGTGCGTGAAATCAAGAAATTTATGCCTCATTGCCAGCCGGGACACGCTCGAGCGCATTGAGTAGATAAATCGCATTAAAATGCTCAATAAATGCTCGAATACTGTGTTAATATACATATGTATGCCAAGGAGGACCCCACCAATGGGAGATGGTGTGGCAAAATGTGGGGCAGGGGCAGGGGCAGGTGCAGGGCAGGGACATAGCCACCGCAAGGTACGAAAATATATAAGTTAACTGACAAACACAGCCATATCCCGCATATAATGCTGCATAACTCCTTTGGAACTTGGACCAGAGGCGACCACAAGTCAGGTACACGTGCGGTTCTAGGTAGGAGGCCCAAAGCGGCACAGGTGGCACCTTGGCTCTTTGGAATGTAAAAGGGGAGTGTGGACAGGGGCAGGGGGAAGCTTGAGTTTGATTTAAATGTAACCCCAGTGTCCAGGGCAGGACACGGTTTCTGTTGCGGTTTCAGTTGCAAAAGTTGAAGCGTGTCGCAGGCAGCACAACTGTTGCGGCAAACCCACCCAAGGCTCCACAAAATGCGGGTACCATTAGGCAGAATATCTTCGTACGCCCAGTGTAAAAGTTACTAGAATGAGAAAAGAAAAAGCGTAGATCTATTTTAGTTCCAAATAATCGAAATACTGCATTTATCCAGGTGTGTGTGTGTATGTGTGTGTGCGTCAGGGAGCGGGCACTGTGGAAAGTAACGGTCGCAATAGTTTCCACCACGTTTCAACCCTCTGAGGGTCTCTGCGGCGAAATCAACGCACGGCAGATGTGCCACGGCGATCGAGGCAGGACACGCTCAGGGGCGCCGCAGCGCAGGACATGCGCCGCAGCATATGCGGGACAATATCGCGCTGGCTGCCCAGATCCACCCTGAATACAGAAAAGTCTTGTTTAATTATGGGCCACAAAAATAAAAACAGAATAACAAAAAAAAACACACACACAACAGGGCCATGTCCCGAATCGGGTTGGACTGGGCTGGGTTCTCCTCTCTGCTTTCATTCTTCCATGGTACAGTTGTGAGTATTGCTGTGAGGAAGTGGCGAGCATTGTTGTCCTTGTGTTTACATATTATTCCATATGCTGGGGATATCCTTGATGAAACATTGAAGAGCTTGCACAAAGTGTGTCTTTTTTTCAGTTTGCTGAAATGTTCGTACGTACGAGTATTTGCAGGGGAACACAAAACAACGAACACAAAAAATTTGACTATTTACATACTGGTCAACGCTTTCAATTTGAATTTCCCAATTGCAATTTAATCACAATATTCAATTGATGCTCGTAGATTCTGCTGCTTGGACAAATTTCAATATTTATTTAACCAAAAAAATAATATATAAAATATCATAATAAATAAACATATCGATGGCAGAGCAATTTATGCAGCAGTTTTTGCAGCACAAAAAACATTCCCTAAAGTTTACATTTAAAGTCAAATGTGTAAAAATGTAGACTTTGGAATTGATGAATCAGTTAGCTTTGGCTCAGAGCACCTTTAATCCATATGCAGAATTGAATGAAAATGCATCATTCCATTCTGCATATGGATTAAAGTTGGTTTTAATACGAAAGGATAAGGGAGCAAGAGAGAGAGAGAAGAGACATTGAACTGCTTTGCACATCATTCTACAGCTGTAACCGGAAATTGTTAAGCAACTGTGTGCCGTGCCGTGCCATTCATTCATTCATTCAGTCACTCTGCACTCTGCCGCTGCTCTGCTCTGCACTGAACTGCCCTGCCGGCTCATTCATGCTCGCACTGCTAGTCGTTGGTCATGCAAATCCCCGGCACACCAATTTACACCTTGGGTGCAGTTTGCAAAGCCCCTGGATAATCCGCATTAGATGCAAAATGCAGACGGATGGACGGGCGGCCGGCCACAACCCAACCGATTTCAGACCGGAGCGGACCGGAGCGGACCATGTGGCTCTACTTTACGGCTTAGCAGTCCCAGCCCCACAGGACGAACAGAACCAATAGGGACAGGGACAGTGGCTCTAACTGATGCCATTACTTTGGCTCCTATTCAACGGGGGTGGGTGGGGGTTGGAAAAAGGGAAGAGGTTAAAGCAAATTGAATCGTGTTTTGTCGAGCATTTCATTTCGGCATTTGTCAAATGTCGAATATGTTCAAACTGAAGCCGAAACGAAAGTCCCACAACCCAAAACAGCATCCAATAAAATATGTACGAGTATGTAGGTCCTGGTCCTCCTACTGCCCAATGCCCAATGCCCCCAGCATATTGAAATTTTAATTTTTCAATTCATTTTATGTAGAATATCTGTCCCGAGTCGTTGTTGCAGTCGTAGCTGGAGCAGCGGGGCCACAGGAGTGCCACAAATAACAAATTGCTTGTCATTTCGATGGCTCGAACACCGTTGTCACGAGCCATGCGGCAGTGGGCAGGGGGCAGGGGGCAGAAGGCAGGGGCGAACAAGAACTTGGCTACTGCATGCTGCAATTTGAATCTCGATTAAAATTCATTGAGCACTCGGCATTAGTTAGTCACCATCAGCTAAGCCCCCCGGTATTCGCACAGTGGTTCCAAGCTGGTGCTCAAGCAGATTCTAGGAAGGAATTACACGCAGCGTCAACCATCTGGGGATCAAACTTTATTCAGCTGCAATGCCCGACAGCTGTACCAAGCCCAAGACCTTGCGGCGCTGCAACTTATCGTTGGATGTCTTGGGCAGACTGGCCACAAAGTAGACGCCTGCCCTGATGTGATAGGCGCCACTCAGGTGCCGCTCCACAATGCTCCGTATCTGGTCCGCCCTGAGGCACTGCCCCTCCTGGCTGGCCGTTCGCACGACAGCACAGGCCGTGAGGTTGGTGGCCACCGCATCGGGCACACCGAAGACACAGGCCTCGCTGACGCCTGGCAGACGCAGAATGAACTCCTCGATCTGCTCCGGATAGATCTGGAAGTTGTTGTACTTGAAGACATCCGTGTCGCGGGTCTGGATGTACAGGTAGCCCTCGCTGTCCAGGTAGCCAATGTCCCCCGTGCGGAACCATTGGCCGTCGAGGCTGAGGGTGCGCGCTGTGGCCTCCGGATTTCGGTAGTAGCCCTCCCAGTGGTAGCGCAGGCGGGCGTAGATGATACCCACCTCGTTGATGCCCAGCGGCATCTTCAGCTTGTCCAGGACGCGCAGCTCCACGTTTCGCATGACCTTGCCCTCGCAGCCGAGCGGGCCACCGACGTTCTTGCTCAGGCCTCCCATCTCTGAGAGGCCGTAGCCGACGATGAATCTCTGGTCGCCGATCAGCTCACGCATGCGCCGGGCGACGGCCTTGCACACCTTTGACCCAGCTCCGATCAGCACTCGAACGGACGCGAGCTGCTCCTTCAGCTTGTCAAAGTCGTCGTCGCGCTTGGACAGCAGTGCGATCTGGTGGGAGGCCAGGAAGAGGAAGGTCGCCCGATGTGTGGCCACCAGCTGGAGCAAGTAGTCCACACTATACGGTCGATGGGTGATGATGCGCCGGCATCCGTTCAGCAGCGAGGCCAGCAGGATAATCGTGCCGGATATCCAGTACAGCGGACTAAAGGAGAGCAGTATGCTGTCCCTGGTGTAGGTATTGGGACTGAAATTGGCACCAGAGCTTTACAAATGCGAACTTAATCCGGGGAATCCATTCACACTCACTTCTTGCAGTTGCAGAGCAAACTGCGATGGGAGCGCGTCACTCCCTTGGGCATGCCCGTCGTGCCCGAGGAGCACACAATGAAGGCCGTGTGATCGCCATGCAGCTTCGGGCAGGGCACATAGCTAAGGTATTCGATTAAAAGATAAGCCTTTAGTCTGCGCATGTGTAGATGTGTCGATTGTGGCACTCACGCTGCTGCTGTGATCGATTCATCCTCGTTGAGCAGCTCGCTGACATCTCGCACTCCCTCGAGCCGGCCATTCAGCAGATAGATGGTGGCAGGAGTGGCCAATCTCTGGTTAACCGCCCGAATGGTGGGATAGTTCTCCACATCGCAGAATATCAGCTTGGGTTCCGTGATGTCATACAAGTACTTGACCGTCTCTGAAGTGCAAAAAAATACAAACAAAGGGGATCACATCACATCGCTTTCAAGTCTCACTCTTGATTCGTATTGATCCCAGTGATCCCAAACTGACCTTCTGTGAACTCCGGATGCAGCGGATTAATGGGTATGCCTCGGAGCAGGGCCGCTATGACCACGCTGGTCAGATTGGTTGTGTTGTTCGCCGATATGCCGATGACATCGCCCCGATACAGGCCCAGACGCTTGAAGGCCTGCGCTATGCGTGCACTCTGCTGGGCCAGCTGGGCGCCGGTCAGCTCCACGCCAGTGGGGTCACAGTGCTGCATCACCTGGTCCGCGTTGATGCGGAGCACGCGCATAATCACCTCGCCCAGTGTCATCTCTGGGCCGTAGAAATCCTTGCCGCGCGGCCCGAACCAAGTGCGCGAGGCGGCATCGTAGTGCACCTCACAGCTCATCGTGCTAACCCACAGCTAAACTCGACGGCTAACGATCGTCGATCAACTAAGTGCTTTACTGCGCCTCATTTCGGTTTTATATGCCCCCACTGGGAACGCCACTAGGAAACAAAGCGCGGCGGGCATTAGTCGCTAATTAGTTGGACACGCGGAGTTGTCTGATGGCGTACCCAGTTGTCGTTGTCGTGCTCCAAATTAGATGCTGATTTGGCCCTTGATGAAGCTAATCAAACCCCAGAGACCAGACCAGACGGTCACCCAGTCAGACGGTCTGACGTTACTGAATGTCACGGAAACTTTTCTGAAAACAATGTCCGAAAACCTACCCTTCGGGGCGTGACTCATTTTACTCCATGTTTTACTCCAGACCTTTCCAGATATTTCTTGAACAGATTTTCAACATTTATTCGCGACCAAAAAATATTCTCTACAGATGCGTGGTGAGCTCATCGAGCTGGGCCAGGATTCTGCGGCGCTGTATCTTCTGGTTCTGGGTCTTGGGCAAGTCGTCCACAAAGAAGACACCGCCACGTATGTGAAAGGCCTCGCTCAAATGCTGCTCCACAATGCCAGTGATGTCCTTGGCGGTCAGTGCCCGACCCTGGTCGCTGTCATCGCGCACCACGGCGCAGGCTGTCAGATTGGTCGAAATCTCGTCGGGTATGCCGAAGATTGCCACTTCGTGGACGCCCGGCAAGTGGTGGATGACATCCTCGATCTGCTTGGGATAGATGGGGAAGTGGTTGTACTTGAAGACGTCCGTGTCGCGGGTCTGAAAGTGCAGGCAGCCATCGTCATCGAAGTAGCCGTGATCCCCAGTCAGCAGCCACTGGCCGTCGGGGGTGACGGCCACCTGCGTGTCCTGCGGATTGTGATAGTAGCCGCCCCAGCGCTGGCTGAGCCGCACATGGATCTGGCCCGTCTGGTTGGGGCCCAGGGCCTGACCCTGGCCATCCAAAATGCGCACCTGCACGTTTCGCAGCAGCTTGCCCTCGCTGCCCAGCGGACCGCCCACGTTCTTGGAGATGCCCCCGATCTCGGAGAGGCCGTAGAGTACGGCGAATCGGTCGGCACCCAGCAGCTCGTACAGCTGCCGCCAGATGCCCAGAGGCACCTTCGATCCGCTGCAGACAAACGACCGCACCGACTGCATCCGCCCTGCCAGCTCCTCCCTCTGGGGACTGGGGCTCTTGGCCAGCAGCGCCATCTGGTGGGGCACGGTGAGGAGGAAGCTCACCTGATGCCGCTGCACCAGATCGGCGAAGTAGTCCACGCTGAAGGGACGATTGGTGATCACCCGCTTGCAGCCGTTGACCAGCGAGGCGAGCAGCGTGAAGATGCAGCTGATCCAGTAGAGCGGACTGATGCAGAAGAGCACCGTCTCGGAGGTGAACAGCTGGGGACTGGAGGGAAGGAAACTTTAGCGGCTCGCCTCACAGCATCATTCTCATTCTGCCACTCACATTTTGGCGCCGTTGAGGAGGCTGCGATGCGATCGGGTGACGCCCTTGGGCAGACCGGTTACTCCCGAGGAGGTGATGATGAAGGCCGTGTCCTCGCCGCTCAGGCGCGGGCAGGCAAAGCTGCAGCGACACAAATAGAAAAAAAAAAACAAAAGGGCTGAGAGGGATTCGGTTCATTGGGGTGTGGATTCTACCTACAGCGTTTTCTCATCATAGTCAATGGCACCGTCCGCCAGCAGATCCTGAACGTTGCGCACCCCCGGCAGGCTGCCGGTGAGCAGGATGAGCTCCGTCTTGAACTTGAGGCTGTTCTTGACCGCTCTCAAGGTCTCGTAGTTGTCCAGGTCGCAGAAGATGACCTTCGGCTTGGTTATCTCGTACATATAGGCCATGGTCTCTGCAACGGAAGCAAATCCGATTACCCATGGACTGGCCCCATTCGATTGTGTGTCGCCCGAATCGTACCCGAATCGAACTGCGGATGGAGCGGATTGATGGGCGTGCCATTGAGCAAAGCGGCAATGACCACTTCGGTGAGGTAGGTGGTGTTGGTGGCCGATATGCCGACAACGTCGCCCCGCTGCAGCTTGAGCCGCTGGAAGGCGTGGGCCAGGCGACGACTCTGCTGGAGCAGCTGTCCGCCGGTGAGCTCCTCGCCGGTCGGATCGAACACCTGCATCACCTTGTCCGAGTAGAGGCGCAGTATGATCAGTGCCACCTCGCCGAGCGTCATGTCCGGGCCGTAGTACTCCTTGTCCTTTGGCCCCGACCATATCCTCTCAATGCTGTCGTATTTGGTGGCCGCCATCTCTCTCTCTCTGCCTGTCTCTCTCTCTCGTTCGCAAATCACAAATCACAAATCTCGGGAAATCGCAATAGATAAAACAAAACTTCAACTCACTAACTGAGTTCTGCCGAGCGCCGCCTGGCCTATATATATAGGCGACCTCTGTGGCGGCGGTCTGCCAGTGGCAGAACTTGCCGTGATATCTGCTAATTGCCCAAGCACGCGCCCCATACCCACAGCCATAGCCATGACTGCCGCTGTCAAGATGGTTCTAATAAAGTTTGGCGACAGCCGCTGCCGCTGCCACTGCCGCTGCCACTGCCAGATTGTCAGGTGTGTGAATGGGCATAACACATGAGCATGAGCATGAGCATGAGCCGACACTGACACTATTCTGGATGGGATGGGATGACATGCCGAGGTGTCGGGCCAATCTCCTGTCACTGCCACTCCCATGGGGCTTTCAATCCCCCAGCTCAAGTGAGTGTCTCTCTCTTGATTTGTTTTCGGGGGCACATTCTTCAGATTATGCCCACAGAATTTGTTTGCTGATTGCTGATTCGTAGACGGAGTTTTCTTAGCAGAAGTTTCAAAGGATCAGCAAAGGTTATGTGCCAATTCTTTTTGGCTTCGGTTTTAGCGTACTGCGTACCACTGTAAGCGCATCCGGAGCCGTGTCCGGGGCCTCTGCCCACAGCCTGGCAATTGCATAATTTCAACGATTAAGCACGGGTTGAGCTGCTGTCTCTCTCTCTCTGCCTCTCTCTCTCTCTGTGGTTGCCACCACGTGCAGAACGGCTCTTATTTCTTGTTGCTCCAGTTCACTTTTTCAAGTAGGATTCACGCACCCATCCATATACACGGTGTATATGTATGTATATACGTGCATACGGATGTAGAGACAACCGCAGAGAGATAGAGTCGCATCCTTGATGGGCGCACGCTTCATTTGCGTGCTTAGTTAGGAAATCAAGCGTATGGCTCCGGGGCAGAGCGACAGAAAGAGGAAAAGCTCGAAGAGCGAGCAGTGGAAAACTTAAAATGCAAGGCGCATCCAGCTGCACCTGCTGCCGCCTGCAGTGGCAGGGGGGGGGGGGCCTGTAGCGGAAACTTCGATGCGTAGTCGAGTGAAAAGTGGTTCGGCGGGTGTCCTTCGAACAGCTGCACAGGTAGTCTAGTCTAGTCCTGGCCGAGTGCGAGTCCTAGCAGCGGATTGGATTTGCCTCTCCAAAGTTAATTCATTGATTTCGCTTAAACTTAATTAATTACGCGGTGGGTGGGCCAGCATCCGGTATCGATGATCAGCAGCGAATAAGAACTTAGAGCAATATTTTGCATTGCCATTTGATGGCCAAAACTTTATGCCAAAACAGGGCGCATTTAAGAAACTTCAAAATTTCAGCAATTAACTGGGGAAATCACCCCCCGCCCAGCTATCCAGCCCACGCTCAGCCACCGCCCAACGAGACGTCACCTCCGGAGGGAGCTGCTCTTAGACCCTCTTCCAGACGTGGCCAATGTAATCAGGCTCAACATTATAATTAACCGCAAAATGCAGTCTCCCTTCGGAACCCCACCACACTGCTATTAAAACTTTTGCGACAAGCAGGCGAAAAAAAAAATTACTTAATTAAAATGATTGACTAAACAGAAAAGTTTGTGCGAAATCATTTTTTCCTTTTTTTTTTTGCCTCCCTGGCCTGGGCCTGCAACTAAAGTAGTCGCTGGGAATGGAATACTTTTCCGGAACAATAGTTCTTTCCGGTTGCGTTGCGGTTCGTCCTCATCCTCGTCCTCGTCCCCATCCTGCCTCCCTTTGGCCCTCTAGTTCTGGCTCTTTCCACTTATTTATTGTTTGTGTGCTGGCCGCTGGCTATGAAATTTTTCTCTATAGAAAAAAACCCAGAAACGAAATGTGTGTGGTGGGATGGAGGGAAGGCCCAGGCTAGTCTTGGCCTGGGCTGCTGCTTTCCGAGCTTTGCGAGTAGATGCGACAGCATCTTGTTGTTCATCTAACAAATTAACGAACGCCTCGAGTGCTGTTCTGTGTGCTTCCCTCTCGCTCTATGAACAACCGACTCTTTCTGCTGCTTTTCGGAAGAGGCTGAAAACTTTGAAGTGTTAATGAATTGAGCGAAGAAAAGAGGGGGGAGAGAGAGAGAGCTAGCCAGACGAGGTGGTGAGTGATCCAGGGGGGATTAATGTAGGGTGGGGGAGTAATGACCGTCGGTCGCTATTTGTGGTTAATTTTGTGGTAATTGAAATTATGATTTAATTTAATTTGCCACAAAAGTGTTGACGGAAAGATACGAATCTGCAACAGGAAAAACTTTGTAATGGAAACAGCGAAAAGCCAGGAGATGGAGGAGTGCAGGATATGACCCAAAACAGGACATACTCATAGTACCCATTCGATGAACCACTTAACCATTAGACTTATCGCGCTACGGATCGATTCAGTACAGAACGGAAAAATAGTAAACTGATTCAATTACAATTATAAATGACAATGTAATGCCATGTGAATAAATTCCATCCACAAAAAAAAGTGGAGTTGGACAGCGATATTTTAATCAATGTGATTTGTACATACAAACGAGTAAATAGTTTAGTTTAAATTCAATTACATTGCTAGCATATTAAAATATTCTGGCATTTGGACATTATCATACATGAAGTAAATATAAATATGTACATATGTCCATTGCTTCTGGACTTGACATGATACATGATACATGGCCCGCTTTAAACCAGCAAATTAATTGCATTAGTCGATGTCCATTTCGATTTAAAGCAGTCGCATGCTAATCACTTGAGTCAGGTGAATCCGGTTGGACATGAATAATTC
This sequence comes from Drosophila obscura, assembly GCF_018151105.1. NCBI lineage: Eukaryota > Metazoa > Arthropoda > Insecta > Diptera > Drosophilidae > Drosophila > Drosophila obscura. The sequence goes on along the minus strand of NW_024542774.1, from coordinate 4,413,536 downwards.
AAATCGGATTATGTTCTACGTAAATTTAATAATTCACAGGTCAGAGGGGGAGAGGGAGTGGGAGTGGGAGAATGGAGCAGCAGACAGGATGAGTGTCCTTAAGTCGTCATTACAAATCGTTACAAGACTAATAATCCGTTCAAATGACTCATTAACAATTAATTAAAGCGCCTTATAAACCTTCTCGAGTGTTTGTACAGACACGAACCTAAGCCAACACTAGCACATGCATACACACATACATATGTATGTATATTGGATGTCCCGGAAAGTAGTGGAGCAGCAGGATACATCCACACTTTAGTGCAACCTGTGCGCGAGTGTGTGTGCGTGTGTCTGAGAGCGTGCGTGTGTGGCAGCCACAAAACCAATTACATTCTTGATTCGAAAGCATTTTCGCTTTGTGCCCAATTCAAGGAAACTGCTGGAGAAGGGAGCAGGGCCAGGGCCAGGGCCAGGGCCACACTTAACCCGCATGGAAACTGAGGCAACTGTGAGTGGAGCCAAACGGGATGTAGGAGGAGTGTGTCTGTGTGCTGGGTCCCTGATGGCACATAAAAAGCATTTAATTTAAATGTTGCTCAAATGCCTTTGCTGCTAATAGCTGACACAGCTGCAGCCTGCTGTTGAGCCACTTGCTGCCGCTCTGCTGCTGCTCTACTGTAAAGTTTGGATAGATCCTACAGGTTTTTAATGGAGCTCCCACTTATTGTAACCTAGATACAATACGCCTGCTTAGCTCCTGCCAATCCTGCTGATCCATCTTATGTTAATCCTACTCCTATTATTCCCCGACAGTTGAATCATTGTTGCTCTTTCAAATTCTAGATATTAGCTTTACAACTTCTCAGGTTAACTTTTCATCTAGTTTTCCCCCTACGGCTGCCATTCCTCGCACTGCCACCGACTGCTAACCCACCGTCTGTTCTCCCTGCAGCTATTAACTGCTGCTCCACGTGCAAGCGCCGCAACTGCATACGGGAAACGATCTGCCAAAAAATTGTAATTGTAATTGGAAAATTCAGCCATATGGACGTAACGTACTCGACTGGAAGTGGGGGAGAATTGGGGAGCAGACTCGGGCGCCAGGAATTGGGTAATTCCGATTAGGCTGGAGGCCCGGACCCACAGCCGGATCCCCAGGCGACTGTTCACTGGGGAGTAGTGTCACACCTGGGCCATAGACAATAGCCATTCCCAATTGTCGCCACGCTCTCTGTGGTGGGTGGTGTGTGTGTGCGATTGGCTCCATTGCAGCCAATTAGGCTGTTCATTTTGTCGGATTTCGCTCTGGTGTGGATCCCCCCACTTATGTGCCACATGCGATTGCTCATAATTGCTCATTAAGTCCACAAAAGAGTGGGAGCGTTCCACAGCAAGTTTAATTATGCAGAACCCTTAAACACAGGTTCATCCGGGATAAACTACCAATCAGGATTACTGGCCAGCTAGCACTTCCTTGCCACTATTGCCTCAGATGACTTTTCACACTTGGTTTCCCCTGAATGCAGTCATCAGAAAGTGACTCCCTCACCACAAATTCCCCCTTGAATATTGAGAGATTCCTTCGACCCAGCTTGAGTCGAACGAAAACACTTTCGAACGAAACAAAACTTCAATTTACTTGCGGTCAACTGCTTCCCTTTTGTTCTACTGTTCGGTAAACGCTCTTTTAGCTTCGTTTCGCTTCCCTTTCTATCTCTGGGAGGGACATAAAACATAATAAAAGCAAATACAGCAACTGCTGGATACTGAAGATACAACAAAAAATTAATTTTCCACAAACGAAAGCCTGGGAAATTTATGCTCTGCTTGCATAAACACAAACAAAAAGGGGGAAAAAAAACAAGCAACAATTCAATTCATTGGCTGCACAAGATTCAGACAGGGACGTGGTCCTGCTGCTGCTTCTGCTCCTGGACCAAGTTAGGACTAGTCCCAGTCCTGGTCGTGGTCTAAACGCACTGCTGACCAGAGGACAGGACAAACTTTCTGCTACTTGCCATGCGAGAAAGGCAGCAAAAAAAAACAGACACGAAGTGGAGCTAAAAGCAATTCCTGCGTGCACCAGAAGACTCTGCAGCTAACCGCAGGCATTCAATTCAACTAGAAAATACAACTTTGCCGCTGCTCTTTACCCTCTACTCCTGCTACCGCCGATCCCGCTGCTCCTGCTGTTCCTGCTGCGTTTTTATTAGCTCAGACACAATGCAAAAAGCCTCTGACTGCCAGGACCTGTGTATAAATAATGAATACAGAGGAAAGAAAAGCAGCCAACAGCCAACACAGCGCCACTGCGCAGCATTAACAGCCACAGAAAAATGCTAGAAAAGTAATTCTTTGCGAAGCGAAAAGAAAAATATTACAAAAAAAAATATATACAGGAAGCAGGAATAGCACTTGCCCCGGGTCGGAGCCTCATACACCCTGGGGAAACCCAATTAAAACATCGCTTTAGCTAATTGAATATATAGTATTAGAAGATACACAAGAGTATGTAGAGCTCATCCAGCATACCTAGTAATATTCCAAATACCAAACAGAAGAACGCATAGGAATCCTAGACATATACCAGACAGTATACCATTTCTGTGTTTAATTACAGGGTATGTAGATGGGGAAAAACCAGCGCGCTTAAAGTTTTCCCAAGCAATTGGAGCAAAGAGCAAAAGTTTTTACTGCGCGGTCTGTCAGTGGGTTAAGTGTAGAAATGCACCAATACAGGCGCACAGAGTTACGCTGCAAATTCGATGCATTGGAATCGTCATTAATCAGGCACCGGAAATGCCAGAGCGAATGAGTTCTCAAATTCCGCCTCCAATCCTTGGCATTTCTCAGCCCTCACTTCATTGGACACCCTGAATAATTCCCCTTGGTTTGCCCATATTTTACGGTCTACAAATAAAATAATTGAATAAAATTGCATTGGGAATTTTAGATTTGAGATTCATTGGTAAAATGTGAACTTTTGATTATTCGAAATGTGTGCAGACTCGAATAGGGGGTAGGGCAAATGAAAATAACAGATGGGGGGAGTGAAAAGTCCCACCTTAAAGTAGAACCAAATCCTGACCATTAATTAATTCAGTTCTCAGGAAACTGACTGCGTTCCCTTTCCTCTACCATTTTGGTCTGAAATGTCAAAGTCGCGCCGTAACTCCAGTGTGACCTTGCCTTGAGTGCGCGAGTGTCCCTGTGCCCGACAACGAGTTATAGGGTGCTCCGCTCCCCGTCTTACCATCCAGCAAGCAAATACTTCCTGTGTGCATGAGTGTGTGTGTGTGTGTGTCTGTCTGTGTGTGTCGAGCAATTTATTTATTTTTCGGTCAGCTGTTTGCCGACGAGGAGGGGACTACGTTCTCCTCCTGATGTAATTAGCGAAGTTTACTTTTGTATATTTTTATAATACTGCATATTACTCTTACTTTACCATACCATTTCAAAGGGTATCATGGCTCTGAGCAGATGCTTGCCACGGACAAACATTAATTTATGGTTACCCCAGATTAATTGTGTACGGTAATTAACATTGGTGTCGAGAAACGACTCTTTGGCTTTACATTCATTTGTGTTTTATTCACAGCCCAGAGAAATAAGATCACAATTTAGCTATGGCAGTTGCATTAGATCCGAAAGGGTGTCCAAAGCATCGGCCTCTGATAGTAGTTTCTGATTTGATGATACAAATTGAGAGAGAGCTTAAAGTGCTTACTTTTTGATTTGCGTTTGATTAACGTTTCCACTTCCACTTGGATTTGTCGGGACGCAGCGGACCACCACCCACCACCCACCACCCAACAAACGCTAAATAAATATGCATGCGGCCAGGATTTTCCGCCCCTGAGCCTGGCACTGGAACTGGTCGTGGTACTGGTACTGGTACTGGTGGAGAGGTAGGATCTACGAGTATCTGTCCCTGGCAGTGAGTGGAAAATTGTATGTCAATTGAATGGCCAGAAATCACTGTTTAAATTTGCATGCATTTGCAAAGGCAATCGAGCCAAAGGACAAACGGAAACAGGTCAGCGGGATAACAGCGATAGGGAGTCGAGTCTCCTAAGGAGCGGCAACACCAACCCGGTACCGTACCGGTATAGGAAACGGAACGGCAATGGTTAACGCGCACTTGCTGCTGTTGCTGTTTCTGCTGTTGCATAAAACATAAGGATAACGAACGGGGGGGACACCCATACACCCATACACATCCACATTCACACAGATACAGATCCGGATAGAGACACAGGCAGGTTGGCAGGACCCTGCCAGAGGCATTGTATAATTAAAAATGCATTCAAATGCAAATGCAAATCCGAATCCGAATGCGAATGCAAAGGTATGCTACAAAAGCGTAAGGAAAACGCTCACAGATTAGACGGCTTCCTCGATCCTGGGCCAGCTTTGTTAGCGGCTCTGCTCATTCATGAATACGCCCCGGCCTGATCTCACTCTCGGCCAGTCGGACCTGGGCTCGGGCCAATCCTATTAGTTGTCGGCCCAATGAGGCCTCAATGAGCTCAGTTGCAGCACAAACAACACATTAGGACGAAAGGATTTGCACGGACTTTGCCCAATTTACTGCAGCCATATTCTGGCCGAGTTTCCTGCCTACCCGACTATTTGTTCTGGTTCGACCCAAGCCAATGCGCATCCTGCGTGTGTGGGGTGCCCTCATCCCGCCGTACCTCATTCCGGCGGCAGCTCCTGCAGCATTTGTGCTTATGAGCTATTGCTTCCTTTTGGTCGGCGTTTGCAATTCCGTTTGCTCTATGTAGGTAAATATCTCTACAGTGAACGCTGCCTGGAGTCAACTGGTTGTTATGCTCTATGTTAACTTTGTGCTCTGTTCACTCCTGCGATTTGGCACTCTGTAATTCTGCATAAGAAATTTCATATGCTGACATTCGGAATTCGCACAGTGTGCCCTGCCCCTCCGCCTTTTCCGCTCTTATTTTTTTATTGCGGGAAAATCCATGGTTTAGCTGGCTATGCAAAGTATTTCAACAAATTCATTGATGCCGAGCATATTCTTTCGAGTTCATTGCATTTTTGCACCTTTCCGGCTTTCCTGCCATCCCACCATTCCCTGCCAGCGGGTGATCAACATGTTAACTCTTTGCCGTCGGGCTTAATGCACACGTGTCCTCCGGTTCAGGGCGTGGCTCAACAGGTAGGAATTGTTGCAGACGCTGCCCGCAGGTCGTGTGTCGTGTGTTGTGTGTCGCCTCGGTCGAAAGGCACGCGCAACGCTTCCTCCCCACCCTTCCCTGAGTCAAAGCCGAGCGAAGGGCCAAATGCGGGCGCTGACAATGTGCCACGGATGCCATGCCACGTGCGACGGATGGAGAGCGGCTCTAATTGAAATTCAATGCGAATGCTCTGCTCTGCTGTGCTCTGTGTGTGTATGGGGGGCTAGCCAAGTGTAAATTGAACTCTTCAGCTGCTCCTGCAGGTGGAACTCTTGCCACAAATTGTAGCTGTTGGCAACTGCCACTTACAATGCACAAATCATAATACGATTAGAATTGACAAATCAAATTCGGATGACACTCTCATGGCACAACATTAATGAACTGAAAATATTTTGCTTCGCCCACTCAGTTGTTACTCCTCGTGCCTGGTGGTTGGGGCACGTGGCTGGCGTTTCAATATTTGCTGCATGTAAATTTGCAGCCAACTCAATCGAGTGCAACAAATCGCAGCTCAACTGCATATCATACTTTGCATATTAATGCCAACGGCAGAGCCAAATCCCAGAACGCGACTCGCTTCCACGCCACCAATACCATTGAGCGGGAGCCACTGCCACCGCCAAGGGCAAGAGAAATATCAAAATCAAGAGAAAGTAGTGCGGGGCAAGGTAGGAAGGTAGGAGAAACCAGCGACAAAGGCAAAGCATCAATTCCAGAGCACTGCAAATGCTGCAAATGAAGGAAAGAAAATTATTTGTTTTCCCTCATTGAGAATCGCGTAGAATCCGAGACTAGCAGCAAAAAAAATGAGAATGCAGAATGGAATGTAAATTAAATTGTGCAGGGAATTGAAATGGTAATGGAATGGCGAATGGCGAATGGCCATGATGGCGAACTGATTGACGCAGATTCGAGGGGAGGCTGCTTTATGTGGAACCTTGTCCGTACTGATTTAACTGCTTAGAAAGTAAACTCATGCTCTCATAATAAGTTAATAAATAATTACATGTTTTACGGCCTTCCTTGTTAATCAGTCATTTTCCCCATTAAATCTTCGCTTATCGTAACACTCGGGTTCGGGGTCGGGGTCTCTACCCTTATCAAGGTGGTCGGAAATCAACTTCACTTTCTATGTGCTTGGGGGGCGGGGAGATGCCAAACATTATTCGGGGGTTCCTTGGACTTCCTTTTTGTGAGCTTTCGCCGTTAACAAGTGCACTCAAATTGAGTGCCTCTCGGCCAGCCCGGCTACTCCTTTATATTTTGACACATTATTTTCACGTTGACCATCCTTCCGCTCCCCTCCTGTGGGGGTGGGTGCGACGATGAGGATCCACCGCTAGTGTCATGCAGCTGGCAAGGTTGAAAGGCGCATTTAAGACCCATTACCATTAGACGAGAGAGAGAGAGGACTAGACTAGAGGACACTTTGCACTGCTCTGCTGTGCTCGAAATCTGCCATAAGCCGCGCTGGCCCGCCCAGCATCCTTTGGCCAGGACATTTGCATGATTTTTGCAAAGCGTAATAAACGTGGCGAAGGTCAAAAGATGGAAAAAGAAATGAGAATGGCCAGGAAGAAGTGCCAAGGAAGGGCAATGCCAATACTTAATGTCAGTCACGTAGCATGGACACTTTGCGTCCATTGACATGACCAGCACACCCTGTTCCCTTGCCTTTTGAGAGTTGTTCTTTAGAAGGAGAGAGGGAGAGAGCAGGGGGAGCAGTTATCGACAAACTGCAGGAGTCGTGTCCGTAGCCGTGTCCGTGTCCGTGCACACTCGCAGTGGTTCCGTTGGATCTTCTGTTAGTTGGCATGCAAAATGCTTTATCCTTGGCACTTGCCATCATCCAGTGAACCTTTCGACTTTCAGTTTGTCATTGATTTGGCTTTCGCTTTGCTGTTCGAACTAAAAGCAACAAAAGAGCGGCGCAGAGCAGAAAGCGAAAATGGAATATTAAAGTGGCATAAACATGGTTATCATTCGACTGCCTGTCGCTGTATTTACTCTATCCTGCCGTAATCCATGTAATTCGATAAGCTTGTCTAAAAAATGGCCATGACTCAAATGAGTCGATACACTTTTAATAGTTTTTGCTACAACTCCTTTACGCCTGCTGAGGAGAGGAGAGGAGAAACTTCTTCCAACTTTTCGTGCCAAACTTTTGCGCTCCGATAAACAACAACTAATGGCTAGCGGGCTAGGGGTAGGGGTAGGGCAAGTTTCCGAGCCCGGTGCTCGAGTCAAAGGCAAAGCAAAGTGTTGACAGCTTGATGCGACATATAGACAGACCCACCCAGGAACCCCCGAACTTTGGACGGCTCGAATGTATTGTACACAAATGCAGTTTCAATTGGCTCCAAGTTTTGCTTTTCAATTTTGAACTTGAACAAAAGCACACACAGATATGGACAGAGGGAGGTAAAAGGCCAATGTGCAAAAGTTTCGAATGGCACAAAAGAAAATCTTGGCAAAGTTCTGCCAAGCTCCGGCTCCGGCCCCTATCCACACTCATTTCTCTCTCCCTTCTGTGTATTATTAGAAACTGAATTAGATTTCATTTGGGGAGAAGCTCTTGCATAAACAATTGCCACCTGCAAAGAGGAAATGCAATCAAATCATCGTTCGAGACGAGCCTGAAAAAACAAAGACAACTGCTTGCCAATCAAGTGGTGCACACTGCTTGCTTATCATACACCAAAACAAATGAAAAAAAAAATGGGAGAAATTTGTCGCCGTTTCCTGTGCCCGCCACTCCATAAAAAGTTTGCAATCAAAAAACTTTCCCGTAAGCCCAAATTTGGCGCGGAAAAAAGGATAACCTTAGCATCAAATAGACTACCATGTTATTTTCCTATGCAGCGGCCCGTCCCCGTCCTTTGCTAATCCTTTTAATTTCGAACTTTAACTATCTTTGGAGAAATAAAAAAAACCCCCGAGCAGAACCAAACATGGAACGCACTCGGCGCAAAGTTTTTTAATAACAAACCTCGTGGCAAGGGCTGGCGGGGCAGCATATCCAAGACCCGGAAGATCCATGGATGGCATGGCAGTCAGGGTTAGGGGAATAAATTCCCCTCTAAACTGCACGTATTTGCACAGGGCATACTCTCGTACTCTTCTGGCTGGCTGGTCATGGAGCCTTTTGCCGTGACTTTTGCTGTCCAAAAAAGCCGAAAACTTTTAGCAGCAACTGTGCTCGAGGCGGCCCAGCCTTGGATCTCCCTTCTTCTGTCCTCCACCACGGCCAGGCCAGGGCAATGCAAATACAAGTTATAATAATTTCTTTTCAATTTCCAACGAAAAGTAAGCACTCAAGGGTATGACAGAGAGGAGGTTGGTGGAGAAATGAGATGCATTTCGGAGGGGAGTATTTGTCATTGGGTCTCATCGCTTCTGTGATTGTGCTGGAATTTGCATAATTCCAAGTAAACAAGCAAGGAGCGCAGCGGATTAATAACTCTTTGCAGTAGAAATTTGATACCATTTGCTCGTTCGGGGCCAATTCTGTTAGAAATAAAGTCTCAAGGGACCAGAGGGTAGTCTCCTCCAAGTGAAATGAAATGGTCCAGTATGATACAAATTCTGTGCTAAGAGAACTCTAGACTTTATTGCTTAATTTATTGGTTCATCATTATGAAGTGCACACTTCCGATATGGAAGGAAAGAAAGGGAACTTTTTGGCACCAACAAATCAGGCTTCACTCTCCGGAAAAGTTTCCTTTGGTTGCATCGTTCGAGTGCCGTTATAAGTTTTCTGCATTGTACATATTTCCACCGGAGAGTGCAGCACAAGTTCGAGAGTGATAAATGCATTATAAAGTTTCTAGTTATAATTGTAGTGATATCACAGCAGGCAGCCATCTCATTGCTGTTCTGCATATGACATGATTTTAACCGCAAACTTGCAAGTATAATTAAATTACTGCACCGAACATAATGAGGTTATGGCGTAAAAGGCTTAGGTGCAAACCAAACCCTTCTTAGCCAACAAACAAACATACTCTTGATGGCAGCATCAACATAAGATAGCTGACCAACAGGTCAGTATTAAAACAGACTCCGAGTTGTAAGGACGTGCTACGGGCGAAGAAGCAATCCTCCGGATACACAGAAGTCTCGAAAGATACATACGAGTAGATATACAAATTCCAGCAAAATGTCAGCTCCAGCGGCTTACAAAGACGAACCGAGATATGTGGTAATCAAAAGACTAGACAATAATACATTCGTAGAGGTATCGCCATTCGTGATCAAAGAAGCAATTGATCGCTGTTGCGAGGGCGAAGTGGACATGTGTCGAAAAACCCGAGGTGGATTTCTTTTGGTAAGAACCAAGAACGTGGGGCAAGCGCACCAACTAATGGCGGTAAACGCCATTCACGGCATTCCCGTCTGCGTAAGCGAACACAGAACCCTCAATTTTTCCAAAGGAGTCATCTTCTGCAAGGGACTGAGTCACATTGGAGTGGGCGTCATATTGCGTGAACTGATGTCACAGAATGTCGTGAGAGTGCGAAAGCTACCCAAGAAACGCAAGCTAAGGAGTACCGGCCTCGTTGTACTAACGTTTGCTTCCGCCACTCTGCCGTCAACACTTTCTATCGGCTACGACTTGGTCACTGTGACACCATTCATCCCCTTGCCCCTTCAATGCCGAAACTGTCTAAGGCTGGGACACCCCACAGCCTCCTGCAGGGGGCCTACAGCATGCCGCCGATGCTCAGCTATACAACACACTGCTCCCGGCGATGTCTGTACCGCTGATAAGTTCTGCGTAAACTGCTTGTACGGCTCTAGCGAACAATACATGCATAGTCCCGTGGACAAATCGTGCCCCGAGTTCGTCAAGCAACAAGAAGTCACAGCCATCAAAGTAATCGAAAAGGTTGACTACGAAACTGCACTGCGAATATACATCTCCCGCATGGAAGCCAGGGACTAACTTCTTGCCAAAACAATACACAAATATGTCTAAAGCCACGTTAATTCCAAAATTCCTGTGTGTTTCAATTAAATCTGCATGTACGAGTTCAACAAATGAGTGTTGTAATTAAAAGCCTATAATACTATAATAAATGTCTGTATTGAATACCCAACAATAATTTACATACATACCGCCATGTAGCTATGAACACACGCCCGGCGATTCCCCCCAGTCCAGTCCCCGGACAAACGTGCCGCGTCACAACAGTCACAGCCACAAGTAACGAAGGCTGACTACGACACCATACACTCCCGCATGGCAGCCAGGGACTAACTTCTTGCCAAAACAATACACAAATATGTCTTAAGCCACGTTAATTCCAAAATTCCTGTGTGTTTCAATTAAATCTGCATGTACGAGTTCAACAAAATGAGTGTTGTAATTAAAAGCTTTTAATATTATAATAAATGTCTATATTGAATACCCAACAACCCAACAATAATTTATATTCATAGTTTCGTCGGTCTGAATATCGGTGGGAGTCTGTCTGGTCTCGATCTTCAATCGTGGTCTACTGGGTCGGCCCATTCAACACATTTTGAATAGTATAAAACTGGGAAATCCTTTTGGCCAAATTTGGGTTGGCAGTGGATGATTATTTTATGGCAGACAAGCTCAGAATCCCAATGCAATTTCAGTGCTTTGGCCTTAAGCTCCCGTGAGAAGGACTCTGAAACTTTTAATGGCCTCACCAATACAAATAAGACTTTGCACAAACACACGCACACAGAAGCTGTAGTGATGGGGGGTGGGGGGGTTTGACTTCCGGTGCTGTATACAAATAATTACATGGCAAAATATTTACATTTTGGTTTTTGGCTTAGGAATATGCAGCAAATAGGCCAGACTCCCGAACGAACGGTGGATAGGTGGATGTGTGGAGTGGTCTGGAGCGGTGTGGAGCCGTGTGGAGAGTGGCGGTGCGAGTAATGCTGGGGCAGCAACTTTTTGGCCACTTCATATTTCATAAAAACATGCATTATGACTATTTTATGAAGCACGCGCCCAGAACTTTGGCATCCAGGATGCAGGATCAGCCACAGACCAAACCAGAACAGAACAGACCCGGACTCGACTCGATTCTCCTGTGTGCGTTACCCGTTTACTGGGATAGCTACTCGTATTTATATAAGCTGCCATAGGCACACGGTACTGGGCCCACGGCACACACAGCCACAGCTGTGCGTTCGAGTGTGCTGGTGGTCGTCTACTGCCTCTTGTTGGTTGTTCCCGTTCTCGTTCTCGTTCTCTGCTCCGCTCCCATAAAGTGCCATAAACCGACATCGTTGTCCCAGGCCTATCTGCTTTATGGCTCAGCGCTTTCAATGGATCCACCGTACCCCAAACAAAGGAGGCCATGCATTCGTGTCCATTGGGGGTCGGGTCACAATACGAGTGGCCTGGAATGGCTCACTTTGGAGCAACAAAACTTCAAAGCCCAATCCACCCACAAAAGCACACATGAACAGACGTTCATATGACCGTCAATGGCTGACCAGGCTCGGGTCTACCTTGTTCGACCCACAATTGGTAATTAATAAATCTACCATTCTCCCATCTCCCATCTCCTATGTCAGTGTCTCCAGTTTTCCGAATCATAGTCAGAGTCAGAGCCCGGGCCAAGTCAATTGCAACTCGAATGGCGGAAGCTTCATTTACATTCCACTTGTGACTCGCCTCAAATTCAAAATCGGCATGCTGCACCTGACGCTGACTCGCCTTGAATTGCAGCAGCCTCCCTGCCCTCCTCTCCATCGCTAATCAAACTACGGTCCGCTGGCCCCAATAGATTATGCTCATGCGTCTCTCATATTCAGTCCAGACTCTGGCCAAGGCACTGGGCTCTTGTTGAGCAATTAGTTGATTATGGGAGTCAATGGCGGGCCAATTGGATTGCATTTAGTTTAACATGTTTGGCCATTCGGTGGCCCTTTGCTGCTTCAGTGCAGTCAGACTGGCTTTGGCCTATCTGTGCCAATTTTGGGTCTGTTTGCATGGAAATTCCATTGGTAGTTGCTCATGTGTAAGGCAGACATTTCAATTATCACTCCTTACCGATTCAATCGTTCCCATTTCTCCCTAGAGACCGGAGTAAACTTCATTATTCTAAAACTGAGTACACTCCGAATCAGCTGTGATATTTTCCATTCAGAATCATACTCCACTTGGCGTTTAACTTTGATTTGTGAAATTCTTAAAGCAAATTCAGATAACTAAAAGTATTCACTGCATCAGGATGCTATACCTGTTTTTCGATATCTGGCAGCAGTTTATGCAGGGCTTTGGAATTGTGATATGTTACGCGCAAGGTTCGCAGGTCTTGACGATTTTGGTCAGCTGCATTCTGTCCCTGGCTTTCCTTAACAACGCGAGTGCGGTAAGCCTCATCGTCCAGGCGGTGGTTGGGGTCATAACTACCAAGAAGCCTAAGCGGAAGCTGGACCCACAGCCGACGCCCATCAACATAGTGCGGAAAATGACGCGCAAGACGGTGCTGGGCAGGCAGCTGGTCTGGACAAACTACGACCACCTGCCTCTGGCCATGCTGCTGGAGAACAACGGCAGCACGGTGATCCTGCGCATCTGCTGCGAGTCAAACATGGTGCCCCAACTGAGCGGGGGCGAGCTGCCGGACCAGTACCACTTGGTGGAGGCGTGCTTCAAGTGGGGCGAGCTGCGCGCCGAGCACTCGATAGACTCGGTGCAGTTCTCGCTGGAGATGCAGGTGCTGCACCGCTGCTACCAGGACCGGGTGCCCTTCCAGCACGTGTCGGTCTCCTATCTGTTTCTCCAGATGGGAGGGAGGAACGACCCATTAACCCAGATCACTGAAAACCTGCGCTGCGTCGCGCATCCCGACTCGAAAATCGAATTGCCGGCCTTTGATCTAGCCTCCTTAATGAATCCCTTCGGCAGCAGCTTCTACAGCTACACGGGCACCTACGACAACGGTGTCCAGGTCGTGCCCACCATGTGGCTGATTAACACCCACATCTTCCCCATCAGCTCGGAGCAGTTATCCCAGTTCGGTGCTCTCTGCGGTCGCGATGGTAACAGGATCAAGTGCAACGCTCGGCAGGAGCAGCCACTGGGGAATCGCTCTGTCCATTTCAACTTTATTTGACTCTCTCCTGGAACAGATACAAGATACAATTCATTGCTTTATTCACATCCTGTTTGATTATTAAGTTGCATTTTTTATATATATTCTCATAAATAAATATTATAAAATTATATTTTTGTGCCATAAAATTGGTTAGCAACTTGGAGTTCCAGAAATAAGCACCTTCGATCGTGGGAGTTGAAGCCGAGTCCACGTAGAGAGTTTTCAACACCATTCAAAAATCATTCAAGCATGGGTTAAGACCTTAAAACCTTCCTCCTTCCTCTAGGAGAGTGCACATCAAATCAAATCCAACATCAAAGCGGAAAATTCGATTTTTGAAATACATTGAAATGCCTGAGAAGCGATAAAGCCTTTGACTTGGTGATTTTTGCACTACGTAAGCGTAAGTGGCTTTGCTCCACCTCTGTCTGTGCTCTTGGTCAGACATGGAGTATTTGACTGGCTGTCTGCATACTCCACTGGGGCATCAGTACGTAGCCAAAATGGAAGGGGAGAATGCTGGCTGAGCACGAGCTCACCTGGGGAAATGGTTACGCTTTTGTTTGCCTGCAGGGCATTTTCGCCCTGGAATGCCTTGGGCCTGGCTGTGCTCCAGCGTTTGAGTGCTCCTGCCGTTCTAAAAACTGTCTAAATTAATTTTCAATAAACGCCTGCTGGCCAAACAGGGAATCGAATACTGATTGGCTTAAAAGTTCCTCCAAAAATTCCCACTGAAATTCGCTTTGAAATCAGCCATCATAGCAGCCATCCATACGGAACCGAAACAAAATGCACGGAGCAGAACTGGACTCTGAAGCCGCTGGCGTAAATCGGCGCCGAATTTCCCAAAACATACGGTAGATATTGGTAGGGAACGGGAACCCACTCCTTCCCCAATTATTGACTGCCGTCCAAAGCATTGGCTGAGCTGCGTTGGGGGACAGAGAGAGCTGCATTGTTGGCTTTCAGCTACTTCAAACACGGTCAAAAGGGGGCAGTGGCTGGTTGCGTAAATCCAGGAATTCCTCCGGTGGAATATCAAAAGGATTATCTTTGGGAAATTACCAGCCCCTACTCCCCACTCTACCACCTTGTCGCCGCTAGACTTTTTGAACTGTTAACCGGACGGACAGACCGTCGCGCTGCGGCAGCTTCTATTACGATTTATTTCAGGCGTAAAACCAACGAAGGAAATATTTGCGGTAAAAGTTGAAAATAATTGTTGAAGTAACGAACCATATAGTAGCAGGGGCGGGGGTGGGGGCGAATCAGTGGGTGTATGGTATGGCGTGGCGTGGCGCCACTCTGACGGCACACACAAAGTGGAACAATGGCCGTAGCTGTGGCTGAAACAGGACGACCAAATAGTTTCCACTTGGAAAATTGTTTAAAGTTTACCCCCGAATCTTGTTCCCCCGTGAAGCAAGTGTACATATAGCTATAGCAGATAGTATGTAGATGTAAATATGGAGCTGTTTTCGAGTGGCCACAGCACCAGTTCGAGTCGCAGTCGCATCCCATCCCATCCGACCCGCTGGCCCTTTCGTCAGCAGTTTGCAAGTCAAACAATTAAAACAAGCTTTGAACAATTTCCATTTGGATGCGAATAACAACAAGTTCTGTACGACATGTCTAGACGGGCGAGAATGGCAATGAGCTGGGTGCAAATACTACAAACGAGTATAAAGAATAAGCGATAAAGTCAAGGCAGAATGCGCTTCAATCAATCTCTGAAAGGTGATAACGAACACAAGCCAGTTCTCGTTCCAGCAGAACTGTCTCAAATGATGCAAACTAGCTGTGAAAATGCACAATTCCTTTTGACAAGCATATTTATTTTCTCATTTCCTTAGCAATTCATTTTTATTCATGAAAATCAACGCCGTCAGTCAACACAAACATTTGTAGTCCTTGTACTCGGAAACTCGGAAACTTCTAGCCGGTGCGAATGTACTGAGTATTGTCGGTCTGGATCAGCACAGTTCCAGCTGCAAAGGATGTACATCGTACGTATATTTATTTAAATGAACTTTATACAAAATTAGTTTTCCCATTCTCCTACTTACGCTTGGGTACGGGCTCGGCATTGGCCAGGGCGGCGAGCATGGCCAGGAGCAGGGCAGCAGCTTGGAAGAACTTCATGGTGATTTGGTTTTTGTTTTGGTTTTCGGTACGACTGTGGTGATACTGATGCCCCACAGCTGATCGGCTCGATCTTTTATAGCTCAGCGACTGCAGAGTGTGCTTGTACTGGGAAATTCCCTCCTCCCAGATAGGGGAATTGCACAGGTCAAAAGAGCATCTTAATCTCTTTAGTAGTCAATCAAAGCTTCGCCGTTTGTTTTGTGCAATGATTGGATTCGTGTTAATCGATAACCGGTCTGGGTTTTCTACGCATTCTGTTGATGCTGATTATAATCTGATCTGAGAACGTGTATGTACTTTCGGAAAACTGGTACTGTTTATAAACAGAGAATACTGTAATTCAGATAGAGAGGGAGAGAGAGAGAGAGAGATCTGTTTACAATCACGTTTAGCATTATCTTAGATATTCATAATTTGCATCACGTTTATTACTTTGTTAAGCGTCTGCATATTAAGTTCAGTATTGCAATATTTCTCTGGAAACGCTAGTAAAAGTCTTTCAATGGAAAAATGTATATTAAAAATGTTTATTATGCTAATAGAGTGATCATTAGTGAAGAATAAAGCAACCGTTTGTTTTTGAAATCAGAAAGATCTAATATACTTCAATCTGTGTAGCTTTCCTTTGCACGTTGGCTGCAATCACATTATCAGTGTCGTGACCCTCGGGTATTTTTTACAGTATTGGAAATTCCGAATCCCCATGCGCACACCCAGCCATTGAATTCGCAGTCTCGGGCACCTAGCGGGTATATAAGTGTCGCGCCTCAGTATCGGATAATCATTGTAGAACCAGATTTCACAGCATGAACATGAACTGCCTGAAGATCTGCGGCTTTGTATTTGCTCTCATTGCCCTCACGACGGCGGAGGCTGGTAAGTGATCGGAAACGCATTTCCCAGATTAAATTGATTGCTTATCAATGCATACTTCGCTTCAGTAGCTACCCAAGTGCTGAATGCTGGCGGCCATACTCTCATCCAAACGGACCGGACTCAGTACATTCGCAGGAACTAAATGGCCCTGTTAAGCAAAACAAATAAATAGTACTGAAATATGTGAAAAATGTAGCCCTGTTTTTGAATTGTCAGAAGAGTGCGCCGAGCCAGCGATGGTCACTCTTAACATGTCAGAAAAATACCAACATTGGTATTTCTCTTCGGTAGTCATCAGTGTTGCCTACTTTTTATAACTTAAATATAGCTGTTTTTGTGGGATGGCATGAAGTAAAGAGCTGAATTAAAAATTAGCATAATATGTTGCATGTTTTTTCAATAATATCCCAAAACTCCCAATATGTTGTCTATTTCGACATATTCTTCAATATTGATAGGTGTATAGATTAGCCAGACTTTTGGCTCTTGGAGCTATACATTTTTCCCAGCTATAAAATAGCTGAATTGACCACACTGAAACTGAAAAATGCCAGCGCTGAGCAAGATCAACAGCTGGTCGCCTTTTGTTTTCGAAATTTGCGCTTTTTTTTATTGAAATAAAGTGAAAGCATATATATGATATATATATGCTCTCTGAAGACGATATTGATTGCACTCTAATACCATTGACTGCGGCTTGAAAGGCCAGGTGAGGGTAAGTCTTCCAGCGGCTGTCGAAATACAGAATTCTAATGGAATTTATGTTTAATTTACAGAGTAGAGTCTGCAGTGGACTTGGAAGCATCAGTAATTGTCGACATATACCTTGTGATCTTCCTTTTCTTAGCCTCATCCATAATTTAATCAGATTATCCGCTACGGAATAGCTACCAGAGCTGAAATAAACCGTTTAAAGGCCAATTCAATGGTTGCGGTTCTTCTGTTTTAAGCCGGCGACGCCTTCTTGGCTGCTGCATCTTATCGTGGCGGCGGTCAATAAATGTGACCCAGAGGACAAACACAACAGTCACAGCTACAGCCACAGTCGCAGCCACAGCCACAACAACTAAAGCAGTGGCAAAGCCGCAAAACTCAACCACAACAAGCCACAATCGGCAATCATCAACACTGGGGCGCCACAGACCGAGGAAGGCGAGGGCGCCGGTTGCATTTGGACAACGCCAACGAACCAGAAACACCCGCGCACAAGCCATGACAGCTGTGCCAGTCCCTTCTGTCCCAGCACCACCCCAGGCCACCTCCAGCGCCGAGCTTCGGCATCAGTCAGCCAGTCAGACTCTGAACGCCCTGCTGGACCTGCCCGCGGAGATGGAACTGCGCCAAATTGAGTTGATCTATCGGGCGGAGGGTAATGCAAATTTGGTGCTTGCCTTGCCGCAATTTAAAAAAGTTTTACGTTTGCCAAAAATGATATCCAGCAGACAGCAGCCGCCGCCGCCGCAGAAGGAGGCGGAGGTGCAGCAGAAGCAGGCGGAAGGTGCAGAGGAGACAGGAGAGATTGGGCGGGCGGAAGAGCAGACCGAATTTTCGGTCGGAGCCCAGGCATCAACTGTAAAAGGTTCGTATGTAAGAATCCTTTTTATTGTTGGCGCTCCACGCTCCAAGCTACTCTCACATTTCATTTTTTTTTTTTGTTGGACCGGAAATGGTTGCGTGCAACTTCAAACACCCAGGCAAGCTGCTGCTCCATCTCCTGGTGCCGCCTCCTCTCCTTGCCAGCCAATTTGTGTATTGTGCTTTGGTTATTGGCCGCTTGGCTGGCTCTAGCCGTTCACTCTTCCCACCACCCATCTGCCCATCTCTCCGGGAATCTCTCTATCTCTTGTGCATCTTTTGGCCATTGCATCAAATGTGTTTATTTCATTTATCCACATTTCTCTTGTGTTCTCTCGGGCTCCTCCTCGACGCCCCTTTCAGCTGGCGACTTGACAATGCCGGATTTTATGGCTTATATCGGGATAATGCGCCGTCTATTAGGAAATGAGTTTGTCTGCGGAGCGGATATTGTTGCCATACCAAAGGAAGACGATAGATTCTGGATAAACGAGCACATACGCGCCCACAGACCGGGTGAGTACTTTTACAGGCAAAATTCGTGATAAATGGAACTAAGAAAGTGACGAGTAAATGGGCTTGGACAGTGATTATAGCGGGTCATTGAAAGTCGTAAGAAACCACTCTTTCCAGATGTTAAGAGTTTAATTTGTTGGAAAGATGCTCACCCTTATTATTATTATTATGTCATGTCAGAAGCACTTTACGTAGAGTACCCACTGTTTTGGTTTTACCTCCTCTTCTCTGTGTGTGTCTCTGCTGGTGTTTGCCCATTGTGGCAACAATTTTGTATTTGATCAGCTTTCGCTGCAGTGCATCGCATTGGCCTTTGTCGTTGTCCTGGCAGCTGTCCAAAGCCTTTTAGAGCCACTGCAATCAATCATAAACGAACAGTTTAGTGCTCCGTCCTGTACCGGACCAGACCAGACCAGACTGGACCCCACCAGACCCGATCCGAACCGACCAGTCCCTTTCACTGACGTTTACGATGCACACACAGATGGATGCTCTTTTGCTCCAGTTTCAGTTGCCATCTCTGGGGACTGATTAGGGGAGGCCGTCAGTGAGTGTGTGCTGGCCCAATAGTCGTGGCCATATATCAAAATTGGGCTTATGCCTAGCAGCCAGCAACAGGCTACACGTTGCACGCTGCACGCTGCACTAACCATCAATTTATCATGCACCGCCGTAGACGGCGGAACGGAGGAAGGAACGCAGTCTAACCCGCCGGCGTATATATATCAATAATCGCCGTAACCGTAGCTTTAGTCGGATGCTGGCGCTTGCACTTTACATTCATTCAGCCGTCGCTCGCCTTCATCTTTTGCTTCATCCATTTTTTTCCGGGGTTATCCCTCGGTTTTTCGTTGCAGTTGCGCGTCTGGATAAGGAATTTGTGGGGCCATTCGGGCTACTCCTGCCAGATGTGACCCAATTGCCTGCCACGTTCGATGTTTTACTTGGAAATTTACAGGTGAGTCGCCATCGTAGCTGCTCCCTGATGCTGATGTTGCTGCTTGGACGGTGGCGGACATGGAGATGGAGCCCAGCCCCGTGTTTCTGCTGTCCAAATAAATTGTGTATTTTGTACAAGGACAATATTGGCATTTTTGGCCATATGTGCAGGATACGTTAGATGCCGCCGCACCCGCACCCGCACCGGTTGCTACCGCCGCTGCCGTTGTGGTTTCGTTTGCCTTTGTGCCTTGGTATCCGGAACCCATGCCCGAACCAAACCCACTCCCAGTTACTAAACCATCGGACATGCCGTGGACCCTGGCCAAGGCACATAAATCAACGGTTCTTTGTTTTGAATTAAAGTGGGCAACAGTGTAAACACTTTGTTGGTGTTACTTGCCATTGGTGTTGCTGTTTCTGCTGCTGTTTCTGGCCGAAAACCTTGCAGGACACGAAGAACGATGTCCATTGCCCACTGCCAATGCCACTAGCTGTTTCGATTCGTTTCGGTTTGGGGTTGTGCGGTTATAAAAGACGGCGAAATTGCTTTGAAAGTGCCGCCATAGCTGCAAGTTTTATGACGCTCTGCATCCCCAAAAATGAGCACAAGCAGTGTAGCTCCGTTGGCTGCTCCCCCATATCAGATTGAGTGCTCAACCATAAGCCAGAGTGTCCTGTTCCAGGCGGTGGATCGGCGCTTTTTCAATGCCTTTCAGGGTATTCGACGGGTCGATCTTTCTCCCCTTTTTTTTGGGCTTTCGGCATTTTTTTTTTTTTGGTCGCTTGCTACCGCTCTGCCGGTCGGTACATATTGAATTTATGGCTTTGGTGCCAAAGCATTGACCGAAATAAAATTGCAAGCAAAGGAAACAAACAACCAGCGAGCCAGGAGAACAAAAAAAAAAATAGAAAATTGTATATATAACGTGTGGCCATAACTAACGCCATATTGTGTGGCGTACTCCAGAGCGGAGTATCACCCACGGATCAGCC
This sequence comes from Drosophila obscura, assembly GCF_018151105.1. NCBI lineage: Eukaryota > Metazoa > Arthropoda > Insecta > Diptera > Drosophilidae > Drosophila > Drosophila obscura. The sequence continues at coordinate 4,393,207 of NW_024542774.1, read as the reverse complement.
ACGAGTTGGGGAAAAAATACCTTGGGAATCCGAATAAAAAACCTCTTAATTGCGGCTTTAAATGTTAATTTTCAATTTCAAGCCGTGAACCGAGAAAATCCCATCTGCCACCTGTACTCCACACTACTCCACTTCACGCCCCTGTACTGTAGTCCATTCCGTGCCTGGCCCCACGGCTTCATAACTCATCATACAATCAGCGCAACAACTTTTGTTTTATGTCACAATGGCAACAACGACAACAATAACAATAACAACAACAACAACAACAACAGCTTTAGGAGCGGCGATAACCTGACCCGTCCCACCTATGGCTGCTCCGTACCCATTCCCTCTTATTCATGATGTTAATATACCCTGTACTCGTACCTCACAGGGAGTGTGTTGCATTCGTGTGGATAGATGTAACAGGCTGTCAGAAACGCTCTTCTCATTTAAAATGAAAAGCCTTTTCCCCATAAAAAATTACCATTTTGGACTTTTTAAATCGGAATAACGGATAACATATAGTCTCAAGAATCGACCTTACCTTTCTACCTTTTTTTGTTGTTCTCGTGCTGCGCTTGTCGTTGCATTTTCAAGTCAAAATGGCATCAACGCCGGGGCAAAAGTTCGCGGTGCACGGCAGGCATAATATTTCATGGCAGTACATGACGGAACGGCCACCTTCCCTTTTACTCCATTTACTGCCGGACCGGAGCAGCACCAAAGGGCAGCAAAAAAGAGCAAATAAGCCAAGCAATATAATTTTTCAGGCAAAGGGCACAACAGGAGATGCCACAGGAGCAACAGGAGCAGCAGGAACCGGGGTAGGAGCAGGAGAAGGAGCCGCAGCAACGTCAACGGCAGGTACAAGAGGTGTCCATGGTCTGGGCGATACATATGCCATCGAAATAAAACCCAAACAAGGCTGGCTCCAGTTGGCAAGTGATGTCAACGATTTATTTGATTTAATGCCAGCAGGAGCAGAGACAATGCCAAAGAGGAGCAAAGGCGAGGAGGATCCGGAGCAAACAGGAGTGGCGAAGTCGACCCGAGACAAGTGCAAGTGCCGCTATTGCGCCATGCAGCTATTGAAGGTGAGTCATCGGGAGTGGAGATAGGAGAGACGCTCTTAGTTTTTCATTCGATTCTTTCCGACAGCTACGCAACGGAAAAATCAAACGACTGGGCGACTACTGTCCTCTAGAGCTATTCTCCGGGTATGTCATCGAATCTGGAATGGGAAACAGAGGGGGCAATGAACAAGGAACAGGGAACAGCCGCTCCTTTGGCACGAACATGGAGTCATAAATTTCCATCTGCACCATTTGCGTGTCCTGTCGTGCTTCATAATTCCAACACTTTCGGCTACGGCTTGCTCCCTCCTGTCTGCCTCCACCAAGTGCACTTTTTGTGTGCCCTGTGCTCTGTATTCCTTTTCCTTTATTATATGCCAGGACCCTGTCTGACCTCGGCCTCATCCCGGCCTGAGCTGGTCTGGTCCACTTAAACTGCAATCCCAATCCCAGTCCCAGTCCCCGTTCTTTTCATTCGTTTATTTGCGGCCCGCTGTTTCAAGTCATGCGTGCATCCGTGCACAAAATTCAATTTGCTTGCGCTTTCATTCCGGTTTACCGCCTGCTACGCTTCCAATTTCCCCACTTCCCACTTGCATTTATATAGGAAAAGCTCCACCATTCACCATCCTCCATCCCAAACTCCGTTATGGCCTCACGCAAATTGTTGCCATTTCTTTTGCTTCTCTTTTGTCTGCCAGCATCTTTTATATATCCCATATGTGCATACATAAGTTTTAATAGTATTATTCATATGAACACTCAGTCCAGTGCGTGCCACAACCATAGTGCCATTGCCTCAGACCAGAGTTCCAAAGAGTAAACAATAAATAGACTTTATCTATTTAAATTAAATATTCATTATTGGTTCGATACCATTACGTAATAGTATATTCGATTTGATTTATTTCATCTTTGATACATACAAAATATAACCGAATGAGTGCATAATCAAGGCTCCAATAGGTAGCTCCCACCATTTCAATATCTCTTCGGATTCCATAAATCAACTAACAAGTAGCTCAAACTAATAAAATCGTCCATTCATGAATTAATGCAAATGTTGACTCAAGTGTGAGCTCGATTCATGACGTATATGTAGATTGAGGTAAACAAATTGGAAAATAAATTTGCTTTAACAATCCTTAGAGTTATGATTCGCACTGTACGAGTTTAAACGGATTTTCATGCTGTGATCTCTTTTCGTTGTTTTTCATCCATATGTATATTTTTTTTTTAGCGCACCCAGTCGTATGCTTGATGCCCTGAATGCACTTTTCGCCTGCCCGCAAAATAATTTACGTGTGTTTCAGGACGGCAATTTAATTTATGGCGATCACGCGAATTCGATTTCCTTCGATGAATTGCACTCGCGTGTCTTTCCCGGGTAAGTCAGCCCCATCCAGAGTGATGAGAATACCAAAGGAAATTGATGGGCAGAGAGAGAATGAAAAACCCCGCAGGGCAGGCAATGGTATCGACAATACGCCTCACGAAGTTGTGACATCTTAAGATGGATCCAAAAGTAATATGCGGGTTCCCCTATCCCAAAAAGTCAAGGTTCCCACTTAACAGTGAGAAAATATAAGTCAAGTTGGTCCAGCCGTGCATCCGAAAGACTATTTTATGATGCCCAATGCCGCACCAGAATTTTCATTCATTTCAGCATAGAAAATCTTCTTTCTTTGCATTTATATTGTTTCTATTCATTGAAAAATATTTTATCTTTTCTAATAATTTCATTCTCTTTGGCTTATTTTATTCCCGCCCTGTTAACATTGATTTCTATGAAAAGAACTGGCTAGAGTAGAAAATTCCTCCGAAATTCGGCAATACGCAAATATTCAATAAATAATGCAGAAAGCAAAAGCCAAACACAAATTCTCGGGTGCCAAAATACCGAAATTGCCATTGCCCCACTCCTGGTTGCATTCTCCCCTCCAGCTATCCACCTTTTTCTCACTGTTTCCCCAAATTTCTATCTTGTTCCCTCGGTTCTCTCTGGCTGTGTCGTTTCAACACCTTTTGGCACAACGTTGACAACGGCCACACGAAATGGAATTGGGAATGGGAATGCGCATTGAAAATGCTAACAAACAAAATTGTACCAATGGCAACGCCAACACGAACGCCATCGCCATCGCCATAAAATCTCTGAAATTCTCCAGTGAAATTATGGTGCTTATAAAACATTTGCTCGTTGCCTGCCTGCTCAGGGAATACGAGGTGAGTCCAACGCAGAGCTGCGGCCAGGACCGTAGTGGCAGTGGCAGTGGCGGAGGCAGTCAGTGCCAGAGTAGCGTTTCAATTGGCGAAATGGAGACAAAAGCTGGAGCTGGTGTGGATGCTGGAATTGGCGACGCTAATGTCGCCTGGGCGGAGGATGCCGAGAAGTGGCATGCTGACTTTGTCAATGCTGGTCAATCCTACGGCGGGACAAGACCAGCTGCTGAAAAACCAACGACCCAATGGTACACAATGCCACCCGGAATAGGAGTGGAAACAACTGCAGGAGCAGTAAGCCAACAACAGTGCGGCTATGTGTTGGCAGAGGCAACTCAAACGGAAACACAAACGGAAACGGAAACACAGCCAACTCCGAGTACAACTCGGAATGAGAATGAGAATCCGAGTCCGAATCAGAATCAGCATGAAAATCAACGTGAAGGACAAATCAACAAAGCGGAAATATTTCGCTTACCAAAAAATTGTGTGCTGCAAAAAATTTTGAATTTGCAATTTCTGGTAAAGGTAAGCTAACACCCCATGCACCCCCCCGCTCGCCTGGCTGCCTGTCTGCCCCGCCCCTTGTTTATTTTTTATAGCCAAACCGTGGCAGATACCCGTAGTTGCAGTTTTGCTTTGGTTTTTTTTTTCCAAAGTGCGGCCATTTGACAGGCAGCAGGGGCGGCAAGCGAGGCAGGGCCCGATCTGAAGTAGACTTGAAAGGGCGGCTAAATGGCCCGTGGAGGGCAACCACTTGGCTTAGCGGAAGGTAACATATCTTGGCATTTGCAGCAACACTTCGATTATATGTGGCGAGCGAACTACGCCCGGCACTCGCGACCCACTTATGACGTGCTCAGAGGACTACTAGCCCTGCCCCAGCCCGGCACCACCGATGAACTGCAGCCGGAGCAGGCATACTTGCTGGGCGCCACGGCCTTGGACTGCTCGATTATGTTAACGTTCCAGGAAGTGAAACTCGACCGCGCATCGTATTGTACCCCTGACCAGGAGTAAGTATCAACCGCACAAGGGAGCGGGAGCAGTGCTGGTAATCCAATTCCTAATCCTTTTCCCACAGCTTGGAGGCGGAGCTGCTGCAGCCGTGGCTCGTCTCACTGCTGGGTCATCACTTTCTAACGAAGCTCTCTGTGCTGGATTTGGATCCGAAGCCCGATAGTCACTTTCATAAATTCATAGAGCAGACATGTGAAATTGAAAAGTGCTGCCGAGCATTAAATTAATTAATAAAGTTTGCACCCAACTAAAAGCCGCACGCATCGACTGTCGAGCGCACAGAACTGTGCTACAGTTTTCCCTGCTACATCAATTTAGTCCATTTTTTCCCGCCGCTTTCCGTGCTCCTTTTCGTAACTCCCGCCAGGGTCTGGGCTTGGTCCGCGGCCGCGACCGCGACCGGGGCCGCACCTCTAAAAACGATTTTCACCGCAGCTTGACAGCGAAAAAGGCAGCAGCGGCAAACAAACCACAGGATACACGGCGCTGGCGCTGGCCCTGCCAGTAGCACTAACGGTGGGCAGAACGAGGGTGGTGGCGGTACCAGGATGGTTGTACGGGAACAAAGGGAATTAAGTCACTTCGCTATAGCCGAGGAGTCCACCTATTAGATACCCGCTACTAAGCCGCATCGTGGTTGGATTTAAATTGGAAATGGCGGAATCTGTCTTATTGGCTTTCGCACAATGCGAGCACAGAATGGCATTATGTACTTCGTAATTGTACACGGAAATAGACCTTTTGTTGGCTTGGCTTATTAGAAAAGTGAACATAAGTGTTTGGTCTGCCTGTTACATAGATTTGAGCGATGCAGTATAACCTTTTAGAGCTTCGAGCACAGGGTATGAACATGGAATGGCATGCCGTGAACACTCCTTAATTAATTTCCATGCGAATGCGGGTGCCATAAGCGGAAAAGGCGCCGCAGGATGTGTCCAGAGCGGGGCCACTGGAGCTATGCAAAGTTATGGCTGGTAGGAAGTTGGCTCTGGGCCCCCGCCTTTGGCCAGTGTCAGTCGGTTTCTGCGCTCGGGACTAACCAGTTTGGCCGGCGAAACGGCATCGGCGTGGACAAGAGCGATGGGCAACAAAGTTGTGACATTCACCGAGCAGCAGTTGGATGACTACCAGGTGGGCAATCCATCAGTTGTACTATTTGTTAGGGAACGACCTTAATTCTAACTTCAATTCATTGCCATTCTCCGCCCATTCGCTTGCAAAGGATTGCACGTTCTTCACGCGCAAGGAGATCCTGCGGTAGGCCATTTGTATCCTTATAATAAGCTAGAACTATTTCATTTCACATGACCCACACAAAGCACCACCCACCTGGCACCGCCTGCCATTGTTGGCAGCCTTCCATTGTTCAAAAACAACACAGAAAAAAAAAAAAAACAAAAAGGAAAGATACACACGCACAGACAACAGACTCGTGGACACAAAGCCTGCCATCGCATCCATCCCGAAATATGTACCTTCCACTCACACTTGGTCTGTTACAGCGTCCACAAACGGTTTCGGGAGCTACGTCCGGACTTGGTGCCCCGCCAAATGACTGAGGGTCAGGCCTCGAGTGTCAAGGTTCCCTGCGAGTGCATTGAGAAGATGCCCGAGTTGCGTGAGAATCCCTTTCGCCGTCGCATCTGTGAGTAACAAAAGACCAATGCATGCATAAACGGAGCACAGCACAGCACGCTCCACTCCCATCCTTTACCGGACTAAACCAATCATCCATTTTCCAGGCGAGGCCTTCTCACGCGATGGCCAGGGCAATCTGTCGTTTGAGGACTTTCTGGACGCTCTCTCTGTCTTCAGCGAGCAGGCGCCGAGGGACATTAAAGTTTTCTACGCTTTCAAAATTTATGGTAAGTGTTGGCCTCCTCTTTTCGGCCAAGTTGGTTGTGGTGCAGCTCCAGTTTCAGCTGCAACTTCATCCCAGCTCCGGCTCCGTGGCTGTGGAAAGGAGAGGCACTTCTGGTGTTGGCCAGCATTTTCCGCTTTTGTTTATGCATTTCCGCAGACAGTGTTCGTTATCGTTGTTGGTGTTGGTGTTGTGTAGTCTGTTGGTATCTTTCGAGAGGAGTGTGTCCTTTGTGTGCCTGGCATTTACATGGAACGCATGGCCCGCACTCGCAGCTCTGTAATTTGTGGCGCCGTGCCAGGCAAGAAGAGTTCGGTTTGTGCCGACAGTCCTTGCTGCAGGGCCAAGGTTCAAGGACAGCCATAAATTCTAATAAGCATTTTAATTGAAATTTAAATTAGAATCCTAAAAATGCCACCATAAAAGTAGGGGCAAAACTTTGTGCAAATTGATTGTGCACTTGGCACTCCAAATTAATGGCCAAAAATCCACAGAGAATACAAGTGGCACATGGACGATCAATACGCTCGAAGTGTCTTCAGGTGGAGTGCATGTAACATTTTTTTGGGTAAACTACTTTCAGAACCGAAGGTTGTCCATGCCATAGGTAGAGAGAGAGAGAATGTACTGCTCTCCAGCACTTTATTTCAATGTGCATTATTAGATTGACACAAATTGAAACGTGCAGCAAGCGATTACCTATACGAATAGACGTCTACGTAGGAGATTGCACAGCAAACTTCGTTTGGCACACATCACTTGACTTTTGTGCAAGAATATGTCAAGTTTTGTAAGACATCATCCACCCACCCAATTCCCACTGAACCCACCCACCCGAGAGTGTGTGTGCACTTACTTATATATATGAATGTCTGGCATAACTTTGCAGATTTTGATCAGGATGGCTTCATTGGGCACGCCGACCTCATGTCCTGCCTGACAACAATGACCAAGAACGAGCTCAGTCCGGAGGAGCACCAGCAGATTGCCGACAAGGTAATCGAGGAGGCCGACGTCGATGGCGATGGCAAGCTATCAATTCTGGAGTTCGAGCATGTCATCCTCCGGGCCCCCGACTTCCTCTCCACCTTCCACATCAGAATATAAAATGGCCGCTCGTTTGTACTTGTATTATTAAATTGTTTATGTCTGAGCATATCGCATAAAACAGCCATCAGTGTGATTAAGTTGGGTCCATGGCTGCAGGCTACATGCTGCAGCTACGCCTCTGCCCAATCCAGTCCAGTTTCTGACCAGTCACCAACCAGCAGGCTGCAGGCAGCGGGCTCCGAGGGCCAATTGTCGTGACAATATGCATGTCAAATGTCATGCGAGCATTATAAAATTTATAAGCCCATGTATGCAGTCGGGTCGAATTCTGGTCTGGTCTGGCCTGCACTGCTCTGCTCTGCTCAGCTCTCTGACCCCAATCGAACGGACTGGCCCCGTGTCATTGCCAATGGACAAATGCCATTCTGCCCTGTTGGCACACACAGTCAAACCAATGTATGTGAGTGTGTGGACTGTCAGAGTTTTATCAATTTTGCCAATTTTCAGCTTAAACTTGTTTGGCAGTCGAGCACTGCAGCTTGCCACCCGATCCCATTCAATTATTGTAATTGCAGCAGGATGGACAAAGGGAACGCTCTTATGCATCTTTGGGTCAGATTCAGATAAGGTGAAATAATGGCAGTCGATGCACCATTAGCAGAACAGTAGGCCTTGCCTGTTCTACCCGAAACTGTTGAGTATTCGAAACGCCCGTTTAATGTGGCTTGCATGTATGTGAGTGAGTGAGCATGATGGTGGGGCATGAAATGTATGTCCCTCTGTTATGCAAATCACGTTCAATATTTAATTTAGTTTACTATTTAATAATACGCATAATTACATACATATTAAATGTTGTTCTGTTTTTGTTTTTAGTTGGATTTAAAGTTAGGCTTATTCGATACAAGAAAGTCTATTACAAGTATGCCATAATCGTATGCACGTATATATAATTGTAGTCGTATAGTCGTATTTGTAATTTGTAATTGGTAATCGTAAACGTAATCCGTTGAATGTTTATGCACTCTGAAATACTCGTACATTCAGATTCAGAATCGAGTCGCGACGCGTCGCGTGGCGTCTGTTTGCCACAAACAGACGTATGTATTTTCCTATAGTTTGTTTGGTTTTTATTTCATTTTATATTGCATATGTTGGTATCGTATGGTTAGATCAAGTGATAGCAACTGAACAGAACAGAACGGAACACTGCCTATACACAAAAACAACAACACTTACAAACGTATGTATCTACTACTTACTTACATACATACACTCACTCCTACTAGTATGCTAAGTATGCTTAAACATATAAGTACGAACTAAGCGGAGAACTTGGAGAGAAGTTCCCTTTGCCGAAAAATTATTGTGACGTGACGCATCGAAGATGGGACGACTGTTCGCTCTTCTCTCTCTCTCTCCCTTCGCTCTCCATTCCGCAATTTAATTTTTACAATTTTCGTATACTCGTACAGTAAATATTTAGTTATATTTAGTGTCTAGATATATTGTATATGCTGGAATACGATTAGGTATAGTTTCCGTCTGGATGTGCGTGTGCGTGTGCTTATGGCTCTATTTTCGAATACATTCATTTATTTATGTGTATGCATGTAGATGATTTTTCTTTCCACCTACATACTCGTATATCGTGGGGGTTTCAACAACTCTCTTAGGTTCCTCTTAGGTTGCCGCCTCTTCTCAAGTTTTGTTTCTCGTATACATGGTTTACATTCATTATAGTCTTTTAAGTCTAAGATACACTCTCTTTTCCGGGGGGAGTGTATGGGTATGGATAAGGGTATGGGTATGGGCATGGGGATTTCCCTTTCCGGTCATCCAAGAAATCGGAAACAAACAACGAAACGCACATAAATTGTACAATACTCTAAACGTAGGGTTTTGGTTATCTTATAACGCTTCCATCGCATCCATTGCCAGTGGCTGTCAAATTGTTTGGGGTTCGAGCCCGTTCTAGAAGTCGTGGTTGCCGCAATTGGTAAAACCGTAATCCGAAAAGCTTTCGAAGCTTTTCAACAAATTTCAGTACACCGAATTGTGGTGCTCGTAGTTGTTGTGGGCGGCTGCGGCATGGTGCAAGTAGGATGGGATGGCCGTGGCATTTAGTTCCGAGGCTCGCCGCCGCAGCGCTGCAATGCTGTGTCCTCGCCACACGTCCTCGTCGGTGGCCCCATCGGTGGGCGATTGCATCGACTGGTGGCAATGGAGTCCTTCTTGCTGTTGCTGCTGCTGCGATGGCGTCGGCGGAGCCATCTGTGGGAAAAGTGGTGAAAGTTTCCGTAACTTCAGTTGTGGGCTTGAGGAAAGCTCTCTCTCTAGGGTTGTTGTAGTTACCTGCTGCTGCTGGTGAGTCTGCTGCTGTTGCTGCTGCTGTTGTTGTTGGTGAGTCTGCTGCTGTTGCTGCTGTTGGTGAGTCTGCTGCTGCTGCTGCTGTTGGTGAGTCTGCTGCTGTTGCTGCTGGTGAAGCGGCTGCAAATGAAAATGGAGTATAACAGTGGTGGGTGTCCCGGCTAGGTCCTGCAAGGAAACTCACCATGGGCTCGCCACTCAGCTCGTTCTGACTGGCGTTTGGCTGCGTGGAGATTGGCGGTGGGGTCACCGAGGAGCAACTGTTCATGTTCGGCGGCGTTGTGGCGCTCGGGGAGCCGCTCGGCCCGCAGGCTACCCCGCCCACACTGTGCTGGTACATCATGGAGTCACCTGGAGCGAGAGGGAGAACACCTCGATTAATGGCTGCCTTTGTATCTGTGATTGGTGCAAGCAGCCCAGCAGCACCCGATTCCAAGTTCCAAATTTTAAATTCCAACAAAAAAGTGTAACAATGAAAACTTTGCTGCTGACAGCCAAAAAACATGTCTCCAAAATTTCAATTAGCACAACTATACGAAACCAAATAAACGAAACAGAGGAGGAACAAAATGCCTTTGGGTATTCCTGAAAATTAGGCGACTGTCCGCTAATTGATCGAACAAATAAGCAGCCGGGCCAGCGGTCCAGCAGTCCAGCGGACCAGGGCATTATAAACCTTATGCGATGCCACACAATATTTGGGGCTACCGAAAAAAAAGTGTTATGAGTTCAAAGAAATGGTGTCGTGTCTGGTCAATTGTCGGGAGAACTGGAACTGAAACTGGAAATGGAAGTGGATTGTATCGAAAAGCAAAGCAAATAAATCGAGAGAAGGAAACGAACGACAAAGCAAAACAGAGAAATAATATTACCAATGAAAAAAACCGAAAAAGTGTCAACGCTTGTCTTTTGTTCACCGAAAATCAGATGGAAAATTTTCGGGTCATGTGATACTTATTCAAGATCATTCTGAAATGGTGAAAAGGAATGGGGAGGGGCGCAGGTGGCTTGGGAACACCTACCCAAAGCATTGAGGCCGTAGTGCTGATAGCTGCCCGCCCCCAGGGCGGAGCCCATGTTAATGCCCGAGTTGAGGCCGCTGTTCAGCGAGGAAGAGAGCGGCGACGACTGATTCAGCTGGCCAAAGCCTTTTCCCAATTGCAGCGATTAGTAGGGGGATCCACAAGATACGATAGTTAGTAGCAGTGGCGAGGGGCCTGGGCCGGGATCCACTCACCTGCCGTCATGGGATTAACGCCCACACTCCAGCGGTCGCCGCCAAACATTCCGGTGCCACAGAGGCCGTCACCCATGGCGATGTTCGTGATATTGGCCCCGAAGGGCGGGAGTCCGTGCGAGGGCAGCAGGGCGCCCGGGGTGCGGAAGACATTGGTGGTCTTCTTGCGCTTCTTCCACTTGGCGCGTCGGTTCTGGAACCAGACCTGCAAATATACAATGCAAGAAAGAATTAGCTATTGAGCGGGCATAAACTATATGAGATTAAGTAGTAGATTGGTGATTTAATTCAATTTATCCAAGTTGTTTATAGTTTTCCCTATTTCAAGATACTATACTTGACTCTCAGCATATCTGCTAGCAGATACTTAAGGGATAGTTCCGTTGTGTGTGGCAGGGCCTCTTGTAACTTTGTGTGTTTCGGCTCCTTGTTAAGCAACTGCCACCCCACGACGCACACCCCACCACAAAGTCTGCCTCCTACATGGTCTTAATCGAGATCAATTACCGTCGTGACAGTCGAAACACGTCTCGACACACACACACACACACACCCACACACATTGTACAAGCAGATTTACATGCGCATAAATTCCATATGTAAATTCTTCAGCCATAGGCAGAGAACAAGGCAATCAGTTATTTGGCGAGCTATCCGCCCAACCTCAACGCCAATACCCAATCCCTATCTCATCCCCAACCACAGCCCCAGACCCTCTCCAACATGTTCCACATCTTTGGTCATCGTCAGGACAATGCCGGGACTGGACTGCCCCTTCGATACGCTTTTGTCTTATGGCCGGAGAGGTCGAGGCGTAGCCGTAGCCGTAGACCGTGTCGGATGTGTTCTGTGTTCGCTTCAAATTGGCATTTCCATATGCATAAGAACAACGGAGCCGGGCCCCGCAGACATGTTGAGGTTTTGACATTTACAAGGCGAAAAACAAGCACTGCACTCCACACACAAGCACCGGATCGGGGGCCCAATACATATCTAGGGGCCATCTACCGAATGGAATATCTCAACTTTTAACTTTCTGCTTTTCTATGGTGGCTTTTTTTTTGCTGCTGATATCTACAATCTTTCAGCAGGTGGAAAATGAGGAATAAAGTGCCAGGCGAGTGAATGACTAGTGACATGAAAACGATTTTGCTGCCATCCAGGCATCAGGCCAGGCCAGGCCAGTTCGTTCGCATCCACATCACTCGAAAGTCGGGTTGACAACTTAACCGTTATATATATACACACACACAAACCACTAACCCATACATACTTATATGTATATAAACAGTTATATAGTAGATATTTATAAATCCCAGCATTCGTGGCAAATCTTGAGCTGTCACCGACTGTCGACTGTTTCTGTCTGAGTGCGCCAGACTAATGGCAAAGGAATACCAGGACCAAACAGAGAGCCAGAAACAGGAAAGACAGGGACAGTCAATGTACAGGAGAAAGGGAGATAGTGAGAGTGTGCGTGCGTGAGGCTGAGTGAGAAAGAAAAATGGCAAGTTTTGTGCAAAGTAACTTTGCTTGTAAGGCCTTCTGATGCTTCTGACTTCAGATGGTCCCTGGGGGGTTTGTCATATGTCGGACAATGGCAGACACCACCGAATAGCACTGAAGAAAACTCCACTTCCACTCCACTCCTCTCCATTCTTCCCCACTCAACCGAACAGAACTGGACTAAGCTAAACAGCAATGAACTATCACAGGTTGGCTAGATGGTGCACCAGGGACGCTAATGTGCCACATTGTGGAAGGGATAAAGGGACTGGGCAGGGGCTGGGCCAGGGCCAGGGGCAGGGGCAGGGGCATGGCAGGGGTACCCAGGGAAGAGTGAAAGGAGGGAAGTGAAGTCGCTGTGGTAAGGGTGTGTCGGCGACCTTGACTTGTTTATGTTTTTTACGTGTGTATGCCTCGCTCTCTATTCATTAACTTTTAATTTAATAATTTAAGACAATGTCTGACTGTCTGCCCTCCTCCTCCTCCTCGTCCTCGTCCTCCTCCTCTTCTCTCTCTTTCTATGTTTCTCTCTTTCTGCAGCTAGTTCTCTCTTTCTCTGCCACTTACTGCCTCTTTCTGCCACATTGAGTTGGGCAAATTAAATATGCTTGCTGCTTTTATTTTGCTTGCCACTTTCGTGGCGCACACGAAACACACCTACGCAGGATGGGCAGAACGCGAACAGAAAGGAGACAGAGTGGTAAGAAGAGGAAACAGGGGAAACAGACCAAGAAGAGAAAACAGCAAAAATCAAAAGTCATTGCCTTCCGTTGGCCTGGTGTAAGGCTGAGGGCGGAGGGCTGAGGGCTGAGAGAGCCATTAAATTGGCATAACGTGCATGACGTGCCCGGCACGTAAATAGGCGTTAAAATGTCGGTTAAACAAAACATTTATTTTTTATGCCCAATATCCCTCCTGCCACACCATCTATGCGACTGTTTGTATGTGTGTGTGTGTGCGTGTGTCTACTTTTATGGGAGGGTGTGTGCCGGTGACAGAGCCAAACAAAATTATATGCGTTTGTGTGTGTCTTCGTTTGCATTTGATTTGTTTTTCGCGGCTTCCTTTTTCCCCTGCCCCACCTTTTCCTTTCTTCCTTTTTGTTTTGTTTTGGTTGCGCCCAATTTGAAGCGTGAATCCAAAAATCGGTAAACAACAAAAATAGAAACCCGAAAAAATGCTCCTTATGTCGCGTTAAATTGTGTGTCTAACGGTAATTTTTTAAGCTTCACCCTTATGCATAATTTATCAGCCGCTGAGTGGCCGCCAGACTCCCGCCCCAGGAGCGCATTGCTTCACAGATTTGTGGTTCCAGGATACGACCAGAGCGTAGCGGTATGATGGAAGAGTGGAGAGGCTTGCATCAGGCCTGTAATTTCAGAGTTTGTGTCCAGGTTCTTGATTTCTAAAAATGAATTTGACAACCAGAAAGAAATGTTTCCGTTCTTGATTTCTAAAAATGAATTTGACAACCAGAAAGAAATGTTTCCGTTCCCAGTGATCACACACCACAAGAGAACACACACCGAGACACAAACCAAGAAAAATGGCTGAAACCTATGCCTCAACTACTCTTCATTGTTCAATTAAATAAGTACCAAATACAACTGAAACTTAATTTCTTTGCCAATAAACATTTCAAGCACCGAATGAATTAATGAATACTTCTGCCTGATCTGCCAAGAGGCCACCAATGAATGTCTGTTTACAAAGCTCAAGTTTTTCTATTTTTTTAGTGCTTGAACAAAGTTTCACCCCTCTGTCACTCTGTCACTCTCTCCAGGCTCTGTTTCTGTCGCTACCAGCAATCCTTCAACTGTAGACTGCGCTGCCAGACACACAAAAAACAGAAGCCGGCACAAAATTTCAGCCATATGTTTCCTACAAAAGCATTTTCATGTTTGGACTTTTAATTTTCACTTCACGTCTGACACTGCAGCAGCAACAGAACCAACAAAAACCCAACAAATAAGAAAAGACACCACCAGCAAAAAGCCAAACAAGGCAGAGAGAGAGAGAGAGGTGACAGAGAGAGAGAGGGGGGTGGGGCAACTGTTGCAAATAATAAATGAGTCAAGTTCATGAAAAAGCAATTTCTTGCGGCAGGCCGCAGATATTAGCACCCAGATCCGGAACCCAGACCCGCACCCCGGAGGTTAGACGACAGTCCAAATGAAGGCAGAAGTCAGGAATTAAGTATCGGCTAAATTACATGGCTATATGTACCTAGGGTGAGGGCTGGAAATGGGATAACAAGTGATTTGCTTTGATTTTATGGGCTGGTGGATGGTGCTGGTGCTCGCAGTGCCGCGAGGGTGCATCGTAAGGTGCGAAGGGTGGGTGTGAAAGACCCAAAGGCTTTTTATTATGAACCTGTTTATTGTGTCGCCCTGCCTGTCATCCAGCCCCTGCCAACGATGGTCCCATGACAGTCCCAGTCCCACGTCATAATGGTCTCTGTCTGTCATAGAGAACTGGCACTAGCCCATCCTCGTCGCTTGAGCCTTGTTTATGATATCTGCTCGGTTCGTTATGCAACATTAATTGCACATTATGCTTAATGGCTGATTAAACAGCTGTAAGGATAACGAGGCCAATATTAGCCAGAAGCAGCCTCAAAAGAATCCCGGTTGCTTCGAATGGACTGCAGCCCGTGATTTGCATATGACAGGCAACACAAAACGAGTGCCGATGCCAACATAGAAATGCACTTTGTCCCCAAAAAGCTGCACTCCACAGCTCAACAGCCAATTTCGAAATTATCAATCAGAGTCACAGAGCCGGATATACGAGGGTCATAAGAGGCCATACCAGTGCTCGTTCACTGCCGCGATAGTGCAGAAAATTGCAATCAAAATTCGATTAGTCTGCAGTGCAAATGTTATTCATCGTGGCCAAGAGAGGGGACGGTCGGAGGGAGGGGCTAGTGCAGCTCAATTCCAATCCCCTCTTAATAAACGATTGATTGGTAAAAGCCAGAAAGTGCAATAATACTCGTAATTTTCGGCTCGTTTTTATTGACAATTTTTGCTGAATCTGTGCTGCTGAATCTGGCCTGATTGTAGATTGGTTATTGTTTCGACACAAGTAAAAGTACGAGTATCTCTGGCATATTGTTGCTGCTGGGACATAATCAAAAATCAATTGGTCAGGTTATTGCTTTCCTTGGCCCCCTTGTGGCTGCCAGGCAACCACTGAGAGATGAGTTGGACACTCAAGAGGGTTCCCCGTCCCCGCCAAGCTGTTCCCTGGTTATTGTTGGCCTTTGATGTTGTCCTTCCATCCTTCCTTCAGGCTGTCTTCATCTTCAGCTCAAGCATCGTTTTATTATGATTATTGGTACTTTCATATCCTTTGGCTAGGACTCCGACCTCTGATCCAGCCTCGTCTCTGACTGCCGCTCTGAGTGGTTTATGGAAATCGCTTTTCGGCCAATATCTTTTCATTCTTGAGCATATAAAAAATGCGTATAAATTCATAAAATGTTGTCCCCGCTCAGCTTTCCCTCTCTCAGACTCCCTCCCATATACACACACACACACACACACACCCAAACACGCACACACAAATGCGAGTCGATTTATTTTATGTTATCCTTTAAATCCTGCTTTACGAGTCGGCCCCGGCAACACTTGCTGCGAGACCCAAACCCCCCAAAACCCCTCCCCATTTCCATTCCCAGTGCCAAACCCCCCCACGGAGCAGGGGCCAGTCCGCTGAGACTGGCTCAAAGTCTACTATGCCCGTCTCTCTCTCTCTCTCTCGCTCCACACTCTCCCTGTAGCCGTAGCTCTCTCGCTCTCTCTCCATTCGCTTCACTTGGAGAAATGTGTCGCACTGCCCTTTGATAGAAATCATCAAAGTGGTTCTCTGAGGGGTTGTTTGGTTGCGGGGGAAGGGAACAACAGCCAATTCCTGACGAGTACAACTTTTGATTTATGAAATAGTTTTGAATATTTGCTAGATTTCATTTCTTTCATTTCGATTTGGGGGGTTGCCGGGAGCCACTGCAGCCTCCACGTTCGAGAGGGTCTGTCGGTGCGTGGTGTGACGGAACAGGCGATGCAACCCCCGAAATTGTTTTTGGTGCATTCGTGGAGCATGCGCAGCTCCACTCCACTCCGCCCCATCCACCCCGCTCCACTCCTCCTCCATCTGCCTCAGGCTTGCTCTGGTTTTTCTTCTCTTGGCCTTCTCGGTAAAGTTTTTCAACCTTTTTTCGTGAATAGGTCCGTATGGGGGAGGGCTGGGGCTCTTGTCATTCTATCAATGGCAGCCTCAGTTGGAGCAGCTTATCCCGGATAGAATCGCCAACCCCCAGCTCCATGCCAGCGCCGTCTGTGCCCCTGTCCATGGGATGCGGCACTTTGGCACGCCATTTTCACACAAACATTTCAATGAAAAGTATCAACGAAATTGCTTTTGGAATTGCTTCATATGCCATAAACAGAATGCGTGCCAGATTTCCTTGATGCTCTTTATGTGCATTTTATAGAGGGACCCACGCCCTGGCCCCCTGGCCCCCTAGTCTCTTGTGTCTCTGGGGTTCTGGGGTCTCATTTTAAAGCTCTCCACTAAATTTTGCCCGTCGCCAGGCCCACTTCTCCATTTCCTTTTGCTGCTGCCGCTGTTGCCACATTTTTCTGTTTGTTGCATATTTTCGTTTTTGGTATTTCAATTAAAGTTTAATTAAATTTTGCGATGCCATGGTTATACCAGAGACGACCCAGTCGCCTCAGGACCCGCTTTGAGGACTTCCTCGTTCCAGCAGAGCCCGCCCTTTGCCCTTTGCCCTTTGACTCCCCAGCTCCTTGCCTGAAATTTTAATAAAGATGTTCGCTTTTTATGAGAATATCTAGTCTAATTTTTGCAAAATATTCAGATATTGGACGGTCGTCGCGTCATAGAAATTCAGCTCATACTTGCTCCGTCCCCATCCAGCCCCATAGTAGTGGTAGGGCACCCATCCTCCAAAAGTCAGTGGGCTATTATTAGAGGGGCATTAAGCGGCTCAGCAAATAAATTAGTTCTGTCTGGAGTCGAGGCAATAATTTATCAATGCTCGCAGTGGGAAGGAAACTCGTGAAGGAGCTCGGACGGCACTGGATTGGCCCAAGACGCGACTCGTGTTGTCTGAATGCGAGTCCTGGACTGGCCCTGTGGCTTAAGCCAATCGATATTTGCTTACTCCTGCTGAATCACCAGAATTCAGCAGAGTTTTGCTGTATATATGTTTGGTACATTGTACATACATATATGTATAATATTTTAGGATAGTCAATGGAATTTAATTCAAAAACGCCTTTCAGTTCGAATCATGTTAAAAAGGATAACATCCAAAGAGATTCTCAGAAGAGAGGAACGGCCGATTTCCAGCTCTAAGACTGTGATTAAATGCGTTGCCAAGCGGCTGATTGGCTATGAAACTTCACTTTTCAATAGCATCTCTTGCCACTTTCACCTGCAGGGTCCTGCGCGGTTGCTTGGCAAATTAATCATGTGAGAAATTCATTTAGTGCCCAGACACACACACTGGCACGTGCTGGGACGCCGCTCGCCCCACCCCCTCAGCCTGCTGTGACCCTGCCGCGTTGCAACAAATTAATAAACAAACCAATAAATGTTAACATTGCAGACAAAGCCATTACAATGCCTCTGACAATCTCGCTGACAATGCCTTTGACAGTGGCGAATCATGATAAGTCAATTTTGCGGGTCATCTTCCATCCAAATTCAGTCCGGCCCAGTCCGCTCGCCCCTCCCGTGGAGATGTCACGTGTGACGAACAGATTGTCCCGGACCCTGACCCGAGGCCACGTCCCGGCCACGTAAATTGTTCAATTGCTGCTGTGAAAACACAAATTAACAATTGCCGGGGAGCCACCTCCTGCTGCGCTCAGGCCTGAGCTTACGACTGTGTTAATTCCCTCCACCCCCCCAGCCTACGCCCAGCCCACGCCCGATCCGATTAGGAAGGAAGAGATACACTTCGCTCTGGCTTTTATGTATTTATTAAATTATATTTACCATAAATGCTGCTGTGTGCCTGTTTGTGTGTGTGAAGAAACTCCTCTCTCTGTTAGCCAGTCGGCAGTCGGCCGATACGTGAGCCTCATAACTTATGCACCTGCCACCCCTTCACCGTCACATGTGGAGCTTTGACTTGATTTTTGTGGTTATAAGGGCAGGCAGAGAGGTCTGGCATTTAGCTGGGTGGAGTCAGCAGGGAACGGGAACGGGAACGGAGGGGCTGGAGGCTGTCTTTATGCCGTCATTAGCTGCAAATCCTCGTAGATTGATTTAGGGCCAGACGTGTGTGTGCATATCGAATGAGGGTCGGACCTCTTGCAAGTGTGAAAATACCTCCAATGCTCCAAGGAGCCACTAAATGTGTTATTTCTGTCTGCCACGGCCACTGGCACTGCCACTGCCACCGGCAATGCCACATCCACTGCTACTAACAGCGGGCCAACTTAATTTATATGCTAATTTTATTAAACAACAATCCCGAAACTAATCCAACGGCCTGACATCCTCTAAGCCGCAACGACAACACAAAATCAAACATTAGAGCAGCGGGATAGCGGGCCAGCGGTGGAAAGAAGAACAGCAGCCAAAGGCCGACGGCAACTGCCTTCAGCTTTTAGCCACCCCGCCGCCTGCATCATCCACCCTCTCCCGGTGTCAGTCACCTGCATTGTCCCTTGGACAGCCGGATGGGGAATGAGCATGGGCGAGCGCGAGGGCGAGGGGGAAAAGCATTAACGGGCAACACTGATACGCAATTATTAAAACAATTTATCAAAGTAGAACACATCCGGCGGGTTCGTACAGGCGTAGGTGGTGGGACAGGATCATCATGAAGGTGTCGCCCGCCCCCGCAAAGCAGGCAACAGTTTCTCCGCTCATGGCTAATTGTTTTAGCCAGAGCAACAGTGACTGAAAATCCTTCTATGGCCAATAAGACAAAGTTTTTGGCATTTATTTCAACCGCAAAACAATTCTCGGATTGCTGCTGTGGCTGGCTGGCTGGCTGGCTGGCTGGCTGGCGAGAGAAGTAAGCACAACCGGATACGGAAGCTTAAATACAAATTTAATGAAGCAGTAAATTCGATTGTCCCATAAACAAAGTCCCGCCCGCATGCAAAGAAGCCCCGCCTAAAGAAGAGGAGGAGAAGCAGGCACAGAGACAAGGATAATGGCATCACCAGCAGCAGCAGCACAGGGGAGCCATGCCAGCCACAAAAGGATAATGCCCGTTGTGCATGTGTGTGTGTGTGTGTGTGTATGTATGTGTGTCTGAACTTCGCATAAAAACTTTTGCAAGAGAGATGCCAGAGCGAAAGAGGAGGGTGCCTGGGTGGAGGTGAGATCCTGAATGCCGGACTAAATGTGACTTTATGAGCTTTAATAAAGTATAATTTTGGGCGCTTAAATGGTGTTTGGCGGCGCCTCCCAGCAGCCTAGTGCGTCGTAAACTGTTGCAAGCAAAACGGGAAAATATCCACACGAATGGAATGCGAGCCACAGTCCCCTAATCCGTGCTCACTTGGCTGCTGCGGTTTTGTGCAACACAAGTGAAACGTCATGTCAGCCCCAAAAACGTACTAAACCGATTTCGGAGAGAGAATCACCTGACAGTCGTCGAACCGCAGGACAAAACCACGTAAACTTTACTTGGGCAGGAGCAGGGGTAAGGGTAGGTGTAGGGCACTCACCTGGACGCGGGACTCGGTGAGGCCGATGCGCATGGCGATCTCCTCGCGCATAAAGATGTCCGGGTAGTGGGTCTTCGAGAAGCACCGCTCCAGCTCATTTAGTTGGGCCGGGGTGAAGCGCGTGCGGTGTCTCTTCTGTTTGTTTTTGTCCAGGAGCTGTGCCGCGAGAAGCCAAAAGAGAAAAGAGAAACATACGTGAATGAGATGATTGTGGCGGTGTAAAGGATATATCTATGTATCTTAACTACACACGAACTAACAGGGAATGCAATCTACAAGTACAGTACATTAACTACAGCTACAGTAGTACAGAACAGTACAGAACAGTTAAGAGTAGGTGGAGTGGATAGGATTGGAGTTCTACGGTTCAAAGTATGGAAATCAAGGTACACTTACTTTTGGTTTTTATGTGATTAATATTACGAATATGAATCATGGCAGGGCACATTTAATAGGTTCATTACACAATTCAGAACACACACATTCACGTTTTTGGAAACAGATTTGCGTTTTGTATCGAATTTCGAATTGAATTGTATTTTTTGTTTGTATTTTTGTTTTTTTGGCATAGCAGAGTAGTATTTGAAGGGAAAATAAACATCGAAAAGAACATGGATTATTAAAAAAGTTTGGTATAAACTATTGTATATATCTAGCACTTTCGCTCTCGCTTTTCCTCACTCTCTCGCTCCCTGTCTCTCTCTTGCTGAAGCTAGCTCTCTCACCTGATCCTGTTGCTGCATGTTGGTGTTTCCGCTGCCACCACCGCCACCGCCACCGCCGCCGCTGCTATTGTTGTTCGCGTTGTCGCACAGTCCGCCGGAAATGTGTAGGCGCGCCACGCCACCTCCGACAGGGAGTCCAACGCCGCCTCCACCTGCACCGCCGAGATCGGCCAGATTCGGAGCACCGGGCAGCTGTCCAAAGCTGTTAACGCCCGCGTGCAGCGCCGTCAGTGCGGCCTTGGGCAGATCACAATCCTTGGGACCTGCAGCGAGATGACAGATGGTACATGTAGGTACACAATATTAATGATCACCTTTTTATGTGGCTTAATATAAATTTCGTATGCTACAAATAAAGAAAGCTTCGGATGCTGATATGGAACTCAAAACATCTAAATATGTATTTTCTCTCCAGTGGGACAAAATGTGGGGTGCCCTGGCCAGAATTTGCTAAGGCAAAACCATCTGTCCTCTATCGCCCATCATTCTATATACTCGTATTTATGTCTGTCCGCCCATCTGCCCCTTACTTTCGTTCAAACACGTTTATGAAGATTACTAGGTAGAATCTCCATATATAGTTGAGATATAAGTCAAAATAGTAAATAGTTACAAATTAGAATAGTATTTCTGTACAATCTTGTCTACTACCCTTATTAGATATGTATCTGTCACAGTCACCAGCTATCTGTCTTATCTCCAGTTGATATTCTCAAAAAATACTTTCGGAATTTTTCGGTGCACAAAAATGATTTACATTTGCTATTATATGCTTCAAATAATGCTGGGCTTCGTGGTCAATTGTTTAATTTGGACCATGAATTTGGTGAGCGCGGCAGCGCACTGGATAATGTGGAAACTCTTTTTAGGGGCAATGGTTCATGCTGCCATCGGTGCCGTTCTGGTGATCTGCAGTTTACTTTGGCGGGGAGATTCTGTGCGCCCTCAAAATAGCAAGGTGCAAAGCAGCTGCAAGGCCGATCCAAATTGTGATGAGCAAGCAAACCAACAGTCCGATATAATATTGCTTAAAAATCAGGGGCTTGCCGATAGCTCAACGTTAGTATTTGATGGCTCAATAGCTTACAATGGTCCACTGATAATCCCAAATCGATCCACAGATGTTAGCCGTATCGATGGTGTAAAATATTATATTGTAAGCCCGCACACCCGCACAAAAACACACAACACACGACACTCGATGATGAAAATTAATTTTGAATGACTGAATTGTTGAATCTTTAAATTAAATCACTGGAAGTCTCTCGAGGGAGGGATGTCTAAGCGTCTGTCTACGGGAATTAATTAATTTGTTTGGTATCTACGCGGGGCTCTGGTTGGAAGCGGTGCGGTAACGACCTAGAGTATTGCTCGGACCGAACTGCGGCGATCGGATAAATTGAATTTTTCAACAACCTGTCATTCAGCAGTGGAAAAAGATGCCAAAAACAGTCACGAACGAACGGGTGAGCCATAGAGAGTGAGAGAGAGCGAGAGCGAGACAAACAACAAACTGAGCTGCCATACACACAGATATAGATACAGCAGCAGACGCAGATACAGATACGAGACAGTGAGTGAGCGAGAGAGTAAGTGACTGGTAGCCCCTTTTCATTTCCTACCTTTTGGTCTCACTTGACTACGTAACGTATTTGTATTTTGTTTTATTCCCATTTCATTTTTACGTGTATCTCATGTCAGTCAGCAGCAGCGGCAGCGGCAGCAGCAGCATCCCTCCCGAGAGATGGATGCAGAGTTGGCCAGAGTCGGAGGCCGCATCATCTTCATCGTACGCCTGGAATTTTTAACATGTACGTGTGAGAGAGACTCCGGCTCGACCCAACTCTTTTTTCCCCCTTTTACCTCACTTTGATTGTTGCTGTTGCCTTTGCCTCTGCCGCTGCCGTTGCCGTGTTCAATTGTTGCTACAAGTCAAACATTTACTCATCACCAGTGGACGCGAACTCTCGTCTTGTCCGTAGAGTTGCGCACAACCTTTGTCGGAGAGGGGGGGGAAATGGACCAGGGACCTGGGACCTAGGACTGGGCTTGAGGCGGGATGTTGTCATGATTGTCATTTGATTGTGCCCGAAGTGAAGGTGTAGGCGGCTAGTGGGCGGTGTGCAATTTCCGATGAAAGCGAGGCCAAAATGCAAATCCCTCTAAGCTGGAAAAAATCTGTCCGCCTTGATCCGACTCTCCTCCATTTCGCTTCGCTTCCATCCTCCCATCGCAACCAGCACTCCAATCCCAATCGCTCCATTGCCGACTTTGATGTTGTCGGTGGCGGGTATGGCGGCCCTCAATGATTTTTATTGTTTTCGAAGCGAACTTGTTAAAATTTCGGCAACATCAGAGGCAAATGAATCGTAGTGTAGTCGAGATCCGAGATGCGAGATCCCAGATCCAAACTGGAATGCAGTCAACAGGTGAACGAGTGCAGCCCAAGACGCCGCATAAAATCATAAATATAAATAGCAGCAAATAAAAGATATGGACTCGCAGTTCAGCCACCAGAGCTCCCCTATAATGGTTTTCTGGTCACAAGCGACATTCCCTGTAAGCCGCTTTTGTTGTTGTCGCCGGAGAAGGCGCTGCTGGGGAAGTGCTAATTTTTACACATACACCCAGTACGGCTACTGTTCATTAGCGATTTTCAGATGGTGACGTCCCCAATCGTTCCCCATCAGCCAGCCGCCAACCCCCACCAGCACCCCACCCACCGGAAGCTGCATAAAGAGCGCTCCATATCGAAGAGGTGCCTAAGCCGGGTCACCGCAACTGCAACACATTGGATTGAAGACGGATGGAGTGCAGATTTCGGCTATAATACAAGGCTTTCTGCCTTGTCAGCTCCCACCCCTCATCATGGCTGCTATATACATATTTTCAGAGCATTACGCAGCACGCACAGTAAAAGGCAGTGAGGGGGGAGGGGGGCAGCCAGGTGAGCACAGGGGTAAAGCAAATTCAAACTCTGCTCGTGATTAGTAAATTTAAGGCGCGGTGTTAGGTGCGATATCTCCATCTCAACATCCATCCATCTCTCCATCGGAACATTCACGCTCGATGGCCACATCTCAAACATGTATCTGTATCTACGTTGTAGAGGGTAAACGACGTTCTGTTGCGCTGATGCTCCAAAGAAGTGCGACTTTTAACATCCAACTGTTCCCGCTTCCTTCTGTTTTCTCAATTCAAATCCACATAGACAGCGTTTGGGCCACGTTTGGGAGCCATAAAATAGCGCCACTTCTCGAAATCGCACTTCCCTGGCAATGGGCAGACAGGCATCGCCATCGCTATCCCCATCGCCATCTCCCCTTACTCTACCGACTGTCCAGCCGCTCGCTCGCTCCGTCAATCCGTCAGCTAGTTAGTTGGTTAGTTAGTTCTTTGGACCAACTTTGATTTTTTCACCTCGTCTTTTACAGTTGTAACACATAAATATTAAAAAGAAAACACATACGAGTGCTGCCCTAACTGTGCATTGAGTATGCAGATCGAGCAGAGCAGAGCAGACAGGGACGGATACGGAGACGGAGCAGCTACGCATGTATGTAGATCCATTCCTGACTGCTGTAAGCTGTGAGGTCTTTCAGTTGGTTTTCCCCCCCAAAATATAATATATTAAATACCATTTTTATACACATCTTTCCTGACTTCAGTTATTGCCAGTTGCTGATAGACTGTTAGACTAAGCCAAACTGCGTTGTCTTAGAAGAATTTTGTAGAGTTTATAAAGAACATTTTGGAGAGCCTTTGCACCCAATACTCAACCAAAATCAAATGTGGCTCCTATAGATGAAATATTTCACTAGCCAACATAGATTACACCTGATCACACCTTTTATATAATTTTATATGGCAAAACACAAACTCAAAATAATTGCGATGTTGCCTAATGGAACCACATATTCAAATCAATCATAGTAACATAGTTATTCAGTTAGCAACACACAGAGGACATTAAATTATAGGTAGAGCTATGACAATCAAACAAACCTTGAACCACACATATTCACAGCCTCATCTGCAGATACAGAACAGATACAGATACAGATACGTATACGGATGCACAGATACTCTCGTGCGATACAGATGCATTTACACCTGGCCTGGAGCGGACATTTTAGTTGGTCTCTGGTCCAGACGAGGCCAAGCGAAACGAAACGAAATGAAATGAAAACCGCACAAAGCGATTAATTAATTAAAATTGGCAAACATGAATTTATCGCGCAAGCAATTTGCACAATTTGCGCAAATCAGTTTGTCTGTTTTGGGAGAGAGCGCGAAATGCAAATATCTGCCACAAAATGTACGGACGAGGACGTGACCGAGGACGAGGACAGGCTGGACTTGACCAGGACAGGCCAGGCCAGGCCATGCCAGGACGAGCCTATGCACCTCTATGCATCTCCCCCTCTCCTCTAGTCATCAGTTGCATGTGCAATGTGCATAATTATTGAAATTTGGAAATTGTGCGGTTTTTAGCAGCTGCCTACCAGAACATAGGCTCCGGGCACCAACTCCAACTGCAACGAAGGCTCCGGCTCTGGCACTAGCTGCTCCAACAACAAACCGCAACAGGGAACAGAATCCGCAGCAACCGCAAAACATTTCAATACAGAATGGATGCCAGACCCCACAGTGGCGTGGGCGATTATGGTTAGGGGGCTTGAGCACATATTTCACTAGCTCCGGCCACCGCAAAAATACCGGCACACAACCAGCGCCACTGAGCGTGGGGTACTGGGCAAATGAGGTTTCCAAGAAGGAGTATCCGCGAATTATAGATGCAATAACGAAATTAATTTAATTAATGCGAAAAACACGAAAAACTTCAACCGAAAATGGAATAAAATGCGATTCAAGTTTCATTCGCGCGAGTGGAAATGGAGATTCAGAAGGGGGCACAGAGACAGAGATAGCGACAGAGAGGCAGAAGGAAAAGTTCTCGCATTTCTTTTGCATGCAAATTGTCTTAATTGTGTGTACTCCCCCATTCCCCACCAATGGTGCGCAGGCACCCAATATGCAAATGTTGTCGACTGCCCTGCAAATGTTGCCAGTCCTCTGTATCCTGCAGCCTCTGTTTGTTGTGTGGGCCCAAAAAGGGCTTACGAAATTTATTATGGCTACCCCTTGCACTGCAGGCGGGATTTGGGCAGGAGATTCCGCAATGCGAATCATTGAAATTTATAGTTTTCCAGGCGGCAGAGTGGGGGCCAACTTAAAGTCCCATTAAAGATGACTTTTCTCACCGATAATTCAGAATTTTGCGAATCGCCTAGATGGTTCGACAATCGATTCGATTCCCTCGATTGGTCTGAATAAAGCACTTCGTTGCATATTTTTCACACTTGCCCAGCAACTATAGAAAAACGAGGATACGCGGTGTGGCCCAGCGATAACTGGCGCGTTAAAAACGGCAATAAATTAATAAAAGTAATTAATTACAACGCGCCGAAGGATCCGGGGCCAGCATCGCTTTCCGGCTGGCAATAAAAATTGAATAAAAACGCAAACATAATTCATTCATTCATTCAGAAATTCACCCGCACAATGGACTGCAGTCGGAGGTAGTGGTAGTGCCGGTGCAGTCAGGGCTAACAGCAAATTGATTGCCGAAATTGAAAGTGCTTGAACAATTGGTCAACAATGTGGGGAAATCAGTTTGTTTGCTGCTTATTAATATGATTTTGCAATATAATTATTAATATATTCATACGTATTTGTATGTACATGCATATGTGCTTGGCGCCAGAACAGTTTGATAATTATGTGCGTGCGCCCGGTGCGGCATATTTAAAAGAGCAATTATATCAATTAACACACACACCCACCCTGAGAATGGCAATGGCTTGGGGCTATGTGGGAGTGGGAATGGGAGAGGGAGAGGGCCTGTCGAGTTAGTTAAATATACAACTTAATTATTGCTAAATGCACGCGACAAGCGGCCCAAGCGCCAGCTGGTTAGACGTCTCAATTATAGGCCATTTAGCAGATGAAAATCGGAGATGCCAATCGGAAGATCGGAAGTAACTACACCCCACCCCACACCGATACCCATACCCATCCCCACTACTCATATAGAAAGATACACGCCTGCAGGTGTGCTCAAGAAATTAGTTTAATTATGGCCAAGCGGATGGAAAGGGATGGAATGGGTTGGGATGGGATGGATTAATACACACGTTATTATATATTAGCGTAATTCACTTGCCGATCTTAATTACAATATTATACGCTACCCCCACTCGCCACTCTTCGCCCACAGATTGGAGCGGAAAAACTACAATACAAAGCGATTACTTACCCAGCACATTGGCCCCAAGATTGTTCAGCATGTTTGCCGAGAAGTTGCGTATGGATAAAGTCGACAGTTTGTCGCCTTTTGCTAGTAGCCCGCTTGAATAGTTAAGATCCAATCGCTTCAGTGTCCAATTTCGAATTCAATTTGATTGAATCGAGAATCGTGTTCGGTGCAGAATCCCCACTGAGATTTGCTGCTCGTATACTCGTCTATCACAGTACGTTGATGGTCGCCTTCATCTTCAGTTCGATTTACATTTCAATGGCTGGCTGCTGTATTTCCAAACGGGTGTGGCTGGAAGCAAATAGAGCTGTTAGTAGAAGGAGATAATATGCCTAGAAGAAGCAAACCCATGAGTGTAAGAAGAACCCAAATGTCAGCTGTGCAAGATGATCTAGGTGATCTTAAATACTGATTCATATAAAAAGTAACAAAAAAGTGGTGGCCACAGCGTTAAAACTATTAGAAATCCTTTCCACTCCTGTCCTACAACTCATGCTGGATTCAAAAACAAACAAACAAATATCTCTTCAGCTATTCAGCAATCTTAATTAATTCCTTACAGACATCTTCTATATTCCTACATTTAATTGTAATTGGTTTGTCACCAGCGCTAACCCTCATCATCCTCCAGTTCCGACCAATTCAGATAATGTTCGATTCCCTTGAAAACTAAATCCATTTCACTTTCGTTAACCACAGCAACTTGTGCAGACCTTCGATTGTTTTTGCATTGACTTTTATTGCTCATTTTGGCCAAGAACTTACCTACGTGGAGATTGACCTCCTCCGTCGCCTTCTGCTGCTGCTGCCTTTTTATGTGTGAGGGTTATGGGTCAGAGTTCAGTTCAGAGTTCGAGACTGACCAGAACAGGCTAGAGCAGACGGCAGAGACGCTCAAATTGCCATAGTAAAATTAATTAAATGCCTTGACCATAAAAAAGCCAAAGAAATTAAATCGAAGTCACTTGGCCGGAAGTTGGAAAGTTTCCTTCGGCACGCACACAAACACACGCACATACACACAGAGAAAGGCATGCACAGGTAAAGCACGCAAGGAAACGGAAGTTGTATCGTTTATTGATGAACAGTTTGACCAACTGACAGCCGGACAGCAGGACAGCAGGACACTGTCCAAGAGGCGGACCCTGCGTCGTCCTCCTTGTCTTCTACGGGTGCGGTCTACTGCGCTTGTTTTTCGGTTTTGTTTTAATTGATTGCGCTCAAAATCTTTGCCGTCAACATCTTTGATTTTTCGCACATTTACACTTTTATAAATCGTGGTATTTGGGTCTCAGTAAATCATTGTCGATCTGGGGAAAGTTTCTGTTAAGTTTAGCGACGGGTTTTGAGTAAGGGTCTGAGTCTGAGCTTGAGTTTGGGTTTCGGTTGTGGTAGTGGTTGACGTGCCGGAATGTAACGAAACGGAGCTGAACGGAAACGACCGCGTAGCGCTGCCAAGGCGGACTCGGTTGCATTTGAGACAAGCGCGAAAAAATCAAAACGAATTGACTCCAGCTCTGATAACGTCGTCGACGCAACATCGACGCTCCTGCGCACTGGTGTCTGGTGTCTGGTGCCACACAGCTCTGGCAACCCGAACCCACCCCCATCACCGGACTCGGAT
This sequence comes from Drosophila obscura, assembly GCF_018151105.1. NCBI lineage: Eukaryota > Metazoa > Arthropoda > Insecta > Diptera > Drosophilidae > Drosophila > Drosophila obscura. The sequence goes on along the minus strand of NW_024542774.1, from coordinate 4,364,496 downwards.
TGATTCAATTGAGACACTGTTTATCTTTCGCCTCCTCCGCCCTCTGGCGTTATCCTCCTGCATTGCAAAAAAAATCAACTAAAAAGAAGCCACAAGCAATCGGTGAGCGAGAGAGAGGGACAGCGAGAATTGCCAGCTGCCATCTTGCTTTCTGCCATATTCCACGCCAGAGCGAGACAGCCGGTAGAGCTGCGTGCGATAGGCCCCGCCCTCGACTGCGCTGTGTATGTGGGAGAAGCATCGATAGAGAGAGAGAGCTTGTACCGGGATGATTACTCCAGTTTTGGCGCCCTTTTCGATAGCCAGTCCTTGGTCCTATCGATAACTGATACCTCCCGAACCTACCAAATCCACCCACAGCGCTATTCGACAACTGGTTGCTTGGGCAACCATCTACGCTCGGCTCACAGTTCTTGACAAAAGTCCGCTCCTCGGTGGTGGGGCAATTCTCAGATTTTTTTACATTCTTCGCTCCCTGAATTGCCTCCACAGCAGCTCTGCCACGTGTCAACTTCACCTGTTGTCGTTTATTAGTTTCTGTTTTTGCCCGCTTTTTTCACCGTATTTGATGGCAATAGAACTGAGGTGGTGGGGCAGGTGGAGAGAGATGGTGAGATGGTGAGTGGGTACCCTGAACTGTTTGCGGAATTTTGATAATATTTTGCATGCTGCACAAATATTGAATTAGCCAGACAACGGAATGCCGGCCAAAATAATAACTCGTCATGGTAACAGCACCGTTCAAAGGACCTCCTCCACCCATAACGCTCTCCTCCTCTGCCTTTCTCTGCACTTGTCTCCTGGATGTTTCATCTACAGGTTTCTCTTCCCCTTCCCTTTACTCTACCCACATTTTATTGTTCCCCCGTCGTACCCCTTATCGCAGACAGGGCAGGGCGTTAATTAAAAACTCAAAGACCAAATGAAAACCACGAAAAGAATGCACAAACACAAATCAGTTGTACGAGTAGAGATGGGGAATCATACATTCGTTTGTTGGGGAAATGTCGGATGCGCTGACTGTAGCCAGCCACATGTGCAATTTGATGTGAAGCAAACAATTATATACAATTTGAATAAAGGGAAGCATTCGTTCCATAATTTACCCTTGCGGAGGGTATTTCGATAGCAAACAAAATCCAAAACGCCAGCTATATTTTTGATCAGCATTGATAGCATTGAGTCAATGCAGCCGGCATGCTCATGGGTTCTGTTTCAAACTAGTCTTTCGTTTTTATAGATTAAAAAAATTGGGAATCAGACATATAGAAGAGGATAGAGGATATACCTTCCATTCGAACAATCGGTCGAAAATCCAAGCCATCGGATCCGGCAAGGGTATCTTCACCTTCGGCTCTCGAAGCTATCTATCCCAACTTGTCAGCTGTAGCCTTCTTGCTGGTCGAATTAAAAACATTAAATTGAATAAACAATGCAAACAGAAATGGCTAGTACCACGAACACTGCTGCACTGGACTGGTATGTTGTAGAGTTTAATTCGATTCTAAATAGTTTGAACAGATTCCTTTTTGTATTAATTAGCTTTGAGCAGGTTGTTTTTAAATTGCGTCAGTTTATATTGTGATTAATCTCAAAGGCGGTTCTGTTTAATGGAAGTCTTAATTTAATTGTGTTATGGCATTTAATATGAACACTCTCTGTCGTATTGTTATGAATGTACCTACCTACATATCATAATTAATGCAACTTTTAATTCCATTCTAAAGGGACATTCAAATTTCACCCAATGCTGAAGCCATCGAATTGTTTCCCCCCACTTTTTGGTTAGTGTATTATAAAGCAAACAAGAGAAACAAATCGTGATAACATCTCCATCCAGTGTTAGCCATTATAAAAAAAAAGGCAAATAAACAACATTTGAGCGTGTTAATTAAACAAAACCGCTTTTGGAATTCACACAGAACAACAACCGCAACAACAATCAAACAAAAGGAATAAATTTCGGTGGGATACAACTACATATTGAATTTCACAACATTTGCTGAGGCTAATCATCGGGGGAAGCTCTCGATTGGGGTTCAATTTTGAATGCTGGGCATGAGCATGTCGTAAATCACTTGACAAAAGCCAGGGAGAACCGGGCTAGTGACTGTGACTAGGACAGCTGCGAAATCCTTGAGATGCCTGCTACGGCATACCAAAAGCGCCAGCTCAAATGCAAAGGATTCGGCTTTGGCTGCTCTTTTGGCATGCACAAAACGAAGCATTTTTGGCAATCGTTTAAGCCCGGCCCGGCCAAACTGAGAGCTGTGGGGAGAGTGGGCTGGTTGGCGTTGGCTGACTGGTGGCGGTAGGCGGTAGGCGGCAGGCGGGCGGAGAAACAACAAGTACGTGCATCCAAACAGATTTCCAGTTAGCAGCTCACAACAATTCGCTTTTAAGCCAGCGCATAAATCAACTTCAGAAGATATCCCATCCTATCCCCAAAAAAAATACACGAGCAGCGAAGTGAAGTACAATTTGAGGGGGAAAAAGTTGGCAATTTTTTTCGGGCCGCGGCATTTTATTGAAAGGATAATCGATGGCAGCGACTGACTGCTGGCAGCGACGCATTAAAGGATTTGGATTTGGGGCTACTTTAAAAACTCAACTCAAGAAGATGTCGACGAACACTGAGCTGAGCGATTGCGGTCGATTTAATTGAATGATGAATTGCGCTGGACACTGAGGAGGAGGAGGGCTGGCGCTGGTACGGGTTGAAGGAACATCTTCAGTCGTCACGACGTACAAAGGATGCCGGGAAGGGGGTCCTTGGGACACCAGTAGCAGCTTTCGACGACAAAGACTGATACGCATAATCAGTCAAAATTTATGACAAGCTCGAACCGAAAAGCAAGCTTAAGCTTATTTAATTGGCCCAGGTCCAGTGGCCCCGAGAGAGTCCCCCAGGACATGCCTAATTAGCATTGGGCTACACATGGGATGATGGCCATTTTTTGTCGGCCCTGTCCTATGTGTGCCTGGGACCCAAAACGATTTTTACTGTTTTCCATTTGCGTGCTGCCCCGATTTCTCCGTCTCCGACTACGACTCCGAATGCGTCTCTGACGGATGACTCCACTGGAGAACTCAGTGGTAATTTGTCTAGGCCGAAACGGGCTTCCTGTCCTGTCCCTCCGCTCCACCTCCACTCCACTGACGCACAGAGAGGAGTGCTGCTCAAAGTTCTGGCAGCTGTCTTTTGTTTCTGCGTTTCGCTCGATTTGTTCTGGGCGTAAAAGGGAAACAACAGCGCAACCGAAATTGTTAAGCTTAGTGCAGTTCCGTGTAACGCATTACTCTTGCTTACAATTTTCCGGGGTTTTTGACTTTTTCGCTCTTTTGTTATATCAAAAAAGTCAAAGAAAGGGTATACAAAACAGAAACTTTTTTTATACGATGTCAAGAGGGCTCGTGCCGCGGTGCTTCCACCTAGCGGACTTTTTTCCAAAGATGATATTCAAGTCCGCTAGGGCGCCACCTCCGTTTTTCCTCCTCATTTTGGGTTTGAAAACAATTTAGCCAAGCTTCAAACCTATGTAAAATTCATGTAAAATGTATGTATAAGTTACACGTTCACAGTGGCGCTAAGCAACAGTTTCATGGTGGCGAGCTTTTGTCAGATGTAATGTTAAGTGTCGATTGCAAATGTTATATTCGAATGTTAATGTAAAGTGTCTATGTTAATCAATAATTGTCGGATAAAATTATATGTGGACTGGATTGGACTGCGTGTGTCAAGAAGTGTAATTATTTCATATGCTAATTAGTGGGATGGAGGCGATTCCTTTTGACTGTTAGACGTTGGCTCAAAATTTTAGCTTAGAAGCACTCTAGACGAACATTCTCCATCGACGAAATATACCAATTAGGACAAATTAGCGCATTCGCCTAAGAATAAAGGGATCTGAAAAAGTGTTACATCAGCTTTGTAGCTAGATCGATTCCGAACTCAATTAGTTGATGAACGATCCCAATCTCTGGCTTGGCTCATAGCAATCATCCCCCGATCGCGATCGCTTCCCACCCCTGTGGTTCCTGGAGGCGTTCTTGTTTCCCAACTCCCGAGCTCCTATATGCCAATGATACCATTATTTAATGCATCGGGACAAAAGGAAGCCTCCTGTTTGCATTGAGAGAGCTACAAAGACGCAAGGGAAATGCACACCTTGGATCGGAATGAATGTCTTTCGATTTCATGAAATCGCTGTTGGCACGGCAAGTAGAAAACATTGCAAACAAGCAAGCAAAACATGTCCACGCCCCTAAGCGGCTAATGAGGGACAACACAACTGTAACTGTGGGCTGTGAAAACACTCACACAAAGGCGACAAGCCTCATGAAAGGACGCATGCTGCGATACGGATCGCAATTGAGATCAGCACTCGCAGGCAGCTGAGAGAGCCAAACAGAGGGGGAGAGAGAGAGAGTGACAGACCAAAGGACACAGACAGTAGCAGCATGGCCGCAAAACGATCTTTGGAGAAGGCTCTGGTGGTTAAGGAAGAGCTACCTACTCCTCCCGCAGCACTCTCGCTGTTCATTTAACAATCGCACACAACCGATAATCCGGCCCCATGGCAAATATTCGGTCAAATCCAGACCCAAACAGACAACCACCAGAGAGCAAAACAGACAGACAAAGGCATAAGCGGATTGGGACAACAAAGTTGAGTGGCCTCAATACCTCGTCGTGATCCCTCGCCTGTGTCTGTGTCCGTGTTTGATGTCCTGCGGCGCATATTAACATTATCAGCTGTGTCGCCAGAGAAAAGCGGCATAAATCCCACTAGAGAATGTTATCGGAGCCTAGTAATTGTGTCTCGTCCTGGCCGGCATTCAAATAATGTGTGAAAATTTACACCGAACCGAGAGCCCCCGCTGTGCCTAGCACAGTGACAAGACAGGGCATTCTTGTCATCGGTGTAATCGGTGTAAATGTGGTTAAGTGATTTAAGGGGATATTATCGAGCACAGCAGCACGAAACGGACAAATCAATCAGCCTCGAAGTGAGATGGAGACGAAGAACTCAAACAGATTTCGTTTGCATTACCCCAGAGAGACAAGCTCGGCTCCCTCTTTCTCTCCGGCACACCAATCTTCGCGTCGCTTTAACACAGTTTGCCCCAAAACGGAAACGGAAATTTCTTTCGCATGTTTGCGACTGCCGCAATCGAATCGCTTCCATTTTGTTTGCATGGCGAGAGTTAAGTGACTTTCTACAGATATACAGATACTTGTATGTATTCAAACTCTGCTCTGGATTGGCACTGACACGAGTATACCAACATCAACCCCTCTCTGCTCAAATCTGAAGCCTCAATTAACACTGAGCGACCATAAAAATGCAGTCATTCGGTCAAAAATGAAAACAAATGCCTCTGGGCATACTCTTACTGCCTCAAATATGATTATGATTGTTATTCTGTTATTTTGGCACCCTCCGGTCTGGTCCTCAACTAACGATGTTAGTGTTTCCGTTTCTGCCACATGCTTACCCATCAATTTGCGTGCAACTCGCATGCCCCAGGGCAGGCGGGCAGGGAATGGGAACAGGGTAAACGGGCTTGAGAGGAAAAGTCACGGCAGGGACTATATTTGTAACATTTGGCAGACGTCAACGCCCTGCTCAAGTGCAGGAAAATGAAATCAAATCAAAGCCAAACGATTTGATCAGAAAAATGTCATAATTGAATCGCTGTGTGAGCGGCAACCCACTGCCTGTGGGCGTGGCAGGCTTTTGATGACTTTATGGTAATCAGAGATGGCCGAAAAGTCTCCGATTTCAGCAGGCCCAAGCCGAACTCCTCATTGGCCTGCCTTTCTTTTTGCTAGCCAGATAGCTACACATAATTTCCGCTCCTGGTGCTCCTTTCGACTATTTTGTGTATACAAAACTAATTAATTTCCCAAAAATGCAACAGAAAAGAGGTTGCGGGGGGTACTGGCACTGCCCCCGATCCAGCAGTCGGGAGACAGGATATTTGTGCAAGCAATTTCCGCTGCCGAAGAGCGTTTTGTGCGTAATTAATTTATGCAAAATACAAATGCAAACAAATTGCAAATGTTTTCGCACGAAATTGTTGCGCGCGCCAAAATTGTTTTCCAAAATAATTAACTTTTCAGCGGGTTTAATTAGAAATTTTCTCAATTTTTCCGCTTGCCCCGAGCCGGCACAAGGATGCCAGGCACTTTACCGTCACCAGATTTGTCAGCAGCTCTGAGAAGGAGCTCAGAATTCGTTCTCAGTGTGTGTAATCAACTTTAACGTGTTCAAAATGCAGGAAAAACTCTGGGAAATCTATAACAGTCTGTGGGAACTGAATCTCTTCAAGCTATTCCTCAGTTTATTTATGGCCGCGGTGATTATGTGCCGTTTTGGATCGTTCGTGTGTCTGACTCAATGGTTTGTGGGAAACGCTGGGGGGAGGCGCAGGCGCAGTCAACAGAGCAGGTACGGCCCGAGGATCAAGACTGTCTGCCGGTCCAAGTAGGGCCGGCGGAGTAGCGATGGGCAGCGGATGGATGTCGACTTTCGATTATGGAGCTATTAAAGGTCCCCACAGCTGGAATGTGCCTACCAACAATCAGAGTCCCGTCAACATCGAGCAGTGCTGCATGGAGAACAGCTACTTCACAATACCCCTGGAGTGGACAAACGGGAATGTTCTGCCCGCTGGCATACTTCTGCAGAACAACGGCCACACCTTGGTGCTTCGAGCCTCCTATCCGAGCTGTGTGCCCATGATAGGCGGCGGGGATCTGCTGGGACGCTTTGAGTTTCGAGAGATCAGCTTCCGCTGGAGCTGGTCGAACAGCATGGGTTCCGAGCACACCGTCGACAACGCCCACTATCCGCTGGAGATGCAGTGCCTCCACACGCCTCCACAGTCCGTGAGCTGTATTTCCAGCCAAAGTATTTTGATGATCTCCTACATGTTCGAGGTGGGCCGGGACAATCCCTACCTGGAAGTGCTCATCCAGCATCTCGTGGCTGTCCAGAACGCGGGCAGCACTGTAGAGGTTCCGCCCTTCCCCATCAGCTACCTCATGCTACCATTCTACACAGAGTTCTTCAGCTACAATGGATCGCTCACGCAGCCACCCTGCCACCGTGGGGTCGAGTGGCTCATCAATCCCAATACCTTGTCTATTAGCGAGCGTCAGCTGAACGAGTTCCGCCAGCTGAGAAACCCCCATGGCGCCCGCATCGGATCCAACGCTCGACCCGTGCAGCCACTCGAAGATCGTACGATTTTCTATAATCGCTATCGTATACACCGATAGGTGAGTGTGTCTGTACAATCGTATATAAAAACAATAATCGGTTAAACAATACTCTCTTTAGGAAAGAAGAGGCAGAACAGAATAACAAAACTCAACTTAACACACTCAATGGTTTCTGCTGTTACAATATGAAACCTGGCAGTCTAAAAATCAAGAGACATCGCAAGCAAAGAATACCCACTTAATATACAAGATCCAATTGCAGGGACAGTAGGACAGAACCTTACCAAAAATAGTACAGCATGCTCTACGGTCTCCAATCAATTAACTCTTCTCACCTTTCCCTTCTTAACAATTGAAAAAGAAAAAATATATATATTTTTTATACGCCCACACACACACACAAACATTTGCTATCCTTTGTATGTAGTGTGTTTGGAAAGTTCTCTCGTTTTGTCAGGGCTTCATTAGCTTCCAAGCAGGGACTAATTGGACTTGGGCAATCTTCCGCACAATTTCATGAGGTTAGTCGTTTGTTGGGCAAATAGTTTGCCTATATACTAATCCACTAATTAGACGTTCAAAGAGCATTAGCATTAGCATTAGCTAAGGACGTTCCCCGGGTTGCGTCAGTGTCCGGGACCGCTTCCTATGCGCCTCAGCGCCGCAGGACATGGCTCTCCTATGTGTTTCTTGTTTGGTTGGATCTGTATCTGCATTTGTATTTGTGTGCATCTGTGTCTGTGCGTGTGTGTGCGTGTGTGTCTGCGTCTGTAATTTCGTTAGTGCAACGGAAACTGTTGCGGACATATTTGCTCTGGCCTGGGATTGGGTTTTAGGTTTGTTGGACCTCCTGTAGCGACGCACCCCTCATCTTCCGCTCTCCATCCGTCCATCCCAGTCACCCTCCAGGCGGGGTATTTGTATTCCCCTCTGTTACAGCTGCTTCTGCTCGGCTCGGCAATCAGAGTTCCAGTTCCAGTTTCCAGGCTTATAATTATCAGTTTGCGCCTAACCATAGATGGACATTCTCGACCATGGTCAGTGCATGCCATTGCCCTGTAATTAGTTTTTATTTCAGAGTTGGGGCAAGTGGAAGCACTGACCGCATCGCTCCATCTCGTCACCGTGTCTCTCCCTCCACCAATCGGCTCGTCCAATTCGAATGGACCTGGACATCGCATCGACTCTTGTTTAATCAATGGCAGGCCAAGTGAATTTCAATGCAATTGCGTTTGCTGCAAATCAGCGCTAATGAAATTATTCAAACAAGTTTCGATGATGTTGTTGTTGTGTCTATCTCTTTCTCTCTCTGACTCTCTCTCTTTCTGACTCTCTCTCTCTCTGCCGCTTGCTGTGCCTCTGTCAATATTGGTGCGACGCGGCCATTCGCAATTTACGTGTTTTGAAAACTTAATTGAATTTCAATTCCCACAAACAAAGCTTAATTTTTCGGCCACGTCTATTATTTTTATTTTTTGGCCGAAAACTAAAACTTTTGTGCGAGAAATGCAATTAAAAATGTATAATTCCATTGATATGCAAATTGATTGCACACAAAATGTTCAATTAAAATGAAAATGTTTGTTAGAAAATTAATGCAATTTTCCCCAGAAACGTACTTGGATTTATTTTGCACAAATTATGCATTTAAATATGTAGGCAAAAAAAGTCTTAGTTATATGATTATGTGATTGGATCGATATCTGATCCGATCAATTGAATCTCAAATATATTCACTCACTGATCGATATAATTCGGTTCAAACTGATTTGACAGAACTGAAACCCTTGCGGTTACAACCGAAAACGGAAATCTTGAGAATCGAGTCGCTGCAATACAAACATATCAATCAACATATATAATTGCACGCAATTTGAATGAGGCATTCAGGCTGCCGAAATCCAACTCCTTCAGGAGCTGAATCACTGGAGCCCAGCCCCAATCCAGTCGCAGTCCCAGTTTCAATCCTCAGCTGTAACCGCTCCCTTCTGCCCCGAGCAGGGCACGTAGTTTCTGCTTCACTGAAAATGGCAAGAAAATGAAATTAGACGAATAGAATGACGATGTAAGTGCCATGAAAAGACGTTAAGATGCTCTAAGCCAAGACGACGTGCTCGCCGGTGACAGAGTGAGAGAGATAGATAGAAAGAGAAAGAGCGGGAGAGTGAGAAAGGGGGGGCGGGCCAGAGCCAGCTCCTTCTGCTGCTGGGAAAATTGAGGCAAATTGCATTTAAGTGTTGCCGTTTTCATTTAGCCGCATGAATATGTATGTTTGGCGTCGTTGGTGCAGGTCCTGAACTTGCTGCCTTGGCTCTTGCTTTTGTGGCATGCAAAATTGAATGAATAATTGAGAAAACGAGCGCATGATGGCATTAGTGTGTGAGTGTGTGTTTGTGTATGTGTCTGTGTGTGTGTATAACAGAGTGTATATGCAGCTAATGAATTTTAATTGCTTTTATTAAGGCTTTTGTGTCCTGGCGGGATGGCGAAGTGAAGCGACTGGGATGGCATGTCATTTCCGGTCCTGCATCAAAAATCCCTGTTCAATGTTAATTGTTAATCATTAAATATTGTTGGCAAAATCAATATGGTGGCTGTCGATTAATCAACGCCATTTTGTAATTATCTGTGTGCAATATTTAATTTAATTAACTTTGTGGGGAAGGAGAAACCTGAAGCTTCAGCTCTTCTTTCTACCAATTTGGTCTCTACGTTCCTCTTCGTTTCTGTGAATGAATTAAAATTCAATTAATTGCAAATTGATATTGCTACAGAAACCGCATTAAAAATAATAAAAAAAAATCATATTAAATATATGTTGGTATATTTACACAAAAAAAAACGTCAAACAGAATGTCGCCTGAAAAGAGTTGGGTAGGCGGCTCGAAGAGGCGGGAACACACATGAAAATTAATTTCAATCGAAAACTCGGTCCTTTTTTTATATCTCACACTCTCACGCTCGTGTGTGTGTGTGTGTCCTGTCTCTGTCGCTCAGCCCTTTGGCTCACTTCCTTTTTCAATTAAACGCCACCATTTTCCATTAACGAATTTGCATGTATGTATGTATAGCTGTATAGACTGTGGCACACACACGAGCACGCGGCTTTCTTCCCTATCCCTCTGCCCTCACACACACACACACACACACGCCCATGTCTGTATTTCTATAATAAAATTAAATTAGAAGACCAGAAAATTAAATCATCAAAGCTTGACGTCTGCCGGCAGCGGCGGCTGCTGCTGCTGCCGTTGCCTCCTGTCCATGTGAGTGAGTGCCACACACTCGCACACATACTCATACAAAAAGTGCACAAACACACACACATACACACTCACTCACACACACACATGTAGACCAATTTGCAAAAGCGACAGTTACGAGTTCATTAATATTTCTTCTTTTTTTGAGCTCTCACACTCCACCTCTCTCTCTCTCGTTCCAACTTTTCCCTGCGAGTTCAGGCCTTGTATTCTGCGGTTTTAGGACCGGCAACACCTCCTCTCTCCCTCACTCTTCCATCTCTCTCCCAATCTCTCTCTCTCTCTCTCTCACACACTGTTGCTATCTCTTTCGCGTCGGCCATGGTGTGAGCAGCATCATAAATTAAATTCTTCATCAACTCAAACTCGTTAAGCGCCAATAAAGTGACAGAGAGTTATTTTCATCACTTTTTCAATGGTCTACCACAAGGCAGGCATATGTGTGAGTGCCTGAATGAGCGGGAGACTGTGTGTGTGTGTGAGTGAGCTACTGCGCCGAAGCGCTCAGAGAGCGACTCTTTAGGCCACACCTCCAGCACAAGAGAGGCAGGAGAGAGAGAGAGAGAACAAAGGTGTCTGGGAGAAAGGAAGGGAGGAAGAGGCTAGAGTAAGGTTACTCAATAAACTGGTTCCCCTGCTGCTGCAAGAGCAACCTTTTCTGAAACATTCACGCATGCGCAAACCGATCTTGATCCGTCCTAAATGATAAGCAGAACCCGGCTAAGTGCCGTCCGGACACATCTGCCATGTCAGTGTCCGTCCGCAAAGATAGATGCAATCGGAAACCCCCCTCTAGCTTTTCAGATCACTCAATTACACGAGTATACGAGTGCGAGTGCGAGTATATATGCCAGCCCATGCGGCGTATGCTTGATGGAGAGACTCGCGCACATTCTCTCCCCCTCTCTCCGAACCTGCTCAAAGATGCCATCTTAACTGCTTAACGATAAAAGCAAACTAATTAAATACAGCGAAAGGAGGAGAGTTTGCCACATAATAAAGCAAATTAAAAGCAAATTAATTTAAAACAAAAAAAAAATCCTGAGAAAAGCAGCACGAAGTGGCATGGAGAAGAGTTAACGTTTGCGGATGTGGCGTAAATGAAAATGACGCAAGGCAACGTCGTCATGACACACACAGGCACAGGCACAAATGGATACCCACACCCACACCCACAAACCTACAGATAGCGACTGTATCCACACAGACCAGACAGAGCTCACTCCCAGCAACACCCTGGCCGTCCGTCGCTCCACTTCAATTAAGCAGCGCGCCAACATGGCAGCCTCTCACTGATACCGCACGCACACGCAGACAGAGAGTGGCAGAGGTAGAGTCAGAGTCAGAGAGAGCGAGGGAGATACGAGTGTACACCCACAACTGCCGTACACACATTGGCAGGACGTAATTACGTTTGGCAAGCTCGTTATGCGTAAGAATAAACGCACATTAAGAGCTCATTAGTTGGCACAAATCGAATCGTGGCGCCAAAGGAGGGCCCCAACTCAATGGGAGTGGAAATGGGAGTGGGACTGGGTATGGGAGTGTGGAGACTGGAGACCAAGGATGAGTGGGCAAGGAATGTGGCAGATGACTGGCCGACTGGGATGGATGGCTGGCTATCTGACATTTTCATTTAACGTGTAATGGAAGACAGCGTAAACGAGCCAAGTTATCTTTTGGGTCGGACAGACAGAACCCGAAAGAAAACTGCAGGGTGGCTGGAAAACCACATCTCATGACAACAGGTAAACTGGAATGGAAGTTGGCACTAATAGGGTTGTGGCAATGGTATTGGCAATGCTTAATGGCTGACTGCCTATTACCCGGCTGACAATCAAGTCAGCGCTGGAACATTGCAGGGGAATACTTAATCAGAGCAGCACAACTTTGCAAATTGTTTTTACCAACAAGTTAAACTTTCTCTGCAATGGCAAAACTTTAAATTGTAAGTATGACATGTTCCAGATTTTCTGATCCAACAGATTTCCAACAGATATCCATACGCTCACAATGACAATGATCGAACTTAAAACAAGTAAAAGTTAAGTTAAAATCGACTTGTGTTGAAATCAATTTGAATGTGGAAAGGTACAATATTGTATGTTGTCTGTCCGAACATATCTTTCATATTTGTGGGATCTTTTCCCTAGTGCCTAATACTAGTTCAGGTGCGCAATGCCTTACGGTTAGTTATGCAGGAGTTTCCCATGGCTACCTTTGGATTATCTTTGCCAGGTTTAAGCCTGACTTTAGACCTTCCATGTGGAAGTGTCCTCCCAATTCTCTGGGCTCCGAACATTCATATTCCTGAATGCTTTTAGGTCCATTTCCTTGCCACAACCAGTTGCAAAATTGTAACAATAGCAGGATATTAACTAAATCCACTTATGTATCCGTTTTAGGTTTCACGCATAGCAGAGATATATCTACAGAAAGAGAGAGAGAGATAGATAGAGAGAGTACAAATGGTTTCCCTATAAAATTTTAGTCGAAAAATCTGTGAAGGAAAATGCGGACAATGTCATTATTCCACAGTGGAAGGTCAGCCCGGCTAGAAGAGGGGCTACAGCTATGGCTCCTGTGCGGGGATAGTTGGGCTGTAAGTGCAGTTAGTTTATTTTATTACGAAGCGGAAAAACAAACCACTTGGCAGAGCCCAAACGAAGCAAAGAACCCATTGTTGCAGCACGGCCCATGCTCGACACCTTGATTCCGACCACCCCACCCCAACCCAACCCCGAGCCCGGACTCCTGCGCAACTCTCTCGTGAGCGCTTGCTCTCTCTCGCTCGCTCTCTGTCGCTCTTTGTGCGAGGTAAGCTCCGCCCTTGTGGATGTGACGTGGGTATGCGTACCCATATATAGAGGTGGGGAAGTCAACCGGTTTCCAATTCGATTTGTGAACCCGGACCAGACCGTAAGCGAGCGACAGTCGCTGCGGCTTGTTTATTGCCAACTCGGTGCGCAACGGTTTCGGTAGCGACTCGGAACGAACAGTTTCAGTTTACGGCTCAGTTTCGTTGGTTCTTGAAAGTGACTACTGAAAATGTTTGACATTTAGCGAGAGCAGAGTGAAGAAAATACGAATTTGAAAGAGAAATTCAAAGGAAATAAAATACAATTTGTGTGTGAATTCGAACTGTGATTTGCCGTATCATTGAAGTTGGAAAAGTGCACAGAGGGAAGGAAATAACACTAGAAATGGATATCAAAGCATCTACTCCGCCATCCGCGACCGCCCTTGAGACTGCAATCCCAGCGCCCGGCTCCCCCTCCATGGAGGCGAAGGCACTCAAGCTGGCAGCATCCGCAGCAGCAGCAGCAGCGGGAGGAGGAGGCGCCGCCTTAGCCTCGGCGGTGGCATCAACAGCCAACACTACGGCCACATTCCAACACATCTTCGAGCAGCTGGTGCAGCAGAGCGGCGGCAGCCCCAAGCTGGCGCCCAAGCAGCTCGACCACCTTCGCCACCTGCTGGGCAACGTGCGGGACGCCAAGAACCTGCAGTTGCTTGTCGAGAAGTTCAAGAATTTCGAGCAGTTCCACGAACACTACGCCGGACAGCTGGCATCCAACAACAACACTGTGATCTCTGCTGAAGGTGAGCAATGGCAGCACGGCTGCACTGCCGACGGCAAAGAGGGAAAACTGTTGCGAAGGTTTTCCCTTTTAGCCGGAAAGCGTTTGCAATTGCTTGATTACAGATTTAATTAACACAAATTGCCGCCGGACACGGACACGGACATGCCAGGACAATTTCTCTCTCTCTCTCTCTCTCAGCCTATATTTCTGCATGTGTGTATGCGTGTTCACAGAAATGTTTTTTTGCATTTACATGCACAGGGGAAAATTTTAGAGAGAAATTATAAGCTAATTGCAAGACGAGGCAATTAGAGGGATTTCCCCCGCCTAGATTACCCTTCCCTCTCTGTGGCGATCCATATTTTCCGTTCCTTAAGCACAGTTTGTTTTAATTTCGTTAAAAATGCATAAAACCATCAGGAAATCAGAATATCAGAATATCAGGCAACATGTTGCCTACTTTCCAGCATGCAGGCGTGACAACTGGTCATTAGGGGAGGAGGCAGTGGCACTGCACTGCACTGCACTGATGGGCGGGGGAGAGGGACACGTTGCAATGACTGCTTTTAGCTCGTTAAAATAGTAAATAAAGTTGTGTCCATGTGTGTCCTTGTGTGTCCCTTTGTGTGTGTCCGGACTAAATTTTAATACTTTGGAAATTGCTGACAAATTTGCATAGAGTTCCGTTCCCCGACGAGAAGTTGTCGTGCGCCTAATTGACTTTGGCAAACTGTTGGCAAACAGGCTTTTAATTTTCCCGCTCTCTCGTTTTGCCTCTCTTTTTCTGCAGATAGCAACGACTTGCTGAAGGACAATGCAAGGAAATTCGGGCCTGGCGGACAAACGCTGACACCGCGCCACACAATCGACGCCATTCTGGGCCTGAAGAACCGCAATGGCAAAGTGGAAACGGACGGCGATGGTAAGCCAACAAGCGTCATAAATCAAAATCCCAATTCTGCATAGAGCTGAATCCACTAGAATTATTTTGGCATTAGCCTGTCTCACTGGGCGCCATCACAAAAGGCAAATCGATTTCAATTACCCGCTCACAGTCCGTCGGAATCAAGAAACACAATCGCTAAATTATATTAGCAATTCTTTTTGCCTTGAATACGGACTGGGGACTGGGGCTCCTTGGCAGGTCTCAGGGGGGTGGCTAAGCGGGTAACTGGCGTCAGGGCTTGCACTTTGGCAACGCCTCAAGATGCACGACAGCTGATAAGCAATCAGTCAGCGGTAATCGTTCATATAACCACCAAAAGAGAGGGAGAACCACTAAGTCCGCCACATTCGAGTATTCCGACTATACGATACCGAGTATTCAGATTCCTTAACCTGCTTATATACTCTCCATATTAAATGGTGCACATATTGTATCCATCGCATGGGGGGGAAATAAATATCACCATTTGCGTTAGAAAAGTAAATGCTAGAAGCTGATAAGCTTCGTTGGTCTCTCAAGTGCCAAACTTCCAGGGCTCGGCCTTCGAGTTGCAAACTCTGTCACCATGTATTTTACTGCAGAGTAATATACTCTACGCGTGCAGGGTACTCGTACAATATGAACTGAAACGAAGGCAACGGAAATCATAGATGGGATTAGAATCATTTGCCTTTGGTTTGTGTTTAAGTTTGCTTTCTTCTTTGAATCCAATTTAAACTTTTATTAGCTCTGGCCCGGGTGGCCAGAGAATTCTTTTTGAAGGCTTTTTAACTGGATTATAGTGGGGGACTTGCGGTGTCAACTGGTGATGGCGCCTCCGCCGCTGGCGGTTGCCAGAAATATTCTTTTGCACGTCATTTATAATTCATTTCCCGTTCTGTTTTGATTGCCGGCAACCGATTGTCGCCCCGAGCACACCCACGACCACGACTTGCGAAAAATGGGTGGGCATTGATATTTCCGCGATTATGGTTCGCCATACCTCAGCGCCCTGGATGATCCCAGCAGCGAGGTGACAACTAAAGGAGTTGCCATTGCACAAAGCGGGCATGTCGGAGCATACGAGATTCAGATCATGAATAGGTTAGCAAAGTGTACTTATACATGTCCCCCCTCTTGTTAGTTCATTTACTTACAACCACGATTCCAGAAATATTGAAGAGAAAGGAAATATGGAAATTATATTATATTCTTCGATTTCGTGCCTTTTATATATATATATATACACCACCACCATCTTAACCAAATAAAAACCCGAAACAATTAAAGACAATTTCATTTTCAATTAATTAAATTAAATGTTTTACATTCGCATTAACATCAAAAAAAATTATAGCAAATTATAGAGACTTGTATACCGCATGAACAACCAACAATTGAGATCGTTAAAGTCGACATCTCGATACTCTCTACTCGTCGATTTTTTACAGATTTTTTGAGTCGGAGAGCAAAGTCAACACCGTCAAAGTGAATTTAGTTTCCAATGATTTCTATAAACAGATATCATCCCAACGAATTAAGCTTATCTTCTATGCTGAGACATAGATAAAACACTCCCATTGGAGTACCACAAAAGTACAGGGTATTACAAGGGTAATAGCAAACCAAAATGGCGCGGCAGAAACAGCAAGAGCACAGGTTAAATGGCCGCAAATTAATTAGAAGCAAGCAAATTAAAGGTGGTTCGAGCAGAGGAGTGCGTGGGAGCGGGAGGGTTGTGGGTGAGGAGGCGAATGAAGTGCTGCGGGGGAAGGGGCAACCAACTGGTCTATCGCATTTAAGCCATAATTAAACTGGCGGCCAGACACAAGCTGTCAAAAAGCATTTCAACTGACAGCTGGCGGCGGTGACGTTGGCGAGACGCGAAAGAGAGAGGGGGAGAGAGAGAGAGAAAGAGAGAGAGAGAGAGAAAGAGAGAGAGAGAGAAGCGCTCATTAAAAGCGCAGGAGACACAAGTGCATTAGTCCCGTAATGTGTAAGCTACACACATACGTTGCTCCGCATCATCAAGATCAAGATAACAAGAGAAGGAGATGGGGATGGGGAGACGGATAGAACGAGACGGAAAGATTGAAAAAGAGAGACGAAGTGAGATCTGAAGCAATCGATGGTGATCCCAGGCCGCGATCCATCTACACGAGATCTGTTAAGCAGTTGACGCGGCATTAAATTGAGCATTAAGCCATCTTAATGATTTTAATGCGTATTCGTGTCCGTATCTCTGTCCGTATTCCTGTCCGTGGCCGAAGTGAGCCACAGCGTGCGTCGGCGTCGTCTTATTAGCCGCTTTTGTACATGCCCCCCCGTACATGCCCCTGCCACAACAACCACTTCACTTTTGTAGCACTTGTGATTGACAGTTTTGTTTATGGCTTGTTTTGCTTTTTGATATGAACTCTCGAGTTCGATATTGGATCTCTTGCGCTCTTGCGCCGCCTGCGCCGGAAGATGTCGAACCGAAATGTGCATTTCCTTTCAAGGCCTCTACCTGTTTGGACCATGACTCTCCGAAATGCTTTATGCCTCGCTTTGTTGCTTGTGGCTAATAACATATCAATTAGGCCGCCTAATGGCCAAGTATTTGCTCACAATGGGAAACTGTCAAATCATCATTAGGGATAGACAGCGAATGGGGGAGAGGAGAGCGCAATGGTATGGGGCTGAGGCTGAGGCTGAAGAAGTGACGCGATTAACGTCAATTTGTCCCTCACTCTGTTCGGGATTCGTCGGAAACGGATCGGATCAGAACAAATTAGAGCAGAACGAGGCTGGCTACCTTCGATGTATTTCCTATCGCAGTCTAGCATCTATCTTCCCCCAGTAGCAAAACCTTTTAGTTTAGACTCTGGTAATCGAATATTTACTGCTAATAAGAGTTGAAAACTCCCATGAAAAACAAAAACGAACAAAACTCGGCTGCGCTAACAACCGTCAAATTTCCAGCTGCCAACTTTAATTGCCAAAGCAGCTAATGGAGAGCGTACGGAAATCATTTCTTAATTGAAGTGTCGATCAGTTTGTGTGGCTGTGTGTCTAGGACTGAATGAATACCCAACTTGGGCAACGAACTTCGCTCGATCGATGAGTGAATGGGCACACGAGAGTTGTTTCGCTGTGCCCCTTTGGATGGTTTTCGGTAGCATTATTACTCTACTTATTTAAATTTATTAATAAAGCTTGTAGCTGTTATTTTCGTTACATGCCAATTAATGTCCTGTACATAACGATAGATTTTAGGAACATTCAAACCATAGCATTGTAGCATGTTTAGGAACTGTGTATCTTAACTCTCTTGTTGGCAAACTTTTCCGAAGTTCAAGCTGTTTCTGCTGAATATATTCATCACATCATTCACACTCTTTCGAATTGCTCAGGAGTGAGCCAGTCTCCCCCCCTGAATCACTCTGCGGGCACAGAAACTTTTGTCTTAACCTTTTTTGTTTTCGCTGCTCACGCAATTAACTCACGCACTCCGTGTGGGCCCCTCCCCGGTGCTGCCGGCTACTGTCTCTCACCTCACCTCATGTGGTTTCCATTCGCTGGCGCATGGAATACCATATTCCAGCTCCCGATTGTGGTTCGTGGCGAGCTGGGAGTCTTTTGTGCTACTTCATTTGCAGAGGCTTTCGGAATGTTTTGTTGTTAATTTCATTAGCACCACAGTGGCTAAAGAAAAGCGCACGCTGGGCGTGTAAATGTCGATTGATTGGTGAAAATATTCGAAGAGGTTAATGCAGGGCATTTACGATTTAAAGTTAATTGGCCAAGACGTTGACCCAATTAATCGAATTGGGGGAAGAGTATCGGCTATGAAGCCCATAATTACATTAGAAAATCGTTTGGGCGAGCGTTCGTTCTCCCACTCCAACTCCAATTCGAACTCGAACTCGAACTCGCATCGACTTACATCAAAAAGCAATTACACAAAAGACCATCAGATAATTACAGATATATAACTATTTTTGGGCCTGCGACTTCCAAAGTTGCGCTTTGACGGAATAATTGGATTTCTTTCTGTTCTCCTCCGACTACGACTCCGCCTCGAAAGCCAATTTAGCATAGAAATTGAATTTGGTTACACCAAAATCCAGCCCACAAACTGCACAAAAGTCACTGCAAACAAGTGCCAGCACCCCCCTTCAGAACCCCACCCGCTCTTGCCGCCTGGCACTGGAGCGGCGACAACTAATGACTTCCTTGCATGTCATGTGATATGCCCGAGCGCCAGTTGGAACGCCCATTAGGGAACAAATACCACCTCATCTAAGCCAGTTCCCCCTAACAGGCATACCCTTAGCCTTCCTTATACATATGCATGTATATGTGATGGGCGGACGCACTCCTCTTAGCCTTTGGTTGCAGTGTTTCAACTGTGTTTTCTGGGAATTTTTATTGCCTCACATTGTAAATACGAGGCGGCTAATTGAAAGCCGTTTATTAGTGGGTGGGCGGCCAACAGGTCTAACAGGTCCACCATCAACCACCAAATTAAATAACACGTTGTTATTAGCCGAGCTGTTGGGCTGGGGGGCTCTTAGCCTTAGCCCACCAGTCTAGCACAAGGCTTTATGACTTGTCTGCCTCATTGAGCATACCAATTAAAATCGAATCAGGTGGCTGAGCAGGGGGAGGCAGCCACAACTAGAGCATGATCTAACAAATGGAAAACATTGTTGGATCTAATCCACACGCATTTTCTCGCTGCCTTTCAGGCGACATGGACCCCGCAATGTGTGACGAGGATGCCACCGATCTGCGCTGCGGTATGACGCTGACGCAGCTGAGAAATATGGATCACCACATGGCCAGCATGCTGCAGCAGCACGCCAAGAACGGCGGAGTCTTGCCCTACGGCCCAGCAACTCCTCCCGGCGGTGCCCAGCAGCAGCAGCAGCAGCACCATGGCGCGGCGATGCCTGGACCGCCACCCCAGCAACAGCCACATCCACAGGCCGGCCACCACCATCAGCCACACCATGCACCGTTCGCCTATCATAATGCGTTCGGTTTCGGGCAGAGTCATGGGTACGGGCAGCAGGAGGACGCGGCTGGCAATTATCTCAGCTCGATGCACCAAATGGTCGAGGCCAATCAATTGCAGACCGCTCCTCCGCCGGCGGCCCCACCGCCGCCTCCCCCCAATTCGTATGGCAGTCACCAGCAGCACTTGGCAGCTCTGGCTGCGCATGCGCAGGAGCAGCACCACCAGCAACAGCAGCAGCAGCAGCATGGGAAGTATGCCAAGTCATCGCCCACGACAGCAACTGCGGCGGTGGCTCCTCCGGGAGGCTACTTTCTGGAAGGCCAGACGGCGCCTGGCACTGCTGCTGCCGCGCAGTCGCATACACAGATGGGCAGAGGCGACTACGACGAGCGTTCAATGTCCTCCAGCAGTGACATGGAGGAGGACGAGGATGATGCGGCAAAGATGCAGCTCGACGGTGACCAAAGCAACATCGATGTGACCACGCCGCCCACACCCGGCGACCGAGCACTGGCCGGTAAGCGCAAGTACTGTGATGAGAACGAGACGAAATTAGCCAACGGCCAGCAGCCGCAGCAGCAGTCCCAGTTGGCCAATTACCCCATCCGAGCTCGGAATCTGGACGAGGTACAACATCAGCAGCAACAGCAGCAGCAGCAACAACAGCAGCAGCAGCAACAACAGCATCCCCAACAGCAACAGCAGCAGAACTTTCAACACGAGTACCGGAGCAGTGGCAACAATGGAGCCGATCATGGCGATCGTCTGGCTGCGGACACGGAGAGTCTGGTCAACGGCAGCTGCGCCTCCAGCGAGGATCTCAACCAGACCAACAGCAGCGAGCACGGCGAGAAAATCACATCCGGCAGTGATGATGAGGGTGAGTGCACCAAACCCAAAACTCAAACTCTACTACTAGTCCCCATGTCCATCTTTCATTAACTATTTTTTGTATCGCACCACCCCCGTCCCATGCAGGCCAGGACGAGAACTGTGCCAAGAAGAAGCACCGCCGGAACCGAACCACCTTCACCACCTACCAGCTGCACGAGCTGGAGCGGGCCTTCGAGAAGTCCCACTACCCCGATGTCTACTCGCGCGAGGAGCTGGCCATGAAGGTGAACCTGCCCGAAGTGCGTGTCCAGGTGAGCTATCTCCGATCCCTCTACAGTACTTCCACCGATTTATGCAGGTTCCTCAGCCTCATCCTCATCGTCTCCGCTTTGCTTTGCTTTCCTCTGCTAATTGTGCAATCAACGTGTCTGTGTCTATCTGAAGCCGCAGACGGAGCCTGGCCCCGGAAATTAAATAATTTCCGTTTGCAATTTATTTTAACGAAATTAAGCTGTGCCAGCTATTCAGACCCATACCGCTCATTTAGGAAAGGTGTATATCTATGTATATATCTTTTTGCGTTTCGACAAGGATTTATAGCTGAGCAGGTGTGCGAAAGGGTAGAAGCTCCATTGATCCATTGAAGAGATATGTACATACCAGTAGTTGGCTGCCAGTAGTGCAATCAGAGCTTATGATTATTATGAGCTCATTTCATACCATTGTTAGTTTCAAACATTTTCAATTCAAACCCGATTAGTTTTCACAGCCGCCATACTCGTATCATCAATTAGATCGACTGCACCGTACCGAGCCCGAAAACCCGTTTGATTCATTGGATGATTCATTTAAAATTTGCATTCTTCATTGTCTGCCTCTGGAGGTTTCCCTTCAGTGTGGTAATATTTGTCAAACTTTGGGCATAACTTTCCTCCGAATGCCTGGAACAATTTATGTCTCAATTGCGAAATGACAACGCCGAAACAGTTTCAAGTTGGTCGGTCGGTGGCCCATTCAATAAGTTTTCCTTTTCTTTGGCGGAGAGAATTATGCATTTTATGCGACTGTGCGCCTTTTATGCTCTCCGTGACTGTGTCTGTGACTGTGTCTATGGCATGGCTGTGTCAGTGGCAATGTCTGAGGCAGTGTGGCAGGATGCCATGCCATGTCTGGCAGCCATTCGTTTCGGGTGGCAAATTGTGACGTGAACGGGCAGGGCGCCTCGTAAATTCCATTCACGGCGGTGTAGCATAAAATACGCTTAAGCAGAAACTATCGACGTGCCGGCGGGTGTGGGTGTCTTGGTGGGACGTGGCGTAGTTTCGTAGCGGTAAGAAGCGGTAAGAAGCGGGATCCGCTTTGAGGCTGCTCCAAGCTCTGGAGTGGACCAGGCGATTGGCATAGTTTTCGAGGCAGCAGGCAGCGAAACGTTGTAAGGAAGGAGCTTCCTTCCCCGTCAAATGAATGGAACATATCAAATTTCATGATTTCGTTTCCTTAGCCGACAAATCATTTTTATTGACTAAACATTATCGTGCCCACAGCCAGAGTTGGCGACACTGTCGTCGTTGTCGTCGTAGCCGTCGTAGTCGTCTCCAACACAACCCAGGACATAAATAAATAAACAAATAGCAACAAAAATCGTATATATTTATAGGTAGACGAGTATCCATAGCCGAACTGTATAAACGAAATACAAAAGTAATGAAGCGAAATCGCATAAAAATTTCTCCTTGCACCGGGTCCGGGGGCCTGGCCCTCATGTGTCACTTTGTCAAATTGACACGAATTCAAATTATGCCAGCAGGATCCGAAACGAGCCCAAGTTTCGAGCAGGAGGGGCAGTAGGATTGAGAGCGGGAGCGGGAGCTGGAGGGAGCTCTCGAGGACCCCACACCATACAACCAGCGAGCCAGGGAACCAGAGACCAGGGACCAACGGCGAAACGGAACCCTTTGACTCGTTTTTTCGATTTAGTGGGGTGCACATACCCTTAACATACACACACATACACATACACATACCCAATGCCCTCACTCTTTCTCTGTGTGTAATCGTATTTGCGGTTAGTTTGCATGAAGTTCTAGTTATCGTTTTCTCCTTTTCCCTTCCTTCTTTTTTGCTGGGAAATTGCTTGGTGTGCAACTCGTTGAAGGTGGAAATTTGTTTTGATTAAGTTTCCACACACACACACACCTTGTAGGCTGGAAAAAAAGGAAATTGTAACCACAGTTGACAGAGTTGTTTCTATCCAAAACGCAGTCAGCCATCCACCAAATACAATTTCTCGTTTAGACGAGTTCATTTTGGGGCTCTGCTGCTGCTGCTGCTTCTGCTGCTATTTTTTGCCCCCCCTTTCTGCTGCTGTCATTGCATTGTAATAGATTTGCTAAATGTTTGTTTAAAAAGTTTGATTGGTTTTTGCATTTGTGTCTGAAAATTTGTCTGTGGTTACTTTGATTGTTGTTTAAATGGGCACATTCATATTCGAATTCGATGGGATAGAGGAGGACAGGACGACGAGGGGCTAAAGCCCAACTATCGAATGGGAATTGTGTCATTTTGCGGTTTGTCCTGGGACAAAGACAACAGCAATTAGGCAGGGGAGCTCGGGCCCGAGAACAGAACGGAGCAGAGCAGAGCTCAGGGATTATCTGCGATGGTAACCAAAACAAAACGCGTTAAGCCAGCAAATTAAATGGCAGATTAACGCCCAAAAACAGCGCCAGACAATCATTAACACTTGCCAATGTCGGGGCCCTATCGCTGTTTGCTTCCCCTGAGAGCCCGGGCATATGGCCAGCTTGAGATGACAATTACTTTTGTTTGGATTACACGCTGTCAGGGCTGAGTGCGCTTTGAGGGTTGGGTTGTCTGCCGCTCACTGAAGGGTTAAAGCCGTCAGTCGACTCAATCATACGCTGCATTAGGCCGGCGCGGGGCTAAAACAGTTTAATTAAAACTTAATGCGGCATGCCCGAGCAGAGCGAATCGAGTTATTCCAGGATACCTACATACATTTGTATGTATGGTGTACTAGCGAGATCTTGTCTTGCATGTCTTCGTTTAGTTAGACGAACAAACATGACTATTGCCATGTGCAACGACAATTTTTATTGGGTTTATTAGCAGCAAAAACAGACGGAGGCAGGCAGAGTTTGTCTCAATTATTTTGCATAGTCAAATGATTAAATATCGTAAACCTGTCAAAATATCCCCCAATGCCAGTGGGCGAATCATGCGAGTAATCATCCTGTGTAATAGTTTATTTATCTGCATATATTGCCCATACGACATGGGTGACGTGACAGAGGCAGTGCCAGTGCCAGTGTCAGTGCGAGTGCCTCTGCCCGGAGGGGCCTCTGTGGATGTGCATAAACGGCAAACAAATAAAAATGTCATTTCACTAACAAATAAAATAGATTTTTATTGCATTCCAGTATTTGCCCTCGCCTGTCTCGTCTCCTCCATTGGATTTGGTTTGAGTTCGGATTTCCCTCCTCGACATTTCCCCATTTTTATGCTCATTTCGTTCTGGTTTCTGCTTCGATTATTTTTTATTGAATATTTACTTCAACTTTGGCATTCGTTTCGTTCACTCGCATGACCGTTTTATCGACGTACCGTACCCACGCTTCTCTTCCTCTCCCCGCCCACCATTTGCTTCCACGCTTTCGTTTTCACATGTCATAATAATAATGCATATTAGGTTCATTTGTTTGGGCACCCCAGCCACAGCCCCAGCCCCAACCCCAGCCCGAGTCGCTGTGACAGCCCCCGACCAAGCCCCATGAAATCCTATACAAATCTAATAATGAACATGATCGCAAGTTGCCATCATCGTGGAATCGGGGCAAACTACTTGTCGTATAAGCAAATCGGACAAATGGGCAAACTCTGAATACCTAAGTGGCTGATCCTGGTCCTGGTCCTAGTCCCACTGAGTAAATGCGGCCGCCAAGTTACTTAACTTATTGTCGGAGATGCCCCTTGGGGCCTTCAGTCTCCTTGGGGCAGTGGCAGTGTCCCAGCATTCAATGGCCATTTATTAGGCACTTGCCCTGATTTGCCAGTGAGGGCCAGTCCACGATTATGTTTTATACGTGTTCGTTTCCGATGAAATATGCAGCAGACTCAAGCGACAGCTGCCCTCAAGTGTCGGCAGAAGGGGATGGGGGTAGTTATGTGGGTGTGGGAAGGCCGCTCAGAGGGTGGGTGTGGGCCAAACAATTAACACATTATGCCACCTTTGCATAACAACAACTACAACAGGGACAGCGGCAGCGGCAGCAGCAAAGGGGAGGGGAGTAAAAAGAAAGCCAGGGATAACAAAGCCACCGCAAGGGTAAATAAATGTCAGGTCACAAAGGCAGACTTGAAGGGCTTGGAGGTGGCGGTGGTGGCCCCTCTACTTTACCCTACATATACATAGTGCATTTATTTATACGTGTTTTTTATGAGGATTACACATCTGCCGTTTATGTAAAGTTTACTTTTATTTTATCAACTGTCAAGTGAAACAAAAGACGAACAGGAGCAAACTTCAAAACATTGAAATGAAACGCCTAATTATCGATAGAGTCCAGCCAAACTGCTTATGCAAATACGTCTGGAGAGGGGTAGTAATATTTTATTCAATTGAAGAAATTTGTAGTCTCCTCAGTTAGATGAAAGTCTCAACAGCCAAGACTAAGAGAGGCAAAGCTTGCCCAGCTGTAAATCTTTTGGAGAGATAGTTGGCGTTGGAAGGAGACAACTGGCTGAGGCTGGTCTCGTCAGAAGTTCGCCGCTTTCAATTAGCCCTCATTAGAGACTCGACTCACAAAGGAGAAGAAAGCCGCCTGCGATCGGGACACTCCCACGCGGAATCCGTGTCGCAATTAATTAAACTTGAAAGCCAAGAAGAGAAGTTGGAAAGGAGATGGCGAAAAGAGAGAGAGAGAGCGAATGGAAAGAGGGAGATGTGTAGGCGAATGACGACGCAATTGCCGCGCAATTCAAAGGAATTCCAGCGGATGGCAACGGGGACGGCGATGCCAAAGGATCTGGCAAGGACAACATTGTCGGCATCGGCATCGTTTGTGTTTATTTGCAATGGCATCCAATTTCATTCTTTTATGCGACTTATTGAGTTTGCCCTGTGCTCCATGCCATCGTATGTTCTGGCCTGGTCCTGGTCCTGGTCCTGCCAAAGGGTGTTCTGGTTCTGTATCCGCGTTTGGGTTTGTGTCTGAGCCCGGGGCAAAGTATAAAGCCAGCCAGCCAGCCAGCCAGTCGACTGTGCCTGTGCCTAGACCGCCTTTTATCTGCTGCTCAAGTTTACATACCGAATCCCCGCCCGGAGTCTGCTCTCCAATACCACGTGTGTGCACCATTTAAGCTGCGAAACGTGTCTTTGTTTTGTGCTCCCTGTTTGCCCATGTTCGATGCGCTTTTTAGCCCTAATAAACTCACTGGGCAGAAGGCAGGAGGCGGACACGTGCCCAGGATTTCTTTTAGGAGCTGCCACTAAAGATCAGCGTCTAGGCAGTGCTCTTCACCTTCACCGTCCGGGACTCGTCTCCAATTCACCGTAACCTGTCAACACATTTCAATATAAATGCATAAATCAAATGGAATGAAATTATAAATCATATGCCCCCGCCTCCATGCCCGCCCCCCCCATTCACCCTCATTCTGGCCCATTCGGGTTGCTGTTCCAACAGCAACCCCTGACCGAATCGAGTGACAGACAGGCAAACA
The DNA here is from genome assembly GCF_018151105.1 of Drosophila obscura. Taxonomy (NCBI): domain Eukaryota; kingdom Metazoa; phylum Arthropoda; class Insecta; order Diptera; family Drosophilidae; genus Drosophila; species Drosophila obscura. The sequence continues at coordinate 4,337,912 of NW_024542774.1, read as the reverse complement.
AACAAACATAACCTCACTTGACATCGGGGGTTCACACAACGGATGAAAGACATCAATCCCCCTCCCCTCCCCAGCCATCCCCTACCATCCCTTGGCGCGCGCGCGCCCAATATGTTTGGCTTAGAGCGAAGCAAAATATGAACAAATGTAATCAAGCGAAGACAATTACAATTACAATGAAATTATTTCCCATTTCGGCATCGCTTTTTTATGGTAAATTACTTTTGGCAAAATGCCTGGAATCCTTGGATGCGATCCTGAGAAAACGTCCAGGACAGCGGCAGCTGCTTTTGCCGGGAGGAAAATCTCCAAGTGTCAAGTGGGTGGTAGGGTTCGTGGCTGTTGTTACACCCCTCGCAGATTGTTGCTTATGAATATTATTCAATTTGATCGCCTAAATGCTTTGTAATGAGTTGCACATCTGTTCGGGTTTTTTTTCAGCCTCTGCCGGAGTCAAAAGTTTCAAAGGATGAAGGACCCATACAGCGGTGCGGGTGTTTTTATGCAGCATTATATTATTATTGCATTATAGCTTTGTCCCGGGTCGGATGTCAAGGATGAATTCAATTAGGCGGCAACATTTTGATGACTTTGATTCGGAATTGTGTAATCTGCGTTCGAGTTAACTCGTTTGCCCTGTCCTCTCCATCAGAGATACACATTTATTTATGTATCTTCCAGTCCACTCACCCATCTGCATCTCTGGACTGCTCTCTGCTGTCGGTTTAAATGGGCACTGGGCTTAAGTTGTCAAATTAGCAGCCACAATACTCGAACCATTTCAATACTAATTCCGATGCAGAGTCAATCAAAGTTCAACCCAAAGAGAGCCGAGCCGGGACAGGTAGGTGGGTGGGGGACGGGACTGGAACGGAGACGGAGACGAGGGCAGCTCAGACATATGAGCGATACACGAAATTGACTTAATCAGCTTTATATAAATGCTTATTTTGACAACGAGCTGAGGGAGTGGAGTGGGAATGCGGAGCAGATCCCCACACACGCTAATTATGCGGGGCCCAAGCGGCTTATTATAATTTCAGACATCATATTTATGGGAGCGGGACCCGAAAGGAGCTCCAGCTAGCTTGGGGCTCGCTTTTCCGCTCTTAATTAATTCCCGCTGCCTGCTAATTGGTTTTATGCGTTTCTCCCACAAACTCCTATTGCGACCGCATAAATCACAAAACACTTAAACAATTTTCCGTGCTCCGACCGGGTTGATTATGTGCTAATTAATCACCTAAACAAATTCAGCTATGCTCCAGCTCGGCTCGCAGGTGGAATAACAATATTTAACAATATTATTTTCGAGAGCACGCAAAATATAATTAAGTTATCAGGCAGAAAGAACTATGGTACCCGGGCCCAATTTATATTTGTCACAGAAATATGTGTTATACCCTCCCAGCGGGTATAATGTGTTTTATCATAGTCCCTGATTTTTTAAAAATGTTTGGCTATAAAGTCTGAATGCACGCCGCCAAGATCTGATCGCTCTTTACTGCTGCTGAACTTAGTTAACCAAACTGTGGATATTGCAGGTGCAATACCCAGTGTCATGTGTACGAAGGATCTGTAAGAGTATCTGAAGCTTCGGTTCCCTAGGAAGGTCCTAATTTCTTGTTAAAATTGAGCGTGGCAACTGCTTCGGCTCGACCCTGTTCCTGTTCCTGTTCCCGTTCCCGTTCCAGTGCTTGCGACTGTTTCAAATTAAAAATGCGTCAACAGAAATTTGTTTTTGTGCTGGGGAAGGGAAAGAGGAAGTGGCAGAACCTGATGTCTGAGTTGGCATTCCAATTCCCCGTGCGACGCGTCGCGACGTTGCGACAGTTTGACGGAGCAACCCCGCCAGGAGCGGAGTCCGCCCATGGCTGGTGTTTGTCGTCCTTTGTAGCCGATTTAACTGCTTATTAACTGTGCGTGCGCCCGTTTGTCCGTGCCCTTTGCCTGGGCTGCTGCTCGGCATGTCAGCGAGTAAATAAATAGCTAATTAAATACAGGGTGCCACGTGTCTCCGGGCAAACACGCCCCGGCAAACAAGGTTCCCAGCCATCTCCGCTCCGCTCTGCTCCGCACCGGCCTCTGACTCTGGCCAAAGTCAGTCCGCGGTGAACAATTGAAATCCGAAAGAAACCCGAGCCCTTGATCGAGTGGGTGTTGGATTTGATTCTCGCTTCGTTTCGTCCTGTGCAGCCTTTCCAGGTCACGAGATTGAAGCGCTTTCCTTGGCTTTTCCTTCACCTCGGCGACATTTGAGGCGGAGCCGCTGCTGCCCGCGTCTGCGGCTGTCAGAGAATCGAGATTTGTCGTGTGTTTGGCTTTCGATTACAGGTCTTTGAATGGAGAACTAAGACTGTAATTAGCAAGGGGCGCTGAAAGTGTGGAGTCCTAAGGGATGGCAAACACACGATATATTTGGAATGCTCATCATCATCATTCAGTGTGCCTGATATCTGAGATATATGTATGTATATGCAGTCATTTGGGCGTCCCCCAAAGCGAACTGTCATGTAAATCTGTTATTTTTTTTTTTTTTGATTAAATCATCGCATGGATGACAGGGGTTTGATCGCAGCTGTGTTGCCACATTGATCAGGTACTGGTGTGTGACTTATTGTCCGATTATTCAGTTTCGGACGCTTGATGGGCCCAAGGTGTGTCTCTCTGTTATTCATAAATTTTTGGGCCCAGATCGTTCATCAGAACTAAGTTCACGGAATCAGGATGAGTCCTCCGACCAGTCTCCGTCCTCCCCCGTCGGCGGCTTCGAGTGTAAATCAATATGCTTGTCGGCTCTTAAACTAATTAAACATCTTGCGGATTGTGGCCGTTGTCAAAGCTTTTGTCTTTGCTCTAATTTGTTCTGAGTCGTCCCACAAAAGCAGCCGAAACAGGATGCTCGAGTCTCAGTCTTCGTCGTCGTCCTCGTCGCTCGGTGCTGAAGCCCTCTACATAAGAGCGAGCCCCGGAACTAAAAGCCAACAATGGAATGAAAAACATGTCATAAACTACAACTACCAGGGCAAGGACTCCACGCTGTGGCTTTGTCCCTGCAACTTCGGTCTGGAATTATGACAGCCCCTGGATGGATGGATATATGGATGGGGTGAATGGAATTGGATTGAATGCTTCATGTCTGTCCCTGTTTAGGGCTGGGCCAGGCATATAATTAGGCTCCCCTAGCCGGGATTTGAGGATTTTTAATTGAATTAAAGCTCGCACAACGGAACACGACCGAGACGACGTCCGTCCGCGAAGAGCGCTGCCCATGCTGCTGTTCCCATGCAGTTTGCATTTGGGTTATTAACTTAGGCGCCGCTATCAATATCCTTGAACGCAACGGGTTGTCCAGAACAGTTCGATTCGCCCCTCTGGGGCCGAAGGTCTCTAATTGCAGGCCATGCTGGGCAATATTTTTGTTTCCATGCAATTAACTTGCTTATCGCGAACGACGCCAACGAGAACGAGCCCCCAAACAAACTGCATTCGATGGCATCGGGGTTTCAATCAAATTGATTGAATTGCATGACAACCAGGCGGCACTGGGATAATTATAGTTCTTTCGCAGGGATAATGGATATGCCGTAAGTAACTGGAGTTGCAAGTTGATTCCCCGAGCTGATTTCAGGTTCCTCCCCATTGGAATGCGGAATAGTTGAATAAAACATGACACTCTTACCACTTGAAGGGATTCCTTTGCATGTCCATTCCATGCCTAAATTTCTCTGAGTGTATTCGTGCCAAAGGTAGGAAGAAAAATTATACTCAGAGCAGGGAGTCCTTATAAACAGTCTGTGCCCTACAGATTCTCCTATCAACCATCTCTCAGTGTTGCCCTACGCATTCCCTATCAAAGCGTATTTTCTTTCCTTTTTTTTGTTCATTCCAATAAATTTGTTTCACACATTTTAAGACCTACCGATTTTCATACGAATTTTTCGCTCAGTGCAGCCTTACGATTGGTTAAAACGATTTGTCGAGGAGGCCTAAACCACAAACACGATCCCGGCAACCGACAGAGCAACCTACCAAAAACGGAAGTATGAATAATCCAACAAGAACTGTGTAATATCAAGTCGAGCTGCAACAATTCTCCCCCAACCTTTCTCTTCCTCTCTCTCTCTCACAGTCTCTCTCTCTCTCTGGTTGTTTCTCTCTCTATCTCACTCACTCTGTCTCATTCCTCTCTACACAAGTTGCAAACAGTTTTATTAAGCTGCTGAAGCTCTTGTGTGTTAAAAGTCAATTTTCCAATTTGCAAACTGTCAGAAACATTCGAAAAGCAATTTCTGTCACACAGCGAGTGAAAGAGAGGGGTTTAGCGATGTCTGGCTGGGCGAGAGAAAGACAGCAATAGAGGGGGGAGTTGCGTATACGCCTTGTATGCTGTGTGGGTTACTTCTACTTCTATGTGCTTTCCCATTTTCGGGCAACAACGACACTTTGCGGCCGAAGTTTTCCAATAAAACGGCAAAACTTTGCTGCGAACAAAATTAAAGAAGACGACAAGGAAAATGCCAGCAAAGAGGACGAGAGTGTGATGGTGATGGTGAAGGTGAAGGAGAGAGTGTGCGAGTGAGAGAGGGAAAGAAGAGATGATGATGATGATGCTAAAGTGGGCTCCGCACGGAAGAGTGGTGATGGGCTATGGGGTGGGTGGAAACCTGGGGACACAGATTGTTTGCTGCCAATGTGAAGTTTATGAAAAAGATTAAAGTTGAAAAGTGGTTGCCTGCTGGGGACGAACGAGGCAGAACCAGCACCCCAAAGCGGGCGGTGGGCTGAGGGGAAGCGGAGCTGGGCTTGTGGTGAGTCGCGTGCCCCGCATGAATGCCAAATTGCTGCAGGCCTGCTCGATAGAGGGGCGCACTGGGTGGATGGTTAAGGTTGGGGCCAGAGTCAGAGTCAGGGGAAAATGTAGCAAAATTGAAAATGGCTGAAAATGTGGGGATGCGTTTGCATGAGTATGTGTGTGTTTGTGTGTATGTGTGTGTGTGTGTGGGAAAGTGCTTGTTTGTATTTATGTCTATGGGGTGGAAAATTGAGTTTGGTCCATGTCAGAGCAGAAGGAGGCACGCCGAGTGGTGGGTGTTGGGTGGTTGGGTGGCTGTGTCGTTCGTGGCAGCATCAACAGCCAAAGATGAAAGCAGACAAATTTCGCCAACTTTTGGGTAGATGGTTCGCTCTCTCCATGATGATTATGATGATGATTATGATGCTTGTGGGCGTGCCACCCGCCAGCATAGAGCTCTCTCTCTCTCTCTCTCTCTCCTTTATCATTCGATCTATTTCTCTCTCACTTTGTCTCTCTCTCTCTCTCTCTTTCTTTCTGTTTCTCTTGTGGGACTGTGTGGGGATTTTCATTATGGCGCGCCATGAATGGAAATTACAAAATTGATTTTGATGATTTAATTAAAATGAAGAAGCACAAACTCAAATTATAACAGCCAGGAGGAGCGGCTCCACAACCTACACTCTGCCCTCCCGCCCTCCCCGCCAAATGTCAGGATTCCCTCTATGTGTCCTTGTGTATGTGTGTGTGCGTGTGAGAGAGGAGTTGAATGTGGCCTAAAGCTGCTAACTTTAATTTATTTTCTTCGTACAGATTTGAGAGACAGGAAATTAGACTTTCTAAATGGGATTCCCATTTGCCGGAGCCAGGGGGTGATCGGAGCTTATGGAGTGGATTGGAGAGGGGGAAAGGCAAGTACGGAGGGTACTCAAGAAACTGTAGCACTTTTGTTATTGCTGGCTGTCTGTTCTGCTAATTGATATCTGACAGATATTCGGGATTACTCATTTGATTGGGTTTTGATTAGCATGAACTGAGTTTTTATTGTTGCAAATCAAAGGGAAATTAGCTGCAGTTATCGTAAACTTTTTGGGATAAAATTGGTTCATGGCTTCACTATAATTGCACTTATAATGTAATATTAATATTAATAACTGAGTTCTTATTATATGCATTGTTTTTCTTAATTTAAAACTAAAACAAAAAGAAAAAAAACTTAATTAAATTAAATTAAATAAATAAAATAATAAAATAAAATTAAATGATATAAAAAGGAAAAATATTTATAAAAATACGCTTACATAGCTTCAAGCTTTTCATTTTATTTTGTCTAGTTTTATGGAAAGTTATTAGGAACTCTATTTAGTTTTTGAGTATAATAGCAAAGCTTCAGTATCAAATTAATATAATATGATATCTTAAAATATTAAAAAAGTTAAATTTAGTTTAGGAAAAAACCTTTGAATAAAATCGTAAAAGGTTTAGCATTTATCAATTAAACTTACACAAAATTGCAATGCATCTGGATCTGAACTAAATATCTTTATAAAAAAATCTAATCAAATAATTTTGTTCATACATACATGTATGTACTAACTCGTATGGTATATCTCTTCGCTTCCAGAATATGTTAAAATGTCAGACAATTTCTTTTGTTGTTTATCCAGGAATTTCAAGTATTCCGCTATCCCCATTATCTTTAATAGTGTATTTTTTTAATTAAGCCATTGCAAAGTAAATTTTCCGATTCGGGAAATTTGTTTTGCAAATCACTTTTGGGCAACCAGAATAATTTTACGCGCCATTATCTTTAATTAAAGAGCCACAGACGGGCGACACGAAACCACGAATATATACATACATACATACTTTCACACATATATACATACTTTCACACATATATACATGTACATACATACGTTTCTATATAGTAGTGTTTGGTCTGTTGTTAAAATATCTGAACTGTGTTCTGTGGCAAGAGCAGCAGCAGCTGAAGCTGAAACTCTGGCTAAAAACAACACACAGCAACGAACGGCAACAACATTTAATGGTAATGAAATTTTCATCAGAAATAATTTCTTATTAATTTGCGCAAATTGCATTTAATTACTTTGAGCGTGGCAGAGGTTGGCCAGGACTGGGGGCTATGAAAACTCTCTGTCGGTTGCTTTTATGGGGGGTTTGCTCTCCCTCTCTCTCGCGCTCTCTATCTCTCTCTCTGGCATTGCCTGACTCCTCTTTGCCATTCAGTTTAAGCCACTAATTAGACAGGCACACTAATACACACTCATTGTTGCGATAATTCTAATTAAAGCGAAGGCGAACTAATTGGATGTTGCTTAACGGGACTTGTGTGCGCCTCTGTGTATGTCTCTGTCTCTGTCTCCGTCTCTGACTGGGTGTGTGTGTGTGTCTGTATGTGTGCTCAGCCATTTTGTTTGTCTGGCTGTATCTCCTCTGGGCTTGTGTGCCGGTATGTGTGTTTTCATTAACAATTTCAGCGCTGGACGCCATTTTGCTTTTTGTCTTGCCTGAAGCTTTTCTCTTCCGGCGGCATTCATTCTCGCTCCGTCTCTGTCTCTCACTTCATTTCTTTCCTTTTCGTCCCCTGGTCTTTCAGCTTATTCGGTTTTCTCATTATGCTTTGGGGCCGTCTTCCGTCAGTCGTTCTTCTTGCTGTTCTTTAGAGACATTTTGGCGCCTGATTAAATTAGCGCGTTTCTTGTCAAGTGATTAATTTAATTGCTCCGTGCGCTCTCTAAGCAAACTAATTAGCTAACCCTCCACCCCCTCCTTCCGTCCTCTCCCGCAGGTCTGGTTCCAGAATCGACGGGCCAAGTGGCGTCGCCAGGAGAAGTCGGAGAGCCTGCGTCTGGGCCTGACGCACTTCACCCAGCTGCCGCATCGGCTGGGCTGCGGAGCCTCTGGTCTGCCAGTGGATCCGTGGCTGTCACCGCCATTGCTGAGTGCCCTGCCAGGTGAGATCCGCGTATTCAAAGTGGCCTTTCCTTTACTCACACCCATCGCTCTCTCTCTCCCTCTCTCTGCCCCTTTCTCCCACGACTCTTTGCAGGCTTTCTATCGCACCCGCAGACGGTGTACCCCAGCTATCTGACCCCACCGCTGAGCTTGGCACCCACCAACCTGACGATGAGCAGCCTCGCGGCCATGGGACACCATCACGGCCATAATGGACCACCGCCACCTCCGCACGGACACGGACTCGGGCACGGTAGTCTTGGACACGGGCATGGGCTTGGGCATGGGCATGGGCATAACCAGCCCCAGCCACCGCCGCCGCCCGGTCCACCCCATCCCCATGGCGGCCATCATGTGGTGCCGTTGTCGCATCTCTCGCCGCACCTGTCACGCATGTCACCGCACGCCACCTCGCTGGGCTCCCCGCACCACGGAGTGCCGGCCACCGGCCCCACCCCCCTCACAGCACTTCACAGCAGCCTGCCGCCCACGACCGCAGTCTCGTCCTCGTCCTCCTCCTCCGCCTCGCTGGAGTGCAGCGGACCGGACGTCTGCATGTCGCCGCAGAACCTGAGCCTCTGCAACGCCGACTCCAACGGGGAGGCGCGGGACAGCAGCGACCTGGACGCCGGCAGCAGCAGCAGCAACCACGGCAGCGGCCTGGACAAGTGCGCGGCCAGCGCCAGCATCGAGCTGCTTGACGTGGGCCGTGAGAGTCCGCCACCACCACCGCAAGCGTCGGTGAAGCAGCACTCCTCGTCTCCGCCGGCGGACATGCGGAGCAATTCGATAGCCACGCTGCGCATCAAGGCCAAGGAGCATCTGGACCAGCTCAACAAAGGCCTTGTCTCCATGGTCTAGCCACAGAAGGTGCCTAGCCGCCAGCTTTGCATCCCCTGCACAGCAATTCCCATGCTCCCCTAGACTTAGTTATTCTTAGTTCAGCTCCAATCAAAATCCCCCCAAAGCATCTATGTTCTTATCCTCTAGGTGTCATTAGTATAGTGAATCTCATGTTTTAAGTCTTTGTTTTAGTTATCTACATACATGCAATCTGGCGCCGAGTTTGGTCCGCAGAAAGAGCAAAATAGCCTGCCTACGGCACTGCGAGCTGCAAGCCAGAAAAACCAATGAACAAAACTGTGCAGAATGTAATTTTAAAATTCCTATTAATTCAACAGCAAAGGACAACAAACATAAGTCTAATCCTAAAGCATATTAGCACAAAATAAATACAAACAAGTTTTAGCTCAAAGAATAATCGCTTAACTGGGAAACGGTCAGGACAAGGGGAAGGGAAGGGATGAGTGGGTTTCAATTAGCAGGGGAGCTAATCAGGAGCAATCAATAACCCTTACCCACTTGTCTGGCCAATTATGAGGGCTTATCTGCCTCATTGATCGCAACCGGGGGCTGTCAAGGTCTCATTAATGACTTGATTAATACGAAAATCGGGAGACACTGCAAGGACCTATGGTATAGGGGGGGGGACATCCTGACAAGCGATAATTAAATGCAATTAAAAAGAACTAAATGCACAGCAAACAAAACCTCCGCAAGGTGAGTGCTGTGGGATGGTGGCACATGTGCAGTAGCCGCATTTCAATCTAATAAAATAACGAATAAACGAATAAAATTATAATTGATTAACGCCGCGGGCAATTAAGCTGCAAGCATGTTGCCCACCCCAGGGGGTAGCCACTGTTTCCAAGTCCAACCTTCTTTCCAAGTATGCATATGGAATGAGTACACACATGTGTATGTATCCCGCAAAGACCTCGGCGCAATGATAATTGCTGGCAATTACATCAGACCGCTTATCACACGCACAACATCTACGGGAAAATCTCACCCAAATGAATACTGCCACAAAACACACACACGTGAAAGGAAACTCTGCACTTACAGTGAAATTGTCGAGGGAAATGAAAATGGCAACGGGCTTCGGGTAATGGTTAGGTTAGCATTTAGTTTAGGGACAGTATAATGACAATCACCGATTCCCCCATTCCATGCTCCCAGCTAAATTACTTAAAGCTTTTTTTAATCCATCGTTGACAAGGGGGGATATGTACTCTCAGCAGAGCTGAGTCTCATCTGTTATTAAATCTTAAAAAACAACGTAAATGACTTAAATATACATTTTGTATGACTTTGAGTTTAAATTTAAATTCAAATGTCAGTTATGGAACAGTGGCGCTAGTAAAAACAGTTTCGGCCGCGGCCGTTTTGGAAACAATTGAACATGTTATCTTACATTACATGGAACCTTACATTCTACATCTTGTAAATTCTACATGTGCCACTCTACATGTAAGATTTGAAAATTAGCCAAGTTTTTAACCCAAAAGAACCAAAAAAATGCGAAACGTTTTTTTTTTGTTTTTATGGTGTACGTTTTTTTTGCAGTAGTTTTGTTCTGTTTTTTAAGTCAAATTTTTGTAATTTTCATATGGTATTTTTTCAACATTTAATTGGGAAAAAACAACAAATAAGCTTTAATTAAAAGCTCAATTAAAAGCTCTTCTTAAACTTTTACCAGTTAAATTCTAAATTAATGCCAGCTAAATTTAAAAAAAAAATCAAAAAAATTTTAAAATGTAATTTTTACTGTAAAACTGTGGAAAAAAAGATTTGTTTAAGAAAATCTTACATTCTACATCTTGTAAATTCTACATGTGCCACTAAAACTACATGTAAAATTTGAAAATTAGCCAAGTTTTTAACCCAAAATAACCCAAAAAAATGCCAAACGTTTTTGTTTTTGTTTTTATGGTGTACGTTTTTTTGCAGTATTTTTGTTCTGTTTTTCAAGTAAAATTTTTGTAATTTTCATATGGTATTTTTTCAACATTTAATAGGGAAAAAAACAACAAATAAGCTTTAATTAAAAGCTCAATTAAAAGCTCTTCTTAAATTTTTACCAGTTAAATATTTAATTAATGCCAGCTAAATTTAAAAAAAAATCAAAACAATTTTAAAATGTAATTTTTACTGTAAAACTGTGAAAAAAATATTTGTTTAAGAAAGAAGAAAGTCCGTGCACGCTTCGAGCCGAGGACCCCCGGATCGGAAGGTCTCGACTTAACCCACCAAACCACGCTTTGCTGTGAAACCGCAAATGAGCTATGTGAGCAAATGCATCCGGGTCGTTGCACTTCACCATCAAACCAAAACTAATATACATTTATAGCTTACTCACTGATTGAGTGATGGGCACATTGAGAGATGGGCCAACAACAACGAGAGGAGCGATGAATCATCGGAGCAGAGATCAGCAGAGGAATACCAAAAATACACAGTTGCCGGGGCGTGTGGTAGGTGCCAAGCACTCGCCATATATGGCATAAATGCCATCATCCCCATCAGTTTCAATTGCAGCTGTGCCAAGGAAAGACACATATGTGCCGCCACCCGCTTCCCCATCGGGAAGGAACCAAAAATACTCGTAGATTACAAATGAAATGAAAATGCGATGCAAGCCAAGTACAAGACAAAGTCCAAGTGAATTGAACTTGAATGAAGTGCACATCCACGAGCATGCACAGAAGACACAGAAGACATAGACACAGCCACAGACACAATCAGAGGGTGACGCCTGAAGAAGTCGAATTAAAATTCCTAAATGATTTGGCACCACACAACATGAGAGGGTTTGGTCTGGGGCTTTTTGGAGCAGACAGCGACAAGTGTTCCACAGATAGAACGTCTATAAATAGATATTGTCAAAAACCACCGAGTCCAAGTCAGTTCTGTGTCGGTTCTAGTAGCAGATCGTGATGCTGATGATGCTGATTATGATGATGCTAATGAAGATTATATCCCATGGCCATGAGTGGTCCGAGCGGAAGCGAGCAGCGCCTCCGTTGGCCATGAGCATAAGGCTACCAGAAACACAGACCTATCTTCCAATTTCTTTCGATATGTACATACATTTGTATGTACATATGTTTATGTATAGCCCATCCACATCTCAATTGTAATTTAATTAAAAACACATCACATACTACACACACCATATAGTTCAGATATATGTATCTTCGATTCTTTTGCCCCAACCCAGACCGCACAGCCATCCCCTTCTGGGATATATCGCATATTGACGACATACAGCTGATCGCGCCCGTTTGGTCGATGATGAAAGTGTTGGCGCTATTTTTTGTTTCTTATATTTCTTTCCTTCTGATTTTCAATATTGTTTCTGTTTTTCCTATGCGTTCGTTCTGTGCCACTGCTTTTTTTTTTTCTTGTATATATAAAATAACAATGTTAAAAATAAATTCATCCAAACGAAATGAAACCAACGAATGGCAAATACACCAGAAAGAAAATTATTGAACACCATATTCCACGATTATGATTTTTGTTGGATCTGTAGTTTTGTGTGTGTGTGTGTGTGACTTGTAGGTGTATCTGCCTGGGAATACTGCAAACAGAACAGAGAACAGCGAACAGAGATGTTTGAGCACGCACCATAAATGTCCGCGTCACCTTTTGTTGCTGGTACCTACCATTGCCCTCACGTATAGGTAGACTGGTCGAAAAATGTATAGATATGCAATCAATTGGGGTGGCCCAAAAGTATGGGAATTCCTTACAGCGAGGAATTGGATTGAGTAGAATAAAGGAGAATAGGAAAAGAAGAATGAAATTACTGCCAACTAAATTAATAACACTTTAATGATATTGAAGTTATATTTTGATGGCTTGTGCCTGGACTTCATGCAGATAAAAGACTGGAAGATTTACTTTTAAATACAGCAATTTCCTTCCGTTTCTTGCATCAATCCAATTCTTATTAGCTTTCCAAGTCCAAACTGTTTGGGTTCACCCAAATCTATAGAACTAGAAAATATACACAAATGGGCGTCAAAAGATACGAGTATTTCCCTCTATATTCAGCTCTTGCTCTTCTTGTTATGCTATTCTCTCGTTTCTGTTCTTGTTCTTTAATATATGGTTAGCTCTGGAGACGTACAGTGCGGCAGACACTGACTAACTAGATATACTGACGGATAAATACACACACATTCATATATATGAGATGGAATACTTGGTGGAGCGCATATCCAAAGATATTTTGGTCCGCAAAGACGATACAAGTGCCGGCAGAACTCACAGACACACATATCGTATACATGTGTAGATGGATGGACAAGTTATAGAATAAGTATTTGGTGGGGTCTTGCATATAGATTTTATTTTGCCACTTGTCTGCTTCGACTCGGGATGATTGCAAGCAGCACGTGAATGTCCCCATCCCATGCCCGACTTAATATTAAGTTATGGGTTCGACAATCTAGGGTGATTGTTCGACTGAAATACGATAGGACTTGATGGAAAATTTCCATCTCCAGTCCGACGTGTGTGTATCCATTGTGAACCACTAAAAATACTAAAAATATACCTCGACTGCACTCCAAACCCTAACAAACTCCAAAGTTTTTCCAAGCGCCTCGGACTTTTCCCCCCATTAACACAGATGAATGCATTCCAGAAACACACACAATCTGAATCGAAATGGAGTGTTTATATGCATTCGCCTGACCTGATTTACCCGATCGAGGGGGTAGGGTAGGGTAGGGAATTAAGACTGCAAAGTGGCAGATGCGATTGTGGCAGCTGCTGGCATTGATGCCGCTGGACAGTGGTCAGAACTGGAGCTGCTAATGCGCTAAACAAATCATCGGTCATCGATGGTGATTAGGCCTATTAAGGGATTGTGGCTAACCCTTTTCAGGCCTGGGTACTCACTCATTCAGTCCCTCCTTTCAGGCTTTGTTTATTTGTGTGCGCTCCTGTGTCCTGAGTAAATCCAATATGCCCTGAAATGCATGTGCAAAACTAATTTCAAATTAATTCACACAGAAAGTGAGGGAAAGTCGTTCACACCCGCCCTCGCACTTTGATCAACTCTCAGTCGCTCAATCGCCAAATTGGCAACCTAATAAAAATTCCGCACAAATTCATGAGAATTCAAGGAATTTAAGACCGTTCAAGGACAGCGTGGCTCCGGATGAGGGTGTGAGCCGCAAGCAGTTTCCCTTCATCTATAGGGCCATGTAACGGCTTGTTGCCTTGGCTTTGGGCGTTACCCCAGCCTCATCCATATTCTCATGGCCAACCTCAGCAGCATCATCATTGTCGTCGCCTGTGTGCATTCCGCTTGAGCTGTCAAATGCGCATCGCGACTGTATCCCTCCCGTGTTTGTAGTCGTATCTGTGTGATGTGGTGGCCACTTTTTGTCACCCAGCCATTGAAACATCGAACCAGCCAACCATCCAGACATACACCATCAAACCCCAACATTGCCCTTTGCAGGCTCAATTGCAATTTGTTTTCGTTGATTCCCAGCCTCGACCTCGGGCCGCTGTTTGTTTAGGAACGTCTGTGGGGTGTGTGGGGTGTGTGGATTCGGCAGACTTGAATTTTTGGCATTGGTAATTCACAAATGAATCCCTTTAGTGCTGGCAATTGGCGCACGTGCACTAAAACAACAAGGAGGCGAACTGGCTGCCAGGATACGAGATCGTTATTAAAATTCCAATTCCTTGGCCTCGGACCCAGCCCCCCAATGAATGCACATTTAGCTGGGCTTTATTAAATTTTGATTTAGCCATTTATATAATCTATTTGCAATTGGTTTTATTTTCGTTATTCCCTGGCCAACGACAGAGTGTGGCTTTGCCATTTGTGTGCTGTGGCCCTGAGGTCCTAAGGGCTTTGCCAGGGCAGGGGATAAACTGTTGGTCACATAGTGTTTGACAGTCATGCAATGTCTGACATTGATCTACTTTTAATTAACTCCGAATTAACAGTTGGATAACTCACAAGGGTAAAACGGAAAGTGAGAGAAGAAGTGGCATGCAACTGGATTGACCAATTCAGGCTCTAGAATTAGAATCGAGAAAAATATCAAAAATATTCTCAATATTCTCTCTCTCTCATGGGACATTTTTTTAAATAACTTAAAATGAAAGTTTTGATTCTATCCCCAATAAATAAGAATTAACTATTTTGCAATCCTCCTAAAAGATACCCAGGAGAGATTGAAAGGTTTTGGTTTTGATTTGAGGTTTCCTAGACTTGCAAGCAGAGTTTCTCTCCCGAAGAACGAGTCCTTAAAGCAAATTTTCAGTTTTGCACTTCGTTTTTAGTTTTAACTATGAATTAAGTGCTAAGATTTGTATATCTTTCACGGCAGTTCTTATGTTTTTGACATATAAATTATTAGAAATAAAAAAATTGTATCTTATGCCAAAATGTTTTATGGGCTTCAACATAGTAAGTAAATTTTAAATTATATATGTATGTTTATCATTATATATCTTATATTATATAACTTATATCATTATGATCTTATAATAGTTGGATCCTATCTGGCTAGATACAGCCAGCTCAAAAAAAATAGATTTCAATAGGCAGCAATAATGTTAGCATCAAAAGATAGGTGTCCCAATTTCAAATTTGAATGCTCTGGCAACCCTGGAGGAAAGCAAACTTGTTGCCACCTGATCTAATTTTAGAATTCGACTATTAATAAAAATAATCAACGTACTGTGCCCAATATAATGATTGGAAATTAGTTTTGCCAATTTGATATCCAGAGATCAGAGGTCATTCCCTAATCATGTGCTATTTATTTGGGGTATTAAATGAACTTACATCCAGCTCCAGTTTGGCGACATCAAAAACCATTTGATTTTCCGTATAAATACATACATACATACGTACATAGTAAACTAGATATTCTATTGAACATACATATATACTTAGACATAAATACATACATATGTAGCTAAAAGACAGAGAGCGGCAGAGGGGTAATATGGAGCGTCCATAGGCACGGATTGTGCCATAAAATGTAAACATGCCCCACTTAGTTGTCTTGATCTATGAATAGACCATCGGAAAACCCAATTTAAATGGGAACCCTGCAAAGCTGACATGTAACGGTAACCCCTGTCGCTGCACCAAGTGCATGGCACGGCATGCCACTGCCTGCTGCATACAACATTATTTGTAAATAAACAATTAGTTAAATTAATGCTCATTACGAATACGTATACATGCATGGGTCGCGGGCAGTTCGGATCGGGAGAGCAGTGAGAAATATGACCAAAAATAGAAGTGAAAGGAATTCACATTGAATACACACAAATCGATGGGTGGGAAGGTGCAAAGGCTGGGAAAAAATATATACCTATAAAGCGTTGCGATGTAGTACAATGTAGATATGGGTTTGGGTACATATATATGTACATACATATATATCGAAAATAGAAAATGAATTTATTACGACATCAGAAAAACACGAAAGTTATGAAAACAACGAAGAAGAATACGAACGGCGGAAAGACGGAAAATAGAATCCCATCCCCCACCGACCCAAAAAAACAATCCTCTCACAAACAGCGCACACACCCGCATATCAAGAAAGGAAGAGAAGGAGCGAGCGCAAGAGATCCCATAGCTATAGCGATCAAGAGAGAGAGAGAGAGAGAGAGAGAGAGAGCCAGTACTGGAGGCGCCGCCTTGCCTTATACGGCACTTTTGGACCACGAGTTCTGCTCATCGTGCTCTCTCGCCTCCAACACGATCCCCAGCCGATAGCGATCTGCATGCTCGATCATGCCGAACTGGTGCCCTCTCGCTCTGGCCCGATACTTTTATCCAAAGCGCCCCCCTATGCTGAAGGATCTATTTTTAGGCGCATCTGACGAAGGTGGGCCAGCGGCAGCATATCTCTTGGATGCTGCCGCTGTGCTGCAACTGTATGGGTGTATGGGGCTGTGGCTGCCGTTGCTGCTTCTGCTGCTGCTGCCGCAACGACTGAGGGGGGCATCGAGAGGGTGCAGGGTGCCGGGTGCTGTTTGTCTCCTTGGATGAAAAGACATTTCGGTGGCGGTATAAAATCCGAGTACCAACGCGGCGATACTTTAGTCAGTCAGTTGTGTTCCAAAGAGTACACATTGCCGTAATTCTTGATTTAAATTCACCCGTGGTTCCGTAAAACAAACCAAACTCAAACAAAATGTGTGACGATGAGGTTGCTGCTTTGGTCGTAGACAATGGTGCGTATCCCATATACCATATACCAGGAGATATCAATCGGATTATAACATTGAATTCAAGCATAAAAGACGAGAAATGCCAACGGAATAAAATCACAAGGATATATTAGTTGTTCAGTGCGAAAGTGATCGAAACCAAAAGTGAAAGATCTCCAAAATGTGATATATCCAAAGTAGAATATCTTCAACACATTATGAGACATGACATAAAAAAAACTTCGGGAATTTTAAATTCCCAAGAATATTCCCTCCAAAAAACCTAAATTCCCAAGGAATTAAAAAAAAAACATTTGAAATTCTTAAGAAATTCCCAACGATCCGCACAGAAAATAAGACTATTTCATTTGCTGAAAAGCATAATATAATTCTGAAAAATAGTAATCGCTTATCGCAATGGCACCAAGAAATCTTTGGAAATATATAATTTCCCCACTCAATCCTTCTAAGAGATCACTTCCCACATAGATATTTCTATGATTTCTAGAATAGACATCCCCAATGAGTCACCTCACCTCGCTGTCCATTTGAGACACCCACCCAACTGAAGAACAGCCAACTAATGGACCGTTTGTCACTCTTGTTATCCTTCAGGCTCCGGCATGTGCAAGGCCGGTTTCGCCGGTGATGACGCACCCCGTGCCGTCTTCCCCTCCATTGTCGGTCGTCCACGCCACCAGGGTGTGATGGTCGGTATGGGACAGAAGGACTCGTATGTCGGTGATGAGGCCCAGTCCAAGAGAGGTATCCTCACCCTGAAGTACCCCATTGAGCACGGTATCATCACCAACTGGGATGATATGGAGAAGATCTGGCATCACACCTTCTACAACGAGCTGCGTGTGGCCCCAGAGGAGCACCCAGTCCTGCTGACTGAGGCCCCCCTGAACCCCAAGGCTAACCGCGAGAAGATGACCCAGATCATGTTTGAGACCTTCAACTCCCCAGCCATGTACGTCGCCATCCAGGCTGTGCTCTCCCTGTACGCTTCCGGCCGTACCACCGGTATCGTTCTGGATTCCGGTGATGGTGTCTCCCACACCGTCCCCATCTATGAGGGTTATGCTCTGCCCCATGCCATCCTCCGTCTGGATCTGGCTGGTCGCGACTTGACCGACTACCTGATGAAGATCCTCACCGAGCGTGGCTACTCTTTCACCACCACCGCTGAGCGTGAAATCGTTCGCGATATCAAGGAGAAGCTTTGCTACGTCGCCCTGGACTTCGAGCAGGAGATGGCCACCGCTGCCGCCTCCACCTCCCTGGAGAAGTCCTATGAGCTTCCCGACGGTCAGGTGATCACCATCGGCAACGAGCGTTTCCGCTGCCCAGAGTCCCTGTTCCAGCCCTCATTCTTGGGAATGGAATCCTGCGGCATCCACGAGACCGTCTACAACTCGATCATGAAGTGCGATGTGGATATCCGTAAGGATCTGTACGCCAACATTGTCATGTCCGGTGGCACCACCATGTACCCCGGTATCGCCGATCGCATGCAGAAGGAGATCACCTCCCTGGCCCCATCCACCATCAAGATCAAGATCATTGCTCCCCCAGAGCGCAAATACTCCGTCTGGATCGGTGGCTCCATCCTGGCTTCCCTGTCTACCTTCCAGCAGATGTGGATCTCCAAGGAAGAATACGACGAGTCCGGCCCCGGCATTGTCCACCGCAAGTGCTTCTAAGCAGTTGCCCAACACACCACCCCCACATCTCAACTCTCGGCGCCTGCCTCATCATAGCCATTGGCTGCTTCTTGTGGTCATTTGGCTGTGTGGCGCAGCTGCCAACACCAACACCAACGCCATCAGAGATGCCCACCCATTTGTTTTTGAATGTCATTAGGTTACCAATGTGTCATCCTTGGTTCCAGAATACTCTTTTGTACTGACTGAACAACATCAATCAATCAATGAATCAATCAATCTATACACCTGAACACCGATCCCCATCCAATTGTTTTCTCGCTCGCGTGTTTCCATCTATGTTGATCGCCATTTGATTGTTTTACGAATGAACCGACACCTCATCTATTTTGTACAGAACTAACATCTTCCCCCCTCAGTAGAGCGGATGGGGTCTATTGTCTACGAAATGTAAAATAATCTCATGATTGTAATATTAATTAAAACAATTTATAATTATTTATAAATAAAAACGATTTTTTAGATTTAATTTTTTCTAAAAACAAAGAAATTTGGAAAAAATATAGAACAAGGGCGGGTAGTGATCCACATCCATAATAGCGACCCATAGAGTTTCCCCAAGATTTTCCTGATCCCACAAAAGCTTTCAATCGATCATCTACGTAGCATTTCCGATCTATTTTAAGCCTCCAGCTAGGGGCGGGCGTTTCAGATTTCCTACATTCCGGCGTCGAAAGCTTTTCGAATGTTAAAAATATTTCCTGAACATCTCTTGTGTATTCGGAGGATTTCCAAACGATTTCAACTATTTATAGGCCAACACGAACACATTCCAAAGCGGGAGAAGAATACAAAATTGTGTTTATACTATGGGGAAACTCGATAGGCCGAAAACGATGATGACGCAAGGCGGTGGCGACAGCAGCGTCTGGTCTAGGGATGATCAAAAGGCGGCATGGCATAACAAACAAATTGCCAATGTCAATCCGATTACCCGCAATGCATTTCTTTTCGAGGAAACGGAAACGGGGGAAACAGACAACAAAATTGTGAAATGTTCCTCGACATTCGGGGAACAGGAATGCGGAGAGACAAATGGTCTCGCTGGGCATTGCCAAGACAATTAGTCAAGATTGCGTTGGGCCGTTTAATTAGAACTCGATCTGCATTATGAATGAAATTTGTATTCGCGTTCGTCTGCTCTGCAGTTGCATCTATGTTCAAATGGGTAATTAATGGGCGCGAATCCCTGGCACTTGGCCAGCAGCAGAGCAGCAGAGCAGCAGATGACGCTAATGAGATGGACAAAAATGGGCGCAGCGCAGACTTGCCCGACCGCAAATCACTTTCTCAAGCGAATCACTTTACAGGGCACTGCACAACAACAACAAACACGGCTCAGACGAGTTCCAAGACCAGAACCAGGAACAGCACTACCAGGACCAAATCAGGGCGGGATTGGCGATACCAACCCCCGGAGAAGGCTTAGCCCACTAATCAATTTGCACAAAAACAAAAATAAACACGCACACAATGTCGTCGTCGTCATCATAATGCAATTTTCAGTTCTTAATTTCCATACAAATTCGATTTAAAATTCATAATAAAGTGCACAAATATCGACTCGATCTGGCACATAACCGTAGTACCTCCACCTCTAACGACTGTACATATACGATTTCAAGAGTGCCACACAAAACGACCCATATGGTCAATTAGTATTGCTGCTCCGACTGCCAACCAACAATGAGGGCATCAAGTTCTTCAAGGAGCTTACCGACACACTCACTCGCAGAAATACACACACGGACATGCCTGCATGGAGACAGAGCACACACACCCCAGAGCACACACATTGTTTTCACTTCAATTATTATCGATGAAGCCTGGCAATGCCACCAAAAAATACTCGTACAACCCAAAACTTGAGTTCACTCAAGCGTAAAGCGTGTTCGAAGCTCTGAGATTTTAAAAACTCTTCTTAAATTCAAGCTCAGGAATATATACTCGTACTTATTGTTTGTTTGGCATCAAATGATTTCTTGGGATCTCATTTTTCTTGAATTGGTATGTGATTAGAATATGTTTTCCCATTGCATTACCCGGTGTTCCTTTGGCTGTTTCTATTAAAACTAATATCCCAGCCTTTGAAGGCTTTAAAATAAGGAAGAATCTTTCGTATATCTCCTAAGGCACCTGGAAATACTCTTGATATTTTAACTATTATTCTTTAAACATTTAGACTATGATTCAAAGTTGCCCTTTGACGGTTTCAATATCTCTTATAACCGCATTTATATATAGAGGTTCGTGCTGCAAATACTTTTTTAGTTTTATCCCAATTAATCCGAATTGCAAAGGCAAATTGAACCGGGTAAAAATCTCCATCGAACAAGGCAATTTAATTTGATTGATTTCAATTTTTGACATTCTCATTCCCCTCACAGGACCGGATCGGATCGGACCGGGCCGTTTCCCTCTCCCACTTGACTGGCTGAAAATATAAATCGCAAGAATAATGAAAAGCGTCACATTTGATTGCATTTTTTGTGTGAAATTGGGCTGACAATGTGTGCGCTTTCGCTGACCAAATAAAAAGCCGAGGAAACTCAACCAACTGCGACACGCACACACGGTTACATATATACAGAGTGGTACGGGCACGGAACAGGGGGCAGGGGCAGGCATTGTATATGTGTATTGGGGGTGATTGCCATTTGTGTGCGAACAGGCTAAAGGGTGCAGGCAGGATACACGACCAAAACCAGCACCAGCACCAGAACCAGGACCAGCATCACCAAGGACAAGGACGAGCCTGTGTAAACGTGTTAGGGCAGAACAAAAAACACAATATAAAAAAAAAAAATCCGCACTTTACGCAATTTATGTGCAAATTTTTCAATGACTTTAAAACGATGCAGCAGGGCTCTCGCTTCGCTCTGTGCCGAGGAGGGCTGACTGACACAGAGGGATGCCCAGTCATTATAATCGCTCGCTAATTGACTCTAATAGACTTGGTTCCATCAAATGCCCTGTTGGCTTACCACGACTGGGGTTGCTCTGACCTGCGAGTTCCCCTTCGCCCCAGAAACCGCTGCTTTGGAAACGGACTCGAACTGGAACGAACTTAAAGTACTGGCAGTGTACTTCTAAGTAAGTCTTTAGCGGCAGTTCTCTGTTCTGTGAGATCTGTGAATCTTTAGCTGGGGTCTGTGAATAGTTTAAGCAGCTTGCCCAAAACACTTTCGAATTGTATGGTGTTGGAATTATGTGCGAAAAGTACGAGTATCTATTAGGAAATTGCCCACAAATTAGCACAAATAATGCGTGTCTTTAGCAATTTGAATAAGCTGTTCAGTACCCTCCACTCCACTCCACTGCAAACCATTACACTCCAGCCTGCTCTGATCTGCCGTCAAAATCCCACACTCAAACACACATCCCAATCGCTTATCCCCTCGACCTTTCACCTTTTCACATGTCCCGGGCCTAAGTCCGCTCACACGTGAGCCCAGGGCAATGATAATTATGCGCCTGATTTAACCCTATAGAAGGTACTATACATATGTACGTACAGACTCTCTTTCTCCGCTCACACACAAATGACAGTTTCACACTGCCTTTGTTGTGCTGTCCGCTCCGTCCGGTGTCCGTTGTCTGGACCTTTCTTTCACTGTTATTTCTCTGCTATTTCAAGTGCCGTGCACTTGAATTTTCAGTCGTGTCCTTGAAGCTGCTCATGCAGAAAGCGAGAAAAAATAAAGCAAAATCCTCGACAAAAAATGGCTCCGCTCATGGAAATATGAGTTCATGGACATGGACAGGGTATTAAACAAAGGGCTGGCTGGCATGGCACAGCCTGGTCACGCCTTCAAATCAAAATCGTCATCAAAAAAGCCAAGGAAATGGCCGAGGAAATTCGCATTTATTATAATCATGGGGGAAATGGGAAAAGTGCAAAGAAAATTGCTCTCAATTTCCCGCCAGGGCATAAAAACCGAAAATAAAATTAATTTCCACAGCGAGAGGAGGCCATCCATAGAGAAAGAAAGAGAGACAGAGAGAGCAAAAGTGCTGCTCAAACTTTGCAATTTGCGGCGCGTTTCCGGCTTCCGTTCCGTTTAGCGTCAATGAGGCAGAATCTGCTGTCTTCTGTACCAGAGCAGCAGGATGGAAATGGAGATAAAGATGGAGATGGAGATGAGGGAGACGAATCCTTGGTTGGTAAGGAGAGCTTCAATTGTCATCAATTTCGTTTGATGTGCTTTCCCTGGCACAGGCGCAACGCGCACAACAATTTTATTTCCATTTTCCCATTTTCCTTTTCACTTTTCTTCGTCACCGAAACGATTAGCAGCCACTTAGAGCAGTTAAGAGACCCATTGAGCTTATTAAATCAGGCGTAATAATTGACACACACAATGAACAGACGGAGATGGCGGCAGTCGCCACATCAGAGTATCGAAAATCGAAATCGAATCCTAGGCAGGCCTTGACAGATCACATGTCCGTGCCCTTAACAAAAAGACACTTTTCAATTCATTCGGAAAAAGTACACAAACAAGTACACAAAAAAAATAGACCAAAATTTTCCCAGGATGCCAAACGTTGTAGATGAGAATGGCCGACCACTGGCAACAATTGTGGAAATTGCCGACGAGTTGGGTAAGTCCTTCTATAAAGATATGTTTTGCACCCATCCTCCTATATCTGGCTGTTTTCAGAGCGAACCCATCTGGCACACCCGTCGCAAGTGCTACAGAACCTGGGGCAGATTCGAGAAGCGGAGGACGAGATGGCCCTGACCGAACGTTGGCGCTTGAGCCATAGATACGATTCGGGGGTATAGAGGAGCTCCCGCTCCGTGGGCCACATACGTCACAACACAACTCTCCCGCCCATAATCAGCGACACCTGCTCCAAGGTGTTTGGCTGGCAATTAATGGGACAACTTTCCACATTCCCATCCACAGTCCTCGAGCAAAGCAAACAAAGCATTCGAACAGATCCACACGCGAAGAACTGAAGAACTGAAGGGTTCGGGCTCTGAAACACACAAACAAATTGTGACAAAGTTGCGGAAATTTAATTAAAATCAAATACTCGTACAACTAAAGTAAACCATGTCCCAAGCAAAAAGGGTAGAACATTCTCAGTCAGGTGTGACCCGGTAGTTTCCAGCACGAAACTCGAGCCCCGAACCTCAACCTCGCTTGCGGACTGTCGCTGGTTTTCCGCGTCGTTTAATAAACAAAATGCAAACAAAGTTTAACAGCAATGACACACATGGATTTCTCGTTCCCGCCATCACCCGCTGGCTTTTGTTGTTGCTATTGGCCTTTTATTAATATAATTTATGAGCCTGTGGTCGTGGAGAGGGTGTCGGCAAGGTGGAAATGCAAATAGACCCGAGCCCAACTCGGCAGCTGCTTAAATTCACAGCGCATACATTTGATTAACTTAATTTAATAGTATTTCTCTTTTCACTGTTTTTTTTTTCACTTCGAGCTCATTTTGATATATTTGTTTGTTTCCCTAATTTATTATTATAGTAGTTAGGGCCCTGCGCTTGGTTAACAGCCTGAAATGCGATTATATAGCTATCGATCATTTTCGTGGCTATATACTGTTGACTATAGGCGCTGGCATTTGGAAATTGCTGAACAGAGCTCGAATTAAATTGAAAATTAAATTGCCTCATCCGCTAAGAAGCACGTATCAATTGTGATATCAGATGGATAACTATTTTGGAACAGTGTCTGCTGTTATTGGATCTGTTTAATTAGCAGATCTGTTGGAGAACTATCTTATGTAGCCCGTTAAGAAAATGGAGTATGCTGTACATATGTACATACACTCGTACATAACACTCGTACATGTATAAAAGAAAAATGTCAAAACATTCAGCCAGACCATTGGCTAATGAGAACACAATTGGCTATACAGGAGCAGCTGCCCGAGCGTGCTACCTGAACTGGCCAAAGGCCAAGGGCCAGGCATCGAGGCATCAAGACAAATCAGGCATGAAACCATTATGGCTAAAATCGGTAAACAAAAACCACGGGGCCACTGCTCTTTCTTTAATCACAGCCCAGCCCAGCCCGGAGATGTCCTCTCTACTGAGAGTGGGATCAGCTGTTTGGCCAACGATCAGCGAGCGATAAATAAGGCACGGCTTAGCCTCATTGAAGTCAGCACGCAGGCAGGACATAAATGGGAAGGAAAGGAAAGTACATTTCTTCGGCTCACCTTGAGCGATCCGTTGAGGAGTCTCAGCTGGAGGGGATTGGGTGTCGGCTCGCTTTGAAATGCTTAGCAGGAGCTGGATCGGCAATCGACACAAAAGTATCGTGTTTCCCGGTTGTCGCCAACCTACTTACGATAGATATCCTGTCGGAAATGTTTTCGTTTTCGATTGCATGTTGCGGTATGTTGGCAATTTATTTTTAGACGATCAGCGATCAGGGATCAGGCTTCAGGGACACCCGATACTCAGTCTCTCAGAGTGATTCCTCTCAAGTGGTCACAAATTACTGCAATTACTGATCCTCCTCGCTGCCCCATTCGCTGTCTCTCTCACTCTCTCTCTTGCTTTCTGTTGTTGCTGCCACAAAATGGCGCTCATTAGGGGAACAGCAGTCCTCTTCTCAGCCATCCATCCATTCAATCCCACCCACAGAAGCCAGACAATCTGCATAATTATTTCTCTGAAAACTTTTGATGAAATGAATTAAATGCGAAATAATTTTTTAAGTACTACTAACGAACGCAGCGCTTCCAGCCGACAACTGCCAGTTGACAGTGGCCAAATGAAATGAACACGAAAATGCGACTGTCAACGTCAACAGAGCCGTGTCTGGATGCAGGACGACAGACCAAGGCCGGGCAAAGGGCCCTCTGCCAGTAGAAGTCTTTTCTGAGCGTCTGTTGAGCGGATTTAACTTGTTTAATTACCGTTGTATTCAGCAGCGCGCAAGTTCATCAACGGCCGCTCATTACGGCCGCGCTCACGTCTCGTTTGAGACTTCGAAAATGTTGCCAGTTTTTCAAGAGCTCCTCCACACCCACCCCCCGCCCGACCGAACCGCTTCCTGCCGACCACTTGCTCTCTTGTTTTGCGTAACTGTTACCATTTTAATGCGCTCGAGTGTCGAGGACGAAATTGATTTTCGTTACCCATTGTGTTGGACGTTTTGGAGAGCATTTTGCTCATCAAATTTGAGCTCAATTTTGTTGGGTATACTCCGGGTATGTACCCCATGGACTGGACAGAGCAGGACAGAACAGGGCAGGACAGGACAAGGTGAAATTCCACTGAGCCGAGTGCAAATACTGCGTTGAGAAGGGAGAAATACGGGGAGGCACTCGTCTCTCAATTTCACAGAGCCACAAATACGAAACTCAAAAGGCCACTTGATAAATTTCATATATTTATAGCCCGCAGAGTGACGCGCTGCATTTGCACACTGAGTGAAATTCCATGAGCACACAGCCACACCCGGGACACACAAGGACATTTTGGCCCGAATTGTGGATGGGCGGCTTACCTCCCCTCCTACCCAGCCCCAGCCCCAGCCACTGGCTCGGGGCCCCAACCAACCAACCAACCCTCTCCTCCTTGGCCAAACACTTGCACAAATAAAAGATCTACTTCAACTTATTGAATTTTCGTTGATAGAAACAAGATGAAATGCAAACGGGACAACATGGCACACGAAATGCTCTATGCGAACATTATTCTTGTCACATTTTGAAGAAGATGAATACCATGGATCTATGAAGAAGATACATTTCTAATGGATACACATTACACTTAGCTGTCGCAGTCGTAGTTTCCCTATACTCTTCATGGCGAGAAAGAGTATAAAGCAGTGCAGGTTATCCCACCCGCCGGGTGTCTTGCGTCCTACCTTCCGCACAAAGGACAGCCACAAAAGGCAATTGCATATGAGTTTTATGAAAGCTTCTTTTGACAGTGCTGATGCTTATGCTGACTCTGCCCCTGCCTCCGACTCTGTGGCAAGGTTGAGTCGCTGGCGGTGACTCCTCCCTCGGCCCAGTCCTTTGACTGTGACAAATCCGTTAAGTCGCGCAATTCGTTCATTATTACGGTGTATTTGTATTTGTGCAGGGAATTTAGCTCTGACCCCGCACAGGATCGGGCACGGTCGGACACGGCGAAGTGGTAAGTGTAATCAAATTCCAACCCAAATCCCGGCCGGCTTTATCCCGATTCAGACAGAGCTGGCTGAGCAGGAACTTGACGGCGTTTTATTATTAAATTTGAGGCCATTGCACACACAATGCGACATCCTGCCGCGAGCCCAGAGCCCTGTGCGAAATTATTAAAAAGTAATTATGGCACAAATTACGAGATATCAATATAGCATTTAGCTCTGCAGGCGGCCCACTACAAAAGGGCTCTCCCTCAGAATCTCGATCTAGCTCTCTCTTTCTATCTTTCTCTCTCTCTGTCTCTCTTCCACCACCACTTGAGTTCGGTGCAAATCCTTTGGCTCACACATCCTTTAGAATTGCATTCTGCCGACATTTCCCCCACTGCTGTCTGCCGTCGTGTCCGGGCACAATACGAGATTCCTTCTCTCCCATTGTGCTCCAGCTGGACGACTTCTTTGACGTCTCTTCACATGCAATGCAACATTTCCTTTGCCCCTGACTAATATCGAGATTATTATACGACTTGAACTCTCTTTGGGCATCCATTCAACAGCCTCTGCCTCTGGGGGTTGGTCTCTGCCGAAGATCATTTTCATTTGACTCGAGCAAAGGAAAGGTCGCGTCAATTGTAACAAACATTTGGCCAATTTATAGCGAGACCCCGCAGGGTCATAATCCCTGCTCAAGGTAGAAACTTTTGCAGATTATTTTGTAGTGGAGCAAAATGGGATGCTGCAGAAAATGAAGACATTTCTTAAGTGAACGGAAACAGACGAAGAGATTAACTTTGTTTATGGTTCTTTTCCAGGAGTAGACTACCAGGCAGCTAAAATTTATGGGTAGTAAGTAGGTAGTAGTAGTATGACCAAGGCAGAACCGTAACGAAATACGGTATTTGGAAGTACTCTTTAATACTTACTACTCTCTAGCTGGCTGCCCTGTCGTCAACAAGCTTACATTTGCAGATCGGTACTTCAACATTGTCTGTGAAGAGGCTCCAAATCCAAATAGACAGCAGAGTCTTTAGCCTTAGCTTCGGTCAGTCTGCCAGTCTGAATTTGTATCTTTCCAAAAACCTTCCTTCGAAAGGGCCACACCACCAACCGATTTACCCATTAAAATTCACCAGGATTTCTTTTCATTTTGTTTATTTTTGTTTTCATCAGATTATTTTCTTGATTTCGGCTTTATTGCTAATCGTATGACACTTGCTTGGGGCTAATTATAGTTATGGATCTCTTACAGATAGGCAATACGTGTACGTGTTAGGACTAAGTTAAATTTGGCAATAGGCAACGCTCTTAGATATCTTACAGTGTGGCATGTCCCTGCCAATGACGTGTGTTTATGTGTGATGTGTGGTTTGTATGTACATGGTTATCACCGCGAAGTTAGTCCTCGCCCTTGGTCACCACGGACACGGGGGTCGAGGAGTTGCTGCTCGCTCCACCTGCACTGCAGGGCGACTGGGCTGCCGTCGATGTGAGCATCAGGCCGCCCGAGATGAGGGTGGTGCCCCCACCGGAGGGTGACATGGCGTGGGGATGAGGCACGAGTGGTTTGGGGCTCTCCCGCGGACTGCTGTTGCTGCAGGGCGGACTCACCTGGGCCGTGGACAGGCCCGCGTGCATCGATAGGTTCTGGGGGTAGCCGGCAGCCGCGGCAGCGGCTGCTGCCGATCCGTTAGCCGCCGCCGCTGCTGCAGCCGCCGCACCGGCACCAAAGATTCCGTTCAGATTGCTCAAGCCCATGTACTGGGAGAGCAGGGTGTGGAAATTGGGCAGTTTGTAGTGGGGTGCCATGAGGTGCTGGGGCAGGAGGCCGACGGCCGGGTTGAAGTGCTGGTGCAGGGCAAAGTGCGGGGGCCAGAATTCGGCGGGCAGGCCACCCGGATGCCCGGGCAGGCCGTGCGGCGGCATGGGAATGCCCAGCGGAAACTCTGGAAGACCTGGAATGAGAGAGAGAGAGAGCAGAGGCGAGTTCGTTAGTCGAGCAGGGTGACAGGGCGGTGCTGGGAGTGCGACCTTCCTAATTCCTAATTATGTTGCACACGTAATTCGGTAATTTGCGGACAAATCAAATGCGTATCGGGAGGACTTACCTTGCTCGGGCAGGAGGTATCCGGCCTTATCCTGATTCATAAACTTCTCACGTTTGCGCCATTTGGCCCGACGGTTCTGGAACCACACCTGCAAGTGCACGGAAAGAACAAAGTTTAGAGTTGGTGCTGAGCAGAGCAGATGTATGATGTATGATGTACGATGTATGTATGAGCGTATGCAAATATGAGCTACCTCGTAGAGCTGCGAGTATATTGAGCTCAGCCTGTAGCCTGCTGTTTAGCTTCGATTGCCTTTGCAGCTCCGCTATGGTTAAGGGATATCACAAAGTCGAACTGTGAGCACTTTAAATTGACTTGCGGCTTGTCGAACGTCTTGTAATTGCTTTGACTTTGACCAAAGCAAAGCCGAACAATTTGGCAATCTATCAATCTGGGAGTTCGAAAAGTTCACGCCACATGGTCCTTCGGTGGGTGCTTCACACTCCTCCCACAATTGTCTGAGCCAGATGGCTGAAGGTGGAAGGTGGAGAGAGCTGTGAGTGGGCTGGAGAGATGCCAAATACAATGGCATCCAATCGGAAGTGTTGTACTCTGATTTGCAACGCTCCCACCCTGTCTCTCTCTGACTCTCTCTCGCTCGCCCTCATTCTGTTTCTGTTTCTGGAATGCTGCAAAGGGTGTCTTATGCATTTTTCGGCACTTGCTTGGGGTTGACCACCCACCCACAATGGGCGTTGGCTGCACACACACATTTCCGCTTTAAGGGGGGGGCACACATTTTCAATGCGAGTCGATGGGAAAATTAATTGTTTGTAAATTGAAATCACTCGACAACTGACTGTACCCGGGGCAGGATTGAGACAAAAGAGGAGTCGCTGCAATTATAGACACCCTGTACTTAGGCCTGGCCCCAGGATCCAGTCTGCTCCTGCTCCTGCTCGAGCTCCAGCTCTTGCCTTGCCTGCCAGCATTTGCAACAATGTGTGCAGTTGAGCGAGTAGTAAATTAGCAACGATTTCCTTGCTATAATTGCTGCCAATTATTGTCCTGTGTCCTGTCCCGTGTCCTGTGTGTCTGCTGGGAAATGCCAACCCACCACCCGCAACCGTCTCTGTCTCCGCCTGTCTGTGTCTGTGTGCTGTGTCTT
Source organism: Drosophila obscura (assembly GCF_018151105.1). Classification (NCBI taxonomy): domain Eukaryota; kingdom Metazoa; phylum Arthropoda; class Insecta; order Diptera; family Drosophilidae; genus Drosophila; species Drosophila obscura. The sequence continues at coordinate 4,308,033 of NW_024542774.1, read as the reverse complement.
TGTGTGGGCTTTTTAATTGTCAGTTGGCAGCAATTATGATGCGGACCAACTTAAACCACTGTGCGAGAGCAGCGAGGCGGCAGAAGTTGAATTGCGGATATCCGTTCAGCATTTATCGCACATGTGCGATCATCAAACTGTCACAGAAAGCCCCTCAATCCGTACTAGAGAGCACTAAAGGTACAGTGCACACTGTAGGGATCCAGAAAGTTGCTAGATTTTGGATTGGATTTTGATTTTTCTGGCCACTTTTTGAATACATTTCTGCAAGCTGTCCTATAAAAATTCGACTGACTTCTAGTGCCGCCGCTTACTCCTTTTTTTTTTTGATGGGATGTCGTTCAGCATGGATGCAAATCCCGAAATAATTGCCCACTCAACAACCCCAGAACAAGCGGGGATTAAGCTACAGATACTTTTGTATCCAAACAGAAAAACAGTAACAAAAAAAAATGCAAGCTGCCAGCTATCTGCTTCTACTCGTGTGTATTGAAGTACCCCAAAAAACGGTATTCGCATATGGGAATCAATGACCAATTACAGTTAATCTGCTAACAGATAGATGTACGAGGGCAGCAGCAGTACCCTCGCCATGAGGCTGTGAATGCGGATGGGGATGGGATTCAGGATGACGACCATGAAACGGACAATTTGTATGCAGAGTCCGTAATCCCTCTGTGAGCCAGCGCGAAAGTGCTTAGGTCAAGTTGTTTTACATTCTCTTCAAATCTTTTTTGTGCGATTGCGATACTTTTATCCCCCCGTCAACAGCAGTGGCCCGATGTTGGCAAATCGCTCAATCAAAACTGAAGTGTTTGAAAGCATTCTCAACCGAAATCAAATTGTACGAGTATGTGAGGCAGAAGCAGGGCCAGAGACCTCTGGCTGGCGAAAGGACACCCTAATTACATGTGTAGTCATCTGTGTGTATGGTTGCCGCGTGTCCTGCAGCAGCAGCAGCAGCAGCATCACACAGCACAGGGAGACAGTGCCCAGAGCCACTTTAATTGTTTACCCGAAAGTAGAGTTAATAAAAATACCAACACCATGTGAGCGCGACCAATTTAATCATTTGGAAAATCACAATATCTAATGTCCCTGGGACCACCCCTAAAAAGGACGGACGGAATGAAACGCGGCGACAACCCTCCGCCGACTAGATCTAAGCAGCGTGTTTGTGTACAAAGTGGGGTTTAAGTGTTTCAAAGACCATTTACAAATTGGGCACGACCGATTGTTCGATGGGTTTAGCGACCTCTCTGGGTGCGTACCCCAGAGCCCAGACGTGCCCAAGCCTTTTGCAATCTATTTGTTGGCGTTTTGCTGTCTGCCGTTTATCAGCGAAGTTTGTTGAATTACAAGCTACAAAGCTCGTCAGCTAATTATAATTTACTACTGATTCAATGGACCTTCGACTGAGGTTCACCGGTTGGAATTTCCATGGGTGGGGGAGTTTAGCTTAATTCGAAAATAATTACGAGAACATAGTCCGTATTTCAATTACCTGCACGCGCGCCTCGCTCAAATCCAGGCGCATGGCCAGATCCTCCCTTGTGAACACGTCCGGGTACTGGGTCTTCTCAAAGGCCCGCTCCAATTGATGCAATTGAAAGGTTGTGAATGTTGTGCGAGATCTGCGAAATCAAAGTCGGCACATTAGCGTGATAAATGAATGAATGAAATGGATAGATAGACAGATAACTGAAAGGAGCGCAGGCTTCTATTTTTGTTTTCAGGTTTCTTAATAGCCCAACAATGGCCAAATACGATTTAATCTGCTAAGCGGATTGCGCCCCGGCAACTTTATCGAGCACTCACCTACGGACTTTGCGCGGCCTCTCCATGTCGCCCAGATCGTGGCCGTTGTTGAGGCTCGAGGAGAGCTCATCATCGTTGTCCACATCCAGGCCGCTCTCCGTGTTGGTTGGCGAATCTTCGCGTTTGGCCTGGGCCTGGGCATGGGCCTGCTGTTGCTGCTGATGATGCTGCTGCTCTGTGCTGTTGCTGGTGCTGCTGTTCCTGCAACATGTGGCTGTTGCTGTGGTGCAAGTGATGGATGTGATGGGCATGGGCATGATGGGGATGCGAAATCAGCACATCGCTGGGTGTATCTGAAAAGGCGGAGAATGGAAAAGTTAAACAATTTCGAATTGAACTCGAGTGCCGCCTCGAACAAAAAAGTTTCACGTTTGACTTTGAAAATCGAAAGCTGCGGCAGCTGCGGCCGAGAACACTTTCGAAATTCATTCAATTGTAACTGAAGTAGTTATATCCGGGACTTTTAACCCCCCTATGGCTCGGCCAGAGCAGCCATCAGAGCCGCTTCGCTTCGAAAAAGCAAATCCTTTCCACTTGCGAGCGGCTCAAGGGCTCGAAAGCTACGCGAATTGATTTGGCAATCAATAACAAATAAATAAATACGGTTTGGCTTTACCCCCCGAATTCCAGATTCTCGATTCGGGTATGAGTCAGCAGGCATGAGTATCCTTTCACACGCCCGAGGCCGAAATCGGGTAAAAGTTTTTAAAAAAGATTTCCCTCAGAGCGAACGAGCAACGTGTAATCAAACTTTAATGAACCTCAAATTAATCATATTCACAATAGCACAAGGACACGTCGCCGCTCAGCAGGATACGCTGTCGTCCTTATCGTATTTCGTAACATTCATGCAGACAGAACCGGAGAACAAGCCCGAGAGACCGACAGCCCGAGCCTGTTGTGGCGAAAAGGTAATTTCCAGCGAGCATCAAATTACGCGACAGCAATCGAGGCTCACAGGATGCAGTGTCCTGCGGTGCGCACGCTGCTCGTTGTCGCCAAATTGTAGCCTTTCCTGGTGCCTGGTGCCTGGTGCCTGGTCCCTTGTCCCTGATTCTGTTCCTGTCCCTGCCCCCCATCCACCCAAAGCGTTTCAATCTAATTATGGGTCTAATGACGCAATTGGTTTTCTCTCTCAGTCTCTGCCTCCATGATACATGTGGCGTATCCTGTCAGATATGTTTTGATACACAGTGATTTCTTTTTTCTCCCTCAGCTATTCACCGGTCCTTGGGTGAGGCCTCATGCCGCTTGGCCACGCCCACAACAAGAGTCTCAACATGGCAGACACCTCCCATTGTCATGATATGCTTCTTGTTGCTCTGGTTGCAAAAGTTTCGGGATGATGTTTGCTCCAAAGTTTATTCTATGCCCACACTAACTATGACAGAATGTCCTTTACAAGCAATTTGCATATGATATGGGTCCTTGAGATGGGTCAGCCCGGTTTGGGGTTCCCTGTCCCCTGTGTCTCCCAATAGATCTTTGATGTGGTTACCAGATTTGGTTGGAAGCTTGATTACCAGCTTACGAGGCAATTTAAAAACTACGCTTGTCCATCCCCATAAATATTACTTAGCTTAACAGTATTTTCGGAAATTTCTAAACCATTTTCGCCAATAGACAATTTAATCTGATCTTTGGAAGCACTATAAAAATATATATATATAAATATATTTACATACATTGTAAATACTCGATGTTGATTTACAGCTCTATGCAATAATGATTAATAAATAAACTAAAATAATGTAGCTGTAAAATAACAAGGAATAGACGATGTTCTTTGAAAATTGTTTAGGAAATTTAACTAAGTTTGACATGACTGGCACTGCTTTCTACTGACGGCAAAAGGGCTTACAAAAAACATTAACTGATTATCAGAATCGTGTAAAGTATTTCCAGAACTCAGCAATGAGCCATCGTGTAAATATATTCAAATAAAACTGATCTTCAGCTTCAGTGCTTTGCAGATTGCAGATATTAATAAAAATTGATAAAACCTGAATTCGTTACGAATCTATACTAAAACAGAATGCCAAGGCATCTTCGTGATGTTTCAAAAGTTGAAATGTTACTTAGTTCCCCACAAACTAATATTAGTATCCAATCGACCATCGTCCTTAGTCTTTTGCCCCACAGATCGCCGACGGCAATCGCTGTTATTCCTGTCCTCTAATGTTTATATCCCATCTAAACACATATATATGACTGTATATGTATGACTTACCACTGCGCTTGATCTGGTGCTGATTACCCAAGATCTGATCGATGCTGTAGACGGCGCGAGGGCGCGAGACGGGACTCTCCTGGACAGGACCGGGACGCATGGCTGGCGGCATGATAGGGTGCTGATGATGCTGTGTGGTCGTTGTGGTCATCTTAGCTCAACGAGAGCTCAGGCTGCAGCAGCTGGATCCACGAACCACTAAGAGTCGATTGTCGAAAATGGTTTCCGTTCAATTATATTGTAACCAAATAATTGTTATTTATTATTTATTATTATTTTTTTTTGTTTGTTTCTGATTCGAATTTCTAATATAATTTCGTATTTATTTCACAGAATTTGTTGTGTTGACTTGCACGCGCGGCGACTGATTAATTAATGAATGTGATTGAGTTAGTCTCGTTACTTCTGTACGATTTCGATTGATAGGGTTTCCACAGCTAGTGCGATTGGCAGAGCAGAGCGGAACAGGACTGTGCTGAGGCAGGAGCGAATATGCATGTAACGCTCGTTGCGATCAACAACCACCGACTGAGCCCGTCTCCTGTGGCACAGTTGCATTAAATACGTGCCACGTTTGCTTGCCTCTTGTTGTTGCTGGATGGATGGTAGATGGCTGCTGGTTTCTGGTTGTTGTTCACTGCTGCTGCTGCTGCTGCAAGTGTCGTTGGGCTGAATGAAATGGGCGAGGCTGAGGCCGACTCTCGCTCGCTGCCAGTTCCCAATCCATCGCTTCGCCCATATCTATCCCTGTCGTGCTCTCTTGCTCTTTCTCTCACTCTCTCTGTCTCTCTAGGGGTAGTTTACCCCAGTATCTGTGTGCGCCGTATCTGTTCGTGTGCGTGAATTTACAGGTAGCTTTTGTTTAGGGGTGTTGCTCTGCCCTGCCACTCGCTGTATCGCTCTCTCACTCTTTCTTTGAGTGCTGCCTCTCACTCTTGCCAGCGCTCTCTCTCGCTCTCTCTCATTTTTCCCTCTGATACGATACTCTCTCTTTTATTCGACCAACATAGTTTGCTGATTAATTTTATTTATTTCGCAAATTTCTCTCATTAAAAAATATCTTTAAACCCATAGGGAAACATCTGTATCTCTTTCTATCTCTCTCCATCTCGTTCCGCGCTGTTTTAGCCTACCCTTACCGAATGTGGACATCCACAAATCACAAAACAGGTTGCTCGACTCTCTGAAATTCCTACCTGAGCGGATCAGCAGCCATTTGCCGGCACAACGTTTATTAGTTCCGCTTCCATTTGGGCGCAAACTGTATCTGCGGGGATCCTCGTGATCTGGCGCGCTTGGGAATGAGCCCAGGGTTTCATTGAACAATCCAAACGATCAATGAATCCCTTTACTTAGCAGGCAGATGCCGCGGGATCTTGACCTAAGTTCATTGATTAAACTGATCTCATCTCAGCGGATCTGTGTTGTGATCTGCACTGAACAGAACTAGACTGGGCCGAAAGGGATCTACTAATGGTACAGTAGGGCGCAATTTCGCCAAAAAAAAAAAGGATTATTTTATTGATCTACTTATTATGTTCAATTTTTTTTGGAATATAATTCCAATTCAAATAACTACTGGGAGGTTTTTTCCTGTAGCTGTTGCGATATTGTCAAATATGTAAATCAAATCGAACATATTTTATTTAGTAGAAATATAAAGTGCAATATTTAGAGCATCAAGGTAGAATTATTCTCTAAAATTGCAAGTGTAGATTATAATGTTATAGTATTTAAATGCCAGTTACTCGTTTAAGCGCCTTTGGGTATATGTTGAGCTAAAATTTAATCATACACTCTTTCGAGTGGTTTTCCAATCTAAAGGAACAACATTTTAATTACTAAGTAGGGGACATTTCTTGAGGAAGCTTTTTAAAAGCAGGACTACGTTTAATCCTTGTTATCTTTTCTAAAACCTAAAATAATCTCTATTCTGGCCATATTTTTTCTGACAACAAAGATTTGCCCTAAGTACAGCTTAGACAGGGCTCTCAGGGAAAGCTTTTCCCTATTACCAGTGTTTAGCCCTGTCGGAGGTTGCATAATACAAAGGGCAGCCAAAGGTGTCAGTGTCGGTGTCGTGTCTGAGATGGCCGATACATACACCCGCCGCACAATGCGAAACGCCGCCGACGACAATGCTGACAAAGCGAGGACTGGGACTGATCCTCACTAATTTGTCGAAACTTACACAATTCCTTTGTGGCCCGAACCCAAACAAAGCCAAAGATCGCGGCACCTAGTGCCGGGCAGGCACTCCGAATCAGGATCAGGAACACGTAATTTCCGCAGAACTGCGAACAAGTAGCAGGGACCTCATTAATTTACCAGATGGGTGACGCCACAGGACACAGGACTCAGGTCCGAGGGTGTGTAGTACATGTGCTTCAGAGGATAACTGGCCAAGCCAAGACGCTTAATCATATTTTCATAGGATGCAGTCCCTATGCAGATTTCATTCAGAAATCCGATTGCATTTTCGTTTAATTTAGAGCTGAACGAGACAGCGAACGAGAGACTGGTCTTAGGGGCAGGGCGAGTTCTGGGCCTACCTGTCCAGATCCCCGATCCCCGATCCCAGATCCCAGATCTTCTACCCCGTAATCTCTGATCTAATGTGGAATGCATAATGCCAGCCAACAAATTTATGCAGCCTCATGCAACGCACTTAGCCATAATCGTGGTGGCTCATTAGGCTAACCAGGGCGTAATGGAGGGGGGTGGGGGAGGGGTTGCTCGGCGGTCCACTAATTGGTCCAATCCAGCCCAGGACAATCCCTGATTTATCTCCAGGGCATGAAGATTTGCTCCACTTGCCAGATATCAAGAATCGTTTGCCTCTTCCACTTTGCTGACAGCCTTCTCTCACGTTCAAGCCTTCTCTGATTGTTCTTCCAACCGCTTTCTACTAATTTAGCCCCACCACTTGCCGCTACGCACCCTCTGCAAAGTGATAACTGGAAGCCATTTAGGCGAAGTGTGAAATGACAAATTGAATCAAAGTCAAACTTAAACTCATTGAAGACTACACTTGATTGTAATTTCTAAATTAGCACATCAATGGGGTTCGAGGCTGGGGGGATGGGAGCAAATAGTCCGGGCGCTCACTATCTCTATACTCACTGCTCTCTCTCTGTCTCTGTCACTGTTTTCCTCTGTGCGCTCTCTCTTCTCTGCTGCAGTCCTCTCTGTCGTTCTCCTGTTGCGTTTCTCCTGGGACTTGCGCAGTCGAGGTGAAAGCTTATTGGATGTTACATCTTTCCACCCACACTCACACGCGGGGGGTTTTTTGGGCCAACGAGGTCATTATCGTGTTACCCCATCCCATCTTCATCTCCACCGCCATCTCCACCCTACCCCACCCCTGGCAGCTGCGTGTAAACACATTGTGGCAATTCTCTCTGGTGCCATGACTGTGTTCACCTTTTAATAAGGTTAACTGCAACGCAACGACGACAACAACCCACAAAACACCCACTTTCCACAATAGAGAGCGTTAGATGGGTGGCAAGTTGTGCGCGTGGAAAGCGGTGGGGTTCCTGGGCGGTAAACGGGGGGTGGTTGGGGGGGGGCTGGCTGCTGTTGGCAACATTTTTCTTAACCATTAAATCTAATATATCAAAGTAATAAAACGAATTTTGTTCCTTGTGTGGGTGTGGGACAGAGACAAAGGAGGGGTAAGTATCTAACAGATACTATATATATATATTGTATGTATGTTTGTGTGTATCTGTGCATCTGTGCGTGCGTTTCAGTCTTACCCTCCACATAATCCAACTAAAAAGTTTTCGTCTACTCACAGTCTGCCTGCCATTGTCTGCCGGATATTCTTCCCTTTCTTTTCGCCAAAGTAGGAAAATGGGAAAGGGGAACGGGTTCGAGGTAAACTGATAGCTTTTCTTATAGCTGGGATATTTAATTTTGACTTTTTACCCGCTGTTGGCGGGGTTAAGTGGATGAACGGAGTTCCTGGTGGGGGGTGGCTGTGTGCCAAATAGCTGCCACTGACATCTTTTTTGAGCGCTTACGATGGCAAGCACTGGGCGGATAAAGGGATTGATTTTTGTAATTATCAGAGGCAAAAGAATATAATTATCATCTTATGATTGATACTTTTTTAACTTTCGAGTTATGGTTTACCTAGGGAAGTGAAACATATCTGACTTATGGTACTTTTTTGTAGCTAGGGGATTCCAGAGGCAAGAACGTACTCTAATTTATCATTGGGCACAAATTCATTAACGATTCTCCATCCTATAGCTTTGGATCAATGAATGACCGACGATAAATCGCTTTGCAAATTCCTTTGGCCTGAAATACATTCTCGTTGTTTGCGAAAGTTGCGGCCTTCAAGTGCTGCCTGGCGAAATGTAATATGTATACGGTATGCGGCAGCAAATGAGCAACTGCTGAGGTTGGCCAGGCAACCGCAACTCAGCCAGCACACGCCCCGATAGAGATACGCCCCCACTCACAGAGTGTGGAGCTACAGACACAGCCCCAGTTACAGAGGCAAATGCATATAGATATAGTTGCTTAAATTATCCAATATCCTTGGCAGCTTGTGGCCGTAATCAAACAACTGCAAGGAGTGATGGAGAAGGTCCTGGATTTGTTTGACATTTCGTTTCATAATCTAATATACCGACAGGACAGAGGGGAAAACCTTCCGTGGGATGGGGGAGCTGGCAATCCACACACAGACCGCATATAAATGTCCCAAGTCAAGTTTCGTATCTCAGAATTTTTCGCTTTATTAAGCCCCGAGGCGGAAGCAGGCCACAGATGGAATGGAATCAGACGGTAACTCCTTCTTCCACTCTTCCAACGGAACAGGAACTGGGAGCAGGAAGAACAGACTTCTGGCACACTTTTCCAGATCAACCAGAACGATAAAGAGCGTTTTCCCAGTAAGAATGTGGTCTGATCTCACCACATGCCGGATCAGTGGTAAATTGACACTCACTTCGAGCCGAATTAAAGCACATATGTATGTACGTATGAAAGGACACACATGCTTCTGGCTCTGCAAATTCCTGGCCAAGATAAGCGGCAAAGGAGAGTGGTCCCTCTCCGAGCGTAGTTCGATTCCTCACAACGACTGCTGCTCACTTCAAACGCCCCGGGGCCGACAAAAGAGTTTCCCGATAATTATGCGGCTCGGCTTCTGTTCTGTGCTGTTTGCAAAGATTTGGCCACCTTCTTTCCTTTCACCAGGAGATGGGCAATCACACATGCGAGAAGAGAAAGATGCTGAGGGGAATTCATTGGAAATTACCTGTCGCATTGTTGTGCACTTGAATTACATAAAAATTGGTCGAGTGAACAATGGCCAAATGGCTACCGTTTTGGCCAGAACACAAACAAAAGGATAATGCGGCACATATCCACATACAGGCATACATATGTACATATATGGATATGCATATCTGCGAGTGTGTCTGCATGCAAAACTGTAGCCAAACAAATAAGCTGACAAGACCTCCTGACAACTGCCAAGTGGCTCTGGCTCTGCATCTGGATATATGGCTCAGAATCTGTTTCGGTTTTTTGGTCGAAGCGGAGGGGGACGGGAACGGGAACAGGAACGGAGACAACAATAAGGCGCTTGACATGTGTATGCATGGGCGTAGCCCGGGGGCCGTGTTCAGGCCAAACAACAATTGTAATCACACACCTTTTGTGTGGGAGCGTGTGGCCAGGAAAACCCCTCGAAAACAGTATTCCCTTTGTGTGGGAAAAAAAAAGAAGAAAAGAAAGCAAGAAGTTTTTAGCAGTTTTATGGCCAGATTGGCAAATGAGAAACAATTGAGCATTGAATGGGCGGAAATGAAAGGCTGATGAAGGCTCATCAAACTGCATATTGCTGTGGCTCCTCTCTGGACCCCCCACCCACCCTATCACACCCTATTATAAGTGGGTGGAGGGGGAGGTAAACTTGTTCAAAAATTTCATTAAAAACGGTTTTCATTTGTTATTGTTGCTGTGCCAGGCAGGCTGCCAAATGGAGGCGTAATAAAATAAAAAGTGCAGCCTACGATGTCTCCTTCAACCAACCACAGCCCCCAAGCACATGCCCATACCGATCCGCATTCCCATTCTCCGTTCCTCTCATCCACACGGAAATGTAACACACAACACAATTGGCAGCCTCCAAAAAGTGGCGAAAAAAGATTTTTTAATATCTCATGCAAAATTGCATTCAATTGCCTCTGTCTGTGTGTGGGCCCGCTGCATGTGTGTGAGTTTGCGTAAGTGCTGTAAATTTCCTTATTTGCCCCCACACACACACAAGCAAGCGCACAGCCAGGAGTATGTGTGCATGTGTGAGCATATAAAAACTTGCATACATTTTTAACTCAAACAAAAACGTTGCAGAAATGAAATTTGTTACATTTTTTGTTTTGTTTATTTATAACAATTGTGTTTAAAAGCGCTTAAATTTTTCCCAGCATGTGCAAATAAGTTCCCCCTAAGCCCTCTCTCTCTCGCTCTCTTCCTCCCTCTGCGAGGCAAGTGCAATTTCTCGTTAGGCGAAATTTTTTGTGGCTTTCGTATCTTTTTTTGAGGTTCCTCTGTTTGAGTTCTTTTTCGGGCAGCGGCAGCGACCAAAATGAAAACTAAATGCAATAAACGTTTGCGCCTAAAAGCTGCAACAAAAAATCAACGACCAGAGATTAGCACATATGCAGAGGACCTCCACAGTAATGAGCACTCAGCATTTTTCCCGCCAGACCAGCTTTTCGAAGCACACACACACACGCAGACAGACTTTCACGTCTGCTCCCTTACTTTGGCTGTGGCAATAAAATAATCTATTCTTATTGCATTTTTAGGATTAATATATGGTCAGATAACAAGTCACAGATGAATCCGGCAAACGATTCAGCTATCAATTCAGCCTTTTTTGTGGGTCCTAGTCAAACATTTTTGGCAACACTGGCCGTTGACTGCCGCTGCACTGCTCTTCTGCTGCTCCATGTGTGCACACCACTTTTTGTTACTCTCTGCACTCTCCCACTCTACACCACTCATTCTCGCACCATCCATCCGTCACCCTTACCCTCTCCCTTTGTTTCTTCTTGTTGCCCGTTTAGCGTTCATTTAATCTCTGTCTGACTGCAGTTGTTGCTGTTTTTTCATTCCTCTGCATTTAGCAGGGCCGCAATTTCGCGTTGTAACTTTTGTGCGTTGCTTTTTCTGCCTCTGACTCTGCCTTTCTCTCTCTTTCTCTCCCCCCTTGGCTCTTCATCTGTCGGAATTGTAATGAAATTTTTTTCGCTTCGTTCTTGGCCATTTGCACGATTTGCAGCCAGAAAAGAAGCAACAAAGTAGACGGGAAAACGGAACAAAATGGGCATCAAAAATCGAAACGTTAAAAATTTCATTGCAACGCAATTTGGGCCGTAATTGCTGTAAAACCTGGGGCTGGTTGTACCAACATCAATCCCTCTCGCCACAAAAGGACCGGGGTAGGTTTGGAAAACAAGTTTGGGCCACGTTTATTGTTTTTACTTGATTATTGGTCCGTTTGTCCCAAAAAAGAGCCCACAAAATAGATAAAACTCTATTTCTCAATAGAAATTCTGGAAAGAAACCAATTGAAAAGCTTTTTGCAGGATATATGATCAGAAATAATGTATCCACATGCACTCCTGCATGGTACATGGGGCTAAACATATGCTTTCACCTACTTTCACTCATTTCATTACTGCTTTGACCACTGAAGAAGTTTAATAAAGAGCAGGAACTTCACATTATTTCAAAATTCTACAAACTTCACTTCAGGTCCCATCAATCAAAAATTCACTAGCAATAAGCGAGACTTTTCATATTCCAACAACATGTTCGAGTTGCCTGAGGTCTCCAAAAGATAGAGGACAGGACGCATCCATCTAAGCCTGATTCTGCTACTCCTCTCCGTTAACGTCCCTGGCGTGTACAAACAACGCTCAAATTGCAAAAAATAACATGACCGCAGGCCACGCAACCAGAAAACGGACAACCCCGTGACAGTATTAGTGGCGCGGGAAGGATTCTCCATTTTTTGCCGGTCTCGGATTGCGGATTGCTGCTTTGTCGAGTCCTGTGTGGCCCGATGTTCTCTGTGGCACAGTGTCCGCTGTCTATATTGACACAACATGCCAATTTTCTTCGTGGCAGGTGGCGGATGGCAGCCGCGTCGTGTCCTGCGGCTTTGAGGGTGTCACAAGAGCAGCCACCAAAGGGGATAGACGGAAAAGTCGCAGTTAAACAAATCCATGGTTGGGGATGAGGATTGTTGGGGAGGAGCCAACAGCAGTTAGCCTCGCCATATCAACTGACAAAATAATTAATTTTATTCGAGTTTTTTTTTGGTCATATTAGGTACACTTCGGTTCAGTGCTATAGGACAGAGTGATTTCAGATAACGGGTGATATCATTATACATTGCATGAAATGGATATACCTATTATACCTCAGGGAGTTAGTGTTCAAAGTTTAGATAAAATACATTTCAGGAGTTTCATCTCTTCAATTGATTCAGCGATTGGATTGTCAGTTATACATATATTTAAAACATTAATTTGATACATGGACTATTCTACGAGGTATGCAACCATGTGACGCACTGTCCCACACGAGTGGGACACTTTGGATGAGTAAGATCCTGGCTCCTGCCTGGCATACGTAATTAAATGCGCCTTACGCAATGTGCGAAAAAAACGAAGGACTGCCAGAGAGGGAAAGAAATCAAAAGTTAAAGGAAAAAACCTGTTAAAACGGGTGGTGTGGGGAGGAGGGGCGTTCACCAGCAGCTCGCAACGCCCACTTGGCAGACGCTTTTCCAGCTTTTCTATGTAATTAGTTTTTCCCCTCCAAACCGAAATACGAGAAAAGAAGAGAAAAAGTTCCTTGTGCGCTTCGTTTCGTATTTTATTGAATTTTCTTTTCATTTGTTTGTTGATTTTTGGGATTTACCGCATTTCGTATGCACAGCGGAATAGATAGGACAGAGGAGGGTTTATTGAGGGAATTTGGGGACTGCCATTGAGACAAATCTCTATTTATCTACGAGTATCTTGTTGTTGCTGCTGCTGCTTCTGCTGCTGGCTCTGTGGCTTTTCGTTTTGCCAATAAATTACTTTGTAATCAAGTGAATTCGAGTGGCAAAGGACAAAAAGTGACAGAAGCTAAAGGCAAAGGGAAATGGAAGCTGACAAGAATAGCTCCAGGGGGAGACCAGGAAATGTTAAATTTGCCTCGTCAACTGATGACTATAATTTTCATAAGATTGTTTATTAGATTTCAGTCAACCTGCCTGGAGGGGCTATTTCTGGACTAATATTGAGGTGAGCAAGTGAAACGGAACATGTTTAATTATAAGAAAATTCACTTATAAGCCTGGCCACCTAAACTACCAGGTAACAGCAAATGAGTGCGTAGCATTGGTATATCCTTGATGCATTATAGATGGCTTATCTAAAACTTAAAGACATTGATAAACCTTCAGACGTACCATATATATGTATGTATTTATAGCGGTTTTGGTATTTATGTGAACACCCTTTTCTAATGCCTACAACAATGCCAAGCAATCGGCCTCCCACCATCATAACATCAAGGGAGCTGGCTGATTCTGAGCCGATCGATGCTGGTGTGCAGTTTTCTCAGTGCATTAGTCGAGGACGTTGTGGCATAATGGATTTGCATTTGCAAACAAAGAAAAGAAATCCTTTGGTAAACTTATTGAATGAATATTATAAGTGCACATATGAAATATGTACATACATACATATTTACATACTTTATATATAATATACATGTATACATACATACAAAATCTTACAGTTCAATAATAATTTCCAGTAAGTACATATTAATAATCGAAATTGAAATATGCTATAAAGTCAATCAGAAATCAGAGCTTCGGATCATCCAATCTTCCTGCTTAAACTATTATTATTATTAAATGGTGATAAATTGTACTGTCAGCCTGTTTTGGTTCATAATTGCTTGACAAAATTATGGGAGCAAGACAATGAGCAGAGATCCAGAAAAAGCAGTGGAGAAAAGCAAAAGAGAGAAGGAGAAGGAGGAGGAGAAGCACTAACTAATCTGTCAGCGACAGATGCGGGCGCAATGATAAAATTTAAAATTGCCCAGCTAGCATTGCAATTACCCTCAAATAAAAAACCGGCACAAGGATATGCTAAAAGTACCTCCTGCTGCGAGGTAGAGGAGACAGAAAAGACAGAAGACAGGCAGTTTCTGCCTGCTTTTAAGCAGAAGATTGCTCCTATACGATACGTTTTTCACCGACGCTACTCGACAGATACTGACGGGACAATATATTTGACCTTTGCTTCATACCGAAGTGAAATTTAATATAATAAAAGAACAAAAAGGTCCTTAAACAGTTTTTAATTTGGATTTTTTTGTACTTTTTGTGCTATGAGTTCAGGGGAAAATAAAATCCGACTGGGCTTTCATTATGGAATCAATTAGAGTAGTGTAAGTAGCAAAATTTACAGCCAGAAATATGCGACAGTAGAAATGTATCGTGCAACATCAATTTAATGAAATAAAATAAATCCTCTCTCTTTCCTCCTCCCATAAGCAGCAGCGGGTCGCCAGCATCCTCCAGCCACAAGGACAAAAGGCAGTTGACATTATGCCATTGTTATAGGATGACCCCCCCACCATATTCCTACCTATTCCTACCCCGCTGTCCATCTCTTTCTGTGTGCTGTTGATATTATATTACATTTTATAAATTACATTTCGTGCGCAAGCAAAGCTGATTTGCCATTCGCTCTTCTCTCTCCCTCCTCTCTCTCCCTTTCTCTCTCTCACTGAGCCACTTTCCATGGCAGACTTCCCCACGACCACACCCCCGCTCGCTACACTTCACTTGCATGCAACACAAGTTGACATTTATTGTTGTTGTGGCCCCATGCATTAGCCATCGCCTGGGTCTTCGTCTTCGTCTCCGTCAGAGTCCTTCCCTTCAGTTTGACTTCAATTGCGCAACGGATATGCATTAAGAAATTCATTCTGCCCTGGAACACCCCCTCCCCAGGGCACATAGGGGACATGCCCTTCAGGTGCATTGAACCAATAATCAGCAAACTGGGAAATATCGTTCGAGGAGTGGCACGGGGAAGAGGACTGAAACTGCGACTGCGACCATAAGTGGTCGGCGAGGAGCATTTTTGAAATGGCTAATGCAATGTCTAGGCAATGGAGTTTCGAATAAAAACTAATTCGTAAACCAAATGGAACATTGACTAAATACTCGTATGCAATCCTGAATGGTTCTATGCTGAATGTGTGTAACACCAATTAGCTGGAAGAGCCTTTCCTCCGAAACTCATCGATCTGGCGGCAGTCAATCAAAGCCCAACCTGTCTATTAATAATATCAAAAAACATTTAGCACCTATTCACACCACACACACACACACACACACACATTGTGGTGTGCCCGCATTGCCCTTGGCCCTGCCTCTTTCCCTTCCACATATTTACTCAAATGTACCTTTTTTTGTGCACACTTTTATGACAAGTAATCCGCTTTCACAGCAATTGATGTCAGGGGGAAATCGTCACAAAATGAAAGTTAATACCCAACAACGCGACAATTGATTCCACCTGATGCGATATCCCATCATTATTATCGAGTTTGTCCTCTGTCAATGTCCCCATCCCCTTCCCCTTCCGCGACGTACTACGAGTATTATTAAACATTTTATTTGATGTTGAGTGAATAGTGATAAGGCTAATGAATGCATGCCTCATCCTTGACTAGAATCGAGACTGGTGCTGGTTCAGGGCATCGGCACTGGGACCTGTACTGGGACTGGTACCCGCTAAAATATCATTATGATTCTATTTACATTTGGCTTTAATAAAAGTCAACCCAGCATGTCTTATCAAGCTGGCGATGACTGTTTGATTTCATATTAAATTAGTGTCATAAACGGAACAACTGCACCGGTTCGCACGGGCTCCATTGGGATGGGATTCGTTCGGGACTTATCAATGAATTATTTACAATGCTGTATTAACAATTTGTTAAACAATTTTATGGTGTTATCGCGCGCCAAATCCATATTACGTATGCGAAGCGTTGAACTGCGCCCCCATCTCTGTTTCTGGTTTGGGCTTTCCAGCTGTAATGTAATTTCCGTTGTGAATTTCCGCTGGCTGCTGACCCAAAAGAGCCAACAATTGTGCGTAATTTTATTTATTTAACGCAGCAGTTTGCCGTGCATCCATCATTGCATTCAGTGCGTCCCATGCGCTGCCCAGTGGCGTGGCAGTTCATTTCCGGTGCACAGAACACTTGTTGTTGTTGTTGTTGTTGCAGCCACTGTGGATGCCATTGTTGGAGTTAATCCCATTGATTGTCGGCTTTCACGAATTTGCTCAAAAATTATTTATACATAATGAGGAAAAGGCATTATCCCATCCTTCCATATCCAAATCTTCCTTTTTGAAACTCTTTACTTTACTTTACTTTATTTTACTTTACTTTACTTTAACGATTAAAATACCTTTGGCTGCCAAAAGTATGCCATCCCAGAATCACATCCATCCATCCATTTATCCATACATCAACTGCAAAATGGCAACCACTCAGCTCCACCTTCTGGGAACAGCCAGCATTGTCCTGATTCTGCTCGCAGCGAAATTGGCTTCAATTATGCGACAGAATTATGAAATTACAAAAATTACGAAAGTAAGTAGCTGCCGCTTCTGTTCGCTTTTCGCTTCAGCCAAATGTAATTGCGGCAATTTGCAGTTGCGACTGGCAGTCGAGCCGGCTAATAACGTTTATTAAAACCACAACAACATACTGGCGGTTGGCTCCTGTCCCAACCCCTCCTCCTGAGCTGCAGCAGTCCTTAACAAGTATGAACGATGCAGTCGCCCACCAGATACCGGGTACTCAGGTATACATACTTATACTTTTTTACACTTTTGCAAAGAGGGAACAACAAGAAACCTGAGAGTAAAAATGATCTTTGGAAGCTCCAAAGTTTTTCCAATTTTCTCCGAACATAAATTCTGCATATACCCTATCACTATACGTTTGCTGGGTGCAACCATAAGCCGATAAGAGGGGGATTTTTCAAAAAGAGAGAGAGAGAGAGAGGCAAAGAGGTGATTATATAGAATCTCATATGGCAACGTTGTGCAAATTATGCAAATCCTTGTGAAGCACATTAATGCGCACAATGACAATTAATCGCTGCAAATTAAAATGATGACAATGTGCTGGATCTGCCTAGGGGATATTTCCAGCCCACGCTCCACGCCCCCCCCACTCCCGACTCAGCCTCTCAGCCACTCGTTGGGATTTGGCTTGGCAAATGAAATAAGAGTTAAATGATGTAAATGATAATTATTTATGGCTAAACTGGTGGAGGCGGATAATTCTGATTGTGCTCGCCATTGAGGCGACCTATATCGCGAAGAGCCTGCTCCACTCGTCTCTCCTCGTGCCAGCCATCCGTGCCCGCGCCCAGTCGCTCGATTAACTTGGCTGAACGGAATCCGTTTTTCTGCGAATGACATGGACATGGACATGCACAGTTACAGTTACTCTAGTGTAAAAGGATCAAGAGGCAGAGTCTCACCTCAAAATAAAGGGCACGCGCCTTCTTTCCCGAGTCCGGATCAAAGTCCCATTCGGTGTTCTCGTGTGTGATGGGCTCACCGGCCACATTGTTCTGCAGGGTCTCTGCGATTAAGCGGAGAATGAAACCATCTGCGGGTTGGCTGATCTGCAGCAGCCCCAACAGCAGAGCGAACTGAAATGAAGATCGATAAGAGTTGAGTTCGAAAATAAATACACAAACGTTTATGCAAACTTATGCATTAAATCCACCATTTACCGCTAATTAATTAATTAGTTGAGTATTTTGTTGTATGACGAACATTTGGTATTAAGTATTCCGCCTTTGATGACAAAACTGAGCTTAAAGTTATCAATAAAAGCTACTGAATATTCAAAGATTCCACAATTGTTGAGACACACACAAAATTGCACAACGAGCGGATGAAAAATATACAAAAATACTCGTACAATTGTTTTCTATCTCTGTTTTTTTTGCTTTCGGACGTTAATCAGAAAACTGGAAACTGTTGTCAGTTCTTATGAGTACGGATCTCATTTGGGCGTGGATTGTGTCCTAAATATTGCGCATACGCCACACACAACACACTGCCATTCACTATCAGCGAATCTCCGTCTTCCCCGTACATCCAGCCACTTGTTCATGGCTTATTTATTCCACTTTAAACGCATTTTAGTTCACTTACAGCTACCATGCAGACAAATCTCAGGTGTAACATTGTATCGATGTGGTTGACGTTGAAGCGGTGGGGCCCGTGCGAGTCACTGGAGCATTGATCACTGAATACCACCAAAATCGTGGTGTTGCATAAAACTCAGCCAAGCGTCAACTCAAAAATTATTGAAAATAACCCGCAACAAGAAAAACAACAACCAAATATGGCAAAGCAAAGAGACTTTGAGAAGCAACAAGGCAAAGCAGAGAGTGAGAAACCGAAGGAGAAGGAGAGACAGACAAAAGAGATAGAGATGAGAAATAATGTTTCGGTTACAAATGTTTTACAGATTTAAAAGCTGTTGCTACTTAAATCCATATGGAGCTTTTTAACGTAAGATGATCTCCGATCTGTGCTTTGGGATGCGACCTTCAGGTGATGGCGATAAAGTACTTGCCTTTGCCATAATATTTGATACGTTTTATGGAAATATAGTTCTACCCTTGCAAAGGGGATTCACGATTTGGTCATGGATTTATGTAGAAATAAATAAAGTCACAAAGCCTTGATATTCTCAAAAGTAATGTGTAGAAGTCGAAGCCGAGAGGTTGTATGCCATATAAACCATCAACCAGCAAGGGTATCAAAAGTTTCGGTACTTTTCGACCAAAATTTCTTGCTAGTTTTTGTTTTCGTTTATAATTTTATGACCGCCCAAATGGGTCTTGAAGGCAGACGGAACTAAGTGCGCGTATTTGCTAAAGGTTACTCACATCTGCCGAGAAACGGCTTTGGGCCGAAGCAAACACAGAGGCAAAACGCGCCAAGGTAAATGCAAATGCATGGCAAAGAAAGTGCACGATAGAAATGGCACAGTGGAATGGAAGAAAGGCGTAAAGAAGGAAGACAGCAGCAGCAGGTTGTCCAATGTGGGACTGCCTCTCTGTGTTTGCAGAAATTACATAATGGTCCATCGTCATCTCGATCGGAGCCGGAGGCAGACAGTCGCTCCAAAACCACTTTGGTCACTCGGCCTCAATTCCGTTTTTGCCCACTCGAACAGCTGTCTCTGTGGAGCTTACTCTCTCTCTCTATCTATCTCGGGAGTGGGACACTCTCTGCTGTTTGGCGCTCTCTCTCTCTCTCTCTTTGATCAAAAGGGGCTACGTGAGCGGCTTCATGTCTGCTTCAATTATTATTTACAGTGTAAATTGTACACAGATTTCCGGCAGCCTAAATCCATGCGGAAAAAGCTTTCAGTAAGCGTATTTTGCAGGACTTTCACTTTCCTTGAGAGCCAAATCTTAAGCTTCATTAGATCGCAAGGAAAATCCACAAGTTCCAGCAGCCCAAAGAGCGAGAAAGCACCTAAAATTAAGGTGAGGTATGCCTACACAGCGCTCTCATCGCCAGATAACTTGCGCTGAAATGTGCCCCCACCTCACCCTATACAAACACACCGTGGCGGAGCTCACGCAACGAAGCTCTGCCTCTCTCTCCGCTAAGCTTTCTCTCTGGCGCTCTTCTCGCAGCTGCTGTGGGGCTCTGCGCCAACTGGCGATGGGCCATGCAATTCATTCAAACGCGATCGCAGCCCGAACCAACTCCGCCTTGCCTGGAATCCGCTTTGGGCCTGCTCTGGGACTACCGTTACAAAACCGAAGATTGTTGGATTCGAGGAGAAACAGAAACCATGGCAAAGATGAATGCTCTGCTGCTGGCCGTAAGTCTAGATCGTTTGATTTTCCCTCCAATGGGAGTACAACTATCGAGTATTGGCTTCTCCAATTAACACGGCCCGGCCAGACCGAAAGTCGCGCACGTTCTGGCTGACACAATTTCCGCTGCGCCTGCGCGAAAGTGGCACCCGAAAGAAAACCGCCTCGAAAATAGTGACTTGAATTTCCAATGAGCATTTCGTTTGACATATTTCGAAACTAATTCGTATATGTGTGCCAAAATGTTGGGTCTGCTGCCACTTAAGAGACCTTGAAACGTCTGCCCGCGCTCTTGCGGTGCTGAGGCTGGATGGCCAGGTTGAAACCCAAACAAAATGTGTCATAATCCCGGAGCAACAGCAAGTGTGCGGCCATGTTGTTACCGACTTGCATAACCAGCGTCAGTAACCGTTGCTTTGCTTTGGCTGTTGTTTGCTTTAACCGACGAAAAACCACTCCGGCGAAGGCCCGAACCAATTGTCTGTGCATTCGCTGCCACTTTTATGTGCTGCCTGACACACTGAACTAATGGGCAGTTGATTTAATGGAGATTACAATGTTTATGTCTTTTTCAGCTGGTTGTGTGCGTCGTGGCCCTCCTAGTACACACATCGACTGCCTCAGTTCAGCCAAAGGCCCCAAATTTCCAGTACTTTGAAAGGTGAGTGGTGCAGCCGTGATCCTTCCAAGGAGCCTGTCATATATCAAGGAACGCCCTTTTCAGACCCAAATACCGTTATCCCTACTACGATGAGCATGGACGGGGAAAACTGCTATACGGCTACGGAGGACCGGAACTATATCAGTACAAGACCTACACGCCGCTGGAGGGCATACACTGAGCCATTATTAACGACTATTTAAACTATAGCTGATAAAGCTAATAATTTATGTACTTTTGCTTTATTTAATTTAATGGATTTTTTTGAAAATATAACAAAATCGCGCCAAACAATTCTGTGAACAAAAGATGGCGCAGCGGTCTCAAATACGGTCACACTGAAACGATGCGCAGCGCCAGGGCTGCGATCAGGGCTTTTAGCGCACCAAAAATACTGACATTTTTCGCTCTCAATTCGTGGAGAGTTTGCAAAACTCGCTCTCAATTCGTGGAGAGTGCTCTCTTTTCAGTGGAGAATAGAGTGTTTTTGTGGAGACTTTCCCCTCATTTTCGTGGTGTGGCAGCATGTTGCTGAAATTTTTCCCATACAAAATCAAATGTATCTTACGGGAACGCGTATGGAATAAAGATTCATTGTTGCGTCATTCCATACGCGTTCCCGTATGATACATTTGATTTGTATGGGAAAAATTTCAGCAACATGGGGAAATGAAGTAGCAGCATTGTTGTGCAACTTTGGCACGGAATGAGCAACAATCTGCATACCTTGGGAAAATGGATATTATGGACTTGAGATATTGTTTGAATTTTCAGGCTCTAATTAATGCAAAAACTACTCAGTCTCTGTTCTTAAGATTTTAACAAAGTTTTTCAGCTTACGACTACCAATAATAGGTATCAGAACCGGGATATATGTATTTATAACACACAAACATGTGCATTAATATGTAAAAAACATGTCAATCTAGGATAAAATCATAAATAATGTTTCAATGGAGCTTGGAACAAAACATTTAACACCAATTAAAAGAAATAAGGTATACAAAAGTACATACGCATAGAAGATACTTGGTTGACCAGCAACACTGACGTAACATTTAGTCAAAATTTAAGTTTTATGCTTTGGCCGTTTTTGTTTGAACCTTAATATGTAAACAACACAATGAAAAAGAGTTCTAAAAACTAACCAATCCTGAACAAAATTTATGTATCTATCGGATAAAATTATTTGTTTACGGCTGAGAGGGCCAACTATCTAGTAATATTAAACTGAATATCAAAATTGACGAATTACATATCACAAAATATCACGGTATGGCAGCCCGCAGCAACTACGAATTGCACGAGTCTGGCAACGCCACAAAACGACGACAAATTCGTTTTATGCTGTTTTTGTTTGAACCTTAATATGTAAATAATCCAATAAAAAGGACTTCTGAAAACTTGCCAATCTCTTAAAAAATTTATGTATCTATCGGATAAAATTATTTGTTTAGGGCTGAGAGTCCCAGCTAGCTGGTAATATTAAACGGAATATCAATATCGAGGAATATCAACGTCGAATGTTTTGAAAAAACAATCGATACTATCGTGATAGTATCGGGCTGAAATAATTATTAAAAAACCATTGAAACCTTTTAGGAACTTGTCCATTGTAAAAATTAGATGCCACCTGTCGATTTTTTTACAAATTTTTCTTCGTATTTTATAGCAGCCAATCCAAACATATCAAAAGCGCAACGACTGTAGCTCGATACTATCATGATAGTCTCAAAACCGTCGATAGTAGAGGCCATCAGTAAAATATCGATACTATCGATAGTGCCCTCTATCATCCACGTTTGAAATATAATTTTCACTTAAATTCAAAAAGCGTCTGCGTTCGGTTCATTTTTTGCATTGCTTAAGCATTGTATATTTTATATAAAGAAACACGTGCTGTCCTATGCACGCTCGTTTGCTCAAACCCAGAGCTAACGAGTGCTATTTTAAAGGACAAAGAGAAAACCAAACGACAAAATTACCAAAAGTGTCAGCCTTGTTATTTCGGCTTTACACTTATATTAAATTGTCGGACACGAATGATT
Source organism: Drosophila obscura (assembly GCF_018151105.1). Lineage (NCBI taxonomy): Eukaryota > Metazoa > Arthropoda > Insecta > Diptera > Drosophilidae > Drosophila > Drosophila obscura. Next base: position 4,285,279 of record NW_024542774.1, on the reverse strand, counting down.
TATGTAACCCCGAACCGCGTGGCGCCCGAAAACAGTGAAACTGTGGCCTGATCTACACTCAGGCCATAGTTATGCTCGCATCGCCAATATAATAGTAGGCAGCATTTAATAATGTATTGGTTCCCAATGACTCCAAGCCCCTGCATTTTGAGGTGTTCGCCACAACGTGACTCCATTAACTTGAGTGGGGTTATGTAGAAGATTTTATTTTCTTTAATGATAGCCTTAAACTAATGTACACGTGAGCCCTATTTTAATGTCTGGGCCGATTCGAGCAGGCGCTTCAGCTCCTCGTTTTGGGACAGGGCCCGCTTGACGGCCATGAAGATCTGGGAGTCCATTGCTCGCGTCTGGTCCTGACTAAGGCCCAGCGAGCTCACCCGCTTGGCCAACTGCGCAAGTTTGGGCTGTTGCTGCAGGAAGCGATCCAGGACCTGGGGGGAGATGTTCGCCATTTCAGCCAGTTGCTGCACATGTGGGGCCACAGGAGGAGATTGCATCTCGGCCTCTATGTGCTTGGGCGTGTTCAAGTGCGGCACCTTGTCTGGCCTGGGTGCCGCCGTCGTGCTGGTCACTTCAGTTGGCTTCGCAGGCAGCATCACAGGTCGCAGTGGAATGGGATAGTGATAGGGTAGGGGCTGACGCACAAGAAGCGGACGCATACGGGCCACGCCTGTTGGCGCCACAAACACGGGCTTGAACGACATGGCAGCAGGCATGGGTTTCCTTGTGGTCGTGGTGGTGGTCTCCGACCAGAGGCTGTACTGCTTCATAAAGTCGCCGAAGCGTTGGAGAAGGCTGCCCTGCATCTCGGGTGTTTTGGTGGTTGTGGTGGCACTGCTCGACGTCTCCAGCCTTGGCCGCTCATCAAAGTCTGCTTCGACATCTGCATTGTCCATGGCGTTGTCATCATCGCCTGCGTCGTCATCATCATCCACACTGTCCGGCACATCTTCGGATAGCTCATAGTCCAGCGTCTCCAGGTACTCCTTCATCAAGGCAATACCCCCTTCATTGGAGGTCAGCGAACGGATGTAGTCGATGGTTTCACTGTTGCTGCGCGTGCCAATCAACTGTCCGAGCTCGCTTATGCTCGGCAGCACCTTCAGGCCCAGCTTAGTTCGGGCAATCTCGAGCAAATCACTCGGGTACTCTGTATTGGTTGGAACAGGAGCAAACGTTGTGGTCGATGTGGCTTGAACACCTGGCTTGATCAGCTTGTAGACAGGGAAATTGTAGTACAAAGCATTCTGCAGCTTGGAGTCCAGTTTCGAGGGCAACTTTCTTCCCGCATCCACTATGACTGCACTATCCTGGCCATAGAACTTTGGCATCAGGGCCACTCGGGCATTGATGCACTGCAGCAGGGCCAGAGGCCAGAGGAAACGCACCAGCAGACCAAACATTCTGCTCACTTCAAAGGTCAAAGGACAACTAACACAGATCTGCTCATAAGACATTTCGAAGTAGACTTTGAACCATTAAACAAATCTTGTTTAATTTCATGGAAGTCTCTTCAAGGGTTTCCATGAATTCTCGAGAACGTGCTGAATCTACCTGCTGTGCCATAGAAAATCTCACATTTCCATTGAATTTTCCACCTACGCGACGCGAAGGAATGCGTTTGCTTTTGTTTGTTACTTGTTCTACCTGCAATATTTACAAAAGAAATGGTTTTCAAGATGGTTTCGATTCGGGTTGGGTTTCTGTTCTAGGAGAGTTTGAGAAAATCAGAAAAACCAAAGAAAGAAGATAGTTGGTTGGGAATACCCGCATCAAGCAAATCTCGGATTCTTTCAACTAAAACATGTTTTTATTATCGTAATTAAACCTTAAATTGGAACACTCGATGGCTACGTGTGTGGTAAAAATCTGTAGCCATCAAGTCCAGTCATCGATCACTTAGCTTAGCCACTAGGAGGAATTCTAAATTCTCAAGCGATTTACGTACAGGAATTTTGCAGGATAAAACAAATTGCAAACAATGGAGACTATGTATGTAAACGCTTCTTGCTTTGGGGGCGGGGGATGCACAAAATATGGACATGGGTGGGAAAACTAGCTATCAACACTTCGATACACCCACTAGGGCAGGGCGTATGCAACGCTCGTGCAGTTTGTAGCCCAATTTGGTAACCTCCACCACGGTGTTGGCCTCAACGGTCTTGTCCTCCTTCTGGAACAGAGCCTCGTGCAGATTGGGATCAAACTTCTGGTTGATTGGGTCCACAGCTTCCAGACCGTGACGCTTGAACACCTGCAGCAACGAGGCGCGCGTCATGGAGAGACCCTCATAAAGGCTCTTCAGATCGGCATTGGCAGCAAGCTGTAAATGAAGGCGCATGTTAGACTCGATTACTTTACGATGCCATACGGCGGCACACGGCATACCTTGTCCTTGGGCACTGCCTGTGTGGCGTGGCCGAGCGTGTCGGCGACCTCCAGCAGATCCTTGCAGAAGCTCTGGATGCCGAAAATCTTCGCATCACTGATCTGCTTGTTCAGACGCGTGCGCATGTTCTCGCTCTCAGCCAGGGCGCGCTTATACTTGTCCATCAGTTCAGCTTTCTGCTCCTTGCTGTCGGCCAACTCTTTTGTAAGACGTTCAACGTCCGGGGAGACTGCTTTTTGATCTGCACCAGCGGCAGCCGCCTCCTCCGGCTGCTTCTCGGTGCTGTAGAGGCGTCCATGGGCCAGGGCTGTGGTGGCCTGACGCAAGCAGCTATAGCAAACGGGCCAAATCGCGATAAGATGTTATTGCCGACGAACGTGCGTTCATTACGTCACAAAAAAGAGGAAGAATGCGGCAAACTTACCTTGAATTGCGTGCACTGGCCACGGCCTTGAATTGGCTCAAGCTGCGGCCAAAGACAAGCATGGATAATCCGGCTCTCGATGTCATTTTGAGTGTATTTTGTGTTTTTTATTAGTGTATTTTAAAAAAAACTTGAATTACTTTCCACCGGAACTAGTTGAGTCGGAGCCGGAACAATCGGCCTGCTTTTTAAAGTGACCAACTTCTTGAATGTAAAAACTGGCAGTGGTTCGAAGTGTGGCCAAACTGTGGTCACAGATGGCGCCAGTGTGTAAAATATTCAAATTGCGAACCGTTTTAAATCATGCAATGATTTTTTTTTTTTGATTAGCGTTGCCTTTAGGAATCTATTATTTAGAGTCGGCACGCCTTCGGCGGCGGAGAGCAATTAATGTACGCATTGTTTATACATCTTTTAGCCTGGACACGCCCAGGAGGCCGCCAAAATATAGCTTGTTTTGTAAAAGTTGCTCTAAATATGCAAATTGCCCCAGCTCCCGGCACTTTCGGCTGTTGCCCAGGGCACTTAATGAATTCAAGTACGAGTGGGGCGGACTCAGCATCTTATTCAACTTCTACTCTCGAATATGTACAAACATTATTACATATGCGCATGCATTGTATATGTATATTTTGGAAAGCCAGGTATGAGAAGGCATTTAGTTTCATTTCGGCACCGAATCAGAGCGGTTGTCCACATACTTGGTTGGTTTAGTGAACACGGCTTGAGCTTGAAATGCGTGAGGAGGATTTGGAGCTGGCCCGCAAAATGGTGGCCAATTTAATTTCCCCATCCACGTCCGTGGAGGACGACGATGATGAAGGGGCGACAGCAGCGGCGGCAACATCGCCAGGGAATTCACCGCAACCCTTGAGGAGACGCGTCTTAGACCTGAGTGAGAGGCGTAAGCAGTTTCGGTGAGTGTGTTAGTTTGTGCACAATAGCAGTGGCTATAAATAAACATAAGCACAAGAAAGATGCTAATACATTTCTTTTGGGCTAAAAATAAACAACGCATTCACGTGCCTCCTTAAATTTGCATATCCGCAGCTTATTTTAATTTTCCAAAACTGAATGGAAACCCCTTTTGTCAATGGAGTAATTTCCAAAATATCTTGTATGTACATACATACATGCATATAGAATAATTTATTTCGAGTTTAAAAAGCGCGCCTTCTCCAACGTTATCCAGCACTGAGTAAACACGTACGTTTTATGCTTCTTAGAATTCGTTCAAAACTTTTTTTATTGAAAATCCAATAAAAAGGGAGTCCATAAAACAAGCTGGATTGTAGCCAATCGATGCATCTTTCGAATAAAATTACATATTCAGTGCTAAGAATCTTAGCTAGCTAGTAATATTAAACTGAATATCAAAATCATGGAATACGATTTCAATCAATAAAATAGAACGTTATCCCATTGTCGACCAGGGGGGTATTTAATATTTCCACGAAATGTATGTAACTCTAACATATTTTACGCATTACAGGTGAAAGATGTCGGTAGTCATTTTTGTTTTGTAAGTAAAGAGGAGGATGGAGCTACAAGGAGCCTTTACAAACAATATTATTTTCCGCGGTTTAACAAAGGGTGCTCAACTTTTTAAATAGAGGGGTGTTAAGTGGGTTAAGTCTCGTTTCATCGCCGGATTTTGGCCGGATGTATCGTTATCGCGCCGGTCACGTTACGTCTTTTATATTTGTGTTTTTGTGTTAAAACAACTGTGATAACTGCTGTGCGCGAGCACAAATGTGGCTCTAAATTCGTCTCGAATTGCTTGCTGCCAAAGAAGATGTCCGCCCCACCGACGCCAGCAGCGGCGGGGGACAGTCCGAAGCAGACACTGCCATGCCCCATTCCGGACGCTGTGGATGGGGAGTGCGAGGCTCATCTGTTGCATGCCACAGACTCGGTCGCAGCGACACCGGAGGCGGCTTCTTCGGCGCCCGGCCTGGGTGGGGGGCATGGGCATATGACCAGCAGCTGGTGGTGGTAAGGTCTTATCATCTGCCTGCATTTGCATGCATCTCCACACGGTTCTTATCTAGGTTGAACGTGCTGTCTTGAACTCCCGAGACTCCTCCCCTAATGGATCTGTTTATTCAATTCCCCTTCAAATTGGAAAGTGTTTAGTTATATTTTATTGATTTGATATTTCTAGACATCGTTCGATCAACGCGGTCTAAATTTGGCAATTGATTCGTATGGAAGCGGCTGGTCTGTGTTATCAATTGATTATGATTAATTGCTAGCCAAGGCCGCTTCCACGCATGCGCATGGCCAAAGGCACACGCACACGAACACTGCCCTGCCATCAGCTGTTTCGAGCGCCGCCCTGGCATGGCATTCCATGCGACAAACAAACCAAACACAAACCCTGTGCAGCAGTTTTTCAGTTGTCGCTCGACAACGCGATCGCCCGGTGTTGCCTCTTGCCTCTGCTCTAGTGGTTATTGCGTCAATTTTTCCGGCCAGCTGTGTGAAGTAATCAAGTCGAGAGAAAACTCGCAAGAAAACTGTCACCGTGACAACGAAAAACAAAAGAGCAAGCAAGCGAATTGCTTTTTGAATCGCCGCCTAAATGCATTTCTGATTACCCGTTTTTTCAACGCTGATAAAACACTTTCTCTTTTGCCGTTTAACATTACACATTATCGCTGCTCCGTAGTGTACACACGTTGACACACTTCTGGTCATACAATATTTTGGTGTCTCATCAATCTCAGACTTCACGTGAATACTTTTGTTTGTCTGCGTGGGTGTGATATAACGAGGTCCATATTGAAAACAAATTTAACCTTGGGCCCTTTTAAAGAACTCCAGGTGGTCTGACTGCATTCCAAAATACTCGTACAAACGGAACTGCCGTTCGTCGTCAGATATGGCCTGTCTTTCGGACATTGATTTGGCCACCCTGCATGAGCATCGGCTAGAGCAGCGCTGGCACTATGGCCTCGCGAATCATTCCAACTATCATCATGATCATCACTATCACCAGGACGGGTTCAGTGCCATGACGCGACTTTGCCTGGAGCGTAGTCTGCATAAACAAAACACTGACCCGAGAAAAATGAACAGTGATTTGAATGGCAATAGCCTAAATGCATTTGCCTCGTCTGGCGGCGGCGCTGATAAATCTGATCTGGGCAACAACTGCTTTGCCTCAGGTATGCAACGGCGACGCTCCGGCACATGGCCGTAAGTCCAGCACACATTTTCTAGTTGATAAGAAGAGTGAACTAGAATATGTAATATGACTCAGTGCTAGAGCTGCACCCAAACTTTATTCGATCGGATCACCTACAGTCACCTACTACAATGTAATTGTAGTTCTTCGATTTTCGTAGAATTTTACATTAAGAAAGGTCTGGTCTGTGAATGGTCATATTCTACCATGAAAGCTTAACTCTTGTTCGTTAACATTGCACAAGAAAGCACTCTCTGACATAATTTTCACTCTCTCGCTCTTCTCTTTCTCTCTCTGCCTTCTTTAGGGCCTCCATTTGCATTCAAGTGCATTTACCGTCGTAGAAGATTAGTAATTGTCTTGCATAGCGTAGCATAGAGAACCCGTAAAAAAGTGAATTTATTTAACAATACATAATATTACACACACTAAAGCATGTTTCCAATTAGAGCCGATCAGTCTACGAATTCAGGGTCATTGTTTCCCCAGCATAGCTCCTTGAGCATTGAGGAGTTTAATAATTTGGTCTGGGAGCAAGTCAGTGATTGCAACAACAACTGCATTCGGGGAGATCCAAGGGAAAAGGTGCTAAGAGCGCATCGCATTCTTCGGTCTGCCCTTCGATTTATATATTTAATTATTATTATAGCAGAATAATAATTAATTTTATCTTACCATTTCAGGCGCACCCGGAGCTTGAATGCCCCATCGCCCTTCCAGCAATTCGGACCATGTGGACGCATCATGAAAAACTCCGCCATGGTGATGCAGATCCAGGACCCGGCCAGCCAGCGCCTGACCTGGTACAAGCCACCGCTCACAGTGCTGGTGATCAAGAAAGTCAGCGATGCCTCGGTGCTGGCGCCGTTCGTCCAGCTGGTGGACTGGCTGCTGCAGGAGAAGAACATGGTGGTGTGGGTGGAATCGGCGGTGCTGGAGGATGCCCACCTCAATGAGGATGCCAAGTTCAAGGCCATTAGGGATAAGTTGGTCACGTTCAAGTGAGTATACATGGCTTATGCATCGAGATTAATCCATTCTAATTGCTATTCTCTGCCCGACAGGGATGGTCGCGATGACCTGACCGATCGCATTGATTTTATTGTCTGCCTCGGAGGGGACGGCACCTTGCTGTACGCCTCCCAGCTGTTCCAGCAATCGGTGCCGCCTGTGATGGCATTCCACTTGGGCTCACTGGGCTTTCTCACACCCTTTCGATTCGACAATTTTGAAGAGCAACTTACCAGCGTCTTGGAGGGTCATGCTGCACTGACACTGCGCAGCCGCCTTCGCTGCGTGATGCATCGAAAGGGTGACAAAAGGCAGGAGGCCAAAATGGAGGCCAACGCAGATGCAAGACCTGCTGCCAACAGCATCCTCGTGCTAAACGAGGTGGTCATTGATCGCGGACCGTCGCCATATCTCAGCAATATTGATTTGTTCCTCGATGGCAAGTACATTACCTCCGTGCAGGGCGATGGCCTGATTGTGTCGACTCCGACTGGAAGCACAGCGTATGCGGCAGCAGCTGGTGCCTCCATGATCCACCCCTCCGTGCCAGCCATTATGGTAACTCCCATTTGCCCGCATTCGCTAAGCTTCAGGCCCATTGTGGTGCCTGCGGGTGTGGAACTGAAGGTGAGTAAATGGTTACTTTTCCATTGTACCAATTCTATTTCATCGACTATTCCCCGTAGGTGTCCGTTTCGCCTGAAAGTCGCAACACTTCGTGGGTCAGCTTTGACGGGCGCAACCGTCAGGAACTGTTCCATGGCGACAGCCTGCGTGTGACCACCTCCATCTATCCTGTGCCCTGTATATGTGCTCAGGATCAGATCTCCGATTGGTTTGCATCCCTCGCCGATGGCCTCCATTGGAATGTGCGCAAGCGTCAGAAGTGCCTCGACGAGCTGTCAGACCTGACGGCATCCGGCTCCGAGGACACGCTGGACGAGATGGAAAATATGAAATTGTATGATATTTAGTACGTAAGTCTCTGTTGGCAATCGTATCCGTGGGCTAAGCTCCACGACTGGCTTTTAGTTTTAGTCGAGCCTTGCAATCGCTTCAATGTAATTCGAATATCTGTAAAGTCGTTTCATAGTCTGTAATGTCGTAGAATTAGCATATTTGCCGATTATACTCGTATTTACAATATATTATGAGCCAATTATTTGGCCAACTTTTCTCAAAGGTATATTAAGGCTTATGGCTGCGTTTTGTAGATGGTACGTGCACTGATGTTCGTTTTGCAAGAGAAACACAAATACTCTGCCAAGATTTTATAGAGTGGAATACCGATTTAATTGTTATAGCTACACGCCCGCAACGAGCGTTGCCTTGCCTTTTTCCAATCAACTGAATGTATGAGTAAATTCTGTAGTTTAGCTTTGTACTCGATAGATATTTCGTATATAGACTCGTTTTGTGCCCCGTATGTCTGGCGTCTGGCCACTTGTTGCATCTTGCTCACCTCGTGTCTGTCTCTGCGGCTGCCGGCCGTGCCGTACCTTGCTTTAGTTGCTGGCACCACTGATACGCACTTGGGGCTGTCAAAAAAATTTGTTTGCGCTTATTTGCATAGAAAATGTGAATTGAAAGTGACTCCGCCGTCGCGTCAGTAAGACGACTGTTAGCCAGACGCGCCCTCAGGCCGTACAAGCTAGGCATTACCCGGCAAAGATTTTTTGCCATTGTTCGTGTTGTGCGATGTGTTGTGTTCGATGTTGTGTTTTTGCCTTTTTTGTGAGCTGAATTCAAGGTGTGCGAATCTGTTCGCGTGTGCGTGCGGCAGGTGTGCGGTGCGTGCTTATCTAGTCATATGAGATTCACGAAATCTAGCTATAGTCGACTCTGAGCGTTTCCATCGTGCGGTTGTGAGTTAGTTTGCAGTGAGAATTGGAGAAAATGAATCCAGAAGATATACACCGAGCCCGACAAATGGTCAACGTGGAGGCGACACAGCCCCTAGGCTCCCCTGTGCCGTTGAGAAGGACGCTGGCTGCTAATTTGCTGGACAAGCGTACCCAGTTTCGGTAAGAAAATGAGCCCACACTCCCAGAATGTCCTTGAACAAGCAGTTATTCTCCGCTTTCAAATAATAACTGCTAGTGCTAAATCAATGAGCTTCTTGACATGCTTCTAAGCAGTCTGTTAATTCAAGCTGGCACCTATAAATGGAAATAAAGCCCAAAATCTTGTATTTGCTCCATAGATGCAGAGTATTAAACTCTCAGATTATGCTTTGGTCCGTCTTATATATATACACACACAAACCATATAGTATAGTTTGACTTAAGCTCTCTTTAGCAAGCAGTTTTCTTTTTCTGTTTTCAAACAGTAACTGCTAGTGCTATATCAATCAGTTTCTTTACATATTCCCTGATCCCTCTTGATTTTTGGTATATCGGCATATTTTTCGTGGTGACATTCACTCTTTTCCGTGGTGTGAGCCACATGTATCTTATGGGAAAAATAATGGAAGCTTTGTTAATAATTAATTAATTTATTACAAAAGTTGCCAATTGAGATTTGTCAGTATCTCCGTCGAAATGTACATAAATATGTAGTTAATAGTTGCAAATAGTAAGCGTGTAGATACCATGTGAAACATCGACTTTGACATCAAAATACCATTTTCAAATGACCGCCAAACTCCATTTAGCGCACAAAAAATACCGACATTTTTCGCTCTCAAATCGTTGTGGTTTTTCAAAATTTGCTCTCTTTTCCGAGGTGAAGAGAGCGGTGAATTCCCTAACTTTTCGTGGTGTGAGGCACCTGTTCTTAACGGGAACGCGTATGAAATGAAGATTCATTGTTGCGTCATTCCATTACGCGTTCCCGTAAGATACATTTGATTTGTATGGGAAAAATTTTAGCAACATGGGGAAATGAATAGGCAGCATTGTTCTGCAACTTTGGCAAGAAATGAGCAACAGATCTGAATACCTTGGGAAAATTGATATTATGGACTTGAGATATTGTTTGTAATTTCGTGCTCCAATTAATGTAGAACAATGTAGAAAAATGCAATATTAATGTTTCAATGGAGCTTGGAACAACACATTTAACATCAATTAAAGGAAATAAGGTACACAAAAGTCCATACGCATAGAAGAAACTTGGTTGCCCAGCAACAATGACGTCACAGTTAGTCAACATTTACGTTTTATGCTTTGGCCGTTTTTGTTTGAACCTTTTTATGTAAACAATGCAATAAAAAGGACTTTTGAAAACTAGCCAATCTTGTATAAAATTGATGTATCTATCGGATAAAATTATTTGTTTAGGGCTGAAAGGGCTCACTAGCTAATAATATTAAACTGAATATCAAAATCATGGAATACGATTTCAATCAATAAAATAGAACGTTAGCCCATTGTCGACCAGGGGGGTATTTAATATTTCCACGAAATGTATGTAACTCTAACATATTTTACGCATTACAGGTGAAAGATGTCGGTAGTCATTTTTGTTTTGTAAGTAAAGAGGAGGATGGAGCTACAAGGAGCATTTACAAACAATATTATTTTCTGCGGTTTATAAAAGGGTGCTCAACTTTTTAAATAGAGGGGTATTAAGTGGGTTAAGTCTCGATTGATCACCGGATTTTGGCCGGATGGTATTTTTTATCGTTATCGGTGCGGTCACAATGATAAAACAAAACAAAAATATGAATAATTTAGTGGAACAATAACAAAGGCAGTGCGGAAAAGCTGCAGCAAATCACTCCGAAAAGAGCAGCAGTGTAGGCGGGCCAGTTCAAAGTTTAAAACCAAAGGCAGGAGGTGAGCAGAGCAGGTGCTGCGCGTTTGTAGGTCAAACCTTCACATAGATACGCATTCACACGCATACATACATGCGCAGGACGGAACAAGTGATTTGAACAACATGACGTCCTCGTACAACATTATGATGTCCGCCGCCGCCTCGCCAGCTCAAACTGTGCCAAAGGCCAATTCCACAGCATCGGGGGGAGTTGGGTCAGGCAATTCCAATGGCGGCGGCGGCTCCTACTACGATGAGCACGAGAATCACCTGCTGCATGTGAACAGTGGGCGTCTCAGCAGTGCCGCGGCCTCCTCCGCGCCAGGCCCAGGCCTCACCAATGGGGGGGCTGGCAGCGATGCGGAAATGCGCTGGTGGTGGTAAGTGGACCTATAATTTTGGTACTCCACTGTAGTGCACTTGCCATTTACCTGTTAATCAATTAGTGTGTTTGCCGGAAAATGTTTTCGTTTTAAAGTGGAGTGGAGTGGAGTGGTCTACTCGGCACACACAAAGCCTCTGTTAAGCGACTGTAAACTGTCTGTCTCTGGTACTGTTATTGCCTTGTCAATGAGTTTATGACTTTCAGCACATTGAGGCTATAAGTCAATCAATTGATGCATTAAATCGAACATAGTATTTAAACGGGGGACTGCTCATTAATGATTTTACATAACAGTAAGTCTACAGAGCGCACCCATTTAGTTGTCTCTCAGTCAAAGGTTTATTTATTTAGGGTGAGGAGTCTTATTATAGATGATAGAGTACTGACTGGACATGGCCTCACCTTACGAATAGACCATGGATCAGGCACTCGATCGGTCGCGTGGCACAACGCTCAGCTGTTGCCCCAGCGATCATATACTTTATACTTTTATTTTCAAATCGGAATCGCACGAAAAATTTACAATTTAATCACCTTTTAGCGTCTCAGTTCAGTTTCGCATATTGACTGGACAGCACGGTTGTGTTCGCGCTCTCTCTCTCCCGATCTCGTTGGCACGATCACCCTCGGATCTCGCGCAACTTGAACGTCCAGCGATCTCTTTCGTTTCGGTCGTTTACCTGGTGGCGCTGGTCAGCTTTCAAGCTGCCTGCCCCTGTCTCTTCGGCTCCAATTCGCGTCTCATTTTGTGCTAAGAAGAAAATATAACAATTATATAACGTGTAATTAGAGTTATTTTTTTGTTGTCTAGCCCCAAAACTTGACTTGGCATTTGTTTGGCTCAGTCGCAGTTCCGTCCCACTTTCGGTTTCTAAATCAATCTCCCACCAGAACAATCGACACTATCTTCGCATTGTGGTTCCCGTTCACGTGTACCTATACCCCAATACGTTCCCGGCACGTTGCATCTAATGGGGGGGAAGGGAATTCTCTACGGGTTCCCTTCTCCATGTTCGATCTTGTCAATGATAATCTTAGTTACTAGTACTGCGCATTTGGTTGCTTGCTTGGCACTTTAAATTGATTAATTAATTTCGTTTTTCTTTGTGCAATAAATCACTTAAAATTCGCTTTATGCACTCGTCAATGTACATATGTATTTTGTCGGGTCTAAGGAGGGGGTGTGCCTTGTCTTAGTCTCCTTTGTTTATTTTACTCCAACAATTTCAATGATTTGTAATAATTTACTTGTTGCTTCCTGGTGGCAGTACAATTAGAAGACAAAGGGAACTATAGATCACGCGAGCCACTTATTAAGTGGCATGTTATATTTGTAATGATTTGATTCTTGTTATGCAATCTTTTCCGTGATCAAGTACTATCAAATGAAAGTTGGATTCGTTCAAATAAATCAAAATCAGTTATAGTCAAACCATATTGTTTTTAAAGACAAGCTTAACACATTAAACGATGGTGGCCTTCCTACCTTCTTAGCTTCAATGTCCCCTCAAGAGAATTGACCTCTGTTAATGAACTGTTAATGAGGCACTCTGAAAGTATTGTACACCACGGGTCACGATTTCAAGACTAATGGCCAGCGATACTGTTATGCCCAAGTGTGCTCTGAGCTTTTTAACAGTTTAATTGTGGGTTAAGTGAATGTTTTTCTAATTAAAAGGTTGTTGACCAACCCCATGATCAAAAAAAGAGAGCTTTAAATCTGTTTAATTATATGTACATTTAAGTAACTAAATTTTGTAGTTGTTTTTATACTTTAGCTTGTGCAACGTACGGACTGCAAATTGATTTATACTTGACATGCTTTTTGGGCTTAGCCCAGCTATAAATGTTGGCCAAGTCCGCTTCTGGCAGCTCCCTTCTGCTTCAGCGGAAGCTGGCTAACGACGCATTAAGCCTTGGCTCTTTCATCTTTCCCACTCTACAACCCTCTCTCTCTTTCTCTCTCTGGCTCTCTTTTTGATGGCTCTTTGTTGACATCAAAGCCGGAACTACGCCAAAGTCCGTTAGGTTGACCAAAAAAATTAATGAATAAACAACTATTTTATGGCCAATAACAAATTTATTTTGCACGAATTTCAACAGAAACCAAAAACCGGTTAGATATACTTAAATCCAGACACATTTAATATCGGATCGTTTATTTTTTTGTTTATCAACTTTTACCACGCGCCAAACGCTGAAGACCACCGATATCACCCGATATCATTAAAAATTCGTGGTACATTCTTGTGTTTGTGTTTGCTTTCTGGCTATTTGGCTAACCAAAACTGTTAACGCCTTTACAATAAGGGGAGCAAGGTCGATGTTGTTTACCGTTTTTGGCCAGCTCAGGGACTTTTTGAACGAGTAGGGGGACCCAGAAATGCCAAGTGAAATGGGAGCTTATATTTCAGTTTTTTTTTTGTCAGTTTATTGAACCAAAGAAAAATGTGCTAGAAAGAAACGTTGATTGCTTGATTGAGAAATCTCTGTGAATCGTAAAGTGATATAAAGAAAATCTGAAGCTTATAAATATGACGTGCCTTTCGGACATTGATCTGGCCACCCTGCACCAGCATCGTCTGGAGGAGCGCTTCAGTTATAAGCTGGCCTGGAGCGGCACGGCCCATCAGCAGACCCAATACAATGATCTACTGGTGCGGCACAATGCCTCCCTGAAGCGGCATAGAATCATCCAGCACAAGGCAAACAAGGCTACCAGTACCAAGCCAAGGGAACAAGGCGAAACCACAACAAACACGGCCAGTAATCAGGATAGCCAGCTGACCAAGTCCGAGGACGAGCATGACGATGGCTACTTCGATTCATCGACCCGACGCAGGCGTAGTGGTACCTGGCCGTAAGTACTTCGCTGCTCGAACCCACCCCAGCCCAAGCGATTCGATAACCCCTGAACGTCTGACAACAACACAACCCAAATAACAAATGTGGCAATGTTATCAGGACATCGGACATTTGTTTGGGGCATGCTCTGATAGGAGGGGCGGCTGTCTGACTCCCCAATCAAGTGTTACCTTGCTGTTTGCCCTTATCGCGTCGAATAAGGCGTAAACGGCGTTGTATGCATTCAGGCGCTTGGCTTATCAATTGTTTACTCAGATGACAAAGTAATAGCTTATTTTAGTAGATAGTACGAATGCATAATCAGAAAATTTATTATTGAATTTTCACATGTCAGCATGATGAACACCAAAAATGCGTATGCAAAGATCTTAGTACACCACTATAGTGGCCTGTTCTCAAATCGAAAAAGTGTTTTAGAAGTCCTTGACCTTTTTGCATAGTTGAGTGCTTGCAGCGCGTTTTTTATTTTTATCTATAGTTTATTTTGGACAAATATAAAAAAAAAAAACACGTTTTTAACACCTTCTCTATTGGCGCCGTCCGTTAATTTATGGTTATCTGATATGTGTGTAGGTTTTCTCTTCAGCTACCATTTCTGAACGATTTGTTTTGAAGAACCTGAGACACTGACGCGACGCCGTGGCTGAGTGCCAGTTAAACTTTTTGGAATCGGTGCCAGTTTGTGCTTGGCGCGATTCATGAAACAACAACAAATTAATAAATTAAAATACATATATTCAGAAAAACAAAAAATTAGTGACTGACGCGGTTCGTGACCACTTCGGCGGGCCGTATTCCAAAGGTTTGCATCGGCCAGGTCAGGCAGTTCAAGCCCCATTTGCATGGCCTGTCTGGTTCGGATTCGATTATACTACCTATAGACTCGTTAATGCCAGAGGGAAGTAGAGAACGAATTTGAGGTGTTCGTAAACCCCTTTTACAACAAATAAACGATGGCTGTGCATTTAAGTTTTGTCATGCTGGCGTCGTCGTTGAAGTTCTTTCCTGTACGAGTACATAGTACATGTGTACCTACAATATCTATTATATTGGGCACTTGGTTGTGATTCGTACTTGGCCTTTAGTTTAGTTCCAATCAAGCGGCGGTCGAGCAAGTGCAGTTAAGGAGCGTTCATTGTCAAAAATGTCGCGTAAGTATTGTCCAACTGGGAAGCCGGTGGATGAATGTGAATTTCCTGTGAAATAATTATCGTACGGCGTGAATGTGGGAAACAAGATCATGATTTGTTCTGCAATTTATCAGAAATTGTGCGTCACTGGATTACATCTCCTTACAACCACTTGGGTATTGTTCAGCCTTGGCTGCGGTTGAACACAGATACAAAGGGAAAAAGTGGATAAAACCTTAAAATATTACTCATTCCCTTAAATAAAATTCTACTACTATTTTTTAAAAATTAATTTAATAAAGTGTAGTATGTGTAGTAGTGTATAGTGTATATAACCATTTTGAAATCTAAGGATAACTGGACTTATCTGTCCCACTGTGCGACTTATGCTGCTGCAATTCAGCATAGCCTAGCTTATGGCTCATATCGATGTTCTCTCTCTCTCTCTCTGTCTCGTCTGGCTCTTCTCGATTCGCTCATCTTTGGATGAGTCAGCGCAAACATGTCTCAGATCGCATTAGCACATCAATCAAACCCAACCCGTTATTATTCGATGCTTTGAGGGTCCACCCACCTACACACACACACGCACACACACACACACACACGAGCACAAACAGACACACACCACTCAAGAGTCAAACGAAACGTTTAAAGTTCAGCATGAGCAAGGTGTGTTAACATTGGGTGAGGCATACAAACGAACATACCCGCTCTTTTAGTTTCCTGTACTCTTTGCCGCTCTCTCTCGCTCTCTCGGAGACACTATCACCCCATAGACTAGGAATGCATGCAATTCTCATAAATGTCACGTGCGAAGATGCATTGGGCGGTTTATGGAAAAGATGACAGGGCACTGCTCTTTTAGAGGGCCAGCTCCATGGATTCCAGAGGAGCGTTCTCTGGGAAATGCCTCACTTTATATTAATACATCTTGGGCTGGCTCTCTTGGTACTATCTCTCTCCCGAACACTCTCGGTTAGCATGTGCAATTCCTGTTTGTTTGCGTCTGAGAGATTCAACAAGTTTATTTGCGGTGGGGTCTCCCCCGCCTTGGTCTTGCCACTGCCACTGACGCTGCTGGTGTTGTTGTAACGAAAACAAATATAATAAAAATACGTTGTATACCTTTATTTTGTTGTTTTCGAACACAAAAATCGGCCGGCCAGTGATTTTGTAACCTTCGCACGAGCCACAACGTCGACCGAAGCACAAATTCCAGCAAGTTTTTTCTCCGTTTCCATCGTTTCGCGTTTTCTTTGTGTGGAATCGTACAAAAAAGATCGAAAACTACTCATAGTTGAGAGGAATAGGGCGTGACCATCCAAATATTGGCCCCTCTAGCGATACTTACACCAAATGCAGCATCAAAAGCTGCGACTCGCGGCGACCTTGCAACGTCAGAGTTCTCTGAGTGCAGCAGTAGCCGATGAGGCGGCCGAAGACCAAATGCAACAAGTGTACCAAGTGGCTCCCGACCCGCGGATTCTGAGGTCCCGGCCCCAGCTCTGAATCTCCTCTCCAACTGGCACTAAATATCTGTATTCTCTCAATATCCTTTCAGGCGCACCCGGAGCTTGAATGCCCCGTCGCCCTTCCAGCAGTTCGGACCATGTGGACGCATTATGAAAAACTCCGCCATGGTGATGCAGATTCAAGATCCGGCCAGCCAGCGCCTGACCTGGTACAAGCCACCGCTCACTGTGCTGGTGATCAAGAAGAAGGACTCTCAGGTGCTTCTGCCATTTGTACAGCTGGTGGAGTGGCTGGTGCAGGAAAAGCACATGGTTGTGTGGGTGGAGTCCGCCGTGCTGGAGGATAAGTTGCTGCGTGACGATGTCAAGCTGGAGAACGAGAGCGCCAAGTTCCGGCAGGTGCACGGAGACTACTGTGGCGTGCGTGAGCGCTTTCTGGCCCTGCGCGAGAAACTGGTGACCTTCAAGTAAGTCCGAAACTTAATTGACCCCCAGCTGGTGCTCAATTCTAACTGGTTTTTCTCTTACAGGGATGGTCGCGATGATCTAACCGATCGCATCGACTTTATTGTCTGCCTCGGAGGGGACGGAACCTTGCTGTACGCCTCCCAGCTGTTCCAGCAGTCGGTGCCGCCCGTGATGGCCTTCTATCTTGGCTCACTGGGCTTTCTTACGCCCTTCCAGTGTGATAACTTTCAGGAGCAGGTGACCAATGTGCTGGAAGGTCACGCTGCCCTCACCCTGCGCAGCCGCCTACGCTGCTCCATCCACCGTAAGGGCGAGCGACGCAAGGAGTCGCTCCTTCAGCCAGCTGGCAGCAACCTACTGAAGCCAAGTCAGCATCGCCACCTCAACTATGTAGAGCTCAACAATGGACAATTCACTGGTGGCAATAACAATTACTGCAACCCGCACATGTCATCGAACAACAGCATTCTGGTGCTCAACGAGGTGGTGATCAATCGTGGCCCGTCGCCATATCTTAGCAACATCGATATATTCTTGGATGGCAAGTACATCACCTCCGTGCAGGGCGATGGCCTGATTGTGTCGACTCCGACCGGTAGCACAGCTTATGCGGCAGCAGCTGGTGCCTCCATGATCCATCCCTCCGTGCCGGCCATATTGGTGACACCCATCTGTCCGCACTCGCTGAGCTTCAGGCCCATTGTGGTGCCGGCTGGAGTGGAGCTGAGGGTGAGTCCTAACTAAATCCACTTTTCGATCGTGTAATATCGCTTTATTTGCTTACCCTAGATATCCATATCGCCGGACAGCCGCAACACCTCGCGCGTCTCCTTTGATGGACGCAACGACCAGGAACTGAACCATGGAGATAGCCTGCGGGTGACCACCTCCATCTATCCCGTTCCCAGCATTTGTTCTCAGGATCAGATCTCTGATTGGTTCGACTCCCTTGCTGAGGGTCTCCATTGGAATGTGCGCAAGCGCCAGAAGTGCCTCGATGAGTTGTCGGACCTCACGGCCTCCGGATCAGAGGATACTCTCGACGAGTTTGACAATCTGAAGATCTACGATGCGTAGACGCTCTTCTCTGGATGTTAGTGTGGCCAATTAGCTTAGTTCTAGAGCTAGTTTATAGGGTTTGCTGTGTGCAATTGTGTAGGCTAAGAAATGTAGCGAAAATACTCTATTGTAATATGTATATATACAAATACATAAGTCACCTGGTTGAGTTGAAATATTAAATGTTAATGGAAAATGATTGCAATGTTTGTTTAAGCTAGACAAATTTTTGTTGTTGCATGTGAAAAAATCCGCTTAGGCATAGCTATTAAGTTTTTATTATAACTCTTTAATCGGCGATGGTAAGAGTACTCCGAACTTAAGCAGAATCAAAATATCTGTACAATTCGATGAATGTAATAAAAATTGTATTATTTACTGAAAGCGCCACAAAATCCATTCCTCTGCAATTGTTTACTCTCTGAAGCAACAGCACAATGAAATTCCAATTAATTAGATGAGCAATGGATAAAACCAAAACGGAGTCAATCGACACGGACACTTGTCGTGAAAAGGCACTTAAAGAGTCCGACCAGGGGCTTCGAAACGACCAGTCTCTGGATGATGGATGAATGGACCAGAGGCACTCCTTCCTCCTTCACTCCTTCACCCTTAAGAATTGTATCGTTCACATTCCTTTTGGTAGGAAAATTGTTCAAGGGGTCATAATTTTGAATTGATGTGTTCTTTCGATAGAATCACAAGCCTTTTAATTGAGTATTCTACATCCTCTTTTTCACTGCTCCTTGAAATGTCTTCAATTTTATAAGATGTATCGTTAAAAACACTTTGTTCTTTTGCCTATGTGGAGTTATCTGGCCAAGGTAAAGAATATTTTTACTCGGATATATGCCATACCATATGTACTGTTACTATTGCAAACTGTTCCAGAGGTACAGCGATACAAAAATTATCACTTCTGGTACATTTTGGAGCTCGGATTGTAAATGATTTTAATATGATTATGGCCGATTTGTCCCTGCCCCTGCCTATGCTACAGGCCGCAAAACCCTATGCGACAATTGTTTAAGTGCCAGAGCCGCGCCATAAATCAAAAGCATAAAATAAAAGCCAACTGCCATAAATGTGGCTAGAAGTGTTCTATGCTCGCTGCCATTGCCTCCCTCTCTCTCTTTCACCCTCTCTCCAGCTTTCCGGATGCGTGTGTACGTGCCCAGTACGTTCATTATCAATTTTCACGCTCGTACAGCAGCTCTTTCCCGTTCCCCGCCACAATTGGCGTGCAACAAGTAGAGCCGAGCGAGGACCTCAGCATCCATCCGCTTCGTGCCCCATTCATCTGACTGGCGGATAAACGCATTGCGTATTATCCGACCCATCCGATTGGTTGACTTCGGCCACGCCCCGTGTATCCTTGCGCAGGACTCGTCTTCCGGCTCGTGCATAATGATGGGGGTCCTTGTCTGACAAGCGAAATAAATGGCATAAAGCATCAACTATATGTTAAATTAATTTTTCTTTTATTCACATTCTTTATCCTCTGTAATCCCACCTAATCGGGTCAAATTTAAAGCTTCATAGTTGCGGATTTGAGCTGTAAAAAGTTGAAAACGGCTAAAGATCCCCCAAGAGAATTAAATTAAATTAAAGAGAATCACTTAACAATCGCAACACCTTGAATTAAATTCTGAGCCTTTAATCAATCGATTCACAGCTTTACTTTCACTGGCAGCCAGCACCGAAGACCCCTTTTTCGTCCTTCCATTGACAGCATTGTCAGAGCCTTTTTCATTTAGCCGCAATAATATTTCAAAATATTTGCGGAATTTCTTAATGAAGTCGTGCTCATGCTTGGGCTAAGACACAAGCCAAGGGGAAAGGCCAACCCAACTATGCCAAAGCAGCGGCCGAAGTCGAAGCAGGAGCTGAAGATGAAGATGGTGTGGCACGTGTTGATATTCCAATTGAATGCCACCAAATATGCGGCACTCCATACACCCACACGCACAGAATACAACAACTTATCGTCATCTCATCGCAGTCCCATCCCTCTGCATAAAAATGAAAAATATTTCCCTCTCATGCCATGCATGGGTGACATTTGAACGTTGACTGGGGACACACTCGTAAATTTAAATAGATTTCGCAAATGCTAATGACAGCTTCAGCCTGTCCAGGGGTAGGTTGCTCCTGCTCTGCCTTTCAAACAAAAGGAAATTAAACATTTGCGGTCGAATGAATTTTCCCCGTTTTCTATCTGATTCATTCTGCTTTTCAGCTTTTTTGGTTTGGTGATAAAACTTGACCGCAAGCCAGAGATTGTCATCTGAATGACCCGCATATGTTGTATTGTCCTACTAGCCACATTTTTCATCGTCTTAGCCCCCAGCGAAGCCGAGTTAAGCTGTCATATGTGGCAAATTCAATTTGTCAGGCCCAACATTGTAAGAGACTTGAGGCTTTTAGCCCTGACCAGCTGCTCCTTTGCCTCTGCTCAATTTTAAGTCCTCTCCACGGCCCAAAACGCATTACATTCCTGTATTTACTGTATTATTTAATGCCATTAGTCCTGGTCGATTTCTAGTCCATTAACTTTGAAGTTATTTGGGCGACGCCACTTTAACACTTCAATGGAACTCTCCACCTTTTCCTGGCTCTATTGTTGATGCTTTTTTTCCTCGCAAAAGTTCCATACAATAGAAAGTGTTGGGATATCGATTTTATGAGCGAGTTCTTCCCCATTAATATTGGAGTTTTGTGTTCGCCGAAAGAACACCAAAGACGATTCACGTATTGCCTGTTGAATTATCCTTCAATTAAGGCCTCATGGGCTGGGAAATAAATACCTTACATAGCTGACACATCCAATAAAATGGTAATTAAAAAGCTCCTTCTTTTTATATATTAAAAAATTACAAAGTAGCTCAAAACAATTTAATCTGCATACATTTCCATAATATAATTTCGTTTAACTTGAGCGAATATCCAAAGCGATTTTGAGCTTTTTGAAGATGGTTTTCATCAAGGTTTCTCCCCCACATCCCATTTGACCAGTTCAGTTTCTGTTCAACAGGCCGACCTGTTTATATGTATGTAAGTATATTTTCATTGCCATTGACTCTTTCTTGCCTTGTTTCGCTTGGCCGTTGGCTTCTGCTGTGGATTCCAAGTTTTATATATCGACTTCTATATGCAAATTCGAGCCCTAGACGTGATCGCAGAATTCGACTCAGCCCCACAATCATCATCAATGACTATAAATATAACCGAGGCCGTCCTCTGCCTTTGTGGTCTGGTTCGGCCGCGGTGTCCAAGTCAGTCGCGTGTCGTTTTCCAATCGCTGCGGTCCGGTCCGGTGTGCTCCCTATCTCTGTCCCCAGTGTCAATCCCAATCTCAAGCTTCTGATCCGGCTAGCTGCATTAATTGACAGCACCTGTAACGGTATAATTATCGAGCTCATGAGTAAGTTGATTGATTGAAATTCATCTCGGTTGTCCATCAGGTGTCTGCGATATGTACATATGTACGCCTTGCTTGCTGTTGGTAAAAGGTTCTCCCGCCCGCATATTGGCGGAATCAAGGCAACAACACGTTCGCGTTCAGGCTTTAGCCTGCGGGCCCGATGCCCTAAAAGTATGCCACACACCTGTTACTCTTCGCAATAAAATAACAAGGGAGCATAAATTGTTAACCTTATTATGCTAAAACGATCACACCAAATTCGGAATCTGTTAATATTGTAAGTGAAGACCTATCTGAGACCTACATACATTTTAAATAAAAGCAAGTAATGCAAAAAAAAATGTGCGGAAGGTGCCGAAACTTATTCAAACATATTAGTTTGCTTTAATCAATTAAATTCAATTCAGAAGTATTAATAATTCTCCCAAAAGTGTCAATTTATTATTGATCTTTAAGCTGGCATTGGCTTTGGAGTCAAGTATTTTCCAAAAAAGTTGCCTTACGTCTGTCCGCCCCTGTCCCATCCTGCCCAAACACCCCCCTGTTCAAACGCGTTGCCACTTAACGCGAAAATCAATTAGGCATAATGCGTACGTGTGTACATACAGATGTGCATGTGTATGTGACTATGTGTACTCTCTGGCAGCCCCCAAAACGCGCTGCATACTTCCAGGCGTAACGCAATTGACAGTGAAAACGGATGCTCACACACAAACACGGATACCCAGAAATACATAAATACACACACACATGCACGCATACATGCAGACCCACACACAATGAAGGCAATTGAGCAGAAGCATTGCCGCTGGCAGTTTTCATCAATACTCGGAGTGGGTGGGAGTGATGGCAGGGAGAGCGATAATGAGAGAGACTGGGAAGGGAGGGCCAAACGGATAACGGGGATGGACTGCAACAGGCAGCGGCAGACAACAAGTGGCAGCGGCTGCCGACTGCGCTGCTTTTGCCTCTGTCTCTGCCTGTGCCTCTGCTGTTGCTGCTTGTGCTGTTGCTGCTTTTTCGCATAGTCCTCGCATCCACAGCCGCATCCTGAACGTAGTCGTTCCCTGTCGTTGTCGGTATCGCCGTCGCCTCGTGCGCCGCTGGCGCTCGCGCTGTCTTTCAGTGCGAGATGAGATCTCGTGGCTGATGGACGTGCTCGATTCCCACGTTTCCAGTGCAGCACCAGCGGCAGCGCCAGCGCCACAAATTGATACTGACACTTGTGGAACTTGCCTTATCATTTTGTGTTTGATTGCCACGTAAAATGTGGTTTAAAGTTTCAGTTTAAACATCAATTAAATTCAAACAAATGTGTGACTAAGATTGTGCGCAACCAAGCCCCTAAAAGCGGAAACCAACGCCCACAACAACATCAAAAAATATGTGAAAACTCGCAAGGGAAAAGGGTGTAAGTTGCAGTTTAAAGAGAAACGACGACGACCTTCACAAACAATTATATAATTTTGTAAGAGTTTGGGGTCCTTCATCGCAATATGCAATAATAGTGAAAGTTCTAGTTGAAGCAGAGACTCCAAGTTCCACATGTGAATTCGGTATTTGATTAACTAATTAATTATTCAAACTGGTTTCATTAGCATATCTTGAGATTCGTCCATATCCCCTGGTAAATCCATCAAAATCGAAATTGAAATTAGCATTTTTAAGCGGCAACAAACGCTGATAAATATACATATGCGAGTATGTATGCAATGTGGAGAGTATTTATCAATCGATTTGAATCGAGCCTGCTGGGCACACAATATTATTTGCCTGGCTTGTTGGCAAACATGGGAAAAAATCAAAGACAAATAATACATATTTATCTTTGTTTGCCTGGAACAAATAGCCGCAGTCTCATTGAGTAATTTGTGGGGATGGAATCCGATTTTTGTTGACCTTATTTACCTTTTAAAAATCGTTTGTGTTTGTGAATATTTGGGATAAATATTATTATTATTAATATATAATTGAGCGATAGAGAAATCTGTGCAACAGAAGCCACAAACTATGATAAAGCTTTTCGATAGAGTGTTTGAAAATGTTCACTTTGAAAGAAATAAATCTTTGTTCTCTGTGTAAGCTTCTCGTTTGGCCAAAGTACTCACTATTGAGAAAACCAAATACCAAAGCCGCTCAACCTCCTCCTAAGTATTCCACAAGTGGCCACCAGCCATTGCATGCCAAAGGAGCCAAAGGAGTGGCCAAGCTTTCGGCTTCTTTATTTACACAACTTATTTTAAATTTCTTGATTCACTTTATGATTCACCCACAGGAATACTCCAACAACGCAAAACTTCACCCGCCAAAAGACCGGCCAGACCAACACAAGCACACCAGCAATCATCATAGCAACATCCACAAGTTTCCCCTGCAATAGAACCAGAAACAGGACAGACATAAGTACCTCCCATCCGTCCCGAAGCTGAAGCGAGGCAAACAAATCAGCAACAGCAGTCCCCAGGGGAGAAAGAGGAGAAGCCAAAAGCCGTACATAAAAATAGCTCAGGTGAGTCTTTTCTACACAATATTATTAACAATGAAGCCGGATGAAGAGTTAGAGTTTGCGATGGGACATCTTCTTAAAGGATATTTAAATTCAATTCCCTGTCATAGTTTTCTATGTCAGCTCTCAGTTCCCCACTTAGACACGTAGGCGGCAAAAATGATTGCCAGTTGGCATCGATCTGAACTAATTAGTTTAGAGGGGCTCATTTACACGGCTCTGCCATTTACTTGGATGGAGCGGAGCCGCTACTGTTTTGCAATTAAAATTGCAATTACAGAACAATAAGACTTATAGGGGTAATATGCGGGAAATTAAATGCAAATAAAAACAGCTTGCAGCCTTTGATAACAGGTTGAATCGAGAGAATATTGAGTAGTAACCCATGCTAAGGTTTCAAGCGGAATAAAGCACACAAAGAGCTCGTATATGTTTTGCTCCAATGTCAAGCTCAAGTCCATGCTCACGCTCGCAACTGAGCTTAGTGTTAATTAATAAGAATCTGAAAAATGAGCACAATTTAAATAAAGTTGCGTGACAAAGCTAGTGGAGAAGGCGTGTGGCAAGTAGCCGCTAAATTTTGACCGTCGGCAGTTGAGAATGAATATTGTGCAATTAAACAGAAGCTCCATCCAACCCACAGCCCACAGCAACAATTATTAGAATAAAAGCAGCGACAACAGCAATCAAAAGAAACAACTGAGACTGAGAGAGCATAAAATAATGAACGAAACAATCGCACTGCATCGGATTGGATCGGATCGCATCGCACGTGCAAGCGGAGGCTGCTTCACCATCGCTGCATTCTGTATGCTCTACAAACTAGACCTGGAATTTAGCTGCTGGAAATGATACCGGTGTTTAAACATATTTTAAATAGTATTACAGATCAGTTGTCATGAGAACAGCCAAGCAAATCGATTCTGATTTATTTATTAATTTTTTTGGTAATTGTTTTATTATATTATAAACAGAAATATTTTTCTATCGTTTCAAAGTGTACCAAATATTTTTGAGTTTGAATCTTGTTTTATTTTAGTATTGTATTTTTATTACAAAGAACAGAAACGGTTAACACGCGACATACTCGTATGTATCCATAATGTGATAAGCATCGTTGAAATTGAATTGAATGGAATTTAATTCTAATCAGATCGAAATGCAAAATGCGAAACAGTCAAGCTCTGGATGCACAAGTCAAACTGCCAGCTCTTTCTTCAATGAGAATGTAAAATCGAATTTCGAGTTGTGAGGCAGCGGAATTTGCATAATTTTTTTGTTTTGTTTTTTAAGTTTTTTCCCTTTGTCTTCATTTGATTTTCCCACAGCCGTAAAAACCGAAATTGCACGCCAATTGCTAATTAATGATTATTAAAATGTGTTTTACACACTTTTCATTGTGCATTCATTTCAAATACAAAGATTCCTGAACAGAAAACACACACAGAAAAAGCGAATGCTCAGACAATTCTGTGTACGGCAAATGACGAACACGAGCGATAAACTAACTAATGGCAACAGCAGCAAATCTTTTCGCTTGTGCAAAAATGATTTCGTTTAATAAGCTTCAGGCAGCACGCCAAAGTTTTTAGTTTGAGCTGAAACCGCCGACATGTCGGTAGAGTCCGCGGCAGAAACGATCCACCATCAACCCGAAGAATATCAACGAATCGAGAGTCGTAGCGTGAGCTGAAAGTGAAAGTGCAATTAAGCTGATTCGATCAGATCAGAACTTCCTGGTTGCATCTCGACAGAGAACTGCCTTGACATTTGATTCATTGGACCAGAGAACCCTCCCCTTAATTGATATTTCTGTGCGCGTAACGAAGATCAAAAAGCAGTTCAATTGTAACAGTAGGAGGGTCCATAAATACTCAAGGCCGTGTGGTGGCTCAGTCCCATTGTGCAAGTTATACTCCAGTATCGAGAGCAGAGGACTCTTAAACTTATACTTTGATACTCTTGCAAAAACATATACGCGGACAGGTAAGAGCTAACAGCATTTACAGATCCTACAGTTACGTGCCAAACTGTCAGTCACATATTCCAATTATTTAAGCAAATGATTGCATTTGTTAGTAGTTAGAAGTAATGCGTCAGCTTTGCTGTTCATATTTAATTTGGACAGATTGAATCAATTAAATTTACAAAATTTAGTACCGCTCGTCACGCCTCCAAACGTGACACAGTCCCAGTAGTCCCAGTAGTTCTCGTTCGCTTTTATTGAGTGATATGTTTTTCCTATCAGACACTTGCAATCGTTTTCCGAATTGAAACATATGGTATCCAATGACAAACTTGTCATTCGCTCTGAAGAGGACGTCATAAGACATCAATTGAGGAACTTGGACAGGTCCCATAAATAAATTGAATTCTCAATTGCAAAAGCAAATTAAGAAAAATATTCCATGAATGGCTGATAAGTTGCTTCAACTTTGATTGCATCCATTTAGTCTCGGATCGGATCCTTACATTCATTTCACCCTCAATTAGAAAACCTTTTTGGCACTAATTGTTGGGTAATTCTATTTCGAGTCGAAAACTTAAAGAAGTCGAACCAGAAGGAGGGCTCTTTTGTGTCGCTCTCTAAACGAATTATGGATTCAAATTCAATTTGCGCCCTGCGATAGGCAACGAAAGATGTTTCAATGACAAATGTCGCGCATACGCCACGTTCTACTGCTGTGTGTATGTGTGTGCATGCGTGTGTGTGTGTGTGGTTGTATGGTTGGAGAAGGCAATTAAATAAATATTTAAATTGTGTATGATTCTATTAAATGCGAGTTCTCGTGTGAAATAAACTTTTTAATTCAAATTCCAAGATATATAATTTATTTTTAATTAGCGAAAATCATTGAGGCATAAAGCGCGAGCGTAGCATTGGGAATGGGATTGGGTTTGGGGGTTGGGAATAGGAATGGGCACGGGGCTGCCGCTGACTGAGAAGGAGCAGGCAAAGCCGCTTATAATTTGATTGCATTTTAAAAGGCAATCCGCTTAGATCTAATCACAGTTGTTCCCTGTCCGACCCTTAGCAACTAGCGGCTAGCGACGCAATGCAATCATCGACTGATGCGGGCAATGGTGGACCAAGAAAACTCTCACAGAGCACAGCACAGAAGCAGCAGCAGCAGCAGCAACAGTCGGAGATTAGCGCAGGAGCAGCGAGCGGCAGTGAGACCACCTCCTTCACCATAAACGCCAACAATCATCCGCAACCTCAGCAACAGCATCCTGGTGGGAGCAGCACACCCAGCAAGAATCCCTTCAAGCAACAGTTGGACAGCAATCAGCAGAATGGCAATATGGACACGGAATGCGGCATTCTCGGCGTTGGCAGACAGCCCCCGGCCCCGCCACCGCCCACGTATCAGTCGCAGACGCATACGGGCCGCCAACCGCCGCCGGATCAGTATCGCCAGGAGAATCCACGCGCTGCCGGGTCCTGGTCCGCCGCCAAGTCCTGGATGGTCAGCTGGCGCGGCTCCAACCGTCTTGTACTTGTCATCGTTGCCATAGCCCTGCTCCTCGACAACATGCTGCTGACCACAGTGGGTAAGTGTACCTGAGGGGATAACTGTTTCGGTGTGGGTGGTTTTGATATACATGAATAAATCTTTTCCCCGAGGTCCATTAGCATTTCATGACCATTTATCTCCTGTGGCTGGTTATCTTTGCAATGGAAGGCAATCGCTTGGAAATTGTCCATTCCTCCAAAGTGATGGGGATGGGGATGGGGCGTGGGTAGAGGAGAAGGAGCAGGAAGTGGAAGTGGAGGGGCACCATTAAATTACCACAGAGCACCACTTAAGCTAATGAAGGTTTTCCTGCTGAACAGAAGCTGTCAATGCTCGTCCTCTTGTCGGTTCATCAATTCAACTGTCATTGAGTGCTGATGGGAGAGATTTCTAAGATTTGGATGCCTACCATTGGGAGTCAATTAAGCCTCTGATCTTTCACCAAATCAAATCCTAGTGTACTCTCGAATTTTTGCTAATTTTTCGTTGAAAACACCGCAGGGAAATCAAAGCATAGCTAGAGCCAGGAGCCAGACCCAACTAGAGTGTCATGCCCAACCCTGTCGACAACTAATCAAGGTTGAAGTACCAATCCTTCGTCATTAACAAAAACCCCATAGCCAATGACCAATGGACCGAGCCAAGCCGAACGTACCGTACCGGATCGGACAATAGCTGAACGGGGCAGCTCCAAGTGGTCGACAGTCAATTAAATAGACACGCACAGGGAGCGCTGCGTTGGAACTGAAAACCGTCCTGCGTTTGACACTAAAACCCAACCAACCAGGGGGAAGCTTTCGTCCGACCGAGTGGCAGCAGTGGGGGGGGGATGGGATGTGTCCGGTGCAAGTGCTTGTGTCAAGTGTCTGGACAAACACATGGACATTGAGTGGGAACGCAGTTGTCCGGCGGTGCTCCAGCTTGTGGCTGTGGCTGACAAATACAACAGGACACAAAAAATAAATCCAAAAAAAAATTCAACGTACAAGGAGGGGGCATTTTCTTTGTGCTAAACGTTCATGAATTTAAATCAACAAGTTGGGGCCAGCCAGCCGAAGACAAATACACGTAGCGATGGGTAAACAGCCGAGAACCAAAGAGGAAAACCACTCGAGCAACTTGTTGAGGGAACGGAAGTGAAAGTCAAAGGAAAATGAAAGAGCTGAAGCAAAACTATTAGCTCCAGCCCGAACTTTTTTTCTCGTTTCCTCTCCAGCCAGTGACTGATGGATGGAATGGAGTTATGGGATGTGTTGGGAGGAGAGGAAAGGAAAGGAAAGGAAAGAGAATATTCTGGGGAGAGGGCTTTTAGCTTTCGACTCGAGGCATTTTCACTTAAGTGCTTTCTCCCTCTTGGCGCTCCGTTCAAGGTGTTGAAGCGAAAATAGCTGCGAATACTTTTGATTATTTGATTCATTTGATCTCTGTACTTGCCACCCCCTCTATTCTTTTGCATCCTCCTTTATCCACCCTGTCAGCAGTCACAGTCAGCAGTCGCCTGTATCGTCTGTATCGCATAATATTCTCATAAATTAGATTTAGCCTAGGAGCATGTGGAGATTTATATGGGTCATAGATGCGCTGTTGTCTCGGTCCCTTATCCCTTATCCGTACGTATTCCTTTGACCTCCGAATGATTCCAAATTGAATATGCAATAAGGTTTTTGTTTTATTGAAAGAGATTGAATACTTAGTGGAAGAATGAGGGTTTAAATGGGGGTAGATTTGATAGCATTAGGTTCCCAGTGGGGGGTCATTGGGTAGAGCAATAAAATGAAATTACAAAATTAGTTAAGTAAGTTATTCAAATACTAAAAAGTTCGTTGCTGTGAGAGAGTTTAGTATAGTTGCCAAAGGATTTAGGACTTATTCTTTAATTTTAGCCTTAAATGTTAGTAATACTTATGAAAAAATAACTTAGAGATGCATACACGTACATACATATGTATGTTGAAGCAGCTCCTAGTCAAAATGTCAAATCTCACGACAAAACTGCAGTGAAATGTCTCTTGGGCGGACCTCAGGTGTATTCGCTGTAAGCCCCTGAAGGCCCTTCATGGCTTCGCTTTCCCCACCGCCTCATGCTCGTCTACGTCCACAGCCTCCAGCTTCTCCAGGCAGGGACCCGGTCGTCGCGTGGGCGTGGTGCTCAGGGAACGGGCCTTCGCAGAGTCCCCGGGGGACAGTTGGGCGAAGCCGCCGGAGCCGTCTTTGGTGAGGGACGCGCTGCGGGAGAAGGGCAGATAGGCGTTCAGCTGCCGCTCCAGTACGTCCTTGTTGATGCTCGTCTCCCAGATCTGCTTCTGGATGATGCTGCTGTAGCGGGCCTCGAAGCTGTGCTGGTGGCGCAGGTTCTCGGGTCCAGGTCGAACGCCTTTGGTTCGCTCCTGGCCGCCGGGCGTGGGGGTGGCCGCCTTGAAGGGGCTGCCCACGGACGAGTCCTCATCGGACACGGACATGCCTGCCACTAATAGCCGGAAAATTAAAATGCGCCGCAGAAAACTTTGCTTGTTAGCAATGGACTCGCAGGACTCTCCCGTTGAGCACCTGCCGCGCTCGCTGCAGAAACGCGAATAAGTCACGGCAGGCATTGGGTCCGTCTATAAGTCTATAAGTTGCCTTGTTATGTGTGTAATCCATATATTGTTGCGCATTTTCTCTTTGCCACACGGGGGGAAAAGTCAACCGTCGCGACGGGCGGGGCTGCAAAGTTCCAAAGTTGCGACTTGCCTGCAAAGTAATTGCTGCGAGCGCAGCCAGCCAGCTCTCGGTTCCCTTTGTCTTTGGTTCGCCTTGAAGGGAAAGAACTTTTCTTTTTGGCCTTTTGGCTTTGGCTTTGAGCGGGGGCGGGGACGGGGGCTGGGGCTCCTCGCAACCCACGAATTCCGCAAGCCAGGACTGGAGGCAAAGGTCACAATCGTGCGGCTTTCTCGCTGTCGTTCGCCTTCAGGCCAGACGCAATGACTCATTGGGCAAAATGCTCAGCCCCCATTCACCCCCTTTCGATATTGGAAGCGAATCGGAATACTGACGCGTCAGTCATAAAACCAACGATGACGACGACAACGACAACTTGCCACGTGTGGCATTCAGCCAGTTGCAGGTGTCGCACTGTCATGGGGCTCGCTCGACAGATACCAAAGCGAAAGGCTGACAGTTGATGCCCTATTACCCGTTCGTTTGATGGATAAGTAGCGTTTATAATTAGTTTAGGACGATTTAGGGGCTGTATGCAGCGAATCCAGCACAAATAGTGGCACAAATGGGCGGGGGAAGGCACCGGGAAAATTCTTAATTTATATCTTTCTGAGCTAACAATAAAATGATCGGAATAATATAAATAAATTTAATAGATAGTGGAGTGGATAGTGGACACATTGAAGATTACATTGAAGATGGTTAAGCGTATTTCAAGGTTAATCTTTATAGCAATAAATCCAAATGTCAGGTTTTTCGAATGGCGAATCGTTTATATTTTCTATAAATAATTCCACAAAACTTTATTCTACCATGAGACATGCCATAAGGGAAAATTCTGATATGCCATTTTCATTCAAAGAAAAACTTTACGCAAAACTTTATTTATTTTTAATTTACCATGCAACATTTGCACAATTACCACTGATTACGCGCCATATATACACCCGCGGATCGGGCCCCTGAAACCACATAAGAAAGTCAAAATCAACAATGAAGTCGGAACCAAAAATCAAAACAAAAGAAAGTGGGCGTGGCCCTGGGCGCCTACTAATCCAAAAATAAACAAAAGCCAAACCAAATGTATAACAAAAGAAACAAAAAAAAAATTTCAATGGCAACGAAACAAAAAAACGGAAATCAATAAAATCCACAAAAAGGTTTTACGATATTAATAAGTACAAGAGATAATGCTATAAATGTAGTACATACCCTACATCAAATGCGGGTACACAGATTATTAAGAAGCCTTTACCAAAATAATCACCAAGACCAGAGAAAGCAATTAAAGTTTTCCAAGGAATTAGCAGTTAGGTTATCCGCAGTTCCTTTGCCTCTATGTAGATATATAAAAGTTAAGCCATTCGTAGCGGTTTGGCATGTTAATAGGACAAGAAAAAAGGTTGGTACAGGTGGATACCCCTGCTCTAGCTTTGAGGCGTGGCATTTCTGTGGCCCCATAAATATAACGCTTGCTATCTCCCGTGGCAAACACGTGCGGAAACATTCAGCAAAGTTTCCGATGTGGTATGGGACGTACCTTGAGTTTAGGCTACCACTCGAGTGCCAATGAACTTGGACAGCTAAATGGTAGGGAAACCTCCGCTAAGCTCAGCCAAACGATCACTTGGCAATGGCCCTGGACCACAGATCTCGAAGGCATTTTTGTGGAATATGGTAATGGTGTGTGACTTTATTAATTACAACGCTGAACTGATTTAATGGGTTACGATTTCCCAGCTAAAGCTAAAGCTGGCACAACTCACTAAAACTGACGCTCAGTGCATCCTCGCCAGAGCCAGCAGCTGCCCCTGCAGCAGGCGTGGCCAGCAGCCCCTTCTTGGGCAGGCTGGGCATGAAGATGTGCAGCTGCTTCCGGCTGTCCAGGCTGACAGAGGAACCCAAACCGGTGGCGGCCAGTCCCGACCGACTGCTGTGCGGCGGGGTGCGCGTCTCCTCGGAGTGTGGGGGAGAGGCGGCTGCTCCACTGTACAGTCGGGCAGATGCCAACTGTCCGGCCAGACGTCTCGTGGCACTGGCACTGCTGCTCAACGCACAGAGATCAATGTTGCGTGCCGGTCGATTGAGACGAACGGGGATGCCCTCCTTGTTGAAGATGATAGTAATGGGCTTAGCATTGGCATTGGCATTGGCTGAGGCGGAAGCGGAAGCGGAGGAGCAGCTGACCACTGTGTGGTTGGAGGTCTGCTGCGGTTTGGTGCTGGACTTTCTAACCATCGAGCGCTGTTGGCTCGCGCACCCGGCCGCCGTCACCATTCGTTTGAGGCTCACTGCACGGTGGTGGATGCGCTGACTCCTCTGGTTGGCCCTGGCCACCTGTGCGCTGCTGGTCACTGGCTGGATGGCAGCCTCTTTCACGATGTCCTTCCTCCCAGCCAGGTCCAGCCAGTGGAGCACTCGCTCGGCCAGCCGCTCCTCGGGATTGTTCGCCGTCATGGGGGCTGTGCTGGGATCCTGCAGTGAGCTGCGTCGCGACTGATGCTCCGCCAGATGGTGGTCCAAGTTGTAGGTTTTGCCCCTGCTCAGCAGCCAGGCACGCCTCTTGGCCTGACGACTGTTCTGCCTTTGTTCCCTGCTGCCCAGCGCCGTGGCCGAGCCTGAAGTGGCACTCATTCTTCCGCCCAAAGTAGGGAAGGACTGTTGCTGCTGCTGCAGGGTCAGCTTGGTGGCATCCAGCAGCAGATACTCGTCCAGAAGATCGATACTTTCCTCCGCCGACTGCTCGTACTCCTCGCAGGACTGGGTCTGCTGATAGTTCCCTGTGGGATGCGGTAGTCCATCACTAACTGCCCGCTTGGGGACGGATGCTTCTTCGACTTACCTTTGGGTCGCGTCTTCTGGCGCTTCCAGCGCTGCCTCTGGCGTGGCTCGTAGTCGAGAATGAAGTGGCGCCTGCCTATCGCCTCCTGCCACACGGAGCGCACAAACAGCGGCCTGCTGGCCGACTCCCAAATGGGACGCATTTCCTGCTCAGTCGTCTCAGTCTCCGCCTCCCCCTCTCTGAGTAATTAAATGATTTGCATATTAATGGATCCAACAAAACGAACTCAGGGCGCATACTTTTTGTCGCACAACTGTGGTTCTGGCGACTTCCTTGTTGCCTGTCGATGACTGGCTGCCTCGCCAGTTGTTGCCTCACTGCCGCCGCTGTTTGGCTTGACGACGCCGCCAACGCCGCCGCCACCATCATCGCCAGCGCAGCGAATGTCGCCCTGCATATCGATGTATCTGTGACCATGTGGAGGGGCCACAGGGATGGGCAAGTGTCGCTGCAGTTCGTCACTTATAAAGTTGATTATTTGGATCGAGCTGTTGCGGACTATGTTTGACTACAGGCAGCAAAGTTTGAATTAACTTCAAGGACATGAGCATAAGCTTCTTCTTATTGGTTCTTCTCTTGGTCGTGCCATAAATTCTGTCATCTGTTAAAGCATCGAAGGATACTTATGCGGATTAATAGGCTTGCTCATTTCTTTGGCTTTATAAACCACCAACGGGAATTACTTCCATTCTGCCTCTGGCTACATTTAACATACAGTATCCGTATCCATACAGTCACAGTCAAAGTGATTCGGCTACCAAGATTACCAAGTCTCGTAGCCCTGGCCAGCTCCAGTCACTGTTTGTTTGTTTGTCTGGCTGCATGGCTGCCAGACTGCCAGAGTCGCTTTCCTTTTGGCTTTGCGGTTTAAGTGTCTTCGGCACGCGAAATGCAACCGGAGCAGCGACTGGGGTAATTTCTGCTCCACCACCACCACCACGATGCCAACAAATCCAAACCCATTGCCATCCCTTGCTTCGATGTGCTGCACGTGCTTTTCCCAGAATGTTTATTTTTTTTGTTTGTGTGTCAAAAGCTTTGAGACCGTTTAATGAGTTGCCGGAGGCGACTTGATACCTACAAATTACTAGGCAACAATTCTCCTTTTGTCGCATAAAACAGGTTGGCTAATCGTTTGGATGTTGTGGCATTCCAAGTGGTTAGCCCCAATTAAAGGAGTCGTGAGGAAATTTGCATACATTTCCGCTTGCATGTCATGGCATGGGCACCCCCAAAGGGTTTCCCTTCCGAACGGGGGCCTCTTTTTTGGCAAAGCAAAGCTGCCAAATGGCATGTCGGCTTACATGGCCAACATATGTGACAGGTGGAATGCGGTTGACACGAGGCATCATAAGTCTAAAGCCAAGTCGGTTCCAGGTCAGGCGAGATTTCCCCTTTCGCTTGAACTCATTGGAAAACCCCGGGGCACGTGGCAGCACGAGCCTGTGCCAGATAGGGGCGTGGGGTGGGCTATGATATATGCATTTGCGAAACAGTAAAAGTTTGCCTAAGTATCTAACCCCATTAAACAACATAAACAACATAAACAACATAAAGGCCCCAATTAATGGCCCCTACCCACAACCCCCTGTCCATATGCTGGCACTCGTGATGTCAGTGGGATAACCACGAATACCTGTCTACGTACAAACAAATTACCTCAACAGTACTTCAAACAACTTTCAGCACTCACTCAACGGTGGGTGCAACGGGGGGGCCTGCAACTCTCAATTGAATAGTCAGCAGTAGCCCCCATTGCCATCAGCCATGTCCGACCTCGGCCTAGCCTTTGGCAGGAAATGCAATTACGACTACGAGTACGAGTACCAGCACGAGTACTGGGGGTACGGTACGTCTGAGTGATGCAGTCGTTTTACGGGTGTTGATAATAAATATAAACTGAGTCGAAACATGCAACAAACAAATTGAATTTGCCCCGGAAGAGGGATAGGGGGGAGGCTACACGCTACAGCATGGACTATGCTATGCGAGAGACCTGAACACCGACTGGGGAACCCCTTTTTGGAGAGTCAATTAAACGCATCGTCGTCTTGGGTTGGCGTATGCACAATTTTTGCCTGCCTGCCTTCCACGTTGGCCTTCGTTTTTTGTTGCCGGCTGCCGGTTGCCGCTTGCAACTCAATTAGGCCGAGGCAATCTCTGGCACTGGCAAAGCAATTATAAAACTTTTAGCACCAAATGCAATTAAAGAGCGGCCGTGGCGGCCCAAGCTATGCCATAGACTTGCTTTCGGCAACAGCGCCATCGAGCGGCCGCTTAGGCTAATTGTACGAAGATTTTTTTATTTTTTTTTCCTTTTAATTACACCTTCCGTAACGCACCGCATCATCGTACACAGTGCCCATCATACCCGAGTTCCTGTACGACATACGACATCCGGATGCCCCGCTCGACAGCTATGCCCGCACCCCACTCACCTTTCACACCCCGGCACCGCCGCCGTGTCCGTGCAACAAGGATGGCAGCGAGGCGGCTCCCCTTGAGATCTCCACCATGAGCCCGGAAGGTGAGTCTAATTGGCAACGCGTTAAAAATGTGATTTATGCCCCGTACCCCAATCCCACAGAGAACGAGACCTACT
Organism: Drosophila obscura; assembly: GCF_018151105.1. Classification (NCBI taxonomy): domain Eukaryota; kingdom Metazoa; phylum Arthropoda; class Insecta; order Diptera; family Drosophilidae; genus Drosophila; species Drosophila obscura. Next base: position 4,249,532 of record NW_024542774.1, on the reverse strand, counting down.
ACCGTGAGCTAGAGGAGCGTCACAACGAACTGGTCGGAGAGACTGTCGAGGTTGGCCTGCTATTCGCCTCGAAAGCCTTCGTCCAGCTGCTGGTTAATCCGATTGTGGGACCCCTTACGCACCGGTAAGTTAACGAGTTGCCGACTACCCGCAGGGCTGCAATGATGACTGTCCCTCCCTCTCTCCCTCTCTCCCTCTCACAGCATTGGCTATAGCATACCGATGTTCGCTGGCTTCGTAATAATGTTCCTCTCCACGATAAGTGAGTTCCACATAATTGGCTAGAAAAAGTTGACACATCATCCCCCTTAACCTCGCCCACTCTCTCCTTCGTAGTCTTCGCTTTTGGTCGCTCCTATTTGGTGCTGTTTGTGGCCCGAGCTCTGCAGGGAATCGGCTCGTCCTGTTCCTCGGTGTCGGGCATGGGTATGTTGGCAGATCGCTTCACGGACGACAAGGAGCGCGGCAATGCCATGGGCATTGCGTTGGGCGGTCTGGCTTTGGGCGTGCTCATTGGCCCACCGTTTGGCGGCGTCATGTACGAGTTTGTGGGCAAGTCAGCGCCATTCCTGATACTGGCTGCCTTGGCCCTGGGCGATGGCCTGCTGCAGCTGTTCATGCTGCAGCCATCGGTGCAGAAATGCGAGTCCGAGCCTCCATCCCTGAAGTCGCTGGTGAGTGATCCGTACATTCTGATTGCCGCCGGAGCGATCACCTTTGCCAATATGGGTATTGCCATGCTGGAACCTTCGCTGCCGTTGTGGATGGTCGACAACATGGGAGCTACGCGCTGGGAGCAGGGCGTCGCCTTCCTGCCGGCCTCCATTAGCTATCTGATTGGCACGAACCTCTTCGGACCACTGGGACACAAGATTGGACGCTGGTTTGCCGCCTGCCTCGGCCTGGTGATCATTGGAGCTTGCCTGATCTTTGTAGGTCTTGCTTAAAAATTCTGAAATGGATTTGGGCTCACTCAAAATCATTGCAGATACCCATGGCCACTTCTATCACACATCTGATTATTCCCAATGCCGGTCTCGGCTTTGCCATTGGCATGGTCGACTCTTCGATGATGCCGGAGTTGGGCTATCTGGTGGACATCCGCCATTCGGCCGTCTATGGCAGCGTCTATGCCTTGGGTGACGTGGCCTTCTGCGTGGGCTTTGCTGTGGGACCTGCCCTCTCCGGCTCCCTGGTGAAGAGCATCGGCTTCGAGTGGATGCTGTTCGGCATTGCCATGCTCTGCTTCATGTACGCCCCGCTCCTGACTTTCCTCAAGAATCCACCGACCAGCGATGAGAAAAAGGTACGTATGGCCAGGGAAGCCGCTGCGGCTGCGGCTGCCAAAGCGGAAGCGGAACTGGCCGAGGCCAGTGCCGGTGGCGGTAATTCAATTCCCCAGCTGACTGCATCCTGTCCAGCCATTATGCATGGCACGGCAGAGCTTGGCAAGTCGAATGAAGGATACGAGAGCGAGCGGCTCTAGCACAGTTTTCGCTTCCTTTATAGAAATTAAATTTTGCCCCCTTTAAGCGCGTTTATTCCTTTTCCAATCGATATCGCTTACACGATACTTGTACTAAGTATTTTTAGTTTTTGTATTATTAGTCATTATCAGTGTTATTGTTATTTTTAGATTTAAGTTCATCTTAATTTGATTGTAATAAAACTTTTAATTTGTATTTATTTGTAGCCGTCTGAGTTTCATTTGCCTTTTGTCACCAGCAATATTAATATATAATATAATTAATAACCTCCACTAAACTTGATTCATTGCAGTCATTGATCTATGGACGCGATCGGGAACAGGTACGTTATGTCACCTATCAGAACTACGACGAAGACGAATAAATGACGAATCGAATCGAATCCTACTCTGATCACAAATAAACTCCTACGCAATGTCGCCAAAAGAGTGACCAAAAATACAAAAAAAAATATGAAAGAAAATGAAAAACTGGGTAAAAAAAAAACAAAGAAACAAAAAAAGGAAACACAACCAACAATATCACACAAATCATATGCAACTTCAATGGAAATCGTTATTATTGTTCAATGTTATGGTGTTAAATAACCAACTCTCCTCTACTATCATATCGAAAAAGAAACCTAACCTAACCTCACCTCCTATAGCAGATCCGCAGCTACAAACCAAAATAAGTCGCACACGTTAGAAACAAGCACAGCACAAAAATTTAAATACAGTAATTATAATCAGAGCAAAAATGTATTATAAATAGAGAGAGAAAGCTCAATATGAGGGGCAAGATGTTCGGTGAAGACGGGTAACTTTTAGTTTGGTACTACATAGAAACGAAAGACGATCAGAGGATCTTCTCTAACAATCTTAAGAGCCCTACTATATGCCGGAGGCAATTTAGTGACCAAAGTTGTAATTCATAATTGGAACTAATGAAAAACGAAATTAAAGTACAGTCACCGCATCGAAAACCAACAGATGCCACTGTATGTAAAGTTTACTGAGCTTTTAGGAGTTGTAACCAAAACTCTACTCCCAGAATAGAAGGTTTTATTGCTGTGTCAGGTAGCAGGCGCCTGCAATTGCATTGATTTAATGGACGGGGGGGGGAATACCTTTAAACTGGCAGCATCTACTGTAGGAAATAACAAACACACAATCTCTGTAGCAACTTACACTTTTTTTAATTAATTTTATATGCATTTTATACCCAATTTAAAACAAAAGTCCGAGAACTTGAAGTCAGCTTAACACGAGTGCCGCATCTGGGAGAGACTAATGGGTGGGTTCAACATCAGACCAATTCTGAAACACATTCCCGTTACGAATTCACCTGCCTGAGGGGCAGGGTTCCAGAATTTTCCTGATATTGAGCCTACCTAGGTGTAAGCTCTACCTCTACATACGCATCCTACGCGAGGTGGTGTCCGCATAGACGTTGATATTCACATTCAAGGAGTGTACGGAGGAGCAGTCGTCTGTCGTCCCCTGTCGCATCCGACTTGTGCTCAGCCTTGGAGCCACACCCGGCATGGGTGAATTATTTCGTAGCCGCACTTGGTTCATAGAGAACTCCAGGTCCCTGTCTCCGGGACGCGATGTTGTTATCCTAATGGGTATATTATTGAGCCTTGTGAGAATGGGGGTATTGGGGGCATGGGTTCCGGCGCTGCCATTCAGCTGCTTCTGCTCGCTCAGTACTGTGGCCGATGGCCGACGCAGGCTGGAGCTGCTACCATTTGTGCTCACCGTCACATAGACGTTGCCATTCGACGTGCCCGAACTGGTCCGCTCTAGACTCCTTGGAGGTCTGACAGTAGGAGGAGTTGTAGTGAACGTTGGGGCGAGAGGCGCGAGAGGAGGCGCAGTCTCCACAGGAGCTGTGGTCTTCTTTAGGCCCCTCAGCGAGGTTAGATTCTTGGAGCAGCTCTGCAGGCGCTTGGCCCGCTTACTGGCCGCGGCAGGCGGGCGGTCACAGAAGTGTACCATGCCGGGCAGTCGATCGTTGGAGGTGCGCCTGTACAAGTGAGAGGTCATCATCACGGGGGATATGGGCATGGCACGCATCGGTACTTCCTGCCTCTTCTGCTGTTCCTGTTCCTGTTCCCATCGCAGCTGTTCCTGGTATTCTTGGTACACTTGGTACTCTTGGTACTCGTGGTACTCCTTCCGTCGCTGGGACTCTCTTTCCAGCTCTCTGAGGCGGTCTTTCTCCCTCTCCACCTCGAGTTCGAGGAGGCGCTCGTTATCCCTTTGCCTCTCCTGCTGGCGCAGATTTTCGCGCACCCTCTCCCGCTGCCTGGCGCGTTCTCGCTCCATTTTCAGCTCCAGCTCCCTCTCCCGTTGCTGGGCATCCTGCTCCGAGCTTCTCCGGGCCTTGTTGTCTGCCACACAGAACTTGGACAAACGCTTGTCTATGCCGAAGGTCTGCGTGGATCGGCTGGCACTGCTTGATCGCTGGTGTCTCTCCGTCTGCTTCGCCCTGTCCGTGTTGTTCAGCAGACAGGTGTCCGTCTCAATCTTGATTCTCAAATTGTTGTCCGCCTCCGATTCCGAGTCTAGGGAACCGATGTTGATGTTGATTTCGCAGCCACTGCAGGCGCTTCGCTTGGGCAGCAGCTGGATGTTGGAACTGGTTCTGTTGACAACCGATTGTTTCCACTCCCTTTCCCTCTTGTCAAATGTAGCCATGGAGGCGCTCCTAGGTGCGTCAGGCCTCAGCACATTAGTGCTGCAGTTCCGCAACAGGGACGTGGCGCTCTGTCCCCGAACTATCGTCTGATAGTCGTCACGATTGCAGCACGTCTGCAGCAGTGGGGAGTTCGTCACTTCTATGGGGCGTCGTGGCTGGGGGACCATTGAGACACTACGCTGGTGCTGCACGCCCTCCGGCTGGCCTGCACCAGAGAAGGTTCGTCGACTCGGTGCGGTGAGAACGGACTGGAAGTCGCGCAAGAACTTGCGACGCCTGTTCTCCACGAAGGGCGTGGTGTTCTGCGGGGTCCAACTGGCGCTCGGCGTCGCTGGAGCGTGCTCGGGATCGCTGGAAAACTTGGGATTGCGGTAGAATGTCTCGAACTGTTGCGGTCGGCTGGGCAGCGGCTGTGGCTCGGGCCGCTGATAGTGCTGTACTGGGTAGACAGGTCGATCGGCATAGCGAAATTTGTACGATTGAATTTTGAATGGATCGCCGCGAAAGATGTCGTTTGTAGGGCGATGCAGATGCGGTCCCTCTGTGGTGAAAGATCTTGGTAGATTATTATGGACTGTTACGGCTTAGACGTGGAGGAGGCCTTACGCATTCCATGACTCATTTCGTGCTTGTAATTTTGTGCTTTCCGAGGACGTTCTGCCAAATGGATTGGGAATATTGCATTCCAATCATGAAAATTAATTTTTGTTTATGTTAAAACAACTCTACAATAAAGAAAAAATATTTCATAGATGTTAAACCAAAAAACCAGGGCAACCTTGTTCTCTCGGATCACAGTGGAAGGTAGAATGTTGTCCGTTCCGAGGCTCCCCAGTCCCATTAAAACTTTCAGGCAATACGGCGTGGCTCTTGACAGGCTTTATCGGGACACTCGATAACGAACTCGATATCGAACTCAAACCCGACCTTCTTTAACTAAATCAATTTAAAATTTAAAGTTGTTAAAGTTAGTTATCGGAATCTAGTTGAATATATATCCCAGTAACCACCCATAAATAAACTTTGATACATTATACTTTATGTGGTATATTCGCAATACACTCACTCTTGTAAAATTGGTGCCCACATAGCACACACACACACAAAAGTTATCTGACACATTAAGGGAATTACTAATAGGCTTGTGGTAGAAACCGTACTTGGAATCCGTTTCCATAGCATACCATAAATAGGCTTAGCTCGAATATAGTGAAATGCGTGCACAATATGTGACAATTTTTCTTTGCATTTTATGTTTTTAACTCCATTTAACGGTGGGGGAATGAAATCGCTAAAGTGAGTTCCTCAAGAACCTTCATTCAAACTATAGCTCTATCGTATGTATTCCCACCCAAAATTTCAATGTTTCCCTCATGCGTATTACCGATTTCGTTCCCCGACTTGCTCGGATCAGCTTTGATCAATCGGATACTGCCGCAAGACACTTGAATGGCTGCAAGTGTCTTTAAGTGTTTTGATCACGTTAGAGGATCATGTAAAATCCATAAAATTATAATGCAACACAGCGCGCCACCATTTATGGGCCACCTTAGAATACAATTTTTTGCACGCATTGACCAGGATTCAATAAAATAAAGGAAAATAGCTCTGTAATAGTAGTAGGCCAGACTGGCAAAACGACAAAAGTTGAATAGCAAACAAAATGTAGTAAATCGCAGGTATACAATGAGGTTATATTGAAAAAATTGTACATACGCATAGCTGAAGTACTTGCTGATTATCATCGTTGTTCCATTGTTGTGAAACTTAAACTATAGACATACAGATCTAATATCTAATATCTACTAATATTTATCCACATAGACTTTGACTTTGTGTTCGTTGTAACTTTTCACGCTTTGAAGAATTGCCGAATTCAATCATGCAAACACAAACACAAACACACACATTTTACTATATAGTAAATTAACTAATTCAAAGATTTGATACTATTAAAAAAAACCCGTTAAAGCAGGCATGCATACATATTTATGAACAGGGCATGCAACCTGTATTCAATATATACATCATGTATTTAAATGTATCTATACTGATCTGATATTTAGCAAGAGGTTTTGTTCGGTTTTCATAAGGTTATACTGCTATAACCTTGTGCTTTGGCTCCCCGTTCGAATAGAATAGTGGATGGCGGGGGGCTCAGCATTCAATATAGACGTGTGAATTAGACAATATAGCTTATAAATGAACAACAACAACAACAACAATATACATACATACAAATTATACATACTCTTAGAATTACTCATATTCAAATCGTTATTGTTATTTAACTTAATGTTTAAATGTTCAACCAAAAAAAAAAGTGTGTTATCGATTGCAAAATACGATTCTAAAAACACACACAAAAAGCTGGTATGGGGTCAAACAAAGCTATTATGCTACAACAATTAACCAAAGCGTTTTGTGCACAGTATTAAATATAAACTAAATGCTATGCTACAATATACACACTACACTACTATATTTAGCGACATACTGTATGTATTTGCTATATACATATACATATATACTTAAATATATGAAATAATCGCACACACACACATACTCTCTCTCAAGTTCACATGCGAATGACCGCAGGGAAACCAAATATTATATATTCGTTTCTATAGTTTAGCGCGAGCATATTAGTCAAAATACAACACAATATAACACAACACAATATGATATAGCAAGACAAATATTTATAAAAACTAAACATGCATTATAGTCCTTAGATAATTATCACACTTACACCTTACACACTAAAAAACGATGTGACGATGTGTACTCATGCCATGCCATGTTTAGGGTGAGAGCCGGGAGAAACCTAACCAGAAAACTTACATTTACTATATAAAGCCAAATGGTGACCGAGTAGAATATACATATGTACTACAAACAATCCGCTTATTAATTGATATGAATACAATATTATAGCTATTATATATAAACATATAATCTATGCACTAGTCGTTGGACAATTGTTTATTTCATAGAGATACTACTTATAACGATATCGGGATAAATAAACTAAATTGCGTTGAGTTTACAATGCTCGCACTCGCCCTTATCTTATACATTGGAAACAATTCTATTGTAATTGAAATGCAAATGCAAACTACAAATATGTAACTGAAGTTGTTGGTGAATAAACAAGCTACACTCGAGAACAAACGATGATTTTTTACTCAATGAAATGTCTCTTAGGAAACCACTTGCCAAAGGAAAGACTCTGTTATTTTTTTTCCAACTAAACATTTATTTTATATATGTAGTTACAATTATTTACATCAAGGTTGCGGAAGAGTTCTCACAAATAAACAATATTAAAGTCCGCGGTGAAAAACCCTCAATGGTAATACGAAGTAAATGTTATCTTAAATCTGGTATTAGCTAATGTACGAGTTAATGCATGATTGATTTGATATTGATATATATCCATATATACATTTGAAACTTTACACATTACTTTAAGGTCAACTTTTATAAAGCCCATGAAAAGAGTACAAGTTAGGGGGGAAAAGGTCAAGTACGCTTTGATCTTACAAACTAATTCATGTTACGTTCAAATATCAAGAAACTAATTCCATGGAGTCTGCCAGCTCATTTGTGTCGCCCTTCTCCTTGCCAAAAGAAATAATCTGATTCAGGCTTTCGCCCAACTCCTCCATCACCTCACGCTCGGTATCCTCTATAGCCGTATTCTGCTTCTCGTGCATCACAATACGAGATATCATGCACATGATGGTCGCCTCTACCACATCGTCAGACAAATACCGATCCGAATCATCCTGCGACTGTTTGTCGTTCGCGTCTCTGGCCTTGTTCGAGTCTTCGCCATCCACTAGACTGTCTATAGAGTCCATATCCACATCTGGACGATCTTCCATATTCCGACAGCCTTCAAAAATAAAAAATTTTAGTTAGATCAGGGAACAGAAATCCTAAAGTGCTTTGTCTTTTACTAACCTACGCATTTGCACATATTAGAGCAGGGTATCTTTGCCTCGTAGCACTCGCAATAGTTCTTCAGACAGCCAGACCGTTTGCAATTGCACCCCTTGTTGTGCAGCCGCATGTCACCCGAATTTGGCGCCGTAATCTTGGGTCTGTAAAGAAATCCAAACAAGAATTTTAAGCAAACAAACAGGATGGCAGTGGCAATCAAAAAAAAAACAACACGTACTTAAATGCACTGGGATTGCGGTCTAGGCAGCTGCGTATCGCTCGCTCTCGTTCGACTTCGTTGTCCAGATTATTGAAGCAGTCCTTACAGGTGCAGTCCTGGCAGAACTCTCCATTGGCAAAGCAATCGCAATAGAGCTTCAAACACTGCGACTTGCTGCAATTACAATGCTTACGTCGCCCCGGCGCGCCCCCCAGTGCGTCAGTCGCCGGCGGTGAGGCGGATTTGGGAGACTTTAGTATCTCGAAGAGCGGTTTCCCAGGCAAAATCTTGGCGCTTTGAGGATTGGCATTGGCATTAGCATCATTATTAGCTAGAGGAGGCTGGACTGTGGCCTGTGCCGCCTTTAGCTGAACCGCTGATGGTTGATTTTGCAGCTGCTGCTGCCGTATCCTCTGCTTGGCCTGGGCCTGCAATGCTTGCAAATTTTTTGCCTGTTGCAGTGGAGTAATTTGCAAGCGATGCTGTTGTGCTGCTATGGAAAGGGGACGACGAGTCTTGCTGTCCACATAGCCAGTGTATCCACGTCGCATGGCACTGGTCGATGACTGGGGAACACCAGAATTGCAAATCATGTACTTTACTCCATTGGCTGACTGCACCAAATTGTAGACTTTCTTCGCAGAATTGGGAGTCATTTTGTTGGAGTTGGCCCCCTGCACCGTGACGCGCTGTATGGACGAAGGACGTGTCACAATCTGCTTGTGCTGCTGCTGCTGCTGCTGCAGCTGAGAGGGTTGCGCTACTGATATAACGAAGCGTGGCTTCTTGGTCTCTGGACCAGCTTCGCTGCTATCGCTGGCATCGTCCCCAGCAGCCAAGTGCTGAATATTGAGATCGTTTAGCCTGTGTTTGCGGGGCGATTCCGGATTGCCGCTATTGCTGGCAGGCGACTTGGTGTTGGTGACGCCCAGCGCACGCTGCAAAGGTTCATTCAATGTTAGCTATCCGTTTACCAAGGATAGTATTTACATATATGTATATGTAGTATGGTTTTGGAACTCACCTTGGAAATCAACGTTTGCATAGAGGGAAGCGGAACAATGCTTCCACCCGTTGTCTTCATTAAAATCTTGTTTGTGTTGCCCACAGAAGGAGTTTTAGTTCCTGCTGTTGGGGTGGATGGGCTGTTTGAGGATCCAGCCATGGGCATGATAGAACGCACAAGGGTTACCTTTGCCGCGGAATTCGGCTTGGCGACTGCTGATGTGCTGCTGCTACTGCCCACCTCCTTAGTGTTTGAGAGGACACGAACATACTGCACGACACCGCCCTTGCCGGGAATTTGTACAGCATGTATGCCTTTCGTAGGCGAGTTTCCTGGGGCTCCGCTGATGTTCGTTGTGCTGCTGGTGGCACCTGCTTTGGGTGACAGCTTTATGATGTTCTTGCTGGACACCACAATTTGCTTGCCCGTACTTTGCACCAACATTTTTCCTGGAGGGACCGATGTTGTGACAGATGTGCCGGTGGTAGTCGTTATCAACGTGGAACTGTTGCTTACGTCTGGTCCTTGTTTGGGTGGAGCTGCCTTGATAACAACTTGCCCAATCGACTTCCGGAGCCCCACATTACCAGTTGACGGTGACAGTTTATGGGCAGATGTTGCTGCATTGACTCCAGTCGCCGGTGTGCTGGTCGTGGTTGCTTTGGCGTTGATAATCATGGACGGGCTGGCCTGATTAATCTTGATTATCTTTCCATCCGATGTCCGGACCACCTGAAATTTGGCTGCCGGAGTTGATGTGGGTGAGTTGGCAGACGATGCACTCTTTGCGCCCAGTGGAGTTATGCCCTTGATGGTTACGGGCGTGGTACCTCCTTTCCCTGGCACGGCTGCCTTGACAAGTCCAGAACTGCCAACGTTCACGGCCTTGGAGACGATTGCTTTTTGAAGGCCCGTTGGGGCGACTAGATGATGTACAACTCCTGCGGATGATACATTGACTGCTCCCTTGGAGATGGTAGGTGTCGAAGCGGCCACAGTTGTTTTCGCAGAGGCTCCCGCTGGCGTTGACTTTTGAAGGTAGAGAATTTTTCCATCCGGCGTCTTGATCTGTGTCATGGTCAGGCTGTTTAAGGGTGTTCCCTTGGGTGTTCCACCCGAAGACGATGTTGCTGCAACAGTTGTATTGCCAATCTTCAGAGTATTGCTTGAAACAGGCTTAAAATTGTTTAGAATCTTTATGTCAGTTATTTGTGGCTTGACTGGTGCGACTGCTCCCGACCCTGCTGTAACCACTTTGATAGCGTGCGATTTCAAAACAGCGGGTCCAGGCGTCCTCAAACGTTTGTCCTCCAGTATGGTGACAACGGATCTTTTGAATTGCGGAGTGTTCAATGACTCGTTTATGGAAAATGAGTGCTCATTCCCAGAACCGCCATCTTCATCCGAATCGAGTGCATCGATTTCCATGTGGTGCTGTGTGGCAGTTTCTTCTTGCGTTGGCTCCAAAAAGTCTTCGAAACTGAGTTCGGGTAATGGCGTGCTGTCGTCCAAAGATTCTGTGTGCGAAAAAGGTTGCAATTAATAGTTGGTCAATTGGCTTTGACGTTCTTGTTTATACCCGATGACCGTTGCCACCGATGAGAGTACATAATTGCAATTATTTTCAATTCAATTTCAAAATTTTCTTTATCATCAGCTGCGTTCAAGGCGGTTGCGATACTTCGCTTTCCAGCACTGGGGGTTAGTGTTGAAAAGTATTACACTTTACTCGATATAAATAAATATATAATCGATATAAAAAAAACACTCCATTCAAAACAAGAACGAAATTTAAAAATAGTTTTTCTGCAGGTTTTAGTTTATTTTTGTTTCGTTTATTTCTCGACTGCAATTAATTGCCAACAACTTACAGAATACGCATACAAAGTGCTTAAATATATGATTTTATTAAATAGCCGACACATTTTTTATTACTTCTTGGCAGCCTCCTTCTTCTCGCGCGCCTTCTTGCCCTCAGTTAGCTCGGAGCGTTGCGTCTCAGTCAGAGCCGACATGGTCTTGGTAACCACACCCGTGCCCAGAGTCAGATTTCCGTCGCGCAGAGTGAAACGTTGTCCCTGTTCCATGACCATGGGTCGGATAAGGCGCAGTATCAGTTTGGTGTCCTCGCCAGGCATGACCATGTCCTTGTCGGGTATTTGCACCTGGACAGCACAGTCCCAGGTGCGCGAGAACATTTGCAGTTGAATGTAGGACATGAAGGGCTTGGGGCGACCACCCTCTTCCTTGGACAGTATGTAAACCTGCGCCTCCAGCTGATCCATGGCCTTGACACTGCCCGGCTTGCACATAACCATGCCGCGCTTGATGTCATCTCGCTTAACGCCACGCACCAAGGCTCCCAGTTGATCTCCGGCCTGGGCCTCCTCCAAAATCTGATGGAACATCTCCACGCCCGTCACCGTCGACTTGAGCACCTTGTTATAGCCGACAAATTCACACTCCATACCCTTCTTGACCACACCGCGCTCCAGGCGACCAGTGACAACAGTGCCACGTCCGGGAATAGAGTACACATTCTCCACTGGCAGCAGGAAGGGCTTGTCCAGCTCACGCACTGGAGTCGGTATAAAGCTGTCCACTTCCTTCAGCAGCTTTAAAACGGCCTCCGAGCCGATTTCGGGGTTTTTATCCTCCAGTGCGCACAGAGCTGAGCCCTTTACGACAGGAATACTATCCCCATCATAACCCATCTCGGTGAGCAGCTCGCGTATTTCCATTTCCACCAGGTCAACCATCTCCTGATCGGCGGCATCCACTTTGTTGATAAATACCACAATATGATCAATGCCAATCTGTTTGGCCAGCAGCATGTGCTCCCGGGTCTGGGGCATAGCGCCGTCCGTTGCAGCCACCACTAGAATGGCACCATCCATTTGGGCTGTGCCCGTGATCATGTTCTTGATGTAATCGGCATGTCCCGGACAATCCGTGTGACCATAATGACGCGACTCTGTCTGGTACTCGACGTGGGCCACATTGATCGTAATGCCCCTGGCCTTCTCCTCCGGCGCGTTGTCAATCTCATTGTACTTTTTGCTCTCGGCCAGCTGCTTGTCCGCCAGTACTTTGGTGATTGCTGCAGTCAGCGTGGTCTTGCCATGATCAACATGGCCAATGGTGCCCACATTGCAATGCGGCTTGGTGCGCTCGAAGACCTTCTTTTCATTGGCGTATTGTCGAAGATATTGCTGAACGTTGCCGGTCGTACCAGTGAGCAGTAGACTATTCCCCTTCCAGTCCCGGTTGACAGTGGTCGACCCGGTGGCGCAGGCCAGTCGCAGCATTCGGGATGAGCTCATGGCCCGGCGGGTGCAACGAATGGCCAGGGGGGCAGCCGACCGGCATACGGCAGCAGCAAATGCATGTGACATGATTCAAAGGTTCCGTGCGCTTTCTCTATGGCCACAAACTGAAAGAAACTTGAGTTGCGCTGTGTCGTACTAGCCTCGTCGCACTTTCCTGCACTTACAACAATATTGCTTTGTCCTTAAAGGGAGCAAATAAGCCTTTTTACAATTTTAGGGGAAAATTGTCAATTGCGTAAACCGTACAAAATGTGCTGTGCTGCCGAACTGTCAACTCGGTACAATATATCGATATCATATCATATCAGTATTGTACATTCGATACCCACTGCATTTATTATATAATTATGTTCCCGCTTTGCTTAAATTAAATTATGTAGATAATAAATATATATATTTTACTTTCATAGATATTAATTAAGTTGATTTTGATTGATGTTTGATTTGGTTCAATTTAAGCTAGTTGGCAGTTCTTGTTTACGTTATGGAGGGAAATTATTTTTGCGCGATTTTTTCATAATAAAGTAAATATGCTGTCACTCACACAAATAATCTAACGCCAATGCACTCCAACCAAGTCGGGAGTTGATGGCATTTTTAACTAGCTGTTTCGCATGCAAATACTTGGTATTAGCAGCCAGCAGGCGCCCAAAACTGCCCCAAGACTGTACCCCACAAAGCACTCACACAGCCACACAACCGTATACGTGTATTGAACTGTCTGGCAAGGTCCGCGTTGGGAAATTGTTGGTTGGGATGTTCCCACTTCGTTAAAAGCACTTGGTACATTTTCGTTTCGTCACTCAGAGGTCGAATTATCAAAAATAAGCAAACTACGGCCGACATCATCACATATGCCATTCAAAATGGGCGACAGAATAATGCAGCCACATATGGGGCATGCTGCAATGATTTCCATGCTCGCCGCATGGGCGGCTGGCCGGTTTGATAATTTGCGCGCCAGCAGTCACACACATGAGCGCTAGCCAACTGCCATGCCAGGGTACACGCTGTACTGGCCAGAGGTTGAAAATTCAATTTGAAATACGAAAGTTCGACTTAGGCACTAGACAACTTACCAATATTAGTACAACTGGTATCCATTGTCCCGTTTAAATTGTATGTCCTTATCGGGTAGTTTTTTATGTTTGTTTTGAATATTTGCAGTGTGCGCGGTCGATGCTAAGCAAAACAAAAAGAAAATCTATGCCTTGCTGACAAACGACTATGAACTCTGCGGTCCCGGTCACTTGCTAAAATACCACACACGAAAATCGCCTTATAAATGTATTCCACAGCACCACTTATATATGCACTTTATATGGGACCGTATTTACATTCCGAATGCAACAGCAAATTCAAAATTCAATTTAAATTGCTATTTCTGCTGCAGTTGATGTGAATTTTATCTAAATTGTACTAGCGAACTATCGAGAAAGTGCGATGACTCTAGTGCTGTGAAGCGCTGCAGAAACATGGTTGCATTTGAAGATGTCGATGAACCGATTGCGGAGTTTACATCTTAAATAAAAATATTAATTACGTGAATATTAATGGCGAGGATTGAGATCAATCCTTTTGATCATAAACTGTCGACTCAGTTGTGTTGCTCCATCCTCAGTGTTCAGCCTCAGGCTGTAATCCTTATCTTCCGTATCGAAACCATTGGATTGTGGCGAGGAGTAAACAAAGTTATTGTCCCATGGAGAGCTTTGAGCTAGAACTACTGCGCTATTTATATTCTTTATTTGATTGATTTCTTCGAAATGATACTAAAATCTAAGCTTTGACATTTGGAATTACATAGTACATCGAAATCAAATATTTTACACATAACCATATATTAACAAAAATTTTTAAAACTGTAAACAATAAATAAAACACAAACTACATAAACTCAGTGGAGGGCCTAAGACGCACCCTGCGATTGCGAAGTGTGTACGTGCGCGAAGTGTTGCCATTCTCAGATTGCTGCTGATTTCCAGCTGGCCATTGGTCTAGGGAACGTCTTTCCCCTGAAGCCTCCAGCGACATGTCCTCCTCGCAATCCTCTAGCTTATCGCCCCCGACGGCCTCATCATCGCTGATAGTGCCTTCATCGAAGGTGAATTTGAAACGACGTACATTTTTCTTTGTACTGAAAATAACGCCACGGCTTTCACGCTTGTTGGTCCCTGGCGTCTTCAGAATCGACTGGCGTGCCTTATTCGGAGGGGGAGTGTGATTCAGAGCGTTTTGTTCGGCTGCCGCCAATATGGCAGTCTTGAGCAAGGCATTGCCCCCAATGGAAGGACGGCACTCGCCGACAGACATGCGCAGGACGGTGCGAGCGGGAGAGAAGGAGCGACGATCGCGTACTACAATCACACGCTGGTTGCTGCTGCGAGATGGAGTGGGAGGAGAATTGTCCGCAGAAGTCACATCGGTCTTGATCTTTTTCATATCGGCATGGGCCTTCCGGAGGAATTGCTTCAAGCTACTGCTAGCCTTGCCCTTGGGCTTTGCCTTCAAATTGTTGCCCAGCTTTGCCTTTGGTTTGGCCACCATCTTGGCTGGTATTTTCGTGTCTTCGACTGCATCGGGATCCTGCCAATTGTTCAGTTTCCATCTCTTTAAGTTGTCAATGCGTTTGTCTACATTTTCACTCTGGAGTCTCAGCATGTCCCACCATCCCTCCAGATCCTCTGCCTGCACGGGCTTCGTCGCCTCGCTGCCATCGTAGGGTCGATGGTTCTTGCCCGTAGCTCCCGCCTCACAGCGGTCAATCAGACCGCTAAACTGTAACATTTTCTTGGTAGCGAGCAGATTTGTCTGTCCAATGGCCACATTGATCATATCCATGCCACCCGTATCAAGCAGATGCGCCTCATTCTCCTTGCTATAGACTTCCCACTCGCTGCAGATGGCACGCAGTCGCCCAATCTCGTTCTCCAGCTGTATGCGAAAGTAGAGCACCGACTCGATAGCTCGCCGTATGGCCACAGGAGTCTCGTCACCGGGCAAATACATGCTATTTCGCTTCTCCCGCTCACAGCGAGAGTTAACTTTACCGCGCGAAACGCTCACAAACGGACTCAAGTAGTTCGGCTTTCCATCGGAAATCCTGCGAGGAGGTGTATTCTCCTCAGCTGGCTTCAGAGTCACTTCTTCTGGATCTAGCTCGTCTGTAACTGGAAAACAATAATATTAAATGCTAATCGATTTTATTACTGCCGTACTCTGTACTCACCCTTAGCCAGAAATGGATCCAAGATCAAACTCTCTTCGGCTTTCGACTCGACCACAGAGTATCGGGAAAAATCAAATTTTCGCTTCGCTTTCGACTTCTCAGGGACGTCATCCTTTGCATCAGCTTCTCTGATGCTGCTTGGCGGAGCAACTGGACTTAGACTTGTGATGTCACCAAAGACTTCCAACATATGATCACTGCAATTATTGGACTTGCACTGCGTGGACGTCGCCAGGGCAGGGCAACTAATTCTTTCATCCAGCGGCGTATTGGGAGGCAGTTCAGTGGTCGCAGCCTCAATCAACTCCATCCTGAGCTCCGGTCGGTTACGAACATTCTTTTGAAGATTCACGTACTTGCTGGTGTTGCTCTTGGCCTTCATTCTCATCGAAAACTGACTGGCAGGCTTGTCTTTTACAGCAGGCCCTTGTGTCTGTGCGGCTGGCTTAAACTTGCCAGCAGCTCCGCCGCCGCCACGAATTGGCTTTGGTTTCACAATCTCGGCCCGGCGACCCGCTGCCATGCTGGCTTTGCTCACGGCCGGCTTCTCAAATGGTTGGGTCCTCACATTTGGCAAGTGTACAACACCATTTGCAGATGATCCAACGCCCACACATGCTGCCTTGGGCTTTGGTGCTGGTGTAGGCTTCATGGGCAATGCATGTGACGGTGCAGGCTTTACTGTGGTTGGCTGCAGATTCCTTGTTTGCGTCTTCACAGCAACCGGCGGGGAGCGCGTTGTAGTTGTCTTAGGCTGAGAGCGCGATGTCGTTGGATTAGGCTTTACCGTGGTTGCCGCAGGCTGGGCGCGCGTTGTAGTTGTATGAAGTTTTACTGTGTTTGCCGCAGGCTGGGCGCGCGTTGTAGTTGGATGAAGTTTTACTGTGGTTGCCGCAGGCTGGGCGCGCGTTGTGGTTTGAGGACGTGATATGGTTGGCTGAGGACGCGATGTCGTTGAACTAGGATTTTTCGTGCTCGTGGGATGCACTTTATTTACAACCACGTACAAAGAATGCCTTTTAGGCGGCACAAATGATGGAGCGTTCTCCTGCTCTTGCTGGAGGTTCGACGGAGGTTTAAATGTTCCGGTTTTATGAGTGAATCTAGAATTCTGTAAAGGCGCCGATTGCAACGGTTGGCCGCGACGAGTGTTTTGCTCATCCTTTGTTTGTTCCTTCTTGGAAGCCTTCCAGTCGAGAAAGCGCTTCATGTAAAGATCTTGCCGGGTGGGTTTCTTTTGCTGTGGAGCCAGCTCTGGTTTTTGGTTCTCCTTCGGCGGAGCGACATATGTAAGGCGTGGCTCGGCCTCCTCCGAAAGCCGTAGGCTACGTGCCGCAGGCTTCACGGGAGTTGGACTTACGCTAATAATGCGGTTGCTTTGAAAACGATCTTCGCGTTGTTTGGCACGCACCGCTTTCTGGAGCTCCCGGTTCTGCTCATTGAAGTTGCGAGGGCTCAGAGCAAGGGATTGCTGTTTGTATAAGTCCTTGTAGCGCTGCATCTCGATGGCGAGCAATGTTAATTTGACAGTTTAAAAGAAATTGGAATTTTTCTGGACAGACGCTACTTTTAAATGGCGCCGCTTTGTACTAGAGCTGGACGACGATCGATAGTCCATACGCTGATATCGGGAAAAAATGAAACTATCAATGAAATAATGAAACGCAGTTATCGGTATCAATGTAATAATGAAACTATCAATGAAATAATGAAACGCAGTTATCGGTATCAATGAAAAAACAATGAAACTATCAATGAAATAATGAAACGCAGCTATCGGTATCAATGAAAAAACAATGAAACTATCAATAGGGCAATAGGGCTATCGATAGTGGCAGACGAATCGATAGTTTAGATATAGATAGTTTTATCGTTGCACGTATGAAAATAAAAGTGAATTATAATAAGCATTTATTAATATAAAGTGTGTGATAAAGTGTCGGAAAATTGTATTATTTAGAGAGCTGCGACACCGCCTGGAATAGACTAATAATTACAGTGGAGACTCTACAAAATTCGCCGAAAACCTTGCATATAAATACAAGTGTGTGTGTTCGTGTGTGTGGGTTAAAAAAACTAAAACAAACAACAACGTCACAGGAACAGCATTGCCAGCAGCAAGAACACACGCCCTACTTTGTCAAATTAAATTCCTGTTAAAATCACACACATTCAGTCGGCTTCAAACGCCAAGATTTGCCCTGAAACAGCCCCACGGCAAGCCAGTGCTTTATTGCTTTTGTCCTACCTGCTTTTCCGTGAATTTCCGATGTCATCGGTTAAGTTAGCTAAATGAATGCTGCTGGCAACGCTGCTCGCTCACGCACGCACACACTCCACTCTCTGTCGGTGTCGGTGTCGCCGCCGCCGCCTGTCAATTCTCGCTCTGCCTTGTCGGTTGTCGGTGTATTTTTAATCGCTTTTCTCGCCCAAGAATATTAAAGAAAGGAGAGGAGAACAACAAGGCGCATTCAAATCTATGAGTTATTGTTTATGTAATAAAATGGAAATCAAAGTAATCACAGCACTATTTTAATCTCAACAGAGCTGAAAAATAAGGCATATAAATACGAAACCCTCTCGTACATATGTATGTATGCTGTGCGTGTGTGTGTGTGTGGTGCATTCAAGGCTAGGTTGGCTGATAAAACAACACAAAAAATAAAACAGAGCAAGTGACTAACTAAACGGCGACAAACACAAAACTACGCGCTATCCATTACGCACGGGGAGCAACAAAAATACAAAAAATGGAAGCAGTTGCCAAACACGATTTCTCCGCGACGGCCGACGATGAGCTCAGTTTTCGCAAAACTCAAATCCTAAAGGTGAGTGAGTGAGGAGTCTAGCAGGGATTGCATTGCATCTGCTTCAGCACAGGTCGTTCGTCGCCTTAACCCACATCCTAAGCCCCCAGACAGATTCTGTAACCAAATCCCCAGCCAGGAGGTCAAATGTTTTGTGCAACAAGAAGGGACTCTAAAATGTGACTCCATCGAAGCTTAAACGATGTGTGTGTGTGTGTGTGTAGCCTCGCAACTAGTTTGCGATGCATAAACCAGCAAATATTCCCTGATTCCGTTCCGAGTGTAGCACATATATAAATCGTCTCACCCGCGCGCCAAGTTTGGCTGTGAAAACCAGCCAAATTCCGTCTATACTCGTACGAGCCTGGTTTCTTTCTCATTTCGCTCTCTCTCTTACTCGCTGTTCCCTTCCAGGTGTTTGCCGTGCTCCGTGCTAGACCCTTTGTTTTGGCCTGGCTGGCTGACTGGCTGAATTTTCCGGTTTCTTGTTGCCAGGGCAGGGCAGGCCGCTTGTTGCAAGCTCTGTTTTTGCTGCTGCTGTGCTGTGTCTACCTTGTCGTAGGTTAGTCACAGCAGGGACACAGAACAGGCAGGTTTTTCTCTCTTTTGCATTTGCCCGCACAATGTTCCCGCTGATTGATGATGTCAATGACTCGGGAAGAAGGCGAATGCAAAGGCTCCTCCACTGCTTATCAATCGCAAGAAGGTCAAGTGTGTGCATTGCTCTTTCTATTTCATTGGTTCCCCGTTTGCTTATCAGTCGGTAAACAACTGATACTGGCTGGGCTAGGGCCTAGGACTAGGGCTGGGGCAGCTAATACTGATCCACGGAGAGTGTGTTCTGTTGGATTGGGCAGATATGAGTTCGAACATTTGCCTCTGCTTAGTCATACGGAGGGGCCGCCTTATCTAGACAAAGCAAAGATCCCTATATACATATGTGTGTATGTATGTACACACACTTGCTCATGCTCATGCTCTTCGAAACCCATGATTCATTCATATTCCAGAAAAGCACTGAAACTGGTTTCTTGATGGAAAGTGCTACTGCATCTCTCAGACACCTATTCCAACAGATATCCAACAATTTGCTTAATATATAGCCACAAAATATTGTGAAACTCTACTTTTATCATGACAATAGCACGAAATGCTATTCTACACTCAACTTTCGCTTGACGGACGTTCGTTTTGGCGTGTGACAGTATCGTTCGTATCCCCACAAATGCCACACATCCACACAATACAACACACAAATTCTCATGCCTTTTTTTCCAGTAATTACATACAAGTTATGAACAAATTGATAATGCCAATCGCTGGGGGGGTGGGTGTTACTACTAGTACGTGCCAGCTCTCCGAGATCGCTGTACCATATTTATTTATTGTCGACGGGGGCACTGGGGACTGGGGTACATTCCTTGGACGACAACGCAACGGAATCCGTGGAACTGTTTGCCTCCGATTCGAATACGAATACGAATTTCTCGTTGCCGCTGTCGATGTTGTTCAATGAATGAAAATTGGCTAAAAATAAAAATAAATATACGATAAACAATGTCTGGGGTGACAGATGCGGGCGGGCCTGGTTATAGAGGAGGGTTTCGGAGGGTTGGATCCGAGGGCCAGGGCGACTAGAACCATTGGTAGCGAGAGGGAGAGGGGGAGAGAGCGAGATGTATGCCAATTAGTGAGAACGGATCCAGCTGAGCGAGCAACAGCTCTGCCACTGCCATTCTCAAAGCAAAAACAAACAAACAAATAAAACAATAAATGAGGACTTACATAACCCTGTGGAATACTCCCGTAGGCGCCGTCTCACTATTTGAGGTGCAAATAAAAATCCCTCTACCCAGTTTTCTGTGCTCCCTGCATGAGCACAGAGCACTCTGTGCCCAGAGTCCATTGGTGGGGTGTAAAGACTGCCAGAGGGGGGCTCTGGTATGAGTCACATGAAAGCCATTTCATTAATGCAACTCCACCGAATGCCACCTGCCATAGCATAAGAGGAAATCTGTTTTGAAAATCGAATATCTGAATGGCAACCAGTTATATGATTCTCAATGTACCCAGTATTAGTTAGAAATGATATCCGCAGAGCCCATATATCAGATCACAGACTGACTGACTGTCTACAGGTACAGGTGCTTCATTCATGGTAAAAGCTGGGGCCCAGCATCAGCCAGCGCCTTGAAACTTATTGGAATTCCCCAAAATTTGCTTGGCAATTGAATGGAATCTTAAGAGGTGACGGCTGAGAGGCGATTACGTTGGCTGCTGCCCTGGGAGCTGTTGTGTTGTGTCATTGGCATGCGAAATGGGCAAACGACGACAACGAAAAACTACTAGCTGGATGGCTGACTGTGTGGCCACAAAATGTATCTATTAGGAGGCATAAAAGTGAAATTCACGTACTCGCGCCGCTGCGGCACACTTGGTGCGTTTCACTTAACATTCTTATCACATGTCAACCATTTTGTGGGCTTATTTTTAGCGCCCGAAACCCGAGTCGAGATATGAGAATAACAGATAATACGAATGTATCTCTGGTCAATAAGCCCATCTTCAATGCCTGCCCTGCTGCTGCTGTTGCCCGATTACACAGTGACACAGTTGTCGCGGCTCAATGAACGAACAATTGAAAATTATTTATCGAAAAACAACCTCCAGCTTCAGTTAATTGGGAACAGTGTCCTATCTTTCGCAACTCAAAGCAATTTTTCAGTGGTTTTCCATTCTATGGGTGATAAAGAAGAGAATGGAATACTATCTATATTGTTAGTTAACATTTAGGGGGTGCGGTTGGTTATCATCGCATTTCAACTAAAAATTATATATTCTTTTTGTAGATATTAAACATGGAAGACGATTCAAATTGGTATCGTGCCGAATTGGATGGAAAAGAAGGTCTCATACCAAGCAATTACATAGAAATGAAAAATCACGAGTAAGTATTTAACCAGCACCAACACTGCTCTATGCTCCGATCTGATAATGTATAATTTATCCAACAGTTGGTACTATGGACGCATCACACGCGCCGATGCCGAGAAGCTGCTATCGAATAAACATGAAGGTGCATTCTTGATACGGATCAGCGAATCCAGTCCCGGCGATTTCTCCCTATCAGTCAAGTGAGTTGATTGAGCACCTTTGCAGTGTTTTACTTGTGATTGAATGTGATTGTGATTCCCTTTTTTAGATGTCCCGATGGTGTGCAACATTTTAAAGTTCTGCGCGATGCCCAAAGCAAGTTCTTCCTCTGGGTGGTAAAATTCAACTCCCTCAACGAACTGGTAGAATACCATCGGACGGCGAGCGTCTCACGATCACAGGATGTCAAATTGCGAGACATGATACCTGAAGAGGTAAGGAAGGGTGTGCCGTATATTCATCATTCACTTCACCATTCCTCATCGGACATGTGGCGTGGTGGGCGGTGGGTAGTGGGATAGGCAGACAGATTTGTTTTAAAAATAAATATTACGCACAACACATTGAGGTCATGCTTTTGCCCGCCGACCACTGCCCCACAGTTATACCCGCCAAAAAAAGAAACTATAAACAAAATAATGATGCAAAGAAAAGAAACAAAAGTTATATTATATTTTATGTTGCAGATGCTCGTGCAGGCGCTGTACGACTTTGTGCCACAGGAATCCGGGGAACTGGACTTCAGACGCGGCGATGTCATCACCGTGACAGACCGTTCCGACGAAAACTGGTGGAACGGCGAGATTGGCAATAGGAAAGGAATCTTCCCAGCCACTTATGTGACGCCATATCATTCATAATAAGATAAATATCTAAAGAACACACCGCCACACACAAACACAAAAACCACACCCTACTCCCCACACACACACGCCCACACTCAAATACAAACATAGAAGAAGCAAAACAGGAGCAACAGCAACAACAACCACAACAACAACAAATAACTAAACACAAATTTTTAAATATTTATATACAAGAAATAAGATGGATGGAACTCGTAGATCGCGTATATACATACGAGTATACGACACTCTAAGCATACATATAAGCCGAATGCATTTTTTACATTTTGACGTTTTTTGATACTACATACAAGCAAAAGAGAAAAGAAAACACCACACACAGAACACACAGAGAAATAGTAGTATGTATCCGAAGCATCCACTTACTACATTTAAAACCAAATATATATATATATATGTGTGTATATAGAGCTGCGGTCAAGATGAGAGAGCATAAGACAGACGTTAGTTTAAAGTCCCAGACCAGACCCAAACCCCTAATAACTAGAGAGTTTCCTTGTTAAGGAGAAAGTGGAGTGGAGTGCCAACACCTGGACCGCAAAGATATGCACATACGAATATATATATTTATTTGTAGAATAACAACACGAACATGACGATGGCACTATTATTATTGTAAACGAACCGATTTTTGATATAAATATACTATATACATATATGTAACTTAAGATCGATAGAGATGAATATTTGTGTCCTGTGCTTCGCAGCGAGTGTGTAGCTCCTTAGTTTATTCGATGCTCGAGCGTGGAGGCGGAAGAGCAAACCACTTTAAATTAATTATGATAACAAATTACCAACAACAAACCCAAACTATTGCTTAACAAATTTATAGAGAAAAAAGAAAACAAATTCACTATGAAAACAAACAAAACTTTTGCCTAAATGTCTCAACAAAACTGAAGACAATTAAAACAAAATTTATATTATATATTATCGTAAATGATTACCAAGTAAATTAAATTAATTTTTGCATCGCTGGTTACTATATATATATACGATACACATAACACACATACACACGATCGTATATACATTCATAATGCAAATCGAACGATATTATAAGCCACCGGCAGCACACCATGCACTTCTCGCGGCTTTATAACTCAAAATTGTGTCAAATTTTGTGTCCCCCTCATTTCCAAATTGAAAAATTGTCGATAATTTGTTTTGATTTTGGTCGCCCGCTACCTGTGTTTTTCTCGACCAGACCACCAACTCGATTATATGTTTAAATCAATTATGAAAATGCAAGCGAAAAATGTGTGACATGTGTAAAAAGTTTGAAACTGCTTGCTATATTACATTGTGCTATAAATTATTACATAAAACTATTGTATTTATAAAATGGGTTGAATCCTGTGTAAGCCTTTTTTTGTCATCATTGGCCGACGATACAGAATCGAAATAATTGCAGCATTAATTGAGCATTATTTGACTACATAACTACATATATATGCATAAACAAATGAAATGTAATGAGAGTTGCCAATATAAGTAATTTAAAACAAAACAAAAACGAAAACACTTTAGCCTATTTTTTTACCTATACGCATTCAGATAGAGAGATAGATACACATATACATTTTCCTAATATTCACAAATCTAATGCCTCATGGAAGAAATATGTAACACATCAGCAATTGTTTTTGATGATGGGCCATAGTTTATATAAGCAGAGCCACAATTTAATGGCCAGCTGGGACAGAAGTGTTTTGTACTTTTTGAGCATATTTGACCGGCATTTTGCAAACATTGCTCTGCCCATAGAACTAGTAGCAGCAGCCGCATATTTAAACATGTGTAAATTCTAATCGTAACAATAAAGCAGGCAAACAAACAACAAGGTTTAGATTTAATTAACAAGCAAATAAAAAAACAAATGAAATATTACAGACGGTACATATGTTTAGTTGAGGAATTAGTCTAAGCGGTAACTGATTTATATAATAAAAAAAAAACTATAAATTTAATTTTAAATTTGTCACAGTTTTTCGCGCTCAACAGCAACAGTACTGCCAGCACAAAAATCTTAACGAGTGTACTTCGATAACTATTTTACCAGTGCTGAATAATATTACTGTGTCGGAAAACAGAGTGACCGTTTATGATTGAGAGAGAAAAAACCAGGGCTGGACTGGTTGCTGATACCAGGGCTGATACACAGCGCGGCGCGATTTTAATTCAAAATTCCCCAGGGAACTCACACTGGCGAAACAATTAATGACATGTGCAGAATTTGAATTAAAATTTGAAACCTTATCATTTGTGCTCAGAAGATCAGCTCATGATGATCCTGTATTTTAGCTATTCATGCTTGAATGAATTAGCCGCTTAATTGCATAGATTAATAGCATATTGTCTTTTTAATTGCTCACTTTCCAACGGCAGTTAATGATCAGATCAGACTTCATCCGTTGACCAAAAATCGTTCGAAATTGTATTAGTTTTCGTTCGACCCTCAAAACATGGGCATGTACACGCACACTAACCAGAAATTGATTCAGCTCATTGTGATCCTGTATTTTATGCCAGAGGTAAGTATCCAGCTACTTAATATATCAAATTGATTCGATAATAGCTGCAAATATTTCAAAGATCACATCTAAATTTGAGTTTACCAACATAATATGCAACTGTGTTGATGAAAAATTCTGTGCTATGGACTATTGTTATCTGAAGTCGGTAAATCGGAGCTACAAGTATCTGTCCGTAAAAGTGCACTTGCTACAACCTCCCATTACCAATGCTAAGGTGCGATGACTCTATAATTAATGAATTGAAAGCGATTTTCTAGTGTTATTATTTAGGTTAATTTTGCAATGTACAAACGCTTCAGTGGATACAAGCCATTTCTCTATAATATCACTGTCGACGGCTGTAAACTATTAAAAAATCGTAAGTATAATCCAGTTGCCAATTACTTTTTCGGATTTTTTAAGACGTTGTCCAATTTGAACCATTCATGTCCCTATCATGTAAGTGATTGCTGCCTTCAGCTTGATCTGATTCTATATATTTAAACACAATTCGCTCGCAGGAAGATATTATTGTGGATAAGGTGACCAGCAACATCATTAATCACCATGCAACAGCTGTATTGCCCTTTCCGGAAGGTGACTACCTCGTGGAATCCCATTGGTTTATTGATGACATCGAGCGAGCTGTCTTTAAGGTCTTTGGAACTCTTTCATAAGTCGTGAAATCCCAAAATCGGAAATACTACATATGAAATAAAGATCATTATTAATTTTTAATTTTATGCTGATTTCATGGGTGAGAAATGTTTAAAAGGACACACACACACACTAAAAGTTTAATATTCAAAGTGCAACAGAAGCTTAACTAAGGACACGCATCACCAAGAAGGAGACCAGAAGCAGGGCCGCGGAGGCAAAGAGGCCACCCGCAGCACTCGTAAATATAATGCGACCTTCAACCTCCGGATAGATGTAGTTGCGATCCCGTAGATACTGTCGCACTGACTCACTGTCCTTGTGCTGCAGGCGCTGGTGCTGTGGGTTGTGGGCCTCATGGATGACGTGCCCATCGCCTCCATCGAACATAAACTCATTCACAATCACATTGTAGAAGGCCGCGTCGTCGAGGTCACTGTAGGTGGGAATGCGGCAGGCAGCACACCGAACCTGCACCGAGACGACGCGCTGGCCCTCGGGTTTGCTGGGGTTGTAGACCACGTGGATTCCGGAGACCTGCAGGAAGGGACCGTCCGAGTCCTTGCCACGGGCAGCCGCCCCGTGCTCAAGGGCATTGCGTAGCGTCTTTCCAGATACTCTTGTCATAAAGAGCTTATTGCCCCAGGGCAGGACGGACAGTATGTCGCTGTCGGTGATCGAGCCGTCTGACCTTTTCTCGATTGAGCTGCGTATGCCTGCAGGTCGAAAGAACTCAAGTATAATAAATGGATCACATGGAGCACTAGAAGATCATACGAACCGCCTGCCGACATAACAGCGATTGCAGCATCGGTCCAGTAGTCACCACCCTGCTCCTCCCGCACCCGACTGAAGACCATCGCGTCGGTGATCATGTTCCCCAGGTTGCACTCCCTGTCGCGGCACACCTGCTTACGTCCCTCTAGGTAGACTTTTGTGTGCCCCATCACCGACTTCTCCAGATGTATCACACTGGGTCGGTACACCTCCAGCAGGTCCAGCAGATCCTGTTCCTGGGCCACCGAGGCATTCAGCAGTATGGGCGCCCCATCGAACTCAATCAGATTTCCCTCCGCATCGAACTGGAAGTAAATAGATTCACATATCGGTTAACAAAAGCTACAGAACAGCATCGTTGTGGCACCCACCTGCACATGGATCTTGCCCAGATATTTGGTGTAGGCATAGGCCTGCACCACAGGCACCTCCTTGCCGCTCTTCTGCTTAATCAGCGTGGGGTAGGGACCGTCGATGTGTTCTGCATCGGGCTGGGCTCCGTTGTAGAGGAAAGTGTTTGTGTGGCCGCCAATCACGATATCAACCTCCGGGCAGCTCTTGGCTATCTCCTGATCCTTCAGATAGCCAGAATGGCCCAAGGCAATGATAATCTTGATGCCCTGCGCCTTCAGCTTCTTCGCCTCAGCACTGTCAAGAGAGGGACACGATTGGAGATCACAAATATCCAAAATGAAGCCAAGAATCACGCTCACTTGATGGAAACCACTTCCTCGTAGAACTCCACCTCACTCTGGAGGGTAAGCTTCTTAGTATCTGGCGTCAAATAGCCAATCACACCTATCCTGGCGCCCTGGGTCTCCAGGATCGTGGAGGGCACCAAATGTTTTGTGGCAGCCAACTCGGGCACATTCCTCATATCGAGATTGCAGGTCACCACCGGAAAGTTGACCTCGTTAAGGAATGGTATTAGCCCCTCGACTTTCTCATCGAACTCGTGGTTACCCAGCGACTGGACAAATAAAAGATTGAGATTAAGAATTCAGAAGCAGATCTCGTGCTCTCCACTTACAATAGCATCTGGTTGAAGTTTGTTAAGGAATGCGCTGGCGATCTTGTCCTTGAAGATGGTAAACCAAGCGGTTCCAGTGTAAGTGTCGCCAGCATTCAGGTAAAACACGGGAGTTCCTCCATTCGCCGCCTCCTGGCGGTACTTGCGCACCCTTTTGGAAACGAATTATATAAGCTGCCTCTTTCAGAGTTAAAGATAGAGATGGACTCTCTCTACTCACTCATAGGCCACTCGGGCGAATCCTCCATAGCACTTGTCCGTATTGGCATCCTCCTGGGAGCATGGGCCGCTGTTAACGTTCGTCTGCTCGAACCGGGCGTGCATATCATTGTTGTGCAGAATTATGAACTCAGTGGCCACTTTTGCCTTGCGTTCAATGGGATTTCCCTGAGCGTGGTGGGCCAGCAGAATTACTAGGATGCAGTAAACCCAGTGTAGGAACATCTTTGAGCTACAGGGGAATGATAGTTGAGAGTTTTATTATTGTAACGTCTCCATAAACATTTGATAATTGTTCCTTATATCTTTATGGGCTTATTCATCTTTGTTTTATCAACAGTTTCGTGCTTATACATAGGTACCAAGCTATGGCCACATGGTATAACTTTTGATAGCTATTATCTACAGGTTTCGCGGGTATTTCGTACTGTATGTCCGTCTGGGAGAGCGTTCACTGTCCGTACGTTGTTTATACAGGCACTATCAATTATTTAAGTGACAAATGACACTCCATGTTCCTCTTCTAGTTGCTCTAAGAGCAGACTATTTGCGAGCGGCTAATTATAGTTATATGTATCTTTTTGTCGCAGCCACTCGAGTGATAAACATACGAGTATATGGGATCCCCATTTACGGCTTGTTTATCGTTCGCTGGGCCAACTGATCTGTTCTCTCTGCCCATGTACCATTTCATGTATCATATCAAAACAAAAACCGAAATTCAAAACCAAAGCCAAGCCCCAAGCATGTTGGCAAATGTGCGAAAAAAAATTAAATGAATTCAAATGATGAGTCGCTGCTCCGCAACGCCACTTTAAACTTAATAATTAATTTGTTTGTTCAGCAAAAAATCATTTGGAGAGTGAGTGCCAATGAATCTTTTGAATTCCCTGGACAGTGGCCGCCAAAATATTGCGGTCAGGCAATTCAAAAACTATCTGAGATCTCATCTCCTTGATCAATCCTCAGTAAAATATTTTTCAATTAGTTTGAGGCTCATGCCACATGCTTTCATGAATATAAACAAAAGATGGGCATTAATAAATTGGGAAACGGAAAACAAACCATATTTCAATATTAATTCAGACGAGTATTCGCAATGTAAATAAAAATACAAAAAAAAATCATAAATCTTTTGAGAATTTCGCAGAAACAAAACCTTCACACATGCCCCATTCATTTGCAAAAAAATTTATATATATGTATTTTTATACAGAACTGAATGCATACAAAAATATGTATATATTTCCTTTTGATAAACACTGATAAGCACAAGCTGGGTGCAAAGCTTGAGACGGAAACCAGCCTGGGCTGTGAATTTAATAAGAAACTGAAATTATGTCATCTGCTGGGTGCAGGCGCGACAAAAGAATTTAACTTCAATGCCCATATAAATATATAAATACATATATAGATCACTTAATGCCATCACTTAACATAATCTCACTTGCTGTTACTATACGAGCACGCTAACATGCATACTTATAGACTTTTGACAGACACAGATGCAGATACAGGCGGCATCAATCAAAGCTGAAAATTTTCCAGCTTGCGGCTAAGTAGGGGATTTTTTCCATCTGATCTTCAGCAATAACTTATTATGTATTAGATTATGTAAAAGCGGGTGATAATTTTTTCAGTGATCTGGCCTATGATTTTGAAGACTCAATACACAAAGGAAACAAAAAATTATCCAACATGGCCTCCGATGAATCCTGGGTATCCACTATTTTAAAGATATGGGGGTATAGACTTTTCCCATTTCCACCAAATTACGAGAATGTTTATTTGCAGTTTGCACCTGCAGAATTCCATTTGGTTCATTTTCTAAATTAGTGCACACAAAATATGTAAATCTGTAATTCTTTGATATAACTTTTGATCTACGCGATTTGCACCGCCCTCAAATGGGCTATTAACTTCTACCAAGTTGGGTAAACGGTTTGTCAGGAATGATGAACGTTGATTGCTGTCCCATTAAATTAACAATAATTGCTTGTTTATACGCGATCAAAATTAATACAACCTTTGCCACCCGTGTCTATAATCGCACTGAGCGACCGACCGATGCCGGGCGCTGCTACTGTCCGTGCCATTATTATTGCAGCATTTGCGGATCGCCGCGCCGGCCTGGTTTGCTGTGACTTTTATCGAAATTTGCTTGTTCACGCCTGTAACGGCAATTAATGGAGAGCGAGCAGAGCATACGAAAGAACTTTCTCTCACTCTCTTGCAGATCAACGATCCGAAGGGAAGCTTCTTATCACTCGCGATCACTCACTCACTACGCAATGAGAGAGCGAGAGTGCCGTGTAGCTCTCATTCCATCTCTGTCACTCAAATGCTGGCATATGGAAAGTAAGAGTAAGGTGACCACAACCCGAAGCTAATTTTAAATGAGAAAGAAGACTACGGGTGTGCCGAAGCTTTTGATACACTCTCAAATCGATCATTTCTATGGCTACTTGTTGTGCGGTTGTTGTATTTTCTTTGGATAATATTGTTTTGACACTAGTTGGCAAAATTATAGTACGCGTTGGAAGTGAATACAATGGTATCGAGCCAAACTTTCTTGCATTATCAAACAACACGATGTCACAGAATGGAAGCTGTCGTATCTTATCATTCGCGAAACAAGTGCCAAGGCGAACATTGCCGAGTGATTATTATAGTAGATCATAGCATATAAAATATTCTCATTAATACTAGCTGCCATATCTGTCACGCAAATAAAACAAAAAGTCTAGCGATGGGCAGTAGAAGAGGTTCTACTACATATTAAACCCAATGGAAATCAGAAATGTTTTGAATTTAAGTAACGATTTTGCACAACATTTATTTGCAATTATGCTAAGATAGTACATACTATGCCTTGGTTAAACCATAAAAGAAGAATTAGGAGAGCGAAAGAGCATGCATACGTCACCAAATGACTATAAATTGAACTAGTGGCAACCGTTTGCATATTTTCGCAGCACATTTTGTTGTGCGATATGGAGTGAGGAAACGAATCGTCGTGCTATATACAGATTTTAGTTAACGAATCTTGTGGCCAGTGACGAGATCAGGATGAGGGCGATGGATGCCACAACGTTGGCCCCCGAATCGTTGTCGCTCTTCTCGTGGATGATTATGCGATCCTGGATCTCGGGATAGACGAATTGCCGCTGTTTCAGGTAATCGATGACTGTCTCTATATCGTTCCGCTTCAAGCGAATGAGGGGGTCGCTCTCCTCGGCTAGGATGTAGCCGTCGCCGCCTTCCAAAATGAACTGTGACACGATCACAGAGTAGATGGCACTCTCGTTGACCCTGCTGTAATAGGGCACGATGCAGTCGGCGCAGAGCGCTTTCGCGGAGACCAAGCGCTGTCCCTCATCATTGTCATAGTTGTACTCCACCTGAAGGCCCGACATCTGCAGGAAGCCGCCGTTTGAATCGTAGGTCCTCACAGTAGCCGAGTGCTCCAGAGCCGTCAGCAAGGTCTTACCCTGGATCCTGGTGACGAAGAGATCGTTCTGGAAGGGCAGGACGGCAAGAAGATCGCTACCCGTAATATTTCCGTCCGCATCCTTTTCAATCGGTGCTCGAATACCTGCAGAGAAATCAGTGTTAAAGTCGGCAATCGGCATGGGGTTTTGCATTGTGATTGACCAACCTCCTCCCTGCATCAGGGCAATGGGTGCATCTGTCCAGTATTCGCCGCCCTGATCCTCCAAGACGCGCGCGAAAATCATGGCATCGGTGATCAGATTGCCCAAGTTGCACTCCCTCATCCGACAGACGCCGCCGCCCTCCAGATACACCTTGGTGTAGCCAACAATAGAGTTCTCCATAGCAGTCACGTTGGGTCGGTACACCTCCAGCAGGTCCAGCAGATCCTGTTCCTGAGCCACCGAGGCATTCAGCAGTATGGGCGCCCCATCGAACTCAATCAGATTTCCCTCCGCATCGAACTGGAAGTACATAGATTCACATATCGTTTATCAATAGCTACAGAACAGCATCTTTGTGGCACCCACCTGCACATGGATCTTGCCCAGATATTTGGTGTAGGCATAGGCCTGCACCACAGGCACCTTCTTGCCGTTATCCTGCAGCACTGTGGTAGGGTAGGGGCCACGCACGGCCTCCTGATTAGAGTCCGTGGGATCAGCCACGGGCTGGCTGGAGTCAAGGAAGGAGTGCGAGTGTCCGCCAATAACAATATCCACCTCCGGGCAGTTCCTAGCTATCTCCTGGTCCCTAAGGTAGCCCGAATGGCCCAAGGCAATGATGATCTTGATGCCGTCCGCCTTAAGCCTCGCTGCCTCAGCACTCAAGTGGAATAAAAGAATCTCTACATCTTCTTTTCGGACATACATATGTATAAAAGAATAAACTCACTTAATGGCCACTATCTCATCTACGTATTCCACGTTGTTCTTGAAGGACAGAATTTTGGTGTCCGGCGTGAGGTAGCCAATCACACCGATTCTAGTTCCGTTTGCCTCGAGGATCGTGGAGTTGGCCAACTGCTTGGTGGCAGCCAAGTCTGGCTCATTGGTCAGGTTGAGGTTGCAGGCCAGCACGGGAAACTCCACGGCATTCAGGAACGGCACCAGACCCACGACATTCTGATCGAATTCGTGGTTACCCAGCGACTGCAAAAGAAGTGGCGATTTAATCTTGTTCGGCAAAAGTGGTGCTCGGCCCCGCCAGCACTTACGATAGCATCGGGCTGCAGTTTGTTGAGGAAAGCGCTGGCAATCGCATCCTTGAAGATGGTGAACCAGGCAGTTCCCGTGTAGGTGTCGCCAGCATTCAGATAAAGGACGGCAGGTCCACCGTTCTCAGCTTCTTTGCGGTACTTGCGAACCCTAATGGAAACGGATTATACATATTAGCGCTGATTCTTCCACAGGTAGGCTCTCTCTACTGACTCATAGGCCACACGGGCGAATCCTCCATAGCACTTGTCCGTATTGGCATCCTCCTGGGAGCAAGTGCCGCTGTTCACGTTCGTCTGCTCGAACCGGGCGTGCATATCATTGTTGTGCAGGATAATGAGCTCCGTGGCCACATCGCCAATTTTGGGCTCAATCGGTATGGATCGGGCTGTCGGGGCCAGCACGGTCAGAAGCGTACAGGCGGCAATGAAGATGGTCTGGGCAGGTGGCATTTTCGCACTGGAATGGCAAAGGTTATCCGCGTGATTAGAGAGATATGTATGTACATATATAAATAGAGATAGAAATAATCAAGTACCGTAAATCAAATACCGAAAGATAACATTTGAAGGGTTCGATATCTGAGCAGTTCCAAGCCCTTCCGCTCGGCTAACCAACTAATTTGATGTGTTATCACTGGCAGTACTTATTAGCAAATATTTATCAATCACGAGCACCGCCAAAATCGCAATTCGAATCATTTAATAGTATGGTTTATGGCAGTGCCTTAAATCTAATCGGCAGCTTATCAAGCTCTCCGTGTGCAAATACACGCAGAACAAGCCCCACCACCTCCATTCACCGATTCACATCCACCCCCCCAATCCCAAGCGATCGACAAATTTTTTGTGACTGACCGTGCGGCCGTTCGGCCGTGCTGGCCATTCGAAATCCACTCAATTAACTGGTTTCTTTTACAGCTGTGAATGGTTATGGCAATGCACGATTCTGAATTGGAAACGGAGCAAAAGTTACGCTTGAAATTAAGCTCGAAGCGCTCTTTGGATCTCTGTGCGACTAATGCCTGGCTAATGGCTGCCTAATGACTGGCTAATGAGACATTTGAACGAAATCTAAAAGACAACTTAAATTGAAAATGAGACACTACGCGATTTGGCCGTGAATTCAGGTAGGGCAGAGGCAGAGTACCGTTGAACGCTACTTACATGCACTCGTCACACGATCCACGGGCTAACTGACCCTAAATTGGCTAAAACAGCGACACAGCGCACAACCGTTATAGCCGAACAGAGTACGGAGAAACGACAACCAAAATTTACTGTTTCGCTGAGCGGGCGGAGTGGACAGATTGCGATAATAACGTTTCGGCACTGGCTCTGACTCTGCCTCTGGCTCTGTGTCTGTCTGTAGCTCTGGGAGCGGAGCGAGTGAAACGTCAGTATTTATTTGTTATTAACGTTTTTTTTCCATGCAGTATTATATTCGGGTTTTTGTTTATTTTGGGAGGAGGTGTTAGAGAATAGCGCTTATCTCCCGCTTCTTCAGAGTCTAATCGGATGGGTTGGTGTTGAGTGATAATTATCTGCAAATGTGGCGACTAATAGACAGTCTATACAGCCTATACTCGTACTATGCTTTATATCTGTATCTGTATATACGAGTACCAACTGAGTCAATGCCAATCACACAGCGGGCAAGTGCTTGGTCGCTAAATACCCAAAGCAATTGCAATTGCCAAAACAGATCTTGGTATTCCCACGGGATCGGCGGGATTCACACAGAACTTTGCACTGAAGGAGACTATATTTGGGTGTGCACTGCACTATCCAGTAATAGCTGTCCGTACAATGCAACTAGATACTCGTAATTAGAACGAAAATTCCGTACAATGCAACTAGATACTCGTAATTAGAACGAAAATTCCCGCTTGATCAGCAAAACTTTGCATAAGAAGATCGAATTCCATGGCAACCGAATATTATGTATACTCGTACACAGTGTGGCATTTTTGGTGAATTAAAAACCAGCTCCATTGATAACAAAGCTGCTCCTTGTTCTGGTTCTCCGCTGATTTACGATCCATTCGGGTGGCATGGTAAACCAAAAATATGATAGATAACTTCAAAGTAAAAATTTGAACGATTTATTCGTCTGCTGACAGAAAATGGCTTGCAGTAGGAGGCCGATTGAAATGATTATAATTGCTTCGTTTTTTTTGCGCTTATGTGATGATCATTCAATTGGACACGAGTGAGTGCACTCACACACTCACATTCGATCTTACCTCAATTATCTGCTGCCACTTGCCGCGCGATCTTTCAAACTGTTCAATCACATATGCCCACATATAATACGTGTAAATATGTATGTGTGCCCCCACATCTCAGCCCTCAGTCAGTGAACAGCTGTGCCCGTGGATGATGTATTTAGTCTCTGTGGTTGGGTGGCACTCGTACAGAGCTGGATGGGCCTAAATTACTTTGGGGAATAGTATGTAGGTACTCGTACCACTTTCCTGCCCTCGTTGTCGTTTAAATATACACGAGAGAGAAGAGAGAACTAAACAAAACTAATTGGGTTTTGTTCGAAAATACACAAAAAATGCTTAGTAAAGTTTACCACGTAATCGAGAGTGTCGAAGCAGAGCAAAAAAAAAAGAAAGAAAAACAACATGAAATATTACACAATATCAAGTGAGAGATGATAAAGAGATAAAATATTATATGGAGACTATTGTGGTTGACACAATGCATGCATATGTACGTACACATGGCTATGAAGATATTGATTATCAAGTAAATTATATATTATATAGTGAGTCATCGACTAATTTAATAAATAAGATAGAATTTATGTTGAGATGTTACGGACTACACCTACCCGACAATTACGTGTATATACCAGGATCAAACAATACATGTAACAATTCATTGAAATTCCCTTATAAATATTATATTTTACGAAATTGTACGAACATAAGATTGAATTATTATCGCATCAGTATTGCCATTGTTGTTGGCATAGGAAAATCTCCTACGAAATGATAGACAACAAATAAATTCAAGAGCTTTCAGATAAGCGACTCAATTTGATAAAAAAAAAAAAAATATGCCACAAATCAATCTACATATTTCATTTGCCATAAATTCGAAATGATTGAAGGAGGAAATACGGGCTGAAAATATAACATATAACATAAACCCACTATATTTTGTGTCTTTAAATTGTTTTTTTTTCAATAAATACTTATACCCCTATTAAAATAAACATAATGCTCATGAAACAGCAATCAAGTAAAAGTTTCGTTCGTTGACAGAAGTAAACAAGATTTGATTGATATTTGATTTCCATGGCAACTGAAAATCCTATCCTACCCCTAGGGGCTGTCACCCCTAATTTCTCTCAGTGTAGGTATAGGTGTGCACTTATCATTGCAATGGCAGGTCAAACTCACGAATCGTCGACATCGGCACAGTCCTCGGGGGCAACGAAAATCGAAGAGATGAATGTGAAGCGTGCCAGCTGCAAATGCCAAAACCGACCAGACATACCCGAAC
The DNA here is from genome assembly GCF_018151105.1 of Drosophila obscura. Classification (NCBI taxonomy): domain Eukaryota; kingdom Metazoa; phylum Arthropoda; class Insecta; order Diptera; family Drosophilidae; genus Drosophila; species Drosophila obscura. Next base: position 4,213,595 of record NW_024542774.1, on the reverse strand, counting down.
CGGGGAATACCCTACGACAATAAAATAATTTAAAAAAGAGTTTATGCAATGGGTATCATATTGTATCATATTTATGCAAATATGCATATGCATATATTTGTAGGAAAGTCCTCCTGGAAAAGCTGGAAATTGTACGTGTGTGCGAGAGTATATGAAGCTGGGATTTCCCTAAAGCGTAGACAGCAGTCCTTCTAGCCGAACCGAAAAGATCTGTTCGATTCGGGATGAACATCCACGAGACAACAACAAAACGGAAAGGGAAAGGGCAACGGAAAGGGAGGGGGACTGTGGCGCGGCAGGGTAGTGCCCTACGACAACGAACGGTGGTGGTAGAAGAGGAAGCGAGAGCCAGGCTGTTGCCACTGCCGCTGCTGCTGCGTCTGCTGTGGCGGCTGCAGCCAGAGAGCAGCAGCTTGCCAGGGGTTGTTGCAATATCCTGCTCCTGCTCCAGACGCTGCTCCTTGCCTGTATCCTGTTGCCTTCCCGCTTCAGCTGCCGCAGCGGCAGTGGCAGTGGCAGCAGCAGCAGCAGCAATTCAAACAGCTGCAACAATTTTTTCGTCCTGTTGTTGTTGGACTTTGCTTTTAATTTCTTTGGGTCGTCGGCACATCCCCTAATGCCACCGCGCCGCCCTTCCACTCCGCTATGCTATCTCTGGTTCCTGTGGCACTTGGGGTTGGAGTTGCCATTGCCCCTTACTGGCTGCCAGTTGGTTGCCGGGGTGCATTCGGATCGGAGCAGTTGTCAGTCGTTGCGATCGCCAGGTGAACGAAGGTTGTGCCGCGGACAGTCGCATCCCATCCCATCCATCCCAGATCGTAGCCAGAATATCTATCTAATTCTACGCCAGCCATGTCGGGTAAGCTGATTATGAAGCGCAAGCGCGCGGATCAGCAGAGCAGGAGCCAGCAGGAGCAGCAGCCGGAGGAGCACCCACAACAGCAACAGCATCTACCACAGCAGGAAGAGGGAGAGGAGCAAGGAGCGCCGGAGAAGCGCCATCGACCCCTGACCCCACCTGCCGAGCAGCCAGCCGAAGGATCCGAGGAAGATTCGACCAACAGCATTCTGCTCGAGGCCCTGCAGAAAATCATGGAGCTGCAGTCGGAGCTGGATGCCTTCGAGCAGGACCTGGATGAGCGCGATGGCTACCAAGCGGCGATGGCTGAGCAGGCGGAGGATGACACGGAAGAAGAGAGCTTAGAAGATGACAACCTGGACGCTGAGGTGGCTGCCCAATTTGCACCACCACCACCAACTCCTGGACAGCGCAGCCAGGCCGAGGCTCTTGGTTTCGCCATGTGTGCCCGTGAGACACTCCTGTTCCTGCAGAGCGAAGGCATCCCCACCGAATCGCCGCTGTACCAGACGCTTCTCGGAAAGCTTGTCGGCCAGAGCGATGGCCTACTGCACGCCTAACTTAGAGAACCGGGCCTCCGCCCCTCATTCTAGTCACTTTGCTGCGATCTCATTGCAAGTAAAACGAGGGAAACCTAGGGGGTTGATCACATCCAAACTAAGGGGCGTGTCACCCAGAGATCCACATAATCCTAAGCTGTTTACTCTAGTCAATTATTGTGAAGCAATATAAAAACGAGCGAAAAACAACGAAATAAATAACTATATTTATATAAATTATGATAGAAAAGTATAACGAATGCCTTTTTTACTAATGGGGATGAATTGGGACGAATGGTAAGCTGGTAAGTTCGATTTCCTGGAACATTATCAGATTGGATAAGGGACACGTTCCAAGGAAAAGAGAATCATAAAGTTTTATGAATGGAAGGGGTTATACTTCCATAAAACATTTACCCTTGTATGCAGTACATACATATGTACATAGGTAATTAAAAAATGCTTAGTACACAGGTACCTGCCATATCAATTTTCTTTTTATAGCTAATCCCTCTTGAGCACCTTAGAATCCTCTCCCTATATGATCATAAATATAAACACTTCTTTGCATTTATTAATGTTCCATACATTTTAAATATATTTATTTATTATTTGTGTTATTTAATTTTACATATAATAATTAATGAGAATAACTCAATCTCAATCGCAATATATTATTTCTTTGAATTCTCTTTGTAAGTATATAGTGTATATATATTTATTGTTGTTGTTAGGGCGGGGAAAGTTTTTTATTCGATTATTATTATTGAAATTGTTTACTTTTCTTTTCTCTTAGATTTTTTTTTTGTGTATAATTTGTAACAACAATAATTATTTGTAATAAATGGTTGCATTTCCTTTTTTTTTTTTTGCTATTTCATTTATTACTGATATTGTTTTAAAAACTAGCTTTTAATTGTTTTCAACAATTTAACGTTTCACATGGTTGTAAGTAAATGTTTCTTAAGTTTTTTTTTTGGACAAGATATTCTTTTAATTTTATTCGATTTGATTTGTTAAGTCATTGTACTAATGTACAAGTTTAATTGGTTCGCTCGGATATCCAAAGATTAATTAAACAGAGTATTAAATAATAGAAATTATTGATGTTTCATTCGGGTGACTCCGATGCGATTCAATCTGACCTGACCCACTTTCCTGCATACATTTGGCACACGCTCTTGCTTGTTGTTTCTACTTAAACACTATACAAAATTCTCATTATTTCGTCAATTAAATCGGGTTTTAACACCAGAACTAAAAACTCGAGCTTCGCAACTGTTTGGATTCTTGATATTTAGAGTTATATTAAATTTGATTTCATTTAGTACATTTCATGAACAGGGCTGGCAAATGCTGTCCATTTCATTTTCTTCTAGGCAGAATGATCATAATCGATAGATTCCCCGTCGCTTGCCCTGTCCCGTGTCGCGGGTTAAGTACATACATACATAGTTTAATATCGTTATAGTATCGTATTAGTTAGTTGTTTGTTTAACTTTAATTTCGCATATGAATGTAAGTTAATCGAGTATTCATTCGTTACATTATGATTTACGTTTGTTTGGCTTTAAGTATTCTCTTTACTCTGTTATTGTTGTCGTATCTTGGGTTTTAATAAAGTAATCATTTGCAGCATTGTCCGTATATGGACCTTGTATTCACAATCTCTGAATAACTTGCATGTTTGCATATTTATACGTGTATTCATGTGTTCCGTTAGTTATCTGTATTTGCTTTTAATATTCGATATATTTAATTTATGTTGAAATGTCGAGGATTACATAACTTTGTTTAGGTATTTTATCGTTTGTTGCTTGTTGCTTGCTTCGTGTCTTCAACGTAAGCCTAGTCGATCTCAGTTAATAATGTAAATATTATAATTTGTATGTGTGTATATATATATATATATATATATATATTCTTTATCTTTTTCCGTATCTTTATAGTTAGTTTTAATTCGTCAAATATATATGCATATATAAATAAAATTATGATTTCAAATGTGCCCTCTGTAATTATTTCATATATTCATGTATTGTATATATTAATATTTATTTAGTTATTTAATCTCATAGATTTTGTCTCGACCCTACCGGACCCTCAGCCCCAGGGCTGACCCCTATACATAGCTTTGTCTTGCTTCGTCAGTTGAATTTTGCTTTGTCTGTTATACTATCTCTCAACTTTGAGCTGAGACGCGCGCCTTATTATTGATTCAACTGTCATATCATATCGAGTATAGCTCTAAGTAATCTTTCCATTATCTTGTAGATGTCTTGTAAATATAGATAAAAAATTGGACAATATATATATATGTATATATATTTATGTATGTATATATATATGTGTGTGTGTGTGTGTATATATCCATCTTTGACACAATTTTATCGTTTGTAGCCCACGCAAAAGTAAGTTTCAATCTGTAGATCCAGCCTCATCTTCATAGAACGTTAATCCTTGCACGCAAAAATATATATATATGTATAGTATATATAGATGTATGTATATGTTTTGTATGTTTCCATTTTGTAAATATTTCTCCCCTCGCCTTCCCGTATATCATCTTATGCATTTAAGTGTACAAAGTATTTGTGATGTAGTTGTTGATGTTGATGTAGTTGTTGTATTGTTGAAATCAGAAAAACTGCACTGGCAAGTACGGAAATGTACCAATATGTAGCGAAGAAGGATAAGCAGGTCTGTAAGAGAATGTTAATTGTATTTAGAGAGATGTTCTTGTTGTCGATCAATGCAAATAGATGCTTGGATTTACCAATGATTATAGCTTTAGGCATAGTCTAAGAGTTTATATCATTACAAATAATCTAAGAAAGCTAAAATCACATCGCATTGACGCATCTATTTGCATTGACCCAGGTTGTTGTGTGCAAGGATGAAGGAGTTCGTTCTCTGTTGAATGTTTGCTTTTGGTGATGTTTTTTTGTTCTTTAAAATTGCTTTTCAATCAAAATACCTTACTAATAGCATATCTGGCACTGTAGCACTTGTAGTGGTGTTTTTGTTGTTGTTTTTGCTGTTTAATGTGTGTGTTTTGCTGCTGTTAGCAACATTTGGCGTTGCTGTGCCATTGGCATTGGTTGTGGTGGTATTGGCACTCTTTTTGCCAACCATATTATCCATTTGGTTCAGTGTACGAATATAGGAGGATATTGAAAAGTTGTTGCTGGTATGATTATTATTATTGTTGTTGTTGCTATTGCTGTTCATGGTTTTGTTATAATTATTGGTGTTTTTTTGGTTGTGGTTGCTCATGTTGTTGTGGGCTGATAGCTGCGGTGGGAATTTTGGTTGCGACTGATGAAGTTGCTGCTGATTTGGCTGAAAGCATAGATCTCTATTTCTAATGAACATCATGTCTAATCATGGAGTTTTGCTCACCTTGGAGCTGCCACTGGCGTGGTAAAAGTAGTTGGGAGTACTGTTCTTCGCATTGTGGCCCTCAGTTCCGTGGCTTGGCGTAAAGTTCTTGCTGTGGTTATGGCTGCTTGTGGTTGGGGCTTTCATCGTCAGATTATGGTTTGCTGATGCTGGATGTGTGGCACTTGTTGCGCCGCTCACTCGACCTCCGCCGGCACTGCTATGGCCCAGTAAGTTTCACCTGTTAACATGGTTGCGATTGTGATTGGAACTGAGGCCAGTGCTGCCAATTGCATTCGATTGTGGGCCGCCGCCGCTAGAGCCATGGCCTCCGCCTACGCCGCCACCCCCACCGCCTGTTATAAATGGAAGCACAATTATAGCGTTTCTCCGCAGTGGAAATCGTTAACCTAGCTCACCTGTATAGCTTGGTGAATGCTGATAGTAGTCCCTTCGACCGTATTCCGGCTCATAATCTGTGTTATCGTAGTGCCCACCACCACCACCACGCCCACCGCCACTATTGATGCTGCCCACACCGCCAAGTATACTGTTTGGCGGTCCGTGGCCGTGTGAGCCATAGGAGTAGCTGTCGTACGACTGATGTGGATCATAGCCAATGCCATCGTCATAGCCTCTGCTGTAGGAAATGCAACAGGTTAATTAACATTCCAGAGAAACTGTGAGAGAAAGGTACTGAGACCCACCCATATGTCTCATCCATGGCCGTTCTGGCCTTTTCCAGTATGGACATCACCTTTTGCTTGGGTGCGAGCACATTTTTGCTGAACGACGACTGCTGTGAGCCCCTAAAATAGATTGCAAAACAATTAGCAAGTGAAAATATATTTTTAAGGATATTTAATTACCTGTAACTATGATGCGCTGTGTTTTTGGGACCGCCAGCAGTGTTAGCGGGACCTCCGGAACCTCCGCTCATCAGATTGTTTCCACTGGGCATGTGGGGAGGCTTTTTGTAGCCGCTCTTGGCGTTGTCGTTCTCATTGAGGCTGGTGCTGTCCATTAGCTCTCGCAGCTGCTCCTGGCGTATGATGTCATTGCTGTCGGGTATCAGATACTTCCTTAGCTCGGCCATGGCATAGGCGATCCGTGCATATGCCTCTGCTGGGGGGGCTATCGTTGATATCTCCACGTGCAGGTCACTGTTGAGGTGCGCATATTTTGGGTCCTTTGAGTTGCGCAGCTCCTCCTCCTTGACGCGATCCCGCATAGAATTACGGCCCAGAACTGTCATCTTGCAGAGCGTCTCCTCCTGCAGGCGGCGCAGCGAGTTGCCCTTGGGTCCCAGAAGTTTGCCAACAAAATTGAACTTTGGATGCTCTCTGATTGGCACTAGGACACGCTGTGATATGCGAAGTGGCTTTTCCCGGTAGATATCTGCGTACTTCTGCTCCCGCGACGGTATGCGTCCCGTTGTCTGGACTTTTTCAATCTCTGCGAGGAACAAACCGTGTTAGCTGGACAATCAATTTTGCAGTCTCCCAGTGGCGGTCACTTACCGCCATCCAAAAGCTTCTCGCCAATGGGAAATTTACGGTCCATGCGATTCCTTTCGGCCATGCAGTCGCGTATGTACTCGTTGGCCTTCTCGTTTATCTGCACACTACCGTTGCCATCGCCTCCATGATGGCCATGGTCGTGGGCGGAACTGTCACCGTTGTGGGCACCAGGCCCACCGCCCGGGCCGCCGCCGCCTCCACTGAGAGCACTTTTGCGCGGCTTGCCACTGTACTCGTTGTCGTCATCATTGTACGGGGAGAAGTCGCCATTGCCGTCGTACTTTTCGGTCATGATGCCCGTGTTCGTAGCTTTGGTGAAATCTGGCTGCGAGCGAGCGAGCGGTGGAAAACAATGCAGGGAAGCTTGGCTATCTGAAACAATCAAAATCAATTAAGCGGGGACCACATGATAAGGCGGAAGGGCAAGCAACCCTCGGGGAAAAAGCGCACAGAAATCACTTTTTATGAACGCATTCATATTGACTTGCAACCCACACACACAAACACACGAACACTCTCGCCTCGCACACATTTGCACACCCAGAGGCAAGCTCTCGGGGCAAAAACAACCACCGTGCGAATTTCAACGCCAAATCAAATTGTTGCCCCAAAGCTCACAGCCAATTTGCTTTTGTAAACAGAACCGGTAAAAACTGTATCGTTTACGATTTTAAGTCCCTACAATAATAAGGTGTTCTCCTTTTTTCAGCTTTTTAGCGACTTGTTTGGTCCAGATATTGCACTGGCTGCCAATCCGCTGTCTCTCTCTCCTGCTGCACTTTCACTTTCAGTGGGACGCAGTTTTTCACCTATTTTTTTCTGTATTCGTATTCCTGCAATTTGCATCAAACAATTTCAGCTGCTTTGGCCAGAGAAGGACAGCGCCGTTTTGGCTATATATCGCAGCAGTGCACTATTTTACAATAGGCTAAATGAATGACGTTAATTACCACTGTTTGTGAGCGTTCTAATTAAATTTAAAATTTAATTTAAAATTGCGAAAAAACTGCAATTCAGTGTGACCGCGGATTTATTGATCAAATATACCCGCCCGATTCTCAGAAATATACCAAATTATACCACCCCTTCATATACCGAAAAAGGGATCAAACGACTAACCCCGCGATAAACAGTTGAACCACCCTAGAACCGCGAAAAACGTTTGTAATGCTAGCCCGTAGCCCATACACCCAACAAACCACGACTTCACCGCGTAAACGCAGCAGAACAGGGGACATGGCGCGGGGGAGAGTCAAGTAGCCGCCAACCTAACTGGCACTAGCCACCACAGGTAGTGAACCTAAACGTAAGTAGAATGAAATATTACGTCATATGGTAATTATTACGTTATATGATGCTGCCCTGGTTTGCTTTATACTCCACATAAAAGTCGTTGATATGTAGCAAATGTGTAGTTACCATGTATAAAAGGGACATAAATACCAAGCAGTTTTCTGTCAAAGGAATGAATTCGCGAAGAAAGAGCGTGCGCGCGGATGTGTCACTGGCCGAGGAACCGGCCGCGGAACCTTGTGCCGCATATCCTCGGATACACGCTGGGCCGCAACGAATGGAGCGTCATCTTGTTATCGTCCTCGTCCAGGCCGTACTTGGAGAAGTGCTTCACACAAAACACCCAACTGCCGGTCTCTGGGCGATACTCGACGAAGCGCGTATCGTTTGCATAGCAGGCGCAACGCAGATGTCCCTCCCAATTCATTTCGATCAGACGCTGCGCATCCTTCACAACAGGCACAGGCTGGGTCTTGTCCACGGGCCATACCTGCTCGAGGGTGACTTGTGCCTCACGATTCAGGCCTTGGTTGATAGGCGGCCTCTTCTCATCGTCAGGATAAATGATGATCCCCTTGTTACGGAAGTAAACTGCAGAGAGAGAGCGAGAATAGTTCTTGGCGGATGATGCTTGTCTGGCCTGGCTCCTCCCCAATCACTTACCAATCTCATCCAGATTCAGTCCAGCCACGTCCATTTCCATGGCAAAGAACACAGTGCCATAGCCCTCGCGTCCAATGGTGAAATTGGGCACCACACAGGACCCATCCTCGGCCAGGTAGGACTTGAGATCATCCAGCGAGGGTATCGTGTAGTAGCCCACGCGTCGCAACACTATCCCTGTGGGATGTGGCGCATAGTCTGACGCCCCATAGCGCGTCGCTGCTGCCTCAATGGCCAGTCTGGAGCGATTCACTAGAGGGCGCCGCGGGGGGTACCCGCTTGGCAAGGGGTTTGCCATCCGTATCTGCCGATGTGGCCTGCTGTCCTGGAAGAGAAACCCGCGGGGACGCCGCGGGGGTGCCCAGGAGCCGGGGCGCTCTTTTTTAGCAGCGCCTGGCCCGCATTTCCACTGTTTAGGAGGATGCCGTACACGTTTATAACCGTAGTCACTGTGGACGGGCATGATGCGGCGTCCTGTTGCGAAATGTGGTCGGACTCATCCGAATCATCTCCACTGCTCGACGTCACATCGTTTAAGCGAGTTTAAGTAAAAGAGTTTAAGCCGATTTTGCGGGCGTCCGCAGACGCACACACACACGTAACTATGCTCATATGTCGGGCTGTTGCTCCACTTAACTACAGGTTAGGTTACTACTGTTACTAGATAGTTACTAAGTTAACGTTACTTTACGTAGTTGCTGTACGTAGTTAGTTTCAGCATTTAAGCTAGCTTAAGCGCTTTGGCGCGCCGCGTCCACACTCACACAAACACACATATCATAACGGATCTTTAACTTGGGCTGGATCGTTGCCGAAACGATAGTATCGATATAAATTTATAAATTATATTTATATAAATTTTAATTGAGATGTATCTCATGAGATCTGAAAAACACGATGGCTATAACTATAGAAGTCTTTCTATAACTATAGCTCCTGCTAAGGATTGGTAAGGACATAAACTGGACCTAGACGTACAACAATCGATAGTATTGTGTTCGTATCGATAGCATAGCTAGGGCTGCAAAAACTGCAAAACCGACGCTACGCGACGCTACGAGACCCCGCTACCCGGCTACCGGCTACTAGGACTAGCCACTGACAGGACTTTCCAGGACTACGCACTACACTGCACAGGACAAGATGGATACGAGCAAAGCTGGAGCCAGTGCCACTGCTGCGACCAGCAATGCGTCATCCCAGGACCAGCAACAAGCTGTGGGCCCTTTGCGACCGGCAAAGCCTGGCCGGATGAAGAAACCTGACCAGTACACAAACCGCCGGCCCGTTTGTCCCATGTTTTACCTCTTCAAATCATTTAGTCTAGTGGAATTTAACGCCAACGATCTGAAGAACGCGATCCAGTACCTTAAAAGCCCCAGTCACATAGCAGATGTGAAAATCGGCAAGGTCAATTTGGTATCGTGCCTCACATATTTTCGAAATGAAAAATTTGTAATAATATTAGACGAGTATCATCTTTCCCATATGGTATGTACCCATATATCCCTCAGTTTGGCTGATTTTAATTAATATATGTATTGATATTTGCAGACTTTTCTACCCGTACCGAAATGGAAGGTACTTGTAATAGCTGCATTCAACTTGCAGGGCACTATGTTCCATTATTTATACATTCGTGCGGTAAGTTGCCTTGCCTCTGGTCTGCTCTTGTAATACATCAATAGTCATATATTTTTGGCCTTTTGACAGGTGCCAGTTACACAGGAGTCCCGCGTAGGTTCGAGGAAAATCAACTCGGCTCTACACCTTGTAGTAAAACAAGTAATCAAAAAGGGATATTCAAACAACCTCGTGGCAATAGTGTCTGACCACTGTCCTGCAAACTTGACTGGCATGCCCGAAGCCTCCGAAGCGTTCCCGATTCTATGGGACAAAGAGCATTTCAAGAAGGGACTCGCGAAACACAAGCTCACGGATGTTACGGACTATTTGTATGGAAAGTATACGTAGACGACTGGAAGAGTAAGTTGGAAAATGCGCCAAAGTTGGACAACTCAGCGTCCGAGAAGCAACAAAAACTTTACGACAGTGAGCTTCGAAACATGAATTTGATTATGGAGCGCCATTTCGCCATTTCATCGGATCCCTTAAAACTCTATGCAGTGCACAGCAGGAGATTGGAGCACCTGGGCAGGGCCCTGATCCCAAAGGTGTACGAAATTATGATGTACGCGATAAACTTGCACCCACATGATGAGCTTCTGAAGGACCCAATTTATTATATAGCCCGTGTGGTTGGACTTATGCTTATACTAACCACCCCAAAAACATTTAGCAGTAACGCGTAACTCAACAAATTATGTTCAATTTTCGTTCGAATATTTTCCTCCGGTATATTTCCGGTATATTTGGGTATATTTTTTAAGTTCAGTATATTCTTTCTGCGGTCACACTGTATATGACGTCGCTGCTGGCAGAGGCTGTTGTTGTTGACAAAAACTCGCTAAATAAACAATTAAGACAGTTGAACGCTGGCAAATCTTAGATTAAATTGTTTCATAAGTTATGGATAGCCAGGTGAGTGGGTAGATCCTCTTGGTGAAGTATTGGCCGCTAGTTCCTGGGCAAGGGCATTGTTTAAAAGCGAGACATACGCCTGAGAGTTGTGTCTCAAACCAAATTCTCGCCTCGCACTAATTAGTCGCTACCTTCGGTTATCAGGAAAAGCCATTGTGATAAAAATCTATATACGCGAACAATACGTGTGTCTCGATCGGGCTATAGTATTGCGATAATTAGGTATAGCAAAACAAAGTGACGTAATTTGCATGGAAATACTATCGGATAGCATGGGAGGATGTGTGTTTTCCTAATTCCCATTGAGAGGGCGTTTCAGTAAAGACTCTTTTTGGCCATTTGCAGGCACCGATCGATGATCTGCTGTTGGACATTGTAGACAATGCCTGGCGCATGGAAGTTCTGCCATTCGATCAGATACTAGTGCCACTCGAAAAGCTCCCCGATCCGGAGGCCGATGGTGGTGATTCACATTTGACTCTGAGCGAGCAGGTGAGCAACGACGTTAATTTTGGGTTTTGGGTTCGACAAACACTTTACGACACCCTGTTTGGTATCTTCCAGGAACAAAAGTGGACTGATTTGGCGCTGGGTTCGCTGGCACCTGATGCGGCACTGATCGATCAACTTAATATTACATCTATCTAACAAAGGACGAACAGTCCGCGGGCGAGCACCTCCTCGCCCACCTTTCTAGCCCCCCAAGTTTTATATTCAACACAAACACCCCACCCACCACCAGCATGAATAACAACAACAACAGCACAAGCAACAATAGCAGCAGCACCAGCACGAGCATCCACCATCAGCACCTGCATTCGCCTACCAAACTCACGGAATTCGCGAGAAATTTTGAAGACAAACCAGAATCGCTGTTCGGCCGTGTGGTGAACAAGATCCAGAATGCCTACAACCAGAGCTACAACACCGTCAACGACATATCCAGTGGCAGCAGCACCAGCCCCAGCCCTGGCCCTCAGGCCGTACAGGTGGGAAAGTCCCAGTTCTACAGCGAAAGCAAGACACACATCGTCGAGGAGGACAGCTCGTCGTCCAGCCTTAGCTCGCGACGGCCACAGCCGCCGACAACGCTGAGTTTGCGGCCAAACAGCGAGTCGCGAAGCACTGGCAATTCGAGCACCACAGCCGAAGAGTCCGAGGCCAATGAGCGTGTCGATGTGCAGCCGCTGAGCAGCGAAGCGAATCAGGGTCGCACTGTGTCCAATGTGCTAAAGCACATCAGCAACATTGTGGCCACAAAAAACAATAACGTGAGTGAGACTGGGCACGACTGCATTCGAGCGCTGCTGCAATTATAATTTAATATTTATTTGTTGCAGGATCTGCGCAACTACAAGGACACGGAGCTGCAGAGGTTCTGGATGCCCGATTCGAAGGCCAAAGAGTGCTACGACTGCGCCCAGAAGTTTTCGACCTTTCGACGCAAGCACCACTGCCGCCTGTGCGGCCAGATATTCTGCTCCAAGTGCTGCAACCAGGTGGTGCCAGGCATGATAATCCGCTGCGACGGGGACCTGAAGGTGTGCAACTATTGCTCCAAGATAGTGCTCACCTTTCTAAAGTCCTCCAGCTCGGACATGGGGCAAGATCTGCAGGCGCTGCAGCAGCATCTCAGCAACAAGTTGGAGGTTCAAGGCAGCAGCGCGACCAATGCGACGCCGCAGCAGCAGAAGGCGCCACTTTCGCGGAAGACCTCGCTGGGCTACCAGGAGGAGCGCTTCAGCTCGCATCACAACCACACGACGCTCTCGTTTGACGACCGCAAGAACATCCTGCAGCAGTCGAACTCTCTCATCACATTGCACGAGGAGATGCAGCGGGATCTGCCCGCCCAGAACTGCGGCCAGGTGCTGATCGAGTTCCTCAACAGCAACAACAAGTCAGCCAACGAGGTGCAGGCGGTGGCCATACTGAATGCCATGCTGGCAGCCGGATTTCTCGAGCCGATCGTTCCCGATCCCGACCAGACCGAGTTCGAGGCGACGCTGCACTACAAATTCGCTAAGAACAGCAGCTCGGACCATTCGCGGGCCATAAGTCCCCAGTTTGAGGCGCCCAACGGGGAACCGCAGCCACCCAAGTCGATGGACGTCTCCTTGAGCTTCCACTCGGCCGAGGATATCGAGCTGGAGAACGATCTGTGCTTCACAGCGGCCACATCGAAGCTTCTCGAGTCCTACTGCGATCACGAGGAGCAGCTGTTGGCACAGCTGCTGCGTGCCCATCACCTGGACCAGGAGTGGGACAAGGTGCTGCAGATGCTCTGCTCAACGGCGGCCAACCACTTCAAGCCGGAGTACTGCACCAACGATCTGATGGACATTCGCAACTATGTGAACTTCAAGAAGGTGCCTGGCGGCCGGCGCAAGGACTCGACCATTGTGCACGGCGTGGCCTTCTCCAAGAATGTGGCGCACAAGGATATGGCCACGCATGTGCCCTTCCCGCGCATCCTGCTGCTGCAGTGCCCCATCGTCTACGAGCGCATCGAGGGCAAGTTCGTCACCATAGAGACGGTGCTTCTGCAGGAGAAGGAGTATTTGCGCAACGTCTGTGCCCGCATCATGAGCTTCTCCCCCAACGTGGTGCTCGTCCACAAGAACGTGGCCGGCATTGCCCAGGACCTGCTGCGCTCCTATGGTGTGACTCTTGTGCTGGACGTCAAACTGTCGGTCATGGAGCGTTTGTCGCGCACCCTCCAGTGCGACATCGTCAGCTCCATCGAGTCGAACATCACCTTGCCGAAGCTGGGCTACTGCAACGACTTCTACATCCGCAGCTACAACGGCAAGACGCTCATGTTTTTCGAGAAGCTCACCAGTCCCCGGGGCTACACCTGTCTGCTGCGTGGTGGCAGCAACTCGGAGCTCACCCGCGTCAAGCGTGTGGCATCGGCCCTGCTTTTTGCCCGCTACAACTGGCGCCTGGAGATGTCCTTTCTGCTCACCGAATTTGCGCAGCCGCTCAGCCCCAAGGCCTCGATATTCGATTCGAAGGAGGCGAGTCCCAATACCGAAACTGAGGCGGAGGCAGAACTCCGTTCCGGATCGTCCAAGCGGCTGCCCCTACCCCCCCCAGACCATTGCGGAGCGCAAGTCGGAGGATAAAGTCACGTCCATTGTCAGTGAGAATGTGTCTGATTTCACAGATCCGTTGCGATCGACGGAGGCCGACGCTTTGTCCACATCGCCCAGCGATGTGCTGCCCGTAGTGGAGGCCCTGGCCGTAGAGACCCGCTACGATAATCGATTCCGCACTGCACTCAGCTCCACGCTGCTCTCGGTTAGCCCCTTTCTCACCTTTCCGCTACCCTACCTGGAGACGGAGCCGGGGCGCAACTGTAGGCTGCGAAAACTCTTTCCCCCCGAACTCTACTTCTCGAAGCAGTGGTCGAATGCAGGACCCTCGCTGCAGGAGCGTTCAGAGAGCTGTGGCGACACTGAAGCCGCTGTCAAATCGGAGCTGGGAAACAAGGAAAACGAACAGCAGCTGCAGCTGCTGCCGGCCCACGAGTTTGTGCAGATGAAACTGACGGCGCCCGCCACCAACCGCGACATCCAGACAAAACTCGCAGAGTTTCGATCCTTTGGTGGTCGCTTCCCCAAGGGCAAGGCCCCAAGTAAGTCCAATATATATATAAACAAAATCATTCGTAATTCGTTGCTTTTTTGCCGACAGTGCTGAGGCCCAAGAAGAGGATGGCCGAGCTCATCCAGAGGCCGCAGAAGGTGAGCGAGGAGCAGCTGTACAGGGACGCACTGGATCCGCAGAACCATCAGCGGTTGTCCGTGCTCTTCTGCAGCTTCCACTACAACCCCAAGGGCGTGTCCTCCTTCTGCAAGCTGCCCATGCTGCTGGACATGAAGTTCTACGGGCAGTACGACATTATGCTGGAGCAGTTCCTGCAGCGCTACTGCTGTCTGTTCAACTCGATGTGCCCCTCCTGCAACCTGCCCATGCTGGGCCATGTGCGCCGCTACGTGCACTCGCTGGGCTGTGTCCACGTCTACCTCACCGAGGACCTGACGCGCTCCGACCCCAAGCGCATCTACTTCACCTCGTGGTGCAGCATCTGCAACGCCACTACGCCCACCGTTCCACTCTCGGACTCGGCCAAGTGCCTCTCCCTGGCCAAGTACCTGGAAATGCGCTTCCATGGGCACGCCTACAAGCGTCGGCCGCCTACAGATGCCGACCAGAGCAATCCCTGCGAGCACTCGCTCCACCGCGACTACGTGCACCACTTTAGCTTCCGTGGAGTGGGCGCCAAGTTCCAGTACACGCCCGTCGAGGTGTGGGAGACGGACCTGCCGCCGCTGACCCTGCAGCTGGACCAGCCGAGGCCCTTCCTGGGCAGCCAGGTGCAGGAGGAGATCAAGACCTTTTCGGTGCGCGGCCACGAGGTGTACACGCGGATCCACGAACGCATCGCCGATCTGGCCACCGAGGACGAGAACCCTCCGCTTGTGCAGAACCTGAAAACGACGCTCGCCCACGACCAGTTTATTTTCAAGCAGAAGATCGAGATTGTCCACACGCTGCTGACGGAGCGCCGGGCCAATGCGTACGACATCAACGATGCCCTGTCCATGGCACGGCGCGCCCTGGCCGAGACCATTGAGCTGTGGGGACCACGGCTGCTGGAGATCGATCTGGTGGCCCAGAAACTGTCCGCCAAGCAGGCCGTCCTCCATCACATCGATGCGGGCACCATATGCACCGAGGAGCTGCGGCCGGAGCAAGTCCCACACACTGCAGGGGACGACGGAAGCAGCAGCAGCAGTAACAACCCCCCGTTGGAGTGTCCGTCGGAGGACACGGAGTCGGCCAACGGCAGTCAACCCGTGGTCGACAAGAAGTTCTCCATCGATCAGCTGCTGGCCTCTACGGCGAGCGTGCACTCGGACAAAAAGTCCATCAGGAGCATCCTCACACAGCTGCTGCCCTCGAGCAATCAGGCCAACCCCCTGCAGTCGCCGTTCCCCGCTCAAGACCATCTCACCCTCCCCCTGGGCTCTATTCCCATTCACGTGCGCGAGAGCGATCTCAGCTCTGTGATCGCCTACAGCCTGACCTCGGCCGACTACCAGCGAGCCCTGGACGAAGCCTTCAGTAGCGGCGGCGGCGAGACCCCAGCCGCTGGCCACTCCAGTCCGCAGCTTAAGAGGAAGGTGCCGCTGCCAGAGGGCCTGAGTGATGCCGAAGAAAGCAGCCCCAATCTGTCGCGCACCTCCAGCAACACCAGTGCCGCACCAGGAGGAGCGGTTCCCGCTGCCGCCACCACCAGTGAATCCGAGGAGAAGGTAAAGGAGAGGAGTAAGGCGCAGCCACAGTCACCGAGTCCACACGTGTCGCTGGCATTCAACGACAACGGGTGCCAGTTCCACTGCAAGATCTACTTTGCTCGCGAGTTCGATGGCATGCGAGCCAAGAGCCTGCAGCCGCCGAAGCTGGACAGATCGCTGTACCGCAAGCTGGAGAAGAGCAAGATGCGCGAGGAGCTGAGAATCTCACAAAGTCGAACGGGCTCCGAAATGGAACTGGTGCGCAAACCCAGCGACGTCGGCGTTGGCCAGCCTCTGTCTCGAACCTCGGAAGAGCATGCGACGGCCATGGAGGAGGAGGCGCGCATCGCCCTGGCTCGCAGTCTGTGCAACAGTGTGCAGTGGGAGGCACGCGGCGGCAAGTCCGGATCGCGTTTCTCCAAGACGCTGGGTAGGTTTCTCTACGCCATTCCGCAATCAAAATGATATTCTTCATTATATTTGGATTCCTGCAGATGATCGCTTCGTGCTCAAGGAGATGAACTCGAAGGACATGACCATCTTCGAGCCCTTTGCCCCGAAGTACTTTGAGTACATTGACAAGTGCCAGCAGCTGCAGCTGCCCACGCTGCTGGCCAAGATCTTTGGCGTGTTCAAAGTCAGCGTAAAGAAGAAGGAGTAAGACTTTCCACAAACTTGCAACTCAATATGTCCAGCGACTAATCCCGAACTCGGAATCCCCTCTCTTGCCAGCTCCTTTGTGGAACGCTCTGTGATGGTCATGGAGAATCTGTTCTACGGCTGTGAAATCTCCAACAAATTTGATCTTAAAGGCTCTGAGCGAAATCGACTGGTGGACCCGACCAATCAACAAGGCGAGATTGTGCTGCTGGACGAGAATCTGGTCCAGAGTGAGTAGCCGCTCATGGCAGCCCCTCTAAATATGATCCGATCATCATCTGATTTCCCTTTGCAGTGTCCTGGTCGAAGCCTTTGTACGTGTTGTCGCACAGTAAAACCGTCCTAAGGGATGCCATTCAGCGGGACTCCTCGTTCCTGGAGAGAAATGGCGTCATGGACTACTCGCTGCTGGTGGGCCTGGAGAAGAAGAACAGCCTGCTGGTCCTCGGCATCATAGGTGAGCCTTCAAGGGCAATCGACGGCCGCTATATGGTATGCTCACATTTATTCCTTTCCAGACTACATTCGAACCTTCACACTGGACAAGCGAGTAGAGTCGATCATCAAGCAGTCGGGTCTGCTGGGCGGCAAGGGCAAAGATCCCACGGTGGTATCGCCAGAGCGCTATAAGCAGCGCTTCATCGATGCCATGGATCGCTACTTCCTCACAGTGCCCGATCGCTGGGAGGGCCTATCCAAGGTCTGACTTCACACCCCTACACACACGCACACACACACACACATAGATAGATGACATTAACATAGATGTAGACGAAAAATAAAGCTCCACAATCCACAGCCAATCTTCATTGCGCACTCTGGGGGCGGCTGCCTTTCCGATTCCGCAATTGAATTGATTCGGCCTTGACCTGCATCCGCGTCGGGCGGTGCTGCGCCCCCGGAAGCCATAGCCGCTCATGACAATTGAAAGCCATGTACGTTACGTGGGTGTAGCTGGCGCCCAAGTTGCGTGCCTGGCCAAAAAGGAAAGGAAATTATTATCATGATGGAAACCACGTCGCGAAATGAAATCGTTAAGACGCGAGTAAATCAGGCAAATGTGCGCCTCTTTAGGGCATAAACACGATTTCATTATCGAGGCGTCACAGCTGCTCTGACATGGCCCAAAACTGGGTTAAGAGACTCACTCGCGTCTGACAGGTGCAGCGAGGAATTGAAATCGAAATCAAAACTAAAATTCATATTCAAGTCAACTGCAGCTGGCAGCTGGAAGAGCTGCAGAGTGCTAGAGGGAGTACCACCGAATTCCGGGGCGGAGACAGCCACAAACTGCTCGATGGCATGTAATGGCCCTTGGAGTCAAGCCCCCCAACATGCAACATGCCGAAAGTGTTGCTGTGGCGTATTCAGACTACAAGATACCCGCTACTCAAATTGATTTTCGATTCGATTGGGATTTCAAAAGCAATTATTCATTTGATATTTCCAGATAATGTTTATGGGTTGCCTAGCCAGGGGACTGTAGTAGGTCGTCTGTAGGCTATGCGATTGTAGATACTTTGCTTTTGTTAGGTATAAATAGCTCAACATGAAATCCGTTCTTTTATTCGCACTAGTCGAGACCCACTCCAGTCCCACACCAACCCCCAGTGCCATTCAACGCTCGTCGCATTCCGCGTGCCAGGCGAAAAACAAAAGTGACACCTTAAGTCAGTCGCCGTGGCAGAAGCGCCTGACTTGGGTGTTCTGCGGGGAGACGGAGTAGGGGCCATGCCCATGCCATTCACACCCATCTCCGGGCAGGGAGCCCTTTTGGAAGTTGGCGTGCGAAAAACGGGCTAACTTCTTGGTCGGTGTGGCTGGCGCACATTTTCACATTTCAGTTGGGATTTACGATCTGAGCGGTCAAGTTGTGGTTCGGCGAGCTGCGCTTGAATGGCGCCATTTGCGGTTCGGTTCGGGTTCGGCATGGATAGGGCTGCAGCAGCAGCAGCCGTGGCCGTGGTCTGCCACTGGTCGAGTCCGTGGTGTGCAGACAGACCCCGCAGTGTGCCTGAAACTGTTCCATTAAAGTGCAAACCCAACTAATGTGTTCAATTAAAGTGCAGTCCGTAGAGTCCAATACCCCGAAGCCCCGACCCCAACCATGGCGATAGCTTATGACTGGAAAAGCAATGACGGGTAAGGAGATGCCGGGTATAGAGCTCCCTGCTACTGCTACTGCTGGTGCTTGGGGCACAGTCAGAAGCGTGGTCAGGTGTGGGCTGGGCTATGGGATATATTAAAAGGATATATCGCTGTCCGGCTTGCATGGACTTGGACTGAGACTGGGAACTGACCTTGGCGCCCCTGTCTTGTTGATGGTTAGCATAATGGTGCATTGCATTCTTGTTTATTGCATTACGTATACGCCCCGTGGCGTGACTGGCATTTGTAACAGCAATTAAAACGTCATAAATCTGCAACTGTAATTATGTGTGTGTCGGACCGAACCCCTGCCCCACCGTGGGATGGGGCATAAAGTTAGCCAACTCTGATTAGCATATTTAAATGGGCTGCCGCCACTGGCAGTGCGATTAAAAATAGCCAAAGGTCATTTGGCATTGTCAAGATTAGTCGGCAACCTCAAGCAGGACTGGCGCTCCTTTCCATTAAGTAGTCGCTGCCTTTGGGCCCAGCGTCGGCCTGAATTGGGTCAGACCCAGGCCGACATGATTTGCTCGCCTCCCCAGCCCTTTAATGCTTCTGTCTGTTTCCGTTTCTGTTTGGGCCTGCTAGTCAGGCACGCACACTCCCAGGCAGGCGGCAGGCACTCCCTCACCATTCCGAGTGCCAAGCATGCAACAGAATTGGAGGCACAGAATATGAAATATTTTTGGCAGCCATCAATTACAGCCATTAGCCTGGCCTGCCATATTTCCACACGCTCGAGAGCCTCAAAGAAGAACAGCGACCCAGGCCGACGCTTTCAGATTCCAAGAATATGCATTAAGAACTGCAAAGGCAACAGGTGCTTGTGGTTACATTTGCCGCCAGTCTCAAGCCGGCGCCTCGGTCGTATGTTGTGCGGGTTCACCATTCGATGGGGGGACATCCTGTCGTGCATTTTTAATGCCCCGAGTCCTTGACAATGGCTCGACAAACACCCATTTCCGGATTGGGATTATCGTGCGAGAGTGTGTGTGTGGGGGCGTTGTCAGGGATAACAACAACAGACCTGCTATTGATTGACATCGATTAGAAGGTGGCATGGGTGCGGTTGCTGCTGCTGCGGGTAGGGTAGGGGGATCTTTGGCACCCGACTGCTCCAGACAAATCAAATAGACAATTTTCCAATTTGCAGCAATTTCTCATGCATTTTCCGTATTCAGTTTAGTTTGCCTTTCGTACGAGTGTGTTTTTGTGTGCCTAGCAACATAGCCATGGCACGCCATGGATGGCTGATGGCATGGCTGATGGGTGCTGTGGGTGATGGGAAATGGAAATGCCTTCACTGGCTAGACTCTGAGCTGAGAGCTGAGGGAAGGCATTAGGTGCCCCCGTTATTAAAGGACTCGCCCCCGTCTGTTATTTGGTTGTGGTGCCAACGCCAATGAAGAATGGCAGGAACTTTTTCCATTCAGTTCTCAGCCAAAGACAAGACGATTCGGATGTACGCAGACATATTCCGACTTGCTGACCAGTTTTTTCTCTATCCACTTGCAGCTTTGATGCCGATTTTGGCTGGAACCGATCCTTCTCCGAGCCCGATCTTACAGCCAGACAGAAGCAGGGCGATCTCAGCCGGTTCACCATCAAGCATCCGCACGAATACATAGCCGTAGACGATCTAAAGTACTTCCGCCGTCGCCAGCCCATTCAGTTGCACACCCAGAGCAACGTCTGTCTCTACAATAGCGATGAGCCCGTAGTGCCCTTTGGCTCCCTTAAGTCTGAGTACACACGGCAATACCACCGCCACGGCATTGGCGGCCAACCCAGGACCAGGACATTGCTGAGGCGCGCGACATCGCTGCATCTGGAGGGATTAATGCTGATGCTGACGGAGCACCAGGACAAATATCACTGGTACACCCCCGAAGATCTGAAATTGTAAGCGCTATTGCGAGTGGCACAGATTAAGTTGGCCCCAGACTAATTGGTATATTTCAGCTCCCGTTGCTATCCCGTTCGCAATCCGGAGAACCTGCAGCTGGGCGGAGACGCCGATGGCGAGAGCAGCATGAAGAACTCCTCCTACCTGATGGCGCCCATGCTGGATGCCGGCACAAAGATACTGCCGCGTGAAGTGTTCCTCGATAAGGGCGAGGCAGCGTCCAGCAGGGGTCACGTGTACAACAGCTTGGCCGCTGACAAGTTCAAGCGCGACGTGGCCGCCCAGGAGCAGCAGAGATGTCACCTGCAGATGCGGGCTCAGGCCGTGGACCAGCAGCCAGAGCCGTCAGAGTACAAGCGACAATTTGTGCAGCAGTTTCCGGAAAAGGCCCATTCCATACCGCAGATGAGCAACATCAAGATCCAAGGGGACTTTGTGGCCGTGCCGGAGTACAAGGACAGCTTCAAGATGTACGCCAACTACTCGAAGAGTGCGCCCATCAAGAAGGATGACAACCTGCGCGTTTCCGGCTCGGAGCGAGGAAGCGATCCCAGGCCAGGACAGCCCGGCCACGACTACGGGCACGGGTACGGGCAGAGCCATGCTCCCGATGTGGCAGAGTATCGCGACAAATTCATCGACCCACCCAAGCACATGGCCAAAGAGAAATCACTCAAGACGGACGATCACCTGCGACCTCGGGGCGAGTTCACCCGAGAGATTCCCGAGTACCACGAGAGCTTCCGCGACCCGCAAATCACCGAAATGCCCGAGCGGGGCAAGGCCCGCGAACCGTTTCTACGGCTGAGGGGCAAAATCGAATTTAATCCGGAGTATCGCAACAATTACCTGGATTTTCCACGCTCCCGTCCGGTTGTACACAAGCCGGCCTCCTCCTTCCGGCTGCCACACTCTGGCGCCCACAATGCCCATCCCAACGTCAGCATCGGCTCCTCCCCCGACAAGCAATATCAGGCAGATGGCGAGACGGCCACCTGCACCACAGTGCCGCCATCGGAGATGGTCGCCACACCAGAGTATCGTCGGGCCCAGTATAATTATCAGCTGCGTGAGCGGCCTAGGGAATACGATGTCGTTGGCAACCTGCGCAAGAGTTCGGAATCCTCGCTGGAAGTGCGGCAACCGCAGCCGCAGCAGGTCTCACACAAGCGAAGGACCTCGCGCCAACGTCTGGTGAAGGAGCCTCCGGCTGTAGCCTCCAACTTTCAGGATGTGGGTGGCAACGATTCGAAGAAACCAGCCCGATACGGCAGGCGATCATCCGTGATGCAAAATGCGGTCAATTGCCGCGAAAAATCATCGATCATCGAAGGCAATCCCAAGTACGCCGCCCCGGCCTGTCGGCGGGCCAAACACCACAATGGCAGCCAGAGGGATCAGCAGGGATCCTTTGTGGTGCTCGACGAGCCGTGCAAGCCTTCCAACTGGATGAAGAAGACCTGGTACGATTCCTAGGTCCGGTCCAGCAATCTACAACATACCTAAACACGAGTATTCTATTTATAATCCCTCAAATTGAAAAGAAATAAATGCAATTAAATGAACGCATCAAGTGGTCTGCTTTTAGTCTGATTTGGAATGTGAAATCCCTCTAGCTATTCCGGCTGAGAACGTAAACAAACTGCCAAGTTCTCACCACACAAATGTTTGAAATTATCTTATCTTGGTCCACAGCCCTACCCAGCCCACTGATAAGCAGTGCGATGGGAGAGGCGGTTACTCATAGCCCCCCGCTCAGTGTCAGCACGCATTTCGCCAGCTACAGATGTAAGGAACGCGAAACTTCCGCCTAAATCTAAGGGGACTCCACACACACACACACTGTAGGTGACATCAACATTTCTGCCATGGAGGTGGGACATGCAGCCAGTCCACCGCCACACATACTCGGCTACACCATCCGGAGCCGCACACGCATCTACGTCTCCTATATAGTGCCCACCTGTCTGGCCCTGCTGGTTTACATTGCTCAGACTGCATCGGACTTGGCCCTGAGCTACCAGCATTTCAGACAGCATGCGGCGGGCTTTGGGGCTGGCACATTGGTGCTGGTGCTCATACCGCCCGCCCTAACATTCCTGCTGGTGATCACGTCCCGGGTGCAGCGCAGCAGCGCCATCTCCTCCGACCAGAGCAAGTGCGCTGCCCTTGGCCTTGGTTTGCTGCGGCTAATGCTGTTCCCCTTGTTTGTGGTGTACAGGTAGGTGGTTATCCGTATATATGTAGGTCAAGGCCATGCTGACGCTGACGCTGACTGTTTCCGATAAGGTTCACAATGCGCTTATTTTGGGCCGTCGAGGCACTCTTCCACGACGACGACGATGTGGAGCGCATGAAGTGCTTGGCCAAGGCGACGCAGACCTCCAGCGTGGAGTTGTATCTGCTGATCCAAGCCTACGCCCAGGCAGCGCCTCAAATAATCCTACAGCTATACTTTATGCTTGAACAGGATTTGTTCCGCAACTATGAGACCTGTAAGTATGGATGCTTGCTCCACATTCGATCCATGTAAATCCCTTTTAATTGCAGCTGCCGTACAGGCATTATCCCTGGTATTTTCGGCCATCGATTTGGCTGCCATAACGACCAGCTATCATCGGATTGAGAGCCAGCGGCGCGTGGGCCGCCATTATCCCTGGGCCACGCCCCAGCAGGTGGAGTCGCATCGTTGCCAGCTGGAGCAGAACGAGCGCCTGTGCTGCGATGCCGAGCGCAAGAAACGTGAGTCAGAGCGCACAATCGCCAGCTTTCCGGAGTCGGAGCGAATCATGGCCAACTTTCATGCACGCCAGCAGACGGATCCGGCTGCGGCTCCAGGTGTGGCCACGCACGTGGTGCATGTGCGGGGACACGATGAGGTCGACAACGACGCTTTGGAACAGCTCGAGACGAAGGCCTTGCTGCACACTGGACCCAAAGACAACGCCACCGACGATGACAAGATGCAGGTGACGAGGCCCCAGCTGCGGCTGTGGCAGAAGCATCTCGGAGATCTGGACACCATTGAAGTGCTGGACACAGTGCCCGAAACTCCGCCACCACCTCCGCCGCCGGCCACAGCACCGCCAGAGCTGCCCGTGCTAAAGTCTTCCGATGATGGTCCTCCAGCTCCTGATCTGCGACGTACCGTGTCGGACAACGAGCATCGGCGGAGTCGTCGCGTCACCAGACCACTCTCGCAGCTGGAAACGTTCAAGGACATGCTGCTGATCAATGCGCAGCTGTACATCAAGGAGCATGTACCACGTCCGCCAAAGCTTCTCATTGGACGGGTTAACGAGGAGCCGAATGAGGAGCGTAGTCCGCTGGTGGCACGATCACCAGGACCACAGACACCAAAGGACACCCCGCTGACGCCCAAGGATGTCGTCGACTTCTACTTCCCGCGGCCCACGAAAATAGTGAACGGCATTCAGCAGGATGACTTTGCAGGCCGCACTGTTGCCTTCTTCGGCTGGATTGCCTTCATCACGATGCGGATGCTCGCTCTGTCCACGTTCTGCGTCTTCTATCCCCGAGCCTTTTTCATTGTTTTGGGCGTGCACTATGCCCTGATGCTGGCTTGCCTGGCACTTGAGACACGCTGTCGTGGCAGCTGGAACCGCACGCTGTTCTATCTTCTGCTGGCATACGTCTATATCTTTGTACTGCTGGAGTTTCGCGTGTGCTTCAAGAGCATCCGGCTCTGGTATGGCGGCTTTTTGGTGCTGACGCTGGTCGAGAACATCACAACGACAGCCATTTGGTATGGCAACGAGGAGTTTGAGTCCTGGTGGTTCGGTTTCATCGCCGAGTGGATAGTCTACAGCGGGATTCTGTTCGTGGCCACGCTCATAGTCTACTACTGTATACTCAGACCGAGAGATGTCTCCCTCATCGTGGAAGACGATGCGCCACCAGCCTCGGAAACGGAGCCATCAGTTGCCTAGGCGCTAGTACCTGTCGTTGCCCGGTGCCCGGTGCCGGGTGTTGTTTGGTCGAACAAGTAGGCTAGTCCATAAGTATTTTCATTGTCACATTGTTGCTAGCATCATAATAAATTATTCTCGTTAGTTTTAATACAAAAAGTTACGATTACACAGCAGCGCAGCCATTAGAATGGCCGAACCTGGTAGGAAGCCTCCAAATTCTCGCGGGCCGTGCCCCATTGAGTTCACCGAGTCCCAGATCAGTTACGGACCCCCCAAAATAAACAAGGTTCTGCGTAAGTATCTAAAGATCTAAGGATGTTACAGGGATTTGATTAATTCCGCATATCGCCTGGGTTGCAGCCACCCGGGCCAGCCGCATGGAGCAGTTCCTGTGGCAAGAACTTTTTGACGAGTACAATCGTCAGGCGTCGGCCACTGCGGACTTGGGTGTCAATACCACCGAGTATTTCGATGTATACTGCAAGGATATACCACCGGAGAATGAAGAAAGAAAGGAGACTCTGGTCAGCAAGTATCCGGTTTACTGTACGACGGCCATAACTCTATGGAACCATGATGGCGATGCCACAAAGACATTCAAGAAGAAGTATTTGATCACAAGGCCCATTCAGGAGTGCACCGAAAAGTTTGCACCATAGGCCGATCTCATAATTATAATCATGTCTTTTGTACACCACATCAAACTGATATTCTTGGATACTATTACTCACTTTACAAACGATAATGATGAATTATCCCGTTTTTCAAGAGCAGAACACTTTGTTTTGTCGTTAAATTAAATTGTTTTAAATAAACTTACATATATTCTGACTATCGATAGTTCTTTTTCTTTGGTCACACTGGCATCCACAAACATGTCAGTAAAAGGATATTTAATGACAAGGAGTTCTGTGGTATTGAAAGGAAAGTCCTTTTTTATATAAATCAGATTGTGAAAATTCAAAAGGAATGGAATTATATTCAAGTAATCCCCAGAATAATGCACTCCTATCGATACTTGACAATATTTAGTTACATGTATCGATACTACCATCGAGGGTTTTGCAGCTCTGCCGCTGACGTGTCTGTGAATATCGAAGCTGGAGACAGGCGGTGCTGGCTATTTTGAGCGATTTTAATTTGTTTTCCTTATAGAATATAAGCAAAGTTGTTGAACGAAAACACAATATAGGAAAATGTTGAAACTAGGTGCGTAGAGATCGCTGCATCTGCGCCCGGAGCCAGAGAGTTTCAGCCACTTGCATAGCAAACGCCGGCTTCGACGTCGTCGTTCTGTCTCTGTCTGATTTTCGTGGTTAGGCAGGCGATTGCCGGCGATGTCATTTTCTGTTCTTGCTGCCCCTCGTAATTTTAATTCTTATGGCCATGTTCTGTTGCAGGACTGACGCTCTTCTGCGTACTATGCGCCTGTGCGCCAACGTGGAGTACACGCACCGTGGACAGCCATCTGGGTCCAAAGGATCTCACCCGCCTGCAAAAAGTCTTTGTGGATGGATTCGGTTCCAGTGATCTGCAAGCCATATTTTTCTCCAGCCTCAACATTCAGTTGACCGATGCCACCCAGAAGGAACCGCTGTGCAAGAAGATAGCGGCCCTGCATGAGGAATCCAAACTGAACGTGAGTACTTCACATATATTCACTGAACCCCAAATCATCACCTCCTTTGTCCTCGGTTCCAGAGCTTCGAAAAGGACTACTATTTCATTGGTGCTAGCAAGAACCTCGGCTGCTCTGCGAAACTAAACGAAGCCCTGCTCTCGAAGGTCTACAGCTCATTGGACTCCGAGCTGGCCAGCACTCAAGAAATTTACTATCGCTTAGTCACACACAAGGCCCTCGGAGTGCAGGTCAGTGAGGCGACTCAGGCCAAGATTGTAAAGCGCCTCCAGGAGCTGCTTAAGAAGGACGATACACTCACTGGTCTGGGCTACGGCTTCAATGTGGCTGTTCAGCTGGGCAGCGGTGCCGCCTTCATTGCGAATCGCGTTGAAGACGCTATCGTCCAGGCTGATGAGGTGGACGGAAAACTTCTTCAGTTCGAGGGAGGATTGAGCATCACGTCTTTGATCATTAACGGAGCCTTTGGCGTTGCCAAGGCCTACAACAAGCCAGCACCAGTCAGTGCCGCCCAGGCTGTTAAGTTTGCCAACTATTTCCTGAGTCGCCGCTCGGTGCAGTCCGCTAAGGGAGCCCACGTATTGATTGAGGCATTGAAGTCCATTGGTGCTGACGAAAAGATTGCTCCCATCTGTGTGCAGCTGATCGGAAACGGCCAGTTGGACGCCCAGTCACCCACGCTGAATATTGCTGTTGTCGATTTACTTGGCAAGCCACTGTCCCCTGCCCCGAAGATCATCACTGCCAAGGTGTTCCACAAGAAGGATAACTCTGTGCTGGCTGAGAAAATCTCAGTAACTTCCAAGTCCTCAGACAAGACCACCTATGTGGCCGATTTGGCGAGCTTGAAGCCAGTCCGTGGCATCTATCAGGCCGAACTGAGTGCGGATGGCGTGTACACGCAGACAGTACAATTCAAAGTACTCGGACGCGTCAAGGTCCAGTCTCTCGATGTTGGCATTGCCGAATCGGATGCCAGTGCTGCTACGCGCAAGCAAAGCGTGACGTATCCCAGCAAGCTGAAGGAGACCCTGACGGCGGATACTACCCAGAAGCTGCTGCTGAGGGCCGTGTTGGTGGAGGAGTCTAACAACAAGCCACTCGCCGTCCACCAAGCCTTTGTGCGTCTCTACAACAAGCAAACGGACAAGGAGATTATCTTTGTGGCGGAGCAGGATAGCAGCAAGGCCTACAAATTCGACATGGACATTGGCAGCAATGGCAAAAACTTCAACTACCAGAGTGGCACATACAGCATATATCTGACTGTGGGCGATGCTTCGCTTTCCAACTCCTTCGAGTGGCTGGTGGCTGAGATCCAACTGAAATTCAACGAGGATAGAGGTATGTGTGCACTTGCCTTAAATAGTGAGGGTGTAATCTAACAAAATGTCCCTATTCCTTTTGCAGAAGTCAAGTCGAAAATCCCTTCGGGACCCCGGCCAGAGATAGTTCATCAATTCCGTGTGCCTGACAAGCGGCCGCCACGTATTGTGTCGGACATATTCACTGGACTCTGCATTACCCCTTTGGTGCTGCTGTTCATCTTCTGGGGCAAGTTGGGCGTTAATGTCTCCAACTTTACTCTGGCACCGAGCACAATCGGCTTTCACGTGGGCTTTGGCGGCATTCTGCTTCTGTTCTTTGTCTTCTGGCTGCAACTGAACATGTTCCAGACCCTGCGCCTGCTGATACCCATCGCAATATTCACATTCCTTACTGGCAACCGTTTGCTGAGGCGTCTATATGCACTGCGCAACTCAAAGAACCCGTCAAGTGCGTCGTCATAAACTCAAATGGAACCAGACATTGTCCGTTCATAATTGAATGAAGTAAATAAATGGGGCACCCTCTATCCACCATCTATCTATCCACTTTCAACTCTGTCAGTATAGTAACTTCTAATAAAACGATTAAGTTAAGCTATACGACACACACAAGCTGCTTTTGTAGAATATGTACCTAAAAATGGTTTATTTATTCGTACGAGTATAACTTTACAGCCTAGTTTCAACTGCACAACAATAGTAGTGATATTTACACGAGTAACAATAGCGGGGAGAATTCCCCCCTTTAATAATATTTAGAGGTGTGCCTTCATGAAGGGCTTCAGGTACTTGTGGAACGCTTCGTTCACAGGCTCCTTGTTGAGTGGATTCTTTTTGGTCGATTCGAATATGCGCTCGTAAACGTTGCCATCGTACGCCCCCAGTACAGAGTCCAGAACGCGATCGTGCAAATCGAAGCTATCCACCAAGGCAACGGCATTTGGACGCAATTGCTTCAAGCAGTTCTGCAGGCGAATCTCCAAAGTTGTGACATCTTTGTCCGTAAGGTCGATAAACTGCAGTCAATTGAAAGTTATTTAGAACATTTAGAGCTCGAAACTGCTAAATATCTTACGCGCAAGAAGTCGCCAATGCGATTGAGACAGGCATCGACCAGGTACAGCTCTAGCACAACCTTCAGGACATCAGCCAGCGCTGGCGAGACCTGGCGCGACACGGCCAGCAGTTCCGTATAGGCTGACTCGGCCAGGAAGGCGCGTCCATGGAGCTGTATACATCAAATTGTTTCTATGTATAATAGTTCAACTATAATTGAGATCTGGACTTACGTCTGCCGCTGCAGTCAAAAAGGTTCCGCTCAGGTTAGCTGCCATTTCGGTGCTGTGACCCTGTCTACGACGTTGCTCAATTTGCTCATAGGCGATTCGGATTTTGCTGCACGGAGGAAAATAATAAGGGATAGATTCCACAACAGACCTAGGGGTTCAACTTACTTGGCGGCCACAAACTGGAACGCCTTGACAATGGACTCCAGGGAACCATCGAAATTAACAAACTGCCTTTCCCTCAGCGCGTCGTTGATGTAGGCCACTGTTGGCACCAGCTTCTCCCTGTTCAAGGCCTGGCCATATACCTTGACCAGGTATCGGGCAGTCTGAAGCAACATTACTGTGTTTTCACCCTCGTACGTGCAGACAGCTGTCGTCATGCCGTATATGGTCGGGAAGTTGGAGCAGTCCATGTAGCCATGTCCGCCACAGGACAGACGGCAGGTCTCCACCCCAGCGGCGGCATCAGCACTGCAGATGGCTTTCAGGCAGCAGGACAGGGCATGCATCTCGGGCAGGCGATCCAGGTTACCCTGCTCGATCTCTCCCGACAAGACGTTGTACATATTCCAAATGCCATCGCCGGCGGTCTTGAATACAATCGACTTGGCTATTTGGGGGAACAGCTTTAGCTGCTGTGTGGTATGGTCCATGATCTGTGGCTCCGGCTGATTCGGATCGATGGGACTCTGTCGGCGCACCGCCGAGTACCTTGTGGCAATGGTAGATGCCTTGGCCAGACTCTGGGCGGTGTCGCGAATCAGAGCGCATCGAACAAACATCTGGAAATGTTTTATAAACGTAAAAGCAAGACCTTCAAATCAGATTTAAACCTTTAATACCATAGTTCCGTAGGTGAGAACGCTGTTCTTGGGCGCCACATAGGTGCCGTCGGGCAGAACCTGTTGATTCTTCATTAGCATGTTGTTCAGAGGAACGCGGACATTCTTGAGACCCAGGTAGCCATTGTTCACGGACTTCATGCCCAGTTTGGTACCAATATCTCCTATGTCGATGCCAGGCAGAGGCTCGTGAGTGTCCGAGTGCCTTAGCTGGACGATGAACGGCGCAAGCCCACGGAACTCGCCCTTGGTATACAGCTGAGCCACCACAATAGCATGGTTTGCCGTATGACCCACTGCGAATGAGATTGTTGTGAATTTTGAAATCGTTTATCGCATGGTTGTCGTCTACTTACAGCCTCCTGGCCACCATTTGTAGGCACTAAGGCTGGGCGTATTTATGACAAACTCCTGGGTTCTGGCATCGTAATCAGCGCGAGTCTCCAGGCCCCGCAAGAAGGTTCCATGTCCCAGCTCTGTTTGTGCATAGGTGCCAATAATCTCACAGTCCCATGCCTTGCTCAGCCACTCCACCTGCTGGTCCATGGTGCCTTGACCCATGACGGTGGGCACAAACATCACATAGTGCAGGGTTAAAGGATTGCCCTCCTTTAATATGGCGGCGCCCAGAGAGCCACCGAGAAGGGCACTAGCATATATCCAAGAGAACTATGTAAATCCAATGAACTGGGATCATTAATGGATTATTTACTTGTAGGTATCGACGCCATCCTCGCCTTCTGCGCGAAGTTTTCGTATCTTCTCCCCTATGATGCACGCTTTGCGTAGGCTGTGCTCGTACAGCTCCTTGTGCGACATGTAGGAGATTGGTAGGTCATCCTTCAGAGCCGGATCCTCGAGAAACATTTTTTCTATTTAAGGATTAGAAATCAATAAATGTCTTAATGATAACATTGCAATGGATTTCATTCTTTATCAGTGGTAGCAATCGACTGATGTTACCAACTGTTGTTCGGCCTAAGCCAAATCTGCCAGATAAGCCTATCAGCGGTTCACAATAGAGTTATTTCAAGTGGCCCTATAAACAGATTAAATAAGAGCAGCTCCAAACATGTTCCTACGCTATAAACATCCAAAGTACACGGCTATTCTGATTTATCAAGTAGTAGCTGCCAAAGTGCAAAATTGGTGCAAAGATTAACACCCGCAGAGTCTACATACATATGTAGCTGCTGAAGCTGCTCTGGCTGGAGATAATTTGGCCTAAAGGTTACTATTCTGTTTTAGTGGTCTGTTCGTTATTTGGAATATATACATACATAGTTAATGAACTTGGAAAAAGCGTGCAACAAACTAATGAATGAAATGGCGCAGAAGCAGCTAATCAAAACAAAGACTTTGATAAAAGGTTTGGCGCAGGGAGAAAACAAAAACCACTCAATTGCATTGCTGATAAGAAAGTGTACAAGTCCGGATTTATATTATCAGTTTTAGACATTCAATGAACTTAATTCTGCTCCGTCATGCTTCTGGCACAATTTTTCTGGCGCTGGCGATTGTGCAACGCGATTTGGATTGACCCAAGCTCGGCTAGAGCTCAGAGTACTGCTATTAACCGTAACCGGTCGGTTAATGTTTTATTAAAGTTTCTCCAGCCAATGCCACTGGGTACCACACCCATACAAACAAACGAGTAATTACACACGTATGCAAACATGTACATACGAGAGTATCTGTTTTATAAGTGCAGAGCTGAGGCTTACCCAGGCTTTTCTTCTCTTTGTATTTCTCCTCGCCACCAGCCCAGAAGACCGAAAACTCATGGGGATCAAAGGTAGCTGTCTGGCGCTCCTTTAGCAGATCGGGATTCACTTCTTTAGATGGCATTTCGATGCAGGTTTCGTATTGGGCGACGACACGTAAAACTGGTTCTCGATTCCCGGGTTTGGACTCGCGTATGACAACAAAGGCTTCCTTCCTCGTCGGAGAGCGCGTACTGACTAACTAAAGAAACAACTTTTAAGTGCTTGTCAAGTGCTACCGGACTAGTAACTGGTGGAGTGGACAAACGTTAATACCGATTTGCTGCACTTCTAAAGCGAATTTAAAATCTAATCTCCCAGCTCTCGAACGTGAACTTTAACCGCTTCGCGCCGTATATATGTGAGCGAATACATTTAATTTATTGTGTTTTTAAATAATTGTGAGTAAATCCACTTGCAATTGTTGTTGTGCTACATTTTATTCGTAATTATACACGATGGAAATACTCTTTAAATCGCCATATTAAAACTTTGACGTCCCGTTGGCCTCTTTTACTGTTAGTCTCTTTTACTGCAGTATTTTTCTCTGATTTGTCCGCTAAATCGTTTATCGCGTTCAATCATTTCGGTTTCTAATTGATTATGCATGTATTATCTGTGAAAATGACTGCCCTTGCTTCGTTAAGAGTATACAAGTTTCGTGGTGAGCAACACAGCAATTTCATCAGCTTTGTTGTTAAAATGCTCTTTGTTGGTGCAATCAGCTGCTTACCAGGGCTGCAGCAAAGAAAAAGTCAGAGTGGCGCCAAAATTTAGTGTTGATTAAAGACATATATTTGCTATTAAAATAAAATATAAATCCTTGGTCCTTATTAATTATGTTGTAAGTAAAAGTATAATTAAATCACGATTTAATACAATTACGATTAGTTAGTAAATTACATTTGGCTTGAGTTGGGTGAGAACAACATTCATAAATTCATGTAAAGGCATTTTTATAAGCCATTGTGGGCATGGCTGGCGATAGCTATGCCGCGTTGGTGCTGTCCCATGCCCGTGGCCGTCTCATAGGCACAACCATTGATGGTGGCCGTCAGCTCCATCTGATGCATCTCCGAAGGGTACCAGTGGCCATGAGAATCCTGCAACTGGGCATAACTGAGATCGGCCGGAACGTCCAATTCGATGCGTGCGGATTTCGGATAGGACTGTGCCTGCAGCGACTGCCAGTCCATGCGGGAGGAGGAGGAGGAGCCAAATGGCAGGCTGCGATTGCTCTGATGGAACTCAAAGGGCCAGCTCTGAAAGGAAATGTGGATGTGGATGTTTTCATAAATCATATGGGCAAAGGAAAACCGCATAGCTATAAATGGAACAATATGACGACAACCGACAGCGACAGCGCCTTTGTTTGTTTATACAACTTTGATTGTTTTTAGTGGCTCCTCTTGGAAATGTTTTCATAGATCAACAATAACAGCCTCATTAACGAATCTATAAAAACATAAACAGCACAGCCAAACACTTGCGGACAGACGACACCGAATTGCAGCCATATAGGAAGGGCCACGGGTATGGTAGGAAAAGGGATCGAGCACAAAATAACGCCAGGGAAACCAAGCCAATGGGTTACGTTACGTTGCGTACATTCCCAGCAGACGCTGCTGATCGTCAGCATTCACATGTCAACTTTTTAGCGGCGCGTGCGTGAGTGTGGGATAAATTAGGGTGCTGGAACGGAAAAGGGGCTGAGAACTGGAACGGAGCGGAGCGGTTCTGCTGCCATATGGGCACAAGACGGGGAAATATTTGCTGATATTTTCACGCATTCAATTGAGTAAACAATTGCTTCTATTTGGATAAGTAGCCAAGCGGTATGCCATGAATCTCGATGGAAAAATTGTGTAAACCTCATGCCACTCTGCCATTTTGGAGAACAATGTTGGAACATCGAGATCTAAAGTTTCCAATCTGCTGGGACAGACAAATTTTAATTACAATTATCCAAATGAGACAATTGCTCTTCTCTGCCTAGCTGTGGTCTGGTCTTGGCGACACTTTTCCCTTGGATGTCATTCACTTTGGGCGCATCAAAGTCGAGCATCTTTAAAAATAAAGCAAAGACTAACTAATGTTGCCCGTCTATCGCCCCCGTCCGTCCGCAGACTGTCTCCATGAGCCAGCCTGTCACTCACATTTAATATTTTTGAAATTCACAAAAGTATCCGATTACAGGAAAGCAAGGCAAACTGAAATCACAAAATGTGATTTGAATGTTCTTCTAGTGGGGGGCCGCCGCACTGACTGGCCTGGACAGGGGAAGGAGATCGGGTTTGGATATTTCTTGTGCCCGGGGCTCACCTCAGACTACAGAGTGTAGAAATACTTCCACGGCACTGCAGCCTTCGAGCAGATGTTGCCCAAATAAACACGAAACTATATGTACATAAATACATAATATTGCCACATCTTGTGGCCATTTAAAGTTGGAAACCAGGGCTCTACACTGGTCCAATCTAATCTTAATTGTGTGTTGGACATAGGATGAATTTTCCCGACGGCTTCTACTATCAGAGGATCCGTCAAGATAGGACAACAAATTGTAACTCTTTCCTAGGGCAGCACCATAATATGGAATTGAACTGGATATTCATTATGAACTCTTCTCAAATAAGAGAGATACATGAGAAATCCATGACTTTAAAGATCTCATTGGCCTGTTTTTACATCCTGCTTAATTGGCCTAAAAACGCTTCCAGCTATACGCTATTTTATACACCTATCACCGGGGATCGGAATCCCTTATGACACCTGTCAGGCATGGCATTGACGGCGCCCAGCTGCAAGTGAGTATTTATATTTTATACGATGCCATTCATGTGGATGCATCCATGGAAGCATGCTGGATGCAGCGTTAAGTGGTGCCACTGACATCACTTAACTTGTGCAGAGACTGGGATCCAATCGCGAGAGATTGCTATTGCAGTGACACTTACCATGCCGCTGTGTCCTCCATTGTGGAAATGGAAATTGCCTCCGCTTACGCTTCCTCCAACATTGGCCCCACCACTGCCGCAACCGTGTGACGGCTCTGGCATGTGACTCGTGTCCAGGGCATCCATTCCGGTGCTGTTCGAGTGGCTGTTGCTGTGGCTATGGCTGTGGCTGTGGCTGCCCGTCTCGACGGCCGTAATTAGCTGTTTAATGTAGAGCGTCGCCAAACGTAACGTGTCCAACTTTGAGAGCTTCGTGTCGGGCGGAATGTTGGGCAATTTGGTCTTCAGACGTCCGTACGCACTTGACAGGACCCGCATACGCATCCGTTCCCGGGCATTCGCTGCATTCCGTTGCACAGGCGGTTGGGAGCCTAAATGAGGTAATTTATTGTATGATTATCACTGTGGTGACATGACTGTAACGTAACTGCCTTTCCCAGGGACACTGGCTTGCGTTCTGCTTACTTTGGGAGCTGGCATCCTCATCAAAGTCCTCATCGTAGAAATCCAGCGGGCTGGAGGAACGCTTCTTGCGTGGCATTATGTGATCACTGGTGGTGATCACTGAAAAGCACTCTTCAAAATGTGGATATAAAATCCACGGACAACCAAAATCGTACGTATGGTATAGGGGATCGTATAATAAATATCAAAGTAAAAAACGAAACACGAACAGAAATCAACGACGTCCGATCTGTGGCACAATTAGAGCACTTCTGTGGCGGGTTGACGAGAGAATCCTCCTTTTTGAGCACTCTTCTCCATTCTCCGGCGCATCTATTTATGGCACTTGTAGGCGGTGCCCCCGTTGTCGTGAAGCGTCTGCAATTGGCGGAAGAACCAACACATGGTGCGATCTCGGCCCTCTCCTCCTGCTGCTAGCTGCCACCACATTGGTTCGGTTTGTTTCGTTTTGCTTTACTTTTGGTTTCGGTTCGGTTCGGTTTGGAAAAACAAAATGAATACAGTTGGTGTTGTTTATCCGCTGGCTGGTTTATTTACGCGCTCTCACACCCATCCATAGCCCACGCTGAAGGATAGGATTCGATACTGCGATAAGCGAGTGCGAAGCGTGCCAAGCTCCCTCCCAGTGGCAGCCAGCTGGAACCACCTGGTACAGCCCTTAAGACGTACACTTTAATGTGCGGTAATCCTGGAGTTCCTCTGCTTGTAAGTATGCATCCTGTGTAAGGTCAGAGCTCAAGCAATTGATCCACCATAAACCTCTCTTCTATATAGTACTTATTCTCGGATCGTGAAGATTATAATGTTTGTTTGGCCTAGGACGACCGAAACTAGTATTTGGCACACTTCCGAGATAAGATTCCGGTTGCCACAGAGAGAGCGGACAGTTTCCCCAGCCACATCTGTGCCCTGCCTTGCGATCAGTGTCTCTCATTATCGACGTGGGACGTCATAGAATCGGAGTTTATCAGGAGGATGGCGACCCCAAGGTTCAGCAAACCCATCACCCATCGCATCCACAAAGCTTATCAGGGCGGCACGGCCCCCTTGCTGGCCTCGAAATCCGGGGGCCTAGGGCTTAGTTAAGATTCTGAATTCGTCGCGCGAGGCAGCATCTTGAAATGTGGCGCCATCGCATCTTGCATCAGACATCCGTCCGGAAGGAGATTGTCAGCCGCAGAGGAGCCCTGCGCAGCCTCAGCGCGGCTCGAGCCCTCAGCCAGCAGAGAGGAGCAGCAGCACCGACTGGTGCCCTGCCAGCATCGGCGGATGTGGTGGTAATCGGTGGCGGGTCGGCAGGATGTCATACCCTGTATCATCTTGCGCGGCGTGGGGTGAGGGCGGTGCTCCTGGAGCGTGCCCAGCTCACAGCCGGCACCACCTGGCACACTGCCGGCCTTCTCTGGCGGCTGCGCCCCAACGATGTCGACATCCAGCTGCTGGCCAACTCGCGCCAAATGCTGCAGCAACTGGAGACGGAAACGGGCCTGGATCCCGGCTGGATACAGAACGGAGGCCTCTTCATCGCCCACAACGAGACGCGGCTGGACGAGTACCGGCGCCTGGCCACTGTGGGATCTGCTCTGGGCATTGAGAACCAGATCCTCGGCCCGGAGGAGACACAGAAGCTGTTTCCACTGCTTGATCCGACTGCCTTCATCGGCGCCCTCTACTCCCCAGGCGATGGTGTCATGGATCCGGCCATGCTGTGCACGGCCCTGAAGAAGGCGGCCACCAATCAAGGCGGACAGGTGATCGAGAATTGCGGAGTCGATGACATTCTCGTGGAGCAGACATCACGGGGCAAAAAGGTAGTGGGCGTGGCGACGCCCCACGGCAATATACGAACGGAGAGGGTGGTGAATGCCACAGGGGTCTGGGGACGGGATCTGGTGGCCAAGCACGGCTCCCACCTGCCGCTGGTGCCGATGAAGCACGCCTACATCGTGTCCGAATCGATACCGGGAGTGCGTGGCCTGCCCAATATCCGGGACCACGACTACTCTACGTACTTCCGCATCCAGGGCGATGCCATCTGCATGGGTGGCTACGAGCTCAACCCCATCCTGCTGGACCCGGTGGCCAAGGACTTTCACTTTGGCCTCTACGAGCTGGACTGGTCGGTGTTCGAGACGCATGTGGAGGGCGCCCAAAAGCTGTGCCCCAGCTATGCCAAGTACGGGGTGAAGAGCACCGTCTGCGGCCCTGAGTCCTTCACACCCGACCACAAGCCACTGATGGGACCCGATCCCGTCCTGAGCGGACTGTACCACAACTGCGGCTTCAATTCGGCGGGCATGATGTTCGGCGGCGGCTGTGGCGAGCAGACTGCCCTCTGGATCCTCAATGGCCAGCCGGATCTGCCCATGTTCGGCTTCGACCTGCGCCGTTTCACGCCCCAGCAGGGACGCGCCACCCAGTGGATACGGGAGAAGTCGCACGAGAGCTACGTGAAGAACTACAGCATGGTGTTCAAGTACGATCAGCCGCTGGCCGGGAGGGACTTCCAGAGGGATCCGCTGCACGAGCAAATGATGCTGGCCAACGCCGTCATGGAGGAGAAGCAGGGCTGGGAGCGGCCCGGCTACTTCCTGGATTCGGGCGCAGACAGAGCTGCAGTTCAGCCGTACGACTGGTATGGCAGCTACGGACACTCGCGGAATCGGGACAGCGTCTACGAGCAGGTCCTCGAGGGCGATCTCCACTACGGCCGATTCTCAGAGCATCATGATCTGGTGAGCGCAAGAGTCCTGGCCTCCGAGAGTGCCCACACTCATTCAATATCGATTGCAGATCATGTCGGAGGCGTTGGCCTGCCGGAACAACGCGGTGGTGTTCAACATGAGCTACTTCGCCAAGCTGCTGCTCGAGGGTCCGCAGGCGCAACAGGCGGCGGACTGGCTCTTCTCCGCCAACACGAATCGTGACCCAAGCAAGTGAGTCGTCAGTGCCTTGAAGATCCCAGGGATCAGCGGATCACTCTCTATATATGTGTATTGCAGAACTGTCTACAGCTGCGCCCTGAATGCAACCGGCGGCGTGGAAGCGGACGTTACCATAACCCGACTGGCTTCAGGTTCGGGTCAGATCTACGATCCAAAGTTTAGCGGGCAGGCGTACTACATAGTGGCCGGAGGTGCATCGGCCTACTACACGTACAGCACACTGCTGGAAGAGATTCGCAGGCAGGGATTTGAGGCCAGCCTCAAAGATCTAACTGCTGAAATGGGCGTCATATCGATTCAGGGGCCCAACAGTCGCCAGATCCTGCAGCCCCTGCTCGACTGTGAGCTCTCCGACGAGCAGCTGCCCCCCAACTGCACGCGCCTGGCCAAGTGCGAGGGCATCGGCCTCCGTCTGCTCCGCGTCAGCTTCGTGGGAGAGCTGGGCTACGAACTGCACGTGCCCAAGGCCGATTGTGTCGCCGTCTACAAATCCCTGATGGCTGCCGGGGCATCTCGTGGTCTGCGCAACGCTGGCTACCGTGCCCTCTACTCCCTGAGCAGCGAGAAGGGCTACCATCTGTGGAGCTTCGACCTGCGTCCGGACGACACTCCGCTGGAGGCCGGCCTGGCCTTCACCTGCCGCAAGACCGGCAGCGACTACCGTGGCAAGGCAGCCATCGAGCGGCAGCGTTCCGAGGGTGTGAGGAAGCGCCTCGTCTATCTGACGCTGCAGGAGCAGGGTGTTCCCATTTGGGGCCTGGAGGGAGTCTACCGTAATGGGGAGCCGGTGGGGATTCTGCGACGGGCAGAGTACGCCTATGCACTCGGCAAGTCCCTGGGACAGGCCTACATCGAGCGACCAGATGGACAAACCATTGACACCGACTACGTGAGCGGCGGCCAATACGAAGTGGAGATTCTGGGCAGGAGATACCGTGCCGACTGCCACTTGCGCAGCCCATTCGATCCCACCGGGCAACGGGTTCTCGGTAACTACCACCAGGCGACGGCAGACGCATCATAATTCGTAATTAAAGTTGAACCTTTGTCTTCCAAGAACTCTCTTTGGTTTCTGTCCGTTCTGTCCGGTGAAAGGACTTTCCCTGCCTCTCCCACTCCATCCATTCGTGTGTAGGCACTCGAGATGTGAGATGTGAAGTGCCCGTGGATGCCTGTGGCCATAAATTACATTTCTCCTCGGCCCAGGGTTCGAAGAAAGGTCGCGCGCAGCCTTGCGGTCAACGGCTCAATTAATTCTGATGCCCAACTATTGTGACATGGGGCCAGCCCAGGCCCTGGCTTCTCCGAAGCCCACAGACGTAATTCTATAGCCCTCTCCTACCGATCTACCGATCCGATCCGCCAGACACATTGTCGCCAGCCAGTGTAGAGTGCAGTGCATCTTATTTCTTATTGCAACATTAAGTAATTACAGGTCTGTTCTGAGGCAAATACTGTCTTAGCTTGGAAGGGGGGCTCCTAGGCTTCGATCGTCACAGTCGAGGCTGAGTTGGAGGAGCCACTCTCGAAGTGGGAGGCCACCAGCTCCTCGAGTGTCAGATCAAACTTGAAGATGGGGCGAGTGTCGTTGTTCAGACGGCAAACAACGCCCGCGGAGGCAATGTTCCACTTCCAGCAGATCAGACCACAGTCGAGGGCGTCC
Source organism: Drosophila obscura (assembly GCF_018151105.1). NCBI lineage: Eukaryota > Metazoa > Arthropoda > Insecta > Diptera > Drosophilidae > Drosophila > Drosophila obscura. The sequence goes on along the minus strand of NW_024542774.1, from coordinate 4,173,953 downwards.
AGATCGCCCTTCAGTGAGACAATGTTCTGCAAGGGATTCGATTAGAAGAGCCGGACAATAAATGGCTTGTGGGATGAACACTTACCATGGCGACTGTGTAGTCAATGGAGTTGATCTCCTCGCCCTTGATCACGACCAGACGCGTTTGGCCGTTCTGTTGGTTCAGGAAGCGAATCACCTTCTCCTTCAGATACTCAGCTGAGGCATAGTCGAGCTTCTGCTTAACATCCACCAGGCTCACCTCGTGGCCATTTATCTGCAGGATACGTTGGATATGTTAGGAATTGGCGGGCTATCAACCTCCTGCCGTTCTTGGGCATACCTTCTCCAATCGCACGTAGACCTGCGGACGCGCACTGCTGTAGAGAATGTAGACCAGATTGGCGGCAATGCCGCAGAGAATGCCGTACTCCAGGCTCCAGAACATGCACGTGATAATTGTCACCACAAACGGGAACAGATCTTTCTCTGCAAGAACACACACAAATTGAATTGGAATCTTCTGAGCAGAGGCCCCACAGCGCGACTCACTCTTCGACTTCCACATGTCCGCAATCTTGTGCAGCTCCATTAGCGATATCATGGCCGCTATGATGATGGACGCCAGCGTGCTCTTGGGTATGTAGTAGAAGGTTTGTGTGAGGAAGGCCAATGCCATGAGCACGAGCGCACCCGTGACGGCTCCTCCCAGAGGCGTCTTCACGCCACTGGCATTGTTGACTGCCGTGCGCGTGAATGAGCCCGTCACCGGCATGGACAGCACGAAGCTGCCCATTATGTTGCACATGCCCAGGGCCACCATCTCCTGCGATGCATCCACTATTTTGCCCTTGGCTGTGAATGCAATTACATAAATGAGATATGGCATATGACTGCACAGATATTATCAACCGATCCACACACAAACAAAAAACCACAGCGAAGCGTTTGGATGATTCATACGTCAGAGAATGCACAAAACAAGTTCCCATACATATACCATATGTATGTATGTATACATGGCGAGAATTTGTTGTGGAAACAAATTTCTCTTTTTCCCTAAAATTGGAGATTGGAGAGGGCCGAGTGGGCAAGTATGTACTTACAAAATGCCTTGGATATGGCCACAATTTCCAGAATCGATATCAGCGGTATGGAGCCCAGCGAAGCGCCCACAGTGCTGATCATCTCGCCAAAGGACACGTACTGCCCGTCGACGGTGGTGCTGAATGGCGGCAGGCGAAAGGGTGGCACACCCGCTGTGATGTTGCCTGTGACGCGGAAGGGCTGGTTGCCATCCCGACTGAGTATGTAGGCCAGGAATGTGCCAAAGATCACGGCCAGGGCGTTGCGCGATAGAGCCAGGTACTTCCAGAATATGCGATTGCCCCACTTGATGTCCTTCACAAGCTGTGCCACATGCAAAGATAGGATCATTGCTTAACTATTGTGGATATATGTATATTGCGGGAGTATGGGGATGGATACATACCTTCATGAGCAGCAGGAAGATGAGGGAAGACACACCCAGCAGGGCATCCCATAGCCTAATCGATGGCAAGTGGGTGAAGAAATTCTTCCACGCCGGCAGCAAATCGTTCGATGGACCTATTTTTTGTTTAAGAATAATCCGATTTAATGTGCATCCAAGACACGGCCCAAAGTGGATTCCCACTTACTGCTGAGGCCGACTAAATTGTTGATCTGAGCACTGCCGATGGTGATGGCCGCTGCCATGGTGAAGCCCGTGATGACTGGGATCGAGATGAAGCGCACCAGAACTCCCATGTTGAGCAGACCCAGGACGAGCACGATGCAGCCGGCCAGGAAGCAGACGAGCACCGCGTAGTCCGGACTGATGGTGGCGTACTGGTTGACCATCAGAGCCATGATGGCAGTTGTGGCTGCGGACGGAAGTTTAAAATGAGTGTCCTTTGGACAGGGGATCGATGCCCTTACCGATTGTGACATCCTTGCAGGAGCCAAACACAATGTAGGTGAAGCAGCCCATGAATGCCGAGTAGAGGCCGTACTGCGGCTCCAAGCCAGCCACCACACCATACGCAATGGCCTGCGGTATGGTGGTGAGGCCCACGGTGAAGCCAGCTATGAAATCCTGCATCACGTACTCCATCCGGTAGCGGGGCAGCCATTGCAATATGGGAAACTTGTTGGTGATGGTCGACGGGCGACACAGCTTGCGTCCGCTGTCCCTGAGCAGAGTGCTCACGCTTGGCAGCTGCTCCCTGTACAGATGATCTGCAGGTTAGCAAACGAATTTTCGATTAGTTTCCACTACACATTCATCGGTACATTGAGATAACCCCCCCACGGAGATAGCAATCAAGCGATTGAGTCTCCCTGGTAGCACTGGTAGCACACCGTGGCCTTATCAGTCGGACTACCCCACAGTTGATAAGCCTCCGCGATACAATTTTATGAATTGGCACGTATTTGCTCGATTGGCCACAATTGATTTTATTGAACCATGCATGCGATCGCCACCAGACCCCGCACAATAGCTCTCTGGGTAGCCTTGAGGCAAATGCATCCGGGAAACCCCTGGAACCAGCTGCTCACCCTCGTCCGCCCTCATCGCGGATTAGTTTGTAGTTTTGATCTCAGCAACACAGAGACAGGGCGAAAGAGAGAGAGAGAGAGAGAAAGTGGGTAGAGAGAGCGAAGACTAAGCTAAGCGATAACTGGGAACGAAACGCGACCGCTCTATACGCCGTTCGAGACTTGAATGACGCTCCATTAGCTTCGGCCTGGCTCGTCAACTGGTCTAACCGTCTGGCCTGAGATAGCAATCGCAAGTGGTTGGTTCTGTCTGCCGGTGTATACCGGCCATACATATATGATTTACAATAGCAGAGCAGGTACCGGCTTATCGTGTTAACAAGTGTTTACAGAGAGATAGCAGCGGAGTCTGCTCAATGGCAGGGCCGCCCCTTCAAACAAACACTTATGGGACAATTTAAATCGGTTTATTTGCTTGATTTTTGCTGGTTTAAGGAACTCAGCTCGTTGCAGGCCAGGCGCTTAGAGGCGCTTATTCACAGCTCTTCCATGCTTTGACGGTGAAGGGCTTCACAAGCGAACCAGTGGCAATGATGTTCTCCTTCGGATGACAGTCGGTGCAGATAACCAAGTCGCCGTTGGTGTCAATCTTCTGGACCAGCTCACTCGACTGCAGGTTCCAGATGCACAGCGATTTGTCCTCACTGCCCGACACAATCCACATCCCGGCCGTAATGGAGAAGTTGGCATTCAGGCAGTAGGACTCGTTCTTGTGTCCTGTATATCGGCGCAGTACCTTGGACTTTTCGTAATTCCACAATTTGTGGGTGCTGTCAAAGTTGGAGGTGAGTATGTATTTGCCATTGGGCGAGAACTTTGCATGGCCCACCACGGGGTTGTCGTCGTCGGTTATCAACGTCTTCACGAGATGAAAGGTGGCCGTTTCCCACATTCGCACGAATCCGTCGTGGCTGCTCGTTATGAAGTGGCTGCCGTTGCGATTAAAGTCCACAGATGTGGTGGGATCGCCATGAGCCCGCAATCCCTTGAGGATCCTGCCCGTTCGGAGGTCCCACAGGTGCACCGAACCGTCGAAACTGGCAGTCGCAATGAGATTGCTCTGCGGATTGAAGCAGCAGCAGAACACATAGTTTGTATGTCCCTGCAAGGTCTTTACGCAACTATTAGTATTCGGGTCCCACAGCTTCACCGTTTTGTCGTCGCTGCCACTGCCAAGGAGCTTGCCATTCGGCGAGCACACCACATGGTTGATGCCCTTCGCGTGCCCTGCCAGCGTCTGATTGCTTTGGAGCGTGCGCACATCCCACAACTTGAGCAAGCAGTCTGCGGATGCGCTCACCAAATAGTCGCCATCCGCGCTGAACTTGAGCGATGCGACGCTGCTCTTGTGACCAGGCACCGCGTCCTTGAGGAAGTAGTTGGGTTGTTTATTCTTGGCAGCATTGCCTGGCGGCATTGGCATCTTGAAGGCATTCTCACCGCCCTGATCGGAAGCAGTGGATGTAGTTGGAGCAGTAGCTGCATCGGATGCGAGCTCACTAATTTCCGTCGTCTTGGCGGCAGCATCACCACCTTCCGGTAGCAGAAATCTCGTTGCATCAGTCTGGTTATCTGCAGACATCATTGTAGCCTACGAAATTCACCTGAATAATAGGGAAACTTTACTATATATGCACCATAAATCGGCTTTACGAACAGCTCACCGGAATAAAATCTACCAAAAACGAAAAAGGAAAAGCGCTTGTCACTCTAAAAGCGTTGCTCAACACTATAAGCTCGTATAAACAACGATTAAGTCCCGTTTAAACAATGCCGCGCATTCAAACTGAATTGTGTTTGTGTGCGTAAATGTACTCCCAGCCTGCAGTTAAACCGTTTAAGAAGTTATTTAGAATCAGATTAGACTCAGTATGGAAAATTGATCTTGTTTTCGCGCAGTGTATAAGAATTTCACGCCTAGTCATACAAAAATATGATACAATCAGACGAGAGCAAACATAAGCAATTAATTTGCAATGTGAGTACATATTTGGAGATTGGACGGCTTATTTTGACAGCCTGTTATTCTGCGTAGACTTGTTAATCAAACATTAAACAAATTCCCGAGCCTATCCCACCGTGTGCCGCCAATTTGTCACCAAATCATCTGCTGACGCTGCTACTATTCACAAAGTTACAAAGCAAAGGTGTAGACTTCAAAGTTGAGAGCGTGCGATAAACAAGTCAGTGAACTTTTAAATGACAATTGCAAAACAATTCACATTCAATTGTATTAAAGTGGTCAAATTATATGTTTATGGTCTTAGCCAAAGGCCTTTGTAGCCAAGCCTTTTTTGCAAACAGAAGTCAATATGTTAAATTAATAAATATTATATGTATATTTACGGTAGACAAATGTTTCCGTTTTAAATAATTTTTAAAAATGATAATCATCGGTATAACGTCCGATTATTAAAGTCAACTATCAATACCGTTTCCATCCCTGGTCGCAGCTGTGCACAAAATAATAATCGGAAACAGCTGCAGCTCTACAGACCCGCGAATTTTTGAATATTTGGTAAAGTTTTCCATAAATCACAAAAGAATAGGCTGTTTACACTGACTTGAGTGCGCCAGCGGCGCTACGAAAAGGCAATTGAAGACTTTCAATATGCAATTGATGATCTGAAGTCTCCAAGTTGGCTGAGATGTCTCCAATTGAAATTCTCGATGATGATAAAGAGTATTTTCTATTGTACTATTATTATTGATTTGAAATCGAATACGAATGTGTAGAAATAGTTTAAAAAATGACTCATCTCAGACACCACGCCAAGCAGCAATTGTTCCAACTATCTGCAATATATGGTTCATATGGGCATTTCTCTAAAGGCGAGGTACAAAGGTCAAAATAAGACGGATTTTCAAAATTGTTTTACCTTAATGACACACCTCTTGACTAGCCCTACAACTAGTGCTAAAGTCGATTTTGGGCAACAATTCTTTTCGAGATTTTTGGAAAAAACCAAGCCATTTGCACGGGAAATATATGGAACCACTTCGCGGCGATCGATTCAAATTCAGGTTTTAGTCATAGGTTGGGCCAATATATTGGTGCTAATTTCTGTTCAGGTTGTGCGTTTGATATAGCGAATATGATTCTATTTTTCTGTTTATGTAAATGTAAATAACAGCTAAAAATATTTTTCTTGTATTTTTTTTAGATAGTTAAATATGTTGGAAAGATTTTGTGGAATAACTTTTCTCAAGAATCACATTTTTTATACGAGATAATAGTAATAGAAAACATGACTACAAAATCAAAAACCAAAAAATACAGAAAAAGGAAACTTGTGCTTATTTGAATAGGTTTTCACATCAAAGTTAATGAAATTAGTTGTCGTTCATTAAATTTAGACTATAACATCGCAACAGAATTATATGACATTGCATTTTTTAGTCTCGGTGGACCTTGTCAGAGAAATGCCCATATTTATAAACGCGCGAGGAAGAGCCCATATTTATAAACGCGCGAGGAAGAGCCATTCTCCGTTGCGCATTATTTGGACACTTATGGAATTGGACTATGTGTTTCTGCTGATGGTGCAATGCTCTTGGCTTTGCTCCCTACCCTTGTCGTTCTAAGAACAATGTTTCCAATTTGGAATATTTATAGCATCGCTTGATAATAATAATGCGCCTGACCACAGCTCGACCTGACGATGCAACAACAAAGCCCTCTGTAATCTTATCAAGTGAAGTGCCTGCCAGCTTAGTAACGTCCAATCAACAGGTGATCTGGCATCAATGTAACCTGAGCCGCTTATGTAACTGATTGTAAGAAATGACGGCCGCTTGAACACCGATCACCGTTTGAAAAAAGGTAGTCCGATGGCGATGCGGATCCAGAGCTTCAATCGAGCCTTATCACCTTCAATTCGATCCGTTGCAATTGGAGGGGTCGAACGGATCTCGCACAATTTCAAGGCTATACAAGTGACCGGCCATTGATCTCGCTATCGCCGACGCTAGGGATTGGGTGGGTATAAATGCAGGCTGCAAACGGAGCAGAGTTATGATTCCGCAAGATGCAGTCGTTCACGGTGATCGCAGTTCTTTCGGTGGCACTGCTGGCCCTTGGCGGCCAAGCCAAGCACATTGAGTCGAAGGTGGCCGAAAAGGACTTCTTGACCAAGCAGAAGTTTATGCTCAATATAATGCAGCACATCTACCAGGACGATGTGTTCGTCACTGAATACCCCGCCAGCTACGCCGAGTACAAGCCATGGGACCATTTGGGCGACTACAATCACCCCGAGATGCTGGAGCACTTCTTCGAGCTGTGGCAGCACCATCCCTTCCACGACGATCAGCTGTGGTCCGTGATGTACGAGCGCCATGAGGAGTACGCCCGCGGTCTGGTGCGCCTCTTCTACTTTGCCAAGAACTGGGAAACCTTCCAGCACGCCGTCTTCTGGGCCCGCCAACACGTGAACAAGCAGCTGTTTGTGTACGCCATCACCGTTGTCACCGTTGCCCGCGAAGACATGCAGGGCATCATCCTGCCAGCCCACTACGAGATCCATCCCTGGAGCTACTTCGACGGCCAGACCCTGGAGATGGCCGAGCACTACAAGATGCACGGCTTCCACCACGTGAAGAAGATGGACAACATCTTCAATGTGGTGCTCAAGTCGAACTACTCGAATCATTACGGCAGTCTCAACTATGACCACGAAATGGCGTACTTCCTGGAGGATGTGGGCTTCAACAGCTTCTACTACCACTACAACCTCGACTATCCCTTCTGGACCAAGGGCTCGGAGCAGCATGTGCTGAACCAGGACCGTCGCGGAGAGCTCTACCTCTACACCCACTGGCAGCTACTCGCCCGCTGGTATCTGGAGCGTCTCTCCAACGATGTGGGCGAGGTGCCCACCTTCAACATGTACGCACCGGTCGCCTCCGGCTACCACAGCGCCCTCCGCAGCTACAATGGCGTTCCCGACTGGCATCGCGACAACCATCACAGCTTCTACCATGAGCACAACATCGAGCACGTCCAGGAGGTGGAAACTTACACCCAGCGTGTGATGGACTGGATCCACAAGAACGAGAAATTCGATGGCGAGGTGATCAACCAGCTGGGAAATATGATTCAGGGCAATGTGGACAGCATTGACAAGAAGTTCTTCGGCAGCCTGGACAAGGCTTACCGTTTCATCGTGAACGAAGGTCACCAAGTCGGCAAGCACTTCGAGAGCTTCCCCGGCCGCTTCATGCACTACGAGACGTCGCTGCGCGACCCTCTGTTCTACGAAGTGTACAAGAACCTGGTCGGACACTACTGGCACCTAATGGAGACCTTCCCCGAGTACAAGAAGCAGGACTACGGATTCGAGGGCGTCTCCATCGATGCCGTTCACATGTCCGAGAGTCTGACCACCTTTTTCGAGTATTTCGATGCCGACATCAGCAACGCCGTGAATGTTGAGCCACCGGTGAATGTTAAGGAAAGCCACGACAATCTGTACTCCTACGGCCGCAACTCGCACTACAACGGTGTGAGCTATGTGATTAAGGCGCGCCAGCATCGCCTGAACCACAAGCCCTTTGACTTCACCCTGGACGTCAGCTCCGACAAGGCCCAGGATGCCATTGTGAAGGTGTTCATTGGACCCAAGTACGACGAGCACGGTCTCATCATCCCACTGGAGAACAATTACCAGAACTTCTTCGAACTGGATCACTTCAAGGTGCAACTGGAGGCCGGCGTCACCCACATCAAGCGCAGCAGCAACGACTTCTTCATCTGGGTCAACGATCGCACCACCTATCTGGAGCTCTACCAGAAGCTGATGGATGCCTCCACCAGCGACTACAAGTTCAAGCTGGATCAGTCCGAGGCCCACTGCGGTGTACCCAACCGCATGATGCTGCCCAAGGGCAAGAAGGGTGGCCAGGTCTTCCAGTTCTTCTATATGGTCTATCCCTTCCATCAGCCTGCCGTGCCCCAGCACACCGGCTACGACCCCATCATCAGCTGCGGCATCGGTCACGGCTCCCGCTATGTAGATGCCCTGCCCTTCGGCTTCCCCTTCAACCGTCCGGTGAAGCACGACTACTACTTCGATGTGCAGAACTTCAAGTTCTTCGACGTGAAGATCTTCCACCGTGACGAGCATACCAATGTGGCCTAGACGCAGTCCCAACGCGCCAACGAACGAACGGAATTGGACTTGACCACCTGCGTTCCACTCCACTCCATTAACCCACAAGCCCCATAGACCAATTCAATTTCACTTTCAACTTGTCCACCTTCCTTGCGACCATTCAACAATAAACTTATTCCGAACAAAAGGGTTTGCAACTACTTTGAAGTGCGGTTCGCTGCCAGCCGATCTCGAGGATGAACAGCAGGATGGAAATCAGAGTCAGAAGTCCATATGCCAGCCAAATCCATTGCAGATCAATGAGTCGCAGGGCACTGCCTGTTTGATGAGCCTCACGAGGTGTCTGGTCCAAGCTGAGATCCCGCAGGCTGGCGACACCGGCCACAGACATGTCGTAGTGATGCATCCCCACCCAATACTGATAGATGCCGTTGGCTCTCGCCTCCAGAATGAGTTTGCTGATGGGCGCCGCAAACCAGGAGTTCTTGGGCAGCTCGAAGGTCAGCAGAGCCAGCGACATCAGGCAGGCGTCCTTGGAGTAGATGAAAAGCTCTCGCGAAAAGTACTTTTGCTGGTTCTCGAACTGTGTCCAGTGTAGGCGCGAGGCCAGGTAGACGTAGCTGGTGTTCGCGTCATCCCGCAGCCGGTTGTACTCGCTGGCATTGACGGTCAGAACGGGTAACTGAAGATCCGCGACAGAATCCAGATCTTCCTCGATGGCGACCAGGGGCAGGCGGGCACGCCTGACATCAGCGATGCTGCGGGGCTGGAATTGCCTCGGCGGATGGGCTAGCATCGTTTCCAGGGCCGCTCCGAAGATGCAGCTGATGTTGAGGCCGACAATGCCCAGCAAAAGGCAGATCCACTTGCTCGAGGAGCCACTCTCTTGGTTAGTCAGCTTGAAGGACTGCCCCAGGACTCCGCGCAGAGCTCTGTCGTTCAGCAGGAAGTCCACAAAGTACACTTCCCGCTCATGCAGACGTCTTTGGCAGGTGAGCACTAGGCCATAGGCATACACGATGGCCAGAGCAATGCATACGTTTTCGGCGCTGCTCAGGAGCCGGTAGATGTCCCGCACAGGAATCTCGTTTGCCACGGGAATCATCAGGCACATGTGGGTCAACTCAAAGGGATAGCTAATGTGAGGCATTTGCTTCACCTCGCTAATCAGGGACATGCTGGCCGGCAGATCGATGGGCGACCGCTTGACAAGTTCTCGCAGGGCATTCGCATTGAGAAAGCGACCCGGGGTGACAGCCTGGGCATACTGCAGGGTGGCGTTCAGTTTCCAGACCAAGGTGCGGACAAATCGGCCAACAGATCCAGCCAGAACCTTTTTCCCCGTGCGTCTGTCCACATAGACGACCGAGCGTGGATGCCATTGGTCTGGCATTACAATCAGCGGCTCTCCATGCATGTTGGGGAAGTTAGGCTCGAAGATGGGCGACGACTGTAGCGAACGCCGCTCTACCCTGAACTCGGGATACGGAAGGTAGCGGTAGTAGAAGCTCCGCTCATCGGCTGCCATCAGTCCGACGACGTTCAGCATTTTCAGTTCGTAGCAGCGTCGCAGCACCAGGTTCATTGCATCGGAATTGGCCGATCTATTCGATAGATAAAGTAGACATTTCTCACTGCGTCTGTCCTCCAACGCTGTGGCAAAAGCTTGCACCACCTCCTCCACGTACAGTCCATCTCCGGGCAGGCACACAACGTGCAGTGCAGGGGAAAACTCCTCTGGCCGCGGCTGAGCACTGCTGGCCGCCTGCAGCACCACTGGGATGGAACTTGATGCGAAGAGTTCAGGCAGCCAGGCGTCTGGGCAGTAGTCATAGCGGATTATCAGCACCGTCAGCGAAGACTCCCTGGCCACGCTCCTGATGAAGTCCACAGTGGATCCCCAGACTGTGGCGATAGCCCAAAGAAATAGCAAAATGCTCAGGACAGTCCACATGGCGTATGGTTAGTGTGAAGCGCACAACGATGACCGAATATATTTATATGCTGAATGTCCCATGCAGACGGGGGGCGTTCCTTGGCCAAGGAGAAGGTGCGTGCGTAATGCGTGCGATTCACGCCCCCGAGAAGATAAGGCAATTGAAGTTTTCATTGTAATATGCATATCTCAAAATATGTTATCTTTGTTAGTGGTTGGTTGGTTACGTTACAACTATTTAGTATTCGTGTTTGTGTTTGTGTATTTTTGGATGTTAGTTAGTTCGGTAAGCGCGCGAATCAAATCGATTTCTATTGATTGAGCGGCGCTCTATTACAATTATTTGTCCGTTGCCTTCTGCAAATAAATATTACAATTAGGTAATTAGGATATTAATAAATAGCTGTTCATGCATCTTAATAATGCGACGTGTGATTCTGTATATATTATATATATATGTATATATGCTTTCTCTAGGTACTTAAGTCACGGTTAATGAATAACCAATCGCCAATTGTGTTGCATCTGAGTGCGAATAGAGAGCGAATTGCGTTGAGATAGGATAGAGATTCAAATAGATTTAGAATTCGAAACGAAGTACATCATGGAGATCGCCTAAGTAACTAAAGTATGTATGTAAGCCTTAACACAATGTTAATTTGCACTAAACGGAATGTTAAATACATTGAAAGAATGTCACGAGATTGCTCTACTAACAAAGGGTTTGGTTCGGTTGGGTTGGGCTGAACCAAATCGGTTTGCAAACAAAATAACAAAATAAATATATATATATATGAAAATTATCATGGGGTCTCAGATAACACTGCTCAGATTCGAGCCAGAGCTGGAGTTATTCTTTTGCGGCGTTGTCGTCGGCGTTCCCCCATTGGGCATTGCTGGACCGTCCAGCAACTGCAACAGCCTTTGCCTTGTGCGCTTGTCACTGGCACAGATGCACTGTATCAGATTTGTCAACTGCTTGGCGGAGTAGTCGTCCTCATGTCGTTGTTGCTCGATCCACTGCTCGAATTGTTCCGGCGAGAAGTAATACGTTTTGATGAACACATCCACATACGAGCGGTGCTGGGGATACTTTTGATTCGAGATAAGCTCAAGGAATGACATAAAGTTGGCGAAATCCAATTGCATCAGTGCCCGCCCTCCGGCCGAGCATTTCTTCACATTAGAAAAGCTAAATGGGAAGATTTTGGGTCAAGGGTTTTACGATGTGTTTAGTCTTGTTGTCCACAGCTTACCCTTCCACGAGCAGGTGTGTGGCCACATGGGCCATGGAATTCCAAACGTGCTTGTTAGGAACAGCCACCTCTTTGGCCGTCTCCTCCAGGCACATGGCAAAGCTCTGAATGTTCTGCAAATGAATGAATGTTAGAGGAGATTGCTTGCAATGCGATGCCCTTTACCACATACCCGATTCAGCACATCACTATAGCTGCTATGCTGGTGTATCACATGATTCACATCCCACTTGACCTTGGCCATTTGCGCCAGTATGGCCGACAGATCAATGACGCGCGAGGTGACGCAGGTGTAAACTGGTTTCGCCAGATCCAACATGTATTCACTATACTCCAGATAGCCAACAGCAGGGGACGCTCGGAAACGGGTAAAAGGTGATTAAGGTAGTGCTGGAGAATGTGGAATTGCTGGAACATACTGCGTCCAGCCTCCACAGCCACAATGCGCTGCGGCAGGCCGTAGAGAGTGTCTGGATTGGCCAGCTCGTTGTTGGCCTAAAAAGAGAATGATTATTGGATTGACCCTCAAGTGCAGATCACACGCAGACCAAACCATACCAGAGAGGAAAAGTTAAGCGGCCACAGCTTGATCTGTGGCAGAACATTCGCCTCCACAGAGAGCAAGCGTCGCTCCAGCCGTGGTGTATACATTTTATCCGTGGCCACCAGCTGTTTATGAAAGAGTATTTCTTTATGATTAAATTCTTCGATTTTTGAGGCTCTCACTTACCGCGTCCTTGCCAAAGATCTCGTGAACTGCATACACGTAAAAGTCAATAAGCTCCAGCATGCAGGACACAATCTTGGGAGAGATGCAATGCAGCAGTTTGCACATTTGCAGGTAGCGTCCAAGGCAGCGCAGCACATTCAAGGCCGTATTGTTCACTAGCAGTTGGCTGATCAAACGATTACTTTGAGATAGTGGTATGGGGGTGATGAGGGTTGCCACTTACTTGCTAGCATCGTCAAACTCTTTGCTCTGCAAACTCTTCTGCTCGTCGTCGCTCTCCTCGCTGAAGTAGCAGGAGGCCTCGTCCACAATGCCAGACAGAATATCCTCCTCAAGCATAGCCGCATCTAGGCCGCCGTCAAAGGGCGAACTTTTCTCGGAGAAGCGCAAAAAGTAGCCATAGGAACCATAGATGGAGCTGCCACCATCCTGTGAGTGTACGGAGACCAGCTCGTCGCAATTATTGTTGCTGATCGGGGAATTGTTCGAGGAGGCCAACAGCGCTGTTGTCGGCGACTTGTGACGACGCAGCGTGTGACGGACCGAACGGAATTCCTATAATGACAACAATATTAGTAATCTATGGAAAATTCGAAGGGTATTGCAGTTACAGCCTTACAGGCAGTTGAAGGATGTGCGCAAACGAGTCTACTGGCGTCCAGGATTCGTTGTCCAAGAACAAGCAAATCTCTTCCACACAGCAAATGTGATACCGCCTGAAGAACTCCTCACTTTGCTGCTGCATGATCTCAATCAGTTTTTCCGACTGCTCGCCACAGAACTCCACTCCCACTTTCTTCAGACGCTGTACAATGGACATCACTTGGATGAACTGGTCGTATTTAAGCGCAGTCAGCTTGGCGCTCTGCAGGAATAGGCACACTTTGGTCAGTATATCGTTCCAGAGTCGTGACTGGCCCTTTTTTAGCTTTTGCTGGATGTAGACATCGGGAGATTCAGCCTCCTCGTGGCCATACAGCTTGTAGTTGTTGTGCCACATCACAACCTGATAGTAGGAGGCCAAAATGGTCCAGAACGTTTTGCACAAGCTTATCAGGCAGGGTATAAGCTTTTCAGAGTTTAGTTGCTCGCACAACTGTTCAAAGAGTAGCTTGATCTGATCGTCCTGATTGGGATCGCTGTAGCCACGAAGCACAGCATTGACCGAGGAATGAATGGCCGAAATATAGTTGATGTGCAGCTGATCCATCGCCATCAGCGATTTGTTTGCCAACTTGTAGGCCTCCTGCAGCTTGGCATACTTGCGCGTATCAAAGTTCAGCACCATCTCATTCAGCACCGTGTCCAGTTGATATTCCATAAGCAACATGGTCTCCTGCAGCTTCTTGTAGAGCGACTGCACGCAATTATATTGCATGTAGGCCTCTGCGGAGCTTTTGCATTGGAGCAGGAGAGCAATCGCAGCGCTGTAGTTATGGTCTGCTAGCAGTTTTTGCAGCTCCACGTCAGTTGTGCGCTGGAAAAGATTGAAACTGTATAATTGAATTGATTTATAGGATAAGTGCAGTGGTACCAGTTTCCTTATGGCCAATAGAGTGTCCAAGACCTCTTTGAGAACCTCCCGCTTGCGGTAACTGGCGAGTATCTCCAAGCTGGTCGTGGTAAGGTTTGTGCGAGCGAAGTTCAAATAGGACCTCGCCTTCTGACACGTCCAGAGCGACTCCTCAAGCTTCTTTTGCGTGTCATTGATGGCGGAAAACTCACTGCTGCAAGCATTGCGCTGCTCCAATATGTTCTGCAGCACCTGCTTGGTCAATACCTTTTGTTGTGTGCGCAATTGTGCAATGGTGACCTCGATAAGCTCGTTGTCGATGCCGTCGCTAAGAACTTTCTGCGGGAGGTGGCAAAGTGAGAAGTGAGTCTTCGATTCATGCGCCAGTTCATCATCTAGTTTACCTTGAGTTCATACAGCTGCGGGTTGCTGTCAGGGCTATAGTAGCATTCTTCAATGCTCTCTAGGATTTCCTGATCCGATCTTTGTGCGTTCGATGCTCCGGCCGAGGCTTCGTCGGTGGTATCCACTTCATCATTGGGTGAGGCATCGGTTGTTACCGTTTGGATGAAGTAGTCCGAGAAGCCCATGGCAGGAATTTTCATTTGTCGATTCGTCTGTGTGCGTAAGTAGTTTCATTGTGAGCGAAAACCAAAGTACCAAGTGTGCACTGTTGCCCGTGGGACTGTTTGTTACCTGTTTGTGCAGCATGTCCATGAATTTCGACTTAAATTCGTCCATTTTGGCCTTGGAGTTCTGCATATTGCAGCCATGTAGAAACTCCAGAAAACAACTTTTCTTTTACTCCTCCCCCCGCTCACTAATGGGAGCTGCTGCAAGTACGCAACAGAAATACGTTTTCCAGCACTGTCATTGCGAATTTGACAGCACTAGAAACTGCAGGCAGAGCCGCACTGGGCTGTGCGTTCGTTTTTATTTATTGCATTTTAATTTGTTTTATGTGTGATGTCCCCTGCATGTGAGCTAGAACTCGTCAAGTGTGAAAGATGCGCATCTGCATGGTGTCGGACTTCTTCTATCCGAGCATCGGCGGGGTCGAGGAGCATGTATACAATCTGTCACAAATGTTGCTTAGCCTGGGTCACAAGGTAAGCGGAAGCCAGATAATGTACATACAAATGTGGACTAATCTTCAACACAATTCTCAGATCGTTGTGCTGACCCATGCCTATGGAGATTGCAGTGGTATCCGCTATCTCACGCACGGTCTCAAGGTTTATTATCTTCCCATTAAAGTCTGCTACAGTCAGTGCATCCTGCCAACTGCCGTCTGCAACTTACCCATGTTGCGGGCCGTCCTCCTGCGGGAACGTGTGGAGGTCGTGCATGGCCACTCGGCCTTCAGTGCCTTAGCCCATGAAGCTCTGATGGTGGGCTCTCTGCTTGGTCTAAAAGTAGTACAATCTAACAATATTTAGTGGACAAATGACTAATCTTCTGTCAATTTCAGACGGTATTTACGGATCACAGCCTTTTTGGCTTTGCTGACTTATCGGCCGCACTCACCAACAATCTTCTGGAGGTGAATTTGAGCATGGTGAATCATGCCATCTGTGTGTCGCACATTGGCAAGGAGAACACGGTGCTGCGAGCACGTATGGCCAAACATCGGGTTTCCGTGATACCAAATGCTGTAGACACCGCCTTATTCACTCCAGATATCAGGCAACGACCCAGCGACGACACAAGTGAGTGGACGCACTGAATCAAATAATTCAGGATTCTAATAATTTTTCCGTAGTCAACATTGTGGTGGCTTCCCGGCTTGTCTACCGCAAGGGCATCGATCTGCTTGCCGGTGTGATTCCTCGCTTTAAGAACACACATAATGTTAACTTCATTATCGTTGGTGATGGACCAAAAAGAGATTTGCTGGAGGAGATACGCGAAAAGACCAATATGCAGGATCGAGTAGAAATGGTGGGCGCTGTGGATCACGTCAAAGTACGTGATGTTCTCGTACGCGGCCATATATTTGTGAATACCTCGCTAACGGAGGCATACTGTATGGCCATAGTGGAGGCCGCCTCTTGCGGTCTCCAGGTTGTGTCCACCAGCGTTGGTGGCATTCCCGAGGTGCTTCCAAAAAGCTTAATACTGCTGGCAGAGCCGGATATTGATGCCATCCACTCTGCCATTTTAGTAGCCATAGATAGACATAAAAAAAGTGTATCTAGTATGACACAAACTCCTGCCTCTAATGGAAACATTCCTTCTGAGACTGATGGACGGGGAAAGCGACGACAACGAAAACAAAATCCCTCAACTCGTGATCCGGTTAGCTGGTCCCAAACGTGTTCCTCCATTCCTGCCGATGAAAGTAGCCAAATAGAGCCTGTGCTCTGCCCGTACAAGTGCAATGACCTGGTGGAGACTCTCTACAACTGGGAGGATGTTGCTCGTCGGACAGTTAGGGTCTACGATCGAGTGCTCCAGGAGCAAGCCTTCACCACTAGCGAGCTGGTGTACGCAGTGTATCAGCATGGCTCCTGGTTTCTGGTCTTTTTCGTAGTGGCCCATTTTATAGTCCGACTGCTAGACCTTTGGCGTCCCCGCAGTCGCGTGGAGGTTGCTCAAGATGTATCACGTCAGCCCAGCTAGCGAACCTTAAATGAATGCTGTATTCTAGCCAATTATACATGTAACATATTCAACCTCAATTCTACGGTCTATTGCCTTTGGAAATCCTCTCAAGTAAATATTGAGAGACTGTTTCAAGTAGATTGTTTTTCATCGCTTAGTTTTCTTTTTACTGTGTAAAATTCTTTGTAATGAGCAAGCATCCGGAGGAGTCAAAGAATGGACTCTCGGGCTCGGAGTTGCCACGTTCGCCTGAAAGTCTTATTGATCTGAATTTCGTGCAGCCATTCATGAGAGCACCGTATCTTAGTGCCGTGGCGACTGAGCGCAATGTGCCGACAAGTGAGTTCACTTTGGTCTCATCGCTGCCATTCGATTGAGTCACTCTTCTTCATTGACAGCCGAAAATATTCCCCCTAATCTCTTGGAGAGAATTTTTTATCTACTCTCGGTCATATTGATGGTGATAACTTTCCCCATTTCGGTGTTCATGTGTCTCGTGATCCTGCAGGAATACCAGCGAGCGGTTATTTTGCGCTTAGGTCGCCTCCTCCCTGGCGGACCGCGTGGTCCAGGACTGGTTTTCACATTCCCGTGCATTGATGCGTACATTAAAGTGGACCTGCGCACCACATCCTTTGACGTATCGCCCCAGGAGATTCTCACCAAAGATATGGTGACGATCAAAGTCGATGCAGTTGTCTACTACAGCATCAAGCAGCCCATTGATGCAGTTCTGCAGGTCTTCGATCATAGAGGAGCCGTTGAATTGATGGCCAAGGCCACGCTTCGAAATGTGGCCGGCACCCACATGCTTCTGGACCTCCTAATGTCCAAGGAGACGCTGTCCAAGAGAATTGAAGCCATCCTTGATGATTGCACCGAACCCTGGGGAGTGCGTGTCGAGCGGGTGGAAGTGTAAGTAGCTCGACCAGGCCAAGTAATTCCTCTGTTGTGGACTGAAATGTCTCTTCTCAGTAAGGAGATTATTCTGCCCGACCAGCTGCGGCGAGCTCTGGCTGTCGAACAGGAGGCGCTGCGGGAGGCAAAGGCCAAGGTAGCGGCTGCTTTTGGAGAGAGAGACGCTGTCAAAGCGCTAAAGGAAGCTGCCGATATAATGGAAACAAATCCCATTGCTCTGCAATTGCGTTATCTGCAAACGCTCAACACAATCTGCAATGACAAAACATTGTCCTATGTGTTTCCCTTCCCAGTTGATATCGTCAGAAAGTTGATGAAGTAATGTCAGTTTCGTTTCGAATCAAATGTATTAAAAAATTATCTCTCCCATTACACTTTAAGACCAATATAGCAAAATGTTTTCCAACAACCACAGCTAACTTAGGCCAGCCAAATTATACTTCCAAAGTATGATTCTAACGGTTCTCTGTCGCTGCAGTGCGTCCAGATTATATCAGATTACAAATCAAAGCTAGTCTTGTAGAAAATTGATTCACCTATTGGATAAAGTTATATGCGCAGTGTTGAGGGTTCAAACTATCTAGTAATATTAAACTGAATGTCAAAATCGTGGAACACGATTTCAATCAATAAAATAGAACATTATCCCATTGTCGACCAGGGGGGTATTTAATATTTCAACGAAATTTATGTAACTTTAATGTATTCTACGCATTACAGATGGAAGATGTCGGTTGTCATTTTTGTTTTGTAAGTAAAGAGGAGGCTGAAGCTACAAAGAACCTTTACAAACAGTATTATTTTGCGAGGTTTAACAAAAGGTGCTCAACTTTTTAAAGAGAGGGGTGTTAAGTGGGTTAAGTTTCGATTGATCGCCGGACTGCCCTGGTTTTCTTATGGTATGGTATTTAAATGGTATTTCTCGAAACTGAAATGGTATTTATTTCTTGGCCGTGCAGCGGGGGCGATAAATTAATTAAGCAAAACACTGTTAATACATAATTCGCGGCGATAGGTGTTTTATAATCCACATTGATAGCTTTAATTGCACGGCTACCATTACGTGTATCGTTGAGGTCAAGGTGAGACCAAGGTTCATATTCGGACTCTGCAGGTCTCCATTGGTGACATGACATTGTGAATGTGACTGCGACAATTTCAGGTCGCTGCGGGCAATGGCCGAATTGGTGAGAGACTGGCTGGAGGACTATCAGCGGACTCGAGGGCAGCCAGCCGAGTCGGAGGCGTTTGTTGTGGAACATGAGACAGACCCGGAAATCGCCGAGGCCATCTTCACCATATTCAATGAGAGGCAGCGCAACGAGGAAATGGTTCACGACATTTGCCAGCAACTGTTGTCCTTCTATAGGTCGCCCGAGGTGACGCTACACAAGTTTCCGTTGCAATTCATTCCTGTGCTAATCTACACGTACCTGCATGCCGTTTCGGCGGGCGATAAGAAGGCGTCTCGCGGAGTGGAGACGCTGCTGATTTGCATTTATAACGGTGAGGTATCCACCGACGATGGCGGCCAGAAGGTGGTCGTCTTCCGCATGCCCATCCTAGCCCAGACGTCTGTGTACCACGAAATGAAGAATCTTCCGTTGACCGATCTGCGGCGCTGGGAGGAGAACTGCAACCGCGAGCTCAAGTGGGGACCACATCAGCGAATCGAGACAGTAAATGCTCAGAATCGCATGCGGATCCTGACGACATTGCTCTTTTGCTACAACCAGCACGTCAGTCAGACGCAAAAGTCTTCGTTGCTACATCTATGCCGAGTGACTTCGCAGTTGGTCAACCAGGGATTCACCACCAAATCCGGGCATGGTCATCGCATGAGCTATGGGTGAGCACCGCACCCAATTCATTGTCCTCCTCAATCGCTATCAATGGGCTTTAATTGTAATCCAATGCATTGCAGATCTGATCCAGCGACGGGGGCCACTTTTCCAAAACCATCTTCTCCGCGCATTCCACTGTCATCGTCCTTCCTGATTGAATTGGTGCACGCCATCTACTTTGCCATGTTCAATGGCTATGGTACGATAGCCATACAGACACTAGACGATATACACAACCGTGCCACCTATGAAATGTACACGGAGCTCATTCTGGTGACCAGCGCCGTGCGCAATTCCCTGCATGCGAACCCGTCAGGGCAGCCCAACGACGGGCCGATGGGACTGAGCGTAGCCCTGACACCAGCTACCAATACGGTGACGACATCTGTTTCTAAGTCCATGATCACGAACGCATCATTCCGCACGAAAAAGCTGCCCGATGACATACCCATACAGGTGCAGGACCTCACCATGCAGCAAAATCCACAGCAGCTGGCCAGCGTCACGGAGGAAGCGGAGCCGGGGGCCAAGGAGTCGCCGTCGACCAAGGAGAGCTCGGGCACTCGTACTTCTATCATGCGACCGAGCATGGAAGGGATCAAGGCCCAGGCGCACAAGGCCTTAATCGCGGGCTTCAAGAAATCCAAGGATAAGGAGAAGGACAAGGAACCGCCGAAACCACCGCAACGAAAGTTCGACAAGCACACGCAACGCAACTCGCTGCTGCAGCTCCAATCGGACTTGAATTCGAATTCAAATGCGGAGCAGCAACCCCCCTCCGACATGCTGCCGATGCAGACGCTCTCGCTGATCAATGAGAACGGCAGCAACAGCTTCAGTATTGACAGCGACCTCAACGATGGCATCGGCGCCGTGGCAGGCAGCGGAGCCCTGCCCTCGATAAACAGCAACACCAACTCGGTCACCAGCAGCGACATGCTGACCAAAAGCTTCGATTCCAGCATCGAACTGGCGCCCCTGGGCCACAGCAATAGCAACGGTGGCAAGCTGGCGGAGCATGGCCTGGTGGAATAGTATCCCACAGCCAATTAGCCAAATCCAAGTATCAAGTATATATATTTACTATCATTATTATATATGTATATTCGCAATTTACTGCTGGGTATTAGCCGAACGTAACCCGGGCGCGGATGAACTGTAAATCTGAATGTAACGCAATACTTAAGAATCTTTTGAATTTGTTAAAATCTGATGGGTTCTCTCAGTTGTTCGTATACTTATATGTATTCTAAACATAATTGTTGGTAAAATCTACATTACTACTTATGGAATCATGTACATATATGCATGTAATTTGTCGGTTAATTTGGCTAGTCTAAGTGTTTCAAATACGTCACAACAATTATACAAGAATTATACACTCGGAGCAGAGCAGCGCAGCGCAGAGCCACTCGCCATGCAGTAGATATCGTTGAATGCGAAAGCCCCATTAGTACTTTAATGAGAGTGGAAGTTCTTCCACAGCAGTATGATGATAACGATGATGATGATGATGATGAGCAGAATGTATACATTTCAATGCATTTCATTTGATTTAGGTAAGCAAACAATTCTAGTATTCGATATCTACTGCATTTGCAGCCAGAGAGAAATGGGGTCGGGCGAACAACTGCAATTGAATTTAGCAGGTATCTATTCTACTTTGTCCCTAACATACGATAGCATATGTAAACTAATAGATACTACTATATACATATGTACATGCATACAAATATTTATTGAACGTTGACTTGAACCATGTTATTGATTTAAAATAAAATTGAAAACTATATACGTAACAGTGTGCGTCACAGTACTTTTTTCCTGAACTTTCCCTGTAGAAAGATGCGCGGCACATCGACGCCCTCCTTGATATTCAGAGTTCGCCGATGTACGTACGCATTGGTTAGAATCTCAAAGCCGCTCCTCGTGAACAGGTGAGCCACCTCCTGCTCGGCAAAGTAGTAGCTTCGGGTGCCATCCTGACGCACGTACAGATTCTCTGCGATTTTGTTGCCTGGCTTGAAGCGCAGCTGGGCCATGTCGTACAGCCCGTAGTCCCTGAACAGAACCAATCCACCCGGCTTAAGAAGCCGCCACAGATTCTGCACCACAGCTTCGAACTTGTGCGGGTGAATGGCAGACAGCACAAAGATCATGGTGCACACATCCAGGCTGCCAGCAGGTATGTGCTCATGCACCTGTTGCGTGGTTATGTCGCACTGAAAGGCCGTAATATTGCTGGCATCGTACAGGGGATTGGCTCGAACAAAATCCACGGCTCGGGGTGAGAAGTCGCAGGCATAAAAGTAGAATCTTCCACAGGGCACAGACTCTTTGTTGCCCTCCTCCCTGCACTGTTCTTCCAGCAGTGGAAACACCAGATTGCCCACGCCGCAGCCAACCTCTAAAAGCGTGCGTCTCTGTTCTGCTTCTCGGATGTCGCTCTGGTCGAGTAGCTCTTGGAACTCGCGTGTCGTCCAGTGGCGATCCTTGAAAAAGCGGGTTTCATTGCGCTTGTAAAATATGTCCCAGTGTCGCTGTGCCTCCACTTCCAGTTTGTTGGCTCTGAATTCAGGCACAAGCCGTTTGTTTTGCTCTTCTAGCTTTTGCTTTTCTTCTGCCGAAAGCTCCTTCGCACGTGTAGTAAACACATCTGCTATAAGCTGATCTCCAGTTTCCATAGTCCCTATTATAGTCGAATTATTGCAAAAAAGGTTTAATTAAAAAAGTTTCTTTAGCACATGCGTTTGTTTACATCTGCGGCCCGATTCGATGACAATGAACCAGTTCCGTTCCCGACTAGAAATTCCACAGCGAACCAGCCGATAGCTATTACAGTTCAGGGTTGTATTTAAATTTAAATCATGGCGGCTTGCACCGACTGAAATCCAATAACTTCTTTATTGCATTCTTAACGTAATAAAGCGAACAGTTTAAATACATCTATTAAGAAAACAACAAATAACAAAATTTAAATGAAAAGCAAACCAAACATACGCTGGTTGCTTTGGTCTTTGGTCGCAAGAAGGGCATCAGCAAACAATGCCCATCGTCATCTTCGGCATTCTTCTATTATCTGCCCATTATAGTCGGCTCGTCTGCCATGGCCACCTCGTCATTGGGTGCTTTGGCGCCCTTCTTCTTGCCAGAGTACCACAGGAACATAAGACCGCAGAAAATGTTATCCACAAACGTGAACCAGGCCAAAAAGACGCCATATCCATAGCTGCAATGAAGGAGTTGGCGTCTTAGCGAAAAGAAAACCTAACGCGCCGGCGATACTCACGTTAACTCCGCACCATCCGGATATGCATAAAACAGGTGGTCCTTTGTGTAGTCAATGGATGAGAACAGAACCTGGAGAACTACCAAGGCTGTGGAGGCAGCCACCAGGTGAATGCCGCCGGCCAGTCGCTTGAACATGTACCGAGGATTCATGAACGTGTAGAAGGAGAAGATTGCGCCCAGGCTCATGACGAATAGTGTAATGCAGGCAAACGATGCCTGCGTTCGGATATAGTCTGAAAGAGAATACCAACCCACTGCCAATTACTAACTGTCACTGATCGCAGTTGGGGGCGGGAACCTACCCATCAGCTCGTCGTCGAAGCCGGGCTCATTGCGCAGGGTGTTGGAGTTGGGGAACATGTCGATATATTTGCAGCGCTCTGTGCGAGAAACGATTTGATTTGGTTTGGTTATTAGTCGATGGACATCCCGCAATATGCAGATTCCACTTACGATTCGGTATGTAACTGTAAAAGGCTGTATGTCCGCCCCGTCTCGGCGGCAGCGGCGGCACCAGGATCAGGATCACACGCTCATCGTTTAGCACAAAGGCGGGTATGTTGATGTCGCGAATGTAGGTGGCCAGGAGTCGCACCACCAGCGGGTAGTCCGTCCAGTTGCGGAATATGGCCTCTTGGGCCACCTCCGGGATCACATAGTAGGACCACGTGTTGTTGTACTTGACACGCTGCAGGGCGGAGCCGAACGTCTGCCGCATTTTGATGCCATTGACGTCCAAGGGATCGATCGGTATGGGCTTAACGGCTGTTGCATTGAACTGGCGCTGGCTCTCCTCTGTGGACATGACCAGCTTGCGGAAGGCGTTGCGAAACGTCTGAAACTCCTCCTCTTCGCCCCGTGCCCAATGGGCGAACATGCGACGACGTGCCGACTCCGTGAAGCTGTCCGAGTCGTTCAGTTTTTCCTGGGCAAAGCTCTTGATGAACTCCATGTGGGAGAGATTGCGCTTGGCATCGTTGATGTTAATCTGGGACGTGTAGGACATCGAGCTGAAGTTCCGGACAACCTGCGCATTGCTCAGGGCATTGGGCACGATTGTGTTGCGGCAATGCCGCCACAGTCCCGAGTGCGAGGACATGAAGAAGCGTCTGGACTCCGGTATGAAGATGCCTAAAGAGAGGAGAAGGTGGCTTTGAAGCATGACAATGACAGAATCACTGCCAGTACTTGTACTTGTACGCACCTGTTCCGCCGGATATGATGATCCAGTGGTCCGTTGATATGGCCAGAATCCAGATTAGCAGGGAGATGACCATCAGCAGACTGCAACCAAGCAGTAGACGACGCTGAAACATGTAGGCCTCCATCAGTGGACGGCGGGCCTCGTCCCGACCAATTGTCGATGTGGACACGTCGCGCTTCATTTTGTGGCTGATTCAGACACCACACACGCTCACGCTCCCTTTGTTATGGCCCCGACAACTGGGACTGTTTGTCGCTCTCTGGAGGATGGCAACGGGTAATCCACACGCACATGGAACAGGGTACGTTCCTGTGGAGTAAAAATGGGTGGGTTGAATTGGCTTGTTTTAGCAACTTAACTGACTTTCATCCTGCTCTGGCCCCTGACCCCTGCCCACTGGCCTTTTAGGCAAATGAAGTCACTCGAAATGTGCGGCACATGTGTGGGACATCACCGACGTCACTCTTGAGCAGGTGTTTCCTTTGGCATAGCATCCCCATACCCATCTCAGATCTCTCTAATTTAAACAATATTTTTATATTTTTACTAAATATATTTATACATACATCCACATGTATGTATGTATATGGAGGCGCAGAGCATTCACATCGGTGGTCTGGTGTGTGGTGTAGGCCGAGAGAACTTGAACGAACGTTAATTATGCTGTTTTGGAGAATTTATTCGTATTTATTTATTTGTTTTACATGTTGCTGTGGCAACCAAAAATTCCCCATTCGAAAAAAGTTTTTCTTTCAGTTTTGGCTTTGAGTCCTGACAGAAATTAAGCAAATTAGTGGATGAGACGTCTAAAGCACTCACACAGACACACCCCCCACAACCCTCCTGGTGTGAGGCAAAATAAATGACAAAATATTCAAAAGTATTTGAATTCTTTTTTCAAAATTGTTGCGCGTCTATGCAAAAATATTTTGCGAAAATTAGGTGCGGCGACATGAGAGTGGGCGGCGGCGGGCGTTGTGCTGGTGAAGTGACTGGCTGAGGGGCACTGTGCGGGTGCTGGGGAGTGCGTGCACAAGTGCCGTTATTCCACTTGGTTCTGGTCTGACAACTAAATATATTATTTTTACTCTATTCCGTCTTTGTTTGGAAACAATAAATGGGGCCCCCTAGCCAACACGACTGTCATCTTCAATTCTCGGGAAAACCCAAAGGGGATCTCATTCTAATCGATGCTGATGGCGGGGGCGTCGCCAGGTAAGCATAAATTCCAAAATCTACTTCTAGGGGAGGTTTTGTTTCGCTTCTCCAAATTCTCCACTTCCGTGATCTATTCTTGGACGCGTGCAGCCGTTGCAGATTGCACTTGCCACTGCACTGGGCAGGGCAGAGTTGGAGTGGAGTGGAGTGGTGGGGAAGGGAGTTGTTGCATTTGCGTCACGATTCGACTGCGGCGGATCAAGTGCGTCATTTTAGGGAAGAGAAACGATTCTGTTACAAACTCTTGTGCTACTTTTTTTGAGTTGCTTTGGTTTTTTATACACTAACCAGAGGGTATTCACAAGTTGGCCAGATGTTTGTAACCCCTAAAAAATTTTGATTTTCAGTCATTTGGATGAAACTTGGCACATGGTCATATGGGAATCAGACGACTCGATACGGAAACACTCGTAATTTAACCAAATTGAATTGGTATATTACACTCATTCATGGGTGATTAGGAACTCAGCTGATTTCGCAGATCAATGAACGTTTAATGAACGATATTCAAGAGTATATAATTACGAGGATGTTCAGGTTATTTTTTATTTTTTTTATTTATATTTTGCACGGCACAAATTTTAGTTTACGCATTCGATGCGTTCGTTTTGGTTTTCCTTTTGTTTTAAACAAATTCGTCTTGAACATGCCGTTATTTTTAGCCGATATGTACAGTTATCAAGCTGTGTCTTCTTTCTATATCTATGGGCCAGGCAAATATCACATATTCAGATATACATGTACATATGTATATAGGTATGTATATAGTATATTTAAATTCCTGACTGACAATATGGTTGAAATGTCGTTTATTCACATCTCATTGTCATTTTTGGGCGCGTATATTGACATTTTTGACAGGGAGAAATTCTATATATATTTTTTTTTAAACACACACACCTGCTCCTGGGGATCGGAGACAGAGGATAAATGAATTTGTCGGCCGACTATTTATTTATTTTGTGATTTTGTTTTTAGTTGTTGTCTGCCATTGTATTTTTGGTATGTGCCATGCCACGCCATGCCACGCTGTCCATCGTAACACGTCGAATTCTTTGCTTTCCTTTGAGCAAAATTCAAATTTTTAGTATATCTAATTAATGTCTCGCATAAATAATGCCAATGCCCATGCTAATGCCCCCTACACAGCCTTGCATCACTGTCACAACGATTTAATCGCTCCGATTTCGGCTGTCATTCCCCGTGATTTATCGTTATATAAGAGTGATCCGATCCGTGTTATATCCGAGATATATCTGCATTGTTTATACTCGTACCATTAAGGCTGCAACGCTGCAACAATGATCTCCGCTCCAAGTCAATTGTTTATGGACGAGTTTTATGGGTTCTGCTCTGGCAGCGATTGTATTTGATTTTTGTTGTGTTGATTTGATTTTACGAGGATCGCACCCGCTGCTCCGCACTCCCCTGCCCAGGCGCAAGCGTCTTAATGTCTAAAATAAAATTTTGCTAATTCCTCAACTAAAAACCGAGACGAAGCATGCGATAACAACAGAAATAAATAAATATACTACACAAAAACCGAACAAATTCCGTCGAAAAACTCAGAACAATCAAAGAGCGCGAACGGTTAACGTTAGTCTGGGTTGAGCACCAGGCGATCGCGGCGATTCCGTCGTTGACTCCCGTCTGCTGCTGGCCAAAGCAGAGCACAGACTGACTGACTGCTGGGAGGAGGGACCGGACCACCGCTGCTGCCACTGCCACTGCCAGTGGTTGGTGTCGTCGTAGTCGTAGTTTCGGCTACTGAGCGAGCTGAAAAAAAGGCTGCCAGTCAGAGTGAGTGTGGGGTTGCTGTTCCCTCCATTGTTTCTTGGCCCTGCAGAGCAACATAAACATAAACTCATGGCGTTGGCGTTGGCCGTGTTCGCGTGTTCCACATATACAGATTTACGCATGGTAATGAGAATGGGGGGCCATCGCACACACCGCAACCCATGCTGCCACCTGCAGAAGTCGCCAAAGGAATCGCTCGGCGACGTCATCGTTTCCTAATTGGCCCATAAACCAAACTCATCTCATCTGAGTGTAGCAATGTGTGCATAAATTTAGAAATTGATGAATTTAGGCATCTCTTTTTTAATCATGCACTGAGCATGGTACATGGGCAGCTATTTTTATATCCGCTCTGGCTGTAGAAACGCTCGTGGTTGCTCGCTCGAATGCCCGTTCCCGATTCCCCGCACGCGCCCTGCGATGCCATTAAACGGTGACAACGAGTTTATGAATGTTGTTAGATCTTTTGGCATACCATTAGCGCATCGTTCAGCGCACGGGGAGGGCGGCTGCCGGGCGGATGACGTCGTGCGAAAGACAGCTAACCACTTGTTGGCCAGCCAGTGGTCGTGCCTCGCTTCGCAATGGTCCGGTCTGTCTGTCTTTGTGCGTGTGTATGTTTCTGTGAGTTGCGTGCTGGTATTTGGCTATTGGCGTCTGTCCGTGATGCGCAGGGCGCCCATATCCAGATTGAGTTCGCTGAGGAGGTCATTGGGGGCCGAGCCCTGCATGGTCAGGCCGGCGACAATATGCTGAGCATCTGGACAATTGATACAGGCATTTCGTATGGCCAGAATGCTCCACTCGCGCATTACTAAACGAAAAGAATGAAACGTTAGGAGGTGGGGGCTGAAAGAATCGTCGGATGTCTCACAAGGATTGCGGGCATCCATCACCGTGCACTCGAGCAGAGTGGGCAGCAGCTGTGTATCAATGCAGTAGCCCTTGTTCGCCTTGTTCTCGTACAACAAATTGGCCGAGCAGCGCACCAGAAGCGTCTTCAGCTCGTAGGAAACCTTCTTTTCGTACTCTGCATCCACGCCGGAGGTGAGGGCCACCTCTTCCAGCTTGGTCATTGGCTTGTCTAACCCGCCACCGTCAGCCTCCTTGCCTGCCGCAACCACACATCGCAGCAAGCTGCTGACATTGATGAACAGTGACTGATCTTCCGCATAGAAGTTGGCATATTCTTCGGAGCCGCTGACACTGGCTATGATGCGCAGCAGCGTGTGTACTTCCCGGGGATGCAGCTCGTGGCGCAGCTTGAACGTTTCCCTCAGAATGCAGTCGGACTTCAGACGAAACTCCTTGGCAAAGTGCTGCAGCAGGAATGGGGCCAGCTTCCCGTTCGGACTGTTCTCGCGCAGATAGTGCGCCACATAATCCAGAAAGGCTATGCGCTCCTCGGTGCTCAGTCGCTGATAGCACCCCACACCGACCCGCCCATTCGACACCATGAAGTTCTCCAGAAAGAAGTGCAAGTACTCAAAGTTTAGGGTGCACTGTGCCTCGTTGATGGCCTGCCACAGGCGGAGGCAAGTCTGGAGAGCCAGCTCATTGCTGATCTGGCCGCAGCCATTAAGGTAAATGTTGTACATGACCATTAGCAGCACGTTGTTCGAGCTTCCCAAGGGAGCGGCACAGGCCTGATCGGCGATCTGCGTGCCATGCTTTGTCCAGATGAGTGCTTGGGCGGGTCCGTTGTTCACCACAGTATTGGCCAGAACCTGCAGCGTGAGTGTGTGGATTGTGCTCTGCTCGGTGCGCATCTGGGGATTGAAAGCCATGGCTTTTATAAAACCAGAAAACTCTGCATTCTTAGCCACAGACTCTTGCGCGGCGCTGCTTTTGGTGAGCAGAAGACGCAGGGTCTTCAGCAAGCCTGTGATTTCCTCCACATTTTCGGCCACGCTTAAGCTAACAATTCGTTGAACTATCGCGTCGCTTTCGGTGAGCTGCAAAGACATTTTTTACTTGTTACAGTCGTTTTAAAAATTGTAAACAACAGTTTAGCACCATGTGAACGCGGATTTATCGACCCTAAGAAATCAACTTTGAATCTTTTGAAAAAACAATCGATACTATCGTAATAATATCGGGCTCAAATAATTATTAAAAATCCATTGAAATCTTTTAGGATCTTGTTCATTTTAAAAATTAGATGCCACCTGTCGATTTGTTTACAAATTTGTCTTCGTATTTTATAGCAGTCAATCCAAACATATCAAAAGCGCAACGACTGTAGCTCGATACTATCATGATAGTCGCAAAACCGTCCATAGTAGAGGCTAGCAGTAAAATATCGATACGATCGATAGTTCCCTCGATGGTTTGACACCTCTATTACAAACACAAAAGGAACGATTTTTTTTGCAAAAAAATAAAATAAATAAAAGACATGTAGCTGCAAAAGCTGCAGAGGCCAGGCAATAAGGATATTCTAATAGACAAAGCAATGTCCCTGCGTGCTCTCAGAAAACGAGAATCGGGCAACTGTGGCAGCAACAACTACACCACCAACAACAATAATAACACTGGGAGAACTCTTTTCAAGAAGGCCAGCACAGCAATAACGTCACCGAAGCAGCGTTCATTAGCGCCCAAATCGTCAAGTTCGGGCAGCAATTTAGATACTCAAAAACTCAAAAGTAAGCTGCTGGGCCGCGCCACCCAGTCGTGCCCCGACCTAAGGCACTGCGTCAATTCTAGCAACAGCAGCCTGTTGCGCAGCAAGTCTGAGAGTGATGTGGATACAGTAGCATTGGCTGGCAACTCTGATGTTCCGCTGACGGCGGCCAACGCAAAGTCGGAAGTGTGCCTGCAGAGAATCAGCTCGCACAACTACGAGCCGCAGCAGCGGTCTGAAAATAGGACAACGATGATGGGCGGAGCGCGTTCGCATCGCGACCTCACACAGTCCTCCTATGGCAGCAGCAGCGTGGGAGGTCATCCGAGCGACTTGGAGCCGGGCAGAGCCCCGCGACGCATGAGCGAGTGCAGCCTGGGATACAGTCAGACCAGTGGCGGGGGCTACCCGCGAAGCAATGGCTCCATGTTTGCAAGCCAATCTTCGGGCTCGGCGGCACTTGTTGATCCCAATGCAGTGCTGCGCGTGCCAATAATTGGCTACGAGGTGATGGAGGAGCGTGCCCGTTTCACGGTCTACAAACTGCGCGTAGAGAACCCGGAATCGAATGACTGCTGGCTGGTTATGCGCCGCTACACGGACTTTGTCCGTCTGAATGGCAAGCTTAAGCAGGCTTACCCCAAAGTGTCGCTGATGCTGCCACGCAAGAAGCTCTTCGGGGACAATTTCAATGCCGTCTTCCTGGACAACCGAGTGCAGGGCCTCCAAATATTTGTCAATTCCGTGATGGCCAAGGAAGAGTTGCGTAGGTGCAAACTGGTGAGGGAGTTCTTCTGCCTGGACGAGCCGCCCTCGTATTCGGAATCCATGGAGGAGTGTCGGGTATGTCGAGAGTATTAATCCTTCATATCCACTTTATCGCATTCTGCTCTCTGCTACAGGCAATATTCGAGGCGCAGGAGGAGACCATCACTCACCTGAAGATGCAGATACAGAATAAAAACGATCTCATACTCAGTTTGCAGCAGAAACTTCGGGAGGAGATGAGCGAGAAGGAGCAGCTCAGGGAGGCGGCATTAAAGTGAGTTTGAACAAAGAACTGGGAATCCCATAAATGAGCTGAAATTCCCCTACATTTCTATTTGCAGAAACGTCAACCTGAACTGCTCGCACTGCTCCTCGGCCAATGACAGTCTGGCCTTGAAATAGGTCAGCGAAAGCAATGAGGGACCCAGTTCAACGTGCGCGTGGGTACAATATTATGCTGAGCATAAATCTGCCCACCCACCGCGCACCACTCGTGGAACACATCCATATCCAAAACCAAGTGCATATCGAGGCGCTACAAGGCTCACATCTAGTTTTAGGTGCTATTTATGGGCAATTTATAATTACTGATGTAATATCTTATATTTACGCTCACATCAAAAAATATATCTAAGGCACTATTTACTCAACTAACCTAACTGGTTCCAGCGCTCAAAGACTGGTCATGGCGGGCGGGCGGGCGTAGGCCTTTGGAATGAATCCGTATTTTCTCGTCTTGGGCGCATAGGCCCACAGCCAACCGTCTACCGTCTGGTTGTTAAGATCGGCATATAT
Source organism: Drosophila obscura (assembly GCF_018151105.1). NCBI lineage: Eukaryota > Metazoa > Arthropoda > Insecta > Diptera > Drosophilidae > Drosophila > Drosophila obscura. The sequence goes on along the minus strand of NW_024542774.1, from coordinate 4,142,781 downwards.
CCAATCGCCGCGGCGCACAGACAGGTAGAGATCGTCGGGTGCTTGGGCCTTATAGTCGTAGAGCATAACCAGCTCTGTTCCATGATAGCGCAGATCATCCGTGCCCAAACCCAGTTGCTGCTGCTGTTGTTGTTGTGGTTGCTGCTGTTGCGGTTGCTGCTGGCCCTGTTGCAGAATGGATTCCATGGCATTCAAGGGTGGCATGGTGCTGTATGTTGTTCTCGTTGAGCGGCGTTTTCTGCTGCTGCAGGACACGCACACTGTCGGCGGGATAGATGAAGCCGGCAGGCACGAATCCCTCTTGACCATCGCTGCGCATGATCCAAAACCAGTCAGGATCCTCGCGGTTCAAGACGGTCACAAATTCCCCCCGCTCCACCGACAAATCGTTCTCATCGCGGGCTATGAAGGTGTACAGGACAATGCATCGACCGGATGGCTCCTTGATGAACGGCGTGCACTCTGGCTCGACGTGTAAACTGTTCTCAATGTTGTTGGTTGAACCACTAGGGTTGGCTGCAGGAATCGGCTCATCGCAGAGAACCTCCAGTTTGTTTTCTGCGCCAAGGAGCGGCATATTCTCATCGATCGGCTGCTCCGGGCAGTGTTCCCGCGGCAGTTTCTTCTTCACGGCCAATTCGGCCAGCTGGGTGTTGCATGGGGCGCAATAGGAGAACGGTATGAAGCCCTCCTGCCGTGAATCCTGACCGATCACATAAACCCAATCGTTCTCCCTGTAAAGAATGTTCACCAGCTGGCCCCGCTTCACCTCCAGTTCGTCATCCACGCAGGGCGTAAAATCGTGCAGTACAACCATTTTGGAGTCTGGGCTGCAGTGGAGTGGGAGGGTTGGGATGATAATGGGATTCTAACAAACTACGAAAATCCAAAATCGGCCATACCTGAGTCCATGTTCCTTCTCAATGCCCACCCGCACCAGAGTCTCAATGCTGGAGGAGCCAGTTATACGTCCCATGCCGAGGCCGCCCACTGCAGGCAGATCTCTCTCAATGCTCGCACTTGTTGCTGCATAAAAAGAAACAAGTTTGTAGTTCAAGTCTTTCATTTTCGTAATTACTCGTTTGTTTGTTTGGCTCACCTTTCTTCTTATCGCGCCGCATGCGCACAGGGCATAGAAAGGCCATTTTTTTGATGGACGAGTATTCGTCTATGAGGAAAATTTAGTTTGTATTACTTCTTTTAAATAATTGTAGAAGTGTTTGATGGAAATGTCGATATATCGATGACTTAAACCATTCGATGGTGAAACAAAAGATGGAACGACTAGCTATTTGGCCCTCTCAGCCCTCAACAAATCATTTTATCCAATTCCTCAATAAATTTTTTTGAGGATTGGCTAGTTTTCAGAACTCTTTTTCATTGGATAATAAGGTTCAAACAAATTCAAATTTTAAATGCAAATAAATGTATCCTTTTTGTTCCCGTATGCAGTGTGACCGCGGATTTATCGACAAAATATACCGTCTGACCCTCAAAAATATACCCAAATATACCTTCTCATTTTCGTAATATACCGTAAATATACTGACGCACGTGCGCTGCACGAACAAAATATCGATATTTGGTACGATTGGGCGGTAGCAACCGCTCATTTTGAAACATATATATATGGACATATGGATATATATGGACAAGCCTAACTTTAAAAATTATGTATAAAAGATTGATGAAATTTATTAAATATACCGTTTTATACCTTTAGTATACCGTGAACTCAATTTTGCCGCCAAACTTGAAATCTTTCTTGTATCAATTGCTCGCTCATCCATGTTAATATTTTAAAAGTGGCATTCAAAGGGCACCTTGACTTGCTGTAGTGTAGTCGGGTGCAATGGACGAGTCTTCAGGTGAAATATGTGTATGTGTGGATGAGTGTGTGTGTGCTCCGGTTCAGTTCTAACGTCTCCGATTCCTACCCCTGTTGGCTGGAGTGGCGTTTCTTGATCGGGGATTAGCACGCGACGTGGCCTTGGAACGATTGGGCTGCGTCTTCTTCTTCTTGATAGCATTCTGGAAAAACTGTATCATATTTTGGTCCTCATAGTAGCTCATAGTTCGCAGGCGGGGATTGGAATATTCATCTGCTTTGGTTAAACGGGTCATCTTAAAGGCCATAAAAAAGGCGACGATCAACTTGAACAAGTAAATGGGGTCGTGTCGGAGATGGAAGAACAATTCCGGTGAGAAGTGGAAGATTTGTTGGAAATATCTTGTGGACTCGAGCGAAATCCGGCAGAGGTCCAGCATTGTGTAGAACGACTCCCATATGACCAGCATGGCAAACTGGCTGATGATGTAGGCTCCGCCAAGCTCCAGGAGGAACTGCCAGGTATTCTGCACTGGCTTCAAGAACACCACGCGCAAGTGGTGGGACAGCAGCACCAAAGCGTACAGGAACAGGACGGTGGGAAGATCAGGCACATAATGGAAGCTTATCACATTGCAGCCGCACAGGAACAGAGTCACGTAGCCCATAATCGCAGCACCCAGCTGGGCGGTCTCGTACTTGCCCCGTATAAGTATCATTGCGCCCAGTCGGCCTGCTCTTCGACGAAATAAAATGCACAAAGGGAACAACTTTAACAAAAATTTAAAACTTGATATTTTTCCCAGATTTGGAAACGTTTGTTTGATTGTGGCGAGTATTGGTTGGTTGACTGAGCCTGTTGACCAGATTCTGGCAAGTCTAGCAGTCTAACCAGTCTGACAGACTTGTCAAAGGCCACGCTACGCCACCCATTTCAAGGTTTTTCTATCCCTGCCCAAATCGCCCGAATTGCATACGTCACTCGCATCCTTGTTATCCTTGACAGCAGTGCAAAATTTGAACTGTCAAAAGTGCGGGCAATGGACTATTTTTGTGCCAAGGATAACCGCTTTCGCATGCAATTTTCGATTAAAGAGAGACAGCAAGAGGGAGGGAGAGAGAGAGAGAGAGAGAGAGCGAAAGTGTGCAAACTGACCTACACTCTGGGAAAAACCGCACCAAACCCCACCCCATGCCACGAGCATTTCCCAGTGTGACGAAATTGCGTGTTAAATTCGCTCGAATTATCCAATATCCCATCCCAACGGCATTCGACACCTCAGAGGCTGAGGCAACAGCAGCAGCAGCAGGTGCCACACCCCCCAAATCGTTATATACATATGTACATATGTATGTACATACGAGTATATCAGACGTTGTTGTTGACTTTTGGCTACTACGCAGTTGATTTCACAGCCTCATCGCGGAACCACTCACTCCCATGCCCTATCCCAAGCCCTAACGGCGAGAGCCTGTCCAATCGATGGAATGGGGCCTGCGCATAGCCCAACCCTTGGATGCCATTCACGAAAACATACGATGCAGATAGATGTGGGCTGGAGATGATCCATCAGGATGACCTGGGACGTGCTATGTCTACGTAATTGTTGCTCCGACATCTGTTGTCCGAAAAAAGCAGCAGAAGGAGGGCAAGGCAGGGCAGGGCAGGGCAGGAGCAGAGGGCCAGCAATGGAACCCGGAGCAGAAGCTACCTACACACGAGTATGTGGGTCATCTATTTATGGGTACGTGCGTACGCACTTTTCACAGGTTCCCAAAATAACATTCCACCGATTTAGCGAGATTCAGTTATGTCCTAGGGACACCTTCCCCCCGTAGAATGTAGGCTTAAAAAAAACAATCAGAGATCTGAATATTACCAAATAGAAAAGGGTATACAAATATCCCCTATTATGGGTTCCCCAAATCACTGAACTCTTTCATACACATGTATGTACATATGTATATGTATGAATAAATCATTTTCTGGTGGCCTTGAACACTACGTTGCAATTTCCCCACCCAGTGACGCTTCCATTTCATGAACGGATAAAAAACTTTTACAACAATGTTTCATGTAAAACACTTTGACAATTTCAAGAATTTTGAAGAACTATTTCCACTTTTTGGTCTTGGAATTGCCATCAGGAATTTTCCATTTTCATTTCGTAATGTGATTTCCTATCACATTATTTCCATTTCGATGGCTCAGACCCAAAAACATTGTGTAATGCATTTTGGCGAAATGCGGCGGAAATTTGATGGCTGAAAATGCACAGAGCGCCGCGAATTGTGAGCAAACGAAAGCCGTAACAAATGGGTGGAAAAGAGGTTGAGAAAACTGCAGTGGACGGGTAGGGCAGATGGAAGACGTGTGCAAAGATGAGGAGACAAGTAAACAATATTTTTGTACAGAGATCCGCACAGATATCCACAGTTCTATGTGCATATGTATATTTTGATTTGGCTAAAAATGTACAGAATTTGGCAAATGTCCAAATCTACATTTTCAAATGATTTATGTGGAATGGGGATTATCGGATGCATATACTCAAATGTAATAAGCGTATGATTAAGCGAAAATGTTTGAGTCTCTCAATAGCCCTCTCTAACATGCAACATTGTCTAAAGACACCTACATATGTGCATATGTATCTACACCCCACGCAGCCCGTAAAAAGAGCAAACGCACAGGAAGGAGAAGGCGTAGGAGGATGCGAAATAAGTTTGTGTTCAAGGACATGCATATATTATGAGGGGCTTTGCCGAGAGCAGAGGCACTTTGGCGTAAAATGTGTCCAAAGTCCGGGTACGAGCGTCGCATCCTATGGACATGGACCTGGGCGTAATCGTTAATCCCCACGTATGTGTGATATTTAATTACGGCTTTGGGGAAGCGATGGAGAGTGGGCTGATTTGGGGTGGAGACTATGACGCCTCAAACTGCAGCCCCGTCCTTGCCCAGCGCCAGCCCAGCACCAGAGTTCAGAGAGCGACAAAAACCGAAGCGAAACGAGGGTTCGTGGGATCCTGCCTCGGCTGCATTCCATTCAGTAACAATCTCACTCTCTCTTGGCTTTCTCTCTCGCTCTGATGGTTCCACTACGGCCGTACCGTCGTACGCCGCCTCGAGCACGTGCCCCACTCGGCGGCATTGCTCCACTCAGTTGAGGTTGGTTTCTCGTTCGGCGTGGTCGCATTCTGTTCTGTTCTATCCGCAGCGCGTCATAGTCAGAGTACTATTTTCCCCGCGTCAGTGGCAAAGTCTTTGTTGATGTGTCAGTGTGTGGCAGAAGTCCCAGAAAAAAGCAGCCAAAATTAGGTAAATACCGAGTGTGCCCCAATGTGTGGCACGCCACTGCACTTGCATCTGCAGCAACATTTTCGGGGGTGAATTGTCTAGATCTGGCGATACCCGCTCATTCATTACATCAGAAGACTGGGTCAATGCTTATATAAAATGGGCACAGGCAGGTGTTGCAGGAGCCAGGACCCAGGACCCTTAGGGGACCTTCTCTTGGCGCCACTTCCGGTCTGAAACACAGGAACAGAAGCAGACATGTTTTTCTCATTTGATTGTTTATAATTTGTACGCCTTCCGTTTCTCTTTTATTAGATTTTGTATTTATTTTGCTTTTTTTCCCACACAAAAAAAGCTTTTCTGCTATTTTTGCTTTTTGTCTGCGCCTTCAAAGACATTTTAATAGGTATACATACGTATACGTAAAAAAAAAAAAAAAAAAAAAAAAAAAAAAAAAAAAAAAAAAAAAAAAAAAAAGGGGGAAGGGGGGGGAAGGCCAGGCGGGGGGGGGGGGGGCCGGGGGGGGGGGGGGGGGGGGGGGGGGGGGGGGGGGGCCCCCCCGGCAAAAAAAGAAAAAAAAAAAAGAAAAAAAAAATATATGTACATATGTACGTAATATGTATACAATTGCCTTTAAAGAAATTTGAAAGAATTTCGCTTGTTTATTTTGTTTTCATTTAGGATTGACGAGCACGAGCACGCAATATATCCATCTGTGGGAGCTAAGGTTAAGTGCCAGAAATCATCATCATCCTCATCGAACATCAATCAATTGAGAATTATATATGACATTATATAGAACTTTGGTGCATAATATATGTACATATGTAGCTTAAGCTGTGGCTTCGGATTAGGTTAAATGAGTTCTTTCCTTCAAGGTTACACGCTTTGGTAGAAATTTTCCTTTTTTATGTGGCTATCAAGTTAATTTGTTGTTTCCTTTAATGTTCGGTGTTGTTATTTCCCTCTAGTATATCGCCTCTAGTTCCCATCACATTCTGGATATGTATAGGCATTTGTGCAAGTCCACAGATTTTGAGTAAACAAATACTCTTTTCAGAGGCTATAATAGATATTGGAGAAGCATTTGGAAACGAACCCATTAAGTATCTCAAGAACAATCATGATATCCTGATGTTCCATAAAAAGTGAGCAGTCTATAATTTGAACTGTTTTTTTCACTGGCTGATTAAAATTCTGCTTAAATATACGAAAGGGTATCCATTGCTGCGGATACGGCGTATACTTCATCTTGTTTTCCATTTGCATAATCAAATTTTATTTATGGCCGCTGGCCGAGTCCGAGTGCCACATCAATTTAGATGCAAATCTGGGCACTTTTTGTGTGTACACGGCTGTGTGTGTGTGCGTGTGTTTGTTTGGCCACAGATTCCCAGAACCACAACGGTATCTGACCATCACCCCACCACCCCCACTCGCACTTTAAAATGTGCAACGTTGCTTGAGAATGGTATAATGGAATTAGTGGGATTTCTAGAAAGTTCGCTGGGGTTCATTTGGGGGGATGAAATATTCAAGCCTCAATTGATGGGCGCACTTTAGAGGGTGGTGTGGCTCTCCCTTTTGTCGGGGCTGCCAACTGTAAATTGCCTTCAATTGGACCTAATTTCTTAGCTTGCGATTGTTGTTGCATTTGGCCATGTGCAATCAATGCTCTTCGCTGGAATTGAAAGAGCACTGATTGGACACCATTTAATTAGATCTCTCAACTAATTTTCTCTTATTCTCTCCCTTTGCAGGCTTTTCAAAAATGGATAAGCGAAATATGAAAATGTATGTAAATGCCACCGCAAATGAACGCATTAAAATGAATCATAATTGAGAGCAAAGAAAAAATGAGCAAGAAGAGTATCTAATCTCGAGCATATGAAAGGAGTGCGAGCGAAAGAGATAGCGAGACGAAACGAGGAGCTCTTTGGGATGCGTTTCATTTGCAACGTCATCGCGTCATCAACAGCTGAAGAGAGCCAAACGAAAAGAGCGCGAGCGCACACACTCACAGCTTCTGTCTCACACACACCCATTTTTCAACTATCCCACTGTGACACCGAGGAAAGGGTGTCCACACACATCTGCATTTTATTAATTAACGAGAAACGAATTAGATAATTAATACAATAGATTCTCCTCCTCCCCAGAGAAATTCTAAAGGAAAACACCCACGCAATCAAAGAGTTTGCGCAAAACCAAAGAGAGACAAACGAAAGAGAGAGCGTAGCATTCGAGAGAGGGAGAGAGAGTGCAGTGCAAAAAGCAGACGCCAGAGCGAGAGGGAAGCTAAGCACACACGCACGCACACGAAACACATTCAAACTCTTTCGCCGCTTTGGTTGTGTGTGCCGCCGACACTCAAAAAATTCATCTCATCGCGTCCACAACGTGCCACCAAGTGAGCGGAAAGTTTTCAGCCCGATTTTCATAGTCGCCGTATGAGAAGTTTCCTCTGTTTTTATTTCGTTGCGTTTTGTTGCCCCTTCGCAGCGAAGTGAAGAGTGACAACGAATTATCCAACCCAAAAGCGGACTCAAGAAACAAGTTCAGGCCAAATCAACAAACGATTGGATTGTATTGTCTATTGCAGTGCGGAATATCGATTTTTTATAATACGCGCGCGTCGATGACCTCGCGCCGAAAACAATTACAACCGTGAGCTGAGAGCCGTGCAAAAATCAAACGCAAAAGCAAAGTCAAAGGCTAATCAAAGCAAACGCAACTACAACACAAGTACACACAAACACACACACACCTATTCGTGCATTTTTCGAAGCTGCCTAATTCCGACTCTTAGCCACGTTTTACATAATTGGCCAATTGCAGAGTCAGGCAAAAGTGCGAGCAGCAACTACGACGGCGACCGTTGCAAGCCGAGTGCCAGAGGGAAAGGGAAACGAACATTTAGACAGACGGAGAAGAAGAGCGGGAGGAAGGAGAACAGCGAGCAGCAAACGGCAGAGGAGCGGCAGCGGTAGCGTCGGCGGCGGCAGCCAAGAACCCCAGAGACACATGCTTAGATATCGTCTCGTGTCCACACACTTTTTGAAGCAGCCGTAGTCAGCCAGAGCGAGAGGGAAGCCAAATATTGAGAGAGTGCACCACCACCACCACCCAAGGGGGGAGAGAAACAGCTAGAAAGAACGCCGAAGAGAGAAAGTGCAGTTGCAAACACGAAGAGAGTGAGTGCGATCGATCGCAGGATAACGTCATCTCTCGATACAAATAGCTCGTCAGGTGCGCGCCGCCTGCTCATTCACGCCCCAAACTTTGAAAAGCCCGGTCGGAGAGAAATATAGCGTTGCATACAACACCCAACCGTTCATTCGTCCGGTAGTGCATCATCATCCAGAGGCAGCCAGACCCGCCATACTACGCCATACGCCCACTCTCACGCCCGAACCGCAGCTGTTGCAGCGGAAACCGATTTCGCACCGATCCAGGCCCTATAATTCAGTCACAACGTATTCGCTAGGAGTCCTGCGCCTGCTTGGTCTGAGCTGTTGTGATTTGGATACCGAAAATGTGCAGAGATCGCGATATGAGTTTGTCATAGATCAGCGCAACCGTCGTTATAAGGTCAAGAAAAAAATCAAACTCAAGAGCGAATAAATATCGGATTTGTTGGCGTGGATGCGCGAAGAAGAGACTCTGACAGACAGACAGGCTGAGAGAGAGATACAGAGAGACTAGATAGTCTTGGACCAACAACAACAGCTTGAACGGCAAAAATCAACAATACCAAAGTTAACAGTAATCCTTGTTGGAGAGGATAACCGGGATACAATACAAGACGGACAATAGATAATAACGCGGCACCAACGCTTGCCACCTGCTCTCGCCTCCATTTTTTGGGATCATCGGCAATGTGACTGTCTACCGGCACGACATAACGGTTCCCTATAAATCCGGCCTATATCCGATTCCAACCGATTTGTGGAAATCTCTCCCTGCACCGCTGCATGTGCCATCGCCAACAGGTGTCAGGTCAGGCGGACCAACCGATTTTGTGCGTGCATCGATTTCCCGGAAACTTTATTCATCGGTCTTTTGGGTTACGCCCTCTCCTCCTCCTTGCCACACTCCCTCACGCTCTAAAAGAAAACGTCGTGCAGCTGGCGAACGTACGGGGAAAAACCAGCAAGATTGAAGACTTTGCGAGAAATCTTTGGAAGTCCGTTAAGGCTTGCATTGTAAGTATTATTATTGGAACTAAGTAAGATTATATTACAATATAGGGTGGAGTAGTTTTTTTCTACTTAGATTTCATACCGATTCATAGCCGGCTTCATATAGCATTGTTATCATTAAAGTAGTGCATGGCACTTCAGTATGTTTACACTTGGGTAAATATCTCCACTTACACGAAAAAAAACACACCGCTTTCCGATAGTTCTACACGTAGAATTACATTTTTATATAAATTGAAATAATACTTGAACTTCCACTGCGCTCAAATTATATTTTCACATAAACAATATTTCTCAGGAGAGAACAAACCAAACATTCAGCTCTCTCCATCGGACGTCTTTATTTATATACTTCACACCTGTCCGCCGTAATTATGGCTGATTGCTAGAGAAATATTTGCATAGATGTTTACGATCTAATTACGCTACCATAAAGCAACTAAATTAGCACATTTTGCCAGGGCAATGGCAAAAGTTTCCAACGTAATCGGATCACTTCAGGCACTGGCAACCATTGCATATTTTCAGACATCCAGTAATCTCTGGAAAGAAACCCCCATCTGGCAGAGCTGTCTGGCTGTGGGCAGAACTCTCCCCATTTCCACCATACATATTTTTATAATTATAAGTTATCTAACCGATTATTACAATGAATTCTGCAATTATTGTGTGAACAATACGCTCTATTAATACCTTAAGTTTATTGTGTGTATGTATGTGATATTTGTCTATGACAAACAAAAACCGTTATCTTGTTAACATTTGCCACTGATTTTTCTATTAAACTGGCATTCCTGGTCTGATTTCCATTCCCCCGACTAAATCGATTTATTTCTGTTCTGTTTCTGTTGTGCGCTTTGTTTATTGCCTTTTTCCAACTTATTTGTGCATATTTGTTGCTCTTCTTCGTTCACTGTTTGAGTCATAGATTAGAGAGCCACAGTGAATCCTCTTCCTCCCACTCGCATACGTTTCATTTGTATTTTCCTAGATTGTTGTGACTAGAAATGTGTTACCTGCTTTCAGGCGCACCCCCTCCTCCTCCTACTCCTACCCACTGCCCATTAGCCATCTTCCTCTGTCAGGGATAATTCCAATCGTCATGTCATATTCCGTGACGTGAGAGTGTTGACCCAAAAAACAAACTATTTTGTCAGCCAATGCTATAGGGATCTAGATTTAGTTGTGTTTGCATAAATAATTGAGTGTAATGTCAATTAAGGTTGTTGCCTGGGAATAGAAATGGGAATAGAATGGCGTGGCGTGGAGGGACCCTCCCGTGGTGTCTCTTTGGGGATGCACAATACGATTATTGCGTCTGCAAAGTCAATTAACAAATCAAGTAAACGTATTAGCAGACAAAATCATCTGCTAAATTGCGTGAAAAAATCTCTATTTATAGAGCGCCATCAAAAAGTTCAATGTGTAACCGATCAATTGTGTTTGGGTTATTTATAGGTCTATTTAAATTTGTATTTCTCACGACGCGGCCTGCTCTACTGAACAGTTTGCGGTTATTTTCAGAGATCACTGTGTTTGCAAAGACCGCAAAGCGAGGCGAATTTCACCATGAGAATATAATTAGCGGGGGATTAGCGTTGGACTCGTCGGGAACGTCAATAGCTATTGATTGGAATTGGAATATTATGGATAAGGAGGGATGAGTATAGGATACAAATAGGGACTTTTTATCTAAGTTTACCATTGTAAGCCAATGGTCTTTTTGACCTGCTCAAAAACAGAGATCATTCCCAGTAATGGTTAATGTATGTTACAGATCTCTTTAGCCTTCATTCTATTAATTCCATTGTACTATAACTTTCTGTAGATGACGATGCATCTCGTTCATTTAGTTGGGTTGGTCACGAGTGTGGCACGATTCTCGAGTCTCTCCAGTCATGTGTTCTAGGTTGGGTTGGTTTGTCATCTGACACACGCCGAGCAGAGCGCGGGACTACCATAACTCGAGGAAGAATTTCAATTCGAAGGAAAATGCTTCAAAATTTAAGTGTTTTAAATTAAAAGTGAAACAAAAAAAGTAAAAGAAAGAAACATTTAAATGGCACAAAAACCTGTTCAAATTTCGCATGGATCGTAAATTATGGCAAATATCGTGCCCATATATACATACAAATGTACATACATAAATCCTCCTTTATTTATATTATAATATGTAAGAGTATGCGACGGGTAAAGTTCACGAAACTGGAAAAAGAAATTCCCATCTTTTGTTGTTGTTGTTTTGGATTTTTTTTTTTAAATAAATTGAAATTGATTGATTTTAACGAAAAGCGAACGAAAAATAATTGGACTGGTTGAAAAGTGAGCAAAACGAAGGAATTTGTAAATTGATTGAAAAGAAACAACAACAACGACAGCAACAAACAACAAAAGTAACAAACAGTAATTACGAATTACGTCACAAAAACTGAATCCCGCGGGAGACAAATGGCAGAGCGAAAGAGAGAGCTGAAAGAGCGGGTTGTACTTTGCCTTGTCATACATTTTGTACGTATGTATGTATGTACGAGTATAGCTCTGATTGCATTTCCTTTTCCCATGCCCTCCCATTCCATACATTTATGAACGGTTTTATTTTTTCTGAAGACCGACCGCGAATATATTTTTGTTCTATTTGTCCCCCTTTTTATGCCATTCCTAGCCTCTTGTTTGTTGGGTTTTTTGTTAATATTTGCCATCTCCCCCATTGGTGATTCAACTTGCATACATTTTCTATAAAAAGTCTATTCATTTTTAGACAGAAGAAGGGCAAAGCACATAAAGAGGATTTATTTTAAGAGTTGTGTATATCTTCTTTTTTAAATATAAGCCGTTCCTTCTATACATTTATTAGGATCCAGCTTAAAATGGCAACTTGAAAGGGAAAGATTAGTAAACGTTTTGGTAGTTAAGGGTATACAAATTCCGGTTTGTATGCAAATTTTTATTAGATTTTGGCTGAGCAAATTATGCCCCTCTCTCTCCCTTATCATTCTGCTTCGCCTACCTTCGTTTGCGCTGTCTTTTGCATTTTCTTCTACGTTTGTTTTTGACGATACGCTTCATTACACTTTTCTTTTGTGTGTGTTCGCATTTGCATTTCGCGTAATATTCCCCTGCCAACCTGACATTTCCACACTGGAAATGACAGTTGTAGCTCTCTTCCTGACCCCTGAACTGTGTCTTTGTGTCGTTCTGTGAGTGGTTCCGCCTAACGTTGATTCGTTCTATGAGTGGTTCCCTTTACCGTTGCGCAATCCTCAAACTGCAGCAAAAGCAGGAGCTCGCAACACGTAACTGGCATTAACCGACAGATTGACGGGTATGAGTAGGGGACGGCAGGCCGGGTGGGTGTAGGGTAAGGGAAGGTCGAGAGAGCGATGGGAACCATTAGCCAGATAGTCACTTGTTTAGTCGATAGCACAGTGATTGATGCGATTTGCGGTGGAAGAATACTGAAATTGTTTCTTGATTTCATTGATTTTCCGATGATTGCCTAAAATAGAAAGAATACCTAGACTGAGGAACAAGCACTCGAGACGGTCGAAATTCCCGAGGAAGTACATAAATTGTACACACTATCCTATCAGTATCAGTTATCGTTGATCGTTCTCCGCGTCTCCCCGTATCTTATCGGGGTGATTAATTGTCGGTTCAGTTATGATTTTATAAATAGCACATAAATGTACTGGTATATCCATTAGAGATATGTCGATACGTGCTATTCGTTGGTTTCTCATTGGGAAGTTCCATTCTCCATTTCAGCATTTTCAATGGGTTCGTTAATTCGGGAATCTAGAAAATTATATGAATTGAAACGAAAAAAATGATGCCAGAACAAGCATTAATCGTAAAACAAAATATGTTCTTTGAGATCCACACACACTTAAAGCAGTTTCGATCCATTGCTCAGTCCTAAGAAAGACATCTTCGCTATATACGCCACAATATTCATAAGCCAAAAGAAGTAACACTAAAAATATCCCCAGTATACATATAATAAAGCACTTTCCCAGACAAAATATAGGGAAAATTAATATTTCCATTAATGGGAGCCTACCTATAGCTAAGTAGGTAGCTGAAAATACTCGTAGTCATTATTGCTCTATCAACTGCTCGGTTACCAAATTCCCAAGCCCCTGGGGCACTCAAATTGATGAAATGTCAACATGGCTACGGCTAGAGCTAGTCGTTTTTATAGAGAGGCTCATTGCGAGAGACGAGACCCTCCTAAAAGCTATCGTCATATCAAAATTGTTGATACAATATAGGTAGAAAAACTGAAACTGTTTACCCACTCCGACCCACTCTGATATGGAGAGCCATAGAATAATAGGAGCGTAATGTGGATTCGGGCGGATCTCGAGGGAGAAAGAGAGAGAGAGAGAGATATTTTGGGCTGTATCTTGTGGTGCAGTCACCGGTTTTCTACCGGTTCAAGCCGGACCAGGGCGGCGCTGGGCGGTCTGTGGCTGTTATGGATGTTACCAGGTAGTGCCGAGAGGAGAGAACTCGCCACTCTTATCAACATAATACTCGTACTTGTAGCCGGTGAAAATGACTTTTAATATTTGTACGACGTTTAATAGCACCCCCGCCACCCACGTGTACTGCCACCGTTCTCCGGCTTCCAAATGCCGATGAATGCCGTTTTCGCACGGGCTTGTTAAAACGCGCAAATCTCACCTCTCAGCTATTGCGAGAAATCTTGTCCATTTTTAGCATCTCCGTGAGACACGGAGGCGTCCCATGGACTGCGTGGACTGTTGTTAAGCAGTCAACCCCACACTCGACAAAAGCCCCATAAATCCCGTGCCATTGTGCCCCTGACTTTGTTTTCGTTCCGTTTTTGCATGTAAACATTTTTGGCTTCAGCGCGTGGCCGTTTATTGTGTCAATTTTGCGACCTTAGCTTTTGGAATGGAATTTGGTAGCGGAATTTGGAACCCAGAGGATGTAGGATTAACTTTGCATATCTAGTTGATTCCATTCTAAATGTTAAACCAAATTTCATTTGATTAAAGTTGATTGATTATACACGATATGGGAACCTATTTGATAGCTCTCTCTCAATTCAATAAGTGTTGGCTATCATCAGTTCCAAATACGATTGTTCCTTCCTCTATGGTTGTGTCCATAAATACTTCATGACGACAGCTTCTTATCGATTATTCCCCGTTGATTTTTGTGTGGAAACATGGTCTATAGTACAACTCCACCTACGAGTATAAGATATCATTATCTCAAAATAAAAACATATTTCTGTGACACTTTATTCTGCAGCTGGTGTCCGTCACCAATTGTCCAGATGATTGGGCCAAGTGGCTAATGCGGTTTTGTTGCTCACTCGCTGGCTTCAGTGGTTTACGTGCCCCATTATTCTCGATTCTTATCCGATATGATCTTTTGTCGTACTGAGTCATGCACTTCCATGTGGCGGCTTCTCTGTAAATAATTATTGTGAACTTTTATTGCATAAACAATGGAATGCCAAAGGGAGGCACAATGATATCGTCAGATATGTACATATGTCTTTCTCAGATTTTGTTAATGCGTGATATATGGCGTTCGAATAACCGCCCACGCGCCCTACCTATCTACGTCATAATTTGGAATCAATATTATCTGCATGTATAGATATATTTGGATATTTATATTTTGGACAGAAAAAAACCAGACATTATGTGGGAATATTTATTGTATTAATTTTTCCGTAGAAAAGTTGCCTGATAAACCAAAGATTTTAAACATATAATTTCATCATGTACATATCTTCATTAAGAGGATAAATTCTTTAAAAATATTTCATCAACATGTTTAAGTCCATATATTTTTATAAATTAAAGAAGAACAAATTGTTATAGTCATTCTTACAGCTATCACACTGGAATTTGTTACCGTTAAGTCTACAGAAATCGACTGAATTCCCATTCATTATCCATTGCGGTGTCATTAGACGGTGGACTGGCGCTTTCACCTGTCGCTGTCTGCAGCTGAAAATCCCCCCAACAAATCCCCCTTTCCGTTGTCTAATTAATTTGATAAGAACTAATTCCAATTGGAAATGCCTTGCACGCGCCGCCCAGTCCACAGAGACGGAGGGGAAGGGTGGGAGTCCTTCCAAGCCGATGTTTGCCTTGCTGTAAGCTTTCGATGACGCTCTCCATTGACGTCACGAGAGGGCGCGAGGGCTTCAATTATTTGATCTCGTTCTGGCTGACGAAAGAGTTGATTGACACACGCACAGACTCCGGGCGGAGATGCTCCCTCTCCGTCTGAAATTCGGTTAGCCTAGAAGACAGACAGAGAGAGAGAGGAGAAATGACTCAGTTGTTTTCACAGGCAGACAGAGAGAGGCCAGCATTTTTTGCGCTGTTCTGCTGCAGCTCTGCTTTTGCCTCTGCTCTGCTGCTGCATTGATCTGGCGTGACATTGCACTTGAAATTTATTCTTGAGCAAGTATTTATTTTTTTGTGTATTTACTTGTAAATATGTACATCCCACCCCGCTGACAATTTTATTTTGGTTTTTGTTTTGTTTATGATGTGCCGTTACCTATACGTAGGGCTTTTGCGTGTGCCAAAAATACCGTTCGATCAATCGATATCTTAAGCTACATCGGTATCGTCTGTTTGTTCTGTCGGTGCACACGGGGGAGTAAACAAGTGAATAAATTAATTCATTTCATTAATATGGCCATAAAGTGTGGAGCTCCTGCTAATTTCGTGCACCACAAGTGCCAGATTTATTTTTAAACTCTCAAACAAACACACAAACACACACAGAGACGCCCTCTATTGTCTGTCTCTGTATAGTGTCTGCAGCGGAAGAGAGTACTGATAAGAAAAGTAGACAAAAGGTTTATTTAATACAAGGTGAGAGGATTTACCGCTCTCTCGAGTTTCCTCTCTCTAGCTGTACTTTTCATTTGCTCTGCAGCACTGCAAGAAGGCGACTACCGTAAGAAAGCTATATAAGAAAGCCCCACCTTGCATTAATATATCTTGTTTGCACAAATTCTGCTCTGTTTGCATTTAATTTTCGCACCTTCTCTCTCTCTCTCTCCCTGCTCACCCCCACAGCAGACGCTGCAGCGATCGACAATAACATTGACCATGCGCAGGCGCTCTCTCTCCTGCCCGTTCTCCCAAGTTATCGCTCTGCCACTGCTGCTACTGGCGCTCTGCCGCTGCTCAGCTCTCGAGATTTTCGCATATAATTCCCGAGGTCGGGGCTGAAATCAATTTAATAGTAATTCGGTGCGCCCAGAGAACGCAACGGCAACGGTTCTCTCCTTCTTCTCCTCCACCGTGCTGTCGGCAGAGGCAGCGTTAAGCGCCTAAAGCCAAAAAGGAAAAAAATTAATATTTGTGAAAAACAGAAAGAAAACTTGTAAAAACAATCACAAGATCTAGAGACATGTAGACTGTTTTAAACAAAAAGGAGACAACAATACTGTGTTTTGCCAAAAAAAAAAAAATAGGAAAAGAAAACCTGGAAAGGAAACACTCAATTAATTTCAATTGAAATTTATTGGGCGAGATTCCAGCGTGGACATTTTTATTACATTTATGAGATTATACTCGTACCGACAAAAGTATATTCAAATCAAGTGATTGAACGTAATCGAGGCGCCTCGAGTGCAATAATTCTTGTGATAATCCCCAATCTACCGCTAGACTGATTCCCATAGAGATTAGCCAATCCAACCTACATTTATAATTATTTATAATCCATAACAATATGACGCCCCGAATTATTACATATTTTCTGGTAAATATACATACATACAATATAATTTTATTTATAACACTTTGAGATTCCCTTTGCTAGAAATGCACTCACAAGTCAAATGTTAAAAATAAATATTTTTTAGTGTTCGTAAACCATTTTCATAAAATGATTGAATATCAAATTGAAATATTTTAAATTGTGCATTTAATTTTGATCCAATTTATTCATCAAATGTATTTCATCACATGATTACACAACTGAAACAGATTTTTTCTTTGGGTAACAAATGGAAGCCTGACTTTTTCCGACCAAAGTCTATGAATTATTTATGGGGCATCGCGTGTGACTTATATAACAGGCATCGGAGACTGAAAACTAGAGAGATTTTCTTCAACTGACGAACCCCAACTAGTCCCCTGTTCCCGAGTCCGTTCGAGGAGGTTCGGGGGGCAGTAGTGGACGATGGGTCGTGTCGGGGCACAAAGTAAATGTTTTAACAAAATATTACTCATACGACACGTAGAGCCAGACCTTTATTAACCCACTTCATGGCGAACGCGGGAACGGGGTATCGGATAAGATGACATCTGAGAAACATTGTTCAATTATTTACCTTATTTATGAATTTCCCTAACCATTTGCCTATCTCTCTCTCGCCTTTGCAGTGCGGCATGCGCCATCCCACAACTGGGCTGAACGAAGACGACCTGAGTCGTCTCACCGGTTCATCATCGTCGACCGCCTCGTGCGGCAGTGCAGCCACAGCCTCATCTTCATCATCGTCAGCCTCCGCTTCATCCGCGGCCCCCACACAGTGCCATGAGGCAACAGTCGTCGTCCGCCAGCAGCAAAGTCCGGAGAGGACCAAGGCTTCCTTGGCGGCGGACGCCAAGAACCATCTGAACAGCGCCGACCCACAGCCAAAGTTCAGCTCCACATATCTCCCGGAGATCATCAATCCTCTGGAATGGCAGAAGTCATCGCGCAAACGCAAGGAGCGTCTCGACAGCAGCTCCGTCTTTGGACAGGACCGCAAGCTGCAGCGCAGCAACAGCGAGGAGCTGCTCACGGATCCAGCTCAGGGCCACGCACCGCAAGACCCCAAGACAGCGGCAGCGCACCTGCTGGAGGCCCAATGCGAGGTCATTCGACGCGTCTCCTCGGAGGACTTTGAGCGCACTGCCAGCTACGCCAACTACTGTCTGGAGTTTGAGCGCGAACAGCAGTCCCAGTCCCAGTCTCAGGAGTTGGAGGGCGGCGAGAATAACTCCTCGCTGGCCAATCTCTCAAGTGAGGTCCAGGGCTCGAAGGAGCGTCCGCGCTCGGAGACCAGTCCGGCCCGCCAGCAGCGGGAGGCCAGCGACGACAGCGAGTGCGAGCACGAGCGCCGAAGGAGCAGTGAGCGCTTCTGTAAGTCGCGTCTGCCTCCAGGCCGCAAGTCCGGCGTCACCAAGAAGGGCAGCGGCAGCGGAGGAGTCGGTGGCAAGTACCTGCCCTCCAGGCGGGACGAGCAGAGTACCTATAAGTACGATCTGTCCGCACTGAAGTACGAGCGTCGCGGTTTCATCAGCAGCAGGAAGCAGCAGCAGCAACAGCTGTCCAACTCGTCTTCCTCCGCTTCCGATCACAACGACAACAACCTGATCGACTTCCACCAGCAACAACAGCTGCAGCAGCAACACCAGCAGCAGCAGCAGCCGGCGAAGAGGAGCTCCAGCATCTCGCCCACACCGACAACGAGCTCCTCGGCGGGCAGTGACGACACTACGCCCACACCCGTAAAGGCCAAGCCGCCGCAGCGCCAACAGCAGCAGAATCCGGACCTCACCTCGGCCCAGGAATCCCTGCCATGGGAGCGTGGGGACGAGCCCGCCCCCGTGCTAAGCCGACGTTATGCCCACTCCCGGCCCCACGTCGGCGGCAACATTGACGCGGCCGCCCAGCTGGCCAAGGTGATGCCCTATCCGCAGGCGCTACCAAAGCAAGCGACCAGCGTGCAGCTGCATGGCTGCGAGGACATGGACTGCCTGGAGCCGATGGACGCGGTGCGCGCCTTCAGTTCGCTGGAGAATATACGCACCCGTGACGTGATGCAGCAGGTGCTGCCCGCGATGATGGTGGCCTTCCAGACGCCCGAGGAGCGTCTCAAGGCTATCAGCCGACGGGTGACCGTGTTCAAGAAGAAGCTCGTCCAGCTGGAGGATGCCCTGGAGCAGCGGCTCGGCTACCGGCCCTCGCAGGCGGAGCGCCTTAACGACAAGTACATGAAGAACGTCCTGGCCGAGCTGAGCAAGCTGCGCAAGGAGCGGCATGAGCTCAAGACTGATCCCATCGCTGCCCTTGGCCTCAAGCTGGGAGTCGGTGGCGGTGCCGGAGCCGGTGGCTCTGGGTGCCAGGAGGTGGCCAAGAAGCTGGAGCGCATGAAGGCCACTCTCGCTGAAATCGAACAGGTACAGATCACTATCTCTCTCGCTCTCTCTCTCTCTCTGAGATCATCCTCCATCTACCATCCCCATCTCATTCGCGCACTCTTGTCACGAGACAGACACAGATTTTTGATCGCAATTAACAAGTGGAACAGACGTCAGAGAGCCACAGATCCACGAGTATTGTATCTAGATTGCCTCGACGGCCACCCCCCCACCGCCACAGCAGCCAGTGACATGTTTAGCCATTTGGCAATAACTTTGATCTTGCCCCATTGTCGCAGCGGCACGGCGGCACTCGGAAAACAAAAACAAAACAAAATGGAACAATTTTCCGCCCAAAAACAAATTTTGTCTGGTGGGAAAACAAACAAATTTCGGCGGTTGATCGAAGTGCTTAATGCCCTGTCAAAAGTGATTTTAAATGCGGTTTTTAATTGGGATCGAAAGTACTTTGGCATGCGAAAAGTTTGAATTTCAAAATCATGAAAGAAATCAATCTAGTATATTACATATGTACATATATATTTATTGTGGATCTACCATTATTTTAATTATAGCCACAATTTCGTATGTATACTCATAAGAGTTGGGAAATTCATTTTATATATTATTTGAAACTGTTTTTAAGTTTATACTGGATGGTAGGTTGGTAGAAAGAATTATTTGGCAGAATATACACATCAACATAGGTCTTAATTCTTTTAAATCAACGGTTTTTATGAGAGAACAACTAATGTAATATATGGAAAAAAAGTCTGTTCAATATATTATAGAGTTGAGTATTTAAAAGCACATCAACAGGAGGAGGGTGGGGCTTCTAGAACCCCTACAAATGTTTTTGTAGTATATCTGTCCAATTTGGGAGGCTTCTTTTATATAAGTGTTTTATGAGAATCTATTTTAGATCCAATAGCCGAGTGTGTTCATGTGTTTATGGCATTTGGGTAGGACAGGCCTCCTTCTTCTCCACTTCTTTCTCGATTGACAAATTAATGATACATTTGTCATAGAGGCCCGAAAGGAATCCGCTCGAAATTGAGTTTGTGCCAAGAATGATTGGATGTACTGTGGCAAAGGGGAGGCGAGGGAATATGGCTATAATGGTTAGAGCAGCCACAAAAGTGCCTTTCCGCACAGACAGGGCAGGGCAGACATGTTGTACATATAATGTAATGTTTTCTCTGTTTTTGCGACTGTTTACGAATATTCTACACTTATTTCTATTTCTGTTTTGGGCTCTTTGGCTTCTCGCGCGGGTTTCTTGGCTGTTTGTCATGAGACCCAATGAAATAATGCCCCATGCAGTGGCGCTGATAGATTGTCTTGTTTACGTGGTGCTTTGGGGCTTTTATCAGTATTGTGTGTGCGTGTGTTTTTGTGGGGGGCTTCCGTGGCATTGAGTTGTCATTTTCATGTTGATTTCATTGATCCATTGATCATTTTTGCACCGTACTCACCCGCTAACGCCTTCGATTCGTTCTCTATTGCAGAATCTCAACGAGAAGCGCACCAATAGCCACCGATCCCAGCAGCTGGAGGAACTGACCGCCGATCAACTGGTGCAGGAGAAGACCGCTGTCCAGCATGGTCTGCTGTATTTTGAGAATCTCTACGGCCATCCCATCTCCAAGGAGGAGCGAGATGCAGCCCGACCCCTTTACGATCGCTACCGTCAGCTGAAGCGTATGGTTGCCCGCACTGTGATGTTCGGACCTGGGACTGGGGTGCCGGAGCTGCCCACGATCCTGGAGCACGAGGCTATGGTCTTCGAGGCGACCTCCACACCGCTGCAGTATTCATCCAACAACAGCACCGAGACCACCAACTCCCCCAGCGACTCGATGGCGCCAAATACCCTCACACAGAACGCTTCCTCCGATGAGTCGACCACCACCACTACGGGTCCGGCGGTGGCAGGATCTATGGAGTCTTCCGCGGCGGAGAGAGCGGCCAGCGAGAACATCTCTGCACTGAGCCTGGACCAGCTGTGGGAGCAGCTGGAGCGCGTGCGCGACGAGAAGGCCATGCTGAAGGCCACCATACGCGAGTACGAGTCACTGTTCGAGGAGCAGAACGGCCGCAAGATGCTGAAGCAGGACCGAAGGTCCCTCGAGACGGAGACCTATGCCCAGTACAAGGAGAAGAAGGCCAAGGTACGGCTGTTGCAGGCCCTGATCAAGAAGCACATCGGCCACTAGCCGAAGCCCTTAATTGATCCACATCTATTCACCTGCATGCGATTCTTATTTATTTCATACCCACAAAAAAAAAAAAACCAAATGCAAAGAAACATACCTAGATACTCGTATGCGTGTATGTATATCCCAACACCCGCCCCCCTACCCCATACATTTATACGGATATTATTATATATGTGTAGTTTTTAGATTTACATTTTACCATATATTCTATAATGATACATTTTATGAATATTGTTGATTCCTTATTGTTTTTTGAAAACACCTATGAATACCTATGAATACGAATAAAACAAAGAGAAATGTTACAGAAAGCTACGCTACCCGAAAGACATTTGATTGAGACTCTCTTCCCATTGTAGTAGTACAATATATCCTTGGAACTTCCATTTGGAATTGACATTTCTCACTCATTTACCTCTCTCTCTGTAAATCGTCATTGATGCTAAAAAATGTATTACATTTGTATTTCCCATTGGTTCGAACAGAACGGAGTTAAATCCATCTCCCAACATAGGGAGCATACATACTCGTAGTTTGATATAGTTTCGAATGATTTAGCGAGTCAAAAGCAAAAGCAGAAGTATAAACTCTTTATAAATGTTGTCTGGTAGTGAAACATATTTTATATCTAAACTAAGGCGATCATCTATGCCATCTATAGTAGAACAGTACCAGCCTCCTCCCCCAGGTCCTAACCATCATATACTACTACTAGTTGTGCGTTCAATCAAAAGTTTCCATTGGCGTTTGACCAGCAGAAGCGGAAGTCGAGTCGAGTTTGTATCGAGTGCAGGCAGGCCAAGTGGCTGGGAAATTGATTTGCTTTGTTGAGTTTTTTGAGCGTGTATCGTATCCCTTCTGAATACTCGTACGTACATACACGAATATATATATTTACAAATACATAAGTCCCAACCCAAGCATATATATACCCTACATATGTAACAACGTACGCATATATATTTACATATATGTATGAATATTGAATACAAAAAAAGTATATACTGTAGTGTACTGTACGCAAATGTACCACTTATATAAAGGTCAACATTTACAAATGGAATATTCTTATATGTAGCCCACACGATTGGGTCGAATCGAATTGAATTGAAAGACGGAAGCAATTTTTGTAGCATTAAAAGTATGTATCTCCTTTGACCACTGAAGCGATTGAATACATAATATACATATACATAATATGCAAAATAAAATATATCACGTTATATTACAAGTACAACTTTTGTTTTTTTATTCATCCATTAGAGATAACATTCATAGAATAATTGTGGCAGTTTTTAGTCATTCGATCTTCTCCAGAATTCTGTCATTGGCTGCAATAAATGGATAAGATGCGAATCAGTTACTGCTTGCGAATGAATCACACAGAGGGGAGTGCGGATGTGGATGGATCAGTCAAGTGTATATTCGACATAAACATTCAGGTATATGCTTGTCAAGGTATTCGTCATGAAATAGACTCGGCGGAGGTTTAACAAATTAAATAATACTTACCACTAACAGCAGCTCACACCAAGGCTACCCCACCATCCATCTATCAACTGTTCAATCTGGAAATATAAAAAACCATAGTGTAAATACGTATTGAAGAACACGTTGAAACATTTGATAGGTACTAGATTGAAATTATCAGCTAAATAAACCAATCGACATCATTTCTCCGACTGGGGCGGTATCCAAAAACATCATAAGAGTGCCCTATTCTATATGTCCCTGCACAACAATCGAAAATGGAAAACTCACCTCAAAATACATCCACTTAACAATTGGCTTCCTCAGTGTATAGCAAGGAACTGTAGATATTACCAAACTTAAGCCTGTAAATGAAAAGAGAATAGTATAAGTACACATTCTAGTAAATATTTAACATATATAATGCTTGATATAAGAACTATCAGTAAACTAAACCAATCGACATCATTTCTCCGACTGGGGCGGTATCTAAAAACATCATGAGACTGCCCTATTCTATATGTCCCTGCATAAAAATCGAAAACTCACCTTATAGTAATTCTTTTATAAATTGGCAGTGTGGATATCAACGTCTTCAGATATTTCCGAAATTAAACCTGTAAGTTAAAAGAGAATAGTATTAATACACGTTCTAGTCAATATTTTACATATATAATGCTGTATATTGGAACTATCAGTAAACTAAACCAATCGACATCATTTCTCCGACTGGGGCGGTATCTAAGAACATCATGAGTGTGCCCTAATTTTCACTAAATCAAAAATAAAAGCGGATAAACTTACCTTCGCATTCAACATGGCGTTTTTTATTGCAGTATATTACGGCTTCAGGATATTTATAATCTAAAATGAAATAAATCAATATTATTTACATATTCCACAATGATCTTATCTAAGTGAAAATTGTTTTGTCAGTTTAGTATATCATCAAGTGTTTTTATGACAGGGATAACTGTTTGGCTTTAAAAAGTGCTCATCATATAAATTTCCTCTATTTAGTGACCCACATATCAATATTTACTAACCTTAAATCGCAATCGACCTGGTCCCAATTTGCTACTGCCCCAACGAAGAGTATTTGCTAAAATAAATAAACATATTACTGATTAATATACTTAAAATGTAGCTGTAGCCATTAGTTTGGTAAATGTAAGGGGTTCAGTCTTATAAATGTTGCAACACACATAAATTCAGTTATATGCTTGTCTATAGGTTTGTCATCAGAGCAGGTATATGGCAAAAGGTTCTAAATATGCTATATATACACACCTCTGTAGAATATCATGAGATGGACTTCAAACCGAAGGAGTAGTCGAGGTTTCTGTAAGATAAAATATAATTAAAGTTAATACTCTAGCTTCTAATGAAATAGCATACACTGTATGAATATTTTAGTGTATCAGCAAATAAAACCAATCGACATCATTTCTCCGACTGGGGCGGTATTCAAAAACATCATGATCAATATAACAAAATAATTCTGAACATCGAAACCCACCTAGTTTTCTCAGGACATCTCAGACTTCATTGGTTCCAAGAAACCTGCAAAAATAGAAAATGCATTATCAATAGATATTCACGCATCTATATAGAGTATTGTATGAAGCGGCTGGGTCAGCTTAATGCATCATCAATTATTCTTATGACAGGGATAACTGTTTGGCTTAAATAAAGTGTTCATCATAAACAGAATAACTGACGGATGCCACGTGCTTAAAACGTACCTTAAATCTTTGGCAAGTTTTTTGTTGCGTCAATTCGGTAATGCAAGAGGAATCTGTAAGGAAGAGAATTTTGAGTTAGTACTTATGCATTTTATAGAAATACTAGCTAGGATATGTCGAAAGATCAGCTTAATGCATCATCAATTAATCTTATGACAGGGATAACTGTTTGGCTTTAATAAGGTGTTCATCATTATCTAAAGGGGTACCTACAGATATACTGATGCTTACCATTCAACTCCTTTTGCCTTTCCAAGAATTTTTCCATGCTTTGCTACCTGAAAAAAGAGACGGTTTTGATCAGATATTCAAACATTTTTAAGCACTCGAAGTACTTTCTAGAGTCAGTCCTTTGAAAATCAACATAAATATTCGGTTATATGCTTGTCTATTGGTTGTTCATCATAGAAAGTACATCGGATTTTGTGCAATGAAAGTTTTTATTCACCTTTGATCATGGGTAGCTAGCCAGGGAGGCAGTCTTTGGATTGCTGGTGCGAGAGTATAGTAGGTACTGCTGAAAACAAACAGAATGAGGTTAAAACGAATCCATGTGCGTATTTCTAAGTAAGCAAAACTAATTAAGCATCAGTAAAAAATCCAATCGACATTATTCTTCCGACTGGGGCGGTATATGTTTAGCATCATAGAAACCAAAACTTCACAATTATTTCCGATCGAAACTAACCTTACTATTGCTCCGGCAACACGTGGGGTCAGCTCAGCACCACCCCGGTTGAAATCTCCAAATACGCTTGAATTACATTGTAATCATTATCAAACTACAGACAATGCAAGCTACCGCATGGCCTTCTGTAAATGAAACGAAAGATATAACATTTAATTTTATTTCCATCAAATTTGTTGAAATATGCTCATCGGCATTTGTAGTCAGAATGGAAAACCAATCAACACGTCTGTTCAGACTGGGGCGGTATAGGAAAAACATCATGGAATGGAAACCACATAAACCTACACTTTATCTTTTACTACAACTTACCATTTTGTTTAAATAATTAGTATGTACGGACAACAGCGAGCTCACCATGGCGGCGGAAAAAAAGAAATAGAACGACACGTGACCTACCGATTACGATTGTTGACATTATATCGATAGACACAATATTTTTATTTCTGATACGATAAGTTGGTGCGATTTTTTCACAGACGATTATTATAAACGAAATTTGACGTAACAAAACTAGAGCCGATATTTTCTTTGGAATAACATGCAATGCAACCATAACGTGGACCACACAAAAACTACACAAAAATAAATTAATTTTACTACAAAACAGCGATAACATTGTCACGGAGGCACCTACATATATATCTACATGAGTTTTACATCGGCGTGTAATCATAACAAGGTCCATTATCTCTTGTAGTCATTTATTCCTTTGTATAACGTAATTTTTAAGATGCTCTAATAAAATAAAATTATTTGCATGTAGGAAATAGGAAATAACAGTATATTTTTCGAATTAGATTGCCATTTATCGCACAAAAATATCGATTACTACCCTGTGCATCGACTAAATAAAAAGTCGCTGCTATGTCTGATTTAAAGACGAAAAAAAACCGGAAAATATTGTGTATTTGCGTTTTGGGAAATGTTCTGACTTTGATTTGGAACCACTTGATAATTTCCAGTCCAAAAAAATTACTATCAACAAACATATATCTATCGATATATATCCATATTTTACGTATATATTTAACATCCCTAATTACATTTGTTGTTGTCGGGCTGGCGAGTTGTGTGTGGCGGTGATTTTGCGTAACGTTGAATTGGAATTTTCTGTGAAGCGTCGTCTTTAAACGCTTGGACATGGTGTTGACGAAGGAATATCGCGTCTGCATGCCGCTAACCGTGGAGGAGGTGAGCCCATCCATCATTTCCCGCCAGTGACAGGAATCAAAGTTCTGATTTTATTTCATAATTTCATAGTACAAGATTGGTCAGCTCTATATGATAGCACGCCATAGTCTGGAGCAATCCGAGGAGGGTGAAGGTGTCGAGGTGGTGGAGAACAGACCCTGCGAAGATGCCGTCCACGGCAAGGGCCAGTACACAGAGAAACACATCCACTTGTCCAGGTAAGCGGATCAATTTTTGCATAGTTTTTTGGCGGCTAATCAAAGATTCGCCCCCCAAAACAGTCGACTGCCTTACTGGGTGCAAGCAATCTGCCCGCGCGTTTTCTATGTGATAGAGAAGTCCTGGAACTACTATCCATACACGCTAACAGGTGAGTGGGTGGACAGCAGCCCACCTTGGACTGGGCGTGCGCATCCACGTGGTGTCTGTTTTCAAGGCGACACTACGGGTCTTTTCCCTGTTCCCCCGGGGAGGCCGCAGCACAAGTACCTTGTGTTTATCATTAGCATTCAATTACTATTTCTGCTGTAGCCATATGGCAACCGCCGAATTCTTTCCTAGTCGTTCTTAGAACATCATGCGTTGGGCTAAAGCAATTCGGTTACATCTGGGCAGGGTGTGTAGTGGGGGGTATATGTCTACCGATAAAGCCCCCCATAAACTCGTACGCACACTTGTCATGCCACCAATACGTCATCGTGCTAGGCATTATGGCAGCCGATATCATTTTCATGGTGGCCAGAACAGACGACTCGTTTCCAATCAGCGTTTGGCAAATTGTTAACAAATGCCACAATTCCCATCGCATTCTTCCGCTTTGTTCTGATAAAATCAGATTACACATGTGTCCACAATGCACTTCAGAAACTATATATGTATTTCCCCGAATTCGCTCCTAGCCTCTGTGCACTTCATTGGTTCATTGACTTCGTGAAACGTTTATAAAATTTATTAGACAAAGCATTACAGATTTCTGTATCTATCTAGCAAGGAAATCAATGTTCACGATAACCTTTGTATTTTATGCATGGTACACATACACTTATTTATGGCCTTATAAGTACGCGGATCAATTTGTAAGTCTATAATTGCCATTCGATTTATACTGCTGCCTTGCTGCGGCTTATTTATAAATCGCTTTATCGCTAATTATAGACATTAGACACGCTTGAAACATATTTAGATTGGATTATTGATTTCATTTTTCTCATTAAAATTTCATGTGCTATTTTGGAACTGTAATTGGTAATGCCTGGAACCCTCCCCATGTAGAATATACGGTAATAAGACAACGTTTATGCTTGGATGTCCTCCGCTGACCAATTATCTATCCCTCCCTTCGCAGTGCTCCTTCATACCCAAGTTGCATGTCCTGATCAAGACCAAGTATGAGGACAACAGTGGCACCACAGAAAACGTGAGAATTTACCCAGGTTCCGAAGCAGTACTCTTTAGCTATAACAAAAGTATTTGACAGTGTCTGGATCTTACTGAGGAGGAGCTGAAGGTGCGCTCTGTGGAGCATCTGGACATCGCTTTCGATGAATTCAGCGCCAAACACTACAAGCGCGAGGAAGATCCCAAGTTTTTCAAATCTAAAAAAACAAGTGCATATATTAGCCAGTTAGTAGCAAATGCCCATATATAGTGACGCTTGTTTCGTCCTATAGGTCGCGGGCCGCTGGTTGAGGGATGGCGGGAGACGGACAAGCCCATCATGTGCTCCTACAAGGTGGTCCATGCCAGCTTCGAGGTCTGGGGCCTGCAGACAAAGGTTGAGGACTTTATACAGCGGGGCATACGCGACATACTCCTGCTTGGACATCGCCAGGCATTTGCCTGGCTGGACGAATGGCACGGCATGACCCTGGAGAATGTGCGTGACTATGAGCGCCAGAAGCAAGCCGAGACCAACGAGAAGGTGCAGGCAGCTGGCGATGCCACAACCCCCAATGGTAGTGGCAGCAATGGGCGTAATACGCCCACATAGGATATTAATTAAGGGAATGTCAAGAGATTTCAGCTTTTGTGAATGTTATACCAAAATTTAGTGTAGACAAACAAAACAGACGAGTGGCAGCGAGCGTGTACCTGTATAAGAGACATGCATACATACATATGTACCTACAAACATATGTGAATATATATTTACATATATGTATATATATATATATGCATAAATATATATTATCATTGCATTTCACTGGTCCAAAAAAGAGAAAAGAAGACGAGCACAAAACTCGAAAGTCCAAACCCAAAGACAACATAATCGATTGTTAATCACCTAGCGAGTTCAGCACTAGGCCAAGCAGATGTTAGCCGCACCTACAAATATATCTTATACACATACTGAGCACTATATTTGTGTCTAATGAACGGTTTTTGTTAACTATATATTCCCTAGTTTAGCTTTGATCAAAGTGCGGTCCATATTTTGATGTACAAATGTATGAAACATTAATAAAGATGATGTTACACGAACAACGAACACCGATTGCATTGCTACTCGTGATTATTATATGATTATTAATTACTTTTATTTTTCACATTAGCCATTTGATGAGCCAAATCGGCCTGTCGGCGAATGGGTGACCAAATTGCAGGCAATTTGTATGCCAAAGCCGGCGAGAGTCTTGAACCAGGTAGTGGATTCGTCAAGATGATTCCAGTCAACATGTTGCAGAAACAATAAATCCATATAATCTAATCCGATCCAAACAGAACATGACACCGACTCTGACACTGACACTGATCGTAAATCAACGTCACCCCGAACCGAAACAGCTGTTCCGAGCTCCAAACGAGCCCCCACGCAATGGATCTCTCACTCTCACTTGCGCTCGCGCTCTATCACTCTCCTCTCTGTGGCGGTCAGCTGTTTTGGGGCTGGAGATCTCTGGCGTCAAAGAGTAATGTGGCGCAAGAGGAAGAACCAACAAAATCACCAGCGATTCGCAATCGCGCCTCATTTAAACATCAAGCGCGCGAAGAGCAGCACACCACCACCACACAGCAAAGAACATACCACTAGGGCCACTAGAGACACCCGCGGATTGAGTGGCGATTAAACAGCGGAACGGTATGCCTGCGAAGCGAAATTAAAACAATATTTAATTATGTGCTTTAAAATTTCAACAAATTGCTATAAACTACAAACAATTGAGACAATGGAATATTCCGAGTGAAAATATCGAAATTTGCATAAACAATATCCTAAAATATAGTTCCTGTATTGAAAGAGATCAATGGCACGCCGAAACACCATCCGTGGGTGTATGTACGAAAAGTGGGCTGTGAGCAGCACCCTGTCGCTGCTTATGATGGTCTCGATGAGGTAAAGGTATACACTGCGTATGCGCAATTTAGTGTCATGTAAGCAAATGCGTGGCTCTTATCAAGTGTTTACAGCACTCTGTGCCTTAACTCGTCTCTGTCTAGCTTATTTATTAATAAGCACACTAAAAACTATTCTGGGCCGCTCCATATGTGGGTTATTGTCCATGGTTTACTGCTCATACGGCCCATTCAATGCAAAATGACTTATCGTGGAAACCAAATCAGAGCGCAGCGCACTTTATTGGATCCGTGCTGATTGGATTTTATGGTTAATATAAAGTCGAACTGGTACAAAGTCAACTAAAATATAAAATACAAACAGTACCGTACCCCCTAGATCTTTTGTATTTTTGTAGAACTTCTTGTCATCTCTGTTGACACTTTTATATGGCCAGATTTATTATTCCAGAGACATAATTAAAGGCCATAAATTTCATTGGTAGCAACTTCCTCAGCATTCAAAGCCACGCCGAGTGCTGCGAGTATTCCTCGTTTACTTATCTATCCACCCCACACAACGAAGTCAGAACTTCTTACCTTCACGGAAGGGAAATGTGATATTTCGTTGTATTCTATTTCGAAATTCTTATCACAAGGCGTTTATTTTTATTTTATTTATCAAATTCATACAACACAAAAATGCTATTAGATCTGGAATAGGGGATAGGAAAAGATTTCGGTGGGCATTCTCGCCCCACTCTTTTCCCGATCTAATTTGCGTCCCTTGGCTATTTTGTTTTGTCAATCTCAAAACGAATCAAAGGCAATTGACAGCCACTGTCGTGACGGATACATAAGTAGATTTATTCAGATTTATTTTCATTGTTGAATTGACAGACTTGTTTCAAGTGTACGTAAGCTAGCAAGAAGTTTTGTATGGATGTGTGTATGAAAACAAAAAAACAAATACATAATAGATTACTTTTTGTTGGTGCACATATCGATTGTGCCACAATAAATATTGAAGATGGCCCAGGAGTTTCATTCCCTTTGGTGGAATATCTCATAGTTTTTTGTACTTAGTGCTGCCTCCCCCCATTGCTATAAACAACTTATCCCATGGGCAATAAACTGCATCTTTTATTCCTCTGCCTCTTGCCAAACCGAACCAAACCGATTTGATTGTCTAAATGAAATGGCATGCCGCCACTTGTTGTGACGGCAGAGCTCAATTCAATGGAAAGAATGCAGCAAGGGAAACTTTTCAATTGATATTGGACATTGCTGCGCCTCAGTCGAATCGTTATTAATCATCCGCCATGGTCTGCCATAAAGAAGTTGGTGAAACTTCGACGAATAAATAAAGATAAATTTCGTTTCAAAAATAGCTGAAAAATATTGAATTCAGGTCTGGGCCTTTTGGCATTTTGTGTACTTTTCGAATTTGCCAATGTTAATTAATGATAATTTTTATTCAGAGAGAAAGACTGCCGATTGTGCCTAGGCATCACCACACATATAGTAGATATTGTGGAACGAGTATTGTATGATTAAATACCCAACATAGTCAAATATTTTTGGCTCACAAATTTTTACCACTTGAATTTGAATGCAAACAAAGCTGCTACCAAACTTCAGACGACTACTTATAAAGTAAATATTGTTGGATGCTATTCTTATGTTTCACATTGTGTATTGTTCATTTTAACACCTCGAAGGCGAACGAGTGCTACAAATAGTTGCTAATTGTGGGTTAGACACATGTATAATATAGCAAAAAAAAAAAAACCGACGGGATATAAAAGTCGATTGATATATGAATTTTCTGTATCTGTATAAATGTGGGTATTATTTTTGAATGTGGTGTATGATGGTATCTGTAACTGGAACTTAAGACTATAAACCTTTCAATTGTTCAGCATTTTTGTTGTACATATATTTCGAAGAGCAACGACTTTATCCAGTTTCAAGATTATATCTCTCCAAAATAATTCCTGGTAAACATTGACAGCTCTCGGAAACGTTGTCACACAGCAATCTACCACCTCTGTACGTGCTAAGTGAGCATCATGTGATATACTTTGGCTCTCTGCTCGCTAATAGAACGGCCACATATAGACAGAGCAAACAATTTCCATACTACGCAGATATACTTGTACTCGAGAGTAGTGCCACGGTCCAGCCTGAACTCTAGATATAGGAAAATATACTAAAAAGGGGACCAAAATCTGTCGGTTTGAAGCAGTTTAAAGTAATCCAAACTCGATCAGAAATTCAATTTTGGGGATCAATATATGGGAATGTTTCTTCATAAATATTGTGGCTGTATAATCTTTCTCTGAGTCCATGTTGGGAATAAACTATGCAGAATTATAGGGAATGCGACTATTTATGAACTTCCTCTTCGGCCTGTTAGACAAAACCTCCACGAATACGATATAACATATTACTAGTAGTAACGGGTCTGATTATATGTGTACGTAGTCTCTATCTGAGGCTGTGTTTTCCGAAAGCAATCAAGACTTACCTGGCGTCTGCTTATCAAGTCCTAAACTAGAGTCGCGCCAGGTCCGCAGTGCGACGGAATTATCACCAGTTAGAGGGCTGACTGAGCCAAAAATAGCCCAAATACATATTTATCTATCGGTAGAGGGGGGATCAGACTGATGTACCAAATTATTTACTTACCAATTACTCGGTTTTTCAGACTCGGCCACGTCACTGCTGCTGACAGCAACGAGACACCGACGCCGACGCCAACGAAGATGACAGCGATTGAGGCCATCCCAAGCACGACCATGCGGATGCCCGCCGGCTACAGTCAGAGCTGCTTCAACTGGACTTCAGTGCCAGAGGCAGCCGGCGGCAACTGCTCCAGACTGACCCGCAACGGATTCCTAAAGTGCTACGGCGGCATGAACAACCTGGGGGCATTGGCGTGAGTATGAGATGGTAACCCATTGAGATATTCACTCTCCCATTGACTCTGTTTGGCTGCAGAAAGTACGGAAAGCCGCTGCCGGCACAGCAAATGCTGCTGTGCGGCTGGCCCCAGGACGCCTCCAAGTTCCTGGGCGAGCTGCAGAAGTTGCCGCGACTGCGCGCCCTCACCATCGAGTACAGCGGCTTTACGGAGTTCACCTTCGACTTTCCCGAAATGGCCTTTCTGCAGAGCATCAACATCTCGTGGACGAATCTCTCGTATATTTCTGCGCGCACCTTCAAGCGAGTGCACACTCTGAAGGTCCTGGATCTGCGCTGGAACCAGCTCATCCAGCTGGATGGCCCCCTGCTGCTGCCCCGCTCCTTTGAGCAGCTCTACCTGGCCGGTAATCCGTGGAACTGCACGCGAAATTTCAAATGGATGCTGCTGCAGCCCGAGAAGGGGCGTCTCGTGGTGGACCGGGATGAGCTCCTCTGTACCGATCGCAAGTACAAGGAGCGCCAGATGCTGCTCGTGATGCACTACAAATTGGTGAGCATTTGCGACTCTCTCCACAGTAACTTGGCTCTAAGCTGATTTCTGCTGATTCCTGTTGATTAGGAGCTAAAGAAGGAGTGCCAATCGCATCCGGATCTCAGGAATTGCACCTGCCTGATGCACCACATCCTGCCCAAAACACACATTCCGCTATACACGGTCAACTGCTCGCACATGCAGTTCCACAGCCTGCCCGCTTATCTGCCGGCGAACACAACCACGCTGACCATCAACGATAACCTGGTAGGGCTTAAAAGATTGTGTCTGAATGGCCATATGGCCATGTTTCATCACCTCTCTTCTCTGCTCCGTTTGCAGATCAGCGACATCAATCCGCTACGGGACAATCCCCACTACCGGCATGTGGTGGATGTGCATCTGGAGAACAACCGCATCTCCAATGTGGACGACCTGGAGAACACATTCTGGCTGCAGAACTTTCGCCTCTTCAATCTGCGTGGCAACAACCTGAGGAAGCTGCATGTCTATGCCCTCGACAATGCCCTCAACGACAATGAGAACGCCAATCTGCTGCTGCTCAGCAAGAATCCCTGGCACTGCACCTGCAAGTTCGGTATGCGGCTACGCGAGCTGATGAACGAGTACAGGGACATTGTGAGGGATGCCTGGAATGTGACGTGCACCTACATGAAGGGCGACGAGCTGCGGCTGGCCAAGGTGCTGACCCTCACCCGCCAGGACATGTGCAACGTGAGTGCGGAGAGTGGGGCGCAGATCCATCCCATCGACTGGCTGAACGGCGTCCTGGCCAGCCTCATTCTCCTCATCCTGGGCAAGCTTGCCTACGACTATTATCACTACAAGTATTATAACCGTGTTCCTTGGATAGTCATGAAGATGCCATAGCATAGTCTTAAATACTATAGATACATATATATATATATATATACAGATAAAGATAGGAGCTTCAGTCATAGTTATAGTTACAGACACTTAAAAAATGGAACCTCAAAGATCCAAAGTATTTTCTCAAACAACGGTTTGCGTGGTTTTTATTTTGTAGATTCGATTATCAATATGGGAGTTTATATATTGTATATATGTGTATGTATGTATGCATATATAAATAATCCTCTTTTTGGTATATATATATTGTAATGTATATTTAAGCTAAAATCAATGCAAAACTCACAAAATAGTTGTCCTGCTTCCATAGTATTGCACATTCCCTGCTTTTACATTCACTGTTAACATTCACATTCACGCTCACGCTCCCACTCACATTCGACAGTTATTCAAGTCATTCGATTTGCATTTCAATTGGCACAAAGCGCTTAAACTCTTCTTTTGATAATAATACACGTAAGAGAAACAGCTAAGCTAAGATTAGTTATTAGGACACTACTAATTGGATATAACCGATTCTGGTTAGAGTTAGAGTTTGGGCTACAAATAATTGAATCTAAATGAATCTACACATTCCCCCTGCATATTTACATTCGAAATATAATCTACATTCTTTGGCTACAGAACCAGTGCAATCGAGACACTACACTTCTCTCTCTAAGAACTAAATAAATAATGGAAATAATCATATGGTTGGCGAGGCGCGCTTATAAATTAAACAACAGTGCTGGACATTGCAAACAAAGCTTAAAACATTTTTGTACTTTACATTCAAGTCAAAACGAGGAAACATATGCAAATGAATTCGCTGGCTGGAAGCTGCACAAAATCTCGCACGAGTCTGTTGCCAAGCCCCTTGAATTGTGCATCGAAAAATGTGTCAAGTGGTGATCAAAGGGACAACCTTTGCTTTAAAATCGTTCAAAGACATGTTTTTTTTTGCTTGTAAATTTCATATAAAAAGTAAAACGTTTTGATTAAAATTGTTCACTTTATGATATGGACAGGAGATGGTAGATAATTCTCGGTTCTCCAAGCACAATTCAAGAGGCTACGGCTACCCAAAGGACGGCCAGGGACATTTAGGGATGGCAAAGTAAGTAACAGCGGATGGCATAATGTTGGCATTTTGTGGGGGCCGAAGCAGGCATCAGCCCCAATTAACAATTTTTGTTTTTTTTTTTTGTTGATTAAGCATGCGAGTATTCAATATTAATCCATATTGTATTGGTTGGTTATCTTATTATCTCAACCCAACCTCCTAGAATAACATGTAGGAGTGGTCACGCTCCAGTTGCGCCTTGGCGCGATTCTGTATGTTGCTTACTGGGTCCGAGGGCGGTGGTATGCCATTGATTCGGTGGGTCGGCTCCTTGTAGTAGAACTCTGTCCGTCCGCACTTGTGGCGATAGTAAACGGAATCTTGGGATCTGCAAAATTTATGAAAGGCAAATGGAAATGTGTTCTTTGCATAGCATTCATCATGATCCACTCACCGTAAAATCAAGTCCGTCAGCCCACCGTGCTTCCCATCGATATCTGCGGTATGCATGCTCTCGAGAATTTTCAGCTCCAACGAATTCCACGGTCCACTGCGCTCCAAAACATCCCACTTGGCATCCACGCACATGAAGCTGTAGTTGCTGTAATCGAGCATATCGCCCTCCAGATTGGCATTGAGTGTTTGACTCAATTGAGATTCCATGTGGGGAAATTTCGCCACGCAAATGTCAAACTAAACAAAAGGATAGAGTTCCTTCAATTAGAATATTTAGTACTTAATCTAGTAGGTTCACTCACCATCTTCTGCACCACTTCCTGCTTCTGCGAGGTCCCCTCCTCCATGAGCAGCAGCAACGTCATGTTCTTCTGACCACAGGTATACAGTTCCGTACGCTGCATGCCATTCGCCAGGCTAGGAGCTGGATTCACTGGAACAATGGACAGTGCCGCAAAGGCGTCCACTGCGTCCTCACACTTGACGAAACTGCGACTTGGAAAGACCATGCTGCTGGTCAGTGGAGTCAGGATCTCGATGGAAGGCGAATCGCTGAGGGCCAGCACCGACAGTTTCGCCATGAGGGGAGTCAAGGGTACGCCACCAGCTCCACTCCGTCCGGCGCCTCGCTGAAGGGGAGCAGCTACAGCTGGCTCTCCGCCGCACAAATCTCCCGCTGGCTTGAGAGGGAGACTCATGGCGCTCTTTTCCATTGGGGACTTGACCACTTGACGCGTTGAAAGGTTGAGATTCGGATCATCCGAACCTTCAGCCAGAGCCTGCTGACGCATGTGCTCGTCCAGCTTATGGACTTCCTTGTTGAACTCCTGGAACTCGGCCACAAGAGCGGCCAGCTCGGCATCCTGGTGGGCCTGCGCACTGGCGACGCCCCACAGCTTGTAATACTGATCGAGAAACTGCTGGAACAGGTTGCGCGAGATCTGCTTGCCATTGGCGATAAACACCGGGTATGTGGGGTCGTTGATGGTCCGGGCACTGCTATTCTCATCGTACTCGGAGTAGTCGGGCGAGGGGGAAGACAGGTCGTCACTGGCACTGCCGCTGCCACTGCCGTTGGCGCTCCCATTGCGGTTGACATCCGTCCTGAAGTTTGGTGTGAAGCTGCGTATCTTCTTGGAGATGGCTCGCAGGGCGTCTTGCAGGTCGGCGGAGGACTTGCGGCGCGTGAACTGCTTGCTCGGATTGATAATAAAGTTCGAGAAGAACTTTTCCACATCCGATTTCAGGGACTGCCGCCGCGACTCCGCCTTGTCATTGATGTGGTGGCCATCATCGACGATTGGCAGCTCCTCGGGATTGGCGCAGATGGACATCACGCTGGCCACCGGCAATACCTTGTTCTCCGTCATGGGTGTGTTGCATACACTAGTGCGTCCAATGAACTCGGGATACGAGTCGGTCTCGTCAAAGTTGATCGCCCCTGTGCCGGTCTCGGGCAGCTCCCTGCTGTGCATGTTCTTGTGCCGCAGTGGCAGGAACGTGGGCCGCATCGACTTGGGTCGGGCTGCCGGCATTGTCGCCAAAGGGTCCACCGGAGCCTGCTCGTCCTCCGGAATGTGTGTAAAGATCAGCGACTTGTCCCTCTTGAGCTTCCGCTTGGCACTCTGAAAGGGCAGACCGGTCTGTGTCTGCGACGTAATCATCAGCAGGTTCTGGGCGCGCTGTGCATCGGCAGCCATCTGTCGGTACTGCTTCTGCTCCAAATACACCACCATCATCTGCACGCCAAAG
This sequence comes from Drosophila obscura, assembly GCF_018151105.1. Classification (NCBI taxonomy): domain Eukaryota; kingdom Metazoa; phylum Arthropoda; class Insecta; order Diptera; family Drosophilidae; genus Drosophila; species Drosophila obscura. The sequence continues at coordinate 4,105,115 of NW_024542774.1, read as the reverse complement.
GGAACATGGAACTGTTGCGTTGTAAGCTGCTCTGCCGCGTTGCGGATGTGGCGAGGATCGGTCAGGACCAGTTTCTTGGTCACCACGTCGCTCAACTGCGAGGCCACCACCCTACGGAGGAGAGGAAACACGGATGCCATTAGCAATCAGAAAACAGGCGGTCTTCCACTCGGGACACTTACTTGTTGTGATAGAGAATGACTCCGCCCAGAATGCCCTTTGTCTCCTGGCAGCTCTGCAGCACCTGTATGGCCTCCAGGAAGATGTGACTGGCGGTCTGGAATACCCAAAGTATGTAGAAATAGATGCAGCGTGCACGTTATGCACTCACCTTGGGCATACGGAGTCGAGGAACGTTCTGGAATGTGTCTCCGTTGCGGTGCATCATGGGTAAATATGTCTCGAAGATCTGGTACAGCTTGTCGCACAGATTCCTGGTGTTCAGGGCTGGGGGCAGGGCGTACTGGTCGTACAGCGTCTGCAGGTCACGATGAAAGAACTTGAGCAGAGAGCTCAGCAGTTCCGCGCGATGTTCCAGGTTCTCATCACTAATATTCCGATCCGTTCCGACGGCCTGAAAGGGAAAGAGAGTTAGAATCCATTGTGGCTGCTATTTTTTGTTTTTTTTGTTTGTGTCTACTCACCAGGGTGAAGCGTCCGAATTCCTTGAGCACAAACTTTCCATTCTGCAGGGCCAGAACGCGGGGCTTGAAGAAGCAGTCCTTGAGGAAGTACGTGGTTCCCATCAACTGTCCGCAGAGGGCCACCTTCTGGTAGTCGGAGACCCAGCTGGGATGGAAGTACAGCACCGCCTTAATCGGATCATCCGCCTCGTCCTTCATGCACTCCGTGTCGTACACAAACACAATCATTGTTTCCCTGTGGAAGATAACGAACGAAACGAATCGTTAGGTTGAATCCACAGTTTAGGAGTCACTGTGGCACCTATCGGACAGCCGCTGCTGTGGCTGCTGGTGGTACCGCCAGCGCTTGTGGCTGCGGCTCTGCCTGTGCCTTCGCCATTCTTTAAACATTGTTGCTGCGATGACAGCAATCTACGAGTATTTCGGCAATTCCGAGACAAGACTAGCGCTGCATCGTGGCAGCTTATCTGCGTCTGCGTCGTCGCTGCTGCCTGCCTGCTGCCTGCCGATTGATAAGTCAACAAGCCAATACCGCGACAGAATGCCAACTGTCTGGCCTGGTCGGGTCGGTCGGTCGGTCGGTGATATCTGATATGGGAGAGCTGAATGAATGCTCACCATTCTGCTCACGCTCGTAGAGGAGCGGAGCTGCGGCTGGAAGTGTACCTAAAGGTGGAATGGCACCAACCGCACTGAGAACTGAGGTGAAAGCGTCAGCTTGTTTATAAATTTACTATCGCTGCGGTTGTGTAGGGTTGGAGGAGGTGTGTAAACTGCATACATATGCATATGAATCGATCACGCGACCATTTTAATGCCAAATGTATCGCTTACTGGTTACGGTGGGGGCTAGAGGTGGGAGCAGAAATAGTAGATGGTGGAAAAAGAGCGAGAGAGAGGTTTTCAGTGACTGGCAGATGAGAGAACCTTCAGCAGCAGCTGCGGGCTGGAATAGTTTGAGAGCAACAAAGTTATTTTTGATTCGTTTATTCTGAGCACTTTTATTTCAAACAGTTTTTATCCGGCAGTGGATTTGAGAACGCTAGCAGGCAGCCCCAGGGGAAGAGGCGAGTCCGTGGCCGTCCCATATCTGTACTTGGCCACATAGCCATTGGGCCCAGCCTCATAGAGGACCTCCAAGTCGATGCCTCGATCGGCAAACGTCTGACTCAACGAGCCCTTGACCTGAAGCACACCCGGGGCAATCTCTTCCACGGTCTCCTCACGATACGTCTCATCCGGATAATATAGCCTATGAGAATAGAAGTCTCGTTGAGTGCAGTCTCTGGTGTTCTTTATTTCGATTATCTACCTCAGGGTGTATTTGTTATCCTGCGGATCGAGCTGGAAATATTCAGAGTGGATGCGCGGCACGAGCGCTGCATTTGCAGCATTTGCCCCATTCAAAATAACTAAAATCACTAGCAGCTAAACGAGTGATTAGGGGAGATCTTCAAGTATGTAGCGACTGTGTGAATGGCTCACCGTGCTGAGCAGCGTTGCAGACATTTCGTTGATGATGCTTAGCCCGTGGCTGTTGGCTTGAAACTGCCGAGCCCAAGCTTGGAACATCACATACTTTAACAAAAAACTGGCTCTAACGTGCTAACTAAGGCCAATCACTAATACTAAGCAACGGAAGATCCAAACTGGATTGCGACCATAATCCGTCTATCAAATGATGTTTTATTTTGAAACGAAACCAATAAACGAATCTGTTTCTGGAGGGGTTTTATTTGTAGGTGTTTGGCTTATTATGTACAGATTCAGCTCGTAACTAGCCAGCCGTTGATTTCAAGGCAAGGGGACTGAGGAATTGCGGCAGCTGGGGCGGCGGTGTGGGCGGGCCCTTGCCATAAGTATATTTGGCCACGTAGCCGTTGGGTCCCGCCTGGTAGGTGACCACCAGCGAAGTGCCCTGCTCTAAGAATGGCTGATTGATCACACCCTCTACTTGCAGCTGCCCCGGAGCAATCTCCTTCACAGATTCCTGGCGAATAGTCCCGTCCGGGTGCTGGATGCTATGAAAACCGGGAAAAACTAGTGAATCAATCGCCCGGTTGTCCAATTGTCGATCAATTAGCTGTACCTGAGGAAGTATGTGTTCTCGAGAGGCTCCAGCTGGAAGCCGTTAGTGCGAATTTGTGGCACGAGTGTTGGAGGCGCCGATGCGGCCAGGTGCAAGAAGAGAATCACAAGGAGCTAGGCAAAAGATTTGAGTCAGCTCGAAGCAGATCTTGCCGACTCATTTGGCCTTACTCACTGCGCATAATCTACGAGACAGAGACATGATGGCCTATCTATGGTCGACTGAAAACTGTCTCGCCGCCGACCCCAAACTCATCTTTAAGCCAAAAGTAGCAGCCGGTATAATTAACAGGGAAACAAGTTTTGATTTTGAATGGCGATAGAGAAAAATCACATCACACACTTGCCCACCTGCAAAAAGGTAGAGTCGTCAAGGCATCGCCTCTTTCCCATGCTATTAGGGGTTACAATTTGTTCAATAAGATTACAATCAATCGAGTGAATCGAAAAAAAAACCAATTACGACCATTTGCTAGCCTTCGATATGACAATTCACTTTATTCAAATCAATTTGCAACATCATATTAGTACGAGTAGTCCGCCAAAAAGCTTTGACTTGAGTCATGGTAGATTTAAACGTTTCTCAAAGGGAATTCCCCACATATTTCATACCTGTTTGGACGTGTGACAGCCAAAAGAGAATCTTTTCAACTGCTAGTGCTCCGAGCAGAGATAGATGACTGAGGAATTATATGTACATACATATAAAGTGCATTCATTTTGTGTGGGTGGGTGGGGTGTGTGGGAATATGGTAATTTGAGCCCTTGACATTCAATACACATTTTACCCGCATCCGTATCTTATCAATATCGATTAGTTTTCTCGGCGCTTGTTGGGGCTTCATCCGTTCGGCATTTATAAGAATGCGCATGCCGGGGCGTGGGTGTGTAGGCGGCAGCTCAAAACAAACAAAACACAGAAATGCCACCGCATACACACAAAAGCCGCCACCCACACACAGATACACCCACGCAGGTAAAACTTTGGATTTGTCTTCAAAATTAAATGAATTCACTCACTTTGAACCCATTTCGAATTGCACTGGTCGTCCTTGTTGTTGTTTTGTATTGCACTCTATTTTTACTTGATTTTATTCATGTTATTTATTTTTTTATTGCACTTGTGCACCAGCGTGACCGTGACGATAACGATAAAAAATACCATCGGCCAAAATCCGGCGATCAAACGAGACTTAAACCACTTATGACCCATTTATTTAATAAGTTGAGCACCCTTTGTTAAGCCGCGGAAAATAATACTGTTTGTAAAGGCTCCTTGTAGCTCCATCCTCCTCTTTACTTACAAAACAAAAATGACCACCGAAATCTTTCACCTGTAATGCGTAATATGTGTTAAAGTTACATAAATTTAGTGGAAATATTAAATACCCCCTTAGTCGAACATGGGTTAACGTTTTATTTTATTGACTGAAATCGTATTCCATGATTTTGATATTCAGTTTAATATTACTAGCTAGTTTGCCCTCTCAGCCCTAAACAAATCATTTTATCCGATAGATACATCAATTTTCTACAAGATTGGCTAGTCCAGAAGTCCTTTTAATTGCATTGCTGGCATAAAAAGGTTCAAAGCGTAAATGTTGACTAAATGTGACGTCATTGTTGCTGGTCAACCAAGTTTATTCAATGCGTATGTACTTTTGTATACCGTATTTCCTTTTATTAATGTTAAATTTGTTTTTCCAAGCTCCATTGAAACATTAATAATTATTTTTTTCCTAGATTGACAAGTTTTTTACCTATTAATGCATATGCTGTGTGAGTTTTATAAATATATAATAAATAAATATATTTTATAAATTATCCCGGTTGTGATACCTATTATTTGTACCCGTGAGCTGCAAAATTTTGTTAATATCTTTTAAACTTAGACTGATTAGTTAATACATTAATTGGAGCCTGATATTACAAACAATTTCTCAAATCCATAATATCCATTTTCCCAAGGTATTCAGATTTGTTGCAGAATAAATGTTATATAACATGAAAGTTCTAACTGTTTGTTAAAATGTTTACAGGGCAATAGGGATTATTACGTTTTCTGTAAGCATATACATGAAATTACAAAAATAACATTAGAAATTTTTTTCCAGCAGCATGTTGCATGTCCTTAGGCAACATGTTAAGTTGTTGGAAACATGCTGTTATTACATTGGCAACATTGGCTCAGTGGCGCTATATTATAGTGTTGCCAGACTCGTGCAATTCGTAGTTTCTGCGGGCTGCCAAATACAGCTACAAAATAACGAGTGGCAGTCTCCGCTTATCGATAGGCGATGGCAAAATAAAATGGCCGTCGGAGTGTGAAGTGTATACATTTTTTCGTGTTCCGTGTTTTCGCTTAATTTGACCATTTATTTAAATGTTTTTATGAATTTTGGTGAGTTAAATGGCCACACAAATGCCTGCCAAATGCGTGTAGTGAAAAAAAGGTGCAAATTTAGTGTAAGGATGGCTGGGAAGTGTTTAAAGTAGGCGATCTACAAATCAAACCAAATCCCAACCCCCGCACAGCGTCCCGTCCTGTGCCGTTCGTACACACCCATAGAGAGACGCTGAGGCATATAAAAGCAACAAACAGGTTTTTATTGTGTACAGACGTGTGTTTTTTCCTCCTCTCAATAATTTATGCGCATGCAACAACAACGCATACACATATAAACAAAACCCCAACATGAAGCTGAAGCTGAAGCAAGCATAAAAAACAAGTAATACAAGAAAATAAATCGTAGTGGTGTGCGTGTATTTGTATGCTGTTTCGTGAGCGTGTGTGTGTGTAAATGCTGTAAACAGCAGCAACCAAAGTGGTAAAGTGGTAAAGTCGGTGGCTTGCTCGACTCGCTCCACTCGCTTGGCCAAGAAGTGACGCGACGCTATGCTACGCTCTTATAGCTACAGGTGAATTGGACTTGTTTTTCGAAGCGCTGTTCTGTGCTTTGCTTCGAGGCGGTGGCCAGGCAGCCAGCAATTATGGCAAAGTGTGTGTTTGGTGTCTGTGCCAGTGCTTGTGTGTGTCTAAGCCAAGAACTGTAAAACGAGTTTGATGTCCAAAAAAATCTAATAAATTAACAGCATAATCAATTTATAGTGCGCCGCGCCACACATTGACAAACCGTAAAACTGTAAAAAGGTGGCCAGACCAACGGTAAAGCAGCAGCCGCAGCACCCAGTCTCCATCGTTCCCCACTCTCTCCCCCCCTGTCCAAGTGCGTTGCAAGTCAAGTGTCAAACCCGAAAGTGGAAGTGGAACGCGTCCCACTTAACCCCACAGTGCAAGCTGTCCAAATTGTTTGCTGTTTGATTAGGAGAGGAGGGAAGTGAATGCAAAGAAGAATTGTGACACCACTGGAAACTTGTAAACTTGAGCTCCGCTCCGCTCCCACGTTCCATCGATATTGATTGTTCGTTTGCTCGATGTTTTGTGAATGAAAAACTTGTCGCGCCATATTCGTTACGCTCGTTTAACGCCCGTGTTTTTGTACTCCAAATGCTATCATGTGTAAAGTTTAAGCTGAATCATCTACAACTACTATATATAGCTGCCCCATTGGATCGCATTTGTCCAACAAACTGGTTTTCCACCTCATGATTCATCTCTCAATGTTTTGGAATACATCGGAAGTCCGGTGATAATACGCCTCGCCTGGCCTCGCCTTGCCTCGATAGTTCTTTATGTACTCATATTTTTATATGTGGAAATCGAGGAAAAGCCAGTGCAATGAACCAACGCACTGATAAGAAAAAAAACAACAGCAGTATAAATATTAAATTCAAGTAAAGTAATTCCACAATTGATTGTATTCTGTATGCATTATGCATTACATCAGCGACCAGCGTCCAAAAGCTACAGCCAGCCATCTTGACTCCATAAGGCAACAACCACTTGAGTCCACTCGAGTCCACCTGTTGCCACTTGTTTCGTCTTAATGAAAACGCCCACGGACGACTGCGACTTGCTTGCTACTAGACCGAAACTGGTTGCTTGTTTCTTGACTGCCGCCAGTGTGGAGCTCACGTTTGTCTGCTGTGGGCGGGCGATGGCTGTACAGTGTATCTGTATGCCATATCTAATAATTACACGCGAAAATCAATTTCCCATTGATCACGTACGAGTACATCTTATTCTGTAAAAAGGCAGTTTCATAGTTAGTTTTTTGTATTGTAGTTTGCTGATCGGGAGAGCTATCTACAGTCTCGTACTTTCCACACGTTCTTTCCCACACACGCAGACGGCACTCCGGGAAGAGATAGTAGTAGCCCAGACGGGCATGAAGAGAATCATCACAAACAAATGTCAGACGTGACACACTTTTCACCATTATCTTGATGGAAGAAGCTGTTATCTCTGCCCTAACCATCGTCTATTCAAACTGCTGCTTATCAGTCGATGGAAAGAGACCTGGGAGGAAATTTAGCTTAGGCACACACATATATAGTAATACTTGTATATACTCACACACGTAACCCGATCTCGAATTCGAGTTCCAGTAATTAATGCCAGACTGCCAGACGACCAGTTGGGCCATAATTGTATTTGTATTTGTATTTTTATGGGCCGGCAGAAGCGGAACGGACTTCCTGGCATTGAACCGAATGCGGCTTATGAAATATGAGAGCCCCCCTACTAAAACCAAAAAATATATGATAAACTACGAAAATATGACCATTTTTGACTAAACCGCAGCTGGGATACCCTTGTAATTAAGCTCAAGTATCATCAGATATACCCTTATAAAGAGTGTGTGAAATCGGACTCTCTAAAGTAGGTCTATAACTGATTAGCCGAGCTTCTCTGTACAAACAAGTCTCACCGATTGACTGAAGGCCGTGTATAGCGCGGAACTGCCATAGTGCCATCATAGTTATATAGCAAGTTTCGCTGAAGATAATCATAGCTGTATATTCTTCTCAATATGGACCCGAATTGAGCTACCACTTCGTATAGGTGACATCTGCAGGGGCAGAAAACGGACAAGTATTAGTTAAAGTTTCAGCATACCGATTATAGTGTTTCTTGCTTGGTTTATCTATGTAAAATGTCCCCTAGCTGGCGAGAGTACACTCTCGTGGCCGCACCGTCCCCATTCGCTTTAGGCCACCAACATGTCGTTGATTTCTCTTCCCTCACTTAGCCACAAAAAGCATCACAGGCGAATGATAAATTGACCAGCTCAAGAGGGTATTCAAATGTAATTTATAATATTTATCATGCACTTTTATGGTGTGTTTGTACGTGTTCTAAAGGCCAACGATGCGAGGCAACGGCGCAACCCCCATAATTCGAACACATTAAGCGACGGCCCAAGAGATGGGCCAAGAGTCGCGGCGGGTCACTTGACCTGTGACTGACTGACTGAGTGGTGGAGTGGCGGTGGCTGAGCCGTGAAAAGCCTTCGCTTGGGAAAGACGATACCAACAACCACCGGAGAAGACGAATACTTCTGTCCCGTCCATCCATTTACCGAGACACGAAACAACAAGTAGTTGCTTGCTGCTGCTGCTGCTGCTGTCGGTGGTGGTGGTGGTGTCGACCTTCAATTGGCCAATAAAGCAATTTATCGACGATCTGTCAGGTAAAAGTTGTCCAACTGTAACCGACGCCGCCGATGGGTGCGTGAGAAACTATAACATTCGTTCGTGTTCATCTTTATGTGAAAAGATAACCTGAAGACACACATGTGGAAATTAAAATGGAAATTACGTGTGTGTGTGAATGAGAAAAACACACCTATCTCTATCCCTTGGATGTTCGCTGTTCGTCACAGGGGAAGGAAGAGCCAGGGGGGAATGTACGTGGCACGTCCTGTAAATATCATTGTAACGCCGGTGAGCGCTGATTAGAAGGGAAATTGGCGGAAAATACAGAACGTGATTCCCCACAAAACCCAAAAGGTTTTCCTTGCTTGTGAGTCATAGGAAAAGAGCATGACACGACAGCCAGGAGCCAGGATACAGCAAACAGCAGACACGATATACATACACACATACTATTTCGATTCGTACATAGTTTGTACCTACAAGCAGAGCAGTGCTGCTCAAACTGCTACGCGGCTAATGGCTCTGAAAGTGTGTGTGGCGGCGGCTTTCATAGTTTGCTGTTTGCATTTTCGTGTTCAGTGTTTGCCCAGTTCATCCCACGCGCGGTTCGCAGTTCGTTTCGTGGTCGAATCTGCAATAAAAATAAGGGAAAAACAGCAAAAAGAAAGTGTGCAGAATTCACAAGTAGCCGACGAAAACAATAAAAGACGAAACAAGTTTTTTTTGTTACTATAATCGTTATATAAGAGGATATATAATTATCTGATACGGTAATGAAATGGAACCAAACAAAATAGTGAAATCAAAAATGGAATTAACCCATTTATGGCTGTAGAGTTATAGCCACCGTAAATTTGAACATTTTTCTATGGTTTTCCAAAGCCATAGATCGAAGTATCTAAAATTAATGCTTTTAAAATACCCATAAAAGAGAATATGGCTCTAATATATTAGTTTCAGATTAAGTTCAAGTCTAATCCACACCACTTAAATGTGTTAAAAAATGAATCACGTTAAAAATACTTAAATTACCCAAAGATATGCTCCAGCAGAGCTACCAAAAAAAAGTAAATAATTTAATCTGCGGCTCAATTATGTATTTACATTATTTAAGTACATTTAATTCATTAAGATTAATGCTAATTAATGATCATTTCTCGAAGAGAAATATTGAATGTATTATTAACATTTAGTTTTATTTGATTAAATATTTCAAACAAACAAATACATAAATCAGATTAGTTTCTGCGCAGATCTCTGCCAATCTTCTGCCCCTACCATCCGTTCCGGTTGCACTCTTCGCTGATGAAGTCTTGTGGCCAAGTATTCCAATTATTTCTAACACACTTTCTTTCCATCTCCATCTCCATTGCAGATTTTTCGTTTTCCTTTTGCGTCGCCAGCTAATTGCATTAAAATAAAACCAACAACAGCGACGTTGTTGCTTGGTGTAAATTATTGTGTCGTCGTTGTCATTGGACAGCAGCGGACAACACAGCACACGAGGAGAGTACTTGTTGCAAATTACAAGCCATGCCAGCAGCAGCAGCTGCAGCAACAGCAACAACTACAACAGCAATCACAGCAGCAACTATCAGCGACAATGGCAGACATCAGAATGAGAAACGACAGTGATTAAAACCAGTCAGCGAGGCCAGGCCCCAGCCAGGCGGCCAGTTTTGCCGTGCCAGCCCCATTGGCACCACTCCAGCAGTACCAGCAACAACAACAGCAGCAGCACCACCACCACCACCCCAGACCAAGCTTCGAGCGAGTGGCCGGCACAAGACGCTGCTGAATCATCAGAATAGCGACAGCAATCGAGCCGAACCTAGGCGCTGTAGTACGAGTAGTTGCTTGCTCAAGTGCGATCAGTGCAGACATCCAATTGAGCTCAAAAGAGGGCGATAGACATCAGCCTTTGGCTTAAGCTACAGCTTCAGCATCAGCTTGAAGAGACCTTCAGCGTTCGTCGTCGTCGTCGTCAACAACAATGCTAATTACTGGACACAGCAGCAGCAGCCGCCCTGGCACTGGCACTGGGCTACGGCTCATCATCTGCTGCTTCGGCCTGACGGTTGTCGCCGCCTGGATGCCCGATGTGCGACCCGATTTGCAAACAAGTATGTGTATGCCAGATACCCTAATCCCCAATCTAATAATTATTTGTTTATTTGTGTCATTTGTTGGCGGCTCTTTGCTGTATTTGTTTTGCGCTTCTGCTCTTGTTGCTGGTGCTGGCCGTTTATCAATGACAAGCAGCTGCCTTGCCTCGAGCAATGGCTCTGCTCTGCTCTGTGATTTTCCAAGCTGCTTATCGTGCTTAATTTTTCGCAATGCTTGCAACAAATGAGCGTTTCCTCTGAAGCAAAAGTCCGAAAAGCCGAAGAGCGGTGCAACAAAAAACTTTTCTAAAGAAATTATGTGGCATCTGGGGGGCGACACGAGTTTCAGTTCTGTTAAATAAACACATTTGATTTAACCATATAAACATATAATTAAGGCCTTTATCGTTAACCTTTCATCTCTGCTGAAATCACATTTAACAGCCAATCTGATCGTGCTTCTTTCTTTATTTATTTCTTTTGCAGAACAAGATAAAGTCTTGGCCCATTTTATTGGCAACTCGACGGACTATTTCAAGATCTTGGATCACAACGATGAAAGTGTTTTGGTTGGTGCCAAGTGAGTACATTTTTATTCCCTTAACATGATAGACATTCGTGCGCTGGCAAGCAATACAAACTTATAATTCCTCCTACCTGGCACGAGGCAGCCTCGAATATTTATAAAGCGAAATAAAAGCAAAGTTCAATTCGCGGAATAATAAATGCGCCATTGAAAAAAAAAAAAAACCAACGCCTCTGCCACTCCCATTCCCATCTGTGTTAGCTGTTTAGTGTTTGGTTTTTATTTAGCGTCAAGTGCAAATGTAGAATTTATCATGCACAATTTCCTGGAACCACCAGATATCTGGCCTGGAACAGAACTCAGACCCCAGACCCCAACTGCGATACGGCCGTGCAACTTGTTTTGGTTTTACTCATGCAATTACATTCATCATGTACGCTGCGCGATCCCGATGGGCCGCCGACAGACGAACCGCATTTTATCACGCTGCCTGCCCAGATATTTATGGCAAGAAATATATAATTAAATTCATACAATAAGGTCTGTCTGCGAGTGTGAATTAAATTCCATAATTTGCATATACAACATTTATCCGCTGATCATCTGAACACCAACTGCTAAACGGAGCAACAAATTTGAACTATCTTTCATACGAGTACGAGTATTTTCTGCCACTCTGCCAGACTCAGTGGGGCCATAAAGCAGTAGAAGCAGCAAACAGATGCCTCGTCAGAGGCAGAGGCCGCAATAATTAGCCAAACAAGCGCACAAAATTATATAATTGTATACGAGTTCTAATTATTAGCACAAAAAGAACCTTGAAATTTATGACTATGTCGGTGGTGAGTGTGTGAGGCTGCCTCATTTTGGCCTCTCTTCATAGCTGCGTCTTCCAATTAGCAGTCCGGGCACACGCACACGCCATAAGCGAATTAATTCCAGACATTTTTGTACTAATTCAATTGTTGTTTCGCCTTTGCAGGGACGTCATCTATAATGTCAGCCTGCATGGACTGAAGGAAATCAGCCGATTGGAATGGTACAGCACGGATGCGGACAGGGAGCTGTGCGCCCTGAAGGGCAAGCACGAATGGGACTGCCATAATTACTTGCGTGTCTTTGCAAAGCGAGCCGATGGCCAGGTGCTGCTCTGTGGCACCAATTCGTATAAGCCGCGCTGCCGTCACTATGCCCAGACTGAGACTGCCGCCGAGGATGCTCCCGCCTCTGGGCACAGTATTGGCATGCACTACGAGATCACCAGGGATGTGGAGGCCCAAGGCTTGTGCCCCTACAGTCCGGCCCACAACAGCACGTATGCCTTTGCCGATGACCAGTTGTACAGTGCCACGGTGGCGGACTTCTCCGGCGGAGATCCTCTCGTCTATCGCGAGAACATACGCACAGAGCAGTACGATCAGAAGCAGCTCAATCAGCCCGACTTTGTCGGCACCATCGAGCGGAAGGGCTTTGTGTTGTTCTTCTTCCGCGAACTGTCGATGGAGTTCATGAACTTTGGCAAGGCCGTCTATTCGCGGGTGGCGCGCGTCTGCAAGAATGATCGGGGAGGACCCTACAACCATGGCAAGAGCTGGACCTCGTTCCTGAAGGCTCGCCTCAACTGCTCGGTGCCCGGGGACTTTCCCTTCTACTTTGATGAAATCCGTAAGTGGAACAATCACTTTCAATGGCAGCAGTCCATTTTCAATCCCTTTATTTCTCATCTACAGAGGCCATTAGTCCGATTGTGGAGCGGGGAGCGGATTCCCTTGTATATGCCGTATTCACCACCTCGGTGAATGCCATTCCGGGCTCGGCGGTGTGTGCCTTTAACGTGGACGATATACTGGCGGCCTTCGATGGGGATTTCAAGTCGCAGAAGGATTCACAGTCTCATTGGCTGCCTGTGGAGAGGGAGGCGGTGCCCAAGCCGCGTCCCGGCCAGTGTGTGGAAGACTCGCGCACCCTCACCAGCATTGCTGTGAACTTTGTCAAGAATCATCCTCTGATGGAGAAGGCTGTGCCGGCAGTGCACAGTCGTCCTTTGCTGACCAAGGTGAATCTCCACCACCGCCTCACGGCCATTGCAGTGGATCCTCAGATCAAGGCCCTCAACGGCGCCCACTACGATGTGATCTACAGTGGCACGGACGATGGCAAGGTGACCAAGTTCATAAACATTCTGAACACGCACCCGAACTCTACTGTGGATCGCCTGAAGACAGTCGTCATATCGGAAATGCAAGTGCTGCCATTGGGAACGCCCATACGGGAGCTTGTGATCTCCTCCAAGAAGAACGCCCTGGTTGTGGTTAGCGACGGTAGCCTCGTCAGTGTGCCCCTGCATCATTGCACGCTCATTGTCGACTGCGTCGGCTGCCTGAGCCTCCAGGATCCCATTTGCGCCTGGGATCTGCAGACACACGAGTGCAAGAATCTCGCCACCAGTCAGCACAAGTTTGGAACAAAGACGTACCTGCAGAGTCTGAACACCACCAAGAAAGCGGCTGCCTCCCTCTGCCCCAATATGCCTCGTGATGGCCCAGGCGCTGAAACTGTCAGCTTCGTTACCATAGCTCCAGCACCAACGGAGGAGCAGAAGCTGCTGTATTCCAATGTTGGCGCCTCGGCGGGCAGCCAGCCCAGCTTGGAACAGCAGCCAACCGGTGGCGATGACTTTGGAATGAACAAGATTACGCTTACCTCAATGGACCCCGAGGAGGATATGATTAATCTGAACGGTAGGTTTCCCGCTATTTTATGGGCGAAGCTTGATCTAACACATTTATGTTTATTCCCCCAATAGATCCACAGAAATCGATTGCCAGCGTGGATGAAATCAAGCAAGCGTCCAGTCCGGGCACCATGGTTCTTATGTTTGTCGTTTTTATCACATTCTTTGTGGGTGGATGCGTGGGCATTGCGTGTGTCAAGGCGAAGAACCGCATGGATAGTCAAATGGACGACAGCCACCACAATCACTTTGGCAAGCCTATGTAAGTGCCAGATCTCTCTTTGGCTGCGAAAGCTCTTTTAACACTTGCCCTGTTTGCAGACAATTTAAAAACCAGAACACCGGCAAGGATATCAATCTGCTGATGGGCAGCAATCCCTATGTCACCACACAGAAAACGCCCAATTTGGATCTTGAAAAGGATCGCAGTCATGAGTGCAAGAACTCCACAGAACATTTGGAAAAGGAGCTGCCCTGCAAGACGTCCACGCTAACGAAAGTGAAACGCACTTACATTTAATGTGGATTTAATGTAGTAGCAGCTGCAGCAGAAGCAGCTCTCTGCTAAATTAGTCGAATTTCTATATATTCTATAACATATTTTCGTTGTTTATGTTGCTGTTAGTTGTACGAGTAGTAGCCCACCCCCCACCACATCCCTCGAACGGAACAGACAACAGCTTCGGGGATGCGTTTGAAACGCGTCTCAAGAGTAGGGCGCAGAAGCTGTTGCACCAATTTTCTTATATGTTAGCCTCTAATATAATTTAATTGTATGTATTAATTGTTTAAGCTAAGGTTATCTGGCAAAATTTAGTTAAATTTATTGACAACATAATTCGCGGGCTGCCTCAGCCCGGGGCCAAGCAATCCTCATTCCCTTCACGCCGACTTTTTCTGTCCAATCTGGAATGCTTGCGCCCCGGGCTAAACAAGATTCGCAGCCCAGACATGTCGGGCCCCTTATGTGTATTCTATATGTATATTCTGTAAGTGCAAATATTAGAGCTGTACAAATCTACACACACATATCATAGTACCCAAACAGCGTGTGGCCGAGAGAGACCCCCAGAGAATCCCGACCTGCAGCTCGAATAATTTCTCGAAATTCAAACGAATATTCTGCAAGTATTTTGTTAGACTGAATGTTTATTTTTTTTCTGTATAATTGTGTTTTGTGGAGAACTAACATGCGAATGCGAACGACATAGACCGGGAAGGTCAATGCCTTGTGGCTAACAAAAGCGTAAAAATTGTATCTAACATAAGCTCAATAAGGAATTGAAAATAGAAATGTATTTTTTATAGTACGAACTAGGTTAAGCTACGAACAAAACTTCTATGAGGCTGTTTGATATGAACTGAGTCCGCAGCCCCCATCATCATCATTATGATGATGCAAATACGCACAAAAGTATAAAAAAAAGATTAAAAAAAAAAACAATAAAATATAATCTGATGAAACAGCAAGCCTTATAAGTAACGTACAATCGTGTCGATTATAGGCTTTAAATATAAAGAGTCTGGCAACGAAAACTTTGCCAGTACAAATCAGCATTTTAATATTTTTAGTATGTCTACGTTTTAAGCTGTTGTCCGTCCCACTGAAGATTTTACATGAAACAATGTACAATGGCAATTCTATTTTATAATGTGTAAAATCCAATTTTCGTATAAATAATATATATATTTTTATATGCATGTCTATGCCTAGTGTCTAAAGAATCTAAGCATAAGTAATCCATTAACGGAAAACATGAACAAAGCTTCACATAAAATATTTTGAAAACCTACAAAAAAAGTAACATAATCGTAAAGGAAAAATTCTCATATTGTGATAGATTTTATTGAAATTTTATAATGATGAAATGCGATGCCTTTTTGGTTAAAAACAATGATAGAGTCTGATTGCATGCATGATAATATACATACCTGTAGGACAGGGTCTTCCGATTGGAAGATCAGATCACAAGATGAACGGAATTCCACGATGGGAATTTTTAAGATTTTTATTATTGTGTATTTCTTGTACTTTGTATATTGTTGTGTACGCCCGATAAGCAATTCGAAAATTTAATAAAGTCGTCATTTTTTCAAACGCTACGAATTAATTCTAGGGAATTCTGAAAATATATTTTTATACCTGTTACTAAAACAGTACAGGAATAGATTATATTTGTGTAAGTTGTATGTTCAATTATATGGAAATGTCATTGCATTGATTACAATCAGGAAAAGAACATGCCACTCCCAGATCGGCCAAGATATAGCGTACGGAATAAAACCAGTTTCTTAATTATTTTCCAAAGTTCGGGGCGCTATATCTTCGTCAAATAAGGCCAGATCGAAAACCTAATTTCACAGAATCCCATGCTGGAGGAGGTACAATTGAACTCTATGTTGCCTGTACAATTAAACAAAAGAGACGACTTATTATAGTAATATTTAGTTATAATCATAACATTACTTGTACAAATTAAATACATAACTTATCTAAAATCACAGAGATTTACCAAACAGGACCTAACGGTTGTACATCGAGTACCACTGATTTTTCACCATTACATAGTTATAAAGTCTTTGCTGCTCAATGTTGTAGAGATCCGTTACGGATTTACAAATACGCTCGTCATTGAAATGACTCTTTGGCGGTGCTTCTAGCAGATTTCCCTTGGTAAACCACTTCAGTTCCCCAAAGTGCTTCTTGACACTGGCGCGCAAGGCAGGGCCACTGAATACCGGCTTCCGAAATATTTCATACATATTTTTTTTTCCATATTTCTGGTGAATCTGATCCACAGTCTGGTTGATATCCGACTGCTTACAATAGTACATATACCACAGCTTCCGCTCGGGCGCTTGCAGATCAGACAGGCTCAAAACGCCAAAAAATTCGACTACAAATGGATTACATTTTGTTGGATCTGGCTTGGGCTTAATATAGAAAATACATCTCAAATGATTATCAATTTCTTCGTCGGCTGTAAGAAGAAGAATATTTATTAGTCATCAATATAAGATGACAAATTTGTGGCAACGCGTTTGCATTACCTGTATTTGTGTCTTTAATTTTCCCTGCCATGTTCGTCTCCAAGCTGTGACAGTACTTGTAGGTATGGTCCCGTCGGAAGATTCGATTCTGCTTTAATACCAAACCCGTCACCCTTAAATTTCAATAGGCACGCAATAACTAAACAAAAGGTTTTGTTTTTGTTTACTCTTTTCAATTTGACAACGTGAAAGCTTCGCAGCTTTGCAGTCACTTTTTTCTACGTTGATATGTAGCAAATGTGTATTTGCCGTGTAGTTACCACGTACCATGTTAAAATAAACCAGATTGTAGAAAATGTATTCATCTATCTAATAAAATGGTATTTTCAGTTGTTAAAGTCCTAGCTAGCCGGTAATATTAAGTCGAATATCAAAATCGTGGAAAATGATTTCCGGACAGTAGTGCTGCAAAACCATAGATGGTCGTTCAAAATGAGAGGTTACCGCCAACCATCGTTCCAACTATCGATATTTAGAACTTTCAGCACAAAAATGAGTCGGGAGAGCGTTTTGAGTGCTCTCTTTCGACTGGGTCATGGCAAGGTATGGCCCCAGTATTAAAATGGCCAAACCTTTTAGAAGGGCCTCATAAGGACCTCACCCTGTACAGTGGGAGCCGACATTAATATTAAACCGAATATCAAAATCGAGGAATATCTTGTCGTGTCCGTCAGTATATTTACGGTATATTTTGATAATGACAAGGTATATTTCGGTATATGTTGAGGGTCAGGCGGTATATTTTGTCGATAAATCCGCAGTCACACTGTTTTGTCTTTTCGAAATTTTTGCTGTAAAAAATAGTAAGTTTATCCCATTTAATGTGCGTTCTGGCAATGCTAAATAGTTACAAGCCGAGCGAAAAGTGTGCCGGCAGTGAATTGAATTTCAGTTTTACATAGGCTTAAACGTCGCCCTGCTAAATTTGCGGCGTGCAATTTTTGCAAAACGCCATGTTGGCCGCTTGTACATAACCTCAACATCGTACGAAATTATGTGGCTGTGATATTTAAATATTGTCATTCCAGGTGCAGTGCAGACAAACGGCTCGAGTAGAAACTAAACAACATGTCACGTTTCTTTGCCAACGGTTCCGACTCGGAATCCGAGTCCAGTGAGGAGGAGGTCCAAGCGCCAAACTTCAACAAAGCCTCCGCCTTTGTAAGTATAAGAGGAAGCAAATTGTGGCAAAATGTTAATCATGCCACACTACCCTCACCCCCATAGCAATTCAGCGACGATGAGGAGGAAGTCAAGCGCGTGGTTCGCTCGACCAAGGAGAAGCGGTACGAGAATTTGACCAGTATCATCAAGACCATCCGCAACCACAAGAAGATCAAGGATATACCCAATACCTTGAGCAGCTTCGAGGATCTGACGCGCGCCTACACAAAGGCGCTGCCCGTCATCTCGAAGGAGGAAAATGGCATTACGCCGCGTTTCTACATTCGCTGCTTGGCGGAACTGGAGGATTTCATCAACGAGATCTGGGAGGACCGCGAGGGCCGAAGGAATCTGTCCAAGAACAACACCAAGTCTCTGGGCACTTTGCGCCAAAAAGTGCGCAAGTACATCAAGGACTTTGAGGAGGATTTGTCGCGCTTCCGCGAAGCACCCGACCAGGAGAGTGAAGCTGAAGACGAAGAGGCCCATGTGAGCGACGCCGGTGATGCTGCTGATGACAGCGATGCGGGATTCAAGAAGGAGCTGTCGGTAGCCGCTCCCAAGCTCGCCAAATCTGCCCCATCCAAGGTGGTACCCGCCGACGATGAGGATTCGGACGATTCCATTGATTGGGACTCCGATTCGGAGAGTGAAACCGAGTCTTCCGAGGACGAGAACCAGTACCAGAATATGCGTGAGCGTTTCCTGAAAAGATCCACCGATAAGGGGGGAGAAGACAAGATAGGTGATGAGGAGAAGCGGAAGGATAAGCGCAAGGAGCAGAAGCTGAAGATCCGCAAACGTGCCGAGGACGATGAAGATGGCGAGGGATGGGAGACGGTTGTCAAGGGTCATGTCGTGGAGAAGCCCAAGATGTTCGAAAAGGACGCCGAGATCGATATTCCCTTGGTTCTGGCTAAACTAGTGGAGATTATGTCTGCACGTGGCAAGAAGCGCACTGATCGTCGCCTCCAAATCGATCTGCTCTTCGAGCTGAGGGACATCTCCGATCAGCATAATCTGGGCGTGCCCGTCTCGGTGAAGATCCACTTTAACATTATCTCTGCCATTTTTGATTACAACCAAAAGATTTCCGAGCCCATGAAGATGGAGCACTGGGCCCTGCTGCTGGAAGTAATGCAGAGCATGATGAAGCTGCTACTGGCCAACTCCGACATCAGCATCAGCGAGAGCGTCGCAGAGGAGCACGAGGAATACACCGCGGCTCCGTTCTATATCCGCGGCTGCCCACTGGCCGCCGTGGAGCGTCTGGATGACGAGTTCACCAAGCTGCTGAAAGAGTGCGATCCCCATTCAAACGACTATGTGTCCCGCTTGAAGGACGAGATGAACGTGGTGAAGACGATTGAGTTGGTCCTTCAGTACTTCGAGCAGTGCGGCAACCCCAACGAACGCTGCAGGATCTACTTGAGGAAGATCGAGCACCTGTACTACAAATTCGATCCGGAGGTGCTGAAGAAGAAGCGTGGCGAGGTGCCGGCCACCACAGCCACCTCGGTGGACGTGATGGATAAACTGTGCAAGTTTATTTATGCCAAGGACGACACCGATCGCATCAGAACACGAGCTATCCTGGCGCACATCTATCACCATGCCATGCACGACAACTGGTTCCAGGCCCGCGACTTGGTCCTCATGTCTCATCTGCAGGACAACATCGATGCCGCTGATCCCGCCACACGTATCCTGTACAACCGCATGATGGCCAATTTGGGTCTGTGTGCCTTCCGTCAGGAGAACGTCAAGGATGCCCATCACTGTCTGGTGGACTTGATGGTCACCGGCAAGCCCAAGGAGCTGCTGGCTCAGGGCCTGCTGCCCCAGCGACAGCACGAACGCTCCGCCGAGCAGGAGAAAATTGAGAAACAGCGCCAGATGCCATTCCACATGCACATCAATCTGGAGCTGCTCGAGTGTGTCTATCTGGTGTCCGCCATGCTGCTGGAGATTCCATACATTGCTGCGCACGAGTTCGATGCCCGCCGCCGCATGATCAGCAAGACGTTCTACCAGCAGTTGCGTTCCTCGGAGCGTCAGTCCCTGGTGGGTCCCCCCGAATCCATGAGGGAGCACGTTGTGGCCGCCGCCAAGGCGATGCGCTGCGGCAACTGGCAGGCCTGCGCCAACTTCATTGTCAACAAGAAAATGAACACCAAGGTGTGGGATCTGTTCTACGAGTCGGATCGCGTGCGTGAGATGCTTGTCAAGTTCATCAAGGAGGAGTCGCTGCGCACCTATCTGTTCACCTACTCCAATGTCTACACTTCCATAAGCATACCATCCCTGGCTCAGATGTACGAGCTGCCCGTGCCGAAGGTCCACTCGATCATCAGCAAGATGATCATCAACGAGGAGCTGATGGCCAGCCTCGACGATCCCTCGGAAACTGTGGTCATGCACCGCTCAGAGCCGTCTCGCCTCCAGGCCCTGGCCATGCAGTTTGTCGACAAGGTGACCAACCTGGTGGACGTCAACGAGAAGGTATTCGATATGAAGCAGGGCAACTTCTTCCAGCGCGGCAACATGGGCAACCGTGGGGACCGCGGCTACAACCGCAACCAGAATAACCAGGGCGGCAACTGGGGCGGCCAGCGACGTGACAATCGCAATCAGCGCAACCGCAACCAGCGTGGACATCACAAGAACCAACAACAGCAGCAGCAACAGCAAGTCCAAACCATCGACGAGGAGTAGACGCCAACCAAGTCATCCTCATAATCAGTAGGCAATTGCTTTTGATTGCTTCGAAACCAACGGCGAACAGAACAGAACAAATTTGTAACACTTCAAAACTATTAAAATGGAATGGTCATGGACAACTCTTGGTGTTAGCTGCAGTCAGGCCTCCGATTCAGTTTCCCGACTGAGTCGGAGGTCTGATTTCATCCGCCATCATTGCCTCTGTTGTTTGCCAAGTCCCAAATGAATTTGTTTGAGCGCTCATTAGTTAAAGAACCATAATTGATAATAGCATTTTGTACCAGCCTGTAACGGAAAACTTAAAAACCATAAAAAGAAAGAACGAAACGAAGTGTGTTTTTAATAAATCGTGGAAAAATAAAGAAATATTTGATTAGAAAACGTATTTTAAAATTAAACTAAACCACTAAACATACAGTATATATACTGTATGGTTAGTGACTAAACTGTTCCGATAGCGATTGTTTGCAGATATCGATGTGTAGTTCTGTCCCATCCCTAAACACAAACACACACATATGTGTAGAGTCTAGTGTGACCGCAGACACCCTGCACATTTTTTTCGGCAATATTATTTAACATCTATAAATTATAAGTTAAAATTTCAAAATGAACAGCATTGGTGAGGACTGCAATGAGCTGAAGAAGCAGTACGACGCTTGCTTCAACAGTTGGTTCTCGGAGCGGTTTCTGAAGGGCCACACAGATGAATCAGCATGCGCGCCGATTTTCCGGGTCTATCAGGATTGTGTGAAGGTGGGGTAGTGGGTATTATTTCATCACCTGATAACATAACGCATTAATGATTATCCTGACCTTTGCCCTTTAGCGCGCCATGCGGGAGCAGAAGATAGAGTTGCGGGAAATCGACACGGAGTACACGACGAATTCGGAGTACGAGAAAACCGGCAGCTCCAGCGGGAAACAGAGCAAGAGTTGACCAACGACACTAGTACAACAGCCTGGCTACGGATTTGATTCTGCAATCAGCCTTGAAGGGCAAAGCCTTGGCCAACAGCGCCCACGCAATCGCAGGGGGTCGGCCTAGGTCTCGGCCAGGTGCAAGGACAAGCCGTGCGTATCAGAAGAAATAGCCCAAAAATTGAATATTGATTAAATTATGTAGCAAATATTAGCTAAAAATTAAGCTCAAAAGTATAGGCCAACTACAGTCGTTACATTTATGCATGAATTAAAGTGTTGTACATACATATACATATACTGCAAACACTTCGCAATGCACCTTTCATAGCCCGTCTTATCTGATAAATGGGTCCATTGTGAATCCCAGAGTATGATTGACTTGGACGAACATGCTGAGTACTTCCCATTGGGTAAAGAACTTTGTGCTGATAACACCCTCATCGAATCATATAAAGAGCGGCCCCCACAGCTTCAGCGACACAATCAATCTTTCCCTGTGCAACATTCAAGATGAAGCTGCTGCCAATACTCGTGATGCTAGCTCTGGTCATCTGCGCAGCCTGCAAGAACCACGAGGAGCTTGGAGGCCACAGGCCATGGGACTCGGAGCCCAGATCACGTCCATCCAATCCCTACGCATAACCAACAACCGTGAAAATAAAAAATATCATTGCAAAAATAAACAATTAATTGAAAACTAAACTATATACTCTTGCTGTATTTTATGAAGTCGAACATTAAGCAATTGCCACGAGTGGCAAAGTTTGGCAAGAGCTTTGCCCGCACGACATTAAATATGAATAAATGGTTTGAACTTATCAACTAGGACAACTGCCGCAATACGACTACAAACGCGCATGATACAAAATGTGTTTAGTCACGAACTGCTGCAGCAGACGATGGAACTTATATGTAAATCTACACAACTTTCTGCTTTACGATTAGGCGGGGGAAAATGCAATACAGGCATTTACTTGCCACCCGCCGTGAATTTGGAGAGCCTCTCCAGCAATCCTATATAAGAGGTGTGTTCATGGGCAGTGGCCAGGTCAGACAGCTTTTCTGCGAACTCTTGGCTTATACCCTTCTCTTCCAGGTAGTTCAACAGCAAATCGTACAAATAGCCGTCCAAAACATCGCCGGCCACGGCATAGACTTTATCGTTCCATTCGCCCTCATAGATGGACATTTCGTCAATGGAGAACACGTCATCTGCAAACGAAGGCCAATCAATTACAGATTCAAATTATACTCAATTTCGTGTACGTACTGTACTCTCCCTCCTGGGCCTCGCCCTGAAGGTAGGAACACGTGAATGAGAGCGTGGTCCCACTCTTAATGACATCGACCTCAAATTGGGGCTTGCTTCTCATTTCCCCCAGCTCCGGCTTGTCCGCATTGGGATTGATCTCAGGCTCCTCCTCGGAGTCGACCGAATGGTTCACATTGAAGCTAACCACTATCTTCTCCTTGTCAGTCTCCTTGATTAGCTCCACTTCGCCACCCACAATCTTCACATTGAATCCATCCAGGGTGCTGGAAACAGTCTTGCCCTTCTGCACTTTGCGCTCGGCCACGATCTCCTCGGCGAGGCACTCCACCAGCTCCTTTTCAGCTATGGAATGGGTAGACAACGTTTTATTATGTTTTGTTTCCCAATTCATCATCTCGCATTTGAGGTTATGTAACCTGCTGCATGTTTCACTCATTTTCCGCTTTTCTTCAATGAAAACATACCTTTGGTGTGCACGTTGCAGCCACAGGTGCAACTAATGCTGGGTTTATGGACATTCAAGACGGTTACATGATCATTATTCGCCACCGGCTTCTTTGTCATGTGCCACAGACTCCGAGTAAAGTCGCGTTTTCCCAGGGATCCAGTAGCCTTGGTGGCCAGGCTGGCGAATCGTAAAGTGGCTATCCTCAGGTTGTTCATCTTGTTATATAATAATTACAGGATTCACTTTTGTACTTAAATTGTAGAAAATGTGCTAGACTGCGATATAGAGGGGTGAAACCATCGAGGGCACTATCGATAGTATCGATGTTTTGCTGACTATCATGATAGTATCGATCTATCTCTAATGGTGCTATGACATTAGACTTTGCTAACTGACTCGCTGCAAAAATAGAGATAGCCTTATGGGAAATGCCTGCAGTCAGAGCGAGAAAGTATATATACAATATATATATAGATACAATTTTGCTGGCTTGGTGGCTGTGTGTGCTGGAAAACATAATTTTAGTAGTAGTAGTAGACGTGTCCAGAGACGGCTACGAACACTAATCTTGCATTTTGTCTCTCATGCTATCTCTCTACGCAGCCAAAAGTGGCAAAGTCTAATGTCATAACACTATAACGCTCATCTCTGAGGTAGCTGCTATCGATAAGATAAAGTGTCGTTTCTATCAAAACAAAGTCTATTGAAAAATATGGCGAGAAGAAGAAATACGAAAAAAACGTTGTGTTTGTGGATGTTTAAAGATATTTAGATTAAAATTTTAAACTGGCCAGGGGTGCCAAATTATAGCAACATTATGGCTTGCATCATGTTGCAGCGCATGCGTATTTCGTACTACCGGCATTTCAGAACCAAACAAGTTCCAGTTCCAGAAACTCCACTGCTAATTTGGCGCCCATTCAATCTTCGGATCATTTTGTATGCGCTTAAGTGTATTGGCCCCAACACGCAGCAGCCAGCCAAACGCTTTCGCGCGCGCCAACAAGTCGCATGCGTTCCCTCTGCTCGGACAGTTTAAAAGCGAAGCCAATATGTGCGGAAAATATACTTAATTGAAATGTGTGTTTGCGATACACAGGCGTTGAGGCCAATATCCGGTTGATTCGATTCAAGTGCTAAAAAGAATTGACTAAATTTATTGAATTCTTCCACCGTGTTTGTTTGTCCGTCCGCCCATTTGTGGCGCTGTAAACAAAATTTGGCCAAAGTGCTGAACGTGCTCGTGTTTCCCCACTTAACATTACGCTCTTCCGTATCCTGTCTGCGAGTGCCATCATGTTTCGCGCGTGTGTGTCTGCCAAAAACACGGAAAACACTTTTACGCAGATGTAAACATTAAAATATAATATTTGAAAATTGAGGTAAGTGTATCGCAGTGTCGGAAATGGTTAAATTATAAATTGATCAGTTAATTCCGCTCATGTAATCACTTGTCGCGTTTCTGACACTCTCTTATTGCTTATCACTCACTTTGAATGGGAAATACCGATACTGAAACAGGAAACTGTAAGATGGCATGAAATAATCAAATCCATTTGTTCCCCCCTCCCAACCATGACTGCACCTAAACTGCAGTCGTTCGTATGGAAAAACAGTTATATGAATTCGCATTGAAATCGACAGGAACGGAACGGACACTCGTGTCTCTATTTTTTCTGTTTCTCTTTCCGGTTCGCCGCGGCATGTGTTTATTCCGTTTCCGCTTTGCGTTGTTTTCTGATCTGGCTCTATAAATCGTGGGCTGACATTTGAAAACTATCCTATCCGTAGAAATTTGCATCTTTGAGCAATTTTTCTTTTTTCGATGGGATATCGCATAGTTTTCGTATGAAAAAGTGGACTCGGAGTCCTGGCAACTGCCATAAACATTTCGGTGGAAACTATTTTTTATCTCCCTCTAAGACCCCCAAGGCCATTAATGTTTGAGTCAAACCACAGTGTCGGAAGCCAGAATCTTGTGCTTCTGTTTTATTTTGGGACTCGGTAACACCCTTTTCATGCTGCCAACCAGACCACAAGCGAACACAACCCAGTGGAGAACTCCCAAGTTAATGAAAAGAAAAAAGGGTAAACCGAAACAACACAAGCTCCGGCCACTTGAAAATGCACAGAGAAATAAGAGAGACATATGCACGGTGGCAGGGACGGGGCTAAGGCGTAGGGAAAATGGAACACTAAAATGCAAGTGAAGTGCATGGGTGGCATGGCGCGTGCCATTTATTAGCCTTTGGCAGCACGGTCTCAGGGCCAGAGGCAATGACCATTTACAAAAGCTACAAGATCATGGTGGAATCGCAATGGTTTATGGCGCCCAACGAAGAATAATATTGTCTAATACCATGCTCTAGCGTAATATAAACGAGGGCGTGCTTCATGACACGATCCATCCATCCATCCACTAGTCCGTCGAGTTAAAATTTGTTTACAATTAACGGACGCGACAGCAAAACAATATAACGAATATAAACAAAAAGCCTGCAAACCAGGCAAATTGATCAAAAATCCAACCCATCTGCACATACATATAGCTTATATATAGCTCTCTGTTTCGTGAATTTTGTTATCTTTTGGATGACTATAATAACTAACAAATTTACCTTTGCCAACATATTTTGCTTGGCTAATTTTGCAAAAGCAAATGAGAATCGTAAAATCACAGCAATAAATTCGTTCAATTGCTTTAGCGCCCCTATCAGCGAAAAGTTCAATTAAAGACAAAGTTTATACATATTTACATATAGTATAATGTAATGGTAAATGCCTGAAATAAACAGGAATACATTTAATGAAAGGGTGGGGACAAACATTCGAGTGAATAAATCCTCGCAGAGATAAGGAGCAACAGCCCTGGCTACCTTTTGTGGTGTGGATTCAGTGCCATAAAAAGTTCACCCCTAAAACATGTTTATTGCACGATATTTATGTATTTAGGTTGCCACTGATTTATGTTTGGCAATGCCACCCCCTCCGACACACAATGATTTGATATGCATCTTTGGGAAGAGCCTTTTGGCCTAGTTTATGCAAAAAAAAAAAATATGCTCGATTTTGCTTGGGTAATTTGCAGTCAATAGGAGTCCGATATAGAGCAATCCTTGGCCGTGTAATATCGCCACACCCACACACTTTCTCTCTCTATCTCTATTGCTATATATTCTGGGCCGCATTACAGCTGCTAAGACAAACTAATTTGGCCACGCTAATATATACGAATGACAGTCGTTTAATTTCTATGAGTCATAAATTTTTATAATCCACATTCGTGGAGTCGGGTCGCGCGTGTGCTGGCTGCTGCACACAGCCACAGATGTGGGATGTGCGCGCCTCACAGTCGGAGCTGAAAGTCTAGTACCAAACAAGTGCAGCTAATTAATAGGAAAACAACGAACAGTTTTCAGATGTTAATCAAGGGAACAGAACAGAAGGTTGATGTTCAACTAAACTGAAACTTTAATTGAAATGTAAGAGAGTTCCCGACTCTCCTTTAATGAGTATTCTAGGTATGTGCCATTATTTCTCTCTTTTAGTTTCAGATGGTTGTTTGGACCATCATGTTCGTGTGTGTTAGGTGTTAGTTTCATTTAACCAAACAAAACACGTCGTCAAATAATTCTGTTTGCCTGACACTTCAAGTGTGGAATTCATTTCTGGAAGGGACGAATGTCCGGGGGTCTTATCCCCCCACTTGACGGGAGAGATCATACAAAAACCAATCACCACAAAACACCCAAGTAATGATGCGTAACTTGTCAAGTGTCTCTGGTCTGTTCGGTTCTTTTGTCTTTCACTCGGTTTGTACTTTTCCACTTTTCTCGACTTAGTTGACTTTGGCAGGACCTGTCCAAAGCAAGGGACAGGACAATGGGACGATATTTGCTGGCCATTGTTGTCCAACTTTGATTTTAAGTATTTATCTTACGGCAGCAATATTGCTTTGTTTCTGCAAATGGCAAATGAATTAATTGAGAAAGTTCAAAAGAGGAACAAAAATAATATTCATTCATTTATATACATATATTTATTATAACCGCTTACAAATGGGTATTACGGGCAGGAAGGATTACGTTTTCTTGTTCTAAGATATTTGTATTAAACGTACGACGTAATAGCAATAATACTTTCCCTCTCTACCAATTTAAACTGTAACTTTACAAACATTCAAGTGCTATAGAAAAGTATCAAAAGAATCCCAGTAGGCGGTATCCCGAAGTCGGACTCTCCGAACTCTCCTTCAGCTTCCGCTTCCTCTTTTATTGTTTTCATAGAGATTGATATTAAAGCCTCTGTGCGAGAATGAGTTGCACGTGCCAGTGGAGAGAACTAAAAGTATTATTTTGCCCTGCGGTAAATGACGTTTGCAGAAAACTCATCATCAATGATGCGGCAGATATAACTGCTGCAGTTGGTCGACTTGGTTGCTTTCTTCTCAGACTTCACTCGTAGAAGTATACTATGATTTACAGGGCAGACCAGGCCAGGCCAGGCCAGGTTTGGCCAATATGCAATTAGCATTATTAGGTTCTGCGTAACACGAAACCGCAGGGTTGGCCACGCGCAAAAAGCTTGAATTTTAAATGGGAGAATTTTATCCTCCTGTTTTTTGTCCTTCGCTTATGAATTACCACCGTTCTGTTGAACTGGCTCTGCCGTGAATTCCATCTCATTAATTAAATAACTCGTAAGTGAATCAGACGTTGCGAATATTCCACTTTGGCCTTTGGCAAAACGCTTTATGATAAGCGTTTCGCCATCGAAATTAATTGAAATGTCAGGGAAATGCTAAGAGTATTAGCTGACGAGAGAAGTCTGCCGCTACTTGGCTCGGCTTGGCTCTCAGCGCATTCTAATTTATCGCTTGGTGTTTCCACCCAAATTGGGTTTCGCGGCAAAAGTTTGATTGGTAGTGTTCGGCGAACATAATCTCCTAAAGCTTCAAATAATCCTTTAATTTGAGTTTGAGAACAAGGTTAAAGTTCTGGAATGGTAACTCATAATTGAAATTGGAGCAAAAGTTTGTAAATTACTTAAATGATTAAGTTTTATTTCTTTAATCGCGCCGGAGATAATCTTGGCTGCATCTGAATCAGAGGAGGAATGATTAAAATTCCATAGACTTCCGGGAAGTCCACCGCTTAATTCCTAACGGACAGTCGAGCTGTTCTTCCTCCCCTCACTTTTCACACATTTAATGAGCTCGCCGAGGGGCATCGACTCCGCACCGTTAGCACCTCATGTCAGCTGTCATGTAATTTAATACAAGTCGACAGCAGCCCCACCCCCGTTCCCGATACCCGAACCAGCACCAGGAGCAGAGCAGCACCCAACCAATTAACTGGGGGCCATTGTGCATAAAATGGCCCGTGACGGGGCCAAAGCTAAAGCTGGTGGGTGTGGGTGGGGTGGGAGACAAATTACAAAATGAAAATGATATATGTGCTGATGTCCACAGGCCTCTGGAATGGGATGGGATGGGATGGAGATGGAAGTGAGGCAGAAGTGCGGCCATCTAACAAATTTATGTGTCGAGGCGTCGGCGTCGGGCAGGGGCAGGGGGGCGCGCAAACTGTTGCCTGACTGATGAAGCGGCTCAACGGCCGAGCCGAGACGAGACGAGCCGACTGATGATGCTGATTCGAGAAATGTGTCAACAAACCACGGCCAAAACACAGACGAGGAGGAGGAGGAGGCGTAGATGAAATTAAGAGCATCGAGGCGAATGCTTCTGAATTATGCAAATGGCTGGCATTTAAGTTCTTTTCTGTTTCATCTTGGCAAACATACTGAACACACGACAAAAAACAGGCTGCAAAATAAAAAGCGCGTCAAAAGGGAAATTTAAATTAATGAGCCTCAAAGTAAGAAGTGACAGAGCAATACCAAAATTATCCGCATGTGAAAAATTTAAAGAAAATCGTGTAAAGGAAGTGGAAAACAGAAATTCGTGGCATGTTTTGGGGTACGTTCTCCAACTGCACGAATAGGAGGTACATAGGAGGTTTTTTTGTTGCCTCTAGGGAAATTAACTTAAACTTAGCAACGATCAAAATCGTGTTTGTTTAAGGCAGAGCCAATCAAATGTTCTGCAGTCCGATTGTGTGTGCATACAGCAGGCAACACGGATCATTGTATCTTGTATTGTAGTGCCGTGGCGAGCACTGGTTTAACGCAATTCTAAGAAAATCTATGGATTTATGACACTAATTTAATTTGGGGAGCTGCCACACTGATTAATCCCCAATTCTTGAATAGCATATAGGGTATCAATCTGTCTTAATGGTCAAACCATTTTAAGTTCCGTTTTGCTTGCATTGTTTCTTTTATTTTTTGTGTCTTTCAAATTGTCACCCGCAACAGCAATCGAATTGCTTTTGTCCAGCAGAGAACCATTACTCGAGTATATAAATCAAGTGTCGGGGCACTTCATTTATATGACCCACCAACAGAAAAGAAGAACAACCAAAACGAGATGAAAAATCGGCACTTTTTGGCGTGCAATTAAATAAGCTGCTGCAAGTTTAAAGACTGGATTGCTGAACTCACCAGAACTCACTACGAATGAAATCAAATAAACGGAAATGAAATAA
Organism: Drosophila obscura; assembly: GCF_018151105.1. NCBI lineage: Eukaryota > Metazoa > Arthropoda > Insecta > Diptera > Drosophilidae > Drosophila > Drosophila obscura. Next base: position 4,075,273 of record NW_024542774.1, on the reverse strand, counting down.
CGGTCGTCAGAAAAGAGCGAGGAGGTTGCTAAGATATATATTAAAAATGACAAAACAATTTTATTAAATCATTTATGCTCGCTTTATTTTTCTGGAAACTGTTGCATGGTAGAAAATAATATGCCATGCCATGCCATGCAAAAGTTATTTTGTTCACACTCCTACTTATGCATAGGAACACGAGCACCAGTATGTGTGGCAGAAAGTTTTCAGAAAATTGCTATGGTTTTGTGGGGAAACTAACTACGCTAACTACGCTAACTATTCTGACACACAAATGCACTTTAATTGAGCCCAAACGAGGGACCAGAACGCCAACTAATTCCGATGCCAGGACTCGTACAATTTTCCTGCATGGCTATTAAAGGACCATGCAGGCTACGGGTACGGTTATGTATATGTAATTTAAAGTTTTGCCGCATTGATGGAGCAGGGTCATAGCATTTTTCCCCATCGGGTGTTTATCCCTCCCCCAATTTTATTGCATTCCTTGTGTGTCCTGTCCGGGCCCTGCTCTACTGATAGGCTCAAAGCAATTTGCTTTGACAATCGATTTTAGTTGCTGTTTCGTTGTAGGCCTACAGCCGAAAGAATTTCATAAAAAGATTGCTTTGGGGCGATAATTTATCTAGATAATGACAATCAAAATTGTTAGCCCTTGTTCCTCCGACCCAAATCATCGTTTAATTCTTCCTCTAGGCCACCCTACCCTCCCTGCCCCTACCACCACATTAAGTGCGAACAAGCAAAGCGAAGGAAAAGCTCAGAAAAATACCAGCAAATAGACTGGAAAAAAGAAAGAAAATGCGGAGGCGTTGTTAAACGGATAAAATTAAATATAACTACGACAATGTATTTTAATGGTTTGAGCGGAACTTAAATTTGATTTTTTATGGCTCGTTCCTCTCCTTAGTGGCTGGTTTATGCTCGAACATCCTTCCCATACTTTGGGTACTATTTCCCATCAACACAGTCGTTTGTCTGGCATTTTTAAACAGGAGAGGGGGGCATTGGGATTCCATTGGATTTGTCTTTAAGCTGAGAGACAACAAATCAGCGGTTGCAGTAGGCGTTCAAAGCGTTAAATGAAATGAAATATGTATTAATATTCATTGGATTATTGAAATGACAAACGAATACCAATTTCGTGAAAGCTTTTCACAATAATACCCACAGTTTTTGTTTTCCTGAAAAATGATAATCGTATTTGTATTGTTCTTTCATTATTTTTTAGTAAATAAATAAAAGTAAAAAAAACATTTTTTTGTAGCATACAACCTGGCGCTTGCCGCGTATTCAATTACATGCGGCAAAACAAATGGCCCTCGCAAATCTTTTGCCAAAGCCTGTCCCCCAGTCATCCCGGTCCCTCCCTCCGTTTTGGTATGTTCTGTTGGCTGTTCTGTTGTGTAGGTAAAGCATATTTCATGAAAAATTCTTATACACTCCGCACAGTGGGAAATGGTAAGGGGGCAGGGCACACGACCCTACCCGTTGTGCGTTGGATGCCGCGTTATTTATTTCCAAAAATAATAATACATTCTTTTGGGGTGCCACCCACGACAATTTCCCGTACATTTGCAGGCGACTTAACTGCATTTATTATGAGACGCACTAAGTCCCAAAACGACTGATAGATAAGATTTCTGTTCTGTTTTTTGTTCTGCCCCGACACGTGTGGCTACTGTTTGCCGAAAGTGAAGATAAAAGTACTGCCCCTAGACAGCGGGGGGCAGCGGATTTTAAGTGGCGTTGTGTCCCCCAGCTGAACAACTGATAAATTGCATTGATTTATCAAATGGGAGTACCAGCAGCTATGTACAAATATCACAACTACCGATTGATTCGTTCTACGTACTGACCACAGACCAAAAGGTATCCCGGAGTGGAAAATGCTGCACTTTGGGGTTCTATCAATAATCTATTAATATTAACCTCTATTTTTCTTATTTCTGACTGATTTTAGGTGCATCCTTTATATCTCTACCCAATCCATTGTCCTCGCTAAAGGGTATCCCAGCGGGCGAGCACATTCGTTTCCAGTCCAGTGATATTTGACATCCAGATGGTCACCAGATAAGCGGACCCTCTGCAGGCCCATCTCCTCTGTCATAAATCACAACAGTTTTTCTCTTTTTTTGCTTCTTTTTTTGGGTTTATGTTTTTTTTGTTTTTGGTTTGGTTGTAAGCCAGTTATTGATATGGGCTAACAGGTTTATTTGTCAACCTAATGGCAGGCAGAGAAACCAAAAATAGCTACATTTTCGTTGAAATATGAATAAATTTTGATAGTATTTACGCCATCCGACAGACAGACAGACACAATTCATATTCGATGGACTTAAAATGGAATAATTAATCACAAGGACCCGACAATGTCAAAAATTCAATTAGCTAATTGTAATACAAGTGTAAATGAACAGAGACGACCCCGACTCTGTCACTATAGGGGGATAGCGCTGCACTCCAGCCAGCCCTGCCATAATTCTGTTAACAAATTAGTTACGGGCCAAGCGGCAAACAGAAGAGTGCACAAACGGTACGAAAGTTGTTGACATTTCAGACAGTTTGGGGTTTGAAACTTGGAAATGTGAGCATGTCAGGGCGCAACTTCTATCGGCACAGCACTTGGAATCACTTAATTAATTCTCCTTTGTTCTGAAACTTCATTTACATTTTGGCCATTTTAGTCGTTACAAAAGCCCGCTACTGGTACATACACACACACATACATACATATATACAATATGTACATTCGCAATTGGCAGCCAGAGAAGGTCAACACAAAGCACTTGATTTCATACTGCCACAATTTGTTGGCATGGGGCAAAGCCATACAAATAATTAATTTGAAAATGAAAGGAGTACACAACAGTGTTAAAGATGCTCTCTGCTCTCGGTAATGGGATTTACTGGATCGAAACTATCCGATCGAAAAATCCATGACATAAATACTAAAAATTAAATTTTTGCCGCTTGGGCAGTTCTTTGGTCCATTCAGAGTCCGACACACACACTCACACACAATGGCGGCTCGATTTAATATTATTTGCCATTAATAATGACATGACACACTGGCAGGGTATGGTTATGGCCCTCTTTTATGTGACATCCAATTAGCCACGAGTTAATTGTTGTCATAAATTCATTAAAAATCAATTTTTATCATTGAATTGCCACATGGAGCAGCAGGCACCAATGGCGCCCAAAACTTATTGCAGAAGTTCATCAACTACTTACATACTAGCACTATTTCGTGGAAAACTGACAACTTTGCCTGCGCCTGCTTACCCTAAAGGTGGGCATGGGGATATTCATGGCTACGGTAAAGTTTTGTCATCCTCCAAAATTCTCCACAATTAGCTGTGTAAAAGGATCTTAATGGAGTTTAATTGAAACTAAATGGAATAGTTGAACTATCCACACAAAACAAAACATCTCATGCCACAATTGCCACAAAAGGGGACACTTTTCTCACGCACTTTCACTTTCCTAGGAATCAAACTAAGAGTACTTTGCATATCTGATGGACTGGTGTCACTTTGTGGCTGCTTCTGGTTTATGCAAAACAACAAAACGCATTCCTACGGATCTCTCTAAGGCATCTGTTTTTTACAGCTTTTCCATAACACTTTCAATGGTACGGGACGGCTCTGTGCACTTTGACAATGGAAGTGCACAAAAAAGGGTAGGTAGTGTAGGGGAGGTAGGGTTAGAGGGAAAAACACCTGCTTGGGCGCAGGAAATGGCAGACCATTCATATTTTTAGTGCAAAGAAATGACAGAATGAACAGTCGGCCAAGAGAAGGGCACAGATTTCAATTACGCAGAGTTTCCTTACTCGCTTGATCTTGTGGCCGGATGCGGGTCCAGGACCTGCTGCTTCTGGTGGAGTCATTGAAGTTTTCTGGGGCGTCAGTTACGTTTTATGAGTCACTGTATGTGGGCGTCTGTGTGTGTGCTGTGTGTGTGTGTGGTTAATGGCTGGAAATGTAATGACAGGATATGCATCCTCGGAGTGGCAGAAGACGCGCGAGCCACCCCGTCAAGTCCATAAATCTGTAACTTAAAGCTTTGCCCTTTTGCCAGTTTCTCCCAGTTGCTTCTCCTCTTTGCTCTGGGCTTTAATTGGAGATTTAAGCTTACATAAGAATGATTTTGGTCCACAAAAGGGAATGCCAAATTAGTAAGCTAAGGGAAAAGGAAAACATATCAGAGCTGAGCGCTTTATATATGTATGTATGTCCAAGGACATAAGTAAAAGTGAAACTGTGTCTACCATGTAGTTATCCTCTTTTAAGTGACCCAACATTACCATAGATTCGGAATCAATTTTCTACAGTTTAGTTCATATTTTAGTTTCTTTTTTTAAAACCTTTCTAGCAGATCCCAAACTAAAATCAAACTGTGTTCAATCGCTTGGTAAATACTCACAATATTTAACCATTAAACAATGGGTCTAAAATTCAGAACCGAATGCCATATAGTCGAATAATCAACAACAAAAACAAAAACAAATTGAATAATTTTTATGGTACAAATACATTTTTTCTTTTGTTTGCAGAAATACAAGCATCGCATCGAATGCAGAGATCTGTGCAACATGCAGCAACTAGCAACGAGCAATTAATCTTTTATGCTTAAACAAATCCGGTTTTTGCTGTCGAGCGAGTAACAACATTGAACGGACCAGAATCGTACGGAGTCAGCAGTTTACAGCGGGAGGATGTACCCAGGTTCCCCAATGATAGCCAACTTGGTCAACGTCATTAGCAGCATCGCCATCGAGATGGACTCGGGCATGAGCACGGACAAGCACAGGACTCATGACATTGACATTGGGGGGTCGGGGTCGACTCCGCTAAACGTCACTCAAGCTCTCTGGGAGCTGGCCGTGGCAACGGCCACTGGGATGCCGCCACTCGTCGAAGGCCTTGGCAATGGCAGCGGCGTGCCGGTGACCGAGACTCCCTATGTGCCCTACGGTAGGCGGCCGGAGACCTACATTGTGCCCATCCTGTTTGCCCTGATCTTTGTGGTCGGCGTCCTGGGCAATGGGACACTTATTGTGGTGTTCCTAAGTGTGCGGCAAATGCGGAATGTTCCAAACACGTGAGTCCAGGGACAGCAAAAGATTACCCTCCCTTCAAATGGAGGATTAAGCGACCATATATCCTCCCATTTGCAGGGTATTTTCATTGACTAAACACCTTAACCTACGAAGCTCTTGAAGCGAGCTAAAGAGATATTTGCATAGGCTGGAATTAGATTTTTGTATGATTGCAGGACATCAAGCAGTCGAGTCCACTTACGTCCACTGAGATTGTGGGGAAATAAGTTTTTGATTTATGGCAAACTTAAATTGAATTTAATTATACGAGTATGTTGCGCAATGGAACAAAGTGTGCGCCAAATTATGCATGCAAAAGAGCGAATGTCACGAGTTTCCCCCCGAAAGTTATCCACCAGCCTCTGGGGCCACATACGCCAACCTCAACGGGGCTTCCCATAAGTTAATTAAGTGGTGGGCTGTGCTAGGAGGACAGGCAGTGATGATAATGATAATGCTGTTACCGCCTCCTGCCAGACTTTACTTAAAATTGTCCCTACACAAACGGAATCGATTGGCAGCTGTTGAAGCATTCGCCTCCTCCCTCCACAGGAAACTAATTAGTCATGTCTGTGATGTGTGTGGTGTGTGTGTGTGTGTGTGTGAGGGGGATTTTTGTACTTCATAAATTGTGTGTCATAAATCAAGTTAGTGTGCCCTTACGCCTAGGCCCCTCGTTTTGGGGGAGACCAGTGTAAGCGGCAGCTGGAGACTATGTGGGTGAGGCTAGTGTAGGAGAGTGGCAGAGCGAGAGAGATAAGCAGTCTTAAAGCGCAGACGAAGATAAGTAACTGTTTAAGCACAGTCGTGTAGCTCAGAATGTTGACATATGAATATATGTATGTAGTAGTGGGATGTATCACAACACAGAAAAGTGCCAGCTGGTTACTATGCGGATGATGTGGAGGGCAGTGTAGGAGATGGAAAGTAAGAGACAAATGAAGAGCAACCGAAGTTACAGTGCTGTCGCTCAGCTTGTTTAGAAAAAAAGAATGAAAGAACAGGCAATGGGATTATGCTAAAGAGCAAAGTAACTAAGCATATTTTCAGAGAAAAAGACTTTAAATTTAATATTTATTTCCCACTTTGAACAGCTTAGGCAGCTGTGGCGTGGCCAATTAAAATATTCCACCTTGTTGGTGGAGATACTCATGAGAGCGCAGGCACTGTACTTCTGAGAGAGCCACCACTTGAGATGTAACACTAACACTAACTCAAGCACACACACTCCCATACAATTGACCTTGTGAATTTACAACAAACTAATCATCGTATGAGGAAGTCAATGAGATGATGGAAAAACGTATTTGACATAAGCCAAAGACATGCACAACCCTGGGCACAAAATACCAGCTGTCTGGCACTCTTCAGTTCAGCCAAAAGCTAAAGGAAATGTCAACTGATCAAATTACGCTGAAATTGCATTTCGTAGTCAGGCGACAGACCTTTCCAAGCCAAACGAAACCAACACGGGGGACTTTAAATACCAAAACAGAGTCGGAGCAGAACGAAGCAGACCCTTATCGGCTTTGGGAGCTCGGAGCTACTGAAAAATGTAATTTGGTGGTGCATTTCCGGCAGCAGAACGTGGCAAACAAAGTGCCACATGCAGCTTATTTATGGTAAGCGGAGAGGTTGGATAAAAGCGAAATTACTATATGAGATCACGGACCGAATTGCCACTATGAGCAATTTATTTTCTGCCACTGTAGGAGACGAGAGTTTAAGTGTGCCGTACCCTCTGCGGGGGAATGGTAAAAGATAACTGCGCTCAACTGTCGAGTCTCGCTTGCTCCCTCTCTCTCTCTATCTATGCTGTAAAAGAGAGTGGTAGGCATATGACACCCTTCGCTACTGCTTGTTCAAGCAGTCCATTCGCACTTTAAGGGCGAGAGAAACTCATTTTGGAACTGTACTGCTGTCTCCACTTAATAAAGCTTTAGCTTTAGGCTTATAAATCAATTTAATCGGTCATTGTACTGGGCCCAAGTCAGCGACAACTGTCTCGCAAAAATTTGCCTAAAACTTCGCTCGCATAAATCAACGATGCGCAGAATTTGTATCACACTTGAAGGGGCACGTGCTGGAAGCCAAAAATGTCCCTTGCAAAGTCAGCCCTGCTTATCTCAAGAAGTAAAACATAAATCTATTGGGGGAGCCGCCTTGGCACGACATTACATTTTAAACATACATAAATTGTCTCTTCCAGCTATATACTTTCGCTGGCCCTGGCGGATCTTTTGGTCATCATAACCACAGTGCCATTGGCATCCACCATCTACACCGTTGAATACTGGCCCTACGGCAGCTTCTTGTGCAGTCTGTCGGAGTTCATGAAGGATGTATCGATTGGTGTTTCGGTATTCACACTGACAGCCCTCTCCGGTGATCGCTACTTTGCCATTGTGGATCCATTGCGAAAGTTTCATGCTCATGGTAAGATATATAATAAAACAGAAAGACGGATATAATGTGCTACTCACTTATACAATATTTTGTACGTCTCCTTTCAGGAGGCGGACGACGTGCCACACGCATGACCTTGGCCATAGCGGTTTCCATTTGGCTCTTGGCCATTTTATGCGGTCTCCCAGCCCTTATCGGAAGCAATCTCAAGGCACGTTTTGCCTTAATAATCCGCAACTCGTAAAATTAATTTCACTTTTGCAACTCTTGCAGCATCTTAGCATTAGCCAGGAAAAGTCGATTGTCATCTGCTATCCCTATCCGGATGCTTGGGGCACAAACTATGCCAAGACAATGGTCTTGTTGCACTTCCTAGTCTACTATGCCATTCCGTTGGTGATAATAGCAATTTTCTATGTGCTCATTGCGCTGCATCTGATGTACACTGCGAGTGTTCCCGGCGAAATTCAGGGAGCTGTCAGACAGGTGAGTAGATATAAGTTTTTGGAATCACATAGAATCGCATGGTGGCAAAATGTTCCGTCGCCCCCTCGACAATTTACTTGGCACAGATTAAACCCTTAAATTTCTAAATAAATAAATTTCAACAATAAATTTATCAGAAATAAATAGTTATATATGTACACACGTATGTAACTTTTTTACCGACAAAAAATTGGCAAGAAACTTTTCCACTTACTCCACTTAAGTGGAATTAAATATTTATACGAACTTAACCAGGGACAAATAATTTTTTCTTTTCGTTTAACTCAACGAATAAGAGATGAATGCCATGGAGGTATATATACAGACAGACAAATTCGTATTCGTTTTCCACACACTTTCGGGCCATAGCAAACAGCGCGAAATATTCTGAAGAGAATAGTTTTGAAATCCCAATCCATGTTATTACTCCCAAAGGGAGAGTCTTTGGCGATGTAGATTATGGCCACACGAATTTGATGGAATCTCGACTGCTGCTTTACGTTTAACAGAAACGAACAGAACAGAAAAGAAGAGAACATAACGACGTTTACCCATTCTTTTTCTTGCAGGTTCGAGCCCGTCGCAAAGTCGCTGTGACAGTGCTGGCATTTGTTGTCATCTTTGGAATTTGCTTTTTGCCCTACCACGTATTTTTCCTCTGGTTCTACTACTGGTGAGTGCTTTTATGAACTGTGAAAGGGATCTGTGCGGAGCTGCTCATGAATGCATGGATGGAAGAGTCAATTTGTCATGCGGATAAAAAGGAACCTGCCAGCAGACCGGCCGGGGCACAGGGACGTGTGTGTGTGGTGCTGGCGGGACCTGCGGATGAGTAATGTTGTTGCCATTTGTTCGACACTTGTTCGCATCGACAGTGGCGGTGGCGGTGGGTGCGGGACAATCAATTTCAACGCTGATATCTCCATTACGAGTCGATGCTCTTGATGCTCACGTGTGTGTATGTATATTTACTTGCAGGCCAACTGCCCAGGAGGATTACAATGCATTCTGGCATGTCCTGCGCATCGCCGCCTACTGCATGTCATTCGCCAACAGCTGTGCCAACCCGGTGGCCCTCTACTTTGTCAGCGGCGCCTTTCGCAAGCATTTCAATAGGTACTTGTTCATTCACATCACTCCACCACAACCAGCAGCATGACAGCATGCCTAAACGATTATCAATAGCCTGGTAACGATTACGATAACAAACCAATAGAAAACTGTTAACCGGTAAACCAGTAACGTAACTGTAAGCGTAAGCCAACTGCAATTTGTATCTCTTAAAACTAAAAACAAAACGCAAACTCCAACCAAGTCCACCCACAGAACCAAACGATACTTGAAACTTTGCTTTTGATTGCCCACAACTACAATTGGAAACACATATTAATACTCGTGTTCTATCATGCGGATGACACTTGACTCGAGTTTGAATCTGTTTTTTTTTTTTATTTTATTTATGGTTTAGTTTCTGGTTTGCTGCATCTGTATGAATTCGTTTTCAGTTCGTTTCAAATCATTGGATAGGTTTGTTATATCGCTTTGATTTTCATTTCAACTTCAATGGAAAATGTTTAGCTTTTGATGGAAGACATTATTACTTATTTATTTTTTCATTCGAAGAACTCTTTATCCTTATCTTTTCATGCTTGTTCCAAAGACCTAAACATTATTGAACTTCCTTGACTCTTAACCTTCGATATTATTATTTTTATCCATTGATAAAGCTACAGACAGTTGGGTGAAGTTTCATCTCTCTCAAAGTACCTTTTTTATAGGGATAATCCTGGCACCTACATATGTACATATTTTTTTATGTTTTTCAACATTTGTTTCCAATGTAATCAACATAACCATTGACCAAACCCGATTGCCATCAGATTTCTTTAGTTTTTTATGCATTTACTTCCACGAAAACTCGCACACACACACACACTGACAGACCAACACACACACAGACAGAGACACACTCTCGCTGAAAAGTAGAATACGTTCCGTTTGTGTGGCGACTCTATTGCATTCTCATTGGGGCATCTCCTGCAGATATCTGTTCTGTCGCGGTGCGAACGGACATCGCAAGAAGCGGAACCAAGCGAACGACACCTTCTGCATGCACCGGGACACCTCGTTGACCAGCACCGCTTCGAAGCGCTATCAGTCACGGCATTCCTGCTATCAGAGCACCATCCGCAGGTGAGTCCGTACATGTCCTTTGACCCCCCCACAAAACGCCCCAAAAATCAGTAATTTTCCCCTCCCTTTGACAGTTCTCGGCTGCAGGAGACAACGATAACGACGCTGCCGAATGGGGCCCAGAGCCACAATGGCGCCCCAATTTTATCCGTAGACCTCGCCACTCACAACGAGGTGACGCCGGGCTATGAATTTTCGCCGCTGAACGACTATTCACAGCGGACAAAGCCACCAAGGCAGCAGCAGTCGCTATTGAATTGAAACCGCAGCACAGTGCAGACACGAATGCTAGTTTTAAGGGAGTTTACAGGAAGTCAGGCAGTATCTGAATCATCCATCCGATTAGCAGATGAACAAAATAAGCTAACCAATAAATGAAAAAATATATATTTATTTTAGCTGAGATTAATTTCGCTTTAAATTCTCTTTAGTTTTTTATAGCACACTTTTCAGGGATGCCCGAAGTTCCCCATCTCTTCTCCCATTAAAATATAGGCTCTCTTTTAGGTAAAACCTGCACTAAAACAAAGTTGGTAACTTTCTCGAATTGTACATACCTCCCACCCAAACACCAACGTTTATACATATGTAGATGTATGCATGTGTTTTCTATGTGTCTAGTCATAGGGTTGAGCCCCGAAACGTAAACTGTGTCTGTTCCAAACTAAAGTATTGCAGCCGTGTGCACGGCTTTAAGCGAAACCATTTCACGGAGACATACATATTTTAAAATGTGTCTGTAATTTTATTTTATAATTCTATATAGTAATACGCCATGTTAGATGTTCCATTTATAGCTAATCACAGTGACTTTGTAAATATATATTTGTATGTGCCAGAAAATAGTTGAACAATAAATGTAAATTGTGCGTTGAAATAGTTTTTATGTTTTATTTTCCCTCTGTCACTGGCAGCCCACCCGGCCCACTCGGCTGTCACTTGAAAGGCGATGCGTGGGTATAACTAGAACCGCAACAAGATGTTTCTGCCATGTAAAAGCCATGACAATTTATGGGAAATTAAATTACTGAGACCATCTTTTGGAACTGCTGGGTAGCGGCTTGTAGACAACTTTAAGCACTGCACCGCACCCCTTATGCGAAAACTTTTTGTCATACATATAAACGCAAAGTATAGCAGGCCGGTCGCGACCTAAAAAGAGAAAAGGGAAACTCTGTGGGGGTTTTTTTTTCGGTTCTGCATGGGACAGGCCTGCAGATTAATTGGTTTGGCCGCCAGCACAAAAGGTGGAGTCGCCATAATCTAGAGTTCGCATCACAACAGACCCCACAAAGTGCTGGGCCTTCTCAAAGTTCGTTGCTCGGGTTTTTATTCGTTTGCCTCTCTGCCATTTCTATTAAAAACCGATTGGATCTGGGATGGGAAAAAGTTCTGGGAATATGTCAAAAAGTCGGCTGTTACTCGGGTTTCAGTCAAAAGAGGTTGATTCAAGCAGAAAGATTCAGATTAAGGATTTTACATCGTTCTACAATCTACATAGCTACATATGGTGGAAAATAGCTGGAACTTTACTGTATTTATTACATTTCTCTCTTTAAGTTCAGCAAATTCAAACATTGGACATCATCTATAAATAGCCACAAATCCACCTCTGAAAATCATTCACGTTTCCTGAATCAATTTCCGGGACTTCTGTGGAGTTCTTTGGGCCCCTAAGGGCCAATGAAATGTGACATCAAATCAATAAGCTTAACTCGGACGCACATTTACGCCGCGGCGCTGTTTGCCGGATGGGTGGGTGGTGTTTTGGATACATCGAGACAGATGCAGAAATTAAATTAACCCATGAAAATGTCGAACGCGTCGGGAGTGCGTTGATCTGTCAGCTACGTGATAAGGTTATGCCTGTGTCTGTTCTGCGATTGCGTTGCATGTCCTTGCCCATCATCCGGCCATTATGAGAGGTCTCTTGTCTTATCTCTGCCATGGCAACCAACCACAGATATGTACTATGTATATAAATAAATGTCTTATATTTGTTGTTACATTTCTCTCTTCGTTTTTTCGCTGCTCACTTTTAATAAACCATCATGGGGTATGGGGTATGGGGCATGGGGCATGATGCCACTCGGCGGAGCGGCCACGTCAAGTTGTCATCAAGTCAAGGCGAGGAGTGCTTATCCCGGCTTTATTAACTGTCCAAAGTGTTTGTCGTTCCCTCTGCAGTTCCTAGGGCAGGCCCTTCTCCAGCCATCATCCCCATCAGCTAAGCTTTCATTTTGTGTCTTTTTCAGGCGCGCCGCGTTTTTGTGGGCTCAAATATCAAGTTTATTTTTGGTCTTCATGCGATTATTTTGATAATTTTATTATATTTTGCCTGGCGGAAAATTTATTTGTCCAAAATAACCGTTGATTTTTGGTCTAATTAGCAAAAACCCTGCCCGTTGAAGTGGCAACGACTTCAGTGGACATTCGGTTGGATGATTCATGAGGTTGTGGTGTGAAACGTTGGACTTTTGGCATAATTAGTATGCAGAAATTGCAATGCAATTCAAAGTGAATCAACTAAAGATTAAACAGCAATTAATTTGATTGCTTTGGTTTTCACAGTTATTAGAAAGCCTTTTAGATAGAACGATCCACTGAGTGCTTAAAAACAGAATGACTAGAATAAGGATTAAGTGAAGAGACAGAAGCAAAAGGGGCATAAAGTTCTGTCTTTGGAAACCGAAAGCCGAAACCGTATTTAATTTGATTACTCGAACTTTAATGGTTCATCCGCTTCGATTATGCTTACTTTATTTGTTCAGCCAATTAAGTAGCCGTAAGAAAGTGAATTAAGTTAAACGATCGTTAATATTAATTTTAGTAGCGACACTTGAAAACCACAAAAACAAATTCAAACACGTACAAGGTGCTGGGGCTGAGGGAGAGAGTGAGAATGGGAGTGAGAGGAGAGAGGTGAGACTGGGGGCCATAATGAGAAATGTAACAACCCCGGAACACACGCACACTAAGAAAAACAAAGGAAAAGGCAAAGGCAAAGACAAACACAGACACAAAAACACATGAAAAGCAATAACAATAATAATGCCTAGCTAAAGCCATATAAAACATATATATATATGTATGTATGTGCATATGTGGAGGAGAGGGTAGAGCAGAACGTAGGGTGGTGAGGTTAATGGAGAAATGTTGGCGTGGTAAATAAATAAAACGATTTGAGACGCACACAAAGACACAAATGTAAGCACAGTCCTCAAGGTGCAAAGCACAGCAGCTTAACAACATTCCAATTTTGTGGTGCGAGGATAAAGGGGAGGGCAGTGTGTGGTAGGGTGAAGTCAATGATTCGTGGAGACGGCGTGACGAAGAGTCGTGGCCTAATCGTAAATTGCTTTGAGTAGGACTAATCTGCACACATGCACACACACACACACACACACACGCACGCATTAGGCGCATAAAAATTGGCACTCAATAGGCCGGAGGGCACTTTTGTTTCTCGCACTCACACGTTTTTAATCTCTGTGTGTGAGTCAGACTAATTTGAGTAAATTGTATACCTTTACAAAGGGTATTCTCGTTTTCACTATACATATACATATACACATTTGCAGGGCAGAGAGTGGAAGGTCTTTCCGACCCAATAAGTCAGTCTGCATATTCTACATTTATCAGCATCAACAGCCAAGTCGATATAGTCATGTACTTCTGACGAGATTAATATTTCATGTAGCTGCCATTGTAAAGATATTTCCACAAGTGTATCAAATGTCTCGGCCTCCAGCGGCAGCCCTCGCTTGTTACTTTCTTGTGTAGGCGGTTTGTCGCCTGACTGTGTGGGTGACGGCATCGTCTGGGACACGAGAACCGCCTTCTGGTTTGATGCCTCTGACAGCTGGCTATGCATTTTAAATGCCCAAATTGGATCAGAGTAATGGGAAATATTCTTATGCCAATATGCTAAGCACAATCACTATTGGGGCTTTAAAGCTGTGGCAAATTGTTGCTAGCAAAGGATCGATCCCTTCAGGGACAACGACTTAAAAAGCTTTAAAATACTAAAAACCTAAGCACAAAGCTAATCAAGTTTGACCTTAAAAATTATTTAGCATTAAACATTTTCCCCGCCATGGTATCCTGCTTAGATATTTCCTAAACGTATGCCGCACAATTTTACGGTTCCTGTTTTATCACCCTGCAAGCGAAGCAGTAGCCAAAAATCACCACCTGCTGATTTATATTTAGCTAAAATTATACAACCGTGCCAGGGACCTCCTACCCACCTCCTAATCCCTGCCAAGAACAACGCCACTCGTATATTATCGGCCACTCGACCCCGTCGTCTCATCTGACTTAAACTTCTCCGCCCGGCCGAATCTGGCTCTGCGAATATATTTTAGGCATTTACAACTTGATACCCAATGGTCTAGTGGCAGGCCATGCAGTGGTTCTCCATCCACATCGACTTGTTTTTGACTTTAAGCCCCTTTCGGGAGCAATCACAGCTGGCGGTTGGCCACAACGCCACAAGCCACAAGAGCCACAAGAGCCGGCCCCACATTCAGTGGCAGCGTGTAATACTAGAGCTTAGAGATGCGAGGGTGGGGAGCAACGACTTTCTCAACGACTAATTGCTGGGGAACCAGGGAAAACCTCCGATATCTGACACCATATGAAGCTGGCTTCATCATTAGCCAAGCGGGTAAGGGTAAAGGGAGCAGCACCTGCCAGTTGAGTGACATCAAGCATACGCCTTGTGTGACATCTAATTAAAGCCCCAAAAAATGCCATCAAAAGGCAGAGTAGACCACTACGCAATTAAATATGTAAAGTCACCAGGTTCCATTCAATCCCACACATTCACAATGCCCCACTCAAAGTGAAGGCGCTGATTCCGCCCAAAGAATACATCAACTTTAGAGAGCATACAAAAAAGAGGAAAGGAAATAAGTGGTGCGTGTTAGTTTGGATTTGATTTTGAACCCGCATCACCAGCTGAGTGGCACTCATCCCGCTCAACCAGCATCCAGCATACAGCATGCATGAGGCACTGGCCTTGCCCCACGGCACTTGAGCAAACAGCAAAAAAAAAAAGGACATTCGCTCGAATTGTCCCATTGGCGAGTCGATTTATGCATTTGCCTACAGACAAAGGAATTTCTATAAAGATGCCACAAAAATTTGTAAGCTTTCTTCTTTATTATTTCGCCAAAGGTCAAGTGCCTTAAATATCTCTTCACGATACGACACAATTTTATGGCCTTGCAAATGTGAAAGATTTCTGCGTAAACTTTAATTCTAAATTCAGTTTTTTGTATTATTTAACCAGTACTTATTCGAGTAAATTATTATTTTTGGATCTACCCACAGGAAATGATCTCAAAAGTGGCAGACACTTGTTTAATTAATTTTCCCTTTCAAATGAAATTTTTGGTTTCATCTCTCCATTGGTCAGAACTTGGCACAACTTTTTTTTTTTATCCCAATAGCGAAAGGCGTCCAAATGGCGAAACTTTTGGAGTCCTGATAGAATAAATCTTTTTTTCCGATTCGCTGATTTTATTTGTTTGCTGTTGTGCGGGATAAAGGGCCAGAAGGGCAGTCAGAATGGGGGGCACAAACCCTTTTTAATCAAATTAGCTCCAGTCAGTGGAGCAATTCCATCACTGGAAGCTGATGAAAATTCTCGATTGGCATGGGATTTATGCCCACTAGAATTGAAGGAACAACAGCCAACAAAGTTGGCTTAAATCAAAATAAATCGAATTCGTTGTGATCAATACTGTATATCTATCTATTCAATTGGCCCCAAAATAAGCAACCGAATATAGGAGCTAGAGCTGCCAATCGATGCCATTCGTGGATACTTTCTTGCAAGCAATACCAAGGAATAAATTTGTTGTCCGCTATTGAGTCATAGAGCTCGAAACTTTACAGATTATCCCATTAAAGAGCATCCGCATGGGGAAGTCTGCGCTAGGATAGGATGCATATCCCAGGGATTTCCTCTGAAAGTTGCAGATAGGTCTTGACATTGTTGTCAAAATAGAACGACAAAAACGCGGCGAATTTTGATGGGTCACCCTGCCCATCCCCTGCCTAATCATTGGTCGTTCATTTATCAGCGGGGCACAGGAAGCGGCATAGGGCTGGTGATAGGGCCACAACAGCTGCAACGATGAAAAGTCAGAATTGCTTTGGTCCTCGACACAGCTGCCCACAAAGTTGTACGTCAACATCCAAGTTTTACTTGCAATCAAAGAACTTGAGCCCCGAGTGCGGCTAAGTTTTCGTTTTCGTTTCCGGTCGGTTGCATGCAAAAATAATGACAAATCGCTGTCTGAATTGTGTGCTTAGTACGTGTTTGTGCCCTCCTCTGGGTTCTGTCTATTCTTTCTGGCTCTCCAACCGTTCCTCAAGCACTTGAGTTATGACATTTGAATTTGTGTGCGCCACATGTGCGCTTCGGACGGCATCACGTTTTATGGGCAGGTCAAATATGCATGAATCCCGGGAACAATAGAAATCGGTTCACTTAGTGCCTTATGTATTACAATAGCAATTCAAATATTTATCTGTATGAAAAAGACAAAAATGAATGCCTAAACGATTGATGGGTGGCATGGCCTAGGAAAAAGTAGAGTTGCCTTAGCTCTCTCTCATTGATTAATTAATTGTTTTAAAACATAAGCTAAAGCTGACCATGAAGATTAATGTTGGAGTAACATATAGCAGAGACATAAATAAAGAAAAAAATCTACCAATTGAGGGCCTGGGTCCTGGGTCTTTATAAACCCTTTCATAAAAGGTCAATCAAATCTGGCTGTACGTAGACTTAAAACGCATCATAAAGGTAATAGCTAATGTTCGGAAAGCCAAAAAGAAAACTCAACTCTGGTTCGCTCTCCACAGGAAGAAGTACCCAATGCGCTTTGCACTTGAGGGCTTCACTGTGTGGCTTCAGTATGTCAGTGGGTAAAATGCCAGCGTTCCTGTGCCAAAAAAGAACACGAGTGAAATGTGGATGGAATGAGGCCAAAGGCAACCATAAAATATTGTGCGTAAATAATCCACTCATTCCTTTGCATTCCATGGGCCCCAGCAGCACTCAAATAAAGGAGTTTTTGGATATTTCTAGATAGAAGTCTGACAGGATTATGTCATGAGCAGGTTTCTTTTTTATTTCTGTCTCATTTCTTTTGCTTTGGCAATTGTGAAATTGCGCGAAAAAGATGCCTTGTCAGTGGCAGATGCTTGCAGCAGCGAATAGATTAAAAAATAGCAAAACGGAAGAGCTCGAGTTTTCTAGAAGGCAGAAATAACAGTCGGCACGGAATAGACAGCAGCGCACTTTCCTGAGCAGCCATTGGACATTGACACCCACTACTGCATTGCTTTGGGCTACAGGTGGACAATGCAGCTATTTCGTATTCCAGTTCGAGGCGCTTACATAGTGGCGCATCGAAGTTGGCGTTGTGACATCACATCATTTGCATATTTCCTGCTGAACGTTGCGCTTATATCACGCATACGCAGCTAGGGTCCCAGCAATCGCCCCTAAGGTATTCCCCCACTTTTCTGCAACTGCATCCGCATCCGCATGGCCCATTGCCCTTCCTCGCAGACCATCCATCCATCTATCTATGGTCAATCAGGGCGCACTTCTACGCGTACTCTTATCTCGTGGCTCTTTGGCTCTGTAATTTATCTGCTTTAACCGAGATTTTGTCCGGCTAATTTGGACAGGGGCATATGCATGCATGAAAGGGCGAAATTAGGCTAATTGAACTGCCGCCCCGCCCAATATGCGCTACCAAACACAGTTGACGAGCTGTGGCGTTAGATTAATTGAGAACTAGACAAAGTTTCATCAAACTTTATAATTTTAATCTGCACAGCAAGTAAATACTTTAAAAAATTCCTTCAAAGGCTTTGCGTTTATTTTCATTGCATTATTTTAAAAAAACAGTTTAATTTAAACTAAAAAAAATTTAATGAATGATTCGACATTTCTGCTACATGGTAACTACATTCTACATGCATGGTCATGTACATTTTACAAAGTTTGAAGCAAAGACACGAACCCTCGGCATTACTCTCTACACAGCAGATGGCACCAAAACGAGAAAGTTCACAAGTTCATTTTCAAAATTAAAATTAAACTTACATTTCTTGATTGAAACTTAATAGTTTGTTAATTTTTTTCATAATTAGTTTGCTTTTTCCTTTTTGCAGTGGACTCATAAGAAATCATTTCAAACAACTGAAATATAAAGTGGGACAGGATAGTTGGAGCTTCACTGCAATGCAAGAGTGAAGTGTTCAACTTTGGAGCAGGAGCCTCTTGGCTAAATTGACGCGACAGCTGTAACTGCCACGCGCTCACGTTTACCCTCTCTGGCTCTTGGTGGTACTCGCTCACGCTCTCCGCACTTTTCTTGGCTTAAACGTGTTTTAGCCACTCTGCTCTTGCTCTGCTGGCTTTGGCTGGCTTTTGGTGCGGCTTCCACCAAGTCATTCTTCAGTTTGATTCGAAACAGTTTGGTTGCTGCCGCCGGTTGCTTTTTTGGTTTTGGCCAAGTGAATGTCGTTCGATTGCCACCAAAAAACGATATCGTCAAGTCGGTGATTTGTAAGTGCCTCTCCCTCCCCTCTCTCAGTCGCTCTATCTCTCTCTCTCTCTCTGCCGCTGATCGCAGCAAGTGCGTCGGGTTCGTTCGTCGATTACGTTACGGGATTTTCGTTTGTTTTTTTACGTATGCAAAGCGCGTAATTTTGCATTACCGTTGTTGTTTCGGGCGTCATAAAACAGTGACCGCGTCTCCGTCTCCGCCCCCACCACCAACCAGTGGTGATCCCTCTCTCTCGCCTTTTCTGTAGTGGAAAATTTTCACTTTGCTTTGATAGCTTACAAAGTTTGCATGGATTATCGCTTGTGTGGCCCCACTGTGCCGGGGGTGCACTGCACTCGTTTCACCAACCCACAGCCATAGGAATACCCATCCATCTACATACACACAAACATACATGTGTAGTTATAGCATTGAGATTCTCGTGTTAAATGTACGATAATGCTGGCCTCCGACATTAAGTAGAAACTGCCATAAAATGCATAAGAATTGTGCATGGAGCAAAGAAGCCCCTCACGTTAATTAAAAGTTATTAATATTTGTATAATTAGCCAAGCCAAGGTCATTGGCTGATAAAAGGCGATAGTTTCTAGAGGTAAAAGGCCAAACAGCAGAAGAGAAAAATACCAGTGACAGCCGCACAAACAAACAAATCAAAGAAACGAAACGAAAAATCACATAAATAATTGCAAGCTAACCAACAAACAAACACAAAAAAAACAAAACAAAACGAACCTCCAACTCCAGCAAAGATACATATATTATGTGGCTCGTGTTTATATAGCAAAGACAGATTCAAGGTGAATGCTGCCATTATTTTTTTGACAGAGTGCTCGAGAGCAACAAGTGAAAATTTATTGGGATTATTTTGCAAGTTCGCGTGCTGCTGAAAGAGTGAATACAAAACAACAACAAAAAAGAAAGAAAAAGAAACGGTGCCAAAAGCAACGCAAAATAAATTCCATTAAAAAGTACACCAATCTTAAATCTATTTGAAGATGGAGAATAAATTAAAAAAAAAAGAATGGCTAATTTGGATAAGTAGAAATTAATCAAAGAGGTATCCGAATCGAATGTTAATTCACTCAAACTCAAAAGAAGTCTTTTCTCTTCCAAAGTTCTTTCTCTCAGCTGAATCTTTCCCAAAGCAATAACTTCGGAATCTAGAGAATCTTTCCTTCAGTATTTCATAATTGCGACCAATTAAATTTCCCATACCATTTACAATATCTAGTATTTGAACGAGTCCATTGACATTGGAGCATCATTAGGCCCCGCCATATATGTGCAGAACTTAGCCTACTCACACACAATTCTAGTTATGTACAGAGTAGACGAAGCAAAGCAGCCTTGAACCCTTTCATTAAGATCCACAAACAAATCACATTCATTATTAATTATAACTTAACGGTTAAACCCCCCAAAACACAACGCTCGCGAATTGATTCCAGAAAACCCGTCCGACAGCCTACCAAAAACAATTTCTCGCTCTTGACTAAATTCGCCTTTGGAGCCATCAATTAAAAAATATACAATAACAAAATGCAAATACCGAACAACAGATAATTTAACGATAATTTACAAAAGCGCTTATAAAAAAGTTGAACAAAAAGTAACAACAACCAAAATATTTGCAAATTACAAATAAAGCAACAACATTTTGGATACATTTTTGAGTTGGAAGAAACAACCATGTCTGGCAAAGTGAAGCGACCGACGTTGTCAGCGTCGGCGCCCCTCTGCCACAGCTTCTTCTACTACTTCCCCGGCGGCACCATCATCTGGCTATGCCTCTGCCTCGTCTTCTGCAGTGTCAGCGCACAAGGTGAGTGGGTTTTACATATGGCTTTTTATAAATACCCTTGCACAGGGTATTACGGCTATCCGTAGCCGCCTGCAGCTCATCACTATAATTTACTATTTGATCCAAATATACTTTATATAAAACTGGCACATAAACCCATAAATCTGTAAGGGTATCTAACTATCTAAGCCCTGCTTTAATATACATATATTTAAGTCATATTCATTGGAATCTGATGCTATTGTTGCTGCTGCTGCTGATGTCGTTGTCATGTTATCTGTGCTCATATTTTGTGTTTTCATTAAGAGCAGCAGAAAAAGACCGAAAAAGATACCCAAACTCCGGCTGATTCACCCCATGCTAATTTATCTCGATGGCGTCGACGGCATTTTCGAGCCGTGAGATTTCTTTCGTGCCGTCTCTTACAAGCCGGAACTTCCCGAAGGTCTCTTCTGATTAAAAGAACAGCCACAATAAATGCGTGTTCAAAATTAAAAACTCAAAATTAAACTTAAACTGTTGTGAATTGTCACGAAAACAAAAAGAAACGAAACGGATGCGCTTAGTAATAAAGCCCAAATAAAAATAAAAACACGTACCAGACTTCCGTGCAGCTAACAAAAAAGTCGCCGAGATCTACAGATTGTCAACATTATCTCTGCCATGAAGCTCCCGCTTTTAGTTGTCTTCGAATCTGTTGGTTTTTTAGTAGAAATCTGCGAATAAAACAGAAAATGTCAAGACAAAATTTTGGGATAATTTAAACGATAAATAGATACACCACAATATGTCGATAGCAGGGAGTCTACCTTTCACCCGGTGGATTGATTGCTGGGGGTTTCCTACACCTGTTCGCAGGTGGCTTTTTCGCTCCTTTTTCCCTCAGTTGTCTTTGTGAATGTTCAGTTCTGGCAGAAATCAAAAAAAAGTTAAGGAAACTGTGAATAAATTTGCAGTTTGACTTGCGTTTAAACAAATACGGGTATGCATTTAATCAACCGTCAACAGCAAATTTGGTTGCACCTGCAGTTGATTTCGACTTCTTACCCCCAAGGGGGTTTGCAATTTTGATGGCTTGGCCTTTTTTGGCAACCTTTTTATGGCTCTTTGCGGTATGCCACGGCTGCTGCTTTGGGATGACTCTGTTCATTTTGTACACAAGCATTAAAATGTCAGTGAAATGTCAATAAACATTTTGTCGCCCCGAAAGCAGGGTAAATATTGGGTTAACTGTTTAACATTGAGTGGGAATCGTATTCAGAAAAAGAGTTCTTAACCCAGATTTGCTGTTGTTTCGGCGTAAAACAGGACAGTAAACATTCTGAGTGTTGTTCTGATGAAAGAACCACCACAGTTTGAGAGTAATTGGATAAAGCGTTGCAGGTGTCTCATATTCGTCTTCATCCATACATATGTACATACATACATATGTATATAGTGTTTATACAAAATAAGAAACCGCATGGCGGCTTTATTTTTATTAATCAGCAAACACATTAAACTTTAATCTGTTACATAAGGCATTGATATAATATACCATGTATGTATGTACAGCCTTTCTGCTGCACAACGAATTCAAAAGCCGAGACCAAATTTTGTTTGGGTCTCAAAACAACAAAAGCATCGTTAATAAAATTAACTTGCTAATGAAGCGATGATCACACCGCACACCTCGAACATACATACATACGTAAATACATTCATATGTAGCATATATTGGGCAGAAATCAAGAAATACAACTTATGGAAATCTACTAGTCACATTTTTAAATGCAGAAACATTTTTGTCGCGCGTGTTAAAGCCAAAAACACTAAAAACAACAAAAGCAGAATGATAAACAAGTTTCTTCCAGCTCCAGCCCAGCGTTCCACTATGCAAATCAAACAGTAAATACTAAATACAAGTACGCGTTACTCACACTCGCATGTGCATGTGAATTGGTATTGGTTATTTTGTAATAGGTTGAGATGAAAACGAAAGTGAAGCCGCCACCTGACTTTGAATGATCTCGCGCCGAAAGCACAGCCCTTTCCATGTTGCCCTTGTTGTCAATTTCACTTTTGTTTTCTGCCCCTGCATCTGCCCCCTCTTTTCTTTCCAGCAATCGAGCTGTTAACTTGATCGAATTAAGAAAAAATCGTTTGTAGAGGTGGGTGAAACAACAATGTAACTATCGATGCATCGATGTTTTTTCAGTTTCTATTATTATTCTTTGTAAAAGAAAGAAAGCTAATAGAAGACAGTTTTAACTGACTTTTTCTATGATTTAAAAATACTATTTTTTAGTAGGTTAGTTTGTAAGTTATTGGACAATAATGTTTCATCGATGTTTTACGTACAAACATCGAAGTCTTATCCACCTCTACCAAAACCACATGTACTTGCGCGAGTATGTATAAGCCTGTGTGTATGTGTGTGTGAAGAAAGTGAAATGAAAAAGAAATGTGCACATGGGTAAAGTTGTGGCACAAGTTTTGAGCTCAAAATCATAACTGTAGCGGTAACAGGTTGGCCGACTCGCCGACACCGACTTAACAAACACTAAACTCTTTTTGTCACAGTACCTGAAGTTTCTTTCTCGACTGGCCAGACAGCATTTTGGCGACCCGGCCCCGTCCGCAGAGCCTCTGGAAATAAATAATTGCTACTTTACATACATACTATCTATGCAAATTGGCATTTGCTGCATGCCATAACATAATGATGAGAAACTTGCCAATGACATTGTTGTCCAACTGAGCATTATTCCAGTGAAAACACACACACACCGCTCCATTTCAATTTCTGTGGCATGAAATGTACACGAGCCGAAAGAGAAAAGTTGCACATTTTCCCGATGGCCAATTAAAATACATACATACATTCGCATTTACACACAGCACAGTTATTTCCGCTCAGCTTTGATGCACATTTGCTGTGGGGCGCACTCCAAAAAGGAGCGAGTAAACGAGTTTAGTGCGGCAACCAGGGCACAAACAGGTGCAACAGCAGATCGGTTGGGCTGTTTGCTTTACTTTATATAATGTTCCGCCGAGTGAAATATTTCCTAAATAGTGCATTATTTGCATTGTTTAATTTAATAAATATCAATTCAATCAATTAATAACTTGCGCGCAAGAAAATAACCCAAGTTGGCAGCACTGATAGTTTTCGGACCAGCTGGCAGCTGATTGTCTACAGTTTGTGGAAATATTCAATCCGATCCGTAAAAATGAAAACTATAAAAAAGAAAACGACGAATTCAAAATCGCCCAAATCCAAAGCCACTTTAGTTGATCGGGAATACATTGTTGAGGAAATCAAAGGAAAGCGTTTTTATGAAGGAGAAACCCAGTTTTTTGTCAAATGGGAGGGCTTTGAAGCAGAGTGTAGCACCTGGGAGCCAATGCAGAACCTTGGCAAATGCATCCATCTTCTGGCCAAGTATGAGAACGATGTATACCTTAGGAATTTGGAGCGCTCGGTCGATGAGAAGGAACATATGAAATTGAATGCTTCTCAGGGTATTGAAGTGCAGAATAATGGATGCAGCACACCGGTAAAGCCACAGCCAGGGCAAGAGCCAAAGCAGAAGCTAAGAAATGATTGGAAAAAGAAATGTCTCCGACTGAGTGATTCCAGTGACGACGAGCCATCGCCAGCCTTTGAATCAATAACACCACCGTTATTGAACCAACCAAAAAGTCGTAGGCAGTTGTTGGTGTCATCTGCATCCTCTTCCGCGTCGTGCTCGTCATCGGCGTCTTTCTCGTCATCCACCTCTTCCAGCTTCGCGTCTGCACAACCAACCCAACCCCAATCCCAACCAGTTCTCCCTACCAAGCAAAGCCCACCCCAACCAGTTATACCTACCAAGCAAAGCCGATCCCAACTTCAACCAGTGCTCCCTACCAATAAGCAAAAAATAAAATTCGGCGACATTCTGGAGGCTGCAAAGAAGCATAGGAAAGACTCAGGGAAAAAGCTATCAACGAACACCGAAAAAACTCGCGCCAATTACTCGCTGGAGGATGCTGAGGATTGTGTAAGAAAGCTATTATTTGATTATTTGAAAGGACATCAAACTGAAACCAAGAACTCTTCCATTAGGTTTTCGAGTGACGGTTTGCTTTCATTCCTTTCAAGCAATTAATTCCATTTGAGACTGATTACACTTTCCCCATAACAGAACACGCCAGAGAGGATATGGGATGAGGAAGAGCCTGCTGGCTTAAAGCTGGAGAGAGTTATACACAGCTTTCGAATGGGAGATGATCTGTATCTGGTCGTTAAGTGGATGGGCTGCGATGAGCCTGATGCGGTCCAACTTCAGGAAATAAGAGAGTTATATCCAAATGAAATAGTTCAATATTTCCAGTCTGTTCAACGGCGCAATGACGACCTGGTGAGTTTGTGTTTGCGTGTGGATATAGTGGATGTAGTGTAGCCTGGCCCTGTGCCCATAACCTTAAACGCATACTTCCGTTCAGCGCTAGCTTCTCTTCATAGCTTTACAGTTCGACGCTCGCAATATTTGAGCCATGAGCCATGAAAACTTTACTTTGCCTTCGGGTCAAGATAAATGCCATCGGAAAACAAAAACAAAAAAACGCAAGCGAAAACGAAGCATCTCCATCCGGTCTAACTCCGATACAACTTGTTGGAAACGAAACGTTTTCCTATCTGGCCACATACAATACTTATTGGATTCTGCATGGACCATGGACCATGCCACCTGTAGCTGTATTTTCTTCCTCATAAATCATTGATAATGCTAAGGCTGTGGCCACATGACAAATTGTTGTACACATAGAACATGTTACTTAGCAGATTTATGACCTGTGTGCCATAGAAGATTTACGCCAGCTTCTTAACCAAGGGATACAGCATGCTGGGTAATGGGATGAACTCTCATAATTTACACGTGTGTACACTCACTCTTCTGTTTCTACAATTGTAGATTTCGTGCTCAAGATCAAGTTGCGAAAATTATGAGACTCTTCGGCTTGGGGTTTTTGGTTTCCATTTGGCTTATCTGTCGCATCTGTTGACAGCTGCTTCCAACGACGATGGCGACGACGCCTTCGCTTTGAACCTTTCGGCTTAGCAACTGGCGGACCGCAGCTCTTATGGCTTGGGCTCCTATTCCATGGCATGTTCGTTTGGCTAGAACAAGCCAATAACTCCCTCGCACACCGTGGGCGTTTAAGACGCTCCATGGTTCATTCAACCTGGCGGCAGAGTCGCAGAAAGAAGTCAGAGACGCAGAATAGTGATCTTGTATTGATGTGCTTAATACAGCGGAGAGATATGTTCGTACTGCTCTCTGTGATGTGTGGTTTAATGGCTGT
The DNA here is from genome assembly GCF_018151105.1 of Drosophila obscura. Taxonomy (NCBI): domain Eukaryota; kingdom Metazoa; phylum Arthropoda; class Insecta; order Diptera; family Drosophilidae; genus Drosophila; species Drosophila obscura. The sequence goes on along the minus strand of NW_024542774.1, from coordinate 4,049,346 downwards.
ATCACATTGCTCTGTAACCTTCAATCAGGCCCCGACTAGACCCAACCCAACCCAAGCCAAAGCACCCAAGTGACATGCACACATGGCGCGAGGGAGACACACCTCGGCGGGGCAGCACATGTTGACTGGACTAGCCCGCCTGTGGCATGATCTGGCTAATGTGTCCATTTGGCTGTGGCTTGCGCCACTTCAATGTCATTTGTAAGCTGCCTGCTGCTTGCTGATTGCATATTTCAGCAGTTTACACAATTTGTTTGGATTGCATCGCACATATCATAAGCGAACTCTTTTTTCTGCATTACTTGCTTAGGGACCGCACTCAGATTTGACATGCACATAAATATCTGCGTTTTTATGGCTAATTAAATGACTTTGGCTAGACCCTGTAACTCATTTAATGGCTGCTTAAATAGCTTACAGCTAATTTAAAGTTTTATTAAATTAATTTAAAATGTTGAGAGCAAAGGTCAGGCCCTAATTTGAATTTAAAAACATTTAAATTCGTCAACTATAGTTGGGGTAATCCCAAAAAGGCAGCATAAAGTGAAAGATCAGTACGATCTTAATTAAATCTCATCTTATTTACTTAAACCTAAGAATAGCTTCTCATTCATCGATACAAAGTGTGTTTACCCTTAGTTTACCCCAGAGAATTACTGCGTTCATATTCATACAGTTGTTGCCTGATTGAATTCTAGTGCAAAGTGTAATCAATTATGTCTATAATATTAAGTCTACGGCGGGCTGGCACTCGCAGCCATCGCTGTGCAATTTATTCGCTTCTACCTTCCTTGATTTCTGTTTTCTGGGCTGCCTTCGACTTTGGCGTTCATTGATTTATGTCTGTGTTTGAATTAAGCTCGCTGTCCGTGGCATTTTCTGTAGTTTCTGATGTTGGAACTAGTTTTGCCATACATACAGCACTTGCGGGGAGTGAAGTGTTGTGGCTGGTGCGGCTGGGGAGATAGGAAAAGGGAAATTAGATCTGCAAAACATTTTCATTTTGAGGTAGCTTTATTAATTGCCTTACCAAAATTATTCAAATTGCATATCAAATGTCAAATCTTCGGCAGCAACAATCTTAATTTCCTCCGCCTGAAGACACCGAAAAATGGTAAATTTCCTGATTATGAAACCTTTCGTATGGCTGTGTGTGTGAGTGTGTATGAATTTTGTTTTGTATTAGCCAAAAATTTGCATTTAATTTCAGTGTTTTGGTGGCTGCCATTACAACAACACACAGTGGGCTGCAATGTGATAATTTTCTCGCTCGTTTGACCATTTTTGGCTGTGGATGTAATTACGCCCAAGGCAGCAGCAACAACAACAACTACTCCTACTGCAGCCTCATTTATGACGATTTGCATATGGTAGCCAACAAATCGGAAAGAAGCCAAAAATTTGTTTTCTATGTTGTGGTTTTTGTTGTAATGCAATTTGTTTAACGCTTCGTTTATTACCAAAAACAGCAACGATTTGAGGTTATTTGTGTGGCAGCAGCAGCAGCAACAATTTTCAGGTCGCGTAGGCAGAGCAACAACAGCAATTACGTTCAGCTGATCCCTCTCTCCTCTCTCTCTTTTATTCTCTGGGTGTACCTCTCTTGGGTTTAGTTTACTGTAAATATTTGTGTTGTGTTCCTCCTTTGCCTTTTCTGTTATCTGTGTCTCGCTTGCACTCACTTGTGCAAATTTACAGCTGCCTCTTTCTGCCTTTCCATGTCCCTGCCATTGTGTGTGTGTGTGTGGGTGTGACTGTCTTGGGTTATTATTTGGTTTGACAGTTTAATATATTTGATTATTTGTCCAGTGTCCGCTTTGTTGTGGCACGAGTCACAATTTGTATTTCTCGTTGTTATCTCTTGTCTTGTGTGTTGTGTTGTGTGTGGCTTGTCTGCTTTGTGCCTTCGGGTTAGAGGTTATTGGAACAGCAATTATATGTGGTTAGTGCGGCTGCTGTTTGTTGTTGCTATTGTTGCAATTGCCTTGCATTTGTGTGTACGTTGTGGGAGAGGGAGGGAGACAACAAAAGCTGCTAGCTGCTGGAGATGGGGCCAAGATTGCCCAACCTGTCTGGGCGATGATTAACCTGATGGCGATATATCGGTTTACACATCGTTTGGCTTCATTACAAAAGGTGATTGATTGTTTGGATTTATATGGTTTGTTTAACATGTGGTTGCTGGAAATATTTGTATGTGAGAGCTGTGAAGACCTAATGGAGGCACTTGGACTTACATATCAGTCTATGAATCTGTTTCTACTCAATTAACAATTTGTTCCGCCAGTGGGAGCTTTATTATCAGACCTGTATTATCAAGCTTTAACGTTGTTAGTGCCCTTGGTGGCTTGATCTAGTAAAAGTTTATTGAGTTTCTCTGGCCCCCAAACTCATTTAATTTCCATTTCCATTCGCCCATGCCAAGTGCATCCTCTGCCAACGGGTACCTCTGCTTTGTTAACATCTGGTTATTTTGTTGGTTTTATATGGGTATACGCCACGCCCTCAGAACGCCTGACGCCGCGGGCTGTCTTCTCCGGCTGCCTTTGTGTTAATTTCACGCCAGTTAAAATAATTAAATTCGCCTTTGTTTTCATTCACTTTTATGTGTGCTCTGATTTTCATTTTTAGTGCAGCATTCAAATTAGTTTATCGGCTCTAAAATAAAACAAAAATTTGTGTGTTTTCTCATGTATTTTTCGTTGTTTTTTATCTTTTTAGGTAAACTTTAACTCTAACGAACCAGATGGGAACATCAACAAAAGCCACAAACGCCAAGAAGTTCAGGGCCAACACTTTTGAATTAATTTTTTTTTGTTTCATATTTTTCTTATCTTATCAGAGTTAAAATTTTTGTGTGTGAAGAGACTTTCACACATAATTTGTTATGCTCTCTCGAAGAGAGATGGAGAGAGCTTCTATTATGAATATTAACATTAATTTGTTAAAAGTTAGTACATTACGTTGGACGTAAAATCTTATCAAATTATTAACAAATAGCTATCAAGGAAACTTTAATTGAAACAAGTTTATTAAGTGTATTAAGTGTATTTTCAGTTTAAAAACCTTATCAAGTCTATTACCTATCATGAAAGTGTACTATCAACACATTTCCAATAAATATGTTCATTGTTGCATATGACATCTGATACTTTTTGAGCATATTCAAGGCCAAACGGGCTAACGATCGTTTTAAAGACCACGAACCCGCATTAGCCGTATGCCTCTCAATGTTCACTGTCGTATCCAATATCTTATTCTAGCCAGACCAAAACAAAAAGGTGAACCATTGAGATTGTGCAGATACTTTGCTTTGGCCAAATGTCAATGAGCTGTAAACCAAAATTGAAACCCCCCTTCGCCGCACTCTTCCGGCAAAAATGGTTGACATTTTTGCTTGACTTTTTGAATTATTTTCTGCAGCATTGCCCCACAAACGGCCGCGGCGGGGCAAAGGCATTTATTTTGCATTGGTATTTCTTTTGTTGCTCTTTCGGGGTGTGTTCTGTTCCAATGGAATGAGGCGGAGCGGAGAGGAGACTGCATTGATAAAAGTGAGCTTTATATGTAAATTTCGGCAATTTCCACTGCATTCTTTCGATCAAAGTTGAGGTTGGTCCGGGGCTGACAAGTGGGCGTGGGCTGTTCAGGTGAGTGGGATCATGTTGAAAATATCTGGGGAGTCACTTAATGTCTGCATTCTTTGGGCTGATGGGCTATTTTTGGAAGTAAAAATATCTAAAATACTTACAATATACAATATATCTGTTGCCATACTGCCCCCTCTCAAGCGTAACACAGCCTTTGTTCCGTTTTTCCGTTTCTGGTATAGTTTGTAGGTCTCTTTTGGTATTTTCGCCGCCTACGATTTCCGCTTTTCGCCCAGCGACAAATGTACCCTTTGTACAACATTTTGCCCACCTTTTGGTGCATGCAGAGAGTGCGCGAAACGCTTGGCACCGTACTGCCAATGTAGATGTCGTTGCCACGCCCCATTGGAGTGCATTGAACGCAATTACTTCTTCTCCTTCGTGTTTCTCTCGCTTCTCGCTTCGTACTCGATTTGCCATACACATTTTCGCTTTTCTTTTTAATTGGGATTTCTTGGGTTTTACTGCCTTTCTGCTTTTCTGCTGTGGCAACTGCTTTTCCACAACGTTTTCGTTGTCTGTACGTTTTTTCTGCATCTGTTTCGTTTAACTTTCGCGTCGCCAACTTGTTGCAACTGTGCCACTCGAGCCAGTTGGGCGTTGCTTTTACGGCTTCCCACTTGGCCGCGCCGCCAGCCAACAGCCCCAACAGCCTACCAGCCGCCACCTCCAGCGAGCTGTGGCGGGGTCCGAGTCGGTGGTCATTTGGGTGCCGGGCACTCGAGCAGAACTCACGCTGCAAATTGCGGATTTCTTTTGACAATTTTGGCCAGTCGGTAGCATAAATCACAGACAAAAATTCAACATTTTTGGCACAAAAAGAAAGTGTTGACATTAAGCGGAAGCGTGGCTGGAAGGTGGGTCGGTCTGGCTATGAGTTCCATGCAGTTGCCATTCGCCAAAGGGGCGAAAGTCGCCGCAAATTGAGTGATTAACACAAGCACAAGGGGGGGGAGGGGAAAGATGTTAAAAAATATTTAAAAGGTTGCATAAGCGATGATCGAGAAATATGATCTATGGAAAAACCAGCTCACATTAACTGCCACTCATATATTTCCGATGGCTCTGACGTTTCTCGGTCCTCTGTGGGTTTCCCACAGTTTCGGATGCACTGGACCCGGCTCGCCCCGCACCGCAAAATATCACTCAATTAACCCACTAATAACCAATCAAATGCAGCTCTGACCCCGGCATAATATGCCAGTGATTCATGCCGCCAACTGACCCGACTGACTCAGACACCCCAAATACAAGATGTAGATATCGTAAGAGTACGTATGGCCATAGCCATACCCATACCCAAAACCATGGCCACATGAATGGGACAGCCACCCGCTGGGTTGTGGGCACTGCGAACAAGCAGAAATTTACGATATTTACGAACGTATGGGCCATGCACGGCTGATGGCTTGAACCTCTGTCCGAGAGTACCAGAGTCAGTGACATAACAAGCGCAAATATTTTGAAAAAAGAAACCAAGCAGCAAAGCGTACAGTACACCAGGTGTGTGTGTCTTGTTGTGTGTTGTGTTGTTGTGTCGTGTTCATTCTTTGATGGCTGGAACGGAACCGAATTGAACTCTATGCCCTACCCAGAGCCAATCGAGTGTAGCCAAATTGTTCAAATCCTTGACCCATTTGTTTGACTTCTCTCTCTCTCTTTTTTTTTTGCTTTAACCATTTCGGCATTTCCGTTTCGCGTATTGCAAAGTGCAAAATAAATCTGCGATGTATGTGCATATTTCCCCTCGACTCGACTCCATTCAATTTGCAGTCATTAAAGCTTTTCGGCCCCATAATTATAAACCTAAAATTACGCCCCAAAAAGAGGTACATTTTTGCTTGCGGTCTGAGGTTATTTTTATATTTCTTTACGTATTTTTTTTTTTGGCACTTTTCTGCTGTTAAATTAGCGTTTGAGGGGAGGGAGGTTAAGCTGTCCATTAACCCATTTTGGTTAGCGAAATATTAAAGGTAGGAGATCGAAAAAAATGATACTATAGAATACGAGAGACATGCGAAATGGTCTGCCATTCGCGGATATGCCAAGAAGAGCAAACAAGTTTGTGCCCTAAGTCATTCGTTTCCTTTGTGGCCTTTTGTGACTGGGAAATTATGGGCCAGCTCAGCTCAGCTTGGCTACTGGCTGCAAGCGTAGGGGAAACCTGTAATAAAAATATGCAGTTATCCTTGAGATTACGGTTCATCAGAGAGGCTCTATAAATATATACAAGCAGGAGACGGGGATGGGGACTCCCTCTCTCCTCTCCATTTAAGCAGGAAATGATGCCCAAAAGCAACAGCAACAGCAACCAACCTCTGGCCATAAACACAAACTGTTGCCAATTTGGCATCGACAACAAACCCGACGAAATGGAGGCCTGAAAGCCTGAGAGAGCCAGAAGAAGAAGAAGATGAAGCAGCCGCTTAACGAGCGGCATGCATAAAATATGCCCTTTGTGTGAGTCGGGACATTGCATTGCTGATCGCCTGATTGCAGTCGGTTGTCGGTCCCAAGAAGCAGAGTTTTTAATAAAAATGTCAAGTCTTATGAGTGGGCAATGAATGGGCCAGTCGGCCAGGCGGCAAGCGGGGGAATGCGCAGCGGATAACAATGAGTTGGCCAGTTTGCAAGCTCCTTGGCTAATACGCATATGGCGGACTTACTTAAGGACTGACTGCAGTTCAGCTATTTAAAATGTTGTGGGAAAAACAAGGCTGTTAGAGTGAGATTCGAAGGCCTGCTCAACGGGCTTCTCAACTGTACAAGTTTCAGTTACTGCGCTCTCAGTGCTTAAAAGTACTGTGGAAATATTTATAACTTAAATCATTTGAGAACAGGCCCATTAGTGATCATTTTTTGTTGTTGCGCCCACAGCAGAATCGTATCCTCCCACACCACACCATAAATGCAATCCAATCAGTCAGCAGCTTTTTGGGAGAGTGAGTGAGTGTCATATTCGCATAAGTAGGTAGTCCTCGCATCAAGGCATTTCAGCCGCCATTCGCCATTAATCGATCTGCCAGAGAAGTGCATCATTCGGCAAAAGAATTCATTTCAGAGTGTGTTGGCGTGAGGAGAAGCAGCACAGGAGGATGGAGGGAGATGGAGGAGCCCCACTTCAAAAGCCATTCAACTCTTGATTGACGGTGGCAGCACAACAGTGAGTATTGGGGACCGCACTCTCGAGTGTTATTTGCTTTAATAACCACTCGAGAATTGCATATCTTCGTGCCGTCGCGTCGGAGTGGTGGTGGTGGTTTGGGTTCGTTGACCCTCCCCTCCCCATTTTGTGGAAGCCAATTCCTATCCACTTAGCGGCTTCAGAGGGCTCAGAGTGCCCAAAGCACTTGGCGACTCATTGAGCTTTGAGTATGGCTTCTATGCGTATGATATCTGGCCCACGCCCAGTCACGCCCAATTTCGAGTGGCACCCGCAGCCAAATGAAGCCTCAGGCCCCCAAAGAATATGCAAATGCGGTGGGAGAACAAAAGCAAATCAAAGTAAGCCACAGAGAGGGAATCAAAGAAACCTTGCTGTTCACACAATAAATCACGACAACCAGAACAGCCATATCCATAGCCATAGCTATAGCTTTGGCTCTAGCTGTGGCAGTGGCTATGGGCCATTGTAATTACAACAGCAACGGCAACGACAACAATAGACATCTGGCCGACAAAACTAAGCCAAGATTGTTGACCATTTTGTCGCTGAAGCGTGTGGCAAAATGTTTTTTGTTTTGTTTTGCTTTGTTTGCCTGTGTCTGTCTTTTGTTGGGTTATTCTTTATATTCGCCAAAGGCAAAGACAACCCACAGAAAAAAAGGAGGCGAAATTATGCGGAAAATTACAATGCATAGAAATTTTGTGCCGCTGAGCGACAGATCTAATCGTGAATTATGTATTTCTGGGTGTAGGCTAAGGTTGCATAATATATCTCTTGATAGGGAAATAGACAGAAAGAGAGGAAGAGAGAAGGAGAGAGTTTATGGATGGCATCGGCTATGCAAGATTAGCGAAATTACCTCAAATTGATTTCACATTTGCCATTCTCTTTCCATTGCTCGAAATTCATACGAATTGTGTCCTCAGAGAGCACAGAATAACGGCTTAAAGCTAAAATGTGGAATTGCTAATCATTTATATTGGAACTGTAGTAGTTTCGCCTCTTGGTTCTGTAGACAAAACAGAACAGAAGTCCCAGTATTTATATTTACATATACTCTGTTGATAGAGTAGCCCTAACAGTCACAGAGTACCCTACATAGCTTACACTATCGATGCCCATATGTGTATCGATATGCAAGTATCGATAGGGCAGCCGGCAATGGAAAACCGCGTGCTAAACAAAGCAAATAAACCTAAAACGCATATTGCCAAGTATTCACGTTTAGTTGGAATTTATTTTGGCTTACCGAATGTAATATTACTGCTCTGCAAACATTGCAAACGACTCGGTCTCCATTTCAAGACTCTGGAACAGGTATGAAAATCTGTTTACCCAAGAACCTATGCATAAGCTCCATTCGATCCATTTAAACTCGCATTCGTGGCATAACTCTGATTTAATGCAATTGACTAAGCCCAAAGCAAGGCAAGGCTGGAAATGTACTCAGTCAGACACAAAAACAATCCCTTTTAGACATGCCAAACCAAACCAAACCGAATTCTCGTTGCCACTTGCATTTATATGGAAACAACTCACTTAGTATGGCTGTTGCGACACTCGGAGGGAGGTACGGTAGGTTGGAGCGGGCACAGTAACAGAAACAGATGCATAGATGGAGCCCAGATATAGAGCTGGTGATAGGGTGAGGAAAAAATACAGTTCTATTACTTAATATGCAACACTAATGCGAACAATGGCAGCACGACATCGTGGGCCAAGAAAAAACCAGAAACCAAAGACTCAGACTCAGACTGAGACCAGACACACGATCCTTCAGTTTTTTACTGTTTGGGTCTGCAGTCTCCAGACATTCAATCAACACCGCCACGACTTATAGACCTACAAAACTTAAACCACAAACTTAGAAAGGCAACCCGCAGACCAGACCAAAGCATGTGCGGGGGAAAAATGGTAAAATGTGCCTGAAATGGAGTACGAGGAGGCGGACCTGCTGGGCGGTCAACAGCTTTTCACACCTTGCCGCATACAGTTCACCGGGGATCAGTCGGGGTTCTGGTCGGTCTAGTCCATTCCATTGATGGAGAACCACTAACAGACCACTTTTTGGCGGCGTTCTATTTGGAGATCTGGCTACGTGCCTGGGGTTTGGTATTTTCCAAATGTATGTATTTGTTCTACCCCCCCTGAAGTGGTTTTGTTTGCATGACATCTATGGGAGATTGGGAGATTGTCGAGCACTGACAATGGCAAGGAATTTCGGTTCGTTGCTGGAATGATAATTCAAGTGCTTTAATTTGTTCGACAATCTGGAATTGGAGCAGACCTGAAGCTAATGTCAGAGATTTGAACAAGATTAGGAGCTTCGGGAGCTACTTTAAAGTGGATTTGTGTCCATGAGAATTTAGTGGTTTATTGTTGGAGTTAGAAGTTATAAATTATTACATCATTTCCATGTTATCATAAACGGAATCTATCCCTGAGGTTTGTGTTCTAGATCTCTCTCTCTCTCTCTGTCTCTCTGTTTTTGTGTACCCTTGTAATCTTTTTCTGTGCTTGAGGTTCTGCATTCAGTTTTCACTCTTGCGTTTGTTTTTGCACTCTAGCGAGTATTGACCGCGAGATTTATGGCCTGGCCAGTGCGGCAAGCAAAAGCCAAGCCAAGCCAAGCCCAGTTATGGCCATACAAAGTTGTGTGCCACTCCAGCAGCACCAGCAAGCACCCAACAATCTCTGTGTTTATTTTTTTTCGCGTCGATTCCACTATTTGCAATCGCAAAAAGAAACTCGTTTGCATTTGCGCTCGTAATTTAGTTTTAATATTTGCAATATAATTTTGTTGCTGCTTTTATTAGAGCACGCTTTGCAAATTACATAAAGCTATGTATACGAGTAACAACCGAAAGGAGTAACGCAAAAAAAAAATAAATGTTAAATAAAAAACTGCTGCAAAAACTGAACGCAAACAAAGTGCAGTCGCACCTCGAAAAAAAAAACAAAATAATGAAACTCATGGCACGAGCAGCTCGAAAGGCAGAGGGGAGCGAATGGGAGAGGAAACCGGAAAAGACCAACGCAGAGCCGCAGAAGAGTCAACATTCAAGTGTGAAGCACAAATCAAACATCAAATAATTGATAGAATATTGACGAAACAAAACAACCCAAAACCAAAAATGCAAATCAGCTGTGGCCTTTCACCCAAAAACCTAACGATTGGGGGGGACTCCACGTACCAACTTTGAACCCAGCACGAGCGCCAAAAACAAAAAGCCAGCCGAAGGAAGGGCCAAAGTCTGGATTGGATTGTTGGAGTTTGTTTGCCTTTGGGCCAAGTCGTGAGTCTCTATCTGTGTGTGTGTGTGTGTGTGTGTGTCTGTGAGGAGACAAATGCCACCCGCACTCGCTGCCCGAATGCCCAGGGAGCTGGAATTGAACCAGTTTTGGTTTTGGCCATTCGCGGGAGTGGTATCGAGTAATGGCAACACAAAAACCGGCTAAAGAATTTCCCAGCTAAGAAGTTTTTCATGTTCGTTTGCCATTTTCATGGGTCCGTGATCTCAGGCAGGCAGGCAGGCAATGCCTTTGTCCTTTTATGATGGCGTTTTTGTACCAAAAAAAAATGCAATACCTGGGGCTTCATTTTGCTTTCATTCGTTGTATTTTTTGCCCCATATTTATGTTTTTCCAATCAATATATAATTTCTCATAGTTTTCCATGCAACACTTTCTTTTAATTGTGAATTTCCCTCTGGTGTTTTTCCATTTTTTAAATGATTTCCATAAATCAATTTACTACAAAACTAACCCCGAGTGCATAAACATAAAGTAAAATTGTGAATCAATGGATACATAATTGTTTAATTTCCAAAATCAAGAGCCCCAAATCAAGCGAAACCAATAAATAAATTGACTCGAATCGAAGAGCGGAGCGCGATGAGCGATTGGGAATTTCACTTTCGTTTTGGGCCTTGCCTTCGGGGGCTTGCGTTCAACAGATTCATTCATTTTGCCGCCCCAGACTGACCTCAGTGGGCATTATGTAAGGTTTTTTTTTGGTTTTGAACAGCAGCTGCGACTACGCCCAGCAAAGGCGTTGCTTTTGTTCGGTGGAAGGTTTTTAACTTAAATGGTTTACAAATTTATGCGTTTTTCACCGAAAAATGCTTTCAATTTTGTTTTCCCAAGGGGGGAAGGGGTGGGAAAGTGACACCGATGAGGAATGTTTTCCCCATTTATGGCATGCTGCGAGTAAAGCTCAGATATGATCTAAGATCTGAATGAGCAGCAGACAGAAACCCGTCCAACAGTTATAAATGCTCTGACAAGCGGCCAAAGCAGTGCAACAGTTTCGCAGTCACCTGCTTCCCCATTGACCAAAATTCGCCTTATAAATAGTATAATTGGCGCACAAGTTGCACTATTTATGCAAATACTTGAAGCGAACGAGGCAGAAACGAGGAAAACAAAGTCGAAAAATGTATGCCGAACCAGTTTAAATTGCTTTACGCTCGCTTACTGGTTTTCATAATTGATTTATGCATATTTTGTTTCGAACCCCAATTTCCGACTCGACTCTCGCACAATATCCGCCTTTCGGCCGGTGAGAGAAATACGGCAAAAATTCCAATCAATCATCTGCGTACAAAAACCACAGCTTAAGCCAAGGACATGGCGGCTTTTGTGGCAATTAGAATGCGCCTGGCCTGCTGCCCCTTGAAATGGCCAACACCCGCACAAAGAACGAAAGAACCCAAGCCCAACTCAGGGGGGGTACCGAACAACATTCTAATCCCAGCAAGAACCTGTTTATGAGTAGTCGCTCACGCTTGGCAATTATTTCTGCCTTACTCGTAATTGTATTTAATTTGTGCGCCTGTACATTGGGTAGCCAGTGGGAGTGCTTCTGTGGCGCTGTGGCTCTGTTTTCTCTGGCTGTGAGGCAATTAGAAACCCGACACTTGATTCTTTCTTTGTGGGTGTGTAGCGACCACATTCCCCGGTTGACATGTCTTCCTAGGGTGTTTAATTAAAGGTTTCCCGATTTATTTCCCTGTTATGTTAGCTGTAACAATTAACGATTGGTGTTCGACTGCTGGAATGTACTTACATTATATGTATGTATCTATTTCTTTCGATTTCCTGTACTGTACGAAGGTGCAAAAATATATTTCTCTTCATCCTAAACACGATTGCTTTTTTCCAAGAACTACTACCACAGATATCTTTTATTTGCTGCAACTTGTTGGCAAACTGCCAAACATCTGTTGGCTACGCTACCCCTCCTGGTAATGTTTTTTTTTTCACGAGTGGACGTAAAATTCGTTTATTTGCTGACAAACGTTTGCAGCTTAGCATTTTGCTATTTGCCATTTGCTACTTGCCACACATTTGGCGCTGTGGGGAGCGTGTGCTGCCCCTCGCCGCACCCCTACCACAATGTTTGTCCAACAATAACCGCCACCACAGGGCAGACACAGCTACACTCGAAAAAACTGTTGAGCACTGATGTACGAATAATACTGATTGCGGGGCACCTGTTTTCGCCGCGTGTAGTGGAGGAGGCAAGAAGACTGTTTCAGTCCGAAGGCAACCAGCTGGAGAGTTGTCGGACGAATCGCCTTGCAACAGTTTTCTTTGTTTTCGCTGCTTGCGTTTGGTTTGGTTTGGTTTACTTTTTGTGTAACAAGTTTGCATATGTAATTAACCAGCAGTCAGGCAGTCAGTAGTCAGTGGAGTGCGAGTGCGAGTGGCGGCGGGTATTAGTAAACATAATTAAAAAATAAATTGGAATTTGTGTTGAGCAAACACCCACCCAGCCCCCGCTGATGCAAGCAGTCCATGGCAGCCATGGAAACACCCAACACAATATTCTATTATGTACGAGTATGTACACTACTTATGCATGTACAATATCAGAGCTACACAGACAAACGACTTGGGCGACAAACTTGTTGATTGCAAATGTCTACCCATTAGTGGGTTTCATTTCAGCTGACTCACTTTTATCTTTGACGCCTGAAAAAGTTCTGGGCCGGGCCGGGCCGGGCCTGACATTGACCTTGGAGTGGGCTGAGAGCATTATTTTCTTATTAGCAGCAAATAGCCGGAGGAGGAGCCATGTCTTGTCCCCGCCACTTGACTCAGAGTTCTCAAGTTTGTCTTTGATATTATCGCGATCTGAGTCGGAAGCTTATTGTTCTCTGGTTTTTCGATTTTGCCCCCTTTGATGCTTTTTACGGCTATTGTTATGTTTCTTTTATCATTCTCTTTTGCGTTGGTTCTGATCACTTCGGCCAAGTCCATTAAAAGTCAGTAAATTAAATGAAATTATATATTTTGTCAAGAGTAAGGAATCACAAGAGTAATATTAATATCGGGTTTACTGAACTGGGCGTGGGGGTGGGGGAGGGGACATATGATGTCAGAGGTAGGAAATGATTTATGCCTGGCCGAGCATCTGGGAATTTAGGGGGTACTCACGCCTCGTCACTATACTTCTAACCGGCCGCCAGGTAATGGCTGTGGGAGTGTCTTCATTTCGGGCTTTTATGACCCTTGATGGGAGATAACACAAAAATGCGAAATTGATTGAGCAATTGTTGATTGCTTCTCACGGTTTGGTACATCTTTAAGTTGGATTGCAGATTTAACAAGGAAATATAAAGAAATTCTCCACAGGGGCCCTGCTTCAAGCAGTGCTTTCAGAACTGCAATGCAAGCAGTGATCAGAGGCTGTCAAACTGCAGCGGAACGACCTTCAATCAGAATTGAAGAAGCGGCAACACAAAAAACACAAAAGCATCTGCGAATGCATGGCGGCGGAGAGCGGCCAGGCCGAGAAACTTGATTAAAGTTCAACTTGTTTCTTCCATCATTTGTTGCTCTTTTCCAGTGCTTTTGTTGCTATTGTTGCTGCTGCTGCACTTCTGTTGAGGCTTTTGCGCCACAGCTTGACATTTCGCACAAACAAAACAAAACATCGAGCGCTGGCACTGCAGCATTTCATGCTTTTATTTTCGCAATTGGTTGCAACAACAATATGTATGTATGGTACATCCATCCATCCCCACCCCAATGGGATATAATGAATCTGAAAATGCTCATGCCATTGTCACTGGCATAATTAGCTGGATGCTCTTCCAAACTGCCAGCAATTACACGCCGAAAGATGCGCGCGATGCGAAATCAGCAGCGGCGGTCTGCGCCGCCACCAGCGCGACAGCAGGTTTGAAATTCTTAGCTGGAAAATAAAACCGTGTAAATGTCAAACTGTCAGGTGAGCAATGGAACGTAATTAGGCACAGTGGTTGATGTTTTGAAGGTGTTTGTTACACTGCTTGTTGATAAAGAGAACCACAAAGCAGGGCTCATCAAAAGAAAACTATATAAAATGGCATAAATAATAATACTTGAAATCTGATAAAATGGAAACAAAAGAATATTAAAATATGCCATACATTATTGGACTATCTCAAAGTTTGAATAAGATTGGAGCGGAAACGACCACTAAATCTTGTTTTGTGTTTAATTTATTCATTTTTTAATCACATTATAATCTACGTTTTAAGACATCAAAATTCTTCAGTCAGAACCAAATCATATTCCACTGTGCGGCCTGAACAGCAGTGCACTTGATGTGACCAGGGACCAGTACAGTACCAGTCCTCCTAGCCCCATACCAATCGCCGATCAGCAATTGCAAATGGTATTGAACTGAACACTACACAACGCCCCATTGTCGTGGCTATTTTAGATGTTTCGGTCTTCGGTCTTCGGGGCTGGCAAATGCCAAATGCAGCCGACAGTTTGAGAGGAACTAGCTTAGAGCGGTCCAGGCGGGCGGCAAAGTTGAAACAAATTTTGAAAGCCATTGTCGTTGGGGCAGGCGAGGCGATGCACTTACTTTCAATGGGGCTGGCTTAGCCACTGTTTGTCATATTGAGACCTGAACAAAGACTAACAAATGCTACAAAAACAAAGTTCTAGTTTATTGTATTACAATTTTTACCCATTACCCATGTCGTAGGATAGCTGGTGTCTCCACATTGGAGGACAGCTCAGAATGTTCCAACTGTTTGCTGGGCACAAAGAATAAATTTGACAGGAATAAAAGGATGTACCAACCAGTGGGATGTTCGATCGAGTGTGTATATGCATATCCAAAGTGTAACGGCCTTGTGGGGCCATCAGTGATTCCACTCAGACAATTACAATAAATTCCAATTGCGATCGATCGGCTTATTTATGCGACAACAGCCCAAGGAAGGTGATCGTACCTAACTTAAACTTCTGCCTAGAAATAGGTAAATGTGTCACGCACTCCATTAATTTGATCGTTTTTCGATTTTGGGTCAAGTGCACGCACAGAATGCTAATGAGATGGATCTGAAATAGGAAAAAAGAAAATTTCTTATTTAAATAAAAGAAAATTAATTGTATTCACTCACATCAGATCTGCAATGCCCACTTAGACATGGAGCAATAGTGCAGAGTCAACGGCAGAGGAGAGCGAACGATTTGATCTACCTTTTGCGGATTAGAGTTTGTAGGCTTGGGAAATACACAACAACTCTTGCCCAATCGCAGAAGGAAAAATTATATGCTTAAATATTTTATTTTATTATCTCAATTGGGGGGGGACTCGAACTCGAGTTCTTTCTTTCAAAATCAAACAGAACACGCGCAACTTAGAGGGCAGCGCCACCAAACGAAGCCGTTTAACGTCTGCCCAATGGCCGCGTGATCTTATGGGCAAGCAGTGTAAGAATGACCGCGCAAGCAGTACTTTACGAAAGTAGAATACGTGTAGAATACACACGAACTACATATTCTATTCTCTAAAATAACCAAAAAAAATGCTAAACGTTTTTTTTTTTGTTTTTATGGTGTACGTTTTTTTTGCAGTATTTTTTTTCTGTTTTTCAAGTAAAATTTTTGTAATTTTCATATGGTATTTTTTCAACATTTAATAGGGAAAAAAACAACAAAAATTAAAAGCTCTTCTTAAATTTTTACCAGTTAAATATTTAATTAATGCCAGCTAAATTTAAAAAAAAATCAAAACAATTTTAAAATGTAATTTTTACTGTAAAACTGTGAAAAAAAAGATTTGTTTAAGAAAAAAAAAGGAAAGTCTCGACTTAACCCACCGAACCACGCTTTGCTTGATTTTGCTGTGCATAATCACTAACCATACAGTATTTCTTCCATTCTCCTTTCGGCTTGCCTTTGCCTCTGCTTTCGGCTTCGTCAATGCCTCGACCCGCGTCGAGTCGAGTCGAGCGACAGAACACACCAAGAAAATATGAAGTCTTACGACGGGAATAGGTCCAGGGCCGGATTAGCAGTTGCCTAGGGCCCTCCTAGAAATAACAGAAAAATTTTGTTGAAAAAACAAAACTCCAAATAATGAATACAAAATATAATGGCCACTGAGAAAAATACAAAATAAAGGAGGGCCCCAGATTGATGGTTGCCCAGGGCCCGGTTGAGGGTTGATCCGGCCCTGAATAGGTCGCTACATCACATCAGCCCTCAAAACAAAACGAAAAACCAATTCAAGCGGCCAACAATTGTAGAGCCCACACACAAGCACAGTGTGTATGAATACATGGCACACACACATTTACGTAACCTGGAAACGAAACTCAAAACGGTTTCGGAAAATAAGAATTGATACAAAATTTTGTCGTGTCTGTTTACACACAAACATTTGCAATTCTCAGCTTGCTTTCGCTTCCCGACATGAGTCATACATGCCGAACGGCCCAGCTTCCGACCCGAATGGCCTGGCTCCCGACCCGAGTGTCTCAGCCTCACAGAGCCGAAGCGCTGGGAGCCGGGACAGAACACTCAGCTTGCGCCCCTTTCGATGTATGAACTGGCACATCTATATACTGTATGGTTAGTGGCATAATGCAGCATTTATTCCAAAATGGCGCAAATAAAAAGAATTTCTTTAGAAAAAAAAGGTAATCCAGCCCAGGATAGAACGACTTGACTTATCCCACTAGACCACATAAATATGTATATAGATGAGTGGTCGGCACACACACTTCCTCGTCAATATTGTACATAAATAAAATATTTCTTTAAAAATTGTCGCATAAAATTTTAAATTTATTTTCAGCATAAATATTTGCTTTAGCGAGTAATTGCTGAGAATTTTGGAGTGTTTATTAACAAAATAAGGGCGACAATACGGGTAACGTAATATAATTGGTTTTTTTTTAATTCCGTCATTTGAAATGGCAGTGATGTAGCATACATCATTATATTGGCCATATGAGTCGCTAGCAATCGGCCCAGCATTTCGAACTTGCTTGAGTCAATACGGTTTATTTGTAATGGTGGTCTGCCGGCAGTCGCGAAGTATTTTTGTATCATTTTCTGTATGCCATCCACCTCCGTTTTATTGCTTGGGTTTGTCGGCGTTCCTTTAAATATAGCTGACCAATTGTCTGCTGTAAAATTCAGCTCGTACAACTTCTGAACTGTGACATCCGTCTTGAGTACGAATGAAGGAATATTCCGCTGATGGAAGATATCCCATATTACAGGGAATTGCTTTGATGTAGCAACGTGTAGGGCGTCAAAATTTGATTTGTTGTGATCCGACACAATTGCCATCAAATTGTCGGATAAGCCCCTTGTATTGTTTTTATTGTTTTTAAAACGATATCAAGGGCCGTTTTAATTTTCTCGCTTCCAAGCTTTGATTGTCTTTTTCTAATTCTGTCAATATAAATTGGGACCTGTTGCATAGAAAATGAATTGATTATTTTAAAAATTTGATACATTAACATTTACTGAATAAAATTGTTACTTTCCACACGAATATAAACAAATCTGAAATTACTGCCGTCAATGTTAGACGCAGAAAATGCCAGTGCCCTCATTTTAACGTCTCCTTCATCGCTGGGTGTCCTAAGGTAGGGCTGAAAATATTTAAAAATTATTAGTGTGTATTCTTTACCTTAGTTAAATAAACACTTACCATATGCTTTAGATGGTATTCGTCAAAATGGATAACGAAGGGATGATTAACAAACACAGTTAACGAGGATAGTAAGTTTATCTTTCCATTCATCATCTCATCCAAATGTGCCGGGCGCTCCAAAAATTGTATGTTTCTTTTCAACCTTCCCACGTCTATTTTGTTATCAATCGTTGCAAAAAGATATAGCATATGATCAGTTATAACGGGGTTAACTATGTTGTCCAAATCTTCGGGATCTTCTGCCGCTGTTGTTGAGGACGGTGAGGACGGTGGTTGATAACTGTTGAACTATGCATCAAATTTTTTATAAATAACAACATTGCGAGGACCCCGAAGTGGGCGTGCTGCTTCCTAAGCTGGGCTTGTGATGACGTTCTGGCGGCGTCAATTTGTTGGATTCCTCTGGCGTCTGCTGATTCTCCGCTTCGTCGGACTCCAAATCCGCCAAACAGGCGCCCATAAGATCTGACACATCCACAAGCAATTAATCAATCCCTAAACTAATCCCAGCTCAATAATTTCGACAGCTTTCAGACATGCAACGCGACGCCTCGTCGCGTTCTTATATGCGATAATAAACGGCCATTATTTGTAGTTGAAAACATTTTAGAAAAAAAAACAAACATAAAAAAAACAAGGTGTGAAGCCCAACAGTGCGCTCCAGCACCAACCCGATCATTTCGGTGTAGGCGTTGTCGTTGCCCCACTCCCCACTCCCCTTGCATCTCTTGCATAAATTTGTCTGATAAAATTTTCAATCAGTCGCTGTCGCTGACGCTGGAGCGGCTGCTGCAGTTTCGTTTGAAATATTGCGGTCATATGATATTTCAATTTTCAATTAGTGACTCCAAAATCTGTCGACAGTCGACACACGACGGCAGGGTGGGGAACGGGGGCAAGGAAAAGACCAAAAACATAGCGTGGTGGTTTCAAATGAATTTGCTTGTTACTTTGGGGCTGCTGTTGTTATAAGGCCCAACATTGTGGGTCAAAGAGTCAGGATTGTGACGCATGCAACGACGCGACGTCGGCTGCAGCAGCGTTGAGCTTTGGGTGAAGTGAACCCACTCCATGCCGTGCCGTGCCTGCCATTCGTGGCAGTACATGTATTTCGCCAACCCGACCAGAGCTACCCCTGCGGTACACAAAGCGAAATGATGTTAATGTCCGCTTTCCGTCTGTTACACTTTCGTTTTTCAATCATTTATAATCCTGTACAAATAGCAGACAAAAATAAAGAGAAGATGTTGCAAAAAGCAAAACGTGCAAAATGGGACAAACTTGTACACTCTCTCGAAATTGGGCAATTTTTTATTTTTATTTATTAGCATAAATACGAAGACAGTATTTTTTTTTTTTTATTTTACATGAATATAATAACCCTTTATGGCCAGAAGATGCCATCAATATTTCTATACTCTAACGTCGCTTGGAATTAACCAAAAAGTCTCCCAGCTTTATGTGCAGCAGATGGGACTCCGTCATTCACTTTTGTTTGGCAAATGCGTGCCAAAAGAGAGGCAAACTTTTTTTTCTCATGTTTTGACAAATTTGTGACCCAAAAAGTGAGAAATAATTTATTTATTTATTGCCAGCCAGAGGCCGTACCTTATATTATTTATTTATTTATTACACTTTTCGCACAATTAAGTGCAATGATTTTTTGGTTTTTGAGAGCTCCATTTCATGGCTAAACGATGCCAAAGGCGCTGAAAGGTGTCACAGAGGAGAGTAGGTGTGTATGTGTGTGTGTGTGGGTGTTTAAATTTTAATTAATTAATTGTGGGCTGATTGCTGACACATTGGCCTGGCCCTACAAAACAATTAACTCTAATGTGACCTTCCTCTTTGCAGATACCTCCAGCTATTATTTCCCATCACAAAACCGATTTGTGCCATCGCCCGGTGCCTTTCCCCGACAGCAGCAGCAGTCGCTGGGTAACTTCCGCGGCAGCTCCGGAGGATTCTCCCCTGCTCCTGGCTCCTACCAGGAGCAGCTCTTATTTATAGCCAATGAGAATGGCCCCAAACAGGTGCCAGCGGCTGCCAGTTCGCCTTTCGGATCGCCATTTGGCGGCAGCTCACAGTTTGCGGTAAGTTTTTGCCGCAAAAATTTAAATTTAAATTACATTTCCTTATGTGGTGTGCGAGTGGAGGGCGGTACCAATTAGATTGGGTTTTTCGTTTGGTCTTCCAGGCACGCCAAGTGCCAATCAATGCCAAAAACGAAATCAAATTAAATCCAATTCGAAAAGCAAAGTTTTGGTTTCCACATGCCACATATGAATGATGATGTAGCTTGGATTTCCACAGGCGAGAATGAAACTAGAGTTGGAAAATGCTGGTGGGTAGGCGTAGGCCTGCAAATTATGGCACGCGACTTTCCTTTGCGATTTCCGTAAGCCAAACGCAACACAGGGGCATCCAAACTAAAAACTGAAAATCAAATTACGGATATAAAATGATTGCGTGAAAGAAATGGCGGTAGCCATTCGACTGACTGGCCGGCCAACCCAACCCAACCCAACCATTCATTCGCCCCAAAGGCGTACGCGTACTTTCACTTGACCAAAGACAAACAAAGCGAATCGGCTTCTGCATATCAACGAATCAGCAAGTAATTCCCGACTATTGTTGAATATTCAAAGCTTCCAATGCACTGCAGAGGAGTGGAGGGGTGCAGCGTGTTGCTTAATTGAAAAAAGTGTAAATTCACATTGTTTATTATCAGCTTCTTCAAATGCCCGATGAGCACGCACATTGCTGGCTATTTCCAGTTTTTGCCCTAATTGAAATGCTCCACTCTACCTTTCCGTGAGGGCCCAGCGCGGCAAGGGATAAGACGGTGCGGAGCAGAGCACACAGCAAGCGGTCTTTGCTGCAGCACTCCACTGATTTGCCTAATGGAACTGACTTCTTTATGGCCTGCTGCATTGGCCCAGACAAAAACTCAATTAACTTGGCCCGCGGCCAGATGCAGCCTGCAGCCTGTGTTCATTGTAGGCCTCGTACGCCCAGAGCACGAGAGATGAATGAAGACAGGCGCGAAGAAGATACAAGATAGTCCTCCTGGATAGTGCTCCTGGATAGATCCCCGCTTAGATGGCACTCTTCATTTGTTACGACGATCCTTCTACATATATGCCACGTATGTGCACGCTTAATGGAAATCTGTGATTCATAGTACGGAATGACTGACTGGCTGGCTGATTGGCCCGACTCAATGTTAGTCCAAGGGGAAAGTGCATTAAACCCTCCTCTCCGCTTTCCACATACCCACCCGTTCATACGTGAGCGGAGCTTTCATAGTTTCATTATGCCATATCCATATTGACAAATGCCTTAGAAATATGTGTGTATTTTTAATTTCCCCCACCGTCCAACGACTGACGACTGTCCAACGCTTTCTTCTTTACCATTAACCATCAACCATCTACCACAAAGCACACACAACACACGGCTAATGCAGCTCCAGCTCCATCAGACCAACTGTTGACAATGGAGGAGTGAAATTTTGATCCAAGATCATTTGCAGAGCAGCGGCAGCAGCAGCAGTAGCAGCAGCAGTAGCGTCAGCACTGGCGATATGTGGTGTCGGTTGGCGCTGAGACGCCCATTAAATGTCTGTTAATCAGAGTAGGTCCAACGATGCCCAACATCAGCAGCAGCGGAGGCCGGCCGCATTTCCCCAGTCGCTGTCTTTGGCGGACAAATTGCTACCAGCTGTCTGTCTGTCGGTGGAGGAAAAGCAGAGCTCTGATGCGTAAACGACTCCGCCAAGAAGCGGAAAAATAAATGCATTGAAATGCGCCTTTTAGCAACAAAACTCGCGTTTTGTATGCAATTTGCTTAACAGAGCACAACTTTAATTTCGGAGCCAATGCAGTCTAAATCCAACTCCGACTCCGACTCTAGCTCTGGGTCTGGCTTCGACTTTCAAAAAATCAAAATATCCAAACAATACTAATAAGTAATAATAATGGATAACAACGAGAGCAGCAAGTACTCTGAGGCGAAACTGGGCAGACATTTGTGTATGGGGGACTGCGACTGGGACTGGATAATTAGTGAGTCGTTGAATATCGGTTCGGAACGACCTTGATACACTTCAATCAAATATTTCCAATCGATTTTCATTGTTTGGTTGCAGCTTTCGACGTCGATTTCATTTCCAAAATGTGGCCCAAAGCGCTTTGGCATTGTCTGCGGCACGTTGAGCAGGGGGAGCACAGCACAGAGCACTCCAAGTGGTTGTCGGGATTGGGTGCTGCAGTCAAGATTATTACAAACTTTGTCAACTTGAGGTGCTACAGAGTCGCAGCTTAAGTCGCAGCTTATGATAGTTCTGTCACTTAAGCGGAGTATCAATTGAAGACCTCAACTCAACCTCTATCAAAGTCCCACCCATGTCAGCTTACGTTGCTCTTCGGCTAATGATGGCGGAAGGGGGGTGTTCAGTCAATGGAAAATTGCTCCAGTTTGAAATGTACTCAGATTATAAATCTCCTTAAGCGTTAGATACATATTTGAATCTATCTAAAAATGATACTGATTCATGGATTAGATGATTCATTGGGAATTCCAGGCAAAATTCAAATCAGTTGAAAGAAGCAACACAATACCTAGAGAAATAAAAAGTCCCCCTTCCAGTTATTCAAACGAATTCTTAGATTGGTGGGGGATTCTACTGTATAGCGAAATGTTTTTTGTGCGCTGAGTGAAAGCTCTCTGGAGGGGCAGGAGTCTCTATCTCATTCTGCTTGCAGCTTTAATCATTTATTTTTATCATACAACAAAAAACCCCCTAACAAAATGCCAAACTAATTTACTAGCAGCATAGACATTGCTTTGCCTCAGCATTAACTTAACACAATGTTGTTCCATTCTCCATTTTACCACAGAAATCGCCAGCGAATCGCCAGTCGGACTATTACGATATCTCGCCACGCCCCTTTGGAGTGCCTGCAGGGGCAGCGCCAGGCGTTGGTGCAACGTCCGCATCGTCGTCGTCGACCAACGGCTTCACACGCTCCAAGGCGATACGCAACGGCAGCGGCGGCACCGGGAACAGCCTGAGCGGCGGCTTCCAGCCGCAGACCCAGACGCAGACGCAGCGCATCAATGTGCCCCACCAGCAGACGCAGTTTCTGGCCCACTTCAGTGAGGTAAGGAGAGCGAAAGGAAGGGAAAGCAAATAGAGAAGTGTGGATCGCTGCTCGGATCGGGAAAGTAAAAGCAATTTCAATTGGAATAACAAGAAACACAGAAACCCAAACAGCAACAAGAAACAATTTCGTTTCGTTTTTGTTTTTGTTTTGTTTTGGCATTGCATAAGAGCTAGCAAAACAATTGGCTCTGCTCTGATTTTGGCCAATATCAGGCTTCGGTTCGGTGTTTGTAGCTGGAACTGGAACTAGAGCTGGAGCTGGAAGCCATTTCTGCTCTTACGTGACTTCCAAAACTTCCCAGCTAAATGTTTTGGGGGCCAGCCAAAAGAGAGACTTCAGAACCAGTTCGGTACGGGTCTGTCTTGGCTAAGATCTCAACAATGTATAGCCAAAAACCACAAAAAAGTTCAATCGAATTATAGCAAAAATATTTTACCTTTCACCTGAATTACAATTCATGCTTCCCCCCCACGTTCCTCCACATTATCTATTTGCTGAATGCTTTCCTGGCAGAAAACCAAACCACAACAAAAATGTTAAAGAGACTCTTCGGCAGCTATTTGTTATATTTATTTAGTTGTATTCGAGATGTTTCTGTTTGCTCAACAAATATTTACACATTGGTAGGCGCACTGAGAGGGCATTACGGCTCCAACTGCGAGTACGGACCGGACCGTTCAACTGTACGAATACTTTTGGTACATCCGTCCACCTGTTGTTGCTTTGGCCACTGCGGGTAACCAGTTTAGTGGCTTTAAATATAACTAGCCAGTGGTTCCATATGATGTAGATTGAAGTCCATGCATTCGGAAGAAAACCCCATGTCCTATGAACAGTAGCTCGTAATCCTGCACAACTCCCACAAGTATTCATTTAATTCAGTTTTAAAGAGCAGCCTTCCGATCTTCCATCTCATTTTGAGTTTTTCTTCTTTTACTTAAACATTTTGTAGATTTAATTCGAAGCTATTCGAAAACATAATTGAAATGTCAAAGCGGACCTAAAGATCTGCCTCCATCATTGTTCCGCCGCTCTCTTTCTCTTGCCCCCCACATACATTTCTCAGTTTAATTGCTGCAATTTGTTTTGGGGCCATTCGAGCGAAAGTGTGGCCGTGATTAATGCTAATGCTGTGGCTTAAATATCAAATCAGCTCACGATTAAGCAGCAATAATGACACTCGCCGGTAGTGGGCGCCCAATCTCAGTCATTAATGGATATTAATTGGCCGCAGACTCTCAATCATGATTAATCTGTGAATGTGAACACGTTCATCCTCTCCATTCTCGTTCTCATTCGCCATGAGACATGCTCCATTCGATGCCAATCCAGTGCCAGTCTCCAATCATCTGCACGGATGCCAGATCCGAGATCCCAATATATTTGGCAACCTGCTGAGAGGAAAATGGTCGGAAAAGTCTTAACCCCAGACCGGCAGACAGTTGGAGGTTGCCGTCACATAAAAATTAAATAAATACGAGCGCATAAATTATGGACAGTTTCAGGGGATGTCAAGGAGGGGGATGGCCGAAGGGGTATGCCATGAAATTTGCACAAAACGCTTTAGACAAATTTTTGGAGCATCAGTTGAATGGCTTGGATTGGATGGGATGAACAGGGGCAGGTAGGGGGCTGCACACCTGAGAAGAGTTCGCACGCAAAACAATTGACAGACGAACCGCAGCGCCGCAGCACAGCTCAGCGCAGCTCAGCTCAGAGATTGTGATGTTCGTGTCCATGTCGAAACTGTAACAGTTTCCCATGACGACAACCGCAAGAGTCGAGGCTGTGAACAGCTTGGCCTGGCCTGGTCTGCTGCTCCGTAATCGTAACAATGCACTGGAGTTACCTCCACGAATCTGCAATCCGTAGCTAACCTCCCGCCCATCTCTCTCTCTCTCTCTTTGCAGAACGACAAGCGACCGACGTCCAGCAATGCAGGCAGTCGTCCGTTCGGCAATGGCGGTGGATTCTCACCCACCCGCACGCGCACCCAGCCTCTGGCTGCCGTCTCAGCCCCGCCAGAGTCTCCGGCCACCCCAGCGCCAAGTCCGTACAGGCCACGGAATCGCTACCAGCCAGGCAGCTCCGCCTCCACAGCCTCCACCACATCCACAACGGACAGCAGTGCGGAGGTGAGCAGCAAGCGGTACAATCGCTTCGGCAGCAACCGCTCCAAGGCGACGTCTACGACGACCACGAGCACGCAGAACACACCCGCGGATCGTCCCAGCTTCGGACGCAAGTCGCCCAATCCCCGGCGGCCGGTGTTCATCAGTCGAGAGGTGAACGAGCCGCTGAGTGTGACCAGCAAGCGACCCTTCAACTACAACAGCGCCAGCAGGCTGAAGCTGACGCGTCCCACGGCCCGCACCACCAGCAGCACCACTGAGAGTGCCGAGCAGGAGGAAGACGAGGAGGAGGAGGCGGCCCAGCAAGAGCAGGAAGGAGAGCTAGACAGCGGGGAGCAGTACGACCAGGAGTCGGAGGAGCGCCCAGAGGATCACTCGGAGTCGTCCAGTCTGGAGAAGCTGCCGCTCCAGGAGGAGGCAGAGGTAACCCCAGTGACAATCGCACAGAACGAGGCAGCCGTCCCGGAGACGGCGACCCAAAATGAGGAGGAGGCTGCGGATCCGTCCAGCACCAGCAGCACCGAAGAGTCATCAACCGATTCATCGGAGACCACCAGCTCCAGCGAGGTCACGACCATCCTGCCCTCCAGCAATGACTATGAGTACGGCGAGGACGAGGATAAGGATAAGGCCACCACCCCAATGGGCCTGGAGAGTGAATCCACCGAAGAGATTCTGTTGGAGGGCACCACGGAACAGCCACTGGCACTGCCAGAGAGCACTCCAGAGCAGGAGCAGGAGCAGGATCCCGCCAGTGCCAAGCAGGCAGAAGCAGCCACTCCCAAGCAGGAGGATCCTCAGTCTTCCACGCCCAGCGATAAGCCCACGGAGACGTCATCATCCAAGCAGGAGGGAGAATCCGAATCGGACTACGATGACGAAGAGAGTCTGGGCGAGGGCGATGAGTACGAGTACGAGGATGAGGAAGGTGGCGAGGCAGAACACGAGGACTCCACCAGTGAGACAGAAACGCAGGACTCCAGGCCAACGACCAGCCACGAGCACGAGGAAGACCGCGAGGTCATCTCCGTGGTGACCACCAAGAGTGTGGTGAATGGCTCAACAGTGCTCCCGGCCCCGGTCACGCCGAGCATACCCACGGATGAGGGCAAGCCAGAGAAAGAGGAGGAGGAGACAGATGTCCAAAAGGAAGCCCTGCCCGAGAGCGGGGACACTGCCAATGCCACCGAGAACTACGTTGTGGTGGCATCGATACAGCCAAGTCGCAGCATCAACGGTGCCCGCTTCCTGCCCTTCCCGGCCATCGAGCAGGAGGAGACCAAACAGACGCTCTCCGAGCTGGAGCGGAAGGTGCACTCCAAGCAGCAGCAGCAGCAGCCGCCACAGAAGCAGCCCGAGAGCAGCGAGGAGCCGAGCACTTCCACCTCGTCCACATCCACCCAAGCGCCGCCGCTGGCCGCCTCCACAGAAAGCATCATCGATAAGCTGGACCGCGTGCAGTCGGAACTGTCCAGCGGCCTGCTGTCCGGCAAATATCCGATCATCAGCCAAATGGATTCCTCCACACCGGCCACGAGCACCACACTGGGATCCGCATCCGGATCCGGAAACGGGCGATTTGCGCCGCACATTAGGAAGTTCCAGCCAAAGACGACGCCGGCTCCGAGCACCACGAGCAGTGGCAGCAGTCGGGTGAAGGTGCAGCACTTTGATGAGAGTGAAATGGACGAGCTGGCGGGGCTTCTGCCCGTGGGATTCAAGGCAAAGTCCAGCTACAAGAACCGCAAGATTACAACCACCACCTCCACGACGGAAGCGCCCGCCGTGGAGTCGCCTAGGAAGCCGGGACGCAACAGCACCATCAGTCGCTCCTTCAAGAACGGGCAGGTCACGGTGCAGGATGTGGCATTGGCCGGTCTGCTGCCCAAGGGCTACAAGCCACCCAGGACGACACCGAAAACCACAACAACGACAACGATCAGCAGTCCGGACGAGGGCAGCAGCAGCTCCAGTCTGGAGAGCCTCTTCAGTGGCGTCAAGTTCGACGACAGCCTGGCCGCCCTCCTGCCCAAGGACTACAAAGTGAGCAGCACGCCGCGACCCGCCTTCACGACTGTGGATGACATCTCCAAGTTCCTGCCACCCGGCTTTAAGTTGAACAGCAGCACCACCACCATTGCATCGACCACGCCCCGATCCCATCCCGTGGCCGTGCCCTTCGATGATCTGAGCAAGTTCCTGCCCCCCAGCTACAAGGCGCCCGCCAAGGAGAAGGCCGAACCCGTTCCCAAGCTGCCCGAAGGTGTGAAGCCCATCAAAATAGCGGATCTGAGCGCTCTCCTGCCGCCGGGCTTCAAGCTGAACGAGACCGCTAAATCGGACACCTCGAGCGATGAGGATCTGCTGGCCTCCCTGCTTCCACCGGGATTCAAGTCGCCGAAGGTACATCCCGCCTCCACCTCCACTTCCACCTCCACTACGACCAATAGGCCCAAGCCGGTTGCCTCCAGCACCACGGAAGCGCCAGCTGGCGAAGGCAGCGGCCTGAAGGTGGTCTTCCCGAAGGGCTTCCACAAGCGAGTAGGCTCCCATCGCCTGACCACGCCGCATCCCGGCAACGATGGCCAGGCTGATGCAGTGACTCCCTCATCGGACGGAACGCCGCCAGTGGTCATCAAGAAGGGTCCACCCACGCGGGCTACCACGGAGTTCACCGGCTGGCCCACACCCCCGACCACACCGCTGTCCATCGAGAAGCTGAATGCCCAGACCATCAACTTTGAGGATCTGCTAACGCCCAGCGCCAGCAGCAGCACCACCAGCACCAGCACGTCCACGACGAGCACCACGACAACTACCACACCGCGGCCCACTAAGCCGGGACACTGCACGGCCGACTGTGATCTGGCGGCCACCATCAAGATCATCGATGGAGTGGCCTGGAAGCCGGAGCTCCTGGATCACAACACACTCGAGTGGAAGAATCTCGCCCACGAGCTGGAGGCGCAGGTAGGTGTCTCGTCTTCGCTTCTTAGCCTTAATCTGTTGAGTGCTCACTGCTCGTTCCTTTCCCTTTGCCTTTCAGCTGAACGAAGTCTACTCCAGCGCCGATCAGCTGAACAAATGGTACAAGAAGGTGCGCATCGATAGCTTCAGCAAGGGCAGTGTCCTGGTCGACTACTACGTGGAGCTGGCCAACATAACGGAGGATGTGGACACACAGGAGATCCGTCAGCTGTTCCACGATGCGCTGACCAAGCCCATGGCCCCACCGCTGCCCGACAAGGATGCCCAGGAGAATGAGACGGACAGCGTGTCCGGGCCGCAGGAGGAGCAACTAGTCACGGCCAGCTATCAGATGGGCAAATACATCATTGATCCGGTGGCCACCGATTTCAGTGGTAAGTAAATGGGCACTGCAGCTCTCTCTCTCCCGACGCCAGCTAATTCCCTCCGTCTCGCTGCAGTCATAGCCAAGAATGTGAACACAAACGTGGAGTATGCCGAGGAGGATCTGCTCATTCCCCAATGGGCCATAGTCGTGATAGTGATTGGAGTGGGATCCCTTGTGTTTGTCATCATCTTTGGCGTCACAGTGGTAAGTCTTAACGCTGGTTTTTCATGCTGTTCCGCGTTGCAACTTTCCCTACTCTATTTCAGCTGCTCAATCGCCAGAAGAGGTCCAAGAAGACGCCGATTCCGCTGACCAATGACATGCTGAACGAGCTGAAGGTCAACCACATGGGTGGTTCGGACAACTACGGTGTGGATGATTTCTACAACATTGATGATCCCTGGAACGACACCAAGCAGCCGATTAAACCGAAGGTAGGTCTAGAACCATCAATTATTGCATTTCTTTTACTTTAAATTATTTCTTTGCAGCGCTTTACCAATTCGATGCATGGCAGCAACAGCTCCAACATCTACGACAGCTGGCGCTCCACCCGTCATCCGCACAGCAATGCCGACTATTTCTATGACCAGCAGCCGACGTACTCGCAGAAGGGCGACTCCCTGAAGCGGCCGCATCATGGCCACCATCAGTATCCCGCCCATACCCATCAGCAGCAGCAGCAGCAGCATCCGCAACAGCATCAGCAGGCGTATGGCCACCAATATCCGGATGCCTTTGCCGATGCCCACCAGATGTACAGCTATAATAACCATGCCAGTCGGACGCGCTATTCCCGCGACTACGATCCCGATTTCTAGTTAAGCCACCGACTACACCACGCCCATCCACGCACTAGCTTTAGTAACATGCGAACGATTTTGCGTTGTGTTGTAACTTAATAGCCTAAAGTATCATAGTATGTACTCACATATGTATAATGCTGCAACTTATACTCGTATTTATCGTACAGTACTAGTACTGTCTGCTGGCTTGGCTCAAAAGTCGTACCGCTTTTCTGTACCCACAGCCAGAGGTATTCTATTCTTAATGGAGCTGCTAGTATATCCGTCTGGATGCGATGTACTCCGGTAAAGCTATTATAAACGATACAGAATAGAACTTGGGGTCGTATCCCCCGAAAATAAATAGTCATGCACTCTTAGTTAATACTAGCTCGTAACTGAATAGTAGATGTATACATAAACTAAATATATTATCCATAGATTGTATTATTTAATGTACTGGCGGCTTGCTAATAATAATGTCTAAATTTAGGCAAATAATTAAATCTAGAAAAGCAATCAATCATTTCGAATCTAATTTTGCGTACTCTTATCGCATTTCAAAATTGTGTAACAAAAAAATTTGAATTTGCTGTAAAAAAAAATAAAAAGTAGATATGCCGAAACCCGGGATTGAACCGGGGACCTTTAGATCTTCAGTCTAACGCTCTCCCAACTGAGCTATTTCGGCGGATGCTATTCGTGCGACCAATGGTCTTGTTGCCATAACAAGCTTTTGTTTATGAATTTGATGGTTTTACAACACTGATTCAGAATAACTTAATATCCGCTGGTCAACATACAGCAATCTAAAAGTTATTTGTTTGGGCGCTATTATAAAAGATTCGTTTTTACCTCACTTGCTAAAACGAATAAAAATATTGATAAAAAACTAAAGGTAAAAAAGAAATATACTATTTCATAATAAAAAATAAAAAGTAGAATTGCCGAAACCCGGGATTGAACCGGGGACCTTTAGATCTTCAGTCTAACGCTCTCCCAACTGAGCTATTTCGGCAGATGTTAAATCGATGCCAAATGACCAATTTGGTATTCGCTAAATTTTTTTAGGGTTTTGAAAATACATACTAGTGTATGTGTACAGTAAAATACACATGTAGAGTATATACTATAAAAATAGCAAAAAGTTTTCATTGCCGAAACCCGGGATTGAACCGGGGACCTTTAGATCTTCAGTCTAACGCTCTCCCAACTGAGCTATTTCGGCAGTTGTTCATTGGACGACTAAAGTCGGCTTTTGTCAACCTACGCATTGAGGGCCTGTCAGAACTTTTCCCATTGAGTGTCGTCGAAATTCCAAGTTTGAATTTAAATACATGGTTTATAAGGCTCAATCTCATTTATTTATTAATCCCTTTTGGTTATCGGAGCAGAGTCCTTGTCAATGTTTACAGGGCTTCCGTTTCTGCTTCAGAGTTCTTAGTGGTTCACATCCTACAGCTCGCTAAAGCTAAAAGTTAACGATCGATTTGTGTTGTATGTATGTACCTTGTTTATGGCTAATTTCTATATAAATCAATAGATTTCACATATGCAATACACATTTCGGGTTTGTATGGTGGGCTAGGGAATGGGGGATAGGGAGGCTCTGGGGCTGGGGGCTCTTAAATAACTACCAATTGTTTCGCTTCAATTAAAGATTAAAGACATTTAAAAATTTTCACTAATATCACCTTCTAGAAATTTGTCCAATTCGTTTCGATTAAAAACTGATGTAAATATATATGTACGTGTGTATATGTATGCGATTTGATCCGTAATTGTTTTGATTTTGGCATAAGTGGCGAACCGAACCGGGCAAAACGAAAATTTCAATAAAGAAATCAAAAACAACGCAAAATGTAATTTAATTTAAATAATTTGCATTTATTTAAAAAATAACTAATTTACGAATTGAGTAATTTTTCAAGTGTTTTGTTTTGCCATCATATAGTGTTTTCAATACTTATAAAATAATCATGCTTGTGTGTGTGTGGGTGTGTCGATGAGCGTGTTATGTGGTGCGTATTTAGGAAAATTTAAACAATAATTAAAAACTTAGCAGTGAATTCTCGATTGGTTTTTATAAATGTACAAAATGTAATTAATAAACATCAAAAATATATATTAAACTAAACAAAAGCACAGAGAATTGCCGGTCCAATGCCTACAATTAATTAAAATTTGTTTTTAATGCCTAATTATCAACTATGATATATATATGTATGTATGTATAATCAATGTATAATATTTGTATGTATAATTGGTTTCGTAATATTTTAAACTACAATTTATAACATGCGCCACGACGTAACCGAACAAAGGCCCTGGGGGGGTAGGTATGGAGGGTGGTGATCATGCTGATGATGTTGCACAGACGATACAAATACAGATGTATATATAATATATAAACGCTTTAGGGGAGGGAGGGAGTTGTGTGTGGGTGTATATATATTATATATATATATAAATGTATATGTATATATGCACTTGGTAACTATGTATAAGATGAGAGTCCGTACATGCTCGCTTAATAATTGATTTTTTGATTTTCAACTGCAAAATGCGCAGCGCACACACGATTAAACAGCAACAAACAAATTAAATAGTCAAAAAAGGTATGTATAATCAGCAGGAATCAAGATCCATAGAATTTTGATATACGCGTCCTCCTCGCATGTGCCTTTGTGTATATGTATTGGTGTATATTTATTTAATGGTGCCTATGTGTTTGCATATGCGTGGATCGGGTGTATGGTTTGGGTGTGTGGGGCGGTGTCTCTGGATTCGATCGATCTGTTGGTCCCTACTCCACGGCAAAGCCACAGGTCTCCTCCACCGCTTGAGTCAGCTTATCGCAGAGCAGCTGATAGTTCTCGTAGGGCGGCAGATCGATCCGATTGAAGCAGGTGTGCGCCTTGGGCAGGTTCTGTGTGGGCACATCGACGGTTAGATGAATTGTGAACAGGCGTGGCCCCACCGCACCCGTGGATCCTTGCAGCGCACGGAATCCCTGCAACGGCACCCGCGACGAGCCCGTCACAAACTGCAGCAGACGTGCTCGCATCTCAGAGCTGTACGACTCGACCACCTGAATGGAGGGGAACACAATAAAACACATTAGTACTTTACTACTTTATGTACAAGGTATGAGAGATCCTTTCGCACCTGCCAGAACCACAGCACTTGCGTCGTCTCGTTCGTACAGTGCTTCAGTCTCGTATTGTTGCGCCAATCGTTGACATCGATGCTCGAGATGCCGCCAATGACCAATTCCAGTTCCCGCTCATCAAACGGTCGCAGCAGATGGCTGGGTATCAGCTCACAGAAGCCTGCAATAAGAGATTCAGTCGGAGGGAGGGGATTGATATCGATCTGTGATTGCGAATCATATGTACGGATGCACAGATGTACAGACCTTTCTGCAGTGCCAGAAACTGCTGCTCTATGCCGCGCATGAAGCGATAGTTCACATAGAGCTTTACGTACTCGCGCTTGTTCTCCTCCGTGACGGGTATGGCGGCGCCGCCGGGCTTCAGTTCGTGCACCACCAGAGCCCCAAAGCTATTGTTCTCCACGCTGAATGTCGACTCGATGATGCCGCTAATGTTGCTCTCCCTGCAGAACGAATAAAAAGATACACAAGGTTTACGATGGATCAAGACAGATTAAGGACTGATCTGCGGCACTTACAGCATCCAGGTGAGGCTACGGTGCAGCTCCGGATCGACGCCCTCGATGTCGCCCAGCGTGATGGGTTTGTTCAGCAGCTGCTTATAGAAGGGCGTGGTGAAGCCCCCGTCCAGGCAATGGCCATGGAACACGGCTATGCCCAGGGTGCGGCCCACAAAGTGAAAGTAGGAGAGATGGTCCGGATTCACGCCCGAATCGGGATTGATCTGCAGCGTGTAGTGGTCGTCGCGACTGTACTGGAACAGGCCGTACTGCGGGTTCAGCATCTCACGGGAGAGCAGATGCAGCCACTCGCGGGCCACGCCGCCGTAGTCCAGACCCTCCTCGCCCTTGAACTTGACCATCAGGCGCTTGCGCATGTCCTTGGCCCGCATCTTCATTATCAGTCTATAGCTCTCCTCGAAAATCTCGTTGCGCGACACCTCCAGCCGGCAGTGGCCGGACTGCGGCTGCATCGTCTGCAGCTCGGTGCGCAGGGCGCGTAGTTTTCCGACCAGATCCCGGCGGTACTTTGGCAGCAAGTCGGCCCCCTCGAGCAGGCCCTGCGGCAGCCCCTCCGGACAAATGCGATGCGGGGTGTTCGTTATCGTTGTTGCTGTCGTGTTTGCTGTCGTAGAACCTGCTCCTGCAGCCGCTGCTGTTGGTGGGGCAGGTGCGGGGCCAGGCGTAGCTGGCTGGTTGGATGCAGACGTCGGATTGGTCGTGGGTGTGCCAGCCGCTGCTGCTGTCGCTGTCGTCGTTGGTGTGGCAGCGCCAGGAACTGCTGCTCCAGTCGGCGGCACAGGTCCCCGACGAATCAGCTGCAGGAGACTGCCACTGAGCCGCGGATCCGTGAACTGTGTGGTGCGATTGTTGTGGTCCACAAAGTAGACCCGTCCGGAGGCCGTTTTTCTCTGTTCCCAGCCACTGGGCAGCGGCCCGATCGAGTCTAGCGGCAGATGCTGGGTGTCAAAGTCGCGCGGTATCCGCGGATCGTGCCACGTGGACACGCCCGTGGGTATGTGATAGAAGTACACCTGGCCCTGTTGCGTGGTGCGCATCTCGTAGCCGGAGGGCAGATCGAGAAAGGGACGCGCCGCCTGATTAGCCGCTGCAATGGCAGCCGATGCTAGTCTCTGTCCAGATCCTCCCCCTCCGCCTCCTCCAGCACTGCCTCCGTTGCGGGTGCCGCGCGAGGAGCGACGCCGCGTGGAGGACTCATCGCCACCCTGCTGCCGAGAGCTGCGACGCTGTGAACGCTGGCCAGGGGTCGCTGCAGTGTAGGATCTGCCGCCGCCTGGCTGTCCACCCGGCTGGCTGTTTGCATTCGGACTGTGAACTGTGTTTCCATTGGCGGCGGGCGTAGCTGCCGCCGGGGATGTGGCAGCATTCGTTGCGGGTGGACTCTGACTCTGGCTCTGATTATGCCTGGGTGGCGTCGTTGTCGCTGTCGTTGCTGATGTCTCCTCCTGTGTCCAGCCATTGCTGGCGCTTTGTGGCTGGGCCGCTTGGAAGCTTCCATTCCCACCCACACTCCCACTCCCTGTCCCTATTCCTGTTCCACTTTGAGCATTTCCGTTCACATAGTTCTGCTGACCCGTAGGCGATGTGGACGTGCCCTCGCCAGGGGATGCATGGGAGCCATGGCTGTGGCCATTCGTTTGATGCTTTGGCGTTTTCACATGATTCACGTGATTGTCGTTGTTGCTGTGGAGGCGACCCGTCCCCGCCGTCGTTGTCGTCGTCGTGCTGCTTGTGGGCGTGGCCGGTTCGTTGCCGCTGCGCGCCTCCAAGGTGCGACCGCCTGTGGAGGTCGTGGAGGAGGATTTCTTGCCAGGTGTGGAGGCCATTGGCGTCGTGGGACTGGTGTTCTCCTTGCCGACGCTGGACAGGATCTCCGTGGAGTGGCGTCGCTCGTCCGACCCCGTCCCAGACGTCTCTCGACTACGATTGCCGCCATTCAACAGATTGGTGCAGGTCGTGGAGCGCGTGGGACCCGCCGGCGCCTGTCTATCCCCGTGTGCGTGGGCGTGGCCGTGGCTATTGTTGCCATTGTGGTGGCGCTGCTGCGGTGAGGTGCCGCCGCCGCCCGGCTGCCGGGGTCGGTCCCATTGGGTGGATTTGGTGGCATGGTTCACATAGTAGATGCGTCCGTTGTCGGTGCGCCGCTCCTCCCAGCCCTCGGGCAGACTGTCCTCCGAGGAGTCATCCTCGGAGGGTCCACGCACATCGCCGCTGGGCCCCACAATGGCCAGGGGATTGCCACTGCTGGGGCCATCCTTCGACAGCAGCGATATAATGATCTGGCCACGCACCAGCTCATCGTCGTCCGGCGATAGTTTGCCCAAATCCAAGCGTTGAACTGAAAGTCCAAAGAATTATCATTAGTAACGAATCGAGAGAGAGAGAGAGGGTGAGGGTGAGGGTGAGGGATACTTACATCCTGCTCCTTTGAGGCTTTGAATGGTGAAGGCGGGTATCCTTACACAGCCGAGGAAGCCGCTGCCTTTGTGTATCTTTCGCTGATTCCACACGGTTATGGTGATGGCATCGGCCAGGCCCAGGAACAGATCGTAGTGCGCATTCCATTTGGGGTCCAGCGAGGATTTGCTTATCTCTGTCGAGTACACCTGACCAGTGCCATCCACCTGGACCTTGGCAAAGGGATCGGGGAGGCCTGCAAACAGCAACAATCAAAACAATTGTCAAAGATTAGCCATTAAACGATTCATCCAATCTGCTTCTGCATTGTCAATAATTGTCAATGATATATATTTAAATGGTACGCTTGCGTGCCTCAAATCTGAATGGGAAACACACATCGAGAGTGTTGCATCTACACATCCCAATGGAGGCAGAAGTTCGTTCCCTTTTTAGTTAATTTGCAGCATGCATCGCTTCAGGTCTGTTACTTTTCTGCTGCTGCTGCTGCTATTGTTGCTACTGTTGCAGGGACACACGTATCCCCACAGGCATCCTGGCTTCACACAGCGTCTGCAGATAAATCCACTCTGCCTGGAACTCCAGCAGAGGACAACACCAGCAATAATCTTCTCCCCCGTGGAGGAGGTCACCACAGAGGCAGAGATTAATCGTTTGGGGGAGCAGCCGAGGCAGCAGAAGTTCCCCTTGTGATTGTGAGGTTCCCCTCGATGCCAGGCGCCAGGGGTTATCGCTCTCAAATGGGGGCCATCCCCCCCCCATGTGATCAGAATCGTATATAAGAGCAGAAACAATCAGCAGTTTGGAGCATCATTCCTACAGTCTTCCAACAGTCCACAAAATGTCTACCACTTGGCTGCATCTGCTGGGCTTTCTGGTGGCCCTGTTCCTGGCCCTGGCCACAGGAGGAGAAGCCTCACCATTCGATGCGAACCGCTTCCGAGCACGGACACAGCCACGACAAGGATCCATGCCACAGATACCCACCACACCGCCATTCAATCCCTATGGATGAATTAAATTAATTAAATCTGAATATGTATCTGAATCTGAACAATGCTCCAACCTAAACCTATCTGTTGTGTACATATCTACCGTGCAGATCGGTGGGCGAATGATTGGGGCCAAGTGTGTCATTTAGTCAGGGGACTATCTGCCAATCTCTGCTATCAAATCAAGCACCCTCCCACCCGCTGTGGCTGTCGCTGTCGCTGTCCCAACGCTGCTTATCATCGTGTCCCACAGCCGATAGTGTAATGTGGTGCCCCGCATGGAGTCTTGATAAATTAAGCACACGGGCATTCCAAGGGAATTAAACAAGACTCAGTGCCCAGCTAAATAAATGCACAGCCAATGGAGTAATCGTCTTGAGTATCCCCATCGCCCAGGATTTTTTGCTGCGGGATACAGTAAACCTTCCGCTGACTATGCTTATGTGGCTCGTGTAATTTGAAACGGAGGTGCATATCCCTCCCCTCCCCTTCATGTACATTGCTGTTGTCGCCATACAGCTGTTCCGATTGATTTCATGCCACACACACACACAAAAGCCAAAGCAGATACTCTCTTTCGGGCTTTCAGCATCTCCACTGTTTGCTTCGTTTGGCAGGGTTCTCATGGGACATTTGCCCTACGCAGCTAAGCAACCCGAACAGACACTCACTTCATGGACGAAGAGCGCGAAAAGTAAAAAGAAAGAAGCTTTCGACTGGCGTCAGCCACATGTCTTGTCCGATTTTCAACCCTTTTTGGCTTTACGCTAGGTGGCACAGTTCCCTGCACAGTGCCCCAGTCGGCGACGCGCGTCGCATTGAAGAGGAAGTTGCACGACTGGCTGCACTTTCACTCGCTGCTAAGGGGCCAGACGGGCAGACAGGCAGCCTAGCATGAAGATTGTGCCGTGTGCCGTATGCCGTGTGCCGTGTGTCATCTCTTGTTTATTGGATTATTATAAAAC
Source organism: Drosophila obscura (assembly GCF_018151105.1). Classification (NCBI taxonomy): domain Eukaryota; kingdom Metazoa; phylum Arthropoda; class Insecta; order Diptera; family Drosophilidae; genus Drosophila; species Drosophila obscura. The sequence continues at coordinate 4,012,059 of NW_024542774.1, read as the reverse complement.
AAAAGAAACAAAACAAAAACACTCCGGCAATAATGGAATAATGAAAGCGGTGACAATTAGGAAGCGGCTGCTGCTGCTGCTGCATCGCAGGCTGCACGCTCCTTGATGCGCTCCTCGATGAGCGGACGGAAGTGACGGATGAGGCCCTGGGGCGGCCAGGAGGCTCCGTCGCCCAGGGCGCAAATGGTGTGGCCCTCAATCTGCTTGGTGATCTCAAAGAGCATGTCGATCTCCCCGACTCGGGCCTGTCCGGTGACGAAGCGCTGCATGATGAGGTTCACCCAGTGGAGGCCCTCGCGGCAGGGGGTGCACTGGCCGCAGCTCTCGTGCTTGTAGAAGGCGGCCAGGCGGGCGATGGCCTTGATGATGTCCGTCTGCTTGTTCATCACGATGATGGCGCCGGTGCCCAAGGGAGGAGCGCACGGCCATGAGTCCGTCGTAGTCGTGGATGGCCTTGCTGGCGTCCTCCTTGGGAATGCATGGAGTGGACGAGCCGCCCGGAATAATGGCCAGCAGATTGTCCCATCCACCGATGACGCCGCCCGCATGCCGTTCAATGATCTCGCGGGTGGGCATCGACAGCTCCTCCTCGACGGTGCAGGGCCGCTCCACGTGGCCAGAGATATTGAAGAGCTTCGTGCCCGAGTTGCGGGTGCGTCCGAAGCTGGCGAACCACTTGCCGCCGCGGCGACAGATGGTGGGGGCCACCGCCACCGTCTCCACATTGGTGACCGTCGAGGGGCAGCCAAAGGCTCCGATGTCCGCCGGGAAGGGGGGCTTGTTGCGCGGCTTTCCCGCCTTCCCCTCCAGGGATTCGATCAAGGAGGTCTCCTCGCCGCACACGTAAGCGCCCGCACCCCGCTGCACATACAGATCGAACTCGAAGCCGGAGCCGCAGGCATTGGGGCCGAGGTAGCCCGCCTTGTAGGCCTCCAGGATGGCGTACTGCAGGTTGCACGCCTCGTTGTAGAACTCTCCTCGGATGTAGATGTATCCGGTGTTGGCGCCCATCGCACGGCCCGCTATCAGGCAGCCCTCCACCAGCTTGTGCGGATCGTGGCGCAGGATCTCGCGATCCTTGCAGGTGCCCGGCTCCCCCTCATCGGCATTGACCAGAAGAAACTTGGGCCTTCCATCGGGTGGCTTGTTCATGAACGACCACTTGAGACCGCTCGGGAAGCCGGCACCTCCGCGGCCGCGCAGCCCCGAGGTCTTCATCTCGTTGATGATCCACAGATGACCCTTCTCCAGGATCTGCTTGGTTTTGTACCAGTCGCCGCGCTTCATGGCGGCCTTCAAGCGCCAGTCGTGGCGGCCGTAAAGATTGGTAAAGATGCGATCGGCATCGGCCAGCGGGCCAAATGTTTTCTTTGTTTGTGGCGGGGGTGTGCCCGGGGGCGGTTTACTGGGTGGCAGAGGTCCTGCCTTGCGGGGAGGTGCTCTTTTCGAGGGTCCTCCTTTGGCTGCAGCAGGCAGAGGAGGAGGAGGAGGTGGACCTGCTGGACCCTTTGCTTTTTGTGCCACCGGAGGCCAATTCCGAGCCAGGCGTCCGCGCGTCTCCCTCTCAACCTTCTTGCCAGCCTCATGAAGCACCTCCTCCAGTCGATCGTCTTCGGTCTCCAGCAGCATTTGGTTGACGGGAAATGTGGACGGGCCTGCGGAACTCTTTGGCGACTCCACTGGGAAGTGAGCGAGGGGCTTCAATCTGCTCAACTCGTATATCTTCTTCGTATCATTGACGATCAGATCTTTCTTTAGTTTTCCCTGGCGCTTCTTAAACATTTCGAGCAAGCGGTTCGCTTGGTGCTCCTCCTTCTCTTCCTCAACGGGGAATTTTAATGGCGTTGGTGGGATCTTGTCGAATGGAAATTTCGGTGCCTTTCGTTGCTGCAAATTCTCGTCACTTTCCTGTGGCTTTTTGCTGGGATTCTTGCCAACGTGGGACGACCCCTTTCCATCCGCAAGTGCTCTGATCAGAGAAATCTTGTAATTTTTTAACAGCTGCTGCCGCAGCAGCTGTAAGGATATCATTTTCCAGATGCTATTATCTGTACCGATTTGTTCCGACTTGTGGGTCGGGCGGGTATTAACTATAAGTATTTTGATAAGCATAAGGCAAGGCTTACTGTGCCTAGGCCTGGGTTCATCAAAAAACCCCATTCGAATCGATTGCTCACTGCCATAGTGTCTCACATTCGTTTAGTGATCTATTTATATCGTCAAAAATTAGCAAAAGCGTCAAGTAAAAACCCAAAAGGTACGATTTTCCAAGGTTTCTCCCACTGATGACAGTGCAGGCGGCAGTGCGCCCCATAAAATGTTCGAGTGTATATAGCTCAAATCTAATCAGAAAGTGTCGATAAAACAAAAGTATGGCAGGAAAAAAAAAAAGAGTTCCCCGCCACGAATGTAAGCCAAGAGCAGCAGATAGAAAGACACTGGACTGGACACTTTTCTGTGGATAGATATGGTGGTTCCACGTTCCACATTGGAATCATCATGGCTACAATCCCATCTTTGGGAGCGTATGCTATATATTGGCTGTTGAGGCAGTGGTTGGGCAATGCTCAGAGCGTGATTTAAGTGCAGCGATGTGTAAAAAAAAAAATTGTGGACAAGCAAACGAGAGGGAGCGAAAATAATAAATAACAAAAATACTGGGAAAGAAAAATGTATGCCTCGTGCCCCTGCGTGTGTGTGTGTGCGAGTGAGCCCGCAATGAAAGCAAATTAGTAATAATCACTTTTGTTATATCTAAACAGAAAATATATGGAAAAAAAAGAGCTCAGATATGGCACAACGATACAGACAGACAGACAGACAGACACACACATTCAGATATTCAGACATTCACACATTTTATTTGATGGGGGGGCAAAGTAGTGCCGCAATTTGTTGAAAAATGAAAGTAGACAAAAGGAAGTGCTAAATTTAGCAATACTTCATTTCATATGCATACACCTCGTAGATTATCGGAAAGAGTGTGAGGGGAAAGGGGAAAACCACTAGAAAATATGTTTATGAAGCACGCGTGGTGGCGCCTAACGGATCGAATCCCACGAATCCCAAGAACTTTCCCATTTGAGTGCCACACAAAAAATATTGTTAACTACTCACGAAATAAATCCTTGCGAGCCAAGTTGCGAGCACACAATACTGTAAAATGGAAAATGCGAATGTTTAGTGCAAAGTTAAGATCGTGTAACATATATTTTTGGCACTTACTCGTTATTCGAACTTTGTGTGTACCATTGCGACGTGGATAGTCCAATTTATTCATAATTTCCGACTTTTAATTGGTATTGTTTTGCTTTTGTAAATATACGTGCATTTATTTTGTATGCCGATTAATTATTTATACGACAATTAGACGGCGACCAAGCAGCATGTTTGTTTCTCTAGCTGCTGCTGCTGCTGCTGGGGTAGTAGTGATGAAGGAAGGAGTGGGAGGAGGAGATGGTAGTAGTGGAGGTGGACGCAGCAAAATATAATTTCATTGCCGAAGGTAGCTGCTGCTGCTGCTGCCTCTCCCCCTGCTGTTGCAGTTCTTGTTGCTGCTTTCGATAGCCTTGGCGCGGGTTGTTGTTGTTTTTGTTGTTGCAGCTGCAGTTGCGGCTTTGTGTCATTGTATGCACACACAAATATGCATGCTGTCACCGATTTGTTAGTTATTAACAAAACTGCAATAGAACCGTACCAAAGAAAGGTTATTTTATCAATAAATTCGCCATTATACAAACAATTTTGATAGCGCCCGCTTCTCTCCGCACCCTTCTTTTGCTCCAGCAAGGTGAGCCAGGTGACAGGTAGGGCAGGGTTTGCAGGTAGCCAACAAAAATATGCACGAAAACGAACTCACCCGAAATTTTTTTGCTGCTTTGCTGTTACCGTTGTTGCTGCCGCGGCTGCTTTGAAAACAATTCACACGCACATGTCTCGCTCTCTCACATACGCACACACACACACATGGACACAGACGCCCTTCTCTTGCAAGGCAAGGGAACTGAGGCTTAACTTTATTATGTGTTTCATAAATTGTATTATATTAAATTCCACTAGGCGTTTAATTAACTTTAATTTAGCTGCTGCTTTTGTATGGGTGCGCCTCGCATTTGCATTTGTATTTGTACGGGCGTGTGTGTGTGTGTGATGCAAAAATTTGCAATAATAATCAATTGAGGCAAATTTGGTGGCTCGATTCACTTTAAATTTATTATAAACCATACACATGTGCTTATATGTACGCTCGTCTATATGTAGTGTGCTCTATTTCAGCGCGATTGCAATAAATATTCTTTCGTTTTACGCACGGCGAACGCGAGCAACGGAAGGGAAGGCAGCCAACGACCGAGGGAGGTACGGAGGGGAGCAAAACCACGAGAATTTGTTAATAAAGCGCGTGCTATGCTTCTGCAGCCATTCGTTATGGATTTTCACTTTTTGATTAGTTAAACTACATTATTAACTGCCCTGTCCGTTGCTTTTGCGCACGTTTATAAACTAATGTATCGCAGAAATTAGTTCTACGAACGCCATTTTTGTTGGTGTGTTTCAGTGGTGGTAAACGTATTTCATCAGCCAAGAGCCCGTGTTGAGCACTTGTTACCACTGTTGCAAAATCAGCTATTAAATAGCTAGATCTGGCTCTTTCTAAAGTACGATTGCTAGCACCATTTTACCTGCATATAATTATGGATATGCTTATAAGTCCGATACTAATGTCGAATTTATCAAAGTATAAAAAATAATGGAACTTTATGAATAAATTTACTTAATTTGTTTTCAAGCTGACTATTTTTTCCACGGAAAAGGCTATTTTTTCCGACTCACAACACTTGGAGTGCATAGTTTTGGCGGCACGTCGCTGGTTTTGTTTACAATTTAATTTCTTTCTCTAATCCATAATGTCGATTACCTTGGATTTCAATGGGAAAAACTTGGCTAAAAGCAAGCCCCTGCAGTTGCACTATTTGCCAGCTAAAGTAAATGGCGACGGCGAAGCAAATGTCGAGACGTACTTCAGCAATTATACACGTGAAGCACCCGAGTACGGATCGGGGATCCTGACCAATGCCTTGCGCGGATATCCTTTGGTGGGCGATCGTATACAAGTGCCCGAAGGCTATAAGGGCCTAGTCCTGCAGGAGACCGAGAAGCCTTTGAACGAGTCTGCGGACCGTCAATTGCGTCTTACCGGTGTTTTTGACGAGTTCACCTACTGGAACTACGATAAAGTCCCATCAAATGGCGATCCCTACAGACAGGCTTTGCTCATGGCAGATGTGGCCCAGGCGGTAAGTACATAGGTACATGAAGCTTTCCACTGTGACAAATATAAACATATTCGCTGTTCTTGCAGCTGTCCGAACCCATAAGCGAGGAGCATTTGGAGGCAGAAATCAGACAAAACCTGGAAAGCAAAAAGGAAAATTAGCTCTTTAGCGCGCTTACAGCGTTTATTATATAGTTTTCCAAAAGCTAATCAAATATAATCTTAACATTTCATACACTTTAGTCTTAAATTTATATAAGATTCCAAATATAAATACGGAGTTTAGTATCTGTGTTAGTTCATTCATCGGCATCCTCGAAGCGCTCATCGTCGTCGTCCAGGGTCAAGTTCTGCATGCCTCCTACTTCTCCTCCGTTGCGGCCAAGTGTTAGAGCATCGTCGGCCATATCCTGGTCCTCCAGGACCATTCCACCAGCATCTTCCATGGGGTCGCTGTCCTCCGAATTGCTGTCAGCCGAGTCCGGATGCAGGGCCTGGCAAGTAGTCATGGCGCGGTACATCGTATCGACTGTGTGTATATCCTCGGGCAGCAGCCAGCACTCTGTAACTTCCTCAAACTGCTCGTCCACAGCATCCTCAAAGTTCTCATCGTCTTCATCGTGCTCATCGCTTCCGTTGCCCTCGTCAACGTCTGCCTCTGCCCCGCCACCGTTCTGCCCATTGACGATTGGCTGCTGCGGATTTCCTCCATACACGCCGTTCCACTCCACTTTGTGGTCCAGCATGAAATAAATGCACTTCCTTGGGTTCGACGAAATGCCATGTAGGCTCACTTGCTTCCAGTCGATGGATATGCCGTCGGGTAGGTCGCTTGGTTGCCAAGAGAGAGAACTGAAACCGAGACAATAACAATTGCAGACGCCGGCATTTTGGCAAGCAAACTCACTTTTGAGCTATGTAAACGGTGCCCTCGCCCACAATATTGTCGCCCAGCTTGAGCTTGATATTGTTGGCCGTGTACAGCAGTCCATGTTCCGGCGCGGAAACTGGCGTTATTAATACCATTTTGATACGCAAATATTAAATTAATTTTATTTCAATAGTAAAAACGCGTCTGCTTATCGATAAAATATACCGTAAATATACTGAGGAAGAAAACGAACTAAGTATCGGTATTTTTCAGACACTCATAAGTGTTGGTAAACGTTGCATATAAAAAGTAAAATTTGGAATTTCGACTTATTAAAGTGATTAAGAGAAGTATTAGTGTACAGCTACTAATTCTTCGTCATGGGTCTGGCGTTTGCACACACAATGCACACAATTTAATAATCCAAAAATCAAAACAGGTAAAATTTGGGCCCATTTTCTTCGGTATATTTGAAAATTATATGGTAATTTCGGTATTTTTCTGTGGCTCTGACGGTATATCTGATCGGTATAGTTTTGTAACACTGGCGGTTTGGTTTCTGCAGCGCGTCTCGTCTCGCTTAATTTTCCGCAATTATTCCACCAGCAAAGCAATCAACAAATATGCTGTCAAGCAAGAAACCCTCTCAATTGTACTGCTAGAAAACGTAAATTTGTTAAAGTAAGTCAGCCAGCCAGTGAGTGTTCTGCTTCGGTCTACGGAATCTACGGAAATCCTTTTCGTTCGTTGTTGTTGTTTTTGTTGCTGTCGCCCTGTATACGCCCTCGCGTATCGTGTAAGCGGATCGGATCGAACAATGGACATGGAATACGCTAACATCAATGAAATCAACGACCGCGACCTGGTGACACGCATGCGCAGCTGCAATTATGAAAAGTACAAGTCTCTGGTGCGCATGCACCTTTCCTTCGAGCTGGAACTGAACACCGACGAGTAAGACGTCACAAGCGACTCGCCCCGCCCACCAAAATATAGTACTTACCACTTGTATGTGTTGCAGGTTTGACTTGCCGTGCCATGAGATCGTCTACGAAGATAAGGGCAAGCTAAAAAAGTGGAATCGCCTGTCCAAGAAGAATCGCGGACCTGCCACAGGATGCACGGCTGGGGCAGGCAGTAAGTCGGCGGGCAACAGTCCCACGGAAACGCTGCAGCAGCAGATCGATGCAGGCTTCCTCATGCATCTGGAGGAGCTGAAAGATTTTCTCATGCTGGAGAAGAGTAAGTGGCAGAGAGGATGGCGAAACATGGTTATTCTAATGGCGGAGTGGCCTATTCTCAGATCTCACCCAGGAGGGACTCTTCCGCAAGACAGGAGCCGTTTCTCGACAGAACGAGCTAAGGATGCACATCCAGCATGACCTGCCCCTGGATTTGGAGCTGACGGGATTCTCGGCACACGACTGTGCCACCGTTTTCAAGAGCTTCCTGGCCGAGTTGCCAGAGCCTTTGCTCACAGACGCCCACTATCCGGCACATTTGCAGATAGCGCCGCTTAGCCAGGCACTGATTGGGGGTCAGGTGGCGGCTACCGCAGAGCGTCAGCGGCATCTTCTCAATTCGGTGCAGCTGCTCCTCCTCCTGCTCCCCGAAGAGCATCGCGAGCTTCTGCAGCACATTATAGAAATGCTGCATGCGGTGGCAGAGCGTGAGGAGAGCAACAAGATGACCGCAGAGAATCTGGCCACCTTGTTTACGCCGCACCTGATCTGCCCCAGGCAACTGCCGCCCGAGGTGCTCCACTACACGGCAAAGAATATGTCCAGCATTGTGTCGTACATGATTCGGCAGGGCCTGGAGATCTTCGAGGTGCCCGGCAAGCTGGCCATCGATATTCGGGCGTACTTTCTTGAGCGCAAACGCAAGAAAACCATGTCACCGGAGCAAACGCTCGACGAATCCATCTCGGACGTCTCGACGGTCAACACGATGTACACTTTTGTAGACCGTGCCGCCACTGCAGCGGCCAACAACAGCAATAACACGGACACTGAGCTGGCGCAGCTGTACGCTCACATTCAGAGCCTGCCGGAGTCCTCCAAGAAGCGTCGACTCATCAAGCAGTTCAACAAGCAAAACGGACAAGGTAGCCCATTGTCGCCTCAACTCTCCTGTCTGTTCCATTGTGGCACTGCCCTCACTGATTCCATTCGCTCGTTTAAGGCACACCTCTGCAGGTTGTGGTAATGAATCGTCTGAAGAACAACGAGGCCACTCGCAGTGCCAAGTCCTTGGGGGACTCCATCAAAAAGCACATCTTCCACAAGAGCCTCATGTCGCGCACCCCCAAGAGAGTTCCCCCCAGCTTTCACACGGAGGTGAGTCGCAAGAGAAACATTTTGCCAAGCATTTATATCATTTTGTGTCACTAACCGCATGTCTCTTCATCGTATCCTAGACGCCCAATTTGTCGCATGTGAAGCAGCCCAAGCTGCGTGTGCTGTTCCAGAGTCCCACACCACCGACACCCACCTCATCGAAGGGCACAAGCGCCACCTTCACCTCCATTGCTACTAACCCCTTGCATCAGCTTCAGAAATCCATCTCATCCACATCGCTCAAAATTGAGTCCTCGTCCTCGGACAGCAGCTCCAGCTGCAGCATTTCTGCTTCCGCCAGTCGCCAACAAGCGAATCAGCTGCCTGATGGTGTGGCTGCTGTCCGAGAAGAAGACGAGATCGATGCCAGTTGCTGTATGACGCCAATGAAGATAATGTCAGCGGCTGCCAAGCAGCTGATCGACAAGAAGAGCGTGGCCTGGGACGAGCATCGCCTGATCGAGGTCGAGGAGTACTCGAATCCCTGTACGCCCGTGCAGCAATCCACGCGCTACAAATCGGAGCCTAACCTCTCAAGTATCCTGCCCCAGGTTCCAGGCGAAGAGCAAAGCGACGACGGCGACGGAGCACTCACCCCCATTGTGGAGGTGTCCAGCTCAATGGCGGCCAGCTGCAGCAGCAGCCACCACATGGGCAAGTTGATAACCCGCAAATTGATGAAGGGCGTGAGCATGGGCAATCTAAGATTCCCGTTCAACACCCCGGAAACCACCAAACGATTGGTGCGCAGTGTATCGGCCACCCTAAAGCGGCGTCCCAGTGGGGATGAGGGCAAGCATTGCCCGTCGGCAGCAGGTGCTCCACTTCTGGAGGACGTGGACGGTAGCGATGACGACGATGACGATGAGGATGGGGTCGATGACGATGACGATACATTGTCAGAGTCAAATGGCAGCTCCAATGAGTTGCCTGCCATGACCGTGGGCTACCAGCAGATCCTGCAGAGCAGCGTGTGTCGCAACATGGATCTTATAACGAGCACACCATCTCTCCACATGGGCCGCCGTTCAATGTCGCCCATCACTAAATCGACGCAGCGCATGCCCAAGTCCATGCAGGTGGGCGCAATAGGAATAGATTCCCATGTGAAAGATCCATTTTTGATGCCTGATTTCATTGCAGGAATCTATTATGACGCCACGCTCCCGCAAACCCGTAATGCTGCTCAATGCCTTGGGCGGCAATGGCGACAAGCAGCTAAACCTGAGCTTATCCGAGCAGGATGAACAGGACTCGCTAGCCGGGACGCCCGTAAAGCAGCGCGAACCACCCTCTCTGCACAGTGAGGACGCTACTTCCCTTGGCGGCTATGCGGAGATATTGAGACATCAGCAGGGCTATGGCCTGCTCAGCTCCAGACAGCGAACGTGCAGCAGCAGCAACAGCAACAGCAATGAGGAGTCCAAGCCTCCGAACGCTCTGTCCAGTGATTTCAAGTTAGTCGCAATAGCCAGATAGCAGATTCCGCATGGATCTCACATTCTAATTTGATCTTTAGGGAATATCTGCTCACACGCAGCGTGCTGACTGCCAGCCCGGCGGATTTGTCGTTTGCCAGTCGCTCGGATGATTTCGGTGGAGCCAGCACCACCCAAGACATCGATGACTTCGATGAGGCCGAGCTGAGTCCCAGTTTGCTGTACTGCTTGGATGGCAATGAACCTGCTGCAATGGTATCGCCCTTGGGCAATGCCAGTGCTAGTGCCAGTGCCAGCGCCACAAATGGTCGCAAACGATCGGCCGGCACACCACTAAAATCTCAACTGATAACAGATGATGCGGAAAACAAGGAGAACATGCATGTTCAGGACGATCACGTGCGCACCAAAAAGCTGCTTATTACTTCTCCCGAGGAGTATCCAGGCGAAACAGCCCTGTAGCTTTAAATATTACATGTGTAGCTTTTGCATAAACTAACGTTAAAACCGTTGTACGGTTTTAAAAAATCATCTCTCATCAAAAATATTGCTTCCGTGAAATTATTTGCGGTGTGACACGTGTTCGCGCCTTGTAACTGACCGCGTTTTACATTTTAAGCTAAGAATATTACATTATAAATGCATGCCGACGCAAAAAAAAAAAACAATAATTTTAAAAATACATATATATTAATATATAATCAGAAAATTACTCTATTCTGTTGCATTTATTAAAAGTAATTTTCTATCCAATTACATACTATGTTATTATGGTGGTTATTTAGCGTTATATTAATTCCATTAATTCGTAATAAATATTTGAACTTTTAACTGCATATTTATTTTTTGCCCAACACTGGTTTAAATTTCCACCGTACTTTACCCAACACTTTCTGGCATGTCGAACAGCTGACATTTGTTGACAACAATTTCGCATCAAAAGAAACACAAATTTTATTTGGAAATTAAGTTTTACAAGAGATTTCTGCGTAAATAGCGACTAGTAATTCCATAATGGGAACCTGGGTTCTCGAAGTCGCCAAGATGGGCATGTACATGGCATTTCCGGTAGCTCTGTTTCACATCTTCAACCAACCGGAATATTTCGAGGAATGGGTGACCAAAAAGAAGCGCGAACTGTATCCACCCGAGCACAAGAGTCATCGCGAGGAGCTGCAGCGTGCCATACGGGAGCATCACGAGAAACATGATGCCAAAATGATGCGCGCCATGGAGGAGGCAGAGCGCAAGAAGTAGAAATCCAAATCTGGATCTGGATGTACCCACCCACAGTTTCGTTATATAACACCAATTCGATCATCCTGCAGCTATGGGCACGTACCTCCGGGTAAACTGAAACTGTAAACACTCTTGTATTGCATTTGTAATGCGACGTAATAAAGACTTGAATGCACCCCGAAAACACTCATCCATCCTGGGGATATGATGAGTGGAGCAGGCACCAACGCAAGCACTGTCACCTGACTGTAAATCATCGGCGCATGGCTTCGGTGCCCTACTTGAAGCGGAATGTTGTGCAGCTCATTATCTAGCCAAAAACATCTCTAGTGCATTAACACAAAACAAGGAACCAAACCACCGACCGCACAGCGGATTCGCTTCATTGGAACACTTCAAATGGCCATTTTCAATCTATATCAAACGATAGACGCTTATCAGCTGGCGAGCACTCCGAACGTTCTCCGCTACCACCTGGTCTGCTTGAATGGGTCCACTGCTGTGGGGTTCCATACGCGTAAACAAAATCCAAATCCAAACGATCAACATCAATGAGGGCGCTACATTCCTGATAACTTGACCGCCATGTGACCGTTGTCATAGGAAATTTGTCACAGTTTTCAAAATGTTCCTACATGTGTTTTCGGCGTGATGCCTTGGCGATGAGTTGTGTTAGTGGCCAGATTAGATGCACTCCAAGCGATTTAAGCTCGCCCAGCCATTCAATTATTTTGGTGGGTAATGTTATTATCTACTTTCACACGACTCAATAAATAGAAAAAGGTTTGCCCTAGGAAATGAAGCTAAGCGCCGAAGAAGAAATACTCTTTTGGAATGGAATTTCCTATGGCAGCTTTATAGTGTTCCACCTGGGACTAAGTCTTACTGAGGTGATGGTCATGTTAAAGCACATAAAATGCTACATTTGTTGGGCGATGCCAGCTATATGATATAGTGATCCTTTATTGAACAAATCTTAACGAAATGTCGGAGGAAAATTTAAAAAATATATATATCTACACATTATTCCTCCAATAATGAAATAAAACATGATTTCGGAACGTAACAAATTGAAATATATAGTCAAGAAGCATCCCTTTGGCGCAAAAGTGTAATCAGTAGCTCCAGATAGCTGGACTGGCATTGAACGGATTGTTATAGTGGCACTTGATTGTTCTTACAATCGACAATAGCAATACAAATACATATATGTGTGTGTATGTGTGGTTTGGCGGGGGTGCATGCATATCAACAGCCATTTAATTAGCGGTTTCAGATTCCAATTGGTTTTTGGGCACTTTTGGTTACGTTGAAGTTGCGCTTTTCACATCCCTGCCTCCCCCCGCTTCCGCTCTAAATGTCCACAATTGTAGTGTAGAATCTGATTTACGACACTCTCCAACTTCGAGTGCTTCCCAATCTGCCAGCGGTGACGCCTCCGACTCAAGCGACGCTGTGATCTGCGCCAGCGTCGACGCTTTGGTTATCGCATTCAGTACAATTTGTCAAGCCCAATAACGGTCTGCGTGTCAAATTCAGTTCCATTATTTCCATCACGGAGAACAGAACATAATGTCCAAGGGATCGGTACTACCACAGTATATAGCCGGCTTGTCGGCCAGTTTTGGCGCCTTGTGTATGGGCGCCTCTATCGGCTGGTCCTCGCCGGTGGAGAAAATGATCACGGAAAACTCGGACTACGGCTTTGACATATCCTCGAGTCAGTTCGGCTGGATATCCGCGCTGCTGACACTAGGCGCCACCGTCATCTGCATACCCATTGGCTTCATGATCGACTGGATTGGCCGGAGGCCGACTATGTTGGCCCTGATTCCACCCTACATGGTCGGCTGGGTCCTGATGCTGTTTGCCAATAATGTGACTATGCTGTATTTTGGCCGTTTCATCCTGGGCATGTGTGGCGGCGCATTCTGCGTGACTGCACCCATGTACTGCACGGAGATCTCAACGACAGCATTGCGCGGCACGATTGGCAGTTTCTTCCAGCTGCTGATCGTATCCGGTGTCTTCTATGGCTACTTGGTGGGTGCCTTTCTCCCGCTGACTACGATCAACATTCTGTGCTCCATTCTGCCGCTGATCTTTGCCGCATTTTACTTCTTCATGCCGGAGTCACCTGTTTACCTGGCCATAAAGGGACGCAACGAGGACACCGCCAAAGCGCTCCAATGGCTGCGCGGCAAGGATGCCGACATCAGCCAGGAACTGAAGGAGATCCTCGATGAGTCACAGAAACAGAATGATCAGCCCAAGATCAATATAATGACTGCTCTACGACGACCCATCACCAGGAAGGGTCTGGGCATATCTGTTCTGCTGCAGATCTTCCAGCAGTGGACCGGCATCAACGCCATTCTCTTCTACTCAACATCCATATTCGAGGATGTGGGCGCCGGTCTCACCGGCACCATGTCCACAATCCTCATTGGAGTCACTCAAGTGACCTCAACACTGGTGGCTGTTGCCATCATTGACAAGGCCGGTCGGCGCATCCTCCTGCTGATCTCTGGCGTCTTTATGGCCATCACCACCTGCCTGATGGGCGTCTACTTCCAGATGAGTGAAAGCAATCCAGATTCGGTAATCGGCCTTGGCTGGCTGCCCATTGTCAGTATTTGCATCTTTATTGTATTCTTCTCCATTGGATTTGGCCCCGTGCCCTGGCTGGTCATGGCCGAGCTGTTCTCGGAGGATATCAAGAGTTTGGGCGGTTCCATTGCTGGTACCAGCAATTGGCTCTCGGCGTTTATGGTGACGCTCCTGTTCCCCATCCTGAAGGATTCGATTGGGCCGGGACCGACATTTTGGATTTTCACGGTCATTGCCGTTCTGTCCTTCTTCTATGCACTGTTCTTTGTACCCGAGACGAAGGGCAAGACGATATTAGAGATTCAGGAGATGCTTGCTGGAGAAAAGGTCAAAAAAACCGACAAGAACGAGACGTTGTAGATCAAACATCGATGCATCGCAGTGAACGAATTTTTGTTGCACTCCACAGTATATTACCGTGCTGTTTTATTTCATATTTAATTTATTTTGTAAACGAAACTTTTAAACGAATTAAATGATATTTTTGATGAGTCCTAATGGGTATATGACATTTGCTAACTGAATAGATGGAAAAATAGAGATAGCTTTTTGGGAAATGCCGTCAAGCTGGCTTTATGGCTATGTTGTGCTGGAAAACATCATTTTGTCTCAAGTATTGCCTCAGTTGTTCGACTGAAAGCCATTAGACGTGTCTAGAGATGGCTACGAACAATAATGTTGCATTTTGTCTCTCATGCTATCCTTCTCTACGCAGCGAAATTGGCTAAGTCTAATGTAATATAGCTATAACTAGCTTGTAATGTTAAATCGGATTTCAAAATGAGAAAATGGGAAGGTATACTTGGGTATATTTTTAAGGGTCAGATGGTTTAAAACATCGATGTATCGGAATTTTCAACGATATATTACTGATAACACTAATCAACACTAGAATTAGGCTGTGGCCCAAAATAACTTGTTCTAACTAGCTAGTAATATTAAACCGTTTTAAAGTCGTGTCCTTCAGTATATTTACGGTATATTTTAATAATGACAAAGTATATTTCGGTATATTTCTGAGGGTCAGGCGATATATTTTATCGCTAAATCCGCGGTCACACTGCATTTCATAATCTTTAAAAAATCTTACAAATCTGACTAAAGTTAGAGTCTTTGCCCAAAAAACTAAATTATATACATAATGCAGCTATCCGAGGGAGTTAAGGAGCGTCTGGGAGCTGTCGTCGGTGTAGTCCAGACGACATTCCACTGGGGATTCGTGCCAATGGTGTTATATCTCGGTATGTTTTTGTTTTTTTTTTTTGCCAGCACGCGGTGCCTTGGAAGCAGCTCGTAAATTGTTTCGTATTAATGTTTTTCAATGTGATTGCAGGTTTCTCCAAGGGAGCCGAGCCCGGCATGCCACCGTTGTCCATCCTGAGCCTGTTGTGGCAGTAAAAACTAGATAAGCGCACACTCCAACCCGAAACATGCTGTGGAAATTCCAATATGTAACGCGTTGTGTGCCATCATTTTAGTACAAATTGGATTTCCTGGCATTTCACTATTACCTAAAGCTATCGCAAATACATTTTTGTTTATAAAAGTTAAGCGTCTTTAAGTATTCCGCCTAAATGCATTTCCTGAAAAACTATATAACATAAGCGATGGGTGGGCGGAGATTCTTTTTACAAAGAGCTATATGTAAATACATACATGTGTATATTTAGGTTTTTGGAGTTATATGAGATCTTGTTTATGCACATGGCTGAAGCGTCATATTAATATTTGTTTTTGTGTCGTCTTTCAGGAGCTGCGGAAAATATTAATATATCAGAATTCTGTGGTCTCGAAGGAAAGGGATTTGTTAGTCACAAATGCCATTCAACAAATGCACAATTTAAAATTTCTGCTGCCTTGTACTCTTATAACCTGCGAAAACTTCAAGTTTGATGTTCTCGAGTGCCAGTTTCAGTTTTACATGTAATCTGAGATTATGTTTGAGATTTAGCTTGGGGCAGCATAATTTGGTGGGAGCTTGTGGTTCTAAAAACAGCTTTGGCGTCTAGTTTCTCGAGAACTTTTTTTTTTTTAATAATTCAAAGTTCGTAGTTTGGCGGGCTTAATCATCGGAAATATCGATAGTATAATAATAAGGGTGCTCAAGCCAAACATTTTATATAATATTATTTTAGGCTCGTATTCCACTAGACTCCAAAACCAATTTAGATTGAGAAGCACAGTTATAAATTGTCATTATACCGTTTCTCTGCCGATACGCTGCAATAAAACAAAAACACACTAGATCGTATATATCGTTCGCTCACTCTCCCATTTGGTTTCCCATTTGGTCCGTCTTAGCCTGAAGTGTATTGGAATACTTCAGTTATCAAAATTATATTGTAGAAAATATGTGTTCGTTTGTTCAAGCTTATAATATTAAATCGAATGTTAAAATTGAGGACAAATATTTTCTTTGGTATATACACGGTATATTACGAAAGTCAGAAGGTATATTTCTGCGGTTTAGAAGGTGTATTTTATCGATAAATCTTGTTGGTCCGTCTGTCCTTTGGAAACTAGAGCTGTCAAACGATTGATAGTTGAGCCATCGATGGTTTTCAATGTTTTGAAAAAAACAATTGATACTATCGTAATAGTATCGGGCTCAAATAATTATTAAAAAACCATTGAAACCTTTTAGATACTTGTCCATTGTAAAAATTAGATGCCACCTGTCGATTTGTTTACAAATTCGATTTTTAGAGCAGCCAATCCAAACATATCAAAAACGCAACAACTGAAGCTCGATACTATCATGATAGTCGCAAAACCGTCGATAGTAGCGGATAGCAGAAAAGCAACGATACTATCGATAGTGCCCTCGATGGTTTGACACCTCTGCTGCACATAACTTTTCTACATTTAACATAAAAATAACAGGAATTAATACAAACAACCAAGTGCACAATACGCTTACAAGTGCCGGCCACAATTGTAAATAACGGATTGTTGCAAATCCACTCGCGATAGTGCGGAAATCACGTGATGAAAATACGCCTGAAAATTGCCCTCTCGTCCGTGAAATGTGATATATTTTTCATCCAATTGGGTGGAAATTGGCTAAATATTAGACTGCATCGAGTGCCGCGCCAGTGTTGTGATCAGTTGAACACCCCACAAGCCATGCAGCGGCAAAATGTGAACCTGTTTGGACGTACTCAGTGCGAGTCCTACGCGATAAATGCGCAGTTTAGGGGACATTAGAGGCCGTCTGCAGAGGACTTCCTCCGGCCCACCCCACTCGCAAGGGCACGGCCCAATCGCTCCCGCTCCCGCGCCACCTGCACCTATTCCTGGCATACGGGGAAGAAGAAACAAATAAATTGCATCGAATCCAATCCGATCCAGTCCAGACTTTGAACTTGCACTTGTGTGGGTGTGTGACCGCGTGTACGTGTCGTGTGCGTGTGTGTGTACGGAAAACAAAAGAAAAGCCCCCAACGTGATAGGCGCAGGGGAAGCAGCGACAACAAAAAGCGAAAAACAGCCCCCGTTCCCGTGCCCCTGCCCCGGCTATTATCAACACAAAGACAAGATGTTCTCCCCGCCCTGGCAGCTCTTCATGGGCGCTCTGCTGCTGCTCAGCTCCAGCAGCTCCAGTTTTGGTAAGTCGGGCGGTTCCCGTGGGGTTGGAAGGATGGAACTAGGGGCGGCCCTCGTGCGCTTGCCTCAGGTGCGAAACTAACCTAATTTTCGACTCACCTTGCAGCCACCCCAATTGAATTGGGCATGAATACCAGTTCCTCGATTGGAGCCACCAACTCGGCGTTGGTGCCACCCGTAGCAGCAACGACGGCGACAAGGGCGCCAATAGTGAAAGCGGACGAAACAGCTGGCCAGGCTTATCTAACAAAATCGCCGTCGCCGACGACATTGTCCGCTGATAACAGCAGAAACCATGACAGCAACAGCAACAGCCATAGCCACAGCAATAACAAAAGCAGCCTCAACAATAGCAATGGCCACAGCTACAGCAACAACAGTGCAGTGGCTATGCTGCTGCCGCAAGACGGCGATGGAGCAGTCGCTGCCACACAGCAGCACGCCACGCAGTTGCCACCCTTCGTGCCGCAACAGCAGAGCAGCAAGAAGCACAACAGTAAGTCCAAAGGCAGAAGAGGATCAGATCATATCAGATATGGACAGGACAGGCCAGGCCAGGCCAGACGAAAACGCTTAATGAATGGAGAGCAGCAGTCGCAGTGGCAGTTGGCAGCAGCCATGCCTCGCGTGACTTGACTGTAACACCTCAAAGACTTTGAATGGAGCTAAAAAAAAGCCCACCGGCCGTCTGGGTCGTCTCCATTACGAAAACTCAAACTCCCAGCTCCAGCTCCAGACTTTGTGTTTCTGTCTCCAGCTCTGTCTGGCCTCGTGACGTCATCGCGCGGTGTCAATGAGCTGCAGCCGCTAGCCAGACAACTCTCGTGCCCCACTCCCACGGCATTCCGCAACCAGACACCCCCATCTGCTGCCATTCACTGCAGTGCATTGCCTGCATTGCATGCACTTGCAACGGCCTGCACTCGACTCGGAAGCGGCAGTGGCAGTGGCAGCGGCAGCGGCAGAGAAAAACCCCCGGGTAGCGGCACGGGTAGCGTAGCAAGCAAGCAGGGAGGGGGTAGAAGTAGGAGTGGCAAAAAACTGGTCGCTTTGTCTGGCCCTCCACTTTACACTTGTCTTCTTCCCATCGTCTGCTTTTGTTAATGCTAAATGCTTTTGTTTTTGTTTTATCACGATCTACCTCTGCCTCTACCTCTGCCTTTGCCTTTGCCTCTGCGGTGCGTTCGCGTGAGTTTCGCCAGCTGCCTTGTTGGCATGGTTATGGGCAATACGCCCTGTGGCCAGCATCGTCCAAGAGATTCTAATTGCCTAGCATATGATTTATGATGCGCTGCTCCCAAGCATTAATTTTCCAATTAGTTTATATTTCACATTTGTAGATTATAAATATTCTATCTAGCCTAGCACTAGCTGATTTTGCGCCCTCTCTTTCTCCCGCTAGAAACCGTGAAATGTCACTGCGACATCTGCAAGGAGACGAACCACATCTGCGAGACGGACGGCTACTGTTTCACGTCGGTGGAGAAAAATGCGGACAATAAGATCATCTTCAGTTTCCGGTAAGTCTTGAGACTGGCCCAGTGCGGCCCCCACTTGTTAGTTCATATGTAGCGTAGCTCTCGCACTATCCAATAATCGAATATGAATGTACATGTGTGTATAATCGAGCGGCATCCGATCCCCGGTCCAGATGCCTCAATATGTCGCAGAGCTTTCCGCCGGGCCGATTCATCTGGTGCAACGAGGGTCGCCATGGCGGACCCACGGCACGGCCGGCCGCACGCAGAGGCGGACATGCCTGTTGCAACGATCACGACTTTTGCAATCGGCAACTGCGGCCCGTCATCAAGTACTATGCGGTGGCCACGCCCACATGGGAGGACGATGACAGTGATGGTGCCATACGGCAACAGCCGCCGGCCACCTTCGAAGGTGCGTGCGCGTGTGCACGTGTTTCTTTCCCGCCCAACTCCCACTACCACAAGCCCGCCCCAATCCCACTCACTCTCTCGCTCTTTCTCTCTCTCTCTGTCTGTCCTTCTGTCTCACTCGCACGCCGTTCAAGAGTTCCATCGTTCGTTCGTTCGTTCTTTGGACTGTATTTTCTTGCCTCGAATGCTCGTTGAGTTCAAGTTCCTGAAATGATCTCATAACCCCCAAAATGCAGAGCACTACTAATATATATAAACAAAGACCTATGAAAAAAAAACAAAACAAACAAATACTTAGAGAAAACAGAAGCTGAAGCCGAAGGGAGAAACAACCTGCAACCCGAGATTCATATGAATTGTTTTTGCTTATAATTATAATGTTTTTATTGCTACTAACCAGACCGAAATTTCCATTAGCAACAAGCGCCGAAAGAGACAACAGCCGCAAAAACAGAAGCTGCGCCGCTACATCATCATCATCGGCAAAAACAAAACAAACAAAAAATGAAAACAGAAAACAGAAAAACAACAACAAATTGCCAAGCACAACTAATTTGTTTTAATTGTTATATTTTCTCTCTCTTTCTCTTTAAACGTTCCCACTGTTGTCGAATGTTTTTGCCCCCCCGCCTCGCCTTTGAACATCCTCGCTCGCCTCTCGTTTCCGCTCCTTCCATGATAACTGTACCTGTGTACTGTGTAACTGTACCTGTAACTGTACCTATACCTATACGCGGTTCTGCACACTGACTGGGCGGCACACTTTAGTTGCCTCGAATTGAAATACGAACTGCATCGGGAGCCGCTGGAGTGCCTCACCAGCCGCATCAAATATGATTCGTTTAGGATACAATGTTGTAGGGAAGACTTCTGCAATAAGAATGAGATTATGAAGAGGATATTTGAAACAGGTACAGCCACAACAACAACAACAACCACAAAGTAACCACAAAAACAAAAACAATCAATCAAAAACAAATACAATACAATTTCTCTCTTTAGTTTTTGCACACACTCTCTCTGTCTCCCTATCTCTCTTTACCTTGCTCTTGCTCCCGCTCGTGCTCTGTTATTTACTATTTGCCTAATTATGCACTGCAATAAACAAACAAAAAAAACCAAGACAAGAACAACAACAATAGCAACACAAGCAACCAAACAAACAAAAATATGCAACACGTAACCATTTAATAATCCGTAATAATTATTAATAATTATTTTTGTTTTGGTCTAGCATTATTATGATTATGATTTTGTTTTTGTTATAATATTTTCTTTAGGTTTGCACAGCAATTTAGTTTATTAATATTTTCCTTTTTTTCTATTTGCACTTTGTTTGCTTTTCGGGTTCTCTGGGCCCATGTTGTTTTTAGCACCTACCTACCTCCCTCCCTCTCTCTCTCTTATTATTTTACTCTGTCTCTTTCTACCTTTGTCTATACACACAATATACATACAATAAAATACGTATACGGAATCCAGCTTACACCTTATCTTAATAAATTACACTTAACTTTTGCATGCAAATTCGAGTCTTGTTTGTAGTTTGTAGATATTTCACTTTCCAGCGATTCCACGGGATCTCTCTTTGTAGATTGTGGAAGGGATTTTACAATATTTGTATGTGTATTTTGGGTACAGCCTAATGCCTTGGGACTGGTTCGCATTGTGGTTCCCGTAGAGCTCTCTGGCTTGGCTTGTCCTCGGATAGGTTTCAGCTGGTGCTAGAGAAATACACAGTTGCCTTTTCTATGCAGACTGTCTACAAACATGAAATAGTTATGCATGTTTAGAGCTTTTTTTAAACCTCTAGAACGTTTTCTAGTTTATTTGCTTTTGGTTCTTGAACTTTGTCTACTCTTCTGCACATTGGGGAATCGAATTGTGAAAATAATTGGGAGAATTATAACAGAATTAGAACTGTTCTGTGATGGTTAAAATGGTTTCCCCCTCCTGCTCTCTTGTCGTTTTACCTATAAATAAAGACTCCTAGCTGCTTTTTTTTTCCTTAGTATTTTGAGGACAAACCAATATTGCTTTTTGCCAGTGCACCCTATCCCCAACACACAGCCCCCTGCCTGACGCTGCCGCTGAGTACCCCACCCCCCACTCTAACCCGAACCCCGCTCCTGGCCTTGGCGTATGTAACAAACCCCAGCTCCCATCCGCCTTTAGCCGCACACAACGAAGCTCTGCAACAAATACAAAACAAAACAAAAACAAAACAAAAACAGGTGCTACAAATTTAGTTAGTAAGTGGTAACAAAACAACAAAATACAACAAAAGCTGCTTCGCAACTGCACAAAGCAACATCTACAGCCGGCAACTACAAAAACCCTACCTTATTCTAATCTATAACTAGAACTATCCTAACCTAACCAACAAAACCCGTACTAGTATTAGTTTAAGTACTAACGCAACAACTTGAAGCTGAACAAAAACACACAGCAGCCTTACATATTACTACAAGAATACTAAATATTATGTATGTAGATGCCTGCCCCCCGACCAATTACCACCCCAAGATCCGTCCACCTGTAAATTCCGAACATCGAATGTCTCCTCACAATGTTGTCCCGACGATTTTTGCAATACGCGTGCGAATTACAGTGGGCCGATACCAGGTGAGAGTTGCACAGCCACCACCCACACCCACACCCCACCCAGCCACCAGTCCAACCAATACCACAACAATCACCATGACCATGCCCATGTAGTCTTAAATACACCGCCGACCCCTCCACCCTCCGCCATCCACCCACCATTAAAGCAGTCCACGTTCGTTTCCATTGCACCACATCATTGCGTTGTTTTCCAAATATTTTCATATACAAAAATTGTAACTTATTTAAAAAAGCTTGCAGGGACAGACACACACCTACACATGCATACATATGCGGCTAGTTGCGGCTAAAATAATAGGAGTGCTGCTATTTAAATTAAAATAGAAAAAATTCTGAGCAACGTTTATTTATTATCGCATTATTTATTATTTATTTATCGCATGCCAAAACTTCATAATTTTCTTCTAATTATCCACAAGGAAAGATTTCACTATGTACCCATAATTTAAATGATTATTTTGTAGCACTCCTATTATTGTGACCACAGCTATACACTCACTCACGAATTTGTTTACCTGTCTAACACGTACGCACCCACACACAAATACACACGCTCACAGCTACCTTGTATCCCAGCCAGCCCCCACTGCCCTCCCTCGACACAATCAACCGCACATATCCCTACTGTTGTTCGTCTTTTGAGGGGAAGAAGGTAAAGTGAAGAAAATATTTCGCTCGGTTTTTAATTCGTGGGTTTGTCCTTGTTCATTCGTTGACTTTCTTTGCTCCCACACGTCTACACATACATAAATGCATACATATACATACATAGTACATACATTTTAATATATGTAAATGTAAATCACTTTGTTATTTTATTGTGTGTTTTGTGGCCCCGGCTACTGTCCTCCCCCCGCCACACCCTATTGTGGAAGCAACAGCGACCTTTCAACTGTCAAACTGTGTCTGCGGGATGTTTTGCTACGTTTTGTTCTGCTGTCTGCTGACCTTTTTAATCACCAACATGCATATTGACTTACTAAAAACGCATTCAACAAACAGGAGCCGTTAGCCGCGGCTTTGCATACCCTTGCACAATCATCGTACATATGTACATTTATATGTGTCTATGGATGTGGTATGTATGATATTTTTATTGTCATAGTGGCATATTGATTCAGTCTTGGGGAATTCATTAATGTACACTTTTTTTGTTTGGATCGTTGAGCCTTTCATTGGTGCGCTGCAAACATTTTGCTCAAAACGCATTCAAAAAGGAAGTAAGCAAAAGCAGACTGCAACAAAAACAAACATGTCTCAAGGGCTGTGCTCCAACAGCAACAGCAAGTACAGAACCATAAGAGTAAAAGAAGGAGACGAAGAATTTGAAGAAGCCGTCGCAGTCGCGAGCTTTTTGTATCACCCCCCTCTTTCTCTTCCACCCACGAACAGTCCCAGTCTGTGCCAATGTCGGTGTCTGTGTGTATTGATGTGTGTGTGTCTGTGTGCAAGTGTGTCGACTGTCTGTCTAGGTGTTCTCTTTTCGTTTATGCAGTTTGCTCATTCATTCATGTGCACTGCAGCGTCGACCGAGCCTGCAGTTGCAGTCTGCGTCGCCGTCGCCGTCTCAGTCAAAGCTCGCTCATTTCATTCATTAATGGTGGCCGCATTTTTGTCTCGTCTGCTGTTTTTTTTTGGTCTTCTATCTTCATAATTATACCCTTAAAGAAGTTGTGTTCTTTGTTGTGACTTTTGTAAAGATAGAATAATATATATGTACGAATAAAATGAATGTAAGAAACTCTGTGGTAGAATAGAACAGAAGTGGACTAAAAAATTAAATAATATTATTATTATATACCACCTTGAACAACTTCTTGAAGGGTATTTCAGTTTCGTTGCAGCGGAATATGCACTTCCATTACTGTTCTTGTTCTCGTGCATCATCATGTTCTTCGTTGTTTTTTTTTTTGTTGTTTCTTCATTTTCATTGCACTTTTGTGAATGTTCGTGGGTTTTTGTGTGTGCGTTTGTCTGTCGATTTGGGTTTAGCTTCGGGTTCAGCTATAGACAGTCTCTTTTTAGTGGAAATCCGGAAAATTCGAAGCGTTATTTTCGCTTATTTTATGGAAAATTTTGTTTGGTAATTTATTTGGAGTATACATATATATATATATGTATGTATGTACATATGTATTAAAACTGCGCCGAAACGAGCACGGTGTTTGTAAATAACTCGTGAAATTCATGTGCAGGTATTTATGTACATCGTATGACTAAATTAAGTACTACCTACTAATCACTAACAACGTTACGCTAATCAATGCCTGTACTTCGATTTGGTTTTCGGTTTCCTTCGTTCTGTTTCGTTTTGCACCTCGTTTTGCTGTTACGTTTATCATGCACATCTAACGGTCAATGGCTTTTTGCATGCCCCCCCCGCTCCCCCCTTTAATATGTATACTCTAATCTCCGTATCCGTATTTATTTCGCATTGATTTCACACACCTTAACGGCTCTGTACTTTCGTCTGATGCCACTAACACTCGACTTCATTTGATTCCGATCAGATTTTATGCCGGAACGCACTCTGACCAGCTGGGAACTGGTCGGCATCATTGTGGGTGTGACCCTCGTCATTTGTGTGACGGGAACGACCTCCTGGTTCTACTGCCAGCGACGCAAGCGCATGGCCACCGGCAGACCGTTCACCAAGGAGGACTCCGTCTACGATCCCATACTGAATGGCAACACCACCATACACGACATCATTGAGATGACCACATCTGGGTCCGGTTCGGGTGAGTTCCGAGAGTATATGTAGCTATCTACGCTGTATCGCGCTGTATACTTACATGTTCCTTGTATCTTGAACCTCCATCAGCTGGTCTGCCGCTTTTGGTACAGCGATCCATCGCACGCCAGGTGCAGCTGTGCCACGTGATTGGCAAGGGACGCTTCGGAGAGGTATGGCGGGGACGTTGGCGTGGTGAGAATGTGGCCGTTAAGATCTTCTCCAGTCGCGAGGAGTGCTCCTGGTTTCGCGAGGCCGAAATCTATCAGACGGTAATGCTCCGACACGAGAACATTCTGGGTTTCATTGCAGCGGACAACAAGGGTGAGCCTTTGAGCAAGAGTCATGGGAAATTCTAATCCTTCTTTCACATTTTCTCCCCACAGACAACGGCACTTGGACCCAGCTGTGGCTAGTCACGGACTACCACGAGAACGGATCGCTCTTCGACTATCTGACTACGCACACGGTGGACACCAACACAATGCTGAACATGTCGCTGAGCATTGCCACTGGCCTGGCCCATCTGCACATGGACATTGTGGGCACCCGCGGCAAGCCCGCCATCGCCCATCGCGATCTCAAGTCCAAGAACATACTGGTGAAATCGAATCTAAGCTGCGCCATCGGTGACCTGGGCCTCGCCGTACGCCACGTGGAGAAGGACGATTCGGTGGATATACCCTCTACACATCGGGTTGGAACAAAGCGCTACATGGCCCCAGAGGTGCTGGACGAGAGCATGAATGCCCAGCACTTTGATTCGTACAAGCGGGCGGATGTGTACGCCTTTGGCCTGATCCTCTGGGAGATTGCACGGCGCTGCAACATGGGCATGATCTACGATGAGTATCAGTTGCCGTACTACGATGCCGTGCAGCCGGATCCCAGTATTGAGGAGATGAAGAAGGTGAACTCGCCATTTCTTTTAAATGTATTTGTTTATTTAAGCCTCATCGAATATTTTAACACCCCCCCCTCGCAGGTCGTTTGCATTGAGAAAAGTCGCCCTAATATACCGAATCGCTGGCACGCTTCCGACGTGCTCCACAACATGGCCAAGGTCATGAAGGAGTGCTGGTATCCGAATCCCGTGGCACGTCTCACGGCGCTGCGCATCAAGAAGACCCTCGCCAGCATCAGTGTGGAGGACAAGGTCAAAAACTGATTGTGGCTCTAGTTTCAGTTGCTTCAGTGACCGCCCAGTGGGAGGAGTGTCTGTACATACGAGTGCGTGCGTGTATGCTTGCGTGTGTGTGTGTGTGTGTGTGTGTGTGTGTATGTGTATGTATGTCTACTCCATGCAGCAGTAACCGTAACCTGTAACCTGTAACCTGGCCCGCGTGACCTTTAATGTCGTGGCAGCGCCTGCGAAGCAGATCCAGCAACCCGTTAAGAGAACAGAAATACAAAGAAAGCTGTAAATATTAAGTGCTTACCGATCCCAAAGGTGTATTCATTGCTATGCTTTGTTTTTTTTGCCTAGAATGAGCTCGTTGTATTCGTTTTCAGTTTGAAACCATCCTCGACACTTGTACATAGCCTTCGTTGACATTTCCGCTGAGATTTACTTATTTTTGGGACAGCGTGAGCAAAGCGGCGCTCCACAACAAACTGCCGCACTGCCATTGTGCCACCAATTAGGGCCTAGTTAGACATACATACCCACTGTACCCCACAAAAGATACAAACAACGTAAAATATATTTTTTATAAACCTTGCCTCAGACACGAGGCGTTACAACAAAACGAACGAAAAAATACAGCAAAAGACTTTGCCAAGACTGAACAGCAGTGGAAAGCAGTGAGAGATATACATACATATTATCAACAAACGAAAAAGAATTAAAACAAAAATACAGTAGATCCGAATTGCATGCACTTTTGGACTTCACCTTATCAAATAAATTTACACAAAAAAAAACCAACAACGATAACAGAAACATTGATGACGGGGGGATAAGGCATCAACCAATTTGGGCATAGACCAACCGAATCGTTGACTAAACTCAGGAAATCTTAAAGTAAAAGTAAAATTTAAATATACAAATCGGGTGCGCCGCCTGCTCACGCTTAGTCTGCCACGCCCCAAATGCTATTGCTATGCTGTGTGCGCCTACCAAGCCAACTGTGTATCACACCCACATACATATAAATCGCTTGCTGAAATTGTTCATCAATTTCGCAGTTCCGCGATCACTGCAAACCATTGCAATGGGTGGGTTGCTTCTTCATTCACACCTCATGGTTATTAGTTTAGTTACATCATCTCTACACCGCAATTACACTAGATCCATTATCCTTTAACTATAAGTCATTTTTGATTTCTTTTTCTGTTATAACCAAAGCTTGTTCTTCCTATTTTTCTGTAGTCATATAAAGATAAAGCAAAGTAAAACGAAAACGAAAACTATATTAATATTACAAAAGTATACAGTAAACTTTGTGTATACAATATACTTACATACATATATATGAATTGTGAACTATACATATTTGCTTCAATTGTAAATTGTAAGAAACTCGATGTTTCAATGAACAAACCTAAACCTAAACACATAGCTTAAGTGTGTGAACAGAGTTTGGCCTGTTCTAGAATATGTTTAACATAGCCGAGCGTTTTATTTCCCCCCCTCCCCCATCAAATGCCATAAAGCTGAACGAGTCCATTACCAAATCTACGAGAATGCAATAGTAGTTTCTACATACCAAATGATTCCTGAAACCCCCTGCGCCAGCCCCAGCCACCCACACACAATCCACAAAGACACCCACACAAGCTGAGAGATTAACGTAATCATTAATTTAAAGATTAATTAATTAATTTCGATATAAGCTAAGCTACCACTAAGCATTTTTACGAGCCTTGCATGCAAGATTGTAACTAGAATTATGATTCTATTTTAGAAACTACTCGTAAATATTAAACTATATATATTGTTATAGTTTTGGCCAGCGAAATTTCATTTCCTATATTAATTTCCTGTACGAACCAGTCTAAACAATATATTTCTAGCCTTTATACAAAACGCATTATACGAGTACATACATATATTTAGTTTATAAAACTATTCCTGTAATTGTATAATCTGTAAATAGTCCGTGGAGTGGAGAGTCTGTGCGTGCGAGAGTCAAACAAGAGAAAACGAGAAAAAAAAATTGAATTGATCGTGTTAAATGCTAAATGTTTAACTGTGTTCTAAGCTAAGTTTAGGCCGAGACTTGTTTTCAAAAGACAAATCCATAAGATAACCAACCTCCGATGGAGGTTCTTCCTACCGTCTACCGCCTACCGTTTAACTCCAACCTTTGATCCAAACCAAAAAACAAAAAAAAAAAAACAATTTCCATTGAACTGAGTTGAAGATTCAATTAAAATCGAAAAGAAACCTACACAAAAGACTTGAACAATGCGCAAAAATGTGAAACAAAAATGAAGAAAATAAAACTAAAAAAAATTATATCCTATTTTGCTTGCAAAAAGAAAATTAATTTTTGGTATATAAAGATTGAACGATTTCGAGAACTAATTACTGAAAACCTTTGCGTTGTACGACTTTTTATATTAGCTCAAGTAAGCGAAAATTGTCTCAGTCATTAATTAATGAGCGGATGAAACGTTTGTGGTGTGTGTATTTATCGTAATTGAACTGGATCGTGAGGGATATAGAAAGAGATTGAGAGATTGGAGGATGGATTTACTTGGGTGTAATGTTTAAAACAAAAGCGTTGAAAGTGTAAACAGAGTCTAACTTTTAGCTTTAAGCTGCGTTTTTACTGGCACTTTAAATAAAATACAAACACAAACAAAAATAAATAAAACAATTCTGAAAATATTTGTAAAAGAACAGCCAAACGTTTTTATTTTCGCTCATTCAATTTTTCCCCAAAGTACGTGTAAATATATTTAATTAATTATTGTTCTGTGTGGGCGCCGCCCCATCCCTTTGAGCCTTCGGCTGTCGGTTGCTGTGAGTGATTTGCATATGAAAATATCGGAACGAAAGGGAGGGGGAATGTATGTGCTTAAGCGTGTTTTTGTAGGGCGATGACTGCATTATTCATACATACTTTCCCAACCGGGTGGAAACATTTTATTTAAATTTCAGCCTGGATTCTCGCCCTGCAGCGATTCCATGAAACGGGAATTAATGGTGGCTTAACGTTGAGTGCTGTCTAAGAGTCGGGTCGGGGTGAATAAAAACAGGCAAAAGGAATAAATTTTTTCTGTACACTAAAATCTAGTTAGCTACCAAGTCCCTGGCAAACCTGACAAAAATTTCTACCTGGAACACTATTGGCAGCTGCTGTGTTTCGTATTGGGAAATCAATTACAAAAAATCTGTTGGCTATGTTTAAATAAATTCATTCAAATGTGTGCCTGACCTGTGGATAATTGTTTGCCCTTCACTTCTGCCTAGTTCCAGCTTTCAGCAGACATTGTGGAAAGAGGATGACCAATTTAGTTGATGCTCTTGGAAATTTTGCGGTAATTTATTTATTGTGTTAAATTTACATTTATATGTGAAATAATTAAATAATGTTTAATTGTTGGTTGATTATTTTAAATATGTATTGCAATAATAATTTTTGCCGTTAATTAACATTGAATGCCTCAGTCAGTATATTTGGAGATTCTACGAAAAACACATTTAGAAGTCGAAGATCGTTGCGAGTAACTTGGATATGGTTACCGAATTTCAAAGTGTACTAAGGGAATAAAATATTGATACATATATTGTTCATATATTCGCAGACATTTTCACTATGCTACGCCGACTGGAATAATGATATGTATTTGTTTAACAATTTGATATGTTTCAGTTATATATTTATGTATGTATATAGGTACTTCTTGTTGGGTTTTGTTGTATCTTCTTTTTCATTTTCATTACCATCTCTACCTGTCCGTGTGTAGCTGTGCACCTGCACCTTCTCTTCCAGCTCGTTGGGCTCGTTAATAGCGGCGATGCTGTAGATGCTGTTGGATATTAAATAGTTAGGGGGACTTTACCTTAACCAGATCTCCGGTGATTCCTTACCTCCGTGCCAACCATGTCCACACAGTCGAAGGCATCCCGAAAGTAGCCGCAGCTGCGCTTGGAGCCAGCCCGATGATGCAGTCGCTGCTGCTGGCAGCACATCCCACTGAAAGATGAACACAAATCAAATGATCCAAAGTCCTGAGGCAAGTTCTTCTGGACTTACTTGACCACCTGACAATCGTTGCTGCTGTTGCAGTCGCTGCCCAGCGGCTGCCTCTGCCTCAGCCCGAACATCTCCTCCAGCAGCGATGGGGCAGCGCTCGACTCCGCCTCGGTCTCGCAGCGCCAGATGCCCTCTTGGGCGACCAGCATGCAGACACTGCCCGAAGCACAGTCCCCGTGCCGCTGGCATAGGTCGCGCTGGTGTCCAAATACATAAACACATTTGCCCTCTGCAAGACAAGCCGCAAGGGGATTCAGGGAGGAGAGTAAAAGGAGAGAGCAAATGTGCAACTGTTTCCGCTTACCGCCATTGGTGCTGACACAGACCCCGGTGGGGCAGCAGTCCTCGCTGACAAGGCAGGGCCGGTCGGCGCAGGGTGTGTCCTCAATCAGCGGCTCGACAATCCCATAGACCTCGGTCTGCTGGCGCAGATTCTGTGGGATTCAGAAGGGGGAAGCAATTAGCGAGTCACTTGTCTGGCCTGTCACACGTTGCGTGTGCGTAACATTTCCCCCAAACATGCCCTGGCCTGCCCTGCCTTCGCCTGTTATCAATACAAGTGACACTTGTTCTCGCGCGTTCGCCATGGCCCGTTAATTAATTTGAGCATCGTGCTGAACTCTGAACTTTCCCCTTGATTGCGGTAAACAAAACAGCACACACGGCCCCCAGTTTCAATTTGCTGGCAACACAGCTCTGACGTCCTGCGGCATTCTATGGCAAATACGTTTCGCAGTGCTGCAGATTTTCACACAGGCTGGGGGGGAGTTTAAAACAATTTCTAAAGGTTACCAATAACCTGTCCATATCGCTGAAGCTGTGGAATTAATGCCAAAGAAGACAAAATTTATAATAGAAATTTAGTTAGATGAACGACTAAGCTGCACAGGTTCACGGGTAAATTAATATTCGCTGGCTATTTAAACACCAATCCCGAATATTGGGATAAAGTTCAGACTGGAAATTGAGTGAGCGAAACGTAAAAAGTTTTGCCACAAATTCTTGGGTGAATTAAGCGCTTCGAACTTTTTGGGTATTGCAGTTGGAGCAAGAAATTTTTTTTTTTATTTTTATTTTTACAACAGAAAGTATCCATCTCTGTCGCCATGCCATGTCACGCGCTTCAATTGTCTGGTCTGCAATCTGCGCCATCCGTGGCTGTAGTCATTTTTCATTCCGCCCACACTCACCTGTTGGGGCTGCTGCTGTGGCATATGCGCCACCCGCGGCTCCTGCTCGATGGGATAGGGGCCAAATATTTGCTTGTAGCCCCCTATGTTGTGGCCTCCATCGTAGGTGGCACTGTCATCGCCCATCCCCGAAAGGGAGGGGCTGCGGCGCATCAAATTGCGCGAATCACGACCGAAGAGGTCGCGCTGCCAGGCCGCACCGTATGTGGACGTGGCAACCGAGGGGTCCAGCTGCATGGACATGCCGAGGAGCAGCAGAAGGACTGCCCTCAGCGGAATGTTTCTCATTTTGGTCACGTTAGTACATCATTTTCCGTGCCAGAATTTCTAGTTGCTGCTGCTGACCTGCCGAGAACTAAAAGAACTTAAACTTCTCATCATACATATCTTTTCACATTTCAGCTGCTACCAAAAATAGATTCAATCAGGCGTGTAGCATACAAGGCTACTCCTTCGGGAGCCCAGGATTCAACATGAGCTGCTCCCTTAACGGCGCCAGGCAATATACTTGCCTCCCTTTGTCAGGCAGCTCATTAAAATTGTCGGCTCGCTTTTAGTGTTATTGCCGGCTCTGACTTAATTTATGTGTAACGCATTCCCCGACCCATTCAGCCTCCGAGCCTCGTTTTTATTGCTGGATGAAAGGTGCACATCGTAATATATAAGACACTATGTACATACACATTCGTTGGTATGCGTAGGTATGGCAAAATCGCTTGTTGCTCGGCTAATAAATTCATCATGCCGCCTCATTGTGGGCAATCGAGCTTAGGCCACTTTGAAAGGCAAAGCGGCAATTGAAAGAGTTCAAATGAAGCCCAAAAAATCTCCTAGGACATTTTGATATTTATTAATCATGGGTTATGTGGTCTCAAACCATTAATCTTCAAATAAACTTCAGTTTGAAGAACATTTCTGTGAAGAGAAAAGTACTTTGAGAGGCATTTTCCCTCTGCCTGATTGTCTATCTGTCAGCTTTTTGAAACCCTTCACCGTAACATCAAAGGTCTGACTACCTTTAATTGAATTGTTTCAAATTGGGATGTTTTCTTGTTTGTTGTTTTCTTGGGATGGCTAGAGACTGCATAAGGCAATTAGAAACCTCAAAGAATTATTTATACCCGTACTCAAAAAAGAGTTAAGGGGTATAATAGATTTGTGGTAAAAGTGGATGTGTGTAACGCAGAGAAGGAAACGTTTCCGACCCCATAAAGTATATATATTCTTGATCAGCATCAATAGCCGAGTCGATATAGCCATGTCTGCGCTGTCCGGCTTGTTGAGCGCCTAGATCTGAGACTATAAGGATAGGGCAACCAAATTTGGTTTCCGCACTCATGTGATATCACACTGCTACAGGTATTCAAAATTTCGCCCCGCCCCCTTCCGCCCACACAAAGGACGAACGGGCGGACTTTTAAGATACGCTAAATCGCAGACGTAGGATGACCACTACCAGACTGCCGATTGAATGACGGACATAGCCAGAAGGATAATTCAGCGCTCCCGCCCCCCCGACACGACACGCGCATTTCCCGCCGCCACGCGCGTTCAGTGCGCGGCACCCCTAGCGGGGAGAGTAGACAAATGGTACAGTTACACTGTTGGGTAACTAAAAGGGGTACGGTAGCATAGGATTTTTTTTTTCTAAATAAAAAATATAGCCAAATAATGACTGAGTACGGGTATAAGTAGAAACGACTCACACGTTCCTTCTCGTTTCCTTTTGTGTGCGTCAGAAATTTATTACATTTAAATAGAATCCCTCACAATAATATTTTGCCTCAGGTGGGAGGATAATTAAACAAAAAAAATGAAACTTTAAGTATGAAATGTATATATATAGAATCTAATATTTATAGTATAGGTTTTATATATATAAACGTGTGTAACATTTCTTATGAATTTTAAAGCTGACAAAAAATATTTGAACACAGGAAAAACGTTGCCTACTTTTTAGGGCACCTTTTCGACTTGATATGTGAGTACCGTAGCTGCTCCATGGCCAATAGAAAACAGCTGTAGTCGCGCTTTTATAAATAAATAAGCCAACAAGCAGCCGAATTTAGATATAAAGGTCTTGACACAGTTGGCGACGTCACATTTCATGCCCAAAGACAAAGCCAAACACAGTTTTCACAGTTTGTCGCCGTGGAAATATGTATGTGGCATGGGCAGATGGTCGTGGATGTTCAATTTCATTAATGGTTGGGCCCACATTCTGCCCTGACCACTCCAGGCAGAGAAAGTTGGGTGAAAATCCTTTTTGTTCTGCTTTTAGCATTTCATTAATTACTTTTTTGCCCACTTTTGTCGACTTGGGCTTGTGCTCGTAAAACTTTCTGTCTAACTTGAAGGGACCGTTGCTTGGATACTCTCATACCTCTCTCTTTCAGTTTGTCTTTCAGCGGGTCTTGTCTTCTAATTGCCATCAACCATCCTCCATTACCGGCTATCAAATCTCAGCTAATCGCATTCCACCTTTGCGAGGCTCGAGCTGTGTTGGTTGCCCTGGCGAGCAATTCTAATTGATGTATTGCGCCATTATAAAGCCCTAATTGTGGTCATTATTTAGGTATTCCGTTCGTTAATTAACTAAAGTGTTGGCTGACGCATTTACAAAACGGCTCCTTATCTAGCTCAAAGGAGTCACAAACTGTCATTACAATTTCATCACCCTTTTTATGGCATGTTCCTCCACACCCCTCCGGTTGCGTGGGAAACTGTTGGCTGGCTAATTGCTTTTGGGGCTGGCTGAAAGTTGTGCAATTATCAAGTTTCCAGTTACCTACTCGTATTTTACAGCATGGAACCAAGTTTGCCAATAAGTAATAATGAGTTGAATGGGTCAAGTGTTCTGATGTGCTTGGCAGGTGACAAAAGTTTGTCCATTGGACTGCAGCTGTTGAAAACTCTTTCATATGTATGAACTTTGGCAAACGATTTAAGTTCGAGTCATGGGGAATCATATTATGGCAAGAAGAGAGAAAATGCCAAGGAAGTAGGATGAAGTTCAGTCTAAGAAGTTTAGCGGAATAAAAGGGGAACGTACATACATTGCACGCATGTGATTTAAATTCTCTAAATTATATTAATGGAAAACTTGGCATGTAGGAATCCCAGTGAGGCAATTTAATACAAGTGGCTTGAAATGATTTCCACATTCTAAGCCGCAGCCGAAAAATTACAAAAAAAAAAAACTGTGATATTCAGAACTCAAGAGCTACGGGCACTTGTTTACTTATAATCTAAGAGATATCCGAGAATTTGCATCATATTTCAGTCATAATCTCACTTTGAATCTGCCTTATGTTTACTTAGCAAATGTGTTTCGGATTGGTCGAGAGTGCCACATTCTTCTGTACCTACTTTCTACTTATGAAGGTCACTGTTAATTATGTCACACACACACACACACACACACACACACACTGGGAAAATGTAATTGTGCATTTAAATGCATTTCCATTTCTGTTAGTTGCATCAACAGCCGCGCCGCACCTTTCACCTATTGTAACAATTCAAGTTGTACCAGACCGACTCTACACACACGTGTCCTGGAGGCGCTTGCTTCGCTCTGGAACAGTCACAGTCAGGATTAGAGGGATCTGCACATACCTGCTGGCTGCTCGTCCTTTCGGCGACTAACTGAATGGCTGCGAACGGCAACGGGCAACACCTGTCGGCTAGCTGCCGCGGAAAAGCTTTTCCCATCCGACAAGCTTTTCTTGCAATTTATGAATTAAATGTGTTTGTGTTTTGTGGTGGCAGACCCAAAGCTCTGACGCTTATCGTATGGGTGTGTGTGTGTGTGTGTGTGTGTGTGTCTAGGAATCAATATCAATGGAGATGATTGGTGCATCTTGTGCCTGTGGAATATACATACGTATTTATGTACAACTTATCTGGATTTGTAATTTGATATATTGGCAATGACGTCACTGACAAATGGCAAAACTGCTTGCGACCTTGAACATTTAATGAGCATGTAAATGCGGTCCCACAAAGGCCTGTCCTGTCCTGGCTCAAAAATTGCCTGCAGCAAAATCTGTTCAACAAAGAAGACACAAGCACACGCGTTTGTTTTTGTGTCGTTAAATTAGATGAAAAGTGCCGGCTGCTGTGAGTGCTTTCAGAACATTTCGGGGGCTGCATGACCTTCAGGACATTGTGTACAATAGCATAATGATTTCCTGCTGCTGTTGGTGGTGCCACTGGCATAGCAATATTAACGAAATGCAAAGTAACTGCCGCTCCATCACTTAGTGCGTTTCTGACATATAAAGCTAATAGCCTTAGGCTTTTACTGGATAGCTTTAATACACATATTACTGGCTTGATTTGTTTTTTTTTCCGGTTTTTCGTCTCTCTGTTTTTTCTGTTTTTAAAGATCCAAATAACAGCTAGTTCTGACTTTTGTATGATATTTAAGTATCTTTAAAATTGTGGCTGGTACTTAGTTTCTGTAGTTTCCTTAAGTATACTTGTAAATATTATTGAAATTTTAATGCAAAAACTTGCTGCTGGGGGGGGGGGGAATAAAGTTTGCTTTTTGCTGTGTGGCTGTGGGTCTGGCTGCTGCTGTGGCATTTCAACCAACAAATAGCCACTGTGCACGGGGGAATCCCAGCAGAGAGGGAACCTGCCCTGACCGAAGAGCATTCAATATTCTGGGTGCAGCTGACAGGGGGCGGCAATGCAGATGGCACTTCCATTTGGTGCTGCCTTGGACTGTATTAAAATGAGTTTGCAGCTTGGAGCCGTCGGAAATTGCAGCATACTGAGACATTTGGACTTTCCCCCTCTGTTGACTTGTTGTTCGGAGATTGCTTTTGGGTTGTCGTTGCAGAATTTTATTGGCAGTCCTTCGAGTGCAAAGTAGAAAAGAAAATTACATTCACAGAGGAGGCAAACACGGCAGAGTTTCGCCGAAATATTTATACAAATATTTAATTTATTTTTGTTTTATTTTTTATTATTGGATTTTGTGGGTTTTCTTTTCGCATCGCTTTGTTCGTTCGCTTAACAATTAACATAAAACGTAAAGAGATAAAAAAATTAGTCGTATAATTAGATAAATTAGTAAATTCAATTGAACTAAAAACATTTGCCCTCTCTCTATCTCTCTCTCTCTGTTCGCTCGTTTCTTTCACTTGAACATAACAACAATTTGCCTATGAAAATTAACAATTTATTTTTAGTTGAATCAAAACTGAAGTCGATAATGCGATTTACAAATTGGTTTACAAATAAATAAATAAATAAATAGGCTTAGAACTAGAATAAATATTTGCTTACTAAAATACATATACGAGTAATTTTCTCATTCAGACTCTACAAGTGTTAGGGGCACAGAGAGAGCCTGCAACACGCTCGTCAAAGTCAAAGCTCGTCTGAATCTTTGCATCTCACTCTCGAGTATTTCGCTTTCGTTTCGCGGTTAAACTTTAAAACTAATGGAATGAGGATAGATGCTTGGTGGAGGGACACGGACACGGACACGGAGAAGGAGGAGGAGGAGAGAATGGTGAATGCGACGTGGATGCTTAACAGTCTGGGTCACGCCTTTTGTTTTGTTTTTTGTTTGCTTTGTTTTTGTCCACAACTCTTTAAACTCTACTTTCTATTTACACTTGCTGATGCTGCCGCTGCCCCCTAATGTTGCTGCTGCTGCTGCTGCTGCTGCTGCTCCCCTGGCAGCTCCTTATTTGACTCCTGTTATGCTGCGCAACCAGGGCTTGTAGAAGGTCGTACGCATGTACACACCGGGCAGATATGGCGCCGCACACTTGATGCCATGCGAAACGGTTCCAGCCAGCTCATAGCGCCCGTCGGGACGCTGCAACACCAACGGACCGCCACTGTCACCCTGTCAGATAAATTAAAAAAAAGTTTTAGCGAAACACTCTCTGGATGTTGTCCCACTGTACCGCCCACTCCATTCTTACCTCGCACGAGTCCTTCTGGCCATTGGCATAGCCAGCGCACAGGAACGAGTTGAGAATCTTCTTGTTGTGGCCAGCGGTGTGGAACATCTCCTGGCAGACGCTGTTCTCGATAACCGGCACCTGTTGTTGTCATTTGAAAAATGCATTAAAAATGTGGCTCATTGTTTGTTTCTTGGGTAGGGGGAACACTCACCTGCACTTCCTGCAGAACGGAGGGCACACCGCCGCCATACTTGAGACGCCCCCAGCCGGTCACGGTGGCCATGCGACCAGTAAAGTCCGCCGCATCATTTGGGCATGCAAATGGGCACTGGAAAAGGAGATGGGGGAAATGTGGTTAAGTGGTTTTGCCTGTACCAGAGCTGACCTAGTAACTACTCACCTATGTGGGTGTCGAACTGCACGGCACTGTCCAGCTCCAGGAGAGCCAAATCGTTCTCGAACGTGGCCGGATCGTATTGGCGATGGACAATGACGCGCTTCACGTTCTTGGTAATGGAACGTTTGCTCTCCAAATCGCCAGAGATATCGAACTCACCCATGACGGCAACCAGCGAGGCCAGAAAGCTGCACAGATCAACATAAAGGCAATGAAATGATGCTGGATATGGGGCATGGGTGGAAAGTAAAAACTTACCCAGGCTGACAGTGGGCAGCGGTGACGACATAGCGACTGTTGATCAGGACACCGCCGCACTTGTTCTTTGTGAACAGGCCCAGCCAGGTGGATTCGCGAACCAGCACCTGCCAGGGGAAGGCGCCAAAGGAGGAGCCCTTGCCGCCCACAATGCGGCCGGACTTGACGTGTGGTCGGACGCCGCATTCTGTAGATGGGGAGATGGAAATGCGAGGTTAGGAGTGGGGAGTGTTCAGACCAAGACAGAGCCAGAGATGGAGAGAGATGGAGAGAGAGAGAGAGAGGAGCGATCGAGAGATGACATTGAGAGAGAGATGAGGAAAGGAGGATCATTAAGGAAGAAAGCATCGAACGACGTTTATTGCTATATGGGAAAATTACATGGATCGGGAATGGTTGGGAGTGGGAGGGGGTGGCTGGTGGGAGGTGGGATGCAACTAGAACTAGGGTAGGGGGTTGGGTGGGTGGGGATTTAAGCGGGTTTTGGGTTTCTTCTTTTGTTCTTGCGACGCGCTAAAAAGGTTTGGAAACAATTTGTAAATGCCATGTGGGGGGAGGTGGGGAGGATCGGTTTTGGATTTGGATTGGTTACAGGCATGAGCGAGAGTAAACAAGAGAGAGAGAAAGAGAGAGAGAGAGAAAGAGACAGTTGTTTCGGGTCCATGCTACATTCACTCAACACTCACGGATCTTGCGGCCATTCGTTCCGCCGTAGCTGCTGAGCGTCGATCCCTGATCGATTTCGTTGTCGCTGGGATTCGGATTGACATCCTCCTCATCCTCCTCGTCCACAATCTCATCGTCGACGGGCCGAGCGGAGCTCTCCGTCGTCGTCTTCACGGTGCTGCTGACGCGTCGTGTGGGCTTCTTGGTGGCTGCGGTCGGCTTTCTGGTGCTAACGGTGGTCTTGGGTGCCAGAGTGGTGCGCCGTGTGCCGGGCCTGCGGGTGGTGCTGCTGGCCGAGGCCTTCTTGTTGGGCGCCTTGGTGGAGACGCGTGTCACGGGCTTCTTGGTGGTGGCCTTCGGCTTCGCCGTGGAGGCCACTCGCACGGGCTTACGCGTGGGCTTGCGCGTGGCAGTGGTTGCTCCGCCAGCTCCAGCTCCAGCTCCCGCCTGATAGGTGGCTGCCGAATTGTTGCCCGTCGGCTCATCGATCATGTCGGCCAGAGCCTCAAAGTTGCCCTGCAGCGAGGCCACCAGCTTGTGGACCAGCGTGTGCATCTTGTCCTTCAGCACCACATCCTCGACGAAGGCGGGCGTGGAGAGATCCACGTCGCTGGTCACCGCACTGGAGGCGGCGGACATGTTCAGATTCGGATTGCGCACCGGCGGGAAGTTGACAAAGTCATTCGGCGACGTGTACGTCTCCTCCATCACATTCTGGCCCACCTTCTCGCCGGGCACCGAGAAGGCCGGATACGAGGGCGTTGGCCCAAAGTAACCGGGAAAGGCGGGCTTATCGTCGGACGGCGCCGGATAGGCCGAGTCCGTGGTGGACTGCGTGAAGGACACGTGCGCGGGACTGCCTCCAAAGTAGCCGGGATCCTCAAAGTCGTTGGAGCTGACCGGTGCACCGCCTGGTCGTCGCGTCACCAGCTGATTGTACACAAACGATCCCGTGGTGGATGGCAAACTGTTGATGGCCGTCGGCTTGGGCGTGATCAGCACCGTTGGCCGTGGCGGTCTCGGTGTGCCATTGATCTGCACGAAGGTGGGCTTCTTGTGGCCTCCGTGGGGGCCGCCACTGCCGCTG
Source organism: Drosophila obscura (assembly GCF_018151105.1). Taxonomy (NCBI): domain Eukaryota; kingdom Metazoa; phylum Arthropoda; class Insecta; order Diptera; family Drosophilidae; genus Drosophila; species Drosophila obscura. The sequence goes on along the minus strand of NW_024542774.1, from coordinate 3,972,697 downwards.
CTGGTGGGTCGCTGTGCGTAGGCAGGCGTCGATGCAGTGGCCACCAGTGGGGGCTGATAGTTGCCCGGCGTGGAGCCCACAATGTTCTCCGCCGTGCTCTGGATGAAGGCGTCCAGCTTGTCGTCGGCCATGAACAGCGGCGGCACATTGTCGTAATGGTAGTCGACGGTGGCCGGCGGACGGGGTGTGCTGGGTCCGGTCACATAGCTGGTGGCACTGGGCCTCGATGTGGATGGCTGGCGACCCGGCGAGCTGGCCACCGACTGCTCATTGTAGTTCAGGGATGGCTGCGGCTGCGGCTGTGGCTGCGGTGCCGGCTGATCAAATTGTGCGAGTGGAGCCTCTGGTCGGCCTTGGCCGTAGCTGGAGGTGGGTGCCTCGGGCTGATCGTAGCTGGAGCTGGAGGCTGGAGCCGAGGGTGGATCTGGCTGATCATAGTTGTTGGCCGGACGCGTTGGCTGCTGATCGTAGCTGGTCACTGCCGCCGCGGCGGTGCTGCCTCCCACTGCTGGCCTGGACTGGCCGGACTGTTCCGTCTCCTGCTCCTGGTTGTAGCTGGGCGAGGGCTTCTTGATCTGAATGTGCGTGATGGGCGACTCACCGGCATCGTAGCTGCTGCTGCTGCTGCTAGCCTGGGGATGAGGCTTCTTTTTGGTGTTCTCCTGGCTGATGGGTCGCTTCACGATGGGCCGCTTTGTGCTTGGCTTGGGGCGGGGTCTGGGACTGGCCGTGATCAGCACGGGTCGCTCCGAGGATGCATCCTCCAGCACACTATCGTACTGAGGTCGCTGCTGTGCTCCAGGAGTGGTCGTCTGCGAGCTCTCGTCGTACTGCTCCTGCACCTTGGTGGTGTGCGAGGACACAGACACCTCGGCGGGCAGCTGGGATTGGGATTGGGACTGCGACTGGGATTGGGATTGGTATTGGTCACCGATCGATGGCTGCTGCTGCTGGTTGTAGTGCTGCATGGTCACCATGCCGATGTACGAGGCAACGGGACGGTTCGGCTTGTTGGCGTTTGTCGTGGGGCGCACGTAGGTGGGAACGGGCAGCGGCTGCTGCTGCGGCTGCTGCTGCTGCTGTGGCTGCTCCGTCTCGACAGTGGAGAGCTTCTGGTAGTTGGACTCGGTGTTGGCCTCGTAGGAGCCGCTGCTCAGCTGGCCGTAGCCTGCCGCCGCATCGTTCTCCTCCTCCTCCAAGTAGGACATGTCCAAGGGATAGGCAATGCCCACGACCGGCACGGGCATCTTGTTGAACTCCGAGGTGTGGGGCGCAGCATCGGCCATTGCATCGTGGTAGCCATTGGCGGGCATGGTGTGGTCCTCAAACACCGCGGAGGTGTCCTCTCCGGAGACGGGACGCGCTGTGGGCGACTCGGCAGACTGGCTGGCAGCGGCGGAGGCATCCTGCTCGTCGGACACCTTGTCGTAGGTGGCATCGTAGTTGGCTGTGCTCGTGTAGCCGTAGTCCTGGCCCTTCTCCGCATCGCTCTCCTGATAGTACTGAGGGGGCGGCGGCTGGGCAGTGATTGCCTCGGCTGAAGCTTCGCTTTGGGCAGCCGCAGCCGCAGTCTGCTCGGCATAGCCGTACGAGGGCGTCTGCTGGCTGACCACATTGTAGCTGGGTCCATGGCTGGTGTTGTTCAGCTGCAGGATGATCGACTCGATGGAGTCCACGTGTGTGGTGATCGAGGAAACGGTGGTGCCCTGGCCCTGGCCCTGACCCTGACCCGCTGCTGCTGGCCGCTTGGAGATGTAACTCTGCTCTGCCGGCTGCTGCTGCTGCTGTTGCTGTTGCTGCACCTGCTGTGGCGGGTCTGCGTATACAGGCTGTGGTCCGTAGCCGGTGGAGAACTGCAGATCCTCGACGAGATCGGCATCGGCTCCCGGATGGGTGATGTCGCTGTGTGTGAACTCTCCGCCGTCCAGGATCAAATGATTGTGGTGATGCACATTCGCAGGTTTCGGCTTTGGCTTCGATTGAGGATTCGCTGTCTGTTGCTGGTGTTGCAGTTGCTGGTGCTGCTGGGCCTGTTGCTGTTGCAGTTGCTGCTGCTGTTGCAGTTGCTGCTGTGCCTGTTGCTGTTGCTGCTGGGCCTGCTGCTGTTGCAGTTGCTGCTGGGCCTCTTGCTGCTGCTGTTGCAGCTGCTGCTGGGCCTGTTGCTGCTGCTGTTGCAGTTGCTGCTGCTGTGCCTGTTGCTGCTGGGCCTGTTGCTGCTGAATGGGTCGCTTCATGGTCTCCGCCAACTGAGGCACAGGTTTCGGCTTGGGCTTCTGCTTTGGCTTCTCTGTGGGTTTCCTTGTGGCTGGCGGCGTTGCTGGTGTCTCCTCAAATGAGTTGGACTCGGAGCTGGTCTGCTCCTGCAGGCCGCTGACAATCTTCATGGGCACCTCCGTCGTGAAGAAGATGCGGTGATCGTCGGCATGCTCTGGGGGCAACGTGCTGAGTACCTGCATCACAAAGTCATCGTTTTGGGGCGGCGACGAGGGCGAGTTAATGGTCACCGAGTGCTTGTGCACATGGACAGTGGGCGGCAGAACGGGTGGCTGCTGCTGTTGCTGCTGCTGCTGCTGCACCTTCTGGACATTGAGATCGTTGGAGATGATCACCTCCTCGTTGGCTATCGACTGCTGAACAGGTGGCTCCTGCTCGAACTCTATGCTGGAGGACGATGACTGCGACTGTGTGGATACCTCTGTGGACGTGCTGCTGCCATAGACAAGCTCGTTCTTGGGATGCTCTGGCTCTGGCACGGACTCTGGCTCCTGCTCCACGCTGTAGTTGTTGCTGGGGAGGCTGCTCGGGCTGGTGCTGGTACTGGTGGTGCTGGTGGTGCTGCTGCTGCTGCCCAACTGCTGATAGACCTTGTTTAGGTTCTGCTCATCGTAGATATGCTGAGATGGCTGCGACGCCGTCTGCTCGGCGCTGTTCAGCGTCTGCTGGTGCTGCTCATAGGAGGATTCTGCCGCCTGCTGCAACTTCTGGTGCTGGTGCTGCTGCTGCTGCTGGTGTTGGTGCTGCTGGAAGTAGGCGTTTTGTGCCTCATTGATCAGCGTGCTGGCCAGCTCGTGTGTGGGCGGTATCTGGCAGCAGGCCCCAAACAGGAAGCCATCCATGCAGGCACCCACCACCTCGCCGCCGCGCTGCGCGCACTCGTGATTGAACATGCAGATGGTGGGGCCATTCGCTCGAGGATCGGAGCTGGGCAGCGTCTTTGTGGCACGGCAGTGCTTGGGGGTGATGCGGTAGCCACCAAACAGCTTGCGTCCAGCTGCAAAGAGGCAAAAAGGTGACAAGGATAAGCAAGGGAATCCAAATATAAAGAGAAATGCATTTGCTTTGAACGAATATAAATAAATACAAATATTCGAAAGTTTAGCAAATTTTCATCCAGATTTTGTGTTGCCAATAATTTTCAAGCCGTGGCCCGTGGCCAAAGCTTAATTAAGATGTCACTCAGCTCAGCTCAGTTCAAGTCTCTCTTTCTCTCTCTCCATCTCTCTCTCTCTCTCTCTTGCTGGCCACTCAACTGTACTTGATTGGATTATAACTGCCGGCCATAGTGAAAATGATGCGCATGTGGAATTTCCTCAATGAAAGTGACAATCTTAAATATTTTCTATTGGTTTATAGCATAACTGCTTCTTTCAGTGCCAATTATGACGAACAGCTGCCTCGGGCAGAAAAAAACTAATAATAAACTCAATTAACAGCGACAGCAATTTCCCTGTTCTGTGGGCTGCCAAAGGCAACCCGAAACCCCAAACCAGTAACTAGTAACCACACGGAACGGTGCAAAGCCAAGTGAAAGTGGCCGCCAGTGCAGGTACCAAGTTACGAGTGCCAACTGGTAACCAAACCGCGAGTGGAGGTGGAGGTGGAGTTGGAGTGCCTTGCCGTGCCGTGCCAGCCAACGCCATCATCCACTTGCCAGTCAAAGTTCAGGCCCTGGCCCAGGTGCAATGCACTTGAGAGTTTTATTTCCAGCTCATTTGCAAAATGAGGAGTGTGCAGAAGAGCAAAGGGCTTGCTGTGGCTGTTCGAAGCTTTGAATACCCTTTCCCACACAGAATGCAAGCGATTGAGTATCTCCCAGCTAAACGCCAGCACAATGGAGAGGGTATTTTCAGTAGTTGCTCTACTGCCCAGGCTCTTGACATTTGGGCCGAAATTGATTTTGACAGCAATTAAACCAAAAGTGGAAAAGCAGCCGAGCCGCCTAGCAGCCGAGCAGTCGTCCACTTGTGACGGGTTTTATGCTGACAAATTAACACCTCGCAGACGCGCGCTCCACTTGCGGCTGTTGGTGGCCCCAATCTGCGCCGCGGACTGTGTCAATGTTTGGTCGTTAAACTGGAGCAAAGTCCTCAATGCAAACGCACACAAGTAGCGGTATATACATATGTACATATATGTATAGGTTCTGGGGCTATGGCAGCAATTAGTTCTGTGCTAATTAAATGAAAATCAGCAAGTAACGAAATCGAAATCACAGGAAGCAGCAGCCGTACTACTCGTATAGGGTCTTCGGGCCAGGCCATGAATCATGGCGAATACGAGAATGCGGGGCACGTACAGCAGCAGCAGCAGCGCCATCGTCGAATCCGAGTGAAAGTAAAGACAAGTGTATTTTGGGCAAAAAGTAGTGCAAAAAACCTCCATTAGAATAACAGTCAAAATATGTACATACATACATAATTGGGAAAAAAAAGTGATAGTGTTTCTGTTTCTGTGTCTATTCCGTTTCTTTTTTGGGCTTTTTCTTTTTCGTTTCCTTTTTACTTTAATTCTGTTCATTCATCTCTGAAAACGATTTCGTTTTTCTTCTCCTGGCGCGAGCGCGGCGGCGTCTACTAATAAAATAATAATCATCTTTCTTGCAGCTTTATTATTTGCAGACCATTTCGCATTTTTTATGATTAGACACTCAAGTGCTCTTAAGTATTAAACACGAGAGGCACAGGCACAGGGCTAGGCAGAAGAGAAGAGAAGCGAAGAGACGTGGGAAACAGCCACGGGCGGGAACAGACAAAAGCTCTTCAACGCCTATTAACAGTGATCTGTAACTATACAGAGGCAGAGTTAACATAAAGAGAGAGAGAGAGAGCCACGAAACCGTTGGAGCTAGCAGAGCCGCAGAGCTGACTTAATTATATATCTGATTTAATGAAGGATGAATGGATGTGAACACAGCCACGATAAAACAGCGATAATTATGCAGTTTAGCATAATTTATTTGATATGCTCGTAACTGAAACAAATTGAAAATGTACACGCAGAGAAATGGGCCCTGAGGATGAAACTTTAATAGAAATAGATTTTAGAGGAGAGTGAAAATTTTAAAAAGAAAGTTTTTTCTTTTAAATTTTTGTACATTAATATGAAAATATTTAATTTAAATATATTTTCTACAAGTTTAAAGTGTTTTATATTGAAATTAAATATGAGCCGCATTAAAACCCGAATTTTTAAATTTAATAATGGGTGTATTTCTTTTTACAATGCCATATTTCTCTAAGTGTATAGATGGATAGATACTTTAAATAAGAAAGAACATTATCAGTTATGGGGAGGCATGTTCAACAAACAGTTCAACTCAAATATATGCAAAGAATGTTAATGGCTACCCAGTCACGACTCCCGAAACACACATGAGGGCGGGGCCCCGCGCACTTGTTACCCTGTGGCCCAAGAATGTACGTGCTATGCTGGACTCAGACGCTACTTAACGCCTTTGTAGGCTGAGGGATAGATCTCCCTGGTGGAGTGCCTCTGACCCTAATTGATGGATCAAGATGCATGCGAGTCAAACGTAATAATCGCGGGTGATGCATGCAAAATAGGTTACAGCATCGATGCCCCCCGGCTGATACACCTGAGAGCCAGATACAAAAAAAGCCGGCACACACACACACAGACACACACAGACTGCTGTTGGCCGGGGGAACGAAAGTGTGTCAAACGCCTGAATAATTTTGCGTCGCTTTAAAACATTTTTTCGATGCTTAAAAGCGAATGAAGGAAGCAGCTGCAAAATGAGATAACAAGTTTGTCTTCCCATCGCCAGCGTCAGCGCCGGGAAACACGAAAAGAGAAGAGAATACCAGAGACCCAGCTTGGTGGCAATGTCATTAATCATGCAAGGAAATTGGCTCAATAGCCGAAAATTTTTGGTTGCATGCATCAGGTGAGGAAGAGGCACTTGGCTCAGTGTGTCACCGGGTGCCCTGGGGCCATGGACCAACGGAACAGTTCGTCGTCCGTCGTCCGTTCACTGTTTTGGGGTGCACCACTGAAATTTATGCACACGGCCAAATGGAAATTAATTAAATCATGAATATGTTTTGCTGCACACAAATGACAAGGCAAGAGAGGGGTAGGGAAGAGAAGAGAAGACTGAAGACTGAAGCATAAACCAAAGAAGAAAAGAGAGCTCCGCTCGGATCAGATCGTATCCGATCTGCTCTGCTCTGCTCTGAGATTTCGTAGAACTTGTTTTGTTGCCGAAGCATTCGAAATGCCGAAGCACTCCAAGAATGTAAACGAACGAGGCGCTTCAACGGTAAAATGGAAAATTATTATCGATCAATTAGCCCAAAAGACTGCAAAAAAAAACTACATAAAAAAGAAGTAAAGAAAAAAAAACAGAACAGAAAAAAAACTTTCGTACACAGAGTAAACATGCAACACCACGTGTTGTTGTTGTTTTTGTTGTTGTGTATCGACATCGACTGAGATCTGGGATCTTGGGTAGTTTTGCATTTAACGTATATTTTAATCTTGCTCTAATTGCGTTGTGAAAGTGTTAAATATTCTCGGGGCTAAGTTTACACGAATTATTAACCGATTCAGGATCGTGGCACAGAACTGGGTCAAGTGAAATCGAATAGTTCGTTAAGTAGGGGAGGGGAAATCAATGTGTTTGGCACTAACATTCCTTCATAGTACGCCTATAAGTATAAGTCATTTCCCATCCAATAATTCAACAGAGAAACTTACTGTGTGATGGGGGGAACAAAAAAAATACCTCCTCTAACGACTTATTGACTATAGAAATATGCCACCTTAATGGCCAACGAATGGCTGGACAGAGGGAGAAAAACATAACCAAATGTCACTTTTCATGGAATTAACATAAAACATCTCTCGGCATTCAGCGCAGGCTAATTTCACTTTTCTTAGACAAAAGCCAAGGAAAAACTGTTTACTTTTCATGAATCGCTTGATTTGGGCTACTAATTATCGTCGGATCGGTGGAGGTAGAGGCAGAGAGGAGTCTCAGACCCCAAAGCCACACCAGCTATAGCTATAGCTATGGCTATGGCTATGGCGAGAGTGCAGTTTCTCGGACCACATAACAGAGATTTGTATTGTTTTTTGTTCATTTTTGCTGTATTTTATTATGCTCATTTTTTTTTCTTTTATTAATTTTAATGGCTTTTACGTGCGGATACTGTATGTGCGTTAGTGTGGATCTTTCTCATGGTCAATCTGCGGTGTCATCACGCAAGAAGTTTTCCCATTTTGCGTGTGAGAAATGGAAAGTTTTGGGCTCTTTGCTTGACCTTTAAGGGGGATATTGCGGGCGGAATGTTTGGCTAAGTTTTTGCTGTTTTGATGTATCCGATAAAGCGCCTGGCACTCCACTCCACATGACAGCTGATCCGCAACAAAACATTTCTATTAATCACATTGTAATTGAATTGTTGAACAACAACAACAGCAGCATCAATTCAGTAGCTGCACCAGCAGCAGCAGCACACGGCATATCATCAGCATAAACATAACCCGCTCCATGCTCTACTAGTCTGCTAGTCTCACTGCGAATTGGACTGTGGCATGCACTATATAACCAACTCCAACTCCAACTCCAGCTATAAGCGATTTGCACGCGAGCTTGGAGCGCCGAGGAACTGGGGATGATTGCGATGGCCCACCTTGAATTACAATTACATAAAATTTGATTTGAAAGTCGCAAACTGCTCGATACACACACTACACGCTACACCTACACTACACATACCCATACCCAGATGACCGTCTATAGTTTCTGCCTCTGCCTCTGCTCCGACTTGTGGGTCGGCGGCATTGGGTGTCGCTCTTGAATTTGGCACAGCACAGCATCTCGGGCACAGCCTCTTCCAACTGGTCATCGCATCTACACCTGGCCTCTCGTCCCGTCCCGTACCCGACAAGCGGTGTAAATTGTAACAGTGACCCAAATAAAATGCGGCAAGGCAACGACGACGACAGCGACAGCGACTGGTGCGACCGAAAAGACCGGTAAGTTAACAGTGAATGGTGCAAGTAAATGCCCCCAGCGGCTGCCAAGCAGCCTGCCCGTACAGTACATACTCACCTGCATACATACACAATACGTACATTATACTCTTATGTGTAGTACATATTTAGCTGAATGCAGAAGGGGGAATGCATTTTACGCATCCATTTCTAATAGCAACTATAATTTTCCGGCCGCTCGTGGCCAAACCAGAACTCAACACAAGCCAACGAAAATCAGGGATGAGCAAGTGATAAGATATCGCTTGCAGAAACCATATTAAATAGTGTGAAAATAATAATTAGAGCACGTGTTAATTTATGATTTTTGCACACTCTTTTAGCTGGCTTTTTCAATGCCAAATCTCAAAGGCTGATGCAGATAAAGCACTTATAAAATCATTGGCATTTAGTGATATATTCTTAGAAGATTTCAGTATATATTGACTAAACAATCGATCAAAAAATAACTCATTGTAGAGCAACCTTTTCTCTTGAAAGGAAATACAAGGGAGAGAAGTTGAAATTTGCATTCAAGGCCATCATTATTTAATTATTTCATTTATTCAGTGTTTCGATTTGTAGAATTTTAAACTCTTTGCATAATCAGCATTTAATTATAGCTTCCACTTTGTTGGATTTTGTGTTCGACTGCGGTTTGGCGCTCAACTAACAAGTTAAACATTTTGTTTGTTAAACCAAGTGGTCAAATGTGGTTAAGCAAAAGCAGAGGACGTGCACCATAAAAGGCTAAGAGTAGCGCGATGATCGAGTATGAATATTTTCAGTTGAGTTGTGCAAATATGAACTTCCATTTCTCACGTGAGCATCTCCATGACTGTTCCGACTGTCAGCGGTAATAGGAACGATAATCACACGGTGTCAGCCAACACCAACAGGTTGTCTCAGGCATTAGTCTTCTGGCATTAGGAAAGAACAGAGCCGTGCTTTGGGATACTTGGGAAACTTGTACAATGTTTGGATGTCGCTCCGAGACAGTTTCATTTGTTGGTAGTAGTAGTCTCTGCTGCCTGCTGTCTGCTGTTATGCACAAAACGAATTTCGTTTTGTTTTCATTACCATTATTATTCTTCCGTGGTCACTTTTTGCCAGGTCATGCTCTGGGCTTTGGGCTCTGGGCTCTTGGCTCGGATTTCCGTTGGCAGGCAGACAACAATGCAATGCAACAAAGGGGTGGGGCGGGAAGGTAAATAAAATTCAATTTGGTGAAAATTCATCACAATATATATACTCGTGAAATCTTAGATGATAAATCAAATTAGGTGGCCATAAAATGGAAACGTTTTGGCAACCAATTTGCTGAATTTCATCATATTTTTTATTGCGATGAGCGGGAAATACAAAAACGGTGTGAATGAGCAGTGAAAGTTGCGGTTGCTCACAATAAGTGACATCATTTTGATTTTTTTTTTTTTTGATTTTGGCAAAAGCATTTCCAATCGATACCCAAAGCCATGAGAACAGCACAGACAGGCCTGGGAAAATCCCTGCAGCATCGCAATGACATGAACGATTTTCTAGATGTACAGTATAGAGAATTTAATGCATTTTCTTGATTTCCATGCGAATGGAAAAGCCCCAAATAAAAAACCCAAAGAATTTGTGCTTTCATGCGGCGGAAGCACCACACAGTGGCAAGTGGCAGTCGGGCAGCGAGGAGAGGCAGAGGCGAAGCAAGCTCGTAGAGAATTTCACTTTCACCGCCAAACATGTCAAAACAAATTTGATGTCTGCCGTCTCTCGTCTCTGTATTTCCTGTTAGACAACGCATCCATAACATACCACTCGAAGTTGGTCTGTCTGCCTGTCCGTTTGTCTCTCTCTATTTGCTGTGTGTGTCTCTGCTGACAGGCCCGATAATTTGTAACTGCTCTGTGTCGATGGTAGTAAGGCGACCAAACGGTGGCACAGCATCATCAGCATTGGGCATTGGGCATGGATGGGCTCCCCTCCGCAATAATACGAATACGAATACGAGTAGTAGGCACTTGAAACAATGCTGATGAGCTTAAAAGATAAACCAGAAGACAACAAATGTGTGTGTGTCCGTGTGAGTCTCTGTCTGTCTCTGTTTTCCACTTCTGTTTGTGTTTTGTTCACATGCACTAATAGTTTCATTGGTGACTGGGACTGTGACTGGGACTGCGACTGGAGGGGGTAGGAAGTGCAATCTATATGTAAGGTGAAGTGCTCTCTTGCCACTCGATGCTCGTGATCTGTGATCTGTCACAGTTTTAATGCGATTGTCTTAAGTTTTATGATGTGTAAAATGGCTGTGGGAAAATCATTTCCACAACGGCTGGGGGAAGGGGGGCACAGGTACAGCGACAGCGGCAGCGGCAGCCCTCTCGAAAGCACGGAAGAAAGTCCAAATGTCGCTTTCACATTAATTGCAAGTAAGCAAGAGAGAGAGAGAGAGAGAGAGAGATGTGAAATTATGGAATCCGTAATTTGCATAAACTCAGAATTCCTGTGGGTGTTGGTTTCGATATGCTGGACCAGAGCCATCGTGCCATATATGTGGAGCAGAAATTGGCCAAGTTGATGCATTGGACAGCGGTAAAAACGTGCTCCTGAAATTATCTGACTCTGACTGGCTAGCCGAACACTGTCCATCGCACATCGCACAGATCACTGGCAGACTGAATGCTGCCCGCAGCCAGAGAGCAACTGCCACTGCAAGACACATCAACTCTTCCATTCACAACAGCTTCCTGCCCCCAGGCCAGTTCGACCAATGCCGATCCGGTCCGGTCCGGGCCAGGCCAAGTCTCAAACTACCGCAAAGTCAACTGCAGGCAACTGCAGGCAACTGCAGGCCGACAAGTGCGTCAGAAACCACAGCAACAGCCACAAACTGGCACACGCTTCAATCAGAATCTGTGACTGTTGCTGAGGCTGCTGGCTGCTGGCCAAGACATTTTCATTTCGCACGCGTTTTCTTTTATCGATCCAACTGCTTTTTTTCAGAGACTTTGCTTCAAATAGAAATTGAAAATTGTTTTTCTATTGTTTTACACCGGGCGATCTACTCGATGTCTGTCTGTCTGTGCATCTGTGTGTGTGAGTACCTCTGTTGATTGCCATTCGCCTCACTTCCTCACCAAACTGACGCAGCAGAGTTCTTGGATGTGGCAAACGGAAGCATTGATTTTCTTTTCTTGACTTTTTCTGTAGAACCCTCCAGCATAGAGAAAATAAACTACAGCCATAGATTGTATAATGTTTGGATCATTCTATACAGTAGTTCCCATGCCCATAGAAAGGATCGAACTACGAGTGAAGTCAGGTAAAAATAATCGAGAATTGCTTGCAATTATAATCGGTATTTAAATAATATTAAAGTCTGTGTGGAATTAGCGGATGAACTCAACTGATTTCAGTCTACTAAATACGAGTATTTGTTTAGCTATTTTACCATAACCATTTCCACAAGTATTACTTCGGTGCCTTTCATCTATGCCAAAGTGTTTGTTCCATCCAATGATAATGATTGTATATTGTTTTGATTTCACCTCATAAAGATTTTCTTTGATTCTCTTTTACGATGCCCAAGAAATGGTAATGATGTGGTGTCCAATTTAACTTGTAAGAGCAGCAGAATGCTCACAGATTTTATTTGTTTCTGTTTGGGGCGAAGATCAGTGCTTCCTTCCTTATTATGACAATAAGATTTTTGTTTGCCAAGTCTTTAGAGTGTTTTTTTTACTTGAGCTCAATCCGCATCTGATTGGGTTGGGTCTGTGCCAGTGCCTTCGATTTAAGCTAATGGCCTGACACTCTAGAAATTTGTTTCACTTTTTAAATCGACAAAATGACTTGAGCAATTAACACGAAGAGCAGCTGAAGAGCAGCTGAAGAGCAGCGCGCTCAAAAGCAAACACACACTAAAAACTGTCATAAGGAAAGTCGGTCTGTCTGTTTGTCTATCTATCTATATGAGCTGGTGTGTGGTGTGGGGCTCATCTGTAGGTCTTTTGTGCCTAGGTTGGGGCTGCTTTGTGACCGTAATGTAGCATAAAACGAACCAAATAATTGTGGAACCAAGTGCGTGGAGTGTGGAAAGCCATTCGAAAGAGCAATAGAGTTTTCTGTGCCAAAGTTTTTCTGATTCATTTATTGGCACAAAGGCATAGTTTATGTTGTGCTGTGCATTGTCAACTCGACCAGGCCGGGGCCATGCCGAGGCCAGGCTTTCACTCAATGGATGGATGTGGAAGCCACTGACACGATTCGATTTGTCAGCGGCAGCCACAGTGGCAGCCACAGCCACAGCCACACAGCGAGGCAACATGAGCTTGCAATTTGGCAAATTGATTTTCTTTTGCCATAATTCTACATTTTTATTGTGTGCTAAACTTTCTTTCTTTCTTTCTTTCGATGCCATTCAATAAAGTAAATTGTCTGTCACTTACCGCCATTCGTTTCAATTGATCTAAATCCACTTGTTGTCGGCACAAATGATGCGACTATTATTATTAAACTTGTTAAAGCGATGGAAAGTAGTTGTGGTTTTGTTGTTCTTGTGGTTGTGGTTGTGGCTGACGCTGTTCTGGTTGTCGCCGTCGCCGTCAACGTTGCTGTTGCTGTTGTTGTGCGGGACAATGTCGCCGCTGTGGCCGGCGTAACCCACTTAAACATGTTTGCTGGGTGGCTCGCTGGACACTGTCGGTGAGTTCTGGCCTAGAACGTATCTGGCTTATTATAGTATAGTATATTATTTCGAAATGGGAGTGCGAAAAGAACACACACACGCACACACACTGACACACAAGGGGGTGTCGTGTCGTAACAGCGCGCCCTCAATGAACCGCTAAGCTAAACAAATAACTTAGGCAACGAACTTCGACGTTTTCCGAACCGAATCGCGAATCGAGAATTTTATAATATTTTAATTTGACCGCACTCTTTGCTTGAATAAAGCTTTCTGTTGGATTCTACTCGGACTCGGGGCGAATTTACAGTTGCTCGGGCCAAACGAAAGAAAACTCAAAGCAATAGCACACACAACACGACTCTATGGTCTCTATAGTCTCTTCTTTGCGAAGGGGGGGAAATCGGAATATCTTTCACAGTCGTTTCTCGACCATGGCCAGCCGTGTGCGTCCGGTCAACTGAACGCTCCGCGTGTGTCTGATTGGGAGTTTGTGCGGCCGTCGCCGTGCAGCGGCCAAGATAACGGACCTTCGCCACTTTTGTGTGGAAAACTTTCACTTTAACTCAGCCGCAGAGCAGAGCAGGAAGAGAAAGAGCGAGCGAAATATCGCGAGAGACCGAGAGAGCGACGACGCGTACGTGAGAGTATTTCTATTAAGCGACGCTTAAATGGTAAACATTTCTAATTCGGCGTCTGCTGCTGTTGCTACCGATTCCTGTTTTCTTCGCTTGCTTTCTTTCTTTCTTTGCTCAGGCAGTCAGGCAGGCAGGCAGGCAGGTCTCTCTCTCTCGTCTGCACGCGTGCGCGTTTCGAACTCAACTGAAACGGTTTACAGCGCGGCCTTGCGGTTAAGAGCGCTCCGCTAACAGAGCGCTAACAGTGTCGCTCGCTGTTATCGCACCTCTGGAAGAAGCTTTCGCCTGACCGATGAGATGATATGTGATACGGCGACACTGGCAGCAGAGCAGGGTTATCGGCCCCCGACGCGAGCCTGTGCTAGAGCCGAGCCTGCCAATTAGCGCTTTGCGAAATAACCGGCAACGAGTTAACTGCTAATAACGGTGATCTGACCATGTGCCAACCTGCCAGGAGGTCCAACCTGTCGTTTGGCATTTCCTTGACCCAAATTTCACTCGTCTCGGCCTTTGTCAACACATGTACTTGTGCTGCATGCAACACAGCTGGAAAATCCATCGCTGCTCGTGGCTGGGCCTGGCTATGCCATGGCTAGGCCGGGGCACTATAATGGTCGGGCAAAAGGCTGGCACTTGGCTGGCCAAGCGTGGACACGGCTCCACCATCACGATCTTTTTTATTTTTTTTTTCTGTCTGTAGAATTTCACTTTCGTTATTGTTGTCGCTCTTGGCAGTTTTTTTTCGTCGTCGTTTTTGTTTTTAGTGTTTTTTCTGTACACTTTTCTGTACTTTTTTTTTTGGTTTTTTTTATGTTCAGTTTTTTGTTTATTTTCTTGTGGTCAAGCCCATTGAAATGGAAAACGTTTCCAACGAGTGCTACGATCGGGCATGCCGGGCACGTGGGCGTGGGTGGCGTGGCCAGAACCAGTTGGGGGGGTTGAATGCGATGGCTTTCTCATGGGGAGAAGAGAATGTCTTGTGGGCCATGATTAATTCAAATGCATATTACGACACTCTCTGGAACTCACGGACACACGAATGCCGTATATTATGAACGATTTTAAATGATTTTAGCATAATCAACGGTATGATATCTAAGACAAAGACCAGACGCTCCAAAGCGATGACGACCATCGTCCAACACTTTCACTCCACTCCACTCGGGGCAGACAAGACTCAGTCCCATTCGCAGTCGCCGTCGCAGTTGCCGTCGCAGTCCTAGCTCCATTTTCAGACAATAAAACTCGCAAAAGAAGGTGCCAAAACAAAGAATAACAAAGACCCGGGTCGAACTTTGAGCAAACGGCAAGAGCTGTGCAAACGATTCGCACAAACTGATGATATATTCACTAACATTCATTCTCCGCCAATATTTGTTTAAGATGCCGCCGCCAACAATCTGCTGGTTAGCTTTGGGAGGGGGGTTATATAACTAACCCCGAAAATTCAGAGTGTCTCTAACCATGCGAAAGAAAAATCCAATCAATAAAAACTTCTCCCTCGAATTGCTTTGGCACTAGATTTCAGTTTTGCATATCTTCCGATGATTAGCCATTAAAATATCCATCAGCAGGGGGGCGTGCGCTGAACCAATCGATGAAAACATCATTGATCGGCCATCGATCGACAAGTGTGAGAAATCGAATTCCCAAGAAACGATCGGGGGGCACCACTGAAAAGTGAAGGCACCAACTTGGGGGGTGGCCTAAGGGCCAAACCCAAAACGTCTGTCAACACGCCTACCGTATTGCCAATTTGCTGTTGGCCCACAGCTTATTAACTGCCATTAATTTGTTTTCAGCGGCGGCGATTGAAAGCGAAAGCCATCAAGTCTATAAAGGCGGCCTGTTGTGAGGTGCTCAATGGTCAATGAGTCTTCGGTCTTCGGTCTTCGGTCTTCAGGCTTCAGCCTTAGTCTCCGGTCTGTCTGTGATCGTTGGGCATCGTTGCTGGATTAAGACCTAATTAATCAAAATGAGGCGTCGACCCGAATTGATGATTTATTGTGCCGCAAAATTGAGCACATGACCCCTTGACAGGGCCCAATCATCGTTTGGGGCTGGATTGAAGGTACTTTCCTTTTATTTTGTTGGGCCTAAGAGCGGCGGATGTTGCACACTGATCGTTTGGTATTTCGGGATCTGTGACTAATTGAAAAGGCAATAATTTCACTTTTAGCAAGTCGCCGGCCCTGTTTGCCCACTAACAAACGACAAGACAAGACAGCAACGAAAAGAAATTTCAGCATAACAAATGAAAGTGAGTAGCGGCGAACAGCAGCAAGTACAAATGACACTCACACACTGGCAATTTCTGTGTGTTTTGGGGCAAAATGTATGACACGTTAACAGTCAGCAGGAGTAGCCTCCCCTTCCTCCATGCCACTGTGTGTGTTGTTTCCCCCCACCAAAAGCAGTCTAACAAAATCACGCATACGCCGCGGACAACTTGCGCTTTCAATTAACGCGTGTCAATGGCCGCCACAGAAGGTTCGGACGTCGTTGTCTCCTCCAGTCACCGCTCGCAGGCAAGCCCCCTCTGGAACACCTATGATTTAATTTGGGTTTCTTTTCGCACACTTTTAATTACGCAAATGTTATTCAATAAAGTCGCAGACAAGTCCGCGATTAGAGAAATGGGCGAAACTTTTTGGCACGCTGTTGTTTTGCGGATCAGCGGATCAGCAGACGTCTCTTAGCTATGACATTTGGCTTGGCTAGATCCTCTGTGACTTGATGTGCTAAATGTTCTAAGGAGAGGGATTTGATCTGCGTTTCAGCAAGGATTTTAATCACAAACCATACAACAAAGGGTTAACTTCGTCGGAATGAACACCAAAAGTACAGTCGAGTAATTTGCATAAAAAGATAATATAATTTCACTTTTACATAAATTTATATGCATAAAACTTGGCAAGTATTCTGGCGCAATACAAGAAACATGTGCAGAAATATTTCCCTTCATCTTGTGGCACATTCAGACACTCTCCAGCTGCATCCACACTGCAGGTCGAAGTGAAAGAGCATTCGTAGAGTGGCCATTAAAAAAATTATTCGCCCCTTTGGCATTTCATTTGGCGATGGCTTTGTTGGTGGTCGATGGTCGATGGCCAGCCAGCCTGTGCTTCAGGCTAATTGCACAATTATTTCATTTTGATGCCATTTTAATTTAATTCCATTTGCGCAACGACTTTCGTCTTCATTAGGTGGGCTTTTTTTCACCACTTTATTGTTTGTTTGGCCGCTCTCCAACAAAACTTTTGCACCTTTCACAGAATTTTGTTCATTGCGGTATTACCGCTTGACTTCCGTCATCGTTTATTATTTTTTTTTATTTTCTTTTATTTCTTTTTTTTTTTTAATATTTATTCATTTTTTTGTTGTATTTATTTGGCTGGTAATCAAAGTTTGATTGTGGTGCGTCCGTTTAATTGGCGAAAATTAAAAAGGGAAAACGGTCTTGCATCGAAAACACTTTGTGTAGGCGTCGCCCCGAGGCTAATGCAATTAATTAGAAAGCGAAACTAAAAAATTCATTTAGAAGCTGGAGGAAGCTGCGGAGAGACTCGCAGAAACAGGGGGGAAAATTCATAAT
The DNA here is from genome assembly GCF_018151105.1 of Drosophila obscura. Classification (NCBI taxonomy): domain Eukaryota; kingdom Metazoa; phylum Arthropoda; class Insecta; order Diptera; family Drosophilidae; genus Drosophila; species Drosophila obscura. Next base: position 3,955,509 of record NW_024542774.1, on the reverse strand, counting down.
TTTTTTTTGGCTTTGATAAATGTTGGCCTGGAAATTAAAATATGACTTCTCTTTTTTTTTTCAATCCACAAGCTTTGCCTTCCCTTTTTTTTTTTTTTGTTTATGGTGGGATTCGGTGCTTGCCAATGAAGTCCGAAAGGCCAAAGGCCGTAAATTGTTTAATCTTTGGAAAGGTACTGAGTTGATGGGTAAATGGACTGCGACTTGGGCAACCAAAGATGGAAAGGGAGAATGGAAGTGCTGGGCTTGCTGGGGCTTGTGGGTTCAAGTTAGGGCCAGCGGCTAGCTATGCACCCTGCCGGATCATCAACCAACTGAATCATCATTTTGACGCCCATATACTATAAGCATTCGACTGTTTTATAAAGATTAAGGAATGCCGGCATAGAGCAATTTGGGGACCGGTAGCCTGAAGTCTGAAGACGCTGGTTACATCCGAAAAACATTGAAGAGCCAAATAGATCTTTTTGTCTATCGATCGATCTATCAAGAGTTGAAGCAGACCCAAAACCAAAACCAAAACCAATAATTACCGGATGAGGAGTAATTTCCTAAGGGGTTACGTTTCAAATGGTCTCTCGCCCAGCCATCAAATTAATGATCAGCCCGAGAAGAGTTTTGTTTTGTTTTGTTTGTAGTGCGATTCCAATGGGCGATATCGAGAGAGGGAGAGAGAAAGAGGTGAGAGAGTGTTTGTTGTTGTTGTTGTGGTTGTTATTGTGTCTTCTGGGAGCCAAAAGTTTTCCTGTGCTACCAGAACGGTGGCATCCACTCACACCCCACCCACCTCCCTCCCACCCCTGATTACACAAAAGGAAAACACAGTGTCCAAAAGTACTTTTCAATTGTTTCCATAGATTTTTATTTGGAGAAAGATTTTTATGATCATTGTTGCCGTTGATCTTGGGGCACCGCACCGCACTTGGACTTTCGTTTTTTGTTTGCTTCTCAAGTGGCTGCGCTGCCTCGACCGCGACAGCGACTGCGACTGCGAGTGCGACTGTTCCTATAAATCTTTTGGCCAGAAAAATAAGAAATTTCCATTGTACTTATGGTACACGTTGGGAAAGTCTTAAAATCGTCATTGTGCATTCGGCACAGGTAGGTGGCTGGCTGGTAGTTGGTGGTCATCTTTTATGCCCCCATGCTGATCTCTGACTGACACCCGCCCCCTCATTCGCTGTGTGTGTGTGCGCGGCTTTTGATGATGCTTCAAGCGTTTTAATTGTGCAACGTTTCTATAGAAATTAAGTGCAAGACTCGCCTGGGAACTGGACATCCGTTACCACATCGCTTTCGTTTTCCATGGGAATGCTCTGGATTTGGCTGTGGCCCGCAACAGGGTGCCCAAATGTGCTGTGCCACATCAGTAACAAAATCGCATAATTTTGCCAATGTCCATTATGTCAGTCCGTCAAAATTTCACTTTGATTTTGATTTTGGGTAGGCGTCTTGCATAAAATAAAACACAATGCATTGAGCGGTGCCCATAAGCGTCATCAATTGCCAATTTGTTGACGAATTAATTTAAGTTGTCAAACTAAATGAAGCCTGCCCAAAAAGCAGATTAAATCTGCGCCACAACATTGCACTTTCTCTCGAGTTGGGCAGCTTTATGGCTTACAAGTGTATTAGATTCAGTTAGCTAATCGCTGCAGAGGATCATCGCCTGACAAATTCCCTTAATCCCCAATCTCGCAGGCCATTACGAGCACGAATCGCATGTGAAAGAAAGTTCATGCAACATATACTATTATCCATAAGCGACTAAGGACCGAGTGGTCGTGCCGCAGCCGTTGATAATCTGGACGCATGACGACCCCTTCGTGGTACGCGAGGCCGCTACAAATTATAATAAATATGCCTGCCTGCCGCAAGAGATGTCCAGTTGCGGCCCTGCCTCCTTCCCTCCACTCAGCATGCACTTGCAACGCACTGTGGCTCCCACAAGCCATTAACTATGACTGGGGGAGGGACAGCCGTTGGTCAGTTCACTTGGCTTGTCATATGCAAATGACCCACAACTATCAGCCATGCCAACCACCGACAGCGAAAGTTCCACGACAAGAGTCAGTAATTGCAGGGCACGATCAACGAAACACCAGATACCAGATACGAGCATTTCTACATACAATACGCGTACGTTTAATATTAGGGATCACGATCAGCAAACTGGCAAATATTATAATGGGTAGCTATTTATTTTTGGGTGTCTATAGAACAGAGAAGGGAATTACGCGCAGAGGGAAACATCTGCAAAAGCCATAAAGTATCTGGTATATTAACAGCCGAAACTATACAGTCCATATGACTGTCTGATTCATCTTGTTGCGTTCTGATCAGGAATCAATACAACATATTTTAACAGATTTCATAATTAAAATATTCCGAGGATTGGATTGCCATGCTGGATCTACAGGGTCGCTCGAAGAAACACCTTAAATTCTTATAAATAAAATCTCTGTCAAGTTGGATTTCGGTTGGTGATGTTTGGAGATTCAAAAAGTAGAGCAGTCACATCATATATGATCCAAACTAGTGAAATATTTGACCAACACGCAAGCAGCTACTGTGTGCAGAACCTTTACAAAAATATTCCATGCCTGCAATGAAAAACTGACCAATTTATGTACTTGTTAGAAAAATTGCGATACAATATTTTTCGTTTGCATTGACTTTTGCTTTGGTTTGCTTTGCTGATCGTTGGCTACACTACACTACATGTTTGGCATACCTAATCACTTTCGTCTGTTGAGTTTACATATGCAAAGCAAAATGTTGTACATTTTTCTATTTACTCTCTATCGTTGGCCAGCAAAGAAAGTTTTGTGTTTGGCGTCCGGGGCAGTGGCTGTGGCACCTGCCAAATAATGTGTGAATCGCCTCATGCATTCGGAATTCCAATGGCGGCTAAGTGTTTAACGAGGGGCTTCTACGCGGATGTGTCGCTAAAAGTGTTGGGTGGAATTTTCGATTGGATCAGCAAGAGGAGAACACAAAGGAGCAGGAGCTGTCAAAGCCCAACAAGATTAAAATTTAATAGGGTTTTTAACCATTTATTTTTTTCAGATTTGTTTTCTTTTCCCTTTGGATTGTTGCGGGTCTGATCGATGGGCGCCGATAAAGGTAGCTCTCGATATTAATTCTGTGAAGGAAATATAATTAGTTTATTGGAAAAAAAGATAATCCGTCGCTGGTAGAGCAGGAGCCAGGAAGGACAATGGTGTTCTGTGCGACCAGTTCTCCCAGCAGAACTGGGAAATATTAGAGCAATGGATGAAAGAATATCAAATGGAGGATACGGTCATCGAACAGATGTATAATGTGAAATACATTCCTAATAATATAAAACTAAAAATCAGTTCACTTTTTGTTTTAGTTGTACAGTTTAACTGGATTTAAATTACAGTGTTTGATTAAATTTAGTTGCATGACATTTTGTTCCTTACATGACATCTACAGCTTAACTACATACATATCTTCGTGGCGACACCTAGCGTTGATTTTATGTATATGTATCCGTATACTTATACTGTGCTGTATAAGATGTGTATAAGTGTTAGTAAAATAGAGTTGCCAGTAGAGTTCCATATTAAATTCGAAAAATAAAGCGACATAAAACCGAAAATAAAACTAAAAGGAATCCAAATGAAATAAAGTTTAAAAATACTTTACCATCCAATTGCAGACTTAGTTAATATATACAAAAAAAATGTTGTATATGAATCTGTCGAGTCGGAGGAGCAGTTCAGCCACAAACAGCGTGACACTAGATTTTTATAAATATAGAAGAAGATGTATTAAATTTTGCATAAAACAGATATCAGTTAATTTTCTGCTTAATTGGTTTTCTGCTTAAAAAATATTGTAAAATTCGCGCCCAAGTAATCGACTGAAATTGTGCAAACTTTCTGCTGCGTTTCGTTTGGAGGCGCTTCCATTGCATCCTGCGCCTGCTTAGCGCTCACCCTCCGAATTAATAATAACGACTTAAGTAAGTAGGTACACAGAGGCAATGGTGGTTTGTTTTAAACATTTTAATTGAATTAATTTTGTCGAGCAGGATCTGCTATAAATAAATAAATTACATTACGTTTTTTATAAGATAAAATTACAATAGCTTCTTCCGCATGGTTCGTTCGAGTCGATTCGATTCGAGGAGAAGCGACTTATGTGATAATGCCCTAACCCTACCGAAGGATCGAACAGTTTTCGAATGTCTACATATATATATGTATATGTATATGTATATGCTAGTAAGTAATGCAGTACGCGTAGGGGGGCCTAAAGCTAAGTGTAAATGTTATGCAATAATTTAGAAAATTATTTACAGCAAATGGAAATAAATTAGGGACGGGGGCTCAAATCGATTAATACAAATAATAGAGCTGTGACTGTGACTGCGACTGTGACTGCGACTGCTACTGCTACTGCGACTGCTAACTGCGACTGCGACAGTGATGCTTAGTCGTCGCTCTCTCGTTTAAAGTGCTGGTTAATCACATTCACTAACTAAGTTTAGGGTTAGGCTAGGCAACGCTAAGATTATGATTATGATTATGACAATGGGTGTGTGGTCGGTCTCGGCAGAGTGTGGTATTGGTAACATTTTGGAGCTGCGTGGGGGCAGGCAGGCAGGTGGAGGAGGTGGTATGGTAGCAACCGAAATCGTTGCTCGGATTATGCTCGGGGCCATCTCCGAGTGCCATAACCGGAGCACGAGTCCGAGTTTTGAGTTTGAGTTGGGTTCCAGGGCCGAGTCCGATCTCGCTCTCGACTCATGAGTCATGAGTCATGAGTCATGAGTGGGGGGGTGGTGGGTGGAAGACGTGCTAGGCATTCACTAAGTATTAAGCATATTAATACACAGGCAGGCGAGGTCGATGCAACTAGAACTGCAGAATCTGATTGATCCAGTCCCGGAACTCGGAGATGCGCGTGTAGACGCCCGGCTGATTGGCCTCAGCACACCCAATGCCCCACGAGATGACGCCGCCCAGCTGGAAACGTTTGTCCGCCTCCCGCTGCAGCACCATGGGCCCGCCGGAATCGCCTGAAAGGTGTACAAAATATGAGGATTATTGAGTGCATTCGGCAGGTGTGTGTGGATTACGCACCTTCACAGGAGTCGTAGCCGCCCTTCTTCCAGCCGGCACAGATGAATATGTGCGGTATGTGCTCAATGTAGCCCGCGGTGCGGTACATGGACTCGCAGATGGTATTATTGATCACCGGCACGGCCACCTCCTGCAGCACGCTGGGCAGTGGCCCGTCCTCGTAGAGGCGTCCCCAGCCGGTGACAAAGGCCGTTTGGCCAATGAAGTTCTCATCGTTGTCGGGCACGCAAACGGGTATGATGTTGGGCTGAAAGACCACGGGCTCGTAGAACCTGATCAGGAAACGGAAATCGACATAAATTACGAGCCCACGAGATGCAGAGAGCGAGAGGGGGAGAGCGCGCACTCACCTGAGCAGGGCCAGATCGTACTCGAAGGTGCGGGGATCGAACTGCGGATGGGAGGCGACAATCTGCACACGTCTCTCCTGGTAGCCGTAGGGCTCCTCTTCCTCGGCCAGGTCGTACTCGCCGAGGCGCAGCAGCAGATCGGAGGGCGGCACACTGAAAGCAAATCACTCGTGAATTTCTCCCGCTGGGCGGAGACGGAATCGCATCGCATTGCATCTACTTACTTGTCCACACAATGGGCGGCGGTGATTGCCCAGTTCTCGTTGAGCAGAGCCGCTCCACACTTGTGCAGGTAGGTGGAGGTGCGCCACTGGCGCAGCGATATCTGCCAGGGCCAGCGGCCGAAGGCGGCATTCGCTCCACCAACGATGCGTGGCTCGGGGAACATGCGACGTCCGCACACTAAAAGCAGAAGAGTGGTGGTGAGTGGGGAGTGGGGAGTGGGGTAGGCCACAGAGTGAGTAAGGAGATCTCTGCTAATAGGCACTGTGCCAGGTCACAATTAAAATAATGGGCCCCAAAAGACCCTAAACATTTTAATCACTTTGCCAGGCACTCAGTCATCCCAGGCCCAGTCCCAGCTCCAGTCCCGGCCAATGTAATATGCTTTGGACAAGAACGAAAAGCAAGGCAAGGCAAGGCAAGGCGTGGAGGCAAGGAGGCGGACTGCAGTCCTTGACTTTGGCCGGCCACAAGGCAAGCAGTCAACGGCCTACTTTATGGTCTCCGCAACTTGTCTCCGACTCGGGCCGACTCGTTTCGTGCATCAAGATTGTTTTTGCAGTCGCAAATCGGTCAGGGGGGCTGCCGCTGCTGCAAGGGTCCAGGAATTGGTTTGGTTTCAGTTTGGTTTTTGGTTTGGTGTGGCTCGGCAGACGGAAGAAGGCAACGTGACCCAAGCGGCACAATGACCGAAGAACGAGGTAGTGGGTAGCGGAGCGGGAGGATCATTATTGTAAATGATTGCTGTAAAAATTGCTGCCAACATCGGACATCACAGGTATGGATTCGATGTGTCTAGCAGCAGCCAGCAGCCAGGAACCAGGAGCTTAGGAGCTTTCTTGGATGCATTTATGAGCCAAGACAGCATCCAGCTACAACTCTTCGTGGTCTTACTCTGGGCTCAAGGCCAACGTTTAGCCTTCAAATTGAATTTAATGGCCACGCATGCTTGGCTCGGCTTGGCTTTGTCTTATGACCAAAGTCAGGTATATTAATAGATTTCTCCTCGAAGGAAACAAGTTTTTGTATTCTGACTGACTTGACTGAGATACAGCGACACCATGGCCCATGGACCATGGACCATGGACCATGGACCCATATGCTCGCTCTTGGACTGGGACTGCGACTGAGAGTGGGACTGAGAATGGGACTCACCTTCTTTGTAATCGACGCCCTCCAATGCATTTGCAGGCGCTAAGGTTGTGCTCCCAGCTGTCGGTTCGTTGGTCGTCGTCAGATTTACTTCCTCGCCGCTGTAATCAGTGGTTGCCGCTGCTGCGGCTTCTGTCGTTGCTGTCTCTGCTGCGGTGGTGGTGCTGCTGCTGCTGCTGCTTGATCCCATCTCCGAGCTTAGCTCAATGGAAGTTGCTGTGGATGAGGCCAATGCAACGCTGCTGCTGCTGCTGCTGCTGCTGGTGCTGCTGCTCTCTGGTGCCTCTGTGGTTTTGATAGTTGGTCTGACGGTGCTTGTGGCTTTCGGTGGTTTCGTGGTCCTGTGTGGCTTTTCTGTGGTCTTCGACTCGCTGGTACTGACACTAGTCGCCACAGAGATGACCACTTTGTCCGTGGCCGTGGGTGGTGCTGCAGATTGGGCTGTAAAATCTGCATTAGAAAATAGGAAAACTTGGCCTAAGGAAAACACAACACACTCACCTGTGCTCGCCGTTGTTTTGTTCAATGTCTCCGGCTGCTGGGTGGGCAGATCTGTGGATGCGGGTGGTGCCGGTGCCGATGCCGGCTGCCAATCATTGGAAATGCTTGCGTTGGTCTGTGGCTCAGCCTCCACGTCTGTCCAGGTTATCAGGCCGGGTTTCTTAGTGGTTGTTGTTTCTGTTTTAGCTGTCGTCGAGCTCTGCAATGTGACTCTCTCTGTGACTGTTGTGGCTGGTTTGCTGGATGCTGTTGGTGTTGCTGCTGTTGTTGTTTTCTTGTCGTTGGTTTGGCGGTGGTTGTTGTTGCTTTAGTGGTGTTTGGTGTTGTAATTGGGGCTTTGGTGGTGTGACGACGCGTGGGCTTTGGCGTAGTTGTTGTTGTTGTTGTTGCTGTGGGTGTTGTTGTTGTTGTAGTGGAGCTGCTTGGCTTTGTTTTACTTGGCCCAGTGGTTGTCATTGTGCTTGTTGTTGTGGGTAACTTTGAGGCGGTGCTGCTGCTGCTGCTGCTGCTAGTGGTTGTTGTTGTTGCTGTGGGGCCCACTGGCTCTGCCAGCATGACGGGCACCTTTACGAACTCCCCAGTGGGTTTCGGCCTTGGCCTGGGCGCCTGTGTGGTGCGCTCTGGCAGCTTTGTGCCCGTTGCCGTTGCCCGATTGTTGTTCAGCTCGTCCTTGAACGATGTGCTCGTGGTTGTTGTCGTCGATGTGATCGAGCTGCTGGTTTGAATCACAGGCCTGCGGCCGGGTGAGGTTGTTGCCGTGGTTGCATTCGCGGTGGTGCTGCTGCTCAGGCTATCCGCTGGCTTTCGTGTGCCACTAGCTGCGGCCGCCGCGGCTGCTGCGGTGGTTGTTGTTGTCGAACCAATTGGCTTTGTTGGCCGCCTACTTGAATGTGTTTTGTGTGGCTTGGGGGTGGTGGTGGTGCGTAGAGGCGGTGTCGGACGCTGAGTAGTGGATTTTGCTGTGGTTTCCGGTGCCCTTGTCGTGGTGCTGCTACTGCTGCTGCTGCTGGTGGTGGCAACGGTGGTTGTTGTTTTGTAAGATGTTGAGCTGCCACTGCTGCTGCTGCTCGTTGTCGGCCTTGTGTGCCGCCTGGTGGCTATCGTAGTCGTCTCCAGCAGATGGGTGGGTTCTGTGGCCGGCGGCGTGGTTGTCTCCACAATTTGGAAAGTCACAAATTTGGTGGGCATCGTGGTCGTCTCAATGCGCTGCTCCACCACCACGGCGGGGGCTGTGGTCAGCACTGGCCGGGCACTGGTTGTGCGCCGACGCGGCGGCGGCCTTACCGTTGTCGATGGCTTCGCCGTTGTCCGCACCACAAAGTGCGAGTTCTTGTGCGTGGAGTGGTCCAGCGCCGGGCGGCGGGTCGAGCTGGTGGTGGTGGTGCTGCTGGTGGTGGTGGTGGTGGTGCGCACGGGCTTGGCGGTGCTCAGATACGATTGGGTGACATTCTTGAGCAGCTCGTTGCTCGTGTGCAGCGATGCCTTGTGGGTGGTGCCGCCGCTGCTGCTGCCACTGCTGCCGCTGCTTTCGGTGGTCAGCTTGAAGAGGGAGCTGGTGGGCAGCGTCGTGGTGGACTCGTGGACGAAATGGGAGATGGTATTCTGATCGATGCTGTTGTCGTTGAGCTCCGGTGCGAACAGTGAAGCTTCCTCCTGGAATGATTACAGGATTACATTACAAGCTGCGCATGGATGGATTATGGCAGGGAGGGGGGGTTGACTCACCTTCATCGCACAGCAGGAGCCAAAGTAGAAGCGATCGATGCAGGTGCCCAGATGCGTGCCGTTCTGCTTGATGCAGTCGATGGCGAACATGCAGACTCCCGAGCGACCGGACTTCCGTACGATGCAGGGCAGATGTCGAATATTCCGACCCGATTGGACTGTCAAGATAATAATAATAAATACAATCAGCATAATAATGAGTACTAATAATAGCCATGACGATGATGATGATGATGAGTGGGCGGGGGGGGGACCCAGCACGATGCCTTTCCTGGTTCCATCAATTCCAAATGCTCCACACCATTTCCGTTTGCCGGGGCCGATTAACGCCTTCGAATTTGTACGCCAATTTGTGTCTGGCGTTTCACCGTTAGGCAAACAACAGTTAACACAAGTGAAAATGAAGTGGCAACAGGCCGAAAACGAAGCAAAGGCACGAAGCACGAAGCACCGACCCCATAAAAGCCGCAAACGATGGCCACTGTAGGGCGTCATCGTACCCAGAACCAGACACACAGACACAGACCGCCCGATGAGGCAACAGTAGCCAGTAGCCCCCCCCCCATCCGCATTATTGTTATTTATTTATGATTTCAGCTTCTTCGAGAATCGCCACCATCATCATCATCATCAACAAGAACAGCAGTAGAAGTAGCAGTGGCAGTGGCAGTGGCAGCAACAGCGACAGTAGCTGTGGCATGGATCACATTGTGTAATCGAGCCGGGCATTATCCAAACGAGAGCTTTGAACTTATGTAATTACAGATGAGGCCAATGTGACTAATTGTTGCACGAATGCGGCCAAGGGACAGGCACGAAACTGGCACCGCAGAAGAAAGTTCCCTCAGTTCTCGATACTCTGCTGCTTTTGGCCATAAATAAACATAACAAGACAGGACAGGAGAGGACCGGACAGGACAAGGCATTTCCTAAAATACTCGCAAATAAATAACGCACTTTGTTAGCCTCCTTTTCGGGCCGTACCCTTGCCTTACTTTCGTGCTAAATCAAAAGCAAATAAAACAGGAAAAACGCTGGGCCCCGCGATGCTCTTTGAAAACGGAATGGGATGCTTAAATATGAACAAAACTTGAACCAAGCTGAATCAATTATTCGGAATATTATTCAGTCTAAGGTCTGCTGCAACTTGGCCAACTTTCTGAGCCACAAGTATTCCCCTTAAGTACACACAAAATACAGCACAAGTCGCTGTGGCTCAATGCCGTCTGAAGGGTATCCTAAGAAATATTGCCTGCTGTCTTGTTGGTGTTTTGCGTTTGTTGAACTTAAGCCCGTAAAGTGTCGTCGCATTTTTTATGCAATTAGCACGAAATTCCCGGCATCAGTGGACATTCGCCAACATTTGCAAGGCCCAAACGAATGACTCAAGACACGAACCACTGCCATGCAGCGGCTGGGGCAGACATGGATGGTGGATTCAATCCACCAAAAATTTGTACCCAAGGCAGTGGTCAGTCGGCGATCGATGGTCACGTTTCCTAGACCGCGACTGAGCAGTCAACGTTGACTGAGACGCTGGCAGCAGCAGCAGCAGCAGCGGCAGCGGCAGCGTTCTCTGTATCTCTGTTTCTCCACTTCTGTTTGCATTTCGTTTTGTGGCTTTTTGGGTCAACGGCTTAGCATATGTTTCGCCAGCCAGCCAGCCAGCCAGCCAGCCTACCAAACAGCCCGCCCCACAGCCACAGTCAGAGTCGGACGACAGAGACAACAGCCAGAACCAGACCTGGCCCGCATTGCAATGTAGGAAATTCGTTTTTGGCATGCGAATGCGGCAACATTTTCGTGGCACGATTGTGGGTGAGTGGCGCGCAGTGGCTAAGTGGGTCAGCTGGGTTTGCTGCCTGGGGAACACAAGAGCCTCAGAATCGGAATAACCGAAGAGAACCAACGAACCAACGAGCCAAACAGCCGAAGGTTCACTTCGATCTGGGCCCCTCCCACTTTGTGTCTGTTTTGTTTTATTTCCCTTTCACTTGCCATCAAATTTACTTTCCGCTTTCTGTGGCCGCCTCTTTTCCACTTCTTTGGCCATGTACGAGTAGGTATATTATTTCTCTTATATTTTCTCTGTTGGCTGCTGCTGCTGCTGCTGCTGGACCAGCATTCAGTCATACACATGAAATGCGCGCCGGCACACGCTTTCTGGCGGAGAGTCTGCCACACTCCAGTCCGAGCCGAGCCGAGCCGAGCTCGATTCCGATAGAGATTGAGATTCAGATTGAGATTCCCGGCCAGTGTCCGAGTCGGACTTGCTGCCAGTCCGACTGGCAGCCCATGGTGGTGGTAGTGTTGGAAGCGGTGGCGGTCATTTTATGGCAACATTCTTTGATGGTTGACCTCAATTGCTTTTGCTCGCTGACGTTTGCCCCGTTTGCCCCGTTTGCCCCGTTTGGCTCTTTGCCTGGCTATGGGGATCTGGCTCGGCTCTTGCGAGTATATGAAAGTTGTATAGTTTTTTTTTTTATTTTTATTTATCATCTCTCTCTCCGGCTCTTGGCTGAATGACTGCTCTTTGTTGTGTTGTGTTGTGTTGTGTTGTCGCTCGCAGACAAATTGGCAGCTGTGTGGGGCCCGAGAGGAAGTGCTAATAGCGTATAAATTTGGCTCTTAATGGCTATGACCCAATTAATCTTCGGACTGCTGCCCGGGCAACGCCTGTCTCCATCGTCATTAATTTTGATTACTTTCATTAGAAATGGCTCTGGCTGCTCGTACCTCTGTTCTCAATTTGGTCTCAGTCCCAAACTAGTTTGTCGCTTCAGTCTTTTGTATTAGTTTTTGTTTTTGTTTTTTTTTTGCTGAAATGCCATTTTATTTTTTGCCATTAAATGTTTTTAGTGGCCAGATGTTTGTACTGCCAAAGGAACCCGATCTCTCAGTGCTTTAAGCGAGCGCAGGCCATCAAATCCTACAGATTTGCGGCAGAACCTATGGAAAAACTAATTGATGGTTTTCCCCATTAAAATCAAATTACATTGGTTTTTTTTTTTAATTTTTCAGTTAAGTTTTTTTTAGAGTTTTTTCCTGTCAGCTACAAAAGTTAATTCCTGTAAATTCTGCTGTAATTTATTGACTTATTATTATTATTATTTTCAGTGTTTTGTTTTCTCTTTAACTTCTCGTACTATTTGTTATAAGTTCTGCTTAATTTTAGCTTCCCTTTTGTAGCCATTATTTGTGTTACTTCTGTGCACATTTTTACTCATCATTTATTTTGGAGCGTGCTTATTACAGGCTCCCTCCCTGCCTGCCATTATTATGCCTACATATTCCCCGACTCTGGAGCTGGACCCTTTGCCCAAAAGAAACTTTTAATGGGGCTACGTGAGAGAAAGTGGCAGCAGTTCTTGGGAAAACAATGTACTTAATGTATAGGTGGACCAGGCATATGCTGTAGCTGTATCTGCATCTGCATCTGTGTATCTCTGCTGAGTAATTCCAGCTAAACGAAGATCGACAGTAGCTTTTGCTGATGGCTCAGGTGATTGAGAGTTGGGAGTGGGAGTGGGGTGTTGGGGGCTGAATACTTACACTGTGCTAAGCTGGGATTATCCACAAAGACGGGACTGGCGTTCGTCGTTGGCAGCAGCACCGGACTCAGGCTGGCCATCGATAGGATTAGGCTGATAACGAGACTTGGCAGTGGCAGTGGCATCTTGTGCTTGGATGTTGTTGTTCCACTTTTGGGTGCTAGATCTGTGCTCCTCGTGGCTCTGTATGTATAGGTGTCTGTAGCTGTAGCTGTATCTGCACCTGTATCTGTATCTGTATCTGTGGAGGTGTATTGTGCACCCATCTGTAAAAATGAAACATAAATTAATATTATTCTTCTTCGTTTTCAGCCGTCATGAGTCATGTGAAATGTGAAACGCTTTTACGGCATTATTCAAATTAATCACTAAACGCAGCCATGGCATTTCTACAGCAAGCTATGGGCAGGGCAGGGCAGGGCACGGCACGGCACGGCCCAAGCCGGCGGAAGGCAGAGTCGAGCAGAGTCGAGCAAGTGCGTAGAAGCAATATGCCAGTGACTCAAGTAGGTGAAAGTCTCTCTCTCTCTCTCTCTTTCTCTCTCTCTTTTCTCAGTGACTTGCATATGCAAAAACGACAAACAAACAAAAAAACACAAGCCAGCTAGAAAGGCAATGCTCGCAGGCCGAAGCTTTGAATACCCTTTAGTTTTATTGCTTGGATTATTCTATGGCAACGTTGCCAGCCAGTGCACTCCACTCAAACCCGCTCCAGCCCAACATGCCCCTTGTTAGGGCAACAAATGGAGCAAATTATTGACATGCGGCACCTAGGGCGTATGTGTAATATGTGACGCGTCTCAGTCATGCCTAAAATGCCCCCAAAATGGAAAGCAAAAGTGGGTGTATGTGTGTGTGTGTGTGCTAGCAAAGAAAGCGATCCAAACGGGAATCAACTTAGAGATTGTATAATCAATGGGCTGCTGCCCTTAAACAACATATCGTTTATATAACTGTTTGGAAATGCATTTGCCCAGCTCCCAGCTTCCATCTCCCAGTTCCCGGTTGCCAGTTCCCATCTTTAAACTCGATTCCCATGCCCATGGCCATGCCCATAACTAGTTCTCAGGCATCGATCGCTTGGCACAGAGTTCAACAGACGGCTAATTGAGCTACAGAGTTCGATCGGCAAAGAAAGTTCAGTTACAGAAACGATGACATAAACTGTGGCAATCAAAGAAAGCGCAACCGAGCAGCCTAGCAGCCGAGCAGCCGAGCAGCCGAGAAGCAGCCACAACCAACCAGCCAATGATGAGTTGGCTAAAGTTAACTGGACCTGCTCCGGGAATGGATGACAATGCGCGTCTATAACTCTCCCATACCCACACACATACCACCAGCAGAGGCATCTTTTGCGGTGACACAACTCGCACTCGTACCAGAGTATTCATTGATCGAGCCTTCCTACTTCTCGTATCGGTTCTGTTCTCGGCTCTCTGTTCTCTGCTGCTTGGTTTTTGTTCTTTCTTTGAGTCACGATTCTGCAGCGTTGAGAAATTAGCTGCGTTTAGAGCGGCTCTGTGACTGTGACTGGGACTGGGGCTGGGGTGGTGTGGGTCTGTGGCAACCGTTAGCGGGGAGAGTAACTCTCATTGTTGGCTGCTGTTCTACGAGTGACTGTGTGTGTTGGTCTGTGTGTGTTGCGTAATACGGTCATTGAACCCCACCGGAAAACAGCATCCAGCATTCAGCATTCAGCATCCAGCGGCTGCTCCGTTTAAGACTGTGTGAACTGTGTGCTTAAAGGCAAACACCTTTAATTAAACGCAAATAACTAATCCCAACTAATCTGCATCTATCATCTATCAGCCTTCGTGTTGGCATCCGTAAGTGTACGATTATCTAAGGGATATATATCTCTGGGGGGAAATGGAGAACGGAAGCCATAAAACATACATATGTATATGTATGTATGCTACAATCGCCATAACAGATAATCAAACTAATTGCTGGCTCCTCTCTCATATGATCTGGTCGGACTCTCCAGCTCACAGAGCCCGGCCTCAAAAAATGCTGGCCAGCTATTTGTGTATTTGGGTCACGTTCACAGCCTGCGATTGAATATCTGTATAATTGGCGTTGGCGTTGTGTTGTGTTGCAAATTAACATGAATTTTGGTGCCACGCTACTGCGGGAGAGCAGCGATAACCAGAATCGGGGCACCGGCTACGGCACCGCAATGAAGATGCCTGGGAAGTGGGAGATGAGATGGCGAATACTGGCCGTAACTGGGTCAGAGCCAGAAAATGATTTGCATGATTCTCTCGCTCAACAGATATCATCATACCCTGCTCCGCCCTGCCCCTGCCCCTGCCTTGCCCATGCCATGCCTTTATGGGCAGGGCAATTAAGTAATTTCCACACTCGCACAGCCAATACGAGTGACAGTTTCGTTGGGCTGGCTGCTCGTTAAAAGTGAAATTACAATTGTTGCCGCGTTATTTGTTATTAAAAATACATTTTGTCAGCTGGCTACCCTTACCCCCTACCCCTGGCTAAAAAGCGAAAGCCAGCAAAAAATTTCTTTACTTAAAAGAAAAGTGAAATGTCGCTGGTAGTTTCAAATGGCGAACAAAAGAATGATGCCATTTGCTGCGGAACGCGCAGCAGTCCATCAAAAGATATGTATATGTAGCAGCTATATGTATTGTATATGTACATATCTGGTATAATCAAATAAGAAGTAAAACTCGCTGCTGGCCGCTACCCGCTACCCGCTTTCCGCTTTCCGTTGATTCTGCTTTCATTTCTGCTTACCAAAAACGGAAAAGAGCTGAGAGAAATTTTTGTTTGTTTTACTTTTTTTTTTTTCGTTTCTGTTTCTGTTGCTGGTTTGCTGTTGCTTAGCTGCGGGTTGCTGCCATGGATCAGGTACTACCTGTTGCCATCATTCATTAGTATACCAAAAAGAACCAAAAGACTTCAAGGCACGAACCTGATGGGCATGCGTGCGCATCGCCTCTCGCCCGCCCTGAGGGTCAGCTAATTGCAATGGGAATTCGAACTCAAATTCGATTTGGTATTGGTGGCAATCTCTCAATTGCATATGCCAAATGCAAATTACAATAATTATTGTGAATCATTTTGTGCTACCGACCCTGCCAGCAGCAGCAGCAGCCGCATCCATGCAGCATCCACCTGGCAAGAAGAGGAGTGTGGGGGGGGGGGGGCTACTCTGTGCCAAACCTGTATAAAACCAGAGCGCAAGCCAGGAACATGAAATGCAAATAAACACCGAGGTACGAGTATGGGGCACAGGCGCATCTGTGCCTCCTCTTCCTGCCTCTCCGTTTGCCTGCTGCCTCTTCACTGCTGCTCACTGCAGTTTAGACCAAAGCCAGTCGGAGGGGCGGCAGGCCCCCACCAAACATGAAGGAAGAATCATGAATGTGAACAGAGACGAGTCGATCGATTGATACCCAGCGAATCGAAACGAAACGATAAACGATAATTTAATAGAACAATTTCTATGCAGTGCCAGACACTGGCAAAGATGAATTCTCCTTCACTATAAATAGGTTCCATTTGGTAATAGACTATCCATTCATGTAAGTCTTCGCTGGCCGGAGTACTGCCCCCACAGCGTGGGGCAAACCCTTCATACCCGAGGCCATGGCCCGTACCCTCTCGTATGCATCGCTTGAAACAACTATCAGACCAGTTCTTTAAACCGAAAAGCAAAAATCTTTTGGTGCAGCCAACAGCAGCAGCAAGAGCCTCTGCTCTTGTCTGATCTTCTTGGCTGCCGCAAGAGCTCTTGCCGCAGCAGCAGCAGCAGCAGCAGCAGCAGGCGCAATTGAAACACTTGTACTAAGCGGCACTGGCACTCTTGTGGCTCTTTCTTTGGATCTGTACCTTGCAGGAATTTCAATAAATTTTTGCAGCAGGAGCAGATAAGTTGAGAGCAGAACAGAGCAGAACAGAACAGAACAGATCAGATTGGAGCGAGCCAACTGCAACTTTTGCTTTGGACTTGTTTTTGAGCTTTGGCCGTGTTTGCGGCGCTTGAACTTGTTGCTCTTGTTTTTGCGGTTGCTGTTGCTGCTGTTGCTGCTGCTGTTGTTGTTGCCCCTGTTCCCTCTGCCTCCGATGGTTGTGCAGTTAGTTGCAGTTATGCGCATCTATCGTGTGCGCTTGTATCTGTAGCTGTAGCTGTAGCTGCATCTGTGTGGGCTGTTGTATCCAAAGAGTGCTGTGAGTTGGCGCTTAATTGACTTGTACGCGGTAGAAAGTGCAGCGCGGCTACCAAAGGCACACAAACACACACACAGAGAGAGAAGTAAAGATTTCTAGGGCCGGCATATCTGACAGATGCGTATCTCATCAGACTCGCATCGTTTGCATTTACTTGCGTTGGCATCCAACTTGGTTCCAACTTCAAACTTTTGGTAGCTGTGGCAGTGGCAGTGGCGGCGGCTCTCGTGTCGTTTCGGTCTAACTTCCTCACTGCTGTCGACTATTTTTGGGTCATTTCTTTTAATTTGCTGTTACTGTATTATTGTTATTATATTCTTTGGGGTTTTTGTTGTTGTTGTGTGTGTGTGTGTTTTTTTGTTTTTTTCGTGGCTTTGATGTTTGCTTAACTTCTTGGTCTGTCTGTCCGTTTTATGAGTTTCTTCACATTTGGCTTTTGTTTGACACTCGCTTTTTGACTCTCCGTCTCTCTCTCTCTCTCTCTCTGTCTCTGTGTTTCTTTTGCTTTTCTTTTATTCCCAGCGACTGGCCTTTTGTTTCAGGCCAGAGCCGAACAAAAAAAATCACACACAAAACACTGTTAGTCCCGGATAATTGCTGGTTATTGTTGGCAAGTGGCAAGTGGCAAGGGGGAAGCAAGGGTAGGCCTCGCAGATCTGCTCCTGCTTCACGAACTTGAACTTGCCTCGGACTTGGGTCAGGCCAATTATTTAACTGCACAAAACAAACACGCACGAACGCAGTGGCTGAGGCTGAGGCACTCGCTGGGAGCGCAGATTGTGCAGTACGGAACGGTGGTGGAGTGGTGTCTGGAGGAAGATACCGCGACAAAGACCAGAGCGACCAGAGCGACCAAAGCGAAACGCGGACGTGGACGTGGTCAGACCGCGACAAGTTGCGCACGTCTGAGGAGGAGTGCGCACACAAAAGATCCACACACCAGGCCCCAGACCAGGCCAAGAGACGCTGCTGCTGCTGCTGCTGCTGCTTCTGCTGCTGCTGCTGCTTCTGCTTCTGCTGACGTTGACTGAGATTTGGAGCTGAGACGTTGGCAGAGCTGAAGAACGACAAAGCGAAATTGAAGCGTTCGCTCGCTCGCTCGCTCGCTCGCTCTTCTGCTTGCTGTGTGTTGGCTCAGGGCAACATGTGCGCGCGCATGCGTGCCGCTGTTAGAGCTTGGGCAGCGACGTCGACTGCTACGCGCATAACGGTTTCCATTAAGGCCAGCAGCGAGAACAGCCAAATGCTAGGCGTCTGTTTCTTATTCAAATGAGCATCACACACACACACACATCAAACACACACACTGTGCTGAGTCTCTCTCTCTCTCTCTCTCTTTCTGCCACTCTCTGTAGAAGACGGCACAGCTGATTGGCGGCAAATGCTGTTTGGCAGGGTGGGGTGGGGCAGAGGTACGGCGCTTCTTCTACCACAGTTTGGGCTTAACAGCGCTTTCACATTAAAATATGTAGCAAGAAGCGGCACACACAACAGAGAGGCAACAAACAAACACACACACACACACACATGAAAGCATTTTCGAGGCTTTCTACACACGATTATCCAAAGTGCTCTTGTTTAAGGATTTACGAGCATCAAGACAACTAAAACTGATAGATATTCTGCAGATACATATATATATATATTTATATATATATATATATATAGCTACGAGCATAACTCAGCCCAATAACTCAGCTTTCGATCGTTCAATCCATTCGCTAGTTTATGCCAAAGTTTGCCTTTCTTTCTGGTTCTTTTCATATTTCTCGTTGTTGTTGTTGTTGTTGCTGCTGCTGGCGCGCTTCTTGCCATTCTTTGTCACCATCCCATCCATCCATACAGGTGGTGAGGTGAGGTAAGGTGAGGTGAGGGGAGGTGAGTGAGTGTGTGTTTGCCATAATTTATGCACGTCCTCAGGTTAAGAAAGTCCAGCTTTGCGTACACTTGTGTGTGTGGCTTAAGCCAACTAGCCACCGAGCAGCTATTTGCTGATAAGAATTGCATTGGGGCCACAAAACACTTCACACTAGCCTGGGCCAAAGTAGAGCCAGCCGCCCAACGATCATTAAGCTTCAAATGGAAACCAATCAAGGTATCAAACAACATTTTGGGCACCAGTCACACAAAATGGAATAATTGGTTAGACGAAGACGCGGTTCATAACAGATTTGCCGTCTTTTTTCTTTGTTGTCTTTCTTTAATGAACAAAAAAACGCACAATTAACTGAACTGGCCAAAGCGAGGGCGATGGCGATGGCGATGTCGATGGCGATGTCGATGTCGGAGAGGATTCGGCCGTTTCTTGAACTTGTGAGACCTTGACAGCTGCTCCACAGCAACTGAAAGGCAAATCGACAAGCAGTGCTCTTGCTTGTGGGCCAGTTCTTTTGGGCCAAATGTAGTGGATGCCAATGTGGATCCTAAGAGCGAGTCCATCCCATACACAGAGAAACAGAGAGAGAGAGAGAGAGAGAGAGAACAGAGAGAGAGAGCGAGAGTTTGAGGGAGAGTTTGCGTTAGCTATCTGGCTGATAAGCTCTTTCATTGGGCTCCCCCTTGACACGGCCAAAGACGATGATGATCTTCAGTTTCTCCCACTGTTATTTGAGCATCTCGGCATCCACACGATGCCCGCTGATAACAAGCAGAGTCTTGATCCCCCCTGAATGTCTTGGCGGAAGTTGTACTCATTAGGCATTCAGTCCACGCACTGTCTGTGGCACCTGTTGCACTGCCACAACTCCGCTCCAGGGGGCCGGGGGAATATGTATGTATGTATGTATAAATGAGTTTTGGGACATTGACTTAATCCCAACACTTCTTGCTACTTTATCACTGTTTATTTTACATATTTTTTTAATGTTTTTCTGTTTTTCTGTTTTGCTGTTTGTTTTCTTGCTTTGCCTCTGGCTGTACTCAATGGTGTGGAGCTTGGCTATCAGCTGGTGCTAGCTCCACATTTTGCTGGCGCTAAAGTGTAAAGTAAATGTAAAAAAGAACTAAAACGACTGTCAAGTGCGTGTATATTACGCGAGCAACAAGCCCCAAAAACTATACAAAACTTTATTTGGCTAAAAACTTCATTTTTTATATATTTTTGTTATTTATTTACAGCTGGTTTATGGTGTGTAAAAACTAGGACGTTATAAGCAATAGCTGCCAAGGCCTTTATATATTTTTATTTACTTTTACTTTTATTTTTAAATTTTGGTTTTAAAAAATTTCTAGTAAAGAAATCCCAATCCCCCCCTCCCAACCAACTGTAAATAATTTTCTGAATTTTCCTGTATTAAATTGAAGCATGCAATTATTCTTTAGCGACAGAATAAATAGTTAAATAATTTTAAATTTTGATTTAATTTCAATTTCATCGAATAGATTGAAATAAATATTCTTATTAAAGTGGAAGAAACGTAGAAAATGTATTTAAATGGATATTAGCCCGAATCTGCAGGCAATAGCAATGGGATTTGGATATATTCTGACAACAGCAGAGTCTTAAAAATGGCAGAACAGCATAAAATTTCAAGATTATTCTCCTATTTCTTGGTTATAATATATATCATACCATATTTCTAGCACTGATTACCACCAAACTGGCACTAGATTTAAGCAAATATTTTTAATATTTACGAGCAATAATCCATACCAATATTATTATTATTATTATTATTATTAGTATAGTATAACAGTCAACAGTAAGAGTGATAGGCCAGGACAAGTGCTGGTTATCGGCAAATGAAACTCACATACACATTTTAATTCTTTTTTGTTTAATACTTTTAATGTTTATTTAAATAACTAACACTATAAATATGCTTGTAAATGAATTTCAATTGTAGGAATCGCGTTCGTCGAGCAGAGTGTAATAAATATGGAAAGCTTAAGCCGAACAATAAACGAATGGAATGCAGGTACAGGGTACAGGGCTTCGATTAGGGAGGGAAAGGAAACTGTAATATGAGTAAAATAGATACAAGGGCCGCGACTGTGACGACCTTCGTCTTACACACTAGCAACCCCGAGTCGTAGAGGAATCACATGGCCTGGGCTCCCCTTAATGCGTCCGCTGGGGCCGCGCTCCTTCTCCATTCACACACAGCCGCAGAACTACGCCGCGGACAGGTGGGCAGGCAGTCTTCCGATTCAGTTTGTTCCCCGGATGCAGGGGCGAGACGCGTCCCTGCACTACGCATTATCGTTGGCCATCACCTTGTTGATCCACGGCACAAAGCGCTGGATGTTCGTGTAGACGCCCGGCAGATGCTCCCGGCCGCAGCCGATTCCCCACGAGACCAGGCCAATCAGTGTCTTGCGGCCGTCCATGGTGAGGGTGAGCGGTCCACCCGAGTCGCCTTGGCAGGAGTCGCGGCCACCCTCCTTGTAGCCGGCGCAGAGAAAGACCTGCAAGCGGCTCAAAAGTTAGACGTTAGAATTCCCATAGGAATAACGGATTCCCAATACTCACATCGTGAATGGCCTCGCGGCGTCCGGCAGCGCGAAACCATCGCTGACAGCGATCATTGGAGATGACCTCCACATCCACTTCCTGCAGCACCGACGGCACCGTACTCTGGCCGTGCCGCGTCCGACCCCAACCCGCCACGGTGGCCATTTTGCCCGTCAACTTGGTCGATGCGGGCGGCAGGCAGACGGGAATAATGTGCTGCTTGTAGATCACGTTATGGTCCAGCCGTATCAGGGCCACGTCGTTCTTGAAGTCTGCCGGATTGTAGTGGGGATGCACCTCCTTGCGCTCAATGCCGTACTCCTCGTGATTCAGTCGCTCCTCCTGCGCACGCACATCCCACTCGCCCAGGCGTATCTTCATGTTCGAGTTGGTGGTGCTGCATATTGCCATCAGAAATTGCCATTGAAATTAGACATCCAAAAAGCCAAAGCTGGTATTATGACTGTACTTACGTAGCCACACAGTGGGCGGCGGTGACCACCCAACGGTTTGAGATCAGTGCGCCGCCGCAGCTGAGCTTGCGGGTGAGGAAACCACTCTTGATCAGTGCCACCTGCCAGGGATGCGAACCGAATCCCGTCGAATGGCCGCCCACAATGCGATTGGAGCGTGTGTACACCTCTCCACAGCCTGCGAGAGACAGAAATATAGATCCATTAGTGGGGCAAGCTTGGGAGAGTTTCTTTTCGTTAAAAGAGAGTGGGAAATATTCAGATAGAGTACAACAAAATCTACAACAGAGTGAGTGGCTGTGGGTGCTGCTGTGGTGAGAGTGAGAGTGAGAGAGTGCTGTGCTGTGATGTATTGGTGCTGCTTAAAGGAAAATCATTTGCATTGGTGCTACAGACAAGAGGGAAAAAGAGGAAGAGAGAGAGAGAGAGAGAGAGAGAGAGAGTGGTACGTGATGCATTGGTACCCGGCACTGGTCGATAGCTGGACTCGTGATATCCTCCACCACTCTGATACTCATCAGCCGCCTCGCCCCCATTCAGATCCAGTACATTGCCCACCGCAAAGGCCTGGGCATTGGGCAACAGCTCGTGGGCTGGTGTCGGCGCCTGCTGCTGCGGTCCTGTCGCCAAGTCCAAGGGTGTTGGCCCATCGGCATCAAAGAAGCTGTCCAGATGATTGGTGATGCCATTGATGGAACCCAAAGGGCCTGTCTCCTGCTCCCAGTTATTCAGTGTTGGCGGGGGACGATGGCTGGATCCACTGCCAGGCTTGTAGGGATTGGAGCCGCTGTACAGCGTTGGGCGCTTGGTGCTGTAGTAATTATTGCTGCTGCTGCTGCTGCTGCTGGGGTAGGATGGCCGGCCAGCGGATGCGGAGGAGGATGTGGATGTGGATGAGGCCGTTGACAGGCCGTTGCCACTGCTGCTGTGGTGGTGCGGGTGATGGTGCTGCTGCGCCTGCTGTTGCGGCTGTGGCTTGTTTGCGTTCGGCGACAGATCGGGGTAAATGTCATGCAAGTGTATTATGTCACCTGTGTGTGAGAATCATGATGCAGGACAATGATGAGGCTGTCTCATACTCGAGTTGTGCAAATGTCTTCGTGTGTGTGTGTGTGTGTGTGTGTGTGTGTGGGTCAAAGTCGCAGCAAGACTTTCCCCCCAATTGCTTGGTGCGGTGACAGTCACCAAGTCAGGCCATGCAATCAAATCATCATAAAACCACGACACCGATTATGTCACTTGGCCACCAAGAAGATGGCCACAAGAGGCAGCGGCGGCGGCGGCGACTCCTCTGACCAAAATCAGAGACACAGACAAAGACAAAGTCGGACACTTAGTGGCTGCGACTGTTGTGAGTTTTGGTTGCTTCGCACGTAATTCACACACACAAAATGCAAAAGTCATTTCGGCCCAGCGACAGAACGTCGTCGCATCGTCATGACTTGATTAACACTTTCTTGGGGCTGGGGCTGGGGGCTGGTTTTTGGACTCGTCTATGCCGTAACATTTGCGCTGTGATTTTTCCCACATTTGAAAGCAAACAAATAATAAAACTGAACTTCAAAAGGGGGGTAGTGGGGGGAGGGTCTGAACAAAATTGAAACAAAGAAAGAAAACCGAAAAAATTTCACTTTTAAATGCGAAAACGTTCACCTTCGTTTATTTCCGCAAGTGACTTTTGCCCATTTCGGGTTTGGATTTTTCCCTTTTTTTTTTTTTTGTTTCTTTGGGGGTTTTTGTTTTTGGCTTTATCATTGTCGCCTGGCGTCTTGGGAAAACTTTACACTTGGCCAGCGACCAACCACAAAGCCCCCCACAGACATTAAAGAAAGTCAAACAGAACCCGCATCTTTATGGGCTTCGGGGGAATTACAGGCCAGCAATTTTTAGTTTAAATTGCGGTAAAAGTAAAAGGTGGAAACCAAGAGATTGATGGGGAGGGAAACACAAAACAACCAAAAATTTTCCACTAAGAATTATTTATAACCGTGTTGTAATGTTGTTTCTGTTGCTGTTGCTGTTGCTGTCTGGGCTGATTTGCCGCCATAAAACACACACACACAAAAAATTAAAAAGTTAACGAAATCCAACTGCTGCAAACCGAATTTCGTATACCCCATTGCAGGGATTTTCATAAGATTATTTTGGCCCATAACTGAGTTTCTCTTCTACAATGGAAAGGAATTGGAATTGGAATTGGATTTGGGAGACCGACAAAGCACCTGTCCGACCATACGACTATATCGACTTGATCGTGATCAAGCTGATTGCTCCTTTTGCCCAAAAATAATAATAGCAATAATACCTTAAAGAGTATGAATACTACAAAACAAACAAAAAACAAGAAGCAAAGCAGTTAGTAAACTAGAAAATTAAACAGAGCACAACAAAATGGCAGCAGCGGAGAAGCAACGAATTTTTGTTAGCTGTATGCGTGTGTGTGGCATAATATGTATATGCATGTACTTTGTACATAAATAACTATTATTCTTCTTACTGTTTGCGGCTGTGGCTGTGGCTGTGGCTATTGCTGCATTGGTAATTGCTTTCAATACGTTTACAATTACGATTACGATATAAGTAACCAATGCACTTGACGATGGATGGATGCACCAACTGATCCATTAACAAACGATTATTAATCATTAAAATTCAAATCTATCGGTTCGAAAACATACCCTAATATCAAATAAAAATATCCTTCGATTAATTTCAAAATCGAATTATTTAACGAGAACATTTTCAGTCAATTCTTTGCTACTTTCTGATGAAAATATTCTTCGTATAGTAAGGTATTCATTACCTTTTTGAAAACATTCACTTGTGCGCTGCAATCTGTTAATGAGCATTTCCGTTCTATTTTGTGTACACTGTACAGTGTAAAAACATAAGTAAATGCTTGCCACAGATGTATGTAATTTCGTTGAATTTCCTAAAATAATTCCCTGCCTAATGGAGGCTTTCCTGAGATGCCGTGCCCCATGGGCGCACACTTGTGGCATCTGTGTGATCTGTTTGCGTGTGTCCAGTGCCCTGTGCCCGTGCCCTGTGCTTGTGCGCGTCGAGCAATTTGTTGTCATTTTCGAAATGCAAGCTAATTTATAGCACCATTATACGAATCCGAATCCGAATCCGAATTGCATAACTTCTCGAAGCGCAACAATTTGCAAACTCTGGCAATCTGGCCGATTGCAGTGCATGGCAGAGGGCGGAGTGGGGAAAGCAGGAGGAGGCCACAATGTCTTTCAGAATACAAAAAACAAAAAAGAAAACTGTTTGCCCTGCTTGGGCAGCCTGCGGGAAGTGTCTCGTAGGTAGGTATGTATGTATCTCTCTCTCTCTACTTACTTGTATTGTTTACTGGAGCGGCATGTGGACTCTCCTCGGCATCGAGATCTTTGTCCACGCAACATGACCAGATCATGCCGCCAGAGCACAGATCCAGGGGCTTGCCGCCGCCCAAGACACATGAGATGGACAGGCCGCACTCGAACTTGTGGCCACGAAAGCGGCACGATTGCGGTATCACTACAGAGACAAATCGTTTGGCAACGAGAACGAGAAAGAGAGGGGGAAAAAAGAGAGATAGAGAGGGAGAGAGAGAAGAAAATTAGTCTCTGACAGGAGGATGTCACAGGCGAGGGTCTAATCGTATGTCAAGTCAAATCAAATTGTCTGTTGGGCAAGTACTTCGGGATAGCATCTCCATTACGCTGTTCTCGCCATAATATCCGGTGCCGCTGCGGCGTGAGAGGGCGTCCAGTATGAGCATGTCGTGCTCCTGCTGGGCACTCGGATAGCCGAGGCCGGAGACTCCGGCCAGGGCACAGCCCGCACAGACCACACCGAACACAAGCCGCAGCCAGGTGTCCTTTGAGTGTCTGGGCAGTGACATGGCAGTGATATAGATGGTTGGATGGTTGGACTTTCACTCTTGCACTTTCGCTTTTGCCTCAATAATTATGAATTGGAGCTGCTGTCCCTGGATCGATGCGATCCGAGCCCGTTTGCGTTGCGGTCCTGGCCACTGTTTCCCGTTGCGATGGCTAAGGATTTCACTTTTGTTTTCATTGAACATTCATTCATTAAATGGCGCTTTCTTGGCGTCCACGCATGCGCAGCGACGCCGCACGAAAAAAGAAAACTCTCGACTCGAAAACTATCTGCGCCTGCTTGGCTTTTCCAACGCAACCGAATCGTCTTGCTTTTTGGCTTTACGCATGCGCACACACTCCACTCCACTGCACTCCGCTCCGCTCTACTCTACTCTACACTGCACAGCGATAATGCAGCAGACAAAAGGCGACCGCGCGTCGGGAAAATCAGCTCAGAACTAAGCCAAGCTTTTGCGGCGGCCAAAGCACGAGGCTGCTGCCAGCTGCCAGCTGCCAGCTGTCGAGCCGAAGTCCAACCAGAAGCCGAACCAACCATCATCAAAACATTTCGGCATTTCACTCGGCTCTGGCAATGAAGTGGGAAAGAGAGAGTGAAGCAGCAGTGCAACATTTTTTTTTTATTTTGGTTTTTGGTTTTTGGTTTTTGAAGCTAACAACATGTTGCTGGCTTTTTGGCTTTGGCCAAGGTTTTCGCTTACATAAAAAGTCAGCCAAAATAATCTATAATCTTTGGTGTTTGGTGTTTGGTGTTTGTTGTGTGGAAAACTGGCCGACTCATGCCACCGACGACTGTGGTGATGGTTGTTAGTGGCAGAAACACTTTCGAAAGCGGCGAATGCGGCGGCGTGTGTGCAATTGAAGTGAAGTTAATTGCAGTTGATTTTCCTGTCTCTGCGGGTATATCGGCTTGGCATCTGGAAACACTTTTGCTTTTGCTTTTGCTTTTGCTCATATGTATTACATATCCGAGGCAAGTCGATTCGATTCAATTCGTTTCGATTCGTTTCGTTTCGATCCAATGCAGCTGCCATTGAACTTGTGCAGCAATCAGGTATCTTGCATCTGTCATTATATATGTACATATGTATACATATATCTATACTCGCGCATACATACATATGTATATTTAAATGCATATGGAGCTCTCTGTGTGCGATTGTTATTTATAATATATTTTACCATGACGGCCATTCACAATTTTCCAAAAAGCGGTGCTTTCTTTCTCTCTCTCTCTCTCTCTCTCTTCCTTCTCTGTGTCTCATAGTGTGTACTTTTGTACACACTTGTACTCTTCTTGCTCGTATGTTAATGTGTAATCACTTCCAGCCGTGTCGCGGCTAATTGGTTTTTGTGTCTGTCTTTTGGAAAGTCCAATTAGGTGAGATGAATAATAGTCAGGTCAGTCAGTTTTTGGTTTAATTGGGTGCTGGTGCTGGTGCTGGGTGCCATCGCCAAGAACGGAATGTCTGCACTTTCGCTGGGACCCTTGGGCCCCAATGGCTCTCTGTCACTCTGTGTCGCTGAGTCAGCGCCCGAACTTGACATAATATCGATAGCGGTGGTGGGTGTAGATGTAGATGTAGATGCAGATGTGGTAAGCGTAGCAGCGAAGATCAAGGTTACACCGGCCCGGATCGTGGCCAGGGCATCGTGTCGCATCGTGTGTTAACCAATATGCAAATTGTGCAAGGCAAGACGAAAGACTTAGGCAACGAACCCGATTTGACTTGACAATAACGATCGTATATGGGCCTGGTATTGGCAGTAAGTAAGATAACTTACGGTCCAGCTCATCGAAGAACTTGGCCTGCTTTGGCAGCTCCTTGTCAATGGCCTGCTTTAGCTCTGGCGGAATTACCTCATTGTAAACGGAATTGTAGCTGCTTTGGGCAGCTGCCACACTCTCGAGCAGCAGCAGCAGCAGCATGGGCAACAGGGGCAGGTGCATGCACAGGCACAGGCACAGGCGCATTTTGCAATACTTTCGTTGTTGGTTTTTTGAATTTTTTGGTTTTTTTTTTGTTTCTCTTACTGATTTCTGCAATTGTATTTCACTTAATTCACGTAGCAGCGCGAGTTTTTTTGATTGAATAATCGCGTCTCGTTTGCATAGCCCGGATCCCGTTACGTTCCGTTACGTTCCGCTACGTTCCGATTCGTCCCGTGCCAGAAGTGGATCGAAGTGGCACAGTAACTTGAATGATTAATCGTGATTTTTACCACGTGTATATGCTGTTGCTCTCACTCGCTCACACTCTCCCTTTCAGTGAGTATTTTCATAAATATATTTTATTTTATACACCTTTTACAGTTATTTGTGTGTGGATTTTGCGACCGATGCATGCAGCAAGCCGCCGTTCGCGAACAGTTTGGCTTCGAGTCAAAACACTTAATAAACAGTTGGCTGACAAATTCAAAATCAAAATGCCATCAACACTGGAGCTGGAACTGGGGCTGGGGGCTTGCGACTGTTGCTGTGGCTGTGGCTGGGGCTCCGTCGAGCGGCTATTGAGTAATAGGCAGCAAAGAGAGAAACAGAGTGGCAGAGAGGCAGAGACAGTGAGAGAGTGAGAGAGGCGCATTGAAAACGAAAGTGAAAAGAAGAAGAGCAGACGGCAAAAGGTAACAAGTTTTGTCGCTCCAACTGCACAGAGGAAAATTATATTGAGGATTGCATTTTTCAAGCATACCAATAATCTGAATAATCGGAATACATTAATACATACTTCACACGAAATATAATATTTAACAAATGTTGGAATTTAAAAACCAATTTAACTGTTCAATGGAATGGCTTGTAAGGCTCAGTCTTCAGTCTGAGCGCTCCAAAGATCATCCAACCATCCTTACTATTTCCTCCTTCACTGAGCATTTTGACATTTATATGTACATATTAGAGTTGGGTTGCTCATGAGTGAGTGAACAAAAATGAGCTGTTCACTTCACTGAGTGAACTGAACATGTTCACTCAATTTTTGTTCAGTTGCTCACTCAGTTGTTCACTTGTTCAGTTGTTCCCTGTTCAAGATTACTCTGCGATACACAAGACAAAATTACTTTTAGCCATATGACATTAGACTTAGACAATTTTGCTGCGCAGAGAGGGATAGCACTAGAGACAAAATGCAACATTATTGTTCGTAGCAGTCTCTAGAAACGTCTAATGGCTTTTAGTAGAACAACTAAGGCACTACTTGACACACAATGATGTTTTCCAGCAGAACACAGACACCAAGCCAGCATAATTGTATCCGCAAAGTAAAATTTTCGATAAATTCTGCCGCAGCGCTTCTCCCAGCTCAACTGGACAGCCAGCTTGACGCATATAGTTCTCTCGCTCTGACTGAAGGCATTTCCCATAAGGCCATCTTTATTTTTTCAGCTAGTCAGTTAGCAAGTCTAATGTCATATGGCTATTTGCAGATGTTACACTTGGCCTTTTGGTCGTCCAAATGCTCATAATGATCCCAAATCGAACTTAAACTGCGTTTTAGATACAAATTCTGTTCACTTAACGGCTAAATTTTTTATTTTTATTTTTTATTAAATATTCCTACCGTATTGAAATACATGAATAAACTTTTTTTTTGCCTTTTCTTTTTCTTAATAAAATATTCAAATAGTTCGGAAATTGCATAAAATGCCACAGGGATTGAAGTTGGAAAGAAATGTTGCGGAAACACTTTGGCTGGAGAAGTAAATAAATAATAAAAGAAATAAATGAATTATAAATTCAATTTGATGGCAAACAAAGGTCTCCAAGTGTATGCCTAGCAAATACCGCTACCAATCGAATTGTTAACAAATAGAAAGTCCCTTCAACTTTCTCCATCTGGTGGCAGGATCTGCAGGAGCAAGCCCACCTGAACCTGAAGACCATTCCCTGGCTGCAATCGCATTTCAATTTTAATGAGCACACGGGAGAGAGAGTGCTCCTTTTTAGCCTAAATTTAATTAACAACAAAAGTCATGGAGCACAAACGGAGAACTAAACCCGATGGAGAAAAACCTTAAGTTGTGAACAATGAAAGCGGAGGAACAAAAGAGAAGCAGTGGAGCTTCCAAGGAGTGCACAAAAAGTCGCCACCAAGTAGTTTAACTTTCCTTTTTTTCTTTTTGGTGTGTCCTTTGTGTGTGTGTGTGTGTCACGTCCCTGGACATCAACAAGGGGTTTTCTTTTTTGGAGGATGGACTCGTAGCGAAGTTTCTGCTGCTGTTGGCGTTAAAAAAGCGGAAAATCGCAGCACATTTTTGTTTTTTGATTAAGCCCTCAATTTTTTATGTTCCATTCGAAAGCGACATGCCGTGATTCATCCGCAGCCCCCCCACCTATTCACTATTCCCCATTCCTGGCAGTGGAGCAGCAGCAGCCGGAGGATTACTTTTCCAAAGTGCAACAGAATCTGGATTGTTAATGTGCGAGAGTGCAATGGGAGAGAGAGAGAGCTTGACAAATTTGACAAAATTTCACACTGAAGGAGAGGCCTTAATTAAGAGAGTCTCGCTGGGCTCTCCTCTCTTTCGGTCTCTTTTTTAAATATTTTTTTTTTGCTGTTGTACGAAGACAATTAAAGAATAAAACTTTCATGCAAGTCTGATTTTAGTTTCTAGCTTACTAAAATCTATCTAAAATCTAAGGCAAAGTTTGTATTACAATTGGTACGCCTGCAATGGCTCTGGCACTAAGTCCACAGTGCCAGAGCCATAAATCATACATATAAGGCATCATATCTTCATAAGTTCAGGTGGTTTTACGATCAAAAAATGTACAAAAATTTCAGATATTTCTTTCTGTTTACTGATCTCGTCTGAGAGTATTTCACCTGACCGAATGCCATAAATAAAGCCCGCTTGGCCCCGTGAGCGTTCAGTTCGGTTGAGATCATTTGAGAGCGAAGATCAGAGGACATTCGGTTCAGTTCAGTGAAGAGTTGAGACTATACGTGATTACTGGTACAATTTCGAGCGGCTAATTTTGATTATTTAAAATCGCTGACGACGGTGATCGGCACGTTGAACTGGCACGTGACTGCAGTTGCTTAGTAGCAACAATAACAAAATAAACAGGTAACCGGAGCAAATCGATCCACTGCAGAGACACAAATCGAATGTCTAATACGGTTTTAAGTCCCGAACGATACAGCATTCGTGACTTTTGGCACAGACGTCCAGCAGAGCCATGTCGAGAGACTTGAAGGAGTTAAAGAGCCAAGCCTTATCCTCGGGACCCTTACCGTTTGGGCCGGGCATAGGACATGTGGGCAGCTGCTTCCTTGCACGAATAATTTTGGATTCAGGAGCACGCAGAATATTTAAAAAAATGTTTGCCAAGTGGATAGACGGACTTATGTTCTCTCTGTTTCATTGCCCCAGCATTTTGGGATCTACAGCCATTTACTGCCTCGTTCTGATCCTGCTGTTGCCTTCGGCCAGCCTGGCTGTCTACGATCATTATCGCCTGCCCAGCTCGCTGGAACCACAGCACTATGACATACGCATTCTCACCCATCTGAATGCCACCGACCGGCGCTTCGAGGGTGCGGTGCGCATCGATCTGCGTGTCCTTCAATCGACCAGAAACATTACATTGCACGCGAGGAATTTACGGATAGACAAGTCGCGCATTTCACTTACCGGTGGCTCCACAGCCAGAGGGGAGAGGCATTGCCCCTCCGACAGCGACATCGAGATCGAGCTGAATGAGGTGTACGACTACTACACGCTGCATCTGTGCCGGGAACTGAAGTTGGGTCAGAGCTACCAGCTGACGATGCACTTTGAGTCATCGCTGAATGCCACAGAATCGGGCTACTACAACAGCTCCTACACGGATGCGGCAACCAAGGAGAAACAGTGAGTATTGTGGCTCTTTGGCAGACGCAGACGCAGACGATGACGCTAACCCTTATCCCGCCATTCATTAGTTACATGTCAGTCACACAGTTCTCGCCCACGTTTGCCCGCCAGGCGTTTCCCTGCTTCGATGAACCCACGTGGAAGGCCACCGTTAATGTGACCCTGGGCTACCACAAAAGCTACACGGGTCTCAGCAATATGCCGATCCACAAGTGCCACAAGCAGTAAGTAATCTATGCGATCTATCCGATCTCATCCGATCAACTACCAATCATTTCGCGTCAATCGTTTCAGCGAAAGCCTCCCCGACTATATCTGGTGCGAGCACGAGCAGCTCTTGAGGACATCCACCTACCTGGTGGCCTATGCGGTTCACGATCTGCCCAATGCGGCCACCGTGCAGAGCGACACGAAGAACAGGGTGATCTTCCGCAATTGGTTGCAGCCCATGGCGTTGCAACAGGGCAACGCATCCGTCGAAATGGGCCCAAAGGTGCTCGGCTACTTTGAGGATCTTTTTCGGCTGGACTTTCCCCTGAGAAAGATCGATCAGCTTGCGGCGCCCACTCACAGGTTCATCGCCATGGAAAACTGGGGCTTGGTCATCTTCAGAGAGAGCTACTTCGTGCACATCGAGGGGGTGGAGCAGGAGGAGACAAAGGATCTAAAGGCCAAGGCGCTGGCCCACGAGTATGCCCACCAGTGGTTCGGCAACAGCGTGACCATGAAATGGTGGAACGATCTCTGGCTGAAGGAGGGTCCATCCACGTACTTCGCCTATCTGGCATTGGATGCCCTGCGGCCCGATTTGGGTCGCGGCGAGCGATTCATTGGCAAGGATTTGGAACATTTCTTTGACCGGGACTCGGCCAGATCGGTGCGCGCCATTTCGCGTGAGGTGCAGGATCCAGAACAGATCCTCGGGCATTTCACAAAGTACGTCTATGATAAGGGGGCGCTGATCATGCGCATGCTGCACAAGCTGCTCGGCGGGGAGGCCTTCTTCCTGGCCATTCGCTCCTATCTCTCCAAACACTCCTTTGGGACTGTGGAGCAGGCTGATCTGTGGCAGTCCATGCAGGAGGCAGCCGTGCAGCAGAAGGTGCTGCTATCATCCAACTTCAATCTGGGCCGAGCCATGGACACGTGGACGCTGCAGGGTGGCTATCCACTGGTCACCGCTGTGCGGGACTACGAAACGGGTTGGGTGAGCCTCAATCAAACGAGATTTTACCTGGAGAAGGGCCTGAGGCAAGTCGCCGACACAGACCACTGCTGGTGGGTGCCGCTCAGCTTTGTCCATCAAAGCCATCCCGACTTTGAGCAAACTCGTCCCCATTCTTGGCTGGAGTGTCCCGCCACCGCGCTACAGACGCTGGAGCTACCCTATAGGCCAGCGCGCAATGAGTGGTTCATTCTGAATGTGCAAGTCAGCGCCATTTACCGGGTGAACTATGACGAGCACAACTGGAGGATGATCATCAGCAGTCTGCAGAATGATCCAAACTTTGGGGGCATACACGTGTACAACAGAGTCCAGCTAATGGATGATCTTATGGCCCTGGGCGCCGTAAAGCTACTCAGCTATGACTGGGCCTTCGACCTCTTCGAGTATCTGCACAGGGAGGAGGAGCTGCTGCCCTGGGAAAGGGGTATAACCCTCTTGAATCGCATCGGAATGTTATTGAGTGGGCGGCAGGCAAAAGAGTTAAAGGTGGGTTCTAGGATGGTCCTCTCAAGTCCTCTTTATTACATCAGCAGCTCCTCTAGGCTTACATGGCGAAGCTACTAAGTCTGCTGTACAGGCGCCTGCCGAAGCTGGGAGCCATCACGAGTAGGTCTGTGACCGGCAGGGACATGTCCCTAATGCGGCTCACATACACCCAAGCCTGTCGCTATCGCGTGGATGACTGCATCGATCAGGCAAAGCAGCTAGTTATGCGACATTTGAATACGCTGGAGCTGCCAGTCGACATCCAGGAGGTGGCCAACTGCATCGCCATCGAGCAGGGCGGCGAAGCGGAGTTCCAGCAATTGCTGCAGCTATTTAGAAACACGACGAACGTCTCCCAGCAGGAAGTCTGGGCATCGGCGCTCGGATGCAGCCGTAACATCAGTCTGCTGGCGGAGTTCCTGGACTACACGCTTCAGTCGGAGACGAAGGAAACCACCGATTGCTACTTGCTGGCGGTGGAGACTGCACTGACACGTGAGCATTTGGTCGTGGAGGCTGCCAACCACGTCCTGTCCCACGCCAAGAGACTCAAGTAAGTTGGTGGAAAATTTAGCCCAAAAAGTAATTCGACCCAAATAATTGATTGACTTTTTCGCAGCGAAAAGTTCAAGAAACGCCAGCTGACGCGCCTCCCCTGCTGACTTTGGCTGAAAATCTACACAGACCTGAAGATTCGGACAGACTCAGGAGCAAGCAATTGAAGGATCTGAAACAGTTCGAGGAACCCCTGCAGAAAGCACTCGATGTGGTCAAGGTGAACCAGCAATGGCAGGGGGATTGCTCCGGCGATTTTAGCCAGGCTCTTGGGAAGCATATCTGAGAACTTGTACGCACTTTCAGTGAGTATTTTCATAAATATATTTTATTTTATTTTATACACCTTTTACAGTTATTTGTGTGTGGATTTTGCGACCGATGCATGCAGCAAGCCGCCGTTCGCGAACAGTTTGGCTTCGAGTCAAAACACTTAATAAACAGTTGGCTGACAAATTCAAAATCAAAATGCCATCAACACTGGAGCTGGAACTGGGGCTGGGGGCTTGGGGCTTGGGGCTGCGACTGTGGCTGTGGCTGTGGCTGGGGCTCCGTCGAGCGGCTATTGAGTAATAGGCAGCAAAGAGAGAAACAGAGTGGCAGAGAGGCAGAGACAGTGAGAGAGTGAGAGAGGCGCATTGAAAACGAAAGTGAAAAGAAGAAGAGCAGACGGCAAAAGGTAACAAGTTTTGTCGCTCCAACTGCACAGAGGAAAATTATATTGAGGATTGCATTTTTCAAGCATACCAATAATCTGAATAATCGGAATACATTAATACATACTTCACACGAAATATAATATTTAACAAATGTTGGAATTTAAAAACCAATTTAACTGTTCAATGGAATGGCTTGTAAGGCTCAGTCTTCAGTCTGAGCGCTCCCAAGATCATCCAACCATCCTTACTATTTCATCCTTCACCGAACATTTTGACATTTATATGTACATATGTCAAATATTCGATTCAAAAATAGATTCTGTATTTCAAAATATATTTAATATGTATTTCCGAAAAATTATATGAGTTGTACAATTACATTTAATTAAATGCTTTAAGTTTAATATGTTGATTACAAATTAGTTAAATGCATTTAATTTATGTTTCAAAACAAATTGAATTCTTTTTTAAATCACTTAAAAACCGAATATTTTATGCCATTTTGCATCTGAGAGTATTTTCCTATTATTAATATATTTTTTTTTGTCAGTGTGGCAATCGCATGTTGCTGTTGGTTGCCTGCTGCTGCGGCTATTACTGTGGCTAATCGCTAGTCACTGACTAGTTAGCCCCACTGTCCTCCCTAGGCCCACAAACATACACATACACATACACACACACACACACAACTACATACAACACACAAAAAAATGTTAACGCAAAGAGGAAGTCAAGTTTTCCTGTGGAACTAATTCGAGTGCTTAGCAAAACCAACAATTTCCGAAACAAAATTGCTGCAGGAAAAACCCCCACACACACACACACACACACACACACACTCCACCGTGGTTTAAACATTGAAGTAAAGAGATACCGAGTTCATGGCAAGAGATATGGGTATGTGAGAGGCTAAGTCAATCAATCAATCGACAGTCAATAATTATTGGCCAAAGTCACGGAATCAATGACACAAATTCGCGCTACCAATGTCACCGCCGCCGCCCGTCCAGCCATCTCATCTCAACAGAGATTCGCGCAACGCGCCACAATCAACGTGCAACGTAGACGTTGGGCCATTCGAGTGGCAGCCATAGTTTAATGTTTTTAATGTACAAATTATGGCCTCCTGGGCTGGGCTGTGCGAACGGTGGAATGGGTGATGCGGAATTGTGTGCCATTTGTGGCACTCCACCAAATAGGCCACAACCAGTAAAACATAACCAGGTCTCCACCTGCCAGTACACCTACCTCTACCCCTTACAATAGCAACGCTTGTCTTGTTTCAGCCAAAGGTGGGTGGGAAGCAGTTTTCTCTTTTGAGCTGTCCCAATGGGTGGCGGCGTTCAAGGTCGATTGTCGTGCCACTGCCGCCCAGAAACCCGTTGCTCCTCCAAACGGAAAAAGCTTGTAATTGCACATAATTGAATAGCTTTAATAAATCTAATAAATATTTGTGTCCCATTTAGAGTTTCGTGGCGTTGGATTGCGCATATCCATTTATCCATTGCCCAATGCTACGAGCCGTCAACTAATGCGATTTATTTTTGTTGGATGCCATTGTCTGCATTGCCGCAGACTCGCGTGGATCGGAGCGTGGATTGTGTGCTCCAGAGACGATTGCGATGGATTGCTATTCTAATTGTATTATTTAGTTGCAATCCTGGACCATGGTTTCTCTCTATCATTTCCCGCCATCTATTGCTTTAAATGAAGCTCCAAGAAATGCTTGGTCAGCATGGAAGCACCTGCTCCTGAGATTATTTGCTGATTATGTGCCAATAATACCAATGCCTTGAGGATTTTGTATCTGTAAGTACATCCAGGATGTTGGCCACGCATTTGAATTTCATAGCTTGGGCACTACCTTGAGGCTGTTGGAGGCGGACATTTTGGATGGATGGATGACACCCGGGAATGATAGTATGATATGTATGATAGTCATCATACCATACATACATAGATACCGCAGCACATTTTTTTCGAAGTCCATTGAGGAAAAACAGGAATGACAACCAGTCAAAATACGAAATGAACTGATTTTTGTCACTTTGCTCAGCATGCCGAGCAATTTACTCCATAGTATGTTCTATGAGTTTAAATAGTAGTATTGTAGTAGTATAAGCAGGAGCATTAATTCGTTATAAATATTTCTGTTTGAAATCCAAATTAATTTATTATTTAAAATTCTCAGTTCAACTAAATTTCGTGTAAAATGTGGGCGATGAATTTGTACTCTGTGCTGTGCGTTAGCTGCCTTCTATTTGTCGTAAGTGCCGGGACTCGATGTTATCATTTTTTTTCTCCATGAAACTTAACACTGTCCACCCCGAACGATCCCAGATGATCCATCGACGACATGGCGACATACAAGCAGCTCCCATCCACAGTACGCATGGTTCTGGCGGCTCGACCGAGTCATCGCTCCAGGAAAGCAACTCTGCGATTCAGGGCCCGAAGATAGACGAGGCTATCATGGACCCTGGACAGACACAAGAATTGGTATCCGTATCCGAATCGAACATGGCACTGCCTACGGGACTGAGCCGCAAATTCACTTCGAAAATTGTGAAAAATTCACCGACAGTTGACAATGACAGTGTCAGTGAGAAGCAAAAGGCCGGCGTTAAGCAACGTCAGGGTCGAGCTATAAAGATCGTTTTGCTCGTTTCGGGACGGGGGTAACGAAGACATGGCCGAAGGAGCTTACCATACCACTAGCTCGCGGAATTGTAGACAAAATGGGCAGGCGACTTCCAAGCCCCTGGACCGTCACCTACGGCGATGTGTGGCAGGACACGCGACTCGCTGCCCATTTCCTGAGCCGAGTGCCCCGAATCCACTTGGCGTCGTCCCCCATCGTAGACTACTATCCCGATGAGAAGAATATTGCCACGGTGTGTCTACGCAGGACGACCATATTTGGTGTATTTGACACCTATCCATGGGAGATAAAACATCACTACCGTAAGGCCTTCAAATTTAGAAAAATTGATTTAAGTAGAAAGGATCACTTAAGAGAATTTGACAGTTGCCACAATGTTCATCCTAAAATTACACAACTTGTGGAATTTTTGGAATGCGCCGTAAAAGGTAATATATACCTTATGGCAGCAACACGTGGGAATCCAGATTTTCAGAACCTTGGAGTCTATGAATAAGGGTAAGTGTCGATCATCGATCTTGCACTTTGTGCAATCTGTATATGTATCTTTCGATACGAGTACCTATATACGTATATATGTACATGTGCACATTGCAAGTACTCTCCCAAACTGCATTATTTTGGTTGCAATATGTACTATATAAGGCAGTCGCAGCCTTAGGCCCGCTCATTGAGTTAGAGAGGTTTAAGATGTCTATAGACAATAGTCCTGGAGCGTGTTTGAAACGCCTGGTGGCGCGCGGGTAGGTAACTGGAGGATCTACATACTATCTCTTTTGTCTGCTTTTTCAGCCTTGGATCCATGGGATCCATTTCAAAACAAACGTAAAAAATGCCGCTTGATTCTGTTTCTCTTTGACGACCATGTTTAGGACACACTCCTTGCATATTTTTATAATTTGTTTAGTATTTTCCGTATATTTTTAGTACTTTTCAGTATTTTTTAGGGCGCGTTATGGACTCCAATCCACATATGTAAAAATGCCGTTTAGAGCCATGTCATGTCCAAGGCGACATCGAATAATAATTCGTGATCAGCATCGACTTCCAGATCGTTTGGCAAATCTCAATTTATTTAAAATGCCGCTTTCCACACTGTCACTTCCATGGGGCTCCTATGAAAAATAGGTTTAATTTAAATGGTTTCATTTAAGCGGTCCGCTAAAAAATTGTCAGTTTTCATTCAAGAATTTTTAAGGATTGTCCAATAAAATTGTATGGTCACTGTATGTGCACATCTGGCAGCATTTGGTTTTTCAATCGAATATTTTACATGAATATTTTACGCTAATCGAATATTTTACATATTTGTTTCTGTGAACTTTTTGTTATTTGCAGTTCGAATACATCTCGGAATTTGCGTTTGAACATGAACAATAGTGTGAAAACCACGAAAAAATAATATTTATTTATATCGACTATATTAGTGCCTAGTATTTTTGAGTATTTTCTTATTTCCCGTATTTGTGAGGACGCGTTATTCGGCCAAATTTTTTCTGAAACGTACACATTAATATATAATTCAAATGAAAATGAGTACTTATCAATATTTTCGGAAATTGATTAATTAATCGTAGAAAAATGTATGATCAGCGCTGAGAGTCTTTGTGTGCTATTAATTTTAAGCTGAATTTCAATGAATATGAATGCGTGTCGTGCCCGTCAGTATATTTACGGTATATTTTGATAATGCCAAGATATATTTCGGTTTATTTTTGAGGGTCAGACGGTATTTTTTGTCGATAGATCCGTTTTTGTGTACCTGACCCACAGGCCACACTGTGCGCAGTTTCTGTTTACCGTTTACCCCAGCCGGCCAGAAAATACCGCCAGAAATAAATAAATAATAAAATAAATAAATAACAATATTTATTACGTTTCGGATTCTTAATTTTTCATTCGGACTGTGCGGTTTGCTGGAAATATTTTAAAGCTAAAGTTACTCAAGTGATTATAGTGCGTTTAAAATTATTTACAAGTAATTTAAACCAACCCCCGCGAGAGCGTCCCTGGTCCATGAATGTGTGTGTGTGTATTTTTTTTGTTTTCATTCTATTGCTTTTTCTCTCCCGAAGTGCTGTGTTTACAGGCAAAACGCCTTTACCGTTACGGCAAAGGAAACAGATGCAACATGTTGCAGTAAAAGCCACTAACAGCAAAAGCAAACGAAAAATCCAACAAAATTTTCGCTCTCTCCATCTGTCTTGCAATGTTTTTTGTATTGTTTTGTTTTGATTTTCACAAACACGCACACACATTAAAGAGAGAACAAGAACTGACTTGATCTAATTCTCTCTCTCTCTCTCTCTCGGTGTTTTTGCTTACAAATGTAGCAAATGTTGCAGTTAAAAAATCAAATAAAAACAAAAAGTGAACAAAAATTATCTGTGTGGAAATACTACGAGATAATGTACTAACAAATGGAATACTATAATCAATAAAACAAATCAAATTGGATTATCGCCCAGCTGCTGGGGTAAGTTGCATCTCTTATCGCTCGTTCCCTGCAAAATGTTTTTGATTCTTTCCTGTCAGCATTTGCTTTGCTCTTGCTGTGGGTGGTGGGTGGTGTGGTGGTAAAACCAGTTTCGGGGCTTAGTTTTGATCAGACCTTGAGCCATTCGCGCTGCTAGAACTTCGTTTGATTAATGTTTTTATGCTTCATGTACTTTTTTTGTGTGTTGCCTAAAGCTTGAGCAAAAGCTTTCAAACCAAAGCTTGGACTTAAAAATAGATCAAGACCAGTTTTTGTATGTGTATGTGTGTGTGAGAAACTGAAGAATTGCCAAATAAATGTGGCTAAGACTGCATTCTTGTTGTTGCAATGACTAGAAAAAATGATGGATGTACAAGGTACCGCTGCTGCTGCTGCTGTTTCTGCTTCGGGGAGAGAGCATTCATTCTCTCTCCAGTTTCTGTTTCTCAGAAGTTGTCGGATTGGTTTTTACTCGGTCGCTCTTTGCGTTTGTTTTGCTCTGTTGCTGGGCTGTTGAATTTGCCTTGGGTTTGCGTTTGCGTTTGTGTTTGCGGTTCTGTCTCTTCCCCTTCCCTGATCACTCGATGCAGAACCATTCCTGATCCCCAGATCCTTTGCGCTTCTGTAGGTACCAGCGAGAATGAGTGTGATAGAGAGAGAGAGAGTGGTGGAAAGTGGCAGCCTCTCGAATCTTCTATAAAAACAATGCGATTTTGATATTTTAGGGGTTTGAACTGCTTTGTAAGCATCTATTTTACGATAGCTGTTGATCAGCATTAACATTCAAACCATTAAAGCCCATGTCCCTTCCTCTACATATTATACCTTCTACTTTGGGAAATTTTGTGCAGAAAAAGCTTCCCTTACGCTCGCACACGTTCCATACATTTCCAATAGTTTTCTTTACGCTTTCCCATCAAAATGTGTACATATGTACATGTACATATGTATGTTAATCCCAACAAATGTCACTTATTGTCTCTTTCTCTCTCACTCTAACTCTTTCTCTGTTTGTCTCCAATCTTCGTTTACTTCTTCTTCGTGTCTTCTAGTGTATTGAGTGGGCTAACAGCAGACATGTAAAATATAAAATAGTATCACCGAGTGTGTAATGCCCCAGCTACTTGCTTCTTCGTCATCTCTTCCACCACACCGGAAGTTGTGGCAGCTAGTAACAAAGGTAAATTCTAGTTGACATAAATAAAAACCTTCTATCTGCAGATCTTAAACCTAACTAATCTAGATGGGATATTGAAATCTTAGCAGTAGATCTCGGAATAAGTTAAATATATGTATGTATGTACATATATTTTTTTACAAAGCTCTTCAAATCTCTCTCTCTCTCTCTCTCTCTGTCATTCGGTGTTCATCCACTAGTGTGTATAGCCCTCTCTTTCTCTATATCTCTCTCTGTGTTGGAGCAAGTGGCGCGTGTGAATGACCCAATTAAGCTGAGATAACCCGAGCCTAAACCGAAGCTTAGCCACACACCACACACCGACTTTGCCGCATTATAGGTGGAGGTGGCCGACCAACCTATAGGCTGAGGCAGAACCAGCCGGGGCCAGACAACTACAAACGAAAAATAAAAAAAGAGTTCACATCGAATATACTATCGAATGTGAAGTTTGAACTGTAAACAGGTTTGGTTTGGGTCTCTTCCCCCTGCTGCTGCCACAGTATCTGCTGCTGTGTGTGTCTGCTGTCTCTGCTGCCTGCCTGCAGTATTCTTCTTTTATATGTATGTATATATTTTTGTTTGTCAGGCCAAACTTCTTTTTAGCATTTTTGTATTAAATATTTTGCACCATTTTCTGCATTATTTCGATTCGAGAGATCCCTTCAGGACAGAGAAGGCCCAAGAGAAGACCCTGGAAGTCCCAGCGGATCTGACGCAGTCCCTGTTCCTGTCTCTGTCTCTGGCACTGGCACTGGCATATTTTGTTGTTGACTCAGTTGGGGTCAATGCTGCTCTTTGCTCACTCAACTCACTCACTTACTGGCTAACTGGCTAACTGGCTGGCTGGGCAAACAGGTTTCCAACAAGAAAGGTTGACTACCTCCCACCATCCAGCAGGCCGATGATCCGCATACCCTTTAAGATATAGTCAAAATGTTGCTTCTGAAATTTAATCAACATTTTACTTCAGCCCATTGAGATGTGAGTCGGTTCACATAAATCGAATTTCCTTTCAAGTTTCATGATCAAATGCTTTACAAAATGCTGATTAAAATATATATATGTACATATATGTAGATATGTACCGCGTTTGAGAAGGGTATGGGGGAAAAGACTTTGCTGTTTCAGGTCGGAATTCGAATACATATTCGCGTTTTATCTGTGCAGCGTTCGATGACTGGTGACGAAGACAACGCCACCGCCATCGCCATCGCCATCGCCACCTCACCCACAGTCACAGTCCCAGTCCCAGTCACTCCTCGTTAATGCCAATCGCAATCGCAACCCTCTCTACGGACACAGGACGTTTCGAACATCCCTTCCGACACCCAGACACAACACATTACGCCAAAAACCGCCCCTGAGACAGTGTGTACTCGTCTCTCACCACCCCCTATGGCCCCCAATCTCCATGGCATGCCTTCTGAGGAGTGTGTCTCCATTGGATCGGGATAGCCAGGCGTAGATTTGGGGCCCAGCCTATCCCGAATTTTGTATTTTGTGCCCCATTCCAGGTGTTCAGCCGGCGCAAGGTATCAGGCGCTCAGCTGTGGCCGCCAGGCTGCATTCGATTGCCGTGCAGTTTATTGTGCTGCAAGTGTTGCATGCACCACAAACAGTCGCGAAAACGGTGGCGAGAAGCAGACACACACAGACACAACAAGAAACGCTGGCAACAGCGATTTCTGCACCGGTTTTCCAAGCGAAGGAGGGAGTCCCAGTCCCCAGTCTCAGTCGCATGCCCCCGCACCTTACCGTTTGCTTGTGCTTTCTTCCTTATCGCCTGTTTCGGTGCTGCCACATCTTGCTGCTGCTGTTGCTGCTGTTGCTGTGCCATGACGATTGCAGCAGCTTTGGAGGTGGCAGCTGCAGACTCTTCTGCCTTATGCCTTGCAGACCACAGAAATGCCCTAATACCAAACGAGTGATCCAAATGTACACGAATGTAATTCGAGAACAAGCAACAACAGGGCCCAAATTCCATATCCGAATGAATGCAAAGCGAAGGCTGTGGGGCATACATACATATGTACATATCTAACAGCCAGTCTGCTTGGCTGGCTCCATCAACATGTGAATCGAGTGAGATTTTTTTTAATGCTTTAATCAGCAAGAAATCTTGCGCGAAATGTACAAAATGTCTGTGCATATGTATGTATGTATGTTAGCTCTTTATATGAACATATACCCTATGTACAATGTGCATACATATTTACATTTACATATTTACATTTTGTACATTAGAAGAACGATGAAATACGAAATATAAACAAATAATTAACTGACATATCCGTATTCTTATCGCGCAGCCACAACACCAGTCACACAAGCACACAAACACACACACACACACACACACACACACACACAAAGATATAGATACAGATATAGATACATAAGCAGCCACAGGGTACAGGGCGAGAGCGACTCTGAAATTTTGTATCTGACAAAATGAACCATAATGAACGTGCTGAGTGGCGTCGCGGAATCAGATATGCCCGAGACCCGACCCCGAGATACTTTCGTACTTTTTGATCGTTTTCGTTGTCGTTGTTGTACTTGCAACAACAAAAACACAGACACACACACACACATTTAAGTATGTACATACATAAATATACACTAGAGTAAATAAAAGAATTTAAAAAAAAACACACACACACACACCTGAATGTATCTATCCACACAACACTAAACGTGCGTCTCGTAGTACAATTTTATTTAATTCTTTTGTATTTGTTGTTGTTGTTTTTTTTATCCATGCATATAACTCCGTTTTGGACGCAAATTCAGTCGGAGAGGCAGCAGCAGCAGCATAGAGGAGCAGCGAATATTTATGTTGTTGTACGGATGGGGACACGAGGGATATAGTCAAAGATCTTGGTTCGGTATAAGTGTAGATGATGATGTCAAATGTGTGGATGTTCATTCTCTTGCTGGCCGGCACGCGTACGCCGCCAACCAAAGAGATGAACCACCAAATGAGATACCGAAGCCCTTTTGCATCCATCTGTACATTTGTACATCTGTATCTGTATCTGTAACTGTACATTTTGCATGGCCCGTTAGATTGGCAATCGTCCACAACATATGTATGTACATATGTATACATTTTAAAGAATCGCGGGGTATTGGGTGTGGGTTAAGTTAATTGTCCCTCGACTTCAAAAGTTCCTCTCTCTCTCTCTCATTAATATTATCAAAATATTTATTTAATTGATTTAGTTAATTTGTTGCATTGCTTATTGGTTATGTTGCGACGCTGTCAAAGTGGAGCCAAGGCGGGAGCGTGCCTTAAAATGAAAGTAAAGTTACCTGTTCGGCTTGCTCTACCCATTCGATTGTGTCTTGTTTTTTTTTTTTTTGCTTTTAGTATTGGCTAGACGCGTGGGAATATATATTTTTAATACACATCTATGGCATACACTGCACCAAAACAAGAGTCTCTCCGCTTTTTCTTTCTTACACTAGGATTCTAATTTCTACAAAATCTTCTTGAACATTCGTAGAATAGAACATAGTCCAAACGGGGGTGCT
This sequence comes from Drosophila obscura, assembly GCF_018151105.1. Lineage (NCBI taxonomy): Eukaryota > Metazoa > Arthropoda > Insecta > Diptera > Drosophilidae > Drosophila > Drosophila obscura. Next base: position 3,911,236 of record NW_024542774.1, on the reverse strand, counting down.
CATTGCTTAAACTCTGAAAAATAAATACATAATTATACAACTCGCTAGCATGGCCATTATCTTAATTATTTCCCATTCGAGAAGAGCATCTGTAAGTCTGCATGGCATTCTCCATGTCTGCATTTGGTTTCGATTAAATCAGATGAGCTGTGATTATCTGATTTTCTTTATAAAGTTTATTTAAATTCCCCTTTAAACATATGTACATATGTATGTATGTATGTATGTATTCTCGACTGTTTCTCGACAACGAATGAACCTCAAAAACTCAACAGATGGGACAACTGAACGAATGTATCGCACGGATGTGCTGCTGTATGTATGTATATGTACATGTACATTTACATGTGTGTGTGTGTACTTATGTATGTACATACAAATAAAATAAAAATAAACATTTTTATAGATTTCGAATTGACTTTGGCAAATAAACTGGTTTCAAACATCTGGAAACAATTGCCGAACCATAAAAATGCTGAAATACTTTCGATTTTAATGTGGTGAGGAGAGGACATGGATGAAGGTGCAGCGTTCTTCGATCTGCTCTGAAATTGTGCCTATACATTCAAAAAATTCATTCATTAGTTTTATGGCCCACCAATGCCACAAATTCATCGTGATTTGATTTTGTTGCTACCTTTTAGTGGGGTCTCCCTGTACACGGAGAGCCTTCAAAGACTTTCACTTTTGTTTTTCGTGCTTTTGTTTCAAAGATTCAATTTTTGTTTGATGTTGTTGTTGTTTCTGTTGTCTTCTCATTGTTTGTTTTGTTGTTTTTGTTCCCCTTGCCCGCTTTGCTATAATTTTCAAATTACGTAAAGATGAATGGCCGCCCCATTGTATGGCGCCTATGGAATTTAAAGCGCGCGCGGGTGTAGGAGGTCGTTGATCGAGGGCTGTTGCAATATCCCAAAACTGGTAGTCATCTTGATGAATATGCAATGCAGTTGAGCAGTTGAGTTTAATGAATGGGATCCGTATTTGGGGGGCAACTATTGCTCCACGAGAAGCGACACATTTTGGGGCAAACTGGACTGGAGATGCTAAGACGATGATGATCAATGGATGGATTCCAGTTTCAGTACATTTTTGTATGAATAAATTCCATACATTAGTATGTACGACACTTTCCTCCACCTTCTCGTCTATCGTCTTGTATAAAGTCTGGAATGGAAACCGTAAGAGACTTTAAGTTGTCTGGTACTCGTCGTTTATCTCTCTTATAACCACAGTTTCCATAAGCCAAAACACACGCGGTAACGCGTGATTGGGGATTTTCCGTTCAGCTGAAGCAAACGAAACAGCTGATTTTCTGTTTTCTAGCAGTAAAAATATTTCCCTTCACATATTTCCACTGCACAGCGAATCAACAGGATTCAGAATTAATCGTCGAATATGTGTCAATGGAAATAGGGTATATTCTACTCTGCCTTTCTCTCTATTTAATACTCAGCGTCCTTAGCTTTAATGCCACATAAATATGTTATCTTTTATTTTGTATTTTGTATCTTTTAATCAGCTCTAAGGCAATTTAGCATTTAAAAGCCTTAAAATGCCTGTGTCTGTGCCTGTACGATGATTGACTGCTGATAAAATTTCAATTGATGTTCAGTTGTCAACATAATTAATTGCGTGTACACCTCTGAAAAGAGACACACTCAGAGAGAGCAAGAGAAGCAGAGGGGAATGACAGCAAACTATAAAGGAAATATATTTACTTACACACATACATAATACATACATATACATGTATGTATGCATGTACATATATATCGTTCTCTGAGCCACTAGATTTCAGCTTATCCTCCGCGGCGACTTGGACGAATCAATCACACGGCGGCCAACCTGAGCACACACACACACACACACACACATACATATATCGTATCGTATCGTTTCAGATTTCATAAGAAAATGTTTTTGGGTGGCATGTGGGAATAGTAGATGTGTGAAGGGGGGGGGATAAGACAGACCGTAACGAAAATGGAAGTCAATTTATTAACAGAAATGAAAAACCGGACAACCGGAGAGGCGGCCGGCCTCAGTCTCTGTGTATGCTGTGTGTGTGCATGGGTGTGCGTGTGTCGGCTCTTATTTTTGTCCTCCTGTTTGGTTGTCAACATTAATTAATCAATCATTGTGCGGCTAAGGCATTAATCATTTAAAATCAAAAACTTTACAGAGAGGCAGAAAGAGAGAGAGAGAGAGAGAGACTTTAAAGCGAAACTGCGAATGAAGAGAGGAAAATTCTGTTTGCAAAAAATAAATAAAAATATGAAAATTGCATAAAAACAAGCGGTGGGGTGCACACGATGTTATTTAGTATATGTATGTATATCAAACGAGTGGTAAGAAGGGGTATCTCCCATAGTCGCAATAGATGTATTTTCCTTGGTGTGTTCGTTGTGGCTGCCGCCACTCAACACGTTTTCTGGTTCCTTCTACTATGTGTGCGTCGGTGTGTGTGCTTGAGCATGCGGCCGCACTTGTGCCACGTACAACAACAACAACAACAACAACAAAAGCAGCAGCAGCAGCAACAGCGAGGAAAGTTCATTTGAATGCTTTTCTTTTATGCTCTGCGAGATACACAAAATCATAATAATACAACAACAACAACAAAATGTTCTGCCTCTGCCTTTCCGTTCGTTCAGTCTCCACTTGAGCATACTTTTTTCTCCTGGTTGTACTTCACTTTACTCCTGACTGGGCCAAAAAAAAATAGCGAACAAATTTGAATTAATACTATAGGGGGGGGGCCAACACTGACTCCTTGGATCCCCAAACTGAGATTTCCACTCGGTTATAATTGGGCACTTTTGTTTTGGGCTGCGCAGGAAATGGAGGTGGGGGCTGCTGCCACTTGAATCATTATAAATTAATGGTACATTTTTTTAAAGTTTTTTTTCAGCACTTCACATTTTCTTTACATTTTATATTTCAAGCTAATAAATTCGGATTTATTGAAAAAACATATGTATGTATGTATGTATTTTCTTTTATTTGTAAGATAGTTAAAATTTGAAAAGAAAAAGAATCAATGGGAAAAAGCTAAAAGAAGCTAAAAGAAAGATACCCAAAAAAACAAACAAATTATTCGTTCACTGACATTAATTCTATTCGTAAAACAAATTTAAAATTTAAAATAATTATCACGAAGATATACTTATCGTTTTATACGCTGCCTTTTGCATTGGGAATCAATTAACATAATCAAGCGGAATTTATTCAGCCCATTACCTATAGGGGATACTACAGGGTATCGCGTAGTGGAATCCAACATAAAAACATGACTCCATTCTTAAATACCAAGAAGCCAATGGAGATAAAACCAAAGCATCAATTACAGTAAGCTCAGCCTATAAGCGGCTACAAGACATAAGAGTTGCTAGAACAATAACAAAATCGGTGCAACACCAACACTTATGGCAAGAGAGTGAGACAGAGAGAGCGAGAGCATTTAAGAGCAATTCCTTTGGTCCATGTCATTGAGGGCAAGGTATGTTAAGCGTAAGGCATGCTGGAGCTGCAGGTAGGTCAGCTTCTCTCGCTCTATTTATGGTAAACGAAAAGCAAGCCATAACAGTTGTTCTCTCAGAGTGTAGTACCTTCCTTTGAATGTACCTTTTATGGAATGTAGAGGCACAAGAGCGAATATCTGCATAGATCTGAAAATATACACACAATCACACATGGCACATTTGCATCCTACATGCCCGGAGGTGGCGAGGAGCGAGCTGGTCAGAGGTTGTTGTTGCTGTTGCAGCAGTCGACGACAATCGTGGCGGCCTGCATGTGTCACGTCACTGTACATATACCGAACATCATTCGTGTCTCTCTTTGTGTGTTCCTGTGTGTGTGTGTGCGTGTGCCTCTGTAGTGCAACGACCTGTGACAAAAAGGCAGCAACAGCAGCAGCAGCGACAGAGAATACCGTGTGACGCATCCGCAGGGATGTTGTTACGTGCTCAACAGCTAGAGAGAGAGACAGAGAGAATGTTCAAGAAGGAGGGAGAGCGGCGAGCGAACCAACTACAGTGCCAAAGAGAGAATTTTTTTGGGTACGTACAGCTGTTAACGAAACTCCCACGCTGCTGCTATCTATATGCTGCTGCTGCTCTGCCTCTGCTGCTGCTGCTTCTGCTGCTGCTGCTGCTGCTGCTGCTGGTGCTACTACTCTCAGAATGCGTCGCTGCTGACGTTGACGTTCTTTTGCCTCGTTTGCCATCCATGGCCGTTCCGTTTGTCAGATATTTTTTTTGTGCGGCTTCTTCTCAATTTCTGTTGTTTGCTGCTGTTGTGTTGCTCGTCTCCTACTTCTTGTTGTTGTCTCTCTGTTTGTGTGTGTTTGCCTCTGCCTCTACCTCTGCTTCTTCATTTCCATCTCCTTGTGCGCCCTGTGCCTCATTTGCGGCCGCTTTGGGTTGCCTTTAATTTTCTGCTCGCTTCGAGCGTTTTAGCTGCATTGCATTCCACCGAATAATAGAAGAAACAACAAATACAAGAGAAACTTCAAAAAGAAACGACTATAAAATACCCACTTCACGAAATCACACACGACGAGAATAAATTAGAAATACTGCCAAAATGTGTACAATATAAACGAATCTTTCATTTCGGACAGTAACAATGTGTAGTGTAGTATAGATTTCATCCTTCTGGATTTTCTTTCGCTATGACTAGATCTTCTACACATATTTCTGTTAAATTTCATATGCTCGAGTTCCCATATACCCCTTATACCTCACAAGCATGTACATATCCATCCGGAGTGTACAAATATGTAGTTTCCATGAAATTGCTTTTGTTGTGCACACAAGACGGCGGCCAAACAGGTTGCCCCAAACAACTGGAATAGAGCTAGAGAGGGAGATAGATATAGGAAGAGAAAGAGGAAGAAGAACCAGAGATATGTATAAATAGATAGAAAGGGACAGGGAGAGAGAGAGAGAGAGAGAGAGAGGGAGATTGTCCGATTCGCTATAAAGCGAACTTCATTAATTAGTTTTATTAGATGTGCCTGCTAAACTCTTGCCTTATAATTACTGGGTCAAATATTGCGTATCTGCGTCCATGTCCATCCATACTATATATGTTCATCTACCCATGTGCGTGTGTACGAGTATTTGTGTATCTTTGTTTATCTATTTTCGTGTGTGCATTTCCGGGACACACTCAAACATCTTTCTCGTTTAGTTCAATTTGTTCCAACAGCATGAATTAATTAATGCTAATCAACTCTGAGGCCCATAAAAATCAATCTAAATACAGAACAAAACTAGAAAACGTTTCCCTACGCGTATGAAGTATTACTTATTATTGTGGCACGAGTCTGTGGGCCCAAAAGTTGATTAACACTTGGTGGATAGGAGGGATAGAAGGGACAGGGAGCAACTTTAACGATCTGATAATTTGATAAAAATCTATGATGCTTCCAGGCCCCTCCTCACCTTCCGAATTCCATAATTATGGATTATTATAGATATAATACCCAGAATGGTTCAGTTATACAGCCTACAAATTTCGTATTTCATCTTACTTTTACTATTTTCTTCAGACTATTTGCAACAGGGCGGCGGCTCTGTCATTTAATGTTTTTTCCCCCCATCAGCGTCACGAGTAGCTCATAAATATTTTATTTAAAAGCGTTGGAATTAGGGTACAGTTTGGGGAGCCATAGACCGGACTCCGTTTTACTTTTTATTCTCTTCTTTTTTATAGTTTTCCGCGTGCTGTTTGCTAATTTAGCAAAAAGCATGCCGAAATGGCGGACAATTTAGGATTTTATTAGCGGCCAAGGGGGGGAGAATGTTGGGTAAAAGGATGAAAGGATATGTTTAAGGAACTCTCTCTCACTCTCTCTCTCTCTATCTTTCTTTCTCTTTCTGTTTGTGGTGCTCTCTCGAAGGATAACTCGCACCTGCTCAGGTCGTTCGTTCTTTGGATAGTCTAAAAATATCGCATATCCTTTTGGCTGGCTAACCGGAATCCTCGAAAATACACTGAAAACAAATAACAAAAAATAATAAATGGCTTATTCAAAATAAGAAGAAGGTCGCAACGTTCAGATGGATAAATATTCTTGGACAATTCTTGAAATTAATTTCCTTTTGATATTGTCCAAATTCTGATCGTATGGCGTATCACCGATGCGAATACTGTGAATTGCAAAATTTGCCAATGAAAATGTGAATGAAACAGCAGCATTTGTGGCGTTAACTTCGTATTGGATTTCCGCTTTCGAGAATTTTGTACTCCCGCCCCATTCCTCCTGCAGTCGGTCTGTTTGTTGATGCCACTTCTTGGGCTTCTTCCACAAAACGGTGGACATCACTGTGCTCCGCACAGCTGCGCCTATTTAACCCATGTTGTATAACATTTAAACGTCCAACCACTCGTTGAGGGCGCGCAGTGGCATGACGACGACGCCGCCGCCGCCTGCCCTGCCTTCCTGCCTCACGCAGGGGTGACTTTCCACCAAAAAGGACGGAGAGGAAAAAACCCCCCGTAAAGGGATAGAATAATGAATAAATGGCCGACTGTCTGCCTGCCTGCCTGCCTGCCTGCCTCTACTTGGTGTTGTGCAGTTCGCAGTTCGCTCAGTTAACTTAAATTAATTTTCTATTCCCGCTATTATCCCTGTCGATTGTTGATTCTCGATCGGAGGATTGAGGATGAACGATGCACTTTTCATTCCAAATTCATTTACAGGCAATTCGGGGATGATTATTTCTAAGTTTGGAACAAATAAATTGCAATTCTGTAAAGGTCTTTTTTATTTAACCACACCACGGCGGAACGAACTGGTCGCGACACGCACCAGCACGTACATTTGTTTATTGAGCTCTTGATGGGCCCCACGGCCCAGGCAACCCCCCCGGAAGCAGCCGTAAATAAAACCAGCCAGATAACGGTCATCTGCTGGGAGTATATAGAGAGGGGTTTGCTTGCTGTTCGAGTCAGTTGTCAAATATTCAATCATATAAAAGCAATGCTCCTGCTGCAACGAATCCTCGGCCTGGTTCTGCTGCTGGTGCTGTGGCGGAGTGCAATGAGCGGATGGAAAGAGGAAAAGGAAGGACTGGTTCTTGTTCAACATAGCTGGAATCCAAAACCTCATTTTGTCCAGATATCCAATGGAAAGATTGTGCCTCGTCGACTCCCCCATTAGGTTTGACTGTGATCTGTGATCCAGATGCATTATTGTCCCATTATGGGACATTAGGAGTGATTTTTAAGAACTCAATAAAAAACGCGCTAAGCTAAGTCCAAGTCGGGCGCTCAGAAACGAACGGACATATCCAAGCAAAGGCCGAACCAGCGAAATACGAACACCGAAGACAATTTTTATCCAAGTGGTTGGTCGGCCTCTGGGCCCCCTTTTTTTTTTACTTTGCCTACTTTTTGTGATAGTTTCGTTGGGGCTTGAACCGGTTCCATTGGCTCTTGGCTCTTGGCTGTTGTTGCTGTTGCTGTTTGCTTCTGTCGTGGATAATACCCTTTGCTCTGGGTATATAATGATTTAAAACTGCTTTAACTCTGGCAGGGATACGTATCCTCGGTCACACGCACCAAATTCCACATAATTTGTGGCGAACGGTTCGTGTCCTTTCGCTTATGGGAGATTTTGTGCAGCGAATCCAACGGCCTCTGCCGCCACATCATTCCTGTAATATGAAGATGACGATGTAAGGAAGAACTTTCTATGCCATAAGGAAAGATCTGCATAAAGGGTATTCGAGACTTCGGCCCCCAGGCCCCCGGGCAGCTTTTCCCTGTTTCCCTGTTTGTGTTTCTTGTTTAGTTGTTTTTTGTTGCTTTTGCAAATTTTCCTTATTCGTCTGCACACACACACACACACACACACACGTGGGACACACTTATACATGAGCATCCCCCGGATGGGGGCACTTGCCACTTGGAGACCACGCTGCCGTTTGCTGTGCGCCGCATCGCTGGTGGCACGAAACAACAACAGTGGCGCCCTCTGCCATGTTGCAGCAGCATTGAGGGGCCCCCAGGTTGCACGATATTGTTGCATGTTGCAGCTGTTGCCACATGTGCAAGATCCGATCCCACCCTGAGCTTCACTCCACTCCGGTCTCCCCTCCAGCCCAACCAGTGCCAAATACAGACGACATCTGTTTCGGGACCTGTTGTAAGTAGTTGCTGCTCAATGTTGCAGGCAGCTGTGCAACAACAACAACAACAACAACAACAGTGTGGGGTCCGGGTCTGTGTCCAGGTCCGCCTGGATTAACTTGTGGGCTTTCCTTTCGAGTCGTATTTATATGTGTTCACTGGGTTCGTCTTGTGGTTGATGCGCTGCGTGTGAACCAAGCTGAAATCTCTGCAAGCAACGTCCAGGAAGGAGTCCTGCAGCCAAATTGTGGAAGACATCGAATGGCATAGAGTTACAGTACGGATGGGCTGCAGTTCGGGAACGAGCATCAAATGCTCAAAGAGCAATTAAAAACCTTTAAATGCTTTGTTTTTGTTGTTCTTTGTCTGATAAACAGTTGAAAAAAATCTAATTAAATTTACTTATTATATTAAATCATTAATCTCAACGAGTTGTCACTTTGCATTGGGGGGAGTTGAACCAAAAATCATTCCTCACTTTGGTAGTAGCGGCACGCCTGCCACGACATCCTACTACCCGGCATCCGATATAGTCTGTCCCGAACCCAGTGCACCCAAACATACATTAATGTCCAATGATTAAAATGTACATAAATATTTTTGAAAATTAAACATTTGAATTACAAATAGATTGCTACAGAAATAACTTCTTGTGGGTTGAAACACTTTAATTATTCCATTGCATTCATAAACATAAAGGGGTGGGAAGGGAAAGGAAGGACATTGCCAATATACGAGTACAATTTCACTCAAAGTTTTCCCCCCAAAGCGCATGTGCGGCAACAATCAAGATAATTGCCATGGCCAAAAAAGAAATCAACGACAGGGTGTGAGGCTGAGGACCGTTCCTGGGCCTCAAGTTTCCTTCTATCTCTTAAAGGAAAGCTTCACCTCGTATAAATACACTTTGCACCAGGAGATACCCTCCAACCAACCAACCAACAAACCACCCACTCTCTTTCCTTGGGACCCCCACTCACGACGAAGGAGGATTTTGCGGTTGTTCGCTCTCAGCGGACTTTAGTCGGGCTCCTGCCTTTGGCGCCGCCGGATGGATGCTGCGGTCCATTGCGGGATCCTTCTGTGGCGCGTGGCGTTCGGTGGACGAGTTCTGCTTTGTGGGGATTTTATGCGTAGTCCGGAGTGCTGCAACTCCTTGGGCTTCTGGTGGGTTTTTGGCTCGAAAAGCGGATCTTTCTCGCAATTTGGACTAGGCGCTCAGCGTGCCAAAAAGGGGGATGGAAAACAGAGCTTTTCCAGGCCGGCACCCCCCCCCACACACACACACACACACACACACAAATGGGGGAAAAGACAGGCAACATTATTGTTTATCTGCACCTTTCTCTCTCTCTCTCTCTTTCTGTCTCATTGGCGGGACTCTCGCTGTGTTTGCTTGTTGCCTGTTAGTTTCCGATAAAATTGACTTTTTGTTTGTCGTTTGTCGTTTACCGTTTGTCGTGTGTCGCTCGCGCCACGGCACCATTTTGTTTGGCGTCGTTTTCTAATGGGCCCACAGCCGTTGCAGCGCATCGATTGCTGTTTGTTGGTGGGGCAGGAGATAGGCAGGCAGGGGCAGCGGCAGCGGCACTTGGCTGGCAACGTCTTTACGACCGCGCGCTTAAAACCGCTGAACTGGCACAGCCTTGAGACGCTGTTGCAAACGCGCGCGTTTTATGCCGCACTCTCTCGCTCTCGCTGATTTTTGTTAATTTATTAGATAAATAGTACATCACATCAGAACCAGATGGTTATAAAGCACTATATACTATGTGTGCGTATATATTTGTATGTATGTATGAGAATTATAAAATTTTAATCAGATGCAAATGCCATAAAAACAAAATCAATTCTTGTCGACGCTTTTCTGCTTCTTTGTTGTTGGTTCACAGCATTAGCAGACAAACGCACATACACACACACACACACACACACGACACGCTCTGTCAGACAGATAGACACTCGCTCAAACTCTCCCTCTCTCTTTCTGTGTGTGTGTGTGCGAGTGTGTTGTTCCAATCTCTCTCTCTTTCTCTCTCAATCCCGTTTAACAGTAACAGAGCTCGCTGCCGAGTACAAACGCGCTGCAGTCGCGCTACTAACGCCTGCTGATCGCCTGTTCGTTTTTGCGATAGACGCGCGACGTAAGTCGCCGCCGTTTTGCCTGAAAAGTCGCCGTCGAGCATTTGATGCTTTGGCGCGTTTGGTGTTTCCTTTGAAAATTTTGTATGTCTTCTGAGTGGGGGTCGACGGCGGTTAGAATCGCGCGATGGCTCCAACGATATGCCGCGGTTTTGTCGTCGGCGGCGATTTTTTAATTCGCGCCGATTTTGCAATGTTTCTGTGCAGCCCAGCAGTACTTTGAAATGTTAACAGAACAGCTAACATTGCGTGCTCTCTGTCTCTCTCTCTGCTGTGGCTCTTTTTTTTTTTGTCCGCTGTCAGTTGAGTTGCTGCTTGGGGGGGAGCAGAAAAATATCATTAATACGTTTTTTGTGCAGTGGAAATTGTATTGTATTGGGAAATTGTATTTGAATGATCAAAGAATACATTTTCCAGGATGAGAGAATACATGTGAGCTGATTTGTTCCACTGTACCAGATGGACGCATAAAGACACTTTTTGACCGCCCGCTCTTTCCGCTCTCGCATGTTTGCTGCTGTTCCGGTCTATCTCTCTTCCCTTTGCTCTCTCGGCGATGATGAAGATGTATGTAAAGGCTAGTGATAATGACGTTTACAATGTTGCTACTGATTGCTAAATTTCTGTGTGTGTACGTGACGCCGCTGCTTCAGCCTACACCTCTGCTGGTACCGTACCCCTTTCGAAGCTCACTGCTCAGCTTAAGTCAATTTTCGTATGCTCACTTTTACAGTTGCCGTAAAAATCTCTTTACTTTGACCTTTTTGTTGCTTTTCCCATTGAGTCGGATATATGTATATTGGGTGAACTTTTATGACTTCCATCGATTTCTTTGGCTCTGCTCGAGAGCCATGTCCAACAGTAATGATACAGAGAATTTAATTAAAAATTCCAAGACTGAAATATATTCGGTATTTTCTCTCTCTCTCTCTCTCGCTCTCTATCGCTGTATCTCTCCCTATAAAATGCTATCAATGACTTTTTGCTATCAGAAGCTGACGTCACAAATGTCATTTTATTGCTGTTAAATGCTTATCAACGCCTACCTCAATGGGTTAAACTCCACTCACTTTGGCTCTCTTTTCTAATTAAACGCAAGCGCTAGAAGCAGAAGCAGAAGAAGCAACAATAGCAATAACAGTATTAGCCGAGAACAGCAAACAAATCCAGGCAAGAGTTTGACCTTTTTTATTCGTTGCTCTCTGCTCTCCGCTCACCGCTCTCACAATATACCAACACACACGCACACCATTCTCACTCACTCCCACCTGTGTGGAGGGAGAGCAACAGCAACAGCAACAGCAAAAGACAAATGTAAACAATGCTCTCGCTCTCAGTTTTGCTCTTCTGTCGTCTCGTTCATTCACACTCGCCGCTCGCTCACTATCTTTCTCTCTCTCGCCCACGCCTGCTGCGTCTGCTGGGCGCCTGTTCAAACGTTCGACCAAACCGCCGTTCGTTTGTATGGGGAATCGAACGCGAGTAAAGTCGCGATGTTTTCGAATGCTCGATTTTTGTTGAACTGAAACCAGTTTTTCTTCGTACTGTATCTGAATGCCTGTCTTTCCGTGGCGGTGCTGCTTGGGGGTTAGGTTAGCCATAGCCTGTTGTTTACAGCTTAATTTGCTTGCCCCGCCGCGGACAAGTCGCAGTCCTTCCATTCAGTTTCCCACCTCTCCCTGCGGTGCGGTCCACGTGCCATATTGCAATAGGCATAAGGTTGCAAAAGGTTTTGTTTTTGTGCCGTTTCTTTTCCCATTTGCGCCTCTGCAACATCTACAGTTGTTCGCCGTCCGTCGTCTTCGCATTCATTCGTCGTCGTTGTCGTGTTTTTGTTCGTTCGTGTTGGACTCGGGGCCCCAACGACCGTTGACTCCCCCACCACTCAAAGCTCCGGCGTCCATCATTTCATTCAAGCGCCAGACGCAGCGCAGGGCAGTCGCTCAGTTTGTCAATTTCTTGCCGCTGCCAAAGCCGCCGCCTTTGGACACGCGATTTTCTGTATGTGTGTGTGTGTGGTGTGTTTGTGTGAAAGAAAACGCGCGACAGCCGCTCGCGTTTCGCTAGCGATTAATGTTTTTAATCAGTTTTTGTCGCTGCTTTTGTTTATTTTTGCCCGTCGTGTCCGTTCGTATATTCGGAGTATTTTCGGATGCAGTCTTATCAGTTCTCTGATCTATTCTGTTTTCATAATTCGTTGGGGTTTTATTTTTCTGCTATGATCTGTCTCTCTCTCTCCTTTCCTGCTCTCTTTGATTGTGGGGTCGTCGCTGCTTATCAGCAAATTTCACGTCCCGTTGGCACATAATCCACACAATAAATGAAACAACTCGAAAACTAATCACTTTCTCTGTTCCGTTTTGCAGAACTTGCCACCAAGATGATGATGACCTTGCCACCGTTTGGCTGGTTCCACTTTCTCCAGCTTCCTTTGCACCGATCGACGTAGAACCCCCACGGAATGCCACAGAGAGGGGAAACGCAATAAAAGCACCAGCCACTGCCATTAGTAGTCATACATCAGATATATAGACATAGCTTAAAAAAACATATATATATACATATATATATATACATATATATATATAGATTTGGCCCTGCGTCTTGTTCTTCGTGATTTCGTCGCTGTCAGCGTTCGACGCCGACTGAGACGAGAACAGCGAAGCAACGAGAGCACAGCGAAAGCCTCACCACGGACGCATTTATGGATGCGGGCGGCCTGCCAGTCTTCCAAGCCAGCCAAGCAGCCGCAGCCGTCGCCCAGCAACAACAGCAACAGCAACAACAACAGCAGCATCAGCATTTGAATCTCCAATTGCATCAGCAGCACTTGGGCCTACACCTGCAACAGCAACAGCAACTGCAACTGCAACACAATGCACAGGCGCAGCAGCAGCAGCAGCAGATACAAGTGCAACAACAACAGCAGCAACAGCAGCAGCACTCTCCCTACAATGCCAACCTGGGAGCAACAGGAGGCATTGTCGGCGGCCTTGTTGCTGGCGGCAACGGAACTGGCGGCCCTCCAAATCCAGGAGTCAGCCTCGGACCCAACAGTGGGGGCGGCGGCCCATCGCCAAGCGATGCCCTGCCTCCCAAGCGACAGCCCATTGTGGACCGATTGCGACGCCGCATGGAGAACTATCGACGAAGGCAGACGGACTGCGTGCCGCGATTCGAGCAGGCCTTCAGCACCGTCTGCGAGCAGCAGAACCAGGAGACCACCGCCCTGCAGAAGCGCTTCCTCGAGAGCAAGAATAAGCGGGCGGCCAAGAAGACCGACAAGAAGCTGCCCGATCCCCAGCAGCATCAGCAGCAGCAGCAGCAACAACAGCAACAACATCAGCAGCAACATCAACAACAGCAGCAGCAGCAGCAGCATCAACAGGCGGCACAGACGATGTTAGCCGGACAACTGCAGAGCAGTGTTCATGTGGTGAGTGTCCCCAATTATCTGCAGTCCTTCAATTACATATGTAAGACATATATACTCTTTGGGATAAAGTTTTGAAAGTGTTTGCATCCGTTAATCGATCTATGTATGGTTTCAATCCCAACAAAAAGAAACTACTCTGCATATTTATTATTTGGGTTAAGTATCGAACGTGACTGATTGATGGTCGGTTGCCATCTTATGATCCTGATCCCATGTGATGTTGCATCGAAAGGTGCTTTAAGTGCCAGCACCAGTAGCGACTTCGCTTTGAAATGGAATTGTGAAATGAATTTGTGTTGGGAAAAGAGTCTGTGCATTTTCTCGTCAAATGCAAATCGCTTACAGCAGATGCAGAGATGCAGATGCAGATACACGATGGCGCATGGTGGAGTGTGGACAGTGTACACAAGGGGGAGAGGGATACACATACACATGCACAAGAAATAATAATGAGGTCAGCGATTTTTGTGTGTCTTTTTTTTCTCTTTCATTTTTTATTTTTTTTTGGTTCAGTTTCAGCCCAGAGTTCGCATTCGAACTGCCTGAGCCTGAGCCGCCAACTTGTAGCCATCAGCCACAATATACTCACAGTATTTGCTGTAGCCACAAGATACTGTATCTGCAGTTGGTCTCTTTTGTTTTGTTTTGTTTCTGCCTTTGCTTTTGCTTTTGCTCGTACTCGTACTCCGTCTTATAGTGACTACTACTTAGTGGACTGCATTTGAGAATAGTACCTTGAGCAGCAGCAAAACCAAAACAAAAAACAAAACTATTGTATATTTTGATTTGTTTCCATGTTTCCATGTGGTGTGTGGTGCATGATGCAACAAGACTCGTTGCTGCTGCAGGTTTATATACATAATTGTTAGTTCTGTCGTCAATCCGTCAAAAGCGACTTTATCATCGTTGGTCTTGCTGTTGTTTCTATAATTACCAGACTCCCAGAGCTTCAGACAACAGTTCAAGTCGAGCTGCCACGAGTATATATGTACATATGTATGTATATATATTTTTTATCTGTCGCACATACAGAGAACGTGAGTTATTCTGAGATCAGTTTTGAGTGGAAAAGTTTTTCCGCATCCGCCTGCGAATGTCAGTACACCGCCCCCCCCTCCGCCTCACCTCATAATTATTCATTGCTTGCTTGGGATTTTTTGTTGTTGTTTGTGTTCCGTTCCCCTCTTAATTCAAGTTCTTTTCATATGCAAAAAGTTTGCTTAGTCAGGTCTTTGCAACCCAAGAGGCAACAAGGAAAAGAGACAGAGATATGTAATGAGAAAGAGTGACAGGAGGCAGAGACAAAATATGAAAAATATTTTTCTTTATAATATGAAATATATTTTTTTGTATATAATATTTTCATATTTTATGCTCAAATCTTTGGGCGTACATTTATATCTCCAAGTTTAAATATTCCTATAATTTTAAAATGAAACTTCTATTGGTTTCTTTTGGTTTGAAGTCTGTTGCATCCCATCAGATCCGGCAGCAGCGCGAATGCGAGTGGCAACTCTTCTTGCTGCCGCTGTGGCATCTCTCGAATGAATTAATCATCAATGGAAATGGTTGGATGGACGCAATGGATGGGATGTCTCTAATCTAACATTGCTTTTCACTTTTCTTTTCATTTATTGTTGCCAGCTTTTTTTGTTTGGTGTTTTTGTAAAACTTTTACTGTGCCGCCTGCGGCTGTGGCTGTGGCTGCAACTGCGGCAGTGAAAATCGTTGCAAATTGCGGCCAGGCCAGGCCATCGTAGCCGGTGCAACATGCAAAACAAGAAAGCAACAGCAGCAGCAGCAGCAGCGGCAGCAACAACAGCGAGGAAAGATATTGTTTATAATGCGTTGTGTATGTGTATGTGTGTGTGTGTGTGTGTGTGTGCTTTGTTGTTGTTGTGTGTTTGGGAAAGTCGCGTGTTGCAAAATTTCTTCTTCATCTTGTTGCACTTTTTCTTATTTTTATTGGCTTCGTCGGGGTGTTTGGTGGGTTGTGGCGGGTGGGGGGGATTTGGGGGGTGTGTGTTTCTCTCCTTTCATTCATTGTTGCCAATTTTCACTTCACTTGGGGGTCGTGTGGCATTTTCTGACAGCCGTCAGTCAGTCAGTCATTCAGTCATTCAAAGCCCAGCCAACGAAACAAAAGTTGTTGCATGTGCAGCCCGGCCAACTGCCCCACCCCCCCCACCCCATCCCACTCTATGGCTGCAGCTCAGAGAGCCAGAGTACACGAGTAGTAGATTGTTGTTTGTTTCAAGTGCCTTCACCTCCTGCTCCCTGCTCCCTGCCACTGCCACTGCCACTGTTTCTGCTCCCTGCCTCTGCCTCTGCTTCTCTTTCTGCTTCTGTTGTTGCATCTTGATTGACAAGTGACAACATATTATTGGCGTATCGTTGCAAGCTTTGATTAGTTGGCTGGTTTTTGTTGCTTCACTGATGTTCAATTGTTGTTGTTGCTGTTGCTGTTGTTGCTGAATTGTTTACCTGGGCCTCAGCCTTAGGGTCTGAACAGTTATTACACGTAAAATTATACATAGATGGGGGGGAATAGAAGATGCTTTGCACTTTTGGCTTAAACAAGCCTTAGAGCTTCCGTCATTTATTCCCATCCTAAGTTTAAAGATCTGTTGAAATCATCATTATTCCCATTCCCATTCCCACTCCCACTCCCATTAATCCTGTCCATAATTTATGTATTAAGAGTTTTACAAATTTCTGTTAAAATGCCTCATTTATCTTCGAGTCGCAATCGATGCCCCAAGTGAAAGATGTGTGTGCAACGGTGGGGCGCATGAAAAAGATGTGATGGGTGGGCGGTGGGAAGGAGTTCTCGTTGCTTCGACAAAAATCGATTCCATTTCGACAAATGGCCAAACGGAAGAAGACCCGAAAAAACCAGAAGAAAACGAAGGCAAGCCTGAAAATGCAGACGGAATACCCAAAAAGGCGGGCGGGCCTGTATCCCCAAATCCCCAAATATAGAAAAACTATGAGAGCTATACAGAAAGCGTTGTAATATGGCATGATATATTCCTTCTTCTTGACAAGATATCTCTTAGTGTTGAGCAACTTTTACATTTCCCATTTTGTTGCCCAATCAGTTGCACTGTGGCGCGGGGCAGTGCACAGTGGGGCCAAATTGAATTGCTGAGCAAAGTTTCGAGCATTCCCGCACATTTTCTACCCATTTGAGAGGGTGTTTGCTGGTGCAACATTCCCAACCCCCGCACCAGCACCCATCCCCCATCCCCCATCCCGCATCCTTTGCTTGTGGCACTTCAAAAGGCTTCCTCTTTGGTGCGTGATATCCTTGTAGCAGGGGGGCAGCGGAAGGTCCTGCAAGGGTTACAAATGGGAGTGTAGGGAGATTTTGGGAGGCTTTGTGTGTGGGTTGCTGCTCAAACATGAAATTTTGCATATTTTATTTATTATGTTTGCCAAATTTCATTGCATATTAAAGATGCAATTTTCGACAAGAGGTAGAACGGTTCTTCCTCCCCATTATCCTTCCTTCCTTCCGTCCTTCTTCCTTGCACGCCCCGCACCGTTCTCATTTTCTCTGCTGCCTTTGCCTGCCCTTCAAAGCTTCGTTTTGGGGCCAGCTCGCTCCGCCTCCCTCCCTACATATAAAAGCTTTAAGTTCTTCGGCTTTGGCTTTTTGTCAATTGTCTTGAAACATTTTAATTGCTTTACGTTTCGTTTGTTTGCATTTGTTGTTGTTGCTGTTGTTGCCAGGACAGAAATAATAAACAAGACAAAGGCGTAACACATCCCAAATGAAGTGGGTGAAAAGGGGGCGAGGCTACGCCTGTGATTGGAGCTAGAGGCAGGGCAGGGCAGGCTTTTAACCCTTAAATAATAATCGCTTGATAAACGTTCTTTATTTTTACCGCTCTTATTTGAGGATTTTCATTGAAAAGTGCTACGCCAAAGAAGAGCTGGGGAGGATTTCAACAAAATGAGGCAACTGGAAGCTGTTCTCGTGTCTACATTTTATTTATTTTTTTACTTTTTCGTGGCCACCCATCACCCATCCATCCATCCATCTATCCACACATCATCAACAAGGTCCCTTTGCCAGTTCAAGACAGGCCAGGCGAACATCCCCCATCCCCATACCCATCCCCATTGCATCCCCAATGGCCCCTCCCTATTACCTTTTGTGATACCTTGCCTGCGTGGCTCTTGCCTCTTGTGTGCCTGCCTGGCGTTGCTCTTTCGGTTTTGCCTTTAAAAATCGATAAACTCATTTTGAAGTTGTAACCACAGACATACACAGGCACCAGATACACACACACACATACATGGATAGACTGTACTTACTTTTATTTTCTATGCGCCTACTAACCTCCCTTGGCCATCGACGCCGAAGCTCCCCTTCCAATCCCAAAACTCCCCAATCTACGATTTTTCTTCAGCGCCTTAAAGCATCGATGGGAGGGGGGGGGCATTGTCTCGAGATTTAATCTCCAAAAACCAAGAACATGTCGTGTGCATGACTAGGAACATTGATGCTCACTGCCTTGCGCTGATATCCTCTTGATTACCGAGGACTCTGAACTCTCTTAACTGGAAGCAGCAAAGATTTAAAGATCCAGAGAGAGAGAGAGATGATGGAAAACGATGCATCCTGTAGATTTGTTCTCTTCGATATCCCTACGTTCTGTGTCCTTATGCGCAAGCGAACATTAGAGGATGAATGGGAGTTGAGTTTCTGTCCGATTTCTGTAAGGATTTAAATTCTCCGCTGGCCAACCTGCAGGATATGTCCCATCAATGCACAAACGCTTGCCAAATTTCAATGAACGCTTCCGTTAACAAACTCCCACATTGCCCACGCCCCATTATTTGACGTTGATGGGAAACGTGGCTAACCCCTACATTGGGATGGACGCCTAAACCCTCTTTTGGCAGCCCGAACAAACGCCTCAACCCCAGCTGGTACCCCAGGCTTGCATTCAATTTGTGTATCGATTACATGAAATGAGCTCTTGTCGGAGAATTGCACTGGCAAGAGGGAGGGGTCAGAGGCCCACAATACAGAGCATTGCACTCATATGTGCAAAATTAACACAAGCACCAAGGCTCTTGTGTCAAAGGCAAATGTTCATTCGATTGATTTGCCCGTTAATGCGAAATTCGAGTCACTAATTAAAACAAAAAAGCCAAAACAAATCACTAAATGAAGTCAACTTTAAGGGCAGGGTGTCATAAATATCAGGAATAATCTAATACATAATATATGTATATATGGGCCTACCCAGCATTATATATATACTTATATATAGATTATTTGTCTAAATTTTTAAATCTGTATAGATTCTGTCTCCATTGAAATTGTTGTTCATATTCCTGCAGAAGGATGCTTCGGAGTTGCACTCTACGCCATTAACCATAGCGATAATGTCCATACAACATGTGACATAAACAACATCATCGAAGGCGTCAACTCTTCCCCGACAATTTCTGTTGAGTGTTGTGTGGAAGTTCGCTTCTCGCTCTTCCTTTCGTTTCGTTCAATTATGAACCCAAATAAAAGTATTCGCAACGCCTAATTAGAAGGATTCTATTTTCACTTTTCCATCTGCAATTTTCGTTTTGAATGCCACCAGCCAGCATTGGAGTTTGTGTGTGTGTGTGTGTTATAAGCTTTTCTCCCTCCTCGAAATAAAAGAATAAGCTAATTCCCTTTCAATGGTACTGGGCGTAATGGGCGGCGTATGCGTAATATTTGCCATGATTTTTAATCAGATTAACGTTGAGATATATCCCTTTGGCATCCCATGGCACACAATGGAACGACTCTTGACCATTGCTCTGCCTGTTGGCGAGAGGGAAAACAGCAGCAATGGGTGAGTGAATGAGTGAGAGAGAAAGGGAACAAATAATTTTCATTACTTTACTGGAGCGGAAATGCCAAATTAACTGCACAAATACACGGACACACGTGTGCGTGTGGGGTGTTTGCTCATTTATTCTGCACATTTCTGTGCAGAATCCACATGCTCAGGCAAACCCCTCCGGCCCATCAATGCCACCCGCAACCCCTTTGGCCAGACACCGCCCACTGACTGAAAGCGGCAGAAAAGCGATGATCGGATTTGGCTCCAACCAAAACCAAATCCATGCCGATGGTTCCTTAAAAGTTTTTCTGCAATTATGATTTAAAATACAGTCTACAGTCGGTTCTCGGGTTATGCAGTCTTTGCCAAGTTTTCGTCTTTATACCCCGGTGAAAATCATACTCAGGGAATGGATAATTTTGTGCTCCTCTTTCGCTTGAAGTAATCCCTGTTTGAAGTCAACCTTTTTGTTTTATCGAGTGTTGACTGCTCGTTTAAATGTGAAAAATAAATGTACGTTTTCAACACTTGACAATAAACAAAGCGAACGGACTGAAAGAGAGTCAACAAAAGGAGGTGGCTATCGGCAGCTGGAGCTGGAGAGGCAACGTGTTCACGTCATCAATGTCAGCCGATGACGAAATGTTTTTCAAACGAACAAAACTCGCAGCAGCGGCTATGCGATGTGATATACATATATATATACTCAGTCGTATGTATAAATGTTAAATGAATCGTGCGGCATGAGGGACTTACAGAGCGGCGAATGGGGTGCATGCGGGTGGAGCGTGGGGAGCGTGGGGAGCGTGGGGAGAGGGTCTGAGACAATGAAGTCCATCCGACATGTGGACAACAAATTTACGTTTGAGTGAACTTTTTTTTTGTGTTGTTTGTATCTTCCGCTAAACCGGACAGGGCTATATATACATATGTACATATATGTATATGTATGTATATTCGAAAGCGACGATGCCGCCGCCGCCGCCGGAAGTTCAAAAGGTGACAATGGAGACAACCAGAAAGGCAATATCAAGAAGGGGGTTCCCCGACAATGGCCGGCTGGATACAGGGTACTGCCGCAAAGCACGAGGGTATCATGCTTACGCAGAGATCTCTCTTAGAAAATGAGAAGGAAAATAAAAATACTAGCCGCGTGCATCGAAAATGAATACACAGATTAAGTGGGTTGAATATAAAAAGTCTATTTGCTGCACCATTTTGTAATCGTGTATAAAAACCTGGCCAATGTCTGCTGATCTAACGAACATAATTTTGAATATATCCAAGTTTGCCATAGTCGTGGTGGGGGAAAGGCACTCCCACAGCATTCCTACATACTTGATTTCGTTTGGCAAACTCCATCGCCAGCTGAGAGTCGTAGAATCTTGATTCTCAGAAGCACAAATGTCGAAAGGTTACGAGTCTGCAAGGTATCAAAAATACTACCACAATAGGCCCCATAAAGATGTCTCTCTCACACACACACGAACACAGCGTGCACTGAGAGCTACAAAATATCTTTGGTTCACATTTAAATCCGTAATTTCAATTCGACTTGTCGTGTTTACACACACAATGCATAATTTATAGAAATTTGTCTGCAAAGCGCAGCAGCAGCAGCAGCAGAGGCAAAAGCAGAGGCAGAAGCAGCGGCAGAGGCAGTGGCAGCAAACAAAGCAGAGATAGCCAGAGATGGTGAGTAAGAGAGAGTGGGTGAGTGGGAGAGAGTGGCGAGCTCATGTAACGTTAAGTATAGGGACGCTTGGCGTGCGCACAGTGCAAGCGAAAAGTTACTGGACTTGGCCTTGGGCTTCGAATGGAATAAATAAACTAAAATACGAGCAGCATATAAAATAAAGGTTTTATTTTGGGAATTCTTTTGAGTGAACAAAAAGTATAATTAGGAATATATAAAACTGAAATTAAAGTTAAAGCAAAAATAGCAAAAAGTGCAATAAATAAATTGCTTTCCATGTGCTTGAAATATTTTTGTTTGTAATATTTATTGGCAAAATGTAATAAATATTTGTAAAATTTATACAAATTTAATTGGTGTAGATATACTTTTTGCAAGCAGTGTGCATCCAATAGGAGGGGAGGCAGAGTCCGTGCACTGGCACGCTTCGCGTCTCTTTCCCCCTTCAAGTGTCGCAAATGGCCAGCAACTGACTGCCCTGCCCCTCTTCCTCACACACACTGTACCATGCTCTATGTGTTGTATGTGTTGTGTGTGTGTGTGCTCTTTCTCCCTCTCTCTCCTCTGGTCCTTCTCTTTGCCATCCAACACCCCAGCGATTTCACAGCTGTTGTTGTTATTGGTTGCTTTTGAAGCTTCTGTAGTGGAGCGCCGGTTGAAAGGGGGTTTGCTGGGTGGGTGGATAGGGTGACGGTGAGGTGAGTGCCTATACATGTGTGATGGCATGTCCGTGTCTATGTGTGTGTGTGTGAGTGCCTTGGTGTGTCGTCTCTGTATTTGTTTGTGTAAACTCAACGAAGCTTAAAAGCTTTGTTTGCACCAGTTTAGTCCATGAAACGAACGACTTGAATATTTGCAGCCTATAGGGTATCTGTCTGTGCGAGTGATTTCCCTGCCTTCCTGCCGAAATTGTAAACAACTGTTTAATAATAAAATATAGTAAGATAAGAACATTAAGGTGTAAATATTTATTCGCTGCTGTTTTTTTTGTTTATTTAAACATTTTCGTTACACGGGGAATTCCCCCTTTTGCAAAATCAACCCCCCCCTTCATGTGGGGTGCCTTCCCCCCTTTCCCACTGAAAAACTATGCCATTCCATTGAGTGCCGTGCCGCGCCCACTTTTCCCCACATCCAAGATGTGCAAGGAAAGCTAAAACGATGCAAAAAAAAGGACCTTATTTTTTTGAGGCAGCCGCATAATCCACTTTTTGAATCAACCCCACAGCGATCCCCTCGCGTGGCATGCCGCACACAGTGCCTTTTGTTGTTGCGAAGAAATATAAAAAATAATTGGAAGTCGCCTCCTGCTGCAACGTTGCTGCTGCTGTGCTGTCGCTCTCTCGTCAGCAACGTCTGCGTCAGCATCAGCATCAGCGTCAGCGTCGCTGTTCACGTTTTGCCTGTTGTTAGCTGCACTCTCTCTTTCTCCCAAGCAGCCTCTCCCTCTCCACCTATCAGCCACCCAGCCAGCCCCCTTCCTTTCCCTGGTTGCAGCCCTGCATCCTATGGTCTGCGGGTGGGCGGCCCAATCTCTTTCGTGCTCCGCCTGCCTGCCGCCTACCGCTGCCTCCTTTCGGTTTCTCTTTTGGATTTGACTTTTGTTTGCTGATGATTAGGAGAAGGAGAAGTGCACAAGGAATGAATATGTGTGTGATAGCATGGGGAGGAGGTGGCGCGGTGGCAGTTGGGGTGCCTTGCCCTATTTGTTTAAGCAATTTCTGGCAAAATAAAACGCTTAAAAGTTGGACTTAATTTTATTCTTTTGCTGTTACTGAAGTCTCCATAAACAGAATAGATTCCTGCCAAAAAATGCCCAACAGTGGAAAAGATTCTAAAATGAACTTAAAACTTTTTTTTAATCCTATATAAATCGAAGTTACATTTTTTTCCACTATTTCTAGTCGGATTTTGCGATTAAGATCTACAAAAATATGTTGAGGATATCCGGAAATGACTCCTTGCTCTCCTCGAATATCCTATGGGTATTTGGGTTGTCATATATTTTGTAATTTATCCAAAAAATATGTCATCAAATGCCATCATCATCTTCATCTACAAATCCTCTGCCTGCCCTGTCATCAGCAGCTTTTGGGATGGTCTGTTAAATTAATAATTTTGATTGCGATTCCCATTGGATACGCCAGCAGGCGGACCTTCCCTTCCTCTCTAATCGTGTTGTTATTCCTCCCTCCCCCCCGTGTCTTATCAACACTTTCTCATCAGCCTTTTCTGTCATCATCAACGTCATCCCCATGCTCATCAGCATCATCATAATCATAATCATAACTATTATTATTAACGACAGAGAAACGAGCCTATTTAGCGTCAACAACAAGCAATGGAAGCTTCTTTGGCTAGGACACACTCTTTCTCTCTCTGTCTTTGCCTCTGTCTCTCTCAAGCCAAGCCCCCTCCTACTGTAAGAAAGAAAAACCCAAATTTCCCAACACAAAACTTTGGCAGGCGATAAAAATTTGTCTACATTAGCTGGAGGGAGTGGGCTAGAGTAGCCCCCGAAAATGTTGCACAGTTTTTGTGTGGCATGTGTCGCACAATCATCCTCCCCGCCCCCTCCCCCCCTGCCAACCCTTGACAACTATCTTTGGGTTATCTGAAGCTTTCGGTTTTCGCTTACCATCTTAACGGTATTTACCATTCGAGGCTATCCTCTCGTCCACCTACGCTCCGTATGGGCTGGGGACCCTTCTGCACCCTTCTTCGAGAGTAGCGGAAGCCCACAGCTTTCGACAATTTGTGGCATGGCTTAAAGTGCTTGGCTTAAGTGCGCATGTCCTGCCTTCTGCCTGGGTTTTTAAGTTATTCCTGCCTGTCTCTGTTAATTGCCCCCATTCTTTGCCCACACTGCCGCACCGCACCGCCACTGCCACTGCCACCTCAGTCGAATCAGGCTTCCTCTCCGCAGATTGAATTAACTGATTTAGCTGCAATTGCTGGTGGCTCTTGTTGGTGCGTTGACATAAACAAACAAAAGTTCACACTAAACAAAATAAATAAATAGAGTGCAAATTTCATTTGATTAAATGCCACCAAAGTTACGATGGCGACGATGTCGCTTAATTGAATATCGTGCAACAGCAACAGCAACAGAAAAAAGATTTCAAGCACCGAAGCTTTATATACCCTCGCACATATATTTCTAAGAAATATATTCCTAAGAAATTACTATAAATTTACAGTCGATCGATCCTGTTACAGATATAGCCTATAGCAGGTGGGCTGGGGGTGCTTTTAATCGGAAAAAAGGTTCATCTAGATAATATATATTAACTAAGAAAATGCTGCAATCTTTGCACTATAAATATTATATCAGCCCCCCCTCCTATGGTCGTGCCACACAGACCCACTGCAGCAGCCATTCTCGGAATATCGGAAATCCACTTGACGACAAGGCAGCTAAGACAATTGCAAGGCTTGACAGACCTTTCTCTCTCTCTCTCTCTCTCTCTCTCTCTCTCTCTCTCTTTATTTCTCCTCTCTCTGCCTCTCTCCTCTGCCCATGTCTTTGTCATTGCATTCAAACTGAATTCAATTAAGTTGATTGCAAATCGTTGCCGTCAAAATGAAAGATACTCGTACACCAATAACAGCAAAAACCAATACAAAAACCAAACCAAAGAGAACCAGAAATGGGTATGGTAAAGTGGGACGGCTACAATCACTTCTGTAGGAGTGGATAGTTCATAAATTCACAGAAATTAAATGTGAATATACATAATATATGTATCTGATAATATGTCAGAGAATTTATCACTCAATTTACCAAATTTATTAAATTTTCGTTTCGAATTTTTTCCAATTTTTAATAGAATATTATTAGTCATTTTTTTAAGGTAATTATAGCTGTATTTTTTTTAAACCTCTTGCTCCATTGCTCTCCCCTTCCTCATTTTGCGTTGGCTGTCATATTTGGGCCAACTCTTTTGGCTAATTGGTGTTGTCGGCGACACTTCCACGGTCATTTATCCATAATGATATTACTATTTTGTATGCGGCTTTTCAAAAATCCAAAATATCAAGAATATTATATACTGTCAATGCTCGTAAATTATTTTAATGAAAAAATGTAGTTACATTTTTTCCGTCACTGTCAATGATTTATTTAGCACTTTTTTGTTGTGTTGCACTTTATGCATGTAAAATATATTAATTAATTTACAAAACATATGCGACGCTTTTATTGCCGCTTGACAACATAGTGACCACAGGAATGTTCAGTTTTCGGTTTCAATTTGCAGCTGCAGCCACACGGCGTATGGGCAATGTGGCAGCAAATTTACGACAAAATTCTGTTGGTGAAGACACCAGGCTCCAAACAAATGAAGGGATTAACTATAGCAGCGAAACGGTTAGACATTAAGATTGGATATAAAATCGTTTGAAAACGGCTATGGACTGAAATTAATTTCAATAATTCCCATCTTGTCAATCCCCCTCTGGTCCATACCACTATGCAGTTTTCGCAGTTCGTTTCGCTACTTTTCGTTTCGCACACACAATTTGCTCAAACTTTTTGGTAATTGTACTTCTAATTGCTTGATTACAGCTTTAATTGCTTGTTCTAAAAACACTCGCTGTTAATTTTGCAGCTGTTATTTAACAGGCCACAGAAAGAGAAAGAGAGAGAGAGAACGAGTCGTTTAGTCAGTCCGTTAGTCGGAGTTTTGTTTTGCCTGTATTTGTGATTGTTTTCTTTCTGTTGTTTTGATTTTCTCTTTCTTTGCTTTCCTCTACTCACCCACCCACTCTCTCTCTGGAGTTGGTTTTGTCTGGTGTCCTAGCACCCCACAAAGTATATTGAGCCAAAGGTCAGGTCCCATTCTCGTTCGCTCGTTTATTGTGAACATTAGAACACAGTGAAAACCCACTCCATCAAACTACCCTACCTTCAGCCTAATATACCTTGTGCCCCAACATTTCGTGCTATCTCTCTCTCTCTCTCTCCGTTCTCTCTCAATGACGAGACCGAGAACCTTTGTAAATTTTAATGGCAAATCTGCTGCCATTTGCGGCACATTTCGCGTACAATTTTCATTTTTGTTGTGCCCACATATTTATTTTCATGGCTTGCCCTAGGTTGTCGGTCGAGGGGATGTGTGGTGGGTAGATGGGCGGTGGGGCGTCTGTACGAAGTATTTCCAGTGGGCGAGGGAGGCGCACTTTACATTTGTTTTGTTTATTTTGACGTGAGAGAGCTTGAAGAAAGACGCATAAAGCCCGTGAGAGAGAGAGAGAGAGAGAGAGGGAGTGTGTATGAAAGAGGGTGTACGTACCGGCAAGAGAGTGAGTGAGGTGTGCGAGTGTGGAATGGCTCTCTCTCTCTCCTTATTGTGGCTGCTGGTGTTGCTGGCATGGCATGCCATTTCCCGTTATCAGTGGCAGACTTTCTGCCAACCTGCTGTCGCTCGGCATCGGCGTCGCTGCGCACGGCTCTGTCCGCGCTCAACGATGACGCCAGATACAGTGGGTGCGCGAAAATTGTAAAATCTCTGCGGAAATATTTTATCTCTTGTAAATACCCGTTTCATCTTAACTGTACTCTTGCAATAGTTCGACTGCCTTTTGATTTCTGCCTGCTTTTGGATGAACCGTAGCCACTGTGCCTCTCAGCAGCGGCTAATTTTGGATTTTCTAAGCGAACAGCGTGAATTATTTTTAGCTCTGCTGTGCGTCGTCGGCGTCGTCGTCGTCGTCTACTGCGACGTCAGAGAGCAGCGACTGCGGCAGCAGCGTCATTGGGAGCAGGCAGCGGCAGCCAGACACATGCAGATTTTTGCAATTGTTTGCCTTATTTGACTATGCTAACTATTGCTTGTTGTTGCTGGCTGTATTTTTAGACCGTTGATTTATCATTCGAACTGCGTTTACGCAGCATTTGTTGCTAATCGGCATTCCATCTGACTCTATATATCCCTTTCTCTCTCTCTCGTTGCAGGTGAGTTCGGGCACTATTTGGTCGCGTAAAAATGCATACTGTGCAGATGGAACCGTAAGTAAATACGAAAATGAATCGATGAGGACTAAAGATAAGTTAGAACCCAGAGAGCAGCGCGTCTCCAAATGGACAGCTTATGGCTATAGCAAACGTTTCGCATTGGATTCAAATTGCAATAAAATCGAAAGCTCACATTTGACACGGTTTTTATTCCACAACACACATTTGCAGGCCGTGCAAACAGTTTCAGTCATTTTAATAGTTTCATAATTTTTTCATTTTGGAGTTAATCAACACGCATTTTCTTTATCAGAAAAAAAAACTAGAAGCTACAAAATTTTTGCAAGTTTAAAAAA
The DNA here is from genome assembly GCF_018151105.1 of Drosophila obscura. NCBI lineage: Eukaryota > Metazoa > Arthropoda > Insecta > Diptera > Drosophilidae > Drosophila > Drosophila obscura. The sequence goes on along the minus strand of NW_024542774.1, from coordinate 3,883,665 downwards.
AAACCGCTGTAATTTTTTTCTAGCTTCATGATTGAAAAATCTGTATCACGTAATTTTAGTGATATTATTATGACTGTTACTGTACACATGCACAGGCACGGATTTAGAATTGTGTCACCGCGTAAGCAAATCCAATCTGAATGAGTGTGGCGATATTAAGAGCCAAGCCGAGCAGTCACTGTTGTCCCACTTGCACTCCCTGCTCTCTTTCCAGCCTGCAGTTGGTGTTCCGTTCGGTCAGCTGCGCTGCAGTATATGGCACTCTACACTCTCCCCTCCCCACCGCTCAACACTAGACTGCACTTCACTCCAATCATTTCCACTCCTTGCATTTGCTAGTGCTTCTTCTTAGTCTCATTATTCCCATTTCATTTGCATTTGTGGATGTATTCTCTCAGCTTTCTCGCTGGGGAAGTGTTTACATTTTGCGTTTGAATTATCGTTGTTTTTTCTATGCTACTCTTTGATTTTTTATTCTCTGGTTTATTCTGCTGTTGTTGCTGTATCTGCCATACTTATTTAAAGCTAATTTTAGTATTTAGTTTGCATTTCAATTCAATTTTTCCAAATGGGAATGAGGGAACTGCTTGTTTTGGGCTTGATAGGGAACTGTACTTTTCAAATACATGCATGCATACATTACATTTCCAATCGTGTTGTTGTCATTTTTGGGAAAGAAGAACAAATTATATTCTCGCACACAAATTTGTAATGTTTTGCATTGAAACTTTTAAGGCATTTCAAGTATTTATGGGGTTTCCATGTGAGTATGTATGCATTTGATGTACTGATTTATTGATGCATACATACATATGTACGTATGTATGCAGGCGAATGGAAAAGTTTACCGACTGTATAAAACCTCGGAGTAAAAAGCATCGGGTAACAGAAGCTTAAGGGGCTATTGGAAAGATCTGGTCTGCCTCACAGCTAAAAGTTCGTTTCAAACGGTTAAAGCCTGCTTCTGCCCGACGATCTCTCTCGTCTCTACCGGCTCTCACTCTCTTTCTCTCGCTGCACTGCCTTCGAGCTTTTTGTTGTCGCAATTGAAACGCAGTTTCGGGCCAGCCATCACCACCACAAGCAACAACAACAGTAAAATAACAGCAGCAGAAATACTGAGCCATGCGAAATCCCTTGAAGCGTTTCAATTACATTTGTGTGTGTGTGTGTGTGTGTGTGTGCTCGTGTGTTGGTTTCGGTTTGTTTGATTTGGCTTGCTCCCGTGGTGTATTTAGCAAGGTGGGGGGGCACTCTCGCGATTTTTAAGAATTACACAAACGTTTCGAGAACTCTCTCTCGCTATCTCGACTAGAAAAGAGTAGAGCGGGAATCCATCCTCACCTTACAGATAGATACACCTTGGACTTGCTCACCTTCGGCTCAACGACAGCGAAGCGAAGCGACAACGGGCTGAGGCTGAGACTGAGACTGTGACTGAGACTGAGGCTCGTGCTGTTACATTTGAATGAGCAACGTCGACGTTGACGTCGGAGTCGGACTTGGAATTGGAGTTTGAGCTTCTGCTGCTGGTGCTGCTGCTGCTGGGGGAGAAGGAGGAGGTAGAGTGGCAGTCCGGAGATGTAGCCTGTAGTCATTTATCACTCGCCTCTAACTCTCTCTCTGTGTCTCTGTCTCTCTCACTGCTGGCCTTCTGCTCCTTTGCCTTGGCCCATAAATATCATATTAAAGATTTGCCTTAGAATCGTCCCTTGCGCTGACGTCGACGCTGACGTTGCGCGTTTGCATTAGCGCCAAATGTTGTCTGTTTAGCTCTCGCTGCTAGTTATTGCCGGCTGCTCATAGGTGTGAGTGTGTGTGTGTGGTTGCGGGGGAGGATGAGTGAGTGGGTGGTTGGTATGTGGCCCCTGTTTCGGTGGTTGCTAAACTTTTGTGGCATTGCCAGTTGATTGGATTGCCATGAGATGAACTGTGTGTGTGTGTGTGTGTGGCATGTGATTTATGGGTCCCCCGTGCCGATACGGGATATGCGATAGACATACAATAGATACAATGTCATTAGCGGGACTCCTCCACCGCCATTGCTGTTCTTCCTGCAGAGGGCTTCCCTCGGCAGTGGGGTTCACCGATAGTCCAAGAAAATCGATATATTTTCAATTTAATTTCGATTATTCGTTCACCGCTCAAAAATTACTAAAAAGTATTGACTGAAAATGACAAACCTGCCTAGATCCCATTCTGTACAGGGTGCCTTGCCCCAGTACTCGTTATCCCCAACAGACCCCAGCATTAAAATCGAAAATTGTTCAGTTCCGACAACACAAAACTTTCAACAAAAAAAAAATCTGTTTGTTTTTTTGTTTACGAGAATGCTGAAATTATCGGACCAGATCTTCTCCTGCGGCTTTGAGATCTTCGGCAAAGTGCAGGGTGTACGCTTGCGCAAACAAACGCGCGATCTGGCCACAGTGAACAATGTCCGTGGCTGGGTGATGAACACCGACGAGGGCACGGTCAAGGGCCAGCTGGAGGGCACCCTGTCCAAGGTCAACGAGCTGAAGTTCTGGCTCCTCAACTTTGGCAGTCCGCGCTCCATCATCGAGCGGGCCGAGTTTACGCCCACCAAGGAGATACCGGCACACAACTTTAACGGTTTTACCATACGCTACCACCAGTATCCCATTCAGCGGTCTGACGATCTGTAGAAAAGAAAGGATGAGAAGAGCAAACTAGAGCAATTGTTTCAATGTTTTATATGTATATTTTGATGTGGTAATTGTCTTTTGGGCCTTGAAATTGTGTGGAAAATATATATGAATGTACTTTGTTAGCTGTATTGTATGTAGTTTTGCCACTGCCACATCGAGCATCATTTGTAAACCTCAAAAGTGAAAAACAGGCTGTGCCAGCTGCTAATTAAGCATCACAAAGAAATGCTCAACGCAATTACATACGGGTAGATGTATACCTATATACATACATACATATATACATACATAGATACATATGCATATACTAGATGATGACTAGTAGACTTGGTTAGACAGACACCTGCAGCAGCCGCTGGCTCTCGGGCCTGGCCACATTTCCAGTTGAGCGACGCCCCAAACTGGCAATGAGTTTTTACGACACGGCCAAACAGCGTCGAAGCAACAGAACCAACGGCAACAGCAGAGCAACAAATAAATACAAGCATATGTATATCGTTGGATACACTAACCTGTCACTAAGATTATGGATAAAAAGTCTTTCAAAGAGTCCAATTTTACAATCAAACTTCCCTTTAACTGAATGTGCAGACAGCAGGCAGGACAGGAGGCAGCCAAGACCTGTATATATGTAGGCAAGATTTGTTTGCACTTAATACAAAATTCCATTCCCATCAAGTGTATTAGAACTTCGGATTTGCTAATGGGGGGGGCCCTGCTCTGCCAGTGGCAGTGCCCGTTGCCAGTGTTGTTTTGTTGCCGTTGGTATACACCGCCGAATGCCCTCCATGGTCGCTGATTACGCTGACGCTGGCTTTGGCATAATCACACCAAAATCAAACAAATGTACGTACACCACTAACAGAGACGACAGCGCAACAGCAGCAGTAGTAGCAGCAGCAGCAGCAGCAGCAGAACAACGCAATCGTAACAGAACCACTCTAACAGTGTGCGTGTGCGTGTGTGTGAGTGTGTGCATGTGTGTTGGGAACTTCTTTGCGTGTGTAACAGGCGCCCAGACATTGCAAAAGAGTAAAGAGCGAAAGAGCGACGAGAGCAAAGTAAACATATTCTCATCCGCAGTGTTGTTCCTATTTGTTGCTGTTGCTATTGCGGAATTTTTATAGGTTAAGCTGCAAAGTGTGTGGCAGGATGAGAGGAGGTGGAGGTACAGCGAGCAGAGCTGTGGCCAGAATTGAGGGTTGTTGGTGGTGGGCTCTAACTAGTTTCAGCCGGCCGGTGTCGTTGGCTTGTAACCGAGTGAGAGGAGAGCCAGCGTAACAAAGAGAAAACGCGGACGAGAGAGGAAGGATGGATGGATGGATGGGGGGATGGATGGATGGAGGATGGTGCTACTCGCTCGTTGTCTCTCTCATTCTCGTTCCACTCAATTTTGAGTCAATCCTTGCCCGTGGGCTACTGTTAACGCCTTCTCCTTCAAACAACTTTATCCTGCTCTTCCAAGCTTCAGGCTCTCCAAGCTTCTCGGCCCCTTTCTCCTTTCCTCGCATTCCTTTGCGCATTCCGCCACGCGTCGCTGCCGACGCTGACGTCGCTGCCTGTTTCCGGTGTCACTTCCTTATTTAGTTGTTATACCTGGTACTCTCGTGTTGCACAAAGGGTATTTTGGGTTCATTCAGCGTATGAACTCTATCTATATTCGGTTCGATTTTAAATTCGTTCAAAATCAAAAGCTTTTATTGATTGATTTTTGCAGTCAGATCAGATCTAGGCAGCGCACCAATGCCTTGGGCAACTGTAGGATAGGGTATCTTGTAGTCGGGTATCTTACCATTTTTCTACTTACTTGTTTATATTGTTGTTTTGTTGCTGTTGCTGCCGAAGAGTGGAGTGGTGTTAAGGGGTTGAGGGGCTGAGGTGCTGAGGTGCTGGAGAAAAGCTGTCCAATTTTTGTAAGGGTTTCCATTTTTGTTGGTTTGCGAGTGTACGGAATGGGGAGGACGGGAGTCAAGTGTCCTTGTAGGCTCAACCTAATTTAACAGCCCTCCAAATGGAAGGCAATTCAATTTGCCTGAGAGCCAGCCGCCACAGCCACATCCACATCCAAAAGGAGAGGACAAATGCTCGCATTATGAGCATTAGTATTACTATTAGGATTATTATTAGTCTATTAGTGGCAATCAAATTGATAGCTCAAGTTTTTAGGAGGGGAAAACTTTCATGACGACAAAAATTATTACGACGCCAAGCAAAAAAAAAAAAAATGGAAATTGAAAATGCCGGCAAGCAGTGGAATGGTGGAGGGGCCGGGCCCGGGCCCCGTACAGGTTGGCATCCATCGCTTGGGTCGCGGCATACATAAATGCAAACACTTTGTACAAATATTTGTGTCATTAAACAAATGACAAACGAATTGGTTTCAACATGAAAGCCGAAACGAGCGACAAAGCGAGCGAGCGAGAGCACCGAGAGAGGCAGGCGGCTGACATGCAACATGGTTACAGCAGCAGCAGCAGAGTCGCAGGCTTATCAACAGTCCGCTGTTAAGGCTAACATACACATGCTTGACAGTCACCCCCACACGCAAGCACACACACAGATACACAGGCACACTCAGGCAGAGCGCCCGTCAGCGTCGCTGCAACAATGCAAAACGCAAACTTTCTCGCTGCCGGCGTCGCTGTCGCCGTTGCCGTTGCCGTCGCCGTCGCTGTCGCTCGTTGGGGTCGTGTTCGAGCCGTTTGGGGCTTCGCTGACAGTGGCTCGTGCCAGTACTCAACCGACTGCCAAACGGCGCACGACACCCAAGCAGCAGCCCCAAGCAGCAGCAGCACTAGCAGCAGCAGCAGCAGCAGTGGCAAGTGGCAGTAGAAGCAGTAATAGCCGCAGCACCAGCAAAAGCAAAAGAAAAGCTGTGGGTTTTTTTGTTGTGCGCGTGTAGTTTTCATTGCGGTTCGTTTCCTCAGCGATAAAAAGCAGCAGCAACAATGACAGCACTACCAGCAGCAACAGCAACATTAAGTGGCATCAGGCGCAGGCCAAATACTAAAAAGTGTTAACAAAAAAATGAATTAAAACAGCAACAATACTAAAGAATATTCAAGAATTAAACACATCAACTGAAATATTTAATATTTGTGCTAAAGTACAAAATAAACTTTAAACATTTTCATTTATTTAACAACAAAAAATAGAGTGAAATAAAAAACCATTGGTAAATAAAAATAAAGATGTGTTTGTAAAAATTATGCAAAACAATTGAGAAATCATCCATAAATAACATTAAAAATCTTTTAATAAATATAAAACAAACAAAAAAAATACAAACTTATCGAGGAAAAATGATCACTTCCATGGACAGGGCAAATATTGATTTTAAGCATGATCGGAAAATTACGAATAATTATGATTGAATTATTGTACAGACACAATTCCACAAATGAATGGATAATATTCCGGTGATATAATTATGCAGAATATATATGTACACATACATATATTCCTCTTAAAATATTGTGAGATAAGCTCAGTAATTCTACGAAATTGATATTTTTTGGTGCAACGATCTGTGCGGAGGTTGCGTCCCCATGTATATACATACATATTTATTCAGAATAAGGGAAGAATTATCTGAATTATTTATTTGACATTTGTTTCTTCACTTGTCTTGTCTCCTGGCTCATGTGTGTTTGTGTGAAATTATGCATGGCAAATGCAAATTTATTATGTGCAGACTGTATAAGACTTAAAAACGGCCAGAATTAAGATACATAAATCAAATTTTCTAAATAAATCAACAGGAAAATTGACCAAAAAGTGCCTGTCGCCTGTATCTCTATCTCTATTTCTATCGCTCTATTAAAAACATTAATTACATTAAAGTAAAATAAATGAGGGGAATATAGTACATAGCAAATTCCGTTTTCCTGCTGAAATTCATTCTCCATAACATAGTGAATAAATTAAAATGTATATGTTCAGTGGCCTGCTAAAATATCAAAGCGAACAGTTTTGTTTAATCCGAAAGTGTGCAGAGAAAATCATTTAAATTTCTGTTTGATTTCCCTGCGAGTGTGTGAGTACACTCTATGAGTGAGTGGCTGCTGCTTTGAGGCTTTTGGGGCCAAGAAGTGAGGAGGAGGCCACAGATCCTAGTGAGAAATTGGTCGTTTGTTATGCCCTCACCAAATGTGGGGCATGCTCACAGTGCCATGAAGTAGAACACATTTGCAATTATACTTTATCCATGCATACTCGTTGATTCATTCGGGTGGATTCATTTATTCATTCTCTTCTGTGTGTGTTGGTGGGAACAATTGGATTGACTAGCGGTTAAAAATTATGCAAATTTGTGGGCAAACAGGCAAAGGGAATGCATCTTACGCATACAATTTATCTTGAATGGGTTTAAGGAATAATAAATCCGAAGATTTCCAGAGGTACCTTCTGTTATAGCACTTTTGGAAATGTCTTTCCCAACTGTTAGACATCTACTACTGTATTTATATTTTTTTTTAGTTCATATAATGATCTTCCATTTGCATCTTCATGGGTAAATAAATTTGTTATATACTATTTATCTGTAGAGTAGTCGAATTTCTACCATCTCCGCCTTCAATTATTCGACTATGATGCGAGAAATTGGGAATGGTAAGGGACAACGACAACAGCTACGTATATACGTATAAGAATTTCTCAGGCCCAAGAGCGACAATAGCAATAACAGTAACAATTGGCTGGAACCGAGCAACAAGCCGCAGACAGAAACTCAATTGGAAAATCTGGCTTAGCCCACAGATTGACTCTCTCTCTCTCTCTCAAATTTTTCAAGTTACCCAAAGCTCTTCTCGGACTGCCTTACCTTCTATTTAATATACCCTGTGGTTAGCCTTTTGGCAATGCGGAAATTGTTGCTGCCCTGCTGACACTCTGCCGCTCTCCTCCGACTTTAACGTTTTGGCTTACATTAATCTTACTTTTATTGCAATTGTTGCTGCTGCTGTTGCTGCTGTTACTGTTGTTTAATTAATTTTCGGCCAACATCATTTCCCATTAAATGAGTTGAATAATGATTTATAATTTTCTTCCATATTTCTCATACTCTTGTGGGCGATTGTTTTTTTATTTTTATTTTTTAATAATGTGCACAGCAAATTAATAGCATGGAAAATGTAATGCGAGCTAACGAGGGTATTCGGAGGGGCAGTGTGTGTGTGTGTGTGGTGTGTGTGTGTGAGAGTTTAGTGCAGGGAGTAGACTGCTAAACAAGGCCAAAACATTACGCATACGCCATGTGTGTTCGGTGCAATATGTAGAGTGGGTAAAGAGGAACGAAACGGGTTAAGAAATGGCCAGGAATTAATTGATGGCAGTGGAACAGAAACTGAAACAGCAACACGGACAGGGATTTGGGTGGAGTGGAGGTTCGGCTATGGTATTATGGCTGACACTTGAGCGCTCGTTAAAATGTACATTCTTCATTAATTATTTTGAAATGGCAAGGTGATGGCGAAAGGAGCAGCAAGAAATGGAGATAAGCAGAGAGAGAGAGAGAGATGAAATAGGACGTTTCTTATGGAAATTTCCTACTGTTATCGATTTCTGCAGACGAAACATCTTTCGATATGAGCTGTGCACCTCGATCTACACTCGGTAGTTATCATAATATTGTCGAGCCATCGATAGGAATCAATTGTCGAATTCATACTGGATTCTCTTCAACGATATTTACTATCGGCTTACGCAGCTCTTTTCCCCGGGGGCACCGCCACTCTCTCAGCACTCCACCTGCCCACCTCCACAGTAATCAACAAGCTCATCAACACGAATCCGATTCGAAGGCTTTCCACGAATCATTTGATGTTTTTCTTTCGTTGTTGCTGCTGCTGCTGCTGCTACCGGGGAGACGGAACGGAACGAGACGATTTCCGTTTTGGGTGGTGGTCTTTTTCTGGCGAGTGCTCGTCGCTGGTGGAGTGTTCGAGAGACTGTTGAGTGTTGGGACTCTCGCTTTGGCCACTAATTCGCATTAATCATACGACGCGTTGGACGCTCGCTTTTGTTTGTGGATTGGCATCACGAAAACCGAAAACAAAACACACAAAAAACAGAAACCAGAAACTCAACTGAAATGAAATGAACGGTGGAGCGTCGTCAATGTGGAAAGAAGCTTTTCCACATTTTATTTTTACACGCAAACAAATGTACTGACTGTCTGAGGAAAAGAGAGAGAGAGGAGAGAGAGATGGAGAGCAGAGGAAGCAGCGACGACGTCTTCTTGCTCACGCGCTTTGACTGTTGTTGTTGCTTTATTTTTAATGTGTCAAGGTTCGCGGCATAATTTCTGTTGCTTTATTTCATTTGCGCTTAAAGCAAACAGAAAAAAAAACCACATATATTAAAGAAAGAGCGAGACAGGGATACAAAACAGAGACTGAGAGATAGAGAAACGAGTCATAAGCTGTAAAATGTTTGGCTTTCTTTTTGACTACCAAATAGAACATGAAAATGTCATACAAGAAATTGTTGGGAATTTTACTTGGAAAAGGTAGAAGAAGAAGAACAGGTGTAAAGAATTGATCAATAATCGATATACGCTATATTTAATCGATGAAGCTGCATTCATAACCGAATAATTTCCACATGTCTTGATTTCCATCGCTCTGAGCATATTCAACTTTTCACACCATTATAACTCCTACTATTACCCCCCCCGCCCACATTCTATCCCGCCTCGTTTTCGGTTAGACATACCCTAGACAAGAGACGAGACCCACGAACAAAGTTATCAGACCTGCCCCTAGCCTTCCTCCCCAACGAATCACTAAAAAAGGCACTGAAAAAGAGAAGAGCTCGACGCAGGAGACGGGGACATCGATAAATGTAAATGTGCAGTGTGAAGGAGGTGGAGAGAATTGGAGGTTGGGGGGTTGGGGTTTGGGGCTGTAAAGGGTACAGCTACAGCTATGTTATAGTTATAGGTGAAAGAGATGGCAATAGATTGTTGGGTGGGGGGGGCCAAAGCATTTTTATTACCGCAGTGGAGTCGTAAAAAACTAAATTACTTTTAAGTTTGTAAATTGTGTGAGCTGCTTGAACGAACATTCTCTCCGAGATGTTACGTCTCACTCACTCTGTGATTCTCTCTTCCACTGTGCACAGCTATCTCTTTCACATTTTGCCACTGTTTACTCGCCCACCCAGCGCCCTTACCCTTTACCGCTGTGGTCAACGCAGGTTTGCATTCTTTGTGTCACGTTTCCATCGCTACATAGATGCCAGAACAGAGATACTCACTCGTACAGCAGCCAGCCAGTCAGCTAGCCAGCCGCCAGCCCAGCAAGCAAGAAAAAGATGGGGCTAGATATTTCGAGAGAGAGAGAGACAGAGTGAGAGTGAATGATAGATGGGCAGTGGTGAAGAGGCAGGGAAACAAATTTATGAAACGTCATTTATTCATAATGAGCTTTGGCGAATGGGAAAACTGTTGGCGCGTGTATCGAAGGAAGGGTATGCGAGAGTCTAGTGGGGAGAGGGTTGACTACTGGACACAGAATCTTGTGTGTGTGTGTGTGTGTGCAACGCATTTTGAGTGTTGTAAAGCGTCATAAACTCATTAGAGTTGAATGCTGTGTGTGTGTGTGTGCATTAATGTGAATGCATAATGAATGGGATTCGAATTTGTTATTCATATGGGAGAAGATATATTTTGGGTTATTCATTTCACTCAGCGAGTGTACTCATGAGGGCAACGATTTTGCATTAATTTTTTGCTCTATTTAGGTAATCATTTATGTACATCTGTGAGTGCATTCATGAACAGACCTGAGTTACACAATTCCGGACTTCTTAACACTGTCATAGTGCAGTGTTGCCCCACTTCCTTCCCCGCACACCCCGCCCAGAGACGCGACGAGTGGATGATTTTGTTATTCGATGCATTTCGAAACTTTCCTTGAACTTACATCAGAGTTCTCAGCTTCAGTTGCGGCTGCTGCAACTTCTTTTTCTCTTTTTCTTGTGAGTTCTCCACACTGCGGACGCCCGCCCATACTGCCCAATCGCCTACACACACACACACACGCACACCTTGCGACCTCCCTCACTCACATGTTGATGTTGCTGCGGGGCAGGGAGCAGCGCCTATTCGCGGTTATTTTGTATACATTTTGCATTAATTAAAAGCAGAATAAACAGAAAAAGTCGCGCGCGCGCCTTTTGATGGTCTGGTCGGTCAGTCGGTTGGGGGTAAAGAAAATAAAACTGAAAAGAAAACACATTCTGATTTAAATGTGATTGTTTTTTAGCGTTGCTTGCCACCCCGCCCCCGCCTCCTCCTGCTTCTTTCTTCTCTTATCTTGTTCCGCTCGGAGCATATGAAATGGAAGGCTAAGGCAGTGCCCCGCTCTCTGGGTGAAATCTCTCCATTGCATTCTTCGTACTACACGCAAAAGGCAAAGAGTATTGTGCCTTACCTTCTGCTCGATGTGCCCTGGATCTATCTGCAGACAGAACAGCAGGCAGAACGCAGGCCAGGCAACAAGCGAGCGGCGCACAAGTAAAACAGAAAACAGAACAGAAGCAACAACAAATGTGTCGGCGCCTGCTTCAGCGGGAACCATGCACAAATACAGTTGCCTGTGCTCTTGTTCTTGTTCTTGTTCTCTTTCTTTTTTGTTTTTGCTCGCAGAGAGCTGCGCTGCGGCGACCGAGCCGGCCCCCCTCTGCCACGCCACTGATTAGAAGTGTCTTTGGCTTTTATGTTATTGCTGCTGCTGCTGCTGCTGCTCTAGCCCCTCTCTCGCACCAGCTCGGCCGCTCTTATGCTTATACCCTGTACTCGGGTGTTATGGAATTTGATTTGCCTATATTTTAAGATATTTCCAATAGTAGCTGGCGATATTTATGTTACCGTAACCAAACCAAAAGCAACTACCATTTCGAAGTAGTGGGTATCACCTAGTCGGAATGGTGGACTTAAGTGGATTTAGCTATTGGCGCGGGCTCTGCACTTGCGATTTTCAACAAAATGTCGCTGCTGCTGTCGCTGTCGCTTTTGTTGTAGACTTTCAATAATTTGTGCACGTCTCTGGAAGTGAATTTCTTTTGATTACTTTTGCCAAGTCAGCGCTGCTGTTGTTGTTGCTATTGTTGTCGAGCTTTTGTCCAGAGTGTTAATCGAATTGTGGCTCTCGAAAAAAACCTACATACATACATATGTGTGTGTGTACATGCAAAACGAGTGTATCTGAATAATTTCTTTATTGTGTGTGTGTGTGTGTGTGTGTGCTGCAGCTGAGAAAATCAAATTACAATCGAAAGAACAAAAGACAAGAATCTGTAAACTGTAAAGAAAACCAAAAACAAAAACCAAAAACGAATAAAACAACAACAAAAAATTCAAAAGCCCAATGCGCCCACGAAGCAAACGCAACAAAATGCAAAACAGTCGACATTGCTATCCAACACTGTCGACGCCCTTGCCCAACACCACCAGCACTGTACGACATTGTATGTACTGTCGTCAGGCTAAAGCCTAAAATCTCTCCACGAACCACTCGGATCGAATCTTTAAGAACGCGCCACTCAAAACTCAAAACTCAAACTCCAATCTTAGCTGCTATACATCGGCGTATATACATAAATCTATAACGAAGCGTGTCCAAATATCGCCACTGACTGTGAATGTCTAACTTACTCAATACTAAACTGAACTTTGCCTAAACCCAACGAAAAAACCATAAACGAACTATCTATGAATATTTGGGTAAGCGTTGTGCAACTAACTGAATATAAATAATATAAAGCCAGCCAATTTCGGAAATATATTTAAATTTATATAGCCAAAGTTTTATTTTTAAGGGAGTCCGTCCGTCGTATATCTATATCTATCCGCTTACTTTATTAACAGAAGTTTTCACAGCAATAGCATGTGAATAAACCTTTAAAATATATTTCGGAAAATCGAAAAGCATTTCTATTAATTTTATTATTTATTTATTTATTTATTAACAATTATCAACGAGCCTAACTCATCCATTTTCTATGTCTCTCTCGTCCCTTTTTAATTACCGTTTTTAGCAACAAAAATTCCTTAAACGACCAGCGGAGGATGTTGACAATGGCGCCGAGAACTTTGAGCCGCCGCATAAGTTGCCCAACAACAACAACAACAATAGCAACAGCAACAACAACAACGGCTCGAATGCCAACAACAATGGGAACAACAACGGCAACAGTGGCAGCAACAACACCGGCAACAGCGGCAACAGCAACAACAACGGCTCTGAGAATCTAACCAAATTCTCAGTGGAAATCGTCCAACAGCTGGAGTTCACGACCTCTGCGGCCAATTCGCAGCCGCAGCAGATTAGCACGAATGTCACAGTGAAGGCCCTGACCAACACCTCAGTGAAGAGCGAACCAGGTGTGGGCGGCGGCGGTGGTGGTGGTGGCGGTGGTGGTGGAAACGGAGGAGGTGGCAACAACGGAAGCGATCAGCAGCAGCAGCAGCAACATCATCCGCAGCAACAGCAACACCAACAACACCAACAGCAGCAGCAGCACCAACAACACCAACAACACCAGCACCAACAAGGCAGCGGACTGGGTGGCCTCGGCAATAATGGGCGTGGCGGGGGTCCTGGCGGAATGGCCCAGGGACCCGGCGGTGGCGGACTCGGTGGCCTTGGAGTCGGCGTCGGAATGGGCATGGGACCCAACATGATGTCCGCACAACAGAAGTCGGCCCTCGGCAATCTGGCCAATCTGGTGGAGTGCAAGCGGGAGCCCGACCACGACTTCCCCGACCTAGGCTCGTTGGACAAGGACGGGGGCAATGGCCAGTTTCCCGGCTTTCCCGATCTCCTGGGCGATGACAACTCGGAGAACAACGACACCTTCAAGGATCTCATCAACAATTTGCAGGACTTCAATCCCAGCTTCCTCGACGGCTTCGACGAGAAGCCGCTACTGGACATCAAGACGGAGGACGGCATCAAGGTGGAGCCCCCGAATGCCCAGGACCTCATCAACAGCCTGAATGTGAAGTCTGAGGGCGGTCTGGGGCATGGCTTTGGGGGCTTTGGCGTCGGAATGGGCATGGATAATCAGGCCATGAAGATGCGCGGCGCCGGTGTTGGTGTTGGTGGCGGCGGCTTCCCCAATGGCCCCAACGGTGGCGTGGTTGGTGCAGGAGGCGGAGGCGGCGGAGGACAAGCTTCTGGTGGCGGAAATCTCATGTCGGAGCATCCGCTGGCCGCCCAGACACTCAAGCAGATGGCCGAGCAGCATCAGCACAAGAGTGCCATGGGCGGCATGGGTGGCTTTCCCCGTCCCCCGCATGGCATGCAGCCGCAGCAGCAGCAACAGGCCCAGCAACAGCAGCAGCAGGCCCAACAGCAGCAGCAGCAGCATGGCCAGATGATGGGGGGCCCTGGTCAGGGTCAGCCCGGCCGCTACAACGACTATGGGGGTGGATTTCCCAACGACTTTGGCCTGGGTCCCAATGCCCCACAACAACAGCAGCAGCAGCAGCCTCAGCAGCAGCATCTGCCGCCGCAGTTCCACCAGAAGGGTCCTGGGCCAGGCGCCGGTCCCGGTCCGGGCATGAATGTCCAGCAGAACTACCTGGACATCAAGCAGGAGCTCTTCTATTCCTCTCAAAACGATTTCGATCTCAAGCGCCTGCAGCAGCAGCAGGCCATGCAGCAGCAACAGCAGCAGCAGCAGCAACAACATCACCAGCAACAGCAGCAGCAGCACCCCAACCCGAATGGCCCCAAAATGGGGGGTGTGCCCAACTTCAGCAAGCAGCAGCAGCAGCAACAGGTGCCACAACAACAGCAGCAATTGCAGCAGCAGCAGCAGTACTCGCCTTTCAGCAATCAAAATGCAAATGCTGCAGCCGCCGCCGCTGCCGCCGCCAACTTCCTCAACTGTCCGCCTCGTGGCGGTCCCAATGGCAACCAGCAGCAGCAGCAGCAGCCCGGAAATCTGCCCCAGCAGCAACAGCAGAATCAGCAGCAGCAGCAGGGTGGCGGCCCACAGGGTGGTCCCCAGCAGCAGCAGCAGCGTGGCGGCAATGGACAGCAGCAGAACAATCCCAATGCCGGGCCCGGTGGCAATGCGGCGCAGCAGCAGGCGACCACAACAACGCTGCAGATGAAGCAGACGCAGCAGCTGCACATCAGCCAGCAGGGTGGAGGAGCGCACGGCATTCAGGTGAGTCGAGATCCACGACATCAATCAAGTTTTCCTAGTACTACGCGTAGGCGTAATAAGGGGTATCCCCACGGTTAATTGGCACTCTGACGGACTTTGCCCCAAGGCCCAGATGGCAGCCGATTCCATCCCATGCCATCCCGTAATATAACGCCACTTAATACCATTGACACGTATGTAAATTTCCATGAATATTTGAATTATCAGCGTAACGAAGTCAACGGCTTTTCCACAAAGTTCCGAAACGAGGCAGCGACACACGACACACGCACCGAGAGAGTGAGAGAGAGAGAGAGAAATGCTTGTTCGGGGTTGGTTGCTCTCAGAGCTTTGAGTGAATCGAATACTCACTCAACTCTCCCTCCCTCTCTCAATCTCTCTTTTAATTTGGAGTTTTTCACTCAGTTTTCACTGTGGCTGCGGATCATAAATCATGTTGGGCAAACAAGCCACGCAAACGAACCTTTTGACTTCCTCCCTACCACCCTCCCACTCACTCGCTCACTATCTCTCTCTCTCGCTCTCTGTCTATTTGTTTGCTCTCTTTCTGGCTGTGCTCTCACACTGCCATTGGACATTTAACCCTCCTTAGCCCCTTGCTCCAAGCACAACTTTATCTCTGTCCATTAATTTCACCACACACATCTGTTCAGAAAATTGCCCGGCAGCTCTCGGCATTCGGCTTCAGTTCGTCCTTTCCACAACGAGTGGCGTATGGTGTCGGCCGTCTCGTCAGTGTGAAATGCTCTCGCTCGTTCACCCTCAATATCCGTTGAGTGCACCATTTTCATTACGTGAGCCATGGGCAGAGCTGTAAGAGATGAAGCGACCAAAAAAGGCGATGAATGAAAATGAATCGCTGTGGCTGCTTCTGCTTTTGCTGGCCATATCCCTGTTGGCGCTGTTGGCTGGCTAAGTTCAGTTGTGTCCTCTTTCTGTACTGTACTGCACAGATCCTCTGTGTGGGCAACTCCAAGAGAGAGCAGGAGGAAAACCATTTCATTGATGAGCTGTCTGACCATTTTTTCTACTTGTGAAAGAATTTCATTAACTAATATGCAGAAAGTATATTGCAGTATATTAAATTGTGCATAGTTTATTATTACATAGCAAAAGTACAATAGGAATCATAAATGTAATTCATTTACATACATATGTACATAAATATACCGAATTGTATAATCATGCATTCATTCAGTCGCTCCCCTGTGGGCCAGTCCCTGTTAAGCGGCTGTCATGTGGAGGAGCAGCAGCAGCAGCAGCCTAAAGGGGTGCTCACCTCTCACAAAAGCAATATTCCCTAGCCACATGCACTCACACACACACCACACACATACACACTGAGGCACAACCTAACCCATATTCATTATCCGCACCAAATTATTTTCCTGCTACAACAACAGCAACAACTACATTTCATTTACAAAATGAAAGTGCAAAACTTTTTAAGTTAAGTTCCATGTCGCTGAGTAGTTTTCATCAGAGAAGCAGCCAAAAAATACGAAAAGGGAAAAGAAGAGAGAGAGAATGGAGAGAGAGAGAGGAAGGCGAACGCTGTTTGGTTTGTTGGCGAAAAAGGACACGGCTCTGGCAGAAGGGTTCGGTTTTCGTTTTTCGGCCACGGCAACGGTCCAAGCAAGCCCATTCCGAGCACAATTCAGCTCAAGTTTTGCCATGAATTTTGTTCATGCATTAACCCTCAGCAGTACCCCAGCCCCTGCCACCCTGCCACCCTGCCACAGTTTATCCCCACCACCGTCTAACCTCTGTGCATATAAAAATAGTTGAAGCAAGTTGAGAGTGGCCAAAAGAAGAAGTAGATGGAGGGACGAGAGACGAGACGAGACCCGCTAGGGAGACAGGAGAAACTTGTTGACGATTGAGATTGAAATTTGTTCGGGGTGTGGGCGGCGGGCGGGTTTATTATAAGCTTTTTTTTTTTTTCTACTGCCCACTGGATATGGTGGAGCAGCAGCTCCCTCTCAAGCCCGAGGACATTAGCATCTAGTTTCAGTTGAACCTTTGAGGAGTTTTGGTTCCTTTGAGGCTGTTTGGCTTCCCAGCTGCTGGGGGGCCATAATCAAAGGGGAATAAATCCTTTGGCACATCTTCAGCTGCTTATCAGGTCCAAGACACAAGCCAACACAACACGTATACACACTCAAGTCTAACGATATATTTGCATAGGACTCATTAAAAATGTACCCAAAAAGCGGCAGGGACTACGACGAATACAGTAGCGAGAGGGTTGCAAAAAGCCAAAAACAGCATCGGATTCAACGAGTTGTGCTCCTTTTCTTCCCCCCTTTGCCCACTAATAATAATAATAATAATAATAATGGAGAAGGTGGAGAAGAATGGCATGGCATGGAATGGGGTGGAAGTGATTACCACTTAAGTGCATGAAATGAACAGGCAAAGTGTAAAATGTACACGAAAATATATGACAAAAAGAATGGGAGAATGAGACGAATGGGAGATTTCGAAGTAGAGAAGACTGGAGGAGATGGAAGAAAAGAATTTGCAATCAAAATAAACGGAGGATCTGCAAGGAGGAGCACACAATATCCAGAGATACATAGAGATACTCTCGTACCATTGAAATGGTAACCAGAAATACACATATGTACCTTCCATTGTCAGAGGAATGCTTCAGAGCATTCTGAATACTTTTTCTAGCGGCAGTTGCCTTATGAAACGCAGTCAAAGTGAACCCAACAGCAGCCAGGATAGGACAGGACAGGACAGGACAGGACAGGACGAAAGTTCAATGAATTCAAAAATGTTGGCCATTTTGCATGTCCCTGCATTAACTCGTTAAAATGCCAGCAACAATCCGCAATCAACAAAAACAACAACAGCAACAGCAGCCACGAGAACTGTAGTTCTAGCAGCCAACAACCAACAAATTTGTATAAAATATTGTGCTATAAAAATGGGTGAGGGGTGGGTAGAAATGGGGTGGATGGAGATGGAGAGATCCCTGACCAAAAGCGTCATCAAAATGCCAGAGCGCACAAAAGTATGCAGCGGAAATGTGCAAAACGTGAAAATGTGCGGAAATTATACTTGCCAGAATGGCTGCCTGGGTGGGGCAGGGTACCAGGAAGGAGTACCAAACAGAGAGAGAGATAGAGAGAGAGTAATATCAGATTTTATGACCTGCCCTGGGCGACTTAATGAAGTAGCGCGAACACGAGTAACACATGCGGCCAACCCTCACTCCGACCCCACATATCCCATCGCCAAATGGCAGTTCCAAGCCAACAGCAACAGCGAAACTCCACTTCCAGTTCGAAATCGAAATCATGTTGTATCAAAAAACAATAAATAATTTATAACCTCGAAACGCAAACAAAAGAGAAAGAGAGAGAGAGAGAGATAGATCTAGGCAGCGGCAGCGGCACCGGCAGCAGACAATGCGCACGCGTCAAGGCAATAAAAACATCCTGGAAAGTCACTTTTGATGGACGTTGGGAGGGGGGTGGGCAACAAAGATGCTCTGTAAAGTCTTCACATAACTTCACATCGTTTTTTTTTGTTCTTTCTCTTTCGATTATTTCCATGCCCATTGGCTATGGCTACAACTCTGTGCGAGTATTACGGGATTAACCTCTATAAATTTAGTCCCCTTCCCCATTTCGCTTAGAGAGCGGCGAACCTATTTATGAGCACGAACTTTTATGGCCAACTAACAGGAGAACACTGAGAGAAAACAAGGAGAAATGCTCATGGAGGGAATTGTGTGCTGCCAGTGGGGTGTTTGGTGGGGTTTTTCTCAAGTACTTTCTCCTCTTTATCCTTTATCCTTTTTCATGAATTCATAATTCAACGAATTGTTGCCATGTATTCCCTGTTTGGATACACATCCCCTTCGCTCTTCGCCCCATCAAACGATTTGAACTCATCGCTTGCCTACCCCCCACTTTGTCTCTCTTTTTATCTCTCTCTCTCTGTTTGTCTTTGTTTCTGATTCAGTTTCTGATTCAGTTTCTGGTTTCATTTTTATTTTTAGGCCCCTGCCATTACCTAACGCATTTGATGCTCTCAAAGGTCACATTATTTACCTTTTATATTCCCATTCGTGTCAGTTACCGGTGGCGGGGTAGGCGGATAGGTATGGGAAGAGGGGGGGCGGTACGTTAAAGCCGCTGATTCTGTTTGGCGCATCGAAATGTTTGCTCAAAAATGTTTCCCTCTCTGGTTCGCTCTCTCTCCTCTCGCTGTGTTTTTTTTTGTTTTTGTTGGATATTTCGTAATATTTTCATTTGATATTCTTTCGTTGTTTTTCGCTGCGTTTCCCATCCATTTGCAGGTGTTCGCAAAGGAGCTGAAGGAATGGGCTGAGGTTTGGGGGCAAACAGTTGATGATGAACTTTGACCGCGTTATTTTGGGGTTACGTTTAGTGGCTCTCTACTTAGTTTTTTGTTTCTTTTTCTCTATTCATTGATTACATCCCGCTTTGGGCTTTAGAAGTTTTTGATCATTCAAAAGTTCATTTTGATTTCCTTTTGCCTCTCTCTTTTGTTTGTTTTGTGAATTTTTCCAACAACAAACCTTTGGGCCGTATTTTGATCCTCTCTGGGTAAGCTCTAGCTGTTAAAGCTTGTGAGCTTTTTGCTTAAGCTTTCCATGTATTAGTCTGTATTCGAGTTTCCTGTTTGATTGCGGGGATTATCTGGCCAGCTTATGGCAGCCATGTCCTTCAGGCTTATTCACACTTTGCCAGCATTTTACTCTCGTATTTCCGTTTCCTGTGCTGCGTCTCGCTGTGTCTGCGTCTTCCTGTCTTTAGCTACCTTGCCTGCTGCCGCCTGGCCACTTTTCCGCAGTGATTGCTCTCCTTTTGGTATGCCTCAACCATTCTCCTCAACTGCTACGTCGATTTTTGCTTTTTCCTGGCATAACATTTAATATTTGCGCGTGTGCTTCCAACCCAATCCCCTTCCAATCCCCCACTACCACATGTACATATGGGTGTGTGCGTGTGTGTTTCCCATCTTCATCCTGATTATTATGCCGGTGTAAGCTGCTACATATAACACGAAGACGAGTCGCGGCAAGTGTGCTGCAGGGTGAGCAGTGTGGCAAGTACTTTTAATACTTTCACCTTCTCCGGGCATCGCATCAGCAGAATGTGGCGTATTGGCTGGGGGTACACACACACACACACACACACAGATATATGTCTATATAAATATTTCAGTTTTTAATCTATTTTAATGGAAATTATTCGCAAAGAGTAAAGTTGTCCCTCCACTTCTCTCGTACCTTACCACTGAATGTGCTATGTTTTCTGCATTTTATCTTCTATAATTTGGTGTTCGTTCTGTTGCCGCTTTCCACTCTCCCGCTTGCTCTCTCTCTCTTTCTCTTTTAGTTTAATTTTTCTAATCGCGACTTAGCCAGAGAGCGCCAAAGAAAGAAAACAAATCCTTGCGGACGCGAAAAAGTATGC
The DNA here is from genome assembly GCF_018151105.1 of Drosophila obscura. Lineage (NCBI taxonomy): Eukaryota > Metazoa > Arthropoda > Insecta > Diptera > Drosophilidae > Drosophila > Drosophila obscura. Next base: position 3,863,354 of record NW_024542774.1, on the reverse strand, counting down.
TATACTTTTCGCAGCACTCTTTTTCCTTCTGCTTCTTCTTCTCATTCTCCGTAAGAGATAGAAGGAGAGAGAGAGAAAGAGGAGGGGGGTGGGTGGTGGCGGTGTGCTCTGCAAACATCTCACGTCCCATATTTATAGGCTGCCATGGCATAAAAAGCGATTCCAACTGGAGGCCATGGCCCTTGCCAAAAAGATTTACAAAATGTTTTGCCCGCCGCCAACCGCCAACCGCCACCCATCCCCCGCTATCCATTCGTCCCCTGTTGGGGCATCTGGAGATAGTCTGGATAGTCCTTGCCTAGCCAGTTGTAGCCAAAGTTTTCTTATCACCGACTGCAGTCCGGTGTACGTACGTAGGATTGGCCGAGACTCATATCAAAAGCGAGTGAAAATCCAAGTATTTGCACAATTTGTTTAAATTTCATGGCCCCACCTCCCCCACCCCCACCTTCCCCTTTCCACCCTTCGCTCAGACATATATTCATGCAATATGTAAAAGCCCCAACTGAAAAATCTCTCCATCAAAGGCAGACAAGAGTGCCGGTCATAGGACTCTTGCAAAACGAGCTTTGGTCAAGTGTAAATTGTTGCCAAAGAGAGTGAGAGAGAGAGAGAGATGGCGACGGAGATGGGCTAACGGCACTAACAGCATTTCAAATTCCATTAAATTGTGTTGCTCTGGTCACACACAAAATAATTTCAAGTGGCATTTTGCTGGGTTTCCCCACGCGCGTTGACAACAAAACTCATTTCATTAACTGCCCCCCAAACAGGACGCACAATCTGTTGCCCCCTACACGCACACAGGCCCACAGACACACACAGACACTAGAGAACTATGTGTGTATGTGTGTAGTGCATACACATGTGTAGTCATAAATATGTCTGCTATTCCAAACAAGTCCCTCATTCTCGCTCCCTCATAACGACACCTTGGGCATCCCCATACCGTGCCACATTGCCGTGCTCCCTGCCAACACCACAAACGTTTTGCCCGGCCACTTTATCAAATTAATTACTTTTCCAGCAGCAGTAGCCAGCACCAGTACAGGGGGGCAGTAAGCTCAAGAGAGAGAGAGAGAGAGAAGGACCAGTTGCAGGGCGAGAGGTCAACAGCACAACAACAGCCAAGTGGTCGGAAAAGTTGTTGTACATTTGCCACATTTTTATGGCCTTAACATGAAATCAGACTGCGGAAAACGGAAAACGCTGAAGAGATTAGCCAAGAGGAAGGGGGGGAATGGGATCAGTCGGGAATTGTGGAATCGTTGAGCTGGGAAATCTGCGTTTAGTATGATTGACACTGACTTTCCTTCAGATGTGATTGTGATGATCTTTCGGCCGGAATTGCATTCTGCCGATGTTAATTCTCGTAGTTGAACAAGAAATAAAATCTCTCGATATTAGATTTCATAGTTTAATCCCTCTCTACTCTTCCACATGGATACACAGCTATTGACGTCAACAAATTCGTTTGAAATAGAACATGCTAAAAAAAAGTTTACTCCTTCTCCGTGTTCTCGCAAGAAAAATCAATAAAAACGAGAATTCAGTCCACTGTCCCTCCTACCCTACCCCATTGAGCGGCTACTGTCACGCTAAATAATAAAGTAATTTTTGTGTGTTATTTGTTGCCCCATAGTTCACCCCCTTTGGTGCACACTCGTATGACAACAAAAGAGGGAAGCTCAGCAAGCGATTTGCAACGAATTTACATACCATAGTTCCCCCCCTTAGAGCTTCACTCGAGAACGTTTAAGGCTTCAGTTTTTTTCCACAGTTTTATCCGCATCTAAATTAAGTTAACATCTCCTGCCTTACGCTGCAATCGACTAACCTTCAGAGTAGCTTTAGGCAAATGCTTTCAAAATTTGTCTACTTCTAGCTCTTCTTCTGGACCATTGGAAGTTAGTTTGTTTTATTATACATATGTAGTAGTATTGCCTGCTCCATTTGCTGTTCTTTTTTGCAATTTCTTCACTTAATTCACTCTCTCAATATCTTTCACTGGGCCTCAAACCAATTCCTAGTCACATCTGGTGTATGCGTATGCGTTATATATTTTATTCCCTTCTCTCGTCTCGCTCTGCTCATCTGATCTTTGGTGTGGTGGGAGCGTAGGGTGGGGTTGCGGTGCGTGTCTAATGCCCGTCACTTGAAAGCTCGTCGAGCCAAAGTAATTGAAAATGTAAATGGTTGACTGAGGTGGGGGATGAGTATGAGTACGAAAAAAGTATAGTTTTCGGGTGGCAGCATGTGATGGGAGGGCTGAGTGGCAGATGGAAAGAGATACCCACCAATAGAGTGCAGAGGGTGGCTCTTGAGAACTTTTGTACCCAATTCCCGTTCAGTGGTTGGGACCCCTTTTGTGGCTGTATTTGCTGCTGCATTTATTATTAATAATTGTTGAATACTCTAATGGAAGTTTATTGCGGTTTTAATCGCATTTATTCACATAATTAGCTTGAGCGATTTCCCCCTGCCTCTTTTTGTGGATTCCCTTGCTCCATTTGCAATTGGCATTTGCTGCTTTCTTTGGCTTTTGCCCCCCCTCCGTTTCTGTCTCTGTACTGGCAAAATGAATGCGAAAATACGAATGCGAATCGAATTTCCAAGAGGAAAATCCCAAAGCTAAATTTTCAGCCAGGTAATTTTTCGATCCTGTGGGAGAGGGAACGGAACGATGCCGGCGGATACTTCGATAATTTTGCCAAATTTGCAGCATTGCTGTCTGTCTGTCGGCTTTGCCTCCTCCAATTTTGTTTGCTTTCATTCCGTTTTGTTTCTCTATTTACCAAACTGTCTGATTGTGTGTGCGTACTGTGCGTGTGCCTGTGTGAGTGTGTATCTGTATGATGAGTAAATAAAATTAACGAATGTCGATCCTTGTGCCTACAAAAGATTGGGAAAATGCAGCAGCAAATATGCCTACAATTTCGGAGAGAAAAACTGATTTTCCAATTTGTCAATTCGCTTACACGAATCCCTAAAATGTTTCACTGAGGCAATTTTCGCTTTACCTAAAGCTTGCAATAAGCTCAAGTCTAGCTTTGACATATTCGAAGACCTCCCGCTTCTAGGGAAAACTTTTATTTGTGACCAACTTGAACCCTGGTGCACCCCGATAAAACAATCAGTCACAAATTTAACGAATTTCCCCAATTAAAATGACTTTTCTTGCTGCTTTTTATGTATTATTCATTCACTGTTGTCTTTTCTTTTGCCTCCCACCCCCCGTCATACCTTTCTCGATCATCTGTCTCTGTTTTACGGCACAATGTCGTCACGTTCTGCTTTGTCGCCAAGTCGCGCGCGCTGAGTCAGTGGCGCGAGTCGCGCGCGTTTCTTTGGCGGTTTTATCTGCTTGGCACAGCATAGATGCACAGCCCACAGCACAAAGAGAGAGAGAGAGAGAGAGAGACGGAGAGAGTGTGTGGAAGTGATGTGGAAGAATTCTTCTTATTGCTATTTCGATGTAGAACCCCGACATTGTCATCGCTCTTTTGTTTCGTTTGGTTTGGTTTTGTTGTAGTTGCCATGCAGCTGTTTTATCTATCAGATGCCAGCCCTGTGACTCATCCCCGCGACTGTGCTGCTTGCTGCTGCTTTCCGCTTTCTTATCGGCCAGCCCAGCAATGGCGATAAGCATTTATATATATACTCACATCCGCACTCTACTCTGATCTCATCTCATCTGATTTGATCTGATCTGATGGGTTAGTGCTCTGGGTGCTCGTTAGTGGAGAAAAAGTATGATCGGTCGCAATTATGATTGGGATTGGATCAGATCGCTTAATGATGCCAATTAGCTGCAGTATCCACGGCAAATTACTGTGTAAATCAAATATTGAAACGGGCACGCCACGCAAAAATATTTCTACTAAATCGATGCCGATGCCGATGCCGATGCCGTTTTCTCCACTCTCCAAATGACTTGCGAATGAGTTTCTTGCTTCGAGACTTTGTGGCATTTGGGGCCATTAAAGCCAACTACATTTACAACTAAAACTACAACTACAACTACAAACAGCAGCAACTGCAAACAGATTAAAAATGCAATTGCAAATTAAATTTAATTTAAAAATCCATCAAGACAAATGTGCAACGAATGGGAATAACGAACTGCGAAATGCCTTTTGATTTTTTATGCTCTCTGCCTTCCGCCTTGTGCTCGTTAATTGATTCAAGCAAAATGCCACGACATGAATCCAAGCTATGAAATCACTGTTCAGATTTCCAGGGTTCTATATCTGTCGATGTTACACATTGCACATGCCCTGGGAGATGCCCACGATGACCCTCTGCCCTCTGGCTCAGGCTCAGGCGAGAAAATTCTGGGTATAAGAATTCAATTAATGCGATTTTTGGGAACTCATCTGACAAGATATACTATGCATGCTGGGAATCTGTATTGTGGCATGGTTGGGTATTTCGGTGCTTCGAATTTGATTGCACTTTCAACACAGAGAGAAGGAAGGGTGGAAGGGCTGGCCAGGTTTACTTTCTGACAGGCGATCAATTAAAATATTTTCATAAATTTCACACACAGGTGTGCCTGAGTTGCAAGTGCCTCCACGTGCATTTACGTATGTATGTGTATGTGGACACCCAGAACGAGCAAACAAACAAACCGAATCGAATCGATCCAACGCCCCCAAACCCCCCCAATAATTTAAGCGAGCTCCATGCTGCACTACGACCCAACCAGACCGAATGACATATGCATATAGTGCAGTTCATTTTGGGGCACAAATAGGCGAGGGGAAGTCGGAGTGGCAGTGGCAGTGGGAGTGGGAGGGTGGCTCGTCCTTCTACTCTTCTGTATGTATTGGGAATGGGACGAGGTGGGGTATGGGAAGCGGCTCTTAGGGCCATTTATGCCAAAATTTAATTTATAATTATTGCAAGTTTAATTTATGATCATTGACATGCTGCAGCAGCAGCCCCAACACACACACACACAAACACACGCACGGACATGGACACCGATGTTGCAGGAACCGCATTCAAGCAGGGGGGGTGGGATGGTGGGTGGGTGGTTGGGTAGTGGGAGTTGAGTCCGTCAGCTATTGTGTTCATCCATGCCTTCCCCTTTCTCTCATTCCCCCGATAGTTGGGGTCGCTGGTTGCAGATTGTCTGGCATTGTGTGCAAACTGCAACTGTTTCAAAAGTTTTCACACACCCACACACCCACACATGCATATGCATGTGCATATTCCACTCTCTCCTCCCCCCTTACCTTATATCTCCTTCGCTGTGGGAACGGGACCTGCCATCCCTTGGGACCTGGCATATAGTGGAGCCCACCGCTTGCCGCGTTGAAAGTTAGCTGATATGCCGGCATCAACAACGATGCTGATGTGGATGGTGATGATGATGATGATGATGGGACTCTGGATGAGAATGGCAATGGATATACTCGTATGTCTTCCTTGGTCTTCCTTGTTGTTGTTGTTCTGTGAAAGTTATAACCGCTCCGCTCGCATCCTGGCAACCTGTCGAGGATTGCAGATTGCCCTGGAAGGCATGGCCAGGCCAGGAATGCGATTGGATTGAGTTTGCTGAGGAGCAGTAGTCAGTCAGTGCAGGGAATCTGACACCCAATGTGAGCATAATTAAAGGAAATGCCACAACAGTGGATTTGGGGGTCTACTTCGATTGCTTGAATGTGTAAAATCTTGTTAGAAATCCTTTCGATTTCTGTCTTTGGTTACTTTATGGTGTGTTTCGGGCTCTTTTTTGGGGACTAGGCGGGTACTCAGATGCATATTCCGTATGACATTTCTACGATTTTTATTTCCGCATAGAATCTATAAATATATTAAAACTATTAACATTCATTAATGTCAGCTTAAGGATCTGTTTTTTTGCTTGCTTGTCTCTGACAATTAAAAATCAAATTCGCTTCGCTTTAACGCTTTGCCAAACGAGATTTTCTTCAGCTCCTTTTCTCTCTCTCTCTCTTTCTCCTTGTCATAATTTTGTTAAAGAACACAGAACGAAGAGAAGTTCAGTGTAGAGAGGAGAGGCATGGCGAGCAGAGGCAGCAGCTAGTTTATGTCGCACAAATATCACATGACAGACACCCAACAGGGTGCCCCACTTCCACCTCTACCGCCCACCCACCCTGTACGCCTGTCGTACATTCTCTTGGCTTCATTTTGGATTTTTTGGCTTCACTGCCAAAAAAAAAGGAAGAGAAGGGATGGGAAAGGAAAGGAAATGGCAGGCGGAGAAATATGGAAAATGGGAGCGAAAAGCGAAACTAAAGCAAAGCGCAGACTAAGTCATGTTTTGGGTTGTTGTTAGTGGGCGGTCAGTAGGCGTGGCCGCCGCCTCTCTTTGCTAATTTCATTGACTCTTCAATTTTTGGTCCGTTGCCAGACACGGCACAAAGTGTGGATTGGATATGTGGGCTGTTGGCTGTTGGCTCTGGGATGTTGCTGCCTGGCTGCCTGCCTGCCCGCCTCCTGTTCTACTTACTTTAAGTAACTTCAATTATAGCTACTACACACTACTATTTTAGCATGGAAAAGTGACTTCTTCTTCTTCTTCTGTACGGGTCTAGACTGCAGGAACGGAGTGGGGTTTTTGTCTGTAAAATAATTAATCAAAATGCCTTTTTGTTGAGATTTTTCGCACCTGTTTTCTGTGAATGGACGGGCGGGGGTGTGATTTTCGATTAGCCTAAGTGCAGTTTTTGGGCTTGCGTCAAGTTCCAAGGGCTACCGGGGCATGTTGTATGTACAGTTGTGCCTGGTCAGCTAAGTGTTAGTACCAGATACAGTGTCGCTCTGTCGCTCTGTTGCTCCGCTTCACCCCACCTAAAAACGCGAACCCTTAAAAGGGGACCGAACTTCTTTTGGAGTTTTATTTCATTCCGTTTGGTTCCGTTTTTTTTGTTGCGCTTGGGCTTACATATGTCACACACACACACAAGGCACACACAGACACAACACACACACACGTGCAGAATAGTCACATATATCATTGTCAAGTCTATATGCAAGGCATACCCAAACCACCCGCCCAACCACCCAACCGCCCAAACATCTACACAGTCTACAACCCCCTACCCATGACTTGCCCCAACCCGTATCCAGTAGGATATCATTCCCTTGAGAGCGCGTGGGGCGTGCGGCAATCTTTTTGGCTTGTCAAATGCGCATTTCCTGCTTAGAAGAAGAATCCTTGCTGCTGCTGCTGCTACTGCTGCTGCTCTCTCCCTTATATGTATTGTGTGTGTGTGTGTGTGTGTGTGTGTGTTGTCTCCAGCGCAATCAATATGGCGGCGCTGGGGTAATAGCTGCAGGATTTACGCGCTCGTGCGGCGTCTCCGGCTAGCCCCCAGAAGCCTCCGCACCCCACTACAGCTCTAAAGCTCTACAGCTCCCTGCTCCTGCTCCTGGTGTGGCTACATGGCCGCCAAGCCGTCGTCGTCGTTACCTTTAAACTTTTTTTTTTTATTGATATTTTATGTATGGTGTGTGTGGGCGGTGTGTGTGCTGTGTGTGGGCGTACTTTGTGTGTTTGCTTGCTCCTTTATGAAAGCTGCAGTAATGATTTGTTTTATGAACTTGTTCCTTTCGATCTGCCCTGCTTCCCAAACGCCAATCGATGTTCAACCCAAAGCTCATCGACTCCATTTGCGCGTGGGAATTGTGCGAAGAAGGAGAGGCGCCGAAAGCACACAATGCCCCCAAAATGTATGCTATGGCCATGGCAGGTTCCGCCACATCTTTCGCTCAACCCAGAGACATTACAACACACTCGCAGGGTAACATTTGCGTATACATAGTGAAGCGCTTGCCACCCCCACCTCACCCCCATGGCGCTCTCTTTCACACCTCAGCCTCGAAGGCGAAAAGGCGGCTGAAATTATTTATGGGTCGCAGAATAAAATGCAAGGGCAAGAGCAGTCCAATGCCAAAGCCAAAGCCAAGGCACTAAACTTCAATTAGCCCCCGACGCGAGTCCATGACTTTTAATCAGTGTACTTTACGCCACTCATTCTATGCCGGGCTGGTCGGCTCTCTCGTTTACACGCGAGCGAACGCCGAATGAAAGTGCGTGGAGCTGCAGAAAGCACACACACGCACACAATAAATTAAAACAATAGGCAGGGCACAGCCAGGCAACAGCAACAGCAGCAAAAGAAACATGAACGAAATTTGTGCTTTGGGGAGCGAAGCTCTTGATACCCTTGCACTGCCCCCATTCCACGGCAGCTACCGTACACCCGTACATGTGTGCTAAGACAAGTTACCAGCTACACAATCAATCCTGTGCTTTTTAAATTCAGTTCGATGGAACATTAGAAAAATATCGCTGCAAAGTGGAATACATTTAGTGCGTTTTTGACTTTTTTATATTTTTGTGAACACATAAAACCAGACAGAATAGATATTTGCATGGCTATGTCCAAGCGACTGTTGATGCTGATCAAGATTGGGTGGTAAATGCTTAGTTCTCTGTACAAAATAAGACCACCCACCAGCTGCAGCAGCAACAGCAGCAGCAGAAAGCAAAAACTAGAACAAATACAGTGAAAGCCATCGAAACCGCAAAGAAAGAGTAATGGAAACTATGAAGCCTACAGATTACTTTGAATCCAGGGTGTTCGCTGGTTCCGGAATGGTCACTGGCCCAAGCGTCGCTGCGGCGTCAAGATTTATTTTTGTTGCCTCTGCTGATGCGTCTGGTTTGCAAGCAAGGGAGAGAGAGAGCAGGCGACAGGCAGCGAGGACGAACCCGAGGCGAGGACGGCAGCGAGGACAGCGTCGTGGAGAGGGTTGGCATTGAAATGCCAGCAGAGCGGCGGAGGTCGATCGCCGCTGCTCCCTGGCTCTTTCCTACGCTTATTTTGCATTTCGGCTGCGCTGTTGTCGGGCCCATTACAATAACAAATGAATGGCAAATTTTGTTGCTCGCCCATGCGAGTGTGCGAGCGAAACAGAAGTGCAGAAGTAAGCAGCAGCAGCCGCAGTTGGAAAGAGAGACAAACAGAACAGACACACACGAAAGTTGACTATGAAAAAGTGCCGAAAGATTTATGCTTTGCTCTCATCGTGGTCCCTTCTCCCACTCTGCACTCTGCCTCTGCGTGTGTGTGTCAGTCAATGAGGATTCAAAATCCACCGTGGCTATAATAAGCTTGAAAGCCTCTCTCCTTCTCTCCTTCTCTCTTTCTCTGTGTCTGCGAGTGTGTGTGTGTGTGACACATGGAGCTGACAGCAAATGAGACAGCTTCAAATGGAGTAGGTGCTGGGGTGGCCGCTGCGGAACTGTCTCTGGCTGCGGCTTTGGATTGGTGGCGGGGGGGATGTGCATGTGGATGCCAAGCAATGTGTCAGGTCTTGGCTTCCAAAATGTGTCGCCCGGATGGCAATGGATGGCAAATTAGCAGAGTGCCAGGAATGGGCAATGGGTCGGGGGTTGAACAAGGACCCACTGGCAGTGGATGCGACAGACTCGCCTCAAAATTCCATATGAATAATCATACTAATCGGCAAACCCATCCGTTCTTGCCCTTCCCAACAGGTGTCGGCTGGTCAGCATCTGCATCTGAGTGGTGACATGAAGAGCAATGTCTCCGTGGCCGCCCAACAGGGCGTCTTCTTCAGCCAGCAGCAGGCCCAGCAGCAGCAGCAGCAACAGCAGCAACAGCAGCAGCAGCCTGGCAACGGTGGACCCAATCCCCAGCAGCAGCAGCAACCGCATAGCGGCAATGCTGGGGCTGGAGTGGGCGTCGGAGTGGGCGTGGGCAATGGCGGACCCAATCCCGGACAGCAGCAGCAGCAGCAACCAAATCAAAATATGAGTAACGCAAACGGTAAGTGCCCATCCCTCCTTCCTCTCTCTCCACATGCAACTAATCTCAATCGCTAATCTCTGCTTCCCCTTGCAGTACCCTCCGATGGCTTCTCGCTCTCCCAAAGCCAAAGCATGAGCTTCAGCCAGCAGCAGCAGCAGCAGCAACAACAACAGGCAGCAGCAGCGGCGGCGGCAGCAGCAGCTGCCCAGCAGCAACAGGCAGCCGCCCAACAGCAGCAGCAGCAGGTGCCACCCAATATGCGGCAGCGTCAGACCCAGGCGCAGGCTGCAGCTGCAGCAGCGGCGGCAGCAGCAGCGCAGGCGCAGGCAGCGGCAAATGCAAACGGTCCCAATGTTCCGCTCATGCAACAGGGACCCCAGGGCCCGGGCGTGGGCGTTGGGGTTGGCGTGGGCGTGGGCGTCGGCAATGGAGGCGGCGGAGGCATGCCTAGCAATGGGCCCGCCGGTGGACCTAGCAACGGTGCAATGAATCAGATGGGAGGACCGATGGGCGGCATGCCGGGCATGCAGATGGGCGGACCCATGAACCCCATGCAGATGAACCCGAATGCGGCTGGTCCCAATGCCCAGATGATGATGGGCGGCGGCGGAGGCGGAGTGGGGCCAGGTCCCGGCCAGGTTCCTGGTCCAGGGCCTAACCAGGCCAAGTTCCTGCAGCAGCAGCAGATGATGCGCGCCCAGGCCATGCAGCAGCAGCAGCAGCACATGTCCGGCGCGCGTCCGCCTCCTCCGGAGTACAATGCCACCAAGGCGCAGCTGATGCAGGCCCAGATGATGCAGCAGACGGTGGGTGGGGGCGGTGTTGGTGTGGGCGGGGTCGGAGGAGTGGGCGGTGGAGGAGGCAACGGTGGTGGGCGCTTTCCCAACAGCGCTGCCCAGGCGGCGGCCATGCGCCGCATGACTCAGCAGCCGATTCCTCCTTCGGGACCGATGATGCGGCCCCAGCACGCGGCCATGTACATGCAGCAGCACGGCGTTGCTGGCGGTGGTCCGCGTGGCGGAATGGGTGGTCCGTACGGCGGCGGTGCAGGCGGACCCATGGGTGGGCCCCAGCAGCGGCCCCCCAATGTCCAAGTGACGCCCGACGGCATGCCCCTAGGATCGCAGCAGGAATGGCGGCACATGATGATGTCCCAGCAGCAGTCGCAAATGGGCTTCGGCGGTCCCGGACCCGGCGGCCCCATGCGGCAGGGCCCAGGCGGTTTCAATAGTGGTGAGTGGAATGAAGATTGAAGATGGAATGTGTGTCGCTGCAGTTATTAACTTTCGCCTCCTCTTACAGGAAACTTCATGCCCAACGGAGCCCCTAATGCGCCTGGCAGCGGACCCAATGGCGGAGGCGGCGGCATGATGTCCGGCCCGAATGTGCCGCAAATGCAACTGACTCCGGCACAGATGCAGCAACAACTGATGCGCCAACAACAACAGCAACAGCAGCACATGGGACCCGGTGCTGGCGGCAACATGCAGATGCAACAGCTCCTGCAGCAGCAGCAGTCGGCGGCCGGCGGCAACATGATGGCCAGCCAGATGCAAATGTCCAGCATGCACATGACCCAGACGCAGCAGCAGATCACCATGCAGCAGCAGCAGCAGTTTGTCCAGAGCAGCACCACGACCACGCACCAGCAGCAGCAACTGCTGCAGATGCAGGGCCAGGGTCAGGGCGGCGGTCCGGGATCGGCTAGTAATAACAACGGAGGCGGCGTCGGCGTTGGTGCAGGTGGGGTGGGAGCGGTTGGTGGCAACGCATCCAGCACAATTGCCAGCGCCAGCTCGATAAGCCAGACGATCAACTCGGTGGTGGCCAACTCGAATGACTTGTGTCTCGAATTCCTTGACAACCTGCCGGTGGACAGCAATTTCTCCACGCAGGATCTGATCAACTCCCTCGACAACGACAACTTTAATCTGCAGGACTTCAATATGCCGTAGATTCGTTGAAGTAGTCTCCATCATCCACCACCAGCATCCACCACCAGCATCCACCACCAGCACCACCACATTGTTGCCTCAGTTTTGTTCACAATTTTTGTTTTGTTGCCTATTGTTGTTATTGGTCTTGGCCAGCCTCATCCCAAAACTGAACCGAACCCCCCGCCCCTGGCCCATGCACATGCCCATGCCCCGTCCCTGCCAATGAAGTTAATTTGTTTGTTAATTGTGTGTGTGAATTAATACCCACTCGTGCGGGTGTACGAGTATACCTAAGCTAAGTTCCGTTCGTCTATGTACTATAATTTCTAGTTTCACGCTGGCTCCACTGTATCACATGGAAGCGATTGTATTATCCGAGCTGCACAAAGTCCAAGGTGCAGGGCGTACGGACACTGGGCGTGGCAGCGGCTAGAGTTCGCAAGACATTCCATATAACCAATATGCCAGGCCATCAACTGAGGAAAATCAAAAAGTATTCACAAGTACTTTAAAATCAACCAATACTCGCAATAGGAGCGACATGCCACGCCACCAAAACACTTAAGCACTTGTACTTAATGCAAATGTTTGTGCCACGCCCAGTGGTGCCAAGTGCGCCGCCCCCACTTCATTTGATTACTTAAGCAAAAGCCACAAGAAAAAATACATACAAATTTATAACAAGTAACAAAGAACTTAAAACTAAAAACAATGGAAAGCAAAAGCAAAAAGAACCAACAACAAAAGGGAGAAACAAAACAAAAGCAAAACACAAAATAGTTGTACATTTTATATTGTATTTAATTTTATTTAGTTTTTATTAAAACAAAAAAAAAATCGACAAAATTAAAAAAAAAAAAAAAATTACAAAATAAAAAAAAATGGGGAAACGAAATTGAGAATCTGTCGAGGAATGAGCAAAAATATTGGTGATATTTTAAATGCTTAAACAAAAATTGAGAAATAAGAGAGAACCTACGAATCAAATAAGAAATCAACAAAAAGCAAAAACACAAAATAAACCGCGGGAGAGGGGCGAGAACTTTTAAAACACAAAAATTCATTCGGGAAAAAGAAACAGTTATTATTATTATAATTATAATTATTATTGTACATTAATTTTTTTAATGGAATTCATTTTTAAATGCAATTTTAAAAGCGGAGCAACAGTGCGAGAAAAGCGCAAACAAAACATATTTAACAGATATACACTATATATGTATATGGATATATTATATATATACAACTATGCGTAGTTTTTGGTAGTGAAACGTAATTATTAGTAGTTTGTTAAATAAATTGATATATGTACACACACACACACACATACATAATATTCAAACAGACATACACATCCGCATATATACGCGATTCGATATATATATATATATAATATATATATATATGTATTTGACTTTTGTAAAAGTAGCGCTAACGATTTACGAGTATATGTATAATTAGTCCTAAGGAGCCACAAAATGTTTTGAGAATGAGATCGAAATTTATATTTAATGCATGCGCCTGGCCGCATTACCAAGTGATGCCATGCCACGCCCACACATAATACGATAAAGAAAAGGAGGAGGAACACTATTGAGCAGAAAATAAGAAAAAGAAAACGCCAGAGATTCCAGCAATGAAATTATTGTACGACAACTAATTAGAGCAATTCCATAAGTCCATAAGTTAGACGTTCCGTTGAGGCCATAGAAATTTTGAATCAGGCACTCGGATGCCACTTCCACAGTTCTACTTACAATATATAGTTACAGAGACAGACATACAGACAGTTCACAGCCATTTTTGCAGTGTCCACCGTGATTCGGAAGGATCCGCATGAATGTGTAGGAGCAAGAGAGCGACTCCACAGCACACGCCTAGCAAAAGATATACATAAACATACATACACACATACATACATACACAAAGAAATAAGAGCAAGTATTTAAGCCGCAGACAAACAAAAACGAAGGAAATCTAACAAAATTTACTATTACAATTATAAATGAATAAAAATACGCGAATTGTAGTTTGTAACTAATGCTAAATGATACGGATACGAGATGAAGATTTGTTTATAATTATTATACGAAAACCGCAAATTATATATACACTATTATTAAATACAAATTATATATTATATATATACAAGCATATTATTATTACTATATCCAATATGGCATATTATTATTACATATATATTTCAACGCGAAACAAACTAGCGAGCTAGATCGTAAGGTGATCATTGAGATGCCACCTCGCTACGCAGTTCCATTGATCAGTTTCTCTGCGAAGCTTGGGCCCGAACACGGCCAGAAAAAAAAGAAAATCATAACTTAATATCAATTAACGAGAAGGCAAACAACTGACAGCGGCAAACCAAAACTTTAATTATTTAAAATACGAAAAATGCGAAAGTGCATCGCAAATGAGAGATCATTTCATTAAGCCTACGTCTATGAACTCGAAAAAAGCCAATTTATGTTTGAGCGAGCGTCTTGGATTGGTTTGTGTTTAGCCAATATTGATTGGTGCACGAGTCTTCTGATTGCTGTTTGTTGTCCTCCGAGAAACAAATGAAAATGTTGGGAAGCAAATCAAACATTTATAGATGTTCTTTTAATATTAAAGAAATCAGAACGAAAGTAACAAAATAAAATAGAAAAATATTACTTTTGTAAATAAATTTTAACTTGTCTTTATACTAACCTGTCCTTAACAAGGACTCCGTCAAAACAGGTCTGTTCCCCCAGTCACGAGGAGGTGTAGCAGGCCCAAATCGTTCGAAAAATAGCTTAGATCAAGCGTTAAGAAAGAAAATAAAAAACAGTCCCAGATCGGACAGGAAATGGCAGTGTTATAGGCATTTTAGTTCAAATTTATTACATAACGGCATATAAAGGAATATCCTTGCAGTCCTTAAAGTCCTTGATGAATTCAAAGGATACTGAAGACTCTTCCGCTCATGAGGAAACGTATCACGTCTGGATCGGATGAGAAATATCGGAGTTATAGCAATTTAATCCTGAATTCTTGATGTCCTTGATGCCAAACCGATTAAAAACGATCGGGGAAATTCTCCTGATCACGAGGATGTGAAGCACTCCCAAATCGGTGGACAAATAGCAAAGATTTAGCGGAAAGAAAAAAAAACCAGTATTATTTACAACGCTATATCTCGTACAAATAGCGGCAGATTCTCGAAGGACCTACTTTTCCGAGATCGTCACGATCCGATCTGTCGATTGGCATCAAAATATCGCTCACAAAAGTGAGGCCGATTTTCGTCAAAAATCATGATGGTACCATCATGATTTTTGCGAAAACCAGTATTCCTTGGATGTCCTTTTTTCAGATGCCAAACGATGGGCAGGACTCTCCCGGTCACGAAAAGACATGCCACGACCAGATCGGGCGCTATATGGCTTAGATATAGCTTCATGACAAAAAACCAGTATTTTGAAAATTTGGCAGCCAAAAGTTCGGGACGCTATATCTCGGCCAATTGGGCTCCGTTGGGCATAGGAATTTTTTTCCCAAGATCATTAGGATTCAGACTGTTCATCAGTTCCCCGATCACATGGAGGCGTGGCCCGCCCTGACCAATAAAAAAATAAGGAGTGTATAGCAGATTCTAAGGCAGTATCCTTATTGCCCTTGGTGTCAAGAATAAAAATTGAAAACAACAAGCCTCACTCCTTTATTTGTACCCTGATCGGGTCGGGACGGCTTCCTGTGATCGGAAAAACATCATTGATTTGGCAGAGTCCTTATAAAGTTATTTTCTCCAGTTATATATATATTTTTATCTCCGTTATTTGTGGGCCTAAAAATATCAATTGGCATGAATGGACTTGGATTATAATTTTCGGCTCAGCAACAGTTCAAATAGTTTTCATTAATATTTATTGATTCTTCATACGCATGTTCATAATACATAATTGCATATTTGACGACTTATGATAGATATTTGCCATAATTTTAAATACATGCTTTTAAAGTGTGTGTGTGTGTGTGTGTGTGTGGGGAGTGTAGTGTGCTTTAATAGTTTAACATTATCATTCTGGTGTGTATGCATATTCAATATTCGTTTATACTCGTATAGCTTTCGGCATTCGCAATTGCACGCTGAACAGCTGAACGTAATCGGTTTACATGTAATGGGCATAATATAGGTTTACAAATGTATGTCTAGACGTGTGTAGGACTGAACTGAGCAAACCACTTGGATGTCCCAGGCAGGTAAACTTAATAACTAACAGGCTTGACGGCTAATCATATTTCTGTAGGTATATGTAAGCGGGTGTAAGTGTGGGTTGGAACTAAAACAATTTACAAATAATTAGCAACTATTGCGAGAACTAAAAAGTGTGATAAAATCTATTTAGATTCTAGGTCTGCCAATAATTACTCGTACATATGTTATATTATGTTTATGGTTTAGCTTTATGCGTACTAACTTTTCAACACTTAGATGCTAGGGAAAAGGTGCGGCCTGCCAATTGGAAAGATT
Source organism: Drosophila obscura (assembly GCF_018151105.1). Taxonomy (NCBI): domain Eukaryota; kingdom Metazoa; phylum Arthropoda; class Insecta; order Diptera; family Drosophilidae; genus Drosophila; species Drosophila obscura. The sequence continues at coordinate 3,847,089 of NW_024542774.1, read as the reverse complement.
TCACTATACTCGTATTCAACCATTCAATTCTAGCAATATCTCAAAGAGCCTGCCGCCTCGTTTAAACAGTGTAAATGCATCAATCGGTTGTTTTGGTGAGTGGAGTTCTTCGTAATTATTCAATTGCATTATCAGTGTATGAATGTGTTTGAATTCTGTTTCTGTTTTCTGCTTCAGTGCATATATGTGTACTTGTATCTTTATCTGTGGTTTTGTTTTTGTATGAATTATGCAATAAAATCAGCCTTAGTTATAATAATTGTTATTTGTGAAAACGCATTCTATAAGTTTGGGTTGCCTATGACAATATTTGCGTTAAGCGCTGGCAAATATTTGAGAACCTCTTTCAATATAATACGTCACTTTCCTCCGTTGTGTTATCTTTCTCGTAATACTTGGGCAAGTTTCAGGGTTTTTCTCTAAAAAACAATTGTACAAAAAATCTTTTAAAAGTAAAAATCTGTAAATTTTACTAGCAAAAATTTACGTTTTGTTTTTGTTTTCGATTTCCAATTATGTTTTTCTTTTTGGATTATGAAATTTTCGGCCTATGGAATATCGTGTTATATACTCGCATATTCATGTTTAAAAACATTATAAGTTTTAGTATCTGTTTAGTATTTAGTTTAGTTTAGTTTAGTTGACTTGACTTGACTGGAAATTCGGCTAAATGCTCAAATTCAAATATTATTGTTACTCGGTGCAACTTCTATCGTATTCTCCTTTATTCTCGGTTAGGCATATAAAACCTACGCTAGTTGTGTATTGAATTAATAATGTTAATGTCACTTAAATGTTTTGTGCCCTAGTCGAACACGAAGACGAACACGAATGATCAATGGATGGATACTGAAGAAATGAATTTGCCCCTGGCGGCCCCCTCAACATTATCAACTAAATCGGTTATGTTATGCATATATGTATACGTATTTATGTATGTAGCTATTTCTATGTGGGACATTTCATCGACATTGTGCAGTTCGAAAGCAAACTAAAGGAAGGAATACATTCAATTCGATTCAGTTTGTTTTCAATGGCTGGGAATGGGATTTCGATTGAATCTGGTGACTAACATAATCAAATATTGCATACATACTCCTGCACTTTCTCTGTCAGATTAGAAATATTTTTTTGTTTAGTTGCTGGTCTCGGGTCAGCCTACATAAATTTATATCACACGCAATAAATATAATAAAAGTAATTTAAGATTGTGTTTCGTTTAGTTTCCCTCTGGTATATGGGCATTGCTTCGACAAATTAGACACACACGCACATAATCTCCGCCTCTAGTTCTACAATATTTCTTGCATTTATAATTACTTTCTTGTGGGTGTAGCGCTTTGAACTTGAATGTTGTGTATTTGCTTTGAATATACAGAAGTAGCAACGGATTCGATTTGTGTCTGAAATGGATTCATTGCTATGCCTGCTATGCTACTATGCCGTCATGTGTTGCTTAATGCACTACTTGTGGCGCTTTTCCTCGATTGCAGGCAGCCGCAGCTATTCTTTGTGAATGGCAATGACTGTTGACTAACTATAATTAACGAATTAACGATTTGGCAAATGTTTGATTTGATTCCCGCAGCTCCTACAGCTCAGCCTAGTGCAGCCGATGGTGATTGGCCTTGGTCATGGTCCCAACGATGCGCACACGTCCCAAGGTGCCCACGGCTCCAGCTCCAGCCCCACCGGACAGACGTTGGTGGTGGTGTAGCATCTGTTGTTGCTGCTGTTGCTGTTGTTGTTGCTGCTGCTGTTGCAGCTGTTGCAGTTGTTGCTGTTGCAATTGTTGCTGTTGCTGGAGTTGGTGCTGCTGGAGTTGCTGCTGCTGCTGCTGCTGCTGCTGTGAGGATGGTATTGGCTGGCCGGCAAATGGGGCTGCGATTGCGGCGCGTGCTTGGCATCGTTACAATCGCAGAACTGCGGCGGCGGCGCCAGGACCAAGTTATCGGTGCACAGCTGCATATTGTTGTTGCCAGGCTGCGCCACAACCGCACCGCCCGGCCCACCAGCAACAGCACCAGAGGCAACAGCCACCAACTGTCCGCTGGGCAAGACGCCCACAATATGCGTGGCCATCTGCTGCTGTTGCTGCTGGTGTTGGATCTGCTGCTGTTGCTGCTGCTGTTGCTGAAGCTGCTGCTGGAGCTGGTGTGGGTGAGCATGTGGATGCTGGCGTTGCAGTGTGTGCTGTGACGGCTCACCATCGCTGTCGGCCTCCAAGGGCGGTGGCAACTGCATCAGCGAGACGGCCGAGGTGCGAGTCACGCCCCGCTGCATGGCAATGGCCGCCGCCTGCTTGCGTGTGAGCGAGTTGTGCCGCTGAAAGGCCTTGGCAGGCGGCGAAGGGCTCAAGTCTCCGTCGTCATCCTCCAGGTCGGAGCGCTGTTCCATCTCTGATTCGTGGCCGCTGTTTCCCTTGTGCAACTGCTGCTGATGCTTGGCCACCAGGGCGGCCGTGTTGCTAGCTCCCCCGGCGGCGGCTGCCTTCGCCTTGAGGATCTGCTGCAGATGTTGTTGGTGGGCCAGCTGCTGTTGCTGTTGCTGCAGGATCTGCTGCTGCGTGGCTATCAATTTCTGGTTGGGATTCGCCTGTTGTTGCTGCTGTTGCTGCTGTTGCTGCTGCTGCTGCTGCTGCTGCTGCTGCTGCTGCAGCTGATGGTGATGCACGTTGGGTATGCGTCCCAGAACCTGTGGACTCATCACTGATGTGGCACTGTTGCCGCCAAGAGATTTCATGTTGATGTTGCTGGCCATTGTGGCCACTGTGGCTGTCGGCTTGGTGCCGAGCTGCTGCTGCTGTTGTTGCTGCTGCTGCTGTATAGCGGGAACGTGCTGCTGTTGCACCAACTGCTTGACTGTCAGCGTGGTGCTGGCTGCTCCACTTGCTCCTCCTATGCTGATTGTGGTCTTGGCCATGGGCTTGCTGCTGGCCATGGGCTGATCGGGTATAGTCTTCGGCTCTTCCACAATGGTCACTGTCGGCTTCTTCTTGATGGTGTCTGTGGGCTTGGCTGTAGCTGCAACTGCAACTGCTGCTGCTGCTGCTCCACCTGCTATGGCCATCACACCATCTTGATCGCTGCTTACTGCAAAGCTGCTAGTGTCGCACTCATCTTCGCCTGGACCCGGTCCTGGTCCTGGGTGTGGTTGTGGCTGCTGTTGCACCTGCATCTGCACCTGCTGCTGTTGCTGCGTTTGCTCCTCCTCTGGATTCTTTGCGAAGCCATTGGGCGACGACTTGGAGGTCTTGAGATTGCTGCGTATGCGTTGGATCTCGTCCACCGACAGCGAATGTGAGATGGACGCACTGCCAGAGTTCGAGCTGCTGCCACTTTGGGGAGAAGACAAAGACAAACATTAGCATACATTGTTGATCCCCCGTTGTGCCACTGATTTGGCTTCTTCTTCCACTTGGCTTACCTGGCCTGACTGTTGCCGCTGGTCTCGGGCACATCGAACAGGGCTATCTTCTCGTTGAGCTTCGTGTTGCGCGCCACCAGAATGGAATTCTCGTCCTCACCATCCGACTCGCTGCAGCTGTAGTCCGGCTCTGGGATGGGTGGTGCTCCACCTCCACCTCCCCCTGCACTGGCATTTCCATTTCCATTCTGTGTCGCTTGCTGAGCTGCAACAGGCGCTGGCTGCGCCTGTGGCTGAAACTGAGACTGTGGAGGCGGTGGTGCGGGCGGGGACTGGGGTATCGGCTGCTGTTGCTGCTGCTGAACTTGCACCTGGGGCGCCGCATAGTGGGATTGTTGCTGTTGCTGCTGCTGTTGCTTTTGCTGCTGCTGTTGCTGCTGCTGTTGCTGCGGACGCATCTGTGTGGGAGCTGCATACTGGCTGACCTGGTGCTGTGCCTGTTGCTGCTGCTGTTGCTGCTGCTGCTGTTGCTGCTGCTGTTGCTGCTGCTGAGAGCTCGCAGAGGTCTCCTGTGTCGGCTTCTCTTGCGCTTGGCGCAGCTTCCAGGCCATCACGTTGCGCAGCTCCTGGGGCGAGGCATAGATCTTGGCATTGGCCGAGGGATTGAAGCTGCTCTGGACGCCATCGATGGCCGCACTGGTCACGGCATCGTTCTCGGTCCGCTTCTTCAGCTTCTGCTGCAAGGAGATGGTGCTCTCGTACTCCGAGACGCTGCTGCGCGTCTCCACCTTGACCACCTGGCCGACAGGCGGTGGCGGTGGTGGATGATTAGGTGGGGGTAGCACTGGTCCGGCTCCTCCTTTGCCCTCCATGGTGTTGAGACGCTGCAGCGAGGCGTGCAGCGTGGCCACGTCGTCCTGCGAGTGATGACCCTTGCCGGCCGCCTGCCAGATGGACGAGACTGAGCCGTGCAGCTGGGCACCGTGCAGATCGGGCGTAGAGTGGAATCGCTTCAAGTCGCGTCCGCCCGGGCCGCCTACTCCGCCAGCTCCACCCACTGTGGGCGTGGCCACTGGCTTGCCACGCAACGTGCCGCTGCCACTGCCAATGACGCCTCCATGCTTGCTCCTGGCCGTCTTGCGCTTCATTTCGGCCACACTGCCATAGACCAGGGGTCCGGTCCGCATGGGCGATCCGTTGGTAGCGGGCGGCGTGGCAGCGCCACTGTCCGTGCCCGACTGGAACCGGGAGCTGGTCATCATGGTGGCATAGCGGCTGGCATTGGCGGCGCTGCCATCGCCCTGCTGCCGCTGGAACAGCTCCTCCAGCTCGGCAGCCGTGATTCGACTGGATGTGGGCCGGGCCTTGATGCTGGCCGTGCGCAGCTGGACGGGAGTGCCGGGTCCCGTCTGATTGTTGTTGCCATTGCCGTTGCCGTTGCTTGTGGACGCGGACGCCGCAATGGACGTGGCAATGGACTCCACCGAATTGGACTTGGTGTGCGGCACATCGTCCTCCTTCTCGCCGCCATTCTCGAGGCCAGCCACCATGGACTTGGCCCTGGCACGACCCACGCTCAGCGTCGTCTTCGGATCCCTTCGCGGTGGCATGGGTGCCATTCGCACACTCCCTCCGGCCGAGGAGCCGCCATGGCTGCCCGGTCCCATTGACATCTTGCGCGGCAGTGTGGCGCACTGGCGGTGCGATGTCTGCGGTGTGCTCGGTCCGCTCGACAAGTGCTGGCTGCCGGCCCTGGCCCCGCTGGGCAGGTACTGGACTGTGGCCTGCATCTGGTGGGGGAACTGCGGCGATATCACCGTCATATTGACCAGGGCTCCCGCCGATCGGATCATCTCCACCACCTGTTCGTGCGAGGCGGCGCTCACGTCCTCCCCGTTGATGGTCAGCAGGAAGTCGCCCGGCCGCAGTCCGGCCATGTCCGCCACTCCGCCCGGATCCACGTCGTCCAGATACTGCAGAGCCGGAAACCGTTCCGAGGGTCGCAGCTGCATCAGCTGGGAGCTGGCCTTGGCCCCACGCAAAATGAAGCCGAAGCCGCGCTTGGCGCGGTGCAGCACCACCGAACGTGGGGCATTGTAGGCGCTACAGTGGGGAAGAAGACAGCAGGGGGATTAGTGGATGTTGCCTTCGATTGTGGAGACTCTAGCCTCATACCTCTTCTTTATGCGCGGCGCTGTGGCGCTGCTGTACTGTCCAATGGTGTTGTTGTTGTTGCTGGCTGCTCCGCCTGCCCCGTTACTCTCTGCGGACTGCTGTGGCTGCTGGCAGGACCCGTTGCTGGTCATCGAGAGCGAGGGCGAGTGGTGGGGCTGCTGCAGCAGGGTGCTCGAGCTGCCCGAGTGACCGCCGAGGCTGAGCTGTGGCGATCCCTGGTACGAGGCGGAGGAGGAGGGCTGCTGCTGCAGATGCTGCTGCTGCAGCTGCTGTTGGGGCTGCAGCGATGTCTGCTGGGGGGCGGCCATGCCCGTGCTGGCGGTCATCACATTGGTGATGTGCTTCTGGCGCAGATTCACCTCCTGGACGCAGTCGGCGGGAAAGAAGCCCGACTGATTGGTGCCCCTCACGTAGCCCTCGAGGAGGCCGCAGTCGGTGCTGCCCACCACCTCGATGACGTCGCCGGGCTGCAGTCGGATGTGGCCCACTGTGTTGCCCACATACGGCTCCATGCACACCACAGTGGTGCTGGGGTGTCCAATCGAGCAGGCGGCCGAATCCGAGTTGGTGCCCACTCCCGACGAGTCGCTAATGATGTCGCTCGTATCGCCCAGGGATTTGTCTGTGCGTGAAGTAAGGATTCAGAGTCAGAGTCAGCTTGGAAGTCAGATTGGAAGTCAGAGTGCGGGTCAGAGTGGAGGCCACTCAGTCCAAAGACTTGTGCACATTGTGGCAGAAGCCTGTGGGCAGGTATCGGTGGCAAAGCGGATGCTGAATGTGATGCGGAACTGCTGTGTGATTCATCCGAGTGAACAGAGTGAACAGAGTGAATGATATGCGAGTGAATCAGAACAACAGTGTAACAGTGGGCCACCCCTGTTCAATCAGAAATGAATGATCACACAGGATAGATCCCCCATTCTAATGGGGAATCGTATATGTAAATAAAACATGCAATCTGTGTATTTATTTTTACTTAAAATGCATGCCCACAATATGTAGTAGTATTTATAGTATATAAGTAGGGAAAATTATATACTTAGCCGCTCGCTCGTTCTGCATGATTTATTATTCGTATCGTTTGCAGAGAGTGTGTCCCTAACTCAAACTCAACTTAAACTCAAACTTAAACTTCAAATTTTAAATGCAAATGAAATCAAAACATAAAAATAAAATTGGTTTACCTGTCACAATGCTGATGTCGTCCTCGTGCGAACGGTGTCCCGAGGAGCCCTCGGAGAGGCTAGAGCTGGCCGAACTGTAGGCGCCCAGCATATGCTCCGAGGGGCATGGCGAGGGCGGACCGTGCAGCTGCAGCTGATGCAGCTGAAGCTGGTGCTGGTGCTGGTGGTGCAGATGATGGGGATTGTGGTGCTGCTGCTGCTGCTGCTGCTGTTGTTGTTGCTGTTGAAGCTGCTGCTGTTGCTGGTGATGCTGGTTCTGATGCTGATGCATCATCATCATCATCAGACCCCCACCGCCAACACTGCCATTGCCATTTCCGATTCCATTGCCATTGCCATTGATCATTGCACCACCAAGACCACCGCCAGCCGCAGCCAGCAGAGCTGCACCGGCGGCTCCATTGGCGCTCAGCCAACCGATGCCCGAACGCCGCTTCGGATTGTAGCGCGGCGGTCCGCGGAAGGGTACTGTGGTGTAGGGATAGTAAGGATTCGCTTTATATGCATGTGTATGTGTATTGGTGTATTGGTGTAGGTGTAGGTGTAGGTGGGGAATGTGACTGGGATCCGTCCGAATTACCAACTTCTCCTCTCTGTTGTGGAGCTCTACTCAATCTATTTTGGGACATGGGACTCTAAGGCAGAATCCATGAGGCAGCTTTACTTACTCTTACTTACTGGCACATACATACATACAACATATAATGTATATGTACAGTATATGTGTCTGATCTGAGGGTAAACGACTCTTACAAACAAAGCATTCGATTAAGAACATTCTAGCAATGTCCTGCCAAAGAACAAACAAACTTCGCTATGAAATGTGACAGAGAGATAAAGGCAAAGAGCGAAAGAGTGAGAGAGCAAACAAACACTGCTTGTAGGTGAGCAAACACTGCTTGGAGGAGAGCAAACACTAACAAGAACAAAAACAGCCAAAACGGTTGAAGAGTGAAATGGAATGGAATGGAATACGGTATATGGAATGGAATATGGATTGGAATACATATAAATGGAAAATGGATAACTATTTGGATACATTAACAGTAACAGTAACAATTATAGAGCAAATAGTAGGTATGTACATATGTATGTATGTATGAACGCATCTCAAAACAAGCAAATGCAAAATGCAAAATACGAATTACGAAATACGAAAATGAGTGGATAATTTTGATAGAATAATTGCATCATATATGTACGGATATTTGTATTTAGAACTGGTAAGGAATACGCATATTTAAATTTATTTCTTTATAAGTACACATGGGGATTAATTATTTAACATTGATATGAAGGAGAGCTGATTGAATGACTGAATGAATGAATGATTGAATGATGTGCCGAGCGTAATGCTCAATGGCGCAAGAAAGGAAGGAAACTAAACGGATAAGTCCGATGTGATTGATGGAGAATATATGTATATGCATGTATGTATGTATGTAGATATATAATAAGTAAGTAATAGATTGAGTAGAGAGTAAACAAATCCAAAGCAGAGAACTGAGAATCGTGAGAGAAGAAAACAAAACACAAAACAAATATCAAACTAGAACCTGGAAACTGTTTCGGTAGGTTGCCAGATCCATTTGGTAATTTCGGGATATTTGAATATGAGTTTGAATATATGAATATGAATATGATTATATATGAATCTGAAGTTCTGTGGCGAATACGAGTCGAGTGTTCAGAGTGGAGAATGCAGAATGCAGAATGGGGAGGGATGACTTACCAATATCCTCCGATTTGTAGTTCTCAATGACTTCGGCCAGCTCCAAATTGCCAGCTATGACAGCCACCTATGGAATACAGACATTGGCATTAGATGAAGAGCACACACACACACCAGCAGAAGACACTGCCCCGAAACCAAAACTAACTAACCAAAATAATTAAAAATTCAAATACAATAAACTTAAAGGCTAAACTACAAGCGTAACTACAGCAGCAGCAGCAGCAGCAGAAACAGCAGAAAAAAAAGACTACCAACTACGAGTAATTGTAAATTAATTTGCATTCGATAGATACTACGTTTTGGGCATTTTACCTGATAGGGAGTTTGGTTGGCAAAGTTCTGGGCACCGCGCTGGGCGCCGCGAAAGAGAAGCATTCGGGCACAGGCCTCTTGATTGTTGACGGCGCACACATGCAGCGGACTATTGCCGGACGCATTGCGGCCATCCATGTCAGCACCGTAGAACAGGAGGTGTTCCAAGTGCTGAACCAGGCCGTGCCGACAGGCCTGTCTCGTTTGGAACAGTGCGGGATGGTAGTGATGCCCCCAAAGGATGCAGTTGCAGATGCAGATACAACCCGCGGGTTACAAATAGAGTTAGCAAGCATTTTTTGTTTTGTTTTTGTTTTGGTTTTTGTTTATAGAGTTGAGTTAGAGAGAGAAGAGAGAAAGTAAAGAGAGAAAGAATTCAAATATTAATTGGCATTCAGCACTTTTTTTGGGGGGGTCAGACACCAGTTTTGGGGGGTAGGGGTAGGCGACACCAGAGATTCGATGGGGGGGAAAGCATTTGCAGATACAAATCTACGAGACTGGCGCTCAATGGACCGCCACCGACTCACCTGATGGACCTCGTTCCAGCCCTGGCTATCCTGTATGCCCAGCGTCGCGTGGTCATGCAGCAGGCTCTCCGTGATCTTTGATTCGCATTTTCTGGTTATCGAAATGTACAGCGGCGTGATGCCACGGCCATCGCGATAGTTGGGCGAGGCCCCAAGCTCGAGAAGGGTACTGAAAAAGGGTATGAGAACAGAGTAGAGAGTTAGCGGAAATAGATCATTGATCGTTTTGGCAAATGAGAGTGGGAGCCCAACCTGACCGCCTCCAGGGAGTCGTGCTCCACGGCCCGATGCAAGGCCGTGGTCCCGTCCTTGGTCCGGTAATCCAACAGAGCTCCGCCATTGACCAAAGCGATGAGCACTTTGTTCGGTTTCTTGGCACCGGTGGCCACGCTCAGCGGTGTTTCGCCGCTCTCCGAGCAGTGGAAATTCGGGTCCAGTCCCTTGGCGCACATCTTGGCTATCTTCTCCACATGTCCCCCGTTGATGCACTCGAGGAAGCGGCGCAGATTGGCACGCGTGTGCAGGGCCTTCAGCTGGCGCTCGTCCAGGGTCAGCATTTTGTATACGCGTCGCTTGTACTTGAGCTGCACACGGAAAGACAAAAAAAACAAAGGAGGATGCAGCACACCATTAAGAGGGATCCATCTATAGACAGACACCAGGCAGACACACTCACCTCCAAGTAGCCGACGGGTCCGTTGAATGGATAGTCGCCCAGCCGACGCTCTTCATCCAGGAACTTGCCCGCCTTCCCGTTCGAGGGCGGTGCAAAGAGGCCGTAGTTGAAGCTCTCCTTTAGTTCCTGCAACAACAATCAAAACAGCGGCAAAGGATAAGTGTTAAGTGTAAGTGTGTGTTTTTGTGTGTGTTCTATGTGCGAATCAGGTGCTCCATTCGCGTGGCTCAAGTCGCCCTTCGTGTGCGAGAGTCGTACAAAGGACTTCCGGCTTGCCAATGGGCGAACTTCCTTCTCATTCACATACATATATGTACATATTGTACATACCTACATACATATGTACAAAGGTATGTATAGGGTATAGCTTCCTGCTCACAGAATCCTTCACAATGTCCTCGCTAATGAGACATGGAGCGTGACTGGAGCGCCATCTAGCGACTGCTGCCTGCAGACACCTTCTCACCGGAGCGGGAAGCGGGAGCGACTTTCATAATTTACCGTTGCCTTTAAGTGGCAATTTCTTGTTTTAATTAAACAAAAAACTCCCTCTCTCTCTCTCTCTCCCTTCAGCAGCGGGGAAAAGAAAGAAAGAGCGAGAAGGAGAGCACTCCCTGCCGTTACTCTGGACTGCTTGGAGTGTATAACGAGTTGGGCATTGCCTCTGCCGCTGCATTAATTATGCAAACTGCGTGTGTGTGTGCTCTCCACGTTTTGTGGTGTTCCATTTGCCACTCATTCCATTCTGCACGCCCCCTCAAGTGGCAAGTGCCCCTGGGCATTGAGCGGCAGCCATGAGAGCCAGTTGCATGTTGTCTCATAATGTGCCAAATGTTGCCATTAGAGAGAACACAGTTCCGCTCGAAGGTTCCAAACAGATGGGAGTCTTGGTTAATGCATCAGGCGACGAACAATTTATGTGCGACATTTATTAATAATTACAAAAATAAACACTAGAATGGAACAGGATGATGGTTCCGGGATTGGGCATACCCCTTATGCGGCAGTTACTTATGATCCTTAATTTCCCCCTAGCTTTCTATGATCTCCAAGTTTTAATTCTGCTTTGAATCAACTCATCCATTTGCTGCATGGCCAGTAGATCTCTGAGAACAATTTAAAGAGAGAGTTGCAAGCGAAAGGGTCTGGGAAAACCTTTAGACATCCTTTGGTTGATGCATTTTCCCCTGCCAGTCACGTATCCCAAGACTTTGTTGAGATAGTTATATCCCAGATACGATGTACGGGTAAACCCACCCCTTGGACGCATACATTTCAACCACACAAACTAACACGCCCCCAAAGCAGCAGCAGTAAAAGCCCATCCCTTAGTGCATCCCACTCCACTCTCTCCTCTCCCTACAAAACAACAAAACACGTTAACTGCTTTGCGCCAAATGGTTTTTATGGCGCCACCCTCCCTGCCACCCGTGCCGCTCCCTTTCCCCTCCCTTTTCCAAATCACACCCATCTGTGTCTCCGTCTCCGTTTCCGTCTGGGTCTCAGTCCCAGTCTCAGTCATGCAGTCATGCAAATTGCAGACACGTCGCTGCCCTAGACCCCCATGAGAAGGGAATACGCGTACGCGACGCCTGCCCCGAGGCTGCCAAGGGTCGAGGGAGTTGTCCAACTTTCGGCTCTTGGGGGTTGCCCTGCCCAGCCCTGCCCTGCCCCCACCCTGGGAACCAGGATCTGGGGGATGTGTCTCAAAGTCAAGTTGTTTGCGCAAATTGCAATTTTATGAGTTCTGATTCCGATTTTCCAATCCGTAAGACTGCTCATAAAAAAACGTCCACGTTCAGGGGCACACTGGAAAGGGGTGGGGTCAAGGCGGGTAATCCGAGGAATTCCCCTTCCCGCCCGAATTCCCCCACCAACCCACTGGAAGCTGTTGCAAAAGTAATTTAGAACTTTTGTGCGCTCTTTTTGGGGTTTAAAACACTTTCAAACAGTTTCTCTCATTTTGTTCACTTTTTTTCGGGTGGGGGCGGGGTGTGGGGGGAGGGTTTGCCAGCGATAAATTCTGTTCTGCCACAAAGTGGGGCATGGCATGCGGAATGTGTATGCCATACATATAGGGGGGGGGGGGGGTGGGGTAAAGGGGGCGAGGGAAGGGAATTGTCCATAAATCATGTAGAAATTGCAACTGCATTGGGCATGCAACATAACCAACCAATGGACGCCAGCCAAATGCCTCTCGAAGGAGCATTCATGGCAATTTTCATAAATTTCAATACAGTTTGAGAGCAGTTTGTGAAGCTTATTTGACAGTTTGAGAGCAGCTTTAGTGCAGTGTTTGTGGTTTCCCATAATTAACAGTAAATGGAAAATGATTCCCCATACCTCTACTCCACAGTTTGGGGAGCACCACAAACGCACAGTTGGAAAGCCACTGCGTAGCCACAGATGAGTGTCAAGCTCTTTCGCTCAGATAATTGAATCCAAAGTAAATGTCAATGCGATGTGCGATGTGCACTTGCCAGCAAATAAGCGACTTCCTGTTCCAATAAGAATAAGACCCCAAGGCAACAACAGCAACAATAGCAACAAAAGAAATCATTGATAAATTGTCAAACAGTAGTTGATGTGTTGTTGTTGTTGGTTTGGTTGTTGTTGTTGTTTGTATATGTACTTTTTGTTGCGTCTGTTCTGTTTTGCTGCATTTGTTTGCCTGTTGATTGAAAGCAACGCTCAGACAGAGAGCAACAGCGGGAAGAGAGCGGAGGGAGAGACAGAGACGCTTAGCAGGTAAGTATAAACAGTGCCAGCAAAAAGTAAATAGCCATGGATAGCCGACGGACTGGACAGCAGCTACGCTACCGCCACCCCAAGCATGGAAGTGGGTCGCCTCCGATCACTGACCATCTGTTGCTCGAGCTGCTGCTGCTGCTGCTAGTTGTTGTTGCTGTTTTTGCTGTTTCTAGTCGTAATCTCATTCTGTGGCAGCAATTAGAGTCGCAACTAGCTGTGGCACTGGGCACTAGGCACTAGGCACTGTTGCACTGCGCGCCGCAGTCACGGCTTGGATTTGCTTCGCTTTTTGGCTGCGGCTTTGTCAAGTCTTATATATGTACATACATTTATGGCCTCATTAGCGTCAGCAAAATTTTTGTATATACTTTTTTATATATTTTCCTTAGCCTAAGAATTTTGGCTGGAAATGTTATCCGGCGTTTGGGAGCAACTGAATGTGAATGCAGACAGATCCCAGTGCAGTACAGTACAGTCACTCATTACCATCCACAACTCCCACTCAAAAGGTATCGAATATCCAAAGATCCACAACAGAATTTGTTGACAAAGTTCAAGAAAAAAACAAAAAGAAACGAGAGGAGAAGAACCCAAATGATAACGGAAACAAGCAACCGAGGAGAGGCTGCACTATGGGTCAGAATTGCACAAAAAGTGAGTAAAAAAAAACGAGAGGAGAAAAGGCAACACAAAGAACAACCTTTTAAAGGTTTTTGCCACTTTCAGGGGCCTTTCTATTACCATCGGTATTCGGCTATTCCGCATTCGCTTCAATTATGAGTAAATATTTGCCACACATCTGCAAATATGCTCGTGCATTTACTAGTATGTATCTATGTATGTATGTATGTGAGACAAAAGATACCCATTTTTAGAGCAAATATGGTTTAAAGCACACATTAAGCCACAAGGCTGTGTGCGTCAGAGTCCGTCCGTGAATCATTTGGGGTTTATTTATTTAGATAGAGATACTCGTACTCGTACGCGTACTCGCAGCTTGGCTTGGGGCTGGTGCGGGGCCTTGCCTTCTTTACCTCAATGCCATTAGGGTTAAATGGCAGGAACTTCCCCTACATTAGCTCCAGATTGCTCTTGCAGAAATTTCAAAAGCCGAAAATTTCGTTTCTTTTGTGTAACTTTTGGCACTTCCTCTGCCCATTGTGCAGCGGTCTTTGTTCTGGCACATTCTCCGATTCCGATTCCAATTCAGCTGATGCCTCGACTTCTCAAGTTGCAGGCAGCGCCAGTCCCAACTCGAAGCTTCAACATCAATTTATGTATTCTTTCAAACACACACAAGCACACGGACGGACGCACGGGCACACCGGCACACCGGCGCACACGGGCCAAGACTTGGACTTGGACTTGGTCACATCATCTTATAAATTTAGAGCTCGTTTGGCCATAAGGGAGCAGCAGCAGAGCAGTAGGAGGAGAAGCTGGAGGATGCCTGTGGTTAGCCACAGAGCCCCGTCCCAACCCATGCCATCCCATCCAGGCAGCAGCCCCACTTTGAATTGGAGTTTGAAGTCGAACAATGCCTGGCTCTGGCTCTGGGTCTGGGTCTGGCTTGAACCCAAGTTACGTTCTGGAAACCGGTTGGCCTGCCTGGAAATGAGTTTCGTGCTCGATTTTCTTTGCCAATTTCGAGGCACTTGGACCTGGGGATGTTCTTGGCTCTCGTGGGGGGGGGGGGCTCTCTGATCCGAATCGGTTCTGCTCTTACCCTTTACCCTTCTCAGTTGACACTCGCATTAATTTGGGTGCTGCACAATAATTTATGCGTGCATTGACTACGCATTTCAGTAATTAATTTCAAGTTGATTGCCATTTGGTTTTTATCAGTCGAGTTATTGTGTAGTCAAATTGTTGATTTGTTTTGAGTACCCTGCATTTTCTCAGTGCACAGAACAGAGCAGTCCTCTCGCTGGGGTCAATGACGTGGCTGGCCTGCCGCATGCCGCATGCCGCCTGCCGCCTGCAGCTGCTTCAAAGTCAAAGCCATTCAGCAAACTTTACAAGCAACATCCCAACCAACCCATCGCATCCGATCCCATCGTAGGCTGAGTGGGAACCCTTAGGCTCCCCCTATCCCCTTCTCCTTGTACAGCTCGGTTGGTTATCATATAAAGCAGTCGCCGCAGAGGAAGAGGAACCCGGGGACTCCTCGGTTTCGAAACTAGTTTCGTTTCGCTAGATATTTCGTGGGCAAAAGTGCGCCTCCTTTTAGGTGTCTGTCTGGTGGCGGTGCCCAAGATGTTTGTCTTGTCATGCCCACCTACAGCAACAGCAACAGAATCGGTTCTGGGCAAAGGAACTAGAGCTAGCGCTTCAGATGTGGCTGCTGGAGCTGGGGCTGGGGCTGGAGCTTTTGTGGCTGTGTAGATTCTTCGCCTGCAGAAGAAAGTGTTGAAGTTGAAGACTTCTTTTGGGGTAGCCGCTGACTGAACATTTATCAGAGTCAAGTGCATTGAACTTGCTGCCAGCGAGAGGGCGTGGCATGGCTGCAGCGCATAGTTACGCCCATCAGCCATTCATATTTCTTACACTTTGCTGCATTTAGACAAACAGCCCAGGAATGGGAGGGATGCTGCAGGAATGCCGCCACGAGTACTCGTACTAGGAGTAGGCACAAAAGCACACAAAGGTGAACTAAGAGCAGAAATTGCAGGAATTTAGTTGCAGTCAAAGGATGTGGATGTGCATGTGAACGTGGACATGCCACACGGTAGATGCACCGCGCGCTTCTATCATCATCAGCGGGGGCAGGCAGCATAGAAACTGTGAGTGCAGGTGACAGGCATTTGCAATAAAACTTCCATCTGCGAAATGCCAGAGAGGTGCAGCAGCAGAGGGCAGAGGACAGGCTGCTGCTTAATACTAGAGGAAGAGAAAGGAGACGAGACCTTTCACAGATTAACCGTTGACAATGTTGCACGGAATGTGGCAGCAGAACCTACTACCTACCTAGAGAAAGAGAGCTTCAAAAAGCCCCAGCCAAGCCACAGCTGAGGCCAGTAACCATGACAGAATCTCTTGTTGCAAAGATATTTTCATGTCGCCGGCAATGTCATGCCTCGTCTCCTTGTTGCATGACGGGGGTGGTGCTGCTGGCTGCTGGGTTCCGGTTCCCAGCATAGCAGAGACTGCCACTGAGACATACACAAATAGTTCCCCAAGCAGCGGAAGAATTCCGCAACTCAAGACTTATTAGAGGAGATTGTCCGCTGGCCGCCATTCCACATAGTTTCTAAAAGTTGCAGTCAACCCTCAACTGTACAGTTTCACAAGCAGCAGAACAGCTTACATATGAGAACAGAATCTTACAGTTGGATTGCTCGAAAACTTCGTTAAACCCTGAGGATATTTCTGTAGCAGTCGTAGAGTATCATTTTTCATTCAGCTTATGCCAGAAACCTAAACAAATTCCATACAGCACCCCGGGTAAAATCAATATTTATATGGAAACATGAGCCAAGAAGGCCCAGGAGAACAGCACGCAGCAGCAGCAGCAACCAGCAGCAACATACAAAAACAAGCAAAGGCAGACATTAAAAACAAAAACAAAACAGAGAACAAACATACGTACTTATGTATGTATGTATGTATGAACATTTCTATGTACTTATGTATGTATTTATGTATGTACATATAGGTACAAATATACACCGATTATGACTGGGATAAGTAGACTCCTCTGTAAGCTGCTCTGCTCTCTCCTTCCCTTGCCGCTGCCCCCCCCCCCTGCCCTGCTGCTGTCTGGGCAGAAACATGCGACAAATTCTGACGGGGCACCTGCAACGGTGCGGGGCGGTGCGGTGCGGTGGTGAGTGTAAAGGCTCTTCCAAGTATTCCTCGTTGGCGTTTTCTTTGCTGCCGCTGGGGGGGTTAAAGAACGGTGGAAATGCTTTCAAGCATTTTTCATATTCATCCACACAGTGAGCGAGGGGAGTGGCATGAGGGAAAGGGGCGACTGGCAAACAACAACAAAAATAAGTATAAACAAAAACCAGAGAGAAAGAGTGAAAAAATGTAAGCGATAACGAACATGGAATACACTTAAATATTGCTGGAGCCCCCTCAAACAGTTCCCAGGAACTCCGCTCCAAATGGGATCCAAGAGATCCAACCTTAAGATTCGTTTGCATCCATTGATTTGTTCCATTTGTGACACCACATCCTGGACACACAATAAGTCTGCTTTTCCCCATTAAGTTAAGGGTAAAGCAAACACCTACAACTAGTGCTAAGGGTAGCTAGCTCGAAGAAGGACGCTTGGGGGATGGCAAAGAGTTGTGCGAAAAGTTCTGAAACTTCAATTGGGTCTGCATTTTGAATATCTCCCATCACCATATGTGGCAAGAGGAAGGGAGCCGCAATGCCCAGTGAAAGGCCTCAAAGTGGCCACGACTGACGACTCTCCATTGTCCATTTCCATTTCTATGTCAAAGTCATTCCGTTGGTCAATGTAGAACAATACAATGCGCCACTAAACATTACACGACACACGACAGACGTCGACACACGACACACAACACACAACAGCGAGGCCTGATAATGATAATGACAAATGCAATCATGATACTGATGATGATGATGATCCAAGAGTCCGCCTCGAACATGCGCAACGTGTCCCAAGTCAAACGATCATTTTCTTTTCTTTCACTGAGCATTTTGCTTGGAGCACTACTCAAATCGCTAATCGATTTGATGCCAAACGTGCGCTCCCATCCGATCCGATCCGTTCCGATCGTAGCTCCAATCCAATCGATCCGCATTGTGCTGCATTTCCCCCATTTGTTCTAGCCACTTTCTTTCGAACGTTCTCTCTCTCTCTCTTGGCCAGGGTTATTTATGTCAGACACAGGGGTCTGAGTGGAGCACACTCCCCGTGGTCTCTACCTCTCCACCACGTAATTGTCATCCACCTTTCGACAGTGGATTCCGTTGGATTTGTTTGAGCAGACCTTTACAGTTGCTCTGTGAATTTGGGCATTAATTTCATTATGGCCAAACTGTGTAAATCCGCTTGTCCGCATTCCCCACCACCATCCCCACGCAGGTTTTTATGTTTACTTCTGCCACACTTTTTTGGGCTGGACAAGGGAGGTACAGAAAAACTAACAACCCTCGAAGAGTGAATGAAAATGAAACATTTTATGCAGCAAATGGAAAACAACAAACAAGCATTGCTAAAGGATGAGCATTGTGGTGGGGGGGAAGGGGATTTAGATGACAAAAACCCAGGAAATGACATTTATTTGCTTAACTTTTCGTTTGAGCCACAAGAATTTTCATCTAAATTCCAAAACTGAAACAATTCTATTGTCCAGTCCCTCCGATTCCCTTCGAAAACAAAAATAAATAGAGAGCAACCGGCCAAGCCATCATCCACGTGCCCATTGACCCCTTTTAGGATATACTTTCGGAACGGACCATAGCCATAGCCATAGCCAGAGCCTCTCTGTGTGTCCGTGTCCGTGTCAGAGTCCATGTCCGCTAGCGATGCTGGCAGACATTCGCCCAATCAATGCAACACCGAGCGGACAAATAGACAAACGGACAAGCAAACTGGCAACAAACTGGCAAACAAGTTGGCAAACAAACTTCCGTCTCAGTGCACCTCAACACGTTGCAGGCAGTAAGCGGCAAGCGGCAGGCGGCACGAGGCATGTTCTGACTGATGTGTGCTTGTGCTCCATCCAGCCTAGTGCTGGAAGCTTCATGTGACCCAAATAGACTCCAATCGGTCAACAGTTGGCAGCAGCCACAGGAAAGAAAGCGCGACAAAGGTGTGGAGAGAGGCAGGGCAGCAATGTACAATGTAGCAATGGCACCGAGGCACAGCCGCAATTAGCCGAGTGGATGGGCGATGTCATCTGAAACTGAAAAAATCAACCTCAGATGACAGCTCGGGGCTGTCTCTTGAGTCTCAGCCCTTCGGTCTCTAATCGAATGATCAAAGCAGATCAGATCAGATCAAAACAGATGAGACCTTCCCCATTGGTGTCGTGTGGCAGTGGCAATCAACTTGGCCATTGACGGAGGGCATTACAAAATATGTAAGTCGATCAATACGTAAATAAAATAAAATAAAAAAAATTACGCAGTAAAAGTAGCGTCCCGTTTGCTATTTCGTTTGTTTCGCACGAAAGTCCCGTATTTGCAGAGAGCGTCGCTCCCGTGTTCAAGCAGTGCATTTTTATATACAGGTGACGTACTCCCGAGTGGCTGCCCTCTCATTCAGTCTCACTCTAACGCGCTCTCTTGCTGATATCATTAAAGGAAGCCTCTCTCACGGTACGCGTCACACTCATACGCATAAGTTTACCATGGATCGAAATATTAGCTCAGAGAGCGCACTGGAATGCTTGAATTGGGTGAGAGAAGGGAGAGTAGTGTGTGTGCACGCAGTGAAGAGGAGTCGATCGGCATTAAGAACAACAACAAACTGCGACTCAATGCGCTCGAGACGAAATACAAATAAACAAAACTGCAAATACATTTGTGTACATACATACATATACCTTACAGCTTATGATGTGAACAATGCGAATACCCTGCAATACCTCCCAGCAAAGGCTACACAAAATCCATCCGTCAGCAAAGCAATTAAACTGGGAATGCGGCAAATGGGAGAGCTCACTTCAAATTGTTTCCACTCCATAAACAAAATCGGTAAAAACTTTGAATTTTAGCAATTGCTTCAGTTTCAGGTGTGAATTGTGCGGGTGGCGGCTGAAGGGTGGTGGAGTCATGGAATTGCAACAATATTTTCAGACTATTCCGAGCGGCAGCAGCAGCAGCAGTAGCAGGCGCAGCACACATGGCTCACTGGGTGATAAAATCCAGCTGCTGGTCAGGTGTGAAAACTAGCAAATATACGGATACAAAGACGGAAATATGTACATATGTATGCAAAGAAAACTAGTCTAGTTGAAACAGCTGGCTATAACTTAACTGTAAACGATTATCATTTTTTGTTTTGCTATTTTTTGGTTAACTTTCAAGAGTTCCATTAGACAGTGGCAGGAGTGTATGTATGTACATATGTACAGCAGGGCCCAAGCTATGTATGAATGAATGTTCATTTTGTGCTCTTCTCTCGATTTGAATTTAGCTGCTTAGGTGGCTTAGTGGCAGCAGCAGCAGCATCAACGGCAGCTTACGGTAAATGGAGGCAAAAAGGGTACCCACAAATGGTAAAAGCAACTCGAGTATGAAAATTTATGCAGCAGCAGCAGCAAAGTTTCCAGTTGCTGCAGTTTCCCCGCCATGGATGCCGTTGCAAAAAAAAAAAAACTGACCGCAGCCATATTTGACAACGGAACGTGCTCGGGCAGCATCTGAGCTCTTTCCGTGCTCCGTACTCCGTTCTTCGCTCCGTTCTCGTTCTGCTTGCCCCCCACTCGAGTGCATTAAATCAATCTCTGGGGCAGCTCCCTCTCGTGAAAGCCCTGGCCAGGAAAAAGTGGGCAGACTTGCGGCCAGCCCGCCTGGCTGCCTGGCCGCCTGGCCTGGCCTGCCCTTTATTTACGGTGCAGCGTGGCGACTTGAGGTAAAAAAAAAGAGAGCAAAGCTCTCAGCCGCAGAAAATTATATCTAATAATAAATTTGTTTCACTTGAATATAGAGCAGGGAATAATGGCATTGAGAGCACAGCACCACAAAGGAATGCCAAAGAACACAAAGAATTCTGCTTCGGTAATGAACAAATTTACAGACCATCCACAATTTTCACCCACTGCACACAAATCCATAGGTATCCATAGAAATGATCGAATTTTAGGGCTCACCATCAGGACCCCTGTAATTAGGGAACATTTCATCTCTTGGGCCCCACTAACTGGCGATGTGGCAACCATTTCGCTATCAGCTGGCCATCAAAGCCACAGACCAGGCCCAACAAACAATCGGCGAAAAAATAATGCCAATTGGTCGGGAAAGGCGGCAATGCATGAAATCTCACAGCTCGTAAATCGATGGCAGCTCCCCCCAGAGACATAGAGACACACGACGCCACACCAACCCACCAACCACCACCACCCCCCCAGCATGTGTGTACATTTTGGGGCGTCGCCTGGCGCGCGAATTATGCCACCAACGACCAAACAAATGCGAAATCTTTTTTTTTTTCCTTTTTCCAAACATTTTTCCTACTGCATGTTGCCAAATTTGTGGGCTTCGGTGCGGTGTGGTGCAGTGCAGTGTGGCAGAGTCGGTTCGAGATGCAATTGGAGACCCCAAACGAGCAGCAGCGGGGCTCGATGACTGCTGCACGTGCGCCGCCGTATCTGCAAACGGGTTTCTGCTACTTTAATTTAGCCAGCCACATGGCAGCAACAGCAGTGGCGGCTTGCATCCAAAAGATAGCTGTGCGACGGCAGCCTGCAGCTGAAGGACACTCTCTGGCCTCTCTGGCGTCTCCGCGTAAATGAGGTGGAAAAACTGCGAGAAAACAGCAACTGCTGCACACAGCCCAGGCCGCAGCCAAAAGGTAAGGAAAAACTGCCTTGGCAAGAGGTTAGAAGAAAAACAAATCGAGTGAGGGGAAGACTGGCAGGGAACACTTGGGGGGAAGACACTGATGGGACACCCTGTAGCAGTGAGAAGGAAGCCAAGACAGCGCCTCATACTATGGCAAGCCAAGAAGTAAGCGTGTGGCACAGCCTTCTGTCGGGCCAAACATTTACAGGGTATGCACAGAGATATGGAGAGCAGAAGGCCCCAGAGTAAACTGCTCAGAAAATTGTATCGAAATATTTGCGTCTTGTTTGGCTTCCAGGCTAAGTTTTGTTCCTCCTGCTGTTCCTCCTGCTGTTCCTCCTGCTGCTCCATCTGCTGCTCCTTTTAGCCAGAGTCAATTTGGCCAGAAATGAACTCGAGATATTTTGCTACGATCCTCCTCCTCCTCCTCCTTTTCCATATCTTGCTCTTGTGGCTGTCCCCGCCCCTTTTCCACCCCTTCCACGTTTCACTTCAGATTGTGCTCTCCATTCTGCGCTGCGAGCATTTTTGCTGGCGTCAAATGTTCTTTTCTTTGGCGTTACTTTCAACTAGGGCCTGGCCACGCCCACTAAATTGCTGGCATATTTGGAGATGGGGCAGCATAGAAAGCCCCGGTCCCTGCCACAACGTTTAAATGGCTCAAGTGGTTGCAACCAAGTGAGCACCAATATGAGAACTAGGAGGAGCACAGGAGTATTCCTTCCATTCCTCACCGCCAAGCTTTGTGGCACATAGCTCTGGTCGTGATTTTTATTATTCTCTAAAAAGAGTTCTTCGTCTGCATTTGGTCATAGGGAACGCTGGACGGTCACCTCCTTTATTTCAGCTCTCGAGTCCAGTCGAGTCGAAT
Organism: Drosophila obscura; assembly: GCF_018151105.1. Taxonomy (NCBI): domain Eukaryota; kingdom Metazoa; phylum Arthropoda; class Insecta; order Diptera; family Drosophilidae; genus Drosophila; species Drosophila obscura. The sequence goes on along the minus strand of NW_024542774.1, from coordinate 3,825,002 downwards.
CGCACCAATTGAGCTGTGATTTAAGTACGCCATAAATGGCTGAAGTGCGAGATTGAGATACTCGACGATGACTTCTCTGCTATGCGACTTTTGTACTCACTCAATGGCACTCAGGGCATATATGTACGTATATGTACGTATACGGGTCGGGTTCGGACTCGATTCGATTCGATTCTTACCTGCAAGCAAAAAAGGAGAACAACAACGATAAAGTTTACTCGATGATTATGGTTAATAATTGTATGGTGTATGCTGCAAATAAGCCCCCTGACACTTGATTCATTATAATTATAATATCCGTTATGCCATCAATGTTTGCTCTCAAATGCTGGGGGATTGGGATGCTGACCCCCAAACCCCCCCGTATAAACACTTTTATATTTTAAAACAAATTGACGAACACACACACACACACACACATACTCGTACGCCGACAGCAACCGGAAATGGTTCATTGTTCTCCAGTGTTGGGGCGTCGGAAATTGAAAAGCAACCCAAAACCAACATCAAATTTAAATTTGCACAAAAAAAAGAAACCAAGCCACGCATTAAATGAAATAAAACAACATAAAACTGCTATTAAAAAAATGTAGTTAGAGGAGCCAAACACATGGATGGGGGATGCGGGTGCGTTTCTGCGTGAGTGTGTGTGTGTGAGTGGTGCTGTTCAATTTGCCTTCCACTTAAGAGGCGACCTCACAGCTGGATTTACAGTTTTATAAATTGTGTGTTTACCCCTGGTTCCACCAGGGCACACATTCGTCGATGATTGCGAATTACATGTCATTGTTTAGCCACAACCGAAAACACTACCAGTCGATTTTATACGATTTTTGATAGGACTCAAAAAAAAAAAAAATAGAATCAAATACTGGATTTTTTTAACTGCACGGTACCAGATATCTTTTTTTATATACATTATTATTATTTTGTTATGTTTTGATACATAACTGTATAGACTATCAATCAAAATTATTAAACTTACAAAATAAAAATTTTGACTGAAGAAAATTTTGAAAAATGCGAAAAAAAATTGTCGTTTCTATTATTTTTTCCATCACTGTAACTACGATTATTGTCCGTCTTATTAGACATCTGACTAAGAGATTTTTCTCAGTGCATGATCTGCTGACTGTGTGTACACTTTTCTCATTTGCCGTTATAGCTTTTTCATTTGCCTATACCATTGCTGTGGGAGTAAAAGAGACAGTGCATATAGGGGGGGGACTCTCTCAGAGAGGATCGATGCGATGGGAGCTAATCTTTGGTGTTGCCGAGTGCAAGGGAGAGGAAATTCTCGAACCACGAATGGCGCAGTGTAAACATTTGGCAAATGAAGAAGTCGTCACAGAGCTAGGAAGGTGCTGGAAGGTGCTGCTCTCAGAAGAGCCGAGAGCGCGAGATAGGCAGCCGAAGCTAACGTGGGAAGCATCTCTCGCCCGAGTTAATTGCGTAGCTCTGCGTAATTATGAATGAAACTACAATTAAATACTTGACAAATGCCAATAGGAACCCGCGTGATATGTAAATTTGTACAATTATTACAGTTATTGCATGGATGACGCATTGTCATGCACAGCTCTTAAGAATTAGTATTCAGGTTCTAGTTGGCTTCCAGCAATTATTGTCGCTTAAATTGTGTTTTTTGTTTGTTTTTTTTTTACAGTTTTACAGCCACTGTGGGTGGCTCATTATTTTTGTTCGACTTTTCCATTGAACGGTGGCAGTCCCGCCCATGATTACTCATTGGCTATTGTTCGAGTAAATTACCTTTGGCTTATGCAACTTTCGTTGATTCCCAAAGAGATAATAGCAGCACAGAGACAACAAAAAGAGAGCAAATAATTTCACAGTCAAGGTCGCTTGGAGGGCGGCTTACATCGGGTGGCTGGGTTGTCATGTATCGCGGGCTGGGCGGAGTTCTTTGAACCGTTAAACAAACAACTCACTTTTCGAGCAGCAATAATTAGCATTAATTCGGAATGAAACAAAGTATGGCTCTGTCTGTTGTTTTTTTATGATGCAATAAATAAATAAATAAATATTAACAGTAGCTCGAAAATATCTATTATAAATGGCGTGTATCGAAAAGTGGTTCCCGGATTTGTATAACCATCCAAAAACCCAACCACAAAATTTACTGAAATATTTGGTTTGTTTCCCAAATAGTATTTGTTGTTTGCCCACTGATAAAATATTAGTCAGAAATTCAGTTGATATATTTTGTGGTTTCTCTCTTTGCTAACTTCCCTTCCTCCCTCTGCCATTGCGGTTGTCTTTCTGTAAATGATAATGCTATCGAGAACTGTCCAAAGGCGACCCGAAACCACTCACAGACTGTGTGAAATGGACATGGACATGGCTCCATTTCCATTCCCATTCCCAACTCTCGTGGTCCATTTACAAAAGCCTGACGCCTGAAGCGCTAAAATCTTTTTTCCTTTTTTTTGCATTTTAATTGAATTACACGGGTAGGCAGGAGAGGGAGGAGTGAATGCTGGTTGGAGGACGGAGCGCACCACTAGAGCTCCACAGAGTGGTTCGATGTGCAGAGGAAAAGAGTTCCTGGTCGCGTGGTCGCTTCGAGCCATAAATCTGTAACTGTTTGCTGTACTTGACACATTTCGTAGTTGGAACTGAAGTTGCCCCGTTTTGTGGCGAGTAAAGCAAATGTTGTTGCCAGCAAAATATTTGCGTAGGTGGTATGCACAGACACATGTACGTACATATGTATGTATGTATGTTTGAGAGCCGCTGCGGGCCTCGTGTCCATTAAAATTAAACTTAAACTTAAATATTAATAAATATTCGATGAGGCAGGGCGAATGCTCCTCCCCTTCCTAACCCTAACCGAATGGGAAAGTACTCTATGGAACAAGACAGATACAGCTATGGAAGGTAAACAAAATATATTTAAACTTATAAAAAGAAAATAATATCATATAAAATAAATTAAATTAAATTACGTAAATTTAATTGGAACTGCCTCTAATCGAAATATCTCGTAAGCCCAGCGCTCCTCTATTTACATAGAATTATCTACACATATATATTTATATATTGATAGGTACAGAACCAAACACCAACCTTAAACCAGAAGGCCACCTGTGCCACGCCACCGTAAATTATTTATTCACGTGAAAGGAAGACACAAGACGAATGCAGCAGCAACGGCAACAGCAAATGCGATTGCATTTTCCAATGGTTCATCCGTTTCATTACATCATTCGGGAATTTCCAATGTTCAAAAGGTCAATCACATTGCGTATACGCAGCGCACACGACATGGGGTTGCCAGAGGGTTGCCAGGGGCACCATTTCCAATTCCGTACCCAGAGTTGTCATCAGTAGTAGGTTGGTTTTGTAAAGTTCATTTTTTTGTGACATATTCAATTAAATAAAATGCCAAAACACGACAAATTAATTCAAAAATAAACAAAATTTAATTTAAAATAACAGAAAATTGTGGCGTTCGTGTTGGGGGGGATGCTGGTGGTTTGTGGCTGTCATGTAAAAAATATGTATATGTACAGACATATGTACGAGTATATACATTATATATTCATGTCTGACATATCCTTTACATATCACGCATACGCAGTGTTTTAGGGCAGATGATTTTTTACACATTGTGAATATTTTTAGGGTTGATTATATTTGGCATGACAGATGCTTTAAGGCAGGGCTCAAACAATGCCCCCCACCCCACATTGGCCCCTTTATGCATGCATACCCCAGATGATACAGTTTTTTCACTATATATATATATATGTATGTACACATTCATTGTTCCCATCAAATGGGTTCTTCCCCTCTCTCAATCGAGTGTAGGGACCGCCACTACACTTGGGCTCCCTATCGGCGGCATCTTTATTGTTCTGAACAATAGCTGAACCTCAAGGAGAGCCGCCCTCCACCCTCCTGTAGGGGCTTACTGGGAGGTTAAATTATCCACAAAAGTATGTGACATTTCTTGAAAGAAGCAGACACCGAGCGCCTAGGACACAATAGGGAGAGCAAGGGGATGGCAATGTTGCAAGTTAAGTTCTTGCCGGAATTAACGGTTCAATGGAGAGACAGAGATTCAAAGATAGGCGCACACACACACACACACACACACACACACACACACACATGTCCTTGTGTCTTCGTGTATAACTAGGTCTCTATGCCACTTACGTTGAAGAGGGAGAAGGGGCACAGAATGAGGTGGGGGGCAGCACCACCCAGTCGCTCAAAATGATGTCGTGCGTGCCCAAACTATGCAGCATCATTAAATCTAACGAGCGTCGAGGGTTTTAGCGGCTGCGGGAACGAGAAACCCAGCGAAAATGTCTACATTTTCCATGGCATTAGAAAACTTTTGATTGAAACATCCACAGAGCAACGATGTGCGCCTGCTTCTCGTGTTACCCATTAACTTGGCCTAATTGAGGGATTGCCCATTATGTCATGGCCTAATTGCCATTGCTTTGGCTTTTGGGCAGCGTACAATTTCCAGCAAGATTCGAGGCGCACATTTTTTCAATTGATTCAAGTGGCTCTGGTCATGTCATAAATCTGAACCTCGACAAGTCCTTAGCGGCAACGGTGACCACATTTGCTCCTTGCTTTCTGGCTAAAATCAATATCTCTCTTTAAAGAACCTTTTACGCCCGCTTGCCTGCCACTCTGCTGCTTCAATTCATGCACTTTGGACTTGGTCTTTACTGTGTCTATCTGTCCATTCGCTGAGACTTGCATTGCGCTCCCCCAAGCCTCTGCTTGGCATTCGATTAAAGATAGTTTTTACCATTCGCTCCAGCACAACTTTATCTGCAGCTTAAGAAGTTTTAGCCAGAGATTTCACTTATGGATGGCATGGCAGAGATAATACTTGGCAGAGGAGGCAACGAACTCCAATTGAAAATAAAGGTAATAGCTAGAACAATTGATATTTCAGCATGCGGAATTAACCAAGGAACAACACATATCAGGTTCATTCTCATTAATAGCCAAACAAATGTAATATTTCCATATACATATATGCACGGTCCATTCGCCATATTTTGGCTAAGATCTGCTTACTGGTTTCTTATCTGGCAAAGTAAGCCAAAGTGGTTTAATAACTAAACCCCTAGCCATAGCCATAGCCATTGCCACACAGAGCCCTGAGCATTACGTGTGCTAGTACATGGAAAACAACTTAAATGGAAACCGGTACGTAACGCCCACCCAGCAAGAAGCACAGAAACAGATCATAGAAAACAGCTACGCTTTTGAGTGGATTGGATTTGATTTGATTAGCAGGCGGAAGTGAACTCCATTGAGGGCCCACACACACAAACACACACAAACACACACAGCCTGCTCGAAAGTGTAGCAGTGACTGATTGATTGACACACCAAGCTGACTGATGGATTGATGGATAGACTGACGTAGTACTCTGGTGCTGTGTAACAGCTCCAATGTAAAGTTAAAGCAGCCCTCGCCGTTGGCAAATAAATACTTTACTTGGGCCATAAATTTATGATGAAACCTGATAATGAATAAGGGGATCCGATAAGATGTTGTCTTTGGTCTTTGGTTCGTTCGACTTGACTCAGTTCTTCAGTTCCTGGCTATCACAAAGCAACACCTCAATTGCGGTGCAAATATTTGCACCATGATGCCATGAACTGTATACTTTATGGCACCTTCCCATGCGTCTATATATACATACAAATATACTCGTAAATAGTTCTCGCTTTCTGTTCTGTAAAGCCGCGATAAGATATGCCACAAGACTGATGATTGATAAATATATGTACATGTGTATGTATTTATGTATTTATGTGCGTATCTGTGAAAGCAGGAAATGGGGCTAAGCACCTGATAGATATGCTTTCCATCGATAAAAGACTTCAATGAGAGTCGGCATTCAATCACTCATCAAACATGAAACATATTCTATGGCGGATAACCCACAATTAAATCCTTTAAAACTGTGTTCAATACGAGTATCTATGCACAGAAAGAGCTCAAGAGCTATGCCACCCGCACACGGCAACACACAGCATGGAATTTACAACATAATTCACTAGAAACCGAAACAGACACCACTGAAACACCACTCCATTGGCCCGCCCTCATGCTCTGCTGTCCCCTGCTGCCACTTGCTGACTTGGCCCAAAACGGAACCGGGACCAGGCCATGCAATTAGCTGGAGGTCATTGTGTTTCGGCTCACCCGAGTTCACGTTAAACGCTGAACGTTGAACGTTGAACGTTCAGTTTCGGTCCAGTTTCCGTTCGGTTTGCAATGTTGCGGTTCCAATAACGAAATGGGCGCGGCCTGACCCGGCCCCCGCATCGGATTCGACAATGTTTGGACAACAAATTGTCCGGCAAATTGTTATTAAATGTGTGCGTATCGATTGGCCATTGTTTGGGCGGTAATTAACACAGGAAGCGCCACAAAGGATGAGAGCCAGAAGGGTTTGGTTTGCTGAAGCGGACATTTAGTTGCCGTCACGCAAAAACTTGATGCCCCCCAAATGGGTACTGTGATGTGACAAGTGATGCATGGTGGAAGAGGATTAAGTATCGACCAGAGAAAATGTTATAAGTCCACGGTATCTGCAGTTTCGATCCATCCAAAGTTTAATTCTTTCGCTAGCTCTCTCTCTCTCTCAGTCTCTCTGTCTCTCCATCCTCTGGCGTTTCCCTTGACAGGCGGGCGGCTGCCATTCAACTGTCAAATATCTCTTCTATCTGCAACGTCACGATTTTCCGGGCACGATTTCTGCAGTCTGTACTTGAGTCTTGATTGCATTGAACTTCAACAAGAGGACGACTGTTTGTTAGGGGCGTGGCCCTGCTTTAAGGGCACGTGGCAGCTTCTGGCTTGGATGCAATGCCAATCAATGAAATGCCCCATTTATTTGCTTGCAAATTGATTTATTAGAGGAAGTAGATGATATTAAGTGTCTTAGCCGGGTACGGCAAGAGGCATTGATATTAATATGCCTTTCCATCTGGAGAGCCTTAGAGACTGACTGTAAGAGCTGCAGCACCTCAGTAACGTTGCCACCTAGTTTCTGTACGGAGTGAAGTTGGTTGCGCCCTTTACTGCGCCCCTTTTACGAGTATTCTCATTGCCTGATGGCTGCCCGACTGGGCAACAGAGACTGCCCTCCTTTTGCGTTCAACTGAACAACGAATTTTAAGTTTTCAATCAAAATTATATTGTGAGTTTTCTTTTTGGAATAGAATAGAATATTCACACAGAGAGGATGTTATTTAAGAAATGCTGCTTCTTTTTGGCGCTGGACAGTGGCTGCTTCATCATTGCCCTGTTCTTTCTGTGCTTCCACATGGGCGAGATGATAACGCACAGCAACGATTGCATTTTCGTGAAAAATACATCGGAAAAGAGTTGGGCAGCCATCCTGATGGCGGGCATCCTAACGATGGGCATCATCTCCTCCTGCCTGCTAATCTACGGTGCCAAAAAGGTGGGGTCCCCCATCCAAACTGAGTAGAAATCAATGACTGAGGCCTAGATGCCCTTTCTTTGCTGCTTCATTTCAGAGACGCCCAGGACCAGTTCGCTTCTGGCTGACTGTCTTTGTAATAATACTGTTCTTCTACATCGTTCTGGCCATTATCGATATCGTTATAGAGTCTCCGCCACCGGCTGCCATCTTCGTGCAGGTATTCATCATAGGTGAGTGATTATAGCTGTGTGTATTACCTGCTCGATAACCCATGAATATCCCCTCACAGTCTCGTTAATCTACTCGATAATGGTTGTGCATTCCTTCTACAAGTCTCTTAGTAGAGCAGATGACGACGATCCCTATACACCCTGATTGACATCCCTCTTTTCTACCCATCAAAATATACATACATACTCGTAGTAGCCTTGGGTTTTATTTTAGATTGTCTCCCAGATTTTTCGAGCATTATATTAGTCCAAATTTTGAGCATGTTATTGACAACATGCTGCGGTTGCTGTGGCTTAAGGTACGGCTGCTTCCTGGTTGCCATCTACATGGCCCTCACCTATCTACTGCAGCTGCTGGCCCTGCTGATGTACGGATTCATTGAAGGTGGCTAGGTATGAGCCTCCCCCAGAGGCTGTGCAGCCATCACTGATCACTGATCCTACCCCCACCCACCCCATCTCCAACGCATACACAGAGTACGCCGAGAGCCAGATCTTCTACTTGTTTCTGTCGCTGCCCTGCTGCATCGGTGTGGCCGTGTCCGTAGTTCTGTTCGTTGGCGCCCTAAGGCAAAAGAAAAACCTCCTGTGTCCCTGGCTGATAACCTTTAGCGCATTTGCGATTGTCTTTACATTGATGCTAATCGGCAGCCTCATTGCGGGCTTCAGCCAGGACAATGTCGAGGACAATCACATTGGCTTGGGTTTCATGCGACGTCCCCTCATCCAGACATTCAACCTGCGTGAGTGTTTGCCCGCTATTCAGATGCCAGAATTAACAATTGATAATCCTCAGTAGTGCATCTATATGTCGTTTTGGTCGTCTTTTCCTACTACTTTGAACTGAAGAATGAGAATATCTTTTGACCAAGTAGTCGAATCATCTTAACGCCTGTCAACCAGCCCAATATCACAAATTTGTGTGTGTGTGTGTGTTCATTCAGTAGAAGAATCTCACACAGTAAAAATCATTTCCACAAAAAATTGTAATTTCAAATTCCGTCTAGTTTAGAAATTGAAATTGAAATTGTTTCCTTGAGAAGAATTCTTTGAGCTAGCAGGTCAGGCACCAGGCACCGCCCAGCCCCACCAAACATGGCCTGTCATTGCAAGTATCTGAAGAAGATCTTCTCCAGCTGCTGCTTCTGCTATTCGCTGCGCATCGGGACACTGCTCTTTGGCTGCATCTTCCTCACGTGGTTCGTTTACATTGTGGCCGGCACCGCCTTCATGATGGAGTGCGTCTTCCCCAATGAGTACCAGGAGAAGGGAACCGTCGCACCGGCAGCCCTCAAGACAACGATGGTCTTTTCATTCTTTGGCATTGTTGCATCCGCCTTGCTCTGCATCGGAGTGCATAATGTGAGTAGGGTGCATGTCCCTGCCATCCACAGCCCCCATTTGAATTCTTCTTCCGATTCTTCCTCCCCCTCCCTTTTGCAGAACAACGAAATGCTCTTTACACCCTTTCTGATCTTCACACCAATCTGGATAGTGGTCCACATCTTGGTGCTGCTCATGTACAGCCTCGTTCTGGTCATAGTTCTACTGACAATTGTCACCTCGGGTAATATATTTGGCATGCTGTAGCTGTAGATTGAACTGAATCCTAGTTACATTGCGTTTCGTAGGTTTATTGATCTACGCTTGGCTGGTCATTTTCTCCTACTACGTTGAACTGATCTACGCCTACGATGAGGAGCTGCATCCAGGCTTTGTCTAGCTGGCTGGCAAACGGAATACCTACACACTCACATAAACATTAATGTTGGCTTTATTTATGTTTCGTTAACATTGCTTTTCAATAAATTATTCTAAATTGTTGTATGAGAAACACAAAAAAAAAAGAGAAGAACGCGAAAGAATGAAAGTTTTTCATGCGAAAGATGGCGAGGGTGTGGGTATCATTTAGCAGATACATTCATAGATCTAATTCCAGGTCAAACATGTGTGTGTGGCATGCCTCGCATTGCGCTCTATATACACAGCATACAGCATACAGTATGAAGAGATAATGATGATGGACGGCTGTAGTACATACCTTTGGCAACGAGGCGAGCACCTGCTGCTTGACATCCCAGACGAGACGCTCTGATGGGAACTGCAGACACTTGTAGACGTTCAGCTCCGGCACATGGATGCGCACCAGCAGCCATCCGTCTCGTGGCTCTGGCGGCGGTTCATCGTCAAACGCACCCGGCCCGGACGTGGCGTCCATATTGGCCGGGTTCTGTTTGACTTTCGGTGTTGGTGGGTGATACGTCGTAATTTTGACGGCTTTTCTTTCCAACTCTCTCTCTATCCCTCTATACCAACTATTCCCCTGTGTGCAGGCAGAGGGGGATGCTTCTCTACAGGGTGAGAATTCTTTCCTTCCTTCCTTGCTATCCTTCCTTGTTCGTTTTGCGGCTTACGATTTATCGTTTCGATGATTCCCTCTAATGGTAATTCTCTCGTGCTCTCTTCGTTTAAGTTTAATGTTTATTTGATTGGTCGGTAGGTTCTCGTGCCTTTTGCTGCTGGAATGCGTTTCGTTTGGACATTTCGTTGATGTTTGTGGTACACTTCCGTTGACTGGGACGCATCATGGATCTCTGAAATGATCAAAAATACATGAAAAATAAGTGAAATATAAATAAATAATAAATAAATTTATTAAATATGGAACTATAATTCCTCTCCATTTAATGGTTATATAATTTCAGGCCTAAATCACTTTTACATGCAATTAATTCATTTAATTTGCTCGCCACTCGTATTTATCTTTTCTGATGGGTAAATGCAATTTCCATGGCAATTTCATTCACATATTCCATAAGACAAAAACCATTTAACACATTGAGTGAGTGTGACTCCCCCTACCCCTCACTCAGTCCCACGTCACGCAAGTAAAACCCGTTTTCCACTTGGCGAACTTGGCGCTGCTGAATACTTAATTTGTAAATTGGTTTACATTGCCAGCTAAAGCAAAAGCAAAAGCAAACCGAAACGAAACGAAACGCAGATCCCTCTATCAATTGGAGGAGTCGCTGCAATATCTGTCTGCCTGTCAATGTGTCTGCTGTGTCTGTCAGAGTCACCCAAAGGAGACTGACTGTTGGGGAGATTGCCTCAGAGACAGTTTTACCCAGCGACAGACCACAAAAAGAGAGAGAAATAAAAACAGCTTAAAGCATTTCTTGTGGAAATTTTGTTTGGTATATTGACATTTTGTATCTGCCACATTGCGTGGCAATTGCAGTTGCAACTGCAATTATGCACAAATTTAATTCACACGCCAAACTCCAGCACGATGGCAAGGGGCAAGAGGGAAGGGTGAGCGGTAGGGCGGCGGGCGGTATGTAGAGCAGAGCAATGCAAATGTGTGCCACAGAGACTCGCGCGCTGACAGTTGTCGCTTTGTGTAATGAGCGCGGTGCGGTGGGCCAGAGGGGGGCAGAGTGCAGAGGTAACTGGTGGCCCACTGTGGGCGGAACGGGTTACCCACCAACAAGTCTGCACTTTGTCGCATTTAATTGCGGAGCGTGTTGATGATTGCATTCAACTAGTTACGAGTAGGATGGTGCGGGGGGTGGGGGGGAGGTGGAAAAATGGAAAATGGAAAATGCTTGCAGGCGTAACAGAGTGATAAACCATAATGAATGCGGTGGGGATGTGCCGTGCAGGATAGTGTGTGTGTGTGTGTGTGTGTTTTGGCGAGGATTTAATGAAAGATGTTAAAAGGAATTCGCATCAGTGCCCAGCCATTGACATGGATACAAAGAGACTTTCAAGGATTAAAACTAAATGGTTTTAATGGATCTTTAACTGCATTTAAGCCCCCATTTAGGCCCCATTTAGGCCATTTGATTTTACACACAAATTCCATTGCATTCTTTCGACTTCTGACTAGAATTCCCAAAGCTTCATTTCCATTTTTCTTTTCCGTTTTTTATCACAGTTTAATTAATATTTAATAATAAATAAATAAATAACCTTCGGCCATTAATATACGAGGGTTGTGAGTACCCAGCCTGGTTCACTGCCCCCATGAAAAAGTCAACAAAAATTAAATGAAAGCCACAAGGAAAGAAAGAAAAACATGTCACGGTCAAAAAACTTCAACGAAATCCATAAATTAAACGATAAAAATGCAAGTAAAAATACGTGAAATGAAGAGCGCGCTTAAGCACAGGTGAGTCGCGGGACAAAAGACAAAAGGCCCGTTTACCTTGGCCCCCACACACGCACCTGTCAATCAAACCCAAATATACTCCTCATACTCCTCATACTCCTCATACATATGCTACTCAAGTGGCTCAAGTGAAATTATCAGCCAGCCAACGAATACGCAACCACAACAATCGCAAGTGCACAGAGAGAGAGAGAGAGAGCGAGAGAGAGAGGGGTAGAATTCTGTTTTTGATAAGACCGGGAAACGTGGCCAAGGCATTGATATTCGATAGGGAAAGAGGCCGTCGTAACTGCTGATAAGTCCGAAAGTGGTTTTGGATTGTTCTCTATCATTTATTTGTGGCGCTGTGTATTTAATTGGAGACGACTCACATGCCACGTGGCTGGCGCATATCAATCGGTTGGAGGTTGGAGGCACACGAGACCATTCCTGGCATAAAAGATTTAAGATTTTTACGATGAAATCCCAGTAGAACACGAACATCAGCCGCGTATGAGAAATGTGCCTGCGGCAAATGGAATATTTCGCATCAGTAAAAACGATTTTTAAGAGTCCCAAATACTACTAATACAATAAATAAACAATCCACAAGCGACACCGAATCCAGTGTCATTCATTTAAATCTGATCTGCTGCCATTGCAGCCAATAGCTAATAGGCTTACACAGGTAGCACAAGTCAGGTCAAAGGTTTTATTTGGCATATAATTACCGTTCAATGGGTTTTTTTTATAGCCAAGTTTATCTGCTGTGTTGCCGCCATTCATTCCGGACAGTCAGCAATTGCTCTGATTGAATTTTCAGTGCGTTTTTCGAAAGTTTATTTCGCTTTTAATTGGAAAAGTTGTGGATCTATGTATAATGTGCGGGGAGCATTTGCTGATTCTGCTGGTCAGCAAATGGCCTCACCGCAGTTTCTTGCCTCTGCTCCATACCATACTGAGTGGCAGCGATTTTTCACTTGAACTAATGGGAAAATTATGCTCGACCTTTGCGGATGGTCGGATGGGGGAGGTCGCCCCACACAAACTGTCAGTAAAGTAAATCAAAATTTATGTTGTCGGTGTATGCCCCCCCCCCCCCCCCCTTTTTGTATGAGTTTTGTGTTAATTTTTTGCAACCCATCTAGTGGCGAGGGTATGGGCATTCCAGACAGTTGGACAGACAGCTGTCTTGCCGCTGTCAAAGTACAAATTTCTGGCCCCAGCACAATGTCCCTGTCCCTGTCCCTGAACCACCGATTCCTCTTCTATTAGCTGTCTGTCTGGTCTGGTGTGTCTGGTGTGTCTGCCTATCTGCCTTTCTGTTGTCTTTGACTTTTGGGTGTCGGTCTGACATTTATTCGGCTTGGACACGGTGGACACCCCTCCCACCCAATTCTAATGCTAAGGTGTGCCACACCCTGTCTATCAGTAGACACAGACACAGGACGGAGAGTGTCATCGGGGTCGGGGCAAAAGTTTTTGCACCATAAGGCAGGAGATAATCAAAGTTATAGATTGGTCTTTCACACTTTCAATAATCCATCGAACCGTAAAGCAGAATCATCTTATCTTATCTAACAGAGATACCGAAATGAAGATAATTCATTTATTTCTCTTTAATTTAATGAAAATTTTAAATTTCATTCACTGCTGCTTCCCATCTTGTAAATAATTTTTTTTTAGCTCCACTGCTTGTTGAATTTTTGCCTTTTTTCCCTTTTTCATCTGCAGGCGAAATATTTTCATGAATTTTGGCACATGACAAATGTTGAGCGGACACTTTTCAGCAGTTATTATCTGTTTTTTTTTTTTTGCAAGCTTTTGGCCTACTTGGGAGCGACTTGTCAGTGGTGGTCTTGAGGGCTTTCGCCTGCACTTGTTGCCTGTGCGGGCAGGGCACCTCCTTCAGTTAAGTGCTTGTGACACTTGCACTCTCTCAAGGCCTTATGGCAGGCGATGAAAATTTATTTTGGCAAAAGTGTGAGAAACTGGAAATGACACGAGTCAGCCGACAAAGGGGAGGGACTGAGAGAGGCTGAGAGTTCGGCTGTGTGTAAATTGAGTTTTTAAATATGCCACAGCGAATGGGCTTTGGTTGCGATTAGTTACAGCATCGTGCATCCCTGCAGTCTTTTTGGGGGCCTCGTTTTGTGGGTCAGGTCATTGGAGAGAGCACTGCGAGTACTGCAGTGGCATGTGGCATAGACACAGACACAGACACAGCCACTCAGACACACTCTTACACGCTTTAACAGTAATCGCAAAATACATTCGTTTATGCATAATAGCCCAAGCACACATCTGAAATTGCCTTTTGCTGCCGATTCTCAATGGCAGCCACCTGCTGTTCGTTGGTGCTTTCCAGGCTCGGCTCCAGCCACTTATTGCGGCACACACTCTGTTGTGGCATCCACGAATGCAAAATGCAAAATGCAATCCCATCCACAGTCTACCCGCATGGAAAACTTAACTCAATGGCAAACTACGAGCATTATTATACTCGCTGCACAGTGGTGCGAAATGGTTGAAGGAGAACTTTTAGAAATGTTTCACTTCAAAATAGCTTAGGATCGATGATGCTATGGGTGGTTCCATTTCTTCTTCTAGACCATTTTTAACTCTCAATTTTCTTTCTGTTTTACTGATTGTCATACCACTGTGGCTGCGGCTAAATCGAAGAAGCAGAAACCATTTTCCTCGCTGATGCTGTTTCACTCTCGTTCTCTCTCTCTCTCTCTGTCTCTCTCTCACTCTGTCGGTGCAGTGTTGCGTGTGACGGAAACGGAAATGCGCACATAATTCTGTTAGGAAATATGCTACAAAATGGCGCCCGAGCCGCTGGTAGCGATGGAAACTTTAATTGAATTATATTAAATGAGATTTAGTCGGGAATTGTGACTAGCTTCTGGCTCTCCACTCCCACAAAAACAAGCCAGAAGCTGATGCCGACACTGAGTACATTCTGAGCCGCTTCTGGCTGAAAGCATCTCTTGGCTAATTTATTTTGCCATTTTCTGTTTATGCCAAGAGCCAGCAAACAGCAACATCAGCACAAGAAGAGGAGCACGAACGAACGAACAACGAAGCGTAGCGAATGGAAAGCAAAATAAGAAGGGAGAGAGAAAACTTTAACCCCGACACTTGTTTTCCAGTCACGTTCATTTTCAATCAAGTGGCATCATTATGCTCCCCAAACAAACTGAAGGCGGAATAAAAATCCCCAAGGGAGTAGCCTCCAGAGCAGCAGGAGAAGGAGCGATGGAGCGATGGAGGAGGAAATGCCCAATACAATAAGAAAAATTAACTCTAACCCTGGAGATGGTCAGAGGCCATCCAGTGCCCTTAACTCTTCTTTGTGGCCAGCAATCCAGCAATCAGTCCTTTGTCGGAAAACAGAACCACAGAGACAGACCACCAACAGCAACAGCAAATGCAGCAGCAAATCCACCGACAAATCAACTGAAACTGAAACCATCCAAAAACCGCACAACACATTCGGTACACCGGTGGCCCTATCCATTACCTGGACTCCAACTCCTCTTGGAAAGGCAGACACGGATGCTGCATCTGTGGGTAAAGTCAGCTCCAGATGCTGCAACTGTGGGTAGTTCTACTCGAAGGATAAACCCTTCTTTGAAAACTAAGCATTTATTCGAATGGAAATTGTTTCGATTGTTCTGTTAATTGGGAATCTGTGTGTGTTTTTGGCAACAAAAGCCATATCAAAGCAAAGGAAGATAACAAGAAAAGTTGTTGCAATAAAATGTACAAAAATGTAGTCAATAGTGGAGAGACATTTTGACAATAGAATTAAGCCTCAAACATAGTGTCTGGCTAAAGCATTCGCACATAAACATGTGTGAGGTACAACTGGGATATAACTTCAGATATGTATTGTGAGAATAATAGAATAAAATGAAACCCAAATTGGCTTTGAAATTGCCTAACCTCCGTGTGGGCAGGGAGGCATGGCAGTAAATAAGTCCGAATATATTCTGTCGATACACACGTGTCTCGAAATCATGATATATGCATTTATGTATTTTTAATTGCAAAATATTTGTATAATAGTAAAATTCCCTGCTTACGAATTCTAAAACCAATTGATTATCCAGTGGTTGATTAGAGATCAATTAATTAAGCTGCCACATGAGCAATACTCCACCAAAATTTCACTAATTTCAACATCCAGAAATTACGTCATAGAGCCATTAAGTCGAAAAAAAAATTTGTATTTGTGCAATCAAATCAAATCAAATGAAACGAAATTGAAATCGGGCGAGAAAAAAAAGCACAGCAGAACAAAATGATATGCAAATGCATAAATGACGTGTGTGTAGTGTGTGTGGTTTGTGTGTTTGTGGAGTCACAGTAAACCCATTCGACCGGTTTCCGAGTGCAAAACCAAAAACAAATGGCAACCGACACAGACAGGTAACAGATACGACTTGGAAACATGTCCATACAAATGGTACAGCCGGGGGGGACTACAAAATAAAATAAAGGGTATTCATAATTGTTGAGTCGAGCCATAAAAAATCTACGCAGTAAAAGTAGCGTCCCGTTTGCCATTTCGTTTGTTTCGCACGAAAGTCCCGTATTTGCAGAGAGCGTCGCTCCCGTGTGCAAGCAGTGCATTTCTATACAGGTGACGTACTCCCGAGTGGCTGCCCTCTCATTCAGTCTCACTCTAACGCGCTCTCTTGATGATATCATTAAAGGAAGCCTCTCTCACGGTATGCGTCACCTTTGTACTCATACGTATAAGTTTACCATGGATCGAAATATTAGCTCAGAGAGCGCACTGGAATAATTGAATTGGGTGAGAGAAGGGGAGAGTACGTGTGTGTGCACGCAGTGAAGAGTGGACGATCGGCATTAAGACCAAAAACAAACTGCGACTCAATGCGCTCAAGGCGAAATACAAATAAACAAAAATGCAAGAACAGGAGACATTAAACACATTAAACACTTACCACTGCGCTCTTTCACCGTCAGAGGCCTTGCCTCTGATCAAGTGCAGCTCAAACTGCACAGCATGTCGAGTGGATAACTGAAAGGGAGAGAAGGAAGAAATCAGTAAGCTCTCTCTCTCTCCTATCTCTTCTCATGATTAATTTCTATTTAACGTGTAAATATGATTTCTGTCAATTTCCTCAATAAATTCAATTTACGGATAAACTCTACATGCGCAGTATACCCTGTCCCCAGCAACAGCAGCAGCCAGGGATAGTTTCATATATTTTATGTCTGACTTATTCGGCGAAGGACTCCTTCTTCGTCATCTGGTTGCTGCTGCTGCTGCTGCTGCTGCTGGTGCCTGTGGCTGTTGGGCCATCAATCATACGCCATGTGAGCATGCAGCTGGCAGCAGACGCGGCACACACACACACACACACACGACCAACGACAATCCAATCAATGATTGAGTGGAGTGAGTGCGAGGGCAAAGCGTTATGTTGTGGGTGTACTACACACATATGTAGTATGTATCCACACGGCCCACAATTTGAACATAAAAATTGAATTTTTCAATTGCCAGCATCTCCACTCCACTCCTCCATCCCTACATCTACTTGAGAAGAAAAAAATTAACTTAAAATCAATTGCCATACACTTGGAGATCCATTGGAATGTACAAGCAAGAATTTAACAAGCTGTTTCAAATTGATTCAGGGATGCCAGAACGAATCTATTCAAAGCATTCATTAGGAATTTCTTGGTAGCAGGGCAGGAAATGAGATTTACGCGGAATTGTAGCGGATCCATCTGCATTCGACTGAATGTTGCGTTGCGTAAGACTTTTAGCAGCTCTTTCGGAGTCGGTGTTGCCACAACTAATGCCCGACGCTGTAACCAATGTCTGTTGACTGAAGGAAAACAACTCTATTAAGAGATCTCTGCTGTGGTCGTGGTTGTGTCCCACTAATAACTCAATTTGGTTTTAGCCCAAACGCCATTTAAATCTATTGACACATTTATTTTGGCGAGAACATTTCAACAGAGTGGGGGGGAGATGGATGGATAGTAATTAGGCCTGATGACGTACCCAAAAATGTCTCGAAACAATTTTGTAACTTGTTGCCTTTCATGGAGTCTCAAATCGAAGCGGCTCGACTCGACTCCAGTTGAGTTGAGTTAACTTGGCCGATAGCCAAAGCCCAAAGCCCAAAGCTGAAAGCCAGTTTGGCAGAAAATCCAGTTGGCGGCTGCCATAACTGGGCGGCCAGGCCAACAACACAGCAAATGATTTTTAATAACTTTGACACTCATTAAACTCAAATTACATGCATTTGATTACGCAGCTCTCTGTGCCCGAAGCTCTGTGCGTTTAGAGGTCTCTGAATCTTAAGCCGCTTAGGTTTCATCATAATCATCAGCAGCAGACGACGACCATATGGAGGGGCCTTCACTCTGATGGGTGTCCATTAGAGAGGACATCAGGGGAGCAGTTGAAGTGGCTAGCAGTGGCAGGAGCAGGGGCGTCTGAAACGTCTCTCAATCGATGTAGAAACTAGAAAATCCAAGGCTATGGCGAAGAAGAATATTCAGAAGAATATTGCAAAAAAAAAACACTTTAATCGATTTTGAAACTGTTTCCTCTCCGGGTGTTGTGATTTGCTGGATCTTCGACTTTGCTTTATTTGCCGTTCCATCAATCCAAAACCCTAAAGACTCCCTGCCTTACACTCGTAAAAAGAACTTCCACGAAAACCGTAAAAAATAAACTCATTTTAATTAGGTTTTAATTAAAGCAAAGCTCATTGAACTGTTTGCATAAGGAATTCAATCTTTTCAATCGTTTCTTTGGCCAAGACATTAAAACAAAAAGCTCATTAAATCAAAAGTAAAAATCTCTCGCAAAGGTTCCCAACATCGACTTGCACGGCGTAAGAGGCGTGTGTGCGGGGTTTGGATAGATTAAGTTGCCTTCAAATTAATGACACACAGTGACAGACAGACAGACAGGCAGACAGCTGATTCCTGTCCAGAACCATGGCCCAGACCCAGACCCAGACCTATGGCCAGCCCTTTGACTCAAGTTAGCCCTGAACTTGACATTTATGAACTGTCGTCGCTAGCTTCCCATGTCTAGGCTGTGTCGCGACCATGTGCTAAGTTCTTTTTAATTACCTTCTAGCCATCGGATGGGAAAGGGGCATCCAAGCTGGCTGCAGTCTTGGCTGATTCTCGCCCTGGCCTGCAATCGTAAACATTTGTTTGTTTTTATGACTTTGCCAACTTGGAACGTGCTGGCCGAGTGTTCACTGTACGCCGCGTGAGATGTAGGAGGAAGGTTGAGTTTTACTGCCGATTAACACTAAACTCTCGAGTGGATTGGCTGGGCTGCCAGATGCAAGAAACGACACGAACCTCCGAGTGCCGCCGCCATAGAAAGTGCACCAACGATGGCAACAGAAGCACTCGGAGAGCATGAGCACCCATGAGCATTAATGGACATGCGGGAATGTGGCTCCATGGGCCAGGTTCGTTTTCTTTCACTTCCAAGTGCTTCACAGACTACTCCCCTGGAATCCTTCAACTATTTATAGTGCTCAGCGGTGCATCAGCGGTTCCTATACTCATTTCCATCTATAACCAGATGGATTCTGTGCACAAAATTCCCACAAGCGAACGGCCAGTCACTCGCGAACATCCGCTAATGCAAAGATGATAATCCTGCAGTAATTTCAAATTCCCACAGAAATTATAAACAAATAAACGAAAATGCTCACGAATATGAGAGCAGCAAACAGTTTGCCTAAAGGTATCGCCGCCGAAGAGATATGGAAAATAAATAAAATACCCAATGCACGAAGCAAAGCAAAACAAAAAAAACTATCCAATTAAATCCGAAACTGAAAATCGACACTTGCCACCAGACAGGAGACAAGCCAAAAAGAGACAAAAGACCAGGGCATGGAAAACTGTAAGACCGAAAGGAGGGGGACAGGGAGACAGGAGCGACACCGTTAGCAGAGATACGTAGCTAGGTGGGTAGGAGGGGAGGGTAGGGGAGTGGCTTACTACCGTTGACGATGACATGCAAAGTGCAGCTCTGCCACATGTGGCACGACCAAAAATGGCAAGAGGAGAAAAGGCAGGAAGAACGAGGAGGGATTTTGATTCTCTGTTCATTTTGCTCGCGTCACGTGGGAAATTTTTCAAGTTCAAAGCAATTTTCCACAGAAGAAAACGACAACTGTAAATGCACAACAACAGCAACCAAAAGCTGCAACAGTGAAAAATACAATGAGGCATGCACTCACGTGAGACCTGATAATAATCGGATTTGGGGAGGTGGGGGGAGGTGAATCGTGAGGCGACAGCGACCCAGGAAAGAGGAACACAACGAAATAATACCAAGAAGATACGAGTAGAGTACTAAACACAAAAACAAAACAAACAAAAAAGAAGCAAATACAACAAGAAAATAAACCCCCCGCCATTCTGCAGTTGTGAAGCCACCTTTCCAGGGGCAGCGACTTTAGCAGCGGCTAAAACAGGTCTGGTCTCCCGGGATGCCATCTCATCCCATCCATCCATCGTCCATCCCCCCTTCCCCACTCACTATTCACTTAGTGGCTGAGCACTTAATGGATAGATAGCCTTCGTCTTGCAACAGTTAGAATTAATTGACGTTAATAATGTTCCGATATCGAAGAGTTAGGCCCAAGAGCTCATCCAACGGCTTCTGTGTGCCAATCGGCAGTGCATGTACGAGTATCCGAAGCTATTTAAAGAACGGTTCTTTCTTAGCTCAGTTTTCTCGTTGTTCAGTGGACAATTTGCTCGCCAGAGTGCCCAGTGACGAGTAGAGCTAGTGGCGAAAAGCTAGTGACGAGTGCTGCAGCAAAGCCAATCAGTTAAGATGCCAAATTAATGTAAATCTGTGCAGGCAAGAACTAGAGGAAGAGGTTTGTAGAGGCAGAAATACTCCGCCTAAAAATAATTATAGCTTTGGGCAGATGGCTCATTCAACAGTGAGTTCACCACGAATAGATGAAGTTAATAGATGGCTAAAATAGATAGAATGATAGATAAATAAATGGATGGATAGATAGATAGATGTATAAATGGATACTCTCTATTTCCCATAATTCATTGTTGTTTACTTGACTGTATTAATTGCATAAATACGAGTAGTGCACTGAATATCATTTATTTGCAATTTGTTCAATGACAAAACCATTAATAATCAATTTTATACAAATTGCATTCACCGACAGACAACACACAGACAAGACAGAGACAGTCAGGTGGATGCAAAAACCACTTGAACCACTTTCGCCCACAATCCACATCGTGCCTCTGCTGCTGTTGCATCCACTGGTCTCTCTGTCTGTGTGTGTTTGTGTGTGTGCCGAGAAAGCCATTTACTTGGCCAGGCCAAGACATAATTTTAAATATTAAAAACTTTTGCTCTCCGGTTTTCAGTGGGTGACTCGTTTTAAATGCTCGTACTCGTACCTCAAAGCCAACTCTTGATTGACATATAAATAATAGAGTTGCACAAGTTTATTGGCTACAACTTAATGGCCTTACGATGTGTGTGTCGCCTCAAGCCTCAAGCGGTGGCACCTCCACACGTGCACCCTCCTACTGCTTACAGCCCAACGCTCAGCGTGTGCAACTAATCACGGGATACTCCTTCCCTCCGAGGAGTCGTTGCTTACGAAAATGCGGATGGAAATGCTCCTCTCCTGTGCACCATTAACACCCACAAAAATTTCACTTGCTTCTAGTTTGTTGTTTTTCCGCCCCTTTGCCTCTTGAGTTGGCGCTCCTGCAGGAGCTCTATTCAGCTCGTGCCACTTTCCTGCGGCTCCTTCAGCTCTTTAAAGACCCTCCAGGCCAGACCCTCGAGCCCCCTAGTTCTCCACTGTTCCTCTCCCTGCACTCAGAGTCCGCTCTTTCGCTATGCATTTTTAAACAATCGCTAACCCAAATAAAGTTTCTTGCTTTCTGCTTTCCGTATATTTACGGCCTATTCCAGGAGCGGGAACACACACACACACACACACACACACACACACCACACACAAAAAGCAAAGCTTATGGCCAAAAAGGATAGTGGCAGGAAAGGGAACAGAGCCAGCCCCATTAATTATAACTTGTGCGAGTGTATAACCAGTGCGCAGTATCTTCAAATAAGTTTTAATATCTTTCGCTCCTCATCTGTTCTTGCCACTTTTCATGTCAATTTCTGATTAAATATTGTTTTTGAGCAGTGGCATTCCTCGGTGGCTGCTAAAACATAATAATCAACAGACAACAACTTCTGGAAGGGTAAACTTTGTCGGAGAACCGCAAAACTTTTGATCGAATAAAGAGAAACCCTTTGCCAAGGCACATATCAAAGAAAATATGATAATAATCAGGGCATAATGTTTGGATCGTATGAACTAAAAAAAACACTTGAAATATCATTTAAATACTGTATCTAATCTCCCATTTCTTTATTTAATTTCCATAGGGTATCCCATATTCGTTGGGTATCTGCCTCGGCCAATGTGCTCTTTCTGTTGTTCTAGTTTTGTGTATTGCCACTTGTACGAGCGAGTATCTTGTATCTTGTGCACACAACTTTCGCAAAGGGGATGCGGCGAGATAGCAGCAATTTCCATTGGCAATTGTGTGGCATCAGCGCCGCTTCTTTCAACCATGTGAAACTTGGCCATTAATTTGAACACCGTTTTAAGGCAGCAACAGCGGCAGCAACGGCAGGAGAAGCCACTCGAGAGCGAATCCATGGCCCCCAGGCATTAGATATTCTTCTCATATTTTGCATGCAGCCTTTCAGCCTTCTGGTTCTCCCTCGGCCACATTTTTCCTTTTGTCTTCCACAATTATGCATTATCTTGAATCGTTGACGTTGCTGTAGTCAGTCGCTGTCGGTGTCGCTCGTCTTCTTTCTTGGCGATTTAAATTTTGCATTTAATTACTGTTCACATTTCTCAAATTTCTCCCTGTCTCCCCTCTCGGTTCTCAGGCAACACTCTCTCAGGTGTCGCTGTCGTCGTCGTCGGCTACGTCGTCGGGAAGGCATTATCATTATCATCCGCATCTGCATCTGCATCTGGCATTGGCATCTGCTGTGGCATCGTGCAGCGGCAACATTATGCTCATTATGCATTTCACTTTGCTGAAGATGCATCCACAGCTCCACCAACAGCTGGGGGGGGCCCCCACACACCTCTTGCATTCTCTCTCTCTCTCTGTATACTTCGCTGTCTCCATGGGAAAGTTCTTTCTCTGTCATTTCGTGTCTTACAGCAATTACAACAATATTTCTCTATGTCTGAAGAGGGCAGAAGGAAGAGTGCTATGGGCATGATCTATTGGTAGATCGTTGGGCAGGTTATCCAAAGAATCTTTGGCAAAATAATAATTGAAACAGACAGAGCACTTTTCCAATATAAGAAAATGCTCCAAAAGCTGCACTCAAAGTCTGTCTGGCTGATAAAGATCTTTTATTTAAACCTTTTACCATGAAATACCAGAAGAGACATCACTTTGGCAAGTCATTCCAAGGCTAATTAATTTATGCACCCTCAACACAGAGCACAGAAGGCAGCATCCAGGAGGCAGGTGCACTGCACATAGGAGAGGAGGCCACTCAATGATTGACTTTTGCCAGTTGCCAGTTGCTTGCTAACTGATCAGCAGCAATCACTGGCCGTGCAATGCACAGCATCTAATTATGCACTAGATGTGCCTGCTGCTGCTGCCCGAAGGAAAAAAAAAAACAAAGACATCGTCGGAGTCGGAGTTGGAGTTGGAGTCGCTGCAGGTGCAATGGAAATTGGTGCAACATTGCGGTAAAAGCCAATAAAGTGGCAGGTCGCCATAGAGAATACATAGAGCGGCGATGGATGTGCCTGCCTACCTACCTACCCACCTACCAGCCTCCCTACTGCCGCACATGCCACACATGTCCCATGCAAATAGTCGCTCCTTCCAGCTCACTTCCATTTTTCCTCTGTGTGTTCTCTTTCTGTGCCTGCCTCCATTTGTGCCTTAATTAATTTTGATTGCAGCTTGCAACAGAGGCAAGCACACACAGCGAAGCTGTTGCACAGCGGAAATGTTCATCACACGCGTGTGGCAAGAAAAACAGCAACCGAAGCAGCAGCAGCACAAAAGAAGAAAAGAACAGCATACCAGCAACCGCTTTTAGCCAGGCTAATTAATTGAATTGCATTGCAAAAGTTGGAGGACCGCCCGCCTATCGGGCTGGCACAGACTCTCGGCCTTTGTTAGAGCCCTCGCATGCAAAGTGGCCCAAAGAGGCCGCTAATCAAATTATTAACCCGTCCAGCCACTAATGGGGCACTCCAACTCGGTGGGGCCACTCCAACTACACCGCTCCTGCCGCCTGCCGCCAGCCTTTTTGCCCACAAATCATTCATTTAGCCATTGCACTTATTTATGGCCATAAAATGCATTTGAAATGGTGCCGCCGCCAGTACCAAAGTCCCAAAAAAAAACAACAGCGTTGACAACGCCTGAAAACATCCCAAAAACAAAAAAAAAACCCACCCAAAAAATGTCTAGCAATGTCTACGCATAATTCATGGACATAACGCATAATTCATCATCCATGCCAGGGCCAGGCGCCTGGGCTGGGCACAGTGGGTGGCACAGCTCTAAATTGTAGCACACAAATGTGGCGAGCGGCAAGAATTACTCTACTTATAGTATAGTTTAGTATAGTGCTATTCCCATTGCAAACAGTCGTCTTAATTTTCCAATCCCACTGTAAGTCAAGAGTATTACAGACATAATCATGTTGCATGCAACATTACCTCATCTCTGGGGCTGCGAGACTTATTTGCGGTCTAGGCAGCTCCGGCGCTGGTGCTGGTGCTGCTGCTGGTCCGGGCAGGTCGTGTGGTTCGGCGTCAAAGGTATACAAAATTTATGGTCAAATCAACACCAACAACGAACATCCATTTGGATATTATTTAACCAGTTTGTCGTGTGGGGGTGGGGCGGGCCACGAAGGCGGCGACCCCATTCACTGGCGCATCTCGGGGATAGTCTTGGACTTGCTTATAATTTAATTAGCTTTTCCTATTGCCTGAGGGGAGCTCCTCCTATCGCTTCGAAATCATCCTTACATAACGAATGAAATGACGGAGACCCGAAGGGACGGGTCCAACGGGTTGCACGGGTTCAAAGTGCGCCCACAGCAGGTGGGGGAGAGCTCTGAGCTCCTCGGCGTAGAAGCTCTAGGGTTAATTGTCTGCCAGTTTCAGTCACGAAGCCAAATTTGACTATTCATTATCCATTGAAAGAGATTTTTCTCGCAGTGGGAACAATCAGAGCCTTTCTAACAGGAAATCCGCACGATCGGGGTCAGCATCTGAGCCACAGAAATAGCCACAGCCATAGCTACAGACATGGGGTGGGGTGGGGTGACCCACTAAATTAATATGAATGACCACATTTCACGGCAACTATTTCGCACCTATGTCAAGAGACGTCAAATGTTTATGCAAATATCGCTTTTAATGCGCTGACTGGAGACTCGCAGATACAAAGATCCAGAGAGGCAGAGAGAGGAGGCGGTCTACCAAAATGCAAAATAAACACGAAAAAATAGCAACAAACAAAAGCCGAAATAAAAGCTTGGCTGCAAAATGAAATCATTTCGAACGTGTTTGTGTCGTGATTTCTTTGAGCAAACGGCGGCTGCCAGACCCACAGCACTCCGGCTGCCATCGGCGACCTTGTCAAATTAGTGCCAAAAATGCCGGGTGACAAAAGAGACTCTCGCCCCAGATCCCGAGCCAATCTCAAACTTCGAGTGTATTCATAAATCAGTGCACAATGAATAAACAAACGAACCCAGGGAATCTACTAAGCGAATCTCTTAGAGCGAAAAGTGGTTGACAAAATCTGGTATTTCGAGTTGAATTTCAATTTCAGCTTTTGTTTGAATATTTCGATTTTTGGCTACTGTGGAGCAGAGTTCTGTGAAGATTGTGTATAATTTAATTCAAATCTATTGCTAGGACTATGAATTGAGGTCAGAACTGGTTCTAGCACACGATTATTATTAATTAATGTTAATTTTAGATGGCTAGCACAAACGATTCAAATTAATTGATGGCAGGAAATGGCAAACAATACATAAGTTCGTAGCGTGGCTGATTTAAGTGGCTCTCAAAAATGCCATTAAGAAGCGATTGGGGTATTTGCTTCAATCAGCAGCTTGAACTTTAAACTTTAATCGCACTGATGTGCAATCGAATGCTACTCGTATTCGTATAGGAAAGGATAACTATGATCTGGTTCAAACGAAAATGCACTTGGAATTCGATGTCATACCACTTTTAATTTGTGCATTTTTTATGTGCCGTGAAAGAAATTTTTATATTGTGTAAGCATTAATAGATGTTTCTCTTCTAGTATTCCTCCTTCTTATTAGATATTCCATTTATTCTTCATTTTTTTTCCTATATCTATTTAATCTCTCCTTACTACGAGTATCTTTCGCATATTAATTCCGTCATTTTTCATTCATTCCAATTTTTAATTGAAAAATACTCTTAAATATTTCTAACATCTACACAAATTAGCTTTCTATATAACTCTTCTCTCTCTCTCCCCTACTCACTCTCTATTTGCCTTCACCTTTCACTAGCTTCGTACATATTTCAACCATCTCGATCGGCAATTACCGAGTTCTTGTTGGTCAATGCACTTATAGACGCGCCCCATAAAAAACTGTGTGGCCAACATTTAGCTGAGTTTTACTCTACCCTACTCTACACCACCTCTTTGACTGCTTGTTTGTTGGTTTGTTTGTGTTGCCTAATCTTTCGGTTGGCCCAACTCTTGGCCAAGCGTCAGCATTTAATTTACCCACTTTACGTGGGGCACAAGCCACATTTTGGTCACTTTAAAAAGCCATTAGAACCTACTTCGACTCAGAGTCAGAGTTGGATGAGGAGTCAGCCAGTCAGCCAGTCAGCCAAGCGGAAACTGTACAAATTCGTCTTCCCCATTGTTCAGATTGAGATTGTTTTCCATGCTGACTCAGGGGGGGGGGGGGGGAAAATGCTAATTCTGTACACAAATCAATTCGGATGAAGAGGTCTCAGGGCTGAGGGATGGGATGTGGCTCTTCTACCTGACGAGTTAACACTTTCGTGTCACCTTCTCTTCTCTCTCTCTCTCTCTCTCTGTTTCCACACTGGTTGCTAATTGGAAGGATGGGTTAAACGGGTTGAAAGACACGTGCTTGACCTCTCTGCGAAACTCTGACCTCTGTGACAAGCGGCTTAATTATGTCATTACCATGAAAGATGGCAGGGAAAGAGCTGGAACCCAGAAGAGCCATCAACTAGAGCAATACATAATTGTCGGACATTATCAGTGAAAGTCGGCAAATGGAGTTAATAGTCGGTCGTTCTCTTTCTCCGTCTCTCACGACTCTGCCAAGTGGCTACCTCTGTTCTATAGGCATAATGAAAAGCTTTGAAAATGGTTGCATGTTAGGTGCGTATTAGGAACAGGAAATGGGTCTTCTTGGGTATGGTATGCGAAAGTGTCGGCGGACCAAGTAAAAGTAACACAATAGCCATCCAAAGTTCGTTCACATCATGATGAAATAATAAATAATAAATATTGTAAAGCTCACACAGTCGTAACTATTTCTAAAACGGACCACAAACTGCGTTCTCATGTCTCAAAGAACTAAACAAAAAATTAGCAAACAAAGGAGTAGACTTTTGTTTGGTTCCTTTGGATAAATTAATGGGGGGGCCGACTTACTATGTGAAATATTCCATAAAATTGATGAGCGATTTCCATTTAATTACCTGCAAAGAGACAGAGAAGCAGAGAAGAAAGGGAGAAAACGATTAAACAAAGTTGCCTTGCTGCAGAGTACACAAAGTTTTTAAACTGTTTAACTATTCATGAAAAACTTTGCCATAAATCATCATCGAGAAAAACCAATTTGTCTCAACTTTTCTCAGAGTTTTTCGCCGTTTTCTTTTTCCGCTTTACCCTCTGAGCAAATATTTATAAGTATTTATTTAGTCATAAGTTTGGACTGCTTTATAAGTATTTGTGTTGCATCTATCAATATCAATAATTATGGATTATTGGCACAAGTATCGTAAGAGATGAGCTATCGTTGATTAGGGAGCTACATATTGATAAATATTTATCACATTTGCATTAATATAATTCCCCCGGTTAATATCCGTTAATGGCATACCACCAGAGCCTGCTGCTACATGCAATTTGTGTGTGTATCCCATTGGGAGAGTCCCCTGCGGGCTGCCAGCAGTCCCCTGTAACATCACTGTCTAGAAATAATCGTACCGCGGCACGTACAACAAACAGTCGGGAAATAGGCATAGGCAAACACCTTGGACCCGGGGACCGGGACCCCAGAACAGAACTCCATCGCCAGAAGAGGCTATAGCTCCAGCTCCAGCTCCTGCGCGCCTACAGCAGCAGGAGCACCACCACGCCACCACCCACAAAATCAGAGGCGCTTTGTGGCTACAGCAGGGTCGCGTTTTTACCCGCTTTCCCTCTCTCTCCCACCACTCCGTTAAACCATGCACTAACCCTGCATTTGCTTTTGTGTCTCGTCTACTTTTTATTCTCTGCTTCTCTTCGCCTGTTTGCCTCTTTTTCCTGCTCTACGTTGCTGCTGCTGCTGCTGGCCATGTTAATGACCCTAGGAGGCTGCCTAGGGAGCATACAAAGAGAGAGACAGAAAGTGTGTGTGTTTGTGCCCACACAGTGGCTGTCAAACTGTGGTCTCCCCTTTTGTAGAACGCCTCGTTGGCTGCTGTCGCTGTCGCTGCTGCGGCTACGCGTTGCATTCAATTTAGGCGTCTGCGCATAAAATTGCATCGCTTGCTTTGCTTTACTTAGCCATGGGGCATGCTGCAGCAGCAGCAGCAGCAGCAACCACAACAGCATCATCATCATCATCTCCTCCTCGTACGTGTGGAGCACTTGCAACAGGGTGTTTTGTATTCGTTCTTCTTTTATTGTTTCTTCTTCTAAATACAAATTAACAAATTTCCAACACATGTTCACATAAATCCACTAAAAATCATTGCAATCGGTCAACTAGTTTTTCTCGTTTTCCGAATGTTTCGAGTCTTCCAAACTTCTGTCGATTGGGGGTATTAGGGTATCTTTTAATCGGTTTTTGCTGAGCAATTTACCGTTTTTGATTTGTTTCTGCGCTAATTTATATAAATACATTTCGCTGTGAGGTACAGGAAATGTTGCCTCATGAGTGCCTCATGGATGAACTTAATGGATGAAATGGATGCCTGTGGGGGTAGCCCTGATTCGATATTCATCAAGAGCATTCACAATCTCTCACCTTTATGTCAAAGCTGAATAAAAAAAAGAAAAAGCAACCAACATAAAAGCTCAAAAATACTCACATTCATACATATGTACATATGTACGTACAAACAGCTCTGTTTTACCATAAACAACTTTTGCAATTGTCAGACTTCATGTCGACACTTCAGACACTCGAATGGAGAGTGGAGTGGAGCAGCAGGAGCAGGGCGGTGTGTATGGAGGAGGAGCAGCGGGAGATGGAGTAGGTGCAGGAGAAGGCCACAACAACAACGCATTGCACTTTGTGGGCGAACTCCCAATTGCAATTCCAGCTCCAAGTCCCAGTCCCAGTTCCAGTTCCATTCTCCTTTGCCAGCCTCCCTCCCTCCAAGCGCACACAAAAAAAGTTGAGTGAGTTGTAAATGAAGCCCACACATGGCTCCATCTCCCTCCCTCTCCCTCTCAAGGCATTTGCCTTTGCTCAATTGGAGTCAATGTCTCGGCGGAGATTCATGCAGAGATTTTCTGTATCTGCATCTGCATCTGAATCTGCCGCGGGCCTCCCGCCAGCCGCAACGAACTGGAACTTTTTCAACAAGCGACCGCCGCCGTCCATGCGGCGTGTGTTAATTGCAAAATGTTGCTTTTTGCCTCCTGACAATTATTAAGTTGATATATTTCTTTCCTTTTCTATTGTGGCTTACACACACACACAAAACACACAGCAGGCAAGCTTTCACACGCATGCGGCACATGAACAGGAATCGGAATGCAACGGAATGAAACACTGAGCCACGGAAAGCAAAACAAATGATAAATGACACGATCATGTTGGGAAGAATAAGAAGCGATTGGAACTTTTCTATCATTAGATTTACGTGTAACTTCCCGAGTAGTTCCAAATGAAATAACCATTAAATGTGGATAATATTTAAAGACTTATTAGCTCAAGGCTTAAATGGTAGGCTTGCCCCCTCCTCTCACATATCAAGCAGAAAGACTTTCGCCCAGAACATGTGGCCCCGAGGGCCCCAGTAAAAAAATCATTTATTATTTTCACGTTTTCACGTTTCTTTTTTACTGGAAGTTTGGAGTCTTTTACTCATTTCACGCCCATCAGCAACTCACATTTTCCATTCCATTCCTTGGTCTGGTCAGTCAGTCAAGTCATACGCGTATAATTACTTTTAACTTGGATTTATATTTTAACTTTTGCTAGTTGTATCTGTAGCTGAGAGCTGTCAATTTAAATAAAAGACAGACAGACACGCAGACACATACATACATACATACATAGTGTATGTATAGTGGGCCTGTAAATGTGCAAAATTAACATAATTACAGGCAATTGCAATAAAATGTAATTAATTTGCCAGCTTGCATTTTTAGTTTTGGTTTTGGTTTCGGACTTGCAATCGCAACCAATTAGCCGTGTAATCAATAATGCACGAGTGCATTCAATTAGGATTCAAATAAACTATTCACAGGTCCTTATCCAAAAAACAACCTTCAAAACGACAAAGAAAATGTGTGCCTGAAAAGGTGTTCTCCTCATTCCAAGCATCTCAGGGCCGCCAATCAGTCCATCGTTTGTTGGGCTATGAAAAGCGCAGCGCAGTTTGGAAATAAATCAAGCACAAAAGAGACCACCACAAACAAAACACACACAAGAAGAAAAAAACCAGAAACCCACCAAAAGAGAAGCTGAACAAAAAACTGAATTCCAATTCGAAATGAAATGTAAATGCTGAGCCATCAAAAGATTCCAAGCTGCGCCGACAGCTGAGAGCAGATGATTCGTTCGTAAGTAACAAAAGCCACCAGGCAGAGCGGTGAGTCGCCAGGCGGGGAGTCACCAAAGAAGGAGAGCAGGTAATATAACGAATGTAGGATACCCTAGAAACGAAGAATATAATTACCAATAATGAGCCACAAGAAAGTTGTTCTATGGCGGGGTACATAAACAGAGCTGAGTAATGAAATCATCTAAATATATTGTACTTGTATGAAATAACCCACTTTTTTAACCAATCTATATCCCCCTCTTGTCTTAGGGTAATCCATAAAACATATTTTATTTCGTAGCAACATAAATTTGAATGCAAAGGCAGGAAAAACTTGGTCGAGCCAACGAAAAGTGCACAATATGCAAACAAGGAAAACCGAATACACAAAAATAAAAGAGAATGCAAAACCAAGCAGCAAAAGGAAAAAAAGACGAGTGACAGGGCAGCAGCAGGTGTGGCGAGGTGCTGTTTGCGCGGGGTATTTTTCCGGAGACAGAAGTAAAGAAAAAACCAAAAGCAGATATTTATTTATTTGAGCTGCGTGAGAGAGTGTATTGATAAGAGGGGAATGCTGGATAGGAATATTCAACGTCAATAAATGGCTGAGAACAATGCAAACGGTAGAAATGAAAACCAACGAAAGTGAAAGATTAAGTGGAAAAAGGAAAAAGTTACAAGGCAGGAGCTTAGCTATAGATTTCTAGGTATAATAAGAGTGTCGAAAAGTATTTAAAACTATTTGAAACTAAGAAATAAAGATCCATCCTAAACACATGTTAATCTTTTACTCTGCATCTGCTTTAACTATTACTACGTTTATATTATTTATGTCAATTAATATCCCATTTATCTTTGAGCTGAGACAACAACTCGCAGCCATCGAAATTCCCACATAAATTATTCAAGCCAAAACAACACTGGAATTGCCAAACATTTATCTTGATTGAACCCAATTACAATCACAATTTCCATTCAACATTCCCACTGATTGACATTGATTAAATTAATTTAAGAAAAGCAAAAAAGAAAAAGAGAGCAAATAAAATAAAAATACAAATTTTTGGGGTGGCCCAAAAACTTTTAGTGCATTCGCAACGACCTTCTTGTGCGTAGGGGGGCAGCGGGAGCGGGAGTTCATTCAACTTTCTTTTGCCGAAAAATTGAATTGGATTTCGGGTCTCTTGTCTGGCGAATTGAAACATTTGACGCCCAAAGAAAATTGTTATTGAGTGCTAACGGACACGTAACGTTGGCGGCGCTAAGCGAAAAACGGTTTTATAATGCCACAAGAGAAGACAAGACACAGAAGGCAGAGGAGGAGAAGAAGGTCCAAAGAATGTGTGTTGGCCCAGACTCGAACAAGTTGAAAATGTGTTTCCCCCCCCCCCCCCCCACCCCGCCACACCATAAAACCGGTTACAGGAACCTTTAGGAAAGTTGATCGACCAGCAAGCAAGCAGCAGGCAAGTATTTTTTTCGGGGCCAAAAATCAATTTCGTGTTAATTGTTTTGATTAAACTTGATTTTTATTTCCCAACCGATGGCCCTCCATTCGTGGCACTCATCCACCTGTCGCATCGTCACATTATTTGTCCATCAATTATCCATCATAATTATTTATGAAAAATGTATTTTTTGACATTGTTTTGATTTGGCAACTCTCTGCCTCTTGTTCGGCCGCCTACAAAAATCGATAAATAGCCAAAAAGCTAGCGAGCAAGCCAAGCCATAAGCTTGGATGTCATGTGCCATGTGGGCCCAATCTGGCCAAAAAATAAGCACACAAAATTAGACGTTGAATTGAAATTGAGGTTTCATTGCTGTTTTCGGGCACATTACAAACCACTTGAAGCTGTCCGTTGGCCAAGACTCCAAACAACAGTCTAACAGAAATACAACATTTTGTGGCATTTATTTAACATGTGGATATCTCTCAGCTTGGGGGTCGGTCACTTTTGGTTCCACTGGTTATGTGTTGTTTTTCTCGGCTCAATTTTCATCTGGAAATATTTGCTTAAAATATTTCATTTCTGAGCTTACTTTTCAGTTTCCGTTGAAATATACATACATATGTATGTAGGTACTCGTATTCATGTACGTACGTAATTTATTCTGTAATTTCTTTGGAAGAAACCTCTGAAGGCATAATTAATATGAGCCATTGTTTTCTCTTTAACCCTTTTATACCCTTATACCTGACAAGTGATAAGTGATGTATTTGTGTGTGTGTGGGTATGGGTAAACCCTCTTATTAGAAATAACCCCCAACAAATATAGACAAATATTATTTATTCAAGTTCTTTTCGTCCATCTTTTGTTTACAACTCGTCAGGCATCCATCTTGGCGCTTTTGTTTGATGTGTCAAACACTTGTCGACTTGATGTTCTTTCCATCATACCCTCTTCTTTCTTGTTTATTTTTTTTTATTCATGGGAAGCACTGTACTTATGCCATAAAAAATCGATTGATAAAGAAGCAAAAATGTGTAACTAACGCTCATAAATAATTCCTTTTATTGCTTCCTCGTAATACTCGTAAAAATTCCCCATACACGTGTTTGCCGATGAATTCTGCATGTCTATAATATTGCCAGAGCCAAGAAGATGTTTTTTTTTTAAGATTTGTAATCGGTTTTGGCTGTGTGGAATTAGTTTAATTTAGTTTCTAGTTTTAAGTGCCATTTCAGAGGCCAACTGACAATCGATTGACAAACAAAGATCCAGCATATATGTACCACAATCGATGTATTCAGTATGCCAAACAGGATCTTTTCCTTCGTAGTGCCAAGAGCCACGCCTTTTGTCCACTTCGCATAATCAACATATTCCTGTTCGTCTTTTTATTTTCCCTCTTCTTTATTTTCTATGCCTAACACACGCACACACGAACATGGACATGTGCATGTATATGTATATATCTGACAAATGTGTATGCGCGTATCTGTATCTTGTATCTTAATGTGTATCTCTTGTTCCTGGCCATAAGCGAGACTACGAGAGTAGGAGTATGGGGCATGGACTGCTCCTCAAATTGGCAAGGCTATGGGCCCAGCTACAGAGTAACGTGATTTGCATTTTAATGCGAAAATATGTAAAAACATAACAAATACGAATCTACATACATATATGGAATGTATGGGGTGGTTGGAGGATAGGTTACATTTCTCCCCTCCCTCCTACAGTTCTCTGCAGTTTCTGGCTTATGGAAATCGATTACAAGTGCAAATTATCCATGGGAATGGTTGCCCATTCGGTTGAATTGTTAAACGAGCTGTCAAATGGTTTCGAACATAACTGGAATAAATATTTTTGTGCAGGAACTGGCGCATAGAACCCAATAAAATGTGTCCATAGACATATAGATGGATACTGTAGAGATGGGAAACTCTCTTTGGTTTCTGCTTTGTTATTATTTGAAGGAAAACTCACGTGTTACCCATTAAAAAACGTTTACGCCGAGACAGTGGAATGCCAACGACTGAAATCGTAAGTATGGTGTTGCAGGGAGCCTGTGGCTGCTGGGGCCTTAAAATATTACACAATTTGTTGCTTGAATTTTGTAAACATTTTTAATGCGCGCTGCCGCGGCAGCCTTTTTGCAGTTAATTAAGTCTCCTAGTTCTTGCTACGCCTCTTCTGGCCACTCATTAGCCGTGGGCCTAGGTCTGGGCCTGGCTCGCTCTGATTGATTACAGTTACCCCAAGCAACAACAACAACAACTAACTGTGTGGCTGTGGCTCCAGAGATTGGTTTGTCTGTTGTTGCCTAACTGTTGCCATAGTTGTTTGGCTGCTTTGCTGCCTTCCGCCTGGCTATATGCCACGCCCTTTTGGGCTTTCTGGACTTGAATGGAGAATTTTTTTAGCTGCCTCCCTTCTCCCCTCTATTGCCCCGTTAACATTCTATTAACGTATTTTTTCCTGATGATTACTACCTCTGCCTCACTGGTCTGGCTGTGGCATCAAACGGGTTTCCAATCTCCGCGTGCGCGTGAAGCCGCAAAGAGCCGCAGAGAACACGGAAGCCCCCCTGACTGTCCCCACGTTTAAATTACATTTCTTTGAGTTTTTCTTTGAGGCTCCATCACTGACTGATGGCTCTTGATCGATACATTGATTGATTGATTGATTGATTGCTTGCTTGCTTGCTTGCTTGCTTGCCCCGTGGATCGGGGAACTGCACGGAAATTGGTTTGAAGCCCTGTGCTACAGGATTTTGATGTGTCATTTGCCTGCCTGCTAAATGGGTTTCAGGGGGAGGTAGATAAGACATTTTTATTTTGTTTTATATGTAGATAAAATCAAGCTTTACTTTCAGATTTATACAAATTGGGGGACCAAGAAATCTCTTCTTGGTATACAGTAACCAAAGAATATTCGAATAAACCGATTCTATATCTGTAGACAGCCTTAACCAGACAAAAAAAAACCTGTTGTCTGGTGTTAATGCGTGTGTTCTTTTGCTGTAGTGGGCCCGGGTTTTGTTCGCTGTGCCAAATACTTTTGACAAATGCCGTTCAGCTTATAAAATATTTAAGCCAATTTCGTACCGTACCCCAGAGTTGGCTTTTTGTCATTAAAAGTTAATTATTAATGTTACTTACATACCCCATACCCCATCATCGGACACTCTTTTTGACACCAATAAATACCCTGCTGCCAAAGACCAAGCCCCAAAAACGCACACCAAGACATGCATGCCCATTCCTCACTTTCGTTTTGTGTCCATTGATTTCTATTTGATTTCCATTTCATTTCATTTTTGTCTTTTGCTGGCCTTTGTTTTTGATGCCATTAAAACTTTGCGCTTCACTATGGGTCTCGATTGTTTTTTATTTTTTCCAAATTTTACTTAATTTTCTTTTTGTTTTTCTTTTCTTTTTCTGTGGCGACACTTTCTAAACAAAAGTTTCTGCGCTGGAAAAATCGTCGCAAAAAGCTTTACATAATTTATTATTTCGTTTTTACATCACTTTTTCCCTGCGAAGCTCCTCCTCTGGATATTTGTATACCAAAAGATTGCATTGGTACCCTTTAGTCATGGCTGGACTTGCAAGGGTATATTTATGCCCTGTCCACAAAACATTGGATGCATTGGATGGTCGGAATCGAAGGGGACGGAGTATATAATGGAAAGAGCGACAGTTTAATGAGACATGGGAATCCATGGGACAGGACAGTCACTCGATAAGAAATATTAATTTATTTTAGATATTTTTATTTAGTAAATATTCATAATAAAAAATAGCCCACTAGCGAAGGGACACAATTATTTCGACAGGTGAATAACGTGTAAGGGAGGGGTATTTTATAGTCTCCTTTTTGTCTCATGCACTTTTTCATTGCTGTTTTTCTTTGTTTTATTCATTATTTGAATTACTCTTTTTCAACGTCTTCCCTTTTGCACTTGGACGGCAGCAATTAGCGTAATTTAGTTGCATTCAAGAAGCGGAAATAAAACTATGAAGCAGTTGTTTTTAATTTATTCATCTTTTTTTTTTTTGATTTTTTTTTTTTGTCGGAGTCGGAGTGGAGTGCAGAGAAGCATAATTTCCGATTAAAGAAATTTGTTTTGTTTTTTTCTTTTACTGTTTGCGGTTTTCCCCAGACTTTTTATGTGAGATTCGCTCATGGGTAAATTTATCATAATTCCCCCCCCCAACCCCGTCCATCAGTGGGGTGGTAGTCAAGACGGGGGCTTGGGGTTCCCGCTCTGTTGTGAGATCTTCATTTTAATTTGATTGTGGAAATTATTTGCAAATTAACTGGATTTTGGCTCTGAGCGAATGAAACTTTAATTGAATTCACAGCTGAGAAAGTTCTATCATAACTTTCATCGTGATTCAACTTTCTTCCTCTGGCCTTAAGCCCTTCATCTCTCACTCTCTCTCTCTCTCTTCTCATCAGGCACTTTCTGAACTTTGGCACGTTCTTGGCTTCTATTTCTGCTTCGGCTTCTAGGGGCTGGATCCAATCCATCCCTGCCATGAATAGAATGAATTTCGTGCCACCAAGGCATCTGCTGCCAATCTGCTGCTGATTTACCTTCCATTGAAGACCATTGTGCCCCTGCCCCTTAAATGGCCATCAACTTTTGCCCCTACTTTTGTTATAGCCATAATTGTAATGGCCATTTAATGTGGCTATAATTGTGTTCATAATTTTAGAGAAATCTCTCAAGTTTGACGTGAGGCCAAGGGAAGATTTACATATTGTAGTTATGATTAAATTCTAAAGTGCGTCAATAGATCCAACCAATCCCTTAACCTCCACCTGAAACCTTAACCTGAAAGGATACAGTCCTTTCGAACTATATAAATTATAATAATTTTCCATGACTTATTGTGTACCCTCTTGTACCCTCCAAATGTCCCATCCTCATCCGTAATGCTAGAAATTATTTTTCAGAGTGTTTTTTTAGCATGGAATCTTTTTCCTCTACACACTCCACACTCGCTTCTGTTCGGGCCTACATCCCAATCTCATATGCCGTTTGGCTTGTTTCAAATTCCATTAAATAATACATCAAAGTAAGTGCCACAGAATGTTTCAGCAGAGCTGCCACAGTGAGTAAGTAAATTTATGCAGAAGCAAAACAAAAATTGCCATAGAATTTTTGAGTGATAAAGAGAGAGAGGCTGGGCTGTCGATAAAACAATCTTAGCCCCCCCACCCTATGTGAACGCGTTTAACCTTGAGCTCCGAGAACCGGAGAGGAAATTCGCGTGGATTGGCTCTTATTTTTGCGGACTTATCCAGCGGGACTCCTTCGCAGAAATAGCCTTATCGGACGACAATAATAATTAAATTAAATAATAAGTTTAAATGATGTGTTATTTGTGCGCCAAGGCAGTGGGAAAAGCGATAGACATTTCCTCCCACTGAATCATCGCTGTGAAGTACTTTAAAGTCGCTTATGAGTGAGTATATTGTATACTTATTCGTAGATAATAAGGAAAATTTTTGTATTAAAATAAAAACACGAGCCAGCCATTATCTCAATTTGGAACGATATTGTATGTATGTGCAATTGTATTGTATATTTTATTGTACTGTATGTACGTACATATAAGCTAATGATATGCAGCCAAAAAAAACAAGAGAATTAATGCTAATTGGAACATTATGAAATACCAAATATTGTACTCATTCATTCATTTCGTTTATTTAGCTGCTGTCATTTTCATCATTATGGTTGATTAAGCTACAAAATAATTGCGTTTATGGAAATTATTATTGACATATTCCATTTCCATTTGGCTAGCACACACACACACACACCCACACCCACATTATTTTCTTGCTTTTCCCAGAGACTTCCTTCCACAGAAACATTGGCGGCTTTTAACAAAAGGCACATTTTAATTAGAGCCCGCGATCTACGACTGTTTGTGGTCGGCTTTTGGTTCTGGTTCTGAGATAACTTCAAATGACAATACATATATAGCCCTATATACATATGTCTGTATGTAAATATGTACATAGCTCTATGTTTGTTGGATTGTGGTCTTTCGAACGGCTTTAAAACATGGGAAAACATCAAGAGCAGAAACCCTTATCAGAGAAACTCTAGAGTCTAGACGAGCATCAATGTGGCCGATTCATGCACACGTAATGTATGTTGTTCTATGCAATTCTCGGAAGCAAATTTACAGAATCTATGGAATCTAGCCGTGGAATCTGCAATCTTCTCCAGCGATTTCCATCTAATCCTGACACAGATTCCCTGGTTGCATCCTGCTCTCACAAAGGCAAATCTGTATCGTAAACAAAACTCATCTTGATGAATTATTCAAGGTGGACAAAACTACATTGTACACACTTGAATGTTGAATATTTTGCTTTTGTCGCTTTCGTGACTCTAGTGGGTGGTTGGGGGGGGGCATACATATGTACATTTGTATGTACATATATCATCCTCGCAGGTGCATTATATATGCGTATATACTGAACGAGTAGAATCCTTGGGCCAGATTGATTTTCCTTGCTGACTCTTTCCCTGCCACTCACCTTTTGTTGCTGTTGCGCATTGTGGTGGCAGGTTGGGCTCTTTATTTTTTTTTCCACTTTATTCCACATTCTCTTATTGATTTTTTTTGTTGTTTTCCTTTGATTTTTATTCTTTGTTTTTTCCGATTTTTGTTGTGAAAATCGTTGTTCTGTTTGCTTTTTTTGTGCGTTCCGTTTTAATTGCATTATGCAGGAAAATCACAGAGACAGATAAGGGTAAGGTTGGGTGGCGCAGGGAAGGCAATTTAATTTGGGACAGGATGTGGGCACAGAATCCTTTCATTGTTGTGGCCTGTGCAAAGTTCGAACTTTGCTTTTAAATTTCGGAATTTTCCTCATTTTCACTGAATGCATTATTCAATGAATGGCTCTCGGGAAAATATTCATCTGATTGGAGCATTAAGCACTTCCAACCGAAGGCATTTATAAAATCATAGAAAATATGCGGAACATTTTGAAATATTTTTAATCAGATACGTGGGCAGAAAAACTATGAAAACTATTACGTTCCCCGCACCCTGGTAAAGGGATAAAGTAAACTATTTTTTTTGTTTTTTTTTTCTTCCATTTCTTTCTCTTTTGCTGTTGCCTTTAATCTGGTTCGCCATAAATCTGTGTTTGTGTGTGGGGGGCGATCATTAATATGGACACGCTTAAGGGGGCTCATGGACTCTATCCCAGGCAGTCCACTCTATACCCCTGATGCGGCACGTGTCCCCCTGCGGTCCATGATTCCCTTTTATCACCTTCCCTTCGCTTATCTGTGCAATGACAGACAAAAGAGCGGCACAGAGCTTCGTTCAACTATTAACTTCGTCCACAAGCAAAAAAAAAAAAATAAGGGAAGAAGAAAGAAGTAAACGAGAGAAATATATTGCACTTAAAGGATCAGCCGCATAGAAAGAGAAAGAGTAAGAGCTCTGTAGGAGTGGGAGTGGGTAGTGGGAAGGGGAACGCTGAAAATGCTAATCATTTGCTCATTAAATCCGCATCAGTCGCTGCCGCCGTCGCCGTTGGCGTCACTTCCAGGCAGCGCTGCTGGTGTTAATGACAGGACAAACACCAGCCAGGCAGAAAAAGAGAGTAAGTATAATAAAGAAAGAGAGAGCGAGCAATACCGGGCGTACGAGAGAGAGAGAGGTCTGTCTGCCCGGGCCGAATGAACAGCTGTTGTGTTGTGTGGCTTCAACGAGTTCAACGAGAATTTTGGCACAAGCAAAATGAGAGAAAAAACAACAACAGCAAAGAGAAGTAGCTGGGCGAAGATATAAATAAAAGGAATTGAAGAGTTTCAGAGAGGGGGCAGAGAGATGGACACAGAGAGACAGCGCAAGGAGCAACGCGGGCATGGACATGTTTCAAGCAAAGGGCAAGTGAGGGGCATTACAGTTACAGTGGTTACTGCTTCAAATAACAATTGGGGTACACGAATCCCCACTCAAGAATTGGATTTATATTCTTATAATGATAGGATATTGAACACAATTCTATTGATCATATTATCATGTGTGTAAGAGATTCTCTAAACGAGAAATCTTTCATTATAGTAATAATAATTCAATTATAATTAGAAAACGTACATAATATCAGCGATTGGACTATAATTTATACATAATTTTCCATGTTCGCATATTCTAGTATATCTGCATTCTATCCACATAACTTTAGCTTTCTCCCACACCAAGCTGCGTTGTCTGCCATTTCGGGTCGGGTCACGCACTCCACTCCACTGTACTGTCTCCTTTGCTGAACGGCACAGCAGCAGCAGCAGCTCGCTCTCTCCGACACCGAGCAGACGACATCTTAACAGCCTGTGAAATATTAGGCCCTGGGACTGGACTGGAACTGGGGCCTGCGACAGGGATACATAACGAGGGGGCCGGCCTGGTGCTAAAGGGGGTGGGTGAATGCCAAATCATCTGTTTTAAATCGATTTTCCTTGTTTTTGTTGTTGGTTGCTGGTAATACTTCTTTGTTGTTCGCTTTTCTCCGTCCCGAGCCTAATTCCCATATCGTTTTTTATGTGTATGCGTCGTTTGTTTTCCACTTTTTCTTTTGGCTCTCATCTCTAGTTTCTTGAGAAATTGCTAATGTTTCCCTGGGTGGATGGCATGGAACCTGGTGCCCGGATTGCCCGGAAGGATAGATTTTGGCAGTGTCATAACATTCAGGGATAAAATGTATTGGTAAGGAATCAATGTACGTTGTACATACATGCATATAGATATCCAAAAATTGCTTTGCATTGTAATACCTTTCACAAACCACCTACCTATTCCCCTTCTGACACATTCCATTCGCTATTTAATTGACCCCAAAAGTAGCTACCAAAAATTGCTTCAAAATTTGTTAAATTTCAACAGCAGCAGCCACAAAATCTCAGATCTACGCCTACGGATCTACAGAGGGAGAAAAATATCAACTATTTGGCTGATTAAATGAATCGAAAATTGCTTGTGCCTTCGATGGGTGACCATAAAAGTCGAATCTTTCGAATTTTGGCCATTAAATGAATCGAATTCTCGTAATTTATGCAAATTGGTCGAAATGCTGGCCAAAGCGCAGAGAAAATGTCAATTTTTGTAGGCAAAAAATAAAATACACATTTCTGGAGACACACTCGTATCTCACAGCAGAAAAGTTGTCAATGGTTTTTGGAGAAAATGAAAAAAAAAAAACAAAAACAAAACAAAAAACTAAAAAAATATCACGCACTGGGGCGGCCCCAAAAAGAGTGTACACTGAGCTTCGAAAGTATTTGTTTACCTTAATTTTGCAGGTGGATCGTTTCTGTGGCAGCTCACAAAAGCAATATGGATAAATGTGCTGTTTTGACCCACTGTACGGGCAGCAGTATATCATCGCATCATATCAAAACTTGTTGAAACAATTACACATCCATCCAGCTCTGATCTCAGAGATCTCTACGTGTTCCCCATGCCCCTCCACGGACCACACCGCAGCGCACCAAAACAACAAGAAAAGCTCCATGGCGGGGCGGGCCAGAGCGGCGTTACGTGCCGCAAGCGAATGACTATCAGATAAAGCACGATTGTAACAGCACATATAAAAAGTTTTAACTATTTCGTGGCGGGGACCAGTTTAAAATTTTATTGTTACGCTTGTGTAACAACAACAACAACAACAAATATCATAGCAATGGCATGCGCTAAAACAAGAACAAGTCACGTCATGACTAAGTTCAGCAAGCAAAAACTAAATTCTGGTATATAAACCGAGGCCTCCACCAAATTGCAGATGGGCTAGGGGAAGAGAGTGAGAGAGAGAGAGGCATTGAGGAAGAGGCGTGCGGAATGCCTGAAATTCCACAAATCAAACTCATAGAAAATGAAACCACAAAAGAAACCCTCGAGAGTGAAGGTCAATAGCGGATCCATAAAAATGTGCGATAAGGGGAAGACAAAAACAAATTGAAGATGAAAACAAAACTCACCTTTCGAGAGGGAAAAGATAAGAATCAGAAGAGTATCAACGTTTTTAATACATACATATAAATTGATTGCAAGGAATTATTGTGTGAGGAGTAGAATATGGAATAGAAAAAGAACCAAGAAAATCAACACAAGGCACGGCCACAGAAGTGGGAAACAGGATACCGGTAACAGGCAGTGAACAATCAAAGAATCAAAAGAATAATAATAATCGAGACATACGAATAATTAAACAAAGAAAATACAAGAAAAAGCTATAAAAGAAACAGAACCACAATCATGGCAAAGTAAATGCCAATCGTGAATCAAAGCAAAGCAAATGATTCCAATGACTGTATCAATTGAATCGAAAAGAGAGTACGGGGGAGTCGTCTACCGTGTGTTCCGTCTACCCC
The DNA here is from genome assembly GCF_018151105.1 of Drosophila obscura. Classification (NCBI taxonomy): domain Eukaryota; kingdom Metazoa; phylum Arthropoda; class Insecta; order Diptera; family Drosophilidae; genus Drosophila; species Drosophila obscura. Next base: position 3,782,178 of record NW_024542774.1, on the reverse strand, counting down.
CTACCCGCTTACCAGGCACCTAATGGCCATTTCACAATCGAGTAACCATGACCGTGCGCGGGCAATTACGAGTAATTCAGGGTAAGGGTTAACTATTATTCAGTTTTCAGGGGTGTGGGGTTCTTTGCGTGAAGGTCGAACCTGTGGCGGGTAGGGGGTGGACACGGACAGGGACAGTGCTTGCATCAGTTAACTGTAAAGTGCAGAAAACAACCCACCTGTTAAATGCTTATTCATTTATTAAAATCTCCACACGATTCAAAATTATTTCGATACAACATTCTTCATTTATTTTAATTCATCGTAATTGTTTCCTGTTAAGTCTCTTGTTTTCTAGTTCTCTCCCATACTGCCTACATGTACAAATTATCTTTCTATTTCTATCTCCCATCTACAAAGTCCCGTATTTACATACGTGTGTTTCTCCTCCGTTTTTCGACATTGATTTCGTTATTTCCAATCTTTCATACACGGTATCGGTTATCATAAGGCTTGATTGACATTGCCAGGATACTGACCTCTCTCTCTCTTTCACTTGCCGCTCTCTCTTTTATTTTGCTGCTCTTCCAGAATTTCCCCTGAATCCGGTTGAAACTTGTTTACTTTTGTTGTAATCTGCCGAGGATTTACATATGTTTTTGTTGTTGTTGTTAGTGGTATTTTTATTTTTCGTCAGGTTTTCGTTCTCCAATTTTTGGGTTGGGTACAAAACAGGACACGCTCGCTCTTCCTTTGTCGCTCTATGCGCGCGCGCTCTGGCAAATTGATTTTCACTTTTGGCAATTGTCAAAAAAACCGAAAAAAATCATAATAAAAGACAACAACAAGAAGGCAGGAATTTTCACTTGTGCCACTTTTTGTGGCAACAGAGCCCCGTCGTCGCTGTTTTTGTTGCAGGGAACAGGTTTCTGCTTTTGTTTTTGGCTTTTGCCTGTCTAAAAACAAGAAATTCCTACCACGTTTTGTGCCTCTCTTTCTCTCTATCACTGCGTACCTTTTCCTTTGCCGTTGACTTTGCTTCTCCTTCTCACTTCTTTTCACCGAGATGCTCGCACACACACGGACGCACCAAACGGTGGCGGCGACGACGACGCCGGCAGCGCTACTTTGGCCAAACAACAAAAATTCTTGCGCTGCCTTTGATTTTGGTTTTGCTATTGGCTTTGCTCTTTGCGGAGGCGAACCGGTTTCGTCGTTTCGTTTCTGTTTTTGCACTTCACTTGACGAATTTCGATTGATTTTGAGCCAACATTTTCGAATATTTTTCAAAACGGTTATGGAAAATGCTCTGCACTGGAATCTTATTTTAATACTGGATGCTTGATGCCATGCACCGTTATTTCCCGCATCTTCATCATACACTTGTATTCGCTGTTCCCGTCTCACACGCACACTCGGACGAAAAAGCGCACATCAACCGTTCAATTGAACCGCGTTCAAAACTTAGTATTGATATATATATATTTTATATTTTTTAATTTTTTTGTGTTTCAAATATATCAATTTAATATCAGTGATTTATCGGAATTTTCTGAATTCAGAAAAAAGTTCGACAAGGACGTTGTTGACGGTTCGCGGCGAAAATTTTTGTGATTTTTCCCATTTCATTTGCTGTTCATCACACCAATTTACTCTCATTTACTCATTTTTCCGTTACAGGTATGAGCTCTCGGTCGGTTGGAGCCCATGATGCATTTATACGAGGTGGTCCATTCCCTCTCTTTCGGATCGTATTCATCGCTCACACACATGCAACCACAACAAAGTTTGCTGTTGTATTTGCATTTGTACGAGCAAAATAGCTCCGAAAAGAGAGCGCGGACCACCTTGCATAATTGCATCATGGGATGGAGCGCCAACCAAATATCGATAGTTGGAACTAATTTGGCGGTAACATCCTCCTATTTTGAAAATAGCCTATGTATGGGCGGCTTTTTTTGAAAATTGTTATTTGAAATTAGCAACCACAAAGCATAATTTCTTCGAATATATAAACAATAAAAATCATGTTATTGAACATGATTGTTGTTGACTCATGGTGCTTGAAAACATGCTGTCCAATAGGAACGCATGGTATGTTGAATGGGAAAATAGGCAACTTAATTTCCCAAATGGGAAATTTTCTCTTCCAAATAAATTCCTTTGCAGTTTATTAGGGGAACATATCCTGTATAGACGATAAGGAACGTGTGCGTCGCTTCTAGGGACGCGACTCTACTTATACCCGTACTCACTCAGTATATTAATTTTTGAGCTTATGATTTTTTTTTTTTATTTTATAATAAAAAAAAAGTTTACATATTTATTTTTTTTGCTAGCATCATGCATGCATCAGTGGTATCTGAAAATGCAAATTTAATTCTGCCTGGCTATAATTTGCGATCTATTAATTTCTGAAAGTTTTAGTTTCATTTCTTCCACTTTATTGGCCTGTCCTGCTTATTTGCTTTATGTAAATCTTTCGGTCATTCGTTTGGCAGGAAATGAAAATGTTCACTGAATAAACGTGAGCAGCCACCAAAATGATGACCTCCCAAAAGGTCAGCTCCGAGTGGAGATGATGCGATGGGATGGGAAGTGCTAATAATGGTAGAAGGCAGTTGCAGTGCTAGTGGGAGTGGGAGTGGCAGGGGCTGCATTTTGTATAGAAAATTTGCAACGCTTTTCGCTGTTGCCGTTACATTTCGTGCCTCTAATAATTCAGCGAATTTCCATTTGGTTTACCATCGACCCAACCACACAGGCTTTGTGGTTCACGCAGTATTATTAGGCTGAAAGTAACCTGCAATTGCAATTATGCCACGCCATACCCCCCTCTTTCCATACGCCAGGAAAATCATCACCCATCATTTCCGGTTCAATTCATCAGCATCATCAATGGATTAGAACGGACATACCCCCTGTCCATCACTCTGTCTGACAGAGAGAGCGCTATTAAGAGCTGCCAGAGTGTCCCTCTGTTTCTTATCAATCTGTACCGCTTGCACTTATTGCTATCATTAGGAAATATATATATGTATATACATATACATATATCGGAAATAGCCCCAACAGATTACCGAAGGAATCAAATTTTCTGCAAATCCTCTATGACTTCGACTGCAGCTTTAATTTTGGTCAACTCTTGGCACATTTTCGGTGCACTTTTCGAAGCACAGTGCAGGCGGCATGAACAGCCAACAAAGAGGCTGCAACAACTGCAACAACTGCAACAAAACACTTGGATGTACAAAAACAACAACAGGGAAACATTTCAGACCTTTTAGCCCGATAAATGCAACTGACAATGGGTTTCCAAAGGAGAGAAGGTTGGACAGGAGAGAAGAGGAGTCAGAGGAAGGGCAGAGGCAGATTATATCAGTTGTTAAATCGTTCCCCCTAGTGGTGGGGGCCCCATGCGTGCTTAGAAAAACAGTTTGAGAGCCACTGCACCTGCTAGATGAATGTTTCGTACACTCCAACCGCTGCCTGTTTATGCGCGATTTATGAGCCGGGTCGGCCACTGCAACGGGCTGCTGGTGCAACATGTATGATGCATGACACGCCCCGCCCCCACCACTTGCACCGCTTTCATAACAGCCCACGCTGGGTGGCTGGCTGGCTTCGTATGGACCAGGCCGAAAAATAGCAGACGAACATATCGGTAGGTACATTCAATGAATAACAATCAGTACTTGCCTCCCCGTGCTTGGAATGGAGGGGGTGGATCGTGTGGGGGATAGCTTCGGGCTGACCTGAGGATCGCATTAGCGTATATCCCACACATAGGGGATATATGTAATATGCATCCAAACAAGAATAAAAAAACACTCTCAGCCTTCTTTTTATTCTTCTTAATATATTTTTGTGGCCCTTTTTGGGATTCTTGCGAACAGTTCGAGATGGATAGCGGATGGATCAATGTTTGCCGCTCAGCAAAGCAGAAAAATTGCCAGAAATGGTGGCAAGTGAAAGTCCAAAGACTTCCACCGACCCGACCAGACCCAGACCCACAGCGTGAGCCTGAGCCAGACGCAGACTCACAGACGTTCCGACGCTTCGTTCACATCTCACTAACCTCGTGATTTACATTTGCATTTTCATTTACATTTACCGCAAACCTGACTGACTGACGGCCGGGCAACGGAGGAGACAGGGCAGGATGGGGCATGGGGTGTGTGGTGTGGGATATGGGGCGTGGCATGCGTCGAATGCAGCATGGTAGAGCAGGCGGACCGGAGGGGGAGACCAGAAATCTGCATGGACGTTGAGGAAAGTGAAAATTTGGCTCAGATATTCCGGGCCAAATGAGCGAAAGTGATCGCAAGGAGAAGCAGAGTGTGTAAAAAGTTTTGAGAGAGCCAGGAAATGCTTTGAGAAGCATTTAGCGATTGGCAATGCTTTTCCAACTGCATTGAATTTCAAATTTTCGTGCAGTTTTTTTTTCAACTTTTATTTTGTTTTCATCACACGACTACAGTACCCGCTTCGTCCCGTCCCCGTACTTATGCAACTAGATTATGAATGAGATTACTATTCGAGAAAAATTCGCGTGAGGCACTGCCAGATGTGAATATGAATGGCTGTAAAAGTAACTGTATCTGTAAAGATGAGCCAAAAAAAGTATTCCCAAAATATTCCCCAAAAGTAATCAGTTAATGAGGAATTTATGCAAAATATTTAGACACACAGCAGAACGCTGAAATGGGAATTATGCAATGGATTTATGTCCTTCAGTTTCCACCCTCACTCCATTGCCGTTTCAGCACTTACACGAATTACGCGACCTGAGAAAATTGTAATTCATAATATTCCAGGCACCAGACGCAGACCAGCCGACCAGGGTAACAAATCCTTGGGGATTGCTAGGCCATTGTTGCTGTTGCTGCTGCTATTTTTAGGCCTCAAGGTTGGCGTGGTGTGGGGGAGGAGGATAAGCAGGATGACAGGAGATGGCAAGCAGCCGCCTTCCTGTGGTTTTTTGTGTCAAACTTTTGGGCATCGCAGCTCCCAGCTCTCCAGTGGGGCTGAAAAGAGACAAAAACAGGAAAGAGACTGGATAAGAGAGAGACAATTTAAGCAATAAAGCATGCACAAAATATTTCTTACTCATTTAAACAGTTCCTGGAAAACAGTGGCCCCTGCTTGCTGATGTACAAAGCAGGGTGCTTGCTGAACTGCTTGGCTTAATAGAAGGTTACAGTTTTACGCTTCTGGTAAAACCTTTTTTATTTTAATTAATTCTAGTTTTCCTTAGACCGCAAACTAACAGGCAGGAGAACATATTACAGCATTCAAAATTGATAAAAGAAATTAATAAAAATCAATGCAATGATTAAGCTGCGTGTTAACTGTTAAAACTGCTTGGAGATTCTCAATCGCTGTTGTCGACAACGGCAGGAATGTTCCACTACGTCACATCACATGAACTATTTAAAGAGAAACACAAAATAACATAGATCATTGGCATTTCGATATCACGTGACTGCGAGGTAGTGGCCAATTCCCGAAACGTTGTGCTTTAAAGTCTATTACCTGTAAAGGAGAACAGAAAAAGTAAAACTTATTACGCGAGTAAATATTTTATGTTATGTTTCCTTGCAGACTGTCTAAGAGAGCAGAAAGCCTTTGCTGCGGTCTTGTCTGATGGCACCACCCCGAACCCACAGTTTGCACCTTGCACAATCACCTTTCTGCAGAATCAGATGGTTGATTGGCTCTAACACTTCTCCTTTCTCCCCCTCCTGCCCTGATGCCGTGCTGCTTCTTATTCTGCTGGTTTCACTTCTTGTCATTGTGCTGCCTTTTCTCCTTCTGCGCTACTAGCTCTTCCCCCTCCCTCTCAGCCTACACCTGAAAAGAAATATTGAAAGTGTCAGACAAGTAATATTTATGCCACAAGGTGAGGGGCTCCCAAAGATAGCATAGCAAATAGGATGTTGGTCACGGGAGAGGTGGAGCGGCATACATTAAATGTTCCTAGAAGCAATGCAATGTCTAACCTTACATTAACACACCTTGATTAAAAGTGTCCGACAACAGGAAAAGAGATAAGAGGAGCGCGCAGCAGAGAGAGCGCGAGGGAAACGAAGGAAACGGTCCGCGAGATTTTGCAATGTAAGTACCATTTTTCGTGCCCCGCCACCCCACTCTCCGCGGATTCCTTTTATCGTGCATTTTCCCATCATTTGCATGTTATTAGGCGCCATTTGAAAAGGGAAGAGAGAAAGGGGGTTGCAGTTCCAGTGTTTGTAAAGCAAACTATCAGCATTTGCTTTCCTACCCTCCACCCCTCTCACCGTGGAGTATGAATGCAAAATCAAAAGTGCTCCTCGCCACTACCTCCCCCGATGGCTCTTTCTCGTCCTCTTTTTGGACAGCTTTTCGCGCGAGTGGCCGCTTATTAGTATTTGTGAAAAGGATGGAGGATTTTCGTGAAGGATTTGCGGTATTTTACTCAATATTGCATTTGACAGGGGGTGGTGGGGAGGGGAGAACCATTGAATAAAAGGGAAGTGGAAAAGTGACACATTTTGAGGGGAATGGTATTTGGACGCAAGCAGTGTCCTGTTCCCTTGCAGAATAAAGCACTCGAATAAGAAATTTAATGTTAGAGAAATTTACAAGTGTATACGAAACGTGGTTCCATTAACCCAAAACGATCATATCATTCTTTTTTGAACGTACATCAACGTACATCATAGTAGATGGCTGCTACAACGGAGTACAGTTTGAGGTATACTGTTCTTCGCTAAGCAGTTTCAGACGAAGCAGTAGAAAAGACAAACATATCTAAAGCAGTATAGTGACAGTTTGTGAGAACTGCAAAATGAAAGTTAAACAGAACTGTTCTCCCACATCAAGATTTATTGGAGAATCAATGTCATTTCTGAGTTTGCCTGAGCTTAACTTAAAATTGAAGATCACCACTATCAGGTAATCGTACAGTTGGGCAGTGGGAGATTAAAGTTTCAATTGCACTGAGGTCAGGAGTTGGTGAGACGTCCACAGGCCCCTGTGCTATGGAACAAATTATGGCGAATGTGCAACAAACTTGTCAGAAAATTAGGTTAAACAGAAAAAATAATAATCACCGAAACGCACATGGGGACAGCATGTGGCAACGAATGTGGCTGCTGCCTGCCCGCTGGCCCAGTGGGTTTCTGGTCCGAACAAATTGCCGCGAATTAAGACCGTCGCACAAAAACTATAAACAAAAATCCCCGGCAGGTGGTAGTAGGACCAGGCCAGAGCCGCCACCAGCAGCAGTTAGAGACATTTTTAAATCAGATTCGATTTGCGTCTTGGCATTTGGCGATTTACGGATCGGACTCTGGGAATAGGCTGGGCTCTCCACATAATTTTCCAATTGCGTAAGCAGCTGAGCTGGGAAAATGTCCAAGAAAATACATGGACTGCATGTCTGAGCTTTGGGTGAAATTCCCATCGAATAATTTGGTTTTAATTTTGGGTTTTTTTATTGAATTTAAATTTAAATTTTTAAATTTTTTTTTTTTAATTTAAATTTAAACTTTATTTTTCTTTTGGTCCAAACTTTTATAGATTTTTCTTCAAATAATTTGAATATTTCAATCATCTCACTTCCATCCTCTCTGTTTGTTGTACATTTAAAAAATATTGGAATCCTACGGTTAACACTGATTTATGCTTTTGGATTACATTCACGAATGATCCGTTGCTGATCAACTACTGCGCGGTACTGAAGTGGCGACAAGTCGCCATTACCCTTGACGCCACCATAAAAAGATATATTCAAATAAATACATACATACATACATATGTACACTCCTGTACATAAAATGTAATTAAATATATGCCAAATACGAGTACCAATGCAAATGAAAAAAAAATATATAAAAATTACTCCCCAGTTCCAGTGCTTTGCTTCTTTTCGCCTCGCCTCGACTCGACTCGATCGAAATTTTGCCGACTGGCCAAAAAATCAGATTAACCCTTTAGAGTCCACCAATCCAAAGGAGATAATTTAGACATTTCAGTGGAATCTTAATGATGAAATTAAACAATTGACTGGACTGGTTCTGGACTGGTGTTAAATAAATAAAATGTAAATATTAAATATGTAGATTAAGCATAAAAGTAAATAGAAAGTGCCTAGTGTGCCGCAACCTCAAATTATTTGTACCTAAATTAAAAAATGTTTTAATAATAATTTAACTAAAGTTTACTATTGGACCCCTAACTGAAAGAGTGGGTTAAGTTTGTCTACGGAGCCGCACATTAAAATACCAAGAAAATTCAGATGTACATATATAATCCCTGGGACTTCAATGAAATTCTAGCTTCAACCACAAAAAAAAGCCAACGAAATGCAATTCTAAGCAAAAAACAAAAAAGCTACAGTTGGACAGTCGCTGGCTGTAGTCGTGTGAACACACGTGCTTACATAACGTCAGTCTGCCTTGTGTTTCTGTCTTGTCTTCCTTTGGCATTGGTTTTTATTTTATTTTATCCGAACGCACTTCACTTTGAGGACGGGAAAAACGTTTGTCAAATTCCATGGAATTTTTGGTGATTGGGTAATAATTTTCTCACGCCGGAATCGCTTCCTGTTCTCTCTCTCTCATTTTGTAATTAAAGGACAGGTACTTATGTCGGGCCATGAATAAAGAAACCAAAAACCATGCTTAGGAATTCGCAGAGCTCTGCGAAATGTAAAAAATAATGACACTTGACGCTGTTAAAATATTCTCAGAATTTTTTTGATAAGCGGCATTTTTTTTATTCTGTTAATGAATGCTCAAAAGTTATATATTCTATCTATAATTTGATTTTCTGATCGGTGGAAAAAATCGTTTCAGTTTTTCAATACTTGTGCATTCTTTTTTGCTTGTGCGTCTGAGCATCATCCATGAAGTATCCGTTGATTCCTTATAAATAACACTCATCACATTATTTGAATCGTAGTGTTTTTTTTATTACATTTAAATAACATTTTATTGTGTAACACTCTACATGGGGCTTGCAAAGATCAATTAAAACTTAAAACTCATTAAAACTGATTGGGGATCCGTACTTAAATATTTACAAAATTGTAGGATCCTTCAGTGCACAAAGTACGCGTATATCGGGCCATTCCAGTTCTACTTCTGACTCTGCTTTGGCAATGGTTGTAGCTTGACAACCTTCGAGTCTGAGGAGGCCTGGCCAGGACTCAGCTTGGCCACAGAGCCAATGTTGACGACACGGCGAACGGCAGCGCCGCCCGGAGTGGTAGATGCTGGGGACGATCCGGCGGACGCCCGATTCGCCAGCATCAGCACGGGAACCTGCTTGATGCCTGTGCCAGACTTGATGCTCACATTCCCAATGGGCATCTTGCCGTCTGCTCCCACTGTTGTGGACTTGGTCTGCGTTCCAGGGCTGCCACTGTTGATCACCTGAAACTGTGGATAAGTCTTGTTGCCCACGCTAATGTTGCCCGTGTGGCGGAGTGTGCCCGTGGGCAGGGGCGACGCTGTTGTCGACGACGACTTGATCGTCTGCACATTCATGGACTTTAGGGATCCTGTGGCTGTATCCAACATAAGCGAACTACCAGTGCTGCTACTGGCTGTGGCACCCTTCGGACTGCTGCTGACAATACGTATGGGCAGGCGATGGCCTGTGGTTACCATTTTGCCCATCGGCTTCATTTGATTCCGATTGAGATAGACCACCTTGTTGTGGCCACCAATTGTGGTGGTCGTTCCGCCTTGTTGGGTGGTGAACAGCTGCTGGATTCCCTTGTTGAGGACAATGTTGTTGCCCACCTTGCTGACAAGCGGAGAGCTGTTTGGCTTGGGGGCCTCCTTGATGATCTTCTGACTGATGATGATTGGACTTTTGCCGCTGGGATGGCGACCGGGTGTGGCTGGCACTGTGGATTATAAACGTTAGGTGAGAAAACGATCTCGAGAGCGTACATCCCGAACCCTCGCTCACCTATCTTTGGATCCTTCTCCCCTTCGGGTATGTTCCCCTCATTGTCGGCAAACACAATTGGCATATCGATGATGCTCGACAGATCCAGACTGGTTGCCTGATTCTTGTTCAACTGCAGCATGGTCATGCCACTGGCATTCTTGAACACCGTATACTTTTGTTGTGGCGGCGTCGTTCCTCCTGCCGAGGTTGCTGCTCCTACTGGCGATGCGGTGGCCACGAACTTGGTTGTCTGCCCCGTCGGCGTCTTGAGGGTGAAGTACTGTTGCCCACCCGCGGTAGTGCTGGGCAGAGTCTTCACAATGCTGCCAATGGTGGCCGCTGTGGTGGGCTTGTTCATCGTATAATTGATCAGTTTGTTTTGCGGCGTAAGGGATTTGAGCTGCATAAACTGACTGGAGGGTATCATCTTGATTTTGGTGCCAGCTGCCAGGTTAACCGTCGTCGGGTGCGACTTGATGCCTACACCTGACCCGGCAGTGGCCACCTTGGGTATGACTAGTCCAGCAGATATTCCTGCTCCTGCTCCAACGGATCCTCCAGTTGCTGTTGATGCATCATCGCTGTCCAGACTGTCATCTAGTATGAATTCAATGGATTGATTTAGTGTATCTGCGTCGGTTACACCTTTGTTGGGAATGCCAGAACCAGAGCCAGAGCCAGCTGGAGTGGCTGCATTCGGCAGTGGCAGTGGGCGTGTGCGAGGTCTTCCAACTGGGGGGGGTAAAACTGTTAGTCGATGAAATGGGGTTGTGGCACAAATAAAAACTGATTGGTGTTTGCACTTGGAAACGTGGAATGGGTTTACCCTTTCGCTTTGGAGCAAATGGATCAACGAGGCGCGATGCCTTCGGCCTGCGGCCTTTTTTGATAGAGATATTAAAGGATATTGATTGCAGGTTATTGGGGAATTGATGATTTGATTTGGATTGGATTGGATTTGAGTTGAGTTGTACATGCGGATAGGTATTAGTAGTGGGATAATGATCGGAATGCTCGCGACGATACTCACTGTGTGGCACAAACTTGCTCTTGGTAGTCGGCATTCCGCTCTCGTTCAATCCAACGTCCACTTTACGCTTGCGATTCTGCTGGGCTCCTGCTCCTCCCTTGTCGTAGGCCAGGCCGTGTTGCTGCTGCAGCAGCTTGTTCTGGCCGCGCTGTGTACCTTGGCTGGGCAGGATTGTGGGTACACGCGGTCCCGGAGGATCCATCAGAGTTCTGTTCACATACTCATAGATTTCGTCCTGCAAAACGGAATAGCCACAAATGAGAGAACATTTCCGCAGGCTTCCGCAGGATTACCGACTTACCACCACCATGGCATCCACCATCGATTGGGTGACGCCCTCGATGCGTCGCTTGCTCTTGGGCACACGCAGGGCATCGTCCGCACTGCCGACGACCACCAGCGAGGATTCCGATTGCATACGCTCGCGCAGCGACTCCATTTCCTCCTGGCTGCTGCGTGCCGAATTCTGGCCAATTACAAACAGAATGGGCGTCTTAATGTCCAGAATGCGGTCATCGGGTGCGCCCCGAGGACCGCGCAATGTGTTGTAGGCAAAGCCCATGCAAATGACGCAGGCCAGGCTTTCCGAGAGGGCCACCTGAAGGGCCAGGGATGCGCCCGCATTGAAGCCGACCAGAATGATGCCACGTGTTGGATTCTCGGCGCGCAGTTCGTTGATGCGGACACGCGTCAGGCACACAATGGCTTCGGCCACCTGATCCAGATTTTGATTGGCAATCCTATCGTCTGCGGAGTCAGGCAAATGGTAAGGATATTCTGGTCACATGAGGGGTGGCACTTACTCGTATTGGGCAAAGTGATCTGGACGACCTGACAGATAGTAGCCAGGGAGCGATACCATTTGTTCATGCGCTCTGGCACATTGCTGCTGGCGGGCATATTTGGCAGCACCACCATGATGGCATTGTGCGGCAGCTGACGATTCTTGGGCAGAATATTTGGCTCCCAACGCTTCTTCATGACGGGCGCAAGCAGCTCCTGGTTATTGCTGAGCGGCCGACTGAACAGCAGCTTGTCCATCAGGGTCGGCAGCTTGGTTTTAAGCGTTTGCATCATGTCCAGATAGGAGGCCATGTACGAGGGCGGCAGGGACTGCATCAGCAGTGTGTGCAGCCACTGAGTGATGCGCTGATCCCAGGCAACGCTGCCCAAGGCCCGACGCATCCGGGATGCCGACTTGTCCACGCTCACACGACGATGCACGGCCTCGTGCTGGCGCTTATCGTTGGCCAGACGCGCCAACTGATCCTGATCGAGGATGCTGCTCACCCGCTCGAACAATGTCTTTTGGATGGGGCTCCAGGCAGATCTGCGGCAAGCAGAGAGGGTTGGCAGGGGATCATCGTGGATGGTGCAGCTTTATACTCACTGATTTATGCGTGCCACCCAGTCCTGATCATCGGAATTAATGTTCTTCACATATTTGGATATGCGGGCACACTCGTTCATCATCTCCTTGGCGCATATCTCATCGTAGGGCGGCGCATGGGTCTGCTCTGGCTCCTGGTCCTGCTGCGGATATGTGTGGCAGCTGGTGCACTGCGGCGGATGGTTGACCAGGATGTGGCGTGTGGGTGCCAGGCCGTTGGACATCTCGGCGCGTGGCGCTTCGCGTATATAACTGTGTTCCATTTTCTCGCTAAACGAGGATTCACTGTGGGCCGAAATGGTGCTCGACTGCACAGAGAGAGAAAGAGAAAGAGAGTGGAATGGCGATTAGTTATTGCAGGGCAAGCAGTGCCCTGGCGCTGTCTCTGGTTGGGATTTGGATACATGCAGTGCAGGACGTAAACCATTCAAAATGAAGTTCTTTTAGTGGGATTTGGAATGAAAGATGGATGGTTTCTCTTTGCCTCCGGATGAACATGAGATGGAACATTCAGGTAAGTAGGATTGCAATGGTGGTGGACATGTGTGGGAGCCATCCCGGTCTATACTCAATCATCATTACACTCTCTGTTGGCGTTGAGGGGGCCGTTGTTACCGTCACCGATCCGGGGCTGATGTAAATCGGTTGTGTGGGCGATCTTATTGCACTGATCGATCCTGTGGGGGCCTTGGGTGGCGAGCTAATTTTGATTGCTCCTGACATCGAGGCGGCACTGCCCCAAGGACCCCGCTTTGACCACATAATACGCGGGTGAACCGACCACTGACGATTTATTTGTTTTCGCTGTGCCCGTTGGCGCTGCTGCTGTCGTTACGTGTGTGTGTGTTTGTGTATGTGTGTGGGGATGTTGTGTGCCTGTGTTGACCGAGGAATCAACTCTGGTTGAGAATTTGCTGGGACTGTATGTAATAATCGATGATGTAGCCGGCGTGAACTGCATCTTCGGTTTATTGCTGCCGATTTTGTTTATTGTTTGTTTCATCATTTTGTTGTCTGTCCCTGTCCCTGTCTTTGTGTCTCGGATTGTATTTACTCGCTGCGCTGCGCCAAAGTCAAGCTGCTGCTTCTTCTTCGACTTGGCTGTACCACTCGCGGCGATTGGAAATGATTCAACTACCGCCTACAACTGTTAGCCCACATGCGACCATAGACCAACCCCACACAAAATTCCACTTTGAAGTTTATGTTTATGGGCTTTTTATCCCGTTTTTTCAACAACTTCGACGCGATTTTCGCAATTCTTTAGGTAAAATATGGCGTGCCCACGGCAAGAGTTGCCAGACCTTCGGGCCGTGAAGCAACTATTGTATTGCCATGGTCTGGCATCACTAGGCCGCTGCAAGATGCACAAATAAATGTGCAATTTCCCAAATAATGGCGAATATTTCATGCAATTTCATGCCAGCACAGGCTTCTAATGGAATGGGATAATTATGGGATGATATACTTACACCATTGCTGGGCGTAGGAGATGGGGGGGCTGTCATTTCCATTATTGGCTGTCGCGGCGGCTGCTGTTCCTCTACCTTATTGTCGTCAGTAGACACATTCTCCTCCACATTAGCGCCCTTTTGCACGAAATTGTTGAAGCAGTCGAAGAACGAAGCCATTACGTTTGGCACAACCGAACACAGCAATAACTGATTAATGAATTTTTTATAACAATACGCAGAAACATCAAAAAAGCGAGCGTCAAGTCAAATAATCGTACTGTACGCACAAGCCTACGTAGTTAGCCAACACTGCAGCATAGGAAAACAGCTGTTCGGTCGGCGTGTATATTGCATTTTGTTTGTAATTGCAGTTTGCAGTGAAAAATTTAACGAAAACGAAATACAAGTTAATGCTCTGCCGAGATGGAGGAACTGCAGCAACTGGAGTATCTGTCGCTGGTCTCGAAAATCTGCACAGAGCTCGATAATCACTTGGGCATCAATGACAAGGACCTGGCCGAGTTCATCATCGATTTGGAGAACAAGCATCGATCGTACGATGCCTTTCGCCAGGCTCTGCTGGAGAACGGCGCCGAATTCCCAGACTCGCTCGTCCAGAACCTGCAGCGCATCATCAACCTAATGCGCCCGAGTCGGCCGAGAGGCGGCAGCGAGGAGAAGTTGGACTCTGGCAGCAGCAGCAGCAAGGATAACAAGAAATCGCAGCTGATGAAAATGTTTCCTGGCCTAGCCCTGCCCAACGACAAGTACAGCAAAAGCGAGGGCCAGGACGAGGAGGCGAAGGAGAAGCATGCGGTGGGCAAAAAGCCAGACATGAGTGACGTGGACGCGGCCATGATGGAGCTGGAGGCGTTGGCGCCGGGCGAGGGCAAGACCGAGGATAAGAAGGAGCTTAAGGAAACCAGAGAACGACCCCATAAGCGAAGGGATCGCAGCCGAAGTCGCGACAAGGACAGAGATACTCGCAAGCGTAGTCGGTCTCGCGAGGATAGGAACAGGGAGCGCCGCAGGAGCAAATCACGCGAGGACCGGCATAGGGAGCGCCGCAGGAGTAGATCTCGCGACAAAGAACGCCGCCGACGCAGCCGATCTCGCGAGCATCGCGATCGGGAACGCCGCCGAAGCAGATCCCGCGAAGACCGAGATCGTGGTCGACGCAGATCCAGCTCCCGGGACCGCCACGAACGTCGACAACGGAGTCGATCGCGCTCTGGCGATCGTGGTGATCGTGGTGATCGCCGGCAGGACAAAATGCCGCCACCCAACACAGTAATGGCCGACAATCCGGAGGCTGGCAAGATCTACTCCGGCAAGGTGGCCAACATTGTGCCCTTCGGGTGCTTTGTCCAGCTCTTTGGGCTGCGCAAGCGCTGGGAGGGACTGGTGCACATCTCACAGCTGCGTGCCGAGGGCCGAGTCACCGACGTGACCGAAGTGATCGTTCGCAATCAGACGGTGAGGGTCAAGGTGATGTCACTGACGGGCCAGAAGGTGTCGCTGTCCATGAAGGAGGTCGATCAGGAGTCGGGACGCGATCTGAATCCCCTCTCGCACACCCCCGAGGATGATGGGTCGCTGAGGGATCGCAATCCGGATGGTCCCTTCAGCAACAGCACCTCGATGCTGAATCTGCAGGGCAACAGCGTCGACGGGGATGAGAACGAGTCAAGGAAGCGCGTCACCAGGATCTCCAGCCCCGAGCGGTGGGAGATCAAGCAGATGATAAGCTCCGGGGTCCTGGACAGGAGTGAAATGCCAGACTTTGACGAGGAGACAGGTCTGCTGCCCAAGGACGAGGACGACGAGGCGGACATCGAGATTGAAATCGTCGAAGAGGAGCCGCCATTCCTCTCGGGTCATGGCAGGGCACTGCACGACCTCTCGCCCGTGCGAATTGTGAAGAATCCCGACGGTTCGCTGGCCCAGGCGGCCATGATGCAGTCGGCCCTGTCCAAGGAGCGGCGCGAGCTGAAAATGCTGCAGCGCGAACAGGAGATGGAGGCCCTGCCCACGAACCTCAACAAGAACTGGATCGATCCGCTGCCCGAGGAGGACAGCTCTCGCAATCTGGCGGCCAATATGCGCGGCATGGGCGCCGCCCCCGCCGAGGTGCCCGAGTGGAAGAAGCACGTGATTGGCGGCAAGAAGTCATCCTTCGGCAAGAAGACGGACCTCACCCTGGTCGAACAGCGCCAGTCGCTGCCCATCTACAAGCTGCGCGATGATCTGATCAAGGCCGTCACCGACAACCAAATCCTGATCGTGATCGGCGAGACGGGCTCGGGCAAGACCACACAGATAACCCAGTATCTGGGCGAGTGCGGATTCACGGCACGCGGCAAGATCGGCTGCACGCAGCCGCGTCGTGTGGCCGCCATGTCGGTGGCCAAGCGTGTGGCCGAGGAGTACGGCTGCCGGCTGGGCCAGGAGGTGGGCTACACCATCCGTTTCGAGGACTGCACCAGCCCGGAGACGATCATCAAGTACATGACGGACGGCATGTTGCTGCGCGAGTGCCTCATGGAGGCGGAGCTCAAGACCTACTCGGTGATCATGCTGGACGAGGCCCACGAGCGCACCATCCACACGGACGTGCTCTTTGGCCTGCTGAAGACGGCCGTGCAGAAGCGGCCCGAACTGAAGCTGATCGTGACCTCCGCCACGTTGGATGCTGTGAAGTTCTCGCAGTATTTCTTCAAGGCTCCCATCTTTACGATACCCGGACGAACGTTCCCCGTCGAGGTGCTGTACACAAAGGAGCCGGAGACGGACTACCTGGACGCCTCGCTGATCACCGTGATGCAGATCCATCTGCGTGAACCGCCCGGCGACATTCTGCTCTTCCTTACCGGCCAGGAGGAGATTGATACGGCCTGCGAGATCCTCTACGAGCGCATGAAGAGCCTCGGACCCGATGTGCCCGAACTGATAATACTCCCCGTCTACTCGGCGCTTCCCTCCGAGATGCAGACGCGCATCTTCGATCCGGCACCCGCCGGCAGCCGCAAGGTGGTGATAGCCACCAACATTGCGGAGACTTCGCTGACTATCGATGGGATCTTCTATGTGGTGGATCCCGGGTTTGTCAAGCAGAAGGTGTACAACTCCAAGACGGGCATGGACTCCCTGGTGGTCACGCCCATTTCCCAGGCAGCAGCCAAGCAGAGGGCAGGCCGTGCCGGACGCACGGGTCCGGGCAAGACCTATCGCCTGTACACGGAGCGCGCCTACCGCGATGAGATGTTGCCCACGCCCGTGCCAGAGATCCAGCGCACGAATCTGGCCACCACAGTGCTCCAGCTGAAGACGATGGGCATCAACGATCTGCTGCACTTTGACTTCATGGATGCCCCGCCCGTGGAGTCGCTCGTCATGGCCCTGGAGCAGTTGCATTCGCTGTCCGCGCTGGATGACGAGGGCTTGCTGACGAGGCTGGGTCGGCGCATGGCCGAGTTCCCCCTGGAGCCGAATCTCTCGAAGATGCTCATCATGTCGGTGGCACTGCAGTGCTCCGATGAGATTCTCACCATTGTCTCGATGCTCAGTGTGCAGAATGTGTTCTATAGGCCCAAGGACAAGCAAGCGCTGGCGGATCAAAAGAAGGCCAAGTTCAACCAGGCCGAAGGTGAGTCCACAGCCCAACCCATTGGGAATCCCATTGAAATGCCATAACAACATAACCCATCCTAATCTCTATCCACAGGCGATCATCTAACCCTGCTGGCCGTCTACAACAGCTGGAAGAACAACAAGTTCTCGAATGCCTGGTGCTACGAGAACTTTGTCCAGATCCGGACACTCAAACGGTCGCAGGATGTGCGGAAGCAGCTGCTGGGCATCATGGACAGGCACAAGCTGGACGTGGTATCGGCCGGCAAGAGCTCGGTGCGCATCCAGAAGGCAGTCTGTTCGGGCTTCTTCCGCAATGCGGCCAAAAAGGATCCACAGGAGGGATACCGCACCCTGGTTGACTCCCAGGTGGTTTACATTCATCCATCGAGCGCGCTGTTCAATCGCCAGCCAGAGTGGGTGATCTATCACGAGCTGGTGCAGACCACCAAGGAGTATATGCGCGAGGTGACCACCATCGATCCCAAGTGGCTGGTGGAATTTGCGCCGTCCTTCTTCCGCTTCTCGGACCCCACCAAGCTCAGCAAATTCAAGAAAAACCAGCGCCTCGAGCCACTCTACAACAAGTACGAGGAGCCCAATGCCTGGCGCATATCTCGCGTGCGGCGGCGTCGCAATTAATTCAACTGGTGTTCCATTTATGCAACTCCATTCTAGAATTATATGTATTTTAAACACTTAGAAATATATCAAATTAAGTTTGATGATCAATAGCCTTTGCGTCCGCGAAAGCGTTGTCGGTTGTCCAGCTAAAATGGTGGTACGGTAAAAAATTCAATTAGATTCCAAGTTCTGACATGAAGGACCTACCAGGGAGCGCTTGCATTCGTAGAAGGTGTTGCGGAGCACCTGGCACTCGGGCGGGACGTTGTTATCCATGAGACACTGGCGCGGCGTCTTGCGATCCACTCGACAGCAGTCGCTGTCCAGCAAGCACATTTTCAGGTCGGCACGCACCCCGGCACAGGCTGTTTCGTCCGCCAGCTTCTCATTGCCCTCGTAGCGCATCATTTTGGGGGCTGACTAGGCGTACTTTTATTTAAATTCTTTCAATTACAAAACCAAATCCAGCTGAGATAACTGTGTGTTGACCAAGTGTTGACAAGCGCCAGTCTGTCTGTCGGTGCTAGCGACAATCATCAGCTGACTGGCACGGCACCCTATTTGCGCTTAACAGCACTGTTGTTGGAACATTTTTGTTGTTTTCCGACCGCACAAAAACATTAAATACTTGAAATTGTTTAAATGTAGCTGCAAGTCCTACGAAGGACAATTGGCTGACTGAAAATGGCTTATGAAGAGCGTAGCAGTGACGGCAGCAGCTCCAGCGAAGCCCAGGACGTCTATTCGAACATGCTGGGTGGAAAAACGCCGCCGTCTCAAACGCCGGGCAGCACCATGCCCAAACATGTACCCTTCCCAGAGCACTCTACCACATCGGAGTGGCTTAGCGAGCTGATAATGTGCGCCTTCACTATGGGCGCAGCCATTGTGCAGTTCATAAACATTTATCGCACAAACTGGTGGCTCACTCAGGCCCACACAAGGCACATGGTGGTGGGTTTTGCTGTGCCAATGCAAAGTTCTTAAGGATGAAGATGGATGCTTATAGATTTGGTTTTTCTTCCAGAACATAGAGCTAATTGATCCGTATTTGCGATATCTGATACTCATACTGAATACCCGAAGACTGGTCTACTGTGTGCTGCTGGCCAAAGTGAAGGCAAACGAGAAGACGCAGCATGTAATACGCACGGCGATAAAGTACACATTTGGTGGCCTGGTGCAGCTGGGCTTGGGCCTGTGTGCACTGAAACTGTATCAGAAGCACAGCTACATATTGCTGCTCTTCCTGACCTATCCGTAAGCAAGCGTAAGATCAATATTTAGTACTGTCCGTGATGTCTACTTCTCCACAGAGTGATCATCTATCTGCTCATCTTTGGCTTCCAACTGGAGCCATTTCTACGCACACGCTTCGAGCTGCCCGGTGTCTACATCAACGACATGCCCGTTCACAGCTGCACCACCAATGCGGTGCGCATTCGCGAAGAGATCGAGACGCTGCGGCACGACTTCAACAAGCGATTCAAACAGCTCATATTCACCTCCATGCTGAATGCTTACTACAGCGGCTTGGTGCCGTGCTGCCTGGCCATGAGCGTCAACTACAATGTGATGCGGGCCGCACAGCACTGCATCATTGTGTGCCTGGGGGCGTTCAGTCTGTGCGCTGCATACCTGTATCCGGCAAAGTACAGCGACATTTTGCACCGGGCCACCTTACACTTGGGCTGCTGGCAGCGAATCGACCGAGATCCGGCGCCCTCGCAGCTAATTGTGGCTGCCAGTGCGTTCACCTGGTCAAAGTTTACGGCCTACGGCCATGGCATTGTGGTGAAGCACAATGGCGGACTCTACCGCAGCCTGGGCCTGGTGACGGTGGCCACGCCGGGAAATGCCAGCCATGTGCGCTTCTATGTAAGTGAGGAAGGGGCGGCCATGGAATATTAGCCACCAAGTAACTAATTTCCTACTGTCCACAGAAACTGTTCCACAATCCCACTGTCATCTACTCGACACTTGCCACACTGCAGGCAGCCATATTGCTCGTGGAGATCGCCTCTCTCAGCGCCGCCACCATCGAGTGGCATTTTGTGCTCTCCATCAGCTTTGTGGCATTCACCAGCATGGGTGCATTCTTCAAGCTAGTCCGAGACTATCTCATAACCAAGGATCTGTACAAGTCTGAGCACGGCAGCACCCCGCCCGAACGGCCATTCAAACTGAGTCTTAGATCTGAATTTATGTAATAATGACTAACCATGACGTAGACACAACAAAACTTTCATTTTGGCACAGCCATTTCACTGTTTGCTGCTACTTTCACTGGCGACGGCGGCGGGAGTAGCGTAGACCCAAGAGCTGCCCTGCTTATGGTCACGTATCTGGATGCCATGCTGTTCCAGCAGAGTGCGCAACTGATCGCAGGCGACCAGCAACTGAATGTTCTTCTGATGCCCGGATATTGCCTCTTGACGCAGTTTGGCGCGTATGGCCAGGACGTCCGCTATCAAAAGAGCGGGGTCCAGAGCACCCCCCACAGCCGGGAGGGGTGTGTTCAGTGCAAGGCTCTCCGTCTCTGCCAGTTTGGTAAGGCCAAAGGTAAGCATGGCTCGGTTTATAAAGTTGCCGGCCGCCGTCAGGAGGTCCAGGCAATAGGCCGGCTCCTCCACTGCATCCGCTTGCTGCTCATTTATGCAGCGACTTATGCTAGTCATCTGATCGATCAGCACGCTGATGCCACGCGCCGTATCGAAGTCATCGCGCAGGCTGCTGTCGAACTCGGTCGCCATGTGGGCAATTTGTGCCCTGAGTGCGCCCTCATCCAGCTTCCGAACCGGCTTGAGGAACTGCGTGTACGCGCTGAGGTCCGCCTGGAAGTTCTTGAACCGCTGCAGCGTCTGACGGGCGGTCAGCATCAACTGCTCGCTATAGGGCATGGCGTTGCGGTAGTTGGACAACAGACAGGCCATCCGAAACTCATCCGCGGTGTAGGTCTGCAGCATCTCGGCAATGGATATGGTATTGCCCAGGGACTTGGACATTTTTTGCTCATCTCCCGCTATGTACAGCTGGCCCGTGTGCATCCAGTAGTTGACCCACTGGTCGGTCTGGTAGCGGACACAGCATTGCGCCTCCTCATTCTCGTGGTGGGGGAACCTCAGGTCTAGGCCGCCAGCATGGAAATCCAGTTGACTGCCGAAAAATAAACCGGCAATGGCACTGCACTCAATGTGCCAGCCGGGGCGACCCTCCCCGCCCCAAGGAGCCGCCCAACTGGGCTCGTCCGCCTCCTTCTTGGCCTTCCACAGGGCAAAGTCCGCACTGTTCTGCTTAAGGAGATCCGACTTCTCCTCGCTGCTCATGCCCAGCCGCTGCAGCTTGCCGTAGTGCGGGTACATGGACACGTCAAAGTACACCGAATTGTCCTCCGTCACGTATGCCTGCGATTCATTGATTAGCTCCTCGATGAACTGCAGAATCGCCGGCATGTTGCTGGTGACATGGGTGCGTATGTCCGGCGGCTGCACGTTGAGTCGCAGCATATCCTGTCTGAACTCTGCCTCATATGTACGCGCCATTCCCAGCCAATCGCAGCCGGACTCGCGGGCTTTCCGGATGATCTTGTCATCCACATCTGTGATATTCATGGCAGTGACGAGATTGATCTTGAAATAGTCCCGCAGGATGCGCTGAATGATGTCCACCTTCACATAGGTGCTGGCATGGCCCAGATGCGCCGAGTCGTACACTGTTGGGCCGCAGGTGTACCAGGTGACCATGTTCGGGTTATGCAGCACAAGGGGAACTTTCCGGCGCATTCCATTGTTGTACACTGTTATGCCCGTATGCTGGCCCACGGGCTTGTGCCAATGGTACGGCGGCGGCTCTGTGGAACTCTCGGAAAACTTGCGGCGGCAGGACTTCAGGTTCATCCAGGACCATGGTCTGAGGAGCATCTCTTTGCTGTAACTGAGACAGACAGTGAGACATTGGTATTGGTATTGGTATTGGCCAAGCCAAGTGGCAACTATCTTACTTACTGACTCAACATCTTTTCTATTCTTCACTTTATTCTTTCAATTTTTAAATGCCTAAAACAATTTGTAACAACATAACAAAAACAATCAACAATTGACTCGCCCGGCGAGGGTTGCCAGACCCTGTGAATCGCTCGGCTCAGTGCGTAGGGCTGCCTCTCAGTCAGAAGTGGATGCAGACGAAGCCGGCAGAATGCAGTGGCTTCAATTAAAGTTCCCTTTTATTTATTTAATTTGCACAGTAACAGCCGCAGCATGGGCCAATTTGGAGCGGGATCCCAACGGCTATCTCACCTACTGTCCCTGCATGGGTAAGTCGCTGCCATTGGGGATCATCTCTGTTGGATGTGTTCATTCCATGTACAGTTTTAATACAATACGAGATACTCCCCCTTAGGGCGCTTTGGCAACCAAGCTGATCATTTTCTGGGCTCATTGGCCTTTGCCAAGGGTCTGAATCGCACCCTTATTCTGCCGCCATGGGTGGAGTACCGCAAGGGTGAAATGCGCTCCCGACAGGTGCCCTTCAATACGTACTTTGATGTGGAGCCGCTCAAGGACTACCACCGGGTCATACTGATGTCGGACTTTATGTGGCATCTGGCGGACGACGTCTGGCCGGAATCGGAGCGTGTGTCCTTCTGCTACATGGAGCGCAAGAGCCTACAGCAGGAGAAGAACAATCCGGACGAGCCCAACTGCCATGCCAAGGATGGAAATCCCTTTGGCCCCTTCTGGGACACCTACAACATTGACTTTGTCAAGTCGGAGTTCTATGGACCGCTGCACTTCGATGTGCACCACAGCTCCATGGCAACCAAGTGGCAAAGCAAATACTCAGCCGAGTCCTGGCCAGTGCTCGCGTTTACAGGCGCCCCAGCCAGCTTCCCTGTCCAGCTGGAAAACCGTGAGCTGCAGAAGCATATGCAATGGAGTGCCAAGTATAGGGACGCTGCCAGGGACTTTATACGGAAAGTACTGCCCCGTGGAGCCTTCGTGGGCATCCACCTGCGCAATGGCATCGACTGGGTGAGGGCCTGTGAGCACGTCAAGGATAGCCAGCATCTGTTCGCTTCGCCCCAGTGCCTGGGCTACAAGAACGAGCGTGGCTCACTCTATCCCGAGCTCTGCATGCAGACCAAGGAATCCATAGTGCGACAGCTGAAGAGGACCATCAAGAATGTGCGCCAGACCCAGCCCAACAATGAGATCAAGTCCGTTTTTGTGGCCTCGGATGCTAATCACATGATCGGCGAGCTCAACGTGGCGCTCAGCCGCATGGGCATCAGCGTGCACAGGCTGCCCGAAGATGATCCCCACCTAGATTTGGCCATTTTGGGGCAATCGAACCATTTCATTGGCAACTGCATCTCATCGTATAGTGCATTTGTGAAACGCGAGAGGGACTCGCACGGTTTTCCATCCTACTTTTGGTCCTTCCCGAAGGAGAAGGACCGCCAGCAGTCCAAGGCGCATGAAGAGCTATAAATCTCCGGCAGAAATCTCAGCAGAACGCAATCCAGACAGACCAGCAGCACCCACTGCATGTAGTTGTAAGCTAGAAAAGTATTCCAATCCACGCATTTAACGAGAATTTGTTTTTACATTCGATTTACTTAGAAATTTATTCAAGCTATCCGCGCATTCTTGAAAATAATTTAGTTTGTAATTCAAATGCCCCGAAATATGTGGTTTTTCCTGGACACTCATTTCGGTTATGTTTCGTTATTGTGGTTGACGGGTGGGTTGCCTAGTGTATCAGCTTTTGTGTGCGGGCCAGATCCAATTGCGCGGATGAAACATTTGTGAGACCCTCACGGACTGAGCTCAGGTTCTCCTTCCAGGCCTGCAGCAAGTCCCGCAGCTGTTCCCACTGTGGTGCACCGAATGTACGATGCATGGTCGATGAAATGTGTACCTTGCGGTTGGTCTGATCCAAGCGGGCACGCACCAGCTTCGTCTTGAGCACCTGAATGACAAAGGGTTCGACCTCATCCTCAGTGATTTGCAGCTCCTTGGTCAGGGTCTCGAAGGTCATTTCCGGATTGCTCTCGGCCAGCTGCATGAACGTCAGCAGGCGCATCTTCTTCATGTTCTGTTCGTGGTTAAGTCCCTGAGAGTTGACGAACTCCTTGTGATCCTCATAGAACTGAACGTATGATGGCAATTTGTCCGAGACAAAAATGGAAAGCAAATCGTGGATGAGATCGCCCTCCAGGAAGCGCACAGGCTTCAGCGACAGCAACGGATCCAGCAGGAATGTATTGGGATCGGCCAGGGCGGTGACGATGCACTTCATGGCATCCTCGCGTGCCACACAGGCATTGTCAGCCGTATATGTGCCCAGCAGCTCAATCATTACCTTGGAAGACAGCTCCAGGTTGGTATCCTTGGTCACATCATGCAGCAGGCGATACAACTTCTGCATTTGTTCAGAGGATGGCGGGCAATTGGCGAACTGAGTTTTGAGCTGATCCACGCCAGTGAAGACCTCCAAAACTTGCTCGCATTGCTTGGCCACCTGCACCAGATGGTAGTAGACATGGTA
Organism: Drosophila obscura; assembly: GCF_018151105.1. Lineage (NCBI taxonomy): Eukaryota > Metazoa > Arthropoda > Insecta > Diptera > Drosophilidae > Drosophila > Drosophila obscura. Next base: position 3,757,577 of record NW_024542774.1, on the reverse strand, counting down.
GCGCAAGGGAGAGGCCGTGTCCAGATTGTTGAACAGACGCCACAGCGACTGCAGGCACACCTTGCCCAGCGGTGCGTTCGGCGCTTTGGTCATCTTTTCACAGTAGGCCAACACAATGTTCTCTCCGCGGTCCAGGGGTATCTGCAAATAAGGAGAGTACTTGACATCCAAACATCTAGAATGCTATGATTCCCACTCACCGTTATCATTATGGACACAATGCTATTGAGGATGCCATCGATCTGAGAGGGCTCTCCATCTTTGAAGCAAACATCGCAGACGCCAATGATTTTGTGCAAATCATCCTCAACGCCTTTGTTGGACTTCTCCGATGAGATTTCGGCTCCCAACTTCTTGAAATACTTGCGCAGCTCTTGCACCTATTTTGTTGAAATTATTGAAATATTAGTTTCAGTTCAGTTTTGTTTTGCACACATTCGGGACAACATAACCTCAAACTTGGTTTAGTCTGTCAAAAAACGGGACACATAGCTGCAACTCCAACTTTACCTGCTCGTCCAAGGAGAGGTCAATAAAAACCGGATGCGAAGTCATAGTTATGTTTTATGTTACTGTAAATGTGTTTCAATTTATTGAATGAAATCTGTTGAAAATAACACGCACGCACACACTACTTCGGTCGAAAAGGAAAGAGCCAAAAGAGTGTTGCAAAATTTTCGTTATTCTATCTACTTGCGGGCTGCAAGCAAGAGCGAGCTAATGTCTGCTAATATACAGCACAAAACGGTGAGATATTTCCTTTCTTAGCATCAATCATAAATTGAATGTTCCATATGTAAATATATTTTAAGTGTATTTAAAGGTTTAAATAAATTGTAATTTCACAAAAGTAACAACAAAAGGGTGTTGAGAAACGTAACATAGCTGCCAGATTTTGTCCATGTCACAACAAAGAGTGTTTGGAAACGTAACACAATTTGTATTCGCCGGCTTTAGAAGGATAAGATGGATGATTTCGACGATGATTCGTTTAATGATATCTTGGGCTCCATGGAAATGCCCCCCACTTCACCTAAGAAGCCTAAGGTGGAGCCCAGTAGCAACCAGGCCCAAGCGGCCACGGCCATCACAATCGCCAAGCCGGCGTCAAATCCTCATAGCGTGCTTGTCCACAGCAAGCAACGAGGAAATCCGATTCTAAAGTCCATATTGAACGTACCCCTGGAGTTTCGAGACGATATTGTGCCCGATTATGTGGTGGGCCGCACTTCCTGCGTCCTTTTCCTATCGCTCAAATATCACAATCTGAATCCAGATTATATTTGTCAGCGCCTAAAGGCTCTGGGCAAGATGTACGAGCTGAGAGTCCTGCTGGTGCAAGTGGACACGCCAGAGCCACACAACGCCCTTAAAAGCCTGACGCGGATATCTCTGCTAGCAGATCTAACCATGATGCTGGCCTGGAATGCAGAGGAGGCTGGCAAAATAATTGAAACCTACAAGCAGTTTGAGAAGCGTCCGCCGGACTTGATCATGGAACGTGTGGAATCGAATCCCCATCAAAAGGTACAACACTGCTATAAAATGTACTTATAATATTACATAAATGATGCATATTGTTCCTAGCTGGTGGCCGCTCTGACAAACATCAAGCCCGTGAACAAAACTGATGCCGTTACGCTCCTTCAGACTTTTGGTAATCTGGGCAATGTCATCACTGCCAGTGAGGAGAGACTGTCACAGGTGATGGGTCTGGGGCCACGTAAGGCCAAAAGGTTGTATAAAACGCTGCAAGAGCCCTTTCTTAGCAAGTAGCACATATTTAAGATTATTTATAGAGAGATGTTATGGCGGGGCCAGAGGCCAACGTCATCTGTAATTTAAATACTTTTATTTCTTATGAAGAAGAAACTTTATTTGTATACAATTTAGACCACACTTTTTGTTTAAACACTTATAAACTACAGCACATTGATCGGATTACTAATCAGCCACCTTCCATATCTTGATGGTGCCGTCGTCGCTGCAGGAGATCAATTGTCCGGCCACAGCAGGGTTCCACTCCACCGAGTTGACATCCTGATCGTGGGCACTCTCATCAGCGGTGAGTTGTTCGAATGTTGGTTCATCTCGCTTCGAGTCGCTCGTCTCCTTGAATATCCGAATGCCATCATCACCGCAGCCGGTGGCAATCAAGCCCGTCAGCTTGCACCAGGACACATCATAGACGGCTCTCGAGTGCTGGCCAGACAAGGTGCAGACACACTTCCAAACGGTCTGCTTATCTGGCGTGGCTATGCCAGCATCATTGCCCGGATGGTAGGCTCTCCAAATCTTCAGTGTGGTGTCATCGCTGCAGGAGACCAACCGGTCGCCGTCGGCGTCAAAGTCAATGCTCCAAACAGTGCTCGTGTGGGAGGACAATGTGGCTGTGCAATCCCAGTCGCTATCCAACTGGCTCTCGGCAAACATTTTGATGGTATTATCATAGGAGGCGGATGCCAAAACATCCTTCGTCGGATGCCACACCACACGCTTCACATCCTGTGTGTGGGGATTTAGTACGGCGGCGCACTCGAATTCATCATCACCTGCCACTTCCCAAATCCAGACGGACTTGTCCCGGGAGCATGTGGCCAGTAGTCCACCGGACCTCGACCAGCTGACACTCTTCACCTCGTTCTCGTGTCCCTCCAGCGTAGCATTGCACTCGAATTCGCCGGAGGACTTTGACCAAATCGCTGTTGTAGCATCAAAACTGGCCGAGGCCAAATACTGACCGCACGGGGACCAGCGTATCTCGCGTATGGTGCGCTTGTGTCCGTCCGAGAGAATAGTCTTCGTGCTCCAAGTATTTCCGGACAGAGACCAAACGCGTATGGCTTTGTCTTCGCCACAAGAGGCGAAAACGTTCCCCTTCGGATGCCATGCCACCCCCCAAATCCGACCCTTGTGGCCTTGCAGGGTGTGCTCCAGAATTAAACGTCCCATGTTTTAAGTTGAAGTAGATTTTCCTCAGTTTTTTTTTTGATAACAAAAGCGCATGTGGTAAGAAGAAGACAACAGGCAGCAACAGCTGATTTTCTAGTGCTGCACAACAACATTGGTTTCTTTGTGGGGTGGGGTGGGGTGGGTGTTGAAAAATGACTGGTTGCATTCCGTTACCCAGCACAAGTGAAGAAATTTGTGTATATATCCGAATAATTTTCCTGTATTTTGCTGAATATTAAATGATGAAAAAATGAACGGCTTAATCGTGTTTAACAGTGGCAACGATGTTGTCTATCAAAAACTGAACGCGCCACTGACGCAGAAAATTAGCGATGTGGCCGTCGCCCAAGGTCTGCTGGAGGCCGCCCCCGATCCTAGCTGCCCGATGGACAGCAACATCTTGGTGCAGATTTTCAGCCCCATCATCAGCTCGCAAAAGATAATGCAATGCCAGTTTGACAACGCCTACTCCAGCTTCCAGTGCGAAAAGGGATTCAATTTGGTTTTTGGTGATCTTTTGGGATTTACCTTCCTGAAGATTGGACATGTCCCGGTGGACCAGCTGACGCGACAGATGGGAGCGAGCATTGCAATATCGCGGTATTGCTATGGAGCGAACATCTTTGGCGGGCAGGCCGGGGCCATGCAACAGGAGCTCTTGACGCAGTGCCTCGAGTGCTACGAAACATTGCTGGGCCAGGAGGACCAGACATATCTGATCGAGGCCATACCCAAGCTGGTGATCAACAAGGAACTAAAGAGAACCATTCACCTGACACTCGATTTTACGCTGGAGCAGCTGCGCCAGGACGGACTACCCCGAGCCCATGTCCTGCTGATGGTCTCCCACAAGCTGGTGGCCGCCAATAGCACCAAGCACGCCGTGCCGTTGTCTGCTGCTGATCTTCTTTTCCTGAGCATTCTGGCACGGGCCCTTCAGTCGTCTCAGAATTCTCCATCGCAAAGTGCTGTGCCGGTCTTTCTGCAAGGCGCGTCCTACGACGAGAACTCCGGATGTGTGCCCACCATTGTGCACATCTCTCGCTTGCATGGCAACCAGGTGCTACTCCAGGTCATCGAGTACGCGAATATGCAGCTAACCAGTTGCATCTACGACTGCTTCTTTGTGGTGCAGAAAATCAGTACAGTGCATCACCAGGGTGACTCGGACGCTTTGAAGCCAGCCTTTGAAAACTTGGAGCCCTTTATCGTGCAAACTTTGGCTGCCTTGAAGCGGCACTTGAAACAGACGTGTGGCGACTTGGACGACCTGGAGAGTTGCATTAAAAAGTTTACAGCCAAATGGGAAAATCTGCGCAAAATGTACATGGAGTACTTTAAAAACTTTGAGCGGGAGCTGCTTGTGAGGATTGAGTCGAACGTGCCCTCGTTTATAGAGGAGCTGAAGCAGCTCTTCACCTTGGCCGCGTGCGATAGCTCAAGCGCACACCTGGACCAGCTGTACGAGTCCGCGTCGATTGTCGAGGCCAAGCTGCTGGAATTCGCAGAGTTCCTGGCTGTAAAGGCTACACGGAATATCTCCATTGATGCTTACTTGGAGGACTTTCCCGGCCTGGTTCACTTTATGTATGTGAATCGCAGCAGTGGACAAATGTTGGGGCCCGATCTCCGCCCCAATCAGCTGGTGACGAAGACAAAACTATGGAATATGATCGAGTTTGCCCGAAGGTATCTCAAGAAGGGGCAGACAACAGTCATGTGGAAGGACAAAGTCTTTCACTACTCCTACTTCCTCTGGTTCGAGGATCAGTCGGGCGGCATTCTCAGCCCAACTCTGGACCTGCAGCACCATTTTCTTGCAACAGCTGCGTCCAGTGGCAGTGCCATAAAGGTGCCAACCGAGCCTGGAGCCCTCTCCGTGGACTATTACTTTGATCTGGCTGAGCTCTGCTTCCCAAAGCTGGCGCCCGGCAAGGTTCGCGTATACGAGTTGTTCTGCATCCATCTTGGACTGGTCACAACTACCTGCGCTGTAGAGCATGCCCGACGTTTGGTGGCCACCATCAGCGATGTGGTGGGCGACGAGACATTTTAAATATACATATATATTATATCGTTAGTAAGCCTAATATTCCATATATCCATTCCAGCGGCCGGGCGCATGAATCTAGTCAATTTATGGGACATATGCAATATGAAACGTTTTAAGGACAGCTCTTCACTGTTATAAATTGCTCCATTTCAATGTTAAATATATAAATTATAAATCGTTTAATGTGTAACAAAAAATTGGTTTATTGCGACTCGGTCGGAGACTGCTGTGTTTGCGACCTTTGCAGCTCTTGCAGCTTTTCCAGGAAGAAGGACTTGCGTGCCGTCAAAGGCATGGATTTCTGACGCAACATGTAGTTCTCATTGCCCAAGGCCGTGTAGGTGTTATCACCAATGAGTTCCCTCAACGCAATGTTCTTCTTCAAGTGCTTATCATAGAAGCTGGCACCTGCGGCCACAAATTGCGGCCCCAGGGTGGCCAGCTTCTTGTCAATCTCCGCATCGGTAGCCACCTGATTAAAGTCCTTCATGAACGTCCAACTGCCGACGCCGAAGAGACCCAATATGGAGTACAGAACAAAGCGGACCTGAGGCGGAAGAAGCCAGTGATTAAAAAACCCCTCGTCCACACAAACATATGTTACTTACGCTGCCATGGCGGTGAAAAAGATTGAGGCGCAGGTTCAGATAATGTCCGATGGTGTAGACCATGAGAAAGCTCACGGTGGGGAATATCGAGTTGAGCAGCACACGATACGTTTGCAGCTGGAGGATGGCCTTGCTCAGGCCAAACACCTGCTCATCTTCGGTCAAGACGATAGCTTGTTCCAGCAGCTTTCCGCTGGGCGAGCTCCAATCAATTTGCTTGTCCCTAAAGCGTATATCGGGCCGCTTGATTTCTGCTGGACTGTCGTAGCCGTAGTTCACTGGTATGCCTAGAGCGCTCCCGAATCGGAACTTGGTGGTCCCAGCTTGAAACAGATCGAAGCCGAACACGGTGAAGGGTTTGACGAACTTGCGCTCAAATGGTTCCACCTGCAGTTTGTCTAGCGCTTGCTCCAGGCGTTGCTGCACTACTTCAGGCACGGGCCTTCCTACGCCATGTCTGAAATAAAGCGTTTTAGAGTGGTTTCTTCACGCCAGCCACTTGCTCACCCACTGGTAGCATTGCACGAAGTCGCGGTAATAATTCAGTCCAAATGTGTGTGGTACAAAGTTTCCAACAAATAGGCCTATAGTGGTGGCGCCCGCTGTGTAAAAGACTAGTTTACGTCCAGGTTCAGTCTTAAAGAAGGCAAAAAAGCCACCACCGGCTTTCGGAGCTATATGCATATTTGGTTTTACTTATTTATAAATCTTGATATTTTTCTTGTTTTGAATCAGAAAGTTGTGTAATTAAAGGGTTGTATACATTTTTATATCGATATATCGATATGTTTTGATTTGTATGGGAAAACTTTTAGCAGCATGGGGAAAGCTCATCATTCCGAAAGGAGGGTTGCCACAAGTTTTGCAGCCGTGACGTCACTATATAACTTCTGGCAACATTGTTAATAAATTGGTAATTGTTGTGAAAAAATCAATTCAAACGCGTGACGAAATATTATGGACTTGGACTTGAGATATTGTTTGTAATTTCAGGCTCCAATTAATGCAGGAACTGCTCAGTCTCTGTTTTAAAGATATTAACGATGCATTAATAGGTAAAATATCTCAATGTAAGAAATATGCAATATTAATGTTTCAAAGCAGCTTGAAAAAAATATGTAACATTAGTTGAAAGGTGTAATAGGGTATACAAATGTCCATACGCATAGAAGAATCTTCGTTGACCAGCAACAATGACGTCACATTTCGTAAACACTTACGTTTTATGCTTTGGCAGTTTTTGTTGGAACCTTTTTATGTAAACAATGCAATAAAAAAGACTTCTGAAAACTAGCCAATCTTGTAGAAAATAGATGTATCTCTCGGATAAAATTATTTGTTTGGGGCTAAGAGAGCTAACTATCTAGTAATATTAAACTGAATATCAAAATCATGGAATACGATTTCAATCAATAAAATAGAACGTTAACCCATTGTCGACCAGGGGGGTATTTAATATTTCCACCAAATGTATGTAACTTTAACATATTTTACGCATTACAGGTGAAAGATTTCGGGGGTCATTTTTGTTTTGTAAGTAAAGAGAAGGATGGAGCTACAAGGAGCCTTTACAAACAGTATTATTTTCCGTGGTTTAACAAAAGGTTGTTCAACTTTTTAAATAGAGGGGTGTTAAGTGGGTTAAGTCTCGTTTTATCGCCGGACTACCCTGTTTTTTGGTCGTATCGTATCGGTTGTCGCGCAGATAAAAATTTAAAAATTGTAATTACTTTAGTTTATAAATTTAACAAATACTACTGTGCTGGCGGAGCGCTTTTTCTGTTCGGTTTGGTGCGATATATTAGCAAATGTGTGATGTGTGGGGTGTAAAAGGAGAGAGACGCAGCAGGCACACTCAACTCATTGATTTTTTCACGGCATTGCCGGTGAGGCGTCGCCGTTAATAAGTGTACTTGTATTTGTATCAATAATATGACATAATCGACGTGGGCGGCTTAATTGACACAGTTGATGAGTGAAGAATACCTAAAAGTGCGGAAATAGAAGCAAAAACGAAGCAGCTCTTGTGGTCGAAGTTGGGAAACAGGACTCGCTTCGTTGTTGTTTCACATATTCGTCCCAACACATATGCGGACACAACGCTCTCTCATACACACACACACACACACATGTATTTGGGCGTAGCAGGATGATACACTTCCAGTCGCTGTGCGGTTGCTTTCCAGAGAGACGGCTCTCTCTTTCTAGCTCTGTCTCCTTTTTACCTATCGTCCCAAAAAATTCTGAATAATATTCATTCTAAGTTAGTTTTTTTATTTTATTAACAATTGGCTCTCAATTACAACTACACCCCCCTCCCTTCTGACTAGCCCACAAATTTTAATATTTGGAAACCCTGCTCCCATTTGACGTTTACTAACACTGACGCCGGACCGCCTTTCAGCTCGCCTCTCGTTTTTGCGTCTTGTTCTTCGAGTTGTACGGACGTGTGCGTGGCGTGCCTCTTTTTAGCTTAAATAACTAAATAAGCAACCTTTAATGTGATCGTGCAGTGTCAAGTGCCGTAGGAGAAGCGCAAAAGCAAGAGAAATACCTAAATGTCCATTTGATCAAATGAAATAAATTTTTAAAATTTTCTCTTCTCCTTTTCATATTAGTCTATGTTTTGTGCATTGCGAGAGCGAGCGAGTGTATAAAAAAACGCGTGTGCTCCCATAGTGATTGTATTGACTTGTACTTGTGTGTGTGAGAGAAACAACTGGAGGATCGGCCGACCGACATTGGAAAAGCAGACTCGGTGAGTTTCTATAAATTAGAATTTCCATTGGGGAAAATGTGCAATGTGAGCTGTTCGTTGGATTACTTTTTCGAAAACTAAATGCAATAAAAGCCAACTGTTACTGTTATGCTGCTACTGCTGTGATGAGCAGAGGTTATGCCTGGTGACGCCATCTTTTGTACTTCCCTAATAAGTGTTGTTTTTGTTTTTTGGGTTTGGTCAAGCACACGCAACATTTCTAATTGTATGCGTGCATTTGTGTGTGTGTGTTTTGATGTTATGCTTTGGGTTTGATGTTCTGAAAATTTCTGACGCGGCTTTTTCTCTGTCTCTCCCTCTTTCGTCTTTTGGGTGGGTGCGAGTGAGTGCCTTTTCCTTTTCACATGATTCATGCTTTCTTTCTTCCCACTTTCTATGCCCCTGTCGGATTATGAAAATACAGTTGCATGTCGTACGGACTTCGGATTTTAGCTGTTGCTTTTATAACTAATTTGTTATCGACACACACACACACACGCCATCTTTGTTGCAAAATCTTCATGCTCCGAGTGCATATGTGTTTGTGTGTGTCTAATGCAGTGTGCTTTTGCTGCCGCCCCGCGACTGTGACCCACATTTTCTCTTTCGCTTCGGCGAAAAAAAAACTGCGACCTGCAACAAGTGATAAACAGATTTGTAAATTTTGAAAACGTATTTATTGAAGAACGATACGCTGCACAGTAGGTTGCAAGTGCAAGTATTTCCTCCTAACAGATGTTTTCATGTGAGGCAGCCCGTCTGTAACGTTTATCCAGTTGCCTTGCAATCTAATCGAAAATCTCCCTTACGTTTTCTGGTTAGATACATTTTAAAAGAGCAAAGAAGTTTTTCTTGAATGTATTTCCATAGCCGGAGTAGAGATAGGAAAATCGACGAAGTTTATGACGTCACTCCACCTGCTCTATCTCGCTTCCTGCATGGCCTGGCTATACACTCGCATATCTCTGCATCGAGCTTTGAGTTTGCTGATAAATTTTAGCTACCTTTTATGTCACATGACGTCATTTCGTACACAAAAGACAACCAAATGAAAATGTTCTCTTTATTGTTTGGCTACTTTTTTGTTTCTAATTCTAATTTTTTCACACATACATACATACGCAAGCGGAGACAATGATGTTTTTGTTTTTAATACGGTTTCCCTATGTGTCTGCGAGTCTATTTATCAATTCCACCATGCTCTTCTGCTCTTATCATTTGTTCAGTTGTCATGTGTCTTTTTAAATTTAAAAATTTACGTGACTTGTTGCCTGGGGTCATATTTATTCGTGACCCAAACTGCATTCAGCCAAGTGTTTGTTTAAAATCATTGAGCATTATTCCTTATATTCCGCGTGGATTACCAAATTAAAATAAAAAGGGACAACGAAATGATTGCCCACCGTTATTTATCTTTTGTGCCGTTAAGTCGAGTGCGAAATAACTGGGGAAAGTAAAAAAAACCGCTGTTTATTCTTGTTTCCTCTCTACACACAAGTGACAAATTACCGTACACTGAGAGTGCCAAGGTGTGAGTGAGACGGTTGTGTTTGTTTGTGTGTGTCGGTGTGGGTGGGAGGAAGTGCATAGTTAAAACTGGAAACAATGGCGGGAGGAACCAAAACCTAACCTAGAAATGTGTTCCAATAAATGGCGGAAATACAAAATTGAGAACGGTTGCGTTCGTATACATACATATGTATGTAAAAATAAGAGACAAAAAGGTTTCCCTCGAATGCAATCCCAGTAAAGAGATATTTTATAAAAAGACCATCGATTCAAAGACTTTCTAACGAGATAGGCGTGCCCCTTGCCCTCATCCCATCCAACAATGCAAATGCATTTGATGGACTCTTGTGTAGAAGGGTATGGAAATGGAAAGCAATGGAAAGCAGGAAAAAACAGAAATTTATTTTTGATTGGAAATTGATTACTCAAGCGTGATATGAGGCTGAGGCTGCCGCTTATCTAATTTCCCACTGACGTCACTTAGTGATTAATTGATTTGGAAATCATTGGGATTGAACTGCATAATTGTGACATTTACTGTGATTAATGGAGTCCATCCACTAGTAGGTCTAGTAGGGGGAATATTGACGAGGACAGAATGGAAACCCTGCCAGTCGCTTGTGCTTCTTTCTTTGCCTTCACCAAACGGTGAAAATTGGTGAAACCATTGGAGAAAAAGGGAGGACTAAAGCTGGTGGATAGAAAAATATACAGACATAAATAAAAGAGGCGTACGTGCCAAGCTTAAAAAAAAATAAAAAAATATGTTTCTTTGCTGCTGGCTAAACAACTGCCGATCATCAATAAACAGCAACAACAAATATCAAGTCGGTAGAGAGGAGACACTAAAAGGAAGAGAGAGACGTGCAATAACAAATGTACAGTTGCAGAAGCAGCCAGCCGCATTAACAGCGACAACAATGAAGAAAAAGAGACTTGGGTCCAAAGAAAGTCGATTTTCCTATACCCTACAACTCTAACCAAGCAAAGATATTAGCTTTTGGAGTCGAAGAAGAGTATCTAGCAGCGACAGGGGGCGAGAGAGACAAAGTATGTCAATTAGAGAGCAGTATTTTTGTGTTTTTTATTCCTTGTATATAGTCGCTTTTTTAAGCACTCGTTAAACAAGGCAGCCGCTGCTTTGCATCATCCGTGATTTTGTCTACAGTCTAGTTCATGAAGTACTTTAAGCCCGGGCTCCAGAGTGGCAGAATGAGCGACAATGTAGATAATTACATATATGAACATAGTATGGATGTACCTAAAAAGCTGGGAAGAGAAGCAGGAGTGGGAGAAGAGACGGATGAGATGAGATGATGAAGCTGTGTGTCTGCATTTCTTGCCTTTTACATGTTGCTGGAATTTCTTTCTGCTGCGCCGCCGCCGCCGCCGCTGCCGCTGCTGCTGCTGCTGCTGCGCTTGAACTTCAATTGGTTCTCTCTCTCTCTCTCTCTCTATCTCTCTCTCTCCTCTCTCGCTTGCTCTGTGTATCTTTGTCTGGTGTCTGTCTCTTCCCGCTGGAAAGTGATTGGAAAGCCTGTTATTATGTGGCTGATGAACTGTATTCAAATGGGAATTTAGGTTATTCTCTCTTCTCCTGTTTGTGTTTCTGTTTGTGGAGGCGTGGGAAATGATGTTTTGGTTTGTGCTTACCTTGTAAAATTGCCACAATTTGTTGTAATCAATTTTAATTCGATAGTAAATACTACGAGATTAAATTTAGTTAAAGCTTTAAGTGCTGCCAAGGACGCATTATCCTCTTCCATTTTTCAATGGAAGATTGGCCTTTTCCTTCCTCTTTACAAGAATCTTCTCCTGCTCTATGCATAACCCACTTTTTCGATAAAAATGCCAATAAAAATCTCGCCTTTGATTGGCCCAACAAGAAAGCAACAAAAACAGCCGCGAACAAATGGCATTAAAAAGACCCGTCATCATCATCATCCTCATATAACAAAAGCCGGGGAGGCAGCAAGCCAAAGTACTCCGTCAGTGGGCAACAATAAAGGCAAACGTGTTGCTGCATAAATGAATTCATAATGCAAAAACGAAAAATGAAGAGATACAGAGGAGAAAAAGTGTATTGTGAAGCACACGAATGACGGCTTACATAATCTTTTATATCTTCTACTTGATCAGCTCTCCCATACCATTTCAAGTTGGGCGATTGCTGGGGGGATTGGGGAATGCCTCGACCGCAACAGCATTTAGCCAGGCTTCAAATTAAATTGTTGATTAACACACCATAGAAGGTGGGACTGGCAATCTTTCGTGTCTGCGTCTTCACGCATAAACATTTTAGTGCCCATTTCGTGTTTCTTTGTGCTCTATTGAGCAAAATGCAGTTATTAAGTTGTGCGTAAAAAGTGAAAATACGAAACACTCGTGAGTAATTATAATTTTGATAGTCTTGTTGGGGATATTAAAGTATTGCTTGCATTCTCCAACCAGTAGGAACTATAATATAATGTAATTGAACGAGCCCCAAAAATCCACATAAATTATGTTATTCTTAAACAATTTTGTAATATTAACTGACTGTATTCGAATTGGGGTTGGCTTTTACATAAAACAAATAATGTTGCAAGTTTTACTGATGGAAAGTGTACAAAGTTATCGAAAACATGCAAATCGTTCCAGCTGATAAACGTACCTTGTAGAACGAATATATGTGTATGTGTGTGTGTGTGTACGCACTGGGAATGCGAAAAATTACGGTGCTGATCTGATGTTTACTCCATTGCGATCATACAACCTCTCCCTCAATAATTCAATTATTTTGTTGTATACTGGGAGAGGCGTCTCTCTGTCTCTCGCTCTCTTTCTCTCCCTGCGCGTGTGTGTTTGTGTGTGGAGGTAAATAGCAGTATAAAATAACGAGTAGTATAGAAATATTTTAACCCGCGCTAACTAAAAATATTGGCATGACATCATCGAACAGCGACGTCGGCGCAGCAGCATCTCTCAATGAATCTCAGTTTTTGGTTGGCGCTGAGCAATGAGCAGTGTCTATATGTTTCTCTCTATTTTTGGCTAGAAAAATTGTAATAATTAAATAAAAAAAAGGGACATAAATTTTCCTGTTCGCAGGCCTCAGAGAACATTAAACGCTTCCCTCCAAGCTTCAACTAATCAAATTATTTTCTTATTTTCTCTTGCAGGCACATCTATTGATAAGAAAGAGAGCAACAAATTAAATTTTAAGGTGAGTTTTGGCTATTTCATATTACTCAACTCCACAGCTTGGAGGGTATCTGGTTGAAGCATTCTCACTGTTTGTTTGGCGAAAAAATTGGCCTGAATAATGATATAAATTATTCTCTTTTACGGCTCTGCTCTCTTCTCCTTGAATCTATTTTACATGACGACACGCATAAAACTTCACCTCTAATTCAATTAAGACTGACCTTTGTTTTTGTTCTTCTTTTTGTTACTTTCTATGTACATTTTACATTTTTTCGGACTAGTCTGATCTCTCTGTCCCTACGTCTGCCTCCGAGTGTGCGCTCTGCTTCAGTTGAAATTAAATTAAAAGCCACTTGAGCGTTGAGTCTGCTTTTTATTCCGATGTCGATATGTCATACAATGTACATACATACACATATACATATGTGTGTCTCTATGTACATGCATAAATCTCTTTAAATAGTGCAAAAATTTAAAAATTACCCCTCAATGCCTTCGGGCATGGTACACTGGGTTTTTTCACATATTTACATCTTTATAGGGAGAAATCAAGAGCTAAGTGGGGGGATAGCAATAATGTTCTTTACGCTCGAAATTTTGTTGGCACTTATAAATGGGTCATTGAACCAAACTTTCAAACAAAGGCAAACTCTCATTTCTCCTCGTTGTATTTTTTAAGTAAACTTGTGTCTTGAGTTGTTGCACGGGTTCTTTGTCGATTTTTGAATTTTGTTTCGTTTTTGTTGTACTCCACCTGTGCTACAACCCGTTAAGTAGTTTACCTGAACTCGACTGTACCTGCAGCTCAATTAAAATCCCATTAAATGCTGCAAATATGTGCTTGTATCAAGATTGAGTTACTGTCGTTAAGGACATGCGGTGGCTTTCTATTGATTGTACTCGGGTATCGTATATGCCACTCAAAACTATTGTAAACACGCATCAAGCTCTGAAATTTCCATTGCCACATTTCCTGCTTGTTTTGCTCGCGTGTTCGGGTCAACGACCCACAACCTCCCACCCCCCAACCCCCCAGATTGGCCACAAGAAAAAGGACACCAACCGAAAGCGCTTAACTCACCCTTTTGGGCAATGGAGCGCAACGGTTTCTGGCGGCGTCTGGAAATACCTGTGCGGGACACGACACGCCTATCATTTTATTAGATTTTCCTTATAGCATTGTTAGTTTATTATTTTTTTCGCCGGCAATTTCACTCTCTCCTTGCCGTTTCCATGCAATTTTTGAATGAGTGGCGCCGGCTAAATGACGGAACTGTGGCGCCACCAATGAGTGGGGCGGGCTGTGTTTGTTACCACGCGCCTCGTAAAAATATCCTGGAATTGGGATTGGGTGGTTCGGTGTGTTGGGGTTGCTGCTGTTGCTGGGTCTGTTGTGTGGTGCTTCTGTCTGCGTTTTGAGTTAATGACAGGAAATGACGTCATGTGTCGTTCAGAGGGGATGAAACTTTATTTGGCCTGTCTTTAAGTACCACAGGGAGGGAAAGTGGGTGTGGGTGCCACAATGTCCTGGATGATGTCATTGTCATAGTACAATTATGATTACTTCACGTCCGACTAGATTACAAAGCAAACAAGAGACAGGGAAAGAAAGGATACACTCTTGAAAATCTTTTCGCAAATCTTTCACAAATGGATATTGAGTGATTTTCCTGATCCCCTTCTCCGCCGGACGTCGGCGAATCTAAACAGCTGTACCAAACCAAATTTATGTGTAATACAAAAAATTGGGCAACAGTTTTGGCCAACTTCCAAGTGAGTCAAAGCCACACCCGTCGCAGCCCATCGTATCCCATTCAACAAAAGGCTTTAATCAAGGGCAAACTTAACAAAAAAGAAAGGAAGAAAAGAGGGAAAAAAAAAAAGAAAAAAAAAAAAATTTTTAAAATTTTTAAAAAAAAAAAAAAAAAAAAAATTTTAAATTTTTTATTTTAATTTAAATTTTTTTAAAAAAAAAAAAAAAAAAATTTTATTATTTTTTTTTTCCGGGCCGGGGGGGGGGGGGCGGGGGGGGGGGGGGGGGGGGGGGGAGGGAAGGGGGGGGGGGGGGGGGGGGGGGGGGGGGGGGGGGGGGGGGAAAAGGGGAAAAAAAGTTTTAAGATTTGGGGGGTTTTAAGGGGTGGGGTGGGAGAGGGGTGGGGGGGGGGGGGGGGGGGGGGGGTTGGGGGTGGGTTGGTGGTTTTGGTTTTTTTTTTTGTTTGTTGGGGTTGGGGGTGGGGGGGGGGGGGGGGGGGGGGGGGGGGGGGGGGGAAGGAAAAAAAAAGAGGGGGGGGGGGGGAGAAGAGAAAGAAAAAAAAAAAAAAAAGGCATTTTTAGGTTTTAAAAGGTGGGGGAGGGGGGAGAAAAAAAAAGGGGGGGGGGGGGGGGGGGAGAAGGGGAGGGGGGGGGGGGGGGGGGGGGGGGAGAAAAAAAAAAATAAATTTTTTGGGGGGGGGAAAATTTTCTTTTTTTGGTTAAACCACCCCCCTTTTTCACAAAAAAAAATACCCCCTTATCTTTTTTAGTCGGGTATAAAAATATACAGACGAAGTATTAAATACTCTTTCTTGTCGTATTTTTCCTATGCCAGAAAAAATGTAGCCATCGAATGTATAATGTTTTTTTTAGTTTGGGGAGCATTATTAAGATTGGGGTTTATTCTTTTTGCTTTTAAAGGGCATACAAATCGAGCGCAAAAGCTTTTCTTTCGTACGTTTTGGCGATTCACTTTCTTCTGTGTCTGTCGCCTTCCATTCATTTTTCTCTCGGACTCTTGCTTCTACGCTGGCTGGCAGTCTGTATTTATGCAATTTTGTTGCACCTCTCTTCATAAAGAGGGCGTTTGCTTGGCGCCAACTTTTCTGCCGGCATTAAGATTTATGTGCAGATTTTGTAATTCAAGCCACGCGACTCACAGGCGACTTTCGTTGCCGCCAGATACCAGAAGCAACAACAACGGGTTGTCCAAAAGAGTGAAGAGTGGCGCGCGAAGAGACCAGACCAGACAGAGTGGCAGCTTGTTAGCAAAACAAACAAAATTAGCAGGTGGTAGGGGAGGGAAGGCCAGACGGAAAAGCCTCACGGCTACGGATAGACCAAACCAAACCAAACCAAGACAAGACCGTCGCTGGCTGCTGCTACCTTGTTAAGAACTTTCACACGCACAAGAAATTCCCCGAGAACAGCTAAAGGCCCAAATGAAGACATTTTGACGATGCCAGTGCCGAGATTCGAGACAAACAAGCACGAAACAGACAGCTTGGCACACTTCATATTGGTCAAGTTGTTATAATTAATGCTTAAAAAGCCATTTAGTCACGAAAAAATGAAAAGATTTTTCAACCTGTTTCCGCCTGGGATCGAACCGGGTGCCTTCTGCGTGTAAGGCAAACGGAAACATTTTTAATACGTGAATTCCCCTGCCTAACACGCAGAAGGCCGCCGGATCGATCCCAGGCTGAAACAGATGAAATACCTTGTCTGTCTTCTTTTTTATTTTCAAGTTAAATAAATCAGAAATATAATTTAAGAGTCGAATTGAAATCTTGGAAAATAAAAAAGAATACTTTTATATTGCTTGATAACGACTATAATAGTAAATCTTGGATACAGGAAAGTGAAAAAATATTGCTGTTCAAAAACTCAAATGCAGCAATTCATGCTGTCATAATCATGTAATTAATGTCTTTTCATTGATTTTTATGCTACATGAAAAAACATTTTCATGCTGTATGTGCAAATTTGTTTCATACAATAAAATCAAAAAGAAGAAAAAAATTAAATTTCTATCGCAGCCGGTAGGATTCGAACCTACGCTCCCAGAGGGAATCTGATTTCGAGTCAGACGCCTTAACCACTCGGCCACGACTGCTTGTGGAAGCGTCATGTCCAAAGCGGAATATAGCAGAGATTGCAAGCAGCGTTCTCTTCCAATTCTTGCACTCCACAGTGTTAGTTTTAAGGTTTGAAGCTTTGTGTCAAATTATTTAGAATCCAGGTTAATTTCCTTCCACTAATTGTAATGGAATGCTTTGGCAAATATTATTACTTCCACAAAATAACGCAGATGAATGAATGAAGGCCATGAAAAGTAGTGATTTATTGCCCCTTTTTCTCGCCGTTATATTTCTGTGATAGTTTTATTGTCGCCGCCATATGGGTTGCGTTTTTTTTTTTAACAAATGTCTGGCTGTATGAAATGATTTTTCAGACAACAGCATCTCTGGCGGTGTCCCACTGACAGACTGACTGATTGAGCGACTTGTTGCATTATTAAAACCGAATGAATTCATTTGCTGTGTGACCTTATGGCCACTCGGCGGCATATCACACTTGAGACGATGGAACAGCTCCAGATACAGCACCCCCCTGTTCAGCTGTCTGTACTGTGCTCGATGGAGTGGAGGAGATTACGTAAGATTTCTTCTTTGGTTGCGCGATAATTGAATACTTGGGAAATTTAATTAACGCCAGCGTAGACGAATATGTGTATGTGTGTACATATATGTACATATTAACGTATGTATTGTTGTGTGAAAATGATGTACGATCACTGAAGTGCTTTGGGTCAATTTGGTTTGCAAAGTGGTTTGATTTTTTGGCTTTAATATTATGTTCTATTGTAATGTTTGACTGCATGTTTCTGCTTCTATTCCTCTCTCACTATTGGCGCTCTCAACATTCTTGTGTTGTCTGTTTTGGGGCCACACTGGCACACGACGCTACAGCTACCCATTGAAAGACATGGGTGTGTCCGCGACGTCGTCGCCGTCGCCAAACAAGTGTGATGTAATTGCATAATGTCAACAAGAGTCAGGCGGCGGCAAACAAACCGCGGCGCTGACAGGGCAGGCCAGGCCAGGCCGGCGACGGCGGTTCGCCGCGTCATCGATGGCGTCGCTGTGGCGTTAGCTGTTCCTAAATTTAATTGTTTTCTTCCGCACAAAAAGGTCAGAAAGAGAGGAAAAAGGAGAAATAGAATGGGGAGAAAAGAATGTGGTGTCTTGTCTGCAGCATTGACAAAGTTCAATAAACTAAAATGTTTTGATATTTATGCTCAAATTGGGATTTACCAAATCAATTGGTTGATCCATTGACACTGTTGACTATATTGGCCAACCAGTGTTGCCTTATCTCAGTGGAAATGTCTTGAAAAACATTAGAGAACAAGTTTAAAGGCATTCTTCCCTCTCTCTCTCTCTCTCTCTTCGTTCCTCAATTCACGTAGTTAACTCAAGTCTCTGCCTACGCAAATTTATAACTCTTTTTGTTAGGGCTACTCTGTTGGGAGGATGAGATGATGATCAGCCTACGCAGCAATTGTGGATTCTTGTTGGGGATCTTACTCCATACGCCCACACTGTCACTCGCTCGGGAGAGTGCACTTAAAAAGCGTTTATTCAGCATTATTCCGTTTGATTGCAGCCAAAACAACGTGATGGTCCCAGCACCCACGCACCCTGTCATGCAAGGCGAAAGGGTTGCCCCTAGGGCAATGAATAGCAAAGTTCAATTACCTTAGCATCACGTTAATTCTATAAGAATTGGTTGCCATCATGTGCAAAACTCTCTTGTCATTTTTGCAATTGTTTTCCATTTCCATTCCATTTATCAAAAAAAAAAAGGGAACAAAAGCAGCCTCCCATGGTAATAGTGCTTGCAAAGGCAGAGCTATGCCTGCCTCTCTAAATTAGCTTATTTCAGTAGAAATTTGTACCCAAGAAACGTGGGTGAAGGGAGCGGGATCATCGGAGGGAATTGGGTCAGCATAATTAATATTACTCGTAATTATTGGCTGCCTTTGTTGTGCCAGAGTGTGTCATACAAGAGGAGGGTGTTCCCCTTTCTTCAGCTGAGCCAAATAATTGTTTAACGATTTGTTTTCTCAGCCGCTCTCTGCTGATGATGACATTTTCTAGATGGTTTTTTGTTTATTGCATTTGTTTATACGAGTACGAGTCGATATCCCCTTGCGGCACCAATACACCAGCAAACAGGGTGCAAATTGAAGGTTAATACTCTACTCGTAGTATCTAGGATCCGATCCGAAACACCACGCCTAACATTTAAAGAGCACACAGCATTTTTTGTCGGTCTTGTGTTTATTTATTTTCGATGTGCCTCTTCTCTCTTCGCTCGGTTCTGCTTGTTGCTTTTCTTAGTTTTGATTTCCGAGGCATTTATTTAAAATTTGTAAGAAGCAAAATGGATCTTAAAATAGTTTTTTCTGTGAGTTTCTATCTGCGTTGCCCCTGCTTTGGCTTGTCGCGCTGGTCGTCGCACGTGGGCAGGAAGGAAAGAAAGTGTGTGGTGGGTTTTCAAATGGATTTCCTTCCCCCCTGTTTGTGTAAAGTGTCAGGCTGGGAAGTAAATTTTCTTTTTCTCTTTTCTTTTCTTTTTAGCCCAAAATTAGAAATTAAATAAAGTGAAATATGCGGCACAACCCCCTCCATCTCCTCTCCCTCTCTCAAAACAGTTTGTGCCATTCACAGTGAACGCAAGCAGTGTATGCTCTCTCAGCTCGCTCTCTCGCTGAAATTTTGGGTGGTTGTGTTTGCCCGCTCTCTCCGTTGCCACCCCCTTTTTTCCATTTCGCATGTGTGTGTGTGTGGGTACATAACGGGAGCAGTGTGGAACCGTTGCTCTGCCGTTTTTAAGGTCAGTTGAAAATTTTCCAGCTGAGCGTAAAGTAAGCCTTAAAAGAATTGTGAACGAAAAAAATGTCTGATATAAATTTTTCGTTGCCCCTTTTCTTTGCAGCATTTAAACTGAAAACTAGAGGAAAATAAACGGAAGGAAGAAAACATGACTGAAGTCGAGCAACCGCCACAAAATGGCATAGACCCAACCGCCGGCAATCACGACGAGGACAGAGCGCGTCCCGCGGACATTGAACAGGTAAGTGCTGCAGATGAACCCTCATCTCACCCTCAACCTAACACTGGGCCACTCTTCCACAGGATATGCGCGAAATGGAGCGCCGCAAACGCGTCGAGGCCATCATGGGCTCGAGGCTGTTCCGCGAGGAACTGGAACGCATCGTCGATTCGGCCCGTGAGGGTGGTGGCGGAGCCAGCGGCATACTGCAGCAGCTGTCGGACATTGTGGGTGTGCCGGTGAGCCGTGGCAGCGCATTCAAGAGCAGCAGCTGCATGGTGCCCATCAATGACATACGCGGCGTGGAGTCCATGGGCTATGCCAAGGGCGAGAAAATTCTCCGCTGCAAGCTGGCTGCCACATTCCGTCTGCTGGATTTGTACGGCTGGACACAGGGTCTGGGGGCACAGATCACCGCACGCCTAAAGGTCGACCAGGAGTATTTCCTGGTTAATCCGTACGGCCTGCTCTATCACGAAGTCACTGCCTCGGCGCTAAACAAGGTGGATATGCAGGGTCAGATTGTGGAGCAGGGCACCACCAACTTTGGCGTGAACAAGAGCCGTAAGTCGCACAATCACCACCCACCACTTCCCAGTTACAACCTACCACTTTCCGCTCAACAGACTTTGTCCTCCACTCGGTGGTGCATGCAGCACGCCCCGACATTCGCTGCGCCATCTACATTGGCTGCAGTTCAGTTGTTGCCATCTCTTCGCTGAAGACCGGCCTGCTGCCACTCACCAGGGATGCCTGTGTATTGGGCGAGATCACCACGCACGCGTACACGGGTCTGTTCGATGAGGAGGAGCGTAACCGCCTTGTCCGCAGCCTGGGGCCCAACTCCAAGGTCATACTGTTGGCCAATCACGGCGCCCTATGTTGCGGCGAGACCATCGAGGAGGCCTTCTTCGCCGCCTGCCACATTGTGCAGGCGTGCGAGACGCAGCTGAAGCTGCTGCCCGTGGGTGTGGACAACCTGGTGCTTATTCCGGAGGAGACGCGCAAGATCATCTACGAGCAGTCGCGCCGGCCCCCAGAGGACCTGGAGAAGAAGTTTGCCGCCGTCACGGCTGCCGAGGATGGAGGAGCCACTGCCAAGGAGCCCGCTGTCGCCGAACAGGCAGCACCCACGCCCAAAATAGGCAGTCCGCCCAAGTGGCGTGTTGGGGGAGCCGACTTCGAGGCCCTTATGCGCATGCTGGACAATGCTGGCTATCGCACAGGCTACATCTACCGCCATCCCCTGATTAAATCGGATCCCCCCAAGCCCAAGAACGACGTGGAGCTGCCACCGGCCGTGTCATCTCTGGGCTATCTGCTTGAGGAGGAGGAGCTCTTTAGACAGGGGTAAGCAATGTTATAAATTCGATAATCGAACTATTTTTATACCTCTAATATCTCTTACAGCATCTGGAAGAAGGGAGATCTGCGCAAAGGAGGCGACCGCAGTCGCTGGCTAAACTCACCGAATGTGTATCAGAAGGTCGAAGTCCTGGAGACCGGCACCCCCGATCCCAAGAAAATCACAAAGGTAGAGATCATAACTTTTGAAGATTTAAACCAGACCACGACAACGTCCACCACACAGCAGCGGAATGTTGCTAGCCTTAAGGAGATTGAAGGGAATTAGTTGAGCGCCAACCCATACCCGAAATACCCACATTACCCAGACATTCCACTTGCTCCTGCTCCATTTATGATTTCCCCTTTAGTTAGCTTCAGTTCAGTTTCGACTCTGAAACTAAACTGCCAATATATACACGCATAATATTTCTGCCTAGCCACTAAGTAAATCAAAGTAATCGTCTAAACTATTAGAACACATATATATTTATATACACAGTCTTATATATTTTGAAAATAGATTTTTAAATCGTGCTCTTTTAGTCAAGATATTTTACCCGCTTTGCCAGCAAACGAATTCTGTAATTTGTGCATTAAATTACCCAAATAAATATTAAACTTAAAACCGCAAAAATAACTCTTGCATAGATGGATGATTTTGTGCCGCCTCCTTAAGGGGGTTTCCTCTGCTGTCTGTCTCTCTGCTTTTCTTCCACTGTAACGATAAAGATAACGAATTGAACGAATGCTCTGTAAAACAATGCAAAGAAAGAGAAAGAAATTTGTTATTAAGTATTTAATCATTCAAATACAAAAAGTTTCATTTTATTCATTTCAAAAACATTTTCCATTCACTTTCCACTTCATTTATTAACAAATTTGTTTGTTATGCTGATATTTAATCAACATTTTTCTTTGCATGTTTTATGGCTAAAATTTAATTTATTTTTTTGTTTTTTTTATTTTTTTTTTTTTAATGTTGTATGCATTTTTTTTTTCATTTGTTCCCAAGGCACAAAATCATTTTCGATTGTTATTTTTGTTATTTTAAGAACCTATTCGATAGTAAAATAGTTTGGAAAAAAAACTGCTCGCAATTGAAAACCTAAAAAAGTGTATTTAATTTATATTTAAGACTGAAAACCAAACATGTATACGCTGTATACCCTCCTCAGCAATCATTATGTTTGGATTACAAAATCACCTGTTTAACGACTATAGACAGCATTTTGATATGTACATAAATATTTTAGATATATATCGGCCCCTAAATTAAACAAATTTCTTTCTCTTTCTTTTCTACCTGCATTGTCCTACCTACCCCTGTCCCCCACACCAAACAAATTTGTGTGTGTGTGTGTGTGTAAATTGAAAACAATAACCTTCAAAGTGGGTTGCTGAGGATTCACCCACCCATTCGACGCCCGTAAGGATCGAAGATCCGCTGCAGTTTGTGCCATGTGGAACGAATACCAAGGAGTTTAAGCGCGTGCAACAGCAAGTCAGTATTAAGTCATTCAGTTAATTCAATTCCCATTTAGATCGTAGACTATACATTATATATAATTGTGTGTGTGTGTCAAAAAACCAGATCAAGGATAACCGACGTGCGGATAAAATCTCAGCTGGACCACAATCTCACATACTGGAGGGCGTGACCTGGGACGAAGCGAACCGCATCAAAGATGCCACTGTCTCGCAGGCCGGTGATCATGTGGTGCTAATGGGTGCCGCCTCCAAGGGCATCATTCAGCGAGGCTTCCAGCATAATGCGACTGTATACAAGGCGCCCTATGCCAAGAATCCCTTCGACAATGTGACCGACGATGAACTGAATGAGTACAAGCGGACGGTGGAGCGCAAAAAGAAGAGCATTCATGGCGAATGTAAGTGTGCAACAAAGTTTATATCATATAATATCGATATCATATGATTCATTAAAATATTTTGACATTTTTCAGATACCGATACGGATTTTTCGGAATCAGAGGCTCTTAATTCGATGCAGGCAGCAGGAGCTTTAGCTCATGCAAAACATGCACAGAGCGAACCAGAGACGGGTATGCCATACCATCATCCATTTTTCTATATAAGATTTGCATTAATAACCAACTTAATCTGATATCCATTTTAGAACACCAAATCATACAGATTCAAACGCAACAGGCGCCCATTCCCAGCCAAGCGGAAGTTGTTTTAAGCGATGGTAAGTCCATCCATGTTCTCTGCTCTACCATTTATGTTTTGATATTAGTTCAGAGGCTCGTACCATGATTTACACTATGTACTCCAATACCAAACACAATCAAATCATGCCTACAGAGTTATTGTCTTTGCTTAGACAATTATATGAACAAAATTTCAATTTTCAGATGTTTTATGTTTTTTTTAAATTTGTCTTATGTCTTTATGTCTTTCCCTTGTTATCCCATTCCATTCCTTTGTATGCATTTGTTTTATGTTTGTATCAGTTAGTTTTTACGTTTATAAATTACTTTTAATTGGTCAGGAATCGATGATATATTATTTATAAATCAAACGTAGTTATGTTATGTTTTGTTATTATTTTATGGATCTACTAATTTAAGGCATTTATTACAATTCTATGCATAACTTTAATTATTAGACTTATAACATTTGATCCTAACTGTTTTTTCTTATGCTATTTTCCCCTTTATTTATTTTTTTTATATCGGCATAACACACAAACACACACACGCCTATAAATGAATTTACAAATAATACGAAAACCACTAATAGTTAACAAAAAAGTACTCGTTGCACTTGATACAGTCTCGACCTCCTTTCTTTGAGAAGCGTAACCAAAAATCAACGCCAAATTTTAAATACATACTTTCATTACACTACCATTGTTACTGTACTGTACACCTTTTATGCTGCAGTTTAAAAGCTCCTAAGAAACGGTCCAAAAACTGTTTTAGTTAGTTATGGGATCATTCTGCTTCCGTTTTAGCCCATACATATTTTTGCATAATACTTATTCATACTACTCGCGTTACTTCTATATGTGTGTACATATGTATATGCTATATGTAATTATTTAAATACTTTTTGATGCCAAGGAACAAGCAACTGTTGTACGCCGTGTATTAAATGATTATTATTTTCAACGATCAACAACGAATCACAGCACAACTACCACAACAACCAATATAATACAACAAGAGAAACGCAAAGCTATAGATCAGATCAGCGGTGGTTAGTAATCCAACAACAACAACAGCAACTACAACAACCACTTATCAGAGAATTCTACTTACGCTTTGTACATATGTAGGTTGTTTCCATTCTCGGGCATTCTCTTTGGCATTATTGAGCTTGTGCGTCTCGAGTCGAGCATTCAATGTGGGAGCGACGTGCCCACCGCTGATATATATAGAACAGAGCCATGTTGGACAGAACAGAACATGCCCTCGTTTGCGTATTAGTTCGGTTTATAATTTGGCGACTAATAGAAAACAAATCAATGGTAGCTCAAAGTTGAATTCAAATTCATTTCACAAATGTGTTCAGGGCTCCAAAAATAAAACCAATTACATAAAAATGTAATATAAACATAAAGTATAAAGTATAAACCAGATACCAACAACAAGAACAACACCAGCCACGAAGCTATCAACAGAACAGCAAAAAAAACCTGTACTTCTACTACCACTACATATACTACCTTTTCTACTACCACTTCTACTACTACTCGTACTACTACTACTGCTGCTGCTGCTGCTGCTGCTGCGCTCTATACTCGTAGTGTAACCAAAGTCAGCTTAAGAAAAAAAAAACAGATAAAACAAAATATTTGTGCTAGAGGTGAGTGCAGCCCCCGAAAGGTTTAGTGTGTAGAAACCCACAGAAAAATCGAGCAACGAAATTTATTCGTAGCTTTAAATGTAGTTTTTAGAAAACAAAAACAAAACAAACATTCGCATAACATTGCATTTAAACATCTGCACACTAAATTCCATTCGACATTCGATATGACAATGTTAACTGCTGCCTGCCTGCCTGCCAGCCTACTCGTATGGGCTTGCCAAAGAACTTTCTGTTCTGTCTGGTTTGGTGTGGTGTGGCTTATATTTTGTGTTTGGCAGAGCGCGCTGTTTTATCATCATTTTCAATCAGCCAATCAATCCAATCATTCTTCAGGCGGATATCTTAGAATTAGCATCATTCTACATTCCAACTTGCATAGCGGAGCAGCAGCATATTCTGAGGAATTCTTTGGCAGTTGCCCTGCCCTGCCCTGCCTATTACGCAGCTGTTTTTCTGTTGATTGCTTCCTTAGTTGCGTAGCTTAGCCTTTTAGTCGATACTAATGCACATCTATCCAGCATTCAGCATTCAGCATTCAGCATGCTTGCTTAATCAATACTAAACCTAAACACCTTTCAGCTCACTCTACACTAAGTATTTGCTAGTTTTAAGGCATTTATTTACGTCTGTTTTGAAATTATTTAAAGGTTCTACACGCCGTTCGTTCTATGTGCCTTGCCATTTAATTTAATTGTATTATTTAATTTCTCAATACTATTTTAGCCACACTTAGTTTTATAAATGGCGAACGCTCTCATACATCAACAAATCGAAAGCCGCCAACAGGCCGAGGTAACAAAATTCCACCCTAAAAAAAAAAACTTTTACTTCAATGTACTCAGGCTAAACGCCCCATAAAGCACATCCATATATGTACATATATATAATCCAAACTAATTTGCAAATTGTACTCTTTAAGTGGTGTATTTTTGAATGCATACATAACCCTTCTATATACTCGTATATAATCCACCAATATACCAAACAAAAAGCACCAAAACTAAACCCTAGCTGTAGTTCCCATCCTAGCGATTCTGTTCATACGGTTAGATGATAGAATATCATTCAGAATTCTTGGTTTGGTGTTAGTTTGAATCATCATTACCACCCCATGGAATATTGGCCAGGAATATTCTATTATTTGCACCCAAGTTTCAGCCTAGGTACAGCAGTTATTGGATATACATACACTCTTATACATCCAAATATTCAAATACGTATCGAAATCTATCTATGTATGTTTGTATGTATGTACCACTCTCGTATGTATTGATCGAGTCCCAGGCTCTGTCTGGGTCTCCTCCTCCTCCTCTTTGAGTATTTCTCCATAGATACTAATTGTACTACACCTCTTTGGCTCTTCTCTCCATATTTTCGTCTTGCATTGTTAAGGTTTGCAAGTCCATGAGAGGTCGTCCATGGGTGAGGAGACACCCCACAGTCCGGATGCGAACAACAACGAGCATGAGGTGGACAAGGAGAACAACCAACTGCCGAATAGAAGCGTCTCTTCGACTAGCAAGTGTCGCCGCGATCTATTCCCAGCCCCAAAAAGCGATCCTCCTACGATTGAATTAGATATGGGGTCGGTCTCTGGGTCTGGGTCCGGGTCTGGGGTTGGGGTTGGGGTTGGCGACTTGGCACAGCACCTGGTTACTGCCCAACAGGGGCAGGACCAGCTTTATTCTTATGTATATGCAGCATCTGCCGCCGCCTCCTTGGCGCAATGCTCTCAGCCGGAGATTTGCTCGGCCCTGCTGAGGACCCTTCATGCCGAGCAGTTGCTCAATCTGGCCACCTTTTATCGCTGCTCGAATGGCCCCTCCAGTACGGGCACGGGCACGACCACGACCACGAGCACAGGCTCCACCAGCACAGTTCGGCGCCCACTTGAACCGCCCAACGGCAATCTTAATCCCTTGCCGTACCGAACACTTTCGCATTTTGGATTCCAGTCGCCCCGGCAGATACCATCCATGTCCCACAAGCATCTGCCCGACCAGCGTTACGGTTTCGCCGCGCTGGGCTATCGGCCCATGCAGCGGGCCATCAGCTACGAGGAGATCTTCGCCAGTCCGCGCTACGAGCAGCTCTGCCAGCCGTGCATCGACCAGCTGCTGCGCCTCAAGCCGGAGTTGCAGCGGCTGCGCGGATCCAACAGTTGCTGCTGCGAGGAGGAGCTGGCCAGCATGCCCAGCAGCTCTGTCACGCCCAAGCAGCGAAGACTGGCACCACTGCCCGAGATACCCGGCATTCCGCATCAAGATGCTAGCACGCAGACGCCGCTTCGGTCCACACACTTTCTCAGCGAAATCGAACGCTTCAACTTCTCCGATGAGTCGACAAATGTGGGCTTCACGCCAGGTCTGGCTGCCATCACCAGTGACTTTAGTTTGCCAGGCTTGGAGGGCAGCCCGGGCGCCAGTGCGACGAGTGCACCGCCGGCCAGAGTTTATCCCGCAAAGGAGCCGGGAACGGGTATGGGTACGGAAACTAACATAACCGAGGTGTGGAACTTTGGCAACTGGCAGCAGCCAGCGGAGCAGAATCCAGCGGATGCTGCTGAAGGGAAGGTGGTGGAGTTTCGCCAACAGCCGCTCACCGAGCGTCGTATTACCCTGGAGATTACGCAGCACTTCCAGCCGCCTGGGGAGGAGCACGAACAGGAGCAAGAGCAAGAGCAGGAGCAGGAGCGCCAGCTAATGACACGCGATGAGCGCCAGCGGCGCAAGTCCGAATTCCAAGAGCTCTGGCAGGATCACGTCCAGTACTTTGGGGACAAGGAGAAGGTGCAACAGGAGCCGCCGTCGAAAGTAGAGCACACCCTGAAAATGAGCCTGGATGAGCAGGAGGTTAGGGCTTTGCGGGCCAATGGCTGGCTGGGCCATGAGGGGGAGCCAGCGACGGAAGAGAATCAAGCTGAACATCCGATGGCCGAAGCTGTGTCTGCTGTGTCTCTCCCTTCGCACGACGACAATGCCGCGCAGATCGACAGAGCTACTCCCGATGCGGCCGATGAGCTGCCGCAAATGCTGAAAGATTTCGAGGAGAGCCTCAGCCTGGCCGGCGAAAATCTGCAGAAACTGGTGGCAACCACCAAAAAGCTGCAATCCCTGCAGGTGGAGGCTGCTGAAGAGCCAGAAACAGGTACCCTCTTCCGTTCGATCAGCTTGGAGAACATTCCCAATGCGAGCGACTCGGTGTGCCTGGTGGAACGGATGGTGGAGCTAGACCTGGACATGAGCGATTCATCAAACGAATCCATCAACAACTTGGAAGAGAAGCATGACGATGAGAAGCCGGTCACACCCGTTCTGAACGACCCGGAAGAGGCCACGGAAAAGGAGAAGGTCCAGATTGAACGCAACGATGAGAAGGATGTCGATGAAAATGAAAATGAGACAGATGGCGAGGGCGAGGGCGTGATCGAGATGGAAGGCGTCACCAGTAGCTTTCAGTCGGCAGAAGCGACTGAGGCAGAGCACTTCCATGGGGCGGAGATCCCTGTCAGATACCAACCGCCACAGGACAGCGAAACCTTCTCACCGCTGGAGCTGGAAATCCTGGAGCGCATCGAGGTGGACAAACTCAGCGAGAGCGAGCCAATCTTTGGCAAAATTGATCACAGCATTCGCAACAAGCTGACGCCCAAGAAGCTGCAGCATCTGGTCCGCGAGGAGATATTCCGCACCTGTACGCGCGTCTACACCCGTCCGAGTCCGATCTCACCCAGCACCACCTCTTCCCTGTCCATGCACAACATCAGTGCTCCGTGTAGTTCCACGGCCCATACGCACCTGCTGACGCGACCCTGTCCTCGACTATCGCAATCCTTGTCGCATCCCCAACAGCAGCAGCAGCAGGAGGAGCGACAGGAGGAGCAGCAGGAGCAGTCGGACGAGAGGGACACCCCATCGAGTACCCCTCTGCAGCGTACCATCTCCTCCACGACCTTCGTGTGCCGTCGCAGTACCCACAGGAAGCGCAATTTCATCCAGGAGAACATACGAAATGTCGCAAAAACGCGATCGGCCATAAAGCCCTCAAGCAGTTCGATCCAAAAGTCGAAGAGTCTCGCCCAGCCCACTAGCACTGCCAGTTTGTCGTCCGTGTGCACCTTTGAGATCGGCCAGAGGGAAAACGGGTCGCGTCTTTGGGTGTCCCTACCCACGCCACCGCGTGCACCCGTTAACCAGAAGCGGCATTTTGCCACCAGTCCAAACACTCCGCGACAATCGCCACGCAGTCCGTACTCGCCACGGGGCAAGCGACGCAAGGCGGGGGTTTTTCTTACGCCTGTGCGTCGCTGTGCCATGAATCCGGCCGTGAATCTTGATCTGATCTCCTCGGACACATCGCTCAGCTACTCGTTGAACCGCACCCTCTCGAGCAGCACGTTCTGTGTGAGCCCCGAGGCGGATAACGTTTCCACAACCACATTCGAGGTGGACTGCAGCCAGGATCAGGCGCAGGCGCACGAGCAGGAGCTGGAGGATCCGAGTGTCTCCACACAAAATGAATCTTCAGCGGCAACGCGAGCAGAATGCCAGAATGGGAATGCCAGCACCAGCAGCATGTACTACAGTGCCAGTGACAACACTCAGGATCAGGAATCGGTACGATCTGTCGAGAACGGGGGAGAGACATCCTTTACAAGCGATAATGCAACGGAGGAGGAGACGACTACCAATGATATCCAGGCGAATGGAGACACAGATTTGGAGAAGAGCTCCTCCCAAGTGAAAGAAGCAGACACTGAGACATCCTGCAACAGCTCTGAAGGGATGCCATCAATTGAGGTGGAGGTTCATGTGGAAAGTTGTCAGACAAGCCAAGATCCTGCTGAAGAGAATTCATCCTCGTTGGACGAATATCGTCAAACGAGTATGAAAGAAACCCCCGTGGAGGCCGCCGACTCGAATGTTAGTAGCTCCACTTCATTCAAAAGTGTCCTCGAAATGTCCCCTCAAAGTGGAGTCGGAGACTCGGAAACAACTCTAATAACAAATCAGTCTGAGTGCTCCGATGGCGAGGCAGATGAAACGAACGACCCCGATACTAAAACAACTTCCGATGACGGGGAAAAAGAATCCAGCGTTGTCGATGGAGAGCTACAGCGGATTGAAACTGGCTCTATGGAGGATTATCCCACTGAAACTGGGGCCCCGACGCATGAGGATGAAATTTCTGGCAGTGTGGACGAGGAGATACCTTCAAGTGGCTTAGAATCCAATTCAATGCTCACCGAAGAGGAACTCCGCGAACTGGCCGGCGGTGGCGGCTATGAGGATACCCTCGAAATGGTCGTCGAGGAGGGCGACGAGGAGCAGGAGGGAGGGATGACCCCCCAGAGCAGTGCCGTTGAGGTGAACTCGTCTGGCTATTCACTGGGGAAAGTCTTTGAGAGCCATATGATTCATCAAAGCATGAAGATTCAGAAGCACAGTTCGGTCTGCAGCGCGGACGACAGCAGCATTGAGGCAGTTATCCCTGAATGTGGAAAAGATGACGAAAAACCAGAGACCTCAAAGGGAAACAAGAAACGCAAGACTGGTGGAGCGGTAACCGTCTCCTCGGATGATGATGAGGATGATGATGAGAAAGTAGTTCTGTCAACGAGTTGCACTTTACACGGCATGCAAATCCA
This sequence comes from Drosophila obscura, assembly GCF_018151105.1. Lineage (NCBI taxonomy): Eukaryota > Metazoa > Arthropoda > Insecta > Diptera > Drosophilidae > Drosophila > Drosophila obscura. The sequence continues at coordinate 3,726,813 of NW_024542774.1, read as the reverse complement.
TGTGTGGGATGAGAAGAAAGAAGATATGACAAATAAAGATGATGAAGATAACGATAAGTGAACGGATCCAACTGATTTAGAGTCAACACAGAGCCGAGCAAATCCCCAAAATACATAAATATATATTTCTACTCATTCCTATCCACTTTTATTCACTGTTTTTCTCTACTCATTTGCTGTGTCCAAACTGTCTGCCAGTCTGCCCCCCCTCTCTCAAATCTGTCAGATATTTTCTATTTTTGTAGGTCTTTAAGGAAGAGCCATCTTCTTACCGTTCTTAGCTAAGGCTTGGCAATGAAAGGAATTTTGAGTTTTAAACACTTATGCACTTTTAACACACACACACACACACACACACACATATGTATTCTAATCACTTCATTTACGCTAACCTAACCCAAAAGTACAATTAATTAATAATGTGTGTATGGGCACAAGGTTTGTATTTATAGAAAATATTAAAAATAAAGGTTTATTTTGTAATATATTTTTGCCTATGCTATAATTATTATTATTTAAATGGCTTAAGGTTTAATGTAACAATGCTCCAGAGGTCCTCCAGTGTTTGCGTCGAGAGTCCCGTTGGCAGCCACGTCCCATATTGAGTGGAATCTAGAATCCTCATCGTAATTGTTTTTGTCTGCGTTTTCGTGATTGTTTCGTGCTGTAACCCCCCGCCATATCTATCCCCCCGCCACATACACATGCATTTATACTCATACTCATACACATACTCCATCTCCACTCCAACATGCACATGCTCCTCCCCTCCACACCCCCACTCTCTCACTTTCAGAGGTCAGGTCATATTTGACCCGGAAATATGCATTTCTGTGGGAGCCCGGGCAGTATCTCGATGCCTGCGTCGGCGCCACCCATCGGCTGCAGCAGGTGAATGTCATATACAAGGTAGATGCCGTCAGCAAGCACAACTATCCCCCACTCAACAACAGTATCGATCCCCATAATACGACCATGGAGAGGAATACGACGAGCGTTTGGGTCGATCTGGCCAGCAGTACACCGGTGAATGGTCGCCCCGTTGAGTCTTCGAATGGCGGCGAGATGGGGACAGCCCCATTCCGAACCATCTCCCACTATGGCTTCAATTGTCCACTGAATAGTGCACCCAGCATTATGCTGCATCCGGAACACAAATCCATTTGGCAAACGGTGTCTGAGCAGCGGCAGAAGGTCTTCTCCTTCATTGATCTGGCAACCCTGACCAAGGAGAAGCGGAAGATGCTCAATGTCCTGACAGCAGCAGCAGCAGCATCAACTACAACATCGACAGTCAACAAGCAGCAGCCATTGGCGAATTCGTCACCCTCCTATGTCTCGGAGAAGCAGATTCAGCTGGAGCCAACGCCGCCCAAGCGGAAGCAGCGGGTTTACAGTGCCACGGCAAGCAGTGGCAGGAGCTTCGATGATTCCATGGATGAGCTGGAGTCGATGTTGGGCTCCATGACTGTGGCCAGCCCCCAAAGGCAGCCGCAGTCTCACGACTATAGTCTCTATCGCAGCTACAACTTTTTGCCCAGGGACCATGCCCTGCCAGTGGACACGGACACGGACGCGAATGGGAACGGGGTGGGGCATCGCAACCGGCCCGAGGCAGAGCAGGGCATATACCAGAACGGCGACGACAGCGGCTTGGGTATGCATCAATCGTCGGGGCGGCGAGAACGAGCCACCACGAGTAATGGTTCGTCAACGCAGGAGGCCGAGGCCTGTACGCCGGGCAAACATGTCAGGTTGACCTTGAGCAGCTCGCCCCTGGCTGGCAGTTCATCTCCGACCCCCACGACCATTGAGGTTCTCATCAATGTGTCGCTGCGCAACGCCGAGTGCGTCCAGACGGTGCAGACCCACGAGCAGGAGTTCCGGGCCAAGCTGGAGAGGGTCATCGACGAAGAGATCCACTACATCTCACAGCAGCTGGCCACGCAGCAGCGAACGGCTCAGATACTGCAAGCGCAACCAGCCTCGACACGTGCTCCGCTGGCCCCGCCCACGCCCTCACCGTCGCAGTTGCTGCAGCGCAGCAATTCGGCTCCGGCCCTGTGCCACGCCTACAGCTATGTGGACCTGGCCGAGTCCGATATGGCTGCAAAGCCGGCGCCTTTAGCTATTTCAGACGGCGGTGCCGGTACCGGTGCCGCCTCCGCCTCCTCGTCTCCATTGGTATCCCCGGTGGAGGAAGATCAAAATTGTCATCTCAGCTCGTTGGAGAATGAGTTGCAGCGATTGCTGAATAATGTCATTAAAGCCCATATGCTGCACAACCAGGCCTTCATTACGGATTGCCGTGCGCGCTTTTCGCAGCTAGCCGAGGGGCTGGCCTCCGGCGAGATATCCCCCATTTAAATCTTTCAATAATTACTGAATCATAATTAATATTTGTGAATTTTTAAGTTTTCATTATTGTTTAAATTTAGTTTTTTTTTTTTATTTTCAAATATATCGAAATTGTTATTATTGGCCTTTAAATATTTTAAGTTTTAATTAAATAATTGCCCAAAACTGCCTCAAACGCAATCACTATCGACGAGGAACAGGTAACCTTTTTGCATTTATCATTTATTTATGTGTTGCCTGCCCATCGCCTGCTGTTGCACTTGCACTTGTATTATATTAGTTGTAGATCCATACTGCATGTCCTCTAACCCAAGATCCACAAATGTATCTACTAACACACCTCACATCACACCACCAATACATCTAATTATTGTCACGACTACTCACTACATTTTTTTGGTTAGATTGAAATTTGTGTGTTTGAACTACAATGTGTGCGTTTCATAGCGGTGAAGAGAGTGTAAAGAAATTGCTTAACATATTTTGTGTGCGTCCACTGAGTTACATTTGTAGGAACTGCCGCTTCTGGGCCTTTGAAAATCTCACTAATCATGTGTGTTTACCACTCTTTGCCTTTCCCCCAGGTGAAAACGTGCAAAATGGCGACCACTCGGAGGCACACTTGAGCACCTTCTCCCAGAGCAGTAAAGAGGTAAGCTTAAGCTATGATTAAAGATGCTCTTTCAGTATCCCGAGACAAGCCCAAACACCCGCTGTGCTGGGCTTAGTGGTTGGCAATGTGAAAACGATATTCTCAATGCAAATTTCTATTACGGTTCCAGGATGTGTCCACGGACGGATCGCCGAAGAAAGACAAAAAGAAGAAGAAGGGCCTGCGCACACCATCGTTTTTGAAAAAGAAGAAGGAGAAGAAGAAGGCCGAGGCCTAAGCTGATGCCGATCTAGAGCGACATCCGTAGCAGCAACAGCAATAGCAATCATTACACCCACCCAACACCAACAGCGGGCAAAGGCGGGGACAAGAACAATGTGTTAACGAGGGCACTAAGAGATATAAACGATATGATGAAACGACGAAAAATAAACAATAACCAGAGCGAAGCAAGCAAGCACATTGCACGAGAGACGAGATGAGAGACGAGACGAGAGAAAATAGAAGAGGCATAAACCAGCAACAAATGAGCAGCTAAAGTTGATCAAGACGCAACTAAGTAACCGAAGGCAGCAGCAGTTCAATTAGCATTCACAGCTATACATATATCTTCTAATATAAAATAAATCTATTTTTTAATTTATACGATTATCGCAGCACACACAATCTGCAACGCAAAACCCCAATAATTTTTGTATGATAAAGAGAGACTTTATTCAAATTCTCAAAAAATCGCATGCAATACCCGACACGACACCATCCCGACCGATACATACATACATATGTATGTACTTGAAGCGGGGAAATCTTCTAGATGTATTAGCGCTTAAATATACAATCTACGTAAACACATTACATAGTAATCAAAAATAACTAAAAAAAAAAATAAGCCGCAAACATGATTTTGTTTTGAAGAATTGGTAATTGAATTTTTGAAATTTTTGTGCACACATAGAAGCAGACGACGAGAGTGTGGTATTTGCGAACATAATACTTAAATGCAATATTTTTTTATAAACGCAATAAAATTGATCAAATGAACCAACACTTTGATATTCTTTACATATGTATTTGTATGTATGTTTTGTGTTTTTTAGTTTTGTTCATTCATTCAACAAAGTGAATATATAATATATACTATTTGTATACATGCAGAAATTGTATTAGGTTTTTATATAAATAATTATATATTTTTATTGACGTAAACTGTTTATACATAAATATACACACACACACACACACACACAACATATATATTTATGAAAACAAATAAATTATGGAGAAAATACAAAACACAAAGCCACACCACTCTGATATGTAAAACCGAGCGATAAATGCAGAGGAAAGCAGAAACAAAACCAATCGCAGAGTATAAGGGAGTCCCGTGAGAGATATTCCAGCATTTCTTCTGTAAGTAGATGTGCTACATCGATAAATATACTCCAGCAAAATATATATGACTGCCATAGCATGTAAAGCCTCAAGGCACAACAACAATTTAATCGCATTTCAAGTACATAATAACTAGCATTTAACCTAAAGCCAATATTTTCAAATGTTTCTGCTTTTCCCGCCCGCTTATCCACACACACACCACACATCCAAAATAATAAGCACACACTCTATATAGACAGCACATACAAACGAATGCATTGCTGAGCCTTAGACACAACAAACAAACAAAAAAAAACAATAAATATTTATGATAATTTCGAGTATATACATACTTATAAAAAGAGAAACTTGTAATGATATGATTGTTTGCACAACGACAGCAGAAGCTTATTTCTAGCAACTTTTTGCGTAATAGAAGCAAAAGAGTTTGTTTTATTCTCTCGTTAGACTAAACTTAGAAATTTGTCAACATTCTCACTCTCTGTGCAAATAATAAAAAAAAACTTAAAAAAACGGAAAAGCTGGACATCTGTTTCTTACAATTCGTTTAGATCTTAAGCAAATGCATATAATTATATTTAAAATCGTATTATATAAAATGTACACACACACACGACACACCACACAAAGAAGCAAGAACGGAATAAATAAACACTTTGAAATTGTACAAAATTCGAAATCACTTCACTTGAATACTTCAACTCAAGTTTAACCTGCTTGAAAGTGTGCATTCAAACGAGCGCGTACTGTCCCATTAGTATTTCAGCTAGGTGGCAACGCTCAAAGTTTTATCGACTCGGGCGTCGCTGCTCTCCAGGGACAGCCTTTGTTTGTCTCAACGAATTTTTTCCATTCCGTGATAAAATTTATACGACAATTAGTCATCTGAAACATAGAGCCTCAGTATCGAAATAAGAACTTAGTCTGCCAGTAAAATATAGAGTGCCAACATGTCTCTCGTAACAGATGATGAGTGGACCGAATACAAAGTAATTTAATTTTTTGGAAGCGAAGCCCGCTGCGACGCAATATTCTAAATACGTTTTTTTCCGTCCCATCCATGATTCAGGCCAAATTTAACAAGAGCTACGAGGCGGAGGAGGATCTTATGCGACGGGGCCTGTACGAGAAGGCAAAAGCGAAAGTGGTGGAGCATAATAGCAGATATGACAGCGGCGAAGTAACTTGGAAAATGGCAATCAATCATCTCTCTGATGACACGCCAGAAGAATTTGCTAAGCGGTGTGGAAAACGTTTACCTCCTAAGTAAATCTCTATGAAAAGTGCATTTAAACATGTCTGCAAACGGAATAATCTCAATTTTTATAAATATTTGTATCTGTATGTTTTTACCCAACAAACCATATACTAAACAATAAATCAGCTGTTCCACAAGTGATAGATCTGGTCACACACATTGAAGGTAAACAGTTCATTGAACTACAGTGGGTTGAATGAAATTAACAATTGCCATATTTTACCTGGATATTTTTAATTTTGCATATACGCATATATGTATACTGTCTTTTCTGGCATATGTTTTCGTACTTGTACATTCGTACATACAAAGTAAAGTGTAAACATACCAACAAATGAGCTCGTTCGGTTCATCACCGCTGATCAGAGAACCAGTTCACATTCTTCACCCAGTTCCGTTCATGAGCGACCAGTGCCGACGAGCGGCACATAAAATTTAAAACGTAAACTTTTCCTTTCAATTTTGACAAATATTTTAAGAAACAACAAATCAACGCGCACTTACAAAATCCTGACTAAAGTGCCAATCTTTTGCAGAATCTAGACAACACTAGCCACCTTGAAAGCCCAGCCGCAACCATGTCCCGAATCATGCGAGTGCCATCGATTTTGGCCAAAAATGCAGTCGCCTCCATGGTAGGTAGCCCAGACTCCTTGCACCAGGCTCCACACCGTCGCCCACCTGTCCACCTTGTTGGATGGCGATTATACAACGAGAAAAACTGATTTTATTTGCGCGTGACGTGAAGTGAAAATCTTAAGAAGTTGACCAAAAACGCGCCCCCTCGCAGTTATGTAATTTCGTTCAATTTTAATGGCCAGGTGCTCCAGATGGCCCCACTCGGAAAATAATTATTCAAAAGTGGAGAAACTACTAATTTTCTCCCCGTCATTGCGAATTTTTCAAGATTTCAATGGAAAATTTTGTGTGCAACGGGCGACGAGGTTATGTTACCTGCCCCGCCCGCCCCCGCTGTCGATGATGCCGTGTTTTGTCGGTCGGATCGAATGGCTGTGCGTGCAACAAATGCATTCAAGACATTAAATGAAATTGCCAATTGTGGAGTAGCGGCTCATTGCTGTCGGACAAGCAATGATAAGCTCAGCAAATTTCATTCCGACACACGAAAGTCCAGAGAAAGAGGGAGGCACGGCCGCGGCTAACAACCCAGCTGATTATACAATGGAGCTGGCCACTGCTACTGTTGTCTATACAACTGTTTAATTTATCCATTGCATAAGCAACTGTCGCACAGTCATTCTATGTGGAAGCACCATCAAGTCTCGCTTCTCGAGCATCGCATCCAAATCTCGAGGCTGTCGACGTCACCAGAGTCTCTGCCTGGCAATATTCCTCAGCGATGGCGCGGGCCATGGCGTGTGCGGTCTCGACTTATCTGTCAAGTTGTCGTTAATTAGCGAGCGTTTTGCCAAAACAAAACTAATGCATCTTATCGATGTGATGTACATATTTTCCGTGCATCTACGTGGGGCGTATAGCCGGACAATGGTGATAAGATATGCATAACTCCTAAGCAAAGGGTTCTTCCATGGAATCGCCAGAGCCTGTAGTTTAAATCGTTTACGTAATTATACATATTAGCAAATTCCGTTGAAATATTGTTGTTTGAAAACTGCCAATATTGACTCACTGACAAAAACCTGATTTCTCCATGAGTATATTGGCTGCCTAAACACTTTTGCTCCAACGGTCTGGTCTCATCCCAAAGCGCGGCGGGCGGGCCATTAAAACAGTCCCCTTGTAAACAGCAATCAACTAACTCTGATCCCATCTCTCTCTCTCTCTCTCTCTTTCAGCAGCGCGTCGCTACGATTGCAGGGCAACGCAGCTATCACATAACACACGGTCGGCAGCAGGCGACGGCAGCCAACCCGGATAAGATATCGAAGCAGTACCCTGTGGTCGATCATGCCTACGATGCAATTGTGGTGGGAGCCGGCGGTGCTGGTCTGCGGGCCGCCTTTGGCCTAGTGGCCGAGGGATTCCGGACGGCGGTGATCACCAAATTGTTCCCCACCCGGTCGCACACGATTGCCGCCCAGGGCGGCATCAATGCGGCGCTGGGCAATATGGAGGAGGACGACTGGAAGTGGCACATGTACGACACAGTGAAAGGATCCGATTGGCTGGGCGATCAGGATGCTATACACTACATGACCCGGGAGGCACCCAAGGCTGTCATCGAGCTCGAGAACTACGGCATGCCCTTCTCCCGCACACAAGACGGCAAGATCTACCAGCGCGCCTTCGGTGGCCAGAGCTTGAAATTCGGCAAGGGCGGCCAGGCGCACAGATGTTGTGCTGTGGCGGATCGTACCGGACACTCGCTGCTGCACACCCTCTATGGCCAGTCGCTGAGTTACGACTGCAACTACTTCGTGGAGTACTTTGCCCTGGATCTGATCTTTGAGGATGGCGAGTGCCGGGGCGTGTTGGCCCTCAACCTGGAGGATGGTACTCTGCATCGTTTCCGTGCACAGAACACTGTGATCGCCACTGGCGGCTATGGACGTGCCTTTTTCTCCTGCACCTCTGCCCACACTTGCACTGGCGACGGCACTGCCATGGTCGCTCGACAGGGCCTCCCCTCCCAGGACTTGGAGTTTGTCCAGTTCCATCCCACTGGCATCTATGGAGCCGGCTGCCTCATTACCGAGGGTTGCCGCGGCGAGGGTGGCTACCTGATCAATGCCAAGGGCGAGCGTTTCATGGAGCGGTATGCTCCTGTGGCCAAGGATCTTGCCTCCCGGGACGTCGTATCGCGTTCAATGACCATCGAGATCATGGAGGGTCGCGGTGTTGGCCCCGACAAGGATCACGTGTATCTGCAGCTGCACCATTTGCCACCCAAGCAGCTGGCCGAGCGACTGCCCGGCATCTCGGAGACGGCCATGATTTTCGCCGGCGTTGATGTAACCCGCGAGCCAATCCCCGTCTTACCCACGGTGCACTACAACATGGGTGGTGTGCCAACCAACTATCGGGGCCAGGTAATCACCGTTGACAAGGACGGCAAGGATATTGTTGTCCCCGGCCTGTACGCTGCCGGTGAGGCAGCCTCCAGCTCCGTTCACGGTGCTAATCGTCTGGGTGCCAACTCTCTGCTGGATCTGGTTGTTTTCGGACGTGCCTGCGCCAAGACCATTGCCGAGGAGAATAAGCCCGGCGCACCGGCTCCCACCCTCAAGGATACTGCTGGCGAGGCCTCTGTGGCTAACCTGGACAAGCTGCGCTTTGCCAATGGCCAGATCACCACTGCCGATCTGCGCCTGAAGATGCAGAAGACCATGCAGAATCATGCCGCTGTGTTCCGTGACGGCCCCATCCTCAAGGAGGGTGTGAGCAAAATGCAGGAAATTTACAAGCAATTCAAGGACGTCAAGGTTGTGGACAAGTGAGTGCAAGAATATTTTGATTGTGTTTCGGTTCGAGGAGATTAATTCAATCTGAACTCATTTTCAGGTCCCTCATCTGGAACTCGGATCTGGTCGAGACGCTGGAGCTGCAGAATCTGTTGGCCAATGCTCAAATGACTATTGTGGGTGCCGAGGCGCGCAAGGAGTCGCGTGGTGCTCACGCCCGTGAAGACTTCAAGATCAGACTGGACGAATATGTAAGTGGATTCGGCCACAAGTAAGCCGGCACTGGGTCTTATCGGATGTTCCTTCTTGCAGGATTACAGCAAACCCGTCGAGGGACAGGAGAAGGTGCCATTTGAGAAGCACTGGCGCAAGCACACACTCGCCTGGGTGTGCAACGACAATGGCGATGTTCAGTTGGATTACAGGAGCGTAATCGATACCACGCTGGACAACGAGGTGTCAACGGTGCCGCCAGCGATCCGCTCCTACTAAACTAAGATGATGAGATGGAGGGAGGCTGCCCGCATACACATAAACACCACAGTAAATACACGCTACACCACAAACATACACACGGATGTCTACTTAAGGGATCACAAGCTGAGGAAAGTGATTCAGAGTCGAGTCGCAAATGATGTACTACGATGTGCTATCCACGAGGGAAGGGAACTCTGCTCCCCAACGTCTTGCGATGAAATGTAAAGCCAGTGTTATCCCATTACATCCTATATAGTACATTCTCTATATATCCTATGTTGCTCCTGTTTCTATTTATTTTCTGTAAGCCCTGTATGCCCTCCACCTGATGATTACTTTTTTTCGATTGTTCTTTATATACAATTTACAATATTACATTAGCAAAATGTGTGTGATGGCATAACTGAGAGACGATTGCGACAACAAGAACCGAACAGAACGATGCTTTCCTTTGCCGTGCTTGGCCTGGCAACAAGCGAAAGAAAACAAATCCAACAAACATTTTCTAGTATTTGTTAAACTTATTAAATTATTGAAACAAAAACATGTAAAAATCCCAAAAAAAAACAAAATCAGAACTATTTGCTGGATAGCAAATAAAATGAATGAAAATGACTAGGTAGATCTTTTTAGCCGCGGAAAACATGCATCTGATTCGGCTTTACATTCAGACTCTTCAATACATCGACGGCGGCATTGTTGAAGGGGCTGGGTCCACAAATCGCTGCATAAGTACACATATCCGGCTGCTTTTCCTTGAACAGAGGAGCCAAAAGCTCGGACGATATTCGTTGCGGCTGCTCCTCCGCCTGGGACTGTATGTGGGTGCAGATGAAGCGCTCGTCCTCAGTTTGTAGATTCTGCAGTTTGTCCCTCAGCCAGATGTCCGCTTCAGTTTTGTTAAAGTAGAACAGGTGCAGGGATTCGCTGTGGATCAAATAATGTTTACTGTACGGATTGGGCTGAAGATCCTTGCAAACTCACATGCGATTTGTGTTGCGCTTTAGTAGATGAGGTATTAGACTTAAAATGGGTGTCAGACCGCTGCCAGCTGCCAGTAGAAGGATGTTCCGATTTGCGGATAGGTCTGAGAGCACTAAACCGCCACGAGGCGAGCTTAAATGGACCCGAGAGCCTGCTTTCAGTTGATGCAAGTGACCAGAGACAGGCCCGTTTGTATATCGCTTGATCAGAAAATGCAGGCACGAACAACTCGCCAGGGAGTTCGTTTCGGAGGGCAAATATGTGTGATCGACTGGCGTATAGCTTCGCTGGATGACATCCCCGTTTAAAGGGACTTGTATGTTTACATGATGTCCCACTGGTAGGACCATCAGTATCTCCTTCTGAACGCTCTGAAGACTCAGCTCAAAAGAGTCGTGATTGAAATCATTACAGTCTAACACTTCATATTCATACGTTTCCTGTTGTGTGTCAAGGGAATCCAGTTTGCTCGTCGTGTGCGTACCGTAAGAAATCCAAGGAGCTGGCTCTTCTTTGGCCAAGACCAGCTCAATCTTTCCAGTCTCAGTCCCGACTCGCACGGCCTTCGGTGGCCACTCCACCTTACCCGCTAGCTGCAAGTCAAACGAGTGCCCGCTGTTGTCCAGCAAAACACGCGCCACCAGCTGCTGCGGATCTTTTCTTCTCACAAACAGTCCGGGATTGGAGAAGCTTCGGGTGTAAAAGAATAGCGTAAGCTCGCTTCTTTGCTGTATCCAATCGAAGCGTGGAACAATATCCACCGGCTTTGAGTCCCGTGTGTCTATCGTAAGAGGATCAGTCGCCGTCAATGGCCCAGGGACATTCTCTTTTAATGGTCCTATGTAGCATTTTCCGAGCAGCTGTGGATAATTGACCCAGGCATGAACTTCGTCAAACAATTTGGTAGCATCTCGGCCGACGCCACGCATTAGCTCATCCACTCCGCCCGGATGAAAGTCCATGTATCGAGTTACGTTGAACACTCTGCCGCGAATTGCCATCCACGCATCAGAAGCCTTGTTGTGGAGAGCTAACTCGCTTCTTGTAACTGGAACCACCCGTCCCCTGGTACCCGATAGATCTGCTCCAGAATTGCACAGACGTATCCAGCTCATCAGCGAGTAGCCTGGCTTTAAAGCACATTTGTTCCGCGGATTCCCTGTCGCTGAGCCCGAGCAATCGGAATTGGATTTCAGCTTTTGGGGCGTCGTGGTGGGCAGTTGTAGGCCGGCAGAGGCTTTCGGTAAAGGCACTCTCTGTGGCGGCCCAAGCAGCGCGCTGCTGGTAGTTGATTTAAGCGGTAAATCCGACATATTCAGCTAAATGAAATGGATAGGAATCGTCACAACAAATTTCTGGTATAAACAGCTGTTGCATGTGTACATAAATATGTATCTCGGAATCAAAACAAAGTTCCATCTGTCGATAGTCACGTGAACTAATTTCCCGGCATAATTTTGTTCGTCATCGGTGAATCGGTACTTTTGTGTGATAAATGGAACTTATCGCCGTTTTATTTCAAAATAACAGTCAAAACTATTCCTAACTTTCTTGAAAACTTTAGTTCAGCTCCGTTTTTGGACCGGTCTCTGCTAAAGAGAGACCACAAAATAGGGAGTCCTGCCAATCGATGGCACCTAAAAAGGATATACTTTTTTTCATCATATAGAAAACAGAAAAATATATTATATTTGTATGTGTCTGGGTAAACTGTCTACAAGTCTCTCGTCCTGTTTTTGATTTAACCTAATTGTACTAAAGCTATTGGAATGGCTTTTCATGCGTGCCAGAATCAGAAAGGCAAAGTGGTGGATCTTCAAGAATTGCTCAGCTTGAGCGGGCTTTAGAAATCTCACTCTTGTTGCACCCACTGCGCAAGAGTCCGAATACTGACGAAGATACAAACACGAACTCATCATCCCACATCCCTCCCCTTGTGGCTGGCGAAGATGACGTTCCTGGGTTTCTGGACAATGATCCCGATGCCATTATGAGCTTCTGCCATGAGCTGGAGGATGAGGACGCCAGAGATCCGTTGGCCGAGCTAAGCGTTGACGGCTGCAGCAGTGGCGGACCTACATGAAGCAAGCAATGAAACACTAGAGGACATGAAACTTCTTGAAATCAGTGCAGATCGCGAGCTGATGACCAGTCTTACCTACAACCAGGCGACGCGGTCCATCTGCAGCTGGAGTTACTTATCAGGCATCAGTGGGACGTAGCAACATCTCCACTAGCTACAAGAGTCTAGGGAGCGTGAGCCTGACCAAGCTAGTGGCATACATTGCCCAAGCCGTGCCCCTTAACCAGGAGTTCGACTCCCTACGTCGCACAGTGTCGAATAAGATTCCAGCACTGATCCTTATCTAGATGATCGTGACGTTTAGGAACCCGCCACCCAGATCAAATATTTTTTAAGCTATAAAGTGTTTTTCAAAACGACCGCCAAACTCCATTTAGCGCACAAAAAAGAACGAAATTCCGTAAAATAAAAGTAAAAAATTAAAAAACAGTGTGACCTAAAAAACATAAAAAGAGCATGGTCCCTCTGATAAATCAGCTGTATTTCGTAAACAGTGTGAAAATTCAAAACAACATCAAAAAAGAAAAAAATGAGCTCTGACGATGAAGTGATTGTGTTGGTGGCGGCATATGTTGTTGCAAAACAAAAGGAGCAAGTACAGCGCACACGGAGACGTCACAAATTTTGGGTGAACCCTTATTTGCAGCTGAGGAAGGAAAAGGGAAGGTTTCAAAATGATGTGAGTATTCTTATAAATAATATTTTCATATATGGCAACATCTCTTATACATTAAATAGTTTCAGAATATGGTCCAGAACCCGACAATGTTTTACCAGAACTTTCGTATGGACGAACGCCAGTTCAACCAGCTATTTTCATTGGTAGAACCCTTTTTAATACCAAAGCGCAACTCACGCCCAGACGCCATTCCATTAAAAGCTAAATTAGCCATTGTTCTCGAGTAAGTCCACTGCAAGAGGACACATGTAAAATACTCATTAAATCACTTGTTTCAGGTGCTTTGCGACTGGAGACCTACAATGTCACGTTGGCTCGACCTACCGGATAAGCAAGCAACACTTGGGCAGAACTATTGATCTGGTGTCTCATGCTATCTGCACTGCGCTGCACGGAGAGTTTCCAAAGTGGAACTCTAATAACATGCTCAAGTGGGCAACAGATTTTATGGAACAATGGAACTTTCCAAACTGCATTGGTGCTATCGATGGAAAGCACGTTGCGATCAAGGCACCACCCGAAAGCGGCAGTGCTTTTTACAATTATAAAGTAAGTCAATTACCTGCGGGAACGTACATATATAAATAACCCTTTCCTGGATTTTCTAGGGCTTTCACTCAATTGTGCTCATGGCGGTTTGTGACGCTTCATATAGGTTCACGTACATTGACGTTGGTGCTTACGGGAGTGAAGGGGATATGAATGCCTTTTCACATTGTTCGCTTGGAAAAGCAATTTTATCGGGAAATGTGACATTTCCGGAGGATAGCATGCTGCAGGGAGTACATACCCCATACTATATTGTTGCGGATGATGCATTCCCGTTGCACAAGCGCATAATGAAACCATATGGGTCTAGAAACCAATCCACAGCAGAAAGGATTTTCAACTACCGGCTGAGTCGAGCTCGTCGTTGCATTGAGAATGCATTCCAGATTCTCAGTAATAGGTGGATGGCTGTTCAAGACACTTTGCGGTGTGGCCCAAACAGAGCGCAAAATGTAACTGCGGCATGCTGTTATCTGCATAATTATATGATGCGAGTAGGCCCAACAGAATATGGCGCCATGCCTGAAGGCCTATTAATTGAAAGCCCAGCAGACACTGATGCTGAAGCCTTTCGTGGTCGGCTACAGGATTACCCCAAATTTATTAGAAATAATATAAAGGATTTCGTCAACTCTGCAGCCGGGTCAATACCTTGCCAAAATGAATCTGCTGGTGTGCGTCAATAATAAAGAATCTCTATTATTAATTACTATAAATATATATTTGATTTTTATTAAAGGCATGGGAATGGAAGGGCGAAGAATTGACGGGTTGCGTTTTATTGGGACTGCTTTCCCTGGTTCTGCACCTTCCAAAATAGTAGATTTGTGATCTCCACTTCAGTTGCTGTTACTTCATCTGGTGGTAGCTTGCTCAGCAACTCATCCCAAAACGGGAAGATCGTTCTAGTTTTGGGCTTATTTTTTAGATAGTCGCACAGTAAAACAGCGATTCCACCATCTCCCGACGGTTCCTCCACCTTACGCTTTTTTGAAGTCTTTGACTGCAGAAAAGGGAGTTTTCATTTATTACTGTTATAATAAAAAGGTAAAAAGTACTTACATACGAATAAGCCGACGAAGTGCTTGCCTCTACGTCATCGTCTGTTCGGACCCAATTCGGCTCATCGGAGCCAGCGGCTATGGAACTCTCCTCGATTTTGTATGGGAGGGGACTGGAGCATGCATCTGGGCTGCATGCTGGGCTGTCCTCAAACAGACTGGTGCTTGATTTGGTACTACAACAACAAGTTTTTAATGCATATAGAATGACAATTTAATGACAATTATAATTTTTAAAAACAGGACAAACTGACAAAAAAAAGCGGAACTAAAAGGATGAAATTATTAAAAAAAGGAAAGAAAAACGGGAAAGAAAAAATGGGTATAGATGGCACATAAAACGAACATGCAACAGGATAGGGTATGTTCGAGATCTGTCCTAGAAAACACTGAATTGGCATCACTGGTCGGATCATAACTTACTGTCTCTCCAACGACATAACAGGCAGAAACGCCATATGCTCAGCAAATTGCCAGTCCATATTTTCGTTGACTCGGGTTTGAGCCGCGCTACCACATTTGGCCTGCTTGCTGCGATGATATCGCAGACTGTCCCGCAAAGCTGTCCATGCAATCTTACACTCATTCGCTACAAAGAAGAATCATCATTGATTATTTTAATAGCTTTGAACACATTATCATTATCTTATCTTACCATCTTTGTTTATTTCTACAGCAACACTTTCCCAAGCACTTTTCACCGAAATGTTGCCTTGGCGCTTTTTAGTGATTTCCCAAAGACACGGTCTTGCTTCAACTGCTTTAATAAGCGCAACCTTCTCCTCTTGATGAAAATTTTCATCCCTCTTTTTAGTTTTTCGCGCACTTTTATTTACCATTTTTGCGTCAATCTCTTTTCGCTCCAGGAATAATTGTAAAGTATATATTCCTGAGCTGTGTATCAGCTGTTCTCGCAGTCCACGGTTCCGATAGGCAACTATCGTTGCTAGATACACACGCCAGCAAAACGTAAACAAAAAATTCCTGGGAAATTTTTTTTATGGAGTTTGACAGAATTTCCGCGGTGCTGTAGTATCCAGTATGTATGCTTAAGCTGAGTTGGCGTTCCCGATGAACGAGACAAGATAAGAAAAAGATCAGACACGAAAAATGTTATTTTGACCATGGTTTTAATTGACATTTTTAAATAGAACGCCGATAGGTTCCGTTTATCGTACAAGACTACCGATACCAAATACTACAGGTTGGTGTCTTGGCTAATGCTGTTATGACATTCTACTTTGCTAGCTGACAATCTGCAAGTGTAGAGCCTTATGGGATATGCCTGCAGTAAGGCCACTAACCATGAAGTATATAGATGTGCCAGTTCATGCAATTAAATTTTTTCATTTCATATCAGTCAGCATTTGTCAGCGAGCAATTATAATTTTTCGTTTCATAATAGTCAGTTTTTGTCAGCAAGCATTTAAAAATTTTTCGTTTCATAACAGTCAGCTTTTGTCAGCGAGCAATACAAATTTTTCCTATAATAGCAGTCAGCTTTTGTCAGCGAGCAATTATAAATTTTCGTTTCATTACAGTCAGCTTTTGTCAGAGATCATTTACAATTTGTTCCATTTCTATCTGTCAGCTTTTGTCAGCGAGCAGCTATAATTTTTGTCCGTTTCATATCAGTCAGCTTTTGTCAGCGAGCATATATAATTTTTCGTTTCTTCCAGTCAGCTTTTGTATACTGTATGGTTAATGGTCAGGGGCTACTTCGCATTTTGTCTCTCATTGCTATCTCTCTCTCTTCGCAGCAAATTTAGCTAAGTCTAATGTCATAACAGCATTAAGATCAGTGTATACTGGTCAGTCTGTGTTATCGATAGTGTGCCACAAACAAATAGATTCTATATTCGCCACTGGGCTATCAGCACTAGCAGAACATCGATTGTTGTTTGTTTTTGTCACGAGTGAGGGACGGAACTTTAAACTTCGCTGCATTTAAAATAAATTTTAACCGTGCAACTGAACGAAACAAAACAGTCTTCCTCTCCAGTAGTTTAACCAGACCACTAAAATACTACGTAGAGGCACATTGCTTTTTCTTTGCGGTAATTTATGGTGCTTGCTATTAATCGACGCGCAATAGAGCGCAGTGTGTATCTGTGTGTACTTTATCTTTTTAGTGCGAAGTTAATTGTGTTTGCACATTCATTGCACGGCATTCATTGCTAACAGCTTTTGCTGTGAACCGGTTCCAATGTAACATTAAACGAAAGTCAATTGTGCTTTGTGCATCTCAACATTTATAGATTTTAATTGGAATCTGTCTGTATAGTTTTTTGTTCTTGTGACGTCAACCCCTACTCCCAGGTTTCGATTGTGTTGTTTTTGCCCGCGCCCAAGAAAAGAACACTCGGAAAATGACACTTAATGAATTCATAATCCAAACAAAAGATATAGCCAGAGAAATGATGTCATTTTCAGAGGCCGTCCTGCTGCATATGAATGCGGGTTTTTCCTCCACCCCCAATCGTACTAACTTACATACCCCAGAGTCCCATATCTGTATACTATACATACATACATATGTTTGGAAAAGTGGTCATATGTACTTGCAAATCGATAGTTTTCCTATCCATACCCTTCCTCACTTGGGCCTGTTGAGTTAAGCGCGGACAGCAACAGGTCGTGCTCGTTTTCGTAAATCAGAATAGACGGTTTGTGGGGCTGCTGCTGTGCCAAGAGCCACTCGAGCTTTGTCGCCTGCTATTTGTGAAATCGTTTATTGCTTATCTTATCCAGATTGTCCACTTAAAGGCATGCTATTGTGCGATTATCGTTATGCATCACTGCACACCAAAAAATGAAACTTTGATCGAATGCATGCGTGATTGATCCCGCGTCGCCCGACTCCCAGCCCTCCAAGTGGAACAATTTATCACAGTACTGTGGCCATTCGAATGTCTGGAAATTCAATTAGCGGCCCTTCGAGCTGATAGCCGATACCCCACTGAATGGATCTGCTCTCTACATCCACAAACAAATGCGATAAGCAGTAGCAACTTTGAATTCGTGGTAATCACAGACTGTTGCTGTACAGTGTACACACTAGTTGCTGTATTGCTATATATTACTTTTGTCGCGTCTGGGCAGGCGGCTTTGACCTGCTCTATGACTCATTTGGGTATACATGTTTCCTGTTCTCAGACCGTGAGCTGATACCGTGCTGATAAGTTTATTGCCTCAGCTTTTAAGCAAAATAGTTCAACTTTATGGGTGTCGGTATATGGGCCATTGCGGTTTCTCTACTCCACTGAAGCCTCTGGGGGGCTCTTATCTGCCGATACTTGAGCCAACGTAAATGCAGTCCCAAGCTAATTCGACTGTATACTTGTGATAAGAAATTAAATCACGTCTGTCGAAACATATGGGAATAACCAATTGACGTTCATCATCATTATCATGGGATGGATGTTGTCTGTTTCCCGGCAACAGTGGATTTTCGATATCCCTGGGAAACAGAGAAACACATTTCCCCTCTTGTTTTTGTTTTTAATTTTTATTAAATTGTTTGTAAACATAAGCAATTAATAATGTAGAAAATTTCGTTTTCTGTTCGTTCGCTTGATGCGTGTGTAAATATCCACGTACATATGTATGTATGTGTTTATTGTATTCTGGAGTGCAAAGGTCCATACGACGATACGACATCGTATGGTGGATGTGAGTCAGCGAGCCCCAACTGTGGAGACGTGGCCCGGCCAAAGCTATCAAATTATAACCATGTTGTTTAGACACGCACGGCACCCAAATCGATTGCCAACAGCCTTCGGAGCACTGTATTACTTAGAGCCAAGTCAAACAGCTCAATAAACTATATTGAAATGATTAAAAATAGAGTATCTTTGTTAGTATGTTCTCCTCCGAAATGTAATATGGAGGTGACCCGCCAATGGCCAATAATTGGGAACCATTATATGGTTTTTTCCCGTAATTACTGATTTACCAGCCATCACACTCGTAAATCCAAGAATCTTGACATTAACTCCACAATTTGTTCACTATGAAGACTGCAATGTTATGAAATACGTTGATCCACATAAAAATGTACATATGTATGTATGTATTTCCAGAACATTATTTTCACTTGTCGAAATCTTGCAGATCATCAGCCATTCCCAGTAAAAAAAGAAAAGAAATAGCTTTAGGTCTACTTTCCACCCAAGGCAAGATGGCGCAGCACGTGCCTTTGTCACGCGTCATAGGCTCCTATCTCTTTGGTCTACTGCAAGCATGCCTTCGATTCGTTTTTCGCCTGATCTATGGTGCCAAGGGCGAGAGCATGCCACCCATAACGGATCCCATTCTGCTCGAATCGGCCTCGTCGCTTGCAAGAAAGATACGCAGCCAGGAAGTGAGTAGACCTTGATATTCCTTCACGACTCATCAGTATAACAACTTCACATGTCATCTCAAAGCTCAGCAGCGTTCAGGTAATGGAGTCGTTCATACGCCGCATCAAGGAGGTGAATCCCATACTGAATTGTGTGGTGGACGAGCGATACGACCAGGCTCTCCAGGAGGCAGCCGATGCCGATAAGCTGATCAAGTCCGGCCAGTACACTGCGGAAGAATTGGCGAAGCAGAAACCCTTTCTGGGTGTACCCATCACAACAAAAGACTGCATATCAGTCAAGGGTGAGAATTAAACTAAACTAAAACTGCACTAAAACTTTTCTAAAGGAAGATTTACCTGTCTTCTAGGCATGCTCCATACGGCTGGCTTGTATGACAGACGAGACGTGCGCGGCTCAAAGGATGCCGATGCCATGGCCTTGATGCGCAAGGCTGGTGCCATTCCGTTTGCCCTGACCAACGTCTCCGAAGTGTGCATGTGGTGGGAGAGCAACAACACGGTGCATGGACGGACGCGAAATGCGTACGATACAAATCGCATTGTCGGCGGATCCAGCGGCGGTGAGGGCTGCATACAGTCTGCAGCTGCCTCGGCCTTTGGCCTTGGCTCTGACATTGGTGGCTCTATTCGCATGCCGGCCTTTTTCAATGGCATCTTCGGTCATAAGCCAAGCAAGCTGGTGGTGTCCAATGTGGGCCAGTTCCCAGCGCCCTTCAGTGACGAGCAGAACTCTTTCCTGGGGCTGGGGCCAATGTCACGCTTTGCGGAGGACCTGCGCCCCATGCTTAAAATCATGTCTGGCGAAAAGGCCGATCTGTTGAATCTCGACAAGGAAGTGGACCTGAGCAAGATGAAGTTTTTCTATCAGGAATCAGATGGCGGTGGTCGCCTAGTGTCCTCCGTGGACGCCGATCTACGACAGGTATAGTTTATAATAATCTTTCAATATACTGATTATACGTCTAACAATTTTTTCTTACTGCAGGCCATGCAACGAGTTGTGCAGCACCTGAACGAGAAGTTTGGCAGCAAGCAGGTTGAGCGCATCCAGCTGCCAGAATTTCGCCAATCGGCGGCCATTTGGTTTGCCAACATGCGGGACAACAGCGGCCACGGGTTCGCCTACCAGTTGGGCAATTTGGAGCATGACATCAACACGTATTGGGAGCTCTTCAAATGGCTGTTTGGAGCCTCCAAGCACACGTTTATTGGCCTGACAACGGCCATCATGGACAGTGCACAGTGCAAGCACGGCTCGCCAAAATATGATCACATGGTACGAAAGCGAAACGATTTGCGGGCCGAGCTGCAGCGTCGCCTTGGCGACAATGGAGTGCTGATCTATCCTACACACCCCACTGTAGCGCCGTATCATAATGAGCCCATAATGCGGCCCATTAACTTTGCCTACACGGGCATTGTGAATGTTCTGGGCTTCCCAGCCACGGCTGTTCCGTTGGGAAAGCTGGGCAGTGAGGGTTTGCCCCTTGGTGTTCAGGTCATTGCCAACTTTAACGAGGATCGCCTCTGCCTGGCTGTGGCGGAGGAGCTGGAGCGAGCCTTTGGTGGCTGGGCGCGACCCCAAATTAGTGTGTAAAGTCACCATCCTCCCACCTAGAGCAGAAGCCTAGCTAGTAGATGGGGGATAATCCAATCCTCACCACCCCTCTTTAACACACAAACCCCTCCCGCCTGGCGGTATCGGCAGTATGTTGAACCTCAGATTTTTATTAGTTGTATGGTGTACTCCAGTGCCTCCTTATAATATCAGTTTTTGATGTGGTTTTACCTATTTAATAGATATTTTTAATCATTAATAATTATTGTGTATTCTGTGGTCTCGTGCACGGCCTGAAAGGCTGTGCATTCTCCATATGTTTCTATGATGCATTTATGTATAATAAATATTTGCAACATAAGACGATATTGCGTTTTATTTTCCCGTTCCGCTTCTAAGCCAAATAGAAACAAAATTGATCCGATATCGCTTGCGCGTAAACAAATATTTATTTGTAAGTTAATCCTTTTCACACATATCGGGTGCACCTCGTTCTGTGCAGTGTGATATTTCACTACCGTGCCTGGCACTGCTTTCCACATAAACATTTTCAAAATGTCTTCGTGGAATTAAATCAAAATAATTAAAATTAATTCATGGTTCACATGTTTGCGTATCTCTATCTCTC
Source organism: Drosophila obscura (assembly GCF_018151105.1). Lineage (NCBI taxonomy): Eukaryota > Metazoa > Arthropoda > Insecta > Diptera > Drosophilidae > Drosophila > Drosophila obscura. The sequence goes on along the minus strand of NW_024542774.1, from coordinate 3,705,421 downwards.
CCGCCCTTTTCAGGATGTATGTGTGTATGTTAAGTGTGTGTGTTTGAGAGTATGTATGTTTGTTTGGAGGGGTAATGCGTAAATGTTACATTTACAACATTGATTTCGTTATTTAAAACTAGAAAATTGAGGAATGGAACGAGATCTAGCCCTTGCCGCCCAGCGACAGGATCAGCTTCAGTAGCTCCGTGCGTTTGGCTTTAACAGTGTCCACCTGCAGTGGCGGTAGACCATCCATCACCTCATACCTATTCAGGTAATCGGCAATATGGTCGGTCATGCAAATGACGTGTATGCCGCAATCATAGCCATTGGCCTGTTGCAGGCAGCGCATTGGTCGGAACTTGGCCGAACGCACGTCCATAGTTTCCTTCACCTTGTTCATCAGCTCCACAGAGTTGCTTGTATTGTTGTTTCCATACGAGTCAAAGTGATAGAAGGTCTTTTCCGGGCGCGAGAAGACCAGCAGTGACCAGTGGGTGCCACCGGCTTCGAAACTTCTGTTGTCGTTCATGGCGAAGAATATAAACGGCTTCTTGGTGGCGTTGTTCTGCTCCATGAGTTGCTCCAGCTCCTGGTCATCCATGTACTTCATGCACTGGGTCACCTCGGGGGCTATGAACACGATATCGTTGTTTGTCTTATACTTCACGTGCGTCAGGTACTCGTAGTAGAAGCTCAAAATCTGGTCGTTTAGCCAGCGCGGCCCGTGCAGCAACTGCACGTCGGACATTCGCAGACACGAGTCGTGGAAGCTCAGCGAGATGGGATCCGCCTTCGAGTTGGTGCTCATCTTCGAGTGATGGTTGTTGTTGTATCTGTTTCCACCGATGCGTCTCGAGGCCGCTGTCTGATTCGAACTCTGGTTCTGGCGTGTGTGTTGCCTGCAAGAAATGGTATTTCTGATATTATATGCCTTACGTTCACATTTTCGGGCCAATCTGTCACCTCAAAATTTTTCTATCTTGTGGCAGCATGTTTCTACACTATTTTAAATGAAATCTGCCTCGATAAGTCAAATTTGTCTAATCCACGAAACGAACAATCCCCACAAACCACACCACACACAACTTTGGCGTTTCAAAGTCGGCGTTCAAATGTTTTTCCTGATTTTCTTTTGGTTTCGTATTCGCACGCTCAGGCAGGCTGATTTTGTTTTTGTGCCTTTTGTTGCAAGCGCCATGTTGCTTAATTGCACTAGTCAACACCATTTTTCTGCTTCCACCAAAACAACTTTTCTTATAGATTTGGGGCTTTAAAAATGTTTGAGCATTTAAAATCAGCTTTTGAGAATTGCACAGTTCAACTAAACCAGATGTATGATACTTAATACCGTTTTTTTTAGTGTTGTTAAAAAATCCTTGCCATTGAAAAAAAACCATTACTGATTTTGTCGATTAGTGTTAAAACTAGTGTACGGGGGCGAATATGCGTAGCACAACAAAGGGCGAACATAGCGGTATTGCTTGGCATTCATTGCGTCACGTCACACTCACCAGAAAAAATGGCTGCGTCCCCCCTGCGAACTTTAACTTTACAAGTTGCTTTAATTATAGTTCCCTTGTGTATTATCATTTATTTGGGTACGACGGCGACAACACTCCTGGACTTATTATCACTTGCAGTGCACTCTCAGATTTTAAAATACTCAATATTGTGCAAAAAAATTTTCCAAGGTTCACTTTTATCAATCTGCTTTGGGGCTTGATTGGGGGGCCGTGGCCAGACTGGCAACGTTGGCGCACGTCCAGTATTGGTAAAGGAGGGAATACAAATGTTAAAATTTTAAATTTATTTTCTAAATGTTAACATTGGGGCATTTCGGGACAACTGGGCTTAAAGTTTTCTGGACCCACGGGACCGCTTGGCTGCACATCAACTGTTTGCTTTAAGGTGATGAGCTTGCATTCGGGTTTCACTTCTGTCAAAGCATCACTGGACTCGGAAAATAAAATTTCCCCATCTGCTGGAGACCAGTGTCCCCCCCTCAACTGCTTGTTAACCAATCTCAGTTGCTTGTTAATCTGGTAAAAGGTAGTAGTTCACCGTTATTCCAATATAATTTAAAAACAAAAAAAAATATACGACCAACCTTTGGCACCAATACTAATTCATTGCTGCAATGAAATAGATTGGCTGCAAATTGAAATAGATTTGAGGGTTTCTTCTCAATGGCCTCCGTTATTATGGTACGTATTATAGCTCGGATTTCCGGATGTCGTTGTAAATATGTCCAGTCCCCTTTTCGCATGTTTCTGGATATGTTCCCTATAGTTGCATAAAATTTTGCCATATTCTCTTCATCTTTGGAAAATTTTTCCTTGTCATATACATCGGATTCGCTATGACTATTCGTAAAGCCCGAGTCCATGATTAACTTTTGCCGAAAAAGTTACAAAAAATGGTGTACAGCAAGTAACTAATTTAGTATGAAAATTATATTCCAAATGAAATAAAGTGCTCGGTGTTCTTATTTAACAAATGGAATACACAGGAAAATTAAATTCGAGAAAAAAAGAAAACCCGACTCCGTGACAATGCGTAATTGCAGCATTGCCGTGACCAGGATTCGAACCTGGGTTACCACGGCCACAACGTGGGGTCCTAACCACTAGACGATCACGGCTACGTCGGGTTGTTGGAAGGCAGCGGCCAAAAACGAAACGTTATCGACTAGCATGTTATTGATTTGTGCATATAAAGTTCAAGTGCATTTGATTGTATTAATATTAAACAAGTATGATTAAAAGCTAAGAACGTTTGAGGTGGGATACATACATACACACACATGTATACAATGGAAAGAAACAACAAATTGTCCAGTTAATTATAAGACAGCACTGCTTTACAAATATTGGGGTATACAAATTAAACTCATATAGAAACCCTTGATAAAGACTTTTCTTTTTGGATTCCGATGCCTCCAAAAACCTGTTCAGGTGTCATCGTTTCCCAGCACTCATCCCGCCACTGTTCAACACTCTCAGCTGTTTCGCTGAAAAGACGGCGTTTTGTGTTAGTGGCGGCCTGAATCTTTAAATTTGTTCGTCCTGCGCGGAAAGATAAACTTGTTTTGCCAAACATTTTTAATTTAATGTACAATTCAATTGAAATAACAGATTCTGATGAAGAGACAAATTCCGAGGATACAAAATGTTCTGAGACTCCGCCCGCCATCAGGCGGAATCTTAAGAATCAGACAGCCTCAGTCGTAGCTTTATACAATTGTTACTTGTTGGTAAAATTGAATGTCAATAAAATACATTCAGATAATCTTAAAATTCGCCCCGTGTTTCAGTCATCACATTGTAAATTAAGTTTTAGCGCTTTGGCTTCTGTGATTTTGTTTTGATTTCAGGTCACGCTTGTGAAAACAGCGTTTTGGCCGTCGTCTTCCAACACCCGACGTAGCCGTGATCGTCTAGTGGTTAGGACCCCACGTTGTGGCCGTGGTAACCCAGGTTCGAATCCTGGTCACGGCAATGCTGCAAATCGCATTGTCACGGAGTCGAGTTCATTTTTTTCTCTTTTATTTACCAAAAACTGAAGTTTTGATGAAATCTTTCCACAAATATTTGATAATGAAGGCCTGGCCAAAACGTGTATGTACTCTTTCTTTTTCTCAAAAATAAATAAATGAAAGGCACTCGACCATGAAAAGTGAAAGGTTTATGTTTTCAGAGCAGGAAAGTCTGAATTATTATACCCGTACTCAAAAAAGAGTTAAGGGGCATATTAGATTTGTGGTAAAAGTGGATGTGTGCAACGCAGAGAAGGAAACGTTTCCGACCCCATAAAGTATATATATCTTGATCAGCATCAAAGCGAGCTATATACCATGCCGCTGTCCGTCCGCTGCCGCTGTCCGCTTGATGAGCGCCTGGATCTAGAGACTATAGGCTAGAGAAACCAAATTTGGTTTCCAGACCATGTGATATCACCTGCTACAAGTGTATTCAAATTTCGCCCCGCCCCCCCGCCCACACAAAGGACGAAAATCTGTGGGGCACAGTTTAAAGATACGTAGAAAATGCCAATATCTACCAGATTGCCGAATCTGAACAGATCGGATCATAATTATAGCCAGAATGAAGAAATTAATTTTCAGTTGCTCCCCCCCCCCCCGCCGACGACAACGCATCTTTCCTTCTCGCTCGCACATCTGCCGCGTCAGTGCGGGACCCGCGGGGAGTGGACAATTGACATGTAAACTCATGTTGATGTTAATATACATTGTATATGTATATCATATGTAGCAAAAAATGTAAAATGTAAATTTTTTTTTTCTAAAATTTAATCTAAGCAAAAATGTATATCTGACTGGCGGGTATAAGTGCCCCCCCAAACCCCCCCACCCTCCCCTTCTCTTTTTTACTGTACAGTTGGAGTATTAAAAGGCAATCTAAAATTGTTACAGTCGCCATCTATGACTCGTTACTCTGATTAAATCAAGCAAGTACTGAAAGAATGCACAACTGGTTTTAAGCATTATGTTAAAGTAGGTGTTTTGGCTGGCAAAAATTAATAACCTAACATAGCCGTGATCGTCTAGTGGTTAGGACCCCACGTTGTGGCCGTGGTAACCCAGGTTCGAATCCTGGTCACGGCAATGCTGCAAATCGCATTGTCACGGAGTTGGGTTAATTTTTTAAAAATTAATTATTTATAAATAATTAATAATTATATTTTGGTGTATTGAAACCTTATCGTATTATTTTGACCCTATAAATGTAGAATCACTATTTGAATGCAGTACGTTTTTTCTACAAAGGTTGCTTAGTTTGGACTCTGGATGGAATGAATATCAACTTAATTGCAAATTATTAATGAATTTGCATTCTCTTTCATTGTAACAGAAAAGGTTGCGTTTTTGGCCACTGCCTTTCAACAACCCGACGTAGCCGTGATCGTCTAGTGGTTAGGACCCCACGTTGTGGCCGTGGTAACCCAGGTTCGAATCCTGGTCACGGCAATGCTGCAATTACGCATTGTCACGGAGTCGGGCTTTTCTTTTGCTCTTTTTTCCACATAGATATTTGCCTTCAAAGGCTTCCTTCCCACTCAGGTTTAATCTGATAATTGATAACTCGCATATGCATAATTTGTTGTATATTTAAATTTTGATTATTTACAGTTGCCTCTTTGCATAACGTACTCGTACAGAAGATATAATTAGTTAAATATTGATAAATTAAACTAATTGCATTACTAAAGCTTTTTAGGGATTTCTTTTAAAAATTGCGGCTAAACAATTGTCGATTTTCTGGATGTGATTTAGTATAGTATATATAGTTTTTAGATAGCATAATAAACACGCGCCCAGGCGGAATGTGTTCTCACTATAGTTGGGGGGGAGGGTGGAGGCATAACAATAAACAAATTGACACAATCTTTTAGTATTACTCGGAAGTTTTCTTTCCACTACAACACAAGACAAACAAAAATAGTGCCTAAGGGCCTTGCAATCGGATTTCAAACTCAGTTTACTGCTGGCCATAGAGCAGCTCCGATCCTGGCGGTATGCTGCTGGGATCAACGCTGGCGTTAAAATAGTTGGCTGGTGACGCCACAGCGGGAAAGGGAACGGCCATGCCTTGGCCGGGCTGTTGCTGCTGTTGGGAATTCTGCTGAAGCGTTAGGTTATAGGGATTCTGCACATATTCCTGATAAATATCCGCAGCCGGACCACCACCGCTGCCGCCAGCTAATGGCGGAGCCTCGTAAACAGGGGCAAAGCTATGAACAATCGACGACTGCGGCATCTTAGGTAGCGAGGGATACGCGTTGCCGGCCAGCAGGTGACTGATTGGCACATTAATGGCGGGATCGCTGGACTGAGCTGGCTGATGCGCCTGATATTGCTGATAGTATTGCTGGTAGAGCAACTCCTGTTGCTTGGACTGATCTGCAAGTGCTTCCGATGGAGTTGCGGGCAACTCAATGGCATAACTATTATACGTATTGTTGGAGGTGATGTTTAACTGCTGCACAATCGGCATTGGAGCGGCGTGGGTTGGCTCGATCGGCTCCTGGGGGTTGTGCGCCGCTGCAGCAGCAGCCTCATTCACAAGATCCGGCAAAATTGGGATGGGCTGAGTATCCACAGTAAGCGGCTGCTGGGGAGCCAATATCAGCGGCTGTATAATTGAGATTGGAGAATGTCTGAGCTAGGATTCTTTAGGATTTGGGCTGGGTTGAGCTTACCTGAGCAAATACGAAACTGGGCGCCTGCTGCAGAGCATCGACCATGGGAGGCTGCAAAATAATGCTCCGCCTGGGCGATTCTACTGGGGATGCGGTGGCCGCGCAGACAATCATCTCAGCAGCTGCTTGAAGCTGTGGCTGGAGTTGGGTGGGCTGTTGTTGCAAATGCTGGTTGGGCAAGATTGGTGGAGCCAATGGAGGCACCTCGTGCTGCGTATTGGAATCACCAGATGGTGCAACAGCAGATGGAGTGTTAGTCAGTGTGTGGGGGCGTTTGCCTGAAAGATGGAGGATGTTTTCATATGACATAACTATTGTATAATTCTATCAAAATATAATGCAAGGAACACAATAGGAAGCGGAAACAAAGCGGGGGAAAGAGTTTAATGTTCAATTTTTCTTGCCCAGTCCCTTGAGCATCTTTAGCTTGGATTTCAAACTAGACCAGGGCTTCTGGGGCTTCCGCTGTTTGGTATTGGTTGACTCTTTGAGGGTATCATATCTGGCAGTGGCCGCAAAAGCGGTACGAAGCCCATGGCTGCACAGAGGCAAAGTCAACGATTGCTGCCCCCTTAGGAATTGAGATTCATATGAAATTGTTGTAAAGTCCAGAGATATTGCTGGTGAAAGCAGATCTGCTGGCAGGGTCAAAAGTTAAGCGGGTTTTAAAATGGACCCCTCACGCACCTTCGTCACGGAAGAGCTCCTCCTTGAGATTGGGCAAAAATTCACCGATCCGTCGCCAGGTGAGCTCCCAGAGCGCCTGATGCAGGCTGCCGTCTTGGTTGTGGAACACACGGACCGAATGCATAACCAGCAGCATGTTCTTCAGTATCTCCTGCATCTGCTCCGACAAGGTGTCCGATCCGACCTTCATGAATCGCTCTATGTAGTCCAGTATGTCCAGCCAAAGCTCGTTGAAAGCGGCCCCTAGCTCAATGAGAGTGGTGAGATGCTGCAGGAATACCTTGGACATAATGGTGGCGGTGCGAATGCGTGACTCCTCCAGGAGCGCTGCATCCAGTTGCCCAGAGGCGCTGCTCTCTGGCAACAGCTCGTTCAGAAGCGGGAACAATACCTGAACGAAGCAGGAGCACCACTCCGCTCCAGACAGAGTCTGCAGATCGTGCACTAGCAGAGCTCTTTGCTGAAGACACGATATGGCATGGGTGCGCACTTCACGCCGCCGATCCATGGCCAATCTGGCTATGCCCTGCAGAAGAGGACACCATCCGGGTGTCCACAAGGCCGCCGACTGTGGAACCGTGCAACCTTCCTCCGCCCACCACCGGAAGATCTGCGCCGTTCGCGTATACAGAGTGTACATCAGGTCCAGCAATTGAATGGACAACTGCTCGTAGCGCTGGGCCAGGTCCTCCTGCTCGGCCGTATTCACGGGCAGATTGTCGGCAGCATCGCCTGTCAGCAGACTCAGATTGCTGCTCGAGGCGGAGGAGGCCACACCTGGCTTACGATCGCTTCGCTTTTTAGCACTCCTTTGCTTTCCAGCTGCCTCCAACTTGCGTCGCTGACGAATGCCTCCATCCCGACAGGCCTCCACAAAGATGCGAATACACCGAACGCAGGCCTCAAAGTTATAGGGCGTGATGTGGGCCACACTCCTCACAATGAAGGCCAGCGAATCCCAACACTTGAACAGGGCAAATGGCGCATGGTCCAGAAGCTGGCAATTGTAGACGAGGCTACTTGAAGAAGCTGAAGCAGCCGTGGTGGAACTGGGCGGCGATTGGGGTCTGCCAAATAGATTAAGTTTGTTGAAAATTACAATTGAAATTCTAGTGTCTCTAAAAGATCTTACCTGGAGGCTGTGGTCAGTTCACTGTCTTTGTTGTTGACCAATATCCAGTTCTCAGCACTTGGGCTGGGGGCAGTGGGCTGTGCCGCTACTTTGGAGAGCTCTGAGTCTGATGTGTAGCCACGCTCCGGGGGCGCAGAGGCATCCTCCTCCCCACTCAAGGCGCCATCTGATTTGGCGCCTCCATTGGGTGGCAGCGGCAGCTGGGTATCCTCGTAGTTGGGAGGGACAGCACCAGCACCCACACACTCCAGCAGATTGAAGATGATCTGCCAGTCCTGCTCAGAGTGAATGTTCTGGGCAGATGTCTTTAGCAGCTCGTAAATGCCAATAGAAATCTGCTTGGATATGCGTAGCAAGAGGGCTGGCTTCAGCATCAGCAGCATCTTGAGAGATTGCAGAACAATGGGGCACAGTTCCTCGTTGCGCATAAGGTAGATGGCCAACTTGAGGACTGCCACAATGCAGCGATTGAGAAGATAGTCGTAGCCACACGAGGCGCTGCCCATTAGCAGCAGATACATTTGGTCCCGCACCGCTGGCCACAGGGGAATCATGCGATCGCGATTGTGCACCACGATCTTGACGAGAAATTCCATCCAGAAGACGGTTTGATCTTCTGCATAGGGCAGTCCAATGGACTTGTGTCCCTGGGGAGCCTTCAGCAGAGCCAGCACACATTTGAGCAGCTCTTGGAGGGACTCCAGTTGCACGAATTTCGACTCCTGCAGCATTTGATCGAGCTGGCATTCCTTGATGCACTTGCGGCCATGCTTAATAAAGTCCTGCTCCTCGTAGGTGGGCTCCCGCTGACCCTCTGAGCTGATGAACGAGTACAGACTAGAGAAGAGACCCGATTCCTGCTTCTCCCGCGGCTTCTCCAATATCAGCATAGCCTTGCCGTTTGCCTCGCAAAAGTCCTCCACCTCGATCAGGGATTTGGGCAGCAGCTTCAGGCGAAAGAGATGCAGAAACATGTCGAGGATGTGCTTCCAGCTCTCCCTCAAACAATCGCCGTAATCATGAACTAACAGGAATACCGTCCTCATGGCTGCCTGCGCCTTGGCATTCAATCCAAAGTTCACCGCCTGTTGAATCTCATTTAGCGCCGGTGCCGGCTCATGTTGCTCCACGCTGCTCAACAGCGTTGTGAACTTGCACAACGTCAGCACGAGGGCATCAAAGTCTGCATGCAGATTGTAATGCGCTGATATAGCTGCCGACTTGCTAAAGCCTGAAAAGAATTCAAATTCCAAATAAACCTCATACTTAAACTCCTAAAAATTGATTGTTCACTTACCCGCCAGCGTTCTCTGGTAGCCAGTTTCAGTGCTCTTGTCAAACATGAAACTTAGGGCGCTCAAAGAAGCTCCCCACACAATATTGAATATCTCCACATCGTAGGACGCATCATGAACATAATGGAAATGGCCATCGTGGGTGTCCCCACGACGAAGCAGCACTTTCCACTGATAGTTCTCACGCACCAAGCCGGTTTGTTCTGCTGGCATTACGATCTCTTCGTTTCTGGAATTCAAGGAAAGCGAAAATAAGCAATCTATTATGTGAGCATACACGAAATTAATACTCACTTAATGGCATTGAAGACCTGAGCCAGCATCTCCGGATCAAAGTCATTGCCACCATTCAGGCCACGCAAGTTCTTGGTGAAATCTTCCAGAGTCATTGGAACATTGAGGCGCTTTGCATTGGAGTTATGCTGGTCCATGTTGAGCATGATGATGGCATAGGCCAAGCGGAATGCGGCATCAGTGTTTGCAAACGGCTCCAGATTTTGTGTCTGCATAAGAGAGTATTATAAACATTATATGTAATTGTGCCATTGTAGCTCCCGATCTCACTTACATGCCAGTGATCGGAGAAGTGTTCCAACACCAGGAAGATCAATGGAGCCTCGCCAGGCAAACGGAATGTCTCCAGATACAGACGCAGTGCCTGATCCACACGGAGACCCGTGAAGTCAAAGGAGTCCACAAAGTTGATCAGAATCTTTGAATCGACATTCTTCTTCTTGGAAATGTATTCGCCAATCATCTTCTTGTCGAGGCCAGGATTCTCGCGCAGGAATAGCGCCACTTGCATGGGATCGAGTTGAGCATTGAGTATGCCGTGCTCCTGCAGATACTGGATACCCTTGTCCGGCCGTTGATTGAACCGCTCGGTGCCCTGGGAAAGCAAGCGTTTCTTCTGCTTAACGTTGGCCAGTTTTTCGCTGGTTATTCCGCCAGACTGCGACTGCAGTCGCAGTCTCTGCGTGCTGCTGTTTATGAATTTGGAAATGTTCTCTACACGGCCCTGCTCATCCACGGCTGAAGATCCGCTACCCCCATCGATGACAATCCCCTCCAATCCGCTGTTGTGTCGCGAATGGCGACTTCCACCGGCTGCCGCACCGGCCTCTGTCACAGCTTCTCTGCTATGGCTATTCTTGGCTGCCGCACAGTTCCGCTCAATGCTGTCGATGACACTGATGAGTGTGTCCATGGAGATGATGTGAGTGCTGTATACCGCATTGGTGGCCGACAGGGTGTACTTGCTCAGCAAGTTGGTCAAACTCTCGAACATGTCCGTGCAGTACAGATCGCAGTCGTAGTTGACGTACAGCTCGGTCACAAAGCCGGGAATGCGCCACAACTGCAGCAGATTGTCCAGGGCCAGTTCACGCATCTCGTAGGGAGTCTTGGGATTGTCGCTGGCTATAATCTCGCTCAGCTTCTTTAGGTAGCCTTCTAGCTGGAGCTTCAAGTGACCGCGCAACGACTCGAAAAGCAGGAAGCAGAGCTGCAGATCGGCAGCGAAGATACTCAAGCGCTCCGAGGTCAGGAGCTGCAACAGAAAGATAAAAATAATTTATTAAGAACATATTTAACGAGGGGACACGCCGAAACACCGACTTACAGATATCAAATTTCTGCACAAATCATCCTTGACCAGCTCCAGCAAACCCTCATATTTGCCAATATTATCGGCAGCCACTTCGAAGGCCACAGTGAGCAAGCTCAAGCCCGTATGCATCATGCTGTCCGAGTTCTGCTTGTCCAGCGGATTGCACAGGATGATGAGGAATCGGAAAAGCTCTTGGATGAACGGCAGACCGTAGGGCGATAGGATGAGTGCTCCATCCTTGTCAGACGATTGCTGAGTGAAGCGAACACCCACCGAGTTGATGTACTCGCTGCTGTTGGCGCCAGCCAAGGTGTTCTTTTCCTCTCCCCCCTCTACGAGCTCCGTTTCGGCGGCACTCTCAACTTGAATGGTAGGTACATCCGCTGCGGCATTCTCCTCGACTCCCGAACTCACGACTGCTGTTGTTGGCGTCTGCGTGATCTTGCCCTGCATGTCCAAAATATTGCCCGCTGGGCTGGCAGGCGTGGTGGCCAGTATGGGAGCCTTGAGGTGATTTGGTGCTGCAAGACTGGATTGTGGGGTCTGGGGAGGATCCTCTACCGTCGAAGACTTGCGCTGCACCGATGGGGGAGGTGGGGCGGCGGCGTTCACTGGAGTCTTACGCTTGTGCTTCTCCTGGGCAGCCCCGCTGGCAGCATCGCCAATGGTGAAGCGCTTCTGCAAGACGGTATCGCTGGGCTCCTCCGCAAACTGGGGCAGGCGCATGAAGAACAGTAGCACCATGTCCTTGAGCGATTGCTCTGCGGAGCGTCGCAGCAGCTCACTGAGCCTGGGCTCGAAGCAAATCTTGAAGCAACTCAGCATGACCTCGCACATCGACTCATTGCTGACGGCAGCTCCCTCCGGGCTGCGGATTAATGTGTGCAGCACTTCAATAACCCGCATGAACGTGACACTGTCCGAGGATTGATCCGTGCCCATAAAGCGAGCATGGGTCACAGCATCCGCGATGCGCTCCACAATGTCAGCTATATTGGGCGAAGTGGGATCTGCAACATGAAACTGCAATAGAGAGCGAGCACAGGAGCGATTGGGGAGAGCATTTTATCTCACCAATTAGGCCATATGACAAGAATTTATTGACCGAGGCGAGAGCCAGACTAGTCAAGGGTCCTGTAGTGTCTGCCGTGCGTATCACCTCCAAAAACGGAGAGAGAAACACCTTCGGTTCAATCAGACGCAGATCCACAATCCGATTTAAGTCCTGCTTGAGGTCAATAAACAGCTTCAACAACGAGTCCTTCTCATCGTCCTGCAATGTACGGAAGGGGAGTGTACGGGTATGTCACAACTATCTTTTAGTGTTAGAATAATTAGTTACCACGTAGGCTGTGGCATTCCATCGCGTTCCACGTCGCATGGCCGTCATCAAGGTGGCCATTTCCCCGCGCACCACATAGATGCCATTGCCAGGCAGTGACATTGTGCCCAGGCCTTTCTTAATTATTCGTCAATAGCAGATAGCTGGCTTCCGCCGAAAAAAATTCTCAAATTCGTGGGCAGCGCTCCTCTCTCCTTGCCTTGCGTTCTCATGCATATGTTTTCCGACCCGACCTTTCTACCGCACACATACACACAGCCACGGGTCTTGTTTTGCGTGGAACAAAACTGGACGCGTCTTTTAGTAACACATACTGTATTTAATTATTAATAAATGTAATTTGTTTGCAACTAATTTTTTGGTGACGTTTACGTGTCTTGTACGTTCTTTGCCTGACTCTATCGTTGTGCAGCACCGGCAAAGAGGGCTGCTGGTCGCCTTGCAACACTGAAAATGTGTGCTGTCAGCTGTCAACAGTGGACAACAACAGCAGAGCAGCGCTGCTTTTTCTTTACGTGCGTAGGCGAATTTGTGAATTTCTCGGATTTCAAACAGAAAAGTATTCAAATTCGATGTAAAATCATTTCAGACAACTGGAAACACTTGAATTGGGGCGACCGCACACGGGGCAGGTGGAAATCAAGCACGCAACAATACCAAAGCACATCAGAACCCAAACAATATGGGAAACACAGATTCAAAATTGAACTTTCGCAAGGCAATTGTGCAGCTGACGCAAAAGAATCAGAAAATCGACCCCAGTGATGAGCAATTCTGGGAACAGTTCTGGCAAGGCCATCAAACGACGCTGGAGGATGTGTTCGCTTTGGTTACATCGAATGAAATTCGACAAATAAGGAATGATAACCCAGCAAACTTGGCCACTCTCTGCTATAAAGCGGTCGAGAAGTTGGCCCAGGCGGTGGACAGCAGTTGCCGCACTCAGGCCGAGCAACAGTGTGTTTTGAACTGTGTGCGGCTCCTGATCAGATGTTTGCCATACATCTTTGAGGACGAAAAGTGGCGCGACTTCTTCTGGAGCAGTCTGCCGTCCCAGGAAAAGACAATGCCTTTGGCCCAATCGTTATTGAATGCCATTTGCGATTTACTCTTCTGTCCGGATTTCACTGTTACCTCAGCACGTCGCACGGGCCCGGAGAAGGCCGAGGAACTCGCCAATATTGATAGCTGCGAATATATCTGGGAGGCAGGAGTGGGATTCGCCCAGTCGCCACCACACAACGCCCACATGGAGCGCCGGCGCACGGAGCTATTAAAGCTGCTGCTCACTTGCTTTTCAGAGCCGATGTACCGTTCGCCTCAACAATCCGAGGAGCCCAACAAGTGGATAGCTTACTTCACCTCGGCCGACAATCGTCATGCCCTGCCCCTTTTTACGTCATTCTTGAACACAGTGTGCTCATATGATCCAGTTGGATATGGCGTACCCTACAATCACCTGATCTTTGCGGACACCACGGAGCCCTTGGTGGAGGCTTGTCTGCAGCTCCTTATTGTCACGTTGGACCATGACATGGTGGTGCAGCAACAACTCACCCAACCTGGGCAGGCCTCCTATGACGAGGGAAACTGCGGTGACAATTTGTTCATCAACTATCTGTCGCGTGTCCATCGGGATGAGGATTTCCATTTTGTCCTCAAGGGCATAACTCGTCTGTTGAATAATCCCTTGGCTCAAAACTATTTACCCAATTCCACGAAGCGTCTGCATTGTCATCAGGAGCTGCTCATATTGTTCTGGAAGATATGTGACTACAACAAAAAGTTTTTGTATTTCGTTCTGAAGAGTTCGGATGTTCTAGACATACTCATTCCCATATTATATCACTTGAACTACTCCCGGGCGGATCAATCGCGTGTGGGCCTGATGCACATAGGAGTATTCATACTACTGCTGTTGTCAGGTGAGCCTCTTCTCTAGAAAATAATATGATCTCTGGTCAACGACTTAATTTCTCTCATTTTAGGGGAGCGAAACTTTGGTGTTCGCTTAAATAAGGCCTACTCCGCCACTGTACCCATGGACATTCCGGTTTTCACAGGAACACATGCGGATTTACTGATCACAGTCTTTCACAAAATCATTGCAACTGGCCATCAGCGTCTACAGCCGCTGTTCGACTGCCTGCTGACTATTCTGGTGAATGTTTCACCGTACTTGAAGACCCTCTCGATGGTGGCCAGTGTGAAGATGCTGCATCTGCTCGAGGCGTTCAGCACGCCGTGGTTTCTGCTGTCAGCGCCCAGCAATCACCATTTGGTGTTCTTCTTGCTGGAGATCTTCAACAACATTATACAGTACCAGTTCGACGGGAACTCGAATCTAGTCTATACGATAATACGAAAGCGTCACGTGTTCCATGCCATGGCGAATCTCCCCACAGACATGGCCGGAATAGCCAAGTGTATGAGTGGGCGTAAGGCAGGTGGAAAGTTCAATTTGCCACGTGTACCGCAGCGGAGGATAGCAGCTGCTGCGCAAGAGCTGCCATCAGCTCACGTGCCGGAAGAGTATAACGATGATGAAGATGACGAAGATGAGGAGGAGGACACGATAAATGAGGAGCCAAAGGCTGAGGAGGATCTGGAATCGGAAACGGAATCGCATGAACGGTCTCAAATAGAAGAGCCGCAGCCGGAGATACTGACTGCTCAACCAGCCGAGCCGGGCACTTTGAAAACATCCTTGCTGGACACTCCAGCCATCAGTCAGATGACTGAGCGTGAGCAGGCCCATCCAAACGATAAAACGCAGACGGAGGAATCGACGGAAATCGTCCCGTATGACAAGTCTCCCGTCTCAACGCCAACGGGTGGTCGAAAATCTACCTCACCCACCGACCAACTACGGCTATCGGTGTCGCATCGGAGCAGCATTCGCATGGTTCCCGGCGAAGGGGATCGATGGGCACCCACGCCCGAGTGGATTGTGTCCTGGCGCTCAAAGTTGCCGCTGCAGACGATAATGCGTTTGCTGCAGGTCCTGGTTCCGCAGGTGGAGAAGATATGCATAGACAAGGGCCTCACCGACGAATCAGAGATCCTTAAATTTCTGCAACACGGAACGCTGGTTGGCCTGTTGCCTGTTCCCCATCCCATACTGATACGGAAGTATCAGGCAAACGCGGGCACCACTGCCTGGTTCCGCACCTACATCTGGGGTGTCATCTACCTGCGCAATGTGGAGCCTGCCATTTGGTATGATACGGAGGTGAAGCTCTTTGAGATTCAGCGCGTCTAGGTCAGTATCTGGGAGTCACCAATCCAATCACAGCAGCAACAACGTAACTAAAACGCTTTGGCATTTACTGTAGTTAAATTATTTAGTGCATATATCATTCCAATAGTTTGTGTGAAGAAAGTCAATGTTCAATGAATCCCCTTAACCATTTGGTATGTGTTCTTATCCGTTTCAAATTTCATCAAGAATATCTCCACTATGAGGCTTATCAGTTGTAACGATATAGCGTGAGTTCTTTTTTTTTAGGATACCATTTTGTTAATGGCTTTTTAAAATGTTATTTTTATTTAATTGCCTTTTTGTTCTTCCTCTCTCTCTACAATTATTTATTTATTTTTGCAGCTTAAGCATAAAGTATTTGTGTGTTTTGGTTATAAACTAAATTATGAAATTAATCTTTTATTTATTTCTGTAATCTAAGTAAGAATGTTCCTTGTGCCGTATTTTTAGTTAATTGCTTTAATTGTTTACAGCTTTAATGTACGCCGCCTGTAATTTGTATCCAAACAAAGAAAAATTCACTGCTATAGTCGTATGCGTTTTGGAACACGAAATAAATGAATGTCCCAACTGTCCACAAACTTATGCTCTGCTCTCTGATTTGTTGCGTTTTGCAGGTTTCCAATATAATTACAAAAACACTATTTATATTTAGTTGAAACCAAATAAAAGCTTTACTTGCTCGTGTAACAATAGTAAGCTTTAGTTCAATTGTAAGCTTTGCTTAATATATTTCATTTAAACCAGCGACTTTATATTATAAAGAAAGAGAATTATGTAATATTTCATTAACTTATGTGTGCTTAGAATCTATACAAATAATTACACATATACAAAATATATAAACGAAAATACCAATTAAATTAATGGCACCTATATAAAACAAATACAAATAAATCGAAATACATATATGAGAAATAAAAAGACAAAAAACTAAGCGAATAGGTAATAGTTTAAATTTCTTGATCTTGGTGTTCTCTCGCACTTTATTTAAAGAGTTTTCAGTACAAATACAAATTATATTAGCGAAAATGCTGGGCATCAATCAGACTAAACTTTTAAAGCGACAAAAAAGTACTCAGCTATCCTTCTTTTTTAGAGCGTGCATCCAGAAGACATATTTCATGGTGATTATAAAAACAAACGATGCAGCCGCCACTATCCCAGGTATGGTTGGATCAGAGGGTCGTCGTCCGCCATTATTTTGCATGGTGGAGTAGTTATGGGCACTCCGTCTAATGACGAGAGACAGAGGCAGCGCCATTGCTGTGAAATGACTGGGATTTATCCGAGGCAATGGCGTTAGTTGTCACGACTGGGCGGGGCTGGGCGTGGAAGCGGCTGGTTGAGTCACAGGCATAATGCTAAACTTGATGTAGGAACCTTTGCTGCGTTTTTGGACTATTTTGCCAATGACCTGCGGCTCTGCAATGGTTTGTTCAATTGCCTTGACAATGCGCTCAGCGCTGCTTTCGTCGGATCCGCTAGCGCTGCCCTGGATGAGTATGCGGACTTCGTGCCGCTTGCCCAGCCATTTGACAATATTCTTGAGACGCGATGAAAGATCATGCTCAGTGATGCGGGCACCTATGGTCAGTGATTTCTCAGACTTTTTGTGGATTTTGTCGGTAGCGGTTGTCGTTGTTCCCACATCATCGGCTAGCATTTCAGCAGAGGTGACTAGTCTGAAAGAATGTTGTCAAATTAATAATGAGTTTCGCTATTACTGCGTATTTAGTACCAACTTAAACATGGCGCGCCCTGTTTTGGTGTCCGTTTGCTCCAAACGCAGCAGGTGCAGCTCTCGCCGCTTGGCCAACTTCTGCGCTTCCTCCAAGGTGGTTATGCTAAGTGCCTGGTTTTGCTGAACAAGGGTAATCTTCTGTGGCGGATTCTTTGGCTTCTGGTCACCACCTGATTTGTTTCCTGGAGCTCCAGCCGCCCTTTGTGACTGTGCCAAGTGCCAATAAAGCGATAAATTGCGGAGTTGTTGCTGATGTGGGGCCATTGCTGCAACCTGTTGCACCCTCAACATGCTGCGCATCATAAATTGAAAACGTTGCAAATGCATTTCAGCTTATATCGTTATTTTTACTCTTCACTTTTGCTTTTCTTTGTGCTTGTGCAATTTTGAACAGCTGTTTGGCCAAGGTACATTCAAAATCGGGTGTGTTCACCCGCTGTTGTAGTCTAGTTTGAATAATAATAATAAATATAACAGAGCAGAATGTGGTCCCTTCATAACTCGTCTGTCTGTTTTATCCATAACATATTACCAACTAAGTTAGGAAACTTATTGAAATAATGCAATAATGTAAGTATTAACTAGATGTTAATTATTATATTTACTTAATTTCTACCGCGTTGCCGATGGCCACCGTAGTTGCGTCTTCTGTTCGACGCTCGTTGCTCTTCCCGCGCCCTCTCCTGAGCATACCATGCGGTTCTCAGGGCCTGGCATTCCGGCGAATTCGAGCGGTGCTGCTGCAGAGGAGCCAGCTCGGGCTCGCGGCATCTCTGGCACTCCTCCCACCTGCTGAATTTGTTCAAATTGCGATCGCATGGATCTGTTGCATACAGCATGCATTCGTCGGCACAGAAGTTATAGAACCAGAACTGTCCCGTAATCGTTTGATTTTGGCAGCGCGGCTGAACGGTGTGCAGCATTTGAAAGCAGCGAGTCGACATGACGGGATCAGTGTCGCCGTTCTGGTAGCTGTTGGGTCGTGGCCATCCTTCCTGCTCTATACCACCACTGGGAATATCCGTATCCGAGGTAAGAAACTCTCTGCTGTTGGTGTTTCCGGGGTCCAGTCGCTGCCATGGCGCCCGCTCTACATCCTCTAAGCGCGAAGGCTGGTAGATGTCGCTGGGACGTTGGCGTGACCAGATTGAAGGTGCTTCCGTTCTCTGTTCATAGCCGCCGGCCGCATTGTAATTACTTTGAATCCTTGGCTGCTTGTAGGATGGAGGCGCTTGGATCAGAGTTGGCTGTCGTTCTGGCAGCCACGCAGCATCCGATTTCTGTGTATTGTCGCCCCAGATGGGATTGTGGCCCTTGAGGTTGCCAACCGCAAAGCCGAATTCCGCTCTATTCCGATCAATTGGAGCCTCATCAATTGGGCCATACATGCCTCCGCCGCCACGGCCACCCATGGGCTCCCCGTAAGGGGACATACCCATGTCCATGTCGCCACTAATCGATGCTGGCAGATTACCGAGGCAAGCTCTGCCCTCACATTTGCGCGTCTCCTGCAGCTCCATTCGATGGACACCCTGGCACTTTGGCTCGGCTCCCGGATTGAGGTACTGCCGCTGCCTCATTTCGTAGCCCTCTCCGCAGGTTACGCTGCATGGACTCCAGCTGCTCCAGCGGCTCAGTTGACACTCGGCACCACGTTGCTCAGGCGATTGACGCGTGTTTCCGCCCATGCCAAAGCCCATTCCCATTCCAGGGTCTAGATCACCAAAGTCTCCCACATTGCCCATGAGAGTGTGTGCACCGCATATCTGGCCCTGGCACTCGCGTTCATCATACTGCGGCACGTTGCAGTTGTAGATCCTCGCCAGCTCAGGCTGCTTGTAGACGCGTCGCCTGTACTGCATGCCATCGCCGCATTTGGATGAGCAGTCGCTCCAGCTTGACCAGGGATGTGTGAGGCACTCGCGGGGTACTTCTGCTGCATTGTTGGCTGCGGATTGGCGGATTAGTTGATTCTCCGAGCAAATGGGAGACGGGAGATACACTCACAGTCTTCATCCGCACACCGTCGCTCGTAGATACGTTGGCGTCGCACCGTCAGGACTGCCATGGGCTTCATGGGCGCCCCCGAATCGTCGTAGAAGGGCGAGCGCGGATCGTTTGGGAAGTCGGAACGCATCCGCCTGATGACATCTGGCGGTACTTGCGGCTGGTCCGGAGACTATCAAGTGGAGAGACACACAATTATTGCACATTTAGAGAGTAATCCTTCTGATTCTACCTACCGTGTAGCTGGGCCCCGCATCCGTGCCGA
Organism: Drosophila obscura; assembly: GCF_018151105.1. Classification (NCBI taxonomy): domain Eukaryota; kingdom Metazoa; phylum Arthropoda; class Insecta; order Diptera; family Drosophilidae; genus Drosophila; species Drosophila obscura. The sequence goes on along the minus strand of NW_024542774.1, from coordinate 3,685,874 downwards.
CGTCCCAGGGATACAAATTGATGACTTTCCCCTCCAGCCACGTGCAGTTCCGCAGACACAGCTCCAGTCCACTGACGCCCACAATCCAGTCGGGCGATGGCTCTATCTTGGAGGCAAACGACACCATGTGGTGCAATGGATCCACTCGCACCGAGGCCATGGACTTGCTGCTCATGTTGGGGAACGCCGGGCCGCGTGCCTTGATAATGGTGCGGATCTTTTGATCCTGCAAAGACTTGAAATTACTTCCAGGACTCCCAGCTGATCCAGTGAGATATCAATTCACCCGAAAGTTGATGCTGAATTCCCGCTCAAGCAGCCGCGAGCTGCAGTGCTCCGCATATTGCTTGAGTCCCTCGCTCGCCAGCGATCCGGACTCCCAGAAGCGATAATCGGCGCTGTGGGCAGCGCCCAAAAGCTCACAGAAACGCGTTTCCCAGCCTCGAGCCGGGAAGTCCCGTGGGTGCAAGTTGCGCGACCAGACGCCCTCAAATGTCAGCTGTAAGGATGGACAACGAAGAGGTTACTGACGCACTGCCTCGGCTGTTGCTGCCACACCCACCTCATAGCGCGCCTCATCGCAGGCACAGCAGGAGGGTACATCCAGCAATGGAGCCGTTGGCTGGCTCTCCACATCGTCGACGACCTCCTCGCAAATGCGTCGAGTCAGTCCACCGTCATCCATGTGCCAAACGTCGCGATGCTGCAGGACCGTGGCCCGCATCAGGATGCAGCCGCTGCCGGGCTCGCTGGGCGCCACCCAGGTCAGGTGCATGTGTGTCTTTGGATTGGTGTTGGTGTTCTCCACCATATTAATGCAGTTGGGGCTGAAGCGCGACTCGGTCATGTCGCTCAGCTCAAAGCGGCCGAGATCATCCGCATAGTTGAAGTCCCCGTTCTCGTTCTCCAGCGCCAGAATGAAGCTGATGTAGCGATGTCCGTTGAATGCATTCAGCGAAACTGTGTGGTGTGGTGTGGCGAGAGTGGGAAGATCATTCTCATTTCTTAGCTCTTATCGTTAACCTTGAATTCCAATTCGAATTTCGAATTCGCAAGGGGAACGCCGCGATAAGCCAGAGCTACCCAAGGCACACATGTGCGTACTTTGTTTACTAAACAATAAACATTGCGAAATCTTGGAAGCCTCAGAGCCCCAGAGAGCGAGAGGCCCCAAGGCAATCTGCCCATGAAGTTCAAGCGCAAGCGGCCAATGAACTGTACTCACCGTTGTACTCCTGTCCGAGAATATATGTTTCCGGATTGCCTGTCACGCTTATCACATAGTTCTCGTCCACTGGCGACTTGGGCGTGGCCGTGTTCGCCGGGCGGCGTGTACAGATCAGACTGTGGGCTGTGCCGATCGTCAGCGCCGCCAGAATCAGTGGAAATAGGGAAAAAGAGTTGGTCCGCCACATTCTGGAGATTCATCTAGTCCATTCGACTTGAGCGTCTGTTGCAAACTGAGCAAAGCTTTTCCCTTTTGCGAAAAGTGAATCAGAGAAGGAAAGAGAGAAAGAGAGAGACTTGGCTTGGCTCTGACTGTTCCCCGATAAGCCCCACATTTGTAGAGTGTTATATTTCTGACCCACTGATACCAATAGACGGCGACTGGGGGGGCCTTATCAGTGCCGGAAAAACAACGCAAGCTTTTGACTCTCTTTAACACTGCGACAGAGAAACAGGGAAACCGAAACCCAGCTAAAAAGTATTCTCTTTCAACTGTGGAAGCACAAAATACCCTGGACTCAATCGTAGTTTATCTTTATTAGGATGGGGATATATTCAGCTGCCGTAACGCCCCGGTCTGAATGTGCCTGTATATGTGTTCCTTGTGTGGGACATCGGTTCAGCTATATCACCCACTGCGTCGCCATAAGCTCCGCCGGTCTGGCCATATAGATCCATGGCTTCATTGTCGCTGCGCTCCACGTTCATCTGGGGCTGCAGGCATGTGCCCTCGCAGGCCATCAGCGAACGGAAGCGATTCTTGTTCTCATCGCAGTTGTCCGTGGTGAAGATCTTGCACTCGTGGTCATCGTGATCGTAGAACCAGTAGTTGCTCACAATCACCGGATTGGCCAGGCAGGGACGAGTGGAGGCAATGGGCTTCTCGAAGCAGTAGTCCTGGACCACATTGTAGTTGCTGCCCGGCTCAGCCATCTCCTGCTGGCGACTGGGAAAGCGTCCTGCGTACGGGGATCTAGTGGTGAAGCCCAAGCCCGTCCTCAGGTTCGGAGTGCTGTAATCCTTGCTGTTATAGCCCGGACTGTAATCATTGTAGCTGTTTCCGGGTCGCGGGTTACCCACCATCTTCTCACTGCCGTAGATGTTATAGCTGGGACGCTCATGCTCCGAATCGAGAGGCTGTCCCCGTCGATTGTCGATTGAATCAAACGGTGAACGTTGCTGGCTGTCTGTCTGGCCAAAGGGCGCATTGGTGTCCTGCGATCTATCCACAGAGCCGTACGGTGATCTGTCAAAGGCATTCTCATTCTCAGCGGTGCTGAAACTCTTTCTGTTCCAGCCCTGATTTGCTGATCCGCCCCCATAGGGATTGTCCATTCTGTTATTGTAACTATTTGTGCTCCAGCTGGGCGTCTGATTGGGTTCGCCGAACAGCTCTGGCTCCGGCAAACCATCGAGCTCCCCGTTGTCAGGTATGGTGCCGCCACAGTCCGATCCCAGACACTGTCTGGTCTCCTCCATGGGAAGCCGCATGACCGTCAGACATCGCTGCCTCGCCTGGGGATTGGTATAGTCGCGTGTCCGTGTGGAGACGCCGCGGCCACAGGTTTTTGAGCACGGCGACCACTCACTCCAGCTGCTCAGCTGACACTCGGCCATGGAGCCAGTACCTGTTGCCGTCTCCCCACCCATAGCCACACCCAAACCCACATCCTCGCCGGGGCTGCCAATGGCATACTCTTCCTCCCCCGGGCCGCACTGAGTGCCCTGGCACTGGCGAATCTCCTCCAGTTTAATAGCGCAGTTGTAATTGGCCGCCAGATTGGGATTCTTGTAGCTGCGCATGCGCTGGGTGTAGCCCTGGCCACAGCGGGTGCTGCAGTTGCTCCAATCGTTCCAAGGATGTACAGCGCATTCCAGAGGTCCTCGTCCACTCTGCGATACTAAACCATGGGTCAGAGAATGTGATTGAATCATTATATTTCTGATTACTCTAGTCAACACGACATTTAGGCTGTGGCCCAAAATGACTTTTTCTTATAGATATCGGGGCTTACATTTTTTTTTAGCGAATTATGGTTTTTTTTCTGCTTTAGTTTTTTTTTAAGAATTTTTTAAAATCTGCTATTTTTTGTTTAATGTTTTTTTTTCAAAGGTAGTACTTTTATTTTTATTATATCTGGTTGCATATTTTGCAGTTCTGAAAAGCTTTGTCAGCTTATATTATTCAGCTATAAATCCGACCCAGACACTTTGTATCTGCAGCTTAACGGCTGGAAGATATTAAGCTTTCAAATTCAAATTTCATCATTTTTTTTCGGTATTTTTGCGGTATAGCTGCATTTGTCAGCTTTTCAGAACTGCAAAGTTCTATGCAAACAGATATAACCAGATTGACTTAAAAAAAAATTAACCATAAAAAAAAGTACTACAAAAATTTTTAAATCCCGAAATCTATTAAAAAAATTCCTTTTTGGTCCACAGCCGAAAGAAAAAGTTAAATTTTGTTGAGTAGTGTTACTTACCCTCCTCGCACTCGCGGATGTAGAGCTTCTTCCTGGTCAAGTGGAGCGTGGCCAATGGCTTCATCGAGGCGCCGGTATCATCGAAGAAGGGCGAACGATAATCGCTGGGATACGAAGAAGTTATCCGTCGTATAACATCTGGTGGAACCTGCGGCTGGTCGGGTGACTGAAGGAGAAAACCGTGCTTCAAACTAGACAGGACAGGACACGGTTGATTTGTGATCTTTACCCACCATATAAGAGGGTCCTGAATCGGTGCCAATGTCCCAGGGGTACAAATTCAGTACCTTTCGCTGCAGCCACGTGCAGTTGCTGAGGCACAGCTCCAGCCCAGCCACACCCAGTATCCAGTCGGGCGAGGGATCGATTTTGGCAGCCAGCGAGATCTGATGATGTGCCGAATCCACACGAGCATTGGCCAGCGTCGAGCCGAAGGCATTCAAGCGATGGGGTATGCCAGGGGCCTTGACGATGGTGCGCACTGCGCCATTCTGTAAGAGATCACCGGATGGAACAGTCCTTATGCAAGCAATGGGATTAGGAACCAAACTTGTGTGTTGTCTCGGATCTCCTGCTCCAGGGTACGGGTAGCGCCATGCTCGGCCATCTCGCGCATGCCCAGACTGGCTCGTCCCCCATACGCCCAGTAGCGGTAGTCATAGCTGTGCGAGGCGCCAATCAGCTCGCCCAAACGCGTGCGCCACGCCTCGACCGGGAAGTCCTTGGAATGGGTATTCCTGGTCCACTTGCGCTCCAGGACGATCTACGAAAACAAATGGAACGCAACTGTAAAAGCGCAACCTTCAGGGCCCACTGTTGGGCGTCGCCTCCCCACCTCGTACTTGGCCTCATCGCAGGCACAACAGTTCTGGAGTGGCGGCGTCAGGCTGTTCAGCTCGTCAATTTCCTCGGGGCAGATGCGTTTGGTGAGGAACCCCTCGTCAATGAACCAAACATCGCGCTGCTGCACCACTCCCGCCTTGATGAGGACACAGCCGCTTTCGGGCGACTTTGGGGCCACCCAGGAGACTTCGATATGGGTCTTGGCATTCGTGTTGGTGCTCTCGACCAAGTTCTCACAGCCGACGCTGAATCTGGTGTCGGGTGAGCCCAGAAGCTCAAAGTGGCCGGTCATGTCCAGTCCATTGAAGGCCGCCGCCTGATCCTCGCTCTCGATCACCAGCGTGAAGCTCACAAACTTTAAGTTAATGGGGCAGGAGAGCGACACTGTGGAAATTAATTATAGAGATACTTCCCTTTGATGTGCATGGGATTAGCCCCCTCACCGTTGTACTGATGCTCGGGTACATAGGTCTCTGGATTTCCGTCGATCAAAAGGCGAAAGTTTTCATCCACAGCAGACCGTTCTCCGCTGGCTCCTTGTGGTATCCGATTGCATGCCCCCCGCACACCCTGAATCAACAACATTTGGAGCAGAATAACCCGCACAAGTGGCCACATTGCGTCTCGATCCATAGCTGTCTACAGCACAGCGTCAACTGACTGACTGACTGATCGGCGGCTGCCTCTAGTGCCGAAATTGGTCTATTAATCGATGAGCATTTCAATTATCTCATCTTGATTGAGTTGCCGATTGGTCAATTGGAATAGAATTTGTTTCGCTTGTTTTGTGTGTTTTATACCCGTGCTCCGAGAGTATATTCGATTTGTGGTTAAAGTGGATGTGTGAATGAAGAAATTAATTTTCAGCTGCTAACCCCAACCCCCTCCAGTGCTGCAGCCGTTACCCATTCTCTCCGACCTCTGGCGGAGGACATGTAGAATCTACATTGTAGATGTAGATCTAAACTGATAAAATATCTAGAAATTCCACATAAATCATAAGCTGACATACATATATACTGACTGAGTACGGGTATAAAAGTAGAGTCGCGGCCACAGCAGCAACTCACAACGTTCCTTCTTGTTGTGTTTGTGTGTGTGGCACGCTCTTTAATCAACGGGTTTGGTTATGGGGTTCTTTGAACTTGGACCAGGGCATTGAAGGAGGCAAGGGCCGGGCAACAGTCGCACAAGAGATTTGGGTCAATGACGAATGTGGCATGAAGCGCAAATACTTTAAGCAGAAGTTTCAGTTTAGCTGGGAACTGTCCACAAGTAGAACCTCCTGCCCCGCCACATATACTTAAGTTCCATGACCTAAGGATAGCTGGTGGATTCTTATATATTTTGTCATTCATTCGCTTGCGATTACATAATTGGTGTACGACTAATACTTGTTGGAATCGATCGATCCATCGTTGTTCCTGTTGCCTTACCACTTCTCGGCATCATCGTTGCTGATCAGGAGGCACGGCATCATCATACACTTCTCCATGCGGACACGATCCTTGCACATGGAGCTCAGATCCGTGTTGAGCAGCGTGCGGGTACGCTGTCGCACGGCATTGTCGCCACACGTGGCAGTGCAGGGCGTCCAGGCGGACCACTCCGAATAGCGGCACGCATCGCGCGGATCCGGCGGTGGCGTCTTGGCCACATGCCGTCGCTCACCGAATCCGCCGCCGCTGATCGAGTAAATGTCGTCGCAGCGCTGATAGCAGCGATCGAGGCGCACCAGATGCTTGGGGCATGGCTTGCCGCCGTACTTGGGTGTGCGGAGGACGCGACGGGTGCGCAGCTGGTAGCCGTCGCCGCAGGTGGCGTTGCAGATGTGGGTGAGCCACTCGGAGACGAGACAGTCGATGGCTTGGAGGCGGTCGTACTTTAGCTCTTGCTTGTGGCGAGGTTGGCGGCACGTGTCCTCGCACTCCTCCTTCGACTTGAACTTGTTGCGGTTGGTGTCGCAGCGGTCCGACCAGTAGATGGCGCACTGGTCGCTCACATGATCGTAGTACCAGTAGTTGGTCACGTCGCTGTCCCGACAGGGACTGTCCATCAGGTCCTCGTAGCAAAGATGGGGCACGATGGTGTCACAGCTGGGATTCGTGCAGTTCACCTCCTCGTGGAGCTTGATGTGGCGGCACGGATCACTGCCGTCGTCGCTGGGGTCGTGCACGCCGTACACCTGATTGTTGTTCCACACCTTGCGGATGCGCTGACGCTTCCCGTGGCCTCCGCACGGGCCCTGGCAGGGCGAGAAGTCCGACCAGGGCGTTATCCCGCACACTGGCGGTATATAGTCCTCCTTGTGCTGGCTGTAGCTCTCGAAGTTGCGAAAGATCGACCGCTTCTCGGCCCCATCCCCTGCGTCTCCTGCGCCTGCATCCTCGGGCACTATGTCGCCCCCGCACTCCATGGCCTCGCACACTTTGGTCTCCTGCAGGCGGGCCCTGCTCGCCTTCTGGCACTTCTTCTTGGCCTTCTTGTTGAGGTAGTGTCGCGACCGCGTCTGCTCGCCCGTGCCACATGTCACAGTACACGAGGACCATTCGCTCCACTCGGACAGCCCACACTGCGGATCGTCGGAGCCGGCCGTTGGATATCCAACCTCGGGCTGCACCGCCCCATCGGCTGTTTCCTCATTGAAGCTGGCGCAATTGCGTCCCACGCAGTTCTTCTCCTCCCGCAGGGCATTGTTGCAGCGATGACGCTGGAAGGCGATTAATCAGGGGTTAAACGAGGTCCAGAGGTCCATCTGCAAAATGGACTCACCGATGCCAGCACGGGATTCTTGAACTCGCGCGTCCTGTACTGCTTGCCGGGTCCGCATTTGGTGCTGCACTCGTCCCATCTGCTCCATGCCTCGGTGGCGCACTCCGCGGGCAGCTGCTCCGCTGCAAAGGCATTCAGGTGAGTGCTCAGAGTGAGTATATTAACATTATGTTATTGTGCCTTACAGTCAGTCGACTCGCAGTTCTTCTCGTAGAGGCGTCTTCGATTGATGTGCAATGTGGCCAGGGGCTTCATCTGAGCGCCGCTGGGATCGTAGAAGGGCGAACGCGGGTCGTTGGGGTAGTTGGACTTGATGCGGCGCACCACATCGGGCGGCACCTGCGGCTGGTCGGCGGACTGCAACGACAAGCGGATTGAGAATTCATCGCAGAGAGACCAGTTGGAGAGGAGATGGCTTACCATATAAGATGGACCGCTGTCAGTGCCCGCATCCCAGGGATACAGATTGTGGACCTTGTTCTCCACCCACGAGCAGTTGGGCAGGCACAGCTCCAGCCCGGAGACGCCGACAATCCAGTCGGGCGAGGGATCCACCATGGAGACCAGCGAAATCAGATGATGATTCGAGTCCACCCGAAAGACGGCGAAAGTCTTGCCCGTCACATTCGGATAGGCGATGCCGCGTGCCTTGATGATCGTGCGGATGTGCTCGCTCTGGTCCTTCAGCTCGCTCTCCAGGGTGCGCGTGGAGCCGTGCTCGGCCACCTCCCGCAGCCCCTCACTGGCCATCTCCCCGTACTGCCAAAATCGGTAGTCGATGGTGTGGGAGGCGCCGATGATGTCGCTGAATCGGGTGCGCCAGCTGTTGGCCGGGAAGTCCTTGGGATGCGTGTGCCGCGACCATTTGCCCTCGAAGGTGAGCTGAAAATGGGAGTAGCTGGAGGTGAAGCTTTGCAGTCATTACATATTGCAGCGACGGTACCCACCTCGTACTTGGCCTCATCACAGGCACAGCATGGATCCATAATGCTGGGCTGCGTGTCGATGTCGTCCACCTCCTCCTCGCACATGCGCTTGGTGAGGAAGCCATCGTCCATGAACCAAACATCGCGATGCTGCATCACGGTCGCCCGCAGCAGAATGCAGCCCTGTCCGGGACTAGACGGCGCCACCCAGACCACATCCACGTGAGTCTTCACATTTGTGTTGGTGTTCTCGACGAGATTGGCGCAGCGCGGACTGAAGCGCGTCTCGGCCAGATCCTGTAGCTCAAAGGTGCCCACGGCATTCGGATCATCCTCGCCGTCACCCGTCTCCAGGTCCAAGGCCAACAAAAAGCTCACGAAGGATAGCCCCGAAAATGCACTCAGGGTCACTGGAAGAGCGGCAAAAGTGTGATGGATGCAGATTCATTCCTGCAGATTAATTCCTTGGCTGTGGTCGATCACTCACCGTTGTACCGCTGGCCCGGCACATAGCTCTGGGCATTGTTAGCCACGGACAGCACATAGTTATCGTCCACCGGAGACTTGGCTGCAGTGGCCCCCAGCGGTATCCGGTTGCATGCCTCGATGCGCGGCCAAGTCCGCGCCACAGCCAGCAATAAGATGAGGCACCACTCTCGGGCTTTCATTGCGGATCGCTGCAATCGGAAAAGGAACTTCTATGTCTGAATTGGACTGCATTCGCCGAGTGGATACTGTTTGCCTGGCACCCAACTGGAATTCCCTTAATTATCAGCAATTATCAGCACTCGTACCGAATGTCAATGGCGGGCGCCCAGTTTGTAGTTCTGAATTGAACTTGAATTAGTTGCTATATGCATCTAGTACACAGGCGACATACGAGACGAGTATGTACGAGTATACCTTCCAATTGAAGCATTTACTTTACCCAGTTTGAATGTTCATTTCTATTTTTACAGACACTTTCTATTTCCTTTCATCATTGCCATGCGGAACTTGAACCGAGCGGCGTCTGCGTTGTTTTCCCCCTTGACAATCGCATCGCACTGCAAGCCCATATTTAATCATACGTACACATACGTACAATATATAGTATATATGTAGTATAGTATACGGATACTATGTACGACTACGTCACTGATTAAATTCAATTGAAAAACGCGCCGACTGTCCATAGGAAATGTCCAGAGCAAAATAACAGCACCCAGACGTCCACAAAAACAACAACATTCCCATAGATTTCCATCACCCATCAAAAACACTTTTGAGGCTTCGCCCTGACAGTGGAAAAACTGAAGTAAGTCCAAGCATATCGCAGGCTGCTGACCCCTGGCACACTGCAACTTACTGGATATTTAATTTGTCAATATTTAGTGAATCCTTTGGTAAAATTTCAGGATGTTTTGGACACTTTTTCAGCTCAGTATTGATGGATCTTGTTGGATACGAGCTCAGAGTACATTTCGCGCAAGACGTTGAATATGTTGAAAAAATAAATTCAGAACGGAACGTTCCCTGGAGGCACTCGAACGGCAACTGAATGCAAATTTAGCACGAGCATTGAAACCGACTGCCGCCCGTCGATTATTGGCCAGACGATGTGCATCATATGACTCGTGGATTAGAGAGTGGGCGAGAGAGAATCGCCGCTCTACTTTCGCCTTTCGTTCAGCATGGCTTCCGCTTTGTGCGCGGCTTCGCATTTGTTGATGGGGTTCTGTTTTCACTAGCCCATCCTAAACAAACGAAGGGTACTGTGGAAATAAATGAAATAAAACCAAACGAAAACCCCCCAGATATAGGCACTCACATGTAGAGGCACTAGCTGTCAGAGTAGGCTGTTTAACAGCATAACATCCAGCAAAGTCTATAGAGTTAAAAGTACATTACAATTTGTAAAAACACTACATATCATTGTTGAATCCAATTCACTTAATTTTAAAATTTATTTTTTTTGCAAATCCAACAATGATAACAAAAGCTAACCACTCGAAGGTAAGTTCCTACGCAATCCCTTAGCTATCTAAAATGGAAAATTCTTCAGGTTTCGAGGGAAAGCTCAGTCAGCCGCAGTATTGATACAGTGCGCGACACTGGGGGGAGTAGTGTGAGCCTCTGTTCGATTAAATTAAAGCGCTGGAAGGGGTCCGTCGACGAGCTTATGTCGCTGCCAGAGAAGCGACAATCCAGGATTCCTCTGCCAGTGAAGAAAACCCTATCTCGCGCGATTATCCCACGTAGGTTTAGCCTCCCATCTAATTTCCTTCGGGTAATTGATTCAATCCTCGTCCAATCCAAGGCAAATACCACCGTGTGCGTGGCCTCGAGACAGAGTACCAGATGCTGCAATGGCGTCAATCGTCCTTTTTGGAGAAGCTGAGGTGGTTAGAACCGGCGGAGTCCCAAAATGCTGGGCTCGTACAAGTTGGTTTCCATTGTGCCGAACGAGGACAGCATGCCACAGAAGTTGTGTGAGTTTCTATCGATTCCATTCGACTCCTGTTGGAAACTCATCAGCGGCTTTCTTTTTGCAGCCAGCGATTGCGTTCAAGAGCTGAAGAGTTGTTGCCAGGCGGCCCTCGATTCGGGCTTTATAATGTTCTATGACCACTTGGAATACATCCAGCTGGCCAAGGACGAGCTAGAGGCGCGCAATCAGAAGGAGAAGCTCACCCTCAAGCTGAAGGATCTTCTGGTAGGCTCGATTGAGACACTTCGCTCTCTACTCTGGTGCATGACTCAGCTTGGCCCTCTCCCATCTAACCATAGCACCGCCAAGTAGAGAGCATCGTCGAGAACATCGAGCAGCTGAGTGTCAGCTGTCAACCTGTCAGCCGTCAGAAGTCGCCCAACAAGCATCTGATCCGCTACATAAACGAGCTGCGTGATCACAAGCAGGACGTGCAGGAGCAGCTCTCACAAAACGTACAGGCACACAACGCCAAGGTAAACAGAATCAAGGCGGACCTCGAGGTGCAGCTGCTGGCGACTGAGGCAAAATATCAGAAGTCGCTGCGCGAGGTGAAGGAAATGCTACAGCTCTGCGAGGCACAAAACATAAAAGACTTAAAAGAGCTGGCCGAACAGAATGACTCTTTGGTGGCTAAGGACAACACCATCGCCTCGCAGAGGGCAGAGATGGACAGTCTAATGTCTCGGTGAGTGGAGCAGCCAGATGGGGCAAACTGCTACCAGTACTGTCCCTGTTACTTAGTTATCTATCCTTGAACAGCAATATGGAGCTGGAGCAGCTGGTAGAGGAGTCGGAGGCTATGGTGGTCCAGGCACAGGAAGAGGTCGAAAGCAAAACAAAGTCTATGGTCTGTCTGGAGGAGAAGCTGAAGGAGGAGCGACAGGATGTAATAGAACAGAAAGATCAGATCATTGACGATTTGAATCTGAAGGTGCTGTCTCTCAAGCAGTTCAAGGACTTGTACCACAAACAATCGAAGAATACTCGGAAGCTGGAGGCGGGGAACAAAAGGCTGGAAGCAACGATCAAACAGTCAAGGGCCGAGATCAGGTGAGGCCCTCACTAAAGTGCACAGTTAAGCAAATAAATTTTCGCAATTCGACATCTGCAGTGAGCTGCACGAGAAGTTAAAGAGCGCAGAAGTCCAGCTTGCCTCCAGTTGCCAAAGGGAGCAGCAGCTCCACTCGCATCTGAAGCAGGTGAAGTCGGAGCTGTTCAGGTCCGAGCAGCTGGTGGTCCAGTTGCAAGAGCAGTTGAACGCGATCCGCGAGACTGACATCCAAAGAAAAAATGACCAAATGTGCATCGAATCTTCAGCGGACCCGCAGATAACTCAGGTACAGTGTCCAGGTCTCGGGCTGGCCGGGCTTTGCTAACTATTTCATCTCGCTGCAGATGCGCATCCAGCTGCAGGCGAAGGAGGAGCAGCTAAGTAAGATGCAGCGGACGCTTAGCTGCATGGAGGAGTCAGTAGCATTGACCAACCAACACAACCATATGCTCAGCCAGCTCTGGGATGGTCAGCGCGAGAAAGATCTCTTGATGGAACGACAGATTTCCCAACCTAAGGACTGCATGTCGGTGTCAAAGCCCAATTAATCATAACCCGTTCAAAATTTCAAGCGCATTGCATTTTTCAGAAATTTGTTTCAAGATTATTTTAAGCATCAGCAGACAAACAGAACAACCAAATGAACTGAATGGGGCCTACTTTATAAATCAGCCGATTCAGGGGAATATTCATGGAATGCATGGAAATTACTTTAGACCACTTTATAGCCAACTTTCCCAGCAGCAGCCACAACGGTAGGTAACCCGACCACGGCCAATAGAGATTCCAATGTCCTACCCCAACCTAGGTTCAATTAGCAAAATTTATTGTTCGTTTTATTAAATATTGCAATTACTACTACAATTTGAGTCGGCTTTATGTGTATGTACTGTACGAGTACGTAGGTTCATATATATTTCCCCGAGTTTGTTCGGGTGGCATGGGGAATGTGGATGATCAGTAGAGATGCCGCCCGGCTGAATCTGGCACAGTTAATTGAAATGATTTGCATTTTGAGGGCAGGGTCGCTGTAAATACGAGTACTGTTCGTTTGATGAGTTTGAGATACTTAATCCCAAGGGCTGAACAATGTGAATAACTCCTCGTCAGCTGAGCCGATATCTGGAGCTTGAGCTCCCCTAATGCTTTCCTGTTTGGCTGAAATTCCCAGCGCAACGAGCATCGCGAGAGCATCAACTCGAGCGCTCATCTCGACATCTCGAATTTGAGATGATGCTGCTGCTGCTGCCTTGTGTCCGGAGGTTTCCTAGTCTATTATCAGTTATGCTTCAGTTAGTCGCAGTGAACCGCTTGCCATAGACGGTTGACGGTGCCAATTGTAAACTTGGGAAAACTTTCGGGTGGGCTGTAACATCTATTGTGTTTGAGATTAAGAAGTTCCAAGTGAAAGTGTAGGTGTAAGAATAAAACTACATTTTATCTGTCGTGTGATTGTTTAGTTTTGGCTGTTGGTGCTTGATCTTTGTCTTTGTGTGTCCAAAAGATAAGCAGAGAAGTTGCCACCAAATGTCTCGGCTAGCATTAAGATAATGCCAAGAGTTTACAGCATATCTGTACGAGTATCTGCTCAAATAACTCCACTATCTAAATCTTTCACTTGGCTGGGCAAACAGTCTGGATACACCCAAATTATATGCGGCCAACACTCTCTCTGTGTTAGACAGAAATGCGTCCAGATTAGATATTCTTTAAAGGAATCCAAAAGGTTCCGTGCATATTTTGACACACACCGTGGTGCAAGAAGTGCGGATTCAGGCAGAGATTGCCATGGATGTGATTAATGGTCGCATTGAACCCACTGTCTAGTGATTTCGGGGTGCATTTTGGTACTATCAGCAAAGCGTCGCACGTCCCATAAATTCTACATTTTCGTACGTATAATTATTAATTGCCCGAAACCGTGACGGCAAAAATCAAAAATCAAAATTCAAATTTGTATTGCCATTAATTTCTAACCAGTTGCGCACTTGGCGTTAAATTTAATCCATCTATTTATAGGCAAATTTGGGAGAAAGAATAGAGTCGCACCCAGTTACTGGCGGCGATTATAAACTCGATCTACACTTTTATTCGATCAAATATCAATAATAAAAACAAGAAAATAGCAGTAAACAAATTCATAAACTATCTAAATTTATGCGTATAGCGTGATGCTGGCCTATTAAATATTTTTGAAAACCAAAACTTGAGCCCCTAAGCGTGCCATCCACTTGACTGCTTTGTCACCTCATCATCTGATATGTGGTCAAGTGGCGCCAATGCTAATTACCTGTGTATAAGTAGCACTGACCTTGGTGGCGATTTTTGTTTACAGTTAAATTTATCCTGGCATCCCCCATAGATTATATAGATTAATTTGAGCTTTTGTGTCGTGCGTTGCCAGCTTTTTTGTTTACTGTCCCAAGAATTAAACCAGCCTTTATCCAATAACTATGGATGCTGCTGCTGCTGCAGAGTACCAGAGACTGAGCCAAAGGATGGACAACGAGCAGCCAGAAAGGAGCTCCGTTCTCTACACCACATCCAGCGATGAGGTGGGTAGCCGGCTTCTTGTAGCTTGGAATATCCTTAGGACTAACTCAATCTTTTCAGCTTACCATTAACTGCTGCCTGGACAAAGTCGAGGGACAGGCTCAGGCTCAGACAGAGGCGGTGGAGAGGGGCGTGAATTCCCCTGGACAGCGCGATCAATGGAGTCGCGGACTGGAGTTCCTCTTCTCCTGTATTGCCCTGTCGGTGGGCCTGGGAAATGTCTGGCGCTTTCCGTTCATCGCCTTGGAGAATGGCGGTGGAGCCTTCGTGGTTCCCTATGTTATAGTGCTCATCCTGATCGGGCGACCAATCTACTATCTGGAGGTAGTCATTGGACAGTTCTCGAGCCGGGGCTGTATCAAGGCCTTCGACATGGTGCCCATTATGAAGGGTGAGTGAGTCCTCAGACATTGCTCTCTCAATGCTGAATTTTCCTCTCCAGGCATCGGCTACGGTCAGGTGTACTCCACTGCGCTGGCCACCACCTACTACGCCTGCATTATGGCCCTGACCATACGCTATCTGGTGGCCAGCTTTGACGATGTCCTGCCGTGGACCTACTGTCTGGTGGAGTGGGGCAGCGCTTGCGTGGCCACAGGAGCCACCATCGCACCGAATGGCACTGCCCTAGGCCAGGGCGTTTCTTCCGCGGAGCTCTACTTCACGTGAGTTTGACCCAAAAACAATATTTCCCACCCAAGTCGCTCTAGTAGCTTCCCCTATGGCAGGCATACTGTGCTCAGGGAGCCTGAGAACCTGCAGGAGAATGGGCTGGGAACTCCCAGTTGGGACTTGGTGCTCTGCCTGTTCGCCACCTGGCTGATCATTGGCGCCATCCTCTTCAAGGGCATACGCAGCTCGGGCAAGGCCTCCTACTTCCTCGCCCTGTTTCCGTATCTGATCATGCTGATCCTGTTGGCGAGGGCGTTGACCCTGCCCGGCGCCTGGCGCGGCATCGTCTACTTCCTCGAGCCGAAGTGGTCCGAGCTGCTGAATCCGCATGTCTGGTATGCGGCCATCACCCAGATGTTCTTCTCGCTGGCTATCTGCTTCGGCACGCTGGTCATGTACGCCTCCTTCAACGACTTCCACAAGAATGTTCACAAGTAAGTGGGTTGTGGGTATTATTTCCCTTTCTCCCTTCCGTCTATCTAATGACTCCTCCCCCTGCCCAGAGATGTGATCATCATCACCAGCATTGATTCGTTCACCTCGATTCTCGCTGGCTGCATCATCTTTGGCATCCTGGGCAATCTGGCACATGAAACCAACACCGAGGACATCGCTCAGGTGGTACAGGGTGGAGCTGGACTGGCCTTCATCTCCTATCCGGAGGCCATTGCCAAGTTCAAGTATCTTCCGCAGCTGTTTGCCGTGCTCTTCTTCTTCATGCTGCTGGTGCTGGGAATTGGATCGAATGTGGGCATGGCCAGTGCCGTGATCAACGTGGTCAAGGATCGCTTCAGCCATCTGCCCGACTGGCTACTGGCCGCTGCCTTCTCGCTAATTGGCTTCCTTTGCGGTCTGGTGTATATGACGCCGGGCGGACAATTTGTTCTCAATCTGGTGGACTTTTATGGCTGCACCTTCATCGCCATTGTGCTGGCCATTGCCGAGCTGCTGGCCGTGGGCTGGATCTACGGTGTGAAGCGCATCTGCAGCGACATCGAATTTATGCTGAACGTAAAGACAAGCTTCTACTGGCGCATCTGCTGGGCCATTGTGGCCCCCGGCCTGATGTTCCTCGTCTTTGTCTACATGCTGTCCAACTATGAGCCCCTCACCTATCGAGGTGTGGAGTATCCACAGACTGCCTATATGGCGGGCTGGGCCATCTGGGGCCTGGGAGTGCTCCAGGTGCCCATCTGGGCCATCTATACGATCTACCAGCAGCCGGGAAAGACTTTCAGCAGCGTAAGTAGACGATGACTACATACTCTCCCCATAATCCGGCTGAGAACTCTCCTTTCTCTGCCCCACAGAAGTTGAAGATGTCCCTGCAGCCCACGACGGACTGGGGTCCCCGCCAGCCACAGCAACTGGAGGCCTACCTTCTGCACAGGAATCGCCAG
The DNA here is from genome assembly GCF_018151105.1 of Drosophila obscura. NCBI lineage: Eukaryota > Metazoa > Arthropoda > Insecta > Diptera > Drosophilidae > Drosophila > Drosophila obscura. The sequence continues at coordinate 3,669,474 of NW_024542774.1, read as the reverse complement.
GTGGAGCTCAAGCCCCGACGCGGTGGCTACCTCTGTGACAATATTTTCGGCTAAAATTGTATTTAGATATATATATATAGAATTCGGTTATCATTTAATTTTACGCTTTATTATTAATGCCAAAACGCGCAAAACTTTTGTTTGCTGCAAGCTTTAGTTATGACAAAAAAGTTGTTTTGTTTTTTTTTCCTTTTTAAGAACTAATTTCGAACAGTTTTTAATTAATTTCCTTTATGGCTTAGGCTTAGCTTAAGCATTAAAAGTGAGGGTTTTAGGATTTGTAAGTACTCGGTCGGTAATTATTTAAAATAATATTTGGAAAATATAAGCCAGAGACCTCTGAAGCATTTAAATGGCAGCTACTTAGATGGAATAATTGTCTTTGACTGGTTTGAATCGCATTAGTCCCCCCACAAATTATATGAAATTATGTTGCATTCTTTCACTATCCCATTCCATTCGGTCGTGTAAGGAATACGAACGAAAGATACATTTGGTTTATCTTTTTGTTGTGTTGCTCCTCTCTGCTTTAGTTTAATTATCACAGCACTTTTTGATATTGTTTTCATTGTGCAAAATTATATGTCCCTACAACAGAATCCATGAGCCTAGTCTTCCTAGCAAGTTCACCAGCACGTATACTCTCTCTTTCTCTCTATAGTTGTATGTATATATTTATATATCATTAAGCTATTTAGTATGTCTCTTAATAGGTATGCTTAGTGGCAAGCTTTAGCCAAGCAATAATTTGCTAATTAATTATTGAAAAACTTTGGTTTTGGCCAGCATCTTCGTCTTAGCCTACATACGAGTATATAAAAGTGAAATTTTATATAATTTTTGTTGAACCTCGAACGGAGTAGATTTTTGGTTTTTGTTTGTTTTTTTTTTTTTTGCTTATTTTTGGCAGATTTCTGTTAGATTTGGGCAAAGTTTTCCCCCGACCTCAATTGCGGCTTTTCTGCTCTGAAACCTTCCCCCCAGTTTGACAGTTTGACAAAATTTTCTACGTTTTATGCTAAGAATTGACTCTTGGTTTGCGGTTTTTGTTAGCCTACTTTTCAGCGCGAAAAATTCAGCGTTTATATTTTTGTTTGTTTGTTGTTTTTGTGTTTACTACATAGTAAGTACAATACATACGAAGTTGTGATAAACTCTCTTGATATATCTAGGTTCGAATACGTATACATATAGTTCTGATTGATTCGCTATTTATTGTGGCTAAAATGGAAGTTCTTCGCTTGCAAGTTGCAACTCACACTAGATATGGTCCTATTAATTGGGTCTGGTCTGTCTCCCCCCCGACATTTGATAGCAAAATCAGACAAACAGACGATATGAGTTACCTTGAGTATATTGTCACCTACTTATGATACGCCTATCGAGTGTGTGTTCTTAATTGGCAGATGCAGATCCGTATCTGAGAGTTGAGAGAGTTTTAAAATTGGCTTAGGCCTAGTAAATATCGAATCAGAATCACGTAACGGGTGCAGAGTCCATCGCATTCGTATTGCAGTGTTTGTTTCATTTTAGTTTCATTTTAGTCGGAACTAAACTAAACTAAACTATTTATAGCTGATAGAAAAATATTGGGCCATCTAGATCCCATCTAGAAGGCCTGTATTGGTCGATAGAGTCCCGTGTAGCCGCAGAGCCTGGCCCGCATGGCCGGGATGAGGAAGGCGGCCAACGAGATATCCTTGAGCAAGTCCGCACACTCACAGACCAGGAGGTACATCTTGTCGCCCTTCTGTGAGGTGCTCTTGTGTAGGGTGATGCGCCGCAGACCCGCCGCACGTGGCAAGTATCTGAAATGTTGCATGCACGAGTGAAGGAATCAACAATAAAATTCCAGGCCATCGCCCTCTTACCTGTACAGCATCCGGGCGCCTGTCCAGTACAGCCAATTCTTTTCAAACCGCTCGCCATCGTCGCCCTCGAACACCTGCGGAATTAAAATTGAATTTTTCATGAAATCCGTGGAATCATTCGACCGGGCTGGCGTCAGCGCCCCCCCCACCCCTAACCACCTGCCTTGAACACTGTTATAATGTAGCCGGTGGCCGCGGTCTGCGATTTCTTGAAGCTCCCCGCCTCGTTTGAAGGCAGAACCAGCGGCGGCCGGCAAATGGACGCCACCTCGCTGTAGAGATCCAAAGTGTGGGCGGCAGTGTATCTGAAATGGGTTTCAAATTGAAGATTGAAAATATCTGGGGAAACATTCATGTACATTCAACTGACTTGAGGGCCTTGGGCTCGAACTTGGACAGCGATGAGACGCGTAGGCTGGCATAGAAGCTGGAAGGATCCGTTTGCATCGTATTGATGAGATAGTACGAGATGAATGGGAACTCGGCTGCGAAATATAAAAAGGCAATTAATCGAGTAGTCCCTCTACTTCCAAGAGAGAAAAGAGTCGCACTTACAGCTCTTCTCCATGTTGGCCAGGAGCATGCCGCCCACAGCTGTGTTGGCCTGCTGCACCTCCGTCACCAGCTCGGAGGCAATCGAACGCTGCTTGAGCAGCGGGTGCGCCAAGGGTGACTCCATGACGGGATCGATGGCCTCCAACGGACTCATCAAATGCACCAGGATGCATAATTTCGGATCGGAGACTTCCAGAACGCTCAGCGGACTGGCTGTCTTGCCATCGGCACTCAGAGCGGGTATCTACAAGAGAGAGCTGTGGTCTCGCAGTGCTGTTAGCGGTGATGGTCTGACTTACAGGTATACCAGCCGGCAGGAAGCGGTCCACACTATGCACCGGAATGATGAAGCAGTCCCGATCCAATGTGGCCAGGGAGATCGGCTCGGCTCGCGTGACTCCAGTGAGGCCACCACCGCCAAAGTTCACTGAAAAACGCCGTAACAGTACATTAGCGAGCGAGTTTAATAAGCCTAGCACGAGTACAGTTAGCAATTTAGTTGAATAGTTTAACCAACGGAACAGCTGGCAAGCTTTCGATGAAAATTACAACACTCTAATGACGAAAGCCTCTCATTGATTTGATCCAGGGCGCTAGTGAAGCATCGAAAAGCCTCTGTTAGCATAGAGATTAGTAAAGTTATAGGACAACGATCATTATATTTTATTGGCTCCACCCAATGCTCTTTCTGTGGTGTGGTGTGGTGTGGTGTTTGTGTGCAAGTTAGTTGGGTTCCCAAAACAGTTGCCAACCAAAATGCTGAAAGCTTTGGCTGCGAAGAAGCATTCTCGCCACTCCGAGTAAATGTCTAGCTTTTAGTAAAAAAAACAGGGTCAAAAGGTAAGTAAGTAAAACAAGAGTCGAACAACCGATATTCCGAACAAAAGAAATCGTAATCGGCATCGGCATCGTTATCGGTAGATTAGCTACAACGTGCGACAAAAAGCAGAATTTAGTTTTGGAAATTTGTATAAGTTTTGGTATTTGTGAGTTGCATGTTGTGGGTGGAAACTAGAGGAGCTTTGCTTTGTGTGTGTGTGTGTGTGAGTGTGTGTGAGTGTGTGGGTGTGTGTGGGTGCGTGGCAATGACGTTAGTGGCTGATCGATTGGGCAGCAACAACAACAACTAGTTGAGATCATATCCAGTCGGATCGAGTCTATGGTGGGGGATAGTTGAGGATATTCAAACCTTGCCGCGTGGCTGCAGCCGCGGCCGTTAGCAACGTGGTTGTTGCATTGGCCACTGTTGCATCACCGTATCCCAAGGTTGTTGTTGCTGTTGCCAAGTGATGATGCTGCTGCTGCTGCTGCTGCTGATGCTGCTGCTGCAGGCGTAGCAAACTGTTATTCGCACTGCTGCTGACAGTACCCGGTCCGCTGCTACTGCTATTCCAACGCATCAGGGAAAAGGATGGCCGGCGGTCGACCAGCGGCTGTGGAGCGTCCAACTCATAGGGCAAGTTGCCGGGCAGGGCGAATGACGTGGCTGTGCTCGATATCGGGGTGCTTGGTATGCCTGAGAATGCGCTACATCGTTCTGCAATGGATTCTCTCGATATTTATAAGGACACAAACACGCAGCAGTCAAACAACAAACAACATACGAAATGAGTGTGTGTGTGTGTGTGCGAGTGTGTGTGTGGAGGGGAAAATAATAAATAACAATTAGGTTGGCTTTCCATGGAGCTGGATGATGTTCGGGAGAGTTGGCTCCAGGGATTCGATTCCCTCTCCCTAGCTGCTATTATTCACAGGGGACAAGACAAGACAGACACATTCATCAGTTTCATCAGCTTTGGGGTAGGTAAGTGGAAGCTCTGGCCTTTTGTTGGATTTATTCCAACTCTTAGCCACACCAACCCCTCTTCTCCTTCCACCAAACTGAGATTCAAGGCCATTGCCAGGGGGAGCAGGAAGTGCAAAAGTTAGGGGGAAACACAAAAAAAAAAAGAACTTACATTCGGCTGTGCTCTAGCTTTTTCTGTACGAGTGTGTGCCCTGTGCCCCTGAAGCCAAGCCAACTGGAAATCAAAAGATTAGCTTATGCTTCCACTCACACCCCTTCTAGTAGGAAGACCTACACAGGCTCAGGCACAGGCACTGGCACATGCATTGAAGATGACAGGTGAATGGAATGCAGGAATTCAGGAGGCATCTAGGCATAGGTTATTCTACTTGGAATACTTTTGGAATCTTCTATTCTCATTTTTGAATGCTCAAACGGTGGGGTAATGGTATTCGAATGCCTGTATAATTATTTTCATTGAAATATTATTAAAATTAACGACAATTTGAACGCTACAATAAAACTGTCAGCCAATCGATTAAACTTGCAATTATTTATCTCCGATTATATCGCTCATACATATTTACTCCTCCATTACCTTCCCACCTGTGAGCATCTGCCCTACCCGTTAGCTGTTTGTGGAACTGATGGATACATTTCAATTGAATGCACTGCAAATGGATGAAATGTAAATGCGGGGTTAATGGAGCACAAGTGACGGAGGGCCACGCTCAAGCGAATGCAAAACGGAATAAAAATAAATAGAGAGACGGATAGGAAAAAGTGAATGAGAATGAGAATGGAAAGGGGAGTCGGAGTGGGCGAAGGTGAGCCATGTTTGTGGATGATTGAAATGGGCGCTAGGAGAAACGGAACATTTGCTTGTGCTGTTGTTGCTGCTGGCTGCTGCTGTTGCTGCTGTTGTTAGTGCCGCAAGGCGAACGTCAATTTACCTTCGCCCACGTCATAGCCAGGACGATTGGGTGAGAAGAACAGGTGTGTTCGGTAGTGGATCTCCTCCGGCTGCTGCACGAGGCCCATGTCCCGCGACCGCTTCGTCCGGTTCGCCTTCGACTGTAGCTTCCCGCCACCGCCGCCAGCCTTGCTTGCCCCCTCGCGGAAATTCTTGCGGAACATTAAATTCATCGTGAGTATCGTGTGGTACGAGTATGTGGTACGGCTACGCTACTCAGTGTGAGAGACGAGACTTGTCGTTGTGGTGTGGGTGGTGGTGCTGTTGTTCGTGTCCCTCCGATACTATTGACCACAGTATCTTGTGGGCGTTTGTGTTCCCGCCAGTTGTGTGTGTGTGTGTGTGGGTGAGTATTGGTGTGTATGTATGTTTGTTGGTTTGTTTCTTTTTTCGTTTATGTGGCTGTGTGCCTCTCTCGTTTTCCCGGCTCTTTTTTGTTTGTTATCTCATTTGTTGTGGTGTGTGGCTGTGGATTTCATTTAAATTACTTTCCGTTATTTGCGTTTCCTTTGTTGCGCTTTCGCTTTGTTTTGTTAACTTTGTTATTAGGTGGAATTCGTATTAATTTTTCTTTTAAAGAACTTGCCATTTATTTGCCCTTACCCAAGGACATAAAATAATGATACGGAATGATCGCAGGCGGAGAAAAGTTATCTCCTTGTTCTTTGGTTAACTTAAGGGGGAAAGGGTCGACTTGTGGATACCCTATCAACATTAGCATTAAATTAATTATTGGGAAGAATAGTTTCAATATGAGCACAACCAATCCAAGATTGTCTTTCATATCATACGCGCAGATTTTGTTTAGTTCTCACAGTTCATTTTCATTACTATAGTAATACTATGAATGTACATATTTATGTGTATATGATGGCATGGAATGAATACCAATTAATTTATAACTACCCACTTGTACCCACAGAAAAGTGTCGACGACTACACACCCTGCTCTGCGAGGGCGAGTGTGGAGCTTCTTATGCACGCAAACTTTTCATCGCCTTCCGGTTCGTTGACTTGGTCGTGGCCCAAATGGCTTTTGGGGTGTTTGTTTGTGTAAGTGTTGGTGTTGGTATGTACAGACGTGTATGTGCCAAGTCTGAGTGCGTGTGAGAAGCCAACGGCTTACGGCTTACGGAAATTGCCGGTTTCCGTCTCAAAATTATTTAACTGAACCAAACTGAACCGAACTTGCAGGATACGTAAGAAGCAAAGGGCAACACACAAAAAAATGGAAAAGTGAAAGGGGAAGAGGGAAAACCGGAAGAAGCGAGAAAAAGCGGGAAAAGTGGAATTCCAAATGCCTGGCAATTACAAATGCCTTCAAGCTAAGTGTAAAGGTACTCTTGGCTGTTAGGCGTCAGTGGGGTATCCTGAGACACGTTTGTGTGAGTGTAATTAGTTCAAGACACGGCGCAATTAGTTTTATGGTCGCTTATTGATTGCCTGGCGCGATAAATTTAGACAGCTGCTTCCGAGCGCAGAACGGAACGGGGGGAGCCCACTTTGAGTACAAATTTAAAAGTGCTTAGCCAAGTGCTGGGGCCATTTATAAACAGCTTGCTGGCAGGCTCAAATGAAGCATGAAAAGGGTGTTTCCACGTTGCCAGGGTAACTCAATTGAAAATTAAAGAAAGCGTGTGAAGGAAAGGAACCAGAGGGAAGAGGGAACTCTTGGCTTTTCTTAACGAACTTAAGGCAATTCCGGCTAATCTCATTAAACTTGATGTGTAACGAGGAATCCGTAAGGAATCTGATAAAGTTTTCACATAATAACTAAGAGTATGATTAAGCCATTAGGAAAGCATAATTTTCACTTCCATTATGTGCAAATTTCTTTGTACCAAGTGGGTTTCCGTCAGTTTATTACTCATACGCACCATAACGCAAATTGCCAAATGCCCCAACTGCATTTCCATCAGCAGAATTAATTTTGGCACCCACTTAAGCTCTGTTTTCAGCACTCCCTCAATCACGCAGGCCATCAAGCAAACCAGGAATCAAACAGAACCACGCCAAAATGGATCGTAAACATTTTTACAGCATTTTCAAGTGGCTGAGCCCCACTACAATTAATTGTTTTTACGACCCCAGTTACAGCAATAATAGTGCATGCACACATATGCACATATAAGTCACACAATCAAGTGTCCAAGAGATCAGCGGGGCAAGAGCGAGGCGAGAGAGATAATAACCAAAGAATAAAAAGGAAAACAATTTGGGAAGCCGCATTTCGTTTCGTTTTCTGGCCAAAAATAAACAAGCTAATGAAATACAATTTTGCGTTTTCTTCTCTGCCAAAATAAACCAAAACGAGCAAGAAGAAGAGTCACAAAAATTATAAAATTAGAATTTTCCCAACAAAGAGCGAAAGAGTGAGAGAGTGAGAGAGCGTGGGGTGGAGAGGGTGCTGTTCTGAGCATGACCTAGACAGGGAAGGTAGACGGATCGGACGGCCCTTGACCTTGCCTTGTGTACATCGTAAGCTACATACATACATATCACGTGCATTAGTGGGTGTGTGTGTGTGTGTGTGTGTAAAGTGTATGTGATTTGGGTGCTATACCACATCTGAATATGGCCGATACCTACATATAGATACATGTGCCTGGCTCTGGCGATTGGCAATCTGAAATCTGAAATCTGATTGCTAAAAGAGTCAATTCATTTATTCCGCTGTCTGTTTTTGTTTTCTATTTTGATATTTTGTTAGTCAACTCATTCGATGATGGATATTTTGAGCCCCTTAAACATCTGTAAAGTATTCAAAATTCCATGCGTGCACTGGATCCCAAACAGTACGAAATCCAACGCTCTTGGGGATCCCAAACAGTACGAAATCCAAAGCACTTGGGCAACTAACAAAATTAGATGCACTTGTTTCACCTTTCTCAATCGGCCAAACCATGACCGAATGATTTGCCTTGACTTGATTTGATCACCACACCCATAATGCTTCAGCTGAATATCTGTATTTGAATATAGACTGGATACAATTGAGCAAATAAACAAAAAACTACGCCACCAGTGCTACCCTTTATTGGGGGGTATATCCGTAACTTTGACACTCTTTGAATTTTCACTTGGAATATATTCCATTCTTTGTTGTCATTTTTTATTTTTGTATTGGTATGCTTTCACAAATACATAAATCTGCCAAATTATGCGTTTATTGGACCACAATAGAATCGACAACACTACGCTCAATGGGGTTTTAATTTAATTCGCATTATAATCTAATTAATTCACATATTTATATGTCAAGTGCGAAACTTCGTGGTATTTGCCGATTGCCAAATTGGTTTCAACCAGTTTTAGCCGCACAAATGCACAGGACACAAGGACGCAGAGGCACAGACCGACCGTGGTTCGCTTTAGGTTACGGCTGTTTCGTTTGTGCGTAATATTCAGACTAGGACTGTTCGGCCCGCTAATTGGGTTAATTCCAAATACGTGTGCAGACCCGAGTCACGACACATAAACGAGCACTATCCAGATATGTAGTCTAGCTATGCGTCACCGGGTGCGAGGGCAGGTGGCAATCAATGGAGAAATCGGGAGACCGTAACGGGGAACGTGGACCCCTTTAAGGTTTTTCCAATATTCACACGCTTTATCCCACGCGCTCCTGCCGACGCAACAGCTCAAGGAATTATGAATGTTGTACGAACATGAAAACCGCTTTGCCCGCGTCGCGACGCGGCAGATATACAACTGGCACTTGGAGAGCTTTTCCGCTGACAGGCGGCCATGACGTCTGGCGACGGCGCTGTCAGATCTCTCATCGTTCGCACGGCGAGCGTTTTTCATTAACTTTGTATGCGACTCTATAACTTAAATATATGAAAAATGACAGAACAGAACCAAAAACAAGCGTACGAACGGCAGACTGAAAGCTCTGGCCTCTTGTTGTGTTCGTCACTTGTTGCGCATTCGCCGCTTGTGACGGACCGCAACTGTGACTGTTTTTTGTCAAGTTTATTAAGTATTAATGGATTTATAGGCATATATTTTATATACATACATTTGTGGGAAACGAAACGCCATTAATTATCGCCAAATGAAATTGAAATCGAATCTAAAACGTCCCAAGCCAAAGGCGCAGTAATTTGAGTAAAATCGGAGCATAAGTAGGCCAGGCGACGTGAGTGGAAAAGGGCACTTGGCAGAGCTATAGAGGAAGGTATTTTCTTTCTGTTGAGGGTAAATCTGATTAATATCGCCCTGTGGCATTCTCTTCCTTTCCTTTCGTAGCTTTTATTGCTTCGTACTCTACTGTGTTTCACAGCTAACCCTTGCTCTCCGATGGGGGTTTTTATTGATTATATCCTGTCTATGTGGTAACCATTCCCTGTTCAAAGTGCGCCCACTCCCAGCCACTTTTATTTCCTAGCCCCAACGTTCGTACCCCATTGCCAAAAGTTTGACTCTGCCAACCGGAAGTCATTCCATTTTTTTTTTGTTAGTTTTTTATTTGTCCACTAATTGGTGGACTGCAATAAATGAGCCTCATTTTTGCCAGTTGGAGAGTGCTAGGGTATTCTCTCTGTGAAACGTTTCAGGCTCAGTTTCCGCTTTATTTCAAATCGAAGATAAAACTTCCCAATTTCAGATTTGCCAGTCGGCTATTGCTAGCTTATTTACGAACAGACTACCCGCAAAATGGCATTAATTCTTAAATTAAAAGGAAAATCCATTCATTGCCCCATTTGTTAAGCAAACAGATTTGGCATTCATTATGCCAGCTAATCAATATTCGTAATTCAAGAGGAAATTCCCAACCATTTTGTGGCAGGACACACGGACACGGCCGAAAAGCGATTAATATGTCACAGTGAAATGATTTCCAGATACGGGTATTTCGGGTTTATTCATGACCCAGCAAGAAATAATGTACATATTTAGAAATAATTTCTCTACAGTTTGGCTAAGCTCCAACTCAAGTGCAACAAGAGCGAGCCGCATCTGTGAGGTTTTGGGGCTTTAGACTGTCCTGTCCGTTTTCGACTTGAACTGGCCCGGAGCCCTAGAGGCCAGATGTGATTTACATGTGTCTAAGTTGAGGCGCTTTCCCTGCCTCTTTCCCCGACAGCAATTGCCATGCAGCAGGGCTGGGATTAGTGCTGTGCGAGATGACCCTGCCCCAGGACCTGCTCTTCCCAGTCTGCTTCACTTTTGGGTTGCATGCGGACTAACTGCGGCAAACAACACGCAACAATTCCACTGTCCTGCCACTAAGTGACTGCTGCAGCGAAGTTAATCAGCTGTGGAAATACCCTATAAAAAACCACAAACTTGGGATTACTTTTTATGCTCTATCCGTATAATTTAATGTTCCTCCTCACTTGATTGCTTCGTTGATTGTGGCTCGGGGATTTGGTTTATTAGCTTATCGACGCAAAAGCCTTGCTTTTCCAAGTACTAGTACTTATGCTTCCTCCTCACACCACCCTTAGGGACACGATCTAAATGAAAATCCATGCTTTATAAATTCAAATGAATTCCGCTTTCATGGCCTTCTCAAGTGCTGCTGGTGGAGGTGGTGCTGCTTTACTTGTGGAGCACTGGGAAAAGTGTTGGAAGTGTCGCCGTTTTCCATCCGTTATGCACTGCCCACTAAATCTTAAGTTGGCTTTTCAGATTTCCGTTATGTGCTGCTTAACGTGTGCATAAATTTTTCTATTCTCTCTCTCTCTCTCTCTGCCTTCTGTCTGCTGCTCTTCCGTCCCGTGCCACTGCTTTTGCTTCTGACATTGTGCACGTTTAAGCAGGTCGTAACTTTTACCGTCTCTTGTTGCTCTTTTGCTTTTTTTTTTATTCTTTTCGAAGTTGGTGCTAGGCACGTGATTTTGCTCTCTCTCTCTCTTTTTCCCTCTCTCTTGCTCCCACCAGCTCTTTCTTCTCTGGCATTACGGTTTCTTAAATTGTACTGAGGCCTTTGGTTAGGCTGTCATGGCAAATGTCATTTTGATTGTTAGTTATTGAGTCCTCCGCCAGGCTATAATCAGAATGTTCTGCCTAATTTATGCCACACAGTTTGTTTATTTGAGTTTGTTCATTATATTTGCGGTTACAGGCAGTCGGAAAATGCGTTCATCAGCTTTGCATTTCATGCGGAGAGAGAATCAAGTGGTATATTGGTTCATCTGGTAGTTTAATGTAATACATATGTATGTACATATATACATACATAGTATAAGAGAGTCAAAACTGCATATCATGATCAATTTCATTTAGTTCTTTGTTTTCTATTCATTTCCCTAAGTTCCCCTAAATTCTGGTAATAGGTATCCTATAGTCGACCCATCTTTATGTTTAAAAATCAGTTTTTCAGCTCCATGACTAACGCTCACATGACGCTCTCATTGTAGACCCTCACTGCCCTTCCACCCGCTGTCCAGCCCCGTTGCATGTGATGCATGTCAATCCAGAAAAGAGTTAAAAAGAACAGACTTTTGCCCCTGTGTTTTGATTCTGATAAGCGGATGTCAAAGATAGGCGGTTGATGGACAGGGAACCTACGAGGGAATGTGCTAGAGGGTGCGAAAGGTAGTTCGTATCTATCAGTTGGTTAGAACGAGGGCATCCCCGACGTCACCCAGCGGGGCTTATTCACCCTTTTGTGGCTCCCTGCAAGCAGGGAACCCCCTGATACGCGTATGGAATTCCGAATTCCATTAGCTCTACCATTAACTAAAAATATTAGAGAGAGATGGGAACCGGAATTATGATGGGGAAACGAAGAAAGAGAGACCATTAAATGGCAGTGCAAATTGCAAGTAAATCTGTGTCAGCACTTTAGCTCTGGCTGCATCAGTTTCAATTCTCGCCAACTGCTTGCCCCACGCCTATGGATGAGGGAGACGCAGTGGGTTGCCAGAGGGCTGACAAGATGGCCGCCGCACAAAGGGAGAGCATAAATAACGGCATCATTCCGTTTCCGCGAACATAAAATTGAAAAATGTTGTGCAAATTACGTGTAAATACCAAAAACAGACCCAAAGACCCAGCACCGAAATCGCAATGAAACACCGCGTAAATGTTGCGGCCGGAAACGGTTTCTTTATGTGAATGTGTGTTGTGTATTTGTGTCATGTAAGAGTGAGTGTGTGTGAGTGTACATATGTCTGTTGTAACAGAAGGAAAATGTGGCAACTGCATTGAGGTTTATGGCGACAGAGGCTGATAAAACGTGCAGAAAACTTTTATGGTAAACAACGTTTTTACATTTTTTTTATACCCGGTGATAAAACTTTTTTAAGCTTTAAAAATAACTACAACTTTAACTGTAGTTTTTACGAATGTCTACAGATTAGATGCAGAGTTCAAGGGCTCAAATTGTACGTAGAAATAGTTACACGAAGTCACTAAACGATCAGAAAGGACTCCACAACTACTTTTGGAAAGATTCACTTGCATTTGTCCTGCAGAAAAAAACCTGCATAGATTGCTATAATTTATTCTAGTTTTCCCATAAGTGTCACTTCCTAGGGTAATTGTTTCTATTATTTGCCTTTCACACCGCATAATGCGTTACGATATTTCACATGATATTTGCATAGCATAACAAATATCCAATTACCAAATAGAGGCAGAAATTGCGGCATAAAAACTTGTTAGCCATTGGCAAGAGCCAAAATGCTGATATATAAATAATTCCGGACCATTATGGGTATGCTGACACAAGTGGCCGTAACCTCACATAACAAACAGTCAGTGCTGTGCCCCCCGCATCCGCCTCTATCCCACAGGAAATTGCCATAAGCACGCACACAATGTTGGACAGAGAAAAGGAGAGCATTTGCACAATTTACATGAAATTGGTTTGCACTTAAAGGCAGGCAGCCGCCCCTCGAACCGACCCCATGCACTTAGGTATATATGAACGTACTCTATATGTGTATGTTTTGTAGACTCACTCATATAGTCGCATTTGAGGGGCTCGGGTGGGGGCTCGTTGAACTGCCTGAGCCAGCTCATCAGCGTTGCCAATTTGTTGCGCTTCGTGTGGGTCCGCTCGCAATTCAGGACCGCCTCAGAGTCACACTCGAAGCCGGGATTGAATTGGCCACTGTCCCAGAACTTCTGCACGGCGTTGCGATACATTGTACGTGGTGCAGCTCTCAACAGGTGTCAGCAAACTGACGAAAAAGGAATACCTCGCAAAGGTGTTCTGATTGATAACTGGGCCTCGCGCAGGCAGCCATAAATTTGGCTCAACCGCCGATAACAAAGACCAAGTTACATGTCAATCAAATGTGAACTTCTTTTCATATTTTCCTTCTTTTTTTTATTCGTTGAGCAGGCAGACAAAATCCCAAACTAATTTCTGCTGTCATTATTCATAATAAGCGCTGAAATCAAGGCTCAGACAAAAGCAGGCCCTGATATTTATGGCTCTGGCAAGTAATAATTCACAAAAATCCACAACAATGGAAATCGTAAAATTCTGGAATTTATTTGTATAAAATTGTATGGCAATGGTATCATAAAGTGTATTTCGTTTGGGGTGCAATGAAGCGAATTATTTTACGCGGATCCACATCTCGAGCATAATCAATCGAAACACTTATAAAGCTTATTTTAAAATAAACGAGAATAAAATTTATTTCAGAAAATCAGTTATATCCTCCCAAGAATGTTACAACGAGAGCTCACATTCTTGAAATTTTCCAATATTTCTTAATTTCTTTTAGTTTTTTTCCTTTATCTAGTTTCATCCACGCCCACAGTCTTGCGATACATTATTGGGACCATATTCCAATGGCCTTGGTCAATTTGTTCGCTCTTTAATCCGTTTTATGGGAAGCGGAGCCATGCGAATTCGCAAGAATTTTTAGTTTGTGAAGTATTTTTTGTGAGATTTACCCAAAAGCATTAATCATCCCGAACGATTGCAACAAATCAATTATCCACAAACACAAAGATTCATCCCCTGACTCTGGCTTCAACTAATTTTGGGCGTCCCTGGGCTTGGCCCCGGCTCATCAGAACAGCTTATCACCATCGCTCAAGTGATGAGCGTCGAAACTTTGTCGCAAAAACCAACAAATTGTGAGAGGCAAAGTGGGCAGAGAGGGCGCCTAGCGACAGAGGGAAAGCGAGCGTGAAGAGCTGTTAAGAGCAGCTCCCTCTTGCCGGTGTCAGCGATTTTTCACTTTAACAGCTTTGCATTCATCTTTAATAAGCGGCATTGAGAGCGTGCCTGTATGTACATATAATGGCGTCTTTTTTTGTGTGTCTGTGCAGCATGAAAACTCAATTTGGTTTCTTTTTGGGCTTGCCTTGCTTGCCTTTCCCTTATTGCATTTGCATGCTGAACAAAGTTTCCCCAAGAAAATGGCATAAAATCATACAAAATTAAACAAATGAGAGGCAGTGCGGAGGGAAAATCTTGCTGGGATTAAGAAGAGTAAAACTTTTCCAACCAATTTTCTTTAGCATAACTTGTGAGCGCGATTTGAGGTAATTTTCCGGTTTTACTGAGACCTATTTGAGCTCTTTTTGGTTCATACTGGGAGAGCCAACTGCGTCGAAAGTTTTTAAAGAGGATTATAAGAGACCATTATAATTTAATCGATATCTCTCCACACTGAACTTTAGTACCAGACTTCCAAATCGTAACACCTAATAAATGTAGTCACTCCCCGCTCTTTAAATCTTCAATACAGAACATACCTATCTCTCATGAATCACCCAAAACATTGGCATTCCCAAGACAAGCCATTCCCAAAAATCTCGGAACTTATGCGAAGCAGCGGATACCTACTGAATCCTAAATGAATACTAAATTTAAGTATATATGAAGATCTATAGAGAAGTGACCCATTACATAGCTATTTATTAATATATTTTTTTACTTTTTGTGGATATATTCGCGTTACCTACAATTTATACCACCCCAAAGTCAGTCTTTCATTTACGTGACCCTCCATTGAATGCATTCTCAGCAGGGAAGTAGGGATGGCGTTGTTGGGTGGTAAGTAAGTCGGAAATGGGTGCTGCAGCATCAGGATTCATGCTTTGGCATTCACTTTATTTGCGCATTTCTTCATCATTCGTTCGACGACAAGAGAAGATTGTGAGGGAGGCCAGGAAAAAAGTTGGGACTACCGCGACTGTGAGCGCGGCCAGACCATCAATTCCACGTGTATGTGGAGGCTTCAGCTCCACCATCGTAAATGGATACATTTTGTGGCTCAAGGAGGGTTTTATGGAGTCCTTAACCAGGCATATGCATTACAGATTTTTATTGTTAGATTTCCCTTGAATTATTTGAGTCCTCCCCACACAAACAATATGCATATGTACATATAAAGTATATAAATGGAAAGCACATTTCTTTATAGCATTTTTGGTCGCTGCATAAATAAATCTGAGCGTGAAGAGGCTGCCAAGTGGATTAAATATGAAGCAGGGGAGAGAAGCTATAAAGGGAGGAACCAGCCCAGAGCATGTCTGGGCACTTGGGCACTAAATAGAGCATGAAATCGAAGGAGAAGCCCCCAAGATTAACCCATACCCAAAGTGAGCAAAGAAATATTTATAGTTTAATTGACAAACAAAGTTTTTATGGGAATGGATCTAAAGAGTATCTGGCAAATGAGGCGAAAAGTCTGCTATAAATATTTGGCCCGAAATACTTTGACGGGCTCAAACTCAAATGCATCAGAGTGCAATTATCCCCAACTTAGTCTGCGATGAATTGAATGAATCCAGAATTGGATTTTTCTAAAGCTGACACAAGCTAAGGTCTGTTCTGGCTGACCTGCTACAACTGCAACAACAGTCTGTGTGAGTCAGCTATAATGAGGTTGACCTTACTGCGGTCTTGCCCTTTGCCTGTCACTGCCAACTGCATGGCAATCGGACCTCCAATGGACAGAGTCCAAGGATGAGACGAAAGCGGCGAGAAAAAAAACTAAATGAATGTATCAATTGGTGGAGCCAAAGTTCTGTCAAAGTTCTTGCCAAAGAATTGAACACCTGCAGTGGCAGCGGCAATGGCAGTTGCAATCTGCATCTTTGTTGCGGATGCAATTGCTTTGCGGCCGTTGGCAGAGTCATAAATTTTGATAAATGAAGTGGGATGCCATGTCGCCAGCTAGTTATCAATGTAACCATTGTCCGAGCTGAGTAAGTCAGTCCATCCGTCCGTCCTTCCTGTTCGCTGCATGTTTGGCAGAGATCCAAGAAACAAACACCCACTCAATGATTGTTGCTGCTGCTGGGATACCCTTTTCCATAGCCAAAAGGTCTTTAAGCCTCTGAAGTGCATCCAAATTGTGTTGCTGTTGTTTCGTGAGTGGCATGGATGCCGTTGGCTTTCCTTCTAGTTGGCTTTTCAATTTACTGTTTGTTTGCGTTTTTCTATGGAATTTCCCATTGTTGCATTGCGGTGCAATTGCTGCTTCTGTTTCACGTTTTCCCGCTTCTCCTGCTCTGCTTGCTCACCTGCAAAAATGCTGCTATGCATATGCAACAGCTTCTGAAACGTTGCATAAATCATACGCAGCGTTGCACGCTGAGCGAACGTTTCCGTTGCCTACTTCAGGGGGTCGCTGCAGGAAGGATCTAGGGGGTTGTTTATTACCCCATTTATTGACTTTTCTGTGCGCCTTGGGCAAAAAATTTAATTAACCAGAGACGGAAAAAAACAAAGAGATTGGGGCCAGATTAATTAGTATCACACGGTCCAGTGCTCTGTCACAATTACGAGCCTGCCCGTTCCAGCCTGAAACTCTTTTCCGTTTCTGTCCTAGACGGTGCTCTCATTTGTGTGTTCATTAAATTGGTTAACAATCATCTGGGAATTATAAACTATTGACGAGGCATCTGTGAGAACAGATAAAAAAAATTGATAAATATTGCAAGCTGATATTTCAGAATGTAAAATGTGGAACCTAAAATTGGTACGATAGCATAGCATAAATAATTTAATCTGAGAGAATGCCATGAATGACAAAGTGGTCCAACCTGTCCGACCTGCTGCAAGGCTTGAAGGAACTTTTTCTAATCCCATAGATAAAACCCTTGCTGTAATCTTACTACGAGAATACTCGTACCAACAATTTCATTGAAATCTATTTTGGTGGCATTCAAATCTAGTTCTGTGATCTTTAATATAAGCTTTGCCGGTTTTTGGGGCTTTCGGTGTATCAGCGCTGACAAATTGCCAATCGATTTTGAAATGCCAGACAGCGTCGGTCTTTGTGACTATCAGTTTTTCCTCTCTGCCGCTCTCTACGCTCTATATCTATGTGTGGAAAGAAAAACAAAGTTTTGTTTGCGTTTTGATGATTGCCGAAGACAATGAAATGGCAATCAAAGTCACGTGCCACCCATTGCCAGCTGCAAAAAGTTGCATGCAAATTTGTTCGACGGGAAGAATGAAATAAAAGCGGGGGAAAATATGGGAAAGAAAAAGAACGGAACGGAACGAGACGAGACGCATAAAGCCCACAGAAGCTAAGGTAAAAATATATTTTCGCAACTATTCGTTTTGATTGCCGGGAACAAATGGTTCGATTGGATGCCTAGACCTAGACCCAGAACAGATCAAAACCCAAAGAGAACAACCATAACAATTACATGCCAAAACCGTGTCCCATGTGTTCATTAGCCCGTTTAGTGTCAGGTGAGACACATTTCACAGATTTACCAGATTTTATCTCTTCTTCTTCTTTATTTGATTGACCCTGACCTCGATCACGACTTACCTTTGTTGCTGGGTCCATTGGCCGTCTGCAGCGAAGACATTGGTATGGCCAGGCAATTGCGCCCTGGTGGCGGCACCGTCAGGTCCAGATCCTGTGGCGGCTCGGAGCGCGGACATGGCGTGTACGCAATCTTGCTGCCACGTCCGGGCGTGGGACTGACCCGGGCATGACGGCCACCGGTGACGGTGCCTCCGCTGCCGCGTTCGCTCATCTCTCCCCTGCACTCACGCTTTTACTGAGCGGATAAATGCATATTGCAGCGGCATCCGTGAGCTCTGCCCCAGAGCTGGGAGGGGACAAGAGGAGCAGCTAAAGCAGCAGCCTTGTGGTTGACTTATGACATGTGGCAGTGGTGGTGGTGGTGTGGCATGGCAGCCCGCATCCGGCTCTTTTCTTGTGTGTTGTCTCGATGTCGATCCCAGGCAGTTTATGTTAATGCTAATGCACGGATTCCAAATATCTTCGGGGTGGGAAAGGTGGCTTTTAGCGCTCGGAATAGCCTGAACTTTTGCATTCAATTGGCGGAGGCTGGGTGAGGACTGCGACCTGAGTGCACTCGTGAATGGCTACCGAATGAGCTGGTTTAAGGGTATGCGGTGTGGGGATGTGGTACCTGACCGTGAGCAAGGCTAAGGATAAAACACGCGGCGCAAGGACAAGGACACGGGTATACAGCCAGAAGCAGCGGCAACAGTAACGGCAACGGCAACAAATCGAAACTTTACAAAATCCAAAACTGCACTCTGCTTCACTCACTGTCAATGCAACGGCAACGGCAATGGCAATGGCAACACGGGGCTACGGCTACGGCTACACCAACAACATCTGCCACATCCACGTGCGACACAGTCGACTTGCACTGCTCGATGTCCTGTTGACGACTGAGACGAAGGCGGAAAGTGCAGCCGCAGTCACAGACTCGGGCGTACAGTGGGAACAAGAAGACGACGAAGAGGCAGCGGAAGACGACAGCTTCTCGTGAGGGCATAAAAATAACACGATGCCAAATGCCGACGACGACGATGACACCAATAACAACGACAAAGGCCGAAGCAAAGCAAAACAAACAAAATACTCGTACAACAACCCACCAACCCATCCCCATCACACTTCGCCCATGTGTCCGTCTCTCTCACGCTTAGAATCCAGCTGATTATTTATTTTACTCGCAATATTTTAAATTTATAATTTTTTCTATTTTTTTAAACACGTTTAAATTAATTTATTAATATTATTAAATGCACGATTTCTGTAAATTTTATTTTCGTTCTCTTTCTCGACATGTAGTATGTATTTAAAACTACTACGTCAACTACATATGTAAGTAAAAAGCGCGAAAAAAGCTTTCGGCAGTAGCTTTTCGGCTGCATGTGCAGATTTATAAATAAATAGCCTATTTATGGTGGTAAATTAAAAAAATCAGTCTACACTTCTCCAATGGTGCTACAACAGGATAGAAATATTAGTGCTTTACATGAAATGTAATGGCATGTAGCATGTAATGTAATGTATATATAATGTACATAATGTTTTGTTTTTCGCCGTTTATATCACGTATACGCAGACTCCTGTTATAACCACGCATTAGTGCCAGCTCCTACAAAAAGGACTCTGTTATGTTTAACAGAGATTTACCGAGTCAAATCGGGCTGCCACAGCTGTTAAGATGAATTCACTTTTTTTGACCTGACCAATTTTCTCAGATCTAATTTTGAGGTTGGTTTAAATAAAAATTATAAAAAATTATAAAAAGGGCACAAGCTCAATTGCACTGGTGATGGTGTTCAATTCATGTCAATGCATCATTAAGTCATCGATTTTTTTTTCCCCTTTTGCAATCAGGATTTGTTTAGTTGTATAAAAGGCTGAATACAAAATATTTTGTATTCTATTTTGAGCCCAATAAGGAAAATATTTTAAGCTACAAAAGCCCTGTTTCCGCCAGGATACTCTGTTGCAGTCGACTTGCAATACTGGTTTAAGTTCACTATTAAACTACACCCTTCCAAAATATTCCCACATCGCCGAAGAGGATTGGCAAATAAAAAAATTACATTTCTCATTTAGTTTGTATATTCTGTTTTTGTTTTTATTGTTTTTAGTTCTTGCCTGTTAAGTGAATAGAATTATTATTAAAATTGTTATTTTAGGTTCATATCGGTTTCTGCTTGTGTTCTCAGATCACACGGATCGAGTATGGAATTAGTTGTGGCATTTGATTCTCTGTTTGTTGCTTACAGTGATCTGATTAGGGGTAGCAGTACCACCCTAATACTTTTCGCTTGTTCTCACTGCATTGTTCTATTTAATAATGTCTCTTGAGAAGTTCGTTGATACAAACAGCTTCAGTTCCAGTTGGATATTAATATTCAATCAGTTGAATTACAATTTAGGGCTTAGAAGTTACAGTTCATATATAAGTTTCAGTTGAGTTTTTCCCATGGGATGAAATTATAGTTTTGATTTAGGTGTTTTGATGTGACTATATAGTTATGACTGCAGCTGTACTGTTGCACTGCACATTGTGGTAGGTAAAGCTTTAGGTATTTCAATATATCGTCGATACTCGTTATATAATGTTTAACAATTATGCTCACTTAGGTCTAAAACATTTCAATTTGTCGCTTCAGTTCGGAAATACCGGAATATTTTCAGTGTATGTGTTTGCCGACCAAGATTAAAATTAAATAAACACTTAATATTAATACTGAAATTAAGATACAGCAAATATAGTCCTTTGGGTTTTCAGAACGCTACAAATATCATGATAATTAAAAATAATATTAAAATCAAGTCATAAAACCATTCTTGTCAGCAGTATTTATCACTAAATTGTATACATACTTTATATTTATTCAAAATGCTTTAGTATCTATATGTATATCTCTTTTTGCATGTCCTATAATATCCAAATACATACATATATCGTTTAAAATTGAATTCGTTCAGTGCCTACAATTGCTTTCCACACATATTCAGATATCGGATTAATAACACGCCTGACAATTAATTGTTCAAATAGCTGAAGGAATCGTTCAACGTCGGTATCAATACGGGGTTATACAGGATTCGATTATTCTCGTAGACATTTAGTGCAGTTCCGAATTAAGGAAAAGTGTGGGGGCCAACTACTTGCCTGGGTTATAGGTACATACGGTTATGGTATATTGGACATCAAGAATAACATTCATATTTCGTTATATATAACATATTTATATAGACGAATTTCTTCATGATGAAATCTCTTGTTTGGTGGTTTATTGGGTATACATTACATGTATTACTTCTTAAATTCTTATCGCATTAAAGTTGTGTGCGCAAATGTCGTGCCTGGGCCTGGGGGTTTCTCCAGTTCCAGTTTGGGGGCTGGCCGCAGATCCTTGACTATCCATCCCTTTATACGAGTATGTATGGACTCTGGCTACAACTTAATTAACTTGACTTTGGAGCTCAGTGATAATCATCAACTACAGCAAAGGCAAACACACAAGTGGGAATAGCATCCTTTGAGTCAATTCGTATCAATGAGAGGGAATGATGAAGCTGTGTGTCTGTAGAAATTCTTGTAAGCCAATCTAGAAACCAGAAAAGTTCCCAACAAAATAAAAAAGAAAATAATATAATTTTTTTTGGTCGAAAAAATAAAACAATTGGTTTTTTGTTTCGAGGTTTTTAAAATGTTTGTGTATTTTTTTTCAAAGAAATTTCTGTTTGTTCTTGTTTATTTGTTTGTTTGCTGATGCATTCCATTTTTTTCATGTTCTGTTGCAATTTTTACAATATTCATAAATATATTTATATATGTATATATAGCATTTTTCATATATATTTATGTTTATAGATATAGGCGCAAGTTGTTATTTTTGTTTCTATACCCTTTAAAATATTGTAAGTTGCTAAAAACATATTTTTTGTTGTTTGCATATTTTAACAATTTTCGGTTTGGTTTTTTAATAGTATTTCATTTAGTTTAATGCCTTTTGCTTTGCAAACGAAAATAAAAATTGATGCACGTTTAGAACTGGAAATTGTGAAATCGGAAAAGCCAGCACTTTTGCTGCAAGATAAATCTGCTGCATACTTTCAAGGGAATGGACCACCTCCTCGAATGCAAAGACTCAGCTCGCTGCATCTGACTGCACTGGCTTTGGCCGTAGCTTTTGTTAGAACAATTACGTTTTCATTCCAAATTTAACAATTTTTAGAGTTGGAAAAAATTTGTGTTTGCCATTTGCTTTCAATTTTTTTTTAGATTTTGTGTTATAATTTCATTGTTTTAAAACGCACAAATTTTCGCTACAAAATGTTTTCATTTTTGTTTGTTAAAAAAAGTTATAGAAAAGTTTTTCGTTTTTTTGTTTCTTTCATATCTTTAGCGCAAATGGTGTTTTTGTTTTAGTATTTTTTTTGTTGTTGCCCTTCAGCTTCCTGTCCAAAGTCAAGCAAACAAAAAAGATCAAATTTCACTTAAATATTATATTATAAAAACACGCAAGAGTTTTGTGTTCTTTTTATAACGTTTAAGTTATACTCACAGTTTATTTATGCAGTGGAGAAGAGTTAGATTTAGCATTAGAAAGAGATGCTTTGATCAAAGTAGGATGGTGGGTGGCTGGATGGGTGTGTGGTGATGTATGGATTTATCGGTGAAAAGACATTACGACGAGTTCGGTTTAGTTCAGAAAAGGAAACAAGGTTTTCGATATGAAATTAAATTAAAACCAAGTACAGTTGTGTACAAATTACAGTTTGCTTTGGTCGCGCAGACTTTCTTCTTGTTCATTCGTTAATTAGGCAGCAGTACACAAAGAGAGAAAGATAGGCAGATAGATAGACAGATAGATTGATAGTTTTTAAGGTTGGGTGGAGACAGAGCGGGTAGGTTAAAGCTTGCTGTTTGCTGTGGGTGCCCAAGGGGTTCTTGTTGTAGTTAATTGGTTGTTGCTGATTGGTTGGATTTCCCTTAATCTTAAACCTTTATGTTTATATATTAGAATATATGCTAAGCTTAGTTGTTGGCTCCGTGTCCTTTGTCTAAGTTTGATTTGGTGATCGTGCTTCTACCGTTTGCATTTTGTTACATTTAAGACAATTGTCTTTGCATTTTTCTAGTTTTGTTCATATGTATAATTTATTTATAAATATATATATATATATAGTATATATAGCTGCTTCTTAATCTCTGCTTTGATGCTGCTTCTTCGCCATCGTCTTTGGTTGTTCTTAAAAGTTGTCTTATTTGGGAGCTGCCGCTGTTATTGCTGCTCCCTTTTTGGTTTTCTCCTCAATTCTTCTTCCTTCCTTCCTTATATATGTGTGTGTTTGATGAAATCGTCTTCTTCCTGCTCTTCGTCTAGCTCTTCCTCTGCTTCGTCTCGCATATAAATATTTAATTTATATTTCTTTATAATAAAATTATATTACCTTTATTAGTATTGTATTTGTATGTATATATAGATTTTCCTTTGTATTTATATATGTATATAATAGTAAATATTTTTGGTTGCTTGTTGTTGCTGCCTTAAATACTAGAGAAATGTGTATTTTAGATGCTTATTTACTTTTGGGAGAGTTTGCTTTGCTAAATGTTAAATCTGCCCATATATGGATATATGTTTGCTTAAGTCTGCTACAAATATCGCCGACAAATCAGCTGTCTATCAAGGACCTTCGGACTGTGATCCTGCTGGCCCTCGTACAGCCCCCAAAAATATGCCTGTTCTGCTGCGCGCCAGACATATGTATGCATATAAGTCGTATATATATACATATATATATGGATCGTATATATATATATATATATCATTATTTTGGTTTTATTTTTAATTTTATATCGAAAATGTATTTGTAGTTGGTTTTTCTTTTTGTTTTTTTTTTTAATTTTTATTTGGTTTTATTTTCTTTATATTTATTAATTTTAAATTTAAATATAATTTAATAAGAAGAATTTGTTGTTGTTGGATTTTACATTATTTATAATATATATATGTTGTATTTATAATATATTTTACTTCTTGTTGTTCTGACATGTCTGTGTGTATGTGTGTTGGTATTGGTGTGGTGTGTAAGTGTGAGGGTGTAGTTGTGGTTTCGGATGTGGGTAGTGTGTCTATATAAACTTTGCCAGTTTGCAAAAATTTTCAAATATTCTTTCTTTAACAGTTTTTAGTTTTTATTTGTATTTTTTATTTGCTGTTTGTTTAGCGTTTATTTTATTTTTATTTTCTCTTGCAACGAAATCGACAAATTTTGTTAATACCTAAACACAGTTGGTTTTTTATCCATTAGCTACAGATTCGAGTCTTCTTCTTGTTCTTCTTAAAACGAAAACTGACAAAACAAAATGCAGCCGCTTTCGTTGTCATCGCCAGATGGCGCTGACGCCCAACCGGAAGTATGGGTCCTCCTGCGGCTACTGCTTTTGTTTCTTCTCCCGATACTGAGTGCTTGTGCTGGTTCTTCTCGTTTAGTATTTCTTAATAAGATGCGATTTTTACTTGTTTGAATTGTAGTTGTTGTTGTTGTTCTTTTAAACGGTGACTTCATTCAATTATATCTTGTTCTTGTTGTTGTTTGGTTGCATTACAAATTTTTGTTGTTGGATGTAATTATTTGAGGGCTTGGTTGATGTTCGTTCATGAGGTGTTTAATTTTTGCATTTGCTTTTGCGTTTCTTTAAGTGTAAGTTTCATTTGTATTAAAGTTTCTTAAATGTTTTTTTGCTTCTTCTTCCTCCTCTTCATGTTGCTTGTTGTTGTTTTTTTGCTTAACTCTTTGTTGTTTTATATTATGTTTTGTTTTTAAGATCTTTTACTGGGGTCCATAGCAACAGCGTGGCGCGATGTTATTGCGCACAGCTACAGTCTTCGTCAACATCTTAAACAAATAGAAAGGCTTAAAAAGAAATAATTTAACGCTTCACTTCGATGTCATCATGGTCACGAACTCTGCAACGAAAGTAAGGACAAAAGTGCATTGATTAGTATTGAAATAAAAGTAATTGTATTACAATAATATAATGGATCTCGATTACCAACCAACTGAGCTCATAAGTTAAGTAGAAAAAGCACTCGCTGAGGCAGCACAAAAACACGTGTCTATATGTACACTATTTACGAGTACAAGTTAAGTTTGTCATTGGGATAGTATTTAATTGAAGAGAAATATTATTTTTTTGCGTTGTCAACACATGAGGTGGCAGCAAGTACAGAACTTGACACAGCAAATCACATATCGACCAGAGCTTAGTGCTGTCATTAACCTTCTACTAAATTAAGACGGCAATTAATCAATCGCACAACAAGCAGTGCACAACCAACAACACAAACAAATAGTGCAGCAACAACACCCATTGGTGTGGACGGGGACAGACGGGACGCGACGCAGCCAATCAATAAGACAAACGAGACAAACGAGTCACGAGACGACCGATGAGACCACTTCTCAGCACACCCCCACACCACACACATGAACACTGGCACACAAAAGCGTCGCCAAGGCAGATTTACTTCATAGGTGCAAAGACTCAGACTGACTCGGTCGGTCAGTCAATCGCCAGAGATTATAGACTCTCTTTCGCTTTTCCAAAAATAGAAATCAGACTGGCAGAGACAGGAGCAGAGCCGTGCCGTGGTGTATTTATGCAAGGTGAAGCAGTCCACAGAGTGTGCTCTCACGCATGTGGCTTGAATTTGTTCTATTATGTTTTTCATGTGCAAAAGAAATAGGCAAATCGAAGACTGGTGCCTCAAATGCACCTTGAGTACAAAACGTGACCAAAGTGACCAAAACAGGATAAATATCAGTGCAATATAGACAGACTCTGTTGCAGCAGATGGACAACAGTCGATAAAAAAAGCATCAGCATCAACTCAATCAATGTCTAATAATGGGGAAGGAAGATGACGAAGTGGGAGTGGTGGTGCTGCCAATCTCTTCCCTATGGCACTGGTGTGCTTGCTTCCTTGTTAGCGAGTGTGTAGTGTGTGTGTGTGTCCCCAATTTATCAGGTGTTTGCGTTTTTCTATTTTTAACAAGAGAAATTGTAGCTATTCTCTATTCTCTACTACTGCTGCTGCTGCTGTCGCAAGCGCTGCCAACTGTTCTCGCTGATTGCACTTCTTCCTCCCATTCTTCTTGTTTTCTACTAGGGTGACTGCATTCTTCAGATATTTAAACGAAGGCACTACACGAAAGGGGGCGTTGGACGTGTAATTAGCAAGATTGCTTCTGGCCAGGGTTCAAGGACTTTCAATGTCCGGAACGGAGTACCCCCATGAATGATATTCCTATCTTCGTAACCCCCCCAATATTGTGGAACACACCCATCTAATAAAGGAAATCCATTTTCGTGGGTTATAAAAGGTTTAAAAATAAAACGTTATTGGAATGAAGAACGCAACCAAAGAATGTTTATGGGCCAAAGTTCAGGCCCGCCCGGAAATGGGCTTACCCAGAATGCAAAATACACGAGACACCACCACGCCCTCTTCGGATAGACCTTGACATTTGCCACGGACGTTTGCGCCCTTTTGATAACATCTCGTTCCAAAAAAAAAACAAAACATCATCCACCTAGCAAAACTTTACTTGAAGCGAACCTCATCATTTGGGAGGGTGTGATTATTAGGAATTCTGAGGGGGGTTGTCGTTGGAGAGCAATTAAAATGAAATTAGACTCGATCGCGTTCCAACCTATTCCATCTGCCGCGCCCAATGCTGGCCTTTGGCCTCTGCTGGCCGCCAAGTAATATGCTTAGAAAATGTTCATGAATTTTCTTTCAGACTTTTGGCAATCCCTCAAGCTCACCTTCCCCGCTCGCATTGCGCTGTTTTGGCGATTTTGTGGTTCTGGTGTTTATCTTTCGTCGTTTTGTTTACATTCAGCAATTTAGTCTGTCCGCTCTCCGTACCCCCTCCCCTGTCACCATCCATCTGCTATGCATTGCCTTGTATACTCTTGCAGGTGAGAGAGAGTATATCACAGTTTTGGTCAGAGCCATACCACACAGAGAAAGAAGCAGTGCCTACGCCATCCATATGCAAGCAAGCTAGTCTCGCAAATATCCCCCCAATTCTCTTTAAATATACCAATAAATGTTATTACTTCAAAAGAAATCTGCCATCGCCACTATGATGGGTCTTTGCGAGATGAAAAATCTTTAGTTTGTACACGAAATCTTATAAAAATCTGAATCTGGAAAATCTGACTGACATAACTGATTGGTCTGTTTTGAGAGGGTATCTGAGCTGCGGCATTTTTTTTTTTTTGTTTTTAGAATACGCCCACTATTGCACTCCTGGCCACGTTGCTGGGCAAATGTTTAATTTGTTTCTTCACTGTATTTTGTTTAACATTTTATTTGATTTCTGACTTGCGGCTGCCATTGCTGTTGTTCATTTTTTGCTGCTGCCACTGCTGCTGCTGCTGGTATTGCCGGCTATATGTATGGTTCAGTTCAGCTCCCTTTTTTGCTTTTCTGACAACATTTTTATATTTGGCAAGTGGCCAAGTAAGTCTCATCCCATTCCCATTCCGATTCAGAATCCCCATTCCCCAATATTCAGATGTTCTCCTACACACATAACATTTTCATTGTTTCCACCATATATTTTTCCCCCCTTGCAAAATGTCCAAAGAGAGGGGAGGTGAGGTGTCGCCGTCGGTGTCGGAGGAAATGGAGATGGGGGCCGGCCTCTGTACTGTTGGCTGGCAAGACAACAATAAAGACTTTGGTTAATTGGCAATAAGCGAAATGGCCACAAGGCGCTGCTGGCTGAGAGAACGATCCTCAGAATTGCAAAATTTGTATTAAAGTATATTTTATTTTATTTGTTGTTTCCCCGCCACCGTCTGCTCAACAGGCTAATCATTTAAGTGTGGAATTTACGCGCGACATTTATTTTTTGCTTTTAAAAACATTTCAATTTTCGACAAAAGCCATGCAACAAAAAAAAAGAAGCTGCCGGGGAATGGCAACGGGTGAGGAAAAATGTTTTAAAAGTGGAAAGTGCCATGGCAGTCAGTCTTTTGGGCGCTCACAAATTCTCAATCAGTTTATTGATTGACAATTTCTTTAAATCTAAATCTTTACGAGTATATAGAAATAATCCAAAATGATTATTATTATTATATTCTAATTTAAATAAACAACCGAAACACCTTTTATTATCGCTGGCCTTCAAACCACTTGAGATTCATAAGCCAGATTTCAGTTTTCTTGTCGCTATCTACAAAACTTTGAATAGGAAGAAGTTAAATCTGACCTGATTACACTTTGCTCGGGAGTCTACTAAATCATTCCCCTGAACCTCATCACGATCATTGATCGTCAGATCATTATTTTTGTTGGCATTTCCCACTCTCGTTTCTTGGGATTGTTTCAAACTATTTGCTATTTTTATGTATTTTGTTCATAAATTACTTGTGATTAATCTATTTGATCCGAAAAAATGCTTGCAGACGCAGCAAAGACGATTTCTATTTGAACTTGAGAATATAGATATACATATGTATGTACATAGGTACACGGATACCTCCATATATATATATATATATATATACTTATACATATATGTAGATATAGATCAGTTGATTGTGCGATTTTAATGGATACTTTGGCGGGTTGGTTGTGTGCTCACAACAAAAGGAAATTTCAGCGGAAAAGACCGGGAGTGGGTGGGGGATATGCCAATGCTCATAAGATTCTGTACCCAGTTTCGGTTCTCAAATTTGTTCGATTTTCTTTTTTTATTTTTATTGCTTTTCCTTTTTGATGATCACAATGATCGCTTTGTGTTGTTGTTTTCCCTTCCCTCCCTCCACCGCCTTTCACACTCTCGTTCATTCGTTTGCTCAATTGAAAATTCAATTTTCGAGCAATTAAAAAATTACGAAGAACACAAAACACGAAAATCTCGTATAAAGTACTGAGAGATACCCATTTGTTTTCTATATACTTATAGAAATCAGCAAGCGTATTGCTACGGTGAGTCAGAGAGGGACAAGGCGACAGATCATGTGCCGCACAACACAGTCGTGACTCAAATGGGATATGTCACAGATTAATCTTTGGTGCTGTTTATATTTCTGTTTGCCCCAGGTGTAACAATAGCACACCGACACAATAAAATTAGTGGCCAAAAGCAGCACGCAACCCATACAAAAATGGTGTCACACAGTGAAAGCTCTCATTGGCGAACGATATCCATCTCGTGTTCGTTATGGGGTTCGATTCGCATCATATCTTGAGTGTGTGGGCACTCTCTGTACTCACCTTCGTAATTGACCTGACCATCACCATCGATATCAGCCTCACGGATCATCTCATCGACCTCCTCGTCTGTTAACTTCTCGCCCAAATTTGTCATCACGTGACGCAACTCGGCCGCTGAGATGAAGCCGTTGCCATCCTTGTCGAACACTCTGAAAGCTTCTCGGATCTCCTCTTCGCTATCGGTGTCCTTCATTTTGCGTGCCATCATGGTAAGGAATTCTGGGAAATCAATGGTACCGTTGCCTGTGTGGGGATAACAAAAAGATTATCGAATTAATTTCGTTGCATATTCTTTGGTGCAGATGGAGCCAACGTTATAATTATGCAAACCCCCAAACAGGATAAGGAACCGTCATCTTTATTATGGCAAAGTCTCTTACTCTTTTTTGTGAGCATTTTCTGGTTTGCGCACCTTCTCGACAAATCTCTGGCATATTTTCAAGTTTGCCTAAACCCCAAAGAAATTTATTCCCCCAACTTATATCTGGCCTGGGCACACGTGTGCCGTTGGGAAGATAAGCCTGGCTAAGACTCTTTCTGTTAAATCACTCGCTCTCTCCCTCTTTTGCTAAAGAATTTACCAAACATTTTCGTGAGGGGTTACTAAAGCACGAAAAAAAATATAAAAACACAAATGAAGTGGTTGAACCCCGGAATCTTGTTATACTAATTGAAAAAGTTTCTGTTTAAAGTTGGAAAATAGTTTTGGAGAGGGATAATACAGAAGGAGCAACTTTTTGGCCTTAATTGTTATTGACTGACTCTCGACCAGGCCAGGCCAGGCCCTGACTTTTCTATCTTTATTTTTCGTCTATAAAATGCTGCAACAAAATACATGAGAGAATGTTTCCAAGTCAAATGGAGCAAAATTTTGTGTGTTTGCGGATTGAATGTGTTTTTTATGACTTGTACTTTCCCGTAAATGACTTCTCTTCGGGGCAAAACTTTTCAGATATGATGGCTGAATACAAAATGGAGGTTCAAGTTCCTTTGAACTCAATCTGAACTTGTTTTCTCAAGTGGAATTTAGATCTAATGGCAATGATATGACGGAGAAGTAACCAAGGAGGATTAGTGTCAGAGCGAGCTACCACAGGACTCTTAGAATCTGAATGAATGTTATTTTACCCTTTCAATGATTATATCATAGGGTAAATGTATTCAACAACATAAACTGTTCTTCAACCTCCTCCTAAAACTAAGGCAACGTCCACAAAAAAGATACTATGGAAAAACATATAAGGAAATGAACTCAAATCGATTTAATTGCTCTAAAAAAAATAAATAATGTTTGCCCAAGTTCAAACGAAAAAATAGAAAATTAACAAGCAAGTAAAAGAAATGTGTGCGATTTAATTCGAATTCAATTTGCGGATTGGCCAATGAACGACTCATAAATACAAAATAATACAACGAAAATACAAAATACAAAAAGGAAAAAGCAATTGCATTTGGGGCTAATTTAAGTATTATTATTATTCAATTCGGCAACATCGAAATCCAAAAATATTCTTTTAATATAATATCGACGGGTGGACGGCCATCGGGTCTTCGATTTCGGTTCACTTCTGTTTCGATTTCGGATTGTGTGGGGTGGGCGAGCGCTTGTTCGCCTGCCTATTTCTCTGTTTATGATTCTATTTAAAACATTTGACGCGATTTCTGTTGCTTTTGGCTTTGTCGATAGGAATTCCCAAAAAATAAAAAGCCAAACCAAATACCAGAAGAACCCCCGGCCACACACAGACACCAACCACAAATTGAGACAGACACAAATCATTGAGAAATTTGTTGCCATTTTTGTTAGACGCTTCTTAGACTGGGGCCGCCAGAAGAGCCCCATAACCAATTATGATGATCCCCAACACAATGATGATGACGATGGGCCATGTCTGCTGAGGTTTTCGGTTTCCATTACGTTTCAGTTCTTTCTCCTACACACCCATCCTCTCACTCGGGCGATTCGCAACGTTGCGCAAAAAATTTTGCAGACAATTTAAAATTTTAATAAGATTTGCGCTTCCCTCTGCTACTGCTCTTTGCAGTGGCATCGCTAAATTTAGTTTGGGGCATCTTCCGATACCCAGCCCCAGTCCACCGCCTCTTGCCACACTCTATAAATAACACATGGTGATTCCGTTGGTCTGTCATCTGTACCCCGTCTCCACGGGTCTTGCCATTTTGTCTCTCTCAATTTTATTTTTATATTGCTGGACAATTCCATTTGCATGCAAAACTCCCCAGAAAATAAAGCAATACCTCACACCCTGCTCCTCATAGCCTCTGGAATCTAATGCGGTCGTTTGTATGCAACACGGGACTGGGACTTGCGACTGCGTCTGGGGCTGGTGCTGGCCATCGTCAACAGGCTGGGAGACGACACCAGCAAAATGTTAAGTAATGAATGTTTAATGTTTCCGTCAGTTTTTGTTGTTGTCTTACTTCTCGTTGCTCTTTTTGGGTGGCTACGTTAGTGGGGCATACGTGTGGGTGGGGTGATTTGGTGCTTGACTTTTGTGGTTCGTCCATTTCTATACGATCTCCTACAACTATGGAGAAAACATGAGGGGGAAAATTCTATGCACCCGGTACCCAGACTGCAGATCGAGTGTCCGCTAAAATAGCTTCCACTGTACTTTCGCAACAACAAAAATTTTTTTTACATATGAGTTCAATTTTGTTCCCAAATAAAGTTGCAAACAAGTTGACTCCCAAATGACAGACAACTACACATCCACCCCATCCCAAAGCAAACTATTTATAGCTCTGATAAACAGTTAGTCAAGTGTCTCTACCCCTTTTCCTTCTCTCTCTTTCCCTACTGCCACATCCTTGAAGCGCCTGCGCTGCTGCTGCTGCTGATGTCTGCTGTTGAGAATTCTCGAAGGCTGTGCAGAAATTTTGCAGATTTTGTCCTGGATATTTTCATCCACATGCGCACAGAATTTACACGTGCAAGAGCAGCAACAGAAGAACAGACACACACAAAACCAGAGACAGAGAGAGAGAGAGAGAAAGCTTGGGTGGGGACAACAAAAACAGTTACAATAGAAAAAGGACGGAGACAGAAATGAACAGATAGAGAGTGAGAATGGGGGGTTAGAGGCAGACTCCTGCTGCAGGCAAATACAATTTTTTGTTTTTTTTGTTGCCTTAATTCTGATTTACTTGTTACGCTTTCCTCTCTTATTCTTCTTGTGCAACAGCAGAGTTATTTATGATTAGAAAGAGAGAGAGAGATAGAGAGAGTGAGAGACAAGGTAAGCGAATTCAGTGGGGAGGAGCAGGAATATGGCCTAGTTTTATATATTCAACTAACTATTTAATGGCAATTTAAACGCAACGCCAAACAGAGTTTAGAGTAGTGAAAGTTATTTAAATTTTGCTTTAATTTTTAAGATTCATTAATGAAAAAATGTATTATTTTACCGCTCGAAAATAGACAATCCAAATGAACTTTAACCAAGATATCAAAATATTGCCTGATCTAAGATCATCAGAATCAACGACTGCTACTGGAACTGCATTAAAGCTTTAAAAATAGTCCTCATGAGAAGATGAGAAATCAAATCATGTAATTATATTTTTTGCACCCACTTTATGAAAATTTCACGAGTTAATAATTCACACACACCATCTATCTCTCCTCTCTTTTTCTCTCTCTGTGTTGATTCAACGCTGCTTTCTAGTGTTCGGTGAAAAGGTGAAAAACCTCGCAATAAAAACTGGCGACACATTTTCAATATTTGGCGCGAGGCGCCTGTCGCTCGATTTCCTCACGAATCTGTTCAGTATACAGAAATGTACCAAAATAAAAGTTGATCTTCCTCTTCGGCAGAAGAATGTGTTTCGGTTACACCCAAAAGCCTGTCTAACGGAACAACCACCTTCTGTCAAAAACAAAAAAGGAAAAACAAAACAAAATTCTGACAGTACTCGCTGCCAAAGACAAGACAAGAGCCAAAATATTTTAGTAATCTATTTTTAATGCCTATGACGTGTTTTTGTTGCATATTTTTAGACAAAAAAAAAAACTGATTTTTCCTTTTTGCTGTTGTTCCTCCTCATTGTTTGTCGTGTTTTGGGTCTGATATGTGTCTGGGATTAGGCCAGAGAACAGCAATAGATTTTGGGCAAACAAAATTAGACGGCCAGAAACGGGTTAAAGGGGCTTCGACTGGCTCGTCGTTTTCAATGGAGACATCAGCCAATGTGGAGTTTGCAGACTTGCAAGTCTATCCATAGTGCAACTAAATATATCTTTGTAATCCCCATTTCTCAAACTTACCATCGGCATCGACCTCGTTTATCATGTCCTGCAGCTCGGCCTCTGTGGGATTCTGTCCCAGGGAGCGCATGACTGTTCCCAATTCCTTTGTTGTGATGGTGCCATCGCCATCTTTGTCGAATAGCGAGAATGCCTCTTTGAACTCGGCGATTTGTTCCTCTGTCAGCTGATCGGCCTGAAAAGATGCAACGAAACACACGAATCGGTTAAATAAATGTTTAATAATTTATCTAATGAAAGCTTATCTAAACGAACCATTTTTATTTAGTATTTTTATATGTTGTCGAACGATTGTAGAACTTTTGGTTTTTGATGTTTAAAGGCTCGACACGGGTTAACGAATGAATTTTCAACGATAGCTACGATGGGGATGGGGCTGGAGCTGAGGTTTGGGGATGGATTTCAATGTCATATGCGAAATGTCTCAGCGAGTACATAGTACACAATGAGGAATAACAAAAGACGAAAAAGGAGAACAATTGTACTTTGTTTGAATAAATTTGCGTATTGTCGTCTGCTTGTTTGCAAGTCGAATCGAGATACAATCTGTATCTGTATCTATGCAATGGTATCTCCAAAAAGGTGTTAAGTATCCGCTGAATCCACAAAACTTGACGTCAGCCAATGAATAAACGAAACGAAAACCATTTTGGGGCGACTGCAGAGACAGCCGGGCCGACACCCAAAACCGTTTTGTTTTTTATTTCCTTCCCTCTTTCCATTTTTTTTTTATTGTCATGCGAACGATGAGTGACAAGAGACGTGCCGGTTGTCAGGGTTTCAATAGGCGCCAAAGGAAAGAGGCAGGAAACGTTCGATCTTCCATGTCTCATGCTCGGGAGGATGAAATTATTGTTTGTCCGTATATAATTTCAATACATCATATAAATATAAGCAAACAGTTGCGGGCTCAGGCGATAGGCTCAAGAAATTATACACATATGCATTAATATATTATCATTATTCATGAAGCAAAAATGCAAAAACAAACTTTGACTTTGCGTCAGAGGATGACGTATACGTATTTATTTAAGCTGACAAGTGCAAAGGCACGGATCAGTCGTTTATAAACGGGGCGTTTCATGGCTATACGACGATCGTAAAGCAGTCGGCATAAGGGATTAACTGAACCGATCCATTCTAGGTTTAAACGTATTCCATAACGAACCATATTGTTGGAAATCATAGATCTTTAAAACCCAAAATTCTCTGTATAGCACCATACCATGCACTTGAAAAAACTCCCTCCTCACCATATCTAATCAGATTTGTAAACTTTTTTTTGCCCTCATATGTACTACATTTCAAGGTACAATCGGGCCTGACCACGCCCCGTCGCAACGCGCCCACTTGTATCTTGTATAACAAGCGACAACGACGACAAATGTCTATGTACTACTACCATACATATCTCAAAAGTCGGTTGGGCCAAATATTTTTATGGACAACTTCCGGCTGATTCTGGTCATAAGAAACCTCTTGAGGGAAGGGAGGGGCAGTCCGTACTCACCACTAAAAAAAAAAAAAGGAAAATCCAATTGGCATTGGAATTAGTATAGCGGCCCATGATCGTTGACTTTATCTAATCGTGGAAAATCAAGAAATTAAGTGCTGCCTTTGGCGTTGCACCTGCTTTGGCCCAAAGTTTGTCGCGTTGGCGTCGCGCGTTCAATTGAATTTTGTTTGGCTTATCGCTCTCGGCACTCTTGCAGATAAAAAATGTTTCAGCAGCGTTATGTCATTGCCAGGCATGACTAAGCCACCCAGTCCAATCCCAATCTCAATCCTCCAGCACAGTGCAGATTAAAGCCACAGCATTGGGGCCTTTTCTCCTCTCTCTAAATGGTAGCAAACAACAACAGACCCCACCCACCCACCAGTTCCATTAATGGCAATCCGTGGCAGTGGCAGGAGAGGGGTGGGGTATGGATACCTAATTGGTAACCCATTTGTATGCACAATCACACGCCCACAGCTCAGCGGTACAGGGGATGACACATCCCTTATTACTGCTTGAAATCATTCTACTTTTTGCGCAGAACTCAAGCTGTGCAACTCCCTAATTAGTCATGCTTCTGGGAACAGAGTGTTGACCAAGATAAGAGTTCAACTCCAACAAGTTTCAACTTGTTTGGGCGAAAAGTTTGCCAGACTACAGCAGTTTGTACCGCTTTGCCGGCTGTCCCAACCGGTTCCGGTGGGTTCAAGTTTTACTTTATGAATGGTATGGTATGGTTCACGTTTTCAGTAGACTTTTTAGCTGTAACTTGGTTTCTTTATGGATGCCACATCTCACATCATCATATACACATCATGGCCATTCGAATGATCGATGAAGTCAGTCAAAAAAACTGACTCATGGAAAAATTATGATATCGGGCGGAATGTACAGCCGGATACTAAAAAGAAATTCTGATTTCAAGAAATACACAAATGAATTTATTGTAAAATGAATTGTTAAACAAACTGTGCTATGAGAGGACAGTTTTTAGCTTTCAGATCCACAGACTTTGAGATCAGGCATAGATTCTAACTGTAACTGTCAGTACATGAATCACGGCAGTCGAAAATAGAGCTAGAAGGGAGAGGAGGGGCAAATGGAGCACGCAAAACGATTTGTTTTAATTAAATGTTTTTTGTATTCTGCGTGAGCTGTAAAAATTGCTAATTAAATTAGGCGTCCGTCGCCTATGGGGGGGAAGACGGCGGGTGGCTGCTTATCAGAAGACAAGCGGAAAAGCCAAATACAAGTAACACACAAGTAAAAGAAGGAGAAGAATAAGGCGACGGGAAAATTGGATTATGTGGTTAGTCGGCGTCTAGCAGGAATTTTTCTTCATTTTCAGAAGAACCGTCGGTTTGTCCCTACCACCCCCCTCCATCCACGTTACAATAAAATTCTTTTGCGAAAAGAAAAGGCAAAGTGGAACAGGCAGCAGAGGCAGTACAGCGAACCGAACGAATAAACGAAAAGAGACGACAACCAAGGAGGCCAAGCACAAAGCGAAACAGCAAAATAACCGCAATGCGGCAAATGAAACGGTTATGGAAGAAAACAACAAAAGGTAGGCGCCGCGACAACGAGTCGGTCGGCACGAAACGAAACGACATGAATCCGAATGTGAAGAAAGCGCACGCAGATAAAAGTGCAAAACGCAGAAAGCAACAACAGAAAAATACTCAACATCCGAAAGAAACGGGAAAGAAGAGGCAGAGAGGCACGAGAGAGAGCGACGCAGCACAAAAAGGAGCTGATAACAAAATGTGCAGAATAGAGTGCGAGAGAGAGGAAGCTCACACCATTCACACAGAATACTCACACCAAGAGGACAGAGAAACTGTGTGAAACGGTTATAAGAGAGAACCAGCGCAGCAAATTGCTCTCTTCTCCGAATCGGTTACAATGAGAGCGTGCGCAAAGCAGACGAGAAAGAAATTCCACAAGCCAAACGAATTTTTTCACCATTTCGTTTCCAACCTCAATTTAGCGGCCAAATATGCGGTAAATAAAAACGCAAGCAAAATACAAGCACAAAGCAGAGCGAGCAAAAAGCAAAGAGGACGGAAAGACCAACAATATGCCGGGTCCGGCGGCATTATTGTTGATCCCGTCACCACTTCAAATATGATAAGAGCAGGAATTGGGCTTTTCTATAATTTTCTGATAAAGGTGTTGCTGGGGCCATGCCTTAACGGAGAGTCAGGGGGAGTGCAGAACCGTTGCAAAGGTGTTGTGGAGATGCTGATAAGAAGTGCCTGCCCGTTGGAAGGGTGGGCCCGTGCCGAAAGCGTCATGGAATTAAATTGAGACCTGATCGAGATGGTGGATATGTGTGCTGCGGCCTGGAAAATTGTGATCAATACCCAAGTAAAACCGGAATATCTAGAAAGATATATTCCATTTTTACATATTACATCTTTGGTATTTTTCAGTTTGTTCCCGTTTAATAAAAGAATTTGATACGTCCAGTGAGTCCACGTGCAAGTGACAGAAAATTGACATTAGAACCTGGTTTTCAAACGTTTTGAATTGCCGTTGTTGCAGTTTTTCTGCCTTTTTTTTATAATTGGAGTAAATTCTCAAGAATTACGTTTGAGGGGTAACATGGCAAATACATATGTATGTGCATATATATTTTTTATAGAACAGGAATAAAAACCAGTTTTTTTGGGGTGCGAAATGTAAACGAAATTTTCGGGGACAGCTGCTTTTTAGGGGTTGTGTGTGTTATATGTGTTGAAAGCCGTTAAAACCATATAAACAACATCTAATTGGATGGGAGGATGCCTCTGCGTCCAGCCATCTATCCCATCTCTCCACCCCGCCGCCACACATCACACCACATGGGAGGCCGTTGTCTGACTTTGATTTCTCGCCAAAATATTTGTGAAATTTCAATGGAAAATGTGAATTTTGTGTTTCTATAAACAAATGCGGGAGATAGATGCACATGTTTTTGGGAATTCATACACTTACCATTTTTATTGTTGGTTTTGTTGGTGGAAAGAGTAACTAAATGTTAATCCGCTGCGGCTGCTTCTGCTGCTGCTTGTTGGTATGTGTGTGAGTGGAATTACGTTGTTGGGGGGGATTGGAACGCGCGCTCTAACGTTTAACTAGAATTTTATTTGCGCTAAACACACTGCAAAGATCAAGAAGAAGAGGGATGTGTGAGGAAACACGCAGGTTGATTAACGGCACAGCGGCAGCGGCAGTAACAACTTCTTCCAGAAAAACAACAATTGGCAAGCGAAAGAACTAAAGTTAGAGACGCGGAGACTTTTGTGATATGTTTTCCACGCTGCTGTGCTGCTGCTGCTTCTGATGTGTTTGTTGTTGCTGCCACTGCTGCGTTGCCGAATTTAATACAAAATTTGCCCTGGCATTATTTTTTGTTGCTTTTCATTCGGGTTTTGGTTTTTTCTTATTTTAATTTTTTCTCTTTTTGCTTTTGTGCGAAATATGCCAAACACACGCGCGCACACGGCAAGATTTTCGTTTATATAGTATCTGGTGAGTGCTGGCACATATAGGCATTGCTCGGACTCGGCTTTTATACAGATATTTGTTTCATTTTCTCGTTTTCATATATTCTTTGGCGTTGATTTGCTCGGTTTTAGTGGCTGTTTTTCGCGGAATTCGTGGGGGGACAGAAGAGCAGATGGAACTTTTATTTCTTTCTTTCGGCTCCTCGCAGCCCCTTCAAAGTGTGTGCTTGGGTGAAATATTTGGACTCTGGGGCAACTCACGATCCTAATCAGAAGTTCCGCAGGGCGCCAGGCGACTTGTTCACGACAAAACCAGAAAATAGAATGACTCTCTCGAATTCGGTAAAATATGTGATAAATATAAATCCACTTTTCAAACGAGCTCATTTTTGCGCTTCGCTCATGAGCTTTAACCCACTCAAGCCCCCTCTTTTTAAGCAGGTGAACAAAATGAGTTCAACCGCGGAGAATAATGCTGTGTGTGAATGATTCTTGTAGATCCAAACATCCTCCTTACTTATTACCACGATAGCTATCACCTGAATTGCTTGAGGAAGTTCTGCAAGTTTCATGATATTCGTGAGTGTATTCAAACACCCGCTTGTCGACAATGGGTTAATCTTCATGCGAAATTACATTCCTCGATTTTGATATTCCTATTGATATTACTACCTAGTTGGGACAATCAGCAATTGACATATACTTTTATCAGATGGAGGAATTAGTTTTCTACAAGATTGGTTAAATTTAAAGACTGCTCTGCAGCTTTGACTGTGGTTTTATTTCAAAATACATCTCAACCAGTTTTAACTTTAACAGTCCTCGTGCCATAAACTATTTCGCATTTAGGGCTTTGTATTTATCATTTATAGACTTAATCAACTGATTGATTGATCCTCAATATTTTCTTCAAAATTACCTATACTTATGTCCCAAATTAAACAATTTAATAACAATTATATTTAGTAAAAGCAGTTACCGATAAGATATACGCACATATAGCAATATACATATGCCAATATGTAACAGTTATACCGATTCGAAGCGAGAGAGAACGCAGCTGAGAGAGCAAAAATATAATGCAGACAACAAAAACGCCAGAGAGTGAACCGGTTCTGTTCTTGCGCTCTTTCTCTCTTATCTGCAAATTTTTGACTTTTCTGGCTCTTGCTTTGCCGTCTCTTCGTAAACTGAAGGCAAGCAGACAAAGAAATATATTTAATTTTTCCCCTGTAACGGTTGCGCCGGCGCAACAGAAGGCGTACAATGGGGCATATTAGCTTATAATAACCATATGTAATATATACATACAATCCAACAGTACTTCTAACGACAGCTTCTATGCTTTTAAAAATGCACCATGGATTGGGTTAAACTGGGAATTTATTATTCTGACTTGTTAGCGCTGTGAGCACTGTGAGCACTGTGGGCACTGTGTACACTTGATCGAATGATTCGCTCGGTTTTGTCCTGCGACGTGGTGTTGGTAATCGAATCCTGCTGGTGAGACATCCTCTGCAGGAAGTTCACAATGCTGTAGGTTGTGATGAAGGAGCTGAGAGTGGGAATCAGCGTCTCGCCACGGCTTTCGGCTTCCTGGCGTTCCCTCTCCCGTTTCTCGTGCCTCTCTAGACGCGCCTGGCGCTGCCTGTCTCTGACCGCTTCCGCGTCAAAGTCGTCCAGGTCAAAGTGCGTGTCGGCCACGGGGTGGACAAAGACGCCTTTCTTCAGATATAGGTCCAGCTCGTCGGGCGTCATGTTCTTGGTCTTGATCAGCTCTGTGAAGGCGATTTTGGCCTCCAGCTGCTTGGCCTGGGAGCGCTTCAGGCGGTAAAAGTCCTCCCGCTCGAACTCCTCCAATTCGGCGCAAATGTAGTTGTAGGTACGGACCAGCTGTGGGATCACCACGTGCTCCAGAGCGTTCACCCGCATGTTTGTTTGTCGCGAGGCTGCCCCCAGCATCCGCACCATGTACTCCAGGGAGCAATATGCCACCAGATCCTTGAGGGCACTGATATAATGCGTCCGCACCTTCTGCACCTGAACTCCGCCGCAGGAGAGGCCTGCCAGCGGAAAGGCACCTCGCTCCTCAGCCTCCAGCTCGAAGGAGTTGAGCGGCACGCCCACGATCTTTTGCTGCGTCTTGCGCAAAATGGCCGTGGCGGTCTTGTTGTCAGCTACAATCACTGGCTTGAAGTCCGTGCCCAGTAGATTGGCCTTGGCCAGCGAGAAGATGGCCGCCCGCATTCGCTCGTCCACGTTGTTCTCCTTCTCGTGCATGCTGCGGCGCAGCTCGCGCAGTTTCAGGTCAATGGCGTCCCGCTTCCGCTTTAGCAGACTGATGCCTCGCTGCCCGGACTGGACACGCAGCTTCATCAGCACGGAGTTCGCCCGCGAGGGGAATATGGGCAAGATGTCTTTGTTGGACATGGTGATGCTCCTGGATCCTCTGCTCGTTTCAAGTCAAGAAAGTAAGTCAGTCTGAATTGTTTAATTTGAATGGAATCAAGAGCCTACTTGACACATGAAATTAAAAGTAAACTTCAAATTCTGCTAGTTACATGATAAAAACTCTTGGACTCTTGGAGAGACAAAAATATCTACACGTGACCAATCTCATTCTGCTCATATGCCCTGAAAACACCCTTAGATTGGCCAACCCAACTAATCCGTGGTCAGCGATGGACAGCGACAGCGATGGCCAGAAGAGGCAGAAGAAGCCGAAAATATCTGCAATTACAATGTGGAATGAAGAACACACACAGGCACACACATGAACAGAGGAGCACACATGCACACACAGAAGCCAAAATTCCACTGGGATGGGACCAACGATTTTGCGCATTTTCCAGCTGCGGTACATATTCTTTTGCCGCAGCAAAGTGTCGCAATGTTGCGCCGTTCGGTGCAATCGCAAGAGCGACGGCGACGGCGACAGCAGCAGCCTTGCAACGCATGCCAACAAGTTAAGTATGTTAACCTCTGCGAAAATTAGACATGCCAAACGGACGAGGAGAGGGAGAAGGTGTAGACGAATGGGTGGGTAACGAAAACGAAAATGAAGTAACAATGCAGCAAACATGGGGCAGGGTCAAAGGGCGACGATGTCGACGCGACGACAGCATTGCGCCATTTTTCGTTTGCCCCGTAAGACATGAAATTCGGCTGCGGCTCGTACGCTGTCTGTTCCCCCCGCCACCCACCACCCTTGCTCTGGAACATCGCGTGTGTATGCGTGTTGGGTAAACATTTGGACAGGCGTTTTCTATCTTCTGGATTGTCGCTGTCGAAGCAGAAGCCTCTCAACCGATGTGGGGGTACACCATTCCCTGTCCCTTCCAAAACATATCGGAATTCGATGAGACATGAAATGCATTTCGGATTTCTTTAATCCAATTGGATAAGATTTGGCCAGAGGTCTTGATACGAGTATCAACCCAAAAATGTGTGCTATGGAAAAATTGGAAATAATTCTTCTTAAACAAACAGATCCTTCGTGGTGGCCAAAACTATTTCTCGTATATTAGCTCGTATGAATTGTACAACTAACGAAACTAATGAGCAAATAAATATAATTCCCTAGCCCTTTCCCTTTTTTGCCTTCTTTAGACGCTTGTTCTTCTTGCGCTGATCCTTGCGCCACTTTCGCCAATACTTTTGTATCTTGGAGGCTGCCCGATTCATCATGAAGACGACAAGGCGCTGCTGTTGGCGTCGGCGCTCCTCCTCTTCCCGCTGCACAACGATGTCATTGTAAACGGCCTCCTCGCGCCGGTACACGACCATGAAGCTATCAAGCGCCTTCTTAGCCACCATATATTGGTCTTGGAGCACCAAATTCTCCCGGATCACATCCCCCATGTTCGCGTCGTACTTCTTAACCAGACTCTGCAGCTGCAACAGGAGCTTGTTCCTGTAAGAGTGGCAGACAGTGTCGCGTCGGTGGGGGGGAATGTTATTAAATAGGAAAGAAATCTTTTACTTTTCATTGCGGGCCTCCTGCTCTTCCATCAGATGCTGATAAGTGAGCTTTGCGTAGGCATCCCTGGAAATCTGCAGCTGCTCCTCCAGCTCCTTTTGCTTATCCAAGCTGCTCCTGTGGTTAATGCGCATGGCGCGGCTGCATTTCTCGCTAACGAGAATAAATAAGGGAAAGGGAAAAAGAAAATGTTAGAATCGAAAATCAGGCTGCAGGCTTCCTTTCACTCACATCTCGTTCTGAATTCGGACATTGTTCTGCCACTTCTTGTAGGCCAGATCGTCCTCGACCTTCAACAGCAAGATTCCCTTGGCCGTCAGCTTCCATTTCTCCATAATGCGGCGACTAGCCAGGTCCTTTCGCACATTTGCGATCTTCTTCCGGATGTCCTCGTTCTTGTGGTACATCTCGTGCAGCATCCGCTCCTTGCTTATTTCGCTCTTGGATGAACGGTACAAATGCTCTTTGGCAGTGTCCAAGAGGACTTGGAACGAGACTATAATTGTGCGGTCCCTGTCGCTCAGGTTGCGCATTAATTGGGGGAAGAACTTGTAGATCTGGTAGTTCTTCTGAAAGTAATCGAGTATCTTGATCGTTTTGTGGTCGATGGGCAGCGTGAGCTCTGCCCCCATGCGGTTCATATGGCTCTCCAACAGATCCTCAACCGGCTTCAGGATCTCCTCGTAAGATGTGCCCTCGAGCACCCGGCGCAGTGTTTGGGGCTCCTCCAGCAACTTGGGCAGGATCAACGATATCTTAATTATCTCTATAGCCTGCTCGAGGACTCGCAGCACGCACTCAATTCTCACGGCACGCAGAGAGATTCCGTCTAAGGATAGGTAGGGGTTCGTATGCTCCATTGCCTTTGAAAAACTTTCATTACAACTCACCCATTTTGTCTGTTTTCGGGAAACTTGATCTTTTCTTTGGTGTAATCTGTCGGTTTGTATGTCTCTGTTCATAGCCCTTACAGCTCTGAGCCAAGCTGGTAATATTCTGATGATTACAACACGCCTGTTTACTTTGTTTAAATGGTTGCCTGGTTACAGCTGCAGCGCTGGCATTGACTTTGTCATTGCTGCAAAGGGAGGGTATGATTGAAGAACGGATTTTCCTGGGAAGACTGCGAGAACTTGTCCAAAGTTCCCAAAGGTATGTTGCTGTTGTGTCAACTATAAGACCATTAAACGAACACAAAGGTGGTAAGGGAGTGCGGCATTTATGGGGGATATATGTACATATATAAAAAATACTATGTAATGTGTACTAACCAATCGATGTAGTGTACACTACTATCTGCAAATTGCATGCTCTAAAATGAGAAGGCAATTCTTCAGCTCTCATTCAACCCCACCAATTCATGGGCCAGAGAACTTCCACGGCGCCCCCGTCCTAAACACATTTCATTTCCATTTCCTTATCCCACTTCCCATGCCCCATTCCCATTGCCATTTCCATTTCCATGGCCACCCCCAAATCATTCCACCAAAACCATTTCCCAGGGCGAGGAGCCACCGCAATGACACAGCTGCTGCGTCAAGCGACCGCGCAACAAGTATGAGACGGCATCTGGAGAGGCCAAAAGAACACACAACAACAACGCTGGCAACCAACCGCAGCAGTCCAAAAGCTTCCAGGCGACGACAAAAATGAATGGCGAACATTTG
Organism: Drosophila obscura; assembly: GCF_018151105.1. Lineage (NCBI taxonomy): Eukaryota > Metazoa > Arthropoda > Insecta > Diptera > Drosophilidae > Drosophila > Drosophila obscura. The sequence goes on along the minus strand of NW_024542774.1, from coordinate 3,625,374 downwards.
CTGAAAGCGTTGCCAGCCCCCAGTAAAGGTTCGGCAACAGCAACAGCAACAGAACAAATGAAATGTGCTTGTCTGAGTAAAATGCTGCAATGCTGACGAACCAGCAGGAATACACAAGTACAAGGAATACAAAAAAAAAAAGGAAAAAAATGAAATGCAAGAAAAGGACAGAAATAAAATTGAGCAAGAAATAATATTTTTTGTTGCTGCTGCTGGCTGGCTGGCTGGCTCTTGGCTCTGGCCATGTTGATGCGTGATAAAGATGGTAAGAAAAGCGTTGAGCGATAGATGAACCACACACGGGACAGAGAGAGAGAGAGAGAGACAAAAAGAGAGATATACAGTCAAAGCAGAAAACGTAAAAAAATGACGCATAAACAGCTCAGGGAGAGAGTGAAGCGAAAGAGAAAAGCAGCGCAGCAGAGAGTGTGCAGCAGATTTGGTGGTGGCGGCGGTGGTGCTGCTGCTGCTTCTGTTGCTGCTTCTGTTGCTCCCACATACGTAACAAATGGCCATGTAAAGCGCCACAGCAGAACAACGCCAACCTCTAACGGTACTGCAAAGGCAAAGAACGTGCAGCCCAAAAGCGACAACCAAAAACCGTAGCTCTCTCTTAGGCGCTCTCTCAGTGTACTGGTGTCCCACATTGTACCGTTTCGAGCTGTCTGCTGGCTGGCTCATTAAGCCCCAGCGACGAGGACACGACGTTGCCGTTGCCTTGGCAGCATTACCCAGCTCTTGCTGCTTATTGTTATATATTTTCATAGTCCTTACTTGACTTTTGCTTCTTCTTTTTTTGATGGTTGGGTTCTTTCATGACTATCTACGACAGTGAGTGCAAAATTTCACAGAAATGTTTCCCCGTTATGCTTGGCCTGGCCGCATTGCAGCTATAAATTTGTTTGTGGTTTACTTTTGCCTTGGAAGATTATACGTATCCGAAAACCCCAGTGGCGAGCGGGCGAGATAGTGATAGAGAGAGAGAGACAGAGGCAGAGAAAGGGAGAACGGGAATGTCATGGAACAATGGGCATAAGGAAAGGGAAACGAGAAACAAGAAACGAGAAACGGCAGGCTAACGGTGCTTGCCGACTGTTTTAATGGGGTGGGCGAGAGGATGGTCCGCATGAAACCCCATAAAGAACCTTTTTGAAAGTGTTATTATAATGCTTGGTCTGGCAATAGGAAGGTCACTCTGGTTATTGCCAACGGAAACTTAAGATATCCCCCCATGGGGCTCCCTTGAGCCAGCAGGCAAAAGATTTTTCTGATAGTTGTAGTAAATATGTGCATACATATGTACATATGTATTGTATATGGATAAAGGTGGGCTAGTTCCTATTCTTTTGAGAACAGCTGGGGAAACTTTATGGAATTAAAGTGCTGCTAGTGGGATCTGATCATTCTGGCTTACTTCCGACAATTGAGTTTAGTTGCTGCCAGGATCCATTAGTCTTGTCCTCGGTCCGTGTCCAAGAAACGACCTGAGGAAATGTTCTCAGTTGATAATGAAGTCACACCCAAAAACTCAAACGAAACTAGCTCGGCCGATTCCTGGACAAGTTTCTGCTGAATTTTTCATGATTTTTTTTCCTCTCCGTTTTGTTTCCCGGCCCGTTTCCGTTTGGCAGTTACACGTAAAAGTCCCTGTTCTGGCTTTAGTTTGTGTGTGTGTGTGTGTGTGGCTTCGGAGCAGTCTAGCATGCTGCTTTTGAGTCGGTAACGTTTGGTTCTTTTATGGAGGAGCCTGCCACTGTGCCACGCTCAAGTTGTCTCAGAAACTTTTGGCTTCTGCTCAGCTTTTCTTCCGTTTGGTTTGACACCCAACCTTCTCTCTAATTTGAATTTTCTGAACTGTAAAGTGAGCGACACAGCAAACGACATTAGTCGCTGGGTGGGGGGGGGGCGTATGGAGGCTCCAGGAAGAGTTAACTTGGCTAATAAAGTGTGCCTACCTCCACGCTTGTAGAGCGTGGCCTGTCTGCTTACAATTTTTATGATATTTAAAAAGTTTTCTCTTTTCTTTGCCAAGGTATGCCAGGTGGATAATTTATTAACTTTTAAAAATGGAAAAAATATGCATAATAATAATTCAGGGCACTCCTTTGAAAGTTTTTCTAAGTTGTCATGCCAGACTACATTTATCAGTCATGAGGATCCATGGTGAAGGAAATTAAATGTAAGTAATTTCGAATCAAATGTTAATAATGGTATACTCCCAGCTAACCACATCCTCCGCTCCATTAATTGTGATGGAGGGAAAATATTTTGTTTCACATGACCCCAAGCACGTGCTGGCTATCAGTCAGCTTGGATCATCTTCAAATATTATTTTTCTATATTTATTTTTGCTATATTTTGTATACGTTTCTGTTTGACCAAAGTCAACAATAAATGGCAAAATGCCGGCACGTGCACCGGGGTCGTGTTCAATGTTACTTCCTGGCCCCTCATTCTCCTCGATCTCCGCTTTACTAGTTCTACTTTCCCTCTTCTTGTCATCCAACTCTTACCACCTAATGCTTCCTACTGGCCGTCTCCGTACTTCTGCTATTTATTTTAGGCCAAACACAAAATGTCCTGACCGAATGATTGATGAGACTGCGAAAAAATTCAGTTGTTAGTGGTAAACCAACCGTCGCTTATCCTCATTTTCCCCACCATCTCCCCCACCTGAAAATCTTACCGAAAATCTCTCCGACAAGTTAATAAATTCTTTTTGTGTGCTGCATTTAACGCCTAGAGAATTCCGTTCCGTTCCTTTTCTTTTTGTTCTCTTTTCTTTTGTAAATTTTTGCTTTTGGGAAACTTTCTAATGAAGTCGCTGTGGGAGAAACCTTTATCAGGTTTCTCTGCATTGTACCCTCCCGGTGTTTGCTTAGTCTCTTTTTCTCTATCTCAATGCTCTGTATGCAAGGCACGCAAATTTGTTGCCAATAAGCAACCGAAAACAATTTTTATACGGACCGAATGGGGTGTGTGAAGAAGAAGTGATGGTGGCAGATGGGTAGGCGGGGCATGCCACTTGCCTATGCGTGCTGCGTGCCTTCTGTACTGCTTTTTTCCCCCTTGGCTTCCCTTTGCCTTTGCTACTTCGTGTTTTGGAACGGAGCTGCTGCTTCGCAGGACCAGTCCCAGTCCCAATCCCTTTCCCAGGCCCAGCAGTTGCTTAGCTACAGAGGCCCCAGGACCCGAAAATGTAGGTCATGTTGGACTCTGTATTGGGGAGGCAATTCGTCAGCAGAGAGCGGAGTGGGAATGCGAGTGCAAGTGGAAGAGAGAGAAAGAGATATGGAGAGGCAGCGAAACATACACATACACTGCCAGCCATCGTTATACATGCACAGAAATTTTGGTTGCTGTCCGGGCTGGATCTGGCTGGAAGAGAAAGAGAAGAAGTAAGAGATACACAGAGAAAGTGGGTGAGTGGGTAGGTGGGAGAGGGAGCGGAAGGCAGTGAATTGGGGGAGCAACACTGTGCTACCCATGAATACTTAAGCATGGGCGTTGCCCCAGACTCCTACCACCCACCCATGCCTACGCCTAAGCCCGCGCCTCTCGTTGGATCTGCTCCGTCTCGTGCTTTATTACAATGAAAATTTCATTAGAAAATTGAATGTTGATGTGTCACATGTGCTACATCCCACAACCCTCCCCCCATTAAGTTCACACATTGTTCCCTCCATTCAATTTTGAATTGACTTTTCCTTTGCTACTTTATTTTTGATATTCATATTTAAATGGGGGTGTGCATAAGAAAATAAGTCTGGGACATAGCTTATCAATTGTTTGTATGCAACAATTATTGAATTTTTTAATAGATACTTCCGTTGAAATGTGAAGAAACAAATAAAACGTTCTATGGAAAACCAAATATTTCTCCCAAAATCAGATCACTTGACAACTTAGTGCTCATCCGCAATGCGATTGATTGAACCAAACACAAACACAAAGAGGAGGAATTCGGCCCAAAGCAAGGAAGTTGTTCAGAGGCAGAGTAATCAGAGGGCTGGCGCAGCAGTTAGAACTTAAGTGCTTAAGTGGCAAGGCTGCCAAGCCAGGCACTTTGGTCTTATGTTAGATTAAGATGTTTGTGTGAACATTTGTTGTAGCAGATTGAACAAGCATCTACATCAGCCAAGCATTGTGGAAGATACACTGTACAGGCTTTGCCTGGAGGGCGAACAGAACAGACACCCAGCAGTCGATGGGATGAGATACACTGATATATTAATTAGAAAATAACTATTATTAAATGTTTAACCATTTCTATGCTCTAGATTTACCCGCTGCGAATAAGAGAAATTTAATAATTATTCTAAAAATTTCCAGTTCTTTTAATTTGCAATATATTTGTTAAGTGAAGTGCCTTTCCATTATGTGATGTGAGTTTCAAAATGAGCCACCAAAAAGGCATCAACCACAAACTTTTCCACTCAACTCAGTCTGACAGCAGCCACATTGCGTATACGCTATGCGGGGCGAGGCCGAATCCCATCATCTATTCTCTAAACACCCAGACAAATGGGCGTTCCTGTCAATATGAGTAGTAGCTCATCAAAGTTTCATTTTTACAGACCTTACCATTGCATGCAAATCATGTACAACAACACAAAAAATCGAGAAAATTGGGAACTTTCGACAAACCGTTTAACCCGAAACTGAAAAGGAAACTTCAACAAAGACGAACGAAAAACTTTTATTTATGACCAAATCGTGGGTGGGGCTTAAAGGCAAAAATGTCTTGTAATAAATCTTGTTATATGGTCGATACATGCTCGTATATTTTTCGGTTAGATATTTTGTGTTGTTTTCGGCACCCCAACAATCAACTGAAAGTTTGTGACACATGCAATAATTTGATTTTGCTCGCAAATGTCGCGGGCAAGATGGTAATAAATTGAACAAAAAATTGGCGATAGAAGTTGAAAGCAAAATAGTAGAAAAAGAAGACGTAGTGGCAGAGGAATGAGCTAAGCGAGTGGCAAAAATATAAAGAATATAAACAATGAATGGCTTAAAATAATACTAAATAAAGAAGCTGAAGAAGTATGACACAAATTGAAGAAGATTTAAGAAGAAGCTGCAAGAACGGCAAAGGAATTCGGAAAAAATTGTTTAAAAAAATGCAAAAGAAGTGGAGACAACTCGCTTTCGCTTTAGTTTTCGTTTTCGTTTCCATTTTCAATTTTCAGTCAGCCAACTCGCTTTCTTTTATTCACTTACATGCTCGTTGGGGGCGTAATGAGACAGAGTTTCCCTACCAGCCCCACTCCCTGGTACTTGCTTCCTGCTTCTACCCATCACACCACCCTATACCATCATCGAGCATGTTTTATCGATAATTCGTGAGTGCGACGCAAGAAAAACACTCTGCGGGGAGGGTGGGGAGCTGGAGTGGATACCCGGCCCTACACCTCCACCCACTCCATCGACCCGTTCATCCCACTCTCATACATTTAGTCTGTATAACAAACAAATGTTTTGTATGTGTCAGGCGCCGGTTTTTCTTATTTTCCCAGCTTTTCCCTTTTAGTGTTATTATTATTATTTCTCTTTGTTTTTTTTTTATCCGAAAATCGGTTTTTGCGGACGCGCAGCTGACACGGAACTTCACAGAACACAGGATATCGTTGTATATACATACATACATTTGTATTGTATATGTATATGTGTGGCTCTAGGTGGAATCCATTTGGAATGTATTGACAGGAAATTGGAACCGGTGCCCAGACGTGGATGACTATGATCGGCCTCTGCCACTGTCGTAAAGACTTTTGTTGACTGTCGATGTTTCGTTTGCTGGTTTGGGGGCCTGATGGCATGAAGGGCTCGTGCTGGTACTAAATGTAGGCGTATATATGTACTGGGACATGGGCCCCCAAATAGTCGCCCAGTAGTTAAGCTAAAAATAATATGAAATTTATTGCTGTAAATGACAAAACAGAATCTACCTATGGAATAAGTATGTCTACAAATTTGATTTATTTGTTTTTTCCGAGACAGGACAGTTCTTTGACTCCACCGATGACGGCCCGATTGACATTAGAAGGTTACGAATGGGTTGAAGGTACAGTCAAAAGGCATATTGCCCGGAGGAGGTACATATGTACATACGTATATGGTATTTATCAGACATATGTACATTCAGCGGACATACTCGTACATTTCTACTGGTGCTGTTTTCTTGGGTAATTCTACTCAGATTTTGCGGGCATTAATGTTGCCCACAGAAGTATGCTATGAAAAATTAAATTTGTTCTCTCCCATTAAAATCTCATCCAAGAAAAACGACACCATCACCATGCACTCAAATACTCATAAATTATAGAATTATTATTCAATTAGCGTGACAAACAAGTCCCATGCATAATGCAGCACTAGGAAAAGTGTGCGTCCAAGTGGGGGAAAGGCCAACCAAGACATGCAACAACAAATACAACTGCAGTGTTAAGCTTATTAATAGAAAACAAAGAAGAAGAAGCAAACAGTAAGAAGAAAACAGCGCAAAATGTCAGCGCCATGTCAGAAAGCGCATTAAACAAGAAAGCAGCAGCAGAAGCAAAAGAAGAAAGTGAACCAGAAGGGGGGAAAATGCTTGGAAAACAAGGCAGACCCAAGTTAAATGAAAATGAAAAATAATTAGCAAACAACTGCAGTGAAAAGGCAGCTCGGAAAAACAGAGAGAACGCGGGGAAATGCGAAAGAGCGAGGTCGTGCCTTGGGGCAGAGATTACGATAATTATATTACAATTTTTATTATTTTATGATATTTCATTTTGCAGCTTTATTATAATGGCGCAACCAGGCAGTCTGACCTTGTCCAAAACGAAGTGACAGAAAAATGTCGAGTAACATGAGTCGCGGATACCTTTACAATCATGAATATAATAATAAAAGGCCCGATCTATGAATACGAGTATATCTGTAGTATAGGTATATAAAATAATCTCAATACTCCTTTAGCTATAGCTGTAAGTAGTAACTAGCGACAGAAATGAAATATAACTTTGTAATCCATGTGTACAAGGTGCAACTGTAACGGCAACAGCAACCCGCGATAAGCATGTCGTATGACATGCAATCCGATCAAAATGTCCCACTAATTAACGGAACGACCATTGCTCACTCTCTCTTTCTCTCTTCATGCTTTTTCTTACAGGTGCTTAAGCTTCGAATTCCACAAAGCGCACAAAAGTGCACCACTGCTTCTTGCTCCCTCTGCCGTACTCTTTGATAATCTCTTCTGAGAGTTAAGTACTGGGCAAACGAGTTACACCAAAACTCAATTATGGCATTTCAGAGAGAGTTGTGAATTTGGCTCCAAGTCCCGACCGTAGATTACCCTTTTTAAATGGCAAATATTTACTTGGTTTGCAATTTATACTAAATTTAAGGTGAAATTTTGAGTGTAAATCTTGTTTCGCCAGTACCGTTTTCTGCTGCTGCTACATACAAACATACATACTACATATACCGTTACATACTTTTGTGCGAGCAAGCGAAATGAAAAGGCGAACATGCCATGGCATGCAAAATGCAATTGGAAAATATACTCTAAGAACAACAACACAAAACGCAAGCGTAGCTGAAACGCCCCGCACTTTATCGCCTTCATCCTTGTCAGTGTTGCGGGTGAGGGGGAACGAAAGAGGTAGAGAGGGGCGGGGTCGACCAGAGGTTGCTAAGGTGCGATAAAAAAGTAAAACAAGCGAAAGCAAGCAGCCAGGAAACAACAACAAACAGCAATGAACGAGAAATACATACATACATACATATGTAAGTGAAAGAGAGCAATGGTAGAAAACGACTGCTTAATACCCTAGTAAAGGCGAACTGCCAGGTGCTTAAAGCTGCCATAACATGACGATATTTTATTGCTGGCTTACCACTATTCCTATTCCTGTAGGAGAATCACAGGTGTTTTTATTGTCACGGACCAACCGAATTTAGCAGGAAATGTACTCTTTTCGTTGATTTCTTTCGAAGAAATAGCACTCGCACACACAGGGGCGGAACATTTACAGTTTTACATGCAAATGCAGCGAAATGAGCCCTTGACATGACATACCAACTCAGAACTGACATGGAAATGTGCCGAGACATACTCGACTGCAGGTGGGGGAATATGGGAATACGGTATCCATGGGACTGGCCCCACACATGATGGACAGACGGAGGACGGCGACTGATGGCCCTGACGTAGTGCAAGAGAGAGAGAGAGAGAAAGAGAGAAAAAGAGAGAGCGATTCCACTTTGGAATACTCACAAATGTTCTTACATTCCCACTTCCACCCAAAACAACTCCTCCGACCAGAGATGATTTTACTTCACTTTTTGCACCGCTCAACATTGCTGTAATGCCATGCCCAAGAAATGTGTATAAAGTAGCACCTTAACATTAACAAATGTTCAATGAATATTACCAATGAAATCCCAAAACTCTATCCCAGATAATCAGTAGAATATAGGGAGTGCTGAGTGTTTCCCAAATCTAACCAATAGTTTTAGAAAAGTGTTAATTTCCAGCATCATTTTAATTCCACAAAAAAATCCGTACTATTTTTCAGAAGCGTCATCCAACTGCAATAGTGGCATCTCGCCAAACTCCAGGCCAACTGAACCGGAACCCACCTGACCAAACCATGCACACTACGTATATCCGCACCTAGCACAATCAATTCTTATTTATTCATTAGCTCATTAACCAAATGACTGTGGAGCATTGTCACCTTCTGTTTGTTCGTGCAAACATTTACTCTGGCTTTTTCCGACGAAAGATTTTGGCAAACACAGTCAGAGCGAAAATAGAGTTTGGTTTAGTCGCGTGATAGTCCAGCTTACAATCTCGAATTTCACTTTCATTCGGGGCAAATACTCGTATTTGTCTTGCGCAAAGAGACAGAAGAGGTAACTACTATAAAATCGAGTGGACCAGTTGGGTCCAGGGCAGTCAGTTCCCGAGACATCAATCTGTCAATGCACAAGCAGCATAATGAAGTTCTTCGCTCTGCTCGTCTGTTGCCTGCTGGTCCTCAGCTTTAGCTCTCCGATGGAGGGACGCCTCTTTCTTACCAATCGCAGCGGCATCTTCTGTGTGTGGACCGCAAAGAGATCCTGCTCCAAGACCACGCCCGTGTGTGTCGTTTTGCAATTAACCGCATCTAATGGCGTTATCACCACCACCTGTAAATACTATCGCAGCGAGTGCCAGTACAGCATCGATTCTTGTTTGGGAAAAACGGGTAAGTACAACACGTTTTGAAGCTTAGATTTAAGCGTTTAATATTTTAATATCCCTTTAGTCCCCACCCAGAATGTTTTTATAATTTCGTTCATTTTTCTTTCAGCGTATGGCCAAAGTGGAGTCGTAGATACTACTGGGGCAACCTGTTTGGGGACTACCCCTCTGGGAGGAACCAGCGCTTGCTAGAGAAGATATTCATTCCATCAACTATGTATAGATAATTATCCTAAGCTATAACGATTATAAATTTCATATTTATTGTCTCTACTAAAGGGTCAAAAAGGGACATTTATTCATTTTATGATTGTGGCAGACACATCGAAAGCGTCCTGGTTTTTGTCATTCAATCCTGCCCCTAAGCAGAGCTTGGAAATCGTTTATTTAAATAGTTTGCAACTCTTTTGGCATTTTATGACCCTCCTCCAAACACACACACTCGCACGTAGAGCTCGTCCTATCGCCATGATGTATGCTATCAAGTGGTTCCCTTCGTCCTTTTTTAATTGCAATCGCATAAATTGCACTTTTTGTGTGTGTAGGGGGAAAACGAGCAGGGAATTATGGTTATGGTCACGCAGACAATGTAAATTTATAGAGCTTTTGCTTTTTAGTTTGCCATTTTTTTCGCCATTTTTCGTTGTTGGACAAAGCAAGCGGACGTGAGTGGCGAACGCCTGCGGATGCAATTAGAATGCCAGAAAAGAAATCCATGCACATGCCCCACACAATATGTATATCTGTATGTATCATATATATACACGCACATATGTATGTACATCGCCCTCGGCTGAGAATTGGGTCATTTCCGACAATTTAAGCGTTTAAAGTTCGAAAAATGTTCATAATTTTAGCAAAAATGTTCGCTTCGAAAGGGGGCTGGAAACAGAGGGTGACAGAGAGGATAAACGACATTACCCTGCAGTAAAATCAAATTTTAAAATTAACAGACAAATCAAATCCCCATACAATTGATTAAAATTAAAATCTAAGTTGTGTATCCATCAATTACTTTTTTCGATATTTTATTTACAACGTACCTGAATTAACTATTTAAGAGTTGTATGTTTTTTCTTCCCTAGGAATTTTGTATATACATATGTACATATATGCAGCTTAACCCGTTCTTATAATTATGGGCGTTATGTTCGACGAGGAAGATGAGCCCAATATAGAGGACAGAATGCTGGACCAGCCACCAGTAGAGGATGAGCTCGAGGTTGTGGACGATGACGAAGATGTGGAGAAAGTGCTGCGGCAGGTTCCTGTCTGATTTACCGTAATGCTCGAACAATTGCCCAGATTGACTACATTCCAGCCTATAGGATAAATTGATAAGTACCAGAAATGCATAATCGTGTATTCCGCACTCACTTGAGACAGTTGCCCGACAATTGGCTCGCTCCATCAGGCAACGATTCCTGAATCGGTGGCAACGGCGTGTCCTGCTCCAGCGTCCGCAGACGTTAGAGTTAACACTGCAGCTGCTGGTGGTGGTCACACAGCGGGATGAGGGCGTAGAGCTACTGCTGCTACTGCTGCTGCCGGAGCCGTTAATGATTATAACCGATTTACTTCGGGAGTTGCCCGTGGTTTTAGCTACTGTGGTGCGACGTGCGCTTACCGAACGCCGCCGCGCATTGCTTGTGCTGGCCCTGGCATTGCGATTTGCCTGAGCACGCACCTGGCGAGGTGTTGCACTGCTAAAAGCCTTGGCCTTTGCTTGGCGTCGTTGCCTGTTTTGAGCCTGAGAAGCCACCACGATCAGTGCGATCAGAACCAGAAGAGACAACGCGAGACGCATTCTTCAATTTATTTTAGCTTTTGGTTCTATCTTTAGAGGAGCTCTTCGGTTTTATACCCCCCAAACGAACGTCTCTCTGCCTGGCCTTGGAAGATGTGTATTATAATATTTCTTCCTCCATTCTCTGAACACATATTAGCATTCGAAATTTCTTTGCCTGGACTTTGTTCTATTCATTTATGTTATTATCTACCTACCCAATTGTGTAAATACTTTAGAGCCAAAAAGAAAGAGATGAGGGGGGACTGGAACTGCTTCACGTGTGTGGAGTAGATATTTTAGGAAGCTCGCTGTTTAAATACGGCAAGAGCAAATAAGTCATTTGACTAATCGTTCATAATATTAATCATACTTTTAGGCAGTTGCAAAAAAGGGAAATTTGAATTTTAAAGGTGGTTGTCGTTGGGATTTACTCGCTGCTAGCTGTACCTATAGGTATGGAAACTGTTTCAAACTGTTTAGTGTTCGTTTCAAATTCGTGGAAGATTTTCTCCTTAGTTAGGGATTTTTAAATTGTCGATTAGTTCTCATTCCTTTTAATGGATTCACATAGCCATGCCAAATATTCGATACGATATACTAAAACTATAGTCCACAAATGAACAATTGAGTGGAGCATTGGAATTGAGTTGGATCACGTTTTGTTAGTTTATTTGCTGCTGATATTAAAATATAACTTTTAAATGTATTTTCAAGTGTAAATATATTAATGGATTTGATTTGGGATGGAATATGATTTTGTTTTTTATACCCTGTCACAGCAGTCCCTTCTTCACTTCTTCAAATCTTCACTTTCTTACTTATTGTCAGATTTGTATAGTGCTCGTATTAGCGGACATCTGTCCCGATTAGCCAGATTCTTTAATGATTTTTGTTCCGCCAGCTTTGATTTGGTCGCCTTTACTGTCGCCGTTTTGTTGTTGTTGTTGGTGCCACTAGCGTTGACCTTTATTGCGTTGGTGCCACTACCGCAGGGCAGCTTCTGATCGTATGGCATGCCCCTGCAGAGACTCTGGCTGACTTTGCGATGGACTGAAATGGAGGTAAACAGATAAAAGTCAGCAAAAATGCGTAGACTCCACTCACAATCGGTCACTCCCTTGTTGTTGCAGTTTAATAACCTGCGTTGGCAGTCGTTCTTGAAGGCCTGACAGATGTTGGCCCTTCCAAGTCGCCCACATGATTTGGTCGTGGATGTGCACCTACTCTGGACGTTCTTCAGACAGGTCTGAGCTCTGCGGGCACTTTGGTTAGCGCGGGTCAAGAAATTGCTTACTGATTGGTCAAACCGTTCGGTTGTGCTGCCGCTGTTGCTGGACATGACCAGGTGGAGGAGGCTAAGGGCCAGGATGGTACACAAGCAGCAAGTGGCTTTCATGGCGGCGAATTTGTTTCAAACAAAACTGAATGACAATTAAAAGAATAGCTTTCTTGGCTTTTATACAATTTCATCTGTATTTGCTTTGCAAAAAATTATGAAAACACTTTGCTCTAGTAACCGTAACCACTTCAATTTCAATTGACTCTCAGCTGAGCTAACAGATCTCTCTCTCTCTCTATCTCCGGAAAGAAGTTAAAAGATTTCAACCTTGTTCTGCATAATGAGTTCAGTTTTGTTTCTCTGTGGATTTTAAAAAGTTTATTCACTAAACAAGATTCAACCTCGGCGTATGATGATGGGAATAACATTTGAAGTCGAGCTGGAGGAGGATGAGAAGGAGGAGGATGAGCTGCTGCAGATTCCCCGACTATTCAGACTGATTCCCGAGCACCTGGACAGGCTGACGGCCGTGTAAGCGGTGGAGCTGACACACGACTGGTAGCGCAGGACGCAGCTGTTCTTGAAACGGTTGCACAGATTGGAGCTACCGTAGCGGCCACAAGCATTTGTCGTGGAGTTCCAGCTGCAATTCCTCAGCACACAGACCTTGGCCCCAGTGTTGCTGTTGCTGGTGCTGCCAGTGAGGAAGCCGCAGGCCAGGGCCAGGATCGCCAGGAGTGTGGACAGGGCTAGAGCGGCTTTCATTCTGCTAGTTGCTGATTTCAAAGTTCTTTGATGCCATTTGGCTCGACTGTCTGGACTATTTATAGTGCTAGAACATTTCTGAAAGAATCGAAAGCAGCACATTGCCATCCGCAGTGTGGAGAGATACACCTGTCCAAATAAAGAGTGACATTGGGTGACAATGCAAGATGATAACATTGGGCACCTTGGGTGCGAATAATGCCCATTGTTAAGGCCTACGCGAATCAGGCAATCCGACCTGGTATCATCTAGAAGCCTCTAATTTAAAACCTTGAATTTAAAGCACACTTACCTCTGTTCATTAAACTAGCTGCTTAAACTGAACCCTATTTTAACTCTAACAATTTTTGAATGTCGTGTACATGTGCTCCAAAGCGTCTACCATCTACTTCGGAAATACTCGTATTGGACATGAATATTACAAAAAAGTGAAGCATAGCATACTTTCGGATACTGTGAATAATCCTACCAAAAGAGTGTAGAATTGGCATTTTGTGGGCGTGTCACGGCCTATAAGAATAGGTATATACTCCTTCTGTGCATTGAATGTGTATCCAAGGGCAAGCTTGTTAAATGTTGAGTCTCGTTTCTATGTCTGATAATCGGGGGAGTGGCACGCCTTTTTGAAATTAAACGAATATCCTGGACTTATTGGGAATATTGAAAATTTTTCAACTATTAGAGAATGTAACCACTCAATATTCGCAGTGGTTTGATACTTCCTCTCCTGCTCAAAAATTCTGTTATAAACCCAAAAACTTTGTCCATTTTGTTGCGTCAAACTGTAAAGAAAGCCAAACTGAGGTTATCTTGCTTTTGTGGCTATAATCGACTTTTCTTGCAGCTCCATCTCTTCAATCTCTTGCATACAACAAAATTCATTCCCAACTACCAACATTACGAGTAGAAAAATTGAGCGGATAATCCCTTCCAGCTGCCACCCACACCCAACTCATAGCTCTAAACTAGCACCACCTACCAAATGGAATGCTTGTGGCAGCAAAACAAACGCATAAAGTAAAATACAAACACCAAAAGCGAACAAAAATCAACTATCTCATGTTCAACATTATTATTACTTTTTGTTGTACTCAACTGAGTGCGTTTAGTAGTTGTTTTTTTGTCGTTTTTGTTTGTTAATCAATTCGAAAAACGCACTTTAATAAAATGCTGTTGACGGCATTGTTGAGTGACTGACTGCCGGTCAAGGCTGGAAATCAGTTTCGATAATTGGCTTTAGATGGAGCGTACTTGAATGAGCTCTTGCCAGCGCTCCCTCTTGTTGAGAGCTGCATTTTCTAGTGGGTTGCTTCTGGGACCAATCAAAAAAATATTTATGCAAAAACGAACGTTTATTTCTGGCCAATTTTTGCCAGGCTAGCCCACAAATTTGCATTTATTTGACGAAAATTTTATGTGCGTGTCTGGTGCAGTTTGAAGTTTGGCTTGCGGCGAAATAATTGAGCCAAGTCAAGCATCCATTTAGGCCAGCCAGTCATTTAGTTGCCCATTGAATCGATAACGTCTTAGACATCATATCACACCATTCTGCTTGCCTGCCCAACTGTGTCACCAAAGGGGACAAGAGTCTTGTGTGTTTGCTAGTGAAATCAGAGCACCACTTTCTGTTGACTCAAGGTGAGTTCAACCGATGAATTGTGTCTTCAATGGGCAGCAATCGCAAGATATTTTCATTCAGTAAAAGTAAGTTAGATAAATAGTTGAATATAAATTCACTTTCTTGAGAGTTTTCTATACTAAATTATTGATTTCATTTTGTGGCAGTCATCCCCTCCCTAGAATATCTTCTATCGCTCTTTGCTGTGACCAAATTTTATTCGTTAAAATAACATTTCATCATTTAATTAGGGTTACCTCCCTCCACTAATGATTTCTGGTTGGATTGCTTTTCGGGTTTATTGGTTTGAAAACTCATCAAAATTATGGATTTACTAGCAATAGCTAATGGATAATACTTTAATTAGGTTCATATCGCAAATTGATCCATCGAACACTGCAAATCTGATGAAAATCCCATAAATAGTTGAGTGCATTTCCGCTTGCTTTGTGGGTCATTTTTAATGAAGCTGCTGCACATTGCCAGTCAGCATTAATCAATTTGTCAGACTCAATTAAGCTGCAGATACATCCACTCTAAACAAAAGATCGATTATATAACCCGAACCAGTGGCAGGCAGGCAAGCCCCAAATGGGTGCCGATTAATCAGCCATTGGCAGTGAAAATGGATGAGCACTAAAAGAGACCGCAGAAATGTGCGATGAAAACAAAAGCCAGTAAAAAGCAAACACAAGAGAATAAAGAGAAAAAGGGGGGATGCAGACAGAGATGCGGCCTGAAGATGCCACTTGAAGTTGCGGCCAACG
This sequence comes from Drosophila obscura, assembly GCF_018151105.1. NCBI lineage: Eukaryota > Metazoa > Arthropoda > Insecta > Diptera > Drosophilidae > Drosophila > Drosophila obscura. The sequence continues at coordinate 3,609,915 of NW_024542774.1, read as the reverse complement.
GGTTTGGTCTGTGCTCTGTCGCATTGCAGGAAGTTGCAAGTTGTCAACGGGTTCGGGTACGGGTTGGCCGCATTTGGCCATAGCTATCTATGGCATGTCATTGATGACGTTGTTTTGGCAGGGTATGTACGACTTGTGTTGCACCTGCCTGAATGAAGGAACATTTCACATATGGATAGGAAAGTCAAAGGAAATGTTATTTTTTTATACTTTCAATAAGAAGATTGAACAGCTGCAGAACAGCCCCATAAGTAAAATACATCATCGCTGCTTATGTATCCCTCTTAGTTGGCATCAACCAGTCGGTTCTTCGCTGCAGGCACGCAGCATCCTTATACAGATCTGCAATTGATGGCTGGCGCTGCAATCAAAATTATTTAATTTAGTTGCGGCAAATGAATTCGCGGTCTGCAATTCGCGTGATGCTGCCAATGCGGCAATCAGAGACGCGACTGCGCCCCCGTTTATCAGCTAACGGAAAGAAAGAGCAACAACAAACTTTCACTTTCGACCGCGTTCACTTCGTCTCGTCTCGTTTCGTTTCGTTTCATTTTGCTGTCTTTTTCTTGTACGCCTTCTTTTTGTTGGGCAGGTCAGTTATAGCACAGCGTTGGAGTTGCAGTTGCAGTTGGAGCTGGTGCTGGTGCTGGACTTGGTGCTGGATGTGGACCTCGGGGCTGGGGCTGGGGCTGGAACCGACTGCCATGGTTGAGTGCAGTTTCGATTTGGTCTCCACTAATCATTGGGCTTTTGTTGTTGTCTAAGAGAATGGTGTAATATAATTTTAATTTGTACCCAGAAATGATTGCCAATTGCCGCTGCCTAATGTTGATTATACAATTTTCTTGCTGCTCACTTTGTTTTTCGTCTTAAACGAAAGTGTTTTGAGCGCTTTGGCCGAGGGTAATACTTAAGCCACAGATTTGAACACACACAATTCGGGTAATTATTTATTGTTTTTTTTTGGGGTGTGCAGCGCCCGGCTGAGAGTCGGGTCGGGGTGACTTGGGGCGTACACAATACAAGATCATCGTGTGTGCGCACGAGCATTCACTGTTGGCCAAAGGCGATGGATGGAAGGTCTAAGGTCTAGTGGCAAAAATAAATACGGTACGTACGTTTATGCCCGGTGGACATGGGTCCACCAAAAACCAATGCGAGGCGCGCATGCGTGAGGTCGTCGCACTTAAATGTCAAACGGTTCAGTGCTCTAATGAGACCCACCGACCCGCCGCCAGCAAGAGCAGCTCCGTACGCCCCAAACCAAGTCAAATATTGGTCAATTCGATCGGGACAAGTCGGCTCGCAAGTCGACTTGCGAGGCTTGTCGCAATTGCTGCGGCTGGTGCTGTCTGCGGCTGTGGCAAGAAGAATGACCATAAGCAAGACAGATTATTGCCGGCCTGTCTAATTTATACAACTCATTGCGATAGAGACGACGACAGAAAATTCGTCGTCCAAGTTGGTCGTTAATTAATGCGATTTCGGTTCGACGCTAATTAAACTTATGGCTCTTTTACACACCCCAGCACATTGGCTCTACCACGAACCACAAACGAACCTGCCACAAAAATGGCAACTATTGGAAGATCGGTCTCTGACAAAGCCTCACCTTATATGAATACACCTTGGAAAGGCACACCTGAGTGAAGTGCGCAGTTCTTCTCCTTCTCATCGCAACATGTTCGCTCTCCAACATGTTCGCTCACTCACTCCATCTCCATGACTGTTGTCTTGCATGCAAATCGAGCGAATGTTCGACTGCAGTTTTCTTGTTGCTTTTGATATTCTGTTTTTTCCCGTTTCTCCTCCCCACCCCCCATAAGACGCGGCTGGCGGCCAAATTTGTGCGTTTAACGGTGTCTGAGCCCGATGTCTGTGCGAGTGGCCACCAATCCATATCCAAGCCAGCCATAGGTGGATAGCCTCCAAATGCCACAAGAACCCAATGTATGGACGTGGCCAGTTTTTTAATTGCCTCAAAATCATACATACTCTTTTTATCGATTTTGTATTTTGTAGGCCACAACTTGTGATTGCGAAATCTGCACAAGGGGGGAGGAGGCCACAATGGAATATTAATAAATATATGTATGTATAATAAAATCTATCTTTATACATATATAAAAATCTCGTGGCACGGTGTTTGTGGTTGAGCTTCTTCCACACGGCTCGACCGATTCTTATGATTGCGATTTAAATTTTTGCTTGCCTCCTAATACATACATATGTACATATATTTGCTGTATGGTATTTAAAATTCAACGGAAAAGGATAGAAAGTATTCGTATTAAAAGTACGTATTAAAAGTATTCGGCATCACGTGATAAGAGAAAATACAACTATAAGATTTGTTTTAGTTGAAAACTATAAAGAAGTCCTCCCAACTCACAACCACAACTCAATGTATTCTGTGTTCAACTTCATATAATAAAAACGATGTCCAACTATTTAAATATTCCCATTAACACTTTTATACATATTTGCCCAGAGCCAAGTATTTAAAATTCCGCTCTTAAGTGCTAATCAAAGCAAATGGGAATTTGCATAAGCTGAAGTGATTTCCTCGTTTTAAGTTCTAGAGACCGAAACTATGACTCCATCGGAAGGTGTTAAGACTTTCGCGATTCTGTCAAGATCAATACCATGATTATGATGATGCTGATCATCATGAATGGTGACGATCACACAAACCACACAAAAAAATCAAAAGATTTTATATTGTTGTTTATTTATTTATGTATGTATTTATTTTCGAGGCGAAGCAAATAATATCGCATTAGTGGAAGCTGTCGCCATATGTGTACCCAGTACTCTACTCCATAGAAAATCTGGCTTCCGAAATATCAAAAGCTTAAAAATAAAATCTCTGTTTTCCTTTCCCTGCTGTCAACGCAAAGGAAATGATCATAATGGGTTAATAACAAATAATAAACATCATGATTAAATATTATTGCTTGCCAAATGCCAACAGCCTTGAGCGAATTTGAGCCGCTGCCGTTGTCTGCGTCTTGGACAATTGGCCGTCAGCCCGTTAATTACATCGCCAAATTTAAAACCTAGAAACCAAATTATAACACTTTGGAAATCAAACAGTAAAACTTGGCAACTAAAAGTAGAAAAAATTTGTGGACACAGCAAGGAACAGAAGCGTAGAGATTTAATTAAGCTGTAACGAAAATATTATGCAAATAATAGGAGAGATAAGAAGAGATGAAAGCCTGTGGAAATTTAGCTCGCTGTGAATTTATGTAAATATTTAATATTACTCAAATCATTTCATAATGCACGACTATAACCAATCGGTGTACAGGATCTGTATACATTCGAATATAAGTGTTGATTAGATTGGCATTAAAATCGATTTAGTTTCACCTTTCCATGCTTTTCACACTTCACCTTTCTCTTAGCTTGATTTGAATTAGTAAGTAAGAAACCATTCAATTTGTTTTGTTTTCATTTCATTATAATCAGCAGTCTTCATTCAGTTTTAATTGGCAAACTTTCCATGCAATTCAAATTGAAATTATGCAGATTCAAGCTCAGCGTACACCATGTCGTATGTGTAACTGTAATTGCAGGGGCTAATTAAAATGAGAGCTCCGTTCCAATGCTGAATGCAAACAATGCAAGGTGCTCATACGCCATGCCATTGAACTTGTCGCCACCAGCAGCTTGGGCATCTTTCAACACACGCCATCCTGCCATGGGGTTCGATAATTATTATCATATTATCATAGGGAATTATTATTATTACAGTGCTGCCGTTGGAGAAACCCGCTAAAATTGCTGCACACCGAAAATCATGATGTTTCCGTATTAGGAAAAGCTTGTAGCTTGTGCATTAATTACGTGTACTGTAAGTAAGTGCAACATTTTGATAGCTTCCCGGGAGTAAGAAGTCGCATACTAATAATGAACTAACGCACGTTCAAGGATATGTTTTACCAAATGCTGTACGAATTGGCTGTACGGATTTACTGTTCCGACAGCTCTAATTGGATGTTTCCCTTCCCCGAATTTAGTCCCAGCATTTTTTAATTACCTGAGACGTTATCTCAATTACAGGTGTCTAATCCACGTTATAATAGAATAAATAATTCTGGAAATTCTCTTATTCTAACGCTCTGTTTGTTTTAAGCTCAGCTTGATCATAGATTCTGCTTGTATTTGATTCTACATTTAACCTGGAGCTCGCCGAATCTTTTCTAGAATCTTTTTTCAATTGTTTGGTTCAGAGATTTTACCTTTCAAGGTCATTCTTTAGTTGGAACCGAAAATGTTTTCCAAATAAAAATTTGAATCATTATCAAGCTAATGCCATCCGTTCAATCTAGTTTAAGTTTAAATTTTTTGAGTTTTTGGTTTCTAATTTGCAGTTTTTTTGTTGGTTTCGTGGAACATTAATTGATTTAATGTTTTCGTTGGCTTGAAGCTAACAACATTTATACTAGTATTATGTTAACGGAGCGTTACAAATCGCAACACAGAAGCAGCGGCAGCATTAAGTGGCAACAAACTGTTGGCGGCTGTTGAACAAATATCGTATCTGGCAGATACATCGGACCCAGGCTCAGATGCCAAGCTCTTCACGCGTGGCAACGTTTTTTCAAGTGCAGCATGCAATTTTGCAATATCGAAAAGAAGACTTTACAAAAAAGTGAAACTCAGCGAGAGTGTGTGTGTGCTAGTGTGTGTATCTGTATCTGGGAGATACACAAGCATAACTGTAACCATAATTACCGACAGCAATGAAAAGCGAAACAAAATTAATGAAGTGTGTGATACGCGCTGAGAGCAAAAACTAAGAGAAGAAACGCAATCCCAGCTCCAAGACAATGCCACCTCCTCCTCCCCCTCCCCTTCAGGCGCTGTCTCTGGCACTTGCACCTGCACATGTTGCTGCCGCAGCGGTGTGAAGGTTGGCAGCGATGTATCTTTGTGCCGTGCAGAGAGTGCAGAGTATGTTGTTCAGAGACGCGGAAGTTCGGGAAAAAAATGTTTAGCTGCCCGGCCCAAAACAATGCACAATGTACCAGCCACACACTCACTCACACGCCAGATTGTTTTGTCCGCCTCAAAAGTTTTGTATCTTGAACTTGAGGCATCATCGGGCATACGTACATTTGTATCTGTTGCCGTGTGGGTGCTGTCTGCTGCAGGGGTGTTTGGGCGAGTGCTTCAGCCAACTGAAACAAATGGCCATGAAATCATTTGTTAGCCAGCACTGAATAACAAATAATTCTAACCACAATTGTTAAATTTCTATGCTCCCAAAGATGGCGAAGATATACCCGTATGGATTACATCATAAGTACAGCTTGATTGAATTTCCTACGAATTTCCTCAAAGCTATGTTAACCAAAAGCCAACACAAAAAAATCCTTTTACAGTATAGTATCCTACGTATTGACTCCTACCAGCCGCACTGGAAAAGGTCAGATGACGCTGATGCAACTGTCCCACGGTAAGCATTTACGGGATAAAGCTTTCATTTAATGGCTTAAGCGTGCTGGCCACAATCAGCATCATCGCCATGATGCTAACGTATTTTTCCGATTTTAAATAATTGTGTAATGAAAATACCAGAAAGGCAGCAGAATAAACAATAAACCTGCAATAAACACAGTCATAATAAATTCATTTCAGTTTTTCAATAAGTATACGCAGCCAAAGTGCCAAAGTGAGCCAGAACGAGTAAACAACGAGAAGGAACGTGTGAGTCGCTTCTTTGCTACATCTGCTATGTACATCTACGAAATTTTGAAATACTTTCGTAGCAGTGTGAAATTATATGCGTTGACTAGCTCTTATAGTCTCTGATAACATCTCAAGAATATATGTACATATATACTTTATGGGGTCGGAAATATTTCCATCTCTGCGTTACACACATCCACTTTTACCACAAATCGAATATACCCCCTAACTCTTTCTGAGTATGGGTATAATAATCATCAAGAAATCATATTTTGACCAAATCATGTCAAAGTTGCCTCTGATGTTGTCTAGCTCCAAGTGGTGTCGTTATTTTTGTTGTTTTTCCACAGACGAGTGGACGTGTATTTTTGTTTCTGCAAAAAAGATGATTTGTGCCAGTGCCACTTGAACTATGCGTCATACTGAGCCTCAGACAATGATTGAGGGAGATGCCGGAGATGAAGATGGAGACTTGGATGCTTGGATGTTGCTCGGCCCTCAGCATGTCAGATGTCGATGATGGCGATGGCGATGGTGGCTGTTGCTGTTGATGTTGATTTTCTTGGTTTTTGCTGCTGATGCTGTCTGTCTGTAGTACTAGGTATTATTGCATCATCAAACAGATTGAGCAATGAGTGGATTTAAATACACATTTAATGGTTTCAGTTATGGCCCATTGTGCCCGGTCGTTCAACTAAGCCCCACAAGGGATTATCGATATGAGATCTGTTAAAGATTTACATTTCGTTTATTTATGGTTGCAGTTCATTTATTAGCTGAATATCTAAATAAATAAATTAAGCAAATCAAAAATTGCCGAATCAAGTATTCAATATTCGATTAATAGGAATATTTAACTATTAGAAGGAAACTATCTATGGCTCCTATCACTTGAACTGATTTTTTTCCTTAAAGATACATACATATGTATCTATATTTTATGAACATTAAGTGTGTTAATGTAAGTTATATCCCTCAAGTCCAAAGCCTAAAAAAAAGGAACAGAACGACAGAAACCCCACTATCAGGGAACCTGAATATTAATGTACCTTTCTGTTTACCCCACCAGCAAATGGATGATTAATTTATGTTTATGTTTGTCATTGAAGAGGAGCGGAAAATCATTTTGGGGAAAAATTAATTTTCCGAGCTAGCAATAGTCGTGTCCAGCCGGAAAGGGAACGAACAAAACCATTTCTGATGACATACAAAATGGGAAGCACACAATTACGAAGCATTTTTTCCGTATTTCCCTGTTGCTTTCTCGCTCTTTGTCCGTTCTCCCTCCCCATTTACCTGTGTCTGTATCTCTCTCTCTCTCTCTCTCGCACTCAATTGTTTCCCTTTTGTGGGCTGAACACGTGCAAAAGTACAAGCAAATGGGGCCAAAGAGGTAAACGCCATAAATGCCCAGGTCCACTCACAATTATTGCCACAGCGGAGCACTGCCAACGGGGAGGCGGAGTGTTTGTGGGGACGTAGCAGAAGTAGTGAGTAGCACAAAGATAAAGCGAGGTATGAAAAATCGAAAGTGGCAACTCGAGTGACAAGAGGAGACCAAACGGCCTGGTCTCTTGCGCCGCCGTCGCTACGGCTCGGTTCGGTACGGTTCGGTTTTGGGTGCAGCACAATCTGCGACTCAGCATCTCTAATGGTTGCTGCAGCTGCCGCCAAACAGGAGGAGGGGCAGGTTTTTTGCCATATCGAAGAGCATGTTGCACAATGTCGATGGTGCGAGCACAAGACAGATACAGCCAGTAGAAAATACCGTACACACATATTGGAATTGGAGCAGAGATCAACGAGACTGCCGCCAGTCAAAGGCAAACATCTGGTCCCCTTCCCGCATGGTGGCCAGGTGCAGCCGGTTTCCTGTGCGTTGTGTGCAACGTGTGCTGCAAATCCAAAAATGCTTGCAGCCATAAATACTGGCAAATTGCTATGAGAACCCCCTATGAAAAGACTGATGCACACAGAAGAAGATTTGAAATGGCGACTTCAGCGACAAACGATTCCGTACTGGGGCTGGGGGGGCGCTAACCGCAATCTATGGGCCACTTCAGCTGGCTTAATTGAAATGTTTTTGGTTTTGGCTTTGGGCTATTGGCCATCAATAGATTGTTTGCACTCGAATCGAACCACAAAAATGGTGGAAAAATGAAAACCTACCTTACTGCATAAAAGCTATTATAATCCACACGTTTTCTGGACAGCAAAAAAAATAAACCGCCACCGCATTGAAAGTGAAAGCTTTTTTTCTATTATTTGTTTTCAAAAATAAATTTTACGTGTTTTTTATGCAGATAAATTGAAAATATTTGAGAGTCAAGAAAAGAAAAGTTGAGAGTGGGAACTATTTTGAATGAGAAATGCTGCCCATCACCTGTTTTCTTTGACGGATTCGAAACGCTCAGACAATGCTCCGAGGTTTAGCCCACCGCACAAAAGGTGCCGGTTCAAGTTGAAGTTGAAAGTGATGTAATTTCTCTTGGTCTCTCATCGCCAGACCCGAGTTGAACTTGGCAGCAGCTGGAAGCTTTTGGCACCTTGCAGAATACCCTACCTAAATATATTCCTTCTTTTTGAAGAAGTATGCGCGACTGTACGCATTAATATAATGGTTGTCTAATATTTAGTTAGTAAATGATTACAGCTAAGATAAATGGGATGTATATGGGTTTTACCCATTCACTTGTCATGGGAGGAAGAGTAATTACGCTTCGGGGTTTGTTATTCTCCTTTTTTGTGCTGCCTTTTTCCGTGGCATTTCTTTACCGTTTGCCGCAGCAGCAGCCGCATTTCAACGATTCCCGAATTTGCATGTCAATGTGACTTTGAAGAGCACTCTGACTGTGGCATAATCACTGGCTGTCACATTAATTAGCTGCTAATTAATTAGCAGAGCGCCAGCAATTACACTTGAAACAAAGCAGTGAAAACCCAATGCATATTTAACTTTTAATAGAAATTGGCCTAAATCAAAACGATCCAACCGCAAACGAACGAACCTCTTGCGACCGAAACATGACGATGATCAAACCGCCTCGAACATTGCTCCAACCAAACCAGACAGACAAGATCGAACAAGACAAGACACGATTCTGCGCCGAAGACAACTGTCTGCGGTATGCTGCTATTGCTTTGCTCTTCTCTCACACCCAGCAGCCTGTTGCAGTTGGCACACACGCACAAGCTTGAAGTTGAAGCTGTCGAGCACGTCGTAGACGATGGCTTGATATCAACATTTGCAGCTTAATGCCAAAACTTTTTTGAACGCAAAAGCGAACGGTACGCGAAGCGCATGCGCGGACTAAAGATCATGCCAGCGAAGCCCATCAACGGTATCCGTGGGCCGCGACTGAAACGTGTCTGAAATTCGCAAATGAAATATACGCCGAAAGAACTGTCCCCACAAAAATAGTTCTACCCAGCAAGTGACAAGTGAAGAAAACCAATCCAACAAATAAATAAACCCCCAAACCAAATAAGGTGAATGAAACGGAGGAAACTGTGTCAAAAGCAAAGAAAGTTGTCCCTGCCAAAGTTATTATGCAGTATGTGGGCAGAGTCCCAAGATCTTTTGAGGCGAACGCGTACGGGGTATCTGCAGCTACATCTGCTTTGTTGTGGGGATTGGTGGGCCTGTCAAGTTTGAGATATCTTCAGCGTGGGCCTCTTGCAATACCAATGTAATGATGACCATTTTTGGGAGCACTCACAACGGCAGGCACAGTCGGAGGCAGTACGCCCAGGCATGCGGTAGAATGGTTCTTCTGCCGGTGAATCACTCACAATACTCTTTCATTTCTTCGTCTTTCGTCTGGGGGTGCGGCAGCAGCACTCTGTGAATACACTGTGAATTATTCGATGTGGATTTCATGTAAATACGTCTGTGGGCATGATATCATACGATCAAATATTCAAAATCGAAGGCTTAACAAGGTCGCCTAGCATTTGGCAAACTAGTTTCCAGTTATTTTGCATTAAGATTCGATATTGAAATATTTGTATTTATTTTTAGGTTTCTTTTATGCATAATCCGAGGCAGAAGCCGTCCAGTCCGCTAATTATTGACCAAATTGATTTGACTGTAAATATTCGCTTCGTTTCAAATGAAAAAATCCGAAAAATTGTTTGCCAAAAAAAAACATCAGTTTGAATATGTTATTAGCATTGAAAGATCTCAAAATTAAAGGAAGCCTGTCCATGCAGATGACCTCCCACATTCAACCATTTTTAATTATGAAATGTAATTATTTTTCCGGAGATTGAACAAACTATTCGACGATACCTTTCCTGACAGCATCTGATTGGAATATTAATTTATATTTCAAAGGAGAGACACGCCGGGCCATGGACATCCACCACCCCCTCATTAGCTCTTCGCCAACTCAGCTGCATACAAAAATGTAATCTCCCTTGAGCTTGACACATTTGATATGCAAATGGCACAAAGCCAAAGCCATAGTGGCAATTGACGTTGCACCTGACATTGAAGCTGAGGCTGACCACGGCTTTTATTTGACCGCAAAGCAGGGGAAATTTCCGGCAAAGATGCCAATTAATTTGGTTATTAATTGCCATCTTTGGCAGGGAATTCATTTCCCAGAGTGGACGCTGCTTCAAGCGATAATTGGTCCTCGAAACCGGTTTAATTACGGGTCTCTTATGCAATTGAAGTACAAGTGGCGTATGCGTAACATGAGAGCGGTTCTGTTTGACATGTACAATAATCAAAATGTTATTTACTTTGAGCACGCTGAAATTGGTTCATATTTTATTTAATTAAAAGCGAATCTAAATGAATAAACTAGCAATGTAATATCCGTATTGAAGGTAATATTATCCCTGTATCAATGGCCTGTTTTGCAGCATTGCATTCTTGTCTCGTTTGGAATAATAGACAGACAGCTCACAAGGTACATAGCTAAAGCCCAAAACAAGTCCTAAGCTATTTTCGTTTGCGTGCAAATTTCTCAAAATGCATTTGTACATACGTGTCAGTGCCCCCTAACCCTCCTTTAATGCTTGAATATATGCCATATATAAATATGCTCCATGACAGACCCGCAAGCAGGCGATTTCATTTGCGTGCCACAGCCAAGTCACGTTGCTTTTTTGTTGTTTCTTTTTTGTGTATTTTATAAATTATTTTACCAATACGAAAGCGCTTTTGCTGCTTGTTTAAGCCATACAAATGTTAATTGATAACCGAAGCGATTAAAACAAAACACCCAAAACAACAACAACAAAAAAGACAAAACAAGACAGAAATTTTATGCAAATGCAGAAACTACAAATGCCTCGAAAGGATTGCGTAAAACATTGTCGAATGGGCTGGGCGTATTCATGCAATAACTGAGAAAAAAAACCCAAAAACAAAAAAAAATAGACTCCAAATGCCCACTGAAAAAAATCATAATTTTAAAGAGTTTAAGCAACCTTGGAAATGCCCAAAAATATAAGGGTTTGGCTGGGTTTTAGTGGATACTGTCGATTCAAATGAGAAGAGCTAAGGAAACAGATTTTAGAAACTTTATTTTTAAAGTGTCTATTTCGCATAAATTATTTCAATATAAATTATAGATCTTAAGAAAGATCCCTGAAACGGACATATACTATATATACATATAGTATACATATGTACATATATGTTTCTGTCGTACATACTGATTTCCTGTCCACTGTGACAGTTAAAGGTTTTTCCTTTTTCCATAATTAACATGCAGTCTAAATGGAAAAAAAAAAATGTCAGTGAATATTTTAGAATAAATTTATTTTGGTTCTGACCGTCACTTCTGGAAAACCTTCTCTGCCAATTTGCGTGCGCCGCAACCATTGCCACCCCTTCTTCATTTCAGCTGATCAATCTATTTTTCAAAGGCCATTTTCCAGATGATTTTTTTGTTGCATATATATTTTAATACAGTTTCTGTTGAGTTGGTTTTGCCTATCAGTGCGATTGCTGTGGCTTTAATTGAAAAACATGAATACTTTTGATATTTTAAAACTAAACCAATTTGGATATGACGGCCAAACAAACTAATTTCTTTTGGATGATTCCCATCCCAAAAACGAATACGAAATCGATACCGAGACTCAGACCAAGACCATTGGATGTATGTTAACCAGTTGGTTGGGCTAATGGAAAACCATTGGAATGCCAATTGTATTGGCTATGCAAAGTTATGCAGATCCATCCATAAACCGGCATGAAATGGTTGAGCCAGAGCAAAGTGTAACACCTGCACGGAGTCGGGAAAATTCGCGGCCAGCATGCGGAGAAACGGGTTGGTTGGTTGGTTGACGGAAAAGTTACCACCGATTGCATAAGCGAACCATTGAAAGTGCAACCAGTTGATGCACTTACTCACGCTCCCCTTTCCCCGCTCTCTTTAACAGCATGAGGGAACGCAGTCAGACAACTCCCAGACGCCGTCGAGCTGGTCCCAAGCAGGCGCTTCCCGGCAGCCACGAGGGAGTTGGTGCCCTGGAGTCGCCCTACTACACCATCGACAACACGGAGGACATCTATGGAACCACCTTGCTGCCCTCGCAGCGCTGCTACGTGGATCCCTGGGACCTGGAGAACTACGACTATGTGCGCAAGAAGATCGATGATGGTACCGGCCAGCAGGTGGATGAAATCCACTATGGAAATTCCCAAACCCCAAGTCCCAGCTATGGAATGGGCATGGGCATGGGCATGGCTGCTACCATGCCACGCCCCCACACACAGACGCGTCGCGTGTCGCGCTCCCAATGTCAGCTCGAGTGCTGTGTGCCGCAAAGAAGCCGGCGGAGGAGCAGAAGCAGCCGCAAGGAGCCCCTGTATACAGCCAGGAGTGACATCTACGGAGTTCCCAGTCGCTACGATGACTACATGGCCACAATGACCAGGCAGCTGCATCTGGACAACGATGAGAACGACGACGGAGAGGAGGAGGAGCTGCGGGCAGAGCTCTACGCAGAGCAGCGACAGCTTTACAATGGCTACGGAGGTGAGCGGATAAGCTTCTTTCGTCCTTGAAATGTCATCATTAAAATCCTTCAATTGTTCATCTCCACAGGCTTCTCCAGTACCAGCTCCACCGAGCACCCCTCCTCCATTGGTGACGAACTGCCCATTCCCCAACGGCGAGCGGCCACCCTTCAGCGCCGCTCCGCCCCCAGTCAAGTTGCCAACAACAACAATTATGGAACTGCACCGCATCCGAGACGCAAGCGCAGCGGCAAGTCTGCCCCGCCACTGACCGCACCACCGCAGATCGAATTCCCCGCCCCGCCCCCGATTTCGCCAGCCTATGACTACTGCAATCCCTATGCTACACTGCCGTACTGCAGCATTCCGGATTGCAGTGAGTGTCAGCAGCACACCAAGTCCCTCATCTACGCGGCACCCTCCACCCTCTACGGAACTCTGGGAGGTGTCGGATCAGGGGCACGCACTCAGTGCGAATCGCCGCACTCCGCTGGAGGCGACTCCTCGCTCTACTCGGGAATTTACGCACGTAAATTCGGACTGAGCAAGAAGGGTCTGCTCCAGATCGACTACTCCTGCAGCTGGAACGACTTAGATCGGGTCATGCAGCGCCAGTTTTAAGCGAGGAGGAGCAGTAGCACTCTCCCCCTGGGTGCTTACTGCTTGGTTGCTTGGGTTTGGAACAACATTATGTCCTTAAGTCATCATCTTATATACTCACACACACACAGACACACACACAATACCAAATAACTGAACATATTTGTCGTAGCAATTAGTGTTTCAACATTGAAATTGATTGAATAAACTTATAAAAGGTTAGCCATGGCCTCAGCAGAGTTGGAAGCCTTCTCGAGAAGAGTGAGAGTTTCTATAACAATTTACTCTACATTTGAATAGTGGAGAGATCTTTTTCCAATCCGTAGGATCATTCTGCCCATTTTATTAGAGCAAAACAGCTGCGACTTTGCTTAGACATTACTCAAGGGGAACACTCTCAGATGCGCTAAAAAAAATCCATTTTTATAGCTTCAACTTAATACTTATGAAAAATGTAGCCTCGGAGCTATCCAATTCCCAATTGCCTTTCCTGGGCCTGCCTCACCTAATTAATTGGTCAGTGGCAGCCACGAATTGCTCTTTTCACAAATGACCAAACATGTGGCCAAACATGGTTTAATCAACTAATTTGGGTGTGCATTTGCATAGTTTGTGTGGTGGGGGCGAACGCTTTTCCAGAATTTTACTCTAATTAAATATGACGTCAGGGCCACAGCTTAGCTCATGGGAAACATAATTTTAGTTTGACAATTTGTTTTTTTGGGCGACATCAACACGGAAATGGTTTTAGCGACTGACGTTGATGAATGTCCCGGGGATTGTCAGGCGGCAAATTTGTCAGCAAATTCAGCAAGGAAGATGGGATGACATATGTACATATGTATGTATGTAGCTGGAGGAGGATATATAGTAAGTGAAGCATAATACATACAAGTCAGAACAAAATCCATTAAAGTTTCTCCACTAAAAGGGAGACTGCAGCTGGATTATCATTTCCCTGGCTACACAGCAGTAAACATACAGCCAAAGAGAAAATCAATAAGGTGAATAAAATGAAGTATATTTTCCACTATCTCTGCACCCACCCTCTTGGCCCCCTTTCGCCCTCTCACGCTGTTGCTGCTGAATGCGATTTCAATTTCTCAATCCAATTTACCTTTGCAACAGTGTACACACACCAATGCCCGCTCGAATTCAAACACAAAAACGAATACGAACGAGAGAGTACAAACACGGAGCACAAGTAAATCACAAAAAACGGAAGAAAACAAAACAGATAGAAAGTCCAAGGCTTTAGATGCCCTTTTCACATTTACAATAGATTTTTAGGAAATATTTTTTAAAGCTTTATAAATTGTTTTGTAGCAGATATCACTATTTTGCAGGACGGACGAACTTTTGTTGCTGATCTGATAGTTCTAACCGATTGCTCTAAATCCTTATACCCTCTAACAGGGTAAGTAAATCTGAATGCATAAAAGGAAATGAGAGAAAAACTGGGCAGCAGAGAACAGCGCAAGGGAAGGGTGGCCAGCTAAGGGTAGTGATAGGGAGAAGAAGCATTGGCTTTGCACATAAAAGCGCAAATATTTGCGCAACATTTTCGACGACGACGACGATAAAAATCGAGTAAGAAAAATATGCAAAGAAGTAGAAGAAATGCAAATAAAATCGTCGCAAAAAAAAAAGCAAAAAAAAAAATAATATGTTTTCCCTTTGCTTTCTTTGCTTCGGATTTTCTTTTATTATTGTATAACGTCAAACATTTGCATGCGGCGACGGCGACGCCTAAATATGTGCCACACACTTTGCGCCCCACGGTTCCGCCGCCATCACGTCGCATTCACCACCCAAAGCCCACCCCAGGCAACTTTTGCATTTGCATTTATGTGCGGCGCCAAATGAAGCGTCCTCGCCTCTTGCCTACCCCACCCACCAAGCCCATGAATCTCAGCGAAAATATTTCGCACTTGCACGGAATGGAGTTTACGGAGAGGCCTCTGCCCTTAGATCCCTATCTCCCCCCCGACAGTGTGCTTGAGTCTGAGTTTGGCCGGGTAATGTGCTCTCAATTTGCCTGTCCACCTGCAGCAGAGCAGACGAAGATGTAAAGTCTTGATTGGGGGGCTGTTTCCCAATCCGAATTCAATTCTATTCGATTGAACCAAACATTTAAAAGGTTTCATGAAGTTCGATGTAAAAATGCATTGCGAGAAAATCCTTTAAAAACCGGAGAAACTGCGAAGAAATCGTTTGTCAGAACAGAGTGAGCTGCCTAACTTGACACATTATAAGCGGATTCCACCCTTCCCTCGTACTCGTCCTTGTCCTCTTTCTCGCTTTCTTTTTTATGGGCGGACTAAGCTGCCAAGAGCAGAGAGGTGTAAGAATTTTTGAATTTACGTTCCATTCTCGGTTGAATGTTGGCAAAAAAAAAAGCGGAGAATTTGTCGGCGACAATTGTAAGTCCTTTGCACAAATTGCAAGTTAAATGGATCCTTTGCCACTGGTTATGTCGCACCATTTGGTGATGCAGCCACACGAAAATAAAAACGCGAAGAAGATGAAAAAGTTGCATTTAAATGGGTATGAAAAGTGCAAATGAACTTGAAGAGGGTCCGGTAGAGTGGGCAATCACTGGAGTATTATCTCTGTCAAGAGCTGTCGAACAGATGGCATAATAATCCAATAACAATGAGAAGTAGGCGATAGAGGAGCAAGAAGAGGGCTTAGACAGCAGATGGTCAGATGCATATGGAAGAGGATCTCAATGCACTCATCAAATTGGTTTATCAGGTTTATTCAAAGTTTTCCCAGCCATATGCTCGTATCTGTTTTTTATATTCAAAAGCTTAGCCGGCTTAAAGTGCAGTTCCCAGAAATTCATAAGTCTAAAATTTAATTAAATCCTCAGCTTGGGCTTATCAAACCTAAAAGAAAATGTACGGGTAGTTCAAGCCAACAGAAAATCTCCCTTAATTTTGAGCTCTCCATCATATGTGACGGTTGGGCTTCCCCTGAGCACAACCCACACATGACACACATAATCTCTAAACGCAGTTGGTCGCAAGTATACATTTACGTCAGAAAAATCTGCAACTAAATGGCGTTATAAATTACAGGCAGGCAGCCAGGCAGCTGTCAAAAGTCGCTTCATTGTTGTTGCTACGCATGCAAAATCCGAGAAATTCCAGCTAAAAATAAACCTCAAAACTTAATTAAACTTTCTTCTTTGCATTGTTTTTTTGGTGTTGTTCTGCAACAACAGAACAATGGGGCAGAACGCAGTAGGGTGGGGTGGAGTGGAGTGGGGGTGGTGTGTTTTGTGGGAATGCCAAACTAACTGCAAAACGCAGGCACTTATTCAGTCAGAGGGTGAGGGTATTGCGGGTGTTTGTGTGTGTGTAAGTGCCTCGTTAGTAAAGCAACTCAAAATGGCGCCCGAAGTCCTGCCCCAGGTCCTGTCCGCTGGTCGGGTCGGGTCGTGTCCCGCCTTGTTTTCTCTATGCAATTTGCCAGCCATTTTGCACCTGCACTGAAAATGTTTTTTAATTAAAAACAAGAAAGAAAACTTTACCGAATGTTGCGGGTTGCTGGCAAGTGGAGAGTGAAGCCATGGGAAATACCCCTGGCTTGGTACGTAAAGAGTTGAAAGATTGAATATTCAATGAATGAATTAATTACAAAATTCGAAACTTAATAATTTACAGCAGAAAGAATCGGGAATAATAATAAAAATTTCCCAAATTATACAATATTGCTAAATTAATAAAACAAATTGATACAGCGAAGTTAATTATCTAAAATCTACAATTATTTCTGATACAAATCCCAATCCCCCCCTTTCAACATGCGAATAAAGCCAGCTGTTTTACAATCCCGCCAGCTCAAAGAACCTCCCCAATATACCCGTCTACTCTATCCAGAGTGTACCAGCATGGGTGGAGAAGACGACTACAAGAAAGTTAGGCGCCCAAAGGGTGTAGAAAGTGTCTGACATTTAGCGCCTTTTGAAAATGCCGCCAACTTCCTCTGTACGAATGTGGCTATAGATATGTAGTATATATTCTTTATACATAGACACGAGTACATGTGTTTGTATGTTTAGGCTTTTCCCCTGGCTGCCATTTGCTAATGAATAAGTTAATTTCATTCTGTCCGCAGCAGGGAAATGGGGAAATGGTGAACAGTAGACGGGGCTGACGCTCGTCCTGTTATTTATGTGGCCGCTGCCTGACTGTCGCCCATTTTAAAACCCTCAAAGTGGTCATTAGAGACGTTGGCTCAGTTGGTAGTTCCAGCCAACACGGGCGAGCAGAGATAGAGAGAGAAATGAGACACAACAGAGGGGCTGCACTGCGTATACTTAATTTATATATAGTCAACGCCACGCTATTCCCCCTCTACCCTTCCGTGCTTCCAACAACAATAGTTGGCCCAAAGCAAAAAGTGCGAGAACACTATGCTTGACTGTATGTATATGTATCTAATACAACCTTATATAACACATCCTATATATAGTTTGGTACGTGCAAAACGGTTGCTGTTGCTGTTGCTGTAAATGCAAATTAAGTCTTAATTTTGCAGCAACAATATCGCACCAAGGGTGCGGTGCACTGCATGGGAAACAGGGCGGGTTGGCTCGGTGTCCCATTATGGCCAAAGTGTTGAAGTTACGTAAGCCCCAATCCATTAGTTGAAGCAGCTAAATTAAAATAGAAGGCTGCCTCGGGTCCAGTGGGGGAAAAGGAAGAGGAAAGGGTGGCCTGACCCGAGCAAAAAAGGAAGGTGTCCGAATAGTTTTCAACAAGTGTCCGGTCATGTCTCATGCATCTGCATCGCTGGGAATATGCTGCTCTCTGTCTCACTGCAGCTCTCACAAAATAATGCTATAAAAAGAGATTAACAAAGAAAGTTAATGACAGTTATAAAAGTATTTATCTAAGTTGGTGAAAGAAAATAATATCTTCATACATACATATATTTAGTTTCAATATAAATTTCTCGCCACAATACATTTACAAATCACATTTTCCAGCCATTGCAAATTTGCAGTTTCAGGTGGGCAACATAAGCATTAAGGATTCCATTTTCATGTTGAAACGTCAAGCCAGGCTGAACCAGCCACAGCACAAACCACACACTTAAATTCATTTTATACGAGTCAAAAAAAAGTATAAGAGAAAATAAGTTGTTGTTTGGTTCATCGCTGAAAATATTCCTGAAGTATGCTTCAGCGACGTTGGCAGTTAGCGGACAAGATGGCATTTTATGCAAGCTAAAAATATGGCATAAATTAATAGCGGGCAGGAATCAGCATCTCCAAGAATTATTAACTATAGCGAAAGGGATGGGCAAAGGGGCAAAGGGACAAAGCTAAATCAACAGCACCATTGCATTTTCTTGCCAAGGCTAATTGACATGAATAAATGTTACGCAATCAGCAGGATAATAAATTCAACGACGAAGCGGAGTAAACGTTTTCATTTACACAGCGACGACTTTGTATAACGACTTTGATACGACTGAGGGATACTCTTGAAGAGCGCAAGGACATGGTATAGGAAGGCTTGGGGCGAATATTCTTGATAAGTAATATAATCCACTTTTAGTTTATATAACAGAAGAAGTCCTACTCTTGGGAGTGCTTGGCTAATTTCGATCATATATGCATTTCTGTATACCTAATCATTGGCAACGTTTCCCTGGCCTTGTTTACCCTTTGGGTTCCCTGGCCTTGGCTGAATAACTTTATGGCCCACACACATACGACCCGAACGTGACGAGTCCTGGCAGCGAATAAATTTCACACTAGTGCCACCACCAGCCAGGACACTGGGTGCTTCTGCTCCGGCTACGGTTCCTGGTGCTGCAGCTTCGTCCTCTCCTGCGCCTGCCACCTACCGCTGCCTTTGCTGCGTCTCCTTTCCGACTGCTATTGTGGCTCGTCGCTTCAGTGTCAGTGTGTCAAGCAGGCTGCGATGTGGAATAATTTGCAAAATGTCATTATTAGTTTGGATTTTGCGCAGCAGAAACGCCACGTGCAGGATGGGGCAGGAGCCGCCTGACACAGATAGAGATACAGATACAAATGCGTGATACGGGATATGGGATATGGGATATCTCCTTCTCGTTCTCACCAGCCCACCAGCCCACTGCCCCTCGTCGTATATCATCATCAGAGGCAACAGGATAGAGTTTATTTGACGCTCCTTTGTTGTGGATGATGCTGTGCTGGGCTGTGCTCTACCTGCCAGACACGTAGGATATTTGTTGGCTCGACTCCCTGTCACAGAACCCCCCACCCCGCTCTTATACAACATGCATAAGTAAGCAGGGAAATTGGTTTCACTTGCCCCTGCATACATACATTAAATCGCTTCCGACTCAAGCCTAATACGAGTATAACTGAAAGACCTCTGATGGATGATAATGCCGGGTGGGATCAGTGGGATTGACAGGTTCCCAAAACTAAATTAAGGCAAATAAATGTGAAAGGAATCTATTCAAATTAGTGGAATCGAATTCGATTTGAATCCTCTTCGTCTTTGAAATTAAATATCTTTCTTTTCAGTGTCAGAAATAAACACAAAAGAAATGGGAACCAAAACTGGCAAAAATCAATTTGCATACCAACAGCCACGAGCCAAATAAAAACTAATGAGCAATGAAAATTCTTTACAGCAATATTCATTTGATTAAATCAGTCTGCTTTGATTATTTAGATTAAAAATCGAAATAACATTGAATTGCTGAAGCTTCAGGCATAAGTTTATTTTAATTTATACAAGTCTGGACGAAGTGGTAGAAAGCTCTCGAGTCCAGATTGCCCCACTTGCCCCACTATGTAACAAAGGATTTGTCTACCAAGGAACGTTTCGCTGCTCTTGGTATTTATACATACATACATACAGGTATTAACAAATATATTTTTACCAATCAAACCAAATCAAACCAATCAAACCGATAAAGTATATTTCCGAATCAGAGTCAATCCTTTCCACCATAAAAGTTGAGTTTTCTGACAGGCCAGCACAAAATTTATTTCTCACCCATAAAAGAAATTCCCACAACTTTCAGCAATATGTCAAAGCAGCCTAGACGTGCTCTGATTTGAGAGTTTGAGGAGTTAAGTCCTAGGAGTAAATGTTAAGAGTGCGCGACCCCAAATTCGATTGACTTTTGCTTCTGAACTCTGGCACCTCCCGCCTGGCCGCAGCTAAGTGACAACTTTGGGGCTGGCTCAGCTAAATGAAATTACAGGGGAAACATTAATCGTTCAGTCAGTCTGTCAATCAGTCATGCATACACATACATACATTGTACATATGTACAATGTACATGTCTACCCATCAATCGCAATGAAAGCCACGTGTCAACTTTTGGAGCGCCATATTGGGTTTCCAAACACAGGACACCAGGAGTGGGAGGGGTAGCCAGGGTGAGAAAATTGAGAGGATAATAAGAGGACGTGGCTTGATCCTTACCCAGTTTTCGCTATACTTAGAATTCTTGGTGAAGCGTGAAAACTCCACTCATTCCTTGATATTGCCTAGAGGGTTACTGCCACAGATGGCATCAAATCGCTCCGATCTGTGATTAACCCTGGATGTCATCGTAGATTTGTTGATGGGCGTGGCGTACATTTGTTTGCTGTAAATGCGATTACGTTCAGAGTGACTTCAAAGTGACTTAATTGGATTCCATTTAAAATGAAAAGGAAATTGCCACAATAAGTGGGATGGATGGATATTCAGGGAGGTGGACGGGGTCGTCTGCGCTAATTTATTCTTAACAAGACTCCAGCCATAAATCTCCAAGGTAAAGTTGCATAAACGTATATGCAACTATGTGTGCCTGGCTCTGTGTGTGTGTGTGTGTGGTTAATACATATAAACTGTGTATGTGTATGTGTGGAGGTCATAAATTAAACCAGGCAAAAGGGACAAGAAAATCTGCACATGAAAAAGGGAAAATGCTATGCAACAACGCAATTGGATCTTCCTCCTGCTCATCCCACGCCGCCTGCAGCTCCCTCCATCTGCATATGAGTACCCGTACCCTCCGCCCGCTTAGGCTCTGTGCCTTTTCCAGGAACGGGCCTGGCTAAAGGTCACCATGACGCGTTTTATTTGCGGCTGGTCTGCAGTCCTCCCTTGTGCATTTGCTCCTGTCCGTGCATGTGCCTCTGCGGTTTGTGCAGCCGTTTGAAATTACGAACCCCACAGAGCAGCATGGAACGGCCTGGTTACACAGCAGCTGGATAGTGTATCGAATGGCTTCAAGGCTGAACGAACAGCTGAAATGAGATGAAAATACGACTGGATGGGTAATGAACATGTTACAGCAAAGAGAGGAATGCAATTCCGGCCAGGGCAGGGTTGTCAAGCGACTGACTGACGGGAGAACTAATGAGGATTCTACGAACTGATGCGGTTTGCCTGTGCCTGATTTGTAAGATAGGAGTGTACCTGTAGCTGCTGCAACATTTACGAACAAAATCGATAGTTTCCCGTACTTTGTTGCTATTTACATATGATACATTATTATTCTTTGGGTGCTTGTTAACAACGTGTTGCACTCGACAACCCATTTTCCATCGATCCATGCGCCCAGTCAACTTCCTCAACGTCGATGTCCGAGAGTTAATTCCCCCGTGGCCCTGCCTGGGATCAACTTGCAATCAAATTACTTTATTTGCATGCGGAAAGTGCGCACAAAGGGGGAGGCGGAGTGCGGAGGCGAAAAATCGTGTTAGAGCAAAGTATATACATGCATAAAATATTTTGTCCCAGCCCCTCTCTCCCTGGCAGATCATATTACACGGGGGGAAGCCACGTGGCGCACCATGGCGTATGGGTAATGCAACGCCTTATTATTAAGCCAAAGTGGCCCCGGAAAGAGGGAGCACAATATGGAAAGGGAGTTTGTGTTTCTGACCTTCTAAATATGCATACAAAATATTACTTACGCAGGCACATTGTTTTCCACTTAACTGTACGATGTCTGATGCCCTGTATCATAATTTCCATAGCCCCATAAGATCCTAAGGAATCAGCCTACAGATCTTGCAGATATTTCTTAGGCAAATGAAAATCCAAACAATCCAACAACACCATCGATCTCTGATCCAAAAGCTTTTAGAAAGAAATGTTAATGAAATGCCTTAAACGAATTTTCTTGTTTAACGGCAAAAATGGTCGCCACATGCCTCATGCCGAGCTGGCCGAGTGCACTGCTGCGTTGGGCGGGATGTGTAGGGGCCCGTGACTGTTCTGACAAGCCCTAATGCAACCCCCAGAGCGAGAATCCTGAGGGGGGCGACACATTTTTGCATATAAGCGGGGAATGGCGGTGAATGGCTGGTGAATGGCGACTGGCGACCACTTGACAGGTCCAGGCCATAGCCGCAGGCTCAACATGCATACAAATGCTCGTATTCATTCTACCCTGCGCCCCCTTCCCTTCTCTGCTTTGTGGCAGGACGCCGCTCACTTGCCTCATCTTTTGTTTAGCAAACAAAGCATGGTTGCCGGCAGGGTGTGGGGGCAAGCCAGCAGCAGCAGGCCATAAATCAATTGGCAACGTAGAAAAATTGCAGAAAATTACTTGATATTTACGGTCACTGAGCACACTATGGCAGAGACAGAGGCAGCAACAATGAAACAGAGAGAGACAGAGAGACAGAGACGGGGAAGCAACAACAGCTGTCCTCGGCTACCTGCTGGGAGACGGAGACATGCAACAAGTATTGTCTGGCATCTATGCCACTCAAGGCCGGTGACAGGACATTTACTAGCTATAATTGCACATTTACCTTGAAGCGGGTCACATGTCGTATTAGTAATAAGTTCTCGATGCAGGGGCGTACTCGGAAAAGGAATGCAGGACCCAAAATTAGGGAAAGCTCAGGGACTTTAGTGTACTTCGAATAGTCAATTAACTTATCTCAGGCAAATGCCCAGGGCCCCATCCCCTTGCTCTAAATATTATATATGTGAATATCTATTAAAATTTGGGATCTCTGATTATTTCTAGCGCCCCTTTTTGGATGCCACTGCTCATTCTGAGATGACGATGATGCATCTGGCATTGCTCTCTCCCTCTCTCTCTCTGCAGGAGCAGAAATCTCCCACTGAGTGAGGATGGCCAGGTGGGAGGCCAGTGGTGGCTGTGCATGTAATTATTCTGTCATCCGAGGCCTGCCAGTGGCAAGGATGGCCAATTGGGCAGCTGGCCTTGTACTCTGGCTTGGTCCTGGTTGTTTACGAGTCTGTGCCTGTCTCTGTACTTGTGTGTGTGTGTGTGTGTGGGCCATAATTGCATTGTTGCCGTTGTAATTACAGGCAAACATGCAGTTAATTAAAATCATTAAAATGCCTTTGAGTCAAACATCAGACAGCAGCTAACGAAGCTGTGGGCGATGGATCCCAGGCAACGGCTGAGACTGGGACTGGGACTGGCAACGCTTTAATTTCCGTTAAACAAGTGACGTCCTTGGGGCAGGGTACGTCTGTAGCAGCAGTAGCAGCAGCTGTCGTGGCACTGGGTGCAAATTGCTTTAGCTTCAGTTGCCAATTCGTTCGCTTTTATTACGTGCTTTACACAGACTTTTTTCCCCAGGAACAAGTCAGCCGGCACTGACTGACGCATGTCGTCTGGCACGTTCCTCCAGTACCCAGTCCCAGTCTCATATATTGATTTTGATTAATGCTCCGCCAGGCACCAGTCAAACAAATGAGTTAAGCGTTTGCCAAAAAAAACAATGTGATTTGACATTCTCGAATAAAAGTTAAGACAAAGAAATCAGGAGTGAGGTGAAACTACGGCTCTTTGTATAATTATCCATGTGTCCATCTCATAAAAGTCGTTGAGAAACAGTGGCGCGAAATTACAGGAATTAAGCAGCCAACTCCGTGCCCCAAATGGCATTTCCCCGAATCTATAATCAAAGATCTATTAATGGCAATCATTTGTGCTAAGTTCGATCATCATTCAGCCCCCCAGCAATCGAGAGGCACAACGAACGCATATTTAATGTTGATGGCCGCTCATTGGCAAAGTTGATTACGAACACATTGCAGTATTCATGGCCGGGCAAGCACTATCCTACACCCGTTCCTGTACATCCACAGCCCCATCCTCCAAGGACCTTCTGTATAATTAATTAGTTTAGGCTCAATCCGTATCCGATGTGGCCTGAGAAGCTGAGGCTGGAAAGTGCTGCCATCATCGTCATTTGTTTATGCCTGTGTTTGCAGCTGTTATTTTATCCAGGCGTTCGCCTTGCAGATAATTTGCACACGTGCTTCAGAATCCCCTGTTTATGTGCGTGTCCTTGAGCCTGTGGCACTACACCACCCCAAATGGCAGGCTATGTATCCAACGTGTGCTCCACTTATTCATAGATTCCTTAGATAATTACGAGCATTTGTCTTTGTCGAATGGTGTTCAAATGTGAACAAAATTGGTGTCTGTCTCGAACTTTCAACTGGCGCCCAGCAGCGATTTGAATTAAAAATTTATGTTTTCAAATGACAAAAAGGTGTAATAACATTTCCCAACTGTCTCCAAGTGTGGGCATGTTAAATAAATAATATCTGCTGAGCACAGCATGGGAGTATGTACGTACATATATGTACATTAAATTTAATGGCTACTATTTATGGCAGAATGTTATTACGCACACACATGACTCTCAGAAATTACTGCCGCTTTGCTATCGATTATGAGCCCGGGGAATTAGTCATACTGGCAGTGATCTGCTGAAATTAGTATTTATTCTGTTATCCTGCCAGCCATGTCAAGAGTTGTTGTCACACTCAACTTATCAAGAGAGCAAATAATTGGAAACTTAGTTGAAATTTGCAAAGTTTACAAGGATTTCCTCGCAATCCGTTTTTGCCTCTCTCTCTCCCATTTTCAGCTTGTTTTCCGCCTTGCTTCTTAAGACAAGCCGGAATCAAAGCGTACGCCCCACCAAAGCTGCCATTTTCATCCGCCTTTTCGTCCGGACTAAATTGATGAAACCAAAATTGGAGTTGACTCCTGGGAATGGAAGGGACAGGGACCAGGGACCAGGGACCGGAGACCAAGACAAGGTTGATGGCTATGGCGATGTCGATGTCGATGCGGTTAGCGCTGCCTTTTTGGCCAAATAACAGCGACAGGCAAACAAAATGGAGAAAGCTTTTAGCAGATACTTTACGCAAATCCCATGGGAAAACATTGGCCCACTTTGAGCTGTAAAGCAGCTCTGCCGCAGAAGCCAAGAGCAGCTGGAGCAGAGCAAAAGAGAGGACGTCGACAGCCCCATCATTAAAAGTTAAAAAGGATTTTCAACGGATTTACGAATTGGGAGCTCAGCCCGAAAGACAAACAAAGCCATCAATTTACATATGCGAGCAGGTCAGAGCTCAGCCTCACTCCTCACCCCTCACCCCTCACCACCAAAACTATGAGTATAAATTCATGAAACAAAATTTAAGATGCGCCCCACGACAGACGCCCAAGAATACCCGCAAGTACATAGTATGCAACGGCTGAGCGTGGGCTGGTGGTGGGATGGTCTGCGTTGGGACCCATAGAAACAAAGCCCAGCCATGACTGTCAAGTAGTCGCAGAGTCCTCCCACATCCACTTACAGAGGCTGCCTTACACACTTACACTTACATCCACTCCTGCCCACTACTACCCACTCCGACCATTATCGTACACTGAAAAAATGCTGATACCATCCATCGAGTAATATAACTTCAGTTGTTAATATTTTCAGTTGAAATTTAACATCATATTAGACATGTGCTAATTGAAAGCTGAACTTATTGTGGATGCCAAGATGATTTTGATGATTTTTGTTCCGGTGTAGTCGTAGGGACACCGTCGCAAGGACCTTGAGCTTTCTCAGCCTCCTGTGCCTTTTGGCTTTGTTGTGCTAAACTTGTGGATTAGCTAAATGCAGGCGGGTATGCCACGGCATGCAAGCAGCTCATTCCCATTCCCCCCCCCCCCACCAACAACACCCACCCGCCTTTGGGCGCTTTCACTTTAACCTAAACATTTCGCCTTGTTGAGTCTTTATGAGCTTCTCATGTCGGTGCCGCTCGTTCCCCCCACATTGTTTGGGTTTCATTTACTCTTACCCACCTGATGTTCAGCTTATTTTTACCTACTCTGCTGCAACCCACGTCCCCCCTACACTCAGCTTTTTAATGACTGAAATTGTACGCTACGTTGCCACAGGGATAAAAGTGCGGTCCTCAACAATTGAAAAGCTTTAACGTGCCGGAACAATTCGGTTTTCTAGTGCTGTGATCAACACAGTGCTTTAATTCTGCCCGGATATCAATGAATAATTTTCCTACACATTTTCACATTGAAATTTTGAAACGCATTTCAGCAATTTACCCACACCAGCCATACCGATTTTTAATTAATTTACCTTTGCATTACATATTTGAATTCCCGATTGGATCCCAAACCAATTTGATTGGTGATTGTCGGGCATTTAATTAAAGCACATTTGGACAGAACGATGGTCCCATCAGTCCCCTAATGAGACCCATTCGAAGATCCTCAAATTCCATTTCTAAGCGATTGCACAGCGGGAGCAGAGCTGACGGGGGGATTGAGATACGCCTGCCTGGCCTTCATAATGGCCATGAGTCAAAATCACTTGAATGCAATAGGCTGGAATGATTCGAAGGGGATGGGATTGGGATGGCCAAAGAAGGCGTGCCCAATGGGGCGTTAGTGAAATAATTAACGCACAAATACGATTTTCTGGTCAGAGTTCAAGAAAGCAGCCAGCGAGCAGCAAACCACAAGGGCCAAAGGGCCTGCAAATTTCCCGCAACTGCTACAAAGCCATCAATTGATGCTGGCACATCCCGCGTCCTGTCCCCAGCCGCCTTTGGGGCATTCGGATTCGGATGAGGCAGCGAAGTGTGCAATTTGCCAGCTTATTTATGGGGTCGAACCAAGACAGCCAAAATGGCAAAAGATGGTCCGCGAAGGCGGACCGGGTCCGGATGCATGAGGAAAAACTTTCGCAAAATAAAAGTTTTCCGCTATTTGATTTGTTGGTCATTCGGTTTTGCAGTTTTCCCAGCTTCCAGGACAAAAATCTATTGAGCCCAAACCGAACCAGTTAAAAGCATTGGCCCCGCTACGCCAGTAAACGCAATAGTTACAAAACTCCCATACAAAATTAAATTTATCGAAATAGATAGAGCAAATAGAATTTGGATAGTGCTCTGGTTCTGATTCCCACTACGGCTATGCATTTTGGTGCGCATTTATTGGTCGAGGTCGGGCAGCGAGCGAAATATACAATTTCTGGCCGGCTGGTAAAGCAGGATGGCAGAATGGCAGGATGTGCGCTATTGGACCCACCAGGATGCGCTAGAAATGACTGCACTTCCTTTGCTCTGCCCCGCTGTGTGTCCACTGTGATATTTAGGGCCTTTAGGGCTGTCTTTAAAGGTTGAACAGCAGAGAGGAGAACACACAAGTTTTCTGTGGTGGAGTCACTTTTGATGTGGTTGAAACAGTAGAAACGAGCGACTCGACTCTAAAAATACATGCCCAACAAAATAACTGGCCCAGAAGCACTCGGAATCTCATGTTCTACCCATTTCACTTGTCACGACCAGAGAGGCCCTTCTCCACTGGGGCATTGTGTGTGTGTGCGTGTGTGTGTGTGTGTCTGTCCATGGGCATGTATAAGGATGGAGGTACATTTGTATCCTTTGAGAGCAAACAAACCGTTAGCATGTGCTCGATCGCCAACAACCATAATAAACATTATTATGACTATGACCATGCCCGTGTCCAGGGCCCTCTAAGCTGACTCCAAGTGGAGTAGATGCTGGGGCCATCTCCGGCATAAAGTGGGACGACGTTAAGTGGATGATTATTTGCGATTGCACGATGCCAGCAAAGCCCGGACATGGCTATGGATACGTATACGTAAACTCATACGTATGTGAATGTGTATGTGAATGCGTATGCGTATGCGGGCACATCCTTGATGCGAAGGACACACACACATGGCTGGGGCATACACATGACTGGTTTTGCTTTGCCGCAGATTTAATGAAGGTGACGACCAGACTGCCTCGACTGCCTCGACTGCCTCGAATGATGATGGTCTCCCGTGTCCAGTCCATTTCTTGGTGATGATTATGTGTTAATGGTCATCGCACGCGCTCTTTTATACCGATTGCCAAATTGGCAGCTAACAATTGATGTATGGCGGCAATTACAAATCGGACAATTACTCATGCAGCTCCACCACTGCCACAGACGACTCAGTCCCCGGCCAAAAGTTTCCCCATAAATGCCACTCGTAAATCCTTTTCGATGATTACAATAGTTTCTCTCCTCTCCACTCCACTCCTCTCCTCTTCTCTCCTCTCTTGCTCTATTCTTTATCTATCTATTTCTTTTAGGGAACAATCGATGAATTCAGCAACAGCGAAAACCATAAACATGAGGCCACCATTGTCCCATGAATGTGGTTCTGGCTGCTCTGGTTCTGGCTATGGCTATGGCCATAGATGTGGATGCGGATGTGGATGTGAATGTGGCGGATGCAGAGGCACAAATCTTTGTTGGCCCAGTTTCATGGTGCACAGTGCTTTCAAATAGCATGCGTATGACATGACTAAAGAATGGATTTATGGATCATCCATATCGCATTGAAATTTTATTTAATACTTATATAATTTTCAGATTGATGATGAAAATAAGCTCTTTTAATTACTATTTGCAGTCACTGTATGTGGGATGCATGGCAGAATCCACTTAATACTAATTTTCACCCAAAATTTGCGTATAAATCATGACAATGTCTGGCATAAATTTGCGATGAACAATGGGACAATGCGGAATCTGTCTAAAAGGCACGACCAAGAGAGAGATATACATACCAGAGCAGGACAAATAAAATCGCTCTAATTAACGGACACGCAGCACACAGTCCATGCAATACATACTCCTACTATTCTACATAGATTATCTGGGATATATATGTATATGTATATTTAATCAAGTTAAGCTTCGGTTTCGGGCCTATTTCTTTTGATTCGATTGGCCTGGTTTCTTTACCTTTTCCGCCTCCTACTGTGCCTATAGAAGACGGCGCCCAACAATGAAAGAAAATACAATCTTAGTCTTCTACTACTTCCCTCTGCCTCTGCCACTGCCACTGCCTGGCCTCTGCTGCCTGGGCCCGGCGTCGTTTGTCTGTCTGGGCGGCGCTTCAATTTAAGAAATTAATGCGAATTTCGTTTTTACGGTTTGCCAGCGGGCATGGCCAATAAATCCACGCCTCACAATCCCCGCGGCGAGGTGCAGGATGACAGGGAGATGGAGATAGACCAGAACAGAAGCTCCAGGCCACTTAGGCGCCCAGGACACAGCCCAGGCCCAATGGCAACGGTAACGAGTACCAAGCACAAAACCAACCCAAAAAAAAACGTATACAAAAATTTAATGGAACACCAAGTCGGAGTATTTAATGCTCTACCCAGTCATGTGTAGTACCTCTGAACCACAACCTTTGGCGGAATTCCGACGGTATTTATCTATATATTTCCAGCATTGTCGACTAAACAATTACACATCAATTGATATGTATTTCCTTCCCAGACCGATAACACAATTGCTGACAAACTGCTGGTGAAATGCTCTTGAAAGTCCCAACTTCTGTGTTG
The DNA here is from genome assembly GCF_018151105.1 of Drosophila obscura. Classification (NCBI taxonomy): domain Eukaryota; kingdom Metazoa; phylum Arthropoda; class Insecta; order Diptera; family Drosophilidae; genus Drosophila; species Drosophila obscura. Next base: position 3,579,954 of record NW_024542774.1, on the reverse strand, counting down.
CCCTGGAACAAGCATTCCTTGTTGCTCTTTAATTTGGAACGTCGATGGTGGCGGTGGCTCAGGCAAGGTTTTTACGTCCTTTTATGCGGACCATGGAGCACGAACAGGAGCGGGAGCTGTGTTGCTTGAGGGGGAACCTGAGATAGCGAGAGAGCATGGTGATACATTAAACAGACCAAGCGACCCAGACATGGGCCGGGCCTGGCCTGATGCAGTGCCTCCCACGGCAGAATCAGTAGGTGGCACGTGTCTAAATCTAAGTTGGTGGATAGCACGAAAGTTTTTCAATTAGTGTGCCGTAGTGGTAAGGTGGCCAGAAACCAGACCCAGGGCGGGCTTCATTAGAGTTGTTTGTTGTGTGATTTTGGAGATTTCAACGTGGAGGGTGCTCCGATTAGAGGTAGTCAGTAGTCAAGTGCCGTTGTGTTGCTGTTCACGTCTAATTAACAAGAAATCCGGGGGTAACTTTAGGATAGATTGAGTCAATAGGAGAAGTGGTTGCTCTTCTGTGTGTGTGTGTGTGTGTGTGTCTTATGGATTATCTCTGATTCCCCAGAGCTTGCCAGGATTTTACAGCATTAGCATTTATGTTCATCCCCCATCCAGGCTGTTGTATAATTGACAAGGCGGAAATTGACTTTACGTTTCCTGAGCTAATTTCCGTTCAATCTGTCAGCTTTCCCAATAATTATCCGGCAAGCGTCAGAGCATTGTTGGGGCGCTGTGATCTGGCTGGTCCTTTGGCTCCGGAATTTATTTGCAAATATTTTGAGAATGTTACGTTAACATAATTAAGGCTTTCAACCCTTCTCTTCGGGCGCACAGCTGGTTGGCAGGTGTGTGGGGGTAGAAATGGTACCCAAAAAAATACAGCATCGTAATAATTTCTTTCCAGTTGGCCCTTTTACGAGGCGAATGAGAGCTTGGGGTAGGGTAGGTAAACTTCTGTCCCCGCCACACCCACACGCGCAGCGCATAAATTTACTTGTTAAACAACAGGCAGGGATTGGGGTGGGGCCGGAAGACCTGGGCACAACCACAGCCCAGCTGCTGCTCATCAAAGCTGCATGGGGTGCAGGGATGCAGGGACGGCACGGTGGCAGAAAGTAAAAACAAACAAAGCATGCCAAAAATTATCTCGGTCACTTTTCAAATACACGCTCTGTCCACCACACACCACAGACACACAGACCCACAGGGCCCACACAGTCCCACCTCGATGGAGTCGGTGTCCGTCCTGCTCTCTGCTCCTTTAATGGCTTTCAACCCACTTTCAAGATTCAAGTATACATACACACATACTCGCACACACTTTTGTTTCTCCTTGCCAGTGCTGACAGAACTGTTTAATGTACCGTTAAGCTGCGCACTTGATGTCACCAGCTACTAGAAGAGAGTGAGAGAGAGAGCGAGCTCTTTGTTTGTTGCTTGGCTTTCAGCAACATGGAAATTATTTTCTTAATTTGAGGGCGAAATTGAATAGCTTCTGACTTTAAAGTGTTGTACAATATTAAAGCATTGCATTTAAATGGTTGCGATGGTTGCAAGGGAAGGGAAACTTTGGTGGCCATAAAACTTTTTTCATTTTCCGCAGCACAAAACAACACCAATAATGGCAATAAGCATGAAATCATAATAACAGAGGAGAAAGTTATCAACTTTGTTACTGCCGTTTATGATGTCCCGGGGCTTATTTAATCAATAAATACCAAATGATGTTCTGCTGTGTTCTGTGAGTCGAAATGAGGAATGGAATACGGATAAACTAACCTCAAAGTTACTGAGCCACGGATCCCGACCCTCCCCGCGCCTCATCCATGCACAACATTCTTACCGTTTCCGTTACCCGAGGGGCATGTGATGTGCGGTAAAATACGGGCGAAGAGAGGAGAGGAGACCTTGGGCGGGGACAGTAAAAGGATTTCATTGCCATCATTGCGCTCGGCTCAGCGCGGCGATTTCACCTTGCCAAGGAATGGCAGAAGGACGATGGAGAAAACCTTCACCTGCACACGCATGCCACGCCTAACGACCCCGCCAGCCCCAACGTCAGAGCCCAAGGCAGCGTTTGCCGTTATTTTATGCTGCAGACATTTAACAATGGCAATGAAAATGCAGGCAGCAGGCTGCAGGTAGCCTCCATTCGTGACGTTTTATCCCTAAACGGATTTACAGCAGCTGCAGCAGCTTTCGCCTTGGTTGGTCAGGACAGAGAGATAGAGAGAGAAAGAACAAAACGAGAGAGATTGATCGAGTGAGGGAGAGGGAGGGGAGGTACTGGCAGGCATTTCAAGGACGTGCACTTGCACTCGTTTATGTTGTCATTATTTTTAATCCGACATATTTTTCTGCAGGCCCCTCAGCTATGTAGAGAATTAGCGCACAGGCATTTCCTTTAAAAGCTATGTAGTATGCTGTCATTTTTTATACGAGAGATTGCCTCTTAAGTACGTGCGTAGGGAGAAGCACAAGCTACGATGTGCTTGACAAAAAATAAAACTACCAAACGCTGGCACAAAGGATATTTCGAGAAAGCATCTCAAGTGACGCTAGAGAAATATCTGGCTTGGCTTTAGCGACGTCAGCTAACATGAAGGTCAATGGCAGAGACAAAGTTTCTAAGCGCACAGTCGAATCAGCAATATGCTAATTCAAGTGAAGTGTATCTAAAAACCGGGAGAAATAAATTATTCAAATAGTTAACGCCCCACCAAAGCAACCCTGCATTTGCCTAAAAGCGCCCTCTACATGGACTCGTGTAGAATATAGAAAGAATTTATGTAAATTACATTTACATTTGACATTTTACCACGGTTCGGGCTTACATCGACTTTGCCCGCCAGATTTGAATCGCTGAAGGTGGTAAAGCAATATTCTAAGACTTGGCAGAAAAATCTCAGTTTAAGGGACAAATTGATTGCACTTAAGATTAATATTATCTGCCAGAGTAGCTAAATAGCTCCGCTCTCAGCTAAAGTGTTCGATGGCTCCCAAAAAAAGGAAATCAATTTTTTCATCATCTAGAAAACAAAAATATATTGTATGTGTCTGGGTAAAATGTCTACAATTCTCTAGTCCTGTTATTGATCTTTACTAATTGTACTAAAAGCTATTGGAATGGCTTTTCATGCGCGCCAGAATGAGAAAGGCAAAGTGGTGGATCTTCAAGAATTGCCCAGCTTGAGCGGGCTTTAGAAATCGCACTCTTGTTGCACCCACTGCGCAGGAGTCGAGAATACTGATGAAGCCACAAAAACGAACTCATCATCCCACATCCCATTCCCTTGTGGCCGGCGAAGATGACGTTCCTGGGTTTCTGGACAATGATCCCGATGCCAATATGAGCTTCTGCCATGAGCTGGAGGATGAGGACGCCAGTGATCCGTTGGCAGAGCTAAGCGTTGATGGTTTGATAGACGACGATGAAACCATAATGAATGGCAACATAAACCTAGGACATGCTTCTCAGCTAGAGGGTCTTCTATCACCAGGACTAGCAGGAGCAGCAGGAGGCGCGCCTTCATCGCCTGCGCGGGGAAATGAAACTGGAATAGAAGGAGCGCTTGCAGATGTCCGTGCCTGGTCCAAGCTAGTGGCAAACATTGAGAAGCGACCCAAGCCCGTGCCCCTTATCCAGGAGTTCGACTCCCTACGTCGCACAGTGTCGAATGGGATTCCGGCACTGATCCTTATCTAGATGCTCGTGACGTTTAGGAACCCGCCACCCAGACCATATATTTTTAAGCTATAAAGTGTTTTTCAAAACGACCGCCAAACTCCTCCAAATCGTGGTGAAATTTAAGAGAGCGCTTTCGTGGTGACTTTCCCTTCTTTTTAGTGGTGTGAGCCGCATGTTCCTAACGGGAACGCGTATGACGTGACATTACGTATACACTTACGTTTTATCCTTTGGCCGTTTTTGTTTGAACCTTATTATGTAAACAATCCAATGAAAAAAATTCTAAAAACTAGCCAACCCTAAATAAAATTTATTGAGGAATTGGATAAAATTATTTTTTTTGCACTGAGAGGGCCACTTAGCCAGTAATATTAAACCGAATATCAAAATTAAGGAATATCAATGCATCCGTCAGTATATTTACGATTTATTTTGATAATGGCATGGTATATTTTGGTATGTTTTTGGAGGTCAGGCGGTATATTTTATCTGTAAGTCTGCGGTCATGATATATTATATATACTGATATGTAACAAACATGTAGTTATCGTGTAGTTACCACGTAAAACCGGGACATTTTTGTTTGCCGAATTTGCTTAAACCTTATTATAGAAGTAATCCAATAAAAAGAAGGTCTTAATAAGAGCCAATCTTGGAGAAATTTGATTCATGAATCGGATTAAATTATTTGTTCAGTGCTGAGGGTCTTAGCTGGCTAGCAATATGAAACCGAACTTCGAAATGTATGATTTCCGATCAGGGACAGAGAACGATTAGCCCATGGTCGACCACGGGGGTTCTAAATATTTCCACGAATATAATGAAACTTGAAACAATTTTTACACACTTCAGGTGTAAGATATAGTGGTAATACTTTTTTTAAGTAAAGAAAAAGATGCATCTACACGAAGAGTATTCAAAACAGTACTATTTTTCGAGTCTAATTGAAGGTTTTTCACTGTGTAAATAATGGGGGTTAAGTGGGTTAAGTTTTTCTTGTTTCTTCGGTATATTTACGGTATTTTTAAAACATGACAAAGTATATTTCGGTATATTTTAGAGGGTAAATCCACGGTCACATCGCTGACTTCCTTTCTTTTCGAAAACATGGCTGACCAGGTAAGACTCGCGAAATGTGTTAAAATTTGATCATTTATAGCGGTTTAGAGTCGGCTGTATGATAAGTATGTGGTGCAATCGGGAGAGTAAGTGAGTTGTCTTGAATGGACCTTAAATGGAAGGATATAAAGTGATGTGCAGGAGGAAAGAGTGGACAGAGTTCAACCTAACCCTACTTTAGCGCATGGTATCTGACAAAATGTACACGAACTGTATTCCAGCAAACTGAACGTGCATTCCGCAAACAACATGCGGTGGCCACAATGCGCCGCAAGAGCATCAATCTCAAGAAGAAGCCACGCTTCTACCGCCAAATTGGCTTGGGCTTTAAGGCTCCAGCCGAGGTAAGAGGTTCAGAGACAAACTTTGACTAATGTTGCGCCCCCCCTCGTTTTGTTTCCGTTTCAATCCCGCACGCTGAACGTTCCTGCCTGCCACCCGCCCACGATACGCTCCCACCTCCACTAACCAGAACGAGCGCGCCTTCCAAAAACAATTTGGTGTCAACCTGAACCGCAAGGTGAAGCCTGGCGTCACCAAGAAGAAGAGCCTCCGCCGTTATCGTGATGTCGGTCTGGGTTTCAAGACCCCTCGTGAGGTGAAGAGTCCCCACACTCGATGCTAACGTATTCCACAACTAATATGTTTATTCTCTCCATCGCAGGCCATCGATGGTACCTACATTGACAAGAAGTGCCCCTGGACTGGTGATGTGCGTATCCGTGGTCGCATCCTGATTGGTGTTGTCCGCAAGGCGAAAATGCAGCGTACCATTGTTATTCGTCGTGACTATTTGCACTTTGTGCGCAAATACAGTCGTTTCGAGAAGCGTCACCGCAACATGAGCGTCCACTGCTCGCCCGCTTTCAGGTAATATTGAACACCTTCGACTCACTCGCAATGAATTTACAGTCTCAACTCTCTGATGATAAAATCATGACGGTCTTCATAAAACAAATTGCTGAAGAAACTTGACTCTTTTTACTAAATGTAAAAATACTGAACGAACCCCCGAAACTAACCCGAGATTATGTACAGCGAAATAGTGGTGGAAATAGCTTCTAATGGAAATTGGTAATTTGTCTCATTGCAGAGATGTTGAGTCCGGCGACATTGTCACCATTGGCGAGTGCCGTCCTCTCTCAAAGACTGTGCGTTTCAATGTTCTGAAAGTCAACAAGGGTCAGGGCGCCAAGAAGAGCTTCAAGAAGTTTTAAATGAGGACAAACACCAGCGGAAAAGATAATATTTGTAGAAATTATTCTTTTTGAATAAAACAAAAATTTAACTTTAATCGCTATTATTCCACAGTCCAGTCCACTTAGTTTCCACAGCATTTTCAGACGTTGCGGGCAACCATTTAACTCCAAGGTGTGTATACAACTACCATACAAGATATAAATGTATATTTAATTGATATTCTGATGATAAAATCATGACGGTCTTCATAAAACAAATTGCTGAAGAACCTTGACTCTTTTTACAAAATGTAAAAATACTGAAAATTTATAATTAAATGTTGCATTCTTTAGAAATCATACCAATTCCTTACTAATGCAATGTTAATCTTTTCCAGAATTCAAGATGATCACCCATGACCGATGAATTAATTAATTAATTAACTTCAAACTGTGTCAGATTTGTTTCAATAAAAATATCTTAAAGACCGAATTTGGTGTTGTTAAACCTTCTGTTCCCTTGAGGGGATGAGAATAATGAATTTAAATTGAAGCTTTAATGATTTTAGTAAGGAAATAACATTGGCATTGTGCTACAGAATGTTACCCTTAGGGCTGACTGGGGCTGCTTTATGTATTTAAATATTCATAAAATTGAAAAACAATGAAAAGTAATCCAATTTGTTATGGAAATTTATACAGATTACCAGGATGCCAAACGAAACTTGGAAAACAATTGAACCTTTATTTTGCATAATTTTCAAATAGACTGGAGCTTAGCGCGCATTAATTAACACTTAATATCGAGTTAATTTCGATATATGTGCAGCTGTCCGCCGTGAGTTAGGCAACACTGCTCAGTGAACTTCAGTTCAAAACAGTATATATTTACGGTATTTATTGAAAATGAAAACGCATATTTCAGAGGGTCAGACCATTAATTGTATCGCTAATCCGCGGTCACTAGAGCTGTCAAACGATTGATAGTTGAGCCATGTTTTGAAAAAAACAATCGATACTATCATGATAGTATCAAAAGCGCATCAACTGTAGCTCGATACTGTCATGATAGTCGCAAAACCATCGATAATAGCGGCTAGCAGCAAAACATCGATACTATCGATAGTGCCCTCGATGGTTTGACACCTCTAATACAAAAAGAAAAACAAGAAAATGGAAACCGGACCTAGTGCGGAAATTGGTAAAACTAATTTCAGAAACGTAGCTAGATAACTATAAGACGGCCGGTTCAGACCGGCATGAATCGAGGCATTTGCCGGCTGGAAACGGGGCTTTTTGCCTATTGAAAATACAACTTGTATTCAATTTTTCAGAGCTCCTAGAGCGCGTATTGTTGCGTCTCGGCAATACAGACAGCGATGAGAAGTTGGAGGCTACGGTGGGAAAGTTTCTGACTCCAGTTATACTTAAGATCAACTCGCCCCACAATGAAGTCCGCACAAAGGCAAGTGAATGGCCAAAACAGAGCCCCCAATAGTGCCGGCCGTCATCGTCGTCTAGTACCATGACGCTGCAAAAATTAAAGAGTCATTTTCGACTAATACATTGCACTTCCCCCCGCGCAGGTTGTGGAGGTGCTCACTCACATCAAGCGCCGGCTCGCCTCTCGGGCACAAGTGCAGATCCCCGTTGAGGCCCTTTTGGACCAGTATGCAGCCCATAATAGCACCACATTTCTCAAGAACTTTGGCATCATATTCATCGCGATGGGATTCCCACGCCTCTCGCTGGAGCAGCAAACCGCATTGGCCGCCAAAGTAGTTGGTAGCGAGGACAAGCTGGAAACCTACCAGGACAAACTCTTCACACTGCTGTTGCCCATACTGAGCGAGATGAAGATACCGGATGATCCCGCACAGCGAGCGTCGCTGCTGAATCTGCAGGGAAAGCATTCGATAAGCACGAATTTCCTTTCACTCCTTCAGGACGTACTGCTACTGCCCTATGGCATCACCCAGGAGCACGATGACCCTCCAGGTCTCAGTGTTTACAACTTTAAGCGGGTTATTTCCAACAACTGGCGGGCCGAGGAGCTGGAGAAGGTTAAGAAGGGCATCGTTCGGTTCCTATGCGCCGGCGTGTTCACCGATCTCCAGGTCTTTGTGCCGCTCGTGGTGGCGTCGGCAGACACTCGCTTCAGTGTGGCCACTCCGGCCATAGCTGAGCTGAGCAAACTCTGCACCATGCTGGACTTTAGCAATCCAGCCGTCACGTCTCCACTCTACACACTCTTCATTGGTAATCAGAGCAAGTTGCCAGACCGCCAGACGCGTCCCTGCTGCGCCCGTGTCCGTCAGAAGCTGCTGCAGTATCTGATCAGGTGCCGTGGCAAGAGCATCAATGTCACCAAGGGTCTGCAGGTCATCTTCGAGGGACTGTTTGGCACAAACACCAATCAGAAATGCAAGGGTTTGGCCCTGCAGTTCGTGGAGCTGGTTCTTAAGGAGTAAGCAATCGATTTCTAGATGTATTCCCTGCTTGTATTATCTTATATTCATGTTTCCCTTTTGTTCCACAGCGGACCACGTGATTTGGTCTCCAAGGTTTCCAGGGTGATCTTGACCGGAATCACCAAAGTCATTGGACGCGACACAGCCGAGCCCAGTGATGTGCAGAATGCTGCCTATTCAGCGCTGGCCCAACATGCACGCAGTTTCCCTAACGACGTCAATCAGGACCTAAAGCTGGTGCTGGGCTACTTCAATAACCTGGCAAACAGTTCCCCAGACTTACATTCCTCAATACGCGAGGCTTTAGTCTCCATGGCTCCGGCATTCGCCTGGAAAACGAAGGAGACCTCCGAGGCCATGGATGTGGATGATCCTACCTTGGATCCATCCGAGGTGAAGCTGGATGGACAGCATCATCTTCTTCTGGCCATGCTGCTGGACAACGCCGAGTCGAAGGTACAGATCGTACAGAATGTGACGAGCGTCTTCCTAACCAGCTGCTATCCGGAGTATTTTGCGCCTGCCAGATATCTGCTGCTGCTCATCGCTGGCGAACGGTAACTGCATGCTTTTACCGATTTATGTATTATTATTGAAGCATTTCTCTTTCAACGCTCAGCAATTCTCTGCGCGAGAATGTGACCACGTATCTGTACGGCACGTCGAAGAAGGATCATGTCAACTACAGCCTGATCTCCTCCATTGAGCAGGCGGGAAATCACAGCAAGAGCGAAACTATCAGCGACTTTAACCATCTCTCGCTGGAACAACGGCGTGTGGTGTTGCCTAGTTTCCAGGTCATGATGTCGCATGTGCATGAAATGGCCAATAAGCGACTGAAGAAGAGCAGCTCGTGTGTGGTGGTGGGACGTACCAAGCTCCCCTATAGCCTGGAGGTTTACGAAGAGCTGCTCGACTATCTGCGTCTGTGTTTGTGGTACTCGGCTGGGGTGGTGGCTGCTCCGGGCGATGAGAAGTACACCCCGGAATTGCGAGAATACATCAACATCAACTACAAAGACGAGGAGGGCAATGCCGTGAATCAATATGTGCAGTTTGTGCAGCGTGGCGTGGAGGCCAAAAGGAGTGAGTAATCGAATGAAATCATTTTGATATTCAGCTAAAATTTCTCTCAATTTGTGTCCAGGTGAATCGAATCTTATCTGTCTGTACGACCTGTTGACTGCCGCCCCAGATCTGTTCGCGGCCAAGAACTTGCATCTACTGGAGCCTCTGAGCAACTCCCTGAAAGATGTGTCCGAAACAATGCGCATCCATGTGTCCCAGGTGTACGCCATTCTGTGGGCCTCTGGCCTGGATGATGATCAATTCGATGAAGAGGTCGCTGAATGCATGGTCAGCCTCACGCAGAAAACTCTGGAGCACAAGCATGGCTGGCTTCTGGTGCTGGGGCACGCGTTCAATCGAAAGATTGCTATGCTCAAGCAGGCCAACACGCCAAAGGATTATGCCACATGGCCGCAGTTCATCGAGGCAGTGAAGATTATTTGTAAGTATATCGTTTGATACATGGAATGATATTTTATTAATGCGATTTATTCCTTCAGCCAAAAACCTGTGCGAGTCGCAATGGCTGCTGGTTTCGGCCGCCGTAAAGTGCTTGTCCATGATCGGCAAGGCAGTCCAGATACCAAATGTCAAAGTCGAGATACAAGCGGCCGTCAGCAGCAATGGTGGCGACGACGATGAGGAAATGACCGAGCTCCAGAACATTGAGGCCTCTACGAAGCTACTCATCTTTGGTGTAGTTTTCCAACTGCTGCGCAGCTCGTCAGCCCGCCAAAAGAATCGCGAGGAGGCGGCCAAGTGTCTGGGCTATCTGGCAATTGGCGATGGCGAGCACTTCACCAAGCGCAACCTAGAAAAGTTCCTCACCCTGGCCAAGATACAAAAGGATGCAGCACTCAATATAGCCATATCGGAGGCGATTGTGAACACCCTTTGCGGCTATGATGTGAACAAGGGCCAGCCAGCCGAGGACTTTGTCAATGTCCATTGCAACGACGCTATCTTTGAGGAGTTCCTCAACTCCCTGATTCGTCTGGTCACTGAACCCAATCCACACTCTCGACAGGCCATTTCGGTGTGGCTGCTGGCCGTGGTCAAGCACTGCAGCAAACGGCCCGCTGTGCTCCGCAAGAAAGAGCTCCTACAATTCGCATTCACCGAGCTCCTGTCCGACGATAGTGGTATGTAAAACAACATTTTGCACCCTCGGAAACATCTCCGAGCCATGTCCGTCCGTCATTTTCTTTAGATGGAAACTACTCCTCAGTTTAGTCCTCATAATTAAGTAGATGAGTAGCCGAGATTCGCATCCTTGTTCTCCACTTGAACTAATTATTGCTTGTTGTTCCAGAATTTGTGCAGGATGTTGCCTCCCGTGGCCTGGGACTCGTGTACACCCTCTCCGATGCGGGCAGTCAGACCGACTTGGCCAACTCGCTGCTGGATCAGCTGATTGGCGGCAAGCGGAAGGTGAATCAGGTCACTGCCGACACCGAACTCTTTGCCGAAGGTATGCTGGGTAAGACACCGACCGGTGGAAACATAACCACCTATAAGGAGCTGTGTTCCCTGGCCTCGGATCTCAACCAGCCGGACATGATCTATCAGTTCATGCAGCTGGCAAACCACAATGCAGCGTGGACCAGTAAGCTGGGCGCTGCTTTCGGACTGAAGACGCTCTCCGCCGAATCCAGGCAGAAGATGCAGCCGTATTTGGGGAAAATTATACCCCGTCTATATCGCTACAAGTACGACCCCACGCCCAAGATACAGAACTCGATGATTTCCATATGGGACACCATTGTCAGCGACTCCAAGGAGGTTACCGAGAAGTATTACTGGGATATCCTGCGCGAGCTGCTGGACAATCTCACCAGCAAGGAGTGGAGAGTGCGCATCGCCTGTTGTCTGGCCGTCAGGGATCTATTGAAGCGTCCCAACGGGCTAAAACTTCGGTCGGAGGAGCTGGCTCGGCCCGTTGGCAGTCCAAGCCGGGTCACGCCCGACGCCATGCAGGTGGACGAGGCCCCCGAACCGGAGCTAAAAGAGCTCTGGTTTCAGCTCTTCCGTGTCATGGATGACATACACGAGGGCACCCGGGTCACTGCCCATGGCACGGCTTCGTTCCTGGGCAAGCTCTGTGTGATCGCAGCCTCCTCAGACCATGGCAAGTCGGGCACAGCAGTCGCTGCCTCCATTCTGCCCTACCTCCTCGAGACGGGAGTCGGCCACAAAGTAGTCGAGATACGCAAAGTGAGCATCAAAACCATATCAGACATGATCGACTCCTCCGGCGCCCTCATCGCCCCGCACCTGGTCACCCTGATTCCCTGCCTGCTGCGCGCCACGGGGGAGCTTGAAAACACAAAGCTATCCTATGTGTCCACACGCCTGGGCGCCGATAACGAGGCCCAGGAGGTGGTCGACACGTTGCGCGCCGAGGCAGCCAAGTCTCACCACACCATGGAGACGATCAGCAAGTGCGTGCGCTATATCGATTATCCAGTGCTGGAGCGGATGACACCCGAAGTGCTCGAGCTGATGAAGTCCAGCGTGAATCTGGGCACCAAGATTGGATGTGCCCACTTTGTCTGTCTGGTGAGTCAGACAAGCCCGAAGGCTTGATTGATTGTTACCCCCGAGTACCTCGATTGCATTCTCTCGTTTCCAGATCAGCATCCGCTTGGGCAAGGAAATGACGCCGGTGGTGGGCAAGTACCTGCGGGCCTGCTTTGTGGGCATCAAGGATCGCAATGTTACTGTGCGCAAGTATAACGCCAGCGCGATTGGACATCTGCTGGGGCTGGCTAAGGAGCAGTCGATCAAGAACTTTTTTGCCAAATTGGATGAGCTGTACTTGGAGCAGCCGAGCAACCGCTCCATTGCCCTGACCATACAGTCCATCAACAAGCGTCACCACGAGCTGCTCAAGGACTACATGGACAGCATGCTGCCGCTGATCTTCTTTGCCATGCACGAGGAGGCCACGGAGGAGTCGAAGGCAAATGTGGAGCTGTGGAAGGATCTATGGAACGACACCAGCCCCGGCGATGCGGGAATTCGTCTCAATTTGAACGTGATCATTCCCAAGCTGGAATCCTCGCTAACCGATGCCAGCTGGTCACGCAAGGCGCAGGCGGCCAATGCCATCCAGACGATTGCCACACGCCTGTGCAACACCCTCGAGGAGCCGGAGCGAGTCCGTCTCATCCGACTGCTGCTGAGCGGTCTACAGGGACGCACGTTCGAGGGCAAGGAGCGACTACTGCAGGCCTTGGCTGCTCTCTGCAAGGGCCTGGACCGGAAGAACGAGATCTGCTTGAGCATTATTGAGGCGGCAATGCGCGAGGCCCGCAAGCGGGAGCCAGTTTATCGCACATTGGCCCTGGCTGCCCTGGGCGACATCTTGGATCAGTTGGAGGCCGATCGCTTTGAGGAGGTCTACGACATGATCTGGAATCTGCTGGAGAAGAAGGAGCTGCGCGACCCCCATTCGGATGATGAGGATGTGCCAAGCCCAAGCAGGGATCTAACGGCCGATGAGCGCAACAAGCGAGCGCAGACGCTGAACAAACTGAAGGAGGTTGTCTGGGAGACCCTGGGCAAGTCGTGGCCGCGCCACTCCATCGAGACCCAGCACAGATATCAGCTGTTCTTCGCCGCCAACTGCACCAGCATCCTAAGCGAGAGCACGCGTCCGGTCCAGGTGAGTCTGCTGGCCGCCCTCACCAAGTACATCGAACGGCTGTACATCTTTGATGAGTCGGCCAAACTGCCCGATTTGTCGCAGATCAATCAAGAGAAGAAGCTGAAGACAGAGACGCCAATGCTGCAGACCCGTGAGGCCATCGTTGAAAAGATTTGCGGCGATGTGCTGGCCGCAGTCTCTCTGGCCGCTGGTGTACCGCACACGGGCCTCAAGAAGGAGGCCCTCAACATTGTTCTCATGCTGATCAAACGCCTCAGCCTGGCAAAGGATCAGCGGCCGTTGGCCCTCATAAAGCAAAGCTTCGAATTGAATCTGACCAAGTTCCAGCGCGACTCGGCACCCGAGATCCGTTGCCGTATCAAAGATATTGAGGATAAGCTCAGCCAGTTGGACGGTGTCAATTAGAAATCTAAGGAAGATGTGGGTATAGGTGTGGGTGGAAGTGAAAGTGAAAGAGAAAGATGCCAGCTCCGCGTAGCTTGGGATCAAGTCTGGAAAAACGGAAAAAAAAAAAAAAAAAACCTTGGCTGAATTTAAAAGAGATTCTCCTTTTGGAGGAATATTTATCTATATACTATATGTGTCTGTGTATAAAGTATTCAAAATGTTAAGGAAATATAATTCGCTTTCGAGTGAATGTTAACCCATATTGCGTGTCTGTGTGTGTGTGTCTGTTGACCCCCAACCACGGTCGCCACATAAATAACCCAAGAAAAAAACAAAGAAAGGTGTTTCATCCGAAGTAAAAACAAATTCAATTCAAATAAAACATTTTCTTTCGATATCAAAATAATACTTTCCCATTTCCCCATACCCAAGTATCACAGCCAGGCGGTGAAAAGCAGCCGTTAATTTATAGCTTGTCCCTGTAGAATCGCAAGTAGATCTCATCCTTGGATTCCAGCATGAACGTTTTCGGATTGAATCGTATCTTGGGCACCGTTTGCTCGCAGACCTCCACCCGGCACAGCCTCAATATGTGGGCCAGGCCCAGTTTCAGCTGCAAAGAGCCCAGACGACTGCCGATGCAGCCATGGGGGCCAGCTCCAAATGGTATATAAGTCATCGGCACGATGTCGTTGCTCCGATCCGGACCAAATCGTTCGGGATCAAAGCGGTTGGGATCGGGCCAGTACTGGAATAGAAGTGTGGAGTGAGCGGTGAGCCAGCGGCAGCGCTTCCCTCAGGTCTCCAGTCTTACCTTTTCATCGCGATGCAGTCCCAGGATGGAGATGTAGGCAGGCATCCCGTTTGGAATCACAAAGTCCACGTGTGGCTGCAGGGCGAATCCCTTCGGATCCGAGCTGGTGCACTCCCTGTTGATGAAGGCAGCGGCTGGATATAGCCGCAGTGCCTCCAGGCAGACCATCCGAAGGAAGGGCAGCGTGACCAGCGTCTCATAGGTGAGCGTGGGAGCCAGTGCAAAAGCCTCTGCCAGCTCCTCCCGCAGACGCTGCTGCAGATCGGGCTGCTTGGCCAGCTCGTACAGGGTGAAGCCGAGCAGAGCCGAGGAAGTCTCGAAGCCAGCGAGCAGAATGATGCTCGCCTGGGAGGCGATGAAGTCCGGATGCTGGGCGTAGTGGCTGGAGGGTCGACTGCTCTGCAGGTGCAGCAGCTGATCGATCAGATCGCCCTTGCTCCGCTCCCGCGGATGCCCCACTAAGCTTCGCATGAACTGTGCGTACTCCTTGCTGAATACCTTTGCCCGCAGCAGCTTCGTCCACTGGGGCAAGAAGAAGATGCTCATGAAGTCCAAGACCTTCCGGGGATCGGGGTCAAACAGCTCCTTGGTCTTCTTCAGCAGCTGGGATTTGCCTCGACGCAGTCCGCCCACGTCCATGCTGTAGAAGAGGTTTCCCGTCACATCGGTGGTGTACAGCTGACACATTTTACTGAGGGGTAGCATCCGCTCGGACCGGTCCCCCAGCTTCCTGTGAAGATATTGCTCCAGATCGGTCACCACTCCCAGCATCAGCGGGTACATTGACTCCCGCATGCGGCCGCTGGTGAACAGCTGCGCCATGGACTGACGACTCTCCCTCCAGTTGTGGTACTTGGCCAGCGGCAGCGTCAGCGAACCCATCGGATCGCCAGCAGCGTCTGCGGCCTCATATCGATTCAGAAAGCTGTTGAAATGCTTGATCAGCACAAGGCGTATCAGCGCCGGATCGCGCACCATCAAAGCTGGGGTCTGGAACAGGAAGAAACCCACTACCTTGGCCTGATGGCCGCGCGGATCTGCATAGATGTTGTGGAAGAGATCGCCAAAGGAGATGCGCAGCAGCAGCAGCTTCCTGAGATGTCCCAGTGGTGTCCAGGCCGACACGGGCAGGTGGACGATATTGTGGCGCTCAAAGTAGCTGTACCTTTGCCTCAGCCAGAGGTAGATGGAGAGGATGGCGCACATCAGCAGCCACAATGGAACCATGATGAAACTGATGAAACTACCAATGGAAAGATGTAATCATTATTCATCCACAGAATTTCCCAGTAACAATTAGAGACTAGAGACATAGACCTTGCACTTTTCCCCAACAAAGAAACTTAACATAACATTAACAAATAAGAGAATGGAATCCGCCTCACAAAAGCCCACTCACCCATTCACAAACTAAATTCATTCATGGAACAGGGCACCTTGACGGGGATCTTGATGAACCGGCGCTGCCCCAGCAGCTTCCGAAGCTGCTTAAACCCGCGATGAGTTCGCTGGGAAGGCGTCAGTAGCCCGAGGAATCTCTCAGAGCAAACATGGTACTTGGACTGCTTCTGTTGGTGGTCATCGTGTTGGCCACCCTCTGCTTCCTGCTGCAGCAGCACTATGCCTACTGGCGGCGTCGAGGAGTGCGCGAGCTGCGACCCCACTGGATAGTGGGCAACCTGGCGGGACTGCTGAGCATGAGGGACAGTCCGGCGGACTTTATGGGACAGCTCTACAATCATCCGGATGCTGTGAACGAGCCCTTTGTGGGCATACACGTCTTCCACCGGCCGGCGCTGCTGGTGCGCGATCCCGATCTGATCAAGCGGATCATGATCAAGGACTTTGGCAAGTTCTCCAACAGATACTCGAACTCTGACTACAAGGGCGATCCGTTGGGATCGCAAAACATATTCTTCCTGAAGAATCCGGCCTGGAAGGAGGTGCGCTTCAAGCTGTCGCCCTTCTTTACCAGCAACAAGCTGAAGAACATGTTTCCCCTCATCGCAGAGGTGGGCTCCAATCTGGACGCCCATCTCCGGGAGCAGCCGCTGCACAACGAGCGGACCCGCTGCTTCGACCTGGAAGCCAAGGAGCTGTGTGCCCTCTTCACCACGGACGTGATTGCCACGGTGGCCTACGGGGTCCAGGCCAATAGCTTCACTCAGCCGAATGGTGAGTTCCGCCGGCACGGCCGATCGGTCTTCGAGTTTAGCCTGAAGCGGGCGGCGGAGTTTACGCTGGTCTTCTTCCTGCCGCATCTGGTGCCGCTCTTTGGCTTCAAGGTGGTGCCGGCCGGGGCCACGCGGTTCCTGCGCAACACCATCAACTATGTGATGGCGGAGCGCGAACGGACCCAGCAGACGCGCAACGATCTCATCGACATCCTCATCGAGTTCCGGCGCAGCACACAACAGGCCAAGGCGTCTGGGGATCACGGCCAGTTTGTGTTCGAGGGCGACATCCTAGTGGCACAGGCGGTGCTCTTCTTTACCGCCGGCTTCGAGTCCTCCTCCTCCACGATGGCCTTTGCCATGTACGAGCTGGCCAAGGATGCCGACATCCAGCAGCGTCTGAGGCATGAGATCAAGGAGGCTCTGCTGGCCAGCGGGGGACAGGTGACCCTTCAGCTAATCGATTCCCTTGAGTATATGCATATGATACTGCTGGAGGTGCTGCGCATGTATCCCCCGCTGCCGTTCCTGGACCGAGAGTGCACGGCCGAGGACGAGGGCTACTCCCTGTCGCCGTTCCACGAGTTTCGTGTGCCCAAGGGAATGCCCATCTACATACCCTGCTATGCCCTGCACATGGATCCCCAGGTGGGCTGCGGTAGCACCGAATCAATCTCTGGGCTGTAGCTAATCTTTTTCTTTGCTTCTAGTACTTTCCACAGCCACGGAAGTTCCAGCCGGAGCGCTTCTCCCCCCGCCAATCGAAAACTGCAGACGCCCTACACGTACATGCCCTTTGGCCTGGGTCCGCATGGCTGCATCGGCGAGCGATTTGGACTGCTGCAGGCAAAGGTGGGGCTGGTGAATCTTCTGCGCAATCATCAGGTGACCACATCGGAGCGCACTCCGCGGCGCATGAGGCTTGATCCCAAGGCCATAATACTGCAGGCCCAGGGCGGCATACACTTGAGGCTTGTGCGCAATCCTTTGGGTATCTGATATATGCACATAGATGACTCACCTAGCTTTGGGACTCGTTCGGAGCAATGCAGCCAACAGCAACTGAATGTGAACTAAGTCCGAGATTCGCGTGTTCTGCCATTTAAAATTGAACTGGGTAGACGGCCGAGACTGTCACATCTTGGAGTGGATTTTGATTGGAAAATTGCGTGTCTATCGGAGCAAAGCAATAAGAAACGCATGCGGCTTACTGGATAAATCCGATGAGACTACACATAATGCTCTCTACACTCTTTACACTCGCGACATTCTATACTCTCGCCTCTAGATAAATCCATCTATCCCTCCCACTCTATAGGCATTTTTCAATCACTTATTTGACTCAGACTCAGACTCAGCCTCAATCGCAGCTATTTTCGTACATCCTAATACTCGGCTAGTCCCATGAGCGTTATAGCGTTTGGGAAACGTTTGAAAGTGCATTCAACTAAATTAAGATTATATTTATTTATTGGTGGCGCAGTTTTGCTTTTGATTTCTAGTTCAACGCACAACCATACTAAGTGAGAGATTAAATGCAATTTGATAACTATATTATAATAATTTTAATTTTGTTTTTCTACTGGCAGACAACTAAAGATCGCTTTTATCACGCGCCTGTCAATTCTGTTTTGGATTATTGCATAATCAATTGAACAATATAAGCCGATAATCAATACAATTTAGTCGCACTCTCTATCTATATATATCTCGTGCTTGATAGCCGCGATTCATTGAGCCTGAGCTGCACTCTCCTCGTACAGGCGATCGTTGACTATCTCCAGGTGTATGCCTGTCAGGGACTGCAGCACGAATCCCTTGGGATCGAATTTCATTTCCTTTATGGTGTCTGCACACACTTTAACCGAATGATTTTTGAGTATGTGAACCAGTCCCAGTTTCGTTTGCAGCAGCCCGATGCGACTGCCAATGCAGTTGTGGGGACCCGAGCCAAAGGGTTGATAGGCCATGGCCACAATGGATTTGCGGTTCTCCGGCGAAAAGCGCTCCGGATCGAACTGTTCGGGATTGGGCCAGTACTGCACGGGGCGAAAAGATTGACTGATCTGCTTTCTGATCTTCATATTTCA
The DNA here is from genome assembly GCF_018151105.1 of Drosophila obscura. Classification (NCBI taxonomy): domain Eukaryota; kingdom Metazoa; phylum Arthropoda; class Insecta; order Diptera; family Drosophilidae; genus Drosophila; species Drosophila obscura. The sequence goes on along the minus strand of NW_024542774.1, from coordinate 3,561,304 downwards.
AGTTACCTTCGGATCGTGCTGCAGTGCGTATACGGGTATGAAGACTGGGGTGCCATGCTCGTACGTGAAGTCGTAGTGGGGTTTGAGGGACAGGTCCGGCTGGCCCTCGATGCTGTTGTACTCGCGGTCGAGGAACGGTAGCACTGGATACATGCGCAGCACCTCATCCACCACCATGGTCAGGTACTCGAGGGACTGGATCTTCTCGTAGGAGAGATTGCCGCCGCCCTCCACCAGAGACTCGTTGATCTCCTGCCGCAAGCGGGCCTGCAAGTGGGGATTCTTGGCCAGCTCATAGAGGGCAAAGGACATGGTGGACGAAGAGGTTTCGAAGCCGGCCGTAAAGAATACACCGGCCTGGGCTACCAGGAAGTCAAAATTGCGGGCATAGTGTGGCTTGGAGGGCTCCTCGGCCGCTTCCTTGCGCAGGCTCACCAGTACATCGATTAGATCGTTACGAATGGCGCCGGTGCGCTCCCGCTCCTCCATCACATGTCCAATGGTGCTCCTCAAGAAGTGAGAGAATTCCTTGCTGAAGAACTGAACGCGCAGCAGCGACACCAACTTTGGCAGGAAGAAGGCCACAAAGAAGTCCTTCGCACGGGAGATGGTGAAGGTGAACAGTTGGCGTCCATGGTTGCGGAACTCCGCATTTGGATTCTGCAGACTGTTGGCCCGAACGCCATAGGCAATCGTGGCTATGCTGTCCGTCGAGAACAGCGCACAGACTTCCTTGATCTCCGTGATGTACTTGCCGGGATTGCTCTGGCCATGTCTCTTCAGATGCTCCTCTAGATCGTGAGCTATCTGCAAGGAAACTTCTACTGAATCTTACTTTAATATACTCCCAAATGAGCTACTTACCTCCAGCATCAAGGTATACATTTGCTTGACCTTTCCACTGGTGAAAACCGGCGTCAGCTTGGTTCGGATGTCCTTCCAGTGCGTGTCCCGCACAAAGAATAGATTGTTGGAGCCCAGAGGATCGCGGTGGGGATCACAGCGGCCGTATCGATTGTGGAACCGATTGAAGTCCTTGACCAGCACGGACTTGACCAATTCCGGGTCGCGTATAACCAGACCGGGCTTGTTGATTGCATACACGCCCACCACCGCCTCGTCCTGCATCTTGGGATCATTGTAAATCTCCGACAGATGCAGCCCGAACGAGTTCTCCAGCTTGAATGCGACCTTTGTGTTGCCGATAATGGGTGTGGGCGGGATGTAGGGAATGCCCTTCCGCTGCCAGTAGCTGTGGCTGCGCTGGAACCATATGTAAACGGCACTCAAAGCGCCCACGATAAGGAAGAGCGCCTCGGTCAAAGCCATCTTATTGCTGAAAATTTTAATGATACGCAAATGTCAATCGTTTATAATGCTGCTCTTAAGTACCAGTGTCAATGATACCAGTAGGTCAGTACTCTTGACAATCTTATCGCAGCCGATACCAAGCGGCAGCTGAGCTCCACCCGTCAAGTATTTTGCTATGCTTGTTTATAGCGAACTTTTTTTTTTAATTAATCATTTTCAATCTTATCTTTTAGCAGTAATTGTCCCACAATAGACATCTCTAACATTTAAGTCCGCTCCTATTTTATTTTCTTTTCTATAATAATTTGCACCGGCACTCGAATTTTTAAACAGCTTTTAATTAATTTTTGTGGGAAAATTTTAAACTTTATTGTAAATTAAAAATCAACTGGTATCATTGTATGCCCGTTGCCCATTTAAAACTCACCTAATGTAGCAACTAGTTTTTGTTTTTCAGCCAAGTAATTTATGTACAATGTTTTTGTGAGTTTAAGCAAACGACCGACAATTAAGGCTTTTCGCACAATACTCAACGCGAATTGGAGTGTGCTGCCATATTTATAGATGATTGCGAGATAGCGATTACAGTTCATGTAGGCACATACGTACATGTATACATATGACAGACTGGCTTTAAATATATTGCTGAAAAACAAACACAGACACGCGTATAAGCTACTAGTACTTAATAGATAGCGTTAGTTTCCCTTGTTGTAATTGAATAACAATAGTTATCAGCCAAGTCTGGAGAGGACCGAACCGCTAACCGATCAAGAAGTTTTTAAGAAACTCACCAAGTGGATGTCGAATCAAAATATGTTGCAGTTTTAAAGCCCAAAAAAAATGGGACACAATACTAGAAAAAGATCTGATAATTCATATAACATATAGTCGTAGTATAGCCGCGTTGAGAAGTGCTTAGTGGCATATGTAGGTGTCTAACAGCATATTTATATTATTGCATGCTTCGGTTTAATTAAATTCAACTGAGAGCCGGTTTTCGACTTTGATGCATCCATCAATGTCAGTGTTTGCCTATGCCAGTGTTATGTCAGTGACTTGAGAGCCACAATTGCAAAGTGCCTGGGCGATATAACAGGATCGAACAGATCAATCAGATGGCTGCGATGGTATCCCAGCTCCCGCAGGTAAAGCAGGCGGTCGAGCAGAATAAGGCTCTCCAACACCGGAGCAAATGACATGCGTATGAGGTAGAACATGTCCAAAAAGTGCTTATCCACGGCGTGTTCCTCAAGTACAGATTGCAGCTCCGCTACATCGATGGCTGCCAGCCAAGGAGCGTCCAATTTCTTGGCACATTTCTGTATGTAATCCTGGAAGTTCTCAAACTTACGCACTTTGCCCACCTGCAGTTCGTTCTTTAAGTGCGGGGCGTGCCGGCAAACTAGCACCTCCAGCAGGGCGCGATAATAGAGCGTTATATTGGGAAGTTCCTTGGCATCCAAAGTTCGTTCAATGGACTGGGCCGCCAGCATCCTGGCGTTGCGACCCACTCTGATCTCACGCTTCTGGAGATATTGACTTAGCGGAAATCCAAAGTCTGTTTGCATGTCCATCAACGCCTTATTCCCGAAGAACTCCTGCTGCGAGTACCTCTCCTTTAGCAGGTGGTAGCAGCAGCCAATGTTGCACAGTATCTGGCAGTCGGGCTGAGCGTGGAATACCTGCAGGCAGGTGGCAGCCAGATTTCCACAGGTGTGCAGACCCGTCAGGCATATGCTTAAATTACCCGCCGAAGGAACTGTCGGAAAGTGCTCGGCGAGCAAATTACCGAAATCAAGTTCGGTGTTTATGAATCTTGCAGTCGTCTTGTAGTTTTCCAGAACGGGCGTACTCTTTGCTGTTTTTCTCGTTGGCGACTTTTTCCCGCGCCGTTTGGGTGTGATTCCTTGGCTCTGAAGCTCCGCCCGTTCTGTTAGTCCATTCCAAGCGCGCTAAAATAAAATAATAATACCCAATTTGAATTCAAATTTTCTAATTTTACAACACTGCTTAACGCGTGAAACAACACTGCTATCACCTACAAAAAATATGTATCGATATATTAATATATCATTTCAAAGTCAATCGCTTTTGGTTTGCACACTTTCGGTATCTTTTTGAGGGTCCTGAGGGTATATTTTAACGATAAGTTCGCGGTCACACTGCACACTTTTTCCACGCGAAAACCCGGCATTTTATACAAGATTTTCTTGTTTTCTTTCCAAAAGCGTACAATAATAAAACAAACATAATGTCTGCTGGTATGCCAATCAACCCCAAGCCATTTCTTAATGGTCTTACCGGAAAACCCGTGCTGGTGAAACTCAAATGGGGACAGGAATACAAAGGCTTCTTGGTCTCCGTGGACGGCTACATGAACATGCAATTGGCCAACACAGAGGAAGTCATCGAGGGTTCCGTCACCGGCAATCTGGGAGAGGTGCTGATACGTTGCAACAATGTGCTCTACATAAAGGGCATGGAGGATGACGACGAGGAGGGTGAAATGCGAGACTAGGACGCTGCGGGCGTCGAGGAATGCAACTTGGAAACTCTACTTATATTAAGTGTATAAAACTAATGAAATAAAGAAATATTTATTTTGTAGTCGAGTGGTACCTGAAGTTTCCGATTGCGGTTTAAGGCATTTTCGGTATTGGCAGCATTGGCGTCGATGCCAAGCACACGATGCCCATACTGGAGCGCCATCCGAGAGGACAGATACCCTTTGCCATCTCCCGCATCCACAATGCAGAAATCATGCTGATGTCCAGTGCTCAGTATCAAATTGTCGACCAGAGCGGCTGTAAGCTCAACCTGTGTATGGAGTTTGAAAGAAACGGAGGGACTTGAGGGACAAGATTCAACAATGTCTATGTTTGCTTGTTCATACCTCATGACACTTTTTGGCACTCATGAATTCCCTGATGTTGAGCTGGGTCGCCTTTTCCTGCTCCTCTATCAGTTGGTCCACTGTTGTCAATAGTTCTGGATGTTCAGACAAACGTTCGTGCTCTCCGTTCGTTAAGAAACGTTCCCATTCAGGAAATTCAGTGTTGGAACGCTTCTTGTGCCAGAAGAGGTTCTCTATGGCCAGGTCTAGGTCTTTCTTGCTATTGATCTCCTTTCGCATTGCCTCTGGCAGAAACCTGCTCCAGTGCTGATCGGTTAGGTAGTTAACCATGTGACAATTGAGGAAATCCCAATGTGGCTGAAGGTATAACAGCAGCGCATCGAGGCGCTTTTCCAGCTGAGTCACACCCTTGGCCATAACGCTAGAAACTATAATCCTTGCGATTAGCAGGGGACGGCTCAGGAGAAGCTGTTCCCTTAGTACCCAATAGGGCACGCAGGCGACGATGTGTATTGCGGATAGTTTCTACGGCTCCAATAATGTCCGCTTCCGGCTCGTTCTTGCGTGGAAATACTTCAATGAGCGTCCGCAGCTGCTCAAGGGTTCGTCGCACTCTCGCAGTATGCGGCAATTGTTGCTGGGCCACAACCTCTCCCAGTATTTTGCCAAGTTCCTCGCCCAATTGAACGCCTTGGGAGTAGCCCAATTTATAGCCCTCCTCGTTCCCCTGCGAATTACCTTCCAGCAAGCCTTCGTCGTAGCCAAGACGAGCGTGTTTCTCCTCGGTTAGCACTATATCATCAAACAAATCGTTAATATCTCGCGACGGAGCGGACATTATAAAAGACGAAATGTGATAATGTCGGTCCACTTTCACGGTTGGTAGCACAGCTAAGAAATGGTCCGGAAGTTGCTAATGCTACGTAGCATTATGTATTATTATTTAAAAATTATATGTTTGTTGTTATTTTTATCGAAACATGTGAAAATTTTAGTGTTGAACAACACTCGGATAGCTCGAAGCGTAGCAAGGGTATTCGCGCCTTTTTTGATCAAAATGATGGATTAAATTTCAACACAAGAAAAGCTGGTGGTAACGCCGAACTGAATCAAAACGCTTTCCTTTTTATACCATAGAAGGATACTATTTTTTTATTTTATTGAAATTTGTAAACTTTGCTAATTTTTGCATGCTTGCTTGCTTTCCAAAAAGAGGTAAATTTGATGCTAGTGTTTAAAGCCGTGGTAGGCACGTGAACCTGATGCAAAAGAATGTCCGTCTAATTTAATTACGTCCACGCATCCACGTCCTCTTCAGACGGCTCTTCATCGCTGGACTGAGGGGACTTTCTCTGCGGTATCACCTTGGACAGCTGCTGCATGAGCGGATTTCCAGCGGTTGGATCTGCGGGATTCTGACTGCCCGAGATGCCTTTGCGTCTGAGTAGGAGCTTGTTGTGGAGATCCGCCATAAGATCACCCGTGGCTGTGGTTCCTGCTTTGGATCTCGTCGTGTCCACCACATCGAGTGGTGCAGCCGCAGCTGAATGGAGTCGTCCGCCCAGTGCTCCTCCAGCATTCCGTATGGCAGCCATAAGCTCTGATCGTGGATCAGCCGTCGGTGGTGGAGGCGGTGGCATGATAAGAGGCGTTTCACGAGAAGGAGAGAGGGGTTTGATGGGGCCTCGAGTGGGCAAGGTTGGAGGCGGTGCCGCTCTTTTGGGAGGCAGTGGAGTCGGCGGAGGCGGGGGTGGTGGAGGTGGTGGTGGTGGTGGGGTCGATACGGGAACTGATCCAATTGATCCACGTAATGTCTTCTTCACTGGCGCTGGAATGTGCGTGCGAGCTGCCAGAGCCTGCACTGTGATCTCCTGTTCAACCTCCAATCCAGGCAACTCTGGCAGCTCTCCAAACTGCTGGGACGGAGCAATGGGCGTCTTCTCTTCCACGGGCTCATATTGCAGGTCGCTGGCTATGCCAGGAAGGTCGGGCAAGTCCAAGGGCACATCGATGGCTGGGGCCGCCAAAGCAGCTGGATTGTACCGCAAGTCACCGGCGGGAGTCGCCAACTTGGTGGTGCCATGTGCCAGTGAATGTGGAGCCGGAGCTAGTAGGTTCTCCGTAGTGATCTTACTTTGGCTGGCTGCCCGTCGTGTCCTCTGCGGGGGAAGAGAACGCTTCCAGGCGTTTAAATCATCGCCGTAGGCAAACTCGTTGGTGTTGAAGCGCATCAACGAAGGGACCGATCTGACGCCATTTGAGGGAAGACCACCCAAACCAGAAGTCCGATTAGTCATCTTCCTTTCCGCGACCAACGGCGCTTCATGTTCCTGCTCGCCTCGCACATGAAAGGAAGTCGGATCTTCATCTGCCACTAATACCGTCTGTTCCTGTCGACCGTTTGGACTTTCTTGATTCTCCGCCATTAGTTGGCCGGCCACCTGTGGAAAGGTGGAAGGTATGTGGACCAAAACGTCCCCGGCTGGAAATCGGGCCGGAGCGAAGATTTTGATGGCTCGTTTGGACCCGACCAGTGCATCTATTTTCCCCTGGGCCCGCTTCACACGCCTGTTTATGTCCTGGACCTTGGCACCATTTCTCTCGAGGCGGGCATCAATCCGCTCGAAAATAGAATTTATTGTTTTGTGTAGACAGTCCAGAGACTGGGCTGCTTTGATTATGGTCGCCTCATGATGCAGATCTGTCGGCACTATTGCAACGTGGTAGGCGCTTTGTAGGTAGGCGTTGCCGTCCATTTTAAGCAAATTATAAACTTTTATAACTTTTATAAACTTATAAATAATTAGTGGTATCAAAAATATACCCAAATATACCTTCTCATTTTCGTTATATACCGTAAATATACTGACGGACACGACAAGCTGTGATGCATTGCTATTCCGCGATTTTAATATTCGGCTTAATCTTACTAACAAGATAAGGGTCTCAGCGCTGAAAAAATATTGGTTTACCATTAATAAATCAATTTGCTAAAAGATCTGCAATAAGAAGTACTCATTTTTCACTTGAATTATTTTTAAACAAGGTTTAATCAAATAGAAAAATGGTCTTCTGATGGAAAATGTAATGTTTTACATGGTAACTACACACTAACTAGACATTTGCTGCAAATTAGCTACATATTCACGTAAAATTCGACAGAAAGATTTGTCGTTTCAGGTGAGTTCAGGTGAAAGATATCGATGTAATAGTTTTATTTAATCAAAGAGAAAAGAAGGTAGAATTACAAACTGTACTTGGTCTTGAGTTCATGGTGAACACCTGTTTAAATAGAGGGGGGTTAGGTGTGCTAAGTTGGTTTTTGTATTGGTATATTTACGGTATATTTCGGTATTTTTCTCAGGGTCAAACGGGTATATTTTGTTGATAATACCGCTGTCACACTAACACCAACATCGCAGTTTGTTACGTGAGAGTTTTCAACGTTAATTTTTGTTATTTTAAAGTGATTTAATTATATTTTCCATTCATGAAAGTCTCTTCAACTGATTGTAAAAATGTATTAATAACAAAAGGTATGTGTATGAAATCGCTATAAGCACTGAAAATTGGTTTGAAAACTGTGAAAAACGCGTGTGCATGTGTTGGTAATATAAACGTGGCTTTGTCTGCGAAAAATGTTCCAAAAGATACATAAACATTAACGCTGCGTACAAAACTATGGAAAACTATTCTGCTGAACATGCAGATAACAAAGTGAAAAGAAGTTTGTATTCTAAAATATTCAGCCTGCGTGTGCAGGATGCAATTTGCAAATTGCAGCCTTCGAAGCAATGTGTCTGATGGACGCCATATTGAATTTTGTTGGCATGTGTGTGGGTGTATTTGTGGTTTGTTTTCAGGCGCGCGTGATTGTTTACCTTGCATCTGCACCAAGCGACTCCCCTCCCACCCTTTATCGTTTTGAAAGAATTTTCACATTTGTTAAAATACATTAAATACGGTTGCTTAGCAAATTGAATACTGTTGCCCAGCAGGTACTAAATAAAATTTGTCTCTCTCCCTTGTAGCGTTATCCTTAACAACTGCGTGTTTCTTCTAAGCATTAATTGGATCAATAAACCGATCAAGGATTGCCACATAGAAACAAATAGCACAGATGGATCAATTATTTCAATCCTACCGGGATGATGAGCGACGTATTGGTGAGGAGTATCTGTCGAGTCTACAGGATTTGAACTGCAATAGCAAACCGCTCATCAACATGCTCACAATGCTGGCGGAGGAGAACATCAACTATGCCCATGTCATAGTCCGCGTGGTGGAATACTACATCAGCCAGGTTAACATAACACGCATATTTTTTTCAACCAAGACACCCAACTCACACAAAACAGTGACTAGTAAGCCCCCGTCGTCGCGTCCTCAGCAGCTGGCTGTGATGAGAGCAGTGAATCTCCATTTCGATATGTGATAGGAACTTTGGTTACTCTTTATAAACCCTCTTGATCTGTTTGTCTATTGCCAAAAGACACCAGCGAAAGACGTCAGTGTCCCTTTATTTTCTTCGAAATTTGATCGTTTTTCTGTGGCCTTTCGTTGGTTTCGTTTGGAAATAGTCATATCAGATCCCTTATAATGCTAGTTAGGTTCTTAATATCTAAATATTTATCACATAATTTGGGTTTTAAGCCGAGACTGAATTTATCCTCTACAAAGGTAAGAAGTTTGATTTCCTCTTCTATTTTACTTTCTTTCAACTTTTGAACGCAGAGTTTAAAGCTAAAAAAAGAACAAAAAAAAAGAAAAAACACAAGTAAACTGAAAAATGCAATAAAAACAGAAAATACTTAAACAATCGTCATCAAGTTGTCTTTTATTTTATACAAATCGTTGACTGCTTTTAAAAATAACCATGAAAGAAAAATGCAGCAATTTTTGTTATTGCGAAATGAAGAAAACGCACCTTTTGGTAAAAGTAAAGCCCCAGTAGTACCTCTGCTTATGTTTGTATCTAATCTGAAAGAAAATTCTCCTTATGAATCATAAACGTGTAGAAAAAGAACATTTTCCATATTTCTCACCCAAAACACCTCAGTGGAAAAGGACAAACAGTCTAACAAATTAATTATCTCGAACCCCCCTCACATGTTCATCTCATTGGTATATAAATTACACAGAAGATTCATCAAAAATTCATTAGCTGCTCGGATCCCTAGAGGGAGATACTTCAGTCCCCTGTTCTGCGAGTATCATAAAGGATTTTAATGATCCGTCGCTTTGTCTAGCGTGGTGCAGTTTTATCTTGGAGATATCAGAAATAATATTTGTGCTGCCGCTGATGATGTCGCCGATGGAAGATATGTATTTGATGGTTGTCTGTCTGTCCCCCTATTTCACTCTCTCTCTCTCTGTTTCTGCCCCTCTGTCTGACTGCTAGCGACGTTCTGTAGAAACTTATTGTTCTATATTCTTACCTATTTTACCAAACTTCAAACAGGTGCCGCCCGAGTTTAAATTGCCCATACTATATTTAATTGATTCGATAATTAAGAATGTGAAAAGCAGCTACGTACAGTTGTTTGCGCAATGTATAGTCAACATATTCCTCAACGCGTTTGAATCGGTAAGTCGTCAAATCGCTCGCTATCAAGTGTTTTCATTTTCCTCGAAATTAACCACATTCATCATCCCTCCCATCCCTTGTAGGTGCAGCATTCCCAGTCGCAGTTGCTGGAGAAGGTGCGCGAACGGATGTATGCCCTGCGACAGACCTGGAACGAGGTATTCCCCCCATCCAAGATGTATGCCCTAGACGTGAAGGTGAAGCGTCTAGACAATAACTGGCCAATTACGGCCAAGAATCCCACCAACAAGATACATGTCAATCCCGCCATTCATGTTAATCCGGACTTTCTCAAAACGGTAAGCAGTCTGATAATTGTCTGTCATCACAGAAATCGATTGGCTAACGATGTTCGTTCAGGGTATGGTTCCTGGGATGCCGGCTAACTCCACACTGCCCAGCGACATGGAGGAGATCCTACAGGCTAAGACCCGCGAGCTTCTGGAGCTGAAGAAACGCAAACTGGAGCTTGAGCTGGAGCAAACTAAAAAGCATTTAGAGGAGCAAGAGCGTCAGCTAAACCAGGCAACGGATGCTATTGCTGTCGCACCCATTGTCGCTATGCCGGCACCACCTGCTGCTGTTGCTCCTCATCGTCCACCTACTATGGATCCAGTCATGCGAAATCCTAGAAATCCTGCGATACCTGTACAACAGGTAACCCACAAGGCCTAGAGCACTAACATCGATCAAAACTAAAATGATTTTTTTCACCACGCAGCCCTTTGCCGCAAAGCCAAGAGTTAATCCAGTCAATTCGGCTCTACTGAACTCTGTGCGACATCGGGATCCCCGTTTGGCGCGACAAATGCAATCACAGTCATCTCAGCTGGAGGCGGCTTCCTCACGCTCCTCCGATCCCCGCCTGGAGGGAAAATCCTCCTCATCATCACATAAATCTAGTCGATCGCGCAGCAAGTCACCTGCCCGCAACAGCAGCAGTCGCTCCACCAAGAGTAGCAATGGAAGCAGCTCCCATACGAACAGCTCATCAAATCGCAAGCGCAGCGAGTCCAAAAGCTCAACATCCTCTTCGGGCTCCGATGTACGACACAAAAGTGGTGGTGGTGGCAGCAGCTCCACACTTTCGCCTGCCAAACGCTCATCTAAGCCATCCGCAAAGGAGCATTCGGAGCGATATGAACGCAGTGGCTCACCTTCAAATGCGAAGCGTAAAAGCACATCTCCAACCACCTCGCCATCAAAGTCAAAGCGCAATGCTACACACAAATCGTCATCGTCTTCGTCCGTGCGAGGAAAGTCATCTTCGACTCGATCACGCAGTCGCTCGCCCATCTTCATGGACGTGGACCTGCGCAGCGGTGGTCGAAAATCTCCTGAACAGAAATCTGCCGCTCCAGCATCTGTACCTCAAGTGGCATCAGCACAATCATCATCAGCATTAGCAGCGGCAAAAGTGACAATCATTACGAATGATTTAGAGAAACGTAAGAAACAACTTTTAATTCTAATCTCACATTTGTTAGCCAACAACCAAGTCGACCTCGATGCTCATGGCCGTACAGGCAAAGTAGTTGAGAAAGCTGAAATTACAAACCAAATCGGCGGCACTCTCTGGCTTAGGCAGGTGGAATGGCGGGCTCTAGTGGGCGTGTGTGGTTGACCCATCGTAAGGTCTCTTTGCTCTACCTACCTACCTCCCTCCCCTTCCCTATTGAACGCTGTGATAAATTTGTGATATTCATCCCAAAGACGATCCCCTAAGACGGAAAGTTTATCAAGGTTTTAGCTAGTCATTCATTGGAAATATAATAATAATATTTATTCATATTGGAGTAAAGTAATTTAAAGTAAAAAAAATAGTCTTCCAACGAAATGGAAAAAGTTAAACGAAATTAAATTAATTTATTGGCAAACAAATGGCAATGGTTAAACGCGATAAACTTTCTTTGGTCATGTCTTCGTCTGCTCTTCATTCTCAATAGAGGATCGTTAGAACCCATACATTCATTATTATCTACAAAACTTCCACTTTACGAGCAAACCCGAGGTGGTTCGGTTCCTTCGTTGTTTTCTGGCCCTTTTTTTGTGGGAATAGATTCGTTTAAAGAACGAAAGAACGCAGCCTGCCCACCAACCATATGATCACTTAATATTTATGAAATTTTTGTTTTTAATAATTAAGAGTGCTATCAAAAAAGAACCCTAGCAAAACCAAACCAAAACCTTTTGAAATTCAAATCAAATCGTAATCTAAAGTGTAAATAAAATGTGTTTAAAAACCTTTTGCATTCCCAGTTGTTTTAATTGATGCAAAATGTAGCCAGGGTGCCGCCTTTGGTGTGATTTGTAAATGCCAAAATCAAACAAAGCACAAAACTAAATTGAAACGAGCAAAAAAAAAACAAGAATACAAAAACCTAAAAAAGAGAACAAAAAAAAACAATATAAATGATAACTGTCAAGTAATTTTTGTACTTAAACCGCCTATTGATAAAACATTGATTGATTAGAGATGAAAGAGAAACTAAAATAAAATAAAGACTGCAGTTTTAATTTTTTGTCAACACCACCCCGTGTAAATCCAAAGCGAACATAAAATACTAATTTATAAATATTGGAATATCGACAAGACAAGCAAGATTTACCTACATATTTATTTTATATAATTGTTTGATGCGTAATTTAATTTTGTGGTTGAGCTGGCTTCCCTATACATATCTATGTATTGTATATACGAGCCAGCCAGCCAGCCAGCTAGTTGTATTTTGTATTTCTATTTGTATGTACATCTATCTTATTTTTGTATTTGTAGAACGGCACTTTTACCCTTAGAATTTATACCATTTTTAAATCCTTTCCCTGCCTTTTATTTTGCCCTATGATTATTCTAGTCTAACCCCTCATTTCGCCTCATTGATTCCACAAACGGAGCCCCACCACCGTGGAACTCTTCAGTTATGATTTATCACATTCATTTTTTTTTTGTTTTTTTTTTGTATTATTTAATTTAATTTCTCACTAATTCAACACTAGCCTGGCTGTTGTGCCTGATGATGATGATGATTCATGGCCTGTGCCTGTCCTCTATTCTCTGTATGATTTCATTATGATTTTTGCTCACATTTGGTGCTCCCCCAAATTTAATTTGCTTAGCACATCTTCTGCTTTTATTACTCCTTTTACTTTGGTCGTTCTCTTGCTTCCATCTCATTTTCCCCCCTCTCCGTAAGAACAAAATGTGTGCCCAAAAGCAAAATCAATTTTCTAGATACATTTCAAATACTCGAACCAGGCCCTCCAGCTCCTGCAGCTCCAAGTCCACTGATTTTGGTGGCATCCAGTATGGACATTGACTTGAGGCGGCCCCAGACGCCGCCTCCGCCAGCATTCGACATGACCAAAATCAAACCAATCGACCAGAGCAGCAGCGCCAGCAACACCAACACGACTACCCCATTCACATCCAAATCCAACAGCAACAGCATCAGCAGCACAACAAAAATTGCTAGTAGCGCCTCCAACGCATCATCGCCATCATCTACTAGTACTACGTCTTCTTCAAAATTGCCCGCAAAAGTGTCGTTCAAAATACAAAAACAGTTTAATAAATTAGATAAATCTACAGCGAATCTATCAACAGCATTACTGCTAAGTCCATCGACATCAGCATCAGCCGCCGCATCCGCTCCTCTAATCAATCAGAGCTCGTCAGCCCCATCGCAGCAGGGTAATGTATCGGAGGCACTGCAGCAATCCATCAGCAAGCTGATGCAGGTACAAGGCGTCACTGGGGAGAAGCGTCCCGCCGATTCGCTACCCCCAGAGTTGGACGAGGAGGAGCAGCCGCCGCAGCAGAAACGCAGCAAGTCAACTAAACTGGACGCGTGAGTGATCTGATCATACATATGGAGTGCTAGGCTACTCGATGGCAGCTCATAAATAACTCGCATATTTCCCTTAGTCTCTTTGGCAGCGAGGATGTTGATCTGCGTCGCGAGATTCCCGCTGTGGTAAAGCCTGGAAGTGCCCACGCAGTCATCGTCGTGGAAGATGATTCAATGGACAATTGTGATGTGGAAAAGGTAGGTTTCCAAGTCGGAGGCGGAGCCACATTCAGTTTTGTACAACTATTTAACATTTTATAGCCACAATCCAAAGCGAAGAAGCCATCACTCGAAGAGCTGCGCGCCAAACTGGCCAAATCTGCGCGTCTACACAACAAGCTCTCCGCTAAGTCTGGTAAGTAGACATCACCCCTGCAGACACCCCTGCACTCTGAGAGCAACAGCAGGAAACTAATGAAGCATCTCTCATTCCGCTAGACAAAGGCAGAGATCAGTCTGTGGTGCAGCGCATCAAGCAGCTGGCCGAGCTGAAGGCCAACGATGATTCGCAGGAGGCGCACGACGAGAAGATGCGCACGATCCTCAGCCAGGCACAGGAGATGTACGAGAACCACAATATGAACCAAGACCAGTACAAGGACCTGGTCCAGAAGGTTGTGGCCATTAACGAGAACAGCAAGATGCACAGCAAGGAGTCCCGGCGCCGTACCGATGGCGCTGAAGTGGAGCGCAATGCAGCCCGAGATGCTGTTCTGCGCAAGCGGATACCGAAGCTCAAGAGCAACGAGAACCATTCCTCTGGCTCGCCACGCAGCGATGGCTCCCCCAGATACGAGGATCAGGTCACCCAGGGATCTACATCACCCGAGAAGCCAACGCAAAATAAACGCGATAAGTCCAAGCGGGAGAACAAGAGACGAAAACCCAGCAAATGGGGTGAACAGGTGGATCCGGCGGTTGCTCAGAGGGCCGCCTGGCAGTTGGCCAATGTTAATAATAACAACAACAACAACAACAACAAGAGAGGAGTTGGAGGAGCTGGGGGCTCGATTCCTGTTGTCCCGTCCGGGTTCCGTGGAATGCCCTGGCAACAGCCGCCTGCGATTGTGATGCCCCAAACGATCGTCCCGCCACCCCCACAGCCACCCTCGATGATGGGTCTGCCACCAGTTCCGCCCGTAACCATGACCAAGGCCATCAACTCGCTGGACAACCCCATGGCGGATGTGGTGCGCAGCATTACCATTGATGGCGGGTCGAAAGAGATTCGTTTCTACAACCAGGTGGCCATAATCTTTATGGATGGCGACGAGCCGCACGAGATTGGCTTCCAGCATGGCCAGCGCGTCATCCTGATCGATCACAACGAGCCGCTGCCGCTGAGCTTCAACGACGACTACAAGCCGTTCCAGCTGGATGGTGCCCTGCATCGCATCCGTTTCGGCTTCCCCTCCCGCGAGCTCTATATCGACGAGCATTGGTATGAGATCTACTTTGGCGGACCACCAGTCTCCCTGCCCATTGGCAACAGCCTGCACGTCCTCAAGGCGGAGGGTCCTCCGCCCAATGTGGACATTGGCAGAGTGCGTCGTGACCTGGTGGTTGGCAAAATAAACATGATTGTGGACGCCCACACAATTGTTCCTCTCTTCCTGGATGCCAGACAGCAGACCTTCCAGATGGGAGCCGAACAGCATTCCATACAGTTTGTGGACAGCTTCCAGTACGCTCTCCTCGATGGCCAGCTGCAAAAGATCGAATATGGCGGCCTGCCCAAGGGCATGAAGCTGAATGGCGGACGCAGCTGCTTCATCCGATTCGGAACGCTGCCAAAGGGCGTTGTGGCAGGCAAGACGCACGTGGCTGATATGGTCTACATTAAGACAGAAGCTCCGGCAGAGCCACCGCAGCCGCCACCGATGATTGTCCAGCCCCTGCCCGTGGTGGAGCAGCCGGCGGCAGCAGCACCAGGCGCCTCCCTGCCAGCGGCATCCGCTGCTCTTGGCAATCTGAATATCAATGACTTGTTCCAAAAGCTAGTCTCGTCGGGAATAATTGGTGGAACCGCCTCCATTCCGGCCATATCGGGTGTCGACTCAACCGCAACCAAAGAAGCTCCTGCAGCTGCCGCTTCAGCTGTTGCCAAAACCACAGCCGCCGCACCCGTATACGCTTCGCCGCCCACAGAGCCCATTAAACGCATCAATCTCAAGAGGACAGAGACGATCAAGACCCGCCAGTCGGCCGTGGTGGCCACGCTCTACCTGGGCATGCAGTGCAGCAGCTGCGGTGTGCGTTTCCCGCCCGAGCAGACCATCAAGTACAGTCAGCATCTCGACTGGCACTTCCGTCAGAACCGACGAGAGCGCGACTCGACCCGCAAGGCGACCTCCAGGCGCTGGTACTATGACCTGAATGACTGGCGGCAGTACGAAGAGATCGAGGATGCGGAAGAGCGGGAGAGGAACTTCCTGGACGCAGGACAGGGCCAGCCAGGCGGACCCGATGCAATCGATGATCTCTCTCAGCAACGATCGCTGGACTCGCCAATGCCCACCTGTGCAGCCGGTAACGATGATGTGGACCGCTCCTGCGACATGTGCCACGAGAAGTTCGAGCAGTTCTACAACGAGGAACTGGAGGAATGGCACTTACGCAGTGCCATTCGCGTCGAGGACAAGATCTACCATCCATTGTGCTACGAGGACTACAAGGCTTCGTTGAATCCCCCTGCTGCCGCAGAGCAGACAGACGACAAAGATGTCGACATGAACAACACCGACGACAATGCAATGGACACGATACTTAAGCTGGAGGATGGCGATAGGGCAGATGGTAAGTTGCATTAGCAATGATTTTCTCTTGGTTTCTTGAGCTCATGGCATTTCTCTCTTTGGTGAATAGACACCGTCAAGCCGTCGCGTAACCTGTTCGATGATGACGACGACGATGTCATTGTGTTGCCAAACGAGGAGCCCAGCGTCACTGAGATCGTTGACGACGATGATGATGAGTATGTCCCGGCCAATGTGACGCGGGCAGAAATGGGCATCGAGACGGAGGACAAGGAGAAGGTGGAACCCAGCTCTGGCTGCGAGGAGGATGGGGAGAAGCAGAAGAGCAACCAGCAGCCACAGAATGAATCGGCCAACGAATCAGATGTGGAGATCCAAGAGCCGAACATTCCCTTCACCGATCTGGACACGTATGTGGAGAAGGAGATGGATGATGAGACGCGATTGGCCCTGCTGAACGTAAAGATCAAAGAGGAGCCCAAGGACGAGTACGAGGAGGACGAAGACGATGGCTTCGAAGATGTGGGCACGGTGGTGCCACTGCTGCCGTTGCCCGAGGATGAGATATCCATCAACAGCAGCGGTAAGTGTGTCCAGCAAACAGCTATTGAAGGGGTTCCTCAAACTTTTGGCATCATGACAGAAACACAAACCCAAACGATTGGGTCCTCCCCCTCGCCGGCTGCCATAGAGCGACCAGCCTCGGTGGCCTCGCTCTCTCTTCCTGCCAACGACGATGAGCTGGAGGCCGCGGATACGGTGGCGACGGTGGCCAGCGCGGAAACAGAACTGAATGGAGAGCCGCAGGAGTCGATGCATAATCTGAGCGCAGCGGGACCGGCACCGGCGTTACCTTTGGCTAGCCTAGTTAATAGAATAAAAATAAATATCACTAAGAATACAAGTAGTAATAGTCATAATAGTGCCTCCAACGCCACATCGACACCGGCAGCAGCAGCAACAGCAGCGATGGGATCGGGAGCGGATACGCAAGTCTCGGCGATCAGTGTCATCGGCGGATCCGGAAACTGCATTTCTGCGGATACCTCGCAGCAGGTGAACGCAATTCAAACAATTTCCACCATTCCAGTTCTTTGCGGCGGCAACACATTTGTGCCCAAGATTGCAACCAGTGCTCCAGCCAATATCAGCTCCATCTCGGTCATTGGCAGCAGCTACGGCAGCAGCAGCAACAACAGCCGCAACACCAACTCAATAGTGACCACATCTGCACCAACTTCGGCGGGGGCTGTAGCGGGATCATCTACCGCTGTTGTCCAGAAAGCAGTCACACCCCCGCCTGCTGTCGAGGCAGATCCGGAGCCGGTGGTTGAACTGAAGCCAGCGTTGCGAAATTTGACGCTCAAACGAACGAAAAAGGTCCAGAATGGCATCGAAACTTCGGGTCTCTGCTCGATCATGTAAACGCGCGAACACAGATATTCCTATTTAATTTTTTTACAATTATTTTTACACGTTAATTAGTTCTAAAAAATTATGCAAACGTTCTCCATCGCGGAGCGTTATTTGTTCTTTGTAGGTACCCATTACGCACTAGGGGCCGAGCTCTCCTCCCCACCAAGGAGTCTCTAGCCCATACACATTCGTCTTCATAATTTTTTACAAAAAGAAAACAATGGCAAAATTTAATAAAAAAAAAAAAAAAAAACAATTGCAATCTAAAAACTGAATAACATACTTTATGGTCATTTTTCAACACAGGAAAACGAACTAGAATACCCTACAAGAGTCACATACACATGCTTTCCTAGGACTGCTTATTTTTTTGTATATGCTAATTTGATAGAAAAGAATAAATAAAAAAACTGAATTAACCAAATTACTTGATTACTTTTTAATCGTATATTTATTGTTATCCGTATTTAAATTATATTCATAAATATTCTGAATAAAGTATATTAGTATCATATAAAAATGTTATTTTTAATTTTTTTACAATTTAATGCAGCTAAAAATACTCGAGAGAATACATACTTGGCGCTACTCATGTTTGAATACGCGCCCAAAACAGAGCTGCCAGACCACAGAAATGGCCACCTTCGAAACAGCTGTTGCTATGTACCAGAAAATCCCTAACGCTTTATAGTATGCACGTGGTGGTGCGGCGTTTAAAACAAAGTTTTTTATTATAAATATATTGAATTAAAGCCCAAGCACTGGTATATTATCAAGATGTCATCGTCCTTTTTTTTAAAAGCCGGCGCCAAAGCCAACAAAAAACGGAAGGTAAGCTAAAAACCGATTATGAAGAAACGTTCCTTTAATGTTTGAAAAAGAATCCCGCAGCTACAAAAGGTAAAGGCGTCAAAACAGCAGCAAAATCGGGGAAAGGCTTCCAGAATGCCCGAGCAGAAGGGCCAGTGCCAAAGAAGCAACGGCGTCCTAAAGAAAAGGATGAGGAGATCGC
This sequence comes from Drosophila obscura, assembly GCF_018151105.1. Classification (NCBI taxonomy): domain Eukaryota; kingdom Metazoa; phylum Arthropoda; class Insecta; order Diptera; family Drosophilidae; genus Drosophila; species Drosophila obscura. The sequence goes on along the minus strand of NW_024542774.1, from coordinate 3,542,517 downwards.
AAGCGATGATGAGGAGTACAACAGTGACCTGGGCGACGGAGGCCACAACGCTTTGGCCTTCTCTTCCGACGAGGGCGAGGAGGAGACGGCTCAGGACAAACGTCTGCGCCTGGCCAAGCAGTATCTGTCGGAGATTGAGAAGCAAGAGTCGGAACGCGCCGAAGATAAGGAGCTGGGCCAGAGTGTCGAGCAGCGTCTGCAGACTGACTACTTGGATAGTGTGGGGAAACTGCGACGGAACATCGCCGGCAGCCTGAAAACCAATGAAGCGACAAGTGTCCTCAAACACAAACTCCACCACACGCCAATCTGTGCACTGGCGCTCAGTCCAGACGGCAAATTCCTCTATGCGGGAGCCAAATCTCAGTTTGTCCTGAAATGGTGCACGCAGAGTGGAAAGGTCTTGGACAAATGTGATGTTTTGGGACACCGAGAAGAGCCCGAAACTGGCAAGAAGAGACGCTCCCATGTCATCGCCATCTGTCTGTCCACGGACATGAAGTATATGGCGTTGGCCGAAGGCGGTCCTCACATTCAAATCTGGTGTCCACAAACGATGAAGCACGTAAAGACACTGAAGGGTCACAGAGATAGTGTTGCAGGCCTGGTCTTTCGCAAGGGCACGCACGACTTGTACTCGGCAGCTAAGGATCGTTCTGTGAAGATTTGGTCCCTGGACGAGATGGCCTATGTGGAGAGTTTGTAGGTGACGGACAGTGTAAACAAATAAGCAGATTTTAAACCATTTGATCCCCAGATTTGGTCATCAAACTGGAGTCACCAGCATAGATGCCCTGAGTCGAGAGCGGGCCATTACCGCAGGCGGTTCGGATTGTTCCTTGCGAATTTGGAAGATTACAGAGGAATCGCAGCTGATCTACAATGGACACAGGGACAGCATTGAGTGTGTCAAACTAATGAACGATGAGCACTTTGTGTCCGGTGGTGTGGATGGGTATACAAGATTAAATATCGCCCATGGCAGACTGCTAACATTTCTAAACTTTTGCAGTGCAATCAGCTTGTGGAGCGCCCTAAAGAAGAAACCAATTTGCACGACACAACTGGCCCATGGTGTGGGAGAAAACGGCGTCGCCAACTGGATAACAGCCATTGCTGTAGTGGTCAATACGGATTTAGTGGCAACAGGTTGGCTGGATTCTTCCATTTATATTTCCACCTTGTCTTACATTCTCTATCCTATGCAGGCTCCTGTGATGGCTTTGTGAAACTCTGGCAAACGAATCCCAATGCCCGCAAGTTGCAACAGATTCAAAGCATACCCATAATTGGCTTCGTTAATGGCCTTACTTTTAATGCCGAAGGCACTAAACTTTACGTGGGCGTCGGACAGGAGCATCGACTGGGTCGTTGGTGGCGGCACAAAGAGGCCAAGAATAATGTAGTTGTAGTTGATATAGTGTTACAAAGTGCGGCCGGCAAGTAGGTTACTTTTTATGTTTAAGTAAAGTTGTATAGATATCAGAAGTCGGTCTGAAAATAAATTAATGTTCGGCCTTTAAAGAGCATAACTCTACCAGTTATTAGAGCTGAGCGGGGAAACTATCGATGCTGGCGATGTCTCGATACCATCAATAGTATCGGGGTTTCAATGAAATTTGTATTATTGCCGTATGAGACTAGATTGATTGATTTGATAGCTGGATCATTCACGAAACTGCAGTAGATTATATTTTATATTAATCAATCTAAATTGAATCTTATTTATACACCGATAGTTCGCAGTTCCAACCAGTCGATAGTTGAAAAAACACACCGATAGTTAGCAGCCATCGAACACTTGCCACCGCTATAAATTAAGCCGATAGCGATAGTTTTTCTACTTGCCAAGTGTTTTCATTCGCAATTTTTCATATTTTTCCAATAAATTAAACTGGAGGCAATCGACTTGGGCCCTTCTACACCAGGAGCTTGCACTGTGTTTCTTTGTAAGGTCATTATAATAAATAGTACATACTAGAGACTAAAATAGAACATATTGCGTGTGAGTGCTCCGTCTGTTTCATTTTGTGTTTCTGTCGTCTTGGGTTGGTTTGCAAACTCAACTCTAAATACCAGGCGACATCATCATCGTCATGTTTTCTGTTGCGTTCGCCTTTCCCGTCTTTTCCGTTGTGCCGGATTATAAATAGTTGTGTGAGTATGTCTTGCCTGCTGTATGTATGTACATATTTTACTCCGTTTGCGTCTGTGTCGGTTTGTGGCCGAGTTGATTTTTGGTGCCAATTATTAGTTCCAACAACGAGACTAAGGAACGGAGTGTCTAAGCAACGGCAAAAAGTTACCAAAGCGGAACTGGAAATGTAGATGACAGTGCCGTTAGAGCTGCTCCCATCTTCTGAGCTGTCGATCGCGGTAGCAACAATATGTGCATGCATACATTCAGACGTATACACATGCACGGCATGAAACTGGAGAGCAGCTAAGCCAAGTCGTTTCTATTGATCTTCAGCTCGATATTGTTGCCCTCGAGACCCCAACACAGTCACAATTCACAGATTGGTCATTTGTCGCAGCAGTCTGGTGCCCAAAAAGAGCGATCGCAACGATCAGCAGTCAGTCGAGTTTCCGCTTTGCATAAATGGCAAATAATTGCCACCGCCCTCGTTCGCGAGTTGCCTGTGCCTCCGCCAACCACCAACCAAGTGCTTGGTGCTTTGTTTTAACGAATACACAAATAATTCCATTTCTCTTCGGAGCGCAGCGCCGTTCCGAGTGCACAGTAAAACAGAAATTTGGAATGGGCGTTCATTTGGTTGTGAGCAAAAGATAGCGAGCGTTTCGCCTGGGCTTCCGGAAGTCAACAATCTGTTATATTATTCCCCACAAATTTTAGAATTGTGAAAGCTCCCAGAACCCAGATTCCATAACGCAAAGCCAAAGTTCCCATGGATCGCAGCTTGGACTCCTCCATTGGCAGCTGTTCACTCGATGTAGATGCGGACTCTTCCGATATATCAGGTATATGGTATATGATGGTATATGGGTTGCTGCCGAACCTAACCTCAATCTGAATGCTGCCTCAAGTTTATTTATTGGTTTTCGTTTTGTTTTGCGTTTCAGCTTCTTCTGCCTGCTCTTTGCTGTACTTATTGTTTCTTTGCTTGCGTTAATTCGCGACTTGATCGGCCAACGAAACTAACTCTGAATCTCCGTTCTCTGGCACATTGCAGATACCAGTGGCAGCCTGAACTTCCCAACGCCGCTCTCTGTGAAGGACATAACACGCGAGTTCACCGCAAACTTACGTGAGCGCTGCATTCTGCGATCGCCGCAGCAGTTACAGCACACCGCAACCGCCTTTGTAGATCCCGAGACGGGCTTGGTGCGTATGGTGCTGTCACCTGTTGCCGTAGAATCCGCCAATGAGCCGAACGCTGCAGGCGTCGATGTTGACATCGATGCTTGCGCTGAAGCCTCTTCCATTGTCATCAACGCCACCGCCACCGCTGCAGCTGAGAAGAAGCCTAGCTACTTGAACTTGGCCTGCAGCGTTAACGGATACTCGAATCTAACCACCTACGACTCGAAGATCCGCCAAGACATCAACAAGTCGCGCGAGGTCTCACCGATCCGCCCCTCCACCAGTAGTCTGCAGTATTGCAAGCGCAACAATTCCCTGGCGGCCCCAATCCTCAATAGCATGCCTGTCATCAAACAGACCTGTACGCCCAGCAAGTACAGCCTGGTCGAGGGGCACAGTCCGGAGAATGGAGCAGATTCTGGTATCGGCCAATGTAATGGCAGTGCCAATGGACACGGCAGCGGCAGCGGCAAAAATGGCTCAACTAGCAGCTTCATAAAGCAGCGTGTGGAGCGCCTGTATGGGGCAAGTGCTTTGACTCAGGGCTTCTACAGCCCCAAGAAGCATGTCCGGGACAATTCACCATCCTCATCGTGGGCGTCAAAGCATCAGCTTGAAGTGGAGTGCCCGCAAAACTCTGAATTGGCGCGCAAATTTAAACAGCTCTCTCCCAGCAAAGACTACGGAGAATTTCGGAAAAAGCTGCACAATAACTGCTCCCAGACAGCAACGATGCGACAGATAGAGGAGCCTTCAACAGACAAAAACGGTGACGTGGACTTGCCTGTTTTCAGGCACCTAAGTCATGAGTTCCGTGCCCAGTTACCCACGGTATCGCCGAAGCGAAATGTGCCGCGATCCACAGCCTCTTTAGAGGTGAATCTGGCTACTGGGGAACCACTGTCGGCACCAGCTGCTGTAGATGTTGTTGACCACGAGCCCGTAAAATTTCCCCAATTGGATTCAGAGCAGTATGTTGGCAACACAACAATTATTACAGCCCCCCAAATGGAAAAGGATGGCAATCATTTTCTTAAAATACTTAAAGGCGAACAGGATCGTCTGCTTGCGCTGGCCGCCCTTGCTGAAAAGTACACAGACGCCTTGGCTGTGAGAGACATGATGTTTATTTGAGTTGTTCGTTTATTAATTATTTGCAACTTCAATTTCCGCAGAATAATCCCGCTATCACAGAGGACACCTTTGGATTGCTACGGTCGGCCTCTGGAAAGGCCCGTCTTTTGGCCTCGAAGAAAATGAAACAATTTGAAGGTGCGTGGCTAGCAGATTTTTTTTCCCAATAGGATGCCATTTATTTCGCTTGTTTCTGGTTTACAGGCTTATGTCACAACAATTTGAATCCCTCACCAGAGGACACGTTTCCCACAACAGTGGATGATTTGCAAGGATTCTGGGACATGGTGTATTTACAAGTGGAGCAGGTTGATTCCATATTCGCCGATATTGATCAGCTTAAAATGAACGATTGGAAGGTAAGTACTGATACGTGAGCATGGCATTTGTAATAATCGTTTGTGTTGGTATTTTCAGGACACAGCTGAACCGCCCACGGTAGAGACGGTGTCCACCAAAACGATAAAATCTGCAAAGACGGGAAATTTGAAAGCGAAAACTGCCGGATCGACTAACAAAGCAAATGGATCGAAATCAGCTACAGCGAATTCGCTGGCAGCACTGCGACGTGAAGCCCAGAGGAAGCAATTGCTGGAGATGAAGCGTCAGCGCCGTGAGGCCATGGCCGCTGTGACAAAGAGTCCAACTGGCTGTGATGACGCCACAGAGCAGCAGGGGGAAGGAATCGGGGAGAGTTCTGCCTTTTTGGGCGTCAAGAACAGCAGCTAAGTAGTGCTCATTGCCACCGGCAATACATGCTCTCTAGGTATAAATGTATTTAAATTTAACGCACTCACAAATGTAAACCACACTCATACTCGTACACTCAAACATAGCAAGAACATACTACATATGCTTAGAAATTCCTAGTTGAATTAATCCTTAACTAGTCCCAACTAAAATGCACATGGTGGAGCTGAACTGCATAATTATAGAGCTGTTGCAGCTGTGTGTTACAAGGTGTCACAAATTTAGAGATCACCAGCGGCCCGACTAATTTTCTAGTGGGTCGATTGAGCGAGCGCAACATACATCAATACCGACATTGATGGGCTTGATAGCGCCTTGAATTGTTTATAAAATTTGCCTTATCTGCGCTCGTTAAGCAACTTAGCTGTACGCACTCTAAGCTACTTGATATTGTTCATGACAGTTATAAAAGACATTTATTCTTGTGTTTTTACACAAGAAATAGGTACAAAAGCAAACAAAAAACGCTAACAAACCCCTTGTATTAGAGAAATCCATTTTTTATATTCAGTTTTTGAAAGTTACGAATCTAAATAATGCACGGATAAATATATATATTTTTTTGGCATATTAACAGCTGCATGTACTGAGATTGATTATTCTAGTTGTGAAGTTGTGAAGCTGCAAAAATACAGCACTCTCAATCTCACTCTCAATTAATTTTTAATATTTTGTAATAAATTATTTTTCACATGTGGTACATACGGTGATGTAATTCTTTCTTGTTTTGAAATTGTGTCTAGATTTAGGACGCATATTTATTATCAATTTATGATTTTGTTGGGTAATTATGGGACGCCGATTTGGCGTGGGGGGCCATAAAAGAATGGACTGCAACTCCCGGTAGCTGGAGCTTCGATCGCTATATATAAAACTTGTCCAAAAGTCAAACTGTGCATTCATTTGGAAATAACCAACCTCGGATTCAGATTCAGCGACATAAAGTACATTTATGTAGGAGATTGCCTACCACCTTGTCCAGACGGAAGGGGGATCATTTTCTGTGGCTCTGTTGTATTGGGCTTGAAAATTTCGATTTGCGCGAACCTAATTAAAGCTTCTCTTGAATACGATTAAGTGATGATTAAACGAGTGTACATCTTCGATTGTTTTAATAATTTTTATTTGGCTTCTATGGTACGACTTATGGTTAAACTATTTCGTAAGTACAAATCTCTTGTTGCTCACTTTGCTTCGGTTATACATATGTCATTGCTCATAACTTGATGTCAGTATCGTTTTCATCGCGTTTCAATCTCCATCTGTCGGCCGTGTTTGAAGCAAGTGGAGGAGTACAGTTATTCTGCTCGTACGATATATGCACTATAATTTATAGACCGCTTCTCGCTAAACTAAATTCATCTCTAACTATTAAATTTGGGCAATAAATATTAAATACATATAAATATATTTGTGGTCACATTTATATAGATATATGCATTTTATATACATATGTATGTGTGATGAAGTGTACGTGTACGCTATAAATAATATTAATATATTAACAATAATATCCGGTGTCTAAGCCAGTACATATATGCTATAAGGTTTCAGTACATATTTACAAATGAACGATAGAAATAGAAACAACACGGGGATCGGGGATCGGGGATGAGGGATGCCCTCCTGCAGCGCAAAAATACCTACTACCGAAAGCCATGGAGCAGTCAATGGAGCTGAGCTGTCGTCTGAAACCCAGTCAGTTATATTTAGTGCTGGCAACGAGCTAGAAGCGACTATAAAAATACATAAGTTATGCGCTTTTCAACAGCTAGGCTAGGCTAGGCTAGGCTGGGCTAGGCTAGGCAGGCAGCTAGCTAGCTTGTCTAACAACATTCTCTAGGGGTAGTATATGCGTTTGTTTTGAATGTGGTATGCCCGACTCGGGTCCCACACGATCTAATTGTCACTGCCACTCAACAGATCCACCAATAGGCTTTGGTTCCGGACGGAACCAGCACAGGGACAGGGGAAGCTTTGGCGGAGGCGCACAAGCTCCATGTGGTAGGCAGCATCGTTCCCGTTTTCGCTGAGCAGATGTTAGTCCATGTTGTGGGGCGGCGTGCTATTGGGTCCGCCCATTATAAACGATGTCGGACTATGAACCGAGATGCTGTCCAGGTCCAGAGTGCCGTCTCCCTTCTCGAGCATGCCACTGCCATCCTGCTTCATCATCATGCGGCGCCATTTGGCCCGAGCATTTTGAAACCAGACCTATGGGGAATAGGAATGGGAAGCGTTGCAAATGTGAAACTGTCATCAGGTGGGAGGGGGGCTGGGCAAAAAAAAACTCACCTGTAGGACTCTCTTTGGTAAACCCGTTTTCTGCGACAACTGCTTCAGATCCTTGGCATCTGGATTGTGATTGATGGCAAAGTAGGACTTCATGGTGCGCAGCTGGTGGTGCTTGAATGAGGTGCGCATGCGCTTGGTGCGCGACGAGGAGCCCATGTGCGATCCTCGGCCAAAGTCCACGTATTCTGTGTTGAGATCTGCAATCAATCCAGAAACTCTTGTAGAATCTTTTACAGCTCCTTCCGAGTTTTATGACGAAGACCCATAAAAGCTGCTTCTGCCATTGCTAATGCCTCAATGGCGCCAATATCCCAGCTCCAGTGGCCATAAAGACCGCGGCCGGGGCATGTTGCACGCTGCATGCTGCTGCTTTTATGGCCCCCTCACTCGTACCTCGAAACTGTTCGGAATTTACAACCTATGGCCCACCATAGCCAAACATACCTATATTCGCGGTGAACGCCTCGATGTCCTTGGGCTTGCGCTTGCGCGGTCTGCCCTTCTGCCGCGCCGGCTGCGGCAACCCGGTGATGACATGTGATGTGGGCACAAAGATGCCCGTAGGAACAATACTCCGACTTGGATCCGAGTGTGGGCTCGACGAGTCATTGTGCGGCGACCCGAACTGCGAGCTGTATGGATACGTGGCACTCATGCTGGACGAGGCGGCGTCTCCCTCCCTCGCTATACTGTAGTGCGTTCTGTTGGACAATGGACAAAGTGAGTGCTATTGGCGTATAGAGCGATTCGCGGCTGTCGGGCGAGGCTTACCTGCAGTATATGAGTGCATCGATGATGCCGTACTGGTCGCCCTTGGTCAGGGGCGTGTGGCAGACCGTGCAGCAGAAGCAATTCACATGAAAGACCAGGTTCCGTGCGCGCATCACTAGCTCATTGGAGCTGATGGAAGCCAGACAGCGGGAGCAACGGCGAGTACCGAAAAAACTGTAAGAAAAAAAATAAATAAATATGTTTATATTTGTTAAAATAAATCCTCTATGTATGGATATTCTATAGGTATTGACAAAGCCAGGCAAGTATTGTATGGTATACTCCTCTCTGCACCCCCGCAACTCGAAACAATTATTCGGCATGATATTTATAAAAATATTAAATATATACATAGTGCATACATATGTGTGTCTGTATGTATATTTGTGTCGGCTTCCCCCAACAGAATTATAATTTCATAACTAATAATATGTTTGGCAGGAAGCTGGCGGCTACTGTCTGCTGTCTGCTATGCCAGTAATCACGGACACGGGCACCCAGACGAATCAGACCAGGTCCCCAACAATGAGTGGCCCTCAAATTCAAACGCCTACTCATCATCAGCATCAGCATCGACATCGCCATCCCAACATCGTCATCGTCATCGTGTACGCCTGCGTCTTCGTCTTCGTTTTCGTTTTGAGCTTCGATCTGTGGCCTGCCTGGCGGCTACTGTTTTCACTTTCGCAAATGACAGATCAAAGATTACCAGCAACACCATAATCATTGGGGAGTTGCTGCTTTCGTGCCAAAATTGACGAGTGGAGCCCGCATTGCGGATGACGACTGTGTGCCATGGTGCCAGCGTTTTCCTGGGAGCAGACGGCAAAGGAAAGGAGAGGAGAGTCAAGGAATGGGGAAAGGGGAAAGGAAATGCAACATCAAATGCGCAAGACACGCGATTTCTTTGACATTAATCAAAATAATTGGCGCATTTCACTTCAGTTTCAACTTCGCTCAACATACTCATTCTCACATTTTGGAGTGCTAGATGGGCTCCTGGCAAAAATAAACAGCCAGGCCGGGCCAGGCCAGGCCAGGCCAGGCCAGGGTAGACACCATAAACAATTCCATATAAATTTATCATATTCATATATACTCGTAGAGCGTACTTCAAGACCAGGCCCCTCGCCTACCGTTCCCGTTCCAGTTCCCGTTCCAGTTCTCACTCTCCTCCTTCATTTTCTTGAATATTATTTGGGATGTGACGCCGAGATTTTTGTCATTTCGCTTTGTCGCACATCTTGTCGCTACACGAGTCGCGACGACGGCAACTACGGCGACTCTCACCCGAGATCTTTCACTCGGGTTCGTTCTTCAGGCGAGGCAGCATATGTACATGCATACATACATATATGCATGTACCTTGTGCTGCTGCGGGAGACGCGAGCCCCATAAATAATATTAAACATGGATGCAGGCAGCTACGGCCGGAGACGGGGACGGGGACGGGGACGGCGGAGTCCCTGCTACCAACTCATAAAACTGTTTCAGACTACTCGTACAGCTTCAGCTTCAGCTGAGTTCATTCCACAGCACTTTATTTCATGGGCTCCACCACCGTCCTGACACGCCCTCCTGCGCCCTAAAGCCGAGACCAGCGGACCGTACGGCCGGCTGGCTGGCTGGGGGAGCGGGAGCGGCAGCGAGAGAAAAATGAATTATGATTATTGCCATGTAAAAGAGCAGGCGAAATGTCAAAGTGACAACGCCTAATATATGATTATGTTTTCGAGGGCTCGAAATCTGATACTCTCACACACATTCTGGCTGCGGACACAGCACAGCCACAACACTACGGTCGCTGCCGCTCTCTGTCCCGCTATCGTTCTCAGTTCCAGTTTTAGTCCCGCTCCCAATTCCAAGCATTCAAACTAGCTAGGGCTATGCCACCTACCAGCCTGCCAGACCCACCACAACAAACCCAACCCCAAGCCAAGCCAACCGCATTGAAAGCTTTGTGATGCGGATGTGTCGTTGTCTCTGCTACTACTGTATCCCACCACACGGCGCCCATCAATCCATCCCCTCCCCTCCCGACCAGGCCATGCATCTGCATCTGCATCTACACCTGCATCTGTCCCTACCTCTGTAAGATAACCGATGCGGTTATCGCATCGCATCGTTCAGTATCCTGGCGACACTGCTGCACTTGTCTCGCTCTGCTTTGCTCTGCCCTACGCCGCCCCGAGAACAGTGTAAAGAAGGCGTAGCCCCACTTGCGTTGCCTCTCGTACTCGTACTCGTACTCGTATGGGACATGTGTGCGTGAGAGGGAACTGCAGATCATCAACGCTGATACAACACGATAGCCACGTACCGAGCTCTGGCTGGCTGGCTGACTGGCTGGCTGACTGGGGCTCATATTTAATGTTGTTTCACGACAAACAGTAAAAAGTCAAGTCTTTCCTTTGATTACGCAAATAGATTAAATCAAGCAGGGTGGAGATGGGCTACTGGAGGCTGCCATGATAACAGCTGAATGGAATCGTGGCCAAGTGGCGCAGCGTTGGTTGCACTCGGGCCACTCGCGGCCACTCGATGCCCTGACGACTCGACCCCATGATAGCGATGGATGGGATGGGAGGGGCTGGGCTGGGCTGAAACCCTAAAGAGACGGATCGGGCGGACTCTGTTTGGAGGGCGGAAATCCATACAGAGGAGCGCTGTGCACACCGAAGTGTAAACCGACGTGTGGTCCGACTGGACGCTGAGCGAAGGCCGGGCGGGATACGGTCGGAAACGGGGACAGCCACGTTTTGTAACGTGAGAGCATTTGTAACGCGCAGAGGGATCGGGATTGCGCGATGAAGTCTCAAGTGCCACCCGCTGGGTCTGGCTCTTCCGATTACACGTGTACGAGTGTGTATGTTCGTGTGTACGAGTACGTATACACCGAAACAACAACAATGACAACAACAAAAGAAATAACTGGGCCGCAGCGGATTTCCCAGACGCCACCACCAGCTTCAGAAGCAACATCAAACCCAAACCCAAAATCCAACCTTTCCCGTTCCCCGTTCCCCGTTCCACGCTCACGGAATTTGCTAAAATTTTTCGCTGCCGGGTTTCGTGAGAGCGCATCGAGCTGCTCCTGCTGCATATGCTCCTGCCCCACCCTCAGTGGCCCTCAGTGCTTTGCTGCCGATGACGTCCCATGGTGATAATTCGATTCTAGGCCCTCGACCGGCGTCTGCCTAAACGTATACAATAATTACCGAGTATTTGTATTTGCATTTTTATTTTTTTTATTTTGTATTTTGGGTTTTGTTTTTGTTGTGACTACAACTACACCACTCGATATGAGCCGATCGACTAGATTTCTGTCAGAGATTTGTGTTTTTTACGTGTTAAATGCGCTGGAAAATTAGTTTGGATTGCTGTCTATTGGACTGTGCGTACGGTAGGCTGCCGCTTAAGCCACATGGCGATGCCGTTGGCACTACCGATTAAGTACCAGCAAACAAACCAAACAACCAACCAACCAACCCCTTGCCCAGGCCAAAGTCTCTCAACTTAATAGTTTCATTAACATTTAGATTTACATTTACATTTGCATTTCTAAGCGTTCTTTAATAGGACTTTTCCGGCTTCCAAGAAACGCATGCCCATGCCCAATGGAATTCTGTCTATAATTTTATAGGCAAGCAGATTAGATTAGCGCCCCATTGTTAGTTGGCTGACGCTGGAACGCACCGCTGGTCCCCCCTTCCCCAGCCGTCCTCCTCACCACACTGACCAGAGGTTTGTCTGTCGTGGGGTTTGGCTCTCCGTCGCATAAATTCGGCGTAAAATGATTTTTTAAGATGCCCATTAAACATTTTAATTATCGCTCTGCCCCTGTGTTTGTATCTGCTCTTCTTCTAAACCCTCTTACACCTTGTCGACCGAGTGTCCAGGCGGTAACTGAAACTTGGAGCATTGTGCAGCAGAGCGAGCGAGCTCCGAGCAGACGTGGAGGAGTGCAGAGGCACCTTCCAGAACCAGTCGACAGCACAGTGGGTTTGAAATTATAGTTTTCGCTTTAAAAGGCTAAATAAGCAAATGATAAATGGCAACAAATGAGACAAACTAAAATATATTTAATTTAAAATATAATATATATAATAAATATCTTAAAAATATAAAACTCTCTGTCAAGCTAAGTTAAGATATTCTTCAGTTGCAACATACGTATCTGCTTGGACAGTTTCACATGTTTGCCCATTGTGACTACTTATTTTGTGGTTTGCCGAACGGCAGAGTGGCGCTACATGAGGTCGCTGACAAGTGCTCATAAAAAATAAATACTGCGCTTTTTCTCAGCCTTTTCTTTGGGTCTGAACTGGGTGCATGCTATTTCCACCATCATCAAATTAAACTTTTGCTCAACTCTTTGATGAGGCCACAGACACAGCCACAGACACAGACAGACACTGGGGCAGGGCCGTTGCGATGCCTACCGTTGGGGGCGGCGACTAGAACATAAAAACCCAACGTGAGATTGAATCCAATCCCTTGAATGCTGGTTTTGTTCAGGCCGGTTCTGGTCTGGAGTTTTTGTGTTTTATTTTTTAGATTTTAGTTTCCATCACGCAGATGCTTTTGTTTTCTGAGGCTTCCCCTTGTACGTATTCGTTATACTTTCTATGATTCTAGCTTGAAGCTCCAGCTGCCTGGCTGGCTGGCTGGCTGGCTGGCTGGCTGGCAGCTAGAGCTGGGGAGAAGAAATTATTTTATTGCATAACCCGCGATTTCAGAGGGGCCATAAATTCGGTGCCCGAGTCTCTTGCTCGCTGGCCACAATTAAATGGTCGCGCACCGCTGACTTTTAAAACTGTAAACATTTTATGCCAAACTTTTTCTTCCACTTGCCTACTTTTGTGGTCACCGTCACTGACACCGTCACCATCGCCGTCAAGTCCATCCACAGGCACCAGTGGGTTGGACGGAGCAGGGCGCATCCCTTGTCGCTGATTAAGACATTTCCCTTGCCACTGAGATTGCACTGAAGCAAAGCCTTTTGACACACACTTTCAGTGATAACGAAGCCAATTCCAGTGTTTTTCCGTCTTCCCCTTGACTGCGTCCCCTGCCGCGACGGGCCACATAAAATGAAAATTATGACACTGTACACCCGGTCCGAAATACTGCCCAAGAAGCCTCCACTCCTGGTCTGCCCGTACTAAGCGACCCGCTCGCTGGATCTTATCCGTTGTACCATCAGCACAACATTATCACGATAGACAGTCGGAGCAGAAGCAGCAGCAGCCAGGGAACAGTCAAGGCACAATCAAGGCACAGTCAAGGCACAGCCAAGCCAAATATGCAGAAACGAGGTGACAGCATACACTTTGCGCTCCTTCTTCGTCTCGCTTCTCCTGACTGGCGGAAAAACAAGAATTGCAAAGCGAAACAGGTACATTGCCCGATTGTAAAATGTCACCCCTGCGAGGGGATCTCTCGCCGGGGACAATGGTGGAGCCACACCAGGGCCACCAGTTACAAGGCAACAGCAGCGGCAAAGGCAATGTTGAAACTGCAACAGCATCGGCATCGGAAGCCAACGGTGTCGTATAATCCACAACAATCCAATTATTTGCTTTGCTCGAGAGCTTAAAATATAAGCAACAGAATTATGAACGGCTCTCAGGCCCAGTCTCCCAGGTCTCCCAGTATCCAACCCATCCACGGGCCGAGGCAGTCGCAGTGCTGGCCGAGGGGGCGGTACCGTACCAGTGGCAAACATGTGTTTTGATGACGAGATTAGTGAGATACAAAAACATTAGCTCCTTGTATGTATGTATATCTTTTCTATGCACGAGTCTCCCATGCTATGATCCAGCGCAGTTGTTGAATGACTCTAAGCAACCAGTAGCTAGGTTAACATATGTTGCCAGCTTATCGGATATTTTGGTAAGTCCACACCAGGAGCTTTCCGAAAATTGGCGTCAAAAGCAACAGCCTGTGGATGAGGGGCGTGAATTTGATTCGAAAATTTGCAATATGAATGATGGAATTTGTAAACTATTACTAAAGTTTGCACTCAATGAATAAATATTTAATGCCCCGCTTAGAGAAATGTTCAGTCAGATCTGGATACTAATACATTCTGATAGTCCTTAGTTGTCGAAAGATTATCATAAATATACATACATACATATGCTGTGGAAAGTTGAGAATTCCTTAATGACCAAGTTCTTGGCCGAATAATTAATTTATATTGAATTACCAGTATGTATGTATGTACATATGTAAGTGAGAAGTAATTTCCATAACAATATACAATTGTTTTTGTAAGTCCGTGCCCGGATTAAGTGAACGAAAATATGCAAAGGAAACCCATATGTTCATACAGATAAATAAAGAATATAAATATATATACATATGTATATGTACTTGCATATGTATCCGGCTCTGTGTGTCCGAAATCAATAATATTGTTGCACGTCTGGATGGGAATTGGATTGTTACAACAAAAAGGTTTCATTTAATGAGCAGAGCAGGGACCCGGCTCCATGCAAGTGCATGAAAATATGTGAAAATATATTATTATTATTAATAGTATTTGTCCTCCAACTGGAATATGGATATGCAATCTTCGAGACTCAAACTGTAGCTTTACTGAATAATTGTAGTCATTAAATCTATAAATTATTCTTCATGTCCGCATATCGACCTGTACTGCCCACAAGTACTGACAAACATAAGCCAATAAATTCAAAGGAAAATATATTTTCTTGAGGATAACAAAAATGAACAAAAAATTGATGGATGGAAACGTTTGGCCCATGTGCGAACGTGTGCGTGTATTTTATATATAGGGAAATAAACCGTATGGCAGTGAATTGTAAGTCCTTTTCAAAGGCCCAAATCTCATCAACTCTAATTAAAAAACACTCAGAGGCGCCTGAGCAAGCACATCGATGAGGTAAACAACTTGTTATAAGGCAATTGATGTTCCTTAGATGTAATTTAAATGAAGTGTACATATATCTTTATGAAAGGTTGGAAGCACACACTTGTCCACTTGTACCGGATATTTTATTTGCTACCCTCCAGCCGTCGTGTTTTTGGTGGAAAATATTTGCTTTTCAATTTGACAAAACGTGAATTTATTTCATTGGATGCGCCGGATCTGTTTTTCGTTGGAGTTCCGATACACAGTTCGACCGGCGGCACAAGCACCCACAAGATTTACGTAGAGTTAACGGTGCATAGGGCATAAATTCGCTTCTGTCGCCCTTCTGCTCCACTCCACTCTCTCCCCTTCGCCGTTGTCATATTTGACATCTGCAGTATAAATCAAGAGCGAGTGTGTGCACTCGTAGATTGCTGAGGAGGGGCTACGAGAGCGGTATTCGATTTGATTGATAATGACTAGCAGCAGCAGCAGCAGCAGAAGCGATGGCAGCGACAGTGGCGGCAAAAGCCGCCGGAATGAAACGAAATGAAACATTACGGCGGAATGGATTGTGTACGACATGACATGGCGACCGCCAAGCGCATCCCCATCCTCCCACTCCCGGCATTCACTTCACGAAACACAAGCTGACAGATCCGACCCGCATCGGTCTGTGTGTGCCAGGGTGCCAGGCTGCCGTGCCTGTGTGCGTGCCAGCGGAGCGAGGCGTTTTGGTTGCGCTGATTGCAATGGGGGGATCAGCCGCAGACACAGACACAGAGACAGAGAAGAAACACAGACACTGATACCGATACCGACACAGATCCGAATACCCGGACATGAGCAGAGAGCTACAACAGACCCGACCCCAGATCCAGAACCGCCGTTGCCGTAGGGAGCAGCCGCACTTGCAAACACTGACACTGACTCCGCCTGCGACTCCCAATCCGACTACCATGCTGGGTATTTTGAAATATGGAGCGGTAATAAATGTCACAAGAATCATTTGAGAGGAAATACGAGTGACGAGCGTGACTTGCATTCGATTTATGGTGCGCCTTGGTGCGCCTTGCAACAAGGCAAAGTTGAACATTTTCACTGCTCATCTCCGCGCGGCGTGCATGATAAACTTTATGATTTACGCTGTGGCAAGCAGGTGTTGCATCCTCTTTACCTCTCTCTTCCCAGCTCTCCTCTCTCTCTCTCTCAGTCACAATTGAAGAATCTTTGTTTATTCGTACGTATGCAAGTGCACATTGGTTGAATTTTGGAATAATTATAACCTGTTTCTGTTTCATTTTGTTGATGCACATGCACCGTTCTCGCGTGATGGTTGCGGCGCGTGAAATCGCACAACTGCAGCTTCCTTTTTTTACCCAGTGCGATGGAAGAGGGGGGGTGGGACACCGGAACCCACCCAAGCGAAGATTGTCAACCCGTGTAGAGAGACCCCAACCAGCCTCGATCCTCGGTCCACGTCCACGTCGTCGTCGTCGTCTTTTTCTTCGTCTTCATTGTGGTGTGGGTCTTAGGCTAGCGTGCGCTGCAGCGAGGTGAGCGAGCGTTCTTGAGAATGCGGCGGAATGCAAGCAGCAGAACACACGCAGGCCCATCCAGCCAGGTCAGGCGGAGGAGCGGAGCCGCCCGGTCCGCTGGTATCGGATCTTCGATGCGGTCTGCTTCTTCTCCCATTCGCATTCGCATTCGAATTCGCGTTCGCGTTGGCACTCGCTCAGCCTTCGCACAGTGGAGCAAACAACAATGACGGGGCTTGGCGGCTTTTGGAAAAGCTGCATGCATAAATACTTGATTCGCGTGTTTGGAAATCATTTTCTAGTCAATGTCTTGGCATGCAGTCGGGGCTTTATCTGATTCATCAGACCCATGCCCTAGCCCAGACCCAGACCCAGTGCCAGTGCCAGTGCCAGCCCGCGATTCGATTCCCAGGAGCTTCTGCTTCTGCTGCTGCTGCTGCTCCCGTAGTAATTGTGCCCAGCCAGCAATACTCTCCACTGACTGTGGAGTTGGATGGGTTGGGGCTTTGGCCCAGCGACTTACCTATAATAATCGTTTTTGCAATAAATGTTGCCATCACGTGAGTAACATGAGGATTCCCGTTCCAGCGGCTGCCGACAGGCGTAGCACTGCAAGCAGCTGGCGTGCCAGCGTTTTTCCACAGCGGAGAGGTAGAAACGATCCTGCGGAGAGAGAGAGAGGTCAGGGTAAATTCCATAAATGACATATTGCAAATAAAATGATGCATTCTTGTTGCGATTTTATGCGAGGGTATAAATTATGAATACACATACAAATTTATGCTCAAGTGTTGCCTGCAGTTTGTCTGATATGATCCATAACTATAAAAGCGTTTTGCTTTCCAATTTGAAGCAAAATTAAAGATTGGCATATGCAAATAGATTTTTCGCCTTTAATACGTTTATAGTCTCCAAGTTGTAGGTTCTTGTAATATTTTAATGATACCACAGGCTTGATTTTTGTACTGATGGGTACGGATGAGAGTGTACCGCTAGTGGGGAGGCTAAGTATCGCCTAGTGGATAGCTGGTGCATCATCTTACCTGTATTTGCCGCCCACAGCCTGCACAATCATCGAGATGGCGCGTGTTTTTGCTATCGTTGGTGGACTCTGGACTGCTGGGTGGCCCGAAAGGTTCCGTTTTGAATGAAATGCCCGATGTCGTCTCATCGCTGACCTCAGTGCAGTCCGTGCGACTGCGACTAATCGAGAATTTGGCCGCAGAGTCCTCGAAGGTAGCGCGATCGGCGGTTTCATAGCTGCCAATAATAAAAAGAGGATTATTAATTCAAGGATTTGAACGGATTTTGGATATGGCTGAATGAAACTTACCTTCTAAATGACTCAGTGCCGTATGCATTGCCAAACGGCTTTGTACTGTGATCACAAATATCTGGACACGAGGATGAGGAGCATGTGCGAAACAATGGGTGATTGTTATTTGCACCTGCAGCACTGCCACACTGATTGCTCCCCTGATGTGCTACAGGTGGTGTTGGACTTTTCTCCCTTGCGCCGGGCCCAAGAAATCTTGCGCTCTGCTGCTGTAATTTGCAGGAAAATAAACGCACATTTATGCACATGTTAATGGGTTTGCTACACAGTGGATGAAAAAAGGATTCAGAGCGGGGCACAGGGTATGGGGCTCACAGCCCACCATAAAATACTAAATAATTATTAAAGGATGTGCTGGCTTATAAATGAAGCATTTAATTTTCAATGGGAATAGCGGCAAAGCCAAAGCCAAAGCCAAAGATCGTTTCAATTAAAACGAAAGACGCGACTCGACTCGACTCTCCTCCCCGCTTTATTCGCAGAAAACGTTGCGGCACATTTGGGAGTCCCTAACATGTGAGGGAAACCCAAGTCACAAAGCAGCACCCGTCCCATCCCATCCCATCCCATGCCGACTCCTACCACCCCGTCCCTGAGCTAACGCTGAGGACGATGAAGTGAGATGGCAGTGTTTTCATTGAAAAACATACAAAGTTTCTCAAGTAGCGAGCGCGAACGGAGGCCAGACATCAGACATCATGTCGCACTCTGGCAAGTAAAAGATTTCATACAGAGTTGCCTCTGTTCTGCTCACGTCCCGCCCCATCGCACCTCTTATCGCCTCGCCTCGCCTGGCCCCGCCACGACTCATCGATGCTCCAGTTTACTTATTTTTGATTAATTAGTTGAAAATAGATGCGACCGTACGCCCCTATTTCACTGTCCCCCCCGCTTCCCTGTCCATGTTGGTGTCACCGCTCTGTGCGAGTTAGAAGGATGACAGGTTTCCCTGCAGCTCATAAGACTCGCATCAAGAGGGATGTTTTTTTTTTCTACTTTTAAAATTTACAAACATTTTGTTGTGTGTTGCTTGGGAACACGTTGTTACCTTTGGGGGAACACATTGCCCATGCCAAAACTCACATGCGTTGTGCTCATTTCGTATTGCCATTTTGGCTCGATTTTTTTTGCCAATCGGGTTCGAATGTTTGGGACAACTCATTACGTAACAGCAACAACAAAATATATCTGGTATGGTCTTATTGTGCTGTTTTATGGATGTGCAATACTCCCTTACACGTAACAGAAATCGAATGATCCTTTGGCAAGATGCGTTTGCCAATTGGATATTTTAACAGCATTCCAATTTCCTATTAACAATTGTTTTCTTCTGGGCAAACAATTTTTATATGTTTTATTACTCAGCACAAACCGTGATCCATATTTTATATAAATTTTACCCTTGATTTACCTTTGAGGGCAGAATTTTGAAGCTTGTGCACAAATTATAAAGAAAGTACATAATTCCTTACTTGCATCCGCTTTTGGGTGTCTATGAACATTTTTAGTTCCAACCGATTCTTCGGAGATTTGGACGCTTTGTCGGAACCCCCAGAAATGCAGACTTAGGCCCGATCTTTCCTAACATACTCACTGTAGCTATCTATATTAAGCATACGACACTGAAAAGCAAAATAGGTTTTGTTGTTCGAAATCAAGTTGATCCTATGGACCGACGGAGATCTTTGCTATTCGATTTGTTGTCTTCATTGCGGCTAAAGACATTTTCCAATGTGCAGAATATAGATAGGGGGATATTACACTGCTAATATTCCAAATCAGAGTTTTTTATATTTAATATTATGAGTAGTTCAGAATTTATCAAAGTTTTTTTTGGGCCGCGGAAGGGTACTTTATTTGCAAATTATTCCAAGCAAACGAAACCTAATCTGGAGAGCATGCTGACTATGTACATACATATATAACACATTATGTACCGTATAAATAATTATAATATAAATATGAACAATGGTGAAATATCTAAAATTGGCTTTCCGAAAAGTATCTCTTGAATTTTATGGAACTAAATATTTGTTCCTACAGCAGAAGTTTACAACAATTAATGAAAGCTAACCTCGGCAGCCACATCATAGAATAATGCTTGCAGGGGAATGGCTAGGAATGCTCGTATGTATCTATTTTAATTCCCAAAAATGGCATTGCTAATCTCAGTTTCAGTAATTGATCTATGGCGTCAACAACTTTTATAGTGCATAGCAGGAATATAAAATAGTGATTTAATTCTATTTTAATTTGCCTGAGATATATGTATTATTGTACAAGAAAAGTGTCTAAGGTAAAATTTGTTATTCTTATAAGAATCAAAACCTTTTTTCTAATTGGTGTTACATACATATATACATGTAATAACATGTATTTCTATGGTTTCACATAAAATGATATAAGTGATAAAGTTTAGAAAGCCTGCATTTCGACAATTCAAAAATTCTTACCGTTTTTCAAAATAATAATTGAAATTGGTTGGATCCAAAAAACTAGTTGGGCAACACCGATATAAATCTCTAAAGTTTTGAGGATTTGATAGTGATTGAATGTTGTGCAGGTATTTTGCATATACTCGTAATAAAAAAACTGATATTAAACATAAAAATGTTAGAGTTAACACAAATAATCCAAAGATGAAATTACATTTTAAAAGTTTCGTGCTAGTGGCAAGACGCTAGTAAAATTAAAACTGGTCTGGCACCCCGTATGAGTCACAAAACAACGAATAAAACCGTTATAACTTCTAAAAATAGATCCAGAATCCTAGAGATACCATCTCAATTTGTATTCTCTTATTTTTTGAGCATTATGGAGGGTATTATGATTTTGACAAGATGCATGCAACATGGAAGAATTTCCGACCGCATAAAGTATATGTATATTATTTTAATCAGCATCCATAATCCACAATCTAGTTGATAGATCGATCTCTGCCAATGTGTTGCTACTTCCTCTGGTTAAAAACATTGCAAGCTCATATCACACAAAGCTATAACACTTCAATATATTATCCTTATAACTCCTTGTGTGAACAATTTCGAGAGTTCTCCTTAATATTACTGCAGTTGCAGTGTTCATACAAATTCGAATTCGGATCAGTTCTAAAACAGAGATTGGACACAGTAATAAAATCGAGGGAAACTGACATACGGATTGTGCCTGTTCTTTTCTTTCTTTTGCATGTCCTGTATTAAGATATTAACAAAATAACTTTTAATAATTTTCTAATCAAGACTTAACATATGTGCATCTGTATTTATGTACATATTTAGGTCCTCAATAAGTCCAAAAAGGATGGACCCTTCGCTACCATGAAAAGTGCCTCGCAACAATCGCTGTACGAACCAAGTGTAACCCTAGTCGGAGGGTATAAAAGCTCATCGAATCTGATCTCCCATATCGCTATCACAACGGCTGCACAAACAACAACAAACAAAACTACCCACAGATCGAGAATTCTGTGAAATATATGTACATGCTCGTATATATACATATATTTTAAAGCGAAATGCACATGGGGTTTCTTATCGCCATAGAACGGCTGTGGCTGTGGCTATGGCTATGGCTATGGCTTTGGCCTTTGCTGTTGTCTGTTTTCCCGTGTCTCCGAAGCCGTCTGAGCGGCTAGCTTTCGGTCTGGCATTGATAACTCCTAGTAACCCGGGATCGAATCGAGATAAATCAAAAATTAATCAGCGCTCCCAAGCCCTGACTGAAGTAAATACTTCAGACCAACTGAGGATGAGTTGAGGCAGAATGCTTCGTAAATTTGTCAGGCTTATCGTTGACCCGCAATGAACCTGCAGTGCAGTGCGTGCAATCCGTTCTGTGGTCTGGTCCGAGCTGAGAACTTACCCAATGCATCACAGGGCGCTCCTCGGTGCAGACGCCCATGTGCGTCTTTTGGAATGACACGAGGTCTATTTCCAAGGATGATTTCTGTCTGGCGTGGTATGTTGCTGCTACTGTATATTCGTATTCCGCTGGCTTCTGCCCTCTGTCGAGGCGATGGCTATCCGGCGGTGGAAGTTTCGGTGCTATGTTGGTCCTGGGTAATCCTCTGTGTGTATTTATTGATATGAACTTGTTAAAACACTGGACACTTGTCGCATATGCGCAGGCGATTGTTATTGCCACAAAAATATAAACTTGATTTACGATCGGTTTTGGTTTTGGTTTTGGCAGTCGACAGACAACACTTTGAGCGCTGTTCCCGCAAAGGTTGAATATTTTACGAACACCTTTTCAGCATATTCTTCAGATCTGTGAGGCAAGCCAAGCCGTTGGCGTGTCGTCGTCAGCGCAAGGAGTATGCATATACTATGACGAATTTATAACATTTATAACGTTTCTTTTTTTTTTTTATTATTTTGTATTATTTAATTTATCTATTTTTCTTTCAGCATCAAGGTAATTTAAGGAACATTAGGGTCACACACGAGCACGCACGCACAACACACTCACACTTGACTTTGCGGCAGGTAGGATGATTTGGGAGACAGACGATGGCTTCCAAACGGATCGGACGCGTTCCTGACCGCACAGGCGTAACCGAAATGTAGATGTTCGGACAGTGACAACGAGATGCCGACAACGGGCCGGGGGTACGACGGCTGCGGCTGCGACTGCGTCTGCGACACACCGGTTGCAATGTCAACGACGGGGCAGAGTTCCAAATTAATTTATGACATTAATTTACGAGACAGCGCGAGAATGGCACTCCAAATCCAAATTGAGTGGTAGTGGTCGGTTTTTTTTTGCCTGGGTCTGGGGTCTTGCTTTGGGCCTGGGTCGGGGTCGGAGTCGGAGTCGGACCTTCTCCTGTGTGTGTTCCTACGGCAGTTCTAGATCCGTGCTACTGATAAGGCATTAGAGAGGCGGATGCGATCGTTCGGCTTCTCTGCTTTGCTCTTTACTGCCGGGCAATCCCCGATCGAATGTTATTTTTTTTTGTTAGCTTCTTTTTCCTTTTTGTTTTTTCTTTTTTGTTGTTGTTTCTGTTTCTGTTGCTGCTGCTGCTGCTGCTGTTGTTGTAGATTGATAAGGAAACAAGAAGCTGGCAGTTGACTTAACGGCCCCGGCGGCTCGATTCCGATGGGTCTTCTCTTGTGCAGCTGTGCAGCAAATTCAAATCAAAAACAAAATCGCGTCCGTTGGTGCCGCTACGCGGAGCGACGAAATAAAACTCGACTCGAACACTGAACACTGAACCCGAACCGCTCAGCTAACTCGCGCGAATACCAAAAATACAACCAGTCAACGGAGCTGCGTAACTGGGAATGTTTGTTCAGAACTCAAACAGCAGGAAAACTGCTTTTCAAAAAACCTCCCCATGACTGTGTGTGTGTGTGTGTGTGTGTATGTGTATCTGTGTGCCTGCGAGCGATGTGTGCGTGTGTGGTGGCCCTGTGTGCGAGTAGTGCCTGCTCGCTTGCACTCGTTGTGCGCCGGAAACGGCTCTCTCTGCAGCAAATGGCGGCGCTCTCAGCTGATTTGTGATTTGCCGCTGCCTGAGAGGGCGTGGTGTGTTGTCACTGTGCCCCCCACACTCTGCGCAGTGGGCCAGCGACGGTGTTTGGGGCACGATGGCTGGCTGCCAAACATGAATAATGCAACAGCAGTCAGCAGAAGCTGAAGCAGAAGCAACAACGGTGGCGGTGGCGGTGTCGCACAGTGGGTTTTTTCTCCCGAATATTCGTATTTCGAATAAATCGAAAATATATTTTGTAAATCTATCCAGCATTATTTTTACGCTAGGGTAATACATATTTATATGCTATTTCGAGTAACATTTTACCCAAATTAACTTGAAGTCAATGAAAGTGGAGTAAAAGAAATTTAAAAAAATATATATCAACTTTAAGTTTTATGGTTTTTGCTAGGGAAAAATCCCCACTGTGTCTCGGTGGCAGTGGCATGCTAAAGGCTGAAGGCATCGGTGGCATCGGCATCACCATCACTTGGTTGGACCTCGACTTGGACCTGGATCGAGGACCCATGACAGCAATTTTGCGCTCGCAAAAGATGTTCCTTCGCCTGCTACAACCAAACATACTCTACACACACACACACATACAAATATATTATATTTATGTGTACAAACATATATGTATAAGCTGCTGTTTCTTTTGTTGTTGCTGATGTTGGGGCTGTGTGTGTGTGTGTACGTGCGTTGGGGTGCCCGGCGACTGCCTCGTTGCCCCCGCACCAGCCCATTTCTTCCCGCTGCCACCGCTGTAAACGGCAAAAAGTTTTTAAGAAAATCGAGCAGGTCTTATTTATTTAGATTTTTTTTCTGAGCGCTTTTGCTTTTTTATTGTTTGTTTGTACTTATGTATTTCTTTTTCTTTTTCTTTTTGGCCTTAAAGTCGTTTCTTGGCTGACTCTTCTTCATTGTCGTTGCTTTAAAGGCTAACGAAAAAAACAGCGCGCCAGAGTCGTGGGTCGATGGGGGATGGGTTGGGTTGGGTGGGAGCGTAAGCATGTGCATTGGCTCTTTTAATTTTTTGTATGTTTTGGCTGTAGGTTCACTTCACCGCTTCACTATGTCCGATTTTTTGTATATTGTCAATGGTTGAGATGCAGGGAAAGGCGAAACTTTCCCATCACAAATAAGGTGAAAATGTTTAAATTATAAATTAATTGTGTGTATGCTGACGAGTGTGTTTCTTCATATTTTATATTTCCATTTGGAATAGTTCCATCTGGTCTGGGCACTTCAGTGTCCCCGTACCCTTCCCCGTTGTCTTATCGAAGCAGCAACAAAAGGAAGAAGGATCAATTAAACGAGTTGATAGATGCTTTCAAGTTGACAATGTGATTTTTATGCCACAATGGCACCGCCGGATCGAAAACTTGAGTTGTCGCTGGGGGGATGGGATGGGATGGGGATATGGAGGCTGTGCCTCGTCTGCTTCTGGCATCATTCTCGATGGCTCTCATTGAGTTTCGCATTTCAGAATAAAAATTCAAAAGTAAAGTGCTGCTGTGTTGCGGATATGTGCTGAAGATGCCTCACAGCATGCTGGAATGAGTGGGGCGAAGGGATGGGAGCACCTGCCACCTCATTGTATGCATATATTCAGGGGAAAAATGCAATGCAACTACATATATGTACATGCATATATACATACATATATTGTAATTCTATTCTAGCTAACTGATGCTGTTGTAAATAAAAGTTTCTATATGTCAAAACGGAAAGCCACAAATGGAAACTGTAAGCTCGGGAGCTCGGTAATTGTATTTTTCAGTCAAAACTTCTGAACATATTAAATAATAACGTACATATGTATTTATGTTTATTTTAGCTTTTTGGGTAACGTTATACAGTGTTAATATAATAGTCATATATTTAATTAAAATAAAATACAATAGTTACTGTTAAAATTTAAGCTTTAAAACGAACTCTGAGAGTGAATAAAAATTACTCTCGCAATGGAAAATCTTTAAATTAATATACCTTATATAAAATGTAATTGGAGGGTGATATTGTGGATGCACTCAATATTATCAATTTCCCATTAAGGTAGATATATGAGAAGGGAGATTTGGAGAACTTTCAGATCGTCCCCTGCCGCGCTATGTTTCAGGTACATCCAATCCGGCAATTGTCGAGTACAACAACAACACACACACACACATCCTACAAAAACAATGTGCTGAAATCCTTTGCAAGCTGTTCATGCTCCTCCCCCCTCTCCCTGGTTTCCTTTTCTTTCAGATACTCGTACTAGTACTCGTACTCGCAGTTGCTTTTTACATTTTTCTTGCAGCTTAAAAGTGTTGAATGTCTGCGGAAAGATACAAAGGTGGTGTTGTCGGCGACGTTGCACCGTCCGGCCCTTCGCCATGCACATCCCCATCCACATCCCCATCCACATCCATTCCGGCATGGCATTCATCCTCTCCACCGCCGTCGCCATTGCTGACTGGGCTGGCTGGCCCCGGGACACGCTCTTCAATATTTTCTGTGCCGCGCTGCTGCTGTACATGAAGTCTGCATTTTTTATTGCCCATACCCCCTGCACTACAGGGTATTCGGAGTAAATATCCGCTGCCCATTGGATAAATCCAATAATTTGAAATCGAATTTTGGTATTTTTCTTATAAGTTCATCGATGTTGGTGGAAGGGGGTAATTTTGTATAGGTATGGGGTTTTTTTTTTATGTAGGATACCGGGTATCAAGCAGTCGACTTTTCATGCACAGCTTTCATTTCTTTCTGGCGAACGAGCTTCTGGCATTCTGGCATTCAGTAGCAGCAGCTTCCTGGCCCGTTTTGTATTGGGTGTGGCAGCTGGATGAACCCACCAACCATCCTGCCCCCCTGCACAGCCATCCTCCCACACACACACACGACGTACATACGTACAAACATACATCGAGGCCGAGACTTGAGTTTACTTGTCTTTTGCGTTGAATTTGCCATTTCAACTTTTTGTTTAGTAGCGCTCCTCTCGTTGGGGTTTTCGGGTTGTACTGTTTTAAAAAGGCTCCGAGGAGCGAGGGCTCCGGCTCTAGTTTTCCGTGCAAAGAGTCTCTGTTGCCGCTTCTCTTGCTGCCCCGCAGCTGCCGCTGCTACTGCTGCCATTGCTGCTGTCGTATTTTGAGTGCAGTGCCAAAGCGCAGCACTTGTGTAACAAGCAAACACACCCACACAACATACACATGCACAGACACACACACACACACACAAATACAAAAAAAATACATACAGCCCGACGAATGGAAACGTAATATCGGATTTTCGTATTTACGCAACTGTGGTTCCACCTCACACCCAGCCGACAAGTCGCCATTGCCGTCGCAGTAGTTTTTGTTGCTCTTCTGTGTACTTTGAAATGCCAAAAGGTTGCTTTGTGGGGCACACCCGCACCCGCACCCATACACACAAGCTCGTACTCTGGTAGTCCTGCCCTGTGATCCTTTTGCCCCACTCCACTCCACCCTACTCCTGCTGCCGCTGCCCCTGCCACTGCCCGCTTTCCCCTCACCGTTACGCACACAAAGCAGCTGCTGCTGCTGCTGCTGCTGCAGCAACAACAAATAAAACAGCACACCGCACTCGAAGTGAAACGTAAACTTTGACAACCATGCCGATGCCGATGGCGGCAGGCGGGTGGAGCAGGTCCTCGCCCAATCTCCGTCTTCCAGCCAGCCCGAAGGCCATCCTACACAGCGGTGTGCATCGTCGTGGCTGGTTGGGTGCCACCGTTTGTGGGGGAGACAGAGACAGGCACGGCACACAGAAAGACTAGAGAAGGGAAGAGGAAGCATTGCGCTTACGTTGTGTTTTTGCCGAGTTTCAAAGCGAAAAGGTTTTTATGTTTCTTTATGTGGGCGCTGGCAAAAGGATTTCCCCCCGGCTGCATCTCGACTCTTTTTCACCACCTCCAACTGCTTGCAGAGCCATAAAAGTTAAATAGACAGAAAATTGTGTACAATTTTCTGAGCCCGGATTTTTCAATTCGTTGCCTAGCATCATTGACTGAGCAACTGAAAGGCAAAGAGCGTGTGTTTTTGAGCCCGCACGAGTGTGCGATGAAAGGCGAGGCCATCCATCGGTCCTGGTCCCAGGCCCGGTCCCAAGTGCTCGGCTCAAAATCATCGAAAAGTGGCAGACACAGGCGGATGCTGAGGGTTCTTTGGACCCCATAATAATGTAATATTCGGTGGTGGATGGATCCAAGCTGAATTGGGGAGGCGCGAACAGAATTCGGTGCTTAATTTTCCCCAGGCTGTCATCCCTATTACATCATAAACAAAATAAAATACTGGGAATCAAAACTGAACTTATTAAGACCTTTGAAAAATAATTAAAAAAGGGTAACAAATTCAAAAACAAAACAAAAATGAATGAGAATGCAGTACAGTTTTTCTGGGTGGTTTTTTTGAAGTTTTGAAGTTGTGCAAGAGTATTTATATTTTATACACGTCGTATACACAATATTATGCATACAAGCTATAATCGCGATTTTTTATTAATCTGCAATGTTCTTTGTATGATTTTTTAGCTAAAATTATTTTCTTCTATGCTAAGCACTTTTAGGCATGTAATTTAAAATCGATCTATACAATTTTTGAGGTCTAGAAATATATTAAGAAATACAAAATATTCGTCAGCTATTTGTAAAAGTAAACCGATATTGTCTTAGCAATTAAAACTGTTCAACTTATTTTTAGATTAACTTAAAATATGATTCTAACAAATTTTATTTGTTTTCAATTGTCAGTTTTGGTGTCTTTAGTTGTGCTGCATAGACTTGCGGATAAAGGTTAAGGTCTTGATGATCAAGCATATGCATAGCAAAGATTAAAGACTAATTAGTACTCTAAGTACTACGTTATCCAGGTGTTTATACCGTGGAGCCTGAGAGTATATTCATACGAATAAGCTTAAATTGAAGAATAAATGAATGCCCACTTCTGCATGTCGAATTTATTTTTACGCATAAAAGGGTCATAAATATTTACTTGTGTGCATGTTTCATATATTTTTTGGCTGGCTTAATGAGCACATAATATCCAGGCAGCTTTTGTAATGCACGTAAGCTGCTCATAGATCATAACAAGGAAGATCGGTAAACCCGATACGTAGCCCTTAGTTTCCACAAAACAGAAGCCGATGCTGACAGCGGTGAGCGGCGGCATCTCCGCCCTAGATACGGTTACATGAATGCAAAGCTTAACGAGCGTGTGCCCAGTATTCCATTCTGGGTTGAACTTCTGTAAATGGTCAAAAAATTACATCTATGGCCGCGGTGTGCGTGTGAACCGAGCCCGAGGTAGAAAAAGGCTGGAAGAACACCCCCTCCGCCCCTTTTGCCACTGCCCCGCTGCGTACTCGTGCGTGTAACGCATCTGAAGTGATTTGTAAACAAATTAAAGGCGTGCACGTGTCAGTCTCGTTAAACTTCCTCCACTCCCTCGGCGGCTACCGTGTGGATGTGGTCGATGGTGGGGATGCGCGTGCACCTCCGCCCGATACCAACCGACTACAATGCAGCTCTGTGGCGCAACGAGCTTTGCGGTGTGTGGTGAGGTTAGGTGAGTTGAGTGGAGTGGTGAGCAGAGGAGAGGAGGAGAGGAGAGGAGAGCATTGCCATGTAGCCGATGAATGGTTCGCTTTCATCCTGATCCTGGCACTGATTTAACGCTCATAAGCGTATTGTAATTATCAGTTGCGCAATCAGTGACCCGCCGTCATGGGTGGTGCAAAATTGAAGTCGAGTGGTATCGTTGTTTGTTGCTTTAACGTTTGACATGCCCCCGAGTCCCGAGCACCCACCCGTTCCACCACTTTGCTGCAAGCCATCGCCTCTCTGAAGATTATCAATTATAGCACGCTGTGGAAAGCATCGTCGAGTGTTTGAGTAAGTTAATACAATGAAATATACGAGAATGCATTGTGCAAAATATTCCTTTTGTAATGTTGTGTAATGTAATGCTGGTGGCACGAGGACTTTGAAATCGATGCAAAGCTCTAGGTAGGCAGGCTTATTATTATATTCTCTGAAACGGTAGCAAAACGTCCAAGGAGACGTACTTCTGTGTCTGTGCTAAGTTGCAACCATCGACTCGGCTTACTACTGTAAGTACGTTGCAAATACAAGCATTATGTGTACACGAATTTAAAGTATTTAAAGTGGTTCTAAATGTCCTTATGTGCAGTCACAACGGAGTCGATTGCATGTATTTTATAGCTAACATTGGAACCAACGATTTTAGGAAGCCTTTCCGGCATGTAAATATGTATTTTCTCGATCAGCATGTTGTTATGATGGGTGTTTCAATGCAAAAAAATCTTTTAAATTGCAATAATTTCAACAAAATATTGCACTTGAATATACTTTTCAAGTAATCAACAAATGACCTTGTTGGAATCAGTCAAAACACATGTCAATGTGGGAAAAACCTTTTTTGTTCTTAAGGGTAACACAAACTAATTTCATATTTCTCTCTTAGTGTTTATATATTTTTTATAGGGTTTATTTAAGAACAATAATCCTCTGAGGAGTGCGATTTGAGTTGCCTGATCAATGCACTGCAGTGTAAAAAAACCAATACAAAATATATTCAAGATATTGTTGTTCTTTCAATCATCGAGTGCTACCGACTTATGGGGTGGTTGCTGTCTGCGACTGTGTACTTACCCTAAAGAAGATGATCAAAGTATTTCACACCTAATACCGATTCCAGGGCTGCTAATGCCTTGGGCAAAGCTCGAGCATTCCCAAAAGTACGCCTCCAAATGATGAGGCCATTGAATCGGCTGCGCCGGACCGGACCGCCAGGTTGCCAGTCTTGCCGCATTTTCACGCTGCGTTGGCGTTTCGCCCACACCCAGCCACGAACAAAGAGACGGGGCAGACGCCATTGGCAAACAATGTGAGTTGCAATGAACAAAACTCTCACCTACGCCACGAAGACTCCTACACGGCCTACACCATGATTCTGCCGTAGTATGCATATAATCAATGCAAACAAACCGGCTCGATTTATGTGCCATATTGATTAGCAGCCCAGTCTTAAATACTTTTTATGAACTCACCGTCAAGTAAAAACAAAAAGAGTCAACCCAACACATGGGAAGCCTCCGAACAGCAAAGAGGATACAGAAATGTTCCTCAAAGTCGGTGAGTGTTCGCCAACCGAGTGGTCTCACTCCGAACTTCACTCCCAGGCCCAGTTAGAAGACCCAGGAATTTTTACGCAGAACAATGTCAACATATCGCTTCCGTTTGTCAGCCAATATTCCGCAGTATTCCGTAGCTGGTCCCAGGTCCCAGGTTCAGGCCGGCCAAGCGACGCCAAAATGTTAAAAATTACCACTTAATTGGATCGCCCCCAAATGGGACAACCACAACCACAACACAACACAGCCACCCAGAGCTTGAGACACACGTTAGGTTTTCGTTTTTGTTTTTGTATTTTCGTATTCCTCCAGCTCCGGCTCAAGCAATGCGATAAGCATCTAATTTATGGCTACGCCTATTTCGTGTGATCTCGGAGCCCATCCCCGGGCACAGGTAGCAGGCGGACGGACCCGATCCCAGAGTGTCTTGGAGTGTCTCGTTGCCCAATGTCCATGCTGGCAGGACATATTCGATTCGAGTGAGTGAAATATTTTTGTATTTAATAAACGGGCTACCGAATTTCGCATTTCCTGCCCCCGACGACAGGTAAATCGATTTCATGTTTCCTATAATTTGCCAGGAGGCAATTTGACTTACGCCGATGTGTCATTACGTTGAAAGGGATTTTGTTGGAGCCCCACTGCTCTCTCACTCCCATAATTTGATGAACGCAAGGGAATGAACCCCATACGTGATGGCATCTCCGAGTGCTGGGTCCGTCGGAGGGGGGTTGCTGGGACTGGGGCGGGGGCTGGGGCTGGGGCTACCAACTAAATCCCACGAATTTGAGAATAGGAAATGGTGCACGGATCCAAAAGCCGGCAGTGATCGTGCAGAATTTGTATTCCAAGTTCGAACAATCAATGATATGTTGACGATTTAATTTAACGCTGACGCATGCAAAGCCCCAGCCACACAGCCCCGATGGTGGACAAAGGCCACAAACTGGAGCTGAAACTGGTTTCAGGGCCTAAGACCAGTAGCAAACGGAAGAAGGCCCCGTACCGTCAGCTACTCCCTTCTCCCAGCACCACTCCACCTCAGCTACAAAGTAACTTAATTTACACCGGCAGTCGAAGCGTGGGGCGACACCCAAGAAAGTGTCATTCAATTGTTGCTTGGTTGCGCCTGACGTGCCCATGACGCGGGCACAATTATTGTTTCTATGGCTTATAACTTTTTTATGGCGAGTACTCGCATGCTCCATGCCATGATGTGTAAATATGTATGTACATAGGTATGTGGGTACGTACATACATACATACATGCATCATTGTCACCCATTGTTGTTGGGCATTGTCCGCGACTTTATTCACACTTTCTTTCGGACCTTTCCGTCCGACTCGGCCGGGCCTCAGTTTATTGTGATTTACTCGTACTTTTCTTTGGAGCGCTTTATCGCCCCGTAATCACAACAAAGTCGCACTACAAATACAAATACAAATACGAGCATGGGTCGGGGACAATGATAAGCGAGAGTTGGACTTTGCAGGCAGCTGCTGTCTCCCAGCACCCATCCATCCATCCATCCATCCATTCAGCTAGCTAGAAAGTACCTACGACGCGTGACGTCATCGGGGAACTGGAACTGGCACTGTGGAGAACAGACATCCAGTAAGATGTATGACGGACGGGGAGGCCTTGTGGTGGCACTCGTTTAAGCCAACTAATTACAGCTTGTTTGCACCAAACAAATCCCAAATGCAAATGCAACCCCACCTCACTACCTCACCCGCCCCGCGCCACCTACGAGTGTATTGAGATGTCAAAGAAGGCTTGACGAAAAGCGAGTATGACGTTTATTTAATTCGGAGTAATGATTTCATCGCGCGCCGTGTAATCGATAAGCATCTACAGGCAAACAAAAACAACACCAGCAGCAACAGCAACAACAACAGCAACAGCAACAGAAGTGTGTACTGTGGCAACATACTTCCTCCCGTACTTACCCCGTGTACGTACCCCGTAGTACCCGTACGCCTGGCAAGCACTTGAGATAATCGCCTTAGGGTTGTTTCCGGGCTGTTGCTGTTGCTGTTGCTACCAGGAGACCTGTGCATGTACGTGAACGGCTGCCCATGGCTGCCCGCGCCGCAAAAGCGATCCTGTAATTTTGTTGGGCGCGCGCGCTCGCGAATGTCCTTTATGGGCACCCCAAGCAGGAGCAGGGAGCAAGACCGGGACAAAGGCCATTGTTGTTCATGTCGATTATTATCGCGGCAATGAGCAAAACTATTGCCGACACATGTATCCGTTTATTTGTCATGACTTTTCCCTTATCGACCGACCGACCCTCGTAGCCGGTCCCATCGGAGCCAAGGGCTGAAGCTATGCTGCCACGATTCCACAATCCACCCTCCACCCTCCCCCAGGACGAGCTTTGACATATTGTCTGCTAATCAGTTCCGCCGCAAAAGGTTCGCTTTTGCCCGATGAAATGCTGCAGTACTCCCTTCGGAATACCATTTTACCAGCCTAAACGAGCAATCGCTCGCAGAGACACACCGCATAATTTCAATTAGGGTTGTTCGCCTCCTTCGGTCTCTCATTCTCAATCTCTGCTGAACTCTGATTCCCCGCATTCATCGCATGGGCGGTCGCGGCACGCTTTAGAGCGCATTATCGCCGTCATAACTCTATTTGATGTGATGCTGGGATCCCAGAGGACATCATGTACATGGGACGGGTCGCACCCCGAACCCGTAATGAAGCAAATCAAGTGTTGACCACTTCATTATGCTATGGAAAATTGTGAACAAAGCAACTCGTTGACTTGGCGATGAGCTGGGTGTGTGTGGGGGGAGTGGGTTAAATCAAGTAATCAAGTAGGTGAGCATATGTCTGCCGAAAATAAAAAAACTTGGCCAAAACTGCGAATATATTCTGGTACGCTCTGGACACTCGCCCTCGACGCTCGACGTTCGACGTGTGCAGCAATAATTTTTGATGACAGCAGCACAAGAAATATGAGCAAGCCTTGGGGACACATAAAATCAGTTGTTTCTGTGTTGTCGCTGCGTACACGGATCCCGTGCCATGTGGACAGGACACAAAGTCAATCTGCTGCCAGCGAGCATTGGACATCGTGTGCTACAACATAGCAGAGAGTAGTCACAAATTAGGACCCAGGGGATCAAATTATTTAAAAAAAAAAAGAAGAAAAAAAAGAAAGGCCACTGAAACGATAGGCCACGATGGCCAAGATGGGCCAGAAGATGGGCCTTATTCGTGAATTCGTTTCAAGGGGCATTTACTTGTCCAGTAATGGTCGTTGCTTGCATGCATCATTTTATGGCCAGTCGTAGAAAAATTGCCAGCCTTATTTGGCACAAACGGCGGGGGATTCGCATAACGGAAAGCACTGTGGATTGCGCCGAGGACAAAATGGGGGCCGGCCAGTCGGCCGGCCTGACAAATGTTGCATGCCATCTATTAGCTGTTAGCTGTTCAGTTTGAAACGTACAACAAATTGCGGACTTTCGCTGGAATGAGCTGCATAATCCAGGACTATTGGCAACAAAAAGGCCACAAGATGTTTCCTTAACTAGTTTAAACTAAAGGTTTATCTCCTGGGAGGCTAAAACAAAAATACAGCAGATACGGGCCACCAGATCAGATAGAAGAAAATTAATAATGTATCAGATTTCAGATATCAGACATACATATGTATGTTTGTGTATGTGTTACATTAATTTTTATGATGCGGAGAGCAGCTTGTATTTAAACAAAATTCAAACTTATTGCTACTGAGATTTGCGTCATTAAAAATAAATATGTTTGCGATTTGGAGAGCAAGTGGGCGTGGGACTGAGCCTGGAGTGAGGTCTCCGATGACTGCTGCGGCATTTCGGATTACCAAGTGGTGTCAAATGACACGGCTTGCGTGCTTTAATCCGTGGAAATACCTGCGGCGGTATTGGCAACGAACCCAACCCAACCAACCCAACCCAACCACCCCACCCAGGGCTATTATAGCCGGTCACATGCTGGGACCCAAGGGTGGCGTGGCAGTGCC
This sequence comes from Drosophila obscura, assembly GCF_018151105.1. Taxonomy (NCBI): domain Eukaryota; kingdom Metazoa; phylum Arthropoda; class Insecta; order Diptera; family Drosophilidae; genus Drosophila; species Drosophila obscura. Next base: position 3,507,829 of record NW_024542774.1, on the reverse strand, counting down.
CCTGGATGGTTCGTGGACTCTGCTCTGCTCGACTTGTGCGAAAATTTGTAAAAGTCAAAATCCATCTTTTGAGCAAACAGAAGCTCCGGCCCTGGCCCTGCCCCTGGCCAGAGGTCGCGCTCAGGTGGGTTGAGCGGGCCCAGCGGGTTGCTCAGTGGGGTGCTCAGTGGGTGGGTGGGAGTGTAGTGGAGTGGAGTGTAAGCTGCTTGCTCAAAACATGATAGCCCCGACTGACGTCGATGTTGTTTCACCCGTATACAAACACACATCCTCACAAATATTCCATGCAGCCCAAGTTCTCGGCTCTTGATTATGTAAAATCCCGTGCACGTGCTCAAAGCAAAGATTTTTCCGATGAGAACAAGCCGCACGTGTACACAGGCCTGACGTATGCATCGTACGTGGCAAGGCCCACCGCAGCAGCTGAACGAACCCGAACCCACACACACCCATACTCCCACCCACCCAGCGACACGACCATTAACCGAACTCAAACTCAACGGGGGAGTTTGTTTGTGCCGTGTGGCGTTTATTCTATTACACAAGTTTATTACGACAATCCGCTGTAAGAAACGTGCGCACGTCAAGTCAAAGAAAGTCCCTCCGCCTGCCCATCGGGGGATGGGGATACCCCATCGACATCCCTCCACAAAGACTTGGTTTGCCAGCGAGCGAATTTTTCTATTAGGCAGTCATTAGAGCAGAAGGAGCAGGCAGTCCCCGAGAGCAGAGCTGCGACTGCCACTGCGACTGCGAGTGGATCGCTGTACGGCGTATGGTGTACGGTTGGCTTGCTCACAGCCTCGCAGTGAGTACTGCGAGTTCGCTGGCAGTGCTGTGTCGCCGTGTCGAAAGTGTGTAATAAAGCGAAACGCTCCCACAAATTGAGCCACGCTACTTGAACCCTCAATTATGTGGCCATTTCCGCCGCAGCCCCACCTTTGCCCCGGCCCAGGCCCGGCCCAGGCACAGGCCCACACGCCTTTAGCACTCCAGCTTCTGCCGCTTCCATTGCTTCGGCTGTGGCTGTGGCTGCCGCATCGGCATCGGCTTTGTAAACGAGTGCAACATATGTCTGTATTTGCTTCATGGCTCTTGCTGCCGATTTGCACGCTATAATTGGAGGAGCGCGCCTTTGGTTGCTTGGTGCTTATCATTGCTCTGTTTGGCAGCTGATTAAATTAAAATAAATCATTTAAAAAGGCGTCTGTGCTCTTACCGATGGAGTTGCCCCCGTATCGACGCCAACGTCCTGACAGGTGCAGGATAAGTCATCCGTGCACGTTGCAGGCAGGCCGAACCCCTCAACGGGTCCAAGCATCCGCGAACACAAACGAACGCGCGATCCCAGACCAAGCCAGGCCAGGCCAAACACGGGCCATACACGGGCGACATCCATGCCCATCCTTGGTTAATGATTATGCGCATTGCCAACAAGTGCGACTCGCAAATATGTGTATCTGAGCGGCGAGCGACCTCAGCTGACGGCAAAAGGGATAATCCAATGGACAAATAAAAGCGCTCCCTGGTCAGGCATGTCCCATGCCTCCCCACCCATGCCATTGCTGTCGCACTTCAATCGATGCGATTATCAAAAATGGCCGCTATGAAAGGTCGAAAGGCGAGGGGGACGTTCGAGCACTGACTGTTTATTTGTGCGTGTGATTCGGAGGATTTAGTTGCATTGTAGCCAATTGTGCACAACGTCCAGACAGGCGAGCGAGAAAATGCCGAAGCCATGGCAAATAATGCGCCCATCCTTTGTGGGGTAAGCCGGGCAATAGGCGTAGCTTTTACCAGCCTCCCCTAGATACGAGTTCCAGGCCACTCCAATGAACACAAAACATACATACACGCAGAGAAAAATGCGGCTATTGAGTTCAAACATAGAGTTAAGTTAAATAGAATTTACTTTGATTTAAATTCTAGTTAGTACAAAGAAAAATATTCAGTTTAAATATAAGTGAAAATATAATTGGTACACATTTACAAATATAAGTGTAACTATTCGATTCTCAGCTATATTTTCTGTGGGTGTATACATGCTTATGTAAACTCTAGCTGAACTGTCGAATTGGTAGCTAAAATTTACGAGTAAGCTCCAAGACGAATTTTGCATGGAAATATACGTTAATGTTCCAATGCAACAATGTACAGATTAAATGGATTGCTTTCTCTGGTTTGTTTCGAGTTAAGCAGGCATCAAGTGCTCACATGCATATCGATTGGTATGAAGATAGCTAGCCAGAATGTCCAAATACATATTAACATGCAGACATATCCACATATCAATATTGCAGGGTACTGCACAACCTTTCAAAATGATTCTAATGCATAATGTGTAACTGCCTTGTTGCCAACGCTTTCCCTTTGAGCAGGCTTAGGTATGCCGGTATTAGGTATTTACAGCTGGAGAGAAAAAAATGCAAGATTACAGGAAAAAACGGAAAACAGGAGCTTAAAAATCGTAAGGCTATTGTCTGGATTTTTCTGCGCCAAAGCGACGTAGCCTTTGTGCGTGGTCCTCGATGCGTATACGCGATGAATGCTTCACTCGGATACTTCATTGATTTTTCCACACGCTACTTTGTTACACACATATTTCCGCCCGCCTCCCACTGACATCGCGCCTTGGAGGTAGCGAAGCAGATGGCGGCGGTTGAGACGAAACCAGAGCCGAACCCAGGAGGCGGCCAGACAAACGGAAAAATGGCGGCTAAAACGAAAGCCAAGACGAAGACGAGGCCAAACAACAAAAAAAGAAAAACGTTCTTCCCCCGAGCACATTGACGACGAACGAACGGGGCTGGGCACGGGCACGGGCACTGGCACGGGGAAAACTATGCTTTGCTTAAGAAAAATTCCGCCGCCTTCTGACCGACGCCGACGCCCCCGCACCCTGCTACAGTTGCTCCTGGTTTTGTCGCTGCGCAATAGCGAAACATAAACAGCAACATCAAATGGAGAGCGAGCGCCGTGACTGTCGTCGTCACCACGCCCCCATTATGCGATTGGTCCTTGCGGCGTGTGGAAAAGAATAAGCATAAGAATTTGCGTGTGAAAAAATGATCGGAATATGAGAGCGAGCATGCGACACGTTTGCCGGCCGGGACGAAGCGAAGGCAGCAGGCAGCAGGCTGGCTCGGGCAGGGGGAATGGCAAGTGGGAAATGGGAAGTGCGATATGGGGTATGGGGTATGAGGGCGACGTGTGAAGTATTCGTGCGAATGGCAAAAGTTTCGCCCCATTACCGAGGGTCAGAGCGCGTATGGGGTGTGGGTGTGGGTGTGCCACTCGTGTGCTGTGCAACGAGTGTAAAAAATACAACTCAAAACGGAAGGGGAGTAAAGGAAGACCCCAAAGCGGCGCTTGAGCTACAAAAAGTAACTAATGGCAAAAGGCGAAGCTGGCCTGGCCCTGCGCATCGATTAAAATGGCGGCCTGCGGCACCGCAAGGAGCCTTCGAGAGCGACACAATTGTGCAAGTGGCAGCAGCTCCTACTCCTTCTCCTGCCCCAGCGTCCCTTATTGTGGCAAGCTCCGATTCATGTGCGCCCATTGTTCTTATGTCCGTGTGCCTTACCAGGAATTTTATTTATTTGTTGGCTACCTGCACTTCAGTTCCATGAAATCTGAAGTATTTACATTTATTCAAGAGCCACTGCACTGGGTTGGGGCCGATGCCCATGCCCATGCCGATGCCGATACCGATACTGATGGTGTTTCATTGATTATGAAAATGAAATATTGGAAAACCAATCCATGCAAAACTGAGTGAGTTCGTCCCAATTATTGCTACATTCTGCTACGGGAAACTAAGCCACTAAGTTCGAATGGGATACGTTGAAAAGCTCTCGTATTCTGTAAAGATCTGTAATTGGTTATTTCGAGAAGCTATTTGTACAATGTTTGATGTAATAGTTTCAACTAATTTGGCACTTGTTTTTCCACACTAGATAAGTCTCTTTCTCTTTGCCTTCAATCAAGCAGCAGGAAGACAACTACACCCTCGAATGCCACGTAGACTCAAGCGTCTACACCCATCGAACATAAGACATTCTTAAAACATTTTTAAATAATCAAACCAATACAATAATAAACATAATTTAAAGTTAATAGAAAATTCTTAGATTAATAGAAAGCCAAGCCAATATCAGATACATAGTTAATTTTGTCTGATTTCGAATAATAATATATATAAGTATACAGAAATAAGAAACCTTTAATCAGCCTGTATTGGGAAACTTTAACTTGTTTTAAGTCCCAGTAAAATGATGAAATTTCATAACGAAAATAAATAATTTAGCCATCAACTAAGTAAAGTAAAGCATCCTGTGCAAGGGAAATTCACCTTTTATGAATCTGAGATTACGGATGCTATGCCCGTAAAACGATCTACAAATGTCGCTCTTTTCAATTATCACGATTACTAGACGTGTTTGCTGGCTTTAATCAAATTTGGGAGCGCACAATCGGAGCAACGCACGCGATTAATACGAGGAGCGGCGAACGGCGAATGAAAAGTAATTTGCAATGTAAATGAAAAACTTCGCTGCGCATGTGCTGGGGTTGAACGAGGTGTATGAGGTGGAGGTGGTGGTGGTGGTGGAGTGGCCGACTAGGAGCGGGAGCGGAGCCGAAACTCAGTGAGCATTGATTTCCGAGTGCAGTGCCACGCCAGGCAACGGCAATGGCAACGGCAACAGTGGCGCAACAGAGAGGCTGGGAAAAGGGAGGGGAAGCCAAGCCCAGCCCAGCCCGTTCATAATACCATGAATGAGCAGCCGGCCGGCCGGCCCGGCCAGGTGGAGTCGAAGTCGGAGCCATCGGCAAACAAATTCATTGCGTTTTACACAGGTGTCAACGCTACGTGATAACTAAACGAAATGCAATTGCGACAAATTGCAGCGAGAAGGGCTGCACGCATACGCTCCCGGGCTACAGTGAGGCCTCTCCAGCACGAACAGTCCCCCTCCCCCCTGTTGGATGCTTCAAATGTCTGGCTCTGCGTCGTAGCAAGTGTTTCGGCTTAATTACAAAACACATGTTTGCCTAAATTGCCCCCGATTAAGCCGCCTCGTCTGACCTGATTCTTTGGCCAAGCCGCAGCCGCAGCCGCAGCCGCAAGCCGAGTCCACTGGTCAAGTGGGGGACGCTGGAGTTCCAGTCCCTCCTGTCTGTGGTATCTTCCACTCATTGAAGTTCGGCTTCTGTTAGCTTTTTACGCTACCATCACATCACTGGGACACTTTCGCGCTTTCCGAAATGGCAGCAATTATGTGGAAAGTGAAATTTTCTGGCGTTGTCTCCGCCCAGCCTCCCCCACTTATGATGTTCTTGTTGCTGTTGCTGTTGCTGCAATTGCGATTGTCGGCGGTGACCAGCTTTGGCTACTGTTCAAACTGATATCGTCCTTACTTCTGTGCTCCATTTCGGCGTAATGTTTTGTTCGGTTTGTTCCACCGGTCGCTGCCATTGCCGTTGCCGTTGCCGGCTTTCTGTTGCCTGTTGTTGTTGTGTTTAATTAATTTTGAATACATTTAACGAAGAAATGCGCATGCCTGTGACCTTGAGCAATTAGGCTCGTCGGTCCCCGTCCCGTCTGGCATATCCGATGGTTGTGCCATATACCTACATACGAGTGCTACATATATACAAATGTACGTATGTATATATGGCAGAGCCGCCATCTGTGTGTGTGCAGCAGAGGCTAGTAATTAACACTTGTGAATTTTCAAGAGCATTAGTCAACGCTCTCTTCCGATTCACTCTCTCTCTCTCTCTGTCTCTCTCTCTCTATGTATCTCTCACTCACTCTGCTCCCTTCTCTGCCTGTCTCTGTGCGTCTGAGTGGCTGTGGCTATGGCTATGGGCTGTGGCTGCACTTGAAATGCAAAATTCAATTGAAATACCAGCAAGTGGTGGAGGTGGAGGTGGAGATTGGATGGCGGTCCCTGTCCACACCGCCAACAACAAAAGCTGTTTGTAGTTCAACGAACTTACCCAGATCGATATGTATGTACATATATCGTATGTCATTTCCAGTGTGCCTGTGTGTTTGTGTGTGCGTTTGTGTGTGGACAGTTAAAATGGCTGCTATATAATATTTATTTATTTATGGCAAATCAAAATGGAAATGCAATGGAAAAATTACATTAAATACAGATGCCAAACTGTTTGGCATCTTGTTTGTAATGGCCGTGAGTACAAATAAATAAATAAAAGAAATACAAATTTAAATAAACCAGACTCCACATTGTATGCCAAATATTGCAAGTTATGAATAAAACATTCGCAAATGGGCAAAATAAATTCAGCATCAGCATCGGCATCAGCATCCAAACAAACAAACAACAAAGTCAGGGCAAAAATACAAAGGAATTGTAAATGGATCTCACAACGACAACGACAGCGACAAAAGTTGCAACTGCAACTGCAACAATGTACATACATACTACATACATACATACATATGTACATATGTATGTACATACGTACACTCAACTTTAACGCAATCGCATTCGAATATGGGCTGCGAATTCGTTTCATCATGAGATGAAATGGGAATGGGACAGGGACAGCGACAGGGAATGGGGATGGGAATGGGAATGGGGGATGAGGGATGGTCGGCTGAGGCTCAAGCTGAGTATCTGTATCTGTTCCTGCCTCGCATCCGCACTCCTGGCGCTGTGGGTTGCGTGGTGGGGCAAACAATGGTTACTGATGCTGTTGATGCTGACAGTGGTTGGGCTTGTGCCCAGCGGCAGTAACGACAACCTATACATGGTTAACTCTTGTGCTTCCATGGCGTTTCCCTAACTCCCCCTACCAACACTCTCAACACACACACAGCGACACACACAACGACACACTTTTGTGCGCACAGGCGCAATGCAAAAGAAATGGCGGCTCGGTCTGGTCGCGTCTCCGGCTCCATCTCCATCTCCGTCTCCTGACCCGTGTCTTTTGGATGCGTTTTTCATTTTATTTCTTCTTTTTATTGTGTGTTGTTTGGCTCCATTTCTATTGGAGCCAACACATAACTCATGACATTCGGGAGACAAGCAGCGAGCCTGGCTGCTGTCAAACGCACCAAATGCTGAAATCCTGCCAACAACTAGAAAAAACCCACATAAATAAATAAATAGAATTCTGGGACTGACTGCAGCTCGGATCTCGACTTGGACATGCACGTAGACATGGACATGGACCAACGCCAATCCACAGACGCTGGCTGCTGGCTGCTCGCTCGCTCTCAGTGGTCGGAGGTCGGTGGTTGGCGGTTGGCGGTCGGTGGTCGGTGGTCTGCAGGTTCTGCTGCACAGTTCACTTGTACATCCCATGCCATCCTGCCAGCAGGCACTAAGCACTGAAATGTGCGGACATGTGTCCAGCTTTGGTAAGCGACGCCCTGCGGCTGCCAGCGCGGGCACATATCTATTCTACACTGAACACAAAACCTCATCGTACAGCCTTACATTTCAGTAGCACATTCGATTCCCCTGAGCTATGAACAGAACAAGGATATTGCCAGGGCAATCTTTTTTGTATAAATGATGATATAGTGAAGGGAATTTCAATAAACTAGAATTTCCAAGTCTTTAGAATATTAAAATAGACAGACATGAAAATGGACATGGTGCATGCTCGTATTCGATTTCAATTTCCATTCAATTTTCTATTGATGCTGGTTTGAAATATTTTCATTAATTCCTTATAAATAAATTATAATATATTATATTATAAATTCGTTATAATTCCTTATCTTCGTGCATAAATACAGAATGCTTCGAAAATGCTTCATTCTGTTGAATCTGCACCATTGTTCTCCGCAAAAACAATACGCGTCTACCAATTTGCGTTTCATTTATAGTCTCGTTATGCTTATTTCTATTTCCATCATCACAGTTTTGGTCCTAACATATCCCTGGCCCGAACAAGCTCACAAATAAATGCACTGACCGAAATGCAGAGTTACCTATGGTGCCCATTGAAAATGAGAAAATTTTCGATTTTGCCAGTTTAGTAATTGGTTTTTGGGAAAAAAGAGGGGGGGGGGGGGGGGGGGAAAGGAAGAGAGGAAAAAAAAAAAAGGAAAAAAAAAAAAAAAAAAGAAAAAAAAAGGGGAGGGGGGGGGGGGGGGAGGGGGGGGGGGGGGGGGGGGTGGGGGGGGGGGGGGGGTGGGGGGGGGGGGGGGGGGAGGGGGAAAGGGGGAAGAAAAGGGAGGAAAAAAAAAAAAAAAGAAAAGAAAAAAAAAAAAAAAAAAGGAGAAGAAGGGCCCCCCCCCCCCCCCCCCCCCCAAAAAAAAGGGGAAGAAAAAGAAAAAAAAAAAAAAAAAAAAAAAAAAAAAAAAAAAAAAAAAAAAAAAAAAAAAAAAAAAAAAAGGGGGGAGGGAGAGAGAAAAAAAAAAAAAAAAAAAAAAAAAAAAAAAAAAAAAAAAGGGGGTTGGCCCCCCCCCCCGCGGGGGGGGGGGGGGGGGGTGGTTTTTTTGGTCTGGGGGGCCGGGGGGGGGGGGGGGGGGGGGGGGGGGGGGGGGGGGGGAAAAAAAAAAAAAAAAAAAAAAAAAAAAAAAAAAAAAAAAAAAAAAAAAAAAAGAAAAAAAAAAAAAAAAAAAAAAAAAAAAAAAAAAAAAAAAAAAAAAAAAAAGGGGGAGGGAAAAAGGCCCCAAAAACCCACTTCTTTTGTTTGTTTGTCGATGTTTACTGAAAAGGAAATTGAAACATTGTACAGAACAGAACAGAACAGAACTACCAGCTACAATTCAATACAACAATGCCACTGAGCAAAAAACAAAACCCCGACAGCCGTCCACCGTCCCCGTCTCCGTCCCCGACCCCGTCCCCATTGCCACTGTCCGATAGTCGATTTGTATGGCATTCGAAATGTTAACTGACGTCCAAGCAGCTCCTCCAGCAGCAGCTACGGCAGCTACAACTACAACAATGGCGTTGACTTGCAGTCCACATCAAAGTAACAACATGAATCCTACGCAAACGCAACCAATCTTCAAAGGCAAAAGAAATACCAACAGGCCGTGGCGATGGGAGACTGCGGATGGGGCGAGGGCGAGAACGAGGACGAGAACGGTTGGATGCTGCGGCTTCGATGCAGCGTACCAATTGGATGCCACGAACGTCGCGACGACGTTCGCAGTGCCTACAGCAAAGATATCAAATGTATTGATAAGCCAGGAACCTTGGGCATTGGCACTGGCACTTCCACTTCCACTGCCACTACTCGGGCACAGTTCGGACTGCAATTTCCACTGAAAACGGCGAAACATCGGGCAATGGCAATGTGGATGTGGCTGTGGCTGTGAAACTTGCGGAGGTCGCAAATAGAGTCTCGGTGGCTTGGTGGTAGCAGAAGCACCAGGTTTGGCGTTCGGTGGCCATTATGATGCTGCTCCTTGGGGATCCGACGACAGCAACGGCAACGGCAACCGCAACTGCAAAAGCAACACAAGCAACAGCAGCAGCAGCAGCACAGCAGCAACGTCGATGGACGATTGACGATGGTTGCTGCTCAGGTAGATAAATTCGTAATACAACCGAAACGTCTGCAATTTCTTGGATCTCGGCCTGAAAGTGGCCTGTGTCTTCGTTGGTTTTATGTATAGGACGTATGTATGGATGGACCCCCATTGTCCACAGTCCGGACTGTCCATTGAGGCCTCGACATGTTGCAGGCTGGCTGCATATTCGTTTTTGTTTTTGTTTTTGTTTTGCCTTGCTTTGCTTTCGTTTCAGAGTATTTTGTATTGTTTTGTGTTTTTGCGGTTATCCAGCGCTTTCAACGCCTTGCGATCAATGCTGCTTTGCCGTCCGTCCGTCCGTTCGTCCGTCCATTGTCTTAGTCCGAGACAAGGGCTCAAGCAGCAACATCCTCAGCAGCAGCAGCAGCCATAATTCATGTTTCACGCCCTTTGCGGAGGGCAGACAAATACAAAATGGCAGCTGGGTCGGGTCTGGTCTGTCAGCTGGCTCTGCAATTATTGGCTATGGCCTAATCAAAGGTTCGCTTACGCCATTGATTTTTGGTCGAATTGCATGCAAATTATTGGGCACACAGGAGAGGAATGACCTGAAATGGATAGCTATATTAAAGCTTGTGGGTCGGCTCTGCAATCTATTTCTGTTGGGCAATAGCACAGAAATCTTGGCAATTGCAGGGCTCTCAATTTTACCCTTTCAACCACAGACTTTCAGAGCATGTGTGGGTTGGTTTGCTGCAACATTTACTCATTACTTGAAGGCGTTGCTGTTGCTGTTGCTGTCGCTCGCTTCCGTTTGCCTGCACACACACTCGTGGTATGTACGTATTTGCACAGTTCTCGAGCGAAACAATGTGGCGGATGCATACAATCGTACTCTTGAAATTACACCCAACTCCCGATTGAAGGACTCATGCTACAGTTAAATAAAAAAAAAAACAAACAAACAAAAAAACAAAGGTATGAAAATAAAGACTAAAACCATAATATTGCACCTGCGGGTGCTTCGACTTATTAATTCCCACAAAGTTTGTAGCTTGCGAAATAAGCTGCGGCGAGGTCTCGCCGCCTTCAGATACAGATACACCGACGAAACTGAAGCAGAAGCAGAACCAGAACCACATCAGTAGCGGCAGCTAAAAATTGTCAGCGCCAAATCGAAATCGTTGTTAGATTGGAATTTCAACCCAATTAGGAAATTTTTCAATAAGCGACAACGATATTGGACGAGCCGAGCCGAATCGAGTCGATGCTTCTGCTGTCCTTTCTGCTGAAAAATGCAAAACCTTCGGCGGTCAAGACTACTACGACTATACGAGTACAACCAACTCCACACAAATGCAAGAGTCAGCAAACGATACATAAAATATATTGTTATGTCTGCGGTGAGAAAACTAATTGACGATGACAGCAGTCGACGACGGCTGCCAATAACACTATGCAACAGCCAAAATTGAGCCCAGGAGCCCCCAAGTCTATGGATAAAAGTCGGTTTGGCTCCAGTTAAAATATAAAATTCCCATTTTGTTGGCTAGTGCAATCGACGAGGCTACTCTTACCAGGATCTCTTTTTTTTCCAGCAGTTAGTTGCTGTCGGGGACGGGAATGGTATCGGGCTGGGATGGGATGGCGACAGGACTGGGCAGGAGTAGGGGCAGGGGGCTCGACGGACGCTTTTTCCCCCACATACAAGCTTGTTTGTACGTACGAGTATTGTATGTAAGTGGCCTTCGTAGATTTCTATTTGGGAGATGAAGCAAAAACCGCACCGCAATCGCTTAAAGTTATTTATACGTATGATGGTGAGGGATATAAAAGGTGCCGCCGATGCAGCAGCAATCATTTTGTGTTGCATGAAATTATTGATTTGTTATTTGTGGAATTGCTGCCGGACCCAAACCCATGGCCAGAGTCCAGACTGACCTGACTGTTTCGGCCTTAGCTTTAGCTATAGCTTTAGCTCGTTAAAAGGTCCGAGTCGCCGTGCCGTTGCCGTGCTCTACGCTGATTGCTTAACTTGACTGGTAGCTGCATGTATCTTAATTTTCTCGAATTCATGGCAATTGTTCCAGCCGCTATTACCCAAGAATGCTACGAGAGTGCAGAAATCCAGTCTATCAATTGATCTTGTTGCGACATATAGCAGGTTATGGATGCCGTCAAATTAAATAAATAAGAACTCATAAAAACACAGGCAAAGCACGCCGAACTACACATACCCTTGCAGTAATCTACCTATAGGAAACAGCAGGCAGGGAGCGCCCAACAGTAAAGAAGAAGTGTAAATTATTTTCTAGTTATCTGGTACTTTTAATTAGTTGATACATATTTACATTAATATACTGAGCTTCTGCTTCTTTGTTTGTTTTTGCTGCATCAGAACTTTTCCCATAAACAAGGCAATTTAAAAACGAGCGTGGATTACAATCATAATGGGAACGTAGCTTGGCGCCACGAAATTCAAGCTGAGACTTTGGAAACTTTGCAGCACTTAACTCAACTCAATTTTAGGTGAGAGCCACCTGCCGGCGGTATAAAATTTCACCGTCTAGTTCAAAAAGTCGCCGCAGCGCCACAGTGAAATTTATTGTTTGCCAGCGCCACTATATGTGAAGTTTCAACCTCAAACCGAAAGAAGAAGAAAAAAAGTCGGCAAACCGGAAGAGTTTACTTCTAGCAATGGCGCTGCATTTTCATACATTTTAGCTTTTGCTAGCCATATAAATTGTATCATTGTCTGTGACAAAAGCTCGCCGCCATTAAACTCATTTTCAAGTTGAAAGAAGCCGCGAAGTTCAAATGTGCGGATTATGTTTAGTTTCTGATGATTCTATAAATGTTTAATTTTTTGCCATTTGTGGGCCTATTCTGGTGGGATGGTTGGTTGTAGCTCCATTTTAATGACAACAACAACTTCCATCTCCTTTTTCTGCAAGGGATATTAAAAGCTTCTGCAGTAAAATTGTTTTTTGTTTTTTTGTTTTTTTATATTTTATTTTTATCTAACTTTTTTTTTGAGCCACTAGGTATACAATACGTAAATGTTCAGTTAATGTTTACTTGATTAACGATTAAACGACAGGATCGACAGGACTTATAGCTAAAGACAAATACAATGGTTATCACTTGAGCATGTCTAACAAACTACTCGTTTTGTTTCTATATATAAATGTATATATACTCGCTATATATGCGTAGGTAAATGTATGTTATGGCTTCGTTTTGATTACTTAATTCTGTTCATCCAATAGTGACTATACGTTAATCGAGCAGGCTGAGAAAATCAACGATTTGGCAAACAGTTCACAACTCCCAACATTCATCAATTCATATGGGAGGCTGTCTATATATACGGATAGGGCCAGACCCTGAATGTCTCCTGAATGGCCATCAGTTTAGTCGTTACTGCCATATATGTATATATGTGTATATATCTTACAGTTGCTATCGTACATAGTTTTCATCGTAATACTAGAGTTTATGTTTAAAACTATAAGTTTGCTAAGCCACAAGTAATTTATCTCTACAATATATTTTCATCTTTTAGTATATATTCATGTGTGTATATATGTATGTATGTATGTATGTATGTAAATGCATGGCACCCGTGGGGAACAGAGTTCGTTGAGCAGTTACCTTAGAATAAATACAACACTACAATACTCGTAACTTAGTGACTACTATATAACTATAACTATGACTATGACTATGACTACAGCTACACTTTGATTCAGTATTTATTAATTTCGATTCATGTTTTCTGATTTCGTTTTGTTTGCTTCGTTCGTACATTTTTTAAATAAAAGGCAACTCATGAACATTTTTTTTTTTGTTTTCAACAGAACGCTCCCCCTACCCCTCACCATTCGATTCACAGTGATTTCATATTAACAAACATTGCAGATACATAGATAGTTCGTTTCGTTTCGTTTCGATTCAGTTCTTGTGTGTTAATCTCGTTGAGAAACCTGGCGAAATAAGGAAGAGTTTGTGCCATCGTCTAGTTGGTCGCATTCCTTTCGATGCGTTTTTAGATCCACAGCGGACCAATCGTTTCCACAATAATGTCCAGCACGTCCTGTCGCCCCATTTCCTTCAACGTCAGCAGGAGCGCCATTATCGTATGGGAAACTGAGGTGGAACTGTTGGTGGCGCAGCTGTTGGCTCGACACTCCCACAGATTGAGTATCTGCTCGGTGGGCGAGGGCTTGGTGGCAAAGTAGGCAATATACCGATCCGTGTTCAGCTTCTTCGCCAGCAGACGCCAGTCGCGCTCGTCGGCGCGCGGCGGATCGAGCGCGGCACAGATCAGGCGCTTCGTCACATGCGGCAGCTGGACAAAGTCCATCACGCAACTCTCGTTCACATAGTTGCCCTGGCGATCTATGGAAATCGTTGTGTTTGTGGTGGAGGCCAGCTCTTCCGCAGAGCCGCTCACCGAGTGGGCTGGAATGTTGAATGTACAGTAGTCCGAGTCATCCTTGCCACCTTGGCCGAAGTCCACGCACAGCGTACTCTGGTCCTGCCGTCGCAGGCTGAACTCGCAGTGCAGTATGGAGTTGTTGCTCAGGATGTGATGGTAGGGAATGGCATGCTCATAGGGCGCGGCTGCCTCCATTTCCGCGCACCGTACGCGAATGTTCAGATTGCGGCTGTTCAGCTCGAACGCAAACACCTGACTCTCGCCCAGAAAGCTGCCGCCCAGCTTGCACTCCACACTAGCACAGATGTCCCTGCTGTTGGGCAAGTCCTTGACCACGTAGATGCGCAGACTGCAGTTGCCACTGCTGGGCGGCGTGTGCTGGCTGAAGGCCAGCAACTTCATCTTGATGGCCGGCTGCTGAATGCGCGGCTCGGCCACGATGGCGAAATGCCCCAGTTGCTCCGTCATGATGTACACATGCGTCGTCTCCAGCTGCACGAACATGGGCGTGTTGATGGTCTCTTCGCCCACTGACACAGCTCGCCGCCAGCTTACGTTCAGCTCGTCGTGCTCACTGTCTGCGTGGTAGATGTGCACATGCCACTGCTCCGGAGCCACCAGGCAGTGCGGTATTTTCAGGATCACCGGCTTCACAAAGCTATAGTTGCGCGGAGCACTGTGCACCACGCTGCTGCACAATATGGAACTCTCGGTGGCACAGGACACGCGGCTGCACTCATCGCTCAGCAGCTGCAGCGAGACGTGCTTCTTCAGGCTCTTGCCAATCGCATGCTCCGGCACAAAGAGCAGCAGCTCCCCGCCGTACAGGCGCAGCTGTCCGCCAGTGCTGCCCAGCAGCTCGTAGCTGCTGCTTTTCGAGGCATTCAGTATGGACAGCTTGGCGTTCATATCGAAGGTGGAATTGGCTGTCGGAGGTGCGAAATTTTAGTATGCTTCGCAGATGGATTTTAGCTGAATTGCTTACATGTATCGGCAGTGGATGACTCGCCCGTTTCTGACAAATAGTCCGCACTCAGATCGTCAATGGGATTGGTGTAGCTGAAATTAGATTCATATTAATATTTACTTATACAAAATACCCCTGGAGTACAGGGTATAAAGTCGAACTAGTGGCAAATTGAATAAATTTTCGATTTGTTTGTTAACTTACTTGGCCGCCAGGTTGGGTACATCGTAGTGATGCTCTGTTGCACCGCCGCAGCCCATGCCCATGCCCATGCCCACAATATGCTCGCCGGGCATATAACGATGTCCAGGATTGACATAATCATATCCCAAATTGCTGGCCTCGATGTGCATTCGCATCTCCTTTTTCTCCACAACGCCGGGCATATAATCCGCATCCATGACTGCCAAACATACAAACATATATTCGATTGTTGCCAGAGAACGTAAAGTGGGGGGGTCGTTGGACCCCGATACTCACCTGAGCGGGCCATGTTGTAGTGGGGATTGGCGCGCATTCCGCGACGGGCGCAGCAAATGAGAGCAGCGCCGAAGGCAAAGCAAACGGCGGTTATGAAGGCCAGTCCCAGATAAAGTGTCCAATCGAAATCTGCAATAATAAAGCAAAGCAAACTCCTATCAAACTGCTGAATTTGCCTTTTGTATCCTGTAATTCCAACGGCAGAAGGGCGTTTCAGTTATGCCAAAATGGAAACATGTCTAAGGTGTGTTGGCCAAAACCCGCAAGGAGCAATATCTGTCAGATACTATGGCCTGCATGTACTTAAAGCCGACTTAAGATGCTGCCACCGTCCCAGCACATCAACCAAATCCAATATTTGTGTGAATGGTATTCAAAAAAGCAGCCAGAATTCTCTGCGTAATCTGCCACCCTCATGATTTCGAGGATGCCATGGATGGCAAGCAAAAATCCACACATGCCCGCCCGTACATACATGAGTGTTGAGTCAACCAAACCGAACCGAACCAACACTGAACACTGAACCGAACCTAACAGAACAGAACTGAACAGAACAGAACCGAACTTTTCCATAATCAAACGGGGTCGGGTCGGGCGCATCCTCAACCATTGTCATCAATCCCGAGCATCCATGCGTATCCGTATCTGGCGCTCTGCTGTGCCGTGCCTTGCCACAGAGAGCTCTGTATGTCTGTATTTAATGTTTTATGTTTGTATGCTCATCCCCAGTCCAGCTACGTCTATTTCGCATTATTATTCGCCGCCGGCCCCCCGTCGCCAGCCAGTCAGCTCCGCAGCGACATCCCGATCCCCATCTCACATCTCCCATATACCCATCACATCTACCACCTACCACCTCCCACCCGATGACTCCCATTGTTGCGCGCTGCCTGTTTCCGCTGCTGTGATTGTTGTCGTCATTGTTGCTGGCGCTGACGGTGCCTGTGACTGGTTGGGCTGGCGAAAAGGAATCGCTGCAGCGCAAGGAATTACTCCATATATATATTATGATTATTATACTCGGAATGGGATGTACAGCTCGAGCTTTTCACAGAGCTGAGCTGAGCGAGTGGAGTGTGGAGCGTGGAGTGGTGTGGAGTGCGGGGTGTGGGGTGTGGCGTGGAGTGGGCGGACGCATTATACAATGTATGAAATGAGCAATTATATTCGCTGTAAATCAGCGGCAGCATCGGAAACAGAAGTAAAGCCGTCATCCCCAACCGGGATAGACATACTCCTTGGGCTTGGGCTTTCGTTTTCCATTTCGCCTCCTTTGTGCAGCTTGCATGCTGCTTTTTATTTTTAGACATTGTGCCTGGACGGGACATCAAAAGCGTAGTCGTCCTCTTAGCATGACAAATACGCTTTTAATATCGGATGTGGATGACCGGGGTAGGGGACCTGGGGGCCTGATGGCCTGAGGGCCTCCCACAATGAGCCACAAGGAAGACCGCAACTGTTGCCGTTGGCACAATTGTAAGTAGGTATTGGCATCCCCGGGGACTGGATTTGCAAAATGTAATAAAATGGAAAATAAGCTGCACCGAGCAGAGCAGAGTCGAGTAGAGTTGTGTACCGGGGTCCAACCACTTGCCACTCTTCATTCTGTCTCCCGATTCGAAAACTTTTCAACAGCAATCAAATGAAAGCCAGGCACAAACCTGCGAAACATCAAACATTGTGCGAATGGCAAGTCCTTGTGCCCTGATCCTTTCAATTACACAGTGTGACAGCCATCTAATTGATCCCCATGGACCGCACACACAAACCCCAAACTATGCTTGAGTTGGGTCAACCTCCACCACCCCGTTGAGCATCGAAGCAAACAGCAACAATGACACGGGAATGGCTCTGATTGAGAGGGGGGGAGAGCTAGAGAATGGGATGCGAATGGGGATGTGAATGGGGATGCGAGGACATGACGCTGCCGTTGTTGTCTTCGCCGCATGCCTAATTATCTGGCAAAGCTCAAAAGCAACAGAAACAGACCCCAGACCCCAGACACAGACCCACAGCTTAAATATCAATTCCGAAATCGGCTGCGATTGATTTGCGACCCTTCGATTGAGCTCTGCAGCCTGGAGTTGGGTTGGAATACGGGTTAGGGTTTGGGGTCTGTTGGGGGTTGGGGTTGGGGGTTTCATGGGTTTGCGGGGGTGGAAAGTCCATTCTTTCTGTCACGAATATAAATACAGCTACTCTTGGTCGGGATGGATGCCGTGCACAAACAAAATGCACTTGGTTAATTTCCCATTGTGACAATCAGCGTTGAGTGCTCAGCTTTTGTGTGGTTGGGGTCGACACAAGAGACTGAACTGGGACCTGGTCGGCGTCTGTGCCTCCGTCTCCGTCTCCGTCGACTGTGATTTGTTATTGTTGTCTAGCTGTCTACTCTGTTGCTGTTCGCCTTGTCTGTTTTGCTGTTCTGCAGTCCCGCTGTCCTGTGCTGTCCTTCCTGCCACTGACATAAACACACTTACCATCCTTGCCAATATGACACTGCTCGCCACGGCACTCGGCCGTTTGTGTGTCTTTTCCGGCGCACAATGATTTGCCATATCCTGAGCCACCATCAGTCGCAGTAGCATCCAGCAGGGCTGCGCTTCCGCTGATGCTGCTGAGGGCCGCCATGCCCACGCCCACTCCAGTCAGCAGTAGATCCCCGGCTTCATCGGCGTCAGATGTCTGCGTCAGGCACTTTCTGCGACGCACTTGTATACACTCCGCGGAGCAGATGCTCCAGTCGCTCCACGCGGACCAACGGGCCACTGTCGGAAGAGAGTGGGGAGAGGAGAGCAAAGAGGAGAGTTTAGAAATCAAAAGTCATATTAACATGATTTAGCACACATACAGCGCCCGACAGCGCCACTCCCGGCCTCATATATCACGTGTAGGCCAAAGTCAGGGACGTGGCTGTGGCTGTGGCTGCGGCTGTATGCCCGTAGCTGTCAGGGGCCAGAACTTCGGTCATGGATGCAACAAATATAGCAACGTTTGCCCTAAATAGGTGGTGGATGTGGTTGATCTAATAGCTGGTCCGTAGGGAGAAATCGAAAGTTGTTCCCACCATAATGTAGAGCACCCACCCGCACCCCTTCCTTGGGGGCACCATTCAAATCACAGCGCCACTGTTGATTCTTGTGTGGGTGAGCAAAAGTGATTGTCATTTTGAATGCTTTTCTATTTTCTATTTTCGCATTTTCTTTGCTTTTTCAATATCCATTTTTGGTGTTGAGGGAGAAAACGGAAAGTCCGAAAGCTAAACAAAAATATTCTTAGAGTTGGGGGGTTTCGGATTGGCAGCTAAAAATATGTAGAGTATATACACATGTATGTATATGTATATACGTATGTATGTATATCGGCATTTGGCACTTCCTGTTTTTGGAAACATAAAACCACCCTCACATAAGGGCAGAGACTGAGGCTCGGACTTGTCGCCCCATCATCACTATGCCCTGGCATTTATTTTCCCCATTCCAGCGTGCGCATCCTCTCATCCTCATCCACATCCCCATCCACATCGTCGTGCCAGCCATGGCGGTGTGGCAAGGGTCCCCGGGACTGTTGCATGAATCAGAGAGCGTGAGTCTTGGTAAGTGATTTTTAAGTTTCTATCTGCCGCAATGACGTCACTTTTTGCGACGACCCCAAAAACAGAAGTAAGTCACTTCGCCTAAAGGCAGTTCGGGTAGTTTTTGGGGCAGACCCTGGCACTGGGTGGCGAATTACTCAATGGCTGGATATGGATATGAATGGAATCTAATGGTTGGTTGGTTGGTTGGGTTCTGATGCTGATGCTTTGGGCTCAGTTTAACACAATTGTTTATTGAATTGTAAAGAGGGCCAACGATGCTGACTACTGGGGATCTGAACGGGGTTCGGGGTGAGGCCCAACTAAAAAATTTAACTGTCGTTGCCTCGTTAAGCATTCAAGTTTAACTGCTCGAACACAATGTCAGTCATATTGAATGTTCGCCCGCCCAACCCCCCAATGCGTCCTCCCCAAAGGCCTTGTCGCCTCTCCTCCCACCCCTCGGGAAGCCTTTTGAAAGAAATGCACACTGTCAGGCTTTCGTTTCAACTTACTGCGCTTACTCGACGAAATGTCAAATCCATCAGTGCTCACGATTTGAGTATCCTCTGTTGTTGGCAGGCGACATCGGCACACAGCGTGGGCGTGGGCGTGGCGTGGCGGCAGGGCGATGAGTGAATAGCAGGACCATAAGGTTGACACGGTTCCATGGGGATGAAAAGTTATAAGATGGAAGAGAACGCCAAAAACGGAAAAAAAAAAACGAAACCCAAGCGAAATTTAAAATTAATTTTATGACACACTTTTCATAGAATAAAAGCCCACAACAGCATCCCCCTGCCCAAACCCTTACCACACCCACACCCACACCACTCGCCCAGCCACCCACTCGAGTGTACTGCCATCGCTCCTGCACAGTAGCCTGCCCGCCCGAATCCCCGGATCCCTCACCATTTGTCCCGCTTGTCTGTCAACAATTGCTCATTGCTGTGCCCGCTGCGCGCCTGGCCAAGTATCTATTGCTTGCTGTGTGTGTGTGTGTGTGTGTGAGCCACTACAATACAATGCAATACAATAAATTTACATGAATAAATGTGAAGAGTCTCAAACACATGCCGCCCGTGCGTCTGTCAAAAAAAAAGAAACCGAAGCGCCCCAGCTACCACCACCAGAACATGCCCATTCCCCGATTTTGGTCTCAGGCCCCAGTCTCCAGTGCGTAGTCCGTAGTCTGTAGTCCGGAGCCCTTGGAGAATGTCCCTTCCCCCTTGCACTGATGCCTTTGTCACCATTTAGTCAGTAGCTTGCCGCAGGCAGAATCGTTCTCGTTCCCCCAACGGCAACTACGCAGCCAGGCAGTCGCTCCAATCTATCCATCTATCCGTATATATGTATATGTATGCATGTGGAGATATCTGTCGTCGTCGTCGTCACTGGCAAAGGCAAAGGCACCCACAGCAGCCCAGCCGAATGCGTGTTTAAAATGAAATACTCGGCACTCACTCAAATATTTATTGCACTAAGATTACACTGGGGGTATAATGACTGCAGCTGGAGAGCTGTTCGTATCGGAGTTTCCAGCTGCAAATGGAAAATATACTACGCGCAACTCTACCATACCAAAGGGTATTCTTGGATCGGAGTGACCGCGAGTACTCCCGTTTTTTTTGGTTTGGTTTGTTTGAACGCCACTTGAACTTTTGCGTCATGCAGTGCAGTGCTTTCGGCTTTCGGCTTTGGACTTTCCTATACCTCACCAAACCCCTCTTTGCCAGCCCCCACCAGCTGCTTGTATGAAAAATGTGCGCCATTCTCCACTCAACGCTCCAGGAGACGTCAATGGCAGCGGGAATGGCAGAATTCAGGTGGCACGATGCTGAGACCAGACCGCAAATGGCATTTAAATTGACAATTTCGTTGCTGGTGGCTGGTGTTACAATAGTGCTGCCACTCCCACTCCCCACATTAAAGCTGCGCACACCACATCTCTCATGTATATGTATATGGGGATACATATGTAGTACGTATGTATGTATATATCGTGTGGACATACCTGGACAGGCAGCGCAGTCCGCAGATTTCTGTATCTGTGGCCCTGGACACTGGGCGCCCCCATTTAAGGGCATTGGATTGGTGCAAGTGCGCGACCGCTTACGTCCCTGGCTCGGCTTGCCCGCGCACTTGCACTCGCGCCAGGGGCTCCAGGTGCTCCAGCCTCCATTCACTAAAAAGAGTACAGAGAGTACGTGTAAGTGGAGTGTATAACTTGGGATTGCATTCGCTGGGGGGTACTGACCATAGACAATCAGCACAGCGGAGTCGGAGACCCGCTTTCCCGCAATATTCTCCGCACTGCAGCTGTAATTGGCCATGTGTTGCAGCGCCACCGGGCGGAAGGTCAGTGTGCCGCCAGCCACGGCCAGCCCCGGCTCGCTGTCGGAGGTTATTGCCGCGTTGCTCTTGTACCAGGAGAGCTTTGGCTCCGGAAAGCCGCCGGGTGGCTCACAGTGCAGTTCCGCCCGACTACCCAGCTCGAGGCGCAGCGAGGTGGGCGACTGGCCGAAGGTCTTGCGTATATCTGTTGGGGGAGAGGGAGATATAAATGCAGATATAAATAGAGATACAGCGACGGATATGGAATACAGGGGGGAATCAACCCCCAGCCCTGGGTACGGGCTGAGCACTCACATGCAATATGCACCGTGGCGGCCTGACTCTTGACCACGCCACGGGACGACCAAGCGTGGCACTCGCACTTGAACGGCCCCTTGCCAAAGTACTCGTCCACCAGATCGCGGTGAATGGTGGCCGTGACCTCTTCCATGTGAACGCCCGTGTGTGGATCCACGTGCTTGTCGTGCGTCGATGGCGGCGGCTGGGAGCTGCCACTGCACTTGAAGATCACCTGCAGTGAGTGGGAGGCCTTGCACTTGAGTATGGCCGGCCGATTCTTCACCACAAACACGCTCTCCGGCTCGCTGAGGAAAATGGGCAGCGTATTGCTGCCTTCGGCGGCACTGAGTTTGCCGCCGTTGAACTCCTCCAGGAGCGTGCCTCCAGCCCCTGCCGAGGCGGAGCCCAGTCCCATCCGGCCATTCTCGTCCTCGCTGCTATTGCTGAGCAACTCAATATTGGTTCTCTGTGGGGCACTGTCCTCGGTGACCAGTGCATTGGCGAAGGGCGCCAAGGCAGTCAGTGGGTCGATGCCAGCTTCCTCCATGGAGTCGGACATGCTGCCGTAGTCCACCTGTGGCAGCTCCCTGCCTGCCACGGCCAACACTAGCCATGCTAGCTGAAGGTTCACTATGAGTATAATCACATTTCCGGCTTTATTAATCACCGACGACGACGTCATGCTCGCTGCTTAGGTTTCGCTGCTTCGCTGTCAGTTTGTACGTTTCCCTGAGTGCCACGCACAGGTTGCCTTTGTCCTGCGTTTCCTGTGCGACTGTTGCACCTGCCCAGGCCTCTGTGGCAGTAGTTGTGGCTGTTGCTGTTGCTGTTGCTGCTTCTGCTTCTGCTTTGGTGAGATAGCTGCAGGCATTAGCATTAGCTGCACACTTGCATTGTTGACGTGGTAAATGGGATCTGGAAAGACAGATAAAAGAAAACCTATAAGCGGACTTACTTTTTCAATCAAGAGCCGAGCCTGGCCAACAAAAAGACTTTCCATCCACTCCCCATCCACTGGCAGGCATAAGAACCCTGAGAGGTGTGTCAAGCGGCAAATTGTGTCTATGAATTGACTAAAGTGTTCATATCTTGAAGGTGCACACTCCACTCCACTGCCTACGCTGTCCGACTTGCGGGTACTCTATCCTTGGTTTAGGCCTTCTTCTACCATATTTTTTCGTTTAACCTTCTGCGAGCATAGTTTACACAGATTAATATCACTTATTCTGAATATATATCAAATGAAGCTGGTAATGACATTGCTGGCCGACCGACACTTCCTGCCCACTCCCAGCGAGCGTAATCGATAAGTTGTCATCATCAATCAAAGGGCCAATACTCTCCACACCAAGAGTAGTCCAAGTGTAGGACAGCCCCGAATGGCCACAGGTTACAAAATTTCCCCATTAGCTATGCAAGTCATGCGTCGGCTTCTACGAATCGTTGGTACCTAATCGAAATATTAATAACAGGTATAAGTATGCTCCACAGACTGCAGTTCCCCTTCCCCCTTCGGGCAGCGCACCTAGACAGGACGTTGTGTCACGGAGGGACGTGGCTCCGTTCCCCTGCTGCTTCTTCTGCTGCTGCTGCTGCTGCTGTTGTTGTTGTTGTGTTGTGGGAAATGCGCCTTTTGTCTTTTCTGAGTTTCTGAATTATTAGGTAGTTGTCTGTAGAGGGAGCGAGATGGATGCATACCAGCACGAACTGTGCGATAGCTCCGGCTTCAGTCTTTGCCTTTGCCTTTGCCTTTGAGTTTCAGTTTGCGTTTGAGTTTGAGGTTTATGTGTTTGGCTTTGTAATTATGTATTAATCATGCATAAGTTAAAACTTCTGGCTTCCCCCCTGCACCACTTCAAACACGAATCATATTGCTGCCCACCGATGACGTTGATGACGTCCATTAAAAGGCGCATCAGTAGTAAAAAGTCCATATGCAAATGTTGCGGAAACGGTGAAATATGTGAAAAGTGTATACGATTAGGGGACCGGAGCCGGGACATGAGCCACGCTCCCAGGAGCCGTGACCACGAATCGTAATAAAATATCGGGTAATAAGAAATTAAAGGGGAAATAATACACATTTCATTGGAGGCTTAAACGACAATCATCATTAACATCATCATCATCCTCTTTCTCATTATCATCAGAATCATCATCGTTTCATTTGGCTTAAGCGCCTTTTATGCGTAATTCAATTGGATTTACAGGGTGCTTGTGGACACTTGAGTGTCTGTCAATATTCTCCATATCGTGCTGGTGCGGTGCGGACAAATGGATGTCGATGTAGATGTCGATGTGTATGGGATGGATGGTTGGACTGTGTGCGCCTCATGTAGCTGACCAGATTATAATGGTCTTCCCCCACCCGTCTCTTCAATGGGGTAATGTGCACACACATTTTGTTTTGTGTGCATTTAATTATAGATGGAATATTGAGGTTCGTTTTGTTTTCGATTTGTCTAGACTCTGTTTGACTAGGCCCAGAGATTCGTGTTATTTGCAGGGCCACTTTGAAGCCATAATCCGACTCGCAGTAAATTAAATCGATATGCGGGATATAAATCGCTGATTTTGGCCCATAAACACTATTAATTTCGTTCTTTAGAGCAAAACCAGCCTCATGGAAAGATTATTCAACAAATGGCACATTAAATTGACAATTTCAATCAAAGGAAGGAAGTCTGCCTTATCGCTGGAACATCCATCACCAATCGTCAATATACTCGTAAGTATCACTGGATGCCGATGCCGATGCTGATGCCGATGCTGGGGCATTACATTTTAATAGGTTTTTAATGAAGCAAAGTAGGCCAAATGGATTGTGCGCGGCGCTTATCAGCGACTTTTCATTGTCTGGCTGTTTGTATGTGTGTGTGTGCACTTGTTAATCAAATCGATTTTATTTATTGAAAGCAAACTTGTCGTCGGAAAATACAAAAAAAACTTTGCATTGATTTCGGCACGCAAGCCCACATGTGGAGGATGGAGGCCCTCCTCCACTCCACTGACAAACTGTGTGTGACACACGCGGGCAGGCAGCTCGAGATGCATAGCCAGATATACTCGTACTCGCACTCGCACTCTCACGTACATATATTGTAAGGGGTGATTACTCAGAAGCCCCGCCAAACTTTGACGATGTCTTGTCTCCAGCTACGTGGGGGAGGAGACCCGCCCAGCTTCTTCCTAGGCTGGGCGGATGGATGGATGGATGGATGGATGGGATGGGATGGTTGTGAATGAAAGATTGCGTGGGATAATCGGCGTCGTATTCAATTTAATATCACAACTATTGCCGCAAAAGACGTAGGACTGAGGACGGAGGACCGGAGAAGCCCTTCCTGTGCCGAATGAAAACTTCCAAGTGAACTTCTTCTGTTGGGGCAAATGTCGACAGCGACAGCGACAACAACAACGATGACGAAGGCGAAGACGGCGACAGAGATTCTTCGGTTGGACGGACGAAATAAAAAAGAGAGCAGTAGGAGAGTGAGCAGGAGCGGTGGGGCGGGGTGGGATGGAGTACGCACATGCAGACAATAAGAGGAGGAACGGAACGGAACGGAATGGAGGAGCAGAGCACACAAAACAAGTGAGCATTCTATAAAATAATTGATGGCTGACGACTCAGTTGCTTGGCAGCAATAATTTTTATACTTCGGGGGCACTCACGCACACTCGCACACTCGCGCACTCGAGCACTAAAATCAAATGCCACTCGAAACGCTGCGGCAGATACGAGTATGTGCTACGCTATGCGATGGCGACTGCCTGAAGTGGATGTGGATGTGGCAGATGCCGCTGCTTCAATTGCGTGTGACTCTTGTGTGCTGCTGCTGCTGACTCCTCCTCCTGGACAATACTCGTACGAGAGCATGTAGTGTATGTAGTTATGTTGTACAATCTCTGGAACATCTGTAGCACAAATGAAATCTTTAATACTCAAGGGACCGTGCTGTGCTGGTGCTGGTTCCTATGGCAATAGCAATCGCAATCGCTGCCGCATCTGTATTTCACATGTTGCGCATTTTGCCCACACACTCCTGTCCGACTCTGACTCTGCTCCTCGCCTCCCCTACCCACCCAGAATGCCAGAATGCCAGACTGACAGTGGCAGCTATTGTGAGATCGCTGCTGCCTCGCTCGCATTTAATTTTTTCGGGCAACGCTTGTCTTGTAATCAAACAATTAAAGATGATTTTAATTAATCTATTTATAAGAGACGTTGCCTTGCTCGCTCACTCGCTGACTGTGCCAGTCCTCCCTCATAACTGTTCAAAAATGTATGTGACGAGCGTTTGGCCATGACTGTGGGCGGGGTACGATGCGGGGATGATGAAACAACTCTACGGGAGATACACGAGTACAAGCAGAGCAACAACAGCAACAGCGACATCGACATCGAGAAACATCTTTAAATTAATTAAGCGTAATTGTTGAGGAATTAGAAGTAGAAACAAAAGTTTCAACCATGAATTATGGACTGCTGTCACATGGAGAGCGAGCGAGCGAACGCATGTTGCTACATGCCACTCGAGATACATATTCGAGATAAAGCAGGCCAGGCCAGGCTGCATGCAATAAAGAAATTATTTATGATTCCATCAGCTGAATGTAGCACAACACAAGCTGGGCCAACTGGTGATGACTCTTATCATTTGTATCTTATTAGCAAAGTTCTAATGTGGCTGAAAGTGGCCGAGTCCGAGGCCCGAGGCCCAAAACAAATGATGACCATCAGATTGTAGGCGAAAGTTTGTCGGGGGCTGGACTAATTTATGATGCTAAACGCAAAATCGATGGCTGGTAGTTGAGGCAATGAAAGCTGCCCCCATGCGAAGATACACTGGTTAATCTGTTTGAGAGACCTACCCTCGAATCTACCCGACCCGAGGCATCTACTGGGTAGGTTCTGTACACAAACTGATACTGAACTACCTAGATCCTAGGCATATTAATTCCATTCCGTCTTTATGCTCTCGCCAACATCGATGATGTCGGATCAATACAACAATTTACGATGGTTCCTCTGGCTTCAGTTTCAGCTACCTACTTTCATCTTTTGGGGGGGAGAACAAAAGCCGCTGCCGAAAGAAACGAGCCTATTCTTTCTCGGCATATCGATGATCGACATCTAATCCACTGCTAAGTCGCGTCCCATATACCTCGAACCTCGAACCTCGAACCCGAACCCGAATGGGCTCTTATGCATATGTTGTAGGCCTAGGCCTAGGCCTAGGCTGGCAGGCCCAGGTGACTGCCCCGAATGACAATTAATCACCACAGGAGTCAAAGATGTTCAAGGGGCATTGGGCATGGGCATGGGCATGGCAGAGTATGTAGTATACTCATTCCTATCCATTCGCTATCCGACGTTCCCATGCCCCAGCCCTTGTTTGCTCATCTAAGGGAACAGCTGTATGTCTCTCTGTATGTTGCACAACCCCTAAAATTATGACGATTGAGCCAAGTGTGAGAACATGCGAGTGTGAGTGTTACTTGTAAAGGGTAAGGCTCCGCGTAAATTGTTAAAAAAGCATAAACCAAAGTGTGAGTCCAATCATTACGTGCATTTGTCAAGGCCTGAGAATTATTTTGAATGTCCCTGCTGGTAGTAGACACTCTATCCCATCCCATCGCTCTCGCTCTCTCTCTCTCTTCGTCTGTCTGTCAGTCAGTCCGCTCAGTCAGTTAAAACGTCCAAAGGGGATCATTATATGCCAATTGGCGATTGTTTGTTACCCCACTCACAATGCCGCCGCGTGTTGGGGAGGGTTGGTAATTGCAGTTCACATTTGAATTTCAATTTCAATTTGAATAACGGTTACAAGCCCAAATTATAACTGTAATTGCGGCATGTTGTACGCTGCATCTCGTCGTCGTTGTTGTTGTTGTTGTTGTGACTATTATAATTGTAGCTGCTGCATCTTTGATCAATGAATTGAGTGCTGCTCTCATGAGGGCTTCTCGACAATCCACGCCACGCCACTCCACTCCACTACACTTCACCTCCCCTACCGGCTATAGCTGGCTGACAAGAAAAACCAAACCAAAATACACATAAAGCAGAGAACCTAAGCGCAATCATAAAATAAAAAAAAATAATAAAAATAAAAATACATGATGCCGTTCCAAAGGGCACGCTTTTCATAATAAACATTAGCGAGCAGACCCGGACACAGGGCCTGGCCTCCTCCGCGGTCACATGGTTCGTGGGTCGCCCACAACACACAACACACCGACCGACCGACTCCACTTGGTTCCGTCCGGCCGCGTTCCGTTCCGTTGCCGCTGTCGCCGCTTTTTGTTTGTTTGTTTGTGAATTGGTCGTCTTTAGTTACACTTGAATACTCGTAGTCGTACGCTTTTGTATGGATATGGACGGTGTCGCCGGTTGAGCGAGTGTGAGGGGTGTGTGTGTGTGCTCGTGGGGGCAATGCAATGGTTTCTGGTTCGCACTTCACCTACTCAGTGCACCTCAAAAATAGATATGCACCGGCATACTTAGTGGCGCAGGAGAAGCGCACTGCACTGCACTGCAGGGGCAGTGTCCCCATTGTGTGTCTCATGTCCGAAAAGGAGAAGGGTTCTTATTATAGCTAAGCATCGGAGCAGCTACTTACACGTTGTCGTCCTTTCGTGGCTGCTGCTGGTGGCTGGTGGTTGTGAGCTGCAGGGCGACCAAAGGAGCGGGCCTTCTTGGAGGCGCGCATGTATCCGGATCCAGTTACAATCCTGTCCCGTCCCGTCCCGTTCTGTTCTGTCCTGTCCCCTCCCTGAGTGTCCTATCGTTTCCTTGCGAGCCGGGCGTACCTTGTGTGTGCTCAGGACATCTGTAACCTTATCGCCTTTCACTTTAGTCTCTTAGTTTTTTGTTTGTTAGGCCTGCGTACGTTGTCCCCAGGACGTCAGTATTTCATATTTTTCATCAGCCCTCACATACACATGTGCTATCTGCACATTCATTAAACTCGGCACTCGCACACAGACACACACAGACAACGGGCGAACATCCCGTTGGTGTCTTGCCTCCTTGCACAATATCACTCCAACATCAAAATCATCCCATCTACGTTGTTTTTGTTGTTGTTGTTGTTTTGAAATCACACACGTCCAGTTCAGGTATCTTTATGCACTTGTTCTCGTTCTTGCAGTAGCAATTAATACTCTATCCCGCATCTGGATTCGTAATATCATGCTCCCAGCTTTATAGCGTTCGAATTTCAATACGATGCACACGACCGAAACACGCAAAACAGGAACTCTGGTGACGAGCCAACGAACGACGACCCGACTGCGCTAACGGTCCGAATCGAAATAAACGCCGAAGTGGCTGTGGCTCGTTGTAGCGGTATAACTATAGGAAATACCATTCCATCGGGGTGCTCATATCATCGCGAGAGCGCAAACGAAAGAGAGAGACCGAGTAGAGAGTGTATGGGAGTTAGCGCTGGCGACTACTCTCTGTGGGCGCCTCCACAGCATCCCCAGGAGCATGTCTTGTTGTTCCCGACTCTGGCATATGTTGTGCAGGAAGTGGGGAGCACTGGGAGCTCGCTCTCCATCGTTCTGGAGCGAGTTTACGATGTGATGTGTGTATTTATACGTGTGTATGCTTCTCTGGCTATTTTGTATCTTCCGCTGCCCTGCCTGTGATTCTAATTTTACGCACTGGATTCCTGAGATGCTTCCATATTTTCGTTTGATGATTTATTGACTGCAGCAGCAATTAAGACCTTTTACTTCGCTTTTTATCAACTTCACTGACATTGACGACGAATGGGGCGGCTGGGGGCTTGGGCTGCTGTGCGGAGTCTGCCTTCCTTCTTATTTATATTTTGTTGTGCGCGCATCCACACAGCACTACACTGCACTCCGCTCTACGCACGCACTCCTACGCCAGGAGCAATAATGTCTGATGATTGCTCTCTTCCGTTTTGTTATACTTTTGTGAAACAAAAAACTATAGTTGAACTTTGCACAACCCCGCAGCACATTTATTGTTCATGTAAAATATAAAAAAGCTGTGCCTTTTTCCCCGAGTGTTTAACGGTTTCAATTCGGAGAGAGGAGCGAGCGCATCCTTTTAGGCAGGTTTGATTAGATATTCAATTGATATATCGATATATATTAGGTAATTTTTATAATATATTTTAAGGTGAATAATTTTTGCTGGCATTATGGAATTTTCCGAGTTCAAATCTACAATACTTTCCAGATGTTTTCGTTATAAAAATCGAATTAGAATTATTATCTCTGCTTCTGGAGGAGACAACAGAGACATCTGGCGGAAAAGTATGTTACCTAATTTTATTTGGCGCCCATAATAATTTAAAATTTAGCATATGGAATCACACTAAACTGAATAATTTCGTTTGTTCGTAAGCTTATAGCTTCTTAGCACAGCTTATTGTTGCATAGTGTTATATTATTGTTCCTACACCATTATATTTATGATAATCATCACCAAGATATAAAATATCGCTTATCTGATTCCTAGAGAGGGAAGAAACGAGACGAGCTCGTTCTGCCAATCGCACAAAACTATCGCTATTTTGTATATCGTCAGAATAAATTTAACGAATTTATACAACATCAAATAGCGCCGATTTGCACTGGATTCAGATTATTTGTTCCGTTGATATATCCCCTCAAGAATATGTCCATATCGAATCACATTAATGTAATATTTAAATATCACATCAACTTATAATGTATATCGATATATTGATATATCAATATATTTAACATCCCTATAAAAGTAAAGAGTAAACTTTATTTAATTAAATAACCCACCATCTTCGATTCGCACCTGACGCTGCAGTAATGGTAAGTGCGCTCCACCCCGCATTGTAGCCGCCAGAAGCCGGCAAGCGAGAATTGGCCAAAAAAAAAAGAAACCAGCAAGTGAAAATTGGGCAAAGTCAAACCGCTGACTGCGCCTCTGTCGACGTCAAAGTCGAGCGTACCTGGAGCAAAAACTACGCCCCCAACCGACAAACACTCATCACACCCACCATGTACCCCTGGAGCTCATCCTCGTACAGCGGCCAAGCTCCCAATCCTGCTCAGAATGGGGTAAAGTAAATAATTAACACTCACTCCAGCCACTAATTAAACCCACCATGCGAAACGCTGAATTTGGTATCGCACTAAGTCGTACATAGCAATGTACATATTTGTATGTACGTGTGCAGTTGCATGCTCAATGTGTCATATTCGTCCAAAATCAGCTTAATGTTATGTGTCTTATCATCATTTCATTGTGTCCTCGGCTTGACTCTGCTCTCTGCCCAAACTTCCGTAGATATTTGTATAAAGAAGGCTTATCTCCAGCTGTGTACTGTTGAAGCAATTTTGTGTTCTTGATCTCATTGTAACCCGCCCTCATGTATTCGCACTCTACCAACACCAACACCAACTCGACGAGAGCTAGACGAAACCCAGGGTCTAACAGCACCGACTCCACTTTCTATGTCTCGTTTCAGACCATGCCAAATGGTTTGGATGACCAGGAAAAGCTGCTCGCCGAGGCCGTCGGGGCAGCGCGCAAGCAGGCATTCCAGATGAACCACTTCCTGGACAAGGAGCGAATGCTGGACTCGCTCAAGTGTGCCAGCACCATGCTGAGTGAGCTGCGCACTTCCCTGCTGTCCCCCAAGAGCTATTACGAGCTGTGTGAGTACTCAATATCTTCGCGTAC
Source organism: Drosophila obscura (assembly GCF_018151105.1). NCBI lineage: Eukaryota > Metazoa > Arthropoda > Insecta > Diptera > Drosophilidae > Drosophila > Drosophila obscura. Next base: position 3,476,552 of record NW_024542774.1, on the reverse strand, counting down.
ACAAGTTTTCTTTATTATAACGCTCGCTCTTTGCCCCCAGACATGGCCGTCACCAATGAGCTGTGCCATCTGGAGCTGTATCTCAGCGAAAAGAGTGACAAAAAGAAGGATCTGTACGAGCTGGTCCAGTACTCGCACACCATAGTGCCCCGGCTGTATTTGCTGATCACAGTGGGCATTGTGTACATAAAGAACGACTCCACGCTCAAGCGCAGCATCCTCAAGGATCTGGTGGAGATGTGCCGCGGCGTGCAGCATCCCCTGAGGGGGCTGTTCCTTCGCAACTATTTGCTGCAGTGCACCCGCAACATACTGCCCGATGTGATGGTCGCTGACAACGAGCACGAGGGCAATGTCTACGATGCCATTGACTTTGTGCTGACGAACTTTGCCGAGATGAACAAACTGTGGGTGCGCATGCAGCACCAGGGACACTCCAGCGAGAAGACCAGGCGGGAGAAGGAGCGCGAGGAGCTCAAGATCCTGGTGGGCACCAACCTGGTGCGTCTCTCGCAGCTGGAGTCGGCCACCCTGGAGACGTACCAGCGGCTCATTCTACCCGGAATCTTGGAGCAGGTGGTTAGCTGTCGGGATGCCATTGCCCAGGAGTATCTCATGGAGTGCATCATCCAAGTGTTTCCCGATGAGTTCCATCTGCAGACGCTGGACCCATTCCTCAAGTCCTGCGCCCAGCTGGAGACGGGTGTGAACGTCAAGAACATAATTATATCGTTGATTGAGCGCCTGGCTGCCTACAACCAGAGGAGTGGCAAGGTAATATCCTCTATAGGTGACCCAAATTCCAGTATTTACTTACATTCCTTTTCCTGTAGACAAGCGGCAATGGCATCGATGCCATCATTCCCGCCGAGGTGGAGCTGTTCGAGGTCTTCAGCGTGCAGGTGGCCCACATTGTGCAGATGCGCATGGACATGCCACTGGAGGACACCATTTCGCTGCAGGTGGCTCTGCTGAGTTTGGCCCAGAAAGTGTATCCGGATCGCATCGACTACGTGGACAAGGTGCTGGGCACAACCGCACAAATACTGCAACGAATGAACATGAACAAGTAAGGGATCCTCCTCAGGCTGATGAAGACCCTGAACGAATGTCAATTCACTTTCCCTTATTTGCAGCATCTCGCACCTTTTGTCAGTGAACCAGGAACTGTCCCGCCTGCTGCGCATCTGCATTGACTTCTACAATAATGCCCTGACCATCATCCAGCTGCACAACTTTTGTCCCCTGCTCGAAAAGTTCGACTACACTTCACGCAAATCGCTGGCCCTCTATCTGGTAATGAACATACTGGAGAACGAGACTCAGGTGCCAACGGCCGATCAGGCAGACAGCCTCTTGACCATTATCACGCCGCTGATTAAGGATGATGAGGCGAATAAGGACATTTTGGCGGCAGCTGGCGCCAGCAGCACAGATGCCGAAGAGTTTGCGGAAGAGCAAGGAGTCGTGGCGCGGTAAGTAAATATCGCTATGCGTTTTAAATTCCTCTTTAATTAGTGGCCCTCTCTTGCTTCAGCTTCATTCACCTGATGCGCTCTGATGAGCCGGACATGCAATACAAAATGCTGCAAACAGCGCGCAAGCATCTGGGGAATGGTGGCGGTCAGCGACTGAAGCATGTCCTGCCTCCGCTCGTATTCGCTGCCTACCAGCTGGCCTTCAAATACAAGGCGATCGCCGAGCAGGATGAGAACTGGGACAAAAAGTGCCAGAAGATCGTGCAGTACTGCCACAGCACCATCAGCGCTTTGGCCAAGGCGGATCTGGCCGATCTGGCGCTGCGTCTGTACCTGCAGGGTGCTCTGGTCATTGGAGAGATCCGCTACACGAACCACGAGACTGTAGCCTACGAGTTCATGACACAGGCATTCTCCCTCTACGAAGATGAAATATCCGATTCGAAGGCTCAGCTGGCTGCCATCACGCTCATCATGTCCACGTACGAGCAGATGTCCTGCTTCGGCGAGGAAAACGCCGAACCCCTCCGTACGAATTGTGCTCTGGCGGCGTCCAAGCTGCTGAAAAAACCGGATCAGTGTCGCGGTGTGGTTGCCTGCGCAGCTCTCTTCTGGAGCGGAAAGTAAGAAGCGCCTTGATAGTCCTTTGTTCTGAATAATTGCTTAACTTTCATGTTGCATCGCTAGGCAAAACGGCGAGGAGATGCGCGACGAGAAGCGCACTCTGGACTGCCTGAAGAAGGGCGCTCGCATTGCCTCGCAGTGCCTGGACACGGGAGTGCAGGTGCAGCTGTATGTGGAGCTGCTGAATCACTATCTCTTCTACTTCGAGCGCGGCAACTCGCTCATAACCGTAGCCATGCTGAATCAGGTGATTAGGTCGCACGCACGAAAAAGCAGTGCCCCAGGGGTCTAAAGTACATTTTTTTGGCTTGCAGTTAATTGCCAAGGTGAATGAGGAGCTGCCCAATCTGGAGCCCAGCGAGGAAACCAAACAGATCGAGAGCCACTACAAGAACACGCTGGCGCATCTGCGTAGTCGCATGGAGTCCAGCGATGCTGCCCTCGAGGTATCCTTTGCCGGCATCACCCTAAACTAGCACACCCAATCCGCATGCAACAAGGAGCAGAGGCAGAGGCAGAGTGCAAGCAGAGCGTTCGACCAGGCCTACTTTTGTACCAGATACAAATACTATCCCCGGAAGCGTACTCGTATCCAAATTGAAAGTGTGAGAAATGAATTGAATTATTCCATGGTTAGGAAAGTTGTGGGCCTTCGACTTTTGTTTGTGTCAATTTAATTTCGATTGTAATCGTAAGTGCAAAGTGAACACATTCTTGATTATTCTCCTGATTTATTCAGTGCTTGGGCATTAGTAAATAACCCTCCCCCCCCACTCCCCGTAAGAGATTTTTACTCTATTCTATTTAGCCCCCCCCCCCCACAAACAAAATGTGAAAATATTGTTAAACAAAGCAGAAAGAAAGTGAAATGAAATGATTATACAAGACACATACGATGACCGAATTGGTCCATGATACGTATAAATATGTATTACAAAATAAAGTTAAGATCAAAATGTTATCGGCGGGATGGATGTGCGTGTGCCTGGATGTGGATGGGGATGGCAAATCAAAAAACTCCCCGGCGGTGTAAACATGTAAAGTAATTCGTTTATTAAAAATATACATATAAGCCGAACATGTTCCATTGGGTCATCGGTCAGTTAACTTAGCCTCCAATATTACAATACATGATGGGCGTGGCGGGCTCGTATCCTACAGACTCTCTCGCTCTCATGCGCTGCTTGCTGGCAGGGACAGGGGCAGGGGTACGTTCTTGTTTTTGTTTTTGTTGTGGCAGTATCAGGGGATGGAGCGTTGGTGGTGGTGGTGTCGACTGGTTAATGTGGCAGTTTCGTGTTTTGCATATGGACGCCCCTTACCCATCTTCGAGTCCTGATTAGTGGGTGAGGGGAACAAGTGGTTAGGGCTGGGTCTGGGTCTGGGGCCGGGGCGGTGGCTGGGCAGTTAACTTGTGCGTTCGCGCATCTTAAAGCTAATCATTTTAGTAACTAGGTTCTAGCATAAACTTTACAAATACAGAAGCGCCTAATTCACTTTGAGTGCCATAGCAATGGAAAATTTTTGAAGCATGAGATAAATTTGTTTTCGTTTCTGCATAGCTCGAGATTACTCGGGGTGCATGTGTGCGTGCTCGACTCCGGATTTCGGAGGCGGCGTCTATGCCGACCTCACGTTGTAGTAGTTGTAGACGTAGGGCCAGGAGGCCAGCACGTAATCCTCGATGCCGCACTCATTGGAGCCGCGCAGGATGCGGAAGTATCCCCGCTCGCCCCACCAGGGACCCCAGGAGTTGGCAGCGATCTGGTCAACAGAATTAAATCAGTCATAAAGAAGGTACCATGGGTCAAGGATCATGGACACTCACCCAATACTTGTCGCCGTTGTGCTCCTCGCCCCAGCCGACCAGCTTGACCGCGTGGAAGCCGGTGGGAGCACCTCGATTGGCTGCCGTCTGGCGATAGACTCCGCTCGAGTATGAGAAGAAGTCCCTGTACACACGCATGGTGGCCTGGACGGGGCCCGAGTGGTAGATCTCCGCCATGATGTCAGACTCGCGATTCAGGGTGTAGGCGGGACCCACCGTGTAGAAGCTGTCACGGTCCACATTGGCCGAGGGCCGGCAGCCATTGGCCTTCAGCGAGCGGCTGTTGTGGCGGATCTTGCAGGTGTCGCGGTGCTGGGTGTAGGGATAGCAGCTCTCGTCGACGACTCCCTTCTTGTGCAGATAGCGCCAGGCGGCGTCCAGGTGACCGCCCTCGCAGCCTTGCTGGCGGCGCGTGCAGGAAAGGATGTTCTGGGCGGACAGCTGGACAGCCTCCTTGCCCTTGCTTTGAATGGCGAAGCGATCGCTGGCCACCGAGGTGGTGGACAGCACCCACGAGGAGCCGCACCAGCCCTGGTCGGGCACCTCCGAGATGTAGCTGGACCACTTCTCCACTGCATTGAAAGCGGTGGGTAGGCCCTTGGTGGGATTGGTCAGCCTGCTCATGGCCTTGACGCGGTAGGTGGGCTCCTTGGTGCCCAGGCGCAGGCGCAGACCCTCGCTGTACTTGTGGCCCCACCACTCGTCGTACTTGCGCGCGGACCAGCCCAGGTGGTGGATCGTGTTGATACTCTGGATGATCGACTCGTCGGTCAGGCAGAGCTCCTGGTCGCACTGCACCCGTCCGCCGTCCAGGCAACGGCACTCGTTGCAGTTGTCCCACGTGCTATTGTATTTGCTGAAATAGGCGCCGTTGTGCAGGCAGGTGACCAAAGGATCCGCCTCGCCAAAGCAGAAGGAGCGATAGTCGGGGCAGCAGTCGCCGCCGTCGTCCCGGTCACAGAACTCATCACAGTAGCACAGCGTGGCTGTGGGCAAGGGGAACGTTTAGCTGGCCGGTAGAAGGCAAAGAAGACAAAAGTCGAGGCACTTACTCGAGATGGGCAGCGCGCAGCCGTCGAGCCGATCTTTGCAGCATGTGTTGCGCACGGCGCAGTAGGGACCCGGAAAGTCCACCTTCAGTGTGTGATCGAAGGCGTGGGCCAGGCCCAGCAGCAGGGCCAGCAGGACCACCACCTGAGCGCACTTGGCAGCCATGTCTGAGTCCTGCACTGGAAGACGTGGGGCAGTGGATGTTCACAGCTGAAATGGAGCGAATGGCACAAGGAACACCGTCAGTATATCTTATCGGGCAATTTGCATACGTATCTTGATAAGGGGTCTGCAATTTGCCAGAAATTAGCAGTCAGATCTTAATCTCAGTTGCTATCAACGCACTCGGAATACCTGAAATTCCATAGATTTATAGCGCATACGACCCGTGCAACGGACTATCCAAATTAGCCAAATGAGAAACTGGAAACTTGTTTAATTAATTTATCTATCTACATCTACGTATATTTTTTTTGGAGAGCGAACTCCTCTTTGTGGGATTTATTCCCGCTCATCAGGCATTCATTCACCGTTCACTGGGGAGGGCCAAAGCGGAGAATGAACTCTAAACAGTTATCTTTTCTATATGCATATACATATGTATATATATGTATATATATTCTGATGACGTCAGCTAGTTTGTACAAGTCCAATAGCATTATAAAAAAGCGTTTCTTTTTTAAATATTTTTTATTTTATTTTTTTGTTTTGTATTGTAATTTTACGCGCACCCAATCGAAAAATCCAGAGCCAACAATCTAACAGAATCAGTCGTAGAAGCGCCCCTTTTCGTTTCATGCTATTATATATCATTTTTTTATTATTTTTCGTTGGTGATAATTCTGGAAACGCAGACGAAGAACACATTAAACTTGTTTATCCGAGAACAGAAACAGAAACGAAACAGAATCAAACAGAACAGAACTCGAAGCCAAAACCGAGTTTCATAAATAAATGCAAATTGCAAATAGATTTTCCTGTTTCGCCTGTTGACGGTGGGTCTGGCGCGGATGGCCATAGCCTGGCTGAAAGCGGAGTGCCATCAGGTCTATTCAATTAAAACGATTCGGGTATAAATAGCGACTGAATCATGGGTTTCGAAGGTGCTCAAACATTTTGTCTAAGGCTCCTTCCTCGCCATCCCCACCCCCCATGGTTATTGTTCCATTCCGTATTTTTTATGGTGGTATTATTTTTCGGGGTTCCGCTAATGCTGAACCCGTTTTTAATTTAGTGATAATTAATTTGAAAGTTTGAGTTGATAATTAATTGCCAATTGGCCATAAAGTTGGCGTGAATAGCCAAGAATTGAATTGTCGCAGTGGGAGCTCTGACGAAATGGGTCTTTAATTAGAAACGAAAGGTTCTTTGATAGCCAAAATATTTGCCAAAACTCTGACTGGACAAACAAAGCATCGGAAAGATAATAATTCACAGTAAACTTTGTTTTCTGAAGAGAGAGGACCCCGAGGCCCTCTTCTCATATCCATCTTCAACATATTTTTATCCCCTGGGGGGTTCACAAATATTGACTGTCGTGGTCGATTTCCTGCATATCTGATGCCAAATTCGGCTTGAGACAGGATTTATTTATTTGTTTTTCTGGCAAATAAACTTGAGATCTTTATCCGTACTCATACTAACATTATTTTGATAACTCTGCACAATTTGTATGAAACTCGCACACTTTGCGGGGGGGCAGAAAAAATCGTAACTGTTTTGGGTATAATTCGTATTTTCTTATCGCGTTGTTCTGACTCCGATCGCGGCTCGCTGATGACTGATTTCAGTTAGAATTATTGGCCACCACCAAACGTAGCTGCTGCTGGGGCTGCTGCTGCTTCTGTTATTGTTGCTGCCGGCAGCGCTGCGCAGTCTTGCGCAAGCTTTATTGATACAAGGTGAGGCAGTCGCCGCCGATTGCATTCACACCCCGAACTGGCATACTGCCTAGCCGGCGAGTGCCTCACCTTGTTTCCATACACTCTGGCCGCGCTGGCGTAGGTGGAGGCTGTGAGAGAGATGGCTCCAAACAGAAGCAGCGCGAGAGGGTGAGTGAGAGAGAGAGTGCTGTTGCTGTTACTGTTAAGTTAACAGTGACCGCGTCAAGGTATTTTGGGGGGCAAAATGTTTGCCCGAATTTGGCAACTGGCGGCACCATGAAAGTGGAGAGAGAGAGCGAGACAGTAGCCTACTGTTACTGTTACTCTGTGGAGCGTGTGTGGGTGGGTGTGTGTGCTTAGTATTCCTCTCGCTGGGCACGGATATGATATGGCAACGCAACGCAACCCACCTATAAGGTCAGAGATCATTAAGAGCCAAACGTATGTGCAAATTCCTGACCGAATTCTTTGTGCGCAGTTGGGTATTGCCTGTTTGTTGTTTCTGTTTGGCTTTTGGCTTGCTGTTATCTAGTCCCCGAAAATGATAAGATATGTGATAATTGGATCCAATTCGGGTTCAAGGCCGTCAACAAATAAATCGAATTAAATCGAATTTGTCATTTGGTGTCTCACTCCCATCGATACTGTCAGAGATACTTAGAGCGATCTGCACGGATTTACAAACAGATATGATTATGATATCTCTGTCCCATTTGCTGAGGATGCGATCATCGCTGATCTGTCTGCCATTTCACTTGACACCGATGCGGGGCTGCTCTGCTTTTCGCATAATAATCATCCAGATATTCGCAATTGTATAATTTCAGACGCCCCCAGCCCAGCTCTGTTCCCTGTAGTTAGCCGAGTTTTCCCGTCCATTGGCGATTATCCATTGGGGGCGGCTATCGCTCATTGTGCCGCTGAAAACGATACGTAACGAACAATGCCGTCAGTAGCTATTTGTTTACCGATGAGCCCTCGGAGTGTCTGAATGAATGTGAATACGGTGAATGAATCGCCGGAGAATCCGAGTTTCACCAAAGAATTTCTAATGCCAACAGGAAGTAACGTTAGCAAGTATCACCCGCCCCTTGACCGTGAGTCATAATCGCAAATTATTTGCTTATAATATCGAGAGTAATTGAGATGGAGTGAATCACGCCGTTGATCCAGAGTGGCTGGATAAACAAGCCCTCAAAGAAATAGGCCAACACATTAGCAGAGAAAATTAAAAAGCAAAGACTCCGGGCTCTGAATGGGGAACAAATCGGACAACAATGTGTGAAATAAAGCCATCAGACGACATTAAGTCGCTCTGTCGCCTCGAAACATGATTTGCATGACATTAAACTCGAATTTTATGAGCGATTTATGTCCGGCCCCAGCCAAATTACGATCTCTGGCCGCATGCGGACAAAGGCCTAATGCCAGCCAGGGAGAGATTGATGGAAACCACAAAGCGAATAAATACCCCAAAAAGCGAAAGATTCAAATCGTTAAGTAATTTGCCCTATTCCATGCTAGATTTGTGCCTTATCTTGTTAGTTATACCGAAATAGATTACTAAGTTTTTCCACCAAAACCCATGAGATGGGACGTTAAAGGTGGGGTGCAGCCTGTGATTATCTTAGTTTCAGTGCAATTGAATGACTAATAAAATTGTCGTATGTGTGACTGATTTTCGGTATTGATTGTTGACACGATGTGACGAGACCCATTGGGATTCCAATGCAATCGAACGTGACACGTTGATGACAATCTGTTCCATGAGTTCGTCGTTCAATAAAGTCATTAAGACGTCAGTTGTTGGAGTGAATGAGATGCCTGGCTTATCATCGCCGATGCCTGACATTAACTGGCCAATCAATTAGCGGATATTTATACATAATTATGCCACTATTTAATTGACTCGCTGATTAGCATTATGTGTGCTGTGTTGTGTGCTGTTTGTGGCCAAAAGCGTTTTATTGGTATGCTGGCGGTACGCACTGGCATTCCAAAGTATTTAAGTCATGCGCCACAATACTTCTGAATCGGACAGTCCCACAGCAACCACTCCAAACACTCCAATCATCCGATGCGGAAGGCAGACCAGACCAAGACCCAGCCCCAGTCCCAGTCCCATCAGGGCAAGGGAACACGGACACTTGGCACACCACACGAAAGTAGTTCAAGTACAGCCGCAAAGGCACTGCCACTTCCTTATCGCAGATGTTATCGGCCGATTTTACATTGTTCAATTTGGGGACAGATTCATTGTTTCGTCACACCACCCCCTGCTGATAAGTGGTGTAGAGGTGCTAGAGAGAAGCGATTTGGGCAACTTGGAAAGTTTTCGCATAAACCGCAAGACTACCCAATGAATGCCAGTTTATTGTCTATAAAGTTGCGAATGGAATATCAATCAATTCCGCGTCATCGAATAGCAATCTTTGACTTCGTCAGCCGTAAGCAAATTTTTCGTTGTATCGGATAGCGTTGGGCTGGGCCCATACGGACGGGGATCATAATTTCCAAAAATTAATATCGCTCATTTCCGAATCGAATGAATGGCCATGGTAAACAGAACAGAAATGCCCAGCTTTATGGACCAACATTTCATTCAGATTTTCCAAGGCAATATCTCCTGGGGATAATCAGTTCCCCGCTCATTAAAAAAGTTTATTTATTTGCTGGATTCTTTTAACGGGGTTTCGTCTTTGTTTGGGAATTTGCCAATGCAAATGGGAATTTTGAACTTGTTGATGAAACCATTACCGAATTATAAACAAGAACCAACTGCAGTTGGTTGGTTCTCCTTGATTGTCAGGGTCTTCGTCTCCTTCATCGTCTCCTTGGGCTTTTATTAATTGGATGCACTTTTCGGCATTTTTTCCTGAGAATTCCACTTGGAATTCCACATTCTGGAATTGATCGAATAAACGTATTTTCACAATTATGAGAAATATTTCTCGCGGCCCAATTCCAATGCCATTGGGCACTCTTGCGAGTGCAGACAAACGTGAAATTTGGTTGGGCATTGAATCAATATGTTTTCAAGGTTGAGGCTCCTCCATTTGGCACGCCATATTCGCATCTGTTGTGGGGTTCTAGGTTCTGGAGGATGGGTTCTGGTTGGTGCTGGTCAGGTTATGACGAAATCGAATTGGCTCGTCACTCCCTGATTGACTGGCTGACTGGCTGACTGACTGACTGACTGGAAGTGTGACCACAAACCCAATTGAATTAATTTTAGTTTGTAATTTGGACAATTTTTTGAGTGTCGTGTCGGCAGCCACAAACAAGACAAGAACGCGCTCCCACGGAGAAGGGTGCCGCAGCGGGGTCAGCGAGCAATAAAAGACATATCTTTTTGTTTTTTGGCATATTTGTGTTTAATATTTCAAATGGTCGATTCGTTTCAATTACACTTCAATTGCTTCGGACTTCAAGTGCAAGGCGCTTCGTCTCTTCTCTCTGTTTTGGCTTTATGCAATTGAAATACTCGAACTTTTTGTACGGTTGTATTGTCTGGCATTGAAAGCGAATTATTATATTAATTTTAATATCGAAAGAAAGAAAGAAAAAACTGTACAGATAGATGTGCGAAGACAGAGGTGTCGGGAGACTTGCCGATTCGCTCACAGCATTTTATTTATTTATGCGAGTGCAGACAAAGTGCTTGGAATTTGACAGTTTGACAATTGGTTTATTATTGTCAAGCCGGCTGCTTGAGAGCCAATTTATTGATCAGTTTCGGTTTCTGTTTCGTTTCCGGGTGTCTGTTCCCAGTCACAGTCACAGCCACAGTCCAAGCGCCAGCCCCACCATCAGGCCAGACCCACCTCACTTTTCCTATCCCATCACCACACCACACCCCATACGATGGAGAATTTATTTCCCATTTCTATTGTTTGCAGTTACAATTTACGACTCGAACAATGCTGGGTTGTAAATTATACCCCGATTTTGATTTTTATTCGGCTAGACTCATATCAGCTAATCGCATAGATTAGCCGATCGAGTAATTAGTCTATTTTTATCGGCCTAATCCAGCTGCTAATTTTAAAATGTTAGCAAACACTTTCGGCCCACGTCATTGTTTAATGGTCTGGCCATTGGCTGCGGAATATTCACGGCTAAATTAAGGATATTTATGTACATTTCTGATAGTCGGGGCGCCCAAGCAGGGCATTATTTACACCATATTCTCACGGATCATTTAGCTAGAAATTTAGAATATGCCGGCCAGCACTTGATTGCCTTAGACTGGTTTTTTTTTTAGCCCTGAACTGGAAACACTTAGTCAGACGTTTGAGTTCTTGCGAATAGTAATTTAGTTAATGGTGAATCCCCCAATTAGCAATAGGCTAAGCAGAATGGAATAACATTTACATTTTGGTTGAGCAATTCGAGGACATGCTTACTTATTGAGGAAACCTGTGAATTTCCGTGTCTTCCCGCTTGTGCCACTTGCCAATAGAGACGCACGTGCTGCTAGCGGATCGCCTGGGTCCACTCATTTGCGCATCGCTTGAACATACAGACGTAATACTTATGTATTTGGCAGAAAAACATTTCCCTGTTTATACCATAATATGTTTATTAAAAATTTTAAGCCAAATAAAGACAGTGCCAATGGATATTTGAATATTTGGATATTTCGGCTGTTTGCTTACGTATTTGCATTGTTCTCCAGCACAGGTCTCTCCGATGCGATGGCCCAAGAAGATACACAAATTGAAATTGTTTTTCTTTGGCTCGGCTTCTGCTTCTGCTTCTGCCCCTGCCCATTGTTGATAATTAATAATTCGCTCATCGAAAACAATTCACGGCGCTTAAGGGGGAGGAGGGGGCAATGAATGTGTAAGCATCTATATTTAGCGGCAGTCGTCGTCGCGCTGGTATTAGCGTTGCAGGTTGCTACCCCCACCTCGACAGGTGGTACCTATACCTATACCCATACCTGTGTACTCAAGCAGTCAGAGTCTGAAACATTGCACTCAAAACGCCCCCGCGGGAATTAGTTGCTGTATTTTTTCGGCATGTGTGCAGTTAGCGCAGTAATTATTATACTTGACAGACAGACAAGACGGAGAGCTCTGACTGCGACCGAGCAAGAGCCACCAAATTAGGCGGCTTGTCAATCAATCAATCATTCACCATTCATCGTTCATCAGGCCAAAAAGGTGAATCCACTCACACACACACTCAGAATTCCAGTTTGATATGCATTATATAAGAAGAAAAGCGAGATCAGATGTTTTCAAGGCTGTTCCACAAGTCGTAACATATTTGTTGGGAGAACAAGGCCCTCAAGCATAGTATTGCGAGACCTGGCCCAATCCTCATTTCTCGCAGCAAAACACCGCGCGACAAGCCCTTCCTCAATCGTTCGGTGCCATAACTGCTTGGGAATTCTACGGTGCGATAGCACAGCAGAATTCCGCACCGAGAATTAACAGAGAGCTGCTTGTGCTGTTCTCCGTTCTCCGTTCTGCTGAGTGGTCGAGTTTTTATGGGATTTTCTTGCTGTTGATTTATGTGGCTATTGGGGGGGAGGAGGCCCTTTGTTTATGGTCGCCGTCTCTTGTTTGCGTATTTAATTTTCACTTTTGTCGCTGTGGTAGCACTCAACTTAACTGCCTCCCCCATCAAAGTCGCTCCCAAAAAACCGAAATAACACACAGAAAGAGTCCATTAAATGGCTCTGACTTTGTATCAATCTCTCGATAATAGTTTTCGGATTATATAATCTCCGCCATATAATTATTTTGGACCGAATACATCTGCAGAACTGTATTCATTATTAATTGCATTGCATGTGCTTGTGCTTGTGATTGTGTGACAAATGCTTTAATTATATTCAGAGTAAATGCTTTCGATACGGTTTGTCCCATATTTGCACGCCTACTGTCTCTTGGGCATCGACCGGCCCGGGCCGGGCCAGTGGGACAAGTCTGGTATCTGCCATCTAGGCAGCAGCCCGCCCCTGGCCCCGGGCCGGCTTCGCCTCGTTGTGAGACACTCAAACTTACATACAACTGAATCGGAATCAGAGTCTCGATCTGAATGTTATACAAGCACTTGTCTTTGTCTGTACTCCAGACTCCAGTCTGTATAGCCGGCATGGCGTTGGTGTCGCTCGGGAACTTATAAATAGAGCGAACTTTGGTTCTGAATTTCTGATTTTGGCTGTGATTCGCATGACGAAACATTTCTTGGCACTTTCTTCGGTACGCCCATCAACCGAAAAAGGTAGCAAAATTATGGCCCACGGCGAAAGGGGAATTTATGTGGGCTCACAATTGTTGAAAATTTATTTGTGTTTTTATTGTTTTACAATGGGCAAACATCTTGGGCAAAACAAAATGTTTCCCGAACCTGCCAACAAATGTTTCCCCCAGAATAAAGTATTTTTAAAGAGATTACCTCCTAAAATTTTTGGCAGGCAATGATATTTAAATTTAGAAAGGGTTTCCATCTGTGAATCTCCCTTAAAACCAGCCAGGAGCAGAATACTCTCTCCATAGAAAACTCACACGAAATGAGAAACAATTGCTTGATATTTTTTGTGGGATCATTTCGGCCCGAAAGTCATTGTCAATGCCAAATGCGAATCATTTGGCGTGCGATAGATACAAATGTGGCTGTGCCCCTGACTGTATGTGTGTACACAGTACATACGAGTATGTTGATTCGTAGATACGATTTAATTGCGGCCTCATCCAATGTCAGTGACACTCGTAGTCCGTGTCAACGTCTGCACGGCATGACATGGCGGCATTCGCTCATCGGCGTTAATGTGTATTGTTTTGCCCCGAAATAGAGAAATAAAAAAATATAGTTATGAACATTCATTCAGTTGATTCATGCCGATGCTATTCAGATACATGTTTGGATATAGATATGACGCGCCCCCCCAATGACTACCTCTTTGGGGTACAGCTCAATAGCAGAGCTCAACAATGTCGCCGCAATTGTTCTTTAGTTGATTTCTATTCCATTATTTTGCGCAGTTGGAGCCAAAAAGTTTGTGTCATGCGGAATGGCTGATATATGTCATCGTAAATTAATTGTTCTGAATGCCCAAATTGAGGGGAATATTTACATGAAAATGTTGAGTACTTGAGCGGAAAGTGGAAAGCGTCTCATGGTTAGCCTTTGCTTGTCGCTCTTATCGGGCTGACAGGCAAAGTGACGGACAAACAAGTCCCACCACCCCTATTCAGTTGATTCATTCATTCATTCATGAACTTTTATGGCTTCAGTCGAACTATCTATCGATCGATCTATCTGACCGACTGGGGGTTTCACCTGCTGCAAGTTCAATTAGCATTCGTTGCATAATTAAAGTGACAACAGAGTCGCCCTCCGATCGATCGCAGCTGCTGCTGTTAGTGCTTGGGCGCCACTTTACCGCTCGGTGGGTGGGGTGGGGTAGGGTGTGAACTGCTAATTTGCCACAAATGTCCGGACAATGCCCAATTTGGCAGAGTGAGAAAAGCCAACAAAGCGGACAAACAGCGTCCGCGTCAAGTGTGCTCTGCTGTGACGTCACTGGCAATGGAGCAGAGCGGAGCGGAGCGAAGCAGATCGTATAATCAATGGTGACGTCATTTGTCAACTGACAGCACTGACAGCCCGCCCGATGGTTAAGTGCATTTGCCATTTAGCGCCATTGAGCCGGAGATTGGACTGGGCTCTGATTGAATGGAATTCAATATATCAACTTTGCATGCATCCAAGGAAGATCGTGTTTCGCGCGGAATACATTCCATCACTGGCGAAAGGTCAGAGTTGATTGCATGGGTGTGTTGTGGACAGTGGACAGTGCCATGCCCCACCCCACCCGCCGCGATAATAATATAATTTTTGATCGTAATAATAATTTAAAATCAATCACGAAAATATGCAAAGCGCTCGCAGCGCTGCGATGCCGTGAAAGCGTGTCAATTGCGAATAAATAAATGTGCACTTAACATATTTATCGACTACATGCACTCGTATTCAATCGCATTCAATCGCTGCAAACACTCGTAACCTTAAATGCCGAGAGATCTCAGTTAACAGTGCGTATGAGCCATATTTCAAAACGATGACGGAGCAGTCAACGCCGCGGCGGGGTGACGACTGTCTGAGGACGGTGTGTAAACTGCTTGTGATGCAATTTACATTTTAATTGCCGCATATTGAGTATCAGAGAACACAATCCATTTAAATGGCGCTGTGTCTGTGCCTGGGCCTGCCTAATGACAACGTCACGTTCCCCGGCACAGTGGTCACTCAATGCGAATGATGGCTGCTTATTGATCGCTTAACTTTCTGTGGCAAGCTGATTATGTAAATTAACCAAAGCTATTGTTCAATTTGATCAAAATTGGATGTGGTTGGGGGAGTGGGAGTGGGAGAAGATCTAGACGAGTCGTAAAATCATTGGGAATTATGTTAATGCAAATGAGAATGAAATAACCTGAGCAGCGACACAACACACAGTCGAATGTATGGCAAAGGCTTCGGCTTCCTGCACAAAAAGTATAACAACAGTTTTGTGTAGGAAATACTTAAGAGGTTTAACTTGCTTCAGAGCTGTGAATGTCCAATGACCCGCCGAACCCCACAGAGATAGACGCCAGTGCCATCCCCGCCTAGAGTTATGGATATGACATCACCTGGACAAGACCAGTAGCTACCATGACACGCTCATTCACTCACTCACTCACTCACCTTCGTGACGTGTGTGTGTGTGTGTGTGTGTGTGTATCTGCCTGTTTGCCAGGGGGAGGGCAGAGCAAGTGCCGGAACTGGACCGGACCGAGCGCTGATTGCGTGTTTGTGTCGAACAAAGAAGAAAAACTAACCAAATTTATGGGATTAATGGATGCAAAGATACTCTTTGCCCGCGCCCGCGCCCGCCTTTGGTGTTGTGTTACAGATTGCTCGACTTAAGAGTCCGATGGATGAGGCTGCTCTTTCCTGCTTTGCCGAATTCTGGTTAACCTTAGGAACAAGACAAGGCACAGACATTTACATACGAGTATTCATAACCGATCCACAGCTGATTTGCGCAGCTGTAACATATATAGGTATTGCTTGGATGGAGAGCGCATTGAAAAGTTCACCGCCGAAATCCCATTGGCTGCTACACCATCGGCACTCGTTCAAGTTCACGGTCAATGGATCAAAATAAACAGAAACTACAAACACACATGTGCAGCAACGCTCAGATAGGGATTGGCGAAGGCGACGGCGAAGGAATTCCAGCTACACAAGACGCAATCTTCCAGCTGGCTATTTACATAGCAAACAATTGAATCCGAGATACAAATGCATATCTCTCTGCCCCCCGGTGCCCAGCCGATGATGGACTGCATTCGTGGCTGCTTTTTGGGTGAAATGCATCGTGTCGGCTGGCATTTGGCATGCCGTGACTTGGCTCCGCTTTGAAATCTCCCCGTATCGGGGTGAAGGCATCTGCACCCACGAAATGCCATCAGCACTTTGGCTGGCAGACTGGATCTTTGCTTCATTTTTTTAAAGTAGCACAGCGACTTACTATCCAAGTAACTTTCTAGTGCGTCCTATGAAAAATGCAAGTTTTCCACAGATCCACAGAGTTTTAAGCAGCGAAAGAGAGAGAAAATGGGTTAGCTGGGTTAGGGATTGGCTTGGCTTGGCTTGGCCCTATCCTACCTTAGCCCACATGCAGCCACAGTGAAGGGAGGCGAACATTTTAGTCATAAAGTGTTAATGAGTCTTCCATGTTTAGGACCCCCAATTGGGGGGCTTACTGTTTGCTTGTTCGTGGCCTCTGATAAATAAACAAGTGGAAACTGATATCGGATAGTGGTTCCACCTGCTCCAACTGTTTCTGGCTTGTGCAGGTATCTTTTTGCGGCCGAACCGCAAATCCAGAGACAAGGAATTCTTCTGATTGAATGGCACCCGATATCGGCTTACCGCATTCAATTACAATTGCTATGTTTTAACACTTTTGCTCTAGATCAGATCGGATCGGATCAGACCGAGTCTAGATCAATCCATTGATTATTGACCATTCTCACCTGTCAGAGACAATTACGCCACCGTATGAAACTTCAATTAGCTGGAAGCAGCACTAACACAAGCACAAGCACAAGCTCAGATACACACACTTGCACTTGCACTCGCACTCACACTCACACTCTCTGGCTGTCACCGAGAGACACAAAACTGCAGTCAGGAAAAATTTGCATTAACGTTAAGTAAATTGTTTAAGGCCCAAGCCGCACGCGCGTTTGCTGTCGCGACAGATTTGGGATTCAGACTGAGACTGAGACTGAGCCGGCCGATCCGATCCGACCGAGAGTGAGTGAACTGGGGAGAAACGACGCCAACGGCGACAGCGACTACGACTCCGACAGCCGACCGGAGATATCCGATTGCGACGAACCTCAGACGGCTTCCACTTTCCGCTGAGCCAGCCAAAATGCTGTACAGGCGCATTTTTGCTGCGAATTTGGGCAATTTGGGCTTTGCAATAAAGAACCCCACCACAACAGGGCCAAGCACGAGACCGTGAACCACACTCCAACTCCATCGATCGTGATGCTAATGAGCGAACAGAGCCCATGCCGCGAAGCAAGGACACTGCCTTGGCAAAAACGATCCTTAATTAAGTTTAATTGTTTGAGTCTGTCGCTGTTTCTGTCGCGCCTCACTTCGTGTCAAGCGCATTCGAATAAATTCTGTTCGCATTAATGAATAAATAAACAAAAAACAAAAACAAACACAAAACAATTACAAGTCAAAGTCAGCGAGAGAGTGAAGGAGCTGCTCCCAATGCGCGTGGGTGCAGATACAGCAGATACAGCAGATATATCTATGTAGATCCGATACCCCATCTGGCAATGCTTGAACCTGACATTCAGCGCGAATAAACATATTTGTTCTCCTCCTCCTCCCCCGCAGCAGCAGCAGCAGCAGCAAGTGACAGCACTCCAATCGATGCGATCGCACGATTCGCTCAAGACAAATTGTATATGTAAATGCGTCTGGGCTGATGCGTTTTTAATTGAAGTCAATTTTTCATCGACGACCATATGCATTGGATGGCAGACAGACTGGGACTGGGGAACTGGGACTGGGACTCGGATAAATGCAATGAAAAAACCGAATAAAGTCAATTTAATTATTGAACTCATTCGGTTCCATCGAAATGCAAACAGAGGAAACCCAATAAGCTTTCTTTCGAACCTTGAGGAAACCCCCTGGAGCAGCCAAACCCCTACCCGAGCTAAAGGCTCAAATTTACTTTTAAAATTGCACTTTTATTTTTAATATAATCTCAATAGTCACTCATCGTTGTCGCAGAGAGTGGGACCATCGCCAATGCAGGCGGCATAGGCCATGATGTGGGGAATGGAGCTCTGCTGCAAGACGCCGCTGAAGAGATGGCTCTGTGGGCCAGTGGCAAAGATGCCCACATCCTCGCCGGCATGTACGCCAATGTTACCCTTGATGTAGCTGGGTGCAAAGAAGCCTGGCTGATCGATCTTATCGGTGAGGTCGATGCGGTTGCCTTTATCGTCCAGGTACTGCTCCAGGCCAACCGCATAGTTGAGGGTGGCGTACTTCACGCCATTCACATCGGTGTCGTGCTGGTTGAGGCCAAGGATGGGTGTGCCACGGCCTGGATAGCCGGAGATGGTGAGGGGATGGGCATGGTCGGAGGTCACCACGATCAGTGTCTCATCGGGATCCGTCATGCCGAGTGCCTCCTCCACGGCCTTGGACAGCTCCAGAGTCTCGTCCAGCGCGTAGACGGGCACGTTGTAGTGGTTTCCATAGTCAATGAGTCCACCCTCGATGAAAATGAAGTAGCCCTGGTCATTCTTGCTGACCACCTCGATGGCCTTGCGCGTCATCTCCGCCAGGGTGGGCTGCTGGGTCGCGTCGGCCAACTTGTGGAAGTTCATCACTCCCGAGTTGAAGGTGCCGATGAGGCTGCTGATGCCCGAGGCATTCACCTTGAGCAGCTGGTTGCGATTGTAGGCCAGCACGCCGCCGGGATGCAGCGACTGCCACTTGGAGAGGAGATTCACACCGTCCGACCGTTCGCCCGGCTTGTTGAAGGGATCCGTAATCGTTTTGGGCAGGAACTTTCCGATACCTCCGCCCAGCATCACGTCGAAGTTCTTGCCCGGACTCTGGGTGATCAGCTGGGTGGCGATGTCCGTGCAGGTGGCCGGGTCGTTCTTGCCCTCGCCGTAGGTAACGATGTCCGTGTCGGCCTCGAAGAAGCGGTTCGTGGAGTGGGCGTAGGCGCCCGAGGGACTGGCATGGGTCAGGGTGGTGGTGGTCACAATGCCGCTGGCCTTGCCGGCCGCCTGGGCCCAGGCCGCAATGGAGCTAATCTGGTTCGCTGGATCCTCGCTGCCGCTGCAGTTGTTAAAGTTAACCGCTGCGGTGATGCCCAGAGCCACGATATTGGTCTTGACACCGCACAAGTAAGCGGTGGCCGTGCAGGCCGAGTCCGGCACCTGCGCATTGGAGCAGTAGGTCTACGCGAAGGAAGATTACCTCAATCAGCACACTCCCAATTACCAACCACATTGAGCTCTGGAGTACTCACCTTGCTCAGGCCGAAGTGGGGGAACTTCTCGAAGCTGAGGGAGTCCTCCTCGCCGGGATTGCCCTTGAGCTGGCCCTTGTGTATGCGAGCAGCAGCCACCGTGGACAGGGACATGCCGTCGCCCAGGAACATGATCACATTCTTGGCCTTCCGCTTGTCGGCCTGTGGCAGTGCCAGACGCTTGGCAATCTCTTCGCGGGCCAGGTCGTACCAGAACTGGGCGTTCTTCTCCTCCTCCGGTCCGGTCTTACCCTTGGCCAGGGCATTGGGATCTATGACGTTCAGGCGAGTCGTCCCAGCGCCGGCTGCACTTCCCAATAGCTGATCCTGGCTGTGAATCTCGGACACTGCAACAGAGAAACGTCCTCAGTTATTGCCACCCACCCAGACACCTCGTCCTCCTCCACTTACTGTCTATGGACAGGGCCAAGGATGCGGCCACTAGGCCACTCAGCACCAGCAGCTGAACACCGATGAATCTCTTCATTCTGGGCAGGTGTCTATCGCTTCGAGAAAGGAATGTGACTATACATGTGCTGTGCCGGCCCAGGCCTATATATTCCGGCAGACTGTCGGGCCTTTTGCTTATCGGCTCTGCCATATCTCCGTCACATAATCCCAAAAGTCTGCAAAAACTCAAGCAAATTCCTCTTTTATGAGTTGATCTATTCTTAATTTTGTTAGACTTTGGTGTTTATGGTTATGGGGGGTCTTGCTGGAAAGGTGTGCTCCGAAGACTGGCTACCAGTTTGAGGATCTGTGGACCAATGGTGTGGGGGGCGGGCAATAAACGAGCACAGTTCGGGTCGTTTCGCTCGGCACGAGGCGCTCGGCATTAGCCCATGGGGTAAAATAGAACCCAAGATGAATTATCACAGGTGGTAAAGAAATTTTCACGTACATATATGACAATTGGGCACATCTCAGGCCCAAGATAAGCCTAATCAAAGAGCTATCTATCGCAGCCAAAGGTGACATTCAGAAGCAGCCAAGCACCCACACCGAGTACACCTGGCAGGATCCTTTGTCGCATGTCGGTTTTTGTTTCACTAATGAAATAAATGTGAAATTACTCGCAAGTTGCTTGTATCCCCAAAACTTCTTGCTTGACCGAAATTCTCAAAAAAAAACAAAGGGAAAGTCTGTGGGTTAAACATACAGCAAATGGAAGTAAAACTTTGATTTGGCAACAAACAAATAGTGAATACAAAATTAAAAATGCAAATTTTAAAAGATTATATTAAATAATTAAACTACTGCAGAGTTATTGTTTTTATTATTATTATTATTGTTTAAAAGAATTTTCGATCCCATAATCCATGACTTATTGAATTCTTGGTCGCCAGCGAGCTCTAACAACCTTCTGCCCTCAACCTTCTTGTGTCTCCACATTGTCGGATTTTAAGTTGTATCGAAATGAAAGCATTCATCATCATCTGACCGCCGAAAAGCGTTTATATTATTATTTATTGTGTTAACCTTTGAGTAACCGAAAACGTAGTCAAAGTTATCGGCGTTAGAGCTTATATAGATACAGTGATTCGATCCTGATGCTTTCTATTTAGCTGCCTGCACCAGCTCAGCCATAAGTTGTCAAGGCTTTTCCAGGTGGACATCAGAAGCAATATCTATTCAGTTTTCAGGCAGGAAATAGTCTGAACAGTCTGCCCTTTAAGTTCCGCCCCATTGTGTGCATAAAACGTTAAATATTTTCTTCTTGAATGCTCATTTTATTGTCAGTATTTATGTTTAAGTGTTGGAACCCCTATGTGGTATTGTCGCAAAGCGTCTGGCCACTGCCAATGCAGGAGGCATAGGCCATGATGTGGGGAATTGTGCTCTGCTGCATGACGCCGCTGAGGAGATGGCTCTGGGGACCGGAGGCCCAGATGCCCACATCCTCGCCAGAGTGCACGCCCTGTTCCTTGGGAATGTAGCTGGGGGTGATGGAGTCATCGTCGCCCACAAGACCGTCCAGCGGTATGCGCTGGCCGTTCTCGTCCAGATATTGGTTGGGACCAGCCGCATAGTTCAGCACAGAGTACCTCACGCCATTGAGGTCGGTGTCGTGTTGGTTGATGCCCACGATGTTGGTGCCGCGTCCTGGATAGCCGGCAATGCTCACCGCGTGTCCATGGTCGGCGGTTACCACAATGAGGGTATCTTCAATGTCGGTGATGTCGCGGGCCAGCTGAATGGCCTTCTCGAACTCCAGGGCCTCGTCCAGCGCATAGCCCGCCTGGGTGTAGTGATTGCCGTAGTCGATGAGTCCGCCTGCGAGAAAGAAGAATATGAGTCTCCCGTCTCTCCCGATCTCGATCACTCACCTTCGATAAAGGCAAAGTAGCCATTCTCATTCTGGCTCAGCTTCTTGATGGTCACCTCGGTGAGCTCAGACAGGGTGGGTTGATATGCCGCGTCGGCGTCCCTGTGGAACTTCATCAGCTGGGACTCGAACAGGCCGATGATATTTCCCACCGCCGAGACGTTGACATTCAGCAGCTGTTTGCGATTGCTGACCAGGACGCCGCCCTTGTGCTGACTCTGCCACTTGGAGAGGAGATTCACGCCATCCGAGCGTTCGCCGGCGTTGCCGTGGCTGTCCTTGATGGTTTTGGGCAGGAACTTGCCCATGCCGCCGCCGAACATAATGTCGAAGTTCTTGCCGGGCGTCTGCGTCACCAGTTGGGTGGCCATGTCAATGCAGGTGCTGGCATCCACTCCATAGCTGGTCACGTCCGTATCGCACTCCCACATGCGGTTGGCGGTCTTCGCGTACGCGCCCGAGGGACTGGCATGCGTCAGGGTGGTGGTGGTCACAATGCCTGAGCGATAATTCCCCATGAGCCCGTGCACAAATTATCGTGTATAATAGTTACCTGTGGACTTGCCAGCATTCTGGGCCCACTCAGCAATGGAGGTGAGGCGGTTATTTGGGTCCTGGCTGGCAGTGCAGTTGTTAAAGTTGACGGCGGCGCTCACTCCGATGTTGATGATGTTGGTCTTGACGCCACATAGATAGGCAGTGGCCGTGCAGGCGGAATCGGGCACTTGGGCATTGGAGCAGTAGGTCTGATGGATTATTGTATTTTGTTTACTCTGTGGCGGATGTGAAACAGACCGGGTACTCACCCGACTCAGAGCCGTGTGGGGAAACTTCTCGAAGCTCAGCGACGACTCCTCGCCGGTTTTGCCCTGGCGCTGACCCTTGAGGATCCTTGCCGCCGTCACTGTGGTCAACGGCATGCCGTCGCCCAGGAACAGGATCACATTCTTGGCCTTCCGCTTGTCGGGCTGTGGCAGTGCAAGTCGCTTGTTGATCTCCTCGTTGGCCAGGTCGTACCAGAACTGCGGATCCATCTCCTCCGGTGGCGTGTACTTGTCCGTGGCCACATCTGTGGAGAACCGGGGCTTGTTCGCCGCCTGTCCTGACAGTTCATACACGTTGTGGGGTCCAAGCCCACCCTGGACTTGTACTACCCCAGCCAGGGCCAGAGCACCAAGGACCATCAGTATCTGCTGGGCGAGCATCTTCCAAGTGCGATTTGGATTGTGAAATGTCCGCAACTAACACGATAGCTGGCTAATGCCGCCATTTTATATGCCGCCTTCCTGGCTCGTGTACGTCTAAATTTAAATTTTTATTTCCCACCTTTATGGGTGCAAACTTATCTCTGTTGGCCAGCCCTATCTTTATACACATCACCCATTTCTCTCATGATCTCTTCCGAGTTGGGGAAGGGCTGATTCTTGATTGCCCCCCCTTAAACGTTACAGCGCATTGTCTGCCCTTTCGTTGGCCCTAGGGGTTTTACAATTATTCTTGTTCCCCTTTTTGTCTACAGCGAAAGTCTGCCAGATAGTGGATCATATCACACCCCACCCACACTTGATCACACTTGTGATGCTGATTTCACATGTGCAAACAGCTCTCAGGGCAGGGTTATCTTCTGAATCGCGTCTGTCACGTTTGGAGTCATAAAAGCTAATGCTTGTGGCAGACTCGCATGCTCTGGATATGTGGGGGAACGTGTGCTGACTTATCGCAGGAATTTTTGCACTTTCATTAATAATCGCATTTGCAAGACGCGATCTCGTGGTTTCGTGCTGAAGATAAGTCCAGCCAGAAATTTTAGTGTTTAATCAGGTCCGAACGGACAGCAAAGTACAGTCAGAATGCAAACAAAGACTTCTGGGGATATTTTGGTATCAGTAATGAGGAAAAAAACGTGAAAGTAACGAAGTTGAGATTTTAAGGCCAAGTTGTTGGACAACTTATGTCTCACAAAAGAGTATTTTATGGAACTTTAATACAAAACTATCTTTCTCGGATCTCTAATGAAACATACTCTGTGCGCTACTATTCCCATTCCGAATTCTGAATTCCAAAAATAGTCCGCAAAATATAATCCCTAAAGACTTTTCGTTTGATTTGAGTCGAGTCAAAATCTCTAGAGATTTCTTATTGCTTATTGCTCCTTGCGCCGTTGATGTAAATTTTAATATTTATTGATCTAGCTGGTGATAAATGAGACTTTGAAAGCTCAAAATGATAGTCAAAAACTTTATTTGTTATGGAATTTTTTTTATCAACTATCGTTTGTACACTTGTTGCGGCTAAGCTAATAAAAACAGCACGCGTTTAAAGTAAACTCGTTTTTTTTTTTGTAAAATTATCCATTATTGCAACAATTAAAGAATACAACCTAAAAAAGTTGTACCATGATTTTCCCATTCTATTAAAAAATTTGATTTTTTGACATACTCGTACAATACGTTCGCGGAAATGCGTCGCTATATTCACGTACTTAATTACAATAAACTGAACAAATTTTGAAGTGAAATATTTAATCGAGTATTCTCGACTATTCCCATCTCAGTTTCTTAAATTTTTGCACCATTGTTTTTTTTTCGATTATCTTTTATTGCCAAATTTTTCGTGTATGGTCCCCCCAAATTACAGATACCAGAGCAATGTTTAAGCGAAGCTGCACGCTCCTAGCCAAAGCACCACAGCAGCAGGTGCTCGAGTGGCTGGGCTCCATCGAGACCATACTCTTTGGGTCTGACGGAGTACTCTGGAAGTTTGATGACCCCATCAAGGGATCTGTGGAAACCTTCAATGCCCTGAGGGCCAAGGGGAAGCGCTGCTTCATAGTGACCAACGATTCCAGCATGGTAGCGAGTGAACTGGCGCAGAAGGCCATGTGCCTGGGCTTCAAAGTGGAGGAGAAGGAAGTTCTCAGCTCAGCGGCGTGCATATCCAACTATCTGGTGGCCAAAAAGTTCAATAAAAAGGTGCTAGTTGTGGGCGACACAGGCATCCGCAAGGAGCTTGAGAAGGCGGGCATCCAATCCGTTACCACGGATCAGGAGGCAGGAGAAGGTCAGATGGGTCACTTTGCCCGACAAATTGAAGTCGATCCGGATGTGGGAGCTGTGGTGGTGGGCAGAGACGAGAGCTTCAATGTGTCCAAGATTGTCGTGGCCGGCACCTATCTGCTCAATCCCAAGGTATTGTTCCTGGGAACCTGCATGGATACCTACTACCCGGTGTGTGACAAACGTGTGACTGTAGGTGCCGCGGCCATGGTGGCTGCCATTGAAAAGAGCAGCAAACGGAAGCCCCTCATCATGGGCAAGCCCAATCCTCAAATGGTGAATAAGCTAAGGCAGTCCGGATCCCTTAAGCCGGAGAAAACCCTTGTAATTGGAGATCGGTAAGTGATGCCATTTGATTGATTGATTTGAATAATTCTGTTATTTTTTCTAAAAGGTTGAATTCGGATATCATCTTTGCCAGCAACTGCGGGTACAAATCACTTTTAGTGGGTTCGGGAGCGGGTTCTCTCGAGGAAGCGCAGAAACTCCAAAAAGAAGGCAATGAGAAAAAACTGAAGATGGTTCCGGACACGTATTTGCCCAGCTTGGGTCATTTAATGGATTATCTGTGTGTGGATGAGAAAAGTAAAGAAAGTGATGAGGGTAAAGCCGGAAAAAAAGGCTGTCGACAACAAAGAAAATAAGGCTACAGTAGCATAATGCGAGATTAGTGTCATTTTAAATGTTCGCGCGAAAGTCAAGCAGCTGTCTTGAAGCAGCCAACCTTTTACAACACTAGCTAAAATAAATATCGATGAATCGATAGAAGACTGCTTCAATAATAACATACATTTGTCAGGCACGCAGCCTTTGGTTTTCTGTTCATAAACAGCTATGATATTAATTTCAGTTAATTTTTTGAATTAAAGTGATAAGCCGCTGTTCGCGCGCAATTCTTATTGGCTGAAAACCCAGCAGACGATAGCAGCTACAACAACTCGATAGCTGCAACTCGATAGTGGCAGTGCTGAAAAATACTTGAATCGAATCGAAAGAAGAACGAAACAAAGAAACAAAAAATGTTCTCCGAAAAAGCTGTGTTTTAATCGAAAAAGCAAAAACAACGCTGTCGCTCCGTTTGTGGCTGTGTGTGTGCGACGTGTGTTCTATTAATATGAAAATGATTTTAAACTGCAACTAAGACACCTTGAATGCAACGGTGTAGCGAGCACTGCATATGCGTGAGTGTGTCAGTGTGGGCCAGTGTGTCTGCCTGTGTGTGTGTGTTTGTGTATACATGTGGATAAACGAAAATAAAACTGCCCGTGCCCGTGCCTTGTATCGGTCTTCTCTACGTTCTGTTTGCCACCGCCACCCCGCAAAGCTAGGTCCGAGAATTGCATCGTAACACCAAATCTTCCACTTCCACCACCTCCAATAGCAGTGGCAGCGGCAACGGCAGCACCAACAACCACTAACACCACCCTTTACAACTGTTACAAAAGAAACCCCGCAACCCCCGTTTACAACAGCCTTGTAATCTCTCGCATACAGGCAGAACGCAAGTCACACACACAGAGGCAATCCCATCTAGCTCCTGGAATGGACATGGACTCGGACATGGAAATGGAATTGGAATCGGACAACGATGGCGAGTACGAAGATGACTATGATTATTACAATACAGGTGAGTCGCCCGTCCTTTACTCCACCGTTCTACCCTGCTCCCGTCATGACAACAATCTGGAATCGATTTAACTGAAGCTGAATCAATGTACATATGCATATATGTATGTGTATAATGTATCTGTGTTCAAAAATCGGTTGTGCCCTGCAAGTGTGTGTGCGGCCGTTCGTTTGCTTATGCGGGTTGGTTATTCACCTTTTTGGGAAGGCCTAGGCCTAAGAATTTGCATTTAACCTTCTACGTGCTGGTGGGCCCAGCACTTGACATTCGCCTTCGCCAGGGTCCGACCCCACCCCCCAATAGCCACCGCAGCACAGCCACTACTATATACTATCCTAGTGTTCGTTTCGTTACGTTCCGTTTGGCTCTGCGGTCATGAAGTCGAAATTATGAAATTGAACTTGAAACGAATACTCGCACACACTACTGAACGTACAAAACGGTCGTACGTACGTACATATGTGAGTAGTTGGATTGCCCCCTTCTGAGGTTTGTTGTTGGCTTCATTATTGCCCAGTCTTCCTCTTACGCTCTTCTTGTAGGGGCCCGGTTGGTATCTCTGTCTCTCTCTCTCGCTCTGTCTGTCCCTAAGTTTGTCTTACACACAAGCAAACACACACTCGCAGCAAGCACTCGAACTCTCAGGTGCGTGCTCAAGTACATTGTTGCATTCTGCTTTGTGGCTCCTCTTCCTACGACTTGGTCTCTTCTCTGCTTTTTGACCTGTCCCCTGCGGCAGTGGCTTGAGTCGCGGTTCCGATCTGGCCAAATGTGAATAGCCGCAACGGCAAGCGGCCACCCGGAATCACAAACACCCTGCATTCGTCTTTGTTCAAGTTTTTATATATAATAAACCACGATCATGCCCCAGAAGACGGGACCCTGGTTTACCCATATTTCGCTCTTAACAATGCATTCAAGAATTGATAGGATTGCTGGATAGAAAGTAGGGTACCATCCACAGAGAAATATTATTATCATTTAAGGGTTGATTTCATTTGAGATTCCCCCATGGGACAAACAGAGACTGATTTACTAATCAATCTCCATCATTTTTCTGTGCAGGCGAAGACTGTGATGTGGAGCGCTTGGACCCGAAGAGAGCCGATCCAGAGTATTTTGAGTACGAGTGCCTGACCGTGGAGGACATTGAGAAGCTGCTCAACGAGCGGGTGGAGAAGCTGAACACGATATTGCAGATAACGCCCTCGCTGGCCAAGGTGCTGCTGCTGGAGCACCAGTGGGATAATCTGGCGGTGGTGGAGAAGTATCGACAGGATGCGAACGCCCTGCTGGTGACGGCGCGCATCAAGCCGCCCACGGTGGTGACTGAGGCCGCCTCAACAAGTGCGGCGGCGGCTGCGGCCAGTGCCCAGTTGCTGAAGCTGGGCAGCAGCGGGTACAAGACGTCCTCGTCGGTGGTCAGCAATGCCAACTCGAATGTCCCCCAATACCGGAGTCAGATGTGTCCCGTGTGCGCCAGCTCGCAGCTGGGAGACAAGTTCTACAGCCTGGCCTGTGGCCACTCTTTCTGCAAGGACTGCTGGACCATTTTTTTCGAGACACAGATATTCCAGGGCATTTCCACGCAAATTGGTTGCATGGCCCAGAAGTGCAATGTGCGGGTGCCAGAGGACTTGGTCCTGACCCTGGTTACACGCCCCGTTATGAGAGACAAATATCAGCAGTTCGCATTCAAGGACTATGTCAAATCACATCCGGAGTTTAGGTTCTGCCCGGGACCCAACTGCCAGATCATTGTGCAATCATCGGAGATCTCCGCCAAACGTGCCATCTGCAAGGCGTGCCATACGTGTTTCTGCTTCAAGTGTAGCATGGACTATCATGCGCCAACAGACTGCCAGGTGATCAAGAAATGGCTGACCAAGTGCGCCGACGACAGCGAGACGGCCAACTACATTAGTGCCCACACCAAAGACTGCCCCAAGTGTCACATCTGCATCGAGAAGAACGGCGGCTGCAATCACATGCAGTGCTTCAACTGCAAACACGACTTCTGCTGGATGTGCTTGGGGGACTGGAAGTCGCACGGATCCGAGTACTACGAGTGTTCGCGCTACAAGGACAACCCCAATATTGCCAACGAATCGGTGCACGTGCAGGCCCGGGAGGCCCTCAAGAAGTACCTCCACTATTACGAGCGCTGGGAGAACCACTCCAAGTCGATAAAGCTCGAGCAGCAGACGATCGATCGGCTACGCCAGCGCATCAATTCGAAGGTAATGAACGGCAGTGGCACCTGGATCGACTGGCAGTATCTGTTCAATGCAGCGGCACTGCTGGCCAAGTGCCGATACACTCTGCAGTACACATACCCGTATGCATACTATATGGAGGGCAGCTCTCGCAAGAATCTCTTCGAATACCAGCAGGTGAGTTTTTGCAATCGATTTTTAGCAGCTGTCGATTCTATTAACTATTTTATTTTTGTTTCAGGCGCAACTGGAGGCTGAAATCGAGAACCTGTCCTGGAAAATAGAGCGGGCCGAGACAACGGACCTGGGTGATCTCGAGAACCAAATGGATATTGCTGAGAAGCGTCGCACCACCCTACTCAAAGACTTCTTTCCCGTGCATGCATCGACGGCATAGGCGGAACATAAGGCTTCCAGAACCACCAGAAGCTTGTCTAGTTTAGCACAAAAGCGAACTTCATTTGATCGACTTGACAAGCCACACGACAGTATAAGAGACGCTTATTTAATTATAATTATACACAAATACATACTATACATATATCCATATATCCATTTAGCGGTAGCAGAACGATGTGTAGCTAATTTTTAAACTAATTGAATATTCACGTGCATATAGACTAAAGGATTTAGCATAGAACATATGTAGTCGACTACTTGAAGTACGAATATTATAGTTGTGACATTCGAAATCACTCAAAACGATCGATCGGTGTAACTGCAATACAACGCCTTGAGCGGTAAGATTATGATAACGATATCGTTAGTAGCCATAGCTATTTTCATTAAATATAACTACAACAATAGAAGAAAGAACGAACTAACGAAAGAATGAAGAAACAAAAAAGAAATCAACCAGGCGCATTTTTGTGGCCATGTGTTCCAACAGTTTTCCAAAAACTAGCCCAAGCGACCCTAGAATATGCATAAACAATTCTAAATATGTAGCATAGCAAGTCAAGCAATTCTCACTCAGACACGACACGCATAGAGAAAAGACCTCAACTCAATCGGTTAGATCCTAAGTTTTAAATATCGTATTAACAAATTGGCCGAACGGCATCAACAATATCAATATCAACAAAAAGTATTTTATAATTGGTAACTCGTAATTCGTAACTAGCCACAGCACATCCATCGAATCGAATGCAAAAAGTCTTCAAATAAAATATTGTATGTAATTATAACGAATGCTAGGTACTCGAACAAATTAGGTACTTACCCGTTCGTTTCTTTTATATTCACTGCTCGATTAACGTATTAAGCTGAATTATAAATTATAGTCTAGGATTACGCTATGTATTTATGCTTATGCGACTGAATTTGAATTAAATTTACACTAGATATAAACATACAAAAGTCAATTTAGTACAAGTGGAGAGGAACATGGAAAGCTTTGGAGCTTTGGACTAAAGCTGTTAGGTAGCTTTTATAAGCAACTATTTTTGCCTCAAGGAGCTTTCTCTCAAAAGATATCTAAGCTTTTATTTTGCTTCGCTTTTAGCTTTAGTTATTTGGACTTGGCTTTCACTCAAGAGTTTAATTTTGTTGCTCAAGTTTAACTTAGTTAAACAAATGCATTAGCTTAATTCCATTCAATTTATTTTGTGCTTCATGTACCCTGTGCTACCCCCCCGGAATAATTTCAGTTAGTGTTCAGTTTTAGTTTTTGAATTTATTCTGATCCAATATTCCTGAAGCTACTTTTTACCCTTCTTTTTGCCCTTTTTCCCTTTTTTACCCTTCGCTGGCACAGCTACGGGCAGTATGGTTGGCAAACGGGTCTCTCTAGGAGGCGTTGGCGGGGGCAGGGCAAACATACGGCACTCGGACCTGTCTTTCAACAACCGCTTGGTGAAGCGCTTAGGCCCGGTTAGCATCCCAACAGGCACGTTGTTCATATTCTCAACCCTTTGATGGGGATACACCTCGACGTCGCAGCAGTTGGACAGCAGCAGCAGGTTCTGGCTGGCCGTGATGGGATGCCGGAAGAGGAGATCCCTGCCGCAGCTGAGGCACTTGTTCTTCATGCGGCGCAGACGGAAGAGCATTGGGAAGCAGCGCCCCACCACAGTATTGTCGTCCAGCATGACGCAGTGCTTGTAGCTTGGCTTGGGCCGCGGTCGCTTGGTGTACTGTGGAGTAGAAGACGACACATGGTGGATGGAAGGAAACCGAACGCCAAAGGGTGGTGTACCTCGTTCAGGTGCATAATGGTCTGGAGCGGCCTGCACTCGGTCGAGCACAGATTGGGACGTATGTTCCGCTCCTGGGCCGCACACAAGGTGCAGTCGGCTTCCTTTTCCTTGTCGCTGCTTCTGCCGCAGGTCTTGCTGCACTCGGCCCGGATGTCGATCTCCTTGCGCGCTGGCCCGTCGGGCTTGAGGGTCACCTGTATCACCTCCACGTCCGGATCGACCACGTCTTCGGGGGGCAGCACTAGCTTGTAGTCGAGACAGGGTCCGTTCGGCGGCTCGAAGCAGTTCCTCGGACATGGCCTCTCTGAGCCATTCTTCTCGTACAAGCGCTGACAACTTTTCCCTGCCCCGGCCATGGTGGAGTTTTAGAAAAATTAATCCAAAGGGGAACAGTTAATTTAGAACTGATTATTCCAGTTGCCAGTAGATGCAAAGCTACTAAATTTCGATATACGGCTCGAAAGCTAAATTTATTCGTTATCTGGAGACTTTTTTTTGGTTAGTGTGTATTCCTCCAGCTCCACATGTGTATCCGCTGACTCGTCCTCGTCGAATATCTTGAGATTCTTGGCATGATACCAAACTGAGATGTTGAGGAAGCCGGCCACAAATATAAACGAAGCCGCCGTGAGATTGAGAGCATAACTAAAAGGGGGGAACATACTCGTATGTGAGACACAATTCTGATAGCGAGTTTGTGCATATATCTACCGCAAGGACTTTGTGTCGTAGAGCCAACAGTTGCCCTTATTGGAGCATGTCTTGCCCCAAACCAGGCAATAGTTGTCGATGAGCCAGCCAAAGAATATGGGACTTGGAATGAATCCCAGCAAGGAAGCCGCCATGGAGCCAAGCCCCAAGGCGAACGTCTTGTCCTCCTGCGGTATGCAGCGCAGGGCAATGAGCAGATTGGTTAACTTACTGGAAGCCCCCACAAGTTTTAGCAAGCACATCACGGACAGGAAGATGAGGAACTGATTGAAGCAGTCCACCGGACAGGCTCCATCCAAAGCGAATTGTGTCTGAAAAACAAAAAAAATACTCATACATTCAGGGATTATTCTACGTAAAAAAATATGTCACACCTCTGGGTCAGCAATCAGGTTCGAGGAGGTCATGCACTTGCAGCCGGTGTAAATGGTCCGTCCCAGGTCATCCATGGCCTCCTCCGAGCATCCTGCGTGGCAGGCTGATATGTAGGTGATGTTCTCCGGAGTGCAGACGGGGGCGTAGTGGACGTAGTCGCAGTGGCAGGAGGCGCTGCAGCTGTCGCCGGCGGACAGTGTGGCCAGGGAGTTCAGACTGTCGCTGCCCTCACAGCCGATGGCCACGTAGCACAGGATGCCAGCCACAGTCATGAAGTCCACAGCGGCATTCCAAGAAGCCATGGCCCGGGCGCTCGGCTTGTACTTGGATATCACATAGCCGGAGATAAGTACGCCAACGGCGGAGAAGCCGAGCGCAACGGTTCCCGTGGCCATCGTTGCCATTGCCGCCGACTGTCTGTACTGGGTCTCGATGTACTTGGGCGTGAATATCCAGTAGGCCATGTACCCGAAGAAGTAGAGGATGGATGCCATGGTGTTGTGCACGTAAACCTTGTTGCCTGCGAGTCTCTTGACCGACTTTAGCATGTCTGCAATGGAAAGCTCTTTGACATCCGTTTCACCTTTGCTGTCCGTCTGCCTGTTCTTCACCCGTCGCTCCCGGGTACTGGGCAGCTCCTTGGGGAACATGAACATGACCAGGGCAGCAATCAACGACATCCCCGAGAGGATGAGCCACCCCAGCCACCAGGCTCCCAGCCAGCGGGGATCCTCCCTGGCAATCAGCGGCTCCATTGTGGGTTCTATGTACATCCGCAAGCAGACGGCAGCCAGGGAGTAACCGATGGCGGGGCCCAGCATGCGCAGGAAAGTCGACATACCTGGGGGGCGGGATAAGCCAAGGATTAGTGCAGCCCTCCTCCGCCTACTCCAGGAAATTGCACTTACTCAGCATGGCTGGGGTCTTCGACTTGGTGGCGTTGTCATCCATGTAGGATATGCCCAGCGTGTAGAAGAGTCCCTGGCCCACTCCCGATATGAGCTGTGCGCCAAACAGAAATGCCTGCGGCACCCACACGCCCACATCCTGGACACAGCCAGACGTACTTGTCTGGCACAGTTTCTGGTCCTGTTGCGTGTCGTTGGCCTCAGCCTGACCGCCGTACTCTCGGGTTAGCTTCAGAGCATCCTCGCCGGCTCCATAAATGAAGTGCAGTGATCCCGACAACAGGCAGAAGGCGACAATTGTTAGCAGACCTAAGTAGTACACGGAAGATACATATATTGAGAGAGAGAGAAGGAGGCACCCAAAGTTCCGGCCCACCTATACCCATCCAGCGCGGTCGATGGCCGTTGCCCGCATAGTAGCCCAAGACGGCGGCCGTTAACATGGTGCTGATATCGTTGCCCACTGAGATAATACCCGAGATCTTTGTGGGTATTTTATAGCGCTTCTCCAAGGTCGTTATGGTTGCGTTGAAATAGGCAAAGGTCATTGTCAACACACAGCCGGACAAGCCGTACAGAATCACATACATTTTCTCCGTGGAAAATCTGCGTTAAGTTAGGGCCAAACAATCCTTTAAAATCTGTAGACAGATACTCGCATGTTCGTGGGATTACCTCTGCAGAAAGCGGCCTTGGAAGAGCCAGAAACCACAGGCGGTGTCTGGACCATCGTCTTCTATTTTCTGCTCATCCCCAGGCTGGATCCTCCGCGCCTCTGAATAGGTTTGCCCCGTCGATAGGAAGGGCAAGATCTCAGGTGTTTCCTCTTTGTGATCGTCGCCCATTCTCCCAACTGCACTCTCCAGCTGCTCGCAAGAACTGACTCTGAATCTAAGAGTTTTAATGTCTACAATTTATCTGATCTGCGAGCCATATACTTTGCTGCATCTCGTTTCAGCTTAGA
Source organism: Drosophila obscura (assembly GCF_018151105.1). Classification (NCBI taxonomy): domain Eukaryota; kingdom Metazoa; phylum Arthropoda; class Insecta; order Diptera; family Drosophilidae; genus Drosophila; species Drosophila obscura. The sequence continues at coordinate 3,442,716 of NW_024542774.1, read as the reverse complement.
GATCTTATCTCCCAGCAAGATTAGTGTACAGCAGGAGGATCTGACTGGACTGTATCTGGCCGGGAATATAAATCAAACGAAGCTCCAATTGATGGCGGAGCTCTGTTATCGCAGACGCCGAGCCTTATTTCAGAACTGTGTGAAATGCTGGCGTGATAATCATCATAAAAGTTTTTTGTGACAAACAGATGATGATAAGCGGGGGCAGGCAGCTTTACCCCTCGTTAAAATAATTCTCGTAACGAAAGCTTGAGTTTTTTTCCCCCTAGATTTATTTTTTTTGGTTTAGTATTTATTTTTAGTTCTTATCACTTTTACTAGGTTTTTCCTTCAGCTCCGTTTGTTCTTCCTTTCGTGGATTATCTGTTACCTCCTCATCGTCGAAGATTTTGATATCCTTGGCATAATACCAGACGGCAATGTGCCAGAAGCTACCCAGTAAAATGAGCGTGGCGGACACGAGATTCATTGTGTACCTGTAGCAAAAATGAAACCAATACAATACTCGCAGCTCAACCAACGCCCTGTCGTGGTACCCACCTCAAAGAGCCGGTGTCGTAGAGCCAGCAGTTGCCCTTGGTGCTGCACGTCTTGCCCCACACCAGGCAATAGTAGTCGATGAGCCAGCCAAAGAATATGGGACTTGGAATGAAGCTCATCACGGAAAAGAGCATGTTGCCAATGCCCAGAGCAATGGTTTTGTCCTCGGCCGGAACACAGCGCAACACCAGCAGCAGATCAGTCGATCGCCCAGTGGCCCCCACAAACTTCAGCAGACACATGACGGCCAGGTAGATGAGGAACTGGTCGTAGCAGTCAACGGGACAGACTCCATCAGAAGCGAATTGGTTCTGGAATCGAAGGGGAGATATATGTATGGGATCAAACACTAGAGACAGAAACACTCACCTCATCAGGGAGGGTCAGGTTTGGTGAAAGGGAGAGGGAGGAGGAAATGCACTTGCAGCCAGAGTACGTGGTTCGTCCTAGGTCATCCGTCAACTTCTCCGAGCATCCTGCGTGGCAGGCGGAAATATATGTTTCGTTTGCCGGACTGCAGACGGGGGCGAAGTGCACAAAGTCGCAGTGGCAGGAGGCACTGCAGCTGTCGCCGGCGGACAGTGTGGCCATGGAGTTCATCCTGTCGCTGGGCTCACAGCCAATGAGCATGTAGCAAATGATACCGGCCACCGTCATGTAGTCAACGAGACAGTTCCACGCGGCCATGGCCCGGGCACTCGGCTTAAACTTTGAGACCACATAGCCGGAGAGGAGAACTCCGGCGGCAGAGAATCCCAGTGCAACGGTTCCGGTGGCCATGTTGGCCATGGCTGCACTCTGCCTGAACTGGATCTCGATGTACTTGGGCGTGAATATCCAGTAGGGGATGTACCCGAAGAAGTACAGATTGGAGCCGATTGTCTTGCAGATGTATAGCTTGTTGGCCGCCAGTCGTTTCAGGGTTTCGACCATGTCCTTGAAAGAGCGCTCCCCCAGTGGAGATTCCGCCTCGGTGCCAGTGCCAGCGACAGACTTTAAACGCCTGGCTCTGGCACTGGGCATTTCTTTGGGGAACAAGCCGACAAAGAACGCGGAGATCAAGAGGATTACGGCTAACAGAATCCATCCCAACCACCAGGCACCCAGCCAGCGAGGATCCTCCTTGCTGATCAGCGGCTCCTTGAAGGGATCGATGTAAATGCGGAGGCACACCGAGGCCAACGAGTAACCGATGGCCGGTCCCAGCATTCGCAGGAAAGCCGACCAACCTGTCGAAGACAGACAATTAATTTATTTCACTCGCCCACATTCTGACTACTCACTTATCATGGCTGGGGTCTTTGACTTCTTGGAGTTGTCATCCATGTAGGACAGGCCCAGAGTATAGAACAAGGAGCACCCAACGCCACAGACAAACTGCGCCAAGAAGAATATCATAATAGGCATAAAGTCGCTGGGTGCCTTGCTCTCCACACAACTGGGCTTCTCCTGCTGGCAAAGCGCCTCATCCCGTTTAGTTCCATTTAGAGTATGATCCATGGACTCCCCGTATTCTCGGGTCAGACTCAGGGCCTCCTCTCCAGGTCCATAGATGAGGTGCGGGCTAAGCATGAGCAGGCAGAACACAGCCAATATAATGAGGCCTACATATCAGCAAAATATTTTCTAATAAATATTTAACATAAAAAATAACAAATGATGGCGAATCGTCTACCGAAACTTATCCAACGCGGTCGATGTCCTCGGCCGGCGTAGTAGGCCAGGAAGGCCGATGAGAAAACTGTGCTTATATCATTTCCCACCGAAATGACTCCCGTTATCTTGGTGGGTATTTTGTAACGCTTCTCCAGAGTGGTGAGGGTTCCGTTGGAGTACGAGAAGGCAATGGCCAGAAAGCAGCCAGCAATCCCATAGATAACCATGTATATGTTCTCACTGGCAAATCTGTTTCAGAGAATTACTGGTAAGAGTGTGGCAAGAACTTGGTCAAGTCAGGAGTGGAGAGGAGTACGAGTACCTTTGCAGGTTAGGGCCTTTGAACCGCCAGAAACCACATGTGGTATCCGAAGTATCTTCCTGCTGCTCAGGCTCTTGTTTGTCCCTAAGGAACTCTGAAGTTTCTGTCGCCTCGCTGGCCATTTCGATCGCTCCCGTCGAACTTATCTTTTATACTGAACCACAATTCAGACACAGACTGCACCATGGCGATTAAAAAGCTCACAGATAGCAAAATTATGACAGACCAGACAGCTGAAGTGGCAAGGCAATACCGTACCGTTTTTGTGTGTCCGAATTTTACAATGCTTTGGGTTTTATACATTCGCTTGTTTACTCCAAGTTGTAATTCTCCTCAGGCATATAGTAGTAATATTCTCGTAGATAAGCAGTTGGCAGCTCTCTTTCTGTGTGCTATTTGGAGCGCCAGGATTAATCTTGTTTGACTTCTCTCATACGCTTTACAAATTTGACCGTATCACGACACCTTGCAAACACTTTGGACACGGTGGGTAGCTTTTATATTCTTTGTTCTAGCCGGGTCGCGCCGTCTTTATTTTCGTCTTTGCCTCAGCCAAAACTAACGGCGCTAAACCTTATCGTACTGCTTATCGCACGCCCGTTTGGATTCGAGCACACCACCCGACCGGACCTGCCTCAAGTCAGCTGCGTCTGCTGGTACAGTCGCTGCTACAAATATTGAGCCTGCTGCAAACTTCACAGGCCACCCAAGGGGCATACTAGTAGCGGGGCAACTCTTAATCGAAACTCATCTATCACAAACCAATCAATTACACTACTCGACAAAATCGAACTTTTTACCCCTTTTACCCAAAGGAACCAAACCGACTTATTCTTCTTTTTTTCATATAACTTAAGTATCTGACATTTCGTTGTAAAGAACTTCACCAATCTGAAAAGCTAATTGATGCAGCCAGAACTTGGATCCTGGGTCCTTTAATTTTTTGTGTATAGTTGCATTGATTCGGCGATGGTTAGGGTGCTGCTCATTAAAATCTTTGGAGAGGCTACAAAAAAATTATCTGCCATAAAAAAAAAAATATATCATCAAGCGATTTCTAAGCCCCAAATCTTTCAGAAAAAGTTGGTTTGGTTCCTTGAGAAAAAATAGTTTCGGGTAGTGCTATTGAAAGATCAAAAATCCTGCATTTATAGTCTCAGCTCTTCTGATAATTATCATTTAATGAATTGTATTATACAGAAATTATGAATCACCCCTCCTCTACTCGTATTGATATGCCGCATTATGTCACAGTTAAAATACGCTTTATTAATATATCATACAGGGCTCTTTGGAGAAATCACACATCGATATAGACACCAAAAATATTCACTCACACAGCTTTTTCTTAAGAATAATGCAAACTTAAATCTAGATCTCTGTATTCTTCTCATTGCTGGCCTCCTCCTCGTGCTGGACAATCTGCATTTCGACCTCCTTGACCTCCTCGTCGAAGATTTTCAGATCCTTGGCATAATACCAAACACCCAGATCGAACACAGCACCAATGGCAATGAATACAGCAGCGGTAAAGTTCAGTGTGTATCTGTAAAGAGCGCAAAGTGTTAGCCATTTAAAGCCATTTCATGGCTTAAGTTTCCTCACCTCATGGACAGCGGATCGTAGAGCCAGCAGTTGCCTTTGTTCGTGCAGGTCTTGCCCCAGACCAGGCACACCCGATCGAACACCCAGCCAAAAAAGATGGGACTGGGAATGAAGGCCAGCATGGAGCACATGGTCATGCCGAAGCCCATGGCAGCCGTCTTATCCTTCTCGGGCACACAGCGCACGGACACGAGGAAATTGGATGCCCTGCCACTGGCGCCAATGAACTTCAGGCAACACATCACCGCCAGGAAGGTCACGAACTGCGTCCAGCAGTTGACGGGACAGGATCCGGGCATAGCTTGTCCACTTGCCAGACTCTGCATGGGAAAGTTAATTATTTAAGAGCGATGTTTGTATATCCACAAAGAGGTTAGCTACCTGCAAGTGCGAGACACTCGAGGTGTCCAGTGTGGCATTCTCAAGGCTGAGGTCAAGGCTTGTAATCCGTTTGAACTGAGCGGTGGAGTTGCCCCACTCATCACCCGGAATGCAGGAGCAATCGTAAAAGATCTGAAGGAGTAGAAGGAGTTGGATTATTTTCTGTAGATGCTTGTAGCCTACCTTAGCTTACCTTTCTGCCATCGGAGTTGACTTGCTGACCCTTGCAGCCCGCGTGACAGGCGGAGATGTAGGTCATATTATTCTCACCGCACACGGGCGAGTACCGCACGTAGTCGCAGGAACAGGCCGAGTTGCAGGTGGTGGCGTTGCCGCTCAGCGAACTGTCGTGGATATTGACAATCACCGAGCTCTCATTGCCGGGACAACCGATGAAGGCGTAGGTCAGGATGCCCGCCATCGTGAGGAAGCCACAGATGACGTTCCAGGCAGCCATATAGCGGGCCCTGGGCTTATAGCGGGATATAATGAACCCAGAGAGCAACACCCCAACCGCTGAGAAGGCCAGGGCGACGGTGCCAGTGACCATTGAGGATGTGGCCGCCGACTGCCTGTACTGCACCTCGATGTACTTGGGTGTAAAGATCCAGTATGGGGTGTAGCCCACCAGGTAGAAGATGCTCGACAGCGTGTTGCACATGTACGTCTTGTTGGTGGTCAGGCGCCTGAAGGTCTTTAGCATGTCCTTGAACGAGGCTTTCGGCTCGACGGGCGACATCTGGTCTAGTTCGGCGGTCAGTCGCTCCTTCTCCGAGCTCTCCTTATTCTTCAGGGACAGCCTCTCCTTCTCGCGCCTCCGATTCTCCTCCACCTTGCGACGGGCCACCGCTCGCGGCAGCTCCTTCGGGAACATCGATAGAAAGACCCCGGAGAAGGCAAGCAAACCGCCCATGACCAGCCAGCCCAGCCACCAGGCGCCCAGCCAGCGCGGATCCTTGTTGTTGATCACCGGATGCAACTGGGGGGCGATGTACAGCCGCAGGCAGAAGGAGGCCAGGGCATAGCCGATGGCGGGACCCAGCATGCGCAGGAAATACGAGAGACCTACAAGAGGACGAGACAAGTATTAACGCCAGTCAAGAACTCTGACATGGAAAGGGCGAAAAGTTCATCTGCTCTACGTGAGATTCGTCCAGATCTGGGCAGTTATTTCTACAGACAGGGGAACTTGAAATTTGATAGTGCGGATTACTTATCAGCAGATCTCATGGCCATCGAAAACTGCCAAGTAATTGGCAGCACACCCACGCGTTGTACTTTCCCAACTTATCTAAGAGCACACATGGATCAAGGCAGGTGAGCGATACTGGGGGCTTTTATAGCGTTTTATAGTCGGCTCGGTTTGAACCGGATTGCTCTACTCACTCAACAGTGCCGGAGTCTTGGACTTCTTCGTGTTGTCGTCCATGTAGGAGACACCCAGGGTATAGTACAGGGATCCGCCGATGCCCGATATGAACTGCGCCACAAACAGCAGGAGCTGAGGGGCAAAGTTTCCCTCGCCAACCTCGCACTCGGCCCCGCCGCCATTCAGGCGACAGAGTGTCTTCGAGCGCTGCTCCTCGATGGCCTCCATGGTGGCGTTCTCATCGGGCATGGCACCGAACTCCGAGGTAAGGGCAAGGGCGTCCTCGCCGGGGCCGTACAGGAAGTGTGGTGTGGTGGTCAGCACGCAGAACAGGACAATGGTGAGGAGACCTTTGCGAGTAGTTGAATTAGTTGATTAGTTGAATTGAAATCGAAATGAATCGATCTGAATCCTGAACTTACCGAATCCTATCCAGCGGGGCCGATGTCCCTTGCCCGCGTAGTATGCGAGGACGGCGGAGACCAGGGTCTGGCTGATGTCATTGCCCACCGAAATGATGCCCGTGTTCTTCGAGGGGATCTTGAAGCGCTTCTCGATGGTGGTGATGGTGCCATTGAAGTAGGCGTACGTCATCGAGAAGACGCACCCCACGATGCCGTAGAGGAGGACATACGCTGTCTGATTGGCAAACCTGATAGAGGAAGAGAATGAGCAGGGAATACCCCGAGGAATGTGCACAGATCCACCCACCGCTGGTAGAACTGGCCCTTGAATATCCAGAAGCCGCAGGTCACATTCTTCTCCAGCGGCGTCTCGATCAGCAGTCGGTTGATCTCCTCGGTTATGAGTCGGTCCTGCTCCGATTTCTGTTTCTTCTTCTTCTTCTTGGCTTTGGGAGTCGTCTTGGCCTCTTCGTCCTCGCCAGCAGGCCCTTTGGACTTGCCGTGGTTGGTGCCGTTGTCCAGTAGCCTGGCCTCCACATCAGCCTCATCGTTCGTCCGCTCGCGTGTTGAATCTGTCGAGTTGCTCGCCAATTCGTGCTCCTCCTCCTCCTCCGCCGGCTGCTCGACACTGTGGGCATTCTCGCCCTGCACCATCCTAATTAACTGGCTTCACTGAGTCTCGGTCTCGGTCTCGATTTCGATCTTTTTTGGCACGTGGGCCGCTTCCGCTTCTGGATGCTGAACGCACACACACACTCATGCACACGTGCTGGCCCGTGTCTGTATTTCTGAGTAATTGCCCACAGTTTTTCTTAATTTTCGCCAGATCTTTCACTGGCAATTACACATGTATGTGGCTACGGGAAGCTGGGTACGAGAGAACAACCTAAAGCGTGGCAGTCCGCGAACGAAGTGACATGATCTGCTGAGACAGCGCTGATCTTAACTGGATCTACAGGCGGACGGATCCGTGTCCGGGCCCTGATCTCTCACTCTCTCTCTACTCTCTCTCTCTATCTGTCTATATCCAAAAAGCTGACGTCGCTTATCTCTCTTGTCCTGCAACTGTCTATCGCCAAATCTCGGTAGATGCCGCCGCTATGTCGTCCAATGTTGTCGAATAAAATATTATCTCAAACCGAGCTATCACTGCTCCATGGGCTCTAATCTTGGATAATTTTCGAGACATGAGTACATCCACCGTCCTCCCCTTTCATTGCTGCTGCTGCTGCTGGTGCTGCTGCCTCTGCCTCCGGTGCTGCTTCTGTTGATGCCTGAAAAATTTACAATTTGTTTGCGAGTTTCATTTTAAAAGCAAGTATAAAATAGACTGCCAAAGTTTGAGATAAGATCCGGACGAGACGGACAACGCGAAACAGTGTTAGTTGTGTTCCCGGTCCCATTTAGAGCTCCGTAGGAGAGCGCATTGATGAACACGTCAATCCGCTCCGCCACAACCAGTGTCGGGAGGCACTGCCCCCCCTGGAAGCGAGCTGGGTAAACATTTGAGGCTGGAGATACCGCCATTCGCCTCATCATTGTTTTAGTTACGGCTTAAAACTGGCTATCAATGGTGATGTCTTGTTATCACTATCGCAATGACACAATATGTAGTTTATTTACACACATACATATGTACATAGAGTACATCCAGTTCTCAGAAGCGAATCCCGCTTTATTTTGTTCATTATTTTCATTCTCCACGGCATCATCCCATCCCACCACCACCGAATGAGAAGCAGAGACTTAGAGACTCAGTCCCCGAGTCAATCTCAACATGAGTTCTATTATTTAATATGTGCCTCTATGTGTGTGTGTGTGTGTGTGTGGTGTGTGGCTTATGTGCCGCCACAATTCACTTAGCATATTTAAATTTATACGCAGCTTATCACTTGAACTTTATCTTGATTGTGCCGTTCTTGATAAATATTTAAATGGGGAGTCTTCTTCGCTTCTTTACATTTGCCGCTTCAGCTTCTGTTTTTTCCGACATTTCCTCGTAATAAAAATATTTCGGGAATGTTTTTGGGATTAATTTGCACTTGAATCACTTACTATAGTAAATAAATACTTTTGATTGGTTTTTATTTGACTCGTGGCTTCGGATCACACGTACACGACTGTTCCTGAGACGAACCCAACGCAAACAAGATCGTAAACGAACTAAACTAATCTAAATGTGGCACGTTGTGTGAATGCTCACTCATCTCAGGAAGATGATCACTCTCATTCTCATTCTCATTGCCATACCCATACCCAGACCCACACACCCCTAACCTTTATCCATCACCAAGCTTATTCTCAGCTGTATTTCCATCTAGACTCTCGTCTTGGCTGGCTTGGAGCGACTTCTGGAAGCCGAGCCTTCACTCTCTCAGAAAACTGATCTCGAGCTCGGGCCACTCTCATTGTGTTTGTGACTGTGTCACTGACACCAATTCTGAGTCCGAGTCCGAGTCCGAGCAGAGCCATCCACTAAGGTAGTTAGTACAATTCAAAGCTAATGAGCTGCTCTACTAAACTGGGTACTCACCATATGCGAAGAGTCCAAGCATCAAATGCATCTCTAGAATGTTTCATGTGGCATTCAATGTGATGGAGGGTAGGAGGAAGGACAGACAGTTATCAGTTCTGAGCAGAGCATTCATGGTTTCCCATTGAAACCAACCTCCTAATCAATGAGGAAGCTTCAGCTAAACAGTTTCCAATTTGTGGCTAGCACATGTCGAATGGGTATTATAGACTCCAGATTCCATTCCCCAGGCAGCCTCCCATTGGGGCCTGCGGTTATCAATCAACCCCACCTCTGTCTGCGGTATCGGGTTACGTGAAAGAGCTTTGCTCTCTGCGCCGCTCTCTGTCCGAGATCGTTAGCGATAAGCTACCCCAGCCAATGTTGTCTCTTCTCCATCAAATTGAATTCAAATTGCAATTACATGCGACCACATATGTACTGCCAGCAGGGTGGGGAGTACGAGTACGAATACGATACGAGTAGTAATATGTAGTACTCAGAGTCGAGCCATTGAGCTTAAAAATAATCCCGAGACATCTCCGCGGAATATGCATATGTGACATCATATGTTCTGGTAGGGCAATAAAAATCAAAGGCCTCATTTCATGATATCAATTGAGCGGCAATAAAATGGCAGCCCAAGCATCTTTATTATTATTATTTTTTATTATTATTTTCTATTTTCCATTTTCCCCAACACCAGCTGCAAAACCAGGAGCAAATGTGACCACGGCTCTTGAGGGGTGGTAGGGGTAGGGGGATTTCCCATATACCAATGCCATTGCCCTACAGCATGCAGCATGATACACCATGAGGGCTCAGCATAAATAACAGCAAATAACAGCCAGAGAGCCAAAGAGTCAGAGACACAATGTGGCATCTTTATCTTTGTTTTTGTTGTTGTGTGTTTGGCCCGCACCACCCTCGCCCGTAAGTATGCTGTGGGGAAAAACGCGCGAGGAAAATCACACACCACACTCTGGTCTGGTTTGGTGCTGTGCTGTGCTGTGCTGCTGCTTCTTTATGTCGGTGGCACGCGTTCGTTTTGGTTTGGTTTGCGATTTTATTTCCGGGCAAAACGTATGCAAATGATGCGCGTGTTCTTCTCCGTTTCCTTCCCCTTATCGCTGCGGCACACATACCATACACCAGCCCAACAGGCCACCAGCCAGTGGAAAATGAGTGGAAGCTGCAAGCGTTGACAATAAATAATAACCTCGCTCTTGTTCTTTTTTGCAAATCAAGTGAATCGCCATGAATTATAGACGAATGCAAAACTTGCTTATCGGCTGAACAGGCAACAGGATATAGGATATGGAGTCACTATCTGAATTGGAGTTGGAGTCGATGTTGGAGTCGTACTTGTGGTCGGGGTGGAGATCTCTTTTGGCTCTTAAGCAAACCGAAAGATGAATGCTGAGACGGCTTACCAACGCCACAGCGAACACATTCCCAGGCAGAGTCACAACGAAGTTGTAACTTCCGCCGTACAGATGGTCGCAGGGGGCAGGGCAGGAGAGACGTGCCAACTAAACCGCTTAAGCACTCAATTTGCGCGTGAAAAGGAACTTGACACCCACACAACCCAACACATCAACATCCACACACATATATACACATATATACACAGATACAGATGCAGAGCGACACATGTGTGTGGGCAACCACACAGGCCCAAGGCCTCAGCTTTGCTCTCCCCTCTGTCCTGCCAAGCAGTGCCATGCCCAGTAACCGCGGCACATGTCAGCACTTTGTTGTGATTTCCGTTTCCGCTGTCGCTACATCCACCCCATCTACCCCCTTCACATGAATGGGAATGGGAATAGGAATAGGCATGTGCGCGGGTGAGTGAGTGTTTATTGATATTGTTGTCTTCCTTGCATTCACACATAACGGCATTTAACATACGTTTCAGTATCGCTTCCCATACCCTCACCGAGTGAAAGGGTTGCTGGGGCTCAGTCAAGTATTTGAGAATGGAATCATTCTCCAATTTCACCAGGGATATTATAAATATTACGCATTTATTTTTATTTAGAACGGTTCTAGATTTAATCAAATACTAATTACAATCTCATGATCAAATTACTAGTTATTTCCACAGCTAAATTATTTGTAAGGGTATCTGGAAAACTGTATAGATCTGCCCATACAAAGAATGAATCCTTTGTTGTGTTCGTTGAACCCTTGATAGCCGTAAATGTATTTATTTGCGACTTGCCCTCTGACACCGCAACCCTCACACACACACACGTATGCCCCAGCCCCATCCCCATCCCATCCGCTGCCAAGGTTGCGTGTGTGTCAAATTAGGGTTAAATGCTTCTGCTTCTGCCTCCTCTCCCAGCTCGACTCACACCCCTCACACCCATCCTGTCTTCTTAGCTAATTTGTTGTTTTTCCTGCACATTTTTTAGCTGTGTCTTGATTTTGTTGTGGAACACTTTTTGGCAGCTTAGGAGTTTTGAATGCTATGCCCGACTGCTTCTGGCCTTAAGTAGGTCTTAAGTCTTCATTTGTCTACTCCGGCTCCTCACTCCTCACTGCTCCTCCCCCCACCCACTTGGCTGTCCTAAGTGTAAGCGCTTAATATGCCGACCGCATGAAAAACCCACAATTTTCCAGTCCAATTTTTGCTGTCAATTTAAGTTGTAATTAACAGACCGACGACTCCCCGAACCTCGCCGCCGCCGCCCTGTTGCCTGCAAATATTGGTCGAAAACATCCCAAAAAAAATAAACGACGAAAAGAATATGGAGAGTCCGTCCCGTGGAGTGTGGAGAGAGAACAGCATATGGCATGCAGCTCACGTGCGCTCATTACGCATTTGATAAATTTAGCATGAATCGAGGGGAGGGTTGGAGACAAGGTGAATTCTCCTTGTGGCCCACAACCACCACCCAGCCCACATGAAAAAAAAAACTCTCCAGCAAATGTCAAAATAGACAATGCACAGATTACCTGAATTACTCCGGTAACGGGGAAGGACAAAAGCTCGGAAGGAATTGAATCCATTCACTTTCGGCACATAATTAATCAAAAAATAGAAGGCCCAAAGGCATCTCTGGATTTGGACCATTAAATGGGCGGCCAGGGCGGCCACTGGGCGTGCATAATGAGCTCGACTGCCAAAAGGATTAAAGCCCGAGGACTGCAGGACGATTGGCCCAACATTTTTAATGTTCTCCTTATGCGCTGCGGGTCGCCGCTCTTGGCTTTCCATTTGCCATTTGCTTTGTTCCCTCAGGCTCAGGCTCAGCCTCGTTCTCTGTCGTCCTCCTTCGGAGGCTTTCCCCTTCTCCACCTCCCTTCTCAACCATTCACAATTTTTAATTCCTTTGCTTTTTATATTTTGATTCCTTTTTTTTCCGCCGTGGTTGTTGTTGCATCTTACGCCACTTTACCGAAAGCCGCTCTGAAAAATAAGCTTAGAAATGGAAAACAAACCACTGCTCCTTCCGAACCACTTCACCTCTTTGTCCATCCACCCACATATCTCTCTCTCTCTCTCTATATATATATTTTTGTCCGATTTTAATTCTTGCTTTTTTCCGCTTTCTCAATTAGAGAGCAGACCCTTCGGTCCCTGCCGTCGCTATCTCCAGTGGATGTACATAGAATCGCCGTTTCCCTTCTTGGGATACCGAGCTTAACCGGGCAAAAATACCCATTATTCTGATTTTTCCGGAGCCGAGGCCCGTGACCACTTAAGTATGCTAAGCCCACAGCTTAATCTGGCTCTGGGGTTTGACCTCTTTCGATCACGTTTTGTGCTCGTTTTTATTTTTTCCTTTTAATTGTGTTTACTATAACATATCTAACGTTTTCCCCCGTTTTTAATGGCGTGGAATTGTTTCCAAGGAAATATCCCATTTTGGGATAATTCTCTTGAAATTGTTGCTAAGAAAATGTCCCTTGAATTGTTGTCTCGCCATAAATTTTCCACAGTACAAATATTCTAAAATAACAAGTTCGAAAAAAAAGCAATTTTAGGAACTTAATTTTTCAGCGATTATGTTTGTAAACATTTCCCAACTCAGCCCAAACACCATTCCCCTGAATTGCACAATCTGTGTCCAATGAAGAAACCCAAGGACGGGCGAGGTCTCTTTATCATCAACAAACATATCAGCCAACCCACCCGGCACCAGCATTTCCAGTCACAACCCCTCGCTGGTCTCAAATATGAATTTATTTTCCATGCTTTTCATCTCATTTCTCTTGTGTTGTTTCTGGGCTCTTTTCTTCGTATTTTAAGTCCTTGTAAAGTGACCCTTTTAATTTTTCTTTCGCTTCGTCGCATTGTTGCCACTTAATGTATCTGTATCCATGCACCCACTCCCACACACCCACACCAACTCCCACTCCCACAGCAGCGTTTTTCCGGCATTTCCATCGCCCTTTGTCATGCTCTTAATATATTCATGGGTCGCATTTTTTGCGGTTTGACACGCTTGTTCTGTTCCGATTCCCCGATATGATCTGGGTGCGTGGAGTGGGGTTGGTCTTTGTCTGATTGAATGGTTTAAGGTGTCTACGACAAAGTTCAGTTTCCCATTTTCCATTTCTCAGTTTCCATTTCCCATTTGACGTTTGCCGCTCTGCATCCAACTTTCTTAATTGCATTCATTTGTGCAGAAAGTATCTTTGGCATCGAGTATCTTTTGCTGCTTACTTGTTTTACTTTGCATCGATGAAACTTTCGAGAACTTTGCGTCTTAATTTCATTAAAATGTTGCTACCAAATGATGATTGGAACCTGGAACCGACTCAAGGAGGGGATCTTTTACAACTTAAATAAAAACCAAACTGAAAAGTGTTTCCACATTTCTTATCGTTGGGGGTAGGAGGTCCCAGCAGATATATAATTCAACTATTGAGCACTCTGACTAAATTAGTTGGAAAATTACATTGTCCTGGAGATTTTCTCCTCAACTGTACTGTCTCTCTCTGATGGTGGCAGGAGGGGCTGGAGCACGAGCAGTGCCACCAGCCGAATACAAATACTGCCACTGAATCCCGGAATGGCTTCCGGTTGAGAGAGCTGCCAGCCACGGGGATATATGGAAGGCATTAAACGTTTTCTAATTAAGTGGTCCACAGCTCCGCTGTCCTTTCACTGTCGCGGACATTTTATTATTGTTTTGGGCCAGGATAATGATTGTTTCTTGGACGAGGACCAGCACCAGCAGCCGCGGCAGTAGAAAGACCAACGATGCGTTTCTTTTTCGATTTGTAATTCCCGCAGAAAAAGGGTAAAAATTGTAAATGGAAATGCCGACTCCGCGACTGCCGACTGGTATCAGTGGCGGGACTTATTGGATTAGAGGAATACTGCGGCGGCTGTCCCCGTTTTGAGGATGGTCCAAAAAGTCTGGGGTATCAGCCCCAAAGGAAACCAAATAATTTTAATGACGGGATTTTACACAACTTGGGATTCATTCTCCATCCCTCGCCAGCTTGGGTGATTCCCAATTTCGTTTCATTAAAGAAGCAACAAAAAATAAAGAAAATTTGAAAGACGCGATTATCGTTGTTCGTGCTTTCCACTCTCTCCCTCTGCCTCTCTCTCTCTCTCTCTGGGGCACAGCGACCCAAAGTTATTGAATATTCCGTTTTGTGTTTGTTTAATTACCAACTTTTTTTTCCATTGACAAATGCATTTCACTGTCTCGTCTCCTTCGTGTTTGCCTGTTTTTTAATCTGCCCATTTTATTTTTGTGCAAGTTTCGCTTTGATGTTTAAACTTTTCTTTCTTATTAATTTCCACGCAGTTCTCGTTTTTTTTTTTTCTTAATATTTACCCAAGAATTCTTATCGTAGAACACGGCAAATAAGCCTGCTTTCTGTTTAATTAGCATTTCCCACGCGAGTGCTTCTAATTCTCTACTGATTGATGGCAAAAAATGCCACTTATTGGAGCGCTAATGAAGAGCATAAATAGAAATTAATCAGCTGCACGTTTTAGTTAATTTATTTGCCCCCAAATATATGCTAACATCAGAGTCCTTGGCAGGACTGCTATCTCATTTCAATTAAATTCAAATGCAACCGAGTGTGAACTAAACAAGAATCACTTAATACCAACAATTACATAAACAATTGAGTCAGACTTCGGCTTACCAGCACAGAGTCCTGCCAGAGTCCGAGTCCTGGGCGCCACTTTAAGCCGGGAGAAGGGTCGATTATGCTGGTGGCACACACAAAAAGAGTATGTATCCAACGGGGGCAACCTCTTGCTGCCGGTCATGCTGGGAAGGAGTCACTGCAGGCCAAGAACAACACGGAGCTCTCTAAATGCCAATTTGTTGACTTGTTTGGCATTTGTTACTTGATACGCTTAGGCAGGGGACTTTTTCCGGGAGAAAAAGGAAAAAGGAAAACTGACAGAGCAGAGCTCACATGCGGGACTGATAAGCTACTTGAATGCTGCAGATTTCCCCTCCCCAAGTGCTTAAAATATTTATAAAAATATGAAAAAAGCAGCCATAAAGAAGCGTCTGCCCTGACCGTCTGTCTGCCCTGTCCTGCACTCTCCTGTACTGTCCCTTCCCGCACTAAGCTGATATTCTCCAGCCCAACTAGGCGTATGCGTGATGTGTATGTGTGTTTGTGTGTTGTCGTCCTCAACTATAAGTTGGGCGTCCTTCCCGCCCAACTTTTTTGTGTGCCTCAGCCGATAAAGTCAACAATGATAAATCGTTGCAAGGGTCCAGCCGCATGTGTGCGTGTGTGTGTGTGTGCATAATCGAATTTTTATTGATACAAGCAGCTTACGTTGAAAGGATGCCCAGCCATGCTCCTTCCCCTCAACGGCTCGAATACAAAATAAGTCGATACTTGGTCAAATAAAAAATATAAACTAATACGCATTTGTATCAATTGATGTCCTGATGTCCGGCTACTGTGCAGTGCAGGGCCCTTATCAAGACATTCGTCCCCAGCCCAGGCCAAATTACCTTATGAATATGTTTAAAAGAAGAAAACCTCCATAATTGCCCATAGATTGTGCTCCACAGAGCCTAAGCTGACTTTCTGACTACTCAGAGAAGTGTGGGTGGGAGAAGGGAGGTGGAGGTGGAGGCAAAGAGTGGGGTCAAATGGGTATGCCTCGATAGTGACTCACTTACTCAGATACTCTGCTTTTTCCACAACACAACTCGGGGCTGTAACTCAATTAGAACAAAGGCAAGCGCCAGTGACTTCGGCTGAGGGAGAAGGCAAAAATTGTTGATAATTCATTTTTCCTCAGCTGCCTCTCGAGCAACCCTTTGATTGACTGCCCCGCCTCAGTCTCAGTCCCAGTCACAGTCACAGTCTCAGTCCCAGTCTTAGTGCCAGAGCATCTTGATAAGATTAATCAAATTTTCATAAAGTTTCCCCGCCGAACCGAACCAAACCGAACCGAACTGAATGGCAAGGCGCAAAGTAGCGTGAAATATGCGCGGCGCGTAAAAGGGATTTATGCGTAATTGTGTAAGAAAGGCGTAAGGAGAGCCGTATTTCCCAGGAAGAGATTGGATGGAGTAGCGGTACGGTACCTTTCAGCGCGACAATCGAGTTGACAGGGCTAAGAAGTCTTTCTTGCTTTCATCCATCCATCCATCCCTCATTCCTCGTTACTCATCGAAACTTCTTTTGTTGCATACTTTCAGGCAGCGCACTTAATTAGCCAAAGGAAACTGAATAAATGGTTGTGTGTGGGGAGGGTATGGAGCATAGGATAGCGGAGGTGGGTAGGGCTGGGGGAGACCACAAAATAAATCTTTGCACAAAACCCCATGTATGCTTGTAGTTTTGCCTCCTGCCTTGAATATATTACATTTAAAATTCTAAGATGTCTGAAAGCTTCTTTACAGTGGAGCCCATCCGCCCCCGCTCCATACAAAGCAAATGAAATGTCCTGGTGGCAAGCCACACACACATAAACACACTCACACGCGGGGAGAAACTTTCCTTGAATCCGGCACAGAACCAGAACCCGGCGACCCACTGTGAGCAGGCAGCCAGGATGAGGTGGAATCCCCACAAAACAAATATAAAATGTAAAACTAAATTTTGCACGTTGCAGGTGAAACCCAAACAAAGTCGAGCACGTTGGGATGGTTCAATGCAGGGAGCGTAAACAGTTTCCTTTACTTTACCTCAACCCGCTTAGATGTGCGTCGAGGGGAGGGCATAAATACACACAGGAAATGCGTTGCCAGGACCGCATGGCCCCCTCCCAGAACGAGCTATTAGCTGGCAGACTGTGAAAGAAATAAGGACTTAACAATCTTGACAACTACTTTCCGGTTGACATGCAATTTCCACGTAGATAAACGAAAGCAAACTGGAAACTGCTCAAAAAATCACTGGCGGAAAGCAGGCAACACCTGAACTGAAATGAAATGGGTTTGGCATCCAGCGACAATTATTTGATGCTTCTGTTCTTCTGCACTGAGGGTTCTGCTTCTATTTCGGATGCTGTTTCATCACTTTTCATTGGGTTTATAACTTAAGAGGGGAGAGAGAGGCTGCAGCAGCACAACTTCGTATACTACGTAAAGCCAAACACAATTGCCATCAACACGCGGGACACGAAGCGGAAGCCAAGTTGAAGCCGGCACCAAAATGCATTTCCCGGCCCCACCCCCACCCCCACGCCCACAGCCACTGAAACGGCAACCAAGAGATAGTTAAGTCGATATCGGGTAGAGCCATCAGCAGTGTAGGAGGAGCAGCAGCCCCAGTCCTAGTCCCAGTCTCAGTCCCAGCATCAAGCAAGAGCAGTTGTGGCAGGAGCAGTTTCGTTTCCGTCCGAAAGCAGGAATTTACTTGACATTTTCATTAGTGCGGCACAGCCACAAAACACTTTGCCAGGCTGCCAGCAGTAGAGTGTAGAAATAAAGCGAGAGATACTGGAACCGAGCAAGACAGAACTAGAGAGAGAGAGAGAGAGAGAGAGGAAAATTGCGGAGCTGGCAGCCAAACTGCTGGCTGCGGTTTGGGCCAGAAATAAAAAAATACGAGTAGCTAACAAGCAGGCAAGGCAAGGCAAGGATTGGTGCCAGAGCAGCACTCATAAATGGAACAGTGAAAGAAGGCTACGCGCAAAGATCAAGTGTGAGAGCCCTCTTCACACAGTTTTAACTTACATTAAAGTTGTTCGTTTAAGTTGTGTGTCGGTGAAGATAAAGATTGCCCCTTTCCAACAGTAATCAAGAAATTTTACCTTTAAAAGACGAAGACCAGCGAAAGTACTTCCACCATGAATCGCAGATCATCTCTAAAAATGCTCATGTCCTGGCTCCACTGTACCCATACGCTGCAGCCAAGCAATTGCCATTCGGCAGAGTCCCGTGGTGTCACCCTCCCTCGCCCAGTGTCCTGACGTGGCCACGGCTCACACACATAAACCCCATTTGGAATGGCTTAGTTCTTGGGGTTTGGAAGCACAACGAAAACATTGCCGGCCCACGTCGACAGTTGTCACTGAGCCCTGGTGCGGAGGGGAATGTTCTGATGAGGGTGGGGAGGTTGAGTGGTTCAGGGGTTGAGGGGTTGAGGGGATGGCACTGGATGGATGGTGAGTCCGATAGAGAGTTCCTCATCTTGATTTTGCACGGTTGCTCCTTCTGCTGCCGCCTGATGTTTGTCCTTTGCTGCCTTCTCAGTCGTCTCATTCGCTGTCGCTGTCCTTGTTTCTGTCTCCGGCTGTGCTTGTGCCTAATGTTGTGGGAAATTGCATTAATTATTCTATTAGCAGCGTAATTCGTTCTTAATTGCATGATAAACTTTATTGCCTTTTAGGAGGATTGTGTGTATGCGCTATAAGGAGAGTTACGTCTACCCTCACCCTTACTCTGACGATTCGCATTCGATGCGATTTCGGGCTCATAAGTGGAAATTTATTTCACTCAAGTGGACATCGGAAATGGAGGCGATGGCAGGATAAGAGTCTTCATCTTAACTGCTAAGGTGACTCCATATCGGATGAAGATCCCCTTCGATGCTGGAAGGTTGAGAGGTTATTTGCTGCCTCTTGATGAGTTTTGCTACACATCTTCGATGGAGTAGAACAACGTAGTAAGAGCCTTCCACTGGCAGCAAGAGATATCCACTAAGAGAAGGGCAGTGTCACTGTCTGGCCTGATTGAGTTTTGCCCCACCGACTGCCCCTGAAACTCATTGGGTGCCGTGGCCCAACGCCTTTGATTAGCTGCGATTTCGAGCAGTAAACAGGGCAAACACTTGAGCTGAGGACAATCAGAAATCTGACTGAGAAATCTATCTGCAGGTTGTTCAGTCTAAGTTATCTAAGCGAAATCCAATTAAGCTTTATCGCCTCAAATTAATCAGCGGGAAACAGCTGAACACAATAGCTGGGCAAACAGAATCGTTCCTAAGTCAATATTAATCAAATCGCAAAAGCCGAACAAAGCAAACGGAATGAACCTATCGATCTTGGACGGCTGGAGAGGTAGTTGGCTAGGCGCTGCTGGGTAGGGGATAGTTCCCCTCCATAGCCCATAGCCATAGCCCTACTTGAGGCACTGAGGTCGCTCTAAGCGATTTCTTGTGAGATAAGCCCCTGGAAAAGTGCACTCGAATCGAAATCAAACGAACAGTGGGGGAACGGGAGGAACGGGAGGAGGACGAGTAGAAATGAATTTGTTTGTCTGATTCTCGATTTGGTCAGCAGTGTTTTGTGCCCGAGCTGGGCCCGTGTGTTTGCTTAGGCCCGCCGCGGACACGAGCCGGCTCTCAGTTTTTAACCAATATTTACCACCCACGACCCACACAAAATGCTCTCAGCTCTGCTTTCATCTCTCCACAGACACTCCTCCCCGTACCCGCCCATCGACTGCTCCTGCTGCTGGAACGCTCTCTGGTTGCAATTAATTTAATTATGTGGTCATATGAAACTATCCTTTGGTCAGCATGCCCACCAGGCCCCACCAGGCATTCCCATTGAGTTGCTTGCTTTTAGCGGGAAATGCTGAAAATGTGAAAATTGAGTTGTGTCCATTCTAAAGTTTGACCACATTCTCTGCTGCTCCACTGATGGAGCTGATCAAACTAGAAAATTGCGGCCAACTCTCAACTCAACCCCAAACTGTTGGTGTGCCGTTTATGAAGTTTATGAAGCAAAATATACTTTAATTACGTGTGAGTCAAAATGTATACCTACCTATATTACTTATTAGATAAAAAACAGTTTCACTTTGTTTCAGAAACAATTATGGTTCCCCTTGTCAATATTCTTCTACATTAAAATTGTATTTTTCACTCAGATAAATCTAATGGAGGATATATGTAGATATGAGTACGTTTTAAGTTCCTTCTTTGGAGCAGCATTCGAATAATTTGAAACAATTCCCGAGCTCCATGTATGGTGTGGGACCGCTTTATCTCCACATTTATTTACGTTAATTTTGAACACAGTTTTTAAAAATAAAAATAAACCATTACTGAAATGAGCAAATACAGCAAATCGCGCAAGGTCCCCCAGTGGGTGTGGGTGTGGATGGGGGTGTGGGTGTGGGTGTGGCATGCTGTACTGCACAGACAGGCGGCCGACAAGCCCGAGACTTCAATGGCAGGGCAAACAAAGTCAAGTGCTGGCTGCCCTGCCCGTAGCGGTGGAGACGCAACTGGCAACTGAAGTGCGGTCCGTCAGGGCAGGGCATGGGAGTGGGAGGGGTAGAGCCAGAGGCAGAGTAGAGGTCAGGTAGTCTGCAGATGCATTTGTTTGGCCAACAGAGAGCCGAAATCTCGGCTGACTTTTGGCTAAGTCGCAAGTCAAATATTTGTACAGGAGATAAGCGCTGGCAGCTCTCAAGTATCTAAGTATCTTTTTAATTAGGGATTTGGTCGAGTGGTGTGAGGCGGACGACAATGTCAACCATCGAATGACAATCGGCAAACAAACAGCGTCCGATACCGATTGCCCATCGATCTATCGATCGCGATAAGCACATACACACAGACGGCGGGTCGGCAAACATTGTTCGGCGGCATCCACAAAAGGAGCGGAGTCGCAATCTGGTCCCCGCCATGTCTTGTGGACACTCCGACGACTCCATTTTGGTGTACGATCTTCGAATTCATTGTCAAACGCTAGACGAAGAGCAGCGCTAGAAGCCACCAAAGTCGAGCTCCTTATCGCCGAGCGAAATTTACAAATCGATATCGTGTTCTATGGAAACTTTGAAGATGCCGATCCAACGGTAACCGCAATCAGTTGCACATCCGATTCCCCCCATCGAATTTATCTATTGATTCGATTCGATTCGACTTGATTTGTGTTGAGTGCGGTTGGGTGTCCTCACTGTTGGCATCTCACTTCTGGCTCTGTCTTTGGCTTGGGTTCTGTATCTGTTTCTGTCTTCGTATCTTGGTATCAGTTAAATCAATTAAGGCTTTCAAGTGGAAGTTTCGCCGATCGCAGCACGCTTACCCGTGTCAGTTGTCACCATCACCCACACCACCCACATCCATCCACTAACTTGTCCCACATCCCTCCCCCTGCCTCCCCCCATGCTTTCAATTATTTCAAGTGGTAAATGTGGTTATTCCATTTAATCATGAGGTGCGACTGGGACTGCGACTGCGACCCAAACCCGAACATTGTTTAGCTAATGTCTCATATTTTCTATTTTCTATTTCTCCAACTAATTGGAGTGCGGTCCTCTGCCAAGGTTGGCTCTGTGGCTGCAGCTACAGACGTAGGCTCTTCGGCGGGGGTCATGTCGGACCGCGGAGGGATGATAACGAAATAGATTCGGTTGTTGTACTAGTCTGATGACTGATGTCATCTTAATCGAATATTTTGCTTGTTTTTCTGGTTAATTCTGGGAAGTTGTCGGTAAGTAAATACTAACGGTATGTTTTGAAGTTTTCAATGGACTTTAATTTTCTTAGAAAAGTAAATGTATCTCTATTAATCATTGAAAGCTTTCATGGCATTTATCACTGACTAAAAAACCTGCACTTCGTTTTCCGTAATTCACATTTTGTGCGCTTTCCGCTCGGCTGCTAAATCCTCCTTTTGCGGTTCAGTCGAGTAAATAAACGTCTCGAGTACATAATCGGGTATATATAGAGAGCATATATCTGCACATAGAAATATTTGAAGGTATATGCAACTGTATGTAGAGGGAAAAAATAAAGGAAAACCCTAAATTGGCGCAAGCGCAGTTGCAGTTGGCTCTGACTGAGCTCCAATGGCACCGCCAGCAGTGGTTATCCATCCCCCACTCCGGCGACTGTCGGCCCCACCCAGACACACCCGGAGAATGCCGACACTTGAGCCAGGCGAATGGCAGCACTTGAGAGCTCCATGTACAGACACGCACACACGTCCTGGCCAGGATAATACCCAAGCTTCCCTAATCAGACAATCGAATTGGTTGGTTGGCCAACAGCGCCAGGCCTGCTCTATGTACAGGCGCTGCCAACAGGCATTTACATAGGGTCGCTGGGTGTCGGAGTCGGAGCCCCCCCCCCCCACCATACTACTGTCGAGTGTGGTATCCTTGAGTGGGTTGATAAGCCAGCAGCGGCGGGACAGCGACCACCCACCCTGCAGGGACGGGCCATCATCCGAAAAGAAAGAAAGAAAACCGAACCAGAGCGGAAATGTCAAGTTGATGCTCTTGCCGGAAGTGCTCAGTGCTCAGTGCTCAGAGCTGGGAGATAGAGAGAGGACAATGCCAATGCCAGCGAGACAGGGACAGCGGTGTATCCTTCTCGGCATTACTACCCAACATTACCCGGGCAGGACATGGCTGCGTTATGCGTTTAATCAACAATAAAATCAGAAATCAAAAACTTAATGAATGTCCTTTTGTCATTATGCCGACAATGACACCAAAGGGGGTTGTGCCATGAGAGGACTCAGGCCCCAGTCAGATGCTGATGCTGATGATGGTTCGCTCGCTGAGATGATGGCTCGACCATTATGGCATCCGTGCCCGAGTCCTGTCCGCGTCAATGTCCGGGATGATGATGACGATGATGGTGATGGCAGCAATGACGGCAACGAGCGCTCTTAGCGCGGCTGATGGCTGCCACATTCAGTAATAACCGTAATAGGGGACGGGACTCTGCCCCTATTGTCACCAGACCCTCCCCAGACTGGACCCTTCCACACGGTTCGTCCGGGCAACGTTTAAAGTTGAAACACAGCCCCAACAGCGCGTAAAAATGAACAATTTTAACTTTTCATGGCGCCCGCCAAGCGCCAAAACGGAGCTTTAATAGAAATATTGATTTTTAGGTAGCGGTAGGAGATGGAGACTCCCCCCTACCAGCCATCACACACATACACACCAGCACAGCATGTGGAAGACGTATTTTTTAGCTGGATGATGTCGCGTTCGCTCTTATATGTATGAATATTTTTGCGCAGGATGCCCACAGGATATGATGCGGCGGAATGAGTTGATGAGGAGTTGGCTAACGGTAGGTATAACTTATGCATGTGTAAAAAAAAGCTGGAAAGATGGGAAGGTGGGAAAGTGAAGCTGCTGAGCGCACAATTTTCCATGCATGCGGTGACCCAGAAGATGTCACCGAATCGAAAACCCTCTGGGAACAGTACACCACAGAAGTCCTACAAGTTGATTAATATTTGGTGGTATGGAAACAAAATCCATTTGTAAACTGAACATTTTATGGCATGACGAATCTTCTAACAATGTGAGATATTCTTTTGCTTGGCTATTTGCTTTCTGTTTGAATGAAAAGAGATTTTTTGTTTTAAATTTATACATACATACATATGTATGTATGTATTTACTTATTTATAAATATTTATTTTTTTATGTATTTCTATTACTGCTTTTAGTATGCATCATAATATGCATATCCCTCCTAATCATATTCGAAATCTCAAGGGAATAGTATTCTCAATACTTCATCGTATTCTTCGTCTAATGTTAGCCATCAACCTGACTTATGTCCTGGAATTAATTAGGCGTTCTCTGTGTGGCATATAAAAGGATACTTCCATGTCGGTTACATTATGGTTGTGTGTGTGTATCTGTGTGATGCCATCTAAAATGCTAAGACCAGCAAAAGATTTTGAGAACCGAATTTTCCCAAAAGCTTCACAAATAACGTCGACGTCGACCGACCGCGTGGTACCGCTCAGTGTCCGTGTGGCGGGTGTGGTGTGAGGCAGTGTGTGTGTGTGTGGTGGGAGGGAGGCGGCGATAAAACCGCCAGCAGAGCAGAGCAAATGGGCAAAAGAATACAAGAAAAAGAAAAAGATGAAGTCTCGGGCGAAGAAGGCAAAGGCAAAGCGGCCGCTTAGCCAATCAGCGAGCGTCGGGGGCGGAGTCTCGCCCGAACTGGTTTGGCGGCGCTTTTTATGTTGATTTCGTGTTTTTCCTCTTTTTTTTTTTTTATTCTTTGGCGTTTTTCGTTTGCGTTTACACTTGCTCATCTCTCTTTGCTCTAATTTTTTCGATGGGTTATCTCGCTCTGGCACGAAGCGCGCCGTTCGGTCTTTGCGTTGGTGTGTGTGTGCATGATTGCATGACTGTGTGTGTGTATGAGTGAGAGAGCGACTGAGAGAGCGAACGTTGGCGAGAGCGAGAAGGGGAGAGTATGCGCATTGGGGAAATGAAAAACAAAACGCGGGATAATAATACGATAATATATATGTTTTTCCGACTCGAGCGATAATCTGAACCCATATCGGAATATAGCAGAATATTATTCATATAAATTATGAATCTGAATGTACTCCAATACCATGGTACATAGCCCAATGGGGTATATCTTCAAATGGGATACTTGGATCCTCCAGCACCTAATTATATCTGGCCGAAACTCCACCCTGCAGAGGGAGAGGGAAATAGGAATAGTCCAACGGACCCGTCCGGTCCTATGTACCATTTACTTGGAGCCTTCCAGGGACGCGGTTGGCTAAATCCTGGCGCCTGTCGGCTGTCGGCTGTCGCACATCTAATCACATGTAATGCGCGCGCATTATCTGCGCTCTTATCTCTGGCCTGCCATGGCTCCATGGGGGCCCGGGGGACTGGTTCCGTTCCGGGCTCCACTTCGTGCACGAGCCGAGAACGAAGGCTGTCGCCATTCACGGAGGTGCTAAATGCCGAGTGGGTGTTGCTACTGTCTGCCCCTTTTCTCCCACCCCCATTCGTCTACCCAGAAGCAGCCGATTTACTCTTTCATCCCGTCGAAGGCTGCGGAGAGCCGAACGTATTGCCGCTCTGCTCGCACCCACCTGCTTAGCTCACGCCCACGCCCACTCTACACAGTGTATCCCTCTCCCTATGTGTTGGTGCTTTTGCGTGTATGTGTGTGTGTGTATATATTATGTCTGTGTGTCTGTGTGTGTTTGTGCTTCGAGTAATTCCACCCGAATTTGCAGCAAATCCATCGCGTTTCGCCACAGCACAGCGCACAAAAAATAAAAGAAAACGCGCAGCCGAACGAGGCTTCTGCTGGAGTGGGAGGGGTGTGGCTGAGCTGAGGTGTGGATGGGATGGGGCAGCTTGGGGGGGTGGGCGAAGGCTGCGAGCGGCGACAAGTGCAATTCTGCGCCGGAACAGGTTTTACCCACTGTCCATGTGTGCGTGCTCTCCCTCTCTCGCCGCTCTCTTTGGCTTTTGGCTCTCCGAAAATGCTGCTCTCTGGCGTTTGTATTTCTGCGTGTGTGTGTGTTTTGTTTTGGTCACACACAAACGCACACCGGCAAGAGATTTTGTTTGAGCGAACGAAGGATAGAAGTTGGTAGTATTTCTACTACCTTTTGGATTCCCCCGATGCAACGATAAGTGTGCTGAAGCCAGCGCACAAAAGCCTGTACGGATCTGCTTTCAAAATAAAAATCATTCAACGAAATTTAATTCGAAGTACTTGATAATCCACAGACACTATCAACTACTGCTGCATATGATTTTGAACTATTCTATGCCAGTATTGACAGGGTTTCTGGGAACCTGACCTGACTGCGGGTAAAAAGAAAGATCTGGCTTAACTTATGTAATGTAATGCAAATGCCAAATGTACATAATCATATTACTGTAATGTCAAAACAAATTGCTAATGTTTTTCCATAAAAATAAGAACGAGTAGCAATAGCCAATCGCACACTTAAATAAATAATAATTAATTTTTCCATATGCTTGCAACGTCTTCATCTCCATCCGTTCAGGTATGTATGCTTACATACATATTCACATACGTATGGACGTATGACATATGACTAGAGCTAAAGCCAATCAGCCTGTTGCTTTGCCAACTATTTTCACAGTTCCGTACCACAATTCTGGCTACAATTTTCACAGAGCATTATTTGCCTTTCCACAATTTATTCATATATGTACATAAATCGAACCCAGGTCGGCTCTCTTTAAGCACTTTTGTTGTTCAGAACTTATAAATATTATTTGAGCTAATTTAAACATGTTGACTCGAGTTTTGCAAACAGAAGTCAACTCTTCAAATAAATAAATAAAATAAAATAAAACCAACTAAAAGAAGACGAAAGAATTCCAAAAGAATTCTCCAATTAGTGCCAAAACATTTTCTATCTTTGTTGCTTCCGGATTCTACTACTATTTCTCACACGAAATAAACCAGCGATACGCAGGCACACAGATACAACTGAGAGAGAGAGAGAGAGCGTGCGTTGCTTCCAGCCAAGAGCGTTTCGCCGCTCTCACCGTTGTGTCTGTGTGTGTGTCTGCTGTTCGTTCTGTTCGTTCGTGACTCACACACACGAGGGCGGCATTGAAATGGGGGTGAGAACGAACTTGATGGGGAGCCGAAGGCAGCCGGCGCCGCTGCCAACTGCAAATGCGAAAGAATGCCGTCAGTTGCCCGCCAACTTGAGCTGTGAGAGGACGCGCCGCTCAGACACAAAGATACAATACAACGAAACACAGATACGCCTTGCGAGTCGATGGTCGATCGGCCAGGGATTGAGTGCCATTAGCCTGTTAGCCAATCAACTGCCCACAGACCGAACCCAAACAGAATTGGAGAGAGGGACAGAGAGAGAGAGAGCGAGAGGGAAGAGAACCCAGTACCGAATCGATCTGCATACGGGGATCCCCAACTTACTCGAGAACTGTTATCGCTTCGCGGGAGCCGGCATTTGACACGCTGCCTATCCTGACCTGAGTGTAGGACCCTGATTTCGGCTCAGTTCCCGATTTTATGGCTACGGCTATGGCGTGCCCGTGCCGCCTGCACTAATGATGTCGCGTCGAGAGTCACTGCAACAGCAGCAACAACAGCAACAGCAACAACAACCAGAACCACAGCCAACAAGAACTGCATCAGTGGAAGCCGCGCAGCCTTGTGGTGGAAGTCGTCATCGAATCCGTTCCAGCAAAGTTGCAAGTTCGAGGCGCGCGTTTACCTGACCCTCCCGTATTTCAAAGTGTGTGTGTGTCCCGCGTGTGTGTGTGCCTGTGTCTAATTTGCCTCTCCGCCAACGTCAACGCCAACGCCACCGTCACCGTCACCCCGCTAGAGAAATCTCCGGGCAGTAATCGAATTTGGAATCGGGCCCTACCTTAGCTCCTTATCGCGCTTCAATTTACAATTTACAATTACAATCAAGCACTAACGAATTGCAATAAAATCAGAGTTCCCCCATTCGAGCCATTCAAATTTGAATCAATTAATGCCAAAGCGAGCCGGCTGCATCTGGCCATAAAAGAGAGAAAAGAAAGCCCCCACGAGCCAATCAGAACTTTGAACCGCCCGCACGATGGACTTCCAGAGCGCCATGGAGACTTTTGCCGAGGCCTGGGTGGCCGCCAATGCCGGACAGCAGGTGAGTTCCAGATCTGATCGCTGCGAAATTACGCACAGATTACGCAGATTACGATGCAATCTAGAATAGATTTCATCATCGTCATCTTCTTGGCATTGCCGTCGGCACTTCACGCCTATTAGAGGCACTTAGTCAGCCATGGAGTGGCCTCCACCCCCGACTGCCCTGGGAAGGTGTACCGTTCCGTTGCGTCCCGTCCCGTTCCGTTTCGGGCTGAATCAGTTCAAAGCAAACATATGGCCAAATGACTATGGCCAAGTGATAACGGCAGTATAATTTGTGTAGATATGCGCTCGTTTTGCTATTTATGCAGATTAAGATAATCCTTATCGGCTGAGATTTTCGAGATCGGTGCTGCTTATCGCGACACGCAACACGCAACACTTTCGCCTCACCCTACCCTCGCTCTTCTTGGCTAACTCCATTTATTTATCTTTTCCGTACTGTTGGGGGTCTGCTCTGCGCTGCGCTGTTCTGTTCTGTTTTGGTTTGTTTGTCGACTAATTGCATTGTAAAGCCGATCCCCGAACCGAACCGAACTGCTGCTCCTCTGGCTCCCAGCCCAGGCCCAACTCCGAATGTGGGTTGAATTCTCGGGGGGCTTTTGCCAGGCAGATAAGATAATCCCGACGGTAACTTTGACAAATGCTGGTAATTTCGGCATAAGGCGATGACGCCGCAATACCAAACTTAGATATCGATGGGGATAAGGTCCGGTATGGGATGGGTATGGCATGGGGATATGTAGCCACAATATAGAGCATTACGTGTGTATGTACATACATATATGTATGTAGTTGAACTCTTTGGGCTGTGCCATCGCGTCATCGCCGAGCGAGGCACTTCGCTTTTATCGTGGCTCGGGCCTCGAACCTCGAGCGCCCCCGTCACCCGTTCGCGCTGTCGGTGATATCGCAATTAATCCAAATAAGTGCGATAAAATTGATTATGAACATGCTGGCGTGATTAGTCCAACCCACCCTCGGTGCAGGGGCAGTGGGGGTGGGGGGATCACTCGTACACATGTCACACAGACACACTCACCAGATATCTGGGTAGCTGGGTGCTCGTGTGTCTGTATGGTATGTCCGGACTCCGTTTATTAGCAGACATAATTGATTATGTTGTGTGAGTGTAATTATTATATTTATCTGACTCTGCCTTGGTCTCAGCCCCAGCCCCTGCCCCAGCCCCGCCCCACCCCACTCAGCCCAGCCAAACCGTTGTCCAACCCGTTGATATCGCCACAAAATCGGTTGAAAACAGGCTGACTAATCCATGAATTTATGCTCTTTATTTCTATTTGATTTCCAAATGAGATTTCCCCCCCTCAATGTTGTATATTAAACAAATCCCAATCATCAAAGTGATCCAGAAGAGGGCGCAGGCGGGGACGGACCTATCGTCATTGTCTTGTTGCCCGAATCATGCCACAAGAATTATTGTACTGCCCAAATCGAAGAGCTTTCAAAAACAAACAGCACAAAGCCACAGTCATTCATATATGGGGCCGTGGTGCCGTGGGGCCGTATACCCTAGCCAAAACGGAATACGCGGCCTCTAATCAGAACTCTGCCCCTTGCCACAGGAGGATAAAGATTAAACATAAATGTAGCCTCGGTTCGCCTTCGAAAAAGCACATTCGGCGGAACCAGGGGGTTTGACTCTACATTCAACGTGCGTATATTACTCCCTCAGGGGTGATCGTTGATTAAATGGCATTCAGTGGGAAAAGCCCGTATTTATTTCAAGAGAGAGGAACTAAACTTGCCGCAATCGTGTTGGTGCAGTGAGCAATATCTTTTATGCTCTAAGACTAGAGATTTAGTTTGAAATCCATTGAATATATGCTTAGGGCATTCGCGTCTTCGGCTCCACTTCGATTCGTTTCATCTTTTGCTTGGCTGGTTCTTATTTTTGACAGTTTTATGTGTCGACGCATATGCTTAGTGAATGGGATTAAGATAAGAAGCCGTAAGTTGGTCGTCCTCCTCCTCCTCCTCTTCCTCCGGACGGGCCAGATAGTAAACCAGTATGGCCAGAATGGGTATAAATAAATGGAAATGGCAATTCTTTCGTAAACTATAACAAATCATTTTCAATAACAAATCCGCCAGAGTGTATGTGTATGTGTTTGTGTGTGCCTGTGGGTGTGTGTATGTGTGTGTCACATTTGGTGATTTCTTTTGCTTTGCAAACTAATTATAAAGCATTTAGTTTTATTGTTGTGATAATTTTTGTGGGTTTTTTTTGTTTTTTTTTTTGGAAAATATCGAATACGTCTACGAATAGATAATGCCCCGTGCGGTTAGATCACCCTCACCTCACCCCGCTGCTGCTTCTTCTGCCAGCCAGATAGGACGTCTTATAAATTATAAATGGTTCGACTTTGTCTAATCTGTGAGTGTGTTGGAAGGTTGAAGCGGTGCAGCGGTGAGGGTGAGTCCGGGGGCCAGTCAGATAATGGAATATTTATTAATTGAAATCTTCTTTGGTTGGTTGTGCTTCCTGCTCAATGGGCCCGATCATCTAATAGTCATTTCCTCTACACACCCCCCTTCCCATTCATCCATCCATCCATCCATCCATCCCAGCCATTCATCTGTCTCCAGGCAAGACTAATGATAATCGGGTTTAATCTGGCCGTGCAACGAATTCGGATTCCCAATCAGCCCGAAAGCCAATGCATTCTACTCTTACTCCCCGCACTCCTGCGGGGCTCTCTTCCCACGTTTTCGGTTTCGTTGGTTTCGTTAAATTCCGGTAGTCAAATGTCCATTAAATGCTGCTCATAAATGTCCAAACTGTTTGTCATCTTTGTTGTTGCTGGGGCACGGGCATGGGCACGCCTTCTGTTGGTTGGCTTTCTTTCCATCTTCTTCTCCTCCTCCTACTCCGCCTTCTGCTGCCTTTCTTCCTCATTCAGTGTCATCTCTCTCGCCGCCCATTGTCCTCTGTCTTCATTGGGGTCTAGCACCTTTTCCCAACTCATTCTGTTGGGGCATTCCGTATTTATCAGGGCTTAAGCATGTTCCCCAGCCATTTGTCTCCCTCTCTCGCTCTCTCCCTCTCTCCCCATGCGACGTTGATCTCTTTGGCTTTTCTTCTTCTTGATTGTAACACATTTTTAGCATTTCATTCTACGCTTTCTCAACTCATCTCTTCCCCCCACTCACCGAGCCCTGACCATTCGACTTTTTACCGCCCGATTATGCGCCTTCGCGGAGTTAACATACAAGCGATATACATATAAATATATATAAATATATATACATATAAGTGGGTTTATTAATTATTCAAAGCCGATTGGATTATAATAATTTATAATGATTATTACCATAAGAAGCTGAAGCTGACGCTGAAGCTGGACCTGGCCCCCGATTCCGATTCCGCTTCCAATTCCAATTTCAATTCCAATTCCTACACCGATTTGGATACCGATTCGCATTCAGATGCTGCGTCAGCTGCTTCTGTCGCGGATTCTGAGCTCCAATCAAACTGAGAGCTTCGCCGGAACGGGAAATGGGCGTATGAGAAGCATTCAGATATCAGACAACGAAAACGCTTTAAGTTAATTACAAGTTGTCAGGCTGTCCTCGGTCTGGTTGGAACTTCTCAATTTCTTCATTACTTTTTGGCACTTGCAACGGGCCTTAAATCAATTCTCTCCTTTTCCGTGTTCGGTTTTCGGTTCGTGTTCATGTATTTTTTTGGGTTTTCTATTCCGCTTTCAAAGGTGCCGCTCTTCGGCTCTCCTGCTCCCCGAGATAATCAACAAAACGTGTTCGACTTGTTGAGGTTTTCTTTCTGCACTTATCATAAAACACCTTTCGGGTTCTCTTGTTGATGTACTATAGTTGCTGTTGTTGTTGTTGTTGTTGTTCCCTGGCTAATGACACCTTGATAAAACGATTTGTAAGACATTGCGATAAAAGCGGTTCAGGCTTTGTAGCTTAAGGCGAGCCAAGCGCAGAGCTGATAAAAATAAAAAAAAAAACAGTACCAGTACAGCACGAAATAGCCGAAACGGAAAACTTCAGAGCGATAATAACCAGTTTGGGAATTGAACTTGTGGTGGGGAGAAAAGGGAATCTAGACTCCGAAAGTCCCCTTCCTGTCCCAAAATATTTGTTTGGCAATTTATCATTCAGCTTAATCGGCATGCACAGACCCTGACAAAACACGGAAAAACCATCGAATAGTCAACAATTTACGCATCTCGGAGAGCACCTCCCAGCGCTGCCGCCCCCATTGTCACCTTTCTCATTCTTAATTAGTGGATTTAGCTTGTTCCATATAGACACACTGGACGAGTTTGGGTCCCCTCCGCAACTATTTATATAGATGGGGGCGGGCAGGCAGGCAAATCCCGATTCACATAAATTTCCGAATGTTTTGAGAATTATGACAAGTGGAAATGAAATGAATATCTTGCGAGATATATGATACAGACAGACAGACTGTATTTATGCCATATGTATGTATGTATGTATGTATATATAGATGTGAGTTTTTGGTTGCTTATAAACTTTGGTTCTGATTGCCGCACCGATCACGATGACATTGTGGGGCTTACACGAAGATATTTTTGGTGTTGAAGATTTATTATTTATCACTAATACGCCCCGTTGAAAATCATAAGCTGCAGAAGCAGAAACAGAAACAGCAGCAAAGACCCAATAGCCAAGAGCCAACAGGCAACAGGCAACGATTTCTACAAGTCACAGCCGCAATCGGCTCAGACAAGCCCCAGCATACATATTTTTCTTTCAAGCCGAGTCAGTCGAGTCAGCCGAGCCAACAAAATGTCGGTAACCTCGTCTTATTTAAAGTATTAACTGCTAACTAATGTGCGACACATTATAAAAGAGACCCACAGCGGCAGGCAGAGCAGGAGAGGGAGACGACGAGGAAGAGAGGGAGCATATCAATATCGCTGGCAAGCCAAACAGGTGATCGCCATCACGGCACAGTGAGTAAGCGGCGATCAGGCCGGGCATCGACAAAAGGGATTATATTTCCTAAGCAGGCCCAACAAAATGTGACCAGAGCTGGAGCTGTAGCTGTAGCTGTAGCAGTAGCTGGAGGCGGAGGTGGAGCTGGAGAAGCGTCTGGAAGCGTACTTAATGCGGCGATCGTTGCTCACTGCTCGCCCGACGATCGCTGAGCTGCTTAACTAAATCCGGCTTAAGATCCAACACACGAAATTAATGTCGCTGGAAACACACAGCAAAAGTCACACATTAACAGCGAACGACGACGACGACGACGCCGATCACGTTGCTCTGATGCGATGCCCAGGAAGTGGCGATCACCCAGCAGCGATCTCTCTCTGTCTCTTTCTGCTGCTAATGGGGAGAGGAAATGCTCAGCACTTCTTGTCCGTCTCTGTCTGTGTGTGTGTGTGTGGACATCTTACAGAGGATTAGTTTGAATTTGCAGCAGAAAGCGGAATACGGGAAAATAAGCTACTTGCACATGCTCCCCTCTCAGCCGGTCAGCTACTCTGCTACTCAGCCACTCGGCCACTCCCCGCCCCTGTCAATAACTAAATTGATTCAAATTACCGACGATTTATTGGCGATCGACAGTCCACCGCTTTGGCTACTGTGAATCAACTAATCCACTTATCTGTCCCGTCACCAGCCCTCTCTTTCAGACACGTTCTTTCTACTCCAACTCTCTCTCTCTCTCTCTGACATCGCACCACTGGACTGGCAGCATGAGGCTTCACTTATGGGTATATTCATAATTTTAATCAGAACCGTAAACGGGGCCACAATTAAGTCGCCAGCAAGACGATAAATCGATCATTAACCAATTTTAATCTATATAATGGGTGACCAGCCGCCTTTTATCCAAATCTAATCAATCGCCGACCCCCATCATCATACCTACCTACTCCATGGACATGCATACATACGTACGTACACATGTACGTACGTATATCTTTTTATCAGAAATGTTTCAACATGACTGCCCTGTACTGGACTGGACAGGACAGACTGGACAGACTGACAAGCCCAAAGAATTACTATCCATTTAGGTGGCCAAGTATATCAAATGCCCCGACACTGTCGGCGGGTTAATCTAATCGCACGGGTCTCTGGGAATTATGCGCCAGTTTCGGTCTCGGTTTCGGTTTCGATTTGACCGGCTCCGAAGATAACCAACGTCAGGTCCAAGATCGAAAATGTGTACCGTTGTTCGTGTGACAGAAATCGAGCCACGACATTCGATAAATTTCCAGTGCTATCTTAATGAAGCGCCCCCACCGATTCGTGGAGTGGGACCACAGAAATTGATTGATTAGACACACAATTAACACAATTATATCTGATTAGAGTTTCGATTCTGATTCCTACCCATATTTCGGTAAGATTTGGGTAGAACTTCGTATGGGGGCTGGGTAAATATATAAATCTAACCCAGAGATTTGTGCGGCCTGGCAAAGTGTTGACCCAATGCCAAATGGCGTGGCTCATCACCGACATTCGTGGGGTTGCGTGCTTGACAATAACCCTACACCAGTACTAGCACTGCAAAAAGGCAAATCAATTCCTGTACAAATTGAAATCATTACCAGGTGACCCTCGCTCTCACTCCCCTGCTCCGGCTACCTTGCCTGGGTCAGCGTCATCGGTTGCATGTCAGACTACGATAGCCGCTTATCGGTGTCATCGTATTTTGTTCTGCAACTTGGCTTGGCTAAACTTTGCGTGTTAGCTAAACCTAATCCCATGCAGCCCAAAACTGTGTAGGGGCATGGATGGGGGGTGCTAACGGTTTAGTTTTTGCACGCCATGGGGGCGGTAATGTGATGTGAATGTCGACTAATCTGCATGTGGAGCAAGCGCTGGAAGCAATCACAGAAAACACTAATTGGAAAGAGTCGGGAGTTGAGTAGAGAACCATTCCCCCCGGCAGGAAGTTGTCAGCGGCTAACAGTCATTCCCGCAGTCATTCAATCATTCATTCATTCATTCGAATGCCTGAATTCAGTCGCCTAACCCAAAGGGAAGAGACTCGTACAGATCATGGAAATACGCTTATGTCGGATTATCCCATAATTTATGTTTGCTGTTCCCTGCCCAGACAATGGATTTGCCTTACCAGCACGCACACCTATACATCTAATTGCCAAGATCATTACACACATATGAGAGAGAGAGATAGGGGAGAGAGAGAGAGAGAGAGAGAGAGAGAGAGAGAGATCGAGTGAAAAGGAGGCTAATGACAATGAGAGAAGAGGAAGCGCTCACGGCAGGGAACAGCCAGGGAACAGGCAGGGAACAGGGGCAGATGACAAAACAGAAATTGTGTCATTCGATTGCGCAGGATCGGAAGGCGCAAGAAGAATGATGAAGAAGTAGGAAGATACTTGGTTGAGGGGGGATAGAGGCAGGCAGGCAGGCAGGCAGGCAGGCAGGCAGGCAGGCAGCAACCGGAAGCGTAATCGAGCTAAACGAACGCCGTCGGGGAAGTGATCAAATGTGCGTGTGTTTTTGTGTGGGTTAACCCATTGTGCCAAGGAAGAAAACAGAAACAAATGAGCGGGAAGCGCTAAGGAAAAACGCGATGAGGAAACTCACCCAGAGACGGACCCAGCGTCAGAGTCAGGGCCAGGGCCAAAAAGAGTAAAAAAAAAACAACAACCTTTCTGGGCCTGGCCAAATGGCCAAAAGGCCAGCAGGAACGAGGGGAGAACTGGCACTGGGAAAAAAAAAACGGCTAGAAGAGACAGAGACAACCACCAATGCAATGGTCCCCCCCACGTGCAATTAATAAAACACGTGAAGGGAGAGGGGAACTGCTAGAGAGAGAGATAGTCGGATATGGCCAGAGAGATAGAGGGAGATACGCGTACTCGTGTATGGAGTAGATCCCTGTAGCTATGGCAATGCAAACAGGTGAGGGTGACACTCCACTGAGGGCGATGGTGATGGCGGTCCTAGACCAGTCAGCAGGTCTACATCGAGTTCGGAACAGCTGAAATGCTGATGAGAGATGCAAAAGATATGTATCTATGGGAGGACTGTTTACGGCAGAGAGCTAACTGCTAACTAAAACCGAATAAATTGAGGATCTGAAGATAGGAATGTACTCGGCCCCGTACATAAAGTAATTCTGAAGATCTTTGAAGTTGAACAGATGGCTAGGATAGTTTACACCCGCTTACCACCGTCAGCAATTGGGAGTATTGGCTCGGTTCGGTTCGTTTCGGTTCTCTGAAACGATTCGCACCCCTTTCTTTCTTCTTCTGCTCACTTAATTTCCCTGAAACACTCAAATGGCTTTCCTTTCCATTCCTTCCAAGCATTTCCTGTTCGTGTGCTGATTTTTGGGCTGGTTTCTGCTTAAAAATAAAGACATATTCCGATGTTTAGAGCAGAAACCGATTACGAGTGTCGCCAAAAAAAATATGTGTTCTCCGTGTGGCAAATATATTTGGAGAAATATGCGCAGTGGCAGGGGCAGGGGCAGGGGCAAACAGTCGTAAAGTGGCGAGCATTAGCATGGGGGGTGTGGGGTGGGCTGTGGACTGTGGACTGTGCGCTGGGCTGGTGCGGGCGTTGAGGCGTGGTCGGTCCTCGAGAGCAAAGCCCATAAACTTACATAGTTGGGCCTGTTTAAAATGCGCTTAATAGTTGCAACATGTGTCGCGGAGAGACAATTAGGCAATAAAATTAATTCACACCAAGAAAAGCATTAAATGCCAACGCCAGACACGGTGCAGCAAGGTGCCATTTTCCACTTGCCACTTTCCACTTGCCGCCTGCCACTTGCTACTTGCTACATGCTACATGCCATGTGGAGTTGCCACTCGGCCTGGCCATGCAACATATTCGCACGCATAACTTGGAAATTGCAACTCCAAGCTGGCTCTCCCTCTCCCACTCCACCGCCCAGCACATTTGGCGCGTGTTCACTGACAGTGCCCCATCGCCATAGCCATCATCCCCATCCCCATGCCCGCCCGCCCTCTCTCTCTCTCTATCTCTCTCTTTAATTGTCGTTTTTACGTATGTTCTATGAATCGGAGTTGGGTGGGCACACGGATGGGGACACTGCCACTGGCATTTGTCTACAAATAATTAAGCCAATCAAACGGAACAAAAGTGTTGGCCTCGCCTGAAAACTGTCAGCAAACGCATAAAACCATTATTCGCAATTGCCAGAGAACCGCAAAAACCAGCGGGGAAATCCTCTTCCCATGCGCCCTTTCAGTTCCAGAGGCGAGGCTGTGCGTTAACGAGTTCAGGAAGTTTGACGCCAGCCGCGAAAAACAAAAAAAGATGCAACGAATGCGACAGAATGGGTGGCTAGCTCTAGCTCCACTCTGCTTTCCATCTACTGTCCTTTGGCGAGACCCGTAACAGTAACGGTAACCGATTAACAGGACCATTCATCCATTGGTCACAACATCTGAACGGGGGCTGCAGCTTCGATGGGGGGGCCGAGGCCACGAGGCACGTGCTGGATGTGAGGGCCACAATACAGTTGGCACACGTCAACAAAGACTTCCTGTCATACCTCGGGTTTCACTTTCAGCAGGGGCAAGCATGCCTGCAAGAAGTAGGCCAGGCCAGGCCAGGCCAGCACAGGACAAGACAGGACTGCTGTCCTCCTGCTGTTTCCAGCTTGAATGAGGGTGCTGCGAGGCCGTACACATCCGATGTGTATGCTCTGATATGATAATCTCGAAATCGAGAGCTCGCACCTCATTTGTGGCACAGAAGCAGCAGCAGCAGCACCAGCAGCACCACCAGCAGCCGCACCGAAGAGCTCTTGGTCTTGGGCATTGGGCTTGGGCTTGGGCCCTTCCCCCCATTGTATGCCAGAGTGCTTCCTGTCGCTCGGGCAATAAAAACGGGAATACTTCGTCTCGTACTTCCAAGGTGAACCTTGGCATGTGTGTGTCTCTGGCACTGTCTCTGGCTCTGTCTCTGTGTCTGCCCCTGTCTAATCGCTCCTTCCCCGTCAGCAAAAGAGGGGCTGTACGTCATTTGGTCTCTTATCATTAACGACTTTTATTTTATTTTTTTCCTTATTTCTTTCTGTTTTTATTCTCTTGTCTTTTACTTGCGATCTGTCTGGTACCCGCCTCATGCTCTTCTGGCTGGCTCCTTCTGCCCCCTTATTTGTACCATGGGCCAAAAGTGAAAACAATGCAATGGCACAAGGGGGGTGGGGCGGGGGCGGTGGTTGAGTGACCTATCACAACTAGAGCAAACATTTTAATTGGTCTCCCATTTGGGCTGGGAGTGCACAGATGAGATCCATGTCCTTTGTGCCAGGTACATCCCTGATCTAATCAGGATTCATTAAGGCTAACGGTAAAAGCTCACTGGCTCTCTCTCTCTCTCTCCAGCCCGTGCTCTCTCTCTCCCTCTGTTCCCTGTCACTTTTGCTCTTCCATTAGACCTTTGAAGTTTTCGCCGTGTTCACATGTCCTGTTCGCTTCTCCCTCTCACTCTCACTCTCACTCCCTCTCCCTGTCTTTTCACATCCTGTTTAGAATAAGTTTTGTTTTGTCTGCTGTTTTTGTGTCGCATCTGTATGTTTTTTTCTGTTTTCTTCTGTTTTGTTTTTCTGTCTGTTTAGGCCAAAGCCACACAAATTAAGTTAACTTCCTGTCTGTCTATGGCTAATAGCAAATTAATAAGAGCTTCCGGTCAATTTGGCTTGCGGTTTTCTCTCGCTTTTCCCCTTCGCTCGTTCACTTTCGTTCGTTTTGTTCCATTGCTGATTGTCCTGCGGTGGGTGTGACTCTGACTCCTGCTTCGGCTGGGACTCTGACTCCTCACCCCTCACTCCTGACTCCTGCTATGACTCCTGAATCGGTTACGGCGACAGCTGGGCTCACTCCTTAGCCACCAGAGCAGAGCTCCTTGGCGCCTGCCCTTGACACACATACTGGACGCAGGAAGGAACCGCATCTCATCGCCTTCTTTTCCACTTGAATACTCCTCGGAGGCCTCAGCTGTCCTGTCTGCCCCCTCCACCCCCGTTGCAGTTACATTGGGAATGCAGTTTCGCACTGCTCTCTCTCTGCTCTGCTGCTCTGCAATTGTTATCTAAGTAGGGCTCTCGGCTATCTTCTTTGCCGTTACCCAGTCCCAGTTGCAGACGCAGTTGCAGGCCACTTCCTGTTCTTCCTTCCTTCGCTTACAAGACCCCTCGGGCTGGGCTAAGGTGAGTCCTGGGTCCCTGGCTCCCTGCTTCTAGAGTCCTGTTTTACACTGCACTTGCGCTCAGCCAAATGTCAAAGAAAACTCCTCCGACTTCGACTTCGACTCCGACTCCGACGCAACTGCACTTACAGTAAGGACTCGAGCCCTTGGCTTCAGGTCCTGCTCGGCTGCCTATCGCGCACAGCTGTTCAAATGTTTTGCAATTGAAATGGAAGTCCATGGGATAGAGGGATCCTTCTCTCACAGTCCCTATCTTTTTTTTCCTCTAGGTTTTTTATGCTTTGTTTCGCGGGATTTAAGAATCTGAGACGGCGGATCAGATCAGTCGCAGGAGTCAAGTCATTTGGAATGGCAACCAGTGAGTGTTCCATAGAGGAAACTCCATACACAGATTATGGCCTTCCATTGTGGAGTGTCTAACGAATCATCTTCTGTCCCATCTGTTTTCCTTTAAAGCCCATCCACATACTCCGAAATGCTCCCATAAAAATTGTTTGCATTTAATTCCAACTCATTTTGGCTCTTTTGTATATTATATTTTGTATCCCATTATTTTATTCCTTCCTATCGCATTGCTGCGTCTCCGATAATCCCAATTAAAACTTTATATCAAATATTCCACGCTCCCTATTGCATTTCCGATACTTTCGCTGGGGATCCCGTCCAGCAGCCGAAGAACTTTTATCAATTTAAAGCAGAGCAGACATCATTTACATTTTTATTTAACACCGCAGCCATTCCCTGGCCACAGACATGGCTGGAGCACGGGAGTAACGCTTGGGGGATATTTTTCACATTTTTAGCTTAATTGCATTTGGCTGGCCGCACGTTCCCTCCAATGTTGCTGCCGTCCGAGAGGCAATTGTTTATCTTACGCTCGTCTGCGTCTCACGTGCAACACAGAAACACAGCAGCAGCAGCAACATGGCAACAACGGCAACAACGGCAGCAAGTGGCAACAGCAACAGCAACTGGTATTTTCATAGCTGTCTTTGCTAATAGACACATGCACATGCACACAAACACACACACAGAGAGAAGCAGACAGAGCCAAAGATACAGACACATTCAGAGAGTGAAAGAGGGAGCCAGCGAGACTTGCCGACGGACGTGAAGTGCATTTTGCAGCTTGCAACATTGCCACAAAGTCAAACAATTGTCGATGGGCAGAGATGGCAGATGATATAGTAGCTGTTTGCAGTGGGTGGGGGGGAGGTGGAGCTGGCTGGAGGTGCCACAATAGGGGGAGTGTTTTGTGTTTTGTGGCTTGTTAAGTTTAAGATTGTTTGATATGGGTGCAGGTCGGCTCTCTACCGGCCCCCCTCACCAACCAGCGATGGCAACGTGTTGCACTTACGAGGCTTTCGGCGCTAAAAGACATGTTTTCAATTATGATTGCTGGCGTGTCTTATTAATTACGTCTATCAAGCGATAGGCAGCATTTAGTTCGGCACTTAGCTGGGGCAGGGCAGAGTGAGGAGTGGTTCATTCTTTGGAAAGAACTATGGGGAAGAGAGTAACTATATATAGTAGGTAAATATTATTGAGGATCTGTGGGGCGAAGGAAATCATAGATGACATTGGCTTGAGATTCAGCCATCTATATATCTGTGTGTAAGCCGAAAGAGATCGCCACCGAACAATCCAACTGATTGCTTACAAATGAATCTCAATTGGAATTAATTCAAAACATGAACCGGGTATTATTTACCCATTTGACACTCACGCATATATATGTACACCCATTCAGACCGTCGGAGCGTCGGACAGTGAGTGTTAGAAGTACACAGAACACCAGCACACAGATTGACACACATCACAGAAAGATGGGGTGGAGAGGCTGGATGGATCATCAAAGACAGACAGACAGACATAGAGAGAGAGAGAGAGAGAGGAGAGTATCTTGCAGCAGATGGTTGAGGCCTGCTTGGCTTGGCTTGGTTGCTGCTCCATATCAACGGCATCAATTAATTTGGTATTCGTGATTCTACTTAACATCGATTGACCCCGACAGATTAGTGAGCGAAGCGAACGAAATGTTGAACTTTGCTTTCGAGAAATTCCTCGAGCGGAGGAGCAGGAGCTGGAGCTGGAGCTGGAGCTGTACGGGCGTTCTGACGCAAATTGTCCAGCGGCTGTGCGATTATTTACATCTACAGATGCGAGTATGTCAGTTAATTGAGCGCATAACTCGCACTCGTAGAAGCCAATCGGTAGAGCGGGGCCCCCAGTAGGCGCAGCTCTTCTCTCGGTTTCGGGTTCGGGTTCGGTTTCGTTTACGGTTTTGGGGGCGCCTACGGGCTTAATTGGTGCGATTGAATTAAAATCGTTTGCTGCCACTTGATGGTTGCGCCTACCTCTGCCACCCCCCACCACCACCCGCACCCCTCCCTGTGTGACGTAGCAGTGCGAGCGTCTTTGGGTGTCGATTAGGCTCACAGATCACTTGATTGCTTTGCTCTTGGTTTGCTTAAATGATTGATCAATGAGCCAATTGGGAATCAGTTTAGAATTTGCATGAATCTCGGCATTGGAACGGGCCGCTCTCTTTATTGATTGATAAATAAAATATATAGATCTCAAGTGAAACTAATTTGTGAGTCGAACGATTACATAAGCCGAGCCGAGCGAGCAGTCGATCGGTGGACAGCAGGCAGCAGACAGCAGCCAGCCCAAGGACAGAGCAGAAGGGTGGGGTCCAGTCGGGTAGCCAGGTAGAGAAATTTGCTGGATGGTTCATGAGAATTTGTGAGCTTCATAAATTGTTTCCTGCTCATTTGGCCGTGACAAAATTGTGTCCCCTCTCCTGTCGGCTGCTCATCCGTTTTTTATTTCTAACTTTTAACCTATTTAATTGACTTATAATTGGAGTAACCCACACAAACGCAAAGAGAGAGAGAGAGAGAGAGGGATCGAATGGGACATATGTGTAGGTAATAATTTGTTGAGCAAGGAATTCCTCAAGCGCAACACGGACTAGGGAGCAGGGCCAGAGAGGGATGGATGGCAGCCACACAAAGGATCATGTGAAACAGTTAGCAGGCAGAGCCAGAGGCAGGCACAGGTCACACATGAACGATTTTTCCATCCGGGCCACAGTGGGGTAGAGGTTGAGGTACACTGCTGCAATCGAGGAAATTATGTATGCCGCCCCGACATGTTGAACTTGAAATTGTAATTTGGCATTCGGGGCCTGGACGCTCGGCATTTGGCATTGGCAAGGGCACCTACATATGCCAGGATGTCGTT
This sequence comes from Drosophila obscura, assembly GCF_018151105.1. NCBI lineage: Eukaryota > Metazoa > Arthropoda > Insecta > Diptera > Drosophilidae > Drosophila > Drosophila obscura. The sequence goes on along the minus strand of NW_024542774.1, from coordinate 3,400,675 downwards.
GACAAACGGCAGTGCAGTGTCCCATGCGATGCGGGGTTGTCACTGCAGTCACTCACACTCACCGCTCTCCTCTGCCACTGGCACTGCCCCTGCCACTCTACCCCTCGGCAAGATGTCCGCTGTCAGCTGTTACTCTCACAGAGGTAAACGGTGAACTAATCATTAGTTGAGTGTAGGGGTTGGGGGGAACCAGGCTGTGGTACAGGCAACTTCCATTCAAATACTCAACTGGCAGGTGCCTAAGCCACATTTACAGGCATTTTGGGCATTTCCTTTGGGTATTTAGACACAACATTTTGGAGAGTTAATTCCCAAAACTTTTCTAACATATTTCCTACCAATAACACACATCCACTCCCTGGACTCGCCCTGACGTGGCTCGTGATGGATCGCTTTAAGTGGACATCAAGTGTTAAGTTAATAATTTGCCAGGTTCTGTCATCGGGATGGGGCAAAATACTTCTTCATGCTGGTAATTGAAAGAATGGAAAATGCCAACACACTTGCCGGCCACGAGAGAGCTTTATTAATTTTCGTATTTAAAACATTTCAAGCACTCGACACCTTCTCGTCTCCTTCTCTCTGGCTGCCTTCTGCAGTCCCACTCCTGCAGTTGTCTCAGTGCCTGTCCACTCTTAGCACCGGCAGCACCAGCAGCACCGGCAGCAATGATCTCAAATTGATGACGAACGAGTAGAAATAATGAGGACGTTGCAGGGAGCCCGGAATGGGAGTGCACGGGCGAGTGATGAGCAAGGAACGCGCGCATAATCAAGGCTCGGCGACAAGACATGGCCGAACCTGGAGCTGAAGCTGGAGCTGGTCCTCGACATCGCCATCGCCAACGACAGGGACACGGACATGGACATGGACATGGGCATGCCATTGCCAATTGGCGATTTGCCTGCTTCTGCGACGACCGCTGCTGGTTCTCCCCTTTATGATTATTGTTATTATTGAGTGTATGCCCCTGCAATTCAGGGCAAAGTCATCATTAATGCGTTGAGGCGATGCGATGCGATGCGCTGCGCTGCGCTGCGAGGCAACGCGACTCAAGTGGAGTCGAGTCGAGTGCAGCAGGCATTACCGAAAAAAACCATATGAAGCATACGAAGCAGCAGCACCACCACCACCACCAGAAGCTGCAGCAGTAAAATAAAATGAAATGAAATATAATTAAATGTCGCTGATGCTCATGAGCATGCCCCAAGTCCCCAGTCCCAGTCCAAGTGCAAGTCCAAGTCCAAGTTCCAGCGATCATCGTGGACGCTTCTGTTCTGATCGGTTCGGTTCGTTTCGGATGGGATGGAACGGGTTGTGAACGAGGGGGGGGCGAGGCGGGGCTGCGTAGCTGGGTAGCTGTTGGACGGGCTCGTAATTTGGCAAGACATTCTTCCGCGATCGTCTGGGACTCGGTCTGGATCTGGCTATCGCTCCAACTGATCGCATACCAGGGTTTCGCATCCAGCGTATTTTGTCAACCGGTTTTCGGATCGCTGCCATCGCACACCACTAGGGCCGTCCCGCTTCGGCATCGTCATCGGCATCGGCATCGTCATCGGCATTGTCTCTGCTTATCTGCGGCTTTGTGGCATCTTTAAATGGCGTTTTTTCGCACTCGCCAGCTCGATGCGGGCGTCGATCTGTCAAGGGGGGGACTCTGGGCTGCGGGCTGCTCGGGGGGGATATGTTTGGAGCGAAACGTTCGCTGATTTTTAATTATTTTGCACGTTGCAGGCGATGTTCGCCATCGCTTCAGTTTGAGTTGCAGTTTGGAGTTGGAGTTGGACTTGAGGCTGGAGCTGGAGTTGGCCATGTCTCTGTCCGAGGCCAGTCCTTGTTGGCTTGTCAGGTTTTGCCTTTCGTCACTTCGATATTGAAACACTTAATCACAATTTCGTTAAGGACACAAGGCATGCACACACACACTCGTACATACATACATATGTATGTACATACATAAATGGCAAAATGGCAGGAATATTCCAAAAATCTCATACAAATTACGAAAAGCAAATGCGAGGCAGACTGGGACTGGGACTGAGACTGCGACAAAGACAAAATCGGTTAGCGAATGCACGAAAATGATATTTCTACGCGCCGAATTCCAAATGCTTGGTTGGCCCCTCTCCATAAGGTGTACGGGGTAAGGGGTACAACCAGTGCCCAGTGCCATCGCTGGGGAATTTGACGAACACCGGACCGATCGGAGACGATGATCGCCTCCCGCTGACGATGATAATTAATAACAGAGGCCGTCGAATGACCATAAAAACGCTGCCAAACACCAATCGTACGTTAAGAAAAAAGAGACCCGACCCAGCATCGGCCAATGGAAATGGTAATGTCTTGGCGGGACAGGGAGCTGGCTGCCGGCCAGGTCGAGGCTCCTCCCGATAAGCAAAAACGAAGAAAAATCTCAAACAGAGACAGAGACAACTCGAACATAATCCCAGACAGAGTGGAATGTCAATGTCTGGTCTGGTCTGGTTGGGTCTGCCCTGTTCTGTTCTGGGCCTCTTGTTTACTTACTCTGCTCTCTGCGTTCGTGAGAGCGATTAAGATCGCATGCCACAGCATGCCACAGATCGCTGCTCAACTGATCAACACTTACAGAATGTTTTAGGGCACACAAACTGACAGAGAACATGACAAGAACAAGGCCTGTGACTGACAAGGCAACTGGGAGAGGGGATCCCGGGATATTGGCGACTGTTTCGGAGAGATCAGCTTATCCTTGGCTATGCCATGCTCCCACAGACACAGCCTCAGGATGTGGGCCAGCACAGTTTTCATTCTCAGCGATCATCGATCCGCCCGACGATCCGTCTGGCAGTTGATCAGTCATTCCCATCACGCAGCACTCGCGAGGCAAAAACAATTAATGCCTGCGACTGAAATCAAATGATATTTACCAAGGACAAGACAGCGCCATGGTGCCAGGCGCAACAACGATTTATAGCCCAAATGGAATGTGCCATACATCAGCATCAGCCTCAGCAAAAGCCAAAGGATCAGAGATACTCTGGCGCACAAAAACAATTTGACCAGACAGCAGGACAGGACAACTGAGGAGCAACAACAGAGGCAGAGACAGGGGCAGAAGCAGAGGCAGAGGCAGTAGCTGCTGTCGATGATTAAAACACATTAAAAATCCAGTAGCCCCGTACCTAAAGTCCCGACAGAGACTGCCAGTTTTTGGTCAGTCGCTGCTTTCGGGGCCCAAAACTAATTTCATATTTTTGATGCAATTGATGAAATTCCATCGAGCCCCCAAAAAGAGACTGACTCCTTTCTGGGTATGCAGCGCAGCTTTGGGGCTGCTGTGCATCTGTATCTGTGTCGCAATCAGAATCTCAGTGTGTCCGTCCAGAATCGCGGTCTGTCCGTTGTCCCCTTGGCCTGTCCGCTCGGTTGATGTTCGGGGACTACCTGTTGCGACGTGTTATTAGGCGACGTATTGACGACAAGCAAACGTCAACCCGAAACGTCAGCTCATCATATCATCGATTGATGCGCATCGCAGCTGCCCCAGCACGGCCCGGCCCGGCCCCGGCCCCGCCGCCACCGCCTTCCTTTTTTGGGGAGGCCTGTGCATATTTCGGGACTGACTTTTGGGAAACAGAAGCTCCTGTTCTGGAATTTCGAACTGAAAAAAAATACTTAGCAGCGAAGGGAAACACTGGAGCACACCGGAGTGCTTCAGTGCAGGGCCTCTAATTTCGATCCGAGAGATTCGAGAGTGGCTGGACCTTTATGGTCGTCTCTGGTCTCCCCTTCAGCCCCTTCAACCCACCATCCTTCTTGTGTGTGAGGTGGTGATATTTGTTAGTGTAAACTGTCCTCCAGTGGATGGGGGATGGATGGATGGATACCCATACCAGGCTCTTCTCGGGCCAGGGCCAACAATGTACCGACGTGATTTTGCGCTTTAATGAGGATTATTAAATGCGAGATTATTATGTGCTGCAATTACTTTTCGCTGCCACTGTGCTTGGGGTTTCTTTTGCTCGTTGCTCTTTGGTCCGTTCCTCTGACTCGGCTCGTTGTTGTTTTTTGTGCGCCCCTTGATTTATTTTATTGAACCATAAAAATGTAAATTTTCCGCGAGACAAAAGACAAAGTTAATCGTCGTCAATTATGGCCTTTGACAGGTTAATATTAAAATCTACGAGTCGATGGGGAGGGTACGGGCACGGACCTTGATTGGCACCATTCAGGGAGGATGATCGGATGCCGGATCTCGGAGCGGGCCCAGTTGATTAATGCACTGATCGCCATTAAAATTCAGCAGGGGAATGGTAAAGTGTGATCGAGGATGGATTAATTGAAGGTTATTTTACTTGCGAGATATCCGAAGGTCTTTCATGGGCAGACAGCGAGAGAGAGAGGGAGATCTGAAGAGGAAAAGTTCTAAAAATACTTTACAGAATATCCTCTTCTGCTTCATATTAGTTTCCCCTCTCTCTCTCTCACTCTCTGGATGATGACTCATTCTGGAGAAGAGCCTTTCCATCATGATTGCTGGAGGATCATCTTCTCCTGCCATTAATGCCAGGCATTTTGTGGCAGGGTCTGAAATGTTTGATTGTTTCAGAATTCGCGGCCGCCGGCCATTCAGTTTCCGGCCGAAGTGAGCGCCGTCCTCCCCCTAGGGCGGGATGCGGAACTGGGCAGGCTGCCCCCCGAGGGGGGTGTGGTGAGCAGCAGAGGGGAGTACCTCTATTAACATAATCACAACACGAGTCGCTCGTCCGCCGATCGTTCGTTTCGTGGGGCAACCAAAAATTACGGCAAGTACGCGCGCGTCGAAAGGGGTAGGCTGTGGAGAGGGAGCTGGAGCGGGAGCGGCTGAAGAGGTACAGGGGCAGATCAATTTTTCGGGAACCGAAATCACTGCAGGGCGATCAATTAAAATTTTGATCGAATTTTCGTCAATTTTTTGACATGTGGCCGGGAACAGAAGCCAACTCGGTCCGGTCCGGTGCGGTCCAGCCCGTTCCGATCTGGTCCCGTCGCTGAAGAGAGTGAGAGAGAGAGGGACAGGGAGAAGGCGAGATCAATGTAAGCTGAAATTGTCGGACGGCGGCCTTAGGCGTTGCTTGGCTGCCGTCTGCGGGTCCATCTCCATGTCTCTCCGTGTGTCTCCTCTGTTCGCCATCGCCATCGCCATCGTCATCGACATGGACAGCGGCCGTGGTGAATGAAATTGATTAAAGCGTAAATGAATTTTTGCAGGCCTAAATCGTTGCTGATGGTCGCGAGAGGCCTGGCGATGATTATAACATAAGATCGATTGCTGCTTGTCGCTGATCGCTAACTCGATGCGGCTACTGTGGAAAGCAGAGAGACGCCGCTGCCGCTGCCGCTGCCGCTGCAGCCACTGCCACATCTACATCTACAGCAACGACTTCTTGCCGCAGCCTTTATTAAGTTTCAGAACATGTTTTCGGGCGGCAGGATCTTCTCCCTCTGGTTTTTGTTTTGTTTTTCTGACCATGGTTTGCCCTCATTTGACAAACTAGCCAGCGGCTGGGCACAGCAGCTCTACCTTCGGCACCGATTTAAGTTTATCCGCACGATCAGCAAGCACCAAGCACCAAGCGACCAAAATCAAAACCAAAACCAAAACCAAAGCGAATGCCAATGCCATAATTTTTTGTGTCCAACAAAGGGGGGAAAAAAAAGATTCCTTTTGGATCTGGCTGGAATTCCATGCGTGCTCAGCCAGCATAAACGGTAAAAACGGTAGCCACAGCGAGACGCTATAATTATTGGGGCCAATCGGATGATGGATGATGGGTGAGCCCAAAGGGCAGAGCCGCTCCAAAGGTGTCTGATCCTTCTAAGTTTTGGAGCTATCGATCCGCTAAAAAGCAATAAAGGGAATTCGAATTCGAACTCAGATTGAGAGTAGAGAGAGAGCAGAGTTCGAGCTGAATTCGGAGTCCCAAGACTCCAACTATCACAATTAATTTATAATTATGAAAACTGTAAACGAATCATGGGAATCGGGGAGCTGGGGAGCTGCCAGTTCGTAGCGCAGCATATGCGAGTATGTTCGAGTATCATTGGAGTCGATCCATTCTTATTGGAAATGCCATCGCTAATTTCGCTTTGGGTCGCCTTTGGGTCTTCTGTGGCGGGTCCATCAATTGCTGCCTGGGCAGGCGGTGTGGGAACGGGAAGGGGAATGCGAATACGAATACGAATTCGAATGTGTATTGTGAAAGAGCTTTGAGAGCTCTTTAATGGACTGGAGAAGAGAGCCACATCACATTAATTTAGTTACGCTTCGACAACGATCTCGAGTCGGAGATCTCCGTCCGCATCATTAAAGACAATTTCGTGATTCGCCACGATTTGTGCAGCAAATTACTTGCTAAATTATAGAAAGCAAACACAGACCAGACACCAGACACCAGACCGACCCCCACACGCACATGTGGGTCCGGTCCCCTTTTGGCTCACAAATCAATAGAAATCAACGCCTGTCAGGGCTTGGGCTCGGACTGAATCTTCGACTGAATCCGAAACTGAATCTTTGAGTCTTTCGGAGACAGAAACTTTGTCCGAATCAGAGTCCGAGTTCGAGTCCGAGGCCTTGGCCCGGCCATTGTTGACTTAATCAATAAAGTGAATTTGGGTTGTTTTCTATTTGGAGACCGAAGAATGGGGATTGAAGAATGGCATGGCATGGCATGGCATGGCATGGCATGGCATGGCGAACGAAGCAGAGCGAAGATTTCACTCGAGCATTTAGCCAAGTAAACAAGCGACAAATACTCGTGGTACCAGTCCAGACAATCGGCGGGTTATTCATTATCTTCTATTCTGTTCTCTTCTCTTCTCTTTCAGAGTCAGGCCTTGGCTTTGACGCGGGCAGCCAATGCGGCCGCCGTTGTGGCCGCCGCCAATGCCAAGTCCCCCTCGGCCTCTGTCTCCGCCGCGGCCAGTCTGGTGGACATGGCCGTCAAGAAGGAGCACTCGCTCTCGCCTCCCCACAGCGTGGTGGGCGTGCCCGGCGAGGAGGTGACCGCCATGCAGCACAGACGCAGCTCGTTGCAGGGCGTACAGGAGAAGCTTACCCAGCTGCAGATGCAACACCATCAGCAGCAGCAGCAGCAGCAACATCACCAGCAGCTTCAGCTCCAGCAGCAGCAGCAGCAGAATCAGCATCAGCAGGGTGGAGGCGTGGCAGGGGAAGCGGGTGGCCGTCGCTCAGCCGAGGGCAGTCCCTCCGCCGTCCATCCCGCACAGCAGCAGCAGCCACAGCAGCACGTGCACAGCTCCGATGGCAATGCCCTGTCCTCGTCCACGGCTTCATCTAGTCAGAACGCCACCCCAAAGAGTGAGAGGGATCGCGAGAGGGAGGAGCGCTTGGAGCGGGGCAGCATCTCGTGTCTGCCACCAGCCGCCCTGGGCATGGCCGTGGGCGTGCAACAGGCCCAGCAGCACCAGCAGCAGCAGGCGGAGAAGCTACTCAGCCATCCGGCCCTGGACTCGCGACGGGACTTCGACATCAGCAAAGTGAATCGTGAGTAAAGGAGCTTTCCAATTATTTCAATTTAATCAATAAATCACTCACTGGCCCAGGGGGCTTGGGCTCCCAGTCATCCATGGCTGCCAGGGGAGCAGTAGGAGGATGCAGCATAAGGGCAGGAATTTACTTTACTTCTCCTCATAATCCGGTGCGTGAATATTTGCATAGAAATTAGTCAAAGGCTGGGCTTTAAGCAGAGGCAAACTTTAATCATGTCAGCAGCAGCAGCAGCAGCAGCAGCAGGAAATTGTAAATGGAAATGGAATTCCTTTGGCGTCCACGTAGCCTGCCTAATCCATGGCAAGTTCATTTGATTTTGCTCGCCAGGCATTTAGCACGTATCCTTCAGATATCACACACACACACACACCACACGGACATGGCAGACATGAACGGACATGGATGGCCATGTATACATGGCCGCTCCTTTGAGCTATGCCAATGGTAATCTTGTTTGGTTCATCAATAGTTTAGCCAGGGACAAAAGTAAACCTGTGTCCATAGCGCTGTCTGTCTCCCCTGCAGTTGTCGATGTGCAGATGCTTATGCAAGGCAAGTATCTGCCAGATAGAAATAGCAACATCAACAGCAACTGTGAAGCCTTTTGCATACCAATGCATTACCCACACGAACGAACCACTCCCACTGCGCCCCTCCCCACCCATAGATGCCATTCAACGGAAAACACACAACACTCCTATATGCATCGAAATCCCCTGGATTAAGCATATGAAGCATTCATAACGTTTATTTTCTCTCTCTCTGTATCTCTCTCCCTGTGTGTGTGTGTGTGTGTGTGTGAGTGGCTCTCTCCCCATTTGTATCTCTGTGGGAGCATGTGTGCATGAAAACATTTTCCGCTGGCTACCGCCTGCCGAGGCATGGGTACGTCAATACACACTTGTGGAACAGTTTTGTGGACACTGAGGACACAGAACATCCTCTGTGTGTGTTGAAAGTTGAAAGTACCTTGCACTGGAAGCGTGCCCCGTTTGGTTCTTTGCTTCTGTTTGCTCTGGCTCTGTCTCTGTCTATTTCTAGCTCCAGTTCGGGCACTCATGGCGTATACATAACGTGCGGCATGTTCTCCTCTGGGCAGCAGCTAGGAGGAGTAGTGTGTGTGTGTGTGTGGGACTGCACGTGCACCGCATCCGTTCAACAGGTGGCACTCCACTTGGCTGATGTTTGGGTCAATTTATGGCTTCTCCCTTACTTAGTTGCTGCCCAACAGAACAATTTAGTTGCTTCCCATGCCCCGTGGAACGGCGTGGCGATAAGTGAATCGATAAATGTCTGTTAGATAGCTGATTCAAATCGATTGTTGTCACTAGTACAGTTCTCTGCGGCGCTTAAATTTTAATATTTTAAGCCGAAGCCTCCCTTTGCCGCCCTTTGCCTGACATCATTTTCTATGCCATTGCACGGGCGCACAGCTAAAATTCAGACTTAAGCTTAACCCTCTCACCGAAAACGGTGGAATGGGTGCATGCTGCATGCCATGGCCCCATCCTGTTAGTTTGGGGCCTTGGATTTGAATTTTGTTGTGAATTTGTGAATATCTCGTCGTCGTCCCCCCCAACGATGTGCGTGCCTGTCCGTGTGCCTGTGTGTGGGAGTGTGTGTGCGCATCTATGTAATGTGCTTTGTAGCATATTTTGAGGATTTGCACAACAAAACGTTGCACTGCGTGCGATGTAGATGGGGCAGGGGTCGTCATGAGGGGTATGCCATGAGATGGAGATTGAACGGCTGCAGAATTGGGTTTATGGATTGGGTGGTGGGGAGGTTGGGCCTCGGTTTGGGGTTTTTGGAAGAATGGTTGCTGCCATCATTTGCTGTTGTCGTTGTTGTTGTTGTTGTCGTTGTTATTATTGTCATTTAACATGGCCATTTTCAACAGATGCACAATGCTATCACACTGTGTGTGTGTGTGCGAGTTCATATGTAAATCCCCTGTATGTTTCGCTCGCTTTGCTGTACTTTTGTTCATCTCTGTCTCTGTTTCTGCATCGATATCTGTGTCTGTGGCTGTGTCTCTTTCTATATATGTGTGTGTGCGTGTTTATGGCGCCTAAGCTGCTCAGCGACGCAACACGATATTTATCCAGCCACCCTTCACCTCCTTCACCAACACTCTGTCCACCATTTTTTGGGGCTATTTTTATGTTCCTGCTTTCGATTCGAATTCTGATTCTGATTCCGATTCTGTTGCTGTTGCTGCGGCCGTTTTGGTCTCGCTTCGATTTATGCAGAGTTTAGTATGCAAAATTTTCATACGTTAGCCTTAATAAATCCCCAAGCGGCTGCACTTGTCAATATGCATGCTGCCACATATGTACGTACCCCACCGCTCGCTCTCTCTCCCACTCTCCAATGGGAGATGGCAATGCAGATGCCGGTTGGCACCTATAAGCTTATGCACACAGACACACACACGTATCGGCCCTGTCTCTGGGTCTGTTTTTGCCGCTGTAGTGTTTGTGTGGCGCGCTCTGCAATTGAAAATCACTGCGCCTTAGTTAACGACACGTTTGTGGATCAACGCGTTCGAGAGAGGCCTGAACGAGTACTGCCGCTGCAGCCGCTGCAGCCGCAGCCTCAGTGCTCCCCCCTTCGACTTCTGTCATTGCCATTGAATCATTGTTGTTTGGTCAAAGCTTTCGTTTTGGCCACATGAAAGTAGAGCAGGGCAGAGCAGTAGCCGAGCAGTGGCAAGGGTGCATGTGCCATAAGCCATAGGCCATGGACCCATACGGACATAAGCACACGCTCAAGGATTCAAAAAATGAGCATCCCATGCGATCCGACATTATGCAGATGTCATGGTGACAGAGCCGACCCAACCGAGCTGAAGGATTGTATAATGTTGGGGGGGGCATGGGCATGCCACCCAAAGTATCTCCGATAAACCCTGATGCACGCAGTAACTTTTCAAGGCTCCACTCACCCCCCGAAAAGGCGAGAAGCAAAGCTTTTGGCAGTCACAAAAGCAGTGCACTGCTCCTGCTGCTGCAGGATAAGAGATAGAGAGACAGAGAGGCAGCCAGCAGAGAGTCTCGCTCGGCTTAACAGGTTGCGGTACAAGTTTCGCAATCATACGCAAAACTAGCTACGACTCGGACTCGGACACGGACACGGACTCTGAGTCCTCTGTGGACTGGCTTACTTTTGGACAGCTGGGCAGATAGATAGATAGCTAGATATAGACAAGCGGCCCACTGGCTGGGTGTGGGGTGTGGGGTGTGCTGTGGGGGGGGGCAGCTTAAGTGTTAAGCGTTATGCACAGTGACCAGTCTGCAGACCTACACTCGGGCACTCAATGGATACTGGATTAAGCCCAGTCCACAGTCCAGTCCATCTACAGCTGCATCCACATGCTATCCACATCCACATCCCCAACCCCAACCCCACCCAGCCCCAGCCTAAGCTCGAGTGCAACATATGTGCGCACCGGACACAGACACAGATACGGATACAGAATGGGATACAAATTCAAATAAATGCCAAGAGCAACAAGCGGCACCAGTTCCGAACATCAAAAGAGGGAGATTGGGGCCAAGCAAAAGCAACAGCAACAGCAACAGAAAAGGATACTACCTGCAGGAGCCAGGGCAGGGCAGATGCTGCAGGTGGGGCTGATTGGGTTAAGCCAACACTGACAGAATATGCACCCAAAACTATGCAAATTTGCTCTAATTTAGCAGCATTTTTGTTCCGAAAAACGTATCTCCGATTGAGCCACTGGGTAGGCTCTCTCAGTGGACTGTAGAGTGCAGTTGGGTGTCTGGTCCACTCCATTTCCATTTCCATTCCGAACATTTTATTCCATTGATCCTACGCACTGAATCAATGGCAGTCCTGGCACCTACAAATTTTCAGGATTTGCATGTTTGCAATACAGACAAATCGAACACGAATGCCAGCTACACTTGAAGATGAGCTCCCAGCTCACCGGCCTCTTGCGACAACGTTGTTTGGGCACCTGCACCTTCTGCTTACGTTGCACCAACAGATTGGGAACTCGGAGTCGAACTCGACTCGATTCGACTCTCCTGTGGCGCATTATGAACGGCTTAGGGCCTCTAGTGTGTGGTCTGTTTTGTTAGGCATACACTGAATTATAATCAAATAAATACTCCATCCACCTGCCTGCCTGCCTGCCTGCCGCTCTCCGTATCCTCTCCGTGCCGTGGCCGTGAAACTACAACAACAGCAAATCAGTTACGTGAACTTTGCAATATGCAGGAGCATTATGTAGACAAAGACCAACTCCTTCGATCCGATAATGCATATTATGCCTGAGTCCCAGCCGAAGCTGCAGCTGATGCCAAGGAGTAGGCTGGAAGTTGGCTCTTGGTTGGGATTTTCAAAGTGCAGCACCTGTTTTTACTGCCAATTAAAGGGCCCGATGAACCGTGTACTTCATGTTATCACTACTCCATATTGACACAATATTGGGGTATTAGGGGATTTAGGGGAAATCTAAAAGCTCGCAGCAAGGTTCAATACGAGTGCAACTGGGCTTTGGCCTGCTGCTGGACTAGGGACTGTGACTGTGACTGGGCCTGTGTGTGTGCACAGGGGCGTGTATAATCCACAAGAGAAAACAAAATCATCATCATCATCAGCATCAGAATAACCATCAAAGTGGGAAAGGCAGGGGGAGGAGTGGCCGGAACAGGAGCAACCACCAACACTACCCAAGGACATTAGGCGAAAGCATCAAGTTTGCGACTTATCCCCGACCTAAGCCTCAGCCCGGTGAACATTTTGCCGACAACCGACAACCGACCGGCTCAACCCAAAAGGGGTAGAGAATCGCCCTCTCACTCTTTCCCTCTACCTCTCTCTGTCTCTCTCTCTCTCTCTCTGCCTCACCCCCTTTCTTGCTACTGTCTGGGTCTGCTGCCTGCTTTGCATGCGAATTTGGCGCCAAAAACTTTCGACTCTGGACTCGAGTTCGAGTTCGGGTGCGGGTTCGGTGCTGGCTCGGGTTGCTTGAGCAGCGGCACAGAGGGCACGACATTATTTGGGAATCCTTTATCCCTTTATCTGGCTTTAGTCCTAATCCCATCAGACACAAATGAAGAGAAGTTTCACGTTTCGAGTTGCTCTCCAGCTCCTGCTCCTGCTCCTGGCAATTCTCCTGCTGCTGCTGCTGCCTGTGCTCCTTCTGGCTGCCTCCTTAAGCTTTTGTTTTTGTTCCTGTTTTCGCTGCTGCTGCTTTTGAAGTGCTTTGGCAATGCCAGCCACGTTGGGATTAGGCCGCCAGCTAATACCTCTGTATGCGTGCGTATCTGTGTGTTCGGTTCTGTGTCTGTCTGTGTGTGTTTGTGTGTGTGAGTGTGTGTGTGCCAGGTGGGTTAGACCTGGGCCAGACATTTGCAAGTTTCGAGGCGAGTCTTTGGGGATGCTAATCCCAATACCAATCCCCAGCCCATCACTTGCCAAACTGCCGGCAGACAGTTTGCACGGACTGGTGTTTGGTGGACCGTCGTCTGCGACTGTCTGGATGCACAGGGAGAAACACATGAAACACAAATGAAACGATGGAAGGCAGCGTCCACACAGGATGGACATGTAATTGAAATGCAAAAATTGTGCAAATTGTGGGACTGAAGCATTCATTTCTCTCAGTGTGCCGATGGCCTGCTCCTGGGCAGGCTTTATTGATCGCGCAGAGGATTATCCAGGGCCATATTGGCAGCCAGGCGGGCAGCCTGGCAGTCTCGCAGCCAAAGTGTGGGGGACAGCCTGTGCCTGTCCATTTTCAATTTGTGCTCCACCAGCTGAACGGAGCGCAGGGAGCAGTGGAGCAGTACGTGGTGGGGTGGGGTGGGGTGGGCGATGGGGAGGCCTTTGGTTGCGCTGTAATCCGTTCGAAATGCCCGTTCGAGCGCTGGCCATAAGTATATGTACATACATATACATTTGTATGTATGTATGTATGTATGTATGTATGTATGTATGGTATGCACATATGTGTACGCACGCATTCATACGGCTGTTTAAAGCCAGTGGCTGTCTGGTTGCTTTGTTGTTTTAGCCTCCATATGAATCATACGCAACGTAATCCCAATTCGTTTAAGTCACTGACAATCCATGGATGCCCAAGCGATGCCCAAGCGATGCCCGCAACGCATCCATCCAGACACACGGACACATGTACACGTACACCCATAGGCACTGTCCAAAGCCAAATCATATGTCCCTCTCTCTGGGTCCCCCAGTCGCGTACCCACTGATTTGCCCCAAAAAATCCCCTCCCCTCCCCACCCATCATCATCTCTCTCGCTGGCCCGCAAACGGGTCGAGTCGAGTCGAGTCGAGCATATTTTCGCAATAAAGTAGATCCCGCATTAATCCCAACGATTTTGTGCTCTGGGCATTGCGTGTGCTTTATGTGTCAGTGTGTTCGTGCCTCTCTGTTTGTGTGTGTGTGTGTGTGTGTGTGTATATATCTTTGTGGCAAACTGTGCTTGTGTCTGTGTTAATCCTTAAACCGGCAGAGCTAAAGCTGCCCGCGTCGACGTCAGCGACGCTGCCCACTGCAGCCGAAAAAGGCCCAAAACCATGCCATGAGTTGGAGTTTTTCTCCCGATGGGGCAAGGGGGTGGCGCAGGAGCTGGGGAACAGCGCCACACACAGCGACAGCCACGCACAGTGACAGCCCCTGTACACGTCCCGCAACCACTGGCACTGCCTTCCTCCTTCCGCCTCTCGCTTCGTGGATGAGTCGATGGCGACGGCTGCTGCTTTTGCTGCTGCTGGGAGATTAACTTTTTTCCATGCAAACACTGTCGGGGCGGGAAGGACGGTGGGGGCATCGGTAGAGAGGGGCTGTGGGGTAGTGGGGGAGTGGTTGGTTGGCAGTGGGGGCTGGGCCTTTGCGTTTGCGTTTGGTGGCCGTGTGGGCGAGGGATTTAATTTCGTGCGGGATTATTATTTCGGATTTAACTCTTCGTTTTATGGATCGCTTGGTATTATAATGAACAGAGGCGTCGCTGGCTGGTCCCATGGGCATTCGCAATGGGGGTCATCGTGGCATGGCCCCATCAGAGCAGATCCAACAACGATCCATGATCATCTATGAAGCTATTGAAATGACAACAATCTACTTACTGACAGTTGTGTTCCTTCTACACACTCGTTTGGCGGGTTGCTCCTGTGTTCCAGTTCTCTTTAGTTCCATCTTACACCATTCTCCACACAATATTCACCCCCGTGGAGGCGGAGGACGCCACTGCTCTATAACCCCCTTTGGCATTATAAACTCCGGTGTATTTTTATAACTAAAACCTTCGTATTGCCTGCGACAGCTTCAGCTACAGCTACAGCTACATCCCCAGCCCCATCCTCAGCCTCTGCCTCATCCTCAGCGAGGGGAAACTGTGAACCCGAATCCATTATAGCTTAAGCTGTTGCCAACACCAACACCCAGAGACACCCAGCACAAATGTATATGTATATGTGTGCAGAGAGAGAGAGAGTGAGGGAGAGAGAGAGAGCATTATCCCAAAACGAAATGACATCCCTTGGAAATTAATCCTTAATTCCATTCATTTCGTATAATCCCAGAGATATACTTTGATAAGCGTAATGCGGGGCCTGGGCTCAACGGCAGCACGAACGAACGAAACGGGGAGAGAAGAGCGCGCGAGAGAGGCATGAACCGAAAGCCGTGGAGGGGGAGCAAGAGAGCGGGCTAACGGGCTGTTTGTGTGTGTGTGCGAGTGCTGTAAAAGAGACAGAGAGAGGGAGAGAGAGAGCGCCCAGAGCCACATGTTGCTATCCATTTGTGTGCGTGCCTCCGTGACCGTATCTGTATTTGTATCTGTGTCTACGGCTGTGTGTAGATGTATCTGTGTGCCATCATGCCTTTGCATGGGGCAGGCAGCGGCAGCTCTCGCAGCTGAGTTTCGGTTTCGGCTTCAGTATCTTTCCAAACATGCTCGAAGAAGGTTTGTTACTCTGCTCTCTCTTGCACCTCGAGTTCGTTCTCGGGTTCGTTCTGTTGATTTGTGTGTGTTCCGCGCCGGTTTCCGTTCCTAGTACATATCAGTGTTTCTGTTTGGCCGTATTTGTGCCTGATGGCCAGCAATCGGATTATGTTTGAGGATGTGGATTATGTGTGGCACTGTACGAGTGGTGTGCAAGGGCTGGGGACAATGCCTCTGAGTGAAGTGAATCCTTAAGCAACCAAGACCCAAAGCAGTGCGTGTTGAATGGTGAATGATTATAAAGATGGAGCTGGGCTCCATGAGTGACCTACACCAAAAGTGGGAGGTGGGAAGTGGCAAGTGGCAAGTGGGTAGTGGCAGGGCCATGTGCTATGTGCAACACTCATACAGCAAACAATGCAACGGCAGTGGTCGTGGGGCAGAGGCAGATCCATTGAGTTCTCTTCTCTGAGCGCTCCGACAGCTGTCTCTGTGTGCGTCGAGTTGAGTGTGGATGGGTCTGGGCTGGTCTGGTCTGGTCTGGGTGTGTTGTTGCAGACGGGATTTGCCACACCACTGTCAAGTCGCATTTGTCAACAAAGGCAGCAGCAGCAGCACACACACACACTTGTGTGGCAGCCACACAAAGCGCTCAAATGAACTTAAAAAGCAGAGCGAAAGCTTTTAAATCTGTTGCTTTCGTGCAGGCTAATCCCTATGAAGTTCACTAGATTCTATTTTGTTGTTGCCCCACTGGAGCAGTGGCAGACACCAGCTCAAGCACACACACACACCACACACACACAGACACAGACAGTCGGTTGGAAAGGGAAAGCAAGAGTGGCAGTAGCAGTGGAGACGGAAAGAGAGCGAAACTAAAGCTGGCAAGGGAGATGTGGCGGCAACAACAATGCATGTGATGCTTTGGCACTTAAACCGAACTGAGCCGTCGGGGTGGGCTCATCCTCCACCCACTCACCCACTGTCCTCGGTGTCAACTTAAGCCGCGCTCAAGCAGCAGCAGCAGCAGCGAGGAAGAAGCTGTGAAAATAAAATAAAGGCTGGGAATGGATAAGTGAAAGGAGAGAGCAAGGATAGTCGCTGGACTGCGGACTGAGTAGATGGCAAGGAGGATCATCTGCTTGGGTCCACCAATACCAATAAGAGGATGCAGTGGAAGATACTGCATGAGTGCAGCAGATGAATCCACATGGATCAGCATTCTCCAGCAGAAATCTCTCAAAATCTCTTTGATGTGCAGACTTAGCCCTATCGTTTCCATTTGAATCCGTTTGAATCCATTTCATCCGATAGAAGGCTTCTCCCGGGCCACAACTAATGATTAAAATCCCCGATTAAGTTGAGAGATTGCAGCGGACCTTCCTGCCAGGCATATCAGTGCTTTGAAATTTCCAATTATTTAACCCTTAATGCTCTTTCAGCATTTTCGCTAACTATTGGTTAATCTGATTTGACGCAAAGTAAAAGTAAAAAAAGAACTGAATTTGGTCTGGCACTGAAATTCGAACACACAACAGTTTTCATCCCTGTTGGGAGACTGGGCAAGAACATTCCATATGATATGGGTGGTTTGTGCCCATTTCCCCCCCTTTGCAGATTATGCAATCTTTTGGCTAATTCAATTATGTAATTTTTTATGCAGCAGGAGTATTCCATCGGTCCGGCCCGATCCGATCCAATTCAGTTCCCGTTGATGCATGCTGATGTCCATGTCGATGTCGATGTAGTTGCAACATTTTTTCAATGACTCCACAGGCGGTTGTGCTGTGTGTGTGTGTGTGTGCTGCAATCCCCAAAGATTTAACTGTAAAAGCCCCCACGGCCCTTCCATGACACATACTCCACCAACACTCATGCTGGATGTGCTGGACACACAGATACAGGAAAGCAGCAGCAGCAGCACAGCAGCAGCATCAGCAGCAGAAACAGCAGAAAAAATGAACTCGCATTCCGCTGGCATTGGGCGAAATCGCAAAAAATTAGCAGTTAATCCCCTTAAATTGAATGCCGCAGATGGTGTTGCTGTTGGTGTTGCCTCTCCTCTTCCCACTACTCCACTCCACCGCTCTGTCGTTGCTGTAGTTGTAGCTGCTGCGGATGGTGTTGGCTGTTGGCTGTTGGCTAGTGCACTGATGGTGATGGCTGCGAGAGACAGAGAGACCCACGAGACGGTGGGGCAAGCAGAAAAAGCAACAGGAACTGAGGAGTGCTGGGAAGTGGAGTGGGAAAAGCTAACGCTAACCCCTCCAATGGTGGGGGCATACAAAACACAAATGTGTGGCATGTGTGTCTGTGTGTCTATGTGTGTGCGGCAATTAGCCCAGAGTTGCCACATAATACGCGGGGATAAATGTTTAAGATTTTAAGTTGACTCTCAGTGGCAAGGGGGCGGTGGTTTTGGCAGAGGGAAAACGACACACAGAGAGGTAGAGATGGAGAGAGAGGTAGAGAGAGAGAGGAAGAGCGCGTAACTTTTGTGGATTTGGCTTTGGTCTGTCTCTGTTGTTTTCTGCTTTCGGACTTAAGCTGTCAGCCGAGTGTATTAGTGCGCGCCCGTGTGTGTGTGTGTGTTGTTTGCGGTTTGGCTTTTGTGGCCAAGGCTTAAGACCCTCCCCGCCCCACCACACACACTGCAGAGAGCAGCGGGGTCCCCCCCGCCCATCGCTCACTAATCCGCAACTAGTGAAGAAATCTGTTGAGAAATTCAACCTAATCCCGGCCAGAGTTCAGAGATCTTCGGAGAACGAGAACGACAAAAGGCTGCAAGATGAAGGTGAAGAGGGGCAGGGGCAGCGGCAGGAGAATTATAATGGCACAGGGTAAATCCCTCCTCAAATTAAGCTCCTTGCAAGCATTTCGCGTATCGACGTCTTACACCCTTCCATCCATTCGATTCCATGCCCTGCCCTGCCCTGCCCTGCCCTGCCATACACTGCGATGACACTCCGTTCCTTTCAGGGCGATCTGAGGCTACGCTTAATGCAAATACAATGCTACGCGCTCACCGCAGCCGGATCAAATTTCATCCTCCTTCGGCATCGGCATTGGCACCGAATGACGGCCCCCACATCCCTCCCTTCGGCCTTCAGTGCCAGGCAGACAATGCCCAAATGCCAAAATACCAATGCGATATGCCGCCCCATCGTCGACATCCTTTCTGTCTCCTGAGTAGGACATCGTCAACGTCACTGTCGTCGTCTGTGGGCCACTAATAAACCAAGGAGTTCACCCGCCACCCTACCCTGCCGCCTCCTGTTGCCATCGCAAAGCCGCTCATCTGGCAGCTCCTTCAGCTCCGTCTCTGTCTCCTCCTCCTCCACCTCCAGCTCGAGGTCCAGGTCCATAGTGTCCCTGGCCCCCCCCTCCACTTGAGCAGTTCATTGGCAGCGGATTAAGCCGCCGCGCACTCGCAGCAGATACTCGTACTCGTACAAAAGACTGCGAGGAGGGAAAGGGAGGCGAGAGCCTTTGCTGTTGGATCGATTTAAAATGCTACGGCGGGAGGAAGAATTAAAGAAGCGAGCGACGGGGATAAAATATCAGTGGAGGGTATTAATAAGACGACGGAACGGAACAGAGCTGAGTGGTGGGGCGGTGGGTGAGGGTGGTCCGGGGTTGAAGGGTAATATGCATAAGCACCATTAACTTGTACTTAAAACTGTGGCAGGTGGCTGTGCTGGCGGTGGGTTGGGGTGAAGGAGAAGGAGAAGGAGAAGGGACACACTCACTCGTGCTGCATGAAACTTAATTCACTGCGAGCGTCTTCAAGCGGATTATATTAATCAATGCCGTGATATATATATATATACTCGCACACACATACAGACATACACACATACATATGCAGAGCTTCGCTCCTTTCTTCCGTTGCTTCCTCTTGCACGTTCGCCTTCGATTTGGCTTTAAGCTGGCGGCCACCAGGCGTATACGTATTGGGTTTCCTCTACAAAATTACCATCTTGAACTGGCTTACAGCACTAAGCCATGAGAAAAAAGGGTGCATTTCTAAAGCACAGTTGTTGGGTGGGCTCAGCAAACACACAAACACACAAACACACCTGCATATTTTGTCCAAAGAAATAATCATAAATTATAACGATGTATATGTACGTATTATTTATTGACAGTCTAGTGCAACTGTCTCGAGTAGAGCAGCTTCAATTCAACTGTTTCATTTAATTTCATTTGGTTTATATAGTTTTTACATTTTTAATAAGTCTTAGGATTCGAATTTAAATATCACAAAATTACTGAGTTTCTGAGTTGCTTCATTAAACATACAAACATTCAGCAGATGATGTTTTCATATAAGTCGAGGGTATCCGCAGTGCTTAAGCTGCAGTCGTGCGCTCTGTTTAAACCTTGTTCGAGTTCGTTTCGCCCGCTTTAATTGAATCAATGGCACAGATCGCATGTTGTGCTCCTTTTGCCGCAGAGCACGGAGTCAAAACCAGAACCAGAGCCAGGCCAGAGAGACTTTGTTTGGCTTTAAGCAGGAAGATTTAAACGTAATGCTAGCCGACCCTCTCGTCTGCATATTTATGCGCAACATGCATACATACATATACATACATATATGTGTATGCATATATGCCTATATGCCTATATGCCTATAATTCAGTCACACAGTCAAAGCGTCTTAAGCGCTAAGTAGAAGCAACGTAAATAAGTAATATTGATAACTAAAGTGATTAAGGTTGCCTTTGCATTTGCCTTTGCCTTTGTCTGACTCTGCCTCTGCTTCAGCCTCTGCATCGGTCTCTGTGTGTGGCAAAGTCTGCTGGAACCTGGAACCTGAGTAGGTCTCGCACACACCCCCGTCCTGGGCAGTGGGTGGCCAATCCCCCCGACCGAACTCTTGGCCGACTCTTGGCCAATTCAAAATGATTGAAACAAATGCAGCCGCTTCGGCTTCTCTCATGGTTTTTGAGGGCAGGGGCAGTCAATGACATTTCTCCACATTTTTATGCCCCACATTGCGGCGGGTGATTAGGTTTGGTTCAACGGTTTCAGCTTGATTTTTGGCCAGCCAGAGGCCAGGGGAACGCTCTCCCGAGTCTATCTCGTCTGGTTTTGTTTGCAGACATTATCGACATTTAAATCCCTTATTTGTGTCTGGTTTGGTTCGTCGTCGAGTTCGTCGTGTCCACTCGCCGTATCCTGTCGGACCACTTGACAGAATTTGACAAATTGAAAATCCCTTTTGCGGCGAGTGTGTGCCACACATGGCTGCCTTATCCTGCAGCTCATAATTTTAATCCCTTTTCGCAAAAATAAATGCTTATTTGCATTTTGGCATTTGTGGCATGTCAGAGTCCTGAAAGTCCTCCAGAAAGTCTTGCAGTTCATTCCATCCCTGTTCGGAGGCAGCATTCTTTGCGCCTTAATTATTCACTTCTTGAACTCTATTTAATCCACGCTTGAAAGCTGCTTCAGTGGCCATGGCATTTCCCACTTCGATTGCATAACTTTGCATTGGTTTGCTGCCTCCAAGCCGAGACGAGACGAGCCGAGCTGACTCCAGCCCCAGCACTCGCCAGAGAGTCATTTGGCCGAAAAATACACATCATAATCCTTTTGTAAGGATTTGTGCCGACCTCTTCTGTGCATTCAATTATCGTTTGCCTCGCAGTTGTCCATTGTCTCAGGGTTCCGTGTCCCGGGTCCCTGTCCGCAAGTTGGCAAAACTAATGAAGTGCTGCATCTCCTTGAGCAGCCTGCTAATGCCACTAGAGTCCTTTTCTTGGCCTTCTACTGCCGCCTCCCCCTACTGCTTTTTTCCTTAGCTCACTGCCTCTGCCTTGGACTCATGGACTCTTGGACTCATGGACTCTTGAACTCTCCTCAGCCACTTGGCCGCATGTATAAGCATGTTTTCTGGTTTGGTTCACAGACAAAGCTTAGAACCACTTAAGAAAATCCATTCACAACCTGAAACTAACTAGGACTCCAGTCCGGTGTCCTCTTCTCCGGATGTACAAACATACATATACATATATGGTATATGTGTGGGTGAGTCCTGGTCCTGGTTGTCGAACTCCGTGTCCCTCTGTCTGAGGTTTGACCACCTTCGTTTCGTTTTTCTTGCTGCCAAAAGAAAACTCACCTGATGATGGTCCCAAATCAACATATGAAGCCAGCAACAAAAGGGATTAAGTCTAAGACACACATACACACTCATGTGTGCACACACACACACACACACACAGATTCTCTGCTTCTGCTCCTGCTGCTTGTCCTGCATAGTTTTACATGTCTAAGGACAAAAAATGAATTTATTACGCAACAAAAACCAAACTTGAGACAATTCCACAGCCTAACCCAAGAGGCCGATGCCAATTTAGCAGCTGAGCAGGCCGGAAGGGTAGTGGGGAAAAGTGCTGGGGAAGGGCAACGCTTGGGTTGGGTAAAGGATTCAAATAAATTACCGCTACGGGCCATACTTATTTCATTAGGATTATTTTTGACTAACATTTACGGCCCTCCCCCTCCCAGTCCCACTCCCAGTCCCATTTTCATTCCATGTTCAGGTCCCTTTGGGGCAGGTGTAGAAGAGTTTGACAGTAAAAGAATTCCCTGATTTCCGGCCATATCCGACTGCACCGATTTCGAGTTGGTCTTCCAATGCTGCTAATGAGGCTGAGGGATAAGAAATGGGGCTGGGGGGATCGGATTGGAATGGCGGGAGGCCGCTTAACGCGAACAGCAGACGATAAAAAGAAAGAAAATGCCTCGCGGCATTAATTATAATCCGCTTAAAAGTTCCAACATGTTTCCCCATCCCCCCCGTACCCCACAAAGCCCTATTGAAAAACCCAAATACAAATGCAAATACGACAATACAAAAATAAAATAGAAAACAAATCTCAGACTCAAACTCAGAAGCCCCGCCCCTTGTTGGACTGAACTGCAGAGTGCAGAATATTCGCATATGGACAAGTGGAACTCAAAGTGCTCAAGAGCATTGACTTTGATTCGGAACAGAAGTGAGCAGCGCAGAATTTGGTACTCACTTTGGGGTGAAAGATCATTCAAAGGAACTCAACTCAGCTCAACTCAAGTTTGTGTGGCAGCAATGTATAATCCATCGAACTGGAAGGGAAGCGAATCTTTGTTGCTTCCCATAGAAGCATAGAAGGGAATAGAAACTTGACTCATTAAGGAACGATGGGGAAATGGTGACAAATACTGCAGAAGCTTGAGACCTATAGAAACGCGTCCGTTCTTTATTAAAGCTCAAACGGGAGAGCTTGAGCGTGAAACTTGAGTTTATAATATTATTTATAGTGAATGATTTATGTTTGTTGTGAAACTATTACATTGAAGGATTAATTTACCATCTGTGGCATTATCAAACACTTTGAAGAAACTTCTTTGGTTTTCCTGGGTATTCCATTGTGCCATATACGTGAGCTGATTGTTATTCTTGCTGTCGCCTTTTGTTGTACTTATTCCTGTGGCAAGGACCGAAGGACCCCGGGCAGGAGACAAGTCGATTTTCATTTTATTGTGCTGCTTAATATGTTTTTCTTTTGCGAATGCAGGGGCCAAGTGCGGCAAGGAGTGCAGGGGCGAGGGCGAGGGCAAGTGCAAGGACTAAGACAGGGATATGCTGGGTGCAAAGGTGTGAGATGCCAGCCAAGCGTAAGGCTCCTGTGATGTTCTTTGTGCGTGTGTGCGTCCCTGTGTGTGTGTCCGGGAAAGTTCTTAAGTCGCCCCAAATGCGGCTGAAGCTGCAAAGAGAAAAAGAGAGACAGAGGGCTGAAGGCAGTTGAAGGAAGCTGAAGGAAGCATTATAAATTAAAATGCACACATTAAAAATTCTACTAAAAAGAGTTTGCAATTAAGTAGGACTTAAGTTAAAGTGTAAATAAAAATGCACACACACACACACAGACAGACACACACACACACACTCACGCGCTATGGGATTCCTTGAGGAGCCGAAAGAAAAGGATATGGAAATTTGTTTTGCCGGCGCGAAGTGAATGGGGAAAACTTGTGGCAATTTCCTTAAGACTATTGCTTAATTTCCGGTCACTCTTCCATCTTCCTTCCACAAACACACACTCCACTTCGGGCCACTTCACATGAGCTGAAGCCCACTTAAGACCCTTGAAATCCTTGTGATTTTTTGCACTGGTCAAGCAATGATAAGCAAATTTCCCAACAGTTCACTTGGCTTAAGACGAACCCTTCTGCTCCTGCTCCTGCTCCACTCCAGGGGAAGGAAGCAGCAACCCTTTCTTCCAGCTAGTTGGTCACGTGTCCTTTCTGGTTATTAAAACTTTTGCTCTGTTGAAATTTTAATTTGCCTAAACACCCAAATCACTCAAACTGATTTTAATAACTAAATTATGAGCCTATGCCGCCTATAAATAAACAATCACACAATTTACGTGCATTCATTCCTCCATCGAAAAAGTTGAGGAAAAGACTACAAATATTTGCAGCTCCAATAATCCTTTGGAGTCACCTAAATAGCCAGGAATTCTCCATTTTCCGTTCTCCATTGTACAGCTCTGTGTGTATGTGTGTGTGTATTGCTTCGAAGGATTATATCGTTTTGATGTCCTTGCCCAGGCAATTTATAATTATTTGTTTGCCCCGGCTGGCCTCTGTGGTCAGCCAATTGGTCAATTTCTTAGAAGAAAGTCGAGTGGATGAAACTTTTCCATCTTTCTCCGCATTTCGCCCGCACTCTGCCATCATGCACATGAGATGTTTCTAGAAAGTTTTCAAGAGATTATAAGTCTTCAGCACAGGCTGAGGTGGAGAGACAATGTGAAGAAGGATGTGCCTGGGGCAGGTGGGAGGTCTGAGTCTGAGTGCTCCCGGCATTTACCTTCGTTTTCATTTTTCCTTGAGCTGGGAATTTTCCAATTTCAGTTGATTGCGATGACTTGATTATTATTACTGCTGCTGCTGCTGCTGATGCCACTGCGGTGGCTACTCCCGTGGATGCAGGTTAATAAATCTAAAGCCACGTGCTGGGAAGAAGGACTTAGAGTCGCTGGAGGAGGGGTGGTGGGGAGGTGGGAGGGATATCATCTTAGCCTTGGAATGTAGAGTTCATTTACAAATCGTTCGCCAGCTTAGCGTGGGGCGGGCCGGCGATGGCAGGCTGTCTGCTGCGCCAAGATTTAATGCCCTCAAACGGTTCTTATTTTTTCACTCCCCACTTAATTCAATTTGTTTTGGCCCCTGGCTGTCTCGATTACATTTTTTGTGCCCCGTTCGCTGCTGCCACTGATAATGCTAATAAGGATAAGCCCTGTCTGCCAGCGTTGGCCCGGGTGACTTAAAGCTGGCCCCAGTGCCAGTGCCAGTCCCGGTGCTGGTGCTGGGTCCTGTGCCTGGATTGTCGTTGAAGAGAGATGCGGAATGTTACAACAATTAGTGGGTGCTCTATGGTTGGCTTTGGGCTCCCCACCAACGAGCACTCTGCCGTACACCACACAGACACATCCAGGCAGGTGCATGTTGCATGTTGCACGGTGCACGAGGCATGGAATCCGCTTTTGTTTCAGCCCAGCCACATCAAATCATGCCTCCATGGATAATGGATTTAATGAGTTTATTATTCGGTCGTCGCTCCACGTTCCACATTCCATGTATCCACTGCCCCAACCAGGATAGGCCCCGGATAGGCCCAGAGTGCTGCCCACTAATGACCATTCTGGCCAGGGGACTGCTTAATTCCAAAGCCAATAGTGGGCAGAGGTGAGGCGGGGGCAACGCATTTGTTGGGGCCAAAAATTGAACGGTATATTACGAGCGGTTTTCGGAAAATATGAATTCTATGCGATTCCAGGACTGTGCTCTCAGTATGGAGAGCAGCATTCGGCTTCTGGATGTAAAAGAGTTTGACTTTATAGGCCTACTTCTGCGAGATACGATAACTGATTTCCAGTGCGAAAATATTTAAAGAAATTGCTGATATTTCTGTGTAATAATCGCATCGAGCGGAGGATGTGCCTGATAGCCGTTTAAACCGAAGAAATGTTGGCCACTTCAAGCTTTGAACGGACACGGACATCCATCGGCGGATGCATTATAGTTAAATTCTTTATTCCCTTTTCAACTCGACGTACAGACACCGGGGCAGATTTGTACGCTGCCTACACAGACTCGCACACACACACACACACACACTATTGATGTATGTATTTATTTTTAATGCCAATGGCCCCCAATGAGGTTTTCATGGCAATTAAAAGATTTACATGGCCCACACCCGCGCACCGCCCATATGTGGCATGAAAATTGCACGTAATTGGGCTGAACACTTTCGGTTGGTGGCTCTGGCCATGACCATGTCCATGTCCATGTGCCACCCACTGCCCATGGGAAATGCTCTGAGCTGTCGGTCGCCAGCAAATGCCAATCGTTCGCCAATCTCTGGCTGCTTACAATTTTTATAATTGGAATAATTAATAATACCATTATGTTGGTCGAACCTGGGGCGTTAAGCCTATTTAGTGTGTGCTCCACCTACCCTTTCCGCCCATTCACCCTCTGGAACACCCACACCCCCCGCCCTTAGCAGAGGCATTGGCATTGCGAAAATTTCGTAAGTTCTATTTTCCGAATTTGGACACAACAAAACAAAAAAGCTGGTAAGCCTTTCATAATTATTTGGCAGGAGAAGGAGTAGGTGTGGGAGTGGCAGCGGCGAGCTTTTGTTTTCGATGGAAAATCAAATGTTGATTTGAAAAGTTTTCGAAAATTAATGTTTGGAAAATGTGGGAGAAAATGAATTTTGAAGTCATCATTAATGATGATGTGCTGCTCTCTCCATTTTTGCATAAACATCACATTGCCCGAAGTACCCCTCCCGCAACGTGCTCATTGCACTGGCACTTTAAGCGGCTAAAACCATTTGCGGCTAACCGAAACATGCAATAATTTATGTAAATACTTAATATGTAAATGCACATATTGAATTTGTATTAATTGCTGATTTAAATTTGTTTTTTCGATGGGTTGCACTCGGAACTAGACTGAACTAACCCGATTATAAGCACTTCTAACCACTCTGCTCTTCTCCATTGCAGCCAAATCACTTCCACTCCACTGTGTAGTGGAGTCGGTGCATTCGCTGCACGCCTCCCTCACCATCGACAGTCGGCAGCCGTGGAAGCGGCGGCCCAACATCGAGACAGACAGCTACGTGATCATAGCAGCGGCCACGCCCTGGAGCGAAATTGTCCAGACCGCCCTGCAGCGGCTGGGCTACTCACAGGAGGTGGCCAACACAGCCAGAGGTGGGTGCGGCAGGTGCTCCTCTCCTGGAGAGTTCCCTCAATAAACTTCTGTTCCTTTTGCTCCTTTGCAGGCTCCCTGATCATTAAGCACTGGAAGCCCATACCCCTGGAGCAGATATCGGATAACCCGGCGGTGCCGGTGAGCGACATTGTGGGGGAGCTCACCTCCGTCATCACCCTGCGCATCGTGATCCTGCGGCCCAAGACATCGCCCTTCGGCGAGATCAAGGACAAGCTGCTCAAGCTCCTCGTGCTGCAGTCGCACGCAGTGCTCCGTTCCACAGGCTGTCCCCTGGATGAGGTAAGTTCGCCAGCAGTCAGCAGCCAAACCCATGCCATCCCCCATTCCCCGTGCTGGCAACGCAACCAATTAGACATTCACTTTGAACTTTCACTGGAAATTCGGCACTAAGACGACAATATTCTATAATGATTCATAAGCGGTTTATGCATAGAGTAGCTTCTGCCCCCTTACCTCTCCAGCTGTCTGATCCCCTTCTTGGAGTTGCTAAAACTTGTTGGAAAAATGTCTCTCTTTAGCTGAATGAGTGGCAGAGGGGGAAACTGTAGCTAATTTGCGTCATGTGAGCCTTGAACACACACACACACACACACACACTAACCAACACATACGCAGCAAGTTTAGCATGTCCTGGAATATGAAACTGGTTGAAAATGTTTTGATAATGACTACAAAGAAATTTTGCTAAGCCGAGTTCATTTATTTTGGTTCACTTAACTAATCCTTTTTGGAAATAGTTTTCATTTTTAATCAGCTTTGCAAACGTCTCCAAGCATGTGTGCGTGTGTGTGTGTGAGTGTGTGTCTGTGTGTGTATCCCTATTGAAATCGGCTTAGAAGGCTTACATTAAATTCCCGCCCTGGGATTGGGCAGGAGGAGCCTGCACAGAACACAGCCCTCACACATTGATGCACTCACATGACCCACATTAAAAGATAAATATCGGTGCATGGTGCTGCCATAAATCATTCGTTCGTTCGTTCAGGGAACAGCGCACTATCATCGCTCGCTCGTGCAGCACAAAATCACGGCCAGAAATACCCTTCAATTGATATTGCGACTGCTTTTATTGGCCTGCCTGATTAATATTAGCAAAGCAAAGCAAAGCAAGGCAAAGCACAGCAAAGCAGGCCGAAGGCAGTTGTCGCCCATGCCCCCTTCTAATCACATGATAAGCATTTACCATAATTTCCAGCCATTCCGTGTGTTGTCTGATAGCTCTTCCTAGCCCTGCTGCTCTGCCCTCTACCTCGTCCCATCACCCACGGGTGTCCCGTATAGGAGCTTTGTGGAAAGGCGATAGGAAAATCAATTCAATAATACCCCACATAACGTAAGCGTAAGCGTCAACCCATTTTATATTTACAATTAGGTGTCTGCCTCACCGTACCTCTACCCTACCCTCCCTACTGCTGACCCGTGTGCGCGTATGTGTTTTGAGCAGCTTAAGTGATTTGGGGCGCCTCCTTAGCTGATAGCACACCAGAGCACAGACCCAGAAGCAAAACCACAAAAAAAAAAAAAAACACAAAACCAAGAACCGAGTCAGAGACGAAGACAGAGACATTATCTATTACCGTTGGCGCAAGAGACAAGAGACAAAGCAATATCTATGAGCATTTAATACGCGATACCCTAGAGAAGCCATCCCCATACCCATCCCCTCCCCATCCCAGCACACCTCCACCCTTCGGCCAACCCAGCCCCAACCAATTTGGAATGAGTTTCGATTCTATTTCTGTTTGTTAAATTCAGTTTTAATCGCCATAAGCTGATGTGTCGCTGCCTATCAGGGACTATCTATTTATCGCCTTCGATTCGTTGCCAAGGGGCGCGCTGTGCCAGAGGGAGGGGCAGGGGTAACCACACAGTCAGTTAATATCAGCATTGGGTCGGACCCGGGACCCGGGGTTCTATATCGTAATAGGCAATTTCGGAGTCGCATTCGCACATTTATGGCTAAGTAAATCCCGGCACTTGAGTCAGTGGGCCTCCTCCCTTCTGCTGCCACCACACCGCGCAGAGTTCTGTCTGTGATTTTTATGACAGCCGCTTAGTGGTTGGGTGGGTCTTAGTGCAGCTACTGTTGACAGTTGCGTGGAGCATGGGCGGCACGGCGGCTCAGTACAGTCCGCCACTCCAAGGTTCCATCGACTAATCCCCTGCATTTCGCTTTGGTTTTTCCATTTTCCTTATCGCTGACAGGTAACCCTGTCGCAGATCTGCCGCAGCTCGCACCAGAACACGTACGCCATGCCCGGCGGGGAGATGTCCGAGGATCTGCGCCGCAAGTTCGACCAGTGGTGGTCCAACCAGCTCTCGCCCCAGGCAGCCATGACGCCCAAGATGCTGCCCTTCATGACGGCTCCGTCGGCGGTGCCTGTGCCCGTGCCAGGCGACATGGATTTCCCCGTTGGTTCGGCAATGGCTGCAGCGGCGGCGGCAGCAGCTGCCCATGCCGCTGTCGCTGGCGGTGCGGCTGTGAACAATCCCCTCGGATCGATTGGGGGTCGGGAGAGTCTGCTACTGGCTAATGAGGCCGCCCACCACGCAAGCGGTGGCCAGGCAGCGGCACCGGGCCACCATGGCAGCATGCTGGTGCATCCGATGCACGCGTCCATGCACCACCACCACCACCATCAGCACCCGGCCGCCCACGGGCCACAGTACCCCAACCAGAAGACACGCATGCGCACCAGCTTCGACCCGGAGATGGAGCTGCCCAAGCTGCAGAAGTGGTTCCAGGAGAACCCCCATCCCTCGCGCCAGCAGATCCAGACCTATGTGGTGCAGCTGAATACCCTGGAGTCGCGCCGCGGACGCAAGCCGCTGGACGTCAACAACGTGGTGTACTGGTTCAAGAACGCACGGGCTGCCCAGAAGCGGGCTGAGATGCGGGGCGGCAGTCTGGGCAGTGCGATGAGTGCTCTGGGCCACGCCGCCATGAATGGCTACCTCAGCCAGCACGCCCCTCTCGGCCAGAACTCGAGCAGCAGTGCCGGCAGTCAGCCCATGAGCATGGGCAATCTTTCCATGACGCACGACTATCTGAAGAGTCCGATGAGCCTGAAATCGGAGGACATCGACACCATGTCGCAGCACTCGGACGAGATGGAGGAGGAGCCAAGCCGCCCCAACACGCCCCAGTTGCCGCTCTCACTCACCACCCACGAGCGCAACCGCAGCTCGCCCCTGATAGACCAGGACGAGGAGGAGGAGGAGGATCAGCGGCAGCGGCAGCAGCAGCCGCAGCGGGCAAAGAGCGCCGGCAGCGATGTGATTAACGGCAATCTGCGAGAGACCGAGGAGGAGCGCCCGGAGAAGGCCAGCGACGCCCTAGAGAGCGGGAAGGAAAGCGCACACCATGCGCAGGAGGAGCCCCATCCAGAGGGCGAAGCTCTGCCGGATGCCGCCTCCAGCCTCACCAACAACAATAACAACAACAACAGCAGCAGCAACAACAGCATCTCGCACATCGAGCACGAGGCAGTGAGCTCGACGCCAAAGCGCACCATTCCCAAGGAGGAGGAGGAGGACGACCTGGACATGGATGATGACGAGGAGGAGAACGAGAACGAGAATGATGTGAGTCACCTGGACGAGTTCCGTTCGCCCTCGCCGGACCTCTCTGGTGCCGTGGCACCGCACAAGGACCAGCTGCCCTTTCCCATGGTGCCCAATTCGATGTTCTCGCAATCCTTCATGTACATGAGCCACTACATCCCGGCCTTTGGACAGGCGGCCGCCGCCCATCCGCACCACCATGCCGCTGCTGCGGCCGCTGCCGCCGGCATCCAGCCGAACGCCCTAATGGGAGGCGGTGGCGGTGGCCTCAATCTGTCGAGCATCTCGAACGAGGAGCGCAGGAAGCGGAATCGCACATTCATCGATCCGGTCACGGAGGTGCCCAAGCTGGAGCAGTGGTTCGCCATGAACACGCATCCCTCGCACAATCTGATCCTCAAGTACACGGAGGACCTGAACACCATGCCCTATAGGTGAGTCTGTCATTCACCCCCCCACAGTAGTCCTGTAATCCCTGTCAGGATCTTTGACTAACTCCTCTGGTTGTCGGTTTTCATCTGCTCGTTTCAGGCAAAAGTTCCCGCGACTGGAGAGCAAAAATGTGCAGTTCTGGTTCAAGAACCGTCGGGCCAAGTGCAAGCGCCTCAAGATGTCGCTCTACGACAACAACCAGTGCGGACAGTTGGGTGGCCTGAGCTCCTTTGTGCCCAAGTACGAGGAGCGGGATTAAGTCACAAATCAAAAGTACGAGTCGCAGCAGCATTTCCTCTTTGTAAATACTTGAACGAGACACACCTACACCTACACACAGACAGGCGCATTTTAGGAGCCATGACAACACACAATACGAGTAACATACACATATGCATATATAACTAAAATAAAATGATAGATAATCGCTAGTTTAGTCCACTCTAAGTATTATA
This sequence comes from Drosophila obscura, assembly GCF_018151105.1. Taxonomy (NCBI): domain Eukaryota; kingdom Metazoa; phylum Arthropoda; class Insecta; order Diptera; family Drosophilidae; genus Drosophila; species Drosophila obscura. Next base: position 3,369,431 of record NW_024542774.1, on the reverse strand, counting down.
GACGAAAGGAACTAACACTAACCCAGTTACGAGTTACCAGTACGCGAAACAGCTAGCGAAAATTAGAGCAAATAGATGATGCATGTCCCAGTATAGCTAACTTATAGCCAGATAAACTTCAGTCCTATCAAACATATACATAATAGCACTCTCCGCCACATCTCCTTTTATCCATCTGTTTAGTTCGTAGCAGTTCGATACAGAGGGGCAGAGCGGCAGCCCGTTAAGAATAAGCAAACCAAAGAAAGCCAATTAATGTCGAGAGTCGTAGTTGTAGAGTCAACGATCTGCGATCTGCGATCTGCGATATCTGTATATAATGTATGTTATCCTAGGTACTAAGTCCTCTTTGAGCAATGTGAAATTCTGTTTTTGGCTTAGTTGCATTTGTATCTGCAGTTTAAGTTTTAGCCTAAGTTTAGTTCTCCTTAGCCCTGCCTTATTTGAGAAGCCCCTGTCCATACCTAGCACATATCCCCCCTTGGATACCGCATATAGTAGCATGTATAACATATGATCCGTTGCACTCAATATCTTGGTATCTTGGTATCTAATACCTAAGACCTCCCCTCCACCTATCCCCAAAAGTTATACCCTTTCGATTGCAACCTCTGACTACTAAGCTAAACTCTGCAAAAATAATAGTGTTTGATGAATTGTTCCATTAGTTATGTAAGAATTCCGTTCAGATTAGAACTATTATAGTAATATTGTAATTTATTGCAACCATACACAAACCAACATACACACACACACACACACAATCTTACCACATCTTCTATATATAATATAATATAATATATAGATAATATATTCCCAGCAATTATTAAATGATTAAATAAATACAATTTTAAATGTCAAATTTAAATAAAAACTTGTTTTTTAATGGGATAAATGGATTGGATGGGATATGTTTACATAGAAAATGGCGTAGTATTGGGTATCGTCATAGAAATCTCTTGGTTCGGTTCTCGGTTCCCAGAAGCACTAACCATACAGTATATACATATGTAGATGTTCCAGTTCATACAATGAAAGTGGCGCAGCTGAGTTTTCAGCGTACATTCCCAGGACTTTTTTAGCAGCCGAAACCGATTTTGCTTGAGATTTCAGTTTATTATTATTATCCCTTTATTTTAAATTTTTATCAGCGATCAATTATAATATTTCGTTTCATATAAGTCAGCTTTTGTCAGCGAACAATTAGAATTTTTCGTTTCATATAAGTCAGCTTTTGTCAACGAGCAATTATAATTATTTCGCTTCATATCAGTCAGCTTTTGTCAGCGAGCAAGTAAATTTTTTGTTTCATATCAGTCAGCTTTTGTCGGCGAGCAATTGTAGTTTTTCGTTTCATATCAGTCAGCTTTTGTCAGTGGGCAATTCGGATTTTTTCGTTTCATATCAGTCAGCTTTTGTCAGAGAGCACTTATAATTTTTCGTTTCATATCAGTCAGCTTTTGTCAGCGAGCAATTCGGGAATTTTCGTTTCATATCAGTCAGCTTTTATCAACGAGCAATTATAATTTTTTCGCTTCATATCAGTCAGCTTTTGTCAGCGAGCAATTAAATTTTTTGTTTCATATCAGTCAGCTTTTGTCAGCGAGCAATTGTAATTTTTCGTTTCATATCAGTCAGCTTTTGTCAGCGAGCAATTCGGATTTTTCGTTTCATATCAGTCAGCTTTTGTCAGCGAGCAATCATAATTTTTCGCTTCATATCAGTCAGCTTTTGTCAGCGAGCAATTAAATTTTTTGTTTCATATCAGTCAGCTTTTGTCGGCGAGCAATTGTAGTTTTTCGTTTCATATCAGTCAGCTTTTGTCAGCGAGCAATCATAATTTTTTCGTTTCATATCAGTCAGCTTTTGTCAGCGAGCAAATACATTTTTTCTTTTCATATCAGTCAGCTTTTGTCAGCGAGCAATTCGGATTTTTTGGTTTCACATCAGTCAGCTTTTGTCAGCGAGCAATTCGAATTTTTCGTTTCATATCTGTCAGCTTTTGTCAACGAGCAAAAAAAACATTTTTTTGGTTCTTTTTTTTATTTTTATTACATTTTTAAATTTGTTTGTTTTCCTAAATTTGTACATTTTTTCCTAAAGTATAATATAGTATATATATATGTATATAAATATATAATATATCAAATATAAAATAATAATAATATATAATATGTATATAATAATATAATATACATATATAATAATAATATATTTTATTTTTACATATTTTATTTATTTCCCACCCCAACCCACTTTCTGTTTCTGTTCAAGCGGCCAAAAATTGTAGAACCAAGCACAGTATGTGAGAATACATGGCACACACACATTTACGTGAACTGAAATATCAAACAAAATCGGTTTCAGCAGCTAAAAATTATTCTATGCTGTATGCATCATATATTTTGGAGTGTTACACGTACACACATATGTACATGCTTGCTGTCCGTCGGATCGTGTCACGTCATGAGCCGAACGCGATCGGCCCAGAGCCGAACTCAGCTGCGCCACTTTCGTTGTATGAACTGGCACATCTATATACTGTATGGTTAGTGCCAGAAGTATAACTTGTAAAGTACTCGTCAAACTGATGAACAATAATGACAAAATTCCTGTTTATTTAATATTACTTATAGTTCCAAGGCTGCAACGATTCTGAAAGATATTTGAGAATATTCTCCTAGACCAGTAAATCAGTATCCCCAACTGCTGTCAGATTGATGCAACAGTTCAGTTTTTATCTATGTAGTTTCTTCTCCGGGGCATTTAGCAGTTGTACATTGTATATGCATGTTGGATAAGAGACAGCGAACTCCATTTGAGAGTTCATAAATTGTACTGGAATGCATTTCCGGGTACGGTACCTTCTTTGGAGGTGAGATTGGTTGATGGACCACCCCTAGCCGCTGTTGCCAATGGCACTTTGGGTTTAATGTGCTGCTGCAGTCGTAATGTGTTTGGCCATTTCTCATGTGTGCCGCTTGTCGTTCCCCAACCCTGCTTTGCTCTGCTTTATTTCGCTATTTTGCTCTGTCTTCTGTTCTACTCTTTTTTTTTTTTGAATTTTTGGTAAGTAACTGATAAGCAAAGGGGAAATAAATATGCATATGTACAGGAGAAGCAGAAAAATGGCAATATGAGGAAGAGCAGAGCACATTTAGCTTCGTTTCAATGTGACTTGTGGCACGCGGCGTATGAGTTATCTACTCGCCTGCCTCTTTCTCTCTCTCTTTCCATCTCTTTCTTGTCCGCTCACATCTCTGCCGCAGATATGAAACAATTTATTAGCGCCAAAGTTTACTTATTTTCATTTCTTTATTTCGTTCGCCTTTGTTACATCCCGCAGACATTTGCAGATAGCAGGTTGGGATGGTTGGTGCGGGGGCTTGCGCTTGGGCAGGGTGGCAGTGGCAGGACAGTATCGGACGGGGGCGGGGCTCCGTGTGGTTACTAAATCAGCCACATTATTTCTTATATTAAGTACATGTGTGCGAGCAAGAGTGTATTTGTGCGTGTGTGGAATGGGGATGGGAATGGGGATGTGCATCATTTGTTATCGCAAACTTTTAAATTAAAATTGTGAGAAGGAGTGAATCACATAGAATAGGTGGTGAGGAGGGGGTTCGGTGTTGTGCTGGGGCAAAAGAAGACGCTATAGCTTATAAATTTATGGCACATCCTTGGCTTGCCTTTTATTTATGGATTTCGCAATAAACCGAGAAACTGTTGCTTCAATAAGGCTAACAAAAAATGGTAGCGGCATTGTCATCTTGAAATGGTTAGCAAACAGGCTGCTTTCTTCGGTATCCGAATACACAATAATTTGGTTAAAAAATGGGACATTTTCTAGGCTTTAGAACCTTGGATATAAATACTTTTATCAGGGCAATCATTTCATATTTTAAATATATATTTCCTAGCTGCAGCCTCGCCACAAAACGAATCAAATCATTCCACAAAATTCCCAACTTCAGAGCAGCAGCGCCCTTTCTCCCCCGTTCGGCCCCTTTCGAGCATAAATATTTACACAAAATGTTTAATTCCATTTTGGAGCAGGGTAGGGAAGACCGCGCGTCGGATGGGAATGTATGGAAATTTCGCATAACTTTATCCATTAATTAAAATTTCTAGCACCACTCTGCACCGACCTGTGGTTGGCTCACGAATGAAATTACAGCCACGCCTACTCTTGCAAGTCCAAGTGGCCGCTGGGAGGCGATAGGTGGTGGGGTGTGCGGGTCTGACTCTAGTTTTCGAGGGCTCTAAATGCGAATACACGTAAACAGGCGAAACAGAAAACATTTACATAGCCTAACTGCAAGGTACAACGAGGCACTGGCACTTGTGGCAGGCGCTGCCACAACTTTCCCCTTGGTGTAAAGGTGTGGCGGCAGAGACGGCACCCGCACCCGCAGCCGGACCCGGACCCGGAGTGGCAGCATAAATCTTGCTTTCGAAAACTTTTCCATATCGCCGTAATGATGCCAAATGGGGAATAAATCTGAATAATGCAATCATAATTAAGAGATGCTCAAACAACACTCCAGCGGAAAAGTATCAGGAAAAGCTAAAAAAAATTCAATCGAAATCGGCAAAAGCTCCATGCCACGAATGGGTGGGGGGCGAAGAAATCTTGTTCCATTAGCAGATTCCATTGGTCCTTTTGCCACAACAGAACAAATTCGTATCAAAGACAAATTTCTTAGCAGCAATTAGAGCGCACGAAAACAAGAGCTGACAAAAAGGGAACTCTCCTTGCCTCGCCAGAAAGGACACCGGCAGAGAGGACACTGATGGCCCGAGAAGGGGCCGGGGAAGGGACATAAATAGTTTTGCGGCTTTGACTGATATGCGGGGCAATAAAACTAATGAGCGTGCGAGCCAGAATAGTAGTTGGCAGTGGTTTGGTGGTGGCTTCCTTTTGGTGGGTTGCTTTGTGGCTGTTTCCCGTGCACCGTGGTCCTTGGTGCCGGGGTCCGGGTGCCGGCTACGGGGTATTGGGTTGGGCTGGCGGCGATTCATTTGCCAAATTGAGTGCGCAAACAAACCATAGCGAAAGTCAAATGAATATAGCGCAAGTCCAATTAAATGGTCATAAGTAATAATAATTCCGCTTTGATTTGTGACATTCACTGTGCAAAGACCGCAGAGGGGTAACGTCTGCTGTTGGGAATGGCTCTGCCAGACATCTTTATTTTGCACTCGGCAAAATTAGTTCATGAGATTCTCGGTTGCCAAAAGTAGAAAGAAAAGACACTCTGCTGGCTGAGAGAGGTAATAAATTGAAGCAGGCTCATTATGCGGTTTACTCACACTCCACTGAATGTGGGTGGAAAGAATCCCAGCTGAGATTGGAAGAGCATCGGGTTCGATCCTCTTTCTTTCTTCTTGCTTCGGTGCTTTCTCTGACCCATCACCCATATTCTGACTCTGTTGTTTGGATTGTTCTTTCTGGCTTAGTTATCCCTAGGTAAGTTGGCCAATTAAAAGGCAATTCGTTAGTGAAACTTATCTCCTCTCGGACATGCACACAGATACATAGTTTCAGTGTCCGTTCCCATTCCCCGTCGCACTGTTGAGCTCATTAAACCTTTTTGGGGAAGGACCAGGGACCGGGACCGAGAGCCATCAAATGATAATAATTCTTGCTGGCCAAAGCCGGAGTGTGCCTCTCCTCTCCGCATCTCTCAGACTCGGACTGGGGCATGGCTTACCCAAATAAAGGCGACCCATCACCCATCCTGGCATAGACCGTTCCATGTTAAGATATTGTATAAGAATATGACAAGGAGGGCTTAACTGGAGAGAGCCAGCTGACACGCACGCGTCCAGACGGGTCGGGGCGGCGGTGGGGGTAATAGTGGAGGCCAGGCCAGGGCATGGCAATGGCATGCATACCCTCACATCCTGGCGAGGCTGCCTTGCCTGCATTGGGCGATTATTATTTATTTTCCTTAATTACGTCTTAGCATCCTCGCTCTAAGGCGGGACAAGCACCTGCCTAGGAAGGGGGGAAGGGAGGGATGCTCGCACCCCTGCCCCTGCCTATTCCATGGCTCATGTGCTGTCCTCGTCCTGGCTGGAAAAGTATTTGCGTGGAAAATTGTGCGTCGTCTTCCCCCAAAGCCGAGTGTGTGTGTGTGTTTTTGTGAGAGTCTCGCACATGCTACCGCTCTAAGCCTTCCCTTGTCTTGTCTTTTGGGGCACCTTATCCTGCATGCTGCATGCCCCCCTGCCGCCCTGCCGCCATCATCCTGCCACTCACACCCCGCTGTCAACTGTCGTTTGTCTTGGGCGCGTAATAAAAAGACTTAACAACGCGAGTTGTTTAATTATTATTTATGACACTCCTCTTCCGGCTCTTGCTAGCCAGATTATTGCCCCCGAAAAAATGGCTGTTGCTCCTGGCGATGCCATCGTGTAGAGATTCGCCAAGAAGCTAGCTTTTTGGCTGCCCTGATTTACTGTCTTCACTGTGGCGCACCCAGAAAATGGATAGATAGCGAGGGCGGAGCGGGGCATAACGCGGTTGCGACTATTTAAATCAATTGCAGATTCCATTCGCTTTCCATTCCCAGTCCAAGTCCTAGTCCAGGTCCAATCTCAATTCATTTTCATAAAATCCAACAAAACTTTTGCCCTTGCCTCTTTGCATTCGTAATTTACGATGATAATTATGGCAACTGCGAATGACCCCCCAGGGAGGCTAAGCCAAGGCCGACTCCAGCGTCCGCCCACTGGGCACTGTGCACTGTGAACTGAGCGGATGGAAAAATGTAAAAATGATAATCCCATTGTCAGGCGATAATTCAAAACGGGGCACCGGTCGCCTTCAGTGTGGTGTCCATTCCATGCCATGGCCATGGCGATGGCGGGGCAGTCGTCGTCCAGGGATCAACAACTAAAAGGTAAGAAATATTCTAATAAATATTCCTTTAGATTTATGTAAACTTTTTCCTCTCCTTGAAGTAGGCTATACGAGTATGTATGTATGTATCAATGTTTGTGTGTGTGTGTGGGAGGGGGTATGGTTTGTGTGTGAGAGTCAGTGTCAAAGTCTTAACTCTGGGCATGAATTATTTTCTTAATTGGAAACGCTTGGCGCCAAAACACTTTGTGCTGATGCCAAAAAAGATTTGCTCATTAAACCGCCAAAGGACTTTCTGTCCCGCTTGGCTCCACCGCCCACTGCTCCTGCTCCTGCTTCATCCTGCTTGGCTGTGTCCTGGCTGGTGGTACGCCGCAGGTATAAATTTCATAAAACTAATACGAATTGATTTATGGCTTTCTTTGCTCGGCCTGGCGAAAGGCTTGCCTCCTGCTTGGCCCTGCTTTTTTATGCCTCAGCTACAGCTACAGCTCCAGCTCCAGTGCTAGCTCCTGGCTCCTGGAGTCGCCTTCTGAATGCCATTCCATTCCATTTCAGCCTGGCCTGGCTGCTTAAATCTCTCCCAACCCCCGAGGAGATGGTGGAGGAGCCGGAGTCCTGCTATCAGTAACTGGCATTTGCTCTAGACTTGGTCTGTGTCTAAATCTTTGCCAGGTTGTCAGAACAAGAAAGTTTTTTCCCCCTGTGCTCCAAAGGGGTGCGAGTGGGTGTGCCCAGGGTGGTTTCGGTGGTTTCGTTCGGCGCGTCTTAAGCTTATAATTCATAAAGCATTTAAGTGGACAAAAATCGAAATTTATTGCTATTCAAGATATTTGCCCAGGCCAGAACAGACCAGAACATACCAAGAACTGAAATGCTCGCTTTGATTTAAACGGAATCGAGAGAATTCCAGGCATTAGGCGGGAATGCTTCTCATTCCAAACCAAAACCCACCCCACTCCCACCTCTTTCGAGCATAAATGAATAATAATAAATATAATTGTCTAAAGGACATTCCCAGCTCTTGCTCGGGGAGTATGCAAATTGAAGAATCTCCTTTATCGCCCCCTTCCCCTTGCCGAGCAATTTATGTTTATTCGTGTATCAGAAATATTCCTCTCTGTGACGTATCGTTCGGCAGATAGAAGCAAATTGTTTTCCCCCATCCCAACCCCCCGACATGGGCTGACAATAAAAAAGAAAAAAAACCGCCTTATTCGCAGGGCGCTAAGGCATAAAAATATAATCAAAGTCCGGAACTAGGTCGTTTATGTGGCGAGAGTGTGTGTGGAGACATTTCTCTGATGAGGCCGATTAGAAGGAGTCATAATGGAAGTGCTCTGGCTCTGGCTCTGTTGGGATATCTTTATGACATCTGAGGAGAGGAAATGCTAAGCCAGCAAGATGCCCATGTCGCCTGTGCCTGTCCCGTCCCTGTCCCTGTCCCTGTCCGTTTCCTGGTCTCCTTCTTTGCTGCTGCTCGTTCTTCCGTCCGTTCCAGCTGCGCTCCACCTGAGCAGGCCCAAGGAATTTCGCATTTCCCTTTATCAGTTTCCACTTTCGGCTGCCTCTGGCAGATGGACAGATGGACAGTTGGGTGGGTGGCCGGACAGCTACTCCCGTAACTGTGTCTCCTGCTGGCACAGTGGGTGGGATGAGGTTGAGCGCTTATCTCGCGGCCACCGCAGCTGTCATTCAACTTAACTTAAACTTTGACTGCACTCCGGGTGGTGCGGCAGGGCCAGGACCATGCCTTGTCCTGGTCGGACTAAGTGCCGCGAAAATAAATAAAAAGCACTTCTTTTCTTATTAAAAAATCGCCTGAAATAGCCCAATAAAACGGAGCAAGCTCTAAGGCTGGAGGCTGCTGGAGTCCCCAGTCAGCCCCAGATTAGACGAGAGAGAAAATTCAAAATCAAAATCAATCCATTAACAAAAGCACACAGAGGACCACACCACGGAGGCTGGCTGGCTAGCTGGCTCCGTGGACCGTGCGGCATTAACTTGTGATTTCAACTGTGCGAATTCCCAACGCCAGCGATGACTTTGCATCGCGGCGGCCGCTAATTATCCCATGCAAAGAAGGGGCATGCGGCTGGAGCAGGACAAAGGGCAAAGTCGCGACAACAAAGCCGTTGCGCTTCATTAAAACGGCAAGGACGTCGAAAAGGGGGCATGAGGGATGCGATGCGATGCGATGCTCATTATCTGTGCAGTTATCCGCTGGCGCGTTGCGTGTGGCAACAGAATTTAAAATGTGACCCAGCCATCGCTCTCCGATGCTTGTCGCCGCATTCAATAGTGGATATTTTCGTAAAAATTCAGTGAGAACACACAGCGGTTGGCGGGATGTTTCCACGATGGATGAAGGATGGGAGTGGGAGTTGTAGCCTGACGAGCTTATCAGCCTTGGCATTACGCTGACTTCTGCATTCAACATCGGCGACTTTGTCTGCCCCCAGCCACAGCCCCATCCCCCGCACAGCATCAACTTATTTCTATTTGCGTCGTCGCTAACCATTTAAAATCGAACTCTCTTTGATACCCTAATCCCAGTCCTCGCAAGGAGTACATGGCTTATGGGCACCCGTACAGATCGATTTAATTAGCTGTTTGAAGTACTGCATCTCTGGTGGCTACTCATGGCAATCATCAGATGATTTAATCGTAGAAATCGTAGCCCAATCTGCAAGTCCGATAGTGGAAATTGTAATAAGAAATTTGTGTGTCTCTTTTTAATCTGCCATTTTCCCTGGGAATGTACGTAAGTAAGCAACATCTTTATGGAATATACATTTAAGACTCAAATATATCTCCTGCATATATCTTAGGCAGTTGTTAGGGTATACAAACTCCGATTGGCTTGTTGCTTCCACTTTTTGTTTCCACTTTATATTTTTTTGGAATTTCCCACCTTGCCGCAAATATGTTTCTGTCAACACGTCAGTACCCGAATGCTTGTTGTTTCCGACTTCTGTTCTTTTCCAGTTGGAATGGGATGGGCTGGAGTTCTGTTGGTTCGTCTTATTTTTTCATTTTTCGCATTGCATCTTTATCGCGCTGTCTGTCTGTCGTGGGTGTCGTTTCTGTTTTCCTCACGCTTCATTACAATACGAGAAAATCCGGTTAGAGGTGTCTGGAGGTCGCCTCCGTTCTTCTCCGGCCGGGATCCGCCTGCGGGTATGGGTAATTTTAATGCTCTATCAGGCGGAGTCGACTCCATTTGTACCGGGAATCTCGAGCGACTTGAGCAGCTGTTGCAGTTGCACTTGCACTTGCCGGGAGGCAGACAAGTTGATTCACTTTTAAACGACTCCATTTGCGGCAATCCCAGCCAGACATCGCGCGTTGATTTGTTGACATTTTCTCAAGAGGAAAAGAGCTTAGGAAATTTTTGAAAAACTGCTTCAATATATGTAACGGCTTTACGATCTTTTTACCGCCCTAACCAACACTTTTCTGATAGTGTAGTATTTTTATGGGCGAGCTTTTGTCTTATCAGCGCGGGTAATCTTATCAGTCCAAGGGGAAGCCGAAGCAGTCAGTCGGTCCCCATAGCCAGCAGGTGAGTAATTTTCTATCCTCTGCCAGTATTAGACGCGACATTGCGCGCAGGTCGCTTCGCAAATCGAAGAATCGAAGAATTCATTAAAAATTCCCCACTAATCCGAGGGCAAAGTGTACAATGCTGAGGGCGTGGCTGGCACGGAATGGCAGTCAAATACTAGAATCGTTGAGCCACCATTAAAACTACTGCAGACTACTGCAAACTCCAGACCAAACTCTACTTTTCTTTTCGATTCGTTTATTATTCATTTGTGGTGCTCTAGTTTTGCGTCGCCGCTGCGAGGCCGATAAGATAACGGGAGTGGAGTGCACTGCGAAGAGGAAATAACCCCCAACAGAAATCCACAGGTGAATAAATCGTGAGAGTCCAAGCGAACAGTGACGTCACACAAACGCCTTACAAATCGTCGCAATTTCGTGCTGGAACGGAGACTGGAACAGTTTCCATACGAATATTGTCGCCTGATAAGAGTGCGATGGAAATGCATGCGCAATAAAAACAGAAACACATCGATGTACTCCTCTCTCTCTCACTCTTTTATAGGCATGGGGAGTAGCCTGGAGCTGCAGGTGGTCCTGCTGCTGCTGGCATCGGTGCTAGCCAGCACATTGGCCGTAAATTGTCCCTGGCCCTGTCGATGCACCTGGATTGTGGACAGTCTGTATGCGGACTGCTCGCGAAGGGGCCTGCACACGTACCCGGACTTTGACGGTGTGCCCGTGGAGCACTTGGATCTGTCGGGGAATCAGTTCAGCGAGTTCCCCACCCAATACGCGGACACGGACTCCCTGATCTACCTGGATCTGTCCAGCAACCAGATCTCCGCTCTCGGCGGCAAGGCTCTGATCGGTTTCACCTCCCTGCGAACTCTGCTGATGGCCAACAACTCCATCGCGCGATGGATAGATCTCAGCCCCAGTGAGGCCTTCAAGTACGCGCCCAGTCTGAAGCGGCTGAGCCTCAGCGGGAATCAGTTGGGCAGTTTCGGCAGCGAGGAGATGAACCAGCAGCTGAACAGCCAGTCGCTCACGGATCTGGAGATGTCCTCGTGTGGCATTTCGTCCCTAGGAGGCGACCAGCTGGTCAATCAAATACCCAATCTGGAACGCCTGACCCTGTCGAACAACAAACTGGTTCAGTTGGCGGCGCTGCCCTCGCGCAGCCTGAGGACGCTCGACCTGAGCAACTGCAGCATTCAGCGCCTGTCCAGCCCCTTCCTCGACTCCCTGCCCAACCTGGAGGCCCTAAACCTGTCAAGAAACACGGAACTGCAGTTCGGCAGCCTCGACGAAGACCTCATCTGGGCCTACGAACTGCGACGACTGGATGTCTCCTACTGCAACATCGATCAGATCGATCTCAGCGGTCTGCCGGTGCTCACAGAGGTGCGACTGCGCGGGAACCTTCTGCGCGTCGTGGATGCCGAGACTTTTGCCAACAACACCATGCTGGAGGTGCTCGATCTCTCGGAGAATGTGCTGCGCCTCATTGGGCAGGATGCCTTCAGCAACCTGCGCCGCTTGAAGGAGCTGAATTTGGCCTTCAATGAGATAGCCCGCCTCGACCGCAACTTTATACGCAACAACGATGTGCTCGTCGAGCTCAACCTCAGCCGGAATGTCCTGCAAAAGCTGACCAGGATCGTGTCCAACTCCGTGCGCACCATCAACATGAGCTGGTGCGAGATCACCTCCATTGAGAGCACCTCCCTGTCCAGTCTGTCGGCCATACTGAAGCTGGACCTGTCCAACAACTTGATCAGTGACATCCCAAGCAACATGAAATCGGAAACGTTGCAGCAGCTGAACCTGGCCAACTGCAGGTGAGCGCTATCTCTCCACGTTGATTATATTCAAGGTAATACCAGCTCGAATTCCGATCGTAGGCTCTCCACAGTGCGAAACAACACGTTCAGGGAGTTCCCTGAACTGGCAGATCTCCACCTGAATGGCAACCGCCTGACCAGTCCCATTCCGCCTTTATATTTCCGCGGCAACAAGTTCCTCGACCAGCTGTGGCTGGGCGACAATCCCTGGATTTGTGACTGCCACAATGAGCTGTTTGTGGAGTTTTACGACTTTCTGACCACCAAGCCAGCCAAGGTAGGTTCGAGTCACCACCATCTGTGGGATTGTGATTGTGATTGTGATTCTGATTGACTCTTTAGATCAGGGATAGGAATCACTTGCGCTGCGCCGCTCCTGCAATTTTCTATGGCAAGATGTGGGAGTATGCCTGCGCGGACGTGTGGATGGTAAATGCCAGAAGCAGCAACAGCAGCGGCGAGAAGGCCTGGGGCATCATCATGCTGACACTGCTCCTGCTCGGTGGCCTGGTTCTGGGCTATGCCTGCATGCAGAAGTTCTTAAAGAAGCGCAAGCGGAATCAGAATCACAGGGAATTCGCCGAGAATGACGACGAGCTGCGTCGCATGTAAGAACTGTCCCATGGGGAAGTGAATATCATGAAATATACACGACTGCTTATTGCCCCTTCCAGACGAGACCTCAACGACCGCATCCTTTTGGAGGATGGAACGCCCAGCGTGCAGCAGGCCCAGGAGATCAGTCTGCTGCCATCCTACGAAGACGCCCTACGCATGCCGAAGCTGGAGCGACCCGTCAAATCGATGGTGGATCTCTCGGGGCAGAACAGACCGCAGTCACGAAAACTTCGTCGCTCCCAGACCCACGCCGATGGCGATGCCTCCCAGTCCGAGGGCGAGGAGGGACTGCAGCTGGACACGCGCCAGAGATTCCGCAGCGTGGAGATGCTCTCCAACCGGGACAAGGAACGAACGGCCCAGTACGGTCCCCGCCGGCGCACCGGCTACATGGAGTACAACCAGTCGGGCAGCCGTCGCTTCAGCATCGAGGAATCGCGCTTCCCGGCGGCTCATCTGAAGACGCAGAATCTGCAGAGCGCTGAGCAGATTGGGAACTTCCAGAGCTACGAGAACAGTCCGTACACGAAGCGCAGGCCGAAGATTGCCGAGATCCCGCCGTTCAAGAGGATCAACATGATGGGCGCCAGCGTGGAGTTCCTCACCGATCCCGAGTACGACGATTTGGGCAGCAAGCCCGGCAGTCCCTTTGCCAAGCGGAGGCCCAAGCTGCCCACGCCACCCACCATGAAGGTCAGCGCCCAGGTGTACACCATGCAGCCAGAGCAACAGAATCCGGCCACAGCCCAGCTGGAGCCGGCGATCGAGGACTATTTCAGCCCCAGCCAGAAGGCCGCCTCCTCGTCCACCATCGCCAGCGACTTCCAGGAGCTGCTGGCGCCCGAGCTGACCTCCCTGCCCGATGACCATCGATCAAATGTGTCCACCTCGGATGCCGATCATGACCTGGAGCGCGGCAAGCGCAAGAAGCGAAAGAACTCGGCCAGCACTCGGCGCGTCTCTGGCAGCTTCTCCGCCGCCACGGCTGCCGAGAGCTCCTCCTCGGACTCGGAGCGCAACGTGCAAGTACACAAGCCAATGCGAGAGACTTTATTCTAGCCCTAGAGCACACACTCCATTCGTTAGTCATCCCCAGACCTGTTAGCATATCCATAAGACTATTTAAACGCACCGCGACACAACTACATACCAAAATATACTTACATGTGCACGTGCACATTATTAAGTTACATTGTTAATAAAAATACAAACAGTTCAGACTAAGTTCAAACTAATGGATACAAGCGCGGTGTATATATACAATGTTGAATTGAGTGAAAGCTTCAGCAGACTATAATCTGATTTATTTTGTGTCGGAGAAATCATTCGAATTTTAATTTTACGCGCGCGTGCTTACTGTTTACCAGCCCTGGTAGTACCTGTATGCAAAGCTCTCAAAAATAAGAGCGAGCTTTTGAATGAGATGAAAAATAAAGCTTCAAAGTCAACTGGAAGTTGTGCACGCCATCTGTTGGCCGTTGGTTATTAGAAACCTGTTCAGCGCCACTACGACAAAGCAGCGTAGCTACTCACGTTTCATGGCTGCGAGCCTTTGTCAGATATCAATATTATATTCATATCTGACAAGAGCCCACCGCCATACAGTGGCATAAGTGTCGCGGTTCTGGCGTGCAACTTACCAACGGAAATGGTCCCACATAAAATCCGTCATCACGTTTAAACATTTACGAATTTTAAAATTTTTCTATACTGAAAAGATCTCTAATTTGAATTGAAGAGTCGCTCACATTTAATGAATTAACACATTATAATTTCACAAGAGAATGAAGCTTAAGTATTTTACACAATATAGGGTTTGTTTTGTAGATATAAAAGTACAGTATATGGGTGTGTGTACATCACATGCTGATGCCGATGCCGATGCTGATGCAGGGGTGCGCCAGTCGAAAGCGTTTCGTTTCGAAGATGTTCTTTTTCCGTAGATCTGATCTCGCTTTTAGGTAGCAATTTACATTAAATATATATCGTTTAACTTTGGTATTAAACTAGATTTATGCTTAATTAATTAATTAATTAATTTACTTATGGCTAGCACTACTTCTTCTGGTTACATTTAAGAGGGGAGCGGGGCCTTAAATCGAATAGTTTTTCTGTTGTTGTCTGAAGCATAAGATGGTTGGTTAGTGGTGAAAGCACCGCTCCGTGCCACTGGCAGCTCGGTACGAGTCGAGTATCGGTGCCACTCCAGCTCCAGCTCGAGTCCGGCAGAAGGAAGTAAATCTGTGGTACGTAGTAGGGCTGTGTCGAGAGTCGATGGCTGGCTCTGGCTCTACGCGGAACCACCCACCCTCAGTGTCCCACACCGTTGCCGTTGCCGTTGACAGTAAGCTGCACCTGATGTGTGGGTACGACGGGTCGCACGGGGGTTGTGATGATGTCGCCGGCATTGGACTTGCTGCGAGTGACCAGCATGGGGGTCTTGGGCTTGGGCGTCTCCGTCAGCTTGATCTTCACGCGACCCGTTTCGGGCGAGTAGACGGGCGAGTAGCGGCCCGATTTGGGTGACGACGGCAGGTAGGCGCTGTCCGGCTCGTTGTTGTTCTGCTCATCGGGGGATCCGCTGCTGCCCTGCGGATGCTGGGCGTACTTGGAGGCGCGCGGTGACTGGGGCGTGGGGTAGCGGGGTGTGATGGGGTAGTACTCGTGTGCGGCAGGCTCATTGATGCTGGGCACCTCCTTGGCGGCCCCATTGGCCGATCCGTTGCCGTTGAGTAGCGGCTGTTGGTTGGCTCCGTCCTTGGCGTCGCTGCTGTCGTAGGGCTTCTTCGAGCCATTGACTATCTGGGCCTCGTCCAGCTTGGTCTTCTCGCCGATGAGCGGCGAGTGCTCGAGGCCATGCCCGTTCTTGGTCAGGGGCTTGCCCAGGTTCTTCTTGTCCATGTCGAGGAGCTCCGTCTGGCGCTGAGCCTCTGCGTCGCGGGCAGCTGCATTGCTGTCGTACTTGCAGCGCTTGATGGCCACGAAGAGGATCAGGCCAACCACCACCAGGCCGATCACGGCCAGCAGGTAGTAGATGGCGTTGCTGTCGTCCTGCACTTTGGCAGTCTGAATTTCCCCTTTCGGCACGTCGGCGTCGATGGGTCCGTCAGTGACCACATCCGTCGCGTCCAGTTTGGTCTGTACTACCGGCACAATCTCATCCTCCTGCACGGGCACGGGCGCGGGCTCGCCCTCCGACCCCTCAAATATGCCGATGCCCGAGTTCTTGAAGATGTCCGGAGTGACGGGGGTCTCCATCGGTCGTTTGTCGATATCGTTATCGCTATTGTCGGCATCGTCGATGTCGTCCGAGCTGATGGGGATGCTGGCGATGGCTGGCATAATGAGAATTCCTCCACCACTGCCGGAGCCCTCGTTGTCCTCTTCCTCATCCTCCTCGTCGTTCACAATGTGCTCCACAATTGGCTCGACGGTGGTGTCGACCAGAGGTACGGCCACGGCAGGCTCCTCGGCCAGGGTCAGTTCCATGTTGGTCTCGCTCAGATCGCCGGAGCCTTCGACTTCGTCACCGGGCAGCGGCTCCTGGGGGGATCGAGCCACCTTCTTGGACTTGCCCTGGGTCTTAGTCTTTCCATCAAAGGGCAGGAAATCCTTGCCCAACTCCTCGTCCTCCTCTTCGTGCTCCCCCGAGGCAGCGGCCGGCTGGTCACCCATCATCAGCTCGTTCTCGTTGGCCTCCGGCGTGAACCATCCGCTCACCTCCTTCTGGCAGATGTCCGACTGCTTCAGCTGCAACCAGGACTTTCCCTTCACCTCCGCCGGGTGGCTGCAGACCACTGGATGCTCCATGTACACGTGGCGCTCCTGCAGCCAGTTTCGCACCTCCAGGGTCTGGCACGAGCAGTTGATGTCATTGTGGCCGATCTCCAGCTGCTGCAGGTGGTGCAGGTGGGTGATTTCGATGGGCAGGTTGGTGATGTCGTTGTGCTGCAGATTGAGAACCTGCAGGTGCTGTGGCAGCTTCACCAGCTTGGCGGAGGTCAGGCGGTTGTGCTTCAGGTTGAGCTTCTTGATGCGCTTACTCAGGTGGCCGAGCTCGTGGAGTTCGTTGTGCGACAGATCGACGGACGTGAGGTCCGGCAGCTTGTCCAGCACATGGCCGAAGCGGGTCAGCCCCAGGAAGGACAGGTCGATGGAATGCATGGGTGTCGACGAGACGATCGGCTCCTCGGCCAGCAGCAGGCCCTTGGTGCTGTTGCACTTGAGATGGTACAGCGGCTTGTGGGTGTGCTGGGACAGAGTGCAGCTGCAGTCCTCGGGACAGTGGGCGGCAGGTGTGGGCGTGGCTGCAGCGGCCACAAACAGGAGCAGGGCCATCAGGGCGGACAGAGCTGACGAGCGCTCCATTTTTGTATTTGTTTCTGTTTTGTGGGGGTGGCGCTGGGGGGTATGGCAGTGAGTCTTCCTTCCTTACTTCCTACTACTTTGTTGCTGGATATCTTATCTGAAAAAGTCGGAAAATGGTTAGAATAAATACTTTTAAGCAGAAATTATATCACGTATGTATAAATATCTCTACACCTCTCTCTACTCTCTATATGCATGGAGCAAGAGCTCTCTTGGACTAACCCAAACGGCAACACCTTTGAACGGAAACTAACGTAGCTTTGATCGCAACGATCGGAGTCGGTTATCTCTGCCCTGCCTGGCAACCTGTCTTCGTCACTGGTTGCGTCATACCCTCCTCCATTTCGAGGTCGGTCTTGTCTGCTTTCTGTTCTCTCCACTCTCCACTCTTCTGTTCTTCTGCTCTTTCTTTCAAGCCCATCGACAGTTGTTATCGATGTTAGATTCAGTTATCGCTGCCTGTTCAAACCCAGAGTATTGGACGTTATCTGCCCGAGGGGTAATTAATACTTCACTTGCTGTTTTCTATTTCAGTTTTGGCAGCTCCGTGACATCAGCAGGCACCTGACCCACCAAAGAACACACACACACACACAGTTTGTGGCAGAAATGAGTCAGTCTTCAAGTGGATTTGAATCTCTGGCTGATAGTCGATGGTTGATTAATCTGCGAGAGGTTAAGGCTGCGAGGTCTTCAGCTGCACTCGACTCAGAGCTCGTAATCAGAGCGGATCAGGGCAGAGCAGAGCAGAGCAGTGCAGCGGCTTGCTTTTAATCTCCATCTTTGAGGATTGGCCCGTGCGAGCGAGTGCCGAGACGTTTGTGCCATTTATTAGTGCCCGGACAACGCAAACTGATTGACGGTTGTCTCGTGGATGCAATTTAAGTGCAACTGGCGCTCGGTTCGCTCTGGACCCACCGCCCATCCCCTGCCTCTGCCCCTGCTCAATGATAAGCCCTGCTCATCTGTGTGTGTGTCCGTCTTTGACCGCAAAAAGTGTCGTGTCGTGGAACATGGAAAATTGAATGTGGAGCGTGGAGCGTGGAGCGTACAGCGGGAGGTAACAATAGAGATACCCCACTCAGACTGTCTAATCCTAATCATCAGATACACGGATACACCGGCAAAGATGCCTTGTCTGGGCATCTCATCTGTCTGATGGGTTCTAAATAGGAGACGGCCCCCATCTCATTTTGCAATTTGCGATTGGCAAACAAGGCAGCGAAGTGGCGAGGGGGCGAGGGGGCGGGCGCACTTGAATTATTCAACAGTTGCATCTTTCCGTTGCATTTGCATGAAATCAGAGCCGGCAGATCTGTCCCCGAAGCAGGGAGCAAGAAGGGGAGGCTGGGACTAGCTGCCGAAGGGTTGTGTTGGGTACACGTGTCTCTCCCCGGGGCTTCCTGCGCTGGCAGTTCAGTTGCCCCTTGGGTTGTTGGCTGATGAGGTTCGATGAGGCAGCAAATCCGAGCAGAGTTTTTATTCTTCATAAATATGCAGAGGCATGAAATCAGCAGCAGCTGCTGGCGTTGCTTCAGCCACTGCTGGGCAAGTAATTGAGGCATTCGCATTCGCTGCCCGCCCTGCTACGACTGCACCCTTCTCGCCCAGATGCTGCCCCCTGGATAAGGCACGAAATGCCAACTGGAAATGAGGCGTCACAGGGGCACATGCAAAAATGAATCTCCCCTGGAATCTTTTGCGCCCCAAGGTCAGTGTCATTATGCCGGCCACTCATCCGTAAACGGCTCGGACACATGAAAAGCGGTCTTCAGCGGCAAATTGTGTCATTTGTTTTTGGTTAAACAGCAACCACAGCCACCACTCACAAATGTCTTCTTCAAATGGCAACAACTTTGACTTTGGCTGTGGCTCTGCATTTGGCTTTGGTGTTGACAAATTGTCGGCACTGTGGCCTCATACGTGGAACTTTCACCGGGCCGAGAGGGGGCCGGGCATCTATCAAAATCTGTCAATTGGTGAATTGGTAATTTGCGGCTGCCACCTGCTGCTGCTGCTGCTGCTGCTGTGCCTGTTGTGGCTGCTGCTGGTGCTGTTGCTTGATGCAGCCAAATGCAATCAATGTGGTTAATTGCATTCGGCCAAAATCTGCAGCTCGATCTGCAGATGATCTCCTTCGCTATCATAATACGATCATCGCTTTGGCTTAATTGCCTTCAGTGGCAGTCCACGTCCCCGGGCATACCCTTTGATGCTGGGGCGACAGGAAACTGAAATTAGATCGGTGGCACACATGGGAAGGGAGCGAAAAGGCGGCGGACTGGGGACTGTGGACTGTGGATGGGGTTGAAAGTATTCAGCAAATGCCACTTGATGGAACAAAGAACAGAAAGAAACAAACTTATAACCATTTGCAAATTGAAAGAAATCAGCGCCAGACAACCGCTAAAATCTTAAACGATGACAAATGCTCAACCTTGACTGAGACAGTCACAGAAAGAGAAGGAGAAAGAGAAAGAGAGGGGTAAAGCGACAGAAACGCAGAACAATCTCCAGTTTGTGTGTTATTCAAGTTCCACTGAAAATATTGCCATCGCCTCCACCCCACCAACCCCCCCTCCAACTCGTTCTCTGCCAAACAAAAATCACAAAAACCAAAAACCAAAAAATATAAGCGAAAGAAAGGGAAAAATTAAATCACGTCATGCTGCGATCGCTTGCAAAATAAATTGTTATTTATGTATATATTAAATGTACGTATAAATTGTAGGTATATATTTTTAGAATTGTGCAAATCTTTTTTATACATTTCAATTCGCAAGAGCATTGTGCACCCAACAATAAAATAGAATGAGATTTTTGTTTGTTAAGTCAATTGTTTGGAAAAATAAATACGCAGGGAGTGGGGCACTCCACTAGACACAGATCGCAAGTATGTATATGTAAGTACGAGCATCTCTAGACCCACATTCTTTTTTTTTTAGTTTATTGAACCTCTGACAGAAACCATTCCAAAACTTAAAACTCAAGCAAAACCTCAAAACTTTTCTCTTTCGCACTCAAAAATATATATAAAAAAAAAAACTGATGACGCCAGACAATTAAAACATCAGGTGATTCGGCGGGTGTTTTACCCAATGAAGAAAAAACTGAGTGGATTCGCGGCAAAGGCTAATGTGGATGTGGTGACCGCATTAAGCCCACAAAACTCTCAGAAACTCTGAAAAAAAGCCGCACAAATAAACGCCAAAGCCAGAGATGACGTCTGACTTTAGCTTGTGACTCAATCTCAATCAATGGATGGATGCGGATTTGGATTTGGCCAGCACAGCTCTATGTCTTGGCCATTCACAATATTCGCCATATTCATTCAAGGCGATTGCCGAGATCATAAGAGAGAAAGAGAGAGAGAGCGAGAGACTCGTTTTGTCATAGACAAAGAAGCGGCATTGGCGGCATTGGCGGCACTTGCGGCAATCGGCAAGAGTCGGGCGGAAGGTAAATTAGCATATATTCTAATTTCTGTGCGACTCCGACAACTGAAGAAAAACTGACATACACTGCAGTTCCATATAATGACCCACATAACATATTCGTAGCGCTACCAATAAAGTGCCATTTAAGCATTTTGCCATTCCACTGTTCAATCAAGTGCAAATGAGCCTAAATTTAAGCGTAACCTGAAAAGCTGTTTCCCCTTTACATTCTCATTCCCATTGGTGTTGCTACCACGGCGAGTGTTTAATTGATTTCCACGAAAAGAGAGAAAACCAATCACCGGGGCCAACATACATAACAGCCAAAATATGAGTAGCCAGAGGTAGCCGAAAAAAAAAACACAAAATAAAAAAATACAAAAAAATAATAAAAACCGTAAAGAAGAGGGAAGAAAAGTGCAGAGCGTAAGCTAAAATTATGTGAATTATGCAAAACGTGTTGGGTAAAGCAGGAAAAGAAGTGAAGAGAAGTAGAGTCAATGTACCAGATAATAGCCAATAAAGAGACAGTGAGATCCGCCCCATAACGTATACGCCCCATAGAACGCCACGATGATCAGAACTTAATCTGGGAACTACTGCCTTCTATAGTTCCTGATACTGTAACGCAAAATTTGCACTTGAACTTGACCTACGAGCGCAGCTGTCCCTGTCTCTGTCTCTGCCTCTGTCTGCGCCTCCGTCTCTGCTGCCTCCTGCCATGATCTCTGTCTCTGTCTCCCCCTGTCTGGGCTGGCGGCCAGAAATGTTTGCTGACAGGGAAGATTCGAGTACCCGATACGAGCATTTGCATTTAAAGGCCCAAAGAATCTTCGACATTCACATGCTTTTAGCGCGAAACTCTCCCTCTCAATTGGATGCCGTCGGGGAATGCAGGCGATATTCTCAAAATAAACACACAAAAAGAGAAAGGCAGCCAGAAATACATGCTCGTATGTATATTCACATTTGTTTTTTCTACGCTGTGAGATTTCCGCTTGCAATCTATGCAAATATCACACCCACGCCTTATGATCCCCCATAGTCCCCATAGTCCAAAACTTGAGATTTTGTCATTGGCACAAAGAGATAGAGATACTTATGTATATGTAGATACAGAGACACATTTGATGATGGACTTGGTTGGCAACGAATGCTGTTGCTGATTAGTGCCAAACGCCAGTTCCCATAAATGATGTTGTCAGGCGCCAGAGAGGTGCGACAATAAACATAAGATGAGATCAGTAGGGGAAATATATACAAACATAGATATATCTTAGACCCGAAACCAAAGACTTTACCCATTAAGAGTGCTGGTGTTCGCAAACTACGCGCAAAGTTTAATGATTACCTTTTAATTAATATTATTCCGATGAATGATCTGTGAAGAGTTATCCACTTAGCAGGGAGGAAATCATTCTGCTGACTCGGCTGACACGAATGACTCGCACTGACTTTTCATTGAACTTTTCTGGCATTCAATTAGAAAAACACGTTAATTTAGTCGGAGCCGATCAATGCCTTATAATTGTTGGAGGTTTATTAACAACACGTTCTCCTCAGAACAGATCCGATCCGATCCAATCAGATCAGTGCGGATCAGAAGGGGAATTGCGCCACGTAGACGTAGCCATAATTAGCTAAGCCCGAGCTACAATGTTACGTCTCGAAGCTACCGAGATACACACAGATACTTTTGTGTGCTGTGCATATACTAACACTCGAGTTAAGTAAATATCCACACTCTCGTTAATTGGCAAAAAACGAGCGAAACTGTGCAGAACGTTTCGGGGAGAGCAGAGAACTACATACATACTATAGAGAGGAGAGTTTCAGTTTCAGTTTCGGTTTCTGTTTCAGTTTCGGCCTCTGATGATGCAATTGACAACCAAAGCTGGACTCGAACACACTCGTAGATACTTGTAGATATTCGTACAAATACGGTTTGACCAAATTAACTCATTTGAGTGGGTTACTTTTTCGGCGCTGTGGATGAAGTCAGCAGCCCGCTCGACCTTCCTATGGCAAATTGCATTCTGTTTCCGATTAAACAGAGAATGAAAACTAAATAAAAATCTAAATTCAAGTGAAAATGCAAATGCAAATTCAAATTATACAATAAATCACGGGAGGCCCTCCATAAAATATCAATTGAAATATCTACCGATTGAGCGGGCAAATCAATCTACCTACCAAATCCAGGGGGCAATTTTTTCTTGAATCCAAACAATTTTTTTGTCTAGCCGTAGAACATTTTTACAACATGCCAGAGATGCGAAGACGATGCCACGGCGGTACGGGGGCTGCAGACACTCTTGCGTGAAATTATTTGCCAATCTGCACCTGCCAAATGCATTCCGCACACCGCCAGCATTTACACTGCCCATCTCGGATTCAAGTTTAATGCGGGGAGCAAAGCTCTCCAATTAAATGCGCAAACAAGTGACGATGATCGAGCTTGAGAGGAATCTTTGGCATGAGCGGGGACTTGGCTTTGATGCAATTAAGAAAATAATTGACTGCGCAGAGGCAGGCCGTTTAATGAGACCGTATTTAAACATTTTTTTTTTAAATAATATTTTGCAACTGGGATGCCCAGAAATTCTCAATGCCCTTTTCCCCCAAAGGTGTTTCCCCCACGAAAAGTGATTCAATTTTAACTTTACCGAATGATGTCATTTTCTATACATTTCGGGTTAATATGTACTTTAAAGAACAGATGACATCACAATGACCAAAAAAAAATGCCAAAAATTGGAGCTTCAATTCGGGAGAATACGCTGACTGACCTTCCCCTGCCCCAGAGCAAAACATATGCATGTGCATACCCGCCGCATGTAGCGCAGTGTAATTATAGACAGAGACCAATTCCCATTCCCATTCACATTTCCATTGGCTGTTGCACAGAAGGCCAGATGAGCACTTGGGCCCATCAGAGAAGTTCATGCCTGGGACACTCCTCTGGACAAATTAGCCTGCGGTTGGCTGTGGTGCCGCATGGGATGCACACCGGAGATCGCCTGATCGTATAGCCGTTTTTCATGGCTTCGCTTGGCAGTTGACACGTTAAGAGCACGCACGTTTGTCGGGCCATTTAAGTGGCCTCGGCATCGGCATCTTGGCCATTGCCATTGCCACTGGCACACAGAAGATGGAGCAGCAGATAGAGCCGAGAGGGAGAGAGAGAGAGTTAGAGCGGGCCAGCGGTCGAGCGGCATTTGACAGTTATGACCACTTGTTGCTTTATTTTTAGAGCCAAAAACGGCTAGGCCAGTTAGCAGAGCCAAGCAAAAGCCGGCCGGCCGGCCGGCACCCACAGACAGCAAAAACTAAAGCTAAAGCTAAAGCAAAAGCCCGAAGACTGGACTGGTTTGCTTCGTGATGATGATGACGGCGCTGAATGAGACTCGACTCTGTCTCCAGTCGAGTTCCAGTCCCTGTCTGAATCACAGAGAGAGACCTCAGAGCAGCCGAAAAAGCAAAAGGCCTCCTCGCTCTTGATCTTCAACGAATCGAATGCCAATCTCATGTTTATACAACTCAATTCGGGCCTTGGCTTGATTTACATTTACATTTACCTACCTATAAGACATGCATACGGGCAATCCTCTCCGTTCAGGCTGTGGAGAGCAGAGCAGAGCAGAGAGCTGCAACAAACAGATAAAACGGGAAGTTAATGTCACTGATTCGAGAGTGACCGTGTGCACACGGTGGACGGAGGAGCGTTGGAAGACATTGAGAGGCACTCAGGTGACTTGCATAAAGAGTTTTCTATTTAGCTGGCAATTATTTCTTGGCTTTGATTTTAATTGCGCGTAATTAAAGTTTTAATTGTCGGGTCGACTAAATCCATTTTTAACGAACTTTGCCTCTCAGAGACAGTCGTCTGTCATTCCTGTGAATGTGCCTGTGCATGTGGATGCATGCCCGTTGCTGTTGTTGCTGTTTTGACTGCTGTTGCTGTTGGTGCTGCAGCAACTGCAGTGCCTTCCTTTTGTTATTAATTTCCATCGTCAGCTAATCTTAATTGCCTACCATCAAATGTGTGAAGTGTGAAAGTTTCGATCATGTGGCGCCCCAAAAATAAAAAGTCTCTAGAGAAAAGGAAATTAAAATCAAATGAAATGGAAACTGGCACTGGCACTGGCACTGAAACCTGCTCCAGGGTCAACAGACTTTCGTATGAAAATCTATCCATAAAGGTGAAGAATTTTATGGCATATTTTCTCTATAAATACCCATGATATCAAATAAACAGAATAATCGAAAATCTTATTAGCAGCTAAATGCCACTCAGCGTTTCTCAGGGCGTTGTGTGCCACGGCCCTTGGCGGCACAAATGACAGTTACAAAGAGCCAACAACCTGTGGCTTAAGCCGATTGCTATGCATCGAACGTGACCGAAAATATTGTCACGTAATCGGTGGACTCCCACAGAAGTGTGGCCTGTCGATTGTGTATGGAATTGAATGGATTGGACTCGAATGGTGTCGAATCGAGTCGAGTGGATTACTCATATGACAATGATTCTAATAGAGGCAGCAGCATCGACAGCCAGACGAGGTCAACGCTTCATATTCAAATGAGCTCCCCTTCCATTGATGAACCAATAGAGTCTGCTGGCAGCTGCCGAACTGTAACTGTGGCATCTGCTGCCACCTGCCATCTGCCACCGGGCAACGCAAACTCTTTGTTTTTGAACTTGAATTCTTCGCGGAAAAAACCATCTTCAAAAATGTTTACAAATTGGAAATTCCTCTCGGAACCAAACCAAGCACGTGGTAAACATTAGCTCTGGTCCAGTTTGCGTCACAGATTCCATGGAGAAGTCCCCATATACACTGATCACTCCGGGTTTTCGAATTCCCTTTTCCCCAGCTGTGACAACATTCGGAGAGCTTTTCCCACTATCTCTGGGGCGGGGTGCTTATCTTATCGCTCGTCATTTGCTAATTATAGATAGAGCCCAGCAACAACAAAAACAATCAAAAAAAGGAACAGCGACAAAAGCACTGTGCTGTGTCCCCAGTCATGTGCACTTGAGCTCTTGGATTTCTGGGACTCATTTGCGTTTTCGTTAGATCATTACTGTGCCGCTCTGGCCCAACTCTGAATGTTTGAATGCACTCCAATGCCGAGGCGTTTCCCATTTCCCTCGCCACTGTGGTGTTGCCCAATGATAATGTTTTGATTGTGGCTCGATAACAGCTTGTTTCGCCTTATCGAAACACATTTGTTGCTCATCCCCATTCCCCCACAACACACACAAAAACAATAACAAAATACCAAAACTTCTGTATCTAATGGGGACAAGGTTGACACATCCACCAAAAATGGGACCATGAAGTGCACAAAGCTCTAGGCGGCACTAGGCGGCTCGCTGATGCAGTCCCCCCCACATTGACGATGACGCCTCGTCACTCTCAAATTGCTTCGGGGCGGAGGCGAAATTGAGCTCCGCGATACAGAGGACAGTTTGAAAATCGAAACCTCAGACGGGAGGCGCCAAATCATGCAACGAAACCAAGAGGAAAAGCAAACAAGCGAGCAGTCTAAGCATTATTGAACTTGAAACTGACCAGAACTTCAAAGAAACAGCATTCGTTCATTCGTTTGCATAATTTTAAAAAAGACCGACTGACTGATAAGTCGCGACAACATTCGCTGAAATTTCATTTCATTTACTAATCAGAGAGCCAAAAATAGCTAGAAATCTCAGAAGACAATAAATATGAGTTCGAATTAGTTTACAGGGAAACAGAACTCTTCTCTGTTTGCGAGCTTTTAAATGCAATCTCTTGAATCTGTAACGTTGATAAGGAAACATCATTGACATAGAATTCCGGAAATATTGCTGAAAATAATATTCCGTCTGGTTATCGAGGTTATCGAGAAATTGGGAATTGACAAAGCTCAAAAAAGAGGCACTCGCAGATACAATATTAGATGGCACCCACTAACCATTTCTAGAGACTACAACAACTTGGCTCTGACTCCGCACAGGCAAAACTTATTGGCCATAAAACCGATGCTTGGAAATGGCATGAAACACAGTCCCAGAGTTCGCACTCGCACACCTCTGTGAATTATGTGCTGGAAATTAGCACCTGCGCCGCGAGTGGGCCTCTCGAGTTAGAGCTGTACGAGTGCGAGTATCTGTAGCTGTGGCCGGAGGAGTTGGAGAAGTGTTACGCAAGAGCTGAAGTTTATAGCTCTGGCGGAAGATGCACGATCCACCTTCTCTGTCTCTATTCTCTCTGGCTCTCTGCCCAAGTCAAAAAATGATTGATACTCTCATTAGGTGGTGACGTTGCATGACTTGAGTTTGTTTCTCTTAACTTGACATGCGGCCATTCGTATTAATAATATTTCTGGCTAAAATGATTCACACTGCCATAGAAATGGACTTGCAGTGCGCCCGACCTGTGCGGCTAATACTAAGCGGGGGGCTGACATGAGTAAACAATCGAATTCCGACCACAACACACACAAACAGGGAAAAGTGAAATTTCAGAAAGAATATCTCGCAGATAGCTATCCGTATCTGGATGATTCAACAATATCAGACGCGACGCTTGCGGTTTCCAATTGTTTTACGTAAACGATTCCGAATTGCACGAATGGCACAGAAAGCTCGCCAGGTTCGTTCGAGTGGCTCCGCTGTGGTAGTAGGTAGGTAGGTAGGTAGAGACGTACATTTATACCCGTATAGATACATACATAGGTAGGCAGACAGGGACAGGGGCCCCGAGGGTGTTGGTGTTGGGGTTGCTTTCGAACTACTCATATAAAGCTGAGATTTCACATGAATGCGTGTGTCTGTCTGTCTATCTGTCTGTCTGTCCGCTCTCGTCATACATAAGTTTGCAATCGCTGAGATCGGTTTAAGTGCCCCTGCCTGTACCCGTACCCGTACCCAGGGGTTAAAAAAGTAACCGTTTTATTACAGTCTACTCATCTTGCGGCCTTTAATTTTTTCTCTTTCGCTTTTGGCAATTATATAACTCGAAAATCTTGGGAAATAGGGTCAAGTTTGCCACAAAATGAACCGCAAATGTAAAACAAAGAGAGATAATAAAAAAAAGTAAAGTTAAAATTAAACGATTCGACGAGCAACTTGTTTCAGTTCGAAAAACCCCGAACTCTGGCCTTTTTACATCGAGGGGAATGCCCCCACACGATTCAATCCCCCAGAGTAATTCCAAGACGGGAAGCTAACCAAACCCGATTGCGTCCCCATCCCGTTCCGTCCCTTGGGGGAATATTATCTGGTTCAGCATTTCGCCGTTCTCCAGCGATAATCACGGACCCAAGCACTCACACGGACACGGAAACGGACACTAGCATTTGCGTACAATGCTTGAAATGGACCTTATCAAGGTCTGAGCTGGCCTCCGGTCAAAGAACTGCACTTACACCACACACGCATGCAAAATTGTCGAGTTCTTTGCGAGCACTTCTTGGATATTTTATTCATACAATATACATATATTTGAAAGCACTTTTCTTTGATCAGATATACGTTTGTTTGTAGTATGTTTTTGTCTAGATTCCTTTTTCACTGTTTGCTTGTCTTTTGTTCTTTGCTTGCACTTTTTGGACACTGGGAAGAGGGAGAGAGACAGAGTCCTTCCACACGCGTCCCGTCCCGAGAGTCTTTTGATTCGCACTGCCGCAAGATGGAAGAAGATCTTCTCGAGAGAAAGAGATCGCTCAGAACCGACTGAGACTGCGACTGCTACAGCGTCCGCAATCAGAATGTGTCGCAGTCCCCATTAAAAAAGAAACACAACAGACAGGGAGAAAGAGGAACATACAAAATGATCGAAAATGAAACGGAAGAAATACAACGAAAGCTGCAGAGAGCACCCCAAACGCTCTCTCAGTCTGCCAGTGTCTGACAATGAAAGCAAAAACAACCGAAATACTACAAATCAGCAGCACATCGCATCCACGGCATCAAACAGAGCGCGGCGCAAACAATTTGGACCCGTAAACTGTGGAACGAAAGTATCTTAATAGCTTGCGATTTTTGGTTTAGATTTTGGATTTGAATTTGGATTGTGTTTAGCCGAAACGGTTTTTATTCTATTCGCACTTGCACCATTTTGTGTGTGTGTTGCGTGTGTGTATGTGAGAGAGTGGGGAAACGGAAACTATATAAATTTTAATTACCTACAAACGGTGATCGTGTCGGCTGATCTAGGAAGGGGAGGGTGACGTGACTACGAGAACGGTACCGTCGGACCTCCGCTTTTTTGCGTGTGCGCGCTTTGCGTACGACACTGGAGTTGCCCGAATGAAACGACTCGGGTCGGTACCGATACCTGGCGGCGTACGGGGCGAGCGATCAATGCGACAGACCGTAGAGCAAGGCACAGAGGCACGACCGTTCGATGGAAGAGCTTTAAACCGAATAAAACGGGGTATTAAAAAACCTTTGCACAGCTAACAGCAGCAACTTCGCCGGCTGGAGCGCCAAAGCACATGGAAAGCTAATCGAGGGAGAGAAAGAGCGAACGAAGAGCTGCGAAGAGAGCAGCAAAGACTCGTCTGGTCCGGAACACGTGGATGGCATAGGCGGCGGCACACGCGCACTCACCTATAGAACGAGCACATACACACTCACTCACACACAGCTTTGTGTTTGAGTTATGAAATACATAAACTAAATAGTCGCAAAAAAGCTTATTCATTTGCCAAAATCAGAGAGCAAGCGAACTGGCGCGAGAGAGAGAGAGCGTCCGATCAAAAGCTTATCAATGAGTTGAACCTAAGCGTTATCAAGTGAGCGATTTGCTGCGCGATTTATGAACATGTGGAAATACCTTGTGCGAAACGAACTAAAATAAGTTGTTGATTTATTTTCACACAGCCGATTTTATGTGGCTCTCTTGTGTGCGGGTATTTTACATGCGTGCAATTTCCATTTCCTGCTGTAAGAATATCCAAAGCGAGCGACTGGAATTTCGTTGGTTTATCAAAGCTTTATCGTATCTTATCAATTGCCATATATGTACATATATATATGTATGAAAACTGTTTGCTGTTTGTCTGAGAGCAGTTGATAAGCTCTCTTTCGTACACACATACATTGTTTTGTGGCTCTTTGACTCTTTCCCTCAACACACCTTCTTCCATCTACTGCTCCAACTTCAGCTCCAACTCCGCAATGCGTGTGTGGGCGAGTTTTGTTTACGATTTATTGGGTTTCTGGGTCAAAGTTAATGTTCATTTCTGAATGAATCGAGTGAACTGCTGCCATAGCCGATGAACATAGAACTCCATGTCTATGTACATACATACATATGTATTTCCATACGAAAGCATGAAGCAGCTGAGTGGCAAAACTTGTGTTAATACCAATGTTAAATATTTGAATTGGATTTTATCTTATCGCTATCGGCTCTCACATTCGCCGTGTTTGTTCTCGGTGCTTCTCCGTGGTGATATCACCATGCAGTCTACATTCATACACATGTATTTGCTCACTGCCACCCATTTCCAGCTGTTCCACCCATGGAGCCCTTTGCTTGCGTAACCGTTCTGCGCCAATCGCTAATTAAACGGATTTCCAACATGCAGAACAAGTTATCTCACCAGCGAAATATTCGCACCCGAAACTGTTCTTTAATCATTCAAAATTAAATGGCAGCCGTCAGGTCGAGTATATTTGCCTTTGACCAGAGGCAAACACAACAAGGCGAAGATCGAATAACTGATACCCCTAAGCAGAGCAAAAGCTTTATTAATCGTTTGGGTTTTTAGGTAGAGTAAATACATACATATGTATATTGACAGCAGTTTTAATTCCAGTCTATAATTTCAGTAATTTTAAGATCGTTCTTTCCTCACATTTACGGCAGGAGACGCTTCTTCAGGCCATACACATACAACCCGTTTTCGTGCAAGATATCTAACATATCAACAATAAAGTATCCGTCTGTACTGTATGTTCATATATATATATTATATAGACATATACAAATTCGGGTATATTTGGCTTTTGTTTATCTCACTCGACAAGACTTTTTCACCTGCCCAGTGCCGCATTTTCGGCACTGTATACTGTAGGTATACGTCAATTGTATCGGAAGTGTGCCCAATGCTTGGGGCTGATAAAAGTTTAAACAGAGCCCAAAACTGAATGGATTTCTGTTTTGGCAGAAGCAAAATTTTAATTGCAAATTTGCCCAACCTTGCAAGAACACAACTGACGTCAGAGTGGGAATTGATAAAACTCGTATGATTGGCGGAGCAACGCACCAGAGAGAACCGAACTCGATATTTGCTTAAAGTGCGGCTGGGGGTGGGTGGGTTGAACAGAAAGCTGAAAGCTGAGCCAATAAAGAAGTTTGGGTTGTGAGGCGCCCTATAGTAAGTACTGGGATCTATTTGTTTGTATAACATTGGTGTTGATCTCGAGTGATTGTTTGCTCAACGGTCTATTTACTCAATAATTGTATTACGCCTTCAGTCGATTCACATGAGACCTTTATCAGAGGTGAAGGACTCGTCAGATTCGATTCGGCAGAAACGTCACGAACAAGCGACAAATCAAATCTGCTCTGTTCTCGATTAGATAGTCATGATATTTATTAATCACATTAACCCTCTCCACTGACAAATATATCACTTCTCACCTCTCCACAAACAATCAGCAATCGACTCGCAAATGTTATGCAATTTCCACAAAGTTTGTTTGCTTCTTAAGGGAAATCTACTG
The DNA here is from genome assembly GCF_018151105.1 of Drosophila obscura. Taxonomy (NCBI): domain Eukaryota; kingdom Metazoa; phylum Arthropoda; class Insecta; order Diptera; family Drosophilidae; genus Drosophila; species Drosophila obscura. The sequence continues at coordinate 3,338,021 of NW_024542774.1, read as the reverse complement.
AAAGTGCGGTGCAGGCGAGGCGATAGGATTCTCCATAAGGGCGCTCCTGAAACAGAATGGAATTCCTCAAGCGCTAATTTATATGGTATACCATCTGGATCCATCGATCCAGTGACTTCGCTTTGCAGTACCTTCGCTGCGTTGACTTAATTGATTAGAGCACATGACTAATTTAGCTGGGAAGCTTTAGTGCTGACAGTTTTGACAATGCGATTAAAGTTAATTATTGGTAAATATTGATACGATATGATATCTCTACTTGCGTTACCTATTTGTCTGTTCTGTGCTTGTGTGCATTATCAATTATTTTTAATCGCGAGTGCAAAAATTTATATAATACTTAATTTTGTGGAAAAGTTCTCACTGCTGAGAGGGGAATCTACACCAATATTAAGAAGAAATTAGAGCCTGACTATAGCCTGGCATGTGACTTAGAATGTATCTAAGAAATGAATTAAGGCATAATTCCATTCAAATCCCTAAATGGCGCGAAAAATCTTATCTAAAATAATGTTGCTCATTTGCCAGCTTAGCTTGACCCAGATTATAGAGTTTTTTTGTACTGCGTCCCGGGTTTCATTTTCATTTGACTCACTGACTGAGTGACAGGCTGACTGGCTGCCAGAGTGTCCCACAATAGATTGACGATCGCCTCAGTCCCCGTCCTCTGTGAAAGGTACATACATACATACATACATATGTATGTGCATACCCAGTTAGGCAAATGAGCTGCAATGAACCGGAAATTCACAATTAACCATCAGGCCGTCCCCCGCGCCTCCACCTCCACCTCCACCAAGTTTCATAACCAACTGCATATATGCATTTGGAGTCGACTCCATCCACGGGGGTGCAGCAGTCGGATCCGTATAGGAATCCGAAACGAAATCGTATATGGAAATCGCACGTTCCGGCTCATTGGGCGCTGGACATTTATTTCAAGCCTAGGTGTAATTTTCGGATGCCTTCTTTGGCCTCAGCCGAAAGACAAAACCAAGCAAGCAACACACAAAATTAAAGTGCTGGGATATTTTAATTGTTTCTACGTGTTGTTCTATAAAGGCATGTTCAGGCTTAGCTCAAAGTTATTATATTATGATCTGGCCGGCAACGTGATCAACATTTTGACTTGGCCGTGCCTGGCGTTGGCTTTGGCTTGGACGAGTGTTCGCCGTGTTTGGGGTCGGCGCGATTACAGTTACGCTGATTGGGAGAGTTCATTGGAGCTTCGAAAGAGGAGCCATCCCTCTCCCAAACTTAATTATGATTCTGATATGAAAACTATGTACATACATATGTACATATGTATATGCACATAACTGTAGTTTCACTTTTTCGACTGAGCCCATTCCTAGAATGGAATTGTAATGGGAATGGGAACGGGACGGACTGGACGAGGAGTGTACGATGACAACGTGACTGATAGCTGTTAGCCATTGGAGAGCTGTTGTTCCATATACGATACTGGTTGGAATTAAATGGATATTAATTGTTCAAAGAATGAAATTAAGGATAGGGAAATGGGTAGCCACAGCTGGCCAGAGGCGAATCTCTTGGCCCAGCTATAACCTCTTGTCTAGCTTTCAGCTACAAGTTTGCACAGTTTAGCCCGCACTGACAGTTTGACAAATACTCTTAACCCTGATTAATTAGACAAATACTCTCTCCCAGCTTAATCATGCAGCTTCCTCGATAAGTGATAACGATTTTTCAGGCTAAAGAGCCAAAGGAGAACGCACTCGCCTGTGGCAAAAGGCGAATGCCATTCGCAGGTGGTCGCTAATCAACGTAATCAACTTGCAACAAGCCTCGTTAGGCGAGTCAGACTCGCGGCAGCTTCATGGTAATCAGGCCACCAAGTTCTAGGGGAGGGGAGGGGAGGCTCCAGGCCGGCTCCAGCGAAGGCCGCTCTAACCAAATTGGTCGCGGTGCGCCCACCTCCCCTGCTCCCTGCATCTCAATCTTGGCAAGACTAAGACAGGTTTCTTGTTGCCAGCTCTTTGTCTAGGCAGAGTTCGCCACCCGAAGGGGGGCACATGAACCTGACTTTACCGTTGTGGCAGGTTCGCGTTTAGCTGGGTCAAGGTCAGCTGGGAGGCTGATTAGAGTCTCGTCTACCCCGGTGGGGCCTAGCATAGGCAACCAGAATCCAACTGAAGGATCATTACAGTTGATGAGATCTCGATCTCCCCACACTGCCGCCAGCCAATCCCCTTGCCATTCCAGGCACGCACACCCATCAACTAGTCGCCATTCAACGCAATTCGTTGTAGCCATCGGCATCGCCACATCCCCAGATGCTCCCAGCTCCAGCTCCAGCTCCAGCGACCAGCAGCGCCCCAGTGGCGTCGATCGCTGCATTTGGTGCTGGCATTGCAAACAGCGTTCCTCCTTGATTTTTGTTTCGTTTTCGATTTTCTGCGATATTATTCATGCCCATTGCAGTGGCTTAGTCAACGGGGGTGTCGGCATATGAATCGTATCTCCCCCTGGGATTGACACTGTGTTAAAGTTCAAGTTTTCATACAGATCAGAAGACTGCTAATTACATATAGGAGCCGCCCATATGCATGAGAGTCCCTTGAAACCCCCCCTCCCTTGGAATACGCTCTGCACGCCGCCAGGCAACGACCACGTCGAACACAAAGCTGAGATTTTTCACAAGAAAATATTCATGTGAAGGCGAAAACTGCGCAGGCGCATGTTTTGTCAACTGGCAATCGACTGGCAGATTGGCGGACTGGCAAACTGGCGGACTGTCAGACAGAAATACAGACCAAGAGGAGGCTAAGGCTGGGACCGCACTGCTCCGCTGACGTTTGCGTGACAGCAGCAGCATCAACATCAACAACAACAACAACAACAACAGCAATAAAAACTGCAACAACGACAGCATCCAGACCATGCTTTGACCAGTTACCAATTTTGGCAGCAAGACTTTCATTTATTTTCGATTCGTTTTTAGGCTGTGGAGCATCGCTCGTACAAAGGGTACTTTTGACATTCAATGGAAACGATCTTTTATGAAATTTCCAAAAAAAAAACAAAGCCTACTTAATACGAGTAATTTGACGATAGCAATTGCAAGGGACAAGAGTTCAAGAGTTGAATTTTTGAGAAATAAGAAATAGATTACATAATACACTTTTTTATAGTGACAATGAAACGCCAACAAATATATTGAAATATATGGTTTGTCTCTACGGTCGTCAGTGGAAACTCTTACAATTCCAACACAGATGATTATGGTCTTCTTAGTTGATAAAAGTTCAGCCAACTCATACTAATTTATTAATAAATCGACAGCTGCTAAAGCCCTGTGCTTCAAATACCAAGTATGCCACGTATTTTATCGTCGACGTTGCAGTCCGCTGGGAATTCCATGGCATCGTTTAATATTGAGACGCTGCTTGTCTTTTGCCCATTGCACATTTCAGTGGGGGCGCATACAAACCGTTTAAGCAGACCGCAAGATGCTGTCATAATGACGTACGCATCGGCTATCGGCTGTAAGTAAGCGCACGGTTTTTCATTTTGAAGTTGAGATTGTGGAGGCAGGCTGTGGATTTGTTGCTGGATACGTATTTAATAATTTAATATTCTAGCTTCTCATATTCATTTAAGCCAAACCAATATTCTTCACGCTCGTGAATTTTGTTTTCGAGCTCATCGAACGACGTTTTGGTGATTATCTCGGCCAAACACATTTTCAGTTTTTGGCAGTTAGCATTTTTTTCGATAAGTACGATAAGTATGTACAACAGATATTCATATAGCTTGGCCTGGCTGAAATAGTGGCATCCGACGAGTTCACTTCACCTCCTTTGAAAAAGAACACAAATATCCAAAGAGAAAACAAAAACCGCTTCACTTGTAGATCCATTGTGTGTTGCTTACGCTAAGCTGCATGTAGCTGGTAGCTATGAAAACACCAAAGCTGCCAGTTATAGTACTGATATCTGTACGTACCAATCTAAAAAAATTGTACTCTCGTTATTCGCGCTCAAAACAATAATAATTAATAATGAGCGGTAAACTAAGGCATGCCATGCAAGGACTATTCTTAAACTGTTGTTCTACCGCGATTTATAGAGAACAAAATTTGTATTCGTTATATTTATAATTTTTCTATCAGATTTTAAAAGTCACTTATATATTATATATATTATAATATTTAATGCGCGAAATTTGAATTTTAACGCTTCTTAAGTGGCGCCACCTGAAGCTAAAATTTTACATGCTTCTTACATGAATTCTACACCACAAAAAGGTCTTCACGCGCTCCCAGATGGCGCCTCTGTGCAACTACGGCGCTGCCAGACTGGCGGACGACCAATTTGAATAGCATAACGGACTTTTCGGAGGCGAACTTTGTAAGCAAATATAATTTGTTGGTTTCGTAACAGAGATGAGCGATAATTTCTTTTATATTTTTTCCAATTAAAAGATTTCGCATTGAATTAGTTATCTTAATGCAAAATTGATAAGTTAAAAGCAAAGACTTTTGTCACAATAAGTACAAATTTAAAATTAAACTTTATTGATAATTTTCCGTTGCATCACTTAGGTCCCCATAAAGCAGAGCGAGAGGGACTTACTTAAAAAATATTTTCAATGCTGCACACACACACATCTGTAACTTTGTTGGTGTGCGAGCGCGAGAAATGGAAGAATTTTGTGTTTGCGTGTGTGTGAGTGTGTGATGTGCCGCCATTTGAGCCGTGAGAGCGTCAGAGAGAGGAACGACTCGCACACAACTTATGCCATGGTAAGTTATACCTAAGAGGTAGGGTCAACTCAGAGAGAGGCGGCCTAGTGTTTGAGTTAACAAAACTATATAACAATTGATTTGCGCAGTCAAGTGTGATGGCAATTTAGATTTGTTGTAAAATAACAATTTCTATCCCAACATAATAAATGACCCAAGCGATCGATTTGTATCCGCATCTTTAAGGAACACAATCATCCATCAGTGCCACAAAGAGAGGCCGATCGCTGAGTTGTCCCTACCTAAATATGTGGTCATACCATACACTACCATACCATACCATATACCATACCATCCTATGGCGTTTTAACGGTGAGCCGAGATCAGTTGATTTTCCAACTTCAACAGGTGTTGATCGCAAACTAACAGGAATATATACGCGGCACATAGAGCGCACGAGTCAACGAAATCGGTAAAGCTGAAACAAGTTAACACCAATTAAGCAGAATTAACGGCCAGGGCACGTGATCAGCATTTAAATTCGTGTGGAGAGAGAGAAAATCCGACTAAATCAAAATATATATAATATAAAACAGAAATATAAACTGTGCCGGAAAGAGAACTCTCTAGGTGCGGTGTCTAGCGAATCTCCCACTAAAGTTTGTGTGTTTCTTTTAGCGAAAATACTAATTCTTGGATTATTCCACATCAATTCTTGAGCCGCAGCCATCAGCGAGCAGAGTTCTCCAAAAGGTGAGTTTTTCTTCAGATGAGATGCAGGTTTCGTTGGAAGCTAGAGCCCGAGCGGAATCGGAGCTGGTGGGCATTGAAAAAAGTGCACTGCCAGAGCGTGGAGGGATGGGATTTCGTCGTGACAGGGTCCAAGTGTGAGTGGGACAACAGCAAATCGGCTGTCTCAGCCCCAAGTGGTTGTCTCACTCGCTGCGCGTATCTTTCGGTCTGTGACTATGTGTGTGTGTGTGTGTGTGTGTGTATCGCTACCTGTGGCTTCAGTGCTTACCTGCCTTACATATCTCTGAAAACATAACGAGGTGCACACACACACACATACAGACAGCAGCAGCAAGCCGAACCCGAAGCGATGCAGCTGCTCGTATCTGTGTAAGTTTGTGAGTGTGTGTGTGTCGTGACATATAAACTTCAAACCCGAGTCGCAATTATCTCAACCAAATTCTGCCGATCAACAGCCAAGCTAAAGCTCCCATTTGTACTTAGTTTGGCCCCCCACTTTTATTTGGTGGCTTATCAGCCTGTCCAGAAGTGAGCAGATCAGGAAGACTCACACGCACACACAGATGGGGGTCAGATGCAGTTGCCCTGCAGGGGATATCGGGGAATTTGAAGCAGAGAGAAGAGAAGTAAGGCAGAAAATGAAACAGTTAAGAGACAACAACAAATGCGACGAACGCAAGTAAGAGAGGTAGATAAGATTACACCTGTGTGTGCGTGTGTGTGTGTGTGTGTGTGTGTGTGTGTGTCGTGTCTTGTGTGAGTGTGTATGCGAGTGGTCGACTCTCGCTGGAAGGGGAAAATGGGTGGATGGCGGATGGCGGAGGGTTGGCCAGAGTGCGGGAAAGGGGTGAGCAAACCGGTAATGCATTTACTCAAAAAAGAAGTCACCTTCATCACAAATTCAACGCGTTGCTGCAAACGAAAAACAACATAAATATCTGAAAGAGGTGAACAGAGGGCTGAAGGGAGAGAGAAACAGAGAGCAATAGATCTATTTAGCAATAGATCAGACCATGATCGTTGTTTGCATGCATAAATGTGTACATATTATGTACAATGATTGTCAAATAACGCCTAGAAATTTTGGAGAACACTTTAAGCCATTGCCCATTGAAGATTGTTTTCCGCTCTCGAAACTAAAATCTATACGTATACGAGCATTAACCGATAAACACAAATATGTACAATATTATATGCAAATATTCAACTCGAAAAGCTTCCTGAAGTGGCCCCCAATTAATCAACTAACAATATTTCGATTTGACGGGTTGGTAAGAGGGGGGAGGGCTTTAATTCCGATAACAGAAACAACGAAATATTCTCAAAATAGAAATAAATTATTTCTATGCATAATTCAGAACCAGTTCCAATCGATTTTCAATTTTAATGTTATTTTTATACCCCACTGTCGGTCGCTGTGGCTCGGTGAAAACGAAGCTGGAATTTAAATGAAATATGTATACTGAAGTGATTGTGATTGCTCTGCGATCTGCTCAATAAATACATTTGATTTTGAGGTGCGACTCGGTTTTCCAGACGTAATCAGCCAGAGGTGTGCTCTTTGAATTCCTTGAAAACGCTTATGTATGCAAATTTCGATTCAATTTGATTGGCGGGATAGCGCTGGGAATGGGGCTCGGCATTCTTACCACTGCAGGGACCTCTACAGCATGTCGCCAGTTTTCGACGGTGGTGCATTATCTAATCGCGACATAAGCCGGCCCCATAAACGTATTTATATAGATAAAAGGCCAAAAGCAAACATACGTATTCGGTTTCCGACTCAGACTTTGACTCTATTCGGTCTCTCTCTTTCGCTCCCTCTATGCGAGTGTGAGTGTGTGTGAGTGTGTGTGTGTGTGTGTGAGTGTGTGGTTGTACGAGTGGAGTTAATGAGGTCACATCACTCTCTGCTCTGGCTGGTTTCATGGCTGGTAATTGGCCAGAGATACCTACATACTCGAACATACTATATCAACATAGCCGTAGATCCAGCAAACAGCAAACACTGCCTACTGTCGCTTCGGTTCTCTCTCCATCTCCATCTCCACGGAGGGCAAATTATGAATACTTAAAACTATGAAATCTTTTTTTTCTTTCGTTGTTGTTAAGTGTCCAGGCAAACATCTAACAACAACTGCAGCCTGAACCACTTAAAGCCGAGTGCCTTGTGTGTGGATAAGCTCGGTTTAGTCTTACAGAACTTAAGTGTCGGCACATGCGGCGGATGCGTAATAAGTCTCTTGGGAGCGTGGTTTCTGCTTTTGGCGCATGACTGTCATTCGAAAATAGCGAGAAAAAAACACAACCAAACTATTTTGAGTGATTTTAACGATCTAGCTTCGTGTTTTAACTGCTTGGACACACAATGATGTCATCGTCATCCATCCCAACCAAGATTGGAGGGCGCCCAATGCAGTTCTCTAACCCAAGCTTAGCGTTTTTCCCTGCTCATCTGAGCATGAAATTTCGCAGTCGCCAGTGCCCGTGTGGCCTCAATCAGCTGTGGTTCTACTCGTGTTTCGCACCCACCGTCCAAAATGCGTTGACATTTTACCTTAACCCTGAATCTAATCAATCAAGCCTGACAGCAGACAGCAGAGAGACAACGGGAGATTAATCAATTTTTCGCCAATTCTAATCAGATGCCATAAAAGATTAGTCACCGCCTGGCCCATAAATTGTCTGTCTGCAGCTGAAAGCAGCTGATCAAGCCAGTTTCAGTTGGTGCCAGCTTCGATCCATTGTTGATTTATGCACATATGTACATATATGATACATGAGGAAGTACATACATTTGTTTGTATGTCTGGCTGCCCAAAATCCCATTTGGCGACAGTTCTTGAGGGCAACTTTCACCTCATTCGCAATCGAACACACTCTGACCATCGAGGGGCGAACTTTGAATACTCTGCCTGAAGAGAACTGGTGGATAAGTGGGCACCTAGGGCACTCGGGAAGTCAAATGGAGCTTAGCTTCTTTGGGGGGCCTTGAAGATATTATTGTAAGTCGGTTCGGCTCAACCCCCATAACTCAGGCTTCCGAACTTAAGCCGATTTCACAGCGCAAGAGCTTATGGTTCAGGGTCCGGGCTGAGTGGTTGGTGTCTGGTGTTGGATAGCACCCATTGCCATGCCGTTCAAATGCAGAGAGTTTTGGCCTGCAGTGACTCAGTGGAGGGAGCGTCGTGCCACTGTGCACGTTTGGGCCGTATGGAATGTGGCCAGAAGCGGGCCACGTTGGCAGACGCCTAAACGAGAAATTCGATTTTCTTGCACCTAATTAATGCAGCGAGAGAGGGGCTTTTCCGCACCTCAAAAGCGAAATGTGTGACGCAAATTGCAGCTCTTGGGCTGGGCCCGGTATTCGTCTCCATAAATTGTGATAATGTCAGCAATTTGACAGTCGAACTCAATGCCACTCAGGGCTCAGGACCCAACACCTAATAAATATATACATATGTATGTACATAAATGTAGATGTCTCAACGCTGTGACAATTCAATGTATGCCATGTACATATACGAGTTTTTAAACCGACTCGTTCCGTTCCGATAAAACAATACGTGATGGCCATAGTCCCAACCGCCCCGCCTTTGTTCTGTTCGCAACAAAAGCCCCAGCGGAGAGTGCAAAGTTTAGCGTGCCAACAAAGTCGGGAAAATGTTTTTCAAAAGTCGCACTTTACTGTGGACACAAATCAGGTTTCTGTCGGTTCAAACAATGAAAAGCGTTTTTCATTTCTGTCCCTGTCAGAGTCGTGCCAGCCCAGGCCAGCCCAGGCCGGGCCAAAACCAACCGATCCGAGACACAACCTAATGCTGAATTACCCACGAAACTGGAACTGATGCCAGTTCCTGTCCATATCCCGCTAATGAAACGCCCTCGCCATCGTCCTCGCCTTCGCCCTCGCCCTCGCGGTGTTTTGAGCCGGTTTCGGCAGCTCATCTGGCGATGCTGATGCCTCCTTAAGTTCTTAATTTATACCCTGCTTCCTGTTCAATATCGGTGCTATATATACATATAAACGTGCATATCTGTCTGATATCTGTATAAACAAAGAACAATTGCAGCACGGAGTGAGGAAGCAGACATAAATTTCCCCATCGAATGGCTGAAATCAATTTACGATCATTTTAATAACTGCACTAAAGTCCAGCACTTTCCTTGAGCCCCCACCCACCCAAGGGCTCAGATAACAGCAAATGCACTTTATCAGCTAAATTTTTGGTTGGACAGTGGAAATATTAAGCCTGATTGATCATATAAGACGACCAGTGGGTATCATATGATGATGATATTTCATATACTCACACTTGCGTATCTCTCCCCTTTGAGGCAGAACCAATCATATCAGATTCAGAAAAGGACTCCTAAGGAGTTCCCATACGTCTGCATACGTTGCAAATTCTCCTGCTCAGTGCTTTTTAGCTCCCAGTTTCGGATTCTCTTCACAGATATTTCCAACATTATATTTATGCCTATTACGTATTACAGTTCCGTAGCTATAGATGGAGTATAGAAATTTGAACTCGTTTCACCTCGCTCTAGCGATTCTTTTTGTACCGATCTAAGATTATCTGTACAAGTTGCTAGAATATAGAATTGTTATTAACCAAAGTGTCACATTGATTAATCTGCATTTAATTATACATATACACATGTACATACATACATATGTATAGCTAATCAGTTTAGTTTGATTTCAGCAGGGAGGCAGCACGATTACAGTTCAAACAACTCTCAATGCAAATATTTAAATAGGAATTTTCGTGGCACTTAAGCTTTTTACACAGAAATTCTTTCTTTGTAATTGCTGAGTAAATTGAAATCGCTTTTAGCCAGAATTTTCGTAACTCGAAAAGTCATCTGTCTGACTTTTGGCCGCCACTGCCACCGCCGCCACCGGGCTAACTTGGCTTACACTCCGCTTGGCGGCGGACGTCACAGCTGCTTCGAGTCGCAATTTCCAGCCGAAAAAAAACCAGTCTGACCATCTTTCGAAGCCACACAGTTTCCCCCTTTTTTTTATGGCCGATGTCGATGTGTATGTCTGTCTGTTGTGTGTGTGGTCAAATGTCGGCATTTTTTTTATATTTCTGTATATTTTTTTATGTGCCCCCTTGGGCAATTTTTGCCATTGTACTTGCTTGCCGTGCAGAAATTAATGTTGCAGAAATTATGTGCCCAGAATGGCGTCACTCCCATAGGATATGGCATCTATATTCCCGTGTGTGTGTGTGTGTGTGTGTGTGTGTGTGTGTGTGGGGGCCGGCCAATGCACATTTTGGTGTTCGAATTCGAGCCGCTTCTTACGCAAAAATCATGATCATAAACAACAGCTCGTGTTGCTAATGAATCGGTCAACAAATGTGATTGAGTCGTGATCCACAGATACTTCCAGTTCGATTTCGCTTTCACCCTAATCAAGTCAAGGCATCGGGGTTCATTTATTTCCGTTTTGAGCCGGTCTTCGTCTTTCCATGAATCGATATCCTTAAAAGGAACAACAGATGAGACCCGAGATGATCCACTCTACCTGCTCGGATGTCTGTCTCTGTCCCATCCTCTCGTTTCACTTCCTGTTAACAATGGAATGCTATTTTTACCCAGACATCTCAATAATTATCCACCCACGCACACACACACACACATGCTCACGGCGGGCGAGTGATTTTCGGGTATTTCTGGGTAATGCCAAAGACACTTTTTGTGTTGTGTTGAACCAAAACCGGAGTCAAGGCGACACTACCTGAGTTCGATACCATTTTCAGGGGTTCATTAGCTGACCTTCCAGATCCCGTTGGCTCTCCAAAACATTCCACGTTCCTCTCTCTCTCTCTCTCTCTCTCTGGGGACAGAAAACAATTCATAATATTTAGTGGGCAAGGGTCACACCCAGTTTCCAATTTCCAAACCGACTGCGCCCATCCACAATTCGATAACTTTCCATGGATCCATGTCCAGTCCCCATCCCAGTCGCAGTCCCCAGCTGCTCTGCGGCGGCTCCACATGACATTTTTGTGTAACACGAGACCCTCCCAAGGGAGGGAGAGACCATCATTCAAATCTGTTGACAAACCCGACCAGATGCCACAACCAGTTGATAAATAAAATAAATAACACCAACTGAAAACAACAAGCCAGAAAAAATCAACTAAAAATTATAATAAATTCCCATTAATGAAATAGAAAAATGTTTATGTTTTAAGTTAAACGCTGCTGGTATCACGATTTCGAATCAGTTGGATATGCGATACTTTATGGAAGTTAACTCTTATGTCTGTTATGTATGGAGAACCCTTGGACAAAAGGCTTCACTCTGTTCTGTTCTGTTCCGTTCTGTTGTGTTGTGTTTCCGTGTCTGGTTACAAAGGCCATGAATAAACTGTAGCAGGGAGAGAGAACAAAGTGTATCTCGATCGAATATCAAAGTATCCAGGAAAGCATTTCTCATTTATTGTATATTAATTGATTGTTCGCTTCAGACAGAGAAAATGATTTAATTAGATGCACTACAGCAAATGCCACTTGCATCCCATTTAATTGCATTGTTTCGGGGGAGTGGGAAACATAAGGAAGGACAGATACAGATATCTCCCAACTGGAGCTAATCTCTACTCTACTGCTGTACTCGCAGATAGCTGCCATATGATGAATTGGTTGACTCACGGGTTTCCGACTCTGAGGCTGAGGCCGATTTGCATACACGTACAAGTATGGCCAGTGCCAGTGCCAGTTACCGGTTTTTACTCTCTAAACTTGAACAACATCGTCTCCGCACACGCAGCCATTATATCCATGTATCCATGTATTAATGTATCCACATAGCGTGCATGTACATACATATATGCATATATATGTATATGGATATCGGCGCTTACACATATACATGTCGTTGCAATGACAGAAATGGAATTAATTATGGTCGGAGTGTCGGCGGCGCCTTGGCCCGAGTCGGGCCAAAAAATTTTGTCTGCCTCAGAAAATCTTTCGTGACTCGATGAAATGTTAGCCAAAAGACCTAAACACGTTTAATGCGGGCCTCCGCTGCAGTTTTCCCCTCTGCTGGTGGGGCACAGATCCAGGCACCCACAGCGCGGAGAGATCGTTGCACAAACACTCAACTTGACACCCACACACAAAATTTCTGTGCGGCAGACAGACAGACAGATAGACAGACAGAAAGACAGAGGCACCGATCCCGGGACTGAGCCAGGGCAAGAGCTGGCTAAGCAATTTCTGTCTGGCTTTGCGTTTGTATATCTAATTAAATGCTCTTACAAATGCACTGAAAAAAAAAGACGCTACAGCTAGAAATCGAGAGCAAGACGGAATAGAAATTCCCGCATAAATCCTCGTTTTAAACCAGAGCGAAGGGTATTATTTCCACGGCTTATATTGTGCTCTCTGGATGGCATTTTTCCAGTGTACTTTTATATTTAGATATGTGTATGTATATACGTACAAATGTACATTATATCCACACATATATGGCCATATATTGACTAGATAACTGTTGCTGGTTCTTGTTCGCTTACTGCGCATTTCCTTACGATTCCCGATCCCAGTACATAGCGTCGCTTCTCCCTCGTTCTTGGCCACAACAATTAAACCGAAAGCTCTTTGTTTACCACATTGCGAATTATTTGTTTTGCCATGAAAAGGAAGGCAAACAGAGGCGGGTAGCAATACGGCTAGATGCGGAGACAGAATCCACATCGAATGGAGCCACTGCATGGGGAAAATCGAATTGGAATTTCATTTTACACGTAATATTGCATAAGACTGAGAGAGTTTGTTCATGTGTTCATGTGTCGCCTGATCGGCCGGTTCTGGATTTTCTGGGAACAAGAAATCTTGAAAACGGGTTATAACAAATTGGTCTGAGGTGATCGGATTCCCCCCCAGTGCCAATGATTGGCATTCAAGTACGTCAATTTGCTTGCCCGATTCTGATTACCCAATCAGTTTGCAAGAGTACGCAAGGCAGTCGACTATACCATAATCAAAGGGCAAACAAAAAGGCCCGAGACTCGGCAAATAAATGAACATCAACTGAGACTGAGACTGATACTGAAACTGAAACTGTCCGGGATTTATCCGAGTATCAGATCTGCAGCTTGAACTTTGTAGATTTGCAATGAGAATTACTCATGCCTCAGATGTGTGATGTCAAGGGAAGTACATTACGGATCGGATCGGAAAGTGCCAACTGCTTTCCCTCCGGTTCTGAGTAACGAGTTTGAAATACTCGAAGATTCATTGACGTTTGCTTATCAGGCCAGGGAATCATGGAACGCCGAACCAATTGCCATTTAACGATAAGCAAACATTTGGCAACTCTCCTCCTAGGTACGAGTGTACGTTTGCTGATGAAATTAGCATTTCCATTGCGCCTGCGAATGATGTCAACTCTTTTGCGTTGGGTGGGTGCTAATCCAACGCGTCAACACTCCAACAAGTGTTGAAGTAAATCCATAGTTATGACGATGCAGTGAATTTTTGGGAGAAATGAGTGATACAATGCGTTGTATTCGAGGCAGCATGAATACTCGTACTCGTACTCGTACTCGTAGGCGGTGATGTGAGTGTAGCCCTGCAGCCCCAGCTCTCCTTGTTGATTCAATAAATGTTTATCTGCTTATCTGCATTCAACAATTACCGATAAGATAGTAGTAGGGGCCCAATGTGCTTCCCATTAAAGGTTGTGAGTCGTCGAGTGAGCCAGTTTTCTAGGAAGCAAACGAAACCTCACCGCCACCCACCACCACTGTACTGTACAAAACTCCACTTGGTCCATTTCAGTTTGCTCATCCGCTAATCTCAGAATGGGTCGCCAGGCGAGACTGGTGCTGTTGTTGGTCGTGTGCCTTGGGGCGCTACGGGCCAGCCACTCGAGCACCCTGAAACCCACCATCCACCTAATCAACGATGACATAATGGACAATGAGCTCAGCTCCAGCTCCGATGATGTGGCGGACCAGAGCAGCCTGAAGATCTCCACGCCCAAGGGCAAGGATCTGCCGGTGGACACGACCACGAAGAGTGCCAAGAAGACTGTTGTGGCCTCCACCACCCAGCAGCCCATTAGCGAGGAGACGCTCAAGGACCTGATGGAGGCATCTAAGCACAGCCTGGCCCTGGCCGAGGATCCGCGCTTCAACAAGATGCTACCCAAGTCCCAGAATGCCACCGCCGCCGCCACCGCCGCCATCAGCAAAAGTGGCAAGAATGCCACCAGCAGCGATGAGACCGAGGAGTATGATGACAACTATGGCTACGATGAGGACGACTACGCATATTTCGATGAAGAAAAGGAGACGACGCCCAGTGCAACTCCCAAGAAGAGCCGCACCACCACCACCCGCCAGCCCAAGCTGCTGCCCATCGTGGAAAATGCCTCCACCAAGCCAAAGGTAATTTTAATTCAAGTAGATCCAAGTTCCAGCCATAACCAAGTTGATCCCTTAGGTGAAGGGCACCGTGTCGAAGACCAAGGAGAACACCATCGACACCGACAACGACTCCAACTACGAGGACTACGACGGAGACGACGACGATGATGATGACGATGACGATGATAATGACGACAATGTGGCCCAAGGTGAAGCGGATGATCTGGCCGACGATGAGCAGGTTGTGTTCAGCGAGAATGTGCCCTGCCCCAGATACTGCGTCTGCTCGCGCAACGTCAACAGCTACCTGGTGGCCACCTGCAGCAGGTTTGTCCGAATCCTCGTTCCCCCCATTGCCCCATAGCCCAGAATCCAGATGATTAGATTTCCGATTTCACAGACTGGATCCCGGCACCCAGAAGTTCGGCTCGGACATCACCGATCTGGTGGTGACCAATGTGGGCCCCAAGTACCCGATACTGTTGGGACCCAAGTTCTTCCAGGGATTGGGCCTGAAGTTTGTCGCCTCCATTAAGATTGCCAACTGCACGATTGAGTACATGCACCCGGAGGCCTTCCACGGCCTGGAGGAGCTGTATGCGGTCAATATGACGGATGTGGGCCTGGCCATCATCAATCCGGACACCTTTGCCCAGAACAAGAAGATGCGCATGCTCACCATCTCCGGCAATGACCTCAGCGTCATGTCCAGTCTCCACTACCTGCTCAAGGTGGGTTTTCCCAGACAAAGATCTTTAATTTATTTACTAATGACTCCACACCCATTGCTCCCTCTGTTTCAGTCTTCTAGCATTGAGGAGCTGGACCTCTCGCGCAACAACCTCATGGAGCTGAACCCCAGGGCCTTCTCGAAGCTGTCCAACATTGTGTTTATCAATCTGGCCCAGAACAACCTCAAGAAGATACCCGAGAAGGTGTTCGAGCCCGTGGAAACGCTGGAGGAGCTGGACCTCTCATACAACTCGCTGAGTGAGCTGCCCCGTGGCATCTTCAACGGCACCACGCTCTCCATACTGCACCTCAAGTACAACGCCTTCACGGGCGACCTGCACTTCGGCATCAAGGAGCTGCAGCAGCTCGATCTGAGCTTCAACTCGATTGTCCAGGTGCACCACAGCATGTTCGACAAGATGCCCGGCCTGACCAACCTGAACCTGAAGGGTAACGGCATCACCAAGATCCAGCCGGACTCCTTCCTGACGCTGAAGAGCCTGCGGCACATCGATTTGTCCATCAACGAACTGGACCAGATATCGGGCATGCTCTTCTTTAAGAACTCCGAGCTGGACGTGATCCGACTCAACGACAATCCCCGCCTCAGCCAGCTGCCCACCGACGGCTTCCTCAGCTACAACGGAGAGTTCACGGTCTACTACCTGGACATCTCCAACTGCGCCATTGGCCCGCTGGGACACAAGACCTTCTCGACGATGCCCCATCTGACCACGCTGAAGCTGGCCTGGAACAACATCAACCATCTGCCGCGTGAGATCTTCACCAGCCTGAACAAGCTGATTGACTTGGATCTGAGCAACAATCTGATTGCCAAGCTGGACGACCTCACCTTCATGGAGAACAACGAGCTGACGAAGCTTAATCTGGCGGGAAATCCCATCAGCCGGTTGTCCGTGCGCCTGTTCATGCCCCTGAACCAGCTCCGATCCCTGGACGTGAATGACTGTGAGCTGACCACGCTCCTGTCGGACAAGCAGCTGGGCGTTGGCTACAAGATCTTCGACAGCTTGCGCAGCTTCAACGCCTCCGGTAATCTGATCAAGAGAATCTCCTCGGCGGACGTCAAGAGCTTCAAGAACCTGCGCTCCCTGGACATCAATGGCAATCCGCTCAAGTGCAACGCCGAGTTCCAAGACTTCATCAGCTACGTGACCCTGCAGATGCAGATGACGCCCAAGAAGATGCCGGTGCTGGCCAATTTGGAGGATGATGCCACCATTCTGGAACTGGAGACGCAAGCCCAGGCAGGCTGGGCTCAGCTGGCCCACGAGGTGTGCAAGCACGAGGAAGGGGCCATGGCCAAGGCCGATAGGGCGGAGCAGAAGCTGGAGAAGCGTCTGAAGGAGAGCGAGAAGAAGCTGGACGAGGATGAGCAGAAGCTGCTCAGTGTCCTCGATAAGAGTGTGCTGGACAAGAGCAAGCTGAGCAGCATGCAGAAGATCATGAAGGGTTCGGCCAATGCCAAGGAGGGCGACAGTGCTGAGGAGGATCTGAACAACGGAGGCGAGGACAAAGAGGATGACGCTGAGATCGACTATGAGAGCGAAGAGGATGAGGATGATGATGATGATGATGATACTGATGATGATGATAACGGCAACGACGGTAATGATGATGAGCGCTTCGAGGAGGCCAAGGATACGACAAAGACGAAGACCAAGACCGATAATGACTTTGTCAAGTATTTGGAGAAGGAGATAAAGCCAAAGCTGAATAATCATGGCCTCAAGGTGGAGGAGATCGACATGTCCAAGGAGACACGTGACAAATTCCTGCTGGGTGAGTTTAACTTTGGCACAGACATGGTGTTGTTGTCCCTAACCCCATCCATTCCAGAGAAATTCGGGTTGGACAACGGCGACTCAGATGAGGAGGAGATCTTCATTGAGCGCGGGCACATCTACTATGGCGGCTACAACTACAATTACCTGATCCCAATGATCCTTGTGATCTCGTGTGTGGTCCTCATTCTGTTGGCCATTGCCAAGGTCGTCATTATGGTGCTGCGCAAGCGCGGCGAACGCTACCGCATGGCCCTGCTGGCCTCGAAGAACTCCTTCGTTTACCAGAAGCTCAGCGAGGATATTGTGAAGCCGGCCAGCAAGGAGCCGAAGCAACCAAAGGTGCACCGGTACGCGCCCATCGATCAGGTCTAAGTCCTTCGCTCCATCGTCATCGCAGTTCCGGGCAGGACTTGGCGGAAGTCGGCGGATGTCGAAGTCGAGTTGCGCTGTTTTTCTAATTTATAAGATTATTGATAGTTGAACAAGTGGAAATTGCATCAAACAACAATGGTCAACACCACCCCACCACCCCCCGCTGGACGATTGAATTGAACACACACACACACACACACACACACGAAGAAGGCACACAGAGAGAACCCGTTGTCGGACCCCACCGCCAGCGTCAGGAGCAAAAGTATTAGCAAAAATGAAAAGGAAACTGAAAGCAAAAAAAAAAACTGAGAAATACTTCAAATCCGAAAATAATGAGAAAATGAGTAAATTGATAAATAACAATTCCATACCATACCCACTAAAATGTATAAAATAGCTGCATATAAATGCATATGTTGTACTTAATCCTGTTGCAACCGCCTCCCAGGTGGGGGACAACAGCAGAAACAGGGCAACAAAGCACTCCCGGACAGAGAACGAGCTCGATTTAGCAGCCGTTTCGAGAGCAACGGACCTACCACTGATTGAGCCGCCCCAAAAAATAACCCAGATCCCAACAACCCTGTCCTATATTGAACCACAAGAGAATTTCGGGAACAACTTGAAGATTTAGTGCCATTTTGCCAAAATTCAAACCAACTGTTTCAAAACTAAACACGAGTCAGGAGGAGGCAGAATTAATAGTAACGAGGAGCCAGAAGATTGTAGTAGGAGCTTAGATCCGGATCTGTGTAGAAAACTGTTAGAGACGCGACTCTTTGAAATGACGTCTGACGTTTGAAAACTGATCAGAGCAGATGAGAGAAACAATTAATGCATAAAGTAAGTTAAGCTTTTTTTATTATCTTTTTTCCAATCAAGTCAAGTAATCGGTTGACTTACTTTGACTTTGAAACCAATTCCGAAAACAATAAATTATTTTAACCAAACCGATCGTAATCTTTAATATACCTACACATAAACTATAAAATGCGGTTCAATAAAATTGAAAATCTTTTCTTTTTGAATAATCTAATGGGTTACCCTAAACTCTGAGTGGGTTGGTGGAGGAGAAGTACAATTTCCGCTGGAGTCAGATCCGATCCCAAATGAACGCCACATTTCCTTTGATGTATGCAGAACAAACACTCAAGAGTTTTAAATTCAAATTTAAACATTTATCGATATTTATATATTTGCTTATCGCTAGTCTGCAGCCCTGACAAAACAGCTGAGGAACGAAATAAACAAAAAAAAAAAGACAAGAGCACGCATTTTCAAAATTATAATATTTCACATAAATATACGAAAACTCGCTCTTCAGAATGGAAAATCGAGCTGCTCCCAGTTTCTCTGAATGACCCATTAAAATAAAAAAAAACAGGCACAAAAATATACAGACAAATACTGCTCGTTGAGTCAAAGCTCAGGTGCAATGAGAGTGGAGAAATACGATCGATCGAATTCAATGCTAAAAGATTTCTGTGATTGTTTTCTGATTGTGGTATTTTCTGATATACAAAGATATACTATAAATGGGGATGCACTTACATATGTATGTATGTATGTATGCTTGAAAGCTTCTTCTGTCTGCAGTGGGACCAGCTTGGCTGCATGGATCCGTTAGTTTCACACTTTTTCTTCAAGCGAACAGACCAAGCGTGTGGGTAAGTGCCGAGCACATTCATTTAATACGCCACCATGGAATTCTCAAAGAGTTGGGCCAAGTTCTCGTGGGTCTGTGCCCGCGGGGCTAGTTTAGTGATCCGTTCCTGGGGCAGGGTGCCCGCGACCAGACTGGGCACATCGCTGCTAGAGAAGCCGAGTTCGCGGAGGCCATTTTCAATGCCAGCGCGTTGCATAAAGCCTCGTACAGTGTCCGCCAAAAGGCGACCGGCATCTGCGGCCTTAACGCCGTCTACCTTGGCGCCCAGTAGCTTGGCCGCCTCCAGATGACGGTCTGGGCAAGCGGGCGCAGTGAACTCAAAGACCGCCGGTGCACTTATCACAACGGAGAGGCCATGCGGTATGAGCGCATGTTCGGCCAGGTAGCCAGCGGGCTTGTAGTCCCTCACATTTCCCGAAATGGGATAGGAGAGTCCGTGACAGAGATGCACTCCAGCGTTGCCAAAACCCACGCCGGCCATTGTCGAGGCCAGATGCATCTGGGATCGAGCCTCCAAATTCTCCGGCTGGTAGATGGCATCTATGAAGTTCTTGCGTATCGTCTCGAGGGCGAATCGCGCCCACACATCGGAAACAGGATTCCTTCCCTGATAGGTGGGTCGCAGACTGGGATCACTCGGCGCTGGCCCTCGCTCGCGGTAATCCACTGCCGTGAAGCTCTCCAAGGCATGGCAGAATACATCGAAGCCCGCAAACGCCATTACCCGTTCGGGCTGCGAGAGCGTGTGCAGGGGATCGATAATGGCTAGGGGTACAGAATGTGTGAGAAGTTTGAGTATATTGTATAATGGAGTTGGTTTAATGTTTACCCAGAGTCGGCTTGAGATATTTGCTGGAGATTCCAGTCTTGGCGTGCAATCGCTTATAGTCGAAGATGGCCACGCCAGTGGTTTCGGAGCCAGTTCCCGAGGTGGTGGGCATGGCGATCAAGGGCTTCAACTTCACCGATATCTACAGGGGAAACAGGGATCCATAAACAGCGATCTTCAATATGTTATTTGATGCAGCAGACATCACCTCCTTTCCCTTGCCAATCGGACAGTTGACATAGTCCAGAAACTCTGCCTCGCGATCGCTGCTGAACAGATTGGCTGCCTTGGCCGTGTCCATGGCGGAGCCGCCGCCAATGGCGAGGAATGCATCGAATTCGTTCTGACGCGCATACTTCGCGGCATGCCACATGCTGGCATCGGTTGGCTCCACGCGCGTCTCTTCGTACACCTCGTAGTTTATGCCATGGCGGGCGAGGGAGTCCAAGGCCACCTTGACGGAAGCCAGCTTAGCAACATTCTTATCCGTGACAAGACAGACCTTCTTGGCGCCCAAATTTCGCAAATCTGCGCCAACCTCAGCACTCACACCAGGTCCAAAGCGCACCGTCGATGCAGACATCTACCAAGCATAGAGAAAAACAAATTAAGATTATTATTTACCTTGGACTTTGACCTGTCGCCTGATACATCTATCAACTACAGGCAAAAAGAGATGATTATCTCCTATCTGCGTGCAAGCCAAAGTCCAATGCAGAGTCGAGACTTATGTACCTCGAAGGCGTATTCCTTTTGTCCCGTCTGGATCCCCGTGGCTGCTGCCGATCCATAGTTATTTGAGTGGGCGGGGCACTTGCAGCTAAATCGAAGCAAGGCAGGTTTTATTTAAACAATTATTACAGAATACTGTTCCGCTTACGAATTGGCCACGATCGTATTGATCAAGTTCAAGACATTTTTGCGCGACATCTCTAGCTCAGCTGTGTACTTTAAGAATTGGCAGAATATTCGCAGACTAGCGCGAAGAGCGTAAAATTATAGATGTACAGGCTAATCGTAGCAACAATTGAATCGGCGGATAATTGCAATTAGCAATTTAAATGAACCAACACAACAAAAACACAATCAGCTGATCGCTGATAAGAGCCTATCGATAGTGGCCCGCATATCGATAGCTTAATAACCTCTGCGATCGATACTTAACCGTTTTTTGTTTGGTTCTTCTGCAGATTTAAATCAAACAAAATGTGTGACTACCAACGCGAATACTCCTTTGTGCTGGACGACAGCACCTTTGAAGGCGATGTCTCGATGGCGAGCATTGACAGCGGCTTTGAAAGCATGTGGGTGCAAGTCGCCGAGGAGCTGCGCCACGAGAGGGAAATAAACGAGCTGGACCAACTTTTCCAACAAAAATTGAGCCTGAGTCCGCCAGCACAAAAACATGGAGATCAATGGATGTTTTAATGAACATCCCAAAAAGACGACGACTTGTGATGATTTTATAAGCTTACCCAGATAACCCAGATTTGTCACACAAAATGACCTTCGCTGGGGCATTTTCGATAAGTGCCCGAAGTCTTTGTATAAGCAAAAGTATAAGTCCCTATAGGTTTTTGTACACCGCGTTCCTTAAAGTTGTAATTTTCGTTATCGCGCAGTTATCTGTAAATTGTATTCATTCGTTAACTATTACGCGTAATGTTTTCTGTTAAATTAGCAACTATTCGACTTATACCGAACCTAAGTTGGTCCTGTGTATGGGCGCTCACTGAACAAATTGAACATACGGCAATTGTTTGCCTTCGATTTATATTTATTTTATTTGGAAACAACTTCCTCATCTCTCTAGGAGTTCACCTATTGTATATAAAAGCCAGAAGGAAGTATCGTACATCCTTAGCCCACATGATTATCAGATAAAGTTATCAAATTCCAATTGTTTATCATACAAAATGTTTTTCCACTTTAATTAGCTTGACTTGCAATTGCTAGAGATCCCCCATGGAGATGAGATCTGATTGAAATTCGCTTGGAATGGGAAAAGTGACATCGGCAATTGTTCGATGTGATTGCAGTTGTGAGGTGAAGCCAATTACCTAAATGTATGTCCGCCCATTTTTAGCGCTAGATTTACAACTCAATTTTGCTGGATATCTCGCTTGATCTGCGCACATAAACAACAGGCAAAGCTAAACGATGTTGACGGCTATTCCCTTCATTAGCAGTCGCGCGGGCAACACAGCCATTCCATAAAACGCCCATTCCACAGCCGGATAGACAGCAGTTTGCAACCAAGAGTGACGGAGAGAGCATAGTGAAGATGAAGTGGTTTAGTTTGTTCCTTGTGTTTGGCGTCTTGGCTTTGATTGGAAGCCTGGGCACCCTGACAGACGCGGAGCCAGTTCCAGCTCCAGCTCCCGAGCCCAAGGGTCGTCCGCATACCACACGACGCCCGCGTAACGACAATGACAACGATCGACGCTAGCAATCCTCCGAGCGGGAGGAGCCTCGAAGGGATTCGCAAACCTGGAGATGCAGCGAAACACAGAAGATACAGAGAGCACATCAACTAGTGGTGACGGTCAAATGTTTTGGAGTTGAGCAAATGCAATTTGTTGAGGTTCTGCTCGTGTAGCGGGCAGGGCTTCCCCCTACATAATAAATGAAATGCAATGCAAATCAAAGACGGCTCTAATTACAACAGAGTTTTGATCATTGGTTTATTCGATAGTTTCTTTGTCATAGTACACTAGAGTTAAATTGGTCTGCTTAATAATACCATGATGTCGTTCTCTTTCTGGGATATTTCGATATCTGATAGTTTTTGGGGGGCTGTAGCAGGCTGACGTTACTTTCTATGCTCTTTGGTAGTGCGAGGGTTTGGTATGGTACGGGGAGGGGAGTTGATTGGATTGGAGTGCGTTTGCATTGTTTTTGATTTCATTTAGTTTCTGTATTTGACTTTAATTTGATCAATATCATGCGATGTCAAAGGATACTTACGAGTAAGCCTCGGAATCATTTACAAATTTGCAGCTGACTGCATTTTATCAAATTTAATTCAATTGTATCCATTTTCATTGGCTTAGCTACGATAGGTTTGGTTACAAAATAATTTCAATTTATCTAAATTGTAATTACTTCCATCGCACGAGTCGGCTCCTGTGGCTGCTCAATCCCAGACGCCAGCGGGTGCCAGCGGGTGCCAGCGGGTGGCCCAGCGCAGGATTACATTTGTAAATCAATTTAAAGCTAACTTTACTTTACAGTTACAATTACCATTAGATTAGATTAGAGTTACACACGAGTAATTCAACTATTCCAGTTAATTATTAATAATTATTATTTGTGTGTTTAGTGGGGCGTGTTGGCGTCGATTCGCATTCGAGAGGGATTGGAACTTAGCCTATTATTAATCTCTAGTAAGTAATGTATGTATGTATGCATTTATGTATCTATGTATGTATGTATGTATATGGAATCATTTTTAGCATATACTCGTAGTTCGTAGCTCTAGCTGATTTGATCAAATGCTTACTCGTTTATTTGTATCTTGACATAGTTATAGATAGTTATATGTATCTGTATTTGCTGATTCTCTTATGATTCTTGTATCTTTAAGGTGGGTCTGACACTTGACTCGAATACAATTGAATTCGCTTTTTTTTTGTGGTTTTCTTTGGAATCTAAGCTCGAATTCAGTAGGGAAAGGGGGACACTAACTGGGGGATAAACAGGTAAGCGGGGACGGGGACTCGTCACAATGGAATACTAAGGGAATACAGCTGAGTATCTTTGGTTGTGGTTGTTGTTCTCTAGCTAGCTCCGATTCTCCTCCCACTCTCATTCGGGCGACTCCGAGGAGCCTGATATGCCCCCCAGACTACACGCCCCCACACTGCCCGCACTTGTCGATGCTCCAATGTCGCTGATGCTTTTCACGCGTCGTCGACTCTGCTCGTACAGCAACTGGGCATCCACTCCGCTCCCATCCAGCACGCTGCCAATGGGCGGGGCGCTCACGCGATGGCCCGGCGGCGGACCATGACTGTAGTTGTTGCTGCTGCTGCTGCTGCTGCCACCTGCCATGGGAATCGGCGGTGGAGCTGTGGTCGGAGGCGGCAGAAAGTGATGATAGTGTTGCTGCTGCTGGTGCTGCTGTTGCTGATGATGGAGCGAGCCTATGGTAGCGTATATTCCTCCACCACCCTCGCTGCTGCTGTACGAAGGCGTTGGGGAGGTGGAGTTGCCGAAGGAGCTGCGATCGCCGGCACGATGGGGTTTAGTATTGAACCGAAAGGCTTTGGAAAGAGAGCTCTGCCAGAGAAATAGTGTAAAAAGATTAGAAAATTGTAAGATAAAAATGTGTACGATCCGAGCTCACCTGAGATCCTTTCCATGCCGAAATCTATGGGTAATCAATGGGTAAATGAAAGAGAGACAAATGTGGTTTTGGATTATTAACAGTGAAAATCTATACATTTTCCGTCTGGATATTTTGAATGGATTGAAGAGAGAAACAAAGTTAGAAATGTCGTGAAACTTTTGCTGTTTTGCTGGA
Organism: Drosophila obscura; assembly: GCF_018151105.1. Lineage (NCBI taxonomy): Eukaryota > Metazoa > Arthropoda > Insecta > Diptera > Drosophilidae > Drosophila > Drosophila obscura. The sequence continues at coordinate 3,313,227 of NW_024542774.1, read as the reverse complement.
TGTCTAAATTTGGAATTAACTTGTTCGAATATTCGCTGAAATTGTGTCTGATATTACGAGTATTGGAGTGTGTTTATTTATCTGTTGATTGTTTTGCGGATGGTTAGCTGAATTATTTGAAACAAACATGCTTATATCATGGGACTAATCGAAAAGTGTGGGGGGGGGGATATTTCCATAACTTAAGTCATACTTATCTGTCGTCGGTTGTTATTAGCTGGGACTACGTACACATACATACATACATATGTAAGAGAACAATTTGATATGTGGAGTAAAAGATCTTAGTGGCACCTCTAGTGGGTGTTGGAATATTATAGGAGACAAGTAGTTAGACACAGAGAGACAACAAAAGCTTCACGTCAAGTCAGGCTTAAATATTGGAGGATATAGGATATAGGATATCAATATCAATATGGATTATGGCTAAGCTTAATTATTGACTTGTATGTGAAGGACTTACCCTGAGGCTGCCGCTCGAGCGGCGGTCTGTTGTGGCATAGTGCTGCAGTCCGCCGGGTCCAGTCAGTGGCACTACGCCGCAACCTGAACGGATGCCTTGACCCAGAGTCGCTCTACACAACAAACATGGCAATGTCGATTTCCGATTTATGCATAGGTTCGTATTGTGTGTGTGTGTGTGTGGGTGTTGGGTGTGGATGTTTGGTGTGTGGGTGTGTGGGTGTTGATTGGATTTGTGCAATGTTTTTTTTTCGTTATAGGCAGGCAGGCGGGCGGCACAATGGAGATATTACACAGACACAGCAGAGAACGGAACGTAGGAGAGTACGGGTTGACGGGCAGGCAGGCAGGCACAGAGATACAGAGATACACAGATACACGGAGTGATATAGTGATATAGTGGCAGGCGGGCAGGCAGGCAGGCAGGCACACGCACACACATACACACACAGAGAAATAGAGAGAGAGAGAGAGAAAGTTGGTTGATTGTAGTAGTTGTTGTTGTTGTTGTTGTTGTCATGTTATTGTGGTAGTAATTGTGTTATACAATCAAGCAGAGCAGAGCAGAGCACAGCAGAGAGCATCAATAACAACAACAAGCCGTTGATTCGATTATAGTTTTTTTTTTTTTTTTGGTTTTTAAATGGAAGTTGGAAAAACACGTAGGAATAGCGGGAGATGGATAAAAATATGGGAAAGATGAAAAAAGAAACGGCACAAAGACACGAAAACGGTTAATCAATATTGAGAGATAAATATTTTGTTTATGCTGCTGCTCGTATTTCATTAAAAACAATTTCGCATAATTAACTACGTACATATAGAGAAAAACAACAGGAAACAAGGAGAAAGATCTATACATAAGTGAGCGACAGAGAGAGAGATACACAGCCCCAGAAATGGCCAACAGAAAGAGACACCAGCCAGCAGCCAGCCAGCCAGCCAACAGCCAACAATTAAGATTTTAAATGGTTGTTAGATGTTGTTGTTTTTTTCAGTGTGTGTCTTTTTAAAGCCTTTGTTCCAATCCAATCACACTTTGAGTGGAGTAAATATGTATGTGTATGTTTGTATGTATTGTATGATGTTGTACTTGTATTAAGATGACAACGATTACACTAGATCAAGCTACATAAAACATTGATAACACATACACGTACATAATGTCTTGGCCTTGAGTAAGCTGTTTAGTATGTGTGTCAGTGTCCGTGTCCGTGTCCGTGTCCGTGTGTGTGTGTGTGAGAGAGCTACTTAGTAAGCAATTTTTACTTACAATTGACATTGTAGTTCAAAATACGCGCAACAACCAAAATGAAGACTTCTTAAATCAAAATTAACTTATTTGAGACTCGCACTGTGGTCCCCCCTTATGTGGCAATTCTCTGATCTTTTATCTTGTATTTATTGCAAGTTTTGGGGAATGCGACCGCAGTGCAAACTCGCTAAAGCGCACCAAAATATGCAACACACATCAACACTAAAAGTTTTAGCCACGAAATGTTGTATGTTGTATGTGTATGTATTTATGTATGGTATGCATGTATGTGTGTATGCATTTGGTTTGTTTTTTTTTTCTTTTTTTTTTGGTCTCGAAAGTTCAATTGTGCGTTGACCAACATTTTTCGATGCTGTATCACAGTGGACAGTGGACATTGGACTAACTCTGTCCAGGCTAGTGGCGAAGGTAGATCGTTGAACAATGCTCGAACAGTTTCCTACATTCATTTTTGTTTTGTTTTCTACAGTATTTACGCTAACTCTGAAGCAAAGCATTAACCCTACACATGTATATGAATATGTATGTATGTATGTATGTATTTCTAATACTTTTATAGTTGGCAAATAATCGCTATGCTTCTCCGAGTGAGAGAGAATATTGAATGTGCAAAGCTTGGGGTTCTGGGGATATACTATCTGCATTTGCGTTGCTGGTACGATGCCTGAAGCACTCACTTACTGAACTATGAATACAAATACGAATACTACATATATGCGTGTATATGTATGTATGTATTAATCGGAGTGTGAATTTCTATGCTTTCTGTGTCTCAACTATCAACTATACGTAATGACGTTATGATTAGCGCTGTGCTCCAATTATTGTTCTCTCCCTATAGTTATTATCATTATAACCATCATCATTATCATCATCAGCTTGGCTAAACAGTTCAATTTTGAATCCCATTCGATTTTTTTTGTTGACTAATTTTTATCATATGTATGTACTGCTGTTTCGCGTGGGTTTGGTTTAATGGCCCTGCAATTTGGCCAATTGACGGGAGCTTTCCATTTGAAACTCTTCCATTTGACAGTAAATTAAGTATCTGCATTGCGGATATAAGAAGAAGATCAGTATACATATATATATATATATTATGTATATTTTGGAATGACGTATTATTGATTGGAAAAGAAAAGAGAGAGAAACATGGCCACGGACAGGCCGCCATTAGTGCGATTCGCTTACTGGGGGGCATTTATTTAAATAGATTGTCTAGGACACGTTTACATGATCAACAATGAAACAAAGTACAATATGCATCAGATGCAGATACAGATACAGATACTATATAGACTATAACATACTTATGCACGAGTAGACAGATAGATAGATATGACAGATATGACATCGCATGAGTTTTGGAATGTAGTGTGGGAAGACATCGGGCTCTCGGCTCTCTAGTAGCCAGAGAATATCGCATTTCTGCAGCTCAAGTTCAAGTTCAGGTTGATGGCAAATGACACGAGAAGATGTGGGGGAAAAAAAAAATAGACGAATGATATGCACATAAGAAGCAGCTATAAACGGATTATCAAAGCACTTAACGGAACAGCCAGAGGATGAATGAATGAATGAATGAGTGAATGATATTGATGATTCTTAGTGAGTGACTGAGTGACGAGCAACCTCTTGAAGTATTTGCCTGCCACTCAGACTCAACGAAGAAATACCCCCAATACTTTTTTGACTGATGTTGATATGATATAATAAATAAAGAGCAGAAACGCACAGAAAAAAATATAATAATAAACCACAACAGAAACTGGAACATTAACTGGAAGGTTATGTAAACTCTCTTATAGCAGAGTGGTGGGGGGTGGGGGGTTGGATTGGATTGGAAATATAAAACGGCACAAAACAAAAACTCAATCAAAGCAGAGAAAACACTAATCAAATTGCTGTATTACGCTACTACTTATGGATCACTTTCACATGTCAAAACCGAAGGATTACACAAAGGACACACACACACACGCACACACTGATACACAAACACACACACATACACGTAGACACACACACACACACACACAGTCAGACACACACAGTCAGACACATTTAAAAATGAGTGAATGGCGGCGGTGTCCGAACTCACCTTGCTGGCAAAATGAGGGCATCGAATTCCGTGTTCAAATGTCGTCGTATTATGTTCTTGGATGGGGGTATACCCAGTGCCGTGGCCATAGTATCGCCCGAAAAGGATGGCTCCAGCACAACAAGTCCGCCATGAACGCCGCTATCTGCCATGCGGGGTAGATAGAGGGGTAGGGGAAGAGCAACCATAATTGGCTTAATGAATGGCATAATCGAGCGGGGCAATCAATACACTACTCACCCTTCAGGTTATCGGCATACTCGCCCAGGTCGATGGATCGAACCCAGCGTATGAAGCGCTGATTTGTCCAAACAATGGGGTCCGTGTCCACCGTCTCCGATTGCACGCGCCTCATGGCCAGCGTCTGTCTGTCGTACTTCACAATGCGCAACACGTGAATGCCTGACAAACAAAGGAGAGGGAGAGGGAGAGGAACACAGAGATTAAAAGTGTCTGATTAATGTCGTTGATCCTGGCCATACCATGCACAATGCTGGCCTGATGGAACTTTCGGGTCACGCCCAGAAACTTCTCCAGCTCCTTTTTGGACAGGGTGTCCAGCATGCGAGCGTCGACGAGGGACTGCAGAAATGGCTCCGCGTACTGCGGCAATCCAATGTCCGGCAGCCATTCGGAGGCCACCCAGGTGTGGCCCAATTGGGTGATGAGTGGATACCGCACCAGTTCCGGTCTGCGCTGCTCCTCGATGGCCAGCCGCAGCTTCTTGCGGTGCATGGGATGGGCCAGGCCAAGGCCGGCCTCCAGCTCAATGTCATTCAGCTCCAGCAATACCTTCCCACTCTTCACATTCTCCGCACAGCGGCCACTGTATTGGGGCATGCCGAGGGCCACCTCCAACCAGGCCAGCACCTGGGTGGCCCGCCAGCGCTCCATGGGCAACTGAGAAGCCTCGCGCAGCAGGCGTATCTTGTCGGCATAGCCCTCCTCCGACAGCGGATTCCACGCGTAATCGGTGTCTGATGGAGAAATTTTACAAAAAGCCCATTAATGGAATCTCTCTCTCTCACTCAATGCAGGACTGTGACTGTACTCACATTCGGTCACTCCATCGGCGGACAGGGCCTTGCTCTTGTTGCGGGATCGGGCAAACACACGCGATATGCTGCCCCAGGTGCCCCCACGGCCATTGCGGGCACCCAATGGTCCGCTCTTGGTGGCACAGGCAAACTTACGGGTTATGGCACCAGCACCGGCCGGGCCATCGGGGTCCACGGGCGAGCCCAGCTGCTCCACGGATCTGGATAAATGCGATTCGATTAGTTTCTGCTCTAAAGGGGAGCTTCGCCCCCCGAAAGAAATATGTGTGTGTTTGTACCTTGAGTAGGCAGCCGAGTTCAGGGGCGACAATGTGGGGCTTCGTTCTTTGGGCGTTCCAACTGAAAGAGAAGGAAATACGTGAAGTTCTCCCACTCCGCAGATACTTATGCCACTCCCCACTCCCCACACTCACATTGATACATGTTCTGGCTGGAGACGAGCGAAATGCTGTCCGGATCCACGGTGATGCACGGCCCATTGTCGCAGGTGCCGTCGCTGAAGTTCAGCTCTCCGCCAGTGCTCTCCCGATCGCTGCTGTTGCGCAGGCCGGAGTCATTCGAGCACGAGTTGCGATCGCCTGCTGTGGCTCCCGATCCGCCGCTCAGGCTGCCACTGAAGGCCGACAGAGAGTTGCCACGCCCACTATCGTCGGCTGTGCCGCGCAGGCCGCCCAGCACGCCGCCCATGCCGGAGCCGGCTGCCATCTGACTAAGCATTCCAGAGGCCGCCGAGGGCGGTGTGAGGGGGGCAAACGAGTGCAGACTCTCCTGGTCGGATAGGCAGCCAGTCAGCTGGCGACGCGCCTCCTGCAGTTGCTCCTGCAGTCGCTGCAGCTGCAGGTCACGGGCCGAGAGCTGCTGGGCCAGGGCCAGTGAGCGTTCGGCCTCATCGCGGGCCTGCTTCAGCAGCTGGAAGCGCTCCCGATCCCGATCGCCCGAGAGCTTGGCATTTGTGGTCTCCGACTCCCGCACGCGCTCCTGGAAGTTTCGTATGAAGTCGCGCAGCTCCTGCTCCTTCTCCTGCAGCGAGGCGCACAGCTGTTTCACCTGTCCCAGCAGATCTGATTTGTCGGTTCGCAGCTTCTTTCGCTCCAGCCGCATGGTCAGCAGCTGATTCTTGACCGTGCGCAGCTCCGACTCCAGCCGCTCGATGCGATCCTGTGCGGCTGTGCCATTGTTGCCATGCGCTTCCGCCTCTGTGGGATCCACGCCACCAACGGCGCCGTCTGTGGACAGCTCGAGCAGTCGTCGCAGGCGCAGCAGCTCCACATTGAGACGATCGTTCTCCTCTCGCAGCTTCATGCCCGATTCTGCAAAATATTGCATAAATATTTCAGCGAAATTCCAGGCCATGTTCTGGCATTGCTTTTGCTTTTTTTTGCTTCAGCTACCAGAACAGAAGCTGTGGACAAGCGGTGTTCATAACAGGGATGCTGGCTCTCAATAATTCAAGGCTCATAGGTGACCCATTGAGTCGCATAACTTATTCAAGTGTCCAGCCATGAGGCTACTAGCGGATCAGCAGCTATATATAAGGCTTTGGGTAGCATCCCTGCTTTTCGATCATCTCTACACATAGCACTAACGCTAGCTAAAGCCCACAACCCACAACCCCAGCTACGTTCCCCGGCCCCCCCCGCTTATGAAATCACTCTCCTCTTGACCAAAATTCGCACGCAAGCAGCAACGCAAAAGGAAACCAATGAAAATAAAGCAAGAGGAACTACGTTGGCAGCATTGAATGAAAGTTTTGCGAACAAACTAAAATCCGTGTAATTATAACTTAAGCAGGCCAAGGCAACGGCTACGGCAACGGCAACGAATCGACAGGCGGTTGAATGGGGATCAAGTGCAATGGATGGTGCAGGTTCAGGTGCAGGTGCAGGTGAAGGGTGCAGGGTGCAGCAGTAAGAGGATTGAATGGATTTCGGGCATGCGGGCTAATTGTGATGATGGTGCTGCTACTGCTGCAACTGCTGCTGCTTCAATTACAAATACAGAACGGAAATTGGGATGAAAGTGAAAGGAACAGAACAGAGGAGAACAGAACAGAGAAGAGCAGAGCAAAGCGGAAAATTGACTGTTGAACTTACCTGAAGCCGGACCCAGAGTCTGAGCCCGAGACAGAGACCGAACCTCGGACTCGGAACTTTGTCTCTTCGTTGCGATTGCCATCGCAGGACTCGAGCATGAGCAGGGCTGCCGAGGCAGCGGATGTCGGAGAATGCGGTGGCCCCAGAGTCCGGTAGCCCGTTAATGATGGATTCGTAATAGTGGATGCGGCGTCTGGAGTTGCTCTTGCGGTTGCCATTGACTGACTCCATTGACTCCATTGGCTCCATTAATTTCACAATTGAGCAAACATCATTGGCATTCCGCTTGTCAACTGGATATTGCATTGTTCAGATACATGTGTAGATACGAGTATATAGATGGAGATATTTCGATGGGTGGTGGGATGATTGGGTTAGGCTAGGATGGGGGCTTAGAATGCACACGACTTCAGAGGGTGGACCCAATACGTACGCACAGTTCAAACAAAACAAATCAACAAACAACAAACAACAACAACAACGAGAACGGGAACGGGAACAACGAGAACAACAATACGGAAGAACAAGAACAATAGCAAGAAATGATACTGATGATAGTCAATGATGTTTGGTGGGTAGGTACTCGTAGTCTGATTCCAATTACGGGCAGGCTGTCCGGACTGCCCGGGGTGGTTGGGAGCGTGCAGGACACGAAATTAGATTTCAACACACACAAACACACACACGCACAGAGAGATGGCAAAAACGGACAAATAGTAGAATTGAAAAGTAAATAAACAACAATTACGTGTAGAACTGCTGAACGGATAAAATAAATAAATATCGATTTTTCGGAACATTAATCTAGATGCAAACGAACTGGCAAACGAGTAATTTTAATTATAATGAATTCATAAGAAATACATTTACGGGATGAACAATTTGAATTATATATTCCCATAGCACTCCCTCCCCCTCCCGCCCTTTGCCCCATTCAAAACTCACTCATGTGAATAACTGATGATGGGTTCAAATTGATTGCACACTCACTCCTACGCCTCTCCTGTATCCACCCCTTCCCCCCACCGCCCCAGCCAACATTCGTGCACAACAATGTCCACAAATTAATGAAAATGTTTTTCTTTCCCCCAGTTTTTATGGGATGAGTGTGTTTTTTTTTCGTTATTGAAACTAGTCTAAATAAATGGATTCTTATCGCTTGTCCAAGGACTTGAATGAAAATTTAATTAGCTCTTAATAGGCGACATGAAATCATAATTAAATGGGAAAATGTACATATACGTATATGTAGAACAAATCTGTTTGGATTGCAAAATAAACAGATTTATCTAGTACGAGTATTCAGTAATTTTTTTTAATTGAAAGACTCTGATTTTTCGCCATTTAAAATCCATATTCCATGCTATCCACAGATGCATAAATGCTCTGCTTAGTTTGGAAAATTTAAGTTTTCTGCTTAGCCCCGACCGCATCCACTCTGGACCACTCTGGAAGCTGTATACCTTCTGTGTGGGGTAAGCCTGACTGTGCGCTTCGTTGGCTTCTCGACTCCAGCACTCAAAATGTTGACCAGAGAGAGGCAGAGAGAAAGAGAGAGAGATAGAGAGAGGGATGGGATGGGATGGGATAGAGAGTACTGTTCCAACGAGCGAACGCAGGCCATTACCATCCATTTGTCCGATTTTTGAAGTGTACATCACTTTGCCATTCTAATCTAATCCGATGCGTTGGGCTGGCTTTGGCTCTTGGCTCTCGGTTCAGTCCCAATCTCAGTACAGCACGCAGCAAAGAAAAAACAACATTATATCTCTGCACACCCCCACAGCCCCACAGCCCGGAATATCCCCATCATTTTCTTGGTTAGCTTCCATCCTTCGTTGATGCTGTGTTGTGTCTGTGGCTTACCCAATATCTGTCGTTGTTGTTTCTGTGGTCTGTGTTATGTCTTCCCCACTGACGCCCGCCCGGTTGATGCTGTGCGGCTTTTATCATCTACTTGCCACTTGCAACTTGCCGGTTGCATCTTGCCCCGGACAACATTAAATTTGTGTGCGGTCAGGGTGTTTGCCTCTTGACTTCCGGAGCAGACAAGATGCTCTCGCATGATATTCAGTTACAACTTTATTAAAAACCCAAACATTTTGTCAATTTTCCCCAACTCAAAGCAAAGGATTTATTAAATTTTAGAAAATTCACTGGGAAATGTATAAACATTTCAGAGATTATATCTGCAATTTGAAACGAGAAGAGAAGTATGCACTATACATGTACGAGTAGGTATTTATGTGTTTGCTCATGGCCACGATTCACTGTCTGCAGATTTCGCTGCTAGTCTCCTACCTACCTACCCCCTACAAGAATAATCGTAGTAGTTTTGGCTTTTATTTACGATGGCATGGAGTGCATGAAAGTCTTCTTGGACTCTTACTTGTTGTACTTTCAGGAATGAAAACAAATTATAATTTTGAAAATCTTCAGCACGCAATCGAATCGGCGTTTATGTTGAAAGCATTCAATCAGCGAACGTTGATTTAATTTCACTTTGAGCAACGTTGACATTCTTCTGGAATTTGCTGATTTAACCTTTCCCTGCCCTGCCCTCTGCCACCTTCCCTTTGCACTTCAGCCCGCAGCAATATGCTGATTGCTCCCCCGCTGCTGCCCCTTTACCTTTGCACATTACAAATGCATTTGCATGCATCTTCCCGTGTACATGTCGAGGTCCGTTCCCATTCCGCATTCCCCCTCTTGCCTTTGCCATCCACCACTCACCCACTCACACACACACACACACACACACCCACCCATACCCACACCCACACCCACACTTACCCGCATTTAGTGCACTGACGCCGGAGGAGCTGTTGGCGGTGGACGTGGACATGGACGTGGAGGAGACGCCAACTCCCTGTGGCAGGTGACCAGCGGCAATTAAATTTGAGTTATTCGCATGGATCATGGCTGGGCCGGGCATAGAGTTGGCGTTGGCTGTGCCTCCGATGCCATTCGGCAATTGTGGCTGTGGCAGACCGACGACCTCGCTCTTCCCAGGATATAACGGTGGTCGATGCTGCTGCTGCTGCTGCTGTTGCTGCTGCTGGTTGTCGATGGTCATGGGTGGAGTAAGTGTCTGATTGCTGCCATTCGAGCTGGCCGGCGAGGAGCTGCTGTCGTTGCCGGGCGTGAGGTCTCGCTTGCTGCTGAGCACCAAGGGCGATGGTTTGGCTGGTGCTCCACCCACTGTTGCAGGTGGTGCTCCGGCTGCTGTTCCTCCGGCTGCTGTTGCTGCTGCAGCTGAGGTGGAGGCCGTTACAGAGTTATCCAGCGATAGCAGCGGCCTTATGGGCTTATTGTTGTTCACGGAGCCGGACTTCTCCTTGATCAGACTCGAGTCCAGCGATTTGACAATTTTCTGCAAAGTAAATTGAAAGGATTCTATGACATCCACTTTAGATTCAATGATTCTGCAGGCCAAAAGGTAAGTAAGAGCAGATAAGACAGAGAAAGAGCAAAAGCAGAGAGAGAGAGAGAGAGAGGCGACAGCGAGGGCCCAGAAGTTGTCAATGGGAGAGGGGTGGGGGATAGATGCAGATGTGGGGAATTTGTTCTACAAGAGAGGAAGCTTAAATAGTGTGCCAAGTAGCGTAGGGGAGGGGAGGGGGAGGAACTGGAAGCTGAGGCATGCAATTGGAGTGGAGAGCCCTCTGCTCGGTAGTGGACCCCCCACCACCGCCCTCAATTCTAACGAGCAATGAATGAGTCCAATTAGATAAAACATCAAGTGAGGTTGGAATTTTATTCGGTAATAATTTTGCTTGGTTTGAGCGGTTGGAGGAGTGGGGGGTAGCGATGGATTGCGGGGTTGCTTGTGGTACTTACGGATTCGCTGAGCTTGTGCAGTGAGGCATTTATGCGATCCGGATTGCGCGGCGGTGGCTCTGGTGGCTCTGATGCGGCCATCGTGGGTCCGGCAGCGACACCGTTTATTTGCATGCTTCAGAAACACGGAAAAACCTAAACACACACACACACACACACACCACACACACACAGACAGACAAGTGCACAACTACATTAAGGCACACTCAGAGCAGCACAAAAATATCGCGTGTCTCTCTGTGGATGGATGGGTGGGTTGGCTCTGTGTGTGTGTGTGTGTGCTCTTCTTATTGCTGTGCTGGAAAACAACTTTCAACTGCCACAAATCTGCACTAATCGAGGCTCAAACATTCTGACTTGACACTAGCTCAGGACACACAACACAGGACACAGGACACGGGGCACAGGGGGCACCGGGAAAATACGTACTGGAAGCTGCCTAGGACTCTGGATGCCGTTTCTATGCGAGTTCTCTATCAATTATGAGGTGGGCCTCCGTCAGCTCTTGACCTGCAAATAAATAAAATGGAAATTTTTATTTTGTGTTGAATTCATGTTGCATATGCAGAGGTTTTTTTTTTAACGTTACAGCTACAGTTTTGGGGTAATTCTGGGTACTTGCAGGACATTCAGTTGCAGAGATATTTATGCATCCAGAATTTGTTTAGCAACTGCAGTCAAAATACTCCTCGTATTCCCAGAGCTTTCTTATGTGGTAGGTAAAAAGAAATATTCTTTATGAAATTTTATTCTCCATTTCAGCAATTATATGAAATAAAAACCTAGCAGAGGGTATTCTATAGTCCGTTATCAAATTCGTTTCTCGCTTTTTCGTCCCCTGGGAGACGGAACTAATTTGTGTTGAGAGTGGACTGCTGCACGTGTGTGTCACCATTGATGCCCATAAAAACAGTAAGTTTTGCAGTCCCCGAGCCAGCTTAGTGGTTGGTATGTAGGCCAGTGCTGGCCATAAACTTCCATTTGGGCTATTTTTTTTTTCCTTTTCTTTTTTGTTCTTGTTGTCAGCATTGCATGTCAACACCCAGTTCAGTTCCACACTGCACTGCGGCCTCAGCTCAGTAAAAGTTGAGTTTGCCCATTCAACCTTTTGGGTCAGAGCGAGAACCAAGTGGGGTGTGGGCGAAGACAGGGTGGTGGTCCTAGCGACTGACAGCGCACAAAGAGAAAGAAAATGGCTGGGAGCATTCAAAGCTTGGAATCATAAAAGAAACGGAATGCAAAATGGAACTAATTATACAGTAGTAGTTGGTCTTGTCTTGTGTCGGGACCCTCACACGGAGGCATTCGGGCTTACAAGAGCTTATTCGTAAGTATTATTCACGTATATCTGGTAGCTCAATTGGCAACGCAACCAGCTCGCGAAAGCTCAATGGCCCACTCCCACTCCCATGCCATCCCATCCCATCCGATTCACTCTACAATTCCAATTTTAATCCGCTTTAAGGCGCAGACCAACGGCCACCAAGAGATGGCCAGCAAAATATGTTGTGGTCATGTTTTGGCTTTCCTCTTCTTTTTTTCCCCACTTTATCCCCAGAAATTCATGATGTAAATGGCTGCTGGACGGGCGCCTGGACTGCCTCACATACGATATGCCAGACTTAAGCCGCCAAGAGCTGCAGACTCCACCTGAGCCCAGCACCTTGCCCGAGAACCCACAAACATTTATCTGAACGCTGGGATATAGGGATATGGGGTCGCCCGGGGGCAGGGAACTAGCACTAATGTGGTGTGGGCCACACAAGCAGAAACTTTAATCATAATAATAACAAGTAACTTTTGTGTTATATCCGAGCCACGGACACGGACACAGATGAAGTTCTGTGGAGTTCCGGTTAGGGTAGGGTCGGAATGGGTCTGGTCTGCACTGTGGCTCGCTTAATAGGGATATTTATGGTGTACATATGTACGTACACACAGATACATATGTACTAGTATATGTACTATAAGCTTTAGCTACATGCAAAAATGTGACGCTTGGAAAAATCTGTCAGAATTGACGAGCTTTTAGTTTGATATTGTGTAATTCAAATATTATTCAAACAATCATTGAATAAATTCTATGGAAAATTTTAAGTATGTATCAGTATTTTGGAAAAGTTTATGCGGAGGAATTAAGTCGTCCCGACAACGTGGCCTTCTATGTGCACTGCAAGGATCCGGTGAATGACGAGCTGCCGGAGTGCCTGCTCCGAAAACGCAGCCAACCCACCCGCCTGCAACTGGAGCTGAAGCAGCAGTTGGCTGCGGAGCGTCGCTCCTTTCTGGAGGAGCAGAAGAGCTATCACCTGTCGATGCACTTGGCCAAGGTGGCGCTGGTCGTTGATAGACACCATCGTCACACCGCAAGCTCCCTGCAGGCCTTCGAGCACCGCATCAGCCGCGACATGAACGAGCATGTGCGGAGGCGCACGGAGGTACTCGACGCCCGCCTAAAGAGGCTGAGCCAGCATATCAGTGCCGTGGGTGAGCGCTGCGATCTGGTCAGGCATGAGAAGTTCCTCAAGAATCTGACAGATATCTACATAGCGAGCAGCTCAGTGAAACTTTCGAAATAAACACAGAACTAAAGAAGCTTTTTCTGTGCTCTGGCTCTGGTGCACGCCTTCAAAGTTATCAATTGTCCACGCAAAACTTTGCCCGCAGTTGGAGTCTCTGTGTCTGTCTTCGTTCGACAGTGTTCGACATAGTTGCGGAAAATCGCTTGTCAACTATCCAACAATTCAGGACTTGGTTTTCTTATACCCTCAGTTAGTACAGTCCAGAAGTTAGCCCTGCACCCAATGAATAACTATTAAGTGTTTTATTTCCCATCAGCGTAATAGATAGGTCGAGCGATAAGCTGATTAAAATATATCTACAGCCTATAGTTTTTGTGCAGATAATACTCATAATGTTTCTCTAAGGTATTCCAGATTCGTACATTGAAAACAGGATTTAAATCTTTTTATAAACGTTCTTAACTGCTCGGAAAAAAGGAGCCACTCTCGTTGTCCGAACTTGGACAGTAGTTTGCATTACATTAGCAGAAACTTCTGGCTTGCCGTCGGTCGTAATTTGTGTGAGATCTTGGCCAATTAGCCTCCGTCTGAGAGCTACCCTCAGTGCCAGAGCTGCCCAGCGTCAAAGGCAGGTCGGTCCCGCTTATGTGCACTCGACTGCAAGTGGATGCTGGAGTGTGAGTGCTGCTGTACTCAGTCCAGTGTAACGTGTATCTGTGTGTTGTCTGTGCATCTGTTGGGCAGCGTTTGTCCCCCCAACACCAAGTTCAGTTGGAGCACTTGACCTGTTTCTGCTTGGGTATTCGATTTGTGGCCTGCCAGTGACGATGCTTATGCAGTTGCATTCTTATTCAATTAAACTCTAGGGTCTTTTGTGCGTCCTTTCGTATAAGACTACTCTGTGTGCGTGTGTAAGCCACTTATCAAAGAGCTCTAAAGTATGCTTCAAAATTGGTTTTAGTATGTCCGAGGCGCAGGACGGACTAGTAAAAGAGCCAAATGGGTTTATAGTATTTGAGCTTCATAAAGTCACTTTTATTTGAAACTATCAAGAGCTTAGTAGAAAATTTTCTGTTTCCAATATATTGTTGTTTTTAAATTTTCACAAATGAATTGCTTTCAACAGTTTTATTTTAACTGCGAGCAGTATAAAGTCTAAGCAACAAAGGAATTATCAAGGAATTATCTGTCATAATAGAAGATTTTCTATGCATAGATTAGTTAGAGCCAAAATGTATCCAAACGTAACAATTTTAGCCCCAAATATGCACAACAGGAAAAAGCAACTAGTTCTAGTTTTTCGTTTATATCCATCCTGTGTCAGATTCGTTTGGAATTTGCATGAGAATCGCATCGGAAATGTATGCAAATTAATGCGTTTTTGAGTGCTGCTTTTGGGGCATGAACAATATTACGGCCAGACTTGATTACACTTGCCGCAACTCAACAAACTCTCGCTCCAAATATGTATGTGGCAAGTGCCAGAGGAGGAGAGAGGTGGGAGCATAATTGACATTGACAGCGACATCAACAGCTGGGGGGAATTCAATTGCAAATTAATAAGTTAAATTAACAGATTTGCGCTGCGGGCAACCATTGAAATTCATTCGTCTGCACACGCCAAGTGAGTATTTAATGGCTCACTGACTGACTGATTGACTGATGAATGGATGGTCTGTGGAGGGGGGTTCTGGGGGGCCTGGCGAGGCTCTGTCTGCCCTGGACTGGGCTCTGCTCTCGCTCTTTCTCTCTGCAGCCAATTGGTTTTTGGATGTGGAACCATTCGAATGGCTTGAACAAATAATTTCCACGCAGCTAACTTAATTTGTCCCTCAATCTCCGACTGTGAGACTCACGAGCGGGTGACTCACTTAATGGCCAACTCCTGGCTACACTGAGAATAACTTTGTACCCTCAAAAATATATGTAGATCCAAATGGAGAATAATATCTGAATTTAATCAAATCGCTGTAAAATCTGAGTTTTTTCTTTATGTACACTTTTTTAGTGTCAGATAATTGTCAGATTAATATTAGATAATTTTTTCTCACAGTGTAACACATGTACATTTCTGTTGACCCTTGTTCACACTTCTTTCCCGTATTGCTCGTAATTTCCTGTATAACTCGTTCGAGTCAACAGCTTGATCCTTTCGCAGGCAGAAACTTTTCAATGCAATGCAATGGAATACGAGGTAGGTGAGGAGGAGGAAACTTTTCTGTTTTGGATTTTAAAATTGTACTAAGCTGAGGCTTAAAGCCAACGTTGCACTTGCCTTTTATTCCTCGTTGCCTTGGTAGCCGCCAACTGACAGCCATCAGCCATGCTGTGGCACGGAACGGATAAAGTTTTGTTGCCGAGAAACTCATTTAGCTTGCAATTAATTAGTGGCAGCATCAGGCAGAGCAGAGCTAAATTTGTGTGTTTTAATTTAACCAAATAGAGAGCCAGCTTAAGACTTTTAAGGGCGTGTACAACATGAACATGGAGCAGCATACTTTCCCATGCAGGCAGTGGCAGGGGCAGGGGCAGAGGCAGAGTGGGAACACTATGCCTTTAGTAGTCGCACCAGGCGCGAAATGTAAATGCTTGACCCAATTGGCAGTCGGGTCAGGGCGGCAGCAACACCAACACCAACAACAGCCCACAAAATCATTTAAAATGTTCCTCCCCTGCTTCGAGGGGTGGGTTTTGGGTTTGGTGTTGGTGTTGGTGCTGTACTTGGGGCCTGAAAGTTCACTTCGAGGGGTTGGCAACGACAACTTGAACACAATTTGATAACCTACATTTGGGGGGGCTTCTGTGCTTGTTCTTGGCAACATTAAAAATTTACACACGAGAGCAGCTCCGGGCAGAAGGCAGGGTGGATTGGGCGGTTGTCGGTTGTCAGTTGTCGGGAAAGTGGAACGGAGCGCTTGCTCGGTGTCCTTGAGCGTATGTTTTCATTTGGCATTAAGAGCATGTCAAGTGAGTCTGGACGGGACCAGGGAGCAAGGAGCAAAGAGGAGTCTGCCTGGCTGATGGCAGGAGGCGGTGGCGGTGGCGCAGGCGGAGACTGCGGCTGCGGCTGCCTACTAAGTGAGTTTTCGTTGACGCTTTTGTTTTTGTTTTTGCCCCTGATGCAGCCGCAGGAGTGGAGCCGGAAACGGATGTGTGCGTTTGGGTGTGTCGGATGGGATGCCTTCGCCGACAGTGGATGGTGAATGGCAGCACCAGAAAGTCTTTAAGTCTTTTGCCTTAATAGCTTCAGTTTTCCCTCAGTTTCCTGGCCACCGCTTGGCTGGTTCCGCATCCTTCACTCTTGGCTGGCTGCCTAGCCTGCACCCTTGTTTTGCTTGTTTCTCGTTCCCCCTTTCACCCCTTTCTGCTGAGTTATTGTCGTGCAATTTATTACGCGACGCACTGTTGGTGGCCCTTCCTTGCCGCGCCACATGGCGTATGCGTAACGAATAATCGTCATAAAACGTAGCACGTAACATGGTGCCCTGCTCTGAGCCGGGGATTTTAATTTATATGGCCCCATACGTATGATGCATGTTTCCTTGGTCAGGGAATGCGCTGCATACACATGTAAAATATTCGCCATGCAATTTGCAGGTATATTTTCCTTTGAATCTTTTCAGAAAAAACCGACTGCCCCCAATAACACCGCTGATAATTGCTTCACTGAATACACCTGGCAACATCAGCTTTAATGATTTCTTACCATCACCGACACCACACTTTGCCCTTGCCATGAAAACGATTTGTGACACATAAATACATAGGTTCCCAAGCGACCATTTCCGCTGTGCTTGTCGTGTCTACTGACAGTTACATGTGTTCTGGAATGATTGCTACATCACGCTGAAATTAATCAGGATTTGTATAATCTGTAGAGGTGAGCCAACACCAATCAGAGCGCCACAAGCAATCCAAAATGAGCTTGAAAACACACACACACACCCCCTACACATGTGCATACATATATGGTAATATTAAAATATAATATTCATTCAGAAATCCCACAAGTCCCACAGCAGCAAATTCCCCAACCAGCGGCGCAGCAACAGCAGAATAGTGCGTAATTTATTTCCATACAGATTTTGTTCCCTTTATGCTTTGGATTTCACAACAGCAAAAGCACCAGCAGCAACCGAGTACAGCAGCAGCATAAAAAAGGCCAAAAATTTCCCTCTTTTCAGATGGCGTACGCACTCAAATATTGACCGAATTTAGCTGGCGGACTCCTGCAGCATTCTCTTTGTTCCTTTGCTCACTGTTCGATTGTTTGCACTGTTTCACAGAGGCCTGTTTGCAGTACAATACACACACATATATGTTCAATAAAAGGCACTCCCGCTAGCCGACTACCATATAGTTTAATATTTAATATTCATGGTGCATATTTATAGATTAATATTATATGGAAGCAACCTATAATGACGGAGAGGTAAGCCCCCGTTTGGCAGTGGCTTTTTAGTGGCATGGACTTTCCTTAGATTAAATTTACCTTGCTGTAATTCTGTTCTGTTATGTTAACTGTGTTTTTGTTTTCATTGTGCCACGGCGGAACGGAGCTCGCTCTCGCGGTGAATTTACAACTGCCCTCGGGACTCTGCCATGGACTCGCCACTACAGTCGGCGGCCTCTGGCCCACAAAAACAAACTCCACTCCACGTGCAACTTAAAGTCAATAGCTGGTTTTTGTTGTTGCTTTTTTTTTTATGTGTGTGTTTTTTTTGCCTAATTTGTTGGATGCTCTGGTGTTTTCATTGAGTTGGCCAAAAGTTTGTGTGGCTGGCTTACCCAGTCGGGTCTGCTCTCCGCTCTCCGCTCTCACCAATCACCGTCTCTTCCCGATTTTATTGACACACACGAACGCCCAAGCACAGCCGCCCCTTTCCACCGTCTGTAAGTATGTTTGTATGAGTATGGGTGCGCGTGTGGGTGGAAATATTTTTAACTGGTTTTCTGCACTGCTTGGCACGTCTCACTTGGCGAATATCTCTAACGGCACTGAGCAGGACGACAGCCTCAACGGCGGCTAGTCCTTGGCATTTGGCTCGAGTGTGCCGTTCGTTTTTGGCGGCGTGTGACGTCACACGAAGCTCAGAGCATCTGCAGTGCAAGTGCAGTGAGAGAGCCACAGAGAGCGAGAGAGGGCGAGCGCCTGCGCCTAGCCAAAAGCTTTTACAGTGGGGTGGAGGGGGAAGGGTAACAGGACCCCACTCGCAATCGTAGCCCCGACCTAGCCAAGCCATGGACAAGTGTTTGTTTACGTTTTGTGTGGGCATCCTCTTGATGGGATCGGATCCCTTGTTGCTCTTGCTCGCACTCGCACTCGCACCCGCACCCCAGCCGAAGGTCAGAGTTTGGTTGATTCGCCGAATTGCATTCGCCACCCCCCAACCCAACACCCCGCTTGTAAGCCCACTCAATTAATCAGCAAAATAAATTGTACTTTGGAAACTCGACGACAAAACCGCAAAACATTTTCTCGACAATTTAACTTAATGGGGGCAACAATTCCCCATCCAGGTTGTTTGCCACAAAGCAAAACTTCTTCCCAATGAAATGCCTGAATTGCTGGTGCGCTGGCGGTTAACGGCAAAGAAAACATTGTCCGATGGAAGTGCTTGCCATGGCCAAACATATTTGAGAATCGAGAATCCATGGAACGCAGACGATGCTTTAATCCGCCATGCCAATGCGGGAATGGGGGACAGGGACAAGACATGTGTCTGCCTGCGGCTACACAAAGCGTTTGTTCTGGCAACTCTGACAACTCGGACAACGTACATTTCATTCATATTGTAATTCAATCTGCCGCCTCAACACATTCGTTTGTACAGTTACGCATACCTATAACTATAACTGTACATGACATGACAGGTCTAGCAGAAGCAGAGGATGAAGCAGAGAAAGAAGAGACAGGACAGGACAGTGACAATGGCAGCACATGTGCCTATGCCTCTGTGTGTGTGTGTCTGTGTCTTCTTTCAGACAGCTATAAAGGTGCGGGGTGGGCAGCGAGGCTGGAAGGGGAGAGAGGCTGCACACAAGGCAGACATACATACAAGATGCGATTCCAACTATAGAAGTCCAATTTATTGTGCAGGGAAATCTATAATAAGATTGCTGCACGACAAAGGGAATATGATATTACTTTATGCAGATTTGTGGGGCAGAGCGGGAAGGCGGAATCAAATTGAAAGTAAATTACCGCAAAGTGCGAGTTCTTTTTGTTTTAAAATAAAATAAAACCAAATTAATTTAAGATTTTCGCCATGGAAACTACGCTCTAGGGTATTTCTTACCTCCTCTCTTGCTCGTTTCATTGCAAATCAGAGACTCTTGCAATGCCAATAAAAACACTAACAGCAAGTAATTCGAGCATTAGAATCATAATTATGCCGCTAAGCCCAACACTAGTGTGTACATAATTAGGAGCCATTGCACGCAGCATCAAAGGCGGAAAGGTGAATTTCAATTACAATGCAGGTCGATCCTCGTAATGGAATAATCCCAATGAAACCCGTTGAAGCGTATCGTATTATCATCGTTGGCACTGCTAAACATAGTAATTTCCTCTGCTCCTGCCCCAGCCCCAGCCCCAACAACTACAACTATTTTGTCATTTATATATAAGCTGAGTGGCAGAGACCTGACTGCCACGAATGTGCCTGACAGAACAGGTCCGATATCCGCCATCCGCTATCCGCCATCCGCTAGCCCGACATCCTCCTCCGCACACTATTGGCATGGCCAGAATGGGGCAACAGTTTGTGTTTATTGTGACTGACAATCATTGTCCTGTTCGGCCAGCTGCATGTGGCAGGCAAAAGTGCATCCATGAGATAAGCGGGGCCCGATGCTAATAAAATGTTTTCAAATGAATGTCAAGCTGCTGCCTATTCTGGCTTATCGCGGTCGACGCCATCCGTGACAGGATATTCACATCACAAAGCAACAAAACAAAACAAAAAAAAACCGAACTCCAACTCCACATAAGCGAACGGACGCACATTGAAATCGATGAGGAGCGAGTTCATTCAACTCCGGCTGGGAGCCACAGTAGGCCTGAAGAAGTGCCGTGCTTCAACTTCGCCAGCTGAAGCAGAGAACATACATACCCCGTGGAGGAGAGCAGCGGGCTTGGGCTTGCCCCAGTATCTGCCACAGGTGACGCGTGAAAAATTCCTCATGCCTTGGTGCAAAAGCGCACGAAGGAGGAGGCTGGCTGGCTTCCTTCCTTGGGCCGCAATTTCTGGCTTTGTCGTGACTCAAATGCTATTGACAGCAAAGTGTCCCACTGACAATCTTCCCACTTTGTCCCACTCCTTTCTCCTTTCCTTCTCTTCTCCATCCAGCAGAGTTCTCAAAACCAACGAGAACGACCTCAACCTTAACCAAACGCAAACACACGCCGGCGCGGGCATATGAACTGCACTGGGAGGAAATTATCCAGCCGAAATGAACTATAAGGTTCATTCCAGTTAAATTTACCCTCTGGTATTCGCGCAGTGTACTGCTTTTGCTCTGCGGGCACTATCCGTGTGACAGTCGCTTTGTCAAGCCAAGCAATTGTGGGCATGGCATTGTTATTGCCGTTGCCTGGCATCCGCTAACCGACAAACACCCCACACACACCACGCACCCCCGTTCAGAAGCTGCGTGTGGAGCAAAGAATGGTGAAGTGGAGAACTGGGGAGTCATCAGGGTGAATTTGTGGAGTCACGTAGAGTGGGCATGGCATGTTTATCAATATTTTGTCCTTATCGCACGCGAGGGGGAGGGGGAGGCTGACAAGTGCAAAACTATATGTCCCCGTTAAAAAAGAGAAAAAGAAATGAGGGGCAGGGCATGCTTTGCCTTGACAACTTATTTCAACATCTGTGTCTGTTGCGGCACCTCCTGCTCCTGCTGCTCCTGCTGCTCGTCGTTTTTTACTTCCCATTTTCATTTATTGGCGCAAAACTTTTTCCCAAGTTGATGCCACAAATAAGCGAATGGCAGGAACAGGGGGGTAGTATGTATGATGTCGGGAAAGTTTCCCTCATATTTTGTTGAAGCCATTGTTGTTGCTCAGCTTTTGTGTGTGCATATGAGCAAATATCTATCTTATTGTGTCGCAAAATATTTGAAAACATTTTCTTGTAATTTGAATACCAAAGGCAGGCAGCAGGGAAACAAAAGCCTTTAGTCTGTACTTTAACCACTGCGAAATGTAAGCTGATTAAAGCAAAATCGGCTTAGAAATGCATTGACTACCTCAATTGATATCCCAGCCGGTGGCACATTTTCCCACCCATAATTAATTAGGTTAGAATGCAAATTTCGCTCGGGGACAAGCCGATCGGCGGGAAATACGGAACAAGAAAATCCATTTCCATTCGAGTACTTTTATTTGCACTACTTCCGTTTCCACATCCCCGTCCGCTTGTCCTCTCTCTCACTCTTCCTCAATTTGTCCATTTTCTTCGCTTTTGTCTGCAGCCGGATGCTGCTAAACGGTTTATCGCACTTGTCCGGAAAGAGCACGAGAGTAAAAGAGAGAGAGCGAGAGAGTGAGAAGCAGGGGCCATGCGGAAGCAGCGATATATTATTAATGGCCATTATAAGGCAGGCGAGGCCAATGCGGCGTATGCGCAATATTTTCATTTCTTTTTATTTCTCGTTTTTTCTCGTTTTTTATTACGGTCTGGCCCCAAGGGCAGCGACACATTTATACCAAATGTTTTGCCATTTATCCTTTTCCTCTCTTTCCCTTTCTCACTCTCTCTCTCTCTCTCTCTGTCTCCCGCTCTTGGTCTTTCTCTGTCTCCCGCTCTTGGTCTTTCTCGTTCTCTCATTCTTTCTTTGGGTTTTATTTTGAGTCCTTGCTGTGGTCCCACGTCCCCAGCATCGCTTAATAAGTTTTTATTGCGCTCAGTCACGCCAGAAACCGGCGATATGGACTACGAACGTGTTCCCGTGGACCTCAAGCAGATAATCTTCGTCAGTTGCGGTTTCAATTTCAGTGACCCCTCAACCTGGCCACGCCCACAATGTCGGTAATTAACCCATGGGTAAATTCCAGGCATTCATTGAAGGGAAAGGATTTTCGGTTGGATTTGCGTGTATAATCGCGTGAAGTTATGCATCAAGGAATCGCTTTATAATCTGTGACTAGGTATTTGAACCTTTTCCTGCTATGAAAACACTCGAAGGAACATACAAATCCACGTAATTACCATCAGATACAGAAATGCAGAAGAACGTCTCTATGAGTGGATCCCAAATTGAACGCAAATCAACCGGAAGTACATATCCCTGCCCTGGGGAATTTGCAGTTTGCTTCTTCTGTCCAACTCATGCCCGAAATATATCCTCTCATATTTTTATGGCAAAGGGACGTGCTCTCGTAACCGGCTTATGTACGAGCTGGCAGGACCATCGATAAATCTACTTTCCAAATAAAAACGGAAAAATAAACTTAAGCTACTTTTGTCATGCACTACTAGAGGCAAAGCAGACGCAATACAAGAAAAAATACACAACTTGAAAAATAAATTTCAATGAAGGCAGCACCAACAAATACAGATGAAGATAGCAATATACAGATACAGGATAAAGAGAGAAAGAGCGCAGGAGAGAACGAATAAACGAATAATAATTGAATGGATGGTCTTGGCCCAACTGCAGTCATAGTGGAGCCACTCACAAATGTGAATCCAACCAGCATTTCTCTCCTTAATTGGACCCTGAATGCTGCACAGCTAACTTAATCACAAGAAAATGTTTTCAATGAATTCCAAATGGAATCAATTTCAGTTGCAGCAAACATAAAAACAGACAGTTGAAACTCGAACATAATTAAATTTTCGATATTTATGGGGAAACCGATACCTAAAACCGATGCATTACAGACTTCGGCAAATTGGGCTTGAAATTTAAAACATATTTAATCAATGCACAGAATGTTTGCTTTAAATATGATTTTAGTTGTCAGGGATTACCCTTGGCTCATTTTTAATTTCATTTGTAACAGGTATGTAGATGTCTCCTTTTTTTACCCTTAAAACTTACAAAAAATACAAAATCGTTTCTCAAAAATCTTTAAAATCTTCCCGTTGCACTTTCAGTATGTACTTTTCGTTTGGTAAAATCATAAAATCTGTAAACAGAATATCCCCCGGGTATGTAGTGCTCCTCCCATCATAAAAAGCCAACCTAAATTAACACACAAAGGGAAGGATGGATAGAGACTCTCCTGTTGGCTTTGTCTGTGGCAAATTGCTGCCATAAAAACGGATCCGCCAAAGCGGCAGCTCAACATTAGCCAGGAGCAAAATCCTGTTCCCGGAGCAGAAACCTCCGCCATGCACCCGAATGCACTTAAGACGTCACACGAAACTGCAACCTCAGAGGCAACAAAAGCCACATGTGTGCCACCAGCTTACCGTGGCAGCTGCCTTTTCTTTGCCATCTTTTCCTTCTGCTTTCTTCTGCTTTAATGCTGGCTGGACCATAACTTTTACAGATGCTCATGCCCTTTTTATGGCTGGCCAGCGATTAGACTTACCCTCTCTCGCACTTTATTACCAAAAAAAAAAGGGTAGAGAGAATTGGGAAACGAGAGCAGTAGGAGTGGGAGACGGAACAGGGCTTAAAATGATATTGATCAAAGTTCAAGTTAGCATTTCCATATTTTGCACTTTCACTAAAAGCTTTTACACAAAGAAGGCCCGCATTTTCCTCTCTAAGTAAGCACTTGGCCAGAGCAGGGCTTGAGCCAGTAACCCACATGTCAACTTCCCCCGAAGGCTCTCGAAACTTACAGTCGTGCCCCTTAAAGGGTACCGCTGTTTAAAGTCACTGCCCATGGAAACCATAAAATATGGTTTATTTCAGGTTTCCAGAGAGAATTTAGTTTTTAAATTTACATGTTTTCATTGCATATCCCAAGGCGTACCACAACAACACCCCATGCTACGCCCTGGCACTGGCTGTGCACAGCTGGCTGCATCGGGACCGGAGTTTATACTTGTCTGGGGGCTACAGCCCCTGCAATTATTTGCCGATGCCTCCTTTTGTACCCTCTTTGTTGTCGGTGCTGTCGCTGGTGCCGCTTATCTGGCTGTTTCTGTTGTTGGCCTTTTCTTGTGCAGCCTTTTAATTGGGTTCTCTGCCATATTAGATTTCTGAGCCTGCATCTTTGGTCCCGTCCCTGCCGGCGCTTGCCCTGTGTGCCAAGGCAAACGCATTGAAGATGAAGCACAAGCCTGGGAAGGCCTGGAAAATTCTTTAAAGGGGGGAAATAGTTGGAAAATAGCTGCCGTGCTACAGATTCCCAGAGATTCCCAGAGCCAGAGATGAAAGATATTTTTACAGAAAATATGGGGTTGAGTAATTCCAGCTGCAAATATCCTAATTGGATGCCATAATACGAAATGATGGTAAAATGCTAGAGAAATTCTAGGGAAATTATTTTGTATACAAATTTTTAACCTTTTTGTTTCTTGTTTAAAGCTTTGATATTCAATTTCACTAGTACTTTTTACGTATTTATTATGCTATTGACATCACAAGTATCCACTACTTGTGTTCAATTAGAGCTTTTCAGTTTTCCTCCATTGATGTTTGCATAGATGTTTTGCACACATTCCCATATCAAGTGACAGCTATGCATACCGCTCGAGCACTGTTCAGTTTTTACATGGTCATTAAATCAGAGTCAGAAGAGTGCAATACTCGAACAGCAGAGAGGAGGGAAGGCAAGTCTTTAAATTTGTACATTTACAGACACAGAAAACCACACAGAATGAGACAGAGAGATAAAAGTACAGCAATGCAAATTTCATGCGAAGCTCAATGGATAGAGAGAACAAGGCAGGCAGTCGACGGGCGATCCAGCACAGTCTGGAATTTATCTTCTTCGTTGCAGCAGCTCCACCTCCTCGGGTCAGCTTTCGTACATACGAGTATGCGTATTCCGTATGCCGTTTAACCGCACTGAAATGCACTCACACACACATACACACACAAGCGACGTAATCTGGCATGTGTTCCCATGAATATTTCGTGCAGTCCTGTCTTGATTTTGCCTGGATTTTCATCCATCCGTCCTAGCCATTCCCTTTAGGCTCGATTCAATCCGTACTTTTGTTACACACACTCACAGCACACTGGGGGTGTCTGTCGAACGGTCTCTCTTCAATTATCTCTCGCCCACGCTCTACCTATTGGCTCCTATAAACAGTTATTTTCCCAACTACCGTTCGGACGCATTTAATAAGAAGCTTCCCCGCTCAAGCGTTATAATTGCACCTCCGCCAACGCCCCACTAATGGCACTTTGTGAGCGGTTATTTAGCGTAAGTAATGCAATAAGTGTGCTACTCTACCCATCTCTATATAAGTATTTCCTGCAGCGTTGCTGCATCTGAAAACTTTCCCCATGTTTGCTGCCGAAAAAAAAAGAAAGAGGAAAATGAAAACAGTTTTCGCACAGGAAACTATCTTCCGCAAACGGATGACGGAAAAGCACGGAGAAAAAGTGAGTAAATGATGATACTGGAAAAGTGAATTAGCGCCTGAATGCAACAGTGTTCTATGGGCCCCCCTCTCTCTCCCGCTCTCTCTTTCTCTCCTAGTCCTAACTACTTTAATTCATTCCACAGAATTGTAATTAGCTTTATGCTGAAATTAAATTGTAAGCAGGAGTTGCTCGAGTTACTTGGCCAGGTGTTTCCCAAACTGTTGACAACTTGCATTTTGTTGTTGCAACACGACACTTTTGAAGAAAGTTTACTATGGGAAATGTTTCAATTATCGGCAACTGACATCGCCAGTCCTTCAAATGCAGCAATGTATTTTGCTGGAGTGCGGTAGATACCCCGCAAAATAATAGATTTGTATATACACATGTAAACTAAATAATCATTTATTGTGTGTGCAGGTAACTTCTTGCAGATTGCAGCTAACAAGGAGATAGTATTTCACATTTAATAATTGGCAACATAAATGCAAAATAGACACACATAATTCTTGCAATTTAATCCCAATCAAATGACTTTCAACACCTTTGAAAATAAATACTGTTTGCAATGCGCCATCTTTGCCAAGGGGCCAATCAATTCTCAAATATAAATTCATACCGAAATTAAGGAATTATTTTACAGACGAAACTAAAAACGATTCGCATTCATGGGCCACACCCAGTGAGTGCTAACAGCATTCGACATTCGATTCTGGCCGCCGACGAGACAACTGTTAACTGTCCGTATATGGATCCATGTCAATAGACAGACACCATTTGAAAGAACTCCAAATGGGTTGATGGTGGAGCGTTTCAGCAGTTGTTGGAGGGGTGCGGACCGACACGGCACCGACCTACCATAAAAAGAAACTGCGAACCAAACGCGTACGTGACAATAAAATGAAATGTGTAAGTGTCGTCTACGTCTTGGTCGCCGCCATCGCTGACTATGACTCTGCCTCTGCCGCTTTCTGTGGTGGACGTGCAGCGCAAAGGCAACGATGCTGTTACACCGAAGAAAAAAAAGCACAGAAAAATTGTTAGTGATATAAATGAAAAAAAAGATTTATATTTAATCGGTTCTCTTCCATGGAGGCATCTTCTATGTGTGCGATTGCACTCCATGCATCAACGAAAGTGTTACCAAATAAATGGCAAAATCTAACAACATTCAATGTAGCATCGGTAGAAAATGTATCGTGTATAGAGGCAGCTTAAGCGTGGCAGCAAAAGCAACTGGAAGAGAGCAGAGGCAGAGGAGCCAGGGACGGCCTCACAGCAGCTCTTTTTGCGGTGCACTGTGCACCGGGGACGACTGTCGAGAGTGAGTTAGAGAGAGCGAAAACTGGCGAGTGGGGAATGCAATGGCAACTGCAAGTTGACAAATTTATTTTCAATGACAGTGGCAGGCAGGCAGGGCAGGGTGACAGCCTGGCTGGCTGGCAGGCGGTGGTCCAAACGAACGCGACTTGAGTGCAGATGAGCCCAAAGGAAGCATAACAAACATTCCATTGGTACGCCAAAGGAATGCAGAGGAATGGAGAGCAGAGGAAATGAGCAGGAGGAGTACGGCACGTGAAAGATGGAGAGACCTTCACCGCTCAAATTTGTCGCATTGTGGCAATACTCGCAATACGAGTACGTTTAGTACACTGCCTGAAATAGTTTACAAGTTGGAAGGAAATTGAAATAAAATTGAATATTGGAAATGAGACTCTAGTAGTCTCGTATTAATATAGATTTATAGCTCCCCTACAATTAGTTTTATTAGTTTATATTTTATTAGACCTCTAGTTTTCTTTCAGTGTATTCTATTTAATAATGCAATTTGAGCAAGTCGCTTGGTCTGTCTCTTTCCCTTCCGCTTCCGCTTTCCCCACCTCTTCACACACACACACACTCTCTCTCTCTCTCTCACTCGCTTTCTATCTCTTTGTCTGTTTTCCTTCCGTACTTGCAGTGGAGTCCACGTTCCACTTACTCTTGTGTCTCCCCTCCAGTGGGATGCCGTACCAGTAGGAGTCCCAGACGCAGGCCAAGAGCACCAGACCAACAGCTAGGCTAGCCAGGCAGACAGACAGACGGACAGACAGACAGGCACGAATTTAATAAAAAAGAGTGAGGAAAATAAGTGAAAGAAAAGGCAGGAAGGAAAGATGTAGAAAATATACGAAACATACGAGCGGAAGCCAGGCAAATATGCAGCCTCCATAGCAGGTGTGCCCTCCGGCCCTCCCGCCCCACCTGTTGCTGGTGCCAACGGCGCACTTCAATCCAATCGAAATTGCTTGGCGGCGGCAGGCATGTGGCATGTGTGTGAGCACAGGATAGCGGGGAAAATGTGCAGAAATTTTCATTTAAAATGTCCCCCCTAAGAACGCATTAGACACACTCAATTTTCTTTTCCATTTTGCCACGCCAGCGAGCGCTCCGCTTCGTATTCCCATTCCGACCACTTCCAACCGCTGCCATGGAATCTCCGACAGGAGCTGCGGTCCACACATGTGACGCCGTTGCTTATCAAATTCCTCCCCCCCAGCATTCCCCATTGCCAGGCCACCACATCAGCGCATCAGCAGCTGAAAACCCACCCAAACCACAGGCCCCGTAATTCCATCATTTTATGCGTTGCTGGCATTCTGCGGCTGTGGCAGCCTGCACCTGCATACTGCATACTGCATCCATGCCCCCATACCCCATACCCATACCCCCAGGTGTCGCCACGCCCTATTTAACGACCGGGCTAACTGCTGTCGGAGGTGTGCAATTCACATTACATTATCCCGGCACATCCTGTTGTTCCTGCACTGCCCCCGTTCTCAGCTAAGCCCCCAAAAAACAATCACTAAAATAGAACTGCAGATACATACATATGTATCTTCCAGACTGGATTGTACTGGCCATAATGAAGCTCGAACGAATCAATCCGCCCCGCAGATACAAGGGACACTTTCGTGTCTGTCTGTCAGCTGCAATTGCGTTTCCAAATTATGGTCCAGAGACAGTTTGGAAGAGCCTAATTGGGAGTGGAGAATGTTTCCCCAGGGTCTGGTCTGGTCGTGTTTCCAGGGGGCGGTCTAATAGGATTTTGGCCACTCGCAGTACATTTCAATTAGAGTACACCCAATCATACATATGTACATGCATATGTGTGGGTGTGTGTGGTGGGCTCAGGTGATTCGCTTGGGACCGTAATATAGGAGAAAGTGTCATTAGGTTGCTGCATTGCCCATTCATTATGTGCACACAGAGTGAAATAATTCATACAGAAAGTACTTTAAGCTTCCCTTTCCTTGGCCTAAGCATATTCCCGAACACACCACCTCCCCACCACCTAGAAAGTGCTTTAATATGGCCCAAGTCTGTATTTTCTTAGTCATAAAAAAGTCTCTGCTGCTGGCAGAAGTCAAACGAAAAGAAAAAGCAACACAAAGTATAAGATAAAGATGAGTTTATGGCTTTTCAATCCACTTCGGCTACTCCCCCGTTGTTGCCGCCCCCCCTTTTCAGTCATCATGCGATATCGACCGACCATCTTCGACCACGGATAACAGAGGCTGGAGGAGGCGCTTCAAATCATTCTGTGCTAATGGAATTGCTCCAATGCTGATGGAATTTTTATGATCCAACGGGGAGGCGGTTGGGTTTGGGTTTGGGGGCCACACTGAAAAAACCAACAACAGTCAGAGCCACAGGAGCCACCACGACGAGAGGACAATGAGAACGATGAGAATTTGAAAAATTTTCCAAAGCGCAAACACAGTTTTTTTTCTCCATTTTCATTGTTTTCCTATTTGTCAATAATATTGAGCGAATGAATGGATGGAATGGGATGGGATGGGGTTGGGCTGGCATACCTTGTCCGTTAAATTTACGGCGTAAATCAATGTTGTAGTTTGTTTTGTTTATTTGTTAAATTCAATTTTTGTATTTTTGTGTTGCGCGGAAATTGTTTTTTCTGCTATTCCTGTCAGGAATAATTTCGAATGGAAATTGCATAAATCTGCATAACGATACAAAATCACCAATAGCAATTTTGTTGGTCTGAAAAAATGGCCCGTACGGAGGATGATGAGATGTGATAGCCGGGAATGGTGTGAGGTTTGTCAAGGGTTTGCACATCAAACGAAATTAATATACGCAATACAGGGAAGGGGTGGGGTAGACCCCTCACATTGATTCCAGGTCAAGGAAAACAAACACCAAGCAAACACTTCCATATTAATGTACCCTTGAACCACTGTGCCCAGGGCCCCGAATTAATGAACACTCTCTCTTGCGAGAGGTACAGAGAGAGAGAGAGAGAGAGAGAGGAGGCGTGGCGAGGCAGTGGGGCGGCAAACAGGCAAACATGAACGAACACGTCGACTGCCAACAGCACGTGTCGTCGCTGCGTTGCGCTGCGTGGGCGTAGTCGGGTGTAGGGGGGGGGGTGTGCGGAGGCCAGTCGACGTCAGCCAAAATGTCACTCAAGGAAAAACCAAATAAAACTACGCAAAAGAGAAAATATGTATGTAGTAGAAGCTTGAAAACTGAAGGAGGAGGAGGAGCGCCCTGCCCTGCCCTGCCCTGCCGCCTCGTGTCCTGTCCAACCCTGCCAACTGGGCCAAAAGCAGACTGTTGCTTCGTCTGTCTCTCACCTCATCACTCTCTCCCGTTGACTCTCCCTGTCTCCCTTTTACCGTTATACATATATATGTATATGTACTTCTTTTCTGCTGCTTTACTTTGTTTTCTGCTCGTTGTTGCTGCTCAATTTAGTCCATTGGCCCGCTCCGACAGACAATTACTCATGGGGTTACTCGCTTTTTGTTGCTGTTTTTGCAGGAAATCTGCCCCGGGGGTGGAAGTGCATGACACACAATATCCCTCATATCCCCCCCCGCCATTAACATGGAGCAGGGGTTCTGGAGGTGAACCAAAATCGTTTTTGTGGTTATCTCGATGGCACTTGGATTCGGTTGCACATTCTCTACTCTCTGTCCACTCTATCTCTCTCTCACACCTTTTAGCTTGCCCTCTCTGGCATCAATCTAACGGGTTAGCAGTGTCGTGCCTGTGTGTGCTGACCGCAATCAAAGTGCCCAGCACCGCTTGGCTCCAATATCCCCCCAATTAAAGGAACGAACTTCTAGCAAGTGGCCCCAAAATCTCAGAGATCAGCAACCGCAAAGCAAAGCAGACAACTAGATCATCGTTAGCTTTGAGGTTATGCTGCCAGCCCAAAAATTTCCCCACAGATGTCATGGAGATGGCATTTTAATTCTTTTAATTAAAAGTTTAATTACATTTCTGTTTAGCGCCGGATTTCTCAGCCATGAACTCTGGCCTATGACAAGCGCCGTGACATCTGCGAGGCCCATTAAAGCTGTACGAATTACATAATGCCAGTGAGCTGTCAGAAAAGTTTATGTGGAGCAGAAGGCGGACGGAGGAGGAGGAGTATAGAAGGCTGATCTCTGACCAGAGAAATATTTTCATTTCATCTGCCAACTAATTTAATTCTGATTTTGATACGGTTTCGGATTTGCTTCAGCATATATACATTCGTATATACATGCATATGTACATATGTACTGACTGACACACAAGCGGTGACAATTTAATTAATTTGAGATTTGTGGTCATCAAACAAATGCTAAAACAATATAAAGAGAATCCAGCGGAGCGCAGATACAATGAAAATTTATTTGATTCAACTTCCACCACCCACATGGCACCCAGTACCAGTCGCAGTCGCAGTGGCAGTGGCAGTCGCAGTTCCAGTTGCCGTAGCAGTATCACCCACCCACTGGCCACTTGTATGACCGCCGCCTGTTGTCCATCCTCCCCTGAGAGGTCTGCTCTGAGCTGGGGTTTATCATTCTGATCACGTAACTTGTGTGTGCCACCAGCACTTTTTCATTTTCATTCACTTAGCTTAACTCTCCGAGAGAGAGAGAGAGAGACAGAGAGAGAGGCGGAACGAGAAACGAGAAACTGCTCTAGAAAGAGTCTTATAGAGTCTCTTGTCTTATAATGATTTCTCTTGACGCTTCGCCGATTTGCGTGGGTTGTGATTTTTTCTGGGTCTCGGCTTCAGTTCTGCCTTTCGCTTTTGCTTGGGTCTCGCATCATTAACCGGTGATGGCGGGGGCTGTCGCGTCTCCCTACCATCGACCCTCGACCCTCGGACCCTCAGCCAAAGTTGGCCAACTGACTGACATTGAAATCGACGTGGGATTGTTCCCGTGTGCGTGTGTGTGTGTGTTTCTGTGTCTACGAGCACATCTGTATTTGTAGTTTGCTGAGTGCTTGTGTCTGCCCTGGAATTTGATAAGTTGTAATTTAATTAAAGTTTAATTGGCCAGCAAGCAACTTATGCAATGAAATTTTTATGCTTTGAGCATCGTTGAAATTCATCCGAGATTTCTCAGGCAACTTGCGGCTCTGAAAAGTCAGCGAACTTTGCCAAATTTTCGTTCAAACTAAATTCAATCTTCAAAGGGAATAAGTTTTCAAAGGAAAGCAAAGACTTTTGCTGGTTGATCGCAGTTTGTTTCGCTAAATCTTTGCGAAATCTTAGCGCTAAATATATGTACATAAATATGTATAAATTTGCATCTGACATATGGATGATCGTGACACGTCAAAAGACCTCTGAATTTAGTCTCTGCACCGGGATGTTTCTCTTGTGTTTTATAAGCAAAAACCAAATCCTTCGTCTTTTATTTCCATTTCAATTTCTCTTAACTATTTTCCCCACCCATTTTGGTCTTCATATTCATTTGTACTTTCAGAATGTTATTTAATATTTTATTACAAACTTTCTCATCCACTAGGATTATAGTTTCTTTTTGTTTATACACAATTTCCTTGTCTGCCAACAGTGCGTCTCTCACTCTGCTGCCACTTAGCCCCAGCTAATCACCAGGCAACGGACGGCAAAAGTTTTGTACCGCTCAGCCCGCTCCATCAGCTTTCAGCCATATTGAAGCTCCAGCCAAGTTTTTATTTTTATTTTTTGTTCTGTTCTTGTGCTGATTATGTCGGCGCTGGCAGAACATTATTAATTTGCACCAAAGAGATTACGATCCCGTGCATAAGTTTTAACTACTTTTCTGTGGTGGGTCGAACCGAACGGGTTGGCTGGTCGAACGTTGCTGGTGGAGCCAAACTTTGGAGCCATAGCTGTCGACAGCGCAGTTTGCACCTGCTTCTGGCTCTGGCTCTGGTTCTGCTGCTGCCTCTGCCACATGCCACACGCAATCTAATTTAGCTGGAGAAATACGTGCAAAGCGTGAAAATAGGAAATGGAAAAGGCCAAAATGGGGGCAGGCCACACACCCATTCGAGTGGCCTGAAAGGGGTCAGGCTGCTGGGTGTGGGCATGGGCGTGGGCCGCCTCCCCTTCCGTTATAATGCGCCCAATGCTCTAATGTGCTAATGCTCAAAGCCGCTTAATCCGTTTAAAGCAGCTTTCAAATATACCACACAGCAGCGACTGTTTTCCCAACGATCAGCGTGGAGTGCAGTGCAAAAAGTTCCCTGTCAAAGGTGTGGCAATGCACGCAGAAATTATTCCAAGGGTTGTGCCAGCCCCAGCTCCATCCCACTGTGTGTTTGTCAGGCTCCACTCTTGTCAGGGGATTTGTGCTCGTTATTTCTCAGGCTGTAGCCTCCCGTTCCGTGTTTCTTGTGCCGTGTTTTGTGTGCCTGTCTCTGTATGCAGCTTCAAACTGAATTCTACATTTGAATTATTCATTCCTTTTGTCGCTGCTGCATCTTCAGATGCCACGCTCAAGGGCTGTTGCGTCCTTGAGGGTTGCAGCAGGCAACAGGCAACGCAGAAACACCACCCCACCCCCCTACTCCTCGTTAGCTTTGTGCATTTGGCTGCCTGGCCGCCTAAAGCCGCCTCAAAGCCAGGCCAGGCTAGGCCCATTGTAGCTGTTGTTCGTCGCTCGCAAATCCGAAAGCAATTTCAGCAGCATTAATCATTCCGCCCGCTACGGCCAGAAAACACACACACCCCCTCTATACACACTCCATCCCCTGTCTGACACTCTTATCTCCCGTCCGGCCATTTCGGGCTAATGTTGACAAAACGCATTTTAAGCACTTCAGAATTTTCCTTCTTTTTGTTTTAGTTTTGTTTTGCCAACCGGACAGTGGCCACAGTGCCCCGAGCCGCCCCCCATCCACATGTGTGTTTGATTCTGATTTGAATGCCACGGCTGGCAAAATTTTCATTGAAAATATATGCATGAGCGGGGTGCATTGGAGGACCACAGGATCGCCCTCAATGCTATCCTGACCCAACCAGACCGAAGTGGAATCCAAGTGGCCAGCAGCACCAACAGCAGCAGCAGCAGAAGCTTTTGTTTGCTGCGGCCCTTTTGCCACCAGAGTACGTACGTATCATTGTGATTGTGTGTCCATTCCCAACCAGGTCCATCACTCCTCGTTTCCCTTTTCCCAGCTGATGAGTGTGTGTGTGTTTGTTTGTTTGTCTAACCTTTTCAAACAGTTCCACACATAGTTGTTCATGGGGCAGAAAGAGGCCATAATCGAAACTGGTTGTTGCAGTTGGCAGAGATGTGTGAGATTTGAAATGGAAACTGTGAATGACTGGGGGGACTGGGGACCACACCAGAGGCTAGCGCCCAGCATCCAAATTGAACATAGCCCAGAGGAGCGTTATGAAATGTGACTATTATTAATTGGTTTGCATTTGAAAATGAAGCAGATCAGAGCAAACTGTGATGGTAAATTCCCCCAAGGTAGAAAATAACAAAGAATTTTATGGCAAGGGAAGTAATTTCTCGCTGAAAGAAATAAGAAAGGCTACTAGAGGGAATTCATTTACCTTTAGAGTAAATATTCAGAGAGAATTAGCATGAAATTGATTACAAGCTAGTTCAATTAAAAGATACAAGAGATTTTTAATATAACTACTGTATTTAAAGCTCCCTAGATGTAATAGAACGGAAGAACCAGTTGAAACCTTCAACTTAAACTCTTTACGAGCATCTCTTTTCTGTTCCTATTTCCCATGTTCTCAATTCATGTATTATTGATGAGGATTTTGAACTACATTATTGCAGCTCTATTATTTATATATTTATCTATGTACATATGTGCACACGCTTATCCCCTGGAACAGATGCCAAACACATCTCTGCAGATGCCACACACATCTCTGGCATTCCAGACACTGGCATTCCGCCCTCCCCCAAAAAACAATCCAAATTAATATTCATTTAAGCCAGACTCACCCACAACACTTTGCCACCATGCAGACAAATCCTTTATTTAGCGAAGCAACTTTTTCGCGTTGGGTTTTCCTCGTTTTTTATACGGATTTGACTCAATTTTTATTTTACTTTTTTTGGTTTTGTTTTTGGTTTGGTTTAGTTTGGTTTTGTTGAGATTTGTTATTCCAGAGTTTTTCACTGCTGCTGCTGCTGAAAATGCACGACAAATTAACAGAGCCCTGGAGTGAGTGAGCGTGGCAGAGGCAGTCGGTTCGAGAGGGGGGGATAAAAGAAGGAAAGAATAAAAGCTAAAAATGAAAATGAAAATGCTTTCCGTGGCAGCCGTGGTATCCTTCTGTGGGGGCAAGCCACGCCCGGGGCTTGGACAACAGCAACAACCAGATCGGGGAAATAAAAATAAAATTGAACGAAACAAAGAGGAAAAATGTGAAAAATGCGGAAAAGCGTTAAACTAAAACTCTGTCACTTGTTTCACTCTTTGGGATATTCTTTTTTTGGTTTTGTGGGTGGGTGGTGGTTTGGACTATGAGAGAGTAGCATAATGCATGTGTCTTTCACATTGAACCCTGCCACACTCCTCCTCCTCCTCAGCCTCCAGCCAGCCCCCTCGCTAGGCACAGCGGGTATTTTTTTTTTTGTATTTTATTTTATTTTTTTGTATTCTTTTCTCTTTTTGTGATTGTTTGCGGCACTGACACCTTTAGTCAAATATTTCTCGGCATTTCACCTTTTTGTGCGTCTTAAGCCGTGTATTTTCTGGTCTGTTGTTCGTTTCCAACCCCCTTTCGGCGGGGTTCACTTCGCCTGCCTCACGCCTACTCACACGCTGAGTGACCGTTGGTTCACTTGGCTCTTTAAATGGACTTTGTGCACTGGATTGGAGTGCCGCCGTGTACCGTTACCGTTACCGCTACGCTACCGCTACCGTTATGACGAGCTTCGTTCGTTGAATGAACTGGCGAAAAAAAAAAACAACACCGAAACACACACACAATGGAACTTTGCTACACCAACAACAACAACAGCAGAAAATGTAAGGTGAGCAAGCAAAGCTTTTTTCGCCAGCCGCTCTCTCGGCTTGGTCATACTCTGCCGCGCTCTTGCTTACTCTTTACCCCTAATTTGGCAAACAGCCGGCGCAACTAACGCCAACGCAACACATAAAACCCTGCTACGAGCTTCGTTACCATCCCAAAAATGGCAAACATGGCCAACCAACCAACCAACCACCCCCCTTTGAGCCATAAACTTGTAGTTGTTCACTCTCTCTCTCTCTGTCTCTCTCTCTCTTTCTGAGCGCATGTACGCATGCTCTAAAGCTGCGCTCCAAAGCTCTGAGTGTGCGAGTGTGCGTGAGAGCGAGAGAGGGTTTCCATGTGAATTTAATGGGTGGTTGGGTGGATGGATGAGAGAGAGAGAGAGTGTATGGCTTTGGGCAGGGTTGAAGCGGGCTTTGAGTGGGTTGTTTTCGTTTGCTGTCACATTGCTTTGGTTCCCCCTCCACTACTGTTGCTGCTGTTGCTACTGCTGCTGCTGCTTCTGCTGCTGCTGTTGTTGTTGTTGTTGAATGTGCACTTTGTTGAATGTGCATTGCGCTTCCTCTGGCCGGGTGCTTTTGTTGCTACTGCAAAATTGCCTCGTAGCATTTAAGTCGAATTATGAAAGACTGTGTGTGAGGGGGATCCAGTACATGCCCCCTCCCGTCGTCCCGTCAGCCCATCACCAACAGTGGCAGTGCCCATGCCAAACGCGCTCGAGGGGACAGAAATACGGCTGCATTTTAATTAATATTGATTGTGAGTTATTTTCGCAGGGGTGCGAGGCAGGTGTGGTTTTAATTTAGTTTTCCAAATGCATATGTGTGTGTTTTGTGTTTTTTTTTTATATTTTGTGTGTGCGTAGGCGGGCGCAACCCTATAACCCACTTGCATGCTATGCGATTATGGATAAATGTTTGCCCATTACAGGGTACACAAAGTCAGCTTCATCATGGCGTATCATGTAAATGAAGGGGGAAAGCCAACGAGAGCAGCGGAGATGCCAAATTTGCATTTCAATTCAACAGTCGTTGGCGCGCACTCAGTCGCTAGCCCCCCGTAGGCACTGACACGCCACCACACACCACCCACCACCCACCACCCGCCATTGGAGCTGTGTTTGCATTGCTTGAACAGCTTCGTCCCATCTTGGTCTTGGGATATTTTCAGTTTCGCTTTAAGTGTGATTCGTTGTTGCGCTTGACAGCGCGGTAAAATGTGCACGTGCTGCAAGAGCAACTTTCCCCTGGGTATGGATGGGGGGTTGTGTGGTTTTATTGAACCTGAAGAGTATAAGACAATGGACTTTCGTTTCAATTTGAGTTTTCACCCATTGCTAAATGACCAATAGTAATCGATGCGATTAAACAGACTCAAGCTCCTATGGGGGATTTCTTAAAAATGCATTAAAATTAAATCTGTTAAACCAGTTTGAAAAACTGGCCACTGCAATTTAAATTCAAAGCCAACCGTTTATCAGCACTCTTTTCGCAGAGCAACCAGCCTGTGACAGCCTGTGAACCAGTGTTGAACAAGTTCGTTTGATCTGACCGCCAAATTCCATTTAACTAACAAAAATACCGACTTCTCCAATTGTGCTGGGTATCCAAATTTACAAGAAGAATAAAATTCACAAGCAGCATTATTTTCTACGGCTTAGCTCAGGCTGTATATTTTGATATATTTCTAAAAGTCAGGCGCAGTATATTTTATCGACAAGTCCGCGGTCCTACTGGTGTTTTTGCGATGTCAGCTCCAATTGGATTTTTACAAGAAAAAAATACCGTATATTTTTTTAATTTGGCCAAAAAAGAATACTGAAAAACGGCTACACTTATTAATTTGGCCAGAAAATAATACTTTAAGACGGCTACACTTTTTTCCGCCAAACAAAAAAAAGGTTAACTTTTATTTTTTTGCATAAAAATAGTGAGAATTAAGTAATGGGAAAACGGCGGACGCAATCACAGATCGATTCGAACTCTAGCGATAGTGATAGCGAATCGGACACCAACCTGGAGTCGGTGAGTAATGAGGGGAAGAAAGTAAAGCCCGCGCCCCATTGTCAAGGGGCCGCTGCGTGCGGCCATTGCGATGTAACAAATCAATGGCAAGTTTTTTATGATACCAATTAAACGTGATAACTGCCCCCGCAGGACCTCCTGTCGTTGGCTAAGAAGCGCAAGAAGCCGCAAAATGCCAGCAAGGCGAGCTCCCTATCCGACTCGGACTCGGACTGGGCAAACAACAAATCTGGAGCGCCTGCCACGAAGAAGAAGAAGCGTCCGAAGAAGGCCAGCAGGGACTCGAGTTCATCGGAGTCCAACTGGGACGATGAGAGCCAGGATGAAGTGCAGCCTGTGCCGGCTGTGGAAAAGAAGCCCGAGGAGCCTCCAAAGCCGGGCAACGTCAGCGAGCACGAGGAGGGCGAAGTCTCCGACAGCGACTCGGACAATTCGAAATCAAACTCCTCATCTGGCTCCGACTCATCCAGCTCGTCCTCGTCCGGCTCCGACGCAGAGTTCGATGACGGCTTCGACGACGACATGATGGGCGACGAGGAGGATCGCAAGCGTCTGAATGATCTGTCGGAAAAGGAGCGCGAAACGGAGATCTTTAAGCGCATCGAGCAGCGGGAAATCAGGCGAACCCGCTGGGAGATCGAGAGAAAGCTGAAGCTGGCCCGGCGCGGTGAACGGAACGAAAAGTCACGTTCAAAGGGCGAGCGGGCCAAAAAGAAGAAGGAGAAGAAGGCCAAAAAAAGCAAGGAACTACCCCCGTCTCTGCCACCGCCATCGAACTCTGTGCTATCCGAACTGGAATCAAAACCAATCAGCGAGGTGGGCAGCAAGAGTCCGATCCCTCTATCTTCCAGTCGGGACGTGGCCTCAACTTCGGCGGCCGTGGCCAGCATACTCAACGACCGAGGATCCGACGATCAGGCTGGCGCCGGTATGGGCGACTATTTTGATCACAAGGAACGGTCCAAGGAGCGAAAGAAGAATGTGGAGGCCAACAAAACCGATGACAAGCGAAGCAATGCCATGGCCCTACTGAAGGCCAAGCGAGAGGGCAAGGCCAAGCGAGGTAAGCTCGCAAATGCATATATTGATTCTTTCTAACTGAAATGTTTGTGTAACTTAATTTATTGCAGAGGAGGAGGAAGCGAAGCGGCAAGCCGACCGCGAACGCGACGACAAAGAGGAACTTGAGAGCGTTTCGGGCTGTAAGTCGGCTGTGAAGCTGAAAGCCTCAGAGATCTATTCGGACGACTCGGGCAGCAGTGACTGGGACGAGGATGAGAAGCCAACGGGCAAACGGTCACGTTCGATTAGCAGCAAGGCTTCCAGCGAGTCTGAGGATGATGACAAAACCACCAAGAGTCCAGTGTTCATATCGAACCGAGAGGATTTGAACAAACTGCGCCTGTCGCGCCACAAGATGGAGCGTTTCGTCAATTTGCCGATCTTCGAGAGCACCGTGCTGAACTGCTTTGTGAGGATAAGCATTGGCAACAATGGCCAGAAGCCGGTCTATATAGTCGCTGAGATAGTCGGCGTGGTGGAGACGGGCAAGATCTATAGCCTAGGCACCACGAGAACCAATCGGGGTCTGCGCCTGAAGCACGGCACTCAGGAGCGCGTCTTCCGGCTGGAGTTCATCTCCAATCAGGAGTTCACCGAGAACGAGTTCAACAAATGGCAGGAAAGCTGCCAGAAGGCGCACGTCCAGGCGCCCGCCATGGAACTCATCGAAATAAAGGCGAACGATATCAAGAAGGCCCTGAACTACGAGTACAAGGACGAGGATGTGGACAAAATTGTGGAGGAAAAGAATCGCTTCCGCAACCGTCCCACCAACTATGCCATGAAGAAGACCTGTCTGATGAAGGAGCGCGATGCTGCCATGCTTCGCGGTGACTACGACATTGCCCAGGATCTGAGCACGCAGATCGATGAGCTGGAGAACAGAGCCTCTGAGCTGGACAAGCGAAGATCGCACACACTGAATCTGATTTCGTACATAAATGACCGCAACCGCAAGAAGAACGTTCAAGATGCCGAAAAGGCCATTATGGAGGAGGCGCGCGCCAACAAGGGCCAGAAGATATCAGATCCATTCACGCGACGCATCACACAGCCACGCATGGGTTTCAAGGGTACCAAGAAGGACGATGAGGACACACAGCTCGCACCACTGCCTCCGCCACCGCCTGGCAAGAAAAGGCCAAACGAGGCCGGCTCCTCAAATGCCAACGCGAAGCCCACAGACGCCAAGGACTTTAGCCTGTACTCGCTGCACGACTTCGACATAGACCTGGATGTGCCTCTGCCGGGTGAGTTTTCCTGATTTTTGATTCAGTTGAAATCAATTTGATGTCTCTAAATCTTCCCCTTCCGTTTCCCTGCAGTTAACAGCACGAATTCGGTGCCAAAGCCAGCGAATAAGCCAGCCGAAACCGTCTCCAAGCGATCGCTTAATCTGGAGGACTACAAGAAGAAGCGCGGCCTCATCTAGGGCTACAGACTCGACCCCCAAATTAACAAAGCTCTTGCGTTTTTGCATCCTAGTTAGTTATACAGTAGTTATACAGTGCATAAATCGACTAAAGTGACATTTTGTTAATAGTCCGACAAACGAAGAAAAACTAAAGTTAATTAACGAATACCAATTCGTGGCCGTTTCTGTGTTGTATTAGAGATAGACAGGACACACACATACACACACTGTTGCTGGCAAGAGGATGATTCGGGGATATTTCAATTGTTATCATTTTGACCCATTATATTAACATTAATTCTCCATTATTTTTTTTTTGTTTATCTGTGTGATGCTTAGACAAATGTACAATGCAAAATGAAAAACCACACCCCGCTGCAAGAGCAAAACATATTACGAATTAAATATCGTATGCCAACCAACTGCTAACTGCTTATGTCTCAATTTCACTAGTACTTAAGTTGCAAATTGTATTATATGTAGCTGCCACCGCTTACGACCCGATAATCATCCTCCATGCAATGGTTAATAAATTTTTACGATACGACGATGATAATTTATATAGAATTAGTTAACAGCAACCACTCAGGCATATGGCGAGGGCTAATGAGATTCCAGGGACAAATATAACAGGCTGATTTAATTGGATATATGTATGCGGAACGGGGCATAATTATCCTTTGGTTGTAATCGTTCAATGCTGTATTAGTTTAAGTTCATCAATGTTAGCAGCATGTCCACTATTATACACATATACAAAAATAATTATAATAATACAAGAAAATAAACTAAATATTATACTATTTAAATTGTTTGTGTAATTATTCTTC
Source organism: Drosophila obscura (assembly GCF_018151105.1). Taxonomy (NCBI): domain Eukaryota; kingdom Metazoa; phylum Arthropoda; class Insecta; order Diptera; family Drosophilidae; genus Drosophila; species Drosophila obscura. Next base: position 3,271,750 of record NW_024542774.1, on the reverse strand, counting down.
TTTTTTTGCAGAAAGCCAAGATGTCGGGGTAACTTTTTGTGGGCTTAACAGATCACTCTTCTAATCATTAGTAAAGATATTAATTATGTACTTACATTACATTACTGAAACCATCAGTTTGCCTGCTCTTTTGGCGCCTTTTTCAGCATAAATTGAAAAGTAAACTTTGTAAGGCAGAGGCAGAGCCAGAGGCTTTTGAGTTGATCGGGCAGTTTGGTGGCCTCTCTCAATTGGTTTGCTGGCTGTTTGTGCAGCTGGTGAACTCCTTTCATGTTCTCACATTTAATTCAATTAATTCGATGAAATTGTCTTTTAATTGAAAGCGATCGCGTTTCGCGTTGTTTCGTCAGAAGCGAAATAACATTGCCAGCACATACACACCCAGCACAGATCACTGGGGAGGTTCCAAATTTAACGGTAACGCTAAAGACAGTGTGATGTTATTTTTCTGGAGCATTTAACTAACATCTTAAGTGCATTCTCCTAACGACTTTAGTCGAGATTTATACAACTTTCTGTACTCAAATGGATAGTTGTGTGTATGGGAGGGAGTTTGATGTGGAATAAACTTCAATTGAATGTTTTATAATGCATTTCCGCTTGAATATTTTCAGCATTTTCTCATTCATTCTCCGTCAGGGAATTTCGGGCACTGTATCCCATCTGCAGGCAACGATACCAGAGCCTACATATTGTTCCCAAATGTTGAATGCGACTGATCCGATCAGAATGGTGATGATAATGATGATGATGATGATGGAGGAGGAGTGGGAGAGCAGCAGCAGCAGCAACAGCCTGACGTAAGGGGAGGGGACTGGGGCCCATTGTGGCACAATGACATTTTATCTCAAAATATGCAACAGCAGCACGTTCTCTGAAGCGGAGAGTGTAATAGATCAGTAGCGGAATCTCAATTCAGAATTCGAAAAAACTACCGATGCGTGGCCCATGCAAATGTTGTTGTTGCTGCTGCTGCTGCTGCAGCCCATCTGTGTATGCGTGTGTGTGTGTGTGTGATGCATCTGGAGCTGTTGCATATGTGGGAGAATCCCCTTGGGGGCGACTAATCAACCGGCATACAATTCAAGCAAGTGGCTTCATCGTCGCCTCTGTCTCTGTCTCCGTCTCTGCCTCTGCCTCTGTCACTGCCTCCCTCGGCTTTGGCGTCTTTCATTGTCTGCGCTTTGAAGCCTCTCTGTATGCGTGTTTCGGTTTTAGGGGGGACGCCGACGCTTCCAGTGGCAGAACATGGCAGACCAGAGCTCCGGCTCCGGCTCCAGCGATCAGTTCAAAGTTGACTTCGTCGCGGACCAGACCGGACCGAACACGACACCGCGACCCTGAATTAGAAATTGAATTATCAAATCTCGGCCTGATTTAATTTACAAACTTGAAGCACCACAATAAATGAAAATGTTGCCCAAAAAGTGTGCACTTGATTTGTGGATATTTACGTGCTTAGTCCTGGACTTTGTGTACGCGGAGCTGGACTTCAGCAACGATCTGGAGAACAGCCAGAAGTTCAAGAGTATTCCAACCACAGTGAAAACCTTCGAAAATGATACAGTCCTGCTGCCCTGCACCTTGAAAAGTGAGTTGGATGGACTTCACTTATTGGACTGCCAACCGAAGAGAAAGATTTATGAGGGGATCTTTGGCGATTAGCTGCACTTAGAGAGAGGGAGGGCTTTGGAACGGTCACAGAATTATCCAGCCAGTGAGATTGGCCATAACAATGGCATTTAATTCGATTGAAGAAATGAACACACAATGGGGGAACAAATGAAGGTATTATCTGTGCATAATAGAGTCCGTCCAGTCCGAGGGAGCGAGTCCACAAACGGATTCTGTCAATTGAACGCCTCACACACAACCGAATAAATGTCATTCCGGTGACCCCTCCGAATACCAGACCCATAGCCAGTCCTCCATTACAGGATTATTGACAGCAACAATTAAGTATTGATGGGGTTAACAAGATGAAAGAGATGCAGCTAGAAAGATAGAGAGAAAGGGACAGCTTGCTGTTTGCAGCAATGCGATATTGTGGTTCGATGTAACTTAGATTTAAGAAGATACTCGATAGAGACTAGAATACGATTAGGTTTGATTGGGATTACTCTCATATTACGTGCATGGTGTGGATTCAATCGATTGATTTTTGCATTACAGCGCCATTCCGTTATGTGCGCTGGCACCGAGACGATGTGGCACTGGTAGACTCCCGCCATCCGGAGATACTGCCGCCAGACCGCATCATGCTCTGGCCCAATGGCAGCCTGCAGGTGGCCAACGTGCAGTCGGAGGACACCGGGGACTATTACTGCGAGATGAACTCGGACTCAGGCCATGTGGTGCAGCAGCACGCCATCGAGGTGCAGCTGGCGCCACGCGTACTCATCGAGCCCAGCGGATTGACGGAGCTGCAGATCGGAGCCACCTTCGAGGTGGTGTGCGATGCCCAGGGCGTGCCCCAGCCGGTGATAGACTGGCGTTGGAATGGACAGACCCTGGCCCCAGGCAGCAGCACGGGCAACCGGCAGAGCCATGTCATGGAGATCAAGTCGCGCAGTCAGTCGGGTCTGATCGAGTGCCTCGCCAGCAATGGCGTGGGTGAGCCGGCCGTGGCTGGTGTCTATCTGCATGTGCTGTGTGAGTGCCACTTTGGAAGCTGCTCTTTGTCTTGAAATCATTGAATAATCCCTGAAATTCCAGTTACACCCGAGGTGAAGCTGCCTCAGCCGGTGGTCTACACCAAGCTGGGGACGCGAGCCCATCTCGAGTGCATTGTGGAGGCGGCGCCGGCGGCCACAGTGAAGTGGTTCCACCATGGCCTGCCCGTGGCATTGGGCACGCACTCGTCCAGCCACGAGACCGAGCTGCAGTCCAACCGCTCCCTCGACCATTACGTGAACGACGTACGCCACCTGCTGGTGATCAAGAACGTGCGCAACGCGGACATGGGGCAGTACGAGTGCCGAGCAACCAACAGGATCGGTGCGCGGAGTGCCAGCATTGAGCTGACCGGCCGACCCATGCCGTGCATCTTCAAGATCAATCCGGGCACACAGAGCTCCACGTCGCATGTGCTCGTTTGGCAGACGGAGAGCCTGCTGCCCATCATGGAGTTCAAGCTGAAGTTCCGCCAGATTCCGTCCAACAATGTCACCAGGCAGCTGCGCACCAACTGGACAGAGTTAACGATCCCCGCCCAGGCCATTAATGGTAGGGAGAACTTCAACCGGAAGCTATACAAAGAAAACCCACTCTGACCCGCTCTCTTCCGTAGGACTCATCTACATCACGACGTATACGCTGCATGGCCTGCAGCCGGCAAGTCTCTACGAGGTCTCCGTTCTGGCGCGCAACAGTTTCGGCTGGAGCGACAATAGCAAAATTGTTCGCTTTGCCACGGGTGGCGAGGGTAAGATAAATCACCTGATGTGTGATAGATATGGGTTTCCTCCATTCTTAAGCTTCGATTCGTTTCCGCCAACAGTGGAGCTGCCCAACTATTCAACGGAATCTGAGCTGCAGAACGATGTCACCGAGGAGCAGGACTTCCGGAATGAAATTACCCAGAGATCGGATACTCTGCGGGCCAGCATGATGTTCAATTCGGGCTCAGCAGCTGAGGGCCGTGGCCTCAGTGGGTCCCTCATCTATTCCATTTGCATATGCCTAACATTAGTCCTGATCTACCAATAAGAATAATAGTGAATAGTGAACTCCATTTCCGTGTGACACCAAATAAACAACTATCACCAAATTCTTGAGAGGTAACTGCACACGTCATAGGGGAAATGAATCAAGAGACTGCAATTCATCAACTCAGTCGCGATAAGATTCTTTGTGAACCTCTGACTAAATACAAACACAAATGACTGAGCTCACAGTATGGATGGACTCTTAACGCATTTAGTTTAGTAATCTTTGGCAGTATATTTGGACAAAAACCTATCTGACGAATTCTATATTTATATACTGTACACGAAGAGTTTAGGGCAGCTATCGGCAGCTTTATTCGGAATGATATCAATACTTGGTAACGAAATTGGGTGCGTATTTTAAGGCTTAAGGCTACTCATAAAACATATACAACATTTGCAGAATATAATGTAAAACATTATTCCATTAAAAGTTTTAAGTAGAATCTAAAAATCTGTGCCCAGAGACCAGAAAAGAATTACTAATTGCATAGAAATATCGGATTGCGAGCATAACATGGTAACGCTTCCGTTAGTATGAGATCTATATGTAAGAAGCCTGGACACATGATATATGGTATAGTGTACATATGTACATACATATGTATGTATGGCTCCATGCCAGGGCTTCCTCTATGGACCGCCAACATCAATTGGCAGTGACATTGCGGCGCAACTAACGCATCTTTCTTGTTTCCCATCCCGTCCCCCATACGCGGGCTTCGTGCTCCATGCCGATAGCTCTCCAATGTGCCTCTCCGATGGCTTTTGGCACCGCATAGGGAACGAAACACTGAGTCTGTTTACCTGCTGCCCCAAAGCACACACACACACACTGACGGGTGAGAAAGAGAGAGAGATAGGCGAGGGCATTGGGAGAGTTGGCGCTCGTTGGCTCTGTTCCATTTTCCATTTCGTTTCCGTTGGCAGCACCAGCAGAGCAGCAGCAGCAGCGCTTTTGGCATCACAGCACGCGCTCCACTGTCAGTTCTCGTTTGAAAAGCATCGCGTACGGCCACGAAGAGAATCTAAAGCGCAAAGGTCTCGTCTCGTCTCTATTGAGTCTCTCCATCTAACACCAGGCAGCAGGGCAGGCCTTCGGCTTCGCCCTCGCACAACCTTAGTTGTTAAGTAGCCAAAAAGACAGCTGTGCCACAGATGAGCCATTCTCGCGGAAATCTTTTAAATTCAGCTGAAATAGCCTTTTAGCCCATGGCCAAAACTGGGCGAAAGCGTTGCAAGTGCAAGTGTTAAGTTAAACGGTTTCGTGTTCACATAAAAACAAAAAAAAAAAATTCAAAGGAAAAACCAAACAAAAAAAAAAACAAAATATATAGAAAAAAAGCACTTACAATACATCGTCTTTTGCCTTTTTTAACGCTTTAACCGAATTTTGTTGTTGTTGCTGCTGTTGCTGCTGCTGCTGCTGGCTGCGGCTCTGCGGCAGCTCTCATCTCTCGTCTGGGGGTACGGGACCAGCAAAACCAGTTTTCTTCCTCTATGCCCAGGCAAAATAAATACCACAAAAAAAAAAAAAACAATCTCATCGCATCCATTCTGTAACTGGCCCTGAAGCCTGCCCCAGACTCTACCCAATGAACCTCGACTCTGACTTCATCTTGGGCCCTTGATGATTCATAATAATTGCGCAGAAATATGTGGCAAGTGACACAGATGTGCCCCACATCCTCCGCTCACCACTCTAGAATGCACTGCATTTTGGCACTGCACTCAATCGGCAGCCAAAATTCAGATTCAGTTTCAGTTTCTGTTTGGTCTGGTCTCCATCTCTCTCTCTCTCTCCCCCCTCTTTGCATTCTATAAATATGTACGAATATGTAAAATAGTTGTCGCTGTGCCGGCAAACTGGCAGCAACAAAAAAACCATACACCGTGGATGTACGTACTTGCACCAAGCAACACGAAAGCGAAGCCAAGAAAATCGCCAAACGAAAGCGAAAATATCAGATACTAGTGTGGGCCAGGAGCTGGGAGAAGCAGGGAGCTGGCAGCAGCGGAAGAAGGGCCAGCTGCTGCAGAGGATGACAGGAGAATGGGTGGCAGGGCGGTAGGGTTTGGTGTTGGTGTTGGAGTTAAAGAGGGGGAAAAGTGCAAACAAACGTTCAATGGAAAACAAATTTCCTACTTGTTTTTTATTTACAGTAAGAAACAAAAAAAAAAAAGAGCGAGAATAAAAGAGGGCAAGGGATCGATGCTTCATATACCCTAACAAATAAATCTATGCTACACTTCAGGCAGGAGCAGGAGCAGGAGCATATGGCATAGCCAGAAACTACAGTTCAGTTTTGTGCGTCCCAAAGTGATATAGTGAAACCATCTGATCAAAATTGGTAGACCCTATAAGAGGGTAACCAAGTTTCCAATTCAATCTTTCTGGCGGCAAAGTGCAAGTTCAGTACCCTGCCACTGCCACCCCCCAAAAAGCATTCCACACACACAAATTGAAGCCAGCTGCAGCAGCAGCCAGCAGCTAGCAGCCGCTGCTCTTCCGCCTGCACTGCACACACACAAGAGCAGGCAGTAATTGTGTTTGTGCGTGTGTGTGTGTGTAAACTTTTTGAGCGCAATGTAAATAAACAAAACGCCAAAGAAGAAACACCAACAACAACAGAAAGAAAGAGAGGCACTGATTTGAAGAAGAACGAAAAGGAACAATGAAAGACAACACGGCAAACAACAAAACAAAAAGAACTAAGTTTGCACCTTTCCCTTTGCCCTTTACACACTCTCCCTCCTCTACCCATCTTTCTCTGTTTCTTTGATTTTTTTATAATTGATGTACAGCCTGAATCCATTCGAGGGGCAGTGCCAGGCCAGACGTCTGTTTGAGCGGTAAATCTTGTTTTAGTGATAGTCAAGAGAGCTTTTGTAGTCGTCACGTCATTAGAGGAAGGTGTCAACGGGTGGTGTCGGCTATACTACAATATATTCCAAATGTCGTTCAAACAGTTGACACTCCAAATATAGGTATACATAGACATACGTTAATCTGTGTGTAGTTGTGGGAAAATGTGTACCTGCATGAGAATGTGCGGAAATTACAGCTCGTCAGTTAGTTTTCGCTGTGGGGTGTGAAATGTCGGGGTTACATGGGTGGGCGGAATCGAATTTTTTAGCTTCGATGAGGTACTCCAGCAGCTGTATAGAAATGATTTAATAAGATTTTACCCATCTCAGTTGAGAAATTATTTGAGATTAACTCCATGTAGTTAGTATATTTTTCAGACATTTCCTAAAAAAAACATAGACAGTATTTGTATTCAAACTCGTAGATTGAGACTGAAAATGATGTTCGCTAATGGCAAGTCCCAAGATCATATTGAAGAAAAATCTCATAAATAATCACATTATCTTGGATGCTCTTTGACTTGAAACCTGATTGGCATCATCAAACAAGTATTTTGATGTTGCAATGCTAATAGCAAAGAGTATCTGAAATGGAAGTAGTAATAGATTAATGGGGTTTATTTCAAACTGGAAATACTCAGTTTCTGGGAAATTATGTTATTGCTTTTATTTGATAAAACCATAGCATACATCTAGGAGAAAGACATTGAGCTATACAAATTATTCCAGATTATATATTTATAGACTTTTTATAACCAAAAGAGTGTCAGTTAGTCGACTATACGTATGCATAGGATATAGAAACATTTCAAATGTTGTTTTTCAAATATATTCGCAAATGCATCAGCTATGGATTATGATCGTCAGGCATTGCGAAATTGTTTGTTTTATGAGTTGAGCGCACGAACAAATATGTGCACACAGACACCGAGACAGCCCCAAAACAACAGGGAGAGAGAGAGGAATATTCATGTCGAATCGTGCACCGTGCACTGTGCTCGTATGACTCGTATGAGAGAGCTACGATATGCAAGCCATATGCAAACAGCTTCTAAATTAGTGGCCCGAATTTGTAGCCTGGTGTACACTACCCGTACATGTGTGTGCCTAAATGTACATACATTTTTTTTTTCATTGGCTTTTCTGGTTGTACAATTTTTTCGCATTTGCACATTAATTTATTTATATGCATAAACATTTGCATGCTATTCGACTTGGCACACCCTGACCCAACAGAACCCCCCTTACCCGTACCACTGAAGCCCCCACTTCGACCCACTTTACTGGCATTGAGTCGGACCGGACCAAGAGAGAGGGAGAGCCTACCATGAGCTGTAAATTAGACAACAGCAGCAACAGAAGCAGCAGCAGCAGCAATAGCAAATGGCGATTTTTCGCATAGAGATCATAATATCTTCGAGATACGACTTATCGACGGAGAGCAAATTGCGAACAGACCAGACCAGCCACGAGTGCGCCGCCTTGGCTTGCATAACCCGGCCAAGTGTTCGACTGCCCGACGACGGATTGCCAAGCGATTGAAAATTTGTCCACGCCACGCCAGTTGCTAAAAAATTCGTTTGTAGTCCGCGCTTTTCAATCCATTTTGTACGGCTCAATTAGATGTTTCCGGCCCGCAGGCGCTTTTCGCATATAAAACGCATAAGCAAAAATTAAGAAATCATAAAACCAAAAAATATATGTATATTATCAATGTTTTCGATTGTCTTTGCGGCGCCCGTTTTGGGGCCGCGCTTGAAGATTGTATTTTGGGTAGCAAATTAATTAAGTACCAACCAAACAAACATATTAATTGCAGTTAACGACCTACCTCCGACAACGCACCCAACCAAATCAAATCAAACAGCAACAAAAACATAAACCAACAGAAAGTACAAAATCAAATCAAATCAAAGGCAAAAGCAATCAAAATGATTAAGGCGAGAGATTCGACGCTGCTGTTGCTCATTTGTCTGCTAATTGGACAATTTTATGGTAAGTCAAGGACTCAACCTAATGATCTATTAAATTAAAGAACTAATTGGAACTAACTGCAAAGGGCGCGTTAAGCGTTTGAGTGGGTAATCGAAAATGCAGGGAGAAATTTTTAGTTAAATGTTGGCACTAAGTGGAATTCGAACAGATACGTGCATGAAAGTTATTTACTATAAGAATTAAAAAAAGTATTTTAGGCTCTCAATCTTCAATCGGAAAAAGGTTAGACCAATCTTCTATAGGTATAACTTTCCTCCGCTCTGGAGAGATATCTTGGAGAGGTAATATTCTTCTACTCTACTGATGAATATTTATAGGTACATAAATATTATATTTCCTAGACTTTTCAATCGTTATCTGTCGCGTATTCAACTAAAACCATATTGCATATGCCATAAGTAGAGTTAAGCTTGGGGGATTTCGTTCAACTAAACCGCAAGTAAATGTTTGCCTTTAGTTCAGCATTTATTTATGTTCTCAAAGTGTCGCGACCTTTTAATGTCTGTTCAATGAATTTACGTAAGTTACCAGAAATTATGAATTGAATGCCGACACAACTGACGAAAATAGGTATGAGCAATGCTGTTAGCCTACATACAATTTATCGCTACCCACATATGTGCGTACTCATACGAGTAGTATGTATGTATGTGAAAGCTTTAGATACGATATATGTAGGTGTAGGTATAGGTGTGAGTCGCAGGAACCACGTGCGTACCTTAGCTTATCTTTTGCGTAAATTCAACGCACACAATCGGAGGTCTATGTGTGTGTGTGTGTGTGTAGCAGTGTCAGTGCACCAGTTAAAAAAAAAAACAAGCATATCTTATCGCCAAAGAGGGGGCCAAACAGTTATCAGCCGTCGGAAAGTTAAATTTCATTCGCTTTCGGTAATATGGCGCAAATTGTTGATAACGGTGAACATTCCATTTCTCGAACCGCGGAATGCCTCTTCGTGGAACGATGGCTTGGAAAGTTATTGGCTCCGCTCCACACTCTGCAATGGGAGGCTGCTGTTCTGGGTGGAGAGGGAGGGAGCCATGTGTGTTTTTTGTTTAAAGGGGCAAGATTTCATAGTAGCTTAACGACCTTTGTATTCTCTGGCGGTACAAATTAAATGATTACTATGGGCTTGAGACCTTTGCTAAATTTATTTAAAATTAATACTCCTGATTAGTCTTAACTTTATAGCGATAAGGAAGAATCAGACTGATTACCACCAAAATTTTTATACCCTCTAAAAGTGTATTAAAACTCCAATGAGTAGAGTAAATATTTGTTGTGCAAAGAATGGCATTTTGATGTCGAATATTTGCTCGTAAACTTCTCGCAGCCAACGTCTGTTGCTAACAGGGGGGCTGGACTGGTGATGGGGATGGGGACGGGGACGGAAACTGTACTGTACGCCCCCCAATGTTCTATATAATCAGTTGTCTGTCCCGATTCCAGGCCAAAAGGCCATGTGCTGTATATTTCCCCTTGGTGCGACCACCGGCAATGAAAAATATTTGGCTTTTTATTAATATTTTTTTTGGGTTTTAATTAAAAGTTCCCTTCTCAAATTTTAGCCATGAGATAAGCCAACTGTTAGCCAGCGGATAGCCAAAAATATTCAACAAACGGCATAAGCTTTGCGCTCGCATACCACTATATATCAACGAATTATGTTCTTGTGGGTCTGCTCCAGAATATCAAAGAATATTTGGCCTACAAAAACACATTTGTAAAGTCTGTAAATGTTTCATAACATTCCGAGCAGCCGCAACGAAAATATTTGTTTTCTATGATGAATTCTTTGCCAGTTCCAAATCCATAATTTGAGTTGATAAACACTTTTGTCCCCCCACGCCTAATGGGAATAGTTTATTTACTCCGAGGGCGGGCTCTGTCAAGGGTAACAAGTCCCATTCCATGGGGACCTATTAATGACCTACAAATAGCTAATTCTCTGCAATGCCGATATAGTGCTGGTGTCTGCATATTTGCATAAAGTACATACATAAGTACTTTAGCTGATTTTTCAACGGGTTCGTTAAGTATTTTTCAAAAAGAAGACAAACACAAAAAAAAAAAACATTCTCAAATTACGTATACGCATGGGGAACGATCGAGAGACGTTGGCTGGCTATCCAAAAATAAAGATCGCATAATAAATCAATGATTTGATCAATCAAAATGTTCCAGAGGGTGCGGAGTGAATGCGTGCCCCACCCATGATCCCTCTATTTTTTTTGTTTTTGTTTTTGTTTTAGTTTTTTGGTTTTTCTGGGAGGCGAATTGATTTGCCGATTCAATTGATTTGAATTTAATTTTCCATTTATTGTGTGTCTGGGTTTTCGGCGTTTCTCGTTTCTTGTTTCTCGTTTTGACTTAATGCAAATTCATGGAATTGGATTATGTACTATGTATACATATGTATGTACACACATACAGTAGGTATATGCATAGTATATACGCGTATATATAGTCATGGAACGGAGTCGTCCAGTTCTTGGCACTTTTATGACCCCACCATCAAAAGTTAGATATCCATGGACGTAGCGCTGCCATAGCCTGTCTATTGCTGACTTTTCCAAATCTGTTCGATCTTTTCGACATTTCAGAAATTGTGCATTTTGGGATTGGCATCTGCGAGTATGCCATAATTTATTTATACACATCTTATTGACTTAGAGATGGACGTGGCTGTGGCTGTGGATGTGGACCATTCTAGAACTGTTTACTCAGTGACCTCATAACTCATACGATCCTAAACGTACCATATGTGGCACAGACAGACAGCAAATAACAAAAACAACATGATCATGAATTTGCAATCAAACCAATCAAACTCTATACGCAGAACAGTCTTGAACTGAATCTTCAATCAGAGTTATCAATGGGCCGGGCCAGTCGAAGCTACTACATACAGACTGTCCTCGCTGATATGGCGACTGTAACTGGCGCCGGGTACAAGGAATCAATCTGTATGAGGTACATTTATCTGGGGCACCGTAATTAAAACGCAATCTTGTGCTCCAGAATAAGGTGATGACATTTTATTTTCAAGTTGAATCGATTATATAAGTCATATCGCGAATTATTCATTCAATTCATGGTCATTTAAAGTTAGCAGGAAGGGCACTGTACCCAAGGGACATGCAGCAAAATTTTGCATGGGAAACTTCAGTTGGGCTTGCAGCAATTATAAATACTAAAACTGATTCGATCTAACATGACTTCATCTCGATAGGAACGGCAATGGCAACGGCAACGGCTCAATCATCAGAGTTGGTCATAGGAATGCGAAATGCTCCAGACGACGCCCCAGGCGCAATGCAGGCCACAAAAGGCCATTCATTCTGTATAACATTGAACTTTAAAGACAAAGGGAGTGGCATTGGCTGGGGGGCCCAGAGTCTAAAGGGGGGGCCCAGAGTCTGGAGCTGAAGCTGGCGCCGCGACATCCTGACGCCATTGTTCCACTTACAGCGGGATTGCAGAGAGTGAGCGAGAGCGAGCTCCAAGTAGCATCCATCCATCCATATGGATAGACTGGCTCTGAGTGGGGGCTGTTGTTCCGTTTTTTATACATATTTTTGCAACCCCCAACATTGCTTCAAGGACAATGCGAGCCCAGGGAGCCCAATGACGCATGAGAGAGAGAGAGAGAGTGAGAGACAGAGTGTGGGAGAGGAGAGCGGAGAGGCGTCTTGCCTTGCACTTCTCCTGTGACTGTTGGCGCTGACCTACTTACGGACAACAATTGGGTATGGTACGCTGGGATGTGGAACCGTCTCTGGATATTAATATATCCATGGACATGTGTACATGTAAAGTGTAGTTGTGGCCTTGACACGAAAGGAAACAGCGGGCGAAGGCTGCTGCTGGAGCTGCTACTCCTGCTGAAGATTGCAATTTCGTCAGCTTCCCTCCACCCCAATCCGATGGATCGTCGGTGAAGGTCCCTCCATGCTCTTGAGTCGAGACGATGGCAAGCTGTTTTTGGATCGACCTGACCAGGCGGCCACTCCATAAAAGGGGCGTCTGGCTGTGCGTCAAGCGGATGCGATGAGGGGCAGGCAGCAATTGGATAAGATAACTGGCTCCAACTTTGGCTGCCGTGGCGTGGCGACTCTTGCCGGCTTGAGACTCAAGTGTTTACCTTAAAAAGCTTTTATCGGCAATTGATAACGACTTGCGCAACCCGCCAATATCCATCGCTGCCATACGCGTATATCCAAGATGATGTTGTTAGCCGCCATGAGTCATGAGTCATGTCACTCTTACCCGTTAGAGGCGCACACATATGGCATGCAAATTGTTATGGCTAATACATACAGCACTGCGGCTGCTTGAGGTGTGACTCAAACGATTTGCATACGATCTGAGAGGAGGAGTCACCATTGAAACCATCATAACCATTGTATGTAATTCAAGGGGCAATTAAGATTCCATAATCCCAAACCCAAAACCCTTTCGGACTGCTAATGCTGTTTATGGCCAAGAAAATTTACTTAAGGCTTACCCCAATGGTATCTGGTTTGTTATCTGCATACGAGATTAGTTATTAAGGTGATGTGATGGAATTATGCCATAGATTTTCCATGTGACACGCAGATGGGGCATGCGGGCAAAGAACCAGCCACAGATGATGCGGCATACCTTTAGGCGTTAGTCAGAATATTCACAGAATACCAGCCAACCAACTTACTCACCTCAGCTCACCTTTCACATTACTAATCAAATGGAATTATATGTCTGCAAATATTGTCGGGTGTATCTGCCCCTAGTTCCGGTCCCAGCCAATTTCCGCTTGGGAGTTGCACTCTCGTAAATGAACTCGTTTGTGGCAGGGCGCAGACAAGTCGCCCCTTGTTGTTCTCGCTGCTGTGTGATTGTTATCAGTTCCCATGCAGAGTGCAGCAGACATGCGTGTGACTCATGCATACCTTTCTGTGCCTATCCCTGCCCCAACCAATGACGCAATGATCCCACAATGCAACGCTTTCTTTTCCATCTTGCAGATCGCTGCCACGGCTCGCCCATTGAGAATGAAACAGATTACCAGGGTGATGACTACGACTACGACGGAACGGATGGTGACGATGATTTGGAGGGAGCAGATCCACCCGAGATCCAGGATTTATTTGGTTCACCGCCATACTTTGACCAGACCGAACTGAGGATCGAGGCCAAGCCTGGGAATGATGTGATCCTCAATTGTGATGCACGTAATTTTCCAGAGTGAGTTTCCCCACGAAAGAGTCACTTCAAGGATCTGCATTTAATTGGTACTCCCCTCCCTCGATAGTCAACAACGCGGTGATGTGGTACAAGGGCTCGACGATCATTGCTAATGGCCGGAATCCGATCAGCCACCGGGTGGAGGGCATGAAGAATAACTCAATCCTGCTGAGGGATGTCACGCCGGACGATTCAGGCGATTACTATTGTGCCATACTGCCGCAGGACGTTCGACAGCATACGACACTGAGGGTGGGCGCCCGGCTGTCGATCCTCTGCGACGATCGCGATGTTACGGATCGCTCGCAGACGTTCAGGCAGGGCGACCACCACAAGCTCGAGTGTCGAACGTATCTGCCCACAGACCCCAGCATCAAGTGGTCCTTTAATGTATGTTGACCTGCTCCCAGTCCCACACAAAATCATCCTCACCACTTACCCACTTACCCGCGGCCCCTACCCCACATTTGACACAACTACTTGCAGGGCCAGCGCTTGGAGTCGTCACCAGAGGACACTGCCGATGGGACCATTGTGCTGGACAATGTGGACGAGATGAATGCAGGCGTGTACCAGTGCCTCGGCGACGATGGCAGCCGCGATCCTCCGCACGGCATGGTCACCATCGATGTCCACTACAGCCCCAAGGTATCGACGCACCGGCACCACGTCAACACGGAGGAAGGCGGCACTGCCGAGGTGTACTGCAACTATCGCGCCAATCCCATTGCCATCAGTTTCTTCATCAAGGATGGCAAGACGCTGAAGCTGTCCGAGAAGTACTCGAAAAAGGACTCCTTCCACAATGGCCACAATCGCACCACGCTGATTGTCAAGGATGTGGATGTCAGTGACCTGGGCGAGTATCTGTGCCATGCGGAGAACGCCATTGGCTCCAACGAGGCAAAGATCCACCTCAGCTACAACCCGGAGACGCCGCAATTCGAGGACATGACCATCGACGGCACCAAGGTTACCATGCACTGGCTGGTGCGCAGTCTGCAGCCGCTGTCCGAGGCCATGCTCGACTACAAGCTGACAGGGGTAAGAGCCATCTGGTGCCTATCAGAGATCTGATTAATCTGACTCCGTCTCCGTGCAGTCGTACACTTGGAGCACCGTTTCGGTTCTGCAGACGCAGCGACACAATCAGACGGGTGGCATCTGGAAGATCACGCATCAGCTGGATCTGCCGGCACGAGGCCTTTGGCATGCACGCGTCAAGACGAAGAACACCCAGGGATGGTCCAACTTCTCGCCAGATCACGATTTCCGCCTAGCGGACGATGATGGTGAGTCATCTCTCTGTGCATTATAATTCTCTTTAACATCCATTTACCCATTCCCTCTCTTGTTGCACGCGTAGCATCCAATGACGATTCGGACAGGGAGCTGCCACCCGACCAGATCATGCGCGCCGGCATCGGCTCAGTGGGTGGTGGAGCGGCATCAGCGTTACAGCAGCTGCCTGCTGGCTCGCTCTTCTTGGCAGGTCTCAGCGTGCTCTGGCTGCGGCTGCATCTCTAAGGGGTGCCCGGCACTCTGGGCCATCCGGAGGACTGTACATACGTATTTCCGGATCACTTAGCTGGCGAAAGCAAACACACGAAAGCACACACACGAAACGCAAATAGGAAAAGAAACTAAAGTATTCTAATTATACAAAATGCTAATGCGCGCTGCTCCGGGCAGCCAATACTTGCTTGGGGTCAATGTTAATGCTAATCCCCATGCTATAATGCACGCTGGAGCGCATCACCACATTGAAACATTTGTGCCAAGCAGAGGATGGAAAGGAGACGGAGACGGAGAGGACTACGTGCGAATTAAAGTTAATTTAGTTTAGTTAAAGTTAAAGAAGGGAATGTGGAAGTGGAATGAAATCTGCGACGATCGGTTAAAAACCGCCCAAAACGGAACCTTATTTTGATTAACCATAGCTGTAATATTTATTTGTTTTGTATGATGATGTACGGTGGGAGTATGCATGTGAGTTGGTGGCAGTGAGAACGAGAGAGAGATAGAGAGAGAGAGAGAGAGAAACTTCCCTGTTACCTGAATCCGAACCGAAAACGAATACAAAACGAGAGAGACCACTGGCTGGCAAGCGCTCACCCTGGTATAGATGGAATGGATCTAGCCCAGTGTGAGCTGGCCGTCCGTCCCCTTGCCAGGCGGTGGGGCATAGTGTAGATACAAAATGGGTAAAGATCTAGTGACTTTTTAGGATTTTATTTTTGGATAGCCGAAGCATCATTTTTGTGACAGAATCAGGGGGTGACGGGACGCGAGGGAGGCGGCGGGTGAAGAGAGATCTATCGAATGTGGCACGCGAATTATTATATAAACTAGACCAAAGCTTAGACATACATATGTACATATGTGTACCTACAATACCAACCCATACATACATACATACATACATACATATGATAACTATTTTTACGATACCTACGCCACATCAAACTCAATGGGAACCAGAGGATACCGATACGAACATTACACATCAGAGAACGGGATGCGTATGTACCTACTTATAGTTAAGAGATATAGAAAAAATCGAAGAGAGAGCTAAAGAGCCATACTTAATCATAATCAGGCCTCACTCACACCTTTTGATTGTCTTTGATTCTGCTACAATACCTGAGGGGAAATCGCCATAACATGCTGACCATATACAATGTGTGTACAATGTATGTGTATCTACATATGTACATACATACTACTATAATCAAATTGTGAGTGTAAGTATATATTTTATATATATTTTATTTAAGAATTATAACATTAAAGCTGATCAATAAAATGTGCCAACGGAAGCAATCAAGCGAAATTGATTCTTCGAAGAATTCAATCAAAAATGAAAGTTCCATAAACAAAGTTTCAAACAGCCGACCTTTAAGCATACATAAATATATACAGAATCAAATATACATACAAACATACATACATACATATATATGTACGTCTAAATACATAAATGTATTTATTTATATATGTAAAAGCCAGTGTCTTACATGAATATTGTAATTTTGTTGAGTCCACAAAAACGAAAGGAAATTAAACTAAACTAAACAACAACAAAATTTGTAATTCTTTTACTCTCATAGAGATCAGGCCAGAACAAACAAATCAATCCAATCGATGGGAGAACTCAGACACATATTGATTTCATGCCGCAGTTTCTGTATACTTTGGTTCCTTTTTTTTATTTAATAAATAAAGTTGATTTTGTCTTTACAAATACACAAATTTACAATCAACAAAGACTTCAAATGCTCATTTTCCTGTGAGAAGATCGGAGAGTGAAGTGTGAAGAGCGAAGGGGTGGGGGGAGGGATAGGGCACATACATATCTCTGCAAATGTAATACTATACTAAAACTAATGGCTGCCGATCTTGAGCAGACAGACTCCAGTAAGCACCGCCCACAGAAGCGAGAAGGGAAGGCTGGGCAGACTGCTCGACGCGGTGGAGGTGGAACTCTCCGGTGCAATGGCATCGAAGGAATGTTCTGCAATGACCACCTTGGTGTTCAGCACTGAGCCTTGTGGCAGGGCCTGGCAGTAGTAGTCGCCGGCATCCTGTGGACTTGCCTTCAGTATGGTCAGGTCGTAGTTTTCAGTGTCCAGCTTAAAGTTGGGCTGCACCAGAGTGCCGCCATTGGCGATGATGTTCGTCCCGAAGAACCACAAAATGCTCTCTGTAAGGTCAAAGAGGGGTCAATGGCGGATATACTGGGGAAAAAGAGGTACGCAACTTACGGGTCATGTCCAGGTCGCACTTAAGGACCACATCCTCGCCGCGGATGCCCGTTACGGTTACGGTTCTGTTTGGCGGCGTACTGTCAGATTTGGCTGGAATTTGACCCTGAGTCTTGGTCTGTTGACTGGAGGCACTCTGGTCATCCTGTTCGTACTCGAAATCATCATCCGACAACATTTCATCCTCCTCATTGCCGGGCTGGGGGTAGGAGAACACTGAAACGATGATAAATTACAAAAATTAGACATAAAATTTCAGGATCCAACATTCCAGAGCATAATTATAGCCCGATGCGAGCGATGATGCTTCGATTGTTTATAATAGCCACCATGGGGGGTCGGAGTTCCAGCTACCACCACACTTAGTCGTTGGGTTAATTAAGCGAAATTAAATGGATATGGAAACCGACTCGAAATGCATTAGGCCCATCATCATCCGGCTATCAGCATCTGTGTTTTGTTTGCGTTCCTCAATTTCGCAGCTCAATTTCATTGGCGAGAGGGGAGCGGGCGGACAGGACACACACACACAGGGGACAGCTGCACTGATGATGGGTTAAAGGGGATTCGCATTCAACGGTTTCCATTCTTCATTATTTTCGTTCTCTTTCGTTTTCCTCCGCACACATCACATCACATGCACATGCACACGCATGTACAAACATATTTTGTCGAAAACATTTCGGTGAAATGGGGTCACAAGAAAAACGAAAATTAAAATGAGCGTATGGAAAGAGAAAACAACAAGAGTGCGCCTAACACAAGCACACTCCCCCTCTTTGGCTGGCCTGCCCAAGGTATATCAAATGGAAGGTTAGGCTGTTGCATACCAAACCTTGGTGACAGCCAGTCTGGCTTACCCGTCCATGTTATATTCATTGCGACTGCCTCTCCCTCTCCCACTTTCTGGGGTGTTGGTGCAACGGTGTCGGTCGGGCGATCGCCGCCGCCGCCGCACCCACATGTACCGTGCCGTGCTGACGGGAATGGCAGCAGCGGGACAGTGGGCTACTTTTGTTTTTGGTGGTGTCACCACCACCACCACCACCGAAGCGATGGATGGACGAACGGCCGCCGTACAGCATTGAAAGCATTTCACAACAATGTCCATTTTCATAGTGCCAACTGCAGCACTCTGGCAAGCACATAGGCAAACACACACACACACTGCCAGATACTGCCACACACACCCTCGGAAAAGGGACAGTCTGATGATTGTGAAAAGTTTAAATTTACATTTTGTACATTTGCTTGGTCTCTTGTCTTCCTGTGTGCGTTTATTTATTATGGCCACTGTTGTGTAGCTTTTTTGCTGCTCAGCGTTGCGTGGTTTAGTTGTTGGCGGTACAACGAAATCAAATAAAAGAATGGAACG
This sequence comes from Drosophila obscura, assembly GCF_018151105.1. Classification (NCBI taxonomy): domain Eukaryota; kingdom Metazoa; phylum Arthropoda; class Insecta; order Diptera; family Drosophilidae; genus Drosophila; species Drosophila obscura. The sequence goes on along the minus strand of NW_024542774.1, from coordinate 3,252,815 downwards.
CTAGCAGTCCGAAGCTTTTGATACCCTGGCAGATTTTTACCTGGGGAATCCAAAATTTCCCTCGGAAGCGCTACGAGTTCAATCTACCCAAATTCATACTACTCTCCTCCAAGGGTACGAGTATAAGGTGACTTCCAAGTTCCAATTCCAATTCCTGTCGTTACGTGCAAGAGAAAGGATTGAATAAATGGAATGAACTGGAATTGGAAAGCAAAGCAGCGATCAACAACAACTACAGCAGCGAAAGAGCTTGACGAGCACTCTCTTTCTCTTCTCCTTGCATTCCTATTGCGTTCCCTGAGCCATGGCCTCCCTCCCCCCTCTCGCACTAAAAAAAATGCACATTCACTCACGCATTGTCCGAGCGGGTTGGCTGCTCTTTTGTCGTAAACTTTGGCCATAAAAGAAATTTATTCTCGTATTTATGTACATTGAACCAAACCATTGGCCGACACAGAAATCCCCCCAAAAATATTATGTTTTTTTTTTTGGCTTTCCCCACCTCACCCCTCAAAAAACAATCCATTGAACCAGGAAGATAAGAAATAACAACAAATGTGAGGAAATTCTCATTGCGGATTTGGGCCGAGTGATCTGGAGGCCTTCCCTTCCGTCTAGGCAAAAAGAACTTCCGTAATTCAAGGAAAAGTGTGTATGTGAATGGATAAAAGAAAAACAATAAATGTACTTCAAAATGTAATAAAAAAATATATCGATTTTATGAACAGTTCTATTGAGGGGGAAGTCAAGCGAATATTTTTTCCTTTAAATTCTCAAAAAAGAAGCCCCAAAAGTTTAAAAAGAAATTGTGGAATTCTTATAGATATATTCAAAGAGCATTTCATTTGATTCCAAAATAACTTTACGGTGTAATTCTCAATTCTGGTTCTATTATTACCATCCTTTAGCCCTTCCCTTTAATCTTTTTTAAAACAATACCCCCAAAATGGTATTTTGGCCCGGATTATGTTCTCGTCCATGTTTTTCCTATCTCTAGAGATAAAAGTGTTCTTCCCTCAACCCATGTTCCTGACCAACTTTAATTGGTACTTAGAACTGGGCCAAAAACAATTTATCATAACCATGATTCCCAACAAAAAAATAGAGGGAATAAAATGCAGTTCACAGTCGGCTAATAACCCAAAAAGTCGAGTTAGCTTTAATGCCAGTCACTCACTCCCTACTGCCACTACATCTGGCCCTTTGGCCCTCTGCTGCTGGCCGGGAATCATTCAAGTGCAGCATTTTTGTTGTCTTTACTACCTGTGATAAGGCCTGGAGAAATTAAGAGCCAGGCCAGCTCTCTGATCTTTGATCTCCTTTCTGTGTGTGTTTTCAGCTCTGTCTGTCTTGGTCGCCCTTGTACCCTGTCCCCTGTGCCTGAACGTGACTGACCAGACCCAGAGCCAGTCATTCCCAAAGCCAGGCCGTGGCCTGGTGTGGAGTGGAATGGAGTGCAGTGCGTTATATGAGCCGAAAATTGTCTGTGCTGTGTGGCAGGAGGAGGTCTCTTTGTCTGCGTGCACGAGTGCATCCGTGTGTGTGTGTGTGTGTGGCAGGCAGATAGAGACATGAGGCAAGGCGGATAATGATAATGGCATTCTGGTTCTGTGAAAGCGATCAGGTTACGGCCACGAAGCGACAAAGAGAGAGAACATCATAAAACGACCCAAAACTACCTACGCACAGAGGACTCCCAATTGGCCAGGAGCCGAGGGACAACCATAGAGCGGGGGGGAGGGTCGCATCAGATCGTTTCAGGCAGATGTGCGGATCATTGACAGATGCCCAAAATAGCACAGATTATTCGCATTCCGTTTGGGCGTGTGTCTGGAAGGGATTGAGGGATTGAATTGGCCAAAGAGTGCAGACTGCTTTTCAAGGCAGATGCTGCAGACGGCTTGCCAAAAACTAATTGAACATTTTCCATTTTCTAAATAGAGAAAATATGCAAATCCAGTACGCATTTCAAATGAATGCTTTTCCCGGCTTCAATTTCTCTAATCGATTCATTTCACTTTGTAGTGGTTCGATGTGCTTGTGGATGTGGCTGCCGACTTGGGGATGCTGGATATTCGAAGACCGGCATCAAGTGGCTTCAATAAATTTCGATTTTCAGTTATCCAAAACACATATATGCTTTCATGTGCTTATGTAAAATGCCTATGTGCGAGTATGTGCGTATACAGAACTTTGATTTCACTTAAACGATTTACCAGTGTGCCCACTGATCGTCCACTGACGCCTTCAACATACCATTCCCCCGTACATTCTGTTCTTTCGGGCACACCAACGTGGAGTACACATAGACATACCCCCTCTTGGCAGTCTCCCTCCCCTCTACTTCTGTGCACGTGTCGGCAGCACTTAGATGGGGCAAGTGCCACGGATTGTGCGGGCAGCCAGCCAACAGAGGGTCGGTTCGGCCATATAGCCGGCTACTATATAGTCATTCAGCCAGAGTCGTAGTAGTCAAAGTAGTCGTAGATGAGCGCAAGGCGAGGCGCGACTCGGGCTACGCCTAGCGCATAATAAACTGCTCCGAGAGGCAGGGCTGGCGTTTCCCCATTCCCATTCAAGTGGCTCTGGCGGCTTCTAATTAATATGCGGCACTCCTTTCTTGTTCTTCCCCTAGCCAGAAACGACGAGTATTTGGGCAAGGTTTGTTCTTCGATTTGGGTTATTTATTGCCATTTGGCGGTCTGTCCTCCATTTGGGATGGTTCGAAAACCCTTGGTTGGCTGAGCTAGACAACACCGCTTTTGGCTTCCACAGACATTTTGGCACAAGACACAAAAATATTTGAAACTTTTTTGTGACCAAAATTTCAATTATGTTAAAGAAAATGCCATTAAAAAAAAAAAGTATAGAAACAACGATTGAAATATTTTTGAAGTCTAAGAACTTTATGACTTATGAATAATCAGAAATTCTTTTTATAGTGGATATACTCGTAATATACATATACTAAATATTGTCCAACAATTTTAGACATTTTAATCTCAAATAATTAAATAAATAACTAACTAAATATGAAATGCGATACTCTTTGCAATTTGGTATTTATTTTTGACAGATTGTTGGCAAATTTCGAGAATATATAAAAAAGTTTAAGGTGAATCATAAGTTGTGGATTGTTGTGGATATTAGGTATATGATCTAAGACATTTTCCATAATTCCTTAATGGACTTAACCCAAATTTAAGACATTTAATGTTCCAAAATAGCTTGCATCGACATATTTCAATGTATGTAATTTCTTCTTTTTCTTGAGTACTCGTACAGCAAGTACTGTGCACGTACTCTACCCCACATAAGTTGCCACTTCTTCTGTATTGGTCATAAATTCTGAAAGTATTTGTATCCCAAGCCGAGGCATCTGCGGCTTTTGGACTTCTGTTGCATCTGAATCAGCATTTCAGTTGAGTTCTTCATTATCGTTGTGATCATCAGAGTTTTATGAATACATACGAGTATTTATGTATATATGTATATACATATATACTCGTATGATGCCCCACTTGAGTTGCAGCAGCACTCCCTGTTGGATGGGATGCCCGCACCCCGGCAACCCATTCAGCGGCAGCCAATTCGCCAGCAACGTTAAGTAAATTGATTCTTTAATTGTCGAGAATTGGTTACGAGTTTGCTTAACTCGCTTTTGCCGGCTGCCTTTGCCTCTGACTCTGTCGCTGCCACTGCCACTGACTCTGCCCCCTCGTGCCCACACCACAAAGCCCCCATCTGTGATGCAGTGGATGCAGCCGCGTGGCAAGAGAATCCAGCACGAATACCAGGCCAGGGCGATGAAGTAGAGAGACACACCGAGAGGCACGACCAGAACCGACAGTCGACAACCATCGATGAGTCACATATTCCAAAATAAATGTACCCGGTCCCGGCCAGAGGCAATGTAAGATGAAGAGGAGGAGGAGGCATTTCTGCACAAGAATACACAGACAAGGGCAGGGCCCGTTCTGCTCCTCACTCCCCCACATCCAGGGGCACAACGAAATCTCTTTTCATGCATTTCTGGGCTCCTCTTTCTGTGTTCGCTTCGCGGTCATTTGATGCCTCCTTTCAATTCGCACCAAGCCGACTGAAAAATGCCATGTAATTCAATCCCCCAAGCGAGAAAGAGATGGCACCACAGAAAGAGAGAAGGAGAGAGAGAGAGGGGAAAGAGATATGTATATGGCAATACTCGGATCTGATGATCATCAGTTAGACTTGTTGTTTACCCATGTCAAGCATTCAGGGAGACAACTATGGAATATTAAGTAAATATGTTAAATATGGTAAATATAGAGAGAGGGAACACACACACACACACACAGAATTCCTTGCGAAACTTCTGAGAAGATCAGTGAGGGATCGTCTTGAAAGAGAAACCATCCTTAGCCAGTCGATTGCACCCAAAGGGAACGAACTCGTTTTCCTATTTGGCAATCCAATCACTCTGATCATAATCGCATTGTTTATGGCTCCAGGGTAAGCAAACAACACCCAGAGAGAAAAGGGTGATCCAGGTGATCTACGGACACGATCAATAATGTTCTCACGCTTCTCCTGCGACACGCTTCTTTAGCGGAAATCTTACCTACTATTGCGGTGAGTCGAGGGCTAATTAATACGCGAGACCCCGAGAATCTGATGCCGCGGCTGATCGCAACCCCAGCTGGCTATCAATGCGATTGTTTTTGCCATTCCTTAGTTTGCTCATTTCCTGGGTCGTCCCGCCAGGCACCGCCCGGGCGCGCCCGGGACTGACAATAAGAAGAGTCTGGAATAATTAACAGCCGTAACCGATTCGGAATCACAAATGGCAAATGGCACACACCTCTAGCCTTCGCTATTTGCTGTCCCCTCCTCAAATGCCATCCAAACACACACAGTCACTTCCTACTGAATGAATGAGTGAGGAAAACTTGAATGCATTCAACTACCATTCATCGGATCGGTCGTTTCGTGATAAATAACTGAATTAATGCGACAGCCTGCAGTCGATAAATTATTGCATTTACTGTTCGATGCAACTGGCTGTAAAATGTGCAGAAATTATCAAACTAATAGCAACCATAAATAAAAACAGTTAAAAAAAAAAATTGCATTTGAATATAAATCGGATATTTTTTTTTTGCACAGTGGCAAAAATGCCAGGAGATGAAAGATCATCAGCCATGAATCATTGTGGTCTAACGAGTATTGCGGTAAATATTCATTGAATCATTGCTCATCCAAAACCCCCAAAAAAAAAACAGAATCATCTGAATCATCCCAATCATGGAATGCCAAAACCATTAAAAAGCTCAAAGTTCAGATCTTAGCTAAGATCTTAGCTAACAAGGGGACAAATGTAGGTCAGAACTAGTTTGAAAAAAGCCACTCAACAATCATTTCGACTTATAGTAAATTCCTGCATTTCAAATCCGAATCTGATGCGGTGCGATTAGTGTGCACGGGGTCGGACGGCCCCAAGCCTCAAGCCCCAAGTCTGATTAGATAATGCACTGAACTGGACCCACGATTGCATCAGGTCTAACCCCAAATAGCCACTTCACTTTGATTTCCCGCACTTACCCAGGGAGCTGCCCACGATCAGTAGGAGTCCGGCAATTAGCAGAGCTCTTCGGGACATCATTTTTGATGGATTTCTGTATTAGATCTGCTCGCTCACTCACAGCCAGGCGACGAATATGTATCCAATGGGTTGTGTATTCGGTTTTTGTCCAATTCCAAATCTGTGTCACTCTTGATCGGTTGTTTGCTTTTCTTTTTTTGTGTTTTATGCCGCGTAATTATGTTGACGGTGGATCGTTCCAATTTCCGGCTAGCACTGTCAGCACTTTTCTCCTTGGGGAATTTTTTATTGATTTCAGAACTATTCTTTTTTTTCAGAATTATTACAACAACTCTCTAGCGCACACACAGAAACGGACACAGCCACAGCGCTCACACGATCGATCTACAACCTCTTTTTTCCCTTTTTCGAATTCGAATTCGAGTTTGAATTGAAATTCCGTTATTACCGTTCGGCACCAGAGCAGAAATACAAATGAGCATTTCTGTGCTAGTCTGCTTTATGCTTGCTTTGGGCCGCCGGTCTTGTCTGCCATGTTGGCAAAGAGAGCGTAAGCAGCGCGCGCGCTCGTAAGAGAGAGACAGAGAAAGAGAGCGCTGCGCGCTGATGGTGTGTGGCGGGAATAAAGTGTATTTTGAAAATATTCAATTCTGTTTCAGGGGCTATATATTTATAGAAGGAAAGCATTTCCTGGCCATAAATATGAAAGCGAAAGGGCTTAACGGATGTTGACAGAGGAAAATATGGATTATACATAATTATGCAAGATTTTGGGCCAAGGGCTTAACAGAAAGCGCTCCCACGAGCCTTGTTTAATTTCCAATTAAAATCTTAATTATTACTTCATATGTGTAACAGAACTCCCTCGAGTATGCCACATGCTTGAGCTGAATTCCTGTAACTGCCCCTGCCCCCTGCTCCCTGCTCCCGCCCCTGCAGCAAGCCAGTTGCACTTCAAGATGATTCGCGGAAATTTCTTTGCATCCCCCAAAGACAATTTGCTTAATGGAAACGCGAGTTCTCAGGCATCCACGGCTCGAGTCTGGGAATGGGAGCTTGTTGATGGCACTAACAAAACTGTGATTTCCTTGCGGCAGACCAAAGCGATGGGGCAAGATGGGATGATTGGGGGCACTGTGTATACTTGGGGTGGCTTGGAGTGGCTTGGGGTGGCTAGTCATGGTAAACATGGGTATGTTGCACTCACGATGAAAGCCCATCAGGAAAGTTTGAAGAGGTTTGTTCTGGAGTTAATATTAAAAAATATTGCAAGCAAATTTTGGACTTTGATTACTGTATCCAAAATTATATTTAGATGCAAATCTGCGTACTGGGTATTTTATAGTCGTCTACCATGTAAAGTTATCCTACTTGTTTGCTTATTTGTCAGTGTCTGATGACGCCTACATTGGAGACAGGCACATTCAGAGACACAGATACCGATACAGGCAATCCAACAGATGCAGATACAATTTATGCCCGGCCACAATGTCAGGCCGCAGCGTCAGCATTAAATGTATCTACACACATGCATACATAAACGTACATGCAACATTGGCACTGCACAAACAAACAGACAAACAAACAATTAAAATTAATCTACGAGCATAAAACAAAGTGCATTGCATTATGTATTGCACAGAGATACAAACATATCTGTAGCTACGACTATGTGTGTGTATCTGGTTATTTGTTTTGTCTTCTGTTGGGTGCCAAGCCTGTAAACATCCGCAAATCTAGAGCTATTCCTTTGGGGGAGCCAGCCCCCCATTCGAGGGGCGTGGTTATTAATCAAATATTTATATTTACACACACACACACACAGAACGCATACAGAAAAGTGAGAGATTTCTTTTGGTGGCGGCGTTGCATCCACAGAATTTCTAAGAATTCCATTCTTCCAAAAACAAATTAATCAAACAACAAGTAAAAGCATCATAGACAACATTCCGACTATAAGATACCCGATATTCAAAGAATTCCAAGACGAGAACCATGTCGGGAATAACTTACCGATCGCTGAATAATAAATTTTTGCATATCTGGCGGAATATGGATATATTTCTATGATTTATTTTTCTGAAGATGATATAGACATAGAAATATACTCTTTGATGTTAATGCATACCCCTCGTACCCCTGCAAGTACAGGGTATAGCAAGAGCGACAACAAAGCTAAAAGCCATCCGAAACAACAATAAAAAAAACTATGCGCTGTCAGCACAAAATTAGTTAAGAATCGAAATACGCGCCAAGAGCCGCGCAGACTCCCCGTGGACCGCAGCGGCAAAGAGAGTAAATTGCCATTTAAGAGAGCGTTTCATACAGTTTATGCTTACTTCTAACAAATAGTTGGCAGCGCGGTGCAGATAGAGTTGGCATTGCAGTGGGATATTTTATGGGGGGCGTTGGGTGGTGGTGTAGCGAGTTAGTAACTGCTGCAATAACTGCACAATCCAAGGGAATGCTGGAAACTGGAACTGCACAAGCATTTCAAATGGAATTGACCTAGGCTCTCTCTTTAAGGTTCGTGCATGGACGTGCATGCCGAATGGGAAATTGAGTTCTTCACACTGCAGGAAGCCCACCGTGCTCTCCCTCTCTCTGACACATTTTTAGCTTTTTGTTTCCAATAGGGCACTCCTGCGGCTGTGCAATATATGAGTCATCTCCCTATTGCCGACGCTTTGCGCTCGCGCTCGCGCCTTCTCCTGTTCATTCGGTCTTTCGGTTAATGCTGGTCGCTGTCGCGCTCTGCCTCTTCCCGCCACGGAGTACATATCCAGATGGTTCGCTCTGGCGGCACCGCAGTTCACCGACGACGGAGCAGGCAACACAACACTACAACCCACGCAAAAAAGCACACAAAATAACAAATTTCAGTGTCTCGGCAACGCTTTTCTGGCATTGCCAACTTATCCTCCGTCGCAGCAGCAGTACGAACGGGTTTCGATTCGGGATTGTGACCAGAACAGAACGGAACATAAAAAAAAACAACCAGAACACACTCGTAAAAGTGAAAAGGATTCCAATAAAGTGTTATCGTAATTGGAATTTGCATACTTCTTTCGGAAAACAACAACAACAGCAACAGCAACAAAAATGAGGCATCTCTGGCTGCTGGCTCTTATCGCCTTTGGATCTTCCCTGTTTTCAGGTACGAATTGGTTGCATCTCCCCTCTTACATCTTTGCCGCTATTTCAACTACATATACATACACACAACACACAGAAACATATTAATTTTAATTCAATTTACAATCTTTATGAGTTCTGTATGATACAGCTTGAACTCCCTGGGGAAAACATACAACACAACAAAAAAAAAAAACTACGATTATGCGGGTTCCACAAAGTTCTTCAAATGAACTCTTTACAAGCACGATTCTCTCTAGTCAGAATCATGTTTCCCTGAGAAATATGGAACAAAGAAATACTTATAATTCTCTTCTCTTCTAGTTCTGGTGCCCCATGTAAATTTGCATAATCTTGAGATTATAATCCTTGGGGAAAATGTCTAGTGCACTTGCCACTGCCTTCGTTTCTATGTGCAACTATGTGACTTTTTGTGTGTGTGTGTGTGTGTGTGTGTGTGTGCTGCAGGCGCTTAAGTAATCGATGGATTACCCTGCACTTACACCCCAGCCATCCATGTTTCTCTCCGTTGACCTAATAGGAAAAAACTTGTACATTTTCTAGTACATGAAAATATGAATTGATACAGCAATTGCCTCATCGCTCATTACCATACCTGATGGAATTAACATCAAGTGTTTAATGGTTAGGTATGCATATAGGGTTACAAATTCGCCATCCGTTTATGGGTGCCCCGTACCCGTACAAAGCTCCAGCTCGGCACCAAACTCCATAAAACACTTGTCTATGACTATGACCCCAACCATCTCCAAGCAGAAGTGCTCGGAAGGGTTTTCACTTTTATGGGTAAGCTTTCCTTAAATGCCATCTGGGTGTGTGGAGGGGAGTGTTGTCTGTTGTCAGGCAGAACGTGTGTCATTCATTGAACGGGATGACAATTTGGGAACCACTTGTAACCAGGGCTTGCCTTGTCACTCTCTTTCTCTCCGATGCGATGTTCAGTGCCTACAAATAGACAAATTAGTGGTACAATACTGTATGGGGCACGGCCAGAATTGGGGGATTGAGTGAGTACTGTGGAAGGAAGGAATGAGCACATTGTTAAAAATATCAACATGATTAAAGTGGCTCTTGAATAATTAAGCAATTGGGAGCGGGCAAAGGGAGCCGGGAGCTGTCAGATGATGTTGATGATGGAAAGGGGAATGGGAATGGGTCTGGGAGAGGTAATTCTCATATAATGGGCGTCTCTTTCGCTGTGTTTCAGGGTTATTAATGCGGTTTATCGATATTAATTATTATACAGATAAGACAGCAGAAGCGTGTGGCATAAGTGAGTTGACAATTTTCTATCGCAGTGGATTAACAGAGACAAACCATGATGGCCATGAGTTTCTGCTCTATGTACATATGTACATTATATCTGTTTCTGATACATCGCTTAGTCTCCAAGGGATGGCTTTATATTTTGTATAATTATTCAGAATTAATGGAATTTTTACTACAAAAAATTAACAATTTTTAGACTCTTGGTCAAATGGTAAATCTCCATAAGAAATCGTTTATTTTAGGTATTATTCGAGCTATGTTAATGAATTGAGTTAATGATCTGATAACCTATCCAGAACATCTTTCATTATCCACGATTAAATATTCTCGAAGATAAAATAGCTGCCATTTGCGTAAGCTGCCCTAATTCCTTAATTCGATTCCTGCCTAAAGGTAAACACACACAAGACCTAACTACGCCAAGGATAAGGAAGGTGTCCAGTCGTGGCTTGTCCTGTCTTGTCTTGTGTCCATTCCTAACGAGAGAGCAAACAAAACTAATAACTTTGGCACACACGCAGTCCACACTACACATATAAAAACACATACCTAAATGTATACCTATATGTATGTATATCTACAATATATAGAGTAAAATTGGCACTTTTAGCTGCCATTAAGCAATGCGCTAAACTTGCAAATGACGCAACCAAGGCGATGTACATCCTTGATCCAAATCTATACACGAGTATGTACACAGACATATCAACCGAAACAAGCGTAGAGTTCGTATGTAAATGCATGTGTTCGGGCGGAAGGGGAGGGGAGGGGAGGAGGTGAGATATTCCTGCTCAAGTCCCGAAATGAATTCCATTCCGTGATGATACTTTTGACGTCCTGACCTCAAAGCAATGGGAATTGTGGCACGTATGTGGCATACCCTCACATCACATCCCCATCCATTCCATCCCATTGCCTCAGTTCACTTGAGTCGGGTTCAGCTGGTTTCAGTCATCCAGAATGGGCGTTGACACGCTCCTCGGGAAAACAGAAAGGGGCTTGGCCCGGTTCCGTTAATGGTTTTATGTTGCCAGGGCCTTGGGGCATAGGCTCACACTCAACTATCGCCAGACACGGAAATCTGTTTTGGAGCTTTCTTGGAGTGGTTTTTCAATGCATAATGTGCCCCGAAAATAATTACAATCTATTCCAGGTGTGCTGACCTTGCCGGAGGCACACCCAGGCAAACCATCAGTGGCCACGACCCCAGCTGTAGGCGGAAATGGAGGAGGAACCGGCGGTGGCGTCGGCGGTGGCGAGACGAGCACCGACTACAGTGAGTACGATGAGGAGGAGCCGCAACGGGCGCCTGGCAACCTGGCCAAGTCGACAGCAGGTCCCAAGCTGCCGCTTCCCTACTTCGACCAGCCGAAAGTGGACATGTATGTGGGTGACAACGGCAGCAGTGTGAAGGTGGATTGCCCCGTCAAGAACTACAATGGTGAGTGGGGAGAATCAATTCACAGTCCGTAAACAACTCTAATTGAATCCTTTTTTCTACAAGCTCAACACCATGCCATACTCTGGTACAAGGATAACAGCGCCATTAGCAATGGAAATACCCTATTCAGCAGCGTCTACGGCCTAGACACCAACTTCACATTGACCGTGCCCGTGGCGGCCAATGCCACGGATGGGCAGAAATACTCCTGCCATGTGATGCCCCCCGATGTGCGTCGCGAGGTGACCATCCATCTTGGACCGGAGCCAAGCACCCCGGCTCCTGCCACCACACGACCTACTCCCGCCGCAGGCTCGGCGCCGACTGGCCAGGATTGTGGCCTCTGGCTTGTGCTGTTCTTGGCCGCCCTCCAGTTGGCAGTTCGCTTCTGAATCTGAATCGGGCCAAGTTCAGTTAACGTAATTCTACCACCGGCACTGAACCTCCCAGCCCGGGGATAATGTTTGGAGATGCGCACCACCCCAAAAACGAGCTTGTCACTAAGATACAGTATGTCAAGAAAGTATTTTCCCATTTGCTTCTTGTTTGGTTATTTTCCCCATCTGCCTTGTGATTACTCTTATTTTCATATAGTTTCCTAACCAGATCCGTAATACTAAGATATTTTTAAATTTTAATCGAAAAATCAAAAAAAAAGGAGATTCCTTGTAAAACCGCTTTCTTGAAACACTGTATGTTTGTCGGTATATCTATGTAATTAGAGAAGAGTACAATCTGAAGGAATCGATTGCTTGGCACATTATGTTTAGGTGTTTAGGTGTTAGGTTGCTTTGTTATTATATTATAGAACATAATATACTACATTTATGTAATTTACTTATGTAGATCTTGGGGAAGCAAATCTTCCTAGGGTTATCTGAGTTATACTTCCAACGTTTGCTTCCTCCTCTTCCAAACTTGATCTGATTGTACTATCTAGAGCACCAGGAATTCTATAACCGCCCTAAAATCTATCTGTATATTTATGTCGATTCCTTAGAGTCGAATACTTCTTTGATTTATAACTAAATAAGTTTTAATTTTAGCTGAAAAGCCAATTAGTTATCGTAAATTGAACTCTTAGTACGCTATTTAATCGTCTAGGATCGAATTACATATAGAATGCTGGCTTTAGTCGGGTGATTAATGAATCGGATTATACTTATTATTAGTGTATAATTGTTTTGAACTTAGCGGAACAGACAACGGACAGTTACCGATGCGATAACAAGTGGCTTAATGAATCGTTATGAAGGATATATGAAGGATATGTGACGAATATATATATATCTATATGTATACATATAAAAGTGAATGTAATTTTTGTCGGATATAAAAGTGAAATAAAACTAGAGCTGCTATAGAACCAGCTGAATCCATTCAAAATGTTGATAAAGCAAACGAAACAAAACAAAATCCACCCCTAATACATACAGGCAGGATTCCATAGCGCACTTTTCACGCGTAGGGGAGGGATGGATTGCGGGAGGGTAGGCGGCGAGACAGAGACAACAATGCGTTCTTGGCCCTGCAGCTGCAGCGCAGCGTAGAAGGAGGAGGAATTCCGCAATGTGCGCAGGGCATGCCTGCCATATGGTTCTCCAGGGTGGTGCTGGTAGTGGTGGCGGCAATAACTTTAGTTTCCTGCTCAGTCGCGAACTGCATAGCGGACAGGACACACTTACATATCGACTAGTCAGGAACATAAATCTGCTCCAAAAGGAAACAACAAAGTGAGTTCCTATCGATCGTACCTTCTTTCTTTGTTAAGAAAAGGAAGCAATACAAATGTATTCCCGTTCCCCCCAGATGATCCCACAATGTGAGAGTCCAGCCGTGTTTGAGGAAAATTTCGTTGGGGAGTCGTCCCATTCTGGCCCTGAGGATTGTGAGCAGAGTCGCTGTGGGCAGGGCCAGACAGCCCTAGAGGTGTACGAGAGAATCCTAAGGCGTCTACAGTCCTCACAGCAGGACCCCCATGCCTCAAGGGTCGATGAAGCCGTCTTGATGAAGCAAATTTGGATTGCCAGCTTTACAGGAAGCCGACTGCAATATCGAATGTAGTGGATCAAAGATTGTTTGTTGAATAATATATAGTAATTATAGAATTTTGAAATTCCGAGTCGAGCGTGTGTTTATATTCATTTCCCCCAACCCCCTAGTAATATTTTCAATACAAACAAAAGTCTCAGCTTTAACTGTGGTTCATGTTTTCCTTTATTTAAGTTCACAACATACAGGATATAATCAAATGTCGGATACTTACCCGTCAAGGAATCAACTAAAGTTTCTATAAACTATATTTTTGTTTTGTTTCATTTGCTTTGGGTATGGGGAAGACATGAAATATACTTGACAAAATGTTGTTATGCAGCATTTTTAATTGTTTATTCAAACGGTTTTTCATGTTCATTTATAAATTCATAGTTTTTTATTTGCTTATTTTAAAGGCTCTTGATGTCTTTGATGTCACAAATGGAATTTTGATCTGTGATAATTCAATCGGGTTATAATATTGATTATGAGTACTTTTATTCTCGACTCTACTGCTACAGACTCGTGTAACTATAATGTATATATATTGATTATGGGAGGATCGGCCGATTCATTAGACTCGTTTAGATTCGATTATAATTGGCTCTGATCGGACAATGCTTTCTTTATATTCATTCATGATGTTTCATTTTATTACACATTTATGGAGAAGAATATGTTTGTATGCATATGTGAAAATCAGGAAATCATAATTGAAAACAGTAATTTTAATAGATATTCATAGGGCTTCTGCTCCGCTCCGTTGACATACGCCAACAGCTCAAAAAGATTTATGGAAATAATGTTTAATTAAGTTTAAATTAATATTCTTGGAATTTTATAATTATTCATTATTTATTCATTGTATATCATAGCTCTTGTCAGGCCAAGAAGCAATTGATTTCTCATTGATATTTCGTTTTCGGTTTTAGGTTTTATAAACATAAACATTGTCCTTAATTATTCATTCATTTATGGTGGAGAGGTGGAATCAACTTGACTTGAGTTCAACTCGCTTTTATTTGAGCTGAGTTTTGTAATATTTATTTATATTTTTTGAGTATGGTATACGTATTGGGTTTATAGGACTTGATGGGCGGTTCGCGCATACGTTTCATGTCGGTTGGATATGGCTGTGGACGTTTATAAGCCGCTGCATTTGTTGGTATTATTGATGGACGTGCTATAAAATTGGTTCATTATTACTTTTAGTATGTTATGCGTGTTTCAAGAATGGTTTAAGTCGTTAAATATAAAACGGTTGATTGTTATTATAAAATTAGTCATTCTTTTGGTTTTTATCTTTAGAAGTTTCAGGTTCAATCACTTGTGCTACATACTACCCCAACGAAACCCATCGAAAGTGCGACCCCTAGAATTTAGAGTGAGGGTAAAATAGGAGAAGATCTAATAGATCCTAGGCTCTACGAACTACGACTGGAAGCAAAAGGCATTATCAACTCCACTTACGTTTGCTGTACTCATAGCCCGTGGGTGGGCCACGCTTGGGAGGCATACGATGTTGATGCTCGTATGCGTAGACCGCCTCCTCTCCCTCTTCGGCTCTATAAACAACAACATTTTATATTAGCTATAGGATCAGTCTTTGGTCAGGGGTTAAGTTGAGATGTTGAGGTGCAAGGCCGCTCCGGTTGATTGGGTTATCCTGGTTGGTCAGTAAATTATACAAAATAATACTTTACAATTAACTTACTCGGGCGGATTTTCCGCGGCTCTCTTAATGAGGTTTATATACTTTGGAGCACTGCTGCTGCCAGCCCCAAACTTCTTATCGAATACAGATCTGCAAGCAGAGCAAAAAATCAATTAAGAAACCGATTCGATCAGTACTAACTCCAACCAGCTTACCTGTAAGCCTCAAGATTCGGTCCGTGGATGCTTTTGGCTGACTCGGGATCCATTTCCATGAGTTCGCGCAGCTGCTCGTGCGACACTTCGTCGTTCTTGTCTGGAATTAGATACTTACGGATTTCGGCCAGGGCGTAGGCAATGCGGGCATAGCACTCGGCCGGGGTGGCCACAGTGCTGACCTCCAGGAACAGATCCTTCTGCAGATGGGAATAGCGCGGATCTCCGGAATTTCGCAGCTGCTCCTCCTTGTTGCGATCGCGAATAGAGCTGCGCCCCTTAATGGCGATCTTGCACTGCGTCTCCTCCTGCAGGCGTCGCAGCGAGTTGCCCTTCGGGCCCAATATCTTGCCGGTGAAATTAAACTGCAAGTAACAGAGGGAGACGGATATCGTAGCTGGTGGATGAATGTCAGATTACCCCCTCTTACCTTTGGATATTGCTTGACAGGTACAAACACCTTCTGGGTGATTTTCATTGGCTTCTGCTTGTACACATCGGCATAGAATTCTTTGCCCGGAATGCGACCTGTGCAGTAAACACGGTCCACAGCTGCAACATGCAAATTTATCGTTAAAATTCATTCACAATTGATTTTTAATCAAGTCGATTTACCCTCGTCAATTAGCAGCGCGCATAGGGGAAATTCGGCAGACAAACGCTGACGCTCCTCATCCAAGTCGGCCAAAAACTTTTGAGCAACCTCATTCAAGCGCGGCTGATGATCATGCACAGGTGGCTTTTCAATGAATTTCTCTATAAATTCGCCTGAACCTTCCATATTAAAATTATTTGTCGCAGTTTATTTTCTCGGAAAATGTGTATAAGTTAGAGGTGTCAAACCATCGAGGGCACTATCGATAGTATCGATATTTTACTGATGGCCTCTACTATCGACGGTTTTGAGACTATCATGATAGTATCGAGCTACAGTCGTTGCGCTTTTAATATGTTTGGATAGGCTGCTATAAAATACGAAGACAAATTTGTAAAAAAAATCGACAGGTGGCATCTAATTTTTACAATGGACAAGTTCCTAAAAGGTTTCAATGGTTTTTTAATAAATATTTCAGCCCGATACCATCACGATAGTATCGATTGTTTTTTCAAAACATTCGACGTTGATATTCCTCGATATTGATATTCCGTTTAATATTACCAGCTAGCTGGGACTCTCAGCCCTAAACAAATAATTTTATCCGATAGATACATACATTTTTTAAGAGATTGGCAAGTTTTCAGAAGTCCTTTTTATTGGATTATTTACATATTAAGGTTCAAACAAAAACAACATAAAACGAATTTGTCGTCGTTTTGTGGCGTTGCCAGACTCGTGCACTTCGTAGTTGCTGCGGGCTGCCATACCTAACCCCCCTTTCTATATAAACAGCTAAAAAACTTTAGTTAAACCGTGGAAAATAATACTGAAGAAACTCCCTGTAGATCCATATTTCCCCTTTCACCAGAACCGCGCGGAAATTTGTAAGGTTTCATCCCATTCGTCTATGTATTTAACTATCCCCCTGGTCGACAATGGGTTAATTAGCTATGCTAATGGCGGCATTAGAGGCACAATTCTGGAAATAAACAAACGACTATAAAAAATACAATGGCTAGCGAAGACATATTTCAGAATGAATACTCCGAAGAGCCGGAGTTGGAAGTTGAGCAAAGAATGGAAACAGAGCAACTGGATGCAGCCGAAGCAGAGGATGAAGCAGAGGCTGGGGCTGCAACAGAGGAGACGAGTCCACCAGCCAACGCTGCCACAGAAAAACCTGGTAAACTGCAAAATTTAAACAAAAAGCGTGTCCACTTTATGAACTCTTTTATTTTAGCTGCCAGCAAGTCTGCCGCCGATCACGAGGCTGGGGCAAAGCTAACCCACCTGCCCGTTGGACGCGTGCGGAACATAATGAAGCTGGATCCAGACATGCATGTGGCCACGCAAGAAGCAGTGTTTACCATGACCAAGGCGGTGGAATTGTTCATTGCCTCGCTGGCGCGCGAGTCCTACACGTACACTGCACAGTCCAAAAAGAAAACAGTTCAAAAGCGGGACGTGGACCTAGCCATATCAGCGGTGGACAGTCTGATGTTCCTCGATGGCGCCATGAACTTTTAAGTGATTAAGCCTTGCACTTGGGCAGTAGTGGACCCGAATAATGTAATTTAAAAATAATCTGGAAGATGCGAAATAAATATTATATGATGTTCCTCTGTTATATTTACCGGTGCTTCCTCCAGTACAGTCAGGATAGCAGAGCCCACCCATAGAGGAAAACAAATGATAATGTACGTTTGTTTTTTATTATTATAATTTTAATTTGTTTTTATTTTAGGGTAGTGTTGCGGCAAACATATTCTGTTGTATTCAGCATAAGGGTTAAAGTTTAAAAATAATATTAAAATTAATACAAAACAAACGTTGATTCGCATGAACAGAAAAAAATAAAAAGTATACATTGAAAGGACAACGTTGAACGTATCCGAATACTCGTTTCGGGGGAATAGTAACGAAGCCGGCAAATTGTTTGTTTTTTTTTTCTTTAATTTTGTTTTAATAATTTATTGTATTTGTTGACGAAGAAATTTGTTTTTGTTGTTGGTTTTAGGGGCGGTCCGTTGACGATACTTACTTGGTCGTTGGGTAACATGTACATGTCTCGACTTTATTACTTGTTGGTTTATCTTATGGAACAATAATTGGAAAACTTAGACTAACATTTCGCTGTGATGGTTTTTTTTTTTAGAAATGAATTCATTTGTTGGGGATTTTCTTTGTTTTTGTGTTCTGCTTTCTTCTCTTGTTAATTTAATGCGGTTTTAACTATAATAAAATTCAGTTTTGTTTTTTGTTTGTTTTTGTACAAAGATTTCAAGTTGTATAAAATTTGATGCATTGATGTCTGTTTGGGATTTTCGTTTGATTGCTTTTGGATTGAACACTATTCGAATATTGGATCAATTGCAATAAAAAATTAACTTGTTTTCAATTTATTTTTGTTTGTTTAAGGCAAATATATTAAATATGTGTGTATAGTTGGATTATTGAATTTTAACATTTGCTTTTCGATAATTTTGTTTTGGAATATTACTTTTATTCTTTATGCTTAACGTTGTTTTGTTGTTTCTTGTTGTTGTTGTTGGGGGGGTTGTGGTTGTTGTAGTTGTTGGGATTTTTGGTTAGGCGATGGGTTAACGTATTTTCGGATATGGAGCCGAGCGGTAACGCACGCTTTCACGAGAACGTGATCCAGTTTCGTACTGAGCAGATGAATGTGATCCCGAGCCCGTGGTGGTTGGGCGATATGACGATGAGGAGCGACCGTTGCTTGGTTTTGCTATTTTGAAAAGAATTTTATTTGTTGTTTAGATTTTTCATTGTTTTTGTCTCTGTGGTGCTTTTCTTGGTTTGCTCTCTGTTTCATACTCTCCTAAGATATATACAATGGTAAAAACGAAAAGGAAATAAATAAATTGCTTAACCGGTTTTGAATGCACTACACCCTGGGAAATCTTTGCCTCTGCGATTCAATTGAATGTTTACATGTTTTTTGTCGCGATTAAAAAAAAAATAAGTTGTTAACAAACTTTGTATCAATTTTTGGATGAAAATTGATATATCACAGTTTGGATTACTTAATGTCTACATGTATTTTGAGCGTTAATTGCGGTTTCCTCGATGCTGTTTAACGGATTGGTTTTCTAGATATGAATTGAAACATTTGCTTTGATTGTAGATTGGTTTTTTGAGCTGTTTTTCTGGACATGTTAGCAGTCTTCCAATTAATGAAGATGATTTCTGGCCGTTGTACTGTTTTGTTTGGTTGATCTCGCCTTTGTTCAGGCATAGTGCATTTAAAATCTTGTTAAATATGGTGGGATGGGTTGTCCGTTGATCATAATTTTGAGACGCGGTTAAATGTCGGTTTCTGGTTTTCTTTTTCTTTTTTAATTTACTTTTCTTATGTTTGGATACTTTTGGTTTTCGGTTTTTTTTTTCTTGTTTTTTTTTTTTTTGCGCGAGTTTAGTTAAAGAGTTTAGTTTCCTTTCTATTTGTTTTTTTTTCGCAATCTCTGTTTTTCTTTGTCCTGCTGTGGGGAAAACATTAATATATGAGCCGCAGAAATATTCTTACCTGGATAGGCCGCCGCATACGATGAGGAGGAAGAGTGTGGATGGTACTCACGCCTGTAGTCACGCTCGTAGGAGGTGCTGTCGTACTGGGCATGGTGGCTCGAGTGCTTCGACGACTGTGGTGGCGGTGTCGCATATCGGTCGTACTCCCCATGGTGGTCGTACAGTTCGTGGTCCCTTGATCTATTCAACGAGAGTCGTGGGTATTCAGGATTGGGATAAATTAAGTCTGGCTAGCCTACCTATGGGTCTTAACTATGCCATAGTTTGGATCGTCCATCACATACCGGGCCTTCTCCAGGATTGAGTACACTTTCGGTTTGGACGTGGCTGGTGGCGGTGTGCTATAAGAAATGCAATCCTCAATAATTGTTCAAAAATCAATCAAACACTCTCCACAGGCATACCGTGTGTTGTAGGCTCCGTGCTCCCCGTATGATTTCGAATAATGGTGAGATTTCTTATATATCCGCTCCTTTCCATCCATTTCACGCAACTGTTCGAGGCGTATGTCATCATTGGCGTCAGGTATCATGAACTTACGTACTTCACCCAGGGCATAGCTGATGCGGTGATAGGCCTCGGCTGGCGGGGCCACTGTCGATATTTCCACATGCAGATCACGACTGAGGTGTGCGTATTTGGGATTGCCCGAGATGCGCAGCTCCTCCTCCTTGCCATGGTCACGCATCGAGTTGCGGCCCATAACGACCATTTTGCACATTGTCTCCTCCTGCAGCTGACGGAGTGTGTTGCCCTTGGGTCCCAGGATCTTGCCAACGAAATTGAACTTGGGATACTCCTTGATGGGGAACAGCACCTTCTGGGCCACACGGATCGGCTTCTCGCTATACACGTTGGCATAGATCTCCGGCTTGGGTATGCGACCGCTAACCAAGATTTTCTCAACCTCTGCGAATGATGGAATAATCGATTAGATGCGCTACTTATTACGTGTCCCAGCTACTGACCATCGTCCAGCAGACGCTTCGTTATGACGTGCTTCTTCTCCAGTGTCTTTTTCTCCTGCAAGCACTCCTGCAGATAGCCATTTGTCTTTTCGTTCAACTGGGGTGTGTCCCGCAGTCCGGCGTGACTGGCGTTGTGGCTACCGTCCGCCTCGGGTGTCTCCGGAGCACCCCCGCCGGCTGCTGCTGGCTCATCATCTCTACGTTTGCGCTTGTAGTCTGCAGTGTCCTCGTTGTAGTCTCTATCGTAGTCACGCGGCATAGTGCTCAAATGTATGCGGCTTCAAGTGAAAGATCGTCCAATTCCACTATTTAAAAAATTTTATTTTAGCTGAAAATAATATTTTTTTGTCTGAAAAAAGTATGTATGTGGTAAGTGGTGTG
This sequence comes from Drosophila obscura, assembly GCF_018151105.1. Classification (NCBI taxonomy): domain Eukaryota; kingdom Metazoa; phylum Arthropoda; class Insecta; order Diptera; family Drosophilidae; genus Drosophila; species Drosophila obscura. The sequence goes on along the minus strand of NW_024542774.1, from coordinate 3,231,972 downwards.
ACCGTCGGCGAACAAACGAGACTTAACCCACTTAACACCCCTCTATTTAAAAGGTTGAGCACCCTATGTTAAATCGCGGAAAATAATATTGTTTGTAAAGGCTTCTTGTAGCTCCATACTTGCAAAACAAAAATGACCAGCGATATCTTTCACATGTAATGCGTAAAAAATGTTAAAATTACATAAATTTCGTGGAAATATTAAATACCACCCTGGTCGACAATGGGCTAAAGTTCTATTTTATTGATTGAAATCGTATTCCATGATTTTTATATTCAGTTTAATATTACTAGCTAGTTGGCCCTTTTAGCCGTTAACAAATCATTTTATCCGATAGATACATAAATTTTCTACAATATTGGCTAGTTTTCAGAAGTCCCTCTTATTGCATTGCTTACATAAAAAGGTTCAAACAAAAACGGCCAAAGCATAAAACGTAAATGTTGACAAAATGTGACGTCATTGTTGCTGGTCAACCAAGTTTCTTCTATGCGTATGGGCTTTTGTGTACCTTATTTCATTTAATTAATGTTAAATTTGTTGTTCCAAGCTCCATTGAAACATTAATAATGATTTTATCCCAGATTGATAGTGCGAACGTAACAGCACCTCAAGTGCTGTTATCTGGCAGCCATGGAATCGCGCTTAACAGTACGCGGGCGAGCACACGGGCCTCATCTGAAGCAGTCAGCGCAGCGTTACCATATTTCGGCATAAACACAGTAAAAATATACGAATAAAATACACACTTGAGAGAAAAAAAATTAGGGCCATAGGAAGGTTGCAGTCACACATTTGCCAAAACCGAATCGAATTGACTGCAGAACGTGCGGCGCACAGTGATAACCACCCACTATTTGGCAATAAACGAGGCGACTAATTGAGAACGGGCTCCGTTGGGGAAGCAGGACAAATGGCGGAAAACGGAATGCGTGTGGGCCCAGGGTCATCCGTAGTGGCGGCAGCGGTAGGCGTTGTGGTTGCGACGGGCGGCACAGTTGCCAGCAATGGCGAGCACGAGAACGAACATAGTGCGAATGGGGATATCGAAAAGGCTCAGCCGGCGCCGGCCATTCAGAAATATATGCAGGAACTGATGACCGAGCGGTCGCGCATGGAGAACCATTTTCCATTGGCAGTCAAGCTAATCGACGAAGGTAATCGATCCGAAGCGTGTGTTTTGCTTGTCAAGTGTTCAATTGTTTCCCCTTTGCGACCATCGCATCTTCCAGCTTTGGAGCGGGTGCAGCTGAATGGGCGCATACCCACGAGAGACCAGTACGCGGATGTCTACCAGCAGCGCACCATCAAACTGTCGCAGAAGGTGCACGTGCCCATCAAGGATAAGAAGTTCAACTATGTCGGCAAGCTGCTCGGCCCCAAAGGCAACTCGTTGCGACGTCTGCAGGAGGAGACGCAGTGCAAAATCGTCATACTCGGTCGCTTCTCGATGAAGGACCGGGCACGCGAAGAAGAGCTGCGGAACTCGGCAGACGCTAAATACGCCCACCTGAATCTTCCGCTCCACGTCGAAGTATCCACCATTGCCCCACCCGCCGAGGCGTATGCCCGCGTGGCCTACGCCCTGGCCGAGATTAGGCGCTACCTAACACCGGACAAGCACGACGACATTCGCCAGGAGCAGTACAGGGAGCTCATGGAGGATCCCGAGGCGGCCAAGAAACTAACACTGCGACAGCTCCAGCTGCAGTCGAATGTGGCTGCCAGCAGCGGACCACCTCTCTCTGGTGGCAACAATGGCAACGGCAACAATCGCTCTGGCGGCAACTACAGGTGGGTACAGGTGGCTAACCTCCCGCTACACAGTCTCACTGATTTTGATCCTTTTGCTTGCAGACACAAGTTTCAGCAGCAATCGCATTATCACCACAACGAAGAGACTGTCTACTATCGCTCACACACAAACGCCTACCACCAGCCAAAGCCCTACGTGCCACGTAAGTGTCGAGCCCCAAAACTGTTGGGTTTTTCTAACCTAATTCTATCCCTATTTTAGCCAATCAGCGGGGAAATGCCATGCACACGACTATGCAACCTCAGACGATTGTGCGAGCCTCGCCGCCCGGCATGGTGGTCAGTGCGGCCAGCTTCAACGGGCGGAATGCCGGCATGGGCAATGCCGGTGGTGGCGGTATAATGGCCAATAGCATTGTGGCCACCACAGGCGGCGGCCTCGGTGGCACAGTGCAGCAGACCATGCGCTACCGTCCCGCTGCCCCCTACCAGTTTGTCAAGAAATAATATACATACAGCGCACAGTCATTGTTGAACCATTTCGCGGCCACACCATCACCGTCATCACCATTGTCCCATCCCCACGGATCCACGCCCATCCACGCGATCACACACGCTGCTCCAAAGGTAGAAGTAATCATTATAAAAAACATTGAACAGAACAGTTTATCACACATTGATGTTTACCAATATTTCGAGAAAGTGGAAACCAAAACGAAACGAATCGAATCGGTAAATGTATGATTAAGAAAACTAGCCTAAGTAGACGAATGCTCTAAGAAACAGATGACGAGGAGGATCGATCACTCTACCCCCCAGCCACCACACACGCACACACACACCCCACCCCCACCTGTACACCCACACACACACATGGCCACACGGCACTCCTCGCGCACTCGGCAAATATAATTCGGTTATTCGGCATCGGGGGAATTTGCGCTGGGAAAAATTGTAATCTGCGTGTGTGTGTGAGTGTGTTGTGCTCTGGACTCTGCGAGCATTTGGAAGAGCCCGAACACACCTCAATGTGGATCGAGTCGAGTCGAATCGAATTGAATTGTTTTTTTCTTTATATATTCAGGAAGGACCACAGTTGGCCCAAATGTCCTTGTTTTTTTTATGTTTTTAATCTTGATTCTTTACTATTATTATTATTTTTATCATTATTATTTTATTTTTGACGAATACGTTTTCATTTAAGAATATATCCTTTCATATATAAGTATTTACGTCTGCATATACGTACGTATACCCCACACTCCCCCGCAGCTGCTTGAACTTTATGTATGCTTTATTTATCCATCTCCCTGCGTTTTTAACCTACCATTTTGTTTAATGCATTTTTTATTACGTTTACGATTAGAGGAGGCTTATTATTATTATTATTTTTATTCGTTACGTTGCCACGACAAAAAAAAGAAAGAAACCTATTTCAGATGAGAGTATGAATATAATATATATAGATATACACCCAAACACCCACAAACACACATACACATACACACATATATATTCAAAGCATCAGCATATAACTACATTAAAACCAAATGAAAGAACTATTAACGCAAAGGAGAATGAATCTACATCTAGATCGAGGCGAGGAATGCCTACGACTACACGATAATATAACGTATATAGCCATGCCCACATCCGACTCCGACTCCGAAAGAGAGAAGAAGTAAGCAAACATACATACATACATAAATACATAATTGTTATTGTTGTTGAAAGCAACTAAAATTGTAATAGAAATTATGCAAATATACATACAAAATATGACGACAAATGTTAAATTGCAGCTTAGTTATTATTATTATTTTGTTGATCCTCCGCCGCACAAACACACACCCACACACATCCCCCCTTACCAATAGAAAGAGATGTGGAAAAAGAATATAAAATGTAGAAGATATAGAGTAGCCCTATAGCTACATAATCGCATATATGTAGTAGAAGAGGGTGTCCGCGCCCCCACTGCAGTTTGAGTTTGATTTTGTTGAAGATGCGCTTCTGAAGCCACACAAACTGAAACCACCCACCCATTGATTTGTATTGATTTTTGAAACCAATATGCATACATATACAATACATACATACATATATATACAACAAATATTAACTATATATTTTACAGTGCATTATTATAAATTGCTGATTATCGTTAAATAAAATTCCCCATTTGAATTCGCCATGTTGACTAAACGTGCACCCAGAAAAAAAATAAAAAACAAAAATCATTAAATCCATAATTTATCAACAAAATTGGACAACTACAATTATTGATTTTCATTTCATTAACAAGTCATTTTATTTATGATTATTAGCTAACAAATACGGCATAACGATAGTGATAGTGCCCCGTGCCCCTCTACAATGACTTTACGAGCTGCATTAGCGTGTAGGGATTCTTATTGCTCATGAACTTTAGCTGCTCCTCGAAGCCCTGCGGCGTCTTGTTGATCCAGTGGCGGTCCAAGTAGTAGTTTATGTAGCTGTGGAACTCCTTGTCCGTGTAGTTGTCCACGTGAACGGGCACAAAGGGATCGATGTGCTCGAAGCCCTCTGTGCCCAGCAGATAGCGTGGCATATACGAGTCCATGTAGCCCTCGGTCATGGCAATCTTATCGACGGACAGAATGCAAACTCCATTGGTCCAGTCGTAGCTGGTGATGTCGAGGAAGGGCTGTGTCAGCGTAATGCGATCTGGTGTCACCCGCTGCTTGTTGTCCGAGAAGATGCGCGTCTCGGGATGGAAGAAGGCGTTGAAGCCATCAATGGCCACCATTATTTTGCACTGTCCCGCCGTCGAAAGCTGTTTGAGCTCTGAAATCAAAGCGACCGTTGTATCCGTTGCGTACTTTATGCGCGCTATGCCATGCTCCACTAGCTCTATCAGGGACGAGCCGACGGGTGTACTCTCGCGCTTGCTCCACACATACTCCTTGCTCGTCTTCAGCTGCAGTTGCTGCAGCAGCTTGGCATTTTGCGTTTTGAAATGCACCAGCCAGGCGGCCGCATCGAACGGCAGATCGAGCATACCCTCCTGTGAGGCGTTGGATGCCTCCTTGGGCCGTTTCATCCAATTGGGCGCCCAGGGCACATGCACCAGCAGAAAATCATTTATGGCTCCGTAGTGTAGAACATGGGCCATGGTCAATGTCTTGCCCACACCATTCTCTCCATAGAGCACATAACGCACGACGGGCTTTGTCAGATCTGCGTTCTTAATGTAGTGGAGCAGCTCCAGCGCCGGCGAACGCACCATGAGGCAGGATTCGGTGAATGTCTTTATCTGCTGCTCGTACTGTTTCGGCAGGCCACCGCCGGTGAAGATCTGCTTTTTCTGCTCCACGGGTATGGTGTAGAATTTGGCCACATGCAGGGCCGAGTGCTCGCCGGGATTGGCAACGGCCGTGCGGAACTCGTTTACGCTTGCTGCCGCTGTTCCCTCAACCGGAGAGGCTTCAGCATTCGTGGACAGTTGCAGAACATTGCGCTGGAGTTGTGTGGAGATACGAGACAGGTTTCCAAAATGTTTTCGAAACATTTTCATTAAGAATTTCCCGTATTAAATGTTAAATAATATTATAATATCGATACACTGTCGAGGGCGATAGCAGTTCAGGGATGGATGCTACATGTGTATGTAAATTATGTGAATTTTAATATAAAACCAATATATAAAATGCATTTTATCCAATTTAGAACCCAGCTAATATTTCTTAGTTAATTAGTTGTATTTAATAATTGTTTATGTTTATTATTGGATTTTATCGATAGTTGTAGCAAAAACTTGCCTGTTGATTCTCATCTCTCCATCCCTGGCAGCCCGGCAAAACTGCGTCTCTTGTGAAATTGGAAAAAAATTTTTGAATTCGACTGGATTTGAGTCTTGTGAGCGAATGAAAATATGTCATCAATTGATAAGCTGTCCATTCAGGGTGTGCGTAGCTTTGGATCCAATGCCGAAGATCTGCAGGTAAGCGTTGGCCCATCGTAAGCTGTAGTTAACCTTAATAAAGCGGATTTGCAGAGTCTAACATTTTCGTCGCCTGTAACGCTGATTTTGGGCGAGAATGGGTGTGGAAAGACCACAGTAATAGAGTGCATCAAGTATGCTCTGACGGGCGAGTGCCCGCCTGGCAGTGACAGAGGAAAGAGCTTTGTGCACGACCCAAAGATCTTTGGGATGAATGAATCCTTGGCCCAAATCAAGATGCAGATTCGGGACAAATGCGGTGCCCGTGTCTCCATCTGTCGCACCATGAAAGTCTCCAGCAAGCGTGGCAAGGTCTCGTTTGAGACTATGGACTCCACAATCAACTTTCTAACCGATGCGGGGCATGTAAAAAGTGAGAACCAGGACTCGTTGAGCGGACGCACCATGGACATTGATTTGGCCATCTCTGACTTCATGGGCGTGTCGAAGGCTATCATAAACAACGTGCTATTCTGCCACCAAGAAGACTCCAGTTGGCCGCTGGACGAGGCCAAGAAATTAAAAGAGAAGTTCGATGCCATCTTTGGCATTACCGAGTACAACAAAGCGCTGGACAAGACCATTAAGATGCGGAAGGAAGCCATGGATGAGCTCAAGTTGATGGGTGAGTGTCTGAAACTTCCGTTTGAAACCATCATAAAGACAAAGTACTAACACAACAGAGACCGGGATGAAGCATGTGGCATATCTAAAGCAAGAGATGGAAGTAAAAACTCTGGGCCTGCAGAAGGCTCAGCAAAAATGTGAGTCTATTAAAGCGCAGTGCAGTGCCTGCGAGGAGGAGATGAAACCCATTGAGACTAGGCTGCGAGAAATCCTAGACATTGAAAATGAGATTGGAAAACATCAGGCGCAAAAGGTGGAAATGGACACCAAGTGAGTGTGCTGCAGATCGTTCCTTACCGAAATCTAATTATCCCACGATTACTTTACAGGCACAAGAACTGCAAGGAGCAAATTTCAACCATTTCCAGGAAAATCAAGACCCATTTTAAAGGTTCTTTGGTTGAATTGGATCTAGAGATTGGCAACTTTGATCAGCGAATGTCTGAAATGAGGCACAAGCGCTCCGAGACGGAGGAGCAATTGTCCAAGTTGAAAAAATCCCACGCCGAAATGCATCAGACACAGACCGCGCAGGACAAGAAATGTTGCCTGGCCAAGCAGCGGCACCAGAACGAGCAGGCGTGCAAGACACAGCTGGTGAAGCGGGTCAAGGATTTCTGCAGTGAATTGCAAATTTCCGTACCGGGTGATCTGATGGCAGAGCCCGAGAATCTGGTTGATTTACTGCACGACATCGAGGAGGTGATCATGAGCAAGCTCTGTGAGATCACGGAAGTCTCCAATCACAACGATAGCGCTGATAAGGCCAGGCAGTCAAAGATCGACGAGCTGCGCATTGATTTGACCAAGTCGGAGCAAGGCGTCACAGCGCAAGAAAAGCAAAAGGAGGCCAGCAAACGGGAGAGTGAGACACTGGAGGTCAAAGTGCAGCAAATTGAAACCAACATGCACGAGTTGAAGCTGCTGGAGAAGCAGATAGCCGACGCCGATGCCATCTACGAGCGCACATCGAAAAACTTCAATCAGGAGAATTTCCGGGAAATCATAGGCGGCAAGAAGACCAGCATAGCCCAGAAGCAGGCCCTCTTCAAGAAACTGGATGAGCAACTGACGTTCCTGGGATCCATGGCCAAGCTGGTGGCCGAAATGAATCTGAAGGAAAAGGAGCTGGAGAAGAAGAACCAGGAGATCCATCGCGTGCGCAGTCGTCATTCGGATAATTTTGGCAAGTTCTTCAAGGAGCCCATCTCCAGCAATTATCGCCGCTCCCTGCAAGGTGCCTACGACAAGGTGCGCCGCGAGATCCAAGATCTCAACGAGCAAGCCAATGCGCAGAAACTCAGGGAGCAATCGTATGAGATAAAGCGCAAGAATCTTATGGCGGACATTGCGCGAATGGAAAAGGAGTTGAAGGAGGGCGAGGAGCTCATATTCCAAAAGTGTCGCTCCACACCATACGATGAGCTGCTGGATCGCAGCAAGCTGGCCATTTCCAAGCTGCAGCTCGAGCACGGTGCCCATAAATCCGCAGAAGCTCTGTACAAGAAGTGAGACCAAAGAGATTACGCTGAAAAAGGCCCCAAAACTAAATCATATTTACTCCTAGATATATACAAAAGATTGATGAAGAGCCGTGCTGTCCCCTATGTCATCACAATATGTCGGGCGATGAGGTGAGGTTTGCGGGCATGCTAGCTGTTGGCAATCAATTGCAATCCTTTGATTCTAGGCCTGCGATCTAACCACCGAGCTGTCCGATGAAATCCAAAAGTTGCCCGACAACATAAGTAGGTCGGAAAAGGCGCTGAAGGCCGAGCAGCTGAAGTACGAGAGCTTGCTGCAAATCAAACCCAGCATTCTAAAGGTGAGTGAGCTCAAAGAGATCTTGCCCAAGAAGAAGGAAGAGCTGTCCGAAATTGAGATCCTGCTGGGAGAGAGTGTCAGCGAATATGAGACGCTGATTGCCCTGATTGGAGAGCCCACCCAAAACATGGACCTTGCCAATTCGATGCTGGGCGATATGACGCTGCTCGATGAAGCCCTCAAGGATTCTGTGCGGGTTAAGAAGGATCTGGATCAGCTTAAGGTAATCAGATGGCAATCTGTGATGCAGCAGGACTCTTACAATCCTTTGTATTTTAGAGCAAACTACCAGACTCGTATGATTCGAGTGTGTCCATGGATGCTCTGCAAGCGGAGAAGAGCCGGGTGTCCAAGGACTTGGAGACAGAACGCAAAGAGTTGGAAAGCACTCAGCATACCTTCGAGCAGCACGTTGACGCTCTCAATCGTTTGCGTGAGGTGAAAAATGGGTAATGTTCTCCAGCTGTCGGTTACAGTCCCCTACAAATCGAATAATCCCCTCTCCAATCTTCCATAGACTAAAAGATAAACAACTAAAGCTGCAGGAGGGCCTGCAGAGCTTGCCACAGTTGAAGGAGAGGCAGACTGAGCTGACTCAACGGCTCGTCACCATAACCACAGAAATAAGCGAGCTGAAGGCAAAGATTCAACCGCTCAAGCAAAAGCTAAGGGCTGCCATAGACGAGAAGGAGCGCCTAAAAGAAGCCGAACGTACAAAGTTGAGTCAGCTAAATGCTAAATATAATTCCTACAAAAGTACGGATCAGGACATACAAAGGTAGGTCCCAACAAAAATATTGTAGTTTCAGCTACAATTCAATCTAAATTAATTCCATTCTCAGGTTGCACAAAGAAGCTCAGGCCTTTGCCAAATTGGACCTTCAGAATGAGATCGGTAAACTCGAGGACTCTATAAGGGCCACCAAAGAACAGCTGAAACAATTGGCAAGTGAATGCCTGCTTAATATTAATAAAACAACTTAATATTTTGGTTTTGGCTCCGCAGGAAGCTGAAATCAATGCGAAAACGGTGCATCTGGAAAGCGTTAAGACCGAGTGCCTAAATCAGCAGACCGTTGAGCGCGATCTGAGAGACAATCGCGAGCTCATGCAGCTGCAGGATAAGGAAACACAGCTGAGAGAAAGCTGCGAGACTCTGGCCAAGAAGTTGGGCAATTTGGACTTGCGAAAAGTGTACAGGAGAGAAAGTTGATTTGACCAAGAGACGGGATGCAGGCACTGTGCGCAAGGGCGAGCTGCTGGGCCAGCTGGGTGAGATCCAAAGTCAGGTGGAGCGACTGCAGAGGGAGATCGATGAGCCGCGCTTCAGGGAGGCGGTTAAGAATTTCAGAAAAGGCAATTTCGATATGTTTATCACGCGTTGCAGCATTGAAGACTTGGCCCATCATCGATTTGCCTTGGAATGGTCCCTCATACAGTTCCATGCGGAGAAGATGGAGAAGATCAACCGATTAATCCGAGAGTACTGGCGTATGATCTATCGCGGCAACGACATCGACTACATACAGGTGAAGACGGACGAGGTCAACACTGATGTATCTGCTAATTGTCGCAAGACCTACAACTATCGCGTCGTTCAGTCCAAGAACAACACAGAGATCGAAATGCGTGGCCGCTGCAGCGCCGGCCAGCGTGTGCTGGCCTCTCTCATCATCCGCATGGCTCTGGCCGAGACTTTCAGCAGTAATTGTGGTGTCTTGGCGCTGGACGAGCCAACCACTAACCTGGATCGCGTCAACATCACATCGCTGTGCGATGCCCTCAACCTGATTGTGGAGGAGCGTCAGTCGCAATCCAACTTCATGCTAATCATCATCACCCACGATGAGAACTTCATCAACTCGTTGTGCAAGATCACCAACTATCATCGTGTCTTCCGCAACGATGAGTGCAAATCGGTTATACGCAAAGTGCAGATCGGTTGAATGTTGTTCCTCAAAGATTCTTTTTAATATGTCTCTTTAATATGTCAATAAATTATTTATATGTACTTCCGTGTTGGAGGTGGAACTTTCAACTAATCAACTCGGTTCAAAAACTAAACCCAAAAAAAAAAAAATAATATTTAAGATGCCAATAAATACTGTGCTTGAAGCCTGTTATCGTAATGTTTGCTCTGCTTGTCAAAAAAATCAATCAATAATTGATAATTGTTCGCAAAGTGTTTTATTCAGTCTCCGGGCATGGACAGGGTCGTGCTGATGCTGCTGCTGGCAATTCTTCTCGCCAATGATGCTCTTGGATACTCCGTGCAATTTGGTATGATGCACTCCCGGGCTGTGCCCATCTATGAGGTAGAAATGTGCTCCAACATATCTGAAACGTTTCTCGATGTGGAGTACAGACAAAAGGTTGGTTCCCTATCATTTGTATCGACGTATGTAATGTAATAATGAAGTAATTATATATTTCTATGCAGGATAAATTGATTTCCAATATTAACCTGATCTTGGTCTTGGATGAGAGTCAAGTGGAATGGCTGGTGGAGGCGTCCATACTCACGGGCGGAATCGGCTGCAACTACACCACACTGCGATTGAGCTGCAGCCAGCCCGAGGAAGCCAAATTTACGGTACTCATCTACGGACTACCCCGGCGGGACGCCTTAAAAATATATCTATCCTAAGCTAGATCAGTCTTTGCTCTTCCTGGGAGAGGTAGAGATGGAGGCCCTCCAGTGGTAGCCATCGTCGGGTAGGTCGCTGCGAATGAGCGGAGATAGCCAGGCTATGTGCATGCGCAGCCCGAAGACACTTCTTAGGTTCTGCCTGACTCCACGGTTGTACTTGAGCTTTCGCTGCTTTGTGCGATCGGCGGAAACTCCGCCACGGAGCACAATCGGCACATGATAGCCCAACAGGAGGACGCCATACGCCAGGGCCAGCACATTGAGGCTGTAGAAGAGCAGGTAGATGTTGGTCCAGAAGCCGCCGGTCACCAGCAGCAGCATGGGGCAGGTGAGCTTGAGGACCGTCAGCCAATTGCTGTATATGCTGCCATGGATGATCCACATGTAGATCGAGTTGTAGACCAGGGCGTACACAGAGCCCACAAACAAGTAGAAAATGAAGCCCATGAAGAAGCGGTGGTTCCGGTGGCCGATGCAGCAGCCCGTGTAGAGGCAGTGGTGATCCCGCTTCAGTATGCAAGTGCCGCATATCTTGCAGTGCCACGATCTGGGCGGTGCCAGTCGCTTGCACTCCTCGCACTCGCGCCACTCAAGGCGCTCTGCCGACTGCTCAGGCGGCGGCTCCACCTGCTTGACTGTGAATTTGAAATGGTTTTTAGGTTCGTTCAACACTGCACCAAGGGCTGGACTCTCTCTGGCTCACCGTCTACGCTGGTGTCGATCATCATGCAGGCAATCATGTTCCCCTTAATGTTGAACACCAGAAACATGGCCATGAGGAAGGTGAAGGTGTGAAAGAAGCCGCCCGGCTCGTGGAATGCCGGCAGCACCACAATAATCTCAAACATGAACACAATCGGCAGAAAAACGCCAATGAGCAGGAAGCACAAGACATCTGCCAGTCGCCGGGGCAGCGGATTGCTCCGGATTTTCATCTTTATTATCTTTGGGTGTTAACGTAAACAAAACTACGAATTACCGATCGCAGTGCTTGGAGTTCCAGAACTGGTGATGGCCTCTCGCTTTCCCATCACGTGCGGCCAAGCTTTCATGTAAAATAATGGGGCCAAAAGCTTTTGTGGGGCCAAAGCAAAAGAGCGCCACACATGTCTGACGGAAAGCTTGGCAAGCCACAGAGAGAAAGAGAGCTTCCAGTAGAGTGTGAAGTGAAAGTTTATCGCATTAAATGTATATTTAAATCAATTAGAAACTTTTTCGCAGGGCAAAGACGCTCCACAACAACTTGATGTGGGACTTGTGCAAGCGGAAGACACTGATACAATTCGTTTATCTTATCAGACATGACCGCACGACATGTGTACGTAAACCTAATTGAATGAAAGTGCCTGGGGCAACTGTTGTCAAAGTAATTAACTTGAAAGGATTTACATACTTCGACGCAAATCACCGCAATCGATGGAGAGCATTAATTATTTGGGTCTTTAATGTGATGGGGCGTTGGCTTTACTCGTTGCTGATTGCTCCTTGCCCTCAGATATTAGGTATTTATGGAGACATCAGCAGGAATTAGCTTAATAGTTGTAATGGAGTCTTCGGTAAAGCGAGAAAGGCAGGGATCCTCCATGTTTCTGTTGAGAAGCTTTGGCAGGAGTCTGCAGGAATTTCTCAGGAGCACGGGACTGCATGGCCTGAAGTTTGTGGGAGACTCCAGTCTCAGCAGCTGGGAGAGGTGAGCGGCCAGATGCGAATTTTTTAATGATTCCCTGCACATTCGTCATTAGATCCTTTTTCTTTTGCTCATTTGTGGTCGCCTTGGTGGTCACGTGCAATCTCATCGTGAACATCTACGCCAAGTGGGATAGCACACCGGTGATAATTGGGATCAGTCCACAGGCCACCTCCATTTTGAAAGTACCCTTTCCGGCCATCACCATATGCAACATGAATCAGGTGCAGAGCAGCCAAGTGTCGCATTACAAAGAGTAAGTTCCGTAGATTTCTATCAACTACATAGACAGAGCTCTAATCGTACAGTGGGAATCGCTGCAGGGGCTCCGACGAAAGCGCCATTTTGAAGCTGTTGTGTAACTCCGAAATGGAGGAATCTGCCGACCTTGACGATGACCTGTCCCACTCAAACTTTGCCCGGAATACCCTGCGGATATCTGATTTCGTTTCGAATCACTCGCAGCACTGCGATAAGATGCTGCTCTATTGCAGATTCAATGCCGTGGAGCACAACTGCTCGCACCTGTTCCAGCAGCTCATGACGGACGAGGGACTGTGCTGTGTATTCAACTTTCAGCCACCAGAGTTCCTCTATAAGCCATTGTAAGAATTGATTTGATTGCGTGGAAAATAACCAAGGAAATCCTCTCCTCTCCTCTCCACTCCAGTTCAAATAGCAGACGAAATTTGACAATGCAGAATGGTTTTAGGGCGGTCAAATGGAATCCAGAGACAGGCTATCCCGACATATTACCAGCCAAATATTATCCAGCAACAGCAATTGGTAAGTGAGCAGCCGCAACAGCCATCAGCTCCATAGCAGCCTGGATAATTAGTAGAAAAATTGTAAATTGTCTAGGGACTGGGATTACGCTGGGATTTAGCGCTGTTCTCGATGCACAGATGAGAGAGTACTACTGCTCTTCGACGAATGGACCCGGCTTCAAGGTTCGAATTTTCCCCATTAAATTAGCTCGTGCTGAAATCCATTTCCGCAGGTATACTTTCACAATCCAACCGAAGTGCCTGTTGTCAAGGAGGCTGGACTCATCACCGCCATTGGCTATGAGACCAACTACCGCATGGAGGTGGTACGCGCCGAGTCAGTGCCAGCCATTCGCTCCATTTCGCGGGATGGTCGCCAGTGCCTGTTCGGTAACGAGAAGGAGCTGATATTCTACAAGACGTACACGCGGCTCAATTGCGAGAACGAGTGCATGGCTGGATACTTGTATGTGTCCTGTGCCTGCATACCCTTCGACTATCCGCAGATCTATAGCAATGCCACAACGTGTGGCGTCAAAGATACTTTCTGTTTGCGACGGGCCCAACAGGCGGCCATCCGTCCAGGCTGGGTCAAGTGCCGGCAGCAGTGCCTGCCCAGCTGCTTCGACCTGAGCTATCTGGCCAGCGGCTTCGCCTTTCCGCTGGCCACCAGCAAATTCCAATTGTCCAATCCGCTGGTGGAGAGCATAAACAAATCGTATCTGAGTGAGAATATAGCCGTCATCAATGTCTACTACCGTGAGTCCGTCTACTATGGCAACATGAAGAACGCCTATGTGGGATTGACAGAGTTCCTGTGTAAGTTGTTCTCCCCTGAAAGCTCATTTCATTCCAATCTCTCGTCCACTGCAGCCAACATTGGTGGCGTGATGGGCCTCTTTATGGGCTTCAGCGTAATCTCTTTGGCGGAAATATTTTACTTTCTCTTTCTGAAACCCCTCGTAGAGCTCTTCCTTTGGAAAAGATCGGCCCAGGTTGACGCTCAAAACACAACCCTAAAGCATAATGCATTTGCAATAGAACAACCAGAGATATCCGATAACAAAGCCATCATCTGGCATGCACGAGAACTGTACCCACAGGGTGTAGCGCTAAAGCACAGCAGAAAACTAAAGAGGAACCGAAATAATACCCGTACAAATTTATTCAGCCACTGAGCAATAATAGAACAGAATTGCAAATGCGGTACTAAATTATTTATCGTTTACATATGTAAGTAAATAACTGCCATCTCATGCATATGAGTTTGCTGACCAGCAAAAAGACAAATACCAATTCATCTAGCCGTTTGATCTAAAAAAAATCCAAATCCAAATCCATTCCCACAAAACGAAACTCTTGAGTAATTGAATAATAAAGAACAAACCCCATAAAACATTTGACTGTTTGAATAATAAATGAAAAATAAAATTAAATAAAATATATCTACAATAATAATTGCGGTATGCAGTATGAGGTCTCAGTTTGAATATCAAACGCTGCTTGATTTACTTTAGTCATTGCGTCTAGAGTATTTCCTGACTGTTGATTGATAAAAGTACAAATAAAAGAAAAGAAAAATACTTTAACTAAAGCAAGTTGTGGTGGAAATATGTATGTATATGTATGAATAATTTAACTCTCTCTCTCAAGCAGTTTCTTCTTGGAACCCACACAGCTGCCGTCGTGCGACCATCGCCAGGAAGCGAGCAGATGGGTCCAAGGCAAAGACCGTAACAGTATACTCGGGACGTGCTTAATGCAATTAACTAAGTTTCTTGGTTAAAGAGGCAGACCTAAGGGTGTACTAAGTATCCCTCTTATTTATACGATGTATTTTATGTCAATAAGAGCATTTTGGCCAAAATTACTTTTCCCCAGCTACGCCAGCGGCAGCAACAGCAGCAGCAGCAGTTCTGGTGAAGTACATAAAACAAGAAATCTGGTTGACTCCTCCTCCTCCTCCTCCACTGGTCTGGTTGGCTGGCAGGCTCCCCGTAGTGTTCGCGTTTATGGTGGTTAACTATCGAATATACTGTACCTACATTTCCCTGTCGTCTTGCAATTCTGGCGGAAATTCTCGTGGCCTGCCTCGTCCCCTGCGTTAATTACTGACCTCAACCTGCCCGTAAAGCGACTAATTTTCGCACACAGCTATTCGGAGGAATGCATAGCGGCGGCATTCATTTCAGCAGCATGCTTCTCAGCTCTTCCTTTGCATTCTGCTCGGCATCCTTCGCTCTATGCGCTTCTTTTGCCATCTGCAGACAATTTCTGAAACCGCCCGAAGGAGCTGGCAAAACAACAAAAAGGGAATGGGGTGGCAGAGGGGAAGCAGCAACGGTAAAAACGGAATGAAATGCATTCTCACAGTTGAAGACAATTTGCAAAATTGCATCGCTCTTGAGGTTTTCACGTGCATTCCATCTGTTTTCTGCCTCCGTGTTTTTATGGCAAGTCAACAATGCAATTGTGCTCTCTTTTCTGTTCTCGTACAGTGCGGTACAGTGCGTTTTAAAAGTGTGAAACACATTTCATAAATGGTGGGTGGGGGCGGTTGGGGATACTTATCAAATAAAAGCCAGGTAAGATATCAATGTAGCCATTGAGTAATCCGGGATTCTTATGTCGAATCATAAACTACAATAACCCAACCAGATAGTGTCTGACTTTTGAACCCTACTCGTTTGGCACTTTATCTTTTGGGATTATCTCTTCCAACGACTTACCAAATTGTCTACAACTGTCCAACCAGAGTACAATGCACTGCATAGTGGGTTGGGGTAGGGGTATGTGGGGGCAGGGCAGGGCTGGGCAGGGCAGGTTTTAGTGAGGGGTTCAACGAGGCCATCTAAAACCGACTACAAAAAGCTTTGCTCTCGACCATCTTTCAAGCGATAAGACAACTGGTGCAAATGATTACGACGTGTTCTGTGTAATCGTATATATACATCCAGAGGGCGAATGCTACGACTGGTAGCCAGATACGAGAAGGTACGAGAAGGGCAGATGTAACAGGACAGCGACAGCCACAGCCCCAGACACAGACAACGATGCTTCGTAAATGCCAAGAGCAGAACTAGATTCAATTCTTTATGGCTGTGTTAACGAGCCAATTCCTATAGCTCCCACTGCAGCTCCGGTGGGATACGAGAAACTTTGGCTTTGAATGAAAAATTATGCCATTAAAATGCGGAAAACAAACACCACAAATAATTTTTAAAGTCAACTCCGGTTAGTTACTGATGCTGTCAGTGGGATTGGATGGGGTAAGAAGAGGGTCGTATGCGCACACGAGTAATTAACATCACATTTTGGGCCAAAAGTTGTCAACTTGACAATGAAGTTGTCTTCCTCAGACTGAGCGCGGTGGTAGGGGGCGAGGCTGGTGTGAAACTCCCTGATTAAGGTATAAATATTTGATAGTAGTGTGACCTCTGTACACCAGCCCACCCCAAACCAGCCCGTGACAGCTTCTACTTAAACATTGCCACTTTATGGGGTTCCGGTGGTCCTGAGGCAAGCGTCTCAGTTATGCATGAAGTGTATTCATCAAAATACATACGAGTAGACTCCGAAAATGTCACCGGGAATGTTGCACAGCGTTTGTGGCACGTGTGTCAAGTGGCAGAGCCGCCTGGAAGGATAGATACGAGTAGATACTCGTACATACCCGTAGATGGGTGCTGCATGCAGGGGAAGGCAATTTAATCGAATACCAAGAAGTCTTCGTTCCAGTCACCCATACACACATAAACAAACACAAACACAAATGTGCCGATGGTGTGGGAAAGAGAGACAGAGAGAGGGAGAGAGAGCAGAGTTGCATGCGGAAAAGCAATTAAAACTTCTTGTCAGTGTCTCGGAAGTGTTTGTTCATATTTTATGATGTTTTCGTGTAGAAAGCTTGATTATGAATGTGTCACCAAGAAGTGTTGCTACCGCTTCACCCTCTCTGCCACGCTCTCTCTCTCTCTCTCTCTCTCTATCCCTCTTCTTTTTCCTGTTGACTGTTGCATGCATGGAGACTGCCTGCCATTGAGGTTGCAAGAATAATGTATAACATATTACACATCCGCTCCGTTGGCACTGCCACTGCCAATGCTAGTGCCACTGCTAGTGCCAATGCCAGTGGTGCCATTGCCAGTGGCTCAACAATGAAGATGGAAGACCGAATTGTGAGAATTTTAAATGTGCAAAGTTTCGGCAAACAAAACTTAAGGCTCGCCACCTCGCCTGATCTCTCGTTTGGCCATACTTACATACATACTCGTATTCGATTGAATAATTTATTGAATTTATCATGGTGTTTGGTTGAGCGTTTCCCCATAACGGTTGAGTGCATCAATATTTTCTCGTAGCAGTTTGATGGCTGCCACTTAGGAGGCCAAATTTGGGCCGAGGCAACCAGCAGCAGCAGCAGCAACAACACAACAGCCAACAATATTGGACTAATGGAACCTTGCAGCCATAATGGCGCTCATACCCATGCTGCCGCCCTTTTTGGCTTATACTATGTATGTAATATGTGCAAAAAAAGGGTTTCATAAGAATGGTTTCCCTTGATACCTGCGGCAGAGCGTCGAAAATATGCAAATTTGTCGTCCTGACATGCACACGCTGGCCATACCCACACCCACACCCACACCTGCCTAATGCACCAAAATGCATTTTAAATTGGGTAATTTTACACATGCCACGCCGCAGGCGGCAGCAGCAGCAGCAGCAGCCAGCAACAGCAGCAGCAAGAGCGGCCGAATTGGGTTTATAAATGTGCGAGCATTTTGGTTTTCGGATTGGACAGATAGTATTCATTGCATCAAACATTCCAGCTGGCTTCTGCTTCTGGCCTGAGGGGGTAGTGTGGAGAATGTCGGATGTTTGAGTCGGTTGGGATAAGCCTGACAGCCTGAATAATCAGGACCATCAATCAGGACTGGCCGGGGCCATGTCGCCTCGTGCCCTGCACACCTCATTAGCCTAATCGCACAATTGCGCACGGCCGGACACACATAAACGTGGCTTAAAGGCTGGAGGCCTTGATGTTGGCTGGAGGTGGGATTAACTTTACCGCAATTTGCCCTCATGCGCTAAACAATATTTCATTTTCAAGAGTTGACTTTTCACGCTGCCGACAGGCGGCTTAACATTTTAAATCCCGACGACCACCACAAGACTTTGTGACTTCTCCTTTATGTTTTATTTCTTTCTTGTTTCCTGTGCGTACCTGCACTTTGTGACTATGTAATCGGTGGCAATGGAAAAGTAAACGGGTACTACACGGATCTGATACTCATGACATATGCTTTTATAGAGAGTTTTGAAGATGAGCTTCCGGAAAAACAGGAGCAGGCCCGAATGAAATTCAAGTAATATGTTTTGAATGCAAGAGCAATGTGTTCCCAGTATTTTTGAGTTGAGCGCCAGTGCGCAGACTCAGATGCTGCAGGCAGCCAAAAGGGGGACAGCATCCACAGGATAACAATGTACAAAAAGGGGGACAGCATCCACAGGATAAACATGGACTTAGTCCGCCACAAACGGCCGTGGAGTCGTGTTGGTGGAGCTGCGGCCACTTTGTGGGTAAATTTGCTGAAACTAAAATGGCGAAACATGACGATTATTCTCAACCAAAAAATTGTTTAACATTGTATGATTGAAGGATGATTATTTGATCAACTATTTCGAGCTTTTCACTGCATTCCCTGGACAGTTTATGCAAATCATGAAAACCTATCATTTTTAACCACTTTGTGCGAGACAAAAGGGTCTAATTGATCCATGAATTTCCATTAGTTTCAAATTAAAAAACATTTTTGCCATAATTGCTTCATATTTCATAGCCAGATGTAATCAAACGATACATTTGAATTTCCTGCGGTCAATGCAACAAATGTGAATAAATTCTGTGCAAAAATTGATCAATTTTCATTTTATTTAATATTCACATTGATGCATTGCCCATGGCATCACAGCGCCCGCTGTTGGGTCAGGAATCGCTTTCAACGCGTGACTCCATATGTATTATAATGATATTTAGTTTCATTCGATTCGATTGGAATCGAATCGTAGCACTTCATTTGCTTCATTTGCTTTAAATTTGCTCTAAATGTGAGCTAATTAAACGGGATTTGAGGAGGGTAAGAAGGAGCAGAAGAAGCAGCAGCAGCAGCTCGGAGACAGAGCTGAGCTGAGCTGCAAATAAATCGTTAGCAATTCATTTTCCTTGATTGTGTGCCTGGTGTCTTCCTTGGGGTCCTCGTCCGCCTTTGTCTGTCTTCAGATTCCGCCGCACAAGTCAATGCAATCGGTGTAATCGGAGTGGAGTAGGAATCGCAGCTTTTCCCTAATCTCTTTGCTTTATCCTGCGTAATAATAACTACTTCCAGGGCTTTGCGTAAGGACTTGGCTTCGCCTTAGTCTTCTGCTTTGTTCTTCACTCCTGCTTCTTACATTGTTGCTGCCCCGCTTTCCCGCTTTCCCGCTTTCCCGCTTTGCCTGCTTTTACTTTTTTTCTTATTTTTTTTTCTCCTTTGCGTGACAGCTCATGTCTTGTTTATCTAAACCATCCGACTGTGTAAATGCCAGGCCTGTCTTCCTGTTACCCAGTCTCCACTAACAAATCCTCTGTCCCCATGCCTGGCCTGCCGTCCGTCTGTCCGTCCGCCTGCCTCAGCTGCCACTTCTTGTGTTGTGTGCCACGCCACTCCAGAAGTAAGCTCGTGTCATCACATGGCAATGAGTGAATGACTTTGTCGACTAAACTGTTGGTCTCCGCTCCGCTCTGCCCTGGCCCTGGTCTGTGTGGGGCATGAGGCATGCCTCGTGAGGCTATGCAAAAATCTGACGAGTTCTGGTTTTGGTAACAATGGCATGTACATTGTTCAAGTGCTTCAGTTAGTCGGGTAATTACGGCGTCGTTGCACATTTCGAAGACCCTGCCAGGCAGGAGCTACAGTCGAGAGTCCAGAGTCCAGGGACCTGCCTTCTCTCGTTAACAGCCAGTGTCGCAATTTCTCTCCAGCTGCTGGGCGGGGCGGGGCGAGGCGAGGCGATGCGAGTGCTTTCTCTTCTTTTATTTCTGGGTTGATTTTCACATACGACTAGTCAAGTCTTGGTAATCAGAAATTGATCACAAATGGTCTCTTGCTCTCTTGCTCTCCTGCTGGCGAAATGAAGGAAATATTGTTACATCATTTTGGACTGCTGCACTTTTTGTGTGCGCTTCGCATCTGTCGGAAATTGCTCAAGACATTGATGCCCTGCCCCAGGGCCAATATAGCCAATTCTGCCCCCACTGGCTACTTAGTACATTACTTACATAACCTATATAGAGTATATATGTATGTGCATGTGTTTGTGTGCATGTTTGCCAACTATTCCATCGTTTTTTTTATTTCTTTGGCTTTTTTCTGAGCGATTGCACGTGCTTTGTGTCAGGTTTTTTCTACTCATTCTGCTCCCAGCAGCTAACGCCTTGAATAAAGGCACAATGGAAACAAGAAGCTGGCGCTTATGGCAGACAGCTGTCTGTAGCTGTAGCTGCAGCTATAATATAGATGAGGGAAATTGTTAAATATAGTTTTCAGTGTTGCTTCATATTGCATTTCAAGAGTTTATGCTTATTGGCAAACCATTCCGGAGGTGGGTTCTCGCATTTGCAATGAGCTGAGCTCCCCTGCATATTGAATCGCTTGACGAGTAAAGTGGCTGCTAAATAAACTCGCATTTGATTGAACACATACATGCGTTTCATACATATGGAAATAGTTCTATGCCGTGAAATAGAATACCCAAACTTAGCCTCCCTCCACACGCAGCATTTAGGGAAAGTCATTCCACAAGCCCGACCTGCCAGACTAAGGTCTAAATGGTTTGATTTTCGCCTGCCCGCAGACCCATTTGCACCGCGATTCTACTGCTGCTGTTTGGGTAAATATGTCCCTCGAGTGTTTTTTGTTGGTTCTTCCCTGTTATTGTTTCACCTTCTCTCTTTATGTTTCAGTTGGATTTTGGATGCTCCGCCTCCCAAAACAAATAATGGCCATCGTTTAACCCTACGGCACTGCGTGCGCGTTGGCAGGAATCTTCACTTTATTTTTTTTCGTTTTTTTTTTTCGTTGTAAGCTCAGGTGTTATGTGTAGTTGGAGGACTTTGGAGAGGGGCCTAGGCCGAGGATGAGCGCCATCAAATAAAGGCTGTAGGAGTGCCTTCAGTTATGATTTTTTATTTGATTATGATTTGCATTTCGAATTGGCGTGCAACAAATTGGATTGTCGAACCGAACACTGTGCTGGCGGAAAGAATATGAACAATGATTGCGATTTCCTTGATAAAGTAAGTTTTCCACACTATGTACTACTGGTAGAGCAAACAGTTGGCTAGCAAATGAAAAGACTTCTCTTTGTTTCAGGATTGCCTGATTACCATACACACCCACACCCTCACACACACATAGTATACATATATATCGCATATGTACGAGTATCTATGCCCTCGAGGCGCGGCCCACACCATGCATTGCTCTTTTGTGCTCCTCTGTGCCAGGGGAGCCATAAAAAAACAAAGGAGAAGGAGCTGGCTAACAGTGTGAAATGTGTGCATATGAAAACGGTTCCCGTCTCCGCCTTCGTCCCCTTCGCCTTCCCCTTTCCCATCCACCCAATCTAAAGAGTGCTCCACTTTCATCGCTTAAATGCCGCATATCAAGTATACGCCATGAAAACTCGCTCAAAGGAGCCCTGGCTGGCCAATGGGGAAGCACAGAAGAGCACAGCACAGCACAGGCGAATGTTCTCTGTTAAACTATCGAATGGGCAGCAGTTTATTTTGGCCAGGCTCAGAGGCCAAAGCCAGTTGTCTTCCCGTGTGTCCGGCCAAATGATAGATGACAACTCTGACAGTTGGCCCAAGTATCGAAAAAAAATGCTTAGGACAGCCAACAGATGTGGATAAGAATTTGATTGATATTCGGCCACCTCTGGCAACATCTCTCTCAAACGGAATACAAAGAAACCTTCGCATAAACTGGCCTGGCTTTAAAGCGAATCGGGCATTCAGAGGCCAGACATTAATGGGAATTTGTGTAAATTTCCATTTGTCAATTGTGCTGATGAAATTTTCCATATGGTTCAATTTATGACCACAGCGAGAGAGGGCGCAATGTGCGATGTGCGAGGTGCGAGGTGCGAGGAACCTCCCCTCCGCAAAGGCCTCGCTCTGTCGGCAAATAATGGCAATCAGAATGTCGGAGTCCTCATTCAAATGCCGAGGCGAAATTTAATAACAAATATAAATCATTTTGCTGACAGCCAAAGCACGACCGCCAGCAGCTTCGTGTCCCTCTCTAAGCCCCCTCCCCGCCCCCTGCAATTCGCATGCCTATCTATGGCTTTCTGCTCCGGGGACCTCCTTCAACTTCCATTCACACCTCAAGTGATACGGCGAGCACTGGAGAGCCGCAGAGCTACAGAGGGAAACGGAGACGCACTAATGGCACAGTCCCCCAATAGAAGGACCATTTCTCATCCTCCCCACAATCCCCCGTCCATCTGTCCGTCTGACCGTCTGCCTGCCTCTCTGTGGGAGTTGGCGCATGTCCTTGGGCCCGGCCCAAAGTTGCCACTCTGTCGTGTTAATTTTTTATCACTTTGAAATTAAAGAACAACACTTGGCTGGGCGGTGGTTCGCAATCCGCAGTCAGCAGTCTGCTGTCCGATTTTTTGTGCTCTTTCGCCGAAAATGATTTGATGCTGCAGGACATGCGGATGGCGGTAGAACGGAGCCAGACTCAGGATCCCCTGGCTCGTGTCTGGCCGGGCATAAATAATTAACTTAATGCCATGTTGCCCATAAATTAGGCATGCCCCCCCGTCCGCTAGAATTTGTTAAGTGCCTTTCACTTACCTCGGGAGCGGTGCCGGTCTCCGTCTGGGCTTCAGGCCTCAGCTTGAGCTACTCTTTGATTAACAAGGCTGCCCCACCAAGGGCCTCTGGTTAGGCGAGGGTCCTTCACACCCCCCCGCCTCCATCTGCCTCTCCCACTTCCGTCCATCACTCTGGGGTCTGCGGCGACCTATTTGCCAATGCAATGCCAAATGCAATTTCGAGCAAATCAATTGAAAACACAATTGCCTTTCACTGAGAAGTGCTTTGCTACCTGCCTGCCTACCTGTCGACCCGACCCGACCCGACCCCTGTTTGTTCGACCGGGGGAACGGAGTCGAAATTTGTTTTGCATTGACCGCAAATTTCAATACAGCTTTGCGGTCACCGCCGAATTGCCGTATACATCTCCCTCCCAGCCAGCCGGCGGCACAGTGGGGCGTTACCCACGAAAATGTCCATAACACCGATTAAATGGCGGCATATGTATGATTGAAGTGTTTCAGCGTGTAAGGACATGCTCAAACAACAAATATTTGAGCGGCTTCCATTATGTATGTTCTCTATAAATATTTTATTTATATGCCGAACAAGATGAGAGCAGTGGGAGGCGGACAGGCAACGCTTGTGTTTGATTTTCGTCATATAATACAAACATTCCTCAAATAACAAACTCAACCGTGGAACAAAGCTGAACTACTAGCTCAAACTTCAGTCTTGTAAAGTCTATCATTAACCCACAATGGGCTAAGCCCAAGCCTCTCCCTCCAATAATTCCCAAAGTTTTTCTAATGCACTCGCATTGCATCTTTTATTTAGGACTGTGTCAAAACCAATTAAGTGAGCATAATCCAATTAATTGCCAAATGGTTTCCCAACCACTGTGCAGCTCCAAAGTGCGGTTGTATTGGCATTAAAGATTTGTGTTGCGGCTGCCAGCTCTTGTGGTTCGAAGTTCGTGTTCCTGGCGTTTATCGTTGCTGTTGTTGTTCCTGCTGCCATTGCGGTGCTGTTCCCTCTGTTGATGTTGCAGCTGCTCGAGCGGGTCAGGCCAGAGCAGAGTGTTTGCTCAGGTGTACGTCAATTAACTGCAGTTGCCGACCTAATTACGTTGATTCCATTTATTTAAACCGAATTTAGCGCCCACATTCTGTATAACTTCGTTGGTAAGTATATATATGTATGTATATATGTAATTGAAAACATACACACACACAAATTCGGCTGATTGCAATTCATTAGTTTGGCTTATGTGCATAAAATGTTCATAATCAGCTAAGTGAAGTCTCGCAAAGTTATCCTGCTCCTGTCACCGTTTTACCCAGGGCGAGACGAGACGGGGCAGGACAGCCGGGACTTTATCTTCGAGGTGTCAACTATGCTGGCGACGGCTACGTCCCTGACCCACATTGGTGGTAGGGAGGGGAGGGTGAGAGAGTTAACAAGTTGAGATATTATATTTTAATGAGATGCAGCTGGTAATTTTTGGGGGCTTGGGGCTAGCCTCAGAACTGCTAGGATTTGTCACTTTGATTATGCAGCTCGGTCTCTGGTATCTCGTCTAATTTTATTACTCTGGCTGGCTGGGCGAATGAATATTTATGGTCATATAAATACATTATTGTATCTGGGATGTAAATTACATGCAAACGAACACACCCCGCCCCCAGGTCCAGCTGCAGCTGCGTCTCCACTTCTTCATCTTCTTATCTCACTGACCTCGTAAGCCCTTGACACGCCCCTGCTCATCAGGAACATAAAGTTTGTGCATCCTCTTGCCCCTGGCCAGCCCCTGTCCAGACCCTGTTCCAACGTTGAAGCTGTCGTCTCGGTGACTTTGCATATGATTACATGAAATTTGCATCGCATTATTTTGCGTCTGGTCCGGGGCTGTCGGTCCGTCGTCTTCCACTTCCTGACAGTCACGTGGGCTAGCATACAAATTACTCCTGCAACATTTATTACACACAGCCTCATCAGGTCGAAGCCCGAAAGTAGTGCCAACTGTCTTCCCTTCGAATACATTTCGAGCATCTGCAGCGATCCACATCCACTCGACGACCAATTGATGAGCTCCACGTACTCAAACTGTTTTACAATCGAGGCAGTCTATGCAAATGAAGTCCGCTGAATGAGTGCACTGAGCCGTGGAGGCTCCCGAAGTCAACAAAAATTATTATCTTGCCCAGCACGACCCGCAGAATGAAGACTGAAAGTGGATTTTTTTTTATTGTTGAGGAGTGTAAGGTGGCAGCCGTAACCAAATTACTTGATCGATGAGCAGATAAGCACGAATGCAATCGATAAGGAAACAAAACTTAAATGCCATTGCATCAAATATAAAAAGGTTAATGTTTTGTGCCCTTAATGATTCCCCATACATACTGTATCATATATGTATGCATATACCGTGGGAATCAGCGATGTGCACGGACCATGAAGCTATACTTCATTTAACTTTATGTTTAATTTTTTTTTGGCTAAAATAACTTTACGAGTAATTTAAAAAAAGTATTGCAAACATTTCTGATCCATGCTGCAGTGAAATCAAATATTTTCTTTAATACGATGTACAACACAAACAGACGAGTACACACACCCGCAACAAAAAAAAAGAAAAAAACTGTTGATTTATTTACACGGGCAATATTTTATCTGCCACATCATGCCCCGAGCATTGGCTTTGCTCCAAAGAAATAAAATCAAACCGCAGTGGGAGCGCAGTGGGGGAAAGTTAACACAGCTCATGGCAAATAGATTGTTAAGGGGTTGGGGAGGGGGCAATAAACACACAACGGGGCTGGGCTGCAGTCGGTGTACTTTGTGTTAGCAGCCGAGCGATTCCATCGATTTTTGGCCAATATATATTCTGTTCTGGCCATCTGGCAGGGCACCTTTTAGTGAGTTACAAGCTGAGTTCCAGGCGGCATCTGCATCTGCAGCTGGCGCTTCAGCTCAAGGTAAGAGGGTCGCATGCAAAATATGGAATGCAGCCATCTTCTACTTGCTACCCCCTGGCCACACCGTTTAATTCATGCAGGCCAGGCCAGGCACAAGTGATGCACTTGCAGTTGCTCCTTCAGTCAAGGATTCTTCACACTCTCTGCTCTCCGCTCACCGCTCTTCCAATTCCCAATCACTCACCCTCGCCCCGGCTTCGTTTCCGCCGTCACTTGTGTGGATGGATTTATTGCCGTTTTCGGCTCCAGCTTTGAAATTGAAAAGCAAACAAGCCGCTAACAAGGTGAAGCTTTTGCCTCCTTGCGCGCCATTTTTTTTTCTCATCCGCAAACGCACTCCCACCTACCTCCCCTGCCATGCCCTGCCCTGCCCTGCCCTGGCCGACGCTCACTTCAATCTAAATTTGAAGTTGCTCGATTCGTTTTCCTTTCGTTTCGTTTCGATTCGATTCGATTTTTCGTACGTGCTCGATAATCTCGTCGTGGTAATCGCAGTGAATTCGTAGCCCTAGTCCCCGTCGCTGGTTGAGTTCTCTTGTAAATGTGGAACATTTTTGATTTCTCACGTATACTTATGCCTTTTGTGTGCTCTATTTGTGTATTTGTGTTTGTGTTTGAATTGAGCACCATTAAATGTCCAAGTGGCATGCAACATTTTTCTCACTGCGGTCGTGCTTTGGCAGAAACTGGCACTCGTCCTGGTACTCTTCGTGCCTAGACGAAGACCGACATGCCTCATGTCTTTATTCAATTTCGCTTTGCTTATTAATTTTTTTTTTTTTGTTGTGGTTCCCTTTTTTGGGTGTTTTGGCGAGGCAAGCAGTTTGGCTGGGGATTCGAAACAACTGTCTGCAAATGGAAGATTGTAATAAAAATAACTTTGCTGACGAAGCATGGTATAGGAGCTTTATGGGACATGAAGCAACTTGATTATTCTGATTAGTTCTTTTTGAATTTAATTTATTTCACGGCATCTGTATCCCCTGATCCATTCCTCCAATGGATAGTCCCCAACTCTCCCCTATTTAATCTTTAACTTTGCCGAACTTTCCATTGCACCATTTAGATAATTTTTTACTTTTGCTGACACTTTGCAAGGTCATCCCAAAGAAAGTTTAGCTCTGACACATTTCTTTTTGCAGAATGCAGCAAAGTTTTCCTCCTTTTCCTCCTTTTCTACCTTTTTTGTTTTTTTTTTGTATACGTTTTTTGATTATTTATGGATCTGTTTTCACAGTTAAACACGGAATCCATTGAAAACAAGTTACGTAATTGGGCATTTTCCGCCCATAAATACGACGGACTGTGTCGGCACACATACGCCTGGTGGCAGCAGCAAATTTGTGAGTGCATGAGTTGGAGTCGAAACAATGAATAATGTTTGGCCAATTGATGGACGTTAACTGGGCCCCAACTCGAACTCGAACTCGGGCTGGTGGCTGGCCCTGCCATTCGGGTCAAATTAGGAGCAATAAAATTGAAATTTATGAGAGCAGAAAGCCAGGCAGGCCTGAAGCCT
Organism: Drosophila obscura; assembly: GCF_018151105.1. Classification (NCBI taxonomy): domain Eukaryota; kingdom Metazoa; phylum Arthropoda; class Insecta; order Diptera; family Drosophilidae; genus Drosophila; species Drosophila obscura. The sequence goes on along the minus strand of NW_024542774.1, from coordinate 3,204,315 downwards.
GTATCGGCAGAAAGTAACGGGTTATCCCCCCGAATACTCACCTATGAATGGATGGGATGATGGGCGGATGGTGGCGGGAAGTGGCAGACAAAAGAGCAAAATAAATTGGCAGTGCCGCCGCCATCAAGTTTGCCTCTATTAAAACACACAAAACAAATGCAAAAGTTACACAAAAGGAAACTTTCTCTGCCATCGTCCTGTTACGGTTGGCTTTGGCGTGGGGAGGTTGTCTTTCCCGGTGGGGTGCCGGCACGGGTGGCACCGTTCTTCTGCTGACTCTGTTATTTTAGAAAAACTTGCGCCCACGTCTTCGGTTTGTTCGGTTTTGGTTTCACTCCTTCCTCCGCCCCGCTCGCACTGCCGCATCCGTTCGGTCCGTGTCTGGCCGTGTCCTGCCATTCAGCCAAGCAGAAACTCCCTTCGACATACATGTATATGTAAGTTGAAATTATTTGGCTGCGATAGAAAAGGTTCAAAGCCCAATTCAGACGCCAATTCATTATAATGACATCAACGTTTTCCCCATCTCAAGCGAACCTAATTGAGATTTAATGGATGTCTAGGTCTCCCCACTCTCGTATGCTCGGCTCTGTCCTAAACTGCGGGCCCATTGGCGGAGTAGATCTATGGAAACGATGGGGAAACTGCAAATTTAGTTGAATCCAATTATTTTTTTATATTCCAGCTGCATGCATGGGTGAGAAGCGGCGTGGAAGCGAGCCCATCAAGGTACGAATAGCCGGCGCCCAACACGCCTGAAAAGCGCTGGCGGAAAATTGAAAACTTCACAAAGAGCGAGTAGAACAAAATGCTGGCACATTGTTGGATAGTTAAAGTTGATTGTCTCCAGGTCCACAAAGAGGGAGATGCAATCTGAAAAAGGGGAACGCAACCGAAACCTGGGCACTTAGCCGGAAGCTAAACATTTTCGGGTGACAGAGATTTTTGAGAATAAAACTTGAATGGCTTTTGTTAATTGTGCCTGCCAGCCAAAGGCCTTGCTGCATTTAATATATTTAACATATATTTGTTTACTGCACTAGAAAGCATAATTAAAGCGTGTTCGCATCCTTTATTTATCAGTGTCTCGCAACTGCCAGCTCAGTCCTTTGGTTGTTTTTCCATTGTTCATCTTTTGTTGGATTTCCACAGCAGCTATAAATTTCAAGTAAAAATTAATCAAATTGAACTTCCATTGCCTTGCGATTTCAAAGCGAATTCCCAAATGACTCTTTGATGGCATTATATTTAATTTATTTTTGTTTTCAATCTATTAATAAATTGTTGTTTATGCATGCAGAATGTTGACTTTGTCTGGGCTCTCAGACACACAGACACACTCTTATACAAACAAAAATCCGGGCATACATAAATAGGCAAACATAAATAAATATTTTGATGTAATTATAATGCACATCCTCGCATAATACTTAGCGCGAAAGTCGCGTTATGGCGGCACAATAAGCCGCCTCGCCTCAGCTCCAGTAGGCCCCGGGCCCCGGGTGTGGTTTGGTACGAGTGTCAGGCAGCGCAAGCGAATAAAAACATTTAATTAAACTTTACCAACACACACATGAATAATTAAAATTTAATTTCGGCAATATATATTTCACAAGAGAGTGAGAGAGAGAGAGAGAGAGAGAGATAGAGACAGCGACAGCGACAGGTGGATAGGGGGCTGCAGAAGTCTGCATGTTTGCCAGACGCACAGCCACCCACATCCAATCGGAGACACGGCAACTTGTCACCAGCAAACACAAAAAAGAAGAAGAGCCACGAAGAATGGGAAAAGAACCTGGCTGGGGGAGGGTATGGAGGTATACGGGTACTCCTTCCCTCCGTGGAGAGAAGCAATTTGGCTGACGAAGCCAACAAAAGCCTTCGCCTAAAGGTGAAGCGAACAAAGGAAATACATAAAATATTGTTCCTGCCCCGCACTGGGACACGGACACGGACCCGACCTCCGTCTTTACCTGCCGCATTCCGTCCGTCGCCCCCCTCTCATTCTGTTTGTGTATTGTAATAATTGCTGTTTTGGCTTCATTAAAAAATAAGTCGCAAAATCGCTTACAGGAATTTCTTATGAAAGTTCTTTCGTTTCCGACGTGAAAGAGCAAACATAACTCATGAAGAATGCGGCAACAAAATGCGATAGGGAGAGCAATTTGGTGGGGTGGGTGAGTGAACCAAATGTGGAGGATAAATTCATGTGGAATGCCTTGGGTTTTTGTGGTCAGCAAACGAGTCCATCGGGTAAAACGATAAAGGCCAACCAACCACACTATACGAGTATATGGCATTCATACGAATATTGAATCTAAAGTTAATCGAAAGTGTGACTGGAGAAGCCCCAGCAGGAAAATAAATGGAGAGCAAAGGCGACCTTTGACGCAGATGCGTTGCATGAAGTAGTTCGATTTTAATCAAAGTTAAACAGAGTTGTGCGTAACAATACTCTTGTGCTGCTGGTAAAGCTGTTAAAGTTTAGAAAAGGAAATAGCTTAGCTGTTCTTACCTGCAGGACAAGTGTATGGTATCGAATGTATTTAAGGCAATTACCAAGGAAATCATTTTCATTCAAAATAAGCGTTTTGCGTACTTTTACTTTACTCCTACTCCTCCTTCGAATAAAGGTCGAATCAATAAAAAACTTTAAGGGCAACAATTTGCCGACACTTAAATTTCGTTTCTTAAATAAAATCTCTCTCCCCCGCAGCCGCAGCCGAACTTCGTAATAAATATGCAAATATGCGGAGGGCGGTATTAAAAGGCAAAAATAAATAATTTAATTGATTTCATTAGGCGACGCCAGGCATCTGTCGACGGTGGAAGTAGGTAACATCCTCTCATCATCATCATCATCGCTGTCATCGATTCCTAACGTAAGTCTGGCTGCCTGTCTCCGGCTCATAATTTCAAATTTTATTTGGAAATTGTCGCCAAGTGCTGCAACAGCATCTTGCTTCCGCCTCCGCTCTGGTCCCGTGTGTCTGGATCTGTATTTCCTCGGAGGACTTTGGAGGCTCGGTGACAGCTGCCAGACGAGCTAACGAGATAAATTTCAGTTTGATGGCAAGCCAGAACCAGAGGCAGAACCAGAGCCAAAGCCAGAGAGAAATTGAGAGTGAGAGAGACCGAATGCCAATCATTTGAAATGAAGCATGTTTAAGTTATTGCCACTGCTACTTTGGAGACGCTGTTATAGTCCTCCCTGGTCCTTCCCCCGGCAGCACCTGGTGTCCGCCAATCAAGACATGAAGCCCTCACACTGTACCAGGCACCACTTGGCTGGATGGGAGCCCCAGGTACTTGTACTTCGTGAATGAATGGAATTGTTGTGATGCTGTAATTAGACGGGGAACAAAGTCCATAAGCCAGGCAGTTGGCCAGGCTGGCAATTTGAATTACAAATGTAGATCGCGTGGATTTGTCCTTCTGCTCGTTCGCAACTCATCGTCCCGTCAAAATCAACTTTTTCCCCTGCGCAACGGTGCGTATACGTAATGTGACGTTTTTGCTATCGTTTTACGCTCTACTCTGCTTTGTAGCACTCATGCATATATCCACATATACATATACAAGTGCGACTGCATATACATACTCGTATTCATACATACGTGTCCTATGTGCACATCGTATGTCATTTCAATCGCACCATCCTTTGCCATCCTTTGGCATCCTCCTCCTGCCCGCTAAACAAATGCTTAAATGCTTTTTGTAGAGCGAAATTTATGCAAATGTCAGTCACAGAAGGGGTTGAATTTTGTGACTGGGAAGCGGTGTAGATTGGTGGCTGGCGTGGAGAAACAACTGCGGGAGATTTTGTGACCAAAGGACTCGAAGTCTGACAGTGTACACCCTGAATCCGTATCATGCCGCTGACCCCATTCGTTGTCATTCCCAGAACTCACACCCGCACGACATACAATGCTGCTCGTATATGCACCCGATTTCCCTATCAATTGCCGGAGGTGCCACAAAAAAAGTGCAAATAACATTTTCAAACTCAAACAATACAATTAAGGCGGAGAAAATGAACAGATGAAACTGTACAGGGAACTCTGGATGCCCTTAGGAACTGTTTCTCATGGCAAATTTTCTATCTGTGAGATACATTTGGTGGTAAATCATTGCTAAATGTAGATGTACTTATGCTAAAGGAAGCAAAACTAAAACAGAACATAAACCAAGCCATGTTTAGGAATCCCCCAAAAGCTGCCGACATCAACGCAGGTTGCTCAGGATGCTAAACACTGACGTGGATGAGTACTGAGACTCGTACAAAAACAATGAAACTCTAGATGCTCTTTGTCACAGCTCCTGCTCCTGTTCCAGCCCCCTTCTTGACTTATCCAAGGGGAGCTGCGTGTCGGTTAAACGAGGTCAAATGGAAATCGCCGAGTTGGCATTAACTTTTGACACCACCATCATCAGCGGTGGAGTGCTGTGCAGACGGGGTGATGGGTAGATGGGTAGAGTTGGTGCCTGCTGCTTCCCTATCGATGTTCGTGCTGCTGCCACACGATTAAACAGTCAACCTATTGAAAGTCTCACGCAACTAAGCGAACAAAGACTTTTCCGGCTGGGAACTGGGCGAAACAGGAGAAGAAAGGTGAAGTGGGTGTGAATTGCTGCCACGACTACTATTTTGCCAGCGCTACCAACAAATTTTTTGTTAAATGCAGCTACATTGAGCATTTGGCATCTGGCTTTGTCCGCACTCCTCTGCAGTATTCCTATTCTCTATGCTCTATTCATTCAGGGACGACTCATTCATTCGATTGTCGCTTACTTGAATCGCTTTTCATCAGGCAGCTGCTGTGGGTTGGTTTGTGGATTGTGGATTCGCTTTCCACTGCCACCTACCTACCCCGCCTACCTCCGGCAGCCCTCGCTTTTCCCAATCAATTCAATTGCATTAAAAAGTCACTTTACAATGACTGGCCCGGCACTTCCCACCCCCCCGTTGTTATCGCACCACCTCCAACCATGCTCGTTAAGTGTCAGGCATGATTTTGTTGGCCAGAAGAATATACTTGGTTAAACAAGTTAAAAAAGTTGATGTTTTTTTTTTTATTTGTTTGCTTTAGTTTGAAGCTCGCTCAATGCCTGGGCTAATTGATGCGAGCAATTTGTTGTTTGTTTCTATTTTTTATCCAAACAATTTCTGCGGTAATCCCGGACAAAGTTTTTTAATCGCCTGAGTGGAGAGAAAACAGAGTTCCACTTTAAGGACACTTTGCCTGCGAGTACGGCCCGCGCCGTAACAATTATCTCAACATTTTTTGTGATTATCGTACAAACAGTTTTATGGGCAAATTCATGAATATTTCAGAGTTAGTTGCTAAACAATTATGTTTATTTTGTTAATAGCTTCCAGCTATGATGATGCTGATCTATATATATTAGGTTGCAAGGCTTCTTCATATCACAAGTAAACTGCAAAATTAATTATACTATTTTGAAGGCTTTATAGATTCAATTAGCGCTGCCATCAATTTATTTATTGTTCGCGGTCATGTCAAAAATTAATTGATTTGCTTCATGGCGAATAATTTCCCGCCATTTCATACCCTGTTAGAGGGTTATATGATTTTGCACCATCAGATATAACAGATATGGCATAACATATCCATCATAGAAGAATAAACTCTGCTTAAATACCAATCAGACTACCATTATCTGATGTCTCTGACATATGTATATGATCACTGGGTACGAATAGCTTCGAACCTCGCAGTCTTCTCCCTTTCTCTGTTCTTTTACGAGTATATGTAATTATTTTGCCAGACTGACAGCACACACAGGTCGGGTCGCAGAGCCAACCGCAATCGTCGTTGGCCACGCCAGTTCCGTATTGTACTCAATCGGTGACCACAAACCGCCGCTTCAAGTGTGAAAACGCTTGAATTATTGAACCGAAAGCGGTCGGAGGGAGTGCGGAAAAGAAGGGCAGGCGGAGAAGCTTTTCCAATCATTACAGCAATTGCAAAGAGGAGGAGACCGACCTCCTGCTGCCAAGCCGCAATTACATATGCACATTCATGCGAATGTTGCACTTGCTGGCGACGCGTCGTTGCTGTGTTCGTCACACATGCCCCACGCTGGGACTCTCTGTGTGTGTGTGTGTGCACGCCCTTTTTTTTTTTGGGGCGTCAAAACACAGATGCGTGGTTTGAGTGACACTTGAGTTTGCCACAATTTTAATTGACATCCACAGAGCGTATGGGCGCGGCGCTCAGGGCCCTGATCTGTTTCCATGTCGCCCAGGGCCTGTGGGAATGGGTTCTAGCTGAGGGAATTCAAAATGTTAAATTCGGCACAACATTGATGAATGGCTGCTGGGAAAATTAATGAGCCAGAGCAATCGATATGGCAGCCAGAGCAGCAGCACCAGAAGACAGACAGGTAATTGATTAGACTGCATTCTGGGTCTGTGTGCGGGCCAATAGACCAGAACTGTAAGTTCATAAGCCCCAAATTGCACAACAATGGACACAAATTAGAGACAGTCACACAGAGAGAGAGAGAGAGAGAGAGAGAGTTTTGCCATGGGTGAAACATTACGTACTGAAATTACGAGTGTGTAGTAAATGCTTTGAACTGGGATTATTAGAATAGGAGCTTTCAAAATGAACATAAATTCCAACTCTCATGGCGAATAGTATTTTGCCATTTGACAATTTAATTAGTTTGGGCATTCAGACTCCCTTAAATAGAAACTCATTAAAAATCTACGAGCATAGACATTCATATATATATGAGTATGTACGAGTATAGTTCATTATATGTATTATTACAATTTATTATTGCGTGCATCCTTTACTGTACGGAGACGTGTGTAAAAGTCCTTTGATTCGGGCAGGTTAAGCTCGCTTATTGCAGCATCAAGTGTTTTATTATTTCCAATTTAAAGCCAGCCATTGAATTAAATGCCAGAATGCCAATTCCAAAAAGTAAACCTCAATGCTCTTTTGTCCATTCCGGCACTGTTTGTTCTCTGTGCATCGCCGCTTCGTGCTCCGCTCCGCTGAATGAAATGCCCTTGCATATAGAGCGCTGTTGTGTATTGTGTATGTAGTTGTATGATGCGGAAAAATATGGCAGAGGCGGACAAAAAACATGAATATTCCGCTGGAAATGTATGTAAGCACTGTAAAAGCAAATACAAAGCAAAACAAGAAGGGGAAAACCCCAGTCGTCGGCCGGCCAGACACAACCTCTCGATACTCTGCCATATTCTGGGAGATGTTGAGCAAATGGTATCCCCTTGAGGGTAGTCCCACCCCCCCAGAGGGAGAGACAGATGCTCCATCAGAGGTGGACTTAAGAAGGCTTTCGTCCATTACAGGGGAATTCCCCGACCTCAAGTTAGGGCACAACAATCATAAAAGCGAAACAATCATAATAAATGTGGGAAATCCTTTGGCTGCAGCGCCAGAGTTGAATTGAAAATGGAGGCTTTGCGGTTACGGTTACGGATGAGGTTGTTCGTTCCTCTGTTTTTTGTACATTTTCCTGGATGGCCGCTGTGGGAGCACTGGGCTAGCACCTCATCCTTGGGGTCAAGTGAAAAAGGATTCTCCAAGCGGATATTAAAGGGCAATTCCAAACCATTAGCTAATGAACAGTCCAGCAACAGACAGAGGGACAGAGAGACAGCCAGAGAGACAGATAGACACTGAGAGATCGGATGTTTTTTTATGACTGAACACACAACTTTGATGGCACACAGAGAATGTTGCCACCTTTTGTGGCATTTAATTAATAAAAAAAAGAAGAAAAATGAAGAAAAAATCAAAAGGAAAGAGGAAAAACCAAGAAAACCAAGCAAGCAAGAGCCAGCTTGCTCCATTGAACAATGTGAGGTCATGCCGCTGCTGCTACGGCTCCTCCTTCTGGCCAACAGGGAATGCATCCAATTTAACATTTACTCTCCACCATAAATTTCCTGTTGGCCCCCGGCCCCTTGCGCCGTGCCTCTTTCGCTGAGTTAATCAAGGCTTCGGTAATTTGGCGGAGAGTGTGAAGTGTTTGCCCGGATACCCAATGGAGTGTATTATATGCGCTGGCCACCGCAGCAGCAGCAGCAGCTCCTGTGTTCGAGCACTTCATCAATGCCCGGCATCTTTTGTGAGCAAGGCTGGGCATCCAGCTTCAGTTTGAGCCTCACCACCCGCACACCACTCCACTCCATTCCATTCCATTCCCGTCCCCCCTGTGCGGCTCCTGTTAAGTGTTTTACAGGGCTCTCCACAAAGCGCACATCATTCATGTCCGAGGCAGGATGTAATATTTGCCCAAGGCCGAAACGACCCGAAGCCTTCATCTGTTTTTTTTCCCCCTTCAAACACCACCACTATCCAGCCACGTACACATCAATGGAATTGGGGAATGAAGTGGGGGGAGTTGGGGGAGTGCCAGGACTATGTGTGTGTGTGTGTGTGTGTGTGTGTGTGGCGAGTATTTGTATGGATGTCTGTCAGACAGCTTTGGCTGTGGCAGGCTCTCATTGCATATGAATCAAGTAAAGGTAATTGAAAATCAAAGCCACTGAATTTTGAAGCAGTCCAAGACTATGCCTGGTGGCCTATGCTCCGTAACTGGCATGGTATGGGTCTGTTCTGGTCGTGTGGTACGGCTGAGTGGCAATTGCACAGAAATCAAGTCCAAAGCGATTGGCTTCCCTGGCTCTGGCGGCCTTTCGATTGGCAACTTTCCACTCTAAAGTGGCAATCAATGCGTACACTTATGTAGTTGTGTGCTTACTGAGTGGCCTGACTGTTTTCGATAACTTCGATTAGTCAAAAGTAGGTCCCCTCCCCACTCCGGTCGGCTTAGTTCTAGACCAGGTCAGAGGCTATGAGTATCTGTAGCTGTAGCTGTGTATCTGTGTGTGTGTGTGTGTGCCTGTGTGCCACAGAGATAACCGGTGAGTGTCGCTGCGGGTGCGAGTGCGAGTGCATGTGGCACGTGTCAAGACTGCTGCTTCTAAAACCAGGTGACTGTACAACTGGGCCGTGGCTCCCATTGCGCCAGCAATCCGCACACATTCCGTGCGCACTGTGACACTTAACAGACAATTAAGTTGCTGACCCCCAAAACAACATGAAAAGGGCCGTGTGCCCTGGCAGATGACAGTCGGGTTGCATTTCCACACTTTACCCGTGTCGTTTTTGTTGTTTCTGCTGCTCCTGCTGCACCCGCTGCTCCGGTTACTGCTGCTGCTGCTGCTGCTGCTCGTGCTGGGGGGTGTGGAGGTATGTAGGGTTTGGGGTATTTTTCATAATTAATCCAACAACTGCCGTGAGCATTTCCGAGAGCTTTTGCCGCCCGCTTGTTGCGGTGTGCGGCTGCTGGGGAAAGCATTTTCGCCATTTTCCAAGACAATTTGCGAAATTGCAGTACTGCCTGCCGCCTGCCTGCCGTGCCATGTTTTTTGTGTTCTTTCTTTTCTCCCATTCTCCCTTGCCCCATGCCCCTTTCACCTCGTGGCTTTTGTTTTTCCGTCTTCCACTTCCACTTCGCCACCCTGAGCCTCGAGGTTGCAAGAGAGCAAAAAGCAGAGCAGCGGTAGAAACGGCCGAGCGACCGGCTGCAATTGCATCAAAATCTCCATCGCCTTGCCAAAAGGGAAATGCAGCTTGGACTTCCACGAAACTAAAAAACTGTTCTCCGGGGGCTTTCTCATTTTCAATTTGTCGTGGAAAACTCCACCCTGGCAGTTGCCGTTGCGAAAGGCTGTGCTGCAGTTTTCACAAGTTCCCGAGTCTCCCGAGGTAGTCTCCCTTTCAATCTAAACAATTTGTCGGCGAAGTTGAACCCTGGAATCGCTTGCGGTGGGTCGGTAGGGCTGGCGAGGCTCTCTCTCTCTCTCTCTCGACACGAGCATGCCTTTGGGCCACTTGCCTAATCCGCTTTGCCATGTCTGGGGCGCTGGATGTCAAATTTGCAGCCAACTTCGCCAACCGAACCTCCTTTTGGCCATAAAAAAAGTTTGGCGAAGCGCGGCATGTTCTGTGGCAAGTAGCGGCATTGTAAGGAAACTTTAATCCCGCTTAAATTATAAATGGCACATTTGGCTTTTCCCGCGCCTCAACGCGATGTGCAGCAACATCTCAGTGCCTATGCCTATGCCCTATTCGTGGTAACGGGCCGGGAATGGGCCCCATGTCAGGGGCCGCGCTCGAGTGCTCTGACAAAACTTTATGTGTGTTGTCACAATCTTCTTCTCTGTCCTGGCAGCGGCAGAAGCAGCGACTGAGCTGAGGCTGTGGGTGTGGGAGAGACAGCCAACCAGTGGATGGTTTTGATGCCGATGCCATGGCACAGCAATGGCAGGCAGCACACAAAACACTTTGTATCCTTTTATTTGGCGAGAGGAATGCACTGCACTAAAGCCAAAGTTTACGGCTCGCATTTAGTTGCTTCGTCGGCGGGCGTTCCGGACCCAAAGGCGGAAACTTCTAAGCCCAAAACACGAACTGAACTGAACCGAACCGAGCTGAACCGAACGAAACGAAACGGAACGAAACGGAACCCAGCTAAAGTGAACCGACTTTAGAGTCAGTCTCAGGCATAAAATTGTGTCCTCCTCCGCTTCCGGTTTTGACGAGGACGTCGTCATGTTTGCTCCGCTCCCATTCGCATGTTGAATTATGATTTTCTGCCTGGTCTGGCAAAGCGTCCAGCGCAGAGTGTGTCTCTCAGCCAGAGAGTCTCAGTCCCAGCCTGCTCTGCAGGCCAAATGGCTTGGGATGCCAGGAAATCAATTAAAACTTTCTATCATGTCAGCAGGGCAGCAGGGCAGCAGTGCACCCACTCGGTGATAGATGGAGTAGGGGACTTGGCCATGTTTCATGGACTCCTCTTGGGCCTAGCAGTTCGGCTCCCAACAAGTGTCCTGGGCCTAGCACACAAATGTCATCGCTTGTTGAACATCTGACGTTAATGGTAATTGAACTGATGTATGTATATGTACATATTATAATGCACAATTAATGCTCTCCGGTGGCATGATGGGAAATCAAATTACACATCCGAACGAGTCCTTCTGCTAGGGTTGAGTGGCCGCAAATGCCCGGCAGGCGCGCAAGGCCATTTTGCTCTCAGATTATTCCCATGTTAATGTACACTTTCGGTACATTCCGCCGTGGACTCTCCGCCCGCCGACTCGTTCATGCATTACGTACTCAAGGAAATCGCCTTGAGCGCGAGCTTATTACATTTCCCTTGCTTGACCAAAATGAAGCCGTCGGGTCATTTGTTTAGTTTCTGTTTTTGGGCGGGTTGATTTTTTTTTTGCCGCCGCTTTGGCTGTAGTCTCGTAAAACATTTTACAAGCGCTTCCAACCGGCCAGCCGTTCAGCCAGCCCATAGCGAAAATTTTAATTAGAGTGCGCCACGCAAACATGGTGCATATCCCCGGCAAGCGCCAAGCGCCACCTCCAATCCTTCGTTCTGCCCTGCCCCTGGACACCCACACCCACACCCACACCCGCGATCGACCACTAGCAAGCGATACTTTGGGGTCTCCGTTTCGCACACACAATGTTTATGTTTGCTTGTCATACATAGCAGAAGTCCCTGGTGCATTGGACGTTACCCAAATGGGGCCCCATAGCGTTTGGTATTCGACGCTGGTTGGGAAAGGGACGGGAACCGAGCAGCGGGCAAGGGGAGCAACAGTAGCAGCAACAAAAACACCCTGAGGGGGGCGGGTGCATTGGGGTACAGAACATTGCATCGAAAATAAACAAGCGTGCATTCTTTTTTTTGGGTGGGGAGGGGGCCAGAACAGCTACCTTCGATGTGGACACGCTTCCTGCAGCAGCCAGCAGCCCCGCTTTCCAATCTTTTCTTTTCTTTTCCTATGCTTTTTGCGGTTCGAGAATGTTGCCGAAAACTTGAATGTAAATTTGCTTTAGCTTTGGTTAAAGCCAGCACATCTGAATACAATGCGAACCGCACCGTACCGCACCGCACCGCCCTTTCCTTTTCCTTTTCCGCTCTCAGATCGATTCTGGGCGAATAGGAATGGCTGGGCCATTAGTTCAAAGGCAATTTCTTTGAAAAACAATTCCCAGCTAATCAGAGCTAGAGAACGATGCACCCCAGACACAGTACACATACAGAACTGATCATTTTGGAATCTTCAGGCTGGCAGTTTGCTTTCTTCTGGCTGTAATTAATATACTCTGCGCTTATCTCGTATTAGATAAAGTCTTTCAAAATTAAGCTGCATATTTCTTCGACCAGAATAATGACTGAATGTTCTTGGTTCATCCACAGGACAGGACAGGACAGGACAGGGACGAGGCGATGTCTTCCTGCTCTGCTGCTAATCACAACCAAAGGCCTTTGCCCTGACGAAAGTAATTATGGGGAGTATGCATTTTAAATAATAACGGAAATGCTGATGAAGATGTTCAGCCCATCGGCTTGCATTTGCACATTCAGAAGGCGCCACTGTTCCCAGTATTCGATGGGGATTCGATGGAGAGACGGGGCGAGCGCGGAGGATTGCGCAGACTCAGCATCCACAGATGTCCGTGTCGTTTGGGTGTCTTCTGTGGCGAGTCTTTGGGCTCGCATCAGTTGCGCGTTGGGGGCTCTACGGAACGGTACACCACTCGGAAATGCGGTTCGCCTACGAGTCTTTGTTTTAGCACAGAATAGTGCCACGACCACGAACACATCCACATCCATAGCCACCTTCAGGTGTTTGGCGCCAAGCTGCCCATTTCGTTTTGTGGCAGAGAGACAAATTGTTTATCTTGTGTCAAGTGCTGGGGTAGACATTGCCACATCCGCAGCCACACCACACAACCCATTCCAGTTCCGACCAGGAGCCAGTCAGTCAGTCAGTCAGTCAGTGAAAGTTTTTGTCGCCATCTCTGTTGGCTGTTGTGGGAGCCGTCTGTGAAGTGCTTAATAAAAACAGTAAACCTGCTCGCTGTGGTTCCATCGCTGCTTCTGGTGCGCTGGCACTGCTTCACGCGTGCGGTTTGGGTAGCCGAAATCGGATGACATTATCTCTCAGTGGGCTGCGTGCCGCAGGACATTTGTGGTGGATCCCCGTGGGGATGGTGTTGGCGGTAGCGCTGCCTCAGCATCAGCGACAGCGACAGCAGCCTCTGCAGCATTGTTTTTGTTTGCGAGACCAAAATTAAAAGCGAAACGAGTCGTCGCACCTTAGGCATGCATCTTTAATGAAGCGCCGATGAATTTCCATGCCACTCCGTGCCCGTGGATCCGTGCGAAATGAATGGTTACGGCGTATGAATAAGCAATGAAATAAGCGCCCTCAGGCATTTGTCATTTGGCAAAGTGAAAATTGAAGTGACTGTGAAAATTAAGACAAATGCGTGCTCCTCCACCGGATTACTTTGCCCATTAAACAAAACTCAGTCGAGAGTCTAGCCCCGCAGGCGAATCCACGCAGCTCGAATCGAGATCCGAGCTAATTTTGGACTTAACTAGGTAAATATTGAATTTCTGATGGATGCGTACCCAGATCCACATCCAGATACAGACACAGATACAGCTCCATCCAGACACTGACACGTTCGACGGCGAACCATAAGGGAGAGATTTCTGTTTCACACCTGTTACAACTTAATTACGGCTCAGCAGAAGCAACTGAATTATTCACCGGGCAGATGCGAGTGGGAGTATTTACCAAGGCAGTGGCACAAGCCACTGCGAGTACGAGCCATCAGGGGAAAATATGTCCAAACAGTCGGACCAACTGGCTAATTCCCCCATGGACATGGATGAGTGAGAAGTGGGGTACGGCGGGAAGGCAGGTGCCGGGGGGTGGTTGGTCATCTAAACAAGAATAAATGAATGTAATTGCTTTTGATTTATCTCACTCTCATCGCCAGCAGGGAGAGCGGAAATAGAGTGGAAAGCCATTTATTCGGTGATTTCCGCCAAGACCTGACCAAATAAAACTTATTTAGATAAATTATTACCCAGATGATTATTGATGAAGAATAATTTGTTAGGTCGGTGCGATAGATGGGGGGGGTGCGCTGGATTCCAAATGGAAGTGGAAACCATTCTTATAAGCCAGAAGCCATCCCTGAATCTGAACCCGAACCTCGGCCACAACTCCGTTGAACCACAAAAAACCTTTTCTGCACCCAACAGCGAGGAGTGAGTGAATTTCAAAACATAAATTTATTTATGAAGGAAAATGCTTGCGAGGAAGACCTTTTGGCACTGCCCCTTTTTTGCTGTGTGTTTTTTGGGACCAACTTATTTGGGAATAAAGGGAAAAGTTTTACTTTTTTGTGGGCGAATTATACATTTGTATGTACGAACAGTAGTATTCGGCTGCTATGCGTAGCACACGTGTGGAAGCGTTGTGTTTGTTTGCTAGAAAAGTGCTTAAAAACGACAAAGTTAGTCAGTCCAGTCGGTTAGACCGCACAGGAGCGGGAATGAGGATATTTCTCGAAGGGCTAACGAGCGATCAAGCTACCCTACTGGCATCCCACTGGCATACACCACTTCCTCGGGAAATGCACCCCCCACCTGTGGTCCATTTTCTTCTGCGTCTCTATATTTGCATGCACATGACCGCGTGTGCATTTATTGGGTTAGGGGGTTAAAACGTTGAAATAATATTAAATTTAGTTTAATTTTTCAGTCCCCTTTTTAATATACTCTTTGTAGGTAATATTCTGTGGTTCATTATTGAAACATAGAAGTTCCTGAAATTGAACCAGCCTTGGACACCATCTCAAATTTGAAGGCTGAATACTTCTGACTTTTAAATCACCGCATTTTTCGAAGCATATTCCGACAACTGACAAAATGCATGAATGCAATTAATTTATGAATTATGTACATTTGAAATGCACCATCTCCAAATTCAAGGGGTTGCTCCATCTTGGAATCAACTTTAGGCCAAAGTTTAGTCCTCGAATCCAGCGAACATACTTTACGTCAAGTAAACATTCCGCTAGTTGATTAAATATAATAAATAAAGTTCTTCCAGGCTCTTCTAATTCCGCTTGCTATCTTTTTCCTTGCCCATCGCTCTATCTATTTTCCCCTCTCTCTCTCTCTCTCCCTGTACCGCTCTTTCAATTATAAATACATTTTTTATACTCCTTTATACACTCGTTTGAAAAGTTTTCTCCATTATTTTTTCAAATTAATTGGCCAATGTTTGTGAAACAATTTCCGGTCTGGAATTTCACTTGGATTTAGGAGGCAAACACTGAGAGGTGGGTGCATGGTGCATATTGGTTATTGCCTCTGCCACGCCTGCTTTTGCTCTGCTCCTGGTTCTGTTTCTGATTCTGCTGGTTCTGGCTCTGCAAAATCATTTTTAATATTTCAATTTTATATTCTCATATTGGCCAGTTGTTCAAATAAATTCACAGCAAATAAACAGACGATGCACAGCAAAGAGCATATCTGGGAATTATTGGAGAGGCACAGATATTTCAATGAAAGATTTCGATTCCGTTCTCGATTGCCACCCTGCCACTGGCACTCTGACCCCCTGCCCAGTCGCCTCCTCTATGCTGGCCATTCTGTTCCGAATGTGGTATGGCATGCAGCGGGTGGCCGAACTTTATGGAATTTGAAATGTTGACACAATGCCCAAATAATTTAAATGTTGTGCGAATCTGCTGAAATATGTTATACATTCATTTACATGCAGATCTGAGGGTGGGTGTGCGATGCTGGGTGAGCCCTTCAGCTTTTAGATGGATTTGACACGTAGCTGGGGGAGAATGCAGATACAAAATTCAAGTGGGCCCATTTCACATGCAGCGCTGCTCATCGCAGCATCTCGGCTGGAGGAGTGGAGAGTGCAGAATATATAGAGTTTCCGTTCACTCATGCCGGTCCATTCGTACATACATACATATGTATATATGTCTATGTCTATGTCTGTAGGTGGTATGTATCTGTAGCTGTGTGCGTGCTTGTGTTGTAGCTATTTGCATTTCCATCCGAGTTTTTTTTTTCCGTTTGTATTTCTGTTGTTGCTGCTGCTGCTGTGACTGCAATATTCGCCTGAATAAATTATCCAGGTGAGCGTGGCTCTGCATACCAAAAGACAGGCAGTGAATATGCCTTATAGGACTTTAAATCAAACGCTGCTTGCCATAAATAG
Source organism: Drosophila obscura (assembly GCF_018151105.1). Taxonomy (NCBI): domain Eukaryota; kingdom Metazoa; phylum Arthropoda; class Insecta; order Diptera; family Drosophilidae; genus Drosophila; species Drosophila obscura. Next base: position 3,188,174 of record NW_024542774.1, on the reverse strand, counting down.
ATTATTGCATACATTAGTCGTACGTATTATACGATCTACAATTTGCAGCAGTCAATGGGCGGGCGAGTGGAGCAGCAGGAGGATGAGGATAAAGATGAACCCAACTACATAGATAATGCCATTAATTTGGATTACAATTTGTTGTCTCATGAACTGATGGCACCCAATCACGGCCATCGCCCGAGTCCCCATCACTGTATATAAATTTCTTTATCCCTTTATAATGTCTGTCCCAGTTTTCAAAATGTCCCCGGGTTTATTTTGCACCCCCTCGCCCCTCGTCATGGCCATGCCCTTACCCATCGCTTCGGTCGTCGGCTTCTTCATGTTCATGTCTTCTTTATCTAAATCATCCAACTGTGTAAATATTTGCCTCGCTTCCTGCATTCCATCCTCGTTATCCTTAAATCGTGCGTGCGAAGCTGTACAAAGGCATCGCCCGACCGAGCGGTACGAAGGCGGAGGTACAGAGAAACAGAGAGAGAGGGAGAGAGAGAGGGCGAGGGCACTATGCGAGATGAACGAGTGCAAGGATGCGAAGACGTCGCCGATGACGGAAGGGAGAGTGGGTCTGGTCTGGTCTGGAATGAATAAAGTAAGCGACCCACCGCACCGCACCGCACCGACCGCCCCCCGTAAGCGGGCCGACCGACCTACTCTACTCTACAGTGGGTTAAATTTTGCATAAGAAAGACAGGAAGGCGGCCACGGCTTACAGTGCACAGTGGTTCGAAACAACAATTACGATCTAATATGCTTAAAATAATATCGAGTGAATTTGAATTTATATTATTTCCATTTGATATTTCCACTTGTCATTTGTACCTGCATATCTTACATATATGTAGCTGCCGACAACTGCTATCCGTACCACTGTGCGTAATTCCAACGGTAAACAATAATCGCAGCATTAATCTGAAACTGCGCACAAATCCGTCAAACTCAGTAGCGAAAAAGGAGGGAAGGCGGCAGCGGGAGAGGCAGCAGAGGAGAATGAAAAGCAAAAACAAAAACAGAAATAAACATTGGCGCAGATTTGGAGGCGCTTGAGCTGTCATTAATTTTAAGAACTTTTGCCCCCTTTCCGCTTTCCTTTTCCGGCAGTAAGTCTCACCCGCGTGCCGAACCCTACACTTGCAGTTTTCGAGCTTTCATCAATTTTCCAGGTAGGGTTCCGTTCCTCCTGGCCTTAACAGCCCGTGGGTGGAATGTGGGCTGTGTGCTGTGGGAGGACAAATTTGTCAGACAAATATATCAAATCATCGTAAAAGGTAATTAAGCAGCATGACTGAGGGTTTTATGGAACTGAAAATTATAATTCATGTTTTATGGTTCAACAATTTAGATTCTCGATTGCTGCACAGGACCAGCAGCAGATATACATAAATAGGACAGACAGATATGGAGATTGTGGATTTATGGTCTATGGTTGATGGCCTCTGACATTTAATGGGGCATACTGGCCAATTATCCCTGAGCACAAAGCATCGGGGTCACCACTTACGCCTCGACAGCCAAACAAGTGGTTGTCCCTCTTTTCCACTCTTCCACACTGCCACTTTGGGTGTGTGTGAATGATAGGGAACTAGATGAGTTTGTTTTGAATAGAGTTTCTCTTTCATGTCGCTCGAAATTTGCCCGCAATATTTGCCGACTGCCGATTGAAATGAAAACCAATACTTCACAATCGCAAATGGGGCAGATGTTTGGTTTCGATGAATGGCAGAGGATTGCCAGAGACCGAGACAGGGAGCCACACATTTTGCCCTGAATACACAAGGCTCCGGGATCACCGAAGGCAGCAATCAATATTCATAAAGATTTTGGGCCAGGCAAGTGCTCCCTCCACAGGGTTAGAAATGCGAAAACTTTCGATTGTCTGCTGGGGATATGCATGGAAAGTCGGAGCAACTTTGCTCGGGCCGGGCTTATTTCATTAGGGAACTTATCCACAGATTTGGAAACAAAATTCTTTTTTGCCCACCCTTCGTCCGCCCCCCGCCCGAACTTTGGTAAGTATTTACAGTGTTGGAGGGTTTTTGTCAGCTGCATTATGATAAAAATTTTACAAAGTTTTCCTTAAGCTTTTTACACGAGCTTACCGCAGGATGTTGGCTGATATAGGGGTTGGAGCAAGGGGGCGCCCTGAGAAGCCGACAGGCTAAAAGGTAGGGCAATGGGCATGGGCGGCCTGAGCGGCCTGAGCAGGTTGGGGTATGGCTTAGCTGAAAACTTGAAAGGACGAATCCCTTTTGGCCTCAAACTATTATTACATGCTCATATAGATTATTCACATTCTTTCACTTTGCAGTCTCTGCCGCAACAAAAGCAACAAAAGATGGAGGCTAAAGCTGGCTTAAGTTCGCAGGAGGACAGGTCCCTGAAAGGTTCAGGTATGTGGCTTATGCATATAATTGCTGAGAATTGCCGAGAAGTTGGCGACGCTGACGACATTAACTGAGACACACATAATAGACATACATACATATGTACACACTCACATGCATACATAAGTATGTAAATGTTCTTAGAGTACAGACAGGGACAGAGTTTTGGGAGCGTTGAAAAATTGAATAATTCAGTACAGAGAATGGGGGGGGAAGTCACATATTCAAATTTATATATCTTCATTTCTATAATGAATAATACGCATGAACTGGAAACTATCGAATTGAGCTAGTAATCGCTAACTATCGTTTGCTGTGAATGCTTCGGGTATTACCCCTTCCTCCTGTCCGTGCAGAACGCTCTGGCACATCACTTGGTATACCCTGGGACAGGTTCTAGTCATATCCAATTCCGTACAGGGTACAAAGGAACGTCAAAGAGAGCACAGAGTAAGCCGAGGAGAAGTCACCACCGTTATGTTGATTCTCCCCTGTCCTGTCCTGTACTGTCGTCTTTCTATGTGCTTTGAGGGCATTTAGAACACGCCACTCCCCGCTCCATCTGTCTCCGTTTCCCTCCTGGCTGCTAAATTTTTGTGTGGGTGGGGTGGGGTGTGCTGGCTGGGTGACTTCTTTTTTCTATTCCACCTTTTCGACTTTCGACTTGTTTACGCAAAAGTTAAGGAAGGACATAAAAGCGAGCGGGCATCCTGACTTGGCTTGGCTCGGCATGGCATCAGCATCAGCATCCCGGCATCCCGGCATCCATCGTAAAAACTGTCGTCACACTGGCTGTTACCGATAGCGAAAAGCACACACACACACACACACCTCGTAGACCAAGAGAGGGGACTTGAGGTGGGGATAAATTTAATCATAAACACACAGAAGTCGATTACGTCATGTACGGAAACAACAAACAAAACAAAACTATGTATTGTAGTATTTGTTGGTGGTGTCCCTTTTTGCCTTTCATTTGAACTCAAAATTCAATTCAACTCAACTCAACACAAACTCGGATCAGCTTAACGGAGTAGCTGAACTTTAAAGGGGAGTGGAATCCGTATAGAAGGGGGGATCCACAGGGAGGCGCGTTGGAATACAGATATATGGCAGGAGTATCCATCAAAGGAACAGCAGCAGCAGCAGCAGCAGAGCACACCCTCGCCCTATAATCTAATCCACGCAATGCTGGAAATTTAAACAGAGAGTAAAAAGAGAGAAATAACATTGGATTACAGATTGTCGGCAGGACGAGAGATGCCACCGAACACAGGCGTTGGAGAGTGGAGAAGGGCGAAGGGAAATGTGCATAAAAAAAAGGGGATACAATAAACGAGACGAGACGAGAGGAGAGGAAGATGGAGCGCCCCATTTGACATTTAAGCTTCTGGGCAGAGGATTGGATTCTTTTCTTGTTTCGCTTTTTTTTATGATTATTTTTACTTTTGTTTCGTCTAACGAGACGCATTCCGGGGGTAATCCGGCCCTGGGGAAATGTTAAACCAAAGAGAGTGAGAAGACATCATTGGTGTTCCTTGTCGAAAATCGCTTAAATGGACTATCAATGGTTTGGCCACCGGCCCCCAAAAGGCGCCTGTCCTGGCCAAAGCCGAGAAATTGCCAAAGACATTAACACGGACAAAATGTTGATTAAACTGACACGACCTCTGGGGCATATCGTCGAGGAGAGGAAACTTTGAAATTGAATAATTTGTCGGTTGTATTCGAATATACGATACTCCATTAACTTACCCCCGTGACCTTTGCCGGACAGGTGCAGCCTAGAACTTGAAGTCGTAAAAGGATTGTAAATCATGCCGACGACAACGTCATCGCTCTGAAGAGGGTTCCGGCTGGGGCTCAGATGGGATCAGAGGGGGTGTCGGCACAAGTGCCTGCCCCCCAAGGCAGCGACAAAGCAACAGTCAGGAGGGGAAAGGGATGGGAAAGACAGTCAGAGACGGACAGAGCAGCGCAGGGCAGGCGTTTCGCTCCGGACAGTGCCTTTCCGCTGTTCCGGATGAGCAAATGACCTGGAAAAGCCAAACGAAGGCAGCACACAAAAGGAATGTGGAAAATATGGCAAACAGCAGCGGCAAACAAGACAGAAAAAAAACGAGCACACTGCGGGAAAAAAAAGGGGGCACACACAGTGTCGTGTTTCAATATTCCAATATTTATACATAATTTTATAATACACAAATACTTGTCTGATCGATGACAGAGCAACGTCCAAGGAAAACGAATGCCTGTGAATATATATTAATATAAAGATTTGGTTACCAACATTTCGCTCCCTCAAATGCGAATATTAAATACGAATTAAAGTAAAAAAACATTAATGGCAAAAGCTTTAAACTCGCCCAAGTAGCTGCCAAGCCAAACTCGTTATTCGTGGCTAGTGTTTTTTTTTCGCAGTGCAGCAGCTCCAACAAAAGGTGGCAACAAAAACTGGCAGCGGAAACAATTGCAATGACAGAGCAAATGTTAAGCATCTGTCCCGGGGGAAGAGTGGGATGGGGGGAGCAGGAAGTACTAGTAGCAGTTGCTAAGGACTGTTGTTGCTGTGGCAAGTTGAAATTTAAATCTGATTTACACCATCAGGTGCTTGTCGGTGTGGGTGCGCACGCCCCTCAGTGTTTGACTGGTTGCCAGGAGCAACGGCCAGCGGTTCCGCCAGTATCCCTCGCTGCAATCTGATAAGTGCAGGCAGAGATGGGGGAGCCCTCAGGTCCAGGTGGAGCTGAAATGCATACCTAATTACGTTAATGGCCGTCCGGGCCATAAATTAGTGGAGATTAGGCTGTGCCAGCCAAAATCGCAGCTACCTACTCGTACTTACTCGTGTTCGTGCCATGGGATCCGATCACTGTAATGTCGAACCAAAAATGGAAAATGGTAAATGGAAAGCAGGGAAATTGGGAAATGCGGAAAACTGTAAGGGCATGCGGGCGGCTAAAATAATTATGGCCATGGCCGTAAGCGAAAAGTAATTATTATTATTGTTATTGGTTTTGCCGTTTCTACTGGCAGGATGTAAAACGATTGGAAAGGACACCACAGGACAGGTAAATCAATAAATTTCCATACTCGATGGCCAAGAGAAGAATTTAAAACTCTTTTGCGGCTGGCCAGCTGCAGTCATTATGCAATTATCTCCCTCCCCCATCCACCTACCCTACCTATCGACATGCCCGTCAAGCCCATTTACACTCATTTGCCGTTCGCGGGATCCAACGCGATAATTGTGAAAATGTCGTTCGATTAAAGCAAACATAAGCCTCTACATATAGTATTAAATTCGAAATGAAGTGAAAAGTTATTGGAACTGGCTTTAATTGATGGTGAAATGCATTTAATTGCGGCTACAGAGCAGCACAGAGAAAGTTTTCTCGACTTTTCCAGATGTACATACATATATATATATAAAAATACAAAGATACAATAAATTGCTAAATGAAATGGAAATTAATCTAATTTCCGACCGAACAGGGAACCAGGAGCAGAACACGGAAATCCTTTTATCAAGGATAACTTTACGGAATGTAATTAATCAAGCGGAAGGAGCGGCTGCAGTGAAGCCAAAGGCGGATGGGGGGCTGGTATTTATGTGGTTCCCATAAATATTTTGATACTCCTCGCCACCTCTGCTACCTCTGCTGCTGCTGCGTCTGCTGCTGCTGCTGCAGTGTTGAGCAATCAACATAGATATGCACTTGCACTACTTGCCACTGCCGCTGCCTCAAAATAGCCGCCCGTCCCACCCCCTACCTGGCCCTGGCTGCTGGCTCCGGGCTGCCCCATCAAAGTGCACTCTGCTGACATCTGCCAGCTACTTATGCATGTTCCTGCCACTGACAAGGCAGCACCGGCGACAGCATAGGTTGAGTCTATAAGGGTCGCAATGGCTGCGGGAGGGGGCATGGCTGTGGATGGGCCATGAATGGGAGGGGGGCAGGAGACATGCAAATGTTGCATTTCATGCAAAAGGCAACGACAAAAGGTGTTAAGAAAGCCATTTCGCTTGCTAATGAGTGACGATGTCTCTGTCTGTGTTTCTCTCTCTTTCTCTCTCTCCATCTCTTATACTCTCTCACTCTCAGACTCTGGCTGTGGGTTGTTGTCTGTGTCTGTGTCCCCGTTAGTCCTTGCCGCCTGCCAAGACTTGCGCCTGAGCTGAAGAGCAAACAAAAATGTTTTCATGTTTGGGCTTGTCAACAGATTTATCCCGCCTTCCATGCCACACTTGCACCACGCCTCCTCGCCTCCTGTGGGTGTGCAGAAGCATTTTGCTTAATTAGTTACAAACAGCTGAAACTGAGAGAAAAATTACAAAGACCCGAGTAGCCGGAGTAGGGTAGGGATACGTGTATCCATCTCTGGTCGGGTTAACGCTGTCTTAAAGGTTTCGACAAATGTTTGCAAATGTCTCAGCGATGTCTCTGGCAGAATGGGAAGGAGAGCTGACAAGTCAGTTCCGTTCGGGATTATCGCCATGAACTTTTTATGTGCCTGGCATACTCATGGGGCGCGGACTTGTCGCTCAATCGGGTATTTTGAGATAGAATCGATTCGCCTACTTTTTGGCCATGAAAGTTAATTGCATTTCCTTGTATTTTCCGCACAGAGAAACTCAAGATGCTGGACATCACGCGCGATAAGCCCGTGAAGGTGGCCGTCAAAGTGGCCGTGCCCGTGAGGGATCACCCCAAGGTGAGTGGCGGCCAATAGCTGGAGCAGGTGCAGGAGCTGGAGCTGGAACTTTAGCTGGAGCTGTCTGATTACTGACGCCAGACGGCATGCCGTTTATTTTGCAGTTCAATTTCGTTGGCAAGCTGCTGGGACCCAAGGGCAACTCGATGAAGCGCCTCCAGGAGGACACCATGTGCAAGATGGCCGTGCTGGGCCGCGGCTCGATGCGTGACCGGCGGAAGGAGGAGGAGCTGCGCGCCAGCGGCGACAATCGGTATGCCCATCTCTTCGAGGACCTGCACGTGGAGATATCGACGTTCGCCGCACCGGCCGAGGCCCATGCCCGCATCGCCTATGCCCTGGCGGAAGTGCGTCGGTTTCTGGTTCCGGTGAGTAGTGGGGACCCCTCTTTGATTTCGGACTCGGGGGGCTTTCCTTTGGTGCTCTCTTTTGTTTTGTTCGTTTGTTTGTTTGTAATACCCATTAATGATTAAAGTTTCGCCCAATCCTCCCCCCGGGGGCAGGCAAATGAACATCTTTAAGTTTTGTCGAGCATGCGGACTTAATGTTATGGCAAAAGATGCTTTGCGAGGTGGCAGGAGGCAGGATGCCGGAGGAGCGGGACATCTCCAAGGTTGTTCTCGTTATCGACTACAGCTTCCGTGTTCTCTTTTGCCATGCAGCGAGTTGCCGCCTCTCTCTCTCTCTCTCTCTCTGTACGTGTCTCTCTGTCTCTCCTCCTCGCACTGACTAAATTGCATTGTGCTGTAATTACATTTCCCAGCCCTACTCCCAGCCCCTCAGCACACAACTCGGTTCCAGCAAGTGCTGCCTGGACCATTCCTCTGCCTCACGGCACGCGTTGCACAAACTTGGCTGAGCTGGCATCTTCCAGCGTCCATTGTGTGGCTCTCGACACGCCATCGCCATCGCCTTCTCCCTTCGTGTATGTGTGTGGTAGTCTCTCTCTCTCCCTCTCTCCATTTGTGGCACCAGCTCCACTTGAGGCACAAATGTTCACCGTTTACTATCTATATCCAGCAGGCCAGGCCACGTTCTGGGCAACATCCTCACTTGGCTCGCGAGCGAGCGAGCTAGCGCATATTATATATTTATATCTTCTTTAAGATGCAAGTGGTAGGTGGGCACGAAGCAATTTAAAACGGCTACCAGGACAGCTATCCGAGGAGTTTTGCAGTTGCAAAGGCATTTGGCATGACCCATAGCATAATTTATCAGAGAATTACAAATGAGCAGCATACGACTCGTTGTCCGAGTGATCTTTAATCTGTAATTCCTTATTGTTAAATTCTTCTCTTAGCTGGCTGGTAATAGAATTCTCTTCCATGCTGGAACCACAGACATACGCATACAAAAAATGTATGTAAAGGGGCAGAACATCAGAGGAGAGTTTAATATGCTGTTAAGGGGAAATATTTTAGATATCTGCTGCTTTTTTTGGTATATTAAATTCCCGCCAAATGTATCATTCCTCATGCCATATTGACATAAGGAAAACAGCTTCTTGCTTGGCGAAAGATGAGGGGATATATGGAGCATTATGCTCCAAAAGACATGCAAATTTACATACACACCACACATATGAACATATGTCCACTGGGGATATCAGAGATCTATGGCCCACTTTACTCTGAAACTGATGGCTCTCATTGCTTATAATTATGAGTGTGTTAGGTGTATGTGTGTGTGTGTGCCCGCTAATCTCCTGCTTTGATCTCGTATGTGTGCCCCCAAAAATTCAATTCTCACTTCGCACATAACTAAGCTCTGTCAGTTGCCTTGAGCCAGGGCTTAAGCATCTTGCCAGCATCTGCATGGAAAGGTATCTACCTGTGGATGTGAATGTGAATGTGGATGGGAGCTTGTGGTTGAGGGTAATCTAATATATTGACATCCTGTCCCTGGCCAACCTTTGACTGGCAGCTGTCGGCACCATAAAACTCTGTCTCCTGGTGCAGGCATCGCTTTGGCTATACCCCCCCTGAGTTATTCCGATCTGATTACACACGATGAAAATTTGCATAGAAATTATTTGATATCTCTGAAAGAGAGGGGGAGAAAGAGAAACAAAGCCAACGAGAAACTGTTTCAATTTAGATAAATTGCTGCGGCTTCAACGTGTTGTGTGTGTGTGTGTGTGTGTGTGTGTGTGTGTGACAGAGGGAGGACATGACTGTCGAGTGTCTAAACAAATCTCATCTGCGACATATTTAAGCCTCGCTCACCTGCCTGGAAATTGTTTATGGCATCTGCAATCGCGATTTATGTGTGCCGGCAATGCCGGGGAGTCAGTGGAGCGAGTGAAAAACGAGAGAGTGATGAGTGTGGAAGGTATATGTTGCAGCCGAATCGGTGCTAAATCTAGAGACACTCATAAGCAAGTGAACTGGTTAATGGAATGTGTGTGTATCCATCCACTCGACTCCGCTCGCTTCCTACTTTGGGGTGTGTCTCCTCCCAAAGGTGGCCTGCACCTGCCCACATTCCCTGGTCGCCCAGCTCCGCCCAGCTCCGCCCATTTAATTGCATTAAGCACTCCCAGATATGTGTGTGTCTGCCTCGACGCGCACGCATCCTGCGGGCAGGCGAGGAAATGCCTGGCAATGCCTGGAGGTGGGGCTGTGTCCGGGTCGCACTCGGAAAACTTTTAATTGACATCCAATAAAATTCGCATTTATTACGAGAGACAGTGCAAGACTACCAAAGAGATTGCGAGAGAATGAGAGAGGGAGAGAGGGAGGGAGGGAGGAAAGGAAGGAGAAAAGCGAGAATTAAATTTAATTGCCAGACTGAGCTGTGCGCCATGGCTAATCCCAGTGCACCTCCCAGTTGATACATTTCTTTGCCTCACAGGACTACCACGATGACATTCGGCAGGAGCAGATGTGGGAGATGCAAGCACTCACGTCCACGCCCGGACTGGCCACTCACCTGGACGACTCCCAGAGCCCCACCACCAGCACCAGCAACAGCACGGGCACAGGCCCAGGCACAGGCACGGCCACCAATCCCAATCCGAGCGTCAGCACATGCCGGGGGCTAGCCGGTGGCCTGGCGGACATGGACACCTCGAACGATGACAAATCGGACAATGACATCAGTGGCATGGACTGCCTCTCGCCCGATAAGCTCGACTGCTCGCCCGCCTGCGGCAGCATCAGCATCACCACCACCACCGAGCATGCTCACAGCCATGCCCACACCCATGCCCACGCCCATCCACAGCAGCACCACCATCATCACCATCACCACGGCCATCCCCACAGCCACGCCCACGCCCACACCCACACCCTCGCCCAGCCGTCGCACTTCCACCAGCTCCTGCAGCAGGCCCACGGCGGAGCGAGTGCAGCGGCAGCGGCAGCCTGCGGGGAGCATCTGGCCGGACAGGCCACTCCGGCAGCGGCAGCGGCACGTAAGTCCGGACTGGAGGAGGAATTGGTCCTGGTATTGGGATGAATAATAGGAAATTATTGTTTCCGATTGGGGACCCTCCTCTGGTTGGGGACCGCATCCCAGGCCAATTCCATCCTTTCAGTAATCTTCAAGCTGTCACTCACGCTCCATCCTCCCCCTATTTGCATCCATCCACAGTGCACACCACAGCCATGGCAGTGGCGCTGCAGCACCAGCTGACAGCAGCCGGAATCGGAGGACTCCTGAAGCCGGCGGCCGGGGTGGGGGCAACCCTGGCCGGGCTTCCGACCACCCAGGCGAGCGCCGCGTCCCTCCAGCTGCCCATCTGTGCAGACGGGGAGTCAGCCACATCCACGCTGACGCTGCTGGAGCCACCCGGCTCAGCCCTCCTGCATCCCGCACTGCGCAACGTCAAGACCATCAACATAGGTGAGTGACCAGCTCCAGCTGCAGCTCCCGCTCCCGCTCCGGCTTCCGTTTCGCCGAAGACTAAATCCGATTCGGCTCTTGGCAGGTGGCGGCCTGGGACGCAAGCGTCCGTTGCTGGGCGTTCCCCGCACTGGCATGAATCCCACCAAGCGCACGGTGATGAGTCTGCTGGCCAGGGCCAAGAACTCCCAGGCACTGCACTCGGTCCGACAGCCGGTGGTGACAGCATCCAGCTATGCAGAGTGAGTGCACCCCTGCCCCCCTTCCAGCCTTCCACGTCCCCATCCCAGAGTGTTCCCCCATCGAATGAAATCCGTTGCAGGCCCTTGCAGATGCTGGCATCGCCCTTCATCATTCCGCACCACCAGGCCGTGGACCAGCACCAGCACCAGCCACTCCTGGCGCTGTCCAAGGAGAGTTTCGCCCAAGGCGTCTAACCCAGTGACCTCCTCCAGCTGCGGCTGCGGCCGCCCACTGACCACGGTCCCAGTCCATCCCGACCGCCTTCGATGTGCCCCGCCTCCTTCTTTTAAAGAGATCTTGAGGATGGATATGGATCCCCGAACCCCTCCCCGGTAGCCATAAATGTATGCACATACCGCAAATGTACTCCGTACCCGTAACCGTACACGATGAATACCCGTACAGTCGTACACAGACGTACGCATGACTTTACATACATATATGACCGATCTTTAGGGACTAACTGTGAACTTATACGAACGAGATGTGTCGCGTCTACAGTGGACACTCGTGCTCGTGCCACATGATTTTATTTTTTACTGATAATAAACGGAGCGAATATTTTCAATGCGATGTTTTATTTCCACAGAAGAAAACCAAAACCAAAAAAAAAAACAAAACCCAAAACAAAAAGTCAAAAGAAATGTTTAATTTAATGGAATAAAGTTTAAAACAAAAATGGAAACCTAAAATTAGTGTCAAATTAAAGAGAGCAACTTCAATAGAAATAAAATGTAAACGCAATTACTTTAAACAAATTACTTTAACTAAATATATACACACAAATACGAATGCTAAACGAATGCGATTTCGGATTCTGATTCGAATTCGAGTACCGAACACACAAGTACCATACAAAAATACTTATATACAATACAAGCAACACACATCCATACATGCATATAAAAATATATACAACTATATGTGTGTGTGCGTGTGTACTTAAATATACATACATAAACTAAGATTAAACCGAACAAAACTATTAAATTAATGAGATAATAATTTTAAAGAGTTTTAACAGCAAAACAAAACAAAACAAAACAAGTGAAAAGTAAAGTAAAGAAAACGAAGACAAAGTCAAAGATAGAAACGATACTCGTACGCTTTCAAATGGTATTACGTATACGTCTATGGAGTAGACAGACAGAGCCCCGATCAGAGAGATCCCACCGCCTTCAGCTTACTTTGCCTGATTGATTGATTAATTGATTGATTGATTGAGTAGTGTGTAGTCCTAGCCCCCTCAGACCCAGAGCTTTGTGTGCAGGTTAAATCCAGATGCTACTAGATATGATATGTAGATAGTTCGGTTTCAGTTCAAGAACGGAAAGTTTCAGCACATCGAAAGCAGAGCGATTACCTAGAGAGAGAGTTATATTTTGTTCAGATTAAAATAATAAATGAATAATAAATAAATAAATAAAATAAAGATGGGATTGAAACGGATATGGCTTTGGTCTGAGCCTAGCTAGATTAACCCCATCCCTCACTTGACTTCGATGCTTCGGATTACTGTCTTTGTGTGTGTTTTTCTAGAATCTAGATAATGAATTGATAGTCACACTACATAAGGGAATTTGATCGGAACCGTTTCTATGTTGCACTTTAAGAGATACCTACATATGTATGTATGTATATTAACCTTTTCCCCGGAACTCCACCAGCTAGAGATTTACACTTGAACGATATCAAGAGGAAGCACATACAAGCATACATAGCGATAACCGATATACAATAACAAACAACCAAACTACCAAACAAGCATTAATCGATAAATGTTCCCAAAAAGAAAAAGTTTAATCAAAAGGAAACGAAACGAAAGAAAACAAAAAACAAAACAAAACGAATATTTACAAGCGTAAAGTAAACTTTAGAAATACAGTAAAGTAAATTATTGATGTTGAATGAAAGTAAAATCCGTGTAAGGTCCTACTCTCATATCCTATCCACATGCCATTACGTGTAGATGTCTATTATGCAACTTGAATTAAATAATTAAACAAAGTCTTAAATGGCCCACGAAGCAAACTCAATGTGAGAAATTGCAGCCAAACTCCAACAACAACAACAACAACAAAAACAAACACCACCACCACCACACAGCTTCGAGCTATTCACAAATAAATTGCAATATTTTAAAAATAAATTCCAAAGAGTTTTTATTCACGAACTGCACTAATATGGGTAAGTTAATTCTGTTGAAGAATATTTAACGACAATGAAACGAAACACTTCTAGTTGGCTGTTTTCTTTTCTGTCTGGGTTAGACAAGAGCTCAGCTCAGGTAGGGGGAAGACGAGACAGAAATGAAATGACAGAGTAAATGAGATATAAATACATACGAGTACTTGCGTAAGCAGCATTGACGCATTTTCACACAAGAAGTGAAAAAGAAAAAGAAAAAGGTGCTGCTTTTAGTAAAAAGTCTCGAGTTCCAGCCAGCTGCCAGGGAATCGTCTGAGCAGGTACCTCCGAGCAGTTTCGAGGAACGCCAGCAATGTAACCAAAGGCCAGATGTACCACCAAAAGAACGCCAATCTGCAAAAAGTGAACCAATGAGGCAGCTGGAGGCAGGAGGAAGACGAACGCGCACTCTTCACCCCCAACCAGACGCAGGCAGTGGGGCGAATCCACGTAGGGCAGCAGCACGCAAAGGCAAATCAAATAAACGAGGGCCAGATTAACGCAAACGTTGGAAAATCCGTGGCTTAGCAGATTGGCACGTCCGGTCCTGGTCAACATTAAATTGGTGCACTGCATCGCGGCGAGGGTCATCAGGCAAATGGCGGACACTTGACAGTCCAAGCGCTGGCGGGACTCTGGACTCTGCAGGAAATGGTTAAATATAATATGATTTACTTGGACTTGGATTAAGCCTTTAGGTAACTCAATTCCTACCCATTCCTGGCCCGTACGAATCGGTTATGTCTGTGACCGTTGCGTCATGCCACTTGAAGTTGAGGCCCACCAAAGTTCTGGGCAGGAAGCCGTTGCGGGCCATGAACAGGAAGTACATGATGAAGACGGCCGCTGCCTCGATGACACCAACCAGGATACAGGACACAAAGAGCATGCTATACGGGGAATATTCAAGTAAAAGGACACGCTGCTGCCAGTTCCAGTCGGTACTTGCCGACGATTCAGCAGGAAGTCGTCGAAGACCTTAGGCTTCTGCTTCATCAGCTTCTCCTCGGCGCTCTCGCAGAGCAGGCTCAGTCCGGGAAGCTGTTTAAGAGAGAGAGGAAGAGACTCTGTTCAATCAGATAGCCCTGCTATCCTCTCAGAGGATCCTCACCAAGTTCACGAAGATAGCGATAATAAACACTTGCATGACGAATATGCGGATGGGGATCTTGACCAGAAAAAACGCCAAGTGCACCAGGATCAGAGTCGTATTGGTGGCCAGGCAGTAGGCCAGCGCCTTCTTCGTGTTCTCGAACATCAGGCGGCTCACCTCGATGGCAGCCACCAGCTTGGCGAAGGGGCTCTCCAGCAGGACAATGTCGGCGCTGGACTCGCTCGCCGGCGCACACCCATCCTTGGCCACAGCCACATGGGCGCGACGCAGGGCGGGCGTGTCGTACACGGAGAATCCCATGACAGTGACGACGGCACCCAGCCGCTGGCAGGCCTCAACTATCATGTGGTGTTGCTCCGCGCTCACCTTCGCGAACACCAATTCGGGATGGGCTAGAAGCAGCTGCTCCACCTTCCACCGCTGGTGGTGCATCTTCTGCTCCACGTACGCATCCATGCTGATGACAGCAGCACTGACCTGGTTGCGTTTTGTCGACGAATCAGGAGGGTGGACGCTCTCACTGGGCGGTGGAATGATGCCCACGCTCATGGCCAGGGCACGGGCGCAGATGGCCTTGGCGCGGGTAATAAGCACCAGCTTGACGCCAGCGGAGCGGCACTTGGACACGGCATAGGCGATGTTGGCGCGCGGCGGATCGTGGGTGGCGATCAGGCCAAGGAATCTCAGCGCAAAGGTGTTGACGGCCAGGAAGTCCATGTACCTGCCTTGAGTGCTATCGCGGTCCACGTTCACCTGGGAAAAGCGGCGACGCTCCACGTCAGAGAGGATCTCCTTGTAGGCGAAGGCGCGAACATGCCGTCCCGCCTCCATCAGTCGGGTGGCCAGATCCGCAATGGTTTGCCTGAGCGGCTCGTCCAGCAATAGCTCCTCATCCCTCACCGAATAGGTGGAGCAGTGGCTGAGTACCACGTCAGCGTAGCCCTTCATCAGGAGTATGTGCCGCGGGTGGTTGCCCTCGTTCCGAATCTTGTGCACCGTCACGTGGAGGCGATCGATGCTGTTGTAGCTCATGTTGGCCACCTTCTCGTGGTCGCTCCGCAGCTGCTCAATGTTGGGTATGAAGCTGAGCCCGAACTTGAGCAGAGCACTGTCATAGTTGCTCCCGTAGATGGTCTTCTTAGCCAAGGGCACTCGGACCGAGCCCGGACAGAAGACTGCATCGTTGCACAGCAGCGAGGATCGTATAAGCTCAATGAAACGCGGCCCCATCTCCTCTTCTTTCAGATTCTCCACCCGCAGCAGGTCCGCATCCACGAATATCTCCGACACCCGTATCTGCTGCATGGTCATTGTGCCGCTCATGTCCGTGCAGATCACTGTGGACAGCCCCAGAGTGCTGCCGGCCTCCAGGTTCCGTACGTGGCACTGCTTCTGCTGCAGAATCCTCTTCGTCTGCAGCAGGCCCAGGTACAGGAGGCTGGGCACGAAGAGCGGGATCAGGGCAATCGCCAGGCACGTGTTCACTTGGGAAGTGGTAATCATGGACTGCTTGTCCACCACTAGGGTGCACAGCAGCACGAAGAACAGAAAAATGCCCACCACGATCGCGTAGTAGGTGACCTGTAAGTGGATTAGCAGAGCAACTTATCGGAAGGCCATGCCACCTTAACCCACCTGCTTGAGATGCTTTCCCACTCGGCTGGGCGGACGTGGCTCCATGCTGAGGCGGGCCATGGCTCCGACCTCTGAGGCATCACCGCAGGCAATGGCCAGGCCCAGTCCGTAGCCCTGCGTTGCGTGGCTGCAGCCGAAGCCCACGTTTCTGGAGTCCCACTTGGACAGGGGCTTGGAAGACATTTCTCGATTATTTTTATTTTATAAGAGGATTCACAAAACAGTGTGGGGGGAGACCTGTCAAGCGACTGCGACTTTTACTTCAGAGTGCTTGGGCAGCCCTTCCCTCACCAGGTGACTGATATCCACGGGACGGGACAGTCCCGTGAGCGACACATTGTTCAACTCCAAGCCGATGGAGCTGAAAAATCGCAAATCAGCCGGCAGGCGCTGTCCGTATGCGATCGGCAGGACATCCCCCTGAACCACGTTCTCGGAGAGGATGACCTGCTTCTCGCCGTCTCGTATTACCGTGCAGTACATGGGCATCATATCCTCGAATGCCTTGACCACCGCAGACTCGTCGTTTCGCTGCAGAAGGATAAGCCCTGACGAGAGGAGCAAAATGAGAAGTAGAAAGATTCCTGCTACCAGGTACTCCGGATCGACGGTCGTATTCGGGTGCTGCTTGCACTCGACGTGGTACAGGATGAAGCAGATCGTCGCCATCAGCAGAATGATGATGGCAAAGCAACAGAAACAGTTGTCAAGGAGTTTCCACAAAGCGGACTTCCGCTGGGCAGGAAAGCCAAATGTGTTCTTTCCGTTCCGCGACAGACGCTGCTTCGCTACTTCTTCGCTTAGCCCCTGCGGAGGGAGCAGCACGGATTAGTTTTTGTTTCTCCCATTCTCCCCACGATGCTGCTGCTCACCAGAAAGGCGTCCGTTTCCAGCCTGGAGCAGAGCTCCTCAAAGGGCCAGACATGCAGATGCTCAGCAAAGTACTCCAGCCACAGCTCGTTTACGGTTTTCGTTTCTTTCCTCTGGTATGGCCCATTTTCCTTGTTCAGGTCCTCTTGATTCCACCACTCCCATATCCAGTTCATCGTTTTGAGGCGTTCCATATTTTTACGGGAAATGCTAGGCAATTCGATATCGATTGTGTTTCCAGCGTGTAGAACAGGAACGGCCGTAAAAATCCCATCAATGTTCGCACATAAACAGCCGCGACTGTCATCCGTACAGCCCACGGACAGCCCCCGGACATTGTGCACATTACGGGTCATAACGCGACGAAAAACAATCCGAAATGCACCTCTGGGAGCCCCTATTGATATGGGCCCGACTCTGGCAAGCAATTGGGCCCACTGGCTCCGATACCAATGAGTTGGGGGAGGGCAAGGGAATGCGCGCTTTATGGCCTCGTTTAATAAGTCATCAAATTTCATTGCTGCGAAGTAAAACAGAGATAAAACATGCATTTGCATATATATATATATTGTATATACATATGTATGTATATTTATGTGCTGCGGAATCGTCAAGAATATGGGTGAAAGTGTCTGGTCTGTGTGTATCTTTACGACAAGTGTAAATTGGTCTTTCCACAGTGAAAGACAGTGAAAGGGATACTTTAATCAATCTCCAGACTGATGTGACCAAAAGAGATTCAAAAACCAGAAGAATAACCAACCACAAGGGAGATCAAATATAACTGTGCTTAGGAGCAGAACGAGATAAGATTCATTCTGCTAGCTAGCTGGAGAGCTTTTGGTGGGAGAGCTTTTGTTCGCAGTACGTACGAGTGTATATGAATCGCTCGAACAACCTGCTCGGCGCACAGTGTTCTCCGCTCGCTCATTTTGGCAAGTCTCCCGCCCCAACACCGCGCGACACGTACATAATTATTATCTGAGGAAATGTCTGATCCAACAAGTGGAAGTAAATATTGTTTCGCCATTGATCGTGGCGGCACCTTCACCGACGTGCTGTGCATCTGTCCGGGCGGCAAGGTGCGCACCATGAAACTGCTGTCGGAGGACCCAGAGCGGTACAGTGACGCACCCAGGGAGGGTATCCGCCGCATACTGAAGGAGGAGACGGGGCAGGAGCTGGCTGCCTCGGGGCTGGTGGACACCTCCAAGATTGGTTGGGTGCGCATGGGCACCACGGTGGCCACGAATGCCCTGCTAGAGCGCAAAGGAGATCCCGTGGTGCTGGTGGTCAACAGCGGATTCAGGGACTTGCTCTACATTGGCAACCAGGCGAGGCCGAAAATCTTCGACCTGAACATCCGCAAGCCGGCGAATCTCTACCAGTCCGTGGTCGAGGTCGATTGCCGCATTGTTCCCGAGCAGGCGGATCGCTGTGAACTGAGTAAGTGCCTTCCGTCGGAATCCAATCGCAGTCTATATAATGAAGCCTCTGTCAGATCACAGCTGGAAGGTGCTCGAGGGCGTGGCCAGCACAAGGTACTTGGAGGTGCAACCCGTGGATGTGGAGGCGGTGCGTGCCTCCCTGACAGCTGCCCGCGATAAGGGCGTGTCCTCTGTGGCCGTTGTGCTGGCCCACAGCTACGCCTGTCCGGAGCACGAGCTGCAGATCGGAGCCATTGCCCGGCAGCTGGGCTTCAGCCATGTGACACTCTCCCACCAGGCCATGCCCATGTGTCGGGTGGTGGCGCGAGGCTACACGGCCTGTGCGGAGGCTTATTTGACGCCGCATGTGGACCGCTACCTGGCGAGGTGAGTGCATCTAATCTCTGTTTGTAAATTATGTCGATGAGACGGCTCTTTCTTGGACTCAAACAAACCCGTTGAGACGGAGAGCACCTCTATAAAGATAACCGACACCAACACACAGACCATAAGCAAAACAAACAAACAAATTTCCAAATATAAACACAACACCTCGGGTAGGGAAGGTAGAAAAAACAAGCAGCTGAGCTGGTGTTGAGGGAACGACTAGAAAATACCCACTAAGGGGAAAGCATTAGATGACCAACAATCGTGATACATATTTGTATTTTTATTTTCCATCCTAGCGCGACAAGCCGCTAGTCACAACAATTTAATAGTTATTAACATTTAAAAATTCAGAATACATAGTAACATTTAAGAGTAATTACAGTTAGAATTATAATTGAACTTATGTACTAACATCGCTCCTTCTTCATCCATCCCCACTATTAAAAAGTTTAAATTATTAGAGTTATCGAGCGATTGATTTCATTGCTGCACAGAACATTTTGTGTGGCTCAATCTTTCTGAGCATTCAAGATATAATTAATCATTCCAAAGCTCTGATTAAAGTTGTCTACTAACAATTGTAGCCCTCTCATTCCCTCATTCTCTCGCCCCTCACACAATATACCCTTTTACCCAATGAGTTCTAGGGTATCGAAAGAACGGTCACATTGAAAGCGTCGAGTGTAACAGTAGTGTGCAGAATAAAGGGCACACCTGACCTCTTTCCAGCTGATTCCCACTTATTCTTCTTCATTCACGATTCCCCTCACACAACCCACAGCTTCAAATCTGGCTTCGACAACCAGCTGGCCGGTGTGGATGTGCTCTTCATGCAGTCGGACGGCGGGCTGACGAACATGGAGAACTTCCGAGGAGCCCGCGCCATCCTCTCTGGCCCCGCTGGCGGTGTGGTGGGTTACGCACTGACTGGGTCGCGGGAAACGAAGCTGCCGCTGATCGGCTTTGACATGGGTGGAACCTCAACGGATGTGTCCAGGTATGCGGGCAGCTACGAGCACGTGATCGAGAGCACCACGGCGGGCGTGACGATTCAGGCGCCACAGCTGGACATCAACACTGTGGCAGCGGGAGGAGGATCGCGGCTGTTCTTCCGCTCCGGAATCTTTGTCGTGGGTCCAGAGTCGGCGGGGTCGCATCCTGGTCCGGCCTGCTACAAGAAGGGAGGTCCCCTCACCGTTACGGATGCCAATCTGATTCTGGGACGCATCCTGCCGCAATACTTTCCCAAGATCTTTGGGCCGAAGGAGAACGAGCCGCTGGACTATGAGATCTCGAAGAGCAAGTTCATCCAGCTGCAGGAGGAGATCAACAGCCATTTGAAGGACACTGGAGATGACAGGCACCTGAGCATTGAGCAAGTGGCCCTGGGCTTCATTCGGGTGGCCAATGAGACCATGTGCAGGCCAATTCGTGCCCTGACGCAGTCGCGGGGCTTGGACACGGCCAACCATGTGCTCTCCTGCTTCGGTGGGGCGGGAGGACAACACGCCTGCGCCATTGCTAGCAACCTGGGAATTGCCAAGGTGAGTCCTTCAATGGAGCATGATAGATGAGATGATTATGACTTACCATGTGGTTTCATTCCAGGTTGTTGTCCACAAATACGCTGGCATCCTGTCCGCCTACGGCATGGCCCTGGCCGACGTTGTCCAGGAGTTGCAGGAACCCAGTGGTCTGGAGTTCAGCGATGCCAATGGCCAGCAGCTGAAGGGGCGACTGGATGCCCTGTCCCAGCAATGCCACGCCAAGCTGGCGGAACAAGGATTCCGGCGGATCGAGCTGGAGCCCTTCCTCCATTTGCGCTATGAGGGCACCGATGGCGCCTTGATGTGTGCTCCAACAGGGGCAAAGGATGCGGCAGCTCAGTCGCCCCTTTTGAAGGCCTATGGGGACTTCCATGCCACATTCCTGGAGCGCTATCGCACGGAGTTTGGCTTCGTGCTACAGAACAGACGTATCATCGTGGACGACATCCGTATTCGCGGTCTGGGAAAAAACGAGACGCCGCCCGAGTCCGAGATCAAGCGCAGCTCAGAGAGCACACCACCTGCCGAAGGTACTTCACGTATCCACTTCGATCAGGGCAGCTTCGATGCGCCCATCTACCTGACCAAAAACCTCTTGGCTGGCCACCAGATCGCCGGACCCGCAGTGCTGATCGATCAGCTGTCCACGATCATCGTTGAACCAGAGTGCAGTGTCCAGGTGACAGCCTTCGGAGACCTCATAATGGATGTGAAGACCGGTGGCAAGCATGGCATCAACGCGGAGCTAGATCCGGTCCACCTGAGCATCTTCAGTCACCGCTTCATGAGCATTGCCGAGCAGATGGGACGGGTGCTGCAGCGCACTTCCATCTCGACGAACATCAAGGAGCGCCTGGACTTCTCCTGCGCCCTCTTCGGCCCGGATGGGGGACTGGTCAGCAACGCACCTCATATTCCGGTTCACCTGGGCGCCATGCAGGAGACGGTGCAGTACCAGCTGCGCGTGCGCGGCGACACCCTGAAGAATGGCGATGTCATCTTGGCCAACCATCCCTCTGCCGGTGGGTCGCATCTGCCCGACTTGACGGTCATCACCCCAGTGTTCTACGAGTGAGTAGTCTCTGATCGCATCTGGGATCGCATCTCCATTAAAAGTCACCTTCCTTTGCAGGAGTGTATCACGACCAGTTTTCTTCGTTGCGTCGCGTGGACACCATGCGGACATTGGTGGAATTACACCCGGATCCATGCCGCCGCACTCCACATCCTTGGCACAAGAGGGCGCCGCTTTTAAGTCCTTTCTGATCGTGGAGAATGGACTGTTCCAGGAGCAGCAGATCATTAAGCGCCTGACCACGCCCACAACAGCCAAGGGAGCCGTGGGCACCCGTAACCTTAGCGACAATCTGTCCGATCTAAAGGCTCAAATCGCCGCCAACCACAAGGGCATCCAGCTCGTGTCGGAGCTCATCGACAGCTATGGGCTGGATGTGGTCCAAGCCTACATGTCGCACATCCAGAAGAACGCAGAGCTGGCAGTGCGCGACATGCTCCGTCAGATTGGGCAGGACTCGCTGGCTCGCACTGGATCCACGGTGCTGCAAGCCCAAGAGTTCATGGATGATGGCTCGCCCATCACTCTGAAGGTTACCATTGATGCGGAGCAGGGCTCGGCACTGTGCGACTTCACCGGCTCCGGAGTGGAGGTCTGGGGCAACTGCAATGCCCCACGAGCGATCACGCTCTCGGCTCTGATCTACTGCCTCCGCTGCATGGTGGGCCACGATGTGCCCCTGAATCAAGGTTGCCTGGCCCCCATTCAGGTTATTATCCCCAAGAACTCCATTCTGGATCCCTCGGAAGGGGCTGCCGTTGTTGGTGGCAATGTCCAGACCTCGCAGCGTATCGTGGACACGGTGCTGAAAGCCTTCCGCGTCTGTGGCGCCTCCCAGGGCTGCATGAACAATATCACCATCGGAGACGAAACCTGGGGCTACTATGAGACCGTAGCGGGCGGAGCAGGTGCCGGTCCCGGCTGGCATGGAGCGGGCGGAGTACACACGCACATGACGAACACGCGAATCACCGACCCAGAGATTCTGGAGCTACGCTACCCCATGATATTGAAGCGTTTCTGCCTCCGCACTGATGACTCTGGTGGACGTGGCCAGTTTAATGGCGGAGAGGGCGTGGAGCGAGATTTGCTCTTCCGTAAGCCCGTTACCTTGTCCGTCCTGACAGAGCGCCGCACCCTGCAACCCTATGGACTGGCCGGCGGGGAGCCCGCAAAGAGCGGGCGGAATTTAATCGTCAAGCGCGACGGCAGAGTGATTGCCCTAGCTGGAAAGACGTGCATCGATGTGGATGCTGGGGTAAGTTTTGAAAACTTTGTTTCTACTCGGCTCCTAATCCAAACCCCTTGCAGGATACATTTGCAATGAAGACTCCTGGCGGTGGAGGCTATGGACACAGAAGCCAGAAGTCGTCGCGACCAGAAGGCAACTCGGACCAGGAGAACGACAAAAGATTTGTGGAACGCGGCACTGTTTTCAACTACCTTCAGGCTCAAGAGTCTGCCTAAGCTAAAGCTAGTTCAATGTTGTTGATTTCTTTATTGTTATTCTTTCAAAATATAGTAATTAAAAGAAGTATTTGAATTAAACGCCCTATGCGATAGTTCTAGTGTCAACTTATCGTACCAGTGCTCGGTAGCACGTCAAAACATATCTTTCTCTCGTTCGATAGTCGATAGATCTATCGATGGTTGTGCCACTAACCAGATGTGCCAGTTCATACGACGAAAGTGGCGCAGCTGAGTTTTCAGCGGCAGAAAACCGTTAAATTCAAATCTGAGATACCAGGCGCACAGAAATCAGCAGAAGGTCGCTGATTTTTTTTAATTCTCTTTTTTTCTTTTTTCTCTTTGTATTTCGTTGCTCTCTTTTTTCGCTCTCATTTTTCTCATTTTCTGCCTCCACTTTCCACCGCCCAAATGGCAGAAAACCGTTAAATTCAAATCTCAGATACCAGGCGCACAGAAATCAGCAGAAGGTCGCTGATTTTTTTTATCTTTTTTTTTCTTGTTTCTTCTTTGTATTTCGTTGCTCTCCTTTTTCGATCTAATTTTTCTCATTTTCTGCCTCCACTTTCCACCGGTCAAATGGCAGAAAACCGTTAAATTCAAATCTTAGATACCAGGCGCACAGAAATCAGCAGAAGGTCGCTGCTTTTTTTATTCTCTTTTTTCTTGTTTCTCTTTTTCTTTCGTTGCTCTCCTTTTTTCCTCTCATTTTTCTCATTTTCTGCCTCCACTTTCCACCGCTCAAATGGCAGAAAACCGTTAAATTCAAATCTGAGATACCAGGCGCACAGAAATCAGCAGAAGGTCGCTGCTTTTTAATTCTCTTTTTTCTTTTCTTTGTTTTCGTTGCTCTCTTTTCGCTCTCATTTTCCTTTTCTGCCTCCACTTTCCACCTAAATGGCAAAAAACCGTTAAATTCAAATCTCAGATGGAGGCGCTGTTTTTTTAATTCTCTTTTTTTCTTGTTTCTCTTTGTATTTCGTTGCTCTCCTTTTTCGCTCTCATTTTTCTCATTTTCTGCCTCCACTTTCCATCGCCCAAATGGCAGAAAACCGTTAAATTCAAATCGATACCAGGCGCACAGAAATCAGCAGAAGGTCGCTGCTTTTTTGAATTTCTCTTTTTTTCTTGTTTCTCTTTGTATTTCGTTGCTCTCTTTTTTCGATCTAATTTCTCACATTTTCTGCCTCCACTTTCCACCGCTCAAATGGCAGAAAACCGTTAAATTCAAATCTCAGATACCAGGCGCACAGAAATCAGCAGAAGGTCGCTGCTTTTTTGAAATTCTCTTTTTTTCTTGTTTCTCTTTGTATTTCGTTGCTCTCTTTTTTCGATCTCATTTTTCCCATTTTCTGCCTCCACTTTCCACCGCTCAAATGGCAGAAAACCGTTAAATTCAAATCTGAGTACCAGGCGCACAGAAATCAGCAGAAGGTCGCTTCTTTTTTTAATTCTCTTTTTTTCTTGTTTCTCTCTTTTTTCGCTCTCATTTTTCTCATTTTCTGCCTCCACTTTCCACCGCTCAAATGGCAGAAAACCGTTAAATTCAAATCTGAGATACCAGGCGCACAGAAATCAGCAGAAGGTCGCTGATTTTTTAAATTCTCTTTTTTTCTTGTTTCTCTTTGTCTTTCGTTGCTCTCCTTTTTCGCTCTCATTTTTCTCATTTTCTGCCTCCACTTTCCACCGCCCAAATGGCAGAAAACCGTTAAATTCAAATCTCAGATACCAGGCGCACAGAAATCAGCAGAAGGTCACTTTTTTTTAATTTCTCGTTTTATCTTGTTTCTCTTTGTATTTCGTTGCTCTCTTTTTTCGCTCTCATTTTTCTCATTTTCTGCCTCCACTTTCCACCGCTCAAATGGCAGAAAACCGTTAAATTCAAATCTGAGATACCAGGCGCACAGAAATCAGCAGAAGGTCGCTGATTTTTTTAAATTCTCTTTTGTTCTTGTTTCTCTTTGTATTTCGTTGCTCTCTTTTTTCGCTCTCATTTTTCTCATTTTCTGCCTCCACTTTCCACCGCTCAAATGGCAGAAAACCGTTAAATTCAAATCTGAGATACCAGGCGCACAGAAATCAGCAGAAGGTCGCTGATTTTTTTAAATTCTCTTTTTTCTTGTTTCTCTTTGTCTTTCGTTGCTCTCTTTTTTCGCTCTCATTTTTCACATTTTCTGCCTCCACTTTCCACCGCTCAAATGGCAGAAAACCGATAAATTCAAATCTGAGATACCAGGCGCACAGAAATCAGCAGAAGGTCGCTGATTTTTTTCTCTTTTTTTCTTGTTTCTGTTTTTTTCGTTGCTCTCCTTTTTTCGCTCTCATTTTTCTCATTTTCTGCCTCCACTTTCCACCGCCCAAATGGCAGAAAACCATGAAATTCAAATCTAGGTCCAGGCGCACAGAAATCAGCAGAAGGTCGCTGATTTTTTATAATTCTCTTTTTTCTCTGTTTCTCTTTTTCTATTTCGTTGCTCTCCTTTTTTGATCTATTTCTCACATTTTCTGCCTCCACTTTCCACCGCTCAAATGGCAGAAAACCGCTAAATTCAAATCTGAGATACCAGGCGCACAGAAATCAGCAGAAGGTCGCTGATTTTTTAAATTCTCTTTTTTTCTTGTTTCTGTTTTTCTTTCGTTGCTCTCCTTTTTCGCTCTCATTTTTCACATTTTCTGCCTCCACTTTCCACCGCTCAAATGGCAGAAAACCGTTAAATTCAAATCTCAGATACCAGGCGCACAGAAATCAGCAGAAGGTCGCTGATTTTTTTAAATTCTCTTTTGTTCTTGTTTCTCTTTGTATTTCGTTGCTCTCTTTTTTCGCTCTCATTTTTCTCATTTTCTGCCTCCACTTTCCACCGCTCAAATGGCAGAAAACCGTTAAATTCAAATCTCAGATACCAGGCGCAAGAAATCAGCAGAAGGTCGCTGATTTTTTTAATTTCTCGTCATTTCTAGTTTCTCTTTGTATTTCGTTGCTCTCTTTTTTCGATCTAATTTCTCTCATTTTCTGCCTCCACTTTCCACCGCTCAAATGGCAGAAAACCGTTAAATTAAATCTGAGATACCAGGCGCACAGAAATCAGCAGAAGGTCGCTGGTTTTTTAATTTCTCGTTTTTTCTTGTTTCTCTTTGTATTTCGTTCTCTCTTTTTTCGCTCTCATTTTTCACATTTTCTGCCTCCACTTTCCACCGCCCAAATGGCAGAAAACCGTTAAATTCAAATCTAGATACCAGGCGCACAGAAATCAGCAGAAGGTCACTGGTTTTTTAATTTCTCGTTCTTGTTTCTCTTTGTCTTTCGTTGCTCTCTTTTTTCGATCTAATTTTTCATTTTCTCCCACTTTCCACCGCCAATGGCAGAAAACCGTTAAATTCAAATCTGAGATACAGGCGCACAGAAATCAGCAGAAGGTCGCTGATTTTTTAATTCTTTTTTTCTTGTTTCTCTTTCTTTGTTTCTCTTTTTTTCTTTTTTTGGGGAGCAAAAAAGAGAATTTAAAAAAATCAGCGACCTTCTGCTGATTTCTGTGCGCCTGGTATTCAGATTTGAATTTAACGGTTTTCTGCCATTTAGCGGTGGAAAGTGGAGGCAGAAAATGAGAAAAATGAGAGCGAAAAAGGAGCAACGAAAGACAAAGAGAAACAAGAAAAAAAGAGAATTTAAAAAAATCAGCGACCTTCTGCTGATTTCTGTGCGCCTGGAATCCCAGATTTGAATTTAACGGTTTTCTGCCATTTGAGCGGTGGAAAATGGAGGGCAGAAAATGAGAAAAATGAGATCGAAAAAGAGAGCAACGAAATACAAAGAGAAACAAGAAAAAAAGAGAATATAAAAAAATCAGCGACCTTCTGCTGATTTCTGTGCGCCTGGATCTCAGATTTGAATTTAACGGTTTTCTGCCATTTGAGCGGTGGAAGTGGAGGCAGAAAATGTGAAAAATGAGAGCGAAAGCAACGAAATACAAAGAGAAACAAGAAAAAAAGAGAATTAAAAAATCAGCGACCTTCTGCTGATTTCTGTGCGCCTGGCATCTCACATTTGAATTGTTTTCTGCCATTTGAGCGGTGGAAAGTGGAGGCAGAAAATGAGAAAAATAGAGCGAAAAAAGAGAGCAACGAAATACAAAGAGAAACAAGAAAAAAAGAGAATTAAAATCAGCGACCTTCTGCTGATTTCTGTGCGCCTGGTCTCAGATTTGAATTTAACGGTTTTATGCCATTCGAGCGGTGGAAAGTGGAGGCAGAAAATGTAAAAAAATGAGAGCGAAAAAAGAGAGCAACGAAAGACAAAGAGAAACAAGAAAAAAGAGAATTAAAAAAAATCAGCGACCTTCTGCTGATTTCTGTGCGCCTGGTGTCTTAGATTTGAATTTACGGTTTTCAGCCATTTGAGCGGTGGAAAGTGGAGGCAGAAAATGGAAAATGAGAGAAAAAAAGAGCAACGAAATACAAAGAGAAACAAGAAAAAAAGAGAATTAAAAAAATCAGCGACCTTCTGCTGATTTCTGTGCGCCTGGTATCTCAGATTTGAATGTAACGGTTTTCTGCCATTTGAGCGGTGGAAAGTGGCGGCAGAAAATGAGAGAAAATAGATCGAAAAAAGAGAGCAACGAAATACAAAGGGAAACAAGAAAAAAAAGAGAATTAAAAAAATCAGCGACCTTCTGCTGATTTCTGTGCGCCTGGTATCTCAGATTTGAATTTAACGGTTTTATGCCATTTGAGCGGTGGAAAGTGGAGGCAGAAAATGAGAAAAATGAGAGCGAAATAGGAGAGCAACGAAAGACAAAGAGAAACAAGAAAAAAAGAGAATTAAAAAAAATCAGCGACTTTCTGCTGATTTCTGTGCGCCTGGTATCTCAGATTTGAATTTAACGGTTTTCAGCCATTTGAGCGGTGAAGAGTGGAGGCAGAAAATGAGAAAAATGAGAGCGAAAAAAGAGAGCCCCGAAATACAAAAAGAAACAAGAAAAAAAGAGAATTTATTAAAACCAGCGACCTTCTGCTTATTTCTGTGCGCCTGGTATCTCAGATTTGAATTTAACGGTTTTCTGCCATTTGAGCGGTGAAAAGTGGAGGCAGAAAATGAAAAAAATGAGAGCGAAAAAAGAGAGCAACGAAATACAAAGAGAAACATGAAAAAGAAAGAATTAAAAAAAATCAGCGACTTTCTGCTGATTTCTGTGCGCCTGGTATCTCAGATTTGAATTTAACGGTTTTCAGCCATTTGAGCGGTGAAAAGTGGAGGCAGAAAATGAGAAAAATGAGAGCGAAAAAGGAGAGCAACGAAATACAAAGAGAAACATGAAAAAAAGAGAATTAAAAAAATCAGCGACCTTCTGCTGATTTCTGTGCGCCTGGTATCTCAGATTTGAGTTTAACGGTTTTCTGCCATTTGAGCGGTGGAAAGTGGAGGCAGAAAATGAAAAAAATGAGAGCGAAAAAAGAGAGCAACGAAATACAAGAGAAACAATAAAAAAAGAGAATTAAAAAATCAGCGACCTTCTGCTGATTTCTGTGCGCCTGGTATCTCAGATTTGAATGGTTTTCTGCCATTTGAGCGGTGGAAAGTGGAGGCAGAAAATGAAAAAAATGAGAGCGAAAAAAGAGAGCAACGAAATACAAAGAGAAACATGAAAAAAAGAGAATTTAAAAAAATCAGCGACTTTCTGCTGATTTCTGTGCGCCTGGTATCTCAGATTTGAATTTAACGGTTTTCTGCCATTTGAGCGGTGGAAAGTGGAGGCAGAAAATGAGAGAAATTATATCGAAAAAAGAGAGCCCCGAAATACAAAAAGAAACAAGAAAAAAAGAGAATTTAAAAAAACCAGCGACCTTCTGCTGATTTCTGTGCGCCTGGTATCTCAGATTTGAATTTAACGGTTTTCTGCCATTTGAGCGGTGGAAAGTGGAGGCAGAAAATGAAAAAAATGAGAGCGAAAAAGGAGAGCAACGAAAGACAAAGAAAAACAAGAAAAAAAGAGAATTAAAAAAAATCAGCGACCTTCTGCTGATTTCTGTGCGCCTGGTATCTCAGATTTGAATTTAACGGTTTTCTGCCATTTGAGCGGTGGAAAGTGGAGGCAGAAAATGAGAGAAATGAGATCGAAAAAAGAGAGCACGAAATACAAAAAGAGAAACAAGAAAAAAAGAAAATTTAAAAAAACCAGCGACCTTCTGCTGATTTCTGTGCGCCTGGTATGTCAGATTTGAATTTATCGGTTTTCTGCCATTTGAGTGGTGGAAAGTGGAGGCAGAAAATGAGAAAAATGAGAGCGAAAAAAGAGAGAACGAAAGACAAGAGTAGCTTGGGAACAAGAATTAAAAATATCAGCACCTTCTGTCTGTATATCATTTTTGAGCTAATGATTTATTAGCATTTAAAAAAAAAAAATTTTACATTTTAGCGTTTTTTTGCAAGTGGGCAGAAAATGTGAAAATGAAGCAAATTGCCACATATACAAAGTAGATTGTACAAGAGAATTTATATTCAGCGACCTTCTGCTAGGATTTCTCGCGCACTGAACGCGGCAGTCTGAGATTGAATTTAACGGTTTTCTAGCCATTGGGCGCGCTGGAGAGGGGAGGCCAGAAAATTATTTCTTCAATATGAGCTATAATTATGATCCGAATACTGAGTCAAATCGGCAATCAAAAGAGAATTTAAAAAAATAGCGACCTTTTGCTGATTTCTGTATCTTTAATATCTGCCTTCAACAGATTTTCGTTCATTTGGGGTGGGAGTGGGGCAGAAATTTTGAAAAATAGCGAAAAGGAGAGCAACGGGATATCAGACATGAGGTTTAGAAATCAGCACTTTGTTTTTGCCCGGTATCTCAATTATAGTCTCTGCCATTTGAGCGGTGGAAGTGGAGGCAGAAATGAGAAAAACAGAGCAAAAAGACAGACAGAAATACAAGACAGACAACAGACAGACGGACAGACAAAAAAATCTAGCGACCTTCATGCTGATTATCTGTACTTTATGGGGTGGAAAATTTCCTCTCTGAGTTTTACACTTACACGGTTTTCTGCCAATTTGGGATGGAAAGTGGAGGCAGAAAATGTGAAAAATGGGCGAAAAAAGGAGAGCAACGAAAGACAAAGAGAAACAAGAAAAAAAGAGAATTAAAAGAAATCAGCGACCTTCTGCTGATTTCTGTGCGCCTGGTATCTCAGATTTGAATTTAACGGTTTTCTGCCATTTGAGCGGTGGAAAGTGGAGGCAGAAAATGAGAAAAATGAGAGCAAAAAAGGAGAGCAACGAAAGACAAAGAGAAACAAGAAAAAAAGAGAATTTAAAAAATCAGCGACCCTCTGCTGATTTCTGTGCGCCTGGTATCTGAGATTTGAATTTAACGGTTTTCTGCCATTTGGGCGGTGGAAAGTGGAGGCAGAAAATGAGAAAAATGAGAGCGTAAAAAGAGAACAACGAAAGACAAAGAGAAACAAGAAAAAAAGAGAATTTAAAAAATCAACGACCTTCTGCTGATTTCTGTGCGCCTGGTATCTGAGATTTGAATTTAACGGTTTTCTGCCATTTGAGCGGTGGAAAGTGGAGGAAGAAAATGAGAAAAATGAGAGCGAAAAAAGAGAGCAACGAAATACAAAGAGAAACAAGAACAAAAGAGAATTAAAAAAATCAGCGACCTTCTGCCGATTTCTGTGCGCCTGGTATCTCAGATTTGAATTTATCCGTTTTCTGCCATTTGAGCGGTGGAAAGTGGAGGCAGAAAATGAGAAAAATGAGAGCGAAAAAGGAGAGCAACGAAAGACAAAGAGAAACAAGAAAAAAAGAGAATTTAAAAAATCAGCGACCTTCTGCTGATTTCTGTGCGCCTGGTATCTCAGATTTGAATTTAACGGTTTTCTGCCATTTGAGCGGTGGAAAGTGGAGGCAGAAAATGAGAAAAATGAGAGCGAAAAAGGAGAGCAACGAAATACAAAGAGAAACAAGAAAAAAGAGAATTTAAAAAAAATCAGCGACCTTCTGCTGATTTCTGTGCGCCTGGTATCTCAGATTTGAATTTAACGGTTTTCTGCCATTTGAGCGGTGGAAAGTGGAGGCAGAAAATGAGAGAAATGATAGAAAAAAGAGAGCAACGAAAGACAAAAAGAAACAAGAAAAAAAGAGAATTTAAAAAAACCAGCGACCTTCTGCTGATTTCTGTGCGCCTGGTATCTCAGATTTGAATTTAACGGTTTTCTGCCATTTGAGCGGTGGAAAGTGGAGGCAGAAAATGAAAAAAATGAGAGCGAAAAAGGAGAGCAACGAAAGACAAAGAGAAACAAGAAAAAAAGAGAATTAAAAAAAATCAGCGACCTTCTGCTGATTTCTGTGCGCCTGGTATCTCAGATTTGAATTTATCGGTTTTCTGCCATTTGAGCGGTGGAAAGTGGAGGCAGAAAATGAGAAAAATGAGAGCGAAAAAAGAGAGCAACGAAATACAAAGAGAAACAAGAAAAAAAGAGAATTAAAAAAAATCAGCGACCTTCTGCTGATTTCTGTGCGCCTGGTATCTCAGATTTGAATTTAACGGTTTTCTGCCATTTGAGCGGTGGAAAGTGGAGGCAGAAAATGAGAAAAATGAGAGCGAAAAAAGAGAGCAACGAAAGAAAAGAGAAACAAGAACAAAAGAGAATTTAAAAAAGCAGCGACCTTTTGCTGATTTCTGTGCGCCTGGTATCTCAGATTTGAATTTAACGGTTTTCTGCCATTTGAGCGGTGGAAAGTGGAGGCAAAAAATGAGAAAAATGAGAGCGAAAAAGGAGAGCAACGAAATACAAAGAGAAACATGAAAAAGAGAGAATTAAAAAAAATCAGCGACCTTCTGCTGATTTCTGTGCGCCTGGTATCTCAGATTTGAATTTAACGGTTTTCTGCTATTTGAGCGGTGGAAAGTGGAGGCAGAAAATGAGAGAAATTATATCGAAAAAAGAGAGCAACGAAAGACAAAAAGAAACAAGAAAAAAAAGAGAATTTAAAAAATCAGCGACCTTCTGCTGATTTCTGTGCGCCTGGTATCTCAGATTTGAATTTAACGGTTTTCTGCTATTTGAGCGGTGGAAAGTGGAGGCAGAAAATGAGAGAAATTATATCGAAAAAAGAGAGCAACGAAAGACAAAGAGAAACAAGAAAAAAAGAGAATTTAAAAAATCAGCGACCTTCTGCTGATTTCTGTGCGCCTGGTATCTCAGATTTGAATTTAACGGTTTTCTGCCATTTGAGCGGTGGAAAGTGGAGGCAGAAAATGAGAAAAATGAGAGCGAAAAAGGAGAGCAACGAAAGAAAAACAGAAAGAAGAAAAAAAGAGAATTTAAAAAAGCAGCGACCTTTTGCTGATTTCTGTGCGCCTGGTATGTCAGATTTGAATTTAACGGTTTTCTGCCATTTGAGCGGTGGAAAGTGGAGGCAAAAAATGAGAAAAATGAGAGCGAAAAATGAGAGCAACGAAAGACAAAGAGAAACAAGAAAAAAAGAGAATTAAAAAAACCAGGAACCTTCTGCTGATTTCTATGGTGTACGTGCAACACTTCAAAATATTTGATTGTAAGCATAGAAAAATGTAAAAATTTAGGAATTAAAAAAATTTAATAATTTAGGAAATATGTAACAATGTAGAAAAAATGTAAAACTAAACGTAAATATGAAATAAAAATTAAAATAAACCAAATTAATGTTTTTATTGCTTATTGACAAGAGCTGACTGATATGAAACGAAAAATTTGAATTGCTCTCTGACAAAAGCTGACTGATATAAAACGAATAATTATAATTGCTCGCTGACCACGTTAGTGACCACGTTGACCGATTACGGTACTTTTCTTTGCGGCGAAATGCCGCATTTATCTATGCAAGGTATTTTTCGGTATTTTTCTGTGGGTCAGGTGGTATATTTCATCGATAAATTCACGGTCACACTGCCTTGCACGTGTATTTGAATGTTTCCAAACAAAATTTTGTTTTTAGCGCATAATTAATCCAGTTTAAGATAGATGAAGTGATCTGTAAGTTTATACAAGCAATAACAGTATGGCAGCCATAACAGAGAAGTCGAAAGACACAAACACATTTCGGGTAAGTGGCCAGAGAAGTCTCACATGGTCCGCAGCGGCTCACATTTTTGCACTTTTGCCTGTAGTTCAAGTCGTTTGGAGATCGCGTAAATGAAATCGACTTGCGCCACTTGGCCCTGTACCACATTGGGCACAGGAACGAGGAGCTCGACGAGGAGGAGGACGAGACTTATTTCCAGCAGACACTTCAGAAATGGAATGTCCTCAACCTCACGGAGGAGTACAACTATTTCAGCAAGCGATGCAGGAAGATTGTCACCCTGCCGCAGCTGTTGCATCAGAAGGATGTTGTGGTCGATCTGCTGCTGGAGCGACTCTCCACAGCCACGAATCTGTCGCAGCAGCCTCTGCTGGAACTTCTCTATGTACTGGCACGTGACCTGCGCGAGGAATTCTATCCCTACTTCCAACGTGTGCTGGACCGCCTCATCTGCCTGCTCAACACCCAGGATGCCGAGCAGCTGGAGTGGACACTGATTTGCCTGGCTCATCTATTCAAGACTCTGAAGCCCTACTTGAAGCGGAACATTGGCATTGTTTTCAATGCGATTCTGCCACTCCTGGACGAGCAGCACTACGCTGAGCATGTCATCAACTTTGCTGTGGAATGCTTTGCGTACATAGCCCGAGATGTACGAGACTTTCCCCGCTTTCTGGCCTACGTGCTGAAGACAGTGCTACGGGAGCAGGTGGAGAGTGTCCATGGCTGTGGCAGGCTGATCTACGAGATACTTCGAGGCGTTAACGGACAGCTGCACAACTCGGCTGCCGATATCTTTGCCCATGTTCTGGAGGTGCTCGTCAGCCGGGATGACATCAACAACACAACGGCCCAGGCCGAGCTCTTGGGCGACATTGTGGAGTATTCGCTGGGACTGCTCTTAAGCTTCCTTCGCCCCGATCAGAGCAGCGTGCTCTGGCAACAGCTCTGCTCCGCAGCAAGCCGCGAGGGCGTAGACGCTGCGCGACTGATTGACTTGATGCTGCCCTTGGTCAGGCACAAGGATGGGCGCTATGTGGCCGAGCTGTCCATCGTGGTGCCCACACTGCTGAATTTGCTTGAGCGGAGCGTGGAACCCCTGCAGCCCCTAACGACCCTGGTCACCAGCCTGCTCAAGGCCCAGCACACGCAGCTGGCGCAGCTGGATGCCAGTCGCTTGCTGCAGAAACTGTTGGCCATAAGCAGAAAATCCGAGGACGTGTATGAGGACTCCATTCTGCAGCTGCTGGACTATCAGCAATTTGAGATTTTGGTCCTGCCGCACGTCATCAGCTACTACGAGGAGGAGCGACAGACAAGAGCCTTGGAGCTACTGGCTCGCATTGTCCAGCACAAGAGGCCGCTGCAAGTGGACGCAACATCCGTGGCGCAATGGACGGTATATCCCCTGCAGCTGAAGCAGAAAGAGACCATCAAAAGCTTGGAGCAGCAACTCCTGACCTTGGATGTGGCAACAGAGGAGCACCTACTGCTTCTGCTGTTGGTTCCCCATCTGCGTGGATTCAGCAAGCAGCCTTTGGAGAAGACCCTCCACTCGAACATTGAAGATCGCCTGGCGAGCCCCAACTCGGACTACACTCTACTGCTGCTGCTGCTGCAGACCCATGCTCTGCTCAAGTTCAAGCTTCCCGCTGCACTTGCCTCCAAACTGTATGCGTTCCTAACACCAGAACTGACCAAAGACATCCGAGCCGTGGCCTGTCTGCAGCTGCTTTTGCTGGAAACACCAACGAAAGAGCTCTCCGCCTCCACGGAACTACTGACTGCCATCTCCACGCTGCTCAGCCAGCCCCAGGCGCAATACAGGCGCATAGCGTCCCACTGCCTGGATCTGCTAAACTCTGGCAGCAAGTGCAATCCCTACTCGCACTTCTACGCCGCTTCCTGCGTGGAGCCCACGGTGCACAACTACCGAGAGCTGCTCCTCGAACTGCAGCAACTGGAGCCGGCATCCGCTCAGTTCAAGCAGTACTCCCAGCTGCCCCATTTCAAGGAGCATGCGGTGAGCCTGCTCCTCGGTCTGCTCTACAACAACTTTAAGTTTGTGTGGGCCCCGGTGCAGCAGCTGCTGGCCGCCTACGTGAAGGTAACGGGAACGGACGAGTTCTGGAACCTTTTCAAGGCGAAGCTCCTCGAGACAGTCGCCTGCATAGACTACGAGGTGAACTCAACCAGCCTACTACAACAGCCGCATCGGGCAGACTATGTGTCGGCTGCCCTGACCATGCTCCTGCCCGAGGCTGGGGAGCAGCAACTGAGTTTGCAGCAGGCGCTCAACTATCGCCAACTTCTGTGGCAGTGCCTGCCCAAGCTGGGCGCTCTGGCCGAGGTGAAGAACGCAGATGTGGTGCGACTGTTCCTGCAGTTCGTCGAGCAGGAGTACCGAGCCCAGCTGGAGAGGACAGAGCATACGTGGAACGTCAACGAAGCCACAGGTATGTGCACCGGTTTATTGAATCATCCATCAAATAATCGTCTCTTTCGTGCTCTGCAGCGGAAGACGTTGAAGCCGACGAGGATGAGGAGAATGAAGCGCCGAGCGGAGTCCGATCCCGCCAGAAGCGAAGAACACACAATGTCCATGCCAAGTTCATACTCCAAACTCTGCAGCTGAAGCTGGCATGCTTCGTGTCGCAGCCGAACCCCAAGGCCCTGCACCGACAGGCGGAGATGCATGCCTTCTATCTGGAGCTGTTGGCTGGGCCCAATGCCCAGCTGCAGCAGCTGGCGCTCGACTGCCTGGCCGCCTACAAGCACCCGGTGGCTCTGGTGCAGCAAAAGGCTCAGCTGGCGGGACTGATCGATGAGGCAAAGTTCAAGACGACGCTGAGTGGCTTCGAGTTGGCCAGCATTCCCGCGGAGCAGAGATCCCAGCTGATGCCCTTCATGCTGCGCGTGCTCTACGGCAAGATGCTAACGAAGGGCGTCCAAAAGCAGCTGAGTGCCCAGCAGCGGAAGACACTGATCCTGAGATTCCTGGGACAGCTGGAGGAGTCGGAGATCATAGAATTTCTACAAATGGCCTTCGGACGCTTCGCCGAATACACAGACAAGCCCATAGAGGAGTTACCCCGCTATGTCCAGAGCTCGTACGATTCCTCGGCAGTGATTGCGGCCAAGCAGTTGCAGCGGATTGTCAATCTTCTGGAGCTGATACGCAAGGAATTCGCTGGTCGACTCACCGCTGATTTTCAGGTCTATGTTCTCAAGTTGCTGCTGCTTGTCGGAAGCGTCTCCCAGGAGGTGGTGAACGGCCAAGGAAAGCTGGCGACTGCCTACAAGAACGTGAAGCACTCGGGATTGCAGACACTGGGCAATTACTTTGGCCAACTGGTCGATATGGAGGAGTTATGGCAGGAGCAGGAGATAAGCGCCATATGCGAGGTGTACGTCTGGCCAGGACTCGCGCGACTGCCACACGACTCCATACACACGCCCACGCCTCTGCTGAAGCTGCTGCTCCTCTGGGGCGGAGAGCCTCGATACCAGAGGTGGCTCAACCAGAGTCCCTCTGCGGGTGAGCCGGCCATAATGGATCAGCTGATGGCATTGCTGCTCAACGACAAGGCCAAGCCGGTGGTGAAGCGTTCACTGCTACAGCTGGTAGAGCAGCTGCTGGAGGCGGCTGCCACCGAGGAATATGGTGTCGAGGCCTTGGCCATTATCCATCCCCACATCCCGGCCATTCTGCAGCAGCTTCAGACCAACTGGCGCCACCGGAAGGCCGGCAGACAGATGCTGGACAAGCGGGAACTCAACATTCTGACGCTGATAACGTCGCACGTGCAGGAGCCGGCCACCTGCGAGCTGCTGCTGACACTCGTCCTGCCAATATTTACCAAGCAGTCGGCTTCCGCTGGGCCCGAGACCGTCGTCCAGCTGATCACCACGCTCTCCAATCTCAGCCAGCGTGTGCCCAGACCGCAGGACTATGTGCGGCAACTGGCACCGCTCTTTGAGCAGGTGCACGTCCTGCCCGCCAGGAAGCTGCTCTGTGACTTGCTGGCGGACATGGCAAAGCGGCTGCACAAGGAAGCCAAGCAGAACCCAGAGCTCTCCGCCACTGCGTCGTCGCTGCGGGAGTGGGCGAGGATTGTCCTGCTGCTGAATGCCTGGGACAAGCGCTGGCTGGAGCAGCCCGACTACGACAAGAGGCTAGAGGGGCTCTCAGAACTGAAGCAGCTGGTGGAGAAGAAGGACCAAAAGATCGATCTGCAGCTGGGAGTGCTGGTGGTCTACAACTGCTTCTACATGTTGCGCCACGTCTCCGATCTGGGCATTAGGGTCAACGTAGGTGAGCTGCTCAAGGCCCTGCTCCCGCTGCTCACGCTCCAGCTGGAGGCCAAGGAGGATGTGCAGTTCTGGCTGGAGGACACATTGCTGCCACTGCTGCAGCGCTCTCTGAAGGACGAGAAGCACGAGCACGCGCGAAGCGAAGCCATTGGCTTGCTGGGCGAACTTGCTCGCCACTGTCCCGCAGCACACGAGATCTTTCGCGATCTCGCGCCCCTGGCTGATAAGCACGACTTGGAGGTGGACTTCTTCGAGAATATGCTGCATTTGCAGACCCAGCGACATGGTCGAGCATTGCAGCGGATCGTCAACATCTCCGGCGGCAGTTGGCGACAGGCGCCGCCCTGTGCCCGCACCCTGACCCAGTTCCTTCTGCCGCTGGCCACACGATACCTTCTCAACGAGCGGCACACGGGCAAGCACACGCTGGTGGACGCCGCCATCGAGGCGGTGGGCGTGATGAGCGAGCTGCTGCCCTGGACGCAGTACCATGCCGTGCTTCGCTACTACCTGCAGAAGCTGCGATTCTCCCACGCCCAGCAGAAGCAGTGCGTCCGCCTGGTGGTCCGTATTTTGGATGCCTTCCACTTCGATCTGACGCAGGCAGAGGCTGATCTGGCCACGCTCGTCAGCCTCAAGCAGAAGCTGACTGAAGCAGCAGCAGCGGAGGAAAAGAAACCCCAAGTGGAGGCGGAAGAAGAGGAGGGAGAAGAGAAGGCGCCAAAGGAGGAGCTGCAGGACTTCATCGATTTCGAGGGAGAGGAAGCGGCCGAACCAGTGGAGGCGGTGGTGCTGCATCAGCGTAACCAGCTCCTGGCCCCCAACGCAGCCAAGCGCGTCATGTCCACCATTACCACTGTGCTGCTGCCCACCCTCAACCGGTCCATCACTGAGAAGACCAACTACGACGCCAAGCATAAGGTGAACCGCCGCCGGCTGAGCCACGAGCGCGAGGAGGAGGAGATTCAGCGCGTGCCCATTGCCCTGGCCATGGTGAAGCTGCTCCAGAAACTGCCCGTCGAACTGCTGGAGAACAGCCTGCCAGGTGGGTAGATTCTGACAGCAGACACTAACCTCCCCCCCTAACGACTCTTCTCCACAGGAATCTTCATGAAGGTCTGCACCTTCCTGCGCTCCCCCCTGAAGTCCGTGCGGATGCTGACCCGCGACATTCTCAAGAAGATTATGATCACGCTGGGTGGCAGCTACGTGGGCATGCTCCTCGAGCAGCTGCAGTCGCTGCTCACTCGCGGCTTCCAGGTGCACGTCCTCTCCGTGACCCTGCACGGAGTTCTGGACGCGCTCCGAGGCGAGCTGAAGCCGGAGCACATTGAGAGCTGTCTGCATAACCTGCTTGAGGTTGCCCTGAACGACATCTTCGGAGATGTGAGCGCCGAGAAGGAGGTGGAGAAGATTGTGTCGCACACGCCCGAGGCCAAGCCGAGCGCCAAGAGCTACCTCACCCTTCACATAGCCGCCAAGCACATCCGAGACAACTGTCTGCTGGACCTGCTGCTGCCCTTCAAGGAGCATCTGATCAGGTCGCACTCCCGCAAGGTCACCCAGAAGATACAGGAGTGCTTTGCCAAGATTGTGGCCGGCCTGGTGGACAACTCGCACATAGCCAGGGAGAGTCTGTTGATTTTCATCTACGGAACGATGTCGGAGAGCATCAGCGACCTGCTGCCGGGCACCCAGAAGCGGCAGCTGACCGCCAAGGAGCAGGCGCTGATCAAACGCGCTCGTCCCGACTGCCTCATCCTGCAGCCGGCACCGGGTCGACGCAGTGTGGCCACGGGCAACAAGCTGGTCAAGTCCAATGCCCAGGCCAATGCCCACATACTGGTGGAGTTCGGACTGGAGCTGCTTCACTTTGTGCTGAAGCGAAAGAAACTCTCGGAGCTGGACTACCAGCCCTTTCTGCACCCCATGCTGCCCCTGCTGAGGGACGCGCTAAGCAGCAACCATGTGAGGACCACCACCTATGCCTTGAAGTGTTACACGGCCATTTGGATTGGGGAGTACGAGCTTTCGGAGCTGGACGCCGAGCAGCTGCAGCCAGTGGTGACACGAATGTTTGAGATCTTGAAGAATTTCTCCAGCTTTGGGGCCACGCGGCAGGAGGAGAACGCCCAGCTGGTGCGAGGCAGCTTCAAGGCGGTGGTGGCGTTGCTCCGCAAATGCCAGGACTACCAGCTAAGCGATGAGCAGATCGAACAGCTGCTGCTGCAAATCGAACAGGAGTTGCAGGAGGGCGAGTGCAGCAGCCAGACCATGTGCTTCACTCTGCTCAAGGCTCTGGTGGGCCGCAAGGTGGACACTCGCTCGCTGCACGATCTGATGAAGCGTCTATGCGATCTGTCCATCATATCGCAGTCGGACTACGTGCGCGACGAGGCCCGCGGCATCCTGCTTACCTACATCATGGAGTACACGCTGCAGAAGCGTGTGGATCAGCTGGTCAAGTTCATGTCCGTCCAGCTGTGCTACACCCAGATAGCCGGCCGACAGTCGGCCATCCAGTTCATGCACTCCATCATCAACAAGTTTCCCCTTCAGCTACTCGCCAAGCAATCGGAGTTCCTGTTCCTCTCGCTGGGCACGCGATTGGTCAACGATGAGGATCCCTCCTGTCGTCGCAGTGTGGCCGCTGCTCTGGAGGCGCTGATTGGGCGCCTAACCAAGCTGGAGCGGCAGCCACTTCTGGATCTCACTTTGCTGTTCTTCACGTCGCAGCAGTCCAGCCAGAAGCCGGGTGTCCGCGAAATGGCGGCCGCACTCCTCTCGAGGTTTGTGCAGGCGGAGCGGGCTGGATTTGCGGAGAGACTGCCCCTGGTGCTGCCCACATTGGTTAATATCCTGACGCTGGGCGATGCGGAAGCATGCGGTCGATATGTGCGTGCTCCGGGAAATCTGGCATCGGAGGTGGACGAAGACCAATTGCAGAAGAAGAGAAGGCGAAAGGTACGATAGATTTCTGCTCTCTTTTGATTTCTTTAGTCTGCTACAGGGCTTTCTTTATATATATATTTTAGCATTCTCATGCGACTCCCGACGAGGAGCTGCTGCTGGCCGGCCTGGACACTGAGACGCGACTGGAGCATCAGCAACGAAGCGCAGACCATCAGATCATCCAGCTGCAGTACTGCCTGCTGAAGATCATGGAGCATTGCGGGGAGGCGATGCTGGCCGACAAGGAGATTTCCGACACCGTTGATCAACTGGCGTACGGCTGCCAGCGGCACTTGGGCCACGAACACAACTGGGTGCGCTGCAATGCGGCCAAGCTGCTGACACACCTCTTAGCTCACTACGACTACGCCTATGTGGGCCAACAGCTGGTGGGCGTCAAGCGAGAGGATGGAGAAGCGAAGCACCTGGACTTTGTTTACGCCCAACCTGCCCAGGATATCAAGTCCCTGGTACTGGACCTGTGTGCCCAGGTCACGCCCGGCGAGACGGCACAGGAAATGATTGACGAACTGTCCAAGATCATGCTGTACGTGGGGCACATGCTGAGGGATGTCCCATTCAGTCTCAAGCAGGAGAAGGACTCGGAAGCGCAGGAGGAACAGGAGCGAGGCCCGGCTAACAAAATCAACCTCAATTGGCTGGTGCGAAACATCCGCTTCCTGGTGAACAAGGAAGTGACCCAGGCACCACACGACACCAGCACAGTACGTACAGCACAATCTTTCCTTTTGCAAACCTTTTTTAACGTTTTCTTGTCACAGCGCACTGCCATGTTCACGCTTATCGAGGCCCTCAGCACGTTGCTCAGTGTGGAGGCGGTGACTCGGCTGGCTCCCGCCCTGCTCCAGTCACTGGTGCGCGAGATGTCAGAGGAGGATCAGAACGTCGATGCGGAACTGCGTCAGCTAGCGCTACGCGTCGGCAGTCGGCTGCGAAAGCGGATTGGAGCGGATATCTACGACAAACTTCGCAATGTGGTGCAAACCAAGCTGATGGTGCGACGGGCTGAGCGGCGCAAGGCCGTTGCCCAGGAGAAGGTCCATGATCCAGAGCGTGCGGCCAAACGCAAGGCAGGAGTGCAAGAGCGCAAGAAGGCTGCGAAGCGTCTGAAGGCAGCGGTGATTCGTGGCAAGGCGCCAGACACCAAGCAGAAGTTGAAAAAGCGCAAGAGGAAAGCTGAAATGGACGGATTTTAATTAGTTAGTCGGCCGTTGCCTAATTTAAGTAGCTAATCTAAGTAGAGAAAAAATAAATCAGAATTGCCAACCTCAAGCTTGTTTTTCCATTTGAAATTGAATTTGGCGGCGTTCTATCGAGTGCTCTTATCGATATGGCGCAGGCCACTATCGATACACCCACTACATGCGCCATGTGTTGTGCAATTATATTTGTTGTTGTTGCTTCCAAATTAATTTAGTTTTTTAAATGCAACAGTTGCGGAAGTGTGTGATCCGTGGCTTGGCTCGGAGTCGCCACCAGTCGAGACACGCACACAATGCCAGCAGCGATATCTACGATGTGGTTGTCATTGGCGGAGGCCATGCCGGCACAGAGGCGTGTGCAGCCGCGGCTCGGATGGGTGCACGCACGTTGCTGCTGACACACAAGCTGGAGACCATTGGCGAGATGTCCTGCAATCCTTCGTTCGGAGGCATTGGAAAGGGCCACTTGATGCGAGAGGTCGATGCTCTGGACGGAGTCTGTGGGCGATGCTGCGACGTGTCTGGAGTGCACTACAAAGTGCTCAACAAGCGACGCGGGCCAGCGGTGTGGGGACCGCGGGCACAGATCGATCGGCAGCTGTACAAGAGAGCTGTCCAGAAGGAACTTCATAGCACGCAAAACCTAGAGATCAGAGCGGCGGCTGTGGACAATATCCTCATAGAAGATGAGCAGCACCAGCACAGACGTTGCACAGGTGTTGTATTGGCCAATGGAGAAGTGGTGCGCAGTCATTCGGTTGTGCTCACAACCGGAACATTCTTAAGGGCACACATCAACATTGGACTGGAGGTGAGGCCGGCTGGACGTATGGGAGATGCTCCAGCAAAGGCCTTGGGTGAGGCCATAGACAGACTGGGCTTCCGCATGGGGCGCCTAAAGACAGGAACGCCGCCCAGGATAGCTAAGAGCAGCGTCGACTTCTCCCAACTAGAGAGACACGAGGGAGATGATCCCCCGATGCCATTTTCATTTCTCAATAGCCATGTGTGGCTACCAGCCCAGGAGCAGTTGCCCTGCCATCTCACCTACACGACGCCGTTGGTCAACGACATTGTGCGGAATAATCTGCACGTAAATCGGCACGTTACCGAGGAGATAACAGGCCCTCGCTATTGCCCTTCAATAGAGTCGAAAATTCTACGATTTGGCGCAAGAGTTCATCAAGTATGGCTAGAGCCGGAAGGCCTGGATAGTCCCTTGGTGTATCCACAGGGAATTTCGTGTACATTGCCCCATGAGCAGCAAGTGCAGCTGGTTCACGCCATCAAGGGTCTGGAGCATGCCGAGGTGGTGCAACCCGGCTACGGTGTGGAGTACGATTTCATAGATCCCCGTGAACTGTTCCCCACGCTGGAGACAAAGCGTCTGCCTGGTCTCTTCTTTGCGGGGCAGATAAATGGAACCACGGGCTACGAGGAGGCAGCTGCCCAGGGAATTGTGGCTGGTGCTAATGCGGCGGGCAAAACTCGCCACGCAGATGGAAGGCAGCTGACAATTAGTCGAACTGAAGGCTACATCGGTGTACTAGTGGACGACCTAACTTCGTTGGGCACCAATGAGCCCTACCGCATGTTCACTAGTCGGGCAGAGTTCCGACTATCCCTTCGGCCTGACAACGCCGACATGCGGCTCACCAATAAGGGCTATGAATATGGGCTCGTCTCCGAGCATCGCTTCCGGCACTTTAAGCAAGCGGAAGAAAGACTACAGTCGGGCATGGAGGCTTTAAGGAAACTTCGAAAGCACAGCAATTACTGGCGCCAGTCTCTGGACCTACCCACATCCAAAGCCTCTGTGGAAAAAACCGCCTTTGACATGCTTGCCATACCAGCTGACAACATCACGGTGGATAAGCTCA
The DNA here is from genome assembly GCF_018151105.1 of Drosophila obscura. Classification (NCBI taxonomy): domain Eukaryota; kingdom Metazoa; phylum Arthropoda; class Insecta; order Diptera; family Drosophilidae; genus Drosophila; species Drosophila obscura. The sequence continues at coordinate 3,144,841 of NW_024542774.1, read as the reverse complement.
TCAATCTATTCCCGACGGAACTGACTTGGCTGCGCGACGACAACAACCTGGCCGAGAGGCTGAAGATAGAGGCCCTGTACTCGTTCTTTGTTGAGGAACAACAACGGGACGTGGAGGATGTACGACGGGAAGAGCGTCTGGCCATTCCCGCTGACATTGATTACTTTTCCAAGGTGCTGAGCCTCTCGAACGAGGAGCGACAGAAACTGAGCCTCATTCAGCCACAGACCATCGCTGCTGCCAGTCGGATCCAAGGCGTAACCCCCTCTACAATAGTGAGGATAATGAAGTACGTGAAAAAGGCTGACTTGGCCAAGGCAGAGCACAGTAGAGGCTAATAGTTAATTATGTGTTAATAAACTTACGAATTATATAAGACCCTTCGGTTTTCGGGCTTTTCGGACTATCCCGATCAGGAAAAGATACACCACGCCCAGATCGGCCGCTAATTGAGGTCAGCGAGGGGAATCCTTAGAGCGGTCATTTCAAGGAAAAGCACAGCAAATCAATTGAATGCTTACATACAGTTTATTTCATAAAATCATAAATGCCTTAGGTAATGTTGCACAAGATTGTTTAATTGTTGGTTTCGCATATCGTTTGCCACATGGTTGAACGCTGTATTTATACTGGTGCGCTGTTTTTGTAGTTTGAATGTTTGTTGCTGGCTACACCCGCTACTCTTGTGGAATTGTGGGAAGAAAGTGTCCACATACATATGTATATGAAGTATATATTATACCCATAAGTACGATGATTTGGAATTGCATTTAGAGATTGAGTGGTATATGTACTTTTGATTTGAAAGTTCTGATCCTTTTGTGTGTTTAAATGAAAGTATAGTAGCGGGTATTCCAGAACTGCTGTTGTACTTGCTTTCGTTCTCGTTCATCTGCTATCAACGATAGGGTCAATGGTCAACGTTTCGGTTGCTGTGGTCTCAAAGTATGATGCTGTATTATCTGTTTTGGTATTCTGTTGTCCGTAGTTTGTGTATTTGGTTTTAGATTTTGATTGCGATTCGGTTAGCTTACAATTTAATGTTTTACACTTTGTATTCTGTTTACACACACAACGAAGATTGAGGGAGAAGTACAGTACATTTAATTTTATTTGGTTTTTGTTTTCATTTGTTTTGTTTTTGTTTTGTTATTGTTTAGGTTGTATTTGAAACTATTTTGCTTTAATTGATTAGCTATCGCATGGCATTTGTGGATTAAGTTATTAGATGCACGCCAATCGATCGATATCAGTTATCTGTATATTATCCAAGAATCTATTACGATTAGTTTACTAAAATATATTCACTTTCAGTTTTACTGGTACATACACATAGTTTTGTCAAAGGAAAAATCGACTTGCATATGGCAGAATTGGTAAGGAATTGTGCTCGGAACATGTCGGTGTCTTTGGCTGTGGCTGTGTCGTGTCTCCATCCGTGGGTCTGGTGGAGTGGAGTCCAGTCCCGCTCACTGCAGTTCGGTGTACACCCTGCTTCGAAAACTTGATCTGAATATCGAGTGTTGGCTCTCAAAAGACTGCAGATTGAGGCTCATCCGCAATAATATGTTGAGTTTTTGTTTGTTTGGTTTGGTTTTTTTTTTGTCTTTTTTTCATGTTATAATATCACAGATTGCTCGAGATTCATGCATTAAAACATAATAAAAATCTATACGTCACATATCATCTTCAAATTTATAGGCAATCTCAAACGCAAAAACACTTTGGGCAAAGATTGGAAAACGGAACAAAAACTATTTTGATAGGTATAGATCCCCTCGAGACATTCGGTTAGGGTTTATGCCATTAGCTACTTACTATAAACATCAATTACAGTGTGGTTAAGAAGTACGCCTCTCTTTGGAGGGACACCTCTCGTATCCACGTATCCTCTTTGCTATCTTGTGTATTGTGTACAAAATTATTCGAAATAATCATAATAATAAACGCTAAGGACCAAAGGGTTACATACAAAAGTTGATCAATTTCGAAAAATAATTTAAGCCTTTCGCTGCTCATCCTACTCATCCCTTCCAGATTATCCCATTTTAGTATTTGATTTGTTATCTAAATTTCAGTTCCGTTTTTTTTTCCCCCACTTTGTATTCGAGTTACACATATTCCATACGTTTTTCATTTTTCGTACTCTCCAAATCACAATTATTAGCAATTTAAGAATAAATTATAGCTACTCAGTTTGTTTTTTTATAATTCTGTTTCAGTTTCTGCTTCTGCTCCCACTTCCATTTCCGCTTACGTTCCTGCTCTTGTTTCTGCTTGTATGCATGTATGTATGTATATATGTATATATAAATTTCTTAACAGAGGTTTAGTCTAAATTTTTACAACTATCGGTAACGAGCACAGGGGCCGCCGTGAACATGTTCCACACACAAAGACTACACTCAGAGTTCTATGCAAGGTGCCTAAAAGATCTTATAATGTTAATTCTTTCAATATCGAGTATGTATTTCACAATATGTTACATTTTATGCAAAGATTACTCGCAGAGATTCTCTTTACACATATCGAAAATGTCCTTCCTATTGCTGTAGAATTGTATTCAACTGGTTGGGGTAAACGTTAGATTGTAACACCGAGAACAAACAAATATCTGATATCTGTTATCCATTATTCATTATACATACATTATACAATTATACATTATACATTATTGGGATTTAGATTGTTCGCTATTACTGTGTGTGTCTAGGGGTTGGGGTTGGGGTTGGCAATTGCCCGTCTCCGTATTGTATCCTCCTCCGTTCGGAATTCAAAATTCGCCCTGTCCCGGGCTCTCCTACAGCTTCAGGAACTCGTCGAGCATCCGCTTGCGCTGCTGGTGGAGCGCCCGTTCCGAGAGCAAATACATTCCGATGTCGCCAAAGTTTTTCGTTAGTTAGTTGTTCGAGTTGCTGAAGAGTTGGTGTCATAAGGCGGTGGCCTCCTCCGCGCTGTTGCTGCGGCCCAGTCCGCCCAATGAGGGCTTGCTGTCTGCGCCATCTGCAATACACCGAAGGGGGGAGGGGCTGTAGTTTAGTTTGGAGAATCTTCGTCGGATCTTCGCTCGGATGGGCAACGGAAAACGGCAACTAAAGGCAAATAATAACATTAATTTTAAACAAAAGGGATTTATTCAGGCAATCTCTAAAGGTATACGCTTCACATTTAAATAGGGGCAAATAATAATAATAATAATTAAAGATTAAAGATTAGGGATTAAAACATTCAGAATTGGATCTAACCAGCGTTGGCAATACATTACAAATTCTTGTATAAATAAAAAGATAAGATCTCCGACTAACAACTAAATTATCGCTTAGTTAATGTTACTGAAGGTAGATGATAACTAGTTCCGATCCGAGGCGACTTTCAAACTTAAACCTAAGCCTCCCTCGGGGCGGGAGGATCATCTGCTGGCCGATGCCAGCTGCTCTGTGTCTGTGGGGCCGGTTTTTGAGGAGGCACTGGTGGACACCTCGTCACTCGTGGCGCCTGCCTTGCCGGTTATGTTCGTGCTGCTGCTGACCACCGGCGGCGGTGTGGTACCACTCGTTGTGGAGGTCACCCCACCGGATGCAGAGACGGTGTCTGGCGAGGTAGCCACAACCGGTACCGGTGTCGGGGCCGGGGCCGGCGCCGGGCGCCGGCGACACCGACAACCGAGTGCGCTGCTTCTCCTCCAGACTCTCGCCTGCATCTGGCTTGAGACCACCAGTGGCGGGGGAAGTCGGTGTCGACTCTAGAATCTTTGGGGTCTCCTCTAAGCTTTTACCTGCTGCTGCTGCTGCTGCTACTGCTGCTGCTGCAGTGACTCCGCTGACAACCGCCGGGAGCGAGCTATTGGTCTCCGAGGGTGGGCTGGCGCTGCGTCGCGAAGAGTTCTCCGGCGAGCTGTCAGGGTGCAGTGGCTTCTCGGGGGCTGCACTCGGTGTGGCCGGCTTCTTTTCGGTGGCCGCCGGTGGTGGAGAGCTCTTCATGGATTCCTCCTTGATTGCTCCTGGACCCTGCTCCTTGCTCTCTCCCTGCGACGCTCCATTGGACTCGACTCCATTCAGCTCGTGGTTGGTGGTTGACTGGCCACTGCTGGCGTTGGAGGGCGCCTGGTTGCTCGAATTGGAGTTGGATCCGGTCAGGTCCAGGGTGGCCGGCTCATGAGTGGCCGGAGCGGCAGCTGCTTTCTCTATCATTGCCGACTGTTGGGCGGCCGCGGCCACAGCCGCCAGATGGTGCCTCATCGCATGTGGGCTGCCCCCGGCACGTCCTCCATTGGAAGACGACGATCCGGCGATGGGCGGCGTGATCTTGGGCGAGCTGGGATGGGACAGGGGCTGCTGTTGGTGGGCAGCGGTCGGGGTGAGGCCGCTGGCAGCCGCCGCCGCCGCCGCATGCATGGCTGCCAGGTGGCCGTGGTGGTAGTAGTGACTCATTGTGGGAATGTGCGAGCTGGCCGTGGATGTGGTGAGGGCCCCTCCGCTGCTGCTCATGCTGATGCTGCTGGGCGTCGAAGTGGCCGCCTGCTGGTCAGAGCTCAGCTTAACGGCGGCTGTCAGGTTGAGGCTGCTGTGCGGCGAGGATGCGGACGAGCTGGAGCCGGCGGTCACCGGAATGGAGTTGCTGTGCACTCCTCCCCCTCCCCCTGCGGACGACGTGTGCGGTGGCAGCTGGTGGGCGGCCATCGAGGCGGGGTGATGCGGGGACATGTGTGGGTGGCTCAGGTTCAGGCTATGTGGATGCGCACTCAGTCCCAGGGCGGCTGCCGAGAATCCCGGATGCGTCAGACCAGCCGCTCCCGGATGCGCCAGCCCCATGGCCGCCTGCTGCAGGTGATGCTGCAGGTTGGGTCCGTGTCCGCCCAGTGCCGCCACGCCTGGCAGTCCAGCCATGCCGAGATTTAGGCCCATGGCCGCATGCGGACTCTGACGCTGGGCGTTGGCCGCCGCCGCATGGTAGTGCGACATTCCGGGCAGGCCGTGCAGGGATCCGGGCGGGCCGCGCAGGCTCAGGTTGAGGTGGGGAATCATGTTGCCGAGCAGGGTGCGGTTGAGCGGCGAGTAGAGCTGATTGGAGTAGTGGTGGGAGGCGTTCAGCAGCTGCTGGCGCTCGCGCTCCCGCTCCTCCTCGCGCAACTTTCGCTCGCGGGCCTCCTTCTCCTTCTGCTCCCGCTCGCGCTGCTCCTTCTCGCGTTGTTCGCGCTCCCGCTCCCGCTGCTCCTTCTCGCGCTGCTCCTTCTCCCGCTGCTCGCGCATCTCACGCTCCTTCTCCCGCATCTCGCGCTCCTTCTCGCGATGCATCTCCCGCTCGCGCTCCTCCTCGCGGGCCAGTCGTGCCCTGTGCTCCTCCTCCAGCTTGATGCGGTCGTGCATGGCCGGCGAGATGCCCAAAGCGGCTCCCGGCATCATCGAGTACAGGTGCGAGTAGGGCGAGGCCATCTGCGGGTACAGGGCGGCCGCATGGGGGTGGGTGTGATGGGCACCGGCGGCGCGGAACAGCTGGTAGCGATGCTCCAAGTACAGTGGATCCGAGTACTGCAGTCCCGCGGGGTTCAAAAATGCTGCAAGGGATCGGATTAGGAGCACGTTAGAGCTGGCTGGCCAACAGAGCAAAGAGGGGTCTTGGGTCTCGATTCTTACCTGCTGGCGGAAGCCCCGGCAGGCCCGGAAAGTGTGAATAGGCCTCCAGGGGGAAGGCGCCCGCCGGATGCATCAGCCGCTCGTCCGATCTGTACGGCTGGAAGCCGCTCCTGGCCAGCATCTCTGGCTGCATGGACACGCTCTGCGGCGTGTGGCTCAGCCGGGCGATCTTCTCCGGTGGCTGGGGCGACGGTGGAGAGCGCTTCTTGTTGCCCCCCATTCGTTCATCTCCTCCGCCACTGTTGGCCATCCCACGCTCGGGTCCACCGCGACCCGCCACCGAATTCATCGTCCCCTGGCCCACCGACGTGGGCGGTGGCCCTTGGGCCACGGATGTGGGCACATTCCGGTCCCCGCCCACGTCCTCCTCCTTGATGTCCGCCTGCTTGGCCAGTGTCCGCAAGGCTGCTGCAAATGAGCCGCGACTGTTGGCCGCAGCGGCTGCGCTTATGGCACCTGGGGGCATCCCCACACCGGCCAACTGCTGCTGCACTGCAGCTGCCACCGCCTGCTGTTGCGCCTGATGCTGCTGCTGCTGCTGGTGTTGTTGCTGCTGTTGCTGCTGCTGGTGTTGTTGCTGCTGCTGCTGCTGGTGCGTCTGGTGTTGGTGTTGCTGTGGCGAGGGGGTGCCGATGTGGTTGCTGGGCAGGGCGTGGTTTAGCAGGCCACTACTCTGGCCGGGCGGAACCGGGCTGCCGGCCACAGCGGAGCCCGGCGGCGTCTGCAGGTGATGCGGCACAGGTATGTGCGGTGCCGGGCTGGTGGCTGGTCGCTTCTGTCCAGCCTTGGGCGGCGCTGTAATAGGAAGAGAGTAAATCGGGCTCGGTCAGTACGGGCGAAGTAGTCAAGTGGAGCAATGGCGAACATGTGTGTGTGAAAAGACTCCTCCCGTCAAGTGGACATCTGAGACCAATCCGCGTCTGACATAATACTACACCATGGGTACATATATGGATAGTGGCAGGGCCAGGGGCAGGGGCAGGGACAGGGACAGGGCCAGGGACAGACAAAGGGAGAGTGTCAGGCACTTGCACTGGGAAAGGGTAAGGGTAAGGGACAGATGCTCCTCCTGTGTCGGATTTCCTTTGCTAATAACTGATTGATGTCGCCTCTCAGCGAACCAAAAATTGCGCATTCGCTTCGCTGCATTTGCGGCAATTTGCATACCCATGGAGGAGCGGCGCGCGCGCGCGGCGCGGCGCACGTCCCACTGGGACACTCTGGTGGCATGGACACTGTGATGGTGGCGCCACCATCAGCTATCGCTGGTCGAATGCAAATTGCAAAGGCCTGAAACTTGCATTTTGGACACGGCTCACTCAGGCATGCGGTGGCAGGGAGGCAGGCAGGAGGGCAGCGATGCATCCAGGAATGGGGCGAACGCTCCTCTACCTTTGACACACCCTTGGCCCCGCCTCGTTTTCTCTTTGAAGGCTCCTCCGCTTGTCGCAAATTGCACGCCCAACGAATTTATCGATTCTCGTTGCTTGTTTTCGGGTTGCACGCTGCGAAATTGCTTTCAGATATGACAGCCACCAGTCCACCAGTCCCACCAGTCCAACAGCCAAATCCCGCTCCGCTGCGTTCCGTTCCGTTCCGCCCCATCTCTTTTATGCTCCACCCCTTTCAGGTCAGCTCAGGTGATGCTGCATCTGCCGCCCCCTCGACTCCTCTCTCAACTCGGCTCTCAACTCGACTCTCGACTCGACTGGTCGCATTCAATGCCAAATGGAATTTGCAACGACAACATCGATGACATCGTGGATGTTGTCCGGAATGAGAGGACGGTGCGGGTACGATGTACGAGTGCTATATACGAGTATGTGTTGGGAAAACCATTTCGCAGGTCCTTTGTGTACATTAAAGCTCCTACGTCGGAGAGCTGGAGCCTAACAATTTTCCCAGAGCCTAGAATAATCGGAAAAGCTGTGGAGGCAGCAGCAGAGGCAGAAGAGATTTCGACTAGAAAAATGAAAACAGCAAAGAAAAGCAACCAATATACATACATACATATGTATATGAAAATATTTTGTGTTTCGGTTAAAATCAACAGCCGCACAAACGTTGGGGCGGAAATATGTAAAAGTAAAACATCTGCAACATGGCTTAAGCCTCGTTCCCCTTCTAATCCCTGCTCCAGTTCCAGTTGCACTTCATAGATTGGGTTTTTCCGGAATTTTGTTGCAGTTATTTAACGGCTTTGTCGGCTCCAATAGCAAAGAGAGACCAAGAGACCCCCGACCGACCCGACTTCGTTCTTGGCATGGTTTGTTTTCATTAGATGCAACGCAAAAATGCATTCCCAGAATATGTTTCCAATTCTGTTGTTGCAATTGTGGCAACAGTTGCAGTGGCAGGTTGCAGGTTTCAGGTTACTGCCAGGACTCATCGTTATAGCGTCTGCTGCATAAGCTGTTGGTTTCGAGCGTTTTGTATCGTTTATCATAGGTGGGCACAGAGGGAGAGAGAGATTTGTGTTGCTCCACCCTTGGGTTGCTATCCGCCCCCTCACCAGCCCTCTCCTGACGATTGTATTTACCAAACTAAACCCAAATAATGCCCGAAACTGCAGCAGAGCAGCATTCGATGTAGACTACAACAATAAAATGACGACGACTAGGACTACGAATGCGAATGCCATGAAGAGCAGTAGGAGGTGGAGTAGGAGCAGGCAGAGAGGGTGTCACTACATGCGGGGAGAGCTCCGATGCTCCTGCCTGCACGGAGCAAAACCAAACAAAGCTTCTCGACGGCTCGATGGCTCGATGGCGATGCCATCGTTGACGTGGCTGGGCCGTTTTTGCCAGTCTGTCCAACAGCAGTGCGAGTGGGTGGTGTGGAGTGTGCAGTGTGGAGAGTAGTGTGTAGAGAATCTCCTAGTTGCTAGCTGGGAATCTGCCTAAGCCCCTTTCCGCTACCCTCTCTACAGCTCTCACTCTCCCTTGGATTGTTTGCCGTGCAATGCCTGTTTGTTTGCATGGGTTTTGTGTACTTCAACATGTTCCCAATAGCAGAGCCAGGCCCAGTCCTAGTCCCCGAACATGCCACACCGTTGCCGTCATTTTGCATTGCCACACCCTGCAGCAGTCAGTCACAAAGAGAGTGAGAAAGAGAGAGAGAGATCTGCTCAGCTTTGCATTGAGCAGGCAATAGGCGATATTTGCCGAATTTAATCAGCGCACTGACACGAGAGACACCGCAAGACTCGCCTTCCGTCGGATGTGGAGCGATATGTGTCCGCACGAGGCACCATGGTGGAGTAGCTATTAAAGCATTTCGCGATTCGCATTTATCCGTCGAGTCATGTTGAGTCTCAAATATCTTCAAGCTCTTTAAGGATACCCCTCTAGTAGGGGATCAAATAAATAAATCTAATCATACTATTCCATTACGGAGCATATCTACATAATCTACTTATACTCCTCGTATCTACGGGTATCGATCAATCCCAGGTGCTGGTTCCATCTAATTATTCCTCTGTCCATCTTTCAATCACTATTTCTTTCTTCATCTTCTACTGCCATTTAATCAACATTTCAATAAGCTCTCCAGATCCTGGACTGCTGGCCAGCTCTTGTCCATGGCAGGAATTCTGAATCCTGAATTCTGATTCTCCAATATACAATCAATTGAATCATCTATCATTTATCAGCTCTGCTGCAGCCGTGGTGGGTGGGTGGTCTTCATTTCTGTTAATTTTGCCAAATGCAAATCTAATTTTCCAAAGTCAATTAAGTGAACACCAGAGTGGAGCTCCCAGACGGGGACGGGGACTGGGCCTGGGAATGCCGCAGAATGCAATCATAACTGCCAATAAATAAATGCTGAATAAATTATGCACTGGACAATGCTACCACTACTCCTCCTGCTTCCTCCTGCTTCCTTCCTCTTCTACGCATCGGAATCATCCTCTATGCCATAAGCATTGGTTATTATTGTTGTTGTAGTATCATTATTGCTGGGTTGGGTTGGGCTGGGGTGGGGTGGTGGGTATGGATGGATTGGATTCGAATGGATGCTGTTTGTTGTGGCATTTGTCACATTTTCGCATTTTAGGTTAAATTCAAAACAAAATTGGTTTTTGTCGCTTGGGTAAATTAAAATGTTGTCGATGTCGATCCAAGTGCAACACCCAACCACAGAGCATTCAGTGGCCCCACATCCACATCCAACACCCCCCCTCGAACCACATGAACGCCCACTGTTCACATTAACACATGTTTCCATCCTCATCCACATCCACATCCACATTTACCTCCTGGCTTCGACATTATGCTAAATTCAGATAGACCCATTCCCAAATATGCAACTCCCAGCTCCCACACACAGTACATACACACAGGAGGACACACACATACACACATGTAGAGCGTAGAGTGGCCGAAAATTCCTTGCCATAGAGAACTGTCGCCAGTTGCAGGCGATTATTGCACCACAACTAATTACAGTGGCAAACGGAGTTCAGTTTTCTGCTCACACCCCCCCTGCTGACCACCCTGCTGACCCACCACATACTCCTCCTCGGGGTATGGTGCTATGCTACTGTGGCCAGGACATGTTTAGGTCAGCCACAGGACGAAATTCACATGGGACAAGTGCACTCTTGTCCAGGCCATGAATAATTTATTTAATAAATACATTCACAATTAAATCAAATGCGAAAATTGTGTGGCCTGGTCAGAGGACACAGTACACGGTACACAGGACTCAGGACACCCCCCTCTAATTATGTGTACAAATATATAGGAAAAAGTTGGGGAATGTGTGTGAGAGAGACACATAATATAGCGTTCGATGAGGCGTAGAATGCTGAAATGCTTGGGGGGGGAATTTATAAATTTCTTCAGAGTTTTGTGGCGAATCGTAAAAAATACAAGATGTTTGATCTGAAAGATCTGTAGATGGATTTGCATTTTGCATTACATTTCCACGTGCTAGTTCTCTATAAACCCCAGCCGCTTGCAATCCATAATACATATGTACCTACAGAGCTGCTAAATATTACCTTGTTTGTGGCTCCAATAACCATTTTCAATAACTCTCCTCTGCAGTTGCAGCATTCGGATGGGTAGGCCCAGCATGTGGCAATATATTCGAAGCTGCAGCCTGCAGCAAACACATTCCTCTACATCCACCAGGGGCACCATCCTTGGCAAACCTCCTTCCGCCTTCTATTCCGAATCTGAATCTTTGGCATTAATTTACTTTCGCAATTTGCACCGTGTCTAGGACTATGTACGTGTGGAGCACAAATTAATTATAAATTAAGTTTGATTCCGTTGCAATGCGGCCTTCTTCCTAACCCTCGTCTCTCTCTCTCGGTCCCCAGCTGTGTCCTGTGTATGTCCTGCGGCTGGTGGTGCACTGCAGCAGTGGACGGCCGTCAACTGCTTCTGCGGTTTCATATGCAATTATTTGCCATTTGTGCTGTGCCCCGACCGACCCATGTCGACAGCTGCCTCAGAGCACGGTGGTCGGAGTCCTGGCTCCTGCTGCTGCTGCCCAGTTCTGGCCACACACTCGCCCCGGGGCCTTTTGCGGCCGCCGCAGCACAATGAAAAGCGGACCGGCAATCCAAAGGAAGAAGCCTCCCTCCCTCTCTCCTGACCAAGCTGAAGAGTAGCCGGAAGCTGTAGCAGGAACTGGAAGCGGAACAGGAGCAGGAGCAGGCGCAGCAGCAAGAGGTGGCACAGGAGTCTACGAGTTTAGTTAGTTGGCAGCTCATGCATTAATTATGGCTGGTCTGTTGCGGTTGCAAAGACCCCCCCCAGTCCCAGTCCCAGTCCCAAGCCCAAGCCCAGCATGACATCACAGCAGTGGACACATTTTGTGGGGTGTGGGGGCCCATGGGCACATGGACAAGCAAGTGGCAGGCCAGGGTAGGGCAGAGGGAAGACCGGAGCTAAAACCGACCGCAGGAACCGAATCCCAGCAGGATCCGCCCCGACTATGCCATCAATTTCGACCATCGACCATCGACCAGCACAGGCGATGCCCGTGCCCCAACGGGTGGCGAATGGAACGGCTGTGGTCCCGCCTCCATTTAGCTAACTAAAATTACCAAAATATTCCACATGTACAAGGGGAGAGAGGGGCAATAGGAGGAGGAGGTGTAATATGATTTGGGCGGCCCATCCCGCATCCTGGCAGCCTAGCACCCTGAACCGATGGCCATGCCCGTACCCAGGCCAAACAATGTTATTAGCCACACAAAGCAACAATAAATATGCATAATAATTTCATACATTATCGTGCAGCTGCAGTTCCTGTGTTCAGGAAGCCCCAACACATCCCATGCCCCCGCCCCCGCCCCCCAGCAGATCCTGAACATCCGGCATTTCCTGCTACTATCTAGAACAGAGTTAGAGATGCCTGGCTGCATTCTTGGAGCGCGCATCGCTAATTGGAAGTCGATACCATTGGTAGGTAGTCTCGCGTATTGAATGCAAAAATTCCAAATTAAATTCAAATTTCAGGCAGCCCCGAAATTGTGATTTCTTTCGACAATAAACCCCAGAAATATTTCCCAAATTGGTAACTGAAAGTGCATTACAATACAAAACAAATCGAATGCTGCTAAAGCCGACTTTCAAAGGTTTTAGTCAGTTGATTTGGTTTAAATTCTAAATAAAAGTAATTTGGAAAATGATTTCCCCTGACAGTTCCATTGTGCTCCCTTAACTTCCATTTCTAAGAACTGTATGCTGAAGGTCCAGCAACAATTGTGGAGGGATTTAATGGATGGATGGGATGAGCTTTAACCAAGCGATACGAATGCACTCACAGCCAATCTCCAAATTTAAAACTGCACAGGATAAGTCTGGCGCTAAAAACAGATTCCAGCATAATTTCCATTTAATTCCATACTTGCAGGGCAGAGCTCTAACATTTGATTTCATTTAAAGTTTCTAGTTTTTGTCCATGAAATTCGTGGCAATATTCCACTCTCTCCTACTCTAGCACTCTGTTGGCGCCCAACTAATTATAACTTGTCGCACTTCAAAGTAAACCCTCTCAAAATTGTTGTATTCCACCCTTCAATCGTATAAATACGAGGATATATGTACCTATATATATTTTTTTGTTGTTATTTGTTGCTGTTTTTGAGAACCAGACACCAGAAGCAGCAATTAAAAGTTTTTTGTCGCGTGTTGCGTTTTGTGTTTTGGGTGTTTCGAATTTTCTGGAATTGTCGAATATAATTTCATGGAATTAAACATCGATTTTGGTGCACAGAACATTCCCCATTTGGCTCTTGTATCTCTCTCTGTTTCTCTGTGTGTGTGTGTGTGTGTGTGTGTTTCCCCACAAGCAAAAGTGTTCGTTTTAATTAATTGGAAAAGCAAAAGGATTCCCAGCAATGTTGTCTACACGACGCCAAAAATGGTTCGCCTGCATTCCGGCACGTAAAAGGATGAGGCAAGGATGAGATGCCAGGATGTGGATGTGGCATGGAGGTAACCAGGAGACACACAGAGGCAATACCAGTAGCGGGAGACTGCGTGGAGAGCAAGAAAAATGTTTGCAAACTTTTCGGCTCGCATTCGTACACAATTTAAATAGTTTGCAGTCGCATTCTGGCTCGAAAGCGCACACACACAGACACAGACACACAGACACATATATACAGACAATAAACAAGTGCCAGGAATCACGAACACAAAGGGGAATGCCAGGGAGCCAGTGCAGAAGGCCAGGGGCCACAAGGAGCAGCTGGAGCAGAAACAACTGCCAGGACACACTGCCAGATATTGTCTTGCACAAGCAGAGAATTCCTTCTACTCTCCATCTCCATCTCCATCTCTCTCTCTCTCTCTCTCTCTCTCCTCTCCGTCTCTTTTTCTGTACAATACAATGTCTAGAGGAGGCATGTCCAGAATGAAGGAATTCCACACTGGAAATTCCCAGCACGCGCGCAAGAAATGTACAACTCTACTCCAATCCACTCCACTCCAGGCAGCAGCAGCAGCAGCACAGCATTCCAAGGCCAGAAGAACGCATTCATGGTGGGGCATAAGCGGCATACCAGGCGGATCCCACGGCAAATAAGATGCGGATGGAACTCTAGTACATATGTATATGCAGCCACCCCCTCAAGGGTGATGATAGATGGTTCTTAACTATAATAAAAATACAAATGAACACCCGTGCTGGGAGGTCTTGCAGTTTCTCTCACTCGATTCGTTGCACTCTTTCAAAGGTATTCAAGTTTGAATTTATCCAAGTTACTGTCACTCAAAATAAATAGCTTCCGGGACTTCCAATAAAGCTTCACTGCCAGAGCATAATTTCTGAAATATTTTCCATCGTAAAGCCTGCCACTGCCACTGCCACACTGCGCTTGCAAGTATTTCCAATTAAATCTCCAAGAGAGCAAAAAAAAAGAAAACTCTCATAGGGAAAGAGGCAGCTCAAGTGCTGAAAATGGCAGCCAAGAAAGGGACCAGGAAATGAATAAGGATGCACTTACACATTTCCATAGTGGATGTGTGTGTGAAGGACATGCCTGAAATGCCACTGGCTAAGGCGGCAGGGAGCGCCAGGACACTTGACAGTGAGGCTGAGGGTTGTGACTCGACACGACACGACAGGACAGGACACAGCTTCGTGCTGTCCTTAAGGAGACATTTGAAAATGATACGTATTTAGGGGGAGCATTTTGGTTGCATTTTCAGTTTGGGGCCGTGGCCATGGCCATGGTACAGGCTGCTTGAAGGACTCTAACTTGCATTAACATCCTGCGGCACGGATGATACTTACAGTAGATCGTATTTCTAGCCCTTGCCTGATGGGAAAACTCACCTGAAAGAAACAGAACCAAAAGGATATGCAAATTAGTATAAATCTAGGAATTATATGTACTAATAATAAATAATCCCAAATAGACATCCCAAATTGATCTGTAGAAAAGGAGTGTACACGCATACATATCTGTGTAATCTGTGCGGACAACTGCTGATGGATGGATGGTGTGCCAACGTCAGCAGTGTTAAGGATAAGGATAAGGATGCGGGACAGATAGGACAGGACGGGACAGGAAAGGAAAGGAAAGGAGAAGCTCCCTTCTGATTAAGTTGCACACACAACTAATTCCGCTTAATCCTGGCAACTGTTTCGCAGGATTTCCTGGGACTTGAATTGGTTTCCCTTTTTATGGTCACACACAGCATCAGCATCAGCACCAGCACCAGCACCCCTCCCCAACCACAACCAACCCTCTCTCTGATGGTCCCCAGGGGTCTTTTGTATGCATTGTAATGCCTAATTTTGGTCACAAGCGACAGGGACAGGGACAGAGAGACAGAGCCCGCAGCCCAACCCAAATCCCATCCAATTCAGACCCGCAAAGGCGACAACCGGCAGTCGACAGCCGACAGCCGACCGTCGGACGAGCACTTTGTTAATCCCGTATTTATGCGCAATTACGTATTTTTCGCATTAGTCAGCCAAGCAGTCAGCTTCGGGCGAGGACTACGAGTCCGTAGTAGGAGTCGGCGTTCTCCTGGAGTTGGAGACGAGACGGATTGCGGATTTCGAGTCTCGTTGGTCTAAGGGATGTTGAAATGCCTTCAGCCTCTGCCTTCAGTCTCTATCTATGGGTTGTTGTCCTCGCACCGCCACCTCACCCCACCCCCACCCGCCCTTTGCACCCTTTGCCCTCCACAGTTGATCCTTTTATTTAGTATTTTTCTCTCCTTTTTTGCTGCTCCGCTCCGCTCTGCTCTGCAGCCATAGACCATGTTGTGGCTGCCTTTTCTTGGCTTAGCGCTGTCGTACCCCCCTCCCCTGCTCTGTTCTTGCTCCCATACCTTCCCATTCTCTATCCCTCCTGTCCCCTGGCTGTTCCTAGCTGCTCCCTGGCTGCTGCTGTTGATTCTTTTTATCTTGCCAGTGAAAGGCGTTGCTGGGTCTCGCCTCCGCCAGCTGTCGCTGCCCTCGACCCTCGACTGTCTGTCCGTCTGCCAGTCCTTGCCGCTGCCTCTGACCCCTGGTGCCATCCCCTGCCATTTCTGCCTCTCCCCTAGACCCATACCCTCTCTCTCTTGAGTCATTTACTTTTTACTGCCGCATAATATTGTCCCGATTAGCACAAACACAACGTTTTACCACAAAATCATCATCATTAGTGACGCTAACGCAAAAGGCGCTCTGGCTCTGGCTGTGGCTGTGGCTCAGACTCAGACGCAGGCAGACACAGGATCTGTGCTCAGTCCTTGTCTACGCACAGTGGTGCAGTAGCTAAGTTAAACGGAAGGAATTTTAAGCGACTTCAAGGCAAGGGAAAGGCAAAGGCAAAGGTACTCAGAAATGTTGGCATCTCAGTCAGTCTTTCATTTGTACGAAATTAGCGACGATAAATGACAGAAAAATGTGTCTGCAAGTATATTTGTTTATTTAAGGGGTACATAATACATTTTGTTCATGCATTTATGTGCCTATTTTGCCCACTGTGCCGAGACGCAACAAAGCAGAAACACGGCACGAATTGCCAAGGACGTCGTCGAGCGAGGATAAGGAGCAGAAGCAGTAAAATAAGCAGCAGGCAGACAGGCATTAAAGGCGGTAAAGAAAGGCAGTGGCAAAGGCAGGAGGCTGGAGGCGGCGGCAGGAGGCAGGCGGCAGGAGGCAGGGACGTGGCAAAGGCGTCTATTATGCGAAGGCATCATTTAAGGGGATTATTTTATTTGGGCTCTAAACAATAAAGTGGGTTTATTAAAGGCATTGCCCCACCAATACTCCTGCTGCTGCTCATGCATCCCCGCTTGTGGTTGTGCGCTCCCACCACCTCCACCCCCCCACCCCCTTCATTCCATTCATTCTCGGTTTCTGCACCTCCTACCCCCAGGACACAGGACGCTGGATGTCTGTGCACAAAAGATGTTGCGCTATAAAAGTGCAAAAATGTGTTTTTCGCTCTTCAAAGTGCCCCTGCACCTGCCCCTGCTCTGACACCCTCTGGCAGTGGGCCCCTCCTTCCACACCACCACCACCACCACCCCCCACTCTCTGGCACTGGCGGATCCTACGTCCTGTGGCTGTTTCTTTATTATTTTCTGCTGCAGCCACTGTTTGTACAGTTTCGTGTGGAGGCGGACTGCGACTTGGCTTCATCCTTTCTCCTGCTTCTGCAGTCGTTTCCCTGCCACAATCTCCTCCTTTCCATGGCATTTTGATACCCTTGCAGGGGAGGGTAATATGGTTTTAGCAATGCCGCAGATCTGTGCCTTAATCGGATGAGTATATTACATATATCCTGTGTGGCTCCCATAGCAATCTGTAGTAGTTTCAAGTTCTCATTTCATTAAAATCGGAGGACTATTTATGATTGCTGGAAGGGTAACAAAAGCTGCGGTTACCCTCAGTTATCCTTCCTTTTCTTTTTTGGGAATTTAAATTAAGTTTTAATGCTCATACAGAGGCGCACTCCCACCTCCTGTTCCTTCTCCAACACTGTGATGACAATTTCAATTATACATACACAAGTCTGAGCTGAGATACAGCTCAAAACAGGACTTAGTCCCCAAGAGAGGGAGAGTGAGAGGGAGGCAGTGGCGGTGACGGTGACGGGGGAGCTTAGTCAGCTCATGGAAATCGCATTACACAGCCAAAGCTGATTAGCCGCAAAAGAGGAACAGAGACAGCAGTCACCCAGTCAGCAGACTCCTTCCTCCAGTCAGAGAAGGAAAAGCGTATTGTTTTTTGATCCTTTGATGGTCTTATTCTTAGACAAGAACAAATAAACGTACATTGTTCTCAAGATGATTGCTGAAGCTAATCAGAGAGTCTTAGAGAGTACAAAAACCGAGCAAAGCAATTGGGGGAAAGCCACTGCAATAATTCTGTATCTTTAACTTCTAGTCGTAGGTTGCACTTGATCGAGTGGCTGTGTTCAGTTAAGATATCTATTTAGCTATCAATATCCTGCATTTCTAGACAATATTATGTCTAGCATTTAGCAGTAATTTTCGGTTTCAGCTTCATTTCAGGCTACGCCAATCATCAGACATTGTTCAGCTCAACCTTTCGGCTGATAATTGATTTTAAAGGAATTAATTTATGCAGAACTTTTGCAAATCTGAACAACTATGCCACAAATGAGACGCCAACAGAGCCTTTGGGGCAGACGAAAAAGCAAAGATCGGAGCGGAAAGCCGTAGGTTGGGGTGTGGGTGGGACACTTGAAAACTTTTGAGCAGAAACTTTAACACCAAAGTAACCGAAAAGTTCAAACAGAGACAGCGAGATACTCACACCAGAGAAGAGTAGAACGAAAGATAGAGTAAGAGAGAGAGAGAGAGAGAGAGAGTGGAGTGAACAAGTTTTTGGCGACATATTCTGGCCAGGATGGTTGCAGACACCATGTGCAGACAGGCTGTGATCCCTGGGACACACACACACAGCACCCCTAACCGATGGAAAAGGTTAAGCGAAACGAACCCACACTGGATGGGTGGCAGTCAGGGGTTAAGGCTACCCCAGGGGTCAAGAGGAGGCGTGTCTGCCCTACAGGCCATAAAATGAAAAGTTTCTCAAGCAACTTTTCAACCGAAAATAGGGAATGAGAATCCCAAGAGAGAGAGAGAGAGAGTCTTTCTCTCTATCTGCGGAGACTGTGTAAATTTGCCAAAGCAAACAAACAAATTTTGGGAAAATTCGTTTGCCGTATTAAAATTTTTGTTTCCTGTTATCCATCAGCCCCCCGCCCATCCCCCCACACACCACACACCCACCCTGCATACCCTCATTTATGTGTGTGTGTGTGTTTTTGTGTCTGTGTGGCCTCCTTCAGGGGGCGTGTCAGTCCGCATGCGGCTGGCTTTTTAGTGTCAAAAGCTGTCGCCCTCCGCATGTCTCTCATGTCGCATAAGTGGCAGCCACATCTCCACAGCACAGCTGCGGGGCAGGGTAACAAGGGAGAAAAAGGTGCAGATGTCGTCCTAAATGCTGGCAACGACAACAGCATGTTAATGACTCTGACCCCTTCTGTCAGCTGTAGGCGGGAACAGCCAGAGCAACTCGAGTCGGAGCCTGGACCCGTGGCCCAAAAGAGTCCTCTGGGGTCTGTGTCCATGGTCATTTCGTGTCTTGTCCTGTCAGAGCTGCTTAAGTAATTGGCATACAAATTTACTCACTCATTTCCCTACTGCTGCTGCTGCTGCTGCTGCTACTGCTGCTGTCCCACGAGAGATCTCTCGTTAATGTTGCTGCCATTCCTAGAGTCTGTACATTAATTTCCAATCTGCCGGAATCCATGTTGCAACACTCTAATACAGATGTCTATCCTGCCCCTTCCCCCACCCCTGCCTCTACTCCCCGCCACAACAAGTGACAATCTAATTGAATGTGTATGCGGCAGTTACTTTTGGGAAGATACAAATTATTCGAGTGCTTGTCCGGCAGGAGCATGAAGTCTATTGTAATCACTATTCGTGCCGTGGCACACCCTAATTTAGACATATCGTTGGGGCTTCTAATAAGCCTAATAATAGTCTAGGCTTTTATTTGTATGTCTATTCGAATGGTTCCACTTTTCTACTCTCCACTCTCCACTGCCGAACTGTGCTGCGATTGAGACATCTGTGTTTGCCCTTCTGTTTGGCCCGAACAAAGGATACACATGGAACATGTAGCCGACGATTGTTTGTACAAATTATTAACGTTTCAGTGCGATTCTCATTGCGTTTATTGCTGTTACTAAATAAATATTGATTTTAAGTCAAATAAGACATAACACACACGAGAAAAAGACACACAGCCAGACAGACTGATGGACTGATAGAGATTGGGAGCAGAAAAGGTTGGAAATTCAACTGAAAATCATCATACAATTGATTGCATCAATTGCCATTTAACAAGCCATCAACGAAAAGTCACTTGTGTATTATTTTTGGGAATTAATAATGTCTGTCGTCTACCCACCGCCCTGCCCTGCCCTGCCCGGCAACAAAGTTTATTTGTTTGTTTTATATTCCAATCCAATTTACCAGAACAATAACACAATAATAACACACGGAAATAATAGCAAAAGTAATTTTGTTTTGTATTTTTGGGGCAAAATCTAATTCAAAAATATTTACACACGAGTCGGAGCAACAAATGAATTACAAAATGTTGTTTGATTTAATGGGCGGGGTATTTCTCCACCCAACAGATCGGGTGGTGGGTTAGATGCGCAAATAATTCAGTTTATTTAAATTTTAATTGACTTTGTTTGAGGCCAAGTCGATAATTGGAATGATTAGTTATGCAAATGAACGAGTAAATGCAAAAGCATTTTAATGAATAATTTTGAATCCTCTGTTGCTGAATTTCTAAATTCCACTGTACAGGAATCCAAACTCCCCCCCACCCAGCACAGCGTCCTTCTCTGTGTGTGTGGGATACCATGCCATGCCATACCCCAACCCCACAGTACCATGCCACACATAAGCACATGTTTCTCTGAGAGACACAATTTACAAGGTGATAATTTTTCCATGGCAGCGCTAAAAACCAACAACGGATCAACGGAACAGTTCGGCGAAGAACACAAAAACGAAGATCATTGGAAAAATAAACAGCAGCAGAACCGAAGAACAGCAGAATGTAGAAGACGCTGAGCGGGTAGAGGGCAGAGGGTATGGTAAGGGAGCAATGTTGCAACAGCTGCTGTGGCAGCCAAAACAAATAACTTTGATCCGACACTTCCCCCCCCGCATCACATCAACAGCAGGATATCAGCTGTGCTGCGTGTCAGCAAATTAATCAATGCCCTCCCGCGGCTATGCGATGCGATGCGATGCGATCGTGTTTATGTTGCGTCTGTTTCCCTGAGTGATGCGATCCCATTTTCATATCCATTTCCACATCCATTTCCTCCCTAGGGGTAATCCCCTTACTCTCAAAGTGTTCTCTTCGAAGCATCTCTGGGGATCGATCGTTGTGCGTGTTGACATTTAATTGTCGGCCCAGGGCCTCGCATGTCAAAATAAATAGATGAAAATTAAAGAAACTTATTGGAACAGCCACAGCTCTCTCCCTCGCTCTCCTTGCTGCCACTACGATCTGGAATTCTATTGAGGTTAACGCGGGGGTATGGAACGGGATGGGGATGGGGATGGGGATGGGTGAGAGGTGCCATTAGATGAGGGATGGTGTATTTTTGGAACTACGCGCACTGGCCCCAAGGCAGACAATTAATGCCAAAGCATTTTTGGTGCTGAAATTGAAATTTTATTGCTCTTCAAGGTGGTGGGAGAAGAGAATCTGGGTCTGGGGTAGAGAGGAGCAGAGCGATTTGTGTGTTTGACAACAGTTTTAGTTGGGAATCTGTTGAAAGTTCTCCATTATATGCGGATACAAATGCCTCTGGGTGGGGCGGATTCCAATTGAAACGTTGGAATACAAATAAGTTTCAGAGGATGCTCAGAGATTAGAGGGAGATTTCCTGCCTTTAAGACGATCCCAAATGGTTAGGTTAGGTTTTGTAAGTGTAAAAGTTTGATTCATGGAATCCTAGAATCCAGAATTTTACACACTTTTGATCTCGGAATTGAATCAGAGATGGAATCCCGAAATAATCCCGAAATAACGCTACTCTGAAGTCGATCTGGATAGCATCGTCATAAGACCTTTTACCTAGGATGGGAGAACTTTACCAACGACTCACCACAAATCGGGATCGGGGCATGAATGCTGGGTAATCCTCTTGGTAGCCATTCCATCATTTATTATGGGCTGTAATCCAGGCGAGGTGCCACCAGTGTAGGGCAAGGCACCCGCACACTCGCTCAATAACAGAGGAGAGGGTGATGCTGTCAATTGTGTGTGTGGGTCTTCTATGCGTATATATCGGGTTGCACTATGGGTAAGCGTATTTCCACTGCACTCCACTTCACTCCACTTCTGACTGCTGATGTTTTTCCTTTTTGGTATTTTTGTTGTTGTTTTTTGTATTTCTGTTTGCTCCTTTTTCTGCGTTTCGCGACGCGGGGGCACAACAAATTGAGTTAATCCAAGAAAACGGAATAATAAAACGCCACACAAGCAGAGTGTGCGAAAGAGTGAGGGAGAGAGCTCTGCCTCTTTATAAATGATGCCTCTCCGTGTGTTGCGTGCAAAAGGTTGGGATTTACGGGGGGCAGCAGCAGCACTGCATTAATGAAAGGCAGCAACGGTGGTGGTTGGGGGGGTCGGGGTCCCGAACGGGACTTAAGCCCGAGCTGCAGATCCGGATGAGGATGCGGATGCAGGCGGAAGTTGTTTTCTCTACCTCCTGTCGCGCTCTTCTCTCGGTGCTCTCCACTTCCACTTGGTTCCTTCCTTCCGGGCCCTGCGCTTTCCAGCGCTTTCCTTCTGGCTTTCTTTTATTGCACTTCACCGAAAAATTCACTGCGCGTTTTTCTTGCTCTTTGCCACAGCACACCGCACCACACTACGCCACACCACTCCTCCTGCTTGCTGTTATTTCTTTTCTTTTCTTATTCTTTTTCTTAATTTAATATTTACTTTGCACTTTGTTTAACTTTTACTCGAGCGCTCTTCTTTTCATTTTACTTTTCCAATTTAAATTCCACGCCGGAAAAGTTTTCCCTGACTACGCGACTGCGACTGCGGATCGCTGCGGGGACAGAGGGAGACAGCAGGGTACAGAGTGGGGAAACTTTTGGCCGCTTTTCGCTTTACTCGGGTTCGGAAAGGTTAACGGTATCTTGGAATGAGGGCCGTGCGCCGTGGGCCGTGAGTGGAGGTGGTAGTGGTGGGTGGAGAACACTGCACTGATACCGAAGAAACACTCAAACTGCGACTCCTCCTTCCTGCGATTCTTCTCTGACTGGTGTCCCGGGTAAGGGGGCGAGGGAACATGCAATTTGCTTATGGAAATATTTGCACCACTCTCAAGCGCGTGGGGTCGTGGGGTTGTGGGTTGTGGGGTGTAAAGTTGTAAAATTCTGCGGGCGCCCACACAATTTCCCACACACACTTCAAGTGGCCGCCATAATTACGGTAATCGTAATCGCAATTGTGATTGTAACTGTAATTGTAATCCAATTCGCTTGGCCGCCTCTTCACGTCACGCCACGCCACTCCACACAAACAACACACCAATCACCGATGCACTCACACACTCCACGGGAATCACTCGCACACAAAACACGAGAAGCTCAAGCACCACGCGATTAAATCGTATATTTATAACCGTTAATTGTCTGAGGCAGCAGCACTGACAGAAGAGCGTTGACCAAAAAACCGAAGACACGGCAATGGCGACGATTGTGAAAGGACTAAACGGGCGAACGGTACTCGGCAGACGACTCGACTCGAAAATGGGTAAGACGTCAGCACACACACAAACACACAGCACTCACTGTTGCTCTCTTTCTCTCTACAAGCGCCCCACACACAGACGGAGGGCAATGAGGCAGCAAAAGAGAGAGAGAGAGTACGTAAAAACGAGAGAACAACCTCCGCCCGCTGCTTAGAAATTTTGAGCATGACTCTCACAGTAGGGTCAGGCGGCGGCGTCGGCGTGTGAGTGGCCGGAAAGAGAGAGAGAGAGCAGGCGAGTACGAGTGCGAGTGCATGGCAGTTCGTGTGCATTCTTTTGCCTTCGCTTTCGCCACTCTCTGCTGCTACCTCGCACTGCACTGCACTGCATTTTGGGGGTTGAATTGATATGTAGCTCCTTGCTGCCAGCCAGCCAGCCAGCCAGCATGACATGGCAGCTTGTCAGAAAGCGCAAGGGCTAGCGGCAGAGAGAGACGGAATGGCAGAGGCACAGCACAGCACAGTCAGTGGCAGAGCTAAATGGGAGAGCAGAGTAACGGACTCAAAATGGTGGCCCAGCACCGCAACAACACGACATCGTTGAGGTCTCTCGCTCAATCGGTTGCCGCTGCGGCTGCTGCTTCTGCTGCTGTTTTGCTGCCCCAACATAGCTGTAAACAAAATTTGCGGTTCATGAGCTCAACACCTTCGCAGCTGCAGCGCAGCCCCGTCGAAGGAGAGTTCAGGTGTCACACAATGCAAAATATTGCTGCACACTTTTTAGGGCAGGATTGTGGGAGGCAGAGAGACAGAGAGATGAGAGCTTAAGTTAATTATTGTGAAACACAAACAGTACCCTACACAAAACTCAAACATAAGCCACCCGGTCATTAAATGCATTGTAATTGAGTGTGTAAACAGCAAAGGGGGCGATAAAATAATGGGCAGAGAGGTCTATGCTTGAAAAAGTGATAAGGTTGGCAGGAAATCGAAGAAAAAATGGAATTACGCACTAGATACGAGTATGTAGGGATTATTGGGCTAGTCCAGATTTTTGAATTCTTGAAATGACTGTTGTCATCGGTTGGGTTCTCTATTCCAGTATCCTTTCCAGATTTCCACTATGATCACCGATCGATCGTAATCCATAAATTAAATTGATTGGAAATAAATTGAGCACAAATTGAGGCTCGAGGGGTTCGCAGTGGATACGATCTATGCTTCGGTTCTACCCTGCACTCACAGCCCCTAACAGCCCCGAGCAATGCTACAGTATTCTCATCTCTAATATTATCCCCGATTCGAACAAAAGAAACCGAATGTCGAATGGGGTGTGTGGTAAAACCAGGACCTGGAGCCGGAGCCGGATCCGGAGAGAACAATGGGGCGAAACGAAGTGCTGGGTAGATAAAAAAACAACAACAAAAAACTGAAATACTCATGCATCCTTGCAGTGCTCCTGTGTGCGTTCGCGCGTGTGTGTGTGAGTGTGTGTTTGTGTGTGCCGGAACAAAGGCAGGCAAGCTTCATGATATCCTCGGATGAGCATTTGGCTGATGCTGCCCCTGCCTCTGCCTCTCCTTCTGCTCTCCTGCTTCTTCTACTTGCTGCTGGCATTACGGTTCGCTTGTATATATGAGTCGTTGTTGGCAGTGTCGCCTACCGCTGTTTCTATACACTACCCCGGAAGCATTGCGATTTTCGGTAGCAGTTTGATTCAACCTTTGACCCCACTCCACTGCCATATACTGGCTAGTTTTGGTATATGTGTAGATCGGCAGCACCGTTCAGACTGCGTTAGTTAAGAGTTTCGTATGGGGGGTCTTCTGGTTTATGGTCCTACTGTATGGAAGTGTATTTGATGTTTCGTCTGGCCCTGGCCCCACTGGTTAGCCTTCCTTTATTGTTGCTGTTATTTCTGGTTCTGTTTATGTACCCACACACACAAACATACACACACACACACACACACACTCTTAAAAAGGGACGATTACGGCGATGACGATAACGATGTCGATGAGGCGACGTCGGTGGCGTTGGCGCAGCGGGAGCAGGGTCGAGAGCGAAGCGGAACAACTACGAGTACGAGTATGTGTGCACATTGGCACATTTAACAATGGCTCTCTATGTGTGTGTGTGTGTGTGTGTATCTGTGTTTGAGTGTGTGGCAGGCAGCAGGCAGCAGGCAGGACGTGCAGTGAGGCGATGCCGACTCAGCAGGCGATGCGTGTAAAAAGGATAATTTGTCAATATGTTCACTCGTTCCGGATTTGCACGGCCTTTTGCCGGCAGTTGGCATCATCATGGGATTGAATTGGGCTAGCACTTGGGTTTGCCCTGGGGTTGGGCTTCCAGTATGAGTACGAGTACGAATACGAGTCTGTCGTCTGGGTGTGGGTGTCGGCCAAGGACCGCCCGCTCTGTTTGCTCCGGCTCGTCCCATCGTTGTGTGCTCGGTTCGAGCTCTCCTGCTGCTCCTTCTGTTGCTGTCGCCCACACAAATTCTTTGTGTGGCTCTGCCGCTTATTCAATTGCTCGCTCAGTCAACACGAACTCCAGTCCTCCCTGCCCCCTGCTCCTGGGCACAGTAAATTCTCCTACTCTGCTTCGTACTACTCCACATCCTGGCCATTTTCGGTTGGCTGCTTCCACCATTCAGTTAGCAATGGTTAATAGGGCTTAGGAGCTGAAATTATTACCTTGTTCAGTGTTAACCAACCCAAATCGGATGACTCTGATGGGTTCGACCAGGATATTGCCGTACTCTTTGTGTGTGAGTCCACTTAATAGGGGGATGTGTGTGGGTGTGGGTGTGAGTGTGGTATTGGCTTGATATGAATTCGATTAGTGGTCGATATTTGGTCGATAAACGTTCGATAAATTGCAATGTTCTGTCCCAACAGAAATTCCATTCTTTATGATCCTTTAGCAATCTCCGTACACATTCCACTGTCCAGGAAACAGGAAAACTTGTTCAAAACCAATTACAGTTCAAATCTCCAGTGTGGCACATTCCCATTCCAAAAAGCAACCCGACTTTGGGGTGCGGGGGTGCAACAATCAGGAAGGCAGGCCAAAGCAAAGCAAAGTCATCGCCAAAACCAATAACAAAATAAACTCCGTGCAACACCAAACCCCAAAAACCTCAGACCCACACCCAACCCCGTTCCCTCCTTGGAAAACCACAATAGCCCGTTCCCACCCCCCACAGCCACCACCCCCAACCATCAGTGCCCATCTCTGTGCTCTGTTCAACGTTCTCCCTGCGGACTGCCTCGAGACACTTCTGCTCCGTTGCCATCGTCGAGGACAAAACGCTGGCGATGAGATTTTAAAAGCCATTTAGAAAAACACCCTCAGACACAAAACAAATCCACAAAAATACCGACACGGATACCACAGGGCCAACACACAGAGGCACTTTCGCACACACAAACAAACACATACAGAGAGAGAGAAAGAGAGAGAGAGAGTGAGAGAGAGGGAAGCAGCACTCACTCACTCACACTCAGACAGTGGAAGAATAAGCGCAAAGCTTACACAAAAGTGGCGTTAAAAATGATGCGGAAACACGATGTTCGTCAGCGTCAGCGTCGACAGCGACGGCGATGGCAACGTCTACGAGAATACAAGGATGAACATAAGCAGGGGAGAGCAGAGGCATGTGCTCCTGGTGAGAGGGAGAGAGAGAGAGAGAGAGAGTGAGAAGCCAAGAGAGAAGGGCCGAGGACGGTGTCGACAATGAGCCTTCGAGCGAAAACCGCTGCTAAAACTTCACGCTTAAATATTTTTCACACCACATAGCGACAAGTTTGTAAAGACTGAGAACAACGGAAAGAGTAAGTGTACGAGAAAGAGAGAGATGGAGAGTGATAGAGACAGAGACAACAGCAGAGTAGAGTGCCACACCAGTGGGAAGTGAGAAGTGAGATGAGGATAACTACGCGGCCAAGACTTCAAATTGGCACGAAACCCAACGGAAGTGCGAGGAATGCGCCGAGTGACTGAGTGGAGAACCAGTGATGTTGAAGAGGGGGGGGAAGGAGAGAATGGAATGTCCGTAAGTAGACGTCAAATGTCTAAATACCCTTTCGCTAGTGCCAAATGCCGTAGATGCCAACGGAGACCGCAACAAATGCTCTAAAAGCTCAAGCTTTTACGAGACGAGATGAACGACGTACAGAGTGAGTGATTTTGTAAGCAGGAGCAGCGGGTAGGAGCAGGAGCCGGAGCAGGAGCAGCGGGTAGGAAACAAGAATACAACGTAATGAACATGTCCATATGAATGCCGAGAAGGGAATGCAAATGAATGTTTCATTCGGATAAGATGGAATGCAATGAATGCTCATCCACTCATCCACACTGAACCCTGAAAACTGAAATGTGAGTGGCTGGAGGGGAGGGAACTTTGTAATGAATATGTTACGGATCCCTCTTAATTGAATGATTCAACTAGGAAACAAGTGAATGATTAGGATGATTCTTTGAAAGATCTTTGGGCAGCAATGATCTGAATGATAGTATTCAACAGGGTTCCAGTACCCATGTTAGTCATACCCAGAGTCAATATGCTCACTTCTGTGGAGCGTGGAGCGTAGGGCAAACGAAGACCATAGCCTCACTCCCGCACAGGAGGAAAACGAAACCCAAATCTAAACCGAAACACAATTGTTGGAAATTAAAAGGAAAACTTTAATCATACCCGCGGGCAGTCACACAGCAGCCAACCGGATGGCGCTGGGAGGGTTCGGTGACGGTTCGGGGTGGAAGGAACTTTGTAAGAATCTTGGTAGTCCGTTTGCAACTGTCTGAAAATACAACGAAACTTCTGCATGTTTCCGGTCGTGTGTACAATATTCCGTGCTCATTTCCGCAGCCATTTCCTTCGGCCCCCACACACACAAAGGCAGTCAGTCCTGCCAAGTCCTGCCAGCAGTCCCGCCAGTCCGTTCCGGGCCAAAGAGTGCCCCCCCCTAAAGGCAAAACTCTCAGACAATTGTTGTTCTTCGAAGGCGCTCGAAAGTTCCAAGCGCAACTTGGCCCGGGGTCCGTTCGGTTCGGATCGGATCGGATAGGACCGAACCGGTCGGAGTGTGTTGTGTTGGGGGTGGCAGAGCATAGACTGGCATAGCCTAGCATAGCATAGCATACATATGTAGCGATTACTTCCCCGCACTTTCCACCAGAGTGCAAACAAGTCTTCGGCCCCTCACAGTTGCATTTTGGAAAAACTTTTTCCGCTAGCTTCCTCTCACACACTCTCTGCCTCTCGCTTGCACTGACAGACGTCATAAGAGCAGGCGGAGATGAATTTTTGAATGCTAGCAGGATGCTGCGGTGGTCCCATCCTGTCCTTGTCTTGGTGTCTCTGTGTGTGTAGATGATTATGGCGGTGCGGAGGCTGTGGGGTGGTTGGGTTGTGTGCACAGGCAGTCAATCAATACGTCAGTTCAGGGCTCATCAAAAATTCCAATCACAAATTGGCAGAGAGCCGACAGAAGCGCACCATCCTCTGTGAGGATGCTGCTGTGAGGCGGAAGCCAAGTCAAGCGCAGGCCCAAGAGCAGGACCCCCCGCCACACTCACTCACTCACTCACTCACTTGAGCTGACCTGCTGGACGGGTCGGAGGTGGTTGTGGGGTCGGCTGGGGTGCGGGTGCGGGTGCGGACGGGTCAATGGGGTGGGTAAAGTGCTCTGGGCGTAGGCAATAATGGCATTTAAATGCAGGGTCACGTATCAATTTACTTGGTTATTAGTTACGAGCATAACCTGGTCGGGGTCCCAGGTCCTGGCCCTCGTTTCGACTCCTTGGCCACTGGTCAACCCACTCTTTCTCTCTCTCTTCCAGCCTCTCTGTGTTTCCCTCTCTCTCTCTCTATATCTCTCTCTCTGTTTGTATGTGTGTGTGTGTGCATCCCATTTGATATGCCCACTTGGTCGGGGCCATGCGACCCGCACTCGCCACTTGCCCTCTAACCCGATGAGCAAATCCGAGCTGAGCTCTTAGTTTGTTGCTCTTTTCGAACGCTTTGCCTGCGCTCATAACGGATACGGCTTTGTGCTAAACTGACAGCACAACCCCCTGTCACCCTCCGATCCACCTGCCCACTGATGCAGCCATGGAATCAGAGTCGGAGAGAGAGAGGAACCCAGGAGCAGGAACAGCTTTTACCACATTCGGACTGACTCGAAAACTTTTTCACTTTTCAAGTTATCGCTTCTCTGAACTGCACTTCGCCTCGTTTCGTATCACTTCGTGCCTCTCTCTTTCTCTCTCCTCTCTGTGGGACTCTCTCTCCTCACTGTCGCCATCTCTCTCTAGTGATACCTCCTATATGCATATGTTAGCCCCTCTCCCACTGGTGCTCCCACTGGTTGCACTCAAGAAGCAGCAGCTACCACGAAATCTTTCTGCCGAACCGAATCCGAATCGTGTGGCCCAGCAGAAAGAAGCCTTCGTTTCTTTTGGCTGCAGATGAGAGAGATACAGACGGGATAGACAGAGAGCCAAAGCTCACGAGAGGGCATTGGGCGGGTGGGGTGGTCTGCTCCATTTGGATGGGCGATGCAACAGCAGGAGGAGCACAGCAGCAGCACCAACAGGAACGTCAGCAATACAAGCGAAACAATCTGCGATACAGAGATACTCTAATATCTGCACTGAGAGAAATGATCGAGTAAGAAGTTGCAAAAGTTTATGGGAGTGAGCTATTCACTGGCTAAGAAATGTTCAAGCATTTCTGAAATCTATTTTCAAAAATAATATTTTGAATTTGAAGAATTTAATTAAAAAAGAAAAATTAAACAAGTTAAATGACTCTTCCATGGGTATCTTTTGAGTTATAAAAGTACTTAGAAGAGAGGCTAGCGACAGTTTCTCAAAGTGTACCGGATACAAACCCAAAAACAGCCACACCAAAAATGCGGAGCAAACTGTGTGCCATCCGTGCCTGCAATTCGTGGGTACACCCAGCTCCATCGATAACTTGATGCAGGCAATGGAGCTTTTGGTGCACTCTCCACCCAAGCAAACACACGCACACAAGCATCGAGGGGGGATGCAAACAAACACACAAACACAAACACACACACACAGCTATAT
Source organism: Drosophila obscura (assembly GCF_018151105.1). Lineage (NCBI taxonomy): Eukaryota > Metazoa > Arthropoda > Insecta > Diptera > Drosophilidae > Drosophila > Drosophila obscura. The sequence goes on along the minus strand of NW_024542774.1, from coordinate 3,114,857 downwards.
ACCAGTGAAAAATACAGGGTAAGAGAGGAGCCCCATTTGGGGTGAGCAAATGTACTGCGCCGCCACAACAAATCCCTAAACAAGCAACAACCAACATTGCACAACTCAACTTCCGTCGTCAACACCAACATCGATGGCGGAAGAGCCGACACACGGTTCGTCCTGGCACTGCACCCATTCCTGCACCTACCCATTCGCTCCACTCACGTTGCTCCTCCTCTTCGGGCACTGCATGTGACTCCTGCTGCTGCTGCTGCTGCATTCTGCATATAGAGCGGAATTTCCGGTCTAACCTCACAGCGCCCAAGCGGAAATACAAGCGGATTAGCTTTTAGATTTATATACTAACAAACACCGATTAGACAGGTGGGGGTGTGGGGGGTTGTCGGTTGGATGGTAGTTAGTGGGATAGAGAAGAGAGAAACACACACACACAGTAAGAAAGAGGGAGCAAGGGAGTTGTAGCCAGGCACTGTCCACAGAGGGAGAGAAAGCTTCATTCTGCTACATGGTTCAGAGAGTTTTTGCGTGCCAGCAACACATTTCACTGCAAAAGTTGAAAGACGAAGAGAGTAGGGGCCAGATAGAGACAGACAGAGAAATACAAAGGAGAGAGAGAGAGAGTGGCCCGGAGAATTGGAGGAGCAACAGTGCTCCTCCTATCCTAGATTCTCGTTGTTGTTGTTTCTGGCATTGCATTTTAGTGTTTCCTGCTCGAAGTTCAAATGTGAGAATATTTTCCATCGATGAGCTCCGCTCTCTATACCATCCTAACCCCCCACTCCCCCCTACGCCATCAGTTCGACATGCCTTTGGTCCTTGCTTTACGGGTTTTGAGTGTTCATTTTTCAAATGCCAACAACTTTTGGTTATTTTGTCAACTAATAGAGCTTTCTATGGCAGCCCTCCCCATTTACACGAGTATCAGTATACTCCTCTCTCTCTCTCTCTTCCCCACTATTGAACTTTGAACCAAATGCTAGACAACAACAATTTTATGGCATATTTTTACTTGGGCTCAAAGTCAAAATTTTGCATAGTTTCTTGCCAATTAGCATTGGTTTGGTAACTGTGTCTGGGGCTGGGAGTTACAATTTCCCATAATCCCAGAAAATACAGAAATTATTGTTCGAATTTTGATTTTCTGATTGATTCATTACTGACTGAGAAACAATTTTTACTTCATTTGTGTGTGTGTGTGTGGGGGGGGGGGGGGGGACTCACATTTGCCATGGCAGCAGATTTTTAGAGTCAGTTAGGAGAGACAATTGTTGGAAATTGTTTTTCCCATTCCCATTTCAATTCCAAACAAAAAAGAGGCATTCGAAAAGAGTTCAGGGCCTAAACAGTGGGGTTTTTCTCGGGTATGTAAATATGTACACCTTTTTGGCCATAACTATTCTAAACAATTTATCTATATATTATATTTAACATACATACATATGTAGTCAACGAATTGGAATTATTATTGAAATATGAAAATTGTTAATAATTTCTTAAATTTTGTATTAGAAAATTAATGCGTTCAGTCAGTATCGCATCTGTCGTCTCATATAAATAATTAATGATAGTATTGTGTTGTGTATTCAATTAAATAAAAATAAAAATGTACACAGTTTTAGTAGTTTATTTATTTAATAAAATTTGAAAACTATTCCCATAACTACGCGTAGTACTCGCTGTTTGAAACTTTCAGCCGTCGCACAGGATCAGAAGCGCCACACTGCACATCTGCCACGCCCGCACAAATCACAACTCCCAGACTATTACTCTATATATTCACTCTGTATATACAAATATAGCCATCAAACTTTTCTCTTTCTCTTCCTGTTTTGTGTTTATTTTTTTTATTTTTGTTGTTTTTGCTTGCTAAAAACTTTTGTTGGTTTGGGGGATCGGAGGAAATGGTGCGCCACCTTAAAAAATGCAATGAAAGTCGTCGTCAAATTGTCATAAAAATGCGATAACTTTGTTTTGTGTTGTTCCTCCGTTTTGTTATGCCTCTCTACCCACCCACCTCTCACTCTCTCTCTTTCTCTCTCTCTCTCCTATCCCACTCTTGGGTGTTGTTACTGCTTTTGCCGCTTTGCCAACTACGAGAGTATGATAAATTTTTACGATGTTGCCATAACAATAAACCGAGCTTCGGCTGGCTCTTGGCTCTGGAATGGCGGCGGGCATGTGAAAAGCGCGCGTGGAAAATGCAGAACGTGAAAAACTAATAAAAATCTGCTCTTGCGGGGCGATGCTGGAAAAACTTTTATGGACAAACTACGCGCTTCATCACAAAGAGAGGGGCGTGCCAGAGGTGAGAGGCGGTGGGCTGTGTGCTCAGTGCAAATGTGAAAAGTGTAAAAATACCCGTAGCTCAGGTGCAGGGTCGGATAAGCGGGCGGGAATGTCGTCAAAGGGGTGATGTGGGGGTGTGGGTGGGTGTGAGAGGGTGCAAAAGTCGCTCCCTTTCAGCATAACTGACTTTTGTGTCGTCTCCTTCTCACCTCCAAAAGTTGTTTGCCTCCGCTTTAACGAAAAGTTTTTAAAGCCAGTATAGTGTCCCTATACAAACAACAAAAGTGAACATTTTGCTCGACAATGAACGATTATTTTTTTCTTAAAAGTGTCAACTTTGATTAACAGCAGAAGGAGCGAGACAGTCACCCGACTTGGAGATACCCTGTCAGCGCGGACCCACTCGCAGCGAAAGTTGTAGAGAAAATCTATCATAGCATACACTTCAGCGCATGGGATGACGAACAACAGGTAGCGCCTGCTTCTCCCATCCTTTATCTCGTACGTTTCCCACCCTTCTGCCAGTTTAATCAGCCATGTCACGAACTGAGGGCCCTCTTTACAGGAACTTTTTAGGCTTAAACCATGTGCATACACATGGAGAAAAGCCAGCCAACTTGAAGCCGCCACCAACCCAAAGCCCAACCAGGAGTGGGGCGAAAGGAGGAACAGGAACTGAAGGAAGTTGGACACGCTGTGGAGGGAGTTTTTTAAGAGGAGTGGGTACGATCTGTGAAGAGCTCACGTTGTTTGGCTTTGGGATATTTTTGGATTTTGGTTTTGCAAATGGATTTATAACCCCTTGTGTGATTTTATAGGCCCTTAAGCCATTGTTCAAATAACCCAGCGTGCCAAGGCACCATCCCCAAACATACTCATATGTATATATACGTACTTACGTACTGAGCCAACCTCACCCACCATCTCCCCTGTTGACTGACGGGCAGAACTTGCCGGTTTATTCCCTGTTACTGGGATGCGTATGAGTATCCTTCTAATGATATTTGAGGAACGGATGTGTATGTAAAACCAATAATAAGACGGCCGCACACAAGGGAGACGTGGACTCCGACTGGCTGTAGGATAGATGGGTTGGATGGATGGGTTGGATGGATGGATGGACGGTTGGTTGGTTGGTTGGTTGGTTGCGTACTGCGCCGTAGGTGGGTGTGGCTGGTGGTCTGTGTCAGTTCAGGCCGAAATGGTTTAACAAGTGGTGCGTGTATCGATTCAATTGAATTTGCAAATGTTGTTGTTGCCCACTGAGGCATGAAGTTTCGAGCCTGGGACCCAGGCCCAGGACCAGGATCAGAATCTGGCCCAAACCACTGAGGCTCAGTATCCTTATCATACTCATCCCCATCACCGTACCCATACCCATACCCATACTCATCTTCATCGTCGTTGTCCTGAGGCCAAACTTATCTGTGGTACTCGCATTTGGTGATGCATGTATACCAAAGCCACTTGATGTCAGTCTTCGGAATGGAATCAAGGGATGGAACACACAAGAACAATGAGTAAGCTTATCTAATGCCAAATCCTGTGGGCATGCCATAGTCTACCCGGAATAAGGTACCCCCCTACCCTCTACGAGTACTTACATATGTATGTATGTAATCTACATACGAAATGCTTAACACATTTTCACATCGGTAAAAGCGCGTTAATTAAAACATCGTAATGTACAGGGCTCACAAGAAATGAAGAACAAACGGCAATAAATAACGTTGTTCAACAGCAAGCCACAACGAAATGCACCAGCATGCGGAAAAGCAATGGCAACAATTCAATTAAAGTGCCAAAGTGGGTGTGTGGGTGTGTGGGTTGGGGCTCGTGCGGGGACTGAAATTAACCCCTATAAACGCATAATTTGCTTAAAATGATGCACTTAAAATCGCATTAATCAGATCGCCAATTATGCTTGATGTCTGTTGCATGTTGTTTGAGAGGAATAACACTGAAAGAGAGAGAGAGGGCTAAAGAGAAAAAAAAACGGAGGGTGTGCACGGGCACGTGCTTGAAAGTGCGTGGCATAAGCCGAATATTTTTGAAGAGCAACGAATGATGTGAAAATGAAAATTAACAAGAAAACGAACCACTGTGGTATGCAGAGCAATACAAGCCAAGTCTGCACTGGGAGAAAAAACTTTAATTTGGAAAATTATTTTATTTTGCTGCAATTAACAAGAGATCAATTACTGCCCAAATAAATACATAAAAGATACTAAATGCAACTGTGTATAATATGTACATAAACGTAACTTTACTTCTATCCTACTTCACATCAATTTCTCTCAGTGCAGTATAAGCTAGAGAGCATTGGTATAATTATCAATATACATACATACCTACCATCGATGAATCATATGTACATACATCGAATTTTTCTCAGTGCAGCCCACTCGGACCCCTTTTCAAAGAATTCAAAGCATATAAAAGCTTTTCGTGTCGTCATTAAAAACTGTTTTTGCTAATTAAGTGCTCAATTGAGCATTCAATTTCACACACAGAGGGAGAGTGAGGCAGAGGATGGTAGCAGGAGAGAGAGAGAGAGAGAGAGAGAGAGAGTGAGCAAACAACAGCAAAAGCTGGGTAAATACCCGAAGTAGAGGCAACCGAAAAGAAAGCCGCAGCAGCAGAAGCCGTACCAGAAACAGAACCGAACGCAAACGGTGGTTGGCTCTGCTGGACTGCTTTAGAACTCTCCACCTCTGCCTCTACCCGCCGCCTGCTTACCTTTTCCTCCACCCCCACCACCCCTTCTTTCGCACAAGCCAAAGGCAAACGAAACGAAATGAACGAAAATATAACAAAGTTGGTTTATTTGCACAGTTAATGCAAAATGATTCCCCAGGGGAGAGGTGTGGTCTATGGTGAGGACTACAGTGGAGACTGCCTATTAAATGAAAAATGCAGTTGAAGCGAACAGTATTGAAAGGACTATCAAAGTCTAAAATCTGTTTGCCAATCGACTTATTCGATTGTGTCAAGTCGGCAATTGTCTCAAATATATACAACAAGTTCATCCCACAATAATCTTCACTGTACCGAACAAAAGAATCAGGATCAGCAGCAACATTGGCCAGACCAACATGAAATTCACTCTCCTCTTGCACAAAAAGCGCGAGCCACAAGCAAATGAAAGCACAAAAGAGCGAAAATAAAAATTAGAAAAGGAAAACGAAAACGAAACTCAGCAGAGTCAGAGCCCAGACCAGACCAGACCACAGCCAGGTCGACATAAGGGCAAACATGATTCAATAAAATTACGCTGCAAAAGTATGCAACAGAAACAAGCAAACAAAGTGATGAATAAGGGAAGTGCGAGTATGCACATACATACATATACACACATACATACATATATAGGAGGAAGAGTGCTGAGCAGAGCTTATAGAGTAAACAGTTATTCCCCACTGAATGAGAATGAAATGTGAAGAGCAACAAAACCACGGGCCAAAGGCACTGAAGCGCACGGCGGCAGTGGCGGCGGCCAGGACACACCAAAAGAAATGAAAAGAAAAAGTACTTAAAAAGCTCACAAGCAAATATTTATAACAGTAAATCACTTTGGCGCTTGCACATACACAAACAGACAGAGGGGGGAAGGGCCAGAGAGGCAGAGAATGCGAGAGCGAGAGAGAGTGAGCGCAAGAGAGGGGCATGTGCAGCAGTGCAATAAGAGAAGCAACAATGCCAACACGAAACTTGCGCCACTCAAATGTTGTGCTTGAGTACCGGCCAAACGATGCAGCCAAAGCAGAACCAAATTCGCATTCCCAACAGAGACTTAAATGCTTAAAGGAATTTTGATCTTCGACAGGAGAATGATCCAAAAAACTGTGGCCCGTAAGGATATATTTATATTTATTATTATTATTATATTATTTACATTTATATATAGTATATGTATATCTATTTTATTTTATAGAATAAAGAGGTATGGGAAGTTTGATACAGTGCCAATGTTCTACGAATCGGCTACCAGGCAGCTGCTTTCCAGTTTAGCCAGTACTTCCGTGTCTGGAAAAGTCTTTGTCGGGGCAGGCGTGGAGCAAGAAAAACCAGCAAATATTTAAATTTGTGCGCTAAAACACACAATAAAAGCGTAAACAAATACAAAGTAAATATGGCGGCAGCCAAGGCGGTAAGAAAGCAACAACAACAACAACAAGAACAGCTACAAAGCTCGCAGTAAGAGGGAGCAGGAGAAATCACGTAGTTCAGCTCAAGGCTTACGGCATTCGCTATCTCCTTTTTACTGGTTACACCCCCTTCATTTTGTTGCACTTTGGGGTTGATAAAATTCAAAGTCACTTTGTGTCTGGGTGGGTGTTAAAGTGTTTGCTTTAGTTGTTGTCAAGTTTTTTAATTAAATTTTGGGTGCACAGGCACAAAAAAGAAGACCAGAGGTAAGACGAGAGAAAACCGAAAAGGTTTTCTCCCAGAAATTAGTTGCCAACAATGGGATTATCTCTCTCCTGCTAAACTTTTCCCTTAGATCGAAGATCTTATTAGCCAGGCCAATAAAAACCTTTGACAATGCACTACTCGCATTAAGATATGCAAAAAGTTCTACACGAATTTTAAATGCTATTTGAATATGCAAAACTTTCAGCATTAAATAAATGTTGCAGTTCCCAGGGAGCCCTGGAAAAATCAACAATAGAGGAAAATGGAAAATCTCTCTCTCGCTCACGATTGCAATTGTCGAAATAAATCCATGGTCTGGTTGAAATTGAATAACAAAATACAGAAGTTCGGAAAACCCAATGAACAATAGAAATGGACGTTGAGAAGGAAAGCGTTAGGTAGGGCTGGGGCTGGGGCTGGGGCTGTGGAGAACCCAAAGAGCACCCAAATAAATATGTTTAACCAAATTGCCAACCAACAAAAAAATCCAACAGAAAACCCCCCACCCTCCCGCAAAGGAAAAAAGGACAAGTCAAGCGTAACATATTTATTGACGTTGCGGTTGCTGGACCCGGACACGGACACGGATACAGAGCTGGACCTGGGCCACACACACACACACACACATACAGACACATCGGATTTCAGTTAGCTGGCAAGCGGCAAGCACAAAAACCACCACTAACCACTGACACCAGCACCACACAACACAACACACTGTGCCACCCACGTCAGAAACCACGGAATGAGTGGCACTTGCAAGTGTGGTGTTTATGTTCCATACATCAGGGGTTTATGGGCTAAACGTTTATGTGTCTGGCAACAACAAGCTTTTAAAGGGTTTCCACATACACACACACACACACATATTACACACAGACTTACGACAATATGGGGATGGAGGGAGGTTAGTCGATGCTGACGCCACTTGAAATTTCACTTACACCCATCCCTCCACTTTTTGTGTGCCTGTCTCTGTGTGTGCCACAGTTGACGTTGCACACTTCGTTGACTCCCAAAAGACGCCCACACTCAAAATGGTTGACCTCGGTCGCCACCCCAGAACACCCCGCTCCCCACCCCCACCAGCTAAGACGGGGGAAGGAGGAGGAGGAGGAGGGTATTACAAAATGTATTTTATCTTCATCGATTGGCAGAATTTATATCTTTTTTCATGCCACATCAGCGTTTTATATACACATACATACACACATACATATGTACATATCGAAAGAGAGGAATAAAGATTTAGTGGAGCTGTTTCCCCCTGCCCAGCAAAGTGAGTTGAGGTTATGTGCTGACAGCTAGAAGTACCAACATATGCATATCCTCGATGGCTGAGAGATAAATCAGCTGTGCACCCAGCAGCAGATGATTACATGGGGATGAAGTTGTAAGGCACGTCGCGCTACTAGAAAAAGATGTACAGGGATATACATACACTATACACTATACATATGTATGGACCACACAATATAAACTGCCATATTATGCAAATCAATATCAATGGGTAGAATGGTAGAAGATGAATGAACATTGTGGAAACAGTTGGATATGTTTATGTGAAGCATGATTGGCGAAATCTTAATAGCGCTTTCTCTTAGCATACATATCCATAAAAATGTTTGAGCTGTGCCATAATAACTATTGGAAATAAAATATAGACATATGTATGTATAAAGTTTGTCTCATTTTCCAGTGTAATCAGAAAGTTGCTTAAATATCTGAAAATTTTCTTACTGATGTGGTAGTGAATTTGCATTTTATATCCATGTTAATTCATCCCTCTACCGATAATACTGAATATTCAAGCCTCAAACCAGAAATCATTTCATTTCGAATTTAATTTTTTTCCAATTTACATAAATTTACATATATGTACGGATATATGTATGTGTATATGTAGTTCTTCTCCAGCATTGGCACTCCCCATTTTATGAACCTTTCAACTTGCAATCATGTTTGCCAATTATGCAAATGATGATGCGACCCACTGTGCGTGCAGGCAGAGTCACTGTGGGGCATAGCTGGGTAAATACTCTGCAAACACTTGGCTTCGTGTTTACCACAATTTACTGCGACTCGAGTTAACACAAACACACACACACACGCACACACAAAAAGCAGTGGGAGAGAGAGAGAGGGGGAGAGATAAACCTGGGGCTCTAGCAAAAATAAATGCACATTTTTGCCCACAATTTCCTGGAAGCAAGGGAAAAAGAGTGACAGAATGTGAGAGACGCAGGGCGGTAGTGGGGCAGTGGGGTGTGGGGCAGGAGAATGCGAGCACAATAAACTGAAAGGAAGGCAAGGGTCGGTGGGGGTCGGTGTAGGTCGTAGCTTGCCACAAGCCAAATATGTCTGTGTCTGGGCTCGACTTCCCTTCTACCCCTTCCCTGGTTCATTCATTCCCCCACAATTTCTCGTTCGCTTTATCCACAGTCTTGCCATCTCTTGCCTTCATTCTTTATGTATGAATATCTGTGTGTCTGTATGTTTCTGGAAAGTGTGGCAATAAAAAGGATAATGTAACTGTTATTCTACGCAAAACGGAAGCAAACGAGGGAACGCGGCAGGAGTGTGCTGCAAGTGTTTGAAATATTTCTGTGGCAAAGGTGGCAACTTGGGCCCAACAACAAGATGTGGCACAAGTAAAAAGCACAACCAAAGGCTGCAACAACAGCAAAAAACAAAGTTGGGTCTGGGCCTTGTGGTTGCACATTGGAGGAGTGGAATGGAGTGGAGTGGAGTAGCGTGGTAGGGTTGTGGCAGGAAGAGGATGCGGTGCTGGGGAGTCCTTTGCTGAGTGACTGACTGAACAAGTGGCAACGAGGAAATGACTGCCTTGTGGCACCGGAGGGGAGGGGTGGGCCACCTCTGACAGAAGTCAGAGAGCGTACGAAACGAAACGAAACCAAACGAAACGAGACGAGACGACACGAACAAAAGTGCCAAAGAGCGAAGCCGGAAAATTGTGTGGAAATTTGAGCTTCTTTTGAAATTGAGGCCGGAAATGACACCCACACGTCCCACTTTGGGAGAGAGAGAGAGAGAGATCAAGCACAAGCAAAAGAGAGAAAGCACAAACAGACAGACAGACAGACAGACAGACGTAGTGAAAAAATGAGGGAGTACAGTGAGAAAGTAAGAGAGAGAAAAACAGAGAGAGAGGGAGAGAGAGTAGGAGAGTGATGTCTGTCCTGTTTCTGTTGTTGCTGTTGTTGTGTTAAGCAAAATGTTTGCGGGTGCAATAAGCGTAAATTCAGTGGTTTTATGTTTACTTATTCAACTCCTACATAACCAACCAACCACCTCCCTCACGGAAAACCACCTCCGCTTCTGGGCCCTCTGTACTCCCTCCATGGGGCACAACTTCATTTTATTGGGAACAGCGTAGTAGGAGGCAGCTGCTACAGGAGCAACGTACCGCACCGCACCCCCCTTTCGGGTGGCAATATACTTTTTGCAAATCGATGCCAACTCCTTAAACGGTGGGTGGGCTGGGGCTGGGCTTGGGGTTGGGTTTAGGTTTGGGGCCGTTTTTGGGGGCGCTCTGGCACTGCTGCTGCTGCTGAAGGAAGCGTGTGGCATGCTGAATGGGTCTTGAGTGTTTTCGTATGGTTGACAGGATAACACGGAGTAATTCAATTCGAAATACTTTATGCTGTTGCTTTTATTATTTGTGCTTTCTCGTTGGATCTCCCTATTCCTATTCCTATTCCTATTCCTCTCTCTCGCTCTCTCTCTCTCTCTCTATTTCTCTCGTTATTTATTTGCCACTTCTCCTGCTCCTGCTTTACGGATTGCTGTTGTCGGAAGTGGCATTTGTAGGTGGTTTCTGGGAATCTAGTAGTATGTGTTTGTGTGTGTGGTGGGGGGTGGAAGCACTGAGCCAGGGGGTAGCTGCATAAACAAGCACACACACACACACTCACAGAGTGGGGGGAGCAGGCTCTATCTGTAGCTGTATGTTTTGTGGTTTCTCTGTTTATTTATTTTTATGATGTTTCCTTTTTGGCATTTTATTGAAGAAGTTTACCGACGCCATTGCTCTTGCATATATAAGTGAGAGGTAGGGTGAATGAGTTGGCAGAGACAGAGAGGTGGAACGGGGTGTGCTAACAAGCACACAAACCCCCTCCCTCCCAACACAAGACTCACCCACTCCGCCTTATTGCAATTCATAAAAAATCAATATTTATTACAACAGCTAGGAGTGGTACATGCGCCCCTTCCCCGACCCGCTACTGCCCCCCACCATCCTCCCTGTGCTGTGATTGGGCATTTAATCAGTTGATTTCTTATTCTAGTTGAGGTTTTTTTTCTCCATTTATTTTCTTTGCTTTTATACTGGGAAATGCAATTAGAGAAGCTTTTTCCGAGATTGCTCTGCCACAATGGATGTGGAATTGGTTTGTAGGTACTCCAGTATTCTATTGTATAGCGTTTTCTAGCGCTATGTGCGAGTGGTGTGTGTGTGTGTGTGTGTGTGTGCACCCTTAGGCAACCTCGGATCGGAAATTTTTACTACTATTTGTGCATTGCAAACATCTAGTAAAAATCTTAGTACCCTCTGCAAGGGTACACAACAAATTCAGAATAGTTAATAAAAGTCCCAAGTGGAAGAATATCATTTTTTCTAATTTGTTATAACAATAAACTCCACTAAAACTAATCAAAATATTAAATATCAAAGGATTTTAAGCTGTGCTCAAGTCTATTGGTATGTGGTGGTGTTTCCAGAAATCTTCTGTAGAGGGACCACCTTTAATAAGTAGTCACATCGGAAATGGCCCTGGAGAAATGACAGGAAAAATGAAAAGAGAAGCTCTTTTCTCGTTTACTCTAGTGGGATGGGAGAGCTTATGATTCCATTGGAATATACCAACATTGCCACGTTTTTATGTGTAGCAGTTATTGGTAGACAATAATTCACATTCAATTAACCGAGAGCAATTTATTGAACCGATTCCTTCCTGTTGTAACCTTTAAGTATTCGCTAGCCTGTATGTGTGCTTATTTTCTGTACGCAATTCAAAGAATAAAACATAAATGATGACTTTGTTCACAAAACCCTTCCTTTATTAGTTCTATGTCATTTCCCAGTTACACAAAACAAGCAATTAATAATTTTCCAAATGGCGAAAAGTTTGAAACGAATTTACCTACTAAACGCGTGTCATTGTCGAGACGGGACGAGTGCACCACATGCAGATAGCTGCAAATGCATTGAACAAATCCAACAGAGGGGGAAGCCACTGAACTGATTCCCCACAAATGCTCAACTCTCTTGTGGCAAAATACAAAATAATCTGCAAATGTTGCACCGCACTGGATACCCCAACGCTAACCATGCCATCCAATATGTCGTGCGGCCCCACCAATATACCCAAGCCACCCCCTGAACCGGGTTCCTCTATGGAGGGCGGGTGCTAAACGACCCGGGACCGAAAGAACTGAGCAAACCGAGCAGGAGAACGCTCAACGCTCAGAGTTAAGTGAAACCAATTGAGATTTATTGACGTGAATTGGGTTTCACTTGAACCTGCTCGCCCCGGGGCGCTTGAGGAGCCCCTCGCATTACCAGAACCAGATCGGATTCCCCCAGCTTGTAGCCACATAGGCGCACAGACACTTACCTTCTTTTGACTTGTCGTACTGCTTGGGCGACGTGGTCTTCTTGCCTGGCACGGGCCTCAGTGCATTGCTGATGAGCTGTGGGTGGGGATAGGAATATAGACATTAGGCTTAGTGAGGCACTTGAGGGTTAGTTTGCCACTACCCTCTCCATCTTTGTTCTACTCACAATGCGATCGGAGCGTTCGCCGCAGGGCAGACGTGCCACTGCGGACTCGGGACTGTCCTCCGGTGGCGGCGGCTGGGGCACCCAATTGTAGGCCCGCCTAGATATGGGCACCCCGAAGCGATCGTGCTGCGAGGCCTGTTGTCTGTGGAAAGGAAACGAAACACATTTCAATAAGTTGGGCTGAACTTCACATCTGAACATATTTGCACTCTGATCTCCCACCTTAAGCTCTCGTAGCAGTCGAGGCAGACCACGGCATACTCTCCATTCTCCAGCAGCAGTCCGTCGTCGCTTTTTTGGTGCTTCACAAAGGGAAACTCGTTGACGGGCAGGGCTCTCACCCGTTTCCTATAAGTCGTAATGCCGCACAGATGGCAGTTGTAGTCGTGCCAATTGTATTTACGTTCCGCCGGATTCACGCTTGGACTTTGCGCCTCATATCTGTCAGGCAATCGGTAAACAATTATGAAATATTCTCTGTATAGAATGCGCTGGGTTGACTCACTTGCGCCACTGATTCAACATGGAATGATAACAGAAAGTGCAGACCAAAGCCGAATTGTTCCTGAGCTGCTCGGCATTCGGCAGAGAATTGTGTTTCAGCAACAGTGGAAAATAAGGACGTGAACCCTGAAAAGATATACAGAAATCAGGTGAGTTCTTTATAACCGTGAATATGTGAATTAATTACTAAAAAGAGTAGCCAAACTTTAAGAAATCTACGACCATCTTATCATGTGCTTAAGATTTCTATGGTTATATGTACAACATGTTGTATGAGTAATATGGTGCCTATTTAGATGAATTAAAAATCCAAAAATTGAGCATTTCCTTTCATTGATTGTCGAAAGGAATCTAACATAAAATATTATAAAATAAAAACTGAACGACACTCAAAGAAAACCAAAAGAACACTTCAAGATTCAGAAAGAACGAAGAAGATAAATATATAATTAAATGGGTTATATTGTTATGTAATGCACCTAGCGTGACATATTTATAGTCTGATATATACACAGTATGTACGCCATTCCAGGGCAGCTATCTAAAACAATCGTATAACATTTGATCCCTCTATCTAATCACCTCTAATGGATACATCAAGAGTGGACTATTATTATCTATATTGATTGACATCGTTTGGGGTTGGGGTGGGTTGGGTTGGGAAATCCCTAACCACTTATCAGAAAATTACATGTTTGCCCAGCGATGTGTACCCCCCACAAATATTATGCATACACAAAATGTAATAACAGAATGTGACCCGAATCGAATGGGAAGGTCTTGGGTGCAGTGAAGCCGAAATATTCAATTACATAGCTTAATGTTTAACCCAAAGCTTAACCCAGTGCCTAAAATATGACTGATTGAGGTTTGTGTCAAATCAATTTGTCATAACTGCCTCAATGCAGTTTGGGGCCGTATTTTGATATCTTGTTGCCACTTAATCATTTCAAATAACTTTGAGACAATGAAGCACCTGCATTCAGAGTGCAATTCAAATATCTCGAGCAATTATCTGGCAGACAGCATACATGTCAGTCTTCCAAATATCAAATTCACTAATTCCGCAATTGTTTCATTAATTATACATTGATATGCGACAACGAGATTTAAAGCCAACTGCTCACAATGATTTCTATGGCAGATGTTAATCTTTGCGACCTTTAAATTCACCAACGGATTACAAACGGATTGGCGTAGGTTTCAGTGATTACGCACGGAATAATCTTGGGCCAAGAGCTTTCCGTAAATTAAAGCTCATTCTTCATTTACAAAATTCGACTATAATCCTATCTGTATACATAACTTCTTTAAGACTCTTTGTGCTCTTCCTTCAAATGTTAACTATGATCATTTGTATGGCAATGAACTAAATTTTATCCTTCTTCATATCCCTAAGTATTCTCTTCACTTATAATAGACTCTTTATGCACAAACTATCTCTTATGAGGCTCTACCTCCTTGCTGGCATAGAGGACTCTGGCCAGAGTGAGGTCCGAGTGAAGGCCGCAGAGGAAGCAATAGATTGATGTGCTGGCAGGCGTCGATGATGATATGGATGGTGTGGAGGGCGGTGTATTGATGCTCATGGCGCCGTGCCGAGATCCGTTCGGTGAGCTGGAGGTCAACATGGGCGAGGGAATGTTGTATCTGCAAGGGACAGTAAATTAAATCAATAGAGAACTCTTAAGGGAAAAAATTAAAAATGGTAAGGAAGAGAACCTTCTGTGCTCTAGGGGTACACGTTCGGCATCCATCGATTCCCACTGGCTGGCCAAGTAGTCCTTGCAATCCTTGCAGGCTAGCACGCGATTGCTGTTCAACTCGTTGTTGTTGTTGTTGTGGTTATTGTTGCTGCTGTTGCTATTGTTGTTGCCACTGCTGCTGCTATTGTTGTTAATATTACTATTATTATTATTGCTGGTAACGGCGGCGGCGGCGGCGGCATTGGCCTTGAGGCAGGGAAAGTGCATGGCATGGGAGTTCATATGCTCAGCGCTGGTAGACAGCCAATCCATTTTGTTAGACGGACAAAGCACTTTGCAAATGGAGCAGCTGCCACAAATGGAAGAGAAAAGTCAATTAAAGGATTTAAAAAAGAAACAAGAAAGAGCAAAAGCACTCACGGATACTGTCCATGGCCATTCTCGATGGCTCCCTGGCTGGAGCTGGGCGAATTGGGCCGGGAATCGCTGCGTCGTATCTGCTTGAGGTCGCGTGCCGTGTTCGAGTTGGAATTGTTCGAGTTTGTCTCGTAGGGCTATCAATGGAAGAGCAATGGGTGGCATGGAGTTATTAGAGATAATAGATTTTAGCTATTTATGTATTTTTTTTAAGAGTATCGCGCACAGACTGTCCCACCCAACTGGTATGGCAATCCCCAGGCGTGGGGCATCAACAAAAGGCAAACTTGTTCAACGTTATCTAATCAACGAGAAAAACGAACCGAATTTTATTAAATATTTTATACAATTGATTTGCTATTCAAGGAGTAGCCACTCGACTATGACTGGCACTGGACTGCGTCCGATTTGGCCGGTAGAACCGCCTTTAACCGGTCCGAACCGTATTCGGTTTCACTTATCTCCCTTCGATTTGCGACTTATATTTCCAGCTACAGAAAGAGAAAGGTAGAGACAGAGATAGAGAGTGCGATTGCGTGCAAGCCTACAAATCTCCTCCTCCAATCAAAAGTCTCTTATCTGCTTTGACGACTAATTACAATCACCGTTGGAGTTCAAAGTTGAGGCCCTCACAACGAAAGTGGATCAGATCACTTCACTTGTGGTTTCCCATATGCTGCTTCATGACATGGCTTCTTCTGATGTGTTGCAACACTGTCCAAAATTTGAATTTATAGTGGGCTTCTCGAGCATCATTCAAGTCAAAGTCAAAGCATGAATTATATTCATTGTTCAGTCATCCACTTCAACTAATTGTGGCAAGAGTTGTGGGAAGAAAGGGAACTCAAACAGAAAGCAGAATAGAAGCCAGAAATAGCCAAAACATGGGAACTACAGCTAGAGATGCCTGTTGAAATATCTTAGGAAAGGTAATAGTTCTAGCTAATATTTTGTTTAAAATATTATCAATAGTAGCGAGAATATCTTATGAGAGCCTATGATTTTTTGAAATTATAATAATATTAATATTTAATTAATAATAAATTAATATTTAAGCGGGTTGAATGACTCGAATTGCTCATTGCTCACATTTACTCGTATAATATTTCAGCATCTGTTAACTGGGGAATTCAGAGATATAGGATATGGCTATGGATATGGCACAAATGCTTCACAATTTAAACATTTGCAATTGAAAGACTCTGGAGACCGTAAGACAAATAAAAGTGGGGGTGTGGGAAATAATAAAAAACAGAAACACAATAAAACAATGCAAACGAAAACATTTCGAATTTCGAAAGAATTATTTAAATATTGAGTTGAGCTTGGTTCTGTTCTTGCCACCCCACCACACCATTGATAAATATTTACATTTATCTATATTTAATTTTTGCGTATTTCGTATTTCTGTGGCTTTTGTGCAGGCAAACGTGTTTCGAAAACACCGTCCGACCGACCGTCGGATTGTGCAATGACCTGGATAAGCCCCGAGACTCCATGTACGAGTAAAACACACTATACAATCTGTATATACATATCCAGTGGATAAATGGTTATGATAGGAAATGGAACAACTGCCTCCAGCACCTGTTCAAAGCTGAATTATTGGTCCAACACGCTCATCAAATAGAACGGAATTCTGTTTAATCAAAGCAAACATAAATGGAAATTGAAACTGAAAATGAGGCTTTATTTCTGATGAAATTTAGCAAATAAATTAAACAAATACTTGGCAGAGTCAACCAAGTCGTTCAACTCTACATCAAGGTCGTGTTTCTCAAAACAGATGATATACGAATACAAATTATGGCTTTCGAATCTACGAAATCCACACAGGAAACAGAACAGAACCAATCCCCAAAACTATAAATCAAACAAAAACAAACAAAAAACTAAAGATACAAATTAAGCTATAAATAAACAAAAGTGTTTTATATACTACATATGTACATATATATATACATATATGTACGATAATGTTAATATGTACTTTGAAGCTGAAGAAATGCAACAAAGAAGAAGGCTAATAATTTATGGAAGAGGCGACGTCAAGTCTTTCAGATTTGTGGCAGAAATTCAGGCAAAAGCAAAACGAAAACAAAACAAAGCAAAAATAAACAAAAACTAGAATGTTAAAACAATAAAAAAAAGACAACAACAATCGGCTATAAATAAAAAGTGTTTAAGTAGAATTAACAAAGCAGAAACCGGTTCAAAGCAGATGCCTGGAATCAAAAAAAAAATAATAAAAACTAAACTGACTCCTTACTCGGACTCGACCAAGTTTACCCAGTTTTTTCTTCATTTTTTTTTTGTTCAGCCCACGATCTCAGGGTTTGTTTATACAATGATTTCATGCGGCTGGCTTGGCTTCACCTCTCTGCCACCTCCGTTCATTACTTGCTCCATATTTATTTGTCTTTCTGCGGCAGAGCTGAAAGGGAGACCCGAGGTGAGAGCGGCGCATGCAGTGCTGCCGTGTGTTTTCCGGCTACTATCTAATCGGTGGGACGGACACAGACATTTGTTGACTCAAATTGGTTAACATGCTGACGATCCAAGTGGTTGCCGAGCACGCTCCGAGCATAGCTGAATGATAAGGCACAAGAGCTTCTCCCCGTTCACCCACACCCACTCTCTCGCTGTCATTCGCTCTCTTCTCTAATTGATATAGCGACTGCCGCTTCTTGCCTTCAAATGAAATGAATTACTCAACAGTTCCAGGTCGTGAACCAGCCTATCCCCATCCTCTATCTGTGAATCCATTCCCAGACGCCCCACCACCCATTAATGGGGGTTATCAGTGTCCGGGGCGTAGGGGGCAAATGGGTGGCCGCTAATCGCTCGAAATGTTATCGCCTGGCCAGAGCTCGATTGCTGCTAAAGTTTCTCCTGCTACTGACCCGACGGATCCAGCGCGGCCCCCCGCCCTACCCACCATCCCACATTTTTCTGTAACAAGTGCTGTAACACAATCATAACTTTTCCTATATTTTTACACACACACACACGCAGTATATATTATCTCTCGCTCACTCACTCTTCCTAGTAAATTTCCATGTTTGCGCACTTAACCGATACGCCGGACATCATCCCTATAGTACCCACATACAAACATACATATGTATTTATTTGTATATGGTATATTTAATTATTTATGATCTCGATCGTGTGTAAGGCACAAATTGTTATTGAGAATCGATTGGGATCGATTGTGTAAACGGAAAGCATTCATATATTTGCCGGTGGGAAGCGGTTTTTTTAAATTTTGAAATCAAACGTTTTTATTTTCCCCAAACTACCCGATAAGAACTCGCTGCCTTAGGTTCCCTTTCTGTCATGCATCCTTACCCTAAACCGCACATTGCTGGTGGAATCCGAATTGGCCACCGATTTCTCTGATGGGGAATTGCGACCACCAAATGGGGCAACCACTCCACTTGAACTATACAACGCTGTGCTGGACTCCAGCGAATGTCCGGCACTGGGCGAGCCACCCACTGGGTGAGTTGTGACTGCGGCGGTGACGGAAGGAGGTGGCCCACCCTCGGCCAAACCGCTGTGCTTCTCATTACAGCTGGAGCAGACCTGGACCATGCCTGTAGGGGGCAGGACAGGATATAATTTGGTTAGATGCGAGAACAAAGGTTATAATTGAGTGCACTTACCCTGGGGACTGATGGGACTAGCATTCTTGTATACCTTCATGGTCTTGATGAACGGATAAAAGGGCTCCCGTTCGGCATTGGGGCAGCAGTAGACGAGCCGCAGCTGTGACGACGGCGTGTCCGTGCCGCAGGTATAGCACACAAAGGTGGTTCGCTCTGCCGCTGCTGGGGTCGGACGTTTACGCAGCATATAGGAACGCTCCGATTCCGGTTTGTGTGAGGCCTGAAAGAAGATACAAAAATCACGATCCCAGATTAGTCATTCGTTTGTAGGTCCGGACATTTACGGTTTCAATTAGCAGGCTTATATAAGAGCAATAATCTTGGGTGTGAAGCATACAAATATGATTCCATTTAAAATGAGTTAGCACCATGGCAACACCGATTTTTAGCAAACAACTGTTAGATCTCAGATCTTGGGGGAGCAGCAGTAACCAGCTAGAAGAAAATAAAAGATCGTCCTATTTACGGATCACACTTACGCCAAGAGAAATAGAAACGAAACCAAGCCTAATCTGGGCTTCTAACTTGACCTCCTCTTAACCCGTTTTCTGTGTAGCTTGAAGTTCATTCTCTCTAGAAGATGCCGACACATCAACGACTTTGATGAATTACATTTCGAGTTGATTGATGGATTGACACATGTGTATGTATGTATGTACATAGTACGAGTATGAATAAAACATTTGATGGTGCCATCTGGCTGTAAAGCAGCTGAAGCTACCAACTACTCCCTGCCATTACTCCCAAAAGCTTTAAATATAATTCTAGTATCCGTATCAATGTATAAACTTAAATATGTAGTTTCCCTTCAATAAATTCGCTTCCACCACAGATGGCAGATGCCACACTGCCAAACGAGCAGCATGGCTCGTCAACAACAATGACGGGATAGCATTTGTCATATTACGTATACGCCCAAGTGGCTTTTCGCAAATTATTTGAATATTTTCACGTACACACATATATATATTTTTATATTTTTATATTATTCTCTCAGCAAATCTTCACGTTCTTCATCTCTTTCATGGCAACCGACACAATTTATATGTCTATGCATAAACTGTATCTGTGTATCTTTGTATCTAGACAGCTCCAAAAGTAGGATTGAGGGATGAGACGGGCAGGCAGAGCATTTCATTTATTTTATTAGGCACCGAGCAACATTTAATTGTTTGTTTACTTTCCTCATTTCATTGTGTGTCAGATTTTTTGACATTGATAGGGGCGCGCGCATTTCGATTACACAATAGCATGGCGCGGCGGATTCCTTGTGGATACCAATTTGTATCTGTATTTCTGTCTGTCTGCGTTTCCATGTCTGGTTTCCATTTTGTTTGTTTGCTTTGTCATGCGGCGGCTTGGCTCCACACATTTTCGTATCGCATCGCATCAATCTGGACAATGCCATGTCATCTATATTTATTGATCCAATGCTTCCATGGCGTCTCTTGCTTCTGTTCTGGCCGCTCTCCTCACCAACTTCAGCTCGCATCGACAATCGCGCGTCCGCCCCCTTAAATGTCTGTCAGTTTTGCTTTATGGAAAAACAAGTTCGTCATACATTTTGGTTACCCAGTAATTGTGGAGTACATACTACAAGACCATGTTGCATACATGTATTCCAAAGACTAAAAAATATATCCCGTAAATAAAACATTATTGTCTACCAATCTAGTTAAATGTATCATAAATATTTTTTTATTTACTTTTAAAATTCCAACATACATATTTACGTAGTTCTCCCATTATGTTCATATTTTATTGAGCAAAACATTTTAATACTGAGTATACCAAAGTCGTCATGTTTTTGGTAAATTTTTTGTGCGCTTTTTATGTTCGCTTTTCATGTTCTTGCCCCTGCCACAAAACTTCTTTACCCACCCTGCAACCACTTCCACTTCTTCTTGTTCGCTGTTTGTTTGTGCTTTTCATGCCCGTTGATAAGCCGCAATGGCAAGGGGGGTCATGACCGTTTAATAACTTTTTATGAACAACTTTTTTCTCTCTCTCTCTCTTTTAGTTCTTTCATAACAACTTTTGGTTCGTTTCGTTTGTTTTTTTGTTAATTATAAAGCATAAAATAACCCCCTAGTAATGGACAGACGGGGAACAGGAGGGGCACGGGCAGCACTATTGCGGTTGGGGATTATTTCTGTGTTTTTTTTTTTTTGCTTTCAACTTTTAGCAACAACTATGTGCTTAAGTATAAATAAATAAGTAGCCAAACGTGGCATTTATTTCCACTAATTAATTTTTTTCTTTGTGGATAGAGGGGATTATCAAAAAAGTTCTCCAACATGAATCATGTTCAAGTTTTGTTACTTCGAGTGTTTTCTTTGGATTTAATTTGGGTCAATATTGATTGATTGGTTGAGTGAGTGAGTGATTGAGAAATAAGCTGTGCTTGATGCCTTGAAGAACGGTTTCCATAACAGGCGATTGGCATTGTTAGCTGTCTGTATTTGTGAATAGATTTACAAATTTTGGATATTTATTTAATTACTGAAAAGTATCTTCATGTGCTATGAGCTGCAAGCCTTTTCTAATTAAATACTATCATTCTATCAGTATTCTCAACTAATAGATAAACGTGGCACTTTTACAGCTTGATTCTGGACACAATTGTCACCTCAAATTACCTGTTCGCTTTGCTGATCCTTAAGGATCAGATATGTTTTTAATTTCCTGTATTCCCGCCAGCCATTCGTATCCTTTGGCTTGAAGCTGATGCCTGTGCTGGAGGTGGTGGTGTTACCACTGTTGTGATTATTGTTGTCGTTAATGCAGCAATTATTGTTATTGTGGGTGTGGCTGTGACCGCCCTCGCCCACCACAACGGTGAGATTTTGGGCCATTATTAAGAGAAAGGGGAGCTGGGAATTCACTATAAACACTCGAAACTCAATCACTTTGCCTTTGTATTTGTATTTGTAAATGGTTTGTATTTGTGTGAATCATTTTCTTTGCATAATTTCAATTGTTTAATTGTTTTCGATTGAGATTGAATGAATCACGTTTGATTAAACACTGAAGCTGCTGGTTGCTGGTTGCTGCTGCTGTTGGGTTGGGGTTGTTGGCAGATTAATTAGATTGGCTTTTTCTGTGTCTGTGTATCTGTGTATGTGTGTGTCTGAGAGTCTGTGGCCTCTTAATTACAACACGAAACAAATTAAATTTAATTGAAACTGATATAAACGTTCTCCTCCTGCTCCTGTTACTGCTCCTCTGCATCCGCTGCTCTCCCCTCTGTGTGCAGTTGGGCGTGGATAAAACGCGAACGCGACGACGGATGACGCTCATGATGATGATAATGATGATGATGCATCCGTATCCGTTCCGTATCCGTGGGGTGCTCTCTCACACCACTCCTTGCCACATGAAATTCCGCAAACACACGCGATCAGTGTGGATGCAGCAGATTAAGAGGTAACTAATTATGCATTACATGCAACATGCCAGCTATCAGCGTCAAAAGCGCCATCCCATTGCCGTTGGCCTAATGGAAGTGCGCGGCCCGGCGCGTTCATTAAACCCTCCCTCCTCAAGGAGACCTCCCCCAACCGCCTCACCTGTTGCTACCACCCCGTCCACAGTGGCAATTAAGCGGGGCACAAGCCACAAATGCCAAACACACGAAAAGGGAACGGGAATTACAAGTGCCGCGGGAGTGGCCTGGTCCGCCCCCTACCACACACCGCAGGCAATCATTTGATGAGATGGGTATAGAGGGGGGGATGAGGGCGAATCGTGCAAGAGATAAAGACAACAACAACAAATGGGGGAAACTTGTGTGCAATTATTGGATAACAAAAGTTTTGCGTTCGAGTGAAAGTAACGGCAATAACATGGGAGCCACTCATTAGAGGGAGGGATTCTGATTTGCATGCCATGGAAGGGATTCATTCATTTAATAATAATTAAACCTTTTAATTAAATGAACTGCGATTAGACAATGGCATATCGTGTCTGCTATAATTAGACAATTTTTATCGGTGCATATAAAATACTAACAAATGGTGTCTACTGTTTACCCATCTAGTGTCCTTCTGTTTAGATCCCTAATCGAAAAACCTGCATACACTCTCGTGCGTGTGTGTGTAGCTTTGGTTAATCAGATTCATTGATTCACTGGCAAGTAGTAGATCTTGAATGGTGACTGTGTTGTGGCCACAAGCTTAACCTTGTCCGCCCACCCAAGTGGGTCAATGTGGGGCGGCCACAGACAAGGACACTGTGAAACGAAGAGCCAAGAGGGCGTGCCAGTTATTGTTTGACCCACTTAAGCGTCAATGTGCGTGCTCCATTATAGAGGGGGGTAAACAGTACGTAGTGGTTGTGGTGTTGTTGTTTTCGCAGGCGATATAAATCATGATTCGCACGCAAAATAAATCACATGAAATAACCGATAACAAAATACACGGAACAGCAAAAAAATTCCTCCTTCTTTCAACGAGCAACCCACAGAAGTTGGAGAAGAAGTAGAAGTAGAGAAGGAAGTAAGAGACTGCAAATGAAACGGTTTATTTATAGAACGGTACACACACACACACAGACACAAACAAAAGCAAAGAAACGCGCAGAAAATGGCAAAAACGCGCGTGTTTAAAAACTCGCAAAATAAAAACGGTATTTGTTGCTGCTGCTGCTGCTGCTACACTGCCTGACTGCCTGTTTGAGGGCCTTTTTTTACACGGACAAGTCTTGTACATACACATGTACTTGTACTCCCCTCCCCCTCAATAGAGACACCTAGTGGCCCCCAGAGTCAAGTTTCCGTCAGGTTGGAGGCACAAGAGTTCAAAAATAACAACTGAAAAACTACAAAATAAAACTTGATCCCGCACTGACACTAGAGATGGGGCGAATTTATATTCATAACGGTTTTGTTGCTTTGTTTAACTGATTTAAGTGCTTCCAATTGGATTAATTGTGGCAATTGTTGTTTTATTATTATTTCCCGTATGGGAATCATTGAACTGCGCTAAAGCAATTTAATTA
This sequence comes from Drosophila obscura, assembly GCF_018151105.1. Classification (NCBI taxonomy): domain Eukaryota; kingdom Metazoa; phylum Arthropoda; class Insecta; order Diptera; family Drosophilidae; genus Drosophila; species Drosophila obscura. The sequence goes on along the minus strand of NW_024542774.1, from coordinate 3,091,050 downwards.
ACACAGATACACATACACATACACACTGAACAAACACACACAGCATAGATAGAGAAACGAATTATGGCACTATAAATCACGCGACCATCTCTAGTATGACACCTTTTTGGCCTCCACTGGAGGTGCCCCTCTCCACTGCTTCCCGGCGATTAACTAACTGAAAAAAAAGGGCAAACTTCGAAGCGGCATCTCGTTAACTTGTTGTTGTTGTTTTTGCTGTTTTAAAACCAGTTTTTTGCGGCACTGCCACCGTTACCGGCTACTGTTGCGACTTGACTTGCAGTGGGACAGGAAGGGGCAGGGAGCAGAGACATTGAACTGCTTTGACAGCCGTGACTTTTGTTTGCTTTTATTATACATACATGTACATACATACATACATATGTGTGTATGTATGTATGTAAATACATATGTTTGTATGTCATTGTTATTTGTTACACTTTTTTGCCAGTTGTGCATTTATCAATTTTGATTTTATGCGCCCCACGCACGCACACTCACGTAACCACCAAAAGAGAGTGAGAGAGAGAGAAACAAGTGCTCCTCGTCTCATTAAGCGATTGTCGCAATTGGCGTTTTTTTGATAAGGTCTCGCGTCTCACACACACACACACACACACACAAATACACTGAAGCAGCGTATGGGATTTCTCTGATTACGGCGGGAGAGATTGAAAATCGTGCGACTCCGACGACGCGCGTCACAAAACGGAATGCTCCAACCAACCCAACGCAGCCGACGACGACTAACTGAGGCAGCAGCGGGACCAGAGCCACAGCCAGAGCCAGAGCCAGACAAGAACGGATCGAGCAAGCAGTTTCTGTTGGCGTTGGCGCTGACTTCGCTGCCGCTCCCGCTGCTCCTCTTTGCTTGATGGGAGCCCTGCGCTCTTGTTGTTCTTTTGGGGCCCCCGCAAGAAAACAAAAGCAGCGACAACGACGCTGATGCCGACGCTCAGGGCAGCGCACAACTAAAACAAACACAAACAAACGACGCAGTCGCAGCCGCTGCTGCTGCTGCTGCTACTGCTGGCGTTAACTGCGATGTCGGCGCTGACGGCGCTCGAATCTACGAATGGAAAAGCCAAAGCGGAGCGACAAAGCACGAACTGAATCCAAATTGAATTGAAGCGGCGAATGGAGAAACAAAAACACCAAAAAGCAAAAGAGCAGCAGCTGCAGAGGGAACTAGCTTATGAACCAGTGGGGGAGTGAACCTAAAATATATGAGTGGGGGGGGCCATATCATGATGAAATTATATACATATATGTATGTATGTATTGTATGTATAATTTACATCCCACTAGGGATGAGATGGCAGCTGCAGATTTATGAAAACATTGCGAATGAGCCACCCCATTTTAAGAGGGCCGGAAAGTGGACATTGCATATGTTGGGCAGGTAGCAAATAAATCAAAATATTTATGGAATTTGCACGCAAATATTATCGCAGTTTTTCATAATTGATAGACATTCGACTGTTTTGATTATAACTGATTGAAATTAATTCAAATACATTTGTTCAATTATGCAGATGTGAGTGGGTATAAAAGCACTATAATGATACCCTTAAATATCATCCACAGAACTAACGAAGCTCTCTGCACTTGCAGAGAGGGTATAGAAAGTTCTGCTCCGCAAAACGTTTATATTTTAATTGATTTAAAACTGAACAAATATTTCAAATATTTATGTACCGTGTCCATGGAATGTGTCCCATTTTATTGCATTAAATTCCTCGCATACCTCCCACGGCAGTAGTCGCGCAGCCCTGAAATTTGTGATTAAGAGAGGCCCAGCCCTGGGAAATTGACAGTTGCAAAAACAATCTCTACACGCGCTCCGACAACAAACACAAACATGCCCAACGATTGGGGAAGGGAAAGAAAGAGTGAGGAGTGGGTAGGCAAAAACCAACAAGAGCAAGCGACAAAAAAGGAAGGACAAGTAGGAGAAGGCAAGGAGCAGCTCGAGGGTCGCGTCACCTTTAACAAGTAGGCGGTGGCTGGCGGCATTCATGTAGACACGAGCCCCCCAAAAACCACACAAAGATAAAGAAGATGATGATGAAGGAACAGTCACAAGATGGGGAAGAGGACTCTGGCAAGGTATCTTAAATATGAGGTAAGAATAATGAGAGAGTGGAACTATGACCCACAACACAGATGGAGAGAATATATAACCAGCCTTTGCCCTATTTGATATACCCTGCAAAAGATGAAAAGGATGCAGACACTTGGAGGTCGTCATGGCAAGAGTCAAATGGAACAGAGAAGAGGAGGAGAGAGAGAGCCAGGGAGAGAGGAGATGTGGAGCTAAGATAACGACGGGAAGCAAATGCGTAGACTGCAAATGCAACGGCGGCGCCTGGGCTGGAAAGCAGAGCAAACACAAAAGCAACTAACGCACACAAGAACAGACAAACACACACCGACCCCACAGTACAGATTGCAATGTGGTGCATTTATTTATTTAGTCAATGGAATCTGCAGAATGTGCAATGTGTGCAGGGAGAGGGTGGAGGCGGCTAGGTATCCACTCAGACACACTCAGGAACCCCCCCCAATAATCCACCTGCCTGGCAACAGTTAAAGCCGAAAATACTATGGAATAGTGGGTAACAACGAAATGCATTTAAGATACAGGGGAAATAGATACACATGCGTACCCATGTACACATATAAACATATAAAATATAACATTTTAGTTGGATTAAAAAAAATTAAATTAATGAAAGACATCGGAAGAAAAGGCTTGAGCTTCTAACAAATTCAATATTAAAGGCACTTAAGACACTGTTTTTTCAGTTTTTTTGATGGTATTATTAAATCGAAACAAATTCCTTACAAATCTAATACTGCTAGCGCAGAACATGGCTTTAAAGACCGAACCAAGCAAAGACACAGAAACAGAAACAATAGTAAGTCAGTGAAGAGAAACCAGGCGAAAGCGATAACAAAAGTTGAGTAAACGCACAAACAAACAAATGAAATAAAGTAAACAGAGCCAACAAAGCGAGTGAAGGATGAATAAGAGAGCCAGTGAAAGAGTGTGGGGAAGGGTAGGGAGAGGAAGAGACAAGCTAAGCTGCGTCGAGGCAAAATTAAATGTTGCTTCAAAGCAGACGAAGTGTGAAATAATCACATTAACTAATGCACAGACAACACCAAAGAGCAGGAGGTGAAAAAGGGAGAGAGAGATGAGCATAATCAACGAAAGAGATGGTCAGAGTCAAAGATAGAATGAGACAGAGACATGCAGGAGGACAGGCTTTTGTTCGTATCGTCATCGGCCAAAGGCAAGGATGTCTGAAAGGAATTAGAATATCCTTGGGGATAGTGAATTCGTAGTCGTAAGAAGAGTCCACAGCACATTCCATTTTCAAAAGCTGCAAGCCCACTCTGTGAATCATTGTGATGCTTAATTAATGACAGCAAAAGTAATCAATGGCTGCCAACTAGGAATGTCATCCACAATTAAATACACAAACTGCAAACAAATTTCACAAGATGTTTATGCAATTAGGGAAACAATTGTCCAGCTTAAATATTTATTTAAACCACGTTCATTTCATTCAATTATTATTAATACTTAGGGCAAGGTATCATTGAGAGATGAGATTGTTGTTTAGCATGAGATAACAATAATAAGGTGGGAGGCATGGTAGGGTAAAATAACAAAAAAAATGATAAAAGTACGTACGAATTTAGTAAGTAATAAATATTAATAATATTCTGGTATTACCAGAGTAAATGTACCCCATGCTACGAGTATCATGCTCTTTGCTCAGGTTTAACCCATAATCTCTGTATCGCGCTGTATTAGCTATAAATACAATATTTGATTTCCCCATCAACCATTTCGAATCCCGAGCCTTATCAATCCTTATCGGACTGTGTGTTCCCTGTCCGAACGCAATTAGGGATTGGCCAAACGAGTACTATTCGTGTTATTATCAACTGATCCACATATGGAACGGACTCCAGCTCCGGCAAATGCTTCGAGTCCAACAACAATAATTATGGTGTGTCCCCATCCCATTCGAGTGGGTGGTGGGGGTTGCTTGGGGGCGCCTACCCTACACACTTGGGCGGGACTATCTAAACAATTTTTATCATCAACTTTTACTGGGGCAGGCATAGAGCAGCGGGAACTGTTGCTCAGTCTCTGCGTGGCATTCGAGTGCGTTGGAAGTGTAATCCAGATTGCTGCTGTCCGTTGGGGAGTGCTATTCATATGTCTACATATAATTAAACATACATATACAAATATACTTGCACATATATATTTCTATATATGTTTGTGAGTTTAGTGCAAAATGGATTTACGTGTGGCCTTTGGTGACAAGCTTAAACTGGGAGCAAAGTGAGTTCAAAGTTCGCAGTGGTAAGCTTTTCAAACTGGACGCATGATGACTCATCTTTGTTGAATTTTTTTGTATTTTCAGAGTCATTGGCCATAAGCTCATCCAATACAGGCTGGGCACGAATCAGAACACGCAGCTGGAAACGAAATACGGCCTGCTGAAGGGCCTGCAGCGGCGGACTGTATATGAAGGAGAGATCTACCATGCCTTCGAGGGCATACCCTTTGCCCAGCCACCGTTGGGTGAGCTGCGGTTCCGCGCCCCCCAGCCCGTGCAGCCCTGGCAGGGGGTACGCGACTGTACGTACGCCAGGGAAAAGCCGATGCAGCGCAACGCCATCACAATGTCCGCTGAGGGTTCCGAGGATTGCCTGTATCTGAATGTGTACGCCAAGAGATTGGACTCGCCGAAGCCGCTGCCCGTGATGGTCTGGATCTATGGCGGGGGCTTTCAGATTGGAGGCGCCTCGCGTGATCTCTACGGCCCGGACTACTTCATGAAGCATGATGTCATCCTGGTGACGCTCAACTACCGTGTTGGCGCCCTGGGCTTCCTCAGTCTGAAGGAGCGCGCCCTCAATGTGCCCGGCAATGCAGGGCTCAAGGATCAGGTGCAGGCGCTGCGTTGGGTCAAGGAGAACATCGCCAGCTTCAATGGTGACCCCGACAATGTGACGCTGATGGGCGAGTCCGGCGGGCGGCGCCTCCACCCACATCATGATGCAGACGGAGCAGACGCGAGGCCTCTTCCATCGCGCCATTGTCCAGTCGGGGTCGGCGCTGTGTGCCTGGGCCACGGAGCCGGACAGGCGCTGGCCCCAACGCCTGGCCAAGGAACTGGGCTATACGGGCCAGGAGGACAACGAGCAGGAGCTGCTGAAGTTCCTTAAGGACACGCCTGGCAGCAAGCTGGCCCTCCACTGCAATGCGATAGTCACACAGGAGGAGCAGCGGGACTACGAGATCATCGCCTTCGGGCCGGTCATCGAGCCGTATGTGGGGGAGGACTGTGTGGTGCCACGTGCCCAGCAGGAGCAGCTGGCCAATGCCTGGGGCAATGCGGTGCCGCTGATCATCGGCGGCAACTCGTTCGAGGGGCTCTTCTCGTACCAGACCACACTGCAGGATCCCCTGCACATGCTGAGTGCCTTCGAGGCCATCATACCCCGCCAGGTGCGCGATGTGATCGACCAGGACGAACTGAACGAGATGGTCAGCCGGCTGAAGGTCGCCTACTTTGGCGATTCCGATCGTGGCAGCATGGAGCTTTTCGAGTGCCTGCACATACTGAGCATCAAGAACTTCTGGCACGACATCCATCGCACTCTGCTCGCCCGCTCGGCGTATGCCCCGGCCACGGCCACCTATCTGTACCGCTTCGACATGGACTCGCCGCACTACAACCACTATCGCATACTCAAGTGCGGCCGCAAGGTGCGCGGCGTCTGCCATGCGGATGACATCTCCTACATGTTCTATGGGATACTCTCCAATAAGCTGGACAAGTCCACGCCCGAGTACCGGACCATCGAGCGTTTGATTGCCATGTGGACATCGTTCGCCACCACGGGGGATCCCAACTGTGAGACCATTGCTCCGGTCAAATGGGATCCCCTGCGTCCGGGTGGACCCGAACTGTGCCTCAACATTGCCGACGGACTGGAGTTTATACCGCTGCCCGAGAGCAAACAGTTTGTCGTGTGGGACAGTTTCTATACCAGGGAGAGTCTCTACTGATCGAATGATCCATAGCAGCTAGGAAATACAGGAAAAAACTAGAGCTCTTTGATCACATAAATCTATTCATTATGTTAAGAAAATAAACCTATAAACCACAATCACTATTTCAATTATAGTTCCGGCATTCTCCTTCCGCCACTACAACAATTGTTTCCATAATTTATTATCCTGCATTTTTCCCCCAACTTTATTTTGTATGCTTTATTTTTTTATTGGCAACAGTTTCTCGGTTGGAATTGATTTGCCCAAACCAGCCCACAAACGGCTTTTATTCTTCTTTTTTTTAGTGGCAGTGTCTCTGGGTCGTGTTTTTCTTTGTTTTTGTTTGGCTTTATGCCAGGAAATTCCTTGGTTAACCAAGGGAACCACGCAGCAGGTCATTGTTGTCAATCCTACTTATTCCTTTCCTTTATTTTCTTTGTTCTACTTTTTCCTCAGCCATTCATAAGAATAAACCATGCCACACATTTTTCAAATGCTTCAAAAACAATTAATTTTTTATTTTTGTCGGAATTTAAGCACACAAATTTGAGATATTTCATTTGGTATTCAGGCAAGTGTCTGTTATGAAATATTATAATGAGATGCTAAGCAAAAATCGGAGCTATTTTGAATTTTTATAGCCAGAACGTTAATAATGACGAAGAAATAAATACCCTATACACACAACTTTGACAACTTTAAAATAAAATAACATAATTTTTCCATCTGGAGTGCATTAAATTATGTACATATGTATGTATTGTGGAATATTTAGGTCAAGGTTTACGTGAGATTTTTAAAGAAGTTAACCCAAAAAAAGGCCCGTACTATCCCAACTGAATCGACAGGAAAACTGAAATCCATAGATCCCGATCCGATCTTGAAAATCGTATGTTGTTCGTTTCTATAGGGTATAGGGGGTATCCCAACAGACGTTTCGTTCACCCCGAATTGTTTATAACATTTCTAGTTTTAGTTTACGGCTATCCATTTATTTTCGTTTCTCTGGCATAGAGCCAAAAAAACCAGATCGATTTAAAAAATGTTTTTATTTAATTTTTATTTTGGTGTGATTTGATTTCGTTTCATTTAAGCAAAAATTGTGCATAAATAATTAAATTGCATTTTCGCACATTTCATTTTCCAGCGGAAATTTGTGCACGTCATTGTGCCGTGGTGTAGTGCGGAGGGGAGATGACTGGGTGGCAGAGTGGGTGGGGGCGGTGGGTGCGCGTTGCTATGGTTAATTTCTGGCTGGCAGCCAGAAACGTAATTTCCATGGCTTATTGGGTTAAATTTAATTAATTCGTTTCATTCACAGTCCTTTATATTTCACCCCACAGTGCACTGTGTGATTATATGTACATCTGTATATTCATTTTGCATTTCCCTGAATAGGGATCCAATCTCTCTCAATCTCCCCTGCAATGCAGCTTTTGCAATTTTCAAGTACCCTGGCAGAGGGTATAATGATTTTTACTAAATGTTTGCATTGAAAACAGGAAGACTAAATTATATTTTTCCTAATTTGCTGAAGCGATTGGAGGAAGAATATATGGTATTTGCTAGAGCATTTATTGTGTAAATTAAATGAAGATCAATTGATAAGACAAATGGGACTGTACTGCGCTCGGAGGCAAGGCAACAAAAGGCTATTTTCTATGTGAACAAAATTCGCTGATCTACAAAGTGTATCAAATGTTTCGGTCCTGGTTTTATTTGCCTTTATTTATGTATTTATTATTTCGTGTGCATTCAGTTTGTTTTTTGCATTGCGTACTTCTGTTGTTTTTGCTTAATTTAAGTTTTTTTTTGCCTTTTTGTCCAATTAATGGCATTTTATTTTTTGTTTCACATTTTACAACACAGTGTGGTTCTCATAGTCCTGCCGCCCCTCGCCCCACCGCCCCATCGTTACTGCGCCACTGAATTTTGCATTTTTATAGCATGTTGTAAATATTTGCGTTTTGAATTTAAAATTCAAATGGCGTTGGCTGAAAAATGGTAATATTGGGTAGAGGCGTTGGGGAAAAAACAATGCCCAACAATGTCCCCATTGCGTGTAAAATAGTGCCATAGGTGGCAGAGAGAGAGTGAGTGTGTAAAGTGTATATAGTAAAAAGGTTTGCTAAAAGAGTTCCAACTTTTAAATGGAATGTAGTACAAAACGAATATGAAAATGGGAAAATTCAATAAAATTTTTAAACCAATTGTACAGTACCATTATCACAAAATTGTCGTATTTATTTGAGTTTATCTTCTTTTAATATTCCCCAGATCCCACACATAATTATATTTTACCCAAAAGTATTTCAACTTTTTTTTCCTACACATTTGTATTTCTTAAGATTTCTTTCAAATAAACCCAAAATGTGAATCATCTAGAATCTAGAATTTCCTCCGTACACCGCCGAGACACGCTCCACTACCATTATCAATGAGAGCAAAACCAGGGCGATGTCTCAAAATTATAAATACATTTCGCATACAGAAATAAAATCAAATCGAATCAAAAAATTTCTACAGCTAAAAACAAGAAACAACAACAACAACAAAATGGGATAGTTTTAATAGGCGAAGCTTTTGATACCCTTGCAGAGCAATCCAGAAAAACGAATCAAAAATAAGGGGCTACTTTGGCTGCGAGTAGGTGACTGACTGTTGATGTTACGAGTAATCACACAAATACACACACTTATATTCAGCTTTGCAACAACCTTGATACATGGTACGATTAATACCCTCAGCAAGGGTATATTGTACATAAAGCAACGAAAATGCGAATTCAAAGAATGAAGAGAAATAATCGCGGAAAGCTATTAAAATTTAATCAGAAACACAAGCGACCCTGCGGTCAAAATTCCCACCACATTCGCCGCCTATCTGTGACTGTCGCCCCTCGCTGCTCTGCTCCCCCTGACTCCACTCGACACTCGCTCTCTTTATGACCCTCTGTCAGAGGCTCTTCCATTGGCCTGTTGGGATGTTGATAATTCCTCCTGTTTGTGTAGGGCAGGGGCCAAGGCGGGAACGCCTGAATGATGGCATGTGGATGTGGATGGTGATGACGACGACCTCACTGATTAATCGTCTGCACAGTGGAGAGGGCCTCATTCTCGGGTCAATCGCCATGGCGCCAGCGACAGCTTAAACAGCATCATCCTCTTTATCATCATTATCATCAATTCGATGGGATGCTGTGGCAACTTTTTTTGTTTCTATTTATTTTGGTTACGTGTGACGCGAAAAAGTGCTCTTGCAAATTTATTTATCTTCCGTTTGATACCCTTCGCAAGGGCATAATGATTTTGCTATGCAGGTAAGCCCCAGGTCCACCCATTAATTTTCTATGCAAAATTATTCATAAATTATCAATAAATCTGACTAAATCTTTGCAAAAGATCAGAGCAATATGTAATTTGCAGCTACAGCTATAGGGTATCGGATCATAGGCACATAAAGCCAGCTTTTTTTTTGCTTTTGGTAGGTTCTGTTTTTATTTTTGTTTGTTGCTGTTTGTATTTCGTTGTTTTTGCATTTCCTCTTTGGTTCATCCCCTTCCCACACTCCGCACAACACCCCGCAAGCCACACACTACTGTTTTCATTTAATACCATTATTTATGCGAGACTGAACAATATGGAAATTTGCACAAAGTAAATACCAAAACAAGGGGGAGAAGTAGAGTCCGCGGGGCAGCATCAACAAAAACATTTCTATTCACGTTACGTTCCGATATAACTTTAAACAATTTAAATTTTAAATACATATTTCTACCACAATTGAAATTAAAGCATTTTAGAGCAAATTCTGTGTAATTGTTATAGATACATTTCGAATGGGGTAAGTTCCAGGTTTTTCTAAAAATACTATTTTCTAGGAAACGAATCGAAATTCCCATTTGCACAGGTTCCCCGCACGCATCGCAAATTCAGAGAATAGTTTCTAGTCCAATTTCTCAAGTAAATCGGCGCATACAGAAATGTATAATGCCATTTTCAACTATTCCAGAATGTAAAAAAATTAGTACGAGTGAGAGAGAGAGAGAGTGAGACAGAGAGACTACATCGACTTGGCTATTAATGCTGATTAATACCTACTAATATTGGAATTAATCGAAAACCAAGTGCAAATACCTTTCATTTTTGTTTATAAAATCGATTAAAAACCTTAAAAGATATTCTCGCTCTTAGTTAACTATTCTAACTACCTACTATTCTACCTCGACCGCGTTTTCAGCCGCGTGTAACTTTGAGCGCTGAAAACGCTGCATAAAACTGCTCCATATGGAAATATTCGAATGAGAGAAACAAATCCTTGGAAAATTTTTCAATGAAATAAATAAATAAATAAAATACGTGAATTGTTTACTGACCTGCTGTGTGTTCCATTGCTGCATGAGGTCTTCGTAGCAGGGCAAACAGGCCTGTATCATGCCCCGGGGATCCTTGGGACGGGAGCGGGCCGGACGTGGATGCTGCTCGTTGAAGAGCGGAAAGTAGGCCGCGGACTGGCCGAGACGCGACTCCTTGGACTTCACCGTACTCAGCTCGATGAGGCTGCCGCGACGCTGCTCATCCCCGCACACGTAGCACACCTCCGTGATGGAGTTCTTGTCGGGCATGGACAGGTCCAGTATGCCCACCTCCGCTGTGGGTTGACTGGTCGTTTCGGCTGCCGAGGCGGTGGTGTTCCTTGGCGCAGCCGTGGCACTCACGCTGGCGCTCCCGTGGCGCAGGTCCAGCACAGTGGCGTTGTCATCCTCCAGGCCGGCTGTCGGTGGCGGTCCCAGCTGGGCACTGCCTGGCGAGGGCATTGCACTGTAGGGATTGCCCTTGTAGTGTGCCGGATGCTCAGGCCCTCCTCCGGCGGCTGCCTGCTGCAGCAGGTGGTAGGCCGCCGTCTGCTGCTGCAGCTGCTGGTACTGGGCGGGATGGTAGCTCGTCGGCTGTCCCGAATACGGCGATGCTGTCGCTCCAGTAGCGCTGCCCGGCTTGTATTTATGCTGGGAATAGTTGGAGGTGCTGCTTTTTGGGGCCGGCGGTTCGCTGGGCGGTCGCGAGGAGGGCGAGGCCACTGGCATGTCCCGCGATTGGGGCCGACTCAGGTATTTGTTGTTGCTGTTGCTGTTGTGGTTGCTTGTGGGTGTGGTGGCATTCCGTGGATAGTAGTCACCAGCCCCCGCACCACTGGGTATGGGCGAGGGTGAGGCATTCCTTGAGGTACTAAGGTGATGAGGTGTCGGCGTGGCCGTTCCCGATGGCTGGTGCGGGGAATAGTGGCGGGCCAGCGCATAGGGATCCATGCCATGCAGATCCGCCAGCCCGTTCTGGCCGAGATGGTCCGTACTGAGGCCTAGCACTTGGGCCGCGTACTCGCTTTGGGTGGCCACATCCGCTCCGATGTAGCCCTTGCCGTCCATCCGCTTCATGTGGTAGATGCGCTGCAGCAGGGGCTTCTTGTGGCGCTCGTACGCGTCCCACTGCTCGTTCAGGGAGCGGAAGCAGAGTAGGCAGGCCCACACGTACTCCTGGCTGGCCGTTAAACTGGCCATACCGTTGGGCGGCTCGTGCCGCTCCAGAAAGGGGAAGAACGACTCGCTTGGCCGCTCCGCATTCTGGCGCACCCGAAGGGGCTGCATCTCGTAGCCCCCGTGGCAGCCACAGACAAAGCACACGGATACGGCCATGTGGTGATCAGGTGGCGCCGATGCCCGACCCGTGGACTTGACCCCCGTATGGGCCGGATAATAGTGCTGCTGCTGCTGCTGCTGCAATGGATGCATCGCATAGCCAAGGGACATGGCATGGTGGTGGTAAAGGTCGCTGGGTGTCCGTGATCGGTGAGCCGCTGCTGCGGCTGCTCCTGGAGAGGGCATCAGCTCGCAGGGTGGATACAGCTGCTGCTGCTGCTGCTTGGACGAGGCCGGAGAGGGCGATGGGGGTGTGGGCGTCGTTGCTGGCTCGGATTGGAGGGGCTGCTGCTGTGGATGCTGTGGCTGCTGTGGCTGGATGCCACCACGAAGTTCATTTTTGATATACGCTTTCGCTTTTTCCATAATATATTCAGCTGCAATGAGAGCAAAGAAAAGGATGAGTTCGGTTAGAAGTTACGAACTAGGAAAAATCGATATGATATGATATGAAATGGGTTTATCCTTCCCCCTTCCTCTCTCTCTCTCTGCAATTGTACAGCTGTAATGCCGCTAAAAGCATGCCAGAGAATAACAGAAAATTCGATGCTCGTTAATCGAACGATTGCCAACGGCGATAACCTATTTAATCGCCAGACCGCGATAACCCACAACACTCGGCGATCGTGATCCCTGATCTCAGATCCCAGCATCCCATGTGGGAAGTAAAACGCAAAAAAAAAAAAAAATATAAATAAAAATAAAAAAAAGCTAAAATAAGCAAGAAATATTTGCATGCTAAAGTGATTCGACGATTTGTCGGACGTTGCTTCTTGTCTCTGAGTCGATGTATTTATTTGAGTGGCAGCAGCGTGGCTTGTTTTTTATTTCTTTTTTTTTTGCGCATTTGTTTTCATTAATATGTATTACAGTTTCAGCGACATGTGACGCAAGTCTGTGTCTCTGAAAGGAAACACTCGAAAAGTTGATAACAAGCGAAACGGCAAATGAAAATGCGGAGGAGAGGAAAGCCCCAGAAATACTCGTGATTATACGAGATACATATGCAATCAGATGGGCGGGCGAATCTTTTGGAAGTCTTTTTTGCATACATCTAACACTTGGACTATCCAGAATAATCCGGCTTAATGTGGGGCTAAATATAGTATATATAGATTATTTGTTTATACGCCGTACCAAATCGAAATGCTGCTAATTTGCTTTATCAAGTATACGCCAAAGCAGGTCCACCGCAACATTTGCTAAACAATTCGGTGCTGTCCTCGCTTAGCGCACTCGAAAAATGATGAAATCAACAATTGATTAAGCAACAAGGGGAATGCATACACTTTCAGAGGGTATGTTCAATCTTAGTAAAGGAGAGGAGAGAACCAAGCCTCGACAATCGACGCCAATCATTCAGTGCCAAATTATTTGTACATAATTACAACACATAAACTAAAGTTAAAGTATAACTACGTAATACACGGGGAAAACATTTCGAAAAAGCAAAAGTGTTTCTAAAGCTTTGTTCCCGGCTCAGATTTATTATTATTATTATTACATTTTCCAATGGAGTTAACCAATAAAAATATTTGCAGTGACTAATTAAAATTACTATTATTTATACAAAACAATTTCTTTAACATATACAGCAACATAATAAAGTTGTAAAGTTTTATTTGATAAAACAAGCAAACAAATAGGATGTTTTTCATATTTCAATTATTTTTTATGAATGCACATTTTCATTGATTTTCTGCTGAATGGTTTTTGTTTCTTGCGCCGGCTGCTGCTGGCCGGGCTCCAGAACTTCATAGATGGAGTGGGAGCCTGCAGCCTGCGCTCGTAGCTTTTATTTCACTTTATTATTTTTTATGTTTTCTTGTGCAAGCTTTTAAGAGTTGTTTTTCAGTTGTTTCTGTGTGTGTTCGTGCGTGTGCGTGTGTGTGTATGTGTGCTCTACAAATTTTGCCTCAACCTGCACTTAAACATTGTTGCTTTTGTTGTGCCCGCCTCCACCTTCTACTGCACTCGTTCGTCCTGCAGTTGTTTTTAAAATTTTGTATACCCGTTAATTTAACATTTAAGGGTATGTTGCGTTAGTATCAGACATGTAACACTAGTGAAAAAGTTAATAAATATTTAAGGCAGCAATGCATAATTAATCCCTTCTTGAATTAATTAATGAAATCTTTTATCTACTTACATAAGTTTTATCGATTATGGCCTGAAAATATTTATTGCCCTGACAGGTATTCCATACACGTAAACTATCCATTAAGAGAGATTTGGCTGTGGCATATTATCACCAGAAAGCTAAAAATAACTTTAAGGGGTATCCCTATATTCTTATTACTCAATACAGCGACAATTCTTGTTGTTGTTTCTTTTTTTGCTTGCTTCACATAAGAACATTTTTATGGCCCTCGTGTCCTTGTTTTTGTTAGCATATTTTGTTGTTTTTTCCCTCTCTTTTTAGAAGGACTAACTTGTGCATCAGGGGTAGAATAGGAAAGGATGGAAGTGCCATGCCAGTGAAAAAAAAAAGTGAAATAGAAAACCCAGTGCAGCATTTTTTTAAGTTTTCACCCGCTCTTCCTTTTAGTCTAAACTTTTTTTATGAAATTTTTAACTTTAACAATTGAACTTCTCTCGCTCTCCCTTTCACTCTCTCTTCTATATTTCTCTCTCCCTCAAGTTTATCTCTGATGTTCTTGACTTTGTTTTTGTTATTCTTTGCCGTTACAGTTGAAGGCGAACATACATATAACGGAAGTTGCCATCACGCAGAGTGCGGGGAGCAGAGAAAGGCATTGAACAAGTTGCAGGACAAGAAAGAAAGTTTTTAGCGCAGTTGGGAATTCCCATTCACCCATTCTCACCCTCCCTTCCCACTCTCCTTCCTATCTCGATTATGGTTTTTTTTACCCAGTATTCGCTGAATGCAAGGGTATATCAGGGTATATGCCTGATCCTATAAAGTGTAAAAGTATGAATGTATGTACATATGTATATGTTAGTATTTATTTACTGTATATTATCTGTATATGAGCTTTAATCTAGCGATAATCATTTAGTTCAGATATTGTTTAAAGCATGAATAAGAACACACATTCATTCTCTATTTCTGTCGAATCTCACACCCCAGTACCACTTGCAGTGTGCCCCAATATTACTATCCACAATAGTAGTGCTATGTACCAGGTATCTCGTTGTTGAGACTCTCTTCAACTCTCAACTCTCTTTTTTTTTTTTTGGGCTTCTTTCTGTTCTCTTACTTTTTAGTTATATCCGAGGAGCCTGAAGAGTGAGTTAAGGTGCTTAAGTTTTGCTGTCTTCATTGTTCGTTGATTTTCAGAATTTACAGAGTTTTCCCTCGTATTTTTCTTGTGCCAGTTTCCATTTTTATTTTTACTGGGGGTTGGGATGCTGAAAAAACTAAACGCTGCGGGGAGACACCGAAGCCATGTTGAGTTTTTGGCAAGTTTTTGCCAACTTCCAGCGGAACAAAAATGGAGGAAAAATTTAATAATAAATCTAAAAATGAAATATGAAAAATGGCAGATAGCAAGGAAAAGAGCAGAGGATGTGGAAATAACTGCGAATATTCGTATTTTTCATACGTATTTTCTCTTTTGTTGCAATTGAAGTTACGAGCGAAATTGAATTTTAAAATTTGCATTGGCCAAAACCAAAAGGATACAAGAATGAGAGAGACAGAACCAACAATAGCGACATGAAAGAGATAAATCCTGCCCCGACCGACAACAACAACCAAAATGACGGCAAGGCAAGCGCCGTGCCTAGGGGTGATGAGGAAAAGGAGGGAGGGGACCCAGGGGGAGAGAAAGAGAGAGCATAAAATGGAATTTATTAAATAGCATTCCGCGCAATAAACTCTCGCACAAAAATATAAAAAAAAGAAACAGCAAAAACGCACAGTCACACATACAACGCACACACTGAAGTATAACGCACACACGCACACCAATACAACAATTTGGACATGCAATTTTATGGCAGGACGTCGTCCCTGCTTCTGCCTCCGCCATCGCAACCATCGGCAAAAGGGAACAGAAAATAGGAAGTCGAAGCCTTAGATACCCTTCCAGTCGAATCTATTTTATGACAGCTCAGTACAGGACATCTTTAGAAATCTTTTAAATCGGTTTAGGTAGATAAATTTACATACATATAAGATACCATTATTAATATAAATAAATTACCAAGACGTATCCAAAGACTATGGACATTGCAAACGTCTGACCAAAATAGTCGTACCCTTCCATTGCAAGTGTATAAAATTGGAGAAACAAAAGCAAAAGACCGCACAACATTTTTTCCATTAAGAGGCCACCAAAAACCTGGCCAGGACTGGGAGCCAGGACAGGACAGCGAAAAAGGGCTACAGCATGGACTACAGAGGGGCCCTGTGCAGATTCAGGTTCGAGCTGCTGGGGGCTCCGCCAATGGAAAACGAATAAAACAAAAACAAATAAAAATGGTAAATTAATAACCGTTGTCGCTGCCAAAGGTTTCAAGCCCAAAGCTACGGAAGAACCCGTGATACGTCGATGCAATGAATTGACATTTAATTATTGTGTAAATCATCATTTTTATTAATTTTTTCTCCTCTTTTTCACATTGGTTCTGCTTTGCCGCCATATTAAATAACCGTTTTAATGGAGATTGGGTTTTATTTCATTTAATCAATTTAATCAAAAATGTATTTCTGATCAATCAAATTATTATATTGTTTTAGTTAATCTGATATAAAGATAACCATAATATATACTGAAAGTCCATGACAGATGACAGATGGAGAGTAAGATATGGGATCCCACAACCCCCAATAAATTACTAAAAATAATCAGTTAAGTTTATAAAAAAAAGAGGCAAACGGTTGTCTACATAAACAAACAAAAATACCCCCATCATCCCACAACAAATTCCTGCAATTGTTTCCAATCCGCAGCAAAACAATTGGCATTGCAATTGACTAATTCCCAGCCACAACGAATGGGGTGGCTAGCTCCCTGATGCACAACAACGCTTTTCGGGGCACAATTTTACACCCATTAGCCCCCAGAGACACAGGCCATAAACAATTGCAATTTTTCCCCCATTGGGCAGGCAAAATCTCATACTTGTGCAATATTTAATTGCACTACGGGTATTACGAAATACTTATGTAGTTTGGGGTTCGGAATCGAAACCGAATGGACCCCAAACTTTGATTGATTTAAATTAATTGAATTTTCAATTTGTCTGGCGTCTGGACGAACGAAAAACGACAAGCAACCGGTTTCAACCGATTCAAGGCGAAAACGAGCAATTGAAGGAACGTTATTTAAATGATTGTTCCGATACGATATACATATGTACGTACTGACCTGTTTTTTGGGTTTGGGTTTGGGTTATTCCGGTCGCTATCCGCTGCTAATCCCAGTCATGTGTGCGCTCACTGAGGAAGCCCAAGGAGAGTTAATATCTGGGGTGAACCACGTGGGAGACGGGCTTTGGGGGGAATTAAAGCCGTTGGAGCATTTGGCGCTTAGCAGCTGGGCCAGGCCTGGGCAGGAACGGGCAGGAAGACTCAATGGGGGATTTAACTTTACTGAGAGCACATTTGGGTGCAGGCACTTTCTTGACTTTCTTTTCACACTCTCTTCGGGCTCTTTCGCACCTCTTTCTCACATACTTTGTTGTTGCTTTTGAAGCTTTAAAGGGCACAAATGGAATATGGTTGTATTATTCGAATGGATTGGTATTATCAGCTGTTTTGAAAGGGGGTTTTATTTAATGAAATTACGCGTATCAAAACTTTTATGAATTATTATTGCTTTTTCTGTTCTTTTCATGCCTATGTGTGCATTTGTACAATTTTATTTCTCACTTTTTCTCAACATTGGCAGAATTCAGAACAACATTTTTCGCTTCATGGTCACTGCGGTGGTCTCTGCACCAGAAACGAAGACAGAGGCAGGGGCAGTGGCAGTGGCAGAGCCAGTGACGGTGACGGCTACAGCGACAGCGACGGCTACGGCGAGGGCAACGACAGTCGACACCATTTCACCGGCGACGAAAACGACAACCGAGACAACCGACGAGAATCTCGATCACACGCTGCTGCTGCTGGTGCTGCAACTGGTGCTGCTCTGCCCCCACGTCGACAGGCAGGCAGCCACAACAAGAACAATATTTGTACGTAATAATGTTGAGCTTTTGGCCAAGGTTTAAATGCTTAAAGAGTATCTATCAGCCTTAAACAGCGTGCACCAACACCTTCCTCTCTCTTTCTTCTCCTGCTGCTGCTGCTGCGGCGAGCGCTTATCCAATTGTTTGCTTTTTGCCTACGCTTGTTGCTGCGCTGCTGGCGCGCTGCTGCTGCTGTTTGCTGCCGTTTGGCTGTAACTCGCGAGTGTTTCGCAAGTGTATTTGTTTATTTTATTAATTGGCACAATCACCCGCGTGTTTTAGCCGCCTAGCGCATTTATTTACGTACAATTTAAGGTAAAAATTACAGCAGGTTCAGCGGAGAAACCACCGGCAGTGTGACCGCGGATTTGTCGACCAAATATACCCATCTGACCCTCAAAAATATACCCAAATATACAGTTTTTAATATATACTGTAAATATACCGAAGAAAAAAGAGAGTTAACCCACTTAACACCCCTCTATTTAAAAAGTTGAGCACCCTTTGTTAAACCGCGGAAAATGGTACTGTTTGTAAAGGCTCTTTGTAGATCAATCCTTCCTCTTTACATACAGGAAAAATATAACCACGATATCTTTCACCTGTAATGCGTAAAATATGGTAAAGTTACATAAATTTCATGGAAATATTAGATACCCCCCTGGTCGACAATGGGCTAACGTTCTATTTTATTAATTGAAATCGTATTTCATGGTTTTGATATTCCGTTTAATATTACTAGCTAGTTGGCCCTCTCAGCCCTAAACAAATAATTTTATCCGATAGATATATAAATTTTCTGCAAGATTGGCAAGTTTTCAGAAGTCTCTTTTATTGGATTATTTACATATTAAGGTTCAAACAAAAACAACATAAAACGAATGTGACGTCGTTTTTGTGGCGCTGCCAGACTCGTGCAATGCGTAGTTGATGCGGGCTGCCATACCATGATATTTTGTGATATAAAATTCGTCAATTTTGATATTCAGTTTAATATTACTAGATAGTTGGCCCTCTCAGCCTTAAACAAATAATTTGATCCGATAGATACATAAATTTTGTTCAGGATCGGCTAGTTTTCAGAACTCTTTTTTATTGGATTGTTTACATAATAAGGTTCAAACAAAAACGGCCAAAGCATAAAACTTAAATGTTGACTAAATGTAACGTCATTGTTGCTGGTCAACCAAGTTTCTTCTATGCGTATGGACTTTGGTATACCTTATTTCCTTTAATTGATGTTAAATTTGTTGTCTCAGGCTGCTTTGAAACATTAATATTGCATTTTCGTAAGATTGAGTTATTTTTTACCTATCTATGCATATGTTTTGTGTTTTATATATACATTTATCCCGGTTCTGATACCTATTATTGGTACCCATGAGCTACAAAATTTCGTTGATGTCTTTTAATAAGAGACTGAGTAGTTTCTGCATTACTTGGAGCCTGAAATTACAAACAATATCTCAAGTCCATAATATCCATTTTCCCAAGGTATGCAGATTGTTGCTCATTCCGTGCCAAAGTTGCACAACAATGCTGCTACTTCATTTCCCCATGTTGCTGAAATTTTTCCCATACAAATCAAATGTATCATACGGGAACGCGTATGGAATGACGCAACAATGAATCTTTATTCCATACGCGTTCCCGTAAGATACATTTGATTTTGTATGGGAAAAATTTCAGCAACATGCTGCCACCCCACGAAAATGACGGGAAAGTCTCCACAAAAACACTCTATTCTCCAGTGAAAAGAGAGCACTCTCCACGAATTGAGGGCGAAAAATGTCAGTATTTTTGGTGCGCTAAATTGAGTTTGGCGGTCAATTTGAAATGTGTCTTAATATTTGGAAAAATAACTTGAATTGTTTTGTCGAGTGACCTCAGAAACCGAGAACCAGTAACCAGTAAATAACAAAAAAATTAATTAAATGTTGACTAAATGTTTCGTCAGTGTTGCTGGTCAACCAAGTTTCTTCTATGCGTATGGACTTTGTTATACCTTATTTCATTAAATTGATGTTAAGTTTATTGTTTCAAGCTGCTTTGAAACATTATTAATGATTTGATCCTAGATTGACATGCTTTGTACCTATTAATGCATATGTTTTGTGTTTTATAAATACATTTATCCCGGTTCTGATACCTATTATTGGTATCCGCGGGCTGAAAAATTTCGTTAATATCTTTAAAACAGAGACTGGGTAGTTTCTGCATTAATTGGAGCCTGAAATTACAAACAATATCTCTATTCTATAATATCCATTTTCCCAAGGTATTCAGACTTGTTGCTCATTCCATGCCAAAGTTGCAGAACAGTGCTGACTATTCATATCCCCATGTTGCTGAAATTTGCCAGCAACATGATTTTTGTATTCATGTTTTGTTGAAACCTATCGATATTTTCCCAGCTCTAGAAACAGCGTAGCCACATCCATGAAAATAGTTTCACTTTTTGAACCTTGAATTCAAACGAAATATTATTATTGCTTACAACACACCCAAATAATCCCAAAAATGAGACTATATATTGTGGTTTTTGTCCCCATCCTTATGGGTAAGTAATGTAATTGCAGAAATGGAATTAAATCAACCTCTGTTTCATTGCAGGACTGGCATTCACAAGTCCGCTTGAAGATTTCATGGGTTATTTGAAGGACTTTCAGCCCTTGGAGAAAATAAATACCCCGGATGGGAGCTCGCACAAGATCAATGAAACTAATTCCATGCTGAACAATTCACAATTAATGGATGAGCCGAAACCTACGCACATCGTCCACATCCATCCCCTCAAGCATCCGCTGAAGACCTACCTCAAGCGTATTCAGCAAAATATTGAAGAGAAACTGCAGAAGGAAATGCTGCCCAATAACAACAAGCCCCAGCAAGTGTCCCTGCCTCCCCTTTTTGTTGTTGACATGATACAGCCCGTCGTTACCTATGAACCCAACAAGACAATCAACAAGGTCACTGCTGACAATGTCAGCAGTCTGTCTCCCAAATTAAGCTACATTCGTCTGATGCGCGTTTTGATTGAACATATCTGTGGGTAGTGCCTCAATTATCCTTCTACATAATCAACTAATCCTGCCCCCATCTCAGGGTTGACTGCTTCTGAAACACCAAAAGAAGCCGCTGCTGCATCCACAAAGGAAACTCCAAAATTGACCAACAACACGATAATGTGAGGAGAGTTCGATGAGGTGTGGTTGGAGAGTACATGAGGAGGATTTTGGCGATATTTATATATGGAAAATACACTTTATTCTATTTCATATTTCAGTTTGGAGTACGGAGTAGCAAAAGAAAATGATTGAGAAGAAGAAAAGATTGAAACGGAAGGGAAACAGAAGAACCAAAAAAACCAAAATTATAAATTTCAAATTCAGTTCACAGTGGAGAAAGAAGAGTATTAAAAATAGCTTCAAATAAAAATAAAACATAAATTTATAGTTTGTTTTGTTTTTTGTTTTCATGGGTATAACATTGTTAACATTTATTATTATTGACTATGGTAATATCTGTTGCGGAGATATATCTTTTGTTTTCGTATTTTGATTCCGTTTAGATGCAGGTTTTTTGTTTTTTGTTTTGCAGGTACTTAGTACTAGTTTTGCTCCTTAGATTTGCGATTATTGTACGCTTGTCCTATATACACATAACACATACACACAACACAACACACAGAATATGCCCCTACATACGTATATTATGTATGCATGAGAATTGGGCTTCATTAAGGGTGTTTTGGGGGTGGTGGTGGTGGTGGTGTAAGGTAGAGGGGTTGGGTTTGGGTTTGGTTTGGTTTGGTTTGGAAATACTAAAATGTCTAAGCATTAGTAAATACATCTCGAGTTTAGTTGGTAAAATTAGCTAACATTTAGTAAGTAACCGATGTAAGTAGTCGCTAGGTTGTACATTCATATGGATTATACATATATCATATATCATAATATCATCATCATTTTGATGTCGTAAAAGGTATCTATATCGCTGATCTATAACGATCGTAGTATAGTTTAGTATATAGTTTATAGCATAGGGTGTATATGAAACAATCTGCAATTATATGTATATATAGATACTAGGCATAGGGCTAGGCATTTGAAGTCTTAGACGAGTTTAAATAGCACTTTCTCATTGAGTCTACAGCTAAACAGGTATACAGATCGATCGTACGAGTATCTAAAGCTAGCTACAGTTAGAGTTACGTTAGAGTTACGGCTTCCAGTTGCTTATGTCCATAGAATACTTGAGTAAAGATATAGCTAAGATTGTTTCACAGAGTTCTCCTCTCTTCTCTGTTCTCTGTTCTACCCTCCCCACATTCCCTTCGGTTTCTTGATTCGGTTTTTTGGTTTTTTGATTTTTGTTTTGATTTTGATTTGTTGTTCCCTCTAGATTATGGTCTTAGTGGATGGTTATCGGATGATTCTCAGACAATCGGCACGCACACCCATTCCATCAGCCGGAACAGCAGCGAGCACAACCAATTCTAGGCGGCCGTCGTCACCTTGGCCTGGCCGCCACCAGGCTCGGCTGCGCTTGCCACAGACGCAGCTTCTGATGCCCCAGCTACTTCTCCGGCTGTTACTGCCGCCGTGGAGATCTCGTCCAGCTGCAACTCAGCGTCGTTGGGGCCATCGCTTTGGATGTGGCTGGTGGTGGTGGTGGTGGTGCTGCTGCTGCTGCCACCGCCACCGCCACCGCCACTGCCGCTCTCCGACTGGCTGGTGCGCAGCTCCGGAGGCAGATAGATTTTGACCACGCTGGTGATCTTAACCCGGCAATTCGGACAGTTGATGCACCTGTAACGAGGATGGGCGGGTGATTAGTAAACAATTCTAGCAGGTGTGTGTGTGAGTACTAACCTGGCGGCACACTGGGCACAGGCAATCACGTGACAGCACGGATTGAACACTGTGTTGATGGCGCGATCCATGCAGATCTTGCATTGCATGGCCTCGGATATGCGCGTGTCCACGCAGCGCTCAATCGCCGCCTCACGCGCCTCCTTCTCGCGTATGGCCAAATCTATCTTGCCGGCCATGGAGCCGCCACCAGCACCAGAACTGGGGCCCGCCCCAGCGCCAAATGCATCGGAGGAGACACCACCAGCAGCAGCAGCAGCAGCAGCGACAGCAACAGCACCATCAGCCTCAGCCAGGACAGCCGCATCACCGCCACGCTCATGCAGAATCCGTCGGGCCTGATCGTGCACCTCGCGGCATGTGTGCTGAATGTCGAACACATAACGCTTGCCCAGCTCCGTGTCCTCCTTGAACATGGAGGCAATGGTGCCCTTGAGATCCCTGGTAAACTGATTGGTCACAACGCCCCGCACCTTGTCGCACACATAGAAGGCGTGACGCTCCGTAATGGAGCGGTAGAGGCCGGCGGCAATGGGCTGCTTGGGCAGCTTGATTTCGAGCTCCTTGCGATCGTTGTGATCGTCCACATACTCCAGCTTGAAGGTGCGCCTCAGCGACTTGGCGGCTGCAATCGCGCCAAAGGGGATGCTAAGGGGTGGCATAAGGGAGGGGGTTAGTTAGTTTTGGGGTTCCTTTTGGCGGGGATTAGCCGGCGAGACTCACCTTTGCTTCTCACCCCCACGGCAGACGGTGATGCCGTGAGCGCCCACGGCAATGTCGCAGCGGGTGGCGCTCTCGTTGGTGGTGACGCCGCTGAAGAGCTCCTCGCCATAGCCGGGCAGGTCCTGAATGGACTGCAGCAGCCAGTACTTGGCCGACTTGGGGCTCATCTGCAGCTTGGCCAGCTTGCCGTGCTCGGTGGCGATCTGTCTGAGGTAGTCCGACGGTGGCTCTGGCACGGAGGCATCCGCATCGCTCTCGGGGCTGGGCAGGAACACGTACTCCTCGTACATGCGCAGCGGATTGCTGGCCAGGCGCTCGTCCAGTCCCGTTTGGCTGCTGCTGTTGCTGGGGCTGGTCGAGCTGGAGTTGGAGTGGGTGTGGGAGCAGGTGTGGGATGTGGTGGCGGAGGTGGAGGGCGATGGCTGAAGGCTGCAGCTGGTCGCGGCCAGGGGCAGGGCACAGTTCTCGATATGCTCCATGGACTTTTGCTTGGACAGGCGCCGCTTCTTGAAGCTCAGCACATGCTCCTTCTCCTTGCGTTGCTGCTCCAGCCGCTGCTGCTGTGCCTGCTGCTGCTGCAACTGCTGTTGGGCCAACTCCCGTCGCATCCTCATGGGGCAATCGGCCCTCAGGGCCGCCTCATTGAAGCGCAGGCCATCGGCCTGGCAGAGCAGCGCCGCCAGCTTGGCCGCATTGCTCCAATCGCTGGCCGAGAGCCGCCCCTCCACCAGGTCTCGGCGTGCCTGCATGTAGAACAGATTGCGCACACTCTCCTGCAGGATAAAGTGCACGGGCACCCAGAACTTGACGCGCAGGGCCAGCATCAGTTGGATGCCACTGCCGCTGCTGCCGCTGTCGCAGGACAGCCGATTCCTCAGATTGATCCACTGACGCGTCTGCGTCTCCTTCTGATTGGGCGTCCAGTGTTCCAGGCCAAAGTATTCCATCTCACAGATGATGTTCAGGGCGCGACAAACCTGAGAATGGGAACAAGCAGAGAAGAGCGTTGGTTAGTGGATTGTAGTTGGAGATGGGACATAGGAGGGGCACTATACATATGTATATATTTCTTTTCAAGGCTAAGTGGTAATTAAAGTTAAAGCTTAGTTGAAGAGGCGTCAGCTTCAGGGGCAGGGTGGGGAGGGCCGCGTTCCAATCTATTCTGGATCAGCGGCTTATCAATTCAAGCTGGCGGAATCTGTCAACGGCATACGGCTCCAAGCAGCAGTGGCAGCATCAGCATCAGCCAAAGCATGTCCTGTCAGTCGCGAGGCCTGTCAGGCTGCCATGACAGCAGCAGGAACATTGGTGGCATCAACAACAACAACAACAACAACAAGTGTAGGAGTGGTGGAGTGAAGGACTGGTGGAGGAGTGCTGTTGCGGTTGAATTTCCAAATGGGGAGACTGCGACGGGGACTGGGAGGCGTCTCTTGAAATATTTGCTTATGCAACGAGCGTGTCATCATTTGGAATGGCTGGAACAGCAGCCAGGCAGCCATACGCCATAAGGATGTTGTTTGTGAGGATGATGATGCGGATGTTGTCGGTTGGTTATAGTCCCCAACGCCCAACCCCCACCCCCACACCCACGCAGTTGCATTGACGCGCCTCTTCCCAAAATGAAATTCCGGAATGCCAAAAACAAAATACGAGAAAAATGTGAATTTTTTGGTCCGCTCTCTCGCAGGAGCAGGACACCTTCAGCTACTTGTACTCTGCCTCCCCCTCCCTCACCTCTCCAGCAGCACTTTGAATAATGAGGCAGATACCTATACAAACATAAATACATGTATATGTATGTATGTATGTATCTGTATCTGTGGCAGTCAAGGCAACAAGTTGCTCACGCATCAACGCGTTCGCACAATTACTTGCCCTCTGCTGCTCCTCAATTTTCATTAGGGGAAAAACCGCAGGAATAAAAATTATGCATGAGAGAATGAATGAATGAGGGCTTTTACCCCGGTCTGGAGGTAGCGAGATGAAATGCTTCGGTTTATTAGCTATTTAATATTTTTTTAATTGAATATAGCAGGGAATTTCATGAATTTCCATTTATTTAATTGCATACTGTTTGGCGTTCCACATTGCATCCACATTTTTCACTTAATTAATACAATGATGGAAATATAACAGAAATTAATTCGAGTCATTAAAGTCTCGACAGATTTATATCTGGCAATGTTTCCCAAAAGTTTATTGCGGGGGCATTACATGTCAGCAATTACGTTGCTAAGAGTCTTAGGGGGTTTCATTTGAGGCGCTCACAGACACTACCAATCTCTCAATTCCATCCAATACTATCCTCTGTTGTAGAATGGGCCCCACCCCAAAATCCTCCAATAACATCCGGCACAGCCACAGCTGCCTCGATTGAAGATGAACATCTCGAGAGTTGTCTCTTGTCGCCGCTGCACACTGCCTAACAACCGTTACCAAGTTGCCACACCTCTCCTACTCCCCCTATTTGCTGGTGGTAGTGGCATGTAAATTGATCCATGTACTTGATTAATTAATTGCGTTCGGCTTGGAATTGGAAGCTCATCCGGTGGGGGCCACCACCAAAACCACCAACAACGTTACCAAAACCCCCCTTCCCGCTTGGAAAACCGCAAGCTGTCGACGACATTTCGGCGTCTTAATTAGTCCAGAAACGTTTGCCATGAGTGGATTTTCCTGCTTCGAGTGGTTTTGCCTGCTGCGCGAGTGGACTCATGAGTGCATTCATTTGGATAGAATGTCGTGGCGAAATTGGGTTTCAGTTTAATGAGAAATGCAATGACTTGAGCTTTTGCTGGGAATAAAATTAGTTTGGGGTTATTTGGAAGACAGTTCGGCGCCATTTTCCTATACAAGTGCTTGCCACATCTGGTATTTATTAAACTCTTAAATTGAGTTGCAAAATCAACAATATTCCGATTTATTTATACAATCAATTGTAAGCAAATATGAAATACCGAAAATAATCAAATACATCAATGTATTTCCCCCCATTCCTTCGTTTCTGCACCGCTTCGATAGCGACTTGAAATGAAACCCCCAGAGCTTGAATAGCACGCAAATGGTTGGAACATTTCATTCCAATTAGGAAACATATTCAAACAAGTTCTGCCCCATGGGAATATTTTTTGCTTTATTTTGAATTATTTTTTGTTGAGAGCAAAACGTGGCAACAGTTGGTGGAGGAGGAGCGGCAGCTCGAACATTTCATGGTTTATTTGTGCAGGGTGGGGTGGGGGCATTCGCCCCCTTAAGTTGCCTCTTGTTCACTTTGTCTCTGATGTATTGTATGAGAGATCTCTGGGAATGGTTCACCTTGCAGAAATATACCATGTGTATTTTCGTGTACATATTCACCGCAAAAATACAAAAGAGCAGCGCTGTCACTGTCTCTGCCGCTGCCGCTGTCACTGCTCTGCTCTGCTGCTGTCAAGTGCAAAGTCCATTTTTGTGGATTATTTCGCTAAAATTAAATGAAACACAAATGCAAAACCAACTCAACTCAACTCAACTCGAATTCGAGCACGAATCGTGAACAAATTTGTTTTGTATTTTCTAAAGCCAACTGCAAATAACAACAAAGGCGAATTAAGCCGGGCAGCGAAGCTTGACATAACCGAAACTTTCGTAATTCCCACTAAGGCAAAAGCGGGCGGGCGGGCACCACCAAGAAAATAGGCAGATGGCAAAAGTTTAGTACCGTCCCAGCCCTCGCCACTCCTCTCATTATACGACTTAATGTCTTTCGTAATACCAATATACCCCTGCAACAGATTATTTGCTGTTATGGCCTATAATTTGGGCAGGTAGTAAAATCAGGTAGAATCGTGTAAAATTACACAAAACAGAATGTAACATCTGTACACCAACTGTTACTTCACTTAAAATCGAGCTTCTTAAGAGAGCCAGACAGATTAAGAGACAGCGAGAGAGAGAGAGCTCTGACTAAGGTAAACAAAACGAGCGCCAAGAAAAAAGTGGGGAGACGAGACAGAAAAACAAAAGAGCTTCGAATCGAATTGCTGTTTGCTCTTTGCTCAAACAATTTTTTGTTGTAAACGAAAGACAAGTCATGGCAGGAGGGGGGGATGGTGGTCCACATGTTTTGATGAAGCCGTGGGAGGGGCAGCCGAAGAGGGGGGCTATGGCGATGACTAGCATGCTGGCTGGCAGCTTCGGTGGCGGCTGGCATCAGAAAACCCGACCAGTGTCGCTTGCAGTGGACTTTGGACCCAAGTCTTCGAAATGCCGTTTGGACTTTGGACTGGCACTCGCCTCGTGAGTGGTTTTGTTGTGATGTTGCTCTCGATGCTTGTCTGTTTGTGTTGTTTGCTCTTTGCATTTTGTTGCTGTTATAATTGTCATTGCTCTTTGCTGTTTGATCGCAGAAGTGTTTGTTGCTGCCAGCCCCCAGTTGAAACTGTAATGAAAAAACTCCCCGACGGTGGTGGTGGCTTGTGACGTCAGTTCAGCGACGAGCCGCCGTTTTGGACTTTGTACCTTGAACTCAGCACAAGCTTCTGTTGACCGACCGTGCGACAGAGAGAGGCTGAACAAAGTCGCTCTTGCAATGTGCATGTGCCGCAAACGTTTTGCCAATCAAATAGAAAAGTTAATTATGCATATTAATTGATTAATGGGAGCACACGTGCTGGGAGAGAGTATAGCGTGAGAATGGTCGATCTCTAGTATGATGTAAGAGAGAAATATAATTCGAATATTTACGATAGAGAGCGGAATAGATGCCTTCCTGCTAATCTTTCTGCCTGCGACGCGATCTACAATGTTAACGAAATGAATAGACAGACAGACAGACAGATGGAAAGAATGACATATCTGTGCATAACAGCTTCCCCCATTCCCATTTGTTTTCTCTCTCTCTCTCCTCACCTATAAATGGTTAGAACTTGTTAAAGTTTTTGTTGCTGGCGGCAGACCATGCATGCGCCTGTCGAGTGATCACCTCTCCAACACACCCTGAGGCTGGGAACTAGGTGGAGTCCAAGAGAGAGACAGCGAGAGTGAGAGGGTGGCAGAGAGAGAGATGCAGAACACAAATTGTTGGCAATAAAAATGCACTTGTCTGTGGGCGAATGGGCCAGTGGCAGTGGCAGTGGCAGGGGCAGGGGCGGCCTCTGCTGCTGTGCTGAAACAGGTTCAATGCATGGAAATTAATGACGGAACGCGCACACGGGTTCTGGCCATAAATTGCACTTAATTACTTATGCGCGGAGACGGAGAGCACGTGTTGGGCATGTGCGCCACCATTCCTGTGCAACGGAAACTTTTAAGTCAACCCCGTCTTTATCAACCTGTCAAGCGCCTGCTCTGAATCTCTCCCCCTCGAGACCACTCTCTTCCATTCGCGCTCAATAGTTGCTATAACTGTTAATTGCTGACGTGCGAATGGGCAATCAACGCGAATGCGAAGCAAAAGAAGCGAAAGATGAGGAGGCGATGGAGATGCTGCACAGTCTCCTAATATATTGTGGAAAATTTCTTTTATTTTAAATATGGAAAGCGAAAAGCGACTTCAAGTGCAATTTCATTAAAGCAGACTCTGAAAGTCCATCTGGTTATATAATTATAGAATATGCAAAGGCCGTAGATCAATATGGCAAGGTGCGAGAAGAGAACTGATGGAGGCGTGAACAATTAAACTGCTTTGGATTCTGGGGATTACAACAAATTTACCTGTACAACTCATTAAATTTCTAGGTAGACCTTTGCACTACATAAATTAAGTAACTGAAATTTTCATATTTCTCCGCTAGGTGTAAATATTTATATATGTACATATGTATGTACATATGTGTTTAGGCGAAATTTCTTTCAAAAATATTACACATTTCGAATTTAGCGATTTAAAGCCAAAGTAGGAGAAACTGCTAGTAAATTAATTCAGTGTCAATGTGCAATGCCCTTATCAGTCGATTCGTCCGTTTCACTCCCCAACCTACTACTACTATATGCAGCTCTTGTGACCTTCAACTGGAAGCGCCTCGACCTTCAGCACCTGACACAATGTTGAGCGACACAAAATCCAATTTCGCTTTCAATGAAAATGACAGGCTAAACTAAATAGTTGCTGCCTCGTTACTAATCAATTTTCTAATCTCACATTTACAATTAAATTAGAAATGACAGCTAGCTTTCGAGTCGAAGCTGTTGACACCCCACTTTGACACTGAATTTTGTTTATAGAAGCTATTATATGTATTGCGATCTGTATATTAATAGTGATGATATTTACGGGTGCTGTAAAGTGTGTATGAGTGCGTTGCAAACTGTTGGTCAGAGCCATAATACCCTCTGCAAGGGTATATTGTGAAAATAGCTGCAAATTATGTTTCTGTGTGTACTCTTCTTTATTTTCAAATGGGAGCACGTGTGTCTTGTACCCTCTCTCTCTCTCTCACTCTGTCTCTCTGTGAGAGTGTGTGCAGTGCATTAAATTTCTGCAGCAGGCCTAGGCAACGCCAGCAGCAACACAGTCAGCGGCGGCGACGGCGACAGCGGCAGCGGCAGCGACCGACTGCACATTGGACTTTGATCGTTGGCCATAAATCGTATAGCAGAAACGAAACAAATGCTAAAACAAAAAAAAAACTAAAAGCTAAAAACAAACAACAAGAATACGAATACAAATGCATTCAAAGTGCACGCAAAAAGTGCAATAATAGCTTGAGCAATAGCTTTGGGGCGCAATTATAAAGTTAATCAATGTTGCAGTTAAATATAAATAATTTATTAAGTGCTAAATGTGTCCTTGCTTGCTCTCTCTCTCATCCCACCCACAATCTTTTCCTCCCTCTGTGCATCTCTGTGCTGAAGCTTTCCCACAAGACCCTCACACGTTAGCCGCATAATGCCAGTAACCTTGTTAGGATGCCCATGCACCTTGAGCTGCACCAAAGCTGCTTTGACCTGCCAATAAGCCAGTGTTTAAAGTGGCACAGCCTTGTCCTTGCACTGATCTTTCTCTTATGCCTCAACACGGTCTCTTTTGCCTTTATTTATTCAAGAGAAAGCTGATGAGCTTAATTTGCACCTTCCTTGTGAGTAGCATCAGCTTCTTTTCTTCTCTCGCTCTCTCTAATCAGAGCCCCTGTTCAAGGTGTTTCTGTGGAACTGATCTCCTGCCCCGCAACTGTGCTGCTCCTTCTTCACCCTCTCCCCACTAAAGAGAAAGCTTTCTTTTATGTGCCGTAGTTTCATTTGCGGTTGACATTTAATTGCGGTTCATTGGGTGAGAGCAAAGTTTATGGCGCAACAGCAGCATTAATAAAACAAACTCTCTTTCTTTGCTCTTTTGTTTTTGTTTTTTTGTCGTGCAATTATGGGGCGTCTGTCTGTCCCCAATTTGTTGAGTGATCCAGTGTGGCCTTCTTCCTGCATTTTAAATGAAAACGCTGCTTTTGCTGGTGCTGTTGTACGTGACTTTTGGCACAGTCAGCAGACGGATTGCGTCAACGGGTGGGTCAGCGCCAAAAGCCAGAGCCAAGTGCAAGAGGGGCGGCGGTTTGGCGGGAGGCTGCAGCAAGTCTTAAATAAAAATTATGCTGATATTTGTATGCATGTGCTCCATATAAATAAAATCAGGGCATATCAGTGTGTGTGTGTGTTTGTGTGTGTGTTTGTTTGTGTGTAAGCAAGAATGTCCTGCTGCCAGTTGCCATAATTTTTCTCGTTTTTCACTCGCTTTTTGTGTTTTCCCTTTCCTTCTTGCTGCTGCTGCTGCTGCGGCGCTGTTCATAATGTTGTCGTTGTTGTTATTGTTGTTGTTGTTTTTTGTTGGCTCTCGTTAAGTATGCGTCATTTTCAGTGGCTGCCACTTTTTTTTCGCATGCGTTGCGCGAAAATGCGGAAAAGCCGCAGGGGAGTGGTCTCGCCCTGCCGCCCCTACACTCGATTCCACTACACTGACTCGTGCCTCGTGCCCACTTCCACCCCACCCCCCTTGGAGTTGACTGCAATGCCCACCAAGCCCTTAACAAAAGTAACAGCCACCAGCAACAGCAGTCGAAATATGCATGCAAATGCATTAAGTTATGAGGGAGTGGCGAAGGGAGGTGAGTGCAAGGGTCGGTGCCAGCCAGCCAGCCCCTAATTAGCATGTCGCATTCCCAATTGCCCGGACGTGATGCCAGGACACACAGCCAGAGCGAGAACCACAGATTGTGGGTTCATTTTTCGGTCCACATTTAAGTGCTTAAAATTTGGAAATCCGTGCATGAGTCTATTACATTTGATTAAGTTCCCATCAACACAGCATTGTCCTGCAGAAAATCCCTTAACACTTAAATGGAATTATGCCATTTTAGCAATCCTTTTATACAAAACTCTCCATTAAACTCAATAAAAGTTTGACTAAACAGTTTGCAAAAGTTTAAAGGGAAAATCCCAGTGGTGTTTCATTTATCCGCAAAAACAAATTCTATTTGCTTGCCATACAATTTTCTATCATAGTTTTTCCATCGACTAGAAATCACATTTGCAAGTTGATAAATTACATTTTGGGTTTTTTGGCTAAATGCAAGGAAAACTTTTACTGCAGGCAACACAACAGCAGCGAGACAACTTTGGGTGAAGAATGTCAAGTGCACACATTTGGCGAGGAGCAGGAAGAGAAGAGTACGAGTCGTAAACGACTGGCATGTGGCATATTGTGGCATGTTAAGATGACGAAATTTGCTGTTGCTGGTGATGCATATTGTGGTCCATCTCTATGTCTATTCTCTGGGCCTCTCTCAGTGTGTGTGTGTGTGTGTAGTCATCTGGCCAGAGGAACTTGTAAATCAGAGGTCATGGTCTCGTTTCTACTCAGCCAAGAATTTGGACAATTGTCGAGATTTTATCTCTCGGAAATGTTTAAAATTCCAAGCCAAGGAAAAGTAAAAATAAAAAAAAATTGTTCCTACTTAGAAAGGATTTTTGTGTGTGTTAGTGTGTGTGTGTGGGGGGGGGGAAAGGATGCATAATCAGTGTCGGCATTATGCGGCAGGCCACAAAAGGAAGTGGCATCCACCCAAGTGGCGGATGGTGTAGATGGTGTAGATGGTGGGGAATGGTTGTTGCAGGATGGGGGGGAGCAATTCCAAAATACTTGTATAATAAAGATATCAGAAAATCGGTTTTTCGGGGCCTGAGCCAAAGTTTACATAAAGCGAAAGTATACCGCTGCAGCTGCTCCCTGCTCCCTGCTCCCGTGCTCCTCTCGGATGATTTATCCGTTGAGTAACACGCCCGCAGGCCCTCAGCCACCGCCAGCCCACTCCAATATCTATAGAGCCCCTTTATGGCCCTGGCTCTGAACTTGTTTACCCATAAATCCGGCAGGCAAGGCAGGCAGGATTACCAACCCAACCAAGTTTCCAGCTTCCCCTTACCGACTTGGCTTGGCTTGGCCGTTCTCCAATGTATTTCAATTAAGTTATCAAATACACACACACACACACACACAGACAGACACTCATCTCTATATCTTTGTATCTGTGAGATGGCAACGAAAAAATATATCTTTTTGTATATGTATTATATCCCCACATACAGAGAGAGCCTGTTGCCAGGTGGCAGAACCGCCAGGTTCTTGTCTGCTTCAGTCTGCCTTATATTGATTTTCTTTTTTGGCCAACACACAGCTGAGCCACCCCAACCCCAACCCCACACCACACCAACACACCACACTTTTCTGGCCCGACCCAAACCCCTGAAGCCATTCCATGTTTGCACTTGATAATTCCGCTTTGGCATTTGATATGCAAATGGATGTCGGGCCAAATACATAATAATATATCATTTCAGCTTCCTCAGGCACACACTGAAAATTGCCCAAGGATTGGTGTCGTGTCCTGACATGTCCTGCAACTGCCTGCCCTGCCTGTCGTGCCTAACCTCATTTATTCTAATTGTAAATTGCATTCGACCTTGAGCCCGTTTCGGTTTCGTTTAAGCGCGTCTACAGGCCAGATGGGATATCGGAAATCGCGCGTGACAGGCTTAACCTAACAACAACAACAACAAAATACAAACACTCCCTGACCGCTCTTAACTTTTTCGCCACATCCCTAAATCCCCCATCCGAAATGTTTCTTTTGTGCTGTGCCTCCTCCGTTTCCATTCAAATGACTTAAGTCATTGCTGCTAATGATCCTTGGCCTGCTGGTACCTCTTAGTACCCCCCCAACAACCTCTAAGAACCCACCTTCCAGAGGGTTTGGGCGAGGGTGGTGGCTTAACAGCTTTTGATGGACATTTGGTTGCGGACCAAGCAACCCAACCACCAACGCCCACCCACCATATGCCAAATGGCAATTTTCACTTCGTTAAAATTGTAGAATTTTCTTTTGAAGCAATTTTGTAGCGGAAAACGTTTACCATGCCAGGGACAAGTCAGGACGGTGCGGATATAGGACGCAGAAGGAGGTGGAGGTGTACTCCACGGGTAGATTGCCATCTGTCCCAGCCGGCAGGTCTCACGCCCAGGCAGTGATTAGAAATGATTGTGGGTTCCGATGCGATTATTCCGCAATAAATTATGCAAAAATTGCAAAATTATTATACTTAGAAACTCAATTAATTTATTCAATAATTACCATGATCTTTTACGTGAATGACATGTGAATGACATGCAACAAATGCAAATAAAATTGAATTTATTTTTCCATCACAAAGTTCGTGTTGATTAATTATACAAAAACTTGTATTCAATGTATTTGCATATATTCCACCAAGCGATTAATATTTACACTAAATTCCAATTAAAATACAAGAAATATTACCCTAGCCATTCAATGGATATAAATTCTCATATTTTCGGTACCAAAAGCAAATAGAAAAGTATTTCTATGCACAAATTTACCAGAATTTCAACTCCAAAAGTTTTTACCCATTTCATGAATTTCTATTCCTGAGAAAATGTTTTACGAGTATTTTGATAAATATATTTTCATTCATGTCATTTCCATTTAATTGCAATTAAAATACAAGTGTGGAAAATTCAGTTAAATTGTTTCCAATTTCTTGAAAATGAATATTTGTCAAGGCCGAGAGTGAGAGTGTCCCTTAAAGAGGCTTAATTAAAATGCTATTATCCACGCGGCGAGTGCCGCTGAGCGGAAAAGCTTCAAACAATGCAAACAGGATATGCCAGCAGCAGCCGCAGGGCATTGTACGGTACGTCTTTGGGCAGTGGAAAATCACATTTAATTAAGATTACTCGAACAGAATGGCGAGGAGTTGGCAAGGGAGAACGGTTTTTTTCCAACGAAAAGTGTGGAATGCGAAAAATAAATTGAAACTGAATTTGATTCGTGGAATTCAATCGAATTTAATGAGGAAATCCGTTTAGGAGATGGAAACTTTATGAGTGGATTAATGGCACAACGGTGTGTGTGTGTATTGCCGGTGCTTCGATACGGAGAAAATTGAGCAATATTTACCTTCCTTTTACCATTCATTTGCAGACATAAATTCGACATAAATATATTTGTATACATATGTATATTCCCTCTTCTTTTATGCAGCTTAATTTTATTACTGATTCAATTTAGTCCCTATTCCTTTTACTCACATCTTCACAATTTTATCCTGTCTCTGAGCTGTGTGTGTGCGCCTGCCATAAGTAATTTCATTATCCTACCATATCGTATAGCTGGATGATGCTTCAGATTAAATGAATTTCCCTCCACCCCCCGATCCATATGGAATTTCTTTTCCAGATTGAAATTATTCCCCAATTTCACATGTAATTATGGCTGGGGAAGGGGATCCTTTCCTGATCGGATTTATAGACTCCTCAATATGTGATTTCCTATCCCCATTACTTTTTCTATATGAGCTTTTATTGCCGTTCTTTGTTTTACAAGGCTGTCGCTCACTCTCACCTCCTGCTCACCGCAAACATGTGGGTAAGAGAAAGGCCAAAGAAAATAATAGTGAAAGCCACGCAGGACTCTGTGTCAGGCACATGAGAATGGGGGCCAGTGGGCCAGGGAGCGGGGGCAATATGTGTAAAGAATACAAAAAAAAAGACGAATACGATGGAGAAACAAAAGCTTTGCCATTAGAGACACATCAAAATGGCACTCAGCATGGCACGGTGCTGGGCCAAAGGGGGGGTGGCGGGTGAAGCGAATACGGAAAAGTGTGCTGGGCCTTCGAGGTGGTTTGTCGGCTTTTATGGCGAAAACTATATTCGAATACAATGGAAAGGCATTCAATGCATTTCCACAGCTTTGTGGTTTCGGCTCTAGGTTTGTTTTTCCCCTTTCTACCTCCCTGCCTCCGTCTTTTCCACACTTCGTTCTCTTTTCCTTTTTTCGGTTGCATTTTCACGCAATTTATTGTTCTCGCGCTTGCCTCTCAGCTCCCTCTTACGCTCCCTTCCACCCATCACTTTTATTCTTTCTCCCAGCGAACCTTTTCCTGGCGAAATTTTAGTATTTTTTTTATTGTTTAATATTGTTCTAAGCCGTGTTTGCTTGGCCCCAGAGTAAGCTCTGTTGGTGTGGCATGCTGGTGGTGGTTGTGGTGGGTGGTATGGGATGGGGATGGGGAGTGAGGTGTTTGGCTATAGCCATATTTCCGCTCAGTTGTTGTGCATTCAGGTTTCTATGGTTTTGCCGTCGCCTCTCCTCTCCTCTCCTCTCCTCTGGCCCTGCCTTCCGCTTTACTTTTAACCACATTTTTCTACAAGCAACGGGGGAAAAGCAGTTCAAGGATAATATGCAAAAACCATGGAAACAATAGATAGCACTAGAAGGAGGGAGGGGTGGTGTGGTGTGGTGTGTTGTGGTGTGAGTAGGAAAGTGCCGGTCCGCCTGCTTAGCAAATGACATTATCATTTACCCCCTCCCCGCGCCAGCAGCCCAACCCAACCCTACCACATTGATTTTACTACAAATTTTGTCATTGTCATGTGCAGGCACGATTTCTGCATCGTCATAAAAGCATTTCAAGCGCTTACACTCAGAGAAAACGGAGTGAGAGAGAGAGATGCATCGAGAGCTTAGCTTTTGCCTCTCCTCTCCTCTCGTTAGCTAACTCTTTTGGAAGATTCTGGCATCAGTCAAGGCGAAAGATCAGTTCAAGGACAAGGAAGCGAAGCGAAAATCTCCTGCCACTCTTGCAGTGTAGGGCATGGGTGGATGGGAGCCATTGCTCGGCCAGCGGTAATTGCATTAAGTGTTGGCTTAAAAGCAGCTCCCTCTCCACTCCCATACTTCACTTTGCTATCTCTATCTCTCTCTCTTTATGCTTTCCCTTTCTCCCTGAGTGCGCATCTTTCCGTTTTCCGCCTTGTGAGTGTCGTCTTCATTGTCGCTGGATTAGCTCCGACCTCAACCCCCCATCCGTATAGTTGCCATCTCTAATTAGCCACTGGATGGCTGATAGCTTGGCCAACACACCACACACACCAGTGCACTATTTGTTTGACTTTAACCATTAAATCGATATGCGAGGGGAATCACCAAAGTGAGGATATATCCCAGTCGGGAGTTCGCGCTGTTCGTGCACCTCCTGCTCTTCTTTCTCTATTTTGCTATTACTTTGCCATCCCACTCAATTCTTTTATAGTTTCCTCTTCTGTACTCTTTATTGCTTCTTTTTTGTATGTCGTGTGTGTGTGTGTGTGTGTGTGTGTGTGCTTTGGCACGCGAAAATAATTTCCTTTTGATTGGGCGCGCCTCGACTTCTTCGCTCACTGACTAAGAGCTTTGGGGAGCCATTTTCCAGATAGATTTGCGGGCGTGTTGCCAGCACACGGTGTAAACATAAATTGGGTTGGCAAGGACGCACGTTAAACTAAGGGCTGAGGGAGGGAGGGAGGGAGCGAGTGGCGCCGGTAGGGAGTGGAGCGAGGACGCAGACAGGCTGGCGCGCGCACGCACAACACAGCCTTGGGTGAGACTGCCAACCGACCAGCAGCAGCAGCAGCAGCAGCTGACAGACGGTTGGGGCTCCAGAAACTTCAAAAACCTCAACACACAAGAGCACACACATGCCATTTGTCCACATGCCCAATGCCTGTGCACAGGGTCACCAGGGTTGCCAGGCAGCCTTAAGCCATTTCTCCTTGGCCTTACCTTCACACGTAACCTTGAAACTGGAGTCGGCCTCTCTCTCTGCCTTTGTCTGTAATCAAATGGGATGCCAATTAGAAAAACTCCCCTGGCAGCAATCACAATTGGATCAGTTCCTCATTCATAGCTATGGCAACCCTGGCTGGCATTGCCTGCGGCTTGCTCTGCATTTTGGGAACACAGGACAGCCCACGCACACACGCACAAACGCGCACCGCACAGCAGCAGAGGCATGTCCAGCGAACATGATAAACGCCCTGACTGCACCCAAAGCGACATAAAACTGATGGGCGTCTGCCTGCCTGGTCAGGCACGGGCCCCCCCCTCCTTGGGGAGCCAAGCGGTAAATGCAGGGATGCATTGTGTCTGCATGTGTGTGTAAAAGAGAGTGAGAGAGAACGAAAGTGCATTTCTGGCAACTGTACCAATTAATTTCGAAATTGGCAAATGTCATTGGAGTAGATGTAGATGGTCGTAGAAGCAGAGTGTTTCGGATTTCAGTTTTGGATTTAATTGCACAGAAAATTAATTTTTGCTTTGCTGCAGAAACAAAGGACAGAGAGGAGAGAGAGAGAGAGAGAGGGCGGGAGGAAGAACTGTTAGTCAGAAGTAGAGAAAGAATTAGAAAAAATACGAGAGACCAGACCAGACCAAGCCCGAATTGATTTGCATAGAAATGGCATAAATAAGTAAATAAATTCAATGCTGAATTACATTATTTTGGTCAAGTATCTTACCAATACTACTTACATACATACATATGTATGTACATATGGAACGGAACCAAATATCTGTGCATATTTTATGTGAAATGCATTTTATTGCCACTGCAATCAATGCTAATGAAGGCGATATCCGACGCCTGGTGGGGTTGGGGGGGTTTAGGAAGGTCGATGAGCTCTGTGGTTGTTGTTTTCGTTTTCGTATTCGCATTTTACGATTTTTGGTCCCCCTGTTTTTTTGACCTCCCTTCTTACCCCCCTACCACCCCTTCGATGAATCAGGGACGGAAAGCAAAAAACACAGTGTGTGTCGTCTGTGTATTGTGTGTGCTCACTGTAAAGGCCAGGGCTGGACTAATTAAACGGTAAACAACAATTAAACAATACCACCAGCAACAGAAAATTTATGTCTTTGTTCGGACTAGCATTGCTTGCCCTATGCGTCCATTTGTTTTCCGGTGGGAGAGACACTTACACGCAGAGAGAGAGAAGGGAAGGGAAGGAGAGAGTCACAGAGACAGAACTTTGGACCGAAGTCTGTAAAATCCGATCCCATGCGAATAATGGAATAAAAAAGAGACATATATATTATATAAGCTATATATAGTACATACATATAGTACTCGTATGCATGTAGTACTATATATCATTTATATAGTCATCGCAGCAGGTTTTTTGCAGCTTGTTTGAACTTTAAAAATTTATAGCAGATTCTTGCAAATAATTTGTATGCTAAATCTGAAATACACTACTCGCATATAAACATGTACATAAAAGCGGCTTAAAGTGGAATATTTATGGCCCCATTGGTGGGGGGCATTGTCTATTAAACTATTCATAAAGATTCAGTGGGGGCAGCACTACTCATTCATTTCGTGTTCAAAATGGTGTGGCGAAGAGTTTATGTGATTTTTCTCCTTTTAGATAGAAACATTTTATATTTAAATCAAATTAAATACAAACTTAATTGCGTTGTGTGTGGTATGTGGCCACTTAAATAAAAACCAAACACATTTATTGGCACACACAAAGGTGGTTCGGTTCTCCCACTCGTTGGCGCTGAGGGGGTGGGGGCGAAAAGTGTGCGAAAACCCCATATGGCATGGCATGGCCTCGCCTTAAATAAATCTTTATTTAACTTTTGGTTATTTGCTTAAATTGTTAATAACATAACTGTTGACTGCAACAAAATCACAACAACTGGAAGAGGCAGAAGAAGCAGAGCAGAAAGCGCAGAAAAAATACAACAATACGCATACCACAGCAGATACAGATACATATATGGGGTATGGAATAAATACAAATAAAAAAATAAAAAAAAAACTTGACAGAATAATACATACAACAAATAGGTAAAAATCTCGTTTTGTGCCTTTTGCGTTTTACATTTTGTTTCGTTTTGGGGCTGGGCAGAATGGAGAAAAGACAAGCCGCACAGCCATACACACAGAAACAGCCAACAGATACAGCGATACATACATATGTATGTACATAGATACAGATACATACATATACATATGTGTGTATCTCATTCTTTTTGTATAACTTGTGGATAGAACTCCCTGGCCCGGAAGATCCATCTGCCAGTGCCAGTGCCAGTCGCCATTTAGGCCAAGGCTAACACAGGGCGTATGCTTAATATTTCGCCACTTTAAAACTGTTGCTCCAAGTAAATAATAAACTTAAACAAAAACAAACGGGAAGAGAAAACTTGGGGGGTAATTTGGAATTCCTACATCTGTTTGAAGCAAAAAAAAGCAAACAAAAAATTCGTAACAAAAATCAACAACAGAAATTGCGCTTTAGGAATAAAAAAAAAAAACAAAATAAAAAAAAAGGAATGTTGAAAACAAAATAATTTCAGCTTATTTTTCATTTTACGTTTTGATAGCGCTCATATCTGTCTTCGGTGTCTATCTATCTGTTTCTACCAGTGCGTCTGGTTCTGGTTTTCTCTTTCTTCCCACTGCTCCTTCTCCTTCTTATTCTCATTCTCGTTCTACATCATATTTTCTCTTTGTGGTTTTGTTTTGTGTTGTTGACACCGCGCATTATAAGATATTTCCACGCTGCTTATCACAAGAAGGTGATAAAAAAGCAGAAAAAGCTAAAAAAAAATAAGGCAAAAAATGATGAGAGAGTCACACAGTCGCTGCTCTCTCTCTCTCTCTATTTCTCTCTTTCTCTGGCTGGCTGTATAGCTAATTATACGCATACAAATACACAGATA
The DNA here is from genome assembly GCF_018151105.1 of Drosophila obscura. Classification (NCBI taxonomy): domain Eukaryota; kingdom Metazoa; phylum Arthropoda; class Insecta; order Diptera; family Drosophilidae; genus Drosophila; species Drosophila obscura. The sequence goes on along the minus strand of NW_024542774.1, from coordinate 3,050,493 downwards.
CATAGATACACAGATACAGATAGTTAGATACCTATAGAACTTGGCTAAAATGCTTATCTTTGGAATACATTTCTGTCTGCTGCCTGCTGCCTTCTGCCACAGAGCTCCAGACTCTGTTGAATTGGCCTTTTGTCATGGCATGAGCCAATGACAAGCAAATTGGCCAGCGGCTGCTGCACTTGACCTCCTCCCCTCTCGTCGACCGTCTCCAGTCATTCATCCATCCAGCTACAGCTGCCACTTGAGCTGCCTCATCAAATCTCGCCCCCATGCCTTCCGCACAGCAGAGCACAGCAGAGAAGAGAACTTGCCTCCTCGTTGCCGTCTTTCAATTGTTGCAAGCTGCACACTTGAGCAGATCCCGCCTCTGGCTTGTAATCCCCCTCCCCAGCTCCTCCCGTACACTTGACGCGTGTTGAAGGAACTCATCATCCAAGATGCCTTACAGTTACAGTTCAGCCCCCCCACCCCCCACATTCATCCCATTCCAGCCATTTGTGGGTGTAAGCCCGCAGCTGCAGCTACACAGCCAGTGCTGGCAAATATAATTATTTGCATCATTTGGAATGCCAGTAATCAGATATTGTATCCTCGCCTACAAGTAAAATATATCTCCAGTAAAATGTCGTGTTTCTGGAGTATTAATACTCATTTGATAAGGTCACTCCCTCGTCTCACAGGCAATCCGATAAAGAATCTCAGCCAGTGCAGAGCCACCACAAAGATTGACGTCATCCGCTCAGAGTGCGAGCACAGTGGGAAAGAGTGGAGAAATACTAAAGTAGAGAACTGCATTTCACCAGAGAAGAACCTGTTGCCAGGGTCTTACGGGCGAGAATTGCATCATCGATCGATCGATTACTAAATCTTCTAGCCAAGTTAACCATAAATATGACAAAGCAGTGGGAGTGGAATTTTCCCCCGTTTTTCGCCCGTTGGCATGGACTTTGGCATGGAATAACAGTTGCTTGGAACATGCTCGAAAAGTCAATACGGAAGAAGGGCCCACTCCAGCGGTCTCCACACCGAAATCAACAAACTGAAACAGTCAACAACTTGAAAGGCACACTCAAAACTTGGCTCTGACGACAACAAAACTACCAACGAGAAGCGTAGTAAACAGCAATTGGCAAAGCAATTACAAGTAGCTCTGAGGATAATTGCAAGTAACTGTATTTGGGGCATAAAACTGTTGCACAGTTGCACCACACACTCAGAAGCGATGAGGGAAACGACAAATGGAAAATGTTTCAGTCGATATTCCGAATAATAATGCGGTTCTAGGCTAAGTCACGGTCTCTTTCCCTCTCACAGTGTTGCTTGGCAGTAAAGGTTGCCAATATACCCCGTGTACAGGGTGTGCATATAAACCAAAGGGCTCCTTAAGCGATTCCGACATGAGTATTACCGAGTTTGGCAGTTGCAAATGGAAATTTGCCTGCTGACCTAACTGACTCACTGAGCGAGCTCACACACCCACATGCCGCATGCCACATACCACATGCAATTCAGTTAGACATCTGCATATACGAATGAATACGAACCGTATACGGGACACAATTGTTAAATCGGAGGCAACAAAAAAAAAAGTAATTCTACTTTGACATGCAAACTCGTCGAAAGCGTAGCGTCTGAGCCCTAAGCCCGGAAGCCCTAAGCCGTGTAGCCGTGAAGTCCTGGCCCTGGTCTGCCCTGGCCTGGCCTGGTCTGGCCCTGACGTCAGCGCAAGGAAACTTTTTCGAAATGCGATTTCTGAAACTTTGTTGCTCTTGTTCGAGCTTTCGCAAACTTGTAATTAAAATGTGCAATCCGTCGTCGGCATAGCAGCAGCAGTTCGCCACTGAGGCTGTGGGGGCTGGTGTCGCAATCCGCGAGGTGAGGTTCATTAGCCAAGGCGATAAGGCAGGCAGCAGCAGCAGCAGCAGCTGAAGCAGCAGCCAGGCAAAAGTTATTTAAACTTCTCTTATCAACCGCTTGTATCGCCATGTACAGTTCATTTACACCCCACAGCGATTATCCCTGAGCCCCGACTACGGCTTCCCACTGGCCCCTTCCTTCATTCCCTTTGAAACACATTCATCTCAAGGGGTTGCTACGGGCCTGTGCCTGCCTCTAGAATGGCATTGATTAGAGGCATTGGTGGGTAGCCCGAGTCAGCCATGTGACAAATTTAATTAATTATTATTTATTGTCTAGAGTATCCTCACTCATATGCCCAAGGCTGGTCTGATTCACGATTTACATTTGGACACTGCTTATCGGCTTATCGCTTACAAGAATTGCGTCATTCCTTTCGCTGTGATAGGGACTCTCAGTTCATCAAAATTGGACTTGGTATTCAGTTTGTAGATTATTCTGACGCACAGCCCGTGAAATCAATTGGATTAATGACTTTAAGTGATGACAAATCTGTCATGAACCGAGGGATGAGTACTACTTGTGTTCGATTTCTATAAATAGATATTTGCCAGATTAACTAAGCCCAACCCCCCACCAACAGATAGTGTGTGTGTGTTTATTGGACATTGAACAGCAGGTGGGGTGAGGGGCGGAGGGACACTGATTGTGTCTTTGGTTCAATGTCAATCGGAGATGGAATGAAACCGCAACAAAGTTAAGGGGCAATGCAATTAATTTATAGGTTGCCCAGAAGTATTTTTCCTTTCAGACCTTGTGCCAAGAACAAAAGTTTCCATAGTTAAAGAGAAAAACTAATTGAACTTCAATTGCTAATCAATAATCCCCCAACCACTTACGTAAATCAAAAACCAAACATAAACGTTTAGGGTGAGGCCCCTCCTTGTAATACGCCTTATTTACGCCCCATTCTCTGGCCCAATTTGTGTTGTTGCTAAAAATGTTAACCCTCAGTTTAGAGCTGTTAAAGTTGATAGCATCAGATAGGGGTATATGGCACATACAGACATACATACATATGTACATTTTTTTAAGCGATAAGATAAAACCCCCAACCGATGAACGAGTCGAACAAAAAATATACTTTTTGTTGCCTTTAGTTTTCTTCATTTCTTTCTTGAAAGGAAGATAAGCAAAAATGGGGAATGGGACTGGGACTGGAGAATGGGACTGGGACTGGGGAATAGAACTGGATCTGGGACGAATACAAATGAATATTATAATGCGTGTCTGTGTGGCAGGATTTGATAAGTTTTTGCCCGATTAGATTGCACACGCACAAAGACAAAAGTTAATGTCTTAATTGGGCTAGCAAACAAGGGCCGAATTGCCAAATTGGCTTTAATCTTTTAGGTGGAAAGTGTGGGCTGGGCGGTGGGCAGATTGAGTGGCGTTTATGGGGCCCCAGGCAACAGAACACAGAAGCAGCCGCCTCAAGTGTTTGCACTAACCGTCTCTCAAGTGCTGTCCACTTGGACATTGAACCCCAGAACCACGAATCCACGGACCCAGTCACGGATCAATGTCGGGGCCAATCTTTAATCGAACAAGACAGTTAAATCATCTAAATTGTCTGAACACTTACAGCTTTTTTTGCAAGCTGTCTTTCCACCCCCCAAGGGTGCTTGTACTGAGCGTGTGTTACCCTGTGTACTTTGCCTCTGCTTTTGCTTTTCTTGTTGTTTACTGCTGGAAATCAACCTCGAACCCCATTGCCGATAAGGGAGCTGCTTGAACCTTCATGGGTGGGCAGTGGGCAGCAGCAGCAGCACCTGACAATGACGGGCAAGTCAACAATTCGGCATTTAAAATGAATTAGCGCAAAAACTAATAAACAAAAAAATTAGCCATGGCCCCTGAGAGCTGATAAGGCGGGAGCCTTGCAAATAGAATAGAAACTCGAAAACACTTGCTCTCTCTCTCTCTGCACTCCTCACCGGCTGATAGGCTTAGCCGCCGCACCCTTGGATGGAGAGGGTGTCAACAGTTCCAATATTAAATTTAATTTGAGTTTTAGATTGAATCGAGTGCAAAAATAACACAAAAAACAAATTTAGAGTGGCATTAAATTAACATTTTTAAACAACTTTTTTTTTAATGGTTAAAGGTCTTGCCCCTGCCTTACAAATTCCATCATTAAAATGAAATGAGAAAATTATAAGGTGTCATGAAATGTTTGCACGCTTCGTACATTCATAAATAAACGTAATAATTTACGAGAGTTAATTAGCTACTAAAGGTGATCTAATACCCGTTCTATTCCCTTTGGTTGTGGGGCGTGTTGCCTGCCGACAAGTGTTTGCAAAGTGAAAGCCCCTCATGATCTCAGGGATCCTCCTACATCTTACATATACTATGCGGCACGCTTAGAAAAAATTGCATCATATTCCATGAGCAGGAGTGGGATAGTATGAAGGGCGGACCACTCGAAGAGTAGCCCTTAAGGGAGCAACTGTAATATTTATCAAGCGATTATGGCGATCATTTAAGGGTTAGATTGTCTATGAAGCTTCTAGTTCTATACTGTTTTTGGAAACATCTCTGAAGATTCCTTCGGAGTGTAGTTTTTGCGGTAATAGGTTTATTTTACTATAGAAGACACTTCTTTTTAGGCTTCTCTTTCCACAAGGGTTTTTTTACTCACTAACCATCTGGAGTTTCTCCTAGTTTGGGCGATCCCCTATCCACCATATACTACTTTAGTTTTTAGTTTTCAGTGCATTCGCTCACCTTCTCTAGGCACTCCTGTCCATTGGCTTTCGGATCCCATTTGACGGCCTGTTGTGTGCCGTTTGGCAAGTTAACAATGCACCACATTTTGTTGTTGGTTGATATTTGCTAGCTGGCTTGTGTTGCACGTTGTTTAATGGTTGATTAGTTGTTGAACAGGTAAAAGCGCGGCTCAACGCTGGTAAGTGCCTGCAGCTTTATGTTTGAAACAATTGCATTTGTTCGGGTTCAATTGGCTTCCGCCTTACGCTCCTCACAGCTTACACAAAAGCCAAATCCAAAGCCAAAATCAAAGCCAAAGCTACAGGTTGCGCTGTATTTGTTGCTTTTGTGTGTGTTTTGCTGCCGTTGGATATTTTTCAATTTGCGCACGAAATCCAATTAGACTTGGGTATTTGGTTCAGTTTCAATGCCCGGTATCTTGGGGTTCGTTCCCTTTGTACGGGTATTTATTCTGTTACCTTTTAAACAATTTTGCACTGATTTTTGTTCACATTTTAGCGGCAGAAACGCACGCACAAGTTTCACTTTTAAACGTTTTGATTGTTGTTGCTCAGGTTTTTTTTTGTATTGTATTTTTACGCACAAATTTTATTTAAAATGATCAAATTCACGATAGATAGATGCAATTTCAACTGAGACTGCGAAAACGTCCGGTTATTCGCGTTCAAATAATAGTATCAAGAAAGGTGTTAAGCGCAGAACCGCTCGATTCAAATAACGGGCGACTTTTGAAAAAAGCAGTTGGCCGGCAACAAGAATATATAAGGTGTATAGTATATGTGCGTTCGTAACAAGAGAGCGCTCTCTTTCGCTGTATGTTAGCTTAACAGAGTTTCCTCCTTGGCAAATCGTTTGAATCGTGCGCTCTATTGGTACAACCGCAAGTCGAGAGAGACAGTAAGAGCTGTTAATGTCAAGTCTTACGTTCTCTGTGGATTTGTGCCACTTTAAGAGCACGCACTAAGAGAGATTGCTGTTGCTAACATTTCATATTGTATGTGTGGAAAGGTCGTCGTGAATGTGTGTTTCATTCAGCTGCTGTGCTCTTCTCTCTTTCTTTACTTCAGCTGTTGCTTTGTTATTCCGGCTTTTGTTATCAGATTTTTGTTGTTTTGTCGCTCTGCAGGTAAATTGTTCGACGACACGGGCGCATGTGCAACTCTCTCAATGCAGCAGCTGTTTCCCTTTCCCTTTGTCCGGTGTTTTCTGCATTTATGTTTTGCGACCTGCACAATGCAAAGACAAATGGATTGGCCTTGTCGGAATTGTTGATTATGGGATGGGATGAAATGGATAAGGGCGGGCAATGGAATGGGAGTAGGAGAGTTTAGATCTTGGCATTTATTGCATACATATGTACATATGTATTTATGCATGTAAATATGTATGTATGTATGTTTACTCTAGTTTCCGATTGCCAGGCATTTAAATATTTTACAGATATCGTATTTATGATCTGATGCAGTTGCTCAAGGTATGCCAACACCCACTATATTCCTGCTTAGAGTGTTCTATAAGGAGGATCCACTAATATTAGAATTCTATGTCATATAGCTGCCATAGGAATGATCGGTGTGAAAGGGTGTCTTCTTCTTGATGGAATATGCATGTCATAGGATGTTTTGCAGAAGCCGTTGGAATGTTACAGACACATTCCAACTGACCAACATTATATAGTATGTAAATGCTCGTATATTATGGACATATCTGCAGGCCAGAGAAATGCACACACCCGACAGGTGACACAAACAAGCAAGGGCGGGCCCACATGCTTGTAGTAGCTATTGTAAGGTCACGTTTCCCACAAATCCCCCAGCAATATCGAAGCATGGGTCTACAAATGACTTTGAGGACAAATGAGGGTCCATTTGGGGTTTCATTTTCGGTTTATATATGTACATAAAATCAATATCACTGCAATGCCCATCGGCAAATGACAATAGACAATGATTGAGCGACGCAACTGATGGATGGGGCGAGAAGGGGGCTGGTTTAGTGTCCGCCCAAGTATCGAAATTTAATTTGTATAACCTTTGCCACAAAATATGCAAATAGAGAAGACCCTCCTGGGCTGCAGCTGCATAATGCATCCAACACTTTTGACATGCATATGTACATACATTTAATTGGATATTGTGGAAATCACATGGACAGCAGTGTTTAAATATGGCTAAATAACATGAAAGATTGTTAAGGGTGCAAAGTGCATTTATATGCTTTATTTATTTATTTAAAGATAAAATCGTGCAATTTATTAAAGAAATTAAACTCTAATTGTTTATTCAACAAATTATAGTTCTACATTTTTTGTTTATTTCACAACATTGAACTGCAAATAAAAATGCGTACATGGAACTAAACATTCCTTGATGTCCATCGTGTTCAGCGTAATCGCACCAGTTGGTTGCTGACAGTTGGAAAGATTTTTAAGGAGTACATTTATACGCTGTACTTAACGATTTATCCGTGGAAAGGAATAACTTTCAGAAAATTGCATTGTTATATTTGAAGCCGTAACCGTTTAGTTTGTACTCTACGCAAGCGCTTGAAGAAAGCTGTATTTATTTAGCGGTAAGCACACACCAGTGAAAAGCTGTGGAGACAAAAGCTTTCGTTCTCTATCGGAAATTTCCGAGTCGATTCGAAGCAATGTAGAATGTAATAAAGTGTAAAAATGGGACACTTTTGAATGTACTTTGTACGAGACACAAATTGGGTTGTAGTCCGAGATGAGTAGATCACTTCCTCACACTTCGAATTGGAAATATACCCACAAAATACTTTTTAAAAATTAAAAAACCGCGATTAAGCTATTAATAAATAAAATTGTTAAAAGAATGCCAACAGCACGCTTACTTTTAATAAGTGTACCCCATTTTATATTTCACCAAGCAATGTGTGTTTAGACATTTTTGTACATATTTTACATGTAGCAATGAATAAATTTTAGTTCATTTATGGGGGGTACTGATAAGGATACGGTACGGATATTGGATATGATAATTTAAGGCGCCCTATTGATAATCAAATCTGAAATTGGAAAATAAAAGAGTCAAGTCGGACGAATATTTATGGCTGAAATTGGACCAATAATAACACTTCATGAGACGATAAGAAAGTCTGTGACTTACCAAAAATTGTATCATTATACTATTGTATCTTTACTTCGGTTGCACACATGCCGGGGATCGGATCATGGAACGTGATCATGATTATGCTATTGGACTTTGAGCCCAACCAAAAGCACTCCAGAGTCGTGTGGGTGGAATGATTTATGAATTTTTGGAGGCTACGAAGGTTAGCATTAATTAGGTATAAGTATAAGTCAGCTGATGAAAGCACTCATCCTGGACGGAGAGACGAAGACAAACAAACAGTGGCAGTGGTGGGTGACCTCGTTCTGATAAGAGATTCGATTGATTCGCCGGGTAGGCGGCGCTTCGGCCGAGAGGCATTTTGTAAACATTCTTATTTATAGTCGCCAACGAGCAATCTTCAATCGGCTCTTTGTGGCTGGACTCTATAAATAACAGACTAACAGTTTCCTTGTATGTCTGCGATCCAGCCAACCCACGCCACACCCACATGGCAACAGCTCCTCGAAGCAGTTAATTTAGTCAATAATGACGATTCACGATTCACGAAGCATGCGACGAAAGACTGGCTATTTTTTTTTTTCAAATTTGAAACATTTGTCTCATGCTTCACGATTTATGTTATTTGGCATGTGCAAGATCTGAAGATCTTATGCTTGTCTGGCGAAATACTATATTGGAGCGGGAAGCACCAGAGAAGCTCTCTGTACGAGTGAACTAATTAAGCGAAATCACAAATGAGCACATTATTGCGGATGATTGCTATAATCTTTTGGCTCCAAAGTTCATTGTCTGGGCCAAGGAGTCGTTGCTCATTATTTATTGCCTATAGTCAAAATTGGTTCACAATGGCAATGCCCCGTCTGGTATGGTACCTCCTTCTCAGGCGGCTCGGCTCTCTCCCAAACAAGAGATCAATATACATACATTCATTAGTATGTATGTATGTATATTTGACTAACTTGATGTAAGCACTACTTTACTTTGTATTGATATATGTACAGTGGATGGATGGTATTACAACCAATGACAATATAGATGATTCGATTAGTCTAATCAGCAAGGGAATTGCATTGTTTGTTTGCTTGGTTTAGTTATTCAGCTTGCTTAATTACTTCAAACTGGGTCTTCAAATATGGACTATAGAATTCAGGAATGATCTGCGTGTGCAATCGGTTCCTAGACTCCATCCGGTGGAAGCTCCCCTAACAAGCGAAATTCCCCGGAATTCCAATTCTATCTGATTTGATTGATAGCTACGACTACGAGTATTTTGTTGTACATTGTAAAAAGGGAATTACTTACATTTGTTTTGAAATTTCATTAAGCAAATGATTAGAGCAAAAGGTCACATCAGATCTGATTTGTTTTCCAGATTGTTCCGTTCTTTCAGCTTCTGAGTCGAACCCTTTTTTATTCAAGCCTAGTCTAACATCTTTCCCTTCCCTTCAGTACCTTCAGTCATACGTATACTAATCATGAATTATGTATTTGTTCACTGGAAATGCGGAAAAAATAAACCAATTGAAAAAGTTTCCATATTTTTGTTGTTATTTGAGACGGGGGATTTACAATTTACAATTTTCCTGGAATCCCTGATATGCAATTACAGACATTGTTAGTTCGACATTAATTAGTTTGGCCCGATATACATACGTGTATGTATATAAATTTGAATGAATTAATACGTATTTGGAAAGTAAACAAGATGGGCCAGGTCAGTGAGATCAGCCGGGGAATGCGTGTGCTACGAGCATTGCGAGTAGTGTGGCTGGAGATTCCGTATTATTGCCGGAAGGGAATTCTGAATGGGGAAGGCATTGCATCATGATCAGTGGCGTATGGGATCTCAGGCCTATCTATCGGTTGTAATCAGTGTGGTGTGTAGTGCCCATGAAAATCAGCATTATCAGCAACATGATGTTTCACTAATTGTATGTGTTCTGTGTGTGTCAGCGCAGCATGAATGTGTAGTATGTATGTACGAGTATATGTACGTGGAATATGGAATGTGGAGTGTAATGAATGAGATGCAAAATGATCAATGGCTCGATGGGGTTACTTTTAGCACTCTTTCTTGCACTGTTCCTTCTCGTCCTTTGCCGCAATATTCTCCTTGGCATAGGCGATGCCCTTCTGTATGCTTTTCTCCAGTTCGGGCAGCATTTGCTCCAGGGACTCTCGCTCAAAGTCATCCAGATGCGGCAAGCCCAGGTTCTTCTCGATCCCCTTGGCACTCAGCATCAGGGGTGTGGAGAAGAAGGGCAGACAAGGTGACTTGTAGCCCACATAGGCGCACTCCATCACATCCGGCTCCTCGTTGAGGCCACGCAGCAGTGAGTTTACAAAGCGGGCTGCCGCATAGGCCATCGACAGCGTGGCTGAGCCAGTACCGGCCTTGGCAATCACCACCTCGGTTCCGGCCTCCTGGATGCGATGCGTCAGGCGCCTTATATCCTCCAGCTTGCACTGGAAACTCGGACAGCACTGCGAAAATATGGGCAGTATGGTTTTGCCGGCATGGCCCCCAATCACAGGCAGATCCACCTTCGCTGGATTCAGATTGAGAAAGTCCCCGACGAAGGTCCTGGCGCGCACCACATCCAGAGTGGTGATGCCAAACAAACGCCGCGGATCGTACGCATTCTTGGCCTTCAGCAGCTCCGCGGCAATGGGCACGATCGAGTTGATTGGATTGGTGACAAACGCCAGCAGAGCCTGAGGACAGGACTCGCTGACGGCGCAGGCTACGCGCAGGGCCACCCCAGCATTCGCTTCGAACAGCTGGTCCCGGGTCATTCCCGGCTTGCGGGGCAGTCCGGCGGGCACGACCACCACATGGGCACCAGCCAGGCAATCGCCAAGCTGCTGGTCCTCGAACGCATTCGTCTGGACCGAGGTGCAGATGTGCGACAAATCCGCCTCGACGCCCTTGATGTTTCGCATATCGTGGATGGACAGCTCGCACACCAGAGGATTCTGCTTCAGGAGCAGGCTCAGGGGCTGACCAATGCCACCGCTGGCACCCACCACAGCCACCTTGAACTCACGGCGTATGCTCCGCGGATTGAGTAAGCGCTGCAGCAGTCCCTTGCTTTTCCAGACCAACATTGTGCCGTTTTCTGATTATCAAAATTTCACTACTATACACAAATTTGTTCTACAATCGTTTTGCAGGCTGAACGGAATATCAGGGGGCTCTAGATGGAGTAGTCTGTCACTCTCTGCACTATCTTTGATGTACAGCCCAGAACGTGCGTGCCCAAAGTTGCGTCGCTCTTTGCGATTGTTGTAAATTCCGAATCCCGATCTGATTAGGATGGGTGGGAAAAGCCGCGCACGCTCCAGACTACCAATCTCCCACGCCGAACCTTTAGGCTCCCCCCAGCCAAAGCGAGACAGCCACTGCCACAGCCGCACCTGGGGCTGGACAGCCGAATGCTGAGGCACGATCTCAGACGCCTTCGGTTCGTATAAAAAGTAATGCTCGATGATCGCTGATCTTCAGTAGCGGGCAGCTAGGCTATCAATTCGTATGGCAAAAGCATCTATAAAAAGTACATATATGTGTCTATATATTGTATTCAAGCAATCAAAATTGTCGTCTTAGTTCGCGGTATTCTCCATCAACGGAAATTGAGAAAGTATTATAAATAAAGCCACCAACTCAACCAGCAGAATGGCTCAGAAAGTAAGCAAAAATTGTGTTAGCTCTTGAATGATAATTGGGATCCAAAGTCTAATGACAATGTCCAACGATTATCGGCGTTGCAAATACTCGTAGAACATAATCAAAAACATTACACTGAACTTTGCATGGCCAAAAAAAAAGTGAAGTAAACTGAAGAATCGCAGACTATATATACAGTTATCTATGGGATTTATATCAAACCACCAATTTCCATGTGTATGGGTCAATCGCCCAAAGTGAATGAACTCGATTTAATTTGCAGACTTCCGTCGAAGGGAGGTACAATATCATGTTAATTGAATCTCCGATTCCCACAATTTGTGGCAATAATTTACCTTTAAATTTAAACCTGTTAGAACTGACGAAAAGCAACAGAAATTTCACTTGGCTTGTTTGATCTTGCATTAACTAGCAACAGAGAGTAAACCACTTTAAACTTTAGCGCAATCTATTAATGAGAGTGCCAAAATATTGGATCCTTATATGTAGGTGACATTGGATCGATTGATTTCCAAGAGTCTGCTTTATTTTTTTTTAATTTCATTTCAAACAACATTTTGATTAAGGGTTTCATCATCTTTGCAGATGTTCTACAATATACTGCTACTGATAGCGACACTGTTTCTAATCCCCCTGAACGGTGGAGTAAGGGCGCGACCCTCGCCAGAGGAGAGCAACACAAAAATGCTCGTGGATCCCAGTGAATACAATGGGAATCTATCGGTGGAGACCATCAGGAAAGGTGCAGCAGTGCGAAATAAATGGCTCAACCATGGAGCTGTGCATGCGCTGTGCCAAAGTCACCAAATCAGAGATCATATATCCAATGTGCTGTAACAACGATGATGGCATCAAGGACTGGTGTCACGCCTATGTGTATTACGGCGACGATGAGGGCTACTAAGCAGGAGCGCTAGCAAAGGATCACGTGGATGTGGCGTGAATTGTGAATGAACAAAATCTGAAAATCTAATTATTTTGCACTCCCGCATGATGGATTGGCTGTGATACTATGATGTATTTAAATTAAATTATATTTATTTAGGAATAAACAAGACATGGCTAAATTAGCACAAACATTCGATGAAACATGTTTTTTCTTACCCATGAAAACGCTTGAATGTATTTTCAAAATGCTCGTTTTTTATTGAGTTCTCATAAATTGTTTCTGTTTTGAATTTGTTGGTAAATTCAGTTTGGTGTGTGTTTTTCTTTTTTTTGAAAACTTTATAATAATTACAAATATATAATGACTATTTAGAGTGATTGGAAAATATAAATGAATATTGGCTTTAACGTTCCTACGCGAATGAAACTTAACGAATATTACAGTTCTGCGCTTCTGTTGCCTTTTTGCGATTCATTTCGAATTTCCAATTTGTAGATTTTGTGGCAAATAATAAGCAAAATCAAAATCTTACTAGAACGAGTAAAGTCAGTAAATGCACATCCGCTCGAGCGGTTCAAACTTGTTTGTACAGCCCCGAAACATCGAACATCGAACGCCCCATCGAACATCGAACTTGCACGACGCGCGAGAGAGAGAGAGAGGTATATAAATGTAATTAACAAACAAGGTTTAAACAAGTAACGGTGGTTTTTTCTCTTTTGTTGTTCCTTTTTTTTTTTTTTGATTTTTTTGTTTGATTAAAATTTGGTTTTGGTTTTTTTGTTTATTTTTTTGCACTCATTTGGCTGCTGCAGCTGCTGTGCTTCTGCTTCTGCTGCTCTGCTCCCCGTCATCAATCAGCTTTAATTGTGACGGTTTTTTTTATGCTTTGTGTGTTTTCTTTTTTAACGTTGACTGAAAGCAACATTTAAATATTAGTCGCGTGAAGAGTTCAACTTACCAGAATTCAAGCACGCTATTTAAGAATGTTATTTTTGTTTCAAGTTTGTGTGTGTTTGTGTTTTGTTTGTTTTTTTTTTTTTTTAAGGTTAGTTTGAAAGAGTTTGGTTTTTGGCAGCTGATGGTCCTAATGCAGGGGCTGGTGCTAGCGGTGTCGTCTCCACGCGGCCCAAATGCAGATAGGAACAGTCCGCATCCTCGCAGCGTCCCATCAGCTCGAACGGACAGATGGTGGCATGGACATCGCAGGGACTTTGCGGGGAGGGGTAAAAATGCATGGAAATACATTTCGCCAACCGACCGACCGATCCGAATGTTCTACTCACCTACTGTAGTTCCGTGGTATGGGAGATCGGTAGTCTTGGAGATACGTATCCGGCTCCGCCTCCTCCTCGCGCAGCTCCCTCATAATGCGCACAGTGTAGGGTCCTGGCCAGGGCTTCGCTACCGCTACCACTTCAGGTTCCAGCGCTGGCTCCGGTTCCGGCTGTGAGTCATCCCGGGTTTGATTCTGAAAATAAACTCAACCGTTTCGTTAGTTTGGGGGGTTTTTTGTGGGGGGATTTGTGGGTCACAGTTCGGGGAGTTTATTCAACACGGATGAAACCCAGCCGTACATGAGTTGAATGACTTGAGAACTTTCTTAGCACTAGAAACGAAGCAATTTGTATATGTATAATGAAATCCACGCACATCTGGCATCAGTTGGGACTCGCACTCGTCGGCTGTCTCTGTGGGTGGTGGCTCTGAGCATGGCACTTGCGCAGTATCAGTCGATATTCCATTCTCCTCCGGTTGCCTCCTGTCTGCCTCAATAGACGTTCGACTCGTCTCATCTTCCCTTTCCACCGGGGACTCGATCACAGTTTGTGGCTGGCTCTCGTTTTCAGTTGGTGGCAGAGGCTGCTGCTGCTGCTGTTCCTCCGTCAACTTCTTAAGATCATCGTATTTAACTATTGAGTTGTATAGGCGGATCTGCTTGGAGAGTTGCGTTGATTTTCGTGTGATTTCCGCCTTGCCCTCGTCAAGCAACCTGCAAGAAAATCGAATCTATAATCGCATAGAAATATTGTGGTGTCCCGAGCTCTAGGGTGCTTGAAGCTCGCGCTTGCTCGTTTGTTTCCACCATTCCCACGTGGAGCTGCAATCTGGCTGCTGTTGTCGTTGTGGTAGTACCTGTACTCGTCGCCACTTAATCCTTTGCCCAGGTCCATGGCTGCAGCGTAGAGCTTGTTGCGTTTTTGTTTGAGGGATATGATGATCTCGTGGCTGGTCTGAATCTCCGGCTGAATGCGGGCCAGCTTCACTTCCTCCTGCTTGACCACCTGCCTAACTGCCTGCATCTCGCTGTAGAGCTCTTTGAGTCGATGCGAGCATCGCAGGCGCACAGCCTTCGACTTCTTGGCCTCCTCCACCAGCTTCATAGACTTTTCCAAATTTGCTATCATGCTTCCCCTGCAACAGACACACAATCAGAGATGAGTAACCCTGGTCCCCCATCCAGGCGTATATATCTACCCGATTCTAGCAAATGAGCTCTCGAAGGACTTTAGCCGCGTCTCCCTAGTCGGTTGATTTGGCTTCACATTGGTTTTGGCTTTGGTTTCATTCGGGATTGCTGCCCTCTGGCTACTGCTGCTGCTGCTGCTGCTGTTGATGGCTGCCGTTTGAACCACTTTGTCATGGTCGTTTGTGGTTTCCCCCAATGTGGCGGCTGTTGCCTTGCCGGAGGCAGCTGCTGCCGCAGCCTCCTTTTTCTTGGCCGTCGTTAGCTTCTTCTGTTCTAGCAACTGCATGCGTTCGACCAGCCGGAGATATTCCTTCTGCGATGCCACAGGCAAATGTCGCACTGCCTGAAATGGAAGAATGGAGAGAAAGGTAATGAATATTTGAATCGTGTTCAATGTTAGCTGTTACCCACCACTGGAGTTTTCTTTGTCTGTTGGGTCTTCGAAGGGGCAGCTTTTGGTGGATTTTTCACCAGCCTCTCCCCGTCCGCCGTCTTCTCTGGGGCCTTGTCTGTCTCAGGCTCTTTGGTACCATTTGTGCCTGGTGTTGGGACCTTGGAACGCGCCTGCTTCAAATAGTCATCGATCTTCTTCTCAAGGTAATCACTCATGACCGATCGCCTGAGGTTGGGATTGGAGGTGGATGCAGAAGCCGATTCGAGTATCTCCGAGGTGGGAGTATTCGATCTGGTTGTGGAGCCACTGGGACTGCCCATGGCCAGGCTGAGGGGACTGGCGTTTTCCGTGTAATTGGAGCAGTCAAAGCACGAGCTCAGCTCCAGGTTATCATCGCTCGCCGCCGAGTCATCGGCCAGGCTGATGATCAGCTTGCTCACCTTGATGCTGGCCCGATCGATACTGGTGACCAGTCGCGTGACCGAGGAGTTGCTTTGGACCTTCACGGAGGCACTGGGCTCCTTGATCATCAGTGTCGTTGGTCGCTTGCAGCTCAGCTTTGCGGAGGATTGCTCCTCAGTGGGAATTTTGCGTTTGGTAGTGGTCTTTTTGTTGATCACCTTGTTGGGTTTAACAATTTTTATTATTTTAGTGGAGGGTGACGTTGGATCTTTGGACCTCAAAACTTGGCTAGATTCAGGCTGATGATGTTGCTCCGTTTCCATAGCGGATTGGTTTGAATCTTGGCCCTTCGAAGGAGCCTCAACGATGAGCTGCAGTGGCTCTTCTTGCTCCATTTTCTCCCCTTCTTCAATTGGCTGCTGCTGAATATCGTCCTGTGGCTCCTCTGGCTCGTCCACTTTAGGAGGCGCCTCAACAGCACAGGACTGGAAGCGTCGCACCGCATTCTTGAGTATCTCTGGGCTAAGACGGGACTTCAGTGTGGGGCAACTTCTTCCCTTTTTGGTGGCAATGCTGGACAGAAGCAGCGAGCGCAGTTGTTCCGGATCATCCGAATCGTGGGACCCAATTGAATCCGTTCTGGTTATAGACACGGCCAGAGACGGGGCAGGTACAGGAGCGGGAGGCAGATAATGCAGGACTGGCGTCGGAAGAAGAGGTGGACGCGTAGGTGCAGGTGCAGGTGCAGACGATGGCTCCTTGGCTGTCTTTAGATTGGACAGGAGCATGGCGCGCAAGGCTCCAGCTTCATCGTCGCTAGTTTCCGGATGCGATATGTCCACGCTCTTCGTTTGCGTCTGTGAGTTTTCCATGGAAACAGATTGAGTATATGTTAGGGAACTGTGATTGGAATTCTGCTCATCGACCAGATGCATGGCATCCCTGGCATCCTCATCCAGATGCATGTGTGCAATTTGGAATGGCGGCGGTGGTGGCGGCTCCTCATCATCATACAGATCATCGTCATCGTCTATCACAATGGGCATCGATACTGGCGGCAGTGAGCTGTTCGGCATAAAGCACCGCCAGCTACCGCCAGCTGTGTCCAATGAATTCCAATTATTTGACCACGTATTCCAGTTGTCTTTCTGCTCATCGCTATCTGTTTCGGCCAGATCCATATCCACCGATTTGGTGTCAACAGCATCATGCATGCGATAAGGACTCGCACCGCGATCTGGCGAGGCAGCCGGACTGATCTCCATGAGGTCGTCGATTTCATCCGTGTTACTAATTGTGGGATGGACGCGGTTTATCATGTCGGTCGGTGAGTAGGCCCGCTCCGCATCGCGCTTCTTTCGCGCCAAATGCTTTTTGAGTATAGCAGACTTGAGGGCTATCAGACGCAGACTAAGCTCACCGGTCTCTCCAGCTGCTTCAGCGGGCTGAATCGCATGCTCCTGCTCCTCCTCTTCCGGACAGAGACCATCAGTGAGTTGCTCTGCTGAAGGCGACAGCAGCTCTTTGTTCGTCGGGTATTTCTTGGGCGACTTGCGCAGGGGATACTGCAGTCGCTCCCTGAGGCTGTTCTTGTACTGCCCGAGCATATCATTCCGCTCCTCTCTGGCCAAAGCCACGCGCAGCTTGTCCCTGCTGAGCTTCAGGCGCTCCAGATCCAGGACATCTTCGCCCTCATTCTCGGAGGTCACATCGTACTCGCAGTTCTCTTCGTCTGTCAGGCTTTCGAAGGAGTCCAGCAATATGGCATCCTGCTGCTGCTGCTGGTGATAGTGCTGTTGATGGTTCGGCCTCTGATGCTGATAGCTCTTATAGCTTTGGGTCGGCTGCCGATTTCGCAGATGCTGTGGCTTGTAGCGCCGCGCAGGTGCAGTCCTCTTGTAGACACCATTCGGCAGCTGGCCAACACTTCTCCTGCCATTGTCTATGCGTCTCAGTCTCGATCTGTGGTAATGGCGCTGGGAATCGTATTCGTCATCCGAATGGCTGGACACATCGGAAAGCAAAAAGACTGGCGATTTCCGTGGTAGCCGCAAAGCTCGCTCCTCCAGCTCCGGATAATCTGTAATTTTAAAAGAAAACAAAAACCTTATCTCGAGTGAGAGGAGGGGGGCAATAATTCTTAGCTCAAATAACTTTGGCTGGAATTCGACATTTGGGCATTACATACAGATGGTTCAGTAATCGTATTATTAAGCCTGCAATAAGGCGCAGTTCTATAATCTTCTCCCATATGAGAAGCCCTATGACAAACACACGTACACTACTTACCCGCGCACACACACACCCAAACACACTCACACACATAGTCAATCATATGTCATTCTACATGTTGCTTACTATATTGATTTGCCAAATTTGCGGCCAGCATATCCATCCGCTCCACATCCTTGTTGTTCTCCTCCAACTGCTGGATCCGTGCACGCAACTTGAACTCTTCATCCTCCGAGGATATCGGATCGTAATCATCTACAATTTCGCCTTCCTCACGCTCATCATCATCCTCATGCATGACCTTCGGATCAATATACACGCGATCTTTCACGCGCTCAGAATGTCTTGAGTCCGCTTGCATGGCGGCAGTACGGACAACCATCATAAGCAATCAAATTTGCAATCTTAGCACTTTTTATTCAGACACGATGGAAATTTAATATTTTTTGGATTGGATTGCTTTGATAGTGTGACCAGTGGACTTATCGATAAAATATACCGTCTGACCCTCCGAAATATACCTTGTCATTATCAAAATATACCGTAAATATACTGACTGATGCGTTCATATTCCTGGATTTTGATATTCGGTTTAATATTACTAGCTAGTTAGCACTGTCAGCCCTAAGGAAATAATTTTGACTAATTCATGAATCAATTTTCTACAAAATTGGCTAGTTTTCAGAAGTTTCAGGCGCTGGGCTTTCCGAGCTCCACGGATTGGATTGCTTTGTTTCATGTAACAGCTGTTTTGTTGGTCTAAATAGAGATGGACCATCTCTAGATTAAATATACTTTATATACCGCAGAATATCGGTATTTTTGGCGCCGGTATTTCTTGGAATGACAGATGAGTTTTTCCCAAAATCTGGGCACACCAACTGTCAAACCGACTTCCGCTCTTTTCTACCCAACTCGCGGAACAAAATGCAGCAAAAGGTATTTGTGCTTGTGAAAAAGCGCCGAAATTTATGTGAAATATCAACTGAAATAATGCAAATGTTCTTGTTTTGCAGCGCAGAGAACCCGTGCAGGCAGTTCAAGTCTTCGGACGCAAGGTGTGTGTGCCATAAAGCATTCAAATCAAATGAAATTTTCGCACGTGTCGCACACAAAAAGCGCGTCAATTCCCAGTCGACGCGCTCTGCCCAGCCGACCGACCGCCGCTACGGTGCTGAGGTTATGTTTGGGTGTGCGATGATTTTGATTTGGTGTGAAGCTTCTCCAGTGCTAACCATTGTAAATGGACATTAATGATTGGATTATTGCAGAAAACCGCCACCGCTGTGGCCTACTGCAAGCGTGGCAGTGGTCTCCTGAAGGTGAACGGACGCCCTCTGGAGCAGATTGAGCCCAAGGTTCTGCAGTACAAATTGCAGGAGCCTCTCTTGTTGCTCGGCAAGGTATGTACGCCGTCATTGTCTATGTTTGTTGCTTTGGGCATGATATGATGATAACATTTATCCCGAACTTGAAGACCAATGAGAATACAAATGTTTCTGATTATATTAGAGCATCATTTGGACGTGTTTCCTTACACCTTTTAAAGGCATCCATTGATTTATTTCCTTCTCTCGTTTTGCAGGAGAAATTCGCCGGTGTGGACATTCGTGTGCGCGTCAACGGTGGTGGTCATGTCGCCCAGATCTATGCCATCCGTCAAGCTATTTCCAAGGCCCTAGTTGCCTTCTACCAGAAGTGTAAGTAACTCAACTCTTTGATAAACGCAAGAAATAGTGGGTGGCCTTAATAGGTTTTTGTTTGAGAGAACATAGACTCTTTCGCAAATGATTCAATAGAGGCCAGAATAACATACATTATGAGCATATACCAACCAAGCTGGCATCATGTGATATGCAGATTGGGTGATGCATCAAAAACATTTGATACTAAAGGCACCTTCTACCAGATTTTTGTTGGAAGTTATTGCCATTTCCAACGAAAGACTTGAGCAAGGGAGAACAACTGCATGTCGCAATCAAAGAGAGCAATCGGAAGATTTGACCAATGCTATTTGAGGCTTCATCGACATCAAAATCTTAGTATGCTGTACACCAAATCGATTTTGTCCTTAAAAAGTTTTTGTTTTAGAGAATTTATACTCTTTTGCAAATGATTCAATAAGGGCTAGATCAAACCACATTATGAGCATATACCAACCAAGCTGGCATTAAATTTTCATATGCAGATTGGGTGATGCATCAGAAACATTTCATATTCAAGGAATCCTGTTGTTGTACCCCTTCTACCAGATTTTTGTTGGAAGTTATTGCCATTTCCAGTGAAAGACTTGAGCAAGGGAGAACAAGTGAATGTCGCAATCAAGGAGAGCACTGGCCACATTTGACCATTGCTACTTGAGGCTTCATCGACACTTGATTTCGAGCAATTGTTGGCATGGCTAATGGTGTTCGGTATTCATCTAATTTTTTAAATTTCTTGCCTTCCATTACAGACGTCGATGAGGCCTCCAAGAAGGAGATCAAAGACATTCTGGTGCAATACGACAGAACCCTGCTGGTCGGCGATCCACGCCGTTGCGAGCCCAAGAAGTTCGGTGGTCCAGGAGCCCGTGCTCGTTACCAGAAGTCGTACCGTTAAATTCTTCTGTCTGGTTTTCAATTTGGATTAGAGATATTTTTTACAATTTGAAAATGGTTTGCGCGCAAGTGTGAATAAAACGGAATAATTAACAGTAAGATTCAATTAAGGCTATTATTTATTGGGTGGATTTTGATAGTGTGGCACTATTTGGGCCAAAACGATTGCTGTCCAACAAGCACAGCTGATTCATTATTTATCTCGCTGACAAGGTTTTATATCTGATCTCTCTGCCAAAACTTGAAATGTAGTGGAATACGACAAGTCAAGTCATCCCGGAATATCTCCTCCCGTGTAGCTAACCTTTGACAAACGACATGCCATGTAGCAAAATGTGTAGTTACCATGTAAAACAAATCGCATTTTTGTGGAATTTTTTTGTTTACACCTTTGTTTATCAGCAATCCAATAAAGGGGAGTTATTTATAATATCCAGTCTTAAAGAAAATTGATTCATTTATCGGATGAAATTGTATATTAAATGCTAATGATCCTACTTATCTAGTAATATTAAACCGAATATCAAAATCAAGGAATATGATTTCCGATCAACAAAAAAGAATATAGCCCATTATCGACCCGGGGTAAATATTCCCACGAATATTATAAATCTAAGAATTTTAGCTCAGTTCAGGTGAAGGATATATGTAGTGCTCTTTGTTTTTGTAAGTAAAAAGGAGAGATGGGATCGATCTACAAGGGTAAATGCTCAAACAGCATTCTTTTCCACTGTATAATTCAAGTTCTTCACCTGTTTAAATAGAGGGGGTTAAGTGGGTTAATAGTAAATAATTTTGCATATTTCTGAGGGTCACACTGATTCTCCCCTTGCTGGGGTCACACTGATTCTCCCCTAGCTGTGTTAGTCATGGGAGCTTTGTTTGGGAAAAGTAGCAAAAAGACGGGCCCCAGTCGGATAACCGACCACGACAAGGCTGTCCTGGTGAGTAGCTACTCCTCCAGAGATTCCTGGTGCCTGTTCTAACCGCCTCCACTCTTCCTATGGTTAGCAACTGAAGCAACAACGAGACCGTCTCAAACAGTACCAGAAGCGCATTGAGCTGCAGCTGGAAAATGACAGGCTCCTCGCCAAGAAGTGCCTGCAGCAGGGCCGGAAAGAGTATGGTTTGCATAATGACCAAATCTAGAGCTAATCTGTGTATTCTTTCAGCCGGGCCAAACTGCTGCTGCGCAAGAAGAAGTACCAGGAAAGTCTGCTGACGAACGCGGACAAGCAGCTGGATAATCTGGAGAAACTGGCTGCCGACCTGGAGTTCGCCCAGGTGGAGATGAAGGTGCTGGATGGCTTGAAGCAGGGCAATGCAGCGTTGAAGAAGGTGCACGAAATGCTGGACATAAACGAAGTGGAGAGGATCATGGACGAGACACGAGAAGGCATCGAGAAGCAGCAGGAGATAGACGCTATTCTGACGGACGTACTGACGCCTCAAGACGAAGAGGACGTACTGGCCGAATTGGACGCCCTCGAGGCGGAAGAAGACGGCGTCCAGTTGCCGGAAGTGCCCACCGAGGTGCTGCCACCAGTCGATGATGATGAGGCGGCAGCAGAGGAGAAAGCAGAGACCAAAGCGATCGCCAGCAAAACGAAGAAAGTCCTGGTGGAGGCCTAGATCCGATTTCAATTGATACCAATGCCATTTTGTACGTATGTGTATGTATGTTTGTATAGCCAGCAACTAAATATCTCTATAAGTCCAATGTGAAATACATATTTTTCTAGAATCTAAAATGCACAGAAACCGTACCGCACATAATTTAGTCAATACGCAATGAAACGGACTTCTTGGACCTGCGTATGTCCTCCCTAACGCGAGTGCGTAGACTATTGTTCGTATCCCGCAGCTTCTCGATCTCCTCGACGAGCACAATGTTCTCCTTGAACAGTTTGTCGTATTTCTTTTGCACCGACTTGTCCTCGGCCACCGCCTTGTAGCGCGCCAAAACATTTTCGATCTGCTTGCGCTGTCGCATGAACTCATCCCGCACCTCGGCATCCAGGCTGACGAAGCGCTTCAGCTCATCGTCGCTGGCATGCTTCTGGAACAGCGTTTTAACGGCCTTCTTGAGCCCCTCGGCCGAATTGACCTCGCCGGCCACATAGTAAATGTCCGTGCAGATGGCGTTCAGGCACTCGCGGGATGCCTTGGCCCGATGCCGCTCCGTGTGGAGCTCCGCCACGTTGCTGAGGTACTTGTCGCGCATCTCCTTCAGCTGCAGCTCCAGCTGAATGTTGTTCTGGTTGAGACCCTCTAGTTCGCCCTCCATTTCGAGGATGTGCTTGCGCTTGTCGTTGATCTGGAACTCGCGCGGCTCGATTTGAGCCTTCAGCTCGGCTATCTTGTGGCCCAGCACCTGCTTGTACTTATCCAGCTCCTGGTTCTTGTGCAGCAGGTCCTGGATGCGCTTCTCCTTGCCATTGATGGCATAGTCCCGATCGGCAATGTCCTTCTGCAGATCCTCGATATTGTTTATCTGCTTTTGGATGCAGCGCTGCGACTTGTAGTGCTCCTCCTTGAGGGTCTCCACCTCCTCGAGCAGATTGTCGATCTCCTTGCTCTGCGCCTCGAACTTCTTCTGCAGCACGCCCGCCTTGCCGCGCCACATCTGCGTCTCGTTCCGCTCGGTGGTCAGCTTGTTCTCGTACTCGGTCTGTGTGGCCACCATGTTGCGGTCGTTCTCCATTTCCACCTCGTGGCAGTACTCGATGAATTCGGCCTTCTTGTCCTGCATCTCCTTCATCAGGTCCCGGATGAGGCCCTTGCGCTCGTTCAGCTGCTGCTTGTAGTTGTTCTCAAGGGCTTCCACCGTGTCCTGCAGCGTGCCCGTGGAGTTCTTCAGCTTGTCCTCGTAGCTCTCGCGCAGCTCCAGCATATTCTCGCGCAAATTGGTGAACTTCTGGTACTCGATGAGCATGCGCTCCGAGTACTGGTTGGCCAGGGTGTCCAGCTGGACGCGATGCTCCTCCCGAATGGAGGTGATCTGGTAGGTAATGTGGTTCATCTCCTCTGTGTGCCTCGCCTCGATCTCGTTGTTCAGCTCCTTGAGCTCCTCCAGCGCCGAACAGTAGCTGCGATGCACCTCCTGCAGCTGCTGGCCGTCGAAGATCTCGTTCTGGCTGAGCTGATATTGGAACTCCTCCGCCTGCTGCTTAAGTCGCAGCTCCAAGTTGGCAATTTGCTCGATCTTGTCGTTCAGCTGACTGCGCGGTATCAACACCTCCTGGCTCTTCATCAGGTCATGGTCTATGGCCAGCACCTTGCCCTCTATGTTGTCCATGGACCAGATGGCCAGCGTGCCCTTCTTGGAAATGGCCAGCAGCAGGGTGCCATCGTAGGAGAACCTCAGCTTGTTGACTGGCCCATCGAAGAACCGGAAGTTGGTGAAGGTGCCGCCGCCCGCATCCAAGAAGGGCAACTGCATGTTGAATAGATTGCCCTCGTGATCGGCGACGAACATGATCAAATCGGAACGGGCCAGACAAAGGTCCGACACGGAGCCCTTGCTCCTCGACGGAATCGTAATCTCACGCACCAGTTCCGAGTTCTGGAACTCGCGGATGGTGCCAAAGTTTGTGCCCGCGTAGATCGTCAGCGGATCGTGGAAGCTGCACGACACCGTCACATACTCGGTGCCCTTCTGCACGATCTCCTGCAGTCGCGAACCCGTCTCCAGGTCCCACTGGTAGATGGCGCCCTCCGCTCCGCCCGAGATGAGGTACTTGTCCGTCCGTGTCCAGGCCACGGACAGCACGGTGCCGTTGTGGCCCTTCAGATTGATCAGCACCTCCAGATTGTACACGGACGTGATGGCTATATTGTTGTCATAGGCGGCGGCCATCATGTGACCCAGATTGGAGTACCGAACATCGTTGCAATGCGGGAAATTGTAGGTTTTCACAATCTGCGTTGGGCAAGAGATCGTAGATTGGGAACGATATTAATCAGCAGAGTCCCGACTCACATTGAGATCGTCCATGAAGATCTGGGTGATGCGCAGCTGATCCGAGAATCCAATGGCTGCAATCAGGCCCGTATTATTGAGCTCCACAATGTTGACATCCACCTGGAACTTGCGCACCAGCTCCACCTTAGCCGTCTCATAGTTCCAGATTCGTATGGTCTGATCCCTTGCTGAAGAGTAGGGCATGGCAGACATGGATGCTATAGGTAGAGATTGTTACTCACAGGCTGTCATGACGATGGGTTTCCAGGCGCACACGGACATCGCGATCACCTCTCCCGTGTGGATGAGCACGCCGAGGGGCTCGAACTTCAACTGTTTGGTCTTGAGCGTCTCCGGAACGATAAGGATGCCCACATAGATCTGGTCATGGGAGGTGGTTACGATGACTGTCTCCTGCTTGTGATCGATGGCTAGATTGGTGATCTGGTACATGGGCTCCGCATACAGAGTGGTGGGAACGGTGAGGATGGTCTTCCGCTCAAACTTAAACTTGGAGACGCGCTCAAAGACGAATGCCCGGTTGAACATGATGTAGGCGAATCCCTTCGCGAAGGCCGTCATGCAGAGAACCCGCTGGTCGTGCGGGACGACTGCCTGGGTGGGCAACTGGAAGCGTTGATCCTGTGCCTCGCGATCCCGATCGAAAATCTCCTGGTCCATCATTAGGTCGACGGTGTCTGCCTCGCTGGCCTTCTGGGCCAGCTTCTGCTCGCCGTTCTCGACGAGAATCAGCTGATCGTTGGACGTGCCCAGCATCAGCAGATCCAGTGAGAGAAAGGCCATCGAAGTGACCCTGTAGGTAACCTTCAGGTTGTTGCTGATGGTGAATCCCCTCTCCGACTTGCTCATCAGGAGTAGGGTCCGGTCTCCGCCCACTGCCAGGAAGCTGCAATCGGAGGGATTGCCAGCTATGCACTCCGCGCCGCTGTGGGATCCCAGGACTGTGGCCCGGCCCTCGATCACGGTGCTCGTCTTGTCCAGGACCAGCATGATCATGTGCTCCTCCGGCGGCCGGGTCAGTATGGTCACTGCTCGCGAGTCATTGGTAAAGATCATCTGCTTGATTTCCGTGTTGCGATGATTGACGGGTAGCTCCAGGTGCCGGCGCTTCTTCAGGGTGGA
This sequence comes from Drosophila obscura, assembly GCF_018151105.1. Lineage (NCBI taxonomy): Eukaryota > Metazoa > Arthropoda > Insecta > Diptera > Drosophilidae > Drosophila > Drosophila obscura. The sequence goes on along the minus strand of NW_024542774.1, from coordinate 3,024,963 downwards.
CAGCTCGTAGATAGATATAAAGCGACCACTGTGGATGAAGAGATGAAGGAAAGAAATCCCTTTAGAGGTAAGAAAAGTCTTTGAGGATTTTCTCATACTTCTTCACATGACGCTCCAGAACGGCAAGCAGTTTGCGATGAGAACTCATAGCGATTATCTCGGGTCGCGTGTCCTCGGGGAATCTGCAGTAGGATTCGAATGAGTAATCCGACACTCTGGATAACGATAGCCTGGAGAAACTCACCTGAGAAATCTTTGCTTGTTCAGGACATAGTCGTGGAATGCCAGAACACCCTCCACCGGATAGATGACCTCCTTGCTCAGGTTGAAGTGGATGTTGCCAATCACATCCGATCGAAGGCCGTAGATGAGGCGCGGCCGTATAACCACACTGTTATTGATCGAGCCTGCCCTCTGGTCGTCCATTCTGTCTGATTTCTATATAAAATATATATGTATGGTGTGATAAATACAATTTGAACTGGAATTCGATGCGAATTTCACTCTCTCTCTCTAGGCTGACAGACGAAACAAAATGGGGAACTGGAATTCGATCAAACAACCTAGGAAACCAGCCAAACAAAAGAGGCTCGACGCCTGACAGTAAATTCCATGGCATCCATGGCGGGCACCTAACAACAAGTGTGCGGGGGCGTGGGCCCTGGGCCCACCCACTTGGGCGAACAATTACCTCAAAACGAAAGCTCTCGTTTCTATTCCATCCTCATCAAAACTAAGCCAAAAGCACCATGAATAAGTAATTAAATGTCGCTAAGTATGCTTTTCATTTCGGAGGCGTTTCTAGTGAAGCCTCAGGCTGAGCCCCCCCTCCTAAGCCCAACGCCAGTCGCAGTCGCACTTAAGTTTAGAGTTGACATTAAGCGTTTGCCAAAAACAACAATGAAATTTCCGCTGGAAATTGCCGCACTGTTGGTTGCCATTTCCTGGGCAGCGTCGCACTTGAACTCTGGTAATGCGCTTTCAGCCCAATGGTGGGTCTGTCTGTCACTCTGTCTGTCAGTCAGTAAGTCAGCCAGTCAACCCTATCCAAAACTAAGTCCCTCCCACCAAAGTCTTCTTCTTCGTGGCCAAGGCATGCCGAACACGACCTAACACAAGGAATTCTTAGTTAAAGAAAAGCTGCCTGCTTTCTCTTTAGTTCTTCGAAGAGAGAAAGAGAGAGCAAGAAGAGAGCTCAACTGAAAGAGCTTTCGTGTGTACAATTCTACAGCTGGAGAGGCTAAGACGGCTGGCTGGGCTACATTAATCTGCAGAAACTTTAAAAGGAAAAAGGAATATCCAGGAATACCTAGGCACAGCTATGACAACTTGTTTCCCTTGCCAAAGGCTTTAACGTAAGCACAAATCTAGCTTTAAATCAGCCAAAATGTCAACTCATTTGCATTCACTTCTGAGCAGGCGAACTGCCGGCGCTCTTGTACTCGCTCACTGTGTCTCTCTCTCTCTCTTTCTGGCTAAGAAGGTAGTGGCATCCAGCTCTTATAGTGAGCTATATCTATTGCCAGTCCATTTGTGGAGAGAGACCTGTGGAGTTGTCCGCACCTTGTACAGTTTTACCATGCCCTTGCCCACAACCTTTCACCGTTGTCAGGCTTTGGTTCAGTTCAGTTCCATTTTCGTTTTCATTTCAGTCAAAGCTTTCGCGTCGGCCGCAAAAGTAACTAACGGGAACAAGCGAAAGAATCTTACAGAGTGAAACCAGAAGAGACGACAGAGAGCACAGAAAAAAGAAGAGACAAAAAGTGATTGTTTTTGTGTGTTATCAGTGGATGCAAGTGGACGACGCTTTGCCTCCTGATTGAGTACTGGAGATTGGACCGAACGCGGAGGAGGAGCTTCTCAGCAGCACAGGTGGCTGTTAAATATGGCCGGTTAAATAGACTCCGACCTGACGCATAAATAAAGAAGTAAATTTAACTGTAACTGTAAACGACAGACACTCACTCGTGCTTTCTGCGGGTGTGTGTGCTTAAGTGCTTTAACGGTTAAAACAGTTTTGTGTGTGTGTGTGTGTGTGTCTGTGACAGTCACTCAATTAAAAACCGCAAAGAAAACGCAAACAGAAAAACGTCCTGTCCTGTCCTGTCCCTTTGCAGATTCCCACAAGGGCTGTTGAATTTTTTAAGCCAATTAAATTTTTTTTAAATCAAATATAAAACCAAAGTGAAATGAAACGGAAAATGGCCGCCTAATGGACTCTGTCAGTCTTTCAACCTGAGCGCAACAGCACCAGCAGCTGTGGCAATTAAAAAGTAATTTTAATGCTTCTGTTCCGTTTATTTGCACAGAAACAGCAACAACAATTTACAATTCTTTTGGGTGGGTGGGTTGGTTATTTGGCTTAGTTCCGTCCGTGCCCCACAAACACCCCTAACCTAACCCAACCGTCCCCTCCATGCCGTTTCAAAAGTTGTAAATCTTTTTCATCTCTCTATTCTTTGTACTCTTGGACGGAGGGATACTTTGATTTGTCCAGGGACTTGGAACGAAAGATAAAAGCATTTCCCACTGCAAAAAAAAATATATTTATTTATTAAGAAAATGTATCTCCGAAATCTGTAGCCAAATTTAACCGACATCGAAAAACCATATCATACGAACAATACGAGTAGATCGGTAAGGGTAACCAAAAAGTCTGATACCGAAGGTGGCCTTCCTTTCGTGTTTAAATTGCTGTTTACCCCCTGGCCTGCTGCTATTGTTGGCCATTTCAAGCGTAACAAATCGCAAATACCAAAATTATTATAAACAAATTGTTTAAACAAAGAATCAGGAATGTATATACGAGTATATGATCATACACATGTATGTATATATATCGCAACTAGAACAGGTCAAATGGGAATCCGTCCGGCCAGAGCCCGGAAAGCGTAAATGTTCATTTTAAATTTAAATCCGTCGCAGGCACAGCCGCAGTCGCCGCACTGCGTGCATTGCACCACAGCAAAAACCATGTGGCAGCGGACACAAATAAATTCTTCAACAGTGAGGGGTCGGTAAATAAGAAACACACACAATTTTTACCACATGAACCATAACCAATAACTGTAAGAAATATTGTCAGGTAGATAGATCAGGAAACTTTTCTTTTCCATCGATGCGTCCAAAGCTAAAAATAAAAGCATTTTCAAAGAAGTCGCATTAAAGCCGATTAGAGATACTTGGAAATTAAATAAATATCATTGAAAGCTCATGGGAGAACATTTTTCCAACCAAAATAGGGAAATGGATGGGGACTCAATATAGATGCCTGTCCGTCCGCTTAAAGAGGTTCCACTGCTCACGAATTTGTACAAGTATACTCATTTCTATATATATTCCTTAATACAACTTGTTCTGGTATTTTCGGACTGCTGCTGAAGTTGTGGGAAATGCAGCAAAAGTTTTGTCAGTTTAAAATGGAAAATTCCATTTAACAGTGGTTTAACAGTTTATTTTAATGGGTCAATATATTCTGTAAAGCAGTTTTCCAAAAAACAGGTCCGAAATATTGAGAAAACTTAAAAAAATAAGAATAAATCATTACTTTATTTAGAGCAATGCCAAGAGAAAAAAAGGTTGAGAAACTTCATGAAACAGGAAATAAATCATTCGAGTTAGTCAATAAAACAAAACTTTTATTTGAGTGTCAGCTATGTTGTTGTTTAATTGAGATGTTGGCATTTCCAACTTCTGTGTCCTAAAAACTCGTATTTGAACTTGAATGCTTTTTACTAGTAGCCTTTAACCCATTCGGCTAATTTAAATTACTGCTATATCGTACACTGTAAGCTATGAACATAAATGAGCATAATAATAAGAAAAATAATTCTTGAAAATACTTATTCAACAATGTCTCTCCAGCATGTTGATCTATCTAAACAAAAATCCCCGAAAATTGCCCAAATCTCGTCTATCTCATCAAATTTTGGCTTATATCTTCAAAACCATCCGTTCAGATAAAATTCACATCATACATAAAAAAAGTTACCAACGGAATGTTTGATCTGCTAGACTCTCTTTTAAGGACGTGATTTTATTGCTTTAGTTCTCCATCCAACCTTCTAGACTTCCATGGAATTTGCTGTAATAAGTTTTCTCTGCGTAAATAAGAGTTTGTTCCTTAATTTTTGAAGTTTTTACCATCATTTATATTTCATTAGTGTGTGTTTCTGGTTCGTTTTAAGCTTTAAGTGATTCGCCAGCCCCTTTCCGCTTAAATTTTTATCATTCTTCTTGGCAGCGTCTCTCTACATCTCTTTCTCCCCTAGAGAAGCTGCTGGAAATCTTGCTGAAATTGAAGTCAAGTGTTTCTTGTATATTTTCCGTTTTTCCCTTTTTTGTTTTTACAGCCAGGGAATAATGGCATTCTATCGTCCTTTTCTTTCCACCTCTAGCTTTCTCTCTCTCTCTCTCTCTCTCTACCCCCAATCCCATTGTCGCTACACTCTTTTACACACACACACACATACTTATGAGTAAAAGAACCGAGTTGGAGCAGTGTTGAGCGCAGCACACAAGCCTTTTTCCCGTTTCGTTTCGGCGTTCGGCTTCAATTGTAGCGACTAAGTTGACCTTTTTGTTAATAGCATGCCAGTAACACACACCCAAGCACACACACACACACACACACACAGGGAGTTTGAAGCCAGGACGGGGCATTGTCTGTGCGGGAATTGGATGTTGGCACAGCTGATTGATTTATTGTCGGCTGACTGGCTGGCTGCCTGGCTGGCTGTTGGTTTGTCCGCACTGGCAGCCACAGTAAACAGACACCCCACCTCCTCTCGCAAAATGCCAAAGACCCCAGCGACGGAGCGCGTATGCAATAAAAATGATGAACCAGTCGGCTAATGTAGTAACACCGACTAAGGGATACACTGGTATTCCCAAAATGGCAACTTTGTGCCAGCTCTAAACTTAATTCTACCAAATTTAAGCCCGAAATCTTGAGCATTGTGTGAAGCAATCCTCCATCCTCTGTTTGTTGGCAGGGTAATAAATGAATGTGAGCATAGGTTGGAAACAAACTTTATCGCCCCACACCGGCTCCTACTTACCGGCCACGAGATCCATGATCCCAGCCAAAAATATATTGGTTTATGGGATCAAAAACGTACTCCCACGCGTGTTGAATAATTCTGGTCCCTCCAGTGAACGTGTGTGTGTGTGCGAAAGAGGGGCCCTGTGCTTTTGTGTGTCTCACCTGTGCATGTGCTGTCGCTATAATTAAGAGCGACAGCAAATGCGACGCCAGCGTCGACAGCGACAGCGCGTACTAGCCGCCATTTTCATTTTACGATAACGGCTTTCACCTACTTGTTTCCCATTGCGCGAATGCATGCACTCGTAGCGCCCAGCCCCACTCCCTCTCTGTGGTCATGCGTCACCTCTAATAGAAATTCGGGCTTTATTCTGAAGCGTGCCGCTCTTTAATGAGAAATACTCTGGAAGGAATTTTCTAATATTACGTTTTATGTACTGACTTCTTTCTCTATGTCGAAATTATCATTTAAATTGCAGAGCGTGTGCACACGCATTAAACATTCTCTTAGAGTAATCTGAGAGTATCTCTCCCACTGACAGACAGGAGCAAGCATGCCAAAGTGTGCGCCAGAAGTTCATAAAAGTTTTAAGGGCACACCAACAACAAAAAACAGTGAGAGATAAATATGTTATCTGAATGCATATATTTAATGAGAATCGAGCGGATGGACAGAGATGGACAGCACTTGAAATAAGGGGAGGAGTACGACACAGTACAGAGGACAGGCGACAGGCGACAGCAGGCAGAATGTCAGTGTCAAAGTTTGAGCTGTTGATAAGCGTCTCTATACAGACAGGGGAGCACTCTCAATTATCCGATAAGTACGCCAGCTGCTAACTAAACTCATTTGCCTGAGTGCGACTTAAATGGTAAGGGCGGAGACAAGGAGGCATGCTTGGCGAAGGGCGAGCTGTTGTATTGATAACTTTGGAATAAATGGTTATACAATAACAGAAAGGGTGTCTCGAGTGAACAAGACAAACAATCAACATCTAGAAGATTTTTCCTCTTGTTTTCTTGAAAAAGTGGAAATCTGTACTGCAAAACTTTGATACAATTTTGGCACTTTTCAGATTAAAAGCAACTTAAGTGGATTAGATTGGTTCATTGCTTGATGGATATACATAGTTGAAACTGCGTTGAATCTGGAGCTTAGTTCTCTAAGGCCCCAAGGACTACCAGCCCCAAAGCTCTCTCTACCCAAAAAACCAATCAACAGCTCTGCAGCTGATTGGCTGTTAACTTTTCGTTCCCTTTCTTAACCCATCAAAGCTCTTGCTCCCTCAATTCGACCATAAAACATTCGTCCTTTCTGTACAAGTATTTGATGGTCGATTCCCCCCATTGGTTTCCCATAAAAGTCATTCGGGTTCGATGTTCAGTATATTTTCGATAAAAGGGAATATTCCAGGCATTTGTTTCGTTTAAATGGCTTGCTCCAATGCGAATGTTCGAGACCACTGCTGGGGCCCCAAATGACCCAACAGTTGCCCACAAATTATAGTCACAACAGGTTGAAATGGGACTCACTATTGTGGCCTAAAAGTTTCCCCTTACAATCGGGAAAAATTCATCAGAACAAGCAAAAACACGCTAGAGGAGTATGGGAACTACTAAAATTGAATTGTCCGTGGCAGATGAAACCTGACATGAATATGGAATTACGCGGCCAAAAAAGGGCGGGCTTTTGTGTTCTCCCACATGGCGTATGCGCAATGCCAATTAAAAACTCAAAGCCATGCCCCAAAAAGTATGCTTTACATTTGCTTGTATTACGTTTTGGCCCCGAGCTAATGAATCGATTACAAGCTTAATTGTGATTGAACAAAGGGCACCACGCAATATAATTAATGTTAATTCAAATAATCCATGCACAAAAACATATACACTTATACACATACATACATTTACAAATTTATGTGCATATTTTTGCCATAGACCATTAATTCCATTTCTGATTTATTACAGTCTCACTCCTCAGTCCAGCTGGAAAACGTTGAAAGTACCGCCATAACAGCAACGGGGCTTAATTAGCGACAAACGCTAAAAACAAACAAAACAAACAAAATCAGAAAGGGAGAAACAGAAGAGAAACGGCAAAGGGAAAGGGAAAGGGCCAATCAAAGCGCAACAAGAGCTTTTGAACGACTAAAATGTTTCCTAAATGGTTTGGCAGCTATGCCAAAATTGTTAACAAAATCAAATAAATGCGACAAGAACAAAAGGAGGAGAGCGAGCGAGCGCGAAAAAGAGCAGGAAGTACCGGAAAAACCGAGCAGTGGGTGGAGCAGGCGGCGACGACAGGTGGCTGGTAGTCGCGCCCCCAGACCCTCCTCCAACCATTAACGAAAGAGAGAGAGAGAGAGCCTTACGCCGCCGTCTCATTGAATTAATTTCGTGGAAGGGGGGAGCCAAGCAACATTCCCTCCAGCGATTGCCCAAAAACCGAAACTCCCGCACTTGGTGGGGATAGGGCTACCATCCAAATCAACGGCTGTCAGACAGAAAGTCGCTTTTTATTGATTTTTATAAAGCCAGAGCCAAGCAACAAAAACAGCAGTAGCACCGGCACCAGCAGCAGCAACAGCAATAGCACCAGCAACAGAGAATAATAACACAAGCAGCAGAAACAACAAAATAAAGATTCAAACGCAATGTGAATAATTCCCTAGTTGGACAGGAACGAGCAAGCACGAAACAGAAGCAGCTAACGGCTAACGAATCGTTGGAATATTCGCTCACTCACTCGCACCCCAACTCTTACCCAACTGCTCCTATTGCTCACCTACTCACCTCCTAGCTGCTGCTACCTCTCCTACTCTGTCACACTATCGAAACGTTCATCAAATGCGATTCGATGACGCTTCAGCAGAGACAGAACACACAGACAATGAGCGAGAGAGACAGGGACCCACCCACAGAGCTCCATAAAAATGTGTTATAAAAATATACACGCATAACTTTCCCCTCGCTCTCTCTTTGTCTAGCTAAAAGGGACATAAATATCAGAGCGAGCAAGGTAGTAGAGGAAACAATAACCCAATGCAAATGTCATTGGCAAAGTCAATTAGAAGAGTAACTGGCAACAAACTGAGGATAACTTGAATCGAAATGCTGCTGCAGTTGCACAATTCCAACTAAATAAGTGTAGCAGAGTGTAGTGTGTGTGTGCGTGACAAAGCAAGACTGATTTTAATGTTTAGTTAGATTATTTTTAAAATAAATCAACTATTCTGCAAACCAAAAGCAAGAGCGAGAGAGAGAGAGAGCCGCATCAGCAACAGCAGCGAATAATCCAAGCGGAAACCTTAGCAAAGAGGGAAAACAGGAAGAGCTAGAAGAATCCCATACAAATCAGAAGCAACAGCAAAAAACAACGACAGACAACCCACAAACAGAATCATACGCAACAATGCTCGTGTTCATAGCCATACTGTTTGTTAATGCCTGCCTGGCGGGTGAGTACAAGAGACATACATACATACATATATCTAACAATTTATAAACATACATTTACTTCTAAATACATATCTAATATAAGGCTAAAACAATTTAGTTTTATATGGGATATTTGAATCTTATTTACGACCCTGCCAAATGCTCATTGAGCTAGTCTTTTAATGGACTTGCCACTAAGATATATAGTCATTGCCTTATAGCTAACACCAAGAGCAAAGCAGTAAAGTATAAGTTTATATTACGCAAGTTTGCCGCAAGACTTAAGACTTGAGGTAATCTGATAATCCCATTTCTCAGAGTCATAAACTTGGCTGGCTAGCTGTGGTGATTCGTATTCACATCATTTACAAGGATAATCACATAATAACAAGCAATTATTATTATAATAGGCACCATTCCCGCGACGCCGGAGAACATAACCGTAACCTTTCTGACACCCACTGCGGTGCGGGTGTCATGGCAAACGCAAATCGACCTGAAGGCACATCCCATCGAGAAGTACGTCGTGACGTACAAGCCGACAGACGACAGGTAGGTACCACTGACAAAGCAAGAACTCAATCTACCCACTTGACTTGGCTAAATAACGGCCGAGTACACTTCAAATGTAACTGACGCATGGGTGGGGGCGGGGCGGGGCTGGGCAGAAGAGGCAGCAAGTCAAGTGCATTTATGCAGGCGAACAAGTAAAATATGTATTTTGTATGCAATTGACAGGCAGGGCAGCAGGGCAGGCGGAGTGGTATGGCGCCCGGAGGTGGCAGCGGTCAGTTAAGAGCAATGTGTGCGTGTACAAGTGTGCTCGTGCTTCTTTGCTGGCTAGTCTGCGTGTCAGTGTGTGTGTGTGTGTTTGTGTTTGTGTGTGGCAGGTGGCCATGAGCTAAATAACGGCCCAACTAAAACCAACAGCGAAAGAAAAACCAAAGAAAAGAAAACAAAATAGGAAAAGTTAAGGCCAAATTTACCGCGAATGCAGGCCAAAAGAAAAACAAAAGCCGCGTGGACTTGTAGCAATGTTATTTAAAACAAAAGCCAACAGAAGAAGTGAATAGAAGGAACACTGAGAAGGCGGCAGGAGAAGTGGAAGTGGGAGTTTAGCAGGAAAGCAAGTAAATGTCTACAGTGTCTACAGTATATACATATGTACATGCATATATGTACATATGTACGTAGTGGGTGTGTGAAGAGTAGAGCAAACATTTCTTAGAGACTTTGTTGCTGTGTGCCATTTAACTCGCTCTCGTGCTCTCGTGTGCTCTCATGTGCTCTCGTACGAATGCAATATTTTCGATGATTTACCGTAATAATTTAGCTCAGCTGCAGCTGTCTTGCCTCGACTCCACCCGCATCCCCTTAACCAAGCACTCATCGCAGCTCTCCCACCATCTCTCACACTTGCTGCTCCCTTGCTGATTTGCTGTTGCTGCTGCTGCTGCTGTTGCTGCTGCGGCTGCTGTTGCTGCTTCTCATCGCCTGCGTGGCGCTGGGAACACAGTCAGACAGAGACAAAGACAGAGAGAAAGAGAGTGAGCGGAGAGTGTTGGCATGCCGGAATGGGCTGCATATTTCGACTACAAACTAAGCACTTCCGCTCCGGCTGGGGCGCCGGCTCCCAGCATGGGAATGCTGGTTTGGGTTGCTCGCTTGGGCTTTAGCCCGTTCGCTGGCTGTGCGCTAGCATGCCGTGTAATAACTTAAGTGCTCGACTTTTGTACTTTTTGACTGCTGCTGCTGCTGCTGCAGTCCGCACAGTCCGCGACCAGGAGTCATGTGTTTTTTTGTTGTTTGGTTTTTTTTTGTTCTTTCAATTTAATGGCTCATATTGCGTGTGAGTGTGTTGAAGCGTGTTTTGTCTTTTACTGCCCTCCAGTCCAATGCCAAAGCATTGATGATGTTGTTGTATTTATTGTCCCGCTGCTGTTCTTCCATAAAGTTCACGCCTATGTCAAAAATTTTATTACAAAGGCAGTGGGCCTGTTTTTGTCCTGTTTCACTGGTCATTATTTATAAGTGAGTTTGTTTTTAATTCTTGTGTGTTTCTTTCGTATCGATTTTTGGTGTATTACCCACTACCAACGCGTCGGTCGGGTCGGTCAGTCATTATGGTGGACCGTGGCCGTGCCGTTGCGGTGCGGTGCGGCGTGTACTACTCGTTGTTAGTTCCATATTTCAACCGTTTTTCGAGTAAATTGTGGACCTGAATAATGTATGATTAGTACATAGACACGTTGACGGTGAGTCGTCGGATCCGGGTTTTGGCTTTGGCCCTGGCCCAGGCCCAGGCTCTGCCTCTGGCTCTAGTTCAAATTCAACCACCAAAGTGGAACATTTTGTACACTCAAAGAAATGAACAAGCCCCAAATTGTATTAGGAATGTAGTCAAAATTTATTCCCTAATTTCTTCCTTATTTCCGTTCCTCAATTTTTTTCTCAGTGTAGCCTACATGCTCCAAATTACTAAGTGGATTTATGAAATTCTTGACGAACAATGTGTGTGTTTGGGGGACGAAAAGGTTCGAGTTGAGTTCAATATGTCCAAGCATGTCAAGCACCATCAATAACAATAATAATTAATACCAATTACTGTCCCACCGAAGGAGGTACTATTACGGTCTCTGTTCCCCCCGGTACGAGGCTGGCAAAGGGCGGTAGCTGTGCCGCCTCGACAGTTGGTGAACACCAATCAAAATGTAGCACCGGTGCGCTAGATTTTATTCATTTATCGTTATCAATTCTTTTAGAGCCAATTTGACATTATTAAAATTGAAATGTCAAGGACCAGCCACACATAAGAGTGCTTCAGGTACATACATACACGTACATAGCTTTTGTGTCACGTAAAAGCGGATAAGACTTGTGTGCCTGTGCCTGTGTCTCCTCCTACCACTGTCTCTGCCATGACAACATAAATTTCCCAGTATAAGCCCTACAACTGCTTGACAACAGGGACAGAAACGGAGAGCATACCATTAAACTGATTTGTATGTGGTTCACATAGTCTGCGATACGAGTGCTCGTATTACAGAAATAATCCAGCCTAAGCTGGTGTACAGGAACTTACAAGTTTCCTATTAGCTTTCCATAGCAGACGTCCCTGATCAGCAGATATCCTTCATTAGACATTGATGGAACTGTCCCACGAAGGAGGGCGTATACGCAATTTTAATTGAATTTCGAATACAAAGCAAAATTGGAAAAGCCCACAAAGTGGGCTTACCTTACAACCAGCAATGACACCACCACCACTCCACCCACATAAACAATATCCGGCCTAGAATAAAGTTGTAGAACGTGCACTTTGCACATCGTAAATTATTTAATAGGAACAGAGAGAAACTCTTATCCATCCACGTTCCCTAGTATTTATGTGACTCAGTCGTGTTTGCATATCGAAGAGCCACTGTGGAGTTCCAGAAATGGACACGAGTCAGTGGCAAACGCATTCGTATGGTATTCACTGGCCTCTAAGCAAATTATTTATTAATAAAGCCAGACATGAAAAACCTGACATACAAATAATAAATATAAAAATTGAAACATAAAACGAAATTCATACACGAGCATCTTTGGACCTTTGCGAGTTTCACACCAGAGCTCACCAAATTGCGAATATAAAATTTTGGCCAGAGCCCAAGCCATGGCAGTAAAAAGGAAATGGCCAACGGGCAGGGGGCAAGGCTAAGGTGGGGTAAAAAAAAAAAACATCATGAAATTGAGAATACTCCCTGGTGCTGGTGTTGCTGCTGCTAAAAATTCACGTGCATTTCTAATGCCAGCTAAGAACGAGCAAAGGGTACAGGATCCAACCCAGAACCGAATTGGAGCCATGGCGTGTGCTTAAATTGTGGATAATAAGCACCTTCTACATCGACTTTAATGCCAGACAACCCACCAAGGAGTGGTTAGTGGAACGGGGAGGATTAAATTTGATTTTCCCCAGGCGTCACCACATGCTGAAAACTTAACTGGGAAACTTTAGACAACGCCTGGCCATGTCACATATGGCTGATGTTTGCATAAAACGGCCCAATTTCCATTGCCCTGCAGCCACGACTCTATTAGCTGTGCAGAAGTGTATGCGACGAGTGTGTAAATGGAGCCCAGTCTCAAATCAATTATGTATTTAGCTCCTGGCTGGAGGTAATTCATACATTTATAATGAGCGAACAATACGGGTTAGAAGATGAATATCTACCAAAATTAGCATAAGCCGAATAAGTAGCTTACTCGTACAGAGATATTTTCATCGTCCTTAAGATGATTCAGTGCTTATTAACGAAAAAATGGCAACATGGGAATGTTATTCTTCTCTTCTGCTGTCAATTCTGGCTTTATCTTATGCCATTCGATTTTTAACTGAACTTTTCTGCTAGTGTTTAGTGTCCCCTTAAACAATTGTATTTCAATCCGCATTAAAGAGCATTGGCATTCGACTGTTAATGTTCGTCCTGGTTACTGGCTTTTAACGTTAATGTTTGCTTGTATGTCGCTGTTTTTGTTTTGTCTGACATGGGAACAAGCGAAATGCGGGCAACTTCTGTTTGGTCTTTAGTTCCTCTGGGTACCATTGCGACGTGAATGTACTGGTGTTGTATGTATGTCCAGAAATGTGAGTGTTGGTTACGGGCTTCTGGTGTACGAGTGTGTATCGTATATACATATACACTTATATAGCATGTATGAATAATGAATCATTTGTCAGACTGTTGTGGCGGCGACCATAGTAATGGGAGATATTGCAGAAGTCTGGGCACTTTTCCTGGCCACGCACAAGCCATGGAACGAAAGGATAGCTTAGAAGGCAGCAGGCAGAGCTCCACTGCCTGCTCTGGTGTGTAATGTGAGCTCTCGATTGGCAAATCTAGGACATGTTGGGTATTCTGTTCCAGCGAAAGTGACAAAGTGAAATATTGGCCAACGCTGTAATTACGTACACACGGACCGACCGGCCTCATATATCACGCCGGGATTGTTTGTAGTTGTTCAATTAGCAACAAAACGGACACACACACACATACTCGTACATATATCACGCATACGTATGCACTATCCTCGCACCGTACACCGCCCGGTCCCTTAGTTGCCATACGAGAGTGGTAATTGAATTAATTTAAGTTACAGGGTTGTACAGGACGTTGCCGGTAGCAGCGAGGCCATTGTCCTGGATCGTCTACTGCCCAGCACACAGTACTCGCTGGTCGTGACGGCCATCTGGCAGGGCAAAAAGTATCGCAGCCGTGGCCAAATTAAGTTCAGGACCCTAGGTGAGTCTCGTGCATATCCGATCCATCCCACAAATAGATCCAAAATGTGCTGTTTCCGCCTGCAGATCTGCCCAGGAATACCTCTGAGCAGGACTTTCCGCCTGGCATCTTTGGGAACGGCAACGGGAATGCCAGTGTACGGAACGCAACCGGAAATGGAAGCAGCTTTGGCGATGATGTGACCTCCACGGCCACCAATACACTGACCCATAGCACAACCCGAGAGTTGCCCACTGTAAGATGGAGCAGAGAGCGAATATAAAAGAGTGTAAAATAATGAATACGAAAAATCTTTTATTGACAACAGATACGCGGTGTGGAAATCGGCATTGTGCTGATCGTGCTCATGGTGTGGGCCGGCGCCATAGCTCTGTTCTTCAATCGTTGGGGCAAGATCCGAATGCTGCTCCCCTACCAGCCGGACTACAAGCACGAGCAGCTCAAGGTGCCGGGCACGGGAGTGTGCAGCGCCAGCGGCTGCAATGGCCAGCACTCGCATCAGGTACGTTCCACAGCACTTTGCCCAGTGCGGGCAGGTGGGAATGGTTGTGTGTGTGTTTGTGTGTGTGTGTGTGTGTGTACGTGTGGGATTCCGCGGATGGGGTATACGCTCTGGATGCCCTTGCGTCCTGTTTTGGATTCCACATCATATTCGCGAAAAACTTATCTATGTTTCATTTCTGTTATGCTTCATTTTTAGAACCTACACCCCGATTTCTTTGTCAAGGTATTCCAAACTAACAAATTCTTCAAACTACTACTTGCATACGTATGAACCAACAAACCAAATATTTTTGCATTTAATTAGCTTTTTTTCTATGCATCAAACTCAAGTAAACATTTGACTATTATTGAACTACCAGCATACAATATGTACCACACCGTTTCCTTTTTATCTCGTGCACCCGCCCGCCCGTGGAGTTTGTCTATCCCCCCGCCCGGACTCAGACCCTGCTTTACCCCAAACACCAGCATAATCAAAAGTCTAGACAGTGCATCTGGCCAAAGAAGAAGTTTCGATTCCAGCAAAGAGGTCCCCTACTGATTTTTCCTATGATTTGCTTAAAAGGAATGGCACCTGCTACTTTCGTATTGATTTTGGCTTCTTTTTGTTTTCAACCGTACAGAACTGGCCGTTTTCTCGGTCGATCGCAGGCCGTCCTGGGCCGTGCGCAGGCTTACCTTAGTTTTAGATTCCACTTAGATTCGATTAGCAAGACCGACCAAACCCAGAACACTTTCATCCTCGTATTATTAGCTCGTATTATCCACACATTGCCTAGATCTACTACTTATACATATATTTATTGCATTTAGCGGTTTTGGTTTTTGGTTTTGGTTTTGAGCTTTGCTGTTCAGGTTCGAGCTTTGCAATGAAATCACTGACAAAACGTTCCTTACTTTCACTTCGCTCTCCTCTCGCCTGCCCTGCCGACCCTGCTCGTGGTCCTGCTCCCGCTCCTGCTCCTGCTGCCGCCTTCTTTTGATTTTGTTGGGGTATTGCTCTCATGGCAGTGCCTGCCCCGCTGCGAGGGGTGCGGAATTTTCGATCGCTGCTTCCAGTATCCGCGACGGGAGCTGGAGCGCGACTGCGGCTGTCAGTTCGCCCTGCTGCACAAGGCGGACGTCGAGAGCTAGCAACCAGCGCACCGCGAAGCGGCCTCCTCCGCAGTAAATGCTGCGGCCAGCCACGGACATGGACACAGCCATGGCACGCCCATCAACACGTATGTCCGGGGTCCCAGCGTCGACAATCAGTCGATTGTGGGCGCCCACAGTGTGCTGGAGAATGTGGACAGCCTGGATAGCCACACCGCACCTGAGGATCACGATGTCGATGCCGACGAGGCGTTGGCCAAGGAGAACGAGAACCAGCATCTGCTGCAACGGGAAAGGGAGGCAGCCGCCCCTCCCCAGCGCATCCTGCCCCTGCAGGCGGGCGCCACCAAACAGCGAAAGTTCACCCAGCAGCGTAGCATACTGAAGAACTCCCAGGAGCGGACCTTTGTGGAGGAGAACGATGTACTCGAGGCCAAAAAGCAGCTGATCCTGCGTCGCCGTCGTCTCTTGAGCCACTACAGGCAGTACGATCAGTGGCGGCGGCGGCAATTCAGCTACGATCCCAGTTACTTTCGCCCGCCTCCGGCACTCCCTCGAACGCTGGCATGCGCTGATTACAATGCAGCCGGCATGGGCCAGGGCATGGGAGCCAGTGGGCCAACAAGCTGTGCGTCCTCCATCAACGCAGGACGGCGGCGGCGTCAGTACCGGCGACAGTACTCCTGCGCCGATCGCAGTCGGGAGGGCTCGCGCGACGTCAGCCGCAGCTCGTCCCGCCTGCAGTTCCAGAAGTACCACAGCATGGTGGCCAGCGACACCATACACACCGATTCGTCCGTGCTCAACCACAGCAACTACAGCGAGCCGGCCAGCGTAAGTCGTTCCCACAAAACTGCTTGGTGCACGGATTTTGTTTCGAAATGCAAATTCAAATTCAAATACAAATTCAAATTCAGATTGCAGCAAGACGTTTCGCTCGTTCCGATAACGATTTCGATAATTGCACGATCGACTTGCACCTTTGCCGTGTGTGTGTTATTCGTCGTTTCAGAGTCGAGTCGGCGCAGAGCACCAAATCAATCGCACCTGCAATCAAGCACACACACACACGCACAGAAACACACCCTGTACAGATGAACAGTTATCAATTGTAGCAATGAAACGGATCGGATCTCATCTGATTCTGGCGCCGCGCACATCCACACCACTCTCACAGCAATTCACCAATCGCAAACACGCTAGAGCATCTGCATATCCTGGCTTCCCGTACCTTTGTATCTTTGTAGTTGTTAGGTAGAGGCGCCACCGCTCCCACGCTTTTCGCTTGCTCTTGTTGCTGATGTTGTTGTTGTTGCTGTTGCTGGCCGTAGGACTCTGATGGTCTGAAGGTCAGTTGTTCGAGTGGCAGGCGGATCACTACCGCTGCCCAAAGGCTTATGTTCTGTGTTCTGAGTGTGTAAATCTTGTTGCCCCGATTTTCCGAGCGAGACTGTGACACTTTCTCCTCTCTACTCTTTCCTATCTCTCTATCTGTTTCTTTCTGTGCGCTCCTCCGCTCTCCTTTTGGTGGCGCAGTTCGACAGCAGTGACTGTGCCAACGCCAATCCACCGTTGCACTGCAATAGCCGCGTAAGAACCTTGAGCAGAACCATCGGAACGACCCCCAGATCGAGGCCTCTACTGACACTCTTTCCATTGCAGCACATCCACATGCTGGCCGAGGAGCACTCCACATCCATATCGGAGCGCTGTACCCGGAGTCGCATCAATTCGGCCATATTCGTCTCGTCGGAGGGTCGCGGATTCGACTCGATTGAGTTCCTGCGCCGCCACGGCTCCCAGAGTGTCCTTTGCCGAAAGGCCAAGAGTGCGGAGAATATCACGGACAATGGCAGAAAGGTAACTCGATCATTTTATATGTTGCACTTGCCACAGTCACCTCTAAAGCCGTTCTAATCCTTGCAGAAGAGCCTCCGGCAGTGGCGAACCGATGACGAAACCGTCAAGCGCCAGAATCTTTCCCAGGAAAGCAACGACATAGAGATGAAGGAGTGCGGACACGGGGGAGAATTCCTCCGCCTGCCAGTGATCCACGACGCAAAGCCATCGGCCACAGCTGTGACTAGCCTGCTGGCTCGCTCGGCTGCCATCACCACGGCCAACATGATTGTGGGCAGCATTTCGCTAGAGGCGCCGCCGCCGTACATGCAGGACGACGACGCCGATGTACAGTCGACCGCTGCTCTGATTCACAGCGATGGCGCTGCCATTGTGCACGAATCGCAGGACTCGGCGGAGACGGTGGAGGAGCTGGTACATGTCCCGCTGCTGGCCAGTGCCAACGCCACTGCCACCGTTTCCGCCTCATCCTCGCCCAGCTTTGCCATCGAGGCGAAGCCACGAGTTCTGGTCCATCAGCGCTCGTCGACAGCCTCCTCATCGCCGCATAGCAGTCCCAAGAACCTGGCACTGGGGCTGAAGATAATCAAGCCCAAGATCAGTGCTGTGCCAATGGTTTCCGTCTCGGGGCCTTCGCCGCCCATTGAGAAGCCGCCGCTGGCGGAGTGTTTGTAACAAATGGCAGCCGAAACATTTATCTAAGCGCACGCTCAAGGCATCTGGACATCAGACTCAGTCCCAGCACCAGCCAACACACACCACACACAGACCCAGATCCAGACCCATCCTAAACCCTTAAAATCGACTAATGTGAGAAATGAGACGAAAAAGGTGGACTTAGAATGCCAGCAGCTCAAATAAGTGTTTCGGTGAGAGATGTGAGAGAATTTGAACGAAGAAGGAGTGGAAGAGAAGTAGATATAGGAGAATACTGTACCAAAGGTCATCACCCATCACCAGGGAAGAAAGCTTTGTATATTCAACAACGACTGAAGTATACACATACCTACATTAATTGAAAACTGAACAAATGAAAAACAAAAACAAAAACAAACATGGAACCTATAGAACTTTATATGCCGTTATATATGTACATATGTATGTATGTTTGTGTACTATATACATATAATGTAACTGATAAATCAGCTTTAACAACAAACGAGTAAACTATCAGGCTTTAATATTATGATTATGATGATGAATTTCTGGTTTAACCTAGTCCGTAGACGCACATAGCTGTTGTATGTATGAAATAAGTGAACCAACAAAACAACCAACTCTCTTTTATTGTTCTCCTATACATATAGCCAAAAAAAACAAAGCACTTTTGGGGCACCACAACTGTTATACACGCGACCTATACACAAACACGGATATATACATCTATATTTATATACCACGTTAACCCACATACTCGTGTGTATTTTTATGAACAAAATCTTAGACTAATTTCCTTAGACTAGAACACCCGCTAAATGCCTGGCTCGTAGCTTTAAGACGATCTAACGAACGAACGAACGAACACACATAGTCCAAATGTTACTTGCTAACATATCAAACAGACAAACACACAAACACACATATATGCATACTCTACTCTACCCACGACCAAAGCGAAACGTTTGAAACTGTAAACTAGTCTATAAATACATAGTTATATGCATATCATAAGGATATAGTTAAATGTAGAGTTTGAAACGTGTTTTTAAAAATCGAGTTCCAATGTGTATTTATTCAGTGTAGTCAAGTCATTTCTGTAGTTCGATTTATACACGATTGAGCGGAGATAATGCATGGATTTATATACATAAACCTAGGGAGTTAGGAACATTATTTTAAGAAGCTCCAACCCGCACCATACCATACGTTTGCTCCTACTCCTCCTTTCCTCCTCAAACACCGTTTTAGGTAGTCTCTATACATTTTAGTTATGATACTAAAATTTATACTATATATCTATCCACGTACTATCCACCTACCTACTATTTACATACACACACAATTGCGACCTATGGCTCCTAATATTGAATTTGTTTGAATAAATCTACAACATGAAATGTAAATATATCCAGCACTCGTACCTACCTACCATGCATATTTAAGCTGAAATACTATTCAGTGGAACACACAAAATGTTGTTATTAAGGAATTGTCAATTTATGGTCCAAAGCTACAATAAAGAGAACGAACACCACACCACTTGGATGGGTCAAACAAATAGCTTAACTAAGTTCTAGTTTATGTTTGATTCGCTATTAAGCAAAAGTAAAATCATGTGAATGTGTATTTTTGAAATCAAATAAACGAATTATATTAATACTCGTTCTCCTTTAGCATCTACTCAAGTCCCAGCTGTTGGGTGGGGATGATGACTTTCTTTTCGAATATCACACAATGATTGCCCTGATCATAGTAGCTCTGTTTAAGCTCAACCTCTGGCAGCTGGGCCACTAGCTTCTCCAGCTCCTGCTCCTCGAATACGTGATAGTAGCGTAAAAACGTTGTGCGTTGCTCATCCTTGCTCTTCCAGGGTACTAGAACGTCCTGCTGCTGGAACTCGGTGCGGTTGGTGTGCACTGGGAGGGCAACATGATCCCGTGGCCGCTGTTCAAGTTCCTTCTGCTGCTTCTGCCGCTGCTCCTGTTCGGTGGTGCGCTCCTTGTTCACGGCCTTGTTTTGCCTGAGGTAGGAGGATTTCTTATCGTTACGTCGCTGTTCCTTGGCCCAGACATAGACCAGTGCACGGCCACCAGGACGAAGAACACGTGTCATCTCCCTCAGAGCGCCTAGGCGACGTTCGGCACTGGCCAAATGATGGATGACAGCAATGCTGATGCACCCATCGATGCTAGACGAGCGCACGGGTAAATTGAGACAGTCGCAACGGAAGACGTTCTGACCCTTCTGTCGGCCGACTGCGAGCAATCCTTGGGAACGATCACATCCAATGGCTAGGACTTGGGTATTGCAGCCCAGGTACTTGCCATTGCCACAGCCGACGTCGAGGACCACAGAGGCGGAATCGAAGCTATCCAGGAACTGGGCCACCTGAGGCCAGGGCGAGTGCCGCGTCTCACTAAAATGATTTGCAATTTTATCGTAGACCTCGTGAACATTCTGCTGCTCCAGGCTAACGGCTTGGTCGGCCAATGTGGTGGACAACTCTTGCGGCACTTTCGATTGCTGGCTGTCACACAGCGTGGGGTAGGAGCAGTTGCAGTTGCCTAGTCGCAAGCGTCTAAACGTAAGGGATGTCCTCTTGCTGCGGGCCTGCGTGGTCAAACTTCCAGTTGGTGTGGGCACCACATCGATGTGCTTGGGCTTAATGCCATGCGTCCAATCGTAGCGAGCTTCGCCGGACATGATCAACAGGGAGCGGCGGGGCAGCTTCACCTGAACCTGCTCCTCACCACGCCGAAAATCCATAACCACATCAGACTGCAGGGACAGTGAAAGAATGGGATCCAAAAATGCACTGTGGGTGTCCACATGAGGCGGTATGCCATGTCCTGGCTCGTACTCATTGACAGTCAGTTGGTCTGGCGTGCTCCAGTCCCAGGAAGAAGAAAACTTCTCAACTCGCGGCCAGAGAAAATCACAGGCTGTGGGTATGGGCTGCTCCAGAGGTCGCGTGGGGTCCACGTTGTTGCTGCCATATAGAAACTCGAAGCCAAAATGCTTGACATTCCGGTGTTTAAGGGTGCCCTCATATGATCTACCATCTTCGGCAATGGATCTAAGCAGCGTCGCCTCCTCCGCATCGCTGACAAAGTCTGGCAGTACGATGAGCCCGCTGGGCAGCGTTTTGTTCCACTCACTTTTGCCGGCCAGCGTAGGCAATTCCTTGACATAGCTTAGATAGGCCACTGCTCCCTGCTGTCCGATGGTCGCCACATTGTGTATGCCCGTGTAAACAAGCTGGGCGTCCTCTATCGTGCAGCAAACGAGAAAACAGTACGATTTTCCGGTCAACATTGCCACCTCAGAGACGCTGCCACCTGTTTGGGCGGCAGCTTCGAGTAGGCGTTCCTCAGTGAGTCCATTGCTGAGTCCCACGTTCAGAATTGCCAAGTAAACGGTGGGGGTGTCGCTGAAAGACACATCGCAGTCGCTTCTGATAATTGCCAGACATCTACGCCGTTTTTTATCAGCTTTTTTAGCATTGTTTACAATTTGCTGCTGTTGCTCAACGTGCATGCTGCCGCCAGTGTGTACATATCGCGACAAATGGAAATATTAAGAAAATCAACAAATATTAGGGGGATATCAATTGCAAATGCAATATATCAATTTAATTATTCATATAATATGTATGGTATACCCTCCTCAAGCCTTACTAAATGCTTATAGTTATTGATAGTGAAAATCTTACATGTATGTATATTAATTTAAGTCTATATTCTACCAGACTCTATCAATCATGCTGTTGTCCTGCGGCTTCTGATTCATCGTGGTCAACTGCTGATGGTAGTTGCGCATCTGATTGCTGCGGCGCGGCTGGGCCAGATACTCGAACATGCTCTGCAGATGCTGCGACAACATTTTGCTCAAGTCACTGGGCATGGGATCGGTCCAGAAGAAGTCATGGTTCAGTGCTGTGTCCGCATCAATGCGCTTCTTGGGATCCAAAGTCAGGAGTTTGTCGAGCAAATCGCACCCAGTGGGATCCTTAACATACGGACGCAGACGCTCCTTGACGCGGCGCTTCTGATTCTTTGGCAGTTCAATGGACTTGTACAGTTCCAGTTCCTCCACTCCTGGCCACACGTCTGGCGTAAACGATCCACACAGCTGCGAAATGAAAGTCAGCTGCTGCTGCTCTGTGTTGCCCTGCATAATGGGAGAGCGTGTCCACATCTCGGCCATAATGCAGCCAGCGCCCCACATGTCCACAGGCGGACCATAGTTGCGATCTCCCAGCAGCAACTCGGGCGGACGATACCACAGCGTAACGACTCTGTTTGTGTAGCGATTCTTTGAATCATTCTTTGGGATACTAAATGCGCGAGCTAAGCCAAAGTCGGCCAGCTTCAGGATTCCATGTTTTGTAATCAGAACATTGGCAGCCTTCATATCTCTATGCAAAATCTGGAAGATGGAAGCCAATAATTTATGGGGTTTTGGTGTAATCTTAACAATTAATATTACACACCTTGTTGCTGTGTATGTAGTAGAGGCCGTTCAGCAGCTGCTGCATAACCTTTTTGATCTCCCCGAGGCTGAATTTCACATTCATGTTCGACAGCAGCCCGGCCAAATCGTGCTCGCAGAAA
Source organism: Drosophila obscura (assembly GCF_018151105.1). Classification (NCBI taxonomy): domain Eukaryota; kingdom Metazoa; phylum Arthropoda; class Insecta; order Diptera; family Drosophilidae; genus Drosophila; species Drosophila obscura. The sequence continues at coordinate 3,002,461 of NW_024542774.1, read as the reverse complement.
TCAAAGACCAAATAGAAAGTGGACCTGTAGCCATTTGTGGCTGTGGCCTTGGTGCGGCAGATCTCAATCAGGTTAACCACATTTTCGTGCTTCAGCAGCTGCAGGATTCGAATCTCACGCAGGGCTGTGATGGGAAACTATTCAAGAGAGATATTTTGGTATTTACTCGCGTTGAAACATTTCGTTGACTCACGCCTTCCTTTTCGTTGTCCATGAGCACTTTTTTCATGGCCACAAACTTTTTGTTGCTCTTCTTCTCCCGTGCCTTGAACACCTCGCTGAAATACACAGAAAATGTTTTCTATTTAATGCTCAGTACATGCATATATGCTTTGATTAACTCACCCAAAGGTCCCCTGTCCAATCTTGGCCACCTTTTCATATTTGCTGCTTTCATCGCAGTATGGGAAATCGTAGTCTTCAATGTACTTCTGCTTCTCCATCAGCGACATGGTCCGCGATGAGGTTGAGGCCACGCTGGAGGACGTGGACGGTTGCTGCAACATGTGAGACATGTGCGACATGGTCAATTTACGTTAATTGCACAAAATTTCAAAGTCCCTGGATGTCAAAATCAATGAATGCAAGACAACAGATGGGACGACGGTGCACCGCCAGAAATATACTTTCTTATGTTCAGAAAATACCGTAAATATACTTTTAGACGTAATCCCGAAATATCCCGAAAAGAGTATAGTATACCGTAAACGGTCACCCTGCCACCGTCAACAGCTGACCCGCAATTATAATTTTCCGTTTGTTTGTGTACACTGGCCAAGTGATATAACCTATCGACCACTTGGCTACAAAATAAAAACCGAAATTAATGAATAAACTATTAAATATAGCGCAGGCAGTGCCGCGCCAATTTGTTCGTGAATATGCCTTTAAGTCGGACCTGAAAATCAAATGGGTGCGCCCAGAGAAGATCTCCTGCATTAAGCCAGAAAAGAGTGGCGATCTCTCCAAGCTGACACCCCTGAATGCCGACGAAGTGCTTCTGGACTATAAAGATTGTAAGGAGCTTGAAAAGTAAGTTCTGCTAACAAATCGTTGTGTTGCCGAATGTATTAAAAGTAATTTTCGTTTCCTTTCCTAGTGCCGACGATACGGTTAAATCGCTTTTTAAGCTATCCAACAATGCCAACCATCTGACTACACGTTATTATCGCGATCAGATGGTAAAGGAAGTGCAGAGGCATGCCCTGGACTATGGATCCATGGAGTCAAAGTGTATGTATCAAATGATCAATTGTTAAGAACTCACTGGTTTATTACCCGCTTGCATTTAGTTCACTGCTTAAAAACTTGAAACTGATTTTTATTCTCTAGAATTATTGCCTTAAATAGCTTTATCTAACGCTATGACAGGGAATACAGGGGTACACTGCTTGGTTACTTAGTTCATCCAGATTTTATGGGTGTGTTTTGTGTTTGGGTTTTTTCAGGGGTTTTATTTTTTTCACAAGCGCTCCTGCATAATAACCAATAATAACCCTTAATTATATTCGTCCATTTTTAGTGGCCAACATGACCGCCATTATTCGTCGGTATCAAGAGCATATGGATAAGCATCCCCGCGACAAGATGATTAAGGTGCGTCTCAAGGAGCTGATTGATAAGCGCAAGAAGTTCCTTAAATATCTGAGACGCTGGGACTATCCCCGCTTCGAATGGATATTGGAGAAGCTTGATTTGGTATACAAGCCACCGCCAGCACATTTCCACTGGATCACACGCAAAGAGTCGCTCCAGAAGTTAACCGACACCTATTGCGAAACATTGAAGGAGGAACGTCTAGAGGCCTATCACAAGGAGCTGCAGGCCCAAAAAATACCCTTTTTAGAAGATGCCATCCGAAAAATGGAATTTATACGAAAAGAGCAAATATCCTGCGATATTCCATTGACGGTGACCGAGGAGCAAATCGAGCAGTCGAAGAAAGAGTTGACCCTGTTGATAGAGCAGCGCGATGCGGCAGCCGCTGTTACCAGCCAAAAACAAGACGAGGATAGCTTCAATTAGGACCAATTCTTTTATATTATTGTGTCTTACAATAAATGTGAATGCTGATGTTCTTAAATTATGTGTTTTATTATAGTGTTTTAGAATAAATTTGACCTTATTATGCATGTCATGTTCGAGGGCAGCGCAGAGTTTGTAAAGTAAATAAATAAACAAATAAATATCCCCTCCGCAATAAGTGAAGAGAAACGAAACGCAATAAAATTTAGCTAACGTCTGCTGGGCAATGCAGTGCGCTTCTTGGCACGCCTACTGGTGGACCCACTGCTGTTCGAGCTGCTCGAGGATGACGACGATGATGACGAGTCGCTGGAGCTGGACGAGCTAGACGAGGACGAGGATGATGCGGACGATGCGGAATCGCGTGAGGTCCGTTTGCTACCCTTGATGGCCCTGCTGCCATTGCCCGCCGGCTCCTTGTTATTGACTTCGGATGAGGTTACTTCACTGTCACCCCATAGATCATACTTGGACAGATCCCCATCATCATCATCGTCGTCCTCTTCCTCATCCTCCCCAGCGTCGCTGGACCTTCTTGCTCGCTTAGACCCATCGCGCTCTTCATGGCTCTTCCGCTTCTTACGGCGTCCGAACTCATCATACTCGCTGTCCGACTCCTGGCGATCCTTGTACTCGACAACTCCGCGATCATTATAGCCACCGCCAAAGCCTAAAAGCGGTCATTAGCAAGCTAATATGCAATTGTGCCGGTGTCCGGAGAGCTTACCAGTTCGCTCCTCAGAATCCGTAAACTTGGGCGAATTACACATGTTGCAGGTCTGCCGCCTGGCCCAGTTCACGTTTGCACACTTGGCGCACTGCCAGTCCTCGGCGCTGAAGAGGCCCCGGGACTTGTCCGCTGCCGCTTTTCCAATTTCGGTACCCAGCTTCTTCTTGCTAGAGCTGCTGCTGCTGCTGCTACTGCCATTGCCCCGATCTCGGTCGCGCTCTGTCTTATCAATGCTATCACGGTCGTGGTTGCATTTATTGCATTGCGTGCGGCGCGCAAAGTTCAGATGCCGACAGCTGCAAAGTCGTGCGAAAACACCAAAATTTACAATTTATTGAATTTTCCTGCTGGTTCTTCTTGGGTATTTGCTTTTCCCTCAATCTTTACGCGCACTCACTCATAATCTGGGCAAATCCAATCACCAGGCGAGACGACGCCGCCGCTGCTGGTGGTGCCGCCGCTAGTGGTACCGCCTGCTGCTCCGCCACTCCCATTGGAATTGGTGGACATGTCTAAGCTCGATTGTAGCTTCTCTGGATGCCACTTACTACTCGGAGTACCCTCTTAGCCTGAGTTGAAGCATTTAAACGACTTTTATACAATTATTTCTGTATACGAATAACATCAATGTTGTTCGAACGTCAAAAAAAAGAACTATTCACCAGTGCTGCTGTTTCAGCTTGTTTCCGGCTATATCTAGCCTTTTTAAGGTGCAACTGCAACTATTTTATTTACGTGTTGTCAACGTCAGTCAATGATATGGCTAATTTACATATTTAGTAGATGTATTTAGTGTCATCCTAGGCTTTGCTAATTCATTTTTGGCCATTTTTAACTATTTTTTTTAAACTAGCTTGTATTGATTCTGAAATTCTGCCTAGACAGCTATTTACTGAAATTAATCAGTTCACCCCCACTCCCACTGGTTCAATAATTCACTATCCATGTCATATTCCTTGATTTTGATATTCGGTTTTGTATTACTAACAAGCTAGGACTTTCAGCACTGGTCATATAATTGTATTCAATAAATTAATCAATTTTTCTCAAGACTGGCTAATTTTAAATACTTCCTTTTATTGAAATAAGTCTTAAACAAACAAAAAGTCAACCAATTCTATTTTTTTACATTTTATCTACACATTTTGCTACATGGCATGTTGCTTGTCAAAGAACTAGCAGTATGAATGTTTGAATTTCATCTAAAATGTAAAAATTCCTCTTTCAAATCTTCTTTAAACCCATTTAATAATGACTTCTTCTCAGATTGACACTTTTGGGCCAGTACTTCGTTGTACTCCATTCACAGGGTATTTGTTTGTTTATTGCCGTTAGATTTTTACGGGCATCCTGTAGTTCCCTCTCCCCACCCGATGATATTTTTGGGACGTAAACCTGGATCGTTAATATTTGTTTATAGCTGCAGGGCCTTAATGAATTAATAGTTTCGAGTATATGCTTTTTTCAGCTAAGTTTCTAACTAACCACAGCACCGGATCGGGGAGCATGGACACCGACCAATCGTAGAACCAATCGATGGTCGTGCAGTACATGGCTGTTTTAACAGCTTGTTCCATCAGATCAAATGTTATAAATAAATCCGATTTTGCCAAGATTCATGTTCTTGGTTACCACTGCCAAGTCTCTCCAAATTGATTTGGATTTCCAAGTGAAATATTCTTGGCTAATAGTAATGCATATATGCATATGTTTAGTGGTGCATAGAACCCACGCAATTTTACCCAATTTAAGTTAATTTATTGTTTACTTTTAGAGTTTTATTTACTTAGTATACAAACAAAAGCCGCTCCAAAAGTAAACACTGATTTTGTATCGTCCTTTGTTTGTTGGTAAAAAGGTGTAACTAACGCATAACCAGCAGCATTTGGAAATTGTCGATGAGCGTTCCAGCAAACCGACAACACACACGCACTCGGAATTTGCCAGAGCATTTACTTCTTGCCAGCACCAATCTTGGCCTTGGCGGTACCACGGACCTTCTTCATCCTGTTGCGACGTTCCTTGCGCTGCTTGCGGGTCTGCTTCTTCTGCTCGAAGAGACCGTGACGGGCCAGACGGTACTTGGGCTCGAACTTCTTGGCAAAGTCCAGGGTGTCGTAGATGAGGGCGAAGCCAGTGGAGCGGCCGCCACCGAAGTTTGTGCGGAAACCGAATGCAAACACGACATCGGGAGTCACCTTGTACATGGCGGCGAGCTTCTCGCGGATCTCGGTCTTGTTGACCGACGAGAGTCCTGGATGCAGAACATCGCAGACCATTTGTTTCCTGGCAAGCAGGCGGTTCGTCATGAACTTGCGGGTGCGGACTGTGGCGGTTGTACCGGACATTTTGACGGAGCTGAAACACAAAATACACTCATTAGTCAATCGTTTTACACAAAGGTTCTACCAAAAGGTTTGCCACTACAAGTTGTTGTTGTTGTCTCTGTGCGAATCAACATAACCTCACTGCAAGCAATGTGAATGCTCCGCTGACCAGCTCGAGACTCTCCACGTGTGGCACGCCGCTCGCGGCACTTGTTTATACACGCCCCATCCCCGCTGCCCACACGACCAGGCATGTGCACAATTGCGCAGGGTTCTTCGGGTTCATTTTCAAACACTTTGGGCCAATAATTACCTATTAAAACACTCGAAAACGTTTTAAACACGTCTCACTGCGAACGCGGATTTAGAAAGGAAGATGGCCGCGGACCTATCGATAAAATATACCGTCTGACCCGCATAAATATACTGAAATGTGCGTTATCATTTTTATAATATACCGTAAATATACCCTTAGAGCCGTAAACGGTCACATTGTTTTACTATCGGCTTAAATAAATTTATTTGTCGGCCATAAACTAATTGCACTATAATAATTAGCAAAAACACTATGCATTCTGTGGTTACGCAGATTGTGAAAACTGCAAACATAATTTTTTTTCCAGAAACTTTCCAGAAGCTATCGATATGCAGAAAAACAGCAAGCATGTTGTCAAAAAAACTTTGGCGCACTTTCCAATTTATTAATGTAAATAAAGCTACAATTAATTTGCATTCAATACACTGTACTTCTTTCTTAAAACTAATTCAATTTGGTGTTCTTGCCAGAAAATTTCTTCTTCCAAACAAATATGGCCACAAAGCACAGAGCCACCAGCAGGCCAACAAAAAATAACGACACTCCAAAGTAGAACAAGAACAGGTCGGAGAGGTGCAAATGATTCGAGGAGATGCCGACTCCTCGCGTTCTGATCGCAGCGCCCCCCTTATGCCTTGCCACATAGTTCACCCAGAACATGGCGCTGGCCAGGGCGCCCAGCGGCCTGTCCCGGAACTCCAGCGAAACATCGCGAATCGTAACCTGATACTGTGGCTCCTGCAGCAGCCTGTCAACAGCCCAGGACAGGGATGCAATGGTGACGTTCTCTTGCTCCAGCTTCAGGCCAACACCCAGCTTCACTGCCAGCTCCATGTTCTGCCGCTCGTTCTGGAAGATTGGCAGGCCTAGAGTCGGCACATTTCTAACGATTCCCTCCTGCAGGCTGAGCAGATCTCCGTTCATTATGAAGGCGTTCACCCGAGGATGTGCCAAGATGTCGATCTGCGGCACCGCATGCTGGATCATCACGTTCTTGGGCAGACCCTCCAATGTCTTCACATCGTGACAGGACCAAATGAATTTTTCATTGCGGGTGGCAAAGAACCCTAGGAGCGCCTCCAACTTCAACTTGGGCAGCTCGCCACATGGCTGTTCATTGCCCAGCTGCAAGTAGATGGCTCCGGCACGAGCTTCCTCCAGAAACCGCTTGATATTCCATGGCAGCTCCCGCGGACCACGAATGTGAAGGCCACCCGCGGGCACAATCTGCTGCAGACTCGGACGAGGCGTCATCAGGGGCACGTGGCTGTTGAGCAGGAGCAGAGAAAGCTGATTCGCCTGCAGCTCTGGGATAGTGAATTTCACTTTGAAGTGCTTAGCAATGAGCTGTTCCTGTGCCCCAAAGTGGTCCTTTGCGAACAGCTTCCTGCGCGAGATGCACTCCCGGATGTTTCCCAATCTCGCCGAGAATCCCAGCGAGGGTACATAGTGCTCAAAGTCGATGGGGGAGCATGCCGCTGGCACCATGGACTCCTGTACTGCCTCCATGTAGTTGCCGAAGTCCGTGCTCACAATGCCAACGATAGGCTTCTCGTGGAAATGGCCCAGGGCCAGCAGTGCCTCCGTGTAGAAGTAGTCCAAAATTATCACATCGAAGTCAAACTCCACTGGGGACTGCTGCAGGAGCTTCTGCAGGGGCTCTTGGCTGAGGAAGTGGTCCAAGGCATTGGCTCCGACGATGGCCAGAGACTTGCGAAGACTTGCGGTGGACAATCTGCCCAGATCGGCGAGGTTTCCCTTGGGTGCTGCATGCTTTTGCACTGTTTGTGGAAATGAGAATTGCACTGAGACTTTTGGTTCGCCTACTTACAGTTGCTCCAGAATGGATATTCGGGAATAATCGTCTCTGTCACGTTCTCCAAGTGCTCTCCCAGACCGTGTCCAGTGTATACCGTAACCTGTTGGAGATTTCCAATCACTTATTGTCAGTCTTTGCCGCATGTCATACTCACATTATGCTCCCGGCTGGCCAACTCTGTGACCAGAGTGCGCATCACCGCAAAATGACTCTCGCTGGCATGTGGGAAGAGCACAAGAATCTTGGCTGCTTGGCCGGAGCACAGGCAGATCAGGGAGAGCACAATCAGCTGGATTTGGATCTCCTGTGGGTACATACATACATTTCTGAATCAACTTCCCATTGGTACACATCATCGTCGAACGGAAGATGATCAAACATTCTGTTATCAGTTGAGCGGACTGATTGATCCGCCCAATGACATTGATTGAACTTCTGCTCCCGCAATACCCACCATTTTTCGATGTTGCAACCTCTAGAGGAACTTTAGCTAGTTTCCAGCCGAATCCCAAATGCAGTTTGTCTGTTTAGTTCTTCCGGTTGTGTCCAGATTGATGCCCTGCTCCTACGCAGACTGAAATTATCTCTATGCGCCTTGACTCTCCAAAAACACAAACTGATTGCGCTCAGAAAAATAATCTTAGAAGTGCGTCCAGAATTTATGTGGTTATGGAGGAAACATATGTGGCACATGAGACGACTGCCACCAGAGCGATACATGTGTACATGCAGGCACACATATGTAGATTCCTATATTGCTTTCATTAATATATGTATGTATACAAAGTGAACATGGGAACGAATGGGGTAGAGTACAATTGCACTAACAGAGGCACATACAACTCGCATAGAGGCGTACGATTCCTTCGAATTGAGCGATATGAGATCGACTCTCGGTCTTTTGTTTCTCGCTCAAATGAAGAGAACAAATAAACATACACATGAGAATATGTTTATGTATACTTGAGCTGTCTGAGAGCTCAATTCACTGCCTTGGAAAATGCAAGCTCATCAAAAAATGTGCAATAGAGAAATTCTTATTATTCAGTAAATAATACTCTATACTAACTAATCATAGCCTCATTTCCGTATAATTATTTACCCAAAATATGGCCTTGCACCTGTTTCAATTTGCAGCTTTCAATCAATTCCCACGAGCATCAACAGGGACTATATATTTACATTTAAGCATGTATATAGCTACAGCTGTATGCACATTTAATTGTCGCAAGCATGCAAATCGTAAAAATGTGACAGAAGTTTGTTTGCCAGCAAAAAGAGGCACAAGCACAGCGCAGGCCAGAATTAAAGTCAAACAAATTTAGCAAACAATGGAAAAAACTGGTTTTTGTTCCAGTTAAGGGCAGGCAGAAGTTACCATAAGAAAGCAGCGGCTCATAGAAGCAGACCCACCGATTCTGGGGCGGGTGAAGGAAACAAGTGCCAAACCGGTTCAATGAACCTGAACACAGCCGTGAGTGTGGATGGATGGATGGATACACACACAAAAGAGTTGAAAATGATTGCTGATGCTTCCTCTTTTATCACAAAAAATGTTCTTTATTATATGAATGCCATTTCTCTACGTAGAGCTGTTGAATAGTTGTTGTTGAGTTGAGCGTATTTGCTTAGGAAACAACAAAAAAAAAACTATAATTTTGGAAAAAGTTGTAAATGGTAAATGCAGTTTCAACTTCCTGGACATTGGAGAGTTGGGAGTGAGAAAAATCGATGGTTACACAATTATGATGTTTACTTATTTAGTTCACATTGATTAAATTTATTATGGGATGATTAAAATCTGCAAGGGTTCTTCCCTTAGTCGGTGGCATCAGTCTTGGCAACGGAGAAGGCCTCGGCCACGGGGATGCTGCCGCTGTTGGCAATGACCACATCCTTGACGGGACGGTCGCGGGCATCGGTGGCACCGTTCTCAATCTTGCGCACCACACTCATGCCGGACAGGATCTTGCCGAAGACAACATGGCGTCCGTCCAGCCAGCTGGTCTGCTTGGTGGTGATGAAGAACTGAGAACCGTTGGTGTCCTTGCCAGCGTTGGCCATGCTCAACCAGCCGGCGCCATAGTGCTTCAGCTTGAAGTTCTCATCCTCGAAGCGCTCGCCATAGATGGAGCGTCCGCCGGTGCCGTCACCCTTGGTGAAGTCGCCGCCCTGGATCATAAAGTCCTTGATGATGCGGTGGAACTTGCTCCCCTTGTAGCTGTGGGGTTGCAAAACACAGACATTGTTGTCCCATTAAGGCAGATAAACAATTTAGTTCATAGAAATTCTCTTTGTCAACTGATTGGCGTCTGAAACGCCACGTAATTGCTAAACTGACTTTGCCTACGGCTAACCTATAAACGTGTGTGCACCAGTGTGCGTGTGCCGTTAATCAAGCGCATCTCATCAACTCACCCCTCGCCCTGTGGCTTCTCCGCCAGCTCCTTGAAGTTCTTCACGGTCTTCTCCACAGTTTTGCCGAACAAGCCGATCTCAATGCGCCCAGCGGGCTCGCCGCCAATGGTGATGTCAAAGAAGACCTACGCAAACACAATTAATATATTATACATTATTAACAACAAAATCGCGTTTGATTTATTGCCTAGACCACGTATGTATGTGTGCAAGCGATGCTAGTGACGCGGTTTTCATATTCTCGTATGTTTATGTATGTATAAGTAGTGTTGGGAGCACAATTCTTACCTTGTCGGTCACTTTCGGCCCCTTGCTCTCATCGGCCACTACAATGCCGGCCACTAGGGCCACCAAAAACACGGATAATGCCAACTTCATAGTTTCAGAATTTTTCGAAGAATGATTTAATCAAAAATTTAATTCGATAGCTTTGATAGTGTGCCCAGCAGCGTGACCGTGACGATAACGATACAAAATACCATCAAGCCAAAAAATAAATACCATTAAATACCATTTCTGTTTCGAGAAATACCATTGAAATACCGTACCATAAGAAAACCTGGGCAGTCCGACGACTTAACCCACTTAAGACCACTCCATTTAAAAAGTTTAGCACCCTTTGTTAAACTGCGGAAAATAATACTGTTTGTAAAGGCTCTTTGTAGCTCCAACCTCCTCTTTACTTACAAAACAAAAATGACCACCAAAATCTTTCACCTGTAATGCGTAAAATTAGTTAAAGGTACATAAATTTCGTGGAAATATTAAAAACCCACCTGGTTGACAATGGGTTAACGTTCTATTTTATTGATTGAAATCGTATTCCATGATTTTGATATTCGGTCTAATATTACTAGCTAGTTAGCCCACTCAGCCCTAAGCAAATAATTTTATCTGATAGATACATCCATTTTCTACAAGATTAGCTAGTCTTCAGTACTCTTTTTTATTGCATTGTTTACATAAAAATGTTCAAACAAAAACGGCCAAAGCATAAAACGAAAATGTTGACTAAATGTGACGTCAGTGTTGCTGGTCAACAAGTTTCTTTTATGCGTATGGGCTTTGGTATACCCTATTTCCTTTAATTGATGTTAAATTTGTTTTTCCAAGCTGATTTGAAACATTAATATTGTATTTGTCTTAGATTGAGATGTTTTTACCTATTAACATCATATGTTTTGTGTTTTATTTATTCATTTAGCCCGGTTCTGATACCTATTATTGAAACTCGTGACTGCAAAATTTCGTTAATATCTTTAAACCATAGACTGAGTAGTTTCTGCATTAATTGGAGCCTGAAATTACAAACAATATATCAGTTCATTATATCCATTTTCCCAAGGTATGCAGATTGTTGCTAATCGTGCCAAAGTTGCAGACAATGCCTATTCATTTCCCCATGTTGCTGAATTTTCCCATCAAAACGCGCTTCACCTGGAGAAGAGCATTGTTTTAAAAAACCACCACGATTTGAGAGCGAAAAGTCGGATTTCTTCACCTCAAAAAAGGGGCATTTTGAAAACCCGACAGTGGGTTAATCGTTGATGTTTTGTCGGAAATCGTATTTCTCATTTTAAAATTCGAAGGGGAATCATTGAATGTTCATGATCTGTCAGGATTAGCTAGTTTTCAGTACTCCTTTTCATTGAATTGTTTACATAACAAGGTTCAAACAAAAACGGCCAAAGCATAAAACGAAAGTGTGTTCAGGAATGTGACGTCATTATGGCCAGCTCTGAGTATCGACATTTGTATACCCTTTTTCCTCTAACTAATGTTCAATTATCGGTATTTTTGTGCGATAAGCGGAACCAATTGGCGCTTTTTTTTGAAAATAACAATATGATAGCCGAGTGTGACGGTAAATTGCAAAAATGATCGTAGAGGTCGTAAGCATAGTTTCACAGCAGTCAGAAACACAGCCGCCATGTTTAAATGTCCATATCATATTCCGCTGTATTCGTTTTATAACATCTAGATTTTCTCTCAATGGAACATCATTGCCAAAATTTCGATTTTGCCCACATGTACACAAATTTGGCACTATTAAACTGCATTATATTATGAAGGTATGTATATTTATAATAGGCATAATTTCACATAATATTTTGTTTTCTGTTTTTATAAGCTTACTGTAGACGAATGTGTATCTAATGGTATTACGCTTTTTTATCAGAGAAGTCAACAATTATACAGCCAAGCGAAGTGGAAATATCAATTGAATACAATAAATTATAGATGGGTTTCAGCAAAACGTTCTGGACTATCACATAGAATAACACTAAGGGTAAGAGCTAAAGCTATTTACAGAGAATACACTTGTAAGATAGTAATAAATAGTTGTACGTAAAATCGCAACATAATATCCAACTGAAAATGCACAAACGAGGGAAACACAATGCAGATGGGTGAGATAGGAGAATACGTTGTGCACGTTGTGTTGTCCCTATAGATTAAAGAACGATTCGAAACGAACTCGTGAACAGCCAAGTTTTAGATTGCATTACAATGAGCAACATTCCATGTGTGCAGAACATCGTTTTTTTCCACCGCCGCTTTCAATCGCTGTTGCTAATCAGCGACTCTTGCTGCTCATCGTCATTGACTCTGTAGGAAGAAATTCAGATTAGTTGGGCGACCTTTAATATGCTGATCGGAGGACTCACCTAACAATGCTCGGCTTATGGCAACGACAGATCTTTCTATATACAATTTTGAAGAGTTTCGTAAGCGGATCGGTATCATCGTTACGCATCAGCAGCGCAACGAGTGTCAGGGCCAGAAATATGGGTATTGAACCCACATAGAACATGTGCGAATACGGCTTATACTTCAGCAAAACATCAAATGCAATGGCCAAGGGAATCTGCAGCGACATGGCCAGAGTGCCAATCAGCGAGGAGGTGAGAAAGCAGCCCCACAGCCATAATGCCTCCGCGAGCACGGTTCCTATTAGTCCGTTCAGAAATAGCAACGCAAATTGTCCCTGATCGGGCACTTCAAATGTTTCGATCTTGGTGAAATGCAAAATGAAGAAAATCGGCCACAACAGCATGAGATTCCAGAGGCCAACGAACCCTACAAGAAAGATACCAGTTAAGCAGGAGATAACAGAGTTCATTTGATTGCATTGGCTTACCGAAAAACAAAGGTATATCGACCTTTTCCTCGGTATCACTTTTTCGTTTGACGAACACCAGGTACGAGGCGTAGAAGAAGGCGCTGAACAGGGCCAAGAGGACACCCCTTGTCATCTTTGTGTCGTGCAGATCGTTTATTGTTATGGCCACAACTCCACCAATGTTCATGCCGACAGCAATCAGTTTGGTGATGGTCAACTTGTCACCTGTTGCCGAGGGGAAGACGGCCGCCAGGCAGATGATAAAGAACGAAGACGTAGAGCTGACAAGTGTTATCATGGCTGTCTCATCCATTTCCAGGGCCAGCTGAAAGAAGTAGTTGGCCACAAACCAAAGTAGACAGAAGAGCAAGGCCGTCTTGGCTGTCTTGTGGTGGGTCTTCTGTCGCCTGATGCGCAAGCTTGCCGCATAGGAGAGGCGTGCCAACAGTGCATCGGTGGCCTCATGGGGTGACATTTCCCGGACCTCTGCCATCTTGCTGAAGCGAACACTGCGCACACTGGAATCATCGCTCTCGGTGCCGGACAAGGTGTTACCGCTGCCATTGACTGTCGATGCCAGGTGAGCCGATCTAATGGGCACATAGGTAGGATCTCCCTGCGGTAGAGCATAGTTTTCAATACATTTCGTAATTAACTGTACTCGTACTACACTTACCAGGACAGCCTGATTGGTGTAGTAGTTCTCATCCTCGACATTCTGCTCCATCATCTGCAGGAGACGGGATTTAGTAGAGGAATAAGTAATTGAATATTGAATATTTACAGAATAAGTTCCGTTTTGACGTTCGCACGATTCTTTCCATGGCGCCAGAATTCCTATAACTATCAGGTAAATACTGAACATTGACGTTTTGAAATATGTGCAAAAGAAGGGCTTATCGAACTTGGCCTCATTGTACAGAAACTGCGAAATAAACGAATCAAATTCAATTAGGTTACTTTGTTCATTTATCTATAGATGGTCCGAGTGGGGTACCTTGGTGAGCTCACTGGAGGAGACCCAGACGATGTCGACTAGTATCAGTATTATTATGCCCAGTATGAGCTTCTGTGTGCGTCCCAGCATGATTTTTATGACTTATCTTTTCGATGGGCTTGCAAACGTATGTTGCTGTTTGTCGGTTTAGATTTCGCCTTCAATTGGTTATCTAAATGCCAATAACTATTTACGCTTGTGCCGCCAGCTTTTCAGTTTCATTTTGCAACTCTTTCAGATTTCTGCTATCCTCTTTCCAAAAATTATCAAATGGTGGTTCGCTCCAGGCGTCTCTATATATTGGCTCTCACGTAGATTAGCGATGTGGTCATTGCAGCTGAAACGGAAATGGGCGGTAGGTTAACGGCAGGTTCGCAGGTGCATTTATTGATTTTGTGTGGGCTGGTGGGTGTGGCAGCTCGAGGCGTGAATTAAATTTTAACGGTAACACATTTGAGCAATCAATCAAATCATCGCAAAAGAGGCACAATTTGATTAACAGGCCAATCACTCAATTCAATTAGCGTCTGCTCTCCAGATGACTTAATTATAATGCCAAGCTAATTGGTTTACTATTCAAATAAATAGCTACAATACAAATAAATTAGGATAGATAAGCGACGAATAGAGTAAATATTTTTCCTGGTACTCTGAAATTCTCGATTGGCTTCAATTGTTTTGGTAGTAAATTGTACAGCAAGCTATCAGAGGGGGGCGGGTATGGAATGGATCCCCCCTGCTGATAACAACATCGCACGGAAAAACAAAATCAATAAATGGTCGAAACGTCCGAACATCTTCAATATGGCAGAACAGCAACAAGTTTCTCCATTGTGCCTGTGCTTGTGCGTCCAATTGATATTGAGCCCTATTTAACTAGTCACACAATTTCAGATGTGGTTACGCTTGGTTAATTTATGCAGTTGCAGTTCCTTCTTCCATTTACCATCTATTCTATAGGCATTTTCCAGGTAAGGTAAACCTTGTTTTTCTATTTGCCTGCTGCTGCCACGGCGTTTGCTTTGATTGTTTTCTGCCTAAATGTTAGTCGTTCTGGGGCTCACTTGTTAGGCGGTTCTCTAGGTTTTATCTCGTTTAATATTTTATTTGTTTCCGAGTTGTCTCACACACACACAGCTGATTTTCGATAGAATATATTATTTCAATCGAATGGTAGCTAGAGTTGCCAGGTAATTTTCTGAATTTGGCCGCCAAAGTCAATTATTTGAAAATTCGACAGGAAAACAATCCAAAAAGGAAAAACAGGACAATAGCCTGCCTATTTAAAGTGAAACTGTATACAGATGAGCTGTTTTTGTCGTTGCATAAAAGTGTCGATGTATCGATTGTTTTGCAAAAATACCAAACAAAAAATACCAAATTAGCTTGCCGAAACTTTATGGCGGTCTTTTTAAATTTATTTTGTTTTTGAATTACCGTATATTTTGCTATGTTGGTTGTGTGTTTTTTTTGTTTGTCAATCAACTGTTCTATCAGCTTGGCGGGCTACCTAATTTATGCAAATAATGTTGACAAATTACTTCTCTACGCGTGCAATTTGCAGTGGAATTATGCTGTCACGCCTTAAGGACACGTTCCGGCATGCCAGCACGCACACACTCCTATACATAGAACGCTGTTGGCTGTAAATGATATTCAAATACACAGTTGATACTCGAGATTTACTCCAGAGACAAAGACATCGCCTTCGGCGGGACACATACAGGCCGACAGATACCCGCGTAGCCCGTAGCCCCGTCTCTTTCCAGACAGGACGGACGCACAAACATCCCACCGCATACTTATGGCTCAGTTTCACTTTCATCACTTCAAACCCGATTAAGCACCTCATTTTATGTGTTATTTATCTAC
This sequence comes from Drosophila obscura, assembly GCF_018151105.1. Lineage (NCBI taxonomy): Eukaryota > Metazoa > Arthropoda > Insecta > Diptera > Drosophilidae > Drosophila > Drosophila obscura. The sequence continues at coordinate 2,986,833 of NW_024542774.1, read as the reverse complement.
TGATTGGATGATGATAAAACACCCGCCAGACACTCGCAGTGGAGCCCAAGACCAAGCCCCTCCTCCCAGATGGGTAATACTAGAACCTGGCCAGCCGAGTGCGGGTGCGGGTGCTGCTTGTGTATTGCTTTTGTTATTTTCCACTCGGCGTCTTCGTTTTCGTCTATTAAAAGACAACAAAAATAAGCGTCTAAATGCCACATAAAACAATACAAAGAATAATAGGCTACAATTTTTCACCCTCGACCCCACCAGCAGGCCCACTCCGCAGCCCGGACCACACCCTCAGCTCTCACTCACTGCCATTGCCTCTGCCTCTCCTGCCGCATGCCGCATGCCCCCCAGTTAGTCAGGCAGCCACTCAGTCGGCGACACCTGTCAAGCTCCTGTCCTATACCCCCATGTCCTGGGCGCGTATGTGCGTAGGCATAAAATAAATAAATAAAAAATTGACTACCAGACAAGGAGGGAAGTGAATTGGAGACTAGAGGCCGGAGGAGTGCCAACAGGAGGGACACAGTGGGTGCCTTGCCCTAGCCCTACATACACACATATGTACATACATATATCAGCACAATGACAACGACAACCCGGACGAAGACCTCGACCGAGACCGAGGAAATAATATTATGTCGACCCATTGAGACGAGCATGATGTAATTTTCTTTTCCGTTAACTTTCATTTGCTTTCTCTGCTGCTGGGGGAAAAAATGAAAGTGGTTTTTCCCTTATTGACAATGTGTGGAGTAGGCTTATGCCAAGTGCTTTCCCTCTCGTGCAACAAATTTGGCTGGGGCCAGGTGTAGTCTAGCATGGACAGCCGAAGGTAATTTTCAATTGTAAATTGTCAATTGTCAATGCGACAGCAGTTCGATGTGTATGTAAGAACTTACATACATATGTACATATGTATGTACATGCAGATTGGAATAATTCGCGGATGGATTCAATTATACTACCGTCATATTACATAACATAAGCCGATTACAGCGATGATAACAAAGCATTAAACTCATTAGGCGGCCACTCAAAAAAACAAATGCCAAACGGTGGTATTGACAGGGAGGAGAATGGAAACGAGTGCGAGTGAGAGAAAACCACGGCCCTGGGCCCGAACTCCTTACCAATAGAAGAAAAAGATAGAACGGGGGATAAAAGGTTAGCATCTCAATGCGGATGCTGGAGATACCCTTCCAGGTTTCAGCTCGTTTCTCTCTCAGCTATCTCACATAAGGCTATAACTAAAATAAAATTATATTATATTCATTTCAATATAAAAATTCACAGAATTGCAGACACTGTGTATTATTTTTCATTAGTTAATTGTGTCACATAGTTATCATTTCGTGTGTTGCTAGGTTCGAGAAGGACAAATGATACCCTCTCAAAGAGTAACCAAAATGACAAAAGCAGCGAAGAGCGGAAAAGGCAGAACAGAGAAATGTGCTCCACAACCCACCCAACAACAGCAGCGGGGGAGCAAAAAAGAGAGAAAGACAATAAAGGCAAACAGAACATAAATTGAAGCAAGCCGCGCCAAATATCAACAAAGCAGTGGGTGGGAACTCACACAAATACGCAGTGGGAAGACGGGACGAGAGGCAACAGAGAGAGAGAGAGAGAGCGCAAAACAATAAAAAAGAGAGAACGCACCCAAAAAAAAACGAATAAAACGATATCGCATATCAAGAAAAATCACAACGAATGACCGCCAAAAAAAAAAAAAGGAAAAAACCGAATTAAATGTCCCCAGCGGACACTAAAAGGAGAGAAGGATTCCAGGGTGGCAGGGGGGGGGGTCATAGCACGACCAAGAACGAAAGTAAGGGGAAGCAGAGACAGCGTGGTTTTCAGGGGGCTTACGGGGGTGTCTCGGTGCTGGAATGAAAAATTATTGACTTTTATGGTGTAGCGCATATTCGGTCTTTAACATAATATTTGTCATCAAATTAAGGAATAGAGAGAGAGAGAGAGAAAGAGAGACAGTGATGGGGGCAGACATTGTCATAAAAAATTTGCCAAATGTTGATGCCGGCAGGAAAGAGCTTTCCTTTTGCCGCACGCAGAAAAGTTCATGCAGTTCACGAAATTTCACACACGTACGCAGGACACCCACCCCATACAGTCCCACTACCTCTCCCCGAACACACACACACACACACACAGCACTACATACACATATGCACACATTTCCGGTTAAAATAATAATGCCTCGAATTGAATGGTAGGGGGTGACGGGCCGGGCCGGGCAGGAAGGACGGCAGCTACCAACAAAAGCAATAATTATGGCAAACGAGTTTGCCTCGTCTTACGCCTTTTGTCGCCCATTTTCCTGCTTTGACATAAGCCTTAACCTACAAAGATGTCCTCCTGCCATGAACATACACACACACACACACACACACTCATAACCATTCACGCACCCTCCCACACTCACACACATACAGACATACAGAGACACAGTCACAGTCACACGGAGAGCTTGTGCTGCCATGTACAAGCAACAAAGCAATCGAAGCTTCTGCCCATCCGCCTGCTTGTCGTGCTCCTCCTCTGGCACCGCTGACTATTGTTGGCCAAGCCAACAGCTACCAATTCCCCGCTCTGCTTCCTCTCTCTCTCTCCCCTTTGGGTTTCGTTTCCCCCTTTCTCTGCTCACCCTCCCACTCCCGCTGGGCCAGTCTCTATATCTCTTTCGGTTTGTGTGCAGGAAATTTCGTTTTATGCGCGAGACAAATCGCACCTTATTATGTGAGACGCTCATGTATGGGTGCGTGGGTGGATGGGGCGTGTGCAGACATTGCTTGGTGCTTGTGTGTGTTATGCGTGTATACGTAAGTGTAGGTTTTCGACTTTGCGACGAGCCATTATCCACACTCATGCACCCACGCAATATCTATGGCTTTATCGCCCAACAACAGAAACACAAACACACACACGCACTCACTCAAAGGAATTTACATTTTATGCGATGCATAAAAATACATACGTGCAATACATACATACATACAGTGTGCTACACAGAAGAAATGTTGCATAGTTTTGATAGAAATGAATTGATGTAAAAAATTAAATGAAATATTTCCACGAACTGCAAATGACAGCGAACATCAAGCAATATTTTGTTCAGTAAAACCTATCAGCAGGCCTAAACATTTCCAGTTGGCCCTTTATTAAACGGCATCTTCAGGGCCATTTGGAATGCGGCTGCCAGCAGACAATTATCAGACGGCCAGCCCCCCCACATTTGTGGGTCAATCATCAGTGGTGCTGCCGCACAAAGCTGAATCGAAGTCGTATTGCCGCTGAGTCAGAGCTGGAGCCGAAGCCGGATCCGAAGTCTTTAACGTCTCTGCCATAGTCATAGTCATCATCGATAAGCATCGCTATCGGGCATTAAGTTTAGTTTCCCTTTTGCCTTCCAGCGATTCCAGGAAGGCAGCAGCAGACACCACGCCCGCTGCAAGAACCACAGCAGGACAGCAGTAGAAGGGAAAGAACCAAAAAAATAACTCCACCAACAACATCGGAGTTCTTTTATCATACATACGTACAGATGTACATATGTATGTACATAAATTGTTTTTTTTTTTGGCGGCATTGTTTGCTTTTGGTTTTTTTTTTTTGTGGGGGGCCTCTCTGTGCATACGCTGGCCGCGTGGCTTTCCCAAGGGAGTGGCAGACGAGTGCCTGTCCTGCCTTGTCTCCCTATATCGTACATTGTTGGGTGCCGCTTTGTGCCTGCGCGAAATTTCATTCACAAAACTCGTCTTTGCCTTGTGTCCCCCCCTTGCTCCGTCTCTCGGCTAACGGCTATCGTCTATCTCTCTCGCTCCGCTTGTTTCCCTTCTGCTTTTGGCTTCTTCGTGGTGCGTGTTCCAAAAGTGTGGAGGAACCTGGTGGCAAGTCCGTGAGGACTGGGCATGGACAACTGCGCAAAATCCTTGCTGCTTCCTTTCGTTACCCAGTTTCGCTTCGCTTCGCTTCGTTTCGACTCGTTTCGTTTGGTCATGCAGGCGACGGCGGTAGCGGTGGCGGTGGCGGTGGCGGCGTCCTTGTAACGGTTATCTGAAAAGCTGTGCAAAGTCTGCGGCGCTACCTTGGCTCGGCTCGAATGCTCCAAATGAAACTGAAGCCGTGTAGCCGACCGAAATTGAAGCGGATGCTGCCAAGCGATGCGAGCCGATGTGATTCTCAACTTACCAAACTGTCAGATGGCGTGACGATAATGCCGAATGCGCCGCCAGCCCATTGAGACTGCTCCTCGGAGGTGGCCGGTGGCCTGCTACTGACTGTTGTCGACTGCTATTATGCCGTGTCCTCTGACAAGCAGGCTCCACCGCATAGCGGACACAGACACATACTGGATGGGTGGTAACAGGATTCCCAGCTAGGGAAATCGGAAATCAAGAGGATCGTTGCGGATCGATATTAAAGCGATATAATATTGAGGCTATTCCCACTCGTTCAGTCTTGTTCCAGTAGTTGTTGTAAATATTTTCTTATTTGTGCAGGCATTTTGGTTTTCTTCTCACACTTTGTGTCTCTCGATTGTTTCCTCTTCTAGAAACACACACACACACACACACATGCCCACACAGAGCACTCTGAGCCGCAAGTTTTCTTTCTTATCAATTTCAGCGACGCACACCGACACACACAGCTGGCCATTTGTGTGCGTGTGCGTGAGCCTGTGTGGGTGGGCTGTGAGCCCGCATAAGTTGACACATTCATATCCATGCCACAAGAGCAAGCACAAGCAAGCAACGGCAGTGGCCGTCTCCGTTCCCCGTGCCCCGTACCCCTTCCTTGTGCCGGGCAACCAACCTCTTCGGCATATCTTAGCACTTTCACTCTCCCTCTCAATCTCTCTCTCTCCTTGTGCTGGTACTACTACTAGTGGTGGTGGTGCTGCTGCTGGTGGTGCTTCTGGGTGGGTCCTTGTTGTCCTTGCTGATTGCATGTGTCACAGTTATTGATTGGAATGCGCATAAATTGAGCCAGTCTGCTCCCCAAGCCGAATTATGTGGGAGTTTGCTTAGTTTCCCTTAATTCCATTCCCTTTTCCGTTTTGCTGTTATCCGAGTTTGTTGTGCTCTTCCATTTCTCCCCCTGATCGGATGGGGTGTGGCCAATGCTGGCACTGGCACTGGCCCTGGCACGGACATGGACCTCCCTGTGATTTGTAGTCGCGGCTACTTAAGTTAATTACCAAAAAAAATAACCAACTTAATAATTCAAGTGGCAGAGGCATCAACTGTCCAACCCTTGCCACCCAACCCCCACCTCCGCTGCGCCGCTCCAACACTATTGAGTGAGTGGCTCCCGCTGCTGCTGTTGCTGCTGCTGTTGCTGTTGCTGTCGAGTGTCTGCTCGAAGGTCGGCCTGGCCTTGGCTTGCCCCAGTTGCCACAGTTGAACAGTCAACGAGCCAGCGCAAGTCATCCGCGTGGGTAAAGTCATATTGGATTACTTCTAATTGGCACAACAGTTTAAAGAGCTAGTGCCAGTGCCAGTGCCAGAGATGGCGCTTCATGTTGCCCCACATCGCCGGCACGATCTCCTGGGCCACCTGCCCACGACCAATGGGTATTTACGATCCCATCCACTGGCCGACTTTGCCGTCAACTGCCAGGCGGAACTAAAACACGCTGAGTGGGATTAAACGACATTATAGGGTATTACACATTTAGGCCAAGTGAGACAAAGACAAAACGCCATAACGAAATGCCACACAAAAAAGAAAAATGAAAAAAATGAAAAAATGGAAAATGGCAAAAGCGCAAAAATAAAACTACGAGTAAAGGTAAAAGAAAAAGAAAGCTTAAGCAAGGAAAAACTGGGGATGAGGATGGGGATGGGTCTGGTCGAGTCGAACGGGAGGCTCTTGAGTGAGTTTTGGAATCCCCCCTCTCTCTCTCTCTCCATCTCTCTCTGCTGGGTGCTTGGTGCTTTGGGGCAGTGTGATTAAGTGTCCTGCATAAAGTAATTTGTCTTACTTCAACTCGAACTGGCATCTAAATAGAGTTCGAAATAGATGCTGCTGCTGCTGTTGGCCAACAACAGCGCAGCGCACTGTTAGCCAACATTCTGGACAGCCGCACAGCCTGGAAGTTCGAAACAGCCGGAGAGCCGGAAAGAGAGCGACAGCGAGAGAGACACGGGTCCGTCCGGTTCTCTCTCTCTCTCTATCTCTCTTGTCAGCTGCTGCTGACTTCGCGGCCACCCACTCGTGCTCGGCCGCTCGCTCGTGGTGCTTCCTCTCGGATTCGGGTTCGGGTACGGGTTCGGGTCGGTCGGTATTCCAGTTAAGCGCCATCTGCAATTGTGGCACAGTCAGTGCTTTGGGGCCATCAGCAAGAAGCAGGATTGTACGGTATATATCCTGCGTCGTCGCGTCCACCACTCACACAAAGAAAAATTAAATCAAATCGAATCAAAAAAAGAAAATACCACAAAAAAAATAGCAAAGAAAAGTAAAGCACCCCCAGAGGACACCATCGAATGTCTTCGAGTTAGCCGCTAGTGAAGAAATCAAAGTGCAAATCCCCCGGAATGTGTACGGCAAAACGGGATAAAATAAATATAGTATGATGCGAGAGCTGCCAATCGGGCTGGTCTAGTTGAAAGGGGGGGAAAAGGAAAAAAAAAAGTGTGTGGAGGAGGAGGAGCAGAGTGTAAAGAAAAGAAACGAAACGAAACGAAAGAAACCCAAGAAAATCTGCTAAGCCAAGCATAACTCTCGAGCACTGCCTACAACGCCCCCAACCTGCCGTGTCCCCGCCCACACGCGAACGAACCGTTACGGCAGTTGATGCTGCGCTCTGGGAAGAACAGCCATACACCCATACACAGACACAGTGCCTTATATACACGCATAGGTACATAAGTATATAGTTAAAGTATTGTTCGGTGCGGTGCGGTGCGGTAAAGGGAACGGGAGAGCCTTCACCCATCTGTCCCCCAGGGAACATTCACCCCCCGCCCCAACGTGAAACAGACCAAAAACAAAAAAAAAAACCCAAAAAAAAAAAACAACGAAAATCCCCTGATTGTTATATAATGCGAAAATCATTCGTTAACCCATATTGTTCAGGAATCGGGCACACCAAGTCGTTTGAAAATATTCCGGGAATAGTATGCACCGATTCATCGGAATCGGGACACAAATGTTTCAGATGTTTTGTGCTACGTTCCGGGCTTATATAAGCGGCTGTTGTACTGAATGGAATGGATCCATCAGCAGCAGCAGCAGCAGCACACGCACCACCAAAAAAAAATAAGAGAAATTCCCCTGTACATATACAACTCTACATGGGTGTGTGCGTGTCTCTCAGTGTGTGTGTGTGCGCAGTGTCAACGCAGCAAATAAAACAAAAGTGAAAGTTAACACACAGAAAGCAGAATAAGAAAAAAATACTCCGATTGGGAGCGGAGCAACAAAATGTGGCGTGGAGTACAAGAACCTGGGTCGGGTGTCGGGGGGGACAAACAAGGATTTGAATAATACGACTCTAAGCAACAAAGAAAAGTAATTTCCTTTGTGACACACACGCAGCCAAAAAAATTATGCGAGAGATCTCAAGGGTTTTTGGGGGAAATTAACCAAAAAAGAAAAGAAAGAAAAACGAACAAAATTTGTTAACAAAAGAGGAAGAGATTTCAGATTTGATTCGTGTATTTTTTTTCATTTCTTTTTCTTTTTCTTTGGAATATGCTGCGCTTTCTACTTCTTGGACTTTAGTTTTAACACCAATGCACACATACACACGCTTGGAGAGTGATAGGGTGGGCGAGCGGGGGGAGACACATGGAAAATCTTAACACCAATACTTAGACAGAAGGGCTACAGTGACGACCCCAAAAATACGAGATGGGGGGCGACCGACTCGGCTTCTGCTTCTTTGCCTTCTCCTTTTACTTCTCGCCCAACTTCATCTTCATCCTTCGTCTTCTACTCCAAAAAATGGCATGCCGAGTGCTTGCCTGGCTGCCCTAAGTAACTACTCTCACACACACACACACACACAAACAGAGACTCTCAGCGAGAGAGAGAGCGAGTGGCAGCCACGTACTCTTACTCGTACACCCACGATTTCTCGTTCTCATTCTCATTCTCATGCTCGTGGTGCTCGTGGATGGGGATCCATCCATCCGCTGTTTTTGTGTTTGCAGCGCCAACAGCAGAGAAAAGCGAGCAGCAGGAGCAGCAGCAGCAGCAGCAGCCGCTGGCTGCGAATTATATAAATTTCTTTGCGCTCTGTGCCTCTGTTTGTCTGTGTATGTGTGTGTGTGTGTGTTAGATATACGGGATTTCCACGACATTTTTTTTCGGCTTTCTTCTTTTGTGCGGTGTTCGCGTTGGCTGCTGGTTGCGTTGCGGCTGCTCGGGCCAGAGCTTCGGCTAAACGAAGCTCGTCTCTCCCGCTCCATTTTCTGCCAACTATTTCTATGCACAAACATGCATAGAAACCAAAGAAAGAAGAGCAGAAACTTGACAAACTTTAGTTAAATATGATAACAGATTTTCCAATTATTTCTCTTCAAAAATTTTCCTGCTGTTTTCCCCCAACAAATTAACAAGAAGTAGGATTGAGTTATAAAGAGAGTCAGCCCAGAGAGCAAATAAAAAGGAGAGCGCCTTTCGGGGAGTCGAGAGCGTGAGCGCACAAAACATTTTTGAAACAATTCTTTTTTTTTTTTTTTGACTTGGAACTAACCAAAAAATAAATAAACCCAAAACGAATGCAGAACAAATTACGTTAATGTTTGGCCCCTAAAAAAAATGTATAAATGAAACACGCTAACAAGAAATGCCTAACGTTTAACAACAATTTCTCTATGTCTGTGCAGATTTCTATATAATTATGTGAGCCCAAAACCAAAAACCAATTCAACGAAGCAACCGAATTTCCACAAATTTCCAATTTCCAAGGTTAATGAGCGCCAGCAGCCCCAGCAATAATAATAACTGAAACAGCAACAACAACATCAACAACAAATAGCAACAACAACAAATAACAACAGCATCAATTACAGCTGCCACAACCCTACCCCACCCCCAAAAGCTATCCAATGAAATTCCAAAAATAGTTGATAATCCCCAAAAGAAAATTATATTGTACAGTGCCAAAAAGAAAAAAAGTGTGAAAAATCTATGAAAAGTTCGAATAAATTTGTGTCAAACATGAGCCGAGGATACGCATACCGAATTTGCCCTGCTGCCGAGGTTAACTGAATGCGATCCAGCAGCGTCCTGGAGAGCAGCGGCACTTAGCTTAGGGGGTCACGGACAGTGCGGACAGTTTGGAATCTTGGAAAGAGCACAGCCAGGTCAGGATTCATGCCTCTAGCAGCAGCAGCAGTCAGAGCCGAAGTAGCAGCAGAAGAACCAGGAGCAGGAGCAGGAGCAGGACCAGGACCAGAAGCAGGGAGCAGATCTGTTCAGCAGTCACTGAAACTGGAGTCAAATCAGGATACGGATACGGATACGGATCAGAAGCAGCAGCAGCAGCAGCAGCGGCCGCAGCTGGATCGCACACCAAATCCGAATCCCACACTTCTGATGATGATGGGGCCATGAGCCCATCATTACTCGCATTGAATTGGAGTCGCAAGCGCGTCTCAAGCGGGCCTGCACCATGCTAGCACCGCCGAACCCGAGGTCAATATGCGGCCAGGACCCGGGCTGGTCGTGATGGCGCTTGCGTTTATTTCGGGGGCTCGGCGTGGCAGCAGCAGCAGCATCAGCTCAACGACGACGACGACGACAGCATCCACATCAATAGGAACAACATCAGCAGGAGCAGCGGGAGCAGGAGCAGGAGCAGGAGCAGGAGGAGGAGCAACATCAGGAATTGGAGCAACTGCAGCAGGCGGCGGCGGCGGCGGCGGCGGCGGCACAGAAGGAGCAGGTGGAGGTGGAGCAAGAGGAGGTCACAGAGGTGGAGGAGGAGTTGGAACTGCGTTACCGTCCAGAGGCGAGTCGTCGTCATTCATTAGCAGCTCTGGCTCATATCTGCTGCCCATCTTTCTGCCCAACCATCTCGACTTGTACCGTCGGCCCACGCCCCAGGCCATCTACCAGCTGCCACCCACTTACCAGCACGCCCACGAACCCGACGATCCGCGTGCCCGCACCGAGGCCCTAAGCGCGAGGCTACAGCGGCGTCGGAGACGCGAGCGCAGCCTCAGTAGCGATATTGTTGGCAGGGCAGGGGGGACGGGAACGGGAGCGGTAACGAGATCGGGGACCGGGTCCAGCAACGAGGAGGAGGAGGAGGCGGGCGAACAGGAGCAGGGAGATAGCGGTCTGCCAGTGCAGTATTCATCCTCACAAGCGCTAGACGAGGACGAGGACATCTTTGCCCTTGTGGCCGAGGACGATTTGCTGTCCGAAGAGTCCTTCGATCGCTTGATAAAGCTCAACGAGGACGTGGACGAGGAGGATAAGCTCAACGAAGAGGATTACAATATCCAGCAGCAGCAGCAGCAACAGCAACAGCAGCAACACGAGCCAGTCCTGGAGTTGGAGGCGGATACCGAGACAGAAACGGAGACGGAGACAGAAACAGAGACGGAGACGGAGCAACAGCAGCAGGACGAGAGCAGCCTGATTGATGAGAGTGTCCTGCAGCTCAGCGACAACATCAGCCCGAAGGACTTTCCTTCCACCAACAGCAACAGCAACAACAACAACAACAACAACAACAACAACAACAACAATAATAATAATAACAAGAGGGAAGCTACCGGCAACATCCTTGATGCCCAGGCGGCTCAGCTGATTGGCCAAAGGGATAACAGCTGGTCCGGCGGCGCCTTAAGCGCCTCCGCTGCAGTGGCCATAACCAGGTCAGCGGCGGCAACAGCAGCCGGAACAGCAGGAGGTGGGACAGCTAGATCCCTGCCAGACCCCGTCGAGCTGAAGAAGAGCATACTTGGCACTGCGTCCTCATTAACACGCCTTAATCCTTGGATATCAGCCTGTGATCTGGCACAGCCGGGCACAGGCACCGACTTGCAGGTGAGTAAACGCCTGCCCAGCCCTGCCCAGCCTTGCCCTGCCACCCTCCCCCACCTTCCCCAAGGACTCTCTGTGAACTTTAATGTCCTCCCTTATCGTACTTTATTTAGTGGCCAGCAGCAGTGAAGAACGATTATAAGGCCTCCTTTGGGTTTCTGTACAGGATAATGGCCTTGAGCACAAGCCTCAATCAATTTCGTACTTGCACCTATGCAGCTATCCCGCCCTCGTCCCCACCGACATCAGGGATTGCCTTCTCTTTGGTTCCCTGTTGCAGCTACACACCCACTCACTCACTCAGCCACTCACCCACCCACTCACCCACTCACTCACCCACCCACACTGTCGAGGAATTGACAACAATGCACAGCTTAAGTGCATACAAATACTCACGTAGAAACACACACACACACACAGAGTGAAAGGAGAACGCACCCACGCAGACGTACTCAAATACATGTACAAATTGTATGCATTTCAAGGGATTCCTATTGCCAAACGACTTGAAGGGGTCCCTGTCCCTATTCCAGTCCCTGGCCACCTTGACTCAGCAGTATTGAAAGCTTGTGTCAATTGTTGTTGCCGCTCCACTCCTCTTCTCGCCGCCACTGAACCTCCACCTGTTTTTCAATGCTGAAAGTTCAGCAGAACTAGAGCCTGCGGACAGCATTTCCAAGAGATTTCAGCGGCAATTGCGAAATTACCCACTGCAAAACGAATCCAAATGCATTGCCTACTTTTGCGAGCAATTCATCGATGAATGGCGATGTCGGGGTTTGTCCTAGGAGAAAGTTAATTCAATTATGAAATATTTACGGCATTGAATTGAATAAAGAAATGAATACAATGAAAACAAAAGCCATTAAAATCTCTTTGCTTTGAATTTCCGTTTGGGGAATTTCTGCAATTGGAAAAGTTAATTATTTACTTTCCAGCAAACTATCGTATGGCATACAATTTTGGATCCTGCCAGAAATTATGTAAATGTTAAGTTCAGCCAAGGGAAACTTTAACTTTTGCTGGGGAAACGCTAACAAAGGCATTTTTTATACCATTATTATTACGAGGGTTTCTCGCCATCGAGCCAGGCACTTTTCTCTTGTTGGCTTCCCACTCAAACTGCCAAAGGAAAAAGTGATTTTCAGTTTTTCTTCGTTATTTTCCTTGTGACAATTGCGGGGCCCCCAGCTAGGAGCACTTCAGAATCCACGACAGTTTCATTTTCATCATCATCATCGCCATCGTCATCATCGCCAGAGCTGCCAGCTGGCAAAACGAGCTGCAAATCAACGAAAATGCCTTGGCAATTGTGCCACAGTGAGTGAAAGAAAGAGAATGAGAATGGGAATGGGAGGAATGATATAGAGTGGGCTGGGAGAGAGACCAACCATTGGGCACTTCAAATTGATTCCTTTTTTGGTCTTATTCCATTTTGGTTGTCTGCCAAAAATCCTTGCTAACCACTCACCTATGGAATGGCATTCTGCTGCTGTTCCACTTACACCTCCACCTCCCACCACCACACCACCACTTCCCTGCTCTGCCCACTCAATTGGCTCTGCCAAATCTAATTCACATTTTAATATTTATTAATGCATTCTTGCATCTGCCATCTGCCATTTGCCATTTGCCCAAATGCAAATTTAATTGAATTGAAATTGGCCCAACTTTTGGTGTGTGTTTTTTTTCCTACGCAGAGACCGCAATCTGATGGGGTCTTATTCGCTGCTCTGCTCTGCTCTCCCCGACAAGACCGACAATTAGCCCCGACCTCGAATTCCAATTGCTAATGGGCCTCAGCAAGACTATTGATTTTCCCGTCATCAGGTGGTAGGAGATAAAGTTCTTTTCCTAGCCAAATGTCTGTCATTGTGCCAGCCTGCCGGCAATTAAATAATTAAGTCAATCAGACAATTAGAAGGCATTTAAGTTGAACAGCTGTCAGGACTCGCGTGGGCGACTTGCGGCCAAAGTGAAAAATAATTCAAGTTATCGCATCTATTTGAAGGCTTTCCCAAGCGATGCAATCAGCTGCGCCTCATGGCGGTTCATGTTCATCGCAAGTAGTTACGAAAGGAAGGTTTTTCGTGTTCCTTCATCTCCGTTGCTGTCTTTTCCTCTTGACTGATTCCCGCGCAACAGTGTCTTAGCATAGCCTCTGACAGCTTATGCAGAAGAAGAAGAAGATGATGATGGCAAAGGGCATTGGATCAAAGTCCACCGCAAAGACCTGCCAGCGAGTGGCAGCTGCGATTTCCTCAAACAATTTTAATTTGGCCTTGTCCCCGGGGCCAGTTCCGGCTGGCTTCGAGCTGCAAATTAGCAAACATTTCTCCAATCTCCATGCCAGGAGTGGGCAAAGCTCTCTATCAGCCATCACTGTTCCTGTTCGAAGCTCCCCTGTCTGCCTGTCTGCCCTGCCTCTAGGGTCTTTTTGCAAGAGCAAGTGCAGAATTTATGATGAGGCGAATGGCAAGTGGCAGCATTCAGGCTGCGGCCTGTTGATGTGTTGATGCCACTGCAGCTGCAGAGGAGGCAACGGCAGTGTCAGTCTGTCCACTCGTGTCGAGTGCTGGGCCAGGCCTTAGAGGGCTTACGACGATGGGAGTCTGTCCCTGCTGCGTGGCTGCAGTGCATAGTGAAGCATGCCTCGGGGCATGCCACGCGTTCTTGCCAAGTGCGATTTGAATTGAGGCTCAGACTGCAAGTGCAGTAGGTGGAGAGTGGGAAGCAAAAACCATGTTCATCTGATCTCTGGGAAGTGTGTAACTGCCATCAAGGCAGGATCTCACTGCAGTCCACGTTGGTCATTGAGTAGTTGTGCTTTGAAAGAGTTTACACCTATGCCTAGAATTTTTTCCTGTGTGTAATCTCCATGCCAAATAATCGCCCTTTTGTGCAGAGTAATCTCCATGTCGAGCATCGTAACCCTTTTCCAACTGTTTTTTTTTTCTGTTCGCTCTCCTTTATGATCCACTGTTTTTGCTCTGCCATTTCCTTTTTTTGTTAGCTCCACCACTTTTTTTGCTCGTCTATCCGGGCGGATTGGAGTGGCAATTGCAGCTCAGAGAACAGAAAAAGCGATGCAATGGGCCCACAGTTTTGGATTGGTTTCATGCAACTTTTACCTGCATCGAACTGCAAGTAAAGGCTCCAGTTTCAGTTTCAATCCCCTCCAATTCAATTAAAACAACCTTTGCCTTTGCATTGCCTTGGTGGAATTTAATACAAAATTCTGTGGAGCACGCACACCTACTATGCAGCCTGGCCTGGCTCACTGGATGGTGGGACCCACCGCCCTTATGTTGGTTAAACTTTTGCAGCAGTTGGATAGCATTGCAGAGCGGAACGGAGCGGAGCGTTGCGGAGCGGAGAGCAGGGCGAATGTTTATTTGTGTCAAGGATGTGTACAAAATCAATTATTTTGTAAGCAGTTGCGGCTGTTGCTGGCACTTTTGGTGCCTGCGCTAGTGCTGCTGTGGCAGTGGCAAGTTGCAAGTTGCTGCCTCCGATTACATCATTCCCAGCCAGACAACAAACAATGCCGAAAACTGTCATAAATTGTCCGCCTTCGGGCAAATGGTTTCCAGAGCAGAACTAAGGGAACAGTTGCTGTCTGTCTGACAACTCCCCTCCATCGCCCTGATTGAATGTGAATCTGCAGATATAACATACGGGTATGTACATATGTACATATGTGCTATGTACTGTATGTATTGATTTGATTTTATTTCGATTAAACGTGGAGCTTGGCAATTGATTCCGGGAAATGCCAGATTAATGCATGAAATAAAATGAAAAGTTACCCCGGAGAAATTTTAATAATTTCATGAATTTAAAACAATCCTGAATCCAGCGTGGATTTCTTTCTTTTTTTTTTACATATAGTATATATGTAAAATTCACTCGATATTTAAATTAAAAGGCTTTAATATTAAATATTCGTACGATAATATTTATGCGGATTTCTTTGCCTGTTCTTAAACACTTTTTAAGCCTATTAAGCTGCAGCTCAAATGGTGGCACATTAGTCGGTACCAGGGACCAGCGACGCTGAGCTCAATTAGTTGGCAGCATGATTAGCCAGGCTAAGATGTCTGCTGCTGCTGGTTGTGGTTCACCTTCGGCTTGCAGTTGGTTCCGTGCTTGAATCGCTTGAAATGTTAATTGTCCCGCAATTTGCATTTTGAGCTTGTCAAATGGCAAATGATGCAGGGCAGGGCAGGAACTTTTTGTAAGTCGAGACGGAGAGAGCGGGAGGTGCATTGATTGGCCCATTAAGGCAAAAGAGGTAACAGAACGCACTCACCACTGCCGTCCGCTGTCCCTTTGTGATACTTGAATGCAATGTCCAGGCTAAATACACAAAACAATTACATTAGCCCCCAAAGGGTGGCCCTGGGGTCAGGGCTGGCTAACGGGAGCCCCATCCAACACGGGGCTAATGCAATTATGTGTGCTGCGTCGACCGGGATTCTCGCTTTGACTCTGCCTTTGGCTCTTCTGGTTCGGGGCCCTCTCAGCACGTCAAGTGCCTGGGGAATGGTGCGCACACTAAGTGGAGCACTGCTGCAGTGCATCCCCATTGCCATTTCCTTCTATTTCATTTGGGTTTTTCATTTCTGCCGGCGCTGAGCGTAAATTATTCAATGAGCATTGTTTGAGTAAAAGTTGCAAAATGAATTTCTACTCAAGAATTTCATTACGAGTTCGAAAACAAGCGAATGCTGAATACAGCAAGAGGTCTGCAGAGGGACGGATGCTGGGAACGAAAGGGAATATAGACAATGGCCAGGGTCCCTTCGGTGGCCCCACCCTCCATCCCATACCCATACCCATACCCAACTCATGCTCCCTCCACTTGCCCAGGGCTTGTTTTTGTTGCCGCCTGTCCGCAGTTGTCCACATGTTTACATCTCATTTCATTAAATTCATTCAACTTATTGTTGTCATTAGAGGGGGTGAGGGCCCACACATACACAATTCCTACACCTCCACCTTACACCTACACCTACACACACATGCAAAACGCCGGTAAATGTTTGACAAATTAATGTTGATAAAATTGTATGGCATAACGACAGGCGCCGGCCCTTTATCCTGCGAGTGTATGTGGAAGTGTGTGTGTGTGTGTGTGTTAGGCAAACAAAAATGTGATGTGACAGACAGACAGGTGCGTCCCTGAATATCCCTTTGCAGGGTTCACATCTTTCACCCTTCACTCCTTCAATTTTCGCTTTCTTTTTTACTTTTTGGGCGCGGTTTTTTCGCCCAAAGTTTCTGCCGTTGTTTGCCCGATAATGGGGGCCTTGTGGCCATATAGATGGATGGATTGATATATGCATAAATAATGAGTGATAAATACACGCGGCGCTGTTTAAATATGATTAAATTGATGGGCGCCCTGCAGGTCTGCCTCTTCCACACCCCGACACAACGACAGCCCGACACCCTGACACCACGCCCCCACCCCGCCTACCGACCAACCTCTTCAATCGACTCTGCCTGGCCTGCTGCTCGAGTTGATCGATTGCCTTTGATAATGGGGCACATAACATAATTTCTGCATTATTGCATTAGCTTCAAAGCGTAATCAGGCATCTGTTCGTGCGTGTCAGTGTGTGTGTGTGTATGTGTGTTGTTTGAAAAGGACATAAGATGGGTAAATATTTGCCTCGATAAGGAAGCGGCTTCAATGTGGAGCAGCTCAAAAGAAAAGCAACAACAACAAAAAAAAAACTATAGCTGTAGCTGGGATTAATACTTGTAATTGCCATCAAAATCAGTTCCAAGAACCGAGGAAAAGTGTCCCCAAATCTGTGTAAAACACACCATAAGGACCTGTACGAACCCAGCACTCCCGCACTCAATTTAGCTGTCTTTAGTTGCGTGCTGAAACACTTTGTGTCATTCGAGTAGACCTTGGGGAGTGTTCCCTGAATTATGCACGAACTGTAATTGTCCCGAATGGAAGAAGGACGCTCGCTCCCTGCTCGTTCCGGCTCGGAATTCACATTTTACCAATGGTAATTTGTATTTTTTTTTATTTCTCCCACACACACACACACACACACACTGAGTTGACGGCTCACAAGTGCCAAGAGAAGGGAACCAAGTAGGGTGCAAAAGTTCCTTGGTGTTGGGCAAACAATTTCCGCTTTATTTGCATTAGATATCCGCTGGTGAGCTCGTTTGCCTTTCCCTTTAGCCATCTGCCTGCCAATTGCACATTGAAAATTGTTGCATAATTGTGAAGAAGACCCACTGAGTGGTGGTGGGTAGCAGTGGCGGTGCAGAGCGCTCCTGAGCTGCAGGATTACACTTGTTATGCAAAGCAATGCAGCTGGCAAATGCGTGCAGATCGACTATGTGCAAAACAATGCGAAATGGCTGCGACTGCGACTGCAACTGAATCTCAACGAGCAGGCGGCAAGAGAGAGAGAGAGAGAGAGACAGGTGGACAGACAGAGAGGGAGAGACGAAAGCCATGTGCCTGCGAGTGGGGGCGTGGAGGCTGGTGGAGGCTGGTGTAGCCAGGCCTGGTGCATGTTTATGATTTTGACAACAAAACGGCAACGAATCCAACGAGCATCAAGGTGAAATGGCAAGGGATGGGGCCAACCCCCAACCCCCGTTTTGGGCACGGAGCTGGCACTGCCATGTGACAAACAATTTGCCTACGCCCAATGTTTCCCCCTCCCCCTACCCATCCACTCTCTCTTCGCCGTGTGCCTCCTGCCACGCCTGTCCCTTGCGGCCTACCAGCCACGTCAACGCGGCCATGTGTCTGTGTCTGTGCCTATGACTGTCACTGTGTGTGTCTGTGTGTGTGTGTGGATGTGGGTGCCCATCCCACTCTCTCTCTTTCGCACTCAGTATCCGTGTCGCCTGTCACATTTTTACGCTTCTGCACAACACATCTACACTTTTTGCCCTGCCTGACACACTGCATAAATATGTAAGAGGAAATGTCGGACTAAACGAATATTTGATACCTCCCAGGGACTACTCTCACAGCTCTGACTGGGGGATGGTTGCCTAGCCTATATGCTTCGCAAATTGCAAATCCTATTGCAATCCGCTGACTAGCGAAGCAGCTAAAAAAGATTCTCGCCAAACAATGGCAAAGCGCTGCGCTTTCTCTGCTTTAAGCTATTCGCCCCCTGTTATTACAGGGTATCACACACACACACACCCACACACAGTTTTGTATGCATGCATTTGAAATTTTGAGTGCTGCTTGCGACATGTTCTTGGGCTGTTGTTGTGTTTCCATTGCCGTTTGTCGTTTGTCGTTTGCCGTTGCAGTTGCATTCTTTTTCCCCAGCTTGAATTGTTGACAGGCGTTAAAATTTGACACACACACACACACACACAGGCGTAGTGGCATATGTGTGTGGTGTATGCCATGCCGTATCAGTATACATACGTATGTATGTGCGAGAGAGTGCATTGTTTGAATTGCCCGTCGAGGTTAAGCTGTAACATTTAAAGTGTTGTCGGTTCCGCTTGCCGTTTGCCATTTGCCATCGCAGCTGTTGTTCTGTTCTGTTCTGTTCTGGCTGCTCCACCAGCAGATGCTGCAAAATGTTGCAGTTGTTGCAGCTTGTTGGTGTTTAGCTCAAGTGCACTTTGGGTTTTTTTTCTCGCCCTCTTTGGCCCCAGAAGTTGACGTTCCTGTTGTTGTTGCCGCCATCCGCGGACAGGCCAGAGATTTCTATTGCCCTCAAGCCGGCGCCCCCTTGCTTTGAATAATACGAGTATTTTCCCGGAGCACAGCGACCCTCCCTCCCTTTGGCGGAATGTATGAGTATATTCCCTAATCAAGGCATTACATGTTTAGGCCATGTAAGTGTAAAAGGATTGGTGGTGGAAGGTTCACAGTCCAAGAAAGAGAGGGAGAGACAGCGACGGAGATGGAGATGGAGACGTACACACATATCCATCAGAATACATTTGCACGCTGATTGTCGCTTGGCCTAAACTGTCATGGGTCAAGTGGTACTGGCAGTGGTATAGCTACAGCTACAGCTACAGCTCCTCCTGCGGCGACAACTCAACCTCCTTGGCCCCCCCCCCCATACGACCCGCTCTACCCTGTGGCTGACATCATTGTTAGGCCAGTCCGTTTTCATTGTCTAAGCATTTAGGAACTCGGCCCTTCCCTTCGCCTTTCGCCCTTCGTGGCTTACTAGACATTGTGGACCCGCCTTTCACAACCTGGCACAAAGGATCACAGTCACAAAGGACATGCCCAGCTATCTATACATATGTTTGTATGTATGTCAGTATGTATGTAAGTCTCCTACTACCACTGCGTGTGCCATTAGCCATAATGCATACTCCATTATGACAGGGCTTTGTTTGAGCTTTTTGCTCCTCCTTCACCACTTTTTATTTGGTATGTGCAATGTCCTACCGAGAAAAAAAAAGAACGCGAAGAGAAAGAGCGGCAGCCAGCAGGCCTGATTGGACAGGCGTCTCCTGCAACTTGTTGTTTCGGCTACAATGGAGGTCCCGTCCCGTCTCGGCTGTCCTGTCCTGTCCTTCACTTTCAGGTCCACACCAAAGTTAATGACAACTTGAAAAGGAATACTTTAGCCCATGGTAGAGAGAGCTGTGAAGAGAGGGTGTGAGAGAGAGGGCCAGAGAAATGCTCTGACCTGAACTCATGAATGTTTCATCCTGCAGCCATGTGTCCACTGCCCATGCCGCTGCTCTCGTCCACTGCCCATGGCCATGCCCCCTGCTCTTCACTGCCCTGCTCTGTGTTGTGTGTATTGAAATTCCTGTTGCAATTTCAGTTGTCCCCTGACCAGCTATGAATATTTCATGCTCCTCTCACTGGCATTCCAACTGCATAGGATTTTAACACATTGCAGTGGCATTAAACAATCAGGAAATATTAGAGCATGAGCCTGAGCCTGAGCCTGATGATACGAGTCCGTGTGGTATTTGTGGCTGTGGCATTACAAATTCATGACTCTTTCGGCAGGCTCTTAGTAGGCTCTGCACTTCCGAGTGATACAAAATACAAACTCAATCTATAAATCCCCTCATTCTTCAGGAAATTATCACAGCTTTGGCTTGTCTTGAAATTGAATATGCATAAATTAATTATTAATCGGTTTTAGTTGTGCTTCAACTTGAAATGTTTTCTCATTATCAAAGTTTCGCATGATGAAGTGGAAGAGCTTGAAAGTTTCACAAAGTTGTCCGAAGAGAGCGGTGGGGTGGGGCAGGGTGTGGGGTGGGGTAGGCTACGCTTTGCAACCTTTTCTGATACACAAATTGTAATTTCTTATTTGGCCTGCTGCGGAATTGAGGAATTTATCTTTATATTTTTTTTGTACCCCTGCATTGTGTATGGGATGTGTCCATTCCCCCCATTGCCAGTGGTCCCTTCCGTTGGCCATTCACCACCATCCGCCATTCCCCTTGCTGAGGCCGCATTGTTGTGCATTGGGCCACAGCTGGTCGGCCATTAAATCAACAATGGCTGCCTGTACACGTGCTCCTCTAACACACTCTCCCTCTCTCTGTGTTGTGTGTGTGTGTGTGTGTGTGGGATGGTATGTTTAGCTGTATTAGTTTCTCTTTTGTATGATTTTTCATTTGAGTTAAGACCCCACACCATCAATTCGCCCGTAGCCGTAGCCAGGGAATATCTGTGCGTGCTGCAAGTGAAATTCTCTGCTTATTGTTATTGCCCGGGGAACATGAACGTGGGATGGCATGGCAAGGAGGAAATGAGGAAAAGGGCACACAGGACACGCAGCAATCGAGAGTTGTTGATTGTTGCATATTACTCACGGCTGGAAAGTTCAAAGGGTCAGAGAGCATCGCATTCCATCCTATCCCATCCCATCCCATCCCAATGACCAGTCGAGCAGAGTTGATGCTGAGCAAACGGAGTACTCTTGGAATTGCTTTCAGTCGTAGATTCCTCATACGCACATACTTGCATATATATATATATGTATATGTACATATGTACATATTTCATTTACTTTTCTTAGAATTAATATTAATTAATATTATATTATTATTATAATTTATTTTTTGCAATGTTTCTGATAGCATTCACGTATCAATGGGCTCGTAAAGCATCCAGTGCTGAAAAGAGTTGAGTACATACATAAACACACACACATGCGTATGTATGTATGTACATACATATGTTAAATAAACTGGGTAATCCGGATAATTTCCAAGCCATCTTGCCTGCTGTCAGCAGTCTGTATGTATATACAGGACTACATAAGAATGCATCAAACGCCTGGGGATTACAAATTCCCCCCCTACCCACCACTTGAGCTCATAAATATTCATGCTCCGGTGAGGTAGCTGTTTAAGTCGAAAATTGTTTTAAGCTTCTTCTGCTGCAACCAGCTCCTGCTGTTGCTCCTCCTCATCCTCCTGCTGATGCTGCTGATGCTGCTGCTGCTGTTTGGTGTCATTCAATATTGATAGTAAATGCCGTAAAGTATTTTACGGAAATTCTTCAACGGCTCCTCCACCTCCTGCTGCTGCTGCCATTGCCATAATGCGGCTGTTGTTGTACTTGTTGTTTTGGCCGTTGCCTTGAGTCTCATGCAAGGATGTGGAAAATTCCAACGAAGTGCGGTCATTTTAATAACGAAAAACATCAGCTCTTTATGCACTCATTGCACCCCCTTGTTGTTCCCTTTGGGTTGTTCTGTTCTGCTCGGTTCTGTTACCAGCTTTAGCTTCTATTTGCTATTGTTGTTGCTCTATCCCTGCCTCTCTTGCTCTCTCTCTCTCTCTCTCTCTCTCTGGCGCTCTTTGTTGTTGCACTTTATGACTTTCGCTGTTGTTGTTAGTCGTGTAAAAGTTTTTCAATATACCAGAGTACTTTTTGTTTTTGCAGCTGCCTTTTGTTTTGCTCTTATTCTGTATGTACCCCAGTGCCTGGGGAATTCCCCCTTCCCCCGCCCCCCACCCGCCAGCCCTAGTGTTTCAGTGTGTGTGTGTGTGTGTGTGTGTGTGTGCATATCACAGTTGGATGGTTTAATTTTAAAATCACACAAAAACAGTTAATTGGGGACGGAACGTGGATGCCAGGCTACGACTACGGGAATCAGCAGTAACCGAAACACGAAATTGTGAGATGTGAATGCGAATATTCGACAGAAATTAATGCAAATATTGTAATTATCTGGTTGGACAATCGAATTACTATTTTACTCTTAGCGGCATTGGCACACACACACGCACAGCACAGCACATGGATTACAAATTAATAAATGCCAGAAGAGAGGCACCTAGGAACCATTTAACACAGACACAGAATCATCAGAACAGAAAGCAGCAGCACATCCATATCATTAGAAGATAATCCCTGGATACTCGTATTTTATTTTGGGGATGGGCTTTCATGGGGGTGACATTTTAGGGGCAGGGTGTGAGGGTTTATTGAGTAACTTTATTGCTGATTTACTCCTTTACTCAATTAAATTGTTTTGCTTCCTTTCAGGGTCAGTGCTCGGCTGGCACACTGCCCATGGCCTGGGTCGATGAGGGACCTGGGCCACCAACGTGTCCGCGTTCCTGCGCCGAACAGCAGCCATTGCCACAGAAACGGACAGCAGCGGCCGGAGAGGGGTCCGTGTCGAAGAGGAGCGTCAGCAGTAACAATAAAGCCAAGTATTTCGTAAACTATAAGACATCCCAGATGCGCTTGGGCCACAGCAATCGAGTGATGTCGCGTGTGCGCAGGGAGCGAGATCGCAGCGATGGGGATCCTCCGGTCACGGACATACCCACTACCACAGAGGCCGACCAGGACGATGAGCTGGAGCTGGAGCTGGGGGAGAGTGCGGCTGCATCCTCCACCATGGCCAGCCCCAGCAGCGATGATGCGGATGCGGCGGCAGCGCCAACGTTGTCCTACAGCCATCTGCATGCCCAGCCGCAGATTCACCTCGACACAGCAGACCAGCAGCAGCAGCAGCAGCCGCAGCAGGGGCACTTGCACGCTGGCGCTGGCGCTGACGCCGAGAATGAGGAGCAACAACAGTGCCTTGATTATCTGGGCGATGCCGCCGAGTCGAGTGCGCAGCATCTGTGTGGCCTGGAGTCGCCCGCGGAGCTGCTGAAGCGTCTGCGGACGCTGCGCCTTCGAAACTGCTGCGAGCGGAGCGTGTTCAGTGCCCTGCACACGCTGGCCCTCAACGCCACCCTCTCGGACAGGGGCGAGTGCGTACGCATTCTCAGCGACCTGCTGGAGGTGGACTCCCTGGCCAATCGCATCACCTGCGAGCTGGCCGAGATCCTCTTCCGCTTCGACTGTCGGCAGGTCTACTCGCTGATCAACCAGTGCGACGACTGCAAGGTGAGTTATCTTTTCAAATTAAATGGGGGGCCGGTGACCTCTCGAACAATGAGTTGGCCTCATCCCCCGCCCTCCATCTCTATAGTCATTCCAGGCCAGGTCAGAAACATTTCCGCACCGCGTGACATTTTTGGTTTCCTCATTAATTATTCAAGTTGGGCCACCAAAAAGGGGAAAAAACACTTAAAGCAGTAATCTGCACTGAGAGAAATTTAAATTCCTTAGCCATACATTTAGAGTGTTCCGATTTGGCCGCAGTGTACTTATTTCAAGTGAAGTTTTGGAGTTCAATTTAAAACCAATCCAAAAATCATCCGCGAAATATCGTCTGTCTTTCGCCCGGTGCACTGGCTCATTGAGAGCTCATTCCGGCTGCGGCCCATAACCACAGCCAGGACTCGCTGGTCCAGGATTTCGCATTTCCGAAGCGTAATTATGAGGCTGCCGGGACAAGGCAGTCGCAGTGGCAGTGGCAGTTTGCGCAAAGGCGGAGACGGAGCAGGAGCAGGAGCAGGCAGAGTGTGAGTGTAGTCCACATTGCGGTTAATTTGTGGCACTTAAGTCTGGCTGCAGCTGTCGCACACTGAGCGCGAGAGGCAGATAGAGCGAGCGAGCGAGAGGGAGAGAGAGAAAGAGATAGGGTTGAGAGCAATTTTGGTTGCATATTTGATGTCTGTTTCATATAATTGGTAATTATTTGTCAAGTGCTGGCCAAAGATTTCTTGCCTTAACCTGAAAACGTGAAAATGGTCGGTGAGGGGGTGGTGAGGCGCTGCGGGTGTGTGGTTTGGTGGCCAGAAACAATGACTACGCTAATGAGGGTCTCTGTACGCAAAGGAAAAACCTTTTGAATACTGAAAAATCTCAGAGAGCAGGACGAGAAGGAGGTGCCGAGGGCATGCTGCAAAAAAAAAAACGAAATGTGAATTGCGCTGATTAACAAAACTTGAGGCAAATGCTAAGCAGACAGCAGCAACAACAACAACAACAACAACGACAACGACGTTTCAGGCCAAAAATACACATGATGTGGGGTGGGGGAGGTGCTGGGTAGATGGAGCGAGGGGTAGGGTAACAGGCAATGGGTAGTTGACTGTGGAAGTGGGTTGGTTGGTTGGTTGGTTGGTTGCAGGTGCCGGGAGCAGCAGACATATATATGTACACACACAAATTTAAATTTAAATTACGCATACGCCTGGTGGCACACATTTAATGCGCTGTGCAGCCACAAAAGCAACAACAACAAGCTGGCAGGGTAGGGCTTTAAACTATACGATAGAGTGAGTGGTGGTGGGTGGTTGGATAGCTATAGCGTAGGATATAGGGTACGCAGAGAGAAAGAGAGAGCAGTCTTAACATGACATTCTAGTTCGAAACATTTCTGGCTCTCTCTCGCTCTCGCTCTCCGCCTGTGTATCCTCTCTTTGGGAATTTCAATTGGAAATCAGGTGAAAGCAGAGAGAGAGCCTGAGATAGAGCAGTTTTTCCAACAGCGGCCAAGCAAAGAGCGGCTCTCTCTCTCTCAGTTTCAGCTGTCAGCAGAGCTCTCCCTCTCACCCTCTCTCTCTCTCTCTCTCCTACATGACTTTGGGGTTTTGGAGATTCTGCAAACTTTTCTGCAGTTTATATAAGTTTCGAAAAGTGTACTGATTCGTTTTCATTTCCGACAAAAATCCACAACATTTATTTAGGGTTATGCAATAGAAAATATGTCTTTTATTCAATTTATGCACAAACTAAAACGAAATTAGCTTAATTTTTTGGGTTTCTGATTTCCAGCCGCAATATATTTCAAATATTTCAATTGCGCGCGCTTCCCTTCTCTCTCCTCTCACCACACTCTCTCTCTCTTGGCCATTCAGCAAGCG
Organism: Drosophila obscura; assembly: GCF_018151105.1. Taxonomy (NCBI): domain Eukaryota; kingdom Metazoa; phylum Arthropoda; class Insecta; order Diptera; family Drosophilidae; genus Drosophila; species Drosophila obscura. Next base: position 2,961,585 of record NW_024542774.1, on the reverse strand, counting down.
GCTTCAGCCTCGGTCTTTGGTTCTCGGGCCGCAAACATATTCCAGCATGAGGCTGCTTCGGCCTGAAACACGTTTTTGCACATGGCCAGCAGACCATGCTGGCACGGACTCCTCGGACAGTGTCAGTGTCAGAATCAGGGCTCGAATCCAAAGATGCCGATCAAGTTGTAGTTGATTTAAATTAATTATGTTGGCCTTTACCACAGATGGTCATCATAACTGGCTCTTAAGACTGCCCCTCGAACATATAAATGCCCGTATATATGTATTTATATGTATGATTCAACTGATATAACCACAACTTTGTCTAATTAGTCACAAAAAGCTTGACATTGTGGCAAACCGCAAAGGGAATCTCACTGTACCGGGAACGGAGAGGGACCCGCACGAGCCTTACCTCAAGCCCACATTTGTCTTGCTTGTGGTCAGAAAATCATTTTGTATGGGGTGGGCACCCGAAATAGGGCTGCTCCAGACCCAAGGCCCTTTTGATGGTCTCATAAATGCGGTCATTCGATTATCTGGGACATATTCAAGTAAATTTCAATCATTTTCATTGCACCACCGCATAGAGAATGGCAGAGGGTTCGCTTTTTGTGGAAATTCATTTCCGAATTGGGCTCCTTTTGGGTTAGATTCTGAGGTAGCTTAACAGTAATTGCATGAAAAGAAACGACTAGAAATTGCTAACAAGAAATAGCAGGTAGAGGTAGGATGAATATAAATTATTCAGAAAAACATGCATGCGAATTGGATATACAGAACACATAGAAGAATACCAGGAATATCATCACCCTTCATATTTCTAGTGCTTTATAGTTGAATGGAATAAATTAAAATTATTTTGAAGTACCTTCAGACTTTATATGTATGTACCTTAGCTGATCAATTCAGCCTATATCAGCCATTATGTATGTGGCTTATATATTAAGGGAAATACGCTAGCAATTAGTCCGGTCTTACATTTATACGCATGTAAGTACGTGTATTTACTCCGTATTAAATTTCAATTTGTGAATCTTCAAACTTCAGTTCCTGTGCGTTGTTGGCCCACAGGCAACGTTTATGCCACGCCTGCTCCCACATGTGTATATATGTATATATTTATACTCATGCCTACATATGTATGTGTGTATGTGAAGCAGTATTAGTAAGTTTTTTGTTTTGTTTTAATACACTTTATTGTGGGCCATAATCTATTCCCATCGAAGATTTCGATTTGATGTGCATAATTTTTGTTTTCCTTTGCCCCGACCCCGACCCCGCCCCCGACAGCTGATAACATTTTTTTTGCTTTGCTTTGACGGCGCGTGTGTTTCATTTACTTCACCCACACCCACACACCCACGCAGTGCTTTAGTGTGTGTAAATTTGCATTTTACATACGCACATATACAGCGACGCACACATAACATATCACATCACATAACCTTACGTCATCGGGTGAGTGAGAGTGGGTGTTATTGGTGGGTTGGCTGGGTTTGTCGTTGAAAGAAAATTGTCAAAAGCGGAAGTAGCGTAATTTCATAAATGATTGATTACACAGACTTTACACGCATTCTCACTTATGTACGTACATACAACACCCACACACAGGCAGACAGGCACACACACACAAGAACACTCTCCTCTCTCATATTTGCTTAGGTGTTTGGGCCATAAACGCTTTGCTGCTGCTGCTGATGCTGCTGCTGCTGCTGTTGTCGACTGGCGACAGCTGACATCAGCGAGCTATATTACACTACAGCGCCGTTTTGTTAGCTCCACATTCCGCCCATCATCATGTCCCAGTCCTTGTTTCTTGTCGCCCTTCCCTCCCCCTGCTACACCGCCATACCACCACGACCCATTCAAATTCTGCGGCTGGACACATGTGCAAGACGACAGCCAGAAACAACACAGAAAAAGCAAAAAAAAGGAAAACTTTCCGGTGTTCCAATAATCTTTTTTGTTCGCTTTCCTTTTTCCCTTTGGTAAGCTCAACTTTTGCGTTAGTTTCCACCTTTTTTTCATTTCTCTTTTCCCTTTTCCTTTATTTTTTCATTTGGTTTGCTTTCATTTTCAATCTAATAATTTATCGACTTTTGTGTGGGTGCTGGCTGGATCTTTCAGATAATCCGCAGAAAGGTGGAAGCATCTGGCGACAGATTCCAGATTGATGGAATCTACTTAGGTTCAAGGGGGCTTAAAGATGGGTTGACTCTCCCCATCCATACATACATACATATGTATGTAAATACATATATTGGATAAGTGTTGTGGTTCAAGTCACAAGCATCGTACCAGAAAAGAAAGGTTGAAAGGATAGATAGATGGATCTAAAAATGTTTCTCAGGCATTTTCAATTGATAGATTGAAACTGATCGCAGGATAAACTTACATATATTTTTCGAAGATGGCAGTTTATGTTCACATATGTATATCTTTCTACTCGTAGTACATGCTTAGCGGCAATCAGTTCCAATCAGTTTCTTTTAAACCAATAGCCGCAAATTGAATATCATGACATGCATTTGTATGTACATACATACATACACCATCCGGACTTGAGCTGGAAAGATCCCAGAGTATTACAACGGAGCACAGATGATGGAATTTGCAATCTATTTGCCTTGGAAAGGAAACTATCGATTCCTAATTGAATCGTTTTCCCTTCCCCAACCCCACCACCACCCTCCACGAACCAACAAACAGACATCATCTGTGTCAGGCTTCAGCTTACTCCCCCCTTTCCCAACTTCAAAGTTTCTCCCTCCCCCCCCCCCCAACACATTCAAGGAAAAACTTTCTCTTCCACCACCCAATAAAAATTCCGTATCCGCTGCGAGGGCGCTTGGTGAAAGTTCCTCTTAAAGCCCGCAAAATGGATGGCGCAATGCAGCGCAAAATTGGCCAATTGGTAGAAGAAGAAGTACTCCATGAACACCATAAAGAACATGGGTGAGGGGGTGGGTAAGGGGGGAAGGGGAAGGAGCAAAAGGAAGAAGTGGTAGAAGAGGCGCTAATGTGACCAAAGGAAGAACAAGAAGCAGCAGTTGGCAAAGTAGCAGCAAACGATTAATCAATAAAACGAAGCCTGATGAGCAGCACACAGACAGTCGGATGGACGGATGGACGGACGAACGGTCGAACAAACAGTAGGCGAGAGAAGGAAAGAGGTTTCAGAGAAAGGGTAGCAGGGGCAGCAGCTGCTCCCTGCTCCCCTGCTCTTACATACGTTGACTGGCAATTCTTTGTCCAAACAGACGCACAACACACACACACACACACACACACACACACACAGAGAGAGAGAGAGAGAGAAAGAAAAGACTCGTTGCTGACACAATATGAAAAATGTTTTTTTTTCCCCCTTATTTGAGGGATTTGAAGAGGGGCTGGCGATGAGGGTGAGGCGGCAGCCAGCGGTACCAGCATGGGAATAGAGGGTAGCTATAGCATGTTCGTAATCCACAATCGACAAAGATAAATCGCTTTTAGTGTGCTTCAAAGCATTTATTTAAATTTAAGCTCTGTCTCGTTCGCCTCTCTCTCTCCCTCTCCTTCACTCTCCCTCTCTCTCTATCCATATCTTTTGCTCTTTTCCTTTGTCTGCTTTGGCAAAAGTGAAAATCGAACCCAAAAACTGAACCCAAAACGAGGCAAAGGCAAATGAATTATCTGCTGCTGCATAGGCTGACGTCATAGATACACTCCACTCCCCCCTGCTGGCATCCCTGACTACATTCGGTTTTGGAGGGGCCAGCATGTAAGATGCCACAAAAATTATGCCACACCCACTCTTCGGCGGGGCATTAATGAGCTGCCAATGACTCAGCCTCAGTCACAGCTTAATGGGCAAATTAGTTAGTTTCAGCATTGTTCTGCCTATGCAGACACGGCTCCGACAAACACACCAAATATGCCTGATAATAGCTGCCAGCTCTTCCAGCCACGAAAATATTCACAGTAGTCGCAAGTACTATCTTTTTCCAGCCCTAGAACACTCATCACTCTCCCACGCAGTGGACACGGTTGATTGGTTGGATGGTGACTTGAGTTGCATTTAATGTTCACATGTTGAATATCGGCATCGGGTTGCAACTGCTCTTTGCCGCTATGAATGGACATTGTTCGATGGCAAATGGCGCGACTTATTTTTAATTAAACTTTCGATTCATATACTCGTGTGTTCTGTCACTTAAGCCGCTTTCAAGGAATTGCACACGCTGCATAACTCAAATATGGAGGATGCCAGCACCCGCATCCAACATGATTGAACTGAATGTCTTTTAGTCCATTGAATGGGCTGCCTGCATTCTTATGGGAAGGAGGAAAATGTTGCAGATGTGGCTGCCACACACAGACATATGCAGAGAAATTGACTTCCATGCCAGGACAACACATCGGAGCTCAGTTTGTCCTCGCATTTGTGTATTTACTTGTATGTGCCACTGGCATGCATTGTATTTGAATTGTCAAATCAGTAGGAGGGGAGACCCAACGCCCCACAACCCAAGGGATGGGCTGCAGAGGCAGGCAGACGGTGGCACAATGGCCGACGATGGGAAGTGCACAGACAAACAGGCGGATCCGACTCTGCCTCGTGCTCTACCCCCCGTCTTTGTGTGCATGTGTGTATCAGTGCCGTCAACGCCTGACTGACTGACTGACTCGACCGGACGGAAGCTGCAAAATAAAATAAGCATTGAATTTACTGCAAATAGGGGAGGAGGAGGAGGAGGAGGAGACTGGGATCACGTATCCTTGGAAAAACTGGCACCAATGAAAGGTTAAATCTGCAAAGATCTCACTAATTGGTATCCATAGCATGCCAGAACTGGCGTAGTTAGTCATAATCTCCCCATCTGCTCAAAGGCAACGCTCAAATGAAGTGCTAGCTAATGTGTGGACCCACAGCTGAGTCCAGTGCCAGCTCGGGTTTGTTCTGCTCGGATCGTGAAAGAAATACAAAATGCTAATTACAAAATGTGAAATAAAAATGCTTTTGATACGTCCAGCAAAAAAAAAACACTTCAGTGCACTGCGACAAAAAAAAAGAAGGAAAAAAAGGAAAGCCAAATCAAATGGGGTTGCAGTTCAGGTACCCTGAAGGAGAAACACAATTGAAGCAAAGAGAGATGATCTTTATATTAAATATGTAAAAAGAGGACAAAGGGTTTCGTTTGAGGAATATGCTCGAACAACTACTGGAAACTAGATTTAAAAAGCTCATTCCAAGTGACCTTTTCATTTCCCTCAGTGTATGTACACGACTGTGTGTGGCTAGATGTGCGTGTTTGTTTGTGTTTTCCTTAATGTATATGCATGTATGTATGCAGTGCCTGTGTACATAAATTTCGACACTTGTCAGCCAACATATCCGTCATAAACATTCCACATCAGCCACAACGTAAATTTCACTTAAATATGCAAATTTTCCTCATCCTCTCCTGTTCTGCCCCGCCCACTACCATGGCAAAGACCCCGCGCGGCATGGGCTAGTTGGACATACTCGCGTTGCATCAAAAAAAAAAAAAGGAAAAGGATAACAAAATGAAAGAGTGGAATTTACGGGCTCGGGCTCAAAGCAAACATGTTAATTGAAAAATGTACCACACAATCTGTGGAAAAAATGGTGTAAAAAAAAGATTTATAAAAATGTGTACCTCGAATATTGTATGCACAATGGGATATAAATGCTTTTGGCCACTTTTGACAGGCAATTTAATTTACACTAGGGCGGCATTTTGATGCCCAATTAACCAGACATACCAAAGGGATGGAAAGGGTTGGTGAGGTGGAGATGGGCGGCGGAAAAGAGAGCCGCAGTTACATGAAAAGCAATAGAGTTGACAATAGAAAATTAAGTAGGGACAGCCAGCAGGAAATGAATGCGGACAGCAGCTAAACAAATGTGCCACAAATGTTGATGATTATTTCCACTGACACCATTTTTAAACTAGCCGCTTCGTACCGCCCTCTCTGAGCCCCGTTAAAGCGCCAACAGCATTTGACATTTTGTTATGGGATTTTGTGGGTTTAAATTTGTGCATGTTGGCCCAGAGCACGTCGTGGCAGCTACGAGTACAGTGGTGTGGGAATGGTATCGCAGCTTTATGTGCTGCACTCTGCTTGCAACATCGAGTCGCGCTGAAGGTAGTAACACGTGACCGTGTGGCAAACAAAACAAACGAACCAATGAACCAGGCAGAAACAGAAACAGAAACTGAAACCGAAACAGTACCAGAAAACGGGGAATGAGAAAGAAAGTGGTAGCCATAAGACACAGGGCAGAGCGGGGCAGGGCGAAAGGGTGAAGTATACATAATGGCTCTTGCTACAGCCCTGGTTGAATGCTGCAAAAACTGCTCCTGAAGAACACACACATACACACACACACAGTCACACAAACACAAAACCCACAATCACCCACACAGACACTCGGAAAATGGTTGGAAAATAAAAGTTTATCCTTGGACCAAAAGCAAAAGCATTACTGAAGCGACGCCCACAGAAAGACGTGGAGAGGGAGGGGGTGAGTGAGTGGGTGGGTGGGTGGTTGGCTGGCTGGCTGGATTGTGGGACAGGCAGTGCCTGCTGTGCTTATTGCCAATGCGACAACACGTGCCACAGTTGGTCAAGTGCGTTGCAACTGCAACTGCGACTGCGAGTGCGAGTGTGGCTGAGGCACTTTTGTGCTGGTTAACAAAATAAACACACGGACAGCGTTCACCGAACACTAGAACGCGAACACACACCCCCTCACACACCCGCACCCACACCCACACCCATACCAGCACACACTCTTTGAGGCATGCTGAACTGCTGTAATTGTATGTGATCAAATGGATACTTTGGCTGCAGTTTCCCCCACCCTCGCCCCAAAGGGAAACTGGATAGCTACCATTGGGTACGTGGACCCAGTACTCGTAGCATATAATTTATCCGCTGCACAATCCGTGGATCTCGGCGACCTTAAGATATAAAGCCACAACATCTTTGGCAAATTTTCACAACGACTTCTTTCTCCCCCAAACAAATTGAGAAAACGCACAGTTTTATCCTCACTTTGTGAGCAAGGCGGATAGCCATAATCCACACCAAAAAGCACGTCTACTACTACCAATTCAGCAAAAATTAAATAATAAATTTAGAATCGCATTGAAATCGCTTAAACACATTTCTAAAAAAAAAGCTTCAATTGAGAAACACATTGAGAGGGCTTAAATTTGATTATTGGATTTATTACTTCTTGTTTTTTTATGAATTTAATTTAGGCACCTTTTAAGTTTACTTTACAGAAGTACCGAATATACTTACGAAGTTTTTGTGGTTTTTGTTATTTATTTTAGACATATAAACACACGCCGCATTCTTTTAATTCTTTTATGTCTTGTCACACACCCTCACAGAATCTAACTTCTCACAGCTGTAAGGGTATTTGGGGCATCATTTAATAAAAGAAAAATTTCCATTGCATTGTAGACTGCGCATCGTGACTGCACATAATTGAAGTATTTACTTGACCGAAACAATAACCACAGATATTTCGCATTTACATTTAATGGCTGTAAAAATCATTGTTGATTGTTATTTATGGAGTGAATTTTAATAAATGTATTTTAAATTTGCAAATTCACAAATCTGTAGCACTCGCATATGCACACGCACACATGCAGGCAGGCAGGAAGGCAGGCAGGCAACGTTTCGTTAGCCATTATGTAAATTGGCAACAACATTGAGCTGCAGAGCCAGAGTCAGAGCCAGGCACGAGCACAAACACGAACGAGGCCGAAACCAGGCCAGAAGCGAACCAACAAAAAAAAAACGTCGAGCCATCCGTAATGGCAGGGTTCTTACTACTCATAAATTTGCTGCAATGGTACAAATCAAATCATAACTTATTTGCATACATACGAGCCTAACGTGGAACGTTACGACTAGCAAATGAGAGTTGGGGAAGGTCTCCAATCTGTAGATTTTGAGTGAGCATGTGTGTGTCGTGTGTGTGTGTGTGTGTGTGTGTCGTGTGTGTGGCCATATCAATTACATTACATCGTCCATGGCATGGCATTTTGTGTGCTGCGCAAATCTTTTGCCAAATTCAGTCACGTTCCCATAACACACTGACCAAGACCACAATAAGGATCCATACCCAGACCCAACGACCCATAACCAGACCCAGAACTGGACCCGGCCAGGACCGAAATGAAAGTGTATTAAATTCCTGCTGAATTGGTTTTTTTTTCCCTCGCTGTCTCAAACTAGCATCGAAGCGAGTGCGCTTAGAAAGCCATAAAATATTTATGTTTCAGCCAGTTTGCGAATGAATTTGAAGGCCAATGCAGAAGCATAAACTTTGATACACTCAACCGAGCCAATCGAATTGTGGATTGGCTTCGCTGTAGTAAAGTGGAAAAACAACGAAGCAAGCGCAGGGCAGGAGGGGATCGATAACGCAAACAATATGCAAGGGCAAACAAAGTTGTTCTCATTTGGTTGGTCATTACACCGATGGCACTTTCACTTTCACTCACAGCAAATGAAAAGTTTTCTCTCTCTCTCTGTCTCTCCCCCAACGAGAATAATTAGCCAAGAAGCCTTAGAAAATGGCAAATATGAATGCCAAGCCAGAAGCAATTTTGTGAAGGCTAAATGGGTATTAATTGTGGTACATTCTTACACACTCAAATGCCAGTCGACCTGTGCCGCTCAGCGATAGCGTATCAATTCTGTTCTCTTTTTTGTTTAGTATGAATATGAATCGATTAATTTTTGGGCACATTTTCTGTGGTGCAATGCGGTTGGATGGCTTACTTCTGTACATATGTATTTATGATTATTATTTTTTTTATTTTTTTATTACTCGTGTTTGTGTCATTTCTTTGGTTCAACGGCTTATGAAATTATGATAGTAAAACCCGACGACACCAATGGGCAACAGAAACACCGACATCAACAGCAATGGCGGCCATTTGAAAACTCGTAAATCAAGCCCCACGCAATGTCTGCTCCGTTTGGCAAATATAAAAGATATTTTTCTTTCTTTTCTACTCCCTTTCAAAAATAAAGCAAAGACCAAAAAAAACCAAAAAAAAAATTCAATTATTTGCCATATGAAACGGTCATTGACTGACTGATGATGGTCAGTGGCAGCGGGGTCTTCTCTGGCCTTTTCTTTGTCGAGTATGACCCCATCCCCAGACCCTTCCCTCGCAAACTTTCACTTTGCCCTGCATGACCTTAACCCTTGGGTTAGCTATTAATGTTTACGAGTGACGGACGACGGGGCGAAAGTTTATTTTGAGAAGCGTTGGATATTCTTGGGGGGTACCATAAACATTATAAACATTTATATGGATAACTGTTAAAATGGCAAATATTTGATGAACTCTTACGGAAAATTGCTGGAATTTGAATTTGAATTGGATCGAAAAAGTCACTGGCCTGAGCTGGCCTGAGCTGGCCTGTACATTGTGCACATATTCCAATTAAACCATTTTGGACTGGACCCCACGCACTTGCCTCTCTCCCATCATTATCACATATTGAGTTTCCCAATTTTCGAACCACAAACCCGCACACAGCCAGAGGAGAGGGCCAATATGACAATGACACATGGAATGAGGTGAGGGGATGGTTGTGGAACGCGCAAAGGTTCCACATCGCTGGACAGGCATAACTCTGCGTATTTGCTGCCCTCATATGTCGCACTCTCACAGCATCATCCTGCCCCACACATACATACCTACATACGATATGTACATGTGTATGTATGCTATCAATGCTGCAGGCTGCATGCTGATGCTGATGGTGTCATGTAGGAGTAATGGATGAAAAGGACGAAAATGGGGATTCCGTGGGTGTGGAATGACTTTTGCGCCTCGCATTTAAATGAAGGCAGACTTAACCGGATTTCACTGTGTGGCCAGAGGAGCTGTTGGGAATGATTTTAAATCCACTTTCCGCATGCACCTTCTTCTCCTTGGTCCATGGGGATTGACTGGTTTCCCATTTTTTTTGTACTTCGGTTTGGAATTTGGTTTTGCGGGTAGTACCTACCATAGATGGTGGCGTGGCTATATGGCCTGCCTCGTGGCGGCTCACTCAACAGGCTCCAATTAACTTGCATCAACTGCGTCAGCAGCTCACGGCCTCTAATTGGGTTCGCTTTTACTGCTTTTTTTTCCATCCTATTTCGGTGTGTCAGTGGTGCAGTGTTCGTCACATACTCAAGCTGTTGCTGCCACGTGCAACTGCCACAAGGAGGCTACGAGTAACTCATTTTATCAGAGCGAGAAATCGGGATAGGGGGCGCCCTACGAAAGTGTCCCATTAATGAAAAAAATACTTTTTGTAATTAAATAATAATTTTGCACGTTGACTGCATGAGGGGCGAATATCAAACGATAACGATGAAGACGCCTACGCAGGCCCCAAAGCAACAGCTTCTCCCACCCGCAGACGTATGTATACGTGTACTATGTCGATATTTATCCATACATGTGTATGTGCTTGTGGTTTAATGTCAGTCACTCGCTGAGTTTATGGGGTCGTTGTCTTTCATGGCCAAAACAAAATGAGTATAGTTCTTGATGAACTACTCACAAATGTCAAGGCGATCTCATATATCCATATAGAGCGGTATGTAGGAGTATGTACGGGATGACTAATTTACATATACATATTTATATATGTATGTACATGACGTGTTGCAATTATTTTACCAGTTGAAACACATCAAATGTGAGCTTTAGATTTAATTTATGTTATTTTTGGATTTAACTCTGATGTTCCGTTCAATAAAAAAGGAATATCCAATCCACTCGTAGCTGGCTGGCCTAGCTGCCTGAAAACCTATAAGTTTGTATTTGCCATTTTCATTACTTCATTACTAGGTGCTGGCCATAAGTAGCAACGCCTACAGAACCCAGCGGCAATGCACAAATATGTAATTAACATGGCCATTGCAGGTGGTGATGGTGGGCTCGTTCTGTGGCTGCAGCCAGTTGCAGTCGGCCGCAGGGCTGCTGGGCAGCATTGCGTATACGTACGTATGCGTAATTTATGAATGCGGCGCACGCCTTTGCGGTTATCACGGGCATAGCCACACCCAAGGAATATTCAGCCCAAAAGACAGACAGGGCGTGGCTGGAAGGGTGCCTTGTAGAGGTTAATTCAATTAGTGTTGTGTTTGCATTTGGCCTTTGCCATGCTTTGCTTTGTTTTGTGGTGCATGCCACATGCCTCTCCAACACACACACACACATGCACGCATCTGCATCTGCATCTCCACATACAATTGCTATAATTGATTTAGGCAATCAATGCACTTTGCTGCACTTTAACTTGAGGCAATCAAGAGCCTGGATAAATGCGTACATACATGTACATGTACATCGAGAAGCAGCTCTGCCTTTTCGGCTGCTCACTGCATACGGTCAATATTTTTCAGCACTACAAGCTACATACATATGTATACATGTAGGTACATAGGTGCTTATGTACATATTAAAACTGAAAGAAAAACTTAAATTCGGTCTAGTCTGAAGCCCTCCAGGCAACTGTAATGGCAATCCAAACAGATGAGATAGCCACAGAAATGTTGGAAAATGTTGCAAAATAGCTCAAATTTTATCCAAAAGCAAAAAATCTGTACAGGCCTCCAGAATAGTGGAGTTGAGCTGTATGTTTGGTATTTGGCTTTGACCAACATTTGTGGTGTGCCGGATATTAGGTGTGGATGTGGAGGCTGTAGGAGAGCTAGGAGCGGAGCCGGACCAGACCAGGAAATTCCACAGAAAACAGCTGCAATGCACATAGTTAGGGCCAAATTGAAAATCACAAAAAAAAACTACTACCACAAACACATCAACAACATCGACAGCCAACAACGAAAACCGACAACACATCAGCAAAGTATAAGCAAAAATATTTTTCCTACCTGGCAGCAAATTGCCAGCTAAATGAAAAACTGTTGGATGATTGAAGGGCGACGGTACGGTGGAGGAAAATGACATACAGATTCAAAACTAATATATGTATGGATTGAGTTGTGATTCAACGAGCTCAAGGGGAATCTCCGAATTAATTGTTCGGCTGCAAAAGTATGCAAAATATTTGTCTGGTGAGGATGTAGAGGGATGTACCTACCTACTACTATATGTATGTAGTACTTGGATCGATACTTTATTACTAAACGAGTAAGGTGTAAGCGATAATAATATATGTATGTAAGTTTATCCAAGAACAGATTATATGCTGTTAGATAGCTACAATTTTATTCATAGCCAGTTCAAAAAGGGAATTCAATTCGCAAAAACATGTATAAGCTCCCAATAAAATACTAGATTCAGTTTAAAGCATTTAATTGCATCAGCATAAATCTTAATCGGTTTAATAAGTATAAGCGTGACCGAGGGAATTTCCATTATTAATGTAACATTTTTCATTTGGTTGTTTTTTATTGTTGTTTGTTTTGCAGGAAGCATATCGTCGCTGGGTATGCAGTACACTGGTGCCATATTTTGCCGAGCCAAAGGACGTTGCTCCACCCGGGACTGAGCAGAGCAGCAATGCGAAAACTCCTGGCAAAAACAAACGCTCGGCGTGGAGTGCAACGCGGACTGAGGGAGGTGATGTAGCTGGTGTAGCTGGAGCTGGAGGAGTGAACGGAATCAAGCATAAATCTCTGAAATTAATCAGCAATAACAATAAATCAAATAACGGCAATAACATGAACGAGCGTCAGATTAATCAGAAGCCTGACAAGAGCTCGAAGGCGAATGGGAACGAGGAGAACACGAACGCAAACGGCAATGTGAACGGGAACGTGAACGGGGACAATGACCGCAATGTGGAGGATGCGATTGGCAGGGATCTGGCTCAGACATTCTATGATGTTGTTGGCATGTCTAATCCCCACCAGAGCCAGGTGTCGGATGTGAATGGTGGCGAGGGGCCAGTTGCCATGGCCGCGGCTGAGGCTGAAACACAATCCAATAATTTCATATCGACTGCCAATAATGCGGATCCCAGAGGCTTGGATCCAGTGATATCAAAACTTCAAAAGAGGTAAGTTGTCCCACGAAGCCACGAAAATTATCAGACACAAACATAATTCGTTGCTCTATCTCAACACCCACGGCAGATCGACACGCAAGGCGGAGTTCCGCAAGCGACGACGCATCCGGCCCTGCCTGAGCGTCTGTCAAACCGTAGAACAAAAGTGCCCGTATCTGCTGCCCGCCGACCGCGCCCCTGCGCTGCCCACCCAATATGCCGGCGAGCCGACATTTCTTTGCCTAGGTAAGCCGCCCCTGAAATCTATGCCCTCTCAATTTTGTAATACTACAACCCAATCCCACTGTAGATCAAAATATACCCGAAACTGGAGAGCAGCTGAAGAAATCCAGCTACGGCCCCAACGACTGCTGCTACAGCTACTGCAACGGACCCGAGAGCGGAGTCTGCACCGTGTGCCAGGATTTTGCCCCGCCGCGGGCAAGTCCCAGCGATGTGGCAGCAAATTCCACCCGCCGAGTCCACAACATAACGCTCACGCTGAGCTCTCCCCCCGGCGAGCATGCCCGGGCCAAGAGCGTGGCTCTGGCCCTGAGGAACGTGACCAAGGAGCGCGACAGCGAACAGGACGCCATGGAGTCACTGATGGAGCGTCTGCCGTACTATGCACGCCTCGGCAGCATCTACTACTACGACGAGGACGGAGAGATGCCCAAGGCGCCGGTATCCGGCAACTGTGCCCCAGTGCCCGCCGTCACCACGCGCTGCACATTTCCGTACTACGCCTCGGGCACAGAGGCCGCGGCACCGCCCACACAGCTGCTCGTCTGGCTGAGCGCTTTGCTCGGCCTGCTCAGCAGCTGCGGGGCGGCTCAGCGCTGGAGCTGCAGCTGGAGCGGCGGCTGTGGGCAGCGTGGCCGTGGTCGCCAGTGCGTCAACTGCGAGGCCAGCTGCCACGAGCAGGAGCTAATCACCAGCAACAGCAACTCAGCAAGTGGCAGTGGCAGCGGCAGCGGCAGCACGAACAGGAGGAGCAGCCAGCAAAGCGTCGATGGAAAATGCACGGAAAAGGCTCCCCAAGCAGAAGCCGAAGCCGAGGCTGAGGGCGCTTTCGGGTCGAATGCTTGGATGTGGGCGTGGTCGGTGAGACCACTAAATACTCATAGGCAGATGTGTAGCAAAGTGAGATACTTTAGTAGCCGGAGTAAATTTAAATGCGAGTCGCGAGGTGGTCGTATATCCATGCCTAAATATAGAGACTTAGATCCGGTACGATTACGAGTCAGAATCAGGATCAGGATCAGGTGGAGTTGGAGCTGGCCGGGCGGGGGTGTGTGGCAGGCGAGGGAGGGGTGCACTAGGACTATTAACTATCGCTATTTCTACTACTACAACTACAACATCAACGATTGGTGGCGGAGATGGTGGCTGGGGGAGTGGCGAATTGTGGGCAGCGGCGCCTTATAGTGCCTGCAAAACGTGTGTGGCCGTGTGCTTCCGCCAACAGTGGGCGGACGATGGCGACGGCGATGGCAAGCCAATGGCTGCCCGTGTACTCTCTCATCCCTGTCGCTATAGGAAAATCGAATGGTAGTTAATTCCGAAATGATAAATAATAGAAGTTGAGAGCTAAAAAAAAACAGAACATAGACACCAACAACAAGATTATAAAACTGGGGGAAAAGCGAATTAAATGAGACATAAAACCAAAGCAAATAAAAACCACATAAATATTTATGGTCCTCTTTCAAGTGAAATAAAAACGAACATGAATTATAAATCTCCATTGAAAAAAAAAAACCCAAAAAACAAAATAGCATATTTTATTACAACTAGAACAAAGAATATTAATATTTAATTAAACAAAAAGCAACTGCCACAAGAATAGGTTTTTTAGATAAATGATAACAGAGACACAGAAAAAAAAAACCAAAAAAAAAAAACAGGAACATTTAACAGGAGCATGGAACTAAACAATGATATACATATGTATGTACACATGATATGTATGTGTACATACGAGTACATCAAACGGAACCGAAACGAAACCAAAAATAAAAATAGTTATTAATTTAATTACTGGCGAGCAACAAATACGAAAATTTTAGGTTAGCTAAAAATGAAACAAATAAAGAAAGAAAACAAAGAGAAACGGAAAAATGGAATAATTTACAACTAGAATAACAAAGAAATTTTGAAAACGGCATACATAACTAAATAGCGGAAAATTCACGACGACAGCTAACAAAACAAAAGAGGAAAGAAAATACAATTTCATTAACAAATTGACGTATAGGCCGCGTATCAACCACCTTTCAAAGAAACCCCAAAAACAAAAAACGAAACGTGAACTTTACTTAAAAAAATCTAGTTTAACGAAATATAAAAGAACATATATATATGAAATACTGTAGTCGAGACGGTCGAGAGATGTGGAAGCGATTAATTAACAAATTAATTAATCAATTAACGAGACGAAGATAACAAAAATAACAACCACAAACGTGTCTAAGAATTGTCTTTATTTAGTTTTAAAACGGAAGCAGACGATGATGGTTCATAATTTGTATAATCCCTGAGAAAACCCAGAAAAGAACCCCGAAAAATGGGTGGACAGAGGAGCATGTAAAGCGCACAGTAAAACTTATCTTTAAGGTTCATTAAAGGATTCAGACACAAAACGGAAGCATTACCAGTATATAGAGCCATGATCCATGCGCCACATTTACGTATATGTATATTGATCTGGGTATAGGATCTGATCTGTACGATAGGAATAGTGAAAATGTGCAACGTAAACAGCAACAGAAGATAGAGAAAAGCAAACAGCAGCAACAACATACCTACTATATGAATAATAATAATAATAATTTTTGTAATAAAGTGAACTCTATGTAGCGAATACATATATAATACATTTGCGAGGGATATATTTATAATTATCAATTTATCGTACATAACTTGCAGCAGAAATGGAATAACTATAGGAAAAACGAAACAAAACAAAACAAAAAATGAATTAAAAAAAAACCAAACTTAAACCAATAAGAAATATTCAGATAAATAGTCATATTTGGTATTAACTAATTAACTATGGAGCTAAGTACGAAACAGTATGAGAAAGTCCCTCTGATAGAGCACACTCGCCAAACAAACAAAATAAAAACTCACACTCACACTCACACATACACATACACCTTATACCATATACCATATACCTACCTTAAGCACTCTTATACAATATATTTAGTTTAGTTAGTTTCTACTCACCGCATCATCTCTCAACGCTTTCGAAATTTCCTATGTTTTTGGGAAAATTCATTCCGAAATCTGTTAACGAAAGGTTCAACTTTGACCCACTGCAGGCAGTGGCTGAGAAACGAAACCGAAACTTCTTTTGAGTCTAGTACACATGTATGTACGAGTAGTAATGTTTTGTAATGTTCCTCAACTTTCAGCTGGAATTTCACTTCCGTTTTCAACACTTTCTTTCAACACTGACGCATTACTTTAGGAAGAGATAGAATAATAGGAATGGTGTGGATTGTGTTAGATGTTGTTGTAGAAACGTAAAGAATATTACAAGCAAAAGTAGTAGCATTCATTAAGGACCTCTCATGCACTTACATTTCTTTGATTTCCCCCTCCATATCAATAAATATTTGTAAATAGAAAAGAACTACAGTATCCTTTAACTGTCCCTGGAAATTGGGACATTTTTTTCTGTGAGAGTTTCTGTCCCACACGAATTTTCTATTACGAGATTTTCCGTTCGCCAACAATTTTCCATAATTAATGTCCCGTCTGTGTGTAAAACTCTTTCCGCAACTCAATGAAACACACACGAAATTTATGAATTTACATAAACAAAAACCTTTCGCTATCTCGTACTGTCGTCAGCGAGATAACTGTACATTGGGGCGAATGCTAAACTCATTTCGAAGAGGAGCGACACGAATGAAGAAACAGAGCAGAAACAGAGAGAGAGAGAGAGAGAGAGAGAGAGAGCCGCTGGCACAAATTGCGCGCATATTGAAATGCAAATTGTTATGAATTATTGTGTACTTTTGTAAAACTTTTTGATATATATAAAATAGTTAACATGAATAGATGCCTAAATAATAATAAATTAAATGTTAATTTATTTAAATGTAAACAATAAATGGACGTGAACGTAGATGGAGGTCTGTGGACGGTGGACGGTGGACGGTAGGCGGTATACGGAGGCGGGCAATCCGATCGTGATTCCGATTTCGATCCCAATTCCCAACCCCATCCCGATTCCCATTCCAATTCCACGTCTCCCTTAGAGTATGTATGTATTAAACAAATTGTACGCGTTGGACGGTTGGAGAGGATGTTTCCAGAATGAGACGATTTTCATTGTGCAAGGAGAAAAACTAGTTGAATTGTGTGCGTATTGGGGGGGGTAAACGGTAAAACTCAGAGCTGTAGCTCCGATCAAGCGACGATTATATGATATCGTCAAACATTACTTTACCGCAGCGCAACCGAACAGGAAGAAATAGCCGCAATGGAACCAGCCCATGCGATCCACACACCCACACACACACACTAACGAATTCCAATGCCCATCCGAATCAATAACAAGTTAGCACGAATTATACAATAATTTTTGTAATTGATTAGCAGCTGCCACAAAAAAAAAAAACAAAAAACCAAAAACAAAACCAAACATAATTAAAGATACCCAGTAATGAAACAAAAAACTCCGCTGCAGCAACAAAATGTATGGCAAACGGTAGCAATTATTTTCTACAAAAACAAAAAAAAAAAACTATTTAAAATATGTAAAAAAAAAACAAAAAATAAATAAAAACGAAAAGAGAATTTTAAAAACGAAAACCAAAATTCTTTTTAGGTCAGAACGAAATTACATAATTTTTTGCCATGGCAAAGAGGAACGAAAAATATTAAATGTATTGTATTTGATATCAAAAAAGAAAACACCGAATGCCAAACAAATACGAAACCGAGAAGTAGAGAGGCAAGCGAAGCGAAGCGTAATAATACATGAAAATTCATAGCGCCCAGTCAAGACAAATTTAATTTAATTAAATGGAACAACAACAAAACAATTAAAAAAATTAAATCAAAGCTGCTAGCTAACAAAACAAAACAATTTCCATTAAAAACGAATACTAAAACCATAGAGTTTTCCAAGGGAAAACGTTTGCAGCCAAGAATATCCAGATGACAAACCCATCCCAAAATAACACTATCCTAGAAGAAACTGATAAAAATAAATTAAATTCTAACATCCCACATGAGACAGCTAAGAACTTTAACAAAAATAAACTGAAATCTTCTGTACTTGTTGTTAAAAAGAATGCAAAACCAAAATGGGATAAAAAAAATAAAATAACAGAACATAGGAAACAAAATTAAAAAAAAAAGAATAATCCCAAAAAATAGAACACGGAAAACGAAATTTTCATAGTCCTTAAGCTAAAAATCTAAATACGAAAACAAAGGAAATTCCCCAGCCAAACTATCTAAAGAAATGAAAATGAAAAAATTATGAATAACGAGAGATGGAAAATAGTAATACTATGTAATAATAATAATGGCAACTGGCATAATTATGGTAATTGTAAAATAATTAAACAATGACGTAAAAGTAAAAACAAAAGCAGAAAACAAAAAGAATATAATAAAAAAAATTGTTGTTATTGAATGTATTTGTATAGAAAAATTATTATGATTATGACGATGAATAATAAATGATTACAAAAATAATAATTATTGTTCAAGCCGAAAAAGCAAAAAAAAAAAACATAAAAAACAAATATATATATATACGAGAATGCGCATTTGACTTGCTTCTGGGACGGCGGAGGATCACAACGAGGCAACGAGGGAAAATCGAG
Organism: Drosophila obscura; assembly: GCF_018151105.1. Lineage (NCBI taxonomy): Eukaryota > Metazoa > Arthropoda > Insecta > Diptera > Drosophilidae > Drosophila > Drosophila obscura. The sequence goes on along the minus strand of NW_024542774.1, from coordinate 2,942,689 downwards.
AACAAACGTATAAAGTAAAAGACGATAGGACAAAGTTCGGGGCCAAGTCTTTGAATTCTCTTCTATTTAAAAAAGGAACCCATGACTTGCACAAAGTTCTACAGGCCAAAGCAAGATTTATTTAAGTATTTCCTTCCTTCTCTGCACTCTGAAAGCTTCCAGGAAAAAACTAAGAAAGAGAAAACTGCTCTCAAATCAAAAGAGAATACCAAAACCACTGCTGACCCCTGTGATCACACTGCAATGCCAAATACTTCTATAAAAACGTGCGACTTTAGTGCTAGGCAGTCGTCAAATTTGATTTCCCCATAGGAGAATCCAGCGAAGTGCCTGCAATCAAACCGAAAACTTGGCCAGAATCGTCAGCTTGCGCTTAGTGGGCTACGGGGAGTCAGTTGGAGCAGAGTCCTAGTAAATTCTTGCAAATGGCAAGTGTAAAAATCTCTCACGGATTTGGCTTTGAAGTGCTAAGGTTTGTGGGGGGCCTGAAAGTATTATATGTATTATATAACTTTCACTTTTCGCGCCCGCTCTCAACGCAGGTGCTTAAAGGCTCTGGCAAAAGGCAGTGGCGGCAACAGCAGCAACGGCAACAGTGGCAGAAGTAACAACACTCTAATTAAGCGAAGCCGAGGGGAACACTCGTTGGGGGGGGGAGAGCAGCTCGAGGAGTCAAAGGAAGGAAGGATAATCCGACGGAAGGACCATCGGGATGCCGCCACCAATGCCGAAGCTGGTTCATCTCCACTCGGCTCGTCGGTTCATCGGCTCGGCTCGGCTGGCTGGCCGGGAAACGGAACTCAGAGTCGTTTCGACTGTCGAAAGGGAAAGTTCGAGCAGCGGATACGATACGATACGACACGGATGTAAGCGCCATTTAAGAGCGGTCATTTTTGCGAACTTTTGCGCTTGCTGCCAGTGAACGCACTTTTGGCGGCTAGTGTACGAGTATATACATACGTACATACATCCATATGTATGTGCGTTTTCAGGTGTTTGCTCGCGTGTTTGTGTGCCTCTAGTTAAATATTTGCCAACCATTAAAGTGCGGCGCTACCCCAACGGTTAACGGTCAACACAACTTGTCCCCGAGTATTGTTTGTGCTTGCCCCTTCCCTCCCTCCCTTCTTTTCGACTGGGTAATTTGCGTGTGCGGTTTTGTTTTGCATGCTTTTTGGCGCCACCCGACCAGCAGCAGTCGAAAATGAATCGAAAATGAGTCGAAAAAGACCTGTAAATATCTGTGACAGCCAAATCTGTCCATTCGAATGATGGCTAACAAATCTGCTGGCAGCATAATTGTTTGTGACTTGACAGGCTACATGGTTTTCTACTTAGATGAAACGTGAATGGGCGGAAGGCCAACTAATTGTAACTGACATTGCTGAAGAGTGCTTTGCAGTTAATTGATAAGACTAATATGAAAATAACGAGCACATTACATTTGGAAAGATGGGCCGGGGAGTATGTGCCCATACCCTTGCGGTCTAGGATGTTTCCAGAGAGAAAGAATTTGTGAAACGGTGTCAAGCTATTTTTGTATTAATAAATTAATATTACTCGTAACATCGTCAGTCCCTATCCCTGCTTCTAATCTTTGCATTGCACTTAGTCCTGTGAAAAGCCAAATATGCGGAAAATATATTTTAATACAGTACTTCATTCTCCTCCTTCAGCTACTGACTTATCTTAGTCCACTTAAATATTAATTGAAAGCACTGCGGAAGGGTGTATTATGTGTGGAAAATGTGGCAAGTGAAACGCGCATTGTCGGGTCAGTGTCAGCGCCCACTCGCTGTCCTGCTTCTGAGCGTCGCGTTAATAATTCAGAGCGTACAAATCGGCGCCACGAAAGCTCAGCCGAGACACGAACCCAGCGTGGCAGAGGTGAATACCTCAGGGCGAGCAGCCGTCAACGGTGCGTATGGCAGAAAAGCGTTTGCGCAAAGTAATTTGATTCTCCTGCAGGAAATGAGCATGGGAGTGCATCACGACGACTGACGCGTAGCGTGTTCCATGTGCGATGGAATCCCAACGAAAAGTTCGTTGTGGAGAGTCGCGAGAGTCCGGCCATCAACTCCTCCAAGCTGGCGCCCCATCCGCGGCTAAAGGTCTCCAAGAATACGAAACTCACGCTCAGCCCCAAGCTTTACGTGTGCCACGACAAGTACTCGGATCAGTGCCACAACAAGACGCAGCAGTTCCGCCAGCGCATTGTCCAGACCTTCGATAAGTCCATGAGCGAGTCGCTCAACGACTCGCATCCCAATCCCTACCACGTCGACTACAAGCCCGTGTTCGGGGATAGCTTCGAGGAGCAGTACTATCCGTCCACCTGCCTGGTCATGGAAGCGGGCGTGCGGGTACTACGCCGCAAGGATACACCCTTTGACAAAATGCCCTTTGGCCGCCTCTTTCCGCGCCAGAAGCTCTTTCGCAACATCAAGAACATCAAGACCTGTGCGATTGTCTCCAGCGCCGGCTCCCTGGCCGGCTCCAAGCTGGGTCGCTTCATCGGTAAGGCAAGCTGCAACAGCAACAGCAGCAACAGCAACGAGCTGCACGCATGCACAATAAGTCGGAAGAATCGCTCATGACCAGTTTGACTTACCCGTGTCTATGTCTACTCCAATTTCGTTTTATTTTATTTTATTTGCATTTGCTTCGTTCCCAGACACGCACGACATTGTGATGAGATTCAATCATGCGCCCACGCAAGGACACGAGGTGGATGTTGGCAGCAAAACCACAATTCGTGTGGTGAATTCTCAAGTAGGTGGCACCGAAACAGAACCCGAACCCGAGCCCAAGCCCGAACCTGCACCCGCACCACAACCCAGTTCCGCACTCGCACTTGCAATTGCATTACCCAGCACGGGCAATCCACCCCAACTGTGCTGTCATTTCCTCTGCTCCCCTCTTAGGTGGTCACCAAGCCCGAATTCGACTTTGCCCACGCTCCCATCTTTCGCAATGTGACGATCGCCGCCTGGGATCCAGGCAAGTACAACGGTACGTTGGAGGACTGGCTCACCAGCGCCGACTATGATCTGTTCACCAACTACGAGATCTATAGGCGTCGCTATGCCAAGTCGCGGGCCTTCCTCATCGATCCCCATTCCGTGTGGCGACTGTGGCAGACTCTGCAGATGTTTGCCGGTAACCGTACCATAAGACGTAATCCTCCCAGTTCGGGTTTTATTGGTGAGCATTTTGATTGCGTTTTCGTTTGGTTTTTATCTTCATTGATATTTGTTGCAGGTCTGGCGTTGCTCTTGCCCCATTGTCCTCAGGTGGACTTTGTAGAGTATATTCCCTCCACGCGGCTCAATGGACGCTGTCACTACTACAGCAAGGAGGTAGCCGTGTTTCCACACAGCACTGTCTCGATTCAATTATTGATTCATTCATTTCCTTTGTGTTCAGATGAATGCCGCCTGTACGTTCGGCTCTTGGCATCCCCTGGCCGCCGAGAAGCTGATGACATTGGACATGAATACGGCGGATGATATGTCTGTATTTCAGTTTGGGATAGCGCGCATACGCAGGCCGGATAAACTGCTCTGCGGCTTCAACTTCTTTGGCTATTGAGGAAGGCAAGGCAAGTCAAGGCAAGGCTCTTCCGCAGCAGCAGCGGAAGTTCAGCTGAGGGACAATCGACGTGCATTTAATCAGCGGTTTTCACCAAGTGCAATAAACAATTCCCACTTTGCAATGAATATAAACTGAAGTATTATTTGCCTTCACTTGAGTCCCTGTGTCCCCCTGTCTCGCTGGGGAACAACGCCCACGCCTGCGATGCAGCAAGAGCCTGCGCCTGGGCCTGGGCCTGGGCCAGAGCCTCAAGTGGCTGTGGCAGTTGATTCTTTTGGCTTTTGATTGCTTTTATTGTTGGCTTGCAAATGGAAACGGGAGAGCACTGTGGTGGGAGGGGAATTGTGACTGGCTTTATCATGGATATCCATGTTTTCTTTAGCCATTAAATGCCATAACTGTTTGTCTACACGGGCGACCTGAGTGCAATAAGTATTATTTCAGCCTCAAGGATGCCAGCAGCGTGTCTGTGTGGGTGTGGCTGCCGAGCGGTGCTGAGAGGGGTACAGCACTCATTAATACGTGATGCGGCATGCTGAACGTGCAGCGACTGCCAAACAGGAGCCGCCGACGCAACAAGAGGCACAAGCAGAGACAAGAGGCGACAGCGGACAGTCAGAAATATGATGGCAATTTTCTGGTCGTTTTCCGCCGTTGTTGTCCCGCTGTTAGTGTTGTTTGGGTTATACGCGGCGTATGCGCAATTAAATAAAATATAGCCAAAATAAATATTGGGATTCCATTGAACCAGGAAAAGGACACCCATCGAAAGTAATGGCCACAGCAACGCAAAGGAAGTGGCCTTGGAATGCCAGCTACGCAGATTTTACTTTAATCGAGTTTCAAAAGGATTCTTCTATTTTACTGAACCCAAACGAACAATTTGCGTATACATATGAGCTGAAGATAGACCTTCTTAGCCCCCCCTCGGAAACCCTTGTGCCAGCCCGGACAGAAAGTTCACCTAACTCGGCTTGAACACAAAAGAACTGCAGTCCGCATTCTTGATTTAAGCTTCCAAATTTTGTTATTGTTATTTGACAAATGCAAATAGCCAGGCAAGGCAGTTCACGTGTTTACGTTTATGTTTGCCTCCTGCCAGCTCTTTGTTTTGGTAATTGTGCAGCGCCCAAGCGCGGCTCGTACTGGCCCACCTGGGACCACTGACCATTGGCCGTTCGCTGGCATTTAGTCGACAATTTTTTGGATATTTTTGATTTTGTTTGTTTTATTTTTTATTTTCTGTATACTTTTTTTCTGATTTTAAAGCTCTTTTCGCGCAGTCGCGTTCGTTGCCCTCGTGTGAACGTGTTTGCAATGCTAAAAATTTAACAAAACAGAATTATTAATTTTATAGCTAAAAGTCATAAAATGATTGCTGATTGTGTAAAGGTCTTTGGGGGCTGAGCTATGGTAAGTCAAGAAAATCAAAGGGCGGAACTCTGTGCAGTTAAATGTCTTTATGGCCTCAGTTTTGTGTTCGATTTCAGCTGGTTATCCACAAAGATGCACATCGGACAGCGAAACGTGGAGGAGAGGATAAGTATTCAGTATTTTAAATGATATTCCACATTTACAAGCACTAACGCTGTACTTACAAGAACAGCTTTCATGTGAATATCCCCAGGGAAAATTGAATTCAAAGCGGAAGTGGCTCAAGCCGCAATGCGATGAAAATCTGTACCATTTGCCTTGAGGGAAATTTTCCTTAGATTTCAATAAATAATACATAATGGTCATCTATTCTATCTTTAGCTGTTTGTCACATTTCGAATGTATTTCCTCTTGTCTGTGTCCCCCCCTTTCCTGCCTAGGACTGCAGCTTTTATGTAGCATGCAAATTAAAAAGTTGTTGCTTTTTTTATTGGATTTTTATCAACTGGTGAATGACAGCCCCGGTCGCCAGAGAGGGTCAGTAGCGACGAGCATGGAGCATGGAGCATCGAGCTTGACATGGACATGGACATCTGTTTTGAGAATCAAAATCGTATTTCCCTCTCCATGGCCGCTAGCTCTTCTGGCATGTCAATTCGATGGAGCTTGTGGTAATGGAAATAAAATGTCTGTCTATCCATCCTTTCTCTCTCCGGATGGAATGTATTCGATGGAGGGCTGCTGGCATCCAAGTCAGTGGATGTTACTTGTGAGTCAGTGGGCAGCAGACACTCGAGTGAAAATAAAGAAGCAATAAAAATATATATTATAATATCTGTTTTCTTTGCTCGGTGTGGTTTATTCATTTGCATTGCACGTTTGCCGTTTGCCGTTTGCATAGCCTTAGCTGGCAGTGGTCTGCTTTTGTTTTTAAATTTTATTTTCGGGGTGATAGCATTACTCAAGAGTTTTTTCTTAGAACTGCGGGGATAGTCAGGGCAGATGCCGAAACACAATACAATACAAGCCATAACTTCTGCACTTGTGGGGTTTTCCATTGAAGAAAGGGTTAACCCAGACACGGGCTCTGCGAGTGTGTGTGTCCAGGGTGAGGGTGCGACATCAAGGCGTGTCCTACGACCACAACACGTAGACAACTGGAGTCTGATCCAGTCAAGATTCAGACAAAAGATGGCTGGAACAGCCAGGTTGAGAGAAGTCAAGGTCGGGATGATACAACATTATTTGTCTTTCATTATCTTTTGAGGCAGAGCAGATGCGTAAGCTATATATATTTATGTCTAGGAAACAGTAAAGAGTAAGTATCTTTAATTACGAGCTAAACCTGCTGCCTGCTGCCTGCTCTTGTGCTGCCAGTTGCCCAATCTTATGGATTTATGTAGATATGGGGGCCCAGCCCACAAAAGACTTTCTTTTTTCTTCTAATAAAACCGAGTAATAAAGAACATAATAAATTCAATATTTAATGGAGTTACTTTGAAGGATATCGGATTGATTGATATGCTGATAAGGAGTGCCAACCCCCCGCAGGTTGTCCATCCATCAGTCAATCAATCAATCAGACTTCCTGCTTGCAATTGTATCTCTCTTTTTCCTTTTGTATCTAAAATCCTTAGTTTATTTGTTCGAGAGGCAACATTTAATAGCTATAGCAGTACGTATACAAAAGGAGACATTACGCGCCCCACACGGCAAGGGAGGGATGGCTCGCAGGTGGGGTATAGGCGGTAAAGGAAGAGACCGAGCGGACGGCATTCCAGCACGTTTGTGTGCGTATAAATCAAAATATAAGAAACAATATAAAACGAAATTTAGCATCGTAACAAAACGAATCAGAATGAATCGAAACAGAGGAAAGTGGCGGAGGAAGGCTCGGACGCGGCGGCGGACGGCGTGCATTTCAAATGATTCAGCTTGAACTTCGCACGGAAGATACAGATGCTTACTTACGCAATTCTGCGCTTAAAGAAGAAGACGATGAGAGGGCATATCGCTTAGACCGAGACTCAGAGTGGGAGGGTGACTCATCGCATTGATAAAACGGGATCACGGAGAAATGCGTGAGTTTCCCGTTATATTCATAGCGGCGGCATTCGAACTAAACGAGGAAGATCCCCACTATGCTCAAGCACCAGAATGGTGGGGGGGGATGGGGGGTTGCTGACAGGGAAGGACGCGAGCATCAAACTGAGCGATTGCCGGATCGACTCGTCTCGGATCGTATCGTTTCGTCTCGTACTGAGCGCCGCGCCGCCTTGCGCCCGGCCATATAAAAGAATCTAAGCGGAGCGTACTGGACCTCAGTCTAGCACAAACAAAAAACGCATCACGAACTTGCAGTTACAGCAGCAGGTGACGCTGCAGCAAGGCATATCATATATCATTAAACGAATTACAAACACACAAATTTAATTAAATTAAATAAGAAAGCGAAAAAGTCTGTTTGTTTGTGCTTCCGCTGCGCGTAGAGCTTTTCGTTAGACAAAACGCGAGAGCAACGAAATAGAGAGCGCCAAACGGGCTGCGCCCTCAAGTGAATCATCGCTGAAATTTGGCTAACAGTTGGCTAACAGCTAGACAACAGTGCGTGCTAACAGTCAGTGCAGAAAGCGAAGGACTGCTAACTAGAGGTGAGTTCTGTTCTGTTCCTGCATTCGGGCTACAGCTAGAGCTAAGGGCTAGAGGGAGAGCTTTTGTCGTCTCTGCTGCTCTGCTAGTCTGCTGCTCCTGTTGCTTTTTAATCATATGCAGCGGGCGTGCGGCAAGGAAGGGCTTGGCACTATTTTCCAACCACCAAAACTAGGATTCATGGGTGTTCGTGTGTGTGTGCCGCCAGTACTTTATTGTTTCTATTCGCGTGACTCGTAAATAGGAAGAAACACAGACACATCCACATCCACATAGGTACGAGTATAGGTTCAGGTACAGGTTTAGTTATAACCATTAGACACACACACACAGCGAAGAAGGCAGAGAAGGCAACAGCAACAGCAGCAGCGGCAGACATATTTTCGCTGCCAGAAGTAGAAGCGAGTCGTATACGGAACGTGCTTTGAAACGGTCGCGCCGCTCGTCCTCTCTGCCAACAACGTCTTGGGACTTGGGACTTGAGACCGTTTGAGTCGAACGAATATCCGAATATGCAGTGTGAATAAAGTGAATACATATTCCGCCCCATCGAGCGAGTGTGAGTGAGTGTGTGTGTGTTCTATGAATTGCCCTAACCCTCTTATCTAACTACACCAAGAAGATCTAATCGCAATCGGTCCAAGATAACGAGTGATAAAGTTTAAGACAAAATACAAAAACAAAAAAATAAAACTTTTTGTGCAATATTTGTGTATACGACATACCCGTGCAGGCGACAACTTGATTACAATATTTATGCAAATTGTGTTTGCTCAATTAACGAAAGTTTTCTGAGTGTATTTTGTGGTAAGTGGTGAGTCACTCACACTCGGGGGAGCTCCACCATGGATCGCCGTGGATGGGGCATTTCATTGGATCTTCAATATTGAACTCTAAGAAATGTTGCGATATTTTTTTTGTTTTGTTTTTGTTTGTTTTGTCTGCCATTTGACATTGGCCATTTGCCTGTTTTTCCTGCCTGTTTCAAGCCTCAACAATCATCACGTAGACGCATTGTAAAATTCTAATTCATAGGCTAGACAAAACAGAGATAGATATTGACATACTCGTATGTACATATGTATGTATGTCTGTATGTATACTTATATAATTATAGGGTACATCAAATATTTCATATATCGCTTGCCAAACGAGTATCCAAGCCTGACCGTGACGTGATTGAGTTTTAGAAATAGTTTTTCGCACTCAAAGTCAAGCCATAGACTCCAATACATACTATTCAGATGCATATATGTACATATGTATGTACTTATTATATACACACACAATATTCCTCTACAATTAGCATTATCTTTCTAATCTATATGACAATTTTATGCATACATATGTACATATGTATATGTACGTATATGTTCTGCTTGGTTTGATTCGCTTCATCATTCATCATCCAGAGTTCAAAGGCAATTTTCAATGCAAAATTTGGTTCGAAACCAAGTTCATTTATCTTCGGTCGATGCCAACAAACTCGATGGGCGGAGTGGCGGAGTGCTGAGGGAAGAGCAGAGTGGTCTAAAAATACCATAAATAGTTGTCATTAAAGGCAGAAGAAGCCCATAAATATTTCATTATTCCTATGGTGAGAGGCGGTGCTGACGGAGGGGGAGGACACCAACTGGAAACTGCATCACAGCAGGCGGGGACGACAACTTGTCCATGGCCATAACAGCAGGCAGCCAAGATATGGTGTGTGTGTGTGTGTGTGTGTGTATATGGGTATGGATATACTCGTACAGAGCCCAGAACCGAAGACGACATTGTGAAAAGAGGCGGAGGAGCGGCGGAGAAGGGGGATGACGGGTGGCGCATAGGAAGGAAAGACCAGGCCAGTTTCAGTTGGTCCATGAATAAATGACAGAATCAGCAACAGCTTTGTGTCGCGAGTATTCCATTTACAAGGCAGTTGCTCTTCTCCATGCAAGGCTGCAAGGTCCAACTGAACCTTAGGTCTGTAAACGATTATCTCAGCTGAGATTATTAGATCTTATGTAGGTACCAATTTACGTGTAGAGAGATCTCCGTGGCTGAGTCACTGCAATTGCACACAATTGCTGGCAATCGGAGGCTGGAATAGTACTACACGAACTCGTATTATGGGTTCTAGGAACACATTCGAAATGATCTTGTTGCCAGACGTGTGCCACGACGAATGGGTTAATTAGCGCCCCCCAAAAAGTATATTTGCTTACGTATTACTCATTCGTTTGTTCGTTCGTTCATTCATTCATTCAGTAAGAAATCGATTGGTACCGGGGGATACCAAAGCGCAGATTCATTCATAAATTTCTCAATAGGCGTAAACCGATTGACCGGAAATTCAACAGAAACTGCAAGCGAATTTTGAGAAAAAAAAGCTCTTAAGTTTTACAGTTTACCCAGGGGGGTGGGGTTGGGGAACGCTCAAGATAAACTGTCAATCGCCACTGTGGAGGGGCTGCTGCGGCTGCTGCTGCTGTTGTCTGTGCCTCTGTTTGCTGGACCCGATCCCTCGACGTATGACACATGCTGATAATTCCAAGAAAAGGCGTTACTCATTCCCCCCTCCCGCAGAGCCAGAGAGTCAGCGAGCGTCAGCGAGAGGGCAAAGGAGAAGGGAGAGCAACTTCGATTATTGGCAACAGGTTTAACGCCTACCCCCGCCCCTCCCCCACCTAGCAACGGAATCTCCACACACTCAGCTGTTAGCATTGCCGCGAACAGCGCTCTGCTAAGAGGCGCGCGCTGCGTGCGTTGCGTTGCGCCAAAGCTCCCAAAAGCTCCCCCCAAGCGATCGGATCACAGTCATTGTCGTTGTCGTTGGCTCCCGACGCTGGCCGAAGATCACTTGTTTTTTGCGCGTTGCCCAGAGCGGATGTGTTGTGTGTGCGTTAGCGGCGAGAGACCGAAACGAAGTTCGAGTTCAAGAATCCAACTAACCAATAATTGAAAACAGTTTGAAAACATTTTGCAGAAGAATATCGAAGAGAGCGTATCGAAAAGTGAACCCGGTCGCAGTTCAGTTTTGAGTTTTTAGTTTTGAGTATTATATTTGCGGAAATGCAATAGCCGGAAAATGACAGCGAGCAATTAGTGCAGTTTCTCGTCCACATCCAGAGCCAGAGTCAGAGTCAGACATAAAGAGACAAAAGTAGAGACAAAAGGATTGGCTCACTGGTGCAATAAATAATAATAATAAAAACAACGACACATCCACAGCTGATGAAAACGCCCACAGTGGAATAAGCAACAGAAACAACAGAAGCAGAAGCTGAAACAGAAACAACGGCGACGACACCAGCTACAAAAAAAGGCAACAAAAAGCTAATTAATTAATTTGTAAGTGTTGCAAGCAGCAAGCAGCCAACAAAGGCAGCAAACAATAGTTCAATGATCTGTGACTGCATCGAGTGCCGCCAGCAGAAACTACCATCCCATCCACAGAGCCCCACAGAGTCGCCCTGCCCATCCCACGCGTACTCAATTGAAAGGTCAAGACAGACAAGAGACCAAACTGATAAATCAACCACCCCCCCCCAAACCCATTCATCAGGCCTAATTCCCCAGTGCCCACTGTATGCACTCCACTTGGAAGTGAACTTGAATTCGATTCCGATTCCGATTCCAATTCGGATTTCAGTTTCGTAATGAGTCTTCTTGCACAATCGACGGTTAGTTGGACGCGCCACGGGCCATATCACTAAGGTCAAGTTCTGAACACCTCGGACACATATTTTTATTATTGATTTCGGCATGTGAACGCGCGACTCATACACCAGAATATTTGTTAAATCACTTGGGGCCCGGCATAGCCCCAGCATAACTCCCAGAAAAACCCCAATCATATCTTATCGCCGAGCACATACACACATGCATATGAATGCATGTAGGCATGGGGCTCTTGTTTGGGGCAAAATGTCGGCTGATAAGGTGAACAATGCCAAAAGGCTATATCAAGTGGAATTTAGTGTTTAGCGTTGAGTAATTCGAGGGTATTTTTCAAATAACCAAAAGACGTCACAGCGTTCAATAGAGAATGGGCCAACGGATGGGCGAAACTGGTTAGAATCGAAATTTTTGTTTGATCTTTTGCATCTAATTAGCTGCCCAATCAACAAGTTTGAGTCACTCTCAATTCTCGATGAAAGAATTTCGACTCAGCTTAAATTCAGGCGAAATTTTGAGAGGAAAGAGAAACCGGTTAGCAGTAAGCAGTTAGCAGCCTTTAAACGAACTCTTCTTTATGACCCACATCAGGCGCATACACTCGCATATACATGCTCCACATGTCGTATACGTAACAATGCCGATAAATGTGATACGGGAGGGGGAAAAGCCGCAGGCAAGGAAAAACTTTCGCGCATAATGCAATTTTGCGGCCATTGAAGACACTCGAATTTCGCTCTTATTGATCTAACAAACAATGAAATGCGTTCATTGTTATGGTGACGACCCCACAGCCCCAGCCGCAGCCCCAGAGCCAGACCCAGCCCCAGCCCCAGCCCCACCCTTCAACCCATCAGCGGAGTTAACCAAACGGAGCCAACCTTAAACTGTCAAGCGGGCGACCTTCAACCCGAGCGAAACATTTGCCCAAAATGGAAATTGTTTATGGTATTTGTTTAACCAAAATTGTTACAATCAGATAAGTCAAGTCAGCAGCAGAGAGAGTGAGGGAGAGAGATAGCAATGGAGTAGATGCAAACACGTCTATTAAATGTATATTGTATATATATTTATTGGCTCATTTGGGCAGATCTAGCCGCTAATTGCCGAACATAAAATGAGAGTTATTGTGTCCGCCCCAGCCAGTCCCAGTGGCAGTGCCAGTGCAGACGTTACTGTCCGTGTGTGTATATGGAGTACATATATACGACTAGGCATATACGTATAATCATACCTTGTTTGTAGACCCTAACCGTTGCCACTTGGCGTATACTTGATATGACTTATCGCTCTTTTTTCCCCCCGTCTTTTCTGCTGATGTCACACCCAGCACGTTGCTGGCTCTCCCCCCAAAAGGAGGAGGTGAATGCCTGAGACGGATCAGCATTAGTGCAGGGTAAATCCCGCCGATCTCGGCCGGTAAACATACCCATAAACATAACCGTTGATAAAGCCTATTGTGTCGGATTGCGTTGCCGACTGTCGACTGTCGACTGACATTTGTCTCGTGGCCGTGACTAGGTCAACATCATCTCACTGGCAAAACTATTTTTAGCAAATCAAATATCACATAATAGGCCGTGCTGCCTTTACGGTAACGGCCGAGTTGGTATTTACCATAGGCACGGTCTAAAATAAAATTCTAATTGGAGTCTAAACTTACACGAATCGTTTATTACGTCCAAGAGTTGGCCCAGGCAACGACCACATGACCGCATGACTCCCTATATCTATCCTATCCAGCAGCAGCGACAGGACAGCTCAACGAATTAGTAATGCTCTTGCGGCTGAGATTAGGCAAGAGCCTCGGCAAATATTTGTGACGATAAGACACGTACACTCGCATGCTGGTTGAATGAATGATGTGCTAAAGTTGGATTTCAGTTTGTTGCACCCCCAAAAGAAGGGCACTTTTGCACATCATAAAAGTGATAGCAGAAATAATCATAAATGTGCGATAAATAAAGCTATAAACGAATGGGATATGCCTTTACATATAGCGACTGAAATAAATCCATCTTAAGTTCGTCTATTCTCCATTCGAGAGGGTATCCAGGTTTTAGTTTTCTCTGTTTTCCATGTCATGAGCGTCATAAGTGGCCTGCCGGCGTGGATATGCCAGGGCTCGAGTATTTCTACTCAGGCTTTACTATTTTTTACTACGACTTTGAGTAGGTACTATAACGAGCCTTCGTCTTCGTCTGCTGCCTCTAACTACCCCCCCTCTCCACGACCATGTAGTGCTTGCAACGCCGGCAACTTCCGTTTGTCGTTCCGCCTGCCACAGAGGATGTGTGCCACATTTGCCACATTCAACCTGTTGGCACTTGGCAGGGGGATATCTGGTGGCACGAGTTGGACACGACTTCCGTTCGCCCTTTTGCACTTGTACTTGGCCTGGTCTGGTCTGGTCTGGCCTGGTCTAGCTTTGGTGTGGACTGGGCCTGTCTGTGCCTGGGTGCTTTATTACTCTCTTTGGCTTTATGAAATATTAATTGACCTTTTCTCCACCTTCACGTTTTCCCATTGTTCCCATTTTGCAGTGATATAAAGTTCAAAGTGCGCTACCCCCCCCGCCCCACAGCACGAGTGCAAGTGGAACTTTTGTACATGACAATTAGAGGGAGAACAACGACTACCAACAGCAACAGCAACAAAATGTCCAACTGCCAAAGTTCAGTGTTCATAGCCGTAGGCACCCTGCTGTCCATTTTGGCGGCAGTGCAGGCGGCACCAGTTTCCACCACCACACAGGCAGAGGTGAGTAAAAAACATTGATTAATTCATTAATACAACAATTAGAAAATCTGTTTGTGATGCTGAATGCTGCTGCTGTTGCTGCTGCAGCAGCTTCTGCTGAATAATTTCCATCAAATTGTAAAATTAAATCGAACGTTTTTCCAACTCGTTTACAATTCATAAAAAAAAAAACAACGGTATATAATTAATTTTTTCCTGCTTTAAAATCATTAAATGTGAGCCATGCAACCCAGAAATAAAAAATTAAATGAAATAGTAGCAAAAACAAAAAAAACAAAAATAAAAACAGAGAAAGGGCGCATAGGGCGGCGAAGTTCAACAACAAATTGAGCAGGAACAAAAAAAATACATATATACAACGAAAAACACTACCACGTACTGATTCATTTTTTGTGATAACAGAGCAGGACAGAGAAGGAGGGCTACGGCGGGGGTTTGTTGCACTTGTGAGGTGACAGTTAACTGCACGGGATACCCGCTTTGTCCAGCTCTCTTTCCGCCAGCTCTCTATATGAATTATACGAGTATATATATATATATATATATGATTTATATATAATTTGAAACTTTACTTCCGATTTGCATGACAAACGTGCCAGGCGCTCAGAGCTCAGGCGAGCGTTGATTTTGGGGTTGGCTGCATTCGAAAATTATACTTAATTTTACACGAAACTGAACAATATTATATATGTACATACATGTATATACATATTGAATATATGTACATATGTGTGGCTGTGTGTGTCGCTGTGCAACAGGCTCACGCGCATCGCATGTCAACACAAATTTGTATTCCACTCACATATTGGTCTGGTCTGGTCTCGGCTGGGCTGGGGGACTGGGTCTGGGTCTGACTGTGGGCTCTGGCCTTAGCCTTTGTTGCTGCATTTCAGAAAATTCATGCACATTGGCTAATTGCAGTCCGTTTATCGTTATCGTTATCGTTCGTGACATTGGTCTATGGAAAACGTGGACACACTGCCCTCCCTCCACCCCCCTCCCAAGGGAAACTCACACGCCATTGAGCGTCTACCCACCACTCCGCCCGACTAATCGATTCAAATGCATTCATGTTCAATTCCAGGGAGAGGCTTTCCCAAGAAAACACACAGATACTCGTAGTCAAGCTATTGATTATGATTTGAACATTCAAACATCAATGGGACTGGGAAATATATAATGCTCTAAAAAAGAAAGATTACAGCTAGGTATTTCCGCCTGGGATTGCTTTCAATCTTAGATCTTCTGCCCCCGAACAACTTGTTTTCCCAGCTAATTATTATAAATAATTATGGCCGCTTAATTGCTTGTCATGACGGCTGCTTACCACAACAGTAATTTCCATTTACAAATTCAACAAACTGCCAAAGCTGCAGCACGTCTGCACTTCGATCTATCTATCTATCTATCTATCTAGCTGCCTGCAGCTAATCACGTTTAGTTGCCGCAGACTTGCATAAATTAATGGAGAATCGAAAGGCATTAACTAAACGTGCGAGTGGAGTGGGAGGGTGGAGGCAAAGGGACAGCTGGCATAAAAAACACTTTTGTAGGGGCAGGCACCTGTACGGAAAGCTTCCTGATTAACCATATACGTACACCCCCCCACCCCCACACCCCCACACATACATCTGTCGCTTACGATTCCCCATCCCCTTCCACTACTACTGTGGAACTGTTGATAATCGCTCAGAATCGATTTGATTCTGCACCAGCACGCATGAGCGCGTGCTTAACATTGTGTTTTAGTACTTTTGAGGTACTTTTTTTGTTAAGTTTCGTTGCCTATGTTTTACGTAACCCGCTGCCAGTGAGTGATCTGGCTAATTGATATGTTGGGTGCGTTGCCAGTAACTTGGCTCGCTGTCGTTTGGCCAGTGTCGCCCCAAAAGCAGCTAAGGCGACAATCGACTGACGTGCGGCTCCATTTGTGCCTCTCTGTCTCGATCGCTCTCTGTTCTCTTTGTTCTCCTCCTCTAAGCTATTTCTAATAAATCTCTGGGAATGCAAATCACAGAGACCACCGATGGGGAAGTCGTGATTCTTCGCCGTATCTCCAGCACGATCAAAATGTCCATATTCACTTGTTAGCGATTAATATTCCGCAAAGTGCAACAAATCATTGCTTAGATCTGATCCAAACAGATTCAAACAGGCAACAGACTTTGGCTTTACTATACATATATACCGTATATATGTATGTACAAGCGATTGACTCACTTGTCTAGAGAGCAACGATAATGCACTCTTCCCCTGATCTACATCCCCATTCACAAGTCCCGCCTGGCACATAATTCGAACTGTCAAAAGGTTAATTAACAATGAAGGAAATTGAAATAAGCTCGAGCCGAGCCGAGCCGAGCCGAGCAGCGGCGACAGACTTCAGTCAGATTCGTCATCGTTCTGGTTCTGGTTCTGCACCCACAAAACTGGCAGAAAACTCCACTGCTACTGGGATCTATAATTATAACTTAATTCAAGCCAATGCGCTGGGGAAATTTCATCGTTCATGCGTCACACCCCTCCTAGGCAGTCGGGCTAATTCGCACTTAGCCACACTGTGTGCCTCATTTTCCCCATTTCCCTGTTGGGCAAACTAATCAATAAACTCGACTACCGACAGCCAAGTGGCTGGAATTTATGTACTTTTTGCCAAGTTTGATTGATTTGCCTATGAACAAATGTTGCGTGCGACCTTCGCGAGGTGCCCGGCGTTGGCCGCAGCACAAAGGATAGCCAAACACGGTTGCAGCAACCTTGCCACAACAACGGCAAACAAATGATAGTTTTTGCTCCGCCAACATCCTTTTTCAGACAGCACTCCTCTAAGGTCGCGTCTATCGCTTGGCATTTCACGCGTCTCGCCATAAACAAAACAAGTAACTACCTCCATAACAACCCAAACAGGAATAGGAATCCGAATACGAAAACGAAAACGAATCCGATTAGGAATAGGAATAGGAACACAGGCAAAGCAGCAACAATAAAATCCTTTTTTTTTTTTGCTAGACTTTTGCATAAAAATGGCTTTCCTTTTTTTTTGTTTTTCTTTCTTTGGTTATCTTTGCATCTTGACGCTTATTTATCGCCAAGTGAATTAGCCGTAAAGGCCACAAGAAAGTGGCTGAAAAAGTGTGGCAAGGAGACAGAAGCACCTTCGAGTGGAAATGTCAAATATTTTATGGAAAGTTTCCCTTACTTACTTGCCTTTCACAGCCCAAGTAAATGTCAAAGAAAACTTATACTCGTATGGATTGATACTTGTAGATATTATCGGACATGCATGGAAAATTCATTAGCTATTCCATATTTAAGGAGCTTCGATAACAAGCAGTCCCTGGATGGACATCCATTCACGGACTTAGTCCAACTCCTTTCCTCCATAGCTACACAATAAATAAAATATGTATAAAAACCTCTTTACTTTAGAGTTTCAATCCTTTCAATCAACTCTTTGACTTGGAAATTCTTTCAATTAAACTCATTTCTCGACTCACTTGTTTGCTGCAACTAACTAATTGAAAATGTTATACAACTTAAAGCTGGATTTAAGCCCAGTTCGGGCCCAGTTGGCCCAGTTTCTGTTTTTCTTTGATTTCGGTTTTTGGTTTCAGCTTTAGTTTTGAGTTTTCTTTCTCCATCTGCTGTGCTGTTCAATCTGCTCGTTACAGAGACCCCCAAAGCCAGTTGAGTGTGGCGTCAAAAAGAAATGCCGCCTGGCAGCCAAATGAGGCGCCTGCGCTTCGACTGTCCCCCGCTAGGGGGGCAGGGCAGGCAGGACAGGGGTCTGTTAGTGGGGGTATATAATGATGTAATCATTAAGTAAAAAAATAGTTAAGCAAGTTAAGCCTGTTTTTAGCCTGTTGGACTGCGAATCTGCGAATACTCAATGGCCGGTAATCGCACTGAAATTGCATTGTGGCATTGCTGTGGGAAAAGGGAGGAGGAATCTGCCTTCCTCCATCTGTCTATAATTGTCGCCGACACTTTCGCTTATGCACGCTGTTGGCCCACGCAAATATTTGTGCAACTAGGTCTAGGTTCGTTTGCGGTGTGCAACGTTTTCTGAAGGGGCAGAAGAGCAGTGGGTGAAAGTCAACGACCCGAGTGACCCACATTCGGAACGTAAACTTTGCGGCGACTAACTGGCCACGCACACACACCCCCCCCCAAAATGGAAAGTGAGGGGGGTTTAGCCAGCAAGAGAATTTTCCACTCGAACAAGCTATAATTTTGCCATCAATTTCAAGTCGTTCCTGTACACAAATATACGTGTACGAGTACACAAACCGATTCTGTTTATAATTTATGCATGTCCTGGTCTTGTTTCTGCCGGAAGTGTACCTGCACGCCTACAATTCCCACAGCGATGAAGAAGAAGAATTATTCGAACCGAAAGTTCATTGACTCCCAGAAGCTAGCACATTCATTACCGATTTTCCAACAGCCTGCTCCAACAGTTTGCCCTCTGCAGCATTTCCATTTCCTTCCATTTGCCTTCCATTCGCAATCGAATCAAGTTGCAAAACTTGTGTTAAATATTTGAAGGTTGTGTCCGAGTTGCTTGTTGTTGCATTTGTATTTGTAGCTTAAGTTTTGTAGTTTTTAGTTCTACTTCTACTTCAGTGTAGCATACTTTACAGAGCCAGCACACACACACACACTAACAAAATGGCAAAGGCAAGCCCAGTTGGTGTCTTTAGTTGGCAAAACCCCTTTGGGGCCATTTCCTCCCAACTGCAAGTTCAACTGTGTTTTCTGTCCAAGTAAACCAGGCAAGCAGGTCAACCTGCAACCAGAATAGACACGCGGGTTTACTACCCGACTCCCATCCAGCTACTATATGCACACGGCTATACTCCTATGCCAAGAGTGTGTGCTGGGGCGTGGTTGGGTGCCGTTCTTTGTTGACATTTGTGGACAGCATTGAAATGCTTGTTATTTTCTCAAAAAAAAAACCAGCACAACAAAATTTGTGTCAATGTCCAATAATAAATTGAAGTGCAATTTCAACGCCCTCTGAAACGTGACCCGCAACTGCAGTTGGCCACATGACACCTCCCCTTGGCCACCTGTGTAATTTGCAATGATTTGCATGGTCATGGAGCACACGATGCATCCCGATGCACCCCCAGTGCACATCACATGCAAATGCACGTAAATCTCAATCGATATGCATGCGGATGCATTTAACTAGTTAATCGGAAAATAGGTGAGGGAAAGGTGGGGGAGAACTGTATCGATGACTCCCAAAACAAAATACACTATAAAGTCCGAACCACTTCCGTTCCCCCTGACTTCCGTTCTACCTTGTGACGCACATTCTGTGAATCCACAGAAACCTGCCCAGCCAGCCCGGGATAGAGGGAGAGAGAGAGCGAGCGAGCGAGCCAAAGAACAATGTGTCACGAAATGAGTCAATTTCTGACTGACAGCTGGGAGAAGGAGGAGGCATTGAGTGTCTTTTGTTTGTTGCCAAATGGAGTTATCTTATCGATGGCCAGAGATAGATACGCGCAGCATGTACATCGATAGTGGGGGCCCCCAAAGAGTTCTCGTTTTGAGTCCAGAACAATGCCTTGGAAGCGCCCTCCCAGTTGGGTCTCCGGGCTGGGCTGTTTGCTCTATGACAAAAGGTGCATCCGAGTCATCACGCAACAGACATCATAACGCCGAGCAGAAATACTGCAATCAAGCGAAGCGTGCCTGCCCCTGCCCGGGGGAAGGTGTTCAGCATTCTGTGGGCTCGCCACAGAAGTCAGGCGAATAATTATGTTAATTACATAAAGAGGCATTCCTAAGGTCATTGGAAGTGGGTGGGTGGAAGGGGAGGGAATGAATGATGAGTCAACAGTCAACTGTCTGTGTGGCAGTCCCCCCCAGCTCAAGTGCCAGTCAAAATGTGTGTTCAGTTTGCTCTGTTCTCGCATCGATTCCCGAGTGGGAGAAATGACATCAAGAGACAGCGGGATTTGCATTGCCTTTTCACTTGAACCCTGCGTTTGTTTACCACAGACCCAGGAAAGTTCGTTTACCTTTAGGTGAGAGCCAGAGTCAGACCTGGAACTGGAACTGGTGTCAGCTGATCAGTGGATGGATTACCCACCCAGAAGAGCAGAAGATTATTGAGCAGCGGCAGTGGCAGAGGCGGAGGCAGAGGAACGAGACGCAGCTATGCATACTTATGCGATAAACCAAATGTTTACTTCCTCGGAATGAATATACGCGTATAATTAAATTAACAGTCAGCTGGCATTATGCAAGATTCGGCAAAACATTATACAATATATGTATGTATATATATATATATATATCATATGTATGTATGTACAGTACAGTATGGCGGTGCGGTGCGGTGTCATTAAGAATGTGCGACACATAAACGGAATGAAGAGAGAGAGACCTGATCCACATGCCAAATTGTCAGCGTACAATAATGTTTTTTTTCCCCGTTCTCCGTTCTCGGTTCCCCGTTCTCGATTCTCCGTTCTCGATTCTCTGTTCTTAACTTCGCGTCTGGCCTGTAAGGCAATTTGCCGTTGTAATTGGTCAGCCAACAAATGAAATTAGACAAAACGTATTATAATATATATATTGTATTGTATAGAGATATAACTGTTAAGATAACCTCGCATTGTTCTCCACGGAGCTGAGTGAGCGGTGCACTTCCCTGATAGGCAAACTGCGCTTTTTATTTTTTTATTTTTAATACGATTTCTCAATGTTACAATTCTCAATTAGTCAGCCAGAGGTTGTTATTGTAATCGAAACGCTTCCTTAATGTTTGAGATCGATTAAGAAGTTTTCACACCTCCGCCAGTCACGTCGCAACTGAGTTTCCATATACATAAAATCGTACTCGATTCTGTGTACAACACAGACCCCCACCAACCCCGCGCGCGCGCGCCACTCTCTGGTGCGCCTTATATAAATTATTGGCAAGTGTGGCAGTCATAAATTATGCAAGTCAGATAGAGCTGCGACAGTGTCACAGGACATGCCACTGCCTGCCAAGGCGGCAATAGAAGCCGCAGCAGCGGGATAATCGGATGGCCATAAATCAAGACGGCCACCCCTGGTGGAGTGCCGCAGCCCATTGATCTTCACCCCGACGAACAGTCACTCACTCAACTGTTGTGTTCCTCTTGTCTCTCCTGCAGATGTATCTCTCCCAGTTCGGCTACCTGCCCGCATCAGCTCGCAATCCTGCCAACAGTGGACTCCAGGACAAGTCGACATGGCTGAACGCCATTCAGGAGTTCCAGAACTTTGCCGGCCTCAATATAACCGGCGAGCTGGACGACGAGACCCTGAAGCTGATGTCCCTGCCCCGTTGCGGAGTAAGGGATCGCGTTGGCACGGGTGACAGTCGTTCGAAGCGCTACGCCCTGCAGGGAAGTCGCTGGAGGGTTAAGAACCTCACCTACAAGGTCTCCAAATACCCCAAGCGGTTGAAGCGCGTGGATGTCGACGCTGAGATTGGACGCGCCTTTGCCGTTTGGTCCGAGGACACCGATCTAACCTTCACGAGGAAGACCACCGGCCCCGTGCACATCGAGATCAAGTGAGTGCCACATAAAGCTAACCATTTCGGAGCAGTTACTCAACGGAATTCTCAATCACAGGTTCGTGGAGAGCGAGCATGGCGATGGCGACGCATTCGATGGACAGGGCGGCACCTTGGCCCACGCCTTCTTCCCCGTTTTCGGCGGAGATGCGCACTTTGACGACGCTGAGCTGTGGACCATTGGCTCGCCCCGCGGCACCAATCTGTTCCAGGTGGCGGCCCACGAGTTCGGACACTCCCTGGGCCTGTCGCACTCCGACCAGAGCTCGGCTCTGATGGCGCCCTTCTACCGCGGCTTTGAGCCCGTTTTCAGGCTGGACGACGACGACAAGGCGGCCATCCAGTCGCTATACGGCAAGAAGACCAGCCAGCCGAAGCCCACCTATGATTACCCGCCCAGCACACAGCGGCCCTCGTTTACGCCTCCGAAGACGCCGCTGGACGACAGCATCTGCAAGGACTCCAAGATGGATACGCTCTTCAACTCGGCCCAGGGCGAGACGTACGCCTTCAAGGGCGACAAGTTCTACAAGCTGACGACGGACTCCGTGGAGGAGGGCTATCCCCAGCTGATATCCAAGGGATGGCCAGGGACTGCCGGGCAACATCGATGCCGCCTTCACGTACAAGAACGGAAAGACGTACTTCTTCAAGGGCACCCAGTACTGGCGCTACCAGGGACGACAGATGGATGGCGTTTACCCCAAGGAGATCAGCGAGGGATTCACCGGGATACCCGATCATCTGGACGCGGCCATGGTCTGGGGAGGCAACGGCAAGATCTACTTCTTCAAGGGCAGCAAGTTCTGGCGCTTCGATCCCGCCAAGCGACCGCCCGTCAAGGCCAGCTACCCCAAGCCCATCTCCAACTGGGAGGGTGTGCCCAACAATCTGGACGCGGCGCTCAAGTACACCAACGGCTATACGTACTTCTTCAAGGGCGACAAGTACTTTCGATTCCACGATGCACGTTTTGCGGTAAGCCTCACACTGTCCCATTGGTGGATGCCATGATGCTCATGATTCCCTTCCCTTACGTACGCAGGTGGACACTGCCACACCCGCCTTCCCCAGACCCACGGCACACTGGTGGTTCGGCTGCAAGAATACGCCCTCGTCCACAGGTAATATTGTCGATGGTGCGGACTCTGAGTACGAGCAGCACTCGATGGTATCGCATGCCGATGATGGTAATAGTGATTTTGAATTGGACGCAGGTGAGTGGGACCGACGCGGCGGTAGTTTTGTTTGAGCCCAAAAAAAAATCGATAGAGAAATCGAGATTGAAACTCTGTAAAGTCAAAAAGATCTCATAGCAATCTTGTGTGAGTTGTTACTTAGCGAGAAAAGCAATTAAGAAGGAGTCAAGAAATTAATTATATAAATAATGATCCAATTACGTTTATAGATCCTATCTATATGGTATGTTTAATTAAGTTTTTAGTATCTATGTATGTAGTGAAATTCTATTACTCAAGTCGAATTTGTGTTTGTCTTTGTTGCCTATGGAAGAAATACATTTTAATTCTTATTGAAAAAAAAAAAACAAAATTAATTGTTAAACTGTGTATGTCCTATGTCTCTCTCTCTCTCTCTCTCTCTCTCTCTCTCTCTCTCTCTGTCTACCAGTCTATATATATATTCCGTAAATATGTATATTCTTGTACAATTATTTATATTTTTCTCTTATGTTTTGTGGTGTTTTACTTTAGTTTTGTCTCTGTGTTCTCAAGCTAAGTTCAGCTTAGGCCACAACAACACTTTCCTTTGAACTCTAACCAACTCGAACTAACATTAACTTTAACTCTCATTATTTTGTATTTAAACATTTTTCAATTTTTTTCGATTTGGTATTCGTTTTTTATTATTATTATTTTATTTTCTAAAACTAACACCGAAAACTATTTTATTAATTTTGAGTTTAATGTTGCTTTTCCATTAACAACAACTAACCAACGTTTGTCTGTCGTCTTTGGGTATTTGGATTTGAATTTAAGCAACACTAACCGACTCAATAAGCATACCATGTACAAATAAAGTTTTAAGTCTAAGGAACAACAACTATTAATGACATAGCCGGGGAAATAATCCAATATCTTGCTTACAGTTCAAAAAAACCTTCAGAAATTATTCAAAATATTTAATGAAAAGAAAAAACAGCTACAGCTACAACAAACTACTGGTCAGTCGGTCTCACTAACCGGGATCCACAGATCAAAGCCACCAAAAAAAACCAAAAAACAAAAAAACCATCATCCCTAGCTTATAAGTCGCAACATTCAACGCCTCGCCCACGATCCTAGCATGTGCACCATACTAGTATAACTAACTTGATTAATCCATAGATGTAGCTATAGATAGCCACCACGGTTACTAACACTCCTAACACTCAAACACTTTTACAACACTATTTGTTAAACACCACAATGGGGCCCAGTCCACCTCCAACCCAACCCAACCAAACCAAACCAAAACACCTCCCCGATCTATGGCCTAAGCGTAGTTCTATAGCACTAAGTATTTTATCTAGTTATGGTAATATTAATATTATTTTTCCACTCTGTCCCCGACTAAAATCTTTACTTTATCCTGTAGTTTACGGTATTTTTTCAACACACTTTTTGCGTAAAACGAAATGAGTTTGAGCGACAAAAAAAAAGTGGTAACTGTTTTGGCACCCCCTCCACCGGCACAAAATTCAAAATGGCTAAGGCTTGGTTGACCCAACCACCCAAAAACCCCCCCCACACTCGTACCCACCCACCCCCACCTGTGATCAAAAACACTTACTTACACACCGCTACGAGTCCCCTTCCCCACACTAATTGCATGAATATCCCCAGTACTAAACTAATCTAGAGCAAACAAAAGATTTACACCTGCATGAGACTTGACACAAGCGAGCCACGGCAAATGTGGTCCACACACAATCACCGTTATGACCCACAAAAAGCGAACGGCTTTTATTTGTATTACTACACTACACACGATTAACACTGCATGCACGTGCCTGCCCCGGCCCATAACCGTTGAATTTGCATTCGAAACCAAAAAAAAAAGAAGCCGAAATTATCGGAATGAACTCGTATTTGTCATTGTCACATGTTTGTCTGTACATATGTACATCAATGTATATTTCTTGCAGGCTTTAAGAGACGCGGATATAAAAACAAGAACCATTAACCACAACAACAGCACACAAGATATAAACCGATATAAAACAGCAACAGAACAAAGCAACAACTTAACGAACCAATAACGAACCGAACTCCAACTCCGAACCACACACACACACACACAGACAGACAGTTATACTCCCACACATCAGGCACATCAGCCCAGAAGAATTACAAAGTGCCGCCCTCTTCCTTCCCAACGACTTTTTTTCCTCTGCTAATCTGCTTCTTGCTCCTCTCTCTGACTCTCCTTCTGTTTCCCTAACTTTTGTGTGTTTTGTGTGTGTGTGTAGTAGTGTAGTCGCCATGCTGCTGCTCATTCTAATTATTCTTCCTTTTACTGTCCTCCTTTCTTAAATGTACATTTCATGCGTAGACATCTGCCGTTGATCGATTGTTTGATTGCTTATCGTCAAAAACTGTTACGTAGTTGTATGAGCACCTCCCTTCCTCCCACACACATGCCACGCCCACAAGGCAAACGCTTCAATTATGATTGTATATATGTATTTTTTGCTGAATTGTTTATTTATGCTGCTCTTTACAATTTTCATTTCATTCTTTTTTTGGGAACAACCACACCCAAAAAAAAAAACAAAATACATTTTTAAATTCCTTGCGGTTCCTATTATGTGTAGTGCCGCAAGTTACGCCTCAGGGTGTACTGCCCGGCTGGATGTGGAGCCTAACGAACAGGTTCTTCTAGAGGATCATCCTCCTCGTGCTCTGTCCATCGTCAATGTGTAGCCTGTCCCAGCATTCAGCTGTACTGTAGTACTGTACGCCATTTGTATATCCATCGCTTGAGTGATCTCTGTCTGAATAAAACCGAACAAACAAAACAAAAAAATAAATAAACATATCAAACATGCCACGCCCAAGACCTGCGCCGCTGCCGAAACGCCAAACCAAACCAAATAAAAGAAACGAACTCAAATACGTTTGCGCACAGAGTGAAGAGTATGTTGTATCAATTATTATTTATTTCTCCCCCCTCCCCCCATTAAGTTTACTTAAGTTACATTTATCCTACATCCTACTCCGTTTTCCTGAGTTGAGCTTCTACTTTCAAGTATTACAAAAATTGCACAAACTTCTCAGAAAAAAAGGAAAGCAAAAAAAACACCAAATCCAAAAATATCTTTAGCTTAGATGTAAGTCCACTACGCACCTAAGAACGTTTACAATTTAGCCTAATTTATGCACTTAACTAACTTGAATTTTTGTAACTACCCCGTTTTACATAGCAGTTGGCGATCACCAGAGCAACGACGAGCCCATCGAACCGGAAGTGGCCGAGCGAACGGGTTCTGGAGCCATTTCCGTTTCGCAGCTGACAGGCAGCTCGGCAGCCAACACTGTGATCTCCACCATCCTGTTGTGCTTCATCTCCAAACTGATTGTTAGCTAAAAGAGCCAGGCAGAGCATTTTCCAGAAAACAAAACTGAACTAAACTAAACTAAACTGAACAGCCGAAACAACTCAAGTAAAATTTCTAAAATTTTACCGCACGTTGGACACCGAAATTTGCTTGAAATTCAAATGCATAACATCATATCATATCGAATACAATGAGTGGATATCAAAATAATTCCAACCAAAAATTGGGCGATCAGCATGTGAAACAGGTGCCTTATCAAATATCTTTGTTGTTGTGTAAATAAAATCAGCCTTAAATATAATAAAATAGTTGATAACATTCCGCATTCTAAACGACAAAACCAAAACCAATCAGGAGTCATGTCATAGCAGAAATTCTTATTGTACTCTTCTACTACTGTTTTTGGTAATGACAAATTGCGATATTAAATTTAACGAGCCATATGCCAGGAATTAGAGAGAAAACCAAACGGAAAAACAAAAAACATGAAATGAACGATTCGACCTATGTTAAATGTAATTTAGTTTAGATATATAATTGTTAATGCCTGCACGTGGAACACGGAATGCTAAGAACTTGAAAGTTCTTAAAGCTGTGTAAACAATTTTCGCAAAACTATCAGTGTTTTAATTTAAGTTTTTGATTGAACAAAAAGGTGTCTTGACTTGACGACCCCATATCATCATCGAGTACATTTGAATATTAACTAAGTGATATTTAAGCCAGTCCGTTAAGCGATATTTGTTCGGGTTTAATATTTAAAACCGAAATATTATTTAATTTACGTATTATTATGTGTAATAATTTTATTTTATATACAGTAAATGTACGCTGGAAACGAACGAGTCAAACAAAAACGAAAAAGAAAAGAACAAATAAAACAAAAACTAATAATATACAACTGACTTGTTATTTACATTTGCAAAAAAAATGTAGCACAACAAATTTGGCAAGAGGACGAAATATTCGTACCTAATAAAACATTTTAGGGATCGATATCGGTTTCCAACTGAGCGTAAAGCTCTTCCAGTCGTGCATCCCTTTCCGGGGAGGCTTGGGTACCCTTTGATGCCGTCGTCTTGTCTTCGGCCGGTTTTGGACTCTTGGCGAGCCTGGCGAGACCTGAAAGCAGCCGTCCAAGAGAAAATGATTCTAAGTAGTATAGGAGGAATGACATAACAATATTAGGCTATAGTTCCGCTTCAATATACTTTTGGTCTTTTGAGGATCAGTATCCTGGCCAAGCTTTTCCGTAGGCAGCGTCGTTGGGCGATAAGCGGGTTCGGGTTCTGTGATGACCTCTGGCAGACCTAAATAGGCACACTCCGCTTTGATGTCTTGTATCAGGTGGACGGGCGTAGGACCCCTTATATCAGGATATGAATTTGGCTCCAGTTTGGGTGTCATATCTGCTCAAATTTGACAAACATTAATCGTAATGGAACAGTATCTCTATCTACTTCTACGTACCTGAAATATCTTGTCTGGCTTGCAGGTTCTTTATGATGGCACCATATTCAGCCATTTGGAGCTTCAGTTTCTGGATCTCCAGCTCATGCTCACTCATTTTCATCTTGCGTTTGGCCTTCTCCTTGGTGGCACCATTCGAGTCAGAGCAGTTGCCATCGCTATCGCTGATTGTGATTGACTCAACAGGTGGCGGAGTGATAACCTTGCAATCCACGTCCGCCGCCTCGGCATCGTCATCGTCAGTGGCCAATGTGTTGATTGTTAGGCTCGATATGGTGCGCTGCATCTTTAGCTGGCCGGGGCGCCTTTTAAGACGCCGAAAGCGAACAGTTAGGTTGCGGTTATGTAGGGGACTTCCCGACAAGTCCCTAAACGCCTCTCTGGCTAGTTCGGTTGAAGCATAGCGGACAAAGGCGTATCGTGCACGCTTCTCCTTCCTGAGCACGCCAACGTCCACCTTCATGGACTTCACAAAAAATCCCTTGATGGCCGATGTGGTCATGTTGAAGGGTATGTTGGACACATACAGACACCACGGGTCGATCAATTTTGCCTCCTCTTCTTCGGAAAAGGCTTTGCGCTCTGCCACCAGAAAGCCGTTGCCAAATCGCACCTGGTTGATCTCGCTGATGGTCGCGTCCACGTCCGCGCCTGCCTTCAGGTGAGCCATGCAGTAGCGCGGCTCTATGTTGCTGGGCAACGCTACATCTCTGATTGCCGGGGATAGTCCAGTCACCATGGACGAAGTTATTTCAGGATCAGGGAAGCGAATAACAAGTACAACAGAGGGAGTATCTTCACAAGAGACGAACTCGCGCTCCAGCTCCAAGCACTTGAGCGAGTCCTCTCGACGTATTTTTGCAGCCTCCCGCCGCGACAGTCTGTTCCCGTGAAGATCTGTCCCAAAAAGAAATGTTCATTACACGCAAAAGGAGCATTCATACAGATTTTTCTGTGTCCACGTACCTTTTTTGTATAGAGAATTCCTATCGAATTCCGAAAGCGAGACTGTGTCGAAATCAGAATTGATAGACTCTGCCACCCACGAGCCGGGCTGCGCTCCAACGGCGGTCTGCTGTTCCGTTAAGGAAGCGGAGCAGTTGCCGGGTATGCACGGCTGCAAATTCTTGCCAAGATTTGCCGAGTTCCCATCGCCCGTCGGCTTCTCGTTGCCTTTTAGCAGGTTGTTCTTCCTAAGACGCTTGGAATCTGCGCAGCTTTCAGGCCCCGTGGGGGACCGTTTCAAATCCATGAGTTAATGAATACTGTCTTGTTATTTTAAAAAACTATATTTTTAAAGAAATTTTGTTTGTTTTGTTTGATTTTTGATATTCTTGCTCAGCTGCATTTCAGAGTTGTCAGCCTGCCTCCATCTGGTTGAGTTTAAACTCGGATACCCAGTACTGAGAGAATTTCAGAGTCAATAAAAGCTAGATTTGAAAATAAACAAAAAATGGATAAAATCGAAAATAATTGAGCTTTAAATTAGGACAAGTTTCAATTACAAACATATTAAATATTGAAAATAAATAATATTCCATGCAATCAAATTTTAATAAGCACTTCCACTTAAAAAACCGCTAGTATTTAGCCTGAAAAAAAACTAAAATGGCAGCACTTCCGATAACCTGGCCGATAACAACGCTCAACAGCTGTTTAAGCGTAAAAATGAGTGCCGCAATATTACGAAGCTGTAAATTGTTAATTTCAAGGCCCAGCACAGCTGCCGCGCTCCACAGAAGCCTCCAGTAAGTATTTGAAGCGATTCATCTCTCATGATTTAGCTGAACACTGTATTTTAATTCAGAACAAGTTCCCTGCGATGCAAGTGGCGGACTACGGCACCGGCCCCTGATGTGGAAAGAAAACTTCTGCTGAATGACCAGCTGCCGGATACGTATAGATTGATTTACCGTGCCCCCATAGAGAGTTATGTGAGCTGGACAAAGAACGTGTCCACGGCGACGGTATCGATGCTTGGCCTGGCGGCTGCCTATCATTTTAGCACGAACATGAATTTGGAGGGCATCACCCAAAAGATGAACATTTCCATGCTGGTGTCTCATGAATCCGATTTGTATTACTTCTTGGCAGGATTTGTGCTAATCAATCTGGCGATTCGCACATTTGTGGCCAAATATCCCCTCAGGATTTATAAGAGTGCCGATAAGTAAGTTTGAAAGCGGAATCCTTGGCTCCCTAGCTATATCCTAACCTATGCCTTTCAGATATGTGGCTGTGTATGGATCGCAGCTTCCGCTGGGAACTGTGAAGCATTTTTTCGATAGGGGACAAATTGCTGAATACAGGAACGTACTGAATCCTTGGAGCCACATCATGTACAGGTTGGGCAACCGCTCGTCCATGCTGCTGATCGACTACTTTAAGACACCTTCCGAGTTTCACCAGCTGTTTGAGGAAAAGTGAAAATGTTTTTGAGTTATAAACTGTTTAGAAATGTTGATTATATTTATATATATAGCCTCGAAGCGTGCACGGACTTTCTTTTTTTTTTCTTAAACAAATCTTTTTTTCCACAGTTTTACAGTAAAAATTACATTTTAAAATTGTTTTGATTTTTTTTTAAATTTAGCTGGCATTAATTAAATCTTTAACTGGTAAAAATTTAAGAAGAGCTTTTAATTGAGCATTTAATTAAAGCTTATTTGTTTTTCCCTATTAAATGTTGAAAAAATACCATATGAAAATTACAAAAATTTTACTTGAAAAACAGAACAAAGATACTGCAAAAAAAACGTACACCATAAAAACTAACTAATTTTCAAATTTTACATGTATTTTACACAAATTAAATGTACAATTTTAAAATTTTACATGTATTCTACACATGTAGAATGTAATGTAATGTCAAATTAAATGTACAACTTGCATCGCTGCCACTCGGTCGGCGGAGGAAAGTCTAATGGATTTCCTACATCTCTATGTAGCAAAGTGTGTAGTTACAATGTAGCAAGCTATTTTACGCACAGTGGCGTTGGCTATTGCGGTATTTTTACATTCTACATTTCTGGTGCCGTACTACATTCTACATACTAGTGGTGGTTTATAGTGCTGTAAGGTTTCCGATCTTACAACACTTCAGCTTAAA
Source organism: Drosophila obscura (assembly GCF_018151105.1). Lineage (NCBI taxonomy): Eukaryota > Metazoa > Arthropoda > Insecta > Diptera > Drosophilidae > Drosophila > Drosophila obscura. The sequence continues at coordinate 2,911,948 of NW_024542774.1, read as the reverse complement.
GTGTTTGGCGGCAAACGGCAAGATTACCAACAAACAATCGACATCAATCAGAGATATAGATTATATACGATCAAATTGGAGAAATTCTTCTACACCCCTCCACATTCTTTGGTTAAGAATTTTTCGAATTACTAGCCTAAATTTAATAAATAAAAAATTCAGTACTAATGTCTCCCCTAAAACTGTGGCTTTAAATGTGGTGGGGATGTAGAATGGAGTATGTGGAATGTGGAGCACAGTGACAGCTGCCCTATAAAATATTAAAAGTCAGGGGAGCGAGTGCGGGTGGTTCTTTCGTGTGATGTAATTTCTGACTCCATGCAACGGAATAAGTATATGCGTACATAAATATACATATGTGTGCTGACTCTGACGATGGTAAAACCGAAAGAGCTCCTTGGGGGCCACACCAACCCCCAGACGCCAGTCCAATGCCCATTCCACACCCCCTCCCCAACATTTGGCGCATGTGCTAGATTCCTTCCGCAGCGCTGCTGCTGCTGGGTGCTGCTGCCACTGCCGCTGCTCCACTGTTTCCTCTTTTATCGATTGACCCAATTTGGAGTGTACTATGTACATGTACATATGTACATATATAGTGGGGCTGTTTTTTATCTCCCGCCATTTGCTGGCCTGCGCCATTTTCTGGGCTGCGTATAATTTTATCTGCCCCCGCACAATTCCAGGGCCTTGTTTTTCTTGTCCTTACAACGTCCTTTCCAAAACGGGAAGGAAAATGTCAGCGGCAGCTCCTCTCGCACTCGTTCTAAGCCTTGAAGAGGATGGTTGCCTCCTGAAACTCTTTTAATTTATCATTTTCTCTCTCCCACCTCACCACACTTCACAAAGATAAACAAGAAGAACGCCCCATGGCGAGGTTTGGCCTAGAAACGAAAGATAGGAGAAAAGTAATCATGGAGAACATACATATGTACACACATGCATAGCTCAAAAGTAAGCTTTTTTCGATCAACAACGAGCTTGATGATTGTGCTGCCTAAGCATAAAATGTTTACATATGTATGTACAAAGAGCTGTACCGATGTAGATATGTATGTACAATGTATGTAGGTATGCATGTGTACACGACACGTGTAATTGACCTACTTTCCCCACAAAAAGCAAAAGCAGCAAAAGAAACATATGTACAAGTGTGTGTGTGTGTGTGTGGCCTGCTTGTCCAGCCATTTCAATTCCATAGCAAAAGCATTGGAAATAAAAAAAGAGGATGACGAGAGAAGCAAAGGCATAAGCAAAGCCAGAAAAACCAACCACACACACACACACTCACCTAGATAAGATAAATGAACGTGTCGTACATATGTATGTATGTACCTCTGTGGTAATAGCAATAGTATGTAAATATATACATACATATGTATGTACATATAAAGTGTATAAGAATTTCGAAAATTTAAACTTTTTGGATATTTCATGCTTATCTTTTCCAGCAGCATATGTATGTACAACTGAGATAGATAGGGCACACATACAAACATATGTGCATACATTCTTGTACTACTACAACTGAACAATTTTAACAGCTGTGGAACAACCAACTTTGATCAGCGTTATTAATTCGAAATGTGTACATTGGGCAAACGAACAATTAAAATGCCATATACTATGTACATACACACATACATATGTACAGCCATATGTTTGGCTTTTACAGAAGAAACAAGTACATAAGCAGCGAGAGCTTTTACAGCTTATCGAAACTTGAACACGAACACAGGCAGACATTTTGTGTAGCTGTCGCTGGGGGAAGCAACAAATAAAATAGTTTGTAGCTTGTGTGGCTCTGCAGCTTTGTCGCCTGTTGCCAGCGACCTATTTACTAGCTACACACGGACATACAAACGCAGGTACACACAATAGATACATACATACGTACATAGCATATGTACATGCACAGAACAAATGGATGGGAAACACATAACATAGTAATATTCTATTGGAATGCAGCATGGAAGGAACAGTGCAGAAAATGTGAAAATGAATGGCACCACCGAAAGGTAATTACCATTGAGCCCCCCCCCCGCCTGATAACACAGCCGAGCCTGATATCTGGTCTGGTCGGGTGATGTGGGGGCTTTTGAGATAGTTTCGTTTGCTCTGTGTCGCGACTCGACTCGACACTGATAAAGTCAATTAGCACTGAACATGAAACGAGCAAACAAGAACCACAAAAAAAAAGCAGAGCGAATAAAAGCGAGCAACTTAATTAATTAGTTTCAAGTGAAACGCCCCTAAACACTCCCTTCCCCTCCCAGTCAGCCAGCCAGAGGCCGCATCATCATCATCGTGAGTGAATTCAATTGACGAAAACTAGAACCAGGAAAATAGTGTACTTGTGGCCTGGCCGCGTTTTACAGCTAGTCAGCAAATTGCTCGACGATTGTTAACACGGCCGGTTGGCTATTTTTACTTGCTGATGTAATCACTTTTTCACTCGCTCATCAGCGTGGCCGCGCGGAGGTAGAGGTGAAACTATTCCCTAAGGTTCACCACCGACGCACCGTACCCAAAATTCAAAGGTAGAGTGCTACTCGCGAATTTCCAAAATCAGTTTTGATTTATTTTCGTCAGTCAGCGGGATCGGGTCGACCCGCAAATACCCTACACAGATAAGAGCATACTAAACAAGCATACATATACACAGAAATAATTACATATGTACAAGGAAAGCTCTTTTGGGCGGACACGGACACCTCCGAAAATGTTGGTCCCAATCTATATACACATCCAATCACTTGGCACCCCCCAGTGTCGTGTCCCCTCAAGAGAGCCCTCACTGTGTCGCACACGAGATAGATTTAGGCTTAGAAATAATCAACTTAGAGCGGGATATGGGGGCGGAGCTGTCAATCGGATCTCTCGGGACTGAAGACGTTGTCGGCCGGAAAAGTCTCCCCTTTGGGCCCGAGATCAGTGGCGTAGACATGGGTCGCCGGCTTGACAAGCAGATCCTCGCGCCTTCGCTTCAGTTCCTGGCGCGAAGAGTTGACTCTCTTGTTCCGCTTCATGTTGGTGAACCGCACATAGATCTTGCCACGCCGTTCGGTGCGGTAATAGTGCAGCTGCTCCTTGGGAAAGAGTTGCAGAATCTCGCGCTCCAGAAGGTGGCTGCGTTGCAACGTCAGGTGCAGCTGATTGTCTTCATAGTAGCTGCAGATCAGCTGGATGAGCAGCAGTCGCTGCACTGCATCCAGTGCCTCCTGCTGGCCCAGGCGCTCGAGCAGCGACTGGCTTTTCATCCCGCCGGCCTGCAGGATGCCCAGCACTGTAACCACCCGATCCTCACCTGGCACCTGGTCGCCACTGTCCTCCTCCTTCACGCTAGTGACCAGCGTCGAACTCAGGATCTCGCTGGGCTCCAACTGCGGCTGCAAGGGTATGTGGAAGGCGGCTTGTACTGTCTCGCTGGGATCGGTCAGTGAGACGAGTGGCTCAGGCGGCAGTGTCTTGGCCAGATCATCGGATTTGCCACTGTCCCCGGCGCTGTCCGACTGCCCACCCATCTGGGGATGGCAGATAATGGACGGAGCCGTTGAATCAGCGCACCGACAACCCTGGCAGTGCGTCTGACTCTGTCCCTGAACGCCCTGTAGAGGCACGTTTAGCCAGCGTCGCCAGCGTTCCAGATGGTGCTCGAAGCGTATGCGGGTGCCGAAACGAAAGTTGCTCAGAAGCTCGGCCAGGTGGTGTCGCTTGATCATCTGCAGCTCGTCCACGTTGATGGCTTCATCTGTGAATGGGAGAGAGAGAGAGAGGCGGCAAAATGCCGTTACAATTAAAGTCTCCACCTCTCTCGCAGTAAGCGCTCAAATTCTCTTAGTTTGTCACCTTGCAAGTGGGAGAGAAGATCCTCGGCAACACCCCATGACTGCAGCAGCTCGCGCAGCTCCTCGTATTCTTGCTCCTTGGCCATTTCCAACTGCGTTGGTGTTGCTGTGGGTGTGGGGACTGTGACCGTTTGCCTTTGCCCTGCGCAAGGAATGTACGGATGTAGATTCATACGGGCTACAGCCGGACGTACATCCTTTCGTCACGAATGAGAGCGCAAGAATGAATTTTGCAACAGGCGCGTCTGTACCGTACCTCTACCTCTCCACCTTGGACCGGGGCCATAGAGCAAACACTCACACACACACACACACACACACACACGCCCATTCTCGTTCGTCGCTGACACACGTATTTTGTGTGGTCGTGTGTGTTTATGTACTGTATGTACAGTCAGTTTCATCGTTTCGTTATTTTCGCGTTTTTCTTCATCTTCATTCGTAGTCGCTCGGCAGCTGCGCTGCTTTGCTTGTATGTATGTGCATAGTACGTACATATGTATGTATGTATGCGTGTATGAATGTATTTATGTAAATGTTTGCACAATATGTTGTTGCCGTTGCATTCCATATATGTACACATATTTGTACATACATACATAGACTTGTTGTTTATTGATAAATATTCGCACTAACTAAGCGGGGCAGACGGGCATAGGCATCAAACAACCAGACAGCGTCGATCGCTTTGTACCCTACATTCCGATACTCTTACCTCACATTGCTTGAATTGTTGTGGTTGGAAACTAAGATAGAATATTCTACATTGATGAATTTGTACCCAACCACTAACTCCTTCGACTGTCACTGATCGAATGTTTCTTCCAGTGGGTAAATGGCAGACTTCATTGACTTTTAATTATTATTTTACGTACGGTTGTATGTAGATATGTTTGTATGTATGTATGAGCAGGACAGGCAGCACCACTAATATGTTTGTTCTTTGCTGCCTGTGGAAGGGGGTAGATACATATGTAGTTGACATTTCTCTCTTTTTGGTTTCTCTTGGCTTGCCTCTCCCATTGTTCATTTACACCCTGATCGAAATTTTAACCTCAAGACGTCATCAACATCCATGGGATGCGTCGTCATCATCATCATCATCATCGCTATGCTGCCGTCGTCGTGGCTCGTAAGTAGCCACCAACGCTAGGCGGGTTCAATGGACTCTCTTTTGTAAATGTTTTCCTTTCTCCGCTCCCTCTTTCTTTCTCGTTCTCTTTTTGTTTACTTGTCGCTGTTTCATTTCAATTTTTCTTTCTCTCGTGTCTTTTTTTTCGGGCTACGACTTTCCGGAGGGGAAGTTTTATTCGGGACGGACTGCAACTTGTTTAGCTCAAAATGCCTTCATTAGCGCACACACACACACACACACACACATAGTCGCAACCCAACACTTAGTAGGAGAGGAGGGGAAGAGGAGTAGAGCAGGGCAGGAGAATCTCTCAGGCAAATGGAAATTCCATGTCATGGCGCGGATATGGATATGGCATAAGGGGGTGGGGAAATGCCCAGCAAACGACCTCCTTGTTCCACATCCCTCCACACCGTATCGGTTTACAGTTTTCGCAATCCCCTACCTGGACATGACCTGACCCCGAGCACATTTCCCAAACAAAACCAATGAGGGGCTCACTGATGCGAAAAACTCAACCAAAAACCCCAACCGAACTTAAATCCAAATCCGTAACTTAAGCATTAAGCATCAAACATTATCATCAGGTATTTGGGTTTCAATTAAGGGCAAATTGTTTTCCTGCGGCAGTTGAAGTGGATGTGAGGTGGCGTCTCAGGGAAAATATACCAATTAATGAGATTAAAACATGATAAGCAAAAACCAATATGAATGAACTGATTACACTCGTAATGGACTGATTCCAAAGGCGGAAATCGATCATATGTACATATGTACGTACGATCCGACCTTGACCACTATATGTAAAGCTATGTTAATCTAAATCTGTATAACGAAAAGTCTCCCTTAAATATCTTCAAAATCAGTACAATCATGGGTCTCCGCTTTAAATAGCTCTGATTAGCCCTTATCCCTATTCCAATACTCTCAGCGGAACGATCAAGTAACAAACTATTTGATCCTTCGAGTTCCAGACAAGAGGCATGCTAACCGGTTCAGATTTCCATTGACAATGGCATTCTCGAGACAAATAAAATGCAATCGTTGCAATAACACCCAACACCCAACCGAAGCAAAAGTTATCATTCTAATGAAAAATTCCTTCACCTCCCAGGTAAGAAAATGAAAGAAGGAACAATGAAACTTTCCCCCTCGTCTGCAGAACGAAAAGGTGACACAAAAGCAACAGCAAAAACATGCGCAGTATAACGACTTCCAGGCATGGTTTGAGGCGGGAAAAAGCCCATAGAACGAGGGTTGCTTGTACAGAACAGAGGAAGGGGCATGCATCGGCATTTCGTTTGATAAAAACCCAGCTCGGTTCCAGTGAACGGCTGATAAAGACAGCGGCAGACAGTCCAGGCATTCCAATCAATTCCATGGCGGAAGTAGGAGCGAAATTCTCTGAACTGGAAGTGAGTGCTGCTTCTTCTCTTTCTCGTTCTTATCAACGCTGCGCACTTCGCCCTCCCCCCCCCCCATCTCTCTGTCCAGGAGTTGAAACGCAGTTTGAAGCGACATCAGAGGATCTCTCTCTCTCCCTTTGTATCCCTCTCCCATCCCATCCCATACCATCACATCCCATCTCTTGTACGATGCTGCAGACTTTATGGGGACGCGACGGACTGCTGCGCAGAAAAATGCTTACGGCATTGCTGACGTCGAAGCTGTTTGACCTACACAAGCACCCACCCCTCCCACTACGGCACCTATGCATATGCATATACTATGTACATACATATGTATATGAAAAAGCTTAAACACAAAGTTGTATATACAGTTTTATGAGCAAGGGCCGTGACTGTGTGTCTGTATGTTTCTGCGTGTACATAGAAACAATTTTCGCCAGAGCAGAAGCAGAGCAGCAGAGACAAAAACAAAAACCGAAGCCGAGTCATTCGCCAATCTTTATCCGCTGTTCGCTGGCAATAGACGCGTTACGTTAGTTTCTGCACCCAATCTAATACTCTCCATATGTCTCAGTGTTACTTAGAGAGAGAACGAGCGCGCGATATTTCTTATCAACATAATCAGCCATCGACAGCTCCTTTTCTGGAAATTCTGGAATAAGTAAGTAACGAAAATACTATGGCGGATGGCTTCCTGCTGACAGCTCTATGAATGTGTAAAGTCCCCCTTTGAGGCGAGATGCCAGATGTTGCCTTTAATCGGGCCAATTAAATATTAATGGCCATGCGAAAGCTTAGTAATTGTATACAATTAAGCAACAAAAGCTTGTCTCTATCACTGAGAATCGATCTATTCCCATCGATCTTCATTCAGAGGCTCTCTAATTAGCCATCTGAGTGGGTTATTCAAGGTTTTCCAGTTGTTCTCAGGTGTATGTATTGGAATTTAAAGTTCAAAAGCTAAACCTGCAAGGCGATTTGATATCAAGGCATCAAATAAAATATATTTGGGATTGGAATGGAAAAAAAAATTAGACAATTAGAGTGAAGTGGAACTATAGAGTACATAAGAGGATTTGACTCAAGTTCTTAACTGGAAGATATTCTTTCCCCTCCTCACCATACCATTTCTTTTATGATTTCAAAAGCATATTGTAGCGATGGGAAAGTTTTCAGTCCATTTGTGCGTGTAGATTGTAATTGAAAGATTGTCTGGTTGAGAGCCACACCACACAGATGGGGAAGTACCTACAGATTCGTGCCTGGAGCGCATTAACTTTTAACCCAAAAAAGAAGAGAAGAATAAATTTTCTGTTTCTGTTTTGTGGTAAACGTAAACAGAAAAGAGCAAAAGACGAAAATTAAATGGAATCACATGCAATACACGTTCCACCCGAAAGAGAGAGGGAGAGTGCGAGACAGAGACAGGCACAGTCACAGTCGCAGAGAAAGACATCAAAGCAAAGAAAAGAGGAGTGTAGTGTAGGAAGCTCTGGTCAGTTTTGGTTTTGTGCTGTCTCTCTATCTCTCTTTTAAGCTTTCTTTTGCCTTACGATCATGTTCTTGTGGCTATTCATTCCCAAGCATAAAACATAAAACGCAATAAGAGGAACAGCAACAAAGAAGCAGCCAGAGCAGTTGTGGCGTCATCGCCAAAAATTTGTTTCGCTTTCGAACTGGTTTGGTTTTCTTTTGATGTCGTCATCAGCAGAAAGCAAACACAAAATTAGTCATTTGATGCAATTTCCGCCCCATCTTCCCTCTGCCCACACACACAGCGTTGCTAGGCAACAAATAAAAGAAACAAAAACAGGCAGCCAAGGTGAATTTATATAAGGTTAGGCAAAGAAAATGAGGAACTTGTAAGAATGCTAAGGCTTCACCCTACTAACAGACAACTTGGCTGCTGCAGCTGCAGCTTCGCGTGCCAAGTGGAACTGCAGCAAGAAAGGGAGAATGTGATCAATGAAGTGTGGGGGGGAGAAGAGAGGGAGATGAAGATTCGCGCGCGCATTTGCGCCAATAACCCAGTTTTCCGTTTCTAGTTGGCACTCGTCGAAGCATACAAAAAAATGCTGTCGCTGTAGTTGTAGTTGTGTGCGCTTGGAAAAAGAAGGCGAACAAGAACAAGAGGAAGTGCAGCGGCTGTTTGTAAATGCATATAAAAGTATCTATAAATGAGTATGTGTGTGTGTGTGTATAACAAGTTATCTAGTTGTGCAAAGTGATGACACACTTTTTCACAGTACATAAATACATACAAAACTGCCTTGCAACAAAAACTAATCAATTTAGTCAACACATCATACTGATTTCTAATTAGATTTTGAATTTTTTTATTTTACAATATCCATCCAACCCCCCCAAGAAAACCTTATCTTTTGTAATTTATCTTGGCACAAAGTTAGTGGTTTTACATGGTTACGTGCCTGAAAAATCATTGTGTTTCGATGGAAAAACATCGAGAGGCGGAAAATTTTAGCCAAAGTGCGCCGCGCCACAAAGCTGCAATGCTACAGGCACCACATTTATGTGGAAAAGAAAACGACGACAGAAAAAAAAGTGAACAGCAACTTGAATGTGTGTCAGCGACAAAGCCCACTCACACACACAGCCAAGTCGAAACGGCCATGTACAATTGCAAAAGCTTCAACGCGCTCCCTCTCACTCACACAACAGGCAGCGCAGGCATATGTATGTGTATGTGTATTTACACGCTTATATACACTGTACGTGCGCGCGCGCGGGTCTATATAAAACTGGTTTTGTGGCCGCGTCGCGCCGCTGCTGTAGCTGTCGCCGACGACGGCCGCCGTACAAAGCACTTTACACGCGTTTTTCTATTCTGTGTTTTATTCGTGCGCCTCGCGTTGCGCAGTGCGGTTCGCTCAACGCTTGTGCGCTTCTGGTCTCGAACCAAATCCCAATCCAATCCCATCCCCAAGTGAAACGGAAAAGCAACCAAAGGAGAACACACATAAAAGAGAGACGGGAAAGCAAGAATAAAACACGCTGTTGCTAACGTCGAAAATAGTCGTCAAACAGTGGCGAGACGCAGACCGGACCGTTTGTTGGTGGTGGTTTTTCCCCCAGTGAACTTTGTCTGGAACTATAAATCATGTGGAAAAGCCAGAGAAAATAAGAAACGCGGAACCGAATTTAAAAAAAGAAATAAAAAAAACGCGGATTACGTAAACGGCGATAATATAAAATGTACGGGAAAATAGAGGGAGAAGGAAGCAGGAACTAGCCGCAATTACGCGGCGACTGGATGACACATTTCTGCTTCTTTTCGCCTATTACGCAACTTCCAAGTAGCGAAAAAGCGATGCTGTCCTGCTCTAGCAGTCGTCGCGTCGCCCTGATTCTAAGGGTCTCTGTTTGTATGTGTGAGTGTGCTTTTTTAGTGTCGAAAGACAAGCGGCAAGTCTGAGAAAAAAATACACATATCTACATACTTTTTTCACCCAAATTCATCGAGTGAGAGCGGAAAAGAGCGAGCGAGAGAGAGGGAAAAAGCTCTGTCAACGTCATATTTTTTATGGAACACCAACACACACGCACACCACACACGAAGACAAAGGCGCGCGCGCGAATCTAACTAAACGAACAAAACGCTTTCGCGTTCGTTGAGTTTGCTTTGTCGTCGTTAAGTTTCAGTCGGCATTTTGCTGCTTTCGTTCATTTGTAGCTGCACAACGAACCGAGTTGGCCGCGTTTTCTCCGCTGCTGTCGCCGCGACAATCTAATGGAATTTTTTCCGCTCTCGTCTCTCGCGCTTGTGCAATTGTTTTACAAGTTTTTACACGCCTGCGAGGAGTGCGCGCGGTGGGTTTAGTTTAGGTTCAACTCAATATCAACGTACTGCATTCATGTGGGAGCGAGACGGGGACTCACTGTGCTTTTGAAGAAGTCAGTCTTTTTCTCTCTCCTATACAAATTGCGGGCGTATCAACATGTTGAACCGACCAAAGTGCCCGCCATAGTTAATAATAGTTGTTAATACAGAGTGCCTATTCATAAGCTGCTTTTTGTATGTAATTGAAATAAATAAATGCTCTCTTCCAAACAGCTCTCAATAGGAAAAGCAAACGTCCGTTGGCTCGGCGGCTCTTTCCAGTGAGCTGTGCTACATGACTTCATTACACGTTTCAGCGTTCCATTCCGTACGCATCGCTCATATGTACATATTTCTAGCTCTGTCGCACGCACGCACTCACAATTTTCAAAGCTCCCTCAAATATGTTTGTTTCGTTGTGTGCTTTGTTCTTCCACGAAACAACGTCACAGGAGGGGGACGCAGCGGGGACGGACATGAAACCGTTACGACTGTTGTTCTTGCTGTCTGTTGCTAAGTCAGTCAATGATATGTACGGGGCTGGTGGCTGGCTGCATGAAATGGAACGAGAGAAACGGAGAGACACGAAATGAAACTGTACAATGAATGGGCAAGAGGAATAGGACGAGGAGGCAGGCAAATACAACAAAAGCGAAACTTACGTAAACACGCATGAGAAGGTATGGTATACATGCATGCGCGTGTGTGTGCGTGAATAATATTGCTAGTTTTTGGAAAAGAAATCAAGTTTGTCCTCTATCTCTATCGTATGATTCATTGTGTGGGAACTGGAAAGAGAATTGGACTTTCAAATGCCCAGCCATTTTACATTTGCATGAGTGAAACGGCAATCGTCCGTCGTGTGTCATGGGACTTTTTCCCATTCTCATCCGTCAAAAATATAATTAAGATGAAATGACTAAGAGATGCTAAAAGCTAAAATAAAAACTGCAATTGCCGCTGGTGATGCAACTTTTTCCGTCGGAAAAATTATATAAATTTGCGTTTTTCTGAGCGCGTAGGAGGAGGGTGGTCAAGGAAGGACAGATGGGTGGGTTGGGGGGTTCAGGTGTGCGTCCCTGGCGCTGCCGCGGGCCCTGCTCATCATTACCCGAGGCATTCGACTGGAAACATATTTGCATAGCCGCCGAGCGGGAGGGAGCGGGACCAACGGACAGCGTGTCATTCCAGTTAGAATGTGGCATGTCATGTTCACAATGAGTGGCTGGCTGGGCTATCGAATTGTAGATATAACAAGCTATCAAGAAAATATCAAGTAATTGCGTGAGCGCTGCCTTGAAACTCCATTGCCGACTGCACAGCCACAGTCAGACAGGGCATTACTAACAAAGCACTAAATACAGCTCAGCTCGGAGTTTATTTCTAATGCCTGCAACAGTAGATGACCTTGGGAGCCAAGAGCATAGGCAGACAACTCTCAAGTAAACAGAGAAACGTCTGTATGTATTTATTGTATGTTATATTGTCTAAGCAGACTTGTTACTCATTAGCAGAGGAGAGGCATTCCATTCCGCTGCTCCGCTCTCCCGTTCTACGCCACGAATGACGCCATCTTGCATTTGGTGGCCGATCTGTCGAAGCTAGTTTTACATGCGATAGCCGACTTTGCTTTGACGTTGCCACTGGAAGCATCGGTACATGTGGCTCCAGTTACCGCTCCTCCCGCTCCAGCATCAAAGTTCCCATATTGATGGCTTGAGAGCAGAGACAACCCCCCGCCCCATCCTAATGTAATTACGAGTATAATCCTGTCCCTCGACCGCTTCTTGCCACTTTTTGTTGTAGTTGCGGCTGCTTGGGCTCGCATTTTGGCATTTAATAAGAAGTTAGCCTTGAAGGCAGCGAGTTTCGAATTTGGATTCAGCTTAAGTCTCGGATTCAGAATCTGAGCACAGAGCCAAGCCAATCCAATCCAACCCGAGCCGAGCCGCACTCCAAAGTCTCATTCTAGTGTTCCTTCTATCTGTGTGAGTGTGGTGTGATGAATGTGTTTCGGTTGGGGCTTTGTTTGCCTCCACACACGGAGCTTTTTAGTTTTCAGTGTAAAATACAAGCTGATCCGATCCATACTGGGTGCTCGGTTTTAAGGTTTAATTTTAAGAAGAGAGTAAAAAAACGTTTAATTTTCAAATTATCTGCAAATATCTTAATAACAGAGGAACTAGCCATCCTAGACGACAGTCCCATGCATGGACATAATATCCCCAATCGCTGAGCGGGCTGAGGGCAAGGGTATGTCATCACTATTCATGACTTTGCGTGAGGCACAGGCGTGGGAAGGTGTTTTGGGGAATACTAAATGATTGACTCTCTAAACAGCTGTTCCCCCCACCGCTCTGCGCACAACCATAAATTGATTGGGTCGGGAAATGTTTACTACTGCCTTCTCATGTTGCAAATGTAATTCAAGCGGCAGTCGCAGGCAGCATCATCGATTCACGCTAACTGTCATTAATCAGATGGGAGGGAGGGAGGTTCCTTCTCGTTTCCCTATTCAGCCAACTGTCAGCTGACAGCTCCATTCAATCGACAATTATCGTGCGCACTATTGACCGCGCACTGGCTGCCTTGTGCCGCAGTCCATTAGTTTAAAGATCTCTGGCTAAGCTAACCCATCACGTTCCTCCGACCGCAGTGCTCCACATGACATGCCAAGCGGTTTCAATTTATCCCCAGAAGCAGCAGCAGCAGCAGCAGCAGCAGCGAGAAGGCGATTCAACAAAATTTAAAACAATTTAGCTTATGTCACGTCTGTCCAAAGGGTAGAACGCAGGGGGCATACTGGGGCCTGTGCCTCTGCCTGGGCTAGGGTGGGGGCTAGAAACGAAGAGTTTCAAGCGCTTAGAACAAAGCGCCACAAATTGTATTGTGTCACGCTCGATCTGTGGCCATGTGAACGAAGTGGAGGGGATATATGCTATATGCTATATGCACACTTAAATACATATGCATGTACATGGAACTATACATGGTACTTGTTCACATGCATATACACATGTGTGTAGATATGGCACTGGCTATAGTATATACTCGTAGTCAGTCATATATAATACTTATACATCGGTTTGGTTCATTTAGTAGTTTGGCTCTTTTAATTATAATTAACGCCGCTTTGTGAATTAACAAAGGAGAGGGAAAAACCAACCAGCCAATGAACGATAGATAGATAGCTACCAAAAGAATTCCGCGACACATGGGAAACACTTATGGGGAGTGCCAGAAGATCCCCAGCTGCCATCAATATACGAGTAGTAGCTGATACTAAAGAGCTTCCATATATAAATCATGATTTCTCATGCCACTGGCTGCTGCTTTTCTCGTTAAGCCTTTCCATTGACAGATGGTGGTGTCCCTTGTGCTTTTCATTCGAATCGGAGGATGAATGGCAAACACACAATTGAGTGTGGACATCCTGAGTCCAAGTTGTCAGGAAGCAGACGCAGAAGCAGAAGCAGAAGCAGGCCGAGTGGCAGTGTTTCAATAATTAATCAGGATGGGGGGCAATGATGATGTCAAGATCCACATCCATCCCGGCCCGCAATCCAACTGGGCCATGACGTACTGCAAACGCATCGAAGCCGAAAACCTACCGAACACGCGGGACGGGGCGGGGCGGGCAGGAAGCGTGTGAAATCCCATTTGGCTAATGGCCAACGGCGTCAGCAGGAAAATCAACCTGTTTCAGTGCTCCAACCAGCTCGGCTCCCTCTGGCCCGCTGCACCTTTCACCCAAGCTTGTGGGGAAGGGTAGGTAGGGTAGGGGAAACTGGGAAAACTCGAATCCATTTTCCACAGCGACACCCGAAAGTGGGGCACAAGCACAGAGCGACAGAGTGTGAGTGTGAGTGTATGTGTGTGTGTGTATCTGTGTTGAGTGGAAAAACTGGTTTTTTTCGGTCGGGTTCTGCAACTGTTTTTGGCGACTCGACTCGCTGACACGTTGGCCTCCTTTCCTCGCTTCCAGCTGGCACTCCTTGATTTTCCACTTGCTGCGGCCGCCTGCCCCTGCGCGTCTCCGTCTCCGCCCTGCTGGCCCCCATGCAGGATCAGGTTCCACTCCAGCAGAAAAAGAGAATAAGCTATGAGAAAAGAAAATGTTCTCCTTGGCTTAGGGCCTTGCCTTCCAGTGGAAAGCTTTCAGTTTCCCTTGGCGCTCCTAACACTGCGGGGGTTGCTTACGCTTTACTTTACCCCAACAACAGGGTGTGTCGGGGTCACCTTTGTTGCCCTGCCTGCCTTTTGGGGGGGGGAGTGGTTAGTGGTTCCCCACTGCTGCTGCTGCTGCTGCTTTTTGGGGAAGTTTGGGGGATGCGACGGGGCTTGGTTGGGTGCCATCGCCATTTCAGGGTGGATGTTTCCACTGGGAGCGGATGAACGGATGAAATGAACTTAAAATTTCCACACCCCCTCCCTCACCCTGCCCACCCTGCTTGGCTTGCCAAAATGTAATCAAAACTTCTTGCATGGAAATCAATACTCTGGAGCTGATTGCTCATACGCAACGTTCGCCCGGCAAAGAACTTAATTAAAAGTGATGAGGATGTATCCCGCCCAGTTGCATGCATCAACATAAATCTGTGGACAAACCTTATGGAGATTTCTTATGGCGGAGTGTTCTGGCCAGCCGTAGCAGAATGTTTCTTGGGGCTTGACTTGACCCACAACGCGGAGTTGATTTGAAATTCGAATGCGAGTGCCCGAGCTCATTGGGAGTTCAACAAACTTCCCGGCCAAAGAGGAATACGGAATACACAAATACATATATACATATCATATATGTATATGCGAATTTATGCTGAAAATAAAAACAGATGCAAAGATTTAACTGGCGACACTTTTTGTCACATATTTACGAGTATGCTCAAAGATATATGTATTGAGGCGTTGATAGTTCAAGGAACCGAGTAATTATTTATAATTGAATAAATATAAATGAGAAGCAAAAGGGAGATCCCATTCAGGAAGGGTCTTAAGATGCTTTCACCATGCAAATTCGATTAAGGGAATCTTCTCTTGTATATATGTTGGTAATTGTAAAGCAAAACAAACACAACAGGAAAGGGATCCGATCCATTTCTGAGTAAGGCAATTACCGCCAATTAACAATCTGGCCAGGCCAACTGCTGTCTCAGCCCTATAATGATATAATTGTTGGGGGCGTGTGGGGTCTGTCGCCCACTCAATTAAAGGCTTTGCAAAGGGTTATCCTGTTATTAAACAGAGGACACCTGGCTGGCCCCTGGGCGAAAATAATAATTAAGCAATTAAGTAGCGTGGCGTAACCAAACCAAACCAAGAAGTGTATAAAGTATAAAGGAGAGCTGCTCCAGCTGGACACTGCATGGAGACGTAGTCATGTATCCGCGATTCCTAGACCGCAACTATCCGCTGGAGAAGCACCTGTTCTTTGTGCCCCGTTACTCGTTCGGCCTGCTGGGTCTCCGATTTGACGGGGCAAAGTCGCAGTCCTGGCTCTCGCTGGCCTGGCTGGTCTTCAACTTTGTGAATCTGGCCCACTGCTGCCAGGCGGAGTTCGTCTTTGGCTGGCGCCATCTCTCGATCAGTCCCGTGGACGCCATGGATGCCTTCTGTCCGCTGGCCTGCAGCTCGACGACGCTCTTCAAGCTGGGCTGGATGTGGTGGCGCCGCCAGGAGGTGTTCGAGCTGATGGAGCACATCCGACGGCTTACCGAGCAGCAGGTCGGGCGACGCGATCCCCGCAGGGATGGGGCGCAAAGGAGCTACTACCTCTTGGCCACGCGCTTTGGGATGCTCGTCTTCACCCTGGGCAGCATCACGACCTGTGCCTTTGTGCTGCGCTCCATGTGGGAGATGTGGTCGCATGGCCTGGCAGACTTTAAGTTCGATATGCCCTTCCGCATGCTGTGGGTAGTCGTCTCCAACAGTCCCCCAGAGTGTCCCTGTGTAGTAATCCTTTGAACTGCGCTTGCTTAGGTTCCCCGATTTTGCCCATCGCATGCCTTGGTTCCCACTGTTCTATTTGTACTCCACCTGGAGCGGACAGGTGACTGTCTACGCCTTTGCCGGCACCGATGGCTTCTTCTTCGGGTTCACCCTCTATGTGGCCTTCCTGCTGCAAGCGCTGCGATTGGATCTGCAGGATTCGCTCAAGTCGGTTGACACTCGAGAGATTTCAGATGCCCGCCCCAGGGACTGCGAACTGTGCTGTCAGCGGCTGGCCAATATCGTGGATCGGCATAATGAGATTGCATTGATTGTGCGCCGCTTCTCTGGCATTATGGCAGCACCGACCTTTGTGCACTTTGTGTCTGCCAGCTTAGTGATAGCCACCAGTGTCATAGACATACTCATGGTGAGTAGGGGTCACGTATCTCTTTCTATTTAGCCTTAAACATAAGCGGGTCTCTTAGTACTCCGGGCTACAACATCATCCGCTATGTGGTATACACATTCACAGTCTCCTCGGCCATTTTCCTCTACTGCTACGGCGGCACTGAGATGTCCACTGAGGTGAGTGAGTCTTCCAGTTCGAGCTGAAATTCCTTTGCCAATTCCTTGCAGAGTCTCGCCATGGGCGAGGCGGCCTACAGCAGTGACTGGCACGGCTGGGATCGTGAGACACGCCGACGGGTCTACTTGATCATTCTACGCGCCCAGCGACCCATCACCGTCGAAGTGCCCTTCTTTGCGCCCTCCCTGCCTGTCTTTACTGCGGTGGGTTATTCGCACACAGTTCTCCGTTTTTTTTCTCTATCTCAAAAATCCTTTGCAGGTCATCAAATTTACGGGCTCCATTGTGGCGCTGGCCAATACCATAATGTAGAATTGTATTCATATTTATTTGGCAATAGAACGAATGCGCATCTGTTGGGTTTGATTGGATTTGATTTGGTTTTTGCTTTGGATTCCCAAAAGTATGCAATTCGCAGACTTCATTCATGTTTCTACTGTGTAATCATTTGGCTGTGTGTACAGGGCAAAAGGGGTGACTCTTGGCTAGGAGCTGCAGCGCTTGCAGCTCAACTCTTATGCAAAGAAACTTTCTCAACTGTTTCTCAGATGTTCCCCCCCCCATACACCTGTATTTATTATGAAACTGAGAAAGTCCTTGAAGGTGTGGCAAAAGCTTACCAAGAAGTGCACAAAAGGGCAGAGAAGCATTTGTAGTTCTCTGACATAAGTCTGTTACAAGGACTCTTTGCGTAACCATCTCATCTCCCTGGTTTTACAGCGATTGCTGGCCAGGCACGTGAGTAGAGTGGTACTGCGTCTTCGGGGAATATCTTGGCCCAGCCATCATAAATTATGATTTGATTTAAACGTTAGATTACTTCTGGTGCGGCTGATTAGATTTACGTTTTGATACTGGCCGATATGGCTCAGCACGATGGTCAGTTCTTGCTGTTTTTTGGTTTAGTCAATTGCCAAATTCTGGCTTCCACACAAGTGCCAGCAAGTGAGGCTCTTAAGTAACCCAACGGAGAACGGATTGGCGGAATGGACAGACGATTGATTCTACTGCTCTTCGGTGTGGCTGTCTGGCTGAGCGGCAGTGCCAGTGCCCAGCGCGGTAAGTTAGCCCAAGGAGCAGCTATCAGATAAGAACCCACTGCCAAAAATCCCCCTTGATATGTCCGAACACTACGATTTATGGTGCGCTCCACAAGGCAACCCACGTCCACGTCCACGCTAGCAATCCTAAAGTGCTTTTTTTTTTGGTTTTTTTTTTTTTTGCTATTTGTAGATCATCCACGGAAATGGGGCAGCGGGGAGCCGCATCCCATCAAGTATGTGGAGGAGCAGCAGACGGAGTACTGGGTGGCGAAGGCACAGGAAACGCTGCACGCCAAGCTGGCCGAGACGCAGGCGGCCCACACGAATACGGCCAAGAATGTGATCATGTTCCTGGGCGATGGCATGTCCGTGCACACGGTGACCGCCACCAGGAATCTGCTCGGCGACAGTGCCGAGAAGGTGTACTTCGAGCAGTTCCCCTACACGGGCCTCTCCAAGACGTACTGCGTCAATCGGCAGGTGGCCGACTCCGCGTGCACTGCCACCGCCTATTTGGGCGGCGTGAAGGGCAACTACGGCACCATTGGCATCAATGCGAATGTGTCGCGCTACGACTGTGACGGTGCCGGCAAGGAGGAGAATCAGGTGGAGAGCATCGCTCAGTGGGCGCAGGAGGCGGGCAAGGATGCGGGTCTCGTGACCACAGCCAGAGTCACACACGCCTCACCAGCGGGCGTCTATGCTCACGTCGCTGACCGCAATTGGGAGAACGACTGGGAGGTGAGCAAGAGACCCTGCGACTCCGAGCAGACCCTGGACATTGCCCGCCAGCTGGTGGAGGGGCGTGTGGGCAAGGCGCTGAAGGTGGTGCTCGGCGGCGGACGGCAGCAGTTCATCAACACCACCGTAAACGATGAGGAGGGATATCCCGGCTATCGTACCGACGGACGGCACCTCATCAAGGACTGGCTGGCGGACAAGCAGGCGGCCAATGTCTCGGCCAACTATGTGTGGAGTCGGAAGGGTCTCGGCCTGGTGGATCTCGACAAGACGGATTATCTGCTGGGCCTCTTCGCCAGCTCCCATCTGCCGTATAACGGCGATCGGGCACGCAATCGCAGCCAGCTGGCGGATCCCTCCCTGTCCGAGCTGACGGAGGCGGCCATCCGAGTGCTGCAGCGCAACGAGAAGGGATTCTTCCTGTTCGTGGAGGGTGCCCGCATCGACATGGCCCACCACGACACCTATGCCCGGCGCTCGCTCGAGGACACGGCCGAGTTTGCGCTGGCTGTGCAGAAGGCCCGCGAGATGACCTCCGCGGATGACACCCTAATCGTGGTCACCGCAGATCACGGACATACCATGTCCATCAACGGCTATCCGGTGAGTGTTTGTCTCCTTGACACAGACCTAGCTGGCTGGCTGGCTAGCTGGCAGAGATCCATCTAACTCCTGTCTGTCTGTGGCGTATTTTAGTATCGCGACCAGGAGATCTTTGGCCTGACCGATGACACGACCGACGATGAGCTGCCCTACACGATCCTCTCCTATGCCAATGGTCCCGGCTACAAAAGCGCCTACGATCAGGCCCAGGGCAGGGTGCGCCTCACCGAGAAGCTGACGGACAAAACGGACTTCCAGTATCCCACACTGGTGCCGCTCGCTGCCGAGTCGCATGGTGGCGACGATGTGGCAGTCTATGCCTCAGGTCCCTTTGCCCAGTATTTTAGCGGCAATTACGAGCAGACAAATATTGCAGCTATGATGGCTCGGGCCGCCGGCATTGGACCCTATGCCAACGTTCAGCCCTAGATAAATGCGGGAGTTGGACATACTGTGTGTGATGATTCCTCTTCTGGGGGGGAAAAAAATTCAATTAAACTGCAACAGAGTTAAATGAGTTTGAAACTTGGATTGGAAGTGGGTGTCTGGGTGTGGGTGTGTGGTGCTGGGGGGTAATCGAATTTCTTTTAATTGAATGCAACGCCAATCGGCTGTTCTGCTCCACATGCTCCGATCTACCCAGCAGCGCAATTTCCTGCTGATGCTGTGACAGACAAGGAGCAGGAGCAGGAGAAGGAGCTGGAGCAGCAGCTGGGGCACTAGACACCTGATAGAGAGAATTCAATTAACGGCAAAACTGGTAAATTGTAACCGGTAACTGGTAACTGGCAACTGGCAGGCAACCTCAATCAGTCAATCACTCAGTCACCCCAGTCACACGTCACTCACTCAACGACAGAACAGAAGCAATTGGTCAGGTGGGAGAGGGCCCAACTGACTCCTGCAAAAAACCCCACCATCTGTGCAGCATCCTTCTTCCGTTATAAATCTAAGGAAATTTATGCGAATCTATGCCAAAGGAGTGATGACGCCACACCACTCCAGAGTGCCACATTATGTGGCGGATACATAAATGTGCTCCAGTTTTTTATTTCTTTTTTGCTGTTGCTAAGCTAGTTACCATCGCATCCTCCAGTCCTGCCACTTGCACACCCTCTTCCCGTTCCTTGTGCACTTTTCAAATGCAATTGGGTTGGAACAACAACAAAAATAGCAGCACTGCGCTGCGCAGCGCATCTTAAATTAGAAATTATCGTAGCCCACAGCATTCGCGGCAGCCCAGCCCACCCGCACTGCCAGGCCAGGCTGATTGAATTATGTTTTCCATCAAGCCAAGTCAAGTCCCACAAGCAGCAGCATTGAAGCTTCCACATGCACCGCTTACCTAATGCTAATGGTTGTTGGGGGCTCTCGTAATGGGAATATCGTACATCGATTATATTGTAGAGTGGTCCATTGATTATGGGCGCAAGAGAAAGTGCGCGTCGGGGTCACCAACAGCAGACCATTCATTCATAATGTCATAATGAAAGGCTATTTTTGTAAATCTGTTAACGATTGGCGGGTGGTGGTGGGTGGGTGAGTGGAGGGAGGGGGCAACAGTGCTTGACCAGTGCATTCTATTTCCGATTTCACTTAGTGTCGCCAAAGGTTTTTTTTTACTCCTGTTTTGGTGTAATTTCCGTTGCCTTAACAATTTAACGAGATTCAGTTTCAATTTTCTGCGCCAAGAGGCGGACAACGAGTCGAGATGGGACTGGCCATAATCATAGGATAGGATAGGGTTTGCCTGCTGGAAGACTCACCACTGGCAACATTGTGGAAGCATACCAGCAGCAGTGCACTGCATTCGAAAGCCAAGAGCAGCGCCCGATGACAAGTCGGCTGGGTCGGTGTCGGTGCAGGCCTAGAAAACTGGGTCAGAGAGTGAGGAAGTGCAACGGGAGGTGGGAGGGTTTGGTGTGGCTTCTGGGAAAAAAAAAAAAGAAAATAAAAAAGAAATCTAGTTGTGGTTGGGGTCTGGTTTGGTTCTTGGTCTGCGCAAACATTTCAAAAGCGACAAATCGAAACATGGGTCTCTCTCGTCTCCCCTCTGCAGAGGCTAAACGAAGAATTATGTATAGCACAACTCTTTTTTCGAGCAGTGTATGTGTGTTCGTGTTCCCCTGTGCGTGTGTGTGTATCTGTGGGGCTGGCTACAAAAAAGTCGAAGAAGAAGCAGAAAAACTAATGGCGCTGCTGCTGCTGACTCAGACCCGCTCGCAAACACACACACACACACACATGCAGTGGGCAGATACACACAGGCCGAACACGTGACTGTGTTGGGCAGAGAGCTTCTTAACGAAACTCTACTCTCTCTCTCTCTCTCTTCGCGCGCGCGCGCACTTCTAAGCACATTCAAATGGCCATGTATACGGTATATTATGTGCTGTGTCTTTGTAGCTGTAGCTGTAGCTGCTGCTGTAGCTTTGTAGCCAGGCCAGGCAGCAGGGGAATTTTTTCGCAGCGACGCTGGCTCAGCGTTGGCGTCAGCGCTGCGCTTAAGTGTGCCACATTAATTTTTTTTCATGCTTCTGGCGTCACCGCCCCCCCGCGCACCCCTTTCGTTGCGGTTGCCAAGCGCTAACAAAGCTACATACATAAAAATCAACTCTTTGGTCATTTTTTGTATTTTTCACTTGGCTTTCTTCTCTTTTATCAGCCTTATGACAAATTCATGTGAATTGGCAGCCAAAACAACACAGCAATGGGGAAACGACTGCGATGACTGCAGCATTTCAATTAATGTTGAATTCGTGTCACACACATACATACAACACAATAGATACCCTGCCTGCCTGCCTGCCAAGGCATACAAGTACATACATACATATATACATGCAAACAGACACATTTTAGTTTTCAAAGCTGTAAACTGTATGTATGTACATATGTACATTTGTGCTTTTTCTCTGTCGCTCTCGCTCTCTGTGTAGCTGGCTCTCTCTCATGTACGGTGGTCTGTGCATTTATCGACATTTCGTTGTGGCTCTGTTTACTTAACCCAAATGCTCCCCACCACCAACAGATGTGATGCGGGGTCTATGTATGTATATGGTGGGGCAGCTTATGTAAGCCTGCGGGTGCGGAAATGGACTACATACATATGTACATATGTATGTACACATGTACTTATGTGCAAGGAAAAGCGGGTGGGTGGTGAAAGGTCCACCCACGGACGCCCTTTTGCTCCTATAAATAAGCTTTTTTAAGTGGGGGCACGAGGCACCTCACCCACTCACACCACACACACATTTACAGATACACACACACACGAATGGTACTTCATTGGTAACGGTGAAAAGCTTAAGGATAGGGCAGCAGGGAGGGAAGATTTCTCAAACGCAGTTTGACATTTTTTATAATTTTGCAGTTTATACATTTTTATTTATTTTATATTCTTAATAATGTTACTTAATTCAATTGTAATGGATTAGGATATACATATGTATATATATTTCTTGTGTCGCAGTTTTCGTTAACGAATATGTGTGTGCGCATATCGTCTAATCGGTGAACGCATACATAATACATACATAAATCAGTTATGTACATCAGAATCGAATTCCTCCGCTTTATTCTATAAATTAGTGGCCCCTCTGCCCCTGCCTAGCGCCCTGACCGACCCCTAAACGAGTATGTCCTTCCACTATTATCCTCTTGGTTTTGCTTTCCTATAGATCAGATCCGTTTCGATTGATGCTTCAATTCAGTTTAATTCAAAATACAATTTAACGTGCGTAAATACAATGAATGTTCTTGTTGCTATTTATATGTATGTGTATATATATATAATGTATGTATAATATAAACTAATAAAGTTGGGCTTTGCTCGCTGCTGCAGTGGGTGCGTGGCGTGAGAGAGGGGGGCGGCGGCGCCTGTACTGTTGCAATAACCTTCAAAATAGTCTTAACTGCTGCTCACTATCTCCTTCCATTGCTACAATCCGCTCCAGTTCCAGTTGCATTCCAACGACCACAATCAACACCGATTTGATTTACACATTTACGTATTTATATTTAGAAATACAATTTTTATATATTTATATATAGATAATTGCTACGACTCTTTGCCACACTCTCTCTACTGCACATCGTCCTCTGATCTCACACCATTATCTCTATCTCTACAAGGGATGACGATTAGACGACTAACAATCTTAAGTTCTGGAGAGTTCAATGCATAATTCCCATTTCAGTTAATAATTGTAAAAATATTAAAAAACAAGAACATAGTGTAGTTGTATACAATGCATATAAGATCAGACATGGGATTGATTATTGTGGCTTTGTCGGCACATTTTAAAAATTAAAGTACAGTACACAATGAGTAACTAACTGAAGAACCTCTTGGTTTAGGTTTAGATGTGACAAAACAATATATATATATATCATAGAGTTAAGGGATAAGCTACTTTGACTTGAGAATTTTACAATTTTCCTGCAACTGCTTCTGCTTTTGCTTTTGCTTCTTCCTCTGCGCTTCGATTTATGTCTATCAGTATTGCCCGGTTGAGAGTGGGCGGCCATAGGGTATATCTTCTTTGTATGGTTGTTCATAAATGAATATGTATACATATATAAAATGTTGTTGTTGCTACGTCTCTTTGTGTGTTTTCCTCTGATTGTTCTGAATAAGTCTGTAGCAACAACCATCTACATATTTACATCGCATTTGTTAGTTTTTTCACATTTTCATTGTACGTTTTGCAATTTTTTTGTTGAAAATATTTTTCATTTTTCTTTTCATTTCTCGATTTTTTTTCTCATTTTGTTTTTTTCTTTTTTGATTACTTTACAACAGTTTTTTTTTTTTTACAATTATATTAAAAATTTATAACATTCTCATTTTTTGTTATTGTGTTTTTTTTTGTTTGTTTTTTTTTTTTCTGGAGAGCGTCATTTAAAATGTTACAATCGTTTCCTCGTGCTCGAGTTTCGGGTTTCGTTTCTTATCGACGACCACAGCAGTAAGGCCTGGCCTGCTGTTCTTATTGTTTCGGTTTCTGGTTCGGTTTTTGTGGCTAATGATCTTGTTTCTGCGTAATTTGACTGTTTTCTTAAAAACGATTCGCTAAAAACTAAACAGAATAATATAGGGTAGAAATCAATTAACGGTTGGTTGCAGTAGGGGTCATGGGGCATTGGGGTCTGGGGGGCTACTGCCTGCGTCTGCCTCTAAGGGCACAGACCTGCTGGCAGAAGCGGCGAACCGTAGCGTTTTCTCAGTTAATGTTGGCCACCTCCTGGCTCTCCCCATCGACAACGGCCATGTTCAGCTGCTGGGTGACATTCGACTTGGCCAGGCAGGAGCGAGCCACAGATTCGAAGAGCCTAGAACAGAGAGATTCGATTTATGTTTAATTATCAAGCCATTTTTCGAGAGCAGCCGCCTTCAAAGTACTAAAACGTTACAAATATTTTTTCTTGTTAAAAGTATTTTTTGTATAAAAAGTATGATTTAAAAAATGAAATAAACAAAATTATAAAAAATATTTAACATGCGAGAAATGGGGTGGACCGGTTGAATTAGTTATTGGTTGGTTATTATTGATTGCAGAATCGCAATCGCACCATTCAGGTGAAGAAACCGCTGAGTGATAAGCAAACATTCAAAAAAATATCTGAAAACAAAACGGGTGAATGGAATAGAAAATGAATAAGATGGGATGGGTAGGAGGAACTCAGAAGTGGGCATACGGCATACGGCAAATCTACACAAAAAGTGCTACAAAAAAGCTACAACGAAACCAAAGCAAAGAGTTCTCGAGCCAACTTACTTGGTTATCTCCGGAGCACAGTGCACAAAATCGTGATCCCAGAACTTGTAGATGGGGTTCTTGATCAGCTCGATGAAGGTGATGAGCAGACCCCACGGATGCGGGCGGTTCACAATCAAACGCTCGAGCAGAACACGAGTGATTTGCTCCTGGATCGCCTCCGAGTTTGCCTCGGCAAACAAATGCAAGACCGCACAGCTAAAGTAGTGCGTGTGGCTGTTCGGATAGCGCAACTGATTGGCAATCGCATTGAGGAACAGATAGCGACCCTCGGTGTCCAGGTCAACGGCCAGATTCTGGAAAATATCCATGTGCGCGCTGTGTGCAATGTTGGAAGTGTTCGGCACAAAGTTTTTGTTCCTGCAACGAATCATTATTTTGCATCGTTAGTGCCATCAATCAAATGTGGAGAGAGCTCCGTAAAACCTCCTACCTGATGAGTGCAATCGCCTGTGTACCCACATACATGACCAGGGCATTCATCAGTGTCATGTTGTAGCGGGTGCCCGGCTCACTGGTCACCTGCAGATGACCGCGCAGCTCCGAGAGGAAGGTGACTGGGGCGCGTGCCTTGAGGTAAGAGTCGAGGTCCTTCTTAAAGTTCGGCGGCTGTATGTTCATGATGTAGCTGCTGAGCACCTTGGGGGCATTGCTG
Organism: Drosophila obscura; assembly: GCF_018151105.1. Taxonomy (NCBI): domain Eukaryota; kingdom Metazoa; phylum Arthropoda; class Insecta; order Diptera; family Drosophilidae; genus Drosophila; species Drosophila obscura. The sequence continues at coordinate 2,886,379 of NW_024542774.1, read as the reverse complement.
CTGTCCGACAGCATGTCCACCTTGAGGTTGGGCGTGAAGGGGTCGGGCAAGCGCATGTTGCGCGGAAACGCCGACAGTATGATGTTGCGCATCTGAACACAGTTGGGCGGTATGGTGTCGCAGAACCCGAAATGATAGTCGCACAAGAACTCGGGGAAGTCGTGCAGCAGCACCAGCAGGACGCGCAGGGTTCCCTTGTAGAGCAACTGCACGGGCTTACCCAGTTCCGTGTTGCGCAAAAAGGGGGCCAGATATTTGAAGAGGTCCTGCAGCAGCTGGGCGTAGAGCGGCCAGCCCTTCTGGCCGGGTATCTGAACGAGTATCCGGCCGAGGAAGACGCGGTGTGAGATGAGCTCCAGCCAGGCAAAGCAGAAGCCGGGCGCCACACTGGGACTGAGCAGGTGGTACGTGTAGGCAAAGGCCGACACAATGCTATGCATCAGCGAGTCCAAATTGACATCGGCCGAGCACAGCTCCATGAAGAGCATCATGAAGAAGCGATGGTAGCCCACCTGCTGGAAGCTAACGCCACGCATTTCGTGGTCCTTGAGCAGTGTGCCCAGCACAATGCCCAGCACCTTGTTGAGCAGATTGATCTTTGTCGTGGGGTTGCCCGGTTCGCCCGAGTGTCGCACCAGCATCGCAATCAGATGCACAAACGCATCGATCCACTGGAATATCTTGTTCTTGGCCTGGTTAATGGGCATGCTCGGATCCGCGAACATGCGGTACACCACATCCGTGCAGATGTTCGTCGCCTGGCGGAAGAAGCGCGTGATCAGATCGTCTGTCTTCAGTATCCCGTAGGTGTTCATCTTTTGGACAAAGGCACCAAAGTTTCGGGCATCGCGAGTCGTCTGTTGGGTCTGCTGTGCGTAGAGGGCCACCCAGTCCTTGAGCAAAAACTCGGTCTTCTCCTGCAAGCCTGGCGGATCGTCCGTGTCGCATGACTAAATCAATATAAAACAAAGATTAGTTTCTCGTTTAAAGAAGAGAGGGAGGGACTTACCCTCACGTGATGCATGCCAGAGTGTATATAGTGGGAGGCACCGGCCAGGGAACGCTCGTTAGAGTTGAAGGGACTGTAGTCAGCGGTCGAGTTGAAGTTTCCAGACCACAATGTGTCGATGGCGTTAACAATGCACTCGGGATACCGATGGCGGTGCTGGGTGAGGCGGCCGAGCAGCTCCACGGTGGCCATGAACTCGTTGTCGGACACAATGTTAATCGCCCGATCCTCCACAATGAGGCGCTCGATCAGACCAATTCCAAACGAGATGGCCATGTAGTTGTTGCCATTGTCCATGCAGTCGCGCAGCATGCCATCGAACTGATTGAGGTTGACAAAGTGCGCAGTGATGAGGGCACGGGCGGCCTCCACATTGAAGCGGGCATCCTCACGGATTTCGAAGAAGCACTTGGTCACCGCTCGCTCGGTGTTGGGGGCCCCAAAGCTGTTGTGCAGCAGACTTAGGATGCGCAGGTGAATGTCGCGGTAGAGCTTCATCTGCTCCATGTGATCCTGGACGTTGACGAGTCCCTCGGTGAGACCCTCGACGGCACGAGTCAGCAGAATGAAGGCAGACTCCTGGTCGCGCAGACGACGCGTGGACATCAGGGCGTTGAGGAGCATGTGCATTTTGCTGGCCTGCAGCTGCAGTGTCGGCACATTGATGGCCGTGTTCATAAAGGCCTCCATCTTGGCGGCCACTTCGGCATACACGATGCTGCTGTCATCGTTCGCAAACACATTCGGCGGTGGCAGATCCTGCGGCTTGGGCGTGAACAGAGCAATGTCCCTGTCACTCATCTGCTGGAAGCCCGGAATGGTGCGGGCAAACTCCGAGTATACCGCATACAGAGTGGCCGGGGCAGCGCCCACCTTGATGCGCACAGCCTCGGGCAGGCGCTCCTGCTGATAGCTCAGGATCTGGGCATCCACAAAGCGACTTCCCTCCTCGCGGGCTATCTTTCGCGTCTCGATGTCGGTGGAAAGGCGACGGTCAATCTCGAGGGCTGCCTTCTCCGCTGATGTCTTCTGGATGAAGGCGCACACCAGCTCCACATTCTCGCTGGCCAACTGCATGGAGGCGGCCTGAATCTCCGAGAGGCTGGGCATTCCCGTAAGAGCCGACACAAAGGCTTTGTGCAGATTCTGGCTGATTGCACGCGCGATCTCATCTTTGCCGGTGATCATGGCCATGCCCGCAGCCAGGTTGCGCACCATTTGGTGGGCAGCAGTGCGCATGCGGTTCTCATCCGCGTCCAGGGCAAAGTCTTTGCGTATGATCTGCTCTGTGGTGGCGCAGGCGATGCGGATGCTGCGATCCACGACGGGCTGCAGCCAATCGGTGATGGTACGCTCCACGGCATTGATGACGATGTGCTTGATGCCCGGATTGGCATGGAGGAAGGGTATATTCGGGGGCAGCACTAGCTGCTGGGCTATAAGCTGGAAGTTGGTCACATTCACGTCCACGTAGGAGTAGCGTGGCTCTGGCGGTGGCAGGGACACCTGACTGGGATCGATGGGCAGATTGGGCGAGGCAACCGAACCTGATGTGTTGTTCGAGCCTCCTCCTACAGCGTTCATCATCATGGCCGCGGCCTGGGCGGCATCCACCTCCGCTGGAGGCGGTGGTGGAGGTTGCTGCTGCTGTTGTTGTTGTTGCTGCTGCTGCTGTTGTTGCTGTGGCGGCGGCGGCTGTTGCTGCTGCTGCGGCGGTGGCTGTTGGATCGCTTGTATCGCTGCCGGCGAAGGCACAGATTCCGTCAGCTTGGGCTTCGGTTGGGACATTTGCTGTTCGATGAGCAGAGCACGGGTGGGATCCTTCAGGTAGATGACTGGCCGCAATTTGGCCAATTCCAGGTTCAGCGTCTTGCAGAGGACCTCGATTTCGAACTTAAGGTTCAGCTTGAGATCCGGCTCCTGATGCAGTTCACCCAGCACATACATGATGCCCATTGTCCAGGGATTGGGTGAACGGAAGATTTTCGACTTTGCCGACGACTCCAAGATCTTTGCCACAAAAGGCACAACAAACAGCAGCTCCTGCTGCCCCTTGTGATAGGCCTCGGCCAGCAGCGATTTGAGATCGAGATCAAGCTGCAGTATGGGTCGATTGCGACCCAGGGTCATCATGCCCAGCCAGTGGCCGAGATTCTTCAGCAGACTGCGGTCCGAGAAGTTGATCACCCCCTTGTCGGAGCGCAGCAGTACCTTGATGTTGCGCAGCGTCTCCTTGGTCACAAAACGATTGATCTCGCCGTTCTTGAGGGCATCCAGAAAGTTGTAGTAGAGCGTGTGAAAGTTGAACTCCATGGAGGCACGCTTGAGGACTAGATACTGGGCCAGCCATGGCCAATACTCCTTGGTCATAATCTCCTTGATCTCATCGCATTTCTGCGGTATGTTCAGCTGACTGAGATTGTTGAATATGAAGGCCGTCTTGTCCTGCACCGGTTCCGGTGGTACCGTCACCTTCTCCTCCTGATTGGCCACCAGCAGAGTGTCGATATTCGTGGCATTGGCAATGGACTTCATGCGCGTGGCATGCGACACGGCCACAGTGGTCTTCTGGCCAGAGCTGGGCGCTGCAGTTGCCGGTACATGACCTAAAAAGCGAAGGACAATTCCATTAGCTGCTACACTGTAGCGCGTTCAGTGGATGGCCTTACCTTGCATGGCACTGGTGCGATAGAGCGGTTCCGTTGGTGGTCCTGTGGCCAGGGCCGATATTGTGTTGCTCAGGCCCAGCAGCTTATGCGGCGGCGGCTCCTGGCCATGCATCCCATACTCCACATACTGGATGAGGTGCGGCGGAAAGTCCGTGAAGTGCGGAATGGAGCGTATATGCTCGCAGTACTTGTTGTATGTGTGGAGTCGTGTCTTGAACCGATCCAGGGCCGTCACACCAAAGTAATAGAGCTTGGAGCCGTCCGGTTTGCGCAGAGCATCCAGCACACATCTCAGCGAGAGACCGAGCGCCACGAAAGTTGGCACCAGGTTGCGGTCTATGATGCCGCCAAACAGTTGAGCGGTGATCTGTAGCTCCTTTTCCGGGTACTGGCAGAAGAAGCGATACTCTTCGAACAGGTTGCGCAACATGCACAGGAAGACCTCCTGCTCCCGCCGATTGCTGGACTCCTTGAAGCGCTGCAGTATGTCTAGCACCTCGTCGATCGAGAGCGTTGGATTTGGCTGATGGTTGTAGATGCGTTGGAAATACGAGTTGACCTCATCCTCCACCTCCTTGGACACGGGTATCTGCAGGTCGGCCATCACCGGATTGTTTGGATTGGGTGCCGTTGGCGGTGCCGATGATGGTGTCGGCGGCTGTTGTGGTCCCCCGGGTAGCATCCGACCCAGATTCCCAACATTTGGTGGCGGCGGCAGAGGCTGTGGCATCTGCATGGGATTCAGCGGATAAGGACTGCCGCCGGGACCCATTAGGCGCGATGGAGATGCTGGAGTAGTAGAAACCATGTTATCTACAGATAATTTAAATCAAATTACACACACACACATACACAAAGAGAGAGCACAGAGAACAAGGTGGGGGGGGTGGGAAGGGAGGTAAAACATTGCTTCCACTTACTTAACATATTTCCAAAGTTGAAGGCTCCATTCGGTCCACTCAGATTGAGGCCGGCCAGGTTGTTGGACATATTGGTGAGCGGATCCATGCCGGGCCCGAACATTTGCTGGGCATTGAGGTTTCCGGAGAAGGGCTGCTGCTGTTGCTGCTGTTGTTGTTGCTGCTGCTGCTGCGGTGATGGTGGCACAATGCCACCGGGAAGATCCATGCCGCGATGACGCAGAATACTCGGCGGCGGTGGTGGCACCAGACCGGGCTGCTGTTGTTGTTGTTGCTGCTGCTGCTGCTGTTGCGCACGTGCCTTATTCGCCATAATGGCCACATTGGCGGTCATCTGCATGATCATCTCGACCATCTCGGGTTGCATGCAACTATTGATGCACGTCTGGAGGCAATTGATCATCGTTGTCACCGTCTCGGGCAGCAGCTGAGCCTGTTTCGGTGGCAGCTGTTCCTCGGGCACTTTGGCATTGGCCACCTGTGGGCAACGCCGGAGCAGCACCTTGATCATGGCCTGCATGAAAGGGCTCACCATGGTCGCGGATTTTATCGGTGAGCCACTTCTCCAGCTTCAAGTACTCCCGCCTGGAGGCCAGGCAAGCCAGATCGATGATGAACAGAAAGGAGCGGGCATTGAGTAGCGACGAAAGAGCCTTCAGGTCCTGGGCGAGATCGAGAATGCGCGACAGCTTCACCTGATCAAAGTCGCTGCTGCGCAGATACCACTCGGACATGGCATTCATAATGTTCGGCCGCAGCGGGAAGTTGGTTGAGCTCCAGGCGCTGGCTAGGATCACATTCGAGTTGGGATGATTGTTGAGGAACGTTGGAATCAACAAATTGAACAAGTCCTGCCGCAGCGGCGTCAATGGTGGATTTATGTGCAGCAGGGCCAAAAACAGGACGTCCGGGCAATTCTGGGCAGGGAACTTGAACAGGTCATGGACCTGCGTGTAGTAGCCCTTGTCCGCAATAGAGAGCAGCACCTCGACAAGGTGCAGCGACTTCCAGGCCGTAATCTCTTTGTTGTCCGCATCCGGTGCCGTCTTCAGGACATCCAGCGTTGGCTGACTGAACACAAAGTCGGCAAAGGAGAACAGATCCGGATTCTTTAGCAGCGTCGAGATCAACGACAGCTGCCCCTCCGTATTGGCCCAGTGGCGGTAAATGCATTCTGGATGTGGAAAGATGTTCGACTGTGTAGCCAGTCGCAGAATTGTCAGCAGAAGATCCAAGCCGATGCGATCCTTCAGCACGAATTCGGGATGATCGAGTTCTAAAATGTTTGAAAATGTCATTGAATGATTGCTCGTACGACGTTTGCTAGTCCCTTAGTCCCTTACCCATGCACACGTCCTTCCAGTTGAGCTGTGGCACCAGTTCCTTGAGTGCCTGCACAAAGACATCCGGCTTCCATGTCTGTGTGGCATCTGTCGTCTCCTTCTTGTCCTTCTTATCACTGGACGAGCTGCCTCCATCGCTGGCTCCATCGTTGTTATTACTGTTGCTGCTTGAGTTCTGTCCCTGCTGTGGTGTGGTGGCTTGGGCTTGGGTTGAGCCGCTACTATTGCTGCCGCCGCCTTGTCCCTGTCCTGGCCAGAAATTAGCTGGTGTCGGTAGATTTACATTACAATCGAGCAGAGATGAGTGCCGCCGGCACATGAGACCAACGATTTTGGCAACATCTTTTGGCTGGAGCTCGGTGCGCTCTCGTTCGCGAGAGCACAAATGATTTTTACACTCTTCAACGCTCGATGTAAATTCGTAACCGATTTCAAGGATTAGATTAATCCAAGATGTGTCCATAATATTATTTTTACCCTGGAAAAATCGTAGAAATATTTTAGTATAGGATAGATATTACATACATGATTTTTCCCTGTACCCACCTGGTTTGTGAATATTATTTCGCTTAAATGGTCATAGATATCTTCAATTCCAACCTCATTCAAAGCATCCGTGTCGGAACTGATGCTGCTGGCCGTCTCTGTCGTTGTCGTTGCCTCAGCGTCTGCATCAGTTTCGCTGGCGCTGGCCCCAACTGGATTCGAGGTCGCCGCCGTCGTTGAGCCGTAAAGGAACGGCGCCAAAATCAAAGGCACCGCTTGCCGCGGAAACTCCTCACGTAATTTGATTAAAAATTGCCCGTGCAGCTTCGGTGCAACGTATTGGTTGAGACAGCACAGCAAATACTGCAGCAGATCGATGGATATATCTTGCAGTCCCACTGGTGGCCGAGGAGCTGTTGTTGTTACCCAAATAGGAGTCCAGCAGCTCGGCTATGGAGCCACGCAAAACCTCTCTGGCCGATTCTCGAAGCTCTGGATGCGACGAGTGGGTCACCGCCAAGGCAAATATGCACTCGCAGAGCTTGTTTATGCCGGTCAGTCTGCACACCTGGCCAATGAGCTCTGCTATCTCTGACGGCTTGAGAGACTGATCGAAGAGAGGGAGAAAGGATGTTATTAGGAATCCATTCAGCAATGGGGAAAACATATGGGGGTACATACCTTTTGGCTGCTGGCAAAGTGCTGGTCAAACGCGTAGCAGATGTTGGACACAAATGAGGAGCTTTGCAACTGCCGCTGCAACTGGGCGCCGAGTAATTTGGCTTGCAACTGGCCGGTGACGGTTGGCGATGGGTCACTGAAGTTGATCGCAGTGAACAGATAGCGCAGACTGCTACGATCCGCTTCCAGGCCGTGGTCTTTGATGAACTGCAAGGAGAGTGGAAGAGACGATAGAGGAATGGTATTGGTAATTAAATTGTGTTAGAAAGGGTTCAGTCCAGCTGGTACCTGGGCATGCACAGGCACAGCTGCCCCGGAAGCAGAAACTCCCTGCGATTGCGGACTCATATAAGTACTTGCTAAATAACTTTTACTTATGAAATATTGTGTATGACCGATTTTTATTCGATTTTCATGAAATACTTTGTAATTTTGACGGGCACTAATGCCTGTCGTGTCCATTTAATAAAAAAAACTTGATTTGATTTGAAACTCCAGGCTCCTTCAAGTGTTGCGTTTCGTTTCACAGTTTACTTTTGGTCGGACAGGTACGGGGGACGGACCCAAGGTTTCATTTCAGTTCAGCATTGCTTTGAAGGTGCGCGCAGAAGCGAGACAACAGCTGTGACCGTGTGTCGTCGCAGCTGCTGCACAACAAAAATTACACACAAAAGTACTCGGGGGCACACTCACATTTGCACAACTTTCAACGTTACATGGAAAAAGAGTCGGAACGGATGACGGTGCGGGCGAGAAGAGGGATTAAAGAAAAGAGTGCCAGCATATTGTATTTTCAGCAAAAAAGAAAGTCTGCGGTCGCAAATATTATTCACCTTAACTTAACTATTAATAAACTTACAACTTCCTCCGGCTTGGTCAACTATTCGGCCAATAAAAGGAAAAAAGGGCTGTGAGGGTAAAAACCCCTTGGCTTGGGCTCTAGTTTCCCTTTTCGTTGTTCGTTTTTGCAGCTCGATTTCGAAAAATTTCAGATCCGATTTTCACAATTTCCACTCCGTGCAGCGCTGGCCGTAATCACGTTCGCGGTCTATGCTAACCAGTTCTTATAAATTTATACATTTTAAATAACTTTTAACTTAAACAAACCGGGAAGAAATCGCACAACGCTGCAGAGAAATTTTTTCTGCCTACTTCCACAAAAAACTGTAATGGCGTCGTCAAAAATGCACGAGCGAGTGAAATGGCACTATAGTGGCACTGTATCAATTGGCAACACTGGCCATGCCAAACAGATATGTGCAAACCTTCGCAACACTTGAAATCAAATCGGGGTTTCTTAATTATTGTCTTTCTACCCAAAAATGGTATAAAGGCGAGAGAGAAATATACACTTACCTGGTTTATTTGCTCGCTGGTTTCATTAAAATTGCGCTTGTTCACGTGTTTGACCAAATTACGAAGCTGCGTTGGCGGTGTTTTCAATTGGTTCTCTACGTTCATAATTCTACGTATCAATTGTCAATTCTTGAACGGATGTCGGGGGAGTAGATTGTTGTTGTTGTTGTTTGCCAATAATGCCACTGTATTGGTGATATTTGACGTGTTTGTTGCTTCTTCTTGCTGCCGATTTTCTTTTAAATTGCGTCGTAAATGGCTATCTAGTATACCGACTGTGTTCTTTATTCTTCGTATCTCTTATATTTTTATATTTATTCTTATTGCATGGCTATGGCTGGGCCCCCGGGTGGAAGGGAGGGGGCCGTCAGCAGCTCTACATCACAAAGGGCATCTATTTACACAGTTACACAGTTTGACGACAAAAAGAGCTAGATTTGCAGTCGGCCTTCGTTGGTTAACTAAAACGGCCTCGTCCTTGCCGAAATATTGTCGGTGGCTCACGTAATGAAAATAATAAGAAATTTTTCTGCCTACTTCCACAAAAAACCACGAGCGAGTGAAATGGCACTATAGTGGCACTGAATCAATTGGCGACACTGGCCATGGCAAACCGATATGTGCAAACCTTCGCAACACTTGAAACACTAGCGGACTACTACACCGCCAGCCCTGGTCGTTTGAGCCACTTTTTCTTCTTTCATTGATACCGATAGCTGCGTTTCATTATTTCATTGATAGTTTTCTTCATTATCATCGAAAATCGAAATCGAAAAGTAGTGTTGGACTCCGTTTGCGCCACACGTATTAAGATGTTATGCCCCCCACGCATTCTGATCAGAACCAGTGGCCCCCCCCCACAGTAGTGTACATAACAACTGGACTCAATTAACAAACAATCAAGTTAAATGTGTACAGCAGCTGGTCAAATTTTCAGCGCCCTATTGAGACAAAGCGTACTTCTGCGTAATGTATACGCGGTCAGGTCGCTATCAGAGTCCCGCGGGCTGAGCACGGATTCTGGATTCAGGATTCAGGACTCTTCTCCTGCAGCGACAAGAACCCCCACTGTAGCCCTAGCTCAAAAATCGAATCCAAAAACAGTGAGTGATTTCCAAGAGCTCTACGAAACCACAAAAAAGAAGTTTCAATGTAAGCCTTAACCTGTCCTAGCGTAGGCATATGCAGTTTCGTGTGCACAAATCTATAAATAGCCCACCCCCGCCCCCAGCAAAGTGCTCCATATTCACATCCAAACGTGTTGCTCTTTTCAGCCAAAAAGCTGCCAGCGGATGTGCATCCAGATGCTGTGTTCGCATGCAACGAGCTTGACCTCAGCGAGGTGCAGGTCTATGGATTCGACTATGACTACACACTGGCCTGCTACAAGCCCATTTTGGAGGATCTTCTGTACAATTTGGCCAGGGAGATGCTGGTGAAGCGTTTTAGGTATCCCGAAGAAATTTTGGATCTGGAATACGAGCCGAACTTCGCTGTGCGCGGGCTGCACTATGATGTGGAGAAGGGACTGTTGGTCAAATTGGACTCATTCCTGCAGCTGCAGCTGGGTTCTGTCTACCGGGGGCGAACTAAGGTCGGAGCCGACGAGGTGCTCAAGCTATATCACAACCGCCTGCTGCCCATTGCCTATGTTGAAGGACCGAATAACAACTACAATGTGAGAATTAATGTCGATCTGGAAGTAAGCAGGTGTATTTATATCTTTCCTTTTTGCAGCACAATACCAACTCGAAAATGGTTCAGCTGGCTGATCTGTTTTCGGTACCTGAAATGTGCCTCCTGTGCAATATAATCGAATATTTCGAGCGGAATCGCATCGACTACAATCCAGAGATCGTTTTCCATGACACAAGAACGGCCATGGGCTCCTGTCATCCCATCATGCATGGCAAAGTGATGGTCAATACCGCCAAGTACATCGAACGCAATCCCAAGCTGGTCATGTTCTTTGAGAAACTGCAGAAAGCGGGAAAAAATCTCTTTCTGGTCACCAACAGTCCGTTTTCCTTTGTGTGAGTACTCATGTCTTCATTTTCAAAAAACAGATTATACATAATTCTTCTGTGTTACAGGAACTGTGGCATGACGTTTCTTGTGGGCGCCAATTGGAGAGATTTCTTCGATGTGGTTATTGTACAGGCGCGCAAGCCAAAGTTCTTCACCGACGAATCTCGGCCCATAAGGCTCTTTGATGAGAAGACGAGATCCCATCTCTGGGATCGTGTCTTTAGTTTAGAGAAGGGAAAAATATATTACGAAGGCTCTGTGCGACAGCTGCAGGAACTGAAGGGCTGGCGCGGTCATTCGGTGCTTTATTTTGGCGATCATCCGTACAGTGACCTGGCGGATGTCACTCTGAAGCACAGCTGGCGGACAGGGGCAATCATCAGTGAGCTAGCGGTGGGTGTACAACCTGAGTGATTGAGATGATGTTATTAAAATGTATCATTTGCAGCATGAAATACAGACCCTTAACCGAAAGGACTTCAAGATGAGCGCCAACTGGCTTCAGATGCTGACGCAGCTCATCGAGGATACACAGGACGACGAGAGTGAGCCGGCCCAGGCTTGCCTGCGCGACTGGATGGAGGAGCGGGATCAGTTGCGGTATGACAAACGCTCAAAATTTTAATGCCCAGCCATAATCATTGTGCCACTTTGCAGCAACAAGACGAAGAATGTGTTCAACGAGCAGTTCGGGAGTGTTTTCCGCACGTATCACAACCCAACGTACTTCTCGAGGCGGCTGTTCCGTTTTGCCGACATCTATACAAGTGACATAACCAACTTGCTCAAGTTCTCGACAACACATACGTTTTATCCGCGACGTGGCGTGATGCCGCACGAATATGCCTCGCACTTTATTTAGACAAGAGGACCGATAGTGATCTGACCCCTGGCAGGCAGGAAGTTTAGTTTATGTAGTCGTAGGACAAAAAGTGCCAGTGCTCAAGAATTTATGTAGCTCGAAACTAGTGGAATTTATATTGTGTATAGCGTTATTTACATTGTTGCTCAATAAAATCGTTGTAATAGTTATCGAATATCTCTCTATGCTCACCGGCCAGGAACTCCTGGCTGGTACGACTGGCTGATTGCCTTGTGCTGAAGTTTTGTGGGATAACCATGCCCCTTGGTAGTAGCCGTATTCCTGCACTCTCAGTTTCCTAGCTCCTATGAGTAGGATCCAAAAATGGGAGGGTACCCTGACCACGCCCCATTCGTGATATTTCAGCGCACGATTTTTCATGCGGCTGTTCCAGGTCCTCAAGCATCTTGATCGCAAACCAAACTCCTGGAAGCGCTTCCTATTTTCGTCTGGCAATGGCCTGGCCTTTTGTAAACATTCCACAAAAAAAAAGTCCTTTACATTAACAAATCCAGTGGAAAATTGATTCATAAATTGGATAAAATTATCTGTTCAGTGCTGAGAGTCCTAGCTGGCTGGTAATATGAAACCGAATTTCAAAATCGAGAAATATGATTTCCGATCATGAACATTTAACGATTAACCCACTGTCGAATTTTCAAAATGACCGCCAAACTCCATTTAGCGCACAAAAAATACCGACATTTTTCTCTCTCAATTCGTGGTGGTTTTTTAAAATTTGCTCTCTTTTTCGAGGTGAAAAGAGCCGCATGTTCCTAACGGGAACGCGAATGGGAAAATTTCAGCAACATGGGGAAATGAATAGGGAACATTGTTCTGCAACTTTGGCACGGAATTAGCAACAATCTGCATACCTTGGGAAAATGGATATAATTAACTTGATATATTGTTTGTAATTTCAGGCTCCAATTAATGCAGAAACTACTCAGTCTCTGGTTTAAAGATATTAACGAAATTTTGCAGCTCACGAGTTTCAATAATAGGTATCAGAAACGGGCTAAATGAATATATAAAACACAAAACATATGCATTAATAGGTAAAAACATCTCAATCTAAGAAAAATACAATATTAATGTTTCAAAGCAGCTTGGAACAACAAATTTAACATCAATTAAAGGAAATAGGGTATACAAAAGCCCATTGCATAGAAGGTACTTTTTTGACCAGCAACAATGACGTCACATTTACGTTTTATGCTTTGGCCGTTTTTTTTTAACCTTTTAATGTAAACAATGGAATAAAAAAGACTTCTGAAAACTAGCCAATCTTGTAGAAAATTGATTTATAAATTGTACAAAATTCTATGTTTAGTGCTGGGAGGGCCAACTAGCTAGTAATATTAAAGTAAATATCAAAATCATGGAATACGATTTCAATCAATAAAATAGAACGTTATCCCATTGTCGACCAGGGGGGTATTTAATATTCCCACGAAATGTATGTAACTTTAACATATTCTACGAATTACAGGTGAAAGATTTCGGTAGTTATTTTTGTTTTCTAAGTAAGGAGGAGGATGGAGCTAAAAGGAGCATTTACAAACAGTATAATTTTCCTCAGTTTAACAATGGGTCTTCAACTGTGTAAATAGAGAGGGGTTCAGTGGGCTAAGCGCGATTTTGTCTCGGTATATTTACGGTATATTTCGGTATATACACACTTCAGTTATTTCCTCGGAGCAACAATTCTGCTAACATTTATTAAACTACAAAAAGTCTTCGAGTGCAGAGCTAATTGTGCCTAGTGAAACGCATTACATTTCGAATAATTGCAATTCGCAGTATTTTATTGTGATTGTCGCTTATAAAATAAACAGTACAGTGCTTTGTTGCGGTTTTAGCGGCGTAGTTCGAGAGGTAAGTGAAATAGAAATCTCCTCCAGCAGCATCAGATTCGAGAAATTGTTAAAACAACTTGCGTCATGCACTTTCTATCCCCTTCAAGTCCCTTTAGTATGTGTGTGTTGATGTCAACAACTAATTGGAATAAAAATAATGCATTCCAGCAGCATCTAGCGTCAGCTGCTTTGTTGTTTCTTTTTCTATTCTTTTCCCCCTTCCGCATATTCTGTTGCGCTGCTCTTTAGCTCTTCTTTGTTTAGTTTTTGTTGCGCTTGGCGGCCATTGCTTCGTTTCAACAAACAGACGCACTTTGATTTTGCCCCCCTCTCTGTGTGTTTGACCTATTTTCGTTTTCCATTTGTCTTCTGTTTGCTTTATCTACCCTACCGTTTGGTTATTTACAACACCTGTTTAGGGTAGATGATTCACCTTGAAAGCAATTCCAAAACCAGTTTGTAGCCCTCGAACTTGGCACAAATGATTGCAACAATAATAACATTTTTATCAAATGCGTCTCACGTTTTCAAAATGAGCTACAAGATCGCAAAAACAATTGCAACAAATATGGCAGACCAGACCCCAGACCAGACTCTTAAAAACCGCACACACAGAGACAGCAAAGAGCTGCCCAAAGTGGAATGGCCGATTAGATAGCGGGTATTGTTCGAATTCGAAAACTAAACTAACTAAACAAAGCAAAACTCCCCCGAAAGCTCAGCGATCCGCCCCCCTTTATTAGTCAGCATACAATTGAAAAGCTATTAACTTAAACCCGTAAAATCCTCTCGAACGAATACATGTTGTCTGAGTGTCTAATTGCTCCGGAACCCAGCTGGACAGCTTCACGTGATTGAATGATGTTTACTAATTGTGTTAAATTTTACAGATTATATAAAATGCGGACAGCATATATTCTTCCCCTCCTGGCCCTGGTGGCAGTGGCGCAGGCCGTCTCCTATACCGAGGTCATCCAGGAGGAATGGCGCGCCTTCAAGGTGAGTGCATACCGTTTTCTGATCGAGATTTGTCACCCAGGAAATCCGAGCTAAGCAAGTGTTTTGTGACAGGTAGCAGGGTCTTTGTGGCGATGATTAATATCTTTTTGGTCTTTTGTTTGCATAGTTGGACTGTTTTTGCATTGTCTTTCTCTGCATATGATGTTTTCCCCGATTGTGGTTGCCTTTCGAGGGCGTGCTGAGTCACGAGTGAATGCACTGCACGGGGCTGCACCATCTATATAGAACCCAACAGATAAGTCCAGGCTTGTCTTGGACTCAGTCACATGCTTGCTCACATGACCGCCGCTTAGCCCATCCGCAAACGTTGTCATCTGACAGGCGAACATTTTTCCGCCTACTTTTACTGCGGTGCCGTCGCCGGCTATTCCGATGGCGATAAGCCACGGCTGGAGCTGAGACTGGGCCACTGATAAGCCGGCCTACGACCCATTCATGCATTATAGTATTTTTTCGCAATAATTTCCTAATCCACATTGCGACCATTACTCTGACTGTTAATCTGTGGCAGGCTTGTTCCCCTTACCCCGTTTTAAAATATTTGCATTGCAGTTTTCTTTTTTCAAGCCGCCCGCCTTCTCATAAACAGTCTGTCCTCTTATCATGCATATCAATTGATTTGCAATGCGACTGTACCCTACTGGGAGATCTAAGTCCTTATCAGTCTGTAAGTCAATTGAAAGGTTTCGACTCGAGTAAAGCAATAAACAATTGTTTCTTTCTGTACATATGTACTTAAAAAAAAATTAGTATTAATGTACTGGCTTGACATGTGCCATTAGCTGTTTTATGGGGGCGTATAATTATAAATACATTTTACAGATATCGTGTGATAAGGCCATGGATATTTTTCCCTTACTTTAAACGCCATCTATCTATCATTTGTATAAGCGTGTTCACTTTGAGGCGTATGGTCACACTCAGAAAAAAAGTGCTGCCCATGATTGTGTTCCGTTGCAGAATAAAAAGACGCGCAATTCAAATGGGATTGCTTCAGTTTGTAGTCGCGTGTCAGCGACACTTTAATCTCTGTATAGTCCAAAGTTCTAGAGTCAGCGGTTTGCACATTAACATATTTACATATTTACAGTTGCAAAGCTGCCATTTTGTCTCTGATAAGCTTACACTTATGTGGTTTCTATTATTCTTTTATTTAATGCGTTTCCACTAACAGCACTAACTAATCTAATGGAAACGGAATGGTTGGGATAACTCAGAAATGACGCGTGACGCACGGGATCGCTTCGCTTATCATATTGGCATTTTGTTTTCGTTTGTGTTCGGGAGCAAAGAATTAAAACAGAGCTTTTTGCTCTCGCTTAACAACAAAAAGTGCCAGAGAGAGAGAGAGAGAGAGAAAGTCCAAATTTAGCGACAAGTGCACAAAAAAGCACCGCACCGAAATTTGCGACAAGTGGAAATTAATTCGCTGACTTGCCAAAGACAGCAATGATAATGATATTAGTACCTATGTATGTGTGTTTCGCACACGGATATATAGTAGGTGCTCCAACCGGTTGGTGTGGCCTGTGTTTGCATACATTTTATGAAATCCTTATAAATCATCCGCTCTGCCTATACAAATTGCCAAAATGAAAACCGGTTCGGGTTTGAATCCATTCTGCGCGCGCTGCATAAAACGAATAATACGAAGTACGTCCCACAAACAACCTGGAATAGTTGTTGCTCTCCAACTGCCGCGCATGAATTTTTTTTTGTGTGTTATGTACGTACGGATGTCTGAGCCTGTGTGTGTGTGTTCTCAGAGCAGGCAACCATTTGGTGGTGGTTGCTATTTATATTATTTATTCTCGCCCGACACTCAGCAAGCGGCAGGCCGAGCGAACAGAGCAGAGTACAGCACGGTACAGCAGAAGCCACTTGGGAGAGGAAAATAAATTAAAGGAGCCCGAGCACGAAAAGCATCCACCGTCAAACAAGCAAAAAGCACGCGCATAACCGAAAACGTGTTAGATATATAGCCGGAAAATTACATAAAATTGGAAGAAAAAGTGACCGCAAAGAAGTCGATTTGAACCATGGCCAGTAGCAGTCCGAATGACCTGAACGTGACAGTAGACGTGGTTCTGCCTACACTAATTGTGGTGGTTATGTTCGTGCTGAACGGCTTTCTTTTCTACTACATCATGCGAAAACGTAGCCAGTGGAAGGAAACGTCAGGGGATGCTAGCACTCCCGAAATTGAGATGGAGCACCTGTAGCATCGATCTGGAGCAGATAGTGAGAGCAGACCTATTTCGTCTTAGCCGGTGGGTGAAAGTGCTAAAAGATAAACAGATCAATATGCAAATATGCATATATGCAATATGCACCCACTAAGAACGGAGATGACACAGATCTTGCCTATACTATAGAGATAGTACATAGTATACAGAGTGTATACGCCGCCGGGTACCTTTAGATAATTCACGTGCATTTAATTACGGTTTCTACGTTTGTAAGCTCATCTTTTTTTCGCCATTAATTTTTCTAACAAAATATACAATAAAAATGTGTGAATTTTGCTATACAAGTCGAGACTCGTGTGTTAGACACTCTGTTGTTCAATGGCAGTAACGAAATAACAAAGAAAACAAAATTCGATGGACGGTTAACGATTTAGGCTGTGAAAAGGTTTGCCCACTTGAACTCTATGGAATGGATGGATGGACGGGATGTGATGGGATGGGGGAGATGCATGTCTGAAAATCGTATCAATTATGTCAATTATATGAGTGAAGCCATCCGAAACACGCACTCACATGGACATGTGGCCATCCGGCTGGCCGCATTCGGGGCGACAATTGTTGCCTTGTCTGGTCCATGATGGTGAAGCTGTCTGTTTTGATTATGCATGGTTCCCACTGTAATTCGCTTGATGTCTGTTCCGAGAAAATTTGACTCTTGGGCTGGGCTTTGTGCGTCCCTAACTAAAAGTAATTTTTTTTTCATTATCTTAACTGAATTTATCGCTATACAAATATTCATTTAAGATCTGTCACGTTCGCTCCACTGCAAACAAAGCTGTTTGTGCCGTCTGTAATAGATATCCGTGGTTCGAGTTCTATTTGAATCGCCTGCTCTTTCACATTATCATTTGTAGAATTTCCGTTCTATTTCCGTTGTGAGTAAACATGCGGGCTAGAAAATAAACAACCCCCGAAACGCATTATCCCAGGGGTCGAGGACCAATGCAGCGATAGATATACGTGGAACAGAATGCATACTTCTTAGCCATGCTGAAGTCTTCTCCAGTGTCCGTTTACTACCTGGAACATTAACACCAATCGTAAAGAATTTAATGGCCAAGTTGAGTTTATGGCCTCTGCTTCTGCTACTGTTGTTGGCTAACCGCTGACAGTTTGGACAGCTCGTGCCAGGTTAGTTGGTTCGTGATAGGGTTATCTACAGATTGGAAACTATTTAATGGCTGAGAGATGGGAGGTGGGTGGATCGTAAATCGAGTTTACGTAAATGCCAGATTTTATACATTTTCTACATTTTCGACTAGACCCAAAAGTCGAAATGCATTCGACTTGGGAGCTGTAGGCTGAAGGCCTACAAACTGTCGTATCTAATCAGGACTTGAATATTGATTTATTAACACATTGTTTCGATAAGGGGGGGAAACCTGGCGATAAGGGGAACACATTCATACGAGTATGTGTATATTGAACTATGTATGTATGTGCTTACCATCCACAGCTGGAGCACCACAAGAACTACCAGGATGAGACTGAGGAGCGCTTCCGGATGAAGATCTTCAATGAGAACAAGCACAAGATCGCCAAGCACAACCAGCGATATGCCACCGGCGAGGTGAGCTTCAAGATGGCCGTCAACAAGTATGCCGATATGCTGCACCACGAGTTCTACACCACGATGAACGGCTTCAACTACACCCTGCACAAGCAGCTGCGGTAAGAAATAGTGAACCCTCCGGAGATGACTAAAGAGCTTATGTATGAATATTTTATTGCAGTGCTGCCGATGAGAGCTTCAAGGGTGTGACCTTCATCTCGCCGGAGCATGTGACCCTGCCCAAGTCAGTGGACTGGCGCACAAAGGGCGCTGTCACCGATGTCAAGGATCAGGGCCACTGCGGCAGCTGCTGGGCCTTCTCCAGTACTGGTGCCTTGGAGGGGCAGCATTACCGCAAGTCGGGCGTGCTGGTGTCTCTATCCGAGCAGAATTTGGTGGACTGCTCGACAAAGTATGGCAACAATGGCTGCAACGGTGGTCTCATGGACAACGCCTTCCGCTACATCAAGGACAACGGCGGCATCGACACCGAGAAGTCCTATCCCTATGAGGCCATCGATGATTCCTGCCACTTCAACAAGGGTGCGATCGGAGCCACAGACCGCGGATTCGTTGACATTCCCCAGGGCAATGAGAAGAAGATGGCGGAGGCAGTTGCCACCATTGGACCAGTCGCCGTTGCCATCGATGCCTCTCACGAGTCGTTCCAGTTGTACTCCGAGGGCGTCTACAACGAACCCCAGTGCGATCCCCAGAACTTGGATCATGGCGTTCTTGTTGTCGGCTTCGGCACCGACGAGTCCGGCTTGGACTACTGGTTGGTGAAGAACTCTTGGGGCACCACCTGGGGCGACAAGGGCTTCATCAAGATGGCGCGCAACAAGGAGAACCAGTGCGGCATTGCCTCTGCTTCCAGCTACCCCCTGGTCTAGTCTGGCTCGGACTGCCCTACCACCCCCAACACAGCCTCTATATGATACACTAAAAAGTAATTTATCACCCAACACAAGCATCTCAAAAGCAACTTTAATATTCAACCAATATATTATCTTATCCTTTGAACTCCTACACTACTTATCTTCCATCACATTTCACTATACTTCTGCCATAAAACTCAAAAAAAAATTGCATTTTTTTGTTGATGTTTGTACAAAGAAAGAAATGAATAAAAATAAATATAAAAAATTAGGAAATAATTTGAAAAAGTGTACGTTACATTGAGGCGAGACTCGAACCGATTCGATGCCGAGTCGGGACTGTTGAAGGTTTTTGGCCCACCGATCGCTAAAGTGGGAAGGTCGAGGAGCCAGTTTCCAGTGTGTGTGTGTGTGGACCAGTGACAAGGAAAAAACAGTCCCACAGCTAGGATAAACGGTTAATGTAATGAACAAAGGTCTTAAAAGATTCTGCCATGAGCGAAATTTTTAATTAAATTGAGATATATTGGCCATTTCGCCCATAAACGCGTAACGGTTAAACCACACATTCAGTAAAATATCGTATTAGTCAACACTGAACGCTGTAGTATGTGACCGTATACCAGCAGAGCGACATTACCATAACCGTTACTAGAAATACCTAACGGGTCTTTCAGTATATTCAGTATATCCATCCGCCGGTCACACTGGACACAGCACATGTATTTCTGTTGACAAAAAATTTAATAAAAACAATCTAAAATGGTGAGCACCGCCCTAAATCAGAGCCCCCCAATTGAAATACACTAATAACTGCGTTTGCGTACTTTAGGTAAAGGGCAAGAAACCATACATTGACCGCAAGAAGGCAGTAACCTTTCATTTGGTCCACCGCAGTCAACACGATCCACTTGTCACCGACGAAAATGCGCCGCAGCGTGTGCTCTTGGAGGCTGCTGCGAGGCAGCGAGAGTCGCAGGCCAAATCGAAGGACGATGCACCAGTGGATCCCGCCAAGCGTCAGGAGGAGCAGAAGAAGTTCGGCATTCACTTTGATGACGACTACGACTACTTGCAGCACATGAAGAAACGTGAGAACGATGTGGTCTGGGAGTACATGGAGAATCCAAACCATGCCAAGAAGCACCAGGAGGACGATAAGCCATCGACGGCCCCCAAACTAGTGTTGCCCAGTTCGGTTTTTGCCAGCGAGTTTGAGGAGACCGAGGGAATGCTGAACAAGGCAGCTCCCCAATCGTTGCGCTTGGACTGGGATCCAGATGTGGTGGCGGCACTGGATAGCGATTGCGAAAATGAAGAGCTTGAGGATGATTTTGTTATGCAGGCGATGGGCGACGGTGATGGAGATGACGAGGAGCAGGATTGGACTGACGAGGAAGAGGGCGGTGATGAGGACATGGACTTTGATTCCGACAATTTGAATGAGGCCGAAGATGAGGATGAGCTTATGGATCGCCTGGCACCTTTGATGCGAGAACGTCGTTTCGATGACGAGGAGGTCAAGTCTCGCTTCACAGAATATTCCATGTCGTCCAGTGTCATTCGTCGCAATGAGCAGCTCTCTTTGTTGGACGACCGCTTCGAAAAGTTCTTTGCCAGCTATGATGATCCCGAGCTGGGGGACCTGGCCCTGGAAGATATCGAAGGCAATTGGCACCAGAAGCACCCGGTCGTCATGCAATGCTTCCAGGAATTCAAAAAGAAGAACAAGACTATCGACTACAACAAAGAGTGGGATCGTGAGCGCATTGAAAAGTACCGGAATGTGGTCGAGGGCGAGGAGGACCCCACCGAGGAGCTCGTCGAATACGAAGTGGATGATCCCAAGCAAAAGAAATGGGACTGTGAGTCCATTCTGTCAACCTACTCCAATATCTACAATCATCCAAAGCTGATTGACGAGCCAAGGCGTAGCCGTCGCTCCAGCGCCAGTACAGACCCAGCTCCCATTCAGATCGATCCCAAAACCGGACTGCCCGCCAATGTGTTGCGCGGCGGCGTTGATGGCCAGCTCACAGCCAAAGCTCTGGCCAATTTGGCTGATGACTCGAACGCTGCCACGGGCCCAAAGTCGCTGTGCGCTAAGTCGGTGCTCTCGACGCTAAGCGTTCTGTCCATACGCCCCAAGGATGAGTCCGTCGAGGAGAAGAAGGAGAGAAAGCGTTTGCTAAAGGACTATCGAAACGAGCGACGCATCGAGAAGAAGGCCAACACAGAGGCCTTCAAGGATGAGAAGAAGCGGCAAACTCACGTCAAGATCAACCAGCGAACCAACCAGCAGGGCGCCACAATTGTCTAGCTTAAGTTGCCAGCTCAGTTCTTTAGGTTTAAATGTGAATTGTAGTATATATTGTACACATGGCGTATGTATAAAGTGATATCTCTATGAGGAGTATAAGTCACTCGCTGCCACGTGTCTCTTTCAGCCCCTGCGCCAACCGGTCGTTAATCCTTTGTGCCAGTGGCTCTCGTAAGCTGTTGCCTCTGATAATTGTGAGAAAGGCTGATAGAAAACTGTACGAATTGTATGCTTTTGCATGGATGGGGAATTGGACTCTGGATGTCGGGCTTTGGTTGGCGTCATCGTCAGTTGTCTGCTGGCCATTAATCAGCGCCACACGCGCTGCCAGCTCCACGCTGTGCGTGCCAAGCAAAACTGTAATACGAGACGCTATGCTTTGTAGAGATACCCTAGCAAGGATATGCCGCATTGGCTTGGCTTTCTCCTGTAACAGTACGAACACCCAACCAGCTATGCCCCAAGATAGAGTGGCAGATAACAAGCGGCTTGACTGGGCCTGCCATGCAACAATTAGCTCAGCTCTGAAACTGGCTGAAAGCCTGCGGACGATTCGCGAATCACTAACTATGTAGCTCGACAGCCGAACATAAAACGGAATCAAGAGCAAGACAATCGAAAGGAAAATAAAATAAAGTTCATTTCATTGTCAGCTTTTTTTGCGAATGTTTCCAGAACAAAAACAAGAATGCCATAACAAAATGGCATTTTTCCTTACCAACCATGACTGATGTCGTCTCCATATAGTATATTTGTACATCTGTATGGTAGGTATATCACATATCCCATCCACTATACTATACCGTCGTATGTACTCATGAGTGTAATTGTCTTTGTATATTATAGTTAGTCCTACAAACGCGATTTGTATTTACATTGCCATATAGAAATTTCCCACGAGGCATGGGGCCTGGGGGCCAGGAAAGTAAGTACTTGTTTCCAGCCCTTTAGCGCTCGGCTGTTACCATAGTTAGTGGAAGGAAGGGGTCACCGCAGCACCAGCCTAGACACCGTTCATGGGCCTGTGCCAGTGGCAGTGGCAGTGGCAGTTGTTTAGTGTTTTGGTTATTTTGTGGAATACGTCAAGTCAAATCGCATGCACTTCATTGGAAAAACCAACGTCAGTCAGGATCAGTTTTTCGCATGGCAGTTACATATGCTCGCATACTCATATATGGACAATTAATTATACAAAGGATTTACATACGTACATAGTTGATCCCTTCACCAAAATACGTAATGTAATGTAATGGAGAGATTGGAAATTTCCAAACACTTTTCCATGGGAATCCAACACCAATTTGCAACTAAACTGCACTCGTGCTCATGCTCCCTTCCGCCACCAGCCAAGCCAAGCCAATCCAAACTCCTTGTAAATGGAAACCCGTTACAGTTGGTTGTCGTGCCTGAGTCTCCATTGAACGGTCGAGCGGCGTTGGGGGACTTTTTTTTTATTTTTGTATTTCGTATTAAAGCTGGCAAGGAAAGCGGCAAGAAATTCGCGTATTTTTTGTGGCCGTTGAGTTCAGTTTTAGTTCCTGAACGAAGGCGAACGGATTCGGGCGCGCGTCGTTCCCGCAACGCGGTAATTTGCCCATAATATTTAGATTTAGATTAAAGGAAACGGAGTGGAGTGGAATGGCGAGAGTGGAGTGTGAAGAGTGAAGAGCCGGAGCTCGCGTGAGTCAAGCGTTAAAGTCGTGTAATTGCAGGCTCTTTCTAGGAATGAAACCGCAATAGAAAATATTCATAAATGCCACTAACTACATAATTAATGCAATTGTTTCAACGTTGCCAATGCATAATCGAAAGTCCCCAGGAAGTCTGCCATGGGCTGCCAAGACTGAAGCATGTCTTTTATATAATTAAAAATTCATTTGTTTTAATTCTGTGCGGATCTTTTGAACCAAACCGAACCGAACCGAGCTCAACCAGTACTTGTGTAAATGGAAATAAATGATTTTTGTTGCTGATTAAATTAGTGGCAAAATCAAATCAAAGCAAAGCAAAAACTAACCAGCAGCCCAAATATTTAAACATATAATAAAAAGACCAACTTGTCATCAAGCTTGGCATACGTATACGTGTTATATGTATAGTGAAAATGACTTAAACACTCCCCCATCTAAGATCTATATCTGACAAAACAAAACATCTGACAAAAGTGTCGCATCTGAGTGTCGCCTGCCTACAGTCTACACCGCACCATTTGCTTGCTGTGTGCGGCTTGGGCTTAGCCCGGATATGGTTCATCTGACGATCTACATACTACCGAGTAGTACATACGAGTATGTGCATCAGTGTGCTGTCCAGATCTGGAAGTGGAATTTTTAATTTGCGAAACGAAAAATACTTGAGCACACGACCATTGCCAGTGTCAATGTCAGAGAACAGGAAGATAAGAGCTGAGTTGAGTGAGAAACAGAAAGTAATTTATAGGAAATGGAAGTCCAGTCCAGGCAATTATGTCTGCTTGAACCAATCACACAAGCCAAGCCAAGCCAAGTCAGGAAGTGTGTAATTGATCATCAGGTGTTCCTCTCTCTCTCTCTCTCTTTTGCTCTCTATATATATTTGATATCTGGCTGCTTATGCGTCCATCTATCGGATACATAAGTAGGGGCATAGATTGAGCTGTATCGCCAGGCGGATAAATAAATGTAAGCCATGTCTCCTCGCACCGGACTTAAGTAAAATTGGCACGCGATTCAATTGAATCTTGGCGAGAAGTGTGCTGTGGCTCGGGCCCCACTGCTGGGGAAATTACACTTCCAATGCCTTGACCGCTGGCGTTGCTCTTGCTTCTCCTCCGCCAATACCACGGCACACAGCACACATATCGCTGGGTATCAGCTTACGGCCGCTATCCGCAATCGCAATACGCCAGCCAGCACCAGCCCACACACAGAAAACCCTCTCGGTGGAGGAATCTACATATCATGGATGCGAGCACACTCTCGTACTGGTATTTGCATGGTATGTAGACAGATATGTATGTATGTATATAGATACTTATACATATCTAGATGAGCACACTTTCGCGAGCAAAGCTCGACTGTCTTGAGTTTAGAACAAACTGAGCTGGAGGCAAGACAACGGGAATTACCTGTCTCGAATCAATCAACAAGGACTCAGCTACGATCTTCCCTTCCCTTCTCTTGTTTTGTTTTGTTCAGTGTTCGTTCGGGTTCGTGTCCTGCTGCAAGTGCAATTTGCTACAAATATTTGTATGTTCGAAAATAAAGTGTCGCAATGTGTTATCCTATTCGTCTAATTTGTATTTTTTGTTGTCGCTAAATTAATTTCCAACAAAAGTTCATAACAAGTTTTTTATTTCATAGTCATTTACTTTAAAAAAAATAATGATTTTTATTATCACACGTTTGTAACGATTTTTCGGTAATATTAACCAAACGGAAGAAAAAATTTAAATTAAAATAGAAAAAACGATTTTTTACAAGTTAATTTTTTTTTCTATAAACTAATAACAAAGTCAACATGATACAAACATTTTTTTAACTCGAATAATAAATTAATATTTTGTGGGACGACCCTTGGCATGGGGGGAAATGTAAGAGCGATAAAAAAACTTCGGATCGGTTTAACAAAAAATGTTGAGATAGGATCAAGGGGCCACAACGTTTTGCAAATTATATTTCGGCTCGAACTATTCAACGTAGGCCTAAGGAGGTGGCTTTATTGGCCTGCTGTTGTTGTATCACTTTTGATCCTATCTCAACATAATTTCTGAAGCGATCCTGAGGCTCGGTGTTATAATAAAACGCTCTTTCCTTACCCTTACCCCTTTGCCAAGAGTGGTAGCACAATGTACATATCAAAAGGTACCAAAAGTGAAAACACGTAAAGAAAACTTAAAAGAAATCAATCGAAATATAATGTACGAGATATAACAGACAACGTGGTAACTCCCGTATTAAGCGTAATGAAATCGAAAGTTCAGTTGAAACAAAAACCAGTACCTAAACCAAAAATGAATATGAAAATTATGTTCAAATATTGTGTTACAGAGACCGAATTATGAAATTCCCACGTCGGTGTAAAGTGAGATGATTTGAGGCTTGAAGTTACAAAAATTCCTTTCCCGTTCCGTCGCCCCAACATCATGCTCGATAAACTCAACAGAAACGCATTCATATCGGTTGGATTGGGATTCATATTGATATGGTAAGTTAAGCTCGAATTTCGCCTATCCTACCACAGCCCACCCCACCACACCCCATGCCCCCCCCCAAGACTGGATAGACTCGCTGTGAATTCAGTTCATGGGACCTTCATATGGTTATGATGAGCATTGCCAAATGCAAAATCGCTTTTGACAAATCACCCAGAAGCAAGGTCACTAGGATCCCACGCCAGTCAAATGAGAATCCTGCACGGCATACTCGTACTCGTATGAGTACTACATCCGATTGGAAAAATATCAAAACGGCAAATAGGAAGGAAACTATGTAATATAATTCGCTTACAAAACAGTTAAACAGAAGCCAAAGTCAAGCAGAACAGAACGGAACACAACAGTAGAGAAGGCACCAACACCGCACCGCACCGTGAGCCCACCTAGAACAGCAAACACGAAAGAAGTTAATTTCAAATTCAGACTCAAATTGACAAAGTTTGCAATAGTTGCATGTGGCAGCCATCAGGGCAGAGCCTGAGCCTTAGTCCTCTGCCCCACCCCCTGGGCGTGATTCCATATAAAGGATTGTATTTGAAATTTTTTTTCTTTTTTCTTTGTTTTTTGTTTTGTTTTTGTTTGCTGCTCACTTTGCAGGCTGAGCGAAGCCACGGAGACCCATGTGAACTACACAGCAAAGCCGCGAGTGGTTCTTCCGCCTAATTATGTCAAGGGTAAGTTAAACCAGTCCACGAGGCCGACCCGACCGACACCACCAGCAACCACTCCACCCCACCTAAACTGAAATTATTCGTACAATTGTAATGGGTTAAATTTCGTACTCCCCTCTGGGTGTCTGATGTTTCTGTTTCCACTTAAATATTGAGAGTGTGAGTGTGAGTGGGATTTTTTCCTCTTCTCCTTTTGTTTTTAATTGCATGGATTTTTTTGTTCGCCATTCTTTTTGTGTGATTTCTGATTTGTTTGCTTTGAAGCCATGAGACCATGAACCAACCGAACAGCCACCGCAGGATATGGATATGCGTGTTCGGTTTTTCTTCACGGTTTTGTTCCATTCGTGACGCGGTAATTTTCAGGGCCTCCGTCTACGGCATACCATACTGGGTTACGGTTACGTTTGCTCCACACTCTCCGTCTCAGTCCAGTCCACAATTTAGGTCTTTGACGTCATCCACAATTACGATCGATTCAAATCAAAATAACATTTACCGGCGACAATGGCTTTTCGCTGGTAAATTTTGAAAGAACCCTCAAGATCTAAACGGAATATAATCGAATGCGGAAATCTTATCGAATCCGCTTGGAGGGGAATGAATAATTTACCAAAACATTTTCCCGGCCGAGTTGGGCGGTCTTCCTCTGAAGAAAACATTTGAGGGGGCAGCTAATCAACACCTTTATTTCTATCGATTTTACCTGGTTGTGTAATACGCATTACCATTAACCCACCACCCCCCCGCCGTAGACTGGCCCTGAACTTGAAGAGAGTCCGAGGTGGCTGTGTGGTGTGATGTGTGTTTCCTTCCTAGGGAGCGAACCCGCGCCGTACCGACAGAGAGGCCCCGAAAATGAATTTGCGCACGAGACGGACGTTCTTTTATTATGTTTTTTATTTGTTTGCTGGTATTTATGGGGAAGTGCTTTTGTGACCATTGTTTCTATGCTAAGTGAGTTCACATCCAAGTCGAAGATAATCAGCGATCGCCTTGATGATTTATTGCAGAGATACGACCGCCCTCGAAGAAGGGATCCCCAGTGATAGTAGACTTTAGCATATTTGTTGTAGATATTAACTCAATTAACGTAGAGGATATGGACTTTAGGTAAGTGGTTCCCAGTCCCAGTTCAAATATCGGGAGACCATAATGGATCATATAGCAATACTGTATATATTTTCAGAGTAGACATGTTTATACATCAGCGCTGGCATGAGTCACGACTGGAGATACCCGACGACATCTTCGAGGAGGGCGACGACTATGTGACACTGCTTCCAGAAGTCTTTGAGAATTTTTGGCAGCCGGATCCGTATTTTCTCAATTCAAAGATAGCCGGTACGTTTCTTAAAGCTTTTTAAATAAATAAATCTCATACGTATGTGGTATGCCTTTGTGTGTGCGTCTGTAGGATCTAAAAACAATTACCATTCGTGCACATTTGTCCAGCGGACAATATCAACTACTTACTACTCGTATATGTGTCTAGAATCTAGACTCTAGACATGTAATCTAATCGTATAACTTTGGATGATCATTTGTATATAGTAACAAATTATTTTGTATCTGTTTTGTTTTTCCTAATCCGTTCCGTTGATTTCTCTAACGACTAATCGTTTCCATCCAAACTAACTGAACAATACTGAACAATACTTCAACATACATACAATATGTAGGATATGGAAGTCCCTATGTGGCGTCCACTTCTATGCTACGCAATAAGGGTGAAAGAGATTCGAGAAACTTTCATCTGAACAAAGATTTAAGTATATCAACAATGAATCTAGATCTGTGTTTACAATTTTGTGTTATGCCAAAAGCCATCCAAATCGAAATCAATCCATATCTTATCCATATACAATCTGTATCTGTATATTCAACATTCTCAGTATACTATTATGATATCTAATGTATAAAGATTTATTAGTATATACCTTTTGTATATGTACATACATATATACCCATACTGGCATCCCCATATCCCCATATTCCCATTTGTGAACCAAAAATTGTACATTTCGTTTGCTTATACTCGTACGTAATCGTAATCGTAAAATTGCCCCCCCATCCGGAGATACTACTCTACTAGTTCCGCCCACGTGCCGTCTCATTGCACGCACGAAATCCATTCCCACCAGTTCCACTTCCAATGCCATGGTCACCCAGGACACTCCAACTCCAACCACACCGAGCTCAGAACTCTCAACCTTCCTCTCTCTCTCTCTCTCTCTCACCCACACGCTCCAAACTAAAAACGAAAATTTGCAGTTGCACTCGCAGTCCAGTCCTGATTAGATCTCTCACCTTGAAATCACGGCTGTACTTTGTTTGGGAAGGGTACGGGAATGTGGTTTTTTATTTCGTTTTCTATTTCGTTTTTTTTTTTGGTTGCCATTGTCAACATTTAAAGGACAAAAATCGATTGCGAATCGGTCAAGCTTTATTCCATCCTGGCACGTTATTTTCCAGAGTAATTGCCACTGCCTGTTTTATCACTGCAGAAGGCCGAGCTTCAATTAATCAAGGGTAGAAAGAAAAGCTTAAACGTCTGAATGGAGTCTCCTCAGTGGCGTTAAAATACAAATATTGTTTAAATTTTGTTAGAGTATTGCGTTTAGTGTGGTTATTGGATGGCTAATGGATGATACTTGATCAGTGATCTCATTCTAATAGAAAACAACGACAATGTAACTCGTTGTAGTTCAATATTAAGTATCAAAAGTCGAAAGAAGACAATTAGACTCACTGTAGGCTTCGAAATTAAGCCAATAATAAATAATTTACCCATTTTATAGTCATTGATAATATATGGACACACAAACGATCCCAGTTCGATAAGTGCATAGTATAATATAGTATATATATATAGTATAGTATATAAATAACGATTGGAGGATACTCGTAATAGTTTTTGCAATGGAAGCAATGACGTGCCAGGTTTAGATTGGTGGTAGCTCTGGAATCATCTGTGGTGGGGTAAAGACACCACGAAAGAGTTATTTATCCTATGTAGAACCGACACCGCACTCCACTCCTCCCCAGTAGAAACTTGCGCTTAAACTAGACATTAGGCGAACACGAGCACCTGCCAATAAACCAAAAACAATCAAACAATCAACCACTCAACCACAGAAATGTGCAACGCAAAGAAAAATGAGTCTATCGATTCCAATGCCATAGTTCTAATCAAACCCCATTTGTTCCGCATCTCTGCAACGTCTTCTCGATGTCTTCTCGTTGTAGAAATAGCGACGCTGACCCACAAGTTCACATCGGTCACGCTGTACAAGAATAAGACGGTGCGCTATGCGGCGCGGATGCATGCCATCATTGCCTGCCAGATGGAGTTCCAGCTGTACCCCATGGACATCCAAGTGTGTCCCATCCACATTGAGAGCTGTGAGTGGTAGCCCCTCCCATTTCCCGTAGACAAGAGCAGCCCCTAACGCAATTCAATTCACAATTCACGCAATGAAGTCTCATCGAACAACCAGAAGGTGAAGCTCCGCTGGTCGAACTCGGGTGTGACCCTCAATCCCGAACTGAAGCTCCTGCAGTACAATCTTGGCCAGCCCCTGCAGCTGGAGACGAGCGATGGCTACATGCCGGAGAAGGTCGGCAATTTCTCGCGCCTCACCGTGTACTTCCGCTTTGAGCGGCAGATCGGCCATCATCTCATCCAGACGTTTGCCCCCTCCTCGCTGGTGGTGATGCTCTCCTGGTTCAGCTTCTGGCTCGGACTAGACGCCATACCGGGACGGGTCACGCTGCTTGTGACCTGCATGCTGACGCTGGTCACCATGTTCACGGGGGCGGACATACCCCCCGTGGCCTATGTGAAGGTGGCAAATAATACGTTAGCTAGCAAATAGAATACGGAGGCTAACATAAAATTCTGTTGCAGGCGCTGGACCTGTGGATGGCCGGCTGCATGCTGTCTGTGTTCGCAGCCCTGGCCGAGTTCGTTGTGGTCAAAGTGCTGGACGTACAGTACCAGTACCAGGTGAACCGCATACCCAAGGTACTGCCCATGGTAAGGCAGAGCTGAGGATATCGCTTTAATAAATAATGCCACCTTCTTATCGTCCCGAATCGGTATCGCGTAGCGCATCAGCAACATGGAAAAAGGTCAATGTGCAACGGTTGCTAGCTGGGAGGGCGGAGCCGTGCGCTCGCGTAAAGCGACCCAAACGCCCACGACGCCCGGACAGGTGAGTGATTATCTTTTTAGATAATTTTTTTGTTTTTTTTTTCGGAATTTGTGCACCTGTCAAGCCGCCCTATTTCGCAGACATCGCTACAGGGCAATGGGGGCCCGCCGAAGCCGGCCCGACGGCAGAGCCTCCTGTCGGTGGCATGGACGGACACGGATACGGGCGTCGAGAAGATAATGTGGCGGGAGATCGATAAGGTCTCCCGCGCTGTCTTTCCCATACTCTTCTTTGTGTTTGTTCTCCTGTACTGGCCGATACTGCTGATGAAGTCGTCCTAGGACTTGGGGAGCTCCAGACCGCATATGTCTGGACTCCGTTAAAAACACAATAGGCAATGGGAAAATCTGACAAATTGAATGGAAGATTTGAGGACGCACAAAGAGTCTTTAAACCGCAAAAATCTATCATCGAAGTACAACCAAACAAGTGAAAAACTACAGTTACCTATATAAGTAATTGGCAGCAGAGGCAGAGCAGCTAGAATTATCGGCTATTCCTATATGGGACACACTGTACTATGTACGAAATATATACAATACATATATATTTATAACTAAGTTATCGACAATTTGCTCACTCACGGAGAATACTTGATTCATTTTGGAGTAGAGTATTCGCTTTGTATAAAACTTATCTTATATTTAACGATAATTTTAGTTTCACATTAATTTTAATCTATGCTACAAAGGACACCCCTCACTCTCACTTCTCACAGAACAACGACTAAATATAGTATGCTTCAGCTGCTCCAGCATGCCCCGAAAATTGTCCAACCTACCTAATACATTTATATGATTTGGCCTTACATTTAATTTCTTTAGTCTCAGCACACACATTTACAAATAAATAAGCTGGAAAATGAATATATATCACTGTGCTAGTGACAATATATACATATATATATATACTTGATCGAAATCAGATCTGGCTGTATGTACATACCTAGTATGTTTCAAAATGCTACAGAACGAGACAGCTACGAGTATTTTCTAGCAGAGATATTTGAATTGAACTTTTGTATTAGGCTTAGGCAAATCAGCCAAGAAATTGCATTGGTGCTTTAAGGAGATAATAAAAATGGCCTTTAAGGATATTTGGATTGTAAATAACTTAACAGTGGAAGAACAGTGAACGCTTTTTAGAGATTTTTACATACATATTTAGAATTATTTATCCATTATAGCGTATTTTTATGCAAGCATTAGAGCTGTGGCTTTTATAAAACTAATTCGATACAATTTCTATAAACCAACCGCACCCAGGCAGGTTTACCCCTAAACATATACACACATACATATGTATGTGTTTTATTGTTAAGCTAAATCGAGTTTATATTTGATATGAAAATACAGACGCAATGTAAATACATTACATCAGAATATTAACATTAAAAAAATATACATATTTAACTAAGATTTATCTGCTATGCCAGTTACGTTTACATATATGTATGTATGTAAATATATATCTATGTATGTTTATCCTTTCCATCTCTTAAGTTGCAGTGTTCACTAAGCTGATCATAGGTCGGTGAGCTCTCGGTTAGGGTTTTAGGAAAAGCTTTAAATTTATTCTTAATAAAATAAAAGTGGCGTACATTTAACAAACAAACTAATAATTGCATTTAAACACAATCAAAAAGAAGGATTCTCTATTCATCATCCTCGGATTCGGTGGCACTCTCCTCCTCGTCGCTAAACTGCATCTGCGATGAACTATCCTCTTTTGTTCTAATAAGCAGCATATCATCATCGCTGTCCCCGTCATTGGTACTCTTGTTGCCCTCATTCTCTTGATCCAACTTATCGGCCCTGTCCAGGAGAACCCTCAATGTGTACTTGTTATAGTCACAGCTGTAAGTATGTTAAAGTAATCACTCAAATTGGCTAAGAGCTGTCTCTCTCTCTCTCTGGCAAGGATATACTCACATTTTATTGAGGGTTTCATATTTTCTGGAGAGGATTTCATGCAGGGCCAGCAGGCCAGTGTGCTGGAAGACGCCATCCTGATTTCCATGCTGTGTCAGTAGGCAGCAGCTCCATTGCAGATAGAACTCAATGTGTGGCGTGGACTGCAAGAGGCGAGCCAATTGCTGCAACAAGCGCTGGGCAAAGTCTGTTGATAGATCCGCACAGACTAGTTCGACTGTAAGGAGGAAGTTACAAAATATTGGCATGAATATACAAGCACAGCACTCCATATGCATGCAATGCAGACACGTGCTGGCAGATGGCAGAGCAGTTTACGGCCAGTTTACGGCGATTTATAGTACATATGTGTGTGCAGGGGGAAGGTATTGCAAAGGGGTTATTAACCAAGGCGAAGCGAGAGAGCCTTGAAACTGTTTATTAACACAGCAAAAGTGCAAATTTGCACATTCGATCGAAAAATGGAGTCAGGGTAATGGCGACCGCCTCTGGTGAGTGTGTCGCGGCTATTTTTAGACGCGGCAAGGCCGAAGGTTGCCCAACTGACAAGGACTGGCCCATGAATAGTATGAAAAACGATTTAGCATTCTACTTACTATCCCTGTACGGCACACGCTCCACCACCAAAGCAATCAAATTGGGTTCATTTAGCTTCAAGGACATAACCAGCGCCTTTGTAAAGTCCAGCTTTTTAAGGGACTCATGGACCGCCTTGGGCGTCACCTCCAGCGACAAGTCAAACGGATCAAAGACAACGCCTGGAGTGGGAAACGGAACGAAGTGAAAATAGAGGAAAACAATTTGAAATCGTTTAGCTATAGATTACCCTTATCCAATGCATAGATGCAGAGTCCCTCAGTTCCAGCAGCGGCAAAAGCCTGACCAGTAGGCGAGAACTTCACAGAGAACACTCTCACCTCGGGCTGAAAGCGGCGGGAGGACATGTCCCCTTTGCGTACACCAGGCAGTCGAATGGCAACCTTTCCACCCTCGAACTCTTCGCGTTGCTCCACCAGTGCCATATTGCCGAACTCGCTTAAATGCTTACGACTGATATAATCCTAATTTAAAGAGTAGCAAAGGATACATTTAAATGGATCAAAGTGCTGGCGGAAAATGCTTACATTCAGGCCATCTAAGCTGTGGTTCTGAGTGATCTGGAATTTCTTGAGGAGGATGGCCTCCTTCACATGGTATATACAAATATTGGGAGACTTTCCGGCAGCCAGCAGACACTCTCCATCCGCAGAGTACTCAATGGTAGAGAAGTAACTGGAATCATAATTGATTTTAATTGAAGCTCGAACGATTTCCACTGCTCATCTGCCACTCACTTGGCTTGGGCATTCTTCTTGGCTGTTATCACATCGGTTTCCATGCGACCGCTGCTCAGATCATTGCGTCCCTCTATGCTGGTCACTTGGCTGGCAGATTTGATGTCAAAAATGGTTATGTTACCGCTCAGAGTGGCCACAGCAATCTGAATTGGAATGTATTGTAGAATGACTTAGGTGCGGCATTGTTCCCTCTTACCTCTTCACCGCTGGGACTGAATGTCACATTTGTGACATCTGAGACAGCGTCAATAGTTTCATGCTCGCTGTTGCTCTCCAGGCAATTCCAAATCTTGATTGTCTTGTCCCAAGAGCCGGAAACCAGAGTGGATGATGTGGCAACTGGCGAGAAAGCTAACGAGACAACTGGACCCTCATGGCCGCTGATGATCTCTAGCAGTTTGCCCGTTTTCACCGACCAAAGGAATATGTCGAAGATATCCTGCCCACCTGCCACGACCAACTCACCGGAATTGTCCACTGCGACGCAAGAAAATTGCGCGGGACTCGGTGACGTAAAGGTCCTAAAGTTGCGATATCTATATACACGAATATATGTTAGATATCGAATTCTTTTAGAGCTGGGTACTGGGTATGGCCTACCTGATGACATCAAAGGCACGCACTGTGCCATCGAGGGAGCTGCTGACCAAAAACTTCTTGTTCCTACTGAACTGTATGCCAGTCACACCGCTGGTGTGCTCACTGAAGGTGACGAAACAGAAGCTGCTTTGGGTGTTCCACAGCTTCACCTTGGAGTCCTCACCGCCAGTGGCAATGTACTGGCCATCGGAGGAGTAGGCAATGCATGTCATCTCGCTACTGTGGCCCTGTTGCTTCATGATATACTGCTCGCTTTGCCATTCCCAGACCAAGAGTTGTCCGATCTCACGCGACGCCAAGGCCACCCAATCACCAGTGCTGTTGAACATAGCCGCCGAGATGGGATAGTCGGAAATGCTCAGCGAGTGGATCATGTTCACATCGGGCAGCTCGTATAGGTAGAATGCTCCGGTGCTGAAGGCCACAACCAATACCTTGGTGCGCCTATTGTAGTTGGCTGCCGTCAACTGGGCATCCCTTTGCTCCTTGCGTGGTTCATCAGCCAGATAGTGTCGGGCCAGCTTCTTATAAAAGAAAGGATGCATCTTCTTGACTGCCTCGTCCTTCAGTTCATTCACATCGTGGGCGATAGCTGCCGAGTCTTCTTTTAAAGCTTGCTTCTCTACCACGTTTTCCACATCGTCTTCGGATTCATTGTCCGAGTCTTTTTGCTCTAGCCTCCGGCTTTTTGGCGCTGGCACCTCTGGTTTCTCTGCATTCTCCAAATCCGATGGGGCCAAACTGCATTCCCACAAACACAGCTGTCCATTCCGACTGATTGTGTTGAGATGTAAGCTGTTGGCTTCGAAGAAGCAGGACACAATGCCGTCTGTGTGCCCACTTAAGTTGTAGGTGCGGAAATTCGTTGTGTAGTTGACAGCGCAGATCTTTGTGGAGCTGTCACGGCAGCCAATGGCCAGTAACCGAGAATCAGACGACCAATCCAGCCAGGTAACATCATCATAGCCACCGAGGAAGCTTCGTTTCAGCACAAACGGATTGTACTCTCCGGTGATTTCTCCAGGTGCGCAGAAGATGAGCACCAAATTCTCACGCGCCACGGCAAAATATTTGCCGTCGGGACTGAAGCAGATGCACTGCACGCCAGTTTGGAATTTGTGTCTGTGTATCACCGTGCAGGACATCATGCTGATGAGTTGAGCATCGCCCTGCTCGTTGACAGCGATCAGCAGGCTTCCATCCGGAGAGAGTGCAATGTTCGTGTAATTATAGCGAGACTCCAATGAAAGTGTGCGTGATTTGTTGCTGATAGGATCAAAGATAATGTAATTAGGTTGGCTATAAAATCCTTGCAACTTACTTTTTCAAATCGTGCACCGTTATCCGATTGCCCACGGGACTAATAACTGAATTTCCATCCGGCGAGAAGACCAAATTTCCATTGCGATAAATTGTACCCAACAAGTTGGAAAACTATAACAGTAGAGGTTGAGTTGAGTGTTTTATATAGATTAAAGCAACTTACTTTGTAAGAAAATTTCATTTTGTTGGCTGGTTCCTAGCAAAAAACAAAACAAAACTCCCGCACGTGTTGGCTCTGCCACTTAGTTGTCAGACAGGCAGTGTTGGCAACGCCGCTTTTTTCCCGTAAATCTGGCTGTTTTTATGAAGACAGCCTGATGGAAAATTTTGGGAAAGGCGGGAATTCTGGAAATTTAAAAAACGCGGAAATGGTTTGCGAAGAATTGAAGATAACCACGCGGATCTTAAACCAAAATATTACGTTTTGTTGGCTTTTTTTCTTGAATTTTTCAGCTATTTTTGTAATTAAAACGGCTGTTTTTCTGATGAAAATTTGGCAGCACTGCAGACAGCTGTTCTGTTGGAGAGGGAGATGCCAACGTAGTTTATCACCAGAAAAGCAAAGAAGAAGAAAATTAGGAAAGATAAACAAAGAATTCACAAATTTCATTAATAAAACTAGTCTCACACAAAATTTAACAATGGAGCAAAGCAAATCTGCCTCGGACAAACTGGCGGAACGCAAGGCGCGTCTCCTCGATCTGCACAAAAAACGCCAGGAAGCCCGCACAGACAATCATCAGGAAGTTGTGGCGGAAGACGCCCGTAAAAAACTTCCCAAAAATTGGGAGGCACGTAAACGCCAAGCAGAGTGGCTTCTGGCAGATGACAAGGCTCGGGAAGATGCACAAGCAGCAGGCAAGGACTACGAGCGCTTAAAGCTGTTGGAGGTGTCGGCCATTGATGCCGAACGCATCGAGAAGAAAAAGAAACGCAAGGACAATCCCGACTTGGGCTTCTCCACGTATGAGGCACAAACAGCAAGACAATACAACCGCCTGGTCAAAGGCATGCCAGTACGAGACATGGAAAAGTATGAAAAACAAAAGGCTGAGCTCGGGGAAGCCTTCTACGGAGGTCCACACACAACTTTGCATGCACTGACGAAAGACACCCCGGCGGCCATTAACAAAATGGTCAAGGATCTGGACCAGCAAATAGAACGCAGGAAGAAGTACTCGAGAAGGCGCATATACAACGACGACGCCGATGTGGACTTTATCAACGAGCGCAACTCCAAGTTCAACAAGAAGCTGGACCGTTTCTATGGCGAGCACACTGCAGAGATCAAGCAGAATCTGGAGCGTGGCACAGCTATATAAACTTAAGGCAGCAAAAACTCTACAATATTAGTTTTAATTCCACATATTTTAAAACCCGAAGTGTACCTAATTTTGTACATACATACAAATAACAAGTATGTATTAAAAACAAGTTGGCAGCCCTGCTTGCTGGTCTATTTGTGCTTGCAAATTCTCAATTCTAAACAATCGTCAGCTTTTTGGGCTATATAAAACATAATAAATATTGAATAATTTTTCGGGCTGGTTGTCCACTGGCCCCGCCGTTGGGACCACATAGTCCACGGGAAGAACAGTTCCATCACCCACTGGATTTATTTAAAACAGAAATGCAAAATTTCAGTGCCCAAGAAAAGTATTTAATTGCCAACACTCTCAACTGTTGGCCTGTGATGCTGCAAGGACACTCTGTGCTAATTGACCTACGAAATGAGACTTCTGTAGCTGGAATTATTGATGTAGCCGACGGGCATATGACCTGTGAGCTCTCAAATGTCGTTCTCATTGATCGCAATGGCGGCCAACATCCTTTCGACAATTTTATGGTTCGCAATCGCATGATTCGTCAGATTCACATCCCAACCGATATTGACGCAGCGCAAGAGCTTCGCCAGGCAATGGAACGTGGTGTCCTGCGACGAAAGCGCGTGGACGGAGGCAACACCAAGCGCACCTTCAAGCAGAAGCGAGCCGAGATGAGACACAAAGAGACTCTGGAGATGATAAGCCAACAGAGATCCGACAAAGAGAAAAACCAATCCAATATACAAAAAGGATAGCAACCATTTACCCCGCTATTTTTTTTTATTTATTATATTCCAATAAAGTACAAACTTCGTTCGACTGGATGATTAATATTTTCTTAGAATGAACTCCACAAGCCCTTTTATTGAGCCTGCTTTTCGCTCTGGAACTTGTAGTGCAGCTCCATGCAGTCTGTGTTGGAAACATTAATCCATCCAGTTGGGGTCATGTGGTAAACACGGATGATTCCACCAGAGTAGGCATCTCTGAAGGTGGCATGGTAAATGGCACGCTGTCCCAGGTCTTGTGCCTCCTTATCCTGCAAGTCCCAGCGGTAGCCAGAGTCGAGCACGCCATAGGCGAACAAAGAGCCACTGCCAACGGAAAATAGATTTCCTGGCGTGCGAGAACCCTCAGAGTCCACATAGTACAGGCCAGGACCACGCTTATCATAACCGGCCAGCATCATGCCCATGCTGAGACCCATTCCCTTGTACTCGTGGGCAATGTTTGCCATGATCTTGCTGGCTGCGGCTACCGAGATGCGTTCCTTGTTGCGCAGCTCGTGCAAGCGGCATTCCTTCGACAGGACACGATCCCAGTAGACACAATCGGCAGCACCACCGGCCAAGGTGCCCAGCAGAAAGTCGTTGATCTCCACAATCTTCTTCATTGTCTGCGAGCCAATGTACTGACCTCCAGTGGCACGTGAATCCACAGCTAAAATGACGCCTCCTTGGTACTTGAAGCCCAGGGTTGTGGTGCCATGATCAAAGTCGATTTTAATGCCGGTTTTGCCAGAATTTGCTTGAATCTGATTCAAGTTGTACATAGGCTGCAAAGGTACGAGCAAATATAAACTATCTTTGATGGTTATGCGAAATTTCCACTCTTACATTCTCAAATGGCGGAGCAGCCAGTGTGTACGGGTTCGCCAGGTTGCACGAAAACGTCTTCAAGTCATCATTTGCATCGGCCGAGTTCCAGGCAGTGGGCTTCATGTACGAAGCATTGGAGATTTTACAAATTTCAGCCAGTGCCATTTCTCTAGATGATTTTTTTTAGTTTTAAAAATTCACAAAATGCGGATGACAAACAAAAATTTGTTTCAGATGACAGCCAGTGTGACCGCAGACTTTTAGTTCAAATATACCCTCAAAAAATTCCAGGAAAATCGTAACTTTTTTGCGCATACGGTAACTCTAGGATAAACCTGTTGCCAATTTCGCTTTGGCTTTCTTCTTTTAGTTTCTTTTAGGCCTGGCTTTGGCCAAATTATCTCTCGTTCCACATAACGTAAGCAAAATAGTGCAAAAAACGGAATTTGTAATTTGATTCAACAGCAGCATGTGCGAGTACAATCTTAGCTGAAACTAATAAATGTGTTAAGGGCGCGCAATTGAGAATCGAGTTACAAGTAAATGGATCGGATCGTAGTTGTGGCAAGACGCAGTTTCAAGCTGGCTTTAACCTGGGGATTAAGTGAAATGTAGTCACTCCGAATATATATGTAATTTAATTGCAGAGTTGTTGTTTTAATTAAGAGGAAAGAACATTCTTCGTTCGGTTTGAAATCAATTATGTTGTGATAGGATTGGTAAAACGGTTTTACGAACGAGTATTTTGATTTTGATTTGAAATTGTAATTACTACGTGTACGCCATTACGTACTCGTACATGGCAAACACATACAAGCAAACACTTGTATGTAATCGCACGATTGACAGTCTTGATGTCTGGCTCCGACAAGATCAATGGTCAATGGCCGTTGCCATCTGAGGTTTGTTAATTCGATTGCTTGTGTCTTGATTTCGTGCAAACGATGCAGCATGGATCCACCCGCATTCAGAAACAGGAAGCTCTGCCAAACGCCATATCTGGTGTAAGTTCAGCAACGGCCAAGTTGAGTGGTGCTTAACCCTTTTACCTTGCAGCCCGACTCTAGCAACTGGACAGCCCTGCATGAGGCGGTGGTCGCAGGGGACGACCGGCGCTTGGAAGTTCTCCTTTCCACGAATGCAGACCGCATGGCCAAGGAGTCAAGTCTCGGGAACACCCCACTCCATGAGGCGGCCAGTCGAGGCTTCAGTCGCTGTGTTAAACTGATTTGCACACCCCCACCCTCAGCCAAGGCGCAGCCCAAGGAGAAGAGCAGGCTCAAGTCAAGGGTGGCCAACACAATTGAAGCCCTACACAATAGCACTTTGGGGGTTGTCAACCACGAGGGCCTCTCGGCCCTGCACTTGGCTGCCCAGAATGGGCACAATCAGAGCTCCAGAGAGCTGCTGATGTCCGGCGCCGATCCCGATGTGCAGAACAATGTAAGCGAAACGTTTCATTTGTAAATTTTTACCAATTAAAATATGTTTTGCAGTATGGCGACACTCCGTTGCACACGGCCTGCCGCTATGGCCATGCCGGGGTCACACGAATTTTGCTCTCTGCCTTGTGCGATCCGAACAAGACGAACCTGAACGGAGACACCGCCCTGCACATCACCTGCGCCA
Source organism: Drosophila obscura (assembly GCF_018151105.1). Taxonomy (NCBI): domain Eukaryota; kingdom Metazoa; phylum Arthropoda; class Insecta; order Diptera; family Drosophilidae; genus Drosophila; species Drosophila obscura. The sequence goes on along the minus strand of NW_024542774.1, from coordinate 2,846,321 downwards.
TGGGCCGAAGGAAGCTAACCAGAATCCTTCTCGAGGCTGATGCTCGTCTGGGGATTAAGAACGCTCAAGGGGATTGTCCAATGCATATTGCCATCAGAAAGAACTATCGCGAAATAATTGAGATACTGAATACACCGAAGAAAATCCGAAATCGCAAGGAAAAGCCCAAGGAGGGCAGCAGGTCCGACAAGGATAGAGATAAGGAAAGGGATGTAGTGGATAAGGGCATTAATTGGTCGCCCTATGGCTGCCACTATTTTCCCGATCCGCGCGCCTTTCCCTCACCAAAGCTGGAAACCCTGCCAAAAGATCCACTGAAGCCGGGCGAGCAATATTTTCTGGATCTGGCCGGACACATACACAAGGGACCCGTGAGCGTGGGCAACACCTGCTACTGTGGCCCCTTCTTCCGTCACATTGAGAACAAACTGAACTGCAACCGCAAGAGCCTGAAGAAGTACGTGAACAAGACCAAGGAGCGTTTGGGTCACAAGGTTCAAGCCTTGGCCATCAAGACCAATGACCAGATAGAGCAGCTAACGCGAACAATGATCGAGGATCGGCTGCGGTGCGAGAACAAGAGACAGCACCTGAACGAGTTCCTGCGCAGAGGGGAACCCATGCGATCCACATACGATAACCAAAACAAAAGTTCAAGGATCGAGCGGACACTTTCGCGGTGTCGAAGCCTGGAGCTGTTGGAACTGGATAAAAACTACGAAACTGGCAGGCTCACCAACTCCAGGAGTGTGGATGTTCTGGAGGATCAGGCCGTAGAAGCTATTGTTCATCAATCACCCGAAGTGGAGCTCGATAGCGATACCGATGACGACTCAGATACGGCCAGAGGGGATGCTGCTGTGGATCTGGTTCCGTGCCGGGCGGAGGCCGAACAGACGCAAGAAGTCGAGCAACTGGAGCATTCGAAGCTCGACGAGCTGAAGCTGGATTTCCTGAAGGTGTCGGAACGATTGGGTGTTCTGCTGGAGAAAACCACGTTGATTATGGAAAGGGATAGCGAACAGGAGAGCAAACATCAGCTTTCCTCGCTCTCTCCTCCGTATAAGCCAAGTCCCGGAGCCGAGTCAGCCCGTCTGCGCGAAGACAAGGAGAGTGTCAACAGCCCCAACTTTGATGAGTACACGCACGTGCTGCGGCGCTATCCCAACTCCAGTGAAACATCAAACCCCTCCCAGAACTCCAACAGCTGGGACTGGGAGGCGTCACCGACCGGCAGTCATCCACCCCCAGGCGACTATCACAAGTACTATCATCGAATCGGGCGCGGGGAGAACATGCTCAACTCCGTGATCAAGGCATTGAGAAAAGACGCCACCTTCGCGGAGCTGAGCAAGGAGGAAGCTGCCCTCAACGAGAGTGCGGACAGAATCTGTGGAGATAAGTTATTGTACAAAGAACAGGCCTGCGAAGCAGCAGCCCTTGGTCAGCCGCACTCTAGCGGCCAGAGAGGGGTCTCCAATCTAATTAAGAGACAACCTCTCTGTCTGGAGGATAGTTTTCCCACCATGCCGAATATGTTTTACTCGAACCCAATTATGGAGTACGCCGAGGAAGCGGAGATCAGGCAGAATGGCAACGAGGCGACCGTGGGCAAAGTGGAGATCAGGAACAGCGAAATCAAATGCCTCAAAAAGCCCAATATGGGTCAGGTCAGAGGCATGGTGGCCCAACTGCAGAGCACAATAGACTCGAATCTACAGCCCGGACAGCGGCAGGACTCACCGCCTGCAAATTTGATGTCCTCGCGATCGCCGTCCCATCTGAACAACAATTTCCAGCACATTGAAGCTGCCTCGCTGAACCCATCGCCAACGTACAGCATACCCCACAGAATTGTTCCCCAATTTGGCCTCCCCGACAGACACATACCCAAAGATGCCTACTTCCATGAGCTGCCACATCGTCCCCAGCCCCCGCCCCCGCAGCCTTCGCACAGACGGATTAGCTCTGGCTACGTACCAAATGGAAATTTCTATCGTAATGGGGAGCAACTCTATGCGGGACAAGTGCTCACCACTGCCCAATCCAATATATCTCTGAGCGGAGAATACGTTAATCGAGCCACCTATAGGCCTCTTCAGTCGCCCCGTTCCCAAGGAATTGTCACGCCCAACCCCAGCACACATCCGATTGCCTGGCAGAATCGTCTGCCACCAACGGACGATGTCGATGTGGAGGAATTGTCAGCCATTGGCATATACAATAATGTCTCGAGTCTTGTTTGAGTCTTAGGGCGTTTAACCGGACAAGGACTATCGAAGTTTTCCCTATTGTACAAAGCTAATCCTAATATATTTATCATAATTTTAATCACATACTGTACTAAAACAAAACAATTAATTTATTTTCAATTGGTGAATCCTGTCCCGATGGTTTTTAAAATATATACATAAATATTCTACGCAAAAGTGTTTGGCATCTTATGGGATTTATTTAGGTGACTTTGGTACCATCTCAGAATCTTGACAGCTTCCCATAAATAACACATTTCGGATTTGAATTTTAAATACTACGACTATATTAAATAAAAGAGGTACCACTACCACAATTAATAAATTTGAAATATTTACTTTAGCAAGCATTGTTGAAATCTTTGTAATGTGAAATTTATGCGTAGCAGGGGTGAAGCTGGACGGAGCTTAAGAATTTTTCATATTTCTACGAGTATTTCTAGATATATTTAGGCTACGAAATAGACCTGACTTTATTTCATATCATTATAATCATCAATTAGTAGTAGGACGCTGAATGAAATCCAAAGAATTGTTTTCGATCAAAATATATTTTTTTCTTTAAAAATGTTTAATAATAGTATTTATGCATGTGTAAATATCAGAATGTCAAGTACATATATTTATTGATAACAGATCATTTTGGTGTTTTGATAGACATATGCGGCTGCTTAATGAGAGCGCTCTGTATAATGCTACAACGAATTCAAACAGAAAACTATTTCCATAATCGAGCTCCGCTGGTGGGTCGGGGAATTCAAAAAAGTAAAATTCCCCCCACACCCCGGTTGACAAAAGTAAACCAGTAAATTGGGCAACATTTGATATCGTTTACCTATATGTATGTTATGTCTGTTGTTGTTGTTTTTTGTTTTGTTTGTTAGTACAATTTAGCAAGTGCCTAATAATGATTTATCGATGTTTCTTTCAGTTGTTAATTTAAAATTCTATAAATGACACTGCTGCTGCTGACTGCGCCTGCTACTTAAATTTAACCGGCCACTTAACAATATCTTAACTCTGAATAGTCGTATTACAAATACAAATTACAATAGCCAATAATTTAGTCACTTCGCATGTATGTATATGTATCTATGTATCTATGCATGTACGTAAGTATGTATATGTATATATCGCCTAATTAAGTCTATTAATAATAGTTTTTTTTTGTTTCTTGTTTTTTGGATTTGGGTTTGGGGCGTTTCTTGGCTTGGAAATGAACGTATGTATATATGCCTATGTAAATTTGAGTAACGTAACCCATCACTTCGAACAATTTAACTTAACAATGTTGGTCTTCGGACTGCAATTGGGAGTGAACTTTGTTTTATGATCGCTTGTGGGGTGTTCGCAAGTGATTTTCGTATTTTTCGATCAGGTCTCAAATGTCTCAAAGGGGACTGTTGTCGGAGTCTTCGCGCTCTTGGTTATGTGTGGTTATGCTCTGCTGCAGGGCATTTGGTGTTAGCCACTCTCTGAAATCAAAAGCAATAACAATTGGCGTACAGGACAAAGGCGCAATGAGGTTATAGATATCGCTTACTTGGGCAAACACCTTTGTAGAAATGGCACACAGGAGCTGAAATGCGCTAAACGATTGACCCAGCTAGGTATTTCTTGGCCGCAAAGTATCTGGAAAGAAAAGTACGTTATTATTGGAATTTTATCAGGTAATTCGGCTGACCGCACCTGTGTCAAGGAGCCAGAAAAGTGATTGCAATTATTGTTCATAAGGTGGTAACGATCGCCGCGAAATTGATTGCCCAATTCCTCAACAATCCGGCGCACTTCCTCGTACGTGAAGTCGGTGCAGCCGATTTGAATGCTTTGCCGAAACTGGAACTGGTCCCCCAGTTCGTCGTGATCTCGCGGAGATATTTCGAATACCCCCGTAAAGGGAAATGGATGTCCGCCGTAGGCGAATTCAGTACCGAATGCTTCTACACCGGAGTGGAATACGCCGAGACCAATTGACGTTGTGTACTCATTGATCCAGTACTAAAAAAAAACAAAAAATAACAAATCAAATTAGAAATTCGTGGAGTATCAAGTGGGAATACCCACCATGTCGTAGACGTTGAGAATTACAGGCTCTCTAGTCCCCATATTGGATGGCAAGAGCTCCTCATTGCCGATCTCGTCTTTTGGAACACTGAGACAGCTCGGAAACGACAGATTGCACGGCAATCCGTTGGAGAACATTGATTAAATGCGTTGTTGGTGTGGTTGGACTGAATATATGTACTTCTTCAACAGTCTGCAAAGAGGGGCAATTAATTAATCTCCATCGCGACACAGGCACATAAGTACACATATCTATGCATGCGTGCAAGCATATTGCTGGGCACTATATCTGAGTCTCCCCGTCGATCGGTGGAGTCGCCACACAATGCGTTGCGTTGCACATTAACGCACACATATGTATGTATGCACATTTGTACGTAAGTGCGTAAGATACATAAGTATAAACACGACATACAATTGTATGTACATACATATGAATGCGGTACAGAAATGTGTCATAGCAGGTTAGAGCTACTTACACCTGGTAAGGGCCTGTTAGCATCCCATTCTCTGAACCAAAATTTAACAAATTATAAGAGGCAAAATTATACTAAAGTTTAGCCTTTCAACTTCCTTTTGTTTTTAGTTTACACAAAATTTTTTGTTTATGGATTGGTTGTCACTAAATGACAGCTCTCTGAACTAGTTCTTGCCGTCGATAAGTCGATATCGATAATTACCGAGAACAAAGAAAAATTTGCGCGCAGAGGTTCTTCTTCTTTCTTTTTGCGGAAAATATTTTTGTCTTCTTCTTCATATTTGCGGAAAATTTTTATTCTTCTTCCTTTTGCGGAAAATTTACCTTCTTTTTTTGCTAGTTTTTTAAATAGGGTGCCAGATGGTCGGAACAGTAATGAAACGGAATACATGGGGCACCCGAAACTGCGAAGCACAAGTCTGGCAACGCCACAAAAAACGACGTCACATTCGTTTTATGTTGTTTTTGTTTGAACCTTTTTATGTAAACAATAAAAAGGACTTCTGAAAATCTTGCCAATCTTGTTGTAAATTTATGTATCTATCGGATATAATTTTTTGTTTACGGCTGAGAGGGCCAACTAGCTAGTAATATTAAACGGAATATCAAAATCGAGGAATATCAACGTTTGAATGGTAACATTTCTGTTAAATTTCCGTCAAAAGTTAATGGATTGGTTCATTTATGAATCACAGCTGACTAGTTCCGAACTGGCCCTGCCGTCTGTAATAAGAAAACACACAACACACGAAATTTAACAATAATTAAAATAGATTCAAAGTGTGTTTTATTTTGACAATATTGAACGACACCCACCCCCCACATCCAACGGTAGGACAAACAGTATGACCTAAAGACTCACTGCCGCGAGCAAGTCGTCAATTGAATGTCAAATCGATTGCTTGGCAAATAAAAAAAATAAAACAAAAACACTTTTAACAAGAAGGAAACCGCAACCATGTTATAACACGGATTGCAGTTATCAAGCACGTCACAAAGTAGTAAGAAAGTGCATTCCGGCCAACAGAAAACAAGCTAATGAGGGCGGGGTGGGCACATGTGTGGGCGTAAGTATTGAAAGAGTCTGCCAAAAGGTCAACAGAACTGAAGCGAGATCCACTTACACTTACAGGTCTATGAACGTCACTTGATAGTAGCATTGATAGGAACAGTGCCCCTCGGACCACTTCGGAGGAGCAGTCAATAAGCACAGCACACCAATGACCAACTCAGAGAAACGGAAAAGCAATAACTAGCAACGTAATTAGTAGCCAATCCAGCCCGAAATTCTTCCAACAATCCAAGGTCAGAATCACGCTTCGCCCGTCATGTTTTCCGAACCGTATGACACCGATGAGCTGGACACCATCGCCGATGTGATGGGACTGCGCTCACAGGCTCGCCTAAACACATTTCGCGAAATGTGGTACCACATATTTCTGTGGGCCCTCTTCTCATCCATTTTCATCCACACCTGTGCCGCTCTAGTGGCGTTTGTGACGCTACGAAAGCATAAATTCGGACGATTCTTCTCTATACTAATTCTGGTTAATGGGATTCTTGTCACCGGCTTCTAGTGGCATCATTAGCAGTGCGGTAATTGCTTTTGTGCATCGTGCTTCCAGCCTGCCCATGTCGCCTATTTATGCAATGGTTTGGGGTCTTGGACAGACCATAGTCTCGGCATGCCTGGGCTTCACTCGAATCTTGGCCACGCTCTAGATTATGGACTGAAATTTCATCATAGAACTTTTCATGTAGCATACTCCGCCATAAGTTAGAGTTTATTTTGTAAGCATTATCATACCTTTTTTTAATTCATTGTTCACAGAGCATCCGGACAGATGCCCGACAACAATTATAACAAAATCATTGATATGCGTCTAAGAATATTGTGATTTTTAAATATACATACACACATATACTATATACGACCAGAGGAATAATGTAAAAAATTAAGCTCTTACTTTAAATATTTACTCCAATTGTACATACGATAGCAGCCGAATACACGAGCAGATTCTAAAACTAAATCAGCGTATTGGGATCTCTTGCATTGTATAAAGTGAATAGTTTGTTGCTGAGAACGTTTCCTATGCGTCGTTCGGTGTGGAGGGGCTGTGGTCCATTGCAGCGCTTGATCTTTAAATCAGCCAGGGACTGCACAGCCGTGGGATCATCGGAAAAGTGGTCCAACAGTTGCTTGGGACAGGGATATTGGGCTATAATGGATTCGGCCACCTCGAGCGTGACCAGCGGCAGCCGGTTCAGATGCTGCTGCCATAGACGTCCATAGCCATTGCCCTGCTCGACGCGGACGCATTGTTTCTTGTCGTTGGCCAAGTACTTCTTGAAGAACCCCAAAGATTCATCGCGTTGTTTTTTGTACGGGGCCTCGGCAATTGCCTTTGTATAGCGTTGGAGCAGGCACAACAGCTCTTGACTCTCAGGACTTCCCAGCTGCTCCACGTGAAGTTGCTGCAACAGTTGGAGCTCGATCAAGCCACTGGGATCCTGATTGCTCGAGCTGTGCTTGCTGTGACGCAGTTTCGGCAACACCACCGTGTATTGGCAGTTGGGAAAGGCGACCTGCAGCTCGTGTCCCAGGCAAGTTCTTTGCTCCTTATGAGAGTGATGCAAATTTGCTTCGGTTATCCAATGGAGGACATGATTTTCCGTTTTCCAGACTTCGTCCAGGCCAGAACCGCTACTTCCTGGAACTATTGTGTGCTGGCCCATATTGCGCTCCCAGATGATACATTTTCCGACTGGCAAACTGCGAATTTCATAGCTCAAGTCGGCCGAGTTTATTTGCTGCAAAAGCTCCTGGCCAACAGGAATGTCCAAAAAAGCAGCGTCTATAACCATACGCACATATTTCTGACATTCTCCTGGTTTGATTCGCTTTTGTTGATCCCTCTTATGTTGCTTGTGCAGCTTGTCTGATTTATTCGACATTTTTGCGCCATTTATAAACCAAGAGTTGGAAAACGTAAGTCGTCAACATCGATATGAAATTTCTTTGTGAGCATTCGATTGGTTTCTCACGTGCAGCCGATGTTTCATCCCTGCCGTTGCGTTAACAAACACTGTACTCATTGAAAGCAAAGCACGCCACACGTGTTTTTTTATTTACTGCGACAATTTATTGAATTTTCTCACAAAAATGTATCTCATGTACACAATCAACGAAAGCGGCAACCGCGTCTACACGCTGAAGGTAAGTGCGCTGTGCTGCAACTTTTCTGATTTGTTAAACTACATTTTTCGTCGATATTGCAGAAGCGCACCGAGGACGGCCGTCCGACCTTGTCAGCACATCCAGCCCGTTTCTCGCCGGAAGACAAGTACTCACGCCAGCGCATTACCATCAAGAAGCGCTTCAGTCTGCTGCTCACCCAGAAGCCAGAACCAGTGTACTAAGTCTGAGTTTACGTTTAATTAGGGTACATGTGTATTTACAAATAAGTTGCAACATTTTCAATGAACTAAACAAATTACTTTCAAATGCGTCGCTTTAATCCCGCCGTGTAGTCAAACAGTTGGGGATTACGAAATTCTCCACGCATATCCAGCACGTAGTAGAGTGTCCTTTCCTTCACCTTGATTGGTAGTTGCACTCTGGCCATTGCACGAGACTCTTGCGCTGAGATGCATTTAAGTGGGACAGTCATGATACGATTGCGGTTAAAAGGTCCATAGGTAACAAAGGAGACACTCTGACCGCCCTTGCGTAGGATGAGGAAACGCACGGAGCGAAGCGTAAACATCCAAACAGCAAACAGAATTCCGTAGCCTATAAATGTACAAGATATAATTCGAATCATACCATATCATCTATTGCAAATATGTACGTACCAATCAAAAAGCAGCAACCAGTGATGGCATTCCTGTACTTATTTTCGCCCAGATTTATGCGCTGAAACCACTTCAGCTCCTCCCCTGGATTCTCCACCACGGGCGCATCCTTTAGCGTTGTAAAGGCAAAGTGGGAAAGATATGTCCAGAACACAAATTGGCATATTCCGAAAAAGTTGAGCATCTTGTAGAACCTTGGATTCTCATATTTAAAGAGGATTAAATCCTTTGGCACGCTTGTGCTCACATCAAAAGGCGCAGCTCCAGAGGAATACCTTTTTATTGCGCCAGCCACCGGCGTTTTGTTAACCACAACCGGAACTGTTAGTCGAAAACATTGCAGGCTGCGTCTTGTCAACAAACTTGCACCCTTTCTTAGGGCGAAGTTTATGAGATTACTCATTTTAATTGATATTTCTGTGAATTTATCTGCATTTATTATAAATCAAAATAACCTACAATCTACAGATGTTTATGTTTTCATGAATCGGAACTGGTTTCACACCACCGCTTCAGGGATGGCAGCAAAGTTTTGTGGCTACAATACGGATCTAAATCACCAAGTGAACTTACAATTTTAGATACTGATTAAGTTCAGTATTATTTTATACATGTAGAATTTGTAATTCGAGTGCCAACATTCACAGGGCCAAAGAAAAATTAAGCACTGTCATCCTATAATTTTTGTTGGCTCACTTATATGATCAAAATTGTTTTCCTGGCATCTTCCTCTGGCTTCGTTCATTAAAAATGGTTCCGTCTGGTGGCACTCCCCACCCTTGGAAGCGAACAGATGTTTTGTTTGTGATTTGGTTCCAGTACTTTTGGTCTAAGTGGTAGAACTGGTTCTTTTTTTACACTTTTGTTGTTGCTGCTCTTATTTTAGTCACTGTTTCATCCAGAAGCGGCATCGGACGCGGATTTTCCTTACGGATTTGTAAACAAATCTGTTTAAAAAAACTGTCAAAAGGGTTTAAACTATTGGCTATCAATCGTTCTCAGCTTGGGTCATGGTATAGTTTGCCTGCTAAAAATTTTGAAGCCAGTTAGTAAACACGTTTATCGGGTCTTAAGAGGGTAAGTGCACATTTTCTTTGAAACTATTGTATTTTTAAGTTGAATAAGGTAGTGTATTAGTGTTGGCGTTAGAATATAAGCTACAAATTTACTGGTTTATTGGAATTATAACTTGTGTGATCCAATTTAGATTGGTTTCGCTTGTTGTCATCTACTATGGGTTTCATTCCCAAAGCATTTGTTTGTGTTTTCAGAGTTGTCAGGTAGTTTCGTATCGGGTATGTAGATATGTATATAGGATCAAATCAGATGTATGTTTTGACCGAATATATTGAAAAATCGACGTAGTGCCATTGGTGTATACACCTGAGCTTCAGGGGCTTAACAACAGCCATTAAACATACATTTAATATGCCAAGGTGTCTGACTTATCACCGGTGGCAACCCTGCTCCACAATATGGTCACAATTATATATGTACATATATATGTATTTGCATTTCCATTTTATTTAATATATCACCACCAGACTTTCAGACTTGGCAACCATGCAAACAATAAAATGTTTAATAGATGAATAAAAATGTGCCCCTTTTGCTTTTACTTTTGGCTGAGGCTAGTTTGGTTGCGGTTTTTTTTGGTCGCAGTTTGTTAGGTAACATTATGTTAGATCCTTGGAAAGAATGATATGAGGAATGCATGAATGTCCTTAGATCCCTCAAATTTTCGGGAACGTAGATATTTTTCAACCTAACCTCACTTTGTACCAAAATCGATACGTAACCTAAAAAGAATGTGAACGCGTTGCAAAATTGCACACACACACAGACACATTCTGATATACACACGAGCTCACACACACACATCATTGCTTAAGCGGACGCAATCGTATGTGTGTGTGTGTGAGCGAAACAGATATAATGGACATAACGCCCAAGCGGGTCCAGAACGAGCCATAGCCGAAATTAAGATTTTTAAAGCCAATTGTCCAGTTTGGTTTTTTTCGTCACAAAAATGCAAAGATAAATGTATGGCTGTATCTATGTGCTATGTTTGTATGTGTTTGTGAAATCAAACATTTATGAGTACATCAGATAGTATTCGATACTCTTTTATATTATTAGGAAATGGTAATGGGAACCTATCATAGTTTCAGTTTTTACTTGGATCATTCGCATTCAACTTCCCTGGTAGGACCAATGGTTAGCCCTAATAAAAGATTCGACCAGAAAATATGGTACCCTCGCCTCAGTTTGTATTTGCGTCTGTCTTAGTTGTTGCTTTTTCACTCTGCTGCTGTATCTTTCGGTTCGTCTCATCTCATCGTCCGACGACGCCAACAACAACGATTTTTTCGTGTTGTATTCGGTGCTACGCGAACTTTATTCAATTATATGTACATACATACATACATATAGCTGCGTATATATATACGTACGTATATATATTTGTACCTCTTATTCTCTCATACTCTCTTCGCTTACTCTCTCGCCCTCATTCCATCTCGCTCGCTCTTCAACTCTATTCTAAACCGGTATCCTGACGAGGTCCTAACTGCATCAAAAACCTCTAAACCCTAGATTCCAAGTCTTAAGATTAAATTTGGTATTTGGTAGACATTATTTTCATAACCCCAACTCGACCCACCCCATCCCTCCCACTTCTCTATTATAGCGACTAGATTTACAAACAAAGCTACATATGTACGTTTATTTGCCTTTTAATTTTGTTGCCCAGGTTATTGGTATTTTCTGCTAAATAATCTTTCGATTCGGAAAGAACAAAATATAAAAAATATTTATTTAATTTGTGCCCCCCCCTACACTACCATCACCAAATCATACGGTCGTCCCGCTCTCGCAGACTATTCTCCCACTTTACCCTCCCACTCGCACACAATCAAGCGCATGTGTTTGTAAAAACACTGCGTTACCTTTGCCATTATTTCACTTTCGTTTGCTTTGCCTTTTCGCTGTTATCAAAACGGCGCGGGGTTCACTCGTCAACCGACGAAGATCCCTGGTCAATTTAAATTTTAAAACCCCTTACCCCGTACAACCTACCAGTGGAGCAACGACGTCATGAACGAGACTGCCAACTTGCTATGGCCAAACCCGTACAACGTCATTGCCTTTCGACTCTAGGACATTTGACTATATGTACATACAACTATGGTCAGATTTCACTGCTGCCCACCAATACATTAAAGACATTACAGACATACATACATACATAATGAACGGTCGGAAAAAAGCGTAAGGGCTTTAAGATGGATGTGAAAGTGATTTCCATTGTAGAATCACTATCGAGTCTTATCATCCCACTTTGACACGCCCTCTTTCCCTAGACCACCACAACGGCGTGCGTGCTCTCTCCCTCTCTCGCCGCTTTCAGCCGCAGCGATTCTCTCTTTGCGCTCGCCGTCAGCTGGTTTGATGTTCGCTTCGGCACCATGTTCAGTGGTGCCGTGAACTCGGCGAGAACTGTCATTTCGATTTCTTCAAGTGTAGTAGTTAAAATAAAATAATAAAATACCACACAAAACAATTCAAGCCCGTCCAAGTTTTCTTAAAATAAGTAAGTCTCCTCAAACAATAATTCGTTATATATGTATATACATTCTTAGTGAATGCAAAATATAAAATGCACATACAAATGTACATATGTACGAATATCTTACATACTCTCACACACAGTACATATCTGACATAACCTAACCTCACTTTTGTTAGCATTGATAGCGACTATTCAGAAAAAGTTTTCCTTTACGTCCCGTCCCAGCCTACACATTGAGTATTTTTCGCCTTTCCTCCAGTTACCTTAATTTATCATTCCTTCTCTTCTTTTTGCACGCCGTTTCTCTTGCTTTGCTTTGCTTTGTTTCTTTCTGCTGCAGTCACTTCGTTGTTGTTGTGCCGACCAGCGAACGACCGACCGACATACCGCGTTCGGAACGACAACACATGGTTTGGTTTGATAGATACACACTGAAACCGAAATAGCGCAAAGCGTCGGAATGAAAGCTGGTGGTATTGAGATATATTTCTGGTTTGGAGTTTGGAGTTTTGGGATCAGTAGTTTAGTAGTGTGACTATCTATTATTAGGAAATAAAAACAATAACTAAAAACCCCATATCCGCCTTGTCTCGCTCAAGTATATTTGGTCTAGGGTTCTAGGGTTTTGCACCTTGAACGTTGGAAGACATAAGACGTGCTTTAGAAACCCAGTTCTCGACCTTTCAATAAGTCAAGCCGAAAACTATTGAAAAAGCTTGCACAAGCTTTTTCCTTAAAGCTTTTAATTCTTTATGATTTTTAATTTGGGAATAAATAATTTACTTTGTAAAACCGTTTTATATTTGATCCGGCTAACAGTCACCGATATTCCTTTTGACATTTTTTAATAGTTCAATGTTTTGCAATTGAAACAAATAAAAAAACTCTGATAAAATGATGGAAATAAGTCAAAATACGGAATTAAAAGAACTGTCAACAGAAGGCGCAATCATGGGAGCAATCCAAGAAGAACTCAATGATGATGCCAGTCCCAGTGGTAAGTAAAAATGGAATTTAAAAGAAAATATTTTGTATGCAACAAATTGTTACAGAAATCGGCAATGGATCGAGACGGTCGTCCAGGGATGACGAAGATTTAAAGGAATTGACTAATGGCAGCGAAGCAATAGCCATCGCCTGTCTTAAGAGCGTCAAAGCTGATGATAAATTGACAGTAGGCTTGGAAGAAAAACGAAACGCTGGAAATGACTTGGACGCTTTGCTGGATAAAATCAGTTCAATTGTGGATTGCCCCAAGGATTCGCCAGATTCCGAAGAAGAGGCTGTGCAAGAGCCTGAGGCGACAGTCGTTGAGATGCCAACAGTCGATGGCGATAAGGAAAAGGAAATCAACCCTGCTGTCGTCAAGGAAAACACAGCTGATACAGAAGAAGAAGAGAAAAAAGCTGCCGCGGGTGAAAGCAGCGTGACGCGCGATTCGGTGGAGAAAATCCAAACTGAAGATAGTGCGGAAGCGATTGAAGATCCCGTGCAAGACCAGAAAGATACTGAAGAGCTCAAGGACTCCGCTGAAGCTGAAAACGATGGCGAGTCCTTGGAAAAAGTGTTAGACAACAAAGAAGAGTCCGAGTCAGTGAAGGAAATTGAAGAAGAAGAAGCATCACATGTGGAAACATCTGCAGAGAAAACCAATGGGGATAGTTGTGACGCCGAGAGCAAGGCAAAGCTAAACCAATCTACGGATGATATCTTTATGGATGCCCTGGACAGCATTTCGAGCTTAGATGATTTTGGGGCCACTTGTTCCCAGGAATTGAAGAAGACGCAGACATCCGAAGAGAAACCCGCTAAGGCGCCCAAGACTAAAGTGATTTCTCGTGAAAGTCTAGCAAATGATCTGGATGACATTTCCTCAGATGAGGATATTCTCAAAGAAAAGACCCCTGATAAGGATCCCTCCAGTATACCAGTCATCGATTTAGATTCATCGGATGAGTGTATTGTTTGCGAGGATAGAGTTGCCAATTTAGCTGAAGATCAGAAAAAGGTTACAGATGAGATTACTGAAAATAAGGAGGAAGAGAAGGACACCAAGGAGACCCTAGGAGATACTACCTCAGCTGAGCCAATGGACGTTGTCGAGGAAGATAAAAAGATAGCTGACCCCGAAGATACTCAGCAGCCAGAGGATGAAAGTCAGACGGAGGAAAGGATGGAGACCACGAGTACCGTAGATGATATGGCAAAAGAAGTAGCTGGAGAAACCGATAAAGATGCGGGCGAAATGGCGGCAAAGGAGGCGGAAGATAAAACTACAGAAGAGGACGAAAAGAAACCGACGACTAATGGTGTCACAGAGAGAGAACCAGAGATCCCACCCAAGACATTGTCTGATGGGAGGGGCATGGAATTGGAGTTGTACAAGGGAAAAATATCTCCCGAAGCAGCTGCCAAAGATGCAGACTCGGATGATGAAGTAATTTTCTTTGAACCTATTGAAAAGCCCAAGGATTCAGCAGATCCAAAGGAAAAAAAAGAACTTAAATCAGCAGTGTCCGGCAGTATGGAAAATGACATAGTTTTGGTGTCGGAGGACGAAGAGGAGGAACTGCCTCCAAAGAAACCCGAAGATAAGGGAACGAAGGGCTCCGAAAAGGAGTCCTCCTCGCTCACTCCAAATGACTCCAACATGAATCCAACGGAGTCCGCTGCAAGCAAAGATCTCCAAGCGGACAATTCCGACAATGCATGCGATCAATTCGAGAAGATAAAGCCACAAGATAAGATAAAGCCCACTGCCACGGAAGACGGAAACAGCAACTCGAGCAGCAATCTCCTGTGTCCCGCTGAAGATGTCGAATCAGATGGGCCCAAGGCTAGCACCGCCGAGAGAGCAAATTCTGATGTAGAATCCGAGACGAAGCCCGATGCGGATGCGGATACGGAGCCGAAGCAGTCACGCATATCCAACGATGGCAACGAGACCGAATCCAATTCCACTGTGACCAAGCGTAGCCACGATTCCTTAGACTCCAGCCCCGCGGAAGGAAAGGAGGGGATTCCCAGTAAGAAACTCAGGACTGATGACTCCGATTCGAGTAGCTCCAATGATGGCACACTTCAAATTGACTTGGAGGTACAGGAGAAAGAGGTGGACTCCGATTTGGCCAAAAAGGAAGACCCAGTCAGCGTAAAGGACCAAAAGGAGCTAAAATTGGAGCTAAAACCAGAGCCAGAGCGCCAAATCGATGTTAAGCCGCTGCGTCTGGAGTTCCTAAAGAGCTTTCGCAAGAGCTTTGACCAAATGACTCGCAATGATCTGGAAGAACTCGTCCTCCAGAAGGTCGTTGAGAGTATGATGGTGAAAAGCGAGTTTGCGGATATCCGCTCCCAGCTGGACAAGTACGAGAAGACTCTTTCCATCTATCGTCGCAGGATAGCGGAAGTATCAAAACAGTTTCTCGACTTGGACACGGTGCACAAGCGGGTACTGAAGGATCTGGAGACCAAGAATGCACATTTCACGGCCCCGGTGAGAATTACACGAGCAGTTGGACTGCAAGTAGGTATTCCTTTCAAGGTCATGAAGCCGAATGCTGCTCCCAGCGCTGGAGACCAGACACATGCTGCGGGCAGTATGTTGGCGCCTCCAAGTAGCACTCCTTCCAAGGCGAGCACATCTCCTATGCGATCGCCGTTGCAGTCAATGCGGGCAGCTGGTTCGGGCGCGAGTTCCAATGCGCATCAACAGCAACAGCAACAGAATCATCAAAAGCAAAACCAGCCGCAACTGCCACCGCAACGCTCCTCAGTTTCCTACAATCAGTCTCCTGCTCCCACTGCCACTGCTCCTGCGCCTCCGGTACGCAGGGGATGCATGCAGAAGATTACTCCACAGCGACCAGTCCCTGGAATCGGATTCCCAGCGGGCCAGGTGAACACCCAGTCCAACAATTGTCGACTACAGAGCTCTCCCCCTGGAACTCAGAGGCCTATGCATGCCTCAAAGCACACAGGTAGCACTGCATCGGCAGCTGCGATGAGGAATAGGAGTCCTTATACGACGCAAAAGCAGCAATATCAAGCGTAAGTCATCCGACTACAAGGTTTGCTCCTGTAATATAATGTCTTCTATTTCCTCGTAGAACCCGCCCTGTTCCTGGTCCCAGTCCGGCTAAGCAGGGGCCAAAGTGTGCAACTAAAGTGCGCTCATTGACTCCAAAGGGAACTGGTATCGTCTCTGTACCCGTTTCCTCAACTAGCAGCAGTGGAGGACCAGGCGGCAGTGCTCTCAATTATGGCCAGCAGCAACCAAACCTGGCTCCAGCCAAGCCCAAGGAGAAGGCTGTAATTGATCTCACAGACGAAGACGATGCTGCGGCAGCTATGGCGGCTGCCGCTGCAGAGGTCAACGCACATTTACGGCAGTCATCCAACATGGCCGTTAAGCGGAATTCTCTGGGGGCAACGACGTCTGAGTCAAGAGCCACGGGAGGCCGTACAGCTGCTAGTGGAAATACTGTGAGATTGTCGCCCTTGCAAATGCCAAGAGCCAATGCCAGACAAATAGTCACCAATAACGGTGGAGGTGAGTCCTGAATTGAATTGGTGCCTTTGATCGATTTCTGACTCGATTCGACATCTTTAACAGGTCAGCGCAATTCCCTTGGATCGAATGTGACGATGCAAATTCGGTCGGAGAACACGCCGCCTGCCCCCACTCGCTTGAGGTACTCGCATCCAGCGCCGCTGCCATCATCGCCTGCACAGCCCTTCAATCCCGCCTGGAAGCTACCGCCGTCTCGGCCTCTCATACGCATCAGTCTTATGGACACAGGTATTGTCATCTCCTGGAATCTGGAGGATGCGAGTAGCAGATTTGCCGACTGCGTAACGTATCAGATATTTGCGTACCAGGAGACTCTACATGAGCCCAGCACCGATTCCTGGAGGCACGTGGGCGATGTCAAAGCCATGCTGTTGCCCATGGCTGTCACGCTCAATCAGTTCCAAGAAAACCAGCGCTACTATTTCGCTGTGCGTGGCGTCGATGCTCATCAGCGCTTCGGATCATTCAGTGTACCCAAGACCTGGTCGTAATCAGGATCATATTTTTAGATTAAGACTAAAGTTATATGGTAATTTAATTTATTTATGGTGGCATTTCAGCTTCTTTTAATGTTTTTATTCCCACATGGAAAATATATTTTTATTTCTTAGTTATATCTGCATCGGACCTATCCGATGATGTTCCAATTAGCCTGAATAATTAGCTTAGATTTAAGGGCCCATTTCTATATGTCAAGTTAAGATTTAACAGTCGTGTAAACGGATAAGTAGGTACTGAAATTTAATTCCGAGAAAATTACGCTAATTCGGATAACATTTATCTTGTCATAGGCCGGCCCAAAGTTTTTAAAAAAAGGATTGATTTTATTTGATTCAGATATTCCCGATAATTAAGTTCTAAACTTACATGAAATATTACAAATATTGAATAAATTTCCAATAAGCGAAACCTTGATCGAGCAAAGAACTTATGGTATCTTTGATGGTCGTATCCGAAAATGATGGTATTATAAAAAGCGATTTTATTTTGATTTTGCCAATTTAATCGGCGTCCTTGGCTACACCTTGCATTTTCTATATACATATGTACGTATTTAGAAAAAATAAATACTTTCGAGTACAATAATTTTCAGTCATTTTAAACGCAGTCAATGGGCGCGTTCACCAGGACCACTTGATCAGCGATCAGTGATGGATTTCTTAGGATAGTACTGGTGAGCACACATGATTAGTGTTTTTGATGCAAAAATGCATGCATCAGATTTTGTGAAACGGATCCTAAAAGTATTCTTGATCTCTCGTGTATAATGGATAGCTTTTGGCTGATATCGATAGCTGACATATCGCTTAGAATATGCACAAAGTGAAGAAAAATAAATTAACAAAGCCAAATTGAGATAAAATCATCAAATTAGCTAAATACTTTGATTTTATGAAGAAATATTTGAATATTACGTGACTGTTTTTTGGTTGCGAATCTTCGAAGCAAATATCGATAGGTTCTGCGCCGATTGTATGGAAGGCGTTGCGATAGTAATGTATGCATCACCAGAACTCAAAACAGAGTGGATGAAATCCATCACTGATCGCTGATCAAGTTGTCCTGGTCAACGCGCCCTATATTCCCAATAACAGGACTTCGCAATTGGTATTTTATCTATCTATATGATATATCGCTTATTGTTTTATGACATTAGACTTTGCTGAGAAGGGTGAGATAGCGTGCGAGACAAAATGCAAAATAAGTGTTTCTAGTCGTCTTTAGACACGTCTACTGGCTTTCAGTCGAACAACTGAGGAACATTATGTTTTCCTCCACAAACAGCCAAACAGCCAGCAAAATTGTTTCAATCGATCATTTTTGCCGCAGGCGCTGCTGCCGGCACAACTGAAAAGCCAACTGGACGCATACATCTCTTATTTCCATTAAATAATCACCATCCGAGGACACGTAATTGGCACCTAATTGCAGTGTAACCGTGGTTTATGTATGGTCACACTATTTGCGAAAGTGCAACACTGGACATCGCGTCTCATTTTCGTCGGCTGCCATATTTAATCTAGTGTCAAGCCGCCAATTCGCTAAAAGTGATAAATCTTATTGTAAGGTAAGCATATGGTGTGAATAGAGTGGAATATTCACTTTATGGTCGTTTTGAACTAATCTAAGTACCGGTATAGTATGAAATGATACATTTGGGTTAGGGTTGGTTTACCGACACAAACTGAAGATAAAAATACCGCAAGCTCATCAATTGGAATATGAATATAATTCCTGAACACAATCTGACTTGTCCCACTGTGTTGGTAGGACACCTTTTTACCCCGTTCACACAAGCTTGTCGACTTTTTTTTGCACATGTACGCCGTGCATTTGTGCACCTTTGCGAAAGAGAAACGCATCTATTTCGTGATCACCTCAAGTACCGAATCAACTAAGTACGAGCAAAGACTACACAATTACCAAATTATTGCACCAGGAACCAAGAGTAGAGAGGATCGACTTTTGCATCTCGTCAAATACTCTGTATTTTCTCTTCTGTGCCGTTGTATTTGTTGTACGATTCTGCGACCGACCAAATCAGCTGAACAGACGACGGCAGCGGTTTGTGGTTAAAGACGAATCATAGGTGAAAAGAGAATTAAAGCCCCGCGCGCGCCCTCTGCCTACGCGGCGTCACCAAAAACCACGCCATAGAACAACATTTCGATCCTTCATGCAACACATATCTTGGTATTATTTCTTTGGTAGGCGCTTGACAACAAACTTCAGGCAGTGTGAGCGAGAGACATATATGTTTGATTTTGTCTGTGTAGTCGTACTGGTTGCACCGCCATCTTTTCTTATGTGCATACGAAAGTGTTCTGCTACTGCGCTTCTGGTAGCTTATGTACACGTGTTAACTGTGCTCGCCAATACAGTAACATTTCCCGTCGTGTGTTTTCTGTTTGACGCACACAAACGCACTGCAAAAAATGTGAATGGCTGTGTGCCCACTCGACTGATAGCCACTGTGAATATTTGGAGACGGCCACCAACACTAAATAAATAAAACAAATACATACATACATATAACCTAACCTAACTTAACCCATTTTTTGTTTCAGCAGATTCCATGGAAGAAAAACTTAAATCAACTGAGAGTACAAATATGAAACAAGACGTTATTTTTGTATCCGAGGATGAAAAGGAAAAGGCCAAGCGCAGCACCGATTCCTTAGATTCCTATAAGAAACTCATCGCTGATAACTCCGATTCGCGTAGCTCCAATGATGGCACACTTCAAATTTACTTGGAGGTACAGGACAAAGAGGTGGGCTCCGATTTGGCCAAGAAGGAAGATCCAGTCAACGTAAAGGACCAAAAGGAGCTAAAACTGGAGCTGAAACCAGAGCTAAGCCTCAAAATAGATGCTAAATCTCTACGTCTGGAGTTCCTAAAAAGCTTTGACCACATGCACCGCAATGATCTGGAAGAACTCGTCCTCCAGAAGGTCGTTGAGAGTATGATGGTGAAAAGCGAGTTTGCGGATATCCGCTCCCAGCTGGACAGTTACGAGAAGACTCTTGCCATCTATCGTCTCCGAATAACTGAACTGTCCAAACAGTTTCTCGACTTGGATGAGGTGCACAAGCAGCTGAAGATCGATATGGAGGCAAAGAATGCACATTTCACGGCCCCAATGAAAATTACACGAGAGATTGGACTACAAGTAGGCATTCCTTTCAAGGTCTTGAAGTCAATTGTTACTCCCAGAGCTGGAGATCAGACACATGCTGCGCGCAGTATGTTGGCGCCTCCCAGTAGCACTTCTTCCAAGGCGAGCACATCAATGCGGGCAGCTGGTTCGGGCGCGAGTTCCAATGCGCAGCAGAAGCAGATGGTTGTAATTGATCTCACAGGTGAAGATGATGCTGAGCCAGCTATGGCGCCTGCCGCTGCAGACACCAACGCAGACTTACGGCAACCATCCAAAATGGCCGTAAAGCGGAATTCTCTGGGGGCAACGACGTCTGAGGCAAAAGCCACGGGAGGCCGTACAGTTGCTAGTGGAAATACTGTGAGATTGTCGCCCTTGCAAATGCCAAGAGCCAATGCCAGACAAATAGTCACCAATAATGGTGGAGGTGAGTCCTGAATTGAATTGGTCCCTCGATCGCTCTCTGACTCGATTCGACATCTTCGACAGGTCAGCGCAATTCCATTGGATCGAATGTGACGATGCAGATTTTGTCGGAGAACTCGTCTTCTGCCAACACTCGCTTGAGGTACTCGCATCCAGCGCCGCTGCCGTCATCGCCTGAACAGCCCTTCAATCCCGCCTGGAAGTTGCCGCCGTCTCGGCCTGTCGTACGTATTAGTCGTTCGGACACAGGAATCGTCATTAGCTGGTTTCTTGAGGATACAAAAAGTGATATCTTTGCTGACAGCGTTTCGTATCAGATATTTTCGTACCGGGAGACCCCACATGAGCCCAGCACCGACTCCTGGAGCCACGTGGGCGATGTCAAAGCCATTCTGTTGCCTATGGCAGCCACTCTGAATCAGTGCCAGGAGAACCAGCGCTACTATTTTGCTGTGCGTGGCGTGGATGCTTATCAGCGCTTCGGATCATTCAGCGAACCCAAGACCTGGTCGTAATCGATCTCTGACGCTTTTTTACCTTAAGACGCCTTATTTATGGGGACATTTTTTCTTTTAAAGACTTAAGTCCCACCATCTATCTATCTTATGACTTGGCGCTTATTTTCGCAGTATTCAAATTATTAGAATTTAAAATCTTAAACTTCTTTCTACGCCAAGTCATCTACAATTTACATCGATGGTGGGAGGATGAATTGCACAAGAATTTAATATAAACCTACATTTTTGAATACCGGGCTTAACAGGTATAACGGGTATAATACCATCAATATGCCTAGTTATGCACACGACATGGATGTTGTTTTTGTAGCGTCTGGCTGGCAACGGTTGTCAAAGAACAAATCATCGAGCAATGGGAGCTTTACATAGTAGCATGTGTGCAAATATTTCCATTATCACTTGCTTAATTGGTGTATAATTGTATTCCACTTGCGGCATTTAAATTGGGTCTTGCCCGGGGTCAGTATCCATCAGCACAGGACAACCCACACCCACGCTGGCGGTTGAATGGATGAAGGACGAGTGCATCGATGACTTATAAAATATAGATGCACGCCCATTTACGTGAGTGTGCCGTTCAGTTTGGGGGGTCACTTGAGCAGGCGCAAATCGCCACTGGCCCCAATGCTGCCCACTGCGATGGCCTTTGTTGGGAGTGGGATAATCGTGGTGCATGTAAAGTGATTTTGCCTCTATCCTTGCTTCCTCTTGCACTTGACATTGGCTTTGGAACTGGGTTTGTCGCGCTCATTCATGCAAGGGCCCAGCGGGGCGTAAAGAAGAAAGATGCAGGAACAGAGAGAGAGAGAGAGAGAGAGACAGAAAGCGGCGGAATTGGCCTCGTCTCTGCTCCAACCCCAACCGCCGCTCCGTGCCCCGTGCCCCTTTGTGGCCACGTGCCGTGCTGGGGGATTTTGAACAGCAGCCAAAAACCTTGACATTAGTCGCCGGGGCACACTGATACGGGGTACGGGCAAGGATACGGCGGAAACGGTCTTGTGCCAGTGTAAGTGTCTGCACTTCAGTTATTCGTGCCAACCGTAGCCATCCTTTCCCTACCCACAGAGTATGTCTGTATGGCCGCAGTACAGTTATTTCCAATCAGAGTACCGTTAGCTCTTTGGTTGTAACATCAATTATTCGACAGTTATTTATTAAAACAACTGTACGCTGTATGCTCCATTCACCACAATCGAATTGCTGTTGTTGTCGCTGCCTGCCTGCTGCCTGTCCTGCTGAAGGCATAATAACAATAACACATGTTCCGTCAGTCAGCAATTCTCTCTCTCTCTTGGGTTGGGCACTCTGCGCAAGCGCTGATTGTACTTTCGTAGCACGGCAACACTGGTCCCAGAACAGTTAGTCGTGTCCTCGACTCTCTAGCCATACACTTGCGGAACGCGCCTCAGAACGGTTGTGTCGCCCTCGGCAGCGAGTCAAGCGGTCATTGGTCAACTGTCGAACGGTTCTAGCGTGCACTTTCCCGCGGCATAAAAACAGCTGTGTGCGCCTATTAGAACGGAACAGGTTAAAGAGCTGTACGACAGCTTCAAGCTTCACATTCTAAGATACCAAAACAAATGTTAAAAATAAGTTTGTGCTGCGGAGAGGATCGGTAAAGCAAATTGAATACAACAAATTTCAAGTAACAAGTGTTCTAAAATTAATGTTACGCGCAAATATTTCGCATGTTCAATTCGATTACAAACTGAATATCGATTACAAGGAGTCGTTTTGTTGGAACGTTTTGTAAGTGCCTCTCAAGCGAACTGTCCCCTCAATCAGCATGCCATACCGTCGCACAGAGCTAACGTGCTCCACATTCCCTATTTTGGCTCTGTTTGTGTGTGTGTGTGTATGTTTATGTATGTTAATTAAATTACCGTTATGTGTGCTTACACACACAAAGAACAACAGTCACACAAAGAAAACTACATATATATGTATGTACATATGTATATCCAAGTAATTATACAAAAAAACCGAAGCAGTAGGAAGCTCTTTTCGGTGTGCCGAAGTTGATATACCCTACCCTCGAGTTCGATGACCAATATTTATATCTCCTTGTTCTGCAGCTTGTATGCAGCTATGGGACTTGAGCAAGCTTCAAAGCTATATATATCGGCTATATCCAAGGCTTTCGCTTGTTAAGTTTGTTTGTAATTTCTTTCTAAACGAACAATTGTTCCCATGAAGAGACTGTACTAAGTTCCTGCATAGAAAGCTTTAAAATTCAATTATTGATCAGGACTATACAGACAAAATGGAAACGGGGGGGTTTTTTTTTTGTTCTATACTAATCTGGCTGTAAGTGGAATACCCAGCAAGGGCATAAATATACACAAAAACAACGAGCACTGAAAATCCATTTCCCATTTTCTTGGACTGCCCCCCCTCCCCGTTCATTGCATGTTCTGCCCTGCCCTGCCCTGTCTGACACTTGGGGCACATTTCCAGTGTTAACTGGGCTGTGCGTGTGTTTATTACTGCGACTAGGGCCATTGGCACGTACTCCCACTCCCACCCCTGATACCGCCCCGGGTTGCTAGTTACAGTTATTAAGCTCCTTATGACAGCTCCCATCAGCCCCTAACAATGCTATAGTATTCGTTAATATTCCTCTGAATAGAAGAGCAACAGCAGCAGAAATTGCTCTCTGAATGAGCAGCACCTTTCATGTGGATGCACTGGGTTTCTAAGCTGAGATTAATACATCATCAAACAATCTTTTTATATATGTATGTATGTAAATACATATGTACATACATATGTATATCCATGAGGTGCAAGAAGACATCATCGTATTTTACTGCCGCTTGTTAAAAATGTGCCCCATTTGGTGCTTGTTTACGTTGCATCCTTGCCCATCAATTTGGATGATAAATTGCAAATTGCTGTAATAAAAACCCAGGAGGGTTAAGGCAAGTTGGCTTGGAAAAGTTCGGAAAAGGTGGTCATTACAGGTGCCGTTTTATGTATTTATTTCATAAGGAAATTTGATCTTGAGTTTAATGTTTTGTCATGATAGCCATAACTATCGCTATAACTTAATTGCGAATTTACTTTACGAGTATTTCAAACTCTTTTCCTGGTCAGTTTTTTAACCCCCCGCCAATCCCAGATAAACTTTTCTGATGAGTATTTCACGCACATATTTTCGCACTTTGATCTGTCATTACATTGATTTTGAGGCCAGTTCAGCTGAAAGCTTTTCAGTGTTCTCTTCGACAATTTCCATTAATTACCAAAAGTTGGATTTCCTAGATTTTTTTGTTGTTTTTTGCTCTATTTTTTGTTAGTCCTTTGTTCTCTGCAGCTTAGTCGAGATTTTGCAATGCAATGATTGGGGGATATCTTTGACTGGGCACATTCGGGTGTCCTATCCGTATGCAAAATCCGTATGCGCCGTAATGGCTGCCTAGTGTTGAGTATGTGACTCCTCCTGCCTAATGATTATCAGTTCTGCATACTAATATGCCCGACTATGTACAAGTCCGACTCCGTCTCCAGCTTCGGTGCCACAGTAGATTGAAACCGAATCGAGCCAAACCAAGTGAGAAGCGCCATCCATCCGTCTGCTCCACCATTTGTTTTTCGCCATCTCTTCTGCCCCTAGCCCCATCTCTTTCCGCTGTTTGCCATGGCAGCTGCCATGAGCTTGCCCACTCATGTGTGTGTGTGTGTGTGTTAGCGCTTAGTAAGCTTAGTATGCGTGTATGAGTGTGTACCATTTTGGGCTTTTGTTGTTGCTTTTCGATTTCCCTGACGGTGGCGCCTTCAAAAGACTTTTTTCCTGTCTTTTCTTCGCCTTTTGCCTCCTTAATACGTGAACTATTTTCTGGCATTGGAATCGAGACGCCTGAACTCCGAAATAGGTATCTGAAAAATCAAATATCTAGAGATCCTGTGTAACAGGCAACCAGAGATGACGCTTCGGCGGTTAGAGATGACAGAAAGAGGGAGCTGGACAACTGTTGGTTCCCTTCGATCATAGTTAATAATAAACTAACGTGTATTGTGCGCTACTGTACATAAATCCACATGGTTTAATACGCTGGATATACCCTGGATAGAAAGAGAGCCCACATTTTCTGAAGCCCGTCGTTCTGTTCAGCCAATGCTCCTCCTTCTCTTTTGGTGCTTTTTGTTTGTTTGGCAAGTGCCAACTTCGTCGTCGTCAACGTCGCTCTTGTTTTTTTCTGTTCTGTTCTTTTCCTCTTCCTCTGTATCCGTCTCCATCTCCATCACTGTTTTTGTTTTTCCTGCCCAGCGGTTGTGGTGCGGTGGGGTGTGAGGGGGTTTCGGTTTGCTCACATTACGTATACGCATTTAGCTCCAATTTTTGCTTCCCCTTTTTTCTTGCTTTTCCTTTATTTTTATCGGTTAGCGGGTAAATGTGTGCGAATGTTTGTATTGCCAGGGGGGCGAGCGTCTGTTGCCGCCTCGAATGCTCGCCTGTGCTCGTACATATATTTCCGCTAAAGTCATAATGGGAAACAGCTGATAACACACGCCCCCAAAACCTCTTTTTTTCGAGACCCCACTGCCCAGAGAGCGAGTGAGAGAGAGAGGCGGCAAAGGGTCTATAAAACTGTTCTGGTAATGGGCGTATTTTTGTGCTTTGGTAGGCCTGCCTGCTCCTGTTAATGTTCTCCAGTGTTGGAACATTGATTTGGCCCTAAATTTGTTAAATAAACGGCTTGAAATATTGGCTTTAAAGTGAAGTTTAACTGCAAGTTCCAGGGTGAGTAGTTCGCAATCGATTCAGGGGATGACACTAACTTGTAAACGGCTAAAAACGTACACGACTGTAGGCTTACAAAAGTTTTGGAATACTCAGCTCAATGTTGGGAATCAATTTACAATTGGAAATTGAGTAAAGCAGTCGCTGGAATAATACAGAATCTTAAATTATAAATCTTAGACCAGGAAAAGCTGTGTTCCTCTGCTGAGGATCTTGTGTGCCAAAACATTTCCTACAGAGATTCACTTACTACTTACCTACTGTGGAGCCTGCGAATAGCTTCCAATACTGATCGATCCATTGATGGCAGCTGAGCAGCGCAGCCCTGGCAATCAATCATGCACGAATCCATAAAATTTAACTGAAGAACAACAAAAGCGAAAACCATTCAGCAGGGGCAGCTGTCGGTTGGCATTAAGAGTTCTTTGAATGGCGAATTATAATTGCATTGAGCCATTTGGTGGAACAGAGAGAGAGAGAGAGAGCGAAAGCTGTCCTGGCTTGATTTATGTTGGTAAGAATGCTGAGCGTACACAGGGCGTATGATAAATGTCTGCAACAAGCCGAATTTGTTGAGCATGGAAACGGAATTACAGAAGTGCTCGAAGCGGGCAGAAACCCGCAGATACACACACATACACACAATCACATTAATGATGTTGCTGCTTATGTAAATTGAAAGCATAAAGGAAACCGCACAGGCAGCGAATCAAAAAGACCATCATCATCATCGTCATCGTCATCATCCTCCCTTTATCATCAACTACGAGTATAAAACAGTTTTTTATTTATCCATTTTCAGTCGAATCGAAACCACAAAAGAGAAACTTCGCAAACGAAATCAGAGCAAACAAAGGATATCGGTATATAAGCAGGATACAATCCTGTGGAGTATAGGCCAGGCCAAAAAGGACACGATAACAAATCCCCCAGGCAGCACTTAATTCATAAATCTCCAATACTCCACCATCCAGTAGTGCGAAAGAGAGCGCCACACTCTGTTTCGCCTGTGGAGAGAGACAAACGATATAAGTGGCTGCTGCCTGCTGCCTGCTGCTCATCTTGGATACGATACTGTGACAGGAGCCGAAACTGTGGCGCATCCTTATCATCGTACAGCATGTTGATTTCGTTTGCCGAGGCTTTGTAAACATGCCAACACACCCAGCGTCTAGGACGTAGGCCACACAAAGGACTAGCACAGACAAAGCTCTCAAGGACATTGGTGGAGGCAGCCCAGCCCAGCACAGAACAGCACACAGCCCAGCAGCCATGGCCAGGTAAGTCAAGTTTGACTTTCTCAAAAATTTATTTTGCTGTAATTTATACATTTGTGGCTCGATTCGTCCGTCGTACGCCTTTACGTTTACCGGAGTGCTGAAGTAGATGGTCGATGGCTGTTGCCGCCTGTCAAAATGTTTCCAGTTCAGTGCCAACGAAAAGCCTTGAAAGAAACACGCATTTATCATGGGGCACATTTTCCGCTTTGTATCGAAGCTACAGTTATAGTCGGCATTCGGGGCATTTTTTTTTAATAATAAAAATGAAATTGCTATTCAATTGCTTTTCCGTTGTTCGTACTTGGCCCTTGGCCAGGGACAGGCCGAGGGCTGTGTTTTATGGGACATGTGTAACAGGCGGTGCTATCCCCAAAAACCTAAAGGAAACTCCAGGAGCTAAAAAATTGAGCAGAGCAAGTCAAAGAATATTCATTAGTACAACTTCAGGCATTCTTTCATTGAAATATATCAGTATTTGTATGAATACTGATCTGAACCATCTAAGGGTCTCTATGGCTGGATTATCCCCAAAGCCAACTTGATGTTAGCTGCTTAAAAATATCAAAAATATGAAACGAATTTCAAACTATAACTCTCTGTACTGAAATCGATTAAAAATCACAAATTTCTTTGTCTGCGTTCTAGGGGAATTACCACCAAAGATATATCCGAATAGTTTTTGGTAATCAACAAATCGGTGTTGAAAAAACCTTGCCAATAAAACTTTTTCTACCCTGTAGACCGCTTTTGAACGCTTACAATGATTTCTGAATGTGCATTTAATTTAATTATACCCTAACTCAAAAAAGAGTTAAGGGGTTTATTGTATTTGTGGTAAAGTAGATGTGTCAAACGCCGAGAAGGAAACATTTGCGACCCCATATTCTTGATCAGCATTTATAGCCGAGTTTATGTCTGTCTGTCTGTCCGTCTTGATGAGCGGTTAGATCTCAGAGACTATAAGAGCTAGAGAAACCAAATTAAATTAATTAATTCAGTCGCTTCCCCCACCACCTCCAGCAAGAGACCCGGCTACTCATTCTCTTTCTCGCTCGCACAATCTGCCTTGTTCACCTGTACCTTTACCTTTGAAATCGAAGTTTATTAGGGTTTCGCTTTTCATGTGACAATTCATTTAATAGATCGAAATCTTAGTGCATTTATTTGCAATTACAATTAGCTGGTTTGATATGGGAGGTTCAGACTTGCCAGACTTTTCTGAACCATTTTCATGCAGTGTCCAATTCATTTTCGATCGAATTTAATCAAGTTTATTGTGCAACTCCTTTCATTTAAATTTTGAATACCTTTCAAGTGTTTTTTTTTTAGTTGAAATCCATCCACAAGATACATTTCGGTATAAAATTTCGTAGTAAAAGTTTATGTTTGTCAAACCGCATTTTGTTTATTTGGATAATTGATGTGTCTGCAGGACTCCATTTGTCATCTGCATTGGTCCACAGAAATTTACATTTGCATTTATTTGGAAATCAGAGACAAACCATCATCTGGATTGATTTGCCACTGTCAAGGTATTTACTGGCTGGCAGCTCCACTGAGGACTGTAGCACAAGCCGCACCAAATAGTTTGTATAATTTGTCAATTGATTAAACTGAATCAAGGCCAATGCGGTTCCGAGCCAAAGGAAAATTGAATCAAAGCTGCCGTGCTCTGGTGCGGAATAGTCCGATGAATATAATTTTGGGGCACAGCTGTCGATGATGGCTAACTACTCGTAGTTGGCCATCAGTTTTACGACTGTTAATGTGCCAGTGGTCCCCAGTCCCCGGTCCCCCCTGGCCTTGGCGAGTGGTGGGCCTAATGACAGTCCTTCGGCAGTCCTTTCGCTTAACTGAAATTTGCTGGGCGGTCCCGTTCCCCTTCTAGGGCTTCAATGGTGGAGCTCTTTATTGGAGCCCTCTATGTGTATGGGTGGTCTCTCTGCTCTGCACCCACACGCTCCTTCGGCGTCACGGGGCACTGGAGAACAATGGAAAAATTTCAAACGGATATGGATACATTTCCGGCGCGTGCTAAGTACGCACCAGTGAAAAGACACTGAAGAATTGTTTGTCATTAATTTAATTCCACAGCAAAAGACACACACATACACAATGCAGAGTTTCCTCCGTTTAAAATTTCATTCCCTGCCAAGGGAGAGGGGAGGCTCGAGCAGGCAAAAAGGCAAAAGCAAATAATTAGAGGGTGGGGGGGACAGAGCGTGTAGTGTTGTTACAACATAATACAAATTGTATTGGTTGCATGGGAGAACGTGGTGGGTGGTACAGAGAGGCCGGAGCATGACTGGTAAACGGATTTGAGTTGAGGGAATGTTTCCTAAAAATACTACGTATATATTTGATGAGTTTTATTTATATCTGAGTAGACTTATATACGATAAATACTGTGTAGCCATATTTCTTCCCAGGAAGGAAGCGTTTCCAACTCTCAGTCTCCTCTCTGCACCGCTAGCTCTCTCCCCAGTGAGACTCAATTGCAAAGAAGAAGTTCTGGTAATGGATGATAATCATATTGACTGGACATTACATCTTTCAACTTTCCCTTAGACCCACAGAGTTTGTGGCTGCCACAGCTGCACTGTGCAACTACTGACGTGTGTTTCCAGGTCGGATTTCGATGGCAGAACTTTGCTAATCGCCACATTGCACCTTTATCCATTACCCAACAGCCTTGGCAACAGCCAGTGGCAGTGCGGAGGGGAGCTCACCTGCGTGTGTCATGCGTCAGAGCAAAGATTAATGGGGTTGTCCCTGTAGGGTTTTCATTCTCTCTGCGTTGCCATTTTGTTTACTTTTGTCATTCATTCGATTTGGCTTCGCTTTTATTTGCTTTTTAGTATTTTGTGGTGTCGCATTTTTTATCAGAATTTCTTTTTTTGCTGTCGTTTTCAACTGCTTTTCATTATGCAAACACACGTTTGGTCCGGAAAAAGAAAAGTGCAAATGTTATCCACGCTGAATGATGCGAGAGTTTGCTCCTTACCGACGTGATTTGCATATGAAAATTTGATAAAGCAAAAGCTCATGGCTAAAAAAAAATAAGTAAGGAGTTCGTATTCCAGTGCTCCGGATGTTATAAAACAAAAGAGAATGAACGGCTGGCCGTGGCAACTGAATCTTTGAATGAAACCTGAATCCACCACCAGATCGTTGGTTTCTTTTTGTGCATTTTTGAGCTGAGAAACCAAATACATATAACTCAATCGAATAACAACTAATTTGATTTTGGAAATATAAAAATTCTCATTTTCATTTTACTTTCGCTTCCAGTAAAAGTGACAAGTTTTTGGTTGATTGGATTTGAATCCTAAATTGATTCGAATCGAATGCAATTCGTTGGCCAACAATCGCTCAACCATAAATATTTCGGGGCTTAAAATGTGTGTGGCCTCCCCATTCCAGATGACCTTGTTTTCCACGGCCCCATCTGGGCGAGTATGTCTGTGTGTGTGTGTGTGTGTGTCCGAATCCTTTACGCTCGACTTGAGGCCAATCCTGTCGCATATCCTTGATAGTTCATTAGCTAAAGCCTCTGCCCAGTCTCTTCCTAGTTTATGCAAAAGCCAAATTGTATTTTCTTGCAATGTCACTTGGGTCCGTCGGCCATTTCATGGCGGCTCTTATGTCATGACCAACAACAATTAACGTTTATGTCGGTTCTTGGCTTCTTGGCTGTGTGGACTCGTGGCGGCTTGTGTTTGGGGGGCAGTTTTTTTTTTTTTTTTTTTCTTCCCTTTCGAGGGTTGTTGGCTGGCGATGGCACCTTCAAAAAGAAAAGAGAGTGCGCTGCAGAGAGAGGGCTGAGAAGCCCTAGAAAACTTTTGATTCAACTTTCGTTGGGGCACTCAGCCAGAAAGAGAGGCAAAGAGGCGAAAGCTTAAAGCGGAAATCTAAGTGAACAAGGACACAGTAATCCTTTACCAAGGGAACTGCAAGTGAGCTACGTATTGGGGAAAAGTTAAAGGTAATCCAGGCATACTGGAGGTAGATATCTGATCTGCCTGATGGCAGAATCCGGTTGCAATCGGATTATTATTATAGCGGGAGTATGAAGAAAACCATTTCCCGTGGCTTTCTCTCTTGCACTCTCTCTCTCACAGAGCAGCTTAGCTGTGAGGAGTGCGCCTTCATTGTCTGCCGAGCGCATCCTCTCTTTGTATTATGGTTATTGGCAACGACTGATCGCTCGCTCGGTCGTTTCTTTATGTGTGAACATGGCAAATTGCTGCAAATCTTTCATTGATCGCTTTGTATTAGCCAACCAATTATAATTACAGTCGGTACAATTACAAAACAATTAATGTGAATAATAATTGCCAGCAATTAAAATAACTCGCCAGCACTTGGTCGCATTATTGGAGCATCAGAATCTTTAAAGAGGGAGAGAGGCAGAGAGTGTGTGTCGTGTGTGTGAGAACAGGTAAACGTCTCTAAGCCTGTGCTTAAAGCCTCTTAAATTGCTGCGCTGCCTCATTCCACTCTCCGGCCCCTGCCCAACAGGAGTGCCTGCCCTTGCATACTGAATAACTCATTAAAAGCAAAACAAATTGTGGCAAACATTTCACAACGTAATTTCCACCAGATTCCAATCGTTGTTCTTCACCGCTCAGCACAGACACCCTGTCGGTGCTATGGCAATGTTGAATGAGGGGGCGGGGAGGTGGCTCCACCCTCCGTTATTTGTCTTGAGCTTTGCAGAAGAACCATTTTATCAAGCTTAGATGCAGGTCCAGTCGGGAAGAGGGCAGAGCAACGGTGTCAGGCAGTGGTGGCAGCTTTCCGAGCCATTTGAGTTATTTAAACTGTGCTTTGCGGTTGAAATTAACGCGATTTATATGAATTTATCGTGCCAGCAGCTCCTCCTCCTCCCCTTCTTCCCACCATGCGTCCTTTGTTTCGCTCTGGCTTCCCTGTCTTAGTTAACTTGTTTCCATTGTTGAAACACTCCTGTGCCCCCCCGAGCCAGCAGTTTTTTCGGCTATTGTTTGTCTCTGCTCGGGGGTAGAGCTGAAGTGAAATTTTTCATGGCGTTTGCCCTGAGCTTTCGCAGGCGGGGCAAAATGGGGCGAAAATCTTTGTGGGATTTTGCATGCCACCAGCGTGATTTCTGGCTTTATTTGCCATGGCAGGCGCTGTGCTTGTACTCGTCTCCCCTGTGGGGCTGGAGGCCGGACCCACAACTGCTACCGAATGTCACCCGGCTACCACCCCGCCTTCTTTTTTGCCCTTTTTAGAATCTGAAGGCGAATCGATTTATTGTTTTTTTTTTTCCCTCCTTTCTTTCTATTTTGACGTATTTTTACGTGTCGCGCCGTGACGAGCCCAGACTTTGTTACGTGTTTTAACATGTTATTGATCCTCCACCCCTCCCCCTTCCCTTCCCTTCCCTTCTCTTTGGCTTTGGGCCAAGGATTTGTGACAAAAAAAAAGGAAGAAAGGTCACCACTAAAATATTATATTTAATAATTAAAAATCGACTTTAGGCCATAGATTATGCCCATTCAAATGGCAATTTATGGCAGCTAAAAACTCTAATGACTCCTCATTAATAACTTCAATTTTTAATGCCCGAAAAATATGCATGAATAGGCAAATTACTCATGACTTATTACGAGCTAAAATGCGGATATAACTTATTTCGCACTACACCAGAGTTTCATGTAACTTGCATGTCGAATCTCTCATAATCCGAAACAGCTTTCAGCCATAATTATAAGTCGCTTCGGCAGTTATCTCTCATTTTCAGCACATATCGAATTACCTTTATTTAGACGATAAACCACTGCCAAACAGTGCTCCCAGTCCGAGCTTAGATGCACAATTGCCATTTGGTCGGCGGCATTGGAACCATAATTTATGCGGTGTGGTGCGGGGCAGAGCCCCACGGAGGCTCGGCTATAAATTTGAATGGAGAAAGAGCCACGGAATAATTGGATTCTGCCAATGAATGGCAGAGAGAGCAACGATGAGCACGATGGAGGGAGGGACGCGGACAGGCAAGTGGAATGAATGATTCATTGGATGCTGAAGTGGCGCCTGGTGGTCAGGTCAAGTTGAT
This sequence comes from Drosophila obscura, assembly GCF_018151105.1. Taxonomy (NCBI): domain Eukaryota; kingdom Metazoa; phylum Arthropoda; class Insecta; order Diptera; family Drosophilidae; genus Drosophila; species Drosophila obscura. The sequence continues at coordinate 2,812,820 of NW_024542774.1, read as the reverse complement.
GTTTCTTTTAATGCTGCACTGAAGCCTTTGGCAGTACAGCTGGCTGGGTATTTGCTTTGCTTTCTAAGTCGGCATTGGCAGCTTGGAGTTGCTTGCAAGATAAACAAAAAGGGAGCCACCAAGCAGATGCTTGGACCCAGGCTGCGATGTCCACCTAAACGTCAAAGCATCTTTCAACGGCACAAAGCCTGCAATCAGGCAACAGGAGGAGCAGCACAGAGCCTTGTCGACGTTTACAGGGATAAACACAAGAGACCCAGCAGTGAAGTCTACCAGGAAAAACACTTGCAGAAATCACGACCTGGAAAAGCTCTTACTTCTGTATCCTAATCTATAGAGATGTTATCCTCAGATAATTCCCAAAGATCGCTCCAATTCAATGGGCAAATATTACACTGGAAAGTAGAAAAACATCGGAATAAACAAACTCTGCTGCATTTCTGTCAGTGTGGTGCGCCCTGGAGCAGTAATCTGAAATGAAACAACAGAGAAATTGAAACGTTGGTGGTGTTGTGGAAGGGTGGGGGGGCGTACGGTGAGTCCATCAGATGTGTCCATCATTTGGAAAATTCCTGGGATTAGTTGTGTTTGATGGGATCCAAGCAGCGCTGGACCCTCACCCTTAGTTGTTTTCTCTCTTTTTATCCTTAACCCCTGATCAGGTGCAACCTCTTTGGATGAGGACTTTAAGTTTCACTTTATCGAGGACTTGTCATTGTCGCTGCAAAGTTCTTTCTGAATCGAAACATAATCCCGCTCCTGCTCCAATTGCTGGGTGCAGTGGATCCTGTTTAGTGAATTTCGCTTGAAATGAGGAGTCCTGCCTGCCTGCCTGCCTGTCGCTCATTATAAACTCGGCAACACTTGGCCCCACGAATAATGAAAGGGACTGACGCTGTGGTGGGGTGGCATCATTATCGCTCTTCGTGCCTCACTCCGCCATCCTGTTGCCATCCACTGCTGCTGCGGCGTTGTCATCATCATCAAGAACACGAGAACTCTTCCCGCCCTCCCTCTCCGCCCATCCTCTGGCCGCACTCCACACAACTCACTGGCAAGTGGTGATGTTGTCCTCCCGTAATCAACGCGAGCGAGGCAACAAATAAAAGCTGACAGAAACAAATAGTCGACGCACTTCCATTGGACATTTCTTCAATTTTACTGCTGCATTTTACTGTTAGGACCTCTCTGAATGAAGATATTATTTCGACGCGTCTGTGATTTCTCCATCCCAACCCTTTCCCGCAGACCCTCACCCTTTCCATGCGCTTGGGTGGTTCCCTTTCGTTTACCAAAAAGGAGCATGAAAAGGGTCCAATTTATGCCTCAATTTTGTTTCATTTTTTGTGCTGCTTCTGGTCTCCTGTTTCTGGTTGTTCTTTGCTCCTTGTTTCTTGTTTGGAGTAATTAAATTTCTGGGCTTGTTAATACTTTGAATAACCATTACGGGGATAAAGGGCCGAGCGTAGTAAAAGTTCTAGTTGACTGAACTTAATGAGTACTTAATGGGGTTTGTTTCGAACCGATCTGAAGGAATAATTTTGGCTTGCAAATTAAAACGTTTTCAAGGTAAAACACCGTACCGGCACTAACCATACAGTATATAGATGTGCCAGCTCATACACCGAACCTGTCGCAGCTGGGTTTTCTGTCCCAGGTCCCCAGGACTTCGGCCGTGGACAGTTGCGCACTGTGTCTGCCATCAGGGCTACACTCTGCCCCACTACTCTACTCAGGCGTAACAGATCATCACGAGGCCCAAGACACAGGGGCGGAGTTAGTCGCTAAAAACCCAAAACACTTTGAAAATAAATCAGCCGATACTGGTTATTATTTATTTACCATTATGGTTATTATACCGACACCATTTTGAAATTTAAATTAGGCAGATACTCTCTTTATTCATTTGGAAATACCAAACTTACGAAAGAGTTCCATAAACTTTGACCACGGCACGTTTGATGTTGTCGGAATACCAGTGGGATTCGGCTAGGTAACTGCCCAGAGGAAAGGGCAACACGTGTAAATTTATCATTTATAAAATCGATGGGAAGCTTATCCAAAATAAAATCATGCTAAACCCGAAAAGAACATGAGAATAAATCTATCTGATGAATCTATATCTGATTTAGAGTACTTACATCATAGGGACACGTATGATTCAAATTCATGTGGCTACTGAATAGTGCAAAAAAGTAATTGGCCACAGGGTTTGCCTGAGGATTCTTCATGAACTTACAGCCATCCACAGTGATATTATAAAGGAATGGTTTATAACCACTGAAACGCTGATACAAGGCGGCATTTATCTATGTGTAATAAATAGGAATAGAATCTATAGGGTTACTTTTGACACTCTAATCACCTTGGCATTGGTAATGGGAGTCTGCAACAATTTCGCTCTCATGGAAATGTACTTGTAGCTGCGATTCACTGACTTCAGAAAACAATAATCAAATTTGGCATATGTTTCGTCCAGGGGCATTCGTGGTGCCCTTGGGGTGCCCCACGTATTGTATATACCAGCCACCTGGCGCCGACCCATGCTGTGGGTGGGGGTTTTGTTGTGGCCAGCGGGCCGGTTGGGTGGCGTTTGGCTTGGAAGGTATAAAGTCCGACTGGGTCAAAACAAACTCAGAACGGTTTCGGAATATAAGAATTGATAAATATTTTGTCGTGCCTGTGTACACACATACATTTGCAATTCTCGGCTTGCTTTCGGATCTCGTCATGAATCGAACATGTCGAAAAAATGCCGAACGTCTCAGGTCCGCGACCCGAACGTCTCAGCTCCAACAGCCGAAGACCTGGGGACCTGTGACAGCTCCGACACGTTCGGTGTATGAACTGGCACATCTATATTGTATGGTTAGTGGTACCGGTCAGCTCAGCCAACAATATACATAATTGGTACATGCCAAAATTCTGTCGGGAAACAAGTCACTTTTGAAGATAATCCCAACAAAGCATTGCATTCAGAGTTTGTGGTCAGTGCACTCATGGATTTGGGTGAAGCGCTTTTGGATTTTTTGTTGGATTAAACTTCTGGGGAAACTCTACTCATGGCAAATGCGGTTGTTAGCTTTTAATTCCGTTTCGATTGCTTTGTTTATTATATATAACCTTGGCCCAATTTCCACATGTAACTTAATTTGTGGCTGTTACTTGCTACTTTATGTTAAAGAATGCAAGTGGCTTTTTGTAGTTTGTCGGAAAATATTAATACATTACATATGTACATGTCACATATGTAGTATATAGCGACTTACGAATTTCAAATTTAAATTCGATAAGCAACTGGCAGTGTGACTGCACGCAGCGTAGTCGAATCGATCGCGGGTAAATATCGATCAGCCCACGCCACATGTGGCTAGAAATAGTATGTTGCCGACACATTTGAAATTAAAAAAAGGGGGAGGAATGAATACATAAGAAGAATTTACAAACAGTGTCCAAACAAACAGTACAAAACGTACTCCCCACGTTTTAGCTCAAGGTAATCGCCTGTTTAAATAGAGCGCTATGTGTTTTTATTTTCTTCGGTATATTTACGGTATATTTGAAAAATGATAAGGTATATTTTGGTATATTTCTGAGGGGGAGACGTTATATTTTATCGACAAATCTGCGGTCACACTGGCACAAGTCGTGTAAACAGCAAGAGAATTGCCTTGTTTTTTTCTCCGCGTCCACCCCCCAGCTGCGGATGGGGCTGCGTTTGGTTTGTGCTGAATAAATAAATTGTGAAGGAGAGCCAGAATATAAGCAAAAGGCGAAAAGGTGCAGGCAGCAACAAAAGAAGCGCACAAGAGTACGTGAGTGCTAGTGCGTCTCGTTGCGTACCTGTGTGAGTGGAGTGCGTGAGTGTGAGTGTATAAGTGCCTTCAAAATTGCTCAATGGCCCACAAAACAGCAACGGAACGGCACTGACCAGATAAATAGCATAAAAAAGAAAACAGTTTTCCTTTAGGGCACGTGAAAATTGTGTGTGAGACTCCTCTGCGGAGAAAGTGCAGCAGCAGGCAGCAGCGGATACAAAGTGAAAAGCAAACGCAAAGAAATATTTTTTGCTCATTTTTCGAGCTTATTTTTGTGAAAGTCAAGTCTGTGCGGTGGCAAGCACCTGGAGAGGCAGAGGCAGCTCTCTTTCTCTTTGCCACATCTTTCTCTTGCGCGCAACAACAGCAAAAGTAAAAAGAGAGGTAAGAGTGCCAGTGTATTTTTTTGTAAACATTTCCTCTAGAAACAGTCTTAGCAATCGTGCTAACGGGCGAAATGTCGTCATCGGTAGCTTATTATTATTATTTTTTGTTAAAAACGAGACGGTAGCGCAGCAAAATCTCGAGGCATTGCGAAATTTGTATCTTTTTATTTCGTTTTTTGTGTTATTTGGTTTTGTTTTCTCAATGGCCGCTGCCAGTACATTTCCAGCTGTGTTGGTGCGCGAGAGAGAGGCGAGTCAGCTGTGTTGTGTCAGCGTTTAGCACGTTGCTGCCATGGTATATGAAGCAGGACGGTAAGCAGAGAGTGCGGCTCACACTGTACACTATACGGATAGCCATACCACCTGCTAAATATACCTTGGCTGCTTCTCTGTGGAAGATTTTTCTCTGCTTTGGCTTTCTGTGCATCAGACCCTCATTCCAGGCCGTTAATTAATTTCTGTTAACAGCTGCCTGTGAAGCAAACATAAAACAGAAACACAACTTTTAAGTTGTATCCAAACAAATCGTACTCTCTCTCAGTGCCACGCTCTCTCTCTCTCTCTCTATCTCTCTCGGAGTGGACGGCATTGCCAGCTTAAAATCGTTGGCGCGCTTTGGATTTTGTACGAAACGTTGATGAGCCAGCGAAATTATACAAACAATAAACTGCAGAGGGTACTTTGTTGTTCAGTTTGAACATTAACAAGTATTCACTTGTGATTTTCAGTGGCTCTAAGAATTGTTTAATTTCTATAAACCGAAAGCCATTGATTTTTGTGGTACCCTTTCTGAGGGTATGGTATGATGAGTTTGAACAGACTGTGAACATATGTAGAACAACTTGCTAATCAGAAATACTTGCTGAATGAATGAAACAAGTTCATGCAGTAGGAGCATCGATTGACAATAAGATCTATAGGGTATCAATAGCGTCAGTCAACCAAGCTGGCCTTCCTTTCTTGTTGACATTGAATTGCTTTTTTACGCGTGCTCATGCACTCCGCTCAACGTTCCATCTGTATCGCTGCGCGGCATGCGCTGTCTCAGAGCTGCTGCCAAAGTGCAATAAATTCACTTGAACTCACCCGAGAAAAGCCAGCACCCCACTTGATCCCGCTTGCCCCTTCTCTGTGCTGCTGGGTTTCTATATTTAATTTGTTAATCAATTGTTTGGCGCTGCCTGCCTCCTATAAAGGCTATAATTAAATGTGTGTAAAAATAAATGTTTGGATGATTGCCGGTTTTGTCGTTGTTTTGTTTTGTTGTTTCTGAATCATTGAAACTAATGAATTTTCATGGAATTTCAATTTAAATACAATTTTTTTTATTTAAGCTTAAAATCTCCCGGTGGGGATGATGTGGCGTTTTTCTGGGATAATTGCGCTGAAATTTTGGCATTTTCACAGGGGACTCCCTAGAACTTTGTATTAATCGTAGAGTACAACAATTCCTAGGAACCGTGTACATATTTTGGTCATTCGAACCTCTGACCTAAGCGCATTGCCAGTGATTATTGATTGTGTTCTTGGGAATATTTTCAAGTACAAGATTACCGGGGGCCAAAAAGGTCTTTGTGTGTATTTTTGTTGGCTTCACCTATTGAACAGGTTTTCACGCCCATAAACTACATGTGTATTTCCGATCATAATTTATTGTAATATCAAACCGAACCCGGATTCTGTAGCAGCTATGTATAATCATTAGATTAGCTTACATTTGAAAGACATTTCATTCTACTCTTTTGACTCTTAGCGTTGGCGTTTCTATTATTTTTTTTATGTATTCAAAACGAGACTTCAGTAAAAACCTTTCATTGATTGATTGGCAGACGCATTTGGCGATCGCAAACTTCCACGCATACGGGCACACATTCGAGGTGGAAAAACAAAGCAGCAGCTGGGCAGAATGGCAATCGACAATATTATCTCTGTCAGACAGAATTTACATTTGATACCCTCGCTCCCGTAGACATTATAAATTTGCTTATCTAATCGAAAAAGAACAACATAGCCAAGACCGAACCGAACCAAAGCAAAGCGATCCCAGAGCTATCAAATATCCGATTTAACGTCTTACCTAATTTCAAATTAAAGTTATCTTTGCTGGTGTGAATCGATTCCAGAACTGAGTTTCAATTGCTCACCAAACAGCTCGCTGAATTAATAAATAATAATAATAATAAATGTTGTTCTACCCACCGCCGACAGACTGACACATGACCTGCCATAATGTAAGCTCCTACTCGATCCTCGACTGATCGTTTGACTTGCCTCTGAATCGTTTCTACCCTAGGGTCATTATTCAGATGAAAAAATTGCAGTGCCGAGTTGTTACAGTGTGCTAAAAGATTAAATATAACCACAATAAGTTCTCATAAAAAGAAGTACATTTTAATGATTGAAGCACATTAACAAGGGAATTTAGTAAGTTATCAGCTGTTAAATCTGTTTTAATGGAACTATTGCAATCATCAAAGTTACCCCAAGTTTATAGCCCTTCCTGGTTCAATGAATGATCATTTTCTTACATTGTTGGATTCATTTACAGAAGCCAGAAGAATATAAAAATGTTTACAAAGTTATAGAAGAACGATATGTACTTTATACTTTCGTATAACATTGTAGCCGCCCCCGATCCGAATCAGTCTGGGTCTGATATCGAAGTCTGAAGCGTGTGCGCCGGCCTATTAACATAACTTTGCACATTTGCATGTAGCTATTCAATGATACATATATACATACATATATAAATCTGTTATTGGTTTCTTTTTATCTTTATTTAGCAGTTTTGTATGTGGGTTCCGCTAAGGTCAGTTGTGGGTCATAAAAACCATAAGCGATCGTCCAAAAATTTAAGCAGTGCGAATCCCTACTGTAGTCATATAATATTAGTGAATGTTCTCTAAGATTTCACTTTATTTTTCATTGCTATTGTTTACCCTTTGGTTTCATTTTGTTTTTCATTTAAATGGAAGTAAGCTCGAACAAAAAATAAAACGACTTAAAAGACCTGACACATCGTAAAGTTTTCAGAGCAGTCGTCGACGACGCCGCCGAGTTGAGAAAACTCAGTCAGTGTGACAAGTGCAAGTCGCTAATAAAATGGCCAAGTCAACAGGTAACAGGTAGAACAGATAGTAGCAAAAGTAAGAAAATCGAATGACGTGACAGACGAGACAGAATCATTCAGAGTCGTCCGGGAGTCGCTCTGTCAGCCATATTTGTTAATTTTTTGTGTGGTTCGCCGATAAGAGCTCGCTTGAGAGGAGAGGAGACTTTGGCTGTTTTTGGAGAGCTCTTTAAGTTTAGTTTTTGTTTTGCTTTTTTGTTTTGTTTTATTGCTGCAACAACAGCAGAATTTGTAACCTCAAAACTGCTGTCTATTTAGTGGCTTTTTTTCGGTTTAATGTTCGGCATGCTGTTGTTGTTGTTGTTGCCGAAATGCGTGGAGCAGCTGAAAACTGGTTTTAAGCCAAAAGAATAACAACAACAAAAACAAGAAACACAAATATTTGTAGTCGATCTTGCGACTACGGAATACCCACTATGTACACACATATTGAATACATTTATCACCTATATTTACTCGAGTTGGATGATACACTTGAAACTACCTCAGGAGTTTTATTTTTCATTTGATTTATGTCGAGGCAATCTCCTACAGTTTCCTACTGCCTGCTTTACTTATATACCCGAATCGGATATACCCTGGGTGTAAAAAATAAAATAAGTACAGGGCTGCCATTTTTGTTTTTCGCAGCTTAAAAGTTTGCTCAACAACCAAACCCCACCCGCCCCACAGCGAATTGAGAGAGAGAAGAGAGTAGAGAGTAGAAACTTCTGTGTTAGAAGTTTGCACGAGCTTACAGCTGTTTCTTTGATTCGATTTACTTTTTCTCCCGCCCTCCCCCTCGTGTTTGTTCGCAGCTGCTGTTGCTTCTTTCTTCTTTTTGCTCATAGTGTACTCATACATATGTACATACAGACATGCACAATCGTGTCTTCTAGGCTTTAATCTATGCAAATATATAAAAATTCTGTTTGATTATTTATAAGTTTTTGTATTTCTATTTACCGTCGAGTTTTTTTTTTTTTGCTTTAGCTTTTGATACCCTTGCTGAGGTGGGGTATTATGATTATGAGAAGATATTTTCGCTGTCCCCGTAGAAGGATGTACAAACCATCAACAGGTGGACAACAGTCCTCCCTGTACGTACATCGATACATATGTACATTCATACATATATACTTGCATATATCGTTCTGATCAATCAATATCCGATCGTATGCCTTCCATTGGATCGAGTGGAACTGGAAAATCGTATCTAAATCTTCGACATTTAAAGCTTCCTTTCTTGTTATTTATTGTTTTGCCGTTTTCGCGTTTATTGAATTTGAATTTCTAATTATTTTCATTATTGCAAATAATGTATGTATTCCTCAACTTCCCACTCGCTCTCCGTTTTTCTGTTTGTCTCACTTGCTCTTCTTGTCTGCTTGCTAATTGTGTAATTGCATTTCCAGGCCCCCCGTCTTTGACCCTCCCCCTCGTTGATTGCCGTTGCCCGTGCTCGTACCCGTGCCCATGTGGGTGTTATAATTTATTACATTTCTGTTGGTTTTATATTATTTTTGCTTTGAAAAATGAGATAATGGCGGTACGTGCGATTTTGCTTATTATTGGAATTATGGGAATGGGAATTGCGATTATTGTCTTTGCTAATCTGATGTTCTGTAACATTTCCAGGAACATGTTCTGTGGAACATCTGTTCAGGAAGTGGTTTAGCATTCAGAAGAAGATAAAATCCATAATCTGAGGGAACTGGTTGCTCTTTAATATACACTCCGCTTCGTAGAACTCTTCTCTACGAAGTTAAACAAATAAATTATCTGAATAAGAAGCTCCCCGAGACCATTACCGGGCTTCAATTACTCTCCATCTCAACTTGTCATAAATACTCGTATGTACATACATATATCAAAAAAGTAATTATCCGTCATCTGGGCTAAGCAATTATGAAACTCTCCGAAATGGGATCTTCTAACCTGTTCCCTCCATATGTTTCTGCGTTTGGTATTGCTTCCCCTAGAGTGGAAATTTACATAAATTATATTTAAAGCAGCCAAAGCAAATGTCGAAAATGGGAAGGTTTAATGGAACTGCAATATATTTGCAACCAAAGATACGAGTTCCAGTCATTGCTCGGCTCTTCTTATCATCTCGTCTCTGGCTTGTTTGGAGAGTTTATGGATCCCCCTGTATCTTATCGAAAAGGCCTTGTTCTTATGATTATGATGACAACTCTGGCCCTCTGCTGCACCCGCCGCTGGCCAGAAGTTGGGCAAAAGTTTTGGTCTTATTGCCTTTCATTTATCATCATGATTCCTACATTACCCGCAAATATTTTACCGGCAAGTTGCCGCCTCTGCTGCTTGCTGGTCTTGGCCTGGCCCAAAAGACGGGCCCAGCCGGTGTCCGTTGCTCGCATTGGGCTTCTGACCCACTTTCGAAGTCCAACCATTCCCCTGGCATTCTGCAGCCTCTCATGAGGGGCACTCCACCCCACCTCATGCACAAATTCAAACAAATGCATTTTTGCGGCACTTGGCCAACTTTTTGTGTATGTTTGTGGCCGAAAGTGAATGTATGTGTATGTATGTATGGGTGGTACGGTACGTCTTGTCTCTGGTTGCGAAAAGAAAGCCGTTTCCTTGGTTTGCTTGGCTTTCACTCGCATCACGTTTTTTGCCAGCCCAGACAAGCAGAGCAACCGCCACTCGTCGTCGCCGTCGTCGTCAATCCCTCCTTCTACTCCTACTGCATTCATCTGCCACCAAGCAACTTTATTGCTTCGCATGCCATTATCCAGATGCTGTAAATATTTTCATAAGCACACGCATTGCTATCCCACACACCCTCCCTCCACGAGGAGAAATATGTATACTCGTGTGCATTCCCCATCCCACTCTTGCCACATGATAAATTCCATTGTATGGGGCAGTGCATTGAGTTGGTGGGAGTTCTTGTCGGGCAGAGGTTATATTTCTATACGATTCTTCACTGCGAAATCATAAATTAAAGATTTCAAAAGAAATTGATCCATTATCTGTGTTATTTCGAGTCGTTCAATATATGTATGTATAACGATACATCCCTTAGATTTGTTTTTTTAATGGGATCCAGGGACTTAAACTCCGATACAGAGAGATGTCGAAGAACTTCGCTTACAATGTAATCTAAGCTTTACATTATAAAATGCAATAATCAAGTTGTCAGCCATAATAAAAATAGTTCGTGGTTGGAAAAGCACACACAAAGTATACCCCACTCCATGAAGATAGCTATATATTTCCATTGGAGATTTGATATATTTGAATTATTTATTCAACTCTACCCTTAACTGCAACTGGTTTGCAACTTAATGAACTGCTGACATTAAATCGAATCAAATCCAATTCATTTACATAATGATTCCAGTCTGTGAAATATGTATATGTTTTGGATACAAAAACACAACAAAAAACAACTGTGAAATCCTTCAATAAATTTTCCACATTTGTATCTATTTACTTTTTATTAGTTGTGTATTTTGAATACATAAGTTCAGCAATTGCGCTTAAAAGCATTTTAAATTTATACACGACTTTTACACATTTCTACTCTCTGTTTTTCGGTGTTTGTTTTAGTCTCTCTCTCTCTCTACCATTTATCTTTCGGTTTTTCAATAATCGTACGAGTATTTATTGAAACATTAACAACGCGAAATTGCCCCGTAGGAATCGAACATGCCATGCCAATCACGATTATTTTGTATGTACACAAAAAGCCAATTCATTTTGGCTTTGCCAATAAAATATTTAATTGTATATTTTTGTTGTGTGGCGAGAATGGGAAAAAACGACAATCAGGCAGGAGAACATTAATAGAATTAAAGGTAAAATGGGAATGATTGGTAAATCTGTAAAATATTGAAAAAGAAAAAAAGTACCTTCAGTAAATTGAAATTATTGATTTATTGTATGGGGAAAACAACCGCCCAGCCTTATAAATATATTTATTAAAGTTATTGTTTTTGCTTTGAATTTAATCCAAAGTTTTGTATCCTAGAGATTTAAAGATATCAATAGTATACATAAATAGATCTAATAGATAAATAGATAGAACCACAGATATTTTTAGTATTCTTTTCCTTTTGTATTTTGCTTGTATTATTTTTGGGCAAGGCGAATCCGAATCCGAATCTCTTTAAAAACGTTAAATTAATTCTTGGAAGACACCGCATCTGGTCTCAAAGCTCTCTTTCCGTCTCCCACAAGCCGACACTCATGGTTATTCAATTGCTTCGCCAAAAGTCAATGCCAAAACATCCATCTCATTCCTCCGTCCAGGTCCCACAACTTCAGCCGCTTGCACATCCTCAGCAGCTTCCCCCAGATACAGTATTCAGAAATGCTTCATTAATTGCAGCTGAGGAGCATATAAATACACTGATAAAAAAAAGAAGAGCAAAATACCAATCGAATTAAAGTGAATTATTAATTCACAGTAATGAGCATACATATACATATGTATGTATCTGGCAAATTCTATAAAAATCGAATCGTACAAACATTGTACGTATATTATGTTACATCTACTGCATATCTTATTCTTAAACTTATATAATGGTTAAAGTAATTTCTCTCAGTGCAGCTGAGAGCATTCTCAGGCTGTGCTTAATTGTCCCTCCAGTCTCCCATCTGGTGCTCTTCCTGATATCGCCCACGTCTGCGTGCTTGCGGATTCGTAGGGTTGCTGCTGTCGCTGCAACGGACTTGTTGGAGCTATAAATATGCAATTATGTACATACATAAATATGTATGTATGTACATACATATGTATGCTCAACATGTGCCCCAAAAGAGAAGGAGAAGAGGCAGCTTTGAAGCTGCCTCCCACGCCACAGGGCTTGCACCAGTCTCCCCTTCCTTTCGCGGCCGGCATAAACAAATTTTGCAACACAAAACCTTTTTAAATATTTCACGGATGTGCACGTAAAGTGTAGCTGTTGAAACAGTGCGAGGGGGTATTGCAGGGGGACGAAGTTTATTAGGCAAACCATTTGAGCCTGCAGCACGATGATGGGGGAGAGAGCAACTAATTAAACAGCTGGCAGGTTGCCCCCCCTTTGCTCTACAATACGCCAAACCAGCGGCGCGCAGGCAACTTTTTAACGCGCTTATCTCGGTGGCTCACACACACACACACACACAAACACACAATGTCTTTCTCGCTGCCTGTCCTCGCCAAAAGAGTGAGGGGGGGGGGGGGAGGGCTTCCTTCTGTATGCCCAACAGTTTGTCCATAAACTTTTGCCAAACTGCCACTCCCCACGCCCCACTGTTCGCCTACACACACACACACACACACACACACACACACACACACACACACACACAGTGTATTTGAGCTTTTGTTGTACTTTTTACTTTGTTGTGTTTCGAGAATAGATGGAGAAGCTGGAGGGATAGAAGAATAGTTTTGTTTTTATGCTAATTTAATGGATATTGCTAATGCTTACGAGAAGGTAGACATAAATCAGCATTCATACATGTGTACGTACATATATACATACATCGTAGTAGGTATGAGTAGTTTGTTGAGAGGGCATCCATGTGCCGGTGTGACATGAACTATTTTTCTCCCAGCCCCTGCGCTCGCTAGTTATGTACATATGTATGTAGCTCTCTTTCTCTCAGCCGCGGTGCTGCGCCCTCTTATTCTTTTCCTCAAGAGAATGCAATGAAGTGAAGTCCGCTAACAAAACGGTTTGTTTTTTTTTTTGCCTCTTCTCGTCTTCCCTTTTGTGCTTCAGATCTTTTGTTTTGGTCTCCCGCACGTGAGCGAGTGTGAGCTTTTGCCTGTGCCTGTGCTCCTTTGGTTGCTCCTACTCTTGCTCCCTCTGCCGCTCGGCTGCACTTGGGTCTGGCGGTGAATGCACTTTGGGGAGCTTGCGGTGTCCGCTATTGTTGCTTTTATACGAGGAAGAGAGAGAAAGGGAGAGAGAGAGAGATCCCCTGCTGAACCTCACGAGTGGTTTTGACTCGCATGCCACTGCCACTGCATTGCGTCTGACTGAATGACGGAATACCGAAATGCCTGGCGCGTGCTCTTTAAGCATATAAATTTATGCATGCACTTGCATACATAGTTAACGAATTCCCCCTATACCCCTCCCAATCGTACATATATGTATACATATGTATGTACATATATCCCATCTCATCCCGCTGCACTGACCTTCGGCTCTTGTTCGTGTAATAATTCGCAATATGCAAAGCATTTAACGAAATTTTCGCGGCAATTTTTCAAGGCAATTGCTAAAAGGCGCAGTAACTGCGCCTCAATCAAGCGGAACTGTAACGGCATTTGCAGCCCGCCGCCACCCCATAATTGCCTTCCAAAAGGAGAATGACTGGGCTGAGAGTGGTCGGCTGAGGTGAGGGGCTGAGGTGGAACAGTGGGAAGGAGTGCGAGGTGTGAGGTGCGGCATTTCAATGCCTCGAGTGCAACGACAGTACATACTCAAAATAAACTGTTTGCCTGACCCCCGAAGCCCCTCAATGCAGTCAGTCCACCCAGTACCCCCTCTACCCCTACCCCTTTACAGCTTTTACAAATCTGTTGACAATTTTTGAGGCGCAAATAAAATTTGACTCGGGCAGAATTATGGCGCACATCACAGCAAATTTACATGACGAATCAGGCACACAGGGGAGGGTTGGGTTAGGTTTGCTCTTCTGTTTGGTGGGGCGTCGTGGGTGGGGCCAGTTTAAGGCGCGTGGCTGGCATATTCAATGAGTAATACGCATACGGTTATGGGCGTTGCGGTGTTCATTTTGGTTCCTTGTTACCCGCATGATTACAAAGAAAAGTAGAAGAAGTAAAAGCTTTATGGAAGAACTTTGCATCTTAGAGATGCAGTCATAAATGCAAGCCACTGGGTGAACAAATTGACACGGAATATTGTAAAACTTTCATAGCTTTTTAAAGCTGATACCGCGCTACTTACTCGTTCTCCTTGCCCTCTCTGTCTCTGTGTCTGTCTCTACCCTGTATTTGGACACGAACGTTGATAAGAAATATACGGCCATAAAAGAATAAACGTTTAGCTTACAGTTCATGAAAAGCGCCCATGTACTTGCACTTGCTCTTGAGGTGGGTGGGTTGAATGCACTTCGCACTGCACAAAAGATACTCTTGGGATCAGTGGGGTGGATAGCGAGAGAGAGTCATGTTCAAACAGTATACGAAGTTGGATCATTGGATAACGAAAAGTAATGCAAATGTGGGATGTTTTATGAAATGAAAGGCACATACATACATATGTACATACATATTATGTGCGGATGGATACCTCTGGGAACTGTACGCCCACTGCCATATATAGAGAGAGTACTGACAGAGCTTTCTCTGTGCATGTCAGCATTTTAGCCCTTACACTCAACTTTCGCATGCGCCTAATTAAATCTATATAAAAAAAAACCAATTCATTAATATTTTTCATTCAAAGCTCGCTCTCGTTTGCTTAATTAATAAATAACAAACAGCGACAGAGATAGAAAAGAAAATTATGAAAATTAATTAAATTCCATTTTATTGATTTTGTAAACAAATGTTTTACCATACGGTCACGTCCTTCTTCCTGTTGAAGCTAATAATACAATTTAATCAACTTTTCTTTTTCCTTTTCCTTTTGAAGCCAGTTCGAGTGCTTGATTGAATTTATAACTATAATATAACATTAATAATAAATGCAGCTTTTTTCATTTTCATGATGTGCGTGTTTTTAGTGGGAGAGTGGCTGCCCCTGTGCCTGTCGCTGTCGCTGTCCCTGACTTTGAACTTGAATCTGGGAATAAATTAATATTTTTATGTGCACGATGTAGTACACACGATGTTGTGTACTGCCTACCCAAACATGGTTACAATGCTGTCGATTGTTTCGTGTGTAATTTAAATTTATTTACAAGCCACCGCTAATGAAGTCATCGAAGCGAATCGTGGAATTGCGTAAGGTCTAGACTCTAGACAAAGCCCGTTCCGGAGACTGTGGTGCTGCTGAGACTGTGTCTGTGGCTAGCTGGGGGAGAAGGAGAAGGCCATCAAACAGCATGGCAAACACGAAACATAAAAACTTTTCAACTTTACAGCTGAGTCATCATCCCAGACAGATAGAAAGATCGAAAATCGAATCGCCTCGCCCCGCCTTACCTTGTCATTGTGCCGTGCCATTTGCAGATACAGATTCAGATACACACGACCGAACTCTGGCCAGAGGCTTTTTGTATCGTCACCCTGAGTATACACAACTTTAACTCAGACGATTCTGAATTTAAAATTCGCATTCACCGATCCATATCTTCTAACCTAAAAAGACTCTTATGCTAAGTCATTTCGGTTGTCCGATTGAGTCAGATATGTGCACATTACATACATACATACATATGTATGCATTTGGGTTGGGTTTTCGAACAGAAACGGAATCGGCTGTGCCATATATATGTATATTCATTGATGTATCAACTGAATAATGGTATGTCCTTCGATTGGAATCATCGGATGAATAAGTTTCCATCAAATTATACCCATCCAATTATTATACTTTAGTTTTAAGTTTTTGATTTCTTTTTATTTATGCACACATATGTATGAAATATGAAATATATATGAAATTCAAATTTAAAATTTGCTAATTATCGTTTTAAATTTATTATTTCTTAATATATTTTTCTCTTTGTTACTTGTTACTTGTTATTATTTTTCCCGCTTCCCTTCGAGCTTTGCCACAAAATTAATTGTAGAATTACGAAACATACAGTCACAGACATCGAACGAACACATGTTCCTACGACAAATACTTTCTATAGTGATAAAAATAGTCTGATCTGTTTTTTTTTATCGGAGCTGTTGTCAAAGTTATACTGCGCTTTGGTTTCATTTATCTTTCGCTCTCTCTCTCTCTCTCTCTCTCTCTTGTGTGATTTACAACTCTTGGTTTTGTGGAAACATTTCAATTGCAATCGTTTATCTGAGCAGGCAATCAATCGAAATTGATAGCCTACAAAACAAATACGTTTATCAATTTTGCTCACTCTGGAGGAGAGCTCCTCTCTCCAATCTCTCTGTCTTGGGTTCTTTCTTCTCGACACTCTCTCCCGATTTTTGATCAAAAAGAGAAGTGATTCATTACAGTCTGATTAGAGTCGATTAAGTACGAGTATTCTGGTCTTTGTGAGCGTCATTTGATGAATCAGAACCACACTATTGTGTTGTGTGGTTTCTCTTTGTTGTTCCAACGAACGTAATCGCATTGGCATTGCTGCTGCAAATGGCTCCGGCGAAAAACCCCACCATTAACAGCCATATAAATTATGCAACTCATCAAACAATTATTAATTCAATGCCCAACTGCATTCACATGCAGCTCAAGTAGACAATAACTCAATTAGGAGCAACAAAAATACAATTTAAAAAAAATGTGCAAACTGCAAATGAAAAGTGCATCCGAATGCATTGCGATTGAGCGAACGTCCGTTGGGGGAGGCGTCAATTGTGCAATTGTAATTGATTCCAAATCGAAACTTGTCGCTGGCTCTGGCTCTGGCGTTGGGCTCTTTCCCAAGTGCAATTTATCGTCGAATATGTGTGTACTATGTATATGCAGTCTTTCCAACGTGCCACTGGCCATTGATTTTGTCTGTGTGTAACCTGGTCGGAGCGTAAATGATTGGCAAATCAGAAATAATAATCAGGGTAAGGTTAGAGAGAGCTCAGAGCCAATGCAGACCTCGCCATGGCTTCCATATTTTCTTTATTTTGTGCGAAAATGTATAATTTCTGCTGCTGTGTACTGAATAATATTTATCTGAATGTACGCGGAATATT
The DNA here is from genome assembly GCF_018151105.1 of Drosophila obscura. Lineage (NCBI taxonomy): Eukaryota > Metazoa > Arthropoda > Insecta > Diptera > Drosophilidae > Drosophila > Drosophila obscura. The sequence goes on along the minus strand of NW_024542774.1, from coordinate 2,795,687 downwards.
CGCTTCTGGCGTAATCAAAAGCCAAACAAAGTCTTTCCGCTTTGGCCAGAAGCCAGAAATTAAATTCTTAAACATTTATTGCCCGCCCGATCATTTCCCATTGAGGATGATGTGATGATGATGATGTTGCGCGGGGCACCGGCACCCTCTAAAAGTCACCGACCGAAAATAAGCGCAATTCGTTGAATAATTTATGCGAAATATAAACACATCAATTATTGCAATTGTGGAAGATACAGCAAAAGTGGAATAAATGCACAAGTTAAAACCCCCGAGTGAGCGTTGAAGAGGGTCAGAAATTACTTTAACATTTTACATATCAAAGAAAATATTATAGAAAATGGTTTATTTTGAATTTTCATTGGCATTGGCAAGGGAACAAAGTCTAACAAAGAGAATGAGTGAGTGAGTAAATGGCAAAAGCGTCTTACTGCAAGAGAGTATTCTGGGCTGGGCATAAAGAATGAGGATATCAGGAACCAAGTGAAAATTTATTTTCTACCTACCATTTTATAATTCCGGATGTTCATATTTACAATAGAACTTTTTGTTTATCCGTTACTTAATATTGATTTTATGCTCGAAAATGCTTAATTGAAACATCATTCCGATTTCGATTCCAGTGCATAAACATATTGTACAAATTATTTACTGTGGCTTGTGGGGCGGCTGGGGCAGGTTGTGCAGAAATTTATCCTGCAGGGTTGGCTTTTCTATTTATTATTTGGGTATTATTTTCCTTTTTCATTTGGGACTGTATATATTTTCCCTGACGATGGGTCGGGGGCCTGGGTAAAACGATTAAAACGAAGCAATTATTATTTTACATATTTGCCTTCTGAACTGAAAATGCAGCCATTTATTTACATCTTTATAGGGACGGCTCGCACAAGCATTTATCCACTGAAACCGAACAGAAACCAGAAACTGCCGCCTGAAAGACACCCGTAATCAGTCTCAATTTGTGCTTGCTGCACAAATTTGTGGGCGATCAAGTCAAGTGGTGCCCCAAAAGGGGGCTGTTACTTACCAAATTGCAACCACATCAATCAGAAAGGCTTCTGCTATGATTTGTAGTTGTCAGCTCTCCTCATCTCTTCATTCAAAATGTTTGCTTATCCTTGTACTTTGATTACCAATTAAAAGATTTTTCCTTATTTTCTTTTCAGTAAAAATATGTAATTACATCTATGTATGTGTGTATGTATATTTCCTGCACTTTAATTCAGTTAAATTTTAAGCTACAATTTGTGTGGCAGCTCGCATGGAAAATTGTGAAAACTAATCAGAAATATTTCCATACCAAATAATTCGAATGGAATGTTTGAAATTGATTTGCGGACTGGCATCTGTGTGTGTTTGCACTCGCGTGTGGCCGTTTCAGCCGAACATCATCCCATTGTCTACCTAATTTAGATGCAAACAATAGAAAATTCAGACAGAGATTCATCTTTAAGTTAATAATTGTGTGTGTGCGGGATTTTGTTGCAAGGACTGTAGATTGAATGACGACTGAGACTAATTAAGTGCAAAATAAAGTTGAAGCATTATTTTTTCTTTAATTTTCTAAAAGAAAATATTTCAATTTTATACCTAATCTGTTTGCTTGACTCTAAAATAACCCAAAACCTCTGTCTCTCTTTGTCTATAATTGTATTATACTTCTGAAACGCACTGTACGCTCACCCCTTGTTTTTGGGTATGATTGATGGGGGTCGGGGCAGGATGGCTGTGTGATGGGGTCAGAAGCTCAGGACCACACCTTCTGTCTGTGGGTGTGCGTTTCCGTGTGTGTCGTGACACATTCAGACCACAAAAACCAACGTGTATGCGCATACATACATGAATGTGTGCCAAAGACACACACATATGTGTGCGGATAGATACCTACCCACACCACAAATGTCTATGTATACGTAAATATGTATTTAGTGGCTTTTAACATTTCCAGTGTCAATATTTAACATTGGCATGTGCCAAATTATGTGCTCCATCTGCATGCCACATACCACATGCCACTGTTTGTTGGTCCTTTTGTTGATTGGATTATCCTGTGTCCCCACAGCCACCCCCCCCTCACTCAGATATTTATTTACTTTTTGAGAAGATCAGAGGCGGGCAGAAGAGAACACATTTATGGGCTTAATTGAATGCCATGTAATATAATTGAATCTATGGGAAAATTAAGTGCTTTAATTAATTTGCAGCCGACTTATAATTTATACACACTGAAACATTGCTCATACGCCCCATTGCTCGCTCGCTCGCTGCCTCACTGTTCGCTTTTCCGCTCGTTTTCCATATGCATACAAGACTTTTAATTGCACATTTTTCAATTAAAAACTATACGGCTATGTAGGCGCTACTGACCTGTGGCACTTCCACTCCATCTCTCTCTCTCGCTCTCTCTTTCCCAGTGTTGCTTAGCCCTGCCCTGCCATGCCCAAAAGGGGTTGGATTTTGTTTATACGATTGCAGGATTGTTTAATTGAATTTTCTGTAACAAATGAGAGGCAGAGAAGTCGACTCGAAACAGCGAAAACTCACACAAACAGCATCGAAAGTTCAGAAGTGCAATTAATTTTGGCTGTGTGCTTTTCTGTTTCACTGTAGTTTTTTGTTTTGTTTGCTTTCTGCTTTGGCTTTTGGCTTTTTCGGGGCTCTCTCCATTTTTCAGCGTTTATTCTCAATTAATTTGGCCCGGCTATAAATCAGCCAAAAGCGGTGACAATTTAAGCGATATTTTGTACTCCTTTTTTTCGTTTTTTATATTCTATGTTATTTATGCACTTTTTGTAGTTCGTTTTTTTCGCACTGCAACAAATGGGTTATTTAAACTAAAGCTTAAATGGGAAATGGAAAGATCGTGGAATACATTTTAAATAGAGAATTTTTGTATAAAATAAATGGGGGAAATATTGTGTATTTTAGCCAGAATAATGGCTCTCTATACTGCACTTTCCAAGCAGCTAAGGGCTGCTGCATTTCCCCGCTTCTTTGTGTTTAGTCAGCCTTTGGATAATCATGTCAAGCTGCAGCTGCAACTGTCCACAAAAAGGTAGCTTCAATTGATTTAAGCATCAAAGCATGGAAAAGCGCGCACTCTTAATGCTGCCGTGTGGCAGACTTTTCTCGTTCGTTTTGTCCACCGGCAAAAGTTTTCTTGCTTCTATTGGAACAGTTGCTCTTCCGCTTCTGTCTATCATTTGGTTCTGTTGTTTCTACTGCCTGTCTGTCTGTCTGCCTGCCGTCCTTTGCATTAGATTATGCGCTATCTGCAGCACATCCTCCGGTTGTCCCGCTTCCCTGTCCCGCTGTGCCCCCTCTGGTCTCTGTGCTTCGCTTTTCCTTTACTATTTTATGACATTTTCGAACCGGAAATGTTAGGTACGGAAATTATGTGCGACAGCAAGAACGACGACAGTGAGTTGCCTGCTCTTCACAGCATATTGTTACACATTTATGTATGAAAATGTACATATATATGTACATACTATCTGATTATTATGGTCGCTGCTATTTGGCAGGGAAATAATTTCACGCATGACGTTATCTCCCTCTCTCTCTCAGCGTGGCTTAGGATTTGAGAGCAGTATTTTAAAGTATTTTCTAACCAAAAATGAACTCAAAATTTTGACAGAGAATGAAGAATGAAACAAGTGAGGAAACATACATAATTCTCAGCAAGTTCTTTAAGCACTGATAGCAGTCCCAGTACTTGGCCAAGAGCTTCGCTTCTGCTATTGGCACATTAATGGATGCATGCACATGAGAGAGGAAGGAAGGAAGGTTGCTGTGGGGGCAGAGGCAGCCATGGCAGTTCTGTGTGACAGCTGTGGGTGCAAGACGACTCGATTGCCAGATGTGGCTCTTGTGCTGTTTGTGGCTTTGCCATAAGCGAGCGACAGCTGCCACTACCAGTGCCAGTGCCACTGCCACTGCAGTGGCTTCCTGTGCTAATGCGACATAATCAGAATTGTGATTTTGTAGAAGCCAGTCCAGCACAGCTCCTTCTTGCAGGGGCCTTCAATGTCTATAATTCCAACGAATTTTATTCTTAAAGAGTCTCATCGTTCCCCTGCTTTCGGCCACACTTGCTTCCGCTTCTGCCATCGTCTAGACTTTCAAGTGCCTCTCAAAGCCTCCAAGGGTGTGGCAAATGAAAAGGCTTCATCATGGATACGTGTATCGCATTTTCGACCCTGCTCAAAATGCAACTGGAATGACTACGATTCTTAGGCGATTTCTCACCTGTCCAGACGCCATTGCCCGCCTTGTTATACATATGTCACGTATTTGATTGAGATTCCATTTTGATTACCGTTGATCGCCATGCACTTTGACTTGCTGCCAAGCGAGGGCTAACGGAGAAGTTCGAAAGATAACCCTGACTAAAGGGGCGTCTGTTTAGTAGCTACTAGCGCTATTATTACTAGAAAGTTTGGTTCCTCCTCCTCGTCATCCTCCTAATTTGGGTTGTGTAAGCCACTTCTATGATTATCTATTATCGGGAAAAGTCAAAGCTATTCTTACTTTGAAATGCACTTTGGCTGTGTATGCAAATGCCGATCGGATCGTCAGGCTATTTGGTACTTGGACTGCGTGTTGGCTTCGATTGAAACTTCAATTGAATTGTGTCTCTTACGCTGATCGGAACTGCCTTCGTTTTGCAGGAGGTACATTTATTATTATTGTGATTGTGAGTGGGGATGTCCCCTTCAGTGTCTCTTATACAACAAAAATTAAATCTGTGAGTCTTTAAAAGGAAAACGAATGCCATGCGGATATCCACATGCGATATCCTGCGGGACTTACAACATCCAAAGCTTTGACTTTGTTTGTATCGCTGCTGGCAGCTGAATCACCCTGGAGGTAAGCTTTGAGCTTAACTTAACCTAAGCTGCTTATGCAGTGCGGCTGTCGCGTAATCATTTGGCCTGGGACAACAAACTGTCAGACGGACATGAGATATTATTGTCACTCTGTCTATCTTCTGGCTTGCACACTTACGCAGAGTTCATCCTTTAGTCGTAATAATTGGACAGCAGCAGTACTGCCGTCTCTCTTTGCCCCCGCCCCCTCCCCAATATGACAGATATCACACATACGCTCCGTTGGACGCTTCATGGTCAGCGGATAAATCTGACCCTTAAGTGGTTTGCTGTTTGTGTCGGTGGTGCATGAATTGCATGCCAAAGACGTCAGCAATTGCGTGTTAGTTTCTATTTTCTTTTTTCCATTTTTTCATTTCCTCTTTCGTTTTTTTTTTTTGTCGTTTTTCGTTTGCTATGATTAAACAATTTACTCGTTGTCATCAGGAAAGTTATCATCTATAATCGCTGAGACTTGACAAATGAATTATCTGGTACACTGTCTCTCTCTTTTTCCCCCCTCTCACAGTGTGGCTTGTCCCTGACATGTGTCCTTAATCAATGGGTTGAGTGGGAGAGAGCGGGAGGCCTGTGTACTGTGTGGGCTCTATAAATAAAACATAGCACACTGCTCTGGGCAGCCCTCTGACTCGTACCCTCATGTGTCTGCTCTGCCCTCTGCCCTCTGGTCCACTTGGCCACGCTTAACCCCGAGCCGAGTGTGTACGTTGGTCACGCCTAAGGGTCACACAGCTCTAATTAGCCGCTGACAAATGCTACAAACGAGAATATGCACTACTCGTATATGTTTCTTACCTATGGCAAGGCAATTAAAATGTGTATTAAGCAACCAAAATTATGTTTGTTTAGCTTTAATTAATTTTGGAATTTAATAGCAAAAAATTTGTGCCTTGACTTTACTTTGGTCGCTTGTTCGATAGTATTATATCATTGTTATTACACCTACACCTTTTGTAGATTATCTCTTCTCATGTCCCTTTTTCAGGTACTTTAATCGTGTGGGCTCGCATCTTATTTCCCCAGTCCCCACCCACCCTGTCGCACATTTATTCACTGCCCCGACAAGAGAAATAATATTTTATTTGATATAAATTTATTTTATTCGCATTCCGATGTATCTTAACCCATTGTTACTTTCGAAAATTCCTCCTCCTTTTAATCTGATGTTATTTTGTTACATATTCAAATTCTAATGAATATTTGTGTTTGCTATTTTAATTGTTGGTAAATAACGATACAAATACATACTAAATAATAAAGCATATTTCCATCTCTATTTTATTTGCAGTTACAGTGAAGAACTTTGGCAGTTGATTGAATTTCCTGGCAGATTGAATTATGGTAAGTTTCTGTTGTATTTCTTATTTCATTTGAATATCCTCTTTTGGAATTCATTCGCAATGCTAACTGACTGCTTGGGTGACCAATTAATTGTGTACATTTTGCACATTTTCAGTGAGGAATTTTCCCATTGATTGCTGTCGATGTGGAGGCTGCGATTGAATGATTTGATAGTTTCTCTGGAAGGAGCAGCCAGAGCTCCATCAATCTTTGTTTTGCAATTGCCGGTCTTTTGAACTTCCCCTTAACGTGGCTTAAATGCCGTTTAATATAAAAAAAACGAGACAAATTTCAGCATTTCACAATGCGCGCCGAAAGCGATTAATTCTGGCCGTGGCCCCAAAAGAGAGTCGGTATTGGGGCGGGGGCGCTGTCATGCCACAGCACGAAAACCCCAGTCAGTGTCAGCCAGGCGGCAAATGTGTCTTGTAGATGTCCCCCCTTATGCCCCCACCCTCACATTTTCCTGTTTCTGTTCCTCTTCCTTCTACCAAGGACTTGGCCTCGTGGCAGCCGCTTATGTGTGGCTGTGTGCAAGTAATTTATCTTTCACTTTTTCCACTTCTGCGGCTTGTGGCTCCTTTTCTCGTGCTTCCCTCCTTTGCGCTCGACAATTATGCGTAATGCGCATTTTTTCGTTGCATACTTCGGTGCGTTGTAGGAGCAGAAAGAGCAGCAGCAGAGGTTGAATGTTGGACGCCAGGCGCATGGCATGCCAAAAATTAATATAGCCACATACCTTGAATGTCTCTGTGGGAGCCATCTTAAGCATGAGCAATTCGCTGCCAACGTAATTAAGTTGAACTTAATGGAAAAATGCCATTACCTTCAGCCCTGAACACAGTGACACAGTGTGACCACAGGCATTACTGGGAATATCTGGGAAATTTCAGCCAGAGAGGTCTTTTCAACAGACCTATTGAGACCCATTATTGAGAAAGAACATGAAAGCTGCAGCTGCAGCTGCAACTGTAACTGCAACTGTAACTGCCTGTTCCACATTGTACCCAAATGCTGGCATTTTTAGAGTTCCATAAATGTAATTTATTTACTGAGCTGTTCGCATGGGCAGAATATTTTCCATGTGCTTCCTGTATAATTTATCTAATTTCCTCGAAATTATATTTTACGCTTTTCCATTTATCAATTTGCATAAATTTCCATTGTCTGGGGAATCCTTGGGTCACATCCTGGCCAACTCACACGAATCGATACGGAAAATATCGTAATTGAGGGTGGAATCAGAGTGACCCCACCCGGGGGTGGAGAGTCTGCCGTTGTCCGGGTACTGCTAGCTATTGCGTTGGAACGTAGGCTGCGCATTGAATATTATCCGTTGCATAGTTTCTGGCGACTACACGGGAATTTTCACGATTAATTTCCATTCAAAATTGGCTTTTTGTTGCATTTTCGAACATTTAAATGGATTAGTGCCCAAAAAGCCAAGACCCTAAACCCAATCCCCAAGTGGACTGACTACTGCCTGCACAATGATTGATTGGAGTAGTCAATCAAATTTATGTGCTTGGCTGGGATCGGATAACATTGAAAGCCACTTAATACGGGCATGCCTCAGCTGAGGCTCATAATTAAATCGGAACAGGTACGACCCCAACCTGACACCTAACACACAAATTCTAATTGAATGATAGATGGTGGAAAATAAAAGGAAAACGTTGCCGAATGGCAGAATAAATTGAAACCCAGAGGCATTGGATATTCCGCACAAAAGCTGCTCCCTTCAGGCCAATTGCCATAAATCCAATAAAGCGCACAGATGCGAATGCAAATGCTTCCCCAAATGTTGAATTGAATGGGGAATGGCATCCGTTGAGTTAGCCAAAGTGTTTTTCAAACCAAACTTTAAAACTTTGCGCTTTGTGGCAGCTGTAAATATTTTGGCAACTACGTAAATTGCAATACCACAACATTTCACAAGTTGGGCTGCCAATTAGCACATTTTTTCTCCTTCGGTGGCGCACTAGAAGTTTTCAGCCTTTAAAGGAAAAATCCTTACATACCTATGTATGTATGTGTATGCGTATCGGTCAGTGTCCTTCTTGCTGGCCTTTGCAACTTTATCTGGCTGTGAAAATTACGCATAATCGGATTACACCGCTTTGAAAATTATCAACTAGAAAATGATTTAATGAGTAATATATTTGATTTAATTTATGCAGCCATAGTTTGAAATTAGTTTTCATTATTCTGTCTATAAAATTTATCGTGATGCATCGATAATGCTTGATGAAGTGCCATAAAGTAGTAGTTGATTGTCGCAGGCATACCATGTAACTTTTGTGCTCTTTACTCGGTCGGATCATTGGTTAAAGGTCATTGCTTCAAGGTCAAAGCAATCGACATTCGAATCAACAATGCTCCAAATGTCTTGACTGCAGATGTTCATGTTCCCAGTGTGAATGGGCGGAAAGAAAGGAATAAAACACACACAAAGAGTGGGGCATACAATTATTCGAATTAAATTGTATGTCCTTCGGCTGTACCTTTCTTTCTTTGAGTTTATTCTTTCTTTATTCTAACTCCGATCCCATCTCAGCCATGCCCTTCCTCGATCCTAGGTCTGTGTATTTAGTTTGTATTGATTTGCTTATATTCTGTTAAAATCTGTAATTCTCAACGTTCTGTTTCGTTCGATCTCTTGCAGGCCTTGATCAAGATGTCGCTGCCATTGCCGGGCACGGCTAAGGACCTGTGCAGGATCACCATTTTGCTGTCGAGCCACGTTACAGTTAGCAGTTCCGCTCTGAGCCAGAATGAGGCCACCAATGCCGCCAATGTCTGCGTCGACGGGATTGCAGCCGAATGAAGTGCAGTACCAAGTGCAGGCGCCTCATCACCAGGTCCACGTCCACGCCCATGCCACGCCACAGCAGCAGCATCAGCATCAGCATCAGACGCAGACACAGCTGCAGCAGCAGCAGCAGAAGCAGCAGCAAAGAATACACCAGAATCCGATAGAACTAGACGCCGACAGGAGTCTGCCACAGCAGAGGCACGCGACGCACAACTCAAAGCTGCTGCCGCCCCTGGAGCTTTTGGTAGAGAACAAGATCAGCTACAGCGGCTCGGCCGTCACATATCACCACTCACCAGATCTCAGATCGCATTCCCACGCCCATTCCCGAGCAGCCAACAAACGCAATTCCCTCAGCGCTCCATCGTCCAGCGAGGAGTGTTGTGTGAGTGCTGCGAGGGAGAGCATATTTGATGACGCCGCCGAGAACTTTGTGATCAACTTTCCGGCGGAATCAGCGGCCTCGTCGCAGCAGCAGCACCAGCCACTGTTGCCCCTGTCCGAGACGGTGCCCCTGTTGACACACATCGAGGCCACTGTGGTGGACAAGCAGCGGTCCATTCGGCTCAGCAAGAACAGCGCCTCGCTGATCTTTACAAAGAAAGAGCTGGGTCAGGGCCACAGCCAGAGACGACAGCACCACAGCAGCCTCTACGGCGCTGGCGGGGAACGAACGACACGCAAGACGACAAAGCATTTGCCGCCCACGCGCGGACAGCACCAGAGACGCAGTCTACCGCTTAGCTACAGCCACACGAACGCCAGCAATCTGGTGACCACCGCCGGCACAAATTACGCTCCCAACGGGGCAGGAACAGGTGCTGGTGCTGGTGCAGGTGCAGGAGGCAAGCTTGTGCCGCACAAGCATCATCAGCATCACGGCCTGGGCCTCAACTCACCCACGGCTAACTCTGGTGTGGGTGCTGCTGTAGGCGGCGGTGGAGGAGGAGGCGCCGCACCGCCCACGGCCCACACGGCCCGCAAGCAGCTATCCTACTCCTGGTACGCGCCCGTGTACAGTGCCCTCGAGGAGGAGCTTGAACAGGACTCGAGGGTAAGTTTGCTGCTAAGCTACGCTGTGATAGAGAGCGAGAGAGAGAGAGAGAGATTAATCTGTTGTTTATTTGCCTCTGTTTCCTCAGGATTCGTCGCCAATTCACAATCTGGCAAACACAAAGCAGCACCAACGCTCCGCCAGCCAAAAGGCCACCTCCGCCTCCGCTTCCGCTTCTGTCTCCGCCTCCAACGCTCTGCATGCCACGTCCCATCTCGAGGAGAACGCCCACGAGGCCGAGACGGTTGCTCTGCTGGAGACGCAGACACGCAACAAGATCATCATTTCGTCGGCGAATGGCGACGCTGGCGGAGCAAGCAGCCTCAGCGGAGGAGGAGGCGGCGGAGGCGGCGGATCTGCAGGAGCCCTGGCTGGGGCTGGAGGAGCTGCCTATGACCTGGAGAGCTCGCTGGGACTGTCCGGGGGCGGACAGCTGCCGCGGCGGCGTCGCTTCGAGAACTTTCTCAAGTCTCTCGTGGGACTCAAGGCCAGCAGCAGTCGAGAGCGGGAGCGGGAGCGGGAAAAGGATCGGGAGACTGGCCTGCAGCGTCCAGCCTCGCCAGAGATACGCATCACACGCACACCCTCGGAGCAGGACGTGGTCCTCAGGGATCCAGCCGGCCGCCAGCAGTTAGCCAATGGCCATCCCAGGGGCAGCATCAGCATCAGCGGCTCGAGCAGCTCCCTGAATGTTGTCCAGCACAAGCTGTGGCACATCATGCGGCGCGAGGGCAGCGCCAGCAGCCTCCACCAGGAGAAGTCCCAGTCCATTGTCCAGTACACGGGACTGCGCAAATGCGAGACGGTGCTGGCCCTCACACGGCAGGGCCAGAGCCACAGTCAGCACGGTCTAAGCCTGTCCCAGAGCCGAAGCCAGGGCCACTCGATGGCCGGTCATGGCAGTGGGATCTTCAGCAGCGCCGGCATCGAGCAGATACGACCGCTCAATCGGCTGCGGAACAGCGTGAACAGCATCAACGGCCATGGCGGTGTTGGGGGCGTTGGCACCTGCTCGCGCTGCTCCAGTCTGCTTTCCCTGGCTGCATCCGGATCGCGCTACTCACTGGCCAATGGATTTGTGGCTCGCCCGGACTCGGCAGCCGGCGGAGATGAGGAGCAGCCGCACATCAACGTAAATGCCCAGATCCGACTCAGCGGCGGAGCAGTGTCAGCACCATCCAGTAGCCCCAGTCCACCGTCCAATGTGACCACGGCCACGCTCCATTCCAGCTCCAACAATAAACTGTTCCATGCCATGGAAGGGGAGCAGCACCAGCAGCACCAGCAGCATCAACAGCAGGAGGAACAACAGCAGGAACAGCCAACACCGACTGGCGGGGAACTCGGTCCATTTGGCACCCATCACGCCTATCCTTTGACCGTCAGCTCCCTGCTGTCGATGGCCAGTGCCAATCAGGCGGCCCAGGCCTGTTGCGTGCGGGACGGCATCACCCTGCAACGCCGCGAGATGCTCGCCTCCGCGGATGTCACACCCTCGGCCACGCCCACCAGCAATTTCCAGCCCTTCACCTGCAAGCTGTGTCTGATCGACGTAGAGGATGCGGCCGAGGCCATGTCCCTGCTGCAGTGTGACTGTCAGTTCTGCATCGAGGTGAGTTCCAACCCCGCCCACAGGAAAATTCTATAAATATTTAAACAAGACGGGGACTTCCATCAGAGATCCTTAGATCCGTTCCGCCATTCGATAAGATTCGGATTTTATGCTCTCGCAGCGAGCATAATCGTAAAATAGAAAATGGGAGAAAAGTCCTCCAACAGCCCCAGCGACGGGGATTTTCCTTGTCATGCACACACAGATACACTTTGCCACAGGTGCAGGCATATGTTGGCTTTCTTATTACTGGGGGGCAAGCCACTGGATCTGGAGGGGGGTGGACTCCATCCTTCGAGCACGAAAGAAATTGAAAAATGACGCCAAGGCAGACGCAATATTTCGCAAGTGCTGCTGGGAGCTGGCAACTTCAAGGAATGGCGGCGGGTTTGGGTTTGGGTCTGGGAGGTGGAAAAATGTGTTTCTTGATATTTGATAACTTTGTGCAAACAAACAAACTTATTCTTGGAGGATATTTCGCTCAAATTGTAACCAGAAATGCTTGCTGCTGTCTGCTTTGACATTTATTCGATGCCGTAATCGCACTTAAGGCATGCTGATGCCGTTGTTGAGATATTTTAGAGCACTTAAATTACAATTTTCGCTTGACAAAACAAACATATCCCTCTCACTCACACTCACCAACTCATCATCTCTCTCTTACGATCCTTTCTAAGCGAGTCTCTCAATACGCACAAACAGCACGAGTGCAGCCATAGAATAGGAAAATTTTAAGAATAACGGACAGACAAGTAAAAGCTACAAGGGAAATGAGATAAGAGCATAACAATACACAGCCAGCACAGAATATTATACACAAAATAAATGGGCGATACATGACTGTAGATTATATGTATGTAGTACATTGAGTTGCATGTTGCATAGTACGTTTAGATGCTGGCCTACTGCTAGATAATTGTAGAGTCACGAATGTGTGTGCCTATGTATATTTTAGTATACCTGCGTCAGATCCAAACTTAACTTCAAATCGAATGACGTCACTAAATTTGCAAAATGCCAGACTATTAGCTCCCGTGCGTGGGTTTGATTTATCTATGTACATTTCAGCGCAATTTCAATTACGATATGCGGATCACGAAATACTTTTCCAATTAGTTATAAAATGAGACAACAGATCCGTGTTTAAATGAACCCCTAACTCTGTACTCGCTAAATAAAACCCAGAATAGTTGAATGGACCCCTAATGGACCCCATTCCTGCCATTTCCAAGCATATAATTTGCAGAGCAGGTCACAAGTTATGGAAAAAACATCAGCAAAGAGAAAGCTAATGACCATTATCATCTCCAACGCCATCTGCATCAGCATCAGCATCATTTATTCCTTCAATTTGCATAGCAATTTGCCCATAGAAAAACAAATTATGATATAAAAGAAGATGGAACAAGCAAGGAAGCTCCGCTTCAAGGGTTTAATGCTGCAAGGTGACTCATCCGAGATGCTGTTGCTGCAACTCCCCTTTTGATGTTGCAAAAACATTGAAGTAATTTGAAACGAACTGCACCGGCACTCAGGCAACGCTCAGTGTCCTGCCTGTGTGCGCTCAGCCTCCCAAGGACAGAGTCCTCTTCCGTCTCCACTGCTTTAAACAAATTGAAGCTGTAGCAACAAACGGCAGTAGTGCAGCAGGCCGCCCTCTGATGGTTAGGTCAGGTGATGCACGCAGCTTGAATTGCATGCAGCATTTTAAATAATTAAGTAAATGATTGGGCCCGAGCAGCAGCAGCAGCAGCAGCAGCAGTAACTAAATTGTTCCCTCTTCTTTTGAGCTGGGAATCTAATTTCATGTGTCTAATGCTGGGAGTACATAAGTCTTTCGTAAGCATAAATAAATTAGCGAAAGTTCACACGTAAAAGCAGGAGAGGCATGAATGCAGGCGGGAACTCAAGAACCAGTCACTAAATAAGTGAGTTTCCTTCTTGCTGCTCAACTTGTGCGAGTACAGGTGATATTTATAACACGCACACATTCTGATAGACACACACACAGAGGACTCATGGGATACCCACTATTCGGGGAGGGAATTGAGTGGACCATGATGACTCCGTTCCACACACCACACTTATTCCATATACCCCCTGCATATACATTTCGGCAATTGACGGATGGATGGACAGACATGCATACATATACTTGGCCGAAACGTGTCCGGATGGCAGTACGTGAGCTATTTGGCCATGCCCCCACGTCTTTTGGGCATGTCCAATGTATGCTACAGATGTATGGGAATGTCCTGGCTGCTGTTGGCCATTTGTCAACCTTAAACCAAACAGCTGCCAGGTCAGGGCACCTTTCAGTTTGTTTGGTGTGTGTGTGCTGTTGTTTTTTTTTCGTGTTTGTTGAGGCATGCCACAAATTATTACCAAACATTGCCGCCCATACCCACAGCACAGCATTCGTCTAATTGAAAACCAAACAAAGCAACGAACACAGCAACGAAATTTCAATGCAAACAACATTCCATTTGTTTGCTTCTCCCCTGGCCGATGTTGCTGTCTTCAGCTTGATGCCTGTCTCGCTCCATATAACATTTATGATTCACTGAGTTGACAAATTTCCCGTGGAAAGCAGAGGAATGGGAGGGGGACGTACAGCAGAAGGCACACACAGACATCAACAAAATAAAAGCGGAACAGCAGAATGCCGGGAAAAAGATGACATTCTTGCGTGGAATGGTGCCGGAGTCTGTCGCTTTTGTGCAGCATCATCATAATACACATTTAGACGAGGGCTTGGGGCATGCCACTTACACTCACACCCAACGCAAATGGCTGATAGATGTTGTATTTATTGGGTTATCCCAAGAAACAGAGAGAGCAAGAAAAGAAAACTCAATCAGGATAGTTTTTGGGATCCTGCAGAGTGAATTTTGCAGTCTAGGATTACCAGGAATATGGATAGTTTGCGATTTACATATAACCGATGGTTGGCGCAATTCGAGAAGCACAAGCGAGTGCTCGAGAATTGCAAAAACAACATGCATGTTGTGTGCATGAGACGAGTCTCACGGAACTGCTCAGCACAGCTGGAGAATATATTCATGGATTTCCCTGCGATCCCTTCCCATTCTCTCTCTCGAGTAGGTATTCAGCTTTTCTTGCAGCACTCCTTCACATTCTGCTCAAACATTTTTCAACTGGCATCGCTGGTAGCACACACACACATACCACTTTTCACGTGCCACTCATAGTTCTCATAGTTGCTGTGCTCGTCGTCATTTGCATGGAATGGCAGGGGATGGAAGCCTCTGCCCTCTGTCGGGCTCCTCTGTTGACTGCACATGAAAAATGGCGACGCTTATTAAACATGCTCCAATGGACAGGCACCGCTGCATACCAGTCCCATACACATACATCGTGGGAGAGAGGTTAGTGGATGAGGGGCACTAAACTTGGAAAAATTTATGCGCCAGCAATGAGGTTTAAACTCTGCCATTTGATGGGCTCGAGGCGCAGAGTCGTCTCCCCCGCCCCGAGTGTGTGGAGCGAGCTCTTTGCCAACCCACTAACTCTCATTAGTTTTAGTTAGTGTGGCGCGGAGTGTCGGACATAGAGACAGAGAGAGAGAGAGAGAGTAATACATTTAGAATAACAAGAAACGAACAGACAGAGACCCCTCAATGGGTCAGGCTAGACAAAAGAGGATAATCGTCGGCGTCGTCGACGTCTGGCCTCAATTTCGTCTCCTCCTCAGCACCTTTAGGGACCCTTTGATTGGACTTTGGTCCACACCCGTGCAGGGGTTAAAGCCAGCAGAGACGCCGCAAAGTAGGCAAGAAGTATGCACTGGCCTGTACCTGTACCCCCTGCCCATTTTCCATTAACTTCTTCTTTTTCTGGGAGTGTGTCAAACGTGGAAATGGTGAAAAGGGCTCTCCACTCCTATTTGCATAGCTCACATTTCGGCTCTTGGGCTGCTGCCCCCCTGGGGGCACACACTCACACACCCACTCCCACTCAAACTTTTGCAATTTGTTTGTTGTCGTGCTTCGTCTGGGCCTTTCATTACGCGCCAATGTGGCAGGATTTCCCTTTCTCTTTTGGTTTCCTTGCTGCCGTTAATTGAGATGCTGCCCCAGCTTCTGCACCTCTGCCTCATCCTGCAGCTGCTGGCCACAAGCTGAAAAGTAAATTAACACGAAAAAGCGCACATGAAACATGAGTACGTGGGAAAGCTACCTGCTGACTGTGTGCCCATAAACGGTAACAGCACTCACACACACACAGGCACATCCACACCCACTACAGCATCATGCACAATCATGCACAGTTGTATTTGTGCGAATGAATGGCCCTTACACATGCGTGAGGAAGAGAGGGAGTCGGAGGTGGTCTGTACTCTGTACGAAATGAAAGATTCAAAAGGGAAAGCCAAGCGAAAGAACTCGCGAGAGCAATTAAAAAGCTCAACAACAAATTGCAGTCAAGTGCTCAAAATTCAAAAGGGAGCAAGCGAAAGAGAGTGGGATAGGTGGTGAGTGAAAGGGAGATGGAAGAGAAGAAGTTTAATTAAGGGAATATTTGTGAATTCCCATTTAAAGAAGAATATGTATGTACATTTCATAATATTGAAATTAAACTACCAATGAATTGCTCCGAATTCCATAAACCATAAGTAAAGACGGGACTGCTCCTTAGCAAAGTTCAAATATTAAATCTCCATGAATAAATAGAGAATGGTAGAAATAATGCTGAATTTAGAAATGCAACTGCCATATTCATTGGATAAGTACAAAGGAAAAAACGCACTTTATTTTATTATGTCACTCGACGGGAAACCCATAAAGCGTCGAATATAACTCCATTTAAGAGCCCAGAGGGTGGTCTGTACGGAGTGTACACTCCCACTCGTACACTGGGATCTATCTACTCGTAATTTGAAATCATTTCCATTTACTGTCATTCTCGGCTCCTCTTAATTTTCTATTTGACTTGGCGGAGACTTATGGGAAGCAGCTTCTAGAATGATTTAATTTGGATTTACTTGCAACAGACCCAAGAAATTGGCGCCCCATTGTGTGGTATGCCCCTGTAGATATAGTACCACCCCCCTTAGAGGCAGCGGAAATTTATGACTGACACAGAGAGAGAGAGCGAGTGAGAGAGTGGCTTAAAGGGAAGACATTTGCTCTGTGTGGAGTCCCGCGACTGGTAATTGCAGTCAACATTTTAGCATTTTCAAGCAAAACTAGAAAACAAATAAAAAGCCAGAGAGCACGTGACTGGCATAGAGCGCAAAAATGCTTGTAAAATGTAAATGTTTATGGCTGAAGAGGCGCGCGAAAGCAGCTCCCGAAATGGCCCTGCTCCGTAGAAGCGTCTGAAAGGGAGGGGCAGGGGCAGAGCCTTTGGCCTTTTGGTTATGAACTTGTCGTCGCGGATTCAGCTCCCTGACATGTAAAGGCAGCCGGTCCTCTGCCAGCGAAAGCAATTTCCGCTTGGGTCGGGTCGGGTTGGGTCCCGGTCTGGTCAGCCAGCGTCATTTCCGCTTGAGCTTTGGCATTTTAGTTGCTTGCAGCTCATCTGAAAACACCATAACTATGAAAGGATACATGTATTATTTTGGGGGGGGCGATCTGTCCCTCAGCTGTTGCTCTGCGGCTATCCTCTAGTCTCCATTCTTCTTGTTTGTTTTGTTCTCTGGATCGAAGCACTAGATTAACGTGTGGAAAATTGCCCAAATCATACCTCAACTTTGTTGTTTTCTTTTCTGCGCTGCTCATTTGGTATGCAAATGTTCCTGTTTTGTTTGTGTTTCTGTTGAGAGAAATTGAAATTTCTGTCGCGCAAATGTTTGTTCTTTCTGCTGTTTGTGGAACGATTAATGCAGCAAATTGGCAGTGAAATTGCAAAGGCATCAATCAGCGTAAGCTGGGGGCAATCTCAGGTCCATTGGCAAGGTCTAAACCTCAACCCCTTTATCCTTTATCGCTCACTCTCACTCTCTCTTTCTCTGTATTTGTGTGTGCTTGTGTTTGGGCTGGACCAAGCCGAAGTGTTGAGCTCATTGCAAAGGAATCGGACAACTGCATTGGTCAGCTGAATGGATTGGATTGTGTGTGTGTGTGTGTGTTATCGTTGGTCAATTGGCCAGTGCCGCAGCTGGGAGGGCCCAAATGTTTTGGCCACATAATGAGCGGCATGTGGTCGTTGGCAAAGCGAGCAGCTGCTGCAGTCGTTCGGACATGCCAGTCCAGGAAATTGCTTTGGGCAATGTCTGCATGGAGCAATTTGCAATGCTGTTTAGGAACTTTTGAAATTTCTTTAAGAGATATGTACGTACGAGTGCCGATGGCTGCAAAGGCAGCAAAGGCGAGCCGAGCCCGTGCCATAAATGCAAGCGAAGCTTACACTACGCGCAAGAAAGAGAGCTAGATCGAGAGAGAGATCGAGAGAGAGCTAGAGTGCGAGAGTGCCTGAGCAGCTTAGATGTTGCTGCTAGCCGAAAGGGAGCCAGATTAAGACTAAAGATAAAAGCTTTGGCTGCTGCCTTGGCGCATCCAATGTTTCGGTACAGTGTGCACTGCACTGAGCGAACCAGAATTGATAATTACATGATGGGAGAATGTGTCTGCTCTGCTGTCTTCAGTCATTTTGAATTTCTAATTGGCACGTATGTGGGGGAGGAGCAGGTGCAGGTGTCGGTTTCTGTGTCCTGCTGCAAATGCTGATGATGCTGAACAGAGCAGGAATGCGGTGGCCACAGGTTCTGATTGGGAGTTCTGTTCTGTCAGTTTTGCAGACGTTGCTCTAGGGGGTGGGAATAGGGGTGTGGGAGGCACAGTTGCCAGGGGGCTTGAGGCTTATGTTAAGGCGAGTACAGTGCGTTGTGGTTTTGATTGTAGTCCGAACACATTGACTTTCCATTGTAATCAAAGCGTACAGCAGTTTCTTGAAATAGAACAGGACTGACTTTGCGGAGGGGTCTTGGGGGGGATTATAAAGCCACACCTTTCACGAATCCTGCATAGAAAATGCAATAGAATATGTTGCTATGTTAAGGAGTATCAAGTAATGCGCTTAAATCGCAAACAGTTACCCCAAGAGTGGCAAGTGGAGGAGCCTGCTGCTGCTGCTTCTGCTACTTTCCACAAAGTTTGCTGGCGAATGTACACCACAGAAATTCCATATTTCTGCTCTCAGTTTTGATGACATGCAGCACAGAAGCGAAACAAGTTGCAAACAAGCAAAACTTTGCCCCAAAGAGCATGGCCATGGGGATGGGGATGGGGATGGGGCTAGGATGGGATGGATCGCAACAAAAGTTTTTCGTTGGCGCATAGAAACCGCTAGTTGGTATTTGCTTTACAGCTTCTTTTCTGTCTTTTCTTTTCTTTCGTTTATTTGTATTATCTCTCTGTCTCTCTCTCTCTCTCCTTTCGGTATTTTATAGTGGGACAAGCATAAAACTTTACCATACAAAAGTTTCGACATTCGGCAAGGCAAAGGCATTTTTGCTCGGAGAGTGAGATGTGCAAATACAGAAACAGATATACAGACAGACAGGGAGGGAGGGAGGGAGGAAGGGGAGGTGGACTTTTGGGCTGCTAGCGAATGTAACTGGATCTGGCTAGATGTGTTTATATTATTTACAGAGCTCGAATATATGACTTGCGCTCTCTCCTTCTCTCTATCTGCGCAGCGACCTCCCAGCCAAAATTGAAAAAGTTTCGTTTGCTTTTTATATGAATGTGTGTCCTTTACTCTGTTCTTTTATCTTATTTTTATTTTTAATTGACTTAGTTGCCTGGCATATCAGGTGTAAAACTCTGACAAAAGTGCAGCGAAAAAAATGGTGTCACAAAATGTACGCATCCACCTTCTCAGTAAAATTGAATATTGATTCAATTTGCAATGCCGTCGAGGGCTGACAACGTTCACCAAATTGCATTTGCACATTTCACACTTCGCTGAAGTTGGCACCGGCACTGCTGCAACATGTTTCTCCTCGCATTTGGCGAGACGTTGCGCCCGTAAATGCGATTTGTTGTATATCATATGCTGTGAGGCGAATGCTTTAGAAATCTGCAGATCGGAGTTGAGTAAATGCCAAATTCATCGCTTAGAAGTTGAACCCACAGGAGCCACAACAGGTACAAGATCTCTAGCTCCTATATTTAGAACCTCTTTTCATGGTAATACACTCACATAGTTAATTGTGGAACCGCTAGTGTCTTTTGAACAGACTACAAGATGTTTCTCAGTGTATATGATCAACTGCAACCTGTGCATTCTCTGATTTCATGTCTGTCATTTGTCTGTCCGTTATTCTTGTCATTTGCCTATTCTAGGTAATATTTAGCCTCAAGCAAAAGCTTCGCAATGCTTGGAACTGAGGGAAAGCTGATTGCATGTCTCTTTATCTTCCTCACAGTTCACAGATGGAGCTAATATTTACTGCTGGCAAATCAGTCCATTAAGACTTGGCATTTCATTTGCTGAACAGACCAGTCATTTCCCATGCAAATTGCAATATAGTTGTCAAATATTTCTGGTTGATTGAGATTTGTCTAGACCGGAAATGAAACCCAACCTGCCTCTGCTGCTACTCCTCTGTCTGCTGCTCCTGCCAGAGGATGCCGTCTGTCAATCGGATGACGATGATGGTTTGTACAGCAGGTGCTTGGGCTTTGGAACTGTTTGGACTGCCGAATTTCATAGATACTCGTATCATAGAGACCCACTATTCGTTCTTCACCATTGTGCCTCTGGCTCTTAAGGTTTTAGCATAATTTAAATAAATATTCAACTAAAAAAAAAAGAGAGGAGTAAGGAAGGATAGAAAAGCGACTTAGCGACAATCCGCTTAACTTGACGAAAAATTTTAAATTTAAGCCCCCCCAGTTTCTACTTTTTTTTTATTTTTCGTTTGGCACGAAATAGTTGCTGGCTTTAGAGCTGGATATTTGTCGTGAACCGAGCATTTCCAATCAATTGAAATTCAATGCTGCTGCTGCTGCTGTTGCTGCCCGGGGGAGGATGCCATTAACAACGGATCCGGAAGTGGAGCTTTGGACATGCAATTTAAATTCAATTTTGCACCCAAGCACGAAATGCCCAAACAGCGAAACGCTGACAAACCAAACAGAGGGAAAAGGTTGGTTGATTCCTTGAAGCTCTTATGACAGTTCCCCAACACCATGGGGGTTTTGTTCAACTCGGCCAGAACGTGTGACAGGAATAGAAGGGGGGAATTCCAACTGGCATTGCAGAGGGGGGAGAGCCTCCTAAAATTGTACTGCCATTGACGAGGAATGCAGAATGCCATTCCAGTGTTGGGAATGAGAATGGAATGGAATGCTTTCTCCCTCAGAAGGCATCCCTGTTGCACTGTTGATATATGGGGGCATCAAGATTTTCTATTGGGGAAGAGGTTGGAACCACAAACACAGCCTCGAACAAGAAAGAATTTCGCTGGATTCTTCAGTGAAAGTTCCCGTTGCATTCCTGTTGCATCTGTTTCTATATTTATATTATATATATTTATTGTATAAATTTTATACCAATGTCTGCGCCTGCATTTCAATTGCGGGCAACATCATTAAATTATCAATGCTTATTCCGTTCGCCGTGGAGTGTGGAATTCTAAAATGACGCCCCTGCTCCTGCTCCTGCCACTGCCACTGCCACCCACACAAGTATTGTGTGTGTTCTATTATGTCACAAACAAGTCACACCGACAACGACTATTGCTAAGCGGATTGTGTCTTCTTTCCCCGTCTAATATCCTGGGCCCAGACAATGCTGCTCCTAGTGCTCCATTGTCATTGTCTCCCTGTGTTATTGGATTGACTTAATGTGCCCCTACCAGCCACCAGCCACACTACCCATCCACCCCTCCAGCTGGTGTCACACTATAAATAGATCAGTCAGAACACATACAGCTAACTGCCATATTGTGGGTGATGTTAATCCAAACTGCTCTTCCAATTGGCATTCAACACGTCCACATGGCCCCCCAGTGTAAATCACACTAATTAAATCAGAATGCGGCATTAAAAGTTTACGGCCCGGACCATGACCAGGACCAGGACCTGGACCAGCATCAGCACCAGCACCAGGACATTAATGTAATCATTTGCCATAAATTTGCATTTATGACGCGTCTTGCGTCGTCTCCTGCACGTTGTCCGAGCAATTCGTTTAGTGGCTAGGCTAACGCGATCCGGACTGACATCTTGGCAGCGCAGTGGCAGCGACACGATGTGGCATATTAATTAAAGTGTCGTCGCTAATGAGTTAGATTAAAACGGACAGTGGGACAGACAGGAGGCACCCACGGACTTCAGTTTGTCCTTTCATTTGGTGCGAGTGTGTGCGTGCAATTGGCAATATCTGGGCAAGGAATATGCCGTGTGTGTGTGTGTCGTATTCATTAGTGTTTTTATGCACGTTGTCGCATAATGTTTGCCCCTTCTACTTATCCTTATCCGTTAATCTTTAAGAGCATCTGCTTGCAATTACCAGTTCGTCTACAATAAACTTGATTATGATATACCCACAGTTGGCTAATTACAGTACATATACCCTTCTGTGTGCGCACAATATTAAATGGTGGCATATAATTACAGTTCTACATGTTTGTAATCTTTTTTACCATAACCAAACATAGAAGGCATCCCATAGTCGATAAATCATTGCAATTTGATTTAATTCGCTCTTTCATTTTTTCCCAAGGCGGAAATTTCCCTGATTGAGTTTACATCTAGCGAAAATTATTTTAAACAGAAACGAAACTTTTAAATTCCGCAAAAGGGAAGCCTTGAAATTGCATCAAATGAACAGGAAAGCAACGAAATTTTAAATGTTCCGTTTTGAATCGTCCCTCTTGATAAGACTTTCGTACGCACAGAGAAAGAAAGAGAGACAGGGAAAGAGACCAAAAGTAAAATTTATACGAAAGCCATATATCAGAATTATTCAGCAATAACTATGGAAATGCTGGTAGCAAAAGGAGGGGAGCAGGTGGAAGGTGCAGTGATGAACGCGGGCCAGGACTTTTAAGGCACGACTGCGAAAATACTCAAAACAGGCATTCACGAACAGCACGGAGAACTGCCACATTGCGTGTACTCGGCTGCCACAATTACTACCAAACAATAAGAGCTAGAGAAATCGGATTTTGTGTCCAGACTCCTGTGAATTTAAGTACATATTTATCAAATTCTGCACTCTGATTGCCATCTGATCTTTATTAAAACCAGAGTAAGGAAAACAGCGTGAGGTTTGACATTTCTCTGGGATGTTTTCGATTAAATTGAATTCAATCAATTTGTTTCAAGAATCCCTGCACATCTCTACAATAAATTCAAGCCTCTCTCCCTCTTCTGCAGCAAATACAAAACTTTGTCTCTGTCTCTGACGCAGCCTCTGTCTCTGTTTCTACATATATACGAGTACATATGTATATATTAATATATTTTATGGCGTTGAACATTTACCAACTGACATTATTAATACAAATTTATGCACATGTCATGTGTCTTGTGTGAGTCTTTTGGAATCTTGTTGTGGCAGTTGGCTTTTTAATGGCCAACACAACTGCCAACTGCCGAGCCCGCCCGCCCATGCATTGGTTGTGCTGCCAAGGACCTTTGCTGCCGAGTGTGTAAAATTGCCCTCAAGCTGTGTGTACTGCTGGCCCAATAAATGTTTTATGTGGTAGTATTTAACATACTCGTGTCTGTCACTGGGCGACATTTTCAATTTAAATTCCTCAAGGGTTTTCGGTTTGCTGAAATTTTAATTACAATTTTTCAAATCTTCCTTCTGGTTTATCAATAAATTTTGTATGTACAAAAATGTGACCTGCGCAGCATAGAAAATGCGAAGCTGCACCAGTACAGGCCATGCTGCAGGCCACTAAATTGTGGCAGCAGCTGGCACAGAGCCATCCGGGCTAACGATATCGCCAAAACCGCCAGCCCAAAACCAGACGGTATCCTGCATCCAAAGCGTTGCGGCTGCTGTGACTGATGGTCAGGTAAAGCCTTCATCACAGGGATTATCCAGAGCGAGGGCGGGCTGGCGGTTGGACGATGGAGTGCAGCTGCCTTAAATGAAAACTTTCAGTTCAGCGGTATACTCGTTCTCGTATCTATTTTCATTATCTTTGCCAGAAAACAGAAACTTTGCTCTGAGCGAGGGACAACCACAGCAACAGTTGCAGTCACAGCTAGAGCCAGCACTACAGCCAGAGAGAGAAAATTCACTTTTAATTATTTACAGCTCAACAGAAAGTTGGCCACAAGGAGACTGGCCACAGGAGAGACTTTTTCCCCATTGAAGTTTGCCACCATACAAAAAAAATAGGAGAAATATGGTTAGGAGGGTGTCGAATCGTTTGGGAGCTTCCTGGGGTTTGCTTCCTTCCTTCCTTTTGCAATCCCATTACTTTAATGTGGGAACGGGAAACGGAAGGAAAGGGCGAAACTTTTTAAATCTTTATTTATAAAAGCTTCCGCTGGGGCGGAGGAAGCTGCGAGGGGATGGATGGAATAATTTTGACAGCCACAGTTTTGCGGTTGGCCCTAACTATGTGAACAAAGTTGCTAAATGCCTTGGAAAAACTTTTGCCCTCAGCCACGGGCCGGATAGGCAAAGATAGTAAAAGAGAAAGTGACATACAAATATCCTTTAGTCCCGCTTAAATTGGATTATGTTTAGCTAATTAATATCATCCCACAGTGCATGCGCGCCTATGTGGAGTTCGAGATATCCGAGGGCGCCTATGAAATCTCCTGTCCGGACGCCAAGTGCCCGGCACAGGGCGCCCTCTCCCTTCCCGAAATTGCGAATCTAACCACAACGAATCTATTGAAGAAGCATCATCGCTATCGTCTGAATCGAGGTATGATGCGAGTAATTCAGCCACAAGTACATTTTAAAACCTATTAACCTTTTCCTCCTCCTCCTGACCATAGAAATCGAATTGGACAAGACACGCACCTGGTGCCCCCGTGCTGGCTGCGAGACAATCTGCATGGTGGGCGGAGCAGCGCATGGACAAACTAGCGCCATTTGCCAAATGGACGAGTCGCCATCGACATCACAGAGTTACACACCGCAGCTAGAGGCAGGCGGTGGCGTCGTCGTCGGCGTAGGAAGCGAAGGGTGGACCTAGTTCAGGTGCAGCCGTACTCTCAGTGTCCGTGCACTGCCCCTCCTGCAAGGACGAGTTCTGTGCGCTGTGCAAGAAGGCTGTAAGTATGGGAAACGGACTCCTCTGCCGCTAAGCCCAGCAGACACTCATCCCTAATTCCATTCCCCTGCCCATTGCAGTATCATCCGAACATAAACTGCGAGGAATTCGGTCGCCGCCTGATTGCCGATGGCCAGGACGATATTGGCATACCGTTTGACAATGAGCTCATCAAGTGCTGCCCCATGTGCGCAGTGCCCATTGAGAAGGACGAGGGCTGTGCCCAGATGATGTGCAAGCGTTGCAAGCACGTCTTTTGCTGGTACTGCCTGGCTAGTCTAGACGTGAGTGTCGAAATGCGTTCACGAGTTGGCGAGTAGCTAAATCCGTCTATTTTCCCCATAGGACGACTTTCTGCTGCGCCACTACGATAAGGGTCCGTGCAAGAACAAGCTGGGCCACTCGCGGGCCTCTGTTGTGTGGCATCGCGCCCAGGTCATTGGGATCTTTGCTGGCTTTGGGATTCTGTTGCTGGTGGCCTCGCCACTACTTCTGTTGGCCGCCCCCTGCATCATCTGCTGCAAGTGTCGCGGATGCAGTGGTTCAAAAATTGACGAGGTGGATGCCGAGCTGGAGGAGGAGGTCACCGCCTTGCAGGGCTAGGCAGAGGAACTCCTATAGGCTCGGCGTCGCATCATCATGACGAAACGAACCGAGACGAGACGAGAAGAGAAGAGACGGAGTTAGGCTTCGACAGTTGCCACCTGTAAGGGTGGGTAGCTGGCTGTAAATGCAGCATCTGCCGGTAGCATCTATTGTTAATGACGAGCAGCTTACGTACATTTACACTTATTTTAGTTATTATAATTATAATTGTATATGTGTTAACTAAATTGTGATATTTACAGTGATTCGATTTCTGATTGAATCGACAAATTTGTTGAGAACCTATACAAAGACAAGGCGCCTTCGATTCTTTTTGGGTTCTTTCTTAATATATTCTTTCCACCCACTACTACACGTATATACATACATACATGTATGTACATGCATATATTTGACTAAATCAATCTGTATACATCATTAGGTCCTCTTTCTAGTGCGTAAGTTAGCCTAAATCTATTACGCAGGTGTATGCCTCGTAGTTCAACCTGTGCTTTTAATCATGCCAACACCCGAGACACCCCCAAAACCCAAAACCTGTAAACCACGATACCGGAACCACATTCGCACCCCAAACCCACTCTCTCAAGTATTACACATGCAAATAACGAATCCGAGTAGCTAATTTCGGGTACATTTGTTCAACGGCTTGGCAATGCTTTTATCTACATACATACATACACGCCCACACATACATATAGAAATACAATATACTTGCATATATAATGCATATATAGGAGGTGTATATGTCACTACTACTGTTTATTGAATGTATTTAAATGTAAATGTTATATGCAGCTAAAACAAATGTACGACAGATATATAACTGCGGACAGAGCACGCGACCGGGCCGTGTGCAGGCAGGGCTTGATTAATGTAAATTATTGAATTATTTAATGCATATACACTCAAATATACATACATATATCAAAATACGTTTAACATAATATGCGTGTATATTTCAAGGAAACATATTTAAAATCTACTCTTAATGTGAACAACTACCGCGTATGCTGTTTCAAATAAAAATGTTAAAAGAAAACGCGCGCTCTTTGATCTTTTTGCTGTTATTTGTTATCGATGGGCTATTGCAGCCCTTTCCGTCAAGACAATTGACATAATTCACCAAAAATAAAAATAATTCGTTTGAATTCGATCAATAAATTCAACCATTCAATCGATAGCAACCAGCTGCTTGGTTTTTTGTTGTATTGATATTTTGCCATCTCTACAGGGTAACAAAATACGGACATTCGCTTTCAGTATATTATGTTAGGTATATAATGTTAGGTATTTTCTCCATTTTGTGGTATTTACTATAATCAAAATGCCATCGGTATATTACTCCGCGGTCACACTGGCTCCAAAACAACAGAAACACCGGAAAATACAAATTTTTTGTTTTTTTTGGAGGACAACGAGTCTCTATAAGGTTCCTTTTGCAGCATGGAAGACCAGGCATGCCCGCGGTGCAAGACCACCAAGTACCGGAATCCCTCGCTCAAGCTGATGGTGAACGTTTGTGGCCACACGCTATGCGAGTCTTGCGTGGACCTGCTGTTTCTAAAGGGATCCGGGGCATGTCCCGAGTGCATGGTGCCACTGCGCCGCAACAACTTCCGCGTGCAGCTCTTCGAGGACCCCATGGTCGAGAAGGAGGTGGACATCAGGCGGCGTATCTTGCGCGACTACAACAAACGCGAAGAGGACTTCGGCACGCTGGAGGAGTACAACGATTACCTGGAGGAAATCGAGGACATTGTGTACAACCTGTGCAACAACATCGAGATCATTGAGACGAACAAACGTATCGAGGCCTACAAGAGAGACAACCGTGAGGTGATTCAGCGCAATAAGACCCGAGTGGGTCGCGATGAGTCTGCTCTGGAGGAGATGCTCGAGCTGGAGCGCGTTCAGGACGAGTCTCGCAAGAAGGAGCTCGGTGAGCTGGAGACCGAGCATAAAAAGAAAAAGGCCCGGGACAAGCAGGCCCTCATCGAGGAGCTCATGTACAGCGGCAAGGATGCTGCCCAAATCGTGACCGAATTTGCCGAAAAGGCAGAGAAGCAGCGCGAGGAGGAGAAGCAGCTGCCGCCCCCGAAGCTGTCGAACGAGTTCTCCACGGGCATCAAGTTTGGTCAGACGGCAGATCCAACCTTGATTCCCGTGCCCAAGTCGGAAGAGGGTCCGCTCTTTGTCTACGAGCCGTTACTTGCCACCACAGACGGACCCACACCACCGCCAACTAATGAGATCGAGTCCTTGGGGTACATCACGCACATACGTGCCGAGACGCAACAGGAGAATGCCGGCGGGTTCACCGCAACCATGGCCTGTGAGCGTGCCCTCCAGGAAGCGCTGCAGGGTCTTTTCTACACTCCCACGGCAGGCGTGGCAGCGGGCATATGAGGAGCGGAGCCCATCAATAGGATGACAGAACCACAGCACAGCACGCTTATTTGTTGAACAAATGTGTCCTATATAATCCATTCATCAAACCATAATATACTTAATTTACTATAATGCTTATGATTTGTTAGGTAAGAATAAAGTTTTTGGAATAATACACACGACGAGTAGTACGGCTACGGATATTGGCGATATTGGAAAGAAACCAGAAGCCAGACTCGGCGAGCGAGAGGGTGGGGTTCTCATTTGATTACAGACTTGGTTTTATTAAATACTTGCAACAGTACATATACATAGGCGTAGTATATATATATATCCTAGATAATCATACATTGTGTTAAATAGGGTGGAAGGGGGGAGGGGTCTCTTTATACAATACAATATACAGATTACAGATAAGTTATATGGTAGTTCAACGAGTAGCTCGTCACATTCTAGATCTACTTGAACAGTAAGAGGTAAATATGTTTTGCGATCGTGCGTCACAAGCGAGATTTTTGGCCAAAAACACATGGATGCCGGATGAATGGGAAATGGGGAAATGATTGAAGATTACAGAGTGTGCGGTGCGGATGATGGTAATGAGTGCGATATTCAGATATGGCTTCTAATACATTTCAAATGTTTCAACTTAACTACGATGACTCATGAGTTGCGCTTCGATTTGATGAATGGTGGTTACGGGGCTCCATCTCCAGCCAGGACCAAGCAGCGGCTTCTCGAGGGGGTTGCCTGTGGAATGTGGAAGCAGCTGCTGGGGGGACATCTGAAAGAACTGTCAAACAATTGGCAGATCGTGATCAGTTCACATACGCTTAGTTAGATGATAGCATAACATTTAATTTAGACGTAAATTTGGTCTTAATAATCTAATTTAAAATGTTAACATTTAGTAATAGGGTTTTGCACACGCCTTTCGTTGATTATAGATAGCTAGAATTATGTTGGTTTGACGCTCACAACGACCAGGGCCCGCCGGCACATTTATTGTTTGCCATTCACTACTGATAGGTTTCTTATTGTTGATCTGCCGGACTTTATAGTCACATCCGAGTGCACATGGGTGAGCTACAGCTTAAGCAAATCAGTGACTTGGCGCAGTTGTTGGATGGTATATGGTTCATGTGGATGCCCCCTGCTCGAGCAGTGCGAATGCCTGGGGTCGATTTGGCTGTGTGTCTATTTCTGTATTTCTGTATTGCTGAATTTCTGTGTTGGCATTCATTGCTGTTGATGTGTGTTCTTTGTTGTTTCTGAATGCGTGAAGCAAACATCAGCAGCAGGCAGTAGTAATAAATTGCAACTTTAACTAAACAGAGTCATCTGCAATAAACAGGAGAATAAACACAAACGATGATGAGTTATTAGTCCGTGCATGTACTCGACATTACGGGGTAGTGAGATCACTCGTACGCACCGTGGTACCACCATTTAGTCTTTTTGGGATTTTTATTGCAGGTCTTAACGTATAGCGCGTTGTCTGGAGGACGTTTCTTTTCGCGACAGCTGCTCAACATGGAAGCTATGCTAAGGCACACCGATTGCACCGACAGCGCCGGTGACCAGTCCTCTGTCAGAATGGACAGGCAGATGTGTCCATTGCTGTAGACATGTGGATGCACGGGTATATTGTTGCCAATGAAGGTCACCTGCGAATAGACAAAGGACAGTCAGTGTTTTCCGCATGCAACTTATGCTTGCTTGCTCATACCTCAGGCGAATCAAAGGGATATTTATTGTTAAACTTGAACAGCAACTGGAAGTCCTCGCCCTCGTAAAGGGTGCCCTCGAAACCTTTAATGTTTAATTTCCATCTGTAATCGAGACCAAAGATTTGTAAGTGAGTTGAGTGAGTGAG
This sequence comes from Drosophila obscura, assembly GCF_018151105.1. NCBI lineage: Eukaryota > Metazoa > Arthropoda > Insecta > Diptera > Drosophilidae > Drosophila > Drosophila obscura. The sequence continues at coordinate 2,765,881 of NW_024542774.1, read as the reverse complement.
TGAGTGCCAAGCCGGCGAACAACAATTGCGGGCTTTGTTGTCACATTCGCTAAAAATGGCTCAGGCCACTAAATTAAGTTTTTATTTGTTTGCGCTGCGTTTTTGCTTTTATAATGTGTTCTGTATTAAACCAGTTTCAGTTTGCGCTGAACTTGGCCCACTCCAATCGCTGAACGGTTCAGCTCGGCTCGGCTCGGTACGGCACGGCTGTACTTACTCGGATAAATTCTGCTGTACGCTTTCGGTGTCGACGGTAACACCCGGTGGTGGCTCCTTGATCAGGGACATCAGCTCTTTGTGCAGCCGGCGCTGTAGAGTACAAAGGAAAAGCACGAATTAGTGAATGTCTTTGATGGCATGGCATGCCCGTTCTTCCTCCACTCCACTCCACTCCCCTCACCTAACCCACCCATCACATTTATCTTATCGAAAAAACACACCTTCAGCCAGGGCCAGGCCAGGCCACATTTTCCTGTGGTGTTTTTTTTGCACATCGGAATTGCGCTTTGTGCTTTAAAAACCTTTTGTCAGCCCACACCTTATCTCTGCGCCATTTCTCTCTTTGGCTTACAAACGTCAATAGTCGCTATATAAATACTTAGTAGGGTACCGCCTAGTACATAGTATATGTATGTGGTATATGGGGTATGTGATAAGATAAAAACGAATGGTACTGAAATTTATAGAGATTTGTCGAATGTTTTTCCGTCGTTCTGCTTCTCCAATCGAGTAATTCCCACTTTACAGGTCTGTGGACAGACCAATGTACTGCGTGCAGTGGGTATGCCTACATATGTACATACATACATATACGCATAATACAGATTGATTTTTGTATTTCTGCCCCCGCACAATTGATAAAACATTTGATAAGCGCAATTCTGCATACTACGTCTTAAGGATAGCCAGTAGGGAGTATGAATAATCTTGAAATATTCCGATTTCTTGGAAACCGTTCACACTCACTCAATGACGCAACCGCTGCAGAACAATGCAAATGTATACATACATACATATATCAATTCCCTATATGGGCGGATATTGAATCCGATCCTACAGACTGGTCAAAGTTCAAAGTACTCTCTCTCTCTCACACTCTCTTTGACTCTCTCCCACGTTATGTCTTTGGGTACTTGCCTCCCAGCGCGAGTTGTCCAGCTGCAAGGGCTTGCCGCATTTGGAGACGGGCGGCGTTTTCGGCTCTTTTGGCTCGGATATTATTTCCGATTTGGGTATTTTGTCTTTGGATTTTTTGAATAGCTTCAACATTTTGCACTTTTATTTTGTATCTGATCTGGGAATTTCTCACAATTTGTTCACTAGTTCGAATGATGACACTGTTTGTTCTGTTTCTCTCTCTCACTTTGCACAGGTTTCTCCTGCGTTGCCTAGATAAACTTCAACTTTTAGTTCGGTTTGTCCACTTTGCTTTGCTTTTGTTTCAATATGCCTCCTCGAACCGCACAGCTTTTCCCAGGGTACTGGCACTGGCGAACATTTTCCTTCTGCGCTTTCTAGTCGGACGAGAACCGCCAAGTGCGCCAACGTTCGTCGGACGACTGCAGGAAATCGCCGAGAAACTTGCGGGAGAGACGAGACTGCAAGGCGAGGCGCTTCGCCATGACGGCGCGACGTGTTTGCTGGTGTGCGTATCCGTCGTCGCCGTCGCCGATTCCAACCCCTTCCCAGCCCAACCACCGCCCTGCCGCGTGCTGCAAAATACATTTATTTTGCACTATCGAAAATCGGAATTCGCAAGTGCAGTGGGAAACTATGGAGAGGCGGGAAGTGGAGGGACTACGGCTGCTGCTGCTACTGCCAACAGAGAGACGAAACTTGTTTATAATACTCGCAAAGCGAACAAGTTGCCGCCACATCTGGTTTGTCTCGCCCAGATCACGAGATGGTCGCTACCTTTCGGGTGAAGGGGAGGGTTCCCGCAATGGACAGCAATGCTTATCGGGACACGCAGGCATTACCTGATAAGGAGTCCGATTAGATAAGCAACTGAGATAGGGACACACAAATATCAAAAATAATACAGCAATAATATTGCAAACTCATAACAAAAGGGTACAAAAGGTAACAATGGGGCAGCCATTTCAATGGATGAAACAAATAGATCTTGCCCGTTTCCAATTGATCTCGAACAGTTTATGGAGATGATCGGAAACACAAGTTGCTGTCGGGCACTCGCTCTCCCCAGCAATGCCACGAACTACTTTCGAGAGCACTGCAGCCAGAAGCTAATCATGGCAGAGTCATTAGATAGTAACGCATAGGCAGTAATAGCGCCCCCGGCGACTGGATGGGGGCAATAGGGGGGAAGTAGGCCAGGCCAATAAACACATGCCTAGTAGTGGGGGGTTTATTTTAGACCCCATCAAATAAAGAAAACTCAACAACACTAGAGAACGGAGCGGTACGAGAAACCACCTAAAGCAATAAACAAATGAAATGCAATTCAATCTAATGCCAAAGTCTGGGAAAAACCACTCGCTTGGAATCGAATGAGAAGTCTTTTGCTTTTAGGCCCCAGCCGCACACAGCAGCAATTGAAGCTATAGCCAATACTCGTATTATAGTCTCGTCTGGCAGATTCCTGAACAATAAAACTCAAACAGCCCCAACGCAGAACGCGGAGGGTAAACAAATAAACAAACGCTGACAGACATAGCGATGGGGTGTGTGGCGAGGGGGCAGAGGCCTTTGTTTCTTATTTTTTACGTTATTTTTCGGGGAATATTTTTTGGGTAAACAATTCTCGATTTGCTTGGTGGCTGATGAAAAAGCGTGCCAAAAACAGATGCGGCAGCAAAGTACGAGTACGAGTATTCGTGGCTGATAAACTTTTCCACAGCTGATAAACCCCCGAAATCGGGTGCTGGGAATCTCTGAGTGGGATGGATTTGGGGCGGGGATGATTCACATTGACACCCACAAGTGTTTGGAAATTGGGTTGGGTCATACAGTCTAATCACGCTAGTTCCAGTACCAGACCCAGTACCCGGCAAAGTCCCAGGGCCAGTCCCAGGCCAGACCGGAATAAACAAGCCCGAGCAACCACTTTGGCCAAATTATGCAACTTTCACATGCCCCAAAGCCATATAAAACGATTTCCTGAACCAGCAAAATGCTAAGCGCATTACGGAAGGGCCTGACAGGGACAGAGGGCCATCATGGGCACGGGATGGGCGGACAGGGCTTGGGCTGGGGCCTTGTACTTGTGATTGTGCTTTTGTTTTGTGTTGTAGTTTGTTTTTTTTTTTCGTTGTTGCAACCTTAAACTTGCTGCTAAATGCTCTTCCTTCTGCCCTTCACCAGCAATCGATAAGGCTACGTCATCATTAAGCCGCTCTGACGTCAGAGATTGTGCTTTTTTTCGGGAAATAAATAATCGGAAACCTGATGCGCCAGTAGCAGCTCGAACTGCCTGAAGAGCGACGACATGTGTCACAGTCCCAGCCAGCAGTGCCAGTGGCAGCGACACCATCACGTTCACATTGGATGACAAAGCAGAGGCAACAAGTTTCAGTCTACCCCGTCTCCGCATCTCCGTCTCCCTGCCCAGACCAGTCGAGTCCAGTAGCACGCCGCTTCTAGAGCATCTCCTGAGCTGATTGCATACGTTTGCCTGTAATCGGCTATCAACGCGAAGAGAACGTGGACGTGTTGTAAGTGGCGACACGTGAAAGGCGCGTGCAAGTGCTATAAAATGCGATCAAAGGGGAGCAGGCAGCGAGTGGCAGACACAATTGAATTGAAATTAAATGAAATGCATTGCAATTTGCAAGCAGATCTCTGTAAAATCACGCCAACAATCATGGACAACAACAAATGATTAATTTGTGTGTTTTATTGATAATTGAAAAGCCAAGCGAGCCCCACAAGCACCGGGATCACGGACCACTGGGGCAAATCCAAAGCCGGCCGGCAAAAGATACATCTGCGGATCCATGGTGTGATAATTGAAAGATGTTTAACAAACTGTCACAACGATCAGAGAATTGCGCAGGCAAATACTTAGGTCATTCCCTTCTGTTATCATTAGTGTTTAGGTCTCGTCACGTTTTCCGCGGTCACTGGCTGCGATAACCCCAAACGCGGTAGAGATGATGAGCCACAGATGGAGCTGCCTTCGGCCGAATTGTTATTTAAACTCCCCCGTTAATCGCTCATTGTTTCTGGGAAACGCGTCAATGGCAAACACTTCCTTATAGACTCATTGTCTCGGCTCGTGCTCGTCCCATGCATATTTCATGATGGATACCAGCAGATCAAAAAGAGCCCGTCAATCTAGATACTGGGCAGGGCCTAAGAATTAATTATCGACCAGATTGTCGTTGTAGCGACATAAACTGGTTCCCAAGACTTGGCAGCAGCCGTTGGTTGTTTGATAGTGATAGATAGATAGAATTTGGCTATTTATAAAGTCTCGGGGCGTAACCAGACGGTGGGAGCGTCAAGCAATTAATATTTTGAACGCGTGCCAAAATGTCACTCAGGGAACGAATGAATGTGTGTGGTCGGGAGCGGCAAACCGAAGGGAAACAGATCAAAAGTGGCGTTCGACAAAACTCTGGCAAATGCTGGGAGCACCTTTCAAACGAATGCGGACTGGATTTCGCGACACAAAATCATATACAAAGGCGCGTGCGGATTCGCGTGTCAACGAAAACAGACTGAAAGCGATGGACGCAGAGTCAGATGCGATGAGCTTTTATTTTTGGCGGATTGTGTGCGCCGGAGTGTGTGTGTGTATGCGTTGAGAGGCGTGTCGCAGGGCAACGCAACCGATGTGAGAGCAACCATCTGAGAGTGGCATTGGCTGGGCACAGCACAGGATCGATGGTCGAGGCGACTGCTGAAGGCTGCTCTGCAGGCGCACTGTTTACGTGGCATAAACAAAACGGCAGCAGGAATGTGCAGTCGGTGCAGGGGGAGACCTGCACTTGGTTGCATAAACAGAGAGCACAGGCCAAAGCACATGCGGGTCGATTTGTTGATCCGTATTCGTGGGTGGCAATTAGCAGGTCGGCCTGCCTCAATGACCTCAATGTGCAAAGGCCGTGCGGCACGACGGGACAAAGACGCTCTTTCATTGCCGCCGCTGCGCCTGCTGCAATTATATAATATTCAGAGATGAGTCTCTGGAAAGCTGGGCTTTCGCCGATAAGCCGCCTCGCTCCGCACTTCTCGAATGCGTCACACAGCGCCAACGCTCAAGTCGCCGCAAAACGATAAGGTGACGTTGAACCTTGTGCAATGTGTGCGGAAAAGGAACGGAACAGTCACATGGAGTCAGAGTGCGACAGAAACCAGACGCCGGCAGCAGGCAAACATTTGCACAAGTGCGAATGCACGCAGAGAGGGAGGGGTGGCCTGACTGCCGCTGCCCCAAACACTCACCTCACTGGGCGACATTGCCGTCATGTTGGTCCTCAGGTATCCGTCGTTACGCCGCTGGGACTGCTGCTCCACAGTCCTGCTGATGCTGCCACTGAACTTCAAACAGCGCCTTCCTGTGTGGCGTGGCGTTCGATTTTGTTTGTTCTTAATTTGTTGTTGTTTTTAAAAAAAAACACCTATGAATTGAATATTGTTAAGGGTGCAGTGTGACCGTCTGCAAATGTGCTCAAAATATCAAAGGCGTACAAAAATACGTAGTGAGTCCAGAGCAGAGCAGTCTGTTTTTATGAAAGTAATTTGTTTGCTAAATTGAACTGTTTGCTCCCAGCACACTGAAAACATAAAATATATGCTCACAAATTTGGATGATAAGTCATTTCTAATCCGGGATTTTAGTGTTTTCTGTTTAGTATTTTCACTAACCATACAGTATATAGATGTGCCAGTTCATACAACGAACGTGTCGCAGCTGAGTTTTCAGCGTACGTTCCCAGGTCTTCGGCTCTGGGACCGACGGCGTTCGGCACTGGGACCGACCGTGCTCGGCTAATTACGTGACACGAGCCGACTGGCAGCAAGCATGTATGTGTGTACGTGTAACAATCCAAAATACATGATTGTATGCATAGAATAATTTTTAGCTGCCGAAATCGATTTTGCTTGTGATGTCATTTTACGAAAATGTGTGTGGGCCATGTATTCTCACATACTGTGCTTGTGTGGGCTCTATAATTTTTGGCCGCTTGAACCGAAATTGGTTTTTATTCCCGTACTCAAAAAGAGTTAAGGGGTATTATGTATTTGTGGTAAAAGTGGATGTGTGTAACGCAGATAAGGAAACGTTTCCGACCCCATAAAGTATATATATTCATGATCAGCATCAATAGGCGAGTCGATATATCACACTGATACAAGTGTATTTCAAAATTTCGCCCCGCCCCCTTCTGCCACCACAAAAGACGAAAATCTGTGGAAGCTACAATTTTAAGGATACCAAAAAAGTAAAAGCGTAGTATCGTAGAGAATGCCCATATATACCAGATTGCCGAATCTGAATCAGATCGGATCATAATTATAGCCAGAATGAAGAAATTAATTTTCAGTTTCTTCCCCCGCCACCATCAGCAAGAGACCCGGTACTCATTCTCTTTCTCGCTCGCACACTCTGCCTCGTTATGTACGCGAGCGCCCTCTAACGGAGGAGATGTAGAATCTAAATAGAATGTAGAATGTTAGAATGTAGATAACAGATGTAGCAAAAAAATTGAATATGTAAAATTTTATTTAAAAATTCTAAAAAATCATAAGCTCAAAAATGTATATACTGACTGAGTACGGGCAAAAATAGAGTCGTGTCCCCAGAAGCGACTCAAACGTTCCTTCTCGTTACGATCGAAATTCTCTCATTTTCTGCCTCCACTTTCCACCGCTCACATGGCAGAAAACCATTAAATTCAAATCTGAGACACCAGGCGAACAGAAATCAGCAGAAGGTCGCTGGTTTTTTTTAATTTCTCTTTGTATTTCGTTGCTCTCTTTTTTTGATCTAATTTCTCTCATTTTTTGCCTCCACTTTCCACCGCTCACATGGCAGAAAACCGTTAAATTCAAATCTGAGATACCAGGCGAACAGAAATCAGCAGAAGGTCGCTGGTTTTTTTAATTTCTCGTTTTTTCTTGTTTCTCTTTGTATTTCGTTGCTCTCTTTTTTTGATCTAATTTCTCTCATTTTCTGCCTCCACTTTCCACCGCTCAAATGGCAGAAAACCGTTAAATTCGAAACTGAGATACCAGGCGAACAGAAATCAGCAGAAGGTCGCTGGTTTTTTTAATTTCTCGTTTTTTCTTGTTTCTCTTTGTATTTCGTTGCTCTCTTTTTTTGATCTAATTTCTCTCATTTTCTGCCTCCACTTTCCACCGCTCACATGGCAGAAAACCGTTAAATTCAAATCTGAGATACCAGGCGAACAGAAATCAGCAGAAGGTCGCTGGTTTTTTTAATTTCTCGTTTTTTTCTTGTTTCTCTTTGTATTTCGTTACTCTCTTTTTTCGATCTAATTTCTCTCATTTTTTGCCTCCACTTTCCACCGCTCACATGGCAGAAAACCGTTAAATTCAAATCTGAGATACCAGGCGAACAGAAATCAGCAGAAGGTCGCTGGTTTTTTTAATTTCTCGTTTTTTCTTGTTTCTCTTTGTATTTCGTTGCTCTCTTTTTTCGATCTAATTTCTCTAATTTTTTGCCTCCACTTTCCACCGCTCACATGGCAGAAAACAGTTAAATTCAAATCTGAGATACCAGGCGAACAGAAATCAGCAGAAGGTCGCTGGTTTTTTTAATTTCTCGTTTTTTCTTGTTTCTCTTTGTATTTCGTTGCTCTCTTTTTTCGATCTAATTTCTCTAATTTTTTGCCTCCACTTTCCACCGCTCACATGGCAGAAAACCGTTAAATTCAAATCTGAGATACCAGGCGAACACAAATCAGCAGAAGGTCGCTGGTTTTTTTAATTTCTCGTTTTTTCTTGTTTCTCTTTGTATTTCGTTGCTCTCTTTTTTCGATTTAATTTCTCTCATTTTTTGCCTCCACTTTCCACCGCTCACATGGCAGAAAACCGTTAAATTCAAATCTGAGATACCAGGCGAACAGAAATCAGCAGAAGGTCGCTGGTTTTTTTAATTTCTCGTTTTTTCTTCGTTTCTCTTTGTATTTCGTTGCTCTCTTTTTTCGATCTAATTTCTCTCATTTTCTGCCTCCACTTTCCACCTCTCACATGGCAGAAAACCGTTAAATTCAAATCTGAGATACCAGGCGAACAGAAATCAGCAGAAGGTCGCTGGTTTTTTAATTTCTCGTTTTTTCTTCTTTCTCTTTGTATTTCGTTGCTCTCTTTTTTCGATCTAATTTCTCTCATTTTCTGCCTCCACTTTCCACCGCTCAAATGGCAGAAAACCGTTAATTTCAAATCTGAGATACCAGGCGAACACAAATCAGCAGAAGGTCGCTGGTTTTTTATTTTCTCGTTTTTTCTTCTTTCTCTTTGTATTTCGTTGCTCTCTTTTTTCGATTTAATTTCTCTCATTTTTTGCCTCCACTTTCCACCGCTCACATGGCAGAAAACCGTTAATTTCAAATCTGAGATACCAGGCGAACAGGAATCAGCAGAAGGTCGCTGGTTTTTTTAATTTCTCGTTTTTTCTTGTTTCTCTTTGTATTTCGTTGCTCTCTTTTTTCGATCTAATTTCTCTAATTTTTTGCCTCCACTTTCCACCGCTCACATGGCAGAAAACAGTTAAATTCAAATCTGAGATACCAGGCGAACAGAAATCAGCAGAAGGTCGCTGGTTTTTTTTAATTTCTCGTTTTTTCTTGTTTCTCTTTGTATTTCGTTGCTCTCTTTTTTCGATCTAATTTCTCTCATTTTCTGCCTCCACTTTCCACCGCTCACATGGCAGAAAACCGTTAAATTCAAAACTGAGATACCAGGCGAACAGAAATCAGCAGAAGGTCGCTGGTTTTTTTAATTTCTCGTTTTTTCTTGTTTCTCTTTGTATTTCGTTGCTCTCTTTTTTCGATCTAATTTCTCTAATTTTTTGCCTCCACTTTCCACCGCTCACATGGCAGAAAACCGTTAAATTCAAAACTGAGATACCAGGCGAACAGAAATCAGCAGAAGGTCGCTGGTTTTTTTAATTTCTCGTTTTTTCTTGTTTCTCTTTGTATTTCGTTGCTCTCTTTTTTCGATCTAATTTCTCTAATTTTTTGCCTCCACTTTCCACCGCTCACATGGCAGAAAACCGTTAAATTCAAAACTGAGATACCAGGCGAACAGAAATCAGCAGAAGGTCGCTGGTTTTTTTAATTTCTCTTTTTTTCTTGTTTCTCTTTGTATTTCGTTACTCTCTTTTTTCGATCTAATTTCTCTCATTTTCTGCCTCCACTTTCCACCGCTCACATGGCAGAAAACCGTTAAATTCAAATCTGAGATACCAGGCGAACAGAAATCAGCAGAAGGTCGCTGGTTTTTTTAATTTCTCGTTTTTTTCTTGTTTCTCTTTGTATTTCGTTGCTCTCTTTTTTCGATCTAATTTCTCTAATTTTTTGCCTCCACTTTCCACCGCTCACATGGCAGAAAACAGTTAAATTCAAATCTGAGATACCAGGCGAACAGAAATCAGCAGAAGGTCGCTGGTTTTTTTAATTTCTCGTTTTTTCTTGTTTCTCTTTGTATTTCGTTGCTCTCTTTTTTCGATCTAATTTCTCTAATTTTTTGCCTCCACTTTCCACCGCTCACATGGCAGAAAACAGTTAAATTCAAATCTCAGATACCAGGCGAACAGAAATCAGCAGAAGGTCGCTGGTTTTTTTAATTTCTCGTTTTTTCTTGTTTCTCTTTGTATTTCGTTGCTCTCTTTTTTCGATCTAATTTCTCTAATTTTTTGCCTCCACTTTCCACCGCTCACATGGCAGAAAACAGTTAAATTCAAATCTGAGATACCAGGCGAACAGAAATCAGCAGAAGCTCGCTGGTTTTTTTAATTTCTCGTTTTTTCTTGTTTCTCTTTGTATTTCGTTGCTCTCTTTTTTCGATCTAATTTCTCTAATTTTTTGCCTCCACTTTCCACCGCTCACATGGCAGAAAACAGTTAAATTCAAATCTGAGATACCAGGCGAACAGAAATCAGCAGAAGGTCGCTGGTTTTTTTAATTTCTCGTTTTTTCTTCGTTTCTCTTTGTATTTCGTTGCTCTCTTTTCCCGATCTAAATTCTCTCATTTTTTGCCTCCACTTTCCACCGCTCACATGGCAGAAAACCGTTAAATTCAAATCTGAGATACCAGGCGAACAGAAATCAGCAGAAGGTCGCTGGTTTTTTTAATTTCTCGTTTTTTCTTCGTTCTCTTTGTATTTCGTTGCTCTCTTTTTTCGATCTAATTTCTCTCATTTTCTGCCTCCACTCTTCACCGCTCACATGGCAGAAAACCGTTAAATTCAAATCTGAGATACCAGGCGAACAGAAATCAGCAGAAGGTCGCTGGTTTTTTTAATTTCTAGTTTTTTCTTCTTTCTCTTTGTATTTCGGTGCTCTCTTTTTCGATCTAATTTCTCTCATTTTCTGCCTCCACTTTCCACCGCTCAAATGGCAGAAAACCGTTAAATTCGAAACTGAGATACCAGGCGAACAGAAATCAGCAGAAGGTCGCTGGTTTTTTTAATTTCTCGTTTTTTCTTCGTTCTCTTTGTATTTCGTTGCTCTCTTTTTTCGATCTAATTTCTCTCATTTTCTGCCTCCACTTTCCACCGCTCAAATGGCAGAAAACCGTTAAATTCAAATCTGAGATACCAGGCGAACAGAAATCAGCAGAAGGTCGCTGGTTTTTTTAATTTCTCTTTTTTCTTGTTTCTCTTTGTATTTCGTTGCTCTCTTTTTTCGATCTAATTTCTTTCATTTTCTGCCTCCACTTTCCACCGCTCACATGGCAGAAAACCGTTAAATTCAAATCTGAGATACCAGGCGAACAGAAATCAGCAGAAGGTCGCTGGTTTTTTTAATTTCTCGTTTTTTCTTCGTTCTCTTTGTATTTCGTTGCTCTTCTTTTTCGATCTAATTTCTCTCATTTTCTGCCTCCACTTTCCACCGCTCAAATGGCAGAAAACCGTTAAATTCAAATCTGAGATACCAGGCGAACAGAAATCAGCAGAAGGTCGCTGGTTTTTTTAATTTCTCTTTTTTCTTGTTTCTCTTTGTAATTCGTTGCTCTCTTTTTTTGATCTAATTTCTCTCATTTTTTGTCCACTTTCCACCGCTCACATGGCAGAAAACCGTTAAATTCAAATCTGAGATACCAGGCGAACAGAAATCAGCAGAAGGTCGCTGGTTTTTTTAATTTCTCGTTTTTTCTTCGTTTCTCTTTGTATTTCGTTGCTCTCTTTTTCGATCTAATTTCTCTCATTTTCTGCCTCCACTTTCCACCGCTCAAATGGCAGAAAACCGTTAAATTCAAATCTGAGATACCAGGCGAACAGAAATCAGCAGAAGGTCGCTGGTTTTTTTAATTTCTCTTTTTTTCTTGTTTCTCTTTGTATTTCGTTGCTCTCTTTTTTTCGATCTAATTGCTTTCATTTTCTGCCTCCACTTTCCACCGCTCTTATGGCAGAAAACCGCTTAAATTCAAATCTGAGATACCAGGCGAACAGAAATCAGCAGAAGGTCGCTGGTTTTTTTAATTTCTCGTTTTTTCTTCGTTTCTCTTTGTATTTCGTTGCTCTCTTTTTTCGATCTAATTTCTCTCATTTTCTGCCTCCACTTTCCACCGCTCAAATGGCAGAAAACCGTTAAATTCAAATCTGAGATACCAGGCGAACAGAAATCAGCAGAAGGTCGCTGGTTTTTTTAATTTCTCGTTTTTTCTTGTTTCTCTTGGTATTTCGTTGCTCTCTTTTTTCGATCTAATTTCTCTAATTTTTTGCCTCCACTTTCCACCGCTCACATGACAGAAAACCGTTAAATTCGAAACTGAGATACCAGGCGAACAGAAATCAGCAGAAGGTCGCTGGTTTTTTTAATTTCTCGTTTTTTCTTGTTTCTCTTGGTATTTCGTTGCTCTCTTTTTTCGATCTAATTTCTCTAATTTTTTGCCTCCACTTTCCACCGCTCACATGGCAGAAAACCGTTAAATTCGAAACTGAGATACCAGGCGAACAGAAATCAGCAGAAGGTCGCTGGTTTTTTTAATTTCTCTTTTTTTCTTGTTTCTCTTTGTATTTCGTTACTCTCTTTTTTCGATCTAATTTCTCTCATTTTCTGCCTCCACTTTCCACCGCTCACATGGCAGAAAACCGTTAAATTCAAATCTGAGATACCAGGCGAACAGAAATCAGCAGAAGGTCGCTGGTTTTTTTAATTTCTCGTTTTTTCTTGTTTCTCTTTGTATTTCGTTGCTCTCTTTTTTCGATCTAATTTCTCTAATTTTTTGCCTCCACTTTCCACCGCTCACATGGCAGAAAACAGTTAAATTCAAATCTGAGATACCAGGCGAACAGAAATCAGCAGAAGGTCGCTGGTTTTTTTAATTTCTCGTTTTTTCTTCGTTCTCTTTGTATTTCGTTGCTCTCTTTTTTCGATCTAATTTCTCTAATTTTTTGCCTCCACTTTCCACCGCTCACATGGCAGAAAACAGTTAAATTCAAATCTCAGATACCAGGCGAACAGAAATCAGCAGAAGGTCGCTGGTTTTTTTAATTTCTCGTTTTTTCTTGTTTCTCTTTGTATTTCGTTGCTCTCTTTTTTCGATCTAATTTCTCTAATTTTTTGCCTCCACTTTCCACCGCTCACATGGCAGAAAACAGTTAAATTCAAATCTGAGATACCAGGCGAACAGAAATCAGCAGAAGGTCGCTGGTTTTTTTAATTTCTCGTTTTTTCTTGTTTCTCTTTGTATTTCGTTGCTCTCTTTTTTCGATCTAATTTCTCTAATTTTTTGCCTCCACTTTCCACCGCTCACATGGCAGAAAACAGTTAAATTCAAATCTCAGATACCAGGCGAACAGAAATCAGCAGAAGGTCGCTGGTTTTTTTAATTTCTCGTTTTTTCTTCGTTCTCTTTGTATTTCGTTGCTCTCTTTTTTCGATCTAAATTCTCTCATTTTTTGCCTCCACTTTCCACCGCTCACATGGCAGAAAACCGTTAAATTCAAATCTGAGATACCAGGCGAACAGAAATCAGCAGAAGGTCGCTGGTTTTTTTAATTTCTCGTTTTTTCTTCGTTCTCTTTGTATTTCGTTGCTCTCTTTTTTCGATCTAATTTCTCTCATTTTCTGCCTCCACTCTTCACCGCTCACATGGCAGAAAACCGTTAAATTCAAATCTGAGATACCAGGCGAACAGAAATCAGCAGAAGGTCGCTGGTTTTTTTAATTTCTAGTTTTTTCTTCTTTCTCTTTGTATTTCGGTGCTCTCTTTTTCGATCTAATTTCTCTCATTTTCTGCCTCCACTTTCCACCGCTCAAATGGCAGAAAACCGTTAAATTCGAAACTGAGATACCAGGCGAACAGAAATCAGCAGAAGGTCGCTGGTTTTTTTAATTTCTCGTTTTTTCTTCGTTTCTCTTTGTATTTCGTTGCTCTCTTTTTTCGATCTAATTTCTCTCATTTTTTGCCTCCACTTTCCACCGCTCACATGGCAGAAAACCGTTAAATTCAAATCTGAGATACCAGGCAAACAGAAATCAGCAGATGGTCGCTGGTTTTTTTAATTTCTCGTTTTTTCTTGTTTCTCTTTGTATTTCGTTGCTCTCTTTTTTCGATCTAATTTCTCAAATTTTTTGCCTCCACTTTCCACCGCTCACATGGCAGAAAACAGTTAAATTCAAATCTGAGATACCAGGCGAACAGAAATCAGCAGAAGGTCGCTGGTTTTTTTTAATTTCTCGTTTTTTCTTGTTTCTCTTTGTAATTCGTTGCTCTCTTTTTTCGATCTAATTTCTCTCATTTTCTGCCTCCACTTTCCACCGCTCACATGACAGAAAACCGTTAAATTCGAAACTGAGATACCAGGCGAACAGAAATCAGCAGAAGGTCGCTGGTTTTTTTAATTTCTCGTTTTTTCTTGTTTCTCTTGGTATTTCGTTGCTCTCTTTTTCGATCTAATTTCTCTAATTTTTTGCCTCCACTTTCCACCGCTCACATGACAGAAAACCGTTAAATTCGAAACTGAGATACCAGGCGAACAGAAATCAGCAGAAGGTCGCTGGTTTTTTTAATTTCTCGTTTTTTCTTGTTTCTCTTGGTATTTCGTTGCTCTCTTTTTTCGATCTAATTTCTCTAATTTTTTGCCTCCACTTTCCACCGCTCACATGGCAGAAAACCGTTAAATTCGAAACTGAGATACCAGGCGAACAGAAATCAGCAGAAGGTCGCTGGTTTTTTTAATTTCTAGTTTTTTCTTGTTTCTCTTTGTATTTCGTTGCTCTCTTTTTTTGATCTAATTTCTCTCATTTTCTGCCTCCACTTTTCACCGCTCAAATGGCAGAAAACCGTTAAATTCGAAACTGAGATACCAGGCGAACAGAAATCAGCAGAAGGTCGCTGGTTTTTTTAATTTCTCGTTTTTTCTTGTTTCTCTTTGTATTTCGTTGCTCTCTTTTTTTGATCTAATTTCTCTCATTTTCTGCCTCCACTTTCCACCGCTCAAATGGCAGAAAACCGTTAAATTCGAAACTGAGATACCAGGCGAACAGAAATCAGCAGAAGGTCGCTGGTTTTTTTAATTTCTCGTTTTTTCTTGTTTCTCTTTGTATTTCGTTGCTCTCTTTTTTTGATCTAATTTCTCTCATTTTCTGCCTCCACTTTCCACCGCTCACATGGCAGAAAACCGTTAAATTCGAAACTGAGATACCAGGCGAACAGAAATCAGCAGAAGGTCGCTGGTTTTTTTAATTTCTCGTTTTTTCTTGTTTCTCTTTGTATTTCGTTGCTCTCTTTTTTCGATCTAATTTCACTAATTTTTTGCCTCCACTTTCCACCGCTCACATGGCAGAAAACAGTTAAATTCAAATCTGAGATACCAGGCGAACAGAAATCAGCAGAAGGTCGCTGGTTTTTTTAATTTCTCGTTTTTTCTTCGTTCTCTTTGTATTTCGTTGCTCTCTTTTTTCGATCTAAATTCTCTCATTTTTTGCCTCCACTTTCCACCGCTCACATGGCAGAAAACCGTTAAATTCAAATCTGAGATACCAGGCGAACAGAAATCAGCAGAAGGTCGCTGGTTTTTTTAATTTCTCGTTTTTTCTTGTTTCTCTTTGTATTTCGTTGCTCTCTTTTTTCGATCTAATTTCTCTCATTTTCTGCCTCCACTCTTCACCGCTCACATGGCAGAAAACCGTTAAATTCAAATCTGAGATACCAGGCGAACAGAAATCAGCAGAAGGTCGCTGGTTTTTTTAATTTCTAGTTTTTTCTTCTTTCTCTTTGTATTTCGGTGCTCTCTTTTTCGATCTAATTTCTCTCATTTTCTGCCTCCACTTT
Organism: Drosophila obscura; assembly: GCF_018151105.1. Taxonomy (NCBI): domain Eukaryota; kingdom Metazoa; phylum Arthropoda; class Insecta; order Diptera; family Drosophilidae; genus Drosophila; species Drosophila obscura. Next base: position 2,750,446 of record NW_024542774.1, on the reverse strand, counting down.
CCACCGCTCAAATGGCAGAAAACCGTTAAATTCGAAACTGAGATACCAGGCGAACAGAAATCAGCAGAAGGTCGCTGGTTTTTTTAATTTCTCGTTTTTTCTTCGTTTCTCTTTGTATTTCGTTGCTCTCTTTTTTCGATCTAATTTCTCTCATTTTTTGCCTCCACTTTCCACCGCTCACATGGCAGAAAACCGTTAAATTCAAATCTGAGATACCAGGCGAACAGAAATCAGCAGATGGTCGCTGGTTTTTTTAATTTCTCGTTTTTTCTTGTTTCTCTTTGTATTTCGTTGCTCTCTTTTTTCGATCTAATTTCTCAAATTTTTTGCCTCCACTTTCCACCGCTCACATGGCAGAAAACAGTTAAATTCAAATCTGAGATACCAGGCGAACAGAAATCAGCAGAAGGTCGCTGGTTTTTTTTAATTTCTCGTTTTTTCTTGTTTCTCTTTGTAATTCGTTGCTCTCTTTTTTCGATCTAATTTCTCTCATTTTCTGCCTCCACTTTCCACCGCTCAAATGGCAGAAAACCGTTAAATTCAAATCTGAGATACCAGGCGAACAGAAATCAGCAGAAGGTCGCTGGTTTTTTTAATTTCTCGTTTTTTCTTGTTTCTCTTTGTATTTCGTTGCTCTCTTTTTTCGATCTAATTTCTCTAATTTTTTGCCTCCACTTTCCACCGCTCACATGGCAGAAAACCGTTAAATTCGAAACTGAGATACCAGGCGAACAGAAATCAGCAGAAGGTCGCTGGTTTTTTTAATTTCTAGTTTTTTCTTGTTTCTCTTTGTATTTCGTTGCTCTCTTTTTTTGATCTAATTTCTCTCATTTTCTGCCTCCACTTTTCACCGCTCAAATGGCAGAAAACCGTTAAATTCGAAACTGAGATACCAGGCGAACAGAAATCAGCAGAAGGTCGCTGGTTTTTTTAATTTCTCGTTTTTTCTTGTTTCTCTTTGTATTTCGTTGCTCTCTTTTTTTGATCTAATTTCTCTCATTTTCTGCCTCCACTTTCCACCGCTCAAATGGCAGAAAACCGTTAAATTCGAAACTGAGATACCAGGCGAACAGAAATCAGCAGAAGGTCGCTGGTTTTTTTAATTTCTCGTTTTTTCTTGTTTCTCTTTGTATTTCGTTGCTCTCTTTTTTTGATCTAATTTCTCTCATTTTCTGCCTCCACTTTCCACCGCTCACATGGCAGAAAACCGTTAAATTCGAAACTGAGATACCAGGCGAACAGAAATCAGCAGAAGGTCGCTGGTTTTTTTAATTTCTAGTTTTTTCTTGTTTCTCTTTGTATTTCGTTGCTCTCTTTTTTTGATCTAATTTCTCTCATTTTCTGCCTCCACTTTCCACCGCTCACATGGCAGAAAACCGTTAAATTCGAAACTGAGATACCAGGCGAACAGAAATCAGCAGAAGGTCGCTGGTTTTTTTAATTTCTAGTTTTTTCTTGTTTCTCTTTGTATTTCGTTGCTCTCTTTTTTTGATCTAATTTCTCTGATTTTCTGCCTCCACTTTCCACCGCTCAAATGGCAGAAAACCGTTAAATTCGAAACTGAGATACCAGGCGAACAGAAATCAGCAGAAGGTCGCTGGTTTTTTTAATTTCTCGTTTTTTCTTGTTTCTCTTTGTATTTCGTTGCTCTCTTTTTTTGATCTAATTTCTCTCATTTTCTGCCTCCACTTTCCACCGCTCAAATGGCAGAAAACCGTTAAATTCGAAACTGAGATACCAGGCGAACAGAAATCAGCAGAAGGTCGCTGGTTTTTTTAATTTCTCGTTTTTTCTTGTTTCTCTTTGTATTTCGTTGCTCTCTTTTTTTGATCTAATTTCTCTCATTTTCTGCCTCCACTTTCCACCGCTCAAATGGCAGAAAACCGTTAAATTCGAAACTGAGATACCAGGCGAACAGAAATCAGCAGAAGGTCGCTGGTTTTTTTAATTTCTCGTTTTTTCTTGTTTCTCTTTGTATTTCGTTGCTCTCTTTTTTCGATCTAATTTCTCAAATTTTTTGCCTCCACTTTCCACCGCTCACATGGCAGAAAACAGTTAAATTCAAATCTGAGATACAAGGCGAACAGAAATCAGCAGAAGGTCGCTGGTTTTTTTAATTTCTCGTTTTTTCTTGTTTCTCTTTGTAATTCGTTGCTCTCTTTTTTCGATCTAATTTCTCTCATTGTCTGCCTCCACTTTCCACCGCTCAAATGGCAGAAAACCGTTAAATTCAAATCTGAGATACCAGGCGAACAGAAATCAGCAGAAGGTCGCTGGTTTTTTTAATTTCTCGTTTTTTCTTGTTTCTCTTTGTATTTCGTTGCTCTCTTTTTTCGATCTAATTTCTCTAATTTTTTGCCTCCACTTTCCACCGCTCACATGGCAGAAAACCGTTAAATTCGAAACTGAGATACCAGGCGAACAGAAATCAGCAGAAGGTCGCTGGTTTTTTTAATTTCTCGTTTTTTCTTGTTTCTCTTTGTATTTCGTTGCTCTCTTTTTTGATCTAATTTCTCTCATTTTCTGCCTCCACTTTCCACCGCTCAAGTGGCAGAAAACCGTTAAATTCGAAACTGAGATACCAGGCGAACAGAAATCAGCAGAAGGTCGCTGGTTTTTTTAATTTCTCGTTTTTTCTTGTTTCTCTTTGTATTTCGTTGCTCTCTTTTTTTGATCTAATTTCTCTCATTTTCTGCCTCCACTTTCCACCGCTCACATGGCAGAAAACCGTTAAATTCAAATCTGAGATACCAGGCGAACAGAAATCAGCAGAAGGTCGCTGGTTTTTTTAATTTCTCGTTTTTTCTTGTTTCTCTTTGTATTTCGTTGCTCTCTTTTTTTGATCTAATTTCTCTCATTTTCTGCCTCCACTTTCCACCGCTCACATGGCAGAAAACCGTTAAATTCAAATCTGAGATACCAGGCGAACAGAAATCAGCAGAAGGTCGCTGGTTTTTTTAATTTCTCGTTTTTTCTTGTTTCTCTTTGTAATTCGTTGCTCTCTTTTTTCGATCTAATTTCTCTCATTTTCTGCCTCCACTTTCCACCGCTCACATGGCAGAAAACCGTTAAATTCAAATCTGAGATACCAGGCGAACAGAAATCAGCAGAAGGTCGCTGGTTTTTTTAATTTCTCGTTTTTTCTTGTTTCTCTTTGTATTTCGTTGCTCTCTTTTTTCGATCTAATTTCTTTAATTTTTTGCCTCCACTTTCCACCGCTCACATGGCAGAAAACAGTTAAATTCAAATCTGAGATACCAGGCGAACAGAAATCAGCAGAAGGTCGCTGGTTTTTTTAATTTCTCGTTTTTTCTTCGTTCTCTTTGTATTTCGTTGCTCTCTTTTTTCGATCTAATTTCTCTCATTTTCTGCCTCCACTTTCCACCGCTCAAATGGCAGAAAACCGTTAAATTCAAATCTGAGATACCAGGCGAACAGAAATCAGCAGAAGGTCGCTGGTTTTTTTAATTTCTCGTTTTTGCTTGTTTCTCTTTGTAATTGGTTGCTCTCTTTTTTCGATCTAATTTCTCTCATTTTCTGCCTCCATTTTCCACCGCTCAAATGGCAGAAAACCGTTAAATTCAAATCTGAGATACCAGGCGAACAGAAATCAGCAGAAGGTCGCTGGTTTTTTTAATTTCTCGTTTTTTCTTGTTTCTCTTTGTAATTCGTTGCTCTCTTTTTTCGATCTAATTTCTCTCATTTTCTGCCTCCATTTTCCACCGCTCAAATGGCAGAAAAACGTTAAATTCAAATCTGAGATACCAGGCGAACAGAAATCAGCAGAAGGTCGCTGGTTTTTTTAATTTCTCGTTTTTCCTTCGTTCTCTTTGTATTTCGTTGCTCTCTTTTTTCGATCTAATTTCTCTCATTTTTTGCCTCCACTTTCCACCGCTCACATGGCAGAAAACCGTTAAATTCAAATCTGAGATACCAGGCGAACAGAAATCAGCAGATGGTCGCTGGTTTTTTTAATTTCTCGTTTTTTCTTGTTTCTCTTTGTATTTCGTTGCTCTCTTTTTTCGATCTAATTTCTCAAATTTTTTGCCTCCACTTTCCACCGCTCACATGGCAGAAAACAGTTAAATTCAAATCTGAGATACCAGGCGAACAGAAATCAGCAGAAGGTCGCTGGTTTTTTTTAATTTCTCGTTTTTTCTTGTTTCTCTTTGTAATTCGTTGCTCTCTTTTTTCGATCTAATTTCTCTCATTTTCTGCCTCCACTTTCCACCGCTCAAATGGCAGAAAACCGTTAAATTCAAATCTGAGATACCAGGCGAACAGAAATCAGCAGATGGTCGCTGGTTTTTTTAATTTCTCGTTTTTTCTTGTTTCTCTTTGTATTTCGTTGCTCTCTTTTTTCGATCTAATTTCTCAAATTTTTTGCCTCCACTTTCCACCGCTCACATGGCAGAAAACAGTTAAATTCAAATCTGAGATACCAGGCGAACAGAAATCAGCAGAAGGTCGCTGGTTTTTTTTAATTTCTCGTTTTTTCTTGTTTCTCTTTGTAATTCGTTGCTCTCTTTTTTCGATCTAATTTCTCTCATTTTCTGCCTCCACTTTCCACCGCTCAAATGGCAGAAAACCGTTAAATTCAAATCTGAGATACCAGGCGAACAGAAATCAGCAGAAGGTCGCTGGTTTTTTTAATTTCTCGTTTTTGCTTGTTTCTCTTTGTAATTGGTTGCTCTCTTTTTTCGATCTAATTTCTCTCATTTTCTGCCTCCATTTTCCACCGCTCAAATGGCAGAAAACCGTTAAATTCAAATCTGAGATACCAGGCGAACAGAAATCAGCAGAAGGTCGCTGGTTTTTTTAATTTCTCGTTTTTTCTTGTTTCTCTTTGTAATTCGTTGCTCTCTTTTTTCGATCTAATTTCTCTCATTTTCTGCCTCCATTTTCCACCGCTCAAATGGCAGAAAAACGTTAAATTCAAATCTGAGATACCAGGCGAACAGAAATCAGCAGAAGGTCGCTGGTTTTTTTAATTTCTCGTTTTTTCTTCGTTCTCTTTGTATTTCGTTGCTCTCTTTTTTCGATCTAATTTCTCTCATTTTTTGCCTCCACTTTCCACCGCTCACATGGCAGAAAACCGTTAAATTCAAATCTGAGATACCAGGCGAACAGAAATCAGCAGATGGTCGCTGGTTTTTTTAATTTCTCGTTTTTTCTTGTTTCTCTTTGTATTTCGTTGCTCTCTTTTTTCGATCTAATTTCTCAAATTTTTTGCCTCCACTTTCCACCGCTCACATGGCAGAAAACAGTTAAATTCAAATCTGAGATACCAGGCGAACAGAAATCAGCAGAAGGTCGCTGGTTTTTTTTAATTTCTCGTTTTTTCTTGTTTCTCTTTGTAATTCGTTGCTCTCTTTTTTCGATCTAATTTCTCTCATTTTCTGCCTCCACTTTCCACCGCTCAAATGGCAGAAAACCGTTAAATTCAAATCTGAGATACCAGGCGAACAGAAATCAGCAGAAGGTCGCTGGTTTTTTTAATTTCTCGTTTTTTCTTGTTTCTCTTTGTATTTCGTTGCTCTCTTTTTTCGATCTAATTTCTCTAATTTTTTGCCTCCACTTTCCACCGCTCACATGGCAGAAAACCGTTAAATTCGAAACTGAGATACCAGGCGAACAGAAATCAGCAGAAGGTCGCTGGTTTTTTTAATTTCTCGTTTTTTCTTGTTTCTCTTTGTACTTCGTTGCTCTCTTTTTTTGATCTAATTTCTCTCATTTTCTGCCTCCACTTTCCACCGCTCAAATGGCAGAAAACCGTTAAATTCGAAACTGAGATACCAGGCGAACAGAAATCAGCAGAAGGTCGCTGGTTTTTTTAATTTCTCGTTTTTTCTTGTTTCTCTTTGTATTTCGTTGCTCTCTTTTTTTATCTAATTTCTCTCATTTTCTGCCTCCACTTTCCACCGCTCAAATGGCAGAAAACCGTTAAATTCGAAACTGAGATACCAGGCGAACAGAAATCAGCAGAAGGTCGCTGGTTTTTTTTAATTTCTCGTTTTTTCTTGTTTCTCTTTGTATTTCGTTGCTCTCTTTTTTCGATCTAATTTCTCTCATTTTTTGCCTCCACTTTCCACCGCTCACATGGCAGAAAACCGTTAAATTCAAATCTGAGATACCAGGCGAACAGAAATCAGCAGAAGGTCGCTGGTTTTTTTAATTTCTCGTTTTTTCTTCGTTCTCTTTGTATTTCGTTGCTCTCTTTTTTCGATCTAATTTCTCTCATTTTTTGCCTCCACTTTCCACCGCTCACATGGCAGAAAACCGTTAAATTCAAATCTGAGATACCAGGCGAACAGAAATCAGCAGATGGTCGCTGGTTTTTTTAATTTCTCGTTTTTTCTTGTTTCTCTTTGTATTTCGTTGCTCTCTTTTTTCGATCTAATTTCTCAAATTTTTTGCCTCCACTTTCCACCGCTCACATGGCAGAAAACCGTTAAATTCAAATCTGAGATACCAGGCGAACAGAAATCAGCAGAAGGTCGCTGGTTTTTTTTAATTTCTCGTTTTTTCTTGTTTCTCTTTGTAATTCGTTGCTCTCTTTTTTCGATCTAATTTCTCTCATTTTCTGCCTCCACTTTCCACCGCTCAAATGGCAGAAAACCGTTAAATTCAAATCTGAGATACCAGGCGAACAGAAATCAGCAGAAGGTCGCTGGTTTTTTAAATTTCTCGTTTTTTCTTGATTCTCTTTGTATTTCGTTGCTCTCTTTTTTCGATCTAATTTCTCTCATTTTTTGCCTCCACTTTCCACCGCTCACATGGCAGAAAACCGTTAAATTCGAAACTGAGATACCAGGCGAACAGAAATCAGCAGAAGGTCGCTGGTTTTTTTAATTTCTCGTTTTTTCTTGTTTCTCTTTGTACTTCGTTGCTCTCTTTTTTTGATCTAATTTCTCTCATTTTCTGCCTCCACTTTCCACCGCTCAAATGGCAGAAAACCATTAAATCGAAACTGAGAACCAGGCGAACAGAAATCAGCAGAAGGTCGCTGGTTTTTTTAATTTCTCGTTTTTCTTGTTTCTCTTTGTATTTCGTTGCTCTCTTTTTTTGATCTAATTTCTCTCATTTTCTGCCTCCACTTTCCACCGCTCAAATGGCAGAAAACCGTTAAATTCGAAACTGAGATACCAGGCGAACAGAAATCAGCAGAAGGTCGCTGGTTTTTTTTAACCTTTTTTAAAAACGAGAAATTAAAAAAACCAGCGACCTTCTGCTGATTTCCCGTTCGCCTGGTATCACAGATTTTAATTTAACGGTTTTCTGCCATTTAGCGGTGGAAAGTGGAGGCAGAAATGAGAGAAATTAGATCAAAAAAAAGGCAACGAAGTACAAAGAGAAACAAGAAAAAACGAGATATTAAAAAAACCAGCGAAATTCAGATAATTTCTGTTTGCCTGGTATCTCAGTTTCGAATCTACGGTTTTCTGCCATTTGCGGTGGAAGTGGAGGCAGAAAATGAGAGAAATTAGATCAAAAAAGGGAGCAACGAAATACAAAGAGAAACAAGAAAAAACGAGAAATTAAAAAAACCAGCGACCTTCTGCTGATTTCTGTTCGCCTGGATCTCAGTTTCGAATTGAACGGTTTTCTGCCATTTGAGCGGTGGAAAGTGGAGGCAGAAAATGAGAGAAATTAGATCAAAAAAAGAAAACGAAATACAAAGAAAAACAAGAAAAAACGAGAATTAAAAAAACCAGCGACCTTCTGCTGATTTCTGTTCGCCTGGTATCTCAGTTTTGAGCTAACGGTTTTCTGCCATTTGAGCGGTGGAAAGTGGAGGCAGAAATGAGAGAAATTAGATCGAAAAAAGAGAGCAACGAAATACAAAGAGAAACAAGAAAAAACGAGAAATTAAAAAAACCAGCGACCTTCTGCTGATTTCTGTTGCCTGGTATCTCAGATTTGAATTTAACTGTTTTCTGCCATGTGAGCGGTGGAAAGTGGAGGCAAAAAATTAGAGAAATTAGATCAAAAAAAGAGAGCAACGAAATACAAAGAGAAACAAGAAAAACGAGAAATTAAAAAAACCAGCGACCTTCTGCTGATTTCTGTTCGCCTGGTATCTCAGATTTGAATTTAACGGTTTTCTGCCATGTAGCGGTGGAAGTGGAGGCAAAAAATGAGAGAAATTAGATAAAAACGAGAAGGAACGTGCGATCCGCTTCTGGGGACGCGACTCTACTTATACCCGTACTCAGTCGGTATATACATTTTTGATCTTATGATTTTTTAGAATTAAAAAAAAAAAAATTTTACATTATACATTTTTTTGCTACATCTGATATCTACATCTCCAATGTATATTCCATTCCATGTTCCATTTAGATTCTACATCTCCTCCGCTAGGGGTTGCTCGCGCACTGAACGCGGCAGAGTGTGCGAGCGAGAAGGAAAATGAGTTGCGTTGTCGTCGGCGGGAGGGTGGACAGGGGAAGCAACTGAAAATTAATTTCTTCATTCTGGCTATAATTATGATCCGATCTGATTCAGATTCGGCAATCTGGTAGATATGGGCATTCTCTACGATACTGCGTTTTTAGTTTTATCGTATCTTTAAAAATGTGCCTGCCACAGATTTTCGTCCTTTGTGTGGGCGGAAGGGGGCGGGGCGAAATTTTGAAATACACTTGTAGCAGTGTGATATCACATGAGTGTGGAAACCAAATTTGGTTGCCCTAGCTCTTATAGTCTCTGAGATCTAGGCGCTCAACAAGACGGACAGACAGACAGACGGACAGACGGACAGACGGACAGACGGACAGACAGACATGGCTCTATCGACTCGGCTATTGATGCTAATCAAGAATATATATACTTTATGGGGTCGGAAACGTTTCCTTCTCTGCGTTACACACATCCACTTTTACCACAAATCTAATATACCCCTTAACTCTTTTTTGAGTACGGGTATAAAAAAAATTTTACATTTTTTTGCTACATCTGATATCTACATCTACATATAAAATGTCTATTCTACATCTAACATGTAGATTGTACAATGTACATGCTCCATTTAGATTCTACATCTCCTCCGCTAGGGGTTGCTCGCGCACTGAACGCGGCAGAGTGTGCGAGCGAGAAGGAAAATGAGTTTCGTAGTCGTCGATGGGAGGGGGGACAGGGGAAGCAACTGAAAATTAATTTCTTCATTCTGGCTATAAATATGATCCGATCTGATTCAGATTCGGCAGTCTGGTAGGTATGGGCATTCTCTACGATACTGCGTTTTTAGTTTTATCGTATCTTTACAAATGTGCCTGCCACAGATTTTCGTTCTTTGTGGGGGCGGAAGGGGGCGGGGCGAAATTTTGAAATACACTTGTAGCAGTGTGATATCACATGAGTGTGGAAACCAAATTTGGTTGCCCTAGCTCTTATAGTCTCTGAGATCTAGGCGCTCAACAAGACGGACAGACAGACAGACGGACAGACGGACAGACGGACAGACAGACATGGCTCTATCGACTCGGCTATTGATGCTGATCAAGAATATATATACTTTATGGGGTCGGAAACGTTTCCTTCTCTGCGTTACACACATCCACTTTTACCACAAATCTAATATACCCCTTAACTCTTTTTTGAGTACGGGTATAAAAAGAGCAACGAATTACAAAGAGAAACAAGAAAAAAACGAGAAATTAAAAAAACCAGCGACCTTCTGCTGATTTCTGTTCGCCTGGTATCTCAGATTTGAATTTAACGGTTTTCTGCCATGTGATCGGTGGAAAGTGGAGGCAGAAAATGAGAGAAATTAGATCAAAAAAAGAGAGCAACGAAATACAAAGAGAAACAAGAAAAAACGAGAAGGAACGTGTGAGTCGCTTCTGGGGACGCGACTCTACTTATACCCGTACTCAGTCAGTATATACATTTTTGAGCTTATGATTTTTAAGAATTTTAGAAAAAAAAAAAATTTCACATTTTACATTTTTTTGCTACATATGATATCTACATCTACAAATACAATGTATATTCTACATCTAACATGTAGATTGTACATGTACCATTTATATTCTACATCTCCTCCGCTAGGGGTTGCTCGCGCACTGAACGCGGCAGAATGTGCGAGCGAGAAGGAAAATGAGATGCGTTGTCGTTGGCTGGAGGGGGAGGGGAAGCAACTGAAAATTAATTTCTTCATTCTGGCTATAATTATGATCTGATCTAGTTCATATTTCGCAATCTGGTAGATATGGGCATTCTCTACGATACTGCGTTTTTAGTTTTATCGTGTCTTTAAAATTGTGCCTGCCACAGATTTTCGTCCTTTGTGTGGGCGGAAGGGGGCGGGGCGAAATTCTGAAATACACTTGTAGCAGTGTGATATCACATAAGTCTGGAAACCAAATTTGGTTTCGCTAGCTCTTATAGTCTCTAAGATCCAGGCGCTCATCGAGACGGACAGACGGACAGACGGACGGACGGACGGACGGACGGACGGACGGACAGACAGACATGGCTATAACGACTCGGCTATTGATGCTGATCAAGAATATATATACTTTATGGGGTCGGAAAATTGTCCTTCTCTGCGTTACACACATCCACTTTTACCACAAATCTAATATACCCCTTAACTCTTTTTTGAGTACGGGTATAACGAGAAATAAAACGAGAAGGAACGTGTGAGTCGCTTCTGGGGACGCGACTCTACTTATACCCGTACTCAGTCAGCATATACATTTTTAAGCATATAATTATTTAGAACTTAAAAAAAAAAAGAAATTTTACATTTTACATTTTTTTGCTACATCTGTTATCTACATTTACATATACTATTTATATTATACATCTAACATGTATATTCTACATGTACCATTTAGATTCTACATCTCCTCCGCTAGGGGTTGCTCGCGCACTGAACGCGGCAGAGTGTGCGAGCGAGAAGGAAAATGAGTTGTGTTGTCTCCGTCGTGATGGGGAGGGGAAGGAACAGAAAATTAATTTCTTCATTCTGGCTATAATTATGATCCGATCTAGTTCAGATTTGGCAATCTGGTAGATATGGGCATTCTCTACGATACTGCGTTTTTAGTTTTATCGTATCTTTAAAATTGTGCCTGCCACAGATTTTCGTCCTTTGTGTGGGCGGAAGGGGGCGGGGCGAAATTCTGAAATACACTTGTAGCAGTGTGATATCACATAAGTCTGGAAACCAAATTTGGTTTCGCTAGCTCTTATAGTCTCTGAGATCCAGGCGCTCATCGAGACGGACAGACGGACAGACGGACGGACGGACGGACGGACGGACGGACGGACAGACAGACATGGCTATATCGACTCGGCTATTGATGCTGATCAAGAATATATATACTTTATGGGGTCGGAAAATTTTCCTTCTCTGCGTTACACACAACCACTTTTACCACAAATCTAATATACCCCTTAACTCTTTTTTGAGTACGGGTATAAAAACCAGCGACCTTCTGCTGATTTCTGCTCGCCTGGTATCTCAGATTTGAATTTAACGGTTTTCTGCCATTTGAGCGGTGGAAAGTGGAGGCAGAAAATGAGAGAAATTAGATCAAAAAAGAGAGCAACGAAATACAAAGAGAAACAAGAAAAAACTAGAAATTAAAAAAAACCAGCGACCTTCTGCTGATTTCTGTTCGCCTGGTATCTCAGATTTGAATTTAACTGTTTTCTGCCATGTGAGCGGTGGAAAGTGGAGGCAAAAAATTTGAGAAATTAGATCGAAAAAAGAGAGCAACGAAATACAAAGAGAAACAAGAAAAAACGAGAAATTAAAAAAACCAGCGACCTTCTGCTGATTTCTGTTCGCCTGGTATCTCAGATTTGAATTTAACGGTTTTCTGCCATTTGAGCGGTGGAAAGTGGAGGCAGAAAATGAGAGAAATTAGATCGAAAAAAGAGAGCAACGATTTACAAAGAGAAACAAGAAAAAACGAGAAATTAAAAAAACCAGCGACCTTCTGCTGATTTCTGTTCGCCTGGTATCTCAGATTTTAATTTAACGGTTTTCTGCCATTTGAGCGGTGGAAAGTGGAGGCAGAAAATGAGAGAAATTAGATCGAAAAAAGAGAGCAACGAAATACAAAGAGAAACAAGAAAAAAAGAGAAATTAAAAAAACCAGCGACCTTCTGCTGATTTCTGTTCGCCTGGTATCTCAGATTTGAATTTAACGGTTTTCTGCCATTTGAGCGGTGGAAAGTGGAGGCAGAAAATGAGAGAAATTAGATCGAAAAAAAGAGCAACGAAATACAAAGAGAAAGGAGAAAAAACAAGAATTTAAAAAAATCAGCAACCTTCTGCTGATTTCTGTTCGCCTGGTATCTCAGATTTGAATTTAAGCGGTTTTCTGCCATAAGAGCGGTGGAAAGTGGAGGCAGAAAATGAAAGCAATTAGATCGAAAAAAAGAGGCAACGAAATACAAAGAGAAACAAGAAAAAAAGAGAAATTAAAAAAACCAGCGACCTTCTGCTGATTTCTGTTCGCCTGGTATCTCAGATTTGAATTTAACGGTTTTCTGCCATTTGAGCGGTGGAAAGTGGAGGCAGAAAATGAGAGAAATTAGATCGAAAAAAGAGAGCAACGAAATACAAAGAGAAAGAAGAAAAAACGAGAAATTAAAAAAACCAGCGACCTTCTGCTGATTCCTGTTCGCCTGGTATCTCAGATTTGAAATTAACGGTTTTCTGCCATGTGAGCGGTGGAAAGTGGACTCAAAAAATGAGAGAAATTAGATCAAAAAAAGAGAGCAACGAATTACAAAGAGAAACAAGAAAAAACGAGAAATTAAAAAAACCAGCGACCTTCTGCTGATTTCTGTTCGCCTGGTATCTCAGATTTGAATTTAACGGTTTTCTGCCATTTGAGCGGTGGAAAGTGGAGGCAGAAAATGAGAGCAATTAGATCGAAAAAAGAGAGCAACGAAATACAAAGAGAAAGAAGAAAAAACGAGAAATTAAAAAAACCAGTGACCTTCTGCTGATTTCTGTTCGCCTGGTATCTCAGATTTGAATTTAACGGTTTTCTGCCATTTGAGCGGTGGAAAGTGGAGGCAGAAAATGAGAGAAATTAGATCGAAAAAAGAGAGCAACGAAATACAAAGAGAACGAAGAAAAAACGAGAAATTAAAAAAACCAGCGACCTTCTGCTGATTTCTGTTCGCCTGGTATCTCAGATTTGAATTTAACTGTTTTCTGCCATGTGAGCGGTGGAAAGTGGAGGCAAAAAATTAAAGAAATTAGATCGAAAAAAGAGAGCAACGAAATACAAAGAGAAACAAGAAAAAACGAGAAATTAAAAAAACCAGCGACCTTCTGCTGATTTCTGTTCGCCTGGTATCTCAGATTTGAATTTAACGGTTTTCTGCCATGTGAGCGGTGGAAAGTGGACTCAAAAAATGAGAGAAATTAGATCAAAAAAAGAGAGCAACGAAATACAAAGAGAAACAAGAAAAAACGAGAAATTAAAAAAACCAGCGACCTTCTGCTGATTTCTGTTCGCCTGGTATCTCAGATTTGAATTTAACGGTTTTCTGCCATTTGAGCGGTGGAAAGTGAAGGCAGAAAATGAGAGAAATTATATCGAAAAAAGAGAGCAGCGAAATACAAAGAGAAAGAAGAAAAAACGAGAAGTATGTGAGAATACATGGCCCACACACATTTACGTAAAATGACATCTCGGCAGCCACAAATTATTCTATGCATACAATCATATATTTTGGATTGTTACACGTACACACATACATGCTTGCTGCCAGTCGGCTCGTGTCACGTAATTAGCCGAACACAGTCGGTCCCAGTGCCGAACGCCGTCGGTCCCAGAGCCGAAGACCTGGGAACGTACGCTGAAAACTCAGCTGCGACACGTTCGTTGTATGAACTGGCACATCTATATACTGTATGGTTAGTGGCATTTTGGTATACTAAAGTATTTTCTTGACTCTATCGCTATCGAAAGCCGATAAGCATAAACATAACAGCTGATTGTTTTAAGATTAAATTTAAATTTATTTAATATCCATTTTCTTATATATTCAGTTAAAACTATTAGTTTGGATAGTCTAGATTATTCCTATCGGGTAATAGATTGACAACAGCAACCGGCAGGATTCCTATTAAATTGTATTCAAAAAACGATAAGAAGATCGGCTCTTTCTGTTTCGACCAATCGAATAAAGATTATGAGCGGTGGAATGATAACTAGACACGGTGACAGAGGGAGAGGATTTGTATAATGTATTTACTGATATAATGGACTGATAAGCTTCCCTCACTATCTTAACAAGTGCCGGTGTCGTTAAATACTTGTGCTGCAATTTGCTGCTCCTCAGTACCGGATCGGAATTGACCAGCGAATCAATCATGCATTTCGGAGTCTTGGGCAGCGGCATAATTGGCCTCACGACCGCCCTGGAGCTGCAGGAGCAGTTTCCTCGGCACAGGTATCCATCCTTGCCGACCGCTTCAACGAGGACACAGTCAGCTATGTGGCGGCGGGCATCTTCCGGCCAGGCACCAGTTTCATGGGCCCCACCCAGGAAATTACGCAGTACGACCACCTGTTCCAAGGTCAGGTCCAGCACGGCCATCTAATCCTTCTTTCGATTGCAGGCAATGGATGACGGATGCCTTCAACTACTGGGATGAGCTGCGTCGCTCCAAGGAGGCTCCTCTAGCGGGGGTGTGCCAACTGTCGGGCTACATCTACTCGCGCACCTCCCCCCCATAGTGCGAGTACGTTGCCAAGCTACTATCAGCAATTCTTATCTGAGTTGGCTTTATTCGATTAACGAACATTGCCGTTTCTTGCTCTTGCTCCAGAACCACTTCATTGAGAAGCTTCTGCCCGTGTACCGACGCGCCACGGACGAGGAGCTGAGGTTGTGCCAGGGCGGATGGAAGTACGGCTCTTTCTTCACCACCTGCTTGACGGAAAGTCGCCTCTTCCTGCCCTATGCCACGAGCAAGTGAGTGTGCGTCCGACCCTACCACCAGCAATCATTCACGCAAAAAATTCTTTGGCAGATTCCTTAAAAACGGAGGGACTGTGGATCGGCAGCATGTGAAGAACTTCTTCGATGTGCAGCAGAACTTTGATGTCCTAGTGAACTGCACTGGGATGGGCGCCAAGGAGCTGTGCAACGATCAGCACTTGGTGCCCATTCGGGGTCAGGTACTGAAGGTGCAGGCGCCGTGGATTAAGACGGCCTTCTATGGCGACTACGACACCTACGTGCTGCCGGGCTTCGAGACGGTCACGTTGGGAGGCTGCCGGCAGTTCGATAGCTACAACACCGAGTGGTGCAAGTACGACAGCATGGCCATCAAGGAGCGATGCTATGACCTCCTGCCGAGCCTCAAGAAGGCGGAGATTGTCAGGGAGTGCGTGGGACTTCGTCCGCATCGTGCGATCGTTCGCGTGGAGCCAGAGCTGGTCACGAATGCGGAGGGAAGACGCTTGAAAGTGGTTCACAACTACGGACACGGAGGCTACGGCGTGACCACAGCTCCTGGAACGGCCAAGTACGCCGTGAAGATTGTACGCGAAATGCTGGCTGGGAATAGCAAGCTGTAGAGGGTGCAGAGGGGCGATGCATTGTTATATGTATGTGTTGATCATTAAACTGTTTATAATCACAATCAAAGCCACGCAGAATCTTTGAACCTCTTTAGTGGCGTGGCACTTTGCTTTGGATATTAAACCATAAACCATAAACCGATATAAACTGTTGACGATACTCGATTAGATTTCAAATTGCTGGCGCTCTGCCAGTGTTGGCCAACCCAACCGACAACCGCTAACCGTCCACTGTGCGCATGTCCGCCCCGCCGCATGAATGGAAAGCTCGCCTCCAGTTGCCCAGGAAAACAGCCCCCCATCGATTTTCAGCAGTCAGTGAGTGGGCAGCAGCAGTCGAGTCGATATATGAAAACGTATACAAAACTTTCGAACAGCATATTCGCCGTAGCAGCCAATCCAATTCGCCGTCTGAGAGCTCACAATTTTTTCCCTCATTTGAGTCCTGCGAAGACGACGTGTCGATGCGATATTCCTCGTTTGGCGAAAGAAAAAAGGTGAAACAGTTGAGAAAACAATTGGCAGGCCAGGGATCTTTTGCACTGCCACTTCGAGGCGACTCCTGAATAATTGATTTGATCGACTGCAGTGCTGTGGCGAGCCGTGTGGGTGCGCGTACGTTGAATAATTGATTGGGTAACCGTAAACAAAGAGTAGCAGCACAGACCAGAACTCTACCGTATGTTAGGCCAGTGCCAAGGCTAACTTCCAATAGGCAGACCAAAGGGGAAAGAGCAAACGGAACGAAAGCAAAATCCACGTACAGCGGAGCCAGAGCCAGAGCCCCAGCCACATTATCGATTGCGTATGTGTATGTCTGCGAATACCATGTACACCTAAACACCTATACACCTGCACACCTACTCCCACACATCTGCCCACACACACAAACACACACACAGTAACGCACGTCAACGGCAAGAACAGGAACGGCAGCACTTGACGTATCCAGACAACGCAGGAATCTGCAGGGATCAGCAGGAGCAACCGCAAACGCATCAACCTCAAAACACAGTAAGTACCATCCATCCTCAACATATTAGTACGCCCTTAATATTAATATACGCCACGTTGAAGTCTTCTCTAATGCGTGGGAGTCCGATTGTCGGAGGTCAGTGAAAGTTACCGCAGACCATAGATAGTTTGATTAGAATGCATCTTCTCCTGCCCGCCGAACAGCTCTTAGCCATTTGCAATTGAAGCACGAATGAACAGCAAGGCAGCAGAAGGCAGAGATGGAGAAGGTGGAGGAGGAGGAGCAGCAGCAGTCATCCCCCACACAGGGGTAAAAACAACACACAAAAAATCGATAATCACACGAAGCCAGGCAGATAAAAACATTTCTACACCGCCTCTGATAAGAGGCGAGCACGCCTGCCTGTATTGACTCGAGCACGTCTGTCTGTCGCTGTGCCCACGGCTTTTGCCACACTCTGGTGATGCGATGTGATGTGATGCTCCGGTACGGTGCGTGCCTGGAGGGGTTCTGCTCCTTGACAGCCGCTGCCGGAGCACTGGCTTGGGGCTGTCCTTTTGCCAGGGCCTTGACGATGACGCACGCACTCCTCTGTGCCGACCCCCAGAGCCTGAACCATCGTTCATCAGAAATCTGACAGTATTTTGCCGCTGCGCAACTCTTGATTTAAGCGGGAGCAGTGGGAGAAGGACATTAGACTTAAACGGAGACGGAAAAGCCATGGCAGAGGGAAGATAAAGTTGTCTATACACACAAATTATCGACACAATGTCGCGTCCAAGGACGGAGCTGCTGCCTTGCATATGGAAATTGTGAAAGCCGAGCACCGAGCGCCAAGATCGAAGAATAAATGGGAAAACTACAAGCTGAAACTGAACTGCTGTCACCGAGTCCATGGCATGGCAAGGAGAACTTTTCAAGGCCGCGCTACCAGCGCTCCCCGACCCCCCTAACCCTCTTGCATGTTTCTCAGCTTGTTTCCCTTGTCCACTGCTCTGCCACTGACGTGACAGCCATCCCAACAGCCACGGAGAAAGCAATCTGCTTGGGCCAGTTGTAACTTGCTGGGAAGCAGCCGGAAGGGAAGCCTGAGCATGTCCTATCCACTGTGTGCTGCAACACTTTCCCCGGTTGACCTCACCTCCCTTCAGCAGTCCTCAGGTTCGAGGCAGGAGGGGGATATGATTCACAAATATAAACGCAACTCTTTAATCCATACACGCGCAGTTCAATTAGTTTTTCGGACAAAGAGCAACTGGCCTTGGGTCCAGGCTGTGTCCCGTATGCGTATCCGGTTCCGCGTGATAAAAACAAAAAAAACTGAACAATAATTAAACGCCCATTCCCCTACTCAGATCAGTTCAGGGTGGCCGGTGAACCCCAATGTTGACGCCATCGCCCACGTCGCAATTGGCATCGGCATTGCAGCTGGCCTGGCCTTCGCTTACGGGCTGTCCCTCACCATTCATGAAATCATCTTGAGCAGCCTGTTCCGGCTGGGCGGCCACATGTCACTGGCCATGGAGTCGCTATGGAGGACAATGGCTGTAGTGTTTAGTCCTGCTGTGGCTGCTCCTACGCATAAATGTGCTCATGCAGATGTCCCTGAAGTTGCTGGTTATGATCCCCCCCAAACCACCAAAGTCGACACTTGCTGATCTTGATCCTGCTCCTACTTCACGGGCTCATCCTGCTACACTTCCTCCAACTACGGGTGCTGCTGCTGTCTGGACTAGCGGCTTAACTTTCAGCTGTTTGGCATGCGAAAGGACAGAAGCAGTTTCAGTTGATACTTTGATTGCCCAGGGGCTGGACGGGACGGGCGATTCCTAGTGATAGGAGTGACACCATCGGTGCCCAGCAGCTGTCAGAAGTGGCGGAGCTGGAAGTCAGACAGCCAGCGTTCTCAGGAAAAATAAACCACTCGGTTCCCTCGGTAGAATGGAGGATAGGTCAGCAACCCCCCTGAAGTAGAAGCCAGTCCGGAAGGCGGGCATGGGTAGCAGATGGAAACGGAGATATATTCGCACGCTTTCCCGGGCTTCATGCACCCTCGCAGAGATTCCAAACGAGCGGATCCAGGTACGGGTTGTGGGGCGGATAGCCCAAACGGTAGGCGATGGTCAGGAGGTCGTAGCCTACTGAGTACGAGACCATGCCAGTCCGGAGCCAGCACGGTCCATCACCTGCATCTCCAGTGGGGGAACTTCAGCGTGGTTGAAGGTGCTACTCGGAACCCTCGCTGTTGCACCAGCCCCAATAGAAGCGCACCTCCACGGAGGTGTAGCTGGCAAGCAGATAAGCCCCCCTGATGGTCGGTGTGTTACCGTAAAACTGAGTCCGAAACACCAGGGTGTAGCCAGTATTCTCCAGCTGAATACTCTCCGGCAGATAATCCGTACGGTGATAACTCCAGTTAACCAGCTCCCTGATGGCCCAAGCAACCCAGCTGTATTCATCGTGCATATGATAGGGCTCTAGAAAGCCAGACCCTTCCACACTTCCGAGTCCACCCCTCACGCAAGATGATCAAGTCGTACCCACGGTAGTTGGTGGGGAAATTCCAGCATGAAGCCAAATCTTCAGGCACTGCAGGATCGCCTGGAAACGCTCACGCAGTCCGTTTTGTTCCGCCTGACGGACGAGGCCCCGGCAGCAGGCACATTACGCTGATCAGCGAATAATACACCATCTGGCAGAAGGACTGGCTGACGAGCAGCCAAAGTGCATTCTCCATCAAGAGGCCAATCAGACAGCCAAGCGTTGTGTCGAACATTTTTCTTAGTCTGCGAACATAAAATACGATTAAAAATGCACGGAACTTCTAAACGAGAACGTACCGAAAAATCAGGGCGAAGAAAAGTTGAATAAAAATAAACGCGAACTTTTTTTATTTTTATTTGATTTTTGAATACTTTCAGAGTCGACAGCTCGTGCTGTGGCAGATTCGAATTTCTTTATCTGACACCGACCTGAATGGGTTTCCCATCCACTTGCCATTCGCAACTGTGACAGGCAATACAAAGCCCCCTAAACTGATTCCTTCAATTCGGTATCACTTATTGGCACAGGCAGACAGGCACACAGAAAAACAGCAAAGCGCTCTGAACAGGAATGGCCAGCAGCAGGGATCCCCAAGTGGCAGAAGGATCAGGCGCCAGAACTTTAACTTCGTGTTCAAGCTGCTCCTGGTCGGCAACTCTCCAGTGGTGGGCAAGACGAGCTTCCTCTTCCGCTGTGCCAACGATAGCTTCACATCCGCCTTCGTCTCCACGATAGGCATCGACTTCAAGGTGAAGACTGTATTTCGCCACGACAAGCGGGTGAAGCTTTAGATTTGTCTAAGTCCATAGCCACAGACTAGCTACTAGGTCGACAAGGTCGCAGTCCCGTACCAGCCTGCTCCTCTCCTCCTCATGCCTGTTTGTTCGTCCGGGTTAATTACGGTCATAAACCGAAGACCTGAACCAAGGTTGCGTTTTTGACTTTTCCAGGACACAGCTGGGCAGGAGCGTTACCGCCCCGTCACCACAGCCTATTACCGCGGGGCAATGGGTTTCATCCTGATGTATGATGTCACCAACAAGGACAGGCTTCAACTCGGTCCAGGACTAGTGAATTGCGTCCTAGAGCACACTCTCAGCAGGACACTGACTCTCGTCTCTCTCTACCCCCCAGGGTCACACAAATCAAAAGTCTACTCGTCAGACGATTCCCAGGTGATTTTGGTCGGTAACAAATGCGACATGGAGGATCAGCGCATGATCCACTTCGAGCAGGGCCGCCAGCTGGCCAATCAGCCCGGCGTGAAATTCTTTGAGACGTCCGGCAAGGAGACCTGAATGTGAAGGTGAAGTACCACCCACTGGGAATGGGAGACTTTCTCATGTACTTATTGGGTTATCCAGCCCCCCTACTGCGCCCTTAGGCTGTCTTCAAGCGTCTGTGGATCTTATATCCAACAAGATATCCAAGAGCCTCAACGCAGATCCGACATTAGTGGGCAACGGGCACGAGAAGGGCAGCGCTTGACGGGGCAGCAGGCACGCCAAGACGCCAACTGCAACTGTTAGAGTGCCACCAGCCCCAGGAGAACGAGAAGCCAAGAAACTGGGCAACGGGACCGTAATGACAGCGACAGCGACTGAGACAACAACATACAGAACAGAAACAGAAAAAACATGAAACATGAAACTTAAGACCAAACATGGAGCCTAAAGTATTGCGGATTAGTCAGTTCATTAATCAAGAGATGAAGGGGCGCTAAACCGCCAGTTAAACGATGAAATGTATTTGCAGGCGGCATCCCATGAATATCATGAATACAATGAGTACCATGAAATACAATGAATGCCACGAATGATACTTGTGTGCACTGTATTTGTAACCATATATATGTATGTATGTTTGTATTCCGCTTAGCATTCGATCGCCTCCGTGTAAAGTCAAAATGTTATTTAATCAATGTTTCAATTGTAATCGATAATTGGTAAGTGGTAATTTGTGACTTATAACGTGTAATTTAATCGGCTGCCGCAGCAACGCACTAACTTGTTGAACATTGACTTGTCTTAGAGAGGGCAGAGTTAGGGCAAGCAGCCTAATTAAAATATGCACACATTCTGTGCTGAAAATAATTCTTTCAGCTGCCAACTAACTTGAACTTTAAATGCAAGCTCCAACTGCCAACTCCATTCGCAATTCTCCATCTCCATTAAAGAAGGGGCTGGAAGCCGCCAACAGGCTGCAGGGCACTTTCACTTATATATGCATATGCTGACTAAACTGTACAGTTTAAATACTTGGTCACAACGCACAAACCTAGAAATCGATGAAATCGAACATCGTAAGTTAAGCTACCATTATGACTAATCTATATACATACACCTATGTATAACCACACACACAACACACACAAAACACAGTGTAGTACCGATCCCGCCTTGCCTTGGCTAGAAGGCTATAGGGGTCACAACCGATCACAATCGGTACTGTGAACAACCTCACACAAGAGACGAATACAGATTAGGACACATTCGCAGATACAGATACACACACATGCTCGTATATATGTAGAGCTCTTTATGGGGTGTTTTGCGTGTAATCGAGGGGTAAGCATAATTAATATTATTAAATATATACCTATTATTATTTACTATATACGTATATATTTATATAGTGAAAATGGAAAAATTTTAATGTTTGCAATTGACAATGAAATATATACTAAAATATACAAGCCATATACGATAACTAGTAATGTACGGATCCACTTACCTGTAGTTACGTTCGCAGTGTTCCTGTCTGTCCCCTTTTCAAGTCCCGAATCCTTTCTAACAATAACATACTGAAGACAGAACAGAACTTGAAGCGAAAGATCCACAGCTTCCCTCCCCTTTAACGGCCAGGCAACGAAAAATGTTTTCCAAGTCTAAAATTTAACCGCACAGCGCACAATTTATTGAATTGTTTTAACCAGATGACGAAAAGTTGCGAGTTATGAATTGAAAAATAAAATGAGAGAAATTAATTAAACCCACCAGCCAGCTGAGACCGTACATTTTAACTTGCCAACTATCCTCCGAACATCCTCTTTTGATAAGCGCGCCTCCCCACCTTTTATACTGTCCGTACAAAGCTGCTATACTATTCGCCATGCCATCTTTTCCTTTGTATTTTAAAGACACAACCAACTACTGCCGGTGACAGAGTTAAGGTGACGTAGCCTATACGTACATACATATAGTACATATAGTACATACGTATATTGTATGTATATTGAGGGCGATGCCAGAGGCGAGAGGCTGAAGACTGCTGAAATCTGAATATATAATTGAATATATATACATGTTTGTGTGTGTATTTGTAATTTGCTCAGTAATGTTAAATATGTATGTGTACACACAGAGTTTCACTTGAATTACAAATAAATTAAAGGCATATCGCTATATTATAAATACCCGAAAACGAATCGAGTTACCATACTGGATACATTGGTACATACATGTATTGTATATCCCAATATACATCTATAAAAAATGGAAGCTAGTTATATCCCCTTATCTTCCACGACAAACAAAATGCACAACGAGCTGAAACTGAATTGCGTATGGAATGGTAGAGGGTAAATGTGTAATAATAGAGAAAATTCTATACGAAAATTGCCTTAAACAAACTAGAGCTGACACGTACATTGACTGTTGAGTATTCGGCAGTTATTCGATATGTTTTGTAGAATCGTTAATCATCCAACTCAGCTCACGGAGCCATTCAGCTAGCGAGTGAAACTCAACTAAACTGAACTGATGTCTAACTAAATTAAAACTGAAATGGAACCAGAATAACACAATTAACAAACAATTGTTCTCGAATTCATACTCGTGAATAGTGAATAGTGCATAAAAGGTTTTACGCTACATTGTGTTATCCTTTAACGAATATAGTGTACATCCCCTCAAATGTATGTATGTACTAGCATGTTGAGCTTAGCCATTATACTCAGCAAACCCTCATGTTTGTGAACCATACTCGAACCATAATCGTAATCAAAAAAAAACAGAAACAATGCATGGCATGGCATCATTTTATTCCATTTTGAAGTGCAGCAGAATTAACCAACTATAGAATATCATACAATACTGTCAAGCCCAAAACAAAACCCAAAAATATAATCAAATAGTTCGTATGTTATTCAATGATGGTTTTTTAAATACCAACACATGCTGCCATCATTTGCATCCGTCCTTATGTAAGGATACTTACATAGAGATACACACGTACATATACTACGTACATAATATACGCATAATGGTTACTGAAAATTTATATTCCCATAGATAAAAATGTATGCAAAAGGTGTATGGCAAAACGACTCAATAGCTACCCTTATTTAGTACATATTGTTTTAGAAGCGGAAAGCAACCTACCAGTAACACAGGTAAATCTCCTATTATTTTCCAGAGCTGAGATCGACGGGCAACAAGCTACGACGTTATCTTTAGATCCACTGCGCGATTCCATTTACGTAGTTTATAAGATTCCTACAGACAAGTTGGTGTAGTTTTAACCAGTCTCCAATTAAAGTTACTTTCCGTTGATTAGGGCTGGCTGAAAGTACCATTTCCATGGCATGTTCGGAGGTGGAAACTCAAACGCGCACACATTCTTGGTTTTGTATATACGTTTTACACGTTTTATTCGTATTGAGAGACTTTAAAGTTAAATAAGTCATAGATATCATATCGTATAATGCACAATCAATGTCCAAGCTCAGGGCGCTGCTAGCACCAAACAGAAAAATAGATCGATACAGTACGTACGGTACAGTACATAATTCTGCTATCATGAATTTTTATTTATAATTGTACACACTTTACATCGGCATATAGTAACTATTATCGTGTAGGAAAGGGGATTAGACTCTTGAAGCAAGCTTCCTCTAGCTAGATTTTGATAATATTATCGACAAATATGTATGTGTATACGAATATATGGTTTAGATCTATTTATCAGTGTCCGTATACATGTGTACTCTATATTCCCATACTCTTTATATGTATACGTCTCCTGCATACACATATTGAATATACGTTATGTGTCTATGTGCATGCCTCTTGTATGTGAGTTTGCACAGTTTTTATTGTACAGTTGCCAAGTTGTCGCAGGCTGAATAGAACTGACACAACCACAGCCACGATAAATACTTTTCAATTCATAGTCGTCTCTCGCTTGGACACTATGCATCCCTATATTGATATTTTCCCATTACAAGCTCTTCCCCCCCTTTAAATAATTTGGCATAGTTACTCAAGTCTACTTAGTACCGGTTCAAGACAAAACCCCTTCTACTGCCCCGTACCATGTCCCACTTTTTGCTGACTAATAATGATAAATTTCCTTAATCCATTTCTTTGGGAAGCCCAATACTCGTACCATTCAATAGAACCTAAATGCGAATGCTCTATATAATTATAGGTTTACGTACCCGTATCGTGTTAGTGTAATTAGAACTTAACTTAATGGCAGAAACAAAAATGTATAAATCCGGTCTGACTTGTCCTTAAACGTTAGTTATCGGTATACAAATACCTACAATATCGTATAGTGCTTACACACACCGCACCCGCACATACTCGTACTATACTCTGTACTCGTACTCGTACTCGTAGCGGGGCTGAGTAAATTAAATTACACAGTTGGGACGGTGCAGCTTGTACTCCTTTTCAGTTGTATGGGTTAATTGCTAGAATATACTAAAATATATGCATAAATATGTTCCTTGAACTGGTACTCGTATAGGTTTTTATATATTGTTTATGTGTGAGTACTAAGCGGTATTTACGTAAGAGTAATATGCGTGTGTTTTATTCGACAGGATGTTTTCGTGCCTTTTATCTAGGGGATTCTAATGATGGAGTTATGGCCTTCGATGCCACTGCCCCTACCCGCCTCTCGCTTGGCATGGCTTGGCCTGGAGTGTGCTTCCCTGAAAGTATGCAAGTAGGCGGTGGTCCAGGCAGATTCACCATTTATGGTGCGTCTTGTATTGCGGCGGCTTGCGTCTTCCAATTAAGGCGAAGTTATGCGCCTGGTTATTCGTACGCTGCTGAATAGATCCTCCAGTATGTTACTATTGTTTCTGCTTCTGCCTCTACCCTTGTTTTGTTTCTGCTACGGTTGCTGGGACAGTTGCTCACACTGTAGTCTCGTCATCATCCGTATCCCACCTGTTTGCGCAACAGAGGTGAAATTTGAGGTTGGTTGAGTCCCAGACTTAATTGTTCGTTACTATGGCAGTGTCTGGAGTGTTCAATCTACGGTGCACTACAATAGTCCTGCGTGTGCCAGTGCCACGTGCCACGTGCTTGATAGAGTGCATTATTTATGGCATACCACTACGTACGTTTTGTTGGCCTCATAAATTGCACTCGAATACTTCAGTTTCAGCGTGCTTAATGTTTCGTTTTACGTATATGTATATTAGATACGATTTTCAGTTCGTAAGAGCATTAAACGTAGTTGTGGATGAGAATTATTAAGCTGAACAAATGAACATAAATCTACAGCTGGGTGTCAGTGTGTGTGTGTGTGTGTGTGTGTGAAGATGTGTATGGGTATTTCGGGTAGGAAGTGTACATCGGTATGAATAGTGAGTTGGTACGTGAGTAGCAGTATTCAAGTACTAATGGATTCTGGGTAGTTGTGAGCATTAAATCGTAATCATTATTGGGCTTAAAATATCCTTCATTTTGGTTCGAACTCTATCAACAGGTGAATACATTAATATATTATGTTATATAGGGGGAAAACTCAGCACTGGCATTAAGGTTATTGATTTTGGAAGATTTGCTTATGCCCTCTATCAGCTTGGAGTGTTTGGAGGCTATTGGCTTTCGGATTGGATTGACTAACTGAGGGGAAAGCTATGTAGCTAAATGGTTACTTTTTTTTTCGGTTATCAGTTATATACCATGTTGGTAGCAACCAAGGGTACTGCCTGCCTCTGTTGCTGCGTTGCAGCCAAATAATGTCGAACTGTGGAGATATGGATGTATAGAGAGTTTGTTCATGTGTTGGTTAGTTGATTGACTGTATGTGTGTGGATGTGTCGATGAGGGGTATGAGAGGATTGAGGGGTATGAAGACATATACACAAGTGTGTAATGTATGACTGATGTTTGTATTCGATTGTTGAATGAGAAGGTAACAACTTAATTGGATTCAATTCAATTCAAAATTACGGGTTTACAATTCCATTACATTCGAATTACAAATCACTAATGTAAAACTCAGTTAAACTAATAAATCAAATGAATGGATAAAACTGAAACAAAAGAGGTAGGGGGATGTACAAATTTAGTAGGTATCCAAGAAAAAATCGATATTTGCATTCAATGGTTTAGGGGAAGGTTCAAATTAAATCGAAAATTAGCGCTCTGAAATTTCAGCAAGGAGATCGAATCAAAACGAATACGAATCGAAACGTACTCCCTTTTATGTACGCTTAAGCTATACGAACGAAACAGAAAACGAAAAATGTAACAAAAAACAACGATGGACGTGTGGATAAATGCAGAAAATCGAAGTAAAGTGAAAATGTATTTTTCCTTTGTAGTTTACTCTTGAGCTGTTGATGTAGTTGTAGTTGTTGATGTAGTTGTTGTAGTGGTGTGGTTGGGGGAGTATTGGTTAGGTAGATGTGGATGGAAACGAGCCGCCATTGGTAGGTAGTATTTTACATTCGTTGAATTTCATTTTGTTACCGTATTCGTATCCGTATCATATATGCGTGTGTGTGTGTATATGTTAGTATACGTTTCGTTATAATTTTGTATAGAGATAGAGAGAGAGCAAAGGCACACGATGGGGGAGAATAGAAGTGAAAGATAGTCAAATTACCGGATTTACTTGAAAATCTCCAGGACCTGCTAAAAGGATGGAAACTTGTATATATGTATCGGTATAAAGTGTATAGATGCTACCAGTGTGTGTGAGTGAAAACATGCCCGTATATGTATTCATTTGCATTGTTTCCGGCTATCATTGTTTTTATGGGTTATGTTTTTTGAGGACAGACAGGAACAAAAGAAGGTAAGTGAAATAAGAGCGGAGTGGATGGATAGAGAGTGGGAGTAGAAGTGGAAGTGGGAAACGAACAAAAGAGTCATTGGTTGGTTGTTATTGTTGGTTATTTTGGTTTAGATGATGGTGAATGCCAGACAACAAAGGGAGTAGCACACAAAGGAGCACAGATTAACTCCCCGAGTCAAATGTGAAATGTGAAATGTGAAAAACGAAATCAGAGCTCAAAACCGAAACTAATCTCTAACAACGGAGCAACTCGAGCAAATCAAAGAAACATTAATCGTGACAGGACATCTGGTCGAATCTACGCCGAAACAGAACATTAGCTAAATGAAGAAGCACTAACTGGCACTGCCGCCCAAGCCCGCCAGTGTAAACCGAAACCAAACGAAATTAGGCGAGTAAGCGGATTGGCACTCACTCATGATATCGTAAATATCGCAAGGGGGCCCAGTGGCTGATCGGATCCACCATTCTGGATGGTCAGCAACAAGGCCCACGAGCTGTGCCGCGAGCCGCCGTTCATTGTAGCCGGGCCATTCAACCCGGATTGTTTACATCATTCACCATGCCCAAGCCCAGCCCTATCATCCCCGGCCCAGGCCGGGAGGGTGCTATCAGCTGAGACCGTGCAGCGAGGGAGGCTGCGTGTGGCTTCCGCTGGACGTGGTCAAGTGATCCTCCTCGCCTGTGTCAGGGGAAGTGGTATCCGTTCTTGTCCGAGTGCCTCCGGACAGCCTGTCCTGCGCCTGCAGTTGCAGCTGCTGCTGCTGCTGTTGCTGCTGCTGTTGCTGCTGGTGGTAGTCATTCTCTTCCAGCAGGAGATGGACCGAGTGCAGCGAGTCTGTGGCATAGGCGGACTTACTCTTGAGGCTTTAGGTGGGCCGTCCACGAGAGTCTAATGTCGCGAGTAGGTGCGGTACCTTGAAGAGGTAGGGCGACTCCAATTTGGCACCCAGGTAGCACCTGCAGAGTCCGCTGCTTTGTCGTAGATGTTGTCGCTGAGGTATACCGCGTCCGGGTGGAAGCTGCGCATGTGGCCGATGGTCTGGAAGCCACTCCAGCCGCCCAGATAGTCCTTCTCAGCTACCGTAGTGGCTGGGCGGCTTGTAGGAGCCATACTTGTCCGGGTACTCGCCGCGCCGCCCGTACAGACTGTAGGCATCGTAGCCGTCGCAGGCATCCCGAATGTTCTCCAGGATCAAGGGCGGCATGTTAATTTGTTGTAGTGCTGCTGCAGGTCCTTCGTGTGCCGTCAGGTCGGGATTGAGCAGTGGATTGGGCAGAGATGATCATCTTCTGACCATGCACGTATTCGCTGTCGAAGCCCCTATACTGGAACCGTCGTCCGATGTTTGGCGAGCGAACGATATGGTGTCCGGCAGCTGACTCGACCACCGCGGGGCGTACAGGGCTTGTTAACGCTACCGGGAAGAGCCCGGCTAAGGGCGCGTTAGCTGGGCGATGGTGGCCTACACGTACTCCGTGATGTTGGGGAGGTAGGCCGGAGTGGAACTGACGGCCATGCTGCGATGTGTGCCGGAGGAGCGGGCCATTGCGCGACTCGTCAGTCGTCGCTGGAGTGGCTGGAGGCCAGTCCAAGGAGCAGCCATCGGTCTCAGAGCCGGAATCAGAATCCTTTCGTTTTCGGTGCGACGCCTCGACGGCTTCTCCTGGGCCCGACACCATCCCGTAGTGGAGAGCTCGAAGCCCCTCAGGAAGCTGGGCGCATCGCTGGCCAAATTGTAAGTTGGAGGTGGACGTGAAAGTATGCCGCACTGGCCATCGCTGTCAGATCGAACTGGTCTTGGCCGTGCTGCGGAAGGATGGCTGCTGGCGCTGATTGCGATATTCCGCCGCGTTGTCGCTAGGTGATGCCCACGAGGAAGTTATTCGGCCGAGTCGTAGCTGCGTTTGTATGAGGCTGTTGCTGACCACCATGGAGGAGTCGAGCAGCGGGACCTTGCGGCCAATGCAACGCAGACAGGTGCGCCGGAGGGTCTCGCGCATCTCGCTTGTTGATGATGCAGTACCCGATCAGGCAGAAGAGCACGTGCAGCAGCACCACGCCGGACAGCAGCAGACTCAGCAGCTGGGAGTGCTCGAGGCGGCCAAACCGCCAGCACCCACATGACACCCATCAAGGCAGCGATACCCCGACAACAGCCAGAGCAAGATCGGGTGCGCAGATTGCAAACCCAGCACGTGATCCTTCAGCGTGAAGGCGGCCCTGACGGAGAAAAACAGGAAAAAAAAGGATCAGCAGATCCACCACGGACATGCGACAAGATCGAACCCGCAAGCCACCACGCCCCCCCACGGGCTCGTACACGGAAAGCCGGCAGGCTGCGGAAGAAACAACGGGATGAAATGATAAAGAACAAGATGTGAGGGTCAGAGTACCAGCAACAAACTATTTACCGTACTCGTAGCGCGAACGCCAACGGAGAGCGACAATGGTCAGCAGACGCCAACGCGTTGGCAAAGTAGAAGCCAGTGGGGCCGTGATTGATGTACCCGCATCTTGATGCAGCGTCCGGTGAGATTAGCACAAGTCAACGGTGGTCCAGGCGAGACGCGCGGCCCAGGAGTCATGCAGCAGATAAGCGACAATCGCTTGCAGGGAACTGGTTCTCGATCAGATGCCGCCGCGACTGCATGCCCACGAAGAAGAGCTCGGCGAAGAAGACGCACAGCACGATGTTCTGGTGGATGGTTCGAGTTGGCCTGCTTCGCGCGAAGCGGGCCAGGGCAGGAGCGCGCCCAGCAGCGCGGCAGGGAGACCATGAAGGCCGAGTACGATGTTATAGCGAGGAGCGAGGCTCCGGTATGGAATCGATGATGTCCACGATCACCGCATAATTGGAGCTGTCGTGGTGCAGTTGATCAGGATCGGCTGCTGCTGGCGAGGGCGCAAAGTCGTCAAATCAGAATCCCGGTCTGGCAGCCGAGGGCGGGTCCACTGATTGGTGAAAAACTACGGCGCACGCACTGCGGATTGGAGCGGGGCCGAAGCGCGCCGTGTCCATGTTCCAGCCACATCTGCAGCTTGATCGGCTGCCAGGATATACGCGCGACCCCAGACGAGACCGTGCGCTTCCGCACCTGCTGCAGCTGGTCCGAGGGACGAATGACCTCCACCTGCCGCTGGCCAGACATTAATCGCGGTAGACGGCCTCGTTCTCGCCTTTGGCTGCTCCTCGCTGCCAGACGCAGTGCCCGTCCCTCGTAGTCAAATCGACAGTTAATCGAGTCGGGTGCGATGACCTCCTCGCCAGAGTTGCAGTGGAACTCGATGTCGTCGATTGAGGTGTATGTGGGGATCGGACATCTCTCGCATGCCTGATACTGCTGGCCTCCAGCTCCTCCCAAAAAAAGGAGACGGACACCAGATCAGTAGACCATTATCCCAAATATCATCAATCTGCTCTTCGCTTTTGCTGCTGGTAGCGGGCCTTCGAGCACATCGAATACCTGACAGACTGCTATCGTATGCAAAGCGGGCAGAGCAACGCAGAGGATATCGATGACAACGAAGAGAACAAGAGAGAGACGAGGACGAGGAGGGAGTCTTCCTCAAAGGAACCCAAACTCTTGCTGCTGCTGCCTGCTCTGTCCCACTGCCACCAGACAGCTCACCCAGGATCTCCAGTAAAGTGTGGGTGGGCCCCCAGCTCCACATCAACAGCCCAGCGCGGTAATAGTCTCATCCATAGAGGTCCAGCAGCAGCTGGCCCACATCCTTGTACTGCGCGTAACAATGATAGCACAGTAGTCAGTTCGCAACTCTTCCTACGATAACCTCGTCACTTTCAGGGGCGTGATGCCAGCATCTCAGAGCAGCACCAGCACCTAGTGTACTTGTCAAAGCTTCTACCTGCCAGGATGTGGTTGTGTACTTGGGGAAGCTGATGACGGGCTTCTGCTTGGCAAGATGCTGCAGAAGCCATGGTGTGGGCGGCGCCACTCCATGGTTGAAGGCATTAAGCTCAGTCTCGCTACATGGTGCTCGCTCAGTTGCCCGGCTCATAGCCGAACAGCGACTCGGTGGGTAACGATGTCCAGCCGGTACCGCGTTGGGCTGCATCTCGAAGGGGTTGGTGTACGTGTCGTGCTGTGAGACGGGCCACACCGCCAGGGTTTGTTGAAGGCATGGACCCCAGGTCGTCAGATCCCCGCTGAATAAGCTCCGATGCCCGCCACCATCCCGCCTCGTACTTTGCGGTGAGGATCGCACTGGCCGCATCCACCAGATTCTTGATGAAGTACTATGTCCTGGCTGTGCGACAAGGTTCAGGCCACTCTACGAATCAGCTCGTAGTTGATGAGCTCCTCCAGAATACCCTCCATCACCGACAAGTCGGCACCATCCCGAGCGGCGGTCGTAGCTGAACTTCAGCTCGTGCCGACAGGTAATCATTCTCCAGCTCGTGCGACCACACCATTGCCCCGACATTGACAGGAACGAGGACTCCATCTGTAGCGTCTGCTCCCCTGATAGATCTGGGCGCCGGCTGCTTGCCCACGCCACTGCGATCAACTGCCTCACGTGCCCACTACGGTTTGCCCGCCATTTTGATGGCCACAAACGAGTTTAGCTCCAGTTCGAGTCGCTCAGCTGCGACAGTTGCCGCCGCAGCTCCACAAACGGCTCCAAGGTGCAGGTTGTACATGTCAGGGGTGGTCCAGGCTACCCGTCTGGCTGTCGCAGCTGCGCTGCCCCTTACCACATTGCCGGCAGCGGACAATTCCTCGACGGTGATGCTGCCAGGGTGTAAGGATGACCTCCAGATTCCCACGAAAAGGAGCACAGACAGGCATCGTAGACGACCTCGCATCCGTTGAGCGTGAAGCCTCTTGCGGTAGGGATTGAAGCAGAGATGCGCAGGCCGCGTCAATGACTCGCACCCCGCCGACACTCGCAGCTGCCCGGTGAGGCGACTGCCAGCGCTGTTGAAGCTCCCTATGGCGATAGCAGTCGCAGGAGAGGCACACAAGTCTCGTTCGGGGCAGCTGGTAAGTGACTCATCTTGCAGTAGCAGTGGCCCATGGTCTTGTTGCAGGTGCGGATGGTAGCCCTCCTTCAGGTTCCACACTTGCAGGGCCCGCACACGCGCTCGCCCCACCAGCCCCCTGGGCACGGCTGTGCAGCTTCCCGCTCGCAGATGGTCCCCATGCTGGAAGCTGCTGTTGCAGCTCACAGCTGTAGCCCCACCACCGACTCACCTTGGAGACAACAAACGCCCGCGGCACACGGATTGACCATCCAGATAGGAAGACACATTCATACCACGTAGCCAGACCCTCACACTCGCAAGTGGCTACATCCCAGCTGCTGGCACAGTTCGAGTGGGCGGGACAGTATATCAGGGCACTCCAGGCCGCAACTCGCAGCCCACCTGCCACGTCTCCCGGATGGTTAGGGACACAACAGTACGGACTGTCCAGCTCAATCCGCACATCCTGTATGCAGCCCTTAAACGGAGAGGCCTCCTACACCACTCCAATCGTGCACGTCAACGCTGCCGATAGCTGTCTTGCCCACGTAGAGACCCTGCACCTTCTCGGACGTGGACACGGAGATCGAGCACTAGCCATGAAAGCGGAGAACTCAATCTCGAACCCTTCTGTACTTAATAACGCTCGATGCCACTCACATGTAGAAGGGAAGGACCATGGTAGGTCGGGGCTAGTTTCTCGTGTCATGTAGTAAGGACACCATGCTTGAGGGACACCACCACCGAGACTGCTCTGCCCAATCTGGATCTGCATGATGAAGGCATCTGCGCTCTGGAGCATCTGCGCACAAAAAGGAGAGTGTCCAGGGGCAGCTGGATAGGGCGGCAGGGGATTGAAGCTGGAGGCTGCCCATGGCCGGAGAAGCACAGGGTGGAGAATGTTCTCCTGGCAATTGAGATCTCACATAGCCCTCAAGGCACTCGCAGGTGTGGGTGCTCCAGCCCCTGGCGACAGGTCCCCATTGAAGCACGGTTAGCGAGACACAGCAGCGGTTTTCCAGGACGGCAGAATGGCCGTGCTGCGGCACCGTACAGGTGATCCAGCGTAACGGTCGTGAATCCCCAGGTCCGATGATGCAACAGCAAAGTCGCGATTTGCCACCGAGAAGTGGACGGTACTCCGGGCAGCCACCCACCTGCAAGGACCCATAAGGTCGAGGAAGCGGTGGCATGTTCTCGGTACAGCAGGGCGCACCGTTTGTCCAGCTTCAGGGTGGTTTGGTTAGCGCAGTACCAGCGGGGATCCCCAGTTGCTCCCCCGACAGGGCAATAGCCGTGTCGCCACTTTGCCGGACGAGGGTGACGCTTAACGGTAAACCACCTCCACCTCGTGCCACCAGCCATCAAAGACCCATTGGACTGCTGCTCGACGGACACCCGCTCGCTATGTGATCGCCCAGCAAGTGGAGAAAGGCAGATGTGTCCCTGGAATCTCCAAAGCGATGAAGTCGTTGCAGCTCGTTGCAGCGTCATTGTGCGCAGCAGCCCATTTCTGCTGAACAGTGGCGAAGCGCAGCTTGAGGTTGAACAATGGCAGCCCTGTTGAGCTCCAGATGCAGAAAGGAGCTGCACAAAGAAGAGCGAAACGCAGCTCCGCAAGTGGCATCAGTTCAGCAGGCTATCGAGGCCTCAGATCATGCCCTTCATCCAGAGAGAGGCCGCCTCGCAAGCATTCCAACATGCATCACCGCATCTTGGATGCTCGACTACGCAGTGGAGCCATATGTGAGTCGGGACAGACGGCAGTTGTGTAGCCGCCTCGGCAGCGCACACAGGAGCCGCCGTTCAGGCAGGAGTGCGAGTAGCAGAGATCCACCTCGGTGTCGCCACGGGTAGTCTCCTTCCTGCCCGGTGAAGCCCTCCGGGCAGGAGCAGGCCCAACGTCTTCACCGGATGAGGTGGGCCGGAAGGGCACAGTGTCGCTGTGGATGAACTTAAGGCGTACCCAACTTCAGCACCGTGAGGCACTCCTCAAAGGCCCAGGCAGGGCTCCCGCACGCCGCAGATTCTCGACCGGAACGGAGCACCTCCACCAGTGGCGAGGGCGCGCGAGGATCGCTCGGTTGAGGTAGACCCTCTCTGGAGGTACTGCCAACATGTAGAACTCCTCATTAAGACGTCGGGCCTCTTCCGCCAAGAAGCTGACGTTCAGGATCAGCGACGTGACGTACATATCGTCCTGTATGCTGAATATGAATATGTTCTTCTTCGAGCAGGAGATAATGGCCGCCAGTCCGTGCAGAAGAGATTAGAACAGGGGCGACAGGAAGGCCTCCTCGTCATCTGGTTGAGGCGCACCGTCGCCAAGTTGAAGAGCATGCCTCGGTGATGAGCCGCACCCGACTGCGGTGATGACTCGCTTTACTGCGTTGATGCCATAAGACAGACACCTCCATGGTGGCGAACTTAGGCACGTTCGTGTTCAGCTGCAGATCTGAGTATTAGGCCGCAAGCTACCTCTTACGAGCCGCAGCAGATTGGCATTGCTGCCGGAAGAGGATGCAATACGTTCCGGCTTATCGCTGACATCCGCATCAGAAGGCCGGAATCCGCCCGATCTCGCCGCTGGGAAAGTCCAATCCCAGAACCTGTTGAGGGTCACCTGGAAGTCGCGCAGCACCAGCACATTGTCATTCACCCATCCATGACCAGGATCTCAATGTGGGCATCATTCGAAGCGGCGGACTGGCCACCCTCACCACCAGCTCGAATCGCTTGCGGGATGATTCGTAATCGGGGCTCCGTCATGGCATACAGCGGCTGGGGCACGCTCAGACCAGGCCGGCTGTGAGGAACAGCAAGAAGGAGTTGGAGTCGTCACCGCCAAGAATCGGTGAGTGAACCACAGCATTGACACCCTCGTCCCGGATCGTGACATGTATCTCCCCA
Organism: Drosophila obscura; assembly: GCF_018151105.1. Taxonomy (NCBI): domain Eukaryota; kingdom Metazoa; phylum Arthropoda; class Insecta; order Diptera; family Drosophilidae; genus Drosophila; species Drosophila obscura. Next base: position 2,715,410 of record NW_024542774.1, on the reverse strand, counting down.
CAACAGAGCCGAGCAGGCGAGTTCTCCAGCACGTAAAGCGTAACGGATATTGTCCGAGGCAAAGGTGGGCAGCGAATCCAGACATCCTCCAGTCGAATTTCCACCTCAACCAAACTGGACAGGGGCGGTGACCCTTATCCACGGCTATCACTGTGCGAGTGGTAACGGCCACGCCGCTATCCTGTCCAGCCCCTTGTTGGTCCGCAGCAGTGCACGACATAAGGTCAACAGCAAGAGCCATCCTACCCACATCGCGATCGCTGAGGGAGATACTTGATGCAGCCATTGAGGCCAATCTTCCGGATCGCTGGCGGACACCTGAAATCATCGAGATGCCAACCAGGGCATCCTTCCAGGATGAAGGACTGGACGAAGAGTCTTAAACACTGGCGCATTGTTTGACATACGTCATATTGATATCCACGTTAATGGTGTCGCTCAGCGAGGGATTACCACCGTCCTTTGGCAGTGACTCTTCAGGCAGGTCCCGCTGGTACATGTGCACTCTGCGGGAGCGCATTCGTAATGACGCACTCCCGTCTGGACGTTGATGGAGAAGAAAGGATCGGGCTGCCAGTTCCGTTGATGCTCTCCTCGTTCAGCGAGTCGTGATCTGGACGTTGATACCCATGTTGCTGTCAGGTGACAAACACAACCAGCACGATACGTACCGGCAAACATCCTCGAACCTTGAAAGGCATATAGGAGGGCATTCTCGAAGATGAGGCAAAGTTGTCTGACGTCCGTTCTGTTGATATACACCGTGGCCATGTCAGGAGCATCCCCCCGAGTCGGTGGCGGTGACTGTGAGGAGGAAGCGCTTATCCTGCTTTGTCATCCAGCGACTGGGCAATCGTGATGAGGCCCCTGCCCCGTCTGAAGTGTCGGCAAAGCATCCGCGGGCGTGTTCCCGTCGTGATCTCATAGTGCAGCCGTGAATACCTCGTCCGGATCTGTGGCCATGACAGTCGTGACGGACGTACCCTGTAGTTGATCCTCACCCACATTCGCCTCAGTGACTTGAGATTGAAGGTGGGATCGTTGTCGTTCACATCCTGGGGGACGGTGATCACCACCGAGGAGACTGGCCGACTTCCGGGCGGCAGGCTACCGCCATCCTTGGCCACCACCTGAAAGGCGAAGCGGCTGTGCTCCTCCTGTCCAGCTGCTTGATGGTCTGCACCCAGCCAGTTGCGTGGATCAACGCCAGCGGAAAGTTGTCGTCGCACTCAGGATGTCTATAGGTGATCTCTTCGTTGGACCCTTCGTCCGAGTTCGTAGGCCTGCACCCAAATGATATTGTTAGCCCGACACGACGCTCTGCAGGACCCTCTCCTGGAACTCGAACATATAGAGAGCGCAGCGCATTATCCTTGGCATCAATACGTTGACCAGCAGTTGGGTGGTGTTACTCCGCGATGGACTGCCCCATCCTGGGCGACACGTTCGCAGGCGGATGCGGCTGCGCACACTATCGTAGTGCAGGGGCTTCGCCAACTCGCAATTCCCAACATGGAATCGATGGAGAACTCCAGCCGTGTGCCGCCAATGATCGCGTAGCGGATGCGCCGCATTGTTGCCAAGGTCGCATCTGTGGCCCATTTGTGGGCCACGCTGTGTCTATTCCTCGCTGCCGCCCCCACTGGTCCTACAGCACCTGGAAGGTGTACATACATTCGCTGAACTGCGGATAGTCTATCATTCTCGTCCAGCACCTTCACCGGCACACCCCGAATGGCGGTTTTGCGTTGCGCTGGGCTGCTGCCATTGTCTGAGGCGGTCACCAGCAGGTGGTAGCTGTTCACATCTCTCTGTTCCAGACTGCTGCGGGTGAACACCCGAGCGGGAGTCTATCCAAAGATAGGCAGCTCTGATCCTGCGTCGAACCGGTACCATCTGTGGATGCAACAAACAGAAACAGATACTGTACAAATTCTGCGCTTTATGTGTGGCTGGTATCGATAGTCCTTATCGATATCCTTCCTTGTGCGATCCTGCTGCTATTGAAGTAAAAGGCGATAGCAGCGAATTGAACGCTAGATATCTGTGATCTCTCAGCGATCGAATGTATTGACGTGCAATAAAGGACTTAGTTATTTAAAAGAATCGAAAATGATGCCAAAATATCATTTGCGAGTTTTTCTCTCAGCCATAATTTTTACGCGTCTTAATTGATTATTGATCTGCTTTTGTTGTTATTAGTGGTGATAGTTCCGCTGATAGGCAGAAAAGTGATCAAAAGCTAAAAGTATTCGATAAACTCAACTATCTGCCACCACTAGTCCCCGAAAATTAAACTACCCGCTTCCTCGCGCTATTCGCTTTCCTGTCACTTACCCGTCACTGTTTCGATTCCGTATCGATCTCCGCATTCTTGCCAATGTCTGATCCGTGGCTCGCAGCGTAATTAACTGTGGAGCCCATGTGGCGCCTCCCCGAATGCTCGCCTCGAACTGTTCCGCCTCGAAGGTGGGACTGTGATCGTTGCGAGGACATTCACCTGGAGCGTGGTGGTGCCGGACGGGGGAAAGCTGTCGTCGGTGGCCACCACACGGAAGTAGTGGACATCCATGAGCTCGCGATCGAGGCTGGCCGACGTGGTGACCACTCCCGTGCGCGAGTCCACCTTGAAGAGCGACTGCGAGCGCGAGTCCAGCAGCGAGACCATGGAGTAGACACCAGTCCTCGGGGTCGCGGGCACGCACCGTGGTGACCGCTGCTCCGGATGCCTCCCTCAAGGACCGCTGCCACGTATCGGGCCTCCTTGAAAGTAGGGGCAACTGGTTGCGCAGCTCGCGACGCACCCCGCTTGGCGATGTCCGTACGTGGAACTCTGGTGGTGGTAGACGATCTTCAGGCGGTGGTTGGAGTCCACGATGTCGTTTACGGTTGCAGCGGATGTTGAAGGTGATGCTGACCTTCCACATGAACTCGAGGTGCAGACGTCGCGGCTGGCCACCAGGTCCCGGTTCTGGTGTCGATGGCGAACCGCTCGTCGTTCACGTCGAGGAAAATTCACTTTGCAGAACTGGCACACGGTCTTGGCAGGAAGGCGTTCAGGCTGTTGATGAAACTGCGACTCTAGACAGATCTGGTTCCACTTGTCCGTCGTGTGGATGGCGTAGGACGCGTACGTCTCCGATATCCACTGCTTGGCGTCGAGATGCGTCGATGGAAGGCCGGCTGCAGGTGCAGCGGATCGGACGAGGGCAGCCCGCGTCGCTTGCGGCTAAGGATGCGAGTGGCGCATCTCGTTCTCGAAACTGTCGCCAAAGATGAGATCGCCCGCCCGGAACTCGGTGCTGTTCTGGCTGTAGGCCTACTCCAGCTGGTTGCCATCAAGCAGCTGGACCTGCGGCGTGGAACGTCTCCGGCGGCTCTGGAGATCCCGTGTTGTCCTCCTCCTCGTGGTGGTGGTGGTGCAGCTTCCTGTCGACGTGCCTGTCCTCGTTGCAGCTGTGCCCCGAAATGAATATCCTCACCGGCAGACTGTATAGTCGATGCTGCGCAGACGGTTCGACGTGGAGATCCAGCGTAGAAGGTGAACAGGCTGGGATAGGACTGCCGTCGCACCTTGAGCGACTTCCGCAGCTGGATCTGCCCATCCTTGTGGCTCACCGTGACTCAATGGTGCACAAAGTTGGCCGACTTGTGCGCGTTGATCTTGTAGTGCCACTCCGAGCCCAGCTTGTACACGGAGGCGTTGAAGATGACCGTCCCGGCGGGGCGTCCTCGTGCACCACGATCGGGTACCCCCTCGGACAGAGATGGTGGACGGCCAGCTGGAGCAGCACCAGCAGCCCCAGCCCCACTCTCCAGCACCAGCAACTGTCCCACGTTTGCATTGCTCCGACCACGACACTCGGATGATGCTGTCGGTGTCTGTGGTGGATGTCTGCTGTGGCGTGTCTGGAAGAAGACTCGTCTCCTGCCCTCGTGCGGGCGGGGCAGGTGTGTGTGTGTGTGTGTGTGTGGGGATTTAAGCCAACAAACCACAGTGCAATAAAAGCTCCCTATTCAATTATCATCAGGTGGGCGAGATGCGAGCTGCGGGCATGGCCATCTGTCTGTAAAGAAATCAGAATTTGTGAAGTGAGTGAGTGGAAAATCGTGAAACATTTAAAAGTCTAATGATATCCTCTTTTGCCAAGTGAAGCACAGTGGAGAGGAAAGCCCGTGCCCTGTTTCTGCTCAATTTTGACAGTTTTAATGCTTTTGCCTTTGCCTTTGCCTTTAACTTAATTAAAACTTTTCATGTCGCTTGCCTTTCACAAATATGCCACCACCACAGCCCAGCGGGAAATATGTTTTTAAATTAATTTTTTTTCTCGCCAGGAAACTCTAAGCTGTCGAGTGCTTTCAGTATTATTGGGTAAAACGAAATTTAATCCTTTGAGGGCTCTCATTTTGTGTTTTATTCTCTTGTGCAAAATGAATATATCCAGCTTTAATCCGACAACGGCCATGACAGGCAGGGTGCAGGGTGCAGGGTGCAGGGTGTAGGGTGTAGAGGTGCAGGGCAGCCAACAAAATGCGACAATGTGATACCGACAAGAGCTCGGATGACGCTTCCGTACCCACCCGTTGGCCAGTTGAAAATTTAATGAAATTCGATTTTATGGCCATTAGGAATGCATTTTGGGTTCGTTAATTAACTAAAGCCAGTCACGGGGCACCCACCCACACAGCTAACAGCTAGCAATGCCAGGCTGCCGAACGGGTGGCCTAAACAGATGAATGGAACCCGGAGGTGGCTTCATTTGGCTGCAGATGGGGCTGGGGTTGGGGTTGGGGTCAGGGGACGTGCTCAAATTCCATTACGAATTCCAGCTGCAACTAAACTGTTTGTTACATTCTGCTTCATTCGGATGCAGATAATTCGCACGTTCGCCCAATGAAAGACACGTTTTCACTCAATTGCCTTTCCAAAGGGGGAGGAGCTCCTGGGAGTCCTGTCAAATATTGCGCATCGCAGTGTAGAATTGGAATGGCTCCATGGGCACAGACATCTGAGTAACCCTGCTGCTGTGATCACATCCGGATACCAGAATGATCAGTGGATGACAGAGGGGGGAGAGAGAACTCCCCTTTATTGTTTTTGGGGGAAGGTCGGAAGATTTCTTCAATAGCAATTACATGTCGTGGCAGTCGCTTAACTTTCTGTTAATTTGCAGTGTTAAAAGTTTAATTAAAATTTCAGCTTGGCCGCGCTCGCGCCAGACGTGTGCCAGACTGAAGGCACACCAGGCCCACGCTGGCGGGGCTGCGGGTCGGTTATTGTTTCGCCATGCGGGCATAGTGCACACCGACACTCCATTCTCACCTGGGGCCGCGGCAGACGCTTTTCATGGTTCGTCAAGCCTGAAACAGGCGCGCTACTGCTGCTATCGTGCTACTGCTGCTGCCGGCAACATGAAATTCCTTCAGATCTCACACGTTCAGGCAACAATTGGAAAACAAAGAGCAAAACAGGCCCGAGTTGATTTTTGAGGGAAGGTTGCCTCATGCTTTTCCCGGATTTTTCCCACACTTGCCAACTAATTAATAAATGTCATCTGCTGGTGTTGTCGCAGTTCAGTTCTGGCAGTGTTTTCCGGCATAATTTAGTCGGAGATGCCAATTAAAAATGTGTCAAAGTGACGCTGGGCAATTACAAGTTTTCGTTTCTAGTTGGTTCTATGAGTTTTGAAGCCCTCGCAGTTTCCCCAGCAATCAGGATATCCAATGAGTCCTAGGTGGGCTTCGAAATGGGACTGTGGACTGCCACTGCCCCACCGTGAGGAGCGGAAGCCAACAACAAATCCCACACGCTCCCACAGGTAACACGGCACCAGACATGGAATCGCGGGGCAGCTCTTGGAAGAAGGGTTGCCGTTATGTTTCCCATAAACATTCGCATTTAACGAAACAGCTTTCCGCCCAAAAAGAGGCGGTAGAAGCAGCAGCAGCAGCTGGAAACTTTTTTAAGTAGCAACATTCTGAGGAGGTGTACCTAAAATAATATCCAAGCCCAAAGTTCTCCCATTCCGCCCGGATAGCCTTTCAACTTTTTGTCCTTTTGTCTTTTGCTGTCACAAAAGAGAAGTGCCAACAGAGAGGCAGAAGGAAGAGGAGGACACGAAACGTGTCAACTTCAAGCTGATGGAAATTTATCACAGTCCGCCTCCCACCAACACTGCGGCTTAACAGGGCGTGGGCGTGTCAGCAACAGCGGCTGAGCTCTACAACGCTAATGGAGAAGCCCCAGTAAGAGAGAGAGAGAGCAAAAGCAGCGCAGCGCAGCGCAGAAACTTTGCTTGTTTTCGATGTTAATGAAAATTGATCAACATTAGTGAAAAAATGGAACTGTGTGCGCCCGCTCCGTAGCTAAGGACGCTCCGGGCGGATTTTAATTGAATTTCAAACATAATGAGAATCAAAAGACAAACTGCCTCACTGCCTTACTGGCTGACTGGCTACTGGCTGACTGCCTGGACTGAGTGATTTCCCCTTTTGGGGCATATTAATATTATTGCTTGTTTTGTTTTAATGAAGTGACAGATATCCGAGCATGCCACGCGGCACGGCACTGACTCACTGTCTTCTGTCTGAAAATTACCATAAATTGGCGGCAAGCACAAGGACCTGCGTGCCTGGCAAGTATTAGCCGATACCAGGGACATGAAACGCAATAAAATTCATTGTCTGCCACGGGACACGGAAACGCAGACACGAGACTTGCGGCTTGCGTGCCGGAAATGCGCCTGCTTCCGGTATGAGACACAATAAGGAAACTAAATGAAAAGCAAGTGAAAAAACAAGCAGACGGAGAGCAAACACCTACAGAGATGTAATTGTGTGTGTTTGTATGTGTGTGTTTTTATGTGTGTGTGTTGAGCACTTAACTGCATTAAGGCCAAATTATTTGAGCCCGACACCAGCCATTGCGGATCCCCTGCGTATGCGTAATGTGTGCAACATTCTTGAGTATTCTTGTGGCATACTTTAAATGGCAAACACGCGCCAGACTGAGCCCAAATAATGGTACATATGTATATTTTTGGGACACCTTTCGGGAAATTAATTTCCACTTGCTTGGGCATCAATTAAATTTCTCAGACAGCAGCAGAGAAGAAACTCATTTGAAAAGCTCTTTGTTGTGCATGCAAAATGCCAATCGAGGCAACAAAAGGAAGCTGAACTGCCGATGCAACAATGTGTCGTGGCAGTGGGGGAAGCACAGAAGGAGAGAGAGAGAGGAGGGATAAAGAACAGGACAAAAAGCTTCCACAACAACAGAAACATAGAAAACATACAGATGGAGGACGGAATGCCAAAGGAATCGCAAGCAGAAAAGTTGTATATCCTTTGTTGTTTCCTTTGTTGTTGGACTCTTACTAAAGGCAGACATGCAGCAGCAACAAGTGAAGGCAATTACCCACCACCACACACACACACACAGACATAGAGTGGAAGAGGGGCTTCTGGTGGGATGCGGTGTGCAATGCAATTGAGTTAAACGGCATAGGATTGTCCAAAGGAATGCATATGGAACGCTTTGGAAAAAGGAGCAAGGAATAATGGTTGGAGACACGAAAGGATGCCGCACAGTCTAGGGGGAGGGGGGCTTATACTGACTTGCAACATGGCGTACAAATCAAAAGTGTGCCAGCGGCAAGCCAGGCAAACTGTAACCGGAAGTGCAGTGGAGAGGCGAAATCGGAGACTGTCGGATAGAAATAAATTAAGAACATTGTAAATGCCATGACAAGGACTCGGCAGGACTCGGCAACATCGAATCCGAATGCAAATCAAGACTTTCCCCGCCAGCGATCTGCTTGCGCTCCCATTAGCGCATCTCGCGTGAACGGTGAGGGATTTTCTGTGCTCCTCCCAGGCAGAAGCAGCAGCAGCAGCCACTCAACATTTCCACTTAATTGTGGTGCTGCATAAAAAACTAAACAAAGTTCTCCCACTCGCCTGACACAAAATCAATGCACGAATCCCCGATTCGCTGAGTTGTTCGCTTCCTTTCTTCCATCCTTCCTTCCTTCATGCTTCCCAAATTGCTTAATTAATGTGGGAAGAATTTGTTAAATTAGCGCAAAAGTTCAAGCTCGTCAGCTCAAGTTTCCACAAGGAAAGTTCGAGGCTAGGAAATGGGAGAGCGAGAACAGAACCCACTGCAGCTTTAAGAATTTGTGGCGCTTCCTAAGCATACATGATGCATCACCCTACCTAGTACGAGTAGTGCATTGATGGCAAAGTTTTAAGTATATGTCATCGCTGTAGGGAGTGTCGTGGACTGCCAGCCCATCCCACCATCACCCTGCCACATAATTGCACCATCCAGATGACAGCAGCTGGAGCAACAGCAAAGGACAAACCGCACGGCTGCCAGGAGCAGGAGCCACGGGGATCAGGAGATGACAAACGTAAAATGCGTAAATAAAATGAGGGCATGAATAAGGGAAACAGCTGAAGAGTAGCTGCTAAAATGGGATTTTCTAGAGATTTATATATATATACATACATACTGCTGCACATTCATTCCTATCCTATTCCTATTCCCATTCCATTCCATTCCAACTTCTGTGTGAGGTTGAGGAGCCATCCTATGGATTTAAGTGCGTTGCAGTTTTAACTTTTGCCGTCAAGTTAATTCAAATGCAGCGAGGTGGGAAATGGGAGTGCGCCATGGAATGGGAATGGGGCAGAACACTTTAGCGGGAAATCTCATGACAAATGTTGATGCCAGAAGTGGCTGCGAGGTGGGCAGGAGGCAAGAGAAACTGTCACAAGTTTTTCTCTTACTCGCTTTTTTCGGATATTCTTTTGTGGCATTGCCATCTTTCGTCGCTGCTGCTGCTGCTGCTGTTGCTGCTGCTACTCTGCACTGTTTTAATTTAAGTTTTTGTTTTTGCGGCTCGCACATATCGCTCACAGCGAGGACTCTCATCAGTGGCAGTGGAGAGAGAGTGGAGAGTTGTTGGGAGGTGGAAGAGACAGCGAACATGGCAACGCTTAATCAGGAAAACAATGGGCTGCCTGCACCCCACCGCTACCCGCTACCCTGCCGGAAATGTGAAGCCACTGTATGAAGTTCCGGGCTCTGCTCTTCACTTTCACACATTTAGCCACCAACTCTGTCCCTGACTCCCACTGTCTCTGACTCTGACTCTGTCTCTGACTCGACTCTGTCTCTGACTCGACTCTGTCTCTGACTCTGTGCGTCCTCTCCCTGAGCCGTGAGCCCTGATAAGTTGCCCCCACTTTGGCTGCCCTTTGGCTCCAACAGCATAAGGCACAAATCGCATTGAATTTATTTTTATAGTGTTGTAAAGTTGATTATGTTAATGCAATTTAATTTGCATTCGCATTCGACTTTGGGTTTTATGGCAAATTTATGCAGTCCTGCTTTAGCTCTGCCTATGAAATATGGCCAGTGATTTATCCTCTTGAAGCCAGCCAGAGAAGCAGCAAGAGCGACTTTAATAAATTCGAAAAAAAGGGGCATCAGAGCTGCAAAGGATAATCGAGAATCCTGTCAAATGGGTGGAAGGGCGAAGTGCTATCATGGATTGTCTGGCGCATCATTCGGATGCGATGCACATGCACAGCTCGGTGGGGAAACCGAAGGCAGCTACAGAGTGAGTGTAAGCGGATAGAATGGGGTCCTGGTCTGCCATCAGCCATCAGCTATCAGCTCAGCTAATGACTAAGACAAACAAGGAGCATCAAAGCTCTGAATGCGATTTTTGCTGCAGAAGGGTAATAGGATCACGAGACACAAGACAACAACGAGAAGGAGCAGATAATAGAGGAGACTTTTGGTGGGTGTGGGAAGTGAAGGTGGGTGTGGGAGTGCGAGTGTGGAAGTGAAAATGGGTCAGGAGAGGATACAACGACTTTTCACCACTATCAATGTAATGGCCTTTTGTCCTGACAATCTTCGCCTGATCCATTAATGAAGGGACAAGCCCGTTGCATTGCTTCAACTGTAAGTGGAATTACTGCAGCTGCTGAGAGTCAAATCCAGGGGAGAGAGAGACAGAGAGGGGTGAAGTAGTGCACAGATACAGAGGCAGGTTACGATTACTATTCAATTGCAGACCAGAGACAACGCCTAATTAGCAGCAATGACAAATAATTTGCAGGCAAACAAACAGGCAGAGACAGAGGCATACAACAGGCAGCATATGCCACAGAGTGTGTTCAGTAATTAGCCCAGAGCCACTCTGAAATCAGTTTCATTTCCATTTCCATTGCAATTGTTGACTCCGATTAAACCAAACACGCAGCACAGGCCAAGCACCGCATTGGCATTGCTAGACAAACGACATTCGGCATCTAATGTCATCAGACAAACAGAACTTATGCCAGGAAGGGTTCCAGTGCCCTCGACCAAGGATGTGTTCTGTATGCAGATTTTATGTGAGACATTGGCTGGAACTTGTAAGGTAAGCCAAACATGGTCAACATGGTCTGGTTTAACTTGCTTTTGGCATTTCTTGTGTGGCATTTGAATGTATCCTTGTACCGCACCTGCACCTTTGCCTGTCCCTGGATTGGTTAAGTAAAAAGTCGCAGAACATGGAGCAAATACATACATAAGTGTATGAAATGGATCTTAAATCCAAGCTTCATCCAACGCACACGCAATCATATCATTCCAAGAATAATCTTCTGCAGACGAACGCCCCAACGGGCATGCCCCTGCAGCACACAGAGAGAGTGGTTGGGGTGCGGAGGAGGATGGGTTGATAGAGTTGATTACGCAGAAAGTCGTAAGCATAAATAAACACACAGTTGGCATATGAATTGCCGAGCTAGCAGAGATAGCAGCAGTAGGAGCAGCAGAGTCTCCCATTACACAAACTTTATGAGAGTGAAGAGCCTCTTGCCTCCTACCTCTTCCTCCCTCCTCTCTACTGCCTCTTGCCACCTCTTCTACGGGCACGAGTGTACTGCGATGGAAGTTACAACTTGTAGTGCATGCTTTTGTGCGTTTGGTACAGGACAGGACAGAGAGAGGTGGGGAATGAGCGAAGTGTAGTGGAGTAGAGCAGGGAGAGCAACGCAACCCCTTGAGGCTTTATTAATGCAGAATGGCTGGCTGCCACTTGAACCTTCTCACGTACATGTAGATGAAGGCAGGCAGCATGTGAATGAGTGGGTTCTCCCGATTCCAATTTTACCGCCAGAGTCCGCCCGTTTGGCTGACTGCAGCAACAGTAGTTTAGCTGCTAGTCAGCATTGACAGTTTGCTCAAACTTTGTCAAGGAGTCCAACTCCTTGGCCAACATCTTCCGAAAGGGGGTGGGGCAGCAGCATGAGCAGCAGCTGGCTGGTCCCAACCTGTTTAATGGGAGCAGCAAATCGGCATTCTGGACACTCGAGATGTCATCCCTTTAATCAGATTAAGTGCAGGGCCATCGTGGCAGCAAAAGTTAAAGGATAAGGATAAAGGATAAAGGGCGAGGGATAAAGGATACACAGGCCTACGGCGCTGAGCAACAGTGAAATGGATTTTTATTGTTTTCCCGCGTCGACAAACAAATTGGAAAAGTAAATAAAAAAGGCAGCGCGAAACAGGCGGCTGCAGGGAGGATGGCAGCAAAGGATGCTGTGGCTCCGGCTCCGGCTGTGAAGGTGTTGTCGCCCGGCACAAAGGACATAATGAATACGCTTAACTTTTAAGTCACGCTGTGCGAGATGCTTGAGCGGAATAATGGCGCGAATAACGATGCTGACAAACAACAGGGACCACGGGGCAAAATGGGCAAGGGGAAAGCAGGACACAGCAACGACACCACAACGCGGATAGCTTCCCCATAAAGCAGCCACAGTTGCCACACCCACACCCATCCACCCCCCACCGCCCTGCAGCTGTGTGTTGGCATTAATGTAAATGAAATCATTGAAATGTCAATATGACTCTCAATGCCTCAAATGGGGCATGCGCTCAAACCAGACTGCGCAATTAAACCCCACGATGATGGGGCTAGCTACACTCCATCTACGGTATCCCTATCCCAACCCGCCCAACCATTCATGCCCTATGCCACCCAATAACTCCCCTCCCCATCTACCGCCTCCTGCCATCAATGGAAAAGCGAGAAGTGCCGAGCCAAACCTTAAATCAATTGCCATATGGAGATGGTTCCGGGCGGGAAGGTTATGGTGGTTGGTGGTTGGGGTGGCAGGCTAAGAGTGGCCAAAAACTCATTAAACCCTTACGCGCTGCCGCCGCAAATGATCATCGACAATACTCTCTCTCTCTATCAGCAGGCACACACACACACACACACACACACACACACAGTGAGCACTGGCTAAGGGAAACCCCAGCCCCACCGACGCAGTTGCACACATGCAGTTTCCATATAGCGGAATCGCTTGAACGAAAATAAACGAGTAATTTCAGACCTAACAAATTGAACTTTAACTCCGTGACTCCGTTGGCTCTGGTGCCATGAGAAGCAACCTATGAAGCAATTTCATTCCATTTACTATTGGATTGTTGATCGTTTATTCTACGCGTATAACTAGGTACATGTAAATATTTGTAATTGTTTAACCCCTTTCAACCGCTCCACCACACACAAAGGAGCCAGCAATCGCAGGATGTACAAAGTATTCGACAGTAATTGTCGACAGCTTTAGTGATCAAATCAAATCAAATCAAATCTGCATGGCTCATGGCTCACAGCTCTGATTAGTTTTCTCCTTTGCCGAATATTCATTTGAGGCTACATAAAAAACAAGGACACTGATAGTCAGCAAAGGACTCCGCAAACTGGTCTTCCATTCGTATGCACTCCACTGTACACACACACACACGGTATACAGAGATGTGTGACAGGAGAGGAAAATCAGTCGTAAGCTGTTCTAGCAGCCCACCTGACCGACAGACAGGTTCCAGGTAGCAGAGAGTCTGCTGCCACACTTTCCGATCTCGTCTTCGCTTTCTGTGCCTGTTCCCTTGGTCGGAGAAATGTCAACGCTGCCAAAAATGTTCACGAATTTGTTGGCAAACGCAATCATTTTGTTACGTGGTTTTATTACAGCGGTTGTCTCCCCCACCACCCCACCATAGCATTCCATCTGCTGTATCCCTAGCCATCTGGTCCGCCCGCTGCAAAGCCAATAACTGAAAATGCTCGTTTATAGATGCCATGCCACGCCACGCCACGCCATGCCACAGCATGCCATTTCCATGCAGCGCAGCGCAGTGCACTGTGGTGTAGCGGGCGTATACGTAACCGTGTGCAAATATTGTTCAAATTGGAGCTGTTCTCGTAGTACTCGTACTCGCACTCGTACACTTGCTGCCTCTTTGAAGGGCAAATAGAGCCTGGGTGTTGCGGGCTGGGAGCCTGCAAGCCTCCAGCCTGGGTGGAGTCCAGTTGAGTTGCCAAGTGCAGGGATCCTTCAGCTGCAGTGCTGCCTCTCTCCTCCCCATCATCCTCCAACCCCACACATGTGTCTATGTGTATGTGTCTGTGTGTGTGTGTGTGTGTGTGTGAGAGAAATAAACAATTTGTATTGCGAATTTTGCCTTTGCCATGCGAGAAGCAGAGCCCAATGAATATGAAAATATTCAACTCAACTTGTCCCTGCTCCCTGCTTTCGCCTGCATCCTGCCCCCGCCTGCTTCCTGCTCCCCCTGCCCTGCTTCCTGCTCTCTCTCTTTCCCCCGCCCACCCATTGCACTGCCTCCTTTTGTTCTGCAAACAGTGAGGAAATTGAAAGCAAAATATGATGAATGTTCGATTCAGAATTTTGTATGGCAGAGGCACTAAACCTATCTTCCACTTCAATGATTCACCACCACCAACTCCCATCCTCCCCGCCCCCCCATATGCTGTGCTTTGAATGGCCTCCAGCTGCAGATACTTGGCAAACCGTCTTCGAAAATTAAAGGCTCATCCAGAATGTCCTTGTACGCTCCAGTGAGCGACTTCGAGTGCGAGTCCTCTGCATTTCTGCATTTAAGGCTAAGCCGACTGCCGAGCCACTGCACCGTTATCTGCTCCGTTCCAACAAGGGACAAACAATGAAGAGCTTGACGTCTGTGCATACCTTTGATTGGGGGCTCCGTCAAATATCGATACGCTGGCTCCTTCAGGATATCCGTCATAACGGGAATAACAGACAGGGGCAGCAGGCTACGAATTTTCGTTAATTAATGCACCAACATTTGCCGCCATCTTTTGTAAAGCCCACCTAACCCCCCACGCGTGCCACACGAGCAGGCATAGGCATCCACTTGAGACAGAGCAGAGCCCCGAGCAGCAGCAGGAGAAGGACTGACTCTAACTGTTCGAGGAGCCTCGTCGCAAGCTGTCAAAATGCTGCGGGCAAAATGGCTGAAGCTGCCGCTACGTCTGTGGCTGCTGCATTTGTATTAATGACAGCCATGCGATGCGATGCGATGACGATGTGATGGGATCAGCAAGCCAAGGCAGTATATGGGGAGCAGCAGAAAGAGCAGGTATTTGCAGGTTTTGCTGGACTGCTACCTCGGGCAGCCTGAACCTAAAGTGCAGGCGCATGTATGCATAAGGAGGCTGGCTCCTGCACTCCCCTCAGTCATTCGTAGAGGAGAGAGAGAAAGTGCAGACAACAAACCTGCATATATTGCCTTTAAGGGTGGAAATACTCATTGAATTCCAGCTAATACACACTGACAGCGACCCACTCATTCTGGACCATGGGAGGGAAACTTTTGCTCACCAATCAGCCATGTCTGTTGCACCATGGAAAATTGAGAGCCAGCAGACCAGAACAGACACGAAAAATGTCAAGTGGGGCACAGAAAATTATAAATCAGGCCAGCCCCAGTGGTGGGGGTCAAGAGGAATTGATGGATTCCGCTGGGCACAGCAATTAGCGGGAAAGTGAATTTCATTTGGGAAGGAAACAGTGCCAGCAGTGTCCACTACCAGGCACAATCCGGAGAAGGTTCAACAAGTCCAGTCCGTTGCTGCTGTTGCAGTTGCAATTGCAGTTCCGGAAACCTAAAGTCAGAAAGTTGGATCCGTCATCGCAGTCATTCTCTGGCAAAGTGTCGAAAGAAAATTTGCATCTTCTCTTTGACTTTTGTTTTTGCCTTTTCATTCGTCATCATCACTCTTTCTTTTGGTGGCCACTTCGCTGGGTAGCCCGGTTAAACTGTCAAAACTATGCTCCCATAAACTCTTTTGGCCTATCGCTCCCCCCCCCAGCTTCACCCCTACCGACTGAAACTGGCCAGCAACTGTGTCAAGCAGTCAAACCAGTTCGTTGCCGTTGCTGCTCTGGTGGACTCCAAATGCGATTGCTTTTCCAGCAGCTGCAATTGATTGAAAGAGCCCGCGCTCCTCTTGGCCTGGCTCTTAAGTTTACCGTTTCGCGGTTGGCAATTCGGTTACACACAAAAAAAAACAGAAACAAAAATGCTCACTTCCATTCTAGCCAATTGATGCCTTGAACCCGAACCGTACCCGGGCTCGTACGCTCGGACACGGCTGCCCCTCTTTTGGCACTTCCATTGCAGGGCTCCCATGGCTCCCAATCTCACCATCTACCATCTAGTCTGAAGGCCACAAAGAACATTGTAGGGTATGGGGAGTGGGGTGGAACTTATCGTGACGTTCACGCCCAAAAATAAATGCAATACATTTGTCTTACCATACGAATTTACTCCTATCTCCTGGCTCATATAATCCACAAAAATCAAGTGGCCACTCGTAAACTCGTTTTCCCTCCCCCTTCCAGCCAGCAGTTCATTTGCAACTTTTGCCTAATAAAATTTATATTAATTTGGCATTATTATTACTGACAAGTTTAAATCAACTTTTGCACTGGATCTGCACGCAAAATGGAATTCAAATAAATTTACTTGTTGTTGCCGTCGTTTTGATTAGAAGTTTTTGTTTTGAAATGAGTTTTAGGATGTTTTATGGGAGAGTTGAGAGCTGCATGAAATGTTCGAATAAATTGTTTATTCAATGTTTAACTTGTTGAGCGCTAGGCTTCCTTCAGAGCTTCACTCACCGTACCGCACGGAGTGGAAGGCTTTCGCACGTACAAACAGCCAGCAGGCAGAATGATGCCAGAGGAGCTCTGCCAGGCGGGGGTGGGAGCGCATCCTGCAGCACATCCGCATCAAAGTTTAAATGTTTGACGATGTTTCAACCACTTTAAGAGATTGGCCCTTCTGGACGAGCCACTTGGGCGCGTATTCTATGGTTACCGGAAACATAAAACACATTTTATCCCCCTGCTCGACAGCCAATTTGATAGAAATACCATTCGCAAACACACACAAAAAACACACAGGAACAAAAACTCAGGCTCGATTTCAGTTTCATTTGGCCAATTGCAAAACATTTTCATTGCTCTGTTGGCCACAAAACTCCGGTCAGAGGCGAACAGGGGACAGAGAGGGCGGCCAATAGCGTTCTGGCCACAAAAGCAAATTAAAACGTTTTCCCAGCCAAAAAGCAAAGCTGGTTAATGCACTGAGCTGAATGGGTTTCAACTGTTTTTACGCCCCGCTGTCAAACTGATAACTAAATCGAGAATCCCTACCCTTAGCTACCCTTCACTCCCATCCTTCCCTTCTCTGGTCTTGTCACTGACACGCAACAATTAATCACATTTAATTTATCAATTGCTTTGGCTAAAGTACATGGAGATTAGCGAAAAACAATGACGGTCGAATCTGTTGTAATTATTGGCAGGGCAGGGAGAACAACTGGGACGGAGATATAGACCCAGAGAGCTGTCAATTGTACCGCTCAACGGGGGTCGTAGGTCGGAGGGCCGCGCCTGAAATGAATATAAATGATGGATAAGCGAGTGACTGAGAGCCCAAATTCGATTCCATAAAAATGTTCAAACCATAAACGCCGCAGGAAAAATCTAAGTATTTAGGAACTTTAATTGGACATGAAAAACAAATAATGCAAATACTCGCAGTGTTATTGTTGTATTTACATTTATCTCCACAGTGGAATTGGAAAAAGGTAATGTACTTTTTTGTACATTTTGCATGCAGAACAGAACGAAACAATTGTTGCCCTTTAATATTCGTAGTTTAATTGAATATTATAATTTTATGCAGATTTTCATGGATATAAATCAATGACCAGCTGATAATAATACTCAATGGAGTAGATACTTCTTAGAGTTACTTTTGAGGCATTCCTCCCCGCTGTTGCACTCCCTCCTGGCACTCATCGTTCGACGAATTCATTCATTCGGCACAGCCCTGAGGTATGCCAACTGAGGCGCTAACTGATCGGCAAACAAAAAACAAAAAAGTCTTTTACCGAGTGTTTGGAGCTGGAAAAACGTGTGTGCCAGTGTGGTTGGTTGGGTCGGATAATCAATAGCTTGGACTCCATCTGAGCGGCTGCGTTAGAGCAGGCAGCGTAACTGTTGTTTGAATTTGTCTGTGGTCAGTGACCCAGGCCAAGTGCGATGGGCGGTGCCAAACCGGCAAACAAACATGTTTTAAGGAAAAAAGAAGCAGAGCAACAGAAGAAAAAACCTTAGATATCTCTGCTACACTTTGAAGCCTCTACGTCTCCCCTCCCCCCTTTGTGAAGAGGGGAAGAAGACATTAACTTTGGTCACTACATGAATACCAACGCTCGTTAGCAGTTAGCAGGGGAAGGAAGAGAAGAGGGAACCCACCAGCAGCAGCAGCCCCTTGCGTGTTGTACTGCCATAAAGAAGCACAGTGAGCAGAGCGGGAGCGGGAAGGGAGGAACGCACAGGTCCAAGTAACAGTCGGTAATAGACTGTAATTTGAGAGTCTCCGAGATGGATCGCAATTAAGTTCGGAGAAACACGATCAGCGCGTTCGCGGTCGAGTCTCCTCCCACCACTGCCGCACTTCTGAAGATTCCATTAGTATGTCCCGAATGAATCCATTTCAATCAATCCACAGAAAATTAATTCAAATATCTGAGAATGGCTGGAAATTATTCAGAATTTACCCGGACAAATACTCGACCGTGTGGAGTCCCTTAAACGATAGAAATTATAAATTATTTTACTTACATTGTGACCCGAACCCGAGTTGATGCTCTCTTTGATGAGCCTGCAAATAGAGTGAAGAAAGGGGAAATGGGATAAATTAATATAAGTGGCACACTAATATACGTATCTTGAATAATTGGGAATATATTTTTCATATTAATGCATGCGGCATAATGATATTTCCATCCACTGTGTAGGAAAACCTAAAGTTACAGCCTTTGCAAATATTTCTTTGTGGCTGTGATAAATGAAGTTGCACTCTCTTCAAACACTTCCACCCATCACAATCCCTATTATGTAGATTTTAATGCACTTCCTCGGCCTTTCCATCCAAAGGCTTCAAAATTTGAACGTATGCGATCAGAGCCTTTCCCTGGCACTCGTAAGTTTTAGTGGTGCGAATTCTCGGAATCTACATAGCACATAGCACATCCCACTTCCACTCGTATATCAAGCGCTAATTAAGAAAGAGAAGCCAGAGCTAGAGCCAGAGCCACAGTAGAGGCCCTTCCTCAAAAAACTTTTACTAAAACTAAAAGCGAAAAGACGAAGACGAAAACCAAAATTAAATTGCGAACTCCTGGTGTGGGAAAATGTCTTGGAGCGTAAAGTCAGAACATTTTGCTGCTCACAATGCGATGCGACTATCTGTCTCTCTCTCTCCCTCTCTATCTATCTACCCGAAAGGTTTTGTTTCGAAGGCGGAGGTGAGCTGTGAGATGTGGGCAGCGGAGCGTGCAAGTTTCCCCAGGCCCAGGCACAGGCCAAGCCCGACCAGACATGTGTCAAGGTTACTCCTCAAACAAGTAATGGAAGCGATCCAGCAGTGAGCCAGCCGCTTGAGCAGGCGATTCAAGGAGGGAAAATCTCAATAAAACTGCCTGAAATCGGAGCGGGGGTAATGAAAAACGATGCCAGAGCAGGGCCTGCTGGAATTTTTATTGCCTTAAGCCTCCCCTCCTGAAAATACACACACACAAATGGACCAGAGTTGCAGAGGGGCAGCATTGGGTAGGCAAGGCAATAGGAGGACAGGTTGAAGTGTAAATCATGCTAAACCGCAGGTGGAACACTCCCGTAACGGCTACCTATGATGTGCTGTGCTGTCCTACCTCCAATTATCTGCAGAGACCCATCGTCTTGCCCCAGGTGTACAAGTACATGGAGAATCAATTACACCCACAAGATGTGTAAGTTTCCTTCAAATAAAAAAAAAAATTTGTTTTCCATCAATATTTATCCTATGGCAGGGCTTTAAGGCGAATAGCCTCTTTTGGTTCCTCTTTCAAAAACCCTTCTGAGCACTAGCCTTGAGTGTCCAGTTAAAAAGGAAATTTAATTCCCCCTTGAAATGCGTAAACGTTTCCCTCAATTCCTTTTCTTCCACAACTCACATGAGTATTTTTGTGTTTGTATTTATAAACTGCTCAGGCGGAATAGGCCAATTGGAAAACTCTCTGCGTGTGTGTGGAATTGAAAATACTTATGTATACAGTTTTCAATTTGCAATGGTTTTCCGCACACACAGGTGCACACAGGGTCTGCGTAAGAGTTATTTACATTTACATTTATGTACATTTTAAAAATAAATGATTGCAGCAGCGGCGACTGTTGCTGCCACTGCTGTTGTGGTTGTTGTTCTTGTGGCAGGAAAGCACCAATCATTGTTGTGATTAAATATTTCATTTATTATCCTCCGCTCGCTGGCTGCCTGCTGTGTGTAATATATCCTGGCCAAGGGTATTCGACCTTTCATTGCCAAGCCTCCATGACAGCCTTCAATATTTGCACCCCTTCAAGGCAATTCCCTGCCTATGTTGGCACAAGAAAAGTGCCGCTTCTTTCACTTTCAAATGAAAATAAAATATAAAATTATTAATAAAAAAATTTATTCTTGTCCAGAATTTTTAAGGGGCATTCCTGACATCAGCGTGCCTGCCACCTCGCTATGAAATGGCAATTAAATTTAAATTAAGTAAAGAAAACCATAAAACATAAAGTGTATTAACCGGATACACTTTGACCCTTACGCCCCAGCTGCCACGTGACTGCCAGTTTAATCCTTCAGTTTAAGAGGAACATCACGTCCCAGCCAAGAACTTTCCAAAATATTCTATCCTTTGTAGGTCGGCCATCAGCCATGAGCCATAAAAGGAAAATAATATAAAACGCAGTTTTGTCAACGTAGAACGTGACATAAATTACATTTTTCCCCATTAATCGCAAATATTATCAGCAGCTAGAAGATAGAAAACTGAAAATGAAGCTGAAACTGAAGCTGAAAGATATAGCGTAGCTGCAGCTGAGCGGAAACTGTAAAACTTATTAAGTGGCAGCAACTTTCCTCTGGCAAAAAGTATTTCAATCTGTAATGCCAACGAGTCGAGCAAAGTCGGCCAAATTATTGGCGATTGTTGTCGAACGATTAAACAAATGATTGCATTGCATCTCCTGCGAAATTATCCCCAATGAAGTTTTATATATTCTTTTACAGAGTTTTACCCCAGGATCCATGCTCCAACTAACTCAACAGCTTTTGGGTCAAATGCAAAGACACAGTTCAGCTATTAATTCCCATTCATCAATTGCAGTTGCAGATGCAGTCCTGTGTACTCTTTCTTGTGCAACATCCCAAATTGATTTCAACATTCAAGTATTCACAGCCACACTGAGACAAATTGCCAGCAACTATTTTATTGTATTCGGTAACATGATTAGGAACCCAGTGGGGTAGCCCCCCCATAACTAGGCAACACTTTAAGAGCTCTGCCAAAAGATGAGATGCACCATTGCAACCACTCTAACACCAGAACAATTGCAACACTATCCCTAAACAGACAACCCACTCAGCTCCCTGAGGCTGAAAGAGATACGAGGGGATGGAACACACTCCCAATCCCCCACCCCTGACACACTTGGGCTGACCAGAAAAAAGGGAAGCATCACTCACACTCCTTCAGCCCTGCCCTGCCTGGGTTTATAGCTTTGTTCTATTTCATCAGCATTGGCTTAGAGGCTGCTGGCCATTCGCATTTCCCTATTATCTTTCTCTCTCACTGAATCTCCCTACTATCTCTGACCCGCATTCCCATGACACAGCGCCCCACTCCTCAGCTTCCAGCCGGGCTCCACAGATCGCGCTCATAAACATTTTACTGTCCAGGGCACGTTCCATTTTGGCACCCAAAATGCGTGTAAATCGTTTGCACTTTGCCTTTGGCCGACTGCAATGAAACTCACAAACGCTGACCGACTCTGGATAGTTTAGCCTCCTCCTCGTACCTAAGCCATTACCGTCATCCATCCCCCAAAATGGCAAATGTTTGCATTCAACGACGTGACGGGCCTAAAACGCTGAAATAATAATGGAAATATTCTAACAATTTTGTAATAGTAGAGAAACTTTCTAGGGCTCCGACCAACCGAAGAGAAAACAATTAGTTTGGGTATAGAGTGGGCAAGGGACAGCAACAGGGATGCAGTTCAGCTGTCAAATGTCAGATACATATTTATATATTTATATCCCTTAATCGTTTGCTCATGTCACAAGCTCATTGGCTCTTGTCACACTCAACTGAAACTTAAAGAGTGAAGGATTAGAACGAAATTAAATGCCTGAAATCATAAAACAGCATTGGAGATAAAAGCTTCAACTTATTGATGCCCCTCAAACTGGATTCTCATTTATTAACATATGCAAGTTTGTACACCGAAAGGCCGCCAGTATCCGACTATAGGAATTATCCGTAGGCTAATTTGTGAAACAGATTTTGGATGTCGATTAGAGCAAATCTAAATCCATCTCTAGGCTGCGTGCAACTCGTTTGTTTAGCAAATATTATTTTAAATCAATTTTAGCGTTTTGAACGGACTTCTCTCGGCCCTCAGACAGATTTCCTTGCGGTTTAAATTTCAACAGTTGAAAATTTCATTGTTGTTTTATTTAATACTAAACTAAAGAAATAAACAAACGCAAATTCCGATCACTCACTAATTTAACATAATAATAATAATATGTTAGTTCCAATATAAATACAGGAATATGTATAAGCAATTTTAAATGCAATATAGATGCTATTTAGGTCGATAGGCATTCCACATTTCTCCAGCACAGCAGTCGTCAAAGAACGCCCCTCAACCCTCCCGGGTATACCCAGCATCTACCCTTGATCCGCATCCTTCCCACCCCATAAGACTATTAATAATGCTTAAAATTTAAGTCGAGCATTCAATAGCCTGAGCCACAAATAAAGGTGGATTCCCCGGCAAGGCCCGAAAAGCAGATTCTGCTGCTGCTGCTCTGCTGCTGTGGATGCTGATGGCAACTGTTTGTGTCCGCAGTTATCTCGACCTTTAAGCTGGCAGCCGAAAAACGTCTGCCACAGAGCGAGGCAGTGGAAGTGTTGGCAGGCCGGCTGGTTTTCCTGTCCCACCAGGCGTTAATAATTTACCGTCAAATGAAGCGAAACTAAATGGTTGACACATTTGCGTTTCCTTGAAATCAAAAAATTTCCACATGGTTAACTAATTAAAACTTATTGGGGCTATCTTGCCCAATTTGAGAAATTTATTGAAATTTATTTCGTTTGTGCGACATGAAAGTCACATTAAATTGACGTTTGTGCGGCGCATTTCGGCTGCCACGGACAGGCAACATGACAAACGCCGCACGGCTAATGTGCAAATATGCCGGAGGCAGGAGCAGGAGCAAGACTCGAACAATTACGTGTGCCAGTCCTCCACCTGATGGGTCTCCGAGTTTGCTTTAATAAACCAAATATGATGCCCCAGCACCACTTCCAGCCCCAGAACCATTTTTAGTCCCTCTTTTTGGGGGCTATTTGAAAAGAAACACAGAGAGAAACAGGAGGAAAGCAATACAAAAAGGACCTTTTGGGTCGGTCATCTGCATGTTGGCTGTGTGCGTGTGTGTGTATGTTTGTGTTGGGGGATGATGGCCTAAAAGCAAATATTCATCTCAGCATCAGCAGCATCATGTTTCAGAATTTTTATTGGCATATTTGCCGAAAATTAAATGGAGCGTGAATTAATCTTCCCAGGACGCTTACCCGGTTCCCCGCCCTCCTTCTGTGATTTGCACACGCGGCGTATGCGTAATTTGTATGCCATTAAGGAAGGGGGAGGCGGCAGCAGCATTCAGCAAGTCAAATAAGAAAGACGAATTACATTGATTGCTTCGGCCCTCCATCCCTAAGGGGCCTTTTTTTGATTGTAAATTTCTACTCAATTCTTTTGTTAACTTTTTTCACATCCAAGCTCCTTATGATCGCCCTTGCTCTACGACACTTTCCCTAGCCCTCGCCTTCTTCTATTCCCTGACTACTCGCTTTTCCTCTCTACTCTATTCAGCTCAATTCAATTGTCCGCCCGCACCCCTTCCCCAGGGACTCTTAACCAGAAATTAATTAAAGTGCAAATTAATTTCCAATTATGAAGAAAATCCCCATAGAAAGTGCTATGCTATCAACTTATGAAAAATTAAACTGATATGCAAATAAAAATCCCACTCCAAAGCTAGCAGCTAAAAACAGAAATTGAAAAACACAAAAGAAAAAAAAGTAGAGGCAAATAATTCAAAATAAATATTTGGCCATGAATTAATTGCAATTTTACACTGTTTGCTCAACTATCAAACAGTTTTCCGATGTTGCTTGAATGCATGACTTATTGGTTGAAGATTCTTTGATTCAAACCACAGGGATGGTAGGACGCTTTCAAAAAAAAGCAAATTTCAACCATCGATGCCTTTTCTTTTTATCTCTCTTTGATCTTTCTTTCACACCACACCCATTGACCTTCCCCCCACCATCATACCCCAGGCAATCGGTTATCGATAACCGCAGTCGGGCGTGCCTTCCGCCATCAAACACAAATCATAATATTGAGAATAAAAACACACAGACAGAGACAGACAGACACACTCGATAAAGGGCAATAATCGCATTAACATTGAGCAATCCCCACTCTTACACGAGTGAATCAATCAGCACTGTGATTGTCCCGACTTAGCATTAGTTTCCATGACCACAACAGCAGGAAGAACAATGGCAAGAGCAACAGATGGAGCCAAGGGCCGCAGGAAAATGGCCAATAAGTGGATGTTGGGAAAGCCAAGTGCAAGGGTTTCCTCCCTCTCTCTCACTTTTCTGCAGGGTCTGTGGCATGTGTATGGTAAATCAGGCAGCGATGGCATCGAATGCCATGTCGGGCTGGGTGAATGTGTGAAGTGTGGGGGCGAAATCAAGGGTTAATCACCCCTGCAGGCCCTGCCACAAATACACTTGCACATATGTGTGCTAGCTACATCTGTGTGTGTGTGTGTGTTTTGTATTTGTATGAATGGCTGAGTCGCTGCAAGACTTGGCCAAAAGTGGGATGGGGAGTTAAGGACACAGGCTAAGGCTAAGGGTGTCTAACAGCTCCGCTGTGCTCTGCTCTGCTGCTCCACTGTGCCCGTCCACCAAGACTCGGCAAAGCTTTTTCAAAATGGCGCACTCACATGCAGCTGTCTATGTGTGAGCTGAGTGTGTGAGCATTGTTGGGTGTGTGGGGTGTAAGGGGCTGTGTGGGGTGGCTGGTGGGCTGGTGCTTACAACTTCAAGTTCTCGATTTGACTCGAGCTGAACTTTTGCGTGTTCCAATACCATAAATCTGCATGCCTGTCTGCCCAGTCCCTGTCCCTTACCTGGCCCTTTTCCACGTGCTGGCATGTCCTCCCCTGTAGGAAGGCAGAACGAGAACACTTACAAAGGATATGCCACACGCTTTTTGTGGATAGAGGCATGTTTAGCAAGCAGCATAAACAATCTGTACCTGTATTATGGTTAAACTTTTCCTGGGAAATGCTTTTCCCCCACCATCCACCGCCCACCAATCGAATTTATCTCTTATAGAGAATCGTCTCTCCGTTTGGGCAAATGTTTACTTGCTTACGAATGAATATACGGAATGCCCCTCGACTCCGACACTCCGAACTCTCCATTGGCATTGCCATTGCCATCGCCTATTCCCGTTTTCCGATTAATGTGGGGATTGTTAATTTTAATCAGGCAGAGTGACACTGGGCATTGCGGATGAGTCCCGCCCGAAGCCAGAAAGTGTTTGACTTGACAAATGATGGAACATGGACGGACGGACAGACAGACAGATGGACGAACGAACAGACGGACAAGATGGACAGATGGTCGGACAAGTCGATTGAATCATCCCTTTGGCAGGACCCCCGATCCACCCTCTTTTCTGAGCACATTTTAGCACACAATCAAAATCCATACGAAATGAGCTCCAGCTCCAGCTCCGTCGCAGTCTTCGTTCGTTGATTATTATTTCATTAGCGCCTCGGGCAAAACTCGCAGGGAACTCACGCAAGGAGCTTCACCCCTCCCACAAGAGGGTGGATCGATAGAGGAGGGGAGTGTCCCAGGCCACATGAAGGAAGGTCACAGTTCATTTTTATTTATTGGAATAATTTCCGGAGTGTTTCTGTCATTCTCGGGGCTGGCGGAATGAATCATTGGATTTACAAGCTTTGAATAAACAAATAAAATCATAAAATGAAACGAAATGGAAACCCTCAAAGCACGCCAACAAGGGGGCAGCACAAAGTGAGGTGGGGGAGGCCCTAAAAACTGGAAAATTCATATCTTTTAGAAGCATAAATAATGCCGGGGCTCAAATACAAGGGACTAAATCTCAAACAGTCGCTCCTCTCACAGTAGAAGCCTTTGATGCAGCTCATCGTGGCGTGGCATGAATGCCACCCCGCTGAGGGCCCTCGTCTCCTTTCCCTTTTCAGCTTTTGTTTAATAGAGTTTGATGCAAGTGTTTGCGGCAGGCTGGCTGGCTGGCAAAAGCCTTTGAATGCGACAAAGAGCGAAAGAGAGAGAGAAACTGAACTTCCCTTTGGCCAATGCATAGAAAACTCTATAAGCAGCCAACACATATCACACACCACAGGACACAGCACCACACCGCAGACAAGGCCAAAAGCAACAGCATTTTCGCCGAAAAAAGGACTTGCCTCGTGCTGAATTTATTGATTTTTGGTTCGCCGCCGCATCCTCAATGCTTACACCCAAAACATCAACGCAGACTCACACAGATACAACACAGGCATACACAGCCAGACATGTGTGTGTGTGTGCGTATGCACATCCCCCGATTCAGCGATCGAGCAGCAACAACCACCAAAAACGGAGACTTGTCCACTGCCACTCGTGGGTTGTTTCGTTAGTTTTTCATGGGCTCAGAAAAACAACAGCAGCAGCAGCAGCAGCAGGACTAGGCAAGCAACAATGGAAATGCAATCAACAGCAACAACAAAAGGCAGCAACGGACAACTCGGCCGACAGCTGTTGTCGTCTGCCCCCCACGAGGACATGGGCAGGCGACACGACGCCAACGCCAACGCCAACGCTGACTCAGAATCTTGATGATTTTCCTTATGATATGCAAATATTTGGCCAGCCGACTAACCCAGCATTTTCTGGCAGTGTAAAAGGAAAATGAGAAGCAGACGCAGCCAGGGACAGACAAAGAGAGCCAGACAGGCAGGCGGGAAGGAAGCACATTCCAGCGACGCATAGAAAGGACACTGACGAAGCAACATATACCCTGCACATATGTGGGCTTGGGAAGTATTTCATCAATTTTGAACTGGTAGTTTCTTAAGTAAAATAGAAGCCAATTATGATTATAATCATAATTATTCTCTTTTTCACCAAAGGATTTTTAAGTTGAGCAACCACGAGGCTTTGGCAACATAATATACATAATAGAGAATATATCTCTGTGTACATATCTCCGCATGTTGCACAAGCTCAATAGACGCTTTGGGCAGGGTATGAACAGGGTAACAACAAAAACGGCCAACAGCAACGGGCTGCCAATGGGCTACAAGTGTTTGTCTTCTTCCCCGCCGGGAGGCTGCTCTAAACAAATGCAAAACCATTAGAGAGCGATGACGATAAGGTACTAGAGAGGCTTATGGTGGGATTGGAGTGAAGATGGGCATAAAATGCAAAGGAAACTAACAAATACATGCAATAATAGCAAGGGAAAGGGTGACAGAGCGAGAGAGCGGGGAGGGAGGAGACGGCTGCACTGCACACATGAATGAGCGAGCACACAGAGGGAAAATCAGCAAAAGCCGAGAAGGAAAGGAAAACACATACAAGAGTACCGTTGTCCCAAGTAGGGGGAGGCGAGGGAAATGCCATCCAGTCGGTCGGGAGACGACCACGCCCCAATGCACGTAAAACACACCTGCATGAGTCATGCACAACCCAGGGCTCCCTGATCCGTGCTCCCTACTCGATGTCTCTGTCCCTCCTGTGCGCCGCCTTTTGGATTTACTGTTTACGCTTCAGTGAGAGTTTATTAAGGGAAAGCAGGAGCAGCAGCAGCAGCAGCAAGGACAACCAACAACCACCCCGACAACCCTGCTTTGCTTTCCTTTACATTTCATTCCCTTTCCTGTCCCAAGCAGACAGTCCCGCTCCGAGCCTCTCAGCCGTCAGCCGTCTGCTGTCGTCTCCTGCCGTATCCTGGCGTTGCGCCTCTGGCAGCGGCATTTATGGCTCAAACTTGTTTAATATAATGAACACGGCGGATCGGAGCACGTGAGCGTGAGTCAGCCTAGACCCGGACAGAGTGAGTGTGGAAAACCCACCCTGGGGGTGGCAGTAGCGGGAAATCAACCACCAACAGACGCTGGCGGACCTAACCACCTTGCCGCAAACTCGAAATACAAACACAATTTCTGTCAGCCGGCCGAGTCCTGCTGCTGCCGCTGCTGCTGCAGATGATGCAATTATTATCGAACGCAGAACTCTCTTAAAAATACATACAGAATAAGGACATGACACAGGAGCAATTGGGCCTTCAAGAACAATATGTAATTGCTTGAAATGAAAAATGTTCAGATGGCTATAAAGACATAAATTTAAATGGATATTTACTGAAATTAAAGACAGATGCCGAACTGAATCATTGCAAAACGATGCTCGCCTGCCAGTGGGGAAAATCCTGAAATACACAAAACAATCTCTCACAGAAAATTATAGTTCATATATTAATTGAAATTCGGAATATTCTGAATTTGTAAAAATATGAGTGCTCCAACGATTCCTGGCCCACAGCTTACGTGGACCCCAGGCATCCTTTTCACCTCATTAGTCCTGGATAGAGGACCAAAACGCAAATGGCCATGCTGCACGGCAATTCTCTGATTGAAATGACCACAAAACGAGTTTTGCCATGTAAATGTGCTCTGGAAATCAGAGTTCCCTCCTTCTGTCTTTGTGTGTCTCTCTGTCACTGACTTTGTCTGTCTTTCTGGCCATGTCTGCCCATGTGGCGCCGCTTGTTTAAGGCTTCTTTATTGGCCCTTAATGGAGGCCAGAGGAGGGCGAGGCCCCTGTGCCCTGCCCATTCTCTGCATGTCCTGTCAGTGCTCCCTATGCCTTCGACTGCAAATGAACTCTGCATTTTCATCCTTTTTTCTGTTTTCGTGCCTGCTCCTCTCTTCTGTTTGGCTGTGTTCCACATGAAATGGGAGTAGCAGTGAGGCGGAAAGGGGGAAAATGCTAGCTAAAAGGGACTGCATAACTTGCAAGGAGGGACGTTTGAAAAGGAAATATAATTGACACGAGATTGGATTGCGGACAGGGAATGCTTGTCAGAGAAGGAGAAGGAGCAGGAACAGGAGCAGCGCCCGCACTACAGAAAGTTGCTAGTCTATTTTTGGGGGAATGGAGAACAGAAGCTGAAACTGCAACTGCAGTTGCAGCAGAAGATGTTGTCCCTTTTCCCTTATTACATTTCATTTAATTTGACTCACTCAATCTGCTCTCTAGCAACCGAAAATGCAGACACAAAAGAAGAACCGCGATAAGGCGAAAGTCAAGACAGCCAAATTGCAATCCATTTAGCCCGCTTCTCATAACTGCTAACGCCAATAAATTCCAAATAAAGGATAACACGCACAGACAGTCACGCAAGTAACTACGCCCCTCACACATCTAGCCAGGCGGATAAGAGCTCTAGAGTTCATCTTTCTCAGCAGATACACGGATACGTGGAGCGAGGATACAGCAGATACGCGGACACACGGACACACACACACACACAGACACAAAGATACACAGATACCAGCACAGACTGCGAGAATCGCATGTGGGAAGACGTGGAGCAGCCTCACATAAATTGAATGAAAAGTTGTATCTGGAAACGAGTTAAGCTCCGAGCTAACCCACATCGAAGCCCATAAAACAGCCACCAGCCGTGTGGCAACTCTGGCAGCCACATATCCTAGAGTTGCCCTGCCTGTCGCCTGCCTGCTGTTGCAAGCGTAAATTCGATTTTCTTAAATCGAAAATGTGGTGCGAACTTCCACTTCCAGTTCCGTATCGATAGGGGAATGCCACGTCCACAACACACAGGAAGGAGACACACTACAAACACGCACATACACAAGGACACCAATACATGCTGCCATGTTGGGCACGTTCGTTGATGGCTTAACAACTTATTTATGCTTAGCTTTGCTCTCTCCCTGCTCCCATCGCCATCGCCATGGAAACTGCTTCTTGTTGCTTGTCGCGGGCTTCCATTTGTTTTTCCCCCCACCACCACCCCCCTCCCTGATCATCATCACATCCTCACTCTGAGTGGACTCTGCTGGTGAATTGTTCTCATCTTCATCCTCATCACTCCCCCTCAGTCTGCCCTGCTGAGGGCTGGCAATTTCATTTAAATTTAATTCTGCTTTCTGGCACGTTGTCAGCAGCGTCAGTTTATTCAAATTCTGTTGTATCGCAGACACACACACACACACATACAAAGAGTCGCATTTGTCGAGTCAACAAGGAATGGGAACAAGGACACCGCTTGCCATAATCAAAATAGATTGCCATATGAAACTATTTGCCAGGATATGGATAGATACTGTGCTACAGGGTAAAATGTGGAGTGACGTGTGTGGAGTGTGTGGCTTAGCATCTATTTTCTTACTCTGCCTCTGGTGGAAGCCGAACTTACTCGGTTCTTCCCCTATTAAGCGTAAATATTCTGGTTGCTATCCCGTCTTGGATGTGACTTTTATTTGATGGCAAACGATATTTGATAGTTCTGCACATAAAAGGTGCATATCATCATTATAATGCCCATGTGAAGGATGACAGCACACAGGCAGCACCCACCACACTCCACTCCTCTACACTCCGACCACTCCATGCTTAGAAAATATAGTTTGGGGAGGGTTGGCTGGGATGGCAGAGTCTAACTAATGACAAGGGCCCGCATAATTGGGCATCGCTCCACCCGGGGCACGCCCCAAAAACAAAAACAAAAACAAATGAAACAATGATACAAATATGGGTCAAGTCAACTGCCTGCCTGGACAAGGGATAATAAGATAGAGTCGCAAATTCTTTGCCGGAGCAGTGGGACGGGGGTCTCTGACAAATTGCTTGCAATCTATATATACGAGCGTGACTGACATGCAAATTGTGATAAATCAGGAGCAGGGGGTGTCCGGGTCCTGTTCCTGTTCTTCCTCTGGGTCAACTTTGATAAGGAACCAACTTGATATCGAGCGTGCCAGATCGGGGAAAAAGTTGACGAATTTTCCTTTGGCTTTCGCTGGCTGCACTCAACGCTTCACTCTGTCTAGCGATTCGATTAAGTTATTACTTGGGCAGTGGCAGGGGCTGGGGCAGTGGTAGTGGGTTGTCGGTCAGCTTAATTAAGCCAATGAATTATATTCCCCCCCACTCCACTCCAGTCCATTCATTTTTTACTCTAATGAAGCGTAATTGAACAGCTCTGCATTATAAACTTGCATGCCACCGACGATGCGTCCAAAGTGTCGCTTTAATCGAATGAAATGGCAGCGACTGCCACAGCTGTTTGTTTCACAATTATGCAATCAGATGGCAGCTTCGAGGCAGAACCATCCATGAATCAATGATCATACATATGTATGTACATATGTATCCACGAATCCTTGAATCAGTAATGGAGTCTGATGCAGCCTCCGCCCTGACGCAAAATGCAGTGTGCCCCCTAAACAGAATTTCTGATCAGCTCAGAGGCAAGTAGGAGTGCGAGTACAAGTAAATCCGATTCCCCATTCTCCTTTTGATGCGCCTAATTAATGCAATTGAAACAAATGCCAGCATGCAAATGGGTCTAGTGTGGACCACTCTCCTCGGCTTTTCGGGGCATGGGTTGAATGCTCCATTGGACATGCCTCATTAGCCAAAGTGCCATCAAGTTTGGCTCGTTTAATTGAATTAACACTAATGAGTACACAGGAGGACACTGGCACACCCATTCCTAACACATTAAAAGGATTCAAATAACATCCAATACCCAGGCTCAAATCAGGATGGCAGCACATCCTTTCAGCTGTAGTATGGGGCCGAAAACTAATTCTGCAAATTGATTAGGAGCAACAGAGAGCTGCGGGCAGGGTGTCCGCCAATCAATCAATTTGTGCCACACTGCACTGCCTGCCCCCAAAATAACATTAGGGTACTATGCGGATCCAAGCGGTCCCAAATTCGATTTGGGCGAGAAGCATTTGGCCCAGACCATAATTGATACCAGAGCTATGAATGCTCCCTATCGATGGTTTTTCGGCAATGGATGCAAAAGAGCGAATTCGAGTATCTACACATTTTAATTGAACCAATTTGGGGAATTATTGACTGGACTTTTGTGCCAGGATTGGGATCCAATTACTCTATCCCACAAATGTGGGATCCAGAGGAGGATTTTTCATGATGCTTCCCTAACTCAGCGCACTGAGGCATACACAAAATAGTAATCAAATATAATTGATAGTGTAGTGGGTCTTTGACGCCTTTATAAATGGATACTAGATTAGATTCTGAATTGCAAATAATTTGTGTGCATTTTTGAATATATTTTTGATTGCTCTTGGGACTGCTCTCCCTCTCCCTCCCCCTCTCTATCTCTCTCTCTCTTGCAACTGCCACTGAGAGAAATAAAATAAATTACTTTAGGCAGTGAAGACCATTGCCACAACTTCGGCTATTGTCCAGGCTTTAAATGCCTTTCTGCCTGACCTGATTTGACTTACTTCTAAGTATCGCATGAATCATATTTGAATATATTCATCTTCTCTGAGGTGTGCAAGTGTCTGTGGCTCTAAGAGAATTCCACCTGTTGGCATTTCTGCAGATGAACAAATCAAAAACATAATTATAGACAAACTCAAATAAATATCTGAAGCTCTGGCAAAAGGCCATCAATCATTCAATAGACGCTGCATGACACAACCGCTCCAGCTGTGCCTCTGCTGCTTTGCTGCTTCCAGCCAAAAAAAAAAGTATCTTGTATCTGTATCTGAAGCTGAACCTCTGCTCGTGTGTCTGTCCGCATCTGTGGGTAGGCTGCTGCTGCTGCCGTAAAAACTACTCTTGTGTGCGTGTGTATAGTTTGCATCAATTAAGCTTATATTCTAACATAACAATTTCGAATGTGGCCGAAACCAGTTTCGAGTGGGGCCACAAAAGCCACGAGCCTACGTAGGCCGCCACACAAGTATCTGCTGGATACTTCGGGGGCAAGAGAAGCCAAAACAAATAAATAAATGCTCGGCCAGCGGTCCGTCCGGCACTCAGATTCAACTGTCAACGTCATCGATGGGGGCAGGCGAATCCCGCGAATCTCGCGAATGCCGCTCCACATCCCATGCAAATCCAACACGTTCCGACCAGCTGTACAAATACACAGGGCCAGAGAATGGGCAAATAGTAATGACCAATCCAACATTGGTCCGAGTATTAGATAGATAGATGGTGGATTGAATTCAACAAAGGACTGTTGATATTTTGATGGCTACGCCGCAAATCAGTCGCATTAGGTGGCACGAGACACAGTCACCGATGTGGCGGGACAGGCATTCAAATGCTAATTAATCAGAAGATTCAGAACGAGTTTGCCTGCCAAACCGCCGCTGGGATTGACTGAGGTTAGTTCGGTAGAGGGGCGCAGGAGGCAGGGCCGTGCCTGAAGGTGTCTCCAAGAACAATTCAGGGGATGCCACAAAAACACCTCGCGGCTTAACTCCTTGACTCCTTGACAGAGCAGCAAAGCTGATCGTTCCCCTCTCTCTCTCCCGCCGAGAGCATGAGCAGGAAGGTGAGCGAAAAGAAACCGGCTTGGCCGACAGGTTGAGGTTGAGCAAGAAGGATGCCCAGCCCAGCCCAGGCCAGGCCAGGCCCAAGTGCTGGCCAAGACAGCTGCAAGCCGCCATGAAGCGACCGCAGTGTGCCGGGGCGCTAACGAACTCATTTTGTAGCAGCCACAAAAGCAGAATGGGAAAAGGTTCGTTTCGTGGCTAACAGAGAAAGAGAAGAGAGTGAGTCAGACTGAGAGCGAAAGAGAGAGGGAGAGCGAAAGACCGAGAGGCAGATGGAGAGACCAACTGGTAGCCAGGGAAAACCAGTCTTGCAACCAACAACTTTTCAGCTACTTGCAACCGCCAGACCTGAAATGGACTTGCCTCTACCTACTGCAGCAGTAGCAGCAGCAACCACAACAGCAGCAACAGCAGCAGCAGCAGCATTCCAACTAGAAATTTGTAAATGTATCTTCTGCCGAGACAATTATGATTATCGCTCGCAAAGCGGGCTAATGGCCCCGAAAACTATCTTCATAAATTGGCAGTCCGACAAAATCGTCGAGTGAATAATGTATCCAGCAAATACGTTTGTCTCCGGCACGCTGAAATATTTATGTAGCCAGACAAAGGCACAGTAAAAACACACACACACACACAGGGGCACCCAGAATGCAGAAAAAAAACAAAGCACTTGCAATGTCTAGATACATTTGTATCTCGTGCGACCGTTTGATTCAGATTCCGAATTCGGTTATGTTTTGGCCCCCCATTCTCTCTCTGTCTTTCTCTCTCTCTCTATCTCTCTCTCTCGCTGTGGCCTCTCTTTCTGTGTGTTGCTCCCCACACACTTTAATGTGACTTTTATGCGCTTCCTCCTTTTGTTGTCTCATTTTGTATTCAGTTTTATGTTTGTTTTGCGCTGCCCTTCCGTGTCTTCGTGCGGCGACTGTAAGCCCCCCACCCAAAACAGTTGCAACTCTGGCTCTAGCTGCCGCGTTCAAACGCTCAGCGTTCAACGTTCAGCGGGCCAACTGTTTGGGACCGGCTAATTGGCAGTGGCTGAGGCGAAAGACTTTAAGACTCTTTTTTCTGTGCGGTGGGCTTGGGATAAGCTTCAACTGAATTGGAAACGTTTAATGGAGAAGCCCTAGAAGGGGTCGACTGCAGGATGTGAAATCGGGGACACAGCAAACGTAGATCTAAGAAATATCTAGAGACCCTCAACGATCGATCTTTCTTCTGGAATTTCCAACATGTTTCTATGCCTATGAACGACACCTGTCAAGTGCCACACAATTTCCAATTAAGTGCAACAACATGGTGCCCACACACACACACACAACACAACACACTGATATATCCTCGTGTTAATGGGTTAAAACTCACTTTTTGTTTGCCTTTTCGTGCCTTTTCGTGCTGCGACGCGTTGACTGTTGGCGGTGCCAGTAATCCGCTTTAGTTGCCTGCCACAGGACATGCAACAAGGCCGCAGTCGGGCATGTTTAAATATTTACGATCTGGCATTTAACATGAAATCTTTTCCGCTTTTCTTTTATATCACTTTGTGTGTGTATTTTTTGTGCCTACATTCATATAATATTTTATGTATTTTATGTATTTCCTGTATGTATTTTGTACTTTATTTTTATTTCACTTTTGCACTAGGATTTTCCTTTGATTTCCACTCGCAGATTGTAAATTATTCTAGCGGGTGGCCCGGCAGGGTGGGACTTGTGGGAAAAGCCAACGCACTTTTCGTACTCAAAACGTGCACACCGCGCGCGAAAAAAACACTGACAGCCACCAAGAGAGGGCTGGCGAACAAAACCGGTAATTTCGATGGCGGCAGAGCAGAGCAGAGCAGAGCTGGTTTTTGTTGCCTTTGCTTTTGCCTTTGCTTTTGCCTTGTGCTTTTGCCTTTTGCCTTTTGCTTTTGCTTTTTCGCTACGACGACGCGCACGCGTAGTTCCAAGCGAAGGAGGAATCTGTATAACGATGGCAAAGTCCGACACTGTGTTGTTTCCTTGTCCGCGGCGCACGAAAGAATGAACCAAACTTCAGAATGGAAGGCCGAACTGGTTGCTGCCGACAAACGAGCGAGAGAGTGGTTTTGAGTGGGGGGGAGGGGGGATTGATATTTGTGTGCTTCGGGTCTGACTCTTCGGCTGCTTGCCCTAGTTGGATACAGTTCTCTCACCAAACCAGAGAGAGAGAGAGAGGATGGCAGGGTATGCGAGGCGAACAACTTATGCCCACCGAAGAGCCTAAATAGCACGCAGCGGTGTGAGTGTGCTTGTGTGTCTGGGGTGGTTTATTGTGCTGCTGCAACACTGCTGCAACACTGCTGCAACACTGCTGCTATCCTGCCGCAACATGCCTATGTTCGGACTTAGGTTTTCTCTCCGAACTCCAAAGCAAAGCCTTAGCTTTACATGCATTCCGTTATAGTTTCATTCCGTTCGACATATGTATCTATTTTATATTCAACCAAAAACCCAATCAATTGCCAAAACCTTTTTAAAACTAAAATTTGCAACGTTTTTGAGGATTATCTCCAGTAAATAAAAAGATCAGAAAAATTCATCCTAAAGGTATGCTCTTAAAAGATATACGTACATAAGCATGCATGTGTATAATAGGATAATACAACCAATATGAATTATGGCACATACATATATGTATGTATTTATGTAAATATGGTCACCATTAATTCTTGTTTACGTTTTGGTGGTTATATTTTCTCATTTATTTGACATATACAAACATATACGCAATACGTATACGTATACGTATGTATAAACAAATTTGATGCAATTTTGTTTGGTTTTAAGCGTGGAATCCTTTAGTGGCTGATATTTGTGCTTTGTTTTCCACCTTTTTAAAATTCATATTAACACCATTTAAATTTTCGGCACTTCACAAACTCAACTAAAGAAACAAAAAATCAAATCGATAACTGGGTCGTTGCCGAAACGGCCAAAAAGAATGCTTTCAATCAAACGAAATTTAATCATAGTCCGTTTCAAAATCGAATTTAAATCATTTCACCAAAAAATAGTTTTAAAATTGCATCTCCAGGCTTATGGCCCAGAGTCCTTTGCATAGGGGCAAGTGTCGGCAACGTAATCGAAGCTGTTAATGACACATTAGCCAACTAAATGGTTGGCCGCAAATTCCCAAAACTATTCATGGCCATGGCCCAACACGTTCTCCTCTTGACGTTCGAATCGACTTAAATTAACCAAATTATACAAAATATTTAATGCAGCTTGGCATCCACACAAGGGGCAGCAGCAGCAGCTGCCCCTATGGCAGAAGGCTAACCCCAACCGAGCATACTCTTGGCCAGGCAGCAACAACAACACCAGTAACAGATTGTAATGCAAATGGATGTGTGCGGCCAGGAGCAAGCAGCAAACAGCCACAAGGCAGAATCTATTGGTTGTGTGTGTGTGTGTGTGTGTGTGTGTGCAAGAAGGTGTTGGCCAAGACACAACATTGGGCACACAGCAACCGACCAGGCTCCTTGCATGTAATTGACATTGGCCCTTGCGTTTGATTAATTGCAATTGGCTGAGGCCTTTCCAAGCCATTGACTCGGAATGTGCTCATAGATCTGTATCTGCATCTGTATGTGGGTATCTGTATCTGAGCCAGTATCAATTTGTATCTTTGTGCTCTTTGTGGGGCAATAAATTGGACATGTTCGACATGCTTTCCAATTACTTGCGCTGGCGTTAAACAAATGCAATCCACTTGACACACGTCGAAAGTTGGAGCCGCTTCCTTGGGCCTGCTGCCAAGCGGGACGATGTGGCAGGGAGCGCAGGAGCACTTGTCCCCTGCATTTGGTTTATGCAACTGTCGCCTGCAAGCGATAGAAAAACTCACACAGAAAGCGGAAGGCAGGTCGCTGCCGCTTCAATGAACCTCAATGGCCGCCGGGGCGAGCCAAGAAACATAACTCAAGAATGCAAAGGACGAGGAGGCGAGCGAAAAGCGCAAGCAAAGGACATCCACATTCTGCCACAGGCTGCCTCTTCCACAGTCTCTGCCTCAGCGATGCCGCAATGTCTTCAGTGGGACAATTTAAGCGCTCCACAAGCGTAGCGTTGCCCATGCATAGTTTATGATTCTGGATCCTGTCTGCCTGCCTCCAGCCTGCCTCCAGCCTGCCCATCCCGGCTACTGGCTCCCGTTTCTCTCACTCACTCATACTACGAGTATCTATGCATTTTTCTGAATTAAACCAACTGCACAGAATGTCGCAGATAATTCAATGCACCTACACAGAGCATTTTTATAGCTCTCGTGCCCATTCATCCATCCTGGCCAACAACCACACCACCCATCCTCGCCTCCTTGGCAGTCGAAAAGTGCCACGAGGGTAATTTAAAAATCCATTTGTGTTTTGAGATTTCGCTGGCAGGGAGACCAGACACCAGGCCACGCCGGACAGGGCAACAATTGCGGTGCCAACCGCCAGGGAGAAACGAGAGGGAAAATAAGAGCGTAGAAAGCTGGAAAAATGGGAAATGCGAACGTCGAACGTCGCATGGCTGACTAGATGACGGCCAGACCTGACTGGGTGACACAATTTCAATTTGCATTGACAGCATGAATTATAGCGAATAATCCCCGAAGGCAAATGCGATTTTAGCGATGCCCCCAGCTTCCCGGCACCAAGTCCAGCTTCAATCGCCAATCTTCAGCTCTTTCCCTTGCTTCTGTCAACCGTTTTGGCACTGACCCGCGTGGACTTTCAGCTGTTATTGATATGGAAATGAAGCGCCACGCCACCCAAGATAGTCGGAAAAAGCGTAGGGCAAGACCAGTGAGACTTGCAGAAAATGAAAAAAAAAAAAACAGCGACCATAAAAGGAAATAAAATTTAAATTTCATGCGGCGCCAGAACAGTTCATTTTGCCGAGCAGCACAGATAGGGAACGACAGAGACAAAGAGGGAGAAAGGTGGAAACTCAATTGCTTGTTGAAAAGGCTAATGAGGAATGAACAGAAAACCGAAAAATGAGTGGGGCAAAAATGATAACGAAAAACGCCTGCAATCATATTTATTTATGTTTTAATGTCACAAGTCATTAACTAAAAGTAATTGGAGGAAACTGAGGACATACTAGAAAATATAATCTAGAAAATGTAAATATACAAAATATAAATATAGAAAAAAAAGATATAAATAAAATACTAAGAGAAATGTAATAGAAAATCGATAAAGCAAAGTCTAAAGAATAGACCCGTGCTATGTTTCCATAATATAATTCCTAATAGAGCTTAGTATGTATGTATGTACATACATATGTACACATTTATGTGAAGAACAGCAGCGTGTCAAAGCTCTGCTTTGTGTTTGGCCCTTGAATTGAACTTAATATCCTGCACGGAATTTGTTTAAGATTTTCCAATTCTCGAATGGAATTTCAAATGGAAATAAAACTATTAAAAATTTAATGGGATGTAGACTGAATCACGTCTTGTGCCGGAAACTACAAAGGGACTATACATGTGATCCCATGATTCATGCATATGTACATACATATATGTACATAGCTATAAATATTACCATTACCGGGGACTCCGGACTCCACTAACTAACCAACATCGACCACTAACAACTTGGGTTAACCCCCCTGCACCCACTCATGGCTCATCCAGCAACCTCTCCGGGCAGTTGGCTTTACACTTCCACCTCCAATCACCCCACTGTAATTTAGCGCTCCATCCACTCCGCGAAGCACCTGGGGAAACTGCACGGTTCGTGTTATTTTTTATTTTTTGAGCCACTTATAAGTTGATATAAAAAATGCATGCCGTGTGCATTACGCGCACTTCCGCTGGCAGGAGGTCGTTGGGCAGGGGGCAGGGGGCAGCAAGGGGCGTGCAGCAAGCCCAGCTCATTAGCCAGACGCCTTCACACTTGCATTTGCACCTCCACTGACCCCCCCGCAGTGTCCATGGACCCAGCAGACAGCCGCCGCACTTCGAACTGGGGAAATTTGTGAGTGCGTGAGCGGGTCGGTTCGGAGGCGTGCTCAAGTGGGCGTGCCCAGCTGCAAGTCGGGAAAACTATGTCAAAAACTTTAAAAATATATTCACTGCATCCATTGGCGTCTCGTCCACGTCCACGTCTCCGTCTCTTTTCCCTTCATCCTTGCGCTAAAATGTTTGTTGTTCCGAGTGCTTGCGTCTTAGAATGCTTGCCACTTGTTTGTCGACGCCGGCACCTGGTAGCCACGTTGCAAGGTTTCCAGGTGTGAGGTGTGAGGAATACTTTAAAAGTTGCTCGATGCCGGAACGGTACCGCTTCTGCTGCCAGCAACTGTAAATTATATGCAAATTACTTCGAAACGACAAATATACGTATCCGTGCGGTAAATCATGCGAAAAACAAAGTTGCTGACTCCGCTGCTGTGGCAGAATGTCTGCTGTGGCAGAATGGCAGAATGGCAGAATGGGGGTTGCCTCTTCGAAGGAGCTTGAGTTGTGGCTAGGTAGGGACAGGGGAAGAGGAACAGGAACAGGAAGAGGCAGGGAAACTAACAACACTTAAGAGCGTGCGAAACGTGTTCAAGATGTTGGCCAGACCGAGGAGTTGGGCTCTCCGACGTCATCCTGCCATTCTGCCATCATGGGATCCTTGAGCTGTATTGATATTTGTGGCACGTCACAGTCGGAGTCATCACGTTGCCGGAACCCATAGCCACCATATCAGAATGCCACAATCTCAAGGCTGCAACATGCAGTCTGCCACGGCAGCAGCTTCAGCCTAAAAGCACGCAACACTCTCCCAGACACACTCACACAGAGAGCAAAGAGCGCACAGAGGCAGAGACACAGGACGGAGGACAGAGGACAGGCTTAAACACATCACGTCAGCGTGCTGTCAATGAGCATCACTTGTACGGACATGGGACAAAATGGCCGGGGCTGTGGATGGGGATGGGGCTGGATGTGGATGTGGTGTCCCTCAGCATGCACTCTCCTCGAGACTCCTTGCTGTGGCTGTTCACAAATGTTTTATAAGTCATTTTTTATATATATGTATATATTTTTTTCCCTGCATTTCAGCTGAGCCCTTTCCTTGTACGAAAAGTGCCAGGGATGCCCAGTGATGCTCACTTCTGGACTGCATTTCCAACTAGCAACCTGAGCAAGCAACAGTTCGACGGATTAATAGGCTGTAAAATATGTCTGATGCAGTAGAAAAATATCTCCTTAAGAATTTTAACCTTTTTCTTTGACGATCGATGGATATGTCCCACCTTTATAGTCACCTGTAAAACAACCTCAGAGTTACGAGAAGAATTCAGCACCGCTGACGATGCCTTCTCGTTGCTCGGCCTCTGTGTGAATATTTTTTTTATTCATTTTCCATTTCGCTTTTCGTTTCCATTTTTTCTGCTGCCGCTGCTTCTGGGGTGCTGGTGCTGCTGCTGCCGCGCGCATGACTTGATGCTAACAATAGCACTCCGGGAATGGGGGAATTGGGAATGGCGAGTGGGTGGATGTTGACGCCATGCCAGGAGGTCGGTCCCCTGCTCAGAGCATCAGGGCATCGGCTCGCTTGGTTTGTCGAGTTGTCGGCTCCTGTGCCGGCTCACGCAGTGTGCATACTCATGCACAGATTGACAGTCTTTTAATTAAGAAGCCGTCAAAGATGGCGTTGGCACGCTCTCGAGCACTCGCTCCTCGGAGCCGTTGGAGTGCAGCCGTGGCACTGGCAATTATGCAGTGCCCTGGCCCGGCATCCCATCACATCCCATCCCATCCCATCGCATGCCATCCCACCCAGAGGATGCCCAGCAAGGCCTGCTGCAGCAGGCATGCCGCAAACGCAATTCAATTTAACGTTTATTCACAAATTAATTGAATTTTTGGTATTCATTGTGCGAGTCGGAAGGAACCACGGCAGATGATGCAGTGGAAGTAGACTCTGAATCTGATGCCGATGCTGATGCCGGCTGAGGACATGGGCTGATTGATCAATCATATGGCAAGCTAATTAGCCGCAAGCTCTTGCAGCTGTTGTCAATAATTAAGCGGAAACCTTGACAACGCACTCAAACATTAAATCATTAAATAACAAAAAACGATAGTATTGACTTTGTACGAAGTACTCGAAGGACAGTGTAAAACGACTTGCGATGCTCGTAATCAACAGATACTCGTACTCTTAAAATGAAGATGGTCCCTCAATCTAATGTCAATGATGATATACCTTTCGGAATTCCCCTCGGAATAAATGCTTCAGTCAGGGTTCAATCATATATTTTAAGCCCCTAAATATGTGCGTGTCTTTTCTTGATTCCATCCAGGTGTCATTTAGTTATTTTAGTGTGGAACCATACGAGAACGGGGAAGGGTACCCGAACCCCGGTAACCTCGTAACGAACTTAATAATAATTCAACACTCGATCCGCACTTTCTGCTGAGCTGTGCCTATTTGGAAATTTGGAACTCATCGTTAGGCAACTTTTCTTTGTTGTAACTTTGTGGGGGGGGGGCCTTGCCTTTCCCCTTTGCTCGCTATCTTTGATGGAGCAGAAGGCAGGCGGCAGCAGCCTTGACAATTTATTCAGTTGCTCCTGTTTAACTTTGACAGCGACAAAGTTTGTCCCACTTGGACTTTTCTAAAAGCGACTCAAAAGCACTTATTCTAGTTTGCCAAAGGTAAAGGGGGGGATGGGCGAACAAGAACTGTAACTGGGGGCAGTCTCAGTGGCAGTGGCAGTGGCTGGGTATGGCCTTGCAATAATTGCACCTTGTTTTTAAGAGGCCAATAGAACTGAAGTTCCAAGAAGTCTTCAGTTCAATTTGAAGAGACACTTGAGGGGAGCAGCAAGCTGATAGAGAAGCGCCAGAGTGCACGGGTCTCCTTTGTAGAGTGAAGGACTGATGCTCGCATGCAAAGCAACACACACACACACACAACATGTGCAGGGATGTAAGAACTATATTAAAATGCAGTTATTTAGGACCGTCCAAGTACGGCTTATGCAAATAGTGCTCCAACAGACCGTCCTGGCAATTCATTCTAAGCCCCCATAAATACTTTGCATTTTGCACTTTTCTGGTTGCTTGATTACTTATGCCCTTGCACCCACACACACACACACACCCACACACACACCCTATACTAACACACATGCATGCGAATGAATGCAACAATGTGCATAAATTCTGAAAAACTTTAAAATGGCCGCTGCTGCCGTCCGTCCACCGCCACTAACAATGTAAAGTGCCACATGGAGAAAGTTGCAACATATTTCAAAGAGTGCAGAGCCAAGCCACATAATGCCGCATAATTAATGTTTATTTTTGCACTTTAATTGGTTATTAGGAGTGGAAGCAACAAACTTTTAATAGCTCTGACAGTCCATCCACAAAAAAATGTCTCAACGGAATGCTGTGGTGGTGTGGCTGTGGTGTGGGGTGGGGTTGGGTCGGGTTGGGTTGGGGGTGCGCTCTTAAAGCGCATTAAGTGGCATTCAAATTGAGGTTGATTGTAGCCATTGGCAACTCCGCAGGGGGCGGTAGCGCGCAGCAGCAGTCGCCTAATTGAAGTAATTGGCATTTTATGCGATGCCACGACACATGTTGCAAAGTTCCTAATGTTAACTGGGAGGCCATGATGGCAGGCAAAGTGCCACTTGATATGCCACCTAATTAATCTGATTACTCCACATGACAACGAGTGAGCCACACGGACTG
The DNA here is from genome assembly GCF_018151105.1 of Drosophila obscura. NCBI lineage: Eukaryota > Metazoa > Arthropoda > Insecta > Diptera > Drosophilidae > Drosophila > Drosophila obscura. The sequence goes on along the minus strand of NW_024542774.1, from coordinate 2,672,491 downwards.
CAAGAGCAATCCAAGGCATAACAATTAGAGGATCAATTGCTTGGCAATCACATGCCACATACGAGTATATGGCATGCAACAGCGTGTTAATTGCCATCAATCTGTGTAAATTTACTGTAAAATTGTCAATCAGTTTCAGCAATAAAAAAATTAATTTTTGGTTTCTTTCAACAGGCTGCCAGACGCTAAACACGTTTAGCTGCCGTTTTCCTTAACCCTATCCAATGTATCAACTTGTTTTTATGTGAACCAGCAAAGAGGACCGACTCAGAATGTTTCGCCAGGAATAAGTCAACTGTTTTCATCATGAAATGATTAGTAACTATAAAAAACGACTCGTACACCGTCTCTGTGGAGCTTCAAATTAACCTCCCGTGCAACAGAGCCCTGCCTCAAGCCATCTTGAGGCTGAATGCTGAAAGCTGAAAGCTCATTTAATTCATTTGATCATTGATTGCCATTCCATTTGTATGGTTTGAGTATTTGCTTGGCAGTTTTATTTGCCTATCAGCCATGCCCAGTTTGCGCTGCACTTTATGGCATTTTTCCCCCATTAACCCCATCATGCAGCGCCAACGGTGCAGGTAAACAGATAGTCAGTCGCGAAGATATTTCTCCAACAACCACCCACTTCGCACATGAGCAAACATAAGCACTTTATAATTATGACACATTAATTAAATAAAGTGCACTTCCGCTGTCATTAACACGGCCAGATTCAGCTTTAGCTTCAGTACCAGCTTCAGCACCATGCACCTTTCATAGTGACGAACTAAGAGCCGCTCTAGCCGTTGGCATTGTTCGACGGCTTCAGCAACATCACAATCGTGGAGGAGACAACAAACAGCGAAGGAGGGGAAGTGCAGGTGAAGTGACAAAAGCTTGGTGCTCTGCCCAGGTTCCCGCTTGCATTCCCGTTGACATTTGACAGCGGCAGTCAAACTGATGGGGCTAAGCAGCAAGGGCGAGGTCATCACACTACCCTCCACAGGGTCGCCAGCAGCTAGTTGATGGTCAAATGGCCGACACTTAAGTACGGGTCCAGGCGCAGGCAGACACATGTGAGGTAGTCCCAGTTGATCCCTCGGCACCCAGAGATGCACCACTGATGAGAGCTGACTGTAAATATGGGTGCTTCCACAGTGGTCACACAGTGGAGGGAACTAATCGGGCAAAACATTCTCTCTCTTCATAAGGGAATGCACTCTGCGCAGTGTTCACTGTAGCCTCACTGTTCACTGCTGATTAGAGTGCTGAGACACCAGGGAGTGAGTGCTGAGAGTGTCTCACCACTGGCAGGCATTTGTCCAAGGCAGGCCTGCGAAATGTATCCCCCCCCCCCCCACCACTACCCCTCTCATTTCAAAGAGTTTTCAACCCATCAAACACACAAACTCAGACAATGACACTCGAGTAGTCGTCGTCGTCGTCGTAGTAGTTGTTGCTGTTTTTGTTATTGTTGCCGTTGTCTGACGCCGAGTGTATTTGCTCTTTGTTCGCCAGTGTAGAGTGTAGAGTGTAGCTTTGTGCCGCGAGACTTTTGCAATGAACTCATAATTTGAACTCTGACACCGAGGGGGAGGCACACACATGCAGAAGCATACACACGGCGAACAGATCGATATTACAGCGGGGATTCCATCAGATATTTGTTTATTGGAAAATCTGTTCGACTTACTAATTAGGGGGGTAGCACTAGGGGGGGGGCGAAGGAGTGCAAATGGAAATGCCGGAATCGGATTTGCCAAAACATTTATTGCGATATGGCATTTTTTTGTTCAAATAAATGTCTGCCTAAATCTGTTATATGTACCACTTTGCGTGTACGCATAATGCCAGTATTTGGTTCGACTCTGGGCAGGGGGAACGTAATATCAATTAGCGGCACTCATGCGATTGATGGATGCATAAATTAAAGCGTTACGCCAGGAGCGGCGCCATACAAATTACGTGCAACATGTAATATGACAGTCGACAACGTTCAAACAGCCATCGCTCACCCGGACCGACTGGATGAGTGGCGGGGCATCCTCTCAGTTCATACATCCGTTCCGACAGTAGCAGGTGCCGCCATGCCTCCGCATGCTCAACCCAAGACATCCCCAACCGCATAATTTGCTGCAAAGCCCAAAGGAAATGTCGTCCCCGCTAAAGTTGCGGCTGTGTTTCCTCAAAGTTTCCTATCCTGCAGACCCACAAACACACACACACAGACGTACTTAGAACACGCTTATAAACCAGCGTCGCCTTTCCTTCGCAGTTCTTTAGCAGAAAAATTTATCATTTTGCCCTGAGACCTGGCCAGGAGTCTAGGGAGGAGTTGTGAGTTGCCGAGTCTCAGAAGGCACTGAAAATTGACTTAAAGACCATTAAAGCGGAGCACTTTTTAATGTTATTAAGTCAGAGTTGATTGTGCAGCTTAAACCGATTTGCTCTTGCGGCTCTGGCCCCATTCCCATTTGCGGTAAGCCACATCAATGGCCACCAGCCTCGCTTCGCCTCGCTCTTAGCCGGGCTCAACGGAATATTGAATTTATAAAGCCGCACAATATTCCGCAAATTTGTTTCACCAACAAATCTATCCAAAGTCCTTGAATAAAGTCGCTGAAAAAATCGCATTTTGCATTGACACATCAGCGTAAACAAATTAACTTTAACGCCCTCCACAGGCGTCAAAAAAGGAGTGAAAAAAAAGAGTGACAAGTGACAGGAAAGAGTCACTTTGAGTCTGAAAGCAGCACCGCACCAGCTATGCTCTTTTATCTATTGATTGCCCTTAGACCCAAATACCGAAGAGGTCTCAGATCTTTATGGAAATTCCACTTGCTTCGGGCTCTTCGGATCGTGTACAAAACTCTCCTTAATTATTCTTTATATATGCCGAAACATATTAGCACTCTATTTACCATGACTAGAAAGTGGCCATTAAGTGGCAGTGGCCGAATTTTAATTGTACAATTGAATGAGTACTCGTATGTGTATCTCGTAACTCGTATTTCGTGTAGAGATAAATCCATGCTCGTATACGAATATATATATGATTTAAATATGATTCCAGGCAGCTTCAGTGGAGAGGAGAGGATCTTTATGACAGCCATAAACATGTCGAAATGGATCCCTGCAATATGCAAATAGTATTACAGTGGGAAACAAAAGTTATCGCAGCCCATGCATTACAGATGTCGAGAGAGTCTCTGTCTCTGTCTCTGCCTCTCCTCCAACCATATTGATACAAAACAAAAAAACAAAAAAAAAAACAACATGAAATTGTCATTGGCACAGAGCAGGAAGGTGGGATGGGGGAAAGTGCATGAAACCAAAATGAAAGCGCAAGCAATAAGGGAAATCGTAAATGTCGGAAAATGCTTCTGGCCCTGTCGGCCCATGGCAGTTTGAGGTTGCACCCGGGCTTGATTCTGGTTCTGGTTATGGTCCTGTGCCAGTAGGTGATGATGAGGATGCTGACGCTGTTGACAGTACACCAAATGGTTTTCTTTTTCCATTTTACGCAAATTTACAAATGCAATCAACAGTGGAGCGGGACAGGCAGCGAAAAAAAGTGTTGAAAATGGTCAACAGAATTTCGCGCTTAAAACAATCAAAATTGTATTCGATTTGCGAAGGGCAAACAGTTAAACAAGCAATGAGGGCCTGGCCCATAGTGGGTGCATTTATAGCCGTGGTAGCGCCAAAGGTCGGCCCACGAATCGGGGCAAAATTAAGACTTTAACTACGCTGCTCCACAGTGGAAACGCAACGAAATTTAAATTCATGCGGATCTGAATTTCAGCTCCATTTCATTGTGAAGTTGCAGCAATGATCTGTTTGTGTAATTATCTTGGCTGCCTGGGCCTGTCTTTCAGTTTTTTCTGTATTCACTCAGTTATGGACATCGGACACGGCACGGCACGGCACGACACGAACGAGGAGTTGGCTTTGGTGTTTACACTCAGCTTTTTGGTGCACTTTTTTGTGAGCGAGCTTCAATTTACAAGTGGCAAACAGTTGTTACCAGTTTCCTCCTTTTTTTTTAGTCTGCTTTGTCTGCTGTCCTGTCCGTAATTAAAAATTCATCATACGCCACGTTGACTGTGGCCCACACAAAAAGAAAGAGACAGCCAAAGAGCAAGGATGAAGCGACGGGGAAAAACGCGAGTGTGCAACTAAATGAACTTCAAAGTTTTTACACCAAAACTAATTGGAAAACAATTAAGGAACCACCGACGCTCAACGGACTCTGAAAGCTGAACAAATGAAAGCGGAATCAAGCAGAAGAGTTTCGCACTAAATATAGCTAGCCCCCCCTTGCTGACTGCTTTGTTTATAGTATAGTTTATAATACATAATATTTATAATCAAAATCCACAGGATTCGTCCGACTGCAACCCAGAAGAACTTTCAGCTTTCAGCTTTGGGCTTTTGCTACTTTGGCCACTTGTTTCTGTCTTGTTCGTCACAGAGCCCCCTCCTGTTGTTCTTTACCCGACTCTAGCAGGACAAACAAAACTATGGCAACATGAAATTTGTTTCGGATCCCCGCACAGGGAGCAGGCACTGGCACTGGGACAGGCCAATCGAGTGGAGCCAAGCAAGGCACTGGCCCCTTGGTCAGGTAATTGAAAAACTTTGAACGCTTCAGCTTTTGGGCTTAGCAGCAGGAAAAGGGAAACTTTTCGATTGAAACTTTAGCTTGTTACAGCCAAAAGGCAATGCCCGGCTTAATCAATTGACGATTTAAATTGACACTGCCCTGGAGACACGCTCCTCTCCTCCTCCTTCGCCTGCTTTCAGCTTCCTCCGAACTAGGCCAAATATTCAATGTACATCAATTGGCTTTGTCGCAACAGTCAGCCGCCAACAGCCTGCTCCTGCTGCTGCTCTAGCTCTAGCTGTAGCTCCACCCACATCCTGTCATGGCAGCTTCCGGCCTGGCCACACGTCGCGTGCGTGTTGCCAAAAAAACGGAAATGCACAAATCATGGACCGCATGCCATTGTTGCAGCCGCCAGCCAGAACGGAAATAAATGCGAAACATATGCGTGGAGGCAGGCAGAGGCAGTGACTGCCGAACTCTCATGCCCAAGCTTGGATACGCTGCACAGCTGGGGAGTAATTAATTGGCACAGCATCTACATCGAGATGCAAACACACCCAAGACGAGCAAGCAGAGAGACCTTCCGCACTGCTCTGGGGAAGAGTAGAGGAAATTCGCCGCCGACAAACAAAACGCGCAACCGAAGCGAAATCCACTACTGACACACAGCACAGAGATGCAAACGAATCCAAACCCCCCTCCCCACGAAGGCTGCTGTAGAGAGTGGAATGTTTACACATGTTATGGCCAGAACGGCTCCAGTTGCAGCTGCAGTTCTGCTGTCAGCAACTTGGGCACGTTCGCTGCAATTGAAACTTAAACTTTTTTCACAAAATGCGAAACACAAAATTGTTGCAACAATAACAAATGTCGGGGGCTAAGAAAATAAATAAAGAGTGGAATCATGCCACAGCACAATGCAAGTTGAACAAAAGTTTTATGTGGATGTTTTTTATGCAACTTTTTGTGCGGATGCGGAAACGCGTGTAGCGCCATTTCAATGCCTGCCGCATTGTTTGGCAATATTTGACTCAAAATAAAATGTATGAGTGGGGCACACCCGTACGAGTACGAGTACAGTGAGAGCTGGCATTTACGGATGCGGCATAAGCGAGCCTGGAGGGGCCTTCCACAGGCATCTTCCCTGTACAGTGTACCAGTACCCAGAAGTTGCACAATCGAGCCACATGGACGTGGCCTAAATGCAATTCAATAGTTAACTTTTTGCCCCATTGTGGCACTTGAAACAATGCAGATTTATGCGCTTATCTATGGGGGAACAGGCAGTTCAACGACATTGCAAAGGGCCTGGAGATACCAGTACTAGGATATGCGAGAGTTGTGGACTCCATGAAAACATAATTAAAGTGCCAAAGAAAGATGGCCGCCAGCCAATTAACCGCTTTGCCAGCTCCGCTCACCAAGTTCGGACAACAATGGAGCTGCAGCCAAAAGCCAATGGCAATCATAAAGTCAGTTGGAGCACGGAAATTGCAAGTTGCGGCTAAAAAACTGAAGGTGGCACACGCTTCAGCCATAACTTTAGCTGCGCTGCCTGCTGCTCTGGCTCCTGGTCACGTGGCCGTGTCTGTCTTGGTCTCTAGCTAAGCGCCCGAAACTATTCAACAGCAGCAAAACGGAAATTGCAAACTGCGGTTGGTTCCTCCTCCTCCTGCCTCCTACTTTTCCTCGCATTCCTTCTGCCATCAGCGGCTGCTGACCATTTTTATTTATTTCCCCATTTTACAAGCACCTTGGGAGGACTTGCAGGTAAAGAGCGTTCTTTTAATTATAAATATTTAATGCACTTTGGAATACATCGACCTTTGTGGCTGCTTCTCTATTGGGCCAGGTTGAGGTTCAGGTGCTGAAGAGATTGCACGGGCAGGGTCTGCTTCACCACATTGGAGTCGCCGGCCTTGACGATCTCCACTTCAATCTGATGGGGTGGCTGCTGCTGACGAATAACCTCCAATTCGACTTCGTGATGGGTTTGCACGCCCTGATGATCGGCAACCAACTCCACGTCGATGTGCTGGGGCTTCTGATGATGATCAGCCTGCTTAATTTCCAGCTCCACCACATGGCTTGGGCTATGCTGCACGGGCTTGATGTCCAACTCAATGTGCTGGGGCTTCTGTTCCGCTTGCTTGATTCCCACCTCAACAACGTGGTTCTCGTTAGTACTCTGATGAGCTGGCTTCAACTCAACTTCATAAGCGTGATTCTCGGCAGCGGCTTGATGAGCTGGCTTCGTCTTCACCACAAGAGCTTGTTCATTGAGCTCCATGTCGACGGATTGCTGCTGGTGCTTCTGACCTGCTGGTCGCACCTCAGCAAAGATATGTGCATGAGCATCCTGCGACACGCTCTGGCTCTGGGACATCACCCTGAAGGGGGGAACGGCCAGAACAGAACCGACGAGTACCAAGATAATGACTGCTTTCATGTTGAATTGCCTGGAATTGACTGTGATCGAACCACTGAAAAAGTGAGCTTAAATAGTCGAATTCAACGTCCCGGAGTGCAAAAATGGTGCACCTAATTAACCATCAATATGTTGTTATCAGAAGCAGACTCACTCCGCTCTGCTCTTCTCTGCCGTGGGGGGAGCTCAGAACACTGCTAATTGCGACAGATAAGATTACGTGCTTCGATATACCGTGTACGATACCGAGAAGGGAGTTTTCCAACGTGTCATACAGGTTTCTAATTAAACGCAAAAAGTGTTATTGCAAAGGACAGTTTAATGCACACACACAGAGTTGCCAAATTCACGTCATCTTTATGCTGTAGATGCGCACCAAGTGATCATCGCCACAGCTGGCCAGTTGTAGCTGCTGTTGGCCAGGTCGGAATTGCAGGCGACGCACGGTCAAGTGATGGGCATGACTGAAAATAAATACCCAGGTCAGAGGCTTGGCGGGAGAAACCCCCACGAAGATCTACTCACTTTCTTTTTATATCGATGAGAAGCTTCCATTCTCCCACAGCGAACTGATAAATCTTTATCTGGCCAGTTTCTGTGCCGCAAGCAAGAACGTAGGTGTCAGTGGTGCCACTCAGGTAGTCTCTGGCAAAGGCCACCGCTGTAATGGACTCGTTCTTGAGCTCCAGAATGCCCGCCGCCTGCCAGCCATTCAGTGAAGATGACTCAGTCGTCTTTGCTCCCTTCCTCCATGCCACCACCTTTCCGTCTCGGGAGCTTGTGACAAAGTATCTTCCATCATGCGACCAATCACATGCCCAAATGATGCGCGTGTGCACTCCATTTGTTTTGTCCGTTGTGGCCACCAGATTGTAGCCCACGGCAGAATCCTGCCTCTCAAACAGGGACCAGCGGCGATCACGGGATACGGACACCAAATATTTTGAATCGGGGGAGAAGCTGAGCTGTGTGACGGTCAACTGATGTCCACCAAGCTTTTGCACCTGTTTCCAGTTGGAAGAATTCCTGCAACAAGATCCCCAGGAAGTTATTTACAACTCGATTTGCCCACCAATTTGGCTACCTACCAGAGAATAATCTGAGCATGCTCCGCGGTGCTGGCTCGACAAGTGGATGCCAGCAGGGAGCCATCTGCAGTGGCGGCCAGGGCAAAGACCTCATAGCCATGTCCGTAGAGCTTCTGCAGCTCGGGCCAAAGCGTGTTCTGCATCAGAGTCTCCTCCTGGGGCGGTGTTTCCAATGTTATGGGCACAAAGTAGTTGTCTGGATAATCGGTTTTAGCCTTCGCTGGCTCGCCACTCTCTGGTTCTACTTTATAGACAGCCTTGTTGGACAGTCCCAGCGAAGGCACGGAGGCTCCTTTCAGGCAAAGCTGCAGGCAAAACGAACAAAATGGTTAACTGTGGGAAAGGAAAAGACGCTATTGATCTCTTACAATCCAAAAGAACATCTCCCTCCTCATCCGTCTTCACGCGACTGATGTGACGAAAGTTCTCGATGAAGTTCGCCGGGGCCTGGAATGTGCGCACGATCTTCTCCTCGGCCCCGCTTGCAAACTTATAGCGTGAGAGCAATGCCAGGGCCTGCATGTCGTAGCCATGGACCTGGGGTCGGGCCAGCTCATGCCATGTGCAGCCGCCGCCCTCCTGCAGCCAAGGGGCATGAAGACGCGTTGTCTGATCCGATGAGACAGTCATTAAGTAAGCTCCATCATGCTCCCAGGCCAGGTCGCGCACCTCTCCATAATGACCGCCAATGACAACATTGGAGGTCCATAGATGGGGCTGATCTGGGTTCTGGTTCCATATGTGGAAGCCTCCCTGGTAGCTGTGGGCCATGATGGAGCGCCCATCAGTGGAGAATTTGCCACCAAAGAAGCCCATCGAGTTTCCTCCCACCTCGCCTACGCGAACCTGCTCCAGCCACACCCCTTGCTCCGAGGGTGCCCACACAATGAGCGTCTTATCGATGGAGGCCGACAGCAGGCGAATCTCTAAAAGCAACGTTTGATTAATATGAAAGTTTTTCGGGTTTATTTCTCTTCTCACCCTGCTGCTCTGTGATGTGCCAGTGGACTCCGTAGACCCAGCCTTCGTGCCCATACAGAACCGATTCCAGACTCACGGCATACCAGTTATACTGGCCCAACTGTAGAATCTTCTCCTCCACTTTGAGCTCTCCGTCGCTCTCGCTCAGCTTAAACAGATCCACCCGATTCTCCAGCATCTGCGCCTCGCTGCGTGGAGCGATTCTCCAGAGGCGTATGAAGTTATCCTGCGAGCCGCTGGCCAGCAGCAAATCCTCTCCGTCGTAGACAAAGTCCAATCCTCGCACCCAATCCTCGTGGCCAATCAGCTTGTGAACGCATTCAAATTGTCCCTGTTCCTGACCCTGCCCAGGACTGTCGCCAGCAGGGATCCGCTCTGTCCATAGCGAGATGGTTTCATCATCACCGCTGAAGGCCAGCAGCACATGATCGTTGGGCAGCAGCGTGAGGCGTAGAGAGAAGCAGAAGCCACCAGCCAATTGGATTGTCTGAAAGCAGTGTGCATCGTCTTCTTTGTGGATCCAGAGCTTCAGTGTGCTGTCTGCAGCGGCGGTGGCCAGGAGCCAAGAGCCAAGCGTCAGACGCACGCCATCCACGGCATTCACTCCACTCGAATGTCCCTTGAGCACAGTGCGCTTTGTGGCCCCAGAGTTGTCCAATCGCCAGAGGACGGCGTCAGCATCATCGGCCCCAGACAAAAGAAGATCATTGTCCAGCCACTTTACAGTGTTCACCCGCTTTGTGTGTTCCACGAGAGTGTGCAGAATCTTGGTCGAATTCCCATTAAACTGCAACGCGAAAGTTATCTTATTATTTTGCCATTTCTTTTTTGTATTATTCCCCTACCTTGGGATCCACTATGGCAACGGAATTGCAGGCACCGAAGGCAATTAAACCATTTGACCCCCAATCGGCACATTCAGTGCAGCGATTGCAGGCCACTGATGTGTAGAGATTCTCCACTTGCATGCTGTTTTACTTTATTAGCCAGGAAACATTCACAAATTAGATTCCAGTCGACACTTTGTTATTGTTTTGCACGTGTGGCTTCAGTGGCCCTCACTCTGTACATCATATGGGCGGCGTAGTCTGTTGCCAGTCCGTTGGAAAAAGATGATTCGAAGCGTTGCCATTTAGTTGATCAAAGTGCATCCCTGTGTAGTTTCCATGTAAAAAATTTGATTTTATGTTGACCTTTCTTGTTTAAACCTTATTTTCTTAAAAAATCGATTAAAAGGGAATACTTAAAAGTCCCCAATCTTGTAGTAAATGAATTATGCTATCGGTTAAAATTACATGTTTAGTGCTGACGGTACTTACTAGCTAGTTATACTCAACCGCAGATCAAACTCGAGGAATATCATTTCCGCTCATGAAAAAAAAAGAAGAAGATGGCCGCCCGACCCAACAGTAAATATAAACAATCAGCGCAGACGGCAGTGCAGGCGTTCACGGCATTAATTAAAAGTAATTTTCATAATTGATTCGAATGGGTGCACGGGTTGCAATGGTCCAAGTTCGGCGGCTCAGTTTGTGTCGCGCCTAGCTCTGACTCACAGTGGTTCCCCACAATCCGCGTATTTTCCGTATCAATCATTTTTTTTCTTTATCGCAGGGTCTTCAGTGTGGAATGCTTGAATGTGTTTCGCCAGCAGCATAATCGAAGCGCATAAGAAGTTATTTATAGCGCCCCCCGAGACCACGCCCACACGCTCAAGTGGCAGCCACAGTCGCATTATGTCGCGCAGCAAGTCCCGTCTACAGACGGAGGTGTGCGGGGACTGTGGGGCCACAGATCCCTCCTGGGCCAGCATCAACCGCGGCATTCTGCTGTGCGCCGACTGCTGTTCAGTGCACCGCAGTCTGGGGCGCCACATCTCGATTGTGAAATCGTTGCGTCAGGGCAACTGGGAGCCATCTGTGCTGAACTTCGTGAACTCTCTGAACGCGCACGGGGCCAACAGTGTGTGGGAGCATCACTTGCTGGACGGCAGCAGCAACTTGACGGGCGGCAAACATGTGCCACGCTGGCGCAAGCCCACGCCCAAGGATGCCCTGCATCCCACGAAGTCTGACTTCATCAAGGCCAAGCACGTCAACCTGACGTTTGTGCTGAAGCCCAGTCTGCAGGATGATGACGACTGCAGCGGCAATGGCATCAATCTGGAGCAGGAGCTGAGCCGGCAGCTTCATGCCAGCGTGCGCACCAGCAACCTGGAGACTTCTCTGCGCTTCCTGGTGCAGGGTGCCGATCCGAACTACTATCACGAGGACAAGTTGTCCACACCGTTGCATATGGCGGCCAAATTCGGACAGGCCTCGCAAATCGAGATGCTGCTCATCTATGGAGCCGATGTAAACGCCTTGGATGGCAATGGTATGACTCCCCTGGAGCTGGCCAAGGCCAACAACCACAACACCATTGCCGAGCGCTTGCTGGATGCCATGTACGATGTCACCGACAGGATCATTCTGTTCCTGGGTGGCAAGAGACCAGATCACACTGTGAGTGGGACTATCAGCAATTGAAAATGCAAAGTTCACTGATCATGATTTTTGTTTAAAACCTCAGAGTGGGCGCCACCTGACAATACCCGAGACGAACGGAGCGGACATCAGCGAGCAGCTGAAAATTGCTAGAGGCAAACTGCAGCTGGTGCCGAACAAAATGTTCGAGGAGCTGGTAATGGACCTATACGATGAGGTGGATCGACGAGAGTGCGAAGCCAGTGAGTAGGATCGAATCGGATCGGAGATTGTTTCTCTAATAAGAATTATTAATCATGTTTCATCCCATTGCAGTTTGGTCCACGAGCTCATTAAATGCTGAACATGCCACAGTGCCATTCTTGCCAGCTAATCCATTTTTGAGTGCCACTCGCAATCAGGTACGACATGGCCACAGTGTGCAAATTATTTGAACCTTCTTTTCTCATCATTTTGTTTGTTTTTGCACACAGGGTCGTCAGAAATTGGCACGTTTCAATCGCGGCGAGTTTGCTGGTCTCTTGACTGACGTTCTCGTCGACGCATTGCGGCGCCAGAACATGGCCAATCTGCGGCCAATGGATGCTCCATTGCCCGCGCATCATTCACTGCAATCGTTGCCGTATGCGAACAATTCCCTTTTGCTCAGTTCATTCGAGCAGAGCGGGCACGATCCGAACTTGTCAGACGATGAGCCGATCTACGATCCAGTGGCCAGTGATGATGATTATGCTCCAGTGCCCCCTATGGCCCAGCAGGTAAACCTAATGCGACAAAAGATACTCAAGCTGAACAATAGCTTTGGCTAGATACGTAAGAGAAGACTGAAAGTTAGACACGTCCTGTGCTGTTCCTTTCTATTGTGTTCATCTGTAGGCAGGGCACTATAGCCACCCTGCTCTTAGCTAACATATATACCTACATATATAATCCATCCCCCTCAGCGGTAGAGTCCACGTGTAGAATTATTAAGCCTCAATAAAACTAGCCTGAGACTTGTGAAAGTGTAGTTTGACTATTTTGAGTTGACCCACAAGTTGTGTGTGCTTTCGTTCTGATTTCGTTGTAAATATTTTAGCTTTAATTTTGATTTCCGTTCACTTTTACTTATGATTTCTTTGTTGGTTGCTCATTTAGGCCATTGTCCACACGCCACCACGCAATGCCAATTCGCAGGGAAACGAAATGGAGACGTTGCGCAAACAGCTCTGCGAGTACAAGTCGGAGATCAACCAGCTGAAGAACGTGGTGCAAATGCTGTCCAGCGAGAATACACAGCTCAAGTCCAAGTTCTCCAGCACCTCGAACAACAGCGTCTACGATGAGCCACTGTGAGAATACATTTATAATTTCATTTTTTGTTTCGTTGTTTTTATATTTTTTGTTGTTGTTTTTTCTTATTTTTTTTTTTGGGATAGTCGCATTGATCTAAACTTGAGCAGTCCCGACACAGAGCACGAGCCTTTGTCGCTGCCCGAAGGCAGTGGGGCCAATGCTGATAGCGCCTCCTCGAACAACTCCTCGAACCAGTCGACCATCAAGCGGCCAGCCAGCATGTACGAGCGTCGCCTGGCGCCCCACGTGGCCAAAACGCACACGGATGTGAGGAATACGACGAGCATGTATCAAATGGCTGGCGAGGGCAAGCCTTTCGGAGAGGAGGTTAAGCTGCGCTCAGATTTGGTCACGCGCTGCCTGAAGGAACTGATACTGGCCATGCAGCCAGTGCCAGAGGACCAAAAGCAGTCGATTGCACCGCATGGCGAGCTCATACGAAGTGCCGTCACAGATTTGATTGCTTTGTATGCCAACTTGGTGAGACTCGCAGTGAAATTTTCCGATTTAATGATGATTTGATGATTGTACCTTTCAATTCCATTGTTGCAGCCCCAAAATACTAGCGAAAAAACTCGAGAGACCCTCAAGCAGCTCACCCGCCAAAATATACTCATCCAGCACGAGTGTGAGAATCTGCAAAAGGCCATCGAGGCCGATGACAAGCAGGCCATACAGAAGAATACATTGGAGGTGCGCGACTGCGCCTTCCACATTGCCAGTGCCATAAAGACCCTGGTATTGCAGTTCTACTGAGAACAGACCAGGAGCAACCAATGCAATTAAAATTCAATGCAGTTTAACTCTGTTCCCAACTTAGCATTAACCACACAACCAACCGATTAAGTGCCCCTGTCGAGTAACCAACTAACATATACACAGGACCCGATACAAACCCCCTTTTACATATACTATTTTATGTATTTTTATTTAATAAATGTTCACATCAATGTACTTCGTTCAATATACACAAAAAGCGTTCTCTATGGGTTAACGCCAATAGCAAAAGATGATTAAAATGGTTGAATGGTTGAATGGTTGTGGGAATTTTCGCTGGTCTAAACGAGAAGAAGGTCAAGGATGTGTTCAGTATATTTAGTATATAGTATTTATGTGTTTATGTATATATCATTTTAATATCAGGTGCATGGGGATTCCACTCAATTAGGGCACGTATGTATATTGTACATTTAAGTTAACTATATTTTCTAAGCATTGGACAATCAGCTAAGCATGGCATATATATGTGTATATGTATGTGTGTATATTTACTCGTATGTATTGTTTAGCTGTATACAATATAATTGATTTTTGTTTGATTACACCCCCTTCTGTTTCCGTTTCTGCATGGGTTTGTGTTCTTTTCCCGTTGGTCGTCTGTTAAGCAATCAGATTGCTTCTATGGACAAAGAAAATGGCACACACACGCACACACTCCTTCATCTGCCTTCATATATAGTTACTACATTCCGTTGTTGGGCAAGTTCGTGGAACTTTGACTGGTTAAAGCCTTCATTTACGTGTATTTCAGGATTATCGTATTCCTGGTCTCTACAAAATAATAATATCTCGGGCTCTTTGTGAACGCTCCAAAAAAGTATTCATAAAAATATACATATATCCAATGTAGATATACAACAATTTAGGAGCATTTTCCAAAATATTGCTTTACATTCATTTCCATTAGTTTGTTCCTCCTCCTCCTCCAATATCAATCAAGCTACAACCTATATTGATTTGCAAGTAATTAGCTAACTTGCACACCGGATATTTAAAAATTATTTAAGGATGGTAGCTCCGTAACATATACATATATAACATATAAATCAGCTGTGAATTAATCAGTTTATCATATTTAAATTAAGTTTAGCTAGTGGTTATCTTTAGGTACACGTACACGTACACGTACATCATACACTCAATATCTAATTCATACATTTTCGGAGAAAGTCTTAGAAACGTTTAGAACAAAACATAGCCAAAACGAAACGAAGTAGATCAGTAGGTAACAATTAACAGCAAATACAATAGAATAGATATGATCGATCCCAGATGATAGATCTGCAAAACTAACTAGCTAGCTAAATACTTGTTCTGTGCTTATACTTAATCAAATATTTCTCTCCACCTCGGGCCCTGGCTTAAAATCAATTTGTCTACATTTGTAACTAGAAAAACGAAAGAGAAATCAAAAAATTAAATGCAACATATGCCTGAAATGTTGTTTCAATAAATCTTTACTCGTCCTCCGCCTCGGTTATCGTCGAGTTCATAATCTGCGTCTCCTTTTTGTACAGCAGCTGCCGATGATGCTGCAGAAGACGAGAAGAAGGTTAAGATTGGGCTTCTGTAGCCACTGCAATGGACCTTTTCCTACCTCTTCGTTCTGAATCATGACAATGCGATGCTCCAGCTGTGGCGCCAGCTCGCAAGAGGACTGCTCCAGATCATCCAGAGAGGCACGACGCAGCATCTGAGGAAGTAAACAGAACGTTAGTTGGGACGGGCCTGCCATGCTCGCAGTATTACGACTGACTGACCTTCTGTGAGTTGCCATGCGACAAATCCATCGACTTGTTGTGGTGTCCCACGGACAGCTTGCGGATGGGCGATGGTCCGTCCAGGTCCATGCTGTCCAGGCATTGGACCAGGCTATGCCTCCTCGAGAGCGTCACCAGCGACTGTCGGTGCTTGGTGTTCTGGCCGCATTTGCGCGAATTGATGGCCTTGAAGTGATTCTGCAGTGTGATGCCCAGCTCTGGACAAGCATCGTCATCCATCTGGGGGAAAGGAACAAAAAGAGCTGTAGATTATACCCAGGAGCATCAAATGATGGGAGACTCACCAGGACATTGACGCCTTTGAACATGGTATAACCATCGCAGCCCATGAAGATGTAGCTCTTCACGCACAGCTTGTAGGTCTGCTCCAAATTGAGATACTCATCGCCCAGCTGAATCAACTGGGGATCGATGCGCTTGCCGGGCTCTGCCAGTGGATTGAACGCGAAGCTGATGCCAGCCACTTGGGGAAAGCGTCCTTCCAGCTTGGGATACGCCGATACACCGTTCTCCAGGGCCTGCCACAACACACGACCGCTGACCTCGAGCAGGATGAGGGGATCCCTCATGGGTATGACATTGACCAGGTCACCCATGGTGAATGCCCCTACTGGATGGATGCGGTCCGAGCGGAAGGTGCCGCCATTGAGTATGACCACATCGGCGCCAACCGCAGCCAGGACCACGTCGCACACCCAATTGCCCAGATTCGTCTCCTGGGTGCGCACGCGGGAGAAGCGTCCGTCCAGCTCCACGCTGAACACACCCATCACATCCGACAGCTTGCTCTCAATGAACTCTGCAGCAGAAACAAGCGATGCATTAATGAGAGGGGAAACTCGCAGCCTCTGAGACCCATGGCCCCGACTACTTACTGGCATACTTGGAGAGCTCCTCCTTGAGTTCCGGGTCCTCCGGTATTTTGGCTGTCACGTCCACACACTTTACATCCGTAGTAAAGTGCTCCCGATTGACCGCATCCCGCTCTATGGTGATGACCGAGAACTGCTGGAAGTCCGTGCCGGACTTGACGATCATTTTGCCGTTGATCTCCGTCACCTCCCGGACGTGGTCATGGCCGCCCAGAATGATGTCGATGCCATTGCACTTCTCTGCGAGATTGATGTCATTGGGTGTGCGCATGTGGGTCAGGGCAATGATCAGATCGCATCCCTCGTTGCGCAGCTCGCGGGCCAAACGATTGCCCGCCTCCACGTAATCGATGTAGGTGACCTCGTTGGGGTCTATGGTGGGCAGCGTCTCCAGCCATTCGCGCTCCACCAGCCCAATCAGGCCAATCGAGATCTGGTTGTGCAAAATGAAGTGGGAGATCTTGCCCCCACCCAAGGGACGGCCGGTTTCGTTGTCGACCACATTGGACATGAGCCAGGGGAATTCCGTCTGCTTGATCAGTTTCACCAGCACATCCAGGCCGTGATCTACAAGGGCAATGCTTAGATTACGTTCTGATTCTTGGGAAGGTTTCGCCATTCCGCTGCTCTTACCAAAATCATGATTACCAAAGACGGCGCAGTGTGTTCCCACCGAATTGAGCACTGGAACCATCTGTTCTCCCTGGGTAAAGGTGCTCACTGCAAAAGGGGGAATATGCTTGTCAATACGATCTTGCTGGTGGGATGAGCTGCTACTTACACATGCTCGGCGAGAAGGCGTCGCCGCTGAAGAGCACCAGCGGATTGAGATGTGCATAGCTCTTGATGGCGGTGGCAAATCGGGCTGCCCCGCCGACGGGCTCCGTCTCAGCCATGGACTCAATGTTGTAGACATCGTTGTAGTGCAAAATGGTCAGGGGCTTGTCGTCGCCCTCGGTCATCTTCAGCAGCTTCTTGGTCTTCTCCAACTGCGACGAAATCGACGTGGAACGGCCGTTCAGGCCGTGTGGTGCTATGCGCGACGCAGATCCGCGATGCCGTGGACTCTGGGGCTGGCTGACGGAGCCGTAGACGTAGGCGCGCGTTGGGTGTGTCAGCAGCTCTCGGGCGTCCTGCGGCGTCAGGGAAAGGCTGCCGATGGGGTCCTCCTCGTTGCCAAAGTTGGTAGAGCCGCACAGAGAGGCAGCGGCACTCGATGTGGCGGCGGGTACGGATGTCGAGTTGGGCACAGTGGCCGTCGGCGTTCCCAGCGATAGATCGAGCGATCGAAAGTTTGGATTGCTGCTCTGGAGCATGGACAGGGTGCGAGTGCCTGCGTCGCGCACCTCGATGGAAGCCTGGAAGCGAGCAGAACAGCGCACATGGATCAGTTGATGCACCCTGGAAACTGAAATCTCTCACTGCACACTGACAGAACGACAACATTGAGTAAGTCTGGCCTACTGTGGCCAGGGGCAACGGCAACGGAACGGCAACTTAAGATGCAAGCGGGAGGCAAGAAATGAAATAAATAGGAACAAAGCTAGGGGGAGGCATGAGCATTGCCTTGGGAGGTGTGCAGGTTGGGGTGGGTGGTGGGTGTTTGGTACACGTATACACAGGGGTACGGTGGGTACTGTGGGGTACTGGGGGGTACAGGGGGGTGCTGGGGTCACATCAATGGGTTTAGGGTATGGAGTTCGGATGGAATTTGACAGAAACCTGCTTCAGCCAGCCAACCACGTTGCCCATGGTGGCAGCTCCTCCTGAACGGGTGCTGCTGCCCGACAAGTGGCTGAGGCGACGACTTGATCCCGAACCCGGTCCATGGCCAGACGGTGATGGCGTTGTGGGCGGTGCAGTTTCTCCTACACCTCCAACGCCTCCTCCTCCTCCTCTTCCTCCATCGGTGCCCGCAGTGCTCATCCTACAGACGCTGCTTGATAATGGAAATCGAAATGGAAATGGCACACAAAAGATTTCTTCATGATTCTTTGGTTCACTCGGATAAGTCTTATTCAACTTACAAAACGCCCTCAAAATATTTCAGGCTGCGTAGTCGCATTTTCAATGCAAATTAATTAATAACAAAATATAAACAACAACAAAAATAAAGTAGAAAATATTTCGTAATTTCGCGCTACAAATAAAAGGAAAAGAGGAACGCCTCTCGAAGAAACTATAAATGTGAATGCAAATCAATGTGTAAAACAGTGTGGAACAAAAGCATTCTCCGCTCCCTCAATGCAATAATACGAGTAGCAGATAAGACTGAGAATGAAAGTGCAGAGACATTAATCAAGTCTCATGTCTCATCAGAACGAAACGGACCAAAAGCACACACGAGAATAAAGCAATTTCATTTACGAGTATTTGCTCATTGAAACAAAGTCGAATGAACGAATTCCTCGTACTGTTTGAGACCTATAGAAGAGAGAGTACGTGTTGTCTTCATTCTCATCTCGGGGTGAGACAATCAGCGACTGAAAGTGAGATGTGAGCACCTCATTAGAGGCGTCACATCTCACAGATATGCGAATCTGCTAGTGAGACTCTTCCACCACATTGACATTGATAATGAAAGCAACGAGAAAATCGGCACACAATGCTCATACGCACCGTTGGCAGTGACGAGCAAGGTCTATTGTAGTGTGTGTGTGTGTCTATATGTTTTCTTTTTTTCGCCTGGCATGAGGTTGCGTGGTCTGTCGAAGGACACATGACAGGAAATATTGTGCAGTCGCCCGAGAGCAGGACATGTACGGAGGACTCTACATAATGAAAATGGCTTCAATACACAATGACATCAATGAAGCTGCACAGTTGCAGCCACCTTTAACTGGCTTTTATGTGTTGGCCAACAATCGATGCCAATCAGCCACCCCAGCCATTCAATACTAATTGTGTAGACAACAAGCTATTTTTTCGCTCAATTATCCACAGATATGTCCAATGGAATTCAATTACGTTTATTATGTTATGAGAGGACATTGTTCGGCTGCTAAAATTCAATTTAATTAATTAAGCTAACCCATAGCTCAATTAATTTCATATTTCCGCAGAATGCACTTTAACAATTTTATCGCAAAATCATATCAAAATGCGTAACGGCTTTTAAAGGGGCTCTTTACCACACGCATAAATGTGTCTCATTAAGCTCTTCAGCGGAAAACGGTGTACAGACTGCAGTTCCGAGAAGCAACCGCAAAAATCCATTTCGATTTTTGCCAACACCACAAATGAGACCACAAGCGAAAAACCGAAAGGGCTTTCCAGAACGATGGTGAAAACACTCTTTCATTTGCCATTGGTTACATTTTAAAAATGCTTATAATACACATGCATATGCGCATAAATTCAGACAGACGGATGGACATGTAATAATAATCCTTAATAATACTCATGTGCTCGTATTACTCATACGTAGGTAATGGATCCAAACAAGCTCCTATGGGAATTTCGGATTTCTGGGAATTTCTGGAGTTTTATAATACTTCCTTCATGGAATACAAAATCCGATTATTGCAGTCCACTTTTTAAATTTGTAGTTACAAGTGAAACTCGCAATCATTTCTTCACATATGTAAGTACCTTCTCTGTAGTAGTGGGAATCCTAGAGTAGAGTTTCTGCGAACACAGAGCATTACGATTACGAATGCATTTCGTTTTCACTTTCGACTCCCGACTAGCCAGTAAGATGTGAAAGTTCAGAGCCAAGCCATTGCATGCAATCAAAATCAATGGAGGAAATCGAGCATGCGATGTGGTTTTGCTATCCTTGATGGTTTCCAGCAAGCCAGAGGTAACCAAGAGAGACACCGTACAAAACAGGACAAGGGTTAAGGGGTCAGTTGGCTGAGGGATTAACCAAGTGGGAGGGAAGCAGGGAGGGCCACATCCCATCCGATTGCTGCTTATTTTTCGACAGCCTAAGGACAACCGTTGTTAAGGGCGACACACGCACACGCATACGCACCCACACATATGCTTGAAGTAACTTTTTGCAACAGTTGGGACTAGGGCTGGGGCTGGCCACGAGCCTCGTATGCAGGCCAGGCAACAACAACAACAACAACATTTCATTAGCATATTTGGGTAGTAGTCGCTCAGACAGTCCATGCTGATTGCCTTGGAACAATTCCAGTTTCGGGTCACAAGCCACAAATAAGGACTGCATAATTAATGAGTTCTTCATCTAGTTTCAAATCCACACAATTTGCAACTCCACTGTACTTTAATGCCGCCCCAACCTTGACATTCGAAACTGATCAATATGTTTTCATAGGTCAAATAAAAGAGCTTCAACTTGAAAATCCGTTAATTCCCATTGGTAACCAGGCTACCGTTAGCTACCGTCCGCGTCTACTCACTTGCGTGTATGTTGCAGCCGCAGAAGTGAGTGCTTCAGGCGTTTTCCTGTCTTGGGGCGGGCTACGTTCAGTGTCGAGTTGCGATTGGGCCAGCGACTATTCTTGGAGTTTCGTTGTGGGGTGCAAGAGAGCTGCAAGAGGCAAGGGGCATACAAATACAAATATATATTAATTTAATGCATTAATTGATGCAAGCAATGAGTCTTTAACAAATAAGAACGATAATCGTAGTAAATACTCTATTTTACTCTATTATTATTTGAGTCTAATTGCAACAAATGGGTGTCCTCTATCATCTCACATTTTCCATATACTATGAGTACGAGGATTAAAACAGTACTAGCGAAAACATTGTTAATCGATTTTTTAAACTTCATCTTTAAGCCCCTTTCAACACAATTCCCATCCATGCAATTGAGCACGCAACGAGACGCGGAATGACACCCACACGCACCGTCCACACTTATCTTGGCCTCTGGCCATTAAACGTGAAGCCAGCTGCTGATTGTTTTCAGTTCCGTGAACTTGATGCCTCAAAGTACTCTTAACTACTTGTTGTGGGTTATGTTGCGAATAAATTCGTTTCAAGGTCCCAAATTTTAACAAACTTTTTAGTAATTCATCAACATAATTGATGAAAGCTAACCCACCGTCTCTAACTATTTATATCCGCAATTTAAAACAATTTAGAAAATCTCAAGGTCAGAGAGCACACACAGAAGATTCCTGAATGCGGTCACACTCAATGCCCTAGACCTTGTTGGCCAGTGTCGCCATTTCGGACACCACCATCCCAGTCAGTAGGTGGCACTTGTTGTAAATGATTACAATACAAATTTACATACATATACATATGTACATAAATTCAGATATGAATGCCAATGCAGTTGCGAGCACAGTTCCCCGAGCAGAGTATAGCAATCAGCTGTGCTACAACGAGAGCAAAATAAAAAGCTTTCTCTCCCACAATACATATGGCTTTTTACTCTCTCGCGTGTTTCCTATCACTCTCTGTATCTGTCTCTGTCTCTCTATTTTAATACGCAAACACGTTGTTTGGGGACGCTTTATTATCTTTAAGTTAATAAGCAAAAACGTGTTGAACGGTACACGGTTAGCTGCCCTACATGTGTATACACAATGAACATGTTATTTTCATGTCCGACCGACCGATATGTGTGTGTGTGTACCATGCGTAATATAATTTCGCGAGGGTTACGGGTGTCGTACACTTGAACTTACAGCTGTCTCCTGACAAGTAAAAATAAACTGTTTATGCAGTTAAACAGTGTGTGAGCTGTGCTTTTTGGGCCCTGGAGCTCCAGTTTGCCACCTTTGGCCCGCAACAACATCCCCAAACCCAATTCGACCCCAGCCCACCCCTCAGGTGAACCGATATCCTAATGTACGCGTGTGCGTGCGTGGGGGAGGCATTAATAATTCAACACTTTGTGAGCGCGGACAGGGCATTATTTCATTTTTTGCAAATCCCTGTGAATTTCTAAATTGATGCATCCGCCGTCCTACATCATTCACACAATGTACCACCCCCACTCAATTAGATCACAATCTCACAATCACTTTCACTGGCAAGCGTCGCTTGCAATTTGTATTTCACACAAATTACTGCAGGTTAATCAATTACACTACTGATAACGCTGACTCTCCCCCCTCCCTCACCTAGCCCTTGTCACGGCCATTGTTCACGAGTCGCAACTCGGCACTTTTTTTGCGCGTTTGTTTACGAGTCTACACTTACAAATTGCTTCGGCTTTTGTTGACTCCAAATCCTTGTTGTTTCCTTGTGAAATTGCGCAAATGTCTTCCCTTTCTGTGTCTTGTGCTGTTTTGTTTTTTGTGCCCTGAAAAAACGCTACGGCTGTTATAATTTTTTTTTGTCTTCTTTTTTGGTAAAAAATCTTATGCGTAGCGGTAGGAAACGGTGCAAAGCATGGGAGAATACGAGAAATGCCGAAACAACCGTTCACTCGCAGCAGGCGGAAAAACTCTAACTGGCCTCCGCTTCCAAGTGAGTGCGATGCGAAACGCTGATGGACCCATGTGCGCAGAGCATGCGCCAACCGCAGAGCGGCTAACAGTAAAGCTCTCCTAACATAACAGAGCCAAACGAATCTGTTGAGCCAAGATCAAATGTACAGAGACAAAGCTTTTTGTCTTCTGTTGTTTATTTCGATAAGCTTTTTAGTTTGCGATTTAGAAATTCAAATCTTATTTTTAGAAAACTAACAGCTAAAAAAGCCTGTCAACACAAAAGCTCTCCGTTTGGTGAAAACTTTTGCAGACACACAGAGCCACTGAATGTTAACATACAGTGTACGCAAGTTGAAGAATAAACGCACATTATTTATTATTTAATCGTTTTATTTATAGTACCTCACTTTAAAAATTACGTTATACCAATATTACATTAAATGTGGTTTGTTTCGTTTATTACATGGGTGTTTTGTTTTGTATTCTCTCTATTTCGCCTGTTACATAGATAGATGGTTCCTTTTCTGGGGATTTTGTCTGTATGGGTGGTTTACATTTATGGTTTATAATAGATATTTCTGTATACGCATATTTGATAATCCAAAATGTGCTATAATATTGAGTGGTTAAAGGTTACACTTATACGTTTAGTTAGCTTAGGGTTACATGTAATATTTCATTTAGTTTTTAGTTTCCAGTGATCCATTTTCCCCATCTTTTTCAAGATTCTGGGAATTTTTTTTTTTAATTGCTCTTGCGGCAATTTTAACAATGTTATGATATTTTTGCATTTTTTTTTTATTGTTGATTTAACTTTTGTATATGCTACTCGTACTTCATATGCTTTCATTAATTTACAATGATATACAGTTTTGCTATAAAACACTTGTGAATCCAACTAAAGATAATAGGAATAGAATTAAATAATGTCGAGTATAAGGTAAGCATATTGCATTCAGTTCTACGGATCTATAACGCTAAAATAAATTAGTTTGCAACTTTGATTCTCAAATTCCACATATGTACCTCTCCCTCTAGCTTTCTTAACCACTATTAAAACTATATTTAAATTTATTTACAGTTGTTTCCACCATGCGCTCTCCTCTCCGGATTCGCCTAAAATTGAGATGAAACCAAAAATAGTCAAAGTTACTTCTGATGGTTGTGTACTACTATAGCCCGTATTCATATTCATATTCATTTTCGGTTTGATTTGGATTTCTACATATTTACGCTACTGGAAGTTATCATACATTTCTTTCTTTCGTATTTTTTTTTTAATTTTAAATTTTTAAATTTACTATTCATGCAGAAGTTGGTGGAAAGATCTTCTATCTCATTACGGATATACCTAAATAATAATTTCAAGGGGCATCCTAAAGTTGCCTGAAAGAAAAACTTTTTTCAAATTTTCTATGCAGAAGTTTGGGTTTATTATTGTATTACTGTGTTCAATTTTTGTTGTGTGCTGATATAACACTAGAAATTTTACAATTAACTTGGAGGATTCCAAGTACATACATACATATATGTATATATGTTTGCATATATATAGGTGTGTATTTATTTATTGGTAGTTTTCTCTTACATACTCGTCTGCGTTTGCAATGTGTTGGCAAAATTCTACTGTTTCCACTTATGATTTTGTTTTTTTTTTATCAAAAATACATTTTATTTCACATGTTACTTCAATTCTACATAATGTATTTTCTACGTATCCTAAATTCAATTTTAAATGAAATCAAAATGTTGTGTCTTCAGGGCGATTCCGCAAAATTCATATAACTTTCTTTCTGCATTTCAGCTGGGTGATTTTTTTGTTTGTTTCCTTTCTTTTGTCGTTACACGCTAATGAGTTTAATTGCTAGAACCGTGATAATTCGTTTTAATTCTATTTTAAGGTATTTAATCATTCCTTCCCTCGCTTTCAACGGTATGGTATACAGCATTTGATTTGATTCAAGTATTTCTTCGCTCTTTTCGCTATTGTTTTGGGCTTGGCTATACGGGCTTCTTGGTTTTACGGCGCACTTTCAGTCTCACACTAAGCGAAAATTATGATAGTGGTGTGTGTGGGTGTGTGTGTGTATGGGAGAGAGAGGAAGGGAAATAACTAGAATCAGAATTCTGCTACATTTTTCTTACACCTACTTTTGACCCTCATTCAAAGTTCTCCGAATGGTTACAAGTCCAAAATATATATACATATAGATATATACCTTTATATCTGTATGTTTATCTGTATTCGTATACGTATACGTACGTTTATGCATATTTTATGTCCACTAAAAACCAACTACTCTTCAAGCCGGTAGCTCCACAAAACTAATTCATTATCTTTCGAGTCTAGACAAAGCAAAATTCATGTTTCCTGTACGGTCTGATCTATATATATATATATATATATATATATATATGTATATGTATATGTATATATCTTTCTTTCTCTCTACGGTCTGCTTACTCGGCTAGAACAAAGGACTTTGAGAACCTACATCTATTTAACTATGTTCCGTATAATGTAGATAAAGCATATTTCTCGTTATATTTACAGTTTATACACATCTCAATTGTGTAATTAATGTCCAAATCTAGTTAATTGTAATTGTGATTGGATTGGATTGAATTGGATTACTCTTGGGAAGTTCGTAATGGGTTGGGGGAGGGGACTCGACCCTATCTGCCTGTTCTATCCGACCTATTCCGTCTGCTCCTACTGTTTGCTGGACATTAGCAAATGGAACTGCATCAGCTTGCGCTTCCAGTGCTTGTAATTAAATCTAAACTTGATGTCCTCGGACTTGGCCACGCCGGCAATCGTTTTCATCTCCTCCTCATCATCATCATGTAGCTGCTCCTGCTCTTGCTCCTGAACGTACCCCTGATCCCGCGGCAGATCCTGCTTTCAACGCTTTTGTTTGGACGATTTCTTGCGCTTGCTGGTGCCAGTGGCTGCTGCTGTGGCTGTGGCTGGAGGTGCGACAGCCGGTCCGCTGACCAACGCTGATATGCTGGCAAAGGGCGTAGTGCTGGCCGTAGTGGTGCTGGTGCTAGAGCCACCACCACCTCCACCTGTTCCCCCTCCTAATCCACCGGTGCTGCCCATTATTGCCGCAGCATGCAGTGATTCTCAACTACGCTCGGGCGTGCCATGGTGCTGATAGATCTGCTGAAGCTGCTGCTGTTGCTGTTGCTGTTGCTGTTGTTGGCTATGCACCACCTGGCTGCTTGACGTCACCACGTCCTGCTGCATGTGCTGCGGATGGTGGCCCTGGTGGGGCGATTGCTGTTGCTGCATGTGCACCACATGCTGTTGCATATGCTGCGGCGTTGGCGGCCCCTGGGACGAGCTGTGATGCTGCGGTGTGCTATGATGCTGGGGCGTTGGCGGATGCGGCGATGGACTGTACGGGAACTGTTGCTGCAACATATGCAACTTTTGCATAAATAAATCAATTGTTATTGTTATTTTTGGTTAGTCAAAGCGTGAGTGCGTGTTTGTATAGGAGGACGAAGAGAGAGAGAGAGAGAGAGAGACAGAGAGAGCGAGAGAGGGAGCTACATACCGAGTTCTCCTGACTGTGCTCGATAATCTCAATGCTGCCCGTGGTGTTGCCCGAGGTGTTCATCAGCGACACGCCGCTAGTGTTGGCCACCACATCGTACTTGCCCCGCTTGAAGCGGCCGTAGAGCGAGCTGTAGGGCAGGTTGTAGTGGATGGCCGCCTGGTTGATGGACATTTGGCCAACCCTGTTGGAGGAATGCGAGCGAATGTGGGGATTAGTTGGCCAAGATACTAGCTCGCAGAGCATTCAGATCGAATCAAAGACTTACCGCACTGAGTTGAGGGCCTCGTTCATGGCATCCTCGGACCATGGAGTGGGATTCGAACGCGACAGCTCAATGCCCTCCCGCTTGCAGCGTCCGTAAAGTGTTCCTTTGTGGCAGTGAATTGAATTGAAGTGGAGTGAAGGGAAGGGAGAGAATGGGATTAGTTTTGGGAATGCCCAGACGGATGGATGCGACACGAGAGCGAAGAACGAGAGACAATGCGACAGAGAGACAGCAAGAGACGGAGATGAATCGAGCATCGGAGAAGAATAAGCAACGACGAGAAAATTTCGATCCCGGATTTGAATTCCGTATCCCATTTGGATTTCGATTTGGATTTAGGGCCGACTCACCTGTGGGTATGCCAAACTCAGCGCTGGCTTTCTGTACAGAGGTATTACCCGCCCGGATCGCCTCCAATGCACGCTCCAAGTCCTCGGGCGTCCATGTGGTTGGTGCGGCATTGAACGGCGCCGCCAGGCGGATGCCCTCACGACGCGCTATCTTGTAGAGCGTCGATGAGGGTATGCCAAAGGCTTTCGATGCCTTATTGGCGGATATCTGGCCCGAGCGCAACGCCTCCAAGGCGTTCTGCAGGGCATCCTCGTTCCACGACTTGGTGCCGCCCTCCTTCTTGGGCGTTTCGATGCCCAGACGATGAGCACGCTGCCAGAGGGTGGTCGATGGGATGCCATAAATGGCAGATGCTTTCGTCAGGCTCATGTTTTGGTTCTTTAATGCATCTAAAGCTGAATTCATATCATCTTGTGTCCAAGCTTTGGGACCATTAAACTGACCTTTCTCGCCAGAGCCAGAGCCAGCCCCACCACCCATGCCCCCACCACCACCAGCACCACCGGGGCCGCAAACGCTGCCACCCAGCCCGCCTCCATGCTGCTGATCCAAGTTCGTGTAGTGCGGCTCCTTCTGATCGTGCGGCGAGCCATTGGCGATCATCATCGAATCCTCGCTCGTGTCCGAATTGTACATATCTGCAACCAGAACCAGAACCAGAAACAAACATCAGTATATGTCAGTATTGGATCGTTCACGTAGAACATGTAGATTAATATTTGATGCAACACTCACCCATATGCCCTGAGGACATCATATTGACAATCTCCGGCGTTATTATCATACCAGGCTCGTGCTTGATTTGGCTCGGATCAATCTCCATGACAGTTGCCCCACTGATTTCCGCGTGCGACACATGCCCACCATGCTGGGCGTGCACAGCTGCCGCGGCCGCTGCCGCCGCCTGCTGCTGTTGCTGGTGATGCTGCTGCTGTTGCTGTTGCTGATGCTGCTGCTGCTGTTGTTGTTGCTGCTGCTGCTGCTGCTGAGCCTGGCTCTGGGCCATCAGCTGCTGGGCATGGAGGTGTTGCTGCTGCTGCTGCTGTTGCTGGGCCTGATGATGGGCATGCTGCTGCTGGGCGTGGGAGATCGCATGCTGCTGTGCAGCAGCCAGGTGCTTGGCATCGATCACCTCGCTCTTGATGTGCTGCACCAGGTTCGAGTTGCTCTCGTCCCCGGTGTGATGATGGGCTATCGAATGCATGGGAGATTGATCGAGTCGATGGATCTGCTGCGCCAGGTGATTGTCAATGTCGAGCGGTTCGGTGGGATCTAACCAAAAAAGAAAAGGGGTGGAAAATGGATTGCGTTAGCTTTGATCTAATCACGGCAGAGAAAATCCCAGGAGGTTTTCTTAGATCGTTGCACTACACTACCAGTAACTCACTTGATAGATCGCGTGTGTCCGTACTGGGGTTGCACGAGAGGTCGACGTGCTCCGTAACGGTGACTGGTGTGGCAGATGGTGCTGGTGGCTCGGGTGTGAAGTCCAGGAATCCCATGGGCACGCCTAGCAGGCCTCCGTTCTGCATGCAATCAAGATTCGTATACAAAAGAAAGAACACAAAGTTAGCATCTGTATAGGGTTGGTGCGGAAAGTGTGGGGAGGTGGCTGGACGGGACTGGAAGGGACAGGACTGGGGGGCTGCGGTTGCCTATTGCCTAATTGGGGATCGCCTTCCCTGTATCTGGATGCAGGAGAGGCTGAGGCTGAGGCTGTGGCTGAAGGCTAAGACGGAGACGGAGACGGTAACGATGAGACGGCGACACACTTACCATGCCCATGCCTAAACTAGTCATATTTTTTGTATCTTTTCCGTCGCGCGCTACTACAATTTGTGTGACGATGGCTTGGCCCGCTGAGGTCACTCCGCCGCTCACGCCCGTTGCATTGTTCGAGTGGCTGGACGAGTTAGACGACGGCGAGGCGAGCGATTGCTCTGTCTTGCAGATCTTGCTCGGCTTGCTCTCGTGCTCGTGATCGTGGTCGTGGGAGTGTGATAGGTTGTGAGAGTGATCGTGGGAGTGGTCGTGATCGT
Organism: Drosophila obscura; assembly: GCF_018151105.1. Taxonomy (NCBI): domain Eukaryota; kingdom Metazoa; phylum Arthropoda; class Insecta; order Diptera; family Drosophilidae; genus Drosophila; species Drosophila obscura. Next base: position 2,643,560 of record NW_024542774.1, on the reverse strand, counting down.
GATCCTGATCGTGATCGTGATCCACGTCCGACTCGTCACCGGTGCCCGGCACGGGTATATAATTGCCCTCGGCCGTTTGCTGTAGGCTCACAATGGAGGTCTGGTTCTGGCCCTGAATGAGCAGCGTCTGCGAGTGGTGATGGGCCGGCTGTGGCTGCTGGGATACGCTGCTGCTGCTGCCGTTACCGTTGCCTCCGCTCAACTGCAGATCCGGAGACTTGGACCGCTTGAGTCGCGACTTGCGCGTCGTCGGCTGGAGCCCGGAATGCGACTGGAGACTGCCTGCTCCACTGCCGCTGCTCCCACTCGCTGTCGTGCTTAGCAGCTGTCCGCCCAAAGGTACGCTGCCACTGGCCACTCCGTGCTGCGTCAGCAAGGCGTTGATTTGTTGCTGTTGCTGCTGCTGGGCATGTACCTGCTGCTGGGCATGCACCTGCTGCTGTTGCTGTTGCTGCTGTTGCTGCTGCTGCTGGTGTTGCTCCTGCTGGTGGGCCTGAGCCTGGGCCTGTGCTTGGGCCTGTTGGTGGTGCTGATGGTGCTGCTGCTCGAGCGAGGGCGAGGCTGCTCCCCCTGGCACTATGCTGGGATTCACAATGCTCCCCACGACCGCCTGCTGGATGTTCTCCGACACGGTTATTGTCGCTGTGGCCGCGTCGTTCAAATCATCCGCGTTTTCCGCTGTCTCGCAGAGGCCCTTGATCTTCAGTTGTTCGGCGGTGCGCAAGAGGCCCTGCAAAAAAAAAAAGCAAAAGGGAAAATTGGGTTGAGTAAGGCGATACAAATCGATTCGAGGCTGTCATAACATCCCGACGACATCCCCTTGGTTGACCCGCACAAACGTAAAGACAAGCCAAAAACAAAATACATGTCGTGTACATGACGAGGTGTCTCGAGTCTTCCCTATAAGTTTTCTTTTTTTTGAAAATTTAAACGGAAATATTCGATAAGAGAATGGATGCCGAACTCACACAAGCAAATCAATGATCAGTTTGATTTGTATTCCTGTGCTTTACTGTACTCTTCTCTATATGTGCTAAATAACGATCCATTACTTTCTCTTCCGTGTGGCGTGTTCAATCAAATTCAAACTGATTACAGTTGTATTAGCAAACGTTTTCCATGGACTCTGTTATGCGGCTTTGATCCAAGGCGGATTTGATTGAAAAACAAGCCTACTCCTGTTGAAAGTTGAAAACTGAAAGAGTTCCAAGAGCCGCGCCCATTCCGACGTCACACGCACACACCAGCGCCCAGGATGCGGGACACAGGAGACCCCTGAGAATATATAAGCCAGCTTAGGTGGTGGAAATTCGCCTGCTGCTTGCTGCTCCCGTCTGTTTGTCTGTCTGTTTGTCCATGGAACGCTGTGACAGTCATTACGGCGTCGCTTGTCTTGGCATGGTCACTAGTGTCCACAGTCCGCAGTGGTGTCCATCCAAAGCACAGCCCAGTTCCAACAACACTTTCGCCATTGCCAATGCCAACGCCAACGCCCACAACCCAAAACCAGCTCCCAGTCTCTGTCCCAATCCGCTGCAGTTGGCAGTCGCCGCAGCAATTGGACAGACAAATATTTACTTCACAAGTTTTTCTTTTAAGCAATGCGCAAGCGGACGAGGCAGCCTCCTTCCGTCCATCCGGATGGCCCCAACCTCCCCCCTCATCCATTTTATACATTTTTTTTCATGCTTCGCATTTTAAATTAAAAATACGGAAAAAACACTACGCCGCACGCACACTCCCACTCTCATTCCCATTCCTGCTCCTGCTACTCCGGAGCAGAGATGCTAAAGAAAAAATTCTTATTACCGCCTTTCAGGCAAGGCGGGGGGTGTAGATTGGGTTGGGTTGGGACTGGGCATGGAATGGGTTTTGTGGGGTTTCGGTTGGGATGGAATGGAGCCCGAGGTCTCCTTGCGAAACAGAAAAGAAATTAAGGCAAAAATTGAGTAGGTTGAAATTTGTGTACCCGTTCTTTGGGTTCGCTCAAGCCGCAAAGAAATATCCCGACCCCGACTCCCAACCCCCCCACACTCGTCCATGCCCCCTCCCTTGGGCCATAGTCCAGTTTGTGTGTTTTAAAAAAAAATCTTTTCTTCTTCGACAGAAAAAAAATGTTCCAAGAAAGTGGACGAGGGGAGGGGCAAGGGGCTGTGCAGGGAGGCTGAGCAGATGAAGAATCCTTCGAATAAATGAAAGAAAAATTTTCTTCAGCTCTGTAGATGCAAATGGCAGGCGCCCGGAAACGGAACTACAGCGCAGGCGGTGGCCGAAAGTGGAGGGGAGCTGAGGGGGCGGAATGTCGAGGAAAGGATGCATGATTGCTTTCATGGTGTGTGTGTGTGTGTGTGTGTGTGTGTGGGGTGTGGGTATGTATGTGGATGAAGGGTTCAGCCAGTGGTTTCTGTTGCTGCCACTTGCTCTGCTCATCAACGCCAAGGCTTTCCCCACTTCCTGCCAGCATTCGACTCCACCCCATCGTCTCCCTTTTTACCTTATTTATTTAAGTTCAGCAGAAATATATTAAAAATAATACAAAACAAAAAAGTACATAACAAATTTACGCAACTTTTTGCAGCCCTCGTACTGGACTGAACTGGACTGGACCGGCACTTTCTTCTGCCTGTCCGGCACTTTATTAAAGAAATAAAAAACAACAGCAAGGAATCGCGAGAAACGCGAGAGTAGACAGAGAAAGGGAGAGAGATGGAATTAACAAAGAGAGGTAAGAGCGAAAAAAAGAAAAGAGTTCGGCCCAGAAATTTAAATAAATTGTGGCAAGGAGTATCAGGAGCCTGGGAAGGTGCACGAACCCAAGGCGAACCCAATCCCTCTTACACTGACCCCCCTTCCAACCTCTTTGGGCTCCTTCTCCTTGGCACATTTTTTTTTGCCTCTTTGGTGAATTTTCTTGTTTTTAATTACGACGACAGAGAGGCCTGGACACAGGACTCTGAGCACAGAGCACAGAGAGAGCTCTCTAATGGCCAGGAGGGACATCCAGAACACCCGGACAGCGCACTAGAACGAGACTTCGCATGGACTCCGCTGGGTCTTATGTAAAGCAACACGATGAAGGAAGAACAAAAAAAGAAGGCTGCGTGAAAAAGGTCTTGAGGAAAATACGGAAAAATCGGCATTGGGCAGAAGCAGCAGCAGCAGATGCAGGAGCAAGGTATGTACTCGCACAGGGATATCCATATGTAGCCAGGGCAACGGGCAAGAGCTAACCAACAAAAAAAAAACACCAACAACATAAAAAAAGCTTGGCAAATAGAGGGGAAAGCAAAGAAAAATCAGTGCCAGCAGACCATTCCCATCCCCTTTGTGCGTGTCTGCCTGATAATATCCGCCCGTTCTCCACTGCAAAATTCCAATTAAAAACTCTTCTTGTGCTAAAGTCAAATCAAAGAGAGATGCTAGTGAAGCGGGTGTGGGGAGAGGGAGGGAGAGAGGAAGTGGAAGTGGTGGGCCTTAGTGCCCCATTGAAATTCTAACGCAATTAGTGCATGAAAATAAAGCGTCAATGCTGCGTTTGAGTGATATATGGCTTAAATGGCACACAATATCCGCTTCCAGCTCGATCGCACCGCTCCATCCAATCCTGGCTAAAATAGCGACAGGTCAGGGCCGGACCCAGTCGGTCATAATTGAAAAGCGAGACCGACCAGCTGACAGCAACCGGAGGGAGCAACACGACAACGAAGCAACTACAACAAAAATAAAAAATGGCATCAAATGGCTAGTAAAGAAGAATCGCAAGGGGTAGGCAAAATGCAAAAAAAAAAAAATTCATATCAAGGACCAACGCTGATCAAAGAGGGAAAAATCTGTCTAAGCCATAACTGCTAACCTGGCTGTGGAAAAACCATCCATGTGGACCTCAAATGGTCTGATAATGTGGGTGGATGGTAGGATGGCAGGAGATTGGATTGAAGTCTGCTGCAGGAAGTGCAAGTGGCATCTTCCGATGACCGTTACTCCTCTCACATACATACGAGCATAATCTGTATATATTGGTTTCAGTTATTCAATGGTAGGTATAACTAGATATTATATTCTATCGGTATATCTACAATCCTCCAGCACATTCCATACTTTAGAGCTATCAACCTCAATATCTCTATTTTTATCTCTCCTTTATCTATCCCTATACATCTTTGTAAATAATGTCCCCATCCACTTATATATATTTTTTGTCTGGCATACAAATATATCGCGGATGCATATTCACTTCGGCGAAAGCCAGATACAGTCCCAGCAAAAGCTCCCAAACAAAATCGATAATTACTAATGTAACTAAATACAATTAAAGCACAAAAAAAAGGAGACAAAAAAAACACAGAGAGAGAAATGAGAGAATCGCGGCTGGCTCGCGGCAGAGACAAATGGACGGAAGGAAGGGGACGGCACACAACAGCAACAATAACAACTGAAGCGGGGAGGGGGGAAAAAAAAAAGTAGGAAAAAAAAATCGGTGGAAAATGCGCTTACTTACAGCCCAGTTGGCAAATGGGCAACCCAGGATGCTGGCCCACATCCCACCCACAGTCGCCTTTCCCAGCCCCTGTCGAGGACTATCAAAGACAATGGCGGCACATTCAAGGGTTTAAAATTTCACCATTTGCATTTTTTTAACCACCCTGCTATCCTCTCCTCCGCACCACACCCCTCTGTACCCACTATGTACCCCAGTAATTTCATTTCATTTACCATTTTTTTTTTTCTTCCTATCTTTATCTTCCTATCATTATTATTTTTTGTCGCTCTTTTCTGTTGGTTTGTTTTTTAAGTTTTTTTTTTTTTTTTGGATGTATGCATTTTTCATTGAAGTTGGGAGGTTTTTTTTTGTGCGGGAGTCGAATTCGTAGCTTGATTAAATGCCCATTGAAGATGAATGAATTTTTGCCTCAACTCGAGGAAAATTACGTGGAGGCGGAGGGGCACATCAATAGCCGCCCAGTGGAATTGGAGTACGTTGCCCATTTATCTGTATCGGGATTTCGAACTCCCCTCCCGTCTAAGGGTTGATGTCGATGGCAACGAAATAATTGCATGCAAATGAGCCACTGCCGGGACGCATGAAAATCTCCATAATCCTCGTTTTTTCCCCACCAGCCAGTGATGAAGGAGGAATACTAGATGCAGAAGGTCGTCCGTGTGTAGACGTTTTGGCAGTTTAACACGTTTTCGGGAAGAGGGATTTTGATTTCCAGTCTTTCGATTTCAACAATCAAATCCTTAAATATTCTATACTTATTTTAGATATTCTACGACTTCCACAGCCCAAACATTTATTCCTCTCTTTTTTATTGAAGGTTCCTATAAGCCACTTCAACTTTGAATGGAGAAACTTGGTTAATATTTCCATCATTTTCAATCCATTTTTTTTTAACATTTCTGTGGAGTAAAAGCAGTATATGGAATCCCACACCTGAGGCTTATTTGCTTATGGATTCACTTGTGGGTCACAAATCAATCTCAAACCATCTACAGATATAATCGTATTTTTTGCACAGTAAGCACTCTACCGACAAGAAATGGCTAACTGAAAGTCAGGGCAACACTATTGTTAAATCTCTGTCCCATCTTCCCGTTTCATGGTGATTCGATTTTGGTTATTTACCTGCAACGAGACGAAAGAAAAGAGAAAATTAGCAAATTAGCAAAAATGTATAATTAATTTTAGTGAAAAATTAACCAACAGATTTATGTATACAGCGCTGGATTGTGTATAAAAATATAAATAACTATAAAAGTAATAATATTTAAAGAATCCCAAGGAAGGGGGAAACTTTTCGAAAGCGGAACCAAACCAGTTGCCGACTGTCTCTGGCACTGGCTTTGCCTCTGGGCTCTGGTGATCGGTGGTGTTGGTTGATCATCGATGAGAAAACAAAATGGAGTCATGCCAGCAGCCACCAATCAGCAACCACACAACGTTAACAACTTCAACTAATTGCCTAACCAAAAGATACATACATATACCCATAGATACATACTTTCAAATAAAATATACAAATTACGGATAATTGAGTGAAAAGTTCAAAAAATCAAATTCATTTGTTGGGACACTGTTGCTGTTCCTTTAATGGAAAAATCCACTCGAATTAGAACCTGGGCCCCACACAGAGTTGTATTTTTAGCGGAATCGAGAGGAATTCAAAGGGAAATCTATTTAACAAAATAAAATGAACAAAGACCAAGAGATGCGGGGAAAAATAAAAGCAAATTGGTCAGCAAGTAAATTACGAAATTGCTTCAAATACTTATTGAGAGACTCACACGCCAGTGAAAGACAGAGAGAGAGAGAAAGAAAGAGAGGTGAGGAACAGTGACAGACAGACAGACAACCAAAAGTGACCAAACGTTCGCCTCTTCCACCAAAACCAAAACCAAAGCAAGAGAAATAATCAAATATTCGCCAGCAGCAAAAGTTTATTGAACTTTTTTCAGCGTTTCTTTGCTGGCTTTTATTATTTCTTCATTATGTTGTTGTTGTTGTTGCTGCTTGGCTAAGGTGTCCGCCAATGTTATAAAACCAACAAACAACAAAGATAACAAACGCATATTAATGAGTTTCGCAGAGTTCGTGTGAATGCCGCGTGTCTTTTAGCAGTCAATTAACAGACGAAAGAAAGAGTATTGGAAATTGAGCGTAAAAAAAGATTTGTTATCTCTGGATATCATTTGTTGATTGCAACGGGATATACATGGGGGGAACCTGAACCTTAAAAGTAAATCTGCTATTGAGCAGCCTTTGATCAAAAATCTTTATTAATCCACTGAAAATATAGTTTTGCTTCTCTGTAAAGCGTCGTAAAGCTTTTCAATTATTTCTTGCCTGTTATTTGCAACGGTTAAGACAAAGCAGAAAGAGAGAACTAAAACCAAAACGACCTTCAGTCATAAAGAGAGATAGACAGTGAGAGAAGGAAGACAAGCAATGCACTTTTGGGCTGACTATATCCCTCACACCCACAAACACAAACACACACGCACACAGAAACACAAGCGGCAAGAAGCGTGAAAATAAATGAATGAACGGCACTCACCTCACTCTCACCCGCCGTCCCTATCTCCTTACCAACCCACAAAGTGTGTGCTTAACGTAACGCCAAACAAGAATGCGACTCTACGTAAAACGTAGAGCGCGACTTTTGATATTGAAATGGAGTGAATGAACGGAAGAAGGGAAGAAGGGGAGGGAAGGAGAACACGAGAACAAAAACAAGAAATTGATAGACTCGGAACGAGTAGAGCAAAGCAAAGCAAATGCTAAATGTCACGAGCAAAACAGAGAAGGAAAGTAACAAAAAATAATCATAAAAATACTTAACACACACACTTAGCCAGAAGAAGAGGGCAATAAAGGAAAACAAAAAACAAAACGAGAGGAAAAAAAAGTAAAAGTTGAATTTTTCCAAAGAAACTGCAGAGCAAAACAGAGAATTACGCGAAAAATAATAATAATAAAAATCCAAAAGAGAGACGCAGGAGAGAGACAGAGAGAGAGAGGGAGCACACAAAAGCAAATAACGTGTGGGAGGAAGGGAGGGAGCAAAAGCAGCGTGTGGGAGCAGACCAGGCAAAATATATGAAAAGAAGGGCAACCTGAAGGGAAAGGGGTTGTTGATGAGCGGGGGGAGACAGAACAAGATGAAAGCAGGAGCAGCTAAGGCGCTGCGGTGGGGTATATGGTAAGAAAGGTGCGACGCAGACAGGGAGACGCAGCAGCAAGCAGCATTTTTATAGCTTTGTCTACGCGACCAAAACGCAGACGGGGGAAAACAGAAAATGTAGAAAAACGTGGCACAATAAGACGACGTCTCCAAAATGAAGGGGGGGCTGGGTGAGTGGAAGTGCAGAATCAGACCGAAAGAGAGGAGAGCACAGGAGGAGGAAGCAATGCCAAAGGATGGAGAAGAAGTAGAAAGAGCTTTAACAAACAAACATGTGCGAAAAGAAGTTGCACAAGTGGCCGGTTTACCACACACACACACACAAAGAGAGTGGAGAGGCATGCTAAGCAGCTGTTAAACAGACACCAGCTGCTGCCCCAAGAGATAGAGAGAGAGAGGGAACAGAAATCAGACAAAGTAACGGGAAATCATCCGTTTATCACAGGAGAAAAATAAAGGACTTTGGGCATAAGTGGCTTACATTACTGTAAACTTGTTTTCCATTGCAACGACAGGAAGCTTGACCCTCAGGGCACAGAGCATCAGCAGCATATGCGCTGAGGCTGCAACAGCTGTCAATGGAATATTCGAGATTCGTATGCGAGTCCCAGCAAAAAAGCTTCCATGCTGATGGTTAAGTACTTTTAATGTAAGCTAAGCTCTACCGCATATACATACATATGTACATACATATGTAGCTTGTAATTATTCCAATAGAATTCAATCAGGCGACAAACAACATCCCACACCACACACACTCACCGCATAATAGCGGCGGATACACAGGCACAGGAAGTGTCGGTCATCTGGTCAGGTCAGAAAGACTGAAAGACTAAAAAGGGAGATACCTACAACATCTATGGAGAGGAAGCGGAGCAGAGCGACACACACACTCGCATTTATGGAACAGAAAAGAGAGCAGAAGAAGAAGCAACTTTTGCAGAATTGAAATTGAAAACTTATAAAATCGAATCGAATCGAATCAAACCGAAACTGAACTCGGAATGAAATTGAACTCCTCGAGGGGGCAAGGCAGCAGTAGCAGTAGCAGCAGCAGCAGTAGATGGCAGATAGGTTCCACCTTCTGGCTGACTCACACACACACACACACACACACACTAAGAGAGTGGCGAAAATACAAATACAAATCGTGAGGCTTAATATGCATGGCTGGATAAATTGCTGGTTGCCCTGGGTCTGTGAGGGTATGGGGGTCTCGGCTCTGGGCTCTGGATCTCAGTCTGAGTCGTCGCCAACATTGCTGATTGAAGGCACAAGGCTGGGGCAGGGACACGGACAGTGACGCGGGGTGGAGCCGGGCTGTCCGTTATTGAACAACATGCCATGGGGCGGCGGCCTGCCTACAGACGACGACGACGACGACGACGCTGGCAGTCGTCAGTCACTGCTGCTTGATTGGACTTGGACGGACCTCGAAACGTGCCGATTCCCAGCTCGGATGTAAATACATACATACAAATGTACATAAGTATGCATTTGTATACATACTTGCATATGTGTGTATGTATTTCTGTGTACTGTTGCCATGTATGCCTTGGCAAACCAATGTTTTGTTTGTGGCTTCTCTCGGGCAAAGGTTTCGCCAGCCCTTGCACTGCCCTGCCCTGCCCTGCCCTTCCCTTTCCTTCCTTACCACTCTCACACTCGTCGAACACTCGCACAGAAATACACGGTTAATTTGCCATTTTTATGGTTTCATGCCTTTGGCCTGGACTGGCACTGGCACTGGCACTGGCTCTGGGTTTGGGTCTGGGTCTGGCCTGGTGTTTTGTGCTGTCTGGGGGCCTGTACTGTACCACTGATTTCAATCGGAGAAACAGTCTAAACAAAACTGCTCAAAAGTCACTTCGAGTAAAAATTTCATAAAGCAAAAGCTCAATGCAGATTATGCATACATATTGGGTTTGTATGTACATATATTCATCGTCATACATGAGCACAGTAAAACCACTTTCAAGGGACATAGTATCCCTTGGGATATCGCTCTACGAAATGCAGCAAAGTGTGACCCTTGCAGTGGTGAATTTTCATTATTGAATATGAAATTAAATATTTAAAACTGAAACTGAATCAGGGGTACAGTGATTATTCAGGCAATTTCTTGAGTACCACCAGCCGTATCGTATTTGTTTACCAAATACTGCACCCTCAATCCTTGTCCGCCGAAGAAAGCTTTCACCGTAGCCCTGTCCAGTCCTTTGGGAAGTCTCAGTCCGATGACGCTTCTGCTGTTTATGCACAAATCCCAAAAAAACTTTGCCTCAAACGAATGGAAAAAATTCGAAATAAAACGAAAAAAAAACAAAATTTCAATTTCAAACCCAAGGCCCTGGCCGAAGAGCTCTTCTCCCTTCTTCACCTCTCACTCTCCCTAGGGCAGCAGCAGCACTAAGGGACGCCCCAATCTCTGTGTGGGTGTGTGTGTGTGTTTGCATGCAAAACTGGAGAGAAGTAAAAAAAACTCGGATGACGAAAGCCGCGGTAGAAAAAGAAGAGGCAGCACACACAAAAAAAAAAATCATCATCATTTATGCAGATTTCAAGGCACTGATATGAGGCGACAGTTTTTGGTGTGTGTGTGTGGGAGTGTGTGTGTATTTTTGGGATACATGCGATTTGTCTCCTATGTACATACATACATATGTATGATGCACAACACACATACAGTGCGTTTCAGAACTTTAGATGAAAGTTCTACACTGTCTTTTGGTTTCCCACTAAAAGACGAAATATATGTGGTATATGCTGGCATCTATGCTGACTCTTACAGCTGAAACAAAAGCCCAGCGCCACAGAAACAACAGTGATGAACCGCACTGCATATTCCCCAACTTTTAGATATGCATAAAATTTACAAAAAAAAATATAAATAAATAAATAACTGGACGCCGGCAGAGGAACGCTGCAAACTTCCTCCTGGCGAATCCCCTTTGGCTCCCCTGGCACTTTTGAATCTTTTTGCAATGCAAATTGTGTTTTGTTGTTGTTTTTTTTTTTATACCAAAATCTATACATATGTACATACAGACATTCATGTGTATGTAAATACATTCATACAAATTTAAAGCTCTCTTTTGGCGAAACTTTCTTTCTTTGGTTTTTTGTTGAAAGTAAAAAAAAAATGAATAAAAATAAAAGTGATTGGAACTTTTTCGGTCTGATTTTATTAGCGATAACAGACAGCCAATGAAATATGCATGTACATACATACATACATATGTACGGGTAGATATGCATACATATAAATCCTCATGAAAAATAACAAAGATTATGAGAGCCGATGGGCCGGCCATAACTTTTTTGGGGTTTGGTCTCTTCTGATAAGTTTTTCTGGAAAGTTGTTCCCAAATCGTTGTCGCAGAGCTGCTGCTGCTGCACTCTGAGACCCTGGAAAGAAAACGTACCAATACCAAAAACCAGGCCCTAAAGTGGCAAGGCGAACCCCTATAATCGAAATCGATTTGCCAATGGCCAAACAGCCAGCGAAGAGCAACGAAAATAACAATCAAATGTAGAAATACTATATAGAAGGGGAAGAGACACCTATCAACCTCCTCCCCATACCCCTGCACGCCCTAGAAATGGCAACGAAGACGATTTGCCAAATTTGCTAAACTTACAAACTGATGGCCATGTCGTGATGGTGTCTGTCTTTCTGTTTCTGTTTCTGTAGAAGTGAGTGTGTGTTTGTCTCTCTCTCTCTCTTTTTCGCTCTGCAAGTGGGTTGTGTTTTTTTTTTTGCATGGCTTGGTAAGTAAATTATGTTAATTGTATTCTCTGACTGTCACCGAATCAAATGTCCGGGCAGGCAGACAGGCAGGCCCATTTCCATTCCCATTCCCATACTCAATCCAAACAGCCAAACACATTCGTGAATAAAAGTAGCAAACGCGAAAATATCCATTGAGAACTGGGCAATTCGAAATAGAAATGTACTTAAATTTCCTTCGAAACCTTCTCTATCTCCCTTTTACACAGTAGCTTAGCACTAAGCTAACATGTGCTCAAAGAGAGCGCAAACAACATGCCCTCTCTTTCTCCCTCTCTCTCTTTACTGCTAAGCTCTATCCTAGTGAGAATCCATTAAGTATGTGCAACAAATCGCCCCCTATAGAACCGATTACAGGGTATAAAGTGAAATTAAAGCAATGGAACACACACACCCACAACATTTAAAGGCATGTACATATCACATGAATTCCTATATTGTACATGCATACATATGTACTGTGCACCCCGAATATATGTATACATATGTACAAATAAATATTTATCTGTATCGGATTGATCATATATGAACGCGAACCGAAATAAATCCAACTGAAATTTAAATTCACTTTGTGTGCGCGACATCTGAAAGATACGTCGAGGTAGTGGATTGGATGGGGCCGACCCATCCGCTGGGGACCATTTGGCAACGCAAATTATTTTCAGGGCCCCAGAGTTTCAGATACACATGTAGCGTCTCGCAAGGGATTGAAACACACACCACACTCACTCACTCGATCGATCGATTGAATTGGTGGAGCATCCGTTTTCAAACTATAATACATATATCTGGAGTTTTTGTTTTTTTTTTTTTGTTAATTTTTCAACTGAAAATTTTCCAATAAACAGAGCCGTGCAAGATCTTTCAATGGGGCTCTAACAAGCCGAGCGGAAGCGTTTTCTGTGAGAAGCAGCGAAAGATTAAAGACACGAAAAAGCGTAAAAATAATAATAGTAAAATAAAAACGTGCGAACTAAACTTACAAACAACACGGCCAGAGACCGAGACCAGACCCAGCGATAGGGCAGGCAGATAGAGAGAGAGAGAGAGAGAGACCAGTAAGAGCCGGCTCCATTCGGAACCCGTCTCGGGAGGAACTTAATTTTTGGCTCTGACTGACGGCTGGGTCGGGACGGTGGGACAGGAAACCGGTTTCCGATTGCCGGCAACTGCTGCTGCTGCTGCCGGAGGGCAGAGGGGGGCACAAGAGAGCGGCACGCATGACTTCAGCAAACCACAAAAATACACAAATACAAAAAACATACACACACACACTTCGTGGAGCGAGCGAAGTCTTTCCCAGCTGTTTGTTGACCTCAAAGCCGGAGTAGTACCAGCCAGCCAGAGCCAAAGCCGGGGCCAGGCCAGGCAAGTCATGGTTATGGCCAGGCCAGGCCAAGCCATAAAAGAAGACCAAGCCAAGCCAAGAAGCCAAGTTAATAATAGATGGCTGCTGGCCAGCAGGCAAGAAAGCAGCCAGAACGATACTCGTTCCACGAGAGAGCGGGGTGAGCAAGTGAATGCGGCTGGCTTTGGCTTACACACGGTGCGCCAGAGGGGGTGGGGGGGTGGGGTGGGGAAGGTGTAGGAGGCCCAACCGGCTAAAAGTGTTTTTTATTTATAGCAGTTGTTGCTGTTTAATTCCTTGAGTCGCAATTGAGTAATCAAGCATAACGAAGAAGTGAATGAACCCCACACATAAGAGAGCCGTGAGATCAGGGCAGGGAAAGGGAGCCAGCCATGGAAAAGCCAAAGGACTTGGCAGATAATTTAATAGAAGCATAAGTAGTCCGGTAACTAGCATAAATCAACGATAAATATAATAAAAACAAGGAGCAGCAGCTCCAGTTTAAAGAGAGAGTTCCGCACTTTAAGAGAGCTCGCGAGCGTAAAGAAGAATGTGTCTGGCAAAAGGAAAGCGCAAATGGCAATAAGAAAGTGACGACAAAGAAGTGCGCCCCACAACAACAACAACAAAATACCTACAAAGCAACAAACACGAAAAGCAACAGCAGCAGCAACAAAATATAAGACAAATCTTCAAGGACGTATCCCAAGGTAAACAGACACACATATGAATGAAAGAAGCAGCGGAGTGGAGAGGAGAGGGGAGCAGTGGAGGATAGGGAGAGAGAGAGAGAAAGATGGGGGAAAAAGGCAACACAAAATAAGTAAAAGTAAGACGGGGCAAAAGAAAACGCGACCTGTTTGATGGTAACACACACACACACATACACACACACTTAGGGACACATACGGACAAAAAGGAGATGTGGAAAAGCAAGTGTAGGAAAAACTCGTTTCCAAGGCACATGCATAGATGGTGGGACAGACGGGGGGTGGTGTGGGACATCAGGAATAACTCGAGTAACAAAATGTAGGTAAGTTTTATTGCTCCCACTTCTTCGTCTCTTCTTCTCTGCGGGGTGACAGGAGGGCAAGGGGAGGAGGGCATGGCGGAACAACATAAAATTTAATCAAAAGGCAACCGTTTGAAAATGTGCCAAAGCATGAGGCAGAAGGAGTACCAGGCAGAAGGAGAAGCAGCAGCAGCAGCAACAACAAGAAGATGGCAAAACGGAGGATGAAGCAAAAGCAAAAGCAGACGTAGACAACGACAACGACAACGACGACGTGCGCGTAATGTGGAGTAAAAGCCAGTTTGATAACGGCTCTCTCTCTCTCTCTCACCTACTCTCCTGCTTCAGCCATGTTCATGTGTGTGTGTGTGTGTGTGTGTATTGTCTAGCCTAGATTTTCAGACATAAATTATGCAAGAAATGGAACACGCTGAAGACGGTGCTCAGACAACCAACACCAGTTCTTGCAAGGAGAAGGAAGATAGAGGCGAGAGAGAGAGAGCGCCAAAAGGAGAACAAAGTCAAAGACAAGGTCAAGGTCTCTCTCTCTCTATTCTGCCTTCGCCCCTTTAAGCCCTTACTTACGGTTTGCCCGAAAATAAGTAATAATAAGAATAATAACGAAAGGAAGACAAATAAGAAAACGTGTTCCACCAAACACCGAACAGGTTCTCCGTCCCGTCCCTTTCTTGCTTATTCCTCGTTCCAATCTAATGTTCCACGGCTGCCCAAAAGGGAGCGTTCTACCTGCTGTCTGCCGACTGTGTCTGTGCCTTTGTCTGTGCTACCTGTTGCAGCCAGACAGCCAGCCACAAGCCGTGGCCCAAAAACTGAAAGTCACTTTCCAGGCGGATCACAATCGGAAGGTAACAAAAAGACTATCGACTGAACAACAGAACCAACATACCAGTGACCATGTTCTACCCATCTATCACCTGTTGGCCTAGGCAGCTTGTAAAGTCAACGGACTGGACTCTCCTCCTATAGTTTAGAGTACACCTAATCAACTAGGGATTGCATCTCTAGACTTGTACATGTACCAATAAGTCCTTGATGGGCTAATCAAACATTCATTGAAAACTGAAATGCTCTGAAAAGCGTTAACCAGCCAGTATCCAGTAATCCAAGGTTCCGGTTAGAAAACTATCATCTCAGAGAGGAAGTCATTAGAGAACTAATGAAATTATGACCAGAAGATCTCTTATAAATATTAGACCTATTATTCTTATAGGTACTATAATTATTTATTCCACACTCATGTGCAAAATCATCGACGGCTGGATAATTTCTATGATTTCAAAGAATAAAAGAACCCTCCCGCCGAACCACAATTCTTAATTGTCATGGGAGCGAAACGCACAAAAACCTTTTTCTTTCCAATGGAAGTTTTACTCGTTCGCTCTTAGTAGATTTTTTTTTTTTTGGTAATTAATTCTACGCACTTGCGCAACAATGTCGCCGCTTGGCTATAATTTCCAGCCGAAACCACGCACTGTATTTTCAAGGTCTAATGGGTTTGTTGGCACCGCCACTGCCAATGGCAATGGCAGTGGCAGCCATTGGTTATAATGAGCCTGGGCCAAAGAAAAATTATAATCATCATTGAAATAAATGATTAAATTGCCGGTGCGGTGCGTACAGTGCGTTTCACAAGTTTACGACTGTCAAATGTATATAACTATCAAAAATGTGTATGAGATTCGGTCCATACTGGGAACTGTCTCAAAAAAGAAAGATGCAGGCAATAAGTGAATATGTATTTATTTATTTATTTATACCCCGTGAGAATATTATTTTATTTAAGTATAGTAGTATTCCTGTAATTTATTCAGGCACTGTGTGGGCATAATGTTTCTTGGTTCATTATTATAATTGTAGCTGCTGTAGCCGCTGATGCTTATACCTACAGCTGAAACAAAAACAAACTTAAGACGATCTTTGGCACCTGCGTAAACGCGCTCTCTCTCTCTCTCTCTCTTTCTATTTGCCAGGTTCAAGGCCTTTCGTAAAATATTTTTTGGTATTTGGCAAGTTTTTTCGTATTTATTGATTTGTTGCTTTTTAGGTTTTTGCAAGCTTTAGTGATTAATTATTGTTAATTACAATGTCGTCCGGGAAATCATTTCGTAAGGTTTACTCCAAAGACTTATACAATACCATGCCCCCCCTTCCGACACCGAGCATCGCTACACACACACATCAAACCAATCCGATCCATAACGAAATCGACCAAAATCACAAATTGTAAAACGATTACATAAGCCTTATACTAAATATGAATGGATCGCGTCTGTGCTTCGTTTTGGGATTTTTAATTTCTTTGTTGCTTTTTTTTGTCTTCAGTGGGATGAGCTCACTTTCGGGTATCGGGGCAAGACGGCAACCATATGAATATTGAAATATAATATAGGGGCATATACATACATACATATTTATGTACATACATACAGAGTATACATCCCAAAGCTCCAAGTTGTGTCATCATTAGGTGGTTTTTCTCGGTTTAAAAAGGTTCTTTGAACTTGATTGCTAAACGGTTGAAAGAACCAAAAGAAAAACCATTTCGAAATGATGGGAAACTGTGTGTTGAAGCAAAATATATGAAAATCGAATAAATACAATAGAAAACAAATTTTGGGGAAAAATAATCGTATCTTTAAGAAACGGTTTTGTTGGGAAATGAAATATGTGAAAGATTTCACTATATTACCCCAAAAAAATAAACCTTCCTCTTGATTGTTGTGCTTACTGGTCTATAACAAAGTTAATGGCCAAGCCAATCTGTGCTTAAAATTGATTGAAAAATCCATTCCAGCTTAGCCAGTAGCGCTTTTGTCCGATGCAATTGCAAGTGAAAGAAATATCTGAAACAGAAGTAGGCAGCAGTAGTGGCAGTGGCAGCTGCAGCAGACGTTTGAGACCCCAATGAGAAATAGAATGTGAACACATAACAAGTGCGTGCGGCCATACATATGTATGTACATCTGTATATACATATGATACAGTCCATGGATATGGCCACATCTGCACTCGATTTCTTAATTGAATTTGGTCTAAAGCCCCGTACATGTCTGTCTCTCTCTCTCCCTCTTTGTTTGTTTGGGAGGTAGAAGATGCTGAAGCGGAGGCTGCAACTGATGAACGACGGCGGCACGAGAGTGTCGAGAGGAGACTTTGCACTAATAAGTTTATTATAAAACAATAATTACAAACAGACACAAGCAGAAGCAGCAGCAGAGGAGTAGGAAATAACGAGAAAGTCGTTGCACGCTGATTAGCTTTTGAGGCTACCCAGGCATCGACTTAAGCTTCTGCCACAGCTTTAGCTGCGACTCCAACTTGAAGCTTTAGCTCCAGCTCTTGCTGGGGGATGCTGATTAGACTTCCCCATCAGCAGCAAAGCGAAACCGAAATCAAACCAATCACGTACACAAAAAGTGTTAATTGCAAATGTACAAACAGGCCAAGAGGTGGAAGCTGTGGGGCATTTTGTGGGGGTATATGCACTGCCAGAGGTGCCAATACGTTGAGCATGTGGCACCTGTTACGCTGCGACTGCTAAATATTAATCGCGGATGGGTTTGGCGCATGCGTGACTTTACATATACAGAAAAGTATATAGCCTGTGAAGATAATCCTATGAATCACTACTACATACATACATGTATCAATCGCCTTGGTTTACGTGCAAAAGTAGCATTCTCTTCTTCTTTTTTTTTTGCAGACTGGGAGCGTCTTGTCATCTGCCTATAAACCGATGATCGGCAATTGGATTATGGCAGGGACAGGGACAGGGGCTGGGGCTGGGACAGGGTGCACAAAAAGAGAGAGTGCCACACGCAGCCACAAAACAGAGGCGTCAACGAACCGGTTTACAAAGGGTCGTCCAAGTCCAAGCCGGAGTCAGAGTCGTAGAGTCGCAGTCGAAGTCAGAGTCGAAGCGACGCATACGCGTCAGCAATAATTAATCAATCAATAATTGAGGCAGCCCAGGCCATACACACACACGCACACACACAGATACGCACACATACAGAGACAGTGAGAGAAACGTCGTTCAGCTAATGACAGGGCATACAAAATGGCCGACACATAAGCCCATTAAGTCTGAACAAACACACATCCGGTGAAGAGGGCAAGTGCTCAGGTTGCTCGGGGGGGAGGGTAGGGCTTGGGGCATGAGGCAGTGGGGAGTGGACTCCAGACTTAACATTACCTAAAAAACACTAATCTGCTTCCCAAAGAAGATTCCAATAGGGAGCGCCGTATCCACCAGCGCTCGCTCAATAAGCAGAAAGAAATAGAAGAATTCCTTCCTTGACTTACTTTCTTGGATAGCGCTCTCTCTCCCTCTTACTCTCTCTCTCTCTCTTCGATTCGGTTTGTACCGTAACTTTTGCTTTTTGTTTCTCTTCTGGCACTACAAGTATTTCGTGGAGTTTACCTTTTCTTGTACTACTGCGGTTTATTTTCGCATTTGCTGCACTTTTCTTTCGCACTCTTTTCGCAACGTTTCGATAATTTTGGTATGTTTTGGCGACGAAAAAACCGAAAACGAAAACGGAACCCACATGGAGGGGAGCGCGAATGCCTCGAGACGGACAGAGATGGCGAGACAACAACGAAACGAAATGGAACCAAAAACGAAACGAGACGAAACGGAACGGAACGAGCGCTGCGCAGGTAACGTTGCGGCTGTGCATAAAAAATCGAACTGAACTGAAACCAAAGAAGAGCAAGAAAACATTCCAAAACCCAAGTTTTGACGCTGCCGCGCCGTCGCCGCCGACACTGCTTACCGCTCTGCTGCCGCTATATCTGCCCGCTGGCTGGTCAGAGCCAAGAGAAGACTTTCAACGGACGGGGACGACACGTCGTCGTCGTCGTCGGGCGGCCCGGTCAAAGGTATGTCAAGTAGAGGGTGAGGGAAAACAAGCACAAACACAAGCGATTGGCAATTGAACGAATCACAGAGTTCTGCACCTTCATCTGCGGCATAGAATAGATCCGATCCTGCGCTCACGTAAGTCTAGGACGAGTAAAGGCACTCACTGGGACTCCGGCTACCTTATTTGTAATGTACCATGGACTGGTTGGTTTCTTTTCGCTGCCAACGTCGACGCCAGCGTCGTGGTTAACGCCGCCGGCGGAGCGGCAACAGCAGCTTAGCGTGGCCTGGCCTGGGCCCGTTCAGCTTGGCTTGACTTTCAGCAGACGTGCGAGCGAGCGAGAGAGCGAGCGAGAGACTACTCGTATCACATTGATCGTCTTCTACCCCGACTCCTCCGTCTGACTGACTGACCGACCGTTTGCATGTGTGCGAGAGCACAGGTACCGGCTGCTCAGGTGTATGTGTGTTGTGTCCCTTAGGTAAGAAAGAAAAGAAAATGTGTCCAACTTTGGCGAACAGGTAGACCGCTTCGCTCATGACGGAGCCGGTGTGCCGAGCCGTGCCGTGCCGGTGCCGGTGCTGGTGCCGGAGGCAGAGGCAGAAGCACCAGCACCATCAGCACCGAATGAACGGCGTCGTCGCGCAAATGCTGACTTTGTTTTTGCGGCTTAAATGCGCACACATACAACACATTCGACGACGACGACACAAACACACACACCTGTATAGCGTTAGGGTACCTCAATGTACGACAAAGAAAATACATTTTAAAAGATATAAAAAGAAAACAATGCAAGTGTGATTATAAACAGGGATAAGTTAATTGGAAAAAGGGAGCAATCTGCTTATGGCTTAACCTCAGATGGCCATTCCACACTTCAAATAGGGTTTCCAAATGTTAAATATTTCTCGTGGATCACCCTGTTCTGTTTTCAATTTTTATTCCCGCAAGAAAATAAAAGCCAAATGCTTATGCATATGGAACACGCAGACACACACTGCGAAGCAGCAAGAAAGCATACGTCATACTACAGTGAAATTGTATTTGATGGTAGAGAAATACACGAGAAACGGACGACGATTTTTGCGCGTGAGTAATTTGTTGTCGATGACTGTGCTGTGCGAGAGAGCAGTGCGGAGCGGAGCCAGGCGCGCCAGCAGTTGTCCAGTTTTGTCTCTTGTGAGGCTTCTGCTGCCGCTGTCACTGCTGCAGGTAGACACACACAAACACACACACACACACACACTATGTCGGACAGCATACAGGTGTATTGGTAATTATCGGCTTTCGATGCCATATGCTGGCAGGGGGAATATGCAAGAAAAGGGCCAACCATCGAAACTGAAATCGAAGCGAAATCGTACCGTGTATGTGTATGGCCCTTAATTTTTTGTTGCTTTTGCACTACCGCCGTCACCTCACAGTGGGGGGTGTTATATTCGCCCAATCTTGCTAACTAGACACAAAAATTGGCTGCTGGCTCGTTTCGAAATTGCTTCAGAGGTGGTCACTTCATCAGTCATCCATTCATGCATACAGTTGGAGTCAAGAGTATAGTCCCAATAAAAACTAATTAACTTAACCTAACTCCAGCTATAGCTACCCGTATTCTTGGCTACAAATTGACAACTGAATACATTGATTAAAGTATTCGAAATTTTTGCAAATAAATCGCTTTTACATTCGTCAAAGGACGTTGATTCGGTGCACAAATGTCCCTAATTGTCCCTTCGTTTCAAATGACACGAACAAAGGCACCAATCAGCAAGAGCGATTCGGTACACCTGAATGGAGGAGAATTGCCAGCCATTAAAGAGGTTACCAAAAATAACATTGAATTTTAAATATTTTTCTAATACGTAGACTAATTCCAATTAAATAGAAACCATAAATATATGTATACATTTATAATGGTTTTGGCACCACTATTACATTACATTGACCGCAGCTGTGTACCCCCCTATGATTGCTGGCATATCCATATCCATGTACTTATTACATACATTTTAAGTATGTATGTATGTACATCTGTGTGGTTTTTAGCATTATGCATACTAACTCAATTAGCACATCGTGTAAACGTGATGTGGGAACGGCTGTCTCTCTCTGTCTGTCTGTCTGTCTGTCTTCTGTGTCTAACAGGCGCCTTTGGGACCTTGCCACAGTTTTGGTGCTTTCGGCAGACAAACAGAGGAGACGAGATGAGAGCGCAGCGCCAGTACACATGTCCCGGGAGCCAGACAACGGATGAACAAATGCAATTCAAGCAAGCCCCCCCCCCCCCCGTCCATTGGCTGCACAGTCGCAGTCGCAGTTGGTTCCAGGAAAACGACAAACTGATCATGCAAACAACAAATATCCAAGTCAATTTTGGGGCAGGGGCAGGGGCAGTGGCAGTGGCAGTGGCAGGCGCAGGGTTGGGCACTCTGGCACGCCCAAGAGAAACAAAGTAAAGTGAATGCCAAGCAAGGGAAGTATGTAGTCCAGTACGGTCCGGCACCAGTATCAGTCCCAGTCCCCACTCCAACAGGTAAATCTCACTACATACCTACTGTATATATGTATACATATCGCGATATATATGTGTATTTTTCGGGGAGTGTAGCCCAGGCCTTAACTGCTTTCGTTTTTATTTTGTGCATCTTTGGCTTTTATTTTTGACACGAATTTCAAGAATTATCCACATTGCTTTTGGCTTGGGGAATACGGATGGATACCCTTTCCTTACAGAAATGGTCTTTTCAAATTGTCGCAATGTTTCCCCTGGCTATTGTTAGGGTATAAAGCACTTCGACCTGATCCCAACATACACTGGACCCCTTACTCCTCACTGCATTGTGGATTCCACTTGCATTTATTTTGGTTTTTCGCATTTCGCATTTATTGGAAATATTTGCTCTGGCCCAGCTCATATTGGATTCAATTTCAGTATCTGGCACTGGCCCCGGCCATCATCGGATGAGTGAAACTTACGGTTTGTGTGTGTCGGGGTTTTCGGTGTGGAATATTGCCTGGGCATTACATTGTCACGACTCGTGAGTATGGCTTGCGCTTACCTGCAAAGAGAAAGATAGAAAAGAGCGCAACCAATTGAGGTCATTAGTAAAAGGTTTTTGTCAGACGCAAAACTGAAAACTGAAGCATACGAAATGTCCAGGCTAATTAGTGTAAATGTTTATAGATCTTAAATGAGTTTTCTGCGGCCTTGCCGCGCAACTAAAAAAACAAAAGAGCGAGATCGAGATCGAGAGAGTGCGATGGATGCTGTATATTCATTTCTTCGGCAAAAGAATGAACCAGTTGTAACGTTTTGGCTTATGCTTTCTCACAGTATGAGCTGAAAAGCCCCCCTTAAGTCTAGCAATAGTGCTGTAAAGCCAGGTGTTCAAGCAGCCAAACGCAAACGCTTATAGCGCTGTGGCTATATACCAAATCTAATCGGATATTGATGCCCATCAGGAGTACATTGTATGTACACTTTAATAGCTCGCCACAGGAAACCTTTTTTTTTTGCAGGACTGCAAAAAACTAATTTTGAGTAAGAATCCTTGAAGCCTCAAAAGCAATTTTTAATTACAACTGAACTGAAATTTATGTGAGAACTTTGGGGCCAAGCAACAAAAAAAAAATGTGATGGAAAGCAGAAAGAGGAGCAGAGAAGAGAAGACGGCAGTGGCAGAGGGTTGACCAAAGAAACGGAATGCCTAGGCAGAGCGGCAGAGGGGGAGGGAGTAAGACAAAAAAAATCTGTGCAAAGGAAATCGACATGCAGATTAAAAGGAAGTTGCACAAACCAAATGGACAGGCCAAAAAGGGTGTGGCAGCCGAGATGGCAACGGCAACGAGTAGATTGCGTAGAGAGAAACGGCAGAAAAAATTCGATTATCTGCGAGAGGAAACTGTAATTAAATCTATGGGGTTTTCCTCACACAGGACGCCAAAGAAAATGTGAGAATGCTGCAGGGAAAAGGGGTGCTGCCAGTGGGAGTGGGGATGGGTACGGGATTGGGAAGGACGGCGACGAGCGAAAAGAAAAAATGCAACGAAATCACGTAAAGCAAACTAATACCGCAACAAGGCGTGCAGATTGCAGTAGAAGAAATGCGCTGGAGGACGAGCATGGGCATGAGGAGTAGGAGAAGCTGGTGCCTGAGCCTGCGCAGGAATTGCTCGTCTCTCGTCCTGGTCCCCCTGTTGGCTGACTATAGCTTGGCTGTGGATTGTGGACTGTCGACTGTCGTCGCCGTGCAGGACTATGGGGTGGTGGGGTCTTGGAGGCAGTGGTCTTTAGTGCCAGGGATTAACGGCGGAGCCAAATGGCATGAGCTTAGGCTCGGACCCGTACCATTGAAACCCCGATGATGTTCATGGCACGCACACACACACACACAGAACGCAAAAGAAGAGGCTTCATTAGCATAGAAGACGCAGAGTGCCACCAGAATGGGAGCACAAAAGTTGATCCAGAAGAGAGTTCCGTCTACGACTGAGCGCAATACCATGCCCGCAGCAGCGTCTTAGCAGGTACAGCACTCTGGTAATAGATTTCCATGGATATCGATAAATATCGAAGTTAAATATATCGTTTGCATGTCGAAATATCTCAGATTTGTACCAGTTGCTGCAGGCCAAAATTCCAAATCAATTATATACGAATAAATAGATCAATAATCAATTAATATTCTGCAAAAATATATGATAAATCGATTAAAGTAGTGGCGGCGGCGGGCGGCTGTCTAGCAGGTGTCCTTCTACTATATCAACAAACGATTGTTTTATCGATAATTCCACATTCGTTGCCGCATCACGGCATGCTCTTGCCCTTGGCATACCCTCCTTCCCATCAATTATTCATTCACAGGGTATCAAAACAAAAAAAAAACAAAGCATTGCATGTGCGGCTTATGTACGTCTCATGCCCCAACCCCACCCCCTCTGTCATAGCAGCAGCTATAGTTTCCTACTCCTGCCACTGCCACAACTGCTTCTATTCCGCGCCCCCTGTCTAACTGCCGCCTGGCTACAGTTGCGGCAAATGAACAAACGCCAAGAAGAATGCTACACCCGAACTCTTCCGACTCCTGCAGATGATGCTGCTGCTGCTGCTGTCGCAGAAAAAAAGGACATTGTGTATGGGGAAAAAAAGCGAGCAGAAGCAGCAGAGGATGGGGACGCGAACGCGGATGCGGATGCGGACGCGGAAGGAATGAAGAGTATGCTCAGGGGGGGGAGGCACAAGATGCCACTAACTCAAACTCAGAACTCTAGGCGGCGGCACCGAAACCTACCGAAAAGCCACCTGAGCAACCTGCAGCAGGGACACGGACTGGAGATGGGATTGGGATTGGGTTGGTGCAGACATAACAGAACAGAACAGAATAGAAGAGAACAGGACAGGCCAGGCCGGGCCAGGACAGGAGTCAGGGCCGCGCAGGACGCGCAGTTTGACTGCCGGAAATGAACATTGGAGATGGGTTTTGGGTCTCCAGGACGAGCACCAGCACCAGCACCAGCTCTGGCCACACTGGGACTACGAGGACGACGACGACGCTTCCAGTCTGAACACAAAAGAAATTAATTTCATTTTTTTACCCTCTCTTTCTTTCGTTATTTCTTTCTTTCTATCTTTGTTTCTAGCTTTCCTCCCTCCCCCCCGTCTTTCTTTGTTGCTTTTGCAATGTTTTGTTTTACCCTCAAGTTTGATGCAACAAAAATTGCAAAGGAGAAATTTCTGCTAAACCAAACATTGATTGTCAGCTGCTGTGTGTGTGTTTGTGTGTGTTTTTGTGTGTGTGTGTGTGTGCTCCTAAAGGAGCCTCTCCTGCGGATGCTGTTCCTGATGTTTCTGCTGCTGCTGATGATGGTGGCATTCCCCAGTTCAGGCCCAGAATAGTTAGAAAATTGCACTTTGCATGCTGCAAAAAAAAAAATATGGAAAGGAGAAACCAGAGAAGGGCTGCGGCGCGGAAGTAAATGAAGATTCGCTTGGGCTATAAACTGTCTCCATACACATACAAACACACACACATGGAGACAGTGCATAGCTTTTGAGTTACGGAAATGAAATGTCAGAGAGTGATAGAGAGAGATAGAGAGACACAAGAAATGCCCCTCGGGGAAGAGCGCCAACGAACGGCTGGACATGGGGGCTGCTCCCATGTGTGTGTGTGTGTGTGAGTGTGTGAATGATGTTAGGCTAAATGACAGGCCAGTGCCCAGCCTGCCTCTCCCTCCCGCCCACTGTGCCATTCTTCTGCAAGTTACACGATACGTTTTTCACCGACGCTTGTCCATGTCTATTCCATTGCATTCCACCATCTCGGAACATTTTCGTTTGAACACCGATGCAATTGACTGACAATATTTTCATGTCGGCGGAAGAGCCTACGTTGGCACCAAAGCACCCTTTCCCCCACCACCGCCCACTGTACGCCTTGGCACTTCTGTGGTGCACTTCCAGATACGTGCACTGGGTGGGGCGGGGCGGTGCAGGTGCAGGTGGTGTCTATAACTCTTGCGCTCTCACTCGTTTGCTAGCAGCAATTTACTAACTACTTTTACGCGCTCAACACTCTTCGGTTCACTCCTTTGGCACAAACCACAAGCTCCTGCCCCCCAAACTCCCCCTATCAGATCTCTCTCTCTCTCTCGCTTCCCACCGTTTGTTTAGTTAACAATTTTAAAAAAGTAACAACACGAGAGAGAGAGAGAAAGAGAGCTGGATGTTGTCTTGCATTTTAATTAAAAATTCTACAAAATTTGCTTTGTGTTGTTTGCCCCCCTCTGCTCACCACTGCTCACCCCACCCCCTCACACCATCTATCTCTCTGTCTTAATTTCTCTCTAGGTTTTTTTCTCTTTTGGTTTGGTCTGCTACCAATAATAATACTCTTGTTGTTTGCTATTCCGCTGCAGCCCGCTGCTGCCTGATGCTGCATACCACCCGAAAGTAGACCACATATTTTTAATTTGACTGCAGTTTCTGCTGACAGAGGACGAGGGGTAAGGAGAAACGAGCGGACAAGTAGCAGAAACTGTTGCGGTGGAACCAGAAAAAAAAATACAGAGAAAAAACATAAGCTTTGAAACCGTTGCCAGGCAACGGCACGTAGCTCTCTGTAGTCCTATTTTTTTGTTCTACGTGTGATGCAAAGCTGCAGCGTAAGCTGCACAAATGACTGTGGATTCATTAAATCAAATGAAAATCACAGAACGAAACTAGTACTAATTTAGTTAATTCATTATGCGGCCAAAGGACAAGCGCAGCGCCTTAAAGGCAATTCCCTCAGCAAATAAATTTTCAACTAAATATCATATGTACCTTCCACCTTAAAGCGTCTCTTTAGCGTCCCTCCTTCCATCGCACTTGAACTTGCCAGCGAAAAGAGTAGAAGTAGAAGAGGCAAGAGGCAGACACACACACACATGTAGCTGAGGTGAAACGAAGAAGAGCGCAACAGTGTAATCGTAGCAGCAGCAGCATTTGAAGAAGTTGCGAGTGTTATCAAAATACATAATAAAGAAAGGGAAGCCGAAAACAGACAGCGAAAAACATATGAGAGGCAGCGAGCACAATCTGCTGCCGGCTCAAAGTAAAAAGCAAAAGAAAACGACAAAACAAAAAAATAAGAAAAGGGAAAAGAAGGAAGAGTAAAAGAAGCAGCAGCAGCAGAAGCAGCTGACTGACGAAAATAGTACGCGGCGGGCGATAGAAACCAAAGCAAAGAGTCGAATTTTTACGTGTGTGTGTGTGTACGAGTGGGTGTCTTCCAAAAGGAAGATGAGGTTGAACAGGGGGGAGCACGGATGGAATGGATGGGATAGAAAGAAACAGAAATCAGCCGCTTAAAGCGGCCGGCCGGCATTTTTATTATTATTTTATGTTACGTTATGTGGCCTTGGTTCGCCTCTCCTCGCTCCACCTCCTCCTCCACCAACGTGCTCCTCTTTTTCGCTTTACGCTTTACTTTACTTTTATTTACATTGTGCGCAACGCTGACGGCAGCGTCGACGGCTGCGTCATCGCTGCTAGGGCAATGCTATTTTATTACTCGGTCACATGAGAGGAGAGCAGCAGAGAACTGTCCCCTCCGCCCCCATCACACACTTCACTGTTTTCCCCTTTACTTCCCCTTTCTACTGCTTCATCGGCTTTGGGAGTATGTTTACCGTTTGATTTTCGCTTTTCGTGGCTTTTATTTTGATCCAAACCACTCTCTGAATTGCTGTAGGTCCGGACTCTGCCTCTCTCTCTCTCTATTTCTCCGTCTTTTCTCCGCTTTCGTTTTTCATAATGTCCGCTTATCTGTGAAACGCTTTCCATTCATTGCCTACTTTCAGGCGCGGGCAGGGAAAAATCCTTTAACAAAAACTGTTTGCAAAGCCCCAGGGCCAGCGGGAGGCGTGCTCGAAATGCAAATGATGCAACAGTGCTGCGCGTACATGAAATACGGCTACGCCCACACATCCACAAAATGATCCAACCAAGCTTGGGCGGAGCACGAATGGGGGGGGGAGAGGCGTTGGGTCACAGCTGCAACTTACAAGGAGAGAAAAAACAAATCCCCTACAGAGAATTTAAGTTTGACATTAAATTGCTCCTTGGAATTCGTTGCAGTGCGTTTGTGTAGGGATAAGACATGGAGCGGCACAGGGGTACATTGGGTATATAGCTTTGAAAGCAGCCTGACAACCACCAACCTTTCGTAGCCTTCAAAACTCTGGACATCAATTTGGATTTAGCAACATGAATGCAGAGTTCGAAACTTCAATATTGAAAATCTAATGTTGTCGCTCCAGCATTTTTTATCCTCGAGCAATTGCGATTTCTGGCAATCTCTAAAAGTTTGTATCTAAAGTAGTATCACCTCTATAGAATGACAATAACGGGGGGCTTAAAATAAATACGATTATCTTTATCTTTTCCGATTAGGATAATAGTCAGCTCAAAAGAGATATCTATTAAAGCAGCTTCTTCTATGTTTTAATTCGAATTCCAACAATATATTTTCCAACAATTAATTGAAAGATAAGGAAGCAACCCATGAGGCAGTCAATAAGAGGAACCCATAGCCTAAATTCAACTGCATTCTATTGCCAGTATTCGTAGCCTAAGTTCTTATTGGGCATCGTTCAGTCAAAGACTTAAATGAATTACAAATTCCGGTATGATATTCTTCACAAGAAGAAAAGTTAGTTAGTCTTTTGTTAGAAGTCAGTTGATGGATTGCAAAGTCAAGGATCCTTCTAGCAACACAGAACAACCTCAAGCGGATAGCCTTTGGGGGCGGGAATAACTGTCATGGCGGCGGCAGCCGGAGGCCTGCCAAATGAACCAAGGCAAAAATGGAACGAACGACAAAAAAAAAAAAGAAAAGAAGGCAGAACTTAAACCTTTTTTTTTGTTCTATACATAATGTATTTCACACATAGTACATATGTACATACATAACCCATGTACATACACATACAGAACTATGTATATAAAATTTTGAGCAGTCGCAGGGCAGCAACAACAATTGTAATCTATATCTTTGCAGCAGTTTAAACGTAGAAAAATACACAAAAAAAAAAAAAACCTCCATCTAGAAAGGGACGAAGACGAGGAGGTTCGCTCAGGGATGGGCAGTGGGCTGGGCGGCGGTGGCATCACGGAATCACTGGGTGCGCCCGCTTTGCCTTGCCCGGTTCCTGCCGGCGAGGTGTGGGATTAGTTGAGAAATAAAACCCGAAGCCAACCCAAAAGGCAACAACAACCAAAATCGACGGCAAACAACAAAAAAAAAACTGCTGATGAGTTGGAAACGTACCGAAAAAAAATACCAAAAAAAAATCGGTTATTTAGTAGTTGTGTGGGAGGGGGTGGGGGAGAAAAAACGGTTGCCGGATTCTTTTTTTTTTTTGGGTGTGCTTCGAACAAAAAAAATGAAAGAAAAAGAGAAATTAAAACAAGGGATTTTTTCCATTTTGGCACTAGCGCACTAGGGAGAAAGAAAGAGCGAGAGAGAAAGAGAAAGGGAGTGGGGGTGAAGGTGGGGAGACCCCGGGAGGATGAGAGTTCTTCTGTTTCCTTCACTTCTTTGTGGCTGGAGGGGCGAGGGGTTCCTGCCTCCTGCCAACAAGCTGCTGACTTTTATGTAATTATATAGCATTGTTCAATGAGTGAAGCGGTGCGGGGCAGTGATTGGTGGTGGTTCTCCTTCTCCCTCTCCCCGCCCCACTCTATCTTTCACTGTGTATGTGTGTCTTGATGGGGAAAAAATAAATGCAATCGTTTTAAATTTGAATTCCAAGTGGGATTCGTGTAATGTGTGTGTGTGAGGGAGGTGGAGTTCCCAAAGGGGGCGCTCGCAAGCGTCGGAACAAGATTCGAATCGGACACACGCTGTGGCACACTATGGCATGGCATTCCCCCAACGAATCGTATTAGGACAATGGACAATGCAACACCTTCGACTCCTTGGACTCCGATGTGCAACTACAGATAGTAATATCCTTCATGGTACGAATATTCTACTGACTCTTAAAACCTATGCATATTTTCTTTGTACTTCTCATTGCGAATCAAGCTAGTATAAAACTAAATCTATAACGGTTAGTCAGAGTTCAGGTTCACCTTATTCTATATTAAATACACAGTACAATGTTCAACTGTTTATTCTCGATTACTCAGGTATTTTCTGGAGATTCAACATTCCTACACTGCTGCAAGTGCACGCGCCTTCTTTTGGTGTTCGTTAATAAAAACTAAAACTAAACCTCTCTCTTGTAGACTTTCGGACTCTTCCCTCTGAAAATCAGCAAGAAACGAAAGCATACCTCGAGGCGTAGAGGTAAACTTTAAGCTGCTCAGAGATCTTTTATCCCTTTCGAGTCGCTTCCTGAGTCTGTGTGCTGGCCTGTCCCATAATTCCAGCTCAGAAGTTTATTTATTTCTATTATCTGATGATTGTGGGCGCCCCCAGCCGTATTGTAGCAAGACCTGCTGCCGCCTCTGACTGTGATTGATGTGGCGAAAAAAAAAAAAAAACAACAACACACTGCAATCGATCGATTAAAGAGAGAAGCCAGAGGATGGGGAGGAAGCACCCTTAAAAAATGGCAAAGTAAAACCAACACAAATAAAAGGAAAAGAAATCAAATGAAACGCAATGAAATGAAAATGCTGTCCAGTTGTTTTACATTTTCTTGTGATTTTCTTAAGTAAGTTTTTACTTCTGGGCGGGTGGTGGGTGGGTTGGGTGTGTGTCCATCCCTTAGACCTTCCACCGCCGCGCCTCCTCCTCCTCCTCCACCAATGCCGAAGAGCAACTCATTTAAGCACTAAAAAGAAATTAAGAAGTAGCCAACGTCGTCGCCGCCGCCGTTTCAGCTGTGCCTGCTGTGAGTGCGCAAATGAATGCAAAGGAAAGAGAACGAGAACGACAGCAAGAAAACAAATTGAAAAATATAAAAATCACAGCACGGAAATACCCTGATTACGCTATCTGTGACTGTGTGAGTGTGCCGCATTGAATGGGGAACGAGGTGGAGAGAGAGAGAGAGAGTGTGGTGGTAGAGTTTGTACCCCCTCCTCACCCTGTATCAGCCCTACAAGGCTCACAAGTCCCTCAATAGGCTTGTGATAAGCCCAGCTATGCTTGAGCGGACTCCTCTCTCTCTCTCTCTCCTCCCACAATGCATCCGCACCCGCACTACTCTCAGGCCTTGGACCCACTTGTGCCGCACCCACAAAAAAAACCTACCCAGCAGCAACAGCAGCTGGATAGGGAGTGGGAGGTGGGGGCCCAACAGTTGGACTTGATAACCCGCCATTGTACAACAGAGAAGACCAGGCCGTCGCATAATCGTCGTCAACCGATTTCTTCCTCTTGTTTGCCTGGTAGCGGGAGAGGAGAGAGCAACGGAAGAGGAGCAAGTGGCAAGCGGTAAAGGGGCAAACAAGAGGTTTTTGGGGTCATAGTTTGATCCGAGTGGTGCACATCTGGTGCTCGACTCCACCCACAGATAGATAGAGAGCCTTGGACTTTATCGTTTCAAAAGCTTTTGTTTTCCTTTCTTCTCAGTCATCTTCATCGCTTGCGATCATTTCTTTCTTCGTTATTTAGGTGTTTTCTTAGTACTTAGCGCCCCCCTCTCCACCACTGCATACTGTGCCAGAGCCACTTGGCGAACTTTGGCGCTTATTGATGTGTGAACTTCTTGCCCAGACAGCATCGATTGACCAGAAGGCGACCCCAGAGACCAACAACCATCCTATATCCTCCTCCGAGAGCTTCGAGCAACATTGACGGCCTGGCTACCCTCATCCCCACCTAAGTGGAAACTTTTAAAGTTTAGCAAACAACATCAAAGGAAAGGGGCACG
Organism: Drosophila obscura; assembly: GCF_018151105.1. NCBI lineage: Eukaryota > Metazoa > Arthropoda > Insecta > Diptera > Drosophilidae > Drosophila > Drosophila obscura. The sequence goes on along the minus strand of NW_024542774.1, from coordinate 2,612,470 downwards.
GCACCTTGATTTTCTCAAACTAATTGCTATTACTGCTTTAAAAATTCATTTAGTTCCCAGCTTAAACAAGTTGCAGAGCTAACCAGAACTATGAATGTTCAAAAAAAGGTTTTGAATTGCAGAGAATCATCTTTACCTATACTAAGATCCCTATGGCAGATATAGTATATGATAGAAGAAAACTTTTCAGTCAACTTTAGGTGTCAATTTTTCTTGTAGTTCAACCAAAAGCATTGCCCCTCCTCTTTGTTGTATAAGTTTGATAGTGAACTTCCAAGAATAAATCTAGAGTTATGATCAACTGGAGAACCTCTACCACGGCCTGATTATTCCATTTCAGAACACTGGAACATCTGCTGAAAGTTGTTTGTGGCTTGTGAACTTAATTAGCATACAAAGTGTTATTGGGGGTCACCAATTAGTTATTGATACATACAAGCAAAAGCCCTCAGAAAGGTGAACAAATGTATGTACATTTGTATATATTTAAATGACAACACGCAAAGACACACACACTAACTCTAAGGCACATTTTGGGTGCGCCCAGTGCTGTACAACAGTTTTTTTTTTTTTTTTTTGCTTTAGTTATGTCTCAGTTTTTGCCGTTATTCCGATGGTCGCTAATTGCGAACGCGCCTGTGCGTGCGAGTGTGTGCGTGTGGTAGAGAGGGTGCGTGTGTGTGTGTGAAGGTTAGGTATATCTAATTAATGGCATTATTTTATGTGGCCTAGCCCCAGAAAATGGGAAAAATCGAAGAAGTTTAAGTAGCAACACGAGAAACCCCACAAAAAAGGTGCCCCAACTAAATGAAAAAGGGGAGAATAGACTACCTTTCCCTTTCATTGAATTTCGAGTCTCTAAGAGTTCTCTAGAATTCCTACCTTGATCGCAGATAATATGTTATTCCTTGGTCGCTGCTAAACAGGTCTTTTGATGGATCGTTGCATTAATTTATAGTCGCAGTGGGATTTAAGTATTGTTGTTGTTGTTGAGTTTTATAGTTGACAAATTGTAGTAGACGGCGTGACGGAATTAATTTCATACAAATATGTGATATTTTTACCCAAAACAAATGAGAGAGAAGAAATTATATATGTTTGCAGATGTGTAAACAATAATCGGTGACTGGATTGGTATCAACAATAACTAACACAGAAAATTAATTATTAAATGTTTCTTTAATTTTGTTTTATTTTTGATTTGTTTCGCTCTATTTTTGCAAAAGAGCAAAAGGGACGCAATCGTTGCGATTAGTAGTAGTGCAAGTCGAGTGTGGATGATGATGGAAAGAGACAGCAAGAGAGATGCAGATTTAGTAGTCTTCTCTCCTGGTTCTCCTTTCTTTCTGACTTTGACGTTTTGGTTTGTATTTTAATAATGTTTATCAACACGTGGTTCCGGTTATATTGATATTTTTTTTCTTTGCGCTGGAATGGAAATGGAAATCTCAATGAATCGATCCGCATACGAGCGATTGTTGTTGTTGCCGTTTTGCTTTCTTAAAGCACCGTAAACAAGAGCGTAAGAGCGCGACATTCTCTAGCTCGAAAAACCGTTGGAGGGGGACTACGAATAACGGATGAGGGGCGCAAAAACACACGCGAATCGCCGGGCAGAAGGAAAATGCACATAAAATAAATACGGAGAATACGAGAGAAATATTGTATAAAATAATCATAAAACGAAATGGGGAAAAAAAAGAGTGAGGCAGTGCTTCTCGCACCCACACACACACACACACATACTCCCTCTCACGTGAGGGAAGGAATGTTGCGGCAGCGACTGCGACATGTGTTTGACGCCTCGCCGTCCATGGGTATGGGTGTGTGCATGTGTGTGAGGGAATGCCTTTACTACGTAATGCAAAACGTAACGTAGAGCTTTTTTTTCTTTTGCCAAGCTGAATTTTTTATTCGTCTGCATGCCGTGCGGGGTCGTTCCAAATGGAAGGAAGGAACGAAAGAAAGGGGGCCGTCTGTCTGACTCTGATTTTAACTTTGTTTGCAAAATTCCGTACAGAAGGCGCGAACTTGAACGACAGAGACGGGCGACACACTAACGGGAACGGGAACGGATCGGGGCCGGTAGGGCCAAATATTGCGCCTGGTTTTTATTTTAAGCACTTTTTTGATTAAGCCAGGAGGGGCAGGTAGGGGGTAACAGTTTAATTTGATTTTGCACGATTCGCAGTTTTTTTTTCTCGTAATTTTTGGGATGGTAATTAGAGGAAGGCGGCAGTCTGGCGGCTGGCGGGGCGAGGCGCGGCGCTCGACCAAAGGCACCTTTTGATGTGCTTGCAATTGGCGCGACACCGGACAGGCAGGCAGGCGGAGGGAAGAGACGAATGGCGAACGGAACCACGGTAATTACAGCGGCGGATGAGTGTGTCCGCGTCCACGTCCGAATCCGCGTCCGAGTCCGATCGAAGCGAGACGAGAGACCCACCGTGTACAAATACAAATGTTGTCTGATTGGAAGACCAGAGCGAGAGCTGGCAGCATTGACCGTCGCCGCCGCCGTCGACGACGCTGCAGAGCGAGGAAGAAAAAATAAAAAGAAATACAAGAAAAAGCAACGGTGGCGGCAGCGGCGGCAGAGACGTGTGAGTGAGCGCTCCCAATACATGCACATACACACACGCAGAGGAGACAGTTACATACATGCGACAGAACGATGAACGATGATGATGAACCGAATTACAAATAAAAAGAATGATGCCAAAAGACGACGATGTCGTCTACGTTGACGCTGCGCCGACGACAACGACAACGATTAGCAGCAGGCAAGGCAAGGAGCAAAAGCACTCGCACACACACATACATATAAGCATATAGCGGCAGCGACGACGTTGGCAGCGAAAAAATCGGTCGCAATCGGAAAAAATGCAGAGCAAAAGCAGAGGCCAAGGCAGAGCTCCAACTCAGTTCTCTGCACATAAAAAGAGAAGACGGAAAAAAAATAAAACATAAGCAAGCCGCAACTCTCACACACACACACACACACACACACAGAGGAACAGAGAAGTACTCAAGCATACAACAACAACAGCAGCATAAGCAGCAAAGCTGGAAAAAATGAGAAGAAACTTTGAGCCTGAGCGCCAGCCGAAGCAGCAGCAGCGACAGCAGAAAGCAGAGGAAAAAAATTGCGGCACAGCACGCGCACCGTGGGCCGCACACGCGCAAAAAGAGGTCGAAACCTTAGCCGACAACAACAATTTGCATTATTGATGAGCTGGCGCCACCCACTGACCATCCCCAAAAACCCCCCCTCCCCACACCATTTCTTAACAAACTTGCGGCAAACTTACCAGCGTGTGTGTGTGAGTGCGAGCGAGCGAGTCAGTGCGAGCAGAAGCGCGACAGTAAGCGATACATAAGGCGATACTCAGTGGAATGCGGCGGGATCCAAGTATATAACACCCTTAGAAAATGACCAACACTGACCAGGACACCGAAATGTACGACGACTACCTCCTGGACTCAGACTCCGGACTTCTGACTCGACTCGGACAATCTCCATGGGAGAGGCGACGTACGCCCATTAACTGGAGATGAATTCTCATGGCCATGATTTGTGTTCGGGTGTCGCGTAGACATTGCCGAGGAGTTGGGCATGTGGGATAGGTAGGTAGGTTCACAGCGGAACCAGTAAAAACAATGGACCAGATGAGCGGAGAAAAAAAAACCAAAAAAGTGCAGCAATTGATGGACACACTTTTTCCCGTCCTTCTCCCAGTGTTCCTGGTGGAGGCAGCAGTCAGGACATAAGCGAGAACATGCAACATGGATGTAAAAGTGGGTGTGGACATCGGGAATGAATTGGAAATCCAAGCTCATCGTCTAACGGTGACTTCAGTCGGCGCTAGGAGCAACGTTTAATTGGATACGAACGATACTGTTTCTATTTCTATGGGGATTGCAGAAACTAACATAGGAGCAAATTCTCTATTCTCTAATAAGGTTATTTCGTTTTCTTGGATTTCGCAAAGAATCAATCAAAAAAAGTTTCTTTTATTTCACCTATTCAAATTTAATATTAATTAACTCGAATGGCACAAATTTACCCTGCTTGAACCACTGTGCGGCAAAACAATGCACGTTTCGTGAGCCGCTGAAAAAAATTGCGCTCTCCGACAGCAGTGGCAGAGCGAGAGGAGCCAGCAGGCGAATCCGAAGACAAGAAGCAGGACGAAAAGTTGAACAAGAAAAAAATCATGATGAAACTGGACAGACGCTGCGTCGGCCCCAACCACACTGCAGAGACAGAAGCATGGGCATGGGGGATGGGGAGGGAAGGTGAAGGTGGGCCGGCTTCGACTTGGACTGAGAATGAAAGTGTACACGAGTCAATGGGGAGAGGACTTGTGTGAGTGTGTGTGAGCTGCGACCATTGTTGGGGATGGGGGAAGGGACTCGCACACACACACACAGAGACAGAACGCGGGCAAAAAATTTTTTCTTTGCGCTTCACTCAATTTCGATTTTTTCTTTTATTTTGCCTCCCTTTCGCTCAGCTCAGCAGCAGCTCGGTTCCTTCGAAAAGTTCAAAGTTGCAAGCCCAGCGCCCAGTGCGCTCTCTCGCTCTCACTCACACACACTCAGACACATTGGCGACGTGCCGTGGGGCGAAAAAATGCTCAGAGAGCTGTAGCGGCAGCAGAGCAAAAGAAACAAAAAAAAAAATGAGAAAAAAGTAATTCTGCACAGAAAAATAAAAATTGTTTGCAAGAAAGAATGAAAGAAAAAATCGGAAAAAATGCAAGCCAAGTGGTTGCCGCCCGAAAGAGATAGAGTGAGAGACAGAGAGAGAGAGACCAAGTGGGGGTGATGGCTGGGGTCTGGTCTGGTCTGGTCTGGGTGTGTTGTGTGCCACCCCATTAACTGGTGTCCACCTCCGTCTCTGTCTTTGCTCTCTGGCTCTTTCTCTGTCTGTTTGTGTGTGTGTGTGTGTGTGTGTGTTTGTGTCAGTTTCAGTTGCTCACATAGTTGGCCAAAGATAAAGGTGCCGGTATGGTTGGTGCGGGCGAAGGGGCAGGGAGAGTGGGTGGGGTGTCGTGCCCCAGCCACACATGCAATGAGGCCAAAACGAGGTAGAGAAGGAGAAAAGTGGAGGCGAGGGCGGTTCTCAGTGTGGCGACGCATTGGGAAGACCCTCAAGTGTTGGCATGCAGCAGAAAAAAAAAAAAATACATAGCAATAAATATAACCAAAGCACATGGCGGAGCAGACACATGCATGTGTCGCGAATACTGGGGGAGGGGGCGAGATGCGGGTGGAGGTGGGGTGGCCTCAACACTAAATCATCTGTGCATGTATGCAATGTACAGATGTGTGTTTGTGTCTGTGTCCACGTTGACCACGTTTGCTAAAAGCATTAAAGCAGCGCCAGCATTAATTAACGCTTTGCAAAAATCGAATCTAAGCTTAACCCCAAAAAAGTGCAAACAAAATACAATCCAGGTGGCAACGCTCTGTGGCGATATGCAGTGCGAAAGGACAAGCAATAATCCATGAGTTGAATGGGAAGAGCCTGGTTTTAATTAATTAGCAAAAGAGCAAAAAAAAAACATATTTTGGGTGAACCTTGTTTTAATTATTTGCTCGTACAAAAATTTAAATTTTTCCTTGCGTAACGAAACAAAAAGTCCATTTGTAAAACAAATTTTGGGAACGGAACACTTCAATGCACATCGTTCCGTTCCGAACACCAAAGTGTCCAGTCACCGTTCCCCAACCTGAAGTCCAGTCGACATCACAGCCATACAACATTTTTCAAGGCGAATCAGACGCGCCAAAAAAAATAAAGGGGCCAGCCACCGCACAAAAGCAAAAGCTGAAATACGCACCAAGCAAGACGACGACAACGACAACGTCAACGTCAAAGCTCCCCAAACACACACACGAACACATGCAGGCGACACAGCACACACACTCGCACACATTCAGAAGGGGGACAGAGAAGTTGCGGTCGACGACGGCGACGCACAACGGACAAGCAAAACACACAAAAGTACAAGGGCAAATACAACAACAAGAAGAACAACTGCACGAAACAGAAAATAAAAATGGGCGAAAAAGTTTAATACATAAAGTGGGGGAGGAGGAGAATAAGGAGAAGGAGCCACGCGAAACTCCAAGAACATGTGCAGAAACAACGGCGACGACGACTACAACGGCAACGAAAGAGATACAAACAACAAACACAGCGAGCGTCATCGTAGCTGTAGTCGTAAGCCTCCATTCCCACTCCCTCCCCCCACCGCACACAAACATAAGGAGAATGGGAAAGAGAACGAAAAAAAAATCGGCAACTTGTGGGAGTCAAAGAGGGGTTTGGGGGAAAAGAGAGAGACAGCGATAGTGAGAGAGAGGACCGAGTGGGGCGCCCATCACAGATGGCCGGCAAAACTTTTGCAGCGAAAATATAAAAATGGAGCGCACGTCTGTGACAAAAACAACAAGCAGTGGAGCAGTGGAGAAGTGGGAGTAGGAGAAAGAGCAGGCAGCATGAATGGGAAGTCGTCTGCCAGTCGCCACAAGAAGAAGAAGAAGCAAAATTTCCATGTGTGTGTGTGTGAGGTTGGGGGTGGACCTGGACCGTAATTTGAGCCATTTTTTTTTTGCTCAGCAGCGACTTGAGTGCGAATCCAAGAGAGAACAGCGTCAAGCGGACATGTTCTATGCAGTGCCGGCGCCACCACTGTTGGTACCGCCGCTGTAATGGTTGGTGTCTCGGCTCAAATGGTTGCTGCTTAAATAAGCTAATGTTAACACTTAACAGCGAAACGGAAATTATGTTAATTATCGCAGGAAGGATGTAATTTGTGCCAAATTGTGCTCCAAGTGGCATTTGAACCATCAAAAAACGGTTACCCACATCGAGAAAAACCTGTGTTTCCAAAATCTTTCCTTGAATGAAAATCGGATAACAATTTCCATATGGGAAGCAGCTCCAAAGTTTCAGTTTTCGTTTTAGAGATGCCAGCTAAATTATCAGAAGAAATCGATCACTCTGCCCCCCCTGAGCATGCAAATCAATATTAATTAAAAATCGCAATAGCAAAAACAAGTCGTCTGGAATTCCAGTATGCATCAGTATGTTTGTGTGTGTGTGTGTGTGGGGTACTCTTAATATAGAGGTGGGTAGGTATGGCGAATCTGCCCCACCGCCCCACCTACAATAGAGCAATAGTTAATGAAGCACACAACACAAATGACAATTACAATGGGGCGTTCCTCTACAAAAGCGGGGCATCAACGAGCACAGCTCCCAGTGGGGCAGGGTAGATGTATATAAATATAGGCAAAGTGGGGCTAGAGAGGGAGACTAGCTGCCTCTTCCCACCTCCGATAACAACAACGACCCTGACAATAATTTTGCCTATCTATCTCTCCCTCCCTCTCTCAGTCTCTCTCTCTCTCTCTCTAGTATTTTTGTGCTCAATTTAAACCAGAAAAATATTTCGAGGCTTTACGCCTGATGTCTGTTGACAAACCGATTAGGAGGCGGTAATTGTGTGTACAGTGCGTTTCGTGGGTGTCAGGTCAGTCTGTTAAATAGTGTTTGACTGTAACAAATCTTTTCATAATTTTAATTAAGATTTTAGCACTTCATTTGATTTATAATCTGTACAGTTATAGTCATTAAATTGATACACCCCGCTAAAATGTTAGTAAATACAAAATATTAATTTGAATAATCAAAATCAATTAATTCGGGCAGATTATTGTTTTATTGCATGTTATCTCTACGATTTATTGCCCACTTGCCCACTGTGGGATTCACAGTACAATGATAAATGATCAACGGAATGGAAATTCGTAAAGATTTAATTCATTTCGATCCAAGCTGCTGATTTTATATGAATAACTCTGCTGGTATAAAACGCACTGTACGCAATAGTTTATTATCTATAGGGCTATGTAGATATGTTCGAATATGTTGTTTGATAAATGTTCAAGAGGGTATTTAGAGTGGGACAAAGGAGTAGGTGGCATGGCTAATACAAATCCCAAGCAGCATTGCAGTTACCATAACCTCATACATGCATGCACATGGCTGGCAGAAACAACAATTTTGGCTGGCAGAATAAAATGTGCACTTCGCCGATGTAAATTTTGCGATAGTGCCAGGCGATTTGATAGCATACCGTCCATACCGTTTGCAAACGAAGTTGTAAACTATCAAACAGAGATTCTTAACTAAATAGATTTGCCCTTGCCCCTTAGTATTATATATTTTAAAAATTAATCTTCATCTGGATCTGGATGATAACTCAATTCAATGAGGTTCGAGTTGTCTTCAATTCCGGAGAATTATTCCTAATGTCTGTTGAGTGCGACTCACCTGTAGTTCCGATTCGGTGACATCGATCTCACCGCGGTAGACAAAATCGATGATTGTTTTCAGATCTGTGAATATGATATCGGCGGGTAGGATGATTGTTGGATGTTTGCATGGGTTCTCCAGCAGAAGCTTCTGAAAGTATGTCGAGCAGGCGGAGAGGACGACCTGGAAAGAGGTTGCACGATTATATGGCTATCAAATTCAGGGGTGACGGGGCCGGGGCCGGGACAACATACCTTGTGTGCCTTAAGGGATCCGTGTTCGCAGGACAAGGTCACATCGACAAAGGAGAGATCTTCGCGCAGTTGCTGGAACACGGATGTCATCGTGTTCTGGTAGTTGTTCCATCGCAGGCTAAAGTACTGATGTCCTCGTACGGCAGCCATGTTGTATGATTTTTTTAGATTCCGTTTGTCCTCTGATTTCTTTGTATTTTTTTTATTCTGTACTGTCCAGTGGTTTGCTCCTTAAGCTTTTGTTCTTGTTGCTGGTTCTGCTGCTGCTTGTTGCTGCTGCTGCTGTGTGTGGCTCCAGTGACGTGTTCAACACGTCCAAGGCTCTGTGCTGGTGCCGGTGCCGGCAGCCGCGCGCGCTCTCTTCACCCGCTGGAAAAACATAAGAATCGTCAGGAAAATGCTGATAACTTGACAGGAGATAGATGTGTCTGGCCACGCATTTAATTTCATTTATCAATCAATCTGTGTGTAACAAACAAAAAAGTATCTTCCGTTTCTACTTCTATGCGGAAAGACGTTCCCGATGCAACTGAGAGAGCAGGGAAGCACCACCCCAAAACACACAACCACATGTTGAAGATTCAAAGAGGAATCGTAGCCATTGTGTGGGGGAGAGCAGAGACAGAGTCTGCCCAATACAGGTAGGAGGACAACATATCGATGGAGGGCAGATGAGGTCGAATATGTATTTGAATGCCCTGCAGGCCTTGGCCCATTGGTGGGTTTATATTCAGTTTCTAACGTGCCTTAACTTATTAGAAATTTATGTTGGTTTTGGATGCAGCGTTATAGCGAGACACTGGAGGTCACATAATAAAACATTTCAATCAAAAGACGGACCCCAAAAGCAAAATTTCTTTGATTTTGAGCTTTCGTCGTCGTCGCTTCAGAAAAAGTTTTATTTTGCGCATTTTCATGTAAAAGGCTCTGCGCGCCAGGCTGAGGCCCAGGAAAAAGAAAACCGAAACCAGTTTCAGTTCAACTTATTTTTGTTCAATGGCACGTATTGGGGCCAGGCTGTTGTCGGTTGTTGGGGCGCATTGTCAAAATGAGAAAAAAAAATATATAAAGCTAAATAGGAATGTGGAAAGGATGCTCCTCCAAGAGGCGAGGCGAGACGGGACGAGGCGCATACAAGCCATACAAATAGAATTTAAGGGCGACGTGCAGCGGCGTGGAGGGGAGGGAGGCAGGGCACTCCTAGCCAGACAGCAAAACGAAACCAACTTCTGGGCAGGCGGCAGGCAATGGCAACTTCTTCTCTTCTGCCCATTCCAGACATCCCATGGCGGGCCATAAAGTTCATCTACTAAAGCCCAGCCGTGCCACAAGAACAAAGCTAAAGGGGAAACCACCAAAGGTTTAGGCTGCAACCGCAATTCGGGTCTGCTCAGTTGTAAGTTGTATACCTACCATACCCGACCCGAAACAGTGCAATAACCGCAGGAGAGTGCCCAGAGTATATTAATTAGAAGGTAAGGTAGTCGTAGTCGTAGTCATGCGCCGGCATACAGGAATCTCTTTCGGACTTTTCTCACCTTTATTTCAAGCGTCAAACAAGTTGCATTTCTCTTTTTCCCCCACTCCCGTCGGTTCGAAAAATGCAAAATCAAAACAAAACGGCGTCAGAAAAAATGTGAAAAAGGAACCAGACCAGATACGGTGTTGCCACCCACTCTCAAATCTCAACCGCACGCTCTCTCTCTGACTCTCTCTCTCCGTTGGAGGTAATCAGCAATCGCGTATTACGCGTTCGATTTGTTGTTTTGTTCCTGTTGTTGCTACAGCTTCCTTTTATTTGTCTTCTTCTTGTACTAGACCAATCGACATTTCTTTTATTTTTTTGTGTTTGCTATTGTTTGGCTCCCCTGTTGCTCTCACACACGAACACACACACACACAGGCAGCTTCTTGGAGCCTTTGGATTCTTCTTCTTCACATGTTCATTCTCCTTCTGCCTGTTTCTGGGTTTTTTTTGGCAAATGGAAATTTTGTGTGTGTGTGTGTACATCCTTTTTCACTTTTCATTGCTCTTGAATATTTTCGCTCGTGTGCAGTGGCACCCTATACACACAGGTTCACGAGCGGCGGGCGGGCGGCACCTTGGTTTCAGTCTCGCTTAGGCCATTAGAACAATTAGAATGACTGTCATTGCAATATTGAAAACCAAATCGAACAATTGAAATTTTGTCTTTAGGCCCATCTTTGTTTGGAATTGAGTAAAGGCGCTGACCATTTTGCATGGAACACGATAGATAAACTGTGTTGTAGCCTTTACTTTATTTGAGCCAAAAGTAATTGCAAAGCACGCTATGCTGTGAGTTGATTGGGAAATTGCTTTTTATTTAGCACCAAATTGCATGCTGACGATTTTAATTAGGGTTTTGGTTTTTCAATGTTTTAAAAATTATGGAACAATTTCGCGTTACATTTGAAAAATCGTACTCGACCCACTGTCCCTGTTTCGGGCAACTTCGTTTTCGTTGCGTCTCTTCGGATATTATGTGTGCATGAGCAAGCGAGACAGCTGTTTGGTCGCTTGGTCGGCAGCGAAGAAGCAGCACAAGACAAATGACAGCGCGCTGCGAAATGAGTGTGAGAGAGGTGTGATGGTGGTGGGTGATGGAGAGACAGAGGCGAAGAAAATGGATTTTAAACATTTTTGTTTTGATTATTATTGTTCTTGTTCGTCGCAAACTTTGCGAAGCAGAATAGGCGAAGAGAGTGGGTGAGTGAGTGAGTGAGAGAGCGAGGGAGAGAGAGAGAGCACCCGCGAGAGAGGGAATCAAAAGTGCAAGTGGCTTTTGTGGAGCAAGGGAAGGGGGGAGCTGCGGGCACACGACACCCACAAATGCCCCCTCACAGTGTATGTAAATGTAATGCTGAACAAATTTTATTTGCAATTGAATCCAATTGAAATTTTTGTATCTTTTCTCCTCTTCATTCACTTATTTTTCGTTACGTTTCACAAAGATCTCTCTGCCCGCTTTTGCGAGCGCCAACTCTTATTTTTAGTTGGTTGTTTCTGCTGCCGACTTACCTTTTCGCTATTTATATTTTTGCGTTTTGCGCTTATTTCGCTGCTGCTGCTGTTGCTGCAATGGGTGGGACGAGCTGCTCATCGCTGCCGCCAGCGTTCAATTTGTTGCTCTTTTGCATAATTTGCGAGCGCACGCAATACGTCAACGGAATGCTGGGGGATGTGATGTGATGTGCTGTGGGCTTGATTTGCCGCCTTCTCGCCTTACGTATTACGTAGTCCTAGTGCACGGAGATCGTAGTAGCTGTAGCTGTTGCTCACACACACACACAATAACACTAACACATTCGTGTTTACCGCCAGTTTTCTTGGTTTATTAATTTTTTCGTTTTATTTTTATTTCTTCTCGGTTTATTGCTAACCTTTTTCTCTACGCTTCTATTCTACGCTGTTCTTACTCGCTCACTCGCTCGCACTGACACTCACACACGCGCACGCACGCACCGACCGTCAAGAGCGATTGGTTTTTCATAATTTGCAAACTTAATTTATTCTATTTGGTTTGGCCATGCTCATTGCACTTGCTGTTGTTGCACTTTGCTCGTTTCATTATTTGCTTAGCTCCAGTTGCGATTTTTCCGCCCTTTTTCCGCACCGCACACCCAGAGAGGACAAGGAATTTCGCTGGCAAAACGGAATTTAAAACAATAATTATTTTTTCAGCTCGTCGTTCATCGCTCAGTGCTCGTGTTCGCCATTTTCGTATGAGGCTGCCAGACTGCCGGAACACAGTTGCCGAGTCACATAATCTCGTAGAAATACTTTATTCACTTCCACAAGCACATTGATTGATTTATTGACGCGCTATGAGTTCATTTTTTGCATTTACACATTTTTTATTGCCCACGAACGATTACAAATCACGCATTTCAGTAGACACTTGTCCGGGGTGGCAGCGCTTTATCATCTCTGTTTTGCCTTCCATTTATCACACTATTTGTCTCGCTCACACTTGCATGCAATTTCGCATGATATGACTAAGAAAAGGTGAGGTTTGTGCTGCCAGACAGTTGGAAAAATGTAACGCCACCATCACAAAAGCAGACTGCTATGACACTTTCGATAGGTTCGTAGTCGATAACATGGCGGTGCATTTGAGAATTCAAAATCTCACCAAAGCAATGCTGATCAAAGTAAATGTTCTTTTGACCTCATTTCTCATCTAAAAATTGGTAAAATCTCAGTATGTGTTTGTGTGTGCATGTGTGTGGCAGTCAAAGTCTCCAGCTAACTTATCTTTATGTATTTATAATTAGCAAATAAATATTCGCGACCAAAGTCAGCATTTGCATAATGAAGGCGAAACCATTCAAATGAGTTGCAGTTTTTCCCTAGCTGAATGCGAAAGTGAGTGTGTGGGCGTGGGGTGTGGGTGCGGAAGTGGGAGGGAGTAATTGGCGGCTGATACCAAAACGAAAAACAAACAAAAACAAAAAAAAAAACGCGCTCGACTGAACGCCGATCCATCGATTGGCATACAAAGCGACTGCTTTACGGTTTTCACAAAGAGCTACATAGATAAATTTACATTCGTGGATGCGTGAATTGGGGGTAAAAGCGAGCTTACGTGCCCCGCCGGAGTCGCTCGAATGCAGCTAATTGACATTCATGAGCCCCAAGGCCGAATACATTAAAATAATTGCATGTTCTAGTGGCTCCACAACAGCGGCCGCCGCCCCCCCCCATAATCGAGTTGCTGCTCCATCATAATTTCCAGCATGATCAGATCAGATCACTCATCGCTGCTGCTGCTTGTTGTTGCTGCTGATGCCATTAAGCTCATATTAATAAATGCCAATGCCAGCTTTTCCAGCTTTCCATCAGACATGCGCGCGGAAAAATCGATCAAAACGGATGGTCACAATGCGGAGAGCATGTTGGAGCCGCCCGCGAGGTCATTACAGCAATTGACGTGAATACGAAATGTATGTACATATGTATGTATGTATATGATTTTCTATGTACGCATAGACACACAGAAATTAGGGAGGAGTTGCCGCCATCAGCCTCAACCTTGTCGTGTCACGAGGTGATGTGGGAGTCATCATTCGATGCTACCCTAACCTTGAGTACACCCACAAGCACACTTGCGGTTAAAATAATAGCCACACTGGCATAATGTGCCCTTCTGGGTACAAAATATCAAATGATTAGAACAATGTGCCAAATGGAGTCCAATATTTCGTTTAAAAACTTCCTGTTCATACCAGACCCCACTAGCGAGCGCCCATCTCCCATTCCATTCCGAGAGGGAGAGGGACAGAGAGAGAGAAAAAAAGATCCCCTCGCACCCACAACATCAGCGGCAGAATATAACCAACGCCAGCAGCGATGCGATGCTGACGTCGCCCATACCGCTCGGGTACGGTATGTGTTCGTGTCGACGTCGTCGTCGTCGGCGCCTCGTTCCCATCATTTTTGGGATCGAAATTGGAGGCAGCGCGCTGCTGCTGCTGCTGCTGCTCCAAAAAACCCACAATGCAAAAGCCCAAGAGATAGAGCAAAGAGAGCAGAGAGCAAGAGAGCGCACATTAGATGGCACTCCCCCACCGCCTACCCCCCACCCTCTGGCAGTCTGCAATTAATGCATATTAAGGTCAGTGCGCGCCGCTGCCGCCTGCTGCCTTCTTCGCGTCTCTTTAATGAAAGTCAGACCAACAGATGGCGCCACCAGGCCTGAAATACAGCCAAAGTTTTTTTTAGCATTTAAATCCCGTTAGCGGCGGACCCAAAGAATTTCAATGATGGATAGATGGGGGAAGAACCACTAAATACCAACACAAAAGTCAGCAACTCATTCAGCGTGGCAAAAAGTTTAGTTTAAAGGGGGAAGAAAAAGTTAACGAAAAGCAACATTTACAGACCGATTGACGTCATTGGGAAGGTGGGTTTTTTTTTTTTTTTTTTCCGTATGGAAAAGTTTATGTAAGTTTGTGGGCAGCCTTTCTGTGTGTGTGTGTGTGTGTGTGTTAGTGCGCGTGCTGGGCGACAAGTGAATTGCATTTCTTGCATGGTGCGCATGCACTCAATCCCTCCCCCCCCCCCCCCCCCCCCCCCTTTCACCCATAACCACACCCACCCACTCCGTTGAGTGCAGCTCCCCTGCCAGAGAGGGAGTCGAAAAGCTTTTATGACTTTTCTATGTATGCGTGTGTTTGTGTGTGTGTGTATGCACAGCAATTTCATGTCATAAGTGCATAAAAAAAAATTGCAGGCGGTTCAGTTCACATGACAAGCTGACAAACATTAGATTTATCAGTGTCCCCCCCTGCTCACTCTCTCTCTCTCTCACTCTCCCTCTGCCCAGCCATTATCTAATGTTTTTGCAAAAAAAAAAAAAGAAACCTGCCCTAGAACTTTTCTTACATGCCAACTTACGCGTAGATACTATAGCTGCATACCTGTACATACATACATACATATGTACATATGTATGCATGCATTTAGTACTGACATTAGCTATCTCTATCCCATTCCAGTTGCAGGTTTTATTGACGTGTATTTCACAACGAAGCCCTTCAATGGATGCCCACGACACAGCACTGCACGGCACATACTCTCACACTGGCAAACTAGACTCTAGAAGTGCATACATATGTACATATGTATGTACATATGTACAGGTACAGTAGTCGCTCGGAACTTAGAATAGGAATTGGGAACACCTGAATAATAGAGAAACTCACAACAAACCCTTTTACATACATACATATGTACATATGTATGTATGTATGTATATCCTGTGATGGTTTTGTACCTTTTTGGGTGAACATTTCCTTCTTCTAGAATGGGGCAACAAATCTTCAGGAGCCTCGTTTCTGTGATTATTCTTCAAGGAAAACTTGTTGCAAATACAAATCACCAAATAACGAAAGGGTTCCAAATTCCGAGCGACTACTATAAGTGGGTTATTATGTACACATAAATCCCATATGCACTTGTAGCTATAATGTGATGTGTGGGTAACGACAGGTGTTGGATTCTTAACAACTTGCTCCGCCCTTAAGCGTATCGTGGTATTCGTAGTATACGAATACGACGTATGCGTTGACAGGCAGCAAAACTTTTAATATCGTAGCGTAGAGAGATCGAGGGAGGCCACTGGTCCGGTCCGCTCCCCCTAAAGATTACTAATCTCTCGATTGGCTTATAGTATATATTTCCATAAAAGTACCACAGTCCGCACACCGCACAGCAATTTGGAAAAGATTCAAAATCCAAAATCTGCAGTTCCAAGGCCGTGATGCGTCATGCAGCAACAGCCCCCGCTCCCTCTATCCAGCTCTCCCCAGCTGTACCTCTCTCTCTTACTCGAACAGCGATGGCTGGCTCACCTTGTCTATGACATAATGCTCACCTGAGTGAAGAAGAGTTGTCCACAGTTTTGCAATTTGCAATTTATAAATGTTAATTAAATTTAATTGCAGCTGCAAATTAAGCTTGCTTCAAAAAGTTGTTTCACCCAAGAGGGTCCTTCGCGCTGCTTCTGCCACCCACTCCTTTTCTCCACCTCCCCTATCACCTTCATCTCTGTTGCTATCTCTCTCGTGGATGGCCAAAGCTCACCTGGCAACAGTGAATAAGCGCAAGACGAGCGAGGGCATAAGACGAAAAATCAAACATACTTCATGGCGCTTTCGCGTGCGCTCTCTCTCTCTCTCTCTCTCTCTGTCGTTCTTTCTCGTCTCTCTGGCACGAGGCTGGCCCGTGTGGATCTCATGCTCTCTGTTCAGTCCAATCCCTCCCCATTACCCACCAAGAGTGGGATTGTGTATGCATCTGTCTATCCCTTGTGTGTTGCCAGGCACAGCCACTACCACTACCACCCCACACCACACCACCCTGCCCACTCATACTACCCAACAGCTCGATCTGGGCTGCTCCCACCCTCCTGTTCCTGTTTCTGTTTCTGTATGGACGTGCAGGTCTTGCAGGTATGCAGCACCCAGAGACCCAGCACGGATAATGACTCGGATATGGATACGGAGTCGAAGAATGATGACCACGTGGAGCACAAACGGCGTCCACTGTACAAAGTGATGAAGATTTGTCCGAAACTAGAATTCAGTCCGAAACAGTTAAAAAAAACATTAAATTTTTGTTCCATTCAATGGAACCTGGAACGATACAGCAAGGTCAGGTCCCCATCATCGCAATCACGGATGAGCACCACCTGCCACACGTGGATTTTGGAGCCCTGGAGAATGTGTACAAGGTACTGGCGGTGGGGACAGTGGGCCAAATACCAATACCTGCGAGTGGCTCCAATCACAAAGAAAGAAATTGATAAATTGGGAAGTGTTGAAATTGCGGAAGGTCTGAGAACAGTCCTCGAACGCAACTATTGCCGTGTGCGATCATTATATGGCAAACTTGGCGCCGATTAAACAAATAGGGACAGAATTTGGTGTCCCTTTCCTATGGGATAATAAAAATCGTCGCAATGTAGCCGCATTGTAGACCACCTCATAGACACGACGTGTGCATGCAGAAACTCTACAGAGGCACCTATTCAAAGCATTCGTGGAGGGCCGCTTTGACTAATGTTCGGTATAGTGGAATAACGGAATAACGGGAACGGGGCGTTCTCATTTAACGTTATTAGGGTAGTTTTTGCTCTGCCGCCTTAGTTGCTGCTGTTGTACTTTGGCCCTGAAGCTTAGTTGCCTCGAATCGATGTCGCAGCGCTCCAGCAGGGCCCACCAACGCCACCCCACGGCGAACTGTCTGTTGTGTTTTTGGGGTGGAAATTGTGTGTGTGTGTGTGTGTCGGCGTCGGGGATCATCATCAGTGGACCGAACCGACCCCGGGACTCGACTTGAATCGAGTCGAACAAACCCAACTTTGTGCAAGGTAGATTCAACAGCTGGTAAGGTAAATAGGGGGACGGATGTGCATTGGTATACGACCCTTCTCTACCTTGCTGCTAATATACCTTGACTTTTCGTTTAGGGTTTCACCATTTGTTGTTGTGGGCTGACATGACACAACGTGAAATTTACTTTATTGTCTGTCCGTGTATGCCATTTGAAAGCATTACTTTTCGCTGATGCGCCCTCGGGGCGAGTCAGTCAGTCAGTCAGTCAGTCAGGCGCCCACACCCATCTCCATACATGTAGGTACACCTCTGTCTAAATGTGTGTCTGCCTATCTGACCATGGGATCGTCAAAAGCTCTGCCTCTGCCTCTGTCTCTCTCTGTGAGCAAACTCTGAGCAACATCAAAATCATTTTTGAACATTTTTTTTTTGGTTTGGGATTTTCGCTTCGGCTTGTACAATATATTTTTTGTTTTGTTTTGTTTTTTTTTATTTGGCATGCAACTTTCTATGTGTGTATAAATCTTTTTTATATGTAATTAACTTTTATTCCTCACTTTTGTTTGTTTTTTTTTTTTTGTGCTGCCTCCTGGCTCTTTGTTGGCTTTGGCAATTGCAAAAAAAAAACTTGATTTTCGGCTTGTTGGGGGGTATAAAAATAACTGCTTACGATTTGCCGTGTTTCGGCAATGAGCAGAGGCCAGTCATAATTCGGCAACTATAATTGCGCTTCTCTTCTTGAGATTCTGCACATTATTCAATTAATATTAGCATTACCCGAAACAGCAGCCAGAAACCAGAGACTGCAGCAGCTCTACATGCTATAAAATAGCTTCCAAAACTCCATAGATAAATCCCTAATTTTCGGTAAAAACTGGCGCCATCTATGGACCTTGGCGAATCTGTCTAAAATCAGTTCTGCGAGATCTTAACTGGAAGGTTAATTGCATTCGCATGTACCCCAAGATCTATAGCTGATAAATAGACTTTGATCCTTACTTTTCTTCTTTGGAGTTAGCTGGTCCCTCAATCGAATGACTCTCCTCTATTTATGATCACTTTCATGTCATGTCCTGTGTGCTAATTTAAATAATTCATATAATTATAATGGTTTTTTTAATAATCTAATAAAATATTATAATATTTTTCCTTATCACATCGTTATTTTTAGCTTGCAAAATATGTACATACATTCTTGAATTACTCATTATCTTTTACCTCAAGGTTATAAAAATGGCCCCCGGTAATCCCAGAATTATATTAATCATATGAAAACGATTTCAGCAGTTAGATTTCCATACACCAAAGCAGCTTCTGGCTCGTTTGTCCAGTACTTACAAGACGACGACGCCCGCGCAGCATCAGATCATCGAAATCTGAGATATTCCGTATATAAAGAAATTAACAGCAATAAAAGTTGAAAATTTGGTTTTTCTGCTTTTGGCATGACGAAGCGAAGAAAATATTTATGTGGCAAGTTTGAAAAGGTGGAAGATCCAAGATCTCCAAAAACTCGTTTTGACTTTTTCGGGTTTTTGGCAACATTTCTTTTCTGGCCATTACTGAAGCTGGCCAACAACAGGCCAGGCGGAGGGAAAAATCTATGCCGCACCCTAAAAATTTACTGGAATTTACTACATTATATACGTATATGGAGCTCTTGGAATTATATATTCTTTGATCCTGTTAACTGTTTGTTAACTATAAGAAACTGTTTAGTTTTATCAACCCAAAGAATGATCGTTAGCAGAGCTCTCATATGTACAATGTACATCAAACGTGCATTATTACTATATGAAGTTTGAACTACGAGAGTTAATTCTGAAAAAGGTTTTGCCTTCATCAATCAGTAGAATTTCCATTAAAATTGTAGCTTGAGTAACCTTACTCATATTCCATAAGTTTATAGATTTTTATCAGATTTCTCTAATCGATGGGTCTGTGTGGGCGATCGAGTTGAGAGCGACTCTACTCTTCCACATAATCCTCCAAAATTTGTTAAATGTTCTTATGGTTTTTCGGCACTTTCTTCTGCTGCTTCTTCTTACTCTTCTTTTTCTTCTTCTCTTGTTTTTGACGGCGCATACAGCTGTTCCATAAAAATTCCTTTTTTTCGTGTTTAAATTTAGCCACAGAAATTGCACAAGAAAAGGAAAAACAAAAAAAATGCAAGAACAAAAAAAATGTTTATTTTTATATTGTGCTCAAACTCATTTACATGCATACGCGTCCATATGCACTACATATACGATGAAGATGGGGTGGGGTTAGGGGAGCCCACCAAGAAGAGAAAAAGAAGCTCGCAAAGAAAAGGCAAAAGGAAGCGAAGCAGCCAAAGTTCTGCGTCCACAGTGACGCCGACTGCGACGTCAGCAGAGTGCGTGGGACGGACGCCAACTCTACTCGCTGTCGCTAACCTTGAAGTCATCTCTCGATACCCTGTACCCAGTGGAAATCTCTGGGTGTATCATATCTCTGCTAAAGTGTTTAATGGTCCTCATTGATTGCTACATGTGTCATTCATTTTGTGGATTATATTACGTAGCCGTAAACTTTTGGCAGAAATAAAGACTGGCTGTTCATAATCGAAGGACGCTTCACTCATCTCAAAGCCAGTAAAGTCTCTGCGAATGAGTGTAGGGTAATACATTGTCGATCATTCCTGCTCGAAACGAATTCGCCGTCGCCTTGTTTGCGGTTTCAGTTTGCTTTTTCGCTCTGCTTCTTGCCACTGTCGGCTGCGACTCGACTGCTGCTGCACATGCATACAAATGTAAATTGGAAATGCAAAGCCAGCGCGCGAGCAACATGGCCACAATTTCTATAGAACCTATACAGCCTATACATACGTTCGTACATATGTACATATATATGTATGTATGTACATATACATATGTAGCCCAGAAGAGCAGATGTGCTGTGCTGCGTTGGCTCCCGGCAGCGATCTGCTCTGCCCCCTCTACAATCGGGCGGGTACCTTGAATTTTCCCATTTTATGCGCCCCTCACGAGCGTTGCCTGGTTCTCCATTAATCTGTTTTTCGTGTGTTTCGTTTTTGTTATGTGTATGGGTGTGTGTGTGTGTGTGCTGTATAATACATTTATTCTCTTTTTTTTGCATGTTCATGTTCATTTCCTTTTGTCAATTGAATTTAATGGAGTTGAGTGGCGGCTGAAACTGGGCGGCCGCCGCCTGCCATACGAGTGTGTGTGTGTGTGTGTACCCAAGGGTGGAATGGATCGATCATGCTGATCGGAGAAGCATAGCATGCAACGATCGCATCGCTGGCTCGCATTGTTAGGGGTGGTTTTGTTCGTTGGATCTGCAGCTGTTGTGTTTCCCTGCTCCTGCTTGGGGGTAGGAAAAATCCAGGATGCATGCAACCTCCGGACAGGACAAGGACCCCTCCCTACCAGTCTGTATCCAATTCGAGGGGTTTGTTGAACTTTTTTTTAGGGGTTGAATGCAACTCTACTCCTTTTTTTTGCGCCAAGTCCAAGTTCCCTGTGGGATCGGCAAAGCGCAGCTGACGCTGCCAAAATGGGGGGACTTTGTCCCGCCAAGCAACCCTTTCGACGGCATCAGGATCTCCATGTGAAAGTTTCCACCCCACACAGGACACAGCGAAGGGGACCGACCACCCTCGCACCCTACCCAACCACCCGCCGTCGTCGTGTGCTTATGATCCGAGTGCCATCGCTCCCCGCTTTAGGGTTGTTGGTCTGTCCTTGTCATGTCAGCAGCATGTGCATTGCATACTTACGTACGTGCGGCATACACATAAAAGCTCTTTGCCCAACAACCAACCCCCGCCCCCTAAAGAGAAAAGGGACCAACGGCGTATCCGGCGTCGGAGGGTTGCAAATGTGGTTAGTAGCAGGCGCAGAGGGGATCATGCTTGGCTGCCGTTGCCAGACGCCCAACGCCCGACACCCGACCACACCACCCCCTGACGGCCTGTCGTCCTTCATTGCTGCTCGTAATATAATTGTCCGCCGTGTTTCTTTTTGGGTGGTTGTAGGGTAGGGAAAATCGATAATCCTGGGCGGATCGGAAATGGAAATGTGCGCAGTTGGCACCCCGATGATGCTGATTACGAAAATGAGAATACTGAAGCGGATGAATGGGATGGTGGGGGAGATGTCGGTGTCTGTCGGTGTCTGTCCGTCCGCCTTCCTTTCACCCAGATTAGCAGCTCTCTTTTCATCTCTCTCCCTCTCTGATTCTGGCTCTATCTCTTTGACCCAAAAAGTAATGAGAAGAAAAGAATCACAAGAAGAGAAATAAGCATAAATTTGCACAGCGAAAGAAAACCAGAAAGTTCCATTAACAACAAATATTTTTGGCAGCCTCAATATTTCCCTTCTCGGACAGGGGGAAGCTGTCGGCCGGGTAGGAGCGGAAGATTGTGAGTGAGTGAGCGAGCATTCTCCGAGCAGAGCAGAGACCATCAATCACTCAAGGCACACACACACACATACAGAGAGAGAGAGAGAGAGGCAGTCAAGAGAGAGCGAGCACACATGCTAATTCTGTTTCGAGTTCGAATGAAAACGAAGCTCAGAAATCAGAATAGGAATTTGGGAAGGGAAAGGAAAGGGAACGGGAATGGGAGCTGTGAAAAAGCGACGCAAAAGCATAATATAATGGAAATCAAAAATAGCAACAAGCCCCACAGAAACACACACACACACACGCATGCGACAACGAATACGAAATGAAGTGTGTGGTAAGAAAACCCACAAAAAATGCTACACACACACACACACAAACGAAAGCCAGCGAAGTTGTCGACGAAAATTTTTGAAAAAAAAGCAAAAATATAAGGATTGGAAGCCATTGCGACTAAAAGATACCCATGATCGGGGATCGTCGAACATACATACATATGTAGTTGAAAATTTGTAATTTTCAAATAGAATTTCGATTGTATTGGCTATTTTTGTAGGTTTTCATTTTTTCAAATGGTAGGAACGGCTATATCTACTGGCCTGTTGTTTGTTATCTGGTATTCGCCAACACTCCACTAGTACCAGGTATAAAAATACAATTACATATTGACTTTTGTTAATTTGTTGTTGGCGGGTTTGAAATGGATTGGATTTGATTGGAATGTGTGTGTTGTGTTGTGTGCTGCGTGAAATCACGGCCTGGAGACTCCGCTCCACTCAACATTGTTGCTGCTGTCCGTCCGTCCGTTTGTTCGCCTGTTTGTCTGTCTCGAGTGAGCGGGGTGGGTGCGGCATAAATTTTCACTTTGTCTGGCCAACAACAAAAACGCAACAGCGTAAAAGTGTTGCCAAAAATATACACACACATATGCATATGTATGCTTTTGTGTGTGTGTATATAAATGTCGAATGCCAAACGAGTTTTTTGGAATGGAACTCTTGTTCTCTTCTTCTTGCCTTCAGCGAATATTTTCTTCGTCATGCCAACCAGAAAAAGAAAAGGAACAAAAATTTCCAACTTTTATTGTTAATTTCTTTGAGCGCAGCTTGCTTTTTTTAAGCTGCTGCGCGGGCGACGACGACAAAGCCAGCGGATTTTTTGTTGCCCTTGCCTGCTGCTCCTGCGGTTCTATGGGTATGTGTGTGTGTGTGTGTGTGTGTAATTGGGGATCTTTCTCTTTCTCTCGCTTTGCTGCTGGTCATTGTTTTGATACTCTTGCGAAATTGTACTCTTGTTTGGGAAAGAACTTTGGCATCGCACGGAAACAAAAAAAAAACTATGCTTGATCAGCATACTAATAAAGTATTTAAAAAAACATAACAATACTTATTTGAATTTAAATTTGAATTTAAGAAGGTAATATAAGCATATATGTATGTATTTTCATTGATCTCGTAGCCCGGAATAAACAATTGCCATTGCTGGTCTTCGAACAAAAAGGGTATTTGATCATAGGTGCGTCAAAGTCAACTGACATGAATTTTAGCTTGTCGTTTCTTTTCAAGACCAGAAACAAGTAACCATTTATATTTAAGCATCAAAATCAAGTTTTGGCAATTGCTAATGCAAGAAGAGAAAAAATGGGGGAAAGATTTATAGAAATATGTGCATGTATTGTTCATCAAAGATTCCATTAGAAAGTAGCAATTGACAGAAACAAACGGCTTCATATGCAAAAACAAAAAAGATAGGAGAGGAGCTATAAACAGAAAGTTATTGGTATTTCCTGACACCTTTCTACACAAATACTTACCGCTCATTGGAATTTTAACGGCTTGCTAAAAATATTTATTAACTAATACCTCCTTCTATTAATATTTTATACATAGTAGATATGTACATTTTATATCTGATCAGCCAAATTCTTTTCTTTCGTATCTCAACATTTTAAGGGGGGACTAAATGGAGAATATCAAGAGCACAGATTGTCGCTTCTGGTAGATTTTCATTATTTTATTAGAATAATTTGTTTATTTCACCATTCAATATATAAATTGGAATTAATTTTTAATGCTGTCAACATTCTGGAGAGCTAGAGTTAGTTTCAAAAATTGTACCTTGCTACACCACAGAAGCTTTGAGTATTTTCTTTGGTTTAGTTTGGAAATAAAATCTCATGTGGCAAGTGGAAACGACTATGATCCAATCTGTTTTCAATATACCCATGTATATATGGATGTATTTCGTGTCCATAAAACTCCATACATATTTCCCCCCCATATATGTATGTGTGTATATGAACCCATCCCCCACGAGCAGCAACACACAAGCATACTGGGCCCCAAGCATTTTCTTTGCTTTTTCATTTAGCAATACTTCCTTCTTCCACATCCCCCACCCCCTCCCCGACTCGAGAACAGTTGCAAAAAGCAATCAACTGTATCGTCATCGCTCCCTCTCACCCACTCACACTCTCTCTCTCTCTCTTGCTCACCCATACTTATGCGACTCGCGCTCACTTGTTCTAGCGCCCGAGCGATCTTCGGTTTTTCGAATGCAGCAGAAACTTCGTGTCACACACACACAGTATACACGTATTTGGGAGTGTGTGTGTGTAGCTTTTTTCGACTTCTATTCTTGCTGCTCGCACAATACCTTTTTGCAGCAAATTCAGAAACCAACGGCACTCTCAGGAATAAAATCGTTGTCGTTGCGTTCGCTCGTTCGGTCGTTGTTGTTCACTGTTGCCCCCACACTCCCCCAAAAAAAGTTGTTATTAGTTTTCCATTCAGCGCGCATTACATAAAATAATACACAAAAATAAAAAGAGGGACAGTTTCGTGTGCAGTTTGCAGTTTGTTTTGCGTGAAAATTCATAAATATAATTTATTGTTCAATAACTAAAAAAGCGACACAAAACCGAGATAATTATACATTTGAAACGTGTTCGTTTGTGCGTCTCCTGCTTCCAGGAGATAGAGAGAGTGGAAATAGTGTGCAAGGAAAACGCTTCTACGGGACCGAGTTGTTGTGATGCTCGGCCTGTTCTGTGCCAAAGAAGGAGACGGGACGAAGACTTTCCAGTGAACAAAAAAACAGGTGAGCGAACATAATTTTCACCCCCTTCCCCCCGTTGGAAGTTTATAACTATGTATCACCGTTCGATCAATTAGTACGGGTAGGGCCATTTTGCGTGTAGAATTTCGCACGAGTCCGCTAAACGGTAAACCGTTAAAGGTTAGGTTGGGGCACATAATTTTACAGCGATGAAGTCATTCTTAAAACCCAAAATAAACCAGCAAGCGATCATAAAAAGTCCCCCACCCCATTTCCATCATATAATTTGCACTTTTTATTAGAAAATGCACCTCACACACAGCTGCATGTACATTCGATGCACACACAATCATAGAGGGAGAGAGAAAGAGAGTGCTCACGCTCGGCAACGGTAGTTTCCAACATTCGGGTGTTCGGTTTGGCGAACATTATGGCTTCGCAAATGAACTCCGTCTCATAAAACAGAGTTGCCAACCTACCGACCCACTACATAGCACAGTGGTGTCATCGTCATGAAGAAGGCGGCCCCAAAGCCCCCTGCAGATAATCAATATTCCCAGCACCGTTCCAGATGCTAATTAATGCTTTCAAGCTCGACTCAATCCACTCGCACAGATTAGAGCTAGTGTAAGTGCAGCCTTTTGCCGTTGGCAACTCTGGGCGCGCGCGGCCAGCATACAAAATACGCTCTCTCTACACACAAACACAACACACACACACGAGCACGATACGACTCATTTTTCGAACTCGCACTCACACTCGCTCTCTCGCTCTTTTCGTTTCGTGTTCGGTTTTCGAACTCTGCTGCTGCTCAGGTTAGAGGCAAACACTTTCCGTTCGCTCACGTCACTCCGTCACATCCACTCCGCGCGTTCACAATTCCTGTTGTGCGGTTGTGGCCTGCTACTCTTCCTCTCTGCTCTGCCTACTCCGCAGCAGCTATGAGCACACATACACAACACGTACTACGGAAACCAGAAGAACTTGGCTCGCTTTAATAAAAATAAATTCGATTTTATTGCTTTTCCCGTCGCGTGTGTGTGCGTGCACTTCTTGGAAAATCAACACCGAAATTGTATATGTGCAAAGTTTCATAAATCGACGACTACGTGCTGCCTGTGATTCTATTTCGGTGTGTATAATTAACAGTATTACTTCTTCTGACATGAAGAGTGCGAAAATGCACTGCCTAGAACTGTACTTTCTAATCTGTGTTCAAAGCATCTATCAATGTGTGTGAGTGTGTGCTGGTGTGGTGAGGGGTTTTTGCATATCAAATCGATATTTCCCATGTCTGCTGCTCGTTGGTATCGATTTTTCTAGGAGGGGAAAGCTTTTCCACAAGTAGCGCAGAGCTTTTGGCTCTCGCTTTGTATGCATTTTGAAGTAAATGACGGGCAATTTTCATTAATTTTCATGAACACAGACGGACAAACAGACATGTATGCATATGTATATGTAGCTATGTAAGTACTCGCTGCTTTCCATGCAAATGAGGTCAAGTGTTGCAGTGAGAAAATGTTTCACTTCCAGAGAGAAAGAGTGCAGCTGTGTGTGTGTGTGTGTGTGAGAGTGAGTGCGTTACATAAGCTTTTTCTAATTAACTGCGGAAAACACTCTGGCAAACACGCGCAGCAGTATGACAGTTGAACAAAAGCTCTTCCAAATGCACCAAATAGTCCACAAATAAACCGAAAATATTCAGACTCCCAAGTAGAGCACGTTTTTCACATTTCTAGCTCTATGTGTGGCCGCCATCTTGGTTTTTCCCCCCTTTGTCAGACAGAAGCAGAGGTAGTGTCAGCGGCAGAGACAGAGACGAGACCCCTCCACACATAAAATATTTTGTTCAATGCTGCGACGTCGCGGTGAGCTCTCTCTCTTACTCTTACTCCCTCTCACACTGCGACTCGGTGGTGGTGTTCGGGGCCCGACTTCGTTTGCTTTTCGTTTTATGTTTGTTCGAGAAAAAAAGCGTGAAATTTTCTCTCTGCACTTTTCACACAAACACACGTACACATACAAATGTACAAGTGAACAGGCGCGCCAAGTTGGCGCTCGCTCTGTCTCTCCTCCTCTCTCTATCGCTCTCTCTCTCACACACTCGGTGCCTGTGCCTGTTCGTTCGCCACATATTTTGGTTTCCACTTTGTGCTACACTTCTTTTGCTTCGGTTTTTTTTTTTTGTTTTATTGTTTTGTGCTCTAGAGACACGTTTACATTTTCATTTTTCATATTTTCGTAGTCTCGCGCGCGCGATTTCTGCCTTGTCGTCCGCCATGTTGTGCTATTGCTCCGTTAGAAGGCGCGCACAACGTTGCCAAATTTCACACTGGCACTGCAGCTTTGCAAAAGTTTCATTTGTTTACATTCCACGCACATGTGCAGAATAATAACAATACGGCCCCATAAAAAAAAACGCTCAAGAGCAGAGAGCTTTTTACGCAACAAGTGTAGAAATCGCAAAGACAAACGCAAAAAACCTAAAAAAGCTGCCAGCGTTTTTCTCTTTTCTCTGTTTACTAGTTATTCTGCTCTGCTGCATTCTTCTCATTTTGATCTCATACGATATTTTGGCCTGTGCAGATTCATCAAAACGTATGCCCACTGCCCACCCAATGCGATGACCTTGCGAGTGGGCTTCAGACCCTACACTGACCTACACACCTATCTGATATTTTGCTTTATTCTTGATTCTTTGCTGCTATTATTATTATTATAGTAAGCCGTAATAACAAGCCTTTTTTGCGCAACGTTATCGTCACCTGCTCTTTGGGCTCTATTCAGCCTTTAGTTTATTTTTTTGTTTTTGTATGTTAGTTTTTATTATATTTTCGCTTTTGCGCCGCCATTAGCGAAAAAGTTCGTTGAACTTTTTGTGTTTCACTTTTTGTTATTGTTGATTACCGCGCTGTCTCTGGGCCTTCGGGTGGTGCGTGCTCAAATCACTTTCACTTGGGAGGTGCGGTGCAGAAACTATCATGAAAGTTAGTACACCTCCCCAAAAGGCTTCAATTTAATGGATTATATCCTATCCTTAAGTATTTGTTTGAAGTATTGCTTTGACTTCTTGTAATGTGGACTACGGCTGAAATAAAACCTTGGAAAATCCCTTAGCAGAGCCAGACCCACATTACATTTACAATATGCCCAAAAAGCAAACAACCAAAATGAGGAGACCAGACCTCATCAACGTATCCAATCTGCCGCGGACCAAATTTGGATTCCAATAGATGGTCTCACCCAAGACCCGACTTCTCTGTCTCTTTCTCTCTCTCTCTCTCTCTGATACACAAGTCCAAAAAGCCCTTAACATTCACTTTGGATGGCAAGAAACCAGTTTTGAGGTGGCTGCTCAGGCTCATGACTGTTTTGCTTCGGTTTTCGCTGCTTTAATGGCAAAAACGACATTTTCTGCGGTCGGGCACAGAACACACATAGAACGAGGAGCAGTCAGGGGAAAATATGAAAATGCGAAACGGAATATTCGATACACTTTTAATATCAACTTGATGAAACTAGTTTTTATTTCGGAAAGGCCTAAATGGAGAATGAGGAAAACTTTATCTTAGAGTTTCCCCATTTCATATATGTATTACTCATTGATTAGTCGCTAATCATTCGGTTCCTCGTTTGGTATAACTTCCATCCATCAGTGGATATGCTCTTCTACCCTCTCCCTTCTCACAATCGAGTGGCGAAAAACAGAAAGGGTGTAAAAATAAACAAATGAGGGGACAGGCAGTCGACAGAGACGCGACGCGACGCCTACGTGGGTTGTCGGAGGCGATTGGTAGGGGCCTTAGCTGGGAGTTATGTTCTGGGTTTGGTTTTTGTTGTTGCTGTTGCTATTCTGAAATGCCAGAAATTAAATTATTGAAAGTCAGTGCCGCCTGCGCCAGCAAAGCTAGAGCCCAGCCGCCGCCACACACCATCGACCATTGGATCTGCGGCGGTTTATTTTTACGTCGTAAATATACAAATTTTATATCTCTCGCACGCACTCACACAGAGGCAAACACCTCACCTCTCGCACAGACACAGATGTGGAGATTGGAACGAGCTGAAAAAAGATTCCACTTTATGCAAATCTTGTGGGGGAAGTTTTATATTTTGTTCTTGGCCAGCACCAGCCCCAGCCCAGTGGCAGTCGTCGCCGCTGCTGCTGCCCCTCCCCGCTCTTTCTCTTTCACCGCCTTCCCATTTCAGTTATTTCCATTTTAAATTTGTTTTTCTGCATCGGTTTGAGTGCCTGGGCCTGAGTGTCTGTGTCATGGCAATTTTTCTGGCTCCGATATGAAATGAGTTCCTCAAACTGGTTTTTCTGCCAACAACTCAATGCGATCGGGGACCGACTTAACCCGACTCCAACCACCACCACCCGCCGTTGTCGTTTCCATCGCTGTCCGCCCAGCGAAGCCGTTTTTCGAAATGGCACAGTTCTTGTATTTTGCGGAACCGGTTTTTCTTTTGACTTTTTAAGAACACTGAAAACCAGGCAGGGACAGGCACGGCACAGGCGGCAGAGCCCGAGGGGCATTCATATTGAAATCACACTCGAGCCGACAGAGTTTTCACTCACTTGCAGATAGACAGAGAAAAGAAGAGAGAACGAGAGAGAGGTAACGAAACCCCATGGGGCCATCAAGTTTCCAATTTCCAGCCTTTTAAGGCAACTTCCTGTGCCAAAAAGGCTCATGATCCAACATCTGCCCTTACAAAATTGTTATATGTTGGAAGGACAGGACGGGGGGGATCGGGGCTGGCTCAGAGAACAACATCCGTTGCGGTGCAGTTGGTTAGGGGATGATTGCAACCCCAAAAATGCTGGGCTAGACTTTTGGACCCTTTTTCGGTCCCTCTTCTCCCGCTCCTAAGAGACCAAAACCAGTTTTCGGGGTTGCCGTCTGGCGCGTGCTTAGAATGGGGTGGGGGGGACGGCAGGGAATGGACCGACATCTTTTTATTATCCGCTATCCCATCCCATCCAACACAATCCAATCATCTTACATACTATACATATATACCATCCTATCGCAGCGCATCCCTACCCTTGCATTAAAATTTGTGGCACTCGAGCATGTGGCATTGAATCCGATTCAATGGGTTCTAAGCCATCCTGTTTGCCTAGATTAATCAATGAAGATTTTTTCGCTAACATTGCGTGACGTTTGCGGACACTGACGCTTAGTTTGATAGTAGATCTCTTCACATTTCCATCCAGCCTATACCTATACCAATTGCCAGAGCCCAGCAGCTCGTTTGTCGTAAAGGATGGAAATTTGTATACAGTTTCCATGCCATAAAGCGGTTGCTATATCAAATATTCAGTTGAGTTTTTCGCTAACAACGTTTCGTATAATGAAATTTGAACGTAGTTTGATAGTAGATCTCAGCACAGTATTCTCAGGGTCCAATACATAATAATAGTTAGATCCATAACTACTCCTGGCAACTTGCTATTCACAACATATGGACGCTTATCATCAGATTTCCATATAATAATAAAGCGGTTGCAAGATTATATCTTCAGTTGAGTTTTTCGCTAACAACGTTTCGTATTATGAAATTTGAACGTAGTTTGATAGTAGATCTCAGCACAACTCTATAAGCATATCATCCATTATCCTATAGGCAATCGCATGTTTTAAAGTGTTGAGGATGCAATTTCCATATCCCAACATTCAGAATGCGGTTGCAAAATTGAACTCCAGTTGAGATTTTCGCTAACAATGTACCGCAAACTGTAATTTGGACATCGTTTGATAGTAGACCTCAGCACAAACTCATTTTCACCATCCCCATTCTCGCATTTTACTTATTCTCTCCCATTCACTAAGAAAATGATGAACCCCAAAAAGAAATGCGCCTCTTGGACCCAACTGTACTTTTTCCACACACACACACGAACACACACATAGCTCAACCATCTCTCTCGCTTCCAACTCTCTCAGCAGCAGTAGCCGCAAGAGCAGGCAACGACGACGCCATTACGGCGCAAGGATCCCATTTTTTCGTTTATAATCCTCCACCATCTGCGCAAAAACAAAACCTTGCAATGTGCAAAGAGCGCGCGTCCGTCACAAAAGGGAGAGAGAGAGACAGAGAGCGATAGCGAGAGAGATCCTTTTTCATGCGACTGCTGCTGCTGTTGCTGTTTCGGCCTCCTCCTCCACCTCTCCTCCTACTCTTCCCTCCCTCCCTCTCTCTAGT
This sequence comes from Drosophila obscura, assembly GCF_018151105.1. Taxonomy (NCBI): domain Eukaryota; kingdom Metazoa; phylum Arthropoda; class Insecta; order Diptera; family Drosophilidae; genus Drosophila; species Drosophila obscura. The sequence goes on along the minus strand of NW_024542774.1, from coordinate 2,581,363 downwards.
TTTACCTACTCTGTCACTGTCTCTCTGTCCCCTTTGCGTGTGCACTAAATCCCCTTTTGTATCGAGTTCTGCTTTGTGCGTGCGTTCGTGTGTGTGTGTGGAGAGAGGGAAAACCCCTCGGCCCATGTCTAGGCAATGCATCATTAACGTTGGGGTAAGAGCCTGCTGCCTCGGCTGCTGCCCCTGGCAACTGAACTCTACTCTAGTGAACACATGGCGCATCCAGTGCGCAGGCCCTGCACTCTGCTCCTTATGGCGAAGATGTGTACATACCCTTAATTCGTGGAAAAACTGATCCCTCGCCTCGAAAATGATGCGACGCCTAACGGTACTTGACACGCTGGGGGTGATTCTCTCTATTTTTTTGCGTTTGGATCGGATGATTCCATTCCCTTTTCGTTTTGGCAAAAAAAAAAAAACTGAAAAAAGAAAAAATACACAACAAATGTGTTTGTGTGAAAAAGGGAGCCTCAATTGACGAGTGCGTCACGTAGCAAATTTGTACACGTACATATGTATTGTATAGTGCCATCTCTGTTGCGCTCGTGGCTGGAATGTTGGCACGAGCACAGTTAGGTTTTCTCTCCCATTTGGGAATTTCTATATTCGCTTCGTTGCTCCCCTCCCTCCCCCCTTCTCTGTGGCTGCAGCTGGCTTTTTCTTTTGAGCTGATGATTAAATTACGGCAGGAAATGGAAGCAAAACAATAAAAAGAAGAGCACGCATGATGCTGCTCCATCTGGCAAATAATTTTCGCTTCCATTTTGAAAAACTCATCTTCATCGGGCAGAGGCTGACCGAAAATCTCTTGATTGCGGCGAATTCAGTTGTCTGGCCTCTACCTGTGTATACGTGTGTGAGTGAGCGTTTCGTGTAGTTCCCGTTATATTTTCTTTGCTCGCGTTTGGCACGATTGCTGCTGCAGTTTTTGTAAAGGCTCCTTTTGTCCAGCCTCTGCTTTGCTCTTCGCTACCTACCTGCTCTCTCTCCTGCTGCTTGGCAATTTCATATCGTGCCATCCAAAGGAGAGAGACGCTCACTCTTGTTCGCTCTCTCGCTCTCGCACGCACACAACTTCGTTAGCGTGGCGGCCATTGGTTCAGACCGCGAGAGCGGAGAGAGAGAAAGAGAGCGAAAAACGAACGAGAGCAGCGACGTGAGGCCCGACGGTCGTCACATTTGCGTCGACGATTCAGTACCGTTCATCCGCTCACAGTTTTGTTTGGTTTTTCTTGCGTTGTGCGGCAGATCGCGAACAACGCGTGCGGTTTGCTTACTTCACTACTAAATTACATACACATGCACGGACAGACAACGTAGAAAAACCATTTAGTGCAAATTATTTACATAGTAAGTGCCTGTGATTAATTCTGTGGAGTATACCATATATACTATGCTATATGCTGGGCTGCTCGCTTGCAAAGGGGGGAGCGATTGTGAAATTGATTTATGTTCCCAGTCATCCATATCTATGTGTCAGTGTGTTGGTGTGCCTCGCTTCTAATGAAAAATGTTCTATTTTTAAATGCAAACCATAAAAAAATGAAACACTGGGGACGACGAGAATGTGGCGATTGCTCCACACTTTAACTTTCAAAATTATCAGGCGTTTGCCTGTTTGTATGTGTGTGTGCTTGGGAAAATGAAAACCATCATAAATATTCGTCTGGCAAAGTGTGTGCATGTGTGTGCGTCTACTTGTGAAATTTTCCACAACGAAGAAAAAACCTTTCAGCGCACACATACGTACGTACGTGTGCTGCTGCAGCGACGCGACTTGACAAAAGCTGCGCTGCCTGCTGCGAAACTTCCCCTCTTTATGCTTCATGCTGGGTTTTTTTTTTCTTTTTTCGGTCGTCACGAAGTCTCTTCGTCGTCGTTTATCGTATTCATCGATCTCCAACACTAGCACAAGGCGGGAGCGGGAGCAGCAACTGTAACATCGCCGCAAATCCGTTAGGCTCTCTCACAGTTTTGGCGTCGCTTGATTTGTTGGAGAGAAAAGAGCGATAGACCGAGAGAGCGCCAGTAGTTCCGTTGTGAGGGAAAGAGCAAAGTTGAAAAATTAACAAGAAGAAAAAGGAACACGAAAAAATTGCATTTGCAGTTGTGTGTTTGGGCGTCATAGAGGGCGCTCTTGTGTGCGTATTTAGCATGCATTCATATGTATGTACAAATGTATGTATTAGCATGATGTGGAATGCAAATAACAATAATCTCGTCAGTCAAGTGTATACATGTGTGTGTGTGTGGGGGCTTGTGGAAAGAGATGCCAGATATTATTTTAGCGTTAAAATATTTAACATGAACATGAACTTGACCTTGAGTCGCGAAATAATCTGCAATATTCAGAGTTTGCATTGTACTTACTAACTGTAACTTTTCGTTATTTTTGCTTGCAGCATAACTGATATAAGATCATCGGAGGAGGAAGAGCTGTTTCCCCAACTCTAACTGTATCTATAACTGTACCGATTAGGTTGCTTTATCCACCCGAGAACGGTAGCACAAAAGCGCGGCCAGAGGAGAGCACAACCCGGCCCGGCCACGTCCAGGACGTGGGCTACCTCCGCCCCACCACCACCACCCCGTTGTGAACACTCCTTTCACGTATCAACTGTGTCCACATACCGCCCCAAGATGGACGACGATCAGCAGTTCTGCCTGCGCTGGAACAACCACCAGAGCACGCTAATCAGCGTATTCGACACGCTGCTGGAGAACGAGACCCTAGTCGACTGCACGCTCGCCGCTGAGGGCAAGTTCCTCAAGGCCCACAAGGTGGTTCTATCCGCCTGCAGTCCCTACTTTGCTGTAAGTATTAAATAATCTCTTTGTCCCTGTTATCAGAGATCACAAATATCCTCCCTTTTTGCAATTTGCAGACCTTACTCCAAGAACAGTACGACAAGCATCCGATCTTCATACTCAAGGATGTTAAGTACCAGGAGCTCCGCGCCATGATGGACTACATGTACCGTGGCGAAGTCAACATCTCACAGGACCAGCTGGCCGCGCTTCTCAAGGCGGCAGAGTCGCTGCAGATCAAGGGCCTGTCCGACAACCGCACCGGCGGAGGCAGCGCCGCGGCCGCACCCAAGCCAGAGTCCTCCCAGCATCATCGCGGAGGCAAGATGAGCGGCGCCTACACACTGGAACAGACAAAGCGCGCTCGCCTGGCCACCGGCGGGGCAATGGACACCTCTGGGGACGTGTCCGGATCGCGCGAGGGCTCGTCGAGTCCGTCGCGTCGTCGTCGAAAAGTCAGACGTCGCAGCCTAGAGAATGGTGAGTGTTGCAAAAGGAATCCCCCCACCATTAAGTCGCAGGTTGATCTAACAAATCGTTCCGCCCGCAGATGCCCACGACAACTCCAACTCGTCTGTTCTGCAGGCCGCCGCCTCGAATCAGTCTATCCTCCAACAGACAAGCGCAGGCCTCGCCGTCTCCGCCCTGGTCAGCACCCAGCTGTCCGGCGGCGGCAGCAACGCGGCCGGCACCAGCCAAGTCCCGACCCAGCAGCCATTGACCAGCACCAACGTTACCAAAAAGACTGAAAGCGCTAAACTAACATCATCGACAGCCGCCCCAGCTCACGCCGCCACTGCGACAGCAGCCGGACAGCAACAGCAGCAACAGACCAGCGATGCCATCAACACCGAGAACGTACAACCACAGAGCCAAGGCGCCCAAGGCGACGTCGGTGATGCCGAGGAGATGGAGGAAGTGAGCGCAGCTTCCGGAGGAATCACTCCGGCGGCTTCAGGCGCTGGTGCGTCCGCTGGAGTCGTACACACCGGTGTCGTGGTCAAGCAACTGTCAGCCGTCGTCGATAAGTCATCGTCCAATCACAAGCAGAAGGTCAAGGACAACAGCGTGTCGTCCGTGGGCTCAGAAATGGTTATCGAGCCCAAGGCCGAATACGATGACGATACGCACGACGAAAATGTAGAGGACTTGACACTGGACGAGGAGGATATGACAATGGAGGAGCTGGACCAGACGGCCGGCACCAGCCAGGGTGGCGAAGGATCTAGTCAAAGTAAGTTCTGTAAGAGATACAGAGAGAGGGAGAGAAAGAGACACTATACACTACTTGGGGAAATACTAATAACATGGCTCCTTCCTTGTACCTGCAGCATATGCAACATGGCAACACGACAGATCTCAGGATGAACTCGGACTCATGGCACAGGATGCACAGCAACGGGATCCACAAGGTGAGTTTTTGCTGCCTCTATATCATGCCAGAAGAAATGAGCTACGAAACAAAACAAATGAAAAAGCAAAGCCTAGCATAGACACGTTAGCCGAAGATTAAAATCGAATTAAAAGACAGCGAGAGCACGACAACAACGAGAGCTAAAATTTCAAAAGAGAATCCACATTCAAGGTCACAACTCCAATTACTCCAATTTCCACATACATATATACCCATATATATATATATTATACATATAAATTATATTTACTTGACAATTGAACATTTTGTGCCACAAAAGTCGTGCTCCGAAAAAAGCTCTTGAAAACGTTCAAAAGAAAGCCTTGAAAATAGAAAAGTTTTTTTTTTCCATTTATTTTTTGCGCATAATTAGACGAACAAAGCAAGCAACAAGAAAAAAAGTACAAACAATATCCAATCTGCGAGCGGGCGAGCGGGCATAGAGAGCAAGTAATATCTGCTCCGCTCTCCCGCCGCAGAACCAGAAACCACAACAAAAAAACCAGAATAATTAATAACCAGAACAAATAATTTGTGCAAGTTGAAAGTATTACTTAAACTCTTTCTTTATTATATATTTATGATTTCCTAACAATCCATAATTTATTCAATTACGACACACACACCCACACACACAAACATAATTCGTATGACTAGTATTTTGTATATATTAATTATAACGATTGATTTTTATTAACATACCCTCGAAAATGAAAAAAAAAACAACAGAAAAACATGTTTGATTGCTATACTACCACCACCCACAACCCCTAAACCACACACATCCCCTCTCCACCACCACGACAACACAAAACTAAACACATTTTCATTTTACCATTATATATCAATGTATATGTATGTATGATTCTATGTATGATCATTTGTTGTTGAATTTTAATTGTAATCATTTACCAATTGGTGTTTGTTTAACCCTTATTTGCCTTACTGTATATTACTATATATTTAAACAATTATTATTTACCATATTCGCCCTTCTCACTTTCTCTCTCTCTCCTCCTCTTTTTACTTCCTTTTGTCTGTCGTCCCCTTCCATTTTTCACCCTGAGAAAACATTAAGCCAGCTGCAGAGCAAAGTTCATTTACACACAAACATACACGCACATACACACACACACACTCCAATTTTAGGCAGATGAAAATGAATTTTCCTTCGTAATTTAAGTTAGCTTTTAAGGAGAAAACTTTTCTGTGCCACTGCTGTATATGTGTGTGTGAGTGTGTTGTGCCCATGTGTCTGTGAGTGATCAATGTGGTCCCGTTGCTCCTTTACAACCGTCTTTTTTCTTATCTATCGCTCCCATTATCTCTCTCTCGCACTCTCTATCTGAGCTGCTGTCTATGTGTGCTTTTGTGTATAAAACAGGGCTCTGGCAATACAACGAGAAGAGAGGGAGAGAGAACAATAAGCTCTCGCTGCTTTCCACCATACAGACCAGTACAGGCGCGTCAAAAGTTTGGCCACACTTCCAGCAATTTGTTTTTGAAACTAACTGAATTTTGTTTGTTGTTAACATTGCTTTTGCCTTGTTTTGAAGCATATCAAATACACACAACAGCCACCACACGCCACAGCAACAGACACGTCCACTTCTACGCCCACATATCATTTCTCGCCCACATTATTGTGTCATATTTTGATTGTTTGTCCTCTGCCCCCAGAACTCTCAGCGCGTGCTAATGTTTTACACAATGTTTTACTTTATATATATATATTTATGAAAAATACGCATGCAGTTTTAAATTTTATTTTAGTACCTATACTATACCTATTACTACATATATAGTTTGCTTTATTTTGGTTGACGGGACTTTTTTTTTCTTTCTGTTTATTTTCCATATGAATTTGTATTTAGTTTTTATGCTAGTCAGTAAGCTTTTTCGATCAGGCTTTGGGGAATGGGGTTAAACCCTTTCGTCAAAGTTCGCGCGCGTTCCTATCACGCTTCTCCGCGTTTGCGTCTGTCTCCTCCTCGGTTTTCGTCTTCTTCAGCTGTGCGCAAACGTTTCCTCTAGTTATCAGAGAGAGAACAAAAGTTTCGCATAGTCGCGCATTTTTGTAAAAAACAAACCAAAATCCCCATTAAAGAGTCAAGTGCAAAGTGTAATCAGTCAAGAACGTCGAAGACTTCGGATGGACCCACACCAGATGAATCAGCGAGGAGGATTAGCTGTCTGTTGAAGGTCAAGTCAGTGCCAGATATAAAGCTTGTAGCCATCCGGTGGATGGTGAGGTACAGTTGTGGCTTTAGGCATCTGAACGAGACCCAGGCAGTCTGCAGCAGAGCACACTTCTTCAGCCGGATCAGATCAGGTATCCCACCAGGTAAGTATGCTTCGCTCAACGGTATCGGTTGAGCGGAGTGACATGCAAAAATGAAATAAATTTTTGTATTTTAAGTTCATTTCTGTTCAACCATTACCACATCCCTCCCCAGCTCCCCGTATCCCCATATCCCAAATCCCAGATTCCAAATCATCTTCCTCCACATGAAGAAACAAATTTCCAGCAATATTCCAGGTAATGTGCAAAATTGTACCCGCTCACAAAGTGGCTGTGAAAAGCGGTTGTGAGGAGGGGGTGGGGCGCTCTTTGAGACGCCAATGCCCAGGGTAAGCTATAGTGTTATTACCAATACATTACATACAGATCTATTTTTTTTTCTGGTTTATTTTTAAGTATACACATTAAACTTACATTGTACATATATATTTACTTGAAACTTTTGCGTTTGGCGTGTTTGTTTCTCGACCAAAAGGGAAACGAAAATTGCTCGAAGCGTTGCCAAACAACAAACATCAAACATCAAACACGAATTCAAAAAACACTTCTATCCATAATCGGGAATGAAAGAATCGAATCTGTATTGGAGTACCCCCCCAATCTATGTACAGTCACATACATAATACCACACTTGAGGTTTAATTGTAAAGAAAAAGATTTTTCATTGATCGTAATCATTTTGGTTTAGTATATCTATGCAGTTTAGGGCCATTCATAGGAATGATTTTTGGGTCGCTAACTTTTTGAAAGATTTAAAAGCTCTCATTTAGTTTTCTTTTTGCTACTTTTTGTTTTTGTCCCATTATCCACTTCTCTACCACCCCTAATCACCCATATCACCCGTTTCTATTTTCTGTACAAGAATCTCGTTTGCTCAATAATTTATTTCGACTTTGTTCAAGAGATATCTGAAAGTGTTTTTTTTATTATAATATCCATTAAGTTGTTGTTGTACTGGTCGATCCTCTGACTACTTCTCTCGCTCTCTCCACCACGACGCTATCTGCAGTTTGGTTAATTGTTCAATCGGCAACAACACAATGCTCGAGGCATTCGTCGTCGTGTTTGGTGCTCGTTCAAGTTCAAGGTCGGCTAAAAATGTTTTCTATGTATGAGAGATTGCGAGCTTTTTTTTTCCCCCTCTCTCTCTCCCTCTTACACTCTGTCACTCGCTTTAATCAGCATTGCGGTTATTTGTTGACAATCAAAAGGTGAGAGGAGTAAGGGGAATGAATGGAAGCGAAAAGAAGCAATAATATTAATGTTCATATCTCTGTGAATGTATCTCGTTTGTTGGTTTTTTTTTCGTTCTTTCGCTGTTTTCGGCTCGTTTGCTATTTATTTTCACGCTGCATCCGTGATGATGCTCTGTGTTCATGATGACGTTAAATGATATGCGATTTAACTTTTAATATTATCTGCGAAGTATTTTATTTTATTTTTTTTGCCAGTTGTAATTTTTTTGAGGGAATTTTGATTTGTAGAAAGTAACTTGTCTGGAAATCGAATGCCTAAACCAACACTTACGGAATATCGGTTAATCACGTTTAAGCTGATTTTACCACTTGCCCATCAGCAGAGAGTACTGTACTGTACTGGGGGGCAATTTATATAAAATATAAAATTGTTGATTAGCCGAGAAGCGTTAAAACTAGGTCAGTAGTTGGTACTGCATTTTCCGTATAATTATTATGGAATACCCTAAAGATCTGTATTTTTGCCAGTATGCAGTCGGCAGAAAGATCATAACACATAGCTACGGACATAATTGGTAACCTGGTAGCCTGCTCTAAAAGTTTAGACATACATATCTGTTTAGTGTTTCGTGTAGATGCACTAACTATGACCTTGAAGTTAGTCTATTTTAGTTTTTGGGCTATGTTGATACTTTGATTTAAAGGGGCGTGAGCTCTCTGCGGTCCTGTTGGCTAATTCACTATTTGGATACACAATTCCACGCATTGTATAAATCGGGTTTTGGGTTTCAATCAGTTGAGAGTTGTTTGCATGGCCTTGACCCAGTTCACAGCTGAATTTGTTGGCTCGCAACACACAGCCACACGGATGACAATTTGTTTGTTCTGTAACTAGGAAATGTATGGAAAAGCTCTTGAAAACTTTTAAGGATTGTTTGCTTGCTGTCTCTCTCTCTCTCTCTCTCTCACTGTGTGTTTGTGTGTGTTTTAGTGCTGCTGTTAATATTAAAATACTACCAAAATTTGTGTGTCCTTTGACTAAAAGCTTAAGCTTCTGTATATGTAGTTTATAGGCAAACAACACTTCCCCCTCCACATATTAAGTAATCTGTAGCTGTGGTATATGTCGTCTCTTTATCTGAACTTCTCTTCCCTATCTCCCTTCTCTCCCTTCTCCCTTTTCAACACATTACTATACATTTTCAACTTGCATTTACATAGAAAATAACTAAGAAATATAATATACAAAACGAAAAAAGAAAAAGAGTTTAAAGAGCGTTTTTAAGGGCCGAGATCAGAAGAACAAGATAGACGGCTTGCAAATTAGTTTCCCCCTTTCTGAATATATGATTTATCTAAATAGATTCAAGATCATGATTGAGCATTAACTAAACTTGAAAAAAGTTAAAGTATTCATTTCTTTAATGAAGGAATAATAAATCTATTAAAGATTCAAGATATTAATTTTTGGTTAGAAATGTTCTCCATTTTCTACCGAAATTATTAGGATATTCCTGTTCTAGTTTGCCTTTAAATATTTGTGAAATCGAATTCCTTAACTGTTTAAACTTTAAAGGCTTAATTCAATTAAGAGTTGTTCTTATTCTGGGATTTCTACATCGAGGTGTTTCTATTAAAAAGATCGAAAAGAGCATTTTTTTAATGCAGTCAGGATCTTGATCTCAATAGGAATGATTGAATGAACCTTTATCAAGATATTGGGGTTGTGCGACACACGCGAACCTTTAATCAAGCGAAATATATGCATATGCATAGTCATTTAGTAAGGCTTTATTAGTAAATGTAATTTTAACATGGTATCGTGGAAATTGTTTGCAGTTTGCTGTAAATATAAATCTTTTGTGATCGTTATGTGGAATAGGGAATACGTATCAGTGATCAGGCATGATAAGAGATTATTTTCGTAGGAGTGCGGATAGCATAGATGGATAACCACCCTCTATTTGTTCTTCTCTTTATACCCTCTCTCGTACACACACACACACACACACACACACACACATTGCTCTCATTGCTTGTTGGTGTGTAGACGTAGACGGATTTGTTCTGCCAAAAATTACTGCCGTGCGCGGTGGCTCAAAGCGAGTGGCTCGCAGAAAGACCTACCAGAGCCAGACACTTGCCTCCACATCCACCCATACGATGTCACGGCGCAAGCGCAAGGTGATTGCCTCATCTTCGTCCACGTCGCGCAGGTAAATTGTGCTTTCCCCAATTGTTGAGCTTTCAAAAAAAAAAAACCAGTCTACCACCCACCCACCCACTCTCTTGCCATGTTCTCTCCGTTCCGTTTCCCTAGAAATGTCAACGCGGATAGCGGCAGTGGCAGTGGCAGCAGTGGCGATCATCGGTCTCAGCCACAGCTTCAGGTCCCGACTCCAGCCCCGTCCCGTCCATCGACGTCAGCTAATGCGGCTAAGGCAGCGCCGTATGTGTGTCAAACGTGCGGTCGCAGGTACCAGGTGCTGGGCACACTAACGCGACACATGCGCAAAGAGTGCAACCAGCCGAAGAAGTATGTGTGCCGCATGTGCGGACGCGGCTTTCACTATAATTTCAAGCTGCAAGACCACTACTACTATGTGCACAAGGGCGCCGTAAAGAGAGAATAGAAGAAGGATCGGATCCTAGAGGATATAAATGGGATAAACATATAAACATATGTAATTGTTGTAATCATATAAAAATCGACTATTTCTTGCAAAAGCTACAAATAAATCATGGGTTAGAATTGAACAATTTGATTCTCAATGAGAAATAAGTAAAAGGAATTAAGGAAAATACGAGTCGAGTGAAGGAGGAGAGTGTGTTACCGTTAGAAAGATATCGTTGAAATTGTAAGAGTTTGTCGTGTCGTCTCGCTCGCTCGCTTGCTAGTTCGGTCAGTTGCTCGCTAGCTGCTCTCTGTTTGTCTCTATCTTTCTCTGTCATTCTCTGTGCGTGCTCTGTTTTTCTATTTGCTCTTTGCTCCAACCTTTAATTGCAGGTCTCCTCGAGTTGAGCTTAAACCAAATGTATTACTATGACAGCGACATGCCGCCGCCGGCGCCACCGCCACCAGCACGCGGACCACTGTCCACCTCGTGCTTGCCCATGGCCTCGCCTCCACTACTGCTTTCTCCACCGCAGATGCAGACGCGTAGGGGCAAGTTGCGGGCGCGCAAGAAGAGAGCCAGCGCCAGGAAGACTGTTCCCCCGCCGACAGTGCGCAGTAACTCGGCAATGGTGTTGGCGCGGAATGCGGAGCAGCGGGCTGACGGCAAGCTGCAGTGTCCGCAGTGCCCCAACTCGTACAGCCGGCTGTCGGCGCTCAAGCGTCACCTGGAGTTCGAGTGCGGGATGTTGCAGAGTTTTCGGTGCGATTTCTGCGATGCGGGGTTCAAGCGCAAGGACTCGCTGCACCGCCACTGCAGGGTTAAGGGGCACATTACCAAATATTTGTTTTAGACTGAGACGGAAAGCGAAATTAAAGAAGATTATTTATACCCCCCAATAACCGAAAAATGTGTATGAGCATAGCCCTCGGCAGGCTGACCTCTTTTTTTTTTTGTTGTTTCGAGTTGTTCGGAGTGGAGAAAATTTGTTCGCGAGGCCAAAAGGGGAAATCCCAAAAAGTCCCAATCAACCGTCATTTGAAGCCATATATGTTCTAATTTTTGATGATTATTATGAATTGTTTTTGTGCTTGCCATAAAATATACACATGCACACACAAACACATCACACACACCCACACTCATGCCCACCCATCACATATCCCTAACTCTGCTCTCTATCTCTCACTCTCTGTATCTATATCCTCTTCCCCCTTTCATAATTTCATATCAACTGATGAGCTGTCTCGCTTAGACAGTCTCTTTATGTCTCTGACACACAACAAAGCCCACACAATCGAAGTGATGTGATCCTCTATTGAACTCCGTGACTGCCTCTGCCTCTGTCCCTGTCTTTTTTTTCTTCTCTCTTTTCTTGATTAACCGTTAACACCCACCCACATACCGCCTGCCCCGTCCGCCACCCCTTTGTTATGCTGCTGTGCATTGTTTTTACGCCTGTTTGAAATTTGTTTTTGTTTGAAAAGAAAAAATAAAAAACAATTAAAAATGAAATTAATTTATTGATTTACAAACCAACAAAACCAACCAATATTAATGCTTTCGATCATAATTATAATAACAATTAATATAATCTGGCATTTTGAGAGCTCGAATAACAAAATTGCTTGTTTGCCTTGAAAATAATAATAAACAAAACAAAACAAAAAAACTAAAAATAAACAAAACCAATACCTAAAAAAGGATTAACTAAGAAAACGCATGATCCGATCAACCACGAATTAACGTTTCAATCCCTCCACGAAATATAAAGAATTTGAAAACAAAAACGAAATTTGCAAAAAAAAGATATGAACCACGAAAAACAAAAACAAATTTCAGGCCTGCAGCTGCACTCGATAGATGACTCCTCGTCCAGCCAACATCAGCAGCAGCAGCTTAATGGCAGCAGGCAGGACGACGACGACGATTCGCCCTACCATCAGAGAGGAGTAGGAGGAGGAGGATCAGGCGCCTCGGGGCGTCATTTTCAGACGCCGCAATTTGACAATTTTCCAGGAATACTGTCTGTCAGCGGGGCAGTAGGGCACGGCCATGAGGAGAATTTTACTTGTCCCCAGTGCTATCGAACTTATCGCAGGCACGGCACCCTTCGCCGCCACCTACGACAAGAGTGTGGAAAGGGCAAGAGCATGGTGTGTTCCGTATGCGGCCATAGCACGAAGCGCGCCGATCACCTGCGCCAGCATGTGCGCAAGAAGCATCCGGAGATTGCCATGAGGTCGCTCTTCAAGCGTCAGCAGAGGGCGGCGGCAGCTGCAGCGTCATCTGTGTCCTCGTCCTCTGCCTCCAACGCGATCAAGCCGGAGGATGTTGTGGATCTGGTTGACATGCTGGACGAGGCAGCCGTCGATGGGGAGACGAACACCTTCCTGGTCGAGGACGACGACGATGATGATCTGCCGCAGCAATCGCGGCAGCAATTACTGGAGGAGACCAGTGCTAGCAGCTTTTATCGGCAGCAGTTGCGGCAACAGGCCCTGTTGCAACTCACACAGCAGCTGCAGCAACAGCAAGCGTTGCAACAGGCGACGGCCGCTTCTGCGTCCGGCAGCAGTCATTCAGAACTGCTAAAGGGGGAGGGATTGTAGGAGATGGGGGCGGGTTCTCCTCTCTGCAGCCGCAACCGCAACCGCCGCCGCCACTCCGCTCCGCTCCTTGTTGTTGTGTCCTCTGTCCAGTCACCTGCTCATCTCTACTAATCCAATTAACCAAAGAGCGCCGCAGCCGTAGCCACAGAAAAAAATGAGTTGAACTTTGACCTTTCGGCTTGATTTACTATGCATTTACCTATACATATATATATTATTATATATTTATACATATATAAATCTTCTTAACCCGTTGGCTGTCACATGAGAGTTATTTCTTTTTCCAGCGCAAAATCAAAAGTTGAAAACTAAAATCTAATCATTTAAAAATACATATATAAAAATATACATACGAGTATATATTTTTTGTATAAACTTAAAAGCCAAGACAGGAGAATACAATAAACTAGAAATAAATGCCACGTTTTTAAAAACCAAACCACAACCAATGCGTTTTTCACTTGTTGCATGAACCTCCCACAGAGACACACTGAAACTGAAAAATTGAAACAAAATTATTTTTACTTGATTGACTTGTGTTTTTTCTTCTTTCTTTTCTTGGTAAATAACATTTATTTAAAAAACGATATTACGTATTAATGTCGAACATTTTGTTGGTGCCACAGTTGATTATTTTTGTGTGTTTAAATTAAGTTTAACTTAAGTTTAACCGAGGAGAGACTTTATATCCATGTGATGGCGGCGTCGGCTAACCCAATCCACATATATACTATACATATACAACAACAACAACAACCAAAACAAAAGAAACGTAGTTTTAAGCCAAACAAATACACTGTAAAAAAATGAACAAACGCGACTGCAACCAGAAACAGCGAAGACACGACATAATATCACAAAACATTCTCTCTTTACCCCAAAAATACCCAAAGAACACCCACCTATCTCTTGCTACCCCCTATCTTTCTCTGTAAGAAATCGATCATTCACAGCAAATCTTAGACAAAAACCCAATCACAATTCTTACAGATTTAAGGACGCTTTACTGTAATTTGGCCACGGCAGTTGTGGCGGCAGCCAGTGCGGCTACAAAGAAACCAGTAGCTGCTGACTGCAGCAGCGGCAACAGCAACACCAATCACAATCACATCAACAACTGCCATGTGGGAGGGGAGATTTGTGAGCCAGAGGTGACGATACGCAGAATGTACAAGTGCGGCCACGCTAGCCAGAGTGAGGCAGCGACAGTTAACCACCTGCAGCCAGGAGGCATCAGCAGCAACAGCAGCAACCTCCACTGCATCGCGAGGAACTGCAGCAGCTGTCAAATGTCTGCCTTTCAGGTGGCGAGCATGTTCAAGAGTAGCATGCGCAGTGCGGCTGCAATCACCACAGCCACAACCACAGCCGCCATTAAGCCGCAACGCAACCATATTGCTGCAGCGGTGGTTGGTATAGCGAACAACAACAACTGTGCCACAGCCACAAAAAAGTCTAGCATACAGTTTCACTGTGAGTTTTGCAACTTCAGCTGCACCTGGCGCTACGATCTGAAGCTGCACCTCCGGCAGAAGCACGGTATCCACCAGCTGAAGAAGGTCTAGGATCCAGGATCTAGAATCTAGGATGTGGGGAATATGATTCCGCACGAGATCGAAGTCAAATCCGGCTGTTATATAGTTAAGAAATGTTGTTCAATCTCTCTGGACCGTACCCGCCCTGGCGAACGATCCTGTGTGTGTCTGCTTAGTCAAAATCTGAAGTTAAATATATGTGTACAAATATTTATTGAAACGAAAGTTGATTGTTGTTTTCAAATATATACCATCTACTGTTCCATACAACAAATTTCATGTATTTTTAGAGCCAGTGGAGAGCCCAGAACATATTCCCTTGAAGGAAACTTTAAAGCAAAGAAAATATAAAGAAATCTGTTTTACTGTATAGTCATTGCCAAAATTTCATTGACAAATGTGAACATCTATTTATAGTTTAGTTCGTTTTTAGATATATTTTTTTAAGTTTTTTATTCTTAAATTAAAATAAATTCTTAGAGAATTTCTATAGTATTTTATTTTATCTACTAAGTTGATGTAATTTGTTTGTTTAACAGTTTTGTTTAATTAATTTGTCTTTGATAGAAAGAAAGAGACGCCCAAGAATTAGATACGTATTTGTTTTTGAAAATTGTTTAGAGTAGATTACTCTCTGTAGTCCTTTAGTTTTTTTTAACCATTGTTATTACAATCATTAATGTAAACTTGATTAGATATTGAACTTAACCGAACATTGTATTATTTGCATTAGTTTTCCTTCAACTTCTCAGACCTCGGAAATGAACGATTGACGTTTAAGTTTAGTTTAAGCTAAAATTACGAACAACATTTGCAGCAAATGGAGTTTCAGACTAAGCCTAATCTGGACCTTTGTTTATGATTTTTCACACGTTTCTTTTCGTTTTCTTTTCATTTTCATTTCATACAAACAAAAAAAAAAAAAAAAAAAAAACCACCACAAATAAATCAATTGAATCGAATCCTCCCATCATCACAAATAACAAATCAATGCAAATTGACCATAATCCTCCCCAATCAATCACCGAACACATAATCCTCCAAAAACCACACATCCTCCACACATACACACACGACCACCACCAACTAACCAACCAACCAACCAACAAACCAACCACGGGATATCCATCTGATTGATCTGATCGATCTCAGACTTGGGCTACGACTTCAAGCACAGCGTTTTCGGCAGCGATGATGTGGACCAGGACTCGGACAATAACAAGGAGCGCTTCCACTGCGCGGTGTGTAACAAGAGCTATCTGCGAAAGCGACACCTGCAGCGGCACATGCGCGACGAGTGCATCGGTATTCCGCCACGCTTCAACTGTGAATTCTGCAGCTCCCGTTTCCGCCGCAAGTACCACATGGTGCGGCATCTGGTCTCAAAGCACGGCATCCCGCCGGCCATCGCACAGCTGACGACAGGCAGTGGGTCGCGCTCGTCAAGCGGTCGGGATGGCATGAGCGGCAGCATCCTGGACTTGAAGCCTGGAAATCTGGGCCTCCACATGGGCGGCGACTGCGGTGCGAGTGTAGGCAGCGCGGGCTCGCTCAACGACTGCGAGAGTCCCATTCCGGAGAACCTGTCGCTGCGCAAGGAGAACTACGAGAACGAGAACTTGTCCGGCTCGCGTTGCACTTCGCCGCTGCCACCTCACATCGGGTCTATACCGACCTACGGTCTGACTGGAGCCATTACGGCCATCTCGGCAGCTGCTGCCGTGGTCGAAGAGCAGGCGGCCGTCGCAGCTGCAGCCGCTGCAGCAGCAGCTGAAGCGTCAGCCATGGCCAAGAACAACAACGATGTCGGAGGAGGAGCGGGCGAGGTGGCGGCAAGTGGCGCCGAAGGCGGATCTGCAACAGAGTTGAACATCAAGCCGGAACCGGTTACCCCCAGTAAGGTGCAGCACCTGATGAGCGAGGATTGGAACATGAAGCTGGGCCTGCAGATCATCTCGAACTCGTTGCTCAAGGAGCGACTGATGAATACCATGCCATTTGCTTATAACAATAATTAAACGAAAAACGCCTAGCAGAGCCACCACCAAAGTCAAGCCCCCCACTCTACTATATTTAATTTATTGAAACTCGAATCTCGAAACCTCTCATTTAATTTTGTCAAAGAGTCAGCTCGCCATATTTGTAGGCTATATATGTATATGTATTTGATTTGTAGCTCGTATGTTCCCTTACAATGTAAGCTTGTATGAATCTCAGCCATTCTCTCAGACATTCCGATCTTGAAAGATGACCGCTTTCGAAGATCCCTTTTAATTTATGTAGTCTATTTTTTTGTCGCAAGCGAAATGTGTCTTACAATTCTCGTATTACAATGTTGAAACACGCCATCTCGAAAATCGAAACTTTCCTATAACCGAAACGAACTTGAACCGTCACGAATTTGTATTTATATAAGAGAATATCCCATGCCCACGCACAAGGGATGGGATAGAGGTGGGATATATGTATGTATGTATCGAAACATTTGTTAGTCATGTAAGAAGACGAAACCAAAAAAAAAAAAGCAAAAAAAAAAGACAAGACGAGACAGGAATCAAATCTTCTTACTACAAGTTGAGTAATTCCAATTTGATTAAATCCAAAAAGAAAAAAGCTAAACAAAAAAACGCTAAATACTCAACCAACGAACCATGCTCCCCCCCTCCCCTCTCGCAAAAGAATATGAGGGGTGGTGGGGGTGTATTTCTAATTTTAATGCACTTATTCCAAATGATATGCTACCAAATTGTACGACTATTTAAGTTATTTTTATACCATGTACTCGTAGAATGTATGCCTACTACTTAATGCCTAATTTATCCAAAGTCAAAACGAACAAAAAAGAATATTATATTATTAATTGAATAAATTACAAAAAAAAACAACAAAAAAACTAAAGAACCACAGAAATATATTAAATGTATATGTATTAAATTTCAGCCAAATGGGATGTTTCCCTTTCTTCTCTATGTTAAAATCCCCATCATCATTTCGTTTGATCATTCCCCCTTCCTTCATCAATGTTTTCGTTTTCTCCACCACTTTTGTTTTTGGTTGTTCTACATTTTATTTCCCCATCATCCATCCGTTGAGTTTTGTCGTTTTCTGGCGATTGTTGTGCGAATTTTCACTAACCTATTTTATTACTAAATTTCTTTTAGATGTCTCTACAAATACTGTTGTACTACCTCACTACTCCATCTACTACTACTCCAAAACTACTACCTACTACTCAAATACTACTCTCTGTGAGGCGGCAGGCAGAAGTTATCTAGGTCTGGCCTGGGGACAACCGCACACATCCGTCTTGGCTACCTGCAGCGATCGAAACGCAAAAGAAAAGTCTGTCACTTACAGTATTATCTACTATATCTACTATCTTTTTTATACATATATATTCTACGATATATATATCTTTGTTCTGTGTAAACTCTCGCCTCGAATTGTTTTTTTTTTGTCTGGGTTCCAACTTGATCTACCAACACATACACACCCACACATTCCGGTACAGTGCGATTCGGAACTGAAAGCAATCCATATAATCATAGAAGATCATTTAGATTGGCTTTCAGTTCTGTTCCGCACTGTATTTGTACCCTGTAAAAGCATGCTCCATACATACCTTGTGTATCTGTCTACCTCTCTCTCTCTCTCTCACTCTCTTGCTTTGGTTCTCTCATGTGTCTCTGCTTTCTGTGGCGTCTCTGTGTGTGTTGCGTGCGAGAGTCCTTTGTGTGCTGTATGTTCTGCGAAGCTTTTTTTCCCCCAAATTTCTCTCTCTTTAATATTACACCTAGCTCTACTTCTCTATTTGATAATGTATTTGTGTGTCTTTCGAAGAAAAATATTAAACAAAAATAAATTTATTTAACACTTGATGTTTTTTCTTACACAGACTTTTTATAGTACTTAAGAAGGTTCCATCTGGGTTCATAAATTTACATATACGTATGTCATATATACTTATGTCATATCTATTGCTGGGATGATGATATTTTCTAGTTTTAAGCGATCTAAATGTGTTTTTTATATGTATTTGTATGCATACATTTTTTTACTTTTCCTTTTCGTTTTTCCCCGTCTTAAATAGTTTACAAATTTTCTTTTGGAATGCTTGAGATGTTTTTAAGTCATTTTATATTTATGAATTAATATACATTTTTTTTTTGTGTTTTTTTCCTCAATTATTTTTAGTAGATTAGCAAACTTGACTTGCTCAAAAAAAAAAAATACTAAAATACTGAAACGCAGCCACTCAGACAGATAATACAGTCAGTCACTCACGATCATGTGCATATAGAATAAAATCAGGAAACAGAAACGAATCATTGTGAATCATGCGACTCAACTCACGAATTCACTCACTCACTTCCACCCACTCACTCACTCACTTCCACCCACTCCTCTGTGCGTGTCCCTCCTCCCCACCCCCGCTCTCCCCCTCTATTTACCTGTCTCTCCCACCTCTCTCTGTCATGCACACCCATTTACATTTGCAGATTTCGTCCTGACCTGGTACCAGCACGCCTGCGACCAGTGCGGCAAATCCTACAAGACCCGCAAGAGTCTCAGCCGCCACCGACGATTTGAGTGCCGTTTCACGACCGAGAGGCCAATATTCCAGTGTCCCAGCTGTAATTATGCGGCCAAGCGGAGCGACAACCTCACCAAGCACATCAAGACCCATTTTGCCAAGTTGAAGAAGGACTTCCTGCCGCTGGCCTTCCAGATGCAGGCCTCCACTATTCAGAGCAAGTGGGAGGCCACCGCATAAGGGGGTTACACCGTTGTACTTGCTAGTCACCAAAATATTCTTCTGCTTTTGTTGAGGTTTAGTTTTTACGCCATTTGCAAAGTATTATACCCTAAGTTTCAAACGCGAACTAGCCAGGACCGACTGCAATGATACAATGAGCAATATTGCCAGCTCAGGAGGAATCGCACGCATGGGACAATGGCGGGCGGGTTTCTTTTCCTGCTTTCACTTTGTTGCAAGATTTGCATAAATTTGGATAATAAATGTACATTTTATGGAAATGTGCGCGGCCTTGGTCAAGCTGAAAGGCTGAAAGCTGCTTGAATTCCATTCATTGTAGTCGAGTCCGAAGATCTCATAAACATTCGTATTTTAGATTAAGTTAAGCACGGATTTTTTCAAATCATAACTAACTTCTGCTTCAGCTGGTATGTCTCTCATTTCGTTTAAGTTAACTTAAGTTGTTAGCCAAGTAAGCCAAAGTCCAAACCAAAACCAAAAAAAAAACAAACCAAAACGTGAACGAAACTAAGTCAGGGAGGGAAACACAACACTACTGAGAGTAGTCGGGAGGGGTCGGTGGGCGGGGTTAGCCAACCTAATTTGCATTCCTAAGAAAGAACGATACAAAAGTGAACGAAACATTTTTCGATATATAATGTACGTCTAGTCTAGTCCTTAGTAAGCGGCAATGCCAAACAGCGAAAAATTCCAAAATTAACTGACTAACAAACTTTGTAGATTATAGTTCGTAGACGATCTAAGTTCCTTTGCTAGCTAGGATTATGGATTACATATAGACAAGGATCTCAAACGACAAATGATGAATCGCAACCAACAGTACAAGTACCAACAAAAACAATTAAAAACTAACTCAACTAAACTAAACTAAACAACCGCAAACACACATAGTTCAAATATATATTTACAAAGCAGCCAACAAAAAAAAAAATTAAAGCCCATGTCTACAGTTATATATACATACAAACAAAGATATATATTTTGTGAACCTTTCCAAAAACAAAAAAGCAAACAACAAAAATGTGAAACGAATTTGTGACCAAAACCAGAGGATAGAAACCGAAACGATATATGTAGCTAGTGATGTAAGCCACTTAATCCGATAAAAGAACTATTTTTATATACTCCAGAGCCCTAACTAAGTATTTTTATATGAATATTTTTGTAACTCGAATAAAATTGTATTGAAAAAGAAATCGTTTCCTTGACTAGGGGGCCGCTCGCCCAGTCTCTATATCATTTTCACAGTCTTCCCACTCTCTTGCTCTCTCTATCTGTTTCTCTCTATTTATCTTGTTGGCCAGTTTACTAAACATGTTTCATTGCAGACCCATATCAAGCACCATCATCATGATCATCTTCAGTCAAGCATCATCCCACAGCGCTCATTCAAACCAATAAATAAAGCAAGCCAATCTGCAACGCTGCTAGCTCTGCTCACGCTTCACCATGCCACGCCCACGCCCACACAAAATACAATATTAAAATTCAAGCAAACACCCCGCAACACACACTAACTGTAAATATCACAAACTTTTATTATTCATATATTATTGTTTATACTGAAAACTTATACAAAAACTTAACTTTCTTGATACATATTTCGAAACTTAAAAAAAAAACAAAAAAATATTTTACTGAAACTCTTGTTACTCTTTCCAAATAAAACGAATATATACATATTTATAGTAGTTTTGTAAGCACTTGGTTATAGGCAGAACGCCCCAAACTCATAACATATATCTCTCTTTCTTCTCCTTCTATATATTTGCTTAAACATCTCCCTTAAAGCTCCAAGCAGCTACGCATCCAACTCGAGCCAGACACCGCCTCCGACTGGCACTTCGGCGCACTCCCTGATCCGCGACTACTGGTATGAGCTGAAGTTCTCCGATCTGTTCAAGTTCATCAATCCGGATGGACGGTATCAGTGCCCGAGATTCAATTGCCTGAAAAGCTACAAGGACGCCAGCTCCTTGCAACGACATATCAGGTGAGTGTCGGCGGCAAATAGTCCAAGCCAAGTCCAAATCGAACTCTGGTGCGCCCTATAAATTCGGTCTGTCTGATGAACCTTTATACTTATATACCTATATCTATATCTATATATCAACGTTTCCCTAGATATGAATGTGGTGGACAGAAAAAATTTCGCTGTCTGATGTGCGGCAAAGCATTTTCACAAAGCTCCCACCTAAAGCGACACCTTGAGTCCGGTGTCTGTGTCAAATATTACTTATGAGATAATGTTTTCTTTAAAATCAAATAGAATAAGCGTTATCCCAATAGGCAGAAGATCAAACGATGATCGAATGACGAACATAAACATGAACATCAATATATATGTATAACAAAACCAACACAACAACACAAGAAACAACAAGAACAAAATGATATATAGAACAATTAGCTAAAAAAAAAAACAAAACAAAAACAAACAACAAAAAAACCAAGAACAATTACAAATAACAACAACAAAACGAATTTATTGGATGCCACATCATTTATAAAGAAAGGGAAAACCAACCAATCTATATATACATTATATATGATGATAATTATTGTTGAAACTGAGCATTAAATAAGCAAAAGGAATACTTAGTTAAACGAGTTGAAAAAAAAAAAATATTGAAAAAGCTAGAACAACAATATATACATGCATATATACATATATTTGATCACATAAACACATCGTGTATATGTATGCATATGTGTGTGCAGTCAGTGAAAATTTTATAGAATTATAGTAAAATGGAAAAGATGGAAATCCAAAAAAATAAAATAAAAACTAAAAAAAATGTAACTAAATTAAGGAATAGAACAACAGAGAGGCAAAAAAAAAAAAACGTTAAGAACAACTGTTAAAAAGTGAACAAAACAAAAAACAAACAAAAAAACATACACGCAAGGAAGCTAAGAGCAAAACAATTTTAGTCAAACTAACCAAAACTACGTAATTTTAGTTAATATACATGAATAATATATAAAGAAAGAATGAAGGAAAGAAGGCAAACCTTAGTGAAATTAACAAGTGAGAGAAACATAGAAGCAAGAGAGAAGAGAACGACGGAAAAACTAAAGCAAAACAGAATACATATAAAAAACGTACTGTGTTTATTTGTTGCCAAATATATATCTATTATATATATATTTCTAATATAATAATAATGCCATTGAAAACAACTCTTGTTATGCCACACACAACCGCGAAATGAACAGAACGGAAAAGTGAGGATAACTGACCGGGTAAACAATACGAACGGAGCACGAAAAATCATAGAAAAACGTAACCCATATACCCCGTTACGAGTATGTAATCTGTTGTTAGTTTGGTGTGGGGGCAGAAGGACAGATCCCCCAAAGTACGTAGGCACACCAGCACACACGCTGTGTATGTAGAGTTGATTCATCCGTGCACAGGATATATACACTCTAAATACACAGAAAATGATATATGCATATACACGTGAGTTTTATAAAGTCAGAGGCCGGGTCGAGGAGCAGGGGATAGTATGAAAGTATTGCAGGAAGATTTGTTACATGGTTCCAAGAACAAAATAGAGGAAAGAGTTTATATACATATATACAAAACATATACATATAAAACCAACACATCTACATATACATACATATATAAATAAATATATATATGTATATATATAGAACTATATATACTGCTATATTAGCAAAATGTTGTCTGTTGAAAATGGATAGAGAGGATATGATTGTAATTGTTTAAAAGTCAGGCGGGAAATGTCTGTAACTTATATACTTACAACGCCAGATCTAATCAAGTGTATATGTATGCGTGTGTGTGTGTGCTATAGAAGAGTGTGGGTGTGTGTGCCAATTGGTTTTGTACTAGAAACAAAAAATATAACATTTTGTGCCATTAGAAATTCTCCACCAAACTGCAAAACTGCAAACAAAAACTGCAAAATTCATTAAAGCCATAGAAGAGATCGAACCATATACTCATATGTATAAAGATATATGTATGTATGTACATATAAGAAAATATATGTACACAACCTGTATGATTTGTTGCAATCGCAGATGAATGCAGAGAATATTCTGTTGGAAAGCGTAATTTAGTTTTTCTTTGTTAGCTTTGATTTAGTGCAATTTTAAAAGAAAAGTGACAACTAAATGCTATGAGAGTGCCATTATCAAACAAATTTTAATATATTGTAACTAACAGATAAATTATTGAAATTATACGAGAATATATTGTATGTATGTATAACCTAAGCGGAGGCAACTAAAAATATTTTATAGCTAGGTATCAGGGGAAAGGGAATGTTATATAGATCTGTATGTATGAACATCTATCTATCTATCTATGTATGTATCTATAGAGCGAGGATTATATTGTTTGTTGCTTGTTGATTGTTAATCCTTGGGTTGCAGATAATAAACAAACCATACATATATGATACACACACATATATATGACAGTACAATAAACAGAATAAATATATACGTATATTAACAGAAAACCAACAGCAATAGAAGCATTGAAAACTATATGAACTCGAATTAACTAGACAAATTATACACACCATTAAGAGCGGTATATTAAACGAAAGAAAATCAATTATAGAGAACTACTAACTGCAGTCATAATAACTGGTTGACAAAAAACTCTCGCCTCCCCATTGCCTTGCACCTGAATGAACCGAATTGGATCAACTGGTTGGGGTAGGGATCAATCCCTGGACGATCCCTGGAAGTATATCCGTTTTTATTAGCATCAACATGTCCGTCCGTTTATTCCTAAGATATTGATAGGATATCGGAGAATTTTAGAATCGACTGCCTCCTTGCGCTGACGCGGACCAATTTCTATGTTATGCCAACCATATAGAAACCATTGAAATTATATACCAATCCACCGATAATTATCGCGATCGAACTGTTGAATCAGAGAAAATCATGTGGAAAACTAGTTTCCAATACTCTTTTCCCTCTCCTTTTGCGAAAGTGGATTGCACTGTGTGCGCTCCTACTAATTAGTGTCCCAGTATATTATAGATCGGCCCGTATCGATCGCTCTCCTGAGTCAGTGAAGCTTTTGGAGTTCGAGTCAACCAGTGTTAGAACTTGTTCACTTCCTCACCCGAAATATAAACTAATACCAAAGGCAAGTTTTTGATTGATTTAATTCAATTTAGTTTCAAATTTTGCTTAAAAAAAAAATAACGAGAACAAAAAATCAAAGTGCAATAATATTTCAAAGGTTCGTCGACAATTTGTCTTGTGCGACTATTGCCAAAGTCAATTTCTGAAATGAATAGTCTAATAAAGAAAAATTTTTTAAGTCCGAAACTCAAGGCGAACAAAACAGATTGTAGGAAGGGCCTTTGAAGAAATAGGAGCGTTGCAATAGGGAAAATAATCGTTTTCCAATTAGTTGAAATTTATTTGAGAATTATTATTATCCGATTACCTGTATAATTTATGTTTTTTTGTTAAACTAATTTACTAAGATCTGTTGCGAGTAGCTAAATTATTATTATTATTTCTGCTGTTAAAGTTTAGGCAAAAGAAGCGAACATGAGACATGAAATGTTTCAAATTAATATTTTGTTGGATCGTTTTCTTTAAATTAGTTTTTAACACTGTTTTACACATATACAAATATATCGTTTCACACTAATTTAACAGGAGAACTCCCTATGTTTTAACTTTTGTTATATTGTTAATTAATATTTATCTAGTAAGAGACGAGAAATGTTTATAAAAAACGAAACAAAAACAAAAAATAATTAGCTTAAACTATATAAGTTACAAATAATGAACAAAAATATACTCCAAAGAAACCAACCAAAAATATATATATATATACACACACATATATACAAGGACATATACATATACCATTTATATATATATATATATATATATATATATATATATTTTAGAAAAACTGAACAAACAAAAAACCAAGCAGACAAGAAACGTTTTAGTAAATGTGTATTTGAAACAAAGAAATTGCCATAACAGTCTAATGGACATATATACACTATATATAGTCAAACCAAAAACAATAATGAACAGAACAGAAAAACAACCAAGAATAACGAGAACGAGAATGAGGAGAATTTAATTGTACGAACGGAAGTTGTTTATTTTTTGTAGAGTAATATTTAACAAAACCAGAAAAATGAAACCAAGTAAATTGATAAAAATGGTATATATACATATATTTATTGTTAACGAAACCACGGAAAAGGCGAAATTATGAAACAAATTTATACAACAAAATTAATAATACAAGTTTAAACCGAAAGCAGACAAAGAAAAAGAACTTTCATTGATGGAGTTGATGATATTGTTAGTACCTTAAAAAGCCAAAACCAATTAACGATTATTAATAATTGTAATAACAGATGATAGCATTAAACAAACAAACAAAGAAAATGAATGAAATCCAAGAACAAGATGAAATTGATGTAACCAAAAAAAAAAACATTTGAGATTCGGTTTTCGTTTATCAAGAAATTGTGAAACCCCATTTAACACCCAAAAAATTGTTATTTTTGCAAAAACTGAACGAATGGCATTGTATGTGGAATCGTTTATGTACACATTGTTCGATGAAAGTGGTAACAGAGAAACAAACAAAAAAATAAAAACAAAACAAAAAACCAAAAACAAAACAACAAGAATAATAAAGATTGATATTGAAATGTTGAAACCCCAAAAAGAAAAGAAAATAATTGTATTACTGATCTGATTGATGTTAATTATGGAAATTGGGGCAGCCTTTTAAGTGTTTCTGTGCAAATTAATCATTGTCATATCTCCTTATATAATTACAGATTTGCGAGAAAAATGAGCAACATTTGGGAGATCTTTTTGTTTCAGATATTTTCTGATCGTCAGGTCAATGGCAGCCTCCTGGGTGGGAGTGGAGCCATAGTAGACGATTCTAATTGGAATTGTTTAGAACAATTTAATGCTCTAACCATACCATAAATATATATACATTTATTTTTTTTTTGTTTCATCATAATGAGTGTTAAGTGTGTGTGTCCATGGAATGGTAAGATTTGACTACTTGTTTATTTTCCCTACGGGTTAGTTTAGTTTGCAGTCTTCTCGTAGCATTTACCAATAGATTAATGTTTAATGTATTTTCGCTACTACAACTATCTATCGCCCTCTGCAATTGATTAAAATGGTAGTGGCTATATTACTTCGATACATATGCATAGATATATCATACATAGAGCATTCATCATTTTTTGTCCCGAGTTTTGTGTACCATATATGATTTTATTTAAATGGTTTTCCCTCAACAATCTGTAACAAGAACGCACTCTCTAACCTATTTTGTTTCTTTCTCCCAACTCTTGTAGAGAACGCTTGGACGCTGTCCGTGAAGTCTGTCACCTCGCTGAACAACCTGGCCACCTCGTCCGGTTCGCACATTTGTCCGCGCTGCGAGAAGGCCTACACTTACAAGAAGAACCTGTCCCGGCACCTGCGCTACGAGTGCGGTCGCCTGCCCACAGAGAAGTGTCGGCACTGTTCCTACGTGGCGCGCTATAAGCATAGCCTCAATATGCACGTGAAGACACAGCACCCGGAGCAGTTCAGCCATTTAACAGCGGGTCAGGTCGTCAGCCAGACTCTGGCTCGAGGCCTGTTCGAGGGGGATGGGCGGTAGGCTGTATGAAATGGGATTATATATATAGTTTGTGAATTGATCTCTGACTGAGCGTGTGGCAGACAGGTAAGTTGTCTGGGAGCAACAAAAAAAAAAATCCGAGGGAGAAGAGAAAGGAGAGTTAGCCGAAGCGCCTTAATGTTAATAAAAAATACGATTTGTAACCAAAATTGAAACGTGTCATTATTGAATTTTACTGTAGTCCCTAAGTTAGTTAAGCATAATAAGGGGCACGGGTTTTATCCATTTTTTTTGGCTGTGGTATTTTGTTTGTCCTGGTTCTCATTTTATTGTTCTGTACAGCAAAACACAACTCACTCAACACACACACACCATTAAACTACCTATACAATAACTATCAACCTAGTGCTAAGACTAAAAACCAAACCAAAACCAAACGAAAACGAAAACAAAACAACGGAAACCAAAAATTGATTGCTTGTTTTTGCCGAATTAAAATAAAAATTAAACGAACCTAAAGAAGGAGAGCTTTGTGACAGGATTCAAGACGTTTTTGAGCTGAGCATAACTTCCACTAAGCGGTAAAATAGTTCTCCACAAACACTGACTAATCCTCCATTCCCCTCATTCGATTCTGCAGCCTCCAAGCAGGACAAGGGTGAGCAGACCGAGAGCACCCCCGATGAATTCGAGCTGGACGATTGCCTGCTGGAGAGCAACGACATTGTCATCACACAGAACAAGGATGGATTCGTCTTGCACGTCAAAAAATTGGGCAACATCACGGCAGCAAAATTGGGTGCCGATGAGGATCAGGGATCGTCCTGCCAAACAACAGCAGCGGTCACTGTCACCGGACCGGCTGGCCAGCCCACGCCCACCATCACGGAGCTCCTGAATGCTGCAGTCTCTCACACAGATGCCAAGCCCACGCTGAGCACATTGACCACCAGCACTCCCATAAAGCTGCCCTCATCGGAATGCGGTAAGTCCTAGATTTTAACAGTGATGTTTATTGAAATTTTATACAATTAACAAATGAGAGGTGTTAAAACTAAAGTTCTTGGACCTCTAAAGCAGAGGAATTTGTACGATCTGCAGCCAAAACTGTGCTATACTGTGCTTAGCTTTTAGTCTCTGACAAACTAAATCATGAGGCAGTTTCTCCTTGAAGTTTAATGAAATTTCCTTTATTGTCGATCATACTAATGAACGTTTTACCTTTCTGCGTTCAATTCCAGAGCTTATCAACATTAAGAAGATAATACCAACCACTACGACAATAGCCCATCATGGCCACACAAGCTCAACCATTATACACCCACATCACATCATCCAGCATGTGCCACAGGAGTCGCATCAGGAGCACCAGACAATCCAGATCGAGGAAGTGCCTCAGACCTCCCAGCATCAGCACCAACACCAGCATCAGCAGCACCATCATCAGCTGCAGGGCCAGCCGACGCACGCAGTACAAAATATAATCACAGCACATTCGGGGCAGACAATTAATCTGGTGGGTCTGCGCAATGTGCAGTTGACGGAACAGAAGCCGAACATTGCCTCGAGGATACGATACACGCGTGGCAAGATCATTGGTCCGACAGTGAGCAACCTGCAGATAGTGGAGACCCATGGGGCCATCCAGCATCAGCACCACGAGCTGTCCGATGGTACCAAGTATGAGATTAGTGAGATCGATTTGAACAATCCGAATACGTCGCAGGCCATGATCAATGACCTGGTGAAGTATGCCGAGATCGACGACATTGAGCTGCCGGACGGCACCAAGATTGGAATTGGCTTCGCTCCCTCGGAGATCACGGAGCACATGCAGACGTCTGGCGGGGAGACGCACATAACCACCATCGAGCACGAGCCGCAGGAGCTGCAAACCGTGCACCAACATGAGCACGAGCCGCAAACGCATCACATTCATACAACACAGCTGCAGACGCACCACATTCAGACGGTAGTACAGACAGATCAGCAGCAGCACCACCTCCACGAGCAGCAGCATCATCACCATCACCATTCGAGCATCGAGCTGCAGGAGGATGATGTGGAGACCATCATACCAGAGGAGATGGAAATGCACGACTCCAGCAAGAGCTACACCATTCTTACCACGCGACCCATGAAAGAGGAGTCCGATGCTGGCGGCGACCCCTCCGGCATGACCTACGAACTGTCGCTAAGCGATTCGTCTCTGGGTCCTTGCGATGATCCCGAGTCGCGCTATATCTGTCGCCACTGCGGCAAGAAGTACCGCTGGAAGTCGACGTTACGCCGACACGAGAACGTCGAGTGCGGCGGCAAGGAGCCGTGTCATCCCTGTCCCTACTGCACGTACAAGGCCAAGCAGAGAGGCAATCTCGGGGTCCATGTGCGCAAGCATCATCCCGAGAAACCGCAGCTGGAGAGCAAAAGAGGTCGCAAGTAAGCGGATGTGGTAGGCGATGGGGGCAGGAGTGAGTATACCTACACAAGTTGAGGAAAAACAGAAATGATTCATTGAGGTTCTTTGACTTTTAGACCAGTTTCTTATTTTTTACAATTTTATCAGCCTATTCTCGTTTACAATCTTTGTAATCTTAACTTTCTTATTTGTTGATTATTTTTATGGAGAATTGATTTCGCCAGTTCTCGAAACGAAGAACAGATAGAACTCCGCTCTGTGTGCATTCAATTCAATTTCATTAGGCTTTAATTTTGACGTCTTCACATTAACATAATATATATGATTCATCGTAATTTAAAAAATTACAAACCCACACGTAAACCCCAAAAAGTCAGCATCGTAGGAGAAATATGTTCAATCAATGTGCAAGTATTTTCATGGAAATAACAAAAAATATACAAAACAATTAGATGGAAAGTACGAGTAGAATTAACACATTAATTAATTATAATTAGCAACGTGTTTCTGTGTGTGTCTTCTCAAACTATAAATAGATTTGAGTTTTCTATTCAAATAAAGTGGAACCAAAAGCAGTTGATGGTTTTTTTTTTTGTTCGTAGCGAAAAGGACACACAGATTTCATTTGGTAAATATCACAAATATTTTGATGTAATCTATTTAAGTGAAGCTAACCGACAAATTATTGTGTAAATGTTGCAAAATATAAATTGCCAACTTGTCTAAATTGGAGGCTTACAAAATTAACATTGTAGAACTTTGTTTTCAAGGAAATTATATATACCTACCTACTATAAATAATGTAAAAAAAGCAAAACAAAAAAAAACCATTAGAAATGCCACTTTGGTAAATCGCAATCGTAAATACGGATGGAAAGGCAAAAACCTTCAGACAGATATAGCCGAACTTAGTAAAATTGATTGTATATCTACAAATTTACACCCCCAACACTTTAGCATATTTTCTCAAACAAAAAAAAAAACAAACAAAAAAATATATAAGAAACATTTTAAACGTTTGTGTGTGTAAAACTTTATCAATTGAAAATAAACATTTATTACGTATACATATAAAGAAATAGAAATTATGTTTTGAAAGAATAGTTGTAAAAACAAAAGCTAAATTAATAAAATATATATAAAAAATGAACAATTCCAAAGGTTTGATGTTTGTGGCTAGAGGTGGAAGACAGGCAGCTTTGTACAGAATCCATACTAACATATTTCTCTTTTTTGCAGGTGACCTGACCGATGAGATTCGACCATAGAGATGCTCGCAACAGCTAGCAAACCAACTGCCTTGATCCCATATGATCTGATCCGAGCCTAACTAATGTATTTCTCTCTTCTTTTAGGTGACCCATTGAACCTGGATGGAGGGAGACCGACCTGGAGCCATGTACACCATGCGAGCTAAACTTAAGTAAAACATGCAAAAAAGTTGTGAAAGGAGACAATTGTTATTCCATATATATATATATATATATATATATATATATATATGTATGTATATACATATAAGTGCCCAAGACCTAAACGTTCGTTTCTGTATGCCACTAAAAAGTAACCAGACTTAAACCGAACCTGAACCTGTATCCAGTATCCAGTAACCACACTCCCAGCCGTGTCTATTGATGTGTTCAAGCAAAACCAAACTACAACAAAAACCCACCCCAGCAGCACTCCAGCTACAGTTCAATAAATTTTGTTGTCCTTTTTTGATTTTTTAAATTTAATTTAAAATAAATACGTTTACACCCTGCACTAATTGGCCTCAATTTTGCTCAATGTTGTTTGAAAGAGTTTTTCTTTTTACCTCTCTGTATATATGTTTATTATTTGTACTTTAATTTGCCACTCATATGCCATGATCCTAATGCTTTCCATACACACAAATGTATCCATCCACACATACATATTCCAATGCTTTGACTAATTCTTTTAATTTTGCCTTTCGTGTGCCCCATCCAGATCACCCAAAAAAAAAAATCCTTCCCACCCTCCGTACTAAATTGCGTGTGTCTGTGTTGGTTTCTTCCCCCCCGCTTGATCTAACAGATAACTACCCTGCCGCCATATCGTTCTGTGTTATGTTTGTTCTTAATCGTTTTGCCTCGACTCAACACCGAGGTTTCTTTCAGTTCTTGTGCCCAGTCAAAAGTATTACTATTTATTTTTGTTCTTCTTTTCTTTTGTTTTTCTTTTCCCGTTTTTATTTTCATATGTTGTGCGCTGCGACACATCCACCCCCAACAAAACAAAACAAAAACACATGCAACAAACACAACAATAAATCAACCAACATAAAACCCGAAATGAAATACCCGAAACCGATACCAAACCCGAAACTAGATCTGAGTATTACGCGCATTGCGGGACTCACCTGGAACGAGTGGAACGCCCGACTGGCAATGCCCCTGGTCACCCTACGTGAAGGCGTGCAGCCCCTGGTCTTTCCCACAGACCTCTCTGTGGACAAGCAACCCATGGGCCTGGTCCTCAAGGAGCCGCTCGCTGATCGAAAGACGCCAACAGATTGTGTGCCCAAGAGCGAACCCAGTGCCGCCTCTACGCCGCGTAACCACAGCAGTGGAAAGCACCACAAGACCAGCGGTGGTGGCAAGCTCAAGCACCTTACCGAGGAGGAAGCCACTTCCCTGATGCTAAAGGCAGTGGCCGAGAAGCAAGCGGCTGCGGCGGCGGCAGCGGCTGGTGCGACCAGTGCCGAGCTGAGCTACGGCGAGGATCAGGGCAGCTCCGGAAATGGCAACAGCAGCGACTACCAGGCCAATCTGAGTGGAGCCGTGACCTTTGCGGATGTTGGCGGCGCAGCTGGACTTTGCCATATCAACATCCTGAACAGCATCAGCGCCATGAACAATCTGATCAGCGGCAGTACGGCAGGGGCCAGTGGCGGATCGGTGGGCGGACTCGGTGGATCCGGATCGAGTGCGACCCCGTCCAACGGCAATAACAACGGATCACTGGGCGGAGCCGACAATGGTGCTGGACACCCGTGCCCAGTCTGCGGCCGTGTCTACAAGCTGAAGTCCTCGCTGAGAAACCATCAGAAATGGGAGTGCGGCAAGGAACCGCAATTCCAGTGTCCCTTCTGCGTGTACCGGGCCAAGCAGAAGATGCACATAGGTCGCCACATGGAGCGCATGCACAAGGAGAAGTTTAAGCTGGAGGACGTGAAAAGCTTCGTTGGTCCTGCAGCCCTGGATGGCGATAGCAGTGGAGTGGGAGGAGGAGGCGTCACTGCTGCAACAGTGGCGGCGGCCGCAGCGGCTGCCATGGCTAGTGCCACGGAGCTGCATCCGCACTTCTCATAAATGGAGGACAAGTGATTGTGTATAAAGAGTTAAAGTTGAGCAGTTATTACACGAGTACGATGAAGAAAACTAAATCTAACAGAATCAGGGATTATCAAATGGAAGATGGAAGAAAATTATGTAAAGCAAGAAATCACACACCAAGCTCTCGGGAAAACGGAATCAGTGTGCCAAATTAATCTTAAAAACCAACCAACAAAACAAACAAACAAAAAAAAAACAAAACAAAATACGAAAATGAAATAGTGTTCTAAGATGCCTAAAAAGTTTCGAAAAAGGTGTTCGAGAGGTCGAAAACAATTTGTTGCAAAGCACAAAACATTTACGCCATTTCACATATTATACTTTTTTTTGTTATTTGTTATTAATTTTTTACACAAAAACCGATTTGAAAATCTATAAACTCTACCAACTTGGAGCAACAGCAACGTGATCAGTAAAATGATTTTACACAATACAAAACAATTTTTAAATTGCAACATTCCACAAAACGAAAGAAGAAAGACAAAACTTGTACAACGAAACGGTTTAGGATTAGAGAAATATATAGTTTAGCCTAGGTCTACATACATAAATACATACATACATAGATACATATATAAAGGATGTATAGCCAGGAAGCAGTAGTAGTAGCAGCAGCCAACTCAGTGGATATGTAAGATGAAAAAGTAACGAAAACACTCAGACCATATTAAGATATTACTGGGGAAAGGCACACGAGCAATCTATCAGCCCAGAACGGTACTCTTCACCTTTAACTGTAGCTTAATGCACAGCGTTAAATGCGTGTATCTTAATCGGTAAATATTCATTCCAGAGCACCATAATAGATACAGTACAGACGTAAACAATGCATTAACCCTCAAGATATTGAAAAGGTCTACACAGGAATTCATCACAAATCATGGCAGAGCTTCTTTTTAGATGGCTGTACATGAATGAAGGCAAAGAATTCTGTGGAACTCATATGTAGTTATTTATTGCAGTGCCAAACAGATTCAGACCAGGTTCCCATAATTACACACAGTCAATCAATCAGTCAGTCAATCTATCAGTCAGTCAGTAATTAGCCACTTTAAACAACAATTTACCTCAAGTTGAAATATTTGCTATTATGACGATGTCTTAGGCTAAACACAAAAAGTACTAAGCTCAAAAACAGTTAATAGGACTTAGTGTAAGAGAGCGAAAGGGTGTAAGAGCGCGTTTGGTAGTCAACGTAGAAAGTGCCTTCACAAATGGATGGGATGGATGGAAATCAGAAGCAATTCGCGTAAATTGTAATTTAAAAATCTACGATAAGCAAAACGTTCGTAACTGTGTAAAGCCATATAAAGTAGGTTAAGGCAGGAATTTAAGTAAAAGTCAAGTGGAGGAGAGGAGAGGTCAGGATTTAAATGATCTTTAGACATTTAAACTCAGGTACTTAGTTGGAGGGAATGGGAATCCCAATACAATAACTCAAACACACAGAACCAACAAAAGATCAAGTAGCTGAGCTACTGAAAACACGACAACGACAAGCACAAACTACAGCAAACATAAACGGAAAAAAACAACCAACAAAACACCGCCACAAATACGTCACATGCACTTTATTTATTATTTTTTTGATACCTTATAAATACGATACGAATGTGTGTGATAACTAATATATTACTCAGCACATTCATAAGTAGTCAAGCTTAATTTATTTTTTTTATATCTTGCTTTCCACTACAACGAAATACATTCCATAGAAGATTTTATTAAGCTTTAATTACAACGACAACTCCAAACATTCACAAAGCAGATACGAAACCCCAAACAGATATGTGCGGCCAGTAAAACTGTGCAACAAAAAATATGATTTAAAAGAATAATTAAAAATAAATTAACATACCGAAAAACAGGAGGATGAGGAGGCGGAGACGATGGAAAATCTCGAATGCTTACACACATATAAAAATACTTTCTTTAAGAAACTAAAACTCTTTAAAAAAAACAATTGGTTACTTTATCGCGGTGTTGGGCTAAGTTTAGCGTCTCTTTATAAAATGAAGAATAAACAAAAGGAAATTTGTTAATGAAAACATTCTGGCAAGGACGGAAAATTCAAAATTTTCGAATGTAATATTGTTGAACAATAGGAAAACGCAGATTTATATAAAATGTGTAGTTTTAAATAAAACTATAAAACTTAATAAGATGACAAATACTCATTAAAGAAACAGAAGTAGCATACCCTTATATATATAAAATATATATTTAATTTCTTCTATAAATTGTTTGTAAAACTCTTTTTTGTAAATTGATAAAAACCCCAAATTCAATGTGAAAAATATACAATTCCATGTAATAAAACGCAAAAGAAAAAAAAACTTGTGTGCATTGTGCGTTCCCAGATGATTTATATCTATATATCTAGCTAACCTTACGTTGATACACATTACTTATGTTTTAATTTTCACACACAGATTTTGTAGCGTTTTATTTACTGCTTGTAAGTATTATAATTATTATTTTAAGACACTAAAGTTTTATTTCATTTTTGGAAACTCTTCATTTTACCACACAAATTATTGACTAAAGAAAAAAAAAAAATAATAAAAGGTTAGGAATCATTCAGTTTAGGCACACATCAATCGATCTTTTATAAGCTATACAATTTCTGAAAGTAATGAATATCTACTAACGTAATCCCCAATGCTGTCTAACGTGTTTCCAGATGAAAGCGGAGAGTCCCGGATACGTGTGCGCAACTGGCTCATGTTGGCCGATCAGTCCGTCATAGGAAAGAGCTCTGACGATTCCACAGGTATTTTGAGCATACCAATTGACATTCAAATTTTACTTGATACCTGATTTCTTTCATTTGTTATTCCGATTTTGTTTTACTGCGTTTTGAACTTTATAACGATTTTTTCTTTTGCAGTCTTCATTTTCTTTTGTTGCTGAACACACACAGGCACATCATGAGTTTTTATACATGTTTTTTTTTTTTTGTAATATATATAAACACAATCCTTAACAAATCCATTAACTTACATTCTGAATTTCTATTTCATGACTAACATCGACAAAATAAAACCAAACTAATATCAGACAAACTAACACAGTCTAAAAAGTCACTCAAAAACGATGCTAAAACCACTAACAAGACATCAACGCCCATCAAGACGACGACGACGACAGCAGCAGCAGCATCATCAGCAGGAGCAGGATCTGCAGCAGCTGCAGCAGCATCAGCAGCCACCGCCGCCAAGAAGGCCACTAGCTCCACTAGCAACAACATCAATAACAACATCAGCAAGAGCAATGTGAGCCAGACACTGACCCAAACGGTAACCCGGATCGGCAGCATCGGACGCACAACAATCGCCTGCATAACGCCGGCTAATGGTGGCAACAAGAGCTCCTCGAGCAACTGCAACGTGGATGCCGCTTCGGCTGCTGCCCTGGCTGCTGCTGGTGTGGAGCTGGACAGCATAGATGAGACCATGACTGAGGTGATTGTGAAGATCGAGAACCCCGACAATATGTCCATCAATGGTGACGAAGCCGTCTGCAACGAGGCCATTGACGATGAGAACACGTTTGACTATGATCTGAAGCTGGCCAGTCCGTTGTCCTGGACCTACGATGCGGTGAAAATCGAGAATGAGGAGTTCGAGGATAGCTATCTGATGGACAACGATGATGATGACGATGATCTGCTGACGACAGCTGCGGCCACCCAGAAGCACGCTAAACAGTCTAATGAGAAGCAGAAGTCGGGCTCGGGGACGGGCGTAAAGAAGATCGTCCTCAGTGCCCAGCAGCAGCAGCAACTGCTCGAACAGCAGCAGCACTTGCAGCACCTGCAGCTCCAACCCACCAGTCAATCGCTGCAGATCAAGCTGCCCACCATACCAGCCACAATAACGACGATATCGGGTCCCAACCACATTAATGCGTCGACCGCTGGGACAAGCAGCGGGGCCAGCATCACCACGGCCAACTCCACGCTGCTGGGCCACAAGCTGAGCCTGCCCATAGATGCGCAGAACCTGAATCTTCACTGGTCCCACTCAGACGACAACCGCTACCGCATCCTGGTCCAAAACAAGCGCACACGCAAAGAGTCTCTTGAGCACTCCGCCGACATGATCTACAACGCCGACATTGAGAAGCCATGGGTGTGCCGCAACTGCAACCGCACCTACAAGTGGAAAAACAGCCTCAAGTGTCACCTGAAGAACGAGTGCGGTCTGCCGCCGCGATATTTCTGCAGCAAGATGTGCGGCTATGCTACCAATGTCCACAGTAATCTGAAGCGCCATCTCAACACGAAGTGTCGGGACCGCGAGAAGGACGCTGAGGAGGACAAGAAGCCCCAGTCCGTTCCACCGCCACCACTTGCTGTGCCCACCAGCAACGTTGGCAACATTAACAATAACAACAGCAACAGCAGCACCTACACCTTGGTATTTCAGCAGGACAGTGTTTAAGAGAGATTTGGACTTGTATTAAATCCAAATTATGTGAGTCTGGGCAACGGCTGAGGACGGTTTTGTACATCTTCTCTTAGTACAAATTTTAGTTATGCGTTCATCTTGAGTTTTCACAGTGGATCTCTGAAACTGACTTGGATTTTTTCCCCAAACTTTCCTTTCGTTAAGCAAGCCAAACGATGCCGTTGGGCCCAGACACCGGCGCAGAAAACCAAATCGTAAAAAAATTAGAAATAGATTGCAATACAAAACAAAAACAAAAACTACAAAAAACAACAACAAAACGATAAAACAAACCAAAAAATATTGTATTGCTTTAGACAATTCTCACGAAAAACATAAAACATATAAATATGTGTACATTTTTTCCCAGAAAAAACTAAAAAAAAAAAAAAACCAAAAAAAAAAAATGCAAACAAAACCAAGAGAAAAGTAATTGAACTAGTCGTCACAGCAACATTTGTGAACCAAAACAGAAACTTTTGTATTAAGTATGGAAATAAAAGACCCCTAACTATATGCATGGCATGGACATAAAGCAAATGCCCCTCTAAAGATACTTAATATTAATATGTATTTTTGGTTTTATATTACGTTTGCATACGCAATAGCTTTTTAATTTGTTAGAAACATTTTAAAGATTGATTTCTGGTCATTAAGTTATGCTTATATAATAATTATTACCTATAAACGATTATCTAGTCAAAAAAAAAAAAAAACGATAACGGAATAATATTTTCAATTTAGACACAAATTATAATTGATAATGACAATGTTTACAAAATTAATTCGAAATATCAGCGCATGTACGAGTATGCTTGGAAATTGTTAGATTTAAACGAACAGAATCACGAATCTGAACCGGCACTGAAAATAGAAACACAGGGAAGGACAGGAGATAAGACACTAGTGTCCCATCAGATTCCCCAAACCTAATTGTAATGTAAACCAAAAACCAGAAAGGAACAAATACCTCTATAAACCTGCTAGAAAGATTCTGTATTACCATTATAATAAAGTGTATTTCAACTCAACTGAGTATCGCAATTAAAGCCGGCAACATGTATTAAAACTAAAATTAAAACCCAACACCAAAAACCAAAGAAATTTCGAAATACAATTAAAAGCAAATGTCAAAAACAAAATACCAAACACTGAAGTTGTACTTATTTCAACTATATATTCCTCTATAGAAATTTTGCATTCCATTCCATCCACAGACACTTCACAGATATTCCACTCATCATTCGCCATCTCTCCCTACCCTAATTCCGATACATAGTCTTAGGCATTCGTACCCCTGCTATGAATCCATACTAATCAGATCTCTATTTCAGGTGGATGGATGTGATGTGATTTTGATGATGATGATGTGATGTGATGTTGCCTGATGAACGACAGCCAAACAACGCAATTATGGTGTTGCCTCTCCCTCTTATTGTTGTTTGCATGCTTAACTACTACAACGTACATTTATATATAAATACTTTATAAACAATAGATATGCATAACTATGTATCCTTCCTAGACCTTATACATATATGTATCTGTTAGACGAAGTAACTATATCTATATGACTATGTATGGAACTAGATTTGTAGTTTGTTCTGTTTTTTGTTCACATTCCATTCGTTTGTATTGCCGAAGGTTTAACTTTAAGTTTCTTCTACCTCTCTA
The DNA here is from genome assembly GCF_018151105.1 of Drosophila obscura. Lineage (NCBI taxonomy): Eukaryota > Metazoa > Arthropoda > Insecta > Diptera > Drosophilidae > Drosophila > Drosophila obscura. The sequence goes on along the minus strand of NW_024542774.1, from coordinate 2,542,565 downwards.
CCTGTCTTCTCTTAGCGATTGTGAAGCGTATACATCTATCTTATTAATATACTATATAGCATTTAATTATCTACAAATTAAAATATGAAAATGAGAAAACGAAAACCAACTTAGTTTGTATAGAATTGTATTTTATAAATATCCATTTTTCTATCCAAATCTTTTCAACTTATTTATTTATAATTTTTTAAGTTTTGTTCCCTACATTTTAATATTGCATGCGTATTTTTTATTTATAAAAATTGATTAAAAAAAAAAGAATAATGCACTTAGGCCGAGGCAGCTCTGAAGAGGCTATCCTGTTCCTGTTCTGTCTCCAAGCTCCACGAGTTATATGTCCTATTCCCCTTCCATTATTGTTAATAAGTGTTTTTGTCACTAACCATCCAACACACATTCTTATAGATGATATTTTTAACCATTTCTCACTTGTAACTTGAGCAAAAGTCTATTAATTTTTTTTTTTTTTATTGCTTAGCTCTCCAACTGTTTTCTCGACATTTTTGACTGTACTCATTGTGTTTTAATTTAATATTTAATAATACATTTACTTTACAGCCTACTCACAAAGAAATCTCACACACACACACCCACACAAGACACACACACACATCAACACAAATTTACACACACCCACACAAGTTCAGTCCACTCCAATCCATAGCATCAAATCTCTCACTAAAGCAACATATAACCAAAAAACCAACAAAAAACTATAAAAAATCACGGTAAACCCCTTAATTTTTTATTTACTTCCAATTAGTTTTAGGTATTTTTATAATTTCCATCTAGAGAGGAGACATGCAATCTTTGAAAACCGACGTACATTAAATGAAGAACTAAAATAGTTTTCCTGCTTTTCTGTCTCACCCATTCTCACTAGACTTTGGCCGTTTGTCACCCACTAACAGGAGCTACAGCCTGATGGGCATGAAGACCAGTCCGTACACCAGTCCCATCGGAACGCCCATGGGCGTCATCAAGTTTGAGACGAGTACAAACCTGGACGACCACAACGAGCACGAACTCCGGATCGACAGTGGCCGTACCACTCCCACGCACTGCACAGGACACCCGCTGGTACCCAAATCCCAACACAGGCACGGCAACGGGGACAACGACGACAGCAACGAAGAGGACAGCATGGAGCCCTGTGATTTGCGCATGGACTTTGCCAAAGTACTGCTGGCCGCTGCACAGGCCGGAGGGTCCGGTTCCTTGTCCTTGGGACAGCACCCCCATCTGCATCATCCGCATAGTCGTCCACTGCCACAGTTGATTTATACAGCTGGAACGGGCCCAGTGGCACGCCCAGACACGCCAACGCGCCGATACAGCAGCAGCAGTGGGGGCATGGTAGCTACCTCTGGGCCGGACCCATCGAGCAGTGCTACTGCTGCCATGGTGGCCGCTGCTACAGCTGCTGGCCTGGCGGCCAACAACACAAGTGCCTCCTCCACAAGTGGAGCCTCTACATCGGCGGCGGCTGCAGCAGCAGCAGCAGCGGCAGCGGCAGCCGGTGGATCTGGTGGAAATTGGAACACTAGTGGGAGTGGAGGTGGTGGCGGTGCCTACGCCTGCGATAGATGTGGCAACACCTACGCCCGTCCACATAGCCTAAACCGCCATGTGCGCTTCGAGTGCGGCGTGGAGCCGAAGTTCGAGTGCCCCATTTGTCACAAGAAGTCGAAGCACAAACACAATCTTGTGCTGCACATGCGCACTCACCAACATCGATGATACAACAAACGCTGCAATGGCAATCTACGACGCCAGGCTCTCAAACAACTTGTTGCTGTTGACCCAGATCTGGGATCTAACTAGGATCCCACAATCAGAATTGGATTGCTTAAAGGCAGGTCAGGTTATTAGGTTCATGTTCAGGGCTTAGTGTCAGTTCAGCTTCAGTCAGAGTCCTAACCACAGTCCAGTCCAGTCCAGAGTGCGGTTTTATATAATTTTCCAAATGATCTTGAAAAATATAGTCGTTTTTACATATACATAAAAAAAATATATATACAGATAACTAACTCGTAACTATGTATATACAGATGGAATATTAACAAATCCTAATTGTTAGCTTATTTTCAATTATTTTCTGGTTTAATTTTTTTTTTTGTCAGTAACAGTAAAATAACAAAAATTTTTTTTTCGAATTGGCAGAGCTGAGAAGCAAATTATTTGAGAGGCGCGTGAGAGTGCGGGCCCGCCGCATGTTGCATGATGTATAAGTCCTTTGGAAAACTCAATGATCTCAATGAATTTCTTCTTGATTGTGGTGAAAATACGAAAGAATGGGGAAAGTTATGCATTTTATTGTAGCAGCAGCAAACGCAAAACACATTCACATTAATCTTAGTGTAATTTCTAGTGCAGCGCCCTCTCACGCGCCTTAGGTTAGTTCAACGAAAGGAACCATTAAACATAGAGGGATACACTATGGAGGTTACACGGAGTCAGAGTCAGAGGTAGGCCGTAAGTTAGACCGCTTTGATGGCGTACGTGCAATATTTTACGCGCACCAAAAAAACAAAACAAACAAAAAAAAAAAAAAAAAAACAGATAAAACAATCGTTGCTCTTCACATTTTCACATGTTTTCGTTTGTCTATATTCACAAACTCAAATTTGCAAAAAGTTTGACGGTTTGCTTAGGACCGCACCCCCAAAAGCCACAGGAATGCATGATACATACTGCGAGTATATAGTAATATAACAAATTATAGCTAGTAGCTGAAACTCAACGATCTCTATCTACTCTTTTTTCAAAAGCAAAGAAACACAGAAATTTTTAATAATTTATCTTGTGCTCATTCCATGAAATTTTTAAAATTATTATTTAATTATGAACCACGATATGTGATAGCGGGAATTTTAATTTGACCAAAAAGAGAAAACGAAATGAAATAAGTGTGGCTTTGGGTGGGGGCGTTTCTCTACACAAGGCAAACAATTTTAAGACGATACAAAAAATCAGTTATTAATTATTTTTAAATAACATTAACATTAGCAGCATGTACAAGTGCGAGGCAGGGAGTGATGTAAGGAAGAGGGAGGCAAGAGGGAATTGGCAATGTAAATGGGTTGGGGAAACTCGCATCGAGTCACAGTCAGAAATATAAATTGGTATGTGATATAAAGAATATAGTCCTCATTGTAATTAATAGTAATCATAACATTGTATACTTTCTCTTAACATAATTATTTTGATGTCAAAATTGAGAAACGAGTGAATGCGGCAAAGAGGAGTCTTGTTATAAAACGATACGATTACGATTATATATAGTTATAGATATTGACGGGAGTTTGTTTCACACACTCACACACAGACACACATAGACACATACACTAACATTTTTATAATTGTTGATATACAAATGAAAGAGCTTAAATGTATAACAGAGTTGATTAGGTACTCCAACCTAATACCCCTAAACAAAATTAGACACAAAAAGTTTAATTTAAATTTTCTAAAAAATTCAGAAAAGTAAAGTACAGTTTTTGTCAGCAGTTTGTGCCACACAAAAAATGTGATAAACATATAAAAATAATCTACAGACAACAAACTGGCACAAATCAAATACCAACAAAAAAAAAACGATTATTACAAATTTGTTCAAATTATTGAGAAAAAATATTGAAAATCATAACAAAAAAAAAAGCAAAATTCATATCGGTCAGTATTCGAATTAGGTGAAGAAAATTTGCAAATTATAATTCGTTGACAATTTTCAAAAGATTTCCATTGGTTTTCTGCTTGTTTTAATATTTATAAACATTATATACATATTATATAGTCGCTTTGTTGCGCTAGTCAGATTCTAGAGTTCTGCTTATCTTTTGTTATAGAACACGAAGATCGATGTGCACCACACGAAATTCACATTCTGTATCATTTTTTTTGTGTAACCCATAATCAAAACGCGCTTTATTTAGTTTTTGTCTATTAAGGTTGTGGTTCTTATTTATGTATACATCATAATATTTTTAACTACTTTTCTAAGCGGAAACATCTAATTTTTATGTTACAACAAATATACGAAAGGGAAGAAGATAAGATGGATGTCCATCGGTCACACCTATATTATAATTTATCAACAGCGCATGTGATGGACTCGAATTGAACCATATACTCGTCGTACTAGAGAAATGAGAAAAAAAAAATGCAAGAAAGACGAGCCGCGGCATTGCATACTCGTATGTGGTCCATAATGGCAAGCCTTCGAGTCGTATAGTTAAAGTGTAAAGAAAAGCATGTGATAAATTCTATATAATTTGATTAACAAACAATTTACTAACACAAACCCCCTTACACGTACCCACACAACACAGACACCTAGCACATAAGCAAACATCAAAGTTTGAGCAGATTTCGATTGGGTACAGGAGCGAAAAGATACTACCTATCCGTACTATATGTAAAACATACATACAAACATCCAAAAAAAGTGAAATATTTTTCGAGAAATTGTACTAACCCAGATAACTCTTTTTCAACTAATGTATTCTTCTTATTTTTGTTAATAATTAATATCAAAGATTTATAAACATCCAAACACACACAAAATATACACATTTTTAAAACGTTGTAAACTAGGAGCTGTGAACGTAAAATTATATATAATGAAAATATATATCTATGTATATATAGCTACATACATACAAACATACATACATACATACACATATATATGCATATATATGGATCGATGTGATTAATTGTGATTGAAACGTAGAGGAGTGAAACGAAGCGTGGAACAGATCTGATCAGATCGGGGCAGGGCAGATCAAAGAGTGGGCAATAAGTCGGTTACGGAAATGGGAAGGGCCTTTCTTTTCAAACACACACACACAAACACAAACATAATATAATCAAATACATCTATAATTTAAGAAAATCGGATATTTTGTTTGTCTCTATTAAGAATAATTTTCTGTTCGTTATTTCTTTAGTTTGTAAACTATTTTTTCTCTTCTATTGCTGCAAAAATCTTGTGAAACGAAAATGGGGAACTAAATTCAAAGCACACCGCAAACATATGAAAATCAAGAAATATATTAGCCATAGGTTAACAAAAAGAAAACATAAAACAAATGTCAAATGGATGTTAATTGCTGTTGACGCACGCCTCACGAATAGTTAATGTTGAAAATGAGCTACGCAGAGCTACGAAAATAAAATGCATGAAACACCAACCGATTCGAGTTGTTACCAATGTACCAAGCTTAGTTTGCGCCAATAAAAAAATTTACAAAATCAAAATAAAAAAAATGTATAGGTACATAACGAAAATTAAATTGCTTTTGCACTGCAATTTAGATTAACAAATTGAGAAAAGATACCAATATATTTACACAGTAAAAAAAATCTAACGAAACAAAGGACATTCTAAATGCCAGTTAGATTATGAAAAGTGTGCTTAAACCAATTTAACAAGACGAATTAAATCTAGTACGAATTCAAAGTAAATTTAATTATGTAATTGTGTATAAAGCCGAAAAACGCCTTAAACAAAATTTGTGAAACTATTTTAAATGTTAAACAAGTAAAACGATCTAATTGTTATAAGTAAACAGGCATAAACCAACCAACAAATAAAAGTAAATTAAAAAATATATTAAATGATAGAAAAAGAAAAAAACAAAAATTTAAAAGAATCTGTTTGACATTTTCCGAACTCCCTCATAGTTTCCTGCTCCAGCAATCATCAAGAGAATGTATTTCTCCATGAAACTCTTTGAAAACCCTAAACTAATATAAATTTTTCTCTTCTTCTAGGTGGATCATAATGGATCAACTTCAAGGAGACCGATGACCCTTGGGTGGCCTTCAAATGCCTAACATTGCTATTGTATTGAAGAGTGAACTGATCATAGTTATATAACACAAAATATATGATAAATGTAATTTGATTTGCTGTATTGTTGTAGTTTTGAAAATCCCACCAACGACACCAACACCAACATCTGATTTTGTGATTTTTTCTTTTGTTCTGTATATATTATCAAGTTTTTGTTTATAGAAATGCTTGAGTGGCTTTTGTATATGTGCATACATGTAGCTCTCTGGGGATTGTGTCAACCATACCATATCGTCAACACACACCATCATTATCAGTCATCATCACCATCATCCGTCCCCAACGCTGCTAAACTGCATCAACAGCAATGAACCACAGCCAACAACAATCACAACCATCGGTTTCATCATCATCATCAATCATCATAATCAGCGCCTATTGGGTAGTAGCCAAACAACACTAAGTTCTCTATATTATTTTTATTAAACGATTTTACATAGCTTAAGTTGATCAGTTTTTTGCCGGCAATTAATTTGATTTTGTTTTGTTCTCTTTTTGTTTTGACACCTCCTTGCTGTGCTGACCAGCAGACATCTATCCCATACTGGGCAGTCTCCTGGGCGTGGACACCTCGACGAGTGCCACCGCCAGCCACGACGACTACTATGGCTATCTCAACAACAACAGTAGTGGAACCAACGCCAACACCAACACCAACGCCACCAATGCCACCACAACAACGTCGAGCAGCAATCAGAGCAGCAGCCTGCGTGCCTCCAATCCCAGTGCGGGCCTCTCCCGCGACTCCTTTATGCAGTGCAAGCACTGCAACCGCTATTATAAGTCGCCCCAGAAGCTGCAGGAGCACGTCCGAAAGTACTGCCTCAAGCAGAAGAAATACAAGTGCGTGTCCTGCGAGTACCGCTCGCGACGAAAGGATCACGTGTTACGCCACGCCAAGCGCAAGCATTGCATGCTCTATGAGCAGGCTCGCGACGATGAGGAGAGCCTGTATGTGATACGCAATGAGGATGATATGAGTAACGACGAGGCCACTGGCGATGGCGATGGGGATGGGGACGGAGATGCTGATGATGGTGACAACGATGGTGGAGGAATGGACAGCGATGTGGCCGCAGCATTGTGTGAAATCAACTTTGACTTTGCTGGTCGCGATCTGACCATCACGGCTGTTCCCATGCAAGAAAGCGACGAGGACGATGACGACTACGACGATGATGGCTAAGCTAAGCTAAGCTGACACGATGAGCAGCATCTCGAGAGGCGTAATGTGAAATGTTTACCAAATGAATAATGACAATAGTTGCTTGTCCAAGTAGTAGCTACCTCCAATGCGTACTTGTGCCTGTGCCCGCACCCGCACCCACCAACAAACCAACCGATCCCATCTTTGTGGCACTCCCCAGCCTGTCCACATTCCTGCACAAATTACTTAAAGAACTTTTAACTTACAAACAATTTCTCTGAGCGCATTCCGTTGTAACTCTTCTCTCGTTTTACTTTCTTTATGTTGAGTTATGCCTAAGTTAGCCGAATCGGTCCAAGACCATTTTATTTAAATACATACATAAATACCGATACGATACGTACATGCCACCATATACGAGTACATATAAATACATACCCCCCTCCCATATGCAGACATATGGAAAACTTATATACTTAGTTCTACTGTGGTTGGTGTTCTCAAACTCAAATATTCTTGCCAGCAATTAAGGCTTTCGCATGTGAAGCAATCAAAGACTTAAAGCGCCATTTATTTGCCACTTTTTCAACATGAATATTCCTCAGTTGTACATTTAAAATTCTAATGTACATATGTATGTATGTATGTACCTACATATACGCCTATAAATATAGTTCTCGGTTCTACAAAAAGAAAACCAGAGTACGAGCTAAACAAGAATTTGTGTACTTTTTTATTATTGTATATTGTAAATGCAAGCGATTAAGAATAAAGCAACAAAATCATATATGCGTTACAGCAAAAAAACCCAAAAAAAAGTCCAAGTTTATAGTCCACACCATCCTTGAACCCACAATCCACCAATCCCAGAACATATTGGACGAGTCCAGCAGCCAGCTCAGACACTTGTTAATGCTACAAGTAATTATATACCAGATCATTGAGGAACTTAGCCAGCGGCTTACTAATTAACCTCTTTCTTGTTTTGCACTCTTTGCAGATGGCTACTGGACCATTCTGGAGACAGTGCCCTACTCAATATCCAGTGACACTGGAGGCCATTCCCCCAACCAGACTCTCAGCACTGGTGCCAGCTTGAGCAATGGCGGAGGATCGAGACTATTGTCTGGGGCCACGGTAGTGGTGGAGCTGCCGCCCGATGATCTGGGCAACCCGGTGGGCAACATCCAGTACACGATACCCACACTTACCAAGAATGCCACCACGAACACAAACACCACCAGCCTGCTTCACAAGCCCCAGGCAACCACTATACAGATAGTAAAGCAACAGCAGCAGTCACAGCGCCACCAGCTGACTATCCAGCCGGCGCAGGCACGACAGGAGTACATCAAGATAGACACTTCCCGGCTGGAGGACAAGATGCTCCTGCGCGATGTGATGCAGTATGGATCCACCAGCATATCAATGGCAGCTTCCAATATGGCCAGCACTACTGTGGTGTCCAGTCATGAGTCTGGCCTTTTGCTAGCCGATGCGGATGATGCCGAACGTGAACTGGAACTGGCTGCGTTGAAGGTTGATTCACACGAGAACATGCTCGACGAGGAGTATGGGGAGAAGATGCACGACGATGAAGAGGTTCATACGCATCACGATAAGCTGTATATTAATGGGCTGGGAAATAATCTTCATGCTGCCACAACCATGACTCTTCAGCAAGTTTCGAACGAGTTTGGGCTGGACGACGGCAAGTTTGCCTGCAATGTGTGCGGCAAGACATACAAGATCAAGGGCTCCTTGAAGCGGCACAAGAACTACGAATGCGGCGTGGAGCCCACCCTCAGGTGTCCGCACTGTCCGCATAAGTGCAAATACAAGTCGGATCTGCGTAAGCACATGAACCAGAAGCACTCTGATTCCGTGGAGGCGCTACATATGGGAAATTAGGCTTATGGAACTGTACGAATTACATGAATTCTAGTCTGTGTTTAGCATTTGTTGTTGTGTTACTTACTGTAATGTGTGATGAATCCAAAGAGTAATCAAACCTTAACTTTGTGTAGTCTCTGCACAAACTTTGTAAAATAGTCACAGTTACTTACGATCTCAATGTGTAATCACATATGTTTAAGCTAGCGGAATAAGCCACGAACAAGTTCTAGTTGAATTGCTCAATATGTATGGTAGAATCAAATTTTGAATTAGCTCAACATACAAGTATTTTAAAACACTGATACATACACAAGTAACATTTTAAACACTAACCCAATCAATGCGTATTAACCTTGTATATGAAAGTAATATAAATAAAAAAAATAAATAAATGTTTACAATCGAATCTAAGACACTTATTTATGGATCTCAATTACGTCATAAACCTAAAAACCAAAAACTAATATGCTTCTTTCTTTTTTTTTAGGAGAAATCCGTGGACTATACTGTGCTGAGGTGGATGGATTTGCAGATAGGAGTGCAACTAAAAAGGTCTATTCATATATATATATTCATACTGATTGCTAGTGCTAAGTCATTTAGTTCAATCATTTATCAGCCAATAAAAATGTCCAACTGAAACGAATTTGTTGTATTCATCACCAAAATCACCAGATCTAGAGTGAATTCGAACCCTTGTACTTTGTGTGATAGATATATGCAGAGGCCCAAAAACCAACCACATCCTGTTTCTGTTTCTGTTTATGTCTGTCTGTAGATTTTGTGCGGCACGGTCCCAAGAACCAGCTACTGTGCCAGTGCGGACGCTACTACAACACGATGAATCGTCTGTCACTGCATCAGCGCGAGGAGTGTCAGGACTTTAAGCGATTCCAGTGCGACTACTGCCTAAAGTGGTTCAAGCGGCGATCTCATCTGAATCGCCACAAGAAGCTGCACGATGCTGAGCTGGCGGCAGAGCCACCCACTCATAAGCAAAAGCCTAAGGCCAAAACCACAAAACAGACTGCAGATGGAGCAGGATTAGAAGCGACAGCCGCTACAGAACTCGAATCTCTATACCTCTATACGTCTGAGATTAAAGTGGAGCATGAGGAGGAGTTCATTTAAGTTTTGTTAACAATTATTATTCATATTATAGACAAGTTCTCGTTAATGCCAAACCCGAAAAACAATGACTTTTGTAAATAAATAGAAGAAACGAAAAAAATCATTGATTGCCATTGAAGTCCGTTTTTTCAGTTTCTTCTTCAGAGTCTTTCATTTCTATTATATGAGTAAAATAGACAAAAATTCTTGTTTGAATCCTTAACTTATATATATGTACATGCGTGTATGGGTGCGACTGCTTGAGTGTATGTGTATGTATGTATGTGGGTCGTGTCTATTAATATTGTTTCCCACATTATTTCTATACAACATTTTGTTTTAGAGAGTGCAATTGATTAAAGTTTTGATTTGTATTTTTTTTATTTTGATTTCCCAAAAATTTTTGTCTCGTTTCAGAGGTTTTTGAGCAAAAATATAACCTGCGCATTCACGAATCTTCTGGTCTTCAGCCGGACTATTCCGCCGCCAGCACATCTAGGCCATTGCCGAAAGTGGGCACCAAGGACCTCAAATCAGACAATCCTTCGCCGACGGGGACGTTGGAGCAACAGAGTGAGAACGAAGAGCCCTTGAACCGCGTCAGCACTTACAGCAAAAATGGCAACAAGAAGACATTGGCCAGCGATTCAGACGCTATGATAGCATTGCAACAGCTGGCGTCCATCTCGTCGGCCCGGTCTTTGCACTATCTCGCTCAGAAACTTCCCATCGACACCAGTAGCTTGGTGCCGGGACGCGAGCTACAACGCCAGAGCTCCAGGCGCTTCCCCCCGTACGAAGCGAACCGATGTCCGCTCTGCGCCCGGGTGTGCCGCTCCCAGGCCTTCCTCAACGAGCACATGCGCAAGGAGCACTCAGTTCTGATTTAGATTGAGGCGATGTGCCAGCACTTACCAGGATGATGTGTGAATAAAATTGGATTCCAGGATCATTTTGTATATTTTGATAGAAGAAATCGTACCAAATTGAAATGAAGAGACCAAAAATATAACAAATTTTTCTATATATTTAAGGATGAGCCAAAAAATAGAACTCGCCTAATTATTAAGATCAGAGTAAACTTGCTTGAAAAGCATTTAGTTGCCTTGAGATAATTTTATAAATAGTTTTCATTACATTAGGTAGATATTTATGTAGGTATTCAAAAAGTGGAGTTTTACCTCTATTATTGTCGGTATATGAAAAAAAGTCCAATCTAATCTAATAATTTTTCTACATATTGCTAATAAAAAGAATCAAGTCTTAAACCATATACCTATACATTTATTGTTTCAATATTTATTGATATTCCAGTGTTATGTAAAAAACTATTAATTGTTGCTTTTTTCATTTTCATTTTTTTATAGTTTCAAAGAACTCCGTTTTTTTGCTTTTTATAATGGTTAGTATTATTTATTTATACTTGATTTTATTATTTCATTAATGGTTTAATTTTTTTTTTGTTTTATTTGCAGATAATTGGTTAACTACTAAATATTATAAGATACCAAAGAAGTATCGAGTTTGGAATAAAACAGGCAAGTAGACGAAGATCTTTTCAACCTTTCAATGTTAAAACACAATCAGATTCAGGTTTCAGCACAAAAAGATCAAGATAAGGAAATAATCCTTTTTCAAACAGGTTCTATTAACAATGGTTTCAGCCAAGCCCAAGAGGGATGGGATGGCTATGGCCATGGCTGAGAGGGGAAGTGCACGATGCCTTGCAAAAATCTCAATTCATACCGATTTTGGGCAACCACAAACTAACTGTACTCCCAACGCTCTCTCACGTTGTCTCTCTATCTCTCTCACTCACTGAGTCTATGCTTTGTTCACCCACACAAAACCCAGAATGAGTTTCAGGACTCATACACTGCATACACATAAATCAGGATGGGTCGTTTTTTGTGTGTGTGTTTTTCTAAAAATAAGTTTTCCTTTCTCGTCTGCCTGCCTGCTGCCTGTCTGCCTGGTTCTCTTGTGTGTTGGTGCGAGTGGACGTCAAATGGCTTTTGCAGTACTGCTTCCCACGTGATTTTCCGTTGATATTATCCATTTGGCAATGCGCATGCGTGCCGCTCAAGGTCCGACTGCCTGCCTGCATTATCGGTGTCCTCTTTGGGCTTTGCCTTCGCAAAGCCTAAAACACACACAAATGAACATACATATGAACCCGGGCAGGACCCAAAGAGGACACACAAGTTTCAAGGGCTGGTTCTGAAGCTATTTGTGTGGGATAAATTCGTGGAAAATTCGATGGAAAATTTTGATAGTCAGGATTATAATGTCTGTGAGGGTCTTAAGAAATGAAACAGCTTCAAGCTGCAGTTTCAGCACATGCATACATACCAGGCACACAGACATTTACATGTACATACATATGAGCATGTCAAAAAATGTATTTTTATGTCAGCCTCCCTTAAGTTTTCATAGCTTGACCTTGAAATACATTTTAGTGAACAGATGCATCTAGAATGCTGGGGAAATATACATACATACATACGTGCATATGTATGCATGTGTGGATAAACATGAAAAACACCACCGGAAGCTAGAAATAAACACACACAGATGCCCTCTGTGTGCGCCTGCTCGGATTGCTTTCTCTCTCACAAACACAGATTCAAATAGAGAGTGAGTTCCTCTCAGAGAAAGTTTTCCTCTCCCGATCGTAATCTGTCTGTGCCATGGCGGCACACACAGTGAAAGATACAACAGAACCCACGAGAATAGCAACAACAAAAACAACAACTGTTGAGTTAGGTAGAAAACCAGAGTAAAAATAAATCAAGGATTCTTCGCAGGCCAGGGCCTGCACTTGCTGTGCAACAGATACACACGCGCACACAAAGACGAGAATTTTCCGAGCCCCTGACTGTGCGTGTGTGTTTGTGTGTGCGTTGCAGCTGCGCATAGGATTTAGGATTCGGTTCCGTTGTTGCCTGCGCTTCGTGCTTGGATGGGATTGAAAATTTGTAAGCTAGGCTGCGTCAACTAGTGCCGTTTCGATTGTGTTGCAGAGTGGATGCTTTTCGCGGCTGGTTGTGCGTGGGCAGAGTGCAAGGAAAAGCTGGTTAAGCTCGACTTACCAATTACTTGAATTTGAATATTCGAGTGTGAAATGAGTTAATAATCAAAAGCTCTGCCCAAGCAAAATCCGCAAAAAGCAAACACCGGCCACAACTAACTGCACTGGAAAAATATATCTAAAATCATTTGATTAATCCGAATTTGTGCTTATTTACAGGTAGATTCGGATCAACATCAACGCAGCCTATCATGGATATACCAGCGAAAAATTGAATAGAAATTCAAGATATCACTAACCTATTATTCTCTCTTTTCACAGATATAGCAGGTAATGAGATACACTTAAGATGGTTTCGGTTTAAAAAATTCACCCACCACAAACATCTCCAACATCATCATTGCATCATCACATCGAAGCACCACAAAAGAAAAACCAAATTTTAAATATTATTTGCGGTCCGCCTGTAAAAAAAGATATTTTAATTTATGCCAAAAATGTGTTAAAAATATTAATAAAAGTGAAAATTACGTGTACCCCTGTTTATTTAATGCTAAACCAAAATTATATGTGTGTTGCGTTACTTATTCATAATTTACTGTATTTTGCTTTTAGTTTGTTGCATGCTTTCTGTCATCTAACACCTTTCCATGCTCTAACCCCAAACCCAAGCAGGCCGAGAGTTACAACATGCTTTTTCATTTGTCATTTGTCACAACTCATAAGTCGTTCGACAAAGCTCATACTGAAGGAACTAGAAGCGAGAAAAGCGAATATAAAATTTAAAATAATTGTTTGTTTGGCAAAAACTAATCAAAAATATGTTTCCGATTGCAGACTTAAGCCGAAAGGAGAACACCGCCCCGGGAGTGGGAACAGCAGAGATTCAGCGCAGTTTCCAGCGTAGTATTCTCAATGGAAGAAAGCGCGACGAGCAAAAGGCCCAAGCGCCGGGATCTCGCCGCAAGCGTCTGTCTGTGTCTGAGGTCTCGGACATGCTGTTCGAGTTCTACAAGACCAAATCGGCCAAGGTGCCGAAGCAACAGCAACTGGACCACACAGAGATGAATCAGTACGGCCAGGTGTCTCCCACCTCCGGCGAGACATTGGAGCCTTCCACCATTGCTGCGATCGCCGTTTACGGCTCCGCTTCCGATACGGCTTCAAAAAACTTGAATGCTGATGAAATAATGGGCGCTGCCGCTGGCGCTACATCATTTCATCCGCGCAACAAGTTCACTCTGAAGACAGCGGTCCCCACAGGCCTCGGCCTTGGTGGTGTCAAGGCCATACCAACGTCTGTGTTGGTTGCCAACAAAACCACAGCTCCAGTTGCTCCAGCGCCGAAACCACAGGCGGCTGCCATAGCCGAAGCCCTGATGCGGAATGGTCTGCACAGCTTCCAGCAACAGCTGCGTGCGCAGGAGATCCTGCGCCATCAGACGCCTCAACGTCGCATCAAGGAGGAGGTCGAGACTGCAAATGGAACCGAGACCACGCCAACCAAAATATTGGAGAACCTCTTGCGCAAGCAGCAGGAGCGCGATATGCGCCACTCGGAGTGCGAGAACGAGCCGGGATCATCGACGGAGGATGAAGATGATGGCCGCTTCCATGCCTTTGACGATATACATCTCATGGAACAGGGTGGGAGCAAGTTCGGCAACAGCTCGCTGCACATGTTCCATTCGAGTGCCCACGGAGGGTCCACCAACTCCATACTGGAGGCCCAGGCCCAAGTCTTTCGCAATCTAGAGTTCACACTGAGTGACTATGGTGGCAGTAGCAGCAACGGGAGCATCACCAGTCCCAATGCCATTGGCCTGGATGGCGAACCAGTCTATGAGTGCCGTCACTGTGGCAAGAAATATCGCTGGAAGTCTACGCTGCGTCGCCACGAGAATGTCGAGTGCGGTGGCAAGGAGCCATCCCATCAGTGTCCCTATTGTCCATACAAGTCGAAGCAGCGCGGAAACCTAGGTGTCCACGTGAGGAAGCACCACACCGACTTGCCCCAGCTGCCCAGCAAGCGCCGCTCCAAGTACTCTATGAAGTGTGACGGCATGAGCGGCTCTATGTCCGACGATTCCCAGGGCAAGCTGATTATAGACTGCAATAAGTAGGAGGGAACTCTCTGCATACGATTTGATACCAAATAATACTTTTATGGGGACCAACTGAAGCTTCCATTTAATTTGTAGCCCTGTTCAACATATACACATACCAACAACAAAGGAGATCTGCAATCTCCAGCATTTTTGTCTTGATTTGACGAATTAACGAATTATATTTCTTGTCATCTATGTGTCATCCCAAATATTTAATGTTTACTTGTAATAATTTATATAATATAAGCACTCGTAAACCAATCTAATCAAGCAGATAATCAAATTAGTCTTAAGGCAACATACGACAACGACACGACTGCAAACCGAACAATATTTCACGCTGCGTATTATTTTACACTTTGATTCTGATATTTTATAAGCCTATGTGAGATGTGAGAAACACAATTGACTTTATTTTTATACGATTTTATAGTTAAGGATTTTTATGCCCAACATATTTACACGAATCTTTTTTAAAAGGCAACTAATTACTAAGAGATTATCAAGCATTTCGCTGTTGTCCAGAAATAAAATTACTCTTAGGGCTCATCTGTATCTTCGAAACATTTTTAAAATCCTGCCCTAAATAACAATTCCAAGCCCTTGCCGCCCCGAAGATCTCTTAATTAAGTTTGATCAAGCTTCCTAAGACAGAAACCCTTGACAATTCTTGGATCTCCTCAATCGATGCCATCTTTATTGATATGCATATGTATGAATGCACATGTGTACTCTTACTCTGACTGATATAGTTTTACAGAGAATCGTTTGGAACTTGCCATTGGAAAAGCCATTATTTTATTTGCCTTATTTCCTTTAAGACATTCGATTTATACATTTATGGACTTAAAGACTGAGTTTTTGTATTTAAAAATGTTTACCGATGACCAAAAAAAGAAATGGGGTACACTACACGATTCCCAAAACAAAAACCAAAACAAATTTAATGTCTAAATGTTTTACCATACGCGTATATTACTTATAAGCTTTGTATTGTCGCATTGAATCGTTCAAATTTTAAACACCATAAGATGTGTGCATATACAAGAAGATTATACACATATACACGAGAATATACAGCTACGCGTGGGGCAGTGAAACTGCTAAGATAAGATAATTATTCATATACAATGACTACAATTTTTACTTTCAATAAAACCATTTTAATTTCGTTTTATAAAACTATGTACTTTATTTTAGGCGCAAGACACTTTGTACTATGTGTTAGTCGAGCTGATATAACAAATACTTTTGAAAGGTGATTCTGGTACCAGGAGATTGCAATAACATGAATGTGAGAGGACGAATACCTAAGCTAGCAAACACCATATAAATTGAAACAAAATGCACAGTAAACGGAATAAAAAAATGAGTGTTGTGTCTGATGGCTGTGCCGTGTGCAAGAGTTTGGATTGCTTTGGAAACAGTTTCGTATGCTCGAAGTTTAGTATGAGCAGCCGATTGCCACTGTCAAAAAGTCTTCGAAGCCTATGGTGATTGTTCCGTTTTGCTGCGTGTCCCGCTGACGGAAGGCCTCCGTGAAGCGCTGAACTTGCACACAAAGTACAATGAACTGGTCCACCGACACCTCCTTGTGGGTCTGTGGATCGCTCTTCTTCACCAGAAAGTTGATGAATTCAGGCGAAAACCGAAAGCCCATCTGCGTGAAGGCTGTGAACAACGCGAAAGTCATTAAGCAACCATCAACCAATGATAGCAATATATTTTATATTAGTTTACCCTGAGTCAGCTCGCTTTCCTCGATATGGCCAGAGGAGTCCTGATCGTAGGTCTTGAAGACCTGCAGCCATTGATTAATGTAGTTGTAAAGCTTTTCGAACTCGTACACATCGATGGTGCCGCTAGCGTCGTTGTCGAACATGCCTGCAAGTAGGGCCAAAGTTTGCCATTAAGTGCGATTGAGTAAACATAATAAAAAGCAGCGGCTAAGTAAACAATCGCGATAATGTCTGCGCGGCGATCTAAGCAAACACGCCCGTCTACCTCCAGATATGGGGCAGCTAGGAAATATTTATAGACACAGCTAGCGCTTCGGAAATAAAGAAGTTCCTTCACGCCTTCATACTGATGGCCGTGACGTCACAATAGCGACTCCAGAAGCGGCAACTTACTAATCATTAGTTTGCATGCGTTGTCCGAGAAGTGGTCGCCACGCCCATTGACCAGCGCCGCCTGCAGCTCGGAAGCGTTGATTTTTCCAGAACGGTCCCTATCCACCATGGCAAACCATTGCTGCGCCTGTGAGGAGGCCTGAAATATAAAAGAATATAATATAAATATAAAATAGTAAAATAAATCACCTGTGAGTTTTGGGGTGGAAAAGCGCCTGGTGGTGCTGCATAGCCTCCACCGGGCTGGCCGTAGGGATTGTAGCCTTGACCCTGCAAAAAACCAAATTGTAATCCATTTGTACGACGTCCCTTTGAGTAGAGGAGAACCTACGTAGGACATTTTTCACGAGCTGAATTTGATTTTAATTGAAACTAATTTGACAAAACAAAACACAAGTCTGGCAGGAAGTCAGCCCTGGTCTAACAATTAGAGCGGAGAAACATCGATGTCATCGATGATTTTTCTAAAAAATCGATGTTTTTAGTTACAAGAATAATTCATATTTAAAATTCATATTTAGTGTTTACAGAGAAATAAGAAGTGGATTTTAAGTTGTAGATATTAAAATAGGTACATATATGGAACGATATAAAGTGTTTCTATATACATGCATTCACAAATTTACATATATGTACAATTTAACCCATTATGGTCAGGGCTGGGAAACATCACACTACTGGCTGGGATCGTTGCTGGCATCGAAATTTTAATATTTCAACACGAACACGCACGCCGATGTACACGAAGAATGGACTGTCCATGCCCACCTCTAGCTTTCTTGTCTAAGCAATTTCAATATCGCATCATTATACACACATCCCATCTCTAGCATCTACACCGGCGTAAACAAGCTAAAGTACACAAAATGTCGAATTTCGTGAATATGGATATCTTTTCAAATTACCAAAAGTATATAGACAACGAGCAGGAGCTACGGGAGGTAAGTGACCCGAATATTATAAAAAATAGGTGCTTATACGGAAGACTTTATTTGCAGAATATTCGCCTTGTGGTGAGGGAAATTGAGCACCTGGCAAAGGACGCACAAATCAAGTTGCAAATAATTCACAGTGATTTAAGCCAAAGTAGGTGACCCATTTGCGCCAAAGTTGGCATTTCTAACTCCTTTTACGTTTAGTTAGCGGCGCCTGCGGCTCAGCCCGGAAGCTAATCGAAGCCTGTGCCGAAAAATATGTAAAATTGGCCACATTGGTGCCACCAGGGCAATACTACAGGTGAGTCAGATATGATAGCTGTGTGGGTGTCTAATGCTCTGCTCTCCACAGGTACTCCGATCATTGGACCTACATTACACAGCGATTGATTTTTCTCATTGCCTTGGTTATTTACTTGGAGGCGGGCTTTTTGGTGACCCGCGAGACAGTGGCCGAAATGCTGGGCTGTGAGTAGAGTAAACATTATCTGCCTGGTAACGTTTTAATTTCCATTCGATTTTTCTGCCAATAGTGAAGACCAAGCCGGGTGATGGCTTCCATTTGGACGTCGAGGACTATTTGCTGGGCATATTGCAGCTTGCATCGGAGCTGTCGCGGTTTGCCACGAATTCCGTCACGATGGGCGACTATGAGCGACCCCTGAACATCTCGCACTTTATTGGCGACTTGAACACGGGCTTTCGATTGCTCAATTTGAAGAACGATGGCTTACGAAAGCGGTTTGATGCCCTGAAATATGACGTGAAGAAGATTGAAGAGGTTGTCTACGACGTCAGCATACGCGGCCTGTCCAACAAGGACAACAAGGATGGAGATCAGTCAGCAGCAGCAACTGAGTAGTTTAGCCTATACTCAGACCAAGTCTCCACTCTACTTATTATATGCATTCATCTGGATAGTTCAGTTTATATTTAATCTAAGAAGAGACTCTACCAAGAGCATTGATAATGAAACAAGCGAGCGATGTTAAGCTTGAAAGCGCATTGTTCCTGTATTTAAATATATCTCAGTAATGTATGTATGTATGTGTATGCTCCATCAAGTTGATTATTCTGCCGTTGCTTCGATCATATGGTCGAAAATCTCGCGCTTGTTGCTGCTGCCGCTCTCCGAGCGACTCTCATTCTCTTCGCCACCACCGCAACGCTTACAACATTGCGCGCGCGCCTTTGCAGTTGTCCGTCTCTTGGGTATTTTTCGCTGTTTTCTGTTGTGTTCTTCAATTTGTGCATTTGTATAAATAAAAACCAATCCATAGATTGTCTTCCCTGCGACTCTACTCTACATTGGCCGGCGTTTCACCAGAACAGAAGTAAGTGCGTGTGAATACATTAGCCCTAACCCATTTCCGATTCTTATTTGGGTAAATTACCCTGATTCTGTTGCCCCAGCGACATGCTCAGTCCCAAATTGACTAATTCCCTCTTACCGCACCGAAACAATTCAAAAACTCCAACCAGTTCGTAAATAATTGGGTCACATGCAAGTCCCAGCCAGCACCGAATAGTGAATTTTTTCTACGAATCGCATGGAAACTTGTTTGGAAAAGCAGCAACTAAAAGTGAATAATATTGTATTTATTACAACACTACCCGCCGCCCGACGCCGACTTTTCGTGGCTCTGATTGTTGTTTGTTTTTTAATAAAGTCGTTGTTGTTTTACGCTGTTTTGTACAAAACACGCTTTTCTCAACTCGGTTCAAAGTCCAAAACGAGTTTTGTGCGGATTGACGACTCTCTTCTTGCCTTCTGTGGCTCTCTGAGAGCTGAGCCGCCAGCTTCTCTGCTCGCTCTGAGTGGGTGAGCAAAAGCTGTGAGAGTTTCTACTGGCAAACATCTGTAAAACAAACACACAACACACACATACACAGACCCAGATGCAACTGTGTGCACCACATAGTGAGAGCCCCGTCTCTCTGTCTCTTGGCCTGGCTACGTGTCTTGCTGCAGTTTCCTCCACTGCTCATATTTATACATACATACATATATGTATGCATTTATGTATGTACATATGTGTGTGTATGCAAACAACCTTATCCAAGAGAGGAGATTAACAAATGGCAGATCCGATCCCCAATAAGCTGCTCAGGTAGGATAGGTACTATTGACCTCCTAATTGCAGCGCCAGCTGTGAATGATATTTCAGAGAGGCCCGACTGGTTCCCCCACCTTCTTGTTTGCCTTTCGCTTGCCTTGCCTTTGTCTCAACTGTGTTAGACATGAGTCGTTGGTGCTGGCGCTGCCTTGGTCGTCGCACATTTAAAGTTGCAGAGGTTCAAAGTCCACATTGGAGATATATGAGCAGTGCGACCTGCCAGCTCAGCTTGTGATCTCTCTTTGATTCGTCTGTGTTGGGTGGAAATTAACTCCTTCCCAGACTTTTGAGGCAGACCAACATATCAATTAGATAGTCATAGGCCCCCCAGACATGCCAACCAGGCAGCAGTGCCAACCCGTCGCTGATTGCTCTAGGTTATTTTGGCAAAAATCGGTGTTATCGGACCGCGTGCCCGTTCTTATCAGCCTTGTCCGCCGAATTGCGTACTACAAAAGTTTCCCAGGCCCCCCCCACAGGCGTAGTATGTACATACAAATGCTTGGACTTTCAACTAAAAATAGTTAGACGCGATAAAACCTTTCAATTAATGCTTATCGCAGCTTTGATCATTTTAATGTTATAAAATCAAATCATATAAGACTTGTTTTTCAGACCGTTAATCGTCTGAAGTAAGTACACACGTAATCAGGCTCCACACCACCCATGTAACGCTGATAAGATTCAATTGAAATTGGTGAGCAGGGAAGTTCTTCACACTGAAGTAGTGGCGAGAACCTGCGCCACCTTACATAAATAGACGACAGCATACGAGTCTGTGCATTTGATCGTGCGGATCTATTTATATTTATAGAAAGGTCAAAGTCCCAAGCTGAAACTGGACATTGCTATCGGGAATTTAAAGTTTTATTCACATCATTATCTTTATAATATAGTACATCTCTTCAAAAACACCAAACATTAGAGCACTCTAATCTATACTAGTTTATGGCTAGTTGTGTGGGCCACATATCCAACTCGAGC
The DNA here is from genome assembly GCF_018151105.1 of Drosophila obscura. Taxonomy (NCBI): domain Eukaryota; kingdom Metazoa; phylum Arthropoda; class Insecta; order Diptera; family Drosophilidae; genus Drosophila; species Drosophila obscura. The sequence goes on along the minus strand of NW_024542774.1, from coordinate 2,521,245 downwards.
ACGAGATAACGCTTTGACACTCAATTGATATGTATGTACCTGTATGTAGAGATATACATATTAGCTACCATAGGATCTCCATTTGCTGGACTCTGATAACCCTTTATCGATCCTCGGACAGACACACTAAGTGTGGAGAGGAATTGCGGGGAACAACCGGCATCGGTCAACACACTCCACGAGCCCCTCGATTCGTGACGCACCCCACCACACCCATACACACAAAAAAGTCGTCTCTTGCTGCCTTTTAAGACCCCATGCGCATGCAGCGAGCACAGTCTGGTTCAGTTGGCGCTCGGCCGTTCAAGTGATCAAGTTGTTTTCTGTTTCTGTGGCCCCACAAACCGCAACCCGCAAGGCTAAAGGGAGCTCGTAGTTTGAATAAAAATCGAATCGTGCTGTTTGTGTGTGGCTCTCTCTCCCTCGCCTAGTATTTCGAAACTGTTAGTGCAATTAATTAGAACGTGATTTGGAGAACTGGCTTAAATTGGCTTCCGAAACATTGGATTTGACAAAGAAGGTTCGTTTTCTATCAAGCTGAGGGTCGTCACCAACGAACGGGGCAAAGAAACAAACATATAGCGGATAAACAGTGACACTGTTGCATTTTTGCGGCTTTTCTCAGTTTTGCTTTTCCTATTTTGATATCTCTGTCTCACTTCTGACCCAAATTCTCACACATGTTTTCTGATAGTTGAAAAATACAATTCACATTGAGATAGCTAGCTGCCTGCCTTATCAGCTGTGGTGGGGATTTTTAGTATGTTACATAAAACCCGTGTTGGCCCCGCCGACACATGCCACCCCCGCGCGCACACACGCTCAAAAACAATGGGGAGGTAATGGGGAAGGCAAGGTCAATCAAAAACCACATCAATTTAAATTTTCTGCAATATAATTAACGTCTAGCAAGAGATAACATCACAGAACGGCAATGCTGAAAAAATCGTTTTGGACTTTGCACCGTCTCGACCACAGTGTCTCGGGGCCCAGCGCAAGAGATCGCTGTTGCTGTGGCTGCTGTAGCTGCTGAGGCTGCTGCTCACTTAAACTACGACCAAAAGGCATACAAATCGCATTTCGTATTTGAATTTTTTGTTTTCGTCTATGCGTCTGTTATGATTGGTTCCTCTTCTCGCTCGTACGCAAACAAATGAAAGCCGGCAGCGCGCTGCTCAAATTATTAGGCATCGGCACATAGTAGTCGCCCTCGATCTGGGTCAAATGAAAACGAATTTGTATCGCGAAGGGGTCTCCGAAGTTGGAACTGGTTTATTGTTATGCACGGGCATGGACAATAGCAGTAAAGACCCACTGCACTGACCTTCACTGGGATGTTTGTTTACCTCGCTCCAAGGCTTATGTGATCTGCTCTGATACAGAAACACAGCGACACTGACACTAAGTTTGGATTGATATTAACTGGATTCCCCTATACTATTTGAATAAAAGTATTAAAGTCCACAGATGTATATACATATGCACGAATGTACACACATACATGCATATGTGCTTGTCGCACTTATAAATTGCAATAGCTGTCATATATATAGTATAAGACTCTGAACAATAACAATTAAAACGGAAAATGCATACGATTACGAATCAATACATACACACAAAGCAAATAGTTATCAAATCATTTTGCAATAAAAACAGGAAATGGATCTTCCCCAAGTGATCGAATGTCGCCTTTTTGGGCAAATTGTTAACTGTCTGCTCCTTAACCAAAACCCAAATATGTATGTAGAAGTGGCCGCCACTCAACCGTCTGGCTGCTGCTGCTGCCCAGACCTAGAGAGCCAAGGAGACGCTATCTCGATCCTCGTTTAGGGTTATCACTTGATTGAAACCGCTTACAGTGACGTCAATCATCAATTGCATGTAAAATGTTATGACATCGAATCGGGCGATGCGTATAAAATTATTAAAATAGATCCGAGTCGTGCAATATTTTGCTGAACTTTGCACTCCTCCATATACGAATATGGCAAAGTACATTCTGAAAGTGGTTCTACGATCTGCAGCGCATTTCAATTCAATCCCAAGAGGGTAATTGGTCAACACATGAATCACACGTATGAGATGTCTGGCCAATTCAAAATATATCTTATCAGTTCAGTCATTAATTGGTTATTATGACGAAATACTCACACATGCATACAAAAAATTCTATATAAAACAAAGGAAAAGATTATCGCCAGACATAAAAATTAAAACCTCTTTAACCTTCTCTTTTTTCCAGAGCATTTGCATTCGATTAGGTCTGACAACACCAATTGCCTGCAGGTATGGCTGAAGCCCATGCCGCCGTTGCATTCTCGTTTGCCATCACCCATGAGGGCTTCGACATCAACTATGACCACGAGGTGCTCAATCTCGTGTGGAACTCGGGTGTGCGCTCCTGGAAGAAGCGCTTGGGTCGTGCCAGGGTAAGCCCAACGATACATTTGATAATTGGTACATTTGGATAAACTTTTCCGGATCCCCGTTTCAGAATGGCGTGCGCAACGGCGTCTATCCGGCCCACATCCAAAGTCTGTGGCTTATTTCGGCCATTGCTCTGGGATTGCACTTTGCCGGTTACCAAGCGCCCTTCAATCTGACCAACAGACTTCTCGTTCATCTGCCCTCCAACACAGTTAACTGGCAGGTAACGGCCTGCTTCCTGGCGGCCCTGGTGATCTGGCTCTCGATTTGTTTCACCATGCGGTACACATTGAAGCTTCTACTCATGTACAAGGGCTGGATGTATGAGTCGAGGGCGCCGGGCAGTCGCGTCTCGCTGCCCACCATATTGTGGGTGGCTGTGGTGCGCGTCCTGTCCAGCTGGAACAAGCCGGGCCTGTACAGTTTCCAGGGTTCCTTGCCCCGTCTGCCGCTGCCATCCGTCAGTGACACCATGACGAGATACCTCCGCAGTGTGCGACCGCTGCTGGACGATGATAACTACACGCGAATGGAGCGCCTGGCCAAAGAGTTTGAACAGAATATTGGCAAGAAGCTGCAATGGTATCTCATCCTGAAGAGCTGGTGGTCCACCAACTACGTCTCCGATTGGTGGGAGGAGTATGTCTATCTGCGCGGCCGCAGCCCCCTATGTGTCAACAGCAACTTCTATGGCACGGATGCCATCTTCATGAACCTGACCAACAAACAGTCAGCCAGGGCGGCCAACGTGGTCTCCCTGCTTCTCAATTTCCGTCGTCTCATCGAGCACCAGGAACTGCAACCTGTAAGTGGAACAGCACCATTAAATATAACACTTCAAACTGATTAACCTTATTATTCTCATCCGCAGATCATGGTCCAGGGCATGATTCCTCTGTGCTCTTGGCAGTATGAACGAACCTTCAATACGGCTCGTGTGCCGGGCTTGGAAACCGATCGCATCATTCACTACAAGGACTCCAATCACATTGTGGTGCTGCACAAGGGTTGCTACTACAAAATGCTCATCTACCACAAGGGACGCATACTGCGCTCTTGCGAGCTACAAGTGTGAGTGAAAGTGGCTGCGATTAGATTCCCAGGACAATCAGAAACTAACATTTGCATTTATTTCCAGTCAAATTGAGGAGATCCTAAAGGCCAACGCCACTCCCCTCGATGGTGAAGAGCATTTGGCTGCACTAACCGCCTGGAACCGCTCGAAGTGGGCCGAGGCCCGCAATACGTTCTTCTCGCGAGGCGTTAACCATGTCTCCCTGCGGACCATTGAATCTGCTGCTTTTGTCCTCTCCCTGGACGATGAACCCTTCGAGTTTGACCTGGCGCGACCCGAGCTCCTGGACAATTTCGGAAAGAAGCTCCTTCACGGCAACGGCTACAATCGTTGGTTCGACAAGTGTTTCACCGTCTGTGTGGGCACTAACGGACGCCTCGGTTTCAATGCGGAGCACACCTGGTAAGTGCCGATCCCAGTGCTTACTGTTCTGCTCAGACAAAGACGATTCGTTTCGTTTCCTTGATTTGATGTAATCTAAATTCTTTGAACAACTTGCAAAACCACACAAACCAAGGTCTGACGCTGCCATTGCCTCACACATGTGGGAGAACCTCATCGTCGACGATCTTGTATCGGATGGGTAAAGTGATCTTTTCTGTACCTGTGCACGCCTACGTTTGAGGCTGTCGGTGTCGGTTGGATGCGTTCAATTTGAGTTCTTTATTTTGGTTTAGACATGTACATATATACAAACATACTCGTACACATATATTTTTAATTAACTCTGGTTGTGGCCTAACAATTGATTTAATTTACGCCTTTTTTATAGGGCCGATGCACCGGTTTTGGGACATCTATGGGAGTATATATTTGGTGATGATATTTATGGGTAAACACTTGGCTTAATTTCAACAAAATGTAATTAAAGTTGGTTTTGGGAAACCTTGGGGGCCTCCTTTTTTGATTTTCGAATGCATTCGAGTTAAGGGCACTAACCCGACGCGACAGAGATGCATTGGAGAACCTTTTAAACATGTAACCAGCCCAAGGAACTGTATTACACAGCAACCTTTAATGCAAACACACAAACTAATTTTCCTATATTCCTGTGACTAACTAATTTTTCGTAAGGTTAACCAAAGCCATTTAATTACGTTGCCTCACAAAAAATTTAATACACTTTGATCTGACCGAACGCTTTAACACCCTACAGATACGACGAATCCGGCGACACCAAGGGCACACCTGAGTTCCAGCCCCCACTGCCCACACGCCTGAGCTGGGATCTTTCCCCTTGTTTGGCCCAAATTGATGAGGCCACCATAGACGTGACCAAGCTAATCAATGAAGTGAATCTGCGCATTCTGGTGCACCAGGAGTACGGCAAGGGATTCATGAAGAAGTGCCGCATCTCCCCAGATGCCTACATTCAAATGGCACTGCAGTTGGCCTATTACCGAGATGCGGGACGATTCTCCCTGACGTATGAGGCTTCGATGACGCGACTATTCCGCGAGGGAAGAACTGAGACAGTGCGCCCGTGTACCATCGAGTCCGCAGCGTGGGTCAAAGCCATGCAAAATCAAAGCACAACCGTAAGAGGTGGCTCCTCAAATAGTTGGATCCAAGTCTAATTGTTTTTTCTATTCGCTAGAACGACGAGCGCATCAAGATGCTACAAGCAGCCTGTGATCGCCATCAACTGGGCTATCAGGATGCCATGTGCGGGCGGGGCATTGACAGGCATCTGTTCTGCTTGTACGTTGTCTCCAAGTACTTGGAAGTGGACTCGCCCTTCCTCAACGAAGTGCTCAGCGAGCCGTGGCGCTTGTCGACTAGTCAGACCCCTCACGGGCAGACGCCAAAGATGGATTTGAAGAAGCATCCGAACTGCATCAGTGCCGGAGGTGGCTTTGGACCTGTGGCCGACGACGGCTATGGTGTCTCCTATATTATAGCTGGAGAAAATTTGATATTCTTCCATATCTCAGCAAAGACAACATGCCAGCAAACGGTAAGGCTTGACTTTAATTACATACTTCCAATCGAGCTTCAGCTTATCGAAATGTATCTTTCAGAATGTACAGCGTTTCTCCGAGAACATCTCCCAGGCACTGGCCGACATTCGCAGCATGTTCGAGCAACACATGAAGGACCACCCGAAGCCCGCCAAATCAATCACAAACGGCGCATCCACATAATTCATATTTTTAGACGCATGTAGTACGAGATTCTTGTTAGCATTTGTTTTCTCTTTTCTAGTTGATCGTTTTAACATCCATCTGATTTGTCTTATTGTAAGTTCCATATTAAGTGCAAAAGTCGATGAAAAATTTCTAAAAACAATGCAATTTTATATTAACTATTGTGACTCGGCTGATTTTTGGATTTTAGTTTTAGAAATCCCTTGCACAATATTCTATGTTTCTCAACCAATTAGTCTGTAAACGAAGAAATCATATATCTTAAGTACTATAAATACGTTTCCTTTTAAGCAAACCAATTGGTCTTTGTAGTCATTGTCCCTCACGTCGCTAGGGGGTTGGCGTGTATGGTTACGCCGTTGATCTTCTTGTCTACGTGCGGCCGGTAGTTTTTGGGATTGACAGGCAGCTTCTCCAGCTCATCCAGGGCATCAAAGCCGTCGATAACGCGACCAAACAACGTGTATTTCAGGTCAAGGTTCGGCTGGGCAGCGTACGTGATAAAGAACTGGCTGGCGTTGGCGTTTGGCCCATTGTTGGCCATCGAAACCATTCCACGGTCAGTGTGCTGCAAAAAGAACAACGCAGCCGGTGAGAACTGCGAACGGAATCCAAGGCCTTTTTGCCACCACCTACCTTGACTGTTTCCTTGAACTCGTCGTCGAATTTAGTTCCCCAAATAGACTGTCCGTTCTTGCCCGTATTGGTAGGATCCCCCGTCTGGACAATAAATCCCTTAATATTTCGAATGAAGACACAGCCGCTGTAGTAGTCGCTGGCACATAAAGCCAGGAAGTTTTCGCAAGCCTTTGGACAGGCATCACAGAAGAGCTCCATTTTGAGGTCGCCCACGTCGGTATGCAGCGTCACAGACTAGAAATTAATTAAATTTATTTAGTTAAATCCCGCATTTTGGGCAAAACATTTGTTTACCATTCTTTTTTTTTTTTGCTTTGGTAATTAGTGTGACCGTGACGATAACTAAAATAAATACCACTATGTACCAATTCAGTTTCGATAAATACCATTTAAATACCACACCATAAAAAACAAGGGAAATCCGCCGATTACACGAGCTTAACACCCCTCTATTTAGGAAAAATGTAAAACTAAATGTAAAAATGTAATAATAAATAAAATAAAACCAAAAAAATGTTTTTATTCCTCATTGACAAAAGCTGACTGATATGAAACGAAAAATTATTATTGCTCGCTGACAAAAGCTTACTGATATGAAACGAAAAATTTATTATTGCGTGATGACAAAAGCTGACCGATATAAAACAAAAATTATTATTGCTAGCTGACAAAAGCTGACTGATATGAAACGAAAGTTATAATTGATCGCTGACAAAAATGTAAAATTAAGTGAAAAATGTAAAAACTGGATTGTAATTAACTAAAAGCAATGCGTTATTTTTTACAAATTTAACAATTGAAACGAAAATTACGCGTTTTAAAGAATTTTTCGCTTCCGTTTTTTTCTTCCGTTATAGAGCAGAATGCCGGCTACAGCTAGCACCGGCATGTTAATACTCTGAATGCTCAAAATTAGAATCCAATACCACATAGCAACAAAACCGTGCCGCTAAACTCCAAGGCGACAACTGACGAACGTACCATCAACTTTGTCAATAGATTTATGTTTTTCAGATTATATAAAACAAGTGATTTGAACTAAAATAATTTTATATACATATGTATGTACATATTTACATATATGTGCATATGTATGTATATTCATGTATGAATGTATATAATTTATGAATATATACCTAGAAACATACATATGTATATGGGTTACATTACATGTGTATAGAATTGGCTTTTGTATTTACATTTTCTATATAGTTTAAAGCTATATATATGTAAATTTATTGACAAAGTTGATAGAACGGCAGCAACGAAGTCGAATGCCGACGGCATTTACACAATATTTATTTACATGGTTAAAACTAAATAAATTTCGTGGAAATATTAAATACCCCCATGGTCGACAATTGCTCAACTATCAATCGTTTGCTTGATCTAATATCGAGCATTCATTATTCATATCTGACAAAAGCTAGCTGCCATGAAACGGTTGTATCGATTAGAAATTCCCCTTTTTATGGTTAAGCGGTATTTTGTTGCTCCCCGTTTATGGTAATGTCGAAAATGGTCACACTTTGCGTTTTCGGCGCGAAATAGTCCGCATATTTTTTTCATCAATTACAATTTTTTCATAAAGTGATACATAGACTAAGTTAAATAAGTTAATAACATGAAATGCAAAATACCGGAGATCTCGTGGCACAACCGCGATCCAGTTTTGAGTGTGGACATTCAGATGAACGGACAAGGGCTGAGGTCGCCGACGATTTGCCGACTCGCCTCTGGCGGAACAGATGCACATGTCCTGATCTGGTATGTAAATCGGTGCGATAATGGAGATGGCGTCGACTTGGAGCTGGCTGTGGATCTGTCCCGACATCAACGTGCGGTTAACACAGTTCGCTGGTCGCCCAATGGCGAGCTGTTGGCCTCCGGCGATGACGAGAGCGTTGTGTTTATCTGGAAACAGAAGGCCGACCATGAAGTCGTCAACATTTTGGACGCCGATGCAGGTAGTCAGCAGGATAAGGAGTCGTGGATGACGCTGAAAGTGCTGCGCGGTCATAGAGAGGATATCTATGATCTGAGCTGGTCCCCGAATTCGCAATTCCTTGTGACAGGCTCTGTGGACAACACTGCGATGGTGTGGGATGTGTACAAAGGAAAATCCCTGGCTATTCTGGAGGATCACAAGGGCTACGTGCAGGGCGTGGCCTGGGACCCGTGCAATCAATTCATAGCCACAATGAGCACCGATAGGTAAGCAGCACTCGTGTCAACCACTGCCAAGCACTCTCTGACTTTTCCTTTGCTTTGCCCTTCTAGACAATTGCGTATCTTCGATACACACACCAAGCGAGTGCTGCATAGGGTCTCCAAGTGCACCCTCCCAGTTAAGGAGGGCCATGCAATACATGGGAAGAACATACGGCTCTATCATGATGGCTCATTGCAGACTTTCTTCCGCCGATTGTGCTTCACCCCAGATGGCAAGCTGCTGATCACTCCCGCGGGAATCACCGACTACGATGGCGTCTTAAAACCAGTTAACACCACCTACGGCTTTAGTCGTTACGATTTAACGCGTCCGGCATTTGTGCTGCCCTTTCCCCAAGAGTACGCGGTTGCTGTGCGCTGCTCTCCGGTACTGTACTGTCTGAGACCGTACAATGTGGATAAGAATCCCCCAGTCATCTCGCTGCCGTACCGCATGATCTATGCCGTCGCCACCAAGAACTCTGTGTTCTTTTATGACACCCAGCAGCCGGTTCCGTTCGCTATCGTCTCAAATATTCACTACACTAGGCTCACAGACCTAACGTGGTCAAGCGACGGGACTGTACTGATTGTTTCCAGCACGGATGGCTTCTGTTCGCTGTTGTACTTTGAGATCGATGAATTGGGCGATCGCTATGAGGAAATGGATGCAGTGCTGTGCGCTGCCTTGAAGAGTTCCGAGAATGCTCCGCCGCCAAAGAAAAAGAAAGTGAGGGCTAGAAAGGTATCGGCGGATGAGAGACCCTCCACCACACGCAAACCATTGCAGGAGAAGACCAAGCCCAATCTCAAAAGGAAGACCTCTGAGTCAGACATTAAGGAAGTTAGAGAGATTGATATTGATGCCGAAAATGATTCCTCCATGCATAGTGCCAGTTCGTCCATCTCCACGAGCCCCAAGCAGAAGACGAAAGCAGAGGTAGAGGTCAAGCCAAAACCGATCTCTTTTAGGCGTTCCCCTCGCAAAGTCACCGCAACGACCATACCTGCACCGATTGCAATACGCCGTTCGCCGCGTAAGCCTGAAGATTCGGAAGTTAGCGCCTCACAGATCTCTGTCAAGCGCAAAATTGGCTCAGGGACAACCGACAGTCAGACACCAACACCCATTCCCATACGCCGCTCACCACGAAAAACGGAGGACACCGAAGCCTTACCTATATCGGGGAAACGCAAGATCAGTCCACTGAAAGAGCCTCCGACAAAGAAGCATCTGACAACCATCGATGGCACTGCTGTTCTGGATAATAAAATAGTAACACACTTACAAATCCCCACACACCAAATGCCCGATAAGACGGAGGACTTGTTGGTTTCTGTAAAACGTAAGAGCAGCCCAATGCCAGAGCCTCCAACAAAGAAGCATCAGTCGGATATCGCAGGTATTGCTGTTCTGGATAAGGAGATAATCAGCTCTGAGGAGAAGTTCGAGTCGCCTGAGAAGAAATGCCGTCCTGCTACCCCCATTCAAGTTCGTCGCCAACCCCGCACTCCCGGAAGCTCCAGTAGCTTCTCCCTCACACCCAAGAGCCAACCCGCCAAAACAGCAACGCCCATTGCAGTAAGGCGTACTCCCCGCGTACTGGTCGAAATGCCTGTCAACTCTCCAGTGGCCCCTATGGAAGAGGCTATGGATGCTTGGCCCCTCGAAGAGGAAAGCACGCCCCATGCCAACGTCGATGAAGGAAACGTTGCCGGAGACAAATGAGAAAGCAAAGAATCCAGTTTCCATCAGTGAGAGCACCTGTGAACACACGGAGGATATTCGTCTGGTCTATGAGGACACCCAGGAGGAGGCGCAGACCCCTATTAAAGCGACAGTAGCTAAACCTTCAACGCCCAACAGTAAGACGCCGAGGCGGGTCTCCTTGCGAACCATCTCCACGCCCAAGTCGAAAAAGAAACTGCTGGAATAGGCAGAGCAATAGCTTAGTCATAAAAGAATTATAGAATTAAAAAGTTATACCCAAATTATTAAAAACAAAAAAATAAAACTCAAGGTACGGCATGGAGAAAGACATTTATGTTAGTTATATGAGAATAAAACAAAGATTTCTTCTGGTACTGTGGAAAACGGACATTGGAGAAAAACCACTTCAGAGAATCTGCAGTCTAAGAGACCTGCCTCGGGGAACACTTTCTGAAGAACCCTCGTATGTTCTTTGACAAAATTCTGCAAAATGTGTTTTTTATATCTTCCGCGTTCCTGCTTTATGGCCTTTAAGTTTCTTACCTGACAATATCGATATTGGGCCATATGGATAGAAGGTGTTACTGCGACTGTACCCCAGCAAGGGATGAGCTAATTAAGTGTTTTGTGTCTAAAAATGAATTTTATGCCCTAATGACACACATCTTGTCCTGTCTGTGCGTCTAGCTGGGGGAGAGCCTATCTGATGGAGTACAAGGCGGGCTTTCTGGAACAAAAATGACTGGATAAGGGGAAAACTGATTTACATATGTAAGATGGAATTTGTTTGGGGAATAAATTAGTACAGTTTTCGTGTTTTTTATTTTTTTTGTTTATATTTATTTAAGTTTTAGATGATCTCTAACGTTTTGAGTTTCTTTTACATACAAACATTAGGGATTTTATTTTTTGTTATTTTTGTTTTTATATCATTAAGTTTATATATATATATTAAATTTGTAATTCAACGATTTAATCTCTTTCATCCATTATCGAGCTTAGTAAGATTCTGTGGCTCGCGTCATTTTTAATTAAAACTGGGCCACTAGCTACACATTGTCCACGTGGTTCATTAGAGAGAGTAAAGGAGCTCAAAACTGTGGAGAATTATATCTCCCACACATGCATGGTATTGTATAATAAATATTTGCCATATACAAGTGAAATAAATGTGATCTGCGGCAAGGGACAACAAAAGCAATTTGAATTAGGCTACAAATTAGATTAGATACAACTCCTAAGCTTTTTCTAACCTATGGTTTCACTTCCAACTCATTTTCATTCTCCTCCTCCTCAATCACTTCTTGGTTTAATTTTACCCATTTCTCCATTCATTTTTCTTTGGCCTCTTTGCCTCTTACAAAAAATCATGCGTCTGAAATGTCCTGCGACATTTGGTTTGATTTACGAGTAATTCACATTAGTTAAGTTTTGCCTTTTCTCTGGGTGTATGTATGTATTTTCATGAAACTCACTTGGAATTGTTTTAACTGCTATTAAAGTAATTTTAGTAGTGCTGCGACTTGTGAGTGTGTGGAGCAAAGAGGTGTATGAGCTTAGAAAAATATGAACTGTTATTGTATCTATTCTGTCTATTATTGAAAATATGCAAAATGTTAGTTGATTTACTGCGTTTAATGCTATGCTATGATTGAATTTGAATGAAGTTGCTATTAGTAATATTTTAATGTTTGTTTTATCAGTTAAATAGTTTGCGTTCTCTCGTCTTGCAAGAGTTGAGCTTCTTTGAGGAGGAAAATTATAGACACTTGCACTTGAGTATTTTCCATTAGTTATAATTACGAGAAAAATATAGTACATATGTATGTTTGTATGTATGTGTGTAGGTATTATATGTTTCTCCTTTCATAAATGTAATGTATATAAAGTTGTATATAGATCGATTTGTTTTGCTTTGTCTCGAAGGTAAATGAATAACTTTGTTGTGGCTTAAATTGTCAATAAATATATTAATTTTCATTTAAATATATCATTACATACAATTATTGAACCCTTAGTTCGTGATCTTCTACTGGTCTGCGGTTGTTCCTTAATTATGTACTTCATGGCCAGCAGCCATCCATCCACTCACATTCCAACTCTATGGGCATGCAACATGGCCAACAAAACCTTTTCTCACTCTCGCTCTCTGGCTGTAAGAAATCATGGAACAAAAACTAAAAGAAAATCTAATATGTGGGTTTTTTGTTTGTTTTTGAATAAATAGTTTTTATTGAAAATGATTTTGCGTTTATTTTTTTAGTTTTTGTTTTGTTTTTCCTTTTGGTAGAATTATACAAGTTGAATGGAAAATACATACGTATTAAATATTACAGTATTTGGTTGGGCTGGGCTAGGATAAATAGAGTGGGGTAGGGCTGGGTTCGTTAGAGGGTATGTAAATGGTAAATTGGCTGGCTGGCCGAATCAAAACGAACCACTGATTGGAGGTAAGATTAAGGTCAACGTAATTTTACGGAAAAGGATGCGGTTTGCCTTAATGCAGACAGTTTTGGGACTGCCAAAGAATGCAAACAATTTCGTCAAGCTTTGGCGCAAATTGTTGAATCTTTTGCTGAATGTCAAAAAATATTTATTTCGCTAATAAACTTACTTATTTGTTGTTTAAGTGGTGTGTGTGTTTGTGTGCGTTTACATAAATTAGACTTAAAAACTATAAAACATAAATGGATTTGTCCAACTAGAGCAAGAGCACAAGGGTACAGGGGCCTTCAAGTAGTAGGAGGAGGTGGGGAAGGAATAGGACTGGGATAGGGAGTACATACAAAAGAAAATACTATCAAAATAACAATATAAATTCATTGCAGCTAACTGATTCAGTAAAATCAAATGCACAGTGTACGAAGCATATACAAAAGTACTCGTAAAGATAATAATTACAATAATAAGTCTAATCAAACAATTACAACATACTCGGGACTCTGGTTAAATGCCATTCGCTAAATACAACTGTACATACATACATATGCATTGTTCGTACAATTTGTAAATATTATTACATACAATCATCCGTAGTTTTCATTGTGGGGGAGACTTGTCTGGTTTGAGTTTCCCATTGCATTTGATTTTTTTGTTTGGGTTTGTGTGTGTGTGTGAGACATGGCAAAAGTATAGCATGCTTTTGTGCGCTGCCAGAGTTGAGGTGCGCTTTGCTTTTTTAATTGTATGTATGTATGTACTATGTAATTATGTATGTATAAATAAATGCAACAAATTCGTTTAATTACAATAAATCAGCGTTAAGTGAATACAAATGAAATTTGTGTGCGTCCTGTCCGTGTGCGTGCGTGTGTGTGTGTGTTTAGTGTGTTGTGTGTATGCCAGCTAAACCTCTCCTATACACGTAAATTCAACAAATTACAATTTACATACATTGAAACGCATCAATCATTGATGGCTGCTGCTTTTTACACAAGTTAGTTAAGTGGCCACATATGCTTTGCGTTACTCTTACATTTTTTGTTAGTTTAGTTAAGTTTAGTTTGGGTTTGTAAATACAATAGATAGAGATTTATATCCGTTTCATTTATCTTTAAATTAGACTTAAACTTTAAAGATTTTCTTTCATTACTTTTGTGTGAGTGTTATGTTATGTTATGTTTTCTTATATTTTCCCATTTTGGTTTGTTCATGTTAATGTCATATAATATATGTATATTTACTTTTGCCCACACGCTGACACGCAACGCAATCAAAATAATTATTATTATTATTATTCTTACTTTGTTCTGGTTGTTCTTGTTGTTGAAACTTTTCAAAACTTAAGTCTAAGCAAGCACGACAAATGCAGAGAGCGTTGATGGCATGAATAATTTCAAAGAGAGATTGCAACAGGAAACATTAAATATATATTATGTATGTATGTATATATATATAAATACATATATATATATATATATAAGTAGGTGTGTGTACATTCATATACACATATATATATATATATATATATACGCTCGTTTGGTTTTCGTTTAATAAATACATGAGGAAACTAAGCTACACGTAAATTAATGAAATTCTATAAAAATTATTCAGACCAAACAACAACTATGCGATGCTTATGCGTGTTTGCTTTGTGTGTGTTGTGTGTTATGGCTGTCATGTCGTACATGGGGCTTGCATAATGCATATGTATGTATGTGTGTATGTATGTATATGTTTGTATGCATGTATTTATGTATATAGGAAATGCTTTCAATCAAACTGCTTGTCTATGGCTCAGTGTCAGCTGCCTATCCAATTCACCGATCGTACCCGATCTTGATCGCGATCTGTGATCTGCATTAGCATTGTTAATCTGCTTATCTTATCTGGATCAATATTATAATGTACTTGTTGCATGTTCTCCCATCATACTCGGGGATCATCTGTTTGCTTTGTTAAACAAATAAAAGTTCTTTGGGCTTTGCTTGTTTGTTGGTTCTATCATCGTTTGCTCTTAAATTTTCTTTTGTTTTTGATCAATGCTGGTGGGTTGTTGTGCTCCCGCGCTGCTCTTTAATACCGTTACGGTGTTCCCTGCTAACGCCCCCAATCTGCTCCACATCGTCGTCCATATCCACGTCCACATGCTCCACATGTCCCGGCAACCAATCGCTTAGTACAGTCCACAGCCGCGCAGGTTATTTGCTATGATGACATCGGTGACGGCATCGAACACAAACTGAATGTTGTTGGTATCTGTGGCACACGTCATGTGGCAGTAGATTTCTTTTGAGGTTGATTTGTTTTTCGCTTCGAATTGAGCCTGGATGTATGCAGCCGCCTCGCCATACTCCTGTCCCCCTGTCCGACCAAAACAGAAAAGATTCAGAGTCAGCTAAAAGGCACCGAAAGATTGTTGCTGTGTGGCCACTCACCTGTGTACTCGGGGAAGCAAATTGTCAGTGGACTCTTGCGTATCTTCTCCTCGAACAAATCCTTCTTGTTCAGGAACAATATGATCGAAGTGTCCGTAAACCATTTGTTGTTGCAGATCGAATCGAACAGCTTCAGCGACTCTTGCATGCGGTTCTGAAAGTGAAATGCAGCAATCCATTTTCAGTTGTGGAATCAATGAAGTGGCAGGGACTCCCTCAAACATACCGTAGTTTCGTCCTCATGCAACACCTGATCGTACTCCGACATGGCCACGCAGAAAATGATCGCCGTGACATCCTCAAAGCAATGTATCCACTTCTTACGCTCAGAACGCTGGCCGCCCACGTCAAACAATCTGCAATTGCCCCAAAGGGTATTAATATTAGTGCCATAATCCAACGACCAACGATTGGACTGGAGTGGGAGGGCTGCTCCTTGACACTTACTTAAAGTTGAGATTCTTGAAGGAGAAGTGAACCTCAACGATGCCAGTGGTCTTGACGCGAGTACGCAAGATATCCTGTTCAGTTGGCTGGTAGTCCTTGGCGCCTAACCGATCCAAATCGTCCAGGAAACTGCAAGACAAAAGAGCACACAAAAAATATTTCAAATACCGAATTTTACTCGTCCACACATCGCTTGACCAGACAAATGTTTGTCTGTCTCGTCCTCTCCCCCCTCCTGTGCAACGCCATCGCATACCACTATGCCACCTCTCTCGAGTCCTGAGCAAACAATTAGGGCCCAGACCAAAGCGCTGAGCAAACAATTAAAACGAAAAAAAAACTGCGCAAGTCCAGCCACGCACAAAAGGAGAAATAAAAGCTTGCTCAGCAAACACACAAATGTTTTCCATTTGCCTGCAGTGTGGGGAGAACGCGGATATAGTTGAAAGAATTTCACAATTCTCAAATAGAGAAAATGAGCCCCCAAAAATGGAAATCAAGTGAGCGAAATCTCAACAATCTCAAATTTAATCTAGGACTGCTGCTGCCACCTACATACATACATATATGTCACCTATTTTCAGTGTACGTAAAAGATTACATCACATCGTCGTACGAATTGGCTAACATAAATGTTAATTTGGTTATTCAAAATGATTTTCATTTCCGTTCAATTAGTGCCAAAGAGAAACACGGAGTAAACTGTTCGGCTTCTGGTTCTAATCTCCGTGTCAACAGATGAATGCGAGTTATCAAGCTTTGCAACTTTGCTGGTTACTCATTTTATTTGCCGGTTGTGTAACCACTCTAGCCCTAGTCACACAGTCATCCCCTCAGTCATCAGTCAGCGTTAGCATCAGCAGCGGAGGCTGCGTGTTGTGGAGTGCGCCCCCCCCCACCCAACAAGTAGGTCGCCCAAGAGGTCCGCAGTGTCCAGCTGCTGCTGCTGCCCAGCTCCAGAGTGGTTGTTGGTCCATTCCAGCATGCGCATACTCTTGTATTTTGGCCGTAATTAACGTGAGGCACGCAATGCCTTCGTCAAAAAAGGGCAAAAGGCACGACAGACCTGGGCCCAGCGTAGTGGGGCAGCTGATTTCATTTGTTGCTTGGGTCGGGTTGAGACAAGTCGTAAATAGTTTTGAAGGTTTTCTCTTTCTTTCACCTGGAATGGGCCTGGGTGAGGAATCTGCGCTCATTGCGGTTATCGCATGGGATCTCTTGTTGACTTGGTCAGGCATTCGTTGGTCAACTGCCTAAATTACACGCACAATTGCGCAACAACGCCGCCAAAATACGCCCCACCGATCATATTCATAATATCCGGTGGGTGGGAAGGGGACTGCGAGGCTAGCTGGAAGCAATTCGCCGACTCGCAGTCTGGCAACTCTGCGGCTGGCCGAGAAAATTGGCCAAGTCATGCTCGCCCTGGCATAACAAAACCACAGCAACTACAAACAACCAGAAGAAGCTCCCCATTCAAGCGGAAAAGTTTCGCAGAGTCTCGGCGCTTGGGACTGACTGGGATTGGGGCATGAGCAAAACTGCATAAGCGACCGGCCGACCGCATTTCTGTTACAATTTCTTAGACAAACGTTTACAGAGGGCTCCAAAACGGATCCAATAGCTAGCGATTGAGCAATCACATGGTTAGCACTTGGTAGGCAGAGATCGAGATCACATTTAACATGTCCGTCATAAAAGTTTTCTTTCTTTATTATTGTTTGACCGCAGACAGACTCTTATGTGAGCCCGGAAAATGTGTTGTAATCTATGGCTGGCAGGTGGCTGATGCGTGCACTATGCTGATGGATAGGAGATCGTGTCGATATGACATTCACATGCACGAAGGGAAAGTGGGCCAGGCTTTAAGAACGATTTGCTTGAATTTCCACTTGATACGAGTATAAAACCATCGGCAACAAAGTTAAACCAACTTTCTTCTTCAATCTTCTGATGGAGACAAAGCTTAGGTACATACCCACATACACACATAAATATTTATGTATCTATCTGAGACTTTTCTCTTAATGGTTAAAGGCTGGCAAAATATTTTGCCAGCTCTTTCAAGTTGTGGCGGGCACTAACCAAAACTCATTTCCTTACCAGTTTAACTAAGATTGTGGATTAATGTGTTTCTGTTGAGTTTTTTTTGTTAGCTTTTTACCTCATTTTCAATTAAGTGATTTGCGCGCAATTTGGCCATGCAAATGGCTCGTTAGTTTCAGCAAATTTCAGTTTTACAATAATTTATTTGTTTTGCATAACTGCCTCCGCCTCCACCTGCCCATGCCCCCGCCCCTTACTTGAGAGCCGCTTCTCTCTTTCTCTCTTTCTCTCTCTCATTAATGTCAATCACGAAAAGGTTGGTTTGCTATGCCCAAATTGTTGCCCTCTGATTAGCAGTATCAAAAACACTTTCAATTTTAATTTAATATTTTGGTATTACAAAAACAGAAAATAAAATGCTAGCGAATGGGAGAGATGGGAGAGACAGGAGAGAGAGGCGCAGCAGCGGCAATTAGCAGAAGCATCTTAAACAACAAAACCAACAAAAGAGCGCCAAAACGTTGACGCTTTGCACCGCAGCAGAGGCAGCAGCCGTAGCGTTGGCAGCAACGTCGCTTCGCTGGTGGTGATGACGCGTATAAGTAGACTAAGAAGCTCGACGATCGCGTTTAGTGCGTCGCGGTTGGTCTACGAGGCAGCAGCAGCAGCTCCTCCATAAAGCTCCATTTATAGCGTTTCGGTATCGCCGGGCAACAACAAGTTTCGGGCTGCATGACAAAAGACTTTGCGAATCTCTGCTCCGTCCGGCCGAGTGTTTTTTGTGTTGAGTGGGTAATTGGCCAAACAACAATAGAAACCGGCAACAAAAGACGGCCGCCCCAGAGTGGATTTAATTGTGCACAAACAAAATAAAAGAAAACGTCTACGGAGTCGAAAGAAACTCATCCAACTGGCGTGGCAGTCCGTGGAAAACGATTCGAAGTGTATAATTTCCACGAGGCGTTTTCTTTCCCCTACCCCTCCACTCAACTTAATTTGGGTGAGTCCGCCGCGCAAAGGAAAACAAGTTAAAGTCTATTTCCAATGGCATTCAGCCAATCTGTCGAAAGAGAGCAGAGACAGAGGCAGAGTGGTGGCAGTACGAAAGTCAAATTTGAATATGAATTTGAGGCAGATTCCGATGCAGATACGGTTACGGCCACACCTCCGGGTCAACAGAGACACCATTCGCGAAAGTCAATAGCTGAAAGATGTTGCGAGATGTGTGACATAATCTAGGGTAGATGAGAGCTATACAGCTGCTGCAAAAACTTCCAGATTCTCCCCCCAATTTAACAGGCGAATGCTAATAGAACTGGCCTTAGGGAAGAATTTTTCATTTCCATTTCGGATTCATTCGAGTGTAACGAACAACTCAGAGGTGGAGCATCAGCAGCAGCAGTAGCAGTAGTTGTCTCCTCCAGCCAACAGCCAGCAGCCAGCAGCCCACATCCAACAGCCTGTTTCTCTTCTTGCTTGGAACAATGGCCCATAAAAGTCAACGACAATTGCTCTGCTTTGCTTGACATTTCTCCTGCATTACTCGCAGGCGCTAGGATTATCACTCAAGTTCATTATAACCAACTGGCGATAAAAGCAGCCACCCACACCCACGCGCACACACAAAGATAGTTTGGTTGTTGGCACAAGTGCTCAAGGTCGCGTCGCTGCTTGTGTGGCTTGTGTGGCAAGGGCAAGGATAAGCTTCGCTGCCATTGTGCCTGAGGGTACACACAAAATAAAAGAAAGAATAATAACGGGAAAAGCGGGGCTGTGTGTGTGTGTGTGTGTGTGTGCAGATTTCTGTTTCATCACATTTTCGGCATTTAAATTATATGTTTTATCCTCAGGGAGCAGGCGCAGGAAAATTCGAATCCAAAGCGTAGGCTGCTCCATTCCCTGCCACTGTTGTTGTTCGACGGAGCACGCGGCGTATGAGCAATCTTTGGTTCCATTTGCTGCTCTTTGGCAGCCTTGAGGGCCTGCGGTCTGTGGTCTGCGGGGGGGAGGAGAGATGGTGGTGCGCCCGCATTGATGTGCTTCTGCACTACGCGGATAGCTGAAGGGCAAAAAGGCAGCCTTTAGTCATCCGCACCGAACAGAAAATATTAAATTTGCAAGCCTTTTCCAGTATTTTCTATCTGAACCTTACATTTTCCTTACATTATATGTAAAAAAATAAAGGTCAAATCCCATCGGGGTTTGCAGTCACTGGGAAAAGAAAATGTTCTTCAAATTACAAATTAACTTTTGAAATGAAGAGGAAATCATAGCAAAAGAAAGTGTACACTTGCAATGTCACGTTTCTTGGGAAATTGAGTTTAAGTTTCAATTAGTTTCAATCATATGCTAAGTTGCATCTCTTTAGATGGCGAAATGTTTGGTCTGGTTTGGTCTGGTTTCTGGATATTCGTCCAACAATCTTTTAGCTTAACTCTACGAGTATTTGTTTAGAAAAACACTTTAAGTGCAGCTTAATAGTACTCAATTATGTGATCGTAAACATATATACATTCCGTGCAAAAACTAAGTCTTGGCCAGGTGTAGTCTTGGCTTGGCCCTCAACTAGGTGCTACTTCAATAACTCTTCAATTTGTGTGTGTGTTTTCTTTGTTTAAATTCATATTTTTGTTGTGGGTTTTGTAGAGTTGTGCACAATTTCACGGTTGGTGGCCGCCACTTGCCCATTGACTGAGACGATAAAATTGAATATGCCATAACACAGAGCCCCCTTGTCTCTGCCCCTGGCCATCGGTTTGTATGCTCTCGTATTCCCCCCGGAGATTAGGGACAATCCCTGATTGTTTGCCTTGTTTTTTGTGTGGCAACTAGCTCGAACTAAGTGCTGTCATCTCTGTGATCCCAGGCAGCAAAGACTGTGAGCGTGCAGCGGCCTAAACTATGGACACAATATTAGCACATCAACCAAAAACCTTCCACTGCTGCTTGACAGATTCTAGAGGGCATTCTAGGGGATGGGTAGGGAGCGCTGAGAGCATAAGCCTCAATAGTCTCTCCCCCCATTCACATTGATTGATTCGCCAGCGCAAACAGTGCTAAGCAAATACTGGGAAATGCATTAAAAGTTTCCGCAGGAGAGGCACTTTGAGAGCTAACTAAAACATAAGCCACACAATTCAGTTTGGCTCTCTCTTTTTTTGCGGCAGCGACTTGTGAAACTTTCTATACGATAGATTGTCTGTTAATATCCGAATTAGTCTCGTATTTGTAGAGTATCTAGCTTCTGTAGAAAATCACTCTTCGAAGGAGTATTGGAAGCTTCGCCTTAATTGCGTTTGCCTTTTTTTTCTCTCTTGTTACATAATATTTTTTTTTTTTTCCCACAGAATTGAACCGGTAGAAGGAAAGATGTCGGCCCTAAGCAAAACCTCCATTGCCCTGATGCGGCGCTCCACTTACTCGGCCTCCGCCACCACGACGATGCTGCCGCATGCGGGCACTGGTGCGACTACGAGCGTGGAGGGGGCTGCTCCACCCACTGGCGTGGGGGTGGCAACGGAAATTGAAAAATCCATTGCAAGGCAGCGACTGCGACCGGGGCACTCGGAGTCGCCGGCAAATCAGAAGAAATTAAATGTCAGGTAAATGATTTTCTTATTACGAGAGCTCCTCCTCCGACTCTTCTATAATTTGCACTAATTGACAGTCACATGGCAGCCACTGCAGCAGCAGCAGCAACGGATGCAGCGACAGCAGCCAGAACCGCATCCTCGACGGCCGGAGTGCGCCCCTACTCGGAGGTGCCTGGTCCATATCCTTTACCCCTGATAGGCAACTCCTGGCGCTTCGCCCCACTAATTGGTAAGTCATCAAATCATCCCGTTGCCCACCCACCCCTCTCACACGCCACTGGTGCCTTGCAGGAACGTACAAGATAAGCGAGCTGGACAAGGTTATGAATGAGCTGCATGTCAACTACGGCAAAATGGCCAAAGTGGGTGGCCTTATTGGTCATCCGGATCTGCTGTTCGTCTTCGACGGCGATGAGATACGGAATATATTCAAGAAGGAGGAGGCCATGCCACACCGGTAAGTGACCCGAGGTCATCGATTTTTTTGTATTGTAGTTCTCGCTAGTCCTTGAACAGTGGAAATGGAGAAGAGCCTGATTCGCTTTAATTTGCTGTACATTTATTAAATGGTCTCGCATTAAAACAGGTTAATTAAATGAACTGCATTGCATGTAATGGGTCTGCATGGCTGCACTTGCTCGTGTGGTACATCCACCCCCCACGCATAAGAGCAAACAGCCCACCCACCCATTCACACACACACATCCACACGCACGCATGGCCACACAATCAGTCATGCATGGGCCACATGCCCATATGCACGTCTCCGTCCGCAGTACAGTTCCTGTTTATTTATGCGCATATCGAATGCAGTTCGTAATTAAATTATTATAAAAATTTAAGGAATGGGAATTCGCTTTTTCCATATAAAACGAGATTTAAATGTTGCACTGTTTGTGTGGAATTAAAATAAGAAATTAAATTGAAATTAGTTGAAACTTTCACTTCTACGCTTCTGTCAAACGCTGGCTCTCTGGCATAGGCCTAGCTCTATGCCGCAAATCCAAACAAAATAAAAACCAAAACAGACCGTTTCGCAGTTTATTATTTGTTTTTGTTTTTGCATCAATGAAATATATGAAATAACCAGAAAGAAGGAGGAAAGAAGACAACAAGCAAGCAAAGCAAACGAAAGTCACACAGATCGACCGGCAACATGCTCATAGCTTTTATAAGCTTTCTTTTCTCTCCTATCGAGTGTATCGAGATGTGTACATACATATATCTCCATGTATCTCCATGGCCATGAACCAAATTTAACAAGTTACGTTTCCAACAGTTTATAGACAGCAACAACAACTAAATGCCTGCCATGCCCTGTCCTGCCCGCCCTGCCACAAATCAATACAGAAATAGCGAATCGCAAACGGCGCGCAGAAACCAAATAGTTTTTTTTTTTTTTTTTTTTTTTGTTTGTATTCGGCGGTACGTTTGGCAAGTCATCATGAAAATGGCTGAAAAGAATCGCTAATAGATTGGACATGAGACAACATTAACGTAATGCGCAAACACTAACCCCAACCCCAACCCCGGACTGTCATTGTCCGACTGAGAGATTGATGAATGGAACCCCCGGCGAAGAAGTGTGAAACTATGAAACTGACCACCAACCTTACTGGCTCAGTGCCTTACTGGCGTACTGGCTTACTGCCTCACTGACTGACGCACTAACTGATTGATGAAGATATTTCACTTTAAGGTTTGTCCGCGAGTCCGAAAGAAACGAGTAAGAGCATGCTAGAGGCGTGCATTTTTATGGGGCTCATAAAACCCGGAAAGGAATGTGTTTGCTTGTGGGAAAAACTATCATCCGACTATCCAAAACGAGGGACAAGCATGGCATGGTTAGAGTTCCGATTGTGACAGATTCGTGTTTAGATTCGGGGTCTGGCAGACTGGTTTTCTGAGTTGTCATTCCAGACTCGTTGCCACACTTTTTAATAAATGTACATGTATGTTTTATCGTCTATTCTTACCGCTTTTTTTCCCCACTTTTCCAGTTTTTTTTTTTTTTTCGTAACTTGCCATTATTACGATTTGCATAGCTCGATAAATGAATATTCAATTTGGTCTGGGATGAATCGAAATTGAGATGCAAATTCCGATCGAACTCTTACCAAAAAAGAGGTTTGAACACTTCCGAGGCCTTTTTCACCATTTCAAAATCAAACAAACGGACGGCCACATAAAATCAAACACACACACTTCGACAGATTGTCAGTCGTCACTCACGGTCGGGGGATCTGACATTCAATATAATAGGAGTGCGAGTGCGAGTGCTAGTACGAGTACGAGCATGCTGTTGCCCGGAGCAACCCGCCTACGAGCAGCGGAATGGCAAACAATTGCTGGATGGATGGCAGTGTGCGCAGGGTAAAACAAAAGCCAATAAATAGGCTGCTTCTTTTATTTATTCTGCGACATGCGAGTAGACGACAAATATCATGCAAATATTGTATACCGAGAGCCATGGGGGCGAACCGAGAGCGGGACAGCGAGAAATAGCTTCATTTTGTGTGTATTTTAGTGGAAAATATGTGTTTGATGTTGTCGTCGCCGGTCTGTCTGCACGCAAGGGCAAGCAGGCAGGCAGGCAGGCGTCCGCCTCCGTGCCCAGAAGAGGCCAAGAGCAGGGAGGAGCCAGTAGCCAGTAGCCTGCTCATGTTGCTCATGTGAACATACAATTTTTCTCTGTTTTTTCTATCATTTTCCACACTTGTTCTCGTCTCGTTCTCGCCACAGACCCTCGATGCCCTCGCTGCGCCACTACAAGGGCGACCTGCGACGCGATTTCTTTGGCGATGTGGCCGGCCTAATTGGCGTGTAAGTAATGTGCTTATATAACGGATATTGCGGCATAGCATACAAACATAAATAACCCTAACTACTCGTGTCTACCCCCCCCAGCCACGGACCCAAGTGGGAGGCCTTCAGGCAGGAGGTGCAACACATCCTGCTGCAGCCGCAAACGGCCAAGAAGTACATTCCGCCGCTGAACGACATTGCCAGCGAATTTATGGGCCGGTAAGTCCTTCCCGTCCCGTCTTAGGAATGAGACCATCTGACCATCTCTCAGCCGTTATGCCATCTACATTTTTGTTCTGTTCTGTTCTTTTCTTTTCTGTTCTGTTGAATGTCTCTGCTGCAGCATTGAGGCGATGCGCGACGAAAAGGACGAGCTGCCATCCAATTTCCTGCACGAGCTCTACAAATGGGCCCTGGAATGTGAGTTCTCGAAACAGTTTCTCCCTTTGCCGATCCTTACGAGTGTTTGTGTGTCTGCGTCTGTGTCTTGCAGCTGTCGGACGCGTCTCGCTGGACACGCGCCTGGGCTGTCTCTCGCCGGAGGGCAGCGAGGAGGCCCAACAGATTATCGATGCCATCAACACGTTCTTCTGGGCGGTGCCAGAGCTGGAGCTGCGAATGCCTCTGTGGCGCATCTACCCTACGAAGGCCTACCGCAGCTTTGTCCGGGCACTCGATCAGTTCACCGCGTAAGACGATCAGCTGTCTGCTGTCTATATCCACTCACATATCATAATATACAAATATATTCTACCCTAGAATCTGCATGAAGAACATCGACCAGACAATGGACAAGGCTACGGCAGATGAGGCCAAGGCCCTGCCCAAATCCGAGGCGGACATTTCCATTGTGGAGAGAATTGTGCGGAAGACGGGCAACCGCAAGCTGGCCGCTATCTTGGCTCTGGATCTGTTCCTGGTTGGGGTCGACACGACATCGGTGGCCGCATCTTCGACCATCTACCAGCTGGCCAAGAATCCCGACAAGCAGAAGCGCCTCTTCGAGGAGCTGCAAAAGCTGTTCCCGAATCGCGAGGCCGAGATCAACCAGAACGTCCTCGAGCAGATGCCCTATCTGCGGGCCTGTGTGAAGGAGACGCTGCGGTAAGGCGGCCCTGATTGCTGATTGCGTTGCTGGTCGCTAATCCATGTCCCGTTCCCTTCCGTAGCATGCGCCCCGTGGTGATTGCGAATGGTCGCAGCCTCCAGTCTGACGCGGTCATCAACGGCTATCACGTGCCCAAGGGCGTAAGTCTCCCTCCACTGACTGTTTCCATGGCTCCCTGCCATTTCACAGACCTTCTTTCACCTTTCAGACGCACGTAATCTTCCCCCATCTGGTGGTGTCAAATGATCCCGCATATTTCCCAGAACCCAAGCGCTTCCTGCCCGAGCGTTGGCTCAAACAAACCGCTGCTGCGGCAGGTGAGTGCTCCACTTTCCTACCCCCCCTCCCCGTCGGTTCCGACTGCTGATCCGGATGTTGCATCTGCCTCCACCTCCCCTTGCTTTGCAGTTGGATGCCCCCACGCCAGCCACAAGATTCATCCGTTTGTCAGCCTGCCCTTCGGCTTTGGTCGTCGCATGTGCGTGGGCCGTCGCTTCGCTGAAATTGAATTGCACACGTTGCTGGCTAAGGTACAGTCTCAGCACAGGATAAATGCCGTCCCGTCCCCCACCCCCTTTAATGTTATATTTTTTTTGCCACAGATCTTCCGCAAATACAAGGTCTCGTACAGTTCCGGGGAATTTGTGTATCGCGTCAATTCCACGTACATTCCGCAGTCCCCGCTGAATTTCAAGCTAACTCTGCGGGAGGACTAAGCCGGACACGGCACGGATATGCCAGAGAGAGAGAGAGAGAGAGAAAGAGCGAACCCCTCTCTCGGGGTCTGTGTCACACGGCGGATGGGTGATACTTATAGTCGAGGCGCTGCAGCCGCGCTGCTCCGACGTTTTTGTTTAATTAAGCAAATGTACATAAAGCCAACACTCCCAACATTCTTGAAGCATTACCACAACCTCATATCTTGGCGTCTGCGTGTAGCTCCATAAATCGTGTAAATATAAGTTTAAGGATAAGTATAAATATAAATATGTATATATGGCCCGACTACTATTGGTCTAATATTAAAACAACATAATGTACGAGTATTTTTGATGGTTATTCGTAGCCGGCGATGGTCATTAATCATTGAGTGACTTGGAAAGGGCGTAGACTGTGAAAGTTATTTCGATTGTACGCGCCTCAAGCGGCTTGTCTTTCCCCATCAACTAATACAAGCCATTGATTAATTATGTGCTGCCACAGAAAGCAAAGATCACACGACTAAAGTCACACTCGTAATTGTGAAATTATAAAATAATTTGTCTTGGCCTTGTCAAGGTATAATTGATGGAATTTTCTATTTAAAGTGGAATTTATTTATGCAGCCAACAGTAGCTAAAGCCCATCTTTGCTACCATCGCAATCGTAAAGAAATGACTTTTGCACAATTCGCCTATGGAGGAGATCTTATGCATCATTTGTCCAGAATGTGCCTTGCGGAGGATTCGTCATCCTACCCATAATGGTCATTATATGTACATAGTATATAAGTATTATTTAACTGGCAACTAAACTAAACAGACAATATCTTTCAGTGGGTGGCGCACACCAGCAAGGACAAACAAATATGGCAAAGTATCGAAAGAAATCCAGGCAGAACTATCAAATGTTTGACCTTGGGCAGAGGGCCAAGGCATAAAGATGGAAAACTGCAAAAATCACGTAATTGCGTTGGACTGGCATATGTAGGTTATATATAACATCATCATCAACAGGAAAGATCGGTGGCAAAGTGGGTCGCACGTGTTTCAGTCCCGGGACTGATTTTGCCTGCCACATATCCGCAATATTGGCTAAAGGCACCCAGAGATGGCTAGATAATCATGCACGGTACTCACTATTTAGCGGAATCATTCAGTTGGTATTCGTTGCTGCGCGAGAAGCACTCCTGGACGCCAGTATCCTGCCAGAGACGCTTCATGGCGGCCAGCAGCTCCTCTGAGAAGGGTTCGGTGTCGTGCATCCGCTGGCACACGTCAAACACCATTTTAGCATCGCTCTGTAAGTCACAAGGAGAAGGCAGAGAACAGAAAGAGGATGAGTCTCTGTGTTGTAAATGGTGGATTCAGTGGGTCTGGGTCTTACCTCCCGCTCATTATTGCTGTACTGAATACTTAGGTTTGGCATCGCTCGCAGTATGGCAACTAATGATTGTATTGTGTTGCTGTAGACAACCGGTCGATATTGTTTAAAGTCCTCCGCAGTGAAGCCGCTCTCGTGAATGATTTTCATCTGTTTGACTATTGTGCTCTTTCCCGACTCGCCGGCACCTAGAATGTAAGCGAATAGAGGAGGGAGATAGAGAGTGAGAACACGGTTATTCAGATACATATATCACTATATTAGGAGCATGCGACTGCGCCGCGTCTGATTATCATCGCTGAGGCAGTTCTTAAAGGGGTCGTCGTCACAAATATTTATGTAGGGGGCAGTTCTCTAGTTGTTCTCGAGCACTAAATGTCTGTGCTTTGTATTCCTCAAGTAGAGCTTAATGGCCTTTGAAAACACACAGTTGTGCGTCACTTGGGCCAGCATCATCATCATAATCATTACTATTATTATTATCATTCCTCATCATCAATGTATCATCTTGAGTTGCCGTCGGGTAAAAAAGAAATGAGAAAAGCAACGAAAGAACTAGAGAGGGCCATGGGCATCCTACCACACTCTTACATGCGAGTAGACATAGATAAAAGACAAACAAAGGATTAATTGTTGCAGCCCCTGGTCAGTCTCATACTCATACTCAGCCTCCTCTTGTTCTGTGTTTCTGTTTCTGTGTCTGTTTCTGCTCGATGACCCACGATGACTGAAGGATTTTCCAGCTGGTCTCTGACAGAAATTCCCATCTAATTGAATGCAATTTGTTAATTGAGTGACTTCTGAGTGGGCTTTGCACTAAAATTGAAGAGATAAGCACTGCCCTGCCAAACGCAGCTGTCGAGCATAAATATGGTAAAACAGAACCATCCTAAACAGATAAAACTGTATCCAAGATAGCTAAAGATAAGCCCTGATTCGTCATCACTTTTCCAGGCCAAAAGAGCGGAGTGCAAATTGATGATTGAGTACCGATAAAAGCTGAATATAGAAACCATATAATCAAATAAAAATGAAAACTCTTTTGGGCCAAGGGAACTTTTATCCGAACTCTTAAAGCTAAACACATTCTAGTGGCACACACTAAATATTTAAGGAACGTTCTCCTCGCTCTGTTGGCAGTAAAAAGTCTCCCATATCCAGCCTATTCCTTATTAAATAGTACACTAAAAAAGACTTCCAAAGGTTCAATGTCCCAGCACTTGAAAGTACTCCATGGTACAATCAAAAATTAAGAATAGATCAGAGAAAAGAGCCCAGTGCCAATGGAGGAGTTTTCTCGTTCCCAAAGCAAGAAAAAAAAAAAGCTACGAGACAAGAACCGATAAAAATGTTTAGATTTGAAGTGAAATTTTCTTGAGTTGTTTATGGCGTTGATCGGATTGGAGGAAGGAAAGGAACACAGGAAGACTGGGTGGGGATTGGCGCGGGTGTACTAGAAGCACCTGAGATTAATGTTTTGTTTGTGTGGAAATTGAAGGCAAAGTGCTTAATTCTAATGCTTTCTGGGATTGCAGATTGAAGAGAGACGGAGAAAGGGAGCGCGGACAGGGGACGGATAGAGTGTACATACGTACGTGTTGGTCTGATTATTATTATGAATTCAACGCTGCGCGCAGGAAAAACTTTTTTAAATAAACATTTCCAGTACCCGCGGACACACACACACAACCAGGAAAACATACAGAGAGACACCCGCAGTGGGTGTTGCTTGAGTAGCAGAAGCCGAAAATTAACATTTTCCATACAGAAAACACACACGCAAAACTGTCAGAAATTTATATCTTTACCCCACCTCTCCTTTCCAAGCACTGGGACCCGGGGCCGAGGAGAAAATTAAATGAAATACACAAAATTGTACGAGTAAACACCAAAAATGCAAGGGGCTGGCCAGGGGGCAGGGACCAGGGCCGGAGTGGGTTAAACAGAGACATGTGCCCCATATGCAGTTGGGGGAAGGAGCAATCGAAAATATGTACACATGTATGAATATTACTCATCACCCATGAGTAAGCGCAATCGTTCCAACTGAATGCGATTTCCCTATAGTATTATCAGTCCAAATTTGGTCAAAATGTGGTCCAATTTATGTGGAAAGCTAAAAACCTTTTGAGCATTTTTCTACCCCAAGGATTTCCCACCTGAATTTGGTGCTATTTAGTATCTAAATATTAGCAGTGGTGATGTGTTTGCTCGCTTATTGAAATACAATACAAACCCACGCTGCAAAATAACCTTGAACCAAGCTGACCGTTTAATATATATGTATGTATGCAGGAGTATGCACAAGTATTATTATTGCGATTATAAAATTTATGGCAATTACATTTGCCATAAGGCACAGGAGTAGAAGGAATGCCAACTGCCATCTAAGAATCGATATTATAAGAATTGGTAGGCCATGAAGTAGAAAGACTGCAATCTAATGATAGAGTACCCATAGTGCTTAGCCGTCCGACGTTATATGAATCATAGCCATGAATAAGCAGGATCAATAATGAAAAGGGGCTTTCCCTTCATCGCCTTATAGAGACGTTCCAAGAGATCAAAATCAAACCAAAGCACACTATTAAATAACATCACATAGCCAAGGCTTGTGTTCAGTATTCAGTGAAGACTTACTTAATAATGCTATCAATAAGTCTTTCAATAATTTTAGAGGTTGCGCGTAACCTTAGAAATTATAATCCATTGCTAGCTGTATTTGGTTGGGCTATTAGACAATATTCTATTAATAAAGGAACATGATTCGATTCCAGTTCACTCCATTTCAAATGTCATGCCATGGATATTGGTATGATGATACCCCCATCAGTGGCAGCCACTAAGTATGCTTTACTAATTATAGCCAGAGTGCGAATCAAATATTCATTGCATTGTCCAATTGGGAGTCTTTTTCCTACACCCAACTCACCCAACAGCAGCAGTTTAATGTCCTTTGCCGCCTGTATGCCATCCTCCTTGAGGTTGCGCTCGATGAGGCGACTCCTGGCGGCTGCGGCTCGCTCCTCGGCAGACTGTGCGCAGCCCATGGTGCGTATTGCCTCGACGCAAAACGTTTTGAAGGTCGTTTGGTATCGGCCAACTCAATGGCCGACTACGTTGCCAGCGAAGAAAAACAATGTAGGGTCGCAAGGAAAACCAACAGCTAAAAACAACTTCACAGCGATCCAATTTTAAAATGTATTGTTTCTGCTATTTTTGTTCACTTTTGCAATTTTATTTTTGTATTTTTTTATTTTTGTTCACTATTTCGATTCGGGTTTCACTGTGCTGTGGGAAAACGGGAGTGACCATGACATAAGTTAACAGTTCAGTTTTGTTTGATTTTTGCGCATTTGTTGATCCACGGAGGATGCAGGAGTCTGTTATCCGCTGTCCGTTACCCGAACGGGTCCCAGCCAACGCCAAACTCTAATTGTAAACTAAAAATCCGTGTGTCCGAGCGGGTAAATTGCCACAAAAACGAAACAGAACTCTCTATACTCGCTTGCATTTGGGGGAAATTCGTTTTTCCTAGCAAAGTTCTACTCTTAGAGAGAGAGAGAGATGAATAGAGAGAATAAGAGCGTTGGAAACGCGAGTGTGAAAGCTTTCTCCAAGTGCTTTCTGAGCCCAGGGGAAAAGTACAATTAAGGAACAAAAAGGCAAAGATTTGAGTTTTTGATTAGCGCAAAATCAAGTTTCGCTGCAGAAATCTCAATGGATGCAAGTCCATATGTGGCACCATGTGTCGCAATGAAAATGCAAAAATCAATAAATTAATTGATGAATATTTCGTTTATTTATCGCGTTTCTTTTTTGTTGCGGGAACATCGGCAGTTGGTGTCCTCGATTATATGTATGTGCATATGTTTGATATTTGCAAAAGTATTCGAACATGCGGGAAAGTATTATTCAGAGCTCCATTATTTTTTTTTTGGTTTTTTTTTTTTTTTTTTACTGCCTCTCATATCACTCTCAGCTCTGCTCTGTTCTGCTCCCCTTGCCAGGGCGCGCTGTCTTACAAGTGGCCATAAACAAGCTCACACACACGCACGCACACGTACAGTGGGCACAGGGTACAGAGATCGCGAGGGGATGGGCCTGGAAAATGGGCACATGCTGACGCAAGGCAGCGTAAAGGGGAGGGGAGGCGAGGTAAGGCGATTGTTTGGTTGTTTCGCCCAAATTGTGAAAAGCACAAGCAGAAACTTTTTCTTTCTTTGTACATTTTGTTTTCCAGCACGCCAAATGATTCATGATTCATACGGGTGCGAAATTTGTGCAGGAAAATAAAAGCGAAAATTCAATTCGTTTGCCCCCTGCAACGTTCTTTGAGTTCATCAACAAATTCAAGCGCCAAACTGAACTGCTGATCGTATCTTTGGGGGACACGTATATCTTCCGACAAGAATTGTTCATTAATTGCCAAAAAAAAATGAAAAGAAAAAGGGTCTTTTGTTTAATACGAACACATCACAGAACTAGAGTTAAACGATTATTTGCATTGGGCAAAGCTTTCTGGCGTTTCGTTTGGTTTTGTTTCGCGTGTGTGTGGACTCCGCTCTCGAAACCTCCAACTGGCTGGAGCTGTATGGACGAACTAACGGAACTGGACTGCGCCTGGGGATGGACGATTGTGGCAACGGAGCCGCCCTAGCGCACCAGCGTACGAAATGGGGAAGAAGCTTTCCATACAAGTACACACACATTCCTCAATGGCCGAGGAAAGCTCTCCCCACCAAGGAGAGAGAGAGAGAGC
Organism: Drosophila obscura; assembly: GCF_018151105.1. Classification (NCBI taxonomy): domain Eukaryota; kingdom Metazoa; phylum Arthropoda; class Insecta; order Diptera; family Drosophilidae; genus Drosophila; species Drosophila obscura. Next base: position 2,489,312 of record NW_024542774.1, on the reverse strand, counting down.
GAGCGAGCAGGCGAGAGAGAGCACGAGAGCCAGTGCATGCGCAGCATGTGCACATGGCAGATGGAAGACTGGAAAGGAAAGTACAATAGTCAGAGAGAGACAACCAACTTCCACCACGGAGTATGCGCTCTTCCAGGGCATGAGCCAGCAAGCAGCGAGTACGAGCAAGACAAGGACAACCACCTCAACGAGAGCGCCCACGCGAACGTGTTATTTATCCTTCTTTTTTTTGGTTTTAAAGGCAACTTTAAGTGGCTTTTCAGTGTGAATGGAGACAGCTACAGCCCCTCAGCACCTCCGGCCGATACTTCGCACACAATTAAGTCAGCGGCTTTAGAGGAACTCTGCCACGTTTATGGGCCAAAAGCAAAGCGCATTAGCACAAAACGGTTGGCCAGGACAATTCAAAGACCTGCCTCTCCTCCAGGACCAGCCCAACAGCAGCCGGAAAACGAGAATCGAATGATAAAAGGGGGTGGGGATGGGGGATACACCCATATAACAATGGCATTGATTCGCCCGATAGCCCATTCTGTCATTGCAGCACTGATTGGATATTCCCGAACCGGCGACGTTAGGAGCGCTTGATTATGAGTAAATCAATTAATGGTGCAATAAAGAAAGCCATTGAGCCGCAATTAGAGCTGCCTCGGCATCAACAGAGGAGAAAGAGAGAGAGAGAGAGAGAAAAACAGCTGCATTCATGCAGCACTGCCCATGAATCAATGCTAATCACTCGACTTTAGATTGAATGGATTGATTGAGGATATCCTGACGAATATTTGATATGTATGCAACGATTATCCTTCATTCATTGGAATTCCAGTTGAATTTCCCGTACCAGGAACACATCACAACTGCAATTTGCCTCGGTGCCTCGGTGTACAATTTCTTGGAATTTTCCCAACTTTCCGAGAATTTCTCATCAACATCGTCAATGCGATAATTGCCCCATGTCCGTGTGTCCTGACGGTGAACGGGGTGGGAAAGGTAAACGGGTAATTGGCATTCATATTGGCAAATGGCGTGACAGAAAAAAAAGGACAAAAAGGAGGATGGCTAATGAAAGGGCCAGAGGGGCACAGCCAATGGAAGTGTTCACCCCACCCCCTAACGAGCTTAATTGAATTATCATTTTGCGAATATGGACCAAATCGGTGTGGAGCACGGGATGACGGGATGCCCTGCAACGCAAGGCAACGCAAAAAAAAATTGAAAACAATGAATGGGGAAAATGAAATTATTGAATGAATTGTGCTCCAGCAGACCCGACACGGCACCAGAGGCAGAAACCGAAGCAGAACTGCAGAATAGCCCCACAACCCCAACGGTTGAGGCGAATGGAGGAGAGGGGGGCCTGGTGGGTGAGTGGCAGGAACCACAAACCGCAGCCAACGGCAAACAAATTGACAAGTTTCTTTTTTATCACGCGAACTCTTCTCTGAATGACAGCGGTCGGACAGAAGGGACGGACGGACAGCGAGCAAAGTGGAGCACTTGTGCACTTGTCGCATGTAACAGCGGCCTGATGGAACAATCTGTACATATGTATGTACGTCCGTCGCCCCCCCACCCGCAATAGTCACTGCTCCCATTGCCGTGCCATTATGGGGGTCCCAGATCGCCGGGCCTTTTGCCACTAGCGACGACATTTGACTCTGCTCAATTAAGTTCGATTTGTGTTGTATTTGGCATTTTTTGTAGTTTATTTAACAGCCAGTTTATGGGCAGCAGCAGCCAGATGAAGGGGCACGTGGAAGGAGAAACCAAACTTGATTATTTCGCTACATTGATTTGCTTGGGGATGACAGACAGCCAGATATGCTGAGGGACCATTCAAAATGCTTTATTGCGAAAGATATTCATATGAATTGATTTCCAAAAATTGGATACCCAGCAAGTATTAGGCATGTCTGTTTCCATTGCTAAAAATGGAATTCAATATTAACACATCAAATAGGTTCCATTTCCAGATTTGTACAACCTTTGTATTATTATACTGAACCCATTTGTCTCTCTCTCTCTCTCTAAAACCATATGCCAACTGTCATGTACATACTGTGTTCCATCTATCAGGGCAATTTGCAGCTCTGCACTCTGGTCGTGTGTATCGTTGTTGCCACTTCAGTCGTACACAAGAAGCAACAAATGAGAGAACAAAACAAAACAGCAACAACAAATGTTGCTTCCTCAATAACCTTTGGCTTGAAATTATGCTTCAAGTGGGATTTCTTTTAAACTTCCGCTTTGTTGTAAAGGGGCTTTCGAGGCACACCCAACCCCCCACAAAAGACGGAACACACAAGTCCTGTACATGTCGCTCGCTCCCTTCCGTCCGGTCCCTTTGCTGTCCCGGCCCTTCCTGGGCATTGTTTCGTTAGTGTTTCCTGGCCGCCATTCGATGCTTCCGCCTGCCACTCATCTCCCCCCAGCGCCACTCGTCCTTGCTGTTGCCCCAGTGGTGCAACATGAGCTGCAATCGCTGTACATGTTGTTGCCTCCTCGTTGCTGCTGTTGGTTGAATGCTCCAAAGTTTTGCCTGATTGCACAGAACAGCACGGAGCAACAGCGCAGAAGGCAGTGGGAGAAATAATGCTCCTATTGTTCCCCCATCTTTACGTGCATAAAAATACAATACATCTACACTGAGGAAACAGATTCTAATGTACAAAATATGTATAGTTCTAGCGAAATTTGACTCATTCCAAAACGCGTAACGAATGAAAAATATTAAGTTTAGTTTTAATCATAGAAGAACGAACTTTTCCCCACTATTTAATGATACTTTTACAAATAGTTTTCACAATAAATTTCTTGTTTGTATTTCTTTCAGTGCAGAAATACAGAAGAGACACAAGTCGATGTTGCAGGTTTCGCCTCTCTCTGCCTATCTTCCTCTCTTCGTGTCTGGTTTCTTTTTGGTCGCCTGGCAGATTAACTGGCATTTCAATGTCAGGGGCCCAACCTGGTTAACCGACCCACACACATGTGCCGTGGTTTCAATGTCAAGTGGCGTCGATTGCCTCCACTCGCTGGCGGATGCTTACAGCATACGCGGCTAGGGCTAAGGCTGCGGATGCGGTGGCGGCTAATGCCGATGCCGTTGCCGATGCAGAGACACTTGAGGCGAGAGAACAGCCAGCCACATGGCTCCTCGAAAGTGTTTAGTCTTCACACTTGTCTAGCCCCAAATTTAGATGCAGATGCAACTGTTGCTGGTTCTGCTGCTGCTGTCCGCACAGTGGTTCGTGACATCCTCCAACTCGTAAAATAAATTCAACATGCAATCCAGATGAGTTGACCTAAATGCGGTATGCCTCGTTTGTTGTTTCGGCTTGGCCTTGGCCAAAAAACACGCCAAGAATAGTTTTGTCATGGAATTGATGCATCATCCATGTCAGGGAATGGGGATGGGCGTTTTGGTGGGACAACTGGGTAAAAAGAAATTAAATTAAAAATACAAAACCTAGGGCCAAGGAGAGGTATATTTTCTATTCATTGATTCCTTTACTTTTTCATTACCTTTCCCCAATCAACCAAAATGCACTTCCTACCCACTGTGCTCAGTGAAAGTGCGCGATAAATATTTCCCCAATGTATCAGCACAAAAAAAAAAATACAATTTTCCGGCCAACTCAAGGGCCACGAAATCTCGTATTGATAAAGGGCAATTTCCATTAAAGCATTACAGCAAATGGAAAAGGTAAATGGGGGGAATTTCCATTTCCTGTGCACTTACCCAGCAGCAGCAGCTTGATGTCCTTGGCCGCCTGGATACCATCCTCCTTCAGGTTCTTCTCGATCAGTTTGGACCGTTGTATGGCAGCCCGTTCTTCGGCGGAGGTAGTGCAGCCCATTGTGTTGGCTCTGATGGTAATTTCTGATGGTCTGCTGATGTTTGCGATGTTGCTCCTGCTCTGCTTCGCGTCGGATTATTTTGGGGTGATGGCTAGGCTAGGCGAGTGGGTGACTTCCCGGTTCACGCTTCTTCTTATGAGAACATTTATTTATGTATATAGTATTTACAATTTTACAGTTCAGCTGAAACGGAATTCGGAATTGTTTGCAATGGGAAAAAGGCACCATCATCATCGTTATCTTCATCATCATCGTCGTTGTTGTCCCATAAACAATCTCTAATGAACGGACAGGTCAGAGGCACGGAACAGCATGACTCACACGCACACAGGGACGGGACGGGGCAGCAGACAAGGACGACACGACAACAGTATGGATGGATAGATGGATGGATGGATGGATGGATGGATGGGTGAATGTGTGCCACTCTTTTTGGCCACCACTGTCTCGGCTGTCCAATAGGGCGCGCACTGCTTACAGTGGTGTTGCTTTTGTTGTTATCAGCTCTCGGTCACAGAGAAGCGCGGAGGCAAAAACAACGATAGCTGGCCAATTTGCATATGGTCGGAATATACGAAATGCAGAGTACTACATACATATACATACACATATATGTGGAAAAATTCATCAATCTTATCAGTGTGATGGGGAGGGCTGGCTATCTATCGGCAGATCGGTAGATATCATCGATGGTGCCAGACGAGATACGATACGGAGATACAGAGATACGCGGGGCTGTTTGTTAATTTATCATGTAAATGAATTAAGCACTGGAATGGAGCTCTAGAGTCTCTAGAGTCCTGTTGGGGCATTTTCCTGCTCCCTATTTTTTTGTTCTTGTTCTTTTTTCTCTTTTTTTTTTTGGATGTTCTGTGTGTATGTATTAGGCGAGGGCGTAGGCGCAATGTGGCAGCGGTTGCCGGCTCTACAGGCAATGGGCTGAGGGTGGGGTTGGGGATTGGAGGGGACCGCGATGATTCGATGCTGCGGGGTGTGAAAAAGCAGCGCTTTTCGCCATCAATTCAATTATGCAGAAAATACTGTAGTTTTATGCGTTTTTTATGCAAACTCGACATTGGCTTGCGTGGGTGCGCCGCCTGCCCAGGCCTGGGGTGGTGGGGTGCTGCTTCTGCTGCTTCTACTAGGTGGTGTTTCGTATAAATTTTCATTTAGCTCACGCTCACGCACACACTACGCACTCTCACGGGCTGCACAGGCTACATGCTACACACAGGCTGAGCCGAGCCCACACCCCACCACCCCCCGTGGGAGGCAAAGCATTTTCCACCGCCGCCGCAGTTCCAGCGCCGTATACACACAACACTTGCACACGAGCAGAGCAGAAGAGCACCCTTCCACCTCTCGCTCTCTTCTTCTTCACCGTTCAATGCCTTTTTCAACGCAATTCGGGCGTTCAATGCACACACTAACTGATCGAGAAAATTATTACCGTTGCACTGTCGAGCACTGCACTTTATTTATTCCTCAATAAAACACTAATAAATCAAACTTTTCCAGTGCGAAATGCCTCTCTCGCTCCGCCCGCCAGCGTGACCGTGACGATAACGATAAAAAATACCATCCGGCCAACAAACAAATACCATTAAATACCATTTTAAATTTGAGAAATACCATTTAAATACCATAAATTTAAAACATTAATTTCAAGTGTTTTGTCTATTTAATTAAATACAAAATTTAATTTAAAATATTACAAAACATATTTTTGATTTGTTCTAGTGTTTCCTTTATGTCGCGGGTCGGTAATCCGTAGCGATAGGTATTTTAGTACATCTAGTATATTTGAAATGTATGTATTTTGAGCCCTGGAATGAACGGGCACGTTGAATTGCCGCCATATTTAAATTTTAAACTGCACTTTTGTATTGTCGGTAAGAACATTTTCGAGACTTGTATGAGGTTATGTGACCATCTTTACTTATTCAGAATAAAACGGGCTTATGAAAAAACCTGCTTCTCGTGGGGAGAAGGCCGTTGAAGGCAACTCCGTGGGACTACCGACCACCAAAAGGATATGTTATGCTCCACTGCGGCAGCCATGACGAATGAGTCCATCTAAAATGGGCATTTGACTTTATATACACTGCTCGTATGTATATGTACAAATATATATTTAAAAACTTTTTTTGGCTCTCAAAAAGCCGGCACTTTTCAACGTGTTTACTTTACTTTTTAACTTACTTTTTCAATGAGGAAAAAGATGGTAAATCGGACAGCCTACGTTACTGCAGGTGCTATCATAACTTATGAGTAAGTATTTAAATTAAAGGGGTAACGCTTAGCATTTTGCAATTATTTTCTAATCACAGAAGCCATCGTTTATTATGCCTTTTATTTTTTTGGCATATGGACAATTCTTTTCAGAATATGTTTGCCCTTCCTTCATCCATTGTTCTTTCTTTTTCTTTCAGCGATACTCCGCTTTATGTATAATTTTAAGTTTTTAGTATTATCCAATTTGTCATTGAGCCACATAAAGTTATTAGAAACAAACACTTTTATCAAGTGCTCTCAGATTTTGTGTGTATGGGAAGAGCATGGATCGGAAGCCTTAAACCAATTTGCATTATTGTTTACAATATTGTTTGAGCATGGAGTTTTACTGAAGAACTCTGAAAATATTCCAATGCGTTCCATTGAATGTTCAAAAAGAGCTTCAGTTGGATTTCTTTGACAGATAGTGCATTCAATTTTTAGCTTGCACAGAACAATTCCTAAAGTGTTTCTCACAACAGCGCGCTCAGCAATTTTAACAATTGGTCGCCGTAATGTTTCTGTTTAGTGAAACACTTGAATGGTTTTCACCAATCTCGATGGAATATCCCTTTTCAAGATTTTTAGAAAGCTGCAGCAGCAATTGGGCTACTGTTGGTCTTTCGTATTGCCACCCAATACTGCGTTTCAAGTTAACAAAATATTCTTCTAGGGAATCTTGATTGAAACCCCTGGTATTAACGCTAAAAATTTTATTACTAAAAGATTTTCAGAAACAAGATTGATTCTTTTGCAAGTTTCAATCAGCCTCGTCAGACATGTTGCTTGAGATTGTGATCCGGTAATATTTTTTGGTCCGAATTTAATCTTTCCCAAATAATTACAGAAGTCCTCTAAGCGAGTTTTAAATGATTTATCATCTTGGGAATAATTATGGTTCAATAAATCGAAACCATCATTCATTCTTTTTAGAAACATCGATGTAGCAAAGGCTTCATCTTTGTCGTCAAAATCATTGCAATCAGCAAACATTTGAATGACCGCATTGGAAAATACATTAACGGCCAATGAAGTATTCATTGTATCATATCCTTTCGGATTGATGTGTTTTTCCGTTAGCTTCGGTGCCAAACGAAATAAGTTTGATGAATCGACTTCATAAATCTTTTCAATGATTTTCCATGACGCTTTACCGTCTGGTGTTTTCAGGTCATGTGTCAATAAGTTATTTCTAACACTCTTCAACAAATGTATGTAATCACATACGAATTGAGGTCTTGGCGCATTTAGTAAATTTTCTGAGTTTATTTTATTTAGAGCAATGGTATAACCGTTGACTGATCGCAACAGTTAACTGCTTTTGTAATGGCTTCGGGGTAATGATGATTTGCATTTTTGTTAACAAAAACTGCAGTAACAAAATGACTATAATCATTATCCAGCCCTCGTACCATGAATGCTAACATTCCGGTTGCTTGGGAGGAGTATTGTTCCTTATCGGAAATACCGTCTCCCAGATCTATATAGCCAACAGCTCGGTCAGCCATAGGCAGATACTCAACTTTAGATTGGATGAACATTTCATCAAAAATTAGCGCACAATTTCTGTGACTCTCATTCATTTTTTCCACAAGTTTCTTCAACTTGTCAATGTGTTCGCCCTGAAAGCCTGGCTCGAATGGGAGCGGCAGCGAAACATGTTCATTAACTCTGTTCGGGACCGTTGGCTTAAGTTGAGAAATTTTTTTCTCGACATTATTTATATGGGGTGTGTAGGTGTAGCGAAAGTAAAAGCGAGATGAACCGGTTGATCAAATTTAAGCGATGAATTGAAGTGAGAGAAGTAAGTGATATTTCAAGACGGTAGAACGTGAGTGCGATAATGATGACGATCATTTAAAGACTGAGAAAGGGCAGGCGTGCCGAATTGCCCGTGCCCTATTGTAAGCGAGAGAGAGAGCAAAATAAGCGATAGAAGCTCGGGCTGCTGTTGAGCCGAGTACGAGCGATAGATAAAACGAAAGAGCGATAGAGCGAGATAGAAAAGTAAAGGAGAAAGGCGCGAGACGGACGAACGGTTGCATAGGCTATTACATTGAGTAATTATAAGCGGTTACAATATTTATATGCAGTGGGCAATGCAAATAGCAAGCAAAGGTGAAATTACGTTATTTTGCGCCACTGGCTATTATCTGAGGAATTTGTTTGGGGAATTTCAGGCTGGGAAACTAGACAATGTAGTTGCAAATGTTTAGTGTCACTAACCATACAGTATATAGATGTTCCAGTTCATACACCGAACGTGTCGCAACTGAGTTTTCTGTCCCAGCACCCCCAGGCCATCGGCTGTGGTGCTGAGACGTTCGGGTCGTGGGCCTGAGACGTTCGGTTCGATTTTGTGTGGTCTCTATAATTTTTGGCCGCTTGAACTCAATTTCTGTTTTTCGTTTTGTTTTGGCTTTGTCAATTCCCGCGTCGAGTCGAGCGACAGAATACACCAACAAAACATGAAGTCTAACGACGAGAATTGGTCCATGGCCGGATTAGCAGTTGCCTACGGCCCCCCTAGGGCTAATAAAAATTTGTTGAAAAAACAAAACTTAAAATAATGAGTAAAAAAAATATAATAGCCACTGAGAAAAATACAAAATAAAGGAGGGCCCCCAGATTGATGGTTGCCCAGGGCCCGGTTGAGGGTTGATCCGGCCCTGAATAGGTCGAGTTTGGTTTTAAAGTTGTTATTTGTTTGCATTGTGTGTATTTACGGTGGAGACTCAGCCAAAAAGAGGTGGCAAAATTAAAAAATATTTTATGAACGCTTGAACGCTTTATAAATGTACACATCTAGTAGAGCATTTTCCAGAGCTTTAGCGAATCTAATTTTCAAGATAATTTTAGTCTAGGAGATATGAGCAGAGATATGATATGAAATGTACAAAAATGTATTTTATAGTCTTTGTTGTTACTTATGTAAATAAATATTGTGCAAATTCCGTCGGCTTTCGACTTCGTTGGTGCCGTAATATCAAATTTTTCAATAAATTTGCATATATTTTTGAGAGACCTGTTTTTACGATCCATATAATTGCATTTAAAGATCTTTTTATATGAATTATGCCCACTCTGCCCATTCCTCATTTATGAATATACCATAAAGTTGCTGTACTTTTATAAATTGCTCAAGGTATTATTTTCCAAAATGATTTATTTTTAAATTGGCAATTGTTCGCGCTCAATGTAAACAGGGGTGTTTTCGATTCCTATCAGAGTCCTGATCAGAGTCTGGAATCTAATCTGAAGTCTGATCAGATACGTGTTGTGCTGTGCCAAAAAAATTTTAAAAACAAACAAATAAATAAAATAAACAATACCAAATACCAATACCAAATAAACAATACCAAAATGTCATCGTCATCAAGTTCTTCAAAATCAAATGAAAATTGGTAAGTCAATTTAGCATTTTTGCATTTTTCGCATTTTTGCAAAATTTTGTGTCCCTGTGTGCGTGCATTTTTTTTTTTTCTATCCTTCATAGTTAGCTCCCCCCCCCGCCCTGCTATTCAAATTGGGTAGTATGACATTCCGATGCAGGTGCTTTTCACTTCAAAGCACACAAATGTATGCTACAAGTGATTAGTTCGGGTAAATTTCGCTAGGGAAAGTTCCTTTGGTGTTTCCAAATGATTTCGCTGGGAGCGTTGGGAGCGCCTTCGTGTTTCCTATATATATCGTTTGGGAGCGCCTTCGTGTTTCCAAATAACAAAAAAAATTGCACTCTTTTGGGCGTCTTAAAAATGGACCAGTTTTATTTGTTTATTTATTTATTTACATATATGCATATAGTCGAGTGCAGCGTTATTGCTCAGTTCTTCTATATAACTTTATAAAAACTTTAATGACTATTTTTCCATTCCAGCAAAATGCAGCCATGCGTGGTGCAAAACTGCAACGGGGACACAGCATCCTTCCTGTTCCCGAGGCAGCCCGATATTAATAAGAAATGGCTGGAAAATGCACATCTTCTTAAAGCAACCCACCGTTCAAGAATATGCGCAAAGCATTTCAAAGCGGAATGCCTTGTAAATAATAGGCTTCGGAAGGGTAGCCTCCCAACTGAAAAATTGGGTAAGTTTATTCAATATGCTTATACATATATACATAGTTTTATTTTTATTTTTTTAACGGTAATTTATTTGTTTATTTATTTACACATATGCATATAGTCGATACGAGTGCAGCGTTATGGCTCAGTTCTTCTAATAAAACTTTATAAAAACTTTAATGACTATTTTTCCATTCCAGCAAATTCCAGCCATGCGTGGTACAAAACTGCGACGGGGACCATACATCATTTCTGTTCCCGAGACAAACAGACATCGACAAGAAATGGCTGGCTAATGTGCATATTCTAAAAACTACGCTGCGCTCTAGAATATGCGCAAAGCATTTTAAAGCCGAATGCTTTGTAAATAATAGGCTTCGGAAGGGTAGCCTCCCAACTGAAAAATTGGGTATGTTTATTCAATATGCTTATACATACATACATATATACATAGTTTTATTTTATTTTTTTTTAACGGTAATTTTATTTATCGGATCTTCAGTAGATGTTCAGTAGATGGTAGTAGATATTTGGCTATTTTCAATCTCTCTATCGAGGCAGGTGATCTGTGGGCTTGCCACTCTCGCCGAAGCCTTCTTTTAGTTTTAGTTTATTAGTTTAGTTTAGTTTATTCTTTTAGTTTATTAGCTGCTAATATTGGTGTTTAGTGTTTTGCCGCCAGTGACATTGAGGATACTAACGCTTTGACTGACCTATCAATGTCATCTTAACAATAAATGTTTGGGCAGCTATCAATATGGTAACTTATGTACTTCCTATATTTGAGAAAATCTGTTTTGCTATATGTTAGGAAATGTGAGCGTTCTGAAAGCTGTGTATGGTCGTAAAGGTGAAGGAGAATGGGCGAGTGATCCGATAATAGATCTGTTAAATGATCTACATGAATCTGAGCTTGTAACACTCTTCGTGTAAAATCAATCAAGTAGGTTGCTTGTCTGTGTCGGTTTGGGTCTGTGGGCCAATATGTAGGCTTGCCCGGAGAGATAAAGTCTTGCTTATTTCGTGTCGTTATTATAGCGTTATATAGTTGTCTTCCTTTCGGGCTGATAAGTCGAGATCCCCAATGGGTGTGCTTGGCGTTGGTGTCACCAGTTACTATAATCCGTCACCTAGTAGATCGAAGAATTTTACAAATTCTGTTTCGGAAATGCAGAAGCGCGGTGGGCAGTATACTGCAGCTGGGTTTGGGTAGCCGCTCTGACTTTCAATATAAATGGATGTTGCCTGTAGATAAGGTGTAGCAAATGATGGCAATGGATAATGTCTGATCAGAACGCCAGTACCTCCATGTGCCTTGCCATCGGGATGATTTGCCGCATAGAGGTTATAGCTATAGAGGTGAAAATAGTTTTTATTTGTTAGGTGAGTCTCTGATATGAGTGTCTGGTTTCCCAGCCTGAAAACCTGTGGCAGGCACATTTTTAAAGATACGATAAAACTAAAAACGCAGTATCAAAGAAAATGCCCATATCTACCACATTGCCGAATCTTAATTAGATCGGATCATAATTATAGCCAGAATGAAGAAATTAATTTTCTGTTGGTTCTTCCGCCCCCTCCTGCCAGATACCCGCTACCTATCTCTTTCTCGCTCGTACACTCTGCGCGAGCAACCCATAGCGGAGGAGATGTAGAATATACATTGTATATTTAGATGTAGATAGCAGATGTAGCAAAAAAATGTAAAATGTAAAAATTTTTTTTTAATTCTAAAAAATCATATGCTCAAAATTGTATATACTGACTGAGTACGGGTATAAGTAGAGTCGCGTCCCCAGAAGCGGCTCGCACGTTCCTTCTCGTTTGTTTTGCAACAATATATGCCGCCACCAACACAATCACTTCATCATCAGAGTGCATTTTTTCCTTTTTTAATTTTAGCAGAATTTTACAGTTGCCTCTGTTTACAAAACACAGCTGATTCATCAACCCTGTTTTAGCTATGTTCCACACCCTCACGGAATAACTAGCAAATTCCTTGCCGCAATTTTCCGCCTTAACTTTAGCTGCCGAAACCGACTTTGCTTGAGATTTCAGTTTACGTAAATGTGTGTGTGCCATGTATTCACACATACTGTGCTTGTGTGTGGGCTCTACAATTTTTTGCCGCTTGAACTGAATTTCGGTTTTTGGTTTTTTTTTTGAGGGCTGATGTAGCGACCTGAGCTGACCTGCCGCAACATAAATGAGGAATAGGCAGAGTGGGCATAATTCAGGTCTCTGAAATATATATGCAAATTTATTGAAAAAGTGGATATTACGGCACCAACGAAGTCGAAAGCCGACGGAATTTGCACAATATTTATTTACATAAGTAACAACAAAGACTATAAAATACATTTTTGTACATTTCATTAAAGCGTTCAAGCGTTCATAAAATATTTTTTAATTTTGCCACCTCTTTTTGGCTGAGTCTCCACCGTAAATACACACAATGCAAACAAATAACAACTTTAAAACCAAACTCGACCTATTCAGGGCCGGATCAACCCTCAACCGGGCCCTGGGCAACCATCAATCTGGGGGCCCTCCTTTATTTTGTATTTTTAAAAAAAAAAAAAAAAAAAAGGGGAGAAAAAGAAAAAAAAAGAAAAGGAAAAAAAAAAAAAAAAAAAAAAAAAAAAAAAAAAAAAAAAAAAAAGGGAGGGAAGGGGGGGGGGGGGGGGGGGGGGGGGGGGGTTGGTTTGGGGGGGGGTTGGTTTGTTGGTTGGGGGGGGGGGGGGGGGGGGGGGGGGGAGGGGGGGGGGGGAAAAAGGAAGGGGGGGGGGGCAAAAGAGGGTTAGGGGAAAAAGGGGAACCCCGCCCCCCCCCCCCCTCCCCCCCCCCCCACCCCCAAAAAAAGGAAAAAGAAAAAAAAAAGAAAAAAAAAAAAAAAAAAAAAAAAAAAAAAAAAAAAAAAAAAAAAAGGAAAAAAAAAAGAAAAAAAAAAAAAAAAAAAAAAAAAAAAAAAAAAAAAAAAACCCCCCCCCCCCCCCCACCAAAACCAAAAAAAAACACCGCCCCCCCCGGGGCGGGGGGGGGGGGGAAAGGGGGGGGGGAAAGGAAAAAAAAAAAAAAAAAAAAAAAAAAAAAAAAAAAAAAAAAAAAAAAAAAAAAAAAAAAAAAAAAGGAAGACTCAGTGGCTATTATATATTTTTTACTCATTATTTTAAGTTTTGTTTTTTCAACAAATTTTTATTAGCCCTAGGGGGGCCGTAGGCAACTGCTAATCCGGCCATGGACCAATTCTCGTCGTTAGACTTCATGTTTTGTTGGTGTATTCTGTCGCTCGACTCGACGCGGGAATTGACGAAGCCGAAAGCAGAGTCAAAGGCTAGCCTAAAAGAGAATGGAAGAAATACCCCGCGCGAACGTAGCTAAAACAATCCACAAAACAAAACGAAAAACCAATTCAAGCGGCAAAAAATTTTAGAGCCCACACACAAGCACAGTATGAGTGCACTCATGAATACATGGCACACACATTTACGTAATCTGGAAACGAAACTCAAAACGGTTTCGGAAAATAAGAATTGATAAAAATTTTGTCGTGTCTGTTTACACACATACATTTGCAATGCTCAGCTTGCTTTCGCTTCCTGACATGAGTCATACATGCCGAACGGCCCAGCTCCCGACCCGAATGGCCTGGCTCCCGACCCGAATGTCTCAGCCTGGGACAAAAAACTCAGCTGCGCCTCTTTCGGTGTATGAACTGGCACATCTATATATTGTATAGGTAGTGTGTAGAACATGTAAAACATCGACTTTGCCATCAAAATACCATTTTCAAATGCCCGCCAATCTCCATTTAGCGCACAAAAAATACCGTGGTGGAATTCAAAATTTGCTCTCTCTTTGCCATATGGATTTTCTTTTGGACCTTTTTTGTTGGAACCTTTTTATGTAAACAATGCAATAAAAAGGACTTCTGGAAACTAGCCAATCTTTTAGAAAATTGATGTATCTATCGGATAAAATTATTTGTTTAGTGCTGAGAGGGCTAACTAGCTAGTAATATTAAACTGAATATCAAAATCATGGAATACGATTTCAATCAACAAAATATAACGTTATCCCATTGTAGGCCAGGGGGGTATTTAATATTTCCACGAATTTTATGTAACTTTAAAATATTTTACGCATTACAGGTGAAAGATGTCGGTGGTCATTTTTGTTTTATAAGTAAAGAGGAGGATGGAGCCACAAAGAGCCTTTACAAATAGTATTATTTTCCGCGGTTTAACAAAGGGTGCTCGACTTTTTAAATAGAGGGGTGTATTGTGGGTTAAGTCTCGTTTGATCGCCGAATTGCCCTGATTGTCGCACTGCCGTTATATCACTTTTTGTTTGTTAATAAAAATAATAATGTTGCGGCAATTTCTGGTATGTTAGAGTCTCCAAATCCACCAGAAATGGTAGCTGATGTACTTGCCTTTAGTTTAGCACAGCCCCGCGTCTAGTGGTGCGACCCATTGCCCCACATCGCTTTGCCAGTGGCAGCCTCGACAAAACTGAGTTTGCGACTCCCTCACAGATAGTCGACTACGATGATCCGCCGCATTTGCCTGTGCCAGAGTACCCAGTCCGACCCGACGAGCCCCTCGAGACGCGGAAGCAGCGGTAAATCGTATGCACATCTGCCACAAGTACAATAATACCTGTCCAGTTCCTTCCCAGGCTGCTGTATCAGAGTCGAAAGCGTGGCATGCTAGAGAATGATCTGCTCCTCAGCACGTTTGTGGCCAGGCACCTGAAAGACTTCTCCGCCGCCCAGACAGCCCAGTACGATGAGCTCATCAACGGCGTGAGCAACGACTGGGACATATTCTATTGGGCCACCGAAACTAAGCCCACGCCGCCCCAGTATGATACGGAGATAATGCGAATGCTTAAACAGCATGTAAAGAACGAGGAGCGTGTGCAGCGCATACGGCAGCCCGACTTGTAGTAGATCTTTTATGTCAATCCAGATATTTTAATTGCATTTCACACGGAACATGTAGCAATGCAGATATTGGATCCGTGCGTTAGCTTTCAGGAGAGGCTTCCTTCCGGGCGTAGCATTATGTATTTCTGACGATTAGATCCTCGCCTTAGGATGCTTATCCATTGCTTAAACAGCCCTGATCCCTGCCCCAGATGAAAAACAATTTGAATATCCTGAAATACACATCCATACAATATATTTAAACGATTATCCAGTTAATTGAATTCTGCTTGCCGTACGTGTATGTCCAACCTTGTATACATACATACATATGTATGGTATATATATATATTTAGAGTAAATGTAAATTGCTTAACCACTATAGCGAAATGTTACACTTAAAACTTTGCTGATGCCTTGCTTAGTCTTGCCGCATATGCATGAAACTGATGAGAAAGTTCCATGTTGCACTGGACAGATCTACGGAAACGTGATCGTGTGGCAGATAGTGAGACACAGAGAGAGAGGAGTGTAAAGAGTCTACAAACGTTTACAGCAATTAACTATTGACGGGTTGGTTCTCTAATAACATGCTACATAGATGACTGAACTCTTTTTCTTTTAATTAAGTGTTCATTTCATTCTAGATTATATTTCGGGTTTGAGTTTTAGTGGGTTGTTCTCAGCTTGTTGTGGGTGTGAATGTGTGTATGGGGCTGGTTTGGGGGGCGCAATGGCAAAACAAACAAGAGGCGGTTGCACTTGAATGGTAATTTCAGGGTTCGTGACGCAGCACAGTTCGCAGTTTAATTATACATCATAATATTACACACTTTATGCTTACAAGGGCTATATAAAATATACGTTAAAAGTTATTAAAAATCACGCTAAATCAAAAGGCCGCAAATAGTCGCCGACTTCAGACTTCCGACTGCAGATGTCGCGCATCTTTAGAAAATTAATCAGTTAAAAGAGGGACATTAAATAGGCCGCTGGTAAAAAAGGAGAACTGAAGTAACAACAAAATTTAACCTATTACGAAAAATTGTAAATAATCTAGTCGAGCGTCTCGAAGTAGTCCTGCGGATCCATATACATCGAAGGACTGCTTCCGCCACTCATGGATGCGGCTGCTGATGCCGCCGCAGACGCTGTTGCTGCTGCTGCCGCCGCCGCTGCTGCTGATGATGAGGATGAGCTGACCCCACGATAACGACCACGACGCATGGCACCTGGGGCTCCCCCACCCGTACTACGAATGCTGCTGCTGCTGCCCGTCATGACAGGATCGTAGGTGCGGGATGAGGACGCTTCGGTGCTGCCGGACAGAGAGGACTTGCGTCGCCTCTTGTTGCGACGACGCCGACGACGCTTGGTCGTCTGTACAGCCACCGCCGCGGTTGATGTGGAGGGTACTACGCTGCCCAGCGGTTCGGTTAGTACGCTGGTGCGCGGCAGGGTCAGCGTGGTCTCGAACATCTTCAGCAGCGTCGGCGAACTGGGTCAATTTTGCGGGAACACATCGTCGATGGTAATGAAAGCATCTTCGCCCAGCGAGTGCTGACCGATCACCTTGATTAGCTCGGATGCATGCGCCACCAGGAACTCCAGCGGTGGACGTCTCTCAAAGTTGAGCGACTCTGCAGGCGAAAGCAACACAGGAGCGCATGAGAATGCAGTGCGGAAATGGGCAAGTGCCGAGCCAAGAGACTTACCCAATATGGCCGAATTGAGCGTGGTGGAGACATTTTCACGTCGCGAAGGGCACAACAGCCAGCCGAGCGGACTGGACCAGGGGTTTGAGTAGGCAATCAAACTAAATGCATCCTGCGAAATAAAATCAATATCCATGTATCACAGGTGCTGCTGGCAATGGTGGGGATTATTTTACCTCCAACATTTGACGCTCTTCCTCAGTCATGAGGTTCTCCTTCTCCAGCTGCTGGCCCATGCTGGACAGCTCCTTGCCGAACTCGAGTATCTTCTCGATGACACGACCACAACTGCGTGATGAGGGTGACACGTCTACATCTGGGTGCGTTTGGGCAACCTTGATTAGCTTGATTCTCTTTCTGGTTTCTGATTTTTCTATTTCTATACCCATTTCCTCGTCGATGGCATCTAAAGAGTTGCGCACTCCACTGGCACTGGCATTGGCGTTGGCATTGGAATTGCCATTGGAGCACGAGTCGCCGCCATTCGAGTGGCTCTGGCTCTGGCACGGCTCCATCTCCACATCCATGCTATTGGTGTCATGATCCGCGCACTTGTTGGAGTTATCGTCCATGGCCATGCTGCAAAAGGTGGAAATCTCTTCAATAAAAACTCTGCCAAAACGAAATCTTTTACGTTAACGAACTTTTTTAGATCTTGCTTATCGACGCTCTCTAGTTTTATCACAGCTGGAATCGCAGTGTTGTTCTGTTGTGTTGTCTGGTTGCTCTGGCTGTGGCTGCTGTTGTTGCTGTTGCCCCCCTTGCTGTGCTTGAAGGCCTTCGTTGACTGTATCACGGAGGTCTGATTTGTTGGCATGGTCTGTGTGGTGGCTGTGACTTTATTGTTGCCCTGCTGTTGGGTGCAAAGATAAAGGAAAAAAAGACAATGAACGTTCATTCCCTTAAACCGCTGAGAACATCGACTCACCTCGATGTCAGCTCCGTTGATCATTTCGATAAACTGACGACACTTCAGGGAGAACCACAGATTCTTGTTGGTCTCCAGCAGGCCGGGATACGAGCGCAGCGTGTGCTCAATGGCCTGACTCATTTTGCCGGTCTGTATGAGCTTGATGATCTCTGGAAATGTGAAAGATGGAAACAATTATTTTCCCGCTGGTGCTTCACAGGAGCTTAGCTCTACTAACTTTGTCGCGTCTTGATGGAGGCCAAGTCCTCGTCGAAGGGCTGGTCCGTGTAGCCGTTGAAGGCCTCGGCCGTCTTGCTGTAGCCGTTGTGCACCAGATAGGTGGAGACCAGGCTGCCAATAACAGTGGATTATGAATAATTTGTGAAACTTGAGCGCACTGCTGCACCACTCACCGGTTCATTAGGTTCTCCGGCGTCTCCAACAGATGTGGATATCTGTCGATCTTGCGCATAACATTCGCGCGCATCTCCTTCATCATGTCCAGGATTCTGTCGAACTTAAATGGCTCCTGGCCAAAGTTGGCGTCCACCTCTTCGCCGGGCGTCTGCAGACCCACTGTCGGATAGAGCTTGGTCTGTGGAAATACGTGTAAATGGAAGTTAGCCTGGGGAGGAGCGATTGGACGGGTCGGCTACCCACCGGCAAGTCCCTAAATGCGATGCCCAGGTCCACGCCGTTCTTTGTGTAGAAGCAAGTGTTGTTCACGAAGTTCACGCAGCAGCCGATGACATCGCCGGTGGTGAAGGTCGGCCCGTAGGTCTGGCCATTGCCCGAGGAGCTAAATGAGTTGCCGTCGTCGCCGTGGTAGCCGTACGACTGTTTGTCCCAACCTACTTGGGTTAAGGGGTGTGCGGACATTAGGAAGTACGAAGGATTTCCCCTAACTAACGCTGTGGACACATACCTGGCAGGCGGTTCATGCGGAACTGCTGGGCGGTCAGGCCGATGCCCATGTAGCCGTTGCGGCCCTTCGAGATGATGCGCACCTCGAAATAGTACAACCCACAGGAGGATGGGATGGGGTAGGCAGTGCGCACGGAGGCGGCATCACTGTGCTGTTTGCCCACGCCTGTAACGGGAAACACGTTTTCGTTAATAAATTTACAATTTACATTCTAGTTTCCCATTTCTGTTGTAGCAGTGGCGCCACCTGCACAACTCTGGACGAAGCTCGCTCAGCTGTTCTGTTGGTTAACATTTTGCGCTAACAGCACAGCACACTGGTCTGGGCAGTTCCACAGGCACGCGAATAAGCGTGGGAGAAGTGAGTGCTGAAAAACAAAAGCCACAGCACAGCTGGTGCGGAAGAGCGGGACGGCCATCAAAGTGCATTGGGTGTTGCGCACTCTTCTACTCCTACGAAGGTCTCAGTGTGCCCGAAATGGGACAAGTGGGAGTGGGATCAATGGGTCGGGTAGCACTCACCTTTGTAGGTGACGCGCAGATTGTTCTGCGACAGCCCTATCGACAGACACTTGTCGTGTGGACTCCAGCAGCGCGGCAACGGAGTCTCGGTCTCGTTCACATTGGGATAGAGCAGACGCAGCGGATCCACGCCCTGTTGCGTGGGCGGGTGACGTCCACCGCCGGAGCGGGGCGAGCTCTGATTCGAGCTCTTCTGGGGGCAGTTGCCTGGGAACATGTCGTTGGTGAAGCGGCTTCCGTTGTTGCTGTAGAAATGACGGGTGCGTCGCGCTGCGGCCGCGTTGTTGTTATTGTCGTCGTTCTCCTGATCCTGATCGTCGACGGCAGCGACGGCGGGATTGTCTGGGACAGGGAGCGGGGCACGCAACTGTTGGCTCAGAGAGGCGCGGCTCGCGCTCTGTCCGGCGGTGGTGGCGGCAGACGCGTGGGTCGGCAGGACGGCCACCGAGCTCAGCCTTTGGGTGGCAGCGGATGTCGACGGTGCCTGGTCGTCGACGTCTCGGGGAGCGGAGACAGCGTCGTCGCCCTCTTCGAGGTCGTCGTCCTCAAAATCGTCGATGCGCTCCACGGCTTCGTTGGGTATGGCACCGGCGTCAATGGTATCCGCAATCGCGTTGGCTTCTATGCCCACTGGCAGCTGCTGCTGATGTTGTGGACTTCGCTCTGGCTCCGAATCAGAGTCCCCGTCCTCCAGTTGGGGATACTGATGCTGCTCCGGCTCTATTTCTATCTCTGGCCCGTCCTGATGCTGCTGCTCGGGCTCGGGTTCTGGGTCCAGTTGTGGCGCTGATTGGGGTTGCGGTGTAGTCTGGCGAAAAGGAGGAGTAGGAGAGTGATGATCATGGGATGAATGGTCGTGACCTTCGTCTTCATCTTCTTCTGTATCAATGTTAAATAAAATGGCTGCACTGAATGACTGGGGAGGGGGGACGGACGAGGATGAGGAAGGAGAGGAGGATTCACTCATGGGCTCATGGGAGCCTCCGACTGTGGCTGCCGTTTCTGCTGCTGCTGCTGTTGTTTCTACCGCTGCTACTGCTGCTGCTGCATTCCCTCTGCTCCCACTGCTGGTGCTGCTGTTCTCCGAGGACAAGTTCGGATGCTCGTAGTTGTCGTTGTCCATGACTATTGAATGCGCGGTACTGGATTGGTACTTGTGGCGGGGCACGGGGAAGAAGCACAGTTAGAAGAGAACGCTGCGAACACGAACGAAAATCATTTTGAGTGCGGATGACTTTTCTTTCTTTCTGTTTCTGCGTGTGCTGTGAGAGGATGCTGTGTGTATACGGTGGGGGGTAGGCATGGTGGGAGGAAGGGCTGACAGGCAGGCAGGCATACATCAACCTCAAAATGCAGTGTCCTTTGTCCGTTACTCCGTCCGTCTCCCTCGCTCGCAGGCTCTCTTTCGTTATTGCACGCTTTGGCCCGCTTGCTTTCTCTCTCTCGCTCCTGTCTCTTCTCTTCACTTTGCTTCTCTGCAACGACTGCGACGCAGCTCTGACCCAAAATAACAGCAACAATTATTGCATCTCCAACCAAACAACAACAACATTTACAGTTTCGACGCGCAGCTGCAGCACCAATAACATGAACAACAACGACAACGAGGAACAACAACTAGAGCAACAGCAGCAGCAACAACAACAACAACTACATGCACGAGAATATGCAGCCAAGGCAAAAAATCAATACAATAATAATTAGTTAACTTTTTCTTGCTCTGCAGCAACGTTAAATTAACAACATTTAAACGGAATAAAATCATTTTGCAATTCGTTTTTACGTCGTTCTTTTCGACGTTTTCTTTGTTTTCCCTCTAACCAACGAGTCACTGTCCACACAAATACACGTACAATGGAGAAGAAAATTTTGCTGGGGCAATGATTTATTGTGAATTTGCTGATGGATTTGTCTGAATTGCATTCGATGCCAGTGGTTCGAATGTTGCAGTTAATGTTCACGAATAGTTAGTTACCTTTTAGCAGTGGCTACGCACTTTTTAAACTTTTTTTTTAATTTTGAGTGTAAATCAGTGTGACCGCGGATTAAATGATGAAATATACCGCCTAGAGGTGTCAAACCAAAGAAAAACCACTATCGATAGTATCGATGTTTTGCTGCTAGCCTCTACTATCGATGGTTTTGAGACTATCATGATAGTATCGAGCTACAGTCGTTGCGAGCTAAAGTCGTCAAAAAGGAAGAATATATGTCAAATGTATGTCGTAATCATGTAGAATGCACGTAACTCTTGTAACAACTACTTTGCATGTTTTGTTTAGCTTGTTTTGGCTACTTTGAACGTATGATTAAGCATATTCGGCATCACTGTTTAAAACTGGTTCCCTCTCAAAGTCTGCTTATCTCTCTCCCTTAGTTACTCTCTATCTCAATCTCCCACTACAAATCAACCACAACGATCTTCCGTCCCTCTCTTCACAGCAATAATACTGATTTTTGCTTTTGTTTTTTCTTTCTGACAAACAACACGTCGGACGACGATAAACAGAGGCGAGTGGAATATTACCAGGGACTTTATAATAGAACCAAATGTTTTTGCGTCTTGGTTTTCACTCTATCCACTAAATGGATAGACTGTACTGGTTACACATGTAAGCCGACAAGGGGCTGGGTGCAGCGCAAGTGCCCCGAGAAGTCTCCTCCAAATGACCTTTTGCTGGCGAAGACTGGCCTTGCCAATCGATCCATCCATCCAATCCATTCAGCTATGCATCCATGATAGAGATCCCCATTTCCGAAGGTTTGCAGGTTTCCATTTCACTTTTCCAGCTGTGGATTTAATCTGTTTTCCTCGGAGCAGTCTTTCGCCTTCTGAGGCAGTGCTCTGTCTGGCCAAGACTCAAATGCTCCTATCCGTGAACACCAAACGGAGAGCACTCTTCACTGGTGTGGCGGATTTCCATGGCACTCACCCACTCAGGCACACAAATTGCCTCGCTCTTGTCCAGAAACCCACCGAACCGGAGGCTCGTTCTTGTCCGTGTGCCCGTAGAGAGCGCAAACCTTTGGCTGTGTACGTGGTTCTACGGGCACTCACCAACACCATCACACAGCGCACCGCTCTCTTCGGTGTTACACGCCAACTGTCCGTGTGGGAGAGTGCTAAGTGGTGAGAATAAAATTGAGCTGGTATTGGTAATTGTAGGCGAAACACCAACACCAATGCAAATGTGATCACTCTCTTTCGTTGTTTCGACTCTCTGTTTATGTTTGGAGCTGGTTACCGGCCGGAGAGGGATCAGCTGTTTCCACAGCTGCTTGGCGATGGAATTCCTGAAGGGATTCCTGGAATCTTTGCTAATTTGAAACGAAATTGAATAGGAATAGGAATAGGAATAGAAAAGGGGAGCCAAACTGTACTTTTCCATGAGCTAATCACGAGTTTCATCACAAAGTCCAGAAATTTCTAGTTCTCGTTTTGGGCGAGGCAAGCTAGTAACAGAAAAATGGCCTCAGTGCAAGTATTTTTTATAGGTATAGAGGCCTTGCACGAGGTTTCGTATATGTACCTGCCCCCCTTCTCAAAAGCAGCTGCTTTGAATCGCTTATTATTCTATATAATCTATACACAACACAACCATAAACATGCGATAAGGCAGGGCAGCGTCGTTCTCTCTCTGTTTCGTTCTCTGTCGCGCTGCCCGATCAGGCCCGAGTCTGTTTTATATAAAAGCAGCCAACGCCGCTCCATAAGTATTCAGTGCAGATACAAGCTAGCAAGCGAGCTAAACAAGTTAAAGAGGTAGTAAGATCCATTGACTAAAAGTTGTGCAAAATGCGTTTGGGACAGACTGTACCTAACTTCCACGCCGATACCACCAAGGGGCCGATCAACTTCCATGAATGGCAGGGAAACTCGTGAGTTGCATCCAAATTGCATTAATTTCCACTCCCACTAAATACCGAATACCAAAACCAGATGGGTGGTTCTGTTCTCGCATCCGGCTGATTTCACGCCCGTGTGCACCACTGAGTTGGGACGTATCGCGGTGCACCAGCCGGAGTTTGCCAAGCGGAATACCAAGTGCCTGGCCCATTCCGTGGACGCTCTGAACTCGCACGTCGATTGGGTGAACGACATCAAGAGCTACTGCCTGGACATTCCCGGCGACTTTCCCTACCCGATCGTTGCCGATCCCACCCGGGACCTGGCCGTAAGCCTGGGCATGCTGGACGAGGACCAGAAGAAGGACCCCGAGGTGGCCAAAACTATTCGGGCTCTGTTCATCATTAGTCCTGATCACAAGGTGCGACTTTCCATGTTCTATCCGATGTCCACTGGCCGCAACGTTGAGTGAGTATCCAGCTCGAAGATTTCCCCAGTGTCCGTTCTATAAATCTGAAATCACAGTGAAATTCTGAGGACCATCGACTCGCTGCAGTTGACCGATCGTCTGAAGGTGGTGGCCACTCCAGCCAACTGGACTGTGAGTATTGAATCTGAGGCAGCTTAAGGATCTCCATACTGACTGCTATACACTCTTTTTACTCTAGCCTGGAACCAAGGTCATGATTCTGCCCACCGTCACAGACGAGGAGGCTAACAAGCTGTTCCCCAAGGGCTTTGACAAGGTCTCCATGCCGTCCGGCGTTAACTACGTACGCACCACAGAGAACTATTAGAACTATTATTATTATTATTATTTTTCATATTCCTCTTGCATATCTGTATTCCACATATTTTCATTCTACACTTTTGTGCCATAAAACAATCTAATAAAGTGAGTTTTATATACCTAATGATCTGCATTACTGCACTTTTAAGAAAATCTAAATCTAGAGTCTATATTATAGAGCATTACATATACACCAATAAACGGAATTGCTGCAGCCGACCTCAACATATAAGCCGCGACTGTAGAGCAGGGAGCTTTGCTGGCCAAAGCTTTCTGTCAGCTTTGAGTCAGATGTTTTTGATAAGCGGTACTAACGACTCCCACGCACGCCGCTTGTTCTGCACCTTCGTGGCGCTTCTTTAATTCTTTTGGCGCCTGGCCTCCAGTTCAAAATTGTCGTTGAGCGCGTGCGGTCGTTCTCCAGGAGAAAAACGGTGAACAAAGTTCGAGTTGAGGTTTATTTATTCTACGCTCTGTGTTTTGGGCCGCCTCCCGTTTGGACAAACTATACTACAAAAGGAAAAACTTTTTCTGCTCGTCCTGCTCCGCCCCTTCCCCCTTGCACTACAATTCTCAGTTCTGCCTATCGCCGCGTATTCTTTTTCACTCTTCCGTCCGCGTGGGAGTGTGTCTCACTGTCGGTGAGCGGGTGTAAACGGGCGTGTGTGTGGAGTGAGAGTATAATCCAAACATGTGAAGCGGTGAACAAATCATCTTAACACTCCGCTTCGCCCCCAGTGATCTGATCGTTTTTGCGTGTCCCGGAACGACCAATGCTCTGCAGAACCTTAAGGGGCCGCAAAACTTTTGTGTCCATCTGTAACGATAAATGCAACAAACCGAAGTTTGGCCAAAAAAAGTTCCGCTTCTCGCTGTTCTCATAAAATATGCCAAGACATTTACATCTTCGCAGCTCATCCCCCGGCCCACAGTCCCAATGGCCGGCAAAGTGTTAAAGTGCCACAAAAAGGTACGAGAAAATATTGTCCATTGAATAATGCATTCAATTACGACTGTCACATAAACAAATACATGTCCAGCGAATGCTCCCGTGGGCGGACACATACGTTAGGTTTCAAATTTACACTCATGGCTGAAATAATGGGTGCACCGCATAGTATTTTATATTTGAATTCAAAAATTAGCATAAGAATTAGGTTACGGTGTGTTTTAGCAAAATTATCATGCAATATGTACATATGTATGTACATATGTACATATGTGTCTCTCTTTTAAATTGCCGTTCATTTAATAAATTAAACATGGGACAAATGAATAAGCTCTTAATCTGGGACCATCACACTTTTCACCTAAATTGAAAATGAATAAAAACACCCAAATATAATTTCGAGCTTATCTGAGATCAATTTGCTTGGGGGACGGGAATGGTAACTGGAAAATGAAAAGTCAGCAAAGGGACAAAATCCGATGGCGGTGAATGAGAGTGCGGGCGGGGGAGACAGACAGACAGACAGATCGGCCTGCCATAAGCCTTAAATATTTATAAAACGATTAAGCAAACTTTTATTTTGTTTTATATTTGGAAAGCTCTCATCCTACCCTCTCCACCTGCGTGCCATTCATGAAATGTTAATTTTAATTAAGCGCCGCTTCTCAGCTTAAAAAAAATAAGGAAAATGCAAGAAAACTGGGATTAAACAAATCCGAAAGGGACGGATGGACGGAAAGAGTGCGGGAAGGAGACACAACGCGAAGAGTGAGGAAGACAGAGACAATGCTGAAGAAGCGACAATGATAAAACAATAAGTCAGCGGTAGATGATGAACAAGGGGGAACACGGAAGAGAGAGGTGTGCGCTGGATATGCGGAAAGCGGGTCAAGTTTTTGTTATAAAATATTCCAAGTGCCGCAAAAAAGAAAATAAAGCAACGAAAAATAATAATACCAAGTGGAAGCAGGGGAGGAGTGAGCAGTGCGTGTCGTCACCGCGGATGTGGGACTTGTTTAGCAGCTCCGGGGGGTTCTTTGGATAATCCTTGTGCCAGAGACAACTTGCGCGACTTCTTGTGGGGCATTGTGTAGGACAAAGAATAATAAAGCCTAAGAAAAACAAAGCCGGAAAAAAAGTTTCCCCCTATCCTCCGCTGCCGTGTTGTGGATGATGATGATGAGAAAGTAAGGCCAAACAGGTTAGGGTCCACAGAGAGGGGACACGACACGCGAAAGGCTTGAGACTATGCGTAGGTACATAAACTCGACGCCGCGTCTGGCTAATTATTGTTGATGAAAACTCACACACACAAGCAAGCGAAGAAAATATGAGCCCCCAAACGCCGCCTCCTTTCGGTAAACAAAATTCAACTTTTCTTTTTTGGAAATATAATGGATGCACTGTGTCTCGTTCCTGCCCCGCTCCTGCCTATTCATGATGAACAATAATTTGTTATCTGTCCGCTTTTCGGCCCAGAGAGTCAGTCGTCTATAAATCAAGAAACCCCAAAAATATCCATCTATTGTAAAAGTATGCGTGGGCCAACAGCCATCTCATTGTGTGCCGGCAGAAACATAATTAAGATATTAAATATTATTGTGCCCATACTCATACTTGGACCGCAAAGGGCAGACTCATTTAATGCGGTGGCATCCCCATAAATAATGATTAGAAATTAAATGGGTTTTGCACGGTGCAGGAAATCATCCATTTACCACGAAACACAACACATAACTAGCGAAACCAAATCAATACTGGGGTGGGCTTCAAAATATACACAAATTTCATTAAAATGTTGATAATAAATCCAAGTAAATTGAACCATTTCCAAATACCTGATGCAGCATTTCAAATGAAACTAAATTATTGCAAAGTGATGTGTTTTCAACTAGTTTGATAATACAAGTAATTATGACATTCCCAAATTAATTAAATGGTACGAATTTTAGTAGAAATATAAAGGTGCCGTGTCTGGAAAACTTACCAGTTTTTTAATTTATACACAGATTTTTACTTGAAAAATAAATTCATATCTCTACAGGTAGATCTGCAGGTCTGCACGACATTTGACAGTTTGAAGTTTTGTTGTTTTTTTTTAGATTGCATAGCATATTTTTGGGTGGAATTCGTGGGTGTAGAACTCATGTAAAATGTTTGAAGAAATTCGACAAAATTACATATTCAGAACAGCATTTAAATTTCTAAATATAAACGTATAAAAATGGGACTTTTCACGCTTTTGTTACATCAAAATAAAGTCAATATTTGAAATACGTGTATGTACGAAACAATTGTCCATTTGTTGGTTGCATACAAAAAGTCAGTGTGTGCGCACTCTCTGGAAGTGTTTATTTAACCGAGTGTTTGCTCGTTATCCTCCTAGATTAAAAGTGTTTCGACAACAAAGCCAGATAACTCATTTGAGTTACTAATTAAAATAGAAACAGATTACAAGTTTGTTTCCATAATTCCAATGCTTTCATCACCGATTGGGACCAACAATTCAAACTTGGAAAATCTTAAGCCATTGAGTAATGGGGCAGGTTTTTGAATAATATTCCCATCTGAAATATAATTAAGTCCCCCCCACATTATCATTATCATTTTAGCAAGGTTTTCCTCAATCAGTTTTCAGCATTGGTTACCGTGAAGCTTATGTACGCCTGGGCGGACTAAAACTTTAATGCAATGAGAAAACTATAAATCTAATTGAAAATCTAATTTGGCAACGACTCGCGTGACTAATGGCAAAGGCAGCCCCAAGCCGAAGACAGCTGCTGGATACAAATTTGTTAATTTCACCAGCGCTAATTTGCTGTAACTAATTAAAATACACTTTAAGTAAAATATTTCGCTGGCATATAAATAAATGTGCGCCAAGGCAAGGAGAGGACAGATGGAAAGGGAGAGGGACATTGCGGAGCAAATCTAATTAATGTGCGAAACAAACGCAGGAGAAATTTATTTAGCGCTTACCAGCAGGCACCGGAACGGTATGGCACGGCGACGCACCTGAGACCGGCAGCTCCTGGCGGCAATAATCGCGTAAATTTTTCACAAACAGACAACAACAAGTGGTGGAGTGGCAAATGCCTCAAGTGGCAGCCAGTATTCCATTCCGCATCGCCAGCATCACATCTCCTCCTGTCGTCCGACGGTGTGTCCGTTCATTGTCTGAGAGATGATTTGATTTGGCTGCCTGCCTGTAAATAATAGGCCCGATGCTAAAGCTCCTCTTGGCCTCCTCTGGAGGGTAGGTACCCTCCCACTCACATGTAAAACTGTCTGTGTGTTTGTTTGTTTGTTCTTCGTTCTTTGTCCTTTGTTTAAGTGTGTTGTTTGAATTGAATTTGTTGCTCTTTGACGTGAATGCGGCAATGAGAGTGGAGATTTATAGGTCGAGATGAATGGATTTTCAGCATGGCATGGGGCGGGCTTGGACAACCCAACCAAAGCGAGTACCTATGAAAACGGTTTAACATGTTGGTACTCGTCCCATTTTTTATTATTTATTTAAGGTTTTCCAATATCATAGCAGCATTCCGCTTTAAAACCAACATACACCAAAATGTTTTTTCTTTGAATATTTTCAGAGCCATGACCGAGCTATCGATCCCAATATTTGAGCAAGCACCTGTCGCAGGATTGCTGGTATGCTAATAAATTTTGCCCTGTGCAATCGCTTTAATTAAAGAACCGACAGCGTCAGCGCTAAGGTACTGTGAATTGTGAAGTGGGTCGAGGTGCGGGAAGCACACAAGGGTTTGGGGCATTGTGCGTAAAGAAGGACATTCGCCAATCTGTGGACGCGCCTACGCTCGCCGCGGCCCAACCGGGCCAGTGGCGGCTACTTGCTGACGGGCACAAGTGCGCCGCGCGACGATGAGGTCGTCGCTGGTTCGTTGCCAGGACGAAGGCGTCTGCAACCGCAGCAGGACCAAAAGCAGGAGCAGGAACAGCAGCATCAGCAGCAGCAGCTAGATGCCGGATACGCAGCCCCGAATGAGTGTTTAATTAATGTGACGGACTTTAGTGATATTCAAGTGAGTAGCGAGACTAGCGGGGCTGGAGCAACGACCACGGCAGCAAACACTGAGCTGAAGGTGCCGAACATAGCGACCACAACCACAAACATCGCCAACACCAACAGCAGCACAACCAACAGCACAAACAGCAGCAACAACATGTCACGCATTATACAACCACGTTATCGATTCCGAGATCTGCTCCTGGGCGATTTCTCATTCAACGACGATGGCGAAAGGTAAGTAAAAACGACCATTTGCCACCTGATTGCCCCCCACACATCGTCTTTACATTGCGCATACGACCATACGACGCGTGGCAGACCAATTCGTCAATATAGAACCAAGTACCAACCACAGGAGCCGAGAATAGAACGTTAATTACGCTCGCCAACTGCAATTGGCAAACAAAATTTCCATATTTATTCGTATTTTGTATGTCCCCTTGATATCTGGCGATCGATGAATCGATTTACACTTGACATGCAATGCGTAGGCGGAGGGTGAGAGGGTACTTGGCTGCTAAATATTCTACCCCAAAGTCTCTTGCCCCAAAGTCTCTTTACCCTCGCGAGTGCTAATCTAGGTCTCGAAATTGGATCAAAGCATTTTCAGTAAACGGTTGACCCCATGTTTCAATGACTTGTAATTATTATTTATTATTTAAATGCGAAAAGGTATTCTCAGAATTGGGAATTAGGAATGTATAAGATACAAAATAAAAAGGAGAATCTGTTGATAGGAAATATATTGAAAATATTCGTATATTGTTTTGAAGTTTGAATTGTTACATGTATCCTGATGCCATTGTGAACTTCGTTAAATTGTAATTAAATCAAATCAATACATACATCACTCTGTTTTGTACCATCATTGATCCATGGCTCACACTAGCTCCGGACCCATCCCCCAACTGCATCAAATGGAAGTCTGAACCAAAATAAAATCAACGAAAACCAATCAATAGTCGCAGCTCTTACCATTCATTTGGAGTGTCCATCCAGTGACACGAATAAAAAAAAAACACGTGAAGGAAACGTGAATAATTTGATTTAGCTGCGAGATTTGTTTGCACTGATAAGGGAACCCCTTTTGAATATTTGGACCAATCGTTTTATTTGTAGAGTGCTTTTCGCGACAATCTTTATGAGTTTTTAATTACTTTTTTAATTGGGGAGCATTTGCTAGCTGTTTCGAACAGTTGATGGCCAAACTACAC
This sequence comes from Drosophila obscura, assembly GCF_018151105.1. Lineage (NCBI taxonomy): Eukaryota > Metazoa > Arthropoda > Insecta > Diptera > Drosophilidae > Drosophila > Drosophila obscura. The sequence goes on along the minus strand of NW_024542774.1, from coordinate 2,459,283 downwards.
TTAGTAGCAGTTCAGTTCGAGTTATGATTGCCAAACACTTTTTCGTATTTTTTGGGGCTCTCTGTATTGTTTCTATGCAAACTGCAGCCAAGGACGTGGTATGTACTACTACTACTCTTCGGTCAAGTCAAGTGTTTGCGAGTTCACGATTTCTCAATTACAGGATGTTAGCCCCAAAATGAAGGCCACACTGTTGTCCGCTGAGTACAATTATGATGGGAATTATGTCGAATACTTTGGGCCAGCTCCTGGAATGACTCAGGTCCTTTTGGGAAATTTGACGAAACTGGTGACAACAATTTTCGTGGACATTCGTGCCGTCAACGATGAGACGCAGAGGGTCTTCTATAAGATAGAAAACTTTCCCGTATGCAAATTTCTAAACAATCGCTTGATATATCAGATATATTCCCGCTGGTACGATGCCATCGTGGGCAACACCACGCAGATCAAGTGTCCCGTTCGGCCGGGTGCCTATTACCTTGAAAATAGGCTGACTACAAGCCTTGTGCCGCACTATCATCCGGCTGGGACATATCGCATAGCTGTGCGAGTGAAGCCGGCGCATGGTGGACCCTTGGCTGTGGAGCTTGTCTGGCGATATCGTGTCGTAAAGAAATAATTTCTTGTGCGTTTTGGAGGGTATTACATAACATTTGACCTCGTATCAAGATGCAATAAATAATAGGTGCATGGAACAGTTGAATTATACCTGGCAATCATGGGTTATGATGAATTTGGGTGTAACAGGCAGGAGGAAATGTTTTATATTTATTTTAAAGTGTATTTAAATTAAAGTTAATTTAATACTACATTAACGTTTAAATTTAAGTGAGCTCCTTTTGATTTCAATATGTTTGTGCTTAAAATATTAAATTAATAAATGGTGTTTCTATAAACCATGCCCTGTTTTTCTCCGAGTGTAGTGCAACTTTTTTAGTGGTTGCTTAAGCACTTCCGCTCCAATCGAAATGTGTCCCACAATTAAGTGCGCAGCCATCCCAAACGGAACTTATCAACCATCTCGTGATAGGGGGGAGCTAAATAGTAGATGGTTTTATAAAGAATAACACTAATGGCTCCTCAATCAAGGGTGAACACAGGATGGACAAATCAAGTAATTTTCTGCTTATGTCTCGTGTTAATTTGCCAATTAATAGCCCATCAATGGGATGAGCACAAAACTGAATGCACTAATAATTCTAAAGTATAGTTCAACATGGTCGCTGGTTCTGACCGATGGATGTGGGCTCTTCTGGGCCTTCTTTCGGTGGTGGCCTGCGAGGAGGTTTGTTTCATCTCTAGCTCACCATGTTCGGTCTTTCACTTTCGGTTTTCCCCAGCAGCCGACGGTTGTCCGGATGGGGAGATCAAAGTTCATTCTGGAAGCTCTGGAGACCAGTTGTGACAGGAACTTTGTGGAGTATTTCCACAGGGTCCCCAATACGGCGGAACCACTGTACACATTTCGGGTGCTTAAGCTGGCATCTGCCTTCACCATTGACTTCGCTGTCCGGGTGCGGAAGACGCAGCGGGTGATGTACAAGTTGGACAACTTCGATGGCTGCCGGTTCCTCGAGAATCCGTTGATGAACAGAATCTTTGGGAGTGTGTACAAGAAACTGATTGTCAATGGCAGCTTTTTCAGTTGCCCCATTAAGCCGGGTGTCTACTTCCTGAAGAACGAGGGATCAGTGGCGATGCTGCCCAGCTTTCATCCCACGGGACGCTACCAGGTGTCTATGCAGGTCAAGATGCCCAACAGTCGGGACCCTTTTGTGATGCAGATGCTCTGGATGTATAACATTGTGCGCATCAAATAAAGCCTAGCCTCATGAGCTCAATTAAAACCCTGATTTAACTACCCAAGTGCTGTGTTTTTTTCTGCCTGAACGATTTTGTTAGAGGGTCAATTAATTGCTCATTAATGAAGTGGTTAATAGCAGCCATGCAAATGGCGAAATATGCCAGTCGCTGGTTCATTGTCATGGCATGTGCTATTCGTGTTTGTCTGTGGGCCCTTGTGCTCCCTTGTGCTCATGCTGTCGGTCTGGCCAAGGACGAGGTATAATTAGCCAGAAATATCCTAAATCCATTGCTGAATCTATGGCTTTTTAGGAACCGCTCGTCTTCAAGAAGGGAAACATAAACTTGTTAATGGATTCCCTCGAGACGACCTGCGATCACGACTATGTGGAGTACTTCCACAAGGTGCCCAACGCGGGGCTGCTCTACACCTTCCGAGTGACTCGGCCGGCCACTGCCTTCACCATTGACATCACAGTAAAGGTGCTAAAGACCCAGCGAGTGATGTATAGGACTGAAAACATCAATGGGTGCGAGTTTCTCAGCAATCCCCTACTTAGCAAAGTTTTGGGCGTCGTTTACAAGCAGCTGGTGGTCAATGGCAGTTTCTTTAAGTGCCCCATCAAGCCGAGTGTGTACTTCCTGAAGAATGAGGGAACGGTCGCGATGGTGCCAAGCTTTCATCCGCCCGGACACTTCCAGCTCACGATGCGTGTAAAAATGCGCGACAGTCGGAAACCGTTCGTCATGCAAATGCTCTGGAAGTACAGAATTGTTCGCATTAAATAAACACATTTGCATTTGGAGGTGTGCAAATTGGTTTAGTTGTCTCTAATCCTCAATATACATACTCGTACATATGCTTTCTGGCGTTGCTCATACGCCACGTGGTTCGCACATATTCCCAATGGTGTCGTAAGGTCACGTTGTGTGTGCGTATGTGTGTATGTGTGCTACTCGCGAAATCATAATTTGCCAGCAAATGCCTTCTTTGCATTTAATGTAGCGTAAACATTTTAATTTTTTATGAGCCTCGGCTGCCACAGCCCAAACTCATCCCCTATCCGGATACGGAACCCAGCTCTTCCACCTCTCCCCCTTTTCCCATGCTCAGCTGACTGCGACGTGCGCAAGTGGCCGTGGCAGTTGCCTTTATAATGCCACGTAGGCCCAGCCACTTGCCCGGGCCCAGGCCATGGCCCACGACCGACTGATGGCCACGCCACGCCACCTCACGCCACCATTGGCCCAGTGGGTTTTTTGTTTGGGTTGTTACTGTGTCACGGATGCCAGCACGTCTTGCGTGGCCTGGTTGCTCTACCTGAAATCGGTTATAAACGATTTAGCAGGCTCTGGCAAAGGCTCCAAGGGTTCACTTGAGTGTGGGGCGACGGCATCTAGCATCGTTGCCACACATTCAGTGCGTTCCTGTGTTGTACATAAACAAATCCCCCATGAGAGCTCAAAAATGGGAATTTCATTTACTGATTCGTTTTCTTGACTGACTTTATATGACAAAGAATTCAGTTGAAGAGATTTGTGCCTAAAATTTTAATATTTTTCAACAATAATTAGAACACATACTCTTTTGTCTGGATCTGTTTTGGATCAGTGTCAATATTCTTCAATCTCTATTTTAATTACTTTTTGAAGCCGGCTTTACTCAGAGAAATTTTTACGGGGTTTAAATTTTCTATTTAGATTTCAGACTTATTTAATACGAGATTCTGTTCAAGTAAACACACAATCCGATTGATCATCTTCATAAACATCACGTTTTAGATACTTACATATAATGGGTAAGAACATTTTCTGTTCGGTTTGATCGACCTGCCACCATTCATATTGTGTTCTTGAAGAACTCTTTGAAGGCTTTGAATTAAAGACTTTGTGGCACCATCTACCTTTTCGGTTGGAACCCTTTTTTTTTATGAGAATAATTTAATAAATATGCGGAAATTTCGCTTTTGTTTTTCGTGCTTTGATGACAGCATTTTGAGATCAAGATATATGGGGTCTTAAATACAACATTTTATGGCCTAAGCCAGGACCTATAAACTATGGCCAGGCTTGGCCCGAAACTGTTTAATTGCCCGTCCAAATGGCTTTGGAATTTTTGGATTTTAATGGCCACACGTAGCCGGAGCTATGTTTATGTCAGGATGGCTTTAGTAATTTGTTGGCACTCGTTAACAGATGAAATTATCCCAAATTCTGTGACGAATGCAACAAAATATAACATTTCAAATGGCAAGAGCTCCTGCTGCTCCCGCAATTCCTTTAGCTTCTTAATAAAGGTCAAAGTTGAGGCTACTTGAGCGGATTCAGACAACCCACTTTGGCTTCATTAGCAACGAATTTACAAACAAGATTTTTCTGGTCGTAAGCACTTCAAATGGTTCGGAAAGTACGACCAACAATTTTTCACTGCGTAACATGAGTAAAATGTTCAATTAGGCTTGTCGGAGTGGCGGCAGTGAGGCAGCAGTCGGGGGGCTTCGTTTACCTTTACCTTTACCAAAAAAAAAAAGGGTTTCCATCGAAAGTTTTTTTTCTCATTATATTTAAGTGGAAAATGCTCCAAAACACAACAGCGGACGAGGAAAAGCCACCTCAACAAGTGTAAGGAGGAGCATAAATTGAGAAAATCCGTAAATACATCAGGAGAAGGGCTCGTTGAGGTTGAGTAATGGAATATTACATGTTTTTCGCACGTTGAACAAAATTTCAGAGCGGTTGAGTCAGCCAGATAGAAAAAAGAAAAATCTGTGCACTTGATAGACACATTCTGACTTTGTTTATACTCGTACCCATCCCGCGTCCAACTTTATACTTTGTAGAAATATTGTACCCACACAGCTGATTATACGACAAGAACATGAGGGTCTGTTTGTGAAGTACAATTTCCGACCAGGAGAGAGCTGACACACATGTGTGGCACAGCGTAATGACTTATGTAAATCGCATTGCATTTGTCATCGCATCCGGGCCCAGGTTTTTCCACATCTACTTGTACTAACATTCAATTAGAGCGCTGCCAGAAAAGTATTATTCTACCTTGTACGAGTACTGTTCAGAATGTGGGATATAATGCATATGACCACATTATGTACTTATCGCTTTCAAAGTTGCTGCAAATGTGGGAGGCCTGTTTTCTTTATCTGTACATTTGTCACTATTAACAGGTAAATCTAAATGTATTTACAATTATTATTCTAAACGATTTATACTGCCTAAACGATTTATACTGCCGCTTCCCGAAGATACATATTTACTTGTTCTTTTATATGAAACGCTGCTAAAGCCACCCTAACAGCAATCCTGGCGCATATCGTAGAGCCTGTAAAGCGAACCTGTGGAAGAGCCCTTGCACAATCGGGGCAACTATAATTATCCTAGCATTGTACAAGACACAACGCACCCACTGGTTGCTGCTGTACCGTGTTTAATAATGGACAGGTTTGGGGCGACATGAAAATGCTTCGTCCGGAGGGTTCTCAAGGCCATCCTGTCGGACCACTCGTACTGCAGGCCAAATGGTGTGAATTATGCATACAGTTTCTATGTATAGGTTACAGGCTGTTCAGCTTGCCGACGCCAGCGTCATAGTTTGGTGAGGCGGGGGAGGAATGCAGCTATCCTGCATTATCCCTAATGGGTAGCATTCTGGGGAATACTTTTCAGATTATCGCAATGCTTAGCAGCACCGATCAGTCAACGAGAGACAGTGAATTATTACCAGGAGTTCTCTAGTCATTTTTTAGTGAAACAATTTGGTACTGCGCGGCTTTGTGAGAGACATCAGGCATTCAGTATTGTCATGATGATCGAAATTAATGTTTAACTGCACAGTTTGTGCTCATTTTGGCAAAGCTTGGTGGCGGCTTCTTATACAATATGTACGTCTAAGTTTGGCTGTTCCATACTATGTTGCTATGCAACGATTACAATTATACCTAAGCAATACCTACATTTAAATAATGTCCGATTTCATAGGACGACCGCACTTTAACTATCCTCCACATGCTTACTTACGTACATATCTGTGTATGTATTTACATATAGATTAACATTGGAGTACATACAAACAGAGCTTACCATGCGGCTATTCTGAATGGTTTCTGTTTCTATTTTCTAACATTGGCAACGTCATCGTCTATTTTTACGCCTGGCAACAACAAAGAACGAGGTACGACTTACACAGAAGCTCATCGCAGGAGGTGGTCCGGGCTGAACTCTCACATTTTCGCATTTGGTCGGATGGGGGCAAAAGAGCAATACAAACAGCGCTTGGGTTCATCAATGAACTAGCACTCGTAAATAAATAATTATGTGTTGCGATGGCCCAGGGATCGATGGGGAGGTCGGGACCAAACAAAATCCAAACTAAAAATCGAAAGCAATGCCAAAGTCTAAAGCCAACAGCATTTGTGAGAAAGAAATCTAAACTGCAGCCGTTTTATGACCACTTTTATGCTCAAAGTACAGATTCGTTTGTGTGTGTGTGTATGATGGGGTGGGAGGATGGTGTCCCGACCCAAAAGAAAAAGTTCAAAAATCAATCAACGTGCGAAAAAGGCAATTTGTGGCTGCCATTGAACGACGAAGGAACAGCATCAGTGTCCGTGGTGAAAACCGCAAGAATGGAAAAGTTTGATGATAAAAACCGAAATCTCAAATGTCCTTACAGCATCAAATTTTGAATAAAAGCAATGTCTTGGATTTTGCGTCTTGTCAGAAGGCAAATTAAAATATTATTCAAATATTACTGTTTGACTGTTTACCAGAATAAGAAATTCATTTGCATTTCCAATATTTATATTCTTGAGTGGATATAAAATAAAAGTACAAATATTTCTCCTCTCAGAAATGTCAAGCACTTTCTAAAATAATTACCATACCCTGCTCTTTGTGAGGGCATAGTAAACCCATTCTTGAAAATTCTATTACAAGAAAAGTTCCCTTGCTGTTGCTTCTCGGCAGTGGCAGTGAATAGTGGGTAGTTGGTGGGTGTGTCTTATGGGTGGGGATGCGTCTGTAAGGCGTGTGTAGGTGTATAAGTAGGTGTGCTGGGGTGGATGATTGTTGGGATGTCCGTTTTCTTGTGTTGACAACTTTTTTTTTGCACCGACAAATGTGGCGTAAAACATGAGCAATTCTCGACTTTTTGGGACCGTGTGCCGGCCTTTCTTTGCTCGACAAAATAAATATTTCAGCTGTGTCCTCGCTCATTGTCCCCAGAGTGCCGTTGGTCAATGATGCATTTAATAGCGTTTGCTTCAACAATTTCGCTTTCTTTAGATTTTCGCGGTGCTTACGAGTATTTGTGACAATAAACCATAAAGAATTTTTCAATTTCCTCACAGAATATATTATTGTGTTAGGAAGAATATGCTTCACCAATCGCTGGCACAGGACCTCTGCCCACGCAAATTTAATTAGCAGAAGGCCCATGCATGACTGCGACTGATGGCAATTCGGGACATTTTCAATTTAGCAATTACGTGGGCGGGCAACGAAAGGTACGAGTCGCCAGGGGCAATCACGGATTTACAGGTGCGATAGACAGACCTCCGTCTGGTGCCGGAGCTGCAGTCAGTCAGCCAAAACGGATATCCTTTCTGCCTGGGCAGAATCAAGTGAAGCCAAACGAAACCGAATCGAATTGCACAGAATAAAGCGAATCAAAGACAAGCCAAGTGGAAGGGAAGGATACTATACTGAGTCCGTTGACTGCTTGTCGGTCCAAGCCAGCAGACAGGGCAATCCATCCGATCCGGCAGCTAACCAATTTGAATAGCTACGGATTTGCGTATGCAAATTTTAAAGTACTTTGCGGCTAAGGCTGTCATTTTGCAGCCATTGCAAATGCTCGGTGAAACAAAAGGTGGCACGGAAGCGCGAAATTATATATTGAAACACACGGCTCAAAATCATATGAACCGTTAATAAATTCTCATGATTTACTGGCTTCTGCTTCAGCTTCAACTGTACATTTGCATATGCATATGTATGTACTAGAGGCTACCCTTACTTCTCCGCTTCAAGTTGTGTTTCTTTTAGCCATTCCATTTTGCCTTTTCCCTAGTTAAAAACCTCAACAACCTATTAACATAAGCTTTAAAATTAAATAAAAATACTTGTGTGTCTAACCAATCAAATTTATTTCGTGGTATTTATTTATATTGAATGTAGTATCCACTGACTCGTTTTTGTGAGAGCTAAGAGTTTGATTTTGTCTGCTAATCTCTACACTTATCCACACATAATATCTAGTTTAGATTTTCGATATTAGTCCGGTGTTGGCTGCCTCATTAAGCAAATAAGAAACTGTTAGTTAAACAATCTGGCAGCAGATAAAAGCCACGCAATAAAATAAGATAAGTCTGCCGGGGGTTATCCTTAAGCCGACATAAAACTCGGCTCTTAAACATGATATCCAATTCCTTGAGGTTTAAGTAAATTACTAATTGCTTAATCATTAATGCTTGTGTTCTTATAGTTTTGATTTACAATAACCCTATAGAATATTGATCAATTCTTAAAGCTTCCCCAAGTGTTTAATGTAATGCGCGGTGTTAGCACTTCCTGGTCTCATCTTAACAACAATCCGACACTAATTACTAATTACTGGCCAAACGTCAAACGAATTTCTGTTCTGCTTAACGCATCTCCAACGCTTTTCCAAACCTCAAACCAGAAACTCAACGGTTTTCAATTTCTAATTTAAGTTCGTGCCATTGGAGCAAATTAATTTAAATGAATCGTTTCAAGTTTTCAACTGGGGCGAGAGTGAACTGATTTGGAATTGACGCAATTGAATTAAACTCAATTGCTTGGTAATGAGTGTGGTCGGAAGATGAGGACTATGAAAGCGAGGAAATAGAAAGTAAATGAGCGCTAGAAATGACAGAGAAAGTGAAAGTAAACATTTGCTCCGTCAGGCAGGAGTGTCGGACAATATTGAAGAGACGACTGCGGCGACAACAGCCACGGCAGAAAATAAAAGAAAGCCGTAAAGCAAATAAAAGAGTTTTACTCTCTCTCCGTAGCCGTCGTTGTTCTTGGTAGTTGAGTAGTTGTTGTTGTTTTTGTACTTTCTGTGACAAAGTGCAATGAGGAGCAACGGTTTTATTTACACTATGACCCTCTCCTAGGAGGGCGTTGCTTGTGGGCGTGGATACATACACATACTCACTCGAACATCCCAACACAGAGCACAGAAAAGTGTCGCCATTTTCGAAGGGAATCTTGTATAGTTTGTCCTTCAGTTTTGGGTCAACACAGACAGGTAAACCTCTTGACTACATCTGCAGCGACAAGAGAAGGTGTCCTTGTCTCTCTTTTTATCTCCTACTCTCTCTCCATGTGCAATTTCCTAATGGAGAAACGTATTAAATTTTCACTATACAATAAAAACGGGAGTAATACGAAAGGATGACTAGATTCGCGGATGAAAAAGCTTTCGATACTCTTAGAGATGTAAGGAACAAGATAAACAAAAACTCCTTTAATCTGTCTACCCTCTGTAAGGGTATAGACACAAAAAAAAACCAGAAACCTGCGTTGCACAGTGTAGAGCAGAGGGACACTCGATACAATTCCGAATGGAAACTAGAATTGTACGAGGAACGACTCTGAGCGGTTGACATTCGAGAGTCTGCTCCGTTCGCCAGCCATTGGGTATCCCCCAGATGCCTGGCCAAGCGTATCCATGACCGAGGAGTCATACATCAATTACTGTCTAACCAAATGGCGTTCAATTAGCTCACAAGCGAACCTAGGGCCCATCCCAAGTCCCAAGGAACTGGGGACCAGCTTCGTAACTTATTTAAAATTTAACAAGGCAAACCAAATAGAGGGTTACAGTGAAAACTCGCACAAACGGTTAATCATTGGGTTCCCCATCTTGAGATAAATCCGTCCATAGGAAGAACCGTATACATATGTACCCCAGCAGATCTTTTACTGTAACTTGTACATACATATGTATGTATATGTATCTTTGCTTCCGTTCACATTGGCATTTCCCTATACTTTGGTTTCGCCCAAGTTCCCGTCACGTTTTGCCTTGCATAATTGAACGACCTGCTGTCTGTGGCCTTTCCTGCCGTTTCTTCAACTTTGGTATTCCTTTTTATTTTTGGTTTTGCTTACGGAATTCTGTCTGGAGGCTGGGAGGGAGACAGTGTGACCGCGGACCCATCAATAATAGATACAGTTTGACTCTTAGAAATTGACCGAAATATAAATTTTCATTTTTCAAATACACAATAAACAAAACTCTTTATTTTCCATATATTTTTTTAGTATTTCTTTCTCTGGCTCGTACTAAATGAATAAAATTCATGTGGTGGGAAATAGTTATAGGCCTAATTAAGGCATACAAATGTATGTACATACAAATACATATGTTTAGCCTATTGTGTGTAAGTTAAAAATCCGTTCTATTTCGACATTTCCAAATAACGTTAAACGAATATCCCGTCCAAAAAGTACCAAAAATTGTCAGCCTGAATGCAGGAGACGACACGTGAGTTGAATGAGAATTTCCAGGAAGTTTTAGCTAATTGATATGACATTGTGAGCGGGTCTTGATGGTTTAGGATAAATTCAAACTACCCGAAAATTCAAAGTGTCAATCAAAAATTGTAACCAAAAATACGGTTCCATGCTCTGCCAGTCCCGAAAGTTCGACTCGATGCCAACACACGTGTTCTAAAATAAATATTGACAGTCACAACAAAGCGAAAAACAAGGAAAATGTGGCTGACGTTTTTTCAATTGTCGCGCCTCGTCAGATCCAGCCCGGACGCGTCAAAAGGCAAAAATGGAAAAGTATAATAAAAAAATGAAAATACGTGAAATGTTACATAATGCTGCCAACGAGAAGGGTCTGCCTCCCCCACCCCACTGCCACGATGGTTCTCAATTTTAGTATCAGTCACAGACTCTCGCAGGATTCGCATAAATATACATTTTAGTTTAGGCATTTGAATATTTCTTTTCCTGCTTTCCTTTCCCGTTCAATCTTTTGACGAGGCGAGCGAGCAGCAGCTGCGTTCCACGGTCTTTCACGATTTGCACGCCCCACGATTCATCGGAACCTGACACTAATGAAAAAAGCCAAATCGTGTCGAGAGCTGAGAGAGATTTCGATGCGACTAAAGGGAAACACTGTTAAAGTATCCTATTCATTTTTAAAGATATTTCAGGAGGATACCATGTTCTTGAAATTTAAAAGGTATGAGATGAAGCTGTTCACGGAAAATGAGAAAGAATGAATGGTACGACGGATGTAGGAGATTAAGAGATATACAGAACAAGGCAGATAGAGATTGAAGGAGAAGAGTTTGGTTAAGCTTTTAAGTGATAAAATGTGCATCTTCTATTTATCTTCTATGGATGTGTTGGAACCAAAGTTCAAAAAAGTACGAAATGTAACGAATATTTATAATCATATCAATTCACTTTCTTCGGCTGCTATTTTTAAACAATTTTGCATAATTAATACTCGGTTCATAAATAAGTTCCAGTCGGTAATCAAATTACCCAAATTGTGGTAACGCGTTTCGGGCACGTTCACCTTTTTGTTTGATTACATTTGGAAATTGCCTGACTGGCTTTGCACATGCGAGTAAAATCAAATCGAATTGAATCAGCAGAATTACATGTATTACAGTACGTAGTACATAATACAAAATACAAACGTACGAACAGCATTGAAGCTATAAATAAAATCCAGAAAAAAAGAAAATTTAATTCACTTAGAAGCATTTAGGCATTTAAGGCGATAAAAAATTAAATAATTAAATAATTTCAGCGATCTAATCTTCTGTAGACATGGAAAACGATCTCCATTTTACATATGCAAATATGAAATATTTATTTGGATTGTTTTTTTTTTGATGAATATACAGAAATAGTATATAAAAATAATACATAAAACTATAGGGTCTAGAAAGTAAGGTTGCATCAAGGTTGATGCTAAACGCTTAGCTGAAGAGATAGCAAACCCTACATATAACAACGATGATTATTTGATTGATTCCAAAATGATTCCTTAGTTTGAGTTGTATTTTATGTACACCGAACGTTCGTTCGAAGTTGTGTGCTAACGAATAAACCCATATGACCCAATATTCTACTCTTTCACACATTCTCCCCTCTTCTGTACTCAAAATCCATGAGCTGAGTGTAAATATACGCGTGTCTGCCCGTCACCAAGTCACAATTTTAGTTTTTGTTGTTGCTGTTATTTAGGTTGTGGACTTGAAAGCTGCATCAAGTCAGAAATTTTTTCATATATGTATGTATGCATATATATGTATATATCTGCATATTATTTGGGAATTTTAAAAGGTCCTCTAAGAGCACTCTAAGGGCAGGGATGTGTGCTGTCTGTCAACCATCTGACTGAAATGCAATCTCAGCCGCCGTACCCTAGGGGGTACCATCCCTTCAATTGCAGTTTGTGTGACTACTCGTGTATGCATATTTCATCATCAGCGTATGGGCCACGTGTGAAGATCCACATTTCTGATAACTCCATGGGGAATACATTCATATATCAACAATTCTTATTTGTCGGCATTTATTCATTTTTATTTCATATCTTTCTTTTTGCATTTGGAAGCCAATTTATTTGTATTAATGTCCCAAGTGATTTCGGTTGCCCCTATCAGACCCTGCGTCTGAGAGCTGATGGAGCGTCAGAGGAAGAGGAGGAAGAGCCGGCGAGGACGGACTCAGGGAGTGTGGCTCGAAAAATGTTGGCCTGAAAGAGATATTATCTTTGCGTGGGTTTTTCACATTTTTTCCTTTTCAATTTTAATAAAAAAAGTTCTAGGGTACTAATACGAGAATAGATTCTATTTTTAAGTTGATGGAAAATGGTTTTAAATCATAATCAAATGAATTTCACTTTATTTCTATAGGATCAGCAATCATCTGCCTACACTTTGAGTTGAAGCAGAACATTATTTGCTGTTCAGTATCCTTACATTCAGGTAGTGAGGTATCTCCTAGTCGTGAGTGCCAGGGTCTGTCTGTCAAGAATGTCCAAGCTTTTTCTGGTCACCGACTGTTGTTTAGGAGCCACCCCTGTCCTGTTTGTTCCTGTCTGCCTGTTCATGAGCGGTTTCTTGTCTGTGATGTTCATCTCGTGTTCCGTCTGGGTATACACAAAATGGTTGAAATGCCTGCCCGGCGAGTTATCTCCGTGTCCGGCCAGTAGTTTCCACTTTTTACAAATTTTTGTTTCGCCATTGTTTGGGACGAACCGCACACTAAGCGGATAGCCATGGCAGAAGGTACTCTACTCGTATCTCGGACTCCCCTTGCATCTGAAGAAGGAATGCGGCATGTAAATTTGGTTTTGACATTTTAATTACACTACAACTCAAGAGAGCTTATGCGCCCATACGTGTGTCGGTGTACGTGTTAACGCAAGTTCAGTTTGCATGGCTCTTCTCTGACATATTAATGCATTCCAGCAAGATTAAGCAATCAGAAAGAGCGCTGGATTCTGGCATAATTGGAACAACCTGACGCTAGTCAGTGGCGCGAGCTCTGCTCCGAGGCGTGGTAGGCTGTCAAGCACTTAATTTAAGACATCAACTAGTGCCTGGCTCGACTCGTTTGGCGTCGAAACAAATTACTGACTTAAGTCCTTTCTCCTTGTGGCAGTGGCGGACTCGTTTCTGGCATATCTTCACATTCTAATTTATTTTTATATTACGTTGCCTTGATTGTGTGGCTTCGCTGCGGATCTATTTCAGGATGAGTGTGTCCCTTCAGCAGCCCTCTTTACCGAGAATCGTCTCCTGCATGTCCTTATCACAATGATTTTTCTGCCTACGACAAATTGCCGGAAATTGACAAGAAAATTTTCCCAATACACACTCACTTATATGAGAATATAAGCAGCACATTTACTAATCAACTGCACACACACACACACAAACCGAATGGCACTTGGACTTGGGTTTCATGTTCGTTGAGGTCTCTCCATCCTTCGCTTGCCCCTTGGCATATCAATGGACCAATCGGCCCCAAATATTGACCGGAATTTGTAATTGAGTCAGCGCAAAAACGGCTCGAAAAACTTTGAACTTTGTCAAACCCTTTGCAAGTTTTCTCGGGAAACTCTTTATAAATTATGAATTGGTGTAAAGGTCAACTTAATCGGAGGGTTATGTCTGGCATTTCTAGCTTAAAGCTATCAGATTCTACGTCCGTTGTTCCACATACCGAGTTAAATGTGTAAATTCAAGGTACATCTTGTACATGTAGTTTTCCGTATTAAAATTTATATAAATATCTTATTTATTTTCTCCAGCATTGTGCTATTCCCTCGAATTCTATTTATATGAATATTTTCCATTGAATAAATATTTGTTTGGCAATCAATGCAGTGGCCATTCGTTTGCATATCATGATAGAGAAAAAATAGATCTACCCATAGTTAAAATTAAATATTCGATTTTTAAATACAAACATACAGTAAGTCAAATATAATTCACTTATATTTTCTATTAATTTAAACATAAAACACCTAAAAATACAAAACACAAATTCAAAACATGATCAAAATCAGTTATGAAATTCGTGCTTGCATAGTTTTGGGATGGTAAGAGTACTCGTACATATTCATTGTACTTAACCTACATATAGCTGCTACAACTAATTCTCGTACTACTACTAACTGCTGCATTACAAAAGTTTAATTCTCGGATAATGGAGATATTTATCCGAAAGTTACATAACGATTTATGCCTCAGCCAAGTCACTTATTATTTTTCTATACATTTCCACATGAGCAACGGATTTAATTTGATACAAGTTTTAAAGCTGTTTCTAATACATATTTCACAGAACATTTGGGCTGGCATTCTGTTGTGTTGCAGTTGCTGTTGATGTTAAGGGATTTGCATGCACACACACACAACCACACACACACACATACACAAACACTTGAATTCCTCCACACCTCCTTGTCTGCTGTCTGCTGTCTGCTGTCAGTTGCAGTTTTGTTTTAGTCCATAGACCCAGCTGAATATTTTTTTCTTTTTTTTTTCCGCAACGAATTTTGGTTATCGATCCGGGTTCATCAATCACTCATGGAAATCAATACGCTTTCCATTACACGGATACCCAAGTGGGGCGACCTTTTGTGTTTTGATGTTTTTGAATTCCCATATGGATATGACTGACGGCGACGATGTGGTGTGCGTTGGTGTTTTGTCCTCTTGATTCTTCTGCGGTTGGCTCTGCAAATATTCTGTTTGGCAATGTTTAAATATGTAGTATTCCATCCAATGTTTGCTCAGCGATTGTTTGCTGTCAGTGCTGTGGATTCTGAAACGTGTTTGACATACTATAAAATTCAGTAAAAAGGGCCCCAAGCGGGTATTGATAGTCCCAACCCTATGGCATTCGGCAACAAAAAAATCAAGCAGCATCACACAGAAAACAAGAAGCAAAAGAATCCACAGCAAGCTCGGATTAAAGCCAAAATATTTTTTAAATTTACATTTACTTTTTAGATTTATTTGGGACTTAAATGAATTGATTCGTGCTTCCACCGCTAGATGGATATTCCCATATATCTCAATTACATTTCGCGGCAGAGACAGCAGATGGCGCTCTGCCTCATTCTTTTGTAGACTTTGCTTTCTCTCAGTACCTGACGTCATGACGGCCACAACTGACGTCACAGAAAAGCTCCAATGTTTACGCACCGAGAACTGAATTGGAAATGAAACGTCCATGTTCCGCTTCCACACGTGTCTCTTTGGCGCCAAATTTCTTGGTACCGCGAACTTTTGGCATTTTGTTTTGTTGTTGCCATTCTTCTGGGTTAGGTTCTCTCTTAACATTTTATGTCTGTTATATAACACGTGCGTGGAGCATAGATGGATGCACTGATGAAAATTCTCAGTAATGTAGTGAATTAATAGAAAGTTCCATGGGCGAAACCTTAAAATCCTCTTTTCTGATTGTTATAAAAAGTATATTAAAGTACATCTACAGAAAATATATAAAAATATGGAAGATCAGGCTTTGATTGCTAAGCCCTGAAACTAAAGATGACAGTTCGGAAACACTGAGAAGTAATTATATATTCTTTTTTAATTGCTAAATCCAAATCGGAGAGGGAACCAAAAAGTTTGTTCGAATTTGTCTTCTCACCTAAAAAAAATTAACAACTAAATTAATAACTTAACTACCAAAATCAATGTACTTAAATATAAACAAATATAGAAAAAATAATTATTAAGGCTGCAAAAATTCAGTTATGTAAATAAAATGTGGCAACCGTAGTTGCAATTTACCAGTTGCTTTGGCAACTCTATTTAACTCCTGCCAGCATAAAATGCTGCTTAAGAGAGCCAAAGAGCGGGAAACGGTTGGCAAAGAAACACTCTCAAACACTGGAACACATGGGGCTCTGATGGGGCTCTGGCTGGCTCTGCTCTGTCGGCTGCTCTGCTCCTGGTGGTGCGTGTCGTGCCTGCAGACGCTTCTGAGGCCAGAAACAAAAAGATTCGCTTTGACGCTGCCAGTTGGTGGCAGCAGCAGGCAGGCCACAATTTTTTCAGTTCGTGTGTGCCGTTAGTTTGATGCAGAACGGAAGAGCGACCAACATCGAGGCGGTGTGCAGCGAGCACCGAGCAACATAACGGTAACTGTGCGCGGCCGTGCCCGTGTTGTCCTACAATTGTGCGCCGAGAATTAATCAAAACTGGTTTTGACCAAATTAAAATGCTTTGCGTGTTCCCCGAAACCTATCCTCGGTCTCCGACCCACAGCCATGGTTTGGCCAAGGCCACCATTCTCGTCTTGGCCAGTTTTTTGGTGTTAATTAGCGACAAATGGCAGACAGAGCAGGCTGCAAAAAGGGAAAGTTGCTCTGTCCTTGAAATTAATGGAAAAAAATAATAATGTGTGCCGTGAAACCAGCAAAAGAGACAAATATTTCGGCGAAATGAATGGCAGGAGGACCAGTGTCCGGTGTCCATGACAGCTCCCTCGCCTGAAATCCTTTAAGGGGGACCTAATCAAGTGTCAGCATTATAAAGAAGAAATAAAACTAAAGGATATATGTACGAGAGGAGTAGTTTTGAGGCGTGTGTGCATGTGCGTGGCTGTAAAGCGTACTTTTGTGCGCAGAGTTTGAAGAAATTTCACTGGGTCGCTGCTTTTTGGGATTCCGCATGGACTTGGTATCTCACATAAAATCGATTCGTCCTCTGAGGTCTTAGCTCACATAGCCTAGTGAATAATTTGCAAGTGGACCTTTTTATTTTTACATAGTTCATGGCATGGCCGTGACCGGGGTATCCCACGTATCATATTGCAGGCAGAACTTTGTTGTCATGTTTGCCTATGTGAGGAGAGGCCCTGCAGGTATTCCGCCTTTGCTGTTGTCGTTGTCTCTGACTTGCCTTGACACATTTTGTTTTGGCCACTGCTCCATGGGATGGAATTTTATCGGCTGGAATGGGTTTAGATGTGGGATGCTGCAGTTACAGAAGCGACGGCGATGGCGGTAGTTTGTTTGCTTATCTATTTTTCACTGTTTTTCCATAACATGGATACTTCGACACACAGTCACACAGTCGGCTGTTCGTGGCTGAAATTTTCAATTAGGTTTTATGGCACATTCCTCCCGATGGTATCGATGTTGTCACTTGCCCTGTTTGCTTCCTGTGTGCTGCAAATTGGCCAGAGAATGGAACGGAAATTTGCATACCAATTAACTTTATTATAATTTACATTGGCATTTATTAAGCCTAGCGCAGTGCGCGACTCTTAGCTTGTGGTGTCGTTTGCAAATTTAATTGTGTGATTTATACAAAATAACATAGATAAGTGAAAAATATGAAGAAAGATAGAAAAATGTATTTCATCTTACGTAGTGAATTCGTGTCGATCCCAACAAAATCATATAGAAATAGATTAGATTAGATGGTAGCAATTTTTGTTCAAGAGGTAATAATATCAGATGTGCCCCGTAGAATATTCCATGTGAATTTATTTTTCACCAAATATTCAAATTAATATTAAATTTCGTTTCCAATTATCTACAAATAAGCGAAACAACGATATTACTATGTAATATAATCAAATTCCAAATTGGACTGAAACCAAATGCCCACAAACACAGCAAGGACATAAATTAAGTGTAATTTTCATTCAGTTAAAAGAGGAAACGGAAATCGACAAAAGGACGAAAATGTATACAATTGGAAAGCCACAGAACCCTACAAAAATAATAAACATAAAAATAACATCAAGAGCAAACTCATATTGGATTTATCGTACGAGTATCAAAGGCAGGACAGTACCCCACAAAAGGGTGGCTCATAAAAGTTGTTTGAGAGGCTCGCATGGCGTATGAGTAATATTTTTTAATTTAATTCCTGCCTCCAGCATTGGCGGCCGTTCAGTGACTGTTTAAGCTGTGGAAATGCCTTAAAGAGTCAAAAGTGAAAGCTTAACCAAATGGAGAAAAACCACAGAAAGAAACCGGGAGAAGAATAAACAAAAAAAATTCGGACTGCGGCAAAAACTTTTGTGGCTACGTGGCTGAGGCCCTTTAGGGGCTGTAAAGGGATGAAGCAGGCTAAGCTAATCCCTGGCTAACGGCACAATAGCCAAAACAACAGCAGAAAGGCCGAGAGACCTAGGGCCCGAAAGGTGTACAGAGGCTGGAACAAAGTAAAGTTAATCCATGGTTATGCCACACGGCAAATTGTGTCTTTTAGAGACACAGACACACGAACAGAATGTTGGAAAGGGAAATAACAAGGGAATATATCCTAGATCGAGCAGTTATATATATGTACATATATTTTATGTGTAGGCACTAATGTGTGTGTGTGAATCAGTCGGATGTCTCACTGCAGTCGTTCCCATGCATACCAAATTAAATTTGGGGACTCCAACAAAGTTTCTGTGTACGAGTATTGGGTGGGAAAAGTTTTAATCAAAATATCCATGAATCTACAGGGGACCAGGAGCACCCGCAGCTTAACTAATTTATAAAATGTATCTCCAACCACTTGAATTGCCAATTCTGTGTTTAATTAAGATATGTTTTGACCGATTTCCAGTTGCCTCGGATCTAGGAATTGTGGCTGTGATGCGGATTTTGTCGTGCCCACATTTAGATTGATGACTGTTTCATTTGCTCGACACTCTGTCATTCTGTCAGTGGATGGAGGATAGTGCTTTGCGCGTCCCGTGTAATTGACTAATGAGCCAACGTGTCAGAGGCCATTGAATGTTTTGTGTTGTTGGGACTACTTTGATGACCTTTTGACATGGCAGGGCGTTGAATCGTTTATCCGGGATTTATTTCTTTGGTTTCTTTTTTGTGAATGGAAAGCAAATCAGAGACCATTTGAATGGGAATGTTCCCGTTTGGAGAAACTCTATTGGCCATAGGAGGATATAGCCTAGATACATAACGTGTTTTTATCTGCTAGGAGATGCTCTTTGGCTTCTAGGTAGCGTACATATATCTACGATTTAGTAATCTACAGTCCCCTTAACTGTAAATACTTATCCACAGCCTTGGTATCTTCAATCAGTTTCCCCAATAGCTTATTTATTATTCCAAACACATACTCGAGCCAGACTTGTGTGCGGGGCACACAAATTGATAATCCAATCATTGCCTGGTGAAGCAGCTCAACTTTTCCCTCAAGTTTCTTAGCAAGAATTTGTGGTTCTGTCTGATTTGTGTGTGATAAGTGATGACGTTTTGCGCCATTTATGGCCATGTAAACGACTGTACATACACATGCACACATACACACACACACACAAATTTGTATAGACAAGCATACAGTATGAATCTGGGCCCAGACAGAGACGAGTCTTGTTCGTTTTTGTTTGTGCTAAATGTATAACACAGACAACATATCACGCTGTATTAACTCTACCCATATCTTTTCTTGTTATATCTATTATTTGCTTTTCTTGATTCTGTTTTTCCCCCCATGTTCACCCCCCCTCACCATCACCCACTCTGTCCACATTTCCGCCCAGCAGAACTCCTCGTTTCTTTGCCCATTATTTGGCTGTTGTATTGTTGAGATTGTTTCGTTGCCAGCGTTTTTTATCTGTCGAGTCAGAGGCGAGGCAGTTAAGTGATTTCTGCTCTATTTCCGTTCTCGTTTTTCGGCCATTTTGTGTAAAGTTAAATGAAACTTTGAGGCCTTTAAAAGAGCTTGAATATGGGAGAAATTTAAATATGTATACTATATATCCAGGGAAGCGAATACTTGTATCACAAATGTAATATCTACTGAGCAAGCATTCAATCGGGAAAGTTTCTCCTTAACTTTTCCTTATGCTGGACAAAGTTTTCCCCTGAATGTGGGGTAACAATGAACGATATACAAAACCCGTTAACCCGTCTTTGGGCCAAGATATTTTCCTCTTGGATTAGATACAAGTTCAACTTTTTGGACTTGCTAATTTTAAGCTTTTTCAGGACAGGTGTGAAAACCCCCTGAATTTGTGGTTCAAAGTCAACTTTTGGCACTTATATCGATGTGCAAACAGCGAAAAAGTCGAAATAAAAATTCAATTTCCCAACCACCAAAAAGTTCAACTTTTCTCCGCAGCCACAAATCAACTTTCAACTTGGCAGCGGAGCACTCAAAAAAAAAAAAAAAGTAATTGAAAAAGGAAACTGAAAATTCTCCCATGGATGTTGGCCAAAAATGCGAAAAAAAGTCCTGTAGCATTATACTCGAAAAAGACTTAAATAAGATGAAATAAGCAAAAAAAGATGTTGACAATCGAAATGACAGGAGCTCTCAAAAAGAGTGGGAACTGGTCCCTGCGGAATACGTATATCTTAGATTCTTTTAAGATGAATTGCATTGGATTATTGCTTTGAAATGAATTGTTCATTTTTCAAGTTCTTCTTACAGCATATATTTATCACCGATGCTCTTTTTCAGTCGAAAAATGTGTTGTGTGGTTGCAGGTGTTCGTTTGGTAGTAAACACATATTGTTTCTCTACTGTGGTTAGCACCATGTGGCCGCACTGCATTACCAATGCATATTCCTGTTTGAATTCTTAATGGAGTTGCCATCTCCTATTTATTGCACGCTCTTTTCCCACCCTCTGTTACGACATGATGGAGTGACCTTCTTCTAGCAACCATTTGAATCATAGAAAAGGTCAACTTTTGTGTAAAAATTGAGTTCAAAGCACTGCTGATGAAGGTACAGCACTGCTGACATGGGGTGTCCCTAACGAGGGAAGGGTGAAAGTTCATCTCTAAGCTAAAATGTTGGGTGGGGAAGATGTAGAAGATAATTTCCCTCCCCTTTTAAAGGCTCGTTCTGATGGTCTTAGGACTTAGGTAAAATGTCATCCCTAGGATCATCATCTCTGCCAAAGCGCATACAACTTCGTTTACATGAAATTTACTTCTGGTATGTGAATTGCTTTAATAGCATAAATTGTGGTTTCATGTCTGGGCTTTGCTTTGTTTTTTTCCCCATGTTATTTATGGCCAACACAAACACATGCCTGGCCAACACATATATTTTTTTTTTATTGCCATGAGCCACGTGGAACAATTCCCGCCTGTTTACACAAGTTCTGTTTGCAAGCCGTTTGGAAAGACATTTCCTTTCGGCTCAAACAGTAAATGCTTCTCGCTGCTGATATGTAGAGGAAGGAAATATTGTCACATGTTTCACGTTATTTCCATTTTGTTTTGTCCGCGCTCATCATTTTACAAGGGGGGTGGTGGGGACCGACAGTCAGTTTGTTAATTGATAAGGTCATAAGTTGGCCCATGTGGGTCACATATCAGATCAGGGAATTGTTCTAAGGTCAGTTTCCGTTAATAAAGGCACAACGTTTATATATACACTCGTACACTCGTACTCGTACACTTGTACAGTGAATGTCATAAGTGTATTGCAGTAAAAGTTTTCAGGGCAGGCAATCGAATACCCTGAAGCTGTGAGGAAGTTAAATGGGGTTTGGTCTCTGAAAGAATTCTCTTCTTGCATCGATGTTGTCTACTAAAAATGCTCGTAATAGTCATCTAATTCAGTTCATGGAAACGCCAGTCTGCCCCGAAATACTTCTCTCAGTAGTGACTTCACTGCACTCGTTGAATAATTGAAACCAGTAATGGAAGTATTGACTTGAGTCCCCTAAATGAGATCCTCGTAAATTACTAATTAAGTATTGATTCGGGCGAATAGTTTAAATGCTTTCAAACATGAGCAGAAATAATAATTGATTATTTAAGGACACGCCATTCATAGTCTCACGCTTTTGAAACGCACTGTAGAGTCTGCCATGTGAAAGTTCCCACCTTCCTGTTCGTCCTTTTGGCCCGTTCTCAACGCGTATGTAGCACAGAGAGAGAGAGAGAAAACATTTGTAATCATGACCTTGCGAGTGTCACATACGTTCTCCTCCTCCGTAGCTTTGGAATAGGCAATTTAATGTCTTAGTTATGCCAAACTTTAGCTGGAAAATCGCGTGTATAACTGGAGTTTTGTTCTAAGGAAGTGGGCGTGGTTGGTTGGGGCTTAGCACCTTTTACATTTGTTAATTGCGGCACTTAGTTGGCCAAGTTAGTGCGTAGCATGCAAATGGCATCGGTTAGTTTCTGGGGCAGCTGTGGAAGGAAAACTTTGCTCCGCCTCAGGATCTGGTGTGGGGAAGTTTCTTTAAAGCACGAGTATTCCTCTGCACTGAATCCATAAAACCCAAGTAGCTGAAAAGAGTATCATAAAATGTTTGCTTATATAGCATAGAATTACCCAAAAAATAATGACCAAAGACGAAATGTTGCACTAAAAACAGCAGCAGCAGCAACAGCAGACTCTGGGGATTTCGCTGGGGGTACAGGGAGGGATAAGCGCCACAGAAGCAGCCGAAAAAACAATTCAATTTGGTGCTTGCCTCTCCTCCACCATCTCCGGCCACACCCGCACTCACCCTTCACTTTTCACATTTAGCGAAACTGCAGCTCTCTGCCTCTCCTTCGGGGAGGTGTGTGTGTGTATGCGTGTGTGGGTGTGTCTTATTTGAAAATGTGTTGTTCATTATGCTGATGAAAATCGTCGCACGACACGCCTCAAACTAATTTTCCCTTTCCAAATCCCACTTAACCAAAAAAAAAAATCTGACAGAAGCCCTCTAAAAATATTAACAAAATCAAATTAAATAATTAAATTATAATGAATTTGTGAATTTAAATGTGGAGCGTACAAAATGTGATTTCCCACCATACAGGGAACCTTTGCGGTACAACAACTGTTTTATGCCAGAAATAATATCTATTAATTGTTCTTTATACTTTATACAATATTTATACAAATGTCAAAGCCGTTTAAAGTACTGCCATCTTCAAAGGAAATATTCAGGGACTCTGATTGATTGATTGAATGGTTGCCTGATTGATCATCTCGAGTAGTTGATCTTTAAGCTATGACAATTTTTGCGTGCTACATGCTGCTTGTCTGTGCAGTCAATTAGCCAGCGGGAGGAGTTCTCGTGAGCAGGCCATTTATCAAAGTCACTTAGAGAATAAATAGAGATAGAGAGAGAAAGAGAGAGATATAAGAACAGAGACAGAAATAACAATACTCGCAAAGAGAAACAGTGAGGGTGAGAAATATAGTCAATTGCCAGTGCTGATTGTGCTTAATGAAGTGTTCGGATATGTCAGTCCCAGTCCCAGACAATAAATAAGTGTTCTTTCGCCAAGACCCTGCGATGCGATGCAGATGCAATTAACGCCACATTCCGAGTCGAAACCCTGAGCCAGCGAACACTCAGCCAGCGGCAAATGTTCAGTGCAGTGCGGATGCCAGTGAATTGTACCAGTGCCAGTGACAGTGACAGTGAAGATCGAGAGCATCTGAAATGATGTAGAGCCACAGGGCTAATTTCGGACTGAATCCTGCACATATCCCACCCGCGACACGCACTCCCTCACAAAGGAAATGACCCACAAGCTCCAAGCGAGCTACACAGCACTGGCCATGTCGGACGATAATCAAACCTGCAGCTATTCGATGCCCTCGATTGCATCCCCCAGCCATCAGCATCGTCCTTACCGGAATGTGAACTTCAACGAGGAGTTGAATGATCTGTCCGGCTACCCCGCCCAGCAGCTGCCAGCGACGGCCGTGCGGCGCTTCTCCAAGTCTATCTTCCAGCGGCCCCGCTCCATGTCCGTGTGGAGTGACATAAGCCGCAGCAGTATGCGTCTGGATGAAAGGTGAGTGGTGAGTGAGCAGGGACAAAGCTGTCGCATGTATTCGCTATGGCATGGAGGCGTTTACGTTTACGTTTACCCTCTGGCCTCCTGTAATTTGCGGCATGCCTTTGGCATGAGGATTTATGTGTTTTCTGTGTTCATAGGCTGATTGCGTGTGCAGAAAATCTACATAAATATTTGCTTTCATCTGGGTTAAGTGCCCGACAAAGGGGAAAATATGTCTTGGGCGCTATCTGTAGGGCCAGGCACGGCACGTGATCCGAAATCAAGTGCCACACGCCGCAGACTCAACTGACTACCGAGCCTACATTTGTACATATATGTATATAAAAGTCTTATAATATTTTCACACAAAATCGATTGATAGACGCACAGGTGTTTCTCGTATGTAC
The DNA here is from genome assembly GCF_018151105.1 of Drosophila obscura. Lineage (NCBI taxonomy): Eukaryota > Metazoa > Arthropoda > Insecta > Diptera > Drosophilidae > Drosophila > Drosophila obscura. The sequence continues at coordinate 2,434,801 of NW_024542774.1, read as the reverse complement.
CTCAATGGGTAGTTTATTCGGACTCATCAGAATTTGGCTAGCCAGAGCTGATTCTCTGCTCCATATATCCTCTACATTTCTAATGTATTATACGGGCGTTCCTACGGACTACGGACTGTGGCTGTGTAGTCTGGCACATTAAATCTGACTGCTTTCTTTCTTTAAGTCTTCAATCAAGATGATCTCACTTTTAAATCAATGCTGATCATATATACTGAATATACTAAATATTCTGGCTGAGTTCAAGTAGTAGTAGTGGGGAATAAATGCCAAAATCCCAGACCGATTTTCGAATTTTACTTCACTTCTTGCATTTGACTCTCTTTCGAAAATATGAATATTAATACATATACACATTGCCATATTTATCTGTTCATGTATGTGGTTTATTTACATGGCAATAATGATACTGTTTAAGTATAGTCATCGAAAATTTACCCATAAATTTCATGCACACTCACTGATTTTAGGATGTTAACATATGTATGTATGTACATACTCGTATTTTCGCTTAGCATACAATTAATTTATAATTATTTCCCATAAATAAAGCCGCATTAAAACTTGAACAGCTTGCTGACACTACGCATAGGCCGTAGGCCATGTGCCAGGGCCATTAAATTTGCCGTACTTGAGCGGAACAGATCCTAAATCAACTGTGACACCCATGCACAAGTGTCTGTGCCCGAGGTAGTTTAATTTTGTTTTGGACTTTGACTTTTATTATCTTGCTGTTGGGTTTTGTCTGTGATTATTGCTTTCACAGCTTAGGCTTCAGTACATCATGTACAAACATATATTGCCATAAGCGTTAAATTTAGCAAGAAATTATTAAAGATTATCCGTACAAGTACACTTTGTCTCTGAAATTTCAATTCGTTCAATTGGATTGTTTCAGCCCCCATTGAAATCCCACTTAAAGGTTTTTCCTTTCTTTGGCTGCCAATCTGTTACAGCCCAAACTATAAATAGATTGACCTCAGTCAAACTACTCATAATTCAAACAGCACTTGCCACCGGCACATGCAACAATTGTCTAATTTTGTGGCTAGTATGTATACATATCTGTGATTGAATTTAATGTGGCTGCTACCGGAGTTTGCCTGGCGTTTGCCAAACGGAAAGCGGCACGTAGGAGGCAGAAGAAAATTTGCCGCCAGCTTGCACGGAAAATGTTGAAAGGAAAATACATTTTGTGGGCTGTTTGAAGGCAGTGAACGGGGAGAATATTGTGGGTGACACAAAGGACACTAGGCACTAGGCAGAATGACGTGGGCCTAGAGCCATTCAGAGTGTTCGACAGGGTGTCTGACAGTCAACAGCTTGGCACGTTTGCTGGGCCAATTTCTGCGGCTTGGCCCTGCAGTTTAGGCCAATTTGCGTCATCCACCACTCAGCAGACGACGGTACTCCCCCATACCCCATTCCGCATCCGAGTGCCAATTAGCGTAAATAACTCAATTATGCTGGGACTGCTTTCTTCTCTGGTTACTCGTACAATGCAGATGGCTCTGGCCCCTTGCATCGACACCTCTTTGATTGGCGATTATGCTAGGTGTAAGCCATCTTGGTAATTGCCTTGTCAACCCATGGGCAGGGGCAGCCCTGCCACAAACAGGGACATTGATTTTCTAGGACCTCAAGCGCTTATTGCCCTTAATTAGCTTAGCTACGGCTTTAATATCTATTGCCCATTAAATTTGTGAGCAAGAGTAATGGAAATGAATGACTTTGGTTCCGCTAATCGCACTAAAAGCTGAAAAAGAGAGACTTGAACGTTGTCTAAATGAATTTTGGTCATAGAACTCGTGGCTTTGACCACTTAAATACGTGGTTAATAGCTGCCCAGCTCTCGAATGACTCGTTAAAGCCTTTTTATTGCTCCGAGAAATCTTCTAACAATGGCCCCATAAAAGCTAGCTCCGACACCCCACGCCCCCCTCCCAAGACATCAGCTTCTATAAGGAGCTATGAAGAGCACTAAGAGCTTTGGTCCTTAGCAACGCCCACCTTTTTCCACACATGCATGGCTTTACTCCTGTTTCATTTTTCTATTTTCTTACTCTTTTCAGGTGAGTGGAGTGCTTTAGTCTATAACCGAAGAAACAGTTGTTCGCCCTTGGGCAACGGTACGTATAAGTAATTTATTCTGGATTATATATTCAAGGGGGTAAATGTACCGTGTCATGACTGAAGGTGCTGCACGATAAACATTCTATCAATTATCTTTTATCTGAAGAGGGAACTGCTCGGTCATTATCTGCATCTCACTCTCTCATTCCCGAAACATTCCTCATTTGATGGTACGGAATGTTAAGTGGCATTTGTCATCCATACTTGGTCTGTGCTCTGCCAGCATCATTTCATTTTTCCGCCATATATTATGACTAGAGTCACTCATAAAGTAATCATAAAAAATGCCGCAAATCAACACGACTGAAACACGAAGCGACGTTTTCCCTTTGGGGTTTCCTCGCAGGTGTATCGTGTGTGTTCCGGACCGTATCCCTCCGAGCATTTCGTTATGTTTTCCGTGCGCCGTGTGCTGTCTAAATATCTTTGAATTCTACGAGTATATACATACGTAAATATATACATATGTGTTATGATTATGTTGTGCCATCTGGAATGAAACAAAATGAATTTCCCCCTTCGTGTACGTGCGTGTGTGTGTGACTTCTAATTGTGTTTTATGTGTACGTACGGTTTCCTTGAATGTTTGTACCCCGCGCTCGTAAATGTCAAGGGTATATCGTGTCGGCGAAGAAACTAACACACATGTGTGTGTGTGTGCAAACTGAGAGAAGTGCATCGATCGGGATCAACTTTCGAATTTTGCTGGTGATGAAGGACAGGATTTAAAAGTGAATTAAGTATATAAACAAGGAAGCGTTCCATTGGATCCTGCGTTCCAAAATGGGTTAAATGGTTTTCAGGCTTTAAAAGAATTTAGAGCAAACAAAAAACTCGATAAACAGGTACAAGTATATTCCTTTCGAAACCACTCGAGTTTGCGGTTATCGGTTATCATAAAAATTTATTCCCAGGCTGTTTGGGGTTGTCCTCTCGTTTCATTAAATTTTCTGTAGGTGAAAGTGGATTCTTGGCTTGAATATTATTTAGCACATGTGTGTGTGTGCTCACACGGTAATGGGTTGCTCCCTAATTCGTATTTTTATTTGAATAGTGAAAGCACTTATTAATTTTCAAGCTGAAATCGCGTATGTGCTCAGCATTCAAAAATATCTTTACAGCAAATTTATGAACTTCTTTATGCAATGAACAAGTTTATTAAAAGCAACATCAACGCAATAAAGTTTTCCAAACACAAGCACTCACCCACTCATCGCCCCTCACTGAATCAATCCCCCCCCCCCCACAACAAGCATTACGCTATTCAAAACCACAAGGATAAAGCCATTCGATGCAACGTTTCTTGAGCGTACTTGCCTGCGAGCATTATATGGAGTATTACGTATACGAAACGTTGCGTCATAAGATTTCATTAAAAGATTAATGCACTTCAATGGCATTCCCAGTCACAGCAATAAGCTGCCCCACCAGCCCCATATGTCCACACCACACAAGAGCGCGCAACAAGTACTGAGCAGGAGAAATTTAAAAATAAGCTTGATTTTTAAATTAATTTACACATCTAGCGAGGTGTTCGGGGAAGGACTTGCGTGTCTTAAATTCATTAATCCAAAGTCGACAGGAACCCAGCAGGACCAGAACAGGACGACAAGTTGCGTTCCCTGAAATTGGCAATTAGGCTGGAGTACGCCCGCATATGCAGTGGCTGAAGGCCGTCGAGGTCATCTGAGGTTAACCCCCGAGCCAGCGCTCGGTGTTGCCCAGGAAGTGCGATGGGTGCCCCTAATGGGGGCGACGCACATGTTTCCTATTCGCCTTTCGCCTGGTTTATCCTTCCGCTCTCTCTTGCCGTTCCACTCTCTCTCCGCTCTCCTCTCTCTTTGCAGGCCTCTTGCATTGCTCTTCAATAGGACAAAACCACGTGTTCGTGCTGCTTATCCTTTCGACTTGTTATTCGCAAGAAATACATGGAAGGCGACCAAGCGACAGCAAGAGCAAGAGAGACAAGGCTTCCGCTAAGCTTTCACCACTGCATTGTAGTTGTTGCTTGCTGCTGGAGGAAGCTTTTTTGTAGACTTTTACTCTTAGCCATCCTGACTTTCCGACTTTGACGTCAGGTGTCTCTGTGGCGATTGCTAGCTGCCAAGTTCGAATGTAGTTCACATGTAGCAAAAATTAAGAGGAATTTAATACAAAATTATTAATTTAAAACCAATGCTGTCATTTCTTTGGCAAAGATTTTACCATAGGATATTCGGAATCCGATCAGAATGGTTAATCCTTTCTAGAGACTAGAGGATGCAGAATAAAAACAGACCTAATCTTGCGTTGAATTCCATTTATTGATTGCTAATTTTAAACAAATTGTAATTGTGAAATACATGTTTTTCCTAGTCCTCTAGGATATTATCACTATCACTGTCGAATTATTCATAGAAGGGAGAATTACCTTCGGGAAACAGCATTCTGCTGTCCATGGCTATAATAATGATGATGACATCAACAACAGGCAACAATTGAAGCTGTTGTCCACCAGGACCCCTCCCCCTATAAACAGTACTCAACAAAACAGAACAGAACATTCCATTCCCATCATCTGCCAGCATGCCCATGCCCATTGCCTTCCTCCTATATTACATCCTTTGGGCGGATAGGCAACGACAGCAACAACGATTAAGATGCAAAGTGAATATTAGTATGTTAACACACTTTTCCCCCCTGTAGAAACCAAAGTTTGCTGTCACCGGTCTCCCTTCCACTTGACTTGACTTGGGGCAGCTGCTGATGCTGCTGATGCTGTGTTGTGTGCCTGCCCCTTACTGGCATGTCTTGCCGTCTCTGGTGGCTTGAGTGCTCGGCTTGAGTGGCTATCCAGCTGCGTGCTCTTGCGGGCGACCTCTGTGCTTGGCATTCGTAATAAAATTCAGTAGAGGAGAGAGTGGAGTGGAGAAGCGAATGCTCCTCCAGCTAACCCTACGAATTGATTTATTGGCTCAGGCCCGACTAAGGCGAATATCTGTTTGTTTTTTCTACTGTTTTGTCCGCCCCCACCTGTTTCCCTTTTTTTGTTGATTCCATTCCGAGTTGGCATTTCTGACATTTACTGCTTTTTACAATTGCGGTTAAATATTCGGCTTTAATCATTCCACACCATCAGCGCATTGCGGTCGCCCCCACCTGTTGCAGCTTCGAAATTTAATTAGAGGCTCGAAAATGATTTGCGGCGTACCGCCCGCCTTGTTGTTGTCGATGACAAGTTCAAGTCCCCCTCTCTCTCACTGCACTGATTCTCTCGCTGGTTGAACTTTTTCGACTTGCGGATTGTTGGACGGGTCGCAGCCATAAATAAACGTTAATTACCCTCTGAGGTTGTCTGATATCGTCTGCCTGCCTGTGAAGTTCGGCCTCAATCAAGCGCGAATTATGTGTGAACTCTGTAGAACGACGCTGGGGCTAACAGTGCTACAAAACAGTAGTGGCTAACACTGCTAGGCTAACAGTTTCGGTTAAAGTCATATCAGGGCAGAGAAGAGTTGAGCAGAGCAGAGCAAAGCTTTGGGAGCTTTCCGCTCACAGCATATCCTCACAGCATACAATGTACATGTGTCCTGTAACATTTCTGTTTGCTGGGCGGTAGCGTTAACAGTGGCGTACTCGGCTTGGGGTCGCATTACACAATGGAGCCGCTGTCGGCTGTCAGTTTGTTTTTACACTTTGCACATGAAACATGTGATTTCCCTCGAACGCTCCTCAACAAAGCCAGAGTTTTCTTTAGCGATTTTCCCCCCCGCCCACGCCACCACAACACACACTCTAAGCAAACAAAGTGTGAACGAGACAGAGACTGTTTGTGTGTGCGTGTGTGTGTGTGAGTGTGTCAGTGTGCGTGCGTGTGCGTTCGTGAGTGTCGTCCATTCGGTCGTGTCGGTGAAATTTTCAAAGCGAGAGATTTTTGTAACGGAAATCGCTCGAGCCAAGCCGAGTGGAGCGCTAATTAAAATTGAATCAAGCGAATAGAATATGCAAAAGAGAATGAAATGCTTGGCGCAATTACGCTTGAATTTACTTAGTCGCATTGATTAGTTAATAATTAAGCGCACAGCGTCTTTCCACAGAGTAACAGTTTCCATTCGAATGTCCGCTGGTGCTGCTGGCCTATAATTTCAATAACCACAATACGCATCCATCTCCGTTGCCACATAAATCTTCGGCCAGACTACATTGTGAATTTATTTTCTCATCTGCACTGGCACACACAAAAAGTGGATGGGATAATTCCACATAAATCAATAATAAGCAGAGCGCAAATTAAATATTTAGTCTCTGAATGTGAATGGGTATAAGTGGCCATAAAATTTCCGTGCGAATTTGTTGCTGTCGTGAGTGCATAAATAAGTAAGGTGGACAGCAGCCCAGCCCTAGCTCTTCCGACTGAGCTGTTTGTGTGCAGTGTGACCAGTCAGTTGACCCGTAAGCCGTAACTTATACGTGGTACGGGACCGGGACCTGAGGACAGAACAGACTTGAATCGATGCCGACATCCGTATTCGCACCCGTGGAGCAACACTTACCAAAACCCAGCAGAAAGTTCAAAAAGTTCATCGTCAAATTTATTGCAAATGCTGCGCTCGCGCACTCCGCCGTCCTCTGGGCATCGTTGTGGCACAGGAACAAAACATTTTCCGCAATAAAAATCTACAGAAAACACCTGAAATCATAAACACTCGTGCCCCCTAACTACACACACACACACACACTCACATACTGTATCCGGCTCAGGCGTGCGGAAGAAGGCCAAAGGTACGTACGTAGATAGGTTCATAGTTGGTGTGGGGCCCGGTCCCCAGATCTCTCCGCCGTCGACTCAAGTGTGCAATCGAAAGTGAATCCACATCCGTGCCGCATCCGCTTTGGATAGACGTGGAATTGTTGTCTTAACCAATTCGCTTTTGTTTTTTCTCCTGGTACTTCCTTTGGGTTTCCTTTTCCTGTGCCGTTTTTTGTTTACTTTGTTTTCTCGACGTGGATAATTTTTTATATCAATAAAATTTTACTGGTGTGCGAGTATTTACGGGCAGTGTGTGTATATTTGGGCTTGGTCTTGCACTCAAGGATCCTCGATAGGGCGAATAGAATGCTCGTTAGAGGCACTCGAAAGGGGGATAGAAATAAAATAATATTTACCGCTGTTTATGGGGTAAAGACATAAAGGTTACAAAAAAAACTGTATTGCAGGCACATTGGTATGATCTCTTCAAGAGGGGGAACGATTATTGTCAACACTCTTAATTATTTGTTAGTTTTTTCTGAAAGCCCTGCAATTATTTGGTCCTCCTTTGACTCATTTTCTACAGGGGAACATAAGAGAGCTGAAGGCACGATTCCTCTCTGTTTGGTTAAAATATAGCTATCTAATCTACAGGTCTCTCTTCCATTTCTGTGCTAATAAGCTCAGGGATTAGTAATTGCCTTTTTCCGGTTACGGTTTAGTTAGTTCAATTCATAAATATGTGCACTGATCGAATGGAATGAATAATGTGTCTCTCACACTGGTATGGTAAACCCATATTCCACCCATATTTAAATTAAATATTCTGTTTTTAAACGCAAATATAGTGCAATTAAATAGAATTTACTTTGCATTAAAAAGTAATTTCATTTATATTCTTTTCCACTCTCGGAGCTAATTCTATTCTTAAATATTTTTTAATCTAAGTGTAAATATCAACATTGCATTCGTTTTTTGTGTGAGTGTACCATTTTAGTTTGTGGCCTGATGGATAACTAAAACCGCAACCAAGTCAATGGGGGTTTTGTTTTGTGGTTCTTGTTGCATTTGACATTATGCGCATTAAATGCGCTTGAAATGCTCCATTTCCTGCTGCTTCTTGTCCACCTCTGCTCCAGTCGGCACAGAGTGACATTGACAATGATAACGGGACCCGGGAGTAGGAGAGATAGTAGGGCAGGGCAGGGTTGAGCAGAGCCGGAAGTGTTGGTAAGGAGGCAGACAGGCAGGCAGGAGACAGGCGACAGAGGTAGAGAACTGACAAAGCGCTTTGTAAATTATTTCGTTAGGAGGGGCTTCGACTCGAGTGAGTTTTATGGGGAAAAGTAAGCAAGAGCAGAGTAACAGGAGCCGCACTAACTGCATGGCAGGACATAAACATGTGTATGAAAGTTTCCGACTTTCGTCGCCGATTCAGGCAACAAGCAGCAGTGCCGGCATGTGCACCATTTGTGTGGCATAATGTGCTCAGCATTTAATTAAATTTACAGCACACTACCGACATAATGCCACAAAAAGTAACTCGAATTTAATATTCATGCTAATTTTAATAACAAAACGCAGTTCGCGGCTGCGAGCGGCAGCATTGCGTATACGTAATTTTCACTAAGAGCAGGAATTTTGATTGGGGGTTTGAAAGCACTTTAGATTAAAATGCGATTTAAATGGAAATACTCCCTGTGGAGATCTGAAAAGATATTGCCCGGGAGCACCACTAATGTCAGCCAAGATTCAAGTTTTCAGTTCAGGTCCCAGTGCAGTCAGTGGTACATCATGAACGGAGTTCCAGCCATGCTCTGGCTGCTGCTCAGTGTAACAGTAGCTTCCGTCGACCAGCTTCAATTTCTCCATAGCACCCTAGAATCAGTGCACAAGGAAATGTTCATTTCCACGCTGCTCGTGATGCAACGTCACCAGAGACGTCTGGCCCCGGACCCACTGCAGCCATTCTATCCGCTTGCCTGGCCCACACTTCGCCTCGACAAAGGCCAAAGAGTGAAGATGGTGACCCAGTACAATCGGCAGGTACTGGCCCTGGTGTACATGGACGCTTATGAGGATACCGTGCTACTGGATGCCCTGGCTGAGATCTTAAATCACATGCGAGAGGCAAGGATTGTGGTTTGGCTGCGAGTCCCACTGAAGGAGCAGTTGCTCGCAACGATCTGTCAGCAGGCGGCTGAGCACAGGTTCCTCAATCTTCTGGTACTGGAAGGAACCTCTAGCGCCCATCGTTTGCAGCCATTCCCTCAACCGCACTTTCAATCGATTCAAAATAATGGGTCACTCAACGAGGGTGACATCTTTCCCATTCCGTGGCTGAACTTTCAGGGTAGGGTGGCCAAGACGCAACTCGACCATGTGCCACCGCGAAGCTTCTTCTGGGTAGACCCTCTCACTGGTAGCGAGAAGTACAGTGGCTTAGTCTACAGCCTGATGCTGACCTTCGCAAAGAAGCGCAACATCAGCCTGACACTGCAGCAGGGACTGTCTGTTGGCAGACAACTGACTCGGCAATCGGAGATAGTGAACAAGACACTTACAGGGGAGCTAGATCTGCCGATAACTAGCCAGTTCATCAACTTGAGACATCCCAACCAGAGTTTGACTTATGCCTTCATCGGAATAACGGCCATCTCGATTGTAGTTCCCTGCGGCAAGGAGTTGAGCATCGGTGACTTGATCGATATTCCAAAAATGATGCATACTCTGCTGGGGACCTACATCATCTTTACAGTGGTGGAGAGTCTAGTGGAAGCGATATACAATCGCTGGGCCCATGGGCGCTTCGGCTTTCGATGCTTGAATCTGCTAATCAATCTGCGGGTCTTTCGATGTATTCTAGGGATGCCCGGACATGGCCCTTTGAGGCATCGCGTAGGCACCGCCTTGGGCCAGCTGTTCGTGGCGATGTCTTTCACCGGTCTGCTCGGATCGACTTGGCTAGGAGCTCAGATGAGCACTCTCCTGACCATGAGTCCCCAGTACCGATACATCCAAAACCTCAAGCAGCTGCGCGACAGCAACCTAACCGTTGTCTTCAACGAGATGAGTCTCCAGGTGATCACCGATAAAGTGGATCCCGATTTCTTGCGCAGGCAGCTGACCAATGTCCAGGTCATGACCGGTAAAAAACAAATGGATCTGATCGCCAGCCTGAACACAAGCTACGCCTATCAGATATATTCCTCCCCCAAGGATGTTTTATGGGCTCTGCAGCAACACACAAGCCGCAAGGTTCTGTGCAAGTCCCCCCAACTGGATCTCGTCAGAGACATCTCGTACTGCATCGTCCTCCAGAAGAACTCCCTGTACGGCCTGGCAATGTCGCACTTCGTGGACTGGATATGGTCTGTTGGGCTCATTGCCCACTGGTACAAGCAAGCGGTTCGAGATATGGTCTATGCGAGCAAAGGCCCACATCACCGTGTGACACCGCAAATCAGAGTAAGACCAATAAAACTGCAATATTTCCAAGCACTGTGGACCCTGCTCGCTGTGGGCTGTGTTATATCAGTTTGCGTTTTCATTGCAGAGTTGGTAGTGGGTAAAAGAAGGGCTCGAATCGGTGGCACTCACGAATGAACGTGAGAGCAGGAATTTAAACAAAAATCGCACGTTATCCTTATTATTTCCTACACTCCAGGGTCTTTCATTTGTGAGAAAGACTCTAGTCAAGCGGAAGTTTTTTCTGCACATTAAATGTTTGGCATATACTCGTAATGGCCCCATTAAACGATTCCTAAACATGCTATCTAAATAGTAGTTGCTGCTTCTAATATTTATGTATTTCATAATTGCTTGAATAAATGCTTGCAAATGAAGTTCCAGGCAGTCTGAAGTCTGAATCATTCCTTTTCTTTAACTTATCTACATTCCCATCAAGGACAATAAAAGCTCTGCCATAAACTAGAATCAAATGACATATGTGACGATATCCCAGGCATTTCTAATGGAAATGGGGCACACAGTCAAGATGTTACGAAACTCTGACATGTGCCCTACCGGACGGGAGGCATGGGAAGAAACCATAAATACAGCATATGGGGGATGGGAGGAGTTCCCATTACATGCAACCTTGACCGCAATCAATAATTTTTGTTCGGGATTTTGGGGAGCGCGACAATTAATTATCGCATAATAAATGTATATTGATGATATTGATGAGCCAGTCGGGTCCGGCAGTCGGTTAAATGCAATTAGGGATATCGTGGATCGGCAGCGGACAGTCGAACACTCCAACAATCAATCGATTGACGTCAGTACACAAAAATTGGAATTGAAACAAACCGTTGAGTGTGACACAAGGCACACACCACCATTGAACAAAGAGACGGGCACACAGGGCGTATGCGTAGGGCCACACGTGACGTGTGTCTCCCCACGGAAGGGGTTTATGTTCTCAGCTTACTTCATGCCTCTGGATTGCGGCAACGGCAGATGACTTAACGAGGAGCGGAACAGTATCCTGTTCGGCAAAGGTTTCTTTCATGCAGGCAGCGCTCTGCTGCTTTATCATTTAATTAAAATTTAAATTGTTACCGAGGGCATAAAAATAACCTGGAAAGTAGCTGATGTCGACCTATGGTCGTTGGCCCCACTTTTTGTGAATTTTTTATATGGCCTACAATTTGCGTTTCTGCTGTTTGCATTTGTCGGATTGTTATTTGCTGATTGACACGGTGTACACTGTACACCATGTATGCGAGTGCGAGTGTGTGAGTTCTTTTGATTGTGTGCTGTGTAGAATGATCTCCCAGGGGAAGGCAGCCCACAGAAGTGGTCGCCTCGCATGTCAATTCAAAGGAGCGTGGAAATGTGCCTGTTAAATGAGTGTTAAGGCAAAGATATGGAAAAGAACCACACGAGAATCAATAGAAGGAAACATAAATAGGAGAAAATATATTCGCTTTTATTTTTGACCCTTTTCAATCGGTAGATGAAGAATAAGAGACCTTCTGGTTTCTCAAATATTTATAATTCCAATCCAGGTGATAGTTCTTTATTTCTAGAGTTTCGACCTAAATGCTGTTTCCAGTGTAAGGATTTTTTAAAATTGCAATCAAAACCTGCACTAATTGCCCATTTGATTCCATAATAATTTGCTGAGCATTAAATTTAATGCACATCCCATTAGAATGCACATTTGTTGGTCAATTTACTGTCAAAATATGCCGCAGCAGCAAAAGGTCGGTTTGGGCCAATTGACCGCATTAGGGCTGGCAGCAAGCCGACCAAAAACTAATTTGATGCAGAAATACGAGTATGTATGCTTCAACTGAGATGCAGACCTAAATAGACTACCCAAGAGGCATGCTGGGGCTGGGGCACGGACCCCAGGGCACAGGAAGAGTGTGAAACACAAAGAGCCCCAAGGCCATGACAGCCGCCGTTCTTCCACCAGTGTGCAAGGAAAAAGTTCACTTTAAGTTCAAATATTTGCCTGCCACACAGCCACCGACTGGCTCCGCCCAGACTCTGTTCGCCACAGCTCTAGTATATTAAGTAGAAAAGGCAACTGGACCCTGTAGCTGAAATCAAATAAAAACTAAAGGAGAGAGGAAGAAAGAAACGAAGAGAAAGCGCAAAAAGCTTAAAGAGTCAAGCGAGAGAAATATTCATCAATTAACAGCGGGAAAAATGCAATTGAAAACTGCTAAAAAGGCGAGCTTAAAGCTATATCAAGATTTTATTATGCTTTGGCGTCCACGCTCCGCGCTAAGCAACTCGAAAATCGTAAATTTACAACTGACAGCACTGCATGCCAAGGGAAGCAGACGGCTTATGGCAGGGCCAGGCCTTGTCCGGAACGGCTAAGTGCATGGCAACAACCGACAGCTGGAAGGGGAGTCCTGATGGACTATCCAGCGACTGTCAGGCTCGATTCTGTTTTCCTATTGCAAATATACAGACAGGCAAACAAACAGGAGTTGGACACATTGCAACAGATGGCACAAAGGGAGGTGGAGGAGGGAAATGGAGCGATTGACGGCTTGTCATCGCGTAGTCTGTTCATATTTTACCATTGCACGGCCTGACAATCCCTTTTATGTGGTACAGAAAAAAAAGAATATGAAATATCAGAGGTTCAGCTAATCCCGGATAGTCTGAAAACTCTGCAAAAACTTTTGAAGTCCCCTCCGAAGACATTTCTGCTTTTAAATTTCAAGTAGAAACTGGTTCCTCTAGAATTTTATTTGAATGATGTCATTCCCGTAGTGTACGGGATTTTTTAGCTTTTATAAATACTTTATCCTTGATTCTACGAAATCATTATGTATGTATAAATGTATTTCTGCTCTTTTCGAGACTTTCTGAGTGGCAAGCTCTGTATATATTTTACAAGTCAGATGAGGAGAAGATATGGAAGTATATGCAATGATTTGGAGGCAGCGGGTGCCCTTTGTGTAAGTTGCATTAACATGGAATTTAATTGCATTGCCTGGCCAAGCGTATTAAGATGGCTACTGTCACTGCCACTGCACTTCAATTAAATCAACACATTGATTAAATTAAATTTCAACCATTTTGCGAGCTTCTCTGTAACCGCTCTCTTCTTTTTCGGGATCGGGCTGTGGTGTTGGCGCGTCGTAGTTCAATTAAAAATGCCATCGATATGCGCAACGCCAACAACTGCATAATTTATGCAGTACGGCGGCGAGGTCCCACTCCTTTGGCCAGCCGTCAAGAGCGAAACAATTCTTTAATAAATTGTAATGCTGGTGAGAAGAGCGCAAAGGGAAGTGCCCGCAGATAAAAAATAAATGATTTTAAATATTTGCAAATGCCGCAATAACATACACATTTCTAAAAAATTGTTGAATGTGTTTAAATGTGCTCCTACACTCAGAGGATAAATAGAAATACGCGTACCGAATATTCAAATTGGAAAACATTCCGTGCAACAATTTTGTCGTGATTACAAAATTCTTGATGTGCTCTTATTAACACAGCAAATGGCTCCATTAGGAGCAATTCGCACACGAGCGAAGGCGCTTTAAATACTCGTCAAGTGTTTTAATTACACAAAGCGCGACAAACGGCAAACAACAAGCCAAGAAACGACAATCCCCAGGCGGCAGAGCACATGCATTCTTAAGCCGCTTAATTTATTTACACGGGTCCCAGAACAGGCCTACAGGCCTGAGCCGCCTTAGTAGCGCAGCCTTGTCCCAACCTAAACTTAGCTTAAATGCTTAGAGCAATATGTTGACATAGAAGACACTGGGCCAGAGTCTGGGCGACGCCGCCGCCCCCGCCCCCTTTGTTCGTGTCAACAATTTATTTTTGTAATTTATGCTTGAATAATTAGGCCCTACCGGCTCAGCCTGTCGCATTTCGCACGAATCTTAGCCGACAGTAAGGTGGTTTTTAATTGTGTAAATCCAATTTTCCCCGAGTCGGAAAGCAATTATGCAGAGAAACGATTTCCACATGATCAGATGTAGGGCGCACCCAACTGTGTTTAATTTCAGATTTTGCCCGGTTAACTCTTTATGATTTTATTTATCTCAGAGCGTATTTTATGTTTAAAATATTTCAAATACGTAATTCACAAGGACAGGGTCGATAAGCGCAGCATATTCTTAAATGTTTTCCCTTAAATTCCATTCATTTTCTTAGAATTCTTATTTGCTTGCTGCTCATATTTTATTCAAACGATGTTTTGTAAAGAATTTCCTGCAATTTTCTGAAACTAGGTTTTTCTTGTTCAGTTCAAACTTTATTTGTTTTCCACGTGCTTGCGGCAAGTTTTATATTTAGACGTGCACAAACTTTTGTGAGACACATAATGACTGTTGACAATTGATGATAAGGAGGGCAGACCAGGGGCCCAGGTCAGTACTTGTTCCCGTCCCCATTGTAGGATCTAACAATATTTTTGGGGCCCCCCAAAGTGCGATGAGTTTGCTATTTTATTGTATTAACAGCAACAGGCTGTTCAAACAGCGCCTGAAGAAATGTACACTCGAAGAAATCGTTCAAGAAAAACAAGTGTGATAAGGTGTTATAGAAATTTATCTTAACTTGAGGCGTAATACTTCTCGCAGTGCAGGGCCATGTTTTATTAGCAGAAACAGCGGGAAAGTACACCAACCGACCCAACCGACCAAATGAATTACCTTTCTCCAGTCCCACCCTCCCTCCAAAGACCGACAATAGGCAAATGCTTGTTTTTCTCGTGAGTATACAAGTATTGTATATGGAAAGGAACTTTCATTATCCGAGTGTATTCTGGTATTCCTGTATACCCGTACTGGGGCTCTAGAAGGTTGTGTTTGCTTACCGATAGGACGGACAAGACGGACAGGTCATGACAGGACGGGACGAAAAGGACAGGAGGGGCGAAATTCATTCATTGCCGCCTGGCTGGCGCAAATTGATTGTTTACATAATTCCATCATCGATTTTGTCGCTCGGAAAGTTTTTAATCAAGACGAGTGAAGGTTCAGTGCGGGGCAGGTTCATTGATCATCATAATCATCCCCATCTCCATCCCCATGCAAATTGGGAGAAATTAATAACAATTATAATTTACAAGCAAAGAGCATTTTGTGGGCAGCTGGGCTGCTGACCGAGTTCTCCCTCTGGTCACAGCTGGCACAGCGCTGTCGAAAGTGTAAATTTTGCCCCCCATTTTTGAATAGTTAATTATACAGTGTTTGCCCTGAAGCTGCAGCCGGTGGGTAAATTATGAGATACATACTCATATGAATGTATGTGAGAACTAAGGAACAGCGCCATAGGTTAACCTTCTAGTTGGAAATGGAAATGGCTGGTGGAGTGACAGCCCAGATGCTGCCAAATCAATAAAGTGCATTACTTTAGTGATTCTTCCCAATCCATTTATTTGATCAGACTGTTGCCAAGTTTTTATTTTCTTCAATTTGAGGTATTTTAAATTGTTTGCAGAACAACTGACACGACCCGAATGCGCAAAGGTTGCACGTAGTCCTGTAAAATATACTTATGTACGTGTGTGTATATGTTTATTCCTCTGGTATGATGTCTTCTCCATTCCATTATTCGCTTTTGTCCATTTTTAAGCAAGTTGAACGATCCATATTTTCGTATCTGTTGACTTTGGTGCATGCAATATGTTAAACGGCAAATTTCCTGTGGCAAAAAACTTTTTCTATTTATCAACGAATCTATTTTGAACTTTGATTGGCGCTAAAGTAACTTGTAAAATTTCTCAGCATAAGACTAATGGCTTCTACTATGTATAATTGATTTATTCAATATTTTATTTCAATAATTTCTTTATTTAATATGGTGCCTTGCATCAGGATAAATTGTTACGCCCTAAGTGGTTTCACGTGTTTTTTATTCGACTCTTGTTTCAGTCTTGAACAGAACAATGATACCTGCAAAATTCCTTTAATCCCAAACTATTTCATGCCGAAAGTGCTATGCATTTTTAAGTATTTTTCTGCTCATTGTTCTCTCTCTCTTTTTTTGTTTCGATTGTTGCTCTTTCTATCTAATGGTAACTGACAGTCAGATAATTGAGTGAAAAGGAAAGATAAATAAAAATAAGAGAGAGCGAGAGCATGTGAAAGCTTTTAAGTGACAATTTGTGGTCCGCATCGCTCCGATCTGAGGCGAATTGACGTGCACAAAACTTTCACATTAAACACTACGGCCGAGACGAGCGAAATGATAATTAATTGTGTTCCATTTTATACCCACATCCAGGCAAAAGAAATCCCGGTCAATTCGAGAGGACTGACTAAAATAATTGAATTTATTACGGACGAAGACGGAGATGCTCACGCTCTCTAACCTGAGGGGAAAACCAGATTTTGATATCCTGTGCGCGAGTGTTCGTATAACTCCTGCGGATGTTTTGTTATGCATTCCAGAAAATTCAAATTTTTGTAATATTAATGAGGAATGGCAGCGCATATTTCTGCCGTTACCCTCGAGCGAGCAACAGCTCAACGCATTCGCAGGACAACATTCAAATTGCGCTCCTCCAGCTGTACAGTTGGAGTGGAAACTGGTTGCTCGGTCATAAATTTGTGTTCAATATTTAATGAGCTCCCCCAGCGGGGCGCTAGGGGCAGGGGGATTCGGATGGGCTTTAATGTATGCTCGGCTGGCCCTAAATTGTTTATGGGGCGTATGAGTAATGTCGCCAAACGCACTTGCCTGCTGATGTGTGGCAAATGCAGTGCAGCAGCAACCAAATCAGCCATAAAATCCACATCATGCCTGTCAGGGCCACGCTGCTCTGTCTTTTGTCCAAATTTTAAGCGACTCTGGGCCACATATTCCCCCTCATCCCACCACATTTCTCCTGGCTCCTGGCTACATTAGCCAACTCATTTGGGTTGCATGTCGAGAGCATCAAGTCGCTCAACTGGAGTGCAGCAGAGCAGCCTGGCAGCCAGGCAGCCATGCAGCCATGCAGCCACACATTTATGCCGCTTAAGTGTTTTCCCAGTGTCGAGTGGAGCCCCATCTTGACACGTTTAATTTGTGTAAGTACACGTAGTACCTTCGCCAACTTTGCAGTCGGGGACAGGTCGGTCTCTGCTGTGGCGCGTTGAGAGTGTCGAACTCCGTAGCATCGTGTCGCAGTCCCTCGCATCCACTTTATTGGCTTTAACAGAGGAAATCAATGAAAAATACTGCATAACTTCATTTGGTCCCACCGGAGAGACATTCAAGTGGCAAGTGGCACGTAGCCCGATGCGCAAAGGAGAAGAGAAGAGAAGACACACACACACAAAACGATGTTTCCATTTAAAGTCATTTTACGTTTGCCCAACGAGCATTTTGTCGAGTGCTACCCTCTGTGCTCCACGGGCCCCATCCTCTTCAGAGAGCCCTTATCCGCTCACTCTCAGTGACACATTTCTACCGTTGCCAGGCGATGCACTGCATTTTTATGCGCATCCTCTTTTCCGTCCCATTCAGAGCTAAGCTCTGGCACTCCTCGTCATCATCTCCACCATTTCTTGGTTGCTAATCGCCGAGCACATGCCCCACTGTTTCCTGCCAGTGCGGGATTCCGCTTTATTCTGTTTCGTTGCGTTAGCTATTCCGTGAGAGTCTCGAATTTCTGCATCTCCGCATGCTATCCCGGCTGCTCCGCTCCGTTCCGTTTCGTTTCAATTCGATTTGACAAACGCATGCAAATTGTGCGGCATGTGTGGGGCTGCAGAGTATAGAGATTTTGTATTAGGGGTTAGGACACCATGGTGTAATCCTGTATCTCTGGCGGATGCTTCTGCAGTCTATCAAAAGGAGAACCAGAACCGCAGGAATTACTTAACGTGAGCATCACAGCCCTAACATATCCATGGCTATGGCTGGGCGAATGTACAGTTAAAGATTAGTGCTTTAATATGCATACCAAGCATCACGGGCTTACTGCGAGCTTCCAGGGATGCCAGTAAGTTCTATTGGATACTAAATTGTGTTGATTCCACTGGAATTTCCATATTAAATTCTTCATGAGAATAATTCTGCCATCTGTTGAAAACCAAAGATAATTAAATTCAATTTAAATTTCCTTAGATATTCGGAAACAACTCCCTAAGTGCCTCAGTCATACATCATGCAACGTTGTTGCGAATGCGTCACGTTGCCCCTTTCTTGGGGAAAGTGTCGAAACATTTTGCTCAAGGGTCCATTAAAGGGAAAACTTTGCAAAGCAGCCCAATATAATCGATTTCCCCATCCCCACTTGCATACGGGTTTTGGCTTCATATTAATTAAAGTTTGTTAATGCATTTACATGTAACTGGCAGCGGATGGCAAAAGTTAGAACGAAATTGAAAACTTTTCTCACAATTGAAAGTTATTTAAACATTCATAAGCTTTCCATTTACCATACCCCGATGCGGTGCGGTAAAAACTCTTATAAAAGTAAAAAGTAACTGAACTAAACTAAATGAAACTGAAGCTAAATGGCCAGTTCGTGGCACACTCAGCACTTAGCTAGTGCTAGTGGCAATTATGACACACAGGATGTATAGTAAGAGAGAAAGGGATAGTAATTGAGTGAAAAATGTTGAATGGCCAGCCAACCAACCAACCATCCATCCAGCAATCAATGGAGTATTCTTACGGTTTCGGTCTGTCAGTTAATGCGCCCAATTAAGTACCAAAAATTCCGCAAAAGACTGCGGCGTGAAATGCCACCGAGCACAGAAGTGGCAGGAGCACCAGTTGACCAAGTTAACACCCCCCACCCAGTCGCATTATTGCAGTGAATGCCGCGTTGCTTTAATTACATGAGCCGCTCCCCAGCTTTGCCACAGTCCGGTCACGGATCCTGCTCCTTTGTGTAGTCGGGCACGGGCACGGGCCGGACACCCGGACCCAAGCAACGTGGCAGCAATTAAAGTAAGTGGGGGCCATTTTCCTTTCACTTTTCTGTTGCCATTTCTTTGGCCGTGCTCAGTACTCAGACCTGCCCATAAGTCCCCCCCAAAACATAAATTTCCTCTGACAAACGTCCTCAGCTTGGACTCAGCATAGTTTTAATTTTAGTGAGATTTTTCATAATTGCCCCCCAGGCAGAATCGCCACCAAAGCGGCTTCCTACTCGTTACTGTTACGTTGCTGTGTCTGGCATCTTCATTTGAATTCTGGGTGCACCTTTAACTATAAATATGTTTTGTTAAAAATTTGCCTCCTCTGCAAAACCTTTCCCTTAGACCACACAATTGTATACCTAACCACACGTTCTCGTACAAATGGATCATATTCATTGACATAGGGTATTGTTAGCTTTGTTTTGTCCAAGTCTGAAATTCCTTGCTCCCTCCTTCGTGTGATTAATGAGTTCGTCTTTGGGCTTTATATAGTTCGTTATTTATGGGCAACAGCCATAGCAGTGCTAGTCTGATTTATGCAAATTTGAAATACTGAACTCATTGTTCGAGTTAATAAAATTACGAGTAAATAACTAATGGAACATATGTACGTACGCTCAACGAAGAAGTTCTCTTGAAGCGCATATCCCTATTATTCAATCATTATTGATAAGTTCCTACAAATATATTTAACTTACTTTGATCTATGTCTCGGGTCTGAAACTTTTGGCACTCACTTAAATCAATTAGCCGTGCTTCATTGGAATTTTATTTCGACTTATTTATAAGCCAAGTTCAAAAGGAAATAGCCGCAATCAGAGAAGTGGGAGTGTCTGAATTAAGCCTGTAATTACTTACGGCACGAAAAGAAAGTCTGACACACATACAGACAGACAGATAGACTAATTTGGGAGAATAATATTGTGTCATTTTTGAATCCTCTTGGAAAATTACCAACTTGTAGCTGTATGGGTGTGGTGTGAAAATGCCAGCACAGCATTTGACAAGGCATTGTGAAACGGAGCATAGCAGAGCAGATTCCGATTTGGTGACAAAACAGCAACTAACATGTGCTGTATTTTCTATACAATTGGAAAACAATGGAAAATCGAAAAATAAATTGAAACGAAATGATTTCTCTGTGGCTTGGACTCTGCTTGGGTTCCGGACCGGTCCCTTTGCGGTTTCATCTCGACCTCCTTTGCTGTGTCGCTGTTTGGCATTTTGATCTTTAAAAATTGCTTTGAACTTTTGGCATAAAAAATCGTAGCTGGCTATCTATTTGGAGAGCAATAAGCTCCAAGATAAACCCATATGCCCAGAGCTTGTTCGGGGAAAGTCCCTCGACGGGATTGGGTTGGGTTTGGTTGGGTTGGGTTTGGTTTTTGTGTGTTGGCTTTTTGTGGGAAGTGGGAGTGTGAGGGGGGGATTGTTGTTCCAGCCGAAAAGTTGCTCGTGTGCGGAGAGTGTAAACTGTCAAGGCACCAGCTGTTTCAGTTGTGTGCGACGTGTGTGTGTGTTGGCCATAAATTCAATTTTGAAACTGGGACAAAGAAAGGATGGAGAAAAAGCTCCAGTTGCGTGTGTGTGTGTGTGTGTGTGTGTAGCGTATTGTTACTTGCAACTGCAACTGCCACTGCTTGTCGCCTCCAAAACTAATAATCAACGAAATTTCGTTACCTCTCGCTACCGTGTGATTGTGATACCGACCATCCATCCATCCCAACGACAACCGAGTCATGTGAGCCATTTTCTATGTAGCTTTTTATTGATTTTATTGTTTGGGTACGTCTAAATTTAGCCAGAGCTAAATTCCAGGTCGTTTGCTCGTAGATTAGTCGGCTGGCTCTGGTCAAATGGAATTATTAAACAATATTAAAATATATATTCCGCATCTTGACATTTTGTCAGCCTCCAGCTGAGCGAACTTAAACGTTGGGGGGCAAAATTGTTTAATTAAATTAAACACTTTTTGTGCCATTCTGTGGATTCAAATTATGCTGGCTGCAGTGGCTGTGGCCAGTGGCAACAACTAAGTGGCACAAAGATGGCAAAAATTCTGCCTGGCACGTACTATTTGAACTTGAGATATTTCTGAAGCTGCTTCTGTCTCTGCTCTCAACGGGTGTCCCAGACCAAAGGCGGAGCAGTATCAGGAGCAGGAGGGCTCTCCTATCTTTCATTTTATTATTGCAAAATATCTTGGCCATAATTTCATTTGGCAGGCAAATGCTATGTCTCTCCCTGGGGAGGCAGTCGCCGGGCGACAGCGACAGGGCACACTTGAGTCGATGCGGAGTGGCACAACAACCCGTAGTTTTCCCCGAACATCAATTTATCTTTTTCTGCAGGACAACCAGCAACAGCAACAGCAGTAGCAGCAGTGCAACAAAAAAATTAACAAACAATAAATATCAACAGGAGTCCAATAAAACAGCTTTACATTTAACTAAACCGAAACTGACCAACTAAATATAATAATCAACTAAATGTAAAATATAATTAAATATCAACTCAACGGAGCGGACCAAAAAATCGCCAATTCTAAAGAGCAGATGAAACGAAACAAACAGTTGCCCATATTCTAATCTAATTCTAACGTATAATTAGCCTATATTATAAGTGTACATATGACCAGAATGGAACGCAAATTGGTAAAAGCTTTAAATTAGTCAACTAGGACCAGAGGAAAGAGCAAACAGAACACTCTGTCTCTTGCCCGTCAATTTTTGTGTAAAGTGTAACTGAACGTGTAACTGTGTAGACTGTGCTGTAGTTATAGATACATATTCAAACTATACCTATACTCGGATCGTCTCGAATAAATAAACCAAAGTCGTGCCGATGCTTAAATAACAATAATCACCAAGCAGCATTTAGATAACTTTAATTAGCTGAGACCCAACCGAACCACTAAAAGACAACTTCAGGTAAACCAAAACAAACCGTAACAAAACTTAACAGAACTCAAACCGCAACACGAGCAAATCTTTTCTGGGAGCTTTGTAGTAGATGTGTTCCAAATGCATTTATGTGGTCTGTGTATGTGTGTGTCTTTGTGTGTACAAATCTGTTCCTAGCTATATAAGTATTACCTACCTTGCTGCACCATGAGCATGAGCAGCAGCAGCGATACCAACAATAAGAGCAGCACCAGCCATAGCCACCGGTTAAGCGGCATCCGTAACAGCAAGTTAGCTAATTGGTTTCCACAAGTAAGTTTTATTTGATTTATTCCTTGATTTCGTTCACCTTTTGCCCATTCGATCGACGTCCATCCTCCATCCTCCATTTTCAGTTATCACTTTTATTTGCTGCACAAGTTTCACACTGCAAAATGGGACCCGGCCAGCGCTGAAGAGTGGCACTCATCTCTATCAATGGCAAATCGAATTAAAATGTCAATCCTTCGGCAGCACGTACACAGACAGTCACGAACAAACAGAACCCAGGCACAGACATCCCACATACGTATTTCGCTGCAGGGAATCCATTGTTCTCGTATTTGGATGGCTTCTAACGATACCCTGTAATCATAAGGGAACCTAAGTGGAGTTCAAAGGGGGGACACAAATCTAGTAAGAAAGTGGGAAACTAAAACAAAGAATCTGGAGATCAGACTGTCACAGGAGTAGGTTCCAAGGGAAGAAAAGAGGATTCAAATGGAGAAATAGTTCAAATACAAATATCGGCTCTCCACTGAGTATCATTTAAGTCGACACATTTTATTGTACTTGCTTTTGTGATATTACTTTTGTTGTAGCATAGCATGGACCGTACCCCAACCGAATCAACATCCTCATCTTCATGCTGCACACATACACGCACACACACACACACACATAGCTGCTCTTGGTCCTGCTCTGGGTCTTACTGCTTTGAATTTAGATACATTGTTGATTCATCCATTATATATTTATATAAAGAGATTTGTATTGTGGAAGCTGTGCATGTGTTTTGCTTTTGGTTTCTGCTCTATGCTTGCCACAACAGGAGAACTCGCTGTGAACCCTTGCTCATAATAAACTGACAGATAAGAAGGGCTTTATTGGAACGAACTTTGATGACACTTGGAGCTGTGGCTCGGTTCTGCTGTGGAGTAAACAGCTCAACGCTTCAGAGTCATGTAGTCGGCCTGCAGCCAGCAGATTGTGTACAGCATTGACTTGGCCATGACGGTCAGAGTCAGCTTTCGGTCAAAGGCAAAGACATTGAGAAATTCAATGCGCTTGGGATGCAGCGATAGCTCCAGCGTGAACACGGAAAGCTGAAATACATAACCAAATAGGATTTATTTTCCCCATGGTTAATGGGTCGCTCCTCACCAAGCGATCCATTCGGGTTGTCTCCCGCATAATACGCAAAGAATCCTCTCGCAGTTGGGTAAAGTGCTCCGCAATATCGGTGCCAAAGTAGAGATTGAAGGCGTCCAGGAGATAGCTGAGTATGACAAAGATCCGCATGGAAAGGCTCAAGTCAAGGGACTTTGGGGCGGCCAGCATCACGAATATCTCATAGCCGAAGGTAATCTGGAACCAGCTTTTGCAGGCCAGCACAAAGATAGCACAGTTCTCGTATTGGCGGCACACTTGCTGGGTGATCCGCAGCATCTTCGAGTAGAGATGCAGCCACCGCCTCATCTTGACCGCTCTGTTCCTCTGCCTTGACCTGGCCAGCAGCTGCGACATTTGGTCGTTGATCAGCTTATAGTTGCGACACATCTGCCACAGCACGCTGTAGAACTCCAGGACGGCTGCCAGGAGCATGTTATAGAGCAGCCAGTACGAGACCACATTCAACACGAACAGGGAGGAGAACACCGACTTCATGTAGATAGGATAAAAGATGTGAATCCGCGTCAGAGTGATGACGACGAGCAGCATCTTCATGTAGTATCGGATATTCAGCGGGTAGCCACTCGGCTGACCCTTAAAGTATTTCTTATCCAGATGAAGCAGTTGCTTGAAGACCTTCCTGAGGTGCCGCCCCTGCCAGCATGTTACGATGTTGCAGGCGGTAGTGCCGCACATTGTCAGGGTGGAGATACAAACCCGGGGATTCTCGTGCGAAATGTAGAGCATTCGCACCACAGCCATCACACAAAGAAAGTGGTGGATCAGATTATATGCCCGCAGCATGCGTGAGTCCACCAATCTCTGCAGCTTGAAGCTGAAGTAGAAGGTGTGCAGGCCATTGAGGACCAGAAATTTGCTTAACCAACTGTAGAAACGCGACTTGTTGAGGTGCATTGTGGAGACTGCTAAGCAGCAGCTAATTCGCGGCCATATTTATACACTCTGGAATGGGACCCATTAGCTTTGAATTAATGGGTAAAGAATTAATAATCGAGGGGTTAAGAAAAATGAATATAGCATCCAATTGGGAGTCATCAATTTGCGCTGAAAAATTGCTGCACCCTTTGCGGATCATTATCCACTAGCTCCTCTATCCAGTAATCAAGTCACGGAAATCCAACGAATATTCGAGCCATATTCGGAAAACAGAAAGGTTGATTCTCTGACCGAGGTGAACTGTAACCATTTTCGGCAGGTCTGAGTGCCCTGAAATTAATATTCAAACTATTCAAACTTTACTCGAAGGGAAATTTTATTTGAGGCGATTAATTCCAGTAAATAAGCTTTAAATAATTTTATTTTAATTGCTGCTGACAATTTAGTTCCGTCAAGCATATTTTCTCTTTGCTTGCTGTAATATTAATCCAAAAGTTCCGATTTTTTGCTGGGTAGGTGGATCTTTTTGTTTATTTTTCTGCTCTAAATACATATACTCGAAACCAATATTGCCTAGTACTCCACGGTTGCCATGTACGTATACGGGTATATATATAAAGATGTTAAAAGCCAACGAATGAAATGAATTTCAATACTGATAAATCAAATAACGTCACTGGCAAAGCCCTTTGTGTGGCAAACTATAATAAAAGTATGGATACAAAGGTCCTCAGGGTCCACTCGGCAGACACACTCCCCTGTTCCGCCGTTCGAGCTCCGCTCCCCACCCTCCGTGAGGCAATCAATACGGCTTTTTAATGAAGAAATAAAAGTGGAATGTCCACTTGTGTTGTTCGGGCAGTGTCGTAAAAATTGTCTACATTTTTATTGCGTAACTGACGGAGGGGAATTCAGGCCCCTCAACGCTCTAGCCAGGCACGGCCAAAGGACCGTGAAAAGATTGTATCCTGTCTGCCGTCCGTCTGTCCGTCTGTCCGTCGGTCTGTCCCACTCACATGGCTAATGGTCTCAGGACAAGGAGAGCCTGAGCCGCACGCACCATCGCGTAAACGCGTGCTGAGCTGGAAAATATTCACTTTTGTGGTTGGAATGCGGCCATACCGTACCACCACCGCCAACACCACTGCTGGAGCCACTCCACTACACAACCCACTCCAAAGTTCGCCAGGGACAAGTGTTTATTTTGGCATTTCGCCCCCCTACATTTTTTTGTACGTCGATCTGCCTAGTCAGCATTTGGCAACGCACTCAACCCGATAGAGGGAATCTCAACAGAAACCCCAAAACCGTGACTGAAAAGGCCTTTGTTGGCCCTAATGATTATTACTTTCCTTTCGTTATTTTTCTTCCTGCATCGGCATTGTTCGCTTTCGGGAAATTCCCACATTGTTTGGCTGTTCTTCGCTCTTTTACGACGATTTTCAATGGTCGTAAAAAAATGTTCGACAAAGCTGATGCTGGTGGGATACGGATTTTATGCTGCCTAAATGATTTGCAAATTTGGGTAAGCAACTCACGGGCCGGGCTTATGGGTTCCTCCTGAAATTGCTTCATAAAGACTCTTAATTAGGAGCAAAATACACGCTCAAAATGTCAAATGATCTCAAGGGGAAAAAGGCACATTTATCCGATTGGAACAGGTTGAACAGGTGTTTCTTATAGTATTATGGGATGGACTAGCAGTGGTATATACATATATTATATTAAATCAATTCAATACAATACTCATTATTCAGAGATTTTCTTCTTTATTTCTAGTTTTGTGATTGTATTTATTTTATAGCTAATGGAGAGCTCTCTATTGTAGTTCCTCTCGTTCTTCTGGTTCTTACCGAGCTATATGTCGCATCAATTAGTATTGGATCAGGTAGTGTGACTAGTATCGTTGGCTCTGTTTCTGTTTCTGGTTCTGCTTCAGTAGTTGGTATGGAAAAATTAATGCAGTTCTTAATGCATTCATCTCGCTTCGAGTAACCCTGAACGCAAGTTAGGCCATTTCTGCATTTGCCACCTCTGTTGACCCACACCCAAATCGGGGGGTGGCATACGGACCGAAAGCCCCGACTAATCGTCGTCTTCAGGTTACACTTTTCTTCCCTGGTGAGCTTTCTCATCCTGAGCTCCAGCGACGGCTCTTCCGATTGCACAATCGTTAGCCCAACCAGGAGAAGCGACAGCTGCAGCATGTAGCGCATTGCATAGGCAACTGACGGACAAAGGACCAGCCATTTGTCAACTCTAATTCAGTGGAATTACCATGGAATTGGCCGCACAGTGCAACGAATTCGTTTTTTTCCGCTCAACAATCCAGCGCCGCATATCATCTGAGCATTCGGGCTGCTGAAGGTCTTTTACATTCGTGAAATATGGCAGAGTACTTTATGAATTGTCTAAATTTAAATATAATTGCATTACGTTATGGAGCCAGCTGTGGTTTGGACAGCCTGGAACATCATTAGCACTAATAAGAGGTGGATTGTGACCAAAGTGTCTCTGTCTGCTACACTTTATTTTTCCCTGTCACTGTCTCTTTCTGCAATTTGTTTGTGTTATGTAATTCTGTGCTGTAACAAATTAGTAGATTATCCATGCAACAGGGTTGGACCATGGGTTGCCGTGAAGAAGAATAGCGAGAAAGAGGGAATTCAACCTCAATCAGGGCTGTTTATTCAGCAACAAAAATCATATAATATGTATGTACATATGTACAGTACAGATTTACAGTACAGATGTACTATCTATCTATCGTCGAATGGAATTTTATAAATAATTGCTCAAAATCAGAATCAGCAATCAGAAATCAGGCGAATGGTCTCTATTCATTGCATTCACAGCACATGGGACTACAGCGAATGCCTCTAGTTGAAGCTTTCCATCCATTAAATTAGAGTTGGTTGGCCGAAACTGTCTACTAGACTTGACCAATGATGATGCTGAGTACTCTCTTTTGGAATTTCAGTTCATTTTAATTGTTCTACCCTGCACCGCAACGTACAGTCTCCACCATACCACCACTGTAATGGCATTTATAATTAAGTTTCGGGTGCGCAATCATTTAGAGTGTTTGGAGAAGTGTTGGAGCAGACAACGCGACATCGTCTCCAGACCAAAACAAATTTATGCAAATTTTGATTAATTTATTTTTGACACAGACTGTGGAAGCAGCTGCTCCCCCAGTTTCTCACTCCACCCAGCTCATTAAGGATGGGATTCGCCTTGCTAATTGTACGGAAATCTTGTGTTGATGACAAGAAAAACTGAATCCTTCCCCCATCCATATAGCTGTGTTTGTAAATCAGTTGATTGCAGCCGATCAATCAATCAATCAATCAATTTGCGCTTTGCTCAGTGTGGTTACATTTGAATACCAAATTAATGAGAGCTACATTGCTTGGGAATCGGTCTTACCCATGGCGCTTCCGCCGCTTCCTGCTGTATCCAGAGACATAATGCAGCGCTCTGCAAATGAACGAACCCGCTCAGAACGTGGTTCATATTTCAATTTCCGGCATGGGAAGAGAAAAATTTCTAGTTTTCAGCTTTGAGCTGTCTGTTTGCTTGGACAGTTACCAACCACTCCTTCCGCCCTCCGCCCTCCACCCATCCCTCTCTTAGCAGTACACTTTCCGCCTTTTTTGAGCGAAATGCCATTTCACTTCAAATTTGATTGATGCTGCGGAAGTTGGTTGCGCCCTCGAGCGTGTGTCGATTTTGCTGGATTTTGTTTTTGCCATTTTCTTGATGTCGATTTCTGTTTTGCGGAGATTAAATTTGTGGCCTTACAGCTTTGAAAGCATCCCAAAACTGGATATGCCATGTGAAGCAGCATTTGAGCAGATTACAAAATATAGCAGAAAATACTTTTAGCAAGAATAAATTGTACAAAATACATGGCTGCAAATGTTGAAAATAACATCAGGAAACACCCATCGATCTGTTATGAAATGTGTCCACTAACAATTTTTCACTTCTGATTCGGCCATCATAATATGTAGTTTTTGCGCACCATGTATAAATAAATTTTGGTTTTTATTACTTCGTTTATTCAATGTTCTATTATTTTACATCCACTTCAACAAACTGTTTATTTGTGTGTTTTTCTTAACTGAGCAGGATACAACAAAATATCCAGCTGCTAGTGCTGGGATAACAGTGCGGATTGTTCATTCATGCATGCTACGAATTTCCCTTTGCGAAACTCATTCAAATCTTTCTCCTATGCTTTTGGCTTGTGTTTACGGTACTTTTTTGTATGTATAGAAAGCTCCCAAAAATAGATGCCAACACACAAGCACACATACTCTCCTACACATACACTTACAACCGGACTTTGTGACACAAGCATCGCGATGCATCGCAGCACACATTAATCGAAAAACTCTACGTGCTTCTATCATTTTCCACAAAATAACTCACTTGAACAACGACAACGAAAAATAAACATAAAATGTTTTGCTTAATTAATAATAAAAATACAATGCATTATTGGACAAATAAACACGAAAACCCTTTTCGGATCAAAAATGTTCGCACCAAAATAATAACGTAAATCAATCAAAAAAAAAAAACATTCGAAATAAAACCAAAACAAAAATTGACATCGAAATTATGCGGATATCAAAAACATCAACGCTACCATCGACTCCGCCTCCGCCAACACCACCCAATCCATACACCGCCCACTGCCAATCGCCCGCAGAATGTCAATGTTCTTCTTTCGATTGCATAACCTGCAGCGTGCCGAGGAGAACAAGCGCAAG
Organism: Drosophila obscura; assembly: GCF_018151105.1. Lineage (NCBI taxonomy): Eukaryota > Metazoa > Arthropoda > Insecta > Diptera > Drosophilidae > Drosophila > Drosophila obscura. Next base: position 2,405,574 of record NW_024542774.1, on the reverse strand, counting down.
AAGCGCGTCGAGCAGCAGCGCCAGCAGCAGCGCCAGCGTCGTGGGGCCAAGGTCTTTAAATGTGTCAGCGACTCCACCGGCCACCTGACCCTGGCCCCGTCGCGACTCTTCGAGCGCACGCCGATGAGTCCATCGGACAGCCTGGACGAGATTGCGCTGCAGATACCCAGGTGAGTCGAGTGCCAGTGCCGTGCCCCAATGACGCCAAACTCTTAGTCTCGAATGTAGTACCTACACGTGTCTGCGATATTTTTGGCTGCCAGTTACCAGTAATTGCTTTCGCACCTTCCGTGCGAATCTTTAACCATTTCTCCGAAAATGGCAATCCAGGGTTACCATGGGGATCGAAAGCGGGTTTCATCTGTCTCAGCGAAATCGAAAAAGTGCCTAACTTCTTGGGTTTCGTCTGTTGCTGACTGACACTCACCTCACGCCGCACACTCTGGCATCTGTGAGGCCTTAGAGTGCGACCACAACATTAAGCACTATGTGGCTTGGAGAAATTCAACAATAATGTAACTCTAAACCCAGAGAATGAAGCATTGCCATATTAAACTTAAAAGTGTTTTCAATTAGAAATAAAAAAATTTCATATTTACATTAAATATTTCATATTTAGTTTGATTTAATGTAAGGTTTTTCCAGCTAAGTTAATTTATAATATTTTTGCTTAAGTGTTTTATATTTATAGTAAGTAATGTCATAGTATAAAAAATACTATTTAATGCACATAAGGGCATTAAATCAAAGTGAATTACATTTAACTTCGCAGTTCGTATAAAAAACTCGAATATTTTATTTTAAATATGGGTGATTCACATTCACAAACCTCAAATTTAAGGGAGTTGGCTGTTCGAGTGGGCCAGAGCAGACTTGTACCAAAAAGTAAATGCTCCTAAGTTACAATTGCGAAATGGGGGTATGACTCTGCACGTATTGTAAATACTGGCAGCGTTGTACATACAAACATACGTAATCTTAATCATGTTTTGAGAAATCAACCTTTGTGACATGTGTAGCCACTTCCAAGCCGACAAAAATACTTGAAATGCGAGTTGGTGGCATTCTCAGAAAGCGAGTACAATAATCAGAATGGGAGTTGCGCTTTGGGGAGATCAGAATGTACTTTTATTTACAATTTAAGGACAGGGGCGGCTTGAATGCTTGACTGCTTGCCTGGGACAGACCTAATCCAAAATGCTTATTTAAATTGGCTTGCGAAATCCTTCAATTAATTATCTGCGGCTGAGAGTGCTAAGCCGTGGACACCGAACTTGGCTTTTGTTGGGGAGACGACTGTTAATTTGTCTTTCTGTTTTGTGACAAAAGTTCTCGCCAAGCAGGCAACGAGATTTCCATTTTCTGCTTGAAGTATTCGTTTATTTGGGAAACATTCAGTTATAACATTCGAGCGGTACACACACCCACACAAACATCTGACAATATTACAATTTGGCGAACATTTATACAAATTCAAAAGTGAGCAAGCAATTTGATAAATTACCACCAAAATGCATATGCTGTGTGAGCGTGTGTCCGCGATCTGTGCGGGTGCCATTGTGGGCATGTGGTATGCCAAGACCTTTCCCGCGGAAGAGAAGAAGGGCAAGGGTGACGACAAGAAGAAGAAGTAATCGAAACACACTTCCTTTCCACCGTGAGACTTACTCCAGAACCATCAACTATTATTGACTGTAAGTTTAGTTTAGTTTTTAGCCTGTTTTTTGGCAGGATTCGTTGACTACCGAACCCAGAAATTAAATATATTTTCGCGTTCTACCGACAGGCTTGGGCTTGGGCCAATCAATGGAACTAAGTCGTCGAGACAAAAAATTCAAACCAGCTGGCTTAACAGATGTCGGCATTATTCAGTTCTCGTTCGACTTTCATCTACAGCGTTTCATTTTTTGTTTCAACCAAAATTATTCCATGTATTTTTTTTTGGAATTGTAAACAAATTTTGGCTCTAAATTAGAACATGTTCAGATCGAAATTGGGAGGAACTCGAAACATGCCCTGTAGCAGACCGTGCCGGGCTCATCGGTCATTGTTGGCCCGTTTTAATTGCCGTCAATGCAATCGACTGCTGTTTTTTATGGTCGGAGTAGGAGCTGGTGTGCTTTTTGTACGCGACAAGCTCAAGGTACCGGAACCTGACAAGAAGAAAAAGTAGTCCGGCCGTACCACTGGCCCTGAAACGAGGCGGAGCCAAGCAGCTCTTGATCTCATTCCTCAAGGTGACGCGGTTAGCTAGGAATCTATGCTACGAGGGCTGCATCGAGAAGGATGGTTTGCTGATGGTGCAAAGGCCCTTCCCCAAGCTCTTTACCGCATCGATGCCACTTGGATGGAGTTATCAGTATGGTTCTGGAAGCCAAGAATCTTCGAGTCTTCTGGGGGTTTTTTTTAAAGCAAGCTTTAAGCAAGAAACTAATCAATCTACAAATCAAGTGAGCGCACGGATCGAAGTCGGAGAAGACCAGCAATCGAGCAACTCTCGTAACGTCTGACGGTCCATTTATCATCCATTTATACGACTGTGCCAATGATTCGATCTACTCTTTTAAATTCAGCTGTTTTAAAAAATAAAAGTTTCTTTGGATCCCGTATCTAATTGATATTTTTAATATGCTCCATCGTATAGAAACTAAGCAGAGATTTTAAGCTACTGACGTTACCGATGCACGGTTTTTATGGACATTCTGTATGGGGGATACTTCCCTCGCCCTTATATATTTCTGCACGAATCTATATATGTATATGTATCTACCTCGTGCTGTGTGTGTTTCACGGTGAATTAAGTTGGCCTTCAGATTTTGTTTATTGGCATTAAAATTTTAACTGGAAATTTATAGTTTGGGGAAGACATCTTCTTGTTGATGACTGGAAGATGCTCTGAGCGAGAATATTTTCATTTTTCCTTTTTCTCCTTCTCCTTTTTCTCTTTGTCCTTTTTCTCCTTCTCCTTGCGCTCCTTCTCTTGCTGAGCCTTCTCTTTCTTCTCCTTCTCCTTCTTTTCCTTCTCCTTCTTTTCGCTTTCCTTTTTCTCCTTCTCCAGTTCTTTGGGGGTCTTCTTGACCTGCTTGGCCGCTTCTTCTTGGGACTTCTGCATGTCCTTCTTCATCTGGTCGTAGTACAGCCCAATGCCGGCACCCACCAGAAAGAAGAACAGTCGGTTGCAGGGCACACAGTTGAGCTTTGACCAGAGAGTCGGACCGGGCTTGCATTGCGGCGGAGACGGCTTGGGCGGACAGCTGGATTTTGGCGGAGGACAACTCGGACGCTTACACATTTTGTTTTGGGCTCAAGAAGAAGATATTGACCAAAAAAAGAAAATTTTCACCCAAACTAAGTTTCCAAAAAAATGAGACCAAACTGAAAACAATTTTTAAAATGAACGGGAAGCAATCGGAAAATGTGACATTGATTTCAAATTCCCTAAAAAGAGATTTGGGAAACTGTTTTCCACCGCCCATACAGTTGGCCGATCATTTTACATTATTCCAGCAATTTGTATTACAACTCGAACTCGTACACTAAATTATTTCGAACACCTTTTTGGAATCCTCAAAATTCTCACTGCCATTTCGGGTATGGATCGTCTCCTAACCTTACTTGTGGGCGGAATTGTGGGCTACATCGTTGGCAAAAAGTTTTAAAGGTAAATAAAAATTAGATGAAGATCGGAGACTGTAGATAGCCGTACATCGTTTATCTTTCAGTTCATTTTTGACCACCAACTATGGAGAGCTCTTGGCTGTTGACTTTCATCGTTGGCTGCATTGTTGGCTATTTGATTGGCCAGAATTATTGAGAGAAAGGTGAGAATATTCCCGCTAGCTGGGAACTGGGAGTAGGCTCAGAGCTGTCTTTTAGCCTCATTCGTTCTGTTCATTTGGATAGAAAACAGTAGAGAAAATTTACAAAATTGTTGTTTCAAGAATGGAATTGGATTGGGTGCTTACATTCGTGATTGGTTGTTTGGTGGGCTATCTGCTAGCTAAGAACACTTAGGTTTCAAAGCAAACACCAACTTAAGCCTGGAATCAGCGGTACTAATCGAAGGCCTCTCTTTTATTACTCAGCATGAGCTGTGCGCCTTGGTACACCTCGAAGGTATCAAAATTGAAAGTCAAGAACCGAGCAAATATCTCCACTGCCTCCCGATCCATTAAGCAAAATGACGCACGTCATCTCCTTTGCCCTGGGCATAGTAATTGGCTTGATGCTCTGCAAGCGATGTTGACACGCATTCAAAGCTGCCCTGAAATGGCCTCAAAATTGGATACTAAACTAAATTAATAAAGCAGAACGTACAAATAAAGATAGAACAAATACACTTGGCGTCTTCTATTTTCTGTCTAGCTGCGGAGTTGGACTCCCGCATATTTAGTGGTTTTCCTGATAATTCCAGAGGGATCGAATATAGTGCTCTAGTTTCTCTAGTTGCTCATACAGAAGGAGGCACGTAGAGTAATTTATCGATTCGCATTTAGTAGGCGTTGCCTAAACTAGCAGTCAAAACGAGTACGGAAAAATCATTCAAACCAAGTTGCTCGCCTTGTAGGGAGTTTTTCGAATAATTTCTGATTTTATTGGTGCCTAAAATAGAGGAAAGGAGACTGGAAATGGAGTGGCTGTTGACATTCATTGTTGGTTGTATTGTGGGTTACTTGATTGCCAAAAATACATAGGTGGGTAGCAAAAGTTGACTGTAATTTTTACAAAAAGTCAAAGTATGCCTTGCTAATACATATGCTTTCATATCTTAGTCGATAGCTGTCCGGCCCAGTGGCAACACAAAATTGTAATTTTGAAATTATATTAGGTGTGGAATAGGATTTGGGAACCAAACAATAAAATGCAGCGTTTTCTGACCTTCATTGTGGGTGGAATCGTGGGCTACCTCATAGCCAAGAATACTCGCGTAAGTGCCAGATAACTGGGATTCATTTTCTTTGCATTTAATATATATATGTACTATGTACCCTACAGTAAGCCAGCATGACCCATCTGATCTGCTTTGGTCTGGGAGTGTGGGTCGGCATGCTTATGTGCCGACGCTGCGCCCCCTGAAGTATTTTCAAATCGAATGCCAAACAAAATTGAAGCTATTTGAACGTTTATGAAATCACAAATTAAATAAAATAAAAATAACTATGCAATATAAAATAACTTTTATCATTGTTTCTGCTTTCAGGTAAATACAACAATACAATCATTTTCACCTTTAAAACCCTAAAAAGGGGATTTGTAAGTAATTCCAATATTCCCAAAGCGATGGTTTGTAATACGAAAAGGTCGAGGAAGTCCCGCACTATACCCATTTTTTAATACCACGTTCTAAAAGGTTTATTCTACTAAACAGATAAACATTTGTATTTCCGATTGGGATTTTCAATCGACAGCACTTTGTAAAGATTTAAAACGCGGTACATGTGAAACCAAACCCCTATCAACAGTTTTCAGCCTAAAGCTGGGGTCGAGACAGCTTTGAAGTCGAGTTCAATGCATTTATGACTTTGAGGGAAACTTTCGCATCCCGTAATGGAGCTGCGAAACAAAGGCATTGGCAATAAATATATGTGTCAGGCTCTCTGAGTTGGGTAAAGTTGGAAAGTTCGGGGGAAAAGAGAAAACTTTCCATTTCCCGTTGCGGCCTCTCTATGGAGGTGTAAGTCAGTGGAAAATTTTAGGGTTGGCTGCCAATTTGTTGTTTCGTGTGTGGGAATACCGCCCCTTGTCCGCCTCCCTAGCGCCTTCCACCTGCCCCACCTGCACGCCGCCATTCATTATGATTGATTATTGAGCAAATCCAGGGCACGATACATACTCGTATGACGACGACGACAGCCTCACAAAACGTTTAACAAATGAGAAGACAGAGAATGAAGCCTTCCCTGACGCACAAATGAACTCGTTGCGGTTCCTAATGGCATCGCTGGCTACGGCATTTCAATCAGTCTTAGGCCCCGGATCCGAATCGGGCCCCATCCGCATAAATAAATATTTCATGAGTTCAGCACAAGCTTCAACATCAGCTTTAGCTCGAGTTCTAGTTCCAGTTGGGTTGGATTTGGGTTGGGTTCGAGTGCGTCCCTCTGCATAACTTACGATGGAGCTGTTTGTGGTAAGTCTTATCTGCGGAGCAAACAGACAAAGGTGTGCTGTGCTGGGCTATCCTTGCATCCCCTTTGGTGGGGTAATTGGTTGAGGTGGCGTTCATAAGATTGACTCGACTACCAAATGAAATGGTGCTCCCCAAATGATTGATGGCCATGAGTGCGGTGCCAGCATGGCAGGGTGCCCAAAGGTTAAAATGCTTAGCCGTGCGGGTCTGGAGTTAAGATTTATATGCCAGCCAACAGGTAGGGTAGCTCAAGGGTCTCGTCTCCCACTTGGCCTTGAAACGTCTGCCATCCTTACCACACCACACCACAGTCACTGATTGGACCCGCTCCAAAGAGCCTTTCAACAGCATTTCTGTCGGTTCAACCCATTCCGAATGCTAATTTGTCAATAGAAAGTTTTAATTGAATTTTGTTCACATGCTGAGAATTAATTTATGCAGTTTCCAAGTCTAACAGAGACGGTTTGAATTTCGGTTAAGCTCGGAAAAGCTCCAGATTCAGCAGGAGAAAGCTTTCCTTTAACAGCGTCGCTGTTCCTGTACTTTGGAGCTTTGTGGCTCTCTCTCTCTCTCTCATTCAGTCTCTCTGTGGGGAAAAAAACGTAAACAAAGACGGACAAATAACAGCTGCCGGCATTCGGCCGAGTCAGCTGTTGGCGCCTCCAGGACTCACCTCGCTGTGGTGGGTTTCCCTGTGGCGCTGTTTGGGAGCCTGCGCCGCTTCCTTGGTGCCTCGTGCCTTGTGCCACTCGGCTTCAGTCCCAATCCCAATGCCGAAGTGTGCGAAAGCAGTCCAGTCGCGTAGCTGCATGTCAAACCGAGCTATTTTCAAATCGTATCGCTCGAAAACAATATTCGAAAAGCATGTGTTGTGTGGCTACGGGTCACAGATTGCTGAAATCGAAGGATATTTTGTTGAGAAACGACCTACAAAAGCAATTGTCGGAAAGCAGAGTGCATTTCGATTGATATTTGTGCTCAACAGTGTGTGCAAGTGAATGAAAATGATACTAAAAGTGCATAACTATCAAATTAAAAACAAAAAAATCATCAAACCCAAAGAAGAAGAAAAAAATACTTTTGAAAATTAATTAATTAAAGTATAAAATTACCGAAAAACCAAAGTATGGAAGTAAAATAACAAAACGTTAATGTCGGGTAGTTCTTTTGGGGATCAATGAGGGCTCACCGGGTTACACACAGAAGCTCAGTCACTTGCCAGGAAGTAGCATCATTCCTTCCTCCGAACAGCGGTGCTTGGTGCAAATTGCGCAATTCAGTCGAGGTCTTGCCAACAACAAATTGACTTTGCAGCCAGCAGCCAGAGACATGGAGGCGAGATCCAAAGTTTTTGACAAACTTTCCAGAAGTCAAAACCATTTATGGTGGCTTGACACGCGCCACATGTTATGAGCGAGCGAGACTTAGTGGAGTCAAATGGGGAGGATTAATTGGATTCAATATTAATAAGGATCCCAATCCACATGAAGCCAAAAAAGCGAATAGCCAAGTCTGTAATTAGCCTGGCACGAGTGGGTCTGTAGAAAGCAGCGCAGCAGCGTTGACAAGTCCTCCGTCAGCCAGTCCGTCTGTCTGCCCTTCATTCTTCCTTTCATTCCGTTCGTCTGGCCATATAATTGAGTTATTTCTCTTGGATTTTTACCATTTTATTATTATTAAATGGCTGCTGCGACAACAAGCTGTTAATGGCGTCCCATAAAATGGCGTTTCTCCTATATATGTATGTATCCGAGTATTTACTTGTATGTGTGTGCGTGTGTGTATGGGTATTTAAGTGTGCGTGTGAGGGTAAGTTGCCTAAGCGGCGTCATGATTGTTTTAATGGCTACTTGAACGGAAATTAACTGACAGCGACAGATGAATAAAAGCGACAAGCTCTCCGCTTTTGTGGCACCCAAGTACGTTACGTACAGCCTTAAAGCTCTGCCTGCCGAATCGACTGCAGTCGGGCATGAAATGCGTAACGCAATGGCTATGACATTTTCGCGCGTTTTCAACGCGTTTTCAACTTTTGCCACTTGCTCGAACTTCCCCAAATATTTGCACATTGAAATGTCAAACAAGCTAATTTGGCACATCATTTTATACATACATACATGCATGTGTACATATGTATGTATGGATACGCACTCACGCAATCTACAAATTTCCGTGCATGATAAACAGAAATGGCAACCAATTTGTACTGAAACAAGTATAAGAACAACAACAAAATAAAAAAAAATAATAAAAAAGCAAATGCAAATTACTTTCCAGGCGATGAATATGAAAATTATGAAATATGTGCGACATTTCTATTTGCATACATTTGGCCAAAAAGGAAAGTTGGTTGGCGGAGGGAGCGCAAACACTGGGTGTGAGGCAAACAAAATTCAATTTATGTGAGTGGTGGAACACGTGAAGGATGCCCCAATGGCAAACCATTTTAATTGAAAATCGACTTCTCCAATATTATGAAAACCTTCTAAAATTAGCGAAATAGAGCATTTATTATGTAGATTATGATACACGGTTTTGTGGGTTAGAATGGCATAATTTGATTTATTTTATGTGTAAATATATCTAACCAAACCATCAAATATCGTGCAGCGATGATTTGCGTCGATATGTACAAACCAAAGCTTTCGCTTGGCCTGTCGTTTACCTCTACATCGACAACTCTCACTGAATAATTAAATCAAGGAAAACATGACTAAAACCACAGGAATAAGTTAAAACGTACCATAACATTCAATTTAAATTGTGTTTCGCTTTATTTTTTCCACGAAAAGCTTATGGCACTAAACTAATTTCATTTTCAAGAAACTAAAATTGTATCAAAAGAAATAGCAAAAAGTGTTCACGTGTTAAGCTAAAAAAGTTCATGCATGGGCAGCCTTAAATAACATTTGGAAACATTTGATTAGCCACCAAGGACAGGCATTATGAAAGGGAATTTCTGAAACTATTAGTTAGAGCTGCTCTGTCCTCATTAACTCATTTATTCCTTCACCCACTCACTCTCTTATTCACCCACTCATTCACTTATGACTTCATTTTCGTGGTGGTTTAAGTCCCTGGACCTGTACGGGCCATAATAACTTCACCTTTGTCGGCCATTTCACTTTGTTCACTTTCGCTTTATTTGTTTTGCATGGCCATCGCATGCAAACATACCCAAACACTAACCACTACTCGAACAAAAACACTCACGCGTGCAGACGGTCCGCAACAGGGGGATTAAGTGGAATGTAAAAAAACGAGAGGAAAACACGCTAAACGCTTTGTAATGCGCTTTTGTTTGGGCCAAGAGCCATTAAGCTGGCCAAGTGATAAATTTGCTACGCTTTTGGCTACTCAAGGCGGCTCTGCATCGGCTCTTCCATTGGTCTGGCCTGGTCTGGTCTATTATGTTCTCTTCTGTTCTGTTCTTTTCTGCTCTCTATTGTTCTTTACTTATGGGAACTGGCACTGACTGAGAAAGGTCGTATGCGGCTTTGGCCATGTTTAGAGCGCAACACTGATTTATGTTCGCATTCCGGGTGAGGACATTAGCCTCTGCTTTTGTGGCTGTTGGCTGTGGCCAAGGAACGCCCTGTGCCTTGTTTGCTTGTTGCATGTAATGACGTCATTATGGACAAATTGCCTCCTATTTAACGGCAATCGATTGTTTCCGCACGATTAGGTATGCTAAGCAAAAAGGGTCATGCGACAGCAACAGTTTGCCCCTAAGTCCATGCTCCTCTTCTCCTCCACCACTTTCTCCAACCCCCCTCTTCTTTTTGTCTTGTTTTGTGCTGTTTTTGCCCTGTTTTGACATGTCCTGCCCTTACGGGGGTGACGCCTACTTTTTAAACTGTTGCGCGTTTGGCCGACAGCCAAGGCGTGCCGTTGTCTCCGGCACTTCCTTCCATGTCTGCCGCTTCTACTTATTTCTGTGCGTCTCGTTCACCCGCTCTCTCGAGTTGGACGCGTGCCAACTTTCACTTGGAACGGAAAGCACACGCAACACGGGACCAGAAGCAGAAAAAAATGATAATCAACAAGTTAGGGTATACTCAAAGAGGACGATGCGACCAGCTGATACCTCGAAGGCGATCTTTAATCAATGCTAATACATATGAAAGTACACTTTTATTTGATTTTATTGTTAATTTTGTTTCTTAGCGGTTTCAGAATAGATTCTGAAAAATACACTCATTCTACGCGAGAGTATCCAAAAAGTATCCAAAAAAACTCCTTCGAAATATTTCTGATTATTTCTAACGTATCCTTGGCTGTTGTACCTAGCTGAAATGATTAAATTTAAATGCTCATTTGTTCGATGAAAGCAAGTTAATCTGCCATTACCGCACATCCTGTGCCAATCCTGTGTAATGGCCGGGGAAATGGCGTGCCAAGTTGTTTATTTGAAAAACGTGGATGGCTTGGTAGCGTGGGAAATGGCAATATGTTGGGATAGCCTGCCAAAACTATTCGTAATGCTAATTTTGGCAGATGCCCGTGCAACATGCGGTCTGCCCCAGTGAGCAGATGCTCGCAAGACATCAAAGCCATTTCTGGGCTGGCCATTGGGATAAGCAACATTAGAAGCAAGAGAGAGAGAGATATCATCATTATTTTTTTGGGGGATTTGTGTGTGCAATCAAGACGGATGCCCATTAAAATGCGACCTTCACTCAATTTAAACGATTCAGCTATCAAATTTATTATGCTGCACATAAAGCCAGGACATAAACTCTGAGCAGAAATCATAAAACAAAACGAAACGATGCGCAGAAGACCGAGGGAGTAGCGCCACAGTCTCTAAAAGAGTTCACGAACTGTGACGTCTTTGGACTTCCGTACTTCGGGGTGCGAGCACCAGCAGGCAGAGGCAAAGGTCACCGGTTTAGCAGTGTCTATTCGCATGGCTACCCAAAATGAATAAAGATATTACCAGTATGCAAATGGCAAACAGCATCAACGGCGAAACAAAGCCAAACTGTCTGTCTGGACAATGAAACAAAAGCAGTCCCACTGTCAGTGTCAGTGGCAGTGCCAGTGCCTGCAGAAAACATTTAAATTTTATGCAGTCAAAAATTGATTCGTTGGCGAACAGCAAGCCGAACTCTGGTTCAATGCTCTTCCAACCCAGCGCCGAGATACTACATACACTCGTGTGTATGTAAATCTACCAATTCCGATTCGAATTGTGCTCGAGTGTTAATGCAAATGTTTGCATACATTTAGGCGACACACGATTCTGACAGCCAAAGAAACTTTTTCCTCTGTCTCTGGCCTCGGCATCTGTCTATCTGCCTGTCTGTCTGTCTGTCTGTCTGTTGTCGTAGCAAGTGGTACACTGAGGGCCGTTCCGCTTGTGCCAATCGATAAACCTAATGAGCTGTGAGGCAGACAGGCAGACTGAACGAAGCTGGCAAGGTGCGGTGGCTTGTTTCAAAATTAACCTTCAGTGGAGACTGAAAATAACTCGAAAAATAACACTAGCTACACTTCCTCGCGGAGTGATGGATGATGCTCTGCAGTGGAGCTGTTCTCCAAGTTGGTTTTGCAAGTAGAAATTCGAAATTTGGGTTACTTACCCCCCTGAGACCACAACTGCCTGTGCCTGTGCCGCTACTGGAAGCTCATAAAAAGAGGTTTATACATGGGGCCGGCCAATTAATGTAATTGCCACGCACACGATTCAGTGACATCAAAAAATAGCGCCACATCACACCTGCATTATGATTACCCAAAACAGGGCAGGGCGTATACTTGATGTGGAGGCAGGCCGTCGGCACAGACAGACACGCACGGGATTTCCAAAGAAAGCACTTCGATTAATCACTTCGAATGCCTAAATAATTCAAGAGCCAGTCAAGACCCAACCGTTGCTATGCAAATTGCATTTGGGGGACGGAATGAACAAGAACGGATACGTGAGAGTGGAGCAGGGGCATGGCACGGAAAAACTGCATTAAGGAGCACAAAAAGCTGGAGACGTGAATCAATCAGCACCCATAGAGTCTGCTCTCACTGGCTGTCGTTGTCGTTGTGGCAAGGAAAGTTCAAAGTTCAAAGACTACAGACACAATGGCAAGACAAGGATAACAATTTTCTCCGTTTTCTAATTGAAAGTCCCGAGCTAAGACCAAGAAGCAAGTCCAGCGAGGCAAAAGCCATAAACTGCAGCAGCAGCCGCTGCCAGACCAAAAATGTAAATTAAAGATACTCGTAGGAGAAGGATAAGACAAGACAAGATAAGACTGAGGAATCAAATTTGCTGTCATGGAAGGACAATCGCGGAGTGTCCTTTGACTGTGACAATTCATGTCCCTGTTCACGTCCCGTCATTCGTCAATGTGTCACTTAGCGAGTCTACTCAGGTCACGTCTAATGATTTGGCTTTCTGTCTGTCAGTGAGTGTCGAAAGCCATAAATCTGATAGACTCTTTGGGGGGCCACTCCACTCGATGAAAAATTGCCCTTTTCTATTAAAGTAAAACCAGGTTCGGGGTCACCAAAGCCTGCGAAAATCTCTCTTTAATATGACTTTAATATGCAATTAAAATGCTATAAAAATCAATCAAGGCTTCCAACAATAATTGCATTCAGCCTCCTTGAAATGTGAATGCATTTCCAAACGAGTTCCGGATTAACAAACGACTACAATTACAGCAATAAGCAAAGGGGGGGAAGGTTGCGATGCATTATTGCCAATGCATGAACTTTAATGAATGGAATGAATTTAATAATTGATGGTAGAAAGAAGAGGAATGTGATAATACAATGTCAGATAATGTAAAAGTATAAAAAAGAAGGGGAATTAATGGCAGGCTCAATTTCCACCACCACCATTCTGTTTTCCGGTGTGCTCCTTCTTTTCAAGGCTATGGCCGTTTGGGCAATAAATTTATTAAATGACCAAGGAACATACAAACTACACTCACATACATGCAGAGGAATGGCCACCGCAACAACAACAGCACCCACTCGGCCAACAAAAAATCATGTTAAACAAGCTATAAATAAGTGTGCGAGTGTCTGCCAACGATTGTGTGTGTTTGTGTGTGTGTTTGTGTGTGTGTGGGTTCTGTCCTCAATTGCGTGTTCAAACAAAACAAAATTAATTGCCGAGCCAGGGCAATCAATTCTGATTAAAGTTGGAGCGGCAAACTCTTAAAGCTTCTGTGTGTGTGACCCCAACCCCCTCCCCTCATTGTGACTCGCAGAACTAGTTTAAAAACATACCAGCAATAAATCAAAAATAGATATATATATCACAACTATAATGCAATCCGACGAGGCGCTCAGAGTCTGAAATTAGCTAAAGTGCTACGTGCTTTTGTGCCTTTGAGCCAATGGAACATCTATTATGCAATATGGCGGGAAACAGTCGCAACTCGTCCTACAATTGTCTGTCGTCATGGGACTCCTACGATCGAATACCCAGGTAAGCTGAGAGGCCGAGAAGCCGAGAGAAGCAGGAAATCAAGTACACGCAGCGTTGCCCTAACTCAATTCGAAATTCGATTTGAGGGCCCTGTACAGCATGATTGCCATTAATAGGTCAAAGGAGGAGGAGCGAGGAGCAGCAAGGCATCTCGATAGCCTGCCAAGGTGTTGAATCATAATCGAATTAGGCCCCAACTAAAAGCGTAAGGGGCAAACGGCGGAGCCAAAGCGATGCTCACTGACGTTATAAATACTTAATAGAAGTGAAGCCGGCTGCAAATCCCCTTACCCCTGCAAAACGCATCCTCTTCAAATTTAAGCTTTAAGTCAAGTAACAACTTCCTTGGTGAAGGCCACTGGGAGAGCAGTTTACTCTTTTACGAGAGGCAATCAATGCAGCCTGCCTGTCCTTCGGACGGTGGAATTATTGGATACTCGAGCAGAGAAGTACAATAGAGAGGGACCATTAAGACAGCAATAAACGTGTACGAAACAAAAATAAGAGGGGGCTAACGCTTTCTTGGAACTCTTTCGGCCTCTTTCCGGCCCTGCCCAGGAATGCAATTTGTTGCCGCCGCCTACACCACGCATAGAGTGGACAAAGGACCCATTTGGTTCTTTGCTTATGCCATTGTGTAGAACACAAGCGGAAACCCACAAAAGCTTTTGCTGGCTTTGTTGGGCCAGGACCAGGGCCAGGGCCAGGTATTTTTGTAGCTCCAGCCAGGACTCCTTTGTGGCCTTTGATTCGCTTGGCTTTAATGTTTTGCTTTCGTTTCCAGCTAAATTTCATCAAGGCTGGGTTGTAATCAAATCTCGCACGAACACAGAAATTCGAGCCTCCAACCCGAGCGAAATTAAATCAAATTTCCTTCCAAAAAGCGGAAAATCAAAAATCAATAAAGGTAAAACAATCTCAGCAGTTCCCCTCCGGCGACGCTACCCATTTCGGTAATAGCTAAAAGACTTCAGCTTTAAACTCAATATCTATGGATAATCCAATGATGGCACAACAAAAACACATTAACGTGCAATTTGTCTTTGGCTTGGCTCAGCCCCAGGCCGAGAACATAATAGATTTTTAAAGAAAAATAAAGTCCTGCAGGCTACGAACACACACTAAAAGAAAAGAGGGGGGAAAATTTGGTTTCGCTTTCTCAAAACTTGCTTAAAACGACTCGGAAAAGGAAAATAAAACTCAATTTATTTATCATCAATATTTATATATATTATTCAAATAATTCAAATAAATTTTTATTAAATCTATTAAATTTTTGTGACACTAAAGAATTGAATTTTTTGCCACCGCAGCCAGTCACATTCAAAAGGGAATTCCTTTCAGCATTTTGCCACCCGCTGTTGCTGTTGCTGTTACATACGTTTACACAATTATTTTTTGATGCAAATATTTGGCATGCATATTCCATATGAATATTTATTTAGTTTTGATTGCAGCAGCTCAGCTTGGATCTGGCGAAACGAGAACGTTAGAGGCAACCATAACCCTGCAAAGTTCTTTGCTGTGGTTTCGGTGTTCTGTGTTCGGTGCTGAAAGCCTTAAAGCGGTGTGGAAACTACTCAAAGTGACAAGCGATTACTTCGCTCTCCGCTTCCCCCTCTGGCGGGTCTTGGCCCAAACTTGTGGCCATGTGGCAAATGATTTTGCCGCGTTCAATGGCCAGAAAGGAGGAATGAACCCGCCGAAACAAACCGCAA
Source organism: Drosophila obscura (assembly GCF_018151105.1). Lineage (NCBI taxonomy): Eukaryota > Metazoa > Arthropoda > Insecta > Diptera > Drosophilidae > Drosophila > Drosophila obscura. The sequence continues at coordinate 2,390,288 of NW_024542774.1, read as the reverse complement.
AAGAGTCAGCCGAAAATTTCATTCCACTGTGCTAGGATTTTCTGGGAGGTCAGAGTTGATTGTATGCAGTGGCTCTTGGTCTGTTCTGGCCTGGCCATAACTGATTGGTCACTTGCGAGTGTGTTTATGGTTTGTTGATGTGCATGAGTGTGGGCGAAGCTCGTTAATTTCTCCACGCTCTCATCGGTGCAGTCATCGTCCTCAGCTTTTGAATGGCCCCCAAGGTGCCTTTGCTGCCGGGAGCAACTTGAACTATTTTCTGTGTCTCTTGCACAGAGTCTTTCCCGGGGCTGTCTCAGCGTGCGTTAACCTTGAAATGAATATTCACAGCTCACAATGAGTTAAGCCGCAGTCCCGAGTCCCCGGAATACGAGGGCATGCCATCCCCGATGTGAACCAGGACAGAACAAAGGCTGGCTGAGCCACAAAAGGTGCCAAGCAGTTAATTGAATTGTTCCCTTGTCTAGCTGGGTCTGTACTTTAAGATGCTCTTTTAATTACTTAAGTCCCGACTTTTGCCCGCACCTCCACTCCCACTCCCCTCTTTAAGCGATGTCTGCTGCAGTCAAGTGTCTCGTGTTATATATGCTCTTGGCTCTTTCGTAGCTGCTTCCTTGTGCTGCCAACTCTACAACTGAGTGGACCATTTGTGGCCTGTCTGCCAGCTGGAGACATATTTGATGCAGAACTTAAGAGGTTCATGGAAAGATTCTGCGCTTGATTTGTGACCTTTTCATTGCTTCCCTTCCATCCTTTTGGGCTTTTGTCGCATAATCGTTCCTTGGCGTCTTGTTGCTCATACGCCATGTGTTCGTTAGTTCTAAATACATTCTCTGTGCTCTGACGATGTGCTGGCGGATGTGCTGCAGCAGGCATCAAGTGGAGCAAGAACGGAGGGCGAGCCAGCAGGTTCCTTTGATCTCATGCACTTACACATCGATGGGAAAGCCTTTGACAGGGACGGACGTTCATTGAAGACCAGATCCTATCCCCCACTGAGGGCAGGAGCAGCCATTCACAGACGCCCTTTGGCCATGAGTGGCATCAACGCGACCAAGGTAGCCACGTGTGTGCACGGCTGCCACGTGCCACCGACTACTCCGCATAGTAGCTCTCTCCTTCCAGGAGCCTTAGAGGTGTGGAGTGCGGCCTGCTGCGCCGCCTAATATGATAAGTAAGCGCATCAATTGTCAAGTGCAGGGCGGGCACAGCGACGCCGGAGGAGACAATTGAATTGTGTGGATGGTGGAAGAGGGAGAGGGAGGCAGCTCTAAGTACTAGTTCTTAGAAAGGCTTTATTCGAATTCAATTTAGTTCTCAAACGTTAACAATTCCCTCTTTTGCGTCTTTGCAGAGTTCGTGTGGAGTATTACGTGAATGAAAACACATTTAAAGAAAGACTGCAACTCTATTTCATTAAGAATCAGCGTTCAAGTAAGTGCCAGTTCCACCCCCCACCCCGTATACACATTTATCTGGGAGTAACATATACATACATACATGTGTATGTATTATCTTTGAATTAACTTAAATATTTGGGTTGATTAAAATAATCAACAAGATGGAGCATTTAATTGAATTTGATTAGTGATTCCGGTAATGGGAAATAGCCAAAAGGCCAAGAGGCCAACACGAAAAACTTCTACTGACCACACACACTCACACACACACAACCTACACTTATGTATAGCTACACAGACAGACGGACAGACAGACAGCAAGACACAAGAAAGAAATTACAAAGGAGAACTCAATAATCTAGGGTAAATATTGATTTGGAAAGGAAATAATTGAGCAGGTGAACAGGAGAAGGACACGAGGACACGAGAGTGGGATCCACCCCGTCGGCAAACATTCGCATTCAATGAATTGACCCAAATTCTAATGATTTTCTCCACTTCTCTCCGCTGCTCACCGCACCACACAAAAAGGCTTACGCATACGAATTGCCGATTTATTCCTTAAGTTACTGTCGTGTGTTCTCTACATAATACGTGTGATATTGGATAGGAATCCAACATTTATAACTTGGTGAGTACTGAGTGCTATTCAATGCTTCGAATACCTTGCTGATTGATGGCAATCCCCACCCCCCACAGCTATGGCTGCGAGGTGGGCAATAAGACGGAGTTCATCATCTCGGCCAAACTGACGGAGGAGGAGTTCCAAGAGAGTCCGATTATCAACTGGGATGCCATACTCTGGGTGAACAGGCCGACGGTGCTGTGGGTCCTGCAGCTGCTCCTAGCCATGGTGTCGCTAACGCAATCCCTGGTTCTCACATATCTAGGCTATAAGGTGAGCGAGTAGTGCCCACCCAATGAAATCTGGACTCGTCTCACACTTGTCTTTTGCAGGGCAACATTTGGCAGCAGATACTCTCATTTCACTTTATACTAGAATTAGTAACGACAATACCCTTCGCACTAACGGTAAGTCCATCCATCAGAGGGAAGGTGGAGACGGGAAGTCCTCTCAATCAGCTGTGATTTATCGTTTATACCACCCTTCCAGATCGTTCATCCTCCGCTACGGAATCTCTTCATTCCCATCTTCCTCAACTGCTGGCTGGCCAAGCGCTCGCTGGAGAATATGTTTGTGAGTAGAACAATTTTCCGGTTTCCAATTTTCCATTGCCATATAACGCAACATTCTCGTCACCTGCCATCATCTGCCATCATAGAATGATCTTCATCGGGCCATGCAAAAGTCTCAGTCAGCGCTGTCCCAGCAGCTGACCATCCTGTCGGCGACGCTGCTCTGTTTGGTGTTTACCAGGTGAGGACAGCAATGAATCGAATCCCTTTTGTGGCATCCCGCAACGATTGTTGTGCTCCTCTTTCAGCGTTTGTGGCATCCAGCACTTCCAGCGGGCTGGCCATCGGCACTTGAACCTATTCCAGAGCACGTACTATGTGGTTGTGACCTTCTCCACAGTGGGCTACGGCGACTTTGTTCCGGACATTTGGCCCTCCCAGCTGTACATGGTCATCATGATTTGTGTAGCCCTCATTGTGCTGCCCACGCAGGTGAGTCTACTATACACACACACACATAATGGGGGCATGGAATGGAATGCGAGGCGATGCATTGGTATGTCATGGGATTCGACTGAATGAGGCGGGATCCATTGCCAAGTAGTTCCATTGAGAAGCTAATATATGATATATGATATGGTCCAGCAAACTGCACATTAAATATTTATGTTCCATAAGCCAGAACGAGCCGTATCCTCATCCATCATTTGTGTGTGTGTGCAGATGGGAGGAGAAGACGAAAGACTTTGGTCATCAATCGATATTAATAAGTATGGATGCTGTCAATGGAAATTGTTTACCATTTTACCGCCTGCCTGTCTGACTGACTCTCCCGTCCTATCAGTGCGCTGTGCGAAGTCTGTGCGATGTCCGACCCTGCCGGACGAGCTGCCATGTTCAACAATTTGCAAACAATTGTTTTATCAACAAAAACAGGGATGAACAGGCGTAGAAGTTGCAATTCCATAGAACAATAAATGCTCGAAGGCAACAGAGCTTAAAACACCGAAGCCCGCACACCCTTGGAACAGCAGAATGCAGCATTTTATAGAGACTGGCCTGGTTTCAGAGTAGTCGCTTTTCAAGTTGGGGTATCGGAGTCACAAATTGCAACTTGCAAAAATACTCTATGGAGAACAAGTCCAGGAATACCTGACAGTCTAAAATGAAGAATGGAAGAGAATATGGAATGGTTCGAGTATGATAGAAACTTAAGTTAGTGCCGCTGTCAAATGAAGTTGCATTTGATCGGGCCAAGTTTCCATTTAACGGATAATATCCATTGGCAAGGGTGTACAAAATATGACTGGCATATCGATTGACCAGTGAGCCATTTGGCCGAGCAACAAACAACACGAGCATCAATCAAACCGGCCAGCAGCACTAAAAACTCCCAGTGCATGTCAATTTTGTTGCTGGATTTATGACCTTTTGCGTCCCCATAAAAATACGAAAAGGTTGCAAGTGTTTTAGACCAAAATGTAGCAACGGACAAAGTGCACAGAGCGAGAGAGAGAGTCTTTCCTGGGATTTTTGCAATTAAATTTGCCATGCGTGACAATTGACTTATACCGAATAAATCTGATAACACTCTCACGTTGCAGTTCGAGCAGTTGGCCTTCACCTGGATGGAGCGCCAGAAGCTGGGCGGCAGCTACAGCTCACACCGGGCCCAGAGCGAGAAGCATGTGGTCGTCTGCTCGACCACCCTACATGCGGACACCATCATGGACTTCCTCAACGAGTTCTACGCCCATCCCCTGCTGCAGGACTTTTACGTTGTGCTGCTCAGTCCCATGGAGCTGGACACGACGATGCGAATGATTCTACAGGTGCCGATTTGGGCCCAGCGTGTCATCTATATTCAGGTGTGACTTGGTTCCGGCTCCCCGTCCCGTTCCCACTGCCCATCTCTCTGTCATGAAACTGACCTGTGCCCTTTCTCTCTTCGGGCAGGGCTCTTGTCTGAAGGATGGCGACCTGGCACGGGCGCGCATGAACGAGGCGGAGGCGTGCTTTATTCTCGCGGCCAGGAACTATGCGGACAAGACGGCCGCGGACGAGCACACCATCCTACGCTCCTGGGCGGTCAAGGACTTTGCGCCGAATGTGCCGCAGTATGTGCAGATTTTCAGGTGGGTAGTGTGTGTTTCCTCTCTGCCCCTCTTCCTCATTCGTGTTTGGTGGAATCGTGGACGAAATAATTCAATTTTTACTATTTGCACACGCCAAACGAAACCCATCGGAAATCGGATCTGGGCACCAAATCCAACCGTTTGAAAATGCCGCGGAAATCCAATTTTAACATCGCCAGGCCGGAGCACAAGCTGCATGTGAAGTTCGCGGAGCATGTGGTCTGCGAGGACGAGTTCAAGTATGCGCTGCTGGCGAACAACTGCACCTGCCCGGGCGCCAGCACTCTGGTCACCCTCCTGCTCCACACCTCACGCGGACAGTACGTATGGCATTTCCCAGAAGGGGCGCCCCTTCTGGGCCAGGTCAACTGTTAACCAGTTAAGCACACACATGCAAAGTCGTCTGTCTATCTGACGTGCGTCATCTGTTCGTTTCGCTTGGATGCGTCAGGGCCACATAGTTCGGTCGGTCGGTCGGTTGGCTGATCTGAGCTGAGCTGACCATGCCGCTTGATTGCCCATTCAGACATTTTTTTTTTTGCGTTCCTCTCATTTCTTGTTTGTGGTCGGCTAATTCGGATCAGCCTGCGGCTAGTGGAATGTTTACGCTGGATAAGGGAATTACGACGCAGTCGGGCACGTTTATCAACTATTATAATTGAATGTTCAGCAAGTTTCAGTGGAATTAAGGGGATAGGGACCTGTATGTAGGTAGAGGCCTTGATTTGGGCTGTGAGTTCATGGTGTAATTAAATGCAGTCTACTGTAAGTGTCCTCGTACGCAATTGATCTGTAGTTCTTCTGTAGTTCAGAAACATTCCTCTTCTCGAATTAAATGCAATTCAATTTAAGTAGTACCGAATGACGAGATGGGATTCGAGCACTAACATATTCTGTACATGACATGGAAATTCCATTTAAAATTGAGAATTTTAATTAAATGCCACTTGTGTCATGTAAAAGTAAACAGGGGAGGAAAGTGTGAAGTGTAAGTGGTGAGGTTTGTGAGTTTGTGGTTGCCTTCAATTAAACGCGGCTTTTAGTTTTCGTGTGCTGCGGTCGTGGCATGCAAAGCCAAGTTAATCAGATGTTACGCCAAACCATAAACCCAACGACACTCGATGCTAATTGGAGGTTGAGCAAACCGGCCAAATGAGACAAATGACTAATGCATTTGGTTCATGAGTGAAGTTCCACCTCAAAGACAACACCAAACATCTCTTTTGCTTTTCGTTCGGCAGGGAGGGCCAACAATCTCCGGAGGATTGGCACCGCCTCTATGGCAAGTGTTCAGGCAACGAGATCTATCACATTGTCCTCGGCGACAGTCGATTCTTCGGGGAGTACGAGGGCAAGAGCTTCACCTACGCCAGCTTCCACTCGCATCGCAAGTAAGTACTTTGAATCGATTCCCAGGCCAGGCCAAGCCATTCAAATATCAAATTTATGCTAAACTGCCACAAAAACCTTATTCAACCCCACATTTACCCGTTCCATCGCAGATATGGCGTGGCCTTGGTGGGGGTGCGGCCGGCTGAGCTGCCCGAGTTCTATGAGGACACAATACTCCTGAATCCGGGGCCCAGGCACATTATGAAAAAGGATGACACGTGCTATTATATGAGCATCACCAAGGAGGAGAACTCGGCGTTTGTCGTTAATCAAAATCAAACAACGGACCCCTCGGCAGCCACCAAGGATGGGGCCGGAGGAGCTCCAACCTCCTCCGCCTCTTCCCATCATCCAGCAGCTGCAACTGGTGGGTAAAGCATTTGGATGGATGTGTGTGTGTGTGTATTTGTGTGTGTGTGGGAGTTCTATATGGGGTTAGTGCTATAAACTACTTGCAGAGAATAAATGACCGTGTATATCCGTATCGGCCATACATACAATATGCTCGTACGATGCATAAATAACTAAATATTTATGTACATTTAAGCTTACCTTTTTTTTAAGCAACAATTTCCTTGCTCTGTCTCGCTCTCGCTCTCTCTCTGCCTCTGTCTCGCTGCCTCTTTTTGTTTCTCTTTTTACCCCGTTTTATCTTGATATTTGAGTTGAGGCTGAGTTCAAAGTTTTTCTTTGTTGGTATACTATTCCCCCCTCCAACCCCACCTCCCACACAAGTTTTTCATTTCGTTTGGTTTGTCTGAATGAAACAAAAACGCTTTCAGTGTCAGTTCTGTGAGCGTGTCTGGCTCGAATTACGATTATTAATGATATTCACCTTGCCCGAACTTTATTTTGTAAAACTTTTCACTTTAATCGATTTGTTTTGGGTGCCGTTTAACTTGCGCCTTTATTTTATTAATATACCCTTCAAGAGGAGGTTCCACCCGCTTTGTTATGTTTTGTAGCTGTCCTTGAAAGCGAATACGAATATTGTTGTGCAAAAATAATTATGATACATACTCGTACATACATATATATATATTAAATATTAAATAGACTCGACTAGTGCTGCTGAAAAGAACGTCCACAGTTTGCCAGAGGAATGTCCCTTAGAAGGAACTTAGTTCCCGTTTAATGACAATAGAAATAGTTAAGGACATTTTCGTAACTTTAAATCACTTGGGATTGGCAAACTTTAGGTTAGAGTTATGTCTATAAGCCCCTTACCCCCTGCTCACAGACACACCCAAATAGACACACAGACACACACACACACACACACACACACACACACACTTAAAGAAATAAAACACACTCCCAATCATTCCTTTTGTACTCCTTTATGTGTACAGTGAAAGCTCTGTACCAGCAGGACACTCAGGCTATCGGTCCGAGGATCGTTTGTACACTGGTTTATAGAGCTTTTACTTTACACACCCACACACTACCTACCTACTATGTATGTATGTATGTATATAGCTCGTACATCATATAATCATCTAATGTTATGTGTGTGAATGTAGCCAATGAAACAATAACCAAAACTCCATCATCGATTACAACAACAACAGCAACAACAGTACAAGCAACTCCAACTACAACTACAACAATAAGCACTACTTTCACATCATCAACATTATTATCAGCATCTACAACAACAGCAACAATAAATGCTGGATCTGCCCCGTCCGCAGCAGCAGCAGCAACAGCAGCCGCAGCAGCAGCAGGAGGGGCAGGGGCAGGCGCCACCATTGCACCAGTGCCGTCTGTTTGTGTTCGTGTGCCCCATAGTCCCAGTTATGAGAGTGGCGGCGGCACTATCGGCACGACCCACTTGCAACCGTATCCGCATCCGCATCCGTATCCGCAAACGTATCCGCATCCGCAAATGCAAACTCCAGACAGTGGAGAGTTTGCATCACTATTTGTGCGTGAGTGTGACACCAGATCCAACCAGAAAACAAAACAAAAATAATCCCCCACCAAAAAAAACCCAAACAGCAAAAATGAAGCAATACAAAAATACGTTTTTTGGTCTTTGTCTTTTAACTCGTTTTTGATCTCACTCCCTATCACTCACTCACTCTTAAATATAACCCTCATCCAGCCAACTTTCTCTGTTCCCCTCTAACTGTCATTCTATCTTCCTGGAGCGAAGCTTCCTGTCTGGAAGCTTGAGCCGCCTCCTCATCCATTATCCATAGCACTATGCAACAAGTTTTAGGAAAGAATAGAAAAGGGATGAACGTACAAAATATTAATTTAAACTTTCAACCTTTTGTTTCGAGTCCCTAAGGGCAGGAAAAGTGAAATTCATTCCCTAAGGAGTAAATTTCCATAACAGTTGTCTGTGTATATTTGGAGCATAATTATAGATCGATAGGTCTGAGCTTTCGAATAATACCTTTATGGTTTGGGTGTAGCAGAAATATACTAAGGAGTAGACTTACTATATAAATGTACATTTTATAATCGATTTTGTTTACTGTGTACCGTCTTTTACGGTGCATACAATATGGGGAGGGAGTCAGTAGTGCTTCTAGCTGGTGTGTTCACCAGAAGTCCAAATATGTTTGCAGAAAAGTGTCAAATTTGTTGCAAAGTGTTAACCCATGTCAAAATACATTTCCGCTGCAATCAAGCCCACTCAAACACTCAAAAAAACTCACACACACACACACACACTCTTTTACTGCCTCTCCCTCTCACTACTACTTGCTTTCACGCTTGTTTACGCTTACCACGCCTCATCTTTTTTTCTATCCAAAACTATTTTTGATGTTTGCTTCATTTTTTTGTTTCGCTGTTTTTTTTTGCCTGACTTCCGAACATTTTGTAGGTAGCTTCCTCTCCACCTTTTCCGTCGTGCCCTTCTTCTTCATCTGAGAATGTCTTTCGCATATTCTTAGGTTTGTTTGGTTTTTTTTTTGTATTGGTGTTCGTGTTCGTGTATGTGTGCGTGTATGTGCATGGAGTATTCGGTGTCTTGAAATTTTAATGTTAATAAAGATATAGTTTAGCTTGTTTTGCGCTCAAATTAAACCACCACCAACCCCACCCACACCCCACACCCATGCCCATGCCTATACCCATGCCCATACCAAACCCCCCGACCATAGTTCGGTACTGCCCTGTAATTAAGTATTCCAAAACTATGGCCAAAAGAGGAGAGAGTCAACATTTTGGCAGAGTTGCACGTTAACTAACCACTTCGGCGAAAGTTTCCCGGACAGTGCAGTCTGTCTCTGTCGGGGACTTTTAATGAGTTGTTTTCCCTCAGGTTTGTCTTGTAGAATACCCCTACCAGCCCCACCCACACCCACACCCACACCCTCACCCTCACCAGCCCCACCCTTCGCTGTCACATTTTCTTCGCTCAGCTGAAATTAGTGGATATTCGTTTTGTATAGCAACCGCCCAAGTAGATGATTCGATGTCAATCGATATCCGAACTGACTTTATCGGAAGGTTAACCAGGCTAACAGCATTCGTTCCCTCCCTCCCCACCTCCTCCACTGTAGCCAGCGATAATCCGACGGCTGTGATAATATCGGACTCGAGGCAGAATCTCAAGGACACGACGGTGACCCAGACGGCGGCCACAACAACCACAATAACCACGACGACGCTGCCACCACCGCCCATGACGATGGGCGGATCTTTGGGCATGCCCATGCCCGGTGTTTCTGGTGGTGGTGGTGGCCACGGAGTGGGCAGCGGCCACAGTCTGGGCACCTCGCTGAGCTTACCGCCAGCCTCGCTCTCCACGGGCAACCATCTGGATGTGCCCTTCGGCAACAATCCCAATCTGCTCAGTCCGGATGTGCTCAACCAGCGAAGGGGTAAGTTTGGGGGGTGGCGTACGGTGAGTGTGCACACAAAAATCTGATATATGTATATTTGATATCTGAGCAGGAAGCAGACGTCCCTCGATCCTGCCCGTGCCCGATATGTTCACCTCCTCATCGTTCAGCATTGCCGGCAACGACGATGGCGAGGAGGGAGACGAGAGCGACGACGAGATTGACGATGAGATGCCCTGGCGGTCGCCCTCTGAGAAGATAGCGTGAGTATTTCCATTGCCACCCACCAGTTACCAGTTACCATTAGCAGGAACAATGTGTTACCTGTTCCCCCCAAACTTTCCGACTATCCGAGGCACCGTTTCCCCTCTCCCTGTGTACTGTCTCTATCTATATAGATTGTACCTCGTCTATGTATCCACTAACTGTACTTTTTAGCAAACTAATTTACGTATTCCAAAACGAAAAAAAAACTAACCCGAACATCCCAAACTAGCGTCAAATCCCCCCTATGTACATAGCTCGTGCTAGCCAGATGATTTTTGCAATTCAGAATGATCGAATGTGAGGCAGAAATCTATCGAAATTAAATCAGAAAAGGATGATACGGAATGGCACTTAATAGTATGTCTTGCATCGATCATTCTGGAGTGTGAATTCTCTCAATGAATGTAAATTTTATATGTTGTACTTAAGCACTAGACTCCCTACCACCCACCCCCTCCCACCCCCACTCCTCACCAACACATATACACCGAACTAAAAGAAAAACGAAAATTCGCCTCAGCTGCTTGGGCGGGCACTTTCCCCAATCGCGCACCTATTCGCTCATCATGAGCTCCTCGGAGGATTCGTATCAGCGCAGTTGCAGCTTATGCAATGCCACCGCCACAACCACCGCTACTGCAGCTTCTGCCGTCGCTGCTTCTGCTGCTGCTGCTGCTCATGTCATGCCTCAACTGCCGCCATTGGGTGATCCGGGGCTCCCTCTCGAAGAGTACTCCACTGCGGAGCTACGCAGACGCGCCATGAAGAAGAGCTACAGTTGCGATAGCGAGTGTCGCAATGGTCTGGGGCCCGGACTGGGTCTGGGACAGGGTGGAGGGACTCTGGCCATGTTGGCGGCTCGAAGGAGGCAGCTGCAACGGTGCTATTCCTGCAGTTGCTCCACCACTTCCTCCACTACCACGACTACGACGACAGCAGCAGCAACAGCAGCAGCAGCAGCAGCAGCGGCAGCAGCGGCAGCAGCAGCAGCAGCGGCGGCAGCAGCATTCACATCGAGCAGTTCCGTTGAGACGCGTCGCCTGGCGCGTCCGGTGTGGGCCTCCGACTACTCCGGGTAAGTCTGGGGGCAGAGAAGCCATTCTACGGACGCCATTTGTTGAAGAGTTCTTGTCGTTGTTGTTCGTTACTGTTGGCCCGTTGACATTGCCGTTGCCCATTGCCGTTGATGTTGCAGTTGTATTTGCAGTTTGTGTTGCTTGTGGAGTGTTTTGTTTGCCTGCCGCAGGACATCTTTTAATGACGCCCCCGTTTACCTTGGAAAAGCCGTGTGAACTACCGGAATAGTACCCATGCGAGATTCGTTTGCTGCAAATCTGTGTGTGTGTGTTGCTGCTTCTGCTTCTGCCTCTGCCTCTGCTTTGTCTTGAGTTTGCTTGTTTTTGACTTCAGTTGCATTCATTTGCCGTGGAAATTGCGTTCTGGGAGTGAGTCATCGGATGTGACATGGACATGCCAGGGGGAGGAGAACACATCTGCAGCTTTCCATTTGTCCATTTGTTAATTCGTTTGTTCGTTGTGAATGCTTTTACCTCGTTTTGTAGTTTGAACCCGATCTCACATCCCCACACTCTTCCCCGCCTGCGCTCTCTCTCTCTTAGTCAATGTCACTGCTCGTATCCGTTTCCCAGCACTTAGCTTATCCACATCCCCCCCACAAATCATCACCTGCTCTCCAGCCCGCCGCCACCCGTAAGGAGCGCACACCATATAACACCGCCTCTCGCTGCATTTTCAGCATTGTCAAGGGATTCCCGCCTGTGTCGCCCTTCATAGGTGTCAGCCCCACGCTCTGCTTCCTGCTCAAGGAGAAGAAGCCGCTCTGTTGTCTGCAGCTGGCCCAGGTGAGACTCGCGACTGACTCGGTGGGCTCCATTCCCATCTAAACACTAAACACGGTAATCCCGCACAGGTATGCGAGCACTGCAGCTACAGGAACGCCAAGGAGTACCAGTGGCAGAACAAGACGATCATTCTGGCCGCCGACTATGCCTCCAATGGGATATACAACTTCATCATTCCGCTGAGAGCTCACTTCCGCTCGAAGACCTCACTCAATCCCATCATTCTGCTGCTGGAGCGACGTCCGGACGTGGCCTTTCTGGACGCTCTCTCCTACTTTCCCCTGGTGGGTATGCCAAACGCCACGCTTCAAACGCTGAGCTAATTGTATTTCTTGGGGGGGATACTTAGGTGTACTGGATGCTGGGATCAATCGACTGCCTCGACGACCTCCTGCGGGCGGGCATCACGCTGGCAGAGAGCGTGGTCGTGGTCAACAAAGAGCTATCGAACTCGGCCGAGGAGGATTCCCTCTCCGACTGCAACACCATTGTAGCCGTGCAGAACATGTTCAAGTGAGTGCCCCATCTGCCACATGAACAGCAAACCGCACAGAAACATTTGCTAATTGCCATTCGTGGGTGTACCGAATCGATTCCCTTGCAGATTCTTTCCCAGCATCAAGAGCATCACTGAGTTGTCGCAGAGCTCAAATATGCGGTTCATGCAGTTCCGGGCCCACGACAAGTACGCACTGCACCTCAGCAAAATGGAAAAGGTCGGTAACGAGTTCGCCCCCCCCGGCTGCCACCGGCAGATGTCAGTTGGTTAATTTGCCGCTCACTTCTTTGCAGCGCGAAAAGGAGCGTGGATCGCACATCTCGTACATGTTCCGTCTGCCGTTTGCGGCGGGTGCCGTTTTTAGCGCCTCCATGCTGGACACGCTGCTGTACCAGGCCTTCGTGAAGGATTATGTGATTACGTTTGTGCGCCTCCTGCTGGGGATTGACCAAGCGCCGGGCAGCGGTTTCCTGACCTCGGTAAGTACCAGCGGACAGGCTCTGATGGGGTGGGGCTGGATAATGGAATGGAGTGCCTGTTCTGTTCCCCACAGATGCGCATCACCAAGGAGGATATGTGGATACGCACATACGGCCGGCTTTACCAGAAGCTCTGCTCGACCACATGCGAGATACCGATTGGCATCTACCGCACCCAGGACACCTCGAATGCGGACACGTCACATGTGAGTAACTCGCCGGTCGATAGATGGGGACCCTTCTCGGCCTTCGGCAGGCATTGCGTGCGCTTGCGTCCATCGGTGAGTCCAAAGCAAAGGCAAACAGCAAACAACTCAAGATTCGGGCTACGAAGCTTCCAATCTACTGTACTCCTCCTACTCCCACTCTTACTTCGGTCTCTTGGGGTCGGTCTTCGGGGCACGCCACTCCAGAGACAGACCATTCCGACCATTCACTTTCTAACCCTACTAACACGCTCACTCACACACACTCTCACCCATAGCCTGTCTATCTATCTCTCTCTCTCTCTCTCTCTCTACCTCTCTCCCTCTCACTTTCTCTGTACCTAATGCTATCTCTTTCCAACTCTAACTCTTATTCTGTCTCTTGCTCACATATGAATATTCGTATTTCGAGTTGCGATTAGGTACACACACCAGAACAAATTGAATTCAAATTGAATTAAAGAAAAGAATCCAATCGAATCCAATCGAATCGAATCAAACTATTTTAGCCTTTATTTGCCTATTACCGATTTGAGTTGTTCCTCAGTTGCCCCATTTGACGCCTGATTCTGATTCTGATTTTTTTGTATTCATTTCGTTTCACCATCCCTGAGTTGGTTTTTCTTTTGTACTTTTGATTTCTTAATCACACGCTTACGCTTTGATATTTCCACTACTAACTGCATTTGAGTCTAAGTCTAAAGTCTGCTGTCTGCCCATTCTAAAAAGTTTTGCATAACCTCCAGTATAGTTAAGCGCATAGAAAAAACACGTAAAATCTTTCTCTTTCTTTCTCTCTCTCTCTCTATCTTCATATAAATATATACATATGTATATGCAAGTATATACAACCTTTTCTTCTTGTATAAGTAATTGGGAGATCTGGTTAAACAATATATAACTCATGCTTGATGCCACTACCAGAGACTTTCCCCCCTCAAAGTAAAATCCTCACTAAAAAATTCAATTGAATTATTTACAAACATACATGTACATACATATGTATATACTCTCGTATAAAGCAAGCATAGCGTGCTGATTCTGGCTTCAGTTTCGATTCTGCCTACCCCGTTCCCCATTGGATTTATTTTTTAATTTTTACTGCCAGATCCAATACCCCCCTCCGTCCATTCCCACAGCGACCTTTTCCTTTTTGTCTTAATTTGATGCAGTAAAATCATTTTTCATTCGGCTGAAACACAGAACGGAGCCCATTTACCATATGCAAGAGTTGTGTGAGCATTCCTGATCAGGTCAATGAAATTACTTACAAATTACACATACGACCCGTTGTACAGTAAAAAAAAAAAAAACAAAATGTAAAAAAATTAATTGCGTTTGTATTGGACCTGACGCATACGCACGCAGTGAGTCAGTTCCCCCCATCGCCCCGAAAAAATTGGCCTCCCGGCCACCAATTGTTTATCCAACATGTGTGTGTGTGTGTATGTACATGTAGTAGTAGTAGTAGTAGTATTATATGTGCCACTCCGGGACTGTGGTAGCCATAGTAGCTCTCTATGTTTCTCTATAGGGTCCTGCGTGACCTGTTGGCTGCTGCATGGTTTTCTTTTTTTTTTGGTTTTCCAATTTAATTTGGCTTTCTGTTCAGTTCCTGTTTATATTTCCGTTTCTGGTAGTGTTTCCGTTTCCGTTTGTTTGGGCTGTTTGTGTTGTTTGCATGTCGCTTTTAATTAGCTGATTGCATTTTCTTGTTCTGTCTGGCCTTGGCTGTCGACCCACTGGCCTTGCCTCAAACTCATTTTCATGCATGGAAAGTTCTACCAATTGTTTGTTAGAACTTAGATGTTGTATCGCCCGTCGAGAGGGAGCTCATTAAAAAAGTCTGCTTGATTTGAAAATCAATACCAGTTGGCAGAGGAGACGAGAGGAAAGACTCTATGGGATAATTGGCAAAAATGAAGAGAACAAATAATTAAAATTTCATCAGATTAGAAAGAAAAAGCCCTCAAAAAATATAAGAAAAGTATTTGCCACAGTGGAAAAGCCTAAAGCTTGCCTTGCCCCGCACTGTTCTGCTTGGTATTTTCCTTTTTGTTGGTTTTGAAAATGTTTTTGTGTTTCGGCTTCTTGGATCAATAAATCGCGCTAATTAGTTTCTTTAAATTTTGTTTCATAATTTAAAAGTGCTTACGTCGGCCGCTTGTTCCACAGCATGTTTATACTCGTACAACCTAAATGTTAACATTTTTGCTGTGGCCAACAAAACCAAAGCCAACACCAACACCACCATCACACTCTCTCACATACATACATGCATACCTGAACATACGAACACACACAGAGAGCACACAGTGAGAGCGATTTGCCATTTCAATTAAAAACCAATTAAATATGTAAATCATTTTGTGTTTAACCGAACCTCATCGAAAAATTTGCATACACCAAACAAATCCATGCCCCAGTACGACGAGGAAACTGGCACGCCCGACTCCACCAAGGACTCCACGGAAATGCTGCGCGGGGTCACATACCGCCCGCCGCCCTCGGCATCAGGTGGGGCTGCCGGCTTTCGGCCACCGTCGCAGCCGCAGCAGCAGCCACAGCGCCAGAAATCGGTCAACTGTCTGGGCGGTTGCTCGGAGCGTAAGGGATCATCTGTAAGTAGTATTAGTTCGATTCGAGAGCACTCTCCATTCCACCTCTACTCAATTCGACTCGACCCGACTCGAGTCTCCTTTTAACCCAACTCAAAGCTTGTTTCTGTGTGGGCTTGTGATTAATGGTAACCGTTTAGTGGTTAAAGGGTTATGGGTTTAGGGTTTAGGGTTAAGGTAGGTCGTCTTGATTCTTGATTCGTCCTCTGGCTTTCGCAGCATGAAGTTTTGTTATCACTAGCATGTCTCACAACAACTAAAACAACTACCTCTCTGATGGATCACCATCGATCATCTCAGCATAACAACATTCACACAGGATCAACCAGAACTTTGCTAAATACGAGTATATACTCGAACATACATACGAGTATATACGTATACGTATTACGTATACGTATAGAGGAGACCTCTCCACTATTGATTAATACGCTGGCTTCCTCTTTTAGTACTCCATCAATCTGGCAGACGAGGCCAAGGACAATCATGCACAGCAGATCGAGCGCGCGGAGATCGCCAATCTGGTGAGGAGTCGCATGGAGTCTTTGAACCTGCCCACCAATGACTACGACGATGTGAGCGAGAAGCGGAACCACTTGTCGTATGTGATAATCAATCCGAGCTGTGATCTCAAGCTGGAGGAGGGCGATCTCATGTGAGTGCCACCATCTGTCCGGCAGGACACAACCACCACTCATCACCCGTGACTTTTCTCTTCCATTTCATTTGTGCAGCTACTTGGTGCGGCCGTCGCCGTTCTCGGCACAAAAGACATTCGAGCGCCACAATTCGCGTCGCAAGTCGAACATATCGTTTTGCTCGAATATCAACCTGGGCGCCACTTGCGGGCCCCAGATGCAAAACATGTCCAACACCGCCGTCGGGGCTGGATCGCGTCGCGGCTCCGGCATAGCCGGTTTGAACCCAATGCAAATGCAGAGCGTTCAGACTTTGGCCGGGTATGGATCAACCTCGCAGCGCTACACCCCACCGATGCAGCAAATTAAATCGAATTCTCTTTCTCTACCCGACAGTCCGACGGTGGTTGGCAATCAGCGTGGACGGAGTAACTCATTGCGGGTTGGCTATTATTCCTTTTTCCACCCACCCACCCAACCACCCACACATACCCACACACCTTTCCTCCTCTCTCTCTCTCTATGTTTATTGATTTCATTCACGTTCTTCACGTTCGTTTGTTACATTTCCGTTAAGATACACCAAAAACACACACAGATGGAACCATTTGGTTCGTAGCTCACTCTGCGGTCTCCACGGTACGGTCTAAGCATATATAGCTGTAAATCATCTGGAAGGTTTTGGCAGTAACCCAGCTCAGATGATTTCAGTTTTATCAATTTTTAATCTGCTTAGAAATCAATGAATTACTTGTTCGATGCTTGCACCTTGGACTTTGTCTGTGGCCGCAGTGTAGACGCTGTCTTGGGGCATGTGAATTTGGGCTGGGGCCATGAGACCCATGGTCTGCAGCTCCAGTTCGCAGTCATGCAAGACACACACACACACACACCTCGTTATCTTAGTTAAGTTCTTAACAAATTGGCTACAACAAAACAAGTATCTATACAGATGCTTGGTCCAATCGGGGCCGGCACTTGCACTCACACACTTAGCATCAAAATTCTCGTATGAAAGTTAAGCCGCAAAAAAAACACCCGTCCGATCAGCAAGGCAGCAGAAGCACAGGCAGCAGCAGCCGCAGAAGCAACATCCAGAACCACAACAGTGCAACAACAGCAGCAGCAGCAACAATCCAAGCCTGTAGCATCCATGCAGAAGGAAATGCCTGCCCTGGCTTGATCCAGAATCACAGACCAAATGAAGTCCGAACCAGAGTCAAATTTAGAGCTGAAATTCTTGTTTTTTTTCTCCATGTGTTTGCCTATTTGTTTGTGTGACTTCAACTTAACGAAATAGCCAATTTGTATGTGTATGTGTATTGTAATTTTGTTGGAGTTTTGTTGGTATCACAAGCACCTGCGCTGGGTTTGCTCCCCTTACTGATCGGCCCACTCTTGCGTGGATATTTCCCTGCTCCTCTCTACTTGCAGATCGACAACGACATACTGCTGCGTCGATCCTCCTCATTGAGGCAAGGGCTGCCCAGTGTCGGCGTCAGTCATGGCCGGCGAAAGTCGT
Source organism: Drosophila obscura (assembly GCF_018151105.1). NCBI lineage: Eukaryota > Metazoa > Arthropoda > Insecta > Diptera > Drosophilidae > Drosophila > Drosophila obscura. The sequence goes on along the minus strand of NW_024542774.1, from coordinate 2,372,330 downwards.
CGCTGGAGGAGATCGGCATCAGCCACTTCACCACCCTGATGCAGGCCACGAACCACAGCAACCCCATCAAGATCTCGCTGAATGGCAGCATTGGCATGGAGGTGAGTTCTCGTCACGCACGCAAATGTCCTGCAGATGTCTAACGCCTCTGGCAGAATCAGATTTCCTTGCAGGTCACCCCGCCAGAGGAGCCCACACCCATGCTGGGCGTGCCCTGCATGATGGGCGGCGGCTCCGGCATAAACCCATCTGGTACTGGATCTAGTGGCATGCTGGGCGCAGGCTCCTCGCTGGCGATTAACACGGCCGATCTGGGGCCGGGACCCAGCACCTCATCGGGGGCCGGCAGCTCCTTGCAGCCACAGGACTCGCTTGGCCCCCAGTCGTCGCAGGTGTCGTCGCCGCAGCATCTGCAGGGAACGATCGTATGATACAACCTGATGTGGGGGCGCCGTCTCCGCTCCTCCATGTCAAAGAACAAATGGATATAGAATACGGCCGGCACACACAGACACAACCGTAGAGATAAGTTCTGAACGAAAACAAAAAAAGTATTAGGAGACCAACCAAACCCACCCCCAACCAATGTCTGTGGTGTGTGTCCCAGTCCCCTGCCCCTCTCCCTTTCATTTGGAAAGTATAAGCTACGGATATATGATAGATTACTTACTGTAGAGTAGGAAAAAGTCTGTAAGGAACATGCATATACATACGAGTATATGAATAATAATTAAATGCTTTATCAGCTAAAGTTGAGTCACAAACAAATTGTGTTTTGGGAACAAGATAAGTAGTTAAACTATTGGATGGATATGATGATGATGATTTAGCTAACAGTATGTACATATATGTATATCTGAGCATAGTTCTAAGTACCCGTCCCGACCCGACCCGACCCGACCACCCTACCCGATTCGTTTCCACCATATCCGAGGAGCATAGCAAACTATCAAAATTCTAAAGCCCCCCTGTACATACCCTAGGTGTAGACTAACCAATTCGGATTCCTCCCACATACATACTACATATACATACTATACCACATATATGTAGATACTTATATGAAGGTGCTATCAATGTCATGTACTATACACATCCCATGTTTTGTAAAACTCTTTGAATTGTTTTACACAATTGTTAAAGCCAAGTTAAAGGACACAAACGAAAAGAAAAAGAAAAACAAACTAAAAAGGAAAAAAGGAAAACGGTTTTCATAACATAGTTTGGAACGGGCTTTGGTATACTCTAATGCTTTACAAAAAACCAACCAAAAAATATATAAAAAATATACATATAGAAAGAAGCAAAGGAATTTGTATATATACACTAGAGTTATTAAGAACCAAGCAAAATTCAAGGCAGCATTAAAAGAGCAAAACTAAAAACAAACTATTAGAATTTAAACGCAATACAACAGAAGATAGGATCTAGAGCTTAGTGCTACCTTTACCCATAGAGTTAAGCGTAGTTGCCCCATACATACCCATAAACTATGACGCCGAACCATTGAGAATGTCGGCAACTGTACCAAATTCAATGAGCTATACGCACACACACACACAAACAACACACACACAACTACAGCCCTGTAGCATAGTCTTAGGAAACGCAAACCCAACTGCAAATGCAACTACAACTTGAATTTTGAAGACATGTCCCAAGCATAGCCTCTGTAGCAATTAGCTAGATAATACCAGGTGTACCCACACACACACACACATCCTTTTACACACTAAAAAATGTTAGTTAAAGCACATTAAAAGCAGTTTTTTAAGGAAATTTTACTCAACAAATGCCGATGATGGTGAGGCAGTTGAAATGCATTCCAGTGTCTCAATATAAAAAGTCTAGTTAAGCTTACATATAGTATGCCTAATATCACAGCAGATACTTATTTACATACACACACATAGATCTGTACAAACACATTCATAAATACATACATACATATGTACTTAGATGAGAATGTATCTGTGTACCAACTAAGTAGCACATAGATTAGATCGAACCGATGTCTCCATGTACAAAAGATAGTTAACTAATCCGCATCTGGCAACGGGCATCTGTCAACTGGCATCTGGCATTGGCATCATTAGAGCTATAGTGTGGACTAGAATATAAACTTGCTGTAATATTTATCGATGCTCTTTAAGGCATGCCGAACAGAACTCACAATAAACTCAAAATATAGTTGGAAATAATTCGGAATAGCGAATAGAATTGCATTCGGGTGTTAGATACATGTGTCTAATCTAAGAATTTCGGACTCTTCATATCAAAAAAGGGTATCCCTTAGTTTTGTTTAATTTCTAGACCCACATCGGTTGGGTGCTTACTTTTATTTTATTAAGTTCTCAGAGTAGCTTTACATAAAATGGCACACAGGCATTCCTAGTTAGTAAATTTAATTTAGTTAGCGTTTCTTAACTCTCTGTTTGTTTGTTTTTTTTGTTTGGTTCTGTATACGTATCGAAAAATAATGTCAATTTGGTTGACTTTTGACTCAGTAGCCGGGATAGGGCGTGGGCTGCTGACTGCAGCTGGTGGAGCCGCTGGTGCACTTGCAGCTCTTGCCCGAGGGTGCCTTGCGGTTCACCAGACAGAGCCGGGCGTCTGTGCAGCCGCCGTTGTTGATCTGGCAGGCGCTCTGATACTGCGGACAGTTCTGCTCCACCACCGTCATGCCGTACATCTTGTGGCTGCCAAAGAATGGGGTCTGGATGGGCTTCTGGCGGCTTCCCAGGGCGTCCACGCTCTCCAGTTTTTTGCTGTAAAATATTTCCGTTAATTACTTCTCATTTGGAGAGGGGGCGAGGAGGCTATGGGGTGCTCACGTGGTCCAGTCGGTCCAGTAAAACTGATCGTGGGTGAAGGTGAGGCCGAATGGATAGGACAGCTCGTTGGAAATGGTGCGGGTCTGTCGGCTCTGGGGATCTATGCACTCCACCTTCTTGGTGCCCGCATCGGCGTAGCACAGTTCGCCCGTGTTGTCCAGCACCACCAGAGAGTTGGGCAGGGTGACGGCATCGTGGCCCAGCAGCAGCTCGCGTCCAGTGCCGTCCAAGTCGGAGAACTCAATCTTGGGCGAGGAGCGGTCCCAGTCCGACCAGAAGAGTTTCCTGTGAATCGAGCGGAAACGTTGAGAAACGTTGAGCTTCGGTGGTATCTCTCGTCCGTGCTTACTCTCTGTAGGGATCCACGGCAATGCCGCGGGGATTCACCAGCTGCTTGCTGATAACCACCGCACGCAGCGTGGGATCGTCAAGGCTGGCCACCTCAATTGTGTCCTTCACGGAGTCAGTCCAATAGAGGCGACGGGAAATCACATCAATGGCAATGCCCTCGGGCGACTCAATGTCTGAGCGATGACGAAAACAAAAAAACAATAAGCAGAGCTGCCCAGAGACCGGGTCCTAAGGCATCTTACCCGTTGTGATGAAGGGACGGGCGTCGGTGCCATCGTACTTGGCACTCACAATCTTCTTGGCCGAGATGTCGCCCCAGTAGACGCGTCCCTCCACGCAGTCCTTGTCCAGGCCGATGGCCATCGAGGCCACCGAAATGGGCAGAACATTCCGTCCGTTGAGGGGAACACGGACAATGACCACGCCCTGGCTGACGATGAGGAAGTCCGAGTCATGCTGCTGCCGCTCAAAGCAGACGGAGCCGTTTCCATAGAAGCCTGAAATGAGGGGAACAAGGGAAGGATTAAAGTACCTACATAGGCTCTGCCTAATCCCTTCAATCATTCTCCATTCCTGACTCAGAATTCTCGACTAATTTTTTCGGCTATCCAAAATCCAAATAAATTTCCAGTTTCATTTTCGATCCACCCACGCGATCCTTTACTTTCTCTCCGCCCCGATATGCGTCTTATAAGGACTCTGCTCACGAAGATGCCGCGCCTGGCAGCCAGCAGCAGCGCGCGATCCGCAACGCTGCGAAATCAGGGTGCCGGCTGCAGGGTGAACCGCCGACCGACGAATACTGTGGCCGACCGACGCTTCACTCAGAACATAAACGAAGATGTGAAGAAAGCAGAATCGCCGGTCGTGTCGATGCGTCAGTTCTTCATGCATCCCCAGACATGGGACCGGAACAACGGCTACTTCAACGTGGTGCTGGCCCTGTCCATATTCGGCTTCTGCTTCTTCAACTCGTGCTGTCCCAGCGAGGACAAAGTCGCCGTAACTAGCAAACTGGCCCCGCCCAAGAAGTGAAGTGTCCGGGACTCACCTTGATTGCACGCGCAGACCAGGCCGGAGTTGGTCGAGTGGCACTTGGCGTTCATGTCGCAGAGCGTGGGATTGTTGAGGCAGTTCTGCTCCTCGATGCACACGTAGCCATCGCCATGGAACCCAGCGATGCACTGGCACTCGTAATTGGCAGGATCCCTGGCAACGCAAAAAAAACCCAATAAAATATTAGAATGAACCTCGTGCCCCATTCAGTTCGGGGAACTTACTCGGTTGGCTCGCAGGTGGCATGGATGCCGCAGGTGTTCCTCACGTTGCAGGGCGTGGGTTTGCTCAGGCACCCCACTAGTGCGTCCCCCTGATAACCCTCAAGGCAGTCGCAGTACTGTACACTCTGCACCGAGTCCCACTTGCAGATGGCGTTGGAGCCACAGAAGACGCTTCCGCAACGGCCGGCCAGCACGCACCTGTCACTCACGTCCCGCTCATAGTCCTCCTGGCACTGGCAGACGCCCGAGTCACAGAAGGCGTTCTCCCCACAATGCTCCGAGGACTCGCATTCCGGCGCCAGCTGGCAGCGGTATCCATCGCCCTCGTAGCCGCGCTCGCACACGCACTCGGACTTGCCCACTGGCTCGTTGTAGCTGCACGTGGCATGGGCGTCGCAGATCTCGGGTTTCTGCAAAAAAAAACAGAGCACACTAAATCACCTGTTCGATCGGGCATTGGGTCAGGTGAATACTTACAATGGCGCAAGAGTCATCGATGGGCTCGCAGGCATAGCCATCGCCGCTGAGTCCCGCATTGCAGGTGCAGATGTGACGCAGCTCGTGCTCGTACCAGGCGCAAGTGGCATTGATATGGCAGTTGGCATCCACATCGCAAGGAACTACAAAGGGTCAGTCAATTAGTTAATTTTCCCTCCAGAGGAGGAAACTCCATAGACCACTCCAACACAAGTGATTGGGTCTATAGAGCTGAGGCTATCGAGACTCACCCAAGTCCGCATTCTTCTCCAAGTCAGCATCCAGTGTATAGCGACAAATGGTGCCATCATCGGTGAGTTGGTAGCTCTCGGGACAGAGGCAGTTTCCGAAGAAGTCGCACGACGGTTCCACCTCCAGATCCAGCAGAATGGGAATGCAGCGTCCGCGCTCCCAGGCCTCGTCATGGCCGCACAGGTGTGAGCACTGGTAGCCATCGCCAGAGAAGCCTTCACGGCAGGCGCAGCGTCCCTCGTAGCAGTCGGCATTGGGTGAGCAGCGCTGTAAGGAGGGAAGTTCAGAGAGGTAATCACTGAGCAGACGAGGGTGGGACTCCTTGCACTCACGTAGCACTCATCCGAATGTGTGGGCACCTGTTCGTCCTCACTGGGATAGGGGTAGGGATAGGGGTTGGGATCGGGATTGGCATTGGCATTAGAATCGGCCTCATTCTCCGCCTCTGTCTCGGTCTCGTTCGCAGTCTCGGTCTCGGTATTGGAGCTAGGATAATCGACAGCCTCCCGTGGCGGGTTGGCTGGGGTGGAGTACTCGATGTTGTCGGCGGTGCTGTCGCTGCTGTTGGCCAGGCACCTGTAGCCGTTGCCCTGGAATCCCTCGGAGCAGAAGCAGGTGAATCCGCCCTCATTGTTCTCGCAGAGAGCGTTCTCATCGCACACATGGGTACCCAGGGCGCACTCGTCCACATCCACACAGACCTCGAGGCCGCGCTCGTCCAGCTGGGCGGCATAGCCGTGCCGACAGTCGCAGCGGTAGGTATCCTCATAGGGCACACACACGGAGTTCTCCACGCACTGGCTAGTGCCATCTGTGCAGGCATTGGACTCTGCGTCCACCCCGATCTTGCTCATGGCGCTGATGCGCAGCGCCTGGTCACGCTCCACAAAGTCCAGGGCGATCTTGGACACCTTCTGCATGACGCTGGTTTCGGTGGGGTCGGCCTCGTCGTCGCGCAGGCAGCTCTGGTACAGAATGCGCTGGTCCACCTGGAAGCTAACGATGCGCTTCTCCTCCACCAGCTCCAGCTGATGCGCCTGCACCGACTGCAGCTCGCCGGGCCGTACGAAGCGGTACTCATCGATGTAGTCCGGCAGGTGGAGGGTGGCGTCCGGCTGAATGGTTGGCACCTCGCCATAGATTTCGATTTTGACGGCCAGCTGGTCCCAATAGTTGAGGCCCTGGAAGGTCTGGTTCACGTGCAACGTCTCTCCCGACTCAAACTGGATGCGCGAGATGTGCTCGTAGTCGCCGCCCGTCAGCTGGTAGCCATTCGAGGCGCCATTCACCGACTTGGCGAACAGCCAGGGCACGGTCGTGAGCAGCGGCAGGATCAGGCGGATCTGGGCCCCCTGCTCCGTGCTCAGCGGATTGATGGTCGTATAGGACCTGGCATCGCTGGTCACAACGTACGATTGCAGCTTGGCCTCCTCGTCCACGGGCTGGCCGTTCAGCTCACCCGCCAGCGTGCCGGTCACCCGAATGGGCAGATCGTTGGCCAGACAGGCCTTGCCGTTGCCGTAGAAGCCCGGTTCGCAGACGCAGCAGTAGCCCTCGGCCTTGTCGTGGCACTGGGCCTTGTCGTGACACTGATGTCCATGGGCCTGGCAGCTCTGCGCCAAGGCAGGCGACTCTGTACGAGTCTCGGCATTGTCGGGGGCACGCACATTCTGCTGTACTGCCACCGGAGCCACCTCGAACAGCCACACTCCGGACACGCCCAGGTTAGTGCTCTCGCTGAGGAAACGGGCCTAAAAGAGGCAACAGAAATCGATTAGAGGGCCATCTCCCTCCGCTCTAGTCTCATCTCTTGAACTTACATTCTCCGATCCGGATCCATTGAGGTTGTAGTAACGTCCGTCCTCGGCCACGAATCCAGCCTGAGCCCGGATGTCGGGCAGTCCAAGGCCTAAGGACTCGCCCTGGAGCCAGTTGAGGCCGCCCTCAGGGTAGACGAACTGCACGAAGGTGCTCTGCTCGTCGGCTATCAGGGCCACCTGGAAGGTGTTCACCTTGTCCGTCTTGGAGTCGAAGTAGCCGACGTTCTGCCAGGTGGCCACAACCACCTGTTGCGCCTCGAAGGCTGCCTGTTCGCTGAAGGCGTAGCGCACCAGCTGCGACGCTCTGTCCAGGGTGGCAGGGTCTTTGGTCTGGAACAGCGAGATGGAGGTCTCATCGCCGCTGTTCGATGTATCCACGTTCGAGTAGAAGGCGGCTATCGAGGGGTACTCGAGTGGGAAGGGCTGATTCAAATACTCAGGGAACTCCAGGTTGAACGTCAGGATTCCATTGGTATTGATCTGTGTGTGTGTGTGTGTGAAGGGAAACGGAGGAAAATTAGGAAGTGCGCATCAGGGATCACAATCGGTTCAAGTGGATGTACTTGGCATCCATATGGCACCACTTCAAAGAGTCTTTCCCCTGCCGGGGCAGTGAAGTGCTAACGGGCCACTTAACTCCGAATGGGAATTCTCATGGCGGAAAGCAAACACCAACAAACCATTAACAAGGCGGCAAATGATCATTTGAAGGGATGCGATAAGTGATCTCAGACGGGATCGCCCTCTGACTAATTGACTCTCACGCCACAAGCATCCGCATCCACATCCGCACTCCTCTGGCTGGAATTAGTTCGATCTAGTTTTTCCCTTACTTCACTTGCAACTTCATCAGCATTACCCAACCCCCTAACTCCATTCTACCCATCCACCATCCTCTCCAGCATATCCAGGGCGCATTGTGCATTGTTCTGTATAAACAACAATTTTCTTTTTGAGCGGAATGGAATTGGAAATGGAACACAGGTGTTCGAAATGTGGCTCTGCAGCGCTGACAGACCCCAGGCCCCAAGCATAAATCAGACTGCACTCCAGATAGCCGACACCACGGGTGCACTTCATCTCCGCGGGCCGCTGTGGCATGTTGCAATGGCCTGAAATGGTTGCCAAACCAAGGAATCTGCTGTGGTGCTGGGGTTCGGCATCTTGGCAGGTGATTTGTAGTTGTACAGATTCCATGATCTTTGAAGGGGGGAGAGCACAATGGGCATTCTCCATGTTTGTTGTTTCAACGCAATTTGGTTAATGTTAAGAGTCTGTGGGCAGGCTTTTGTTTGTACTTCCATTTACTTCTTATCCCATGGATAGAAACTTTGCTAGCAATATTTAACCAACAGACATTAGCAATTAATAAATACTATATATATAATCCTATTTTATTATTATTAAATCTTCTTTGGTATTCGAAAATTTCTAGTGTGCAAGCAAGCAAATGCTTATCAGGAACAGCTTAGGTTAAGGTATCAGAAATATATATACATTCATACTCGTATATGCATACAAGCACCTACATACATATGTCTGAACTCTCCAAAGTATCTATGTAACCTCTCCGGTTATTCACACGATAATTGACGATTGGAATGGGCAATACGACGGAATCTATTTATATAATTTCTTTTTTTTTTTTTGGTTTTGAATGGATTCGGCCACATTCAAACTCGAGCGGCTGTCTGACACTTCTTTGCGACTACTCCCGAAAGGAATTCCAATGAAATTTATGTGTGCCCATCCTATGGCCATAATAAAACGAACCGATTCCGATTCTGTGCCGCGTGCTATTTTTCCACGTCAGACACATAAATTCAGTTAATTAACTAACAAATACAAAGCTACAAAGCACAGCAACAAAAGACAAATACGGTTCAAAAATAGGCGACACTCTCGCACTCTCGACGCGGAGAACTCATAATTCTCGATGCCAAATGCTGTGAACCACTCAGAAACCGAAATGCTCAGGAACTTTGGCAGATGGCCAAGGCGGCGCACAGCGACATCAATGGGTTCGGTCCGGTTTGCCTAGGCTTTTGGTATGGTATGATATGGTATGGTATGGATTTGAGACCACCCTCAAGAGCGTGTAAATTGTACATGTGCGATGTGCGATACATCGACTCGTGGACGGGGCTACCTACGTATCGAAATAGATGAGGATTTTGACACTCGTGGGTGCTGTGTGGTGTGTGGAAATCGATGTCCGTCCTGTCATGTTTTGCCGAAAATTAATGTCGTCTAAAAATACTCGAAACGGACCACAACAAACACATGGTCAATCAACCGAAATAGAATTTCTTCCATGCTAACTTTAAGCTGGAAACTGTTTGAATATTTGCATTGTGATTGGCCGCTTATCAGCGATCGGGGGATGCCTTATCGGAAACTGCAAAAAATTCATTCAGCGCAGTGCACAATCTTCGGAATACTTTGTAGCCTGAATGCTGAAATTTTAAATGGGGGTAAACACTCTACTCACATAGAGCTGCTCGTACTGCTCGCCATAGAAGCTGATTGGCTGCTCCAATTGCAGGAGGGTGCTTTCGCTGTCGCCCTTGGGCAGGAACTGAATGCTGCCCGAGGAGCCATCGTCGACGAACTCGTACAGCTCATTGGAGCGCAGGCTGTCCAGATAGTGCTCGAACTGTCCGCTGACCAGAATGGGGCTGCAGCAGGCCACCACCACCAGCATCAGCCAGGAACACAGTTTGTTGCTTAAGTACATCATTGATTTTGGGATTTATTTATGTGTTTATGGATTAGGTACTCGATTTTGATTTTGAATTTTTATTCGAGAGAATTTCACAATTTTGCCAAAGGCATTTTTACACGGACACGCGCAGCACACACAATACCGAGACGGTACCGAAATTCTTCAAACACTTTTGCTTTCGCCCCAAGTATGATCCAAAAATATAGAGAATTTATAAATAAAGTGCCACTGGCCGCACAGCACCGCGCTATCTGCGTATACTATTTTCTATATGCACGGTCTATGGTCTACGGTCTACGGGTGTCTTGTCTATAGTTTGTCTGATTTTTTGGAACTGGTCGCTCCAAGTGGCGACTGTCTCCTGCGCCTCCTTCTGCTTCTTGCCTTTTGGCTTTATTGCCTTTGCTCTTCACGCGGGCGAGACCGAACGAACCGCACGCTTTGACAACAGAATTTCGATTGACTCGCCGCTGGCTCTGCTGCCCTGTGGATTCTTCGGGTCGGGTCGGTGCTCGTCTACATGCGTTACATGCGGCGCTCCCTGTGCTGTGCTGTGCTGTTCTTTGCTGTGTGCGTGCGAGTGTGTTCCGTGGCCGTTTCCCTGTGTGTGGATGCCACATAGCGAGAGTGTTGCAGGCTGCCTGGAGGCTGCTCCAATTGCCTTGGGGCTGCAATTGTTGCGGTTCGAATAGCATCCACAAACGCCAGAAGATAGAGAGAGAGTGAGAGATGCCGATGAATGATTTGATTACACTGTAGAACAAACAGCCAAACAAAAACCCGGAATCAAAATTAATATTTAATATTTCATTTTTAATTTTTTTAATATTTTTTTTTAGTCTAATTTTATTAGATATGTTTTGAAGATTATTTTTAAACTTGGGAATTATCATGTAATCAATTACAAGTCGTTAGGCGGATATTGTTAAATTTTTGGTCGATCAAAATGAGAAGAAATGTACTTGATAAAATACACAATTTCTCATTGCAATTCTCTGTTGATTTTTACCATTGTATGAACGGCATCCAACTGTCAGGATGAAATCGGAATATTTACTTGTTGTTGAAAAATGTTGTCCCTTTTTTGGTCCTTTCAGTATTATTTACCGGAGTTAGATCGATATCGACATTCAAATATGGCGTACTTACATAGTACAAACATAATCGCCTTAAAACTCCCGCAAACATCTATCAATCCCCAATATAGTATCAAACTTAGAAAAGAAAAAAAAATTAAATACTTTTTACCCATAAACAGACGGCCAAAGGTCTTTCTGGGCTAGGCTAGGCTGGGGATGCGCCTAGTTAGTTACGGCGTCCCAATTCTTACGAAATGAACTTCAGGCGGCACGTGCCGCTTGATTGCTCTTGCCCCTAAAATTCCCATCTCCATCCGAACTCCCTAACGCGATCGCATGCCACCGTGAAGCGCCGCCATATCGAAACGGAGCCTCTGCCTGGCACACAGACATAGAATCCACACCCATTCCCCCATCCCATCCTCCATTCCGGAGCTCTGTTGTGCGAGTCAAAAATAAACAAATGGGAACGGACTTCTGAGACAGCGGCAGCGGCAGCGACGCAACGTCTGCGCCTTGACTGATGACGATTGTGTGTTGTCGAGGAGCTGGAACTGGGGCTGGAGCTGCAGTGCAGGGAGCGGCAGTTTGACTATTTATGATGTATTTCTCGGTTAATTAGTTGCAGCTGAACGCTGCCGGAATGGACATAGGATGTTCGGGGGGATGGAATGGGATGGGGCAATGCTTCCGCATGCATTTGTGAGGAGGCATCATCATCATTGCCGTGGGCATGGGCATGGGCATGGGCATGTCCAACAAGAAAGTGCGTGTTTCGGCATTCTCCACCATATATTTTGCTATATTTGGAAGCGATGAACATTGCGCCCCGCTTGATCGGTGATGGATGCCTTCGACTTCGACTTCGCCTTCGCGTTTTCCTTTTCATCATTTATCTTCGAGTGCTGCCGCATGGGCTAATGGAAGTGAAATGCGTTCCAGGAACTGGAGCGGAACGACGACGCTGCCACTGCACCCGTGATGCAGTCTCCAGACAGCAAACACATGATATGATCCCATGATTCAGCACTTTTGGTTGGAATAATTAAACACGTAAATTAAATTAAGCCACAAATTAAAAACCATCAAATGTTACGCCAAATTACCCTTCCCATCCATTTTGATCAGAAAGCCAAACTATAAAAGCCCCCGTCCGAATCATCGCCACCCAAAGCGAATCGGAACATGAGACTCCAACGGGTGGACGTGGACGCGCTGTGGCTACTCCTCTTCTGCGGCTGGGCGATGGCCAAACCCGCCCCCCCTGAGCTGGACGAGGACTGCGAACTGAATTCCATCGATACAATGGTGAGCCTGAATGGTACTTTTAGCAGGGGGTAGAGACTTATTTATAGTGTCTGATATTTGATGGGATATGCCATGAAGATCGGTGTACATGTTTAAGAAGGAAGGATTAACGAAATAAAGCAGGTTGCATCCATAACGTATATATACCTCTTTATCATCAGGCACAAACAACCTGTCTGAAAGATATACGATTATATACATTAATGGGCTTTCTAGTACAAGTTCAACGCGTCGAATTTCTCTTTCTCACTGTATCTATCCCTTGCAGCACGACTTTTGCTGTGATCTGCACGACGAGAGCCCGCATTTTAGCGACTGCCAGATGGAGTGGCACGAGAAGATCCACTACACGACGGAGCAGGAGGAGCAGACCTACATGTTTGTGAGTACAGCCGGCGGATAAAACTGACCAAGGCCCATGGCTAACCAATCTCTTTGCCCAGTGCACTGCCGAGTGCACTTTCAATAGCACAGATTTCTTGGGCAGCAATCGCCAGTCGCTGGATCTAGCAGCGGTGCGGGAGCATTTGGCGAGCGAACTGGCCAACGATGAGGATGAGGCCCTGCTGTATCAGACCTACCTCCAGTGCGACAGACACGGTGGGTTGCCAATGGCTCCAGCCGGTAAGATTTGCTGATTCATTTCCATTGCAGCCCTCTCGTTGCTGCCCCACAAGGGCGTCAAGTCGCTGGCCAAGCGCATGGCTCGCTACGGATGCCATCCCTATGCCGGGCTTGTCATGGAGTGCGTGGCCAACGAGATGATCCTCAACTGCCCGGCCAAGCGCTTCCATCTGACGCCGCAGTGCGTGGAGACCCGCAAGCAGCTGCGCCAATGCGAGCAGTACCTTAAGTACAATCCTAGATCCTAGAGTGATCCGGAGTGAAATAAACAGAGACACATGAGAAGATTTGCGTTCAGCTTACAACATTTATTTCCCACTCGTGATCTATCGTCATAATTAACCTATGTATATGTTCGACTTCCATCTGTGCTAGCACGACTTGACCAGGTCCCCATCTAGCCGCAGCGTCGCACACAGCTTCAGTTGCTTCTCGAACCTTTTGTGGAACTTCTTCGCCTGCTTCTCGCTCAGCTCGTCCACAGACACGTGCTTGGAGTACTTCTTCAGTAGCTTCTTTTTCAGCTTCTCCAGAAAGATGCCGTCAGCCTGCTTGGCCACAATCTTGGCCAGCTGAGTGGGCCAATCAAAGTCGTTGCTGCTTTCGGATGCCTCAGGAGCGGCTTCTGATTCTGGTTCTGGTTCAGCTGCAACCTTTGACTTTTTCTTGGGAGGCGCCTCCTCCTCTGCATCCACCTCCGTATCGTCTTTCTTTTCGGTTTTGCCATTCAGAGCCTTCTCCTTGGCTGCCTTGGCCCTGGCCAGCTCCTCCTGTTTGGCCTCCTTCATCTTGTTGAGCTCCTTCTCGAGTATGTCCCACACCTGGGTGGCCTGCTGTCGGGGCATGCGCATGCAGTTGCCCACAAAGTTTTCGAACTTGGCCCTCTTCCTGGGCACATTGTCGACGCTCTGCAGCCGTTGGAAGGCGGTGCGCAGGGCCGGCGTCAGGTTGTATTCGCTGCTGTCGAGAATGGCGCGGATGATGTCCATCCAGCTCTCCTGCTTCTGGGCATTCTTGTTCCGCGACTCCTTGGCCACAAAGCTCTGATTTTGGTTCGCGTACTTCTGGGCTTCTGAGATGCATTTCGTGTGGGCAACGTACTCCTCGCCATAAAAGTCTTTGAGGCAATCCATGCAGGAAACGTTCTTCTCGTTGCCGCGACACCGCGTCTGGTAGTGCTTCTCCACCGACGGCTTCTTCACGGACTCGCCGCATATGTTGCACGTGAAGAATACCATTTCCAGGCGGGGTTTCCTAGTTATTTTATTGAGAAATTTAAATAAATTCAGCCGCGGCACAAGCCAAACAGACGCACGTGGGGATTAGTGTGGCAGATCTCTGTTTGTTCCAAAATACCTACACTTAAGTGTTGGACAACGTCAAATCCAGGGATGGAACGAGTGCGCCAGAATTGAATTCGTGTAAAAATCATGTAGAAATGGCATTTGGGCATCACCTACCCTAAAATAATGTAAAAATTTAGGAAAAATGTAAAAATAAATGTAGAAATGTAATAAAAATTAAAAAAAAAAAGGAAATGTTTTTATTGATTATTGACAAAAGCTGACTGATATGAAACGAAAAAATTCGAATTGCTCGCTGACAAAAGCTGACTGATATGAAACACAAAAACTTAATTGCTCGCTGACAAAAGCTGACTGATATGAAACGAAAATGTATTTGCTTGCTGACAAAAGCTGAATGCTATGAAAAAAAATCGAATTTCTCACTGACAAAAGCTGACTGATATGAAACGAAAATTCTAATTGCTCGCTGACAAAAGCTGACTGATATGAAACGCAAAAATTCGAATTGCTCGCTGACAAAAGCTGACTGATATGAAACACAAAAATTTAATTGCTCACTGACAAAAGCTGACTGATATGAAACGTAAAATTCAAATTGCTCGCTGACAAAAGCTGACTGATATGAACACGAGCGCAGCTGACTAACGACACAAAAAATTTAATTGCTCACTGACAAAAGCTGACTGATATGAAACGTAAAATTCGAACTGCTCGCTGACAAAAGCTGACTGATATGAAACGAAAAATTCAAATTGCTCGCTGACAAAAGCTGACTGATATGAAACGCAAAAATTCGAATTGCTCGCTGACAAAAGCTGACTGATATGAAACACAAAAAATTTAATTGCTCGCTGACAAAAGCTGACTGATATGAAAAGAAAAATTCTAAGTGCTCGCTGACAAAAGCTGACTGATATGATATCTGGTATATCAGATTTGATTTTAACGGTTTTCTGCCATTAGAGCGGTGGAAAGTGGAGGCAGAAAATGAGAGAAATTAGATCGAAAAAAGAGAGCAACTAAATACAAAGAGAAACAAGAGAAAAGGGAAATAAAAAAAAACCAGCGACCTTCTGCTGATTTCTGTGCGCCTGGTATCTCAGATTTTAATTTAACGGTTTTCTACCATTTGAGCGGTGGAAAGTGGAGGCAGAAAATCGGAGAAATTAGATCGAAAAGAGAGCGCAACAAAATACAAAGAGAAACAAGAAAAAAAGGGAAATTAAAAAAACCAGCGACCTTCTGCTGATTTCTGTGCGCCTGGTATCTCAGATTTGAATTTAACGGTTTTCTGCCATTTGAGCGGTGGAAAGTGGAGGCAGAAAATGAGAGAAATTAGATCGAAAAAAGAGAGCAACGAAATACAAAGAGAAACAAGAGAAAAAGGGAAATTAAAAAAAAACCAGCGACCTTCTGCTGATTTCTGTGCGCCTGGTATCTCAGATTTGAATTTAACGGTTTTCTGCCATTTGAGCGGTGGAAAGTGGAGGCAGAAAATCGGAGAAATTAGATCGAAAAAAGAGAGCAACGAAATACAAAAAGAAACAAGAGAAAACTATAAATTAAAAAAGCCAGCGACCTTCTGCTGATTTCTGTGCGCCTGGTATCTCACTATCTAGTAATATTAAACTGAATATCAAAATTGACGAATTTCATATCACAAAATATCACGGTATGGCAGCCCGCAGCAACTACGAATTGCACGAGTCTGGCAACGCCACAAAACGACGACAAATTCGTTTTATGCTGTTTTTTTTTTGAACCTTAATATGTAAATAATCTAATATAAAGGACTTCTGAAAACTTGCCAATCTCTTAAAAAATTTATGTATCTATCGGATAAAATTATTTGTTTAGGGCTGAGAGTCCCAGCTAGCTGGTAATATTAAACGGAATATCAATATCGAGGAATATCAACGTCGAATGTATTGAAAAAACAATCGATACTATCGTTATAGCATCGGGCGGAAATAATTATTAAACAACCATTGAAACCTTTTAGGAACTTGTCCATTGTAAAAATTAGATGTCACCAGTTAGTTTGTTTACAAATTTGTCTTCGTATTTTAGAGCAGCCAATCCAAACATATCAAAAGCGCAACAACTGTAGCTCGATACTATCATGATAGTCGCAAAACCATCGATAGTAGCGGCTAGCAGAAAAACATCGATACTATCGATAGTGCCTTCGATGGTTTTACACCTCTACCGGGGCAAACGAAATACGAATGATTTTGTTGAAATTAGCGAGGGCGCCGCTTTATGGAACACTACGAACTCTGAACATGAGCAGCTCTGTGGCCGCCATTGCCTCGGCCACGGATCCGTTGACGGGCCCCAAGTACGAGCGAGAGCCGAATGTGCTGCGCAAGAAGCTGTCATCGGTAGTGCCCGGCACGGTGAGTCTCCAAGTGCTTGGAGCCGGAGCCAACGGCTCCCCCACTGCCGTCTATCTGTTCACGGACCAGTCCCGCTACCTGTTCAACTGCGGCGAAGGCACCCAGCGGCTGGCCCACGAGTACAAGACTCGGCTGTCGCGCCTGGAGCAGATCTTCGTGACGCGCAACACGTGGGCGGCTGTGGGCGGACTGCCTGGCCTGGCCCTAACGATCCAGGATGCCGGTGTGCGCAACGTGGGCCTGCACGGGCCGTCGCATCTCTCGACCATGCTGCAGTCGATGAGACGCTTTGTCATCCTCAAGAATCTTCAAATGCAGACGGTCGACTGCACCGCCGGCAGCTGCTTTGAGGACTCCATTTTGAAAGTGACTTCCCTGCCTCTGGAGAGCGTGGAGGATCCGGAGAAGGTGGTGGTCAACTACATCTGCCAGCTGAAGCCCCGTCCGGGTGCCCTCAACTTGGTCAAGTGTGTGGAGAAGGGCGTCCCGCCGGGTCCGCTTCTGGGGCAGCTAAAGAACGGCCAGGACATCACGCTCCCCGATGGCAAGACAGTTCGCTCCGTGGATGTCACGGAGCCTGGCGAAACGGCGCTCTCCTTTGTGTTCCTGGATGTGCCAAGTGAGCACTACCTTGCTGGACTGCTTTCCCATGCCAAGACCATTAAAGATCTGGGCGAACAGCAGCTCACTGAGGTGGCCTTGGTGGTGCACTTTACTCCGCACGAAATCACCGGCCGTCCGGAATATCAGAGTTTTCTGCGGAACAATTTCTCAGCAGGCACGCAGCATATCTACCTGAGTTCCCCGCACAACCAATTCTCCGGCTATGCGGCCGCCCACCGTATCCAGCATCAGCTGCACCAGCTGGCGCCTCGGATATTTCCGCTCCTTAGGGAGCAGCTGTCCTGCCAGAGTCAGAATCTGAGCCAGAACCTCAAGAAAACCAAGCTGGATGAAGCAGACTCCGACGGCGAGGTTGATGCTAGCTCGGAAACGGAGCAGGGCGTGGTGTCCATGACGAGCTTCCATCTGCGCCCCAAGAAGGGTGAGTACCCCTGCAGATATCCTCCAGATTCCCAACTCACTAAACTCTAAACTAGGACTGGACCAAACCCTGGCCACCAAGCTTACCCCAGAGGAGTACGTCAAGGAGACGCATGCCGTGCCCGGCTTCACGGAGCTGCTGGCCAAGCTGAAGGCTGAATCCCACTTCCCATCAGTATCTACGGCCAGAAGCTATCCAAGAATTATCTTCCTGGGCACGGGCTCCTGCATTCCCAACAAGACGCGCAACGTCAGCTCCATTCTGATCCAAACTGCGGTGGAGGCTTTTATGCTGCTCGACTGCGGAGAGGGCACCTACGGACAGATTGTGCGCCTCTATGGCAGCGCAAAGGCCGCAGAGGTCTTGCGGCAGCTGCAGGCTGTGTACGTGTCTCACCTGCACGCGGATCATCACATTGGATTGATTGGGCTGCTGAGGGAGCGCAGACAGCTGGCGCCGAAGGCTCCGCCGCTACTCCTACTCGCCCCGCGGCAGATCGAGCCATGGCTGCAGTTCTACCACCGCCAGATCGAGGAGATTGAGGATGCGTACACTTTGGTGGGCAACGGAGAGCTCTTGGCGAGTCCCATGACTGGCGAGGCAGTGGAGCCATTGGGCATAACTGCAATTGCCACCTGCCTGGTCAGGCACTGCACCAACTCATTTGGCGTGAGCCTCACCCTGAAGGCGCAACACGATGGCGAACCCGTCAAGATCACCTACAGCGGCGATACCATGCCCTGCCTGGACCTAATCGAGCTGGGGCGCAAATCCACAGTTCTCATTCACGAAGCCACCATGGAGGACGACCTGGAGGAGGAGGCGCGCATCAAGACGCACAGCACCATCTCCCAGGCCATCCAGCAGGGACGCAACATGGAGGCCAAGCACACAATCCTCACGCATTTCTCGCAGCGTTACGCCAAGTGTCCGCGTCTACCCAGCGCGGAGGACATGCAACAGGTGGCCATCGCCTTCGACAACATGCAGGTGACACTGGAGGACCTGCAGGAGTACCACAAGCTCTATCCCGCGCTCCTGGCCATGTATGCGGAGTACACCGAGGAGCTGGAGCAGCGGGCTGTCAAGCGAGAGCTCAAGCAGGAGAGAAAACGAAAGTTGGCCCAAACGTGATCCAGCAGCAAACGGAAGGCGGAAGTATTTACCGAGGTGCTGTTAAACTAATGTTAAGGGAATAGTGCGTGGAACCTCTGTCAAGTGGCCCGAAAGTTAATTTTGTTTTTGGTATAATTCGTTTGGCCTGTTAAATGTCACCCCTAATCAAGAATATATAAATTGTATATACTCTGTATTTGTATAGAATATAGTTTGGATAATGCTCTACAAATAAAGGCAATCAGCACAGCTAACGCAACTACATTGAATCGTATGACTTTTGAAATTGCACCGAAGAAGTTAACGAAATGCAGCAGAGCTGAATAAATCTAATTCAGTGGAAATTACTAAAAACAAGCATTGAAAACGAAAGAATTGCGATGGCAGAGATATATTTCTGTTTCCTGGTACTGGATCCATTTTAATCTCTCTCGTTTCTAGCAGTTGAGAGATTTTCTTTTCAATTTCCAATCAAGTGAGATAACAACACAGTGACCCTTTTAATTCATTTCCTTTTTGGAATAGGTAAAGTAAGGCAATCAAACTGTTCCAGTCTGTTGCAATTACAACATAATCTGGAATAGTTGCCATAGAGCATAGATAATGGATACTCGGATAGTTCTTGGTTGTTTTTTGTTTGTTTGTTTGTTGATTTATTTACTAAATACGCTTGCAACAGTGTCTGTGTAATAAACGCTCGTTTTGTAATGATTAATAAATTAAATCTGTTGAATCGGCTTGAGAATACTCGTATTATGGTCTCACGTTACTCATCGACTGAGTATTTTAACTTAGCTCATTTTGTCACGACTCAACAGAGGCACTTGGTTCATAGCATTTTTCAGCTTTTCTTTCTTTTATTTTTCCATCTTTTATTTAATTTAATTTAACTTCATTTTTAGTCATTAAAATTTCAATTCTAAGGCACTTTTTTAGTTCAACGGTTTCTCCATCATTGTGTATTGGTTTTCTTGGTTTTCTTTTTTTTTTTTGGAAATTAGCTGTGACTAGTTAAAATTAGTAGGTAAACGACAAGGGTATATATTGTATATGTATGCATGTATGATCTTAATTTAGTTCTCTTTGATATCGGGATTGTGGGTGGGGAGGGAGGTGGTGCTGGTGGTGGCAAAGGAGGTGGCGGTGTTTTTGGGGGAAAACTTCTCTGGTTAATATTAATATTGTGTGGTGTGTGTTCGCTTTTCACGAGTATAAATAAACATAATTCCAACATTGATAAAATTAATGCTCTGTTTAAAAATAAATAAATAGTTTTACGTTACGGCAACGCAAGCAGCAGAACGGTAGTATTAGGGGAATAAGAAGAATTCAACAACAACATAAAGTAATCCAGTTAAATCAAATCAGAATTAATCTTATAACTGCCTCTGTGTCCTGTGTCCAGCAGACCTTCCCTGACCGGCCCTGACCTGACCTGCCCTGGCCTGGCCTGGCCGGGTCTGGCATCGGTTATTCCACATTACTCGGTATTAGACTACAAATTCATTAAGATTAGAGGTGAACGATTTTTTTTTGGGTATTTTGGTACTCGTATTCGGGTGTCCCACACCCGACTCAATGGCTCCGCTTCAGGCGCGTTCCACATAGTTGCCGGGGAATGTGCCAAAGCAGCCGGTGCGCTGCGAGGTGCCCACGAACCATCCGTCGTCGCACTTCTCCAGCACATGCACCAGATCCCCCTCCAGCAGCTCCAGTTCATCGGAGTTCTGTGGCCGGTACTTGTACAGTGCGCGATAGCTGAAAGGCAAAGGCAAAGGGCAAATTAGATCAGAACTGGGGAAAAAGCTCAGCCCTGAGGTGCACTCACGCCAGTGGCTCGGAGCTGGTGTCCACGTGGAGTGCGTCCGTCTTGTGCAGCGTTCGCGTCTCCTTCAGGATCCCGTTCACGGGCTGGGCTCCGTTCTGGGTCAGCGTGTTGAACTCATTGTTGATGTTTGTGCGCAGCACATCCAGATTGGGCCGCAGATTCGTGGTGCTCTGGCTGCTGATCACGGTCGTCGTCCTGGCTGCTATATCCTCGGCTCCAATGTCCGTGAGAACCTGCGTGAGAAAGTGGAGTCATATCGTGGGCTATTCACCTCTCTCATAGTGATGACTCACCTCCACATAGGACACTGGGAATATGCCCTTTCTGTTGGCGATCTTTCCCTCGAACCAATTGCCATCCACGCGACGCGTCAGCGTTACCAGCTCTCCCTTGTTGAGAGACAGCTCTACGCCCGACTGGGCCTGGAAGTTGTATTTGGCACGAGCCTGTCCCTCCGACGGGCGCTTGGACGGAGTGCGGGCGCCATCGCGGCTGACAATCTGTGAAACGGAAGAGAAAAGGAGCTTAGACGCCTGCCATCGACTGTTAGCGGAGAGACACGACACCCACCTCCACATAGCTCGCTGGGAGCAGCCCGATCATCGCATTGTGCTCACCCTCATACCAGTTGGGATCGATCTGCCGCCTTATGTAGATGGTGTCGCCCTTGCGGAAGGAGAGCTCTCTGCAAAAGATATGCATTAAAAATAATACTGGATCCATCAGAGTGGTGCAACCTACTTGGAGCTCTGTCCCTGGAAGTTGTAGAGGGCCCGGGCAACGGTTTTGGGACCCACCAGCGACTTGAGCGTCACGTCGGTGGGGAAGTCATCGTAGCGATTGAGGGCGATCGGGGACTTCTGCGAGGGCGTGAAGTTGTCCGTGTGGCGTCGAGAGTTCATGTCCTGCAGCTCCTGTAGATACTTGCGGCGTCGCTCCTCGTGGTACAGCTTCTGCATATGCTCCGCTTGGCGTGTGGCTAGTTCCTCCTCCGGTATGTACTGCTTCTGCTCATGCCTTATCGGTGTCTTGAAGTGAATGTTGACGTCTGTGTCATAATAACGATTGGGAGATTCTGTTGAGATGCGAGATGCGGCAAAACGGATTCAGGCTGTGGCTGAAGCTTCAACTGAGACATTTAACCCAAAGGGCGTTGGTCCACCCATCATAGCCCTGAGCAGTCATTTTTGATGGCTAAAATATCGAAGCTAGCAGCGGCCTACGCTCAGATACAAAAAGCTGTTGACATTTCGATTCATGAGAATGCCCGAGTACCAGATATAAGTATCAGTCCACTAAGTCCTCTACTACGGCATGTTTATTTTAGAAATAGCAAACTGAATCGTAAGACGATCTCACCGCAAATCGTTGTCATGGCTGTCGTTGTCGCTGCTGCTGCTGTTTCTGTTACGAAACCCCTGGCTTATCTGAGTCGCGGCGAGGTTTGTATCTGTCTGCCAATTGGTAAGCAAATAAACAGCCGCCCCACCCCTGCGACCACCCACCCCCCCTCATACAATCTAAGCAGCTGAGAGAGAGGGAGAGAGATAACCCCCCTACCTACAATGGGTGCAGGGGAGACGTGACGTGTCACAATCTCAAATTGAATTAAGCTTCACTTGATATTCCCCCTTGGAAAATGAGCTCAAATTGAAGCTAATGCTCGCAAGCAAAATAATCGTAATCAGTTAATTGGATACAAAATGAAACGGGTCTCGAGCTGGCAAAGGGTGGGGGGGGGCCTCGGACTACGCACACCCATATTAACAGAAACGTTTTAGAGCTGTGCTAAGCCACTTAGCCTCGCGATAAGACTCATCCTCATCAGCATATGAATTGCTCATTCGCATATATGTATAAGTTCTATATGTATGTAAGTGGAAAAGTTCGCATCAGTTCCATTCGATTCAATTGATGCATTAATGGAACTGCGCTGCAACTTGATTAAGATTGAATATCTACTACGCATCCATCCATTGATTGACCCGATTCAAGGAAATCCCCTTGCGTCGGGAGGTGCGGCCTTCTCTTGGGGCTGGGCAGCTGTACAAATGTTTGTGCAACAAATACATACCCCCCCACCCCACCACTCGTAGCAGCAATTAGGAACAGCTTTGTACAGCTCGTACACATACTCGTTTGTTGTGTACGAAGAGACTTGAAAAAGAGATTTAATTGACACTTGAGAGATTTTCACTTTCACTGATTTGTTATGGCGCATTTTTGCCAGCGTTCGAAAGTGTTTGAAAGCGTTGCCGATTTTCATCTTTCACTGGAAGTCCACACACCGACACACACACAAACACACACACACACACCCCATAAGTCGGAGACTTTTCAAGGCTTTTCCCTCCTTTCACGCTCAATTAAGTTTTTAAATGGTTTTTCCGTTGCTTCTCCCCGCTCTTTCGTATTTGTCCATTTGCCGCTTATTAGTCACAATAATCAATGAGAATCAGAACCAGTACGCCGGATCGAAGGCCCGACTACTGAGGGGCAATTGTCTGATAAACCAAAGAAGAACGAATAGCAACAAACACGAGATTCACGCTCCACTAGATCCCCCACTCACCCCCCAACAGAGAAAGGTGTCGGGGGTGTGGGAGCTTCGTACCTACCCAAGATCCCAACTACACCGTAGCACGCGTTGTGCTCAACTGAAACCGAAATCGAAACCGAAACCTAAACTGAATGGGGGGCTCTGACTGACTCAGTGCGGTGGAGGAGGGAGGGAGAGCTTCAGCGCCGACGTCAAAGACTCTTGTCTCTGGGAGAGTGAGAGTAACGTCGGGGCGATATCAACGGTCGCGTACTACGAGTTCCGTTGTACGTTTTGTGACGGCGCCGCCGACCAAAAGTCACGTTTAATTGTTGTTGTGGGGTGTGTGAATCTTTGCGAACACTGACACCAGACAGACCAAAAATGTGGGGCAGGGTCTTTGATTGAATAGGAATGGGAAAGAATAGGCTTGAGAAATTGGAAGGCTCTCCAGCTTGAGTTCATTGTAATGAGGTTTACGAGGACTAGTCAACTTTGATATGATTCTGAAATTTCTCTAACATTAATTCAATGCAAATATTAAGGTTTGTTTCGTCTGTTCCTTTTTATCACTGGATATAAATAAATTTCTTGGCTTATTTTGTATTTCTTCGTGTCTGGGAATTAATTTCGTATGTCTCACATGGAACGAACCACTGTATTTGATCTTGAAGAAAAGCTTTTGCTCACGAAGCTTTTATCGCAGAGTTCGTTCGGAACGTGAGAGCAAGTGCTAGAGCAAGCTCTCCCTCTCTTTGGCTCTCACAATCTCTCTTGCAGTACGTACGAGTGATAACGAGTTTTTTTGATTTTTGCAAAAGAAAAACCGTGAGAAAGTGCAAAAGAGGAAGGTCACTTGCCCGCTTAATCGAATGAGAAAGTGCCAAGAGAGATGGGCGGGGAGAGGGGTCGATTGATCACTTTTCCTTCTTTCACATTGGCTGGAATCTAATAAAATATCAATACTAACTGCCATGCCACTGTTGCTGCTGCTGCTGCTGCTGCTGTTGCTGCTGCTGCCACACGAGCAGAGGAATTGAAGCTCCGATTGCATGTCGATTGGCCAAGTACGCACGTCGCTGGTCCGGCAGAGGGGTGTGCGGCAGACCCACCATGTGATAGGACACCTCTCCCACTCCACCAATGGACGGCTGATGCGGGTGGGGTGGCACCATGGGGGCAGGGCCGGAGTAGTCATAGCCCCTACGATGTATCCAGAGGATTTTCCCGCAATTGGCAATGTCGCAGCTGCTGCCTGACGCCGGATGCCGGACTTTGTTGTTGTTGTTGTTGTTGAGGTTGTTGCATGAGCTGCTGTCTGCCCCACTGCTCTGCGGCCGCTGCCAGGGATTCTGATTGGCTTCGGGGCTGCGCCACCAACTCTGCTGATGGGGCTGATGGGGCTGCTGCGGCTGGGACAGCCTGTCATCTGTCAGCTCTAAATCATTGCAGCTGCGATTCAGCTTCAGGCTGGGATGCGACTGCCGCCAGTGGACACTCCTCCTCACATGGCCGTACCCGTACCCGTACCCGTTGCCATTGGCATTGACGTTGCTGTTGCCGTTGCCGTTGCCAAGGAGATTCTGGCCATGCTGGCTGGAGTAGGTGCTGCTGCGACGCGGCGCCAATGTTTGATGTATCATTGTGGGCACGGACAGGACTCCTCTGACAGTTGCATAATCCGCACCCGTGGAGGCATCTATGCATGCAGTTTAGGCCGGTCCAAAGGCTGAGCGGTGCGCGACTCTCACGTTTTGGCACGGAAAATTGAAACTAACTAACGACCGCGACAGGTATTCCACATCCACTGGCGAGCACACGCGGCGTTTGTTTTGTTGACGGCACTGTCTTGGCCATGGCAACGTGGGTCGTCAGTTGTCGGGCAACCCCAACCCTCCTGCCGGCAAGGTGAGCTTGCGCAGGGTGGTGTCGGTGTTCGTCCCCTGCCCACTTATGTACACACTGTGGGGTGGTTCAGATGCGGTGCTGAGTGCTTGATAAGCAGGTCAGCTCCGTCAGTTTCAGCGTCGCGTCAGCGTCAGCGTCAGCGTGGCCGGCATTTTCATTGGACATATCGATTAATTTGGCCCAACTAATGTCCGGCGCGCCTTCAAAGCGAAATTGCACCAAGTGCGGAAATTCGTTGTCCGTTGTGCGTTCTCTGCTCTCTGCTTTCCGCTCTCCGCTGTTGCGGTAGTAAAAAGCTTTTAGCAAAGGTCATTGATGACAGCACCAACAGCAGCAACAGCAGCAGAGGCGTAGCTGGCGACCTAACAGGGATTTTATTGAGTAGCAGCAAAAGGGAACTCCTTTCAGGTTATTCCTTAACTTAATGTTGGGTCCTTAAACCAGCAAACTTGTCCCACAAGGAATATATTTGAGTACAGCTAAATGCCTCCTGGGAGGGAGGTTTATGGGCGACCCCGTTGCTTCATCACTCACCTGAGCCATCGATAGTGTCTGTGCTGTACGGTAGGTCGTAGGAGGAGGAGCTGTAGAGGCCCTTGATTGGCGGCTGTGGGGGTATGGGGGGCGCGTTCGAGTCGGGATCTGCGCCAACGATTACAGATAACAGATAGAAAGTCAGGGATAGATAATTTCGAATAGTTACAACCAATGGAAGAGAGAGAGAGAGAGCCCTTATGGCAAAAGCAGCAGCTCTACGAGATTAAACGCCAACCGAAGCATAGCGGAGATTAGGAGTTGCCCCCAGTGAGAGTTCCCCGTCCCACACCCACACCCACCCACCCACTGCTCTCGCTGGAAGTTGTTCGTTATTGACCAGTTTAATCACCTTTAAACGTTACCGCCATTGTCTTCTTGAGTCGCTCCAAGGTGGCACCACCAGAGGTCGGGACTGGGCCCGTGCCCCTCCCATCCGGCACATAGCGTGCCTTGGGACGATGCATCCTCGGATCGAACTTCTGATTGGCAAAGATGTCGTCATAGTTGCCGCGCAGGGAGCTGGTCAGCTGGCCGCTGTGTTGGTGACGCGGCGACTTGGGCGGACGCGGCGGCGAGGTGGAGCTGGCGCGCGCAGCCACGCGCTGTGGCTTCTTGGGCAGAACCTTTGGCAGCTTCGGTCGTGGCTGGTCAGTGGGCTGCGGGTGCTTGTGCGCCACCCAATCGGCGCATAGGTGTGGGGAGATGTCGTGCACGTCCCGCAGGTCCGGATGCGACGTGGACAGATAGCTGATGGTCCGCGTTCGGGTCTCGGCGGGATCGGGCGACTCGTAGCGCATGCGCAGCCGCTCGATGTAGTTGCTGCTGCTGCTGAGACTGCGCAGGGGGCTCCGGACCGGCTGCAGCTCCCTTTTGAGGGCCGCCGTCTTGCTGATGACATCGATGTGCGGCATGAGGCGATCCTGGGCGCTGCGCTGGCGCCTGCGGCCGCGTTCAGGCGAGGGCGTGGCCCCGCGCAACTCGAACTTGTGGGTCATCCGACTGACGTCGTCCGCCTGGCTGTTGTTGCCTGGCGGTGATTCCTTCCGCGGCTCCGCCTCCGTAGCGGTGCCCGAGGCGTCTTTGGATCCCGCACTGAATTCGGGATCGCTGCGCGCCTTCCGCAGCGGGCTAAGCCCAAAAAAATCGCTGGTCTGTTCGTTGGACTGCTGCTCCGTCTCCCGGTGGATGCCCTCGAAGCGCTGCCGCATCTTCTGCACCTCCCCGGTGTAGACGCGCTGCAGGTAGGAGCTCGAGCAGGCGGACACCTGCGACTGGGGCGAGAGGCTGCGCGAGCGGTAGTAGGACTGGCTGTCGTACAGCTCAAGGCTGGCGTCTCCTGGCCCGGGCGAACCATTCTCGTAGCTGAGCAGCTCTGCCTCTGCCTCTGCCTGCTCGTCGGGTGGCCGCAGCGGGGGGCTGTGCAAGTGAAAATTTACCCGTGCAGCGGGTCGCTCCCCGTAAACGCCGCTCAGATCCGTCAGCGAGTTGCTCAGCTCCGTGTGGGTCAGCAGCTGACTGTTCCTGGCCTTCTGGCGCGCCTGCATGTTGTGCTCGATGAGGCGCATCACCTCGGCCTCGTCGGGCGAGGAGTCCTCGCGGGCGTGGTAGATGGTCTTGGCCGGCTCCTCGAACTGGCGATCCTCGAAGTACTGTATCTTCTGGTTGATATTCTCTGCTGGCTCCTGCTCCACCTTCGCGGGAGCAGTCTTGGCCTGGCCCTTCACCTCGCTGGGCTTCGGACGGGGCGGCACATCGGGTGCTCTGGTCAGCGTGAGTTCAGCATTCTTGGCCGCAATGGCACCGCGCGTCTCCCTGGCCACCACCACGGGCGACTGACTGCGCGTGGGCCGTGGCAGAGTCTGCTGCTGCTGCTGCTGCTGCTCCTCGCGCTTGCGCAGAACAGGTCCAAGCAGCTGCTCCTTGGAGATGTTCGAGTTGCAGCGCACCTTCAGGGTGTTGGCATGGCAGGAGCCCTGCTTGGAGCCCTTCTCCACGGTGACCACGTACTGCTCCTCGACGGCGGCGCCCTTGCGGTTGCCCCCCGCATAGATCTCGTTCAGCTGCTGGGTGATCTTCTTGATCTGATCCTTGGACAGAGTGCTGACCAGATCGTTGTCCAGGTGACGGTCCATTTCGGTGTCGTCTTTCTGCACGCGCTGCTCCAGGCTGCTGGCCAGATCCGCCACAGTGTTGCGTCGCCATTGGCGCGGCACCGGCTGCAGCTGGCAGTCCTGCTGCAGCTGCTGCTGCTGCTGCCTGAAGAGATTCAGCTGCTCAAAGTTCTCGCGCAGATCCTCCACCGACTTCTTCTTGGTGCTGAGCGATTGGTCCGCCTCCTGACGCCACCTGATCTCGCCCACGTCCTTGGAGCGGAAGTGCAGGTCCCGTTCCCGCTGGTCGTGCTGCAGCTTGCCCACCAGATACTGCAGCTCCTTCTCGGCGCGCTCGTGCAGCCGCACCTTGCGCCACTCGTCGAAGGCCAGCAACTCGGCATCCTTGCGCAAAGGATGGAAGCTGCTCGAGGAGGTGGCCCGCTCCAGCTGGCCCACCCGCTCCAGGGTGCTGTAGAATCGATTCAGATCCGTGAAGCGTTCGCAATTGTTGCGGTAACGGCAGCTGGGGCTGTGCCGCTCCAGATACGTCAGGGATGTGGCACTGTGGGCCAGATCGCCGCACTGGTAGAGGCTTCCCGGTGGCGCGGATCGCTTGCTGCGATCATCGGCGCTGCTCAGACTGCTGGCCCGGGCAATGGCCTGTTCCCTGTCCTGCCGCTGGCTGGATCTCAGGCTGTCGATGCGACGGCGCGAGGGGGAGCGCACCTCCCTCTGGCTTTGGTTCTGGCTCTGAGGCACTCGCACCTCCCGCGTGGGCGAGAAACGGCGCTCCAGCCCGGCTGTGTAGTCCGGCTGTGGCGACTGCGGCCGGGCAATGTCCGTGACTGCCGCCTGGCACGGCTTGGCATGGCGATCGCGATCGCGATCCTTGTTCTCGTACTTCCACACCAGATCCTCGATGCAGCTGCTCGACGGTGCCTGATGCTGTGCGCCGCCCGCATAGTCGTAGACATCCTCCGGCTCCAGGGAGCAGTACTTGTACTCCGGCTGCTGGGGCAGCGACATGGACATGGACATGGAGACGGACTGCTTGGCGTTGTAGTCGTTCCAGAAATGGGTCTTCTCGCGCACCGTGTCGCTGTACGACTGCACGGACACGGGAGGATGCTTCCTTGCTGCCTTGCTGCTGTTGCCGGAGGCGGGTGGTTTTCCCACCTGACGCTTGCGCGGCACATGACCCTCGCTGCGGCTGCTCTGCAGCGGAACCAGCGACTTGGCCTTGGCGGCGGAGGGCTTGGCCTTGCCCACATAGATTTTGGGCGGGGCAATCGGCACGAACTCCTGCCGCACCATCGAGTCGATGGAGAAGGTGGAGTTGCTGCGCGGCAGGCTGTCGTTGGAGCCGGACTTCGCCTGGCTCCTGGGCAGCACCTTCCGCAGGGAGCGTCCGCAGTCGATGAGGGTTTGGGGCCGCACCTGGGGGAAGCACATCGTCTGCCTGGTGGTGGTGCTCACGGTGCTCTGACGCAGTCTGGGCAGGGACTTGCTGCGCGTGTGCTGCGCCTTGCAGGTGGCGTAGGAGCGCACCGCCTCGCGCACCTCCTGGGGCGACTTGAGGAAGGGGTCCCGCAGGATGTTGGTGCTGGCCTCAAAGTTGGTCCGGCTGGGCGGCAGCGTGTTCTCCAGCCGCTTCTTCTCCTCGGCAAAGCTGCGCTCCTTGGAGATGCTCCGGCCAAAGGCCACCGGACTGCGACTCGATTGGCGCAGGGCCAGGACACGGACCGGACGGCGGCTGGGACTCACGGAACGGAGACGGGACTGCTGCTGCACCCGGGTGACGCGACAGGCGCCGCCATCCTTGTGGCGCGTCTCCTTGGTGGCCGTGAGGGTGGCCAGCAGGGTGGAGACGGCGCCCGCGCTCTTGGACCGAGAGATGGGTTCGCGTCGCGTGCTGCTCGCGGAGGAGGCGACCTTCCGCAGGGTGATGGTTCCTCCGCCCGGCGGCTGGAAACACTGCTCGTGGCGGGACTTGGTGCAGCTCGAGACACGCACCGTGCTCTTGGTGCAGGAGGACTTGCGATTGGGTGGCATCGGGGCAGGCGCTTGGTCCTGCTGCAGCTGCTGCTTCTTGCTCAGCGGAATGAACGAGGGCAGGTTCTTGGACAGCTGCGAGAACATCTTGGGTGGGCTTGTGGCTGGCGCTGGCGGTGGTGGCGGTGGAGGAGGCGGTGGAGGTGGTGGCTGTGTTATCACTGGACTGGGCGCTGTGGGCTCGTCCTCCTGCAGCTCCTTGGTGCTCACTCGTATCTTGGTGAGGGTCGGAGTGATCTGTATGAATTCGAATTCCTCCACAATTTCTTGGGGGTTGAGAGGGAGGGATGGACTTGGATTAGGCGGCGGCTGCTGTTGGCTGTTGTTGTTGGTGCCAGTGCCTGTTGGTGGGTGCTGTTTTCGTTTTCTTTTCTGGTGGTTCAACTGGTGCCTACGACATCCTTGGCCCTCTTTGAGGACAGAACGAACGAACAACTTCGAGTGAGAGCAGTGTGTGTGTGTGTGGTGTGTGTGTGTGAGTAGTAGAGTGACCGATAGACCCGATAGAACCAACACCATTTGGATTACAATTAGTCAGTGGATTAGGCCAGCGTCTTATTTGATTATGTTAGGGTTTTAGAGATTATCAAAAGAAAGAGAGAGATCGACTCACCTCTGGGCCGCTCGGGCGCTGGCTTACGGAAGCCGAATAGGGGCGGTTGTCCGCCTGCCTGTAGACTCTTGTAGGCCTGCCGCTGCTCCACGGGACTGAGGGGACTGCTGACGGGCAGCTCCTTCTTGCGGAAGACTAGGTTCGAGTCGCTGGTGTAGCCGGATTCCTTGGCCAGAGCTCTGCAACGTACGCGGAGGAGGTGAGTCAGAGGAGATGCTTAGACCCCCAGGCTTGGGCAAATCTTTGTCTTACCTGGACAAGTTTCCTTCTGTGTAGAGCGGAGATAGTTTCGATTGTTCTAGATTCTGTTGTGGGGAGAGAGAAAACAGCATGTAGTACGTATAGATTGTATGTTCAAGTATATTCAGAGTGCATTTGTTGATTTATTGATTTTAATTTGGTTTTTATTTTGCTGGTATTAGTTCTGGTGCCTTGGCGATGATCCTGCCTCGCCCTCTCTCTATGGACACTTACTCCAAAGCCATCGAAATCATCGACAAACTCTATTACAATGCGCGGTATGCGCGTGTGCTCCCTATGCCACTTTTCGCATGGTATCGCATGGATCGTATCGGAGGAGGGAGACAGTAGAGATACAGAGTAAGCAGAGATTTCGGGGAACGGTTAAACAACGGAAAACAATCGGAAACTAAAAGCTAAGAACTGAAACTGAAGATCATAACTAGGAATACAAATACATATAGTAGAGTAGAGTAGAGTAGAGTAGAGTGCCATGCCATACCCCGTTAAAGATGTCCATCACTTCGTCCCACCACTAGAATTGTGAATAGAATACATAATTGCCGTGAGTTAGAATATTGAGGCGATCCGAGTGACTTTAATGGGTGTATGAGTGCATGAGAATGAGAAGTTGGGTTGTTGGGTATGTCAGGTATTATTATGGCAGTGAATGTCAGAGTGCAATGGTCGAGGATTAGGACACTCGGTGTACAGTGGGTTAAACGGATTAAATGACTGTGAGCTGAGCCCCCAAATTGGTAAGCCGTGCTTGGGGGCACTTACCTCCTTCTTCTCCTTTTCGGACACTGACGAATGTCCTGTGGTGTAGTTCTCGATGCGGCCGGGCTGATTTTTGTACGAATTCTGAGCCGACTTGATGGGATTTGGCATAGTACCATACAACCTGAAAGCAGAGTAAACAAACACTTTTTGAGTCCAGTCCTCTTCAGTGGCATACACAAGACACTGCTGGTGACCTACTTCTCGTCCTGGCTCAGGTTTCGCACATTGACGGCCGAGGAGACGGACTGCACGCGATGCGGATTCTGTGTGCGGTACCTCACCGTGGAGTAGTCGGAGTCGTAGTTGGGTTCGGGCTCTGACACGTAACCGTTGCTCTTGTACGACGGACGGGCTGCGTGGGTAGGGGAGAGACACGAAACACATTAATCGGGGTCACCAACGATCGATGGGAGGATGCTTGCTACAAATGCGATTAATATGCTCGTACATTGCTTGGATGGTGTACTGGCGGCGGCGGGGGACATGATGTTAGGCTAGCGTTTGCTTGTGGTCTGTGCTGTGGTTGGTTGGGTGTGTGAGTTAGGCCTTAGACTAGGTTGGGTTAGTCGTGAAATTTAGTACATAAATATGCGAGTATATGTAAGCTTCCCATACAATGAGCCAGTGAGCTGGAAGTCAAATAAATAAGCCAAATAATAATAATACAGCATGCACGGGATGAAGCTCTTTGCTGCGAGGCGGCACCAAAGCCTTGGGCTTTTGGTCTACAAGCAAAGCGGAGGAGGGCTAATAGGCTACTAGGCTACTACTTAGGGCAGAAATTTGGTATAGTTTAAAGATCAAAGAATCACCTCTGGGACACTTGTAGCGTATCACGAAATCGTCTGAGGCAAAGCGAATGGGCAGAATGAGATATTGTGAAGAGACAGACCAAAGAGTAGAAATCATAGATCGGACTGAAGCATTATGCAGAGGGATTGGTGGATTCGGAATGGGATGTTGGATGGGGGTAGGATGGGGGGGGTTCACAATGCTTCAGACCGAAATGAGTGAGAGGGAGAGAGAGAGAGAGAGAGAGAGAGACATTTACCGCCATTCTTCTGCTTGTGTATGGTCTGATAGAGTCGCTTGTACCACTCATGCTGATGCGGCTCCTGGACCTCCTGCATTTTGGGGTGGGATAAGGGGAACAGTTGCATATCACAATTCACATCGAAAGCCCACATCAAGTGGCAATCCCTCCCTTGGCCCCCTTTGTATGTCCATTACCGATCTGAGTATGATGGGCATTCCATCGTTGGTCACCGGACCGATCCCATCGTACTGCCTCCGACCTAACTGTGCCATTTTGCGCGGACGATCGTTCTCCGTCTCCGGTTCGCTCATATACTCGTGCTTGACTTTGTAGACTGTAGAAACCGCAGATTAATTTCAGTGGTTAGTGATTGCTTCTTTTGTGGGTAAGTATGTGACCAGGTTTAGGTTTGGTTTGGGTTTGGGTTGGGGTTGGGGTTGCGGGTGGACACACGGGTGTACATATAAGTCAGTGTTGTGCATCGACGTGAGCCTGAGTGTCTGAGTGTGTGTGTGTGATCCCTTTGGTCATTTCGCCAACACTCTGAGCTCTGGCTCTATACGCTTGGGTTGGGTCACGGGTCATGGATACTTACTGACTTCATTGGGCCTATAGGCTGGGCGGCTAGTGTCCGACAGCTGGCGGCGCACGAACGGCCTCTGCAGCTCCGAGCTGGAAGCTGAGCGTTCGAAGGCTTTTGGGGGGCGATAAACGAGAACCGAAACGAGATTAGCAAGGCAGAACGAGAGAAAGGGACACAAGGAGAGAAATACACAGAGAGACAGAGACAAGAGACAAAGAGAAAGAGAAAGGACTAGCACTGTGTGTCTGTGTGGGTGGAAAGTACTACTTCTGATCTTGTCCGAGACGCTGGCAGAAGGCGCCACTGGGCCAAACTGCGCGGAGCAATCCGTTTCGGTGTAGTCGGAGTGGGGGTCTCCGTTTGTGTGCGACCAGGGTGTTGTCGTCTGCTGCTGTTGCTCCTGCTGCTGCGGCTGCTGCTGCTGCTGCTGCTGGAGGGCCGTGTAGCGTCGTGGCAGGGTGGGCGACTCGAAGTGCACCGGACGGAACTCCTTGCGACCGCTCAACGAGGGCGACGGCTGCGGCGTCCACACGGGCTGCGTGGGTGGCGGCGGGGGCGTGGGCGCTGCCGATGAGCTGTGGTTCAGATCGCTGGCAGAACCGTATGGTGTCCACACGCCTGTTGAAATTTTCGAATGGTTGAGCGTGGGCGTTTGGAGCACAGGTGGGGGGGCGGTAGGGTACGTGGCAACATGACATCTTCAGGGGCGCCGGATATCGAGAGTGTTCAGAGATTGAGTTTCCCTCCCCCGGAGATTTACACTTGTCAGCAAGTTCATGCTCGCAATCTGTGGTTTCCCCTCCCTCCTATACCTTCACTTCTTTTCTTTCTCTCGAAAATAGTTTAGTTGCGGCAGTCAACAAACCGAGCGAAGACAAATTGACAAACAAACATAGCGACGTGGAACAGCAATAATTAATACGACGGACGGCGACCAAGGAAGCCGCCATTTGGCAGCCATTCAAAATTCGCCCCACACACACACAGTCTCGCACCGTTCACATGCACACACACACACACATACATTTGGATGGGTGGAGGGAGGCGCTGTAAAGGCGCTGCTGATGAGTCACAGCATTTGGCGCATGTTTAGCATTCACACAATCAACACACAAATAGATATTCACGTATTCACGTATGTATATTCTCCTGCCATTAAAGAACGGCGCGAGGTGTGCTCCAAGTGTTTGCTGGCCCACAGCGAACCCTCCCGGCTAAATACACGAAAAAATCAACGAAGAAGATCGCCCTAAATATAAGCAAAAACCCTTCGAAGCTTCTCTAATTTCTCCAATATATATCCAGTGAAAAATGGCAGACCAAAAAGCTCTAGAGACATCTCTGACGAAATCACATTCATATTTTCCTTATTTAGATCATGGGTATATGTTTCTACGATTCGATTTACATTCTACATTCTCAATCAGGAAACAAAACATTAAGAAACACAAAAAGAAAAACGAACGAGCTATTCATCAAAAACTTCGATTAGTTTGAAATATCTGCGTTGATTTTTAGTCCTGATTTATAGTTGTTTTAGATCGCTACCAAAGGTGGATAATTTTAAAGAGTTGGCAGGAAATTTGCCAATCAATTTGAAATGTTCCTGAAGTTCCTCGATTACTGGCGAAGCAACCCACAGCTGCGTCTGTGCTGTGCAGCCTTTGCATTGGGTCTAGCCAAAATCTTTCATTCTACAGATTTATTTGCCACCTGTAAAAAAACCAAAACCCACAGATACAGTGATACACCGATACAGATGCCTCATACATACATATGTATGCATGATGCTGATGGCTGCCCTAGGCGGCGCATTGCCTTCGAGACATTGACACGTATTTCACAGAGGAGGAGGAGGAGGCGGCATCGATGCTGCCTCTAAATTTGTTGGCCGTTTTCGTAGCTGCTGGGTCTGTTCGGGGTCGGAGGTATGGGGTTGGGGTTGGGTGTGTGGGTGTGCTGACGTCTTTATTCAATCAGCACTTAATTGAATTATACAATCGAATCAAAAAGGAAACTTCTCCTCGCAAATGTCAATCAAATTCACACAAACACACACACACACACACAGAGAGAGAAATCCTCTTTGGTCACTTCTTGAGTCCAACCCGTTTTGTGGTTGTCAGTCGGATTAAGATTTGGATTTGATGGATTTACCTAGCTGAAGCACAGGATGGATCACTGATAGTCACAAAAATGCACGCAGATACGAAAATACGCAGATACGGATTTAGGGAGCGATGTCGCTGATTGAGTTGCTGACTCCGCGCACGGCTCGAGGCGAACTGAATTTTGCGTGACCCGGCAGCACCGAGCAGAGCGCGCCAGCATGGCCCAAATGGGGAATGTAATGGGATTGGGATTGGGAATGAGAATGAAGACAAAAGGCCAAAATCAGCGAGCGAGCCCAGGCAAACAAAACACACCCAGTTCGGTGGGGCAGTCGCTACTCGGCTGCTTCTCGGCGTACCCAGTACCCAGCTCCCAGCACCCAGTAGAAGATCAATTACTCGAATTGTGGGAGCAGTTCGGTGCTCGATCAAGCGCGGACAGGGGAGACCCAGACTTGGGCGCCAATTATGCGTGCAATGCGAAATGGAACGGAAATGTGTGTGCCGTACACTGCGGCGGCGTACACTGAACCAAGCGACAAAAGGTTCCCCGGAATTATTTCATTGCGTTTCATTGGTTTTTTTTTGTGTTGCTGGCCAAAGAAAAAACAAAACAAAACAACTGTGCAGCAAAGCCAGACCAAAAACAAAAAGGCTCAAAAACAAAAGACACAAAGACAATTGTCATTGCAAGCGAGTCTCGAGCTGGGCTTGGATTCGATTGGTTTGGTTTTGGCGGGGCACTTCCGGTGGCCGGCCACTGCTGTTGCTGCTGCTGTTGCTGCTGCTTTAGAATCAAATCAAACGGAAAATTCGCTTGGAAAAAATGTTAATAAAGGCACTTGAGTGCGATAGAGCGGCACACCCTCAAGGAGCGCCCGCAGTCGAGCAGAAGTCGCATTTCGAATATCGTTGTTGGAGGCAATTCATTTGAAATTTATCGATTTGCAAACAAGAAAGATTCTGAAACGAAACGGGCACAGCGGCGACAACAACAACAACAACAACAATAGGGGGGTAGGGGGGGACTGGGACCTGCACTAGGGAAACCATTTAATTCTCACTTTGGTTCATTTTCAAAGTATTCTCCACATACCGGAACCCAACCCGCGTTGGCCTTGTGAAAATCCAGCAAAACAAAAAGGGTGGAGGGTCGGGGGAGGCGCGGGACAGATATAGATAGATGCCTGCCTCTCTGCAACCTGTCACTGAATCTGAATGGCAACGGGAGTTGGGAGTTCCACTCGGAACTGCTATCGAGTCGGAGACCTGTCCCTGGGCTTGGGCCTGGGACTGCCACTGGAACTGGGAATGGGAATGGGTGCGGCTGCCTCTGGCAAATTGGGAGCATTTCCTGAGTTGATTTATGTGGAATGCATGGACAGAACGCAACCGTCTGTGGATTGGGGCTGGCAGTGGAAGTGGAAGTGGGACTGCTATTGGGGACTCCCGAGTTTGGGTTATTTATGGAGTGGATATTTGTGGCTTTGCTAATTGAACGGGGAACTACTTCAGAATGGAATCAAAAAGGGGGCCGGGGAACAGACTTTATCGATCATCTAAATTATTATAAAAAAAATTGGAGAGTAGCCGCAAACTTCGTTTGATTAAGCAACAAAGAGAGCGTCACAAATATGAAGCTAGAATAATTTAAAAGAACTCTGGGATCGTAAGATACTGATCTTGTATATTTCTGTACAAGTGTGGGTTAATTTTAATTTTTTTTATTATTTTTCCATCTTTTTTTTAACAATATTCAGTCGAATTCTTCTTGCCACATTCTTAAATTAATCAACCAGCGGGCGTAGCCCCATCTTCCTCTCCTTGCACAATTATGTTTGACATTAAGCCACCTGTATCTATTGTGGTTTTATCTATTTCCATCATCAGAGCACTTTGGCAATCTCAATCAAATGTATAATCCCCGTTTTAACCATGACAACGTCATCAACCAAAATTGATTTGCCCATTCCATCCCCGTCCCATCCCCATCCCCGTCCCGTTCCCGTCACTGATTCGCTTCCAACCGATAGGCGGGCGGATACGCGAACTTTTCGTTCAAGTTCAACTGAATTTATACCAAAAACAAAAAACTATAAATTATTTTCACTCACTAAAAGTCTTTGAATTTATACTTTTCCATTCTTTGGCATAGCCAACAACAACAACAAAATATAAATATCATAAAAAATAAAACCAGCGAGGAGAGAATGTTAAAAATAACAAAATACTCGTACAGATTAATGCTTTAAATAAATACAATATGTGTATGGGATGTTCTACCAATTTCCATGGCCCATACCGGCCATATAGCATAAATAGAGTCCGTTCCGGAGCTACATATCATCAGATGCCATCAGATGACGCCAATCGAGAAACGATGGATTTTTGATGGATTTGTGTACGCCCCCGTAGAGCCTTATGGGGGGATGATGATGATAATGGTTGGAAAACCCAAGGCAAACAAATCCGAATTGGGCGGAAAAACACACAAGAAAAAACATCACATGGAATGGAATGGAATGAAATGGTCAGGGCGACATGGCAGAGTATCCAAGTATCTCTGGGCAGTGTTCGTGTTGGTTCTATTCAGCGTGAACTTTTATTGGAGACTGTAAAAGGCGGAATCCGCGTGGGCGGCGGCTAACAAGAACAACAATTGAGAACATTGCAAATATTGTAATAAATATTTGTTTCGTATTTTCTCTGCTCTGC
This sequence comes from Drosophila obscura, assembly GCF_018151105.1. Taxonomy (NCBI): domain Eukaryota; kingdom Metazoa; phylum Arthropoda; class Insecta; order Diptera; family Drosophilidae; genus Drosophila; species Drosophila obscura. The sequence goes on along the minus strand of NW_024542774.1, from coordinate 2,334,675 downwards.
GGGATTTTACGTCATTTCGTATATTTAGCGCATGGCGCACCTCCAGCGGTCCCACTCCCACTCCCCCTCCCCCCCCTAGGCCCATCGGCTTTTCCAGCTTGGATTTTCCAAATTGCTCGCCTAAATCATGTGGAAATTTTGGTGTGCGCACAATTAACATGAACTAATGTGAAATATTTAAAATAAACAATCCGAAACGGACAACAGCCAAACAGCCAACGTGAGCGAAATCAAGTTCAGAAAAAGCCAAACAGAATAGAAGAATCTTCATTAAGTAATCTATAAATAAGGGCGATAAATCGAGAGATGAAAAGTTGATTGGGAAACGATGGATATTCGCGGCAATGTGCTCAAACATTTCAAAGATTGAAATTTCCATTCACAGCCGGAGTAGACTCGTCGTTGAATCATCAAAGAAAACACAGCCAGCCAGCCAAATGAAAAAAAACCCACTGAAAACGTCATGTTTGCCATTTGTCGATCGTTGCAGACGGTGGTGCATCCGCCAGATACCAGCTGCTGCTGCTGCAGCCATTTACCTGAGCCTGAAGGCGCGCGTGCCTTGAATTTTGGTGCGAACATCGCCGTGCCTGTGCTCTGTGTGTGCTCTGCAAAAGTCGGTGGGCAGAGAGGGCAAAATATTTGGTTGGGGGGATTTAGATACGAATTTTGTTTGGGGGTCGAAACTTCACTCAGTTCAGTTCACTTCACTTGGAGGCCTCTGCTTTGAATCACTTGCGTTTCCGCCGATGTGGCTGGCCAAGTGGCAGCAGCAGCGGGGGGGAAGACACGAAAAGAACACACAAACAAATTTGAATACAAAACGCTCGACTAACCCTGCCCCATTTCTTTTGCTGTGGAAATATAGAAGCGACTTCTGATTTCTGATTTCTGACTTCAGACTATATTTCTATTTTTTCTATTTTCCTTTTCTTGATTTTTCGAACGCGCCTTCGCGTTGCTCACACGACTTTAACACGACGACGACTACGAAACAGTTTTCATTTTCAGGCAGGTTGTTCGTTTCGTTCGTTTCGTTTTTCAAAAACGTATTCAGAACGGCCCGCCCCAAAAAAAAGCCCAGCCGAAAAACAAAAAATAATCTCAATTTGTGTGCGAGCGCAACACAACAAATTTGTTGAACGAAAGTTCTCAGTTCTCAGTTCTCGCGTCTGGCGTCTCAGATCTCAGATGAAAAATATAATTCTTATTTCCTTCGCCCCAGTACGAAGTAGTATAAACAACCTTTTTTATTTTGGATGCTTTCGTAAACAGAGACCGGAGAGGGAGACCCTGAATGAGGGATCGTTTGGAGAGCGAGGAAGAGGAGCTCTTTGACTCAAGTGGGTCATAAATTATGAACAGAATACAGCCAAAAGAAAAATGCATACATACAAATGTACATATGTATGTGTAGAGTTGAGTGTGGGAAATGACCAGAGGTTCGGTGCTCACGTCGTATACGCAATTTGATGAGAATTTCCTGAAAACCAAGAGCAAACTTCGCTGCATACTTTCAGGCGGATGCGCGAAATTCACTCGACACGAAAATTGAAAATGGAAAACTAAAATTAAACTCAATTTAGTTGTAATTATACCGAAAATGGGGTTAGAGACACTCAACAAGCAGCTGCACAGATTAGTGGGTGTGGGGCGGTTCATTACATTTAGGGGGCCATGGGTGGGGGGTGGTATCTTTGGTATCGGGTTCGGGATACGGGGTTCGGGGTCTGTTCTGACACACCATTCGCGTAGAGGAAGCCCTTGGCCAGCTGCAGTTCGCTGTCGATCTCCTTGAGCAGATCGCTCTCGGACCAGCTGCGTCGTTGCCTCTGACGCTGCAGCTGCTGCGGGTTGAGTAGGAAGCGCGTCTGCTTGGGCGGTCGTGGTCGCAGCCTTACACTCATGGCCGGTGCAGTCTCTGTGGCGGATACTGCTGTGTCTGTGTCTGTGGCTGCTGTTGCTCCTCTGTCTAAATGAGAGCATTCGGTTAGATTTCGGCATTCCCTCTCTTTCTCGTCCGCAGTCGTCGCTTCTGTCTGTTGTCTCTGTCTCTCCGCTCAATTGCCCCCGATTCCGTAATTCTTCTTTGAACAAACGAACCGTCTGTCGGCTCGGGTCGGTGTCGGACTGCACTTTGTTTCCATGCAATTGAATGGAATTAATTTAAAATTTCCGCTTAATCGCGATTCAGCTCTTCTATCTTTTCCTCTGTCTTCTCTTGCAAATTCTCGATTGTAATTCTTGGGTGGCAGATAGAAGCCTCTGAGTGGGGCGGGGAATGATGGTATGAAGAGCGATGTATATCGCACGAGTAGCTAAAGGGTTAAGCCGATTTCAGCCCTAAGACATTTGAGCGCAGAGTCTGAGCAGATTAAGCAAAGCTTTTCATTTACAAGGCAATCTAAATTATTCACTTAATTTAGGCTTAAATCTAAACACGTATTTATTAATGGGTATTTTGGTTAAGGAGCTATAGGTCATAGGTAGCGTATACGTGGATGAGCAGAAAATAAATAGAAAAAAATACATATTATTAGAACACTTCAGATTTTAGGTCATCTATTGAATTGAATCGATATGGGAGTCATGGAATAGGTTCCTTGAAAAGACCAATCAATTGACTTGATTTTGCTTTGCTTGTCGATTGAATTTTGTCATTTATCGAATCATTCCCGTTGCCAAATGGAATTAAATTGAATGATCGAATGAAAGGATAACTGAATTAGCTCGAAATCTGCTTTCAAGCATTAAATGAAGATAAATTGATTTATTTGTGATATAATTCTGCCAAAAAAATGACGGATCTGCAATCCAGCTGGAGTATGGCCATTGTTAGGTTAGGGTTCGAAACGCACTGTATGCATCAACATGTGCATAGGTACATTGTTCGACAGTGTTTTTGTATTTTATAACTCGCCAATTTAAGGTTAAAGAGTTGAGTATTTAAAGAGAAATAAATACAATGTATGCCCTTTTATTTGATGTAGGCAAGAAATCAATATATATATCAAACCAAAATTGAAGTTTTCTACCATATTTAATGGGTAGGCCTAAAACTTAACTTTTTTCTCTTGTAAAATAAACCTTAAAGTTTTAATTTTGTGGCACTATGTTACGTGGTATGGGGTCTAGTCTGATCTGTACACTACATTTACAAAGAACACATATCGGGATTAGTTTGGTTTCAAGCAAATCATCTCCTCTCTCTTCGGACACATCACACAATACAGCTAAATGGAATCGCATGCGGAATGGAATGCAGCAAAATGCAACAAATAACAATACAAATCTGTTGGTTAATCGAATAGTTTTTCGTTTATTAAACATTAAACAACACTAAATATAAATTTTTTTTTTTTTTTTATTACTTTTTCAATGTCAAACATTTAACAAGAGTTTCTCACAAAACAATATTTTGCATAAATTTTCACCTAATTTAGGAGCTGAGTTTTGAGTGGGGGAAGGCTGCGGGGGAAGGCTGCATGCAGCTGCGTGTAAGAGTGGGAGAGGGGTAGTCATGGGGAGGGGGGGTTTAAAGCATTCGGATTGTGGTTCTGCTGCCGGTTCAAAGGGTTGGGTTGGGTTCGCGATTCGTTCTCTAGAAGCTGTTCGATGCCGAATTCGACTCAAAGTTGCGCCAGTACTTGTCGAACTCATCGAAGATCTGGGTACGGAAGGGCGACCCGGCGAATAGCTCCTTCAGGCCGCCATTAAAAATGCTCGGAAGGGGTGACCGCAAGCCTGTCGAAGAGCTGCTTTCGTGGGTGGAGGTGGAGTTCTTGTTGCAGGTGGATTCGGATTCTGTTGCACCGTCTGTGTGGAGGAGTAGAGTAGGAGGATGGCGCACACAATGAACAATCGAGAGAGAGAGAGAGATAGAGATAGAGAGAGATAAATACAACAGAGAGAGAGAGGGGAGGGAGACAGACATAGAGTGTATCTACAGTATGTAAAGTGTGTGTGAGGGAGATGGCCGTACACCAGTGAGTGGGAGTGGGAGGGGGAGAGGGGAGAATGGAGCTCTGGCACTTAGCTAAACTTATTCCAGGCCGTCAGCAGGGACAGACCCACAAGGAGGGCAGTGCCCAGAATGGTGGATGCGGCTGAAGAGGTGGCTTCCGCCTGACGGGTGCTTGTGGGTGGAGATGGCAATGGAGAGGGCGATGCAGATGGAGTGTGGATGGGGGATTGGGACGAACGGGAACCTTTGATGATGGGGGATTGGGACGGACGGGAACCACAACCACGACTAGCAGGGTCTGTTTCGGGCGATGAGCGGGCACTAGTTACGGAAGCGGTTAGTCCAGTTAGTCCAATGGGAATATTACGACTAACGAGCCTCGCCGTCTGCGAGCGATTGCGATAACGATAACGATTATTGGGCGACGTCCCAGCTCCAGCTCCACCGGAGGTGGAGGATAACTCACCCTGCACGGAAGGCGGCAGACGCGACACCTTGTACGTCTTCACGATGCTGGTCTTCTGGCTGGCGGTGCTGTGCGAGTGGTCCGTGGCCTCCTCGCGCCGCTCCTGCTGCTCGTGACGCTCCACCTGTGCCCCATCCGGCAGCTGTTCGCTGGTCGAGAACTTTGCAAATTCGCGCAGATGCCGCGGCAGCTGCCCCAGACTGGCCTCCGCCTGGCCCTCGAGAATGCGCACGGGCGCTGCCTCCGCATCCGACTCGTTGGTGGGGGCGACCCCCGCCACTTGCACCTGGGGCTGCGACTCAGCGCCGCTCTCCCAGTCACTGTCCGCCGGCATGGCCAGCTTGTGGCGTCGCTCCTTGACGGCGCTGAGGAACTCGTCGCTTATGTTGGCCCGCTCTGTGGCGTGGTCCTGCTCGTCCTCGATCCTGGAGATTTTGATGATCTTGTGCTGGCGCCGCTCCTCACGCTCGGCCACCTTGTTCATCCACTCCTCGGCCATCTGCTGGCGGAACACCTCATCCTCGCTGAGCGTCGGCAGCTTGGCCGCCGGCCGGTAGCTCTCCCGTCGCTGTGGCGGCGGCAATACGGGCGCCCGCTGCATCTCCTCCATCAGGCGACGGCGCTCCAGCTGCAGGCGCTCCACCTCCAGGCGCAGCTCCTCCTCCTTGGACAGGATGTACTTCAGCTGCTGCTCGTGCAGCTCGCGCGGCAGCGAGGATCGCCTCTGCTGGCGATCGTAGGCGGGCGGCGGCACCACTGTGGCCGGCGACACTGGCACTGGGGCCGGACTCACGCCCCGCCTGGAGGTGGTGCTGATGTACTTTGGATTGGGATCCCGCTCGATCATGGAGTAGCAGCTGGCGTAGTGCGGCCGCTGCTGCTGCGGCGCCTGGCTGAGCATGGGCGCGTGTGTCCGGCGGCCGCCGTACGCGTTGAAGCTATCGAAGCTGTGTGGGTGGTGGCCACTGCTGCCGCTGGTCAGGTCGTTGGTGCTGGCCGAGAGGCGCGGCGCCCGGATGGGCTGCGACTGCCTGGGATTCGGGTGCTGTCCCTGCCGCTGGTAGCAGATCTCCACCTCGCGGGCAAAGGGTCGCGCAATGTTCTCCGAGTAGCCCAGATCGCTGGCATAGCGTGCCCAATCGTCCTGCGACGCGCTGCTGTTGTTGTTGCTGTAGTTGTAGTGCCCCACAGAGGTGTGTGGCCGGGGGCGTGGCTCGCTCAGGTTGCACATGGATTCGGCGCGTCGCGAGCGCTGCTCCTGCTGCTCCAGTTCGATGGGAATTTCGTGGGTCCTGGGCGCGGGTGTGCTCTCCATATTGCGTGGCACCGAGGACATGCGCTCCTGCCGGGATCGGGACGAGCGCTCGATCTCTCGCTCCAGCTCCTGCATGTGGGCGTGCCGACGCTGCTTCAGCTCCTCCAGCGGATGTGTTCCCTGGCCCTGGCCCTGGCCCCTGGTCATACCGCTGAGATCGAAGAGCGAGGCTGACTTCTCGCGCCGCTCCCTCGTGGACTGGAGCTCGGCGTTCATCTGCTGCGACAGTCGATCGAAGTCCTTGAACACCTTCTCATTGTCCAACCCATTGGCGGGCGGTGGGGGTCGGGGTGCTCCAATGGCATCCACCGCTGCCTTGGCACGCTGCCGAAATTCCTCGTACGTGCCGCCAAAGGTGGAGGCTGTGGCTAAGGCAGAGGCAGAGGCACTGCCGCTCTGCTGCTTGCTCTCCCTCTCATTGCCATTCTCTCTGCTGCTGCTCTCCGGCTCTTGCCGGCTATTTTTGGGCGCGTCATCATCCTCAATGAAAGTGTTTGCCGTAGTCGAACCGTTTAATTTGGTTGCTGACATAATTGGCGGCGGTGGGATGGGCGGCGGCGGTGCATGATCGGTGGAATCTGCCCCCGCCTCCGCCACCGCCTTGGGGAAGCGATTGCTCTGCTTCTCGTGGCTGGAATTCGTAATGTCATAGATCACCTGACCGTTCTCCGTGCGCTTCTTGGACTCGTACGAGCTGGTCTCGATGTTCGAGTACCGCTTGGTGTGCTGCTGCTGCCCCTTTGGCTGGCTGTTGCTTGTCTCGATGTTGGAGAAGCGTTTGCGCTGCTCCTCGAAGATGTCCGCCTGCCGCTGCTGCTGCTGGGCCATGCTGGGGAACATCCTGGCCAGTTCGCTCTCCATGCCGCCGCCCATTGAAGAGGCTGGGAACCTCACGTCCGTGCTGCTGTTCATCTGGTGGCTGGATCTGGTATGGTGGTGGTGCTGCTGCTGCTGCTGCCGCTGCCGCTGCTCTGTGTGCTCGCTGGGATCAGCTGCTCGCCTTGGTTTATTTTCAATCGATGACGATGCTGTTCCGTTCCTCTTCGGATCGCTTGCGTCATCTCTCTTGGCGCTCGCCTTGGCCGCTGTTTCGGCGCTCTTCACTGGCACTGGCGGCGGCTCTTGCGTGGGTGTCAGGCTCTTGCGCAACTCTCGCATCATGGCCGCCGTCTTGAGCATCTCGCTCTGCTGCTGCTGTTGCTGCTGTTGCTCCTGCTCGTTGTCGAGGGCACGCACTTGGGCGCTGCTCAGTTCGTGGTAGCCGCGTCGCTCCACGAACTTCTGATGGTCGTCCAGCAGCTGATCGGGCTTGGTCTCCCCAACCAACGGACGTTGTGCCGGCGACAGGCATACCAGCAGCTTGGGATCCGCCTGCGTCGGCATGCCCAGCCAGGCGGAACTGGAGCGCGACGAGGATGACTTGCTCTCGTGTGTGGTGGACAGCTGCAGCTCCCGTATGTGGGGCATCTCTGGCAGCGGATAGGGCATCGTGGCTGCCGCGTGCGTTTGTGTGTGCGTTCCTGGCTCTGCTATGTCCTGTGCCACGTTGGCTAGTTCCTCGAGCACCTGCTCCCCATACGGCATGGACGCCAAGGTCTCGGTGCAGAGCAGGCGCAGCTTCTTTATGGGATCCACTTCCGATTCTGGTGCTGGTTCCGTTTCGTCATCTGCAACTGAAATCTCTGACTCTTGCTGCTGCTGCGCGGCGGGGGGTGGTGCTGGGATGGTGCAGGTGGAAGCAGGGGCGGAAATAGGAACAGGATATATTGGTGCATGGAGCTGTTGTTGTCTGAGGGGCGGTGTGGGTGGCTGTGGCTGTGTCTGTTGCTGTGTCTGTTGCTGTGTCTGTGGCGGGGGACTGCTGCTGGCAAAGCTGGGCGGGGGTGAAGCCAGATTGATGGCCGTGCATTGGCTGTGCTGGGTGCTGTCCGAGCAGTGCGACTCCGCAGACTCCTGCCGGCTGAGCAGGAGTGGCGCCAGGGCACCGGAGGACACTGTGTTTGGATGGTCGGCTGTGGGATTGGTGGGATTGTAGTACTGTAGGCCAGCGGGTGGCGGCGGAATGGGCGGGGGGCGATGGCGAACGTGGCATATCCTGCTCCGGAGCAGTCGGAGCAGGCACTCCATTACCGATACTGGTCTGCTCGTGCTCCTCCTCGCGTCGCGTCATCTCGATCAACTCGCGCACTTTGTCCATGTTGCGAACGAACTCCTCTCGCGTGGCCGACAGCGCTGACGCTGCACCGATACTGCCGATGCTGCCAGCAGCCTCTGGGGCCGCCTGTTCGCGTATCGAACCGAAAGATACAAATGTATCTTCCGCTCTCGTTGGCTGCTCTGCGGTGGGCGTCGGCGTTGCCGACGAAGACAAAAGCGAAGACAGCGAGCTGCTAGCCGACGCTCCCGCTCCCGCTGCCGCTCCCACGTTGCCAAATTGGTTAACAGGTGTGCTCTCGCGGCTCTCCGTGTCCCTCTCCGTTTCCGTTTCCGTCTCCAGTTCGCCCTCCGTTTCCGTCTCGTTCGACGAGGTGGCCGCATCTGTGGTGGTCGTGCTGCTCATCTCGTCGTCGGGCCGTCGGAACAGTTTGCTGGCATCCGTGTCCAGGTCGACCAGGGCGCGCTCAGCCAGGGCAGCGGCCTGCTCCAGCTCCAGCTCCATCAGATCGGACATGCTGCTGGAGGCCGAGGAGCTGAGGTACACCAATTCCGCGTCCTCGGACTGCGGCGACAGTGTGCCCTGCAGTCGGGTGCAGCTCTCGAGGTCGCTGGGCTCCTCAATCAGTTTCGTCTCCAGCATGAGGGCCACCGGCTCCTCCCTGCGCTTGTGTCGGCGGCTAAAGTCCAGCTGGCTCTTGGGGAACGTTTCGGTCACCTTCGGGACGCGCATCCCCGCCTGATCGCTTCCGGAGGAGCTGCTGCGATGCAGGCCGGCTGTCCCGACGCCTGCCAGATCGCTGTTCTCCTCCAGGATGCTGTCCAGGTAGCGCGGGTTCATCAGCTGCGGCAGAAAGTGCGTCTCCAGGGCGTTCCGTTTCTGGGCGCGCTTCTGCCGCAGCTGCTCCTGTTGCTCGGCGCGGCTGGACGGCTGCAGATCCGGCGGGGCTGCCTCCGTCTCGGAATCCACCTCGCACACAAGCGGCGACTGCAGTACATTGAACTCCCCGGAGCTGCAGTCGCTGGTCAGCTCCAGCTCCTGGATCTGCATGTCGCGTACGAAGTGCGTGAACTGTCCCCCAGCCCCGGACACGTTCTTGGGTGACTCCACCAGATAGCGCGGCGGCGGCGACAGAGTGCCGCCTAGTTCTGGGCTGAGGCTCAGCGAAGCGGGGGGTGCTGGTGACGTGCTGCTTATCTCCTCAATGGTGGGCTTACCTTTACGGGCCCGCCCCTCAGTCTCCTCACTGTCATCCCTTTCCAGGCGTATCTGGTGGATGATCACTTTTGTGCTGCGCTGCAGCGGCGGTCCCCTGAGCTACAGGAACACTTTCATTTCGTTGTGCGACATCCTGAATCTCTGGTACTATGGCTTCTTCTGCTTTCGGATCTTGACTAGTGTTTGGCTGCTGCTGCTCCAGGGGTTGCCCTTCCCCTTTGGCTGGCTCATCTTCTGCCCGCACAATGCGGTGCACTATGACCTTGGCTTGGCGGGGACTTCCCGGAGGCTTCAACGGCGGCACCTCCTGCTGCTCCGCCTCCTTTTTGTGCTCGTTCGTCTCATTGCTCGATCGCTTGCCGGATTTCTCCGCCTGTTGCTTGGAGTTTTTGGCCCCCATCTCTGTTTGGTTGCTGCTCGTTGGAGGTTCTCTTGCTTCCCTCGTCTCGTCTTTCGCTGCGGTGATTGTGGATTCCTCTTCTTCTTCTTCTGCTGCTGGTGCTGGTGCTGGTGCTGATGCTGCTTTTGGTGGCTCTTCCCCCGCCCCTAGCTGGGGATCCACAGCAACATTGTTGCTGTTGCTGTCTGCTGCTGGTGCTGGTGGTGACCGTATCCGATCCATTTGAAACGCTGCCAGAATTTCCATTATCCGCTATGGAAGAAGAAGATGCCTCTGGCACTGCCTCTACCTCTGGCTGGGTATCCTGCTGCTCCTCTTCCCGCTGTTCCTGCTGTTGCTGGTTTTGATTTTGGTTTCGATTGCGTTTGTTGCGATTGCGATTACGATTGCGATTATTTTTGGGCATCGTCTACGTCACGTCTCACGGCTCCCGATCACTCGACTAATAATGCAGTTGGATTTTCTTTATAAAGTGCAAATCTCACTATGTGTATGTGTGTGTCTGTGTGTACTGTGTGTGTATGTTTTTCTCAATCAGCGAAATCTACAACTAAATTGTTGTTGCTCCTAATTCCTATTTCCTATTCGTTGTTGTCGTTGTCGCTGTCGCTGTCGTTTTGTTTCTTTCTTCTAGTATTTGTCTCTGTCTCCGATTCCTGCCTTTGCCTCTGCCTCTGCCTTGGTGTGTCACTCGTCGCCAGATACCCAACTAGAACTGAAACCGCTCGGAGCGGATCCGCCGGCAACAAGCCCACGACACGACCGACAGCCGGCAAAACATGGGAAAGTGAAAAACGAGGAAAAATAATATTATAAAAAAACAAAAAAAAAACGTCGTCAGCGTCGAAGTCTCGACGCCAGCGTCAACGCCCGCCCAGTGCCAGTGCCAGTGCCTGGCACGCGTCCGGCCTGCCCCCTTGCTGCACAATAAATTTTCGCGTATATATCGTTATATTCTTCGGTTTACGATCCGATCTGTGTCATTTGATTGCTGCTTGTTTTCCGAATGTTTTTGGCCAAATTAAATTGCGTTTCAACTCTCAACTTTCGCTCTTTCGGCGCTGATACTCGGAGATTTTCGATTCCCGATTCGGCGCAAAATCTTTTTCAATAGTAAATATTTATCCCGGGGGTGTTGGTGGCCCGCGTTTCCCGTTCCTCGTGGCGCTGGCGACTGACGGACAAGGAATGGCCCAACGGTCTGTTTGCTGCTTGGCAGCCGGGAGCCAGTTCCCCATTCACACACACACACACATACACACGCGCATTCACACCAATGTCTAATTGGTTGCACAGAGGCACGTATTTGAAAATATACACAAAAAATCAGAAGCAGCAAAAACAAATCGTGAATTCATAAAGATTTCAAGATACAAAAAGAGAAAAGGAGAGAGAGAGAGAGAGAAGAGCGCTGTTGAGTGGGAGTGTGTTGGGCTTAAGGTTGGGGTTGTGGGGGAGTGAGTAAACCAGTGCAAAGAGGGAAGGGTAAAGAGTGCAGTGCAGGGTATTCCAAAGGCAACGCACGACTCTCAGCGAAACAACAAAATCTCCTCTGGGTCAATGCAATTTCCAAAAACCAAATAAATACGAAAATCAGAGATAGAAATCATTTCATTTCGAGAAAATATTTTTGACACATCCATAAATATTGAAAACTGTTTTTGGAACAAACTTATAATTTGTTTGAATTTAAGCTGCATAAATTCTTTGTTAAATGTCTGAAAATATCTAGCGACATTTTTGTGTTCGAAATGGCTTTGAGTTTCACCCCAAAGACATTTTTCAAATTTTCTATCCGAATGCTGGCATGAATTTCTGTGTATACAAGTATTTTACTTTAGAAGAATCGATAGTCCAAGGAACTTTTTAATAAAAAAAATATAAACTCTTCATCTACTTTGCATTCGTACGAGTCTCTGGTTAAACTCTCAGTGCAATATGCCCAAATGAATCATATGCAGGGCATCGTCGGAGAAGAGAACTCAATACGGAAATAGTTTGCCACCGTTCGAGTTTGTCTATATGTACGTACGTATCTGTGTATCTGACGAGCCAGTGCTCTGCTGGCTGCTTTCTGTATCTATATGTATACAACTTATGGCATTTTCAAGATATTTTTCGTGCGTAATTTCATTTGATTTTGATTTTTGTGGTCACAAGTCTCTGCTGCTGCTGCTGCTGCTGCTGCGCCGCTCCTGCTGTGTACTCTTGAATAATTGAAGCACATATATTCATACTCGTACATATGTATATGCGCGCGTATATATATAGCACTTGGGTGTATCATCCTAGTGGGCCATGCGGTTAGTAGTATTCCGCTTTTATTTTTAAAGGGACTTAATGGACCTCAATCTCTCTTGTTTGTCTGTCTGGCCGGCAGCCCCTCCATCATCAACAACATCATCATCATCAGCAACTTCCTCCTATCCGATCTGATCTAAAGTGAAGTAAAGTGAAGTGAAGTCTGTGGCCCTGTCAGGTGCCAGACAGCCCCAGACACGTGATGTGCCTTTGGTGGGGCAAAGCAAAGGACTGGCCTGCATTGGATTATGCAATCCCTAGCTGCTGCACAGTGGTGACAAGGTGCAAAATGTGGGGCCCCACAATTATGCACCATTCAAACGGCGACTTCCCCTCTGACCAAACAAAACTATTCGGAACACACGCCATTCTCACTGTTTCGTAAACACAAATAAATACGAGTCTATGTAGAAACAATTGGTTTGGTTTCCGTTTGGCAATACTCTTCTGGGCGTATCGTTTACGCCATTCTGAGGTGCTTGAATTATGTACGTACGCAATCTATACAAATATTGTATTTGTTAGTTTATAAAATTGATTGCTTCTTCACAGTTTCGAATGCCGTAGAACAGCGCACATTTGTGTTATCATTCCTCGACCCAATCGCTGATAAATTTTGCATTTCTGATAAAGCAAGTGGAATGGAACACTCGCGAAAAAGATTTTTGCTGTTAGGGAGTTAGGAGAAGGTACCCCACGGAATTTTCTATGGAAAACTGATTATCAAGCTAATGAAGGGGAAGCCCTGAATGCCATAATGAACCCTTTTATTTGATGATGAAAAGGAAGTTCAGAATAAGATAGAAAACGAGATTCAAAAGAATCTTACATAGAATAGTCAATTCTATGGAAGAAAAAGGGTATTCGAGTCTCTAGTTGGCGGCTTATTTCATTTGTTATTATTTTTGCATGGAATATTCTCTCTGGCTGTCTTTGCTTCTCTCTTTCCCACTCTCTTTCTTTGGTTTTTGCTGTTGCTGCTTCTGGTGCTTTTGCTGCTAATTAGCATAGATTTTTGAATCTCTTTGTTGTTTCTGTTATTTATTTGGACAGCGTTAAGCATTCCGTTCGTTCTTCGTTGTTCTCCCATAAAGAGCAAAGCACATGTTTGGCTCTATATGTCTCTCTTTTTTGGCCAGACTCAGACTGTTTTGTGTTCTTATTGTTTGTTTGTCTTTTACACAGTCATGAACACAGCATATTAAATAGAAGGTAAGGCAGGGGATATCCTTGTAGCTCCCAGTCTCAGCGAATCTCTCTCTTTGTGCCACACGTACCACAAATATGTCTTCTATATTTGCCAGTACCCTTCCACAGGACTGCCTTACCCTCTTAGTTAATATACCTTGGCGATGGGGGGTAAGCAAAGCCACAAAAACAGAGTCACTCACCCACACACACAAACACATGCACACAGAGACAACAACAAAAACAAACAACAATGTGTTTAGTGAATTAATTTATGAAGCGCGCTCGATGTATTTGCCACCCGCACCCACACCCACACCAACAGAAGCACCATCAATCTCTGACGTCACGTTCAGCATGCAAACAACAAACACACACATGTATGTACACATCTCTTCATATGCACATATGTGTGTAAGTGTGTATGTATGTTCAGGGGGTCAACGGAGTCTTACAATTTAATTCCCAATTAATTGCAAATTGTCGGCATCGGCTGTTGCCTCAAAGGAGAAGCGCACTTTTATCCGCCGCGTACGTGAGCCAACTGAGGCTACAGCCCCACCATCCAAGGGGCTGGCGGCGCACTCTCGTTGCCCCGCACAGTGGGACCGGCTGGCTAGTGTAGTGGGGTAATGCGGCCATAATAAATGTGATTTTGTCATATCACACTCGTTCTCGTTCTCGTATGCATGCCCCGCGGCCAACGCTGTCTTATCTGAGTATAATGAATTTGTCGATTTCTAAAATCGAATAATGATCTCAGCCCCTGCCGGTTACGCGGCTTCTCGGCTTCTCGGCTTCTCGGCCTCGCATCTAAGTGCCAAAGTTTGCGCGTAATTGCCAGCGATTTGTGAAAACCAAACCACACACGAGTATTAGTAGGCTCCCCCTTCTCCTGCCTTTGCTCTTATATGGTATAAACAAACACATTACACTCTCGGCCCTATTGCGTCAGTGTCCGTCGTCGACTACGTCTTCGTATCCGCAGTGTTCTTCTTTTCTCTTCGCTCCTTCTCTTCTGTCTTTACAGTTAAAGTTGAAGGCAACACACAGATACACACAGACACACGCGTTACAATGGGAAACAAAAAGAATAAAACAAAACACACACACACAGAACTATTTATAAACGGCAAAATCAATCGGCGGCGGGCCCCAAACCACAACTGGGGAAACACTACAGCGGTACTCGAGCTTGTGTGTGTGAGTGTGTAGTGCAGTGTAGTTCTCAATGGCTCCGCTCCACTCCGCAGCGATCGACACAACGTCAAAGTCGAAGTTCTAATGTCAAACTGAAGCTTTGAAAGCTCCGACACCTGGAAGCGGCTCGTTCCGCCAGAGCCGTTAACTTTTGCTGATTGCCATTCCCGTGCTACACCTCACCTCACCGCTACCTCTGCCCCTCCCCCATCGTCGCTGGAACCCCATCTGGGAGCGGGTTCCGACGACTGCCGCCTGCCGGCAACGGCACCCAGCTGATTTGGCTGAGCTCTTGGTATTGCGAATAGAAATGTTTTGGCATTCGGCCAATCTATTGACAGCTGGAAGCAGCTTTCGATTTCTGGAACACTTGACAGGCGGCGTCCATAGGGCAGGATAGGGCATGGGGTGGGGTGGTGTGAGGTGAGGACAAGATTATAATGTAATTATGAGCGTAATATGCCCGTCTATGCTATGAGGCCACCGCTGGGGGTTCCATGAACTTCGAGCTGCCCTAACTAGCTGCGACCTTGAGGGAAAGAATTTATTTATTTTTTTTTTAAGAATTAATTCCCTCCGTTTGGGTAGGATTTGCCAATGTCGGAAAATATCAGGAATATAATTTAAATATTAAATTTCATCTCTTGGTAAACTATCAACAAAAATCTGTACAAATTAAAATCAGAAAACTACCACTGTGTTGTCTAGAACACCGATATTAATCCCTGTTCGAACTGTGTTAACTTATCGAGCAACAGGGCAGACAAAGTGCGATAAGCAGCGAAATTCTGCAAGCCGAAAATTCTTATCAATGTTTATTCAAAACTTTGTGCTATGATTTATTTGCTAGCCCCAAACAGAACAACAAATGATTATATAACACGAATGGAACCAAGATCATTTCTTTGGTGAATAACAAATTCACGCTAATTGCATTGTCAAAATTTGCTTTCGCGTTTTTTTTTTTTGCATTTTGTTTGTTTTTTGTTGTTTTTTTTTTTGGGACACACTGAATCACAATTCAATACTAAAATTCTGTTTTGTTTCGCTTGTGCTCTCAAAAACATTGCCAAAAGGCCATCGAGACAATAAAAACTGCGCGGCAGCTGCGTCAGCTGAGCGGCGGGCAAAACAACTTTATAGATACCAAACCAGACACCATACAGAGACAAAAAAAAATAAATATTATAATGATATAATGGCCAAGCCAAAATGGTCAACGAATTTGGTTAAATATTCGGTTTGGGTCTGTGTGGGCGCTACCATAAAAGAAGATTCTCAGCGAAGTCAAGAAAATTGCCCAAGAAAATATTCAACTAAATTGTGCATTAAACCAAAGGAGGTCTGAATTCTTTTTGAATCAGCAATGTTTGTTGTTAGGACATGGCTGAAGGTCAATTCCCCTTTTCAAACTGCGCCCAAAAGTATGCAAAATAAAGACTCTTAGATCAGAAACAGGAGAAATTCGATCGATTTGAACAGATTTCAGTAAAAACTCCAGAATGGTATAAACATTTGACAACCCGTTATCATCCTATCATTCATTTCATTCTTCATGGCTAATCAATGTGGCAAAGTCGTTAAAAGTGACACCCGCGACAATCAAATTGGATACAGCGAAAGAGAAACCACCCGCTGCCCCCCACTCCATCGGGCAACCAGAAACCGCAACAATGTCTGTCAACTCAAAAATCACTGCCTGGGACTTACCCAAAGGGCTGTAACGTCCGGGGCAAGCCAATGACCGCACACTGCACTTGATTGAGTCACCACAGGAGAACGATGATGATGATTTCCCTAAATGTTGTACAATTTAAACATGAGCTGTACGAGTGTGCTCTTGAAAGGGGGGCTGGGCATTCTTGAGACAAGGAACAGCTGCACGATAAAAAATTTAAGTGGAAATATTCACTCGCTTTTCGGTTCACTATGTCAGGGGCAAAGTTTCCTGTCCCAATAATCGATTTTGGTAAGCAAAGAAATTGGAAAGCTGAAAGCTATCTTCGGGCATAATCAAACACCCAAAATGCGTCTCTCGACCGTCGATTTTCCAATTTGAAAGAAGTTGGACTTTACTGTATCAGAAATCGAATAATTCTGGATATCCTTTTATGGATCTAGGTCTAGTACAAGGGTATTCCCTGTCTGACTTCATTTCGTTCAGCGTCTTTTATAGCTCCCCAAAGTCGTAGCGAACCTCCCTTACTGTACGCCTGCTCTCTCTCTCTCTGTCTCTGCCCCTAATGTTTATCGCTTTTAACAATTGACAATCATTTTTTGTTGGTGTGTAGTATTTACCAACACGAAGGTAAGAACACACGCTCGAATAGAAACAGCCAAAGAGAGAAACCATTTATTTGAAATTTTTGCCAGCTGAGGCTTATCAAACTTGTGTGTCGCGGCTGTCGGGGAGAGGTAAACAAAAGCGGAATAATAAATAATAATAGTACATAGAAACGGTTCGCTTCGGCTTTCTTTCTGCTCAAAATTCCAAGCGCAAGAAGAATGTCAAATGGGGAATTATAATTAAACATTAATCATCGGGTGAGCTGGGTGTGCCGCGGAATGCTTCCTCGCTGGCCCCCACCGCACACCACTCAAAGGAAATTCAATTTATAAAATATAATTTTACAATTAAATCAGAACTATATTCTGGAACACTTTCCGAGCTTCATTTGCATGCAAGGCACACACACACACTCAAACAAACACAAACGCACACACACACTAACATCCGGTCATTAGAGACTTAATTGAACTATAACCAAATGCTGTGGCTTGCCGCAGAGTAAAAGGGTTGCACTGTATAATTTAAAACAAATTAAAACCACATATGCACACAGCGACTGTCTATCCAGATCCATATATTGTAAACATAATACGTATGGATGTATTTTGTATATATAGCGAACATTTTGCGCCGTTTTTGGGGCATCATTATCGCCACACACAAATACAATAATTAACCCGATTTCGGTCTGCACTCGCCTATCAGCTGAATTTAAAATAGAAATCCAATATTCGAGCGTATAAGCATTTCCCAATGGGCGTTTATCGGCTAAGCAGAAATTGATTTAAAATTTAAATACTTAATGAAGCCGCCGCAAGGAGGCACGTAGAACCAACCGATGAAGGTGGTTCTCCACAGAACAGTGAAGCTTCCACTTACGGAAGATATTTGGCCCCAAATTTGGATGTTTAAAAAGCAAAGATTTCCGCGTTCGAGGGTTTCACTGTACAACAACTGTCTCTGGCGTGTCTTGTACTAAATCCCCTCTTAACACAGTGGCACGGAAAAAGGGCGCCAAGCCAAAAAGTGTTTGCCAGAGCCCCAAACACTCAATCTCTGAACACTTCGAATGAGGGGCCCAATTACGAGTATAATACTACTCGTACACGTACTCGTACACGTATCGTATCGTATGTATGTTAATAACTCACTTTGTGTTTGCCAAATTGTTAGAATCTTTCTGATTTCTGATTTCTGCTTTCTTTTCCACTTTTATTTTTGCACAAGCAAACGGTGGCTATTGCAGGTACATTTCACGCGCACTTCCTAACTGTTTGTCGGTTTATCTTTCCGCTGAGCTTGACGATCGCGCCGCAGCCCGCAAAAATATTCTTCGCTTCACTCACGACGACAGCAACGACAACGAGAACTTGACTTGGCAAAACTTTGGTAGTAACTAAATAGCTGGGGCCCACGGTATCGCTTAGCACAAACAACACACACGAAAAGTACGAAAGCAACGGCAACAACGCCAATATAGCAACAACAACAACAACAACGAGTATACGCTGAACGTCGCTGTCTCCGCGGGCAGAGCAAATAGCTAGCCTGCCTGTTGATTAGTCTGACGCTCGCTCGCTGACTTGTTGCTGCCGCTGCCACCGTCTCTGCTTAGCGTCAGCGTCAGCGCGACTGCGCACAGTGGCTCATTTTCAGCATACTCTTGTGCGAAAAACACATTCCCTTGCACAGGGCACCACTGATTAGCTCCTTTTATCAAATAAAATTAAAATATTCTTAGCATTTTTTTGCTCCCTTTAAGAGAAATTTTATAACCGTTAGTTTCTGTTTTTGGCCTGCGTTTTTGGAAAGCGAGCCACAGTGCCTCGTCGAGTGGTGGGTGACTGGACTGCTAGTCGCTGCCGATGCCGATGTCGATGTCTCTGCCTCTGCTGGAGCCGGCTTAAAGCCGTGACTTGTTGATGCTTTGGTACTGTCATTCCTCGTTCCTCGTTTCTGCTTTTGCGCTGCGTTCGTTCGGCGGGCACGAACCACAGATCCGATATTTTTCAAATTTGTATGCATAAATTCACACACACACACACAAACACAGAGAGAGAGAGAGAGAGGGTCGCATAGGTCAGAGAGGGGAGCGCTGGTGCTGATGGTGGTGTTGGTTCTGGTTCTGTTGTGGGGGCGGTGGTGGTTCGATGAGGGGCATCGAGCTGGATAGGGGGTTAGGCTGGGCAGCACACAGAACAAAAGAATCCAATCATTCAGTATATGGCCGCACCATGTGCGCATCTGGTTCAGGGCAGAAGCTGGAACTGCGACTGTGACTGCGACTGGAACTGGGGCTGTGCAATGGAGATGGAGAGAGTGAGAGATGCGATGCAGGAGGGGGCCATGTGTCTGGAGTGGAGACACAGCCAATGACTGACGATGACGACATGGCTGGTGGGGTGCCCAAAGAGTTGTTCCGAATATGTAAATGGGTTTTCCATAGGGATTCTCTTGACAGGTACATATGTAGCTACTATCCCTATATTCAATTATCTGAACTGCTGCAGTAGCCCTCGCACTTATGTATGTAGATTTTTGTTGCCTGCTTTAGGCAATGTTGTCCACTCGCTCGTTCCGCACCCTCCCCCATGCCACCTCTTCTTCCCCACAGCAACTGCCGCACTCCCTCCCCCGCCCAACCATTATCCATAATGTCAGCGTCATTGTCATCGACGCGACTTTTGCGTCGTCAAGCTCCAACAGACAGAGAGGATGGGAGCAGAGCGGCAGGCGGGGGCTAAGAGGATGGGGTGGGTGCGAGTGCAAGGGCCCTGGAAAGGGGTTTTGCTTTGGTAGGGGTCGGGTCGCCGGCGTGCACTGTTAGTTATTATTCCCATTGCCATGCGAGAGGGAGGGAGAACAGAACGAACCTCTCTCTGCTCTGTGCTGCCCTCCTATCCATTACGCTTCCCTTTTGTCATTGAATTTGGTTTAGTTTGCTGTCGTTTATGCGTCGACATGTTCCGCGAACAGAACGGACAAAGAACGGACAAACACATACAAAGAACAGATGCACGGTGCAAATGGAGTCTTGAGCGTTAATCCAAGCCAAGGTCAAGTTTAGTGGCATGCGGTCACAAATTCATCGGTGGCGGGCTCACCTGTTGCCTCCTCTGCTGCCCCGTTCTGGGGCTGCTTGCGACGGGCATATGGCGTGCCGCAGTTGCGGCAGACTTCCGTCGGACTCGTTCCGGGGCTGAAAGTGACCAAAAGGTAAAGTGCCTCGCGCTCTCTTTGCCGCCAGGTGTTGGTTTACTCACCTGCTCAGGGCCAGTATGAGGGGGCCACGCTCCCGTTGCGCTTGGAGCATGCCAAGCAGCTGGGTATCGCTCAGCTGGACGTCCTGCAGGCGCAGCGAGGACTGCGAGGGGGGGAGGAGAGTAAAACCACATCAAGTAACGTAACATCACAAATCACTCAAGCACACTTTATTTATTACACATGGCATAACACTTAGACGAACAACTAGATGGATGGAACTTAGCCTAATTTGTCGTACACTCTTGGACACACGTTGGGCTGGACGCGGGCACGGCGTAGACTCCTTGCCGCGGCGCAGGGAGCAGAACTTCAGCATTGCGACTAGCGACTGGCTGAGATCATCCACAGCACTGAAATGAATTCAGTTTGGGCTCCAGCTTAGATTTGGCTAGCCCGCAGAGATCTCTGTTTTTAGGGGGCGTTCGGTGGTACAGATATGGGGCTGGAGATGGGGCAGGCGATAAGACTACGCCAGCTCGCAGATGCCGCGGCGGTCCATGAAGACCTCGAGGCAAGTGGTGTCGACGCGGTCGAAGAGCAGCGAGCCGAATCGGCGGGCAGTGTAGTCCACGATAAGCACCATCTTGCAGTTGATGCACTTGTCGCGATAGTGGAAGAGCAGCCCCACCGTGGGATGGACCACGTGGTCCACAAAGCCTGGAGCGGAGCGGTACACCTGATGGTTGCCCATCTCCACAATGGAGCGGGTGTTGACCACCAGTTTGCTGCGCACATAGGCGGGCATGATCTCCAGGGTGCGACGCACCTTGGACTGGGTGTACAGCAGCCGGTTGAGGACGTGGGCGGGCGCGTTGAAGGTGTCGTTGCTGTCCTTGCGGTAGAAGAACACATTGCGAAAGACGAAGCCGGCGGTGCGGCCCTCGTCGCACTGACGCAAGTAGTCCGCCAGAGAATTGTGCTTCAGGGGCATCAGCACCTCGTCCAGATCCACCACGGCGGCGTACCGATAATTATCCACGACATTGGCGCGATAGACGCAGTCATTGAACTGTGCCACGATGCCGGCGTAGTGGAGATCCTGCAGATGCGGTTGCACGTTCCACTCGAAGACGTCCGCCAGGCCCTGGCGCTGATAGTGGGCCAGCACACGTCGCACCTCGTCGCTGGCATCCACGAAGTAGAAGTAGAAATGGGCGGCCCCCTGCAGCCGGTACATCTCCACGAACTCCACCAGGCGCAGCACGTTCGAGTAGTTCTCCTGCAGCGGACCCACGCACACGGAAATGGCGGGTCGCGACTTGGCAAACAGGCTCGACATGTTGCGGGGATAACTATTGCAGGGAGAGGGTTGTCCTGTTAGACGAGACTTCACGGGGTGGTGGGGGGAGGGGCGGTATCTAATTATTCACTCACCTAATCTGTATGAAGCTGGGACTGAGGTGGCTCAACCGATTGGAGGCATAGCTGAGGGCCACCGCCTGTGGCAGGCGCATCGGATCGAGCCTCGAGGCGTGCAGCGGGCACATGATGCTCCAGGCAGCAAAGCTGTTGTTGTGCACATCGTGCATGGCACCCGCCTCCTCGGCCACGATCTCCTGGCTGCTGAAGTCGGCGAAGCGCACGATGCAGCTCACCTTGGAGTCCCTCAGGCGCACCGGCAGCGTGGCGAAGATGCGCAGCGAGCCGATGGTCATCTGGTCCTCATCCAGGCGCACCTCACCTATGATCTCTGTGCGGACATCGAAGTAGGCCGAATAGATCTCGTGCCTCAGCGAGGCGTTGCCGATCCTGCGCCAGCTGTTGGTGTAGTCCCAGTGCGGATTCGGCTTCTCCAGGATCAGCTGGCGCTGCAGGTGCTCCAGGTCGACACGCAGGCGCTCGTTCTGCAAGCAGAAGGAGAACAGAGAGAAGAAACTGGTCAGGCCACCGTTGCGGATGGATGGAATGGAGGGGCACCCCCACTCACAAGGCTCGTGCGCATGGAGATGTAGACCAGGATGAGCATGGCGCTGGCCACCAGGCCGGACAGCGTGAAGTACACGTACTGAAAGCGGTTCTCTTGTGCCGCCAGCATGTCGTGGCCTTGGCTGGAGCGTGTACGGGGCAGGTTGCAACACTTGTGGCGCTTGCAGGTGTCGCCGCGACTAGCCGCGTGCTATGCTGCTCTCCCCAGGAATCACCGCCAGCAACTAAAACTGTTTATTTGTTTCAACCGTCAGCACAGTGGGTGCCTTTGGCCGAGCAAGGCGTTGACAGCGACGCTAGCGCCAACGCTGACGCCAACGCAGACTTTGTTGGTCGCGGCTTGTGGAAACACAGAAACAGACAGTAATCGAAGAGCGCGTCTCCTGTTGCTTATTTGCTTAGCGCTTTGGCGGTTGATGGGCAGCCATCGATTAGCAGCGACCAGATACCGGGGGGGCGGCGTCCCTCCAGTGTCATCATCGGCTTGCCTGTCCTCGGCCACATTCGCGCTGCCACTGACCGCAGCACCGCAGTTCGTTTGGCGTCCAGTCCACTGTACGCAAATGATTACGACAACCGCAAACACACACACACACACACACGCACTGTATCGAATGGGGAATGGAAGAAGGGTGGGTGGTGGCTGGTGGCTGGCTCGGGTGCCTTTGCTCCAGGACGCGCATGCAACAAGTTAATCAACGCACGCCTCGCATCAAACTGGCGCCTCTGTCCTCCATGGACGCTGTCATCAGAGTCGCAGAGCAGAGCAAAGCAGCGCTGTAGCAGAGAGCAGCAGCTGAGGCACATCGACAGAGCGACAGAGTGGCGTGGCCTGCCCCAACTAGTGGGGTGCGTGTGGGAGTGGAGAGGAGAGCCTTGTAAGGGTACTCCATGCGCCATGACAGGGGGTAGGAGGGCGCGACTTAATAGATTGTGTGTGTGTGTGTGTGTGTCTCTCGATTGGATTGGATTGGATTCGAGTGTCCCTGGGAAACTCTGCCTCTCCTCTCTGTGTGAGTCAGCGCCGCCTTTCCCGTCTATTTTTAAGTAAATAAAAACGTCTTCCACATTTTTTATTATGGAAAATAAAAACATTTTAATTATACATACATACATATGTATATAATTTCACATGTATATATGTATGTACATATATACATACACATGTCTGCGTATGATTTCCACATTAAATACATTTGTCTTCCAAATTGAAAGGGGAATCGAAAGTTGGCCGGTCGCTGACCACTTGATGCTCGACAGATACTGCGCACAGTGGGGCAATGCAATAGAAAATACTCGTCTAGGTTGAACTGGCCACTTTCTTTCTTCTGTTTACTAAACCGTAATTTATTTGGATTTACTTTGGAATTTACTCTGCATAGAGGTTGCCTCAAACATTTCCCCTTCTGTCTAATAATTATAAATACATATATATGGCTGTAAATGTTTCTATTCTATTGTTCATATGTTAACACTCCTATCATTTTAGTCGAATTCAGATACTTTAAGCTATCGGAAATGATCGGCACAGGCAATTAGAATGGGTGAGTCAAGGAGATAATACAATCGACCCACTGTGCACGTTTGTGCCATCAATTTCCACGCCAAAACAACAAATTAGTCAAGATTTGCCTCTCAGTTCACTCTTCATATAGCGAAATATTAATTATTCAAAGCATTAAACACTCAAATGAGTCCCGTCCCGAGTTGTAATTGTGTTCGCCTACTAATTGAGTGCCCCTTGAATGCAGTTCACTCACTTCACTTAATTTGACTTACCTGCAAATGTCTGTAGCCAAAGATAAGGAATAGATAGACGAAGAACACAAGAAACGGGAAATGCGCTAGTCTGGGCCGCAGCCAGTGGGAAAATCGAGGCATTTTCCCTAGAGAAACGGCATGACTTTAACTGGCGGACAATCCGATGTGACTACTGAAGTGCGTGTGCATGCGAGTGCGCGGGTGCCCGACTCTGAGGGCATGGCATTATCAGCTCATTGAAAAAAAAAAGTGTTATCACACATTTGATAGGAATGGAGAGGTGTGTGGCCAGGTACTGAAAATAAAAACTGGTGCACAATCTGAAATATCTGACAGAGGGCACACCCAGAGCGAAACGGCAGGCAGTTACCCTGGAAATGTATCTAAGATGGTTTCACGTTGAGTGGCCCAGACTCAGGCTCTTACAAATCTTGATCAAGTGTGAAATGGGAATGGAAAATGGGACTTATTTTAATTAATACATTATTCAAGAAGTTCTTCAAGAATTCTTTAAACTTTAGCTCGAATTAAATGCTGCCAAATGAAATTTAAAACTCGGTACATTCCCAAATGTTACTATCTGAATGTTGGTAATATATTTAGAGACCAATCCGTATTTTAATTATTTATGTTGTGATCCGCCATGCAAAGACCAGCCAAGGAGTTGGATTGAGTTCGGGGAGATGGGCAGCTGCAGCTGAACGTTTTTTTTGGCGCATCCCTATCCCTGACCCGCATTCTGGCAGTAGCCAAATCATGTTCAATTGATGATCCCACAAGAGTCCTGAATGGAATTAAATGCAACCAGCATAACTGTTGGTGGGCCCACCAGTAGCTGGCAAACTGACGCAGAGCAGAAAACCAACCCCTACCGCTAAACCCCCCTCCACCGACCATAGCTAACTGTTTTGTTATCATTTCTTGGGCGAACCCTTGGGCGAACAACATTCTAAAGGAGCGAAAGAACCCCCTGAGCGTGAGAAACTGAACAAGATTGCCAGAGAAATAGCAAAATCTTGACTAATTACTATGCACTCAACTGGTAGCAGTAGATCAGTTCTTCAGTTGTGCTCAGTTCGGTTCGGTTCCCATAGGGCACAGACGCACAAAAACTGGGGGTGACCTAACCCTAAGCTGAACCCTCCACCACCAAGTGCCAGGAGCCAAGATTCGAGAATCGAGAAGCAGAGCGATACCAGCATAAAAATGAAATAAACATTTCCAATTCAATTCATTCATTTCTTGAAGCAAACCCTCGTATTGTCATTGTTATGGCCCAACGGCACGCACCCGGTTCCTGGCTCAGTTCCCAGTGCCCGACATTCCCCCTCTGCACAGCTCTGGTGGCACGCCTGCGTCATGCGAAAGTATTTTCAATTGTGAGTTTTTGGTGGTGGATTTTTCTGCAGCCTATAAATAGCCAGGCCCGATCTGCATTACGGCACAGTTCAGTTGGAAGTGCCGCCGAGTAAACACAGAGGATCGAAGCTCTCCACAAGCCAAGCCGCCACCGCCTTGTGCGGAGCGGTGGCCCAGCCAAGGCCAAGTGCTCGCTCAACTTGATTAACGTCAATTAATTACAGTGAAAGTCAACCGATAAAAGTGTTTTTAAAATTTTCCCAATTCAGCGCTAGAAAATGTAAGTACGAGGAGAGTGACAACGTTTGTTCCACAGCTCACAAAATCCTGTTTCAGCTTCCACAGGATCTTCAAAATAGTTCAAATCCCACATCCAGACTGACCGACAAACCCGGAAGCTTAGACCGATAAAGACATATTGCTCAAACTCAACAAGTTGTCAGTTGCAATGGCAATTTCAACAATTCAACAAAGCCTCTAGCAGCAAAAGCCTCGACATATTCACGATGCAGAACATTCAGAAAATGTGGGAATGTGTGCTGCTCCATTTAAGAAGTGAAGTGCACACAATCAAGCTGAATCACGGAATCAAAGAAGTTCGTGCAGCAAATAATAGCAACATTTTGAGAAAAATGTAAGCCATAACCACTCACGTTCTAGGATCAATTCCATTCTCAAAACCGGAATTAATTTCTTAAGTTCCTCAAACAAAGAAAACTCTTCCAAGCATTCAAAACAAGTTATTGTTCCCCCATCGGAAAATAATACTTCACCTAAACGATTGCTCAGTTTTTCATCAATCAGCAGCATCTCCGAATTTCGATAAATTAGCAATAGATCCGCAGGCCTTTCATTCATTGGATATCCATCCATAATACTATCCATACAGAAGTTATCCAAATACTCTTCCATAACTATGACTTAAGTTGACCATTTTCTGTTGATCATATTTTGTGCCTTTTTTATTTTGAATTTCTTTTAATTTTTGTTGATGTTTTCGTTATACATTTTTGAAAGCTATAAATTTGTTGGTCTAACAATACCCTCGATGACAGCTTTCACTTAAGATAGGAATTAGGAGACTGGCTATCAGGAAAGTTTCTTCGATGTGTATTGCCAATAGCAAAGCGTGTTTTTGTTGCATAAATATTTATTTAAGAACATTCAGATATCCCTAAGTTTCCCGAGCTGGTTTTACTTTTCATTTAGTTTCCTTTTTCCTCTTTTATTTTCGGTAAGTTTCGATTTCATGATTTTTTCAATTGTTTTCCGTTGAATATATAATTTATTTATTTATTTCTTTTATGAATTTTGAATCGTCATAAATTTTCTTTTGTTTTATTTTTATTAAGTTTTTCTTAAAGTTTAAAATTTTTGTTGTTGGAATAATGTTGGTTCCTCATCATTTTGGTTCCGGTAAGTTTTTTATTTTGATTTTTCTTATATTTAATTCCATTTAATTTAATTTAATTCATATTTTTGTTTTAAAATTCTTTTCAATATTATTGCTATTATTTAATAATTTTACATCTGGGTTTGTTTCATGATATATAATTTGACATGAGGTATTATTATTTTTTAAGCTTCTCAATTTTGTAATATTTTATTATTATTATTGGTTTTTGTTGTTCTATTATTTTTACTATTTATTTCTTAATTTGCATTTCTCCATTCTAATGTATATTATTTCTTTTATATATACATATTACGTTGTTTTTTTTTTAATTGTTTTATTTTATTGATTATTTGATTTTGTTTTCGTTAATTAAATTTATTAATTTATTAATATTTTTTTACACATTTGAAACACTATTTTTGTCATATTTGACATCCATTTTTGTCAAGCTGTAAGAAGCATTTTTTGTTACTTTTCTTGATTTATTATTCGTCATATTTTAAATAATTAAATATTTCTCATTACTTTTTTTTGTTGAATTTTTTCATTTTAACTTTTATTTAATTTTTGTATAATATTTGTTTATTTTATTTGAATTTTCATTAATTCTATTAATTTTATTATTTCGTTTATTTTCCACTTGATTACAAATTACAACTATATTTACTTCGTTATTATTTTCCTTATTTTGTTTTTTTTTTTTGGTCTGTTGATTGTTAAATTTTTTGGTATTATTTTTTTTATTGATATTTTATATTTATCCTTACTTTAAACTATTATATCTTAGAATAATTTGATTAGTAAAATATTTAGTTTAATTGATCTTTTTTTATATTTTCATATATTATATTATTATATTTATATATTTTTCAAATGGTTTTTCTAAGTTTTTTATTTTGTTTCATTTTGTTATTTGTTGTTACACATCTAATTTTGTTTTCGGTGATTTATCGTATTATTTTTTTTTTTTGGGTTTTTCTTGTGGTTTTTCATGTTTCGAATATTTCATTTCCGTCTATATTATTTTTGTGTTTGTTTGATTTTTTGATAATTTGCTCAGGGACTCTCAAGAAGAGAATATACAGTTTTTGAGCTAAAAGTATCCGTATGGGTCATAGTTAAGAATTTAAAACATAAACAATAAAGCAAACTGTACTTTAAACCTGAAAAATATGCAGTTTCATTCCCCCTCAATCCCAGGGAAACTCTGAATCCTTGAGGATCTTTGAAGATTGTTTATTTGAGCAAAGCGTGGTGCCACACATAAATAGTTTCTTTGGAGACTTACGAAGTACACATAAATACGAAAGGTAGGTTACACTTTGCGCTGCCATTCCCAACCGGAGCCACCAGGCCGCTCGCTGCGTGGCAGGATCGGTGTCGGTTCCGCCAACGGAGTTACTGCACTGCATTGTCCAGCGCCTTGCTGGGATTGCCCTCGGTGGCCGTCTGGGCCGCGGGTTTGGGCATTCCCTCACCATTAATTCCACCACCACCGCCGGCAGTATGCGCCGGGTTGCTTGGGCCATCCGAGGAGGCGTCTGCGGGATTGTCCGAGTCGCGTTCGAGCAGATAGCTGACGCCTAGAGGACGCGGTCGGCCACCATAGGAAGAGCTACAAGGGGCGACAAGAGAGCAAGCCTAACTTAATGCTTTGACCGATTCCTGGCTGCGACGAGTGCTGGGGGGCTGGAGCTGAGGACAGGAGTTGCAGGAGCCGGCGAGGGGCAGCACCCACTGCAACTTACCTCTGTGCATCGCGGTCCCGATCCCGTTCCCGTTCTCGATCCCGACTGCTCCCCCCGCTGCTCAGGCCATTGCTACCCGACGAGCCACTGTTGCCTCCTCCATTGCCCCCTACGCTGCTGCTGCTGCTGCTGCCGCCGGATTTGTCCTGGTCCCCCAGATAGGTCCAACTGCCCTGGCCATTGGGCTTGCCGCCAGCCACCTCCGATCCCACGACACTGGTGTGTCCCGCCACCGCGGGAGCTGTCGCTGCCTATGGCCGAGGAGGAGACCTTGGAGCCTCCGGCGTAGGGGCAATTTCCGGGCAAGCGGCCGCAGGGCGAGGCGAGCGATGGAGGGGGCCGACTGTAGGCGTAGCCGTTGCCATTATCATTGCCATAGTCGCGGGTGCGACTGTCATCCTCATCACTGGCAAAGTAATAGCCACGTCCCGAGTTGTCGAAGCCCGACTGGCCCCTGATCGGGTGATCGTCGTGTAATCGGGTGGGATGGATTGGCGTGATCGGATTTCGAGTCGGGTTGGAGGAGGCGGGTTGTGCAGTTTAGGCGGAAAGGTGGATTGGGTGCATTTGGGGGTGCAGTTTGGATTGGTTCCCGGGCGAGGATCATCCAGAGTTTCCACAGTGTTGTTGTTGTTGTTCGTGGTGTTGTGTGTTTGGTTGTTGTAGATGTTGTTGTTGTTGTTGGTGTTCATGTTGTAATGGTGTTGAGTTTGTTGTAGTTGTAGTTTTTTGTATGAAAGTAGAGATTAGAAATGGAAACATCTTTGACAACACGCACACAAAAAGGCAGAAGGAGAGATAGGGCAGGAGTGGAATACACATAGCAATAGGAGCATACATATATATATATACACAGATACAGATAGAAACAGTTTAGCGATACCTGTAGGTCTCATCCCAGGGACGATAGTTGCGAAAATCATACCTGGAGTAGTACCGATCATACGGGTCGTAGCGGTCATAGCTGGAACGCGAACGGTCGTAGTAGCGATCTGGGGAGAGAAGTACAAGAAGTACGAGTTGGAATGATTGATGCTGGATATCGTGGGCTGATCAAAAATAACCTCTGGAGGAGCTATCGCTGTAGCGTTCTGGATAGTAGCGATCCCGATTTTCGTAGCCGTAGCCGTAGCCGCTGTAGCCGCGCTCCCGCTCCCGATCCGGATAGGAGCCCGAGCTTGAACCATACCCAGAGCTTGAGCCATAGCCAGAGCTGCCGCCACGTCTGTAGTCGTCGTAGCCGCCGCCCCCCCGTCCCTCGTAGCGATCGTAGGTGCGCGGCATGTACCGATCGTCGTAGCGGCTGCGATCGTAGGTTCTGTCATAGTCCCGATCTCTGGTGCTGCTGCGGTCGTCGTAGCCCGAGTAATACCAGGCACTGGTGCGCTGATCATCGCCCGTTCGACTGGAGTATCCGCCGTAGTAGCGATCCCGATCCCGATCCTCGTAGCAGCGCACGCAGCGTGACTGGCGGCTCTTGCCCCGCAGCACCGAGTCCAGGACCCCCACGCCAGCCGTGGCCACCTGCTGATTCTGGCCATTCTGAGCGGGGCTGACACCTGACCGGGCCTCGGGTCCTGTCACAGCTGCACGGGCGCGGGCGCAGATGAGCAGCGCCAGCAGGCAGAGCATCTGAAACACATTGTGGTAGCGATCATTAGTTGATTGGTTTTAATTGCTCCTATTGCAATGGGCCTCCCACCCCCGTACCCGGAGGCAACCAGCCAATACATATTTCGCGGTTCAGCGGATAACTGGGCCAATGCGGAGCCCCCCAGCAGCAGCAGCCTCCGATCATAATTGACGAGAGTACAAAGGCCTGCGGGCCCAGCCACAGCCACAGCTCCATCTCTAGCTCCAGCCCCACCGCCCATTGCCATTCAAAATGGACGACAACACTGCGGGGGCAGTCGGCGTGAAATATGATCAGCACCCCTCGATTATGCAACGGATTTCAGATTTTGGCTTAGCCGAATTCCGCTCCAACTGATTCGCCGCAGCATGATCGCCCAAATAGCATTGACATCATTTCTGAGAGCCACTCATGGCTGCATGAATCAGATTCTGGACTGGACACAGACACAGACACAGATACAGACACAGCCTTAGTAGATTCGAATCGGAATCATAACGCTCGCCTGGCCAAATACCCAAATGGCCGAAACCCCAACTGGTATAATGGTAATGGTAAGCCCAAACTGGCCAACCAAGAGAGGTAATCATGAACAGTGTTTTGTTGGCCCGTCCCCGCCGCCACGCTTTGTTAGCCAAGCATCAGGAACAACTTCCGGTGGCTGTAGCTGCTTTTGGCTTTTGGGCTTTGGCTATGGCTATGGCCAATCTGACTTGTCACTGGCTCTGGCCAACTTCATTAGAATAATTATATTTCGAATGGAATCCAAAGTGTATATGAATATGGGAAATTGTTACACCGATCAGGGGTCGTTGCCATCCCAAAATGGAATGTGTTTTCGGGGTTGCAAATTACATAACATGATCGTCATGTTTTGGTTATTGCATAATCTGTATTCTATAGAACATTGCATAACCAATATTTTGGATTAGATATTAGATACAAGAGAAGGCTTTGTCTTCAAATGAACAGTGAATTTTCAGGAAAGAATTATAATGATGGGTAATGTAATGTCCCTTCTGCAATATAATATTATTCCTGGGTGGGACTTATCATGACTGGCGAAGTCATACTTTCTGCATAAGAAACTGGACTATGGACTGGGTATCTCAGCTCGATAAAACAGATTACTTTTGGATATATTTTGGCAACTAAGAAGATTGCAAATACTATTTAAAATCATGTTTGGACTCCATTAACGACACATTGTAAATTTAAAGCATTTTCGGTGCCTATTTGATCCCCATTTAAATAGGATTTCTAAAAGTTGCATTTAATCCGCAACAAAATATGCAAAGATTAATTAATGAAGAAAGTTTGATATATGATATATGAGATATTAAATTCGAGAGAAATATCCATAATAAAATGGCTGTCGAAAATACTTAGATGTAGTCAATTCTGATTTCTAAAGCTTCGCTTTCATGTCAATAATTGCCTTAACAAATAAATCCCCTGACATTCGCACTCACCAATCCAATAGCACGCATGTTGTCCGCACTTTAGTTTGTTCTCCGTTCCAACGACTTAATCAGAAATGTTGCACCAGGCACGTGTTGTGCCTCTGCAGATTGATGGGGCACACGGAATGAGGAACCCGAAAATATCCTTGCAACACTTTTTATTTTTAACCT
This sequence comes from Drosophila obscura, assembly GCF_018151105.1. NCBI lineage: Eukaryota > Metazoa > Arthropoda > Insecta > Diptera > Drosophilidae > Drosophila > Drosophila obscura. The sequence goes on along the minus strand of NW_024542774.1, from coordinate 2,303,457 downwards.
TTCAAAACGAGTCAGAGTTTCTCGAACTGGCGTCGGACCGCGAATGATCTGGCTAGAGCGACCGCCGCCGTATTTATCTGAACTCCGCCCCGAGTACAAGCCCCAGCCCGAGATGGGTTCTGCTTCTGCCCAGCCGAGAGCACTGAACCGCGAGGCGAGGCGGTGCGATGCGATGCGCTGCTGATGGCTGTGGTTCGCTGGCATTCGCGGCAAAGGTGTTGGCACTTGGAATCTCCGCAGGGGCGTCGATTTGTCACTTCACCTGCCCAACACCTTGGCAGTGGGGTGTGTGTGTCCAGTCCCATCTGGCATTCTCTGGCCATTTCATGGTCAGTTTGGCTTTCGGAGAATGACAGGGAGGATGTGCCGAAAAAGCGCCTTAATTATTTGTCCAAAAAACCCGGGCTAATTATGCGTCTACTATTGCGTAATACTCACCCCCAGAGAACGAACACTCCTGTGAAATTATCGCAGATTATTTCGATCATCACGACTTCTAAGGCGTTGACTCAGAGACTTCCAGCTGGGATTTGCATTTCGGATTCCGAACAAGTTGAACAAACACACACAAAAAACACTCCTCGGCGCTTACATAACCCACGACCGTGACCGTGAAAAGGCTTTCCAGATGAAGACATCCAGTCCAGAGTAGAGAAATTTGGTCGGCAGATATGATGAATGGTGTATGCTCTGTGACTCTTATTTGATACGATAGAAAAGTAGTTTCAGTTTATCCTTTATGCATAAAGTAAAGTTTGATAAGATTCCCTCCCTCAGTTCAAACATTTTTTGATCGTTTTGGAAAAGATTTACAAATAATCTTTAATTAAAAAGTGACACATTTGGGAGGCCTCCTGAGGCCACAAATGCATTCATGATTATAAATAACTTTTAGTATCATTCAATCGTCCAATATAGTGAATAGATGGCCTGCAAACAGAGTCTTTGGATTGTTTTTGAGACATTGCAATCAATGATAGTACTTTGATAGTTTCTTAGTACATATGTAAAGGACAACTACGGATGACAATAATTGTACGGATACCATGTTTCCGGTGCCGGATATCGCAATTCCATCAAAATATACAAATTTAACTTTACGCTAGAGTGCCATAAAGATCCCCAGCTCCTACGCGAAGCCAGAGTAAAGAGGAGAAGAGGGCAGGTGCTAGATCACCTTCTTCCATATGCGTGCTCACTGAACCCCAAGTGGAGGTCGTTGGCTTCGACACACCATCCCCAGCCATGGAGCGAACGACCAGCCGAAATAAAAAAGCCACGCAACAACCAGGCGACAAGTTTAATTAAACGATTTAATTTAGTTTTTACAAAGCGCGCAGCACTCTGTCAGATTTGTTAGGCTCAGTTTGAAGTACATACATAGCACATGAGTTACAGATTCGATATGGTAAATATCTTGGGCTTTGCTTTGGGGATTGCATCTAATTTGCTTCATGGAAGAACAATTTGTGATGTGTGTTTGTGTGTGGTGTGTTGTTTGTTGTGTGTGTGTGTGTGTGTGGTGTGTGTGTGTGTGTGGCACTCTCGAGGGCGCAACAAGATCAACAATTAAGCTAAGTCAACGATTCCGCTAAATACGAGTTATTGTCTCCAGTTTTACGTATGTATTTTGTATTCATGTGTGCGTCTGTCTGCCTACACTCTGAAAATAATTAATTAGGGACACGCAGAGAAGGAAGCATTCTCGAGCCCATAAGTACTTATGCTGGATGAGCAGCAACAGACGATACAACTCGTGGATTTATATCCCTTCAAATATGGGATATTAGAGAGTGTTTCAGAGTGTAGGCCACAGATTGATCAGGCCCAGGGCTAGGGAAATCGCTTGAAAAATGTAGATGTATCACGAGTGCAGCTTGGCCGCATTGGCGGCGGCTATGTCATCCCGGAAGGCCAGGAAGCCGAGCTGGGCGTGCGAGGCCTCGTTCAGCGCCCGCGAACGAATGCAGGCGCGATACTGATCCGCAGTTAGCGAGCTGGCACACACCTGGCAAGAATGTGAAGGTAGAAAACAGGTTAGAACATCGCTAGAGAGGAGGGAGGGTGAGAGGTTACCTTGGTGTGCCAGCGGTGAAAGATGCCCGGATCGGTGGCCCGGATGATCTTGATCTTGGACCGAATGTACTTGCGGTAGAGCATCACATCCTCGCCGCCCCAGCCGACGATCTCCTCCTCGTCGAAGCCGCGTATCTGCAGGAAGTTCGAGCGGTACTGGCAGGTCATCCCATAGCCAAAGTCCCTCCAGAAGCCCGTGTCCTTGGAGATGACCAGCTGCTCCTCGTCGCTGGGCAGCGGCTTGCCCTGCAGCGTGTACACCACGTGCGGGTTGTACAGGCTGAAGACCACCGGATAGTACACCTGAGCGCGGAGGGGAGATCATTAAAGATGGTCTTGGGGTACTTCCATTGTGGACCTACCTTCTTGCCGGGCGCGGCATTCCAGCGACAGCGTTCCAGGAACCTGGCCGTGAACATGATGTCCACGTCGCACATGAAGAGCAGCACATCCTCCGATGGCGATGGCGAGACAATGTGCTCTGCCCCCAGCCTCAGCGCCTTGGCTGAAAGATGGGACAAAACTCGCTTGAATGAGTGAGCGAATGGCTTGGGGAATCCCCGTTACTTACCCCTGCTGAAGGTCTCGTTCAGAGCGAGGAACTGCGTCCTCTCCGACAACTCGGCCATCCGCCTGGCCTGCGCCAGTCCACTCTCCCCGAAGTAGACCACGATCAGCTCCAGATGCCGATCCGCGAGACTGGCGAACATCTGCAGGAAACTGCGAAAGCTGTGCAGGCGCCCGGCCAGCGGCACTATCACATGGATTACGGCCGGATTGGAGCTGGGGCTGCGGCTGGCCGGAGTCTCCGACAACTGCACCGTCTGCAGGGGGGCGAACGGGCGCATAACCAGCGCCCTGCGCACAGGACTCGTCTGATGCTTGACGCTCTGGAAGTACAGCTCGTACTGGGTGCCCGTCGTGGGCTCGGTGCGGTATATGCCCTCGATGAAGTCGTCCAGCGTGTACTTGATCACATCCTGCGCAGCTCCGCCGCCGCCTGCTATCGTTCCAACTCCCGCCACTGCCACTGGCACTCCCGCAGCCTTGGCGCGCACTCGGGCCGAGTGATTGCGGTTGAGGCTTTCCAGCGCCTTGTTGACCGCCCCAATGAGGTCACGCCGCCGATAGCCAATGGGCTTCTCCACCACCCGCTTGCCCAGGCCCAGGTCGATGGGGAATACGCGGGTGAAGGTGAAGTGGTTGAACGGAATCAGCTCGTACTCGTTGTTCAGGGGCAGCCCGTGCAGGATCTCGGCGGCGCCTACCTGCTTCCGGATGTAGCTGCTGCAGTCGTAGTGGTGGGACAGGGGCGGCAAGGCCGTCCCCACAGTTGTCTCCGGCAGGTGGAGGCTGCTGCCATTCGAGGCCACGCCGCTGTGGCCACTCCGATTGTTCTGAAGGATGACGATCTGAGCGCGCAGGGTAAGCACCTCATGCTTCAGTCGCTCAATCTCCGCCTCCTGGTCCCCGCCCAGGACATAGCTGGGGCCGTTGGCCTCGCTGGGATGATGATGCAGCGCCTCCTGAGCCGTGAGCTCCTCAAAGCCGCATTTGGTCAGTATCACAATGGACACGACGCTGACCAGGACGAACAGCAGCAGGAGACGCACTACCAACCGGGAGGCGAGCGAGCTATGCATTTTCCATAGTTATTCCCATTTAGTTATTGTGGCTGCAAAGACAATTTTAAAAGACCGTTTATGAATATCACTTGGCAGCGGTGTGTACACACTGCCGCCTAGACAGTGTTGCATAAATTCACAAAAGCTACGACTCACAGCACTGAGTTCAAATTTATCGAAGTCTTGTTGTTGGCGCCCATTTTAAATTAGGTTTGGATAGTTCTATTTTATATGGTTCTGTTTTGTGTTTCATTGTTAGACACATTTGCTAAGCTTTTTTGATTAAATGGGAGTCCATAAAATAGGCCAGAAATATTGAATCGAATATCAAAATTGATAAATATGATATGCCTTGGCATATTTACGGTAATGACAAGATATATTTCGGTATATTACTGAGGGTACTTTTCAAAATGACCCGCCAAACTCCATTTAGCGCACAAAAAATACCGCGGAAAAATTTTACGCAGAGGTTTTTCTTCTTCTTCGTTTTTGCGGAATTTTTTTTAGGGCTGCCAGATCGGTTCCAAGCGAGTCGGTATTGAAACGGGTTGTAAAATATCATGGTGGCAGCCCGCAATTACGAATTACACGAGACTGGTGACGTCAGCAACAACGATGACGTTACGTCAAAATTGAGGAATATCAAGGCATCTTGTCGTGTCAGTCAGTCAGTATATTTACGGTATAGTTTGATAAGGAGAAGGTATATTACGGTATATTTCTGAAGGTCGTTTGGTATATTTTATCGAAACGCGCGCGGTCACACTGGCTGTCATCATCACATCAAATTTAATATTTTAAATATTTGAAAACTCAAAGGAATCAGAATCTAAACAAATAGCAAGAGAAAACTAACTTCTGTGCATACAAAGCAGTATTCTTCAGTAACATTGTCAGGTACGTGTGTCTGTGATTGGGCGGGTGGGAGTAGTGTAGCGCAGAGCGAACAGTGCGTAGGGCATGCAACAAGTTCTTTCTTTCGTTTGTGCGGGGGGTGATGGCATTTTTTCGCCTAGCTGCGGCCGTGGAACTGGAATGATTCATATGCCAACAAGCAGCGGCTATTCATTCGGGAGATAAGGTGTGTGTGCTAGTGCTCCAAATTTGTTTTTTTATAGAGCGAATTTACTCGCAATCTTTGTGCGTATGCTGGTGTGTGTATGTGTGTGTGAGCTTGTGGGCATGTGTTGGAAATTGCATTTTAACTTATATATCTTTGTTATGTTTTTAACAGAATTTCCACAATGGAGAACAACGAAGCCCCCTCACCATCTGGCTCCAATGCAAACGAGTAAGTGGGCCCTCAGATTGAAGTTCACGGCATCTACAGACAACGTCGCACAAATGCAAGGCAAAGTACGCAAAGGGCAAGGTAGCCATTGATGTGACGTCACTGGTCACTGATTAATTGATATGTAAGGTTGTGTGCATGGCTCCCATATGCGGGGGGTAGTAGAAGCCCTCAACGAACTGACTTGCATTTGTGCGGTGCCGGCTGGATGATTTTTCTGTGTATACGTAAGCATCTCCCACCACACGCATAATATTGTACAGTTTTCCCATACTCCCACCACCGCCAAACGCCTTCAACAACAACAACTTCGCCGATACGAACCCGCACAATAGCAACAACAATGCCGCCGCCAACAAGCGCCTGCAGCAGACACAGGCCAAAGTGGACGAAGTGGTGGGCATAATGCGCGTCAACGTGGAGAAAGTGCTGGAGCGGGACCAGAAACTCTCGGAGCTGGGCGAGCGAGCGGACCAACTGGAGCAGGGCGCCTCGCAGTTCGAGCAGCAGGCCGGCAAGCTGAAGCGCAAGCAATGGTGGGCCAACATGAAGATGATGATCATTCTCGGAGTGATCGCAGTGGTGCTGCTAATCATCGTCCTAGGTAAGCTCCGCTCTCTGATCAGCTTATGCTTTTGGGCTTTTGGCTTTGGGCTTCGGGCAACGGTTGTGGTTTACTGCTTAGGCCTAAGATCTATCTATTTAGCTTATGTGACTGATGCTAGTTTGAAGCTTTGCATTACCAACGCCCTGCAACGCGTCTGTCTGTATTTCCCAATCTGTGGTTGCGGCTCTGCAAATAACCCCCCCGCCAACTTTCAATGGATATTTCAATGCTGACTAACACGTTGATTGATATGTATGATATGCCGAGCCTAACTGATGACCACTGGTTGTCCCTTTTTGTTTCTACTTGCAGTGTCGCTTTTCAATTGATCAAAACACAAAACACAAAAAAATTATCAAATTCCGTTTTCCAAACAACAAAGCTAAGGTTCATTTATGTCATTAAATATACACACACACACTCGTGTACAGTGTAGATGTATGCATGTATATTGTATATTAAATTCTATGTATAATCGTCTAAGCTAAGCCAACTCCAAAAATCTAAAGGTAAATTGTTGCCCGTCACCCAAGTGTTAACTATCATATTTGTTTAGTTTATAATGTGTAGATTAGCTCATGTCTTAATGTGTGTGTGTGTGTGTGTGGAGGTCATGTACGAGTCTCTGCACACGGCAGGGATTTATTCTTTTGAAAAGTCTCCACAAAACAATGCTCTCAAGAGTAAGAGTAATTTTATTCAGTCGTACCAAGGCCTGCATCGCAGAGAAGGAAGAACTTTCGACAGCATCAAATATGAATATACCACTACAAGAGACAATCCATTTATTTATTATTATTAAATAACAGCACTATGAGCCAATGGTTCAGCTGATAGATCCTTTCTAGTACAAATTCCTCAATCAGCTGCCTAAATATATAGGGTATTTGTTTTTCTTCCTTTGTACAGAATGACCCAATTAAAAATTGGATAACTTGTTGAATTTTGTGATGTTGGGAATGCCAGTTCAATCTACTAATTCTGCCCTTATTTTCAGTATCGGTCTGGCCAGAGAGCAGTGGCAGCAGCGGTGGTGGAGCCAAGTCCATTACCGAACCCAAGACCGTTCCGGAAGTGCCCCACCAATAAGGGTGTGCTCCATTCAGTAAGCAAGCATAGATGGGAAATAGGAAACAGAAATGGACCAACACATCAGGGACATGGAGATGGACATGTGGACAGTGTGGCCTTCGCCTTTGCTTTGGCCAAATCGCGCAAATGAAAAGTTAATTAAATCGAAAGGAAAATCAAAAAAGGAAAACTATCTACACATATATATATTTTTAACCAGAATGTAATTATTAAAACCTAATGTTAATTAAACATTTTTCACGTATTGTAACCCCCAGCACAGGCCAGAGGTCTGTGCGTAGGGTGTATGTGTATGTAACATGCTCTGTAGCTCTGTATATTATGTATTTGTATATCATATAATTGGAAATACATTATGCCACATACACTTTACGAAACCACCAGCAACCCGAAGATTCGCAGCAAACTCTCACGTTGAATGCCATTTATTTATTTACTTTTTAAGTTGGAATCGCGCGTAGTTGGAAAATATGTATTGATTTTCAGCCGTTGGACGCGCACGTGCACACCCAGATCTCGGTCTGTTACCACTCAACCGAACCGAACCAAAATACGTTCTGTTCTGTGCCGTTCTGATTGCAACCGGGCCAAGTGCAATACACAGGGCAACTGTGGGCGATGCGACCAGGACAGGACGATGTAAACACTGCGACACGATATTTCGGTTGGCCCAGCTGTTCCGATAGTCGGCGCATGCTCCGGATTGGCGTACATCGATTCAGAAATTGTTCTCCCGTTTCCGGGCCACTGTCACACTACTGATGGCGCTGGCACCGTCTATTTAAATAAATCTAGAATGCTGATATGCCAATCCATTAGCTCGAGCCCGGAAGCTGTCGTCCACACATAGCCCATGTAGAGGGCATAGAAATTCAGGTAATACAGCTGTCCAATGAGTATGTGATCTGCTGGTGTCTCGTAGTGATAGAAGTTCCTTTTCCTTATCGAGGCGGCAAATATCACCACAAACTGGAGAAGATAGAGCGGTAAATAGTGACAGCGACGGGGCGTGGTAAATCTTACAATGTTCGACAGCATAGTGTAGATGAGAAGGGTGGGGAACTCGATGGTGACTCGCTTCATCTCGGAGCACACGATGATGCCAAAGCTGGTGAGGACAAACAGACGTTCGCTCCACCGGATCACATTGTGACGTGACATCTAGTGTGAGGTAAGGAGTCAGTACGATATGCGGCTGCCAGGAAGCACTTACGAAGAGACCACGCCGATGGTTAGCTGCCAAATTTCCGTAGCACAGACTGATTGCCATGATAATGAAGGTGAGCACAAAGGAGACGATGAAGCTAATATACGGCGCCGTCTTGGCGGGCTTCATGATGGATATGGTGTTCACCTCGAACTGTCGATACGAGGGGGGACTGTTAGTTGGGCCACTGGCCAAATGGGTGGATCGCCGCGCACCGATCAGATGACTCACCGTCCAGACGCCGGCCAGTATGCGCTTCCAGGCGGACTTGTGCACGATGATGTGGTAAAAGAACACATACAACTGGATGGATATGAAGCTGATGAAGAACTGCACCAGGCTGACATAGTAGTGCTCCTCGAGGAACTTCTTGACGGGCTTTCTGCGGGTTGAAGGAACAGTAGTAGAGTCTTAACTGAGCCGAGCCGATCCAAGCGGCTCCCTCTCCACTCACATTTCCATGAAAACCGAAACCTGAATCTGCCCAATGATCAGCATAATGATGGTCACCTTGTATGTCTTGACAAGTAGTTTCCTTGTTTGTTTGTCGGCGACTACGGTCTCCTCCATAGCTGGAGTTGGTCTGGTGTTGTCTGATTCGCTTTACATCAAAAATTTAAGTAAAAAATAATAAAAACCAATTTCAGAAAACGGAATGCCAACTGAGTAAAGTCCAACAGCCATGGACATATTATTATATGCCTGGCCCCACCGATCTCATACCCTTGAACAAAATGATGGTCGGGTGCGGCAGAGTCGGAGCCCCAAAAATCGATCACAGATGAAGATCTAGGTCAAGTGTAGCTTGCGGCTGTTTCCCAGCTTCTCCTTAGTTATTTTTTCTATAAATCAAGTGAGCCTTGACTTCTCCGTTATTGAAGGAAAGAAATTTTATTAGTTCTCTACACTTACTATACTCATGAGCGGGTATACGTTTTCTTCCCGCAGGACACATACAGCACCAGGATTATGGAGCTGCGCGCTTCGAGCATGCGCGCATACCAACGGGACAGGCGGAAGTTCGCCTTGATATCCTACACGCTGACGATGGCCTGGCTGCTGCTGGCCCTGCTCCAATGGGTGCTCGTCTCCTTAATGTGAGTGGTGGACCCCCTGTTAAGGGGGGCGCGGCATTACATCTTCTTTTTTCCCTTTTTAGTGCGGACGTCACTGTCATCTTCATCAAGTACTACTGGATCAGTTTGATTTTCTTTATATTGGCGATGATCATGGTCACCATTTTCATATTCTTCGAGAGGGTACGCACCATCACCTGCCTGAACTGGCTACTGTGCCTGCTGATAGTGAGTATACCTGCGAATCCTGCCACCGAATCCTGTAGTTGACTTGTGTGCACATCCTTTACAGGTGGAGTTCGTGATAATCGGAGTGTTCACGCTGGCGGCACTCAGCCAATGGCAGGAGCTGCTCGTTTGGTACTTTGTCTGTGTGCTGCTCTTGTTCGTCTTCATACTAATCGGATCCATTATACCGGTAAGCACTTTTCCACAGAGGAAACCTCACTCCGCTTAACTGATCCTTTCCACCACAGCATGACCTGACGCTGGATGTCATAATACTGTTTGTCTTGGCCTTCATTTTCCTCATCATCACCGTCTGGTTCGTTATGATCAGCATTCTGGTGAAGACTCCATACTCGTTCGTTGTCTACCAGGTGTTCATCAGCATCGTTGTGCTGCTGGTAAGCTACCTCTACTTCTACTCGTATATCTCCACCCTAGACACTCTCTCGTTCTCTTTTTCTCACAGTTTGTGATGTACCACGCTCAGACAATCAATGGCGGTCGATTTGCGGAGATGCGTCTCAATGACTACCTACTCGCCGCCCTCATCCTCTTCTACGACTTCATCATCCTCTTCCTGCTTACGTTCTTCCAGCAGCTCGTTATGAGAGTCATTGTGGGCAGAACCACCACCACCACTGCGAGTCCCACTCTTGACAATCGTGGTATGGTTTTCTTTGATCCCATCATAGGCCCGGTCCAAGAAGACTATATGGACGATGATGACAACAGCACCACAACAGCCCAAATGGTGTTTAAATAAAGAGGGAAACAAAGGGGAAGCATGGCCAAATCCTTTTAAATTAAACACAAAATTTGGAGTACATATTGCAAGTGGTAAAACATATTAAAATCCTGCCAAGCCACACGCTCCTTTGGGCTAACAGTTTTCAGTTCCCTCAGCACCAAAATCGCAGTCATATAGAGCTCCATGTAAAGGCATAAAATACCATCGCTACTTTAGGTAAAATAAATGAACAAAAGCAGGCCGAATGGAGCAGAGTTTTTATTGAATTAATCAGTAGAACATTAAGTGTCATACCCGTATGTATGGCTAACAGCAGGTTTTCAGGTGTTTCATGTATGTACATACGTACGTACAATAGGTAGACATACAATTATATATATATAGTAAGCTGAGATATTATCATTGATATTACGTATTTTTGATAGCGATTGGAACTACAATTGGTTGCATTATTGATTGGTTGCACAGCAGCGATGGGTGTCGTCTCCCCGCCCTCTTCCCACAGATAAACGCACGCACATAGAAACACACACACACACGCACACACACACTACAAACACCAGACACAAACACACACAGTTATTAGTAACTACAGCTAGAGTGATTCCATCGAGGATGCCCCTGAGCAGATGGTCGCTTCCGAGTCGCTAGAGTCCGGACCAACGTCGTCTCCGTCTTTGTCTCCTTCCAATTCCCCTCGGGCCGATTGCATCAGCTGGGATGAGGGCGATGCAAACGATCCGAGGAGCGGCGAGGCCAGGTCGTTGAGGCTGCTGCTCGGTGTGGCTGTGGGCGTGGGCGTGGCCAGGCCACCGTCTGCACTGGGGTAGCTGAGGCTGCTGCTGTCCGTCGAGGAGTCGCCGGGGGATTGGGATGCGTTCGAGTAGCGCTCCAACAGAAGTTGGCTGAAGGTCTTGGCCGGCCAGTCGAAGTCCTCCAGGTCGGTGGGCGTGGCAATGGGGGTGGGCAGGTGGAAGATGCTGCTGGTGAAGGAGGAGCTGTTGTCCATGAGGCTGCTGACGGGCTCCAGGAACCGCTTGCCGTGGTACATGTCGCCGTGGGTCAGGGGTGTGAAGAGAGTGTCCACGGAGACGGTGACACTGCGGCCCATAATGGCAGCGGTTGCGGATGGGGTCGGCAGGGGAAGGGGGAATAAGGAAATGGGTCGAAACTGGTGCGTGGGTGTCGTCGTGTGGGAGCTGCAGGGGCTAGGGCAGGTGGACGGGGAGTGGGCGTGGTTGTGGACTGGGAAGAGGGAGTTGACGCTGCTGATCCGGCAGAGTTGCAGCAATTCAGTGTCTACACGGAAATGGAAGAGATTCGGAAGAGATTTAGCCGTGGGTGGGACAAGATCAGCTCCTACTGCGGGAGGCTACATGGCTACCGAGCACTGGCAATAGATCTAACTGGCGACTACGCTACCTGGGCTTCATACCTTCCGCCGACTCCTCGTTGTCCTCGCGGATGCTCGCCTGTCCCCCGGCCTGGGCCATGCTCTCGCGCACCGTTGTCCTGCCGTACGAGTCGGTGGTGCTGTTCGTCTCGCCAGTGGTGGCGTCCAGTGTGGTCTGCACCACCACATCCATGTGGGAGTCCAGCGAGAACTGCTTGCCGGACATGAGGATGCCGCGGACGCGTCGTCGCATCGATGGCGATTCCTGGTGCTGCGAGAGATGCGAGGATGGGATGAGATCTGTATCTGTATTACGGGGCCTCCATGGGTGTGTGCCTGCACTCACCGCTATGCGAATGCCTGCATAGGTCTTGGCCAGAAACTCATCTGCATCGAATATGCCGGCAAAGGAACCGTTGACCACTTTGGGCGACATCGGAGAGTTCGAGAGCAGCAGGCTCGAGCCAAAGGCCTCGCTCTTCTCCTTGGTGTCTGCGGGAGAGCAATGGAAAGGGGTTCAGTACTCGTTTAAGGGTCTCTCTCTCTCTCTGTCACCCCTATTCGATTACCCATCGACAATTAAAGTAGAATCTCGATTAGGAGAAGCAACAACCTCATACATGGGGCAGACACCAAGCCCTTGTATTGCCCCAGTTCTCTCAAGAAAATCAACGATGTTGGGTGGATCGAAGTGCATTAACTGATTAACTCAAAACTTAGCAAAAAACTAAAAGAACAAAGGCAGGCAATGGAACGGAAACAGAGCTGGGCAACTACTTGAGGCGGTAGGACTTGCGTTTACCCTTGAGATAGACCCGATTCGAAATGGTAATGTTCATCTCCTCGAGCACCATGGAGGCCACCTGGCGGATCTCCATCCAGTCCTTGACGATGTCGTCGAGGGTCGTGTGCGTCGAGGTGATGGTGAAGCGGATGACGTACTGCCCCTTCAGCGAGGAGGGGATGCAGTGCTGGTTACCGCGGTGGTTCAGTCGCTTCAGCAGCTTCTCGGTGATCTCGTTGTCGCCGCGGATGCGAAACACCACCAGGCCGAGGTGACGCTTGGCCGGCAGCTCGAAGCGATGGTCGGCCAGGACGAGTGCCTCGAACTTTTGGGCCAGGCGTACGCCCTCTCGGATGTGGCGCTGCAGGCCCTTGATCCCGAACGAGCGCAGCACGAACCACACCTTCAGGGCGCGAAAGCGGCGGCTCAGGGGTATCTGCCAGTGCATGAAGTCCACGGCCACGCCCGAGTTCTCGTGCTGCAGGTACAGCGGCTCCACGTTGAAGGTGCGGTGCACGGCGGTGCTGTCGCGCACCCACAGGGCGGTGGCATCGAAGTGCACCATCAGCCACTTGGAGGGGTTAAAGGCAATCGAGTCCGCCCGCTCGATGCCCCGCAGCCAGGTGCGGAATTCGGGACAAATGAACGCGCTGCCTGCGTAGGCGGCGTCGACGTGCAGCCACAAGTTGTGCTCCCCACACACAAGGCCGATCTGTGGGTGGAATTAAGGACGAGTGGGAGTTGTCAGTGGAAACAGATTAGCGGTCCGGAGACGCAGAGAGCACCCACCTCCTCCAGATTGTCGAAGCTGCAGCTGCCGGTGGTGCCGAGGGTGGCGCAGACCTGAAAGTGGAATGAATCAACCACGGGGGGACAGTTAACTGCTGACATGTATTAATTGGCTCCAATGGGAGTTAGGGAATCAGCTATGAGGAATCAGGAGGAATCAGCTGCCGCTGCTTTCCTGGCCAATTAGTTTTGACAGACTTCAACTTACCCAGAAGGGGACCAGGCCCTGCTTAACGTCATCCTCGATGGCCTCGCGCAACAGTTTGCCGCGCATCGCGAGCTCCTCATCCGCCTCGATGTACCGCATACGCACGAGTCCTGTGTGGGTGGCAGGGAGAACAGAGCAAGAGAACAAAGTAAGCCTAAGCTGCTTAGTGAGCGTAAGGCTCGCGACAGGACAACCAACGCACCAATCAACGCCGCCTTCTCCACGCTGGAGTGGGCCTGGTCCGAGCAGTAGGCCACCAGGCGGGCGTTTATCTCCGCATCCTGGTAGCCGGGATGCCGCTCGTGGAAGCGCTGGATAGCCCGAGTGCGTCCGGCCAGCAGGCAGACCAGCGTGGCCTCGCTGGCCGTCGTTTGGAGTACACCGCCGCCCTTGCTGTTGCTGCTCAGGTGGAGGAAGTCGTCCGGCAGATTGATCATCTTGCCCAGCCAATTCATCACGATGATCTCCAGCTCGGTGCACGCCGGGGAGCTGGCCCAGGTGAAGCCCAGGCAGTTGATCGCATCCGCCAGCATGTCGCCCAGCAGCGAGGGCATCGAGTTTAGGGCCGGAAAGTAGGCGTGCATGTGCGGCGACTGCCAGTGGGTCACGCCCGGCATGACGATGCGCTCCACATCGTCGAATATCTTTGGCCAGGGCTCGCCCTCAATCGGTGCCGACTCCGGCAGCAGCTGGCGCATGTAGCCCGGACTGACGTCCGGGAAGACGCGACGATCCCGTATGTTCTCCAGATAGTCCGCTATATAGTCGACCATCTCCTTGCCTGTGAAGCATTGCGGGGAGGGGGGGCGGATTCGGTTAGGGGCCATTAAATGAAGACAAACGACAGAAAACAAATCCCCCATGGGACAAATCAAATATGCCCAAACGGATTTACATCTGCCGCTGCCGCTGTGCAGTTTATGGCCCGGACTTAGTTGGCTTGACTTACCCCGCTGACGGTATTCCTTAAAGTCCATGCTGCAGTCGTAACGTAACCCTTGCTGACGTAAATGTTCTGCAATTGTCTTTGTCGTTCTCGCTGTCGTTTGTACGTATGTATCTGTATCCGAGTTGGATCTGTCGTGCGTCGTTATGAGTTTGGGCCTAATCCTGTTAGACTTGGCTCTCTCACGCTTCTGCTACTCACTCCCTGGGCAGTGGCTAGGCAAGCTCCATTTTCTGGGCGTATTTGGGCCAGATTCTAATGCCAAAATGGAACGCACTACCCCGCTGCTGCTACAGAATACAAAAGAAACAAAATAGTATAATGAAATGGAAACTTGGACACTTCCGATGTTGTGGGGCTTCGGGACTGATTGGAAATGAAAAGCGGTGGGAAAGCCTGGCCTCTGGGAAAGGCTGCCAGCTGTGAAAATACTGTAGTGTAGCCCGTTTCGAGCTGGAAGGTATGGGCCAGAATTCACCTAATTATGTCAGCGAAAATATTAGTTCGTGGTATGAACCGTTCTGCGAGTATCGTTGGCTAGATAGCTGGGATTGTGCCCTCTTTTATAGACCTTTTGGCGACCACAAAAATAATCGATTAAGCGATTCGCTCCAAAATAATGCACTTCCCATATGCAAACGTACGTGTGTGTGTGTGTGTGTGTTGTCAACAAGTTGTCAACTCGCTAATTGCGGAGATGAAACGCAACACGCCATCCCACAGTGTTCAGTATTCGGCCAGGACAGAGATCAGAACGGATTCCCAACAAAATTCCGTTTAAATTAGAAATCTCTAATTGTTTATGCTTGATAATTCGCAGAGCTTGATTATATTTTAAATACCGCAAATTAATTATATCTGCTCGATCTGAACTCGTGCACTGGTTGTACTCCATTCGGAGTATCTGTTTCGGGTGGGATCGTGGATCGTGGATCGAGTGGCTGCTGCTGGACTGGCTAATTTTTTTGCAACTGCATTTTGTCATGCATTTAGAATACAGAAAACATGAAATCGAACCTCTGCTTAGAAACTAGTATGCAATGTTCAATACTTCACAGATGAGCTGCAACAAAGTATCTGCCAGATACACGGGGAGTTAACAGATAAATATGGCGACGAATCTGTCATTATTCAACACTAAAACAATCCCATCTAAGCCTTCAAATAAATTTAATTCTTCTGATATCGGTACATTAATATACATAAAAAATGGCTGTAGATATCTACCTCCCTATATCTTGGTAAGTGTAAGCTCTATACATACCTTTAAAATGGTTTATAATTCTGCTATCTTTAGACTGTTTAGTATAAACACACACAAGTCAACGCAATTATAATCTTATATGATGAAATATTTATAGAACAATCCAAGCTAAAGGTAAATAGGTTATAGATAGTTATCTGCGGTGTGAGCACTATAATTAAACAATTAATTAATTAACAATTTTATAGATCACTCAGTTCTTTAATCTGCACAATAGCTGAAGCTGACTTATTCCACACCTACACAGTAAAGAGTTGGACTCGCACAGGACTCGGATGGGGCCGCACTCGGAGTGAAACTGAATGGATTTGACTGCAGAAAGGACCTATTTATACCCAAGAACTAGTTGCGCTGCCAGGCTGTCAGGCCGAAGGACGATGTGCGCAATGAAAATGCCATTAAACAGCAGGATGGTTCTTTTCCTAATACGACTGACAATGGCAATAAGTACAACGAAACAAATGGCGTGGGAGGAACGTCATGGGGAACTTTGAATACCCTTTGGTGGCTGCTAGCTATTTGCTAAAGATAAAACCATGCAGATACACTATCTGTGGATATCTTATATTAAATATTCTAAATTATATTCCATAGTTCATACTATAATACCAATTTAGTAATCTCTCTCCCGAAAAGAGTATACCACACAAGCAACAGGCTTATGCGGGTGTGTTGGTGGGGGAGGGGACAAAGAGTAGGCCAGCCACCGAGAGAGAAAGAGTCCATAAGCAAATAAGAGCAACCAGCCAATAGCGTGAGGCGTCCTTTGTAGGGATAGAAGCTATTGACCAATCGCAAGATGGGGACCACCCCCACTACCACACACACACACAAGCACGCACACACATAGCAAGGACAAACACAAACAGGATCAACAGGCTGTCAGGCACAATCCCCATTTCCTTCCAATTTAATTTGCTTGCCTGTCTTCTTGCTGGCCAATAATACGAGCTAATACCACATCTGGGGAGATTAAAAGGGCCCAATCCACTTCCCCCCCTCCAGACCTTTGCCACAAAAACCATCAAACATTCCCAGAAATTGCAAAGCAGGAGGAAAAACAAGGGGAGGAAGAGGAGTGGAAGTGGCAGGGAAAGAACCAAAGGGAAGACATAAAATCTGAAAACCGACTAAAATTCTCTGGAAGCTTGGCTTAAAACGCCCAGGCCATATCAAATCATGTTCCCCCGCCACCACTCGCCCCTCTCTCTGACATCCCTGCCCCACCCACTCCACCATCTCATTACACACTTGTTACACGGTGGAAGGGGGCGGAGGGAGGGAGTCTCTGCCGCTTACGTTTGGAGGTCAATGAGCTTTGCTTTGCCTGGCTCGGTGCTCGTCTTGAGACTGTAAATTTCGACAAAATACCGCTACATTCAATGGCTTTTGCACGTCTCTGTGTGCGTGTGTGAGTGTGTTTGCCTCTGTGTGTATATGACTGTGTGTATGTCTGTGTATTACCAAATATTGAGCAATAAGAATAAGAATTTCGGTTTCTTTCGCTTGTCATACAGACAGTTACAAAGCGGCTTTTGTTGGGGCAGACAGACATAACACCGCCCCACCGCCATACCGTCCGTCCCTAGCTCTCTCCCCCTGTCTCTTTATCTCTCTTTCTTCCATCGAATGCATTCTTATTAAATTTGTCTGCTAAAAATACATTTCGTTTAAGCTTACGAGTTTATTGAGCAACAGAAAAGAACCAAAAATCTGTATTAAAATGCATATGTATAAAAACACAAGGCACAGGGCAAATGCAATTTAATTCTCAAGAGATCTCTTCCGCTCTTCAATTACATCGCTCACCTGGTGCTCTCTTCAGGTGCCCGCTGCCGCAGCCTCGGACGCTGCCTGCCTGCTCTCTTTTGCGCTTGATCATTTTGCTTTCTCTTTTGATACTTTCTTTCATCTGCTCTCGCTTGGCTCTCTTTCGACGCTCTCTCTCTCTCTCTTTTTCTCTCGGGCCTTCACACACACACATGCTTGGCATTTTTTCGTGTGTTTTGATTCCTTCATTCTTGTGGCCGCCGTTGCTTGAGCGCTAAGAACGTTCGTTGACCTCTGCTGTTGCTGCTGCTTCTGCTGCTATGTTCTGTTTAGTGCTGGGGCTGGCTCGCTCTCCTCTTCTCTCCACAGCTCTGCTCTGTGGTGCTCCAAGTGGACTTCTTCTTCTTCCCGCTTAGCGGTACTTCTCAACCTGTTTTATATCTCTCCCTCTCTAGCGGGCGTGAATGTATCTGTATCTGTGTTTGTGCTAGTGTGTGTGTGAGTGCTGTTTGCCGTAGAAGTCTTCCTGTTTATTCAGCGATTAAAGGTGCAACTGAGAAAGTTCCAGCGCCGTCGCGACGGGCCCCAAAGCAGCGCAACGTCACGGGTCTCGGGTCCCTGACTCTCGGACATTTCTGATCTCTGATGAAATGCACGCATGACTCTTTCTTACAAGTATGTAAAAATGTATGTACACACTTACATACATATGTATGTATGTACATATGTATGTATGTTTCATATGAATGTTTCATCTTTTATACTTTCTGGTTGCTGTGTGGATATTTTCGAGCAATGATCACGCATTTAATTAGCAGGAATTTTGATTCTTCTTTCAGGTGTGTATGGGTGTGTATTTGTGTGTGTGTGTGTGTGTCTCTGTGTTCCTGTATGGTGGAGGGTGGCACAGCTCTTACAGCTCCTTTCTCCTTTCTTTACTCATACCGTCTGAGCGCGGCTTCTGGTGCTTCGTACACCGATTTTCGCTCGCTTGTACACAGGTTCCCGTCGGGGATGACGATGACTCCACCGCAGAAGATGATGATCAGGCCAGATGCAACGGGTCTTCGCCTTGGCCTTCTGCCATTTAGTGTGCAATCGTGTGTCCCCACGTCCAGTCCTGTCCATTTGGTTGCTTGGAAGCTGGAAGCTGAAAGCTGGATTCTGGCTCATCTTCTCATCTCGGATCCGCCCCT
Source organism: Drosophila obscura (assembly GCF_018151105.1). Taxonomy (NCBI): domain Eukaryota; kingdom Metazoa; phylum Arthropoda; class Insecta; order Diptera; family Drosophilidae; genus Drosophila; species Drosophila obscura. Next base: position 2,285,154 of record NW_024542774.1, on the reverse strand, counting down.
CGGCTCTGCTCACTTCCACTCATCGCAGTTCGTTCGGCCTTCTTCCTGATCCGATTCGTTGAGTTTTGCGCGCGACTCCGCCCGACTCCTCTTGGCCAGCTGGCCTGGCCCATTTCACCGTTTGAAATCCGTTTGGTGTCGTCATCGCTTTCTGTGCCCGGAGCTAATTAAGTGGCAGCCAAATCGGACACGGACTCATCCCCCCGGCCTGGTCCCATGATGATTCTGCTGCAGCCCCTGATCTTGTTGAGTGAAGGGTTCAAGGCTACGACCCTGATCGGGTGACTGTGCCCGCCAGTGGAACTATATTTGTACACCCATAGATGAGATCCGAGAAACTGGATAACATGCCAAGCACAATCAGAGGTGAGCTACCAACCGCATAGGACAAGCGTTGGGATCGGGGGAACGGAATTAATTTTCGAATATTAATTCATATTTCATATATTAATCCGTTTAAATTAATATTATTTGCTGGGATTTCTATGTGCATAAATGGAAGGTCATAATTGTATGAAATATATGTACAATGTATAAAAGTATTTCTGTACAATATACATACGTTTGCCATTACAAGAAGCTCTAAGAGTTAATCCACCTCTCATAGAGCTTTAGCTTGCGAGAGTAAATCTTATGGAGATTAGATCTCTCTGCAAAATATCCTTAAACATTTCCATTCCTTTATAGATCTTTCAACGGTTTTAACTATTTTTTAATTTATTTAAACTAATTTCAATTGAAATTAAGCATGCAAAATGTGTATGTTGGTCCAAATTTTCGTTTTTTTGTTATAGCAAAATAATACAAAAAAAATAAATAAAACCTGTTTGATTTCGCAATCAATATAAAGGTGAAAACTAAAAAGTTTCGCTGGCAATCAAAATATTTCTGGTGATATTAGTCGGCTCCTCGACTATCAACCTTGCAGGGCTTTTGCATGGCCCATGGTCTAATGGATTCATTAAACAGGCAGCAACAACAGCAATTAATTGATCATAAAAGGCAACGGCTTTCAATAGCCGCGTATAGATGGATGGATGGATGGAATATGCAGTCGAGCTTCAAGACATGCAATGGTTCCTACCCCTTCCCCTCCTCCATTACCGACCGCGTCTCCGTTTCTGGTGGATTTCCGATTCTAGCCAAAAGACTTTACAACATCTTCAAGGCGCTGAGCGGCTGCTGGCGCAACAACAGCAACAACTACAATGAGCCAGTGTTGCCTCATCGACAACAGCGCTGCAATAAACCAGTCGTTGGCGGTGGTGGTGGCATGGAGGGGGCGGCGGCGGGGGCCGTGGCGGAGTGGCAGAGAGTCGCAGCTAATCTTGCAACACAGTTGCGCAACAAAGAATCCGAAACAACGGTACTAACGTGTTTGTTTGTGGGGCTTGCTGCTGCCGCTGCCGCTGCCGCCGCTGCTGCTGCCATGTTCTGTTCTTGGCAGCAGCAATCAGCTTTGAGCCAGTTGCGTGTAACAGGTTTTTCCTCTTGAATAACTGGGACTTTCTTACGGGACTTTTTCGGAGAGTTCTGCACAATGACGATGGAGGAAAACAGGTTGGCATCCATTGGCATGGCATAGACTCGCAATAGAGGGAGCAGCAGCAACAACAGCAGCAAGAAGAAGAACCAGCCTCGATCGGGGCACAACGGTGAGGCACACATTTCACGTTAGAACCAACGGTTCTCTAGCCAAGTTGCAAGCCGCAGCTTGGGGCCAGGCCAGAACAAGTTAGGCTCTTGGCAGTGGTTGCGCAAGCAAGCGACGGCAGCTGAAACCAGCACAAAATAAATCTAACATGATTTAAGCAACGGAAAAACATGAAATATTAATGCTGATGGTTGGCGGCCCCTCTCCTAACTCTAGCTCTTCACTCTCGACAGTTGGTGGTTGTTGGTTGGTGGTTGCTGGTTGGAGGTTTGCTTGTGGTTGGCGGTTACTGCTTGACGATGGTAACGGTTGACAGTTGTTCGCCCTCCATCTGCTCCCCTGCCAGCGCTAATGAACCGATCCGAACCGATCCGATCCGATCCGTAAGGGCCCACTTGGGCGATTAATCCACATCTGAATTGGGTAATGCGCAAACGAATCCGTACCCCTTACTGCTTAGGCCCCCCTCCACCAACTCAACTCCATTGCAATGAATCGTTGCGGTTGTTGCAGTTCTTAGATGATTTTTTGCAGTTTCATAGAACACCTGCTGTAGAAAATATTACATGTAAGAAATGTAACTCGAAGTAATCCTGTTCTGTCCAACTGAACTCAACCCATCCTAATTTTCTCTTTATAATTCCACTATACTTAACTATATTTAATAAATTCAGAGTCCACAGTGTAGTAAATACATACATATATGTATGTTCATATATATTATAACAGCCTATCGGTCTTTTTAAAAATACCCTTCAAATCCCTCAATTAAATATAGGAGTATCTGGAGACTTCTTTGCAGAACCCGAACCCCTGTTTCGAACAAAACTTATCACAACTCCATGGGGAACTAATTAATCCAAATCTCAAAGTTTGTCTTGCGACATTTAACTATTTTGTAAACCCTAGAATACATTCCCCACAATGTTTGCCAAAACATTTGAGTTCAAACTTGCCGCCTTGTCCGCTTCCACCCTGAAAAGCGCTAAAATTTCCCTTCAACAGTTTTCCAACTCAGTGAGAATTTCCCCGCCATCACGGAGAGAGAACGAACGGCTCTTAGGGGTGGAAAAATGCTGCGCAGCAGTGCCGAGTGCGTATCGACTCGCGTCGTCACCTTCCACTTCCAGTTTTCCCATCTATGCACTTGGCATTATGCCTACTAACCCTATTTCGTAGCTCAGTTCGCAGCGAGTCCCATTTTTGCGCTGCATGTGTGTGCGGCATATATCTATTGGTGTGGAATGCGATTTTCCCAGCGGAGTGCGCGAGTCTGTGTGCGCCAGTCCTCCCCTTCCAAGCTGCCACTGACGGTGGCGCGCAACGCAACCCCACGAAACGGAAAGTTTGTGCAGCGGCAGGCAGCAGGAAATGTGTTTGTGGCACTCGAATTTGGGACACATTCCTGCAAAGGACGCAGCTTCGGTCAGCTGCTGCCAACTGCTGCTCCAGTCCGAGGAGTGCACCTGCAACCAGAAGCCACAAAACGCGCGCGCGACGCATCCAATCAATGAACATTTTGCACACTTCCCAGCGAGAACTAAGGAAAATTCGGGAAGTAATTCTTAAAAGTGATTCGGCATACGATTGCCACATCGAAAGTGAATTACAGCCAATGGAAAACAACTGACTTTGGAGTCTTGTCGCCTGTGAAAGTGTTTCAAAAGGTTCAAAAATAATTAGCAGTCGAGGAAAAGGGAAAGCGGAGCCCTGCAGGATACAGCGACAGCCCTCTCCAGATCGCATCGATTTGCATGTGTGTGCCCTGCCGCTGAAAAATCGATTATTAAAGCAACTGGCAAGCCACTTTCCACTCGCTAGCAGCTGTTGGTTGTCGTTGTTGCTGCTGGCTCTGATGGTGGTGGTGCTGCTGGTGGAGGTGGTGGTGGGTGGTGGTTGTGGTTGCGTGCCGCAATGTGGCGAATAAACAGTGGCAAGAGCAGCAGCGCTGGCAGAGACACACTTCCAACTGATTTGACGTCGGCGAGTTCCAATGGCGCTGGTTCCACCGAATGCTGCAGCGCAGCCTTGCAGCCATCCAGCAGCTCCTCGTTGCATGTGCAGCAGCAGCAGCAGCAGGATACGAAAGCGAGGATGACAACAACGAGGACGAGAGCGACAACGACTACAAGCAGCCGCGGACACGGATACAGATACAGGCACAGCCACAGATACACAGCAATAATAGCAGCAGCAACAGCAGCAACAATCGTTGCAAAATAGCCCAGAAGCTGCAGCGTATTGTGGCCAATAAGGAAAATCTATTCAATTAAAAGACACAAGCGACAGTGTGAGAAAGACAACACAACCAGTTAATCAAACCGACTAATTCATCAATCGGAACTATCGCTTATAACGCACAAAGCAGTCGGCCCAAGCCCAGGGGTCACGTTAAGTATACGACGCGTACTTCCAGCTGCACGTCACAGCGAGCCAATCAGAACGAATCGAATCGAAACGTAACGAAACGAAACGCACAGGTGCATTAGTCCCCCCGAGTCCCTACTCCCGAGTCCCGAGTCCCCACTCCCACTACCCCCACGGTATCTACATCATTTGACAAGCAATTGCGGGATGGGAAAAATGTGAAAAAAGGAAAAAAAAAATATGTATATGTTTAGTAGACAATTTTAAGTGCACTTTCGTAAGGCTGATTTTGAATTTACTTATTTCGATGTTGTGCTTCTACACCCACAAAGAGACGATACCCAGGCAACAATCAAACCACGAGCAATGAACCAAGTGAAAGTGTTAAGTGCTTAGCGTTAAGGAAATACACAATACCAAAAGAAAAGAAAAGATAAGGGGTTTAAGCGACCAGTAAGACTCTCCAGACAGTTATCAGAAACAGCCGCCACGACGGATAGGCCCCGAGATCTCCTGCTGATTCAGCAGGCCAAGCCCACAGGCAGCAACAACAACAGGGCCTCGCCCGGTGGCAGTCACTCGTACATCGATGCGGACGCCGCCACTGCCGCTGCCGTGGCCAGCCTGCGCAGCAAGGTGCCCTCCATATCGATAATTCCGCTGCCGGTGTCCACCACAATCGTGGCCAGAAGTGGCCCAGCCATCCAGACATCGCCGCCGCAGCTGACGCATGTACGCAGCACCTCCAACAAGGCCACAGCGACATCTCCACCACTGGCGTTCCTCTCGGAGGCGGGTGCTTCGAGAGCATCCGGAGCATCCGGAGCGGCAGCTACTCCCGCACTGGCGATCCTGCAACGACCGCAGCAGCAGCATCAGTACCAACAGACCGACAAGTGCACCGTGCTGAAGCTGGACATGCTGAAGCATCCGATGGCCAGCACCACGGGCAACAGCGCGAATTCGAGCACCACCAGCGCCACGTACCTGCAGATTGAACAGCAGCTGAGCGAACTGGAGGCCGCCGACGAGGAGGAGGAGAACATGGCCAGCCTGCTGGGCAGCGCGCCGCCGGCCCAGATCCTGGCCAATCAGCCCATCATCGTGAAGATCGAGCCGAATCAGTCCTTTCATATCGTGGACGAGGGCGACACGCGGGTCCTGAGCCTGCCCCTTAGCGATGCCGACAAGTTGGGGGCCAGCTGGATCGACCTCAAGGACATTGCCGGCCTGCAGGCGGGCAGCACGCTGCTGGATGTGTGCTTCGAGCAGACCACTGAGGATGGCACCATCATAGCCACGGTCCAGCCTGATCCGGAGATGGAGCTGGACGCGGAGCTGCAGGCCGAGCTCGAGGCGGAGGACGAGACTGAGCAGGAGCCGCCTGCTCCCAAGCGAGTGGCCAGGCAGCAGCCGGCACGTACGCAGCACAAATTCATGACGGAACCTCCGGCCCTGGCCAGGTCGAGTAGCTTTAGCAGCCTGAGCAGCTTCAGCAGCATCAGCAACATCAGCTCCGTCTGCAAGAACATGACCAGCAACACGAGCGAGAGCAGCATCAGCAATCCCAAGGCGCGGGACCGGGACAGGGATGGGCCCAAGGAGCGAACGTCACCGCCAATGCCGCAGCTCAACGCACAGAAGTCCGCTGCAACGACAGCGGGCACATCTGCCACATCGGCCAGAGAGAGCCACGGCAGCAGCAGCAGCGGCAGCAGCAATGCCATGACAGGTAAATCCGATTAATAGCCATTAAGTTGCCACTTGAAAGCCAAACTCGACTTAAGCCCAATGGAGTTCTGGTTGGCAAGCGCTTTAAGCTCCCTGACTTAAGTTTAATATTCCGATTTAAAGAGCATCTAACTGTGTCCCACATGAGGACTCGCTCGTATTAATTGCTAGACGAGACTACATTTGACTAGACTGGACATATTTTAGCGTGAGGAATTCTGACTCCATCTCATCTTCGTATTAAATTTTGACCCACTGTGAAGTGGCCTGCCGAAGGGAGTCGTGACGGGCCACAGTAGTAGCTCACAGAGTGAACAATGGCCCATTCGTGGTTTCCCTTGACTATCTGCACTACGAATCGAGTGGCATCCAAGAATCTAAGAATTCAAATGAACGAACGCTCATTGCGCAAGCATCCTCAGCAGCAGCAGCAGCAGCAATTAACAGGCTGACACATCAGCAGCTCGAGCAGTGGCAGCAGCGGGGCAACAACAGGTGTACACACCCCATGCTAAAAAGAATTTCAATTTACAAGCCGCCTCGATTTATTGGCTATTCACCTTTGTGTGGCTGCAGCAGCACCGGCCGAGGCAGAGGCAGAGCCAGTGGCAGTGGCAGTGGCAGAGGCAAGTGTCCCACTTTCCACAGCCAACAGCCAACAGCAACAAGAACATGTTTTGACATACTAAATAAGCCTCACTCACTCCGGCCATGTCTAGGTGTTCTTTGCCATTAGGTTCTGTTTCTGTTAGCTGTTTCGCTGTCTCTCCTTACCCGCTGCTGTGACGCTGTACTGCCACTGTACTGCTGCTTTTCTGCTGTTTTTTTTTTCGCGATTCTCGCTGCCCCGCCATATTCGCTTTACTGCTGCTCGGCTCGAATGAGCAGGCTACCCAGCAACATGGCCAAGACTCTGCTGCTGCTGCTATTGCTGATGGTTCTTCTGCTTGGCTCATATTTTTACCGTAGCTCGAACCCTAGCGGTAAAAGCGTCAACTACAAACTATACAGTTAGCTGAATGGAGTCTAAGCACAGAGAGAGAGAGAGAGAGAGAGAGACACAGCGAATTAAAGAGGGAAGAGGAAGGCTCAAACCCAAGCTAAAACATAATAGAATTAACGTCTGTAGGCACTCAAGCTTGCTGGGAGGAACGGGAACGGGACAACTTTACCAGCTAAGCTGAAAGAAAAATTGATTTGGCAGCGCTTCAGGGCCCGAGCTCGGTTCTGCTCGGTTGATGGCTACAAATGAGTGTCAGGCACTGACACGACTTCCCTGCAGAAGCCCCACAGTCAGTCGGCCAAGATTGATCTATATTTTATAGTTTTTGTTGATAGTTTCTGCTCAGGGCGGACGTACTCATTAGCCAGACGGGGCTGGGCAGGGCGGGGCGGTAGGGCTGTAAGTCGGACCTGCTCGGCCCGTGATTGATGATCGATCACATGAAATGTTACCTAATTGCTGTCCCAACTGAACGAAAAACCAAACTTGGAAAACTTCCATCAGAACAAGTCCAGAAGCTATGGCTATTGAGTCTCCCCTCCCGTTCGACGCTCTTTCTTAAGTTCCTTTAAATAATTCATCGATAACCAAAGACTCCAAAATGGGCAGAGAGAGTTTACCAATTTGATTGAAATAATTTGTAGAAATTAATTAAGTAATTTTATTGATATTAAAGCGGCATGCAGAGCCATCAGAATATCGTTCCCAATCATTCTCCATAGGCCTCTTTGTCCAACCAGTATATCTTTTAAGTATTCCTTTCAATCAACAAAGTTGATTCACTTTCATTACTTCATTAGTTTCGCCCCAAAATGCTCCTCCAAAACTCGTTTAAGTCAGCCAACAGTCACTTGCGGATTTGACAATGATTAGCCCACATAATAATAGTTGGCAAAAATATGTTTAAATAAGACAAAAAGGTTTTCTTCATTCGACCCTTTCTGCAGGATGGGCGACGGCGACCCTGAACGTGGTCGATGGACTTTGCTGGCTCGTCGGCGTCGTTGTGGTTGTCGATGTCGTCGAAGATGTCGCAACGGAAAGATTACGAGATATATCTTGTCTATTGGGACTCACACCACTATCACTTTTTGTGGGTATATATATAGATATATATGTATATATCGATGGTTATTGCTGTAGTCTCCCATATGAATTGGAGTCAGGTTCATTATAATTTTGGTTGAACAACGCTTTGCATTTCACGCATGAATCTTCTGGCCGTCGACCATTAGCCAGGTCAGCGCCGCATGAGGCTGCCTTCGGCTCCGATCGAGCGTGGCGAAGTTTCATTATCATATTTTGGTATTTTGCCAAACTTCGTCGGGACTGGGGCTGATCGCTCGGGCCAGGGCGATGTCGTAATGCCCCAATTGGCTGGCGCCCATCTCTTTTGCGTCTATGCAAAATGCGAATTATGCTGCACACACACACACACACATACAAACGATCGTAGCTTTGGATGTGGCGGATCTGAGAGCTAATGGCTCAGCATCCCCACCAGACGAAAATCCATAAATTAACAAATGAAATATTAATTTATGGCCAGAGCGCGAAGTTGTGTGGTGTTTCTTTTTCGATTTTCAACATTTACATGTCGTCTTATTTTCCAATTTGCCTTTTATTTTTTGGCAAACTTCGAAAGCAAATTGCCAAATTTTTAAACCAATTTTAACATTTTTAATTGGCTGCAGTTCACCTTGACTGCTGCTGCTGCAACTGCTGTCTGATTTTCAAAGCGAGCTTTTAATATTTATAAATTTAATAAATACAAAACACAAAATATATTTATAATCTAATGGAATCTATGGAACTCCTTGCATGCGCAATGGGAGGAAGTTGGCAGGACACTGGCTGGAGGCAAGCTAATCTGGAGCTTACCGCTGAAAGTGGGGGGAGGCATGGGTATGGTATTTATTGTAAATGCTGCCCGACTGCTGGCTGACTCCTGGCTGACTGGCTGGCGAATAAGTCAACTGCAGTGCACACATTTTGCCCTAAAAAGCAATTGACCTGCTAATTGCGGGAGGCAGATGGGACCGACCGACCGGGAAATGCAAAAAGGAAACGGAAAAACAGCGGCAGCTTTTCCAAAGCTCTCTCTCTCTCTCGCTCTCTCCCTTCTTCCCACTTCCTAACGCTCTCTTTGTGCAAAGAGAACGAATTACTCGCTTTAAGAGAGCGAGCCCCAAACGGCAACAGCTGATTGCCGCTCTGTCTCTGCGCTCTCTGGACAACATTTTGGCGTTGGTTGGGGCCTCAGAGCGATTGGTTGCCATAGCGAATGAACGGCCCAAAGCGGAATGCTGACAACAGAAAAAGTTGGAGAAGCCTCAGCAGCAGGAGGTGTGGGCCAAGGCGGGTTCCGTGGGGCCAGAGGCGGATGGAAGAAGTCATCGGCACAGAGACACATATACCCACTCAGCGGGCAGCGCTGCTTTGGGGGCTGACGCTGCCTCTGTCTCTGCCTCTGCCCCGCACTGCTGTGAACTCTCTCTCTCTCCCACTCTCTGCGGCGCGCTCTGCCGCTCCACCGCTCTCTGGCGCTCTCTGCTGCCACACAGCACACCGCATTGCGACGCTGCCACTGCCACTGCCACTGGCTCTGCTGCGGCGCTGCCGCCGTACCGTACCGTACGTACGACGACAACGAACTCGATAACATTTTGAGGCACGGCACGGCACTCTTCGGCTACACTTTGAATCGAGCGAATGCGGCGGCGGGTTACGATGCGCAGCGCGTTGTATCTTTATTATTAATTATTTGTTGTTGCTGTTTACTCTGTATTATTTCCCATCATCACTACTCTGTGACTCGGTGACTTGACTGCGTGCGTATCCGTATCCGAATCATCCGTATCCGTATCCGTGTGCGTGTGTCCGTCTATCCGTGTGTCTATGCGATTTTCCGCCGCGTCTATACAACGGCTCCAAGCGGCTCCAAGCGGCTCCAAAAAGCACAGCCACTAAACTAACGCGCGCGCTACCCCCACTCCCCTCGCCACTAGCCACTGCGTGCCTGCTTGAGTGTGTGTGTTTTTGTGTGTGTGTGTGTGTTCTAGCCAAAGTGCAACATCGGCAACGGCAGCAGGAAAATTGGAATATTGCAACAGCAGCAGATAAACTATCTGCCACGCCGTGGAAGTTTGTTCGGTTTCAGATCAAAACAAAATCATAGAATAAATATCTAATATATTAATACATATATATAAATCGGGAGAAAAAGCGAAAGAGAGAGAGAGAGAGAGAGATATATTATCAATCAATATCGAGTGCATTCAAATTCCAAATCGTGCCTAATACAGCAAAAACAAAAGAAAAAGAAAATAAGAAATAAAATAAAAGAATATATAAAAACCAAAACCAAAATGCAACTGCAACTGCAATGCGGTCCCCCCCTGCCTTTACCTTTGACCCGTTAGCGACGGAAGTGCCAGTGACGTAATACAATACTCCAGACTCCGAGCGCGGAGGAGAGGAATGCAAAGCGCGGCCCTTGTCGACCCCACTCGACGGACACACGGATTCAATTGTGTAACAAAAACAACGCAAATTTCAGTGTATGTGTGCGATCGATGCATGCGTGTGTGTTTGTGTGTGAAAAGGATATAAAATTATCAAATTAAATGCAAAGTAACAGAAATTAAAAGATAAATGAAAATTCCCCCATCGGAAGCGCAGGAACAGGGCACCGCGACAGCCCCCGCCACCACAACAAATTGGATAATTTATTGGAATAATCAATTGGCCTCTAATCGGACTGTTAGCAGCCACTTTTGGATATACGAACCGATCGGGTATTAGGAGATTCGGAGAGTCGGGGAATGGAAATGGTTTAGCTCATTTGTGGGTTAGTTGGGGGGAGGGGTCAGGAGTGAGGATCAGCTGGGACTGTTTCATTGCTTTCCTCCCCTGCCGCTGTTCAGTTGATTCTCTCTCTCAGTTCGAATTTGGTCAAATGGATTCCGTTAGAAGTCCTTCTGCTGCTCCCCCTCATGCCCTAACAGGCAAAACTGTCAGCTAAAGTTTTCCTGTAATCTTTCATAGTGCGGCCATTGTTTTTCCTATCCCTCCCCCTCCCCCCTCCAGAGATCTGAGGTACTCAAATGCACGAGATGCCCTTTTCTTCTGGAGCTTTTCTAGTTTTTCCTTTGTAGTTGCTGCTTTTCCCATTGTGCAGCGCTATGATTATCAACAATTGTTATTGTTGCAGTTGCAGTTGCCAGTAGGCGGCTTGCTTGGGGCAGGGGGCAGGCAGAGTGAGTAGTTGGCAGTAAGTCACTGCGGCCCAGAGTTCAGAGCAGAGCAAAGTCGGTCGCCGTTGGGGTCCCTGCTCCACCATCATCATGAGCCCTAGCCACCCACCCACCGACTTCCACTTCTACACAAAAATCCCCATTCCCATTACCGCTCCACGCCCCCCTTGGCAGCACCAACTGTTTGCATTACCGTTAGTAGAACACACACCCACACACACACACACACACACAAACACTCCATGTGTCGTGTCGTCGGCTATAAGTGTGCCACCCCAGACTACCGCCCAACAGCAGCTAGAAGCGGAAAACAGCCTAAGCAGAAGTGGTGGGGCAGCGGCAGCGACAGCAGCGGAGCCCACCCATAGGTCATTGGTCTTTTTCGTCGGCGTCAACGTACTGCGACGGCAACAGCAACAGCAGCAGGCAGCAGGCAGCAGTAGCAGCGGCAGAAGTAGAATCAACAGCGACGCCGACTGCGATGCCATGTAAAGTTTGTCGTCTGCTTTTCTGTCGCTCTGTTGCTGTTGCTGTTGTAACTGTAACCGCCTTCGGCCTGGCCTCTTCCTCCCCCCTCGCAACAGCGCGCGCTCTCTTGCTCTCTCTTTCTGTTTCTGTTACACTCTTTCTCACCCGTTATCCCGCTTTCCACCATCATCATCATCATCATCAACATCAACATGATTATCATCCTCATCATCGGCTTGACCGGCTCGTTAGCTTGGGGGTACCGTTAGTAAGTTCGTTGTCGTCGCTGCGAGAGAATTTTTCATTTTAACTGTTTTACTGGCGCTGCCGCTGCCGTATTTTGCCGTATTTCGCTGTGTTTCGCCTCTCCGGCTGTGTGCGGCTATTCATTTTCATTTTCTTTTCAGCCTTTCTTCTTTTCATTGCGTTCTGTCTGTATGTAAATCCTTCTCTCTCTCCCTCGCCAACTCTGTCTATCTCTGCCTCCACTCTGTCGCTGTCGCTGTCTCTGTCCCGCTCTCGTTCTGTGAGCTGGCACAATTTCTGTGTTGTTGCTTTTGCTGTTGCTGGGGCTTGCTGTCGCTTTGGTGACGTATTTTATATGTCTGCCGGGGGCTTCCGCATGGCCACCCAAAGCCACCCCAAGCCGCCTCCAACAAAGTAATCGCTAACACCCGCGTTACGCCGCACCCCCCACCACACCCACTACTTCTGTTCGTGTAACCAAAATACAGAGAGTGTGACAGAGAGGCAGAGCAACCGAGAGAGAAAGAGTGTCAGCGAGAGAGAGAGAGAGAGAGAGGGAAGAGGGAAAAGTAAAATGTTTTCATATTCATTGGGTTTGCCGGCTCGTTTGTGTTTTTCTGACTGCGTGTGTGTGAGTGTTTGGGTCATAGAACTTTTTTCTATGTTCACACACACACACGAACACACCCACAACTGACGATGAGATTTATGCGCTCGTTTTTGTGTGGCGCTCACTCGCGTTGCACTCTGCGGCAGCCCCAACATGGGCCACCCAACAACCCAACAACCCACGCCCAACCCTCTCGTCTGTCTGGGCACCCTTAAATCCCATTTCTCTATCGATTTTCCATGTTCATGTTGTGGATAATCACCGCCACAAGGGGAGTAGTTGCCAACCCCAAGGGAAGGTAGGGGGCTGGCTGTAGAGGGATGGTCGTGGTCGGCCCAGTTCCTGTTCCTCGTTGTGTTGGGAATATTTAAAGTGAAATTCTGATCGGCACACACGCACAGGCGCGCGCATCGATGGATCCATTGATCGACCCACAATCGATGGATGAATAGTAGACAGCCTGGTAGCCCTAATTGCGACTGTGATCGTTCCCATTTCGTTTCCCTGTAGACGACACCCCGCTCCCGAGCAATATGCTGAGTGCCAGGACCTGGCCCTGGCTGACAGTGCGTAGGAAAAGTATTCACATGACTGGCCAAGCCATTCTGTACATCAAGGTGTTCAAGCTGACGACATAGACCGTTCAGAGGGGAAACGAGTGCGCCTAAATGTCTTCCGGAATCAATTGTCGTGAGATTTTCGTATTTTTGGAAATTTTGATTTGGAATCAAACGAAACAGAGAAATCGACAAAACAGTCAGCATAGCAACAACAATAGCGGCGGCAGCAAAGAGACAACAACCAGCGGCGGCGGCAGCAGCAGCAGAAGCAGCAACCACAAAAATCACTGCAACCGGAGAAGCGGCAACAACAACGCAGTGAAAGTGATAAAGCAGCAGCAGCAGCAGCAGCAACAGCAACAGCAGAGGCAGCCACTGCCCCTGCCACTGCACGAAGCAGGAAAAAACAAAAACTCTCGTAGCAGCAGCAGCAGCACGAACAGCAACAACAACTGTCTGCATATTCTGCAAAAGGGTTGAACAAATGAACAATTAACAAATCATTGATGAATCGCTTTAAACATTAAACAAAACAAAACAAAAACACAAGTTAAAAAATACGCGAACAAGTGTCTTATTAATAAATAGTTAAACAAAACAAACAAGCAACAATATAACATTATATAATAACCAGATCCAGCAACATCAACAATTTAGTACCTACAGGCCTGACAACGTTAGATCATTATACTATAGTATACATCTATAGCAATATACACCATATATACAGACATATATATATATATACCTATATACATACCCAAATCGATTGGCAAGTCCCCCGCCCCCCACCCTCTCACAACCCCTCTGTCTCACAAACACCCACACACTGTGATAGTTCTTGATTCACACGGAAAAGCGGAAGTCGAAGGAAATTCATTCGTAAAGATATATGGAAGCGAACAGCGGATAGTAGACAAGAGGAAGACCAAGTGCAATAAGAAATTGGCTAACAAATCATAGCCGAAGGGCAGCTACATACATATATATACATATATGGTATATATATATATATATCAACATATTAAATCCTGTATACAACGTTTTACACATTTACATAAAGTAAACCTAAAACTAAGGCGAACTTAAAATTCATTCGGCGGCAAAGAGCATCCTCCATATTGCGCATACGCCACGTAAGGCCCGCGGCATGAGTGTGTGGCTGAGTACACCAGCAGCTGCCACAACTAAATCAACGTGTACATAATACTTCTTGCAACTGCAACTGCAACAACAACAACAACAGACACGCGCTACAAACGTCACCAAAGCTACGCATTTCGCATTTCTCACTAATAATTATGTATACGCAACGGATGTTTGACATGTGGAGCAGCGTCACTTCGAAACTGGAAGCACACGCCAACAACCTCGGTCAAAGCAACGTCCAGTCGCCGGCGGGACAAAACAATTCAAGCGGTTCCATCAAAGGTAAAGCAAGTCCCATCCATTTACTTGGCTCCGCTTGGCCAGCAAGCTCTAGACTAAGCTGGTTTGGGGAAACCCCGCCAAGAATAGATCTTGCATAAAATTTCTCGATTATCTAAGAATTATCTAACTTATCAGGGAGAAACTATAGCGTTAACTTTATTTTTATTACGCCTTTAATAAATATATCTCTAGAACTTACCAAAAACTACATGCTATGTTAACACTGACATTTTTCCACTTTAAAGTATTTTTTGTGAACTTTCATCCCACAAAATCAAATGGAAAAATTGCACAAAATAGTAAAAAAGAAAGAAACGTAAAAAAAACGATTGTAATTTAATGAAATTCAGTTAAGTGCGAAGTTTTATGTGGCAGAGCTGTGGAATTGCAGAGTCAGTCAGTCAGTCACTCAGTCAGTTGGTCCCGGAATGGATTGCTGCCTCTGCCACTGATGATGTTGTTTGGCAGTGAAAGTCACTTGGGTTTCACAACAACAACAATAACAACAACACCAACAGCAAGAGCAACAACCACAGCAGAAAAGCAACAAAAATTATTTTAGGGAAATCCATGAAATTCGTAAATGAAGAAAGACGCCATAACAACAGCGGCCAAATGAAACATTACGAAACCTTATGCCAGACACACAACACACGCATATTTTGCATAGGTGTGTGAGTGTGTTTGTTTGCTTGTGGTTTTGTTGCTTTTTTTGCATTGACAATTCAACTAATTTGAAATCAGGCAGTCAGATAGTAGAGAAACAGTCAGCGAGCGGCGCGGCGCGGTGCGGCGCGACCCTTTCGCTCGCCCAAAACATACAAAGATACAAATTGTATATGTAACAAAAATATGCGAGCAATAAAGAGATTCACAAAAAAAGAATAATAAAACAAAATGGAAAAGAAACTTGCGAATTAAAATTCGCGCGCCAGCAATAAAAAATAAATGCGATATTGTAAAGCCAACAACATTTCAACAAGCCAAAGGAGCATTTACCTATGTATTCATGTGTGTATGAATGTGTTAAGTAAATAAGGGGTACCTATGTACATATGTGGGTGTCTTAACGTGTTGTTGTCGATGTGTCTCTTCCATTGTGTTGCACATTTTTCGGCCAGGTTTCCATTTTCTACAATCTACAAATGATTTAACTGTATTTTTGGTTAAGAAGCAAAGAAATGAAAATTATTGATAAATACATTTCACAAACAATAAAATTAACAATTTTGCATTACATTTTGAGCTTTCATTGTACAAGGAGTATTATTTAGTTATCATTTTGCTTCCCTTGCTGTACAAATGAATGATAGAATTTCACTTTCCAATGGCCATAATACCCGTGTAGGGGTTTATTATTTTAGAATTATAAAGTCAGGCTTCGCTATAATTTTTTTCTCATAAAATATCAAATATTTTCCCCAAATTAAATACCCCTTGTCTTGCCATTGCCATTTACGAGTATAATATTATAATGTGCATATTTTGTAAGTTGAAAATAATGAGAGTTCTCTGAACCCTTGAAGGGTCACCGCCGGTATCCGAAATGCAATTAACATTTCAGTCAGGCCAGGCTTGCGGCAGGAAAAGTTTTCTAACACACATAAATCTTAATCGCGACAGGAATCTATCCCTCCTCCCACCCATCCACCGCTCTGACAGAGCTGCGTGTAAGAAATTAAGGCTGCCAACGGGGTTGACAGAGGGTGAATGTTACTTTCGGCATGCAATTTGCCTTTATGACTTCCGCAAATCAACTTTTATTCCAATACTGAAATTTTCACTTTTTTACCCGGTTTTTTCTCCTTTTGGTTAGCAATGTCTTGAAAAAAGAGGAAGATAAAGGTGAAACAGATAGAAATGTACGCAGAGTGAAAGAAATTTTGCGGCATAAACAGAAAGTTGCCGAAAAATACAAAAAAAAAATACAAAAAAAAACAAGCGTAAAATACAAAATTTAAAAAGCGAAAGAGTTGACAACGAAAGCGTCGATGACGCTGGGGCCCTTGGGAGGGGAGAGTATTGCAAGGCGGAACAGCAGCGAAGAAGAGAGAGAGAGAGAGAGGAGTAGCAACAATAAAATATTCAAAAAAGAAAGACCGAAAAAGTTTTGTTAAAGTGAAATGCTGCTGTCGCTGCGGCTGCGGCTGTGACTGCGAATGCCTCTGCCTCTGCTGATTGTGAAGTCTAGGCAAACGCACACACACTCACACACCAGCCCTGGCAGCGCCCCATGCTGGCCCAAGCCCTGCCGCCCCTCCGCACCCCCTCCCAACCAACAGCTCCCCTCATAGCTAGAGATAGTGCGAACGCCCGTTAACACTCGACAAACTATGAAGCTACAAAATGCTGTCTGCCTCTATGCGTGTGTGCATGTGTCGTACATACATCCATACATACATAGATATGTGCGTGTGTTTATGTGTGTATGGGTTGGCAGCGGCAAAAGCACACACAATCATCATCGCCAGCGTCAACATAGTAAAAGTCTAAAATCGACAAACAAAAAAAATTTATTTTCGGCGGTCATTCAACTCGCACGCACACACGCACAATCACATAAACGCACGCCGCCAGAGCGATAGAGCAATAAAGCGGCACAAAGAGCGTGAAAGAGAGGGAGGGAGAGAGAGAGAGTGCGTGAGCGAGCGCGGTCGACGCCTGTTATGCGGGAGGGGAGTGTACGTCGACGTCGCGACGGGTATCGTGGGGACAGCGGCAGCGCAGCGCACGCACATTACAACATCCCACACACACACGCAGACCCACAATAGAGAAATACTTTCTATGGCTTTTGCTGTTCCCCCTTGCCGCTGCCCCAAACACTCCTTGGCTACTATTTTCTTTTCAAACTGAAATTATTATTATTTTTTATGCAGTCCAAGTTTGGAGCCAAAGAAAAGAGCAAAAGTCCAATAAAGAGAGAGAGAGAGAGGAAGGGAGAGATTGTGAGAGTTTAGAAGAAAGAAGAGCGGAAATTCTGCTGCCCATTTTCTTTGTTTGACAATTATTGCGTGAATTTCCATGATTACCGCTGCTGGCGTATTAATTGCCATTGCCTGTAGGAGAACGCTCTCAACCCACGAATTTAACATCCTCTCTGCCAGTCCGTTGACCGTTAACTACTTCGGATCTGGCACAAGCGATAAAGTCCATAAGTAGTATTTTGCTTGCTTCCAGATTTTAATATCTGGATAATCTGGATAGTACGTGCAGTCCAGGTCTCACTTACCATATATCTTCAAAGTGAAAAGAGACTGAGTGAGTCAGCAGAAATGGAGGGTAACCTATGAAGTCATATGCTGATATGTTTAGTGATGATTACGGTCCAGCTTTTAAGGCACTGCCTAACATGGCCATAAAGCGAGAATTCTAAAACGTACGAACATTTGTATAGTTATGTGTAAAGTATTCAGAATGTTGTGCCAAGAATTCAAAGTACTCTAGTTCCGAATATTTCGACTTATTTAGGGAATTTTAATCGCTTCTTTCTTTATTTGGATGTGTCTTAGAAGTACATATAGAAATTACATATAAAGCTGGAATTAAAACCCACTAAATCAACTTGGATCACTTGCGAAAGTCTTCTTCTATCTTCCTTCTAAACCATTATATGAATTGGCTCGAATCTTTTCTGGTTCTTCCCGATATTTGACAGATGTTTGTAATAAGTTTTGCCACACAACCAACACACACACTTGCACGTTCTCGATGGCATGGCAGACATAAAAAACTTAAATTTGGCATGGAATTTCCCATCATCCCGCCTTGTTGTGCCACCCCCATCAATGTATGTATGAATGTACAATATGTACTCATATCCATATAGATTTCGTATGTGGAGCATGCAAATATTTTGAAAATTCTGGTCTGTCTGCTGGAGCAAATAAAGCAATTTGTTCTTGTTTCGGTTGGAAGTTCATTCGCATTTGTACTAGAAAACTGTTAAGAGTTCACAAACCACATATGGAGAGGTCTGTCTCATTATTTGTTCTGATAATTTATGGAAACTTACAAGAGTGCTGCCAAATCCACGCAGCGGTTAAACGATTGACACGCGAAGAGTTCAACGAACCGTGAGTAACACCGCCGTAAAGATAACCCAACATTTGACAAACCTATAAACCGATATGTCTGAGAATTTAACAACATTCTGATCAGACTACGATGGAAACTATCCTGTGAGGAATTCTTGTTCCACTTAAAGTTACGTTCAGATGGCATCGATATGATATTATCTGCACTCCTCAATCGATGAGTGCTTTGCCGACTATACGCAATGATAGCGGATTGAAAGTTAATCGTTATCTTCAGTCTTTTTCCCACAACTATTGTAAGAAAAGCAAAAATACACACTTGTTACATATATGTATGTATGTTCAAGTGCTCGTAGACGAGATAAGCCTAACCACAGAATGTGTGTCATAAGGCCACCACAACTTCAGGGCTTTATGTCAGCGCTGTAGTCAAGAGGCTATGCTAAATGTAGACAACAAATGCAACCCATGAAAAAGTACTAGAATATTCTTTGGAAAATGATTAGTAGATAATTAGTAGATAAACTAAGGAAAGTTTTCGAGGGGTGTTACTTACTAAAACTAAAAGTTAAGGACAAAACTATAAATATCTATTTGTTATTCAAGCACCTACGTATATGGGCGACAATTTAGAATTTTGCTGAAGTTTGAATTATGATTCTAACACTTACTTGAGCATCAAAAAACATATCGAGAGATCAGGCAATCAAAATTCAGTTAATGTTAGGAAATTATATCAATAATGACTCATCGGGTACATTGATAACCTCTAGAGTCTAGACAAATATAACTCTGGCTTCTATTGGGTTAATTGCAGCTTCTCCGCCACAAAGTATGTACATAAATACATACATCCATAGATGAATGTGTGTACATACATATGTATTTATGTGCATTATGACATCCGCTCAACAGACTACATACAGTCACAGAAATGAAACGAAAAATGATTTACCAAAACGACAAACGTTTTCATTATCCCAACGAGCAGCGGGAAAGAAATTAAATAATACTATTTTAGTAATTATAAAGCAGACATCTATTGCCATGCCTGAGTGATCCGCCCCCACTCGTAGATGACCTCCCAACCCCTCCCCAACCAAGCGCCCACTCGGGCGCAGCTGCGTATCTTATCTATGCAACTCTTCGCATAGTTTAGCTTTTTGTGCGTGCGCTTGTCGCACATGAATACCCGTGTACACACACTCATACAGCTACATATATGTATGTATATTTTTAAGTATTTGTGTGTATGTATGTATATATAGGCAACAAATAAAAGATTGCATGTGCCCCACAATGCAGACACAAACAGATTCACAGACATTGCATTGAGTCGCGTCGCCAAATGAATAGACAAATATGTATACACACGCACACATGCATGCATATTCGAGAGTGCATGTGTAGTGGTGGAGCTCTATGCAAACACAGATATACACACACACATACTCATAGACCAAATGCAGCGCCAACGTTGGTGGAGGCAAAGGCAAAGCGCGCCAACAAAATGCGAAAACTGGGACAAAGTTGAACAGACGAGCCAAGGACGGATATTAGTGCGACGCGGCGCGGTGCGGCTCGGTGCGGCGCGAACAGTTGCATGATGAAGCGACGACTGCTGCAGCAGAGACGCCCGCAGAGAGGAGGCGAAGTTGGCAGCGAAAAAGTGGAAAACAAAATGAATGTTTTCTGCTGCTGCTGCAGTCGTTGCTGTTATTGTTGTTGGTTTGGTCCAACAGCATATACAGTGGACACTCAATACGATTTTGTTAATACAAATTTGAGCTAATCCATAGAAATTAATTTATCCATAGAAAATCATATCAATATCCTTAAAAAAATATATGTAGAAATATTTTTAAATCGTTAAAGAACAAGTGTAGATTATCTGGAGAATAGCTAAACAGATTCGGTATGAATAAATAATGCATTAATTGTCTGTATGAAACAATAACTTTGTATATCCAAAGGAATTAGTTATATTAAAAGGAAAATAGATTTTCAAAATCTAAGAAGTTAAATGCCGAAACTGTTGTTAATTTTGAAGAGTGGTAGAAAAACACCTTAAATAAATTTAGCAAACATTTTAATATGTTCCTCCAGCCTTCCAATTGTTTGGCACTTAAGCATTTTAAAAATGTGAGATCTGTGGACATGCAACTATGCTCGTTCTTGGCGCTATCGAGTGGGCACTGTACACATTGTCAGTATGGTTTTAGCTCCACTGAAAATGTTGTTGTTTGTTGATTACAATTTGCATGACGCCAGCGGCGGTACAGCCACCAGGGCGGATAGAAGCACTTTATCTCTCTCTCTCTCTCGTTTAGGTTTTCCGTCTTCTTCTAATCCAGTAGCAAAATGCAATAGATGTGTTGTTGTTTTTTGTTAATTTTGCAGACAATTCAGCCAAAAAAAAAAGCAAAAGACAAATTTTAATTAATGGTGGAAAAACGAGTTTGCCTGGTTTCCATCACCCAGCAACAACGACAACGACAATGAATGGATTTTCCTTTAGAATTCTTTTTTTACTGCTCACAGATTTCACAGATTTATACAAGTGTGTTTCTAAACGGGGAGATACGGGTACGGTACCCATAGAGTTCGTGTTTCTGAATGTCTCTGGGGTCTGTGGGGTCTGGCTCAACTTGAAAATTCTTGTTTTGGGCAAATAGCAAGCTGAAAAACGGCATTCGGCCAGTGGCAAACGCCGATGTTGAGTTCTTTTTGGCTGATGCCTTAGTCAAAACACTTAAATACCATAAATAATTGGCTGTTTAAGTGCACTCGTTGCTGTTGCCGTTGTTGCGCAAAAATCTAAGCAGAAAAGCTGAAAAGCAGAGCCAAAGGAGTCGGCTTACACGCTCTGTGTGTGGCTTTTGAGGTTGTCAAGGTATTTTTTTGGCTTGCGTTCTCCGTACGAGTACGTACTCGGTTTTTCGCGAGTTGGGTTTCATTTGTGCTGCTGAATCGCTGGTGCATTCGAAGCGTACATAAATAATGCCTTAGGCCTACTTTTTATGCTGCTGGGGCTGTGTGGTATGGGAGGGTCTGTCGATGTCAAACATACAAATAAATATGCATTAACCCATGCGAATTCCGTCTCCACCGTATTCAGACATAAAATTAAAGGAAATGTATTGTAATTTGCGATCATAATGGTCTGTGGTCTGTGGGGAAATGTGGTATATGTATATGTAGTTCTACTATGCTCTCTCTGTTTATGAGTTCATTCTTTGCATGCATGAAATAATCTTTAATAAAAATTATTTTCTAGAAGATAACTTTGCTGGTGTTTGAAATTTCCCGTTTAGAATCCTTATTGCATTTTTTTTACATCTTGATTGACAATCACTTGGAAGATTTAATGCATTAAAAGCTTATAAAATACCAGAAAATATTTTAAAATTGATTAAAACATTTTTGAAGTTTAATTTTTAGCTCTTCGAATCAAATTTTCTTACTAATTCAATAGCTCAAAACATTTCTTTATGATTAAGATTTATCTCTTACCCAAGGATTTTAGACCAGATCCAGAACAATCGCATTGAATCTGAAATATATATAAATACCAAGCGTTTCAGAAAACATTCTTTTGTATTAAATATTGACTGTAAGTCAAAAATCTGTACAAAGAACATTTCTGGCAATTCTGTGACTCATGTGGGAGAAAATTCGTACATTTCTCCCACTCTCTGGCCAGTTCTCGATTGTTTTCTCATCCCAAACAATACAGTAAATTTCGTATACGTCATGTAGGCATAAAAAGCTGACTAATTGTGGGTAGACCCATAAAGGTACATATAATATATTCGAGTGTACACTAATTATTTACTGTTGGCCAGCTCAATAAATCTGAAAGAAATGATCAAATTACTATGCATCGACACGAAGAGTGGGAAAGAGGAGCAGAGCAGAGCAGAACAGACTGGAGTGGTGTGGTGCGGTGAGGGGGGGTGTGGGGGGGGAAGAATTACATCATTTGGTGAAAATGCTCAACGTTTCGTTTAATCGACCAAAAATGGCAAATTCTTCCGCTGCTGCTGGTGCTGTGGCTGCTTCTTTGACGGTTCTCGTGGGTCAATAAACTTTCGGGCCCAGTCAAAAATTTGTGTATGAGAAATTCTTTTGTTGGCAACAAAAGAACGAACGCGTCACGTACAGCTGTGTGGGACAGGGACGGCAACAGGGAAAGCGAGAGAGCGAGTGTGAAATGTAAACATTACAGAAATGCCAGGCCATCTCCTCATCTCCTCATCGCCTTCCGTACTACCATGATGATGATGGTGTGGCCAAAAAAAGAACCGAGCGCAAGCGATGGCCGAGCAACCGTTAGCATAGCTGGGTTGATGGGCAGGGTGGCAGGGGGGCATAGAATATCAAAAAGATTAAATTTTGTATTAGAATGCGGCTCTGAATGAGTGAATGAAATCGGACTTGGCTAAACTCTAACGGCATTCTACAAATATGCAAACGCAAAATAATAAGGCAGAAAGAAAGCGACAAATTACGTAGCCAGCATACTAATGCCCCCCTCTCTCTCTCACCATCTAACTCTAACGGCATTTCGTACAGCCGGCTAAAAGCCACGCTCCACACTACCCGCTCCTCTCCTCGTCATCTTCCTCTTCTCTCCCGTGAGAGTGGCTGTGTGTGTGTGTGTGTTTTTTTACTTGTGAAAGCTGGAAACGAGTTTTCTATTAGCATTACTTGGCGGCAAAAGAATGAAGCACGACAACATACACACACACAGACACACACAGAGGGAGCCCGCTCTTTCGCTGTCAGTAACAGTTGCTGTGGAGGCAGACAGAGCCCCAAAACAGTATTCTGGCGCTCTCTTGGCTCTGCTCTCTTACGTGGGACGCTCTCCCGCTCCGGCACAAGGCAGTCAGTTGGTGCATTGACCCCACATCGCGCTGACCCACTTACGAAGTTGCTTTTGCGAATGCGAATTGCCGAGGCGCGCTCGTGCCACTACCTCGCGAACAACTTGTGCAATAGCAGCAACGTTCGCTGCTTTGCTCTCTGCTTTGACCGACTGCTGCGCACAGTGGTTCGCGCGAATTGATTTATATTCGATGAAGATGCTAAGTAACTTGCATTTATTAAAAAAGTATGAAGAATATTAAGTAATGTATAAAGTACAAAGGAAATGCAAAGAACGGATATGATCAAGAGCTCCAGATTATAGCGCGTTATAAGCAACGTTTATTTATGATTATTTTATATCTCAGAAGAAGTTTTCATAGGAAGTACTAAATTTATTCTTAGTTTTCTTAGTAAGTATTCCATCTCTGGTTATAAAAATAGAGTTTTTAATACATAACTTCAACGATATGTATGTCAATCAATAGACTTGCAGCTATTTAAAAATATCAGCAATTCTCGTATAAACAAAGTGTATGAAAAATAGCACTCAAAGAAATAATACATTGACTGCGATTAACCTCAAGCTGTACCACTGTGGCGGAGGTATTATGTTATGTGTATTTTTTATGGTGCTGCTATATTTTCTGGCACTGTTATTGTTATTTTATTTGACTTTGCATTCGCCGCAGTGCCAAAAACTGCAACTGCCCCTCTCCCACCAAAGTCTCTCTCTATCCTCTCTCTCTCTCTCTCTCTGTGTTCTCTCCCTGTCTTTTCACACATGTCGTTGCATATTAATTTTCGTATACATTTGTATGAGTGCACATTTTTTACTCCGTTTCTTCGGTGTTGCTTTTTTTTCGAGCATGCATTTGCAATAAAGAAGAACATATTAATTTTGACTTCTGGTTATTGCTGCACCCAGCAGAAGTAGCGGAGAAGCAGGGGGAGAAAGCCGCGGGGGCAATGCAAATGAATTGCATATGCAAAATATTTCAGCATTTTCTCGTTTCCCCAAGTGTGACTGGTGCATCCGTGTGTGAGGTTGAGTCCATGTCTATGTATGTTGTATCTGTATGTCAGTTGTTGGCGATTTCCCATTCAGAATTTATTTTATTAAGCTCTTTTTGGCTCTTTTCGGGCAGCGTTTAATTTTGTTTGCTGCGAGAAGGAGCTGGCTGTGGTGTGCCAGGGAGAAGTGTGAAGTGTGGAGGTGCCTGCCGGGGCGAAGCAAACTTGTTGGTTGGTCAACAGCAAACTGCAGGTTTTCCTCTGTCACACCGCGTCTTTCTCCTCACCAAAAGCTAGTGGCGGCAGGCACTTGATTAACGGTAACTTGTTTTCCTCATACATTGGAGAGCAGCGCAGCGCGGCTCAGTGCAAGCGGTGCGGTGCGTATGCGTGTGCCACAAGTGCAGGGAAGATTCGATATTACCTAATAGCTGAATGGATGCGAATCCATTCGCGATGGTGCAGACGGTGTCGGTTTGATAATTGCCGATCGATGATTAATAACATACAAACATATGTACATCCAAACATATGTCGTATTAACATACATATATGTAAAATCATTTAAATCAAAGCTAAAGCTTGAAGTCAGTTCGACAGTATGGCGATAGCCTTTTACAATTAACTCGGTTTAGTTGTCGCTATGAAATTATTAATCCTTATGATTAGAGCTAGATACACACACATGTACGTTCAGAATACAACCAAGACATAGTCTAACAATATTCAAAAGACATACCACAGTAGAAAACAAATAAGTTAGTAACGTCTTGTCAAATGGATAATTTAAATTATTTTGTTTGAAAATTTTTCAAATTAATCCTCTTTTCTGAAAATTCGTAATACCAGACATATTTATGTATGTATGTATTTATTTTGTATCTATATATTAACGGGTATCAAGTGTCATTTGAGGCAATTTTAATTCGGCACTTTATTTGGTATCTACCTTTTTTCGAATAAATAAACAATTTCACCCAATATTTGCGTTCATTTCGAGAAAAGTATGTCATACATTTGTTTTCTTGCCGAGAATTTGTACATTTCAGAAATGGCAAATAAGACAATAAAATATATATCATGACATACTTTTCCGAAGCCGTATTAAACAAATACATAAATGTATGTACATATTTGACTGCGTTATTTGTTAACCCCAATTGTGATAACGTTAGCTTAAGCTAATACGACATTTCCTGTAAATTCAATATTGATAGTGCAAAAGTTCCAATTCGTTGATGGATAATACTCGTCCCAAAAAAAACAAGATTTCGGATTTTAATTGAATTTTAAATATATTAAATTCAATATTTAAGAGGTTATCCTCAAAAAATATTAACTTATTATTCAGTAATGTAATTACCTTTTTCCCCACTGTACGAATCTAGCTAATCTCTACCACTTTTCGTAGCGGGTTCTAATGAATGTCGTTGCATTATAGTTTTTTTTGTAAACGTAGTTAATACTCGTACTCGTTCTCGTGTACATGTGTTACTGCTATCCGTTGAATTACCGATTTCATGGACTGCATACAAATGAGCTTAAACCGGGCCCCCTCCTCCCCTGCCGACAGGCAACTCTTGCCGTTTGGTGGTGGCATGGAGCTTTGCATATTCATTGACTGAACATAGCGGTATGTGCACCACTACTATTTCTCTCCGGCGCTCTCTGGTGCAGTGCAGCTACCCCCGTCTTATCTGTCGAGGCCCCACAAACACGCACAGGCCCGTACTTCAGGCTGAGAAGATAAAGATTTATGTTGGGCTTTTGGAAAAGCCTTACAAAGCCATTCGAATTTCCATTCCCCTGAATGTTTCGTAATGCCCGAGAATCATACAACTTTAAAGCACTTTAAGTGACCGACCGACCCCTCCACCCCACCCCACTCCCATTACATAGCTTAGCCCACTGGTGACGACATACATTTCGAGCGAGTCAGCGACAATAATTAAATGTTATCTGTCTGTCTCTCTGTTGCATTGAGAGAGTGCTTTCGGCTCTCTTCCGTTACACATCGTGTACGTACTAAGAGAGAGCCAGCAAAGAGAGCCAAGCGCCAAGAGCCAAGAGCTAAGAGTAAAGTGTAAAGAGCGGAGAACTTTCTTTTCAATTCTGTTTTGGTTTTCTTTTTCTCCGCTCGCTGAGAATGTTTACGAGTGAGTGTGTGTGCATCGGCATCTGTGTGCCTCTCCGTGTTCGCTGTGAGATACTGCCGTGCGGGGAAGGTTCATTGACACTTGAAAACATTCAGTTAGTCACTCACACTCTCGCACAGTGAGACTGACAGTCACAGGCTCTCTCTCCCGCTGTCGCTCATCATCTGTCACACATTTCTCCGATCCGATCCGAGCAGCGCAGCGCAGCGGCTCGCTTGGCACATTTTTTAAGCCGCGTTGTGTTTTGATTATACCACGTCTCTGCTGCTGCTGCTGCTGCTACTGCTGCTGCTGCTGCAGCGTCTGTGTTTGTCTCCGTTTGGTTCAGTGCGCATCGTATCTCTCATCCTCGTGGGTAAATACGCAAAAGCGCCTAGATTACACAATAGCCCACACCAGACGAGACCAAGCTGCTCTCTCTCTCCATCTCCATCTCAGCATCGCAGCACTGTCCGACAAATGTTTGGATTTAACATTGGAAATTATTACTATTACATATGATGGCAGTGATGGCGGAATCAGTACTAATTTCGTTTAGTTGCCACATAGATTTCATGAGCTGCCGATAATGAAAACCTTTCATAAACATAATGCCATCCCATTCAGTTTTGTTTTTCGAATTTTTTTGTTGGCTAGTGTGCTGCAGCAGCAAATTCTCACTTTGAACCAGTTCTCAACCAACCAGCTCTACCGCTGCTGCTGCTGCTGCTGTTGATCAGGAAGTTGCATCATCGTTGAAGGGATTGCAGCACGGGGAACACCCCAAACAGCTGTCGCACTATCCCTGTTCCTCGCCGTGCCCCCTGCCACTGCCACTGCCAGTTGTATTGCTTCTGCGGTTCTTTTTGTCTGGGCGGCAGACAAGTGGCTTAAGGTACCCGGGCATTGTATTGCACGGATAATACATTACACTATTGCGCAATAGTTCCTTGGGGTCGTTTCGGCATTGTCTGAACTCTGACAATGGAGAGGTGGAGGTGGAGAGAGTGGGACTGATCCATTGATTATAGTTGCGGGGCGTTGTCTGTTGAGAATGGGTTAAGATAATGGGCATGGGTATTGGTTAAGTCTGTGTGTATAAGGAAAGCATTCAAGCGCTTTCTATCCTAAACTAAGTGCATGCTTCGAGGGGATATTGGAAAAGGTGAAGCAAGGTGAAATTGAGAATAACCAGTTTCGGATGTTCTGCCCTCGGAGCAAGAAAAGGAGATTACTTTTTATAAGATCATACTGTATTAAACATCCTATTTACTGACCTAGAATATTACTCTTATTCTAATGCGACACTTCAATCCGTTTATTCCAGCTCAAATTGAGATAATTCCATGCAAAGTCTGCGGCGATAAGTCATCGGGAGTGCATTACGGCGTGATCACCTGCGAGGGCTGCAAGGGCTTCTTCCGCCGCTCGCAGAGCTCCGTCGTGAACTACCAGTGTCCGCGCAACAAGCAGTGTGTGGTGGACCGCGTTAACCGGAATCGCTGTCAATACTGTAGACTGCAAAAGTGCCTAAAGCTGGGAATGAGTCGTGATGGTAGGTGGCTGCTGCGGACCACGCGAGTGCGGAAGGTATTAATGCTCTGCTCTCTTTTTTGCAGCTGTAAAATTCGGCAGAATGTCTAAAAAGCAGCGCGAGAAGGTCGAGGATGAGGTGCGATTCCATCGCGCACAAATGCGCGCCCAGAGCGATGCGGCCCCGGACAGTTCCGTGTACGACACGCAGACGCCTTCGAGCAGCGACCAACTGCACCACAACAGCTACAACAGGTGCAGTATGACCGATATGAGAATGATCCTCCATATTGATGAGTCCATGGTCCCCGCCCGCCCGACCCGACCCGTCCTGCTCCACTTTCACTTCCACTATCTTTACCTCTTCTCTGGTCTTCTCTTTCTTTTCATCCCTGCCCCGTCCTGCAATGCTCCTCTTGTCACTCAGCTACAGCGGCGGATATTCAAACAACGAGGTGGGTTACGGCAGTCCCTACGGCTACTCGGCCTCGGTGACACCCCAGCAGACCATGCAGTACGACATCTCGGCGGACTACGTGGACAGCACCACCTACGAGCCGCGCAGTACAATAATCGATCCCGAATTTATTAGTCATGGTAAGTGGATCCGATTCACGCTTTCCGAATGAGAATGAGAAGATACACGACTGCAACTTTGATCGATTGAAGCTTGCTTTAGGGTTCTTGTTAGGGCTATTGTTATGTGCTACTTCCATTGCTTAATCGATAAACAAAGAAACAGTAACCATACCAATGTGTTTTTGATTATATTTGCAAACATTAATACATACATAAATATACTGTCTGCGGAGATTTGCCTTCTTATAAATGAATACCCTGTACTTTAGCGGATGGCGATATCAATGATGTGCTGATCAAGACGCTGGCGGAGGCGCATGCCAACACAAATACCAAACTGGAAGCTGTGCACGACATGTTCCGAAAGCAGCAGGTAAGAGATGGGGACCACCACACCCAAAAGTATGCCATATAAATGCTAATTGCCATACTCTTCCAATAGGATATATCGCGCATTCTTTATTACAAGAATCTGGGCCAGGAGGAACTCTGGCTGGACTGCGCCGAGAAGCTTACGCAAATGATACAGAATATCATTGAATTTGCGAAGCTCATACCGGGATTCATGCGCCTGAGTCAGGATGATCAGGTGAGCACCCAGAGCACCCAGAACACCCAGAGCAACCTCTCAATGCTTTCCATTTGCTAAATGTCTGGTTTTTACACAGATATTACTGCTGAAGACGGGCTCCTTTGAGCTGGCGATTGTTCGCATGTCCAGACTGCTAGATCTCTCACAGAACGCGGTACTCTACGGCGACGTGATGCTGCCCCAGGAGGCATTCTACACGTCCGACTCGGAGGAGATGCGTCTGGTGTCACGCATTTTCCAGACGGCTAAGTCGATAGCCGAACTCAAACTGACTGAAACCGAACTGGCGCTGTATCAGAGCTTAGTCCTGCTCTGGCCAGGTAAGTTTATTCTTCATTTTGAACATTGCCATTGGTTAAAACTTCGTTTTTCTATGTGCCGTTGGACAGAGCGCAATGGAGTGCGCGGTAACACTGAAATACAGAGGCTTTTCAATCTGAGCATGAACGCAATACGGCAGGAGCTGGAAACGAATCATGCGCCGCTCAAGGGCGATGTCACCGTGCTGGACACACTGCTGAACAATATACCCAATTTCCGGTAGGTACTCCTATGCGATCTACAGTGCGTCTAAGAGCTGCAAGATAAATTGAGGACTCTCAATTGACCCACACTGCAGTTCTGCAACACACTGAATTGATATCCAAATATTCCATATCTCACTAATCTGTGATCTTCCGCATCTTTGCAGCGACATCTCCATTTTGCACATGGAGTCGCTGAGCAAGTTCAAGCAACAACATCCGACCGTGGTATTCCCGGCGCTGTACAAGGAGCTGTTCTCAATAGATTCGCAGCAGGATCTGACATAACAAGAACAGCAACAGCTCATGGAGACGTCCGCGGATGATGTTGCTGAGGATGCGGGTGCCGGGGGGTGTACCATGCCACCTGCCACGCAGCAGTCGCTGCTCGAGGACTGAGGCTGTCCCACAGCAGACGCAGGAACAGGAAAAAATATGGGCAGCAGCAGCAGCAGAAGCAGAAAAAAATAGCAACAGCAGCAAATACAACAACTTTATCATGATTTAAGCTAGCATACAACCAAGGATGTGATCCTCGCCAAGGACTCACTTAAAAAGAACTCTATATATATATATACATATATACATTATATATGACAGAGCGAAAGAGAGATGAGAGAGAGAACGCAAGGGAAGGGAAAATATTTCAAAAATATTGTTACTCAGTTAAGACTTTTTGCTTCATAGAGAAACCAATTGCATTTCGAGCAAAGGGCTTCAAAGTTTTCGATTTTCAAGGTTACGCATCCAGGTCCGGTCCCGGTCCCCCATCTACCCATCAGCCAAGTTATCCCACGAGTATCCCCAGGCAAGCCCTGACCAAGTACTTAAAGATTTAATTACACCAGACCCCGCCCCATCATTCATCTGCTCCACGCCCATGCCCACGCCCACGCCCACTCCCGCCTAGGTTGTCTTTGCCTTTCGTTGTAAACTGAAGTATGTGTATTATATATGCAGGAGATGTATGTATAACTATGTCTTATCGGCTATACTATATGCACGCATATAGGCCGTATTTCTTTGTAAACAACAAAATCGAATATCTCGGAAAATGTGTTCTTATAATTATATTGATTAATGCAATTACAATATATTTACAATTTACCGTTACGTTTTTACATTTTACATTAGACGAAGATGAAGAGGAGAATAAACGGATAAGATGATAAGATGATAAGTAAGAGAATGCAGCAGAATCGAGAGAGAGAGATCGAAACAAAAAATGGGAAAATATAAGAAAATTCAAACAAGCACATAAAAGTATGCAATATTTTGTTTAAAAACAATTTTTTATTAATTTCTTATATATAAAATAATTACGTACATACACACACGTATATATAGCTCTATATATATATATTTACCAATATATATATACATGATAGACAAATCCCAATCCGGTTCCAAGGTTTAGTAAAAATAAAGAAAAAGATAAAACGAAAAACAAACAATTTTTGATATGAAATCCTACGCATAATTATGAAACTTTTATTGTTTATAAGATAACAACTTAAA
This sequence comes from Drosophila obscura, assembly GCF_018151105.1. NCBI lineage: Eukaryota > Metazoa > Arthropoda > Insecta > Diptera > Drosophilidae > Drosophila > Drosophila obscura. Next base: position 2,254,027 of record NW_024542774.1, on the reverse strand, counting down.
TACAACAAAAATTAATAAATCAAAACAGACTGACGGACGGACCCAGACAGCATGCCCTCGCCCCCCTCACCTAACGCCTTCACCCAGCCCACAACCAGGCAAAAAATTATGCGAAAATTTAATGGAAATCTTCATGAAAATTAGAAAGACAAAAGAAGCGGCAACTTTTTGGTTGATACATATATGTATACATATATACCTTTATATAACTGACTGACTTTACAAAGACGTTACACACACATACACACTGAAACACACACACACACACAGAACATGCTTACATTACATAAATTAGTTAAACTTAGTGAATAAAGAAACCAACAACAACAAAACACATTGGATAGTAGGTGATAATTGGTGTGTCTTAACTACCCCCCTTCCTTCCTCCGCTTATGCCCCTTCCCCTATCCCTGCTACACCGTCATTTTGTACTAAATTTAAAGTTTAAACAAAATCAAAAAAGTTTTGGGTAAACGTAAAACAAAAATTCAGCAGGCAGGCATAATTATTAATTACAATTAATTATACAAGTAACAAGGAAAATTATGATTAAAATGTATACACAACAAAACAAAAAAAAAAACCAAAAAAAAACCAATAAACTACATTTTGCAATTCCACAAAACAAAAAACAAGAACATAAAGCGAAGAGATAATTTTTGTGAGTTTTTCGCCCAGATCCTTTCCACATCTACACCCGCGCTGCAAAGCTTACACTAGCCAACATAGAACTGGGACAGGGACTACAATTTTTACTTCAATTGCGAAACTCATTTTTTTTATTGGGTAGTCAGTCGATTGGACGTAATTTCAGTTCGACATTTTTGGCCTTAGTAAACAAAACAAACAACAAAAAATAATAATAAAACAAATTGGATGAAACTAAGAATACTTTATATATATACAAACCACATATACATTATAGAGAATACGGAACTAGTTTTAGTTTATACAAAGCAAGGGAGCAGCTTTCAAACTTGAAATAAAACAAAACCAATCCCCAAAACCAAACTTTGTTGAAAACTACCCCTCAAAAGTGGAAGAAATACAGAAAAAATGAGCAGAAAGGAAGCTAATCTATTAAATATTATACAGTGACGTTGAGTTGGCTAGAGTGGAAGACGCGGCAACAAAGTGTATCTATATATGATATATATATATACAAGAAACACACATATATACATATATATATATAGATATATTTACTGTTAACTTTTTACGCTAAGTTTTTAGTGAAAGAAATGGTTAAATTTTTAAAATAAAACTGAAAATGCAAAACTGAGAGCTCGACAGGTGTAAAATGAGTAAAATAAATTTAAATTAGCATATATATATATGGCATAATTATTATGTTACGATATTTACATTTATATAACAAAAAAGAAGCAAAAAAAAAACCCGGACTCCCCTTTGAATAAAATATGAAACGACAGGAGGAAATCTGTGTCCCAATAAAATAGCAAAAACAGAAACCAAGAGAAGGTAAAAAGAATTCATTATATATACAAAAACCTCTATATATGAAAGAAAGGCAAATTATACATATATGATATATGATTAAGTAGCTCTAGGCCGACTGTTGCACATATATACAGCTCACCCACAAAACCACACACAAACACACAGATACACTCTCACAGTCACAGACACTCTGATAAACTCGTATGCTAATGAGGGTCTCTGGCCGCTGCCCTTGCCAGATAAAAATGATCATCCGCCAGGAGTCACCCACAAAAACACACACACACAAAAAACATTCTCGAAAAGGTGTACAAAAAAGCAATATAAACAATGTATGAAGGGATGGATGAAAAAGAATGCTGGCCACAGTGCAGATTGGTCAGACTGATCCAATGGGGTATCCGTACCCCTGAAGCTTAGCCCAGGTCACACTGGAAATAAATTTAGTTTTTTAATTCTGATTCGCTTCTTTTCAAGTTTTGGATTTAGAAATATCTTTAGCCAGTGCCTACAAAGTAGCATCTACGTATTTCACGCAGCTAATGTACTGGTCTTAAGCGTCAGGGTTGAATCTCACTTGTATAGATTTTATCTAGTTCAGTTCATCTTAGCCAATCTTCTGTGTAATTTTCAAAGCATGTTACATTACCAGAGAGGATTTCTTCGTTATCCGCACAGCTCACTGTTCTTTTTTAATAGACTTAACGGCTAATGCTGCATAAAAGGCTCCCCTTAAAGGCTCTGTGAGCTCTCAGGTAGCATACAAATTGCATCAACTCGTCTCTGTACGAAACTGCACAACGTGACGTATGCGCAACTTGTTTGCGCCGCCCTGCCCTGACCACCCGACCTTTCTGAGTGCCCTGCCAGACCACAGAGAATATGAGAAAATTTGTTATTTGTATTTCAACGAGCAGGGCTCGAAGCATGTTTAATTTCAAACAATTCTATTGCGTTTTTTAATGGCCCAACACGAACATAAATAAATCGAAAACCTGTAGCCGATACAATACAATATTTACGCAGATCAGTTGTAAACAAATCCGCAATGAGGGGGCAAGAAGCGGGGGTAGTGGCACACGAATGTATGTATGTTGCATAAAACAATAATAAGTCCAAGATGAATCATGAATCAAAGTATCCGGAGACATGGATACTCTATGCGAGTACATTTCCACCCATAAACACAAACGAATGAAACAAAATGAAATCGTTTTTTATATGAAAATTCACACTAACACTATTACACACTGTCACACACTATCAAACACCATCCCACACACTCACACACATACGGATGTAGGTTTAGTTTATTAGGCAAATTCGTTTTTATATATTTGTAAATTGTTTTTAGGTAAATCGAATTATATACATACATACATAAATCATACATGGAAACATACATACCGAACATATGTGTACGTATGATCCTGATTATTCTATTTATATTATGTCATACTGCATTATGGTTATTATTATGATTGAACGATTAATATGATTCATGATAAAACAGAAACATAAATCAGAAAAGGGCGAGCATCAAATGGATAGACCGCAGATGAAAAGCGGGAAAATGTTGAAAAAGCCGATTGAGAAGACAAGGCAGAAGCGAAGCTGTAGTAGAGGAAGCATGAGTAATTCAATTCATTCTTAACAATAAAATGTAATCTGAATTATACAAAACCAAACAAAAACAAAAGAAAACCAAAAGAGAAAACAAAAGAAAATCATAAAGAAAACATTTTGTACAGTTTTACTTGCGGGGGGGGAGAAGTTGGATTGTTAGTCTATGGGAGGCGGATACGGAGACGGAGAGCAGCAGTTTGAATTGCCTTTATTATTCTCATTGTTCAATTAAAATGAAAAATTTAATTAATTGGTGAGCGGCATTGTTCGATGTCCGATTTTGCATTTATAATCCGCGTCCAATGAAAAGTCAATTAATTCCAATGGGAATTGCAGACTCCGCGCAGCGGCAACCGGAAGAGCTGTGATGGACACCCCCGGAAGCAAGATCCGGGTGCTCTTTAATCATGCCTTATGCTCGAGGGGGTATTTATGAGGGAATCTGATCAATGAATCTAAGTTTGCAGGTGAGTAAGCCTTTTATTGTCTTCGATTTTACGTTAAGAGAGGAAGAGGAGATGCTGGATATTGATCAAACTAGATGCAGATTAACCGATATGGAGATAAAGTCTATGTATCTTGATCCAAACTGAAGCTATTTAATGAATATTATTCAAATATAAAACAAAAACAAAAACCCTCAGTAAAACCTATCCACGAGTGCCACCTGATGCTGATGCTAGGTCCAAAATTTCTCCGAATGGCAAGAAAAACACACAACTTTGCTTGCATGTGTGTGTTGGGGGGCTTCATTTCTGCCAAGTTCAGCAAACTTTTGTCGCAAGCCAAACAATGGCAATCGTCCAACTTGTATTTGATAGCCATAAATTAAGGCATCCCTCCACAGCAGCAACCAACACCAACACCAACCCCTACCACGCCAACCCAGCAGCCAGCAGTCTCAGTGGCCATAAAAACGTGCCACTCGACAGAAGTCGAGAGGAGAGAATCTCGTATGAGAATGTTATTTTTCAATACGCAACAAGAGCAGCGATAACAACTACAACAACGACACCTGCGTGCCCCGTTAAACGCAAATCCATGTTTGGGGTAAACTAAAACATTGCCGCACTTGTCACATTGAGCATTGGGAAGAGTAGATTTATAGCCACATATGTATGTACATAGTATGTTCATGCATATGCATGCACAAGATTGCGGCTTTTTGTGGCAAGGTCGCTTTTGATGAAGTCAGCAAAGCAAATAGTTTTGCCTGCGAATATTTCTTGAACTTTATCCTTAAACCATTTTATAGTGATTCAACGGAAGCTAAGCATGAGGCTTAAAATTCAACAGCAGCATATGTAACCGAATTGTGAAAAAACTGAACAATTTTTGAAATTAATTTTGTGAAAATTGCAAACCTCAGGTAATCAGGGATTTCGGATAGCGAATAGCTCGGCTCACTGCCCAACGGGGACCGGGACCGGGCCCCCTGCTGGATGAACTCCTCACTTTGGCCATCAATTATGTACAAAGATGAAGCGGGAAACTCTGCCCCAGCCCGAATATGCAAATGCATAATACATGAAATTTTCACTTTGTTTTTATATCCATATTCCGAGTTTTTTTTGTTGCTGTGGATTGGTTTGCCTTTGCAATTTTAACTCGCTTCCGTCAATTAAATTCACGAGGCGTAACTGGCAAACTGGAAAATTGTGTCACACACAAACCACCTCCACCTGCCCCTGCCCGCCCAGACCAACAATGAGAGCTTATGGCGATGGGGGTGGTGCAGTGGGGCGTGTGGTGATGCACATGAATGTTGCACATTGCATATGCGGTGGTGCGGCTGCTTGTAGTTCGATGATCGACATAGTTAAGTGAAAATTTATTGCAGAAGGAAATGGCGGGGAAAGAAGACGGACTGGCCGAGGCGTCAGGCGGGGAGACGGGGAAACAACAACAGGCCTGATGTATCGGTTTCCGGAGCTTATAGTTGGATAATCCCTGGCCTGGACGGGCCGAAGTGAAAGGCGCTTCGGGTTAACAACATGTTAAGCAAAGTTTGGCCTTTGGTTTGCCTTTGCTGTTGACCATCTCCACTATTAATCTCTGGGTAAAGTTTTCCCCTTGGCCTTGTGCCAGTTTTCTGTTTTAGCTCCACTCAATCGCCTCCACACAAATATTGACGATACATTTTTGATGGAAAGGCTTTCGGTCGGTAGCACTTGACTGGACTTGAGTTGCCCCAGCCGGACTGGATGGGATTTGATGTGATATGATTTGATTTGATTGTCGCCACCATTCACTCCAATGTGGTGCTAATGACCCGATACCTGCCACGGTCTACCGGCCTGTGGCACCTTGTACATACATTTACATATAAGCAATTAATTTTGACACTTTTCGCCAATGCAAAAACATGGTGGAAAATTTGGCGTTAACCGGTCAGTGCTGCGATCATATTTCATTCCTATTTTATGATTATATCATCAAAAAATGTCTGCTAATTGCCAAAAAGTGCGGAGAGATGCAGAAAACCAATAAAGTGGAATATACATCTGAAAGTAAAGAAAAATTCGAGTTATATCATGTCAAGCGGAACAGCAGCGGCAGGCAGAAAACTAGCTGGAACAGCCAGACCCGGCCTGGCCATGCAACGCCGCGAAGACAATGACCAAGTGTCGTGCCGGTCTGGATTTTTCATTGTTATGCAACATCAGCGGCGGTGACAGCAGCGAAACCAGTTGATTAGCTAGCCGAAATGGCCGAAATGGCTGAAATGGTTGAAATGGTGCGCTTCCTGCATTACTCTCGTCGCTTTTTTCGTCGCTGGCCCAGCGGCAAGAATGGCCAATCAAATGAATTGCCATCGTGTTGCACATTTAAATTGCAATCGGTGCGGAGTGTGGCAGCCTGAATGCACGGTCAGGGCGCTGTGCAGTTGACATGACGACATATTTCAGCGCACAACTCAATTTACGACCAAACATCCAAATCCGAATCCAAATGTCTAACCAGGAAGCTAACCAAATCCTTGATGCCACTTGCAACAGTAACGGCAGCAGTTGAAACTGCAACATTGTGCTGGCGCCGTACTGCACTTCCCCTCACTCTCACCAAAACTATCGTCACCCCTGTGGTGGCCACTGGCTGCCTGGCAGGCAGACCGACATAATCGCTGCGTTTAACTCAGGCAAAAGCTTCAATTACACTTATCTCTCTCGCCCTCTCGCTCTCTCTCTCTCTCTCTATCTCTCTCTCTCTCTCTCTATCTTTCTCTGTTTGTCCTCTCTCTTTGACTTCATGTTTGGTGGCTTCTTGACAGCGAGAGTGACTGAGATGGGGCTTGTGGCTTTGAGCTTGAGTGGTTGCTTTTGATGTTTCTTTGGGTTTTCTTTTGGTTTTAGTTAAAGTTTATTTGTGGTGTATTTTCACTATCATATCATGTCAGGGTGGCAATGCACCCTACTGCGAGCCGTGTGTAAGGCATATTAGAGGCCTTTAGAAACAGAGATAGAAGCTGGAACTTTTTGCCAATTAAAATTAAAATTACAAGATTCATAAAAGATTTTCGAGTGGCTTTTCCTATCAATCACAATGCGAGGGAAATTTTTGATTGAAATAGAAAAATGGAAGTAAAGGAACTTTATGTTGAAATGACATCATCTCATTGTAATCTTTAGAATATAATCGATTGTTTTGGTTAATCTAGAAAATGTTTAATCCCGGCGAAGCACGTGCATTAAATTTGAATTTATTCTCTATCCGTTCCTCAGGGATTTGTAATTATAACAGGCACATTCTTCCCATCCACTCTTCCAACTTCTGGTAGAAATCGCGAGGGATCGGCTGTAGCATCATGGCAGCGTCGGTGCGAGCCGCAGCCACTTGGAATGGTTCAAACCAGACGACAGTTAGCCGTGCCGCAAGTCTGGACCTGGACCCAGGCCTCGGCTTGTCGCATTTGACTTGGACAAGGCACCGACGGCAGACCGCTTCCGCCCGCCCCCTCTGTTGGAAAACTTTGACTTGATTGTGTTTTTGTTTTCCACCATGTTTCCACTCCGGCAACTCCATTGTGGCCCACTCTCGCGCTCAGTGTTGTTCATTTACAGTTGTGGCACGTTTCACTGTAGCAGCAGCAGCAGTAGCAGCAGCAGTGGCAGTGGCAAAGGCACTCATAATTTTTTTTCTTCGCTTTTTGCTTCATATTTAAGCGGACGCAGGCGGCAGGTCCCACAGCAATTTCGTTTCTACACGCGCCGTCGATGGTTAACCAAAATCCGCACTTTTAATCCAATCAAACAACAACGAGCCGAACCGTCAGAAAATACTGGGGTCAAACCAATACGCGAATAACAATGCATTTGCCCCAAGGAGTAAGTGTTTAATTACTCATTCCATTCGGGTGAACAAGGCCTATGAAAAAGCGAGTGCAATACCTTTGGAGCACTAAAAATATTTCAGTTTTTCGGAAGCAGCATGTTGCCGTCAGCGACAGGCGTTCACGGGCAAAAAAAAAAGAATGCACACAAATGCAGGGAAAAAACCAAAAAACCAAATAACAACAGACTGACCAAATTGAAATCCACCTTAGAAAGTCCGCACATAACTCCGCTAAAAAGTGCCCGGAAAATACGAGAATAAAAACTTCCATTGTGTAACAAAATTTATCTCCAATCGCGCGTGAAATGAGTAAAACATAACAGAAATATGAAATGGAAAAAAACCACACAAACATAATTGGTTTTTTATGATTGGGCAATTGCTGAAAACACGAAAAGAACTCCCGCTTGGCCCATAAACAGTTAATTCAACCAAATTGTGCAACACAGGGAAAGTCATTTCGCCAGAGTAGAGAGGGGAGGGTTAAGCACCAGTGGGGTGGCATAAGACCACAATGGAAAACTTTCATTAACGAAAAAGAACGAAAAAAAGTGCGAGATAAAAATAATTCCTTAAATTTGTTGTTTAAAAAATGCGTAGTTATATAAATAAAAATATTCACAATTTATCATATATGAATCTTTGCGTTCATCGCAAATTCTTCATGGATTTAAATAGTTTTAAAGTCTTTTACTTTCCAAATCAAAATTCCTTCGTAGATTTGTCTTCTGTTGTCAAACAAAAAATCCCGTATCACGAGACTCAACTTAAAAGGGCATTTGCAAAGACAATTATTTGGCTTTTTCGCTGCTGAACTCAGAACCATTTGATTGAGGGATTTGAAGGACTCATTGTCTTATCCACCAATCCCATTCGAGATAATCAACTACCCATGGAAGAGCCCCAAAATGGCTTTCTAATTCCGTCTTGACCACCTCCCCATTGTCCTTCTTGTGCTGCTGACAGCTTCTGTCACGCCCCTATCAAAAGCAGTCAGCAGATGATGATGAGGAAAGGTCCCATGAGCACGGGATATGCCAGGCAATAGTACGAAGGTTCCTCTTTTAGGCATTATGCTAATTGTGTCGTAGCCCTGTTACTGCTCCTGACTCGCGTAGAGAATCAGGACGTATCCTCTCATGCATTGGACCTAATCGTAATCCTTTTACTCGTTTCGTTTCAGGCGCTGAGCTTTCTGTTTATCACTTGCGTGATGTTCACGCTGGCTGGCGGCCATCCATCAAGCGAGAAGCTGAAGTAAGAGCAGTTCCCCCACTACCAAAGCCCTGACACGCCTTTAACGACACACTTCGTGCCACATGAAGCTCATGAGCGTCTCGACCCCCTTCCATTACAGGATCCGCATACACGTGCCGGTGAAGCACCACACACATGTCCACACGAAGACGGTCATTAAGAAGGTCCCGTTGCCCATTCCGGTACCGGTCAAGGAGCACCACCACGAACCGCCCAAGAAGCACCACAGTCGCAGCCACCACCAACAACAACAACACCACGAGGATGAAATGGACGACGACTTCGAGGGCTACGAGTATCCCGTGAAGGCCAAGCGACGCACGCGGCATCCCTTTGTCTGAAGCTGCAGTGGCGGGAACCACCCACAGCCTCCCTCCCCCACAACACCAAGCCACTCCACACAGCGGGGGGAAATGAAATCAAATGAAATACAATTTACGCAGATTAAGGCAAATATAAACCAAAACACGAGCCAGCAGCATGAGTACGATACATAAAGGAAAGAAAGGACAAAGCAATGAAAGAAAAAGCAAAGCGAAGCAAAGAAAGGGAAATCACAATTCTGGGTCTGATTTGTCACTGTTTTTAGTGTGTAAGCAGAGTTAGAAGAACAAGGAGTAAAAGGAGGCGCCACACACACACACACACACAAACACACACAACTGTGCAATAAAATAAACAAATATTACATTTAAGCACAATTTAAAGCCACGTCTAAAAGTCCATTCTCTTGGGTTAGGTTCTCGTTTGGTATTTCAGCCAGGACATAAACACACAGAAGTTGGAGCGTTTTATTGCTAAAACGAAACGCAAAGAGAGACCAGCCCAACCATATGGACTTGAATACGATTTAAGCAACAAGCTCTGGAACCTTTATGACGATTGGCAAGTTTATTTCGTATTTATTCCACTTTGTTTGCAGCAAATCCCATTAAAACCTTTTAATTTCATTTTTGAATAGGACGGGAACTATTTCAGATATTTGAATTTTGTTTCCCTCTTCCCATATACCCTAAATTGGTGGTATTACTATCTATCCCTTTTTGTTTGGATACTGTACTTTGCCACTGTTCAAAATTTCACGTTCGAAGATAGTTCCAATGCAATTTAATAAAGTTCCCCGGAGCGAAAATCTATTTAAGTGGCTTGGAGTTTTCTCTGCCATTTTCACTCATATTCCCTGAATTATTCTGGGCTTTCAAGGCTTTGTTGCGGATGTTCAATGGAAAAGTTCTGAAAATCAGGAATTTCCGTCGTGTGGCCTGAATCTGAAGCTTTGAAAACCAACAAGATTTAAATTGATTGAATTGAGCATCTGCAGCTGTTGCTTTTGCTGATGTTGCCTTCCGCTTGCCAGCTTCCGCGAGCACCTTCTGTGGGGATATTTGTGCATAAATAAATGAACCAACAGCAAAGTAAACTGAGGGCTGGAGATGTTTGTAATGATGTTGTGGCTCCCCGAATCATCTTCCCCGGAGTGGGACACAGTCCGGGCTTATGCCATGAAATATGCATGCTCAGCTGTGTCTCTGGGTGTCTCTGCCTATGCTTCTGCCTCTGTAGCTCTGTAGCTGTGTCCTGAGCACGTGCTGGGAGGCCGTCTAGTCAACAGAAATGTTAAAGAATGTCAACAACTGTTTTCCATGCACGCCGCCTGTTGCCCGAGCAAGCAAACATCCCGGGGCGGCAGCTGTTGATAGCTCATTTCCACGACTTTAGCGCCACTCAAGTGCCAGCCACTCAAAGCACAAGCCCAAGCAGGAGCTGATGCTGATGCTGAAACAAAAGCAAAGCGAATGTGAAAACGAAAGCGAATAACAAATGCCACTCATCATCTAGAGCCACTCAATTTACTGGCGTCCACCGACCACCCGCCGCCCAGCACTCAGCCGCTCAGTGGGGGGAAATCGGTTTACCGGGGAGTCTAATTAATACAGCCGAACACAAGAAACTGCCACAGCGAGCAGCCCACAAACATAGCATACTTACAAGCCCCACTAAGTAGTATGATTGTGCATCGAGCAGAAAGCTTTCGTGGGTAATATTATGGAAAATTTAATCTACGTCTGAGCGTGCTAGGAAGCTGCAGCTACAGGAAGCTTTCACTCGATCAGATCAGGCCTTACAAAACCGCAAACTAGTCGTAATGGGGAGTGGAGGCGAAGCAAAACTAGTTTCTAACTAGGAAAGCTTTTTCTTGATCATGCTTTAGAAAACACTATAATCTCCATGAGCATATTAACAGCGCGAGCCACTGCAAAGGACTGAACAGCTGCTAACTGATAGCAAAGGCATTACAGCTTAGCAGCAGCAATAGGAACTGATTAACAGAACGAGACTGAGCAGTGGATGCTAAGCGATCGCTTCGTAACTTTGCCAATTCGTTGAGTATTTTACCTGTGCTGCTTGGTGCAAAAGTGGCACAGCAGGAGAGACCTTCAACTGTGTTATTGGGCTGCGGCAGTATAGTACTCCACTCCGGCACTCTGTGGGTGTCAAAGCCCATACATATATTTACTTAACTCTGCGTGCTGGTGCTCTGGTGTCGTTGTTTGATTTCGGCGCTTCTATTTGATTAGGCCGCCTAAGCGGGCTACGTGTCCGGGTTAATTTGCGGCCCGAAGTGTTGGCTGAGGGTGTGAAAGTCTCTGCTAATGTGTGGTGTTGATGTTTGTGTTTGTGGTGACAGCAAATAAATCGCACGCATGTGCCAGCCCCCCGCATACTTACACACACACACTTGCAATAACAAAAATAGAAAAATTGTGCATAGCACGCATAACAATGAGAAAAGCCCGCCCGAGGGGATGGGGGGAATGGAAATGGGCCTAGACAAACTACATTTTGGCTACTTAGTGATAAATATGCTGGCTAATCAAATGGGAAATGGATTTGTGGATTACGAGTATCCAGCCACAAATCCCACAACTAATTTACTTTCATCAGCGATTTGCACACAGACGAAAAGCTGTATGTAGATTTTCAGTACTTTATGCTGTTATGGGCTGCATAGGAATTATGGGTATTATTTTTGAGTTGATTTAATTAATGAAAGATACACTTTAGATGATCTTCACCAACGGTTATTGCGCCAGAACAATCTTTGAAATATTCTCCCACTGGCATCCATGGGGTTGGACATCCTTTAAAGAGTATATACATTTCGACATATCTCCACACTCATAATTTTCCAGTTGGGCAAATAATAAAAGTTTTCCCCACTTTACCCCAACCCCATAAACACACATCTCCTTTGGCCGCAGGGACATTTGTCTCGAGTGGACACTCGCAGCACTCGCAGAACCCTGCCCTGGGCCCTGCTCATCCCCCATCGTCTGCATATTTGAAATACAAACATAAAAGTCAGGATTTGCTGACTTCGGTGCATAAACCGGGGCAAACAGAGACCGTATAAACATATTGTTAAATATAGTTTATGCCAGAGGCTTCGGGCAGCTCCCCCCGCTCTCGCATCGTGCACGAATTTTTAGATTTTCCCTTTACGATTCCAGGCTGAACTAGGGGCGGGAGTGGGTTTTTGTTTTATTACTGGCAAAGAAAAGGAATCAATATCAAATTTCGGTTTTATTATTTGCATACGTCGGAACCAGGGGCCATGACCCCGTTCAGCCCACTGTTTTATGGCCACATTTAGCAGAGAGAGAGAGAGAGCAATGAAATGGTACTGCTCTCGGTGCGCCTAATTCCCAATTAATTTGGGATTTGCCTGCGCCTTCCGACCAGTTAATTAGATGGTCATAAAGCGGTCGCTGAATTCTGCCTGACATATCACCGACAGCATCTGCTGCTGTACGCATGTACAAATTAATTACAATGTGACCGCACACCCCCATAGCGCCCAATTGGCGAAAACCCAAAATTAAAGTTGTATATTAAACAATTCATATTTATCTGGAATCATTGGAACAATTCCAACAATAGGCAGTTCTTAGCTCATTTTTTCACTCTAATTTATCATATTATATGGATGGGAAAATGCGTAGTTTCATTCTATTAAGTATTTAAGTGATGACAGTATTTTCATCTATTTCAATTAAGTAATGAGATATTGTCCACACAATTTTCAGCAATTACAGAATTAATATCACTTCATAAAAGTTTTAATGGTCTGTTTTTTTTCCAATTAAGAGATTTCTTAAGCGAATCACAATAGCTTTGCACATCAAATTAATTGCAATCCAAGAACTATACAAATGTCAGTCAAAGCCAAGAATTTGGTCAGCTAGACAATATTATTTATACATACGAGAACGAGTGTAAAGAAATCCGATTGAACCCTTTCAGCCAGAGCGGACAATCAGTCGAGCAGGCCCTATTTATATTCATTGTGTGTATACATTCGAGTGGTCCGCAAACCCCAGTCTGCCCTACCGACTGTAGTTTGGTTAGTTCCCAAAATCCCATTTAGTCGTCCGGACGTTCGAGAACCGAAAAGCGTATGAATCCTTTCTAGAATGGGCGCACAAAGGAATCTGCGGCAGCACGTGTAAATCGGGGGGATTCATTAATACGAACTTGCTGTTTGGCCGCCGGCAATTACCCCCAAATTTGTGTGTCCCGAGCTATTGAAGCCTGTGGTGTATGCTGTTGTGTGGTGTGGGGGGCGTGTAACGCTAACAGAAACAAGCGATGTACCCGACACGTGCACAGACCCATACAAACGAACAGAGGAACAGCGAAACAGCGAAACTGTTGCGCGAAGTGGCCATCGTTAATGAACTTATGCCTGGAACATACTCAGACACAGTCGTCCCACACTAGCACACACAAATCCAAACACAAGGCAGTGACCTACCAACCTACTCACATGCACACGAAATGGCAACAGTTTGGCCAGGCCAGAGCGTATAAGGGAGGGAGAATGAGAGAGACGGCAGCTGGGCTGGCTAACAGAGAACTGTTATCGGTCTGTTACGCGCAGAAGAACGCTTTTCGCACAAGTCACGACGATGACGATGAACGACGACGACGACGACAACGACGATGTTCGCTCAGCTCACTCGCTCGGGAACGCTGCTGCTGTCCGCTCCGTGCTGCTCCGTTCTCCATCGTCCGTCGTCCGTGCTCTGCTTTGGTCTGCTCTGGGTGCTAGATGCTTTGCCTCCGCCGTTAGTTGCGGATAAGAAGCCGGCGCTATTGGTTGTACTTTGGCGGGACGTAGATAACTCCACTGTGGCTGCGCTCGGCGCGGGAACGCGAACGCGTAAGGCGAACGCGTGAGAATTGTCAAGTTCATTCGATGCGGTTGGCACTAGGCGGGGAGGGACGGTCGGGCGGCCCCCACTAGCTGGATCGTAAAGTGATATCTCTATCTCAATTTGTATCTCTATCAGTATCTGCATCTGGTCCGCAAGTGTATCTGTGAGTGCTGTGAGCTTGGAGTTGGATTTTGGCAGCGCAAAGACGCTGAAACAGAGAAGAAACCAAACCAAACCAAACCAAATAAAAGAAAATAAAAAACAACAAAACAAATAAAATAATACTAATATTCTTTAAACAAGTCGAGCAAGCAAATATCGTACAATTTGAATACTGCTGACTGTGCTCGAGGTCTGGGCCAACACCAGCGGTAAAGGCAACAACAACAACAACGGCAACGAAAACACCAACAAAATAATCGAGTCAGAGAGGTGCGTGTAAGCGAAATAATACAAATAGACCTAAAGCACATACATATGTACATATGTACATACGTAGTACTCGTAAACAATTTGAGAATATTAAGCTTAGGGCTAAGCAAAATGCAAATATTGCACTACACATTTCCCAATATTTCGAAAAAACAAAAACAAAAACCTTAAACAAAACAAAATCGAATTTCATTTACTAGAGGAACATTTTTGTTTTTTTTGGAAAACGTTTTTCGGTCTTTTTGGCGGCGGAAACAACGTCCGATTTTATTGGATATACATACATCTTTATATGTCGGCCCCTGCACTGGATCTATATTCGATTATATAGATGTACATTCGTCTGCCCGTATGGGTGGGTGTGTGCGTGTAGCCGCCACAAACAAATTTGTATTTATAAGATTTTATTTAAATATTCAAATATTCAGTTGTTAACGGCTCGTTAAGCCAAATTGCAGCCAAAATCTCGGCACGCAGAGGAGGAGAAGCAGCAGAAAATAACCAATTCGCTAAGGCGTTATCGATTCCTATGCTCGATTTTGATCTGTAAGTAAAAAATATATTCGCTAGAGCCAGAAATAAACGAGGGTTTTTTTTTTTTTGTTGGTTTCGAAACACGAAAGAATCATTAAATTTCCTAAAGAATCTGCCAAGTAAGCAGCAAACAAATGAACAACAACAAGCATAGTGCCATATTTATAAAGATATATATGAATGTGTGAACACCACATACACATACTCGCATAGACTTAAAATTTGATAAAACTAGAATGAAACAAGAAGAAACGCTTGCGGGCTGGTCGAAGCCTTGCATACCCTGGGGAGACACGGAGTATGTGATATCGAGAGCTGAGTCCTAAGGCATTATAAAAGCAGTTGAACGGGTTTATATACTTACATTTGTATATACCAACTTGCTAAACATCATTTTGATTAAAAAAAATTAAAATTGTATACATAATACATTTTTTTTTTCGGAGTTGCGAGAAATACCACACTACAAATTGTTCTTTTGACAGTGAAAAGTGAATTTTTCCCCGAAAACTAGTCTGAAGACAAAGTTCAATATATGAACGAGTACGTGTGATTTCTTCCGTTACAATCAAACCAATTTGGGCTGCATTTTAACGGAGGAGAGTGATTAGAATTCGGTTTGGTACAGTTTAATTATGACAGAACGATAACACCCTTATTGGAGGGTATCGAAACGTGTTGGATTCTTTATTAGAAAAGTATTTTCATGCCCCGAACGTGCTGGGGATTGTCTCGAAAGCTGAAATAAATGCGAAACATGGCCTATTGCCCCACGTGGCCTTTGCGGTTGTCAAACCAATTTACTTGGCCCATTGCAAACTACAGGGCGACGATATGGCAATTACAGCTGAGACCTAAACTGAAACTGAAACTTAAGCGGAGACAGAAATTTAGAGTGAGGGAAAAACACATGGCAAAGGAAAGGGTTTTTGTACGTGCCTGAAACTATATCGCCTGTGTGACACCCAAGTAGGGGATATCAGTGGGCAGGGGGAAGGAAGCAAGTGTGAGTGGTAACATTTGTATTTGGTAAATCAATTACCCACCCACGGTAAACCCTTTGCCACAGCCCTGGGTCCTTCTAGGGGCCTGCACTCCGCACGCCTTCACCCGTCAATCATCAGCCATGCATACAAAGAAGGACACTGTTCCAATGAAAATACGAGTAAAGAATGCATCCCAATTACATTTCCATGCATTTCCAATTGAGTCTAATCTCAGAGACAATGCAACCCCAGCAGATTTGACCAGGCAGTCTGAACGGCAGCCTAGTTGGCCATGTCAGCATCGTAAGCTCTTTTGGAAATCTCACAATTTGACAAATGTCGGGGTTGGTGGAGACTAGTGGCCTCGAGCTGCCAAAATTGTCCTCGCTCCGTTGGTACCTACATATGACACACTAAAATGGGGCAATATCAGACTGCCCCTAGATAACAGCATAAGCAAAGCTGTGCGGCTCCTATTTTAAGCTCAGCTCATATTTTAAGCTATGTTCTATGCGAGTTCTGAGCGACTCTCTCGATTGAATACGGGGTATCGCAGAGTACGCTCCAGATCACTCTCTTGAGTTTGAAGGCAATCCAGTTTATGCCCAGTTTATGCACATGGAAACAAAATCGTAAAGTTGTCAAACTGCACCGACTATAGAGATAGGATAGCTTAGACTGATTTTATGGGTAGTTACGCGCTGTAGATCCATGGGAATTGGATGGTTTGACTCAGTTATAAGTCAGAAGGTGAGGCCATTGCTGCTAATTCTTATCTAATGCATATTTGTAAATTGATTTATTCATAATTTTGAGTGAATTTCGGGCTTACAGAAAATTTATGCAATTCGATGGCTTTGTATGGAGAAAATCCGCATTTATCGCGAAAATTCAATAGACAGGGTGCTGTGTGAAGAATTTTTACATAATCGCATATATCTTCAGTCGATAAATATGCTAGCGAGGGTCGTTTCGAGAGTAGTCCATTCAGTTGGGAGCTTCAGACCAAGCCAGTAAAAAATCTGCCTGGTGAGCAGAGGATTTTGCTCGACTTCACTCTCTTCTCTATCTCTACTTCATAATCCATAATTATTTTATTATTATATTCTTCAATTTAAACGAAGATGACATTCTGCATAGCTATGCCAATTTTCAACTAAAAGGACAAGAAATTTTATGTTCAAATATTTATAGACCAGACACTCCCTATATACCCAGTTGATTGCTTGAAACAAGAAACTGGAAAATGAATTTTAATGAAAATGTCATTAGGGATACATTTCAGCAATGATTGCAGGAGATGGCGTCTCTGGAAGATGTTGCCTGTCGTTGACTTGGCAACTATTTATCATCATTTGTTACCTTCGGCCCAAATTAATTCACTTTGTGCATTTCTCTGCTGCACTCCTCATGAAACACTCTCGACAGCGAGAGAAAAGAAAAGGCAAACTTATGCAGGAGATGGAAAACTTTGTTCCAGCACGAGTTTCAAAGAGGAGTGAAAAATCTGGAATGCAAAAAGTTCGGACTCGAACTTAACAATCTTCTCTTGGTGTTTGACCACGGCCTCGGGTTTTGCCTGCCCAATGGGGCATTAATTAATTTGATAGTCGTTGGTTGTCAATTTTGAATTGAGTATTTGCATAAATTTGACATTAATAAACCACGAATATTCCCTCACTTCCACATCCTCCCCATCCGCATCCTCCTTCTCATTCTTGTTGGGAAGGACACAAATTGAGTGTGAAATGTTACGCGCCATTTAACATCGGAGCAGGCTGGGCAGGCCGAAGTTGGGGCACTCCAATTCGGATTCCTTTAAGGTGATATTCGCTGGAAATACAGCATTTTGGCCACTCGCCTCCATAAAGCATTTAACTTGACTGTCAATTACCCAGAAATAAATTATGAACACGCCCCCATCTGCGACGCAGAAGTAGACTAAGACGATGATGAGGTGTGGTGCGGCGCGGCATATGCGGAAATGGAACCAGGGCGAAATAGACATGTTCCCCCTGCCCCTCAGTATTGCTATGTAAGTGTGCAGACAGTTTGGAATTATGGTGATACGAAACGCACATGCTTCGGTACGACGAGTATGTGTACATAATTTTCGTCATGAGAAGCGCTTAAGAAAAGGTTCCTGCCCTGCCCTGCCCGATTCTGCTTGGAAAAGGGTTTCTCCCTCACTTAATTGTTGTTCTACACAGATATGTACATACATAAAGATACATAAATATGTATTTATTTACATATGTTTGGAAGGCTTTTGCGTCAGTCAGTCAAGCTTGCAAAGGATGGCGTCAGCGCAGGAATTCATCTCGAGATGTAGCAACTTGAAATTATTTGTGCGAAAATTTCTGCTGGGGCACCAACAAAAATTAAAAACATTCTCAGGCTTCCGAGTGGTTAAACATTACGCACTGCCTTCGCCCCCATCGTAGCGTATGAATATGGTTGGTATTTAAAGGATCTACACATTTAAAAGCCTTGGTAGGATTATTCTAACCGAATGAGGTTAAACGTTCAGAAAAATATTGTCTGGAACAAAATTGTGGAATACATTTATTTCGCGCAGCATTTATTCATTTATGCATTCTTTTCGTTTTCAGAATACTTTGGGATGTATTAGGTGTAGGAATAAAAACAGAAAAGTAGGAAATGAAATATGTTTAGGTACAATTTTCGGCCCCCGCGCCGACGGCTCTGGGGAATTGCACTCTGTTCACTTTTATTATTTGTATCAGAAAGGTTATTGAAACATCAGCAAGCTCTTTGAACTCGATTCAAATTTAAATCATAAATTTAAAATTCAATATATTCGGGAATGAGACACAAAATGTGTTTCAGAATTCAATCAAATTATAATTAATCTTTTCATAGGCATTTGTGTGTGTGATCCTCCCAGACGAAAACACCACGGATGCGTCCACAAACTCACTCACTAACTCACACACACACAACACACACACACACACACAAATAAGCGCGTTAGACTTGAAAAAAAACGGCTGGCAACGAAAGGGAAAAAGGCAGAAACACCCACCGATATACCTTCTGCTTCTCGTCCTTCTACTGTCACACCGCCTGCTGCTTCTGCCACCTCCTGCTGCTGCTGCTGCTGCTGCCAGTCTCCACCTCCTTCATGTCGTTGTCGTCATCTTGGTCTTATTGCCACAACTTTTGCCAGCATTTTGTAAATGAATAGACACATACACTCGTACATGCAGACACACGTACACAACGGTCTCTCCCACCTAACGGTCTATATTTGTTTACACTTTTTCCCTCTTTTTCGCTTCTCCTTTGCACATTTGCATATTTGTTTATATGAGCCACACACACACAAACACACACACACACACAGATACAGACACAGAGACACATGTTTATTTGTTATTGTTAACCTCACCTCAAACACATTTTTATGACATTCAATGGCAACGGCAGTACCGTTAGAGAGAGGACAGAAACAAGAAAACTCCATCGCCACCTCGCCATCCCTGGTAGATAGGTGGACGAACCG
The DNA here is from genome assembly GCF_018151105.1 of Drosophila obscura. Taxonomy (NCBI): domain Eukaryota; kingdom Metazoa; phylum Arthropoda; class Insecta; order Diptera; family Drosophilidae; genus Drosophila; species Drosophila obscura. The sequence continues at coordinate 2,234,654 of NW_024542774.1, read as the reverse complement.
AGCCGACCATGTACACGGCGTAAAGGTAATTATGTCGATGACGTCACCAGTCAGCAGCTGCAGCAACGCCGAAAAGAAATACTTAGAGGAGAGGTAGAAAAAACCATCAAAGTTAATTTTCCATCCTAGTTTCGGCTCCGCCCGCCACAACTTCAACGAGAACTTCAAAGCTATTTTCCTTGATGAATGGAAACTTTTTACGTCACCGACGGAAACCCTTCTGTCGAGTGTGGTAGGGTAGAGACTAGGGAAAACTCTCATTACCGTTCCCCTCGCGCCGTTTTGTGTGGGTACAGCTTTATTTTCATCAAAACTTTCTATTTGTGCATAAATTAAAAAAAATTTGCAGCTAACTATATTTTAGCTTTTCTACTTCACTGTCAGAGACAGAGTATTCCATTCGTGATTATTAAAATTTGCACATACTTGTGGGTGGAGGAGGAGACGGGGACTGGGACTGGGGCAAGTACAATTTATACTCAATTGTAATCAGATTGATGCCCCAGATAGAGACCGGCGGGGAGTCGTTTCTATAATTGATTCAATATTGCGTGTGCAGTGGGCCCGCGGAAATCGCTCCTAATTGGTGGGGTAAGCTCCTGGGTTTTTCTCCGCCAGCCTGTAAGAAAACTCATAGGAATTCCCCATCAGCGAAATCTGCATAACAATTTGTTAAATGTTGACGTGTTATAGTTCTCGTTGCTATTGTAATTATTGCTACTGTTGCTGTTAATGTTGCTGCTGCTGCTCCTGCTTCTGATTTTGTTTGTTGTTGGTTCTGTCATGATTCGTGACACATTTTTGTTTTCTATTATTATTTAGGTTCTGTTGCTGTTTGTTGGTCTTTTGTCCGGGAAGTCTCGACTCCAGCCCTGCGATAAGGCACGTCTGAAATTGGGTCGTGTTTTGCTCAAATGTCCCATGAAACAACTTTGCTCCGACTTCGGCTCGCACTTTTATTAGCCCATGGCATGAACTCGGTAGCACCCACAGTGCTGCTCCACTTTCGCTGCCACCAGCCCCAATACGAGTCTGATGGAACAAACAATAAAATGTGACATTTCCCTGCCAAAATTATTAGCTTTCTGCTCTGGGTCGCGGACAATTGCTTCGGAAGGAGGTTGTTTCAGCTCGGGTTCAAGGATAACCAGACTGGACAGAACTGTGTCAGGCGAAAGGATTAAGGGCTCCCCTTATTTTTATGCCTTTTCGGGGCTGCTATAATTTTGCCAACAAGCTGAAAAAGCACATAAAAAAAACTTATAGAAAAGAAAGCCCTATAAAGTTGGTATATTTATACCTAGCTGAAAGGCTAAATGGATTCGACTGCTGATGCTTTACGTTGCTTCTGAATTTAATGTCGCTAGAAATTCATGGCATAGGGAGAATAAATTGAACTATTCAAAAGATATTTCCTATTAAATATGTTTCTATGAAGACAACAAATTAAAGAATATTTCATTAATTTGAAATTCATTAGCAGACGGGAAACCACACACCGCGGTTTAACTTTCACTTCAAATCTGTTCGCCGCACTTAATGAAATTGAAAAAGTTTCCCAGAATCTAAATGCATCGCTACTTCATGTGGACATTTTCTGAACTTGAGAGAAATGCAATTAAATTGCCAACAAGCAACAACAAAAAGTACTTGCAATGGAGGCCCAAATATCGGAAGCTCAAAGAGCTGCAGTCTTCGTTCGACACGAATGCCACCTTTGTTGTGGGACGTTCATAAAATATGAAGCTTGGAGCACAAATGAACACAAAGGCTGCGACGGGGACTGTGCTGGGACGGAACGGGACATCAAATAACTTTTGCAACATTTCAGGAGCTGTAATAAATGCAGCATTGAAAATTGGACTTGAGCTTCAGGCATCGAAATGCCAAAAAAAAAAACACAAACACAAACAAAAAACTGCTGACCCCGGTACTGGATCGAAATGGGGTAGCATGAAGCGAAGTGGAGTAGAGTCAGGTGTTACAGGTAACTTTCCCTGACCTGGCCCGCATACTCGTATAATTTAAGCATGCAACTTTTTCCTGGCTGCCGTGAGATTCGGATCACGGATGCCACGTAACAGAGTTACGGATAGGAGATGGCGGAGACTCTGACTCCCGCCCAAATTGGTTTAAGGATACAAAATGGGTTCAACATATACATATGTACTGGTAGTATATAAAATCATTTTTCTACCGGAAAGTATGCCATTGAAATGCTCAAAGAGAAAGCTACTTTTGTTTGTTGCTGTAAATTCGATATGCTTGTGTGTCTATTGGAGAGGCCTTCAGGTCTTTCTTTTCAGCAAACAAAAGGGGCTGGAGAACAGAAACTCTAGCACAGCAACAGCAACAGCAGAAGCAGCAAAGAAAGTTCCACGGACTCCACTGGAGTCATTCTCCCTGGAGAACCGACCGCACTCTACTCCAGCACCCCCCTCAGACTTCAGGGGCGGGGCTGAACTACTCACCTCTAAGCTGCTCGCTTCTCGCTGCTCGCTCTGGCCTTCTGACTCGTCCTACGTATTATTCCCTTTATGCGCAGGCATTGTTGGATTCTTTTGAACTCTTTGACCTGCAGATAAGAAAAAGCTCAAAAATATCCACGCCATGAGAGGAATGGGGGAATATAAATAGACACATTTCGAATAGTCCTTTAAATCTCTCCATTAAGGGGAGGCGAGTCTGTTAAGTGCTGAAGAAGTGGCAAGTTGAAGGAAGACTAACAATGGAATTCAGTTCTTAAATCTGCGATACGACTATCCATGTATTCGTGATGCTGGCTTATGTCAGAATGGGGTCTACATCCAACATCTTACATCCAGCTTAATGCTACATACATACTCGTATATTTATAATATATATATTTGTTTTTTGTCTGTACGTTTAATTCTCATTCTCATATTGTCGATCAATCATTGAAAGTCGTATGTCGAGAGAGCATTTCCGCTTCGTTGGCTCGCCCGTAATCAAGTGGCATTCCTGTACTTGATGTTTTTTTACGCTTTCCTGCTTACGCTTCTGTCATCTCCCCTCTCACCATCGCACCATCGCACCATCCCGCCTCATTCCCTCTGGGGCAGGTCGAGCCCGGTCTGCAGCATTTCGTTAGCTTCAAACGAGCATTTTGAGCCCGCCAGCAAAAAGCTGCTTCATAAATTGCATGTTAGCTTTTGTGTTGGCATGTCGCCTCCATCCACCCATCCACCCATTCGTACACCCTGCTAACCCCCCCTAAGTGGATATGTGCTGGTGTGTACTCCATTTGGTTTTTTAATAGACCCAGCTCGCATTTAAACTGTTATGCTTGGCCTGGTCCGCCCTACTCTGCTCTGGTCTGGTCGGGGCACAAAGGACCCTTTCCCTGACTTTATCGTTTAGGCCAAATCAGTGTCGAGCTTTGGCACAAATTCCACTGAATATCTGTATAGCTAGGAGTGCATGTAAGTGTATGTGTGTGTGTGTGTGTGTGTGTGTGTAGGTGTGGGGAATGGGGATCGATTGTTCAGGTAGCTAAAAAAAACCTTTCCCAACTTTAACAGAAATTTACATTTTGTGGCTCCCTGCTGGAGCCCAGACCATCATCAATTTCAGGGAAATTCCCCAGTCACTGTGTGGGCGTGCTCGTGTGGATGCGGGGGCATGGCAGAGTGGCAATTAGCACCACCTAGTGGACACATACTAATCGCAGCGTGTAGCGAAAATAATTAAAAACTTATTAACCCCAATTTCATAAATTTTCGCTAGTATAAATTACTCGCAAAACTTTATGAAAATAAATTTACATAGGTATTCCCTAATACGAGTATTCGGCGTAATATTCCCATGCTAAGTGCCGTGGGTTGCTGCTCGATTACGCTGATGTGTGCTAAGTGATTTATATTAACGAATTGAATCGAACACGAACCGAAAATAAAAGCATTATATTACTGCTGTACGCAGTTGTTGAAGGGGTGGAGGGGGGAGGCAGTGGCCCCGATAACGTCTATATCGCGTCCATTACGGAATGACAAATGACGTGCAGATAGGCAGCCTTGATGGAGCATGCGAAAATAATTTATTGCCATTCGAAGATATCTGTCGTTTGCGTACGGGCCATAAAACGATAGTTTTTCAATGATAAGCAAGCCTGAATCAAACGGAAAGGGAGCGCTGAGACATAAGCATAGAAGGGGCTTTTCACTGCCAGGAAAATGCAGTTAAACGACACTAAGGATTGGAGGAAGCTAGCCCCATTTGCAACTGCAGTTCCTTAGCTTATCAGACAACAAGAAATAAGTGCTGAGTGAGCTGTCCACATATTGAATTTCAGGATGTCCGCCTGCCCTGTTTATTCGAACACTGGATAGCAGGTATAAATTACAACTCTTTAATTTTCCATCATTCAGCCACAATGATTATTGAACAATTAGCCAAAACCAGACAAGCAACCAACAAATGCCCTTCAATCATTTTGAAATAAAATGCCAGACAAACAAAATACTCAATTACCACTCATAAAATGCAACATTTCACACAATTTACTGTCTGCCTGCCTGCCTGCATGTTGCGAGTGTAAAGTGCGGTGAGGGCGAAGGGAAGGGGCGCCTGTATGTACGACAATTTTAGTTGCATTACTTATTCATTAATTAAAACAAGCCGCAGCTCCGTGTGCTTTCGAGTGTTAGTTGTTTGTAATTAAAATAAATTTATCCAGGAAATTAAAAAGTTTGCGTCGTCGGCATTGTCGCGCTGCCGCCATTGTTTTTGCTGCGGTTTGAATCAAATGAATTGGTTTCGTGCTGTGCTGTGCTGTGCTGTGCTGACTGCAACACATGACGTATACGCAATGTGGTCACAGTTATTATTGGGTTGCAAGTGCTTCTGTGTGTCTCTGCGGTATGTGTGAGTGTTTATATGGATCTGTGTCTAGGGTTACCGCAGTGAAGTGGCAAGGAGGCCAGGAGGCAAAAACACGCTTTCGAGTGTTTATTAGGAACTGTTTTCATGTCGTTCTGTGTGTCAGTTATTAGTGCAGTTCGTTGTTCGTCCTTTGGCTGGTTTTATTGTCGCCGTCACGTTAGTTGTTAGCTGCCATTGCGGCTGTTATGTCAAGTGTAACACCGCCGGCCACCCCACCCTCCTTATGGTGCGGCATTGTTAGCTGCACTTGCCGCTGCTGTCGCTTCAGCGACAAAACCCAAAAATAGTTCAAAGGGAACCCTGTACGAGTACCAAGGGCCACGTGCCACCTGCAACAGGGCCCGCGGCAGCATTTGGCTTGGTTTCATTAATTTACATATTTAGCCAGCACTCGACCTCGCTCCACCCATCCATACCCCATACCCCAACCTCAGCCGACCTCTTTCCGCTCGTTATTTCCAGTCAGCCGGCTAACCGAACTGCACTCCCGGCTCATCAGAATTCACAATCGCAAATTGTTGCTGGAAGTCAGTCCTGAGAGTCCTGCTCTTGACTCCGTTTGCTCTACTTGGCCATTAGATGGATACACAGATACGCAGATAAACACAAACACAAACAAACACACACACACACACACACACTACTACTACATCTACATAGATACTTACTATACTATATGCAGATTGCTTCTGCACTGCGACGGCATCGGCTTATGCAAATGCCCGAGCCAAGCCCATCTATCATATCATAGGTCAGCAGATTATGCGAATGCGAATGCGTCCCCATCCCCGTCCTTTCCTTTCTCTACCACCACACAGCATTTGCATACGGCTAACGTACTCGTATGAATTATAATGCTCAACGACCCATCATCACCCACCGAGATAATATTTCATGGTCTGGAAAATATTAACAAAACGATAACTGAATCAAAGTGATAATCAGTTTTGCATTTTCTTTGCCTTTCTTATACAAAAAATAAATTAGTTAAGTACACAATATTCTAATAATTGGCTTGAATTATAACAAATGTTATAACAAATAAAAATTGAATTGCAGAGTTTATCTTTGCTCAAATATCGTTCGATGATGCTAGATTCATTCCATTGCACACTGGAAATTCCATTTGCTTCAGAGCTGCATTTTGTACGTGCCGTGAAAGCATCAGAGCAGAACGGAGAGAAGTTCATTTTGCGATTAAAATGTATAAATACCTACCATAAAGATATAAAGTCGTCCTAAGCCGCGTCTTATGTAGCATGTTTATAAACATTCTATACCCAATACAACAACTCTTCAGAGAGAGAGAGAGACCGACTCCCTGAATGTGAAATAAGTTCAAGATGGTGGCTGCACGTTACCGATTTGAGGCAGAACGGAAACAATTATTATCAATGAGTTCCTTATTTTCCCCTTTCTTGTTTCTTCTTGTTTGCCCAAAATCAATTATTCTCCACTCTTTCAAATTAAATTAATTATAAATTGCGTATAACGAGGCGAGGCAAAGCCGCTTAAAGTTCTTCGTCGGAGGAGGAAGGAGGCGTAGCGGAAATGCAAATTTACTCAGTCGAAGGCTGAATTTCTGATTACTTGACTTGCATTTCAAATTTTCGGCTCCAAGATTACGGGAAAAGTTGAAGGGACAAACTCCGGGCAAGGAAATGCATACCCCTCCCATACAGCGCCGTAGATCTGGTTAAATCAGCTTAGAACGATTTCCCAGAATCAGAGTCAAGCTGTCCCAAGAAGCACACAGACACAGAGAGATACAAACAGAAGTTGGACCCTAATCGGATTACAGTTGGGCAACTTGAGGTAAACCAAATGATTACCGAAAACTAGCCGGAAAAACAGCTGCTGGAATACTCATGTAGTTCTGCCACATATGAAACTTTGTCAACGGGATACGCCAACCTATCTCTCCGCCCATCCATTTCCATCTGGCTGCAACAATCAGAGGAGAGGCCGCAGGAATGGTGGCGGAATTCAGGCATCGAATGCCAAACATTTTGTTGGCTTTGTCGGCGCACTCGAGTGTGGCATCAGTTAATTTTGGAATCTGTCAGAAAGCATTCAACAAATTAAACTCAATTGGCAGTGCTGCTGCTGCCTTCCTCGCCGGGAACATTACCACGGGGAGATGGCAGAGTCCCAGTGGTGGCAGGAGCAAAGCAGAGCAGTTGAAGTTGCAGCTGCAACAGCAGCCGCCAGCCAGCAGCCAAATAAACATGGCACATGACACTGGATTACATTTCACATTTCATTTCACTCACAACAGACAGAGACAGCTGCACAAAGAGCTTGTAAGCGAGAGAGAGAGAGAGAGAGCTGGCAGACAGTGGCCATGCTGGTGCTGGTGCCGTGGCATCATAAAAGCCAAGCTGGCAGCCAACAGTCAGGTGGAGGCGCACTGACTGCGGCAACTGTTAAATTTTCAAGTGCGCCCAGGAAGCTCTTTTAGGCTCAGCGAAATTGGACGTGCAAATGAATGGCGTGGAGGGGAGGCGGTACGGCACGGCACCGAGCAACACTGCAACAGCGGAACGTGGCAGTAATGCAGCAGCAAGTGGCACAAGTAGCAGCTGCCACAATTTTGTGGCATCCTGAAATGAGTTGCAGCCAACACGAACTTGCAATGCCCTCAAAGTATCTTAAATGGGTTTGTACTGGTTCCACTGGGAAACATTTGAATGATTGATGTAGGTGGCTGATGGGCAGGTGGAACCAAAGCAGAACTAAAGCAAATATATAGCATTTGTATCTACAATAAAAACTCCCAACAGGATGAAAAAATTATGTCCATCCACTCTATTGGATATGCTGTTCTTTGACTGGAATTCCCGCAGTGCCTCAAGCCTGGCGTACTGCCCCATACTACCTCAATCGACTGAAGAGTGCAGGGGAAAATGTGGACCGACTGTGATGGGGCCCACTCTAAGCAGTCCGTCTGCCCCAAGTGTCAAAGCGTCGCCAGCCGAGTCTCAGCCGTAGCATACTTCTCGAGCGGTCAGCCTTTGTTCGTGTATGTGTGTGAGTGGGGGGGGGGGCCTAGTCCGAGTGGGGCAGATGGAATTGTTTCGTTTTCGTTTCGAAATGAAAGAAAATGCTGTTTAATGTGCTTTTTATTATGTACATCCTGGGCCCCGGGGAGTGGGCGGCTAACAAGGAGCGACCCACCCTTAGACGGTTTTTCTTTCCCGCACTGCCGCAAACTCATCAACGGTTCTTTATATTTGGTTTTTTTTTTTGCACTTTTTTTTGTGTGGCACAGTTCCGGCAGCAAGGCTTTCATCTCTATGCAAATTCTTACCGCCGCAAGCGGCAAATGTTTTTATTGTATTTAGTGGAATTATTCACGCCAAACTAGCTTTGGCGTGGAAGGGGAAGGTTGGAGGCTGGAAAGATCCGATGTGGTTTCCTCGTACATATGTATGTATGTCTCTGGTTTGTTTAGATTTCGACAGAAAAAAAACAAAATTATTTTTAAGAGGCCCCCCATATTAATCTGCTGAACTCAGCCACCCCCTCCCACAACATCGGTATCACATTTTTCCGGAAAATACACACATGTGCACACGATTTGAGCTGCGTTGATTGCTGGCAATCAATTGTAATGACAAAAATTGCAAATATTTTAGTGAAGTCACTCGACATGCCATTCCGAACCAACCCCCACCGCCAACCCTTCTAGCAATATTGCACTAAGAAACCAGAAATGGCAATAAGTCGCGCCAAATGAAATCAATATTATCGATCCGATCCATATTCAAACACTCATCCGCAGTGCAAAAATATGTATCAGTAACGAGTATGACCATCCTGCCCTTTTTCTTATAATTGTTGCACTGCAGGTTAGCGTCGATTCGTAGAATCACTTGGATTTAGAAGGAACCAGAACAGGATTCAACCAATTCGAACCTTAAAGGGTTTTGCCTTCAAAACGACTTTATATTTATCTCCTGTAAACTGTCCTCTGAAATTAATCCTACCTATTACGTTCCGTCTATTCCAATCTGTTTATGGTATAATCCATCTGGTATCGCATCGTGTACTCACTATTTATTTAGCATACTTTTGGCAGTCATGCAATTACGAATTGCAATTTCCATCAAGCTTGCTGGTTCAGAGTAGTCTGCCCCTGCCTTCTACATGTTTGTTGTCTTCCAACGTAAATAATACTATCTAAATGAACTAATTGAGTGGCTTACATGAGATATGCATATCGCAGTGATACTGCAATTCTGTTTGCGCTGCATCCATCCTCGCACTCCGTTCTACAGAAAGTAATAGTATTCACTGCAAGCAGCAACAACGAAATCTTAATTGTCAATCAATTTAAGCTTATTTAACATTCATGATACTCGTTAAGCGGATAGCGGCAAATGTCAAACGGAAAAGCGAGCAGACACGGACAATGATGGGCGCCTGGTTGCATAATCGAGAACGGGAAAGTGATGGAGAGACGCAGAATGGGCTGGGAATACCTCAAGAGATGCCGACGATTTCTGGAAATGCATACGAAATGCCGCTTACGTAACCTGCATCTATATAGCGGGCCCACATCAATGCATGAATATCGAGGTATATGGCGCATATCAGGCAGCGACAACGTTGCGTATGAGCAACTTTGAATAATTAACTCACTTCAATGGCTGCCGTACATGCTGCGGTCTCTCTCTATCCTCCTGTTCCTCTTGTTGCCCCTCTTCTCTCTCTTTCTCACTATCCCTCTCTCCTTGTGCATATCTCTACCCTTGTCACTTGATGTGGAACGTAATAAAGTAAGCGGATGTGTGTGTGTGTGTGTGTTGCAGTGTGGGAGAGCCCTCCATGGCATCGGAATATTTCGTTGGAAATATAAATTGCATTTTGGCCATTGTCACTTTGCCCAATAACTTGGCTCGGTGTTCCCTTGGCATTTTTCTGGAAAGCCTGACAAAAAAAAGTGCCATAAAATTGTTCAAACAATTTCTTAATCAATTTGGCTATGGGAAACCTTTAAAACTGTTTAAATTGTGGCATTTTCCGATTCTTGCCCCCATGCTCACAAATTATCGAGCTAGAGAAAGTTTCGTTTCCAATTGAATGAAGGGACGGCAGAGCCAAGGGAAATTCAATTATTAAATGCTTGTAATACAATATTTGGCAATTGATTGCAATTAAAGCCCAAATTAATTAATACATCGACGTATTCCTTGAGAAAGCGACAAAATATAAACAACAATTTAATAGAATCCCCAAACCAATTGGAATATTAATTCTAACGATAATTATAATTATCGATCGATTGAGCTCTTTCGAAAAGTGAAATCTTTTGGCTAGATACGTGAACTAACCTGCCGAAACGCACTGTACCTGTATGAATTGATGTTTAGAATAATTGCTCTCTGCTTCCTGCTGAGAATTTAACGCAATTTAGCGATAATTAAAATTATGCCTGCTGTTCGATGTCGTCGCAGTGGCTGGTCTGGGTGGGGCGCTGTACAAATAAGTATCGTGGGAGGTGTTGGCCATAACGCTTAAAGCGGCTTAAAGGACCAATATTCACACGCCATTCCACGGCAGAGCGAAGGCCACGTCGAATGTAATTATCATTAGTTGAGACAGGGCTCCGCAATTTTTGCGTGTCCGCACGTACCCGGAGGAAGGGACGGGGACAGGGACCAGCGTGACTAATCTCTGGCCAAACAAAAGCTGCCTCCCATTCCCACTCCCACACGCACTCTCTGCCCTTGTCTGATGTTTGCCTTTGCCAGCTGTTCAAACAAATTACAATGAATTCGCAACTGTTCCTGCTCTCAAATAGAACAGAGACGCGGACATTTGATTGATGAAAGGCATCAACAAGTACAGCAACAAAAACAAAAGCAAGAGCAACAACCAAATACCAACAGCAGCAACAATAGCATTAAGATCTTAACAATTTAAATTGACAAACACCAAAACGAATTCGACACGACCAAAACCCAGCCAAATAGATGGGGAATATGCAAATAATGTCAGGCTTATGCCGGGGGGCAAATTAGCGCACTTAAAGTGATTCATTGATAACTTTTTGGCACGCCATCCGACAGCGTCATTATCGTCGCCCGTGCAGGTCCAATCAGTGTCATACGCCATCAAAGCGGTTCGAAAGGAGGATAGAAGGCGGCTGTCTGGAACGACGGCAAAAGGATTAGGCCATGGTAGTGAGAAAAGATGAACAGGGGTAGGGAGAGTAAGGGAAGCACAGGTAATGGGTGCACTCTGCAGGGTAATCAAGGTCTATGTTGAGGGGAATTAGGGGCTGACACATTGGCTGTCTGTTCAGGGAAACTCGCTTTCCTTCCTGACCACCGCAAGCTTCCTTGCCGGCGGATGCTTTCGACAGCTTGCCACACGAATTGACTGCTTCACAGATCAAGTGAACTTGCAGTTCCTTGTAGCTAAGAGTCGCTATGACACTTGCTAAATATTTGAAATTAGTTTTAATCATAGCAATACGAAACAGCACAAATGAACGACAGCACAGTTCTACTATTAAACCCTTGAATCTGTCGATGCATAGTCAGCACTGGGATCTTTCCGGTGGGAATTTAAATTATTTAAACAGTTTAGAATGGATGGAAATTCCCTTTTCATTTAGAAATTCTAATGAAAATAAAACAATGAAAACTGTATCCGAAATCCATCATAGACAGTAGAATATCAGATAAAGTAAGAGAAATAAATTAAATTGAATTTTGGGAACCTTAGAAAAGAACAAAAAATAAATACAGCTTGGATCCCATGTACCTGTACTTTCTTCGATTTATCCTGAGTTTATAAAATGTCCGATATACAATATTAGTTATAGTATAGTATGTATGTAAGTGCTATATACACAATTTATTTTATATAAAGACTTTGGGAATCTCTTTCAATTAAATCAAAATATAAAAAACCAAACGAAAACGGAACATTCCCGCAGAATCCTCGAGTATCCTCAAACGATTCAGAGGAAACGCTTATCCCTGAGCAAATCAAAAAGCACACAAGAGGAAGGGCTCCGCGTTCCCCAACCATCCACTTTTTTGCGCTCCTGTTGCTAGGTATTTTAGTTTGATTAAAAACATGGCCCAAATGCAAAACAAACAGCTGGCCAACAGAGAGAACACAGTGAGCTGTGTGCGGAGTTCATGGCTTGGGGGAATGGTATGGGGTGGTGGGGGGACATAATCTATAACACTTTGGAGTACTCGTCTGAGGCTGCTGGCAATTGATATGCAGATCCGCAGTCAAGCATGTGAGCGATGAGTTGGGGAATGTGTTGCCAACGCCGCCTTGGCAACTCTGTTTCTTCCACTGCCTCTGCCTCTGTCGGGGTTGCTATGTAGGCCATGGAAAGGAAAGCCTTCGCACCACTCTTACACACACATACACACACACACACACACATTCGTACACACACATTCGTACACATTGCTGGCAAATAATAATAAATAATTTCATTTCATTGAATTCTAAGAGGAAGAGCGAAAGCAAACGAGTAAAGAGAAGCAACTGTTTCCATATGCATTGAGAGGGGTTGAGGGACGGACGCAGGCAGTCAACTGTCAACGATGTTCCTTTTGCCAACATTTTGTCCTAGATTTCATTATTGCCAGCAAATTAATTGCACTCCCAGTCCCAACAAACCCGATACTTACCTTAGAGCCATTCCTCCACCACAGAACAGAACAGAATAGCACAGCCGACGCCGAACTCACTCCACCCCACCACAAAGGTTTATGGTTATGAATAATTCTGTTTGTCATTGGCTTGACCCACCACCACCTGACATGCTTCCGCCTACCGAGACAGGACTGCTATGTTAATTGCCCGTAATGAGCCGGGATAACTTCTCCTGGACCCGCGCCGACAAATGATTCAGTTATATTACTTTCAGCCCAATAAACTTGACTTTTGTATTGGGCATTCCCAGACAATATTTGCAAGCTTTTTGCGGAACCCAGCGTCTGAGCAGACACCGCCCAAGCAACCTACACACATAAAGTAGAAATGAGAGTACGACTGGGAGTAAGAGACTGTCCAAGCCGAATTATTATGGCAATACAAATGTTTCTCTAAGCTTCTCTGATAACCGAACGAGACAGAGACTGTAGGAGAGAGATTAAGATTGTAGCCAAGCAAGTGAAATCCTTTTGCAAGGAGACAGGGAAATAAGCAATAAGCAAAACGTGGGATTATTTTCAGCAGAAATACTCGGGAATCTCTGTTAGACAAAGTTCGGAGAATTTCTATGCATGGCATTGGTAGAAGCACTTAAACAGCTAATCTATTGAAATCAGAGCGAAGCTGAGCCTCTAGTTAATAGAGGCTCCCAAAGTTCTTAAATATGAATAAGTATTTACTGTGGCTACTATCATGGACAGAAATGGTTCACAATTTGTTCTTGTTACACACGCCTTACCACATCCAATCTGAGTCCCGCTGCCAAGCCCAAGCCCACTGCCACTGCCACCCACTCCACTTCTCGGTAGACCAGCCAAAGAGCACAAAGTGCATCACTTAAATTGAACTTTTCGCTGCCAACGCAATCTCCTGCTGTGGTGGTTCGGTGCTGGCCCACAGAGACACAGATACCCAGCAGGCCCACCGGTTTGCAGAGCACCGCCCACGCCACCCCACAGAACATGACACCGTCAACGATAGCGTAACCGATGAACCTCAGCTCGAGTGGGTTCGAGGGCGTACCAGTGAAGCAGTTGACCGAAAAGTGCAAATGTTGCATATTAAATTAACGCTAGTTGACAGTGCCCCATGCCACACCACCACCCACAGCCATGAACGCGGGCGCAACAGAATTAGTCGAAGCGTGAAGCTGGCAACCATAACAGCCACAGCGAAAAAAATTGAGTTAAAAACGGAAAATTCTTATCGAGTGGGAAGTCACGGGAGGAGCAGGGGCAAAATAAAGTGAATATTGGCTTGTCAGCGCCCCAACAGCAACAGCAAAAATAGCCAACAGTCAATCATTTAAACAATTTGTTTGTTCTTATCGCTAGAAAAGTTTTTATTATTGTTCGATTCGCCTGTCGCTCAGCGAGTTCTGACAGAATTTACGAGCAAAGTTGCTCGTTGGGACAGGGACAGGCCATCGAAGAAATATGTCACCGACCACTCCGACATATTTCAAAGCCGTTCAACTGTCTCGCAGACCTCATTTGAAATGCAGCACAAGGCGGATCATAATAACTAAATTACTCATACGCAGGGTCTGCCGATTCCAGTGCCCAGACACATCCACCACCTTCAACCCAGGGATGCTGTTAACAGCACTGGTGGGTAAGGTGTAATAATTCAAAACTGTCTAGACTTTTACAGAGACAAAGACAAAGGGGCAAAGATGGGGCTTTTGGGGGAACTGTTTGTTTCATCTATGTACAAGGCATCTCTCGACAGTGTGTTTATGCTGTGAACTCTCTGAGGTTCTGATGTGCCATTCTGTTCTGCTTAAAGTCGTTAAACGTCGCAGACACCCGAACAATTTTTAGAACTTTACGAGCAGCATCAGGCAACAACAGTGGCAACGGTAGCGAGATTTTAGTTTTTGCATTTATTGACGCAATCGATTTGAAATTTGGATGGGATGGATATTTATTGGATTATATTGGGCCTTTGTACATGCCCACATGTAAACAATCGCCTAGCCCAGCTATGAAGAAATATTTATATCGCTGCAAAACAACAAGAAAAACCGAGAAAACTTCCTAATTACACCAAAACGCATCCATCTTCTGGGAAAGCACCAATAAAGTCAAATCAATGCGCATATATGTATGAAGATCAGCAAATAAAAAATTCTACATGATATATGATGTTGATGTGAATGCGAAGAATGATCTGTGGTCCAGGACTGGGTCGCAGCCGTGCCCTGTCAGCGGTGAAAAGTCGCTGGGGGGGCAAAAGCCTCAGCCTGACCCATAACAAATGAAAATTATATTGACAAATGACTTATTTGTTGCCCTGCTTTGTCGGTCGAGGCTGGTCGAGTGACGGGTGGGAATAAACCGACTACGACGCCGGCAACCAACAACAACAACAAACAGAAAATTATACATTTGTGAAATGCTCATACGTAGTATCCCATAGTAGAATGCCAACAAGATTAGAAGCAAAATTCCAAACGATTTTGGTTAAATATAGAAACAAAGTCCACCTTCTGGGTAGAGGGGATATATGGTGCGGGTGGCTATATGTACACATATACACATTCGTATGTATGTATGCACTCTAGTGTATAAGGAGCTAATGAGCGATGGGGGTCGTCAACATAATTGATGACTTGAATATACAATATGAATGAATCCGCATCTTTTCTTTGGGACAGGTTGATTCAGTCTTAAGTGATTGACTTCTGGGGTTAAAAGCAACATCAATTGGATACAAAATCTGAGAACGTGAGGGGCCGTCACGTCACAACGATGCTTGTAATAATGTTCCCAGAGGGGAGTGTGTTTACTTTTAAGGAGTTCATAACAGTAATGGGAAATTCGAAGTAATATGTAACGTAATAAATGAGATAATAATAATTAGATAAATGATTAATAATTGGCAGGCTAAAATATTATTGGAAAATTATTATTATAATACACTGAGTCTACTGATAAACTGATGTGCTTCTTTCTTTATCGCTAAATATAGCAAGAACCACAAAGGTCTGAAACTAAAAGCGTTCTGGTTCAATTTTATTCGTATGCAGAACTAATCAATGACGATCCGAACTTTATTTCTGAACGGTATTCCCGACGAAACGCACCTGCTGCTCGAGGTAAATCGGGGATTTTACCCCACTAAAGTAACGGGAATTTCACTAGTCCCTCCTTGAAATTCTTCGCTGGATCCCAAACAGTAAAATGGTGGGGAGGGGAGCAGAATGAACAACATTTTTGATAAAACTGATTGAACACTGCTCAGACATTCACCAATTGGCAATAAGCTGTCGGTCCAAAATATTGCCCGTAGATTTGGGTATACCAGTGTGGGTGTACAAATATTTTTATCTATGAACCGCATTTATGGGTGTGTGCACAGCGAAATATTTGCAAATTGACTTTAGCAGAGCGTAGCGGGGGCAACAACAAAACCCTCGATAGAGTACCAAACGGCATCAAACGGTACGCCTTGTGCAAATCAAATTTATAACAAGAACAAAAACAGAGCCCATCCATCGACACAACAATGAGAATGAATCCCACTGCCAGTGCTGCCATCTGTTTCGGCTTATGCTTGTTGTTGTAGCACTACACATGGCCTAAAAGCTCACGGCAGAGCTTTCGTGGCAAAACAAACACAATCAGCTGTGCTTCCAAACACAAATGCTGCGTAATTTTATTTCTATAAGCAAACAAACATATGAGACCCCATTTCCCTCCCCTGTCAGCCCCTTACACATAAATGTACGTCTGTTGTTGTGTTTGCATGTGGAAACAGCATTAGTGGCGAGACAACAAAGCACAGCTGTGTGAGCGAGAGCTTGGTAAATTAGCGCGCGCGCGCTCTCTCTTCTCCCGCTTCACTCTCTCTCTGTCTCTCCGGGTGGCTTATTGCGCACCTTTCAAGCTGTCGGCATAGTGAAACCCCATTGAGTGGTCACGGTAACCCCAGCGACTGATACACATGTGTAATGCAATATGAAAACCAAGGGCAAATAAATTTAGAAATACTTATGAATATTTGCAGTGCACCCCATTTGCAATTGCAACTGTCAATCAAAATCAACGGCGAGAAGAGCCGCGTAACCTGTCACTTGTACGGAGTACTTACTGTGGCATGACCATTGACTTTATAACTGGTTTTTCTGACAGCTCCACAGAGGCGAACTCACTTTCGACGGAGGGCCTCGCGCCCATTTTGACAGCTGGCTGCCAGAATATTTTCATAGGGCCGCTGCCAAGTGCATGGGACAAGGTCATTGTAAATGTGTATTTTCAATAATATTATGTTCTGCTCTGCTCTGTGTTCTATTTGTGCACACAACACATCTGCGCCCGAAACCCCAAAAAGCGAAAGCAGTCAAATAAATAATTTGTGTGTTTCAGTTTAGAACGAATTTCGTAATTGAGCATATTTATTTTTATCGGCAAGGTCGCTTGTCAGAGCATTTACATGAGAGGCAGGCGGACGGCGCCTGAATACGGGGCCCTAAACTGGGGCTAAATTCACATAGTCGTCGGGGAAAATAGTGTCCCCATTTAGGTATTCCTGGCCTCTTCAAAATTTCAATATATGTAGGTTCTTGTCTGATTACACAAGTATAGTTGGCTGTATGCAATTGAATCAGCACGATAATCAGACGAGAACTTATTGTGCACTTTTGATCTCGAGCAAAACCAAATTCTAAATTGTTCGCGACCCCCCCAGAGCAACTACATCCGCCCCTGTGCGCATGTCGAGCGACCTACACACAAAAGCAGCACTGAACAGGCCAGAATCGGAATACAACACGACCGCACATACACACACACACACACCAGGCGCCTGGTTGTTGGAGTAGTTTCGCGTGGTGGTTCTCTTCTCAGTGCTTGGTGGATTCATTTGAACATTTGGTGGCACAGCGAGCGGACATAGACGACACGGGACGCGACCAGAGAGGAAACAGTTTCAGCTACAACAACAAAGGTTAAACGAAGGGAAAACGCATCTAAGGCCAGTGGAGAGAGACAGACCCCATTGGCCCATTGGAGACCCCTGGCTTTGTCCGTCGCGCTGAAAACGGCATTGAGGACTGGACTGGACTGGATTGGAATTAGTAACTGAGCTTGCACGCACTTTTTGTTTCTTTGTTACGAATCTTTGACTCCATCCACAGAAAAAAAACTCAACTAAGTGCGCAATTACAACAAAAGCGAAACGTGCGCAATAATTTGTTTAAAATCAATGAAGACTGCAACTGCGCAAAAGTGGATTGCATCACAGAGACAACACAACGGCAGTTTTGAGGCAAATATAGAAATAAATGAGTGCTGAAAATCAATAGGCGAAATCTGCAACGCTTTGGATGCGAAGAGGCTAAAGAAACAGAAACTGCTGCTCGATTCAATAAATTTACATAATTGCGAGTGCCTGGCAGCCCAGAGCTAGCAACAGCAGCAGCAGCCAAAGCAACAGCAAGATGCCCTCGTTGCTGGAGGCGCTGGAGCGCAAGTACTTTGCGGAGTGCGAATTCGAGAATGCTCATGAGCCGGAGCTGCACAAGCGCGCGGACCTGCCCAACGACTTTACGGTGACCAAGTGCGGTGGGCGAATGGAGTTCTCCATCTTCATACCGCGCCTCTCGCCCCTGACCAGCGTGCCCGCCCTGCTCGTGCTGAACGACTGCGACATTGATTCGGCGGGCGACTTTGAGAGCATCCGGGAGAAGTGCCAGCGCGTGCGGGAGCTGGACCTGGCGCAGAACAAGCTCAGCGATTGGCAGGAGGTGTTCAACATCCTGAAGCACATGCCGCGCATCGAGTTCCTCAACCTGAGCAAGAACCAGCTGGGCAGTCCGCTCAGACCCCTGGCGGAGGCGCCCGCCATCAATCTGAAGAGTCTGGTGCTCAACGGCACCTACCTGGACTGGCAGTGCGTGGACACGCTGCTCCAGAACCTGCCGGTGCTGCAGGAGCTGCACCTGAGTCTCAACAACTACACGAATGTCCTGATCGACGCCGAGGAGGCGGAGCGACGCCTTCAGGAGGAGGACGGCGTGGCCGGAAGCCAGTGTGACTGCCAGAAGGAGGAGAGGAGAATCACCAAAGCGCATCCCGCCCTGAAGACACTGCATTTCACAGGCAATCCCATCGAGCACTGGCAGGAGATATGTCGTCTGGGGCGTATCTTCCCCAACCTGGAGGCCCTGGTCCTGGCCGACTGTCCCATCCGGTCGCTGCAGGCGGAGGAGAGCCGGGAGTGCGATTCCCACAAGTACTTCCCCAGCCTAAAGCTTCTGAATCTGAGCTCCGCCCAGCTAAACTGTTGGAGTGCCATCGACGAGCTGGCCAAGTTCCAGCAGCTGCAGAACCTGCGGGTCAAACACTGGCCGTTGTGGGAGAGCCTGGAGTGCACAGAGCACGAGCGACGCCAGTTGCTGATTGCCCGGCTGCCCAACGTGGAGATGCTCAACGGCGGTGGCAAGATCGGCACAGACGAGCGCATCGATGCAGAGCGCGCCTTCGTACGTCACTATATGGACAAGCCGGAGGCGGAGCGCCCGGCCCGGTACGAGGAGCTGCTCCAGGTGCACGGAAAGCTGGACCCCCTGGTCGATGTCAGCCTCAAGCCGGATAAACGCATCAAGGTCATCTTCAACTATGGCGAGATGCGCGAGAGCCGATTCGTCGACATCTATCTGACGGTGAATGACCTGAAGGCGAAACTGGAGAAACTGGTCAACCTGCCGCCCAACAAGATGCGTCTCTTCTACCTGGACCAGGACTACAAGGAGTTCGGGCCCGAGGAGATGCGCTTTCCCAACAAGAAGTTGTACAGCTACAACATCCAGTCGGGCGATGAGATCATCATCGATGCCAAGAAGTGAGCTAGAGTGAGGAGGAGTGAGGAGGAGTGAACGAAAGGAGGCCCGGCCTGGTGCTACAACAACATGTGATCTTGTGTCATTGCGGATACACAACCATATATGAACCATTTATATTTAGTGTACGTTTATTTCTATTATACTATTCTCGGTTCTCCCCCGACAAGCTACTGTAAATACATTCATAGGCGGCCAAGCGAGCATTACAAGATGCACACACATACATACATGCATACATACGTACATATAAATATTTTAATTACTGCCTAACCTAAGCCACAACGTAAACCCATAAAAAATGCATTAAAAAATTTTACAACAAAAATATGCCGAACCGTGTCTACTCTGCACCTAAACATGGAAATGATGGTGAAGAGAGCAATACTTTGTGGGGGTGGGGGGATAAGATATGACTGTGACTGAGTGCAGAATCAAAACAATCGCACACAACGAGACACTCTGTTTTGCCTACCTACCTGTGTGCATGTTCTTACTGTTCCGTGGGGAGCTTTCTGACCACGTACAAAGAGAGCGAGAGAGTAAGTACCGAATTGGTTGACAAAGCTTTGAAAAGTGGTTTCCGCAGAGACTTGGAACTGGCTCTTCACTGCTTCCTTCCCACATATAATTAGCAGAATAATAATTGCTTTGTGGCGGTTATTTGCCCATTTAGCATGCGAGTAAATCAAGCATAGGATTTTGTAGCGGAACTGTTAGCATCTATCTAATTAGAATCAATGAGATAAAATGGCTAAATTCACCCACAAAACCATAAAACGATCTGGGACCGGTTTATGCATAACACTGAGAAAGAAAAATTCCACTTAAATTCCGTGTCAAATGTGACAAAAGCAAAAATAGGAGATACAACTTACGAGTACTAGTTACGAAGATAAGATTGCTAATAGTACTAGCTTAGTACCTTTTGGAGATAAAATTCTCATTTCATTTGATTACTCATCATTTGACTTGCGTTATCGTATTGAAACTTGACTCAAGGAGAAGTTTTTCGCTGAGTGTAGTTGCCTGAGTTACCTTTATATATACCTATACCTTAACCTTTCAGAATCTGATCGCAGCTGATTAGAACTTTCCCACGATTCCTTGGTAATTTTCCCATTAGAGGCACACACCCCAAACAACCCCATTTGCCAAACTCTCCCATATTTGCCTTGTCTATGGAGTGGAGTATGCTCGCAAAATAGGAGTACTCGTACAATGCTAATGACGTACGATCGTTTTGGCAGCACGTTGGGCAAAGACAAAGTCGAGAGATCGTGACTGATGTGAGCCTGACCCGCCCACGAAGACAATCCGAAAGAAATCCAAACGAAATTCGTCGCTGAAATACGCCAATTTTTATGACAGTTGGTGGTTGATGACGAGGTGCAATATACTTCTACATATGTACAAGTAAACGTTTTGGAATGGTACAATGTATGTGGTATACATATATCAAAATAAAATCAAATAAAGGTCTACGTAGACCTAGCCCGGTCATAAAATGCAAGGTGTGTGGAATAAAAACTGTTTATGTAGATAATTAATAAAATTTACACATGAGGGTTTTTGAAAGTCTAGATGTTAAGGAAGGTTTTTTAACTGGGGACTCGCTCAGCTGTCGATCGAGTTGCGGATCGAGTGTCGTTGCGACCAGACGTGGCGAGAGTGTTCAAGAGTGTTTCGAGAGTGATCGAGAGTGTTTTGAGAGTGAAGTGGTGTGGAATGCGAACAGAATGGATCCCGACAATGATATTTATGCCTTCTATGACATCAGGGGGTACAAGGGGTACTTCATATTGAAATATTTAATGAATATAATGAACCTGTTTCTAGATTGATATTAACGGTGATCATTTCCATCTTTTTGCTTGCAGGAAATGTAGACCGGGTAGGCCAAACTCGGAAAGAATCCTGCAACCGCGAATGTCACTCCTAGGGAAGCCGCTGAACTACAATCGCGGCTCTCGCCGCGATGTTCGTTACCGGCGTCTCCAGAGTCGCCTCTACAACTTCCTGGAGCGGCCACGCGGCCTGCATGCCATCTTTTACCATGTGATGGTGTAAGTGAATGGATAGGAGCATCCCTTGGCTAGTGGACTCAGTCCTGTAACTCCCTTTGCTTCACTTTCAGATTCCTGATGGTGTTCACATGCCTCGCCCTGAGCGTGTTTTCCACCATCAAGGAGTACGAGGACGACGCCGTGTACATTCTGTTTCGAATGGAGATCCTGGTGGTCATCTGGTTCACGATGGAGTTCGGGGCCCGACTATGGTCGTCGGGCTGCCGGTCGCGCTACCAGGGTTGCCTGGGGCGTCTGAAGTTCGTCAAGAGACCATTTTGTATTATAGGTGAGTGGCGTTGCAGTTGCAGTTGGAGACTGAGTGAAGAAGAGTTATCTGAGAACCAAGGGACTGTCTGTGCGTTTCAGATATTGTCACCATTTTAGCCTCAATTGTAGTATTAGGCATGGGCACCTCGGGGCAGGTGTTCGCCACGAGTGCGTTACGAGGGCTGCGGTTCTTCCAGATACTGCGGATGGTGCGCATGGATCGTCGGGGAGGCACCTGGAAGCTCCTCGGTTCGGTTGTATACGCACACAGACAGGTGGGTCGATCCACACTAACTTCAAATATGTGTATATATTAATCATTTATGTGTGTATTGCAGGAGCTGATCACAACCATGTATATAGGATTCTTAGGTCTAATCTTTGCATCATTCCTGGTCTACATGTGGGAGAAGGATGTCAATGACAAGTTTAGCAACTTTGCACAGGCCCTCTGGTGGGGTGTGGTAGGTTCAAAATCTCCCCTGTCGGTTTAACTCATTCTTTAACCTATCCCCCTTCCGCCCAATCCCAGATCACACTGTGCACGGTTGGCTACGGAGACATGGTGCCCATCACTTGGCAGGGAAAATTGATTGCCTCCTGCTGCGCCCTCCTGGGCATCTCGTTTTTTGCTCTGCCGGCGGTAAGTCCTCCATATTGAATGGCATTCGGTTTCTGTTTCTGTTTCCGTTTTGTTTTTTTCTTTGTGTTCTGTTTCTGTTATCTGTGCTGACCACCCACCTTCCTTCCGCAGGGAATTCTGGGCAGCGGCTTTGCACTGAAGGTGCAGCAGCAGCAGCGACAGAAGCACATGATACGACGACGCCAGCCGGCGGCCACACTCATCCAGGCCGTGTGGCGATGCTATGCGTCCGATGAGCATTCCGTGTCTGTGGCCACGTGGAAGATCCACCAGGTGGCTTTGCCCAGTCCGCCGGCTTCGTAAGTATTTTTGCACACAGAGCACACCGCCACTTTGTTCTTTGCTGGAGCCTGTTTAAAATTGCAGTATATTCAGGGATATTTTGCAGATGAGAAATGGATTGACTTTTGTACAGACACACACACACACACACTCACGAACACAAACACACACACACACACTATAGACACAAAACAACATTTGTGTATTTAACAATATAGAAAAGTTGGTAAACGAGCTGCTGAGGTTGAGAGCCACAGCAGAGCCGCAATCGGCAGCTCATGAAACCAATTTAGAAACCGAATTAACCCAATTTGTTCAAACCATCCACCGATAAACTAGAAACACCCAGCATGGGTAGCAGATATACTTATACACACATCTATATATATATAGCGTAACTGTATCTTGTGTGCTCCCCGATCAACGCCCACTCGACTGTCACCAGCTCTCTCTCTCTCTCTCCCACTCCCTCCCCTCTAACTCTCTCTCTATTTGTGCCTATCTGCTCGCCAAACCCGATTAACCACTTAAGTTCTTATAGTACCTATAATTTACTTTTTTCCATCGATAATATAATTTTTGTAAACATTTTCAGTTCTGAAAACTGGGAGCGATTATTAAAAAACATATCCGAATATAGGTAAAACCTGATAACCATATCAAAAACCCAAAACCACAATTTAAAGCAAAGACTCAATCAGCCACTTGCCAAATCATTCTGTTAACGGGCGGTGGTCCTCCTCCTCGGTGGTCCTCCCCTCAGCACTCACATTCGTAGTAGACATGGCTACCCCTCTCCACGCCCACATTCAATCGAATCAAAATCAAAATATAATTCGCAGCTTTCTTACCATCCAGCACCCATCTCTCTCTCTCTCTCTTTGTATATCTCTTTCGCTCTCTCTGTCTCTCTCTCTCTCTCGCTCTCGCTCTTGTTATACTCATCCATCTCTTTCGACTGCTGCTGCTGCATTTGAAACAATTCTATGCTAAAACTTTTTGAAATTTTCCCCAAAGACCAAATACAATTAATCAATGTGATACGAATTGATTCTCATTCTGTGTGTTCTGCTGCCACATACGCCCGCGCGGTCATTCCACAACAACAACAATAAAAACAAACAAAACAACTCCATAAAAATGCAAAAAAAAATATATATAAAATTGTGTGGTGTACGTAAACTATAATTAACATGTGAGTTCAATGAAGCCAAATGAGACGTTTGCTTTTTATTCGATTCTCTCTCTCTATTCTCCTCTCTCTTTTTGTGTTCCTCTCTACTACAGCAAACCCACCCGCCCATTCACCTATTACAGCCCAGCCCCCAGCCCCTGCCCAGCACTTCAGCTAAGCCTTGGCCAAAGAAAACACATTCCCGTTACTCACAGATCAGGATTAACCACAGCTAGATATAGGATAGATATCCATCGGTCTGCTTACGTAATAAATGGATCCTGAATCCAACTAGTTCTTGGGGATAAAAAATAATTTGAATTTTGAATTTTAGACGCCATAAATGTGAAGAACAAAACAATTTATTATTTAACTAAGTTTCATAATGATCAGATGATATATGTTATACCTTTGATGAAACTCCCATCTAGATAGGTTCTGTTAATTCGTTCTGCTGGGTATCGGGAACGTATCGCAGTCGTCGGCATTGTACCGACTTTGCCGCACATCATTTTTTAATTGTAAATATTTAAATTAATCGTCAATGTTGTTGCCGTAGCACACCCAGGCCCAAATGGCACCTGAGCACCCGTTTTGTCACCTCTCAATGTCTGCACATCCACAAAAAAACACACAGCTACAGCTACACTTGTACCACACGATCCTATCTCACTCGTATCTTACTACCCGTTTGCCAGATAACCTCTCTACTTACTATACCATATATATTCTCGTGTGTCTCGACTACAACTTCTTGATATCGCAAATGTCTGAGTGTTGACTAAAATAATTCTCTGTTCTTCAACATCAAACATCCTCCTACTCTGATACAGACGGGCGTCCTCCAGCTTTAAGCACAACACATCCTTTGTGGCCCGCCTGCCCACCATAAGGCGACACAAAAGCCAGACCATTCAGGCGCCCGGTGGCGATGGCAGCGGCCAGTCGAAGCCCCCGAGCTCGTCCCGTGCCTCCACACGCTACACACGCACCATTCGGGATATAAATACATCCGTGGAGAACTTGGGTAAGTTGCCGGACGAACGATTTCCGATTCCTCTCCGTTTATGTTTCCCATTTCAAGATTCCATTACAAATTTCTGTTTGCCCACAACCCACACTCATACACACACACACACACATGCCAAGCTTAACAGGATATGGGATACAGTGCGTTTTGTAGCTAAAAGTTAGCACAAAAAAAAAACAAAATTCATAATATTATTGCAGCTCTCTTAAAACCATGAAACGCTCTGTACTGTCCATACAGCATGTTGTTCTTTCCAACTGTACTTTTGCACAGCAAACAATATCAAATGAAGGATTCCGTTTGCTATATACCCTGTTCCTCCTCCAAACAAACAAACAAACAATCCCCCCGAAAGACAAGGCGCACCCCTCAAAAACACAAGAGTAGTCAAGACATATGGGAGGATTACATTTTTAAATATGTATTTGGTTACATAAACTGAAAGATGGAATGCATTACTCGTTTCGATGGATATATTTACTCTATGAATTTTTTGTTGTATTTTTTTCTTGTATTTTTTGTTTGTATTACCATCATGCATGCAAGCTCTGCAATCAAATTCAATTCAAAAAGTGGTCATAAATCAAACAATAAAAAAGTACAGCCAGCCCTTATGTGAATGTCATTGTTGCATTTGTCGAATCAGGGGAGATTTTTTATTTTTCTTGAGTAAATACCTCGAATGTAGCTACGAATTTGTGGGTAGGGAAAACCTTAAGCTATTTAGTTTTCAATTTTATTTAATTTGAAGAAATATCTTCTCCGACTCCACAAATATAAATTCTCACATAAATTAATAAATATATTTATATTTTGATATATTTTAATAAGTATCTGTAACATATACATATAGGAGTTATAGATGTGATAAGGCTAGGATTATGTTCAGTGGATGTGTGCAGATTGAAACCAAAGTTAAAGTCATGAGCTCATAATATAGAAGCAAATTAAGTCAAACATAATTTTGCCAACAAACAATTGATAAACAAAACGAAACGGAATGATAAAAAAACTACCAACAAAAAAAAAGCTTTTTCATTTCTATAGAAGTTAAAGTCGAGTTTTTCCCCACTTGTGACACCAATTATGATTTATATATGTCTCGTATTCGAGGTTCTATGAATACGGTACGTCCCCCAATATAGAGTGTCCGTACCGTGTATTTTGAATCCGAAATTTTGCTGACACATACTCGTACTCCACCTTCAATTATAGTTGCAATACAGCCTACGAGAGCCTACTATATTTATAGTGTGCGGAATGAAAGTTTAACCTTTGATTTGAAATTTTGCAGAGGTAGTACAGAATGGCAAATCCCTGAATCCAAGTTTCAGTGAAGATTCAGTGGCTGAGACCACATGCTTAAAAAATATTAAAAATTCAGACGGTAAGTCTACAAGGTCCTCTCCCCCAGGTCCTACAATACGAATGTCGAGAAAACAAAACCAAAAAAACAAAAACAAAAACCCAAAACTTAAACAAAACCTTTCTTTTGTATCACATTTTATTATCCCTATTGATATTGATATATATTGAGTGTTGTGGTTGTGTCAATGTTGTGACTTGCATCCCCAGAGATAAGACTGATTGAAATTTTAATTGATGTTGTTTGTTGGTTGGTTACATAACACACCCGACATTACCCGACTCCCCGACTAACTGTGGCGCGACCAACCTAACCTAACTCTAGGGACAGAGGGATCGACAGCAACTAAGTAATTCCGCTCTCTAACTCACATAGCCCAGCCAAGTCAACTGGCCAACTGCAAGCTCAGCTCCAGTGCTGGCTCTCTGGCCCACTTTTCGCACCAGGCGTCATCGGTCGAGGCCAAAAGCGAGGTGGCTTCTAGAAATCTAGCCATTCCGGTGGTGCTGTTGGGCTTATTGCATGGCAGCTTATTTGGCTCATCGTTTTCGCTGCGAAATCCCTGGGTGACAGCCGCAAACACTCCGGACCTGGAGGCCGGTCTAGAGGAGCCGGCCAAAACGGACGACTGTCAGAGGAGCAACACATTGCCGCTTCCTGTGCCCAGTCCGAGTCCGAGCTCGGGAAGTGGTCGAACGGGTCGATTCTTTGCAGCCGCATCGCAGTTCCTGGAGACAGGATTCTCGCACGGATCGGCTGCTGCTGCTGATGGTGGGCCGAACGGATCCATCGGTGTGGCAAGTGCGTGCGAAGCATCTCCCCCCCGCTCTGGGATAACCAACTCTGCTATGCTGCTATGCTGCTAGGGATGCATGCCGTCCAACCGTGTAGAGTGTCGCCACGTTGATTTGTAGTCTTAGTTAGTACTAGTCCAGCCGCACTACATGCTCCTCCGCCCACACATCCCCAGCCCCCACCATCTGACACACAACGACACCACAACGCTTGCCTCAGAACTGGGCTGGAGAATATTCCAGCCAAGGCATCGCCTTACTAACTCTTACTAACTAAGCTCTCTCTCTATCTATCTATCTATCTATCTATCTATCTATCTATCTATCCATCTATCTATCCATCTATCTATCTGTCTATTTGTCTCTCTATCTCTTGTTGACATTACTCATTTAATATCTATCTACATATATACTTAATAATTATCAATATATCGTAACCGTATTTACTAATTGTTCTATATGTGTGTGTAACGGTACTTTTTGTATGTGTTGTTGTATATTTGGGTTGACGTTGACTTGCTTAAATGTATCCAAAACCAAAAACCAAAAAAAAAAACTAACCAAAACCAAAAACCAAAACCAACAAGCGAAGCTAGCAACCAAAACCTAACGCACAAGTCAATCTCTCTGATTCACAAATTGCCCGCAGATGAGGATGATGAGCCGCGCTGCACGCAGCTAACCAATCGACACAAGACGGCCATTCGTTTCATTCGCAAGGTGAGTACGTGACACTGCAAGGGATGGGATCGGATCGGATATTATCGAGTGGGATACATGTAACTAAGAGGGATTGTTATTGCAGCTCAAGTACTTTGTGGCACGGCGCAAGTTCAAGGAGGCCTTGAAGCCGTACGATGTCAAGGATGTCATGGAGCAATACGCAGCTGGTGAGACACAGAGCACACTCCACTAAAATATTACACTCCATGCATAGAAATATTCTTCATGTTCTTAACTGTATACCTCTCTTGGTTCCCTCTAGGTCACGTTGACTTGCTGGGTCGCGTTAAGATGCTTCATTTGCGGTAAGTCTTACAAATTGACATACCATTAAATCAACTGACACACATTCAATCCACAGTTTGGATCAAATCCTGGGCAAACAAGGCTCCAAGGCCAAGGATGTGTATGCATCTAAAATAAGTTTAGCCTCCCGTGTGGTTAAGGTCGAGCGACAGGTGAGTTAGTAGATACCACATTGATTGACCAACTGAATTAAAGTGCAAATTTTGTTTGCTTAGGTCGCTGACATAGAAGAGAAGCTGGACGTGCTGATCAAAGCCTACATGGAGGATCGTGATAGATTCTTGGCCCTACCACTCCCAGCAAAGCCCAGCAAAATACATTCCATTAGTCCTAGCCACAATCCCCTGCACCACGCTCACAACCTGTCAATGATCGATGTGTGGAAGCGCACCGCGGCACTGAGTGTGCATCCAGAGCACGCAACGACCGCCACTTCGGCCACATCCACGGACGGCACTGAGCTAAGAGCGCTCACCTCCACGCAGACAACAACAACGACAACCGATGCGATAGCCACACAAACCCCGATGCCGCCTCACATGCAGCATACATCGACCAATACCAAGGTATGTCTGGTAGGACTGTGGACTGGCCCAAATGATCTCCCCCTCAATTGACTGTGTGTATCCATCCTTTGTAGTCTTCCGTGCTTAACTCATATCAGCTGGGGTCTGAGAAGCAGCAGCACAATGATGTTTTTATGACTGATTTAGATAATAGGACCAAGAAACGTGTTACGTTAAGGTTTGTTCCCTCACTTACATAATTAAATATATGTACGAACTGCAGCTATCCCATGTATTACAGCCTGCATAGATCCACATCGGAGCCATATAGCAAGCAGGAGCAGCGCATCAGCATACCAGACGAGGGAGCACAATCCCTGGAATGCGCTGCAAAGGCAACGCCGCCCGATAGTTCAAGTAAGTAAATCGAAACTTAAGTTCTGTATACTTAAACATAGCCCCCCGACACATCACTCAGTTATACTTATCGACGAGTATGAGGACTTCGAAGAGGAAGATCTAAACTGTGAAGGCGAAATGGAACATTTCCCATCGTGGGAAATCGACAGCGACATTGGGGCCGAAGTGGATGTGGATGCTGACGGCGACGGTGACTGTGATGAGTCCACTGAGGACACGGCCCTGCTGCACTGTGCCACGCGCACCGCCATTGTTATTACACCAATTAGCCCAGTAAGTTGAATTCGAATTATCTGTTGACTTTTCTCGTGACTGACACTTTTTATACCCGATATACTTATGTATTTTATAGGTAAGCTCCGCACACAATCTTCAACAGTTAAATGACCAAACTACAACGCTTAATAAATCAAATTTGCTTCCGCCAGACTCTGGCTAGTTATTGCATTGGAGTTAGCCTAAATGTACGAGTAGCTATTACATTATCATTAGAATTGTATTATGTACTATGGAATACATATTTATGTCATTTTCTGACATCTCTGTGTTCAAATTATGGATAGCAAAATGAACGAAAATCAAATTAAATAAATCTGCTTTAGCAATGAAATGGCTAATCATTCGAACGGAGTTTTCTTACATGCTTTGTGGCTGAGACAGGTTTCGGGTTCGATATGGGTATCGTTTTCGGTTTTTGGTCTGCCTCTGCCTCATCCTCGGTAAACTCCAGCTTACATTCACCCTCCTGCCCCTCCTCCTCCACCACATCCTCTTCCACCACCTCCTCGTCAACGTTCTCATCCGCGTCTTTCATCGTATCGTCGTCTATGTACTCTTCTTTGGTATCTTGCCCAATTCCAAAGCAACGTTTCTTCGCTGACGACGGCCTTGCGATGGCAAATGCCTCTTCTTCGACCACATCGTCGGCTACTATAGTGGAGTTGTGCACCTTGCGCAAGTGCATGTTTAGCTGCGAAATGGTGGTAAACGAGCGTCCGCAGCCGTCATCAATGTAGTTACGACACACATGCTTGGAGGCGTGCACACGCTGGATGTGATTGGTCAGTCCCTGGCGTCGACCAAAGTGTTTGCCGCATATCTTGCAGTCGAAGGCGAATCGCTTGAAGTGCTGGCCCAGGGTGTGAACAGACAGTGACTTCTTGTTCCTGGTAGTGAAGCTGCACTGCTCGCAACTGTACGACTGGGAATGGAGCTACAGAGAGATACCATCAGTTGGAGATCGAATTAGTGATGCTACAGTACAGACCCTCTTGTGAGCCTCCATCTCGCTCTTGTGGTAGAAGCCCTTCTGGCAAACACTGCAAGCGTAGCGCTTTTTGTTTGAGTGCACCACATTCACGTGGGTGTCGTAGTTGCGCCGATTCTTGACTATCTTGAAGCACTGCGGACACTCGATGGGCTCGTGCCAGTAGTCATGGTGGCTGGCCAGGGCTTCCTTGCTCTTGTACGAGGCGTTGCACAGTGAGCAGACCACATTGTCTACGAAGAAGCCTCGTTAATATAGTCGGCAATCAAATGAGGCGATTTGTGTACTCAACTCACCATTATTATGGCTCCGAGCCACATGGACGGATAAGGACATTTTGGAGCGGCATAGCTTCAAACAGAATTGGCATTGCCATTCCTGCAAAGGCTTGGCTAATTTCTCCTGCTGCTTGTCGGGCGCATCGTGAGTGCGCCGCTTGTGCGTATACAATGAGTTCCAGTTCGCATATGCCGCCGAGCAGTCCTGAAAGGTAAGTTTCAGTCAAACAACTATTTCGATTGTCAGGCATGCCGTGTCACCTTCTGATCGCACATGAAGAAGGTGCAAATGTCCAGCTTCCGGTGTGTTACATCTATTCGCAGCTGTTGATAGTTGCGCAAATGGTGGCGATACAATTTCATGTCGGTGAATTCCTTTTCGCAAGGCTGGCACCAAAATATCCCATTGTTGTGTACACCGGTATCGCGATGGGCCTGTAAGTCTGACTTCTGCTTAAAGTACGTTGTGCAGTATTCACAGACATAGGCATCGCGTAGCAGTTCCACGCAACTCTCCGCCCCAAGGCAGGCAGAGCCCTCGGTCCCCAAGTGATCGTTCATTTTCTCTTGGTTCTCACTCAGCTGGCCACAATTGCTGCAGACATGAACTTCCCGTTCGATAATCAAATGGGATTTCATGTGGACGTTGTAGGTGGTCTCAGAGGCAAACTCGCGGGAGCAAAGCTCACAGCTGATGACATTGCCATGCATGGTTCTCTGCAAAAGTATCCACTGATCAGTTCACTTGTATTACTAGAATAGTTCAACGCAAATATTGTACCATGTGGCCATTCAGTCGGCCGCGAGTCTCGAAGCTAGCCAAGCATTCGGTGCAGGTGTAGATGGTGTTGCTCACATTCGCATGCGAAGAGTTGTGCTCCGAAAAGACATCGGGATCCCGGAAAGTGCGATCGCAACTGAAAGCAGAGCAGAAGCGTCAGTATGTGGAAATGCTGCTGGCTGTAACGTTACGAACAGATCACAGAAGCGGGTGCCCTCTGGCTCATGGGAATAGTGCAAATGCTGGAAGAGTTCGTCAATGTTGGTGTTCTCATAGCCACAGACAAAGCACGCACGCGGCCGGTGCTTTTCCAAATGGAATTGATTGTGAAAATTAAAGCTGCATCGAAAAGGAAAATTACAATGACAATTACAAGTAGACGTGGCAATAATAATTTGATTACCGCTTCCAGGAGGGAAATTCGATAGCGCACATTTCGCAATACAAACGAACGCCTCGTTTCTTTTTGATGATATGCGCACACGAATGTTTATTGTAATGCAAAATATTTGAAAATGTCATCTTGCATTCCGGACAGCTGCCGTAAATGGGAATACTAAAAGAGAGCACCGGACAATAAGTTATCCCAAAAGATATCGCATATAAATGATGTTTCTTACTCAGCAACAGGTGCATGTAGAACCACCAAATGCATGGCCAGAAGTTTGCATCCTTTTAGCTCCCTGCTGCAGCCCGCGATTGGGCACTGAAAGACGTCCGCCTGGGACTTGTGCACCTTCAGCATGTGCCCCAGCAGATCCTCGTAGGTAGAGGACTTAAATGTGCACAGTTTGCAGACAGTGCTCCAGTCAAAGGTTAGCTTATGGAAGCTGGTCCTCACCACCGTGCCCAAGTATTCGTATAGGTCGTCAATATCATCCTCTGTAATGGCACAAAAGGGGCACAATGAGCGACGATATGGTAAACTCATTATCTGACAATTATTCCACGTACTTTCTTTGATCTCGACAAAGTTAAAGACGACAATATTGCTGGTCCCGCTCTCCTCGTTTTCTGCCTCGCTCTGGCTTTCCGTTTTCTGCACTTTTAGTCTGGATTGACGGATGTCTGGCTTTGTATTTACCTCCTCTTCAAGTAAAATATCTGAAAATGGAAATGTTTAGCAACAAGTCACAAACCAAGAGTATCTACGCACCCTCATGCTCGTATATAATATGCACTCCATCTAGATCTTCTTCAGTCACTGCCTCCCCGCCCGCTTCATCCTCTGGCACATCAATTGTTGTTCGACTTGTCTTTGCAGCAGGCGATTGGGGAGAGTCGGGAGCAGCGGTTTCTACCTCATCTTCCACGTCCGGTTCATCCTCGTTTAGAATATTGAGAATGAGGGCACTAATCTGCTCCTGGTCTGCGTCCTTCGCAGCACGCTTAGCTCTTGTAGTGGGAGAAGACGCCTGCACGGTAGTTTTGGATGGGGCCGTGACTTTTTCAACTACGGCTGCTACGGAGGCAGTAGAAGCCAGTGCCACGGACGAAATTTTATTTATACGTCGGCTGCGTTCCCTCAAAGTGACCACCGGCACAAGCTTCCCCACTTTACCTTGTGGCTGCGGCGGCGTTGCCTTCCTGGCCACAGGCTTGGCCGCCTGTGGAGGCGTCTTGGATGCACTCTTTGCGCCGGGAGAAACCTGTGCAGCAGCGTTCTCTTTCTTGGCAATCGCAGCATCTTGCTGTTGTTGTAGCTCGTCAATGTCAAATAAACGGATCAGAACATTTACGCACTCCCCGCAAAGGATCAGTTGCTGCTTTGTGTTAGGCTTCACATCCAAGTTGAAGTGTTTCGCCAGCAGCTGCTGGAGTCCCAGTTCCAGGCCAAATTCATCAAATATCTCCTGGAATTTCAATTTCGAACCGTATGCGCTACAATGCAGGCAGCTAGGACCGTTTTTGCTTGTTTTTGGGTTTTCCGACATCTTAACTTTGTCCGTCAGCAAGAACGCCAGCTGACCGATACGATACGATTTCGATGCGAATGCAACAATAACGATAATCAATTACACACACAACTGGTCAATGGAACGCCTGCTAATTTTAGGACGAGCTTTGCTTCAATATTTAATTTTCGTAGCGCATTAACTTTGTTTTTATTTAATGAGACAACAACAATAATTGCTTTAATTGTATTTTCGATATACAGACAATCGATAAAATATACTTTCTGGTATTTTTCTAGCCAGTGCGACCGAGTGTGACCATATTGCTGCAGGGGGGATTGAAATCAAACTGCCCGGTAACATTTAATATTATTTCTAAATTATGGGAATTACGAAGCATTTCTAATTAAATCCAATTAAAACATCCAAATCTAACTGTTAACCCGCTTCAGTAGGGCGAAGTAGCTGTAAGAACAGTTGACAATCTGAAAATAAAGACAATCCATTAGTTATAATTGAGGAATGTCCGATTTTTTTTCCCTACAGAACCAAAGGCCTCCAGACTAAAAGTGAATGTGGGATTAATGGTGCGCAAGCAAAGCGGCGAGTCAAAGCGCTGCATCATTAGCACAATCATTTTTCGATTTGCCTTGTCCCAGGAGGTCCATTGGGACTTGTAGACGCTGTGGCACAGGCGTGAGCTGTGGATGGTCACCTCGTCGGATGCATAGCAGATGATGAAGATTTGCCAGAGCATGACCAGTGTATAGATGCATGTTTTTGTCATATAGATGGCCTCGCCATTGGCAATCGAAATGGTCGTCATGTCGTACAGATTGGACACCAATACCAGGATCGAGCACATCAGCTGCGTCGAGCCTGGCACTTTGATGAACACCTCCACCAGATCCTTGAGCTGCACAATGCTGTTGTAGTAGGCGCTGCACTCGCGCAGCTCCCTGGCAATGCGCTGGTTATCCAGCGGGCGATCAGCCGGCCCCAGCTGCTGCAGACGCAGGACGAGCATCTGCACCTGGACGCCCAGATAGGTGAGCAGACTATATGCCGCCGAGTCGAAGGCTATGTTCAGGCAGCACGTGGGCAGAAGGGAGACGGAATGGTACAGAAACAGCACCCAGTAGCAGGCTCGCCCCTCAATGTTGCACAGCTCGTACATGGTCAACGGCAGCTCCGTGTAACCCGCAAAGCAGGGCACCAGGAGAATCAAGATGGCTGTCACTATGGACGAAACGCCGTAAAAATTCCGCAAATTAACCACCGACACCCTGCCCGCCTCCATGAGTTTTTTCTCCTCCTCACTTTTGGTGGCAAAAGTCGATGACTTAATCATGGTGACGAGGCGGGCCAGCTTCCGACCCTTCAGCTTCAGGTGCATCAGCTTGGTCATGCAGGACATTTCCGTGGCGAACATGTAGAAGACCTTGAGTATCTCCCGCAGATTGGAAATGCTGCTGCCCAGCTCCATGGCAAACAGCAGCAACATTCCACTGAGTATCGCAAAGATCAAACAGAATCGGAGCAGGTGCCAGCGGCGCTGCTGCTCTGTGGCCCCATCCGAAAGTCTCCAGGTGCCCAACATCTGAAAGTACCACACCTGGTACTTGTAGAAGTGCTCTGTGACCCTCTGATGCTCATTCATGCTGACCGATTCCGATTCTTCCCGAAAGACTTTACTTACGTGTCCTGCGCTACGGACAGCCCTTTTATAGCCCAGCCCCAGTGCCAGTTGTGGCAACGACTAATGAGGCTAATTATGGAAATTCGCTAAACGTACAGTGGAAGAAAATGCTGGGGGAACGTACCGAACTAAAGAGAGCCAAATCGAAGGCTCGACTGGGGTTAATGGTCCTAATCCTCAGGTCGTAGTGGAGACGTTGCATGAAAAGCAGCGCATTGCGGCGCTCGGTGCGATTCCAGTCCACCCAATTCGTGTCGTACAGCCGATGGGGCAGCCCAACACTGCAGTGGGTGACCTCGCTGCAGAGGAATACTCAGCTAAGGTAATTAATCCATCAATAAATCAATCAATCACTCACTCACCCCGCAAAGTAGCACAGCATGAAGATCTGAATCAGCATGCAAGTCTGATAGATGACAAACTTGAGCAGCGCCAGCTTTTCATCGGACAACTACATACGATTGCGTTTGGGATGCATTAAGATAGTTTGGGCTCAGTTGAATGACTTACCATGGCAATGGCATAGAAGTTGGCGGTCAGCACCAGCACCGAGCAGAATATCTGGATAGATATCGGGCTGCAAAGCAGACGCTCGATGGTCTCCGCCAAGTCCACGATCGCCATGTGGTACCGGATGCATTGCTTCAGTTGCCCATCAATGTTCTGCGTGGCCTCGCCCAGGTGCTGTAGTCGCAGGCCCAAGATGTCCAGCTGGCAATTGAGGAATATGAAGAGCGAGCAGCACAGGGAGTCGAAACTGATGTTCATAAGGCAGGCGGTGGTGAGCGCCAGGCACTGATAGCAGTACAGGAGATAGTATCCGGCCGAGCCCGGATTATCGAATGGATTGTAGGTGCCCACCGGCAGCTGCGACCAGTCGACCACGAACTGTGGGATGAGTACCATTGCCAGGGCTGAAAGTGACAGGGCCGCATAGTAATCTCGCGTTTTGCGGGTCGTCTCGCAGGCTGCTGCATATATGGCGCACTCCTCCGGTCCCTCAGGACGAAAGTCCTCAGCGTCCAGGCGTTCGAACAGCTGCAGAAGCGCCACATTACTCCTCTTGATGGATATCATCTTGGCGGTATGTCCCACGCTGGTTGCCAGCACAAAGATGGACCTGACTATCTCGAACATGTTGTTCAGATTGGCCAGCACGTGCAGCACCAGCAGAAGATCGAACAGCAGCACCCAGAAGCCCACGACGTGAAAGAAGTTGATCTCATTGAGTATTCTTTTCCAGCGCTGCTCGTGTGGCATCAGCGAGAAAAGGTAGAAAACAAACGTCTGACCTTTGTAGAAGATTTCCGCCTTCTTGGTCATTCTCTCAAACTTATTCTTTGGCAACTTATTGGCATTCGGAGCACTCTGAGGGCTTTTATGGCCACTCAAGCAGCGTTTAAAATGTCATTAGGCTGACTGACTAATTGTTTCCTAAAATGCGAACCTAAGAAATAATTAAACGACACCACAAACATCTGAAAGTTCCTTGGGATTTGGTTTCTCCTGCTTGGCGAAAGAATTTCTAAGCGTGACATTTAAGAGATCAAATACCAAATCCGCCCTGTAATAACTGTATATTAGATAGCCCCAAAATTATTGGAAGCCAATTAGAGATATAACATTTTATATAAAAGAGTTTTCTTTTGGTTTATTCCCAACTCCTTGTCCATGAGCCTTGTCCTTTTTCATTCATTATCAAGAGGTACCTACAATTTTCGTGCAGTGCTCGACTTTTGCAATTTTCGTTTATTAAATAGAAAATATTAAATTATTCAGGCGACGATTATTGCGTAGGATAATTTCATTTCGTAAGGCCCGCCCAAATACCCAGGCCAATGAAATATTTATGGTTAGAGGGGAAACTCAGTTGGATCACAGCAGTAGGTGAAGCCATCGTGGGGCGTGTTTGGAAGGCTCAAGGGGCAGCTGACGGGCTTGCAAATATCCAGAACCTGCGGCCTCTCACGCTGGAACGTACAGTTGTAGGTGAGGAAAACGTAGAGCCCTCTGCCACTGACATCTCGCACCACCTTGTAGGTCCACTCGGGAACTGGAATCTTCGAGCCGGACAGGAAGGCCTGCTGGAACACGCCACTTCTGTCTGGCAACATCAGCGTGCCGATGCCCCCCGACTTTACCCGAAACGGAGTCGATGGGGGGACTATGCTGCGCACCCAACGCTCGATCTTCTCCCAGTTGCCATCGTTGATTGACTTGAACTGGGGCACAACGTTCAGGTAGCGGAAGGTGCTGCCCATCTGGTCCAGAAAGAGGAAGTCCGCCGACGCCACCAGATGCCCGCGATTGATCACCAGGTCCCGAGCACTCCTCAAGTAGGTCTGTCCATCCCCGTAGATGCAGTTGAAGGTGTGGAAGATGTTGGATTTCAAGAAGGCAGCCGCCTCCACGGGGCTGAACAGC
Organism: Drosophila obscura; assembly: GCF_018151105.1. Taxonomy (NCBI): domain Eukaryota; kingdom Metazoa; phylum Arthropoda; class Insecta; order Diptera; family Drosophilidae; genus Drosophila; species Drosophila obscura. The sequence goes on along the minus strand of NW_024542774.1, from coordinate 2,197,292 downwards.
TCGTTCAACGCAAACTCCATCCACGGTCGCTTGGGATCTATCACGAACTCAATTGGCCAATGGGTGGGAGTAGTAGACGGAGGGGGAACACTTACAGAAGGACTTATAGTAGACATCGCTCTGCGAGTACAGGACCCGCGCATTGCTGGCATCAAAGCACGTCCGATAGAGCTCCAACTGTTGCCCTTCGATGTTATATCCCACAGCATACATGGTCGCAGAACACTCCTGGTCCCTGATTCGCGTCACATCTGGCCGCATCGGATCCTTGCATGTCATGGGCAAAGCGACAGAGAACGTTCCATTGTCCTGACACTGAGTCTCCACCCTGTCAGCGAGATTGCAGAACATCCAAAGGGACACACCAGCGGGCACAGTTTCCGTTCGCTGCAATTTTAGGGCTCCGCTGGCATCGCGATAGGTGAATATGCGATTCGTTCCCTCCACCATATACCGCGATATCAGACAATCACTGCGAACCCCCTGACCTGCTCTCGAATAGACAAAACTTTGGGAGCACATTGTCGTGTATACACTAGCAGGTACTTGCCCATGGCGCAGAGTAGGAGCAGCATGAGCATCTGTGAGCCCTCCATCTGATGAATTGTAAATTTTGAAAATTATACTCCAAAATATTAGTATATGAACATGATGAAAACTGCCATTATAGTATTACAGTTTTTTGGGGAAATCCCAGTAACAAATCTAAGGTTATGACGAGCTAAACGTTAGACGCATCCGATACTAGACAACCAAAAAGGTTTAAGCCACATGAAAATCAGTAATAAGAATCTTCACCTAACTATGTGGAAACTAAAATACTTCTCTATTGATAAGAGCTGTCAGAAGACTTTTTACAAGTCCACATATAAAGTACCTTCCTACTTTCCTTTCCATTAAAATATATCGTGTGTTCTTTTGTTTTTTTGTTTTTTTTGACAGTCCACTTGTGGATAACACTTTATTGCTTCTATCACATACAAAAGTTGTTGTTTGGTTGCTAGTTGAACTCTGCTTCGAAACAATTGCTCAATTCTTGTATTCGTGGTACTGTACTCTTCAAGATGTTATTTATAAGTATTAAATTTAGGTTTGCATTTTTTTTTTTTTTTTTTTTTTTTTGCGTTTTTCTTTCTACTTCAAATGGTGCACATAGAGTGAGTTCTACAAACGAGTGTAAACGTTATTATATATGTATACATATGTAAAAGGGGTAGCCGGGCATGGACATGGGACATGGGGCATGTGCCGTGGCAATGAACTAAAGTAGAAAAAAATATAGCGAATCAAAATGCAATCGCATGGAGGAGGAGGAGTGAAGGTGCATACTGCACTCCTATTCCTATTCGTAATGTAAGACATGCATAAAAGTAAACAAACTTAAAAAGAGTGAAAACGGTGGCTAAAACATATTTTGCACTAATTTTTTAACTAAAAAGGTTCGGGCTTAGGTCGCCACCTATCCCCTAGGTGTAGGCGTGGCGCGGAGTGAGGGGTGTACTTGTTTCAAAATTGCTGCGCGAAATCTCATAGACATTGAATCTTATATAGAACACGATATCGAACTGTGTGTAAATGCTATAAGCTATACTTGGTTTCTAGGGTGGTATTGGTGTGTTGGTATTGATATTGGTATTCCATTCAATTGTTGTCCTGCTTGTTGATCAGCTTCAGGATGACCTTGCCGCTCTGCACATCCAGGGCATAGAGGCTGCCGTCCTTGATCTCATTGTTGAGCACCTCGTCGGTGACGCTGACCAGAATGCCCGACGGTCCCGAGATGTACACGCAGTTCTTGTTGGCATCGTTGAAGATGTTCGAGCCGCTGCCCGAGTACTTTGAGTGCATGCTCCAGTTGTTGTACATTGCAGCGACCGCAGCAGCTCCTCCATTCTCCTGGGCGGACGCCTTGGCCATGAACTCGTAGAAGCCGGGCATCTTGAACAGCTTCTGCTGCAGCTCCTTGGCCGTGTTCGACAACAAGTAGATGGCATTGTAGCTGCAACCATCCATGCTGGCGTACAGCGTGAGCCTGGGCGTGATGGTTCTGCAATATTTAAACAGGGTTTTAGAATAGATATTTCGATTTTGTATTCCCTTCTGGGGATCACTCACTTGGCCCGCAATATGTTGTGCATGCGTATGCCGTCGGCCAGGCCGCAGATTTGTATCAGATCCTCCTTGGACATGCTACAAAAAATAAACCCAAAGACGGTCGGATAAGAGAAAGCCAAAGAAAGTGCGTTTCGAAACTGTAAGACTGTCGAACTGTCCTGCCAAAACGATGCATTAAATACAAATCGGAGGCATGAAGCTTTTATCGATTATATTCGAGTATTTTCAGCTATAGGCATTCCCCAGGCCTACAGTTTCTAATCGCATTGTAGAAAAGCACAAACCGCATTATATCAGCTCCCGAGAAGTGGGCGAACGTCGATAGATAGGCCGTGAGGCGATGGTTGGTCAGCCACTGCGTCACTTGCGAAGGCGTCGATTCCGGCATTATGTTCTGATTCTGCTATCATAATGTGTTAAATTAGAAACTGTCAAGCTGTGGTGCAAAAATAGTACATACAAAGTCATCCATTTCTGCGGGCACATGCTGCGGCGAGACCATATTGGTGGCGTCCATCAGCTTGAGGTTGGGCGAATTGGTTGACGTCACCGAATTGATCGCAATGGGGCTGCTGCTGCTGGTTGCCGGCGATGCTGCACTTGACGCAAACGGAAGCATCCCATCGTACTTGGGTATGTGCACGGGCGAATTGGGCCAAAGTTTCATACTGTGGAAGCGAGAGAGAGATGTGATTATTTGGGGGCCAACTGTACCCTCTACCCAACGCACTGATCCTACAACTTTTGTATAGTCCCGTGCTGGGACTGTGTATCTTGCAGTGACAGGAGCGACAATCCTTCAGGGGCCAGTGCATGTTAACGAATGCCGCCAGCCCAGACCCGTCCGCGTCTGGAGCTTTCGCTCTCCCGTCCCTGATGCAGGGAATCAGGTTTTCTCTTCCGCGAAACTGCTCGACTTCTCTTTGCTTACAAACCGATATCGTATACCCAATATGCCCGATATGCCCGATACCTGATACTCGATACGATCCCTGATTAAATAAGCAAAACTTGTTCGTTAACTTGTGTGTATGTAAATCATCCATGCATAAACCGCACATAACATAACATAACTCGTAATTCATATATCATTGCCGCCATTCGGGGGGAAATTTTCTAGACTTTCAAGTTCTTCCCTGACCTTCCCCCCGCTGACAATTCCCTAGCCAACCACTCAGCCTGTTTGAATCAACATTCAGATGGATTATTACATGCTCATTTATTCCGGTATTCCAGCAAGTTATCTGGATGCGGATGGGCAGGGTAGTGATTAATGCACAACCTAAATGTCTCCCCCCTAAATAATTTGATTCGGCAAAATAATATCTGTGGTGCTTTTCAGTGCCCGTAGTGTGGCCTGCAAAACAAACAAAATCATTCAGCAGAAAAGAAACAAAGCCGAAAACCGGTTAAAAGCAACTTTAAACTAAAAATAGCTTGGAGCAGGGGCGGCCCCACACACACACACGAAATGCTCTTTGGATTGTCTCTTAGCGAACAGCACCTTGCCAATGATCCTTCAACTTGTGCTCTCTCTTAAGCAGCACTCTCTCTCTCTCTCTCTTCATATCTCTCATATCCACATATAGTACCTACTCGTATTTACGCTCTCAATTCGATTGATCTCTGGGATTTATGGGACAAATCAAATTTTCTCTCTCATTCGGTGCGGGAAAATTCCATTGCACACTGCGTTTCAGAGCTATAAGTCTATTGATTATAAATACAATAAAACGAAAGCTCATTGAATCCGATAATGTATTCTATTCGATAAGCTATTATAGCTAATAGCACGACCATTAGCCATATATTTAGGCATTTAGATCCATTTAAATCCACATTAAATTACCCTATCTACATAAGGGAATCTGCTTAGCTCTGCTTTGGCTTCATGTTTCAGAGCCTTAGTTAGGTGACATCGAGGGGGGGTGGCAGAACTGCCTTAAAGCTCTCAAAACTCACTGTACGAGTAGATAAGAGGCGAGTGTCTAGGTGCACACGTGTACGACGAGTATGTAATACGTCGGAATATTAATATGATCATAGTAACTGGATGTTATGTAAATAGTTGGGGGGGGATCCGGGCCTGCATTGCAGGAGATCGTAAATCAAAGCCGCAACCGTGGGCTGTCGCATAAACTGCAAGCACACTCGAGACAATTTGCACGCTCAATTGAGAGATTGCGTCAACTGCGACTGCGACTACGTCAATTGGTACAGCCTGGGGGAACGGGGAAACGAGGGAATGGGGATGGACACTCACTACTCGGGGCTGTAACAGCCCGTGGTGGTGGCCGGCATCACTAGGTCCAGCGATATGTCGTTCATGATGGTGCACTCGTAGCTGGGCTGGAACTTATCCTGCTCCGACTGTGGACGCTTCTGTATCTTCTCGCGGTCCTGCTTGTGCTTGCGATCGGCGCCCTTTAGCTTGAACACCTGCAGATAAATGGCAATGTGATAAGGGACTCTCTAGCGCCACTCCCATGCTCTCACTCACCTTGATCTGGCAGGCAGCTGCATGGACGGCCTGCTTCACACTGGCAATGGATAGCCCTCCGCTGCAGTTGCTGTTGCTGCTCCCATTGGAGGTGCGCTCTGGGGAGGCTGGGGCTGTCGAGCCGCTGTTCCCCCGTTGCCGTTTCCGATGCTGGTGTTGCTGTTGTTTCGTTCCAGTTCGAATTCGTGTTGTTGTTTTCTATATAGGTTTCGATCTGGAGTCGAAATGGTACACCTTTCTCACCGCCGTGCTTCTTTGGGGTAAATTCGGTTGAAATGCAGTTGACCTTGATGTAGACGCCGACCTCCTTGAGGGGATCCCAAAAGATCTCGACAGTGTTGAGCGAATGGGAGCTCAGGGGCTGAGAGACGTGGCACAGGCCGTACGATAGCGGCACATCCACCTCAATAATGCGCTCGCCGGGTCGGGATTGCTGCCATTGTTGCATCTGCTCGCGCTCCATGAACTGGAGACGGCGCTCATGGAAACAGATCTTGATCACGCTCTGCAAGGGAATTTTTGCAACCAAATGAAGTCACTCTATATTGCCAAAGATTGGATGTATGTTTGTGTATATGTAGTTTTGGTCAAACGCAGATACTCTTGTATCTCCGCCTGATCATACGCATGCACGTTCCGTCCTCGTGAGTCTATCCCTCAAGCTTCTTCGTCATCTTAATTGGGGTTTATTGAAACCAATTGACGCCAGACAGCGAGAAGTCAAATCGTTCACTGAATCACATGCCTATGCCTCTGCCACTGTCTCTGCCACTGCCTCAATTGGCGGTGACAACGGAGGCAATGGTTCTGCGGCAGCTGCGCCTGGGGCACAGCCTTGGACTCACCTTCAGAATCTTGTCCCTGTAGAGGGACAGGTCACCGATCTTCTTCAACTTGATCTCGTAGCTCTGGCCCTGGTTCAGATACGTCAGGGTCTCCTCATTGTTCTTGGTGGCAATCGATGTGGCGGCAGCCAAAATGTATTGAAACCTGCAAGGACGAGGATCATCAGAGTTCAGCGTAAACAGAATCCAGCTGCTCCTCCAGCGTTCCTTCCTACTCACTTGTGATCCTCGGCATGTGTCGCTCCGTTGGCGGACACAATCTCTATCTTAGATGGATCCAGCACGCTCAGCTGCTGCTGCTGCTGCTGCTGCTGGGGATTGGTCTTTCCCTTGTCGGAGTGTCCGCCCTGTCCGTCATACTCGCTGGCAGCCACTGGCGAGCCCTGGGGCGTGCCACAGCCACAGTGGAGTCCGGAGCTCAGGTCATGCTTGCCATTGGCAGCGGACGTCTCCTGGCCAGTGGCACCCAGCTGCGCCTCGTCCGCCTTGGCAATCGCCACGGGGGCAGACGACAAAGTGCCTGCTGCGGCATTGCTGTTGCTGGTGTCCAGTGAAAGCTTCGGATTCGGCTTGATCTGCTCCGTCTGGGGCTCCTGCTTCAGGGCGGTCAGCGTGGGGGAGAACGACAGAAAGTTTTCACTGCTCGTAGAGGAAATTGTTAGCTGCGATCTCACATGGCCTCGAGAGGGCAAGGGTAATGAATATCTTACTTGTTCAAGTACGAGCTGCTGTTGAACTCGGCATTCAGATCGAAGCCAATGTCATCGCTCCAGCTGCTGCGGCCTGCCAAATTGTAGAGTATCATAAAAAGTTAATTTCATCCCAATCACATTTCAATTCAACCCTTTCATATCTGAGACAGGGACACGCCGGCGATTCAATCCCAAGAATTCCCGCTCTTATCGAGGCTCTTAAAAAAGCGACTACACCGTTAGCAGACTGACGTCAATCAGTGTGCTTAACTAAGAGGAGATATTCGACCGTTCACTTGGTTAGTTCCTTCCGTTGCTTTAAAGTATAGACTGTATGTGTGCTATATACTATGTATGTATCTTTATAGATCTGATTAATTTCAAATATCCCCTAAATGATCACTCAATAAATGGTATAGCATGAAATGCTTCGTTAATTGATTTAATCTATCTGCAGATACCGAACCGAACCGAAACCTATGCTACTATATGTACATATGTATGTACTGTGTCTGTGGCTCTGTGCACAGATCGGACAATTTATAGTTGGGGCTCCGAATCGAATCGATTGAATCAATTGAGAGTGTCTATCCTATCCACAATCGAATGACGCACAAACAAATTTGCGTTGTTTTGTCGTTTCGCAAGCGGGCGATAGTGTCACAGCTAATTTACTTGATTAAGGGTATGAAAAGTATCTGGAAAGACGAATAGATAGAACTGCTACTCCATTGGAAAATGCTATGCTGTCGTTGATTGCTGAATGGCAATGGGAAATGGCTGCAATCAGTCGTCCACGCTGTCTACGATTATATAAACAAAAAGACTGGGGAGTAGGAAAAGGTTAAACAAAAGCAAAAGCCATTAAGAATGATCATCTGTGATTCAATATAGTATACATTGTAGTACATACACTATAGTTGTCACCCGCGGTGTAAAGTTTTAAGCATAAATTCTAACAATCTACTACTAAATGCCCAACTGTTGTGTGTTTGGTCTACTCGTATAGAAAAAAAAAGGCGAACATTTAGGTCTTATCTGCGTCAAGTGTCGCTTGATAAGCCATCGAGGGAGGGAGAAACGCGGCAAAGCTTTAGATTCGAGTCAAAATTATATGGCCACACACACTAAATGTGTGTGTGTGTGTGTGTGTGTGTACAGTACGTATACGTATATGTATACTCTGTGGCAGTGTCATGCCTCAGTCACCCGCTATGGAATAATTAGTCCAGTTTCTAGTAGCTGGGACCTTGCGTGATTTTATTTAAACAATCTCTCTGGAAAATCTTTAAAGTTTACAGGGTTTTTTTGGCTGCACACTCTCTCCCTGTGTCTCTGGCTCTCTCTGTCTGTGTATGAATTGGGGGCCTGGTTTGGTCTTTGGAAAATTACCCCAACTTTCTGGTGTTCTATTAGTAAAGTACGCGATTGATTAACATCAGATGGAGACCATGTCGGAAGGGAGGTGCTAAGTTAATCGCAGTCGCTGGTCTGTGAATTTCATTAGGAGATCCAACTGCCAACCGCCAACATCTAACATCCAACACCTTACAGCAGCGATGTTAATGAAGTTTATGAAACTATTTAAAGCCAGACTTCTTCGAGGGTGCAACTCGTTTGCAGTAGTCATAACCATTTTAAACATTTCAGCCTTTACCCTTCGATAAAGTCCAATTTAATTGCGAACTCACGAAGCCATCGATATCACCATATATTCACATCTGATAGTTAGATACGGACTAATTAGCAGTGATATATATATCTGCTTGTACAGCACTTAGCACATCCAGAGTACGGGATAAATGCCGAGGAAACAGAGACTCATGCACTCACGTTTGTCTTTCCGAATGATCAACTTAATGATAGGCTGGTATCTATCCATCTGCCAGATAGACAAACGAAAATCAAAAGGTGGACACAAACAGGTTTCATAATTATTCCCAATTTACCACAATACACGAGTTTACACCTGGCGGAGGAGGGGAGAACGAGTTTCTGGCCAGGCCAGGAATAGTGTCGCGTTGGGTCTGGAACAGGTCTCAATATCGGAATAAAGTCTTTCATTCTTTTCCGCTTTCATTGATTGTGGGTCACCAGCAGTCAATAAACTTATTTACTTATGCAAATGGGATGGCCAATGGGTGGGGGATTGCGTTCCTTACCAGAGTGCTTCTCGCGCTTGTGTTTATCCTTTTCCTGGGGGGCCACTTTGGTGGGCAGCTCGCCGCTCTGCGATGCTGTGGGGGAGTTCTCGGTCTGGCCAATGTCGAGTGAGTCCCAATCCATTCGTCTTTTGCGGGAGCCGCTGTTTAGGTAAATGGTCTGAACGTCGATTATCTGCGGTCCCGGCGAATCCTTCGACTGCCCGTCTACGATAATCGTAAGTTCTTCGATTAGCGATATCTCTAAATGCAGCACAGATAAATATGCCACAGAGTTGATGCGATGATGGAGATGATTAGAGCGCTGTCTGATTGATGGATTGATGGACTGATGGACCGAAGGCTGGATGGATCGGGGTGCGGGGGTGTGGGCTGTGACCTTACCTGTCCACGATTCCTCAGAGTTTGGCGGCGAGTCAACAAAGTTGATCACTTGCTCATAATCCTTTCCAATATGATGGTGATGGTAGCCGCTAATAAAGTGGCGGTTCTCGATCTGCAAAATCAATCAGTAGCAGAATAAGTGACTTTCAGTGGTCTAAGCCTCAACTCGTAGCTCGAAAACACAGAAACAGATTCCGAATCTGAAACAGAAACAGAAACAAAGCCCCGTCTAGCCGCCAGCGAGGCTATGCCCTCACAACATTATCTCTAGAGTCTAAAGCTAAAGTACTATATGTATGTAGGTCCGAAACCTTGCTGATAAGGCTTGCTTACAGTCTCGCTCTCTCTCCTCTCTCAAGTGAGAGTAGGGGAAAACACGAATCGATTTCTTGTTGCTTCCATTTTAATTATGCTCCACAAAGATATGATCGACACGACCGACATGTGAGTAAACAATCCCATATCGAAGATCTGAAGAGCTGACCAAAGATAACCCACAGAACGTTTAATATTAAAGTAGACAAAATAAATAAAAAAAACAACAACAAAAAATGCAAGTGAGTAGCTTTGGCTGTTGACGTAACATTGAAACTATTTATTAAGCGCTGGTTTCCCCATAGTTTCCTCGCACTCTCTCTCTCCCATCAGTCTCATACCACAACGTTGTTATATGATACATTGTGTTCTGTATAGTATAATTAGCAATTGAACTACATATATACATATACGACACGAGATATTCAAGGCAAACTGAATTGGCAGGCAACTACAAGTGGTAGATGGGAGGGAATCATTCCATTGGTAGTCGCAAACACTTGTCCAGATACTAAACAAAACAAAAAACAATTGTATAAATACGCCTACAATACAAATTTATTTGGTTACGGGAACAACCTTTTGCCTCGTGTTTGACAATCTGCCATTTAGTGTGATTCCATGTACTTGTTCCTTGGAAAGGCATTTGAATTATGGTTCTACAGATATCTGATTATATACTTTCATTCCCATTCTGCTCAACGAACATCTTAATAGAAGCTTGTATCTAATGAGTTTCTCCCGCAGGGTTTCCCAGGGATTGGGTCATAGGTGGGAAACTTACCTGATTTAAGTTCTCGCTGGCACTGTTGTTGGCGTTGCTATTAATGTTGCTGTTATTTTGATATTGACTGCGATTCAAATTGTTGTTGTTGAATTCCATTTGATCGAGTTCGTTGAAGATGTTCAAGTCGAATTTTGTGGCAATCGTGCGCTGTGGTAGCTGAAGTTGCAGTTCCTCGTGTGGCTGGTTTTCTTGGTCAATTGTGTGGTGATGATGATGGTTGTGTTCTTGCAGTTGCAGTTCTGAATATTGTGGATCGAATATGCTTTGTAAATCCAAGAGACCGGAGTTTTGCGATAGAAACGAAAGCGCCATTCGGTAGATGGGCGATGGATCAGCTGTTATTTTCTTGTTCCTTGCTTATGTTGATTTATAATGTCCTCGACCGAAATAAAACCATACACGCACTTAAAAGTCAATAGCCGGGTTGGTGGAGGCGGGGGTACACGTAAACACGATTATTTGGTTAGCACACGTTCGTTCCACCGATATCGCTAGCGGTGGGATCCTTTGGAGGCGCCAGCAATTTTGCTCAAGTTCTTTGTGCAGATCGAAATGCAACAAAGAGTAATAATAGCAATAGTAGAATATTCGAAGTAGAAATAAAATGTGTGGGTTTTTGTTTTGTTTTATTGAGATGGCTTAATTGGGATTGGATTTTGCTTAGGTTAACATTTTGGATCTGTTCAAAATGGTCTTTAATGACACTACACCGTTATGCGCACAGCACTCTGGATTTTGGATATCGAATATCGGATTTTGGATTCCGTTTAACAAATTTGCACTCCGCGTGAGTTCGACTAACAACCAAATAATATCCATATAGTTTATATTTATTATTCACTATTTATTTCTATACGTATCTGCTCCTTTTTTTGTTTTGTTTTGTATTTTTTTTTTGTTTGTAACTTTTTCTATGGTTTTTTTCACAATTTTGTGTGGAATTTGAATAGTTGCGTTGTGCGTGTGTTCTTGGGGCCTTGGGAGGGGTGGGGGACCGAGCCAAGTTAAAACAATACGAAAAACGAATTGTACAGTTTCTTAATTCCGGTGGTCTCACGCTGACGATGGCTTCGGAGTAGGGTATTTTCGATTTTTAACAGCATTTTGTTCCTCAGATACATATAGCTCGATTGCGATTGATATTCATTTGAAATGCGCTGCATTCGTATTTCAGATTTCTCCATTTATTGCTGCTAAATGTGGTACAGTTGATGTGATATGTGCTTTGGACTCGTGGGATCGCTGGTGCTTGGCTTGCACTCGCTGCTTGCTGCTTGCTGGTTTTTATTCGTTCACTGTCAGATGGCTGACATTATTTAGCAGTTGTTTACTCGTGAATCGCTTTTTCTTTACTGATAGCAGAGTGCACTCCCTGTGGCAGATACTGCAGCCTTTGTTCGTTTTTCTCTTCTTCTCAGATTTCCCAGCGTTTTAGACTCGAGAGACTCTCAACTCGACTTGACTCAACGATTCAGTAAATTTTCAAAATATGTGTGACGATTATCTGTACTTTTGTCACTGTCAGATATGCGACATTCTAATTAACGCTGACTTTTGAGTATGGCTTCTTCCTTGGAAAAAATTGGTATTTGGGTATTTGCTTATACTTTGACTTTGACACTGTCAGAAGGCTGACATTCTACAGCAGCTATGGTACTCGGGGATTGTGTTTCTCAAACTCAGACTCAAAATCCAATACGAATTGATAGTCGATAGATGCACACTTTTGGCCTTTGGCTGATGATAAATTGATATCTGGATCGGATGGGGATCGGCTGCGGAGCAACGTCGGACAGAACTATTACGGGCGAGTTTCGAACGTACTCTGTTCAGCGCTGGCTGTGCGACAGGGCTGCGAAGTTAAGTGGCTCGAGTCGAGTGGTATTGCTGTTTGCTGCGAGCTTAGTCGCTCGGGAATTCGTGGTCTGGTCTGGGCTCCGGGCTCAGGCAAGGTACGGGGTGTGGTATGGCTGTTATCGCCACTCGTGTATTTGTATGGCGAGGGGTGTTATATATTAGCTCTTAGAGTCGGATTTTATTGGAGCCTAATTTCTGTGGCTTTTTGCGATGTTTGGTGGCTGGTGGCTGGTGGCGAACAGGTTTTCGATGCGATCGAAATGTTAATTATTCACAAATGTTCAGATTTCATTAGGCGAATTAACAGCGCGAAAAAGAGTTTGTTTGTTCGGCGCAGGGGTTTTGGGATCGATTCGATGTCTCTTGACTTTTCTTGATTTGCACTATTTACGACGGCTCGATTTTCTATATTTTTTTTTTCGGTGGCTACTGTGATAAGGCTTGGGCGATAGCGATTGCGAGTTCGGTTCAATGATAATTTGTTTGCCAATTCGATGGGACGCGTCACTTTTTTGCGGACGGTTCTTTAGGAGTCTGGATCCTGGGCGTTCCCTATAGGAGCACTTTTAGTCCGACGAAGCGAGGCTTCGAAAAGCCCAAAGAGACGGGCATTTTGTGCGGAGAACCTTGGTCGAGCGGGCAGCCAACACGGACACGAGGTTAAAATATCAATGAGTTGTGAGAATTTCTGCCGTTAGCGGGAAACTACAGACACAGTTTCGGAATCAGCAAAGCCCCAATCAAGCCGAGTGGCCGACGGCACAGATACACATACACTTGTGGACGGTACTCCGAGAGCAGAGGCAAAAACGGCACCGATGATGCTCGCGACCAGCGGAGACGGAGATGATGGAGACGACGACGACGACGACGGCAACAACGGCAACGGCAATGGATGTGAGTGCGAGTGCGACTTGCGATTACGGAGGCGGAACGGGAACAACTACAGACACAGACGCACTTTTGGAATCATCCAGCTACCCAGAGTCGTCCAGAGATCCCAGCAAATTGATGTATGTGGATGCTGCTGCTGCTGCTGAGGCTGCTATCACTCTAATTGATTGTGGCAACAACAAAGTTATATACGCACACACACACAATCATTCAATTGAAAGGGCTTGTGTTGTGTTTTGCTGTGCCTCTGTGTGAATGGGTGGGAGGGAGAGATGCACTTGTTGCTGTTGCTTCAGCTGCTGCTGCTTTGCTTCTTTCTTCTCTGCTTCTCCCCAGCTGTTTTGCACGTTTTGTATCGCTGCCTCTTGCTGCTGCGTCTCCCTGTGAATGCCAACGACGACGACGACGACGACGATGGAGATACAATAACAAGTCAATTAATACGAGTGGACAGCGCACTGTATAGCAATTTTCCTCGATTTATGTTGATTGGGCGTTGTTGTATCTGCAATTGGACTCAATTCAGGCTCGTTTCTGCAAATGTGTGCGCTGCTGGGACTTTCGATTCAATTTTCGGCTGGCTCGCTGCTTTTTTGCTGCGCGCGTCGATGACGTATTTATTTCGCGAATATACGAACACGCACGCACAAGCTGTGAAAACTTGAACGTTGGTCGGTTGGTCCGGAGGGGAGGTGTGGTGTGGTGTGGGTGGCGCTGACCGCTTATTGAGCTTTTCCGCTTTCGATAGACAAGAGGCGTCGACGTTTTAATATTTTGGTTTTGCTTTGACTGGATGGGATTATTTGACTCTGTTCAAGATTGGTTATTACACTCCGCACAAAGTGGAAAACGTGTGTCGCCGATGGAAGCTAAATTTGTACTCTTTGGTGGTACTGATTTGGGGAGCGAGCTTCAAACGCTAATATTAACACTAGCCACAGACCCTCTCCGGCTCTCTGCCGCTCTCTCGGGCTCCACTCATTTGTGGGGGCCGTTCCAAAGAGCACGGGCCAGCCAGTGCTCTTTATGTCTGCCCGAAGCCCCCTATCTGTAAATGTGTGTTGTGTTCGTGTGCGTGATAATGCCAGTTTGGAATGCAACAAAAACACGCACTTTTCTACGACGACCCATCGCTGCCATCGATTTACAGTTACTTCCAAAAATTGTATGTGCTATCTGGGGGACTGACAACAACAAGGAACTTTGATTATCAACAAGAACAGCTGTTTGCATTAGTCGCAGTCCTAAGAGAAGGAGACTGACAGAGAGAGAGAGAGAGAGACAGAGTGCACCTGCTTGTGTGTGTGGGCGGGCTGGGTTCTCTTCAGAGTGGGTCAATTATGATCTTCAGGGTGAACCTTATTATTTATTATATGCAATATCCAACAACGGTAAATGACACTTTTTTTTTAGTTTTTCATTCATGATAATTTCATTCCATCCATATCCATATGTACTAATGTTGATAATTAAGGCGTTAATTAGTCAAAGGAAATACTAATAGCCGAACTTCGAAATGCCCAAATGTATCATCAATCTTTCGATTTTGTTTCACAGTTATCTTCAATTGTGGCTTCGGGAAGACGAATTAAATATGTCTCAATTGATTTTAAATTGCCATCAATAACAAGGTTCAAGTGAAATGAATTTATTTTGCACATGAAAAGTCAATGTCGCAATTCGCTTCAATGGAATGACCGGCAAATATTCCATTGGAAACATATCCGATCTGGAGAATTTGTTGCACGTTTTCATCATTCATTTGGCGGAAAAGAACAGTTTAGGATTCCTATTGTCTTCATGGGTTTTCGGGCCTCAATTAGCGTCGCCAAATTCGCAGCTGTTAATTTATAAAAGTTAGCAACATTTGGCACAAAAATACTTTTTATGGCCATTGATCAATTCCCTGGGGCAGTAAAAGGTTTATAAGGCGTAATATGAAGTGAATGGAGCTATGAGTCTGCAAATTAGCAAAGAAATTAGACAGAGTTGATAGAAAGAGCGGTCTAATTCCATACAATCAACTAATTAACATCTTTGCGACTTGATTTAAATTTTAAATCTGGCGCCCAGTTAGCAAAGCATGCGGCACTACGAGGTTTTACAACACTGGTCTGAAAATCTGACCAGGGTGACCTGACCGTTTAGGGTGAATTTTTAAATAAAACTTTTCTGGATATTTGTAATTTGTTTTTTTAGGTTAAAAGCATCTACAAAGAACATTTACAAACAGTTCTATTTTCTGCGTTTGAACTCAAAGTGTTCACATGTTTAAATAGAGGGGGGTTCAGTGGGTTAAGTTCGTTTTTATCTCGGTATATTTACGGTATGTTTTGAAAACTATAAGGTATATTCTGGTATATTTCTGAGGATCAAACAGTATCAGCACTACCGCTTATGGTTTTTAAAATACTTTATGGTATTGCTTGATGCCAAAATTTATTAATAATAATATTTTATTTTAATATTTCCACGAAATTTATGTAACTTTAGCATACAGTATACTGTATACTGTATGGTTAGTGCCGGTGATCAAACGAGACTTAACCCACTTCACACCCCTATATTTAAAAAGTATTCAGTATACTGTATGGTTAGTGCTATAAGGTATATTCTGGTATATTTCTGAGGATCAAACGGTATCAGCACGACCGCTTATGGTTTTTAAAATACTTTATGGTATTGCTTGATGCCAAAATGTATTAATAATAATATTTTATTTTAATATTTCCACGAAATTTATGTAACCTTAGCATATTTTACGCATTACAGGTGAAAGATGTCGGTGGTCATTTTTGATTTGTAAGTAAAGAGGAGGATGGAGCTACAAGGAGCCTTCACAATCAATATAATTTTCCGCGGTTTAACAAAGGGTGCTCAACTTTTTAAATATAGGGGTGTTAAGTGGGTTAAGTCTCGTTTGATCACCGGCACCACTAACCATACAGTATACAGTATACTGTATGCTAAAGTTACATAAATTTCGTGGAAATATTAAAATAAAATATTATTATTAATACATTTTGGCATCAAGCAATACCATAAAGTATTTTAAAAACCATAAGCGGTCGTGCTGATACCGTTTGATCCTCAGAAATATACCAGAATATACCTTATAGCACTAACCATACAGTATACTGAATACTTTTTAAATATAGGGGTGTGAAGTGGGTTAAGTCTCGTTTGATCACCGGCACTAACCATACAGTATACTGTATGCTAAAGTTACATAAATTTCGTGGAAATATTAAAATAAAATATTATTATTAATAAATTTTGGCATCAAAATACCATAAAGTATTTTAAAAACCATAAGCGGTCGTGCTGAACTGTTTGATCCTCAGAAATATACCAGAATATACCTTATAGTTTTCAAAACATACCGTAAATATACAGATAAAAACGAACTTAACCCACTAACCCCCTCTATTTAAACATGTGAACACTTTGAGTTCAAACGCAAAATAGAACTGTTTGTAAATGTTCTTTGTAGATGCTTTTAACCTAACAAATTACAAATATCCAGAAAAGTTTTATTTAAAAATTCACTAAGCGGTCAGGTCACCCTGGTCAGATTTTCAGACCAGTGTTGTAAAACCTCGTAGTGCCGCATGCAATGCTAACTGGGCGCCAGATTTAAAATTTAAATCAAGTCGCAAAGATGTTAATTAGTTGATTGTCTGGAATTAGACCGCTCTTTCTATCAACTCTGTCTAATTTCTTTGCTAATTTGCAGACTCGTAGCTCCATTCACTTCATATTACGCCTTATAAACCTTTTACTGCCCCAGGAATTGATCAATGGCCATAAAAGTATTTTTGTGCCAAATGTTGCTAACTTTTATAAATTAACAGCTGCGAATTTGGCGACGCTAATTGAGGCCCGAAAACCCATGAAGACAATAGGAATCCTAAACTGTTCTTTTCCGCCAAATGAATGATGAAAACGTGCAACAAATCTCCAATCGGATATGTTTCCAATGGAATATTTGCCGGTCATTCCATTGAAGCGAATTGCGACATTGACTTTTCATGTGCAAAATAAATTCATTTCACTTGAACCTTGTTATTGATGGCAATTTAAGATCAATTGAGACATATTTAATTCGTCTTCCCGAAGCCACAATTGAAGATAACTGTGAAACAAAATCGAAAGATATGATACATTTGGGATTTCGAGTTCGGCTATTAGTATTTCCTTTGATTAATTAACGCCTTAATTATCAACATTAGTACATATGGATATGGATGGAATGAAATTATCATGAATGAAAACTAAAAAAAAAGTGTCATTTACTTGTTGGATATTGCATATAATAAATAATAAGGTTCACCCTAAGATCATAATTGACCCACTCTGAAGAGAACCCAGCCCGCCCACACACACAAGCAGGTGCACTCGTCTCTCTCTGTCAGTCTCCTTCTTTAGGACTGCGACTAATGCAAACAGCTGTTCTTGTTGATAATCAAAGTTCCTTGTTGTTGTCAGTCCCCCAGATAGCACATACAATTTTTGGAAGTAACTGTATTGATGGCAGCGATAGGTCGTCGTAGAAAGTGCGTGTTTTTGTTGCATTCCAAACTGGCATTATCACGCACACGAACACAACACACATTTACAGATAGGGGGTGGGCATAAAGAGCACTGGCTGGCCCGTGCCTTGGAACGGCCCCCACAAATGAGTGGAGCCCGAGAGAGCGGCAGAGAGCCGGAGAGGGTCTGTGGCTAGTGTTAATATTAGCGTTTGAAGCTCGCTCCCCAAATCAGTACCACCAAAGAGTACAAATTTAGCTTCCATCGGCGACACACGTTTTCCACTTTGTGCGGAGTGTAATAACCAATCTTGAACAGAGTCAAATAATCCCATCCAGTCAAAGCAAAACCAAAATATTAAAACGTCGACGCCTCTTGTCTATCGAAAGCGGAAAAGCTCAATAAGCGGTCAGCGCCACCCACACCACACCACACCTCCCCTCCGGACCAACCGACCAACGTTCAAGTTTTCACAGCTTGTGCGTGCGTGTTCGTATATTCGCGAAATAAATACGTCATCGACGCGCGCAGCAAAAAAGCAGCGAGCCAGCCGAAAATTGAATCGAAAGTCCCAGCAGCGCACACATTTGCAGAAACGAGCCTGAATTGAGTCCAATTGCAGATACAACAACGCCCAATCAACATAAATCGAGGAAAATTGCTATATAGTGCGCTGTCCACTCGTATTAATTGACTTGTTATTGTATCTCCATCGTCGTCGTTGGCATTCACAGGGAGACGCAGCAGCAAGAGGCAGCGATACAAAACGTGCAAAACAGCTGGGGAGAAGCAGAGAAGAAAGAAGCAAAGCAGCAGCAGCTGAAGCAACAGCAACAAGTGCATCTCTCCCTCCCACCCATTCACACAGAGGCACAGCAAAACACAACACAGCCCTTTCAATTGAATGATTGTGTGTGTGTGCGTATATAACTTTGTTGTTGCCACAATCAATTAGAGTGATAGCAGCCTCAGCAGCAGCAGCAGCATCCACGTACATCAATTTGCTGGGATCTCTGGACGACTCTGGGTAGCTGGATGATTCCAAAAGTGCGTCTGTGTCTGTAGTTGTTCCCGTTCCGCCTCCGTAATCGCAAGTCGCACTCGCACTCACATCCATTGCCGTTGCCGTTGTTGCCGTCGTCGTCGTCGTCTCCATCATCTCCGTCTCCGCTGGTCGCGAGCATCATCGGTGCCGTTTTTGCCTCTGCTCTCGGAGTACCGTCCACAAGTGTATGTGTATCTGTGCCGTCGGCCACTCGGCTTGATTGGGGCTTTGCTGATTCCGAAACTGTGTCTGTAGTTTCCCGCTAACGGCAGAAATTCTCACAACTCATTGATATTTTAACCTCGTGTCCGTGTTGGCTGCCCGCTCGACCAAGGTTCTCCGCACAAAATGCCCGTCTCTTTGGGCTTTTCGAAGCCTCGCTTCGTCGGACTAAAAGTGCTCCTATAGGGAACGCCCAGGATCCAGACTCCTAAAGAACCGTCCGCAAAAAAGTGACGCGTCCCATCGAATTGGCAAACAAATTATCATTGAACCGAACTCGCAATCGCTATCGCCCAAGCCTTATCACAGTAGCCACCGAAAAAAAAAATATAGAAAATCGAGCCGTCGTAAATAGTGCAAATCAAGAAAAGTCAAGAGACATCGAATCGATCCCAAAACCCCTGCGCCGAACAAACAAACTCTTTTTCGCGCTGTTAATTCGCCTAATGAAATCTGAACATTTGTGAATAATTAACATTTCGATCGCATCGAAAACCTGTTCGCCACCAGCCACCAAACATCGCAAAAAGCCACAGAAATTAGGCTCCAATAAAATCCGACTCTAAGAGCTAATATATAACACCCCTCGCCATACAAATACACGAGTGGCGATAACAGCCATACCACACCCCGTACCTTGCCTGAGCCCGGAGCCCAGACCAGACCACGAATTCCCGAGCGACTAAGCTCGCAGCAAACAGCAATACCACTCGACTCGAGCCACTTAACTTCGCAGCCCTGTCGCACAGCCAGCGCTGAACAGAATACGTTCGAAACTCGCCCGTAATAGTTCTGTCCGACGTTGCTCCGCAGCCGATCCCCATCCGATCCAGATATCAATTTATCATCAGCCAAAGGCCAAAAGTGTGCATCTATCGACTATCAATTCGTATTGGATTTTGAGTCTGAGTTTGAGAAACACAATCCCCGAGTACCATAGCTGCTGTAGAATGTCAGCCTTCTGACAGTGTCAAAGTCAAAGTATAAGCAAATACCCAAATACCAATTTTTCCAAGGAAGAAGCCATACTCAAAAGTCAGCTTTAATTAGAATGTCGCATATCTGACAGTGACAAAAGTACAGATAATCGTCACACATATTTGAAAATTTACTGAATCGTTGAGTCAAGTCGAGTTGAGAGTCTCTCGAGTCTAAAACGCTGGGAAATCTGAGAAGAAGAAAAAACGAACAAAGGGCTGCAGTATCTGCCACAGGGAGTGCACTCTGCTATCAGTAAAGAAAAAGCGATTCACGAGTAAACAACTGCTAAATAATGTCAGCCATCTGACAGTGAACGAATAAAAACCAGCAAGCAGCAAGCAGCGAGTGCAAGCCAAGCACCAGCGATCCCACGAGTCCACGAGTGCCAGTGAGACCTGTAAAGCACATATCACATCAACTGTACCACATTTAGCAGCAATAAATGGAGAAATCTGAAATACGAATGCAGCGCATTTCAAATGAATATCAATCGCAATCGAGCTATATGTATCTGAGGAACAAAATGCTGTTAAAAATCGAAAATACCCTACTCCGAAGCCATTCCATCCATATCCATATGTACTAATGTTGATAATTAAGGCGTTAAATAGTCAAAGGAAATACTAATAGCCGAACTTCGAAATCCCAAATGTATCATCAATCTTTCGATTTTGTTTCACAGTTATCTTCAATTGTGGCTTCGGGAAGACGAATTAAATATGTCTCAATTGATCTTAAATTGCCATCAATAACAAGGTTCAAGTGAAATGAATTTATTTTGCACATGAAAAGTCAATGTCGCAATTCGCTTCAATGGAATGACCGGCAAATATTCCATTGGAAACATATCCGATCTGGAGAATTTGTTGCACGTTTTCATCATTCATTCGGTGGAAAAGAACAGTTTAGGATTCCTATTGTCTTCATGGGTTTTCGGGCCTCAATTAGCGTCGCCAAATTCGCAGCTGTTAATTTATAAAAGTTAGCAACATTTGGCACAAAAATACTTTTTATGGCCATTGATCAATTCCCTGGGGCAGTAAAAGGTTTATAAGGCGTAATATGAAGTGAATGGAGCTACGAGTCTGCAAATTAGCAAAGAAATTAGACAGAGTTGATAGAAAGAGCGGTCTAATTCCAGACAATCAACTAATTAACATCTTTGCGACTTGATTTAAATTTTAAATCTGGCGCCCAGTTAGCATTGCATGCGGCACTACGAGGTTTTACAGCACTGGTCTGAAAATCTGACCAGGGTGACCTGACCGTTTAGGGTGAATTTTTAAATAAAACTTTTCTGGATATTTGTAATTTGTTTTTTTAGGTTAAAAGCATCTACAAAGAACATTTACAAACAGTTCTATTTTCTGCGTTTGAACTCAAAGTGTTCACATGTTTAAATAGAGGGGGGTTCAGTGGGTTAAGTTCGTTTTTATCTCGGTATATTTACGGTATGTTTTGAAAACTATAAGGTATATTCTGGTATATTTCTGAGGATCAAACGGTATCAGCACGACCGCTTATGGTTTTTAAAATACTTTATGGTATTGCTTGATGCCAAAATTTATTAATAATAATATTTTATTTTAATATTTCCACGAAATTTATGTAACTTTAGCATACAGTATACTGTATACTGTATGGTTAGTGCCGGTGATCAAACGAGACTTAACCCACTTCACACCCCTATATTTAAAAAGTATTCAGTATACTGTATGGTTAGTGCTATAAGGTATATTCTGGTATATTTCTGAGGATCAAACGGTATCAGCACGACCGCTTATGGTTTTTAAAATACTTTATGGTATTGCTTGATGCCAAAATTTATTAATAATAATATTTTATATTAATATTTCCACGAAATTGATGTAACTTTAGCATATTTTACGCATTACAGGTAAAAGATGTCGGTGGTCATTTTTGATTTGTAAGTAAAGAGGAGGATGGAGCTACAAGGAGCCTTCACAATCAATATAATTTTCCGCGGTTTACCAAAGGGTGCTCAACTTTTTAAATATAGGGGTGTTAAGTGGGTTAAGTCTCGTTTGATCACCGGATTTTGGCCGGATGGTATTTTTTATCGTTATCGTCACGGTCACACTGGCTGGCATCGAATTTTCTTCTTTTTTATTTATAATGGAATTGTCGCCAAACAATCAAATCGAGGACCGAAAACCCATCATTACAGCCGACGGTCTGGTGCAAACCTCCAACTCTCCCTTCGAGCCGACCATATCCCAGGAGACGCAGACCTCCAACGGCGTCGGCACCCAGCTGACGGTGGACCAACTGGACATTGAAATTCTGCCAATAATCTACGACGTTGTGCGCTGGTGGGTTCAGGTTATGTGGCCCACAAGTGTGCGGTGGCAATGGCCAAAATGTCAAGCAGTACATATATCTAAAAAATATTTGAAAGGCGCAATTCACTCGAATGTCTTACATAATACGCTGTTATCTCTTTCAGCGTGGAAAAGGATCCACTTGAAAACGCTGTGAAGCTGCGCGAGTCTCAGGACTGCAACCACAAGGTGAGAATAGCCCATAGAATAGATGATGTGTCGATGTGAGCGTTCAACTCAATCCTTGAATCCCTGCAGATCTTCGAACTGCAGAAGCGCTTCGAGTCAGCGCGCGAGCAAATCAGGCAGCTGCCCGGCATCGACTACAACAAGGACGAGCAGTTGCAACGCCTCGAACTGCTGCGGAATCAACTGAAGCTGAAGCAGCAGCTCATACGCAAGTACAAGGACACTGAATTCTAGTGGCATCGGAGCACAGGAGCACGTGCGATGGTACTGCGACTGCTGATGCGGTATCTGGCCAACAATGAGCAGCTTATCCAGCGCATGGCAGACAGCTATCCCATGCGTCGGGCTGCCCAGCTGGTCGTCTCCCTCATGTACCGCACCAAAAGCCTGGCCAGGGAGCAGGGGCTGCACGAGATGACGCCGGAGCGTTTCAAGTGAGTACAGCAGCAGGACAGAACCCCCATGCAGCGACTATAATCTGATAATCCTTGGTGCATTGCAGGTCCTTCGTCAGTATGTTCAAGAACAATGTAAAACAAGAACTGGAGGGTGTGAAGAAGGAGCTCAAAGACAAGAAAAACTAGGCAACCAGCGACGTTGGGATCTGTAAATATGAACCGGGGCAATCAAAATTATAGTCAGCCATACAGTCAGTAGGAACCTTTTGGTAAACTCCCACGAAACAGAGGGGATACAATAAAGCAGACAATCTAAGATGTGAAATCATTCGTTTAATGTCCATTAACTTATCCGTTCGTTGCGGAATTTAGTAACTTATATTTAAAGTCAGAAATCAAAAATAATAAATTTCAATGTGCAGTGAAATCGGTGAATCTTAAGTCTATGAAACAAAAGAACAAATTCGATTTGTCAACTCATTTTACAGTGGACGAGAACGGAACACGTTTTAATTTTTATACACGCCAAATGTGTCTTACCTTGGGTTCCAGTAGCAAAATAGTTTCTCTCTTTTTTTTGTAACAAAACTGATTGGGTCGCCGGACTTGGGCAGCGTTTTTTCAAATACTTTTGCTTACATAACTAGAAAGAACAAAGGAAACGGTTCTCACTCCATGCAGTCCGTGGAGGCAGCCGAGGACGGTGCCTCGCCGCTGGGCAGCGACAGCGATAGGTCGGCAGAGCCATTGGATTGATTCGTCCCGGGCAGGGGCGGGCGATTGTTTCGTTTCCGCTTGCCGCCACGACGGCTGCCTCCCTCGCGCTTGTCACCATTCTGCTTCTCCTCACAACCGTCCTTGCTGCAGCTGGCTCCAGAGGAGCTGCCCTGGCCCTGCTGTCGATTGTTGGTGCCATTGCTTCCGCCGTTCTGAGATCGGGACTGCATCTTGGCGGGCTTAGGGCGGTACGGAGAAGCGGCTGCGTGGGGCATAGGTCGCAGGATGTTGCCCACCGCTTTGGTGCGTCCTTCGCGGAACACCAGACGCTGGCCGGCTCGTATGTACTCCGGCTGCTTGATGAACCGGAACTTCACTTGGGCCTTGTCGCCCGTGCGTAGGCATTCGCGCGACATGTGTATGATGGACGCCGTCTGCCGAATGCTGCCGCAGTGAACCATCGCCTGGTATCTGGCCGAGATGGTGGTGGGGTGATGGAGCACCAGAATCTCTCCCTCGAACTCCCAGCAGGCCTGCGGCTTCAGGTCCGGCGACACCATCACCATCCCCTTCCTCAGGTAGGCCCGCTTAATCTTCTTCAGGGCGAAGCTCGCCGTCTGGCCACAGCGCACGCGTGCCACGTTCATCCTCTTGCGGTGTATGCTCTTGATAGTGATAGGCACAAAGGCCCCCACTGCATCGGGGCCCAGCATGAGGCCGTCGTTTAATTTGATGGTGCCCTGGAGGCAGGTCCCAGAGACTACGGTGCCGACGCCAGGCACAGAGTAGACATCGTCTATCTGGAACTCGGCTGGCAGGCTCTCGGAGCCGGCCATCCGCGTGCTCAGCAGATTGAGGAACGTTTTCAACAGCTCGAGGTTGTCGCCGGTCACATTGGACACCTGGAAGATGGGGCACAGACGCTCGCTGACAAAGTTCGTGGCACTGAGGACGACGTCGTCCTGGTTGCGCACCACGACGGGCACCTTGCGGCACCCCTGCGACTTGAGCATCTTGAATAGCATCTTCATGTTGTCCAGCAACACGTTGGCCGGACACATGTCGATCTTGGTGACCACCACGAAGACGGGCACGGCCAGAGCCAGGGCCAGGCCCAGATGCTCCTTGGTCATGCCAATGATTCCAGCATTAGCCCCGATCTGAAATCAGGATTATGGTAATTAATCTGGCGGATTCAGGATCGAATCGGATTCTCACCATCAACATCCCAAAGTCGGGAGCATGTCCAGTCATGCCGAAGACTGTGGTTTTCAGGTAGCGCTCGTGCCCGGCCAGATCGATGAAGGTGATCACCTTGGCAGAGTTCTCGCAGATCTTAACCCAGTCCAAGTGTCCATGGTCCGGCTTGTTGACCACATTGCCCACTCCATCGAAGCCAAGTATGTCGTTGCCCACGGAGCTGGTGCGTCCGCTCTCAATTTCGTGCTTGTGCCGAAACAGACGCTGCCGCGCATGGCCGCGTCCGTTGTCCAGCTCCCCATGGGTGAGCACGCCCAGCAGGGTGGACTTGCCAGCGTCCACATTACCCACAACGGCCACCCTGAGGGATTGAAATGTTAGCATTGGAATCGCCAATGGTGTCTCGTTGTGCTCACCGTATCTCCATGAAATCGGTGGTCTCGATGTGCTTCCGTATGAGGAACTGGGCCGTCTGGCCCTTTTCTGCCCGCCGCTCACGCAGCTTGACCACGTCCGCATCGATGTTGGCTGCCAGCAGATGCAACGTGCTCACGGAGGCAGCGAATTGCTCAGGATTCAGACCCTTATCGCTGCCATCTGCGGAGGAGTCCGAACAGGGAGAGTCACATGCACGGTCCATTGAACAGGAAATATGACTCACCCTCGCCCACGCCAATCTCGTAGATGGTCTCCCCGCAGTTGTCCGCTATGCGGTCGAGCAGCCGCTTCTGGAGCAGGTCCATCTGCTCCTCGTTCGGCGCCACCAGCACATCCTTGCCCCGTATGCTGGAGTAGTCGATGGTCAGGTTGACCATCTGCTGCGGCAAACCATCCACATTGAAGATGTTGCTCCGGGCCGTCTTAATGCCCACGCCCACGCCAACGCCCACTCCGATGGGTGGAGGCGGGACGCTCTGTATGTTATTCATACTATTGCTATGCATTGGTTTGCTGTCTAAGTGTCTAAGGATCAGGGTCTACTGTATCCTTGGAATCATTTCCTGTCAGATGAATGTGCGGGATGATGCTGATGCGTGATGTTTGATTGATTCTGCAATGACAAGAGAGAGCAAGAAGCACATGCGGCTGGTCAGATGGGAGTTACTAGTCCGAGCTCGAGGCCGAGTCTGACCTATCCTACGCCCATCTGGTTGAGTAAAAGCAGTGTCTGGTTGCGCGTGCACTTTGCTTGCATCTCGATTGTGAAATAAACGCAAAGAAGCGACAGCCCCAGCATTTATACCCCCAACGCAATGGCTGACGAAATGTGAAGCCCAGGGATGATGAAATAGTAACTCCACAATGTGCAGGTCAGCGAATTTCGTCGGATATCGAAAGCGACGCTATCTGGTTTACGCCAGGGAATATATAAATTTGAATTTGTTGTTCAACAGCTGATCTTTTGGTTTTTATATAACAAAACACAGATGACGATACGCATATTTTGTGGTGTTGACACCAAACAGATTCTAAAATTGTTTATTTTTAGCGGCAAACAATGCAATGTATGTATTCAAGTTTTCATTCATCATACATATGTATACATACATATATGTACAAATGTATATAGACTAGCGAAAACAAACACAAACAAAATTTGTTGTTGCGCCATTTTTTGTTTTCATTTGCAAAATGAGAATTTAGTCTGTCGGGCCGTTGGGAGGGGGGCAAAGCGGCGGCTGCTTGCTGCCATTAAATAACATAACCAGCTGAATTATTCACCTGAAACCCATTCTTGCACACTCACACACGTACACCACAATACCGTACGGTACGTGTCGTATGAGGAACAAGAGAACGGATCAAAGAAAAGTGAAAGGATGTTTTGTCTTTGTTGCTTTTGCAGGCAAAGATGAGCAAGATGCAGCAGAATCGGGTAGAAGATGCTGCTGGGGACCGTTCCGCTAGCTCAAACTTACACTTCATGTAGCCCCTTGTATGGCCCACCGACAGTTGTTCGTATTTTTGGCCAAACGCACGAAATTTAGCACTTTAAAAATTTTAATTTTGGAATTTGTTGTTTTCAAGCCACGTACCCAGTGTGACCGCGCTTTTAGCGATTAAATATACCGCCTGACCGTCAGAAATATACCTAATACCGGTTACTGTATGCGATAGGTGGAAATGGAAATATTTCGCCATCTGTTGGTGTTTACATGAACTTATTATGTAGCACAAAAAATGTCTGAAAACAGAGCTGTAAGCGACTGACGCCAAAACAGCCATCGTAACAGTGGCTGCTAACATATATTTAATTCAACGAATAAAACACTTAAACATTTAAATTGAAAGTTTACACATTTATTATACACTTATTACACATTTATAATATTGGTACGAGTAAAATGGAATATGTATCCGACTCATTTTCATTAACACCTTTCTCTTCTCTGCTCTCTTCAAGAAAGTACATAGTTTGTATGTATCTTCTGTACAATCCGTTCAAATCGAGTTTAGTTTACGTCTCGAATTCATCAATTTTGATTGAGCGGGAATATATTCCGATTTCTGGACAAAAATTCAAATTACTTCTAAATATTTGCTCTAAGATTTTGTGTATTGAATGTATGTGTGTGCGTACATACATACATATGTACATATGTAGCTATATGTTTGTGTATTTGGTTGATACTGTGGGAGGTGTACCTCCTCAATGTTCTAATAAGTGGTTTCCATTATACAATTTGGGCCATTCGCCAATTGATATT
Source organism: Drosophila obscura (assembly GCF_018151105.1). Lineage (NCBI taxonomy): Eukaryota > Metazoa > Arthropoda > Insecta > Diptera > Drosophilidae > Drosophila > Drosophila obscura. The sequence continues at coordinate 2,170,406 of NW_024542774.1, read as the reverse complement.
TTGATAGGACACCATCATTCCTTTAAATTCCATTGTGCTGCAATAGTTTGTGGATTTGTTTATCTCCAAATACTCGTATTTATAAGACATTTAATGGACTTTTATAATTATGTATGTTGCACGACGGCTAATGGATTGACTATGTCTTTCCAACACGTTTAAATGGGTACATTCAGAGTTAAAATTCTCCTAATACATCGACAACAAAATGCGTTCTTAATATTCTTGTGGACTCTCGTTCTGCATAAATCGCTTGTAAAATTAATGTTAACCCTGCAGCAGCTACTCTGTGTGTGCCGTGCCTCTAGTGTTTCTTTGATTATTTAATTGTTTTTCGTTTAATTTTGAAATGGTCCCGACTAATACATACACTATGAGAAACCTAGGGACGTGCCGGCTGTCAGTGCACGGATGGGCTTCTGCTGCTGTTTAATGCAACAAAAATATTTTGCTGGCGTGTCCAACAAATAAGGGATAACAATTATGGCAAAAATTCCTAATTCTATGTAAGCAAAAATTGCACAATGTATATTCATGTTTCCTTCTTGCCTTCTTCTTCTTGTTTTTTGTTATCAATGAGGAGAAGTGTGTGTTGAACGTTACATCTAGAGTTTTCAAATAACAATCATATTCATATTTGTGTGACTTTAAAATGCAATTAAATTACCATTACACGTACATACATTCATATATAATTAACAATTAATTCCATTTGGCATTCCAATCCGGAACAAGTGCCAAACCTTCAAAAAATCAGTACAATTTCATCATAAAACTATCCTCTTCCTCTCTACTGGAAGTTAAATTTAACTTTTCAAAAATTACAAAATTATTGCTTTTGATTTGGTTTCCATTGGGTTGTGGTTTTTTTTTAATTCTCTCAATCAAAATAAATACATAAATAATGTTCAGAAATTGATCCCAACTCATGCTCAATTCAATGGGAAGAGAAACGAAACGCATAAGAAATTATAAGTAAGGTTTTTATATTTAAGCAAACTATATACAGGATTTAATGTAGAAATGACTAGAGTAAAGTATACGATTAAACTAAAATTATAAAATATGTACAAATGAGTCATCGAGTCTGTAACTTAGGAAATTGTTTGGAGGCTTATAATCTATAGGAAATCCTCGGGATTCGGTTTAGTGTTACGTTTTTGTGTTCTTTCTGGAAAACAAACACGCATTATGCTTAATGCTCATCCTAATGCTTACAGCACATGCAGATTCTCGCAGCTCTTGGACTTGGAATCCCTGGTCCAGACACGTCCCAGCAGTCCCTTCACCTTTAGGCTGGTTGAGGTTCGGGAGCCGCGATATTTACGAGGGCTGCAATAGATGGTTCAGGCTGATTAGTTTCGTTCCAAGGCTTTCAGGATTTTCTGGACTCACCTGCTTTGGGAGCTTCCTGGTGGTGTGCCGGGCACCTCGCTCAGAGGTCCGCCCAGCGGGCTGTTGGCATTCAGGCAGCCAGCGTTGAGCGGAGAGCAGGCGCGGCGCTTCGACTTTCTAATCGAACGCTTCCGGAACAGATCCCTGAGAAATGTTAAAAACATTAGCAAGGAATAAATTGGGGATAGAGTGCGAGTGACCCACCTGGACTTCTCGGGGTTCTCCAGCTTGAGGCGTATCTGGGAGAGCAGTCCCACCAGCAGCTCGTCCACGTTGTGATTGATGCCCACCGAAGTTTCGATGAATTTACAATCGTAGGCGGTGGCCATGGCCTTGCCCTCTGCAAGTGGTGGAAAGAGAGTGAGAGGTTAAGTGAAAATGCGTGGAAATTATGGCCGAGGAATCTAAGCGGAGCTCAGGCGGCATCACCCAACAGCCATTACCCAGTTAATCAAATCAAATGGCTTCGCTTAGTTAACTGTGAGTTGGTGGTCATAAAAGCGGAACTTGGACACGGATTTATATCTAAACACGTGGTGACGGGGCTGGGCTCGACTCCCCTGCCCAGTCACGTCTCTGGATCTGGACCTTCTGTGCACACAACTCGTAAAATCTGAAGCATCAAAGTTCCTACCATGCGGAGGTACATCATGTGCGACCCTCCTGCTGCAAATTTTATGACTGACAAGCTCACATTTTTATTAACGATGTGACGAAAGTTGTCCAATATATATGGATATGTTTATATACTTATGTACATACATACATATATATAAATATATTGCTATGCGAATTTTATTAGATTTTGATAGAATGCTTTCCCGTTCCTCCATGGGAAACCAAAAAGGCTTTACAGATTTAAGCTCTCAACTCTCTATTGGGGTTGGGTATGTACTCGGGGCATCGAATGGGGTTGCTTTCTAATTAAAAGCCAACTAAAGGCACAACATTGTTGCCAATATTTACTCAAATTGAATCATTGGAGTGGCACTGAAATGAAGCAGGCATCATTAAATATGCCAACGGCCAAAAAGGTGCAAACGGAAAACGCGTAAAACGCATAAATATTTTAAACAGCTGAACGATATGGCATGCCAATCAAATATGCCTCACTGCAGACGTATTTGGTTGCTCTGGCTTTAGCTCCCCCTCCGCATATCATTTTTCCAATCATTGTGACAATATATAGATTTATGAAAATATATTTTATCCAGACATTCTTGTCCACAGCGTACGTTTTATTACAAGTATTGCCGAGGGGCATACAAAATTCTATAAATACTTTATGAAATTAGGGCGCCGCATTAGGTGGCCCCCCTTTGGGGGTGAGAAATATGGCAGAGAAGTTCCTGGGGTGGTGTCTCCTTCTTTACAACAATAGGCCTATGTGCCTTTAAGCTCAGACCCCAGCCTGGGACCAACACATGCCATACGGGACCAAAATGTAATCAATTTTGCGCTGAAACAATTTCCCCGGCATTAGCCTGTGAACCCCTTCCAGGACAGGACACCCCTGGACGCACTCCCAACCCATTTTCATAATAGCAAATGTAATTTAACAGAAAATATTGAATTACTTAGATGAAAGAGCCCGAGCTGTTTGGATATACCTTGTTGGATTTCTCTTTGGGGAATCCGATATAAAAGTCAAGTGCTACAAGGGCTTTAGCACACAAAATGGAGTGTCCTTCAAACGAGGGCTTCCCACTTAAATCGCTGCTGGGTGTTTGGTTGGGGAGACTCCCGCGTGGGCCAACTTTAAGGTCAACAGTCCAACTGTCGCCATCTCCTGGCTGTGTATCGTAGCTGTATGTCCTGGCTGTGTTTATCCCCCCACAGACCCAAGCATTTACCACATCAATATCTATTTTTAACAAACCCAATCAAGCGCGCTTTCAAGTGTTAATGAAGAGGGAGAGAAAGATAAATCTCTCAGTATCTCCACCTCAACACACTTCCGTATACAAGTGAGTGTATTTATGTATGATGTCACTTACCTTCAGATGTTACCAGTCGACTCCTGGCCAGGTCCGACTTGTTCGACACCAATATGACTGCTTTTTGCGCAATGTTCTGATTGGTCCAGAGCACCTGGAGCACCTGCTCCGCCACGGTGAAGCTGCTACGGTCTGCAGCCGAGTAGATGACGCAGTAACCATGAGGATCATAGTTGGTCAAGCACTCATCCGGCTGTGAAACGAGATGACACCGAATTGACATTGAGTGAGGTTGAGTTAAAAGCTATATATGTATGTATGCAGAGGATGGTGCTGCTGGTCTGTGTGTAGCTATACATACATTTATGTATCGCTGTGAGATTTACTCTATGGCTGTGCATGTTAATGACATTATGAAATGTCACGAATAGAGTGGACAAATGGGTGCAAAGAGGAGAGGGGTGGGGACTGAACTGGATTGGATTGAAAGGGTTGTGCATAGCGTGGATGTACTCACAGTCATTTCGGTGTATCCATGGTCGATGAATATTAATTCCGATTCCTCGCCACTGAGTAATACTGATACGGCCTTCTCGCCAGACTCATCATCTACATATATACAAATAAATAAATTCGAATTAATCTCAAAGCAATGCGAAATACCCGTAGTAAGCTCGTGATGGAAATAATGTCAAGCTATGATTATGATATGCAACAGCTAATGTGAAAGTGCAATAACAAAAGGAATATGCAGCTATTGAATACAGATACGAGTAGGTGTATATGTATGTGGTAGTCCCACATGGTAACTGTATGCATGCACAAAAAATAAATAAAAATATTGCCCCAAAAGGTATGCTATTTGATGTGGTGTTTAATGGCTCCAAATGCAATGCGATGCATGACGATGCAGGCAGGGGCTGTGTGCTGTCTGTGTGCTCTGCGGATGTGAGTACTCGTTTGCTGTTGAGTGCTTTCCCCATTATTATTATTATTCATTTCACGTTACCATTGATTTAATTTTGTTGAGTACCGCTCCGATCGATAAACGACCACTAAAACCCCACGGTTGACCCAATACCAATCATTAATTACACTGCGTTATGCAAAATCATTTCTATTCCTCAAGGCCGGCCAGGCACATAAATCACAAGTCAAACAAAGGCCGCCATCATTTGACAAACAATTGGAAAAGCCCGTAAAACCATTCAGCTAACTGAACGCGTGTAGATATTTCTGTGTGTTGTGCGTGTGTGTCTAATTCCTAGGGCGTGGCTGGTGGGCGGGCTTGAGGCTTAGGTAAGTTAATCGAACTCAATTAGGGGAAAAATCTTAAGTAGGGCAAATGCAGCAGTGGTTGAGTATAAAGAACAAAAACGTTTGTTTGGTTTGTTTTTTGGAAAAGTATTGTAGAATTGAAAAGCATTTCGGGTGTATAAATATAGAGGATATTTGAATAAATTGAATATTAAAGAGTACTATTAACATGATTATCGCTATTATTATTAATAGAGTTATTATGGATTATTAATCAGTTAATTAGTTTGCTTTTACCGTCGGCGGCTTTATCAATATGAATGCGTATGTCACAGTTGCCTAGATCTGAATTCGAGCACGATTTCGGTTTATTTGTTGTTATGTACAGAGTTGTTGTTGTTATTATTGTTGTTGTTGTTTTTATCGTTGCAGTTGTTGTTGTTGTTCGAGTTTTGTAGGGTTATTTGGATACAGAGAATTGAATTTGAATGATACATATATTTGATTCGAAATGGAGAGAAACAGAGCAGAAATGATCATTTCTTTATAACCATACATACATACATATATATACATACATATATGATACATAATCGGTTTGGGATTTTTCAATTATTTCTATCAAGCGTTCGGTTTCTATTCCGAGGAAATGTCTATAAAATGAACAAAAATAAAAGAAGTTTTCATTTGAATTTGTTGCACTTTTTTCGACAAATGACAAGCGGGCGGGTGTAGGCAAATGCTGGTTTTAAATTATTAAAATTTCCATTCGTTTCTGTCTTTATTTGTTTTTATTGATTCTGTCTTTATTGTTTCTATTTTCTTTTATTTTTATATTTTTTTCTTTGCCAATGGAAATGTTTATTGGCCTTTTTGCCAGCAATTTTTGCTCACTTTCTGTTAGAGAATGAGAAAAATTTCCACTCATTTTTTTGATTTGAATAGATGTCCAAAATGTAGAGAGTTTATTTGCATTGCAGCCGGGTTTCTTCATTCTATATGCTCTTTGCCAATTTCTGTTGAACCCCGCACGCTCATAAAATATCCAAAAACGCCAACACAACGCAACCAAACAGAACGCAACGCAACGGAAACGTATAGATGAAAACTTGAGGGAATATTTCCAAATAAAGAGTTCGAAATAGCAACGGGACAACACAGAAGCCAAATCAACAGATAATGAAACGGAAAAAGCAAGTTGAAAAGGCAAACAGAACCGCCAGGACAACCACAACAGAACCATGAACAGGAGCAGGAGCCATGACAGCGGATGATTTACAGAAAACAGAACTACATTTTTCGCTCTAAGGTGAGGGGTTATGGTGTTGGGACCAGACACAGACACACAGATAGATGGATGGACAGGTACCGCGTGTTTTGGGGGCTATGCTGTGTGGCAGGGCTATGATTAGGGGGGGGCTATTAAATGGCACCACTCACCAATGCTCGTGTCGTATGCATGCAGATACTCCGACGTCATGAACTGCGAGACCAGCGAACTCTTGCCCACGGACGGACCTCCTAGCATGAGTACCCTGCAACCAAAAACGGAATGCTTTAGCCATTGCCCGGAATTTAACCTTTTCGGCGAGTGGAACTCACCTGTATGGCCCGTTGCCCGGATTTGAGGTGCTGCTCTCTCGGCTGGAGGCCAGCGATGTCCGGGCAGAGTTGGATGTGGGGGCAGGCAGCTGCTGCTGTATCTGTTGCTGCTGCTGTAACTGCTGCTGCTGCTGCTGGGCGGTCAAATGCTCTGTGCTTGAATTCGAGCTGGCCACACTGTTGTTGGAGCGGCTGCGTCGACTCTTGAGCGAGTCACCGCGGTTCACCACACCCTTGCCCGTGATGGAGAAGTGGCGCAGGCGGTAGTACTCCTCCTCGACACCAGTGTTTGGCATGGAAGCCACTCTGCAAACGGGCGAGCGAATAGTTAATAGCTCTCTGGCTCTGGTTCTGGCTAGCCAAGTCTTACCTGGATCTTTGTTGGGGGAGACATAGCTGATTGGGCCTGCCGGAGGCGCGACTGCCGGGCATCTTCACCGACTGCGAGCGGCTGTGATGGGGTGAGCCATAGCTGAAATTGGAGCAACAAGAGACATAATAAGCATTGTCTTGTGGCATTTAAATCTGTCATCGTCAGCTGCAGCCGTTATCAAAAATAGATATTCTCATACCCTTCACCTGCAGCACCCACTGGTCAGAGTCTGCAGCTGACATGTCCTTGTCGAAAGGACATACATATGTACCTGGACTGTTCTTGGCATGTTTCTATGGTTTGGGGACTGACCACAAGCCAGCCACAAGGCGTCGCCCGCTGTCAAGAATGGAAATACATTCACCGCAAAACGTCTCCACTGTGGTGAGCGGGATATAAATATTCGAATATTTCGCTATATGACAATCAACTACAGAAGCTGCGGCCACGTGCGGTGCCCCAAGAATTGTTTGGTTTATCCAGAGACATTTGAGTGGGAATGGAAATTGTATAAAATTCGCAAATCAAATTCATTTGAATAGCAGGAATCTACATATATGTGTGTACAAATGAATGCAGCGTGCGTCAACTGGCAGCTGGCAACAGGTCGTATGCGCTATTCGATTTGTTACGACCTCTTCAAAAGTATGTTGCAAAAATGGCTAACAGGTGAAGGCCATAAAAGGCCAAAGAGTTGCCATTGTTCGCGCTGCTCGTACGAACTTTTGATTGCTTTGGTCCGAATGTTTAACGAGAGACTCTTGAAAATCGATGGGAATGAAATGGAATCGGAAATTAAATCTCGAGCCGGACCATAAAACGTAATCTCTTTGGAGTTGGTGGGGGGGTCTGAGTTTCGGTCTCCTTATGGACTTACCGCATTTCAAAGTCGCGCAGCTCCTCAATGGTGAGCGTGTTGGTCACATCCAGCAGCTGCCTCATATTCTCATCCCGCTTGTGCTGCTGCGGATGATGGTGCTGCTGCTGTTGCTGTTGTTGCTGATGCTGATTCTGCTTTTGATGACTGTGATGATGATGACTGTGGGTGGGGGCATGGGCCAGTTGCTGGGAGTTGCGTTTGCGGGCATTCAGCTCCTTGCCCTGCTCCACGCTGATGAAATCGCCCTCGTTCTTGATCAGCAGCGTCTCCACGGTGCTGTCCAGGCTGAGAGATGGCTGTGGGCGAGAGGGAGATGGGCAACGAAATTGTTAAGCGGCTTGCACCAATTGTGTACGAGAATTCCTTCAAGTAATCATGGCCGAGTGGCTCCATTGAGTGGTTCCAATCAGCTTACGAACTTCCGTTACAAATACTTGCAACACTCGGACCCCAAGGCCCCTCTAGCGCCACTCAAGGGCTTGTTTTCTGATTTATAAGTTTTTCTTTATCCACACTTCGAACAGACCCTGGATAGGAGCTGGGGTAAAAGCACCTGCATTGCGTGTCTGCAGTTGCAAATTCAAATATTTTCGCCATTCGTGTCGAGGCAAACTGCCTGCAACTTTCCTGACCCCCCCACCTAAGCGACCCAATAAACCGCTGGGCAAGGTCTCTAAACTCGAGGTCTAATGAGGGCTAATATAGCACTTTTAATGAACTCCTCCCAATGTTTCACCGCCTCCTCCCTATCCGTGTGCCAATAAATGTTTCAGTTTGTGGAAAAATCTCTCTCCAAGTGTGGCTTTAACTACGAGTATGTCTGTCTGTCGTTGGGTAATCATTTATGGCCGCAAACGAATAAATTTCGGCCAGGTTAAATTATCAAGAAATTCACGCGGGCAGAAAAACTTTGACCATAAATTACACCGACAGCCTGCTACCTGCTACCTTTGGCGTACACCCACAGAACATGCCCGTATATACATATTAATTCGGCTACTGCCGAAATTAATTTGTATATTTTATTGGCAGGCCTGACAGAATCAGGGAGTCTGGGAAAAGGAAAAACTTTGTCTGCATTTCCCGCAAACGCTAATTAATAATGCCAGTATATATATGTGTGTGTGTGTGGGTGTGTGCGTTCGTAATGATTCCGCTTGCCTACACCTTCTGATTGTGCACAACGCTACCACGAGAGGAAACCAACACGAAATAAATATTTTAAGTGGCCCCAAGAGAAACTTTTCGGCTAAATCTGCTCGGGGGAGCTATTTGGCGATGCTGAGAGGGAGGCGACACTTTCACTGATGACGACATGCTATCCCTTCCACTCTCTTCGCTTTCCCCTTGCGTCGACGCGTAACACGCGTCGTATGAGTAATATTGCTTCGGTCATGCTACTGCTGCTGTCGCTGATGACGTTGCTCTTTTTCTTTGAGCTCTTTCTTGCGGCTGCCATTTCCCATTTTCCCCATTACACAAGCACCGAAAATAGTTTTTTCGTGCATCGCCGAGTGCGTTCTTTTCTGTTTTTTTTTCTTTCCCGGTATTCTTAGCAGCAGATTGCATCGGAACGGGTGGAACATGAAAGAAGTTGCCACATACACAGCAATCCAACCACAAAGGAGGGAGGAGGGAGGGAGGAAGAGTATATATAAAGAACACAAGTTCTAGGGTAGCTTTTGGCTGGACACAGCTCTCGTTTAATTAAGGATTTCCTAGGAATACTCTTCATTAATCTGCAGAAGCTGTGGTAGCTAAGTGACCAAATGTTGACATGTAAGAGTGGCATTTGAAGTGCTTAAAAAGTATGTCTGTTAAATGGGTATCCCCTAGTCAGTAGTCAGTTCTCCCTTTGCTGCTTTTTCGGGAGCGCGATTATCCGATTAGCTACAGCTCCCTCCCCTTGGGGAAAACTACGCAGCGCGAACACAATCGAATTGGCCATTAAAAAGCAAACCGAGGCGAGGTGTTATGAAAATTTTCAGTATTTTCCCAAAAGCAGACAAATAAAATACTCAGGCGAACTCATAAGCGAAGCAATTCAGTAAAAGAATCCCACGAAAGTGAGGAATACAATGGAAATTAATTGTCAACGGCTTGGCCTACGTGCCAAGTGGCAGAAATACTCGTACCAGCGGGATGGATAAATACATTTAAACGTTCCAACAATCCTTGGAGGAGGTAGATCGGAATGCAATTGGTTCTCGGGTGTTTATCTGTGTTTATGCGGAATGCAAATTGCAAATCAAATCAAATCGATTGGAATAGCCTTTCAGACAGATGCACCAGCAGCAGCAGCAGCAACAGCAATAGCAAAACAGCCTTAGCCTGCAGCCTTAGCTATGCGAATCGTTTGCATAAATTTAAATTGATATTACAGGAGCGGAGCCGAACGAAGCGAAGCTGCTGCCAGCACTCATTTCACACCCGATCGATCCCGCCACCCTTCAGCCAATCGCCCCGTTGCCAGTGTGGTGGGCATTGTTTGCATCGTTTAAAAATACATTTAGTTTGCTAAATGTATATTAAAAATAATCTCGCACACATCCCCAAGAGCGCCATGCATGCAAATCACTTCTCGGGATTTTGTTTTTTTTTTTTTTTCCTGCTCTACCATTTTACGCCGTTCTGTGTTCAATCGCCTGTAAAATCTGGCTAAAAGAACGAGTGGTGGGTACTGGGTGGCAGGTTTTCTGGCTATTTTCATGCCACACGAATATTAAAAATAATATAAAAAAAACTGCTCCGAAAAAAGCCTGTTGGGGGCCGGCCCAGTAATTTGGTCTGCTCCAAAGTTTGGGTGGTGAAAAGTTTGTGTGGCCGATTATGCTGTAAGGGGCACAGTATGAGATTCGGTTAAATTGCCATATTCTCAAACAGAAGAATTCCTCCCCTCCCCCCCATTAAACGGAAACATTGTTGTATACAGAGGATTGATGGAAACAAAGTGAAATATTGCGCCCAGAACTTGATCAAGATAAAATATTCTCGCACCCCACACGTGCCTGCTGCATGTCTGGAGATGCACGCAAGCTGCCACACAACTCTGGTGTGGTTCGGTTCAGGTAAATAACCTTCCTGGATAGAACTATTCGCACATCTTGGAATGCTTTCCGTGTGTGAGGATGATTATTTTTGGTATGCCAGGCATATGGACAATAACAAGAACAGTACAAGAAACGAAACGAAACGAAATGCAATGCAATTCAATGTTTCTAAAGAAACGTGTATATCTGCATTTATCTCTATATATACTACTCGTATGCTTCTGTGTTTATTTATAGCAAAAAGTTTATTTATGGCTGCAAACTGAAGAGAAACGCAACTGCAGCAAATGCAGCAGCCTTCGCCATCTCGAATGGGGTCATTGAATCCGAATCTACCGTCAAAGAAGCTCACGAAGGCATAAAAAAGGAAACCGAGAAGATGGGGCAGGTGCCCGGGGCAGGTCCATAAATCAGCCAATAAATGACACTTACAAGCCAATTGGCCTCCGGAATAATGATAATGATAATGACTGCAACGAAGCTGCCCAGAGACACACTGCCCTCAAAAGCAGTCGATTAACCCCATACCCCAGGGGCCTGACGTTGGCCCGCCCCCAGGCCCCAACAGGGCAACCAAATCATTATCAAGTATACGCAACATTCAACGGGGGGCAATTAGCGAGTTCAAAACGCCCCATTCGATTAGGTTGAGGTGAGCCTAATCGAGTCCTTGACCACAGCCCCGCACTTGGTCTTAGTTGCTGAACTTTCTAATATTTCTGCTGGCAAATTTCTGCGTTATAATTAGCTGGTTGGGCGGCGGCCCTGACAGGGACGTCTGCGGCTGGGCAGAGTCAATAACCGTTTTGGCCATTTATCATTTAACAATGCTGCGGCGCTGTCTTCCCCAACTAATACTCGTTGAAGTGAATGGCCGCAGCGCTAAGTGAAAGTGGCAAAACTGCTGAAAGTATTGACCTTTGAAGGTTGGGGCAAACCAATATAAAAAGAAAATCGAAATGAAAAACGATAATACAAATTATGGGTAATTAGTGTTCCAATTTATATGGGGAAAATGCTTTAAATTTCCGCTTACGATTGTGATTGAAATTCATAGAGGTGGCAGGTGAAAACTTAGTTGCAAGCAAGGACACAAAACTACGCAAACATGTTTTGCAACAGTTTCTGTATGGCTGCCGCCAAGGCCCAAACAAATGCATTGGCACTGGCACGGGCACTTCTATTTCCGTTTGCACATCTGCCTGCACTCAAAGGAAGCCTCTGACCACTCAATGTAAAATCAATAGGAAACAGCAAAGCCCGACAATGGGAAAACTGAAAGCATATTTTTGCTTGCTGCCGATGTTTACTATACGCTGAAGGTGGCATTTCCACCGTGAGGACACACAGGGGTTGGCTGGAAATTAGAAGTGCGACAAGGTCGGTACACCCAGTGGAGCAGGGCTGCACTCTATTGAGGTGCGTGCCTGCTAATAATTCGCCAAAGATTGCCCGATGAAGGTAAAACTGATTCGGGTAGTGAGTGGCGGTTGGCGGGTGTTGGGGCTCACAAGATAAATGGCAGTGGTGCCCAGCAATTTATGTAGATATATAAGTCTTCTGGGACTATCGATCTAAGGGAGAAACAATTACAGTTTACACCTAATTGAAGGCTGGGGGTTTATTAATAGAGGAAGTCGCCTTCACAGTTCATTTGAATACTCGGAGTCTCTGCTCCGGACGTGCCTTCCTTTGAATCGTTTTGGACGAATACTCATTTGTTCTTCTCGCTTTAATTCTCACTCTCTCTCCTCTGTTTTCTATACGTATTGATGATGATAATGTTGTTGTTGTTGTTGTGGCTGTTTGTGCACCAGGAAATGCTCTCGGGCAGAACATCTATAATCTTTCAGTATCTACACACATATATCTATATGGCCCAGATGATTCCCTCTTTATGCATGTGATATGTATGTATGTACTTCGACTGCGCATAGTACAAGTACATGGACAAAAGTTCTCAGAACAATATGCTAACTCACTGAGGATTACAATGAAATCGTTAAACCTACATACATATATACATATATCTACATTTATGCACAGCAATTCGTACGAGTATCTGTACATCTACATGTACATCGGTGTTTGTGACTGTGTCTGGGCCCATGACAAGTTCTCACACCCCTTCAGCTGCTGGCGGCGGCCTTTGCTTTTATGTTTTTATTATGATCTGATTTAAACAAGTAAATAAATAAAGCGAAAACAACCTGTGAGCGCAGTCGATATCTGGACTCTATAGACTACTGGGCAACTGTGCCTATGCCTCCCGCGTTCCGTTGGCTATAGTTTATTTTGACAGCTGTCATCTGAGGCGCACGAGATGAACAATATAATACAGAGAATACATAAGCATGTACAGATGTATGTACGTAGTATAGAGACTTGTATTTTTCCATGTCACTGGCAACATTTAAACCCATTGTGGGCCACAAAGCTCGGACTTATTGAATTTCAATCGGAATGGAAATGATTGGAAATTGAGATATAATAATGGTTGGATGGTAGGTAGACCGTCACCCGATCACAATTTGCAACACGTACGGGTATAAATCTCTAGGTTAATCAATTTTGTGTGAGCAATAACCAATGACAATCTCTACTACTAGTATCAGAGGCCCAAGCAGAGCACAAATTGATTGTCACAAATTGACGTCAGAGCCGCGTGGGGTAGGCAGTCGATAAAATTGCGCATATCGAGGCTGTTGGTGTTGTTTTGGCAGGATCAGGGTTTCAATAGCTACTATCTTATCTATCACGCTCTCGTTGGCCATTAATGCACCACAATCCCCTCCTCGTTGGTCGTTGTTAACTCATTAGAAAAATCAATCAACCTGGTGGCGCCGACGGGGATTTACGAGTGGTGTCTCTATGGTTTACGGGTGCGTACTATTAGTTACCTCCTTGTATCGCTTCGACAGGCTGCGGCAGATGCGCTTGTAGAAGGGCGCCATGATTCACTGGTACGCTTTGATGGGGATTTTAGAACGGGAACCGGCTTGTTGGTAGCTGTCACCACAGATGTTCGACTACTTTTCTAAGTGAATAAATTATTTGCCTTTTAATATTGTGTCTCTGAGCGCACACCGAGTTTACATAGCGAACAGATTGCGACAAGATAACTTAAGCACAGGAGATTGACTACAGATTGACTGCACAGAATATCAATAAAAACACGATATGTAATCGATACTACGCCGCGACTAAAATGATTATTCCGTTACGATGCCAGACGATGCGTTGCTTTACTGTTGCTTTGCTTTACTGAATCGATCGCCGCCTGCGCATCGTTTTTATGAGCTGCGAACATCGGCCAGAGAGAACAAATAGATATGTATAAAGATATATTGAGAGAGAGAGAGAGAGCGACCAGGAAAATCGGGAGAGACTGAGAAAGAGATTGGCCGCAGCTGGGGGGCAAACCGATAAACAGCGAACGGCGAGCGGACAGAACGAAGCTGGAACAGAAAAGAGAGTTTTCCGCTTTCCACTCATACGATTACGCGTACGGGTATAGTACGGGTATACTACGGCTATAGTGTACGTACTTGTTGGACAACGATGGTGGCGCGTGGCTGCTTGCAGACGGCAGCCGTCTCCATGGGATTGGCTGTCACGTTTATGGGTCCGGTGCCACGCTCCTCCAGCTGGAAGCCGTACTCCTCCTTGGGTCTGTTCTTTGACTTGCTCTTGAACGAGCGCTTGCGGGTGGCGTCCGTTGGACTCAGCGCCAGCTGGCCGGAATCGCTGCCCGGACTGGGCATATGCAGGTTGAGGGTGGAGCTCGAGCCGTGCTTGGGCGGGATCTGCTCGAACTTGTTGGCAATGTCGTCGAACTTGTTTAGCTCCGCGTATGAGTGGTCGCTGGGCGAGGATGAGGACTTGGCCTGGGGATAGAAGGCGTCCGACTGCGGCACATACTGCTGGTTCTCCCGTATAGTCGTATGGATCACCGAATCCGGCCGGATACGCTTCGAGTTCTTGCGGGACAGTGGTCTGTCCCTCTCCCTTTCCCACTCCCGTTGCTCCTGGTGGAGATACTGCTGCAGTTGCTCTTGTTGGCTGAGACGAGAGTACTGCTGGAAAATGTCCGACCCCAGCTTCCGCTCGTACACCGAACGGCTCTCTGCCTCGTCCGAGTCGCTGCTGACGCTGGCCGTCGACGAGCTGGGGGCAAAGCACTCTCTCTGGATTCTCTCGTGGTCCAGGGCCTCTCGGTCGAACGGAAACATGGTGCCAGGAGCCGCCGCCAGCTCCCGCAGACAACGCTCGCTGCTGCCGCTCGATGAGCTCGAGGAGTACTTCCTCTGCTGGGCTGTCAGCGAGGATGAGGGCGACAGCTGCTGGGGGGTCTGCCGCTGCTGTTGGTGCTTGCCGGAAGAGCTGAAAAAGTGGCCATCCTTCATGGTGGGCGGCGCCGAGCTGACCTTGGCGATGGCGCCCGTGGAGGCGGAGGGTGTGGTGCGCTTCTTCTCCCGCTTGGGGCTGCTGCGCCGGCTGTTCGATGGCGATACTCCGGGCGATATGTATGTTCGAGAGCTGTCATTAGCATTTGGGTCACGCTCCCTGGGCCGTAGCTTCTTGTTGCGATTGGCGGCACTTGCCCCGCTGCGTTCGTCATCCTCCTCATCGCCCTCACTGGCCGCCACCGTGCGACTCCCACCAATTCCTCCCTCTGTTCCGGCTCCAACTACTTTGCCTGTTCCTCCATTAGTTGGCCCCGCGTGCCCCTGGGGCTCGTCCTTGAATGGGAAATGACTGCGGGCCTTCTCGCTGCTGCGCGCCGACTTGGGTGACGGTGGGGGATCAAAGGTGAAGTGGTCCCGCACCCGTGTCGGCGGTGGCGCCGTGCTGGGCTGTCGCTCCTCCCTTCGGCTGCCGGGTGAATGGCCACTTGCCGGTTGGCGTCGCTGTGACGAGAGCAGTGGAGTGGTGGACGATTGGTCGCCCGTTAGGATGGATAAACAGGACTCTTGGCTCTGAATTCGGAAAAACGAAATGAGAAAGTGCAAAAACAGAAACAGATGTTAATCGCATTCAGTGTTGCAAAAGATGTTTTGGTGAGTGCTGTAAATCGGAACATGGGAATTTAGCTTTTTATAAAAATTGCAATTAAAGAGAGCAAAACACGGAAGTACTCTGTAAAATATCCATCCAATCACTCTCTAATGAATCCTTGTGCTTACCTCTGTGCTATCCTGCAGATTTATGTCGGGCCTGGGCGGGTAGCGTGAGCAGCTCGTTAGTTCCAGCTCAGTGCCGACGCGGGAGCGTCCATTAGCAGCACCATAGCAGCCCGTCTCGTGTTCTGAATCGATTTGAATGGCGGTGAGTAGCGGCTCCTCCAGTGAACTGAAAAGCGGCTCGCTGGGACCAGAGTTGTCGCCTGGTTGACCAACAATAGATGCAAAAACAGAGTGGAGTTGGAGACGGGGAGCCGATTGATTAGTTGATTAATTAAACGAGCTCTGGCTGTTGCCCTGGCTTTAGCCAGGACATCCATCAACCAATCAATACCTACCCAAGTCCAGAGAATCGCAGGTCTCCGAGGTGTCCGTGTGGGTTACGTTCGTGATGAGAGTGCAGGCCGAGTCCGTGGATGTGTTGATGTTGGTGTCCGGAATAGAGGCCGACGAAGTGCCCATAACCACCAGCTGCAAGTCATGCAAGGACAACCACATCACATGAGGCACTCAAAGGACTTTTCCACACTCACCTTGGGCACTCCACCCCCTGCGACGCCCATGCTGTGCATCGCGGGTCCGCATCCACTCACGGAATTGTGGTAAGCACTGGACACGGGATTCAGGGGCAGGCCGTTCATTGGCGTCGCTGACGATGAGGATGTCGAGGCATTGATCTTGTTTTTGATGCTGCGACCGCTCTTAAAGTATAGCCGCCGTAGAGCCGTGGCCGTTGACGAGCCGGAAGTGCTGAAGCCATCGTTGTCCGACCCGCTGGAGTTGCTGCCCCCGGAGAAGATTCCCCCTCCATTCAGAGCTGCGACCACTGCTGCCCGCGTTGGTGTTGGGGTTGCTGGCTTCGACCTGGATGCGTCACTGGTGGTGGGTGAAGCAACATTCGGGACGTGCCGGTTGTTGGGACGCGGCGAAGAGTTCGGGCTGGATGTGGTCTGGGAGAGGACGGGAGTGGAAGTTTTCTGGGCGGACGAGGATCTGATGTTGGAGCTGCCACTGGAACCGCCCCCGGATGTTTGGCCCAAGGCCAGGGCCATCATGGCAGCCGATCGGGTGCTCATGTAGCAGGCGGGTGGCCGGGATTTGCTGGCGATGGAATTGGTGTTGCTGCTGCTGCTCTGTGCTGCATTCGTTACGGACGCCGTCATGCCTACGACAGAGACAGAGAGATAGAGATCAAGAGGATGTTTAAGTCAAGGATTGTGTTGCGGATTCTGATTCCAAGATTGCTCCCAGATTACTTCCGTCTGGCAGAAATGCACAAGCAAACACGAAGGGCTACCGGTCTGACCTCACCGCCGCATATCAGTAGAGCTCATCAAAGGCCACAATTCAACTGAATTGGCCACAAGAATTGCCCCACCAACCCGCCTCCGATACTTGGGTCCTAAATCAACAAATAAAATCGATAAACTATAGCGTGACAGGGGCACCGCACCTCCACCACCCATTTGTCGCTCACATGTTGCGCCATTAAGTGACTCAGTCCCAGTAGGGGTTGCTCGATTATATTCCATGTGAAGTGGAGGTGGGACACGGGACGGGACGGGACTGTGGCTCGGGCTGGCAATATCCGCTGGGGACTTTCCCTATTCCCAGAGCCTGGGGAAGGGGATGTGGCAGATTTTTGCACGTAAACACAAAGCTAAATTTCCGTGGAAACAAAGCCAACAATCAAACAGCATTCAGATAATAATAATCGAATTCCATTCCACAATTAATTGAGCGGGAAGTGGACGACGGAATGGACTGTACCGCTGTCGGACCGACGGCTCCTGTTGTTGTTTATCCGAACGCGTACTCAATGAGATTCCAAATAGGTGCTTCAATAGAAGGCAAGTGTATTCCCCATCCCTGATTTATTTATTACTTTTGTGCACTCTTTTCAGTCGAAAAAATTACAAATGCAAAAGAAAATGGAAAACTTTGGATCCCTTTTTTGGACTCATAGACTCCATGACCACCGGGCGGATGGGCAACCCAAATTCCAAGTAAAATGTATCCAGCGTCGTCTGTCAAGAAGGTCAAGAAACCCGAGTGCCAAAAAAGAGGTCGACTCAAGCACAGACTTTGGCCTACAAATCGCAGAAAGTTTGACAGAAGCCGGAAATTATATGGCCACAACCATTTGCATATTTTCGCTGTACATTATTTACCCGAATGTCGCGAAAAGTGTGTCAACTATCAGCCAGAAAATGAGTCTTGTGGCGTGCCAGGCCAGGGACAACGTGTGTACGTACCTTTGGTGCGACTCCTGGAGGTGTTTGGAGCAGGCGCAGCTGTTATAGGCGCCGCACAGGCTGAGGTGGCGGGGCGCGCTGGACTGCTGTCGCGAAATATGGGGGAGCCGGGTACATAGCGGTCAGGCTGGAATCGATACAAGAATACAAGGGAAATGTTTTCCCATAATTACAGTTCAAATCGAGTTGCATTCAGAATAAGAAAAACAAGAGTTCTTTATCGGTAACCCGATAAGATAGGAGCATGTGTTGAGTAGTGTTTATTGTGTATCGCGCTTGGGCAAACATCATTCAAGTGTCAAGTCAATCATCTTGGACAGCAATCGAACTCCGCTTGAGTCAGTCAGTCAAGTGGCAAACGCCAACGCGCACCCATCGCACGCCCGTCCGTCTGCCCGTCAACAAAGGCGCTTCCAACTGTCAGAGCCCTGAAACCAATAGAAGTCAAAGCAGAAAACACTCAAAGCGCGACTGTATGGAAATGATGTCTGCGGTGTCAAAATCCCTTTTACTGATGGGACTCTGCTTCGCCTTACTGTCGCCGGGCCCCACAAACGGTTTGTCCACCCGCCTGCCGGAGGGTTTCCCCAAAAGCAGACCTAACCTTACCCAACCGAAAGCAAACCCCAACCCATCATCGTTCGAACAATCATTCTCGAGTGGTTCACTTAGCAGCTCGTTTTCTTTTTAACTTAATTAGCTGTTTTATGGCGAAATGTAGTGTTCAACGACTCATAAGTCTCCTCAGTCCCCCTCATTTTAGCGAGAAAAAATCAGGTAAATTTTGAAATGTTCTTGGCACAATTGGCATACTCATGGATCTGCTCTCGACATGGACAGGGACCTCCAATTGATTCAACAGAACTTTGCCATCCATTCTATTCTTACACTTTTGGGAAAAACGCTCAGCTCACAATTCATTTCATTTCTTTTCTGGTCTTTTCTGTTTTGTTCCGTTCTGTTCAGCTGTCGACGTCACTCGCCTATGACCGCATTCAAATTTATTGATTGCCACACAAAAGATGATACAAATCATTTCTCAAAGATCTCTGAGTGCAAAGTTTTTGGCTATTCCCTGTACAGTGGGGCAGTGTCCCTATTATTTGAAGAGTATGTCTCGAGGAATAAATTTCTTCTGGAATTGTCATTCCAATTCACTTCGCAATGCATTGATATAATATCTGCCGTATCTTCAGCAAACATCGTTAGATCGTTTGATTTGTATTGCTGTTCATACTACTTTGAATGAGTGTGGTACAATGCCACTTATCTAGAGCAAATATCACAAAATATTTACACAAATGTTCCCTGATTTGAGCCCACTATGACTGCGACCGAGGTGATATAATTAATTCCCATTCTTTCTGATACCGCGAACCGTACCTAAGCGTGCCAAGAATCAAGTTTTATGCAGAACTCAAAATGCAAAATCTCTACAAAAATAGCAAATCGAAGCCAACGCAATTCTTGGTAATTGTGGAGGCTTTTGATTTGGTCCCCGAAGGCGATCTATTTTTTTTTTTTTTTTCATTTGTGGCCAGAGAGTGTTGCCAAGAGTCTCGTGTCATCGGTCCGTTTACACATCTCTGGGGGGGGGCCCATTGACGTCATTGTTATTACACAAAAAGGCAGATTCAAATTTAGAATAGATCTCTGTGCATACAGATGTGGGGGATGTGGGTACGGGCGATACATGTCGAGGACGTTGTCGTGCCACTTGGCAAATAGACAGAAAGTCTGCTGCCAAAATTCTCACTTTAATTCAATTAATTATTGTGTTTTTATAGATAGAAGCTCATGTTTGTTGTTATTGCGGCCGTTGGGGCTATTAATAAATTCTAAGAAAAGCACAGCGACAACATGCACAAATGATGATCGTGATGATGATTATGATGATGATGATCATCATCATCATCAAAATCACATTTGAATTCATATTGAAAAACAACGAAAGCGAAAGGCAGCAGCGCAGCAACTAGCGTCATGACCTCGTTCAATTTTCTGATACATTTTGTTTGTCTCTTTCGCTCTTTCTGTGCTCTCTCTCTCTCTCTCTGTGTCTATCTTTCTTGCAGCACTCGAATGCTATGTTTGCACGTATTTGGACGGCTACAGTGATGACTCCTGTGTGACCAACGCCAGTGCCGTGAAGGTGCTCAATTGCCACAAGAAATACTGCCTCACGATGCGGCAGGAGTCGATTGTGAGTACAACACTGAGAAAAGGAAACGCGTACTTAAACTTCTCCAATTCTCAAAAACTAATTTAATTTTGCCTAAAATCAGTTGACTTTATTATAAAGTTTTATGTTCAGCATTTTTTTTAATCATATTAAAAGATCTTCCATAAAAAATAGAAAATATCTCATATCTAGCTTCGGAAACGTGGTTGTAGATGCCGTTTTTCCCAGAGTGTGATTCCTGTCCAAAAGTGGTCGTAAAAAGTCGGTGTGGAACGTGCTGCAAATGTTTCCAGACACGCTCTACCCGCCTCCACGGCTATTGGGAGGCGTTTAACTCTTCACGTTTTAGCTCAGCACCCTGCCTCGCACATACAGTTGTAGTTGCCGCTTGGCAGCTGTTGGGGTGGGGCAGGGCAACAAAGTAGTACATGGAATGCCTGATTTTTATGCACCGCTACTGGTTTTTGCGAGCAACTTTGTTTGCCCAAAATGTTGCCATTGCGAAAGTTTCGCCCCTCCTCCCCACTGAAATTAGCGACTCTCACGTAGAGCTGCACAGCAAAAGAAATCGACCATTAACTAACTCTTGCCAGAGGCAGAGCAGAGCTATGTATAATACTCCAACTAATTGAAATTCCGACCTGGCGCACGCACGGCCACGCGGCGTATGAACAATCTCTCTCATTTGTCTGCGGCTGACCAGGAGTGTCAGCTGTGGGTGTGTGTGTGTGTCGGCTGGCTGCAATTAAATGCAAAGACAAGCACTTGACGAAGAGCCCTTGCTAAGCGCCCATCCTTGTTTGCTGTCCGAGTCCTATATTGTTATTCACGCTATTGAAAGCTTTTCCCGCTTTAATTTCACACTGTAAGCAGTTCGCTCAAATCAAAAACAAAAGAGCGAGCGGCAGTAAAATAACAAACAACCCAAAAAGCCAGGAGGCAACCAAAAACAGACTGCATAAAAAATCCATTACCATAATTTAATGGAAAGCCAGTACGGCGTATAAAAAGCCGCACACATACAGGCTGGCACACAACCACCGACACCCAGAGGATTTTCTGGGGCAGGGACTGGCACTGGCGCTGGCTAAGACTGGCTTACATGGGCCCACAAAGTCAACGTTGTCTCTATTTGAGTCACACCGCACGCCCTCCTCACTGTTTGCTTAACCAGATGAGTTTTAAAATTTGCAGGCGCCTCATTAGAAGTCCCAAAATTGCTGATTCAATTTGGTAGGCATCAAAGACGATGGCCTAGCTGGGATTAAGATGCGAGTCCTCTGCGTTCAGGGTACAGTACATCACATAGGACTACATATTCCATGCAGTTTGTTTACTGCTTCGTGGCAATTAAAAGTTTTTGCGACTCTGCGACTCCCTGGTGTGAACTTTGAGGGAAAGTATATATTCTGTTCTTTATTTCTCTGATGGTGAAACCACTGCAGCCTTGCTGAGCAGGCAATCAACTACTGTGGAAACCCCTTTTCAGTAAGAATATAAAAAATCCACATTTAAATTCCATTCATAGAACAGCAAGGCAGAAATAAAATAATTTCAAGTGCATGCCTAAGTGTGATGAATGCCCGGCAATATCATTAATCAGCCGCTCGAAAAGTTAGCTCGTGTGGAGGATTCCACAGCCCGTGTTTTATTCTAACGTTCTTCCGTTCTCTTTCAGCGCAATGCGAGCAAAGTGATATCCTTTTTACGTGACTGCCAGGATAAGCCAATGGTGAGTGGCGCCTGGCCCAACTATCCCTTTCGACTGCACCCTTTATGTATTTATTGACGGACATTTGACAGATGCCGAATGGAAACACGCCGGACGGATCGTTCCGTACCTACTACAACTCCTGCCAACAGAATCTGTGCAATGGTCACAACGGACGCATCAATAACTCCACGGGTGGCTCGGCCAGCAGCAGCGGCATCCACAATGCCATTGTACCGGGCAAGAATACGGCCCACAGCACGGGTCATGGCAATCGCTATAGTTTCGCATTCGGGTTCGGCCTATTCATTCTGTTATCTAATCGCCTTTGCTTCTGCAAGTAGCTTGAGCGTTGTCCATACAAAGGCCAAAGGCAATTCCAAAAGTATGGAATAAAAAGTTCAAACTCAATCTGTGCTGACATTTTGTCTCTCGTTGTGCCCCGGCAGGCAATTAAACTGCTTTTAGGAACAGCACACACACACAGGGCATATGACTAATTAGTGTGGCCAGAGGGCTGTAACATCCTTTGACAGCCACCGAAATCGTATTAAAAACTTTTTGCGTGGTTTTTGCAGATTATTGACATGGAAGCCCGAAGGCTGGGGTCTAAAAGCTGAAGGTGAAACCGCAGGCCACGGCGGTAATTGCATCGACCGCCAGGCTTTTAGGCTCTCACCATTGGATGCCGCGCTGTCTGGCGACCGTCCACCAGGCTTGCTCATGCTCCCACTTCCGGCATATCCATGCCGACGATGTCCCTCATCAGAATCGAATCAAAAATATATATTCCAGCTAATGGCACTTTCAGTTATTGTCCCCCTCAAAACTAATTGTGTTTGTCTATTGGTCCCGCTGACAGCTTTACGCTATGAAACACGAAAATTCAAGTGCGAAATTTGCCAAAAATGCGTACGAAAATTATTCAAAATCATTCGCAGAAGGCTGAGCCATTTAAAGATATGTAGAACCCATCAGCTCATACGTATTTGTGTTTATTTCACTCTCTAGATCTAGGTTTAAATTGCCCAAACAACCAACTCAACTCAATTTAACTTCAACTTCTAGCGGGAGAGCGATTTGTTAGCTTTGCCTTTTTGGATTTCGCCCCAATAAATCAGAAAATTTGTTGAGTCCTTGTCTAGAGCAAGTAGACACATACATACAGTGAATCCCGCAAGTATTTTCCCTTGCAAATGAAAGAATATAGAATTTAAAGTAAATTGGTGGAGAGAATGAGAATCTAATGGAAACATCTTATATTATTACAAATGAAACGTTAAATAGATAAGATTTCCTTGGTACAAACACCTTTTAGACACACTGTTCATTGTGTTTATATAGCTTTAAAGTTGCCATGTCGTACGTGTACGACAGTTCCAGTTTCCCTTTTTTTTTTGACACGCTTTTGGCGCTTTTTAGAACGCGAGGACAAAAACAAACAGCGACAACAACTTGAAGCATGAAAAGTGACCTGGCACGCCCCGTACCGCCCCCTGCTTGGGTCCCGTTGAATTTCAAAAAAATGTAAACTCGTCTACGCCATGGTGGTATATGAACATACTCGTAGATATGGATGGCATCGCAGTCAAAACGGTTAAACCTATCCGTCATACATGTGTTCTGATAAAGTTTTAGATGGATGGCAGAGCAAGTGGTACAGATGGAAATTGAAAATCTGGGTACGGTACGTGAAAAAAGACAAAAAGACGATTTAAATCCAATATACGATATGAACAAATATGAAAACATTTTCCTTTTTGTAATGGCAAATTACACTAACCAAAAAATATGAAATTGCCAGGGATACGACATTCCTGCCACTTCATCAAATACGAGTGTGCAAAACAAAGGCCACAATAGGAAACTGTTACCTTTTCGTTTGTCCAACTTCCTCTAGCCGCAATATTAAATATTCCCTAATTAAAACGTTGCCAGCAGCAGCAGCAGGAGCAGCAGTGGCAGGGGTAACAACAGCCATGCAAACAATTATTTTTTCATTTATAAATTAATGCAAACATCCATTCTGGTGGAGCGTGGCGGATTGGATTGGATTGTATGGATGGATGGGACATACTTAAGAAACGCTCGAGTTTCGGCCGGAAGTAATTTTTACTCTGCAAATATTGACTTGATCCCAATTGCGAGCCACCCAAAGAAAAGTTGAAAGCATTCCTCCAGTCGGCGTTCCAACTGAGGTGCCCCCTTGTGGGTGGAACACGAGGTGCACGGAGGAGGTGTGGGTTGATGCTCACTTGACAGTTGGCCACCACAGCGGGCCATAAACAACGGAGAACCACCAGAAATGGGTGGCGGCTGTGGTTCACTTTGTTCTTATTTACAGCTCACCAGCCCCCACAGTGAGCTTGGGGAATTTCTTCAAAGAAAACTAAAAGGAAAAGGTAGCAGCCGCAGAGCTAAATACCCTTTCAGAGAGTTCGTTTAGGTTTGACTATCATACAAGATATAGCAATCGATTTTGGTGATTTAGATTTATTTGTATTCAGCAAAAGGATACCTTCGGCAGATTCTGCTGTCAAACATCTGAACGGAATCGAACTACCCTCTGGCAGGGCATAAAAAAAGGTGTGCACTTGCAGACATTGTAAATTTACTCGACTTGAAATGGGGACGCCGTCAGATAAACGCTGACAGTTTTGGTTGGAGAGGGGGGTCCACATTTCTGAGTCAGCGGGTTGTCTGTCTTGTCTGCGCTGCGCTCCCTTGGTTGTGGGATCGGCAATAGTTGAGTCCGATTGCAATTCCTTGGTCTGGTTATTGCCAATTGCCATTCGACAATGGCTGTCTTTAGTCCCAACCCCAATCCAACTCCGGGAATTCCGTCAGTGCGTTGAACCCCCTGGTCGGTCTGGACAGCAGTCTGTCTGCTGGGTTCCTGGTATCGTTCTGTTCTTTTTGCCATTTCCCCTTTCTGGGAATGGAAAATAATGGCACAAAGCGAGTAAAATGCGTGCCGGAAACTATGGAACCCTTGTCTGCAACATCTCCCCATTATCATGGCACTGCATACAGTCACAATCGCACTCTCAGTTACAGTTACAGTCGCATTGAAGTTGTGTCTGTGTGGGTTGTACACCTTGCCTGGGAATGGGACTGGGTGACTGTACCATTAAAAAAAGGAAATTTATTTTGACCAAAAGAAAGAATGCGAGAACACCTACAGTAAAATCACACACGGACAGATAAATATTCAGTTATGGGTCGTATATGCATGGCACCCCCCCATCAAATGTAAGTGCCTGCGTATGTGTTATAAAAATCATTTTGACAAAATTCCCCCATAACAATAATACAAAATAAAATTAAAAATCAACCAAGAACAACAAGAATAATCGAAAAATAAGATAAAGCAGCCGATGGCGGAACCGGGCAGAGTGAAAGTCGCTTGATTTATGCCCTTTCCTCATTCTCTCCTGGCAAAGGGAGTGCGGGGAATGTGTAATGAAAAGCGACTGCCGCAGCGGCGACCTGGAAATGTGGAGCACGTTTCGGCAAGTGGGCGTGGAAGCTGCCAAGAGGCACGTCCATGTCTCCTTCCCTCTTTGCATAATATTTACACACATACAATTTCTTCATTTGTGTTATTTTTTGGGTTATCAATGAATAAAATATGAAGCCAAATGCCAGCTCTCATTTCCATTCAGGAAATTGCAATTAAATAATTGAAGCATTGAATTAAATTAAGAAATAAAATATAATAAAATTTAGATTCCCTGAACGTTAGAGAGATGTACATCTTAACATCTGATGTATGAATATACTAAATATATATATTTAGTACATACATACATATATCCATATAGCCCAAAAATTATTATTCTTTTTGATGTGTGAAGGATGCACACAGAAAATGAATTGCCCTGCCCTGAATGGTGTGGAGAATGGGCGTTCATTTTGTAAAAATAATTGCTTTGCTCACGGATTTTTACAGAAATGATTATTGATGAGCACTTTGGCCTATTTTATCAAAATCAAATCCGACACAACAACGTCACCGCCGGCATCCGTCCGTACGTTCGTCCACCGGCCGTCCGTCTGTCGCTGGCAAATGAAGCGTGAAATGTGGCCCGACAATGCGGGCAACGCGCCAGCATACATTAAATCTTGCGAAAGTTTAGCATCAGGTTTCCCCTGCCCCTTACACCCTCTGGCCACAGTGTGCTTAGCACACCTCAGCGAGGGGAAAGGGTCGATTGGATGGGGTTTAAAAGATTTTTGGCAAGTGGCAAGACGACAGATGACGTCAAGAGGCCTGCACGGCAGACATACTTACACCGTAGACCAATTCGACTGTCCAACCTGCCATAGCTCCTCCCCCCGGTCCCCCACGCATAGTCTAGGGTACGTCGCGTAGGCGACAACTTTTTCTTCCAGGAAATCCCCATGATTCACCTCGAGGATGATGTCGCCCCTGGCTGGCATTTAATTGAGATGTGTAAACAGCACAGTCACTCAAATTTCACGAGCCCGACACGTATCAATGAGGAATGAGGGAAATGCCAGGAATGCCAAAATATTGATGGAAGTCAAGCCGAGGCTTTTAGCCAGGCGACGCGTGCCAGTGCCGCGTCCAGTCCGCAAGATATTCCACCATAAGCGAGTATGTGTATACGGATATGTGTGAATGTAATTTCATAGCTGACAGACGACGCGGCATTATCTACTCTATATGAGAGTGTGTGGCAACAAAGATCGCCCGCTGAATGACCAGACACATTTATTTGTTGCCTTTGCCTCATCTTGACAATCAATTAATTTTCCCCCCATCCCCCATCCCAAACCGGAGGCTCCCGCCTCTCCCACTGTCGACAAAGAAAAGTGGCATTGCGGGCGCTAATTGTTTTTAATGCAAATGGCAAAGGATTTAATAGGGAAGACGAGAACACACACAGATGCATTAAGAATGGGTTTTTAAAACCATTTCAATTATGCCATAAGTTTCGCATCAATCTGATTGCCGCTCTGGGTGCTCTGGGTGTGCCTCCCTCTGCTGCCTCTGCTGATGACGGCTCTGTTCCAACGTCAATGACGTCAGCGATTGCAACAGTCTTCAGTGCATCCCCATCCCATGCCATCCAATCTCGGGCAGCTTTGTCTGCGCCAAAGTTCACTGACACTTTCATGAGTTTTCTTGGGTCGACAAAAATAGTTTTTCCACATTTCGCATTCGACCGAGTGGAAATCCTCTTGGAGCATAGAACATTTCAGCGCAGTGCTGGCAGCCACTGGCATTTCTGTGGCATACTATATTATTCGTTTACACATTCATTTTTCGAATGGAAATCTAGTTAATTAAAGTGTGGCTAGCAATAATCAACTAGTAGTTAAAAATATAAATCTACCTCAATGCTGCTTTCGCCACAGCCTTTTGTCTGCCTCTGCCTGCCATAAATGGTCAACCGATTGGTATTTTACTCGACGAAAATCCCACATTCATATTTATGAACCATAAATATGGACTCGTACATACTACCAAAAAAAAAGGAGGTTAACCAATTTGTTCGCTAGCGGCTGCTGAAAGTGACAACAAAAGAGGAGGAGGTGGAGCCCGGCCGATGAATTGTAGATTTTTAAAAATGAGTTTCCGTATTTCATTCAGCTCCCAACCATATTGCATTTTCTATAAATACGGTATGTATTTTCCAACCGTTCTTTTTTATTTTCACTCTCAAACTGAGTCAATGCAATGCGTGGGATGCAAATGCAAATGCAGCTGCAACAGCAGCATCGCTGGTGGCAGCATTTTAATGACCAGTCAGCGCCGAAAATAAATTTCAAATATGTCACAAACAAAATGAGATAGAAATTTTATGCGAAAATGCGAAAATTTGCTGTGCCATTCGGCGTGGGAAGCGATGGCCAAATGCACGGAGTCAATGCGCTCATTAAGCCAACTATTCCTAGCCAAAATCAATCATCCGAAAGGATGAGAATAGAGTTGTCAATCGATTCTCAAGAAGTTCAGGGTTCTCCATTTGAAGGAAAGCTACTGAACTGAACTGAAATGAACCGTACAACAATAGTTCTCTACGATGTACGATATATACGATATACTAGTTGGGTAAACAATAATATTCCACCAGACACCAGACATGTGACGTCTAGGCTAATTTTCATTGCCTCACCGGGGGTACAAGCGACCTTCAGGGCTTGCCAAATATCGCGGCTAATTTGTCAACAGCTTTCCAACAATCTAAATTGTATATGTATACATATTATGTACATATGTACAAATATGTAAATAATATACATGCCAATAGAACTTGTACACACATGAACCAATATGTATAGATATATAAGCATAAAATCCCTAATACTATAATATATGTACCATATGCAAATTTCAACATACACGTACATAAAGATGATGCCAGAACATCATCGAAGTTTCAACTGACAAGGCAAAGCATAATGGAAGAACAGATATGCGATACTCTGCCTCAGCAGTAACAAGCCATGATGAGGCTCCTCCGTGCATAACCTCCTCTGCCTCATAGCTGTAACACTGACTCTTGGCATTTTGCAACCTCCTTGTCTCGGAGCCGAGCCAAGGGAAGCACTTCAAAAGTTTCTTACTTTCAGTTTTTTTTTCACCATTGAGCACACCCCACATTTACATGGCCAAAGTGCAACTCTTTTGGCTGACTATTCAATTTTCAAATATGCTTTAAAGCTTCTGCTTCCGTGAGGGGAGGCTACATACATATCCCAGCGACGCAGCGTAGCCTATTTCTTAATTCAATTATGCTTGCCATTTGGCTTGACGCTTTGACGCTGGCTAACTTCGTTTGGCCGACACTAAAAGCCTCAAATGGGATTAAACGGAAGGAAATGCAGCGGCAGCCTTTAATACATTTAATTTATAGTACGAGTGTACTTAGTAGTTGGGAAACGGGCAATACCGATCGGATTTGATTTTTAAAGAATCAAGCATTTAAATTTCAAAGCTCAGTAAAAGAATACTTAATAATACCAGCAAAATGAATACTTAATCTTACAGTAATAATTAATCTACACCCATACTACATGGATACTTCTTTGATTGCAACCCTGACTATCGATTACGATTTTCATGGGAAATCTGCTCTGATTTAACTTCACTTTTAATTCTGGTTTCATCACAGGAGGCTTCGACCATCCGGCTGAAAATCAGAACAGTCATTCTTTCTAAAATTGTGCCAGCGAGCGGAGCTCATGTAAAGTGAAAAATAAAAAATAAAAATTTTAATTCCTCTCAGAGTCGTTGTGTGACGTGTCGAGCAAAATACTCTAAAACTGCATTCAGCACGCGCGTGTATCTTCCCCCGTTCTCGAGTTTGTTCACACACACATTTTAAAAAGTCGAAAATTCTGCAATTTCTCGCACACACATACATACGCACGCCGGTTTTTGCGAACTCACTTGAAGAAAAAAAAGAAGCGAGAAGCAGCAGAAAGTTGCAAATTCGAAATGGTGACCGAGTCAAAGTCCATTTTGCCCAAGGCCAGCACCAAGGAGGTACAGTGCCAGTCGTCCGACTGCGAGACTTCCATGCAGGAGCCGGTCGGCCAGGTGACCACCCCGAAGAGCGGACGTGTGGGTATCTTCAATGCAGAGGATTTCTTGTCGCGCGCTCAGATGAATGACAAAATCAACAACATCTTGCGCTCGCCCACCAAGCCGCCCAACGGTGTGCGCCAGCGCTCTGTCTACACCAACAACCCATCGCCGGTAAGCCAAAATTGCAAAAGATACTGCGTAATTTTCTTCTCTTTTTATTAAAATTTTTTTTTAACAAAATGGCGTATCATGCTATTAACAGCGTGATAACAGTCGAAGCAGCAGCATTTCCAGATCTCGTTACTTTTTTCCCCTCTCTTCTTTTTCTCTCTTCTCCATCATGCCATAATGTAATTCATCTCGCTATATTCTATGCTTTTTCTTTTTCTCTTGTTTTTGTGTTTTTTTAATTTATATGATTATTATTTAAGAATTGTCTTTACAAATGTGTGTATCTCCCCATTCAGCCACTTCTCTCCTATTATAATTCAATTCAAGATATAAAAATACATACACCAACACATACACATACATATACGTACATGTATGCTAGCCTGTTTGCGGTAACGAGTGCCAACAGAATGCTAGTTACAATTTTGCCACGTCACTTCACTCGATGTGTGCCCTGCTGTCACTTCCTCTCGTTTAAATCGTTTTCTCTCCTGTTGGTATTCAATTATCCTCTGGCACACTCACTTCCTCACCTATTCACTTCCTTCCGGAACTAATTTCCGCTGCTCCCTCTCGCCCACTCTCCCACTCCACCCTTAGCAAACCAGCATGCGCTTTGGAATGGCTGTCGGGCAGCTGTCGCAACGGGTAAGCAACCTCTCGCTGTCCTCCGGAATGGGGTCCAGTGGCCGCATGGATCGCGGCAGCAGCTGCAGCCTCACCGGCAGCGCCAGCGTTGGCACCAACACCATCACCATCAACAACGGTATGGCCAAGGATCAAGCCGGCAGTCAGTCGGCCCGTCCATACGTCCACCTGCCGGGCATACACATGCCCAACATGCCCCCGTACCCGGCTGGGACCATGCAGGAAATAGACACTGGCAACAGGACGCGCAACGGCACGGCACTTACCGCGCGCTATCACAACACGGCCCCCTATGGCTTCGACGGCGAGCAGATCTACTGCCAGGTAAGTGCTTAAGCTTGGCAAACATTATACATGGTCTATGTATCTAATCGAATCTAGGCTGGAACTCAGAACTCCCAGCAGTTGCCGCCGCCAATGCCCCCACCACCATACGCCTTGGGCCGCGTGAGCAGCACACGCATGTTCGAACTCGAGAACAACACACCGCCGCCATGTCCCGGCTCTGGACCCATTGCCATGCCGAACGGCACCATCCAGTTGCGCCTCCGCGAGGGAGTGCGGTGAGTGTGGACCCCCCCCGCCCTTTCCCTTTTATTGAGAACTATTCCTAATGGTTTAACATTTAATTGCATGGTGCAGCATTGACATGACTCTGGACAAGGCGGTGCGCGTGCTCAATCAGCGCAGCATGGTGGCAGTTGCTCTATCGCGCAACTGCAGCAACTCGGCTATGATCCACCCCAATGGACGCATCTTGCAGAGCGGCTCTAAGGTCGAAATTGTCACCTATGACGGCATGAAGGGCAATAACTTTGTGTGAGTATGAATGCATCCAGCCTTTGCCTACTTTTAAATCCTTGTGATATTAAATCCTATTGCAGTCGCTATGCCAAGATGTGGTACAAGGGTGTGAGCTTCACCAGCGAGGCGTGCGCTCTCATCTACCTGGTGGACACAGCCGGGACGCGCACCACAACCGACACTTTCACCGATCTGACCAAGGACTACACCCTGGCAGTGTTCTATGAGTGAGTCCCCCGTCCCGTCCACCGGTTTCTAATCTTCTGAATCTCCATTTAATTCCCAAACTTTTCGCAGCGACTCGCGCCATGGTCCCTCTTATGTGGCTGAAGCCCATGAGGTGATTGCCAGCTCAGTTTACAGCTGTGCTGAGGATGGCACCGAGATCTATGACATAAACGGATTTCGCATCACCCAGGCAGTCGATGGCCTGGTTAAGGTCACTCGTGTCTACAACAAGTGCCTGATTCGTACCAGTCCTGGCAATGGATCGGCCACTTTGACCACTCCTGGCATCCATTGCACTGCCTCTCTGGGCAAGACCTCGCATCTGTTTGTTCGGTGAGTGCCTAAGCCCCACCTCCTGCACCCCTTCATACTGCTGGACTAACTGCTTTGTTTCGTTTTGTCATTTGCAGTCGCAATGAGAAGCGTATGCACTTCGATGGTTCCTGTTTCATTGTACGCAACGCCGGCCACTCCGCCGGCTTCAATGAGAACAACCTGCTCATTGTCTACTGAGCAGCGTAATCCGGAGATGCGGCGCAGTGGTAGCCCATCCCACACACTCACATTCACACACACACGTTAACACATTTCACCTATAACACATACAACAGACACACAGAAAGACACAAACAGCAGCACATTTGAGGGACCTTGACGTGGAGAGGGATTCAGTTAGGATCCCCGCCGAATTTAGGATAATCAAAAGAATCGAAATCCATTTGGGAAATAAGTTAGAATTACCAGTTCATTAGGGAAACATGACACACCATAATCCATAACCCATAACCGAAGCGAAGGGAACTGTTCCTGTTCCCTGTATTGGGAACATCTACCAGGAAACCCCAGCGCGAATACGTTAATACTTATGTTATCTTTCGTTTCGTTTACCATGCCTACACATATAATACTCCATATAACTAGTTGCTACAGGAAATCAGGAGCATTTTTCTGTGCTTCCTTAAACGTTGGCCAAATCAGACTAAATCCCAAGCCGGAACGGAACCGATCCAATCCGAGCCAAGCCGTGCCAGCGTTTGGTGTTCAAAAAGGAAACAACAAACTAAATATCGTTTTGATCTTCGCTGCCTTTTCGGTCTTTGTCAGTTCCCCTAAATTGTTTCGTCGCGCAGTTCAGTTCTAAATTAAAAAACTAAAAAAAAAAAATATAGCAAGTACAGTTAAAAGAAATAGCGCTAAAAAACGTTCCAAAATGTTCAAAATTAAGCACAATTGGTGCGTCTGATTTAGCAACAATTATAGTAGATCAGAGGACGAGTTCTCTTGGGCGTTACGTTTAGGCAACGTAACGCCAGTGTCGATTTATTATTTCTAAGTTACCAGTTGGGATATGTTAGCCCAATTCATTCAATGCAATCCAAGCATGTTCATCCACACCCGTACCGTACCGTACACTCGCACACGTAACCCACACACACACCACAGTATAAAAAAAAAACAACAGAACACATAAAAGATAGAATAATAGATCCTGTGAAAGGCAGAAAGTTAGAATCTATTAAGGTATGAAGCACATTTGTAACTAGTTTATGAGACGCACTCGTCCTGGGAGGCAGACGGATCCCACACACACAAGCATAAGCCTAATATATAGACACACACACGTAATGAGGCACTCCCGCCGGTGGCGGTGTAACTGGCACTGGCACTGCGGCTGTGGCCGGAGCCGGCAAGTGCGACGCTTGCACAGTGGTATTCGCTGGCGTGGAGTTGCGGGCCGCTGAGGCGGTAACTACAGTTGCAGCAGCATCGTTGCTGTTGCTGCCAGTGCTTGAATTCAAGTTGCTAGTGGCACTGGCACTGTCCTCTTTGTCCTCGTCCTTGGAACGCTTCATCTTTCCCCACAAATTGCTTTAAAAGTCTGCAGAACTATAGGAAAATTTTGTTACTTGCGCGTTTGGGGTGGATAGCCAATAACAATAAAAAGTTAAACCCAGTGAGAATGAAAAACCGTCATTAGCCTTACGACAATCTCCAACACCAAAATTTTCCATCATGTAAAAGAGAAATTCATGTGTCCTAAAATCAATACTAAATATATAATAAATTAAAAATGCAATCTGTTCATTCAATAAATTAATTTATGCCTCCAGAATCACAATGGAGAACGTATTTTCCCTACCCTCCAATTCTCTGTTAATTTCTTGGCGCAAAGAAAATGTCAAGTGCCAGTGCCTGCCTCCATGGCTGTACATCTGCGAGTATTTATGCATGTACCTTCTGTCGTGCATGGCCGGGGGGAGTATCGTAAATTTACAACAAAATTGTTTTATGGCCCCACTCTTCCATGCCTGTCTCGCCACCCCACAGGCGGAGTTTGGCGTTTACGCTGTCACCTAAAGTGCCATCAGAGGAGTTGGACGATTTCGCTTCGTTTCTTTTCCCATCTTTAAGATTACTTCAAATTTAATCATTTAAAATTCTGTACGCTTGCAGGGACTGCTTCTATTTCTAAGTAGATGAATATTCAAGAAAATAAATTTAAATATTTGCAGCTATAGAGAGTCGGAGTAAAGCCCTTCCACTTTGATGGGACTTTGGATAAGCTCTTTCGTCGGAGACATCAGGATAAGGACCTTTTTGGGAGATACTTTCCTCAATTGATTTTGCTGCCAAATCAAACTTTGCCAGAATAAAAATAGTGCTTTAAATTCTTCAATCGACACAGCTGTTTGTGAGAAACGTTATCGTGACGTGACAAACCTACGGGGCCAGTGTGTACACAAGAATATTTATTTTCTTGTTGACAGCGTCAAATTACGCACATCAAATGATAGGAAAAGTACATAGATATTTAATTAGTGAATATGTCTTGAACCTGAACATTCAGTTAGGTTAGTCGTTACCTGCAAACAAATCCAAAAGCACAGGGATATCGGATCGGCTGTCATGCAGACTAAAGTTTCCAACAAACTGTACCTGGAGGTGGAGTTGGAGTTGGGCACGCGCCGCGGATGCTGCAGCGCTGGCTGTGGCTGTTGATAAAGATTATTGGATAATGTCTTGGCGGAACTATCTGCCACGTCTGCCTCTGTCATAAGAAGAAAGTTGTTCCATGGTTAAAGATACACACAAAGAGAGAAAGAGAGGGAGTGAAATATGTGAAAGCGAGGAGCGGTGAGGTGAGCAAGGTGCGGAAGCCACAGCGAGCATACAGAAGCAGCGGTAAGTACAAATAGCCCAGCCAGGGTAAGGATCAAAATGTGTCTGTGATAGCTTTATTCAAGTGTGAGTGCTGCCGAACCCAAAGCTGGGACGGGACTCATGCGAGCAAAGGACCCGCCGGGAACAAGGAGCGGACCGCATACACATATGGCATATTCAATGCTCACGCTTGTGTGACTGCCCCTGCCAGAGGAGGAGGGAGAGAGCCACGGGGAGACCTTGTTCGCTTCCATTTACTGCTCGCACCCGTGCCCAACATCAAACGCTTTTCACACTTAATTGGGCGTAAAATTAAATCAGAATTGATTAGAACACTTGAATGACAACAGCCCTGGCCGTGCCGTCGATGTCAATGCCACCAGAGACAGCACCAGCAGCAGCAGCAGCATCATCCTGCCAGCATCTGAGCATCCCAGCTCCCCCACCACTAAGCAATTCCGCTGGCATTCTAAGCATAAACAAACTTTTTGGTTTTCATTTTAGCAGCTGACGCACGGCACGTCGCTGACTTCGGCCACGTTCCTGCTGCTGCTGCTGCTCGAGAGGCTCCTGCCACATCCGAATCCGAGCACACCCGAGACTGAGGAGACCCGAACAGAACGCACTAATTGCTGCCGGCAACTTCCCTGTGGCTGCCGCTGTCGTCCCGCTATCACTTTTTCATCGGAAAGTTTATGCAATTGAATTTCCCCCCAAAAATGGAATGGGATTGGAAACAGGACGGGCATCAATTTTCCTGCATTATCGTTTAATGAGCCGACAATTATGCGGGGCCTCCTCTGCTTCGGCACTCTGCACGTACATATATAGATGTACAGACATTCAATCAACTTTAATTCATGGCCATAATTCTTCGAACGAGTTCATTTCACATGCAATGCATTTGGCCAGGCCAAGCGGGAAATCAATTCGATTTCCGGCCATTGAGACATGGCTAAATGGCAGGCATGGCATGCCAACAGAGTACAGGTAGGATAATTACATTTTAACCAGGTTATTGGAGAGGAGAGACGAGCCAACGGTAATGGATAAATGCACATCTTCCGCCGCCTTCGGGGGCCAGGCTCCATTTAATGGGAAATGGATGGCAGTGGATGGAAACGGAAATTTATGAAAAGGGTCCCAGGGGTAAGTTGTTGTAGGAAAACCAGCAAGAAGTACACACCATAATCTTACACTTAAAGTTGATAAAAACAAAATTGTAAATGACTTTCAATTCGCTTTCGCAAACCTCTCACGAGCACTTCAAAGGACAGCAGAAAAGGCCCCCGACAGACGCCAAGGGAAAGTGAGCGTGGCTCATTGTATTGGATGGATTTTCATCACATATCCAGTCGGTGACAGCAATCAAATCAATCACACCAGCCACCACCTGAGTGGAGCAGGCAGTTCAAAGCGGGGGCAAAGATGAGAAATGAAATTACCTTGCTGACCTTTGGTAATGTTTTTGCGATGCGGCATCGATTTGTGGCAAAACTTTGGGTTAAGTACAGCTGCCAATGCAGTTAACTAGATTCGATTTAATAATTTATGTATTAAAAACGACGAGTATGGTCGAATTCATTGGTGCCGACTAATATCGAATGCAATTTGCTTAATTAAAATTCACTCGAATTAAATTAAGTTTCGTCTGGTTGAACCACATTCCGAGCTTCGTTAAAGTAATTGCAATCGAGATTCCCAACTAATCTGCAGTCTAAACAATCCATAATGGACAACACTTCTGCTCCCACGTGGCATTTATCAAGTTTGAAGTGTTAATTTTAATTCGATTTCACCCAAAACAAAACAACACAAAATACTTGGAATAACAAAAGTGTCAACATGAGTATAATTGAGTTTAATTAAGCTGCAAAGTAAATCCTCTCAACACTCTAATTTGGATTGACAGGGCCGGGAGGACCGACCAACAGAAATGTAAAATATTTGCCCATAATCCACTTGGCAACGGCCTAACCAGAAATGATGGCAGTCCAAATGGAGGCGGCCTCTTCAATGGGCAAACTTTCGGATAAAAGAGGTACGTGCCAAATGCTTCTAATACTCGTATTTGCTGGAGCCAAAGTTCGTACAATATAGTAGCAAGTTGCGATCTGGAAATTTATGCATGGCCGAAGGCCAAATGTTTTGCTGGCCCATCTTTGGGCCATGTCACATGCTCCTCACGCCCACACCGTGTGGGTCTGGGTCTGGCCATTGTCTGTCATTGATGTCAGCTGGCGTCGGCACAGGTTTCCAAAGGTTTCCAGGGCATGCCATGCCATGCCAGGCTTAATTAAGTTGCCACCATGTTGTAGGAAATCTCTTCAATGCGCTGCGCATAAACCGAAAATCTCATTATTTCCCATCGAATGTCATTACCACGTTGTGTCTGGCCTTCAATTGAAGTGGGTTCGTTCTGTTGCTCGTGCTCCCACAATTTCCAGTAGCAGCCATCGCCTCAGTCCCCAATTTCAATTAACGAATTCATTTTAATTAACGCTTTAATTAAGTCTAATGGTAAAATGTTGTTATGCATTCAACTTGCTTATGTAGCTCTTTATTTTTTGTATTTTTCTCGCTTCCCCATCCTTGGTATAGCCATTTCCCTGGCCATGTGAATGCAAATCGAATTACCAACGAAGCGAAGGCCAAAAAATGCTACAATCTGATGTGCACCGTGTGTCTACCATTCGTGAGTTTTGGATAAAAGCTGGCTGACCAATCCAATTATTATCACCTCTTCGATGCTGATAAATGCAGTTAATGCTGAAGGCAGGATGTGGCAGTCACTTTCAGTCGTTGGAAATTTGATTTAGCAAAAAGGGCGCCGGATGCGTTTTTGCAATTGCATCATTTGCCATAAAATGCAGTTTGAGCACTGATTTTTCCATTTCCGGACCTACAACGTCAGATATAAATTCATGGAGCAAGAAGTCAGGGAAAACGTCGCCCCCACCCACATCCGTTATGATTTGTATTGCAAATTGTATTGCGTTCAAAGTTTACCGTAACTCTTAGCGAACGATCAAGATAGATTTATTCTAGTGTATCTTCTGTATAATTGCCAGCAAACTCAGGCTCTGTGGGCAATCTGCTGGATAGATCTACGAATATGTGACTCAATTTCAAGCTTTCGGTGCACTGCAATTAACGTGTGATGTTGGGTGTTGTACGAGTATACATATGTACATATCAAAATTTGCGGCTTTGTGTTGACTCAAGCAGATACAGTTACAGATACATAGTTACAGTGTTACAGGTAATGCTACGTATACATAGCAATATGCCAAGGGAAGCGAGCTGTTTTGGTACTGCTGTAAGATGATTTTATGGTACTCACGTTCTGTACGAGGCCATTGATGCGGCTTCCATCTGTAGCTGCAGCAGCAGCAGCCACAGCTCCCGTCCTGGTGGCTCCTGTTCTAGCTCCTGCGGTTCCAGTTACAGTTCCAGCACCAGCCCCTTCTCGTCCTCTTCCCTGTCCCGTTGCCGTTGCCGCTGCCGTTGAATTTGACTTTGATGATATGACCGCGCTAGAATGCGGCAAGACAGCAGCAGATGTGGGCGATGACAAGGGATTGGCGGCTGGATGCTGGCAGGGATTGGTGTATCTGCTGCTGTAGTTGGAGTTGGAGTTGGTGGTAGGCAGGGGAGAGGTTGGCGGTGTGGGTTGTTGTGGAACTGAGGGGCCCGTTCTGTTGCGTAAACGGGCCAAGGCACTCCGTAAACCCTCCGTATTGTCTTTGTCGGGCCCCCTTCCAAATGAAATGCATCCGCAGAGCACTCTCCCAGCCTCCGCCTCGGCCTCACTTACGCTGCCCCGCCCAAGTGCCAAGTTCTCAGGTGTGTTTGCGTCTTGGATGGAACTCGACTCCTTGTTGGCTCCAATTCACATTCGTGCACACATTCCGGATTAAAATGGGTACGACTAGCCGCAAAGTTTTGGATTCATCTCTGGAATATCAAACACCAGCCACAAGAAAAACCAAATCACACTTCTCTTCGGTCTGTGGCCAATTCCGAAAACTAATTCCAACTTTTGTGTCTCGTCTTAACACGTAAGAGCTGTGTCTGTCTGTGTGCGTAATGCCTAATGCACTTTTAATCGAATTCAAATGCTCCAGAGACGACTGTACTAGAATGTACTAGCAAAGTTTTCTTCAGAAATGTCAGTGGGTCGCCGAGGTCGTAGAGTAGCTGCAAGAAAATAATAAAAATGATGCTACAAAATTTGTTTTATTCAATTAAGTAGTATAAAATGTCCCACCAGTTTTGGCAGGAACTAAAATAACTATAATTGTATAATTAAAATAGTCAAAAAAAAGATTAAACTAGCGTGGTGAAAGAATAAACCTTTTGCAGTTCTTACACTGCGTAAAAAGTTTTCTTAAAAACTGATTAAAAGATGAAAATAGTTTGCCCTCTGAAGGGATAACCAGATAATTGCAGGGTCATATTTAAGTTTTACAGCAAAGTTCTTCTGTTTGCGCATTTTTAGAAATTTTCAACTTTTTTTCCATATTTTAAAATTCTCGGACCAGGGTTATGACCCTACGCCGGATGAAAAGAATCCATGTTATTGTTAAGAGAACTTTCGGTAGCAAATGTCCATTAAATTCATCCCCAGACAGGAAAAGTCAAAGTCAAATGCGAAACCAACATTGAGGGTAAAGTTTATTCTTTCGATTCGGTCTGTATGGATCAGGAGAACTCCTAGGAGGAACAAAAGGTTGCCTGGGTTTGAAAGTGAAACATAATTTCCGACACACAATTAAAATCATGTCCCCTAGGCGGTGCCCTCTTTTTCCTCTGACATTTCCCTGCCACAGGCTGCTGAACCCTGTCTCGGTTTCAGCTTCTGTCGCACCTCCTGTGGCGTCTGGTCTGTTGTTGCCATTTTAACTGTGTATGTGCGCCTCAACGTCGCTTATGGGGTCTGGGAGGTGTTGTAGTTGTGCCTCAGAAAAGAGAGGAATATACATATTGAAATTTAAATGCCTCCCTGCGTAGCCATGCCATGCCATGGCAGGAGTGAAAGGATTATTTAATGCAGCAACATACTCCTACGCTCATTCCTATTCCTTAATAGCTTTTTTACTGGAACAGTTGTCGACAGACCATCTGAAAAATGTTGCACAAATGAATGCACAGGAACATTTACATAACAGCAGGTGAAAACTTTGATAAGCGCCTGAATACGAAAACAATTTGCCGGCTGCCAACTTAATACTTAGCAACAGCTTATCATATCCGATTCATGGTATTTCCACTAAGAGGACACTGCATTGCCTTTGAACTCCACTCGCTACTGGCACCTTATAGGAAAATGGTCAGCACACAAGTGGCTGTTATACCCAGCTGTGTTCAAGAGTTGCGGAAAGAGCAACAGTCGAGAAAGGAGGGATACCAAGGTCACTCATTCTGGCCATTCAGCTCATCATATCACAGGCCACTGCCTTCTCTTTTCAGATGAAATTCAACTGATTTCGTTGGAATTATC
Source organism: Drosophila obscura (assembly GCF_018151105.1). Classification (NCBI taxonomy): domain Eukaryota; kingdom Metazoa; phylum Arthropoda; class Insecta; order Diptera; family Drosophilidae; genus Drosophila; species Drosophila obscura. The sequence goes on along the minus strand of NW_024542774.1, from coordinate 2,130,504 downwards.
CCTTTTTAACCACCACACAACTAAGGTTCCGAATTCCCAAGGGTTGGCCATATACAGAGCATTAATTTTAATGCCTTTCCCCTCGCTGCGTCTCGATAAAAGAGCAAAGAAATAAAATAAACTTTAAGGACCGCAAAACAAATGCTGAAAGAGCCACCGAATGCAAATTTGCATTCATAATCAAAGAAAATGGCGTCTGGGAAACATCTGATTCCTGCCCAGACGACAACAGAAGCCACGAAGCCTTTAAGCCAGAGTCTTACGGCCAGAATCCCTCAACTAAAAGTTCGCCTCGCTCCGCCCCTCGACAGGTGAATGCAAATTGACAAAGTCATTAAAATGTTGCTGTTGCTGTTGCTGCTGCGGTTGATAATAATCATTTACGGCAAATGAGTGGGGAGATGGCAGGACAATGACAGGAGTCGACTCGAAGTAGGAACATTGTGGTGGCTGGGAACGAATGCTTTGGTCAACCAGAAAAGAGGCCAATAAACACGGCCATAAAAGCAACCACTCCCCACTCCACCCCCTTGGCTTTTCATCAACACGGGAGCAATGTAAGTACGAAAGAATGAATGAGGGGAAGCCATTGTAAACGAAATCATTTTCTGGCTTTGCTGTTTAAAAAAAATTTTCTGCGGATTCATCATTGTTGGACGAGGATGTGTTCTGTGTGTGGTTTTCTTGGGTTCGCTTCGAAAGCAATTTGCCAGCCAGCCATGGAAGCAATTATTTTCTCATATTACGTATACGCAACGCGTGCCCAATGCTCTGGTAACAGATTTATTCTTTCATTAGAAAGCAAACAAGCGTTTTCCATTATGCTGCTGACTTTTCTTATTAAAACTCAAACAGAAGCGAGAGACCAGCTGCAGAAGCCATCGCAAATTGCCGCCTAGCATTATTTACATAATTCTTCTTGGAAGGACAAAAAGTGGACCCGCAAAAAGGCAACAAAATTCTCATTAAAAGCTAGAAAACTGTACGGTAAATTAGCTTGGGGCCAGCTTTGAGACGATGAGAAGGGCAAGCGTTTAGCAGAGATGGAGCAGGATCGGCCAGGATAGTAGTAATGCCTCCAGGTTGAGAGCCGTAAGCTAATTTAATGCATAAATATTTCCATGTATCACTTAAATTACTTATAATTGATTTCCATCCTCCGTTCGCACATCATTACTCATACGCAGCGTTGCCCCCGGCCGCCCTGTAAACCCTCAGCACGAGCACTGACAGGTGAATAATCACAATCACATTCAAAATGGTCATCATCGTGATGAGCAATCATCCCCGGCAATGCCACGGTTTCTCCCCAGTTTCCGCTCGAATGTTGGGAGAATCGATTATCTCCCATTGGTTTTGATTGATGTCTGCTTCCGCAGACCGATAATGATTATGTTTATGATGAAGCCACTAATTTATAATGCGGAGAAACAAAGGCACCGTGCCAGCTCATAAATCAAAATTGAAGTTTTCATTGGGAAGCCATTTTCAAGAGCTCAGGTGTAACGGAACCATGATTATGTACATACTATACATGGATGAATGAATGAATGGAAAATGCGATTAATTGACCTGCCGCCATCCAATTGAATGCAATTTTTTATATGTAGGTACATTCTAGAAGACCAGCCATGGATATGAAAAAAAAATGTTGCTTTGAATTCCGTCAAATCCGGCAATTATTTTCAGGAAATGGTTTTCCCAATCAAATCGGAGGAGTGCTATGGATAACTATTCGAACTACCCACCAGCAATGCCACAAATTACAATAAAAGAAAAATACTGTTGGGTTTTCTATTTTTTTCGCTTTTCGTTATTTCATAGCTCATATAATTGGTTACTCTGCCGTGTGGGAATATTCATCTTTCTTCAAACTGTTGCATGTATTTATTCGAGCACAACATCTTCAATTACTCTGCTGGGTACTGCGTACATTCGAGTTGGCAGGAATAATTAAATTTAGCAGAGCTCATAAAAAATATATGTGATGCTAAAAGGATTCCAAGACACTTTCCGACTCACATACAGACAGACAAGCCGAGAGGCAGCAGATGGTAGCGCCTCATTTCAGTTTGAAACTGAACTTTGATGTCAGCCGGGGCCTTCAGTAATAGCCACTTAATTAAGAGAATATAGGCCAAGCTTTGTCTGGCAAAGTAACTTTATTTGTTCGACAAGAGGGTCGCTGTCTCTAAGGGATAAACTGAGCCAAGTGCTGAAACAACATTGGTTAGTGGGCCGCAATAGTCGCTGAAAGACTGGGGACTGTTCACCCCGTGCCAGACCACACCCGAGTCAAAGTTTCACTCATTCAACATCAAACGCATTCGGTAAAGGCGTAGCTTTGTTTGTGTAAATGGATTCCAGTTCAATGAATAGGCCAACATATCAGCAGCAGATACCGCACTCACATTCAGACTCCCCCATATCTGTGGCCCACACAGAAAGGAGTCATCGATATTGGAATGGGCCGGAAAAGATATGGGTCCTCTCTGTGTGCCTCTGTTTGGTTGTAGAGTTCGTTGCATAAATTCGGGCGAACTTTAAATTAATTCATAGAAATTTCTTTATAAGTCAGTTGGTAAGCCATATTATCGAAAGGAATGACTTGATCTCGGATAGGAAAAACGGGAAATTCGTTGCCCATGCAACCGAGGAAAAGAAGATTAAGCCGCATTGAATGAAGCTGTCAATCAAGGCGAGCCGAGTATTATTGTTTACAGACACGTGATGAGTTTTCACATTGCCCAACGATTCGAGGACCCTGGGCACAAGCCAGAACGGCTTAACCTACATGTCAAGAGAATGCTTGACTCGGTCCGCCAGAAGGTCACCTGGACAACAGGTTCGACAAGTCCTCAAAGATCCATTCAATGTGCATCTCTCAGTTTGGGTAAATACCAAAGGAGTCTGGTCTCCCTCTTTTAATGAGAATCCCCTTAAAATATTGACCGCATATATATTTATGTGCAGTCTGTCGCCCTCGGGGCGGAGAAACAATGTCTGGCAGTACTTCGTTACGCGCTTTACTGCTGTTGCATGCCAAACGGAATACAGTTTGTGGCTGGCGCTCGAAGGAGGCGCCGCAGGAGTGCATTGCATTGCTGTGGCTGGCCAAGTACAGAAGTCATTGGCCGGGACAATGCTGCTGTGCAACAGGAACATGAATAAGTCAATGTCTGCACTGTCATTGGGGTTGGCGTGGGCTGGGGGATTGGCTATGGTGATGGTGGCCGTCTGTCCCTGCCCCTGGCTCCATTTGCACTTCGGTCTGCCACTGGCATTGTGTTTGCGCAGAGCAACTATGACTCGAAGCTATATTTGCTGCTTGGCTGTGGATTTAATCAAGCATGAAATTGTCTAATGTCGGTGGGAAATGTGCAGGGGAGACTGTGACTGGGTTATTGACTCGACAGTTTGATTAAAGGAGCTTGGGGTAGTTGCCATTACTCGGCGTTGAATCTGTTTGACTTTGACTGGGGATATATAAAGAACGGTATTCTGCATACCGTAGTAAGCTACGTAGTATATCTTGTCATATGGCTGTAATTAACAATTCCTAGAATCGAAAGCATTTGAATTTATGGTCCACTAGAAGCAGGAAAGAAGCAAAACTGCAGAAACATTTGCAGCAGAGCAAGGAAATGGGAATTCTTAAGTGTGGCTTTAAGTTTCTGATATTATGGAGCAGCTTTTTCTTCTAGCAGTTATATAGAACTCATTTGAATTTTCATGGAAATTCATTTGAGAATTACAAGGAATTATGAATCCTAATGATTATTCTCAGCATGGTGGGGGAGAGCATGGACTAAATTTCTCTGGGAGCAGCTGCCAGCCAATCAGCGTAATCCTGTTACCTCGTCTTGGAATTTTTGAAGCAATTATCGTGGTAAGTCAACCGAGGCAACACACATGCCTAACGAGATACAACAGCAACGGCAGCAATGGCACCTGATTGATGCTGTCACCTGAATGTGAAAAGCCCACAAGCGGAGCTCATCCTCGTGTGCTCATAAATCACAAACGAATCGGCCACGAATGCCACAAATGACTTCATTAAAAAGCCTCTCCACCCACTCCCAAAACAGAGCAAAGGCGTGGGTATTGGAGCAGGCCCAGTCAAGTGTGTATAGGGATAAGAGTAAGTAGAAGCATGTTGAAAACGAGTGGAAAATGGAAAGTAAAAAGTTCCCTTTCCGTCGGCTTCTGCCTCTATCAATGTGGGGGCACAAACACATCCGCTGGCGCATCCCAGCGTTAAGGCCAAACAACCCAAATTGGATGGGAACTACTGAACCATTGTCTATAATAAACAATGGGTAAGGGGAAACTTTGCCTAAGGTTAGCCCTGAACTTTTTCTGGTGACATTTTGCTGCCTTGTAAACAATAATTGTTGGAAATCTCTGCTGGAGGGCAGGAGCAACTTTTTCCCCTCCCCGAAAATCTATTCAAATCACAGCACAGCAAAGGCCTAATTGAAGGACCAGTGTCTATGCCATGTCCTGGTCAATCAATGGGTGACATTTACGGGGGAACACGGAGTGGGGGGACCACACATTTCAACAAAATTGAAATACAGAACAATCATTTAATGCCCAAGCAAACAAGCAACAAGAAATGGGACACGAGTCCGGGCAATTGTATAAAAGATTTCTCTCCAACTACTTGGAACTTTAACTGCGAAAGTTTTCTGCTGTTTTCCCAGCTTTGTTTTGGCTTTTTTCCCTTCTCGCTTCTCTTCCTTTCTTATTCTTTTCATGTTTCTTCGCACTTCCTTGCGTGCGCCCTCACCTCTCATCCGTGCCCCGCGTAGAGCCACTGATTTTCCGGCATTGTGTCATTGTCCAAAATGTTATTATGACCCACAAAAAAACAAACGAAGGAAAAAACCAAAAGGAAAAGTCGCTGGCTATTGTCTCATAAAGGAAATTCCTTAACGGTTTCCAGCTGTGGTTAGGGTGGCGGCAGCGGCGTGCAGAGACTAATGATAATCGGCTTGGTCAACGACCTGTTAGCCCAGCGAATTAATCTCTATAAACGTTGCTACGCATCAGCCCGCATGGCCAAGGCCATCAAAATGCTAACTTTATTTGAAATCAATCAAGAAAAACTTCCAATGGAATTTAAATCTGAAAGTTACAAAATTGTCAATTATGTTTTTTTTTTTTTGGAAAAGTTTTGTCGTTGTTTTTGAAAACTTGTGATTAAAACTTTTAATTGATTTGCAATAAATAACGCCAGTCGCCGAACTGAAACCCAAACTGAAAGTTAAAATGTCACAAAACCAATTTGAGCAGAAAAATAGAACCCAATTTGTGGATCGAAACGAACTTCAGATCTCTAGCAGCAAATAAATGAGCTCCGGACTTCACTCACATGTTCCGTGGCGATGTTGGCGGCGGAGGCACACTAAATAAATATTCGCCAGCTTGCAGATGGACTGTTATATCGGCGGACTTAAATTTACATTTCTTTGGGGTTTATTAAATATTATATAATTTTATTTTTGTAGCTAGGAGGCTAGCAAAAAGCATAAACTGTCACACAAACACACACGCGCGTGTTAGTACTATTGCGAGGACTCTGTCTGGGCGTCTCACAAGCACATTTTCCTACATTTGTTGTTCCTGTGTCTCCTTTCGACCTGACTGACCGAATTTCCAGGCGCTTTTCCGAAGACTTTTCCGACCAAAGGCGACAAGCGTTCAAATACGACTGAAAGCTGCGGCTGAAGCTGAAGCCGAAACAGTGACTGCGACGGAAAAGCGACTGGGCGCCCGAAATGAACACACGAGTGGGGTGGGTGATGGCGAGGGAGAGGGAGAGAGAGCACGAGCAAAAACAGCGCGAATATGCGTGGAAAGCGGGAAAGGCAAGCATAAGAAGAAGCAGCTGACACATATTTCGCTTTGTTTTGGTTGTGACCCCCAGCGATAGTTTGCAAGAGGCAGGGTGGGAAGGGACGTTGGTGTATCCATTAGTAGAGCCGGCATTTCATCTCTGTCCCTCTCTTTCCCCTCTCTTGGCGCCTGCGCCTCACGAGCCTCAAATCCTAGTCTATTCAAAAATAAAACTCAAAATTGTACTTTATACAGTGGCAGTGGAAATAGTGGTTCGGTGGAAATTTCAACAAAGGAAAAGTGTCGGTGCACAGATTGCGATTCGTATTTGATTCTTCTACGTTTCCATTCAATTCTGTAATTCGGTCTCCATTACCCCTGCGTGCGTTCATTCTATCGATTTCCTTCTGACCAATATTCCGATGAACGTTTTTGTTTACGAATTTGTGTACCAGAAGACGCAATAATGAATAAGTGAGTGAGAGAATGAATGAATGAATGCACACACACAAACGCACAAAGCATCGGCTCCTTCCTCCATTTAGGTTGAATGACATTGGGCATAGGCTGGCCTCCCCCCACCCATTTTCTGCATTTCCCGTTAACGTAATGTCCCACGTTGTCCTCAATTCCGAACGGGAATCCCATGGGTGTGTGTGTGTGTGTGATTGTCGTGCATGGCACGTCATCGTTTTCTAATGTAATGCACATTGCACCATGAGATGACGACCTGGGGGCTGGCGACTGTAAATGGACAAATTAACAGCTAGCCTCCTAGTGTGTTTGTGTGTGTGTGTGGGTGGGCTGGGCGGTGTATAACGCTAAGTACGAATGCTGGTCTTCTCTTTTGCTGTATTGTTTTCAATTTTTCGGAAACACAACAGTGCTCCAGTGGACTAGAATCAGTGGACTAGCAATGACTTTGCTACTTGTCAGCAAAATGAAGAGCAAGGACATCTCAGGATCGATCGACTAGGCTTGTCAGCATTTGTTAAAAACTTCTGCTCAAATCCGAAGTAAACTTTTGTCCGAGATCCCAATAGGAAAGGAAAGAGAAAAGAGAAAGGGAATTTCTATTTTTAATATTTAATCACGTTAAGGGTAATATTGTTTAAACAACTTTTCCATGGCCTTTTTGTAGGAAAACAAATTTTATCCGATAATTAAATCAATTTTCTATAAGATTGGCTTGTTTTAATCTGCGTAATTTTATTTCATTAATTTAAGAGAATATTTAAACTAAAGAGTTTGAAAATTCAAAAGTTTTTTATTTTAGCTACATGGCAACTAGAGGTATTCTACATCAAATCTGTGCCCAAAAATATGCTATAGTGCTGTAGCTGTATTTTTCTGGATAGTGTATATATATACAAGCGTAATTTACCTAGAGACAAATAGAATTAACGCCCGAAAGTATTCAATTATCTGTAGCAATCAAAGCTTTAATTTAACCCGTGGATTTTTTGTGCGTTCACAATAATTACACTAAGCAACAGAAAAAACTATGCCATTAAACCACCTCTTTCTGATTGACCTAGTGCTACAAATTTCCTAACAAAATTTTCCCTATAAATATAAAGCTTTTAAATATAAAATTTATAATTGAAAGTATTTTTTTTGATTTAAGCTCTGTAATTCCAACGTGCCGAACGGTACCAAGTATATCAGACAGGTAGGCTTCGTTCCCTTTCCTCTAAACAGATCGATTTTGTTGTATAGTGTTATTTAAACACGCTCACAGATTCTCACACATATGTACAGTGTGTTATGATACCCCCCCTCACCTTTTTCTAGCTTTAAATTGAACGATACCTGGAGCCCGGATGGTACGACTCCGACATTGCATCCACTTCGTAGCGACCCAAGATGAGAGGTTTACACCAAATAAACCAGCCAGTTCTTTAATTTGTTTTTTATTTTTATGCGTGCCGGCCGGATAGGGCAACTCCCCATACCAAGACCCGTAAGGGTACGGATTGGTGTTTCCAGAGATTATACCAGTGGACGTTGGCCTGGAAAAACATTTTTTCCGAAAAAATCAATTCCTAGCGAGCTTTTCTGGGTTTTTAGTCATTATTGTTGACCTTTTACATGATTTCACTGTATTTGTTGATCTAGAGCCCATCGTCGTACCATAATCCACGCCGGTAGGCTTATGGGGGCCCGGCCAGCCTCCAGCCGTTTCGTTTGTGTCGGAGCCCCTTTTGGCATTACCTATCTTCTCATGTATTTGCACGGCCGGCCCACAGGCCCGGGGCCCCCCACGCGGTCTGGGCTCTCACAGGACACGCTCCGCACACACGACATCGATTTTTTTTTTTTGGTTGGCCGGCGGACACGCACCACCTAAATAATTTTCTCTGTTGCTCTCTTTTGTTTGGGTTCATAGGGGGTGTTCCAATCCCAAGTTTTGCTACTCTTGTTCCCTCTGGCGGCAGATCTTTACGCTCACAAGCCGCTATGTCACTCTTCAAAATATGTTTGGGTGCGGGGTGGATTAATTATTTGCTTGTTTTTTCTTTTAAATTAATTTAACTAGCACTACTCATTGACGAGTATCTGGGTGTTCTAGAGCAAGAGAGGAGCAAGTACCGGTCGGTACCAAGCCACACCAGGCCGGGTACACGGACTGCGGGGGGGCCCATCCTTGTATGTATGAATGTATGTATGTACACTTGGCTAAGTAAGCAAATAAACAAACAAAGCGTCGAAAATAGGCGACATAAATGAGTAAGTGTAAACAAACAAACAAAAACAAAATTGAATAAATTATTCAAGAAATAATACATACCGCATTAGATTGAAATGCCACGGACAAGGGCCGTATTAAAGAGCGGCTTGCGGAACTTTGCACATCAGTGAGTGATAGTCGCGCATCGAGAGAGAACAGAAGATCGGGCGACCAGCAACAGATCGTTAGGCAAGGAGGCCTCAACAACAAGAACGATTTACAGAGCGCATCAAAATCAGAAAAAGAGAAACATTAAGCAGCAACAACGATACGGTGCGATTAAAAATGAGCAGCGACGCAGAGGAGAAAGATGCGAAGGTACAAACTACAAACAACTTAAACTTTAGCTGTCTGAACTACTGTCCCTTCCGTTGGCTCTCTCTCTCTCTCACACACTCTCTGTCTTTCCAAGTGCACTGTGAGAAAGGGGAATGTTTGTCGTGTTTTTACCTTAGTCAACGGCTGAAGTGCAGGCGGGAGATCATTGGATATATGTATCTTACTTTATATATATATGTACACGTGTGTATGTATACACCCTAGTTGGGAGCGCGGCAATGAATGGACACCAATCAGACACGACGCGAGAGAGAAAGAAAGAGAGTGAGTGTACTCTCCGCGTTTTTGTTTTTGTTTTCGATAAGCACAAAAAGAACAAGCATGTGTTCACACATGGTATTACTATATTAGGTAAGGCGCGCTCTTCGAGGGACATAAACCCACAGACAATGAGTCTTCTGCGATTTTCGCACTGTACCTTAGCTAATACTTTAAAATTAACAAGTGTGGAAGTAGTGTTTTTTTGTTTGCAAACATGGGAATTCATTTTTTGGTCAATCCGCTAAGAATGCAATTATATTCCTCAAGAAGAGGCCGCTTGCGGAGTTGTGCTTACCTTTTATAGCTATACCATGCCAATCGCTATTAAAGTTCTAAAAAATTATGGATACAGTTTAACCCGTTCGATCAGTAGAGCGCGTTTCGGCAAAGCGAAAGGTTGCCTCGAATTTAAACAGTGCAACCCAATTAGTGGTACGATGAGTGTCAGTGGCAGCGACAAGAGCGTGCGGCGACGCGTCATAACGCCGACCAGTGATCCTCACAACACAGATCCTCTGCTGCAGCAGCGCAATTCGCACCTGTATGAGGTAAGCAACTCAGCTGCGAGTGATCGCCTCCTCGATTAGATTGCCTAATTTCGGGTGGGGCATGGGTAATCTTCCCGCTGATTGGATTGCTCCAACACAAGCATTAAAATAACCGTGAGCCAATCTCCGTGAGCCCGTATCGGCTTTTTCTTCTTCCATTTTTTTTTTCGGACTGTCCTCTGTCCCCCACTAACCCTTTTCCGGTCATTCCTTATCAATGTGCACTAATTAACGAACCGCGTATACGTATACCCTTGAGATATGATACCTTCGGAGCCCTAGTTGAACTCCCCGACTATATCAGACCCCTGTCTGGCCCACTTCCGTGGAACCGCCAGTCGATCTGAGCCCCTGCCAGAAGGAGCAGGCAGCCAGCCGTGTGCTAGCCTATCGAAAACTGTTTTAGGTGGCAACCGGGTCTGGGGGCTTCGCCAACAAGTTGACCAGAGATAAGATAACCGATGATGGATTAAATCTAACATTCGAGTCGGTACACGCATTCCGCCCGCCTGCTACAGCTGTCGTTCGGGGTGTTAATTATTGGCCACTGACTCATGGCCTGTCTATCACGGTATCCCAGTTCCATTGGAACAACAAGAAACTTTAACTATTCTCACTAAAATATATCATAGGAACACAGGTGTTCCTATGGTGGCAGCCATGTGATATGTAAGAGCATAATGCTTGCACCATTGTTTTGCTCTGACTCATAATGCTGAAATATTAAGGTGGGAAGGGATCTCGTTTGCATAGAACCAATAATATAATCTATCTATTTCGAAATGCTATCATTCTGGGAAAAAATTACATACATTATTAGCTAATCATTAACATATGTTTCTTCATCCGATTTTTAGCAGAATAAACCCAATGGCTGTGAGCGTGCCTTCATTGAGTACAACAAGATCAAATGGTTTTGGGCACCGGCATTTTTCGGCTTCTGGCTGCTGCTGTACGTGGCCATCTCCATTCCGGCCTGCCATCACCTGCCACGCCCGCTGACCATCAAGGATGAAGCCAAGTATCCGGATCGCTTCATTGCCGAGCGGGCTGAGCTCAATTTGCAGGCTCTGGTGGCGCTGGGACCCCGCGTCGTGGGCAGCAAGGAGAACGAGATGGGGGCCGTGAAGGTGCTGTCCGGCAGCGTGCAAAAAATCCGTTCGGGACTGGGCTCAGCAAACGACATCGAGGTGGATGTGCAGGTGGCCTCCGGCAGCTACGTGCACTGGTCGATGATTAACATGTACCAGAGCATCCAGAACATTGTGGTCAAGGTCAGTCCCAAGGGAACGAACAGCACCACCTATCTGCTGGTCAACAGCCACTACGATTCGGTGCCGGGTGGCCCTGGCGCCGGCGACGACGGCTCCATGGTAGCCACTATGATGGAGACCCTGAGAGTGTTGGCCCAGTCCAAGCAGGCCCTTAAGCACCCTGTCGTTTTTCTGTTCAACGGAGCCGAGGAGAATCCCCTCCAGGCCTCACACGCCTTCATCACCCAGCACAAGTGGGCCAAGTACTGCAAGTAGGTGATCCATGAATGATTTTTTTCGGTATTCAGCTAATCCCCCCCTCCCACAATTCGTTAGGGCTCTCATCAATCTGGACTCTGCCGGCAACGGAGGTCGGGAGATCCTCTTCCAGTCGGGACCCAACCATCCCTGGCTGATGAAGAGCTACCGTCGCGCCATCAAGCATCCGTACGCCTCCACCATGGCCGAGGAGATGTTCCAGAACAACTTTATACCCTCTGACACGGACTTCCGCATCTTCCGCGACCACGGCTCAGTGCCCGGCCTCGATATGGCTTATCAGTACAACGGCTATGTCTACCACACCCGCTTTGACCGCGCGGAGATCTTCCCCCGCGGCAGCTTCCAGAATACCGGAGATAACCTACTGGCACTGGTGCGGGAGATTGCCAACTCCCAGGAGCTGGAGGATACGTCGGTAAGATGCGCTAAAAGAATACCAGAAAGAACTGGATAACTTCATCGTTGATCTGATCCCTGATCCCTGCAGAAACACGCCGAGGGTCACACCGTCTACTTCGATGTTATGGGCTGGTTCCTGGTCTTCTACACCGAGACGGAGGGCATCATTTTGAACGTGATTGTGTCGCTGGTGGCTATCGGTACCTGTGCCTATGCCTTCAAGCTGATGGCCTCCAACTCGGGCCTTAAGCTGGAGAAGATCCTCAAGCGGGTGCTGCACACCTTCGTGGTGCAGCTCTTTGCGCTGATGGTCGCCGTCGCACTGACCATATTCCTTGGCTGGTTCATGGATCTGGTGCACTTGCCGATGTCCTGGTTCACGCACTCTTGGCTCATCCTCGGCCTCTACTTCTCCACCTTCATCTTTGGCCTGGCCATAGTGCCGGCCCTGTACTTCCACTACACCAAGGAAGTAAGTTGCAAAAAACAAATCCTCAGCATAAACCCAGCATTTAACGTTGATTTTCCTTCTTTTTCAGGATAAACTGCAGATTGGACAGCGCGTCCAGATGCTGCTGCACTGTCATTGCCTCTTCCTGGCCATCTCCACCCTGGTGCTAACCATCTGCGGTGTGCGATCCGTTTTCGTCCTGATGCTGTCCTGTTTGTTCTACACGATGGCTCTCATCATTAATCTGGCCACCAACCTGCACAGCAAAGGTGAGGAATAGTGTCCGCCTTGCGCTCCTTTCTAATCAGCTTCGTTGCTCTTCCGTAGATGTGGCCTGGGTGATTCCACACATCATATGCGGAGTGCCGCCATTTGTGTTCTTTGCCTACTTCTCGCACGGTTTCTTCCTCACCTTCATTCCCATGTTCGGCCGCTTCGGCGAGAATGTAAACCCGGACCTGGTGGTGGCCGTCTTCAGCATTGCCGTGGGTCTCCTCACCTGCGGCTTCATTGTGCCCGTACTGCATCTGTTCCGCAAGTCAAAGACTATTATTTGCGCGCTGCTGGCCATCACCTTAATTTGCGTGATCATTGCCATAACGCCGATGGGATTCCCCTACCGACCGGAGACAAGTGTTCAGCGATTCTCTGTGCTGGTAAGCAAGTCCCCGACGATCTCTTTAGAGTGGGACTTATGCACTTGACTCTCTTTTTGTAGCACGCCAAGCGCACCTTCCATGATGCCGATAATAAAGTGCGCCGCCAGGAAACGGGCTACTTCATCATGCCCCAGGACAGACGTACCTACTCCGTCAAACGTATGTTTGTTGTTGGTTTCTTTTCTATTTTGTCATAGCTCTTCTCATATCCGAATTGCAGATGATGTCATTAACATGACACTGGCCAGAAAAATCGGCGACGATTGCCAGAAGGAGATGATGTGTGGTCTGCCCTTGTACAACCAGCGTTGGCACAAGACCAGGTAAGTCAATGCTTGTCCAGTATTTTTTTTTGCACCGCATCTAACACCGAATTGTGAACCCCAGACAGAACACCTTGTGGATACCTGCCTCCGAACCATTGCTGGGAAGTGTGCCGGCCGTTAAAGTGATTAGCAAGAAGCAGGTGTCTCCCAACAAGATCCGCTATGACCTCCAGTTGAGCGGACCCGATCATATGGCTCTGTTTATTCAGCCCTTGAACGGAGCTATCATGAAGAACTGGTCCTTCCATCAGGTACGGGCTGGGAAATATAGCGACTTGAAACCTCTTACATATATCTTGCATTATTTTAGGCTCCACTGCGACTAAACTTCCAGCCTCCTTACTTTATCTACTTCTCGTGGGGCGTCAATGGAGATCCCCTCAACTTCTGGCTGGAGCTTGAGGTATGTTTTGGATGCAATTCTTGAAACTAGTTTCTGATTCCCTTTTCCCCATTTCCCCAGAAACCCGAGGGAAACTTTAAAACGCCCAACTTTGAGCTGGGTCTGGGCGGTCATTGGACCCATCACAAGGAAATGTTAACGCCGGACTTTAAAAAGTTCCTCGACAGTTTCCCCAAGTATGTGGATGCCACCCCTTGGCCGGCATCCTACGAGACCTGGATCTACTAAAAAGATCTGCCATTAATTGTGTAAAATAAATGTACTTTTAATTAAACACACAACACCTAAATGTTGAACCACATCGAGTGAACTTTGGACTGCAGATACGAGCAGACTGCGGATGACTGATTGGTGTCAGATACGCATGTCAACATACTTACGAGAACTTTTCGTCAGTAATCACTGTATCATGGGAATTAAATTAATTATAATTAACAACCCATCAAATTATAGGAAATGTGCTTCAAGTACATTAGGGAACGGCCTGTCTCGAGAATGTATGCCTGTACATATGAAGGAAAAATTCCCAGTGTACCCCATGAGCACATTGAATTTAGAATACAGAAAGTGTATAGCCAATTCGGTGACTGTCGATTTGAGATTATCACATTTCGTACTAAATCGACTTTTATGACTGCGACGGGGACTAATCAGCAATCGATCTTTAATTTATAATCCATTCGGGTACACGGCCTGTGCCTACGACCACGACGCAACGGAAACCCCTAGAAATCCCCGTCTGAGGATAATTTTGGAATGTCCATTCACCAGCAGTGTGATGCAGTCTCGTGTTACTACTTATAAGTGTGTGTGTGTGATTTACAGACAGATTAGAAACCCTATTTAATAATTCAATATTTAGAATGCTCATTCACATATTAAAAATGTTTATTTATGTGATTATCAGCATGAGTCGGCGATTGATGTTGATGAAGATCTCAGAACGGGATTAGGATAGTAAATCGAATCGATAGCAAACTGCATTAAAATAAGAGCATAAACAAATATAAATTGAAGTTATAGTCCCTTTTGCCGATCCCAGAAATTGCACACTCTGCAGTATATGTGTACTCGTATGTCGGCATCCCACGATCACCCGAAACAAGACCACCAAACGAGTATACATATGTACATATATGTAGGTATGTTATGCTGATACGTGTATGTACTCTGTATACAATCCCCAGCACTTGGATACTCCGCTGCTCGCTCCATTCATAGCCTAAGCCAATCAGTCCCTTTGCACACTTCAAAACGATCGGTTCTTCTTATTTTACGAGTATGTACAAGTATTCATTGCTCAGTACTTCAGTGAGTCTTTAATATCAAAGTTATTTCCTCGAACATGGTACAAATCATAGATAATGTGTTAGCGCTCCCACAGACTCTGAGTCACCACTAAATGAGTAACATAAGTTAATTATTATTGGTGCAACTTTCAATTTTATTTTCCACCTAAGGAATGAGTGAAGTTATAGTTATGCTTATGAGATAGTAGAACCTAACCGTAAAATTGTGAGGTGTCAGGCTTCCGGTTTTGGATTTATGCTTATCGTTGGCAGATTATTTTCCCTTTTGATTCTCCCGTAAATCTCATTGATGTCGTACTTGGACCTCACCTCAAGAACTCTGCTATAACTGTGCTATACTAAGATCTCTGCCGACACGGCAGCGGAGCCCTAATCGGTTTAACTGGCGGCCATCAAGCCATAAAGAGCAATAGCTTCTGACATTTTGAGATCGGTTATCGGCTGTAGGATGTAATCTTTTTATGCCACCAGAACCCCCAAATGATTATTATCGCTGGACGATAAGGGTTCTGCGGCGGCGCCGCCGCAACCATTGAGATCGGACCGGATCGGACCTGGCCCTACTAATACTTGGCACACGCTCCGGTGGGCGTCAGTTGAATTTATATTTCATCCAGTTCAGGTCCAAGTCGCGTGCTAGAAGGTTAGTTGAGACTCCAATCCGGTTGCCACCATAATTCACGGTGAACGGGCAGGGCACATGCCCGAATGATTGCGATCTGAAGGAATTTCAGTTGTGTTTTGAGATTGCAGTCAACCGTTTGTTCCGTTAAAATATAAGACATGCTGTAAAAAATGTGAAAAGAACGTCTGGAGATAAGCATGAAACGCGAGTGAAGGATTCAAGGAGCCCAGCTTTTAAAGTTGAAAAGTGAATGGGATACAGGATATCAGCTCTGAGAGAAAAACCCTTGTCAGTCTTCATTCCTTTCCAAGTATCCAATGGGTGTGAATATCAGTGATATAATGTTCCAAGCAGTTCCAATATACATATATAAATATGTACATACATATGTTTTCTTAACTCAATTCGTTTCATTATCCATGTTGATAAGAAATTTTATATCCGCTGTAAAATGTTATCGGATTCTGTTTTTAGCCCACAAATGGAATTGACCATCTCAGGCCACTGGCATCGTAAAGTTAGGCACTCTTTGGGCTCTTATTATTCCCACGAAGTTTATTCCACCAATAAGAACATGACTTTGATAAAAGTGTACATGTTTTGAAAAGGTTTATGGTGCTAAATCGATGGGAATATTCCTTTCCCCTTCAATTTCAGTATATTCATAGATTAGGGGGCTTAATCGTAGATCGTAAATATGAATTGCTTCGGCTAATCGTAAGTGCCTCAAAGTATGCAACAAATGGAAACTCCTCGAAGATTGAAATGCCCCCAAATATGTTACAGAAGTTTGCAAAAATCCCGGAAGGAATTAGCTAGAAATGACATCATCCTGAGTATCTATATTTTTTGATCGGAATTCGCTCAATTTCAGATGACATTCTCCACGTTTGACATAACCACTGAAAAGGATGTGGGTAAATCCAGGGACAGGAAGTGGCCCTGGTACGGAGCACCCATCTATGCGGCCATCTGCTTTGCACTCTTCTATGTGTCCGTCCTGCCCAGCTTCTACTCGTACCCCGACATGCTGTATCAGCGCGACGAAGCCCAGCACCCAGACGAGTTCATCGGGGAGCGGCCAATGAAGCAGCTGGCAGAGTATGCGGCCATTGGCAACAAGATGAGCGGCTCGATCGCCAATGAAGTGGATACGGTAAATTTTCTGCTTCGAGAGTTGCAGAAGATTGTGGACGGGGCCCGCACCGACCTGTACGACATCGAGGTGGAGATGCAGTACTCCTCGGGCTCCTTCTTCCTATGGGGCATGGCCATGACCTACACAAATCTGTCCAATGTCGTGGTTAAGATCACCCAAAAGAGCCATCCGAACGACAACTATTTGCTGGTCAACTCGCACTACGACTCGGAGGTGGGAACACCGGCGGTTAGTGATGACGGTGTCATGGTGGTCATCATGCTAGAAGCTCTGCGTGTAATCTCACGCTCAGAGAAAACCCTGGCCCATCCTGTCGTCTTCCTGTTCAACGGTGCCGAAGAGGCCTGCATGCTGGGATCACATGGCTTCATTACGCAACACAGATGGGCTTCCCACTGCAAGTAAGTAGAGTAGACAGACGCCTGGCCTCAGTCTCAGCCTCAGCCACAGCACTGACTCCTTCGTATGCACTCAGAGCCCTGATCAACCTGGACTCGGCCGGCGCTGGCGGACGCGAGATTCTCTTCCAAACGGGGCCCAATCACCCGTGGCTCGCCAAATACTACCACCAGAGTGCGCCCCATCCGTATGCGAATTCGATGGCGGAGGAGCTGTTCCAGAACAACTTTATACCCTCGGACACGGACTTTCGCGTCTTTCGCGACTACGGCAATGTGCCCGGTCTGGACATGGCGCATGCCCTGAACGGCTACGTCTACCACACCAAGTACGACAACTTCAAGAACATTGAGAGAGGCACCTACCAATCGACGGGTGAGAATGTGCTGCCCCTCGTTTGGGCGCTGGCCAATGCCCCCGAATTGGATGACACCGCCGCCCACGAAGAGGGCCACACGGTGTTCTACGACTTTGTGGGCTGGTTCATGCTTACCTACACAGAATCTGTGAGCATTGCCATCAACGTGACCGTTTGCCTGATATCGCTGCTGTGCATCGGCATTTCCGTGTACCTAATGACACTGGACAATGGGGCGGATGCGATCAAGGCCGTGTTCCTGCGATTCGGCATTATATTTCTGGTGCAAGTGGGAACGGTATTTGCGGCCTGTGGCCTCACTATTCTCGTGGCTGTGTTCATGCAGGCTGTGGGTCTGTCGGAGTCCTGGTACTACGGACACTGGATGATCTTCGGCCTGTACTTCTGCAGCCTGTTCTTCTTGCTGGGACTGCTGCCCGCCGTCTACATTGGCTGGACGAAGCGTAAGACCAACATGAATCTGGACCAGACCATCGCCTGCTTCATGCACGCACACTGCATTGTGCTGATTGTTTTGTGCATCATCATGACCAGCATGTCCATTCGCTCCGGCTACTTCCCCATGATTGGCATCTTCTTCTACACGATCTCGGTGGTGGTGCAGATTACCCTCAAGCTCTCCCTGAAGAGTAAGTTCTGGACTAACACTAGCAGCCGCCCCTTCAGTGGATTCTAATGGATTCTCCTTTCGTTTAGAGAGCTACTTTGTGACGAGCCACTTGATTTGCCAGGTGCTGCCCTTCATTTACTACACGTACATGTGCTACACGATTCTGACAGTATTTGTGCCCATGCAAGGTCGCGACGGCCCCGACAGCAGTCCCGACGTCCTGCTATCCATCTTCATCATCTATATGTCTGTGCACTTTGCTGGATTCTTGGTAAGTGAGACTTTCGAGAATTGCCATCCAGCGATGCTTAGCCCGAAGCTTGCCCTCTGCAGATTCCCATTATGCACAAGTTCCACAAGTCCAAGATTGTGTTCTCCATCTTTGGAGTATTGACGATCATATTCATTATAATAGCCACGACATCCGCGGGATTCCCCTTCGTCAAGGAGCTGGCACCACAGCGATATTATGTCCTGGTAAGTCAATATCCCCAGAGCCTTGCGACGTGATCCAATCCAATCCAATCGAATCGAATCGCTTGCAGCACACCACGCGAACATTCCACAATGCGGACAATACCGTGAAACAAGATTCCGGGTTCTATATACAGCCCGTGGACACGCGGCTGGGTGAGCTGGATGATACCACATTCAAGAACAGAGAGCCCTCCAGTTGGACGGATGCCAGCTGTGCGGCTGAGCCATTCTGCGGCTTGCCCATCTACAGCGGTCGCTGGATCGACTGGAAGTAAGTTGCAGCTCAGATCGAAGACCCAAGAGGAGGGAGTGGGAGTGTGGCTTACCTAATGCTGTGTTTGTGTGTGTGTTTTTGTCTGAACAGGGACTCGGCTCGATGGATCTATGGCCCGGCGCCCCAGCTGCCCCTGAGCATCGATCTGACGCAAGTCTCCAAGGAATCTCAAGGACAGACCAAGGTTCGCTACGAGTTCAGCCTGCGGGCCAGCGATCGCGTAATGATCTTCATTGATCCGATGGATCAGGTCAAGGTCACGGACTGGTCCTTTGACAAGACACCTCTGGATGAGGGGCACACGCCGCCCTATCTGATGTACCATATATATTCGATGACCGAGGAGCCCTTCGACTTCTGGGTGGAGCTCGAGCACGAGGCGAGTAATACGGAGGGACCGTACTTCAAGCTGGTTGTCTCCGAGCACTTCCTCTACCACAAGGAGCATTACACCGAGGACTTCCGGGCGTTCCTCGACACTTTCCCCGACTGGACGTACACCACCGACTGGTTCTCGTCCCTGGAAAGCTGGGTATTGTAGTTGTAAGGGTGCATCGATTGTTTAACTTAATAAATAATTTATGGTATATTTTAATAAACTAATTATAATCTTAAATCTTAAAGCATTTATGACGTGACCAGGCAACTGGCACTTTGTTCGTTGGATTAGCATAGGATCATAGGATAAGCATAGGGGGCAACATTAACCAAATTCAACAGTGGCTGGGCTGTCCCAATGGCAACATTGGGATTCAGTTTGGTTGTGGTCGGGATTTCCTAGAACTGCCAGCTGTTGTAGGAACCAATCCAGGAGCTAACATGCGCCCAGGGCGGAAATGTGGCCAGAAACTGCCTGAATTCCTCATCTATGTACATGTCGTAATGGGTTCTGTGTCCCATAATGGCAATCTTGAACGTGTCTCCAGCCCAATCATCGCTGTCATGCTCAAACTCCATGCTGAACTGCAGCGGAGTGGGATCCAAGGCGTACGACCAATACACATAGTAGGGCGGCTTCACATTCTGCTCGAGCGGCTCCTTGGTGAAGGTCCAGTCCACCAGCCTAGTGCCGTTCACCGGCTGAATGAATATACTCGTGTGGTCCGGCCCCGCGATCTCTAGAGTGAACTTTATGTTTTTGGCGGAGCTGCTCGACTTGTCGATAATGCTCAAAGTGGGCAAGTAGTCCTTGTTGGGCTCTGGGCCCGGCACGAAGTAGCTGTTGTCACTGCCAAGGAAATCATTGGTTAGATCAGAGCTGGATGATATTATTTTTCACACTTACACTGCGTTCAGCCATCGAGAGCTGTATATGGGATAGCCGCACATGATCTCGGAATCACAGTCGATAGGCTGCGCCTTGGAGTAGTTTGTGTTCTCGAACAGTATGTCATCAACGGTGTGGGGACGACGATCCACGGGCACGACAAAGAATCCGGAGTCTGTGTGGTTCACGGTGCTTGCTCGATCCGCATTGTGGAAGGTGCGAGCCGTGTGCTGCAAGGGCAGATGCATTTGGCAGGTAAATTACAAGAGTTGATAGATAGTACTTACCACAGCAAAGAATCGCTGGGGTGCTGTCTTCTCGGCATAGGGGAACGCAATGGGGGTGGCGGCAAAGATAATAAAAATGATCGTGCACAGGCCAAACATCGAGATGATAGTCTTTGACTTGCGGAAGAGGCAGAGCAGAGGCACCAGAAAGGGGGCAAACAGTATGACCATCAGTGCCGTAAAGAAACCCATCAGAATCTCGGGATTGGTGTTGCACTCGCGTCCCTGCATCGGCACAAAGACCACATAGAAGGCGTAGCAGCAGTAGGTGTAGAACATGAAGGGCAGCACCTGGCACAGGCAGTGTGCGATGAGCCAAAGGAAGTCTGAAAGGCCAAGCCAGAGACATGTAGTTTGGAGTCAAATCTTCGATGAACTGTCGCGGAGGATACTCACTTGTCTTGTGTGCCCGAGTAATCATATTGACGATCACGGAAAGGGTATAGAAGGCAATGCAGAGCATAATAACGAAGGCCGAGCGAATACTGTAGCTGATCATAACCACAGTGACGACGGTCAGGATGAGGCAATGGGAGTGCATCAGGAGTTGTATGCCATAGCCCAGGGGAAGTCCATGCTAAAGAGGTACAGGTGGAAATGTTGTTAGCTATGCCCTAAAGCACTTTTATTTACCCAACTCACCTCCTTGGTGCGACTAAAGTAGATGGCTGGCACGATGCCCATGCCGAATATCATGGGACAGAAGTACAGGCCAAAGAGCATCCAGTTTTGTGAGAACCAGGACATGGGCAGATTCACGGCATCCAGGAACATGGCTATCGATAGAACCAGACCAATTCCCAAGCCCACGCCGGCCACCTGCAGGGCGGTGAGAATACCGAACTTGACCCAAATGCGGCGCCTGAACATCCCGGTGCTGCTCGACATGATCCAAATGTAGCCCACGATGGTGAGACATACCACGACACATACGGATATGTTGATGATCTCACCCGTGCTCTCCGGATAGTAGACAAAGAACCAGCCCAGCACATCAAAAAATATCATGTGTCCCTCGGCGTATTTCTACACAAGTAATTACTGGAGTTATGCAAATGAAATGTAAGCTTATTATGACAAAGAAACTCACCGATGGATTCTCCAATTCCTCGGCATTCGCAAGTGCCTTGACCAGGGCCAAAATATTATCTCCAGTCAGCTGATAGGTGCGTCGCGGGATGAGATTGAAGCGATCGTATTTGGTGTGGTACACATAGCCATTCAATACCTGTGCCATATCGAGTCCTGTTATGTGGAGTATATCTATTCAGTAAATGATTTTCTTTTACAGGCAAAAGAGAATTCCGTACCAGGTATATTGCCAAAGTCCCGGAATATTCGATAATCCGTCTCCGATGGCACAAACCCATTCTGGAACAGTTCCTCGCCAATGGTAGAAGCAAAAGGATGAACTATGTTCTTGCCGTAGTACTGATCAATTTTAAAATAAAATGCAAGATTAAAATGAGCTCCAAGCTGGAAAAAAACACCAGTGTTTGTATACCTTCATTAACCAGGGATTATCGGGGCCGGATTGAAAGAGAATTTCCCGTCCTCCGCTGCCTGCTGAATCCAAGTTCATAACCGCTCTGAGGGGGATAGCAAAGTTGTGATCAAAATGTACGAGTTAGAGTTCACTCAGGCATCACTCACTTGACATTCTTGGCCCAGGGGTGCTGTGTGATGAAGGCGTGGCTGCCCTGAAGCGGATTCTCCTCGGCTCCATTGAAGAGGAAGACCACCGAGTAGGTGAGCGGGGTCTCGTACTTGGTGATAACCCTCAATACCTCCAGCATGATCACACACATCATGCCGGCGTCTCCCGCTCCCGAGCTGCCCGGCACAGAATCGAAGTGAGTGTTGATCAAGAGGGCCGCCTCGCTGGTGGCATTTTTGGGTGACAGCTTGACCACCACATTCTGGACACTTTGATAGACATTGACCATGGACCAGAGCAGGTAGTTGCCCGACGCAATCTGCACATCCGTCTCGATGCTGTACAGATCCGTGCGGGCACCGTCAATGATTTCGGTAATCTCGCTGAGAAGGAACTGAACGGCCACCTGCTCGTTGGCTGCACTGCCCACGACCTTGGGTCCAATTTTGGATAGTCTCAGGAGGGTGTTCTCGGCCCGCTCACCAATGAATTGGCCCGGCTGCTGGAACTCATCCTGTTGTTTCATCAGACGCGGCATGCGATGGAAACTCGACACCACCACCAGGTAGAAGAGCAGGAACCAGAAGGACACAAAGAGTGGCGCCCAATACCAGCCGATCTTACTCCGATTATAGATGATCTTCATGTTCTCGTACTTTGATTTCATCTTGAGCTGCAAGTGAAAGCGAAAGTGAAAAGTTAATCAAACTGCATTCCATTTGTCACCAGAAACTGAACTGAACAAAAAGTGTCACTGTCCTCGCCCATTAATTGGCTTCAATTGCCTGACGGAGTGTGACACATTCAGCTGATAAAGCCAGAGATTCCAGTGACGTGTCATCGCCAATAATCTCTCTACACTTTCGATGGTGAAATGGGATGATGGGGAGCAGTGTTAATACCGCCACTTGAACAGCGAGCACGGATTTAATAATTAGGCGCTCGGATAAGCGAGTGCGATCAACTCGAAGCTGTCAGGCCACTGAACGATCCTCATTCTACAAAGAACTGATGTAGAGGTGTTTCCTAGTATTTTGTCTTCACAGACACAGATAACAGCACAGAAAAAAAAACAGGTTGATAGTGACTATCATAGACCTCGAGAATAACAACACTTTATTCAAATGATCTGCTGCAGATAACTCCTATCGGATTGTTCAATAAGTAGGTTCGCCTGGGCAGGAAATTAAGTGTGAGACTAGACGAGTTGGAAATCTTGAGTACCCAAAAGTTTAGGGGAAAATACCAACGAAACGGGAACGACACAGACTTGACGCATACGATTAGCTGTAGGAAACGCCCGGCATTTTGTTTAGCCATTATATGAGGCACATCTAAATACAAACTGGGCCGGAAAACATCTGTTGACCATTCGGCGTGGCATCAATGACAACGACGATGATGAAATGCTGCTGGCTTTTAGATACAAACTATCGACAGCAATGGCTAGTGCCAGAGATGCAGCCTTAAGGAAATAAACAATAGACCAAACATTTACGAGTATATTCAGTATTTTAATAATCTGACAAATCGGCAAAAGTATACATAAGTTGTGACCGTCAGCATTTGAAGCAAATGGGCATTGAACGGGACAAAATTTGTAATTTTTTGAGCGATATTTCATTCGTATTTATAGCCAGGCTGGGCCGTAATATTTTCGTTTAATGTTCACACATGTGTGTGGGGTAAATATTAAATAACAAATTGGGTATATTTTCCCAGACTGAATAGCTGATACACTACTGCTAATGTGTTAGAGAAAGATCAGTGGATTGCCAATCAAGCAAGGGAACACGACTGTTGGGAAAGGCGACAGCTGCACTGTTTAGGAATACAAATGTTTTTTTTTTCCAGTGTGTATTTTATAAGTCTTTATTTTTTGGAATTCAAGAGCGTTCAATTGAAGAGTTAAAAGTGAGTTTATACTTGAATTTAGTTTTCATCAGCAATATGTATGTATGTATCTGCAGGGTGCACAAAATTATTTGCGTTTCGTAGTTGTACCAGAGGAATGCAATAAAAACGGGAACTATGCCAGACGATCGCACAATATGTACGTACGTATTGTGTATGGTATGATGGTATGGTCCATATTGTCGAACGTGTCCCACAAACTACTTCAGCTACAGCATGGCGGGGGCAAGATGATCAACGACTGGTAGGGCAATTAAACGGCGGCCAATGTTCGTTCTCTCTGCTGCCAAGCGAATCCGAGTGCTCTGCATATTGCAATTTGTGTCGCACGGCCTCGCGACTTCGACCCATTTCCATTGACTCCCAAGTGACCCTGCCAGAGGCGATTACGGCGAAAAAGTGTCGATTAGCAGCGGCCTATAGGGAATTGGTATACCCCTGCTCACAGCTCTCTTCCATCTGCACGTCTTACTCTTCTCCGTTATCGATCGACCCAATCAGCTCGCGTACAACCACTCAAAACAAACAAATAAACCGAGCCACAGCTCTCTGTGTGTGGGTGCCACGCCTACTTAGCAACAACAAAAAGAGAAGCGGATAAGGTGGGGGTAGAAGAAAAGAAAAACTATTTAAAGAAAATACCATTTGAATGGGAGTGGGGAAAATGCAGAAAGATTCAAAACAAAAGTTAAATCTTGAATAAGGAAAAATACAAAAAAAGCCGAGGCGGCGGCAATCAACTGTGACAAGAACAAGCGAGAAGGCTAGCTTAGGGTCGGGTGCGACGCTTTACATACCCTGGGATAGCACTTGTTATGGGAACTGAAGTACATAGTCCTACGTTTCCTATCACAATTGGGTAGGCTTTCACGCTACATCTAATTCAGCCGATATTTCCTATGGTAGTTTATGATGATATGTAGTTCTCTGTCACCCAAATCTTTACATGGCAAACACTTGGGCAGACAGGGTATACCCGCTGCAAGGGTATACAAACAGCAAGCGATGCCGGCTACAGCAAGAACTGACGCGACAGGCGAAGGCAGCGGGAAAGAAGAGGTCCAAAAAACAATCATAGTATCTGCCACAAACAAATGCAGATGCTTGCCACCACACACACACACACACACACACAGAGGTCACACACACATCACACAGAATACATATATGTATATGTCGCGACACGCTGCAGGCTAAAGTCAATAACCTGAAGGAAAGGAAGTTGTTGCGGTTGCACTTGCGGTTGTTTGTTGTCTGTGGAAAGAAGTCAAGCGGCGGGTGGAGGGGGGCGCAGTCTCGCCGAAGCCTTGCAACTGGAACTCCTGCGCTCTCATCTCACCTCCCGCATGCAGAACTTTTGCGAACAGAACACTCCTCTATGTTCTGTTCTCGACGATCGCTTGGGGCACTGTGTGTGGAGACAACGACAACAAATTGTTGGCACACGAAATTATTAGCACATCTGCCCAAAAATAAACGCAAAACTATTCGGGTTTAATGTTGACAGTATTTGGCCGAAATTGTATTTGAAACGCGGTCACTAGAGACGCGAATGAATTTGGTCCGAGGGATCAGCTGATTCAACGAGAAGCGCATCTGTCCCGTTCAACGGTCGGCGGAAGTCTGCTTCTGCATCTACGTCTGAGGCTGCTGCGTTGTTCCCCAACTGCCCGAATGCCGAAGAGAACTTGGCTCCACAGGCCGTCGCGCCGGTCTCTCTCTTTCGCTCTCCCCAAGCAGTTGTGTGCTTCGGATCACTCTCACTCACTTGGTTGCTGGGCTGATGCACTTGACACGTCACTGGCTATTGTTAACCCGATCCTCCTTTGCTCAAATTCTGCTATGCAGAGGCCAATGCTTACGGTAGACGGACTAGGAGACGACTAAAACGATCGCTTATGGCCAGTGGCAATTTTATAAGTACTTCCACTCCCACACCACAGCTGATGGATTTGTGTGTTGGATTTCAGCCATTTCCAAGTGCTTTAGCTTCAAGAGCTGCCGCTCTGCGCTCTGCTGGGGCTTATCGTGGAATTATCAGAATTGGACACCTAATCAAGTAATTTGACAGGAATAGAACACGCTCAAGCACGTCTGCCTAAGAGGGGCGCGGTTGGGAGGGCAGCCGGCAATAGGCACTGCCATTGCCCATGTCCGTTTTTATTTCCTCGACACGTTCATCGGCTCAACGTGGATAAGCACTGCATAGTGATTCCATGGATTCGAGCACTAATTGGCCGCAATCACGATTATGTGCACCCGATTAATGGGCTTTGTGAACAAGTATTAAAGTACTTGGATTCAGCGGTCAGTGTTCTATAGAAACTGAAATTATTTATGATAAGGATACGGCAGCCCGTGGCAGCGATGCAATTAATTTTAGCATGTCTTATTTTTACAATTTACCCACCATGGCATACATCACCTAATTAAAATTGCAATTCTGAAAGATAAGAATTATATGGCCCAATGGAATGAGGGTTTTATCGTACTTTACGAGTATTATACCCAAACAGAACTTCTTAAGGAAGATAGCGGCTAATTGGCACATATACTCGTATACTCGTATATTTTCTAAATTTCTCCATAAATGCATAAAGCATATATATTCGTTTTGATGTTTGCTGAAGCACTTTCAGATATATTCCAATGCTTTTGGATGCTTGGGAACGGACAGTTAAGGTGACTCTCTGCCCCGTGCAGTCGAGCGAGAAAATGGGTTGACATAATTCGATGGCAGCAGCAGTCCGCTCCACCCCACCCCCAGTTTGCCAGCTCTGGAGTCTGCCTACTCAGCCGGAACGCGTGCAACAACAGCGACGATCCATCCATTGGGCAGGTGAGTCTGAAATACATACAAAAATAATTCAAATCACGCAAACGGTTTGTTAATCAAGCGAGTTAAACAACGGAACTCGATCCCAGATGAGGATTCGCAAATGGGCTACAAGGCGGGGCAAAAGATAGGCAAACAAAAGGGGAATGGAATGACACATAAACGAAATGAAATCAACGACAGACTGGCAACAACAGCAACAACAACAGCTCACAAATTAATTAGTAAACTCTGTAGAAATGCGAGAGCATTGCGAAACAAGTGCCAGGGTGCCAGGGTGCCAGAGACAAAGGCAGCCATGGATGATGGGGTAGGGGGCATGGGTTTGATATTGTACAGGGATCGGAACTGGCAAATGGGGCTGGGTCTGTTCGGCAACTGATGCTAATGTTAGTCAGTCAGAGACAACGATAGCAAAGACCCACTCGGTCTCGATTTTACGGGAAAATCTGCTGAATCTGTACGGAAGGAGAGCCTTCCAAGGTGGCGCGTAGCAGTGACGTGTGACGGGCCTAATCAAGCCGTTTCTATACCGTGTTGATTTATGGTTCGAAACTTCTAAGTCGAAGGTGCCGCCGCAAAAGTGTATCATCGAGAGCTGCACGAAACGAGGAAATACGAAATATCTGGGAAATTGTTTCTGTTCTTTTACGATACACAACAGCATTTCTCCATAATAAAGATAAAACTCGTTTAGCAATGGCTCTATTGTCTTACCCACAATAGCAGCTGCACACACTACTGTAACACCCCCCGAATGCGAAAACAAGAAGTCTCATAAAATCCAATCCACACGCGATCGGCGCCCAAAGGGGTGGTGTATGGTGTATAATAAATACGAGCAGTACTTTAGTGCTTGTTTATCGTTCCGCTGCCATGATATTGTCGAGCACTCGATACCGATAATTTACCTTCTTCGTCAAATTCCTCAAAGTGTTGGCGTTTGCCTTCATATATCTTTGGCAGACCCACCAGACTCGCACCTCAATCGGAACTCAAGGGTGACGGGGCCCAGACGTGATCAAGCAAAATCCTTCAAGTGCCAGTGCTGCTTAGGCTTCTTCGAAGAATACTTCCTGTGAAAATCTCAATACAGTTCCAGAAATCTCTAAAAATGGGTGTACGTATGGAATTAATGCGAGTTTATGGAGTGCCAACAATATGAAAAGTGCAAAACAAATTAATTATAAAGTGAAATTAAAATCATTTTGTGATTTATAGAGTGAAAGTCCTTGTGTAAAGAAAGAATTTTATTTCGTAATTCCAATTTTTGTTCAGAGTCCGGAAGTAAAGTCTGAAAAGTTATCTACATGAAATTATTTAATTCTGGGAAGCTAATTAAAAATAAAAATGCATGCAAAATATAAGAAAAATTGTGATAAATCAATTTCCTGAGTCCCTTGAATATACTTAAAACAGAAGAGACCCCTAGCAATTAAAGAAAAAGCAAAGGATATGAAGAGTGGCTGGTCAACGTTCAAAGTCAAGGAGAGTCAGCAAAAATGAACAATAAACTGTGACAGATCAAATACGTGTGTACGCGTAGATAAGAAATCGATTAAGAAACTTAAACCACACCCTTCAAAGATGCCGCGAGCTCTGGCAATTTTTTTCGTTTGCAGTTTCAAGCGATAAAAGTCGTTGGTAATTCGTTATAGAGTGGCTATCGGTTTATGGCCCCAACTTGAACGGTTAACGATCGATAACCATCGTTATCTAACACTGACCACACGCCCGTGAATCATGGATGAACACGCGACGAAGCACGATTTCAATTCTGATCGTTCTGTAATCTGCAAAATCAAGAAAAGAAAGTAGAGAAAAGTTGTATTAGCTTATCGGTGCGACGGATTGTAAATCAATAAACATTCAGCTTTGTATGCGCTCAAAAGCTCAGCCACAGCTGGGATGCCATCCGGCCCAGTAACGCGAATTGTATGGCATCGGACGTGTGCAGAAGTCGCCAAGTTCACGTGTTCCGAAGTAGCTTCGATTAGAAGTCCCAGATTAGATATGGATAATCAAGCTTTAATTAACAATAATTGGAATTTATAGAGAAACAACTCGCAGCTTAACACTCAGCACTCTCTCTTCGACAGTTCAATTCCAAGTATCACATCGACGTGGACTTCGAGGTGCCCAAGAAGCTGCAATGGTACTACGCTCCCGTTTTCTTTGCCTTCTGGCTGTGCCTCTACCTGTCGCTGGTCAACACCCAGATAAACAGCATGCCCAAGCCGCTGATGCGCAGCGACGAGGCCAGTCATCCGCGCTCCTTCATAGCACAGCGTGCCGAGGACACTCTCATCGAACTCACCCGCATTGGGCCCCGCGTCGTGGGGTCGGTGGCCAATGAGGTGGCTACCGTTGAGTTTCTGCGCGCAGAGGTGGCCAAGGTGGAGGCCGAGATGAGCGATCTTTACGAGATTGAGATCGATGTGCAGCAGGCAAGCGGCGCCTACATGCACTGGGAAATGGTCAACATGTACCAGGGCATTCAGAACGTGGTCGTGAAGCTGAGCGAACGCAACTCCAGCAACGAGAACTTCCTGCTGATGAACAGCCACTATGACTCGGTGCCCGGCAGCCCCGGTGCCGGAGATGACGGCTCGATGGTCGTCTCCATGCTGGAGGTCATGCGTGTGATAGCCAAAACAGGCGATCCGCTGGCCCATCCAATTGTTTTCCTGTTCAACGGAGCCGAGGAGAATCCCCTTCAGGCCTCGCACGCCTTCATTACACAGCACAAGTGGGCCAAAAACTGCAAGTAGGTCAGCCCCAGCAGCAACAGCTGCTCGTCTGGATGCACCTCATGCTCCCATCTCTTACCTCACCCCACAGAGCTCTCATCAATCTGGACTCTGCGGGCAGCGGCGGTCGGGAGATCCTCTTCCAGTCCGGACCCAATCATCCCTGGCTGATGAATTACTATCGCAATGTGCCGCATCCATTCGCCAACACCCTGGCCGAGGAGATGTTCCAAGCTGGCGTTATTCCATCCGACACGGACTTCCGCATCTTCCGCGACTATGGCGGCGTTCCCGGCCTGGACATGGCCTACATATTCAATGGCTATGTGTACCACACCAAGTACGATCGGATAAACGCTTTTCCCAGGGCCTCCTTCCAGCACACGGGCGACAATGTGCTGTCGCTGGCCAAAGCTCTGGCCAATGCACCGGAATTGGACGACACTGCCGTAAGTTTCGGCTTGCCGCATACCGAATGCCTACAAAAATGTCGCATACTTTCAGGCGCACGCTGAGGGCCACAACATCTTCTATGACTTTCTGGGCTGGTTCATGATATTCTACACGGAGACCACGAGCATCATTGTGAACGTTGTGGTGTCCCTGCTGGCCCTATTGGCCATTGGCATCTCGTTGTACTTCATGTCCGTGCGCTCGGGATGCAGCTGGAAGGGTGTCCTGCTGCGCTACGCCATCACAATTGGCATGCAGCTCGCCTCCCTCGTTCTGGCGTTGGGCCTCGCCCTGCTCGTTGCCATCTTTATGGATGGTGTGAATCGCTCGATGAGTTGGTTCACCTCCTCGTGGACGATCTTTGGCCTCTACCTGGCGCCGATCATCTTCGGCATGAGCATCCTGCCAGCCCTGTATCTGGAGAAGACGAAACGCGACCCCCTGGGCCTGGGCTTCCGCATCCAGCTGTTCATGCACTCGCACTGCTTCTGGCTGATCGTGATTATGGTCACGCTGACGGGACTGAGCATTCGATCGGCCTACTTGATAATGCTCTGTGTGCTGTTCGATATTGTGGCTTTGATTGTGAACCTGGTGACCAAGTGGCATCGCAAGGGTAAGTAGAAAACTCTCAGGACTTTGTTGGATTCAATTAGTACTCTATCCACCTCTCTGTCCACAGCCTATTTGTTTGCCATTGCTGTCACCGTTTGCCAGATCCTTCCGTTTGTTTACTTCACGTATCTGTGCACGGCGGCTCTCCTCACTCTGATGCCCATGCAGGGACGCTCGGGTTCTTCGTCCAACCCCGATATGGGCATTGCGGCCCTTGTCTGGCTATTTTCCCTCATGTTTGCGGGCTTTATAGTAAGTGTGAATTCGATTGCCGGAACTGGCTTGTGGCTAAGAGAACTTGTTCGTTGCTAGGTACCGCTGATCATGTTCTTCCGCAAGACGAGAACGATTGTGCTGTGCTTCCTTGGAATTACAATCCTGTTCATTATAATTGCGGTCACGAATGCCGGATTCCCCTACAAGGAGAAAACCTCCGCCCAGCGCTACTCATTGATCGTAAGTGACACCCCAATCGTGACTCTCACTATCCAGTTTGCATCTGATCGTGGCCCATTCCCAGCATGCACATCGCCGTCTACATAACGCGGATGGAACCACTCGCATGGACGAATCAGGCCTGTATATATATCCCCAGGATCGGCGCATCGAAATTGCACGCGGTAAGCGTTTTATTTTTCCGTATATAATTCTCTCGCTTAATGGCCCACTTGATGCTCAGACGAAATCAATGCCCTCGGAGAGGTGCAGGAGGTCAGCGAAACTTGCGACGAGGAAATGTTTTGCGGGCTGCCCCTGTACAATCATCGCTGGAACAAGGCACGCAAGTATAGCCTGTGGGTGCCGGTGCCCGAGCTGCCGGAGATACCCACGGAGTATCCAACGCTCATTCTGCAGGACACCAGCGAGCTGGAGAGTGCCACGCGGCGGCGTTTCAACTTCTCGCTGAGTGGTCCGGATCACATGGGCATCTTCGTGAATCTGAAAAATGATGCCAAGCTGGTGGACTGGTCCTTCAACGACACTCTTGTTCGGGAGCAGGCAGAACCGCCGTATATGGTGTATTTCTCCTACGGACTGGACAACAGTACCCTAGAGTTTACCATCGATGTGGAGGTGAGCTTAAAGCACAGCCTTATTCCATGCAAATACTGATTTAATGCTTGCAGAAGACAACTTCAACGTTCGATACGCCCACTCTGGAGATTGGCATTGGCGGTCACTGGGTGAATCAGGATATAACTGCCAATGAAAAGCTGAGAAAATACATAGATCGATTTCCATCGTACGCCTACATACAGGGCTGGGTGGGGTCCTACGAGACCTGGTATTTCTAAGGGGCAGAGAGATTCGTTTTGCTTTACTAATGGTAGTCATTAAGCGTTATCGATTAACTGTATAGAATCTGATAAAAAGTACACATACATATTATATATATTTTATTAAACCAATAAAACTACGAATACTACTCATATAATGGAACGTCTTTTTTTGTGTTTCTTTTTGGTTAATTATGCATTGCATTCATTCCCCAAAGATGTTCGTGAATGGCACATTGTTTACTTAGGGCGTACGAAACACGGGCAAAATAAACCACAGGTGTGTAATTAGCCACAAACAATATTATTCCACTAGGACTGTCTATGAAATGTTAGCCAGAGAGCCACTAACGCACGTGCCAAGGGGCCAGCTATCTTCATTTCGAGTCTGGTGATTGCTGCGCTCGCCAGACGCTCTCCATAATCTGCGAGATTTGAAACTATGATAAAGAGGCACTTGCTAAAAGAAAGAGCGGAGGCAAAAAGTTTAAAATAAACATAGAGAGCCCATGAAATTCCAGATTAAACATTTTAATAAGCATCGGCAATGATGATGATGATGCGACTGAGAGAGATCTCATCTCAGTTGGATTGTTTCTGCCCAACGATGATGTGGGGCTCCATGCGTACGCGTTCTGATTCTTTCGAGAGTGAGGTGAGGCAACATTCAGTGATTGTGGGTGAAAGTTTACATTAATAATGACTTGCTGGACTGATAACAGAATTTATACCTTCATTTGAGCAGCTTAGGTGTCTGATAAGTGCCTGTAATAAATCGGTTATCAAGTTTTTTAATTTTTATTAGTCAATGAGTGAATCATATGAAGCATATGTTCCAAGTTTGTTCATCGTGTATCCAATTTCTTTTATGGCTCACCTATCTGAAGATATTTGCCGGTCCCCAAAATTGTGTACATATGTATGTATGTACATATATACTTGAAATATAATAGGAAACAATAATTGTTAAGTTGCGGTGGTCTGGTCTGTTATCATAAAGATCTCCTATATGTGAAGAAAGGAGTGTAGAGAGCTCCGTGGGTGATTGAGATAAGGCAATTGAATTGATATCAGCAATTATACAAGTAATGGTTATAAAAACATAAATCTTTTGCTCATAAATGAGGGAGGGCTGTTTAAAAAGTTATCTAAAAATTGCATGAGAGCTTGTGTATATTCGGAATTTTTTGGATATATTTATCCAGGATATTCCCATTAATATCAATTCGGATTCAACAAAAGAAAACGTGAAAAGGTGTAATGAAAATTTATTATTTATATTTATTGCACATATTGAATATAGTATATACGTTTCGCGTATCGCTTGAAGCTGGTTCTGTCATAGCCACCCTCGTCGTTGCGATGAAACTTAATTAAATTTCATTTTTCATAAAAGCATGCATATATCCAAGAAGAACCACTAATATCCGTATGTGTACGGAGTATGTATGTAGTACATGCAATAAATTAATTTATATCATGGCCACACGTGTATCCAATCAGCGCCCCTGGTTTTTCGCAGATATAAAAGGAATTGGCGTTGGTCCCATTCTGGAGCATTCAGTGTGCAGAGCTGTAGCTGCAGTAAAGGCAAATGGGTGACAAGGACAAGCTTGTATGAGCAATTTCCAAAACTGAGATTTTCCGTTTCCACTAAACGTATTCTGGATAATTTGATTTGTCTTTCAGATTTCTGACGAGCCCGTCGAAGCTGGTTCTCTGCCGCCGAATAGTGGCAGCAAACAGGAGCAGAGTCCCAGAGGTCCCTGGTACATGGCCAGCGGCTTCCTGTCGTTCTGGCTGCTCCTCTTCTTTGCCGTGGTGGTGCCACTGTTCTACCGCCTGCCCGCAGCCCTGACCATCGAGGATGTGCCCAAGGGTCTGTTCATTGCCGAGCGAGCACAGGCAAACCTTTACGAATTTGACAAAATCGGACCCAAGGTGGTGGGCAGCGATGGCAATGAGAACAAGACCGTTCAGTTCCTGCTCAAAGAACTGGCGCTGATTGAGCAGAATGTCCTGGATGAGTACTTTGACATTGAAATCGATCTCCAGACTGTCTCCGGCTCCTATATTCATTGGACCATGGTCAACATGTACCAGGGGGTGCAGAACATCGTCATCAAGCTGAGCCCCAAGAACTCCACCAGCGATACCTACCTCCTGGTCAACAGCCACTTCGACTCGAAGCCCACCAGCCCATCGGCTGGCGATGCCGGTCAACTGATTGTCACAATCCTGGAGGTGCTCCGCGTGATGTCCAGTACCAAGCAAACCTTCGAGCATCCGATTGTCTTTCTGCTGAACGGTGCCGAGGAGAATCCACTGCAAGCCTCGCACGGCTTCATCACCCAACACAAATGGGCAGCCAACTGCAAGTAAGCAATGCGAATCGATTCCCAATCAAACAGAACAATCAATAACACAGACCCCTCCAACACTTTGAAGGGTCCTCATCAATTTGGATGCAGCTGGCGGGGGAGGTCGCGAGATTCTCTTCCAGAGTGGCCCCAACCATCCCTGGCTCGTAGACGTAAGCAACCCTGAAGCTGCTGCCATCTGTGGCCAACGAAACTAAGCCAAGTTTTTCCCATATTTCAGTACTACAAGAAGAACGCCAAGCATCCATTTGCCACCACCATGGCTGAGGAAATCTTCCAAACGGGTATCCTGCCATCGGACACGGATTTCACCATATTCACCAAATACAGTAGTCTCGTCGGTAAGCAACAGCAACCAAAATATGTGTAACTTAATAGCTAAAAATATAAACTATTCCTTGCTGCAGGTCTGGACATGGCCCAGTGCATCAACGGCTACACCTATCACACCAAATACGATCGCTTCGATGTGATTCCCCGCACTTCTATTCAGAACACGGGCGATAATGTTCTCAGCCTGGTCCGCGCCCTCTCCAATGCCACAGAGGTGCATGATCCAGAGGTAAGTTCATCCAGTCTAACTAAGAATATTATTATATTTAAATCGTTTAATCAGGCACACGCAGCGGGACACGCCATCTTCTTCGACGTGCTGGGACTGTATTTCATCAGCTACTCGGAGAGCACTGGTGTGATCCTCAACTATGCCGTGGCTGCAGCTACCCTTGTCCTGATCTTTGTGTCCGTGTGCCGCACCGCAAGCGTCTCCAATGTCTCCACGGCCCACATCGTTGGCCTGTTCATTCTGATTTTCGTGGTGCAGATCATTGGTTTCGTTCTTGGCCTGGGACTGCCCGTTGTGGTCGCGTATTTGTTCGACAAGTACGGCCTCTCCCTCACCTACTTCGCCACTCCGGCGCTTATGATCGGCATTTATGTGTTTCCCAGTCTGCTAGGACTTAGTTTGCCCTCGTTCATCTACTTGAAGCTGCAACGGAGCGTGAGTAGTCTGAATACCGTTCATACACATGCATTTCAGACTAAAGCAATGCCATTTTCCATACAGGAAAAGATTTCCTTTGCCCAGCAACTGCAAATGGTGCTGCATGGACACGCTATCATCCTGGCCATTCTCGCCCTTGGATTAACTTATTATGGACTGCGATCCGCCTACGTGATAACATGGACGCTCATCTTTTACGTGATTCCCCTGACCATCAATCTTCTCACGACGCTGCACGATCGCGGCTTCTCCTGGACGGGCGTCCTGAAGCTTGTCCAGATCATTCCGTTCCTGTACAACAGCTATCTCTTCTACACCTTCCTGGTTATTCTCTCTGCAATGATGGGCCGATTCGGTAGATCGACCAACCCCGATCTAATTATCTCTGCTCTGAATGCCTTGGGAACTATTTTTGCCATGGGCTTTTTGGTAATATTTACTCAAGTATATTCCCTCTACAGCTATCTAACAATGCAAACATCATATAGATTCCCCTTATCAACGTGTTCCGACGACCAAGTATGATCCTCCTCGTCCTGCTGGCCGTCACAGGTCTGAGCATCTACACAGCCAGCTCCACCCAAATCGGATTCCCCTATCGCCCCAAGACCAACGTGGAGCGAGTGCCCTACCTGGTGAGTACTTGCTGTACAGTGGCATATCCCTGGACATTCCATCAAAACTAAAGGGATCCATCATTCCAGCAAGTGCGACGAACCTTCTACGAGTACGATGGATCCGTCAGCAAGGACGACTCCGGCTATCTGTTCAACTTCCAGGACCGCCGTGGACCTGCACCCCTGAAGGGAACCAAAGTGAATCTCACTGGCCTGGCTAGCATCGAGTCGGACTGCTCCAAGTACATGATGTGTGGCGTTCCCCTCTACGATCACCGTTGGGTGAAGAACCGTCTAAAGGGAATGTGGCTGCCACGCAACGCACCCATCGAAACCCCATCGGTGCCCACGCTCGAGCTGCTGAACAAGACTGTGCTGGAGGACGGCAAGACCGTGCGGTTAGAGTTCACAACGGCGGTTACCGATCACACCAGTGTGTTCATTCAACCCTACGAGGACGTGGCCGTAACCAACTGGACATTCCCCACCGCTTATATCGGACAGCAGACGACATATCACATCTACTTCTCGCATGGCAAGGATGACACGGCACTCTCCTTCTTCATCGAACTTTCGGTGAGTCCGCTTGTTGGTTTCAAGACTCTTTGGAGTGGATCTTGATTTTGGCATTTTCTTCTTGCATTAACACAGAAACCCGATGGCGACTTCAATGTGCCCCTTTGCCAGGTGGCAATGTCATATCATTATATTAACGATGAAGGCGATGAGCTCAGCCGGAAGTTTGCGAAATCCTTCCCCTCCTATGCAGCGCTGGTCCAGTGGCCCACCGCCTACCAACGTTTCATTTATTAAGCGGATTCTTGCGGCCTGAATTGTGTGTGTTCCAAAACCCCCATCGCAGACCGTACTCTGTCCATGGAAGCAGGCGTTCAACCCTGACTAAAGTTGTGTGGCGACAACGCACCTTGCCTTGTCGTAGTCAACTTGAAACACCAATTATCCATATCAGAAAATAATAAAAATAATGAACACACGCCTGTGCAATTAAGCTCTAAATCAACCGTGATACAAATCTGAGCCATAAATGATTTTATAGCAGATTTAGCAAATTATTCAAACCAGTATTTTTTGGGTGAATTTCAATCAAAACGGGATTCCCCTCCCAGCTAGGAGGGATCTCATCTGTGGCAGCCCAGTCTTAGATTTTGTTTTGCAGTGGGATTAATGCAGATTTGTTCTCGTGCTCCTTGATGACTGGAATACTCAAAATATTCCAAAGTCTGGCCTAATAAATTATACTAATCAAATGGCGATTAGGATAAGTTGTCTCGAGTACTTTCCCAGCAATTGACCGGAGGCAGATAAGTACTAGGTGTACTTTACGCCCACGCAGAGCAGATATAAAAGTATCTCGGAGTTTTCTTTGGACAAGCAGTTTCATTCCCGACAGCGGCCAGTGAGGTTCTGCATACAATACTTTGGTCATGGGAGACAAGGACAAGCTCGTAAGGAAACGGACTGCCTCCTCCCTATTTGAATTATGAACATTCACAATTTACAATTCGGTAGATCTCTGACGTGGAGTCCGTCAAGGACACGGCTCCGATTGCCGCGAAGGTGGCCAAACTGGCACTGAAGGCAAATCGCCCCTGGTACTTTGGAGCTGGATTTCTGCTCTTCTGGGCCATGCTCTTCGTGTCCATTGTGGTGCCACTCTTCTATCGCCTGCCCACACCTCTGACGGTGCACGATAGCAACCAGGGCGCATTCATTGCGGAACGGGCCCACAAGACGCTCGCTGGACTGGCCAGCATTGGCACAAAGGTGGTCGGCAGCCAGGGAAATGAGGTTAATACGGTGAATTTCCTGCTAAATGAATTGGAGCTGATCAAGCAGCAGGTCCTGACCGAGTACTACGACATTGAGATCGATGTCCAAGTTGCTTCGGGTTCCTATGTGTTTTGGACCATGATCAACATGTACCAGGGTATCCAGAATATCGTCATCAAGCTGAGCCCCAAGGGGTCCACCAGCGACACCTACCTCTTGGTCAACAGCCACTTCGACTCGAAGCCCACTAGTCCGTCGGTGGGCGATGCCGGACACATGGTATCCACTATTTTGGAGGTGCTGCGCGTGATCTCCACATCCAAGCCCTCATTCCAACATCCGATTGTCTTTCTGCTGAACGGTGCCGAGGAGAATCCACTGCAAGCCTCCCATGCCTTCATCTCCCAACACAAATGGGCACAATTCTGCAAGTAAGCAATCTATAGATCTCCATAGATCTCATGGGTCGAAATATTAACGTATTATTATTATAGGGTTGTTATCAACCTGGATGCCGCTGGAAGTGGAGGTCGCGAAATTCTCTTCCAGAGTGGCCCCAACAATCCCTGGCTGTTAAAGGTAAGTAATCCATCGGGGAAGCTCCTTTAGAGGCTCCTAAATGTACATTGCAATTTTTTATAGTACTACAAAGAGAGCGCCCTGCATCCGTTTGGAACCACCATGGGTGAGGAAATCTTCCAAACGGGTCTCCTGCCCTCAGACACGGATTTCGGCATTTTCAATACCTACGGAAACCTCGTGGGTAAGTGCAAAGGAATATCTGCATATGGTATTGGGTTTTCAGACATTCTTTGCCACCAAAAGGTTTCGACATTGCCCAGTGCATCAATGGCTTCGTATACCACACCAAGTACGATGACTTGGATGTGATTCCTCAGGGTGCGCTCCAGAATACCGGCGATAATCTGCTTAATCTGGTGCGGGCCTTGGCAAACGCCCCAGAGCTGCGCGATGTAGAGGTGGGTACAGGTACAGGTGAATACGTGTCTGAACGGATCTAACAGCCTCTTGATCTATCCAGGCATTTGCTGAAGGACACGCCATCTTCTTTGACTTCCTGGGCCTGTTCTTCATCAGCTATTCGTCCACCAGTGGCGAATATCTCAACTATGCCGTGGCTGGTGCTGCTGTCATTTTGGTTTATATATCCCTCCTGCGCATAGCGGCTGTCTCGAATGTATCGGCGGCGGATGTCCAGGGGTGGGGTGTCCTGCTGCTGGTTGTGCAAGTCGTGGCCTTCGTTCTTGGCCTAGCACTTCCCATTGTTGTGGCGTACCTTCTGGACAAGTACGGGCTGTCGCTGAGCTACTTTAGCAGTCCCATACTGGTTGTCGGTCTCTTTGTGTGCCCAAGTCTCCTGGGACTGAGCCTGCCCTCCACCATCTACTTCACACTGTTCCGCAATGTAAGGCTCCACAGGAATGGAATTGATTTCAGCTGCCAATTACTAATCTTTCACTCTACTTTTGCGTTTCAGAGCAAGGTCTCCTTTGCCCACTACATCCAGCTGGCGTTACATGGCCACGCCGTTGTCCTGGCCGCTCTCGGGGCTGCTTTGACAGCCTATGGCCTGCGATCGGCCTATGTGGTAACATGGACACTCCTCTTCTACGTGATTCCATTGGCCATCAACCTGCTGACGACCATCCATGATCGTGGCTACGCCTGGACGACCATCCTTAAGCTATTCCAGATCTTTCCGTTCCTGTACAACAGCTATCTCTTCTACACATTCGTTGTGGTGCTCACCCCCATGATGGGACGCTTTAGCATGTAAGCAATGCCAAACCATCAGCTGCTATGGCCTCTCAACCCCATCCCAATCCCCTTTTAGGTCCACCAATCCAGACTTGATTGTGTCTGCCTTGACTGCATTGGGCACAATATTGTCCATGGGTTTTCTGGTATGTTCCCTTGTCCCTCTACACGATCTGCATAATCTTAACTGTACCTTAACATTATCGCTGCAGATTTTGCTGGTGAACATGTTCCGCAGACCGAGCATTGTATTTGTCATTCTGCTGGCCGTGAGTGCCCTGAGCATATACGTGGCCACCTCCACCGATATCGGGTTTCCCTATCGCCCCAAGACCAACGTGGAGCGAGTCAACTACTTGGTTCGTTCATTTTCCTGCCATACTCTGCTCTTTGACACGTATCTTACACTTGCGTATGAATTATAATTGCAGCAAGTGCGACGAACCTTCTACGAGTACGATGGAACAGTCAGTCGGGACGACTCTGGCTACGCGTTCTTTTTCCAGGACAGACGTGGGCCAGCTGCCTTAGAGGGGTCCAATGTGGATCTAACGGGTTTGGTGAGCCTCGAAGCGGACTGCGACAAGTATATGATGTGCGGAGTTCCGATGTACGACCAGCACTGGGTAAAAAGCCGCACAACTATTATGTGGCTGCCGCGTGAGCAGCCCATCGAGACACCAACTCCGCCTACCCTCGAGCTTTTGAGCAAGACTGTGCTATCCGGCGGTACAACAGTGCGGTTGGAGTTTGTGGTGGCGGGTCCGAATCACTTCAGTCTGTTCATCCAGCCGTACGAAGATGTGACCATCAGCAACTGGACGTTCCTGGCAAGCTACCTGCAGAACACCACTACGTATCCTCCGCCGTATCACATTTACTTCTCCTACGGAATAGACAGCTCACCGTTGAAATTCTTCATTGATTTTATGGTAGGAAAATTCCCCAATTCCGAACTGTTGACTGCTGCAGTACTATATATTTATTATTCATTTGTCTTTCACACAGAAACCCGATGGCGACTTCAACGTTCAGTTCTGCAAAATTGGTCTTGGGGGACAGTTTATAGAGGATGTTGGAGATGCTGAGAGCGTGAGATTCGCTAATTCATTCCCCTCGTATTCGGCTATTGTCCAGTGGCCTGCTTCGTATCAGCGATATATATTTTAATATAATTATTTTGACTAAAACAGTTGAAAAATAAATAATAAATAATTCAAGCAAATCCGATTCTTTGTGTATCAGCTTCAAAAAAAGCCAGATTAATTCTTTCAAACAAAACACGGCAAAGTAAATCGCAAATACATATAATTTTACTGTAGGTATTTTTTTTCTATAGGGAATATCAAAATCAATGCCCCCAGGCGTTCCGATTAAAACATAATTGAAATACTGAATTGGATTATATTTCCAATTGTATCCAGATTGTTGTTTAGTTTGCAATGAAAAAATTAATTTTAAAAGCTACAAATGTTTATATAGATCTACAAAAAAACATAAAGTAAACAACATTTTTGGAGAGACAAGAATCGAATCGCCTGTCAAAGTAAGTTTAACAAAAACCATCCATGGAACATTGACATTGAGAGAAAAGAGGGAGAGCCACGAGCAGCCACTCACGCAGAAAGCATAATCTTTGGGTTTTGAAACTACGTAACATCCGAGTACGAGTATGTGCCAAGAGTGTCTATGAATAGAGAGATCTGAAGAGATCCAAGAGAGCGCTGAACCCCAAAAAAGCTCTTCGTTTGGGAGATTATTCTCTAAAATTCTCGATGAAATATTCTTATAAGCATCGCCATCGCCAATGACGAGGAGGCTGAGAGAATTTACGTGTCAGTTGGATTTTAAGTGCTCAATGGAGATGTGGCAAGGACTGCGTTGCCGTTTTGATTCCATCCAAAGAAAGGTGAAAGCTAATTTATTTATTGCTATCCAATGTGAATATATATATAATGCTTTTGGGGTTAATAATGTTGATTTATCAACATAAGTGTGTCTCATATTAAATTCCTTAGTGATAAACTCTATTAAATGCCTGCGATAATTTAACATGCATACATCAGTGCTGCTATTATAACATCATAAACTTATCAAAAATATGACTATTGTATGTATTCGATGTACATAGACTCGAAATTGGCAACAGTGGTTGGGTTGCGGTGGGTCTGGAACCATAAAGATATCGCATATCAAAAGAAGAAAAACCGGAGCAGCTCGAGATATCACCATTCAAGTTGTATTAGCATGTACATACACGCTTAAGTTATTGCCAAAAACTATTACCAGTTAGGGAAGAAATGGGAAGAAGAATCATTCGATAAATGTACCATAAATTAAGTTTAATGCAACTTTAAGGAACATTGAATGATGTTCCGCCATTTGGGGAACTATTCTTTCAGATTTTGGACGAGCGCGTCGAGGCGGCATCAATTAAAAATGTTCAAAAACAGCAACAGGACTCTAAAATTCCCTGGTACGTGGCCAGCGGTTTCCTTCTGTTTTGGGCGCTCCTCTTCTTTGCCGTTGTGGTGCCACTGTTCTACCGCCTGCCCACAGCCCTGACCATCGAAGATGTGCCCAAGGGTGTATTCATTGCCGAGCGAGCACAGACAAACCTTTACGAGTTTGACAAAATCGGCACCAAGGTGGTGGGCAGCGATGGCAATGAAAACCAGACTGTCAAGTTTCTGCTGAAGCAGTTGGCACTGATTGAAAAGCAGCGCCTGGACGACTACTTCGACATAGAAATCGACTTGCAGATTGCTTCTGGGGCCTATATCAAGTGGCAATTGGTCAACATGTATCAGGCGGTGCAGAATATTGTCGTTAAGCTGACACCCAGGAACTGCACCAGCGACACTTACCTCCTGGTCAACAGCCACTTTGATTCACAGCCGACCAGTCCCTCTGCTGGCGATGCAGGCCACATGGTTGTGACGATCCTTGAGGTCCTTCGAGTGATTTCTACAACCAAGCAAACGTTCAAGCATCCAATTATCTTCCTGATCAACGGTTCCGAGGAGAACTCATTGCAGGCTTCGCACGGCTTCATCTCCCAGCACAAATGGGCTCCGTTCTGCAAGTAGGCAACAAGATAAGACCATTTTGGTGTGTCATGATAATAAAACGATAAATAATATATTTTCTGCAGGGTTGTTATAAACCTGGATGCAGCTGGCAGTGGAGGCCGCGAGATTCTCTTCCAGACTGGACCCAATCACCCTTGGCTCGTAGATGTAAGCTATCTAAAATGAAGAAGTCTTCTCCTGCACAAATTTCTATCTTTTAAATATCTTCTGTTCTATTGCAGAGCTACAAGAAGAATGCTGAGCATCCATTTGCCACCACCATGGCTGAGGAAATCTTTCAAACGGGTCTCATCCCATCGGACACTGATTTCGGTATTTTCCGCACATATGGAAACCTTATTGGTACGCACACATGACACAAAACAGTTGTAACAAATCATCTACAAGAGACATCTCATATCATTTCCTCTTCTCTACTCAGGATTGGACATAGGACAGTGCTTCAATGGTTACATTTATCACACACAATACGATCGTGTGGACATTATACCCAGGGCTTCTATTCAGAACACGGGTGACAATGTTCTCGGCCTTGTGCGGGCCCTGTCCAATGCCACAGAGCTCCACGATACCACGGTAAGTGAACTGAATTAACAAAGCCTTGACACACAATAGAAGCATTTTTCTTAACAGGCAAACCCTTCAGGAAACACAATCTTCTTCGACGTCTTGGGGCTATTCCTCATCAGCTACTCGGAGAGCAATGGCATAATCTTCAACTATGCCGTGGCTGGAGCTACCATTGTCCTGATCTTTGTGTCCTTGTGGCGCACCGCAAGCGTGTCCAATGTCTCCACCGGGCACGTCGTCGGCTGGTTCATTCTGATTCTCGTACTCCAGGTCATTGCCTTGCTGCTTGGCCTGGGACTGCCCGTGGTGGTTGCGTATTTGTTCGACAAGTATGGCCTCTCCCTCACCTACTACAGCACTCCAGCACTGCTGATCGGCCTGTATGTGTGCCCGAGTCTCATCGGTCTCAGTTTGCCCTCCTTCATCTACTTGAAGCTGCAACGGGATGTGAGTAGACACCAGACAGTAGCAGCCAACTGACATGATATATATATCAATGCATCCATTTAGGACAAGGTTTCCTTTGCCAAACAACTGCAGCTGGTGCTCCACGGACACGCCACAATCCTGGCCATCCTCGGCTTTGGACTAACTCTCTATGGCCTGCGCACAGCCTACGTGGTCACGTGGACTCTCGTCTTCTACATTATTCCCCTGGCCATCAATCTTCTCACGACTCTGCACGATCGCGGCTTCGCCTGGACGGGTGTCCTGAAAGCCTTCCAAGTTATCCCGTTCCTGTACAACAGCTATCTCTTCTACACATTCGTTGTGGTGCTCACCCCCATGATGGGTCGCTTTGGCTTGTAAGTAGTGTCTGGCGCTTATTTGGGATGATTTCTCAAACTCAAGTTGAACTGCTTCTTTTTTAGGTCCACCAATCCAGACTTGATTGTTTCCGCCTTGACTGCATTGGGCACAATATTCTCGTTGGGTTTTTTGGTTTGTGATTTTGCTGCTCCACAGTCATCGATCGGTACATTTAATTCTATCTCCTCAGGTTCTGCTTGTGCATATTTCTCGGCGCTTCAGTCTAATTTTCTTCGGCCTGCTGGCTGTGACTGCCTTAACTGTATACACTGCCTCATCCACGCAAATCGGGTTCCCCTACCGTCCCAAGACCAACGTGGAGCGAGTCCCATATTTGGTTAGTGATCTGACAAATTAGCTTTATTCTTTTTATCATGTCACTCTTTAATTCTGGCTGCAGCAAGCGCGTCGCGTGTTCTATGAGTACGATGGAACAGTCAGCAAGGACGAGTCTGGATACCTGTTCAA
This sequence comes from Drosophila obscura, assembly GCF_018151105.1. Taxonomy (NCBI): domain Eukaryota; kingdom Metazoa; phylum Arthropoda; class Insecta; order Diptera; family Drosophilidae; genus Drosophila; species Drosophila obscura. The sequence continues at coordinate 2,086,211 of NW_024542774.1, read as the reverse complement.
TTTCCAGGATCGTCGTGGAGCTGCTCCCCTGAAGGGAACCAAGGTGAACCTTACTGGTTTGGTCAGCATGAAATCGGACTGCGAGAAGTACATGATGTGTGGGGTTCCTCTTTACGATCACCGCTGGGTGGAGAGTCGGTTAAATGGAATGTGGCTGCCGCGTGAGCAGCCCGTTGAGACGCTTTCGGTGCCTGTTTTGGAGCTGCTAAGCAAGACTGTGCTTCCCAATAACAAAACCGTACGATTCGAGTTAAACCTGACGTGTCCTGATCACACGAGTCTCTTCATCCAGCCGTACGAAGACGTGAGCGTTAGCAACTGGTCGTTCCTGCTCAGCTACACGGCCACATACACCCCCCCGTATCATATATACTTCTCATATGGAGTAGATAATTCACCATTGAACTTCTTCATTGAGCTAACGGTAGGGAATTCGTATGAATATTGAAAGGAAACTATCTAAGCTTGTGCGTTTTCCACAGAAATCTGATGGAGACTTCGATGTACCTGTGTTCCAACTGGGAATATCGGCCCAGTATATGCACTCTGAAGGCGATCATCTGAGTAGGAAATTCGCTGCATCATTCCCTTCATTTGCGGCGATTGTTCAGTGGCCAGCTATGTACCAGAGATACATATATTAATCTGTATTATCATTACAATTTCGATATATTAAAGCTGAGGTTTATATAAAACAATATGGACATTGTGTCCTCTATGTGATGATAGTAAATGTTACTTAAGTATGTATATTCTTCTATTAAATATGGGCACATATACATATGTACACAGATGTGTGTATAGATATATAAAAGAAACCCAACCCCACTTAGCAACATATATTCTGGCATTATCATATTCATAAAGATATTCAAAGTGGAAAGTACAATGTACAATATTATATCCATTTAATCAGTGTAGTGGATGTGACTCATGTAAAAGGGGAACAGCTATTGGTGCCCTAAATCAGTTACCGATAATACATATTTATGGTTTTGGCGACATGTGTGCATATGTACTAGAAATACACGAGTTTGGTGCAAATTATAAGCACTTTTGTCGTTAGGCACAGGCATACATACATAGATTGCTGTTTATATGGGATCATTCAGGGCCCATATCTCCGAAAGCAATACGGGAAGTAATCAGAATAATCGAAACTGCTTCAAATAAAATCTATTAAAATTTTATCAGCTAATATGCATGCTTTCTTTGCTTGTTCAGATCCAAAGTCTCCATGAGTAGTTTGAAAAGTTACGAACAAATACAAACTAAATCAAAAAAATAATTAATGAAACATATTCAAAGGGTTTAAGTTTTCGAGAATCATCATTAATCGCTGTTCAGCAGATAGTTCATTGCTTAATATAGTTTTATTAATATATTTTAGATATATTTATATTTGGAATACAGATCCACTTTAGATAAATATTATTATGGTGTTATGGTAAGTTCTTTAGCCACCCTCGCATAAATGGATTTATGTCCGTATGAAGCTGTTAAAAAATATCTGAATTTCAACTATCATTGGACCGATAAATGTGCAATAAATAACCTGTTATAAAATGCCATTAAAAATTATCTTAATATTATTTCGGTTTGGATATAAGCAGCACCCTCTTTTATTTAACTTTAGTCCCATTCTGGAGAAGTTCTGAGCTGCAGTGCCAGACAATTGAAATGGGTGACACGGACAAACCTGTAAAAAGGACTCGGAATATTCTTTCCCCTTCACTAATTGCTTGTTTCTGCAGCAGGTTTCATATGAGCGTATCGAAGATGGAGTCGACTCGAAACCGCAGGAGTATAGGAAAAAACTGGAGCAAAACTCCACAGGTCCCTGGTATTTTGCCAGTAATTTCCTTCTGTTCTGGGCGCTGCTCTTCTTAGCCGTAGTGGTGCCTCTCTTGTACCGGCTGCCCGTAGCCAACACCATCGAGGATGCCTCAAAGGGAGGATTCATTGCGGAGCGCGCCTACGACAACCTTTACGAATTTGACAAAATCGGACCCAAAGTGACAGGCAGCGATGCAAATGAGAACAAAACCGTGCAATTCCTACTCAAAGAACTAGCCCTGATTCAGCAGAGTGTCCTTGATGACTACTTTGACATGGAAATTGACGTGCAAGTTACTTCCGGCTCATATCTAAAATCTGAAATAATCTACATGTATCGAGCGGTGCAGAATGTTATTGTAAAACTCAGCCCTAAGAACAGCACCAGCGACACCTACCTCCTGGTCAACAGTCACTTTGATTCGAAGCCGACCAGTCCCTCTGCTGGCGATGCGGGCCACATGGTCGTTACGATCCTTGAGGTGCTGCGAGTGATGTCCACCACTAAACAGACATTCGAGCATCCAATTGTGTTTCTTATCAACGGAGCTGAGGAGAAATCGCTGCTTGCTGCCCATGGCTTCATCTCCCACAAATGGGCTACGTTCTGCAAGTAAGCTACGGAATAATTACATTTTAGTCATGAACTGATAGTCCAATGATATATCTAACGTGTTGCAGGGTTGTTTTAAATCTGGATGCAGCTGGCAGTGGGGGACGCGAGATTCTTTTCCAGACTGGACCCAACCACCCTTGGCTCGTAGACGTAAGCAACGCGATATGGAGAAGTCTTCTCCTGCACACATATTTAGCTTTTAAATATCTTCTGTTCTATTGCAGAGCTACAAGAAGAATGCTAAGCATCCATTTGCCACCACCATGGCTGAGGAAATCTTTCAAACGGGTCTCCTACCGTCGGACACGGATTTCCGCATTTTCACTCAATATGCCGACCTCATAGGTATGCATCCATAGAACACTTGAATAGGCACTGCTCACATATGTCTTTGGATAGGTCTGGACCTGGGACAGTGCTTCAATGGTTACGTTTATCACACAAGGTACGACCGCATTGACGTCATTCCGCGCACTTCTCTTCAGAACACTGGTGACAATGTACTTGGTCTTGTCCGAGGTCTGTCCAATGCCACAGAACTGCGTAACCTAAATGTAAGCTAGCATTGCTTTCACAAAATTCTATTTTTTATCTTTATATCGTATCATTATGACTAAAACAGAAAACGTTTTATCTTTACCCAGGCATACTCAGAGGGACATGCCGTCTTCTTTGATGTCTTAGGGCTGTACTTCGTCAGCTACTCGGAGAGCAATGGCATAATCTTCAACTATGCCGTGGCTGGAGCTACCATTGTCCTGATCTTTGTGTCCTTGTGGCGCACCGCAAGCGCGTCCAATGTCTTCACCGGACACGTCGTCGGCTGGTTCATTCTGATTCTCGTACTCCAGGTCATTGCCTTGCTGCTTGGCCTGGGACTGCCCGTGGTGGTTGCGTATTTGTTCGACAAGTACGGCCTCTCCCTCACCTACTACAGCACTCCAGCACTGCTGATCGGCCTGTACGTGTGCCCGAGTCTCATCGGTCTCAGTTTGCCCTCCTTCATCTACTTGAAGCTGCAACGGGATGTGAGTAGACAACAGACAGTAGCAGCCAACTGACATTATATATATATATCAATGTATCCATTTAGGACAAGGTTTCCTTTGCCAAACAACTGCAGCTGGTGCTCCACGGACACGCCACAATCCTGGCCCTCCTCGGCTTTGGACTAACTCTCTATGGCCTGCGAACAGCCTACGTGGTCACGTGGACTCTCGTCTTCTACATTATTCCCCTGGCCATCAATCTTCTCACGACTCTGCACGATCGCGGCTTCGCCTGGACGGGTGTCCTGAAAGCCTTCCAAGTCATCCCGTTCCTGTACAACAGCTATCTCTTCTACACATTCGTTGTGGTGCTCACCCCCATGATGGGTCGCTTTGGCTTGTAAGTAGTGTCTGGCGCTTATTTGGGATGATTTCTCAAACTCAAGTTGAACTGCTTCTTTTTTAGGTCCACCAATCCAGACTTGATTGTTTCCGCCTTGACTGCATTGGGCACAATATTCTCGTTGGGTTTTTTGGTTTGTGATTTTTCTGCTCCACAGTCATCAATCGGTACATTTAAATCTGTCTCCTCAGGTTCTGCTTGTGCATATTTCTCGGCGCTCCAGTCTCATTTTCCTCGGCCTGCTGGCTGTGACTGCCTTAACTGTATACACTGCCTCATCCACGCAAATCGGGTTCCCCTACCGTCCCAAGACCAACGTGGAGCGTGTCCACTACTTGGTTAGCCTTTTATTATTTATCTGAATATATCTGAAACTAACCCCATTTTATCCTGGCTGCAGCAAGCGCGTCGCGTGTTCTACGAGTACGATGGAACAGTCAGCAAGGACGAGTCCGGATACGTGTTCGATTTCCAGGATCGTCGTGGAGCAGCTCCACTGATGGGAACCAAGGTGAACCTTACTGGTTTGGTCAGCATGAAATCGGACTGCGAGAAGTACATGATGTGTGGGGTTCCCCTCAACTACAAAAGCACTGAGAGCAGCCGCGTTAATGGAATGTGGTTGCCGCGTGAGCAGCCCATCGAGACACCATCGGTGCCTGTTTTGGAGCTGCTAAGCAAGACTGTGCTGGCGGATAACAAAACCGTACGATTCGAGTTTAATTTGACTTCTCCGGATCAGACGAGTCTCTTAATCCAGCCGTACGAAGACGTGACCGTTAGCAACTGGTCGTTCCTGCTCAGTCTGTTGGAGAGTAAAACGTCCAGTAGCAGTCCGTTCTGCATTAACATCTCGTATGGAATTGACAGCTCTCCACTAAACTTTTTCATAGAACTCACGGTAGGAAATTTCAATCAATTGTCTCATTGAAACAAGCTGTTTCTAATTGTATGTACTTTTATTTTGAAACAGAAACCCAATGGCGACTTCAAGGTACCCCTCTTCAAGATCGGCGTATCGTCGCTTTTTATACACAGCAAAGGGGACGCCTTGAGTCTGAAATTAGCAGCATCGTTCCCATCCTTTGCGGTGGCCATCCAGTTTCCGGCAATGTATCAAAGATACATTTATTAATTTATCTGAAATGCAAATTTTTAATGAACAAATAATTGTGTCCGAGAAAATTCGTTCAACTATGATGCCTTCAAACCCGATAGGCCAAATATGAAATATATACATATATACCAAAAATTATACAATACCATAAACGGTCACTCTGATAAAAGCACAGTTAATGGGGGGCGGAAATTTGAATTTGATTTGGCGCGAAGGTCTCCTTATCATGCCTGTTAACGCATTTAACGTTAACGCTACCAGTCTGCTAAAACGCACACAAAATGTACTGTTAACGCAACTGCTCCATTTTTAAATACACAAAAATAACGGAAACGAGATTGGGTTCAGCCACCTAGAAATACTCCTACATACATTTCTTTGTATTCAGACAATTTACTCGTTTCTTTGGTCTTAGTTTATTCGCGTGACGTATTCATATAAAATATGCATATTCACATACATATATACATACGAGTATGTACTCATGATGTGGCTTCTATAAACGGTACATAAATAAGTATATGCAACAGCTGTCAAAAGCAGTCAATCAGGAATCCAACAATATATCCAGACATAAATTAATTACATGTGTATATTGTTTTATGGTACATCCTGTCGAGTGGTGGCTATTCTAGGAACACACCAGGCTATCGTCGCCCTCCGCTTCGTCAGCTGCAAAAGAGAACGGAAGCAGGGAATCAATACTCACATTGTACATATCTGCACCCAGCCAGAGCATTGTCCCACTAATACACAACACGAGCCCCCTAATACCCACAAGACCCGCGTCAATCAATTGCCGTTGCGGAGTCCCACGCGATAAAGTGAGTTCTCGGCTATCACCCCGCCCGCCCGCTTATCACTTACACAAAATTTGCAGTCCGAACATCAGGGCGAAACCGGCCAGGGCGGCAATGTAGGCGCGCCAGCCGGCGTGGTTCTCGGTGAGAATCTCGCAGAAGACCACATAGAGCAGAGTTCCCGAGGCGATGCCCTGCAGTATGCCCGAGGGAACGCTGGGCTGATTCGGCTTCACATTCTGACTAATGCCAATGCCCACACCGATCCCGATGGGCGTGACAATCGAGAAGGTAATGAGATAGATAATGGCCAGAGAGCTGCGAGTGCGGGCCACCAGCAGCTCCATGCCCACGCAGAAGGCCAGCACCAGCTTGTGGGCAGCCACAGCCGCGAACATGAACCAAACCGTGCTGACGGTGCCCTCCAGTCCAATGGCCATGCCCTCGAAGAGCTCGTGCAGGGAAAGAGCTAAAATAATGCCCAGTCCGCGCATAGAGGAGCCAACGCTGTCCTTGTCGGACACCACAGGCATGTGCGAGTGATCATTATGATCTTTGGGCTGCTCCTCCTGTAGGTTCTTTGGCTCCTCTGGCCTTGAGTCCACTGCGCCTATTTTGCCAACCAGAATACTGTGGCGAAGGCTGTGTGCCCGCTCGAAGGCGCAACTTGCCATCGACTCCTTCCTGCTGAGCTTCTTCTGGTGGCGATGCACGAAGGTGTGCATCAATTCATCCAGGGCGTACATCAGAAAGAAGCCCGTGCAGAGAAGCATTTCCGGCAGGGCAAAGGGAGTGTTGGCGAGAATTCCACAGAACTGCAGCTCCTCTACCACCTCAATCACCTCCGGCAGCATGTGCAGGAATGTGGTGCAGATCAGGACTCCGCCGCCAAAGAAGAGCAGGCACCGCACCACCGTTGATGAGCGGGTTTCCTCTGGATTCTTCTTTGTCCACTCGAGGCAGCGATCCAGCATGTAGGGCAGACTGCCGCAGATCACGGTAATCACAATGAGCACCACCATGGCTACCACTTTGGCCACCATCAATCCATGTCTGTCAACGCCAACCGGCGACACGTCCCTGACACTGGCTATGCCAGACTCTTCCATCGACGCCAAACCGTTCATGTTTCCGTAGCGAAATGCGAGCATTGACTGTGGAGCAGAGTCACAGAACCCAACCACCTATATACTCCTATACACCCTATCGCATTGTCGTAAATTAGTGGCAGTGATTGAAATCTGATTACTGATTGATATGGGGAAGAGTCACCCGCAGACCCGCACCAAACCAAACATGGTACAATTTATCTTTTAGACAGGTGGCCTAACCTTTTAATCCCGCAATACCTTTGATGTTCAAAAAACAGTTGCATAAAGTATGGGAATTTGGGGATGTATTGGTTATTTTGGCTTATCTTCGATATGATTGATAGATTCTCAGCTTCAAGAGGGACATAAATTATTCTAAATATATAAACCAGATAACTACAAGTCTAACCATACCAAGGTTAAATTTTCTCAGCCATGAGAGGCTTGCCCTGAAGCCAGAGATGTGCACAGCCGCTATGGGCATACGTAGTGGCTCTTGCCCTTGGCCTCACCAACTGCAAGAAGGAGATCAATGACTGTTTAGAGATTCGCTTATATGACAAACTATTTCGTTGACTCACTTGCTATCTGGAGGCCAAACATCAGGATGAATCCCACCAATGAGGAGAGAAAGACCCGCCAGCCGGCATGGTTCTTGGCCACAATCTCAAAGAAGATCACATAGATCAGAGTGCCGCAGGCGAGGCTCTGAAGGATTCCCGAGGCCGTGCTCGGCTCATTCGCACTCGATGTCTCGCTGACTGCAATCCCAATGCCCAGGCCAATGGGCGTGACGATGGAAAAGACCAGCAGGTAAATGACAGCGATCAGCCATCGGGTGTGAGCCATCATGATCTCCATGCCAATGCAGAAGGCCAGCACAAGCTTGTGGACGGCAATGGCGCCACACATGAACCAGACCGTGTCCACGCTCATCTCCAGGCCAATGGCCATGCCGCCGAACAGTTCGTGCAGGGACAGGGCCACGATAATGCCCAGTCCACGTAGCCAGTTGGGCTCCTCCGGCTCCTGCTGCGCGACTACTAAATCCGTTTGAGGATCCTGCTCCTGACCCTGACCGTCCTGCACGACTTGCACAAGCACCTTCGCGACCTGGCGCTTTCTTAGCTGCCTTCGGCGCACCACAAAGTGCATGGTCTCCTCGATGAAGTACATCAAATAGAAGCCCGTACAGAGAAGCACCTCCGGCAGGCCGAATGGTGTGGGCACCAGCATCCTGCACTGCTGCAGAGCATTCACCAGCTCGACCACCTCCGGCAGCATGTGTATGAAGGTAGTGGCTATGAGAACACCGCCGCCAAAGTTGAGTAGGCAGAGCACAACCATAAATTCGCGGGCATTTCCCTTGGCGCGCTTCGTCCACTTGTAGAAGCGATCCAGGAAATAGGGCAGAAAGCAGAAGATCAGGGTGACCACCAGCAGAACCACAATGGCCACAATCTTGGCCACGATCAGCTGTGAGACGGCCATATCGAGTGAAGAGAACTCAACTAACTAGCGGAGTGACCATACACTCACTTTTTATAGTCGGGGGGCCCACTTGATATCTAGATAGAGATATCAGCAAATAGCCAAATACTCGTATTAAGTTCTTAGAGCTCCGACTCGGGTTGAATATCAGGTAAAGAGCTGGCGAATATTTTAGAGCTTTGCGGCTAGTAATTCTAAAGATGGATGATAATTTTGTGGGGGGTTACGTACTGAACTTTACGAAATGATATCTCCACTTTGCCAGCTAAATATCCATGTGCATATATTTTCCATTACCAGTCGGTACATTCTAGCGATGGTTCGCCTTGAGCCATCAAAGGTAGTTGCCGAGCTGAAAATTCAGTTGGCATAATTATTTTGTTTTCGCCGACAGCCAAAGCTGTTGGGTGTGTGTCTGGGAATCCAAGTGCTATCGTGAGGAGAGGGCTTCAGTGCTGCCTGATAACTTCAATAATTATTTTCAGCACTTTTCTCTGTTGCCAAAGGCCCCACATGACACCACCTCTGGTTTTTTTCTGTACTCAGTGCGGACATGCGAACATACTCGAATGTGCCTACAATTATGGTGTGTGGACAGGGAGCGGATATTAAAAGTGGCGGACGGGGGGTGTAATATCATCCAATATTTTATTAATTACATTAATTCATAACGGTTTTACTGTAAAAATTATCATTGGCATTTATTAAACAATATTATGGCATTTAAATTTAATTTAAAGTAATTACTATGACTTGAGTGTTTTCTTTTTTATTTGATTCTCCTTTAAGTGCACAAATGAATTTCGAAGACAAATGATTTTACGGATGATATGCATATGATTGTGGATATATTGATATATCGATGTATATCAGAGCTCAACAAAGTTGTTCTCAAACTGTCTCAAAAGATATTGGAAAATATCCAACGCATCGTCTTTATTTGGGGTCCAGTCCAGTCCTGGCCCAGGCACAGCAGTCGTTTGTATCGGCGTCTAATTTAGACCATCGGATGATAGATCGATATACATATACATGTGTGTGTGTGTGTGTTTGTGTGTGATTGCAATAGTGGTGGTGGTGGTGTTGATATTCGATGTTCATTTCAGGTTTGATTCGCTCTCGTCACGAAGCCCCTCCTTGATAGTAGATCGTAGAACATATTTCAGTACTTGCTCCCGATTTCCCCCAGTGCTCTCAGCCAATCCGCTCACGACTGCTTAGGATGCTGAACGGGTGGCGGTGGTGCTGGCTTAAAGCACTGCAGAAGGAAGGCCGTGTACATGACAAAGGCCAGCGCCAGGGCAATCAGCGCATACATAAAAATGTTCAGCTCGGGCTGGCGGAATCGATTCTTGCGCAGCCACTCCAGCACCTCATCCTCGGATAGTAGATCACCTGATAGAAGGCAGGCTCTCAATTGGAGTTCTCTGATTCATCCTAAACTCAAGGTCACTCACCTCTATAGATGCTGGGGAAGCGGCGACGGAAGTAGACCATAGCTGGCAGTTTTGTGACGCCCCATTTCTTGGCATAGCGCGAGTCGGCCATTTTCACAAACGTAATATCCAGATTATCCGTCTCGCTGTCGATGTTCTCAAGCTTCTCCAGCGAGGCGATGCTGTCCGGATGATTGTGCTCATCTAAGTGGGATATATTGAGATATTATATTGAGATCAGAGCTGTCTGCACTTTGCACTTACAAAAGAACACCGATAGGAATTCATTCTCTTCGAGCAGCTTGTCCAGCATTTTGCGGTTGACCTCCTCTATTTCGTTCTTGATTTCGAATACATCTTGAGAGGTAAGCCATGTGAGGACCTTGTCATGTTGATGCATATCCCCGTCATACAGGACGGGTACTTGTTTTCTACAATGGATACGGTTAAGGCGCATATAACGTAACGTCTTAATTGCAATGATTTCTTACCGGTAATACACCAGAGAAGGTATATTGACAATTTCGTATTTCTTGGCTGCCTCCATGCTGGCTATCTTCACAAAATCAATGCCAAACATATCGGCCTCTCCATCGATCTCCTCCAGTTCCTCCAAAATTTCCTCGCACTCAGCGCAGTCATCATCATCTGAGTGGATGGAAGACATTAGATACGAGCTCTTAGCTTACTCCGTAATTAACTTACAAAAGAAAACCACCAAGAGGGTGGACTCGGCCATCAGACGGTCCAACATGCGCTCGTTGACCTCCTCGATTTCGTCGGCCAACTCACGATTGTCGTCATCGATCAGCCACTCCAAGACCGATTGCTCATTCTGGAGGTCACCCTCGAACAGCAGAGGATTGCCATTGCTAGTAATAAGTAAATGTTGCTATCTTTATGTCATTAGTGAGAGACGCCTGCTCACCGGAAATAAACCAAGGCAGGGAAGGTTTTGATGGAATAGCGTTTGGCCAACTGCGGATCCTGGATTTTGACCATGTGTATGCCAAAGACATCGCATTCGTCATCGATTAGCTCCAACCCCTCCAATATCTGGTCGCAGATGTTGCAATTGATTTTGTCTATCGAAGAGAAAGCATTTCTTTAGACATTCTCGTAAGATGAGTGTACAATGTGCAATGTGCATTGCTCAGTGACAAGCGAAAGAAGTGGTTAGGCGATTGTGTGAGGAGAGGCAAAAAGAAAACGCCGTAAAACTAAGGTATTCGCGTCCAAACTAAATTTCAGCAAATTCGCAACCGATTCGCAACGTCTAATCATAAGTTTTTCTAATGGACGGACATTCAATTGTGAAAACAGAAACAAAATTTAGTTTGGTCGTAATACGTTGGAAGGCTGGTTTTAGTAAAGTAAAGAATATGTAGATAGATAGTTCTTGGATAGAACATAGAACAGAGCTCCTACTGATGGTTAGGCGCGGTTAGAGCTCGAATCGAACATGCGTTGGGAGTTGCGAGATTTGTATTTGTACACACGGAATACCTTGTTTTTGGATACGTTTTCTTTTACGTGATATGTAGCTTTGTACGAATTGGCTGGATGAGTGTTTTGTGGTGGTGTTGGTGGTCAGGTTGCTTTCTTTAAGACTAGAGGGTGAACAGAAACTGCGACAGAAGGCAGGTTGCTTCCCCTTGCGCTCTGGCGGTACTGAGTGAGGTTCAGGTTTCGGTTTTGTTTTTGTTTGTTTTTTGTCAAGGTAGATGCATATTTTTTTTGGATATTTGTTTGTGGATTGTGTGCGATGTTTGGTTTTGAGGACGGGCGGGTGGGAATATAACAATTCAGAGTGTGTGAGAATATGATACAGTGCTTCAAAACAGTTGATATGCAGATCAGATCAAGATGCGATCGTGGTGCTACTCACAGAAGTACACGGCCAGATATTGGGTCTCCTCCACCATAGTCTCGAGCATCTGCCGTGTGATCAGCTCGATGCGATCCTCGGTCTTCTGTGTGATCAGCCACTGCAGCACCTCCTCCTCCTCGCTGAGCTCACCTAAGACGAAAGATATTGCTTAGGATAGCTCTTACACAGATATTGAACTAGATGAGTAGTACCCTCAAAGACATTGGGTATTCCTCCCTCGAAGTAGACCAATGCCGGATACTCGTGGACGCCGTAGCCATCGGCCACAGAGAAGTCTCTGGTCTTCACGAACGTTATGCCATGCTTGTCGCAGTCATCGTCGATATTCTCCAGCTCCTCCAGGACCTTGGTGCACTGCTCACAGCCATCGGCATCTGGATGTCACCGTCGAGGGTTTGCAAATAAACACATTACTCAACAAACACTGCACATGGACGGGTACGGGTACGGGCTAGGACAACATACTATTGGCAAGCACTACACATAAACTAAAGCACAGCAGAAGTTGACGGGGTAGCATGAGAACTTGTCTTCTTACAGAGTTTTACGAGTATATAATACACAATACAAAGCAGAGTAGGATCAACAGGAACAGCACGACTAAAGACGATAGATAAAGGGTTTCAGGTATGACAGACCGAGAGAGAGATATACAGAGAGGGTTGGGCGAAAGAGAGATAGTTGGGTGGAGTTTCGAGAGTGCGGAACATTCACTGTACAAATTGGAGAGGTTGTTGTGGTGCGTGTGTTTTTGTGCGGATGGATGGCTATAGGAGGTGTTTGGTTATGTGGTTAAACATTCTTGGACTCATTCCAGTTGCACGATCTATACAGAAAGGTGCACACTACCATCTTCATGCTTGCCAGCTGATGAATCCGTTGATGCAGCCGCCGCTGCTGACCCATCTGCCCCACCAGCAGCCGCCTCGCCAGGATCTGTTTCGCTGCCAAAGGCGGCAGCCGCACTGGCAGCTCCACCCTCCTGCTGATGCTGTTCGCGTTCCTTTTTCAGTCGGGCCTTGCGAGCCGCTTTCGAGGTGCAAATGTCGCACTTTGTTTTGTTCCCTACATTTCGGTATTTGATTGGTTGGTTGGTTGGTTGTTGGTTTTTGAGCAATTATTGTGTTGTTTTTTGTTTGAGATTTCAGAGAGATCATATTCGTAAATAGAAATATAAATAAAGTCTTGATTGGTTAGATACACAGAGCGCGATAAGTGGCTTAAACTAGTTTCCAGTCTAAAATGTTAACTACAATTACACAGAGTTCGCTGCAAACTTTTTGCGCAAAAGCGTGATCATCAATCCTCCAAAGTACACACCACACGAAATGTGACAAACAGCTAGTTAATTCTATGGACGATCCACATGGACATTGACATTTAAACAATCTTTCAAATGTACTTTGTGTGAATTGATCATCACCAAACCGAATGCAGCATTGAGTACCTTACGCTTCATAGTTTAATAGAAAAGTCGCCATATCTAGGAGAGACTTTGGTGCCGTGGATGTGAACTTACAGAAGTAGACAGCTATGGAGCCAGACTCTTCGATCAAGTGAACGAGTCGATCGCCTTCGAGATCTTCAATCACATCTCCACTTGGATCCTTTTGCGTGATCAACCAAGTGAGGATCTGTTCTTCTTCATAAAGATCCCCTACACAGTGCAGATAGATAGAGCATATATTAAATGATTTTCCCAGATGAGTTTTATATGGATTAACCTACCGGCGTATATAACTGGCTCCTTCGATGTGGGCTTGAAGAATACAATGGCCGGCAGGGCGAAGACTCCAAACTCCTTGGCCATTTGCTTGTCGTCGATCTTCACAAAGTCAATGCCCGCCTTGTCCGCTTCATCATCAATGTGCTCCACCTCGGCGAGCACGCGAGGACACTGCTTGCACTCGTCGCTATCTAAAGTGCAGTTGTGGATCAACCTATGGACCTGTTCCACAACTACACGGCATAATCAGTACTCACAGAATATGACGGCCACGTAGTCCGAGTTCTTGCGAATCTTCTCAAACATCTTGCGGTTGACCTGCTCGATGTGATCGGTCATCTCCATGTTGGCCGGACTGGTCAGCCAGTCGAGTACCTCCTCTTCGTCATCGATGTCGCCGTCGTAGTTAATGTACTTGCCCTTGCGGAAGTAGGTCAGACCAGGGGGATTCCTGAATCCGTACTTCTTGGCCATCAGTTTGTCGTGCATTTTCACTATATAAATGCCATACTCGGTGGCCTCGTCGTCGATTAGTTCGATGTGTCGCAGCACGCGAGGCGAGTCGGGATCGTCTTCTTTGTCTGCAAGCACAATTCAGATTTATAGTACATGGGTTATATCAGCCAACACGGACAGATATATACAGTACAATATGGTTTAAATGTTTATCTTAGTGGTAACTTGATTTTGCTTGTGTTGTTGTTTTGGGCAGTTACAGTTTTTAGTGGGCGCGCTTAGATAGATGCTTAGATATATGCTGCCTAGATACCTTAGCCTTAGCCTTTATCTTAGCCTTTGGCTGAGCTGCTAAGTGTATACTTACAAAATACAACCGCTAAAAAGTCTTTGGTGCCTATATATTCAAGGAGTTGATCACGATTAATAAGCTCAATGCTTTGGTCGGCCTTCTGCTCGAGAATCCAGTTGAAGACCTCTTGGTTGCTTTCGAGGTTGCCTATTTGTGAAACACGAAAAAGTAATGAATGTTATTGGTATATGCTCAATTAGATATTTGTAGACATATCAGCAGTTCAGCCATTTCATGGCACATACCTGTTGGCTGCAGTTTGTCAATCAATCATGAGTTTATCTTGAATGTTATATATACAAAAAATTAATGGTTTCTTTGTCTTCCTTAACCGCCACCCCCAAGTATGATAATTCGAAATGGGCAGCTTGCCAACGTTCCCCAAACCCCACTTCCATTAGTCCATAATTTATGGCCACATTTGGTGGCCCATTTTTTTTATATGGAAATTGTTAAAAAATATACATTTTCAATTTACATAGTATATTCCCACATTTTAAAATAATTTTTAATTCCCTTTGGATCTGTTTGAAAATATTTAAATCACAGCTAATACTTTTTTCTTGTTTCCTTTGACAAAAACAACCAAAAATTGTGTGGATTTTGGGATTTTTAGATTTGCTTAAATAAGAGAACCTAAATTCATTTGATTTCGATGGCATTTTATTGTGAATTTTTACAATTGATTTGTGGAGCTTAATTTTACAAAAAATGTGCTTTCGGTTCTTATAATTTTCGATTTTCAATTTTTCAGCTTTGAAAATCCGTTTAACAAAAATACATTCGCTTGAGCTTGATCTTGATCTTTGAGGCTGCTGTTCAACATAAAAAAAGGGGTTTACAGAAGTAGGATTTAGTGACAGAGTTATAAAGTTTAGCTAACATAAAGATATATATATATATATATTCGGTATTTCGCAAATACCGATAACAAATATAACAGCGAGCGGGGAGGCATCGCATCGCTCTCAGAAGAAAACAAATGAAACTAAATGGCTGGCTACATTGCATGCGAGGCCATTGTTCAGCGAGAAGTCTTTGACTTTGTAACAGGTTACAGTAAAATTAAGTATACGCTCTGCACCACGTGCATGCTGCAACATATCTGGCTATTGTGTGTTTCGTACATAAATATCTAGCTACAAAATGTGTATATGTGTTTGTATATGGCTCTGTATGTGTGTGTGTATGCATTGTATATAGAAATGGTTTGTAGGCTCTCATCTGTACATTTTCAAGTTAAAATAGTTAACAGTTTTGTTTGCCATTGCAAATTGTAAATTGCTTCAAAAAATATTTATCCGTTTTGGTTCGTTTCATTTTATTTTATTTCATTTCGTTTGGTTTGTTTTAGTTCTAGCTTTGGCTTTAGCTTGAGCTTTTGCTTTGGCTTCTTTAAATTAGACTAGCTACATTAATATGTAAATTGTATATTGCGACAAAAAGTAGTAGTATCAAAAAGTGTACGTACGCTCTTGTTATTGACAATTGCTGATTGCTGACAAACGTTAATAACAAAGCTGACTGGCTAAATAGTATACAAGTGAAAGTTCTCAGAAGATTGATAGTTTTTTGTTGTTGCACTAATTGCATTTAGTTTGAACAAAGTTTTTGTTGTAATCCATTGACAAAATGCAACAAATGTTGGGTTTTAGTTTAGTTATAGAACTACAGAGCTGGGGCACAGCTCACGAAGATAGTTGTAGCGAAAATATCAACAAAGTTTATGTTAGTTTTGTGTGCTTTTTTTTATGTTTTTTTGTTGGTTTGGTGTTTGGTGTTTGTTCATTAGTTTATGTTTATTTTGAGTTGCGTGTGAATCTGCTATCGAAAGATCTTCTCAACGTGGAACAAAGAGTTGTGCGGACAATGATCTGATCGGATACCAAGGAGGATGTACATAAAAATGTGTAGTCTCTGCGCCCAAGCACTCGCAGGGATGGGCATAATGTTTATATACACACAGCCATGCGGATTCACAGGTTATTCAGTTACTGTCCTATGGCAGTCACACATTGATGATAGTTAAACATACATATTTAAATAGAAACCTGTCATTGAAGGTTCTTTTGATGGTTATACAGGCTTGGCTTGGTTTTGTTGGTTTGGCTTTGGTTTTGGCATTGGCATTGGTTTGGTTTGGTAGTGTTTTTGGTATCGGTTGAGAACAGTGCGTATACGTGCTACTTTGAGTATGGCATACATCATTCAATCATACAATCAACTGAACTATTCAACTGATTTAGCAACTGGGCTTTACATTCTCAGTTAAACTGCCTTACTCCCACAGAGAGATATCCTGAAAAATGAGGTCATACAAATTTTTTAGTCGATTTTGGAAAAAATTAACGCCTGCAAGACACAAAAGAGAGAGAAAAGAGAAGAGAAATAAACAAATAAAGTAACGACCAAATTGTGCGTGTGTCTGTACGTGTCTGAGTATGGGCACAACAACAACAACAATGAGAATTGCTACAGGACAATGAGCTGGCTAGAGCCACTAAGAATGATCTGGTCTGTGTCTTGGCGGGTGGGTGGTATAGGGAGGATGGGCAACAGTCTGCAATGACATCGAGGGATAGTCCGATAGTCCGAGGACTACGTACCGGTTTTAACATTCAGCTTGCCGGACTTCTTGGACGACTTCTGCTTGGACGACTTCTCCAACTCCAGGGACTCGTCGTCGTCGTTCTTGGCGACGGGCTTCTTGCCAGCCTGTGGCTTGTTGCTGCCGCCTCCCGATCGCTTGTTGGCATACGAGACCTTCACCAGGGGCTTGTCATCATCATCGCCATCATCGTCGTCGTCGTCATCCTCATCATTGTCCTGGGTAGTGCGCTTGGCCTGCTTCTTGGACGGCACTGGCTTGCTGGCCGGCTCTGGTTTCTTGGTGGGCTTGCTGGCCGCCGATGCGGCGAACTGGAAGTTGCCGCCGCCGACGCCGCCCGCTCGCTTGCCCTGATCGCCGTCACTGTGTCCGATCCGCTGGGCCGTCATTTTAGGAACTTTCGTTGACTTCTCCAATTTGGTTGGACAGCATTGGAATGGTTTGTAATCGTTGGGCACGAAATTGTTGCCGCGCTTAGCTGAATGGCCGTCATGACCCAATCCAACATAGAAACATTCGTCATCTGTGTGGGCAAACAAACAAAAACATTTTGTCAGATTGTTTAGTTTTAAGAGATTTTTTGTTGTATTTTTTTTTAATTTTTTATTTTTTTTTTTTTTTTTTGGTTCACTAACAACAGAAGGTTCATTGCGATAAATCATCATCAAAATAACAGAACGTTAAAACAAGAGTGCATCAGAGTATAGGCGGAAATAAGAACAAAAATTCGTTAACTTGCTCTCAAAATTGTTTCTTTTCTTTTTCTTCAAACCCCTCCGAAATAACCACAGAGTGCGAGAGAGAGGAGAGAGAAAGACAGAGAGACAGTGAAAGAGAGCAGTTAGTACGATTTCGATTCGATTTTCATTATTTCCAAACTTGATAATTCAAAGCTTGAAAGTTGAAAGTTTCCTTGTTCTATAGAGTATAAGAAGCGTGCTTTATGAATGGAACAGATTTTTGAATTGTTTAAAATTAATTTTCGATTTTCGTATTATTTAGATTGTACAATAGATATCACAACTAATAACTGACAAAATGCTTTTGATGCTGACTGTACAGGTATCGGATTTTCAGATATTCAGAGTTCGATTCTAGTTCATATTGATTTTCTATATCGAGTTTAGTAGCCTGGGGCTGTACATTTTTATCCACTGTATTTTTCACTTGCATGTTGCATTTTTGGTTGTTTTTGTTTTCATATAGATATTTTTGTAGGTCAAAGCGGGTTCGAGATTAATCATTATAATTAAACAAACAGAACGATTACTTAAAGTATTAAGAGAAAATAAATAAACCAAACAGAATAGTTATTAACACATTTTTTGTTCGTCTAATTTAACGTATGAATTGACTTTTCCAAAATACAAATAGACGATAGTAAGTTCCATTGTTTAAATAATTTCAAACATTGTGTCAGCTATGATTTAAAATATTTTCAATTATTCTTCAATATTTTTTTGTTGATGTACCAAAGACTTTCCAGACTTAAGAACTGGGTGTGGGTTAAAGCTTTGGTTAGGGGGGGTTTAACATTCAGAGGGCAAACATTGACGGGGTTCGAGTATTATTGGCCATGACTGTGTTCCCAATTGCTTGTGTGTGTGTGTGTCCCTCACATGAGATTGCTTTAGCACAGAAGCAATGCGCTACACAACGACTAAGATGCAGATATCTGATATCAGATATCAGGTATGAGTTTGTATATATGGGGGGAGGGCTGGTTACCTGGGCTAAATGCATTACTTTTTGACTTCCTTTCACCCAAGTCTGTAGATAGACAATGAAATTAACTGTAGTCGAAAGTTTCGAGTATGTTTGTCTGTGTGTGTGTGTGTGTGGGAGTTTGCGGAGAGGAGAGTAACAGAGGTGGCGGAGTCAACATGGGACAACTTCGGTTAGTGCATCAGTGGCAACTCACATTCAGGTATTACCTATTTCATCTATAAGCCGACCCGAGCATAGATCAGCCAGGCGATGTATCGTTCGGCCCTTTGCCGTGTGCCTATATTTTGGCTTACTTTTCACATCTTCTTCTTCGTCATCGTCATCGTTATCGTTATCGTCATTGTCTTTATCGTTATCGTCTTCGTCATCGTTATCGTTATTGTCTTTTTTCCCATCTCCATTTTCATCTTCTTCATCATTATCATCATCATCATTATCATCATCATCATCATTATCGTCATCATTATCTTCATTATCATCATTATCATCATCATTATCTTCATCATTATCATCATTTTCTTCATCATTATCTTCATCATCATCATTATCGTCATCATTATCTTCATTATCATCATTATCGTCATCATTATCTTCATTATCGTCATCGTCATTATCATCGTTTTCTTCATCATTATCATCGTTTTCTTCATCATTATCATCATCTTCTTCATCATTATCATCATCTTCTTCATCATTATCTTCATCATCATCATTATCGTCATCATTATCTTCATCATCATCATTATCGTCATCATTATCTTCATTATCGTCATCATTATCATCGTTTTCTTCATCATTATCATCGTTTTCTTCTTCATTATCCTCCCCATTTTCATTTTCGTCCTCCCCATTTGTATCCTCATTATCCTCATCATTATCGTCCTCGTCACTGTCACCATTTTCGTCACCGTCACCATTTTCGTCACCGTCATTGTCATTGTGTCGTTTGTTCTTTCGCAATCTCTGTTTTCTGCGGATCGCTAGCTGGAGACGCCTCAATCTCTCCCGCTTATCCTCATCGCTCTCTTTGGGATAGCTCAATTTAACAATCTTTTCATCACTTCCATCGTCATCGTTGCCTATATCGAAAAGTTTCATTACGTTTTGCACTCTGACATGGCAATAAACGGGTAGATGATCTTTGGATATGTCCATATTTTATGCTTGATATTTTATATTTTTTTGGGACCTAATTCAACTGATTTTGTACTGAATGTTTGGCTTATGAGCGTGAGTTAGAAAGCAGAGAACACATTTGAAACAAGAAGGCTTACTCTTTTGATTGATTAACCACTGCAGCACGCGATTTTCATTTTTGAGATTACCTAGAAGTGAATACAAATTAGATACAAAATCCTTTAGTTGTTCCAGGGTCATGTGCAGCGTGTTTGCTGTGTCTACTTACCATCATACATGATCGGGACCCCCGTCTCGTAGTACACCAAAGCTGGGAATGCGAAAATGCCAATCTCATGGGCCAGCTTAACATCGTTCGATTTGACAAACTGAATGCCATGCTTATCCGTATCATCGTCGATGTTCTCCAGCTCATCCAAGATATCCGAACACGATTCGCATTCATCATCATCTGTGGGGGGATAAATTAAATATCCAATAATCTAATATTCTTTGGCAATATTCCATTAGATAAACACTTACAGAAGAACACAGCCAAGTGCTCAACATCGTTGATCAGGACCTGTAGGGTCTTACGATCGACCGACTCAATGACATCCGCAGTAGACTCATGCAAATCAATAACCCATTCCAGAATTTCCTCTTCCTTCATCAGGTCACCTGAACAAATAGAGCGTTAGATCAATAGATAAATAGATGCTAAATAGCTAAAAATTATTCGATTCATTTACCGGTGTAAATTGTTCTAAACTTATGTCTATAAAATGCAAGTGCCGGCAGACCGGGCAAATCGTATTCCTTATCAATATCATCGTCGGATGTCTTTACAAAGTCAATGTCTTTTTCCTCGCACTCGTCATCGATGTTCTCCAATTCGTTAAGGATTTTCTGAGCCTTCTTATCGCCTTCGACATCTGTGGAAATATCAAAACAATTTCCTGTTAGTCAAAGATTTTCATGGAGAGATTTTATGTTAAATAATTCTCACAAAAGAACACGACGACGTGATCGTTTTCAGCCAAAATCTTATCCAACATTTTCACATTGACCTCCTCGATCTTGCCAGGAATCTCGAGGGTCTCATCGTCGGTGATCCAGGCCAATACTTCGTCCTCATCATCCAGATCCCCGGTGAAGTGCAGTGGGTCACGGTTTCTGAAGAACACCAAACGTGGATAGTTCTTGACATTGTATTTCTTGGCGACTCCGGTATCCTCAGTGGTAACGAAAATGATTCCAGCCTCATCCAACTCATCGTCGATGGTTTCCAGGGCGTTCAGGGTGTGGTCACAGGTCTCGCCCGGCTCGCAGGGACCCGTAAAGAAGACAACGACATATTCGTGCTCGTTGATCAGGTTGACGAGAATCTCATCGGTGACCTCCTCAATGGTGGCGGTCTTCTTCTGCACCAGCAGCCACTCCAGCACCTCATCCTCATTCATCAGATCGCCTTCATAGAGGGCGGGGATTTTGTTCTCGAAGTAGATGAGGGCGGGCAAATGGTCGAGACCGTATTCCTTGGCTTCGGCGGCATTATCGATTCGCACAATGACAATTCCCTCCTTCTCCAGCTCATCGTCAATGTTCTCCAGCTCGTTAAGGATGCGCATGTCCTGCTTATCGTCCTTGTCATCTGTGGCAAGAGAGGGAACATTTCATTATTATAGATAGGAGTGCATGATTGTGAATAACTTACAGAAGATAACCGCCAGATGCTCGGTATTCTCGACCAATTTGTCCTTCATCTCATCGGTGACTTCGGGAATCTCGGAATAGCGCTTCTGGTGCACCAACCAGCCAAGCAGCTCATCCTCTTTCATCAGATCACCCTCGTAGATGTGTGGAATTCCACGTTCAAAGAGTACAATCGAGGGTATCTCATCGATACCCCATTCTTTGGCCTCCTTGTCATCATCGATTTTGACAAAGGCAATATCATTCTGATCGCACTCATCGTCGATGTTTTCCAATTCTGCGAGGATTTTCTGTGATTTCTTTTGGTCTTTGTCGTCTGCGAAAATTATTTCAGAATGAGTTAATCGAATTAACTTAGTTTAGGTAACTAAAAAAGGAATTGAATCTACATAGAATGCATCTAACTGGAGCCTAGCTCAACTTGTAACTTGA
The DNA here is from genome assembly GCF_018151105.1 of Drosophila obscura. NCBI lineage: Eukaryota > Metazoa > Arthropoda > Insecta > Diptera > Drosophilidae > Drosophila > Drosophila obscura. Next base: position 2,064,407 of record NW_024542774.1, on the reverse strand, counting down.
AAACCTACAAACTACTCGTAAATTTCTTTAATGGGAAGAACTATTCGATTTCCGGTTCTTAGATTAAGTTGATTAGTTTTTGAAGCGCGCATTTGAAAATGATTACGTGGAAGCACATCGAGCAGTCGGCAGAATTGTTACAACTACATAAGATAGCAGACATCAGACACATTCCAGAGATACAACAACACAAAGTCTGTCGAATATCTACAGAATATCTACAGAGATGGTATCCCGGCACAAGGTTGGGGATGGGTGGGCCTGAAATAACTTACAGAAGAGCACAGCAACATGGGGCATTTTCTCAATGATCAAGTCCAACATTTCGTCGGTAATGTCCTCGATTTGATCGGAACTTGTTTGGTCTGTTAGCCACTTGAGGAGCTTCTCCTCGTCCTCCAGGTTGCCTTCGTAAATAGTTGGAATGCCTTTTTCAAAGTATATCAGCTTAGGAACTTTATTGATGCCATATTCAACGGCCTCCTCGGGATTGTCGATCTTCACGAAGGTAATGCCCAGGGCATCGCACTCGTCATCAATGTTCTCGAGCTCTTCGAGCACTTTCTGGGACTTCTTGTCGTTGTTGTCGTCTGCAAAACAGCTTGTGAGCAAAATGTGTGTTTTGTGTGTTGGGTGGGGTGGGGTGGTGCCTCTTGGGCTCTATATGGGTATAATTGTGAGACTATATTTACAAAACAGCACCGCAATGACGCGTCCTTCTTTGATCATTGTGTCGAGCATTTCATCGGTGACATCCTCGATCTCATCGCGTTCCAATTGGCTCAACAGCCACTTCAGTATTTGTTCCTCATCCATGAGATCGCCGTCGTAAACGTTTGGAATTTCTTTTTCAAAGTAAACAATTGCCGGTATCTGCCGATCGAAGAAGTTTTGTTGTTGTTTTGTTTATGAAACACATTCGCACGGATATGGATTAGATATCCTTTTGCACTTTGGGTTCGTACCGAATCGATTCCGTAATCGGCTGCCGCCTTGGCATCGTCAATTTTCACAAACTGTATGCCATGCTTGTCGCAGTCGTCGTCAATTTGTTCTAGCTCTTCCAACACGGTCATCGAGTCATCATTGCCATGATCATCTGCAGGATTAATAGCAGTCGGTTATCCATGCCCAATGGATGGCACAAAATAATCAATATGATCTACATACAGAAGAGCACCACCAAGTTATCAATGTTGCTGATCAGTGTCGCGAGCGTCTTGGATGTGACGTCTTCTATCACATCATCCTCGTCGCCCGTTGACTTATTCTGCACCAACCACTCCAAGACATCCTCCTCACGCTGGAGTTCACCTGCAGACCAGACACAGTTTCGATATTAACGACATGAATATCGATTTGTGCAGTGCATGGGTTTATGTTTATGTTTGTATTTTTGGGGATTTTGAACTTGAATGTGTGTGTGTGTGTGAGAGGAATGAAGAAGGTCTAGGTCTACTTGGTACCTTCGTAAATGATCGGAGTCTGGTGGCGATAGTAGACGAGTGCCGGCAGACCGCCCAAGTTGTATTCATCGGCCAGAGCCTCGTCGTGTATTTTCACGAATCCAATGCCCAGTTGGTCAGCTTCGTCGTCGATATTCTCCAGCTCCTGCAACGCCTTGGCGCACTTGCGGCATTGCTGCTTATCTGTTGTGTCGATCGATGGTTTGTTGGTTGGTTGGTTGGAAGGCATAGAATGTGGCAAACAAGAGATCATTAGGATCGGCTTGCAACGACTACGGGGCTAGGAGTCTCGGACAGGGTTGAGGGAGAACAACAAACAATTTGACTGGGGTGCACGGATTGAACATTCTCTGATTATGCTGAGTAAGTTGTAAGGTTATTACGGAGATATCACATGCAGGAAGAGCTATGGCAAGCCATTTGGATCGTGCGGATATGTTACTCAATCGCCTCACCATACACGATTCCTTTATTTACACAATTTTTGTTTATGCAGCCTCCCCTTCGCTGTGTGCAACCTGTTGCAAGATGCTTGTCTTTGTAACGGAAATCACTTCAAAAGAGGCAAAATAAAAGTAAAAGAAATGCTCTAAAAGCTCTCTCTCTCTCTCTGTCTCTCTCCTCTTTTTTTGCTGCTCTTTCTGTCTGTTTCCCCATCTTATTACGTTTCTGTTTCGATTTCTATCTTTATCAATCTGTTTGCACTTCTCCTTTAGCGAGCTTTAGCTTTGCCGCCTCATGCAGCGTATACGTAATATTGCTTTCTGTTGATTTTCCCCTGAACTTGCGAGTGAGTGGCCACACGCCTGCCACAGACAGCTACTCTCTATCTACTCTTGTGGCTTCAGTTCTGGAATAATGAATATCGGTCAAATCATGCAGCTTCTGAATTCAGAGCATCCTCACAATGTTCGAATTCAGAGTCAGTCGTCTATTTTCTATGGGTGTTTGAGTGGGTGTCGCCAAGGTGACAAGGCCAGTGCACACATTGGCCCGCACAAATGTCTCATAATTTACTACAAAGTGTATATAGAATCTCTCGAAAATTGTACATGTTTATGCGGCTCCGACTCTGGCTCTGACAGTTTTGTTTTGCGGTTCGTCTGCTCTTCTGTCTTCGCAGACATGGGCAAATGTTGCACTTAACTAAAAATAGTGCAAGTCAGTCGGGAAGGAGACTCACGTATGCACACTATGTACACATAATCGCATGTCTGTATATTTGTATATTATGTGCCATTGCATTTAGCTGCGAAAACTTAAGATCTGCTGCCCATAATCATTCCGCGCCGGCTCGCGCTCGTGTGGGGCATGTTGATGTATTGCTGTATGCAAAAGCAATTAAAACTGCTGTCTGTCTGCAGCCCCCGCCCCATTGCCCCGGCACACTGAATTGCAAGAGGGGTAGATGGTCGGGGGCTGGTGTCACGGAGGGTGGCACAACAATGGGCCACAATTTCGTGTTCTCGTCTCACCTACATGTTGTTCGCATCAACGAGTATGCAAAAACAACAACAAAATCCCTGTATGCCGTCTGCGTTTGATAAAAATACCTATAGATAGTGTAGCGGATACTACCAGATATATACATACACATGTATGTATATTTAAATATATGTACGATATGTATATCTGTTTATTTGTCTGTAAAGATCCACTCTATAGTTAGTTGTTTCAGATCCAAGCAAAAATAACAGCAGCAGAAGCAGCAGCCAGAGAAGCAAATTAAAAAGAAAGAAAAAACCATTTTCTTGGCCGACCAACTGCTTGAGTTTTCTATTTTTAACACTAAAATTGTAGGTGGCTGTGTTGGACAGAGAGGGAGCACAACAAAAATAAATAAATAAATAAGTTCTCTATACTTTGTTATTGGCCAATATATAACCACGCATGTGTGTGTGCCAAGACTCTGCGGGGCCTTAAATACGCCAATAAATTTATGTTTTCCTATACAAAGATTTCCTTCTTTTGTTCCAAAATGTTGGACAAGGCCAACCATCAGAAGGTCCATCTCCTATCCGTATTAATGTACATACATCGTTGCATTTGTATATACTATGCATGCGAAATAGCCCACGTTTATTTCCCAGAATTTAAGACAAGCAAATTATTTGATTTCAATTGAAAATCATTTTTTCAATTATTTTTTCCCCCGTTTGATTCTTCATCAAATCCACCGACGGCTTGTCCGCGGGATAGGGTGGACTGGGGCTTTGATTGGTCAGGAGAAGGGTGACGAGGGGCGGGGCTGATGGGGACACAAACATAATCTGGCGCCGAGCCCAGACATTCATTTGCAGCGTTTCTGTTGTTGTAATGTTTATTATTATACGTATACGTAATATTCGTGTCTGCCTTGGACGATAGCGAACGTGAAAATGTACAAAATTGGTTTTACTAGTTAAAACTACTAACCCTTCCCCCCAAGGAGATCAGTAAATCCATATAGATTGCGTATTAACTATGAATTTCTAGCAGAAAACTATTAAAAGGACCACCATAGCGAATGCGAATTATGGCACCTTCTTGTGGCGCTCCAAATGGCTCCAAGTTAGCAAGCAATGACACACAGGACCGGATTGACAAGTTAAATTGGTTATATAGTTAGGATAGACATATAAACATATACTATACATATTTACATTACGGTTCATGGGCATTTAGGCAGTAACTTTTCTAGTGCATTTGTGCATTACTCGAATCGGGGGAAAATTATGTTGGTGGGGGGAAATTTAAGAAAATTTGTAAATGATTTAATAAGAGGAAACAAAAGTTTCAAGGTAGAGAGTTGGCGGAAGAGGAGGACGATCGTTGGGATCGTTGAGGATGCACAACGAAAAACTTACCCATAACCCGGGGCGGGCATGTTTCATGGTCTGGACCTGCAGTCGTTCGATAAAATATATATATAAATAAATTTCGCGTATGTAATTTTGCTCAGACAGGGGAAGAAACACCGCCGGAATATAGATATTCATATGGAGAGATATAAAAGTTAAGTTAAGTTTGCCGCCATTTTTGTTCTAGGGTTAGTAACAAGTTATATATACGTTTATAGAGATAGATAGAGATAGAGACATATGCGTAAGTGGTAGTAGATATACACAACAGAATATACAGTATTGGTAGATATATGTATGCGGTCTATACCTAAGTTGTATGCTTTTTAGTCACAAGAGAGCTAAACTGTTTGTGTACGCTAAAAACTGCAACTGCTTTAAAAATAGAACATCATCAAGTCAAATTTCCACCAAAAGATATGGTCAGAAATATCAGTATATGGAAGTATTCATGTTTATATGTTTTGTATGTATGTTTATATGCAGATCAAGGTCAGGCAGACTTACAGAATAGGACGGCCACAAAGTCAGTGTCCTCGATGATCTTCTGCAATATCTTGGAATTGACCTCCTCGATGCGATCGGGCAGATCCATGGCCTCCAGCGAGGTTAGGAAATCGAGCACACCCTCCTCGTCCATGAGATCGCCATCATAGATGATGGGCTCCTTCTCCCTATTAGTTTTTCGTTTTTCGGTTAGATCTCTGGGGGTGTTTAATGGGCGTATTGGGATGGTACCTACCTGAAGTAGGTGAGGGCGGGGAAGTTCTTGATGCCATATTGTTTAGCTAGTCGTTTGTCGTTGATTTTCACAAAGTCCACACCGAAGGAGTCGGTGTCATCGTCGATTTTTTCGAGTTCCGCTAAAACCTTATCACAGGTCACACAGCTGCGCGCATCTGAAAGCATCCGAAAAGGGAATATGCGAATATGAATAATCTGGCTGCGAGACAAGATCAGATAGAGATACCGACATCAATTGACAAGCAGCAACTGTCGCGTGTGACGCCAGAAGCAGAACCACGACCACGACGACGACCACAACCAGAAACAGAAGCAGAAACAGAACCAAATGCCCCAAAGATTATTCATGCCTATATTAGATGGAGGATGCATCATCATCATCATCATCAGAGCAAAGGTACCGACAGTGGCAGTGGCAGAAGCAGAAGCATGGGCAGAAGCAGTCTGAATGAATGAAATGAAATGACAGCAGAGCCAGAGCAATTCGTTGCTATTAATTCGGGCAACAACTGCCGACAAATATGCTAAAATTGCTAAATTAATTCATAAAATTGTGGTGTAATGCAGCAGCCGCTATTAGGGAAATGAAACAGCAGCCACACACAAAGACAGTGCCCAATGTTCGCCAATGTCTCTTTAAGTGCTTTGGGTGGTTGCACGCCAGACCAGGCCGAAAAAATCTCATTACACAATCTATACGAAGCTCATACTGAATAAACAAAATATTTAGATGTGTATACTGCGCCTACGAATATATGGAGATCCATTGGATCCATTGGCAATACCTCACTGCTTGAAAAGTAATCAAACAGCACAGCCAATTCAGAGACCGATTGCCTTCTTTACGGCCACCTTAATGGGCAACCAAATATACGGAGCAGATGCAAATATTACGTATACGCAGACGAATTAATCGATTCGATTTGTAAGCGTTGCAGGAAGTCTGCTCGAATCGGATGGGATTGGATAGAACCTGTTCCGAGTGTTTTCACAATGCATTGCAATAACATGAATAGCGTTTTATATCAACAAATAATAAACACATTTGTATATAATGCGGATCTCTTCGAATTCGTTTAAAATGTTCACCTTTCTCGGATTTAATTACCACCGAACAGCCGACAGTATTCAATGAGCTGCCATTTGCGTAGATGTTCCATGATTCGGTTCGTTTGTTTGGCAAAAGCATTGGCGTTCGGTGCTTTTGAATTTTAAATCTTTTCATTGTCAACAATTATTTTTGGAATTGCCGCCAATGCTAACGAAATATACATATAAGCTATCTTCAAGGCATATACATACATATGGACATATGTATAATTAGCTTTCTATAGCGAAAGGTTTTACATTATTTTTTTGTTTATTAACTTTGACATTGAAGAATAAAGCCTGGAGGCAGAGTCTAAATTTAAGGTAATTATATGTTTTGTATTTAAGACTCTGGCAATTTGTTTATTCAAAATTTTCTATTAGTTTTACTGCCAGACAAATTACTCCAGAGAAAGCCATAGCAAGGTAATTTCTAGTCCCCAAAATAGATCCAACCTGAGTCGTACAAGTGCACGTAGATATGTAAATGTAGTTCTGGGGAGACTACTGAAAAAGGTCATGAAACCTGTCGCCAACTGGAAGGAAGTGAGAGTTTTTTTTCATTTTTTTTCGGTCAGTTTTCGTGCCAAAAGTTTGCGCCAAATGGGAAAAGCTATGGCATCAGGAAAAGCAGCAATAGCATGGGTAACAAATATATAAAAAAAAAAAAAAAAAAACGCTGAAGCGAACGCAGAAACGAAGACGGCAAAGACGACGGCAATTTCTCACAGCCAAAAGCTATTTTTCTACTCATAAACAGAACGCTGAGATAGCGCACCAACGAGAATCAGATAGAAAAAGGGGATGAAGGCACCGCAGACTGCTACTGGGAACATTGGTGGTGGAAGGGGGGACAAAAATAAAAATAAAAAATTAACCGAATGAAAATCTCAGAAATTTCGTACAACGAATTTTTCACATATTTTCAGTTGTATGTGAATGCTTCGAATTTTACTAGCGAAAATTTATATAATATGGCTGGCTTCTGTTACTATTTCGAGTGGGGGTCGCCTCGCATTAAAAGCTTGATACCCGACCGGACCGTTACTTGCTCCACATGGCACACCTACACACACGCACACGCATACATATAGATAGTCGTATATGCAGCATAGATACATATATATGATGTATAACTGATGAGTATGGAAAGTCTGATCGGGCAAAGGATCACTTACACCAGAAAACGGCAACGTAATCCTTGTCGGCCAAGAGCTTCTCCAACTGCTTGGCATTGACCTCCTCGATGACGGCCTCTGGCTCAAGCGGCACCGCCGCTGGCTGCGATCCTTTCTTGTTGTTAGCGCAATTCACATATCCGGGAAAACTCAGTGCCAGCAGAGCACACACGAGCAATGTCAGAGTCTTTAATCGGGTGAAAGTCATCTTTCGATTTCCTTCAGGTACTCAGGTTCTCAATCCTCGGTTCGGCTCTTCTTCGTTACGATTCTAAACCTTTAACTCGAACATGCGGGCGTGTGTCGATTTTGCTCTCTCCTCCTTTTTATTGGTTCTATTAATTAATAAGATTCGCTCACGTCGTTTGGTTTTTTTTTTTGTTATTAAAATTTATATTCCTTTGAGCATTAAGGCACTATTTTTAGTTGATAATGGTATTTCTTTCTTTCGCAATTTATTTTATGTATAACAATTTTTGGTACACACTGATGCATATATATTATGTTCATATATACACAGCCAGAATATATACATATATAGGGTATATATGAGAAAAATTAGATTATATATATATATTTTTCTTGCTCTTCTATTAAATGAACGTTTTCCGCGGACTGTACTCTATTGGTTTTCAGATTTTGTTCCACTCCGTGCAGAGGTCCGCTCGCAACTGAAAGTATTTTGGTGAAAATTCTGTGCCATTCAAGAGGCCTTGCCAAAGCTTTAGGGATCTTGTGTTTCGGGCTTGTGCAGCTTTTTTCCACCTTCCACATTCTTTCCCCGCAAAAATAGCTTTCGGAAAGAGCGAGGGAGCGACAAATGGGCCGCTGCATGATCGTGCGAGGAATGTGGTGAAAATTTGTGGAGAGGCGAGAGTTTTCTCGACAATTCCCTTTTGGATTGCACTTCTTTGTTTATGCATTTGGGCTCTTATGTATATAAATATATAAATATAGATGTGCTGTGCTCGGTGGTCTTGCGAAGCGTGGAATAAAAACAAATACGAATAAATATGCCCACAGGCGGGATTATTTGCATGAGATAAGAATTGGATCGTACATAAAGTGAAAGAGAGAGCTGCTTCAGGGCAGGTAATTAGAATAATATTTCCAACATTTGACTTACAGTTTAAAAGCCGGTAGTTCAAATTTAAATTTGAATTGTGGTTTTTGAATTGCCGATGGCAACAGTCGACTAACAGTCAGCTGACTGGGTATTTTTTAGTGAATTTTTGTTGATCCACACATTGTCCAGAGTGACCGTGATGTCGAAATTCAAGGTATATTTCGGCCTATTTCTGAGGGTCAGGCGGGTATATTCTATCTATAAAGTCGCGGTCACACTGCCGGGCACAAAAACAAAAACTACTAATTTTTCGGACCAAATGCAAATACAAAACGCTCTTGCAGCGGCTGCAGTGCATTCAAAATTAACATTAAATTATCCATAGTCCAAAAGTTTTAGGAACACCGTCTAGCCATTAAATTGAAAGTGTCGCAGAACCAACATAAACAGAGCCCGCGCCCCGTGTGTGTATAAAAATCGATCTGAGAATCTGTTCAACTGTAGGTAAAACGAGAAATCTATGAATTAAAGCTATATCGCTGAGGTATTCCTTCCTGCATGAAGCGTTCTTTGAATCGACGCGAATAGATATTGGCTCACCTTGAACCTAGCATTGCTGAAAGGGCCGAGCAGCCGCATACCAAACACGACCCAGTCAAACATATAGAAACACAATTTTACGCTCGTGTGTACCTGTGCGCTGCCTGTGTATGCATGTGTAGGCATAAACATCACGCCCACATAGCGTTGCCCGCCGCCAGACGACAACAGCTGTTCGGGCGTCTGAAAATGTTTACTAGCTTCCGCTTTCATGCTGCAGGGCAAACGAAATATAATATTTGAATGTCTTTCAATGTGGACGGGAACGGACCATGACAATCTATGGCGCAGTTGGTGTTGCTCAGGCCCAAGCCCCTTATCGCTGCAAGCGGGTGTGTGGTGGGCCTGCGCTGTTTGTGGCAAGGCGAAGGTGAAAGTCACCAGCTGATATCAGTTAACCGACCGAAACCCGTTATGCATAGCAGCTGTTTGATATCATTTCCATTTAATCGGACAGAAAATCCCCATCCATTGCAGCTTTGTCCACACACCACACATTAATTTGTCGCAGCAAAAGCGATACTCAAGAGTTGGCGCTGTTTCCCAGTCGTGCTCAGATTTTGTAGTGGTTGCTATTACGCCCCCTGTTCGCTGTCAGCTTTCCGCCTTTGTGCTGTTTTTGCTCACTTAATGATTGTAGGGTCTCGCGTCTTTTGTAAATTAGAAACGTAAACGTTCTCACAATTGGTTGGATATCTCAGTGCAGTGTCAGTTACGTTCCAGAAACTAAACTAATAATTGAACATTTCATTGTCGTCTTTCGTGTTGGATTGCGCAGGGTGCACGACAACTTGACGGCTTTTATGTGATTACTATGAAATTGGATGAAATTGTTGGATGGTAAGACATTGCACAATAATCTTTTATATATGTACTATTATATTCATATATTTCTGTGTATATCTAGGTACCAGAAAAAAATCGGCACCTATGACAAACAAGAATGGGAGAAGACAGTCGAGCAGCGTATTTTAGATGGCTTCAATAATGTCAACCTGAAAAACACCAAGCTCAAGACGGAACTGATTGATGTGGACCTAGTGCGAGGTGGGTTGCTCGTGCTTAATTATTAATTATTCCATTCACATGTTAATTTTTAATTAAATATTAATTTTGTGGTTTGGTCGACAGGTTCCACCTTTCCAAAGGCAAAGCCAAAACAATCGCTGCTCACTGTCATTCGTTTGGCCATTTTGCGTTACCTGCTGCTACCGCTGTATGCACAATGGTGGGTCAGGCAGACCACGCCCAATGCCTTTGGCTTCATTCTGGTGCTCTACCTCACCCAACTGATGAACTGGGCCATCTACATCCTGCATGGCAATCGCATTGTGCCACTGACCAGCGACCAGCAGCAGCGCAATGCCACTCTGTATGGCGAACCAGATGCCGATAAGCAGCAGTTGGAGGAGCACGACGACATGCTCAGCGCCCTGCTCATACCCTGCGCCCTCAGTCTGATGATTAGCCTGATACACTCGCAGATCGTGGCCACCAACAATGCGGCAACTGGTGTCGGAAATGGGGCTACCAAAAACAAACTGCGTCGCTTCTCCATTTCCAACTTTAATGAGAAGTCAGCACCAAGGGAGCCCCGACTGCGGCGCAGGAAGAAGTTTGTGCGGTGAGTAGGGGGGTCGCAGAATACATGCTCCAGAGATCAGAAGCTAATGTATTCTCCTGTAGTATACGCCAGCCAGAACCGGATTTATCTCATCCCAGTAGCAACACATCTCTACCAACGCGACGCACAGCAACCACCAGTGGCCCAGAAGTGCTTTCAAAACCACCCACACCAATCAGCAGCACTCCTGTACAAGAACCTGATCTGCCAGTCACCGCCAGCGCCACTTCACCTCCCGTTGCCATCAAGCAAATCAGCAATGAGGAGACATATCCCAGCACAACTGTCGTTACCATGCATCTCCAATCGCAGAAGACAGCTGACAGACCTACTACGCGCGCTGAACCTTTATATGATCTCAGAAGGCACGACGGAGGACCAGTGCCTGACAGTCCCAAGAAGCGCAACGTCAATTGGCATACGCCCATTCAGATCTATGCCACCTACGACCAGACAGAGCAGCCCTCGTCGAGCGAGGCCAGCAGAGAAGCCGACAAGGAGAATAGCGTGGAAACGCTGCAGCCCACAACTCACAAATCACGTCGCAGCCTGGGCGAGGATGATGGCTTTGAGAGCTTGAATGGAAAAAGTTCCAGCGGCGAGGACAACAACCACTCGCCCCTGCCCAATGCAGGAGCGGCAGCCGCAGTGGTTCCAGTGCAGGCCAGTCAGTTGCGTCTGCGTCTAAATGTGGCAAATACCAGTTCAGGCAATGTGCCAACACCACCCGAGAAGAAATCGCAATCTCGAGGAAACGAGTCAACCAGCAGTGGCGCTGACTCTGATGAATGCGATGACGCGGATATAATATCGAGTCCTGCATCGGCGTGCAATCAAGAGTGCACCACATCGGCCACCGATTGGCTGGGTGTGACCACAAACAGTGAGGACTGCAGCTATACCTCAGATATGGATCAATCGGATGCTGGATTCAAGCCTTGCAGCGACGAAGACCCTGGCGAGCTAGACATTACCCCAACAACCATTCTTAATCCCCACAACAGCATGGATCGCAGTGAGTAGATGTCCAAGTATGTTCACAATCATATATGTATCTTCTGACTCTCCTCAGTAAGCTGCACCATTTGGGACCATCGTGATGCAAAGAAAGCCCAGCTCTCTGTCCTTGAGATTGCCTCGTGCATAATTGAGCGTGTGGACTCCATGGGCGAGACGAATGACTACATTTACATAGGAGTTGTCTTCTCTTTTCTGCTCACCATGATCCCCACCTTTTGCAGGCTATGTGTGGTGAGCTTTAAATATAGGCGAATGTCTCGCAGGTTTTTTAGTTCCTCAATCTCTTGCAGATCACCCTTGGGAGCGATGCGGAAAAGGCCAGCGAAATAAGCTACATATACATACCACAGTTGCTGTGGGAAAAGTCATCGTCCTCGTTCTTTACTCTGCTGGGCTTTGCCTTTGGCGAGGCTAAATGGGAGCGTACTGTCCTGGCCCTGGGCTTCATACAGCGCCTCAGCCTGACTCTCATCTTGTTTATCATATTTGCCGTGGCGGAGCGCACGTTCAAGCAGCGTTTTCTGTATGCCAAACTGTTCTCGCATCTAACATCATCGCGTAGGGCACGCAAATCGAATCTGCCCCACTTTCGCTTGAACAAGGTGCGCAATATCAAGACCTGGTTGAGCGTAAGATCTTATTTGAAGGTGCGTACTCATGCTATTTTCCTTAACCCCTTGACTCTTGACTAGTTCTGTAAATCTCCCGTAGAAACGTGGTCCGCAGCGGTCGGTGGATATTATTGTATCGGCAGCATTTATCGTAACCTTGCTGCTGCTCGCTTTTCTCAGTGTTGAGTGGCTGAAGGACTCGGTGCATCTGCACACGCACCTGACGCTGGAGGCACTGATTTGGTCGATTACGATTGGCATCTACTTGCTGCGCTTCATGACACTGGGACAAAAAATTCAGCACAAGTATCGCAGCGTTTCGGTGCTGATCACTGAGCAAATCAATTTGTATCTGCAAATCGAACAAAAGCCAAAAAAAAAGGATGAATTAATGGTATCGAACAGCGTTCTCAAGCTAGCTGCCGATCTGTTAAAGGAACTCGAAACGCCATTCAAGATCTCTGGCCTCAGTGCCAACCCATATCTATTCACAACCATCAAGGTAGTCATATTGTCGGCACTCTCGGGCGTTCTGAGTGAAGTCTTGGGCTTCAAGTTGAAATTACACAAAATCAAAATAAAGTAAAAGTAAATTAGAGCCGCAGCTTACGGAGGGAAGGCACATGGCACATACAGAGGGCATGGCGCAAATCGATCATATTTTTGTAGTACAATTTATTTCGAAACGCTTTAAGAAAGTCTAAAATTAAATACATGTCTCCATCTAGAGTAGTTTAATGAATAAACTTAAGTAAGCCAATGTTTATGTTTGTCGTGTGATTGTTTATCAGTGTTAAAACAAGCCTCCTATGGACTACGTAAGCCAATATACACTACATATATATAGTTACCATATATACTACCTTTTAGAAGCGACCTGCACAATCACAAATCATCATGTTAACTTGTAATGTATTGTGTAATGAATCGATCGTATTAAAGTTCATAGAACTTTTAGCATAAATGTTATGCACGTTTCGTAGTTTCCCAATTACTGTCTTAGCAAATCTCAAGTTCGAATCCGCAAAACTGTCTAAGCTAAAGTAATAAATAAATAAATATTAATCCAATTGAAAAAAAAACAACCAAAAATTTTTAAATCGGCGATCGGAGCTGCCGGTGGTGGTAGGGCTGCCAACCCCTCAGAATTTCTATGATCGCTCAGCTGATGTTGTTGTTATCGTTATCACCTCACGACGCCCACGCAAAATCGATACTGACGTAACATCAACCAACCGCGTTTCTGCACCTATTTTCCTGTAGTTTTTAGTCTTCCTATTCCAATAGAAAATTGCATAAAATGCTAAAGCTAAATATATTGCTTAGGAATGCGATAGCCACAAATTTACTGCGAACCCAGACACGTTTGCTCCACGTTGGCGACGCGAATGTCTTGCCCAGCGAGGTGGACAAGCAATCTGCCGAATACAAGGTATAAATATTTTGAATATTTCAAGAATTGTTCTACAGCCTGCACTTTTGCATAGGACAATGCCACCGAAATGGGAAAGCTTGTCACGGAGCTGCGCAACCTCACCAGCCAAGTGCTAACAGGTGGCGGTCAAAAGGCCAATGATAGGCACACCTCCCGGGGCAAGCTGTTGGCCAGAGAACGCATTAATTTACTGCTGGATAAGGGTTCGCCTTTCCTGGAGCTCAGTGCTCTGGCTGGTCACGAACTGTACGGTGAGGAAGTGGTCAATTCTGGCGGAATAGTCACTGGAGTTGGCCGCGTCTGTGGGTAGGTCTTGCACTAGAATATTGCCCCTTTAAATATTAAAAACATTTATTTTAGCACTGAATGTGTTGTCGTGGCCAACGATGCCACTGTCAAGGGTGGCAGCTACTACCCCATAACTGTGAAGAAGCATCTGCGTGCCCAAGAGGTTGCCCAGGAGAATAGACTGCCGTGCATTTATCTTGTGGACTCTGGTGGTGCCAATCTGCCGCGCCAGGCCGAGGTCTTCCCCGACAAGTTGCACTTTGGACGGATATTTTACAACCAGGCAAACATGTCGGGCCAAGGCATTCCCCAAATTGCCGTTGTCATGGGCAGCTGTACGGCCGGAGGAGCCTATGTGCCCGCCATGGCGGATGAGAGCATTATTGTGAAGAAGCAGGGAACCATTTTCCTGGCTGGTCCTCCATTGGTGAAAGCTGCGACCGGAGAGGAGGTTTCCGCCGAAGATCTAGGCGGTGCGGATCTCCACTGCAAAACTTCGGGTGTCACGGACCACTATGCTGTCGACGACGAGCACGCTCTGTACTTGGCCCGCCAGATAGTGAGCAACCTGAATCTGCCAGCCACAAACTCGTACAACGGTCAGCTGCTGCACTCCAGTCAAGCGAACTTCAAGGAAGCCAACCCCAATGCTCCTGCTGCAGTCGAAGAGCCGCGCTATGATCCCCGCGAGCTGTACGGAATTGTGGGACCTAATCTTACCAAGAGCTTCGATGTGCGCGAGGTGATTGCTCGTATCGTGGACGGCAGTCGCTTTACCGAGTTCAAGAAACTTTACGGCGAGACTTTGGTCTGTGGATTTGCGAAGCTTTATGGCCAAACCGTCGGAATCGTCGGCAACAATGGTGTCCTCTTCTCGGAGAGTGCCCTCAAGGGCGCCCATTTCATTCAGCTCTGTTCACAGCGCAAGATTCCTTTGGTATTCCTGCAGAACATCACAGGTGAGATATCACTTGGCCGAGTATTCCTTTTATCCAACTAAATACTCATTTATATTGATAGGTTTTATGGTTGGGCGCGATGCCGAGGCTCATGGAATTGCCAAGAATGGAGCCAAGATGGTTACGGCTGTTGCTTGTGCCAACGTGCCCAAGTTTACAGTGATCATCGGTGGGTCGTACGGTGCTGGGAACTACGGAATGTGCGGGCGGGCCTACTCGCCGAGATTCCTTTACATGTGGCCCAATTCGCGTATCTCTGTGATGGGAGGCACACAGGCAGCTAATGTATTGGCCCAAATCACTCAAGATCAGCGCAAGCGTGCCGGCAAAGAGTTCACCGAGGAGGAGGCCCAGAAGCTGAAGGCTCCTATTGTGGAAATGTTCGAGGCGGAGGGCTCACCATACTACAGCACAGCTCGCCTGTGGGATGACGGCATCATAGACCCGGCCAATACACGCCAAGTGCTGGGCCTGAGCCTGAAGGCAGCCCTAAACAATGCTGGCCACGAGACCAAGTTTGGAGTTTTCCGCATGTAAATTTGATTTGCATGCATGTGTAATTGACACGGGAAATTTGTGCATTTATTGACATTTAATGTCCTGCCATCATATTGAAACTGTTGCATTTATTAGTGTTAAGTGAATTGTTGTTGTTTCTGTAAATGTCCATTATTTTTGAAATGAATTTAAACCAAACAAAATATTTTTAAAATAAACCCCACTATTTGCATTAGAATTTAATGGAAGGGAATCTACAGAGTACGCAATCCAATTCAAGGAAGTTTTTAATACTAGACAGTCTTGTTGAAAATTTATTCATTAATCGGATAATATTATATTTTCACAGCTAAGAGTCCTAACTATCTCGTAATAGCAAACCGAATATCAAAATCGAGTTATATGATTTTCCGACATTGGCCCATTGTCGACCCACGGGTATTTCAATTTACTCACGTATATTTTGAAACTTGTACAATTTAAGTTCAGCTGAAAGATCTCGTGGTAATTTTTTTATTTGTAAAGAGGAAGGATGGATGTACGAGAAAAATGTATAGACAGTTAAATTTCCCGCGGTTTAACTCAAGGTGTTAGCCTGTTTAAAAAGAGCGGGGTTAAGTGGGCTAAGTTCGTTTTTTTCTCGGTATATTTACAGTATATTTTGAACATAAGAAGGTATATTTCGGTATATTTTTGAGGGTCAGACGGGTATATTGGCGATCCACGCCAACACAACAAATTATTATCTATTAAAGTAAGTAGAAGAGATTAATTTTTGTAAGCAAATTCGCATAAAATATTCCCTTACCTTATAGCGAGTTCTGTCTTTCGGTTGTAAGTGAAGATAATCGATGTTTGCTGAAAAACATCGATGCTAAACATTTTTTGGCAACATCGATACTATCGATGTTACATCGTTGTTTTTTCCAGCTCTACTGTCAGCGCTAACGCTCTCAAACCTGAAAATCGGTTCGTCATACAAAGAATTTTTTGCATTTCGTGTTAAAACACAAGTCTAAATATAATTTAAGGAATCATCAAAAATTAGAGCTCTAAAGCACGTTAATAACTAAATAGGTGAGTGGAATATTTGCCGGAACCAAGTGTGGCTCTGTGTGTGGGCTTGGCTTCATCTGTGTGTATGTGTGTGCGTGCTCGTAAATGTTGCGGCTCTTTCGCCTGTTTTTTTGCACAAAAAAAAAATGAAAAATGGCAAAATCTAGAAGTAGCGTCAGCAGAAAAGAAAGTTCATCGGGAGAGTGGCGGAGTGTATGTGGCGATTTTAAAATAACTTTGCCGAAAACTTCAAGTGCACTCTTGATTCGTCCGCGTGCATAGAGAGGGGAAAATATCTGTACATTGTGGAAGAGAATCTGGTGCATCGGTGTGCGTGTGTTGTATATTTAAATGTCGCCTGCTGCTGTTCTCTGTTCCCGGCTCCCGCTCCCTGTTCCCTCCTCCGAAAATAAAAATTTTCGTGAGTTCGGCGTCCTTCCATGTGTGCGTGTGTGCCTGTTTTTGTGCTGCTGCTGCCGCCTGCTGCTGCTACTTGCAACAGCGTCAGCAGAGGCCGCAAAAAATTCCAATGCAGCAGCGGCTAATCTGCCTCGACACTTCCCCCGCCCCTCCCTTCAGTCTTCATGAAGAGGAAACCATATTTTTCTATGCTCATTCAGGTTTCAGGTGTTGATTGTATTTTCCGTTTTGGCTTCCAATTCAATGACGTCATTGCATGTGTCAACTCTAATATGGTCTATCTGTCAAGCCCCCGCAGACGTTAAGTGGCAGTGTGTGTGTGTGTGTCTGTGTGCGTGTGGGTCCAGTTACCAACGTTTCTTCGATTCTTTAAGATTGTGTTACTATTTTTATTGGATAAATTAAAACTGGCGACCCCGACGACGCCGACGCAGCTCTTTCGTTGCCACTTCTCGGTTTCCATTTGGTTTCTTCACTTACGCGCACTCACACACACACTCATATGTGTGTATGTCTTCGGGCGGTTTTTACTCGCAAGATTCGCATATTTATTTTCTGTTTTTGACACACTTCCACACTCGCTTTGTCCCGGGGGAGATTGTCTGATTTTATGAATATGAATATGGAGGATTAACGAGTATTAACGAGCATATGATAAGTTGTTTCCTTTCCCTTCCTTCCCCCATCAAAAGAGTCTTACATTTATGGCTCTCCAATTCGGCGCTTGTTCTGCCTAATTGGCGCGGAAGCAACTTCCGCTGCAGCGCCGACAGCACGCCCACACCCATCGTAGCCGCCATGGAATCGACAGCCATAACAAAGCACAATCCCCAACTTGTTGTATTTGGGGCATGGCTATTGTGGCTGCCCCCATCTGCGGCTTCTGCTGCCGCTGGGGCGCACTTAAATCAATAAACTAGGAACAAATCGCTCGCATTTGAATTGAAGTTCCGCCCTTTCGGGTCAATGCACTTTAGGCACACACACACACACTTGTATAGTAAAAAGGTAGCGTGGAAACTCTCCCCAACGCACACACACAAACTGGGAAATGAGTCGGATATTTATAGGCTGGCTCCCAAATGCCGGCTAATTCTTTATCAGCTTCGTTAGCTGTTGTGGCCCACGTTTCCATGTTGGCTTGTTGGGCAAGTTGACATTGATAATGCCAATGACGAAGACCGACAGACCGCCAGACAGGCAGCCAGTCAATCCGGAAGGCCAAGCCAGCCCATGAGTAATCTTCAACTCCAAGAAAGCAGTGACTGAGACGTCAGCATCTGCGGGACGCGTCGCGACGCAGGCAGCGAAGCGTTGACAACGCAGCTCCGTCGCCTCAGCCCCAGGCCCCAGACCGAGGCCCAGCCACAGTGCAAGTTCATTGTTCGCGCGCTCCAGTGCTGCTGCCCGCCTCTGAGCGTTCTTTTTTCCCATTTCTCCTGATTGCATTGAATGCTCTCTCGCGTAAGTTTCGAAGACTTAAAAGCACACGAGAATTATCTAGAGAGTTTAATGCCTTCTTAATCGCAAGATTTTAATAATAGAAGTTCAAATGGGGAAATCAATGTACAAAAATAAGATACGATAGACCTATGCGAAATTCAAATTATTCGCTTTGATTTAGAGCAGGAAGGAAAAGATACTCAAGAACGAGTAAGTGCGCCACTGAGACTGACGTTTATGCTCTCATAAGTTTTAAAGAATGGCAAGAGGGGACTTGAAGATTCAAGCCTTGTTGAGTTTAATCATAGGCAACTACTTAATCTCTTTCCAAACAGAGAAAACCTCATTTGCTTTTCGCATCAGAGAAGGCAAAGTTAAAATAGTCAAAATTAAATTAATAGAATTTGTGTATTATCCATTCGATTCAACTGTGAGGGAGAGAAAATTCAAGAATTAAAAATGTACGTACTTTTAAGTTTGGCTAAAATTGAGACACTAAATGATATACGAAAGTGGTTCCGGGAAATGCGATAATTGGCAAACTGATGCAGAGAAAAGAGAGCCTTTTCCAGGCAGACAATCCAATTGAACTTCAGTCTAATAAACTGGCCAAACAACTTTCATATCATCATCATTCATATGCCAAACAAGAAACACAAATTCTACAAATTCATGTGGCGGCGAGTGGTGCAACGGTAATCATTTGCTGGCTGCCACTGGCCGGGTCCGCTGGTAGATCATTATCGTGATCTTGATATTGAACACGCACATGGGCAATGCTTGAATGCATACCCAGAGCCAAAACAATTATTAGCCACCGGGTAATTAAAAGTTGTTGTTCATGTGTGTGTGGGTGGCGCCTACGCCCACACCCACACCCACACACAGTCCCCACAGGCCTTGAGGTATTAATGTGGATGGATATGTGCCTTATATGCAGAGCTCACAGACCATTAAGTAACTAATTCGAGATCTTTGTTTCATTTCAGTACCGCTCAATAAGAATTACCAACAAAACAACAACCCATTATGGCTGTTAACGTGTACTCCACAAATGTGACATCAGAGAACCTTTCGCGGCACGACATGCTCGCCTGGGTGAACGATTGCCTCCAGTCGCAGTTCTCCAAAATCGAAGAGCTCTGCACGGGTAAGTGTGCTCAATGAAGCCTAAGCTGATGAAGTCATCTGGGGAAGTACTAATTAAAAAATTATACTTATTTTTTAGGCGCCGCATACTGTCAATTCATGGACATGTTGTTCCCCAATTCAGTGCCTGTGAAGCGTGTCAAATTCCGCACCAATCTGGAGCATGAATACATACAGAACTTCAAGATACTACAGGCTGGCTTCAAAAAGATGTCCGTGGATAAGGTAGGGATCGAGACTAGCATCGATTTAGTTGCACATTTTCGTTGAGAGTTTTGATTTGATCAATGCACATCCGTACACACACGACACACGTACTACGGCACCTTCGCACTCTTCTTTGCGGAGAGGAGTGGGGACACGGACAATTGAGATTCATTTCATTGATGACAGAGTATAAGCCGCCTATAACAGAACTGACTGAACTGGCGCAATGCTGGCATGTTATGAGCGGCTTTCAGCTGTCCGAAAACAACAAATACAACACTTCTTGAATGTCGTAACTAACTGCCATTTCCGTTAAAAATCAAATCAACCTCCTCAACCCTCAAACAACAGATCATACCAGTTGATAAACTTGTGAAGGGACGATTTCAAGATAATTTCGAATTTTTACAATGGTTCAAAAAATTTTTCGATGCCAATTACGATGGACGCGAGTATGAGCCCCTGGCTCAGCGCGGCGGCGTCAATATGGGCAGCGGCAAGGGACCAGGCGGCTGCAGCAATGGAGGCAGCGGTGTGGGCAGCGTCCACAATGATTTACACATGATGCACCGCCGGGGAATTCAGGCGCCACAACCCAAACGTCTGGTGGCACCAAGCGCCCCTTCGCAAGAACCGGGTATGGACTTGTGGGACTTGAAGATTGTGTGAAGCAACGCATTTCTTTTTGTGTTGGTCGTGGACTATTTGTTTATCGTTTCCCATCCATGTAACGATGCGAGCGAACGTGAAGCACGTGGCGACCGCGAGGCGGCACCCACACGATCATTGGGATCCGCACCAAACAACCAAACCACCCGACCAACCCGCACACACCCACGCACACGCACAAGCAGTCACATCCCAGCACCAAAAATTAAAAAACACCAAACACTCGAATCCCAATCGGATGAACTGTTGTTGTCCCACATTCACTCCACTATAAACCCCTACTAAACCCCAATAATTCCCATTCCCGCTCCCACCCCCACCATACTCGTAACCTTGCGGTCGGAAAGAAGTCTCTACATTTGGCTTGCCAAAGATACATACAACATTTGTGACTGTCTCTCGGTGTATTGTCCAGGTTTTTCGTTTGTTTTGTACTACTTGTGTCCCCCGTTCCTTTATTTTGCATTGGGTTTTACTCCACCACACACTCTCTCACCGCTCTCTTTGCATATTTCTTACACATTTTATTTTTAGATAATACCCATTGACAAATTGATAAAGGGTCGCTTCCAAGATAATTTCGAGTTTTTGCAATGGTTCAAAAAATTCTTCGATGCCAATTACGATGGCAGAGACTATGATGCCAGCGGAGTGCGCGAGGGCGCGCCGATGGGCTTCGGTTCGGGTGCAGTGAAGTCCCTGCCCGGCACGGGCGGCGGCAGCAGCGGCGTGGCGAGCTCTTACAGGCGTACCCCAGCACCGACAGCAACGCGCCCGTCAACGACAGCAACAGCAAAGCCCAGTATGTTGTTTTTGGTTTGGTTTTCCCACTCTCTCTCTCTCTTTCCCTCTGTCTGTACTCTCTATCTTCGTATTTACATATATTTACATTCTAAGTTATCCTCAGCCATCACCCCACCAATGGTCAGACATTTGTACATACTTTCGTCAATGTAGATCATTCCCTTCCGCCTCATATATTCCTTATATTGTCCCGTAGTTTAACATAACTGAATGCACTTTTCCAAAGTGATTCCAAACGAAAACCCCACACATGAAACATAGAGAACGTGCTTCACGTTTGTTAAATCTGTTGATAGCAAAAAAAAAAAAAGAAATACGTTGCCTGCCCACGTCATTGTGGTTGGATTTTATGTTGTCGTTAAATATTAATATTGACTTGTGTCACCCATTTAAGCAGTCTCCAAGGTGCTGCCGCGCACGAACAGCGCAGTGTCGCATAGCAGAGTGGCTACCGCCACCAATATCACAGGGACAGTGAAGAAGAACGATGCGAACAATGCTGTCAATAATCAGCAAATCGACGAGCTGTCCAGCCAGGTAGCTACAGCCACAAAACCCCAACATTTTGCATCATATTTTACCAGCAAAACTAATGTATTTCGTATTAATTTAATTATCAGGTCATAGACATGCGTCTAAATCTGGAAGGTTTGGAGAAAGAGCGCGACTTTTATTTCTCAAAATTGCGCGATATTGAAATACTGTAAGATATTGTAGACCCGTACCCAATGAGATCTCTTCTAAGTTTCTAATCCAATCTTGCAGTTGCCAGGAGGCTGAGGAGGGGGAGACAACTCCGTTGGTGCAAAAAATATTGGACATACTCTATGCGACTGAGGTAGGAGCTCCCGCAGCACTGCTACCCAGTAAGTTTTAATGTTCTTCTTTTTGTGTGTACTTTTGCCCATCTAGGATGGTTTTGCGCCCCCAGACGATGCACCACCAGAAGATGAGGAGTATTAGGAGTTATATAAAAAGAATAAAACCAGCCCAAACACACCACATCTGCAAACTTTCTGCAAACAATTTCAAACCAGCATAAGGATAAACAAGAAGATAAAACAAAACGAAGAAGACAGACACAACAAAAACGTGTTGTATAAAACATGATAACCCACAAGTAATGGCCACATAACAAGGATACACCCCGATTGGACATCAACTAAAATTTGCAGCAACTCCCCTGAAAATTTGCAAGTTTTCCTTTATTATTTCATTAGGATTGCATGCTGCTCTCATGCTCAATTTTTAAACAAATCGTTCTAAATTGGAGCCAAACAAAAACAGTGTCTGCATTGGCTATCTAGCGTACTCGTGCACGTTCGATCATCCAGCTATTTCTTGGTCAAGTAGCATTTGTATTTTGTATTTAAATTTTTTTTGTTTTGCAGAATTAAACGGTAACTAAATTGTAATGGATTCCTCTCACATGACACAATTGTTCGAGCTGAATATTAACGTGCGTAATTGTGCATCGAAACAATTGTTTAAAGTTCTTTAGTTCAGTAGAACAAGAAAAATAAGATCCCTGTTCTGATTGTCTTCTCTTCTGTTTTACACGCTTTTCAAGAAATTCAATACATTTATAATTTTTATGCATTCTAGTTTTCTCACTTTGATTGTTTTAAGTAATTTTCTGTGAAGATCAGATCTAATGAATCGAAGTTGTACAATGTAATAGTATTTCTCTATTTTCAAAATTCTACAAAATTGGCTGCATAACATAATATAAATTTAGATATTAAGTGATATTTGCTCTCAATTCATTTAGTTCTATATTTATGTGTAGAACAAATTGAACAACAATGTTAAAAAGGAGTTCAAATAAAACACAAAACATCTTTCTAATTTCTAAAAACCCACAACACATGTTTCATTTATATTTTATTTGATTTTATAAACAAAAACTTTTTGCTAATTGCGCGACTGAAGGAGTGTTTATTATTTGGACCATTAAATGGTCCATTTTCATCAATCACACCCTCAGCTTTGGGATCGTTGTAAATATTTTGTTAAAGCTTGTAAAATCATACTACATAAATATATACATACATACAAAGACATACTCAGTCGAGAGTCGTGCATAGTGTTCGTACACCATTGAAAGGCATTTATTAATCGCGTGTATAAATAATGTTCTATTATCTAGAATAAAATCCATATGTTGCTTGATTCAAATAATGCATTTTCTCAATTAAAAATATTAGGCACACCAAGCACACACACGCAAAACTATTTAACGGCTGCCTGAATGTCCGGCTGCTTGTGAGTGCCGTCACAGAAGGGACGGTGGGAGGTCTGCTTACAGTTACAGAGCCAATAGTCTCCAGTCTTCTCCACCTTAAAGCGTATTGGCCTGGAAAGGGAAACGGTTACAGATATCCGTAAAGAAACCTTTGGCAGACTTACCTCAGTTTTATTTTAAGAAACTCATTCTTGTGCGTGCCGTCGCATATTGGCTGCGATTTGGACTTTCCACATAGGCACCAAGAGTATGTTTTGTCTGTGAGTGGGAGGGGGAGATCGGATCGGATGTTGAGTTGTGGTTATGTAAACTTTTCAAGGGATTGCTTTGCTGATGCTGTGTGGAACGAACCCTTGTCTAGGTGTATCTTGAACGGCCGCTTATCGAAGGTGACTCCATTCTCCTTCTGCAATACAGCCGTTTGTTTGTCTTCGAGCAAGTTCTTTGGAATTGTTTTGGCAGTGGCATCGCCCGGCTGAGCGCTGGAACTATAACAGACTTGCTATGGTTGTACACAGATTAGTGGTTGTGTTTTTCGCAACTAAGCAAAACTGCCTAAGTTACCTTTAGAAGCCAGGGTGTGCGAATGCTGCGTTTAAATATTATTGACATGTTTCGGCTTTTTCCTATATATTTCGCTGATTCTGGGGACTAGTGCTCTGCAACGACAGCATACAAACATATGTTTTCCCAGGGCTGGGTCGACAGGTTATCGAAAGCTCAAGACTGATCGGTGCTGCCACTCGTCACATTGGTATCACTCTCCAAGGTCGCCCCGTCCTACCATGGAACACTATGATTTTCACAATTTCTAAATCTGTTTTTGGTGATAAGAAACTGTGTCTCAGCACTTGAACAGATATGATTGTGATGCGTCTGGGAGGCAATTGCCACATTCTATTCAATACATACATCCATGTACCTGTTTGTGTACCTAACACGAGGGTTCTTTCATTTCATCTATTTTTAATTCGAATACCCAAAACTTTACTGTCATGAGATACATACCCAAGATAAGATGCCAAAGTGTACCCACCTTTATCAAGGAGGCAGCCCCATTACAAAAGCTGATTAGCTCGCCTTTCTAACAGATTCCACAGTTATAATACACAACATTTTATTTGAAAAATACTTAGGGTAGATGTCTAGAACTCGTCATTGAATGGATAGTATTTGTGGCCCGACATGCCCGAGAAGGGGACTGTTCGCTGTCCCGTCTCATATCCCTCCATGGCCTTGACATCCTCGGGACTCAGCTCGAAGTCGAAAACTTTGAAGTTCTCCTCAATCCGCGTCTTGTTGGAGGACTTGGGCAGAGGCACCACACCAATTTGAATGAGATATCGCAGGCAGATCTGGGCAGTACTGCGTCCATACTTCTTGGCCAGCCGCTGTGCCTGATCATCGTAGATGAACGCGGGCCACTGGCGTGCGGGCTGGGGACGGGCCAACGGGCAGTAGGCACAGATCACCAGGCCGTGCTGCTTGGCATGCGCACGCAGCTTCTGCTGCTGGAAGCCCGGGTGACACTCCACCTGGTTAACCACCGGCTTGATGCGGCAGTTCGCCAGAACACGCTCCGTCTGTGCGGCGTTGAAATTGGACAGGCCGATGCTGCGGGCCAGGCCCAGGTCCACCAGCTTCTCCATCTCCCGCCAGGTGTCCAGATAGTCCACATCCGTCAGCTCCAAAGTGCCGTGGACATTGCTGTCGTTGTGGAACTTCTGGCCAATGGGCAGATGCATCAAGTACATGTCGATGTACTCCAGTCCCAGGTTGTTCAAACTCAGTCTGAAGGCGCGCTCCACCAGCTCGGGATCGTGGTGGATGCCACCCAGTTTCGTGGTGACAAATATGTCCTCCCGCTTGATCACACCCGCCGCAATCTTCTCCCGGACCGCCTGGCCCACCTCCGTCTCGTTCTCGTAGACGAATGCGGTGTCGAAGTGCCGGTAGCCAATGTCAATGGCACTGCAGGTGGCCTGGTAGGCCTCCGATTCGAACGACTTCCAGGTGCCCAGGCCGAGGACGGGCATTTCCTGGCCATTGTTCAGTTTAATTTTCGGCGCGAGATTTGTCATTTTTAATTTGTGTCGATAATTGGTACGAATGAAACGTTGGTTCCTCGATTGCGACGCGACAACAGCTATTACGAGTGTGTATATTATAAATGTAGATTGTAGACGGAGCAATCTGTTCCAGCACGTTGAAGGTGTAGTGGGCAAATGGTGGCTGGCTCGCTCGGCCGGTTTCGGTAGGTTTGTCACCGCCGCGCATCGAGCAGCTGCTGTGTCACGCTGGTGACGTCACGGCCGAACACGTCGCGGTTATTCCCACAACTTGAAATGGATGAGAAAAAGCTCCGTTTCACAAAGAAAGAAGCTTTTGGCCCGCGCCTATTTGAAATTCAAATAAAGCCAGGGCTGGAAAACGTCGTTTTGTCGCTAACACATAAATCTTTATTTGAATATTAGTTAAAGTTTAAAATGTTAGACATTCAAAGATACATGCTGGTTTATTCTTAGTTGCACATTTAGGGCTTGCCTTTAAAATATTTAGCTTACTTTGCATAAATCTCACCGGGGTATATAGGTATAGGGGTACTCGTATATAGTTATTTATGTATTTATATTCTGTTTATATTGTTAAATATCTCGGTTTCCTGGTTATGCATATTTACTATATTTTTTACTTATTTGCCTGCCTCGGGGGGCTGCATCGTAAATTGTTTGTTTGGTGTTTGCTTCTTACTGTGAGCTCCATGAAGGAACCTTCTATTACACTCGTTTCTATTACGTTCTAGTCTGCTAGAGCTTTACCTCTATTGCTTATATGGTAGGTAAGTAAACTGGAGATTGTATTGCGTTAGACATGTAGACACTGATTTGAACATTAAGTTTTTGGTATTTACTTTAGCTACGGTTTGGTTGTCTGGTGTTTCATTCTTACTGTGAGCTCCATTGACAGGAGACTGGCACCACGCTATCTTCTATTACGAACTAGTCTTCTAGAGGTTTATTCTAAAGACATGTAGACACTGCTTTATTTGGTGTTTGATTCTTACTGCGAACTCTCTTTAAATTATTATTATTATTATGACTTGTGTCAAAAGAGATCTGTTCTATTTCCTATTGGAGATAGGTAAGTAAATTTCAGATTGTTTTGCGTTAGCCATATATTAGACACTGATTTGAACACTAAGGTATACATACATATGTACATATGTACGTATGTATGCATCCGTATGTAGCTTATTGATTTATTTGGTGTTTGATTCTTACTGTGAACTCTCTTTAAATTATTACGAATAACTCAAGAGAGATCTCTTCTATTTCCTATGTGAGATAGGTAAGTAAATTTCAGATTGTTTTGCGTTAGCTATATATTAGACACTGATTTGGACATCAAGGTATACATACGTATACGTATGCATCCGTATGTATGTAGCTAATTTACGGTTTGGTTGCTTGGTGTTTGATTCTTACTTTGAGCTCCATTGAGAGGAGACTTTCTTTATTACCAACTATTTAGTATCATATTTGCTATGTGGTATTGTATTGTAAATAAATTGGAGATTGTAATGCGCTAGCCATGTAGACACGATACGGATTTGAACATCAAGTTTTTTGTATTTTTTTGTTTGATTCTTACTTTGAGCTCCATTGAAAAATAACTTTCTAGCATTCACTTTGAGACTCTATGGGTCTCTACATGGTAGCCAGTACGCAGTTTCAGTTACTCTTCAAACCTTCACTCATTGTTCATGGTTGGCTTTAGCCTATAATGACAACGGAGGTATATACGTATAGCATGAATATCTCTAGATTACCCGATTTAGTTAAGTTTATGCAAAGTGCTTTAGTGATTTTCTTTGAGAGAAAAAGTTGAGTTCAGTGTTTTTTTGTTTTGTTTTGTGTTCTTAATTTTTTTGTTTGAGATTGTCAAATCGAATCACAAGTTAAAATTTTGAATTTTCCTTTTTTGCACTTAAAATAAATATATGTATATTGGTATATCGTAGGTATATAGGTATATAGTAGGTATATCAGTATTATTGAAGGTGCACAACAACAATAGCAACAATGATTGTTTATTGTTACCAAAAGTACAGATACACATCAATTCTTTTGACACAGAGGTTTTCCCTTTTGTTGATTGGAAATGTTTTTTATCACTATACAAACTAGGATCTAGAATCTAGATTTTACGGATCAATTAGGTGTATATATGTAAGTATTATCCCAGCTACAAATATCTTTAATTATATGCTAGAAGATTTTTGGGCTAACTTTTGCTGCTTTTGCTCCTCCTCCACATTGTGTAGATAAAGTAATTAAGGACTTTTAAACTCTTTTCACGTACTAAAAAAATTGGTGTTGCGTTGCATGTAAATCAATTCGAAATCTATACAAATCTTTAGTTATTAACATAATATTCCCGTTCCATTTGAATCGGCGTCACTATAGTCATATGTTCTATATATGTATGTATCTATAAAAGTTTTATTGAAAATTCGTTTGCTGTTGCTTTTGTGTTTTACTAGGGGAGAAACCACTGGATACTGCTAATGCCATGGATTATTGTTGTTTTTCGAAACACAAAAAACAGGATAAATATTATTTAATACATATACACGACATATATCGTGGTACAAGTTTTGGTTACAATATGTGTATAGGTTTTGTGGTAGGTTAAGTGTTATATCGTTGTTTGAGAGACCTTTACTTGGGAGAGGAGTTGGAGTTTTTTTTTGTTTACGGCTACTACAATTCTAGGATTAACTACGATGGCTTACCAGAAGATCGTCACGCCCATGATTAGTATCTGGCAGGTGGATTTTCAGATATCATAGGGGGAACTGTTCACATTTAAAGTATTTAATTACTTTCAATATATACAATGCGAACCGACTCTTGTGGTCTTGCACATTTAACACTTTACAACTAATTACTAAATCTAGTAAGGTCCCTCTCCAGTGTTAATTATTTTATTGCATTTTATTGCAAATGCAAATAATGGTTTTTTTTTTTGGTTTCTTCAACACAAAATAAACTCTGAATTTTGTACAAAAATAAAACAATTAAATGTTGTGTTGTGTAAATAAATATTAATAAATGTGTTGGTATTTTATTTTGCGATTCACTTTACGCTTAATAAGGCGTATGGTATAGTATGGAGAATAACTGAATGAAAACGAAAGTTCGAAAATACAAATTAAATAACTTATACACTAAGTAGCTTAAATGTTAATAACTAGCTTCAACTAGACTGTTTAAAAAGTTTTAGTTTAGGGGTTTTAAAAAAATAGATTCCATGCTCTGGTCCGGGCGCTGCCACTCTTCATTCGTATGTATGTTTATACAAAATACTTTGCGTAGGATATACATATGTGGATATAGATATAGATATAGTAGTAGAAAAGTTGGTAGGAAATTATGCAGTTTTAGTGCCGTTTGGTTTTTGATGTCGTCTCCTCTAAATGTTTAGTATCACACGCGTCCATTGTTTGTTTTGTATTCACTTATGTTTGTATGTATGTGTGTATGTATATGTAGTATGTGTGTTCTTCACACGTCCTTCGCTGGGATTCTGGATTGGTTTCCATTCCCTCCGTATGTCAAATTTTCTGTGTTTCAATTCGTTTCGTTTTGTACTAAAGCAAAAAGTTTTGCATTGTGGGGGTTGGGTTTCAGTTCATTTGAATGTTAAGATAGTCCATGATTGGGTCATAAATACTCTACTTAGCCTAGGCTAATTCGAATGCGAATGCAAGTAAAAGTTTTGCTGGGGCTGGGGCAGCTACAGCTAAGCTCGTATCTGTGCAGCTAATTGCAGATTGATTAACACTTAACACACACGCATATTGTTGGTTAGACACTTAGACACTCTACTTGGCTAATACGAGGATCTGCTACGGGGCTATATGCTATTCTATTGGCTTAGAGCTTCCTGGTGGGCTCCACCTTCTGGGACATGGCCGTCAGCACTCGCTGGTTGTCGATGACCCGAAAGCTGCTAATGTACGAGCGTACCTCGCCCTCGCTCTTGGGTGACGGCGGCTCCAGTCCTGCCACAAATTGGATAATTTTCAATACAATTACGAATCGGCCTAAGGATGGCGGACAATCAAACCTACCCAGACTCCGGGAGCGACAGAAGCGTATGGTGCGCATCGTTTGGGCCATCATGTGCATCTTCTCAAAGTTCACCAGACCGTCCAGGCTGGTCTTGTTTCCCTCGTGGGCGAAGGTCATGTCCTTCAGCAGCAGCGGCATGAACGGTATCAGGGGCGGCTGCAGCTTGCCCACAAACACGCGATACGCCCGGTGATTGCGACTGGGATCGATGAGGGCCTCGAACTCCTGAAAGATCTTCCTGAACTTTGACGGTATCTTCTCCCAGGTTTGCTGCAGCCGCGACACGGCCATGTTGGAAAGGCCCATCACCACAGCAAAGAAGGCGTTCAGATTTTGGTATTCCTTGCAACTGTGGAAGGGGGAGGAAGTAAGTAATTAAGTAAGTAAGTAAGTTCCTATCATTGGGATAGGTGGCGGGTCACTTACTAGGCGGCCAGCTTAATGAACTTGCGGACCAGACCCACGCGCTTGCTCAGGCTGGGCGTGGACACGAGCTCGGTGACAATCCAGTACTGAACCTCGTTGAAGCGACGCAGAAAGACATCCAAGTTGGCCGTGATCTGTGGGCAGGAGAACAAACAGAGAAAATTGATTAAATTTCTCAATGAAACTTTTCCTGTAAGTTTTCCTACTACACGTATAGTTTTCGGGGCTTCTTAAATTAGTTCGAGTGCGACCAACTTCTGCCCAACTCAATTAGCAAAGCAGATGACAAATGGCAACAGTTTTGTGGCCAAACTCTCGGGGAGGCTTATTACCCAAACGAGACTTTCAGACTTTTGTGGCAAATTTGCCTTCCGTACCCCCACCCCTGCACTCACCTTGCCGAAGTGATGGCGTCCAAAGGTGTGATAGAGCAATTCATATTCATGCACGGCATAGAACAGATCCCACTCGAAGAGGGTGATGTGGTATGCGAGCTCCTTGGTGCTCAGTATTTCCAAATCGATGTCCACACCCTCTGTGGGGCACTCCTGCTCCTGCAGCTGTGTCTGTAGAGGAAAGGAGCAATCAATAGTGAAAAGTCTGGACTGGCCATTGGCTGCGATGCTGGTAGTGCGACTTACCAAGGCATCCAGATGATCCTTAACGGAAACAAACAGACGTCCGTTGAGCGAGAGGCCAGTCGGTATACTGACATCGTTATCCTTGAACACGGACCGCTCCCCGTTCGACTTGACTTCGACTAGGCACAGGTCCTCTGGTCCACGATTCAGCTGCAGCTTGTCGGCGGCACAGGCCTTGATGAGCTCCGCTGTGGTGTGCATGGGGAAGCGCAGGGTGCAGTAAGTGTGGTCGGCGCAGTAGACACGGAATATGACTGCACAAAGAGCATAGATAGAGATAAAATTCATTTGCATATCTCTCCCCGTCTATCCCAAAAACACTTACTGTCATCGTCCGGCCGTATTACCGTCTTTGAGGGCGTTGCATTGCCACTGAACAGGCAAATGGGTTGGCCATTCGGCGGCAATTTCCACTTCTGTCCGGCATTCTGATTGCGATCCTCCTGGTAGCGAGCCATCTGGGTGAGCACGTTGTGCACGATGCTGGTCTCCTCATTGAGATCGGGATCGGCCTCCACCTCGGCGGCCAGATCCTCGATGAAATCACACACACTGGGCTCCTCGAAGGCCGCGTGTCGCACGGCCATCACCCACTTCTGCATGAACTGGATGACGCGCTTCTTAAAGTTGACTATATACTCACGATCCTCGGGTGTCTGGGCGTCCTCATGGGTATCGCAATGAAAGGTGCACAGCGGTTAAGGCGAGAAACCAATTTTGTTGGAGATTTCAGATTTGGAATTGGATTTGGATTTGGGGTCCTGAATCTGTCTGTCTGCCTACACCATTCAACAGTGTTCGGATTTGCCCTCCCAAGGGTTCGGCGTATGTTTATTGGTATGCGTTTCCCATGTTCCCCATTGTTCCCAATCAAATTGCTTAGTTGGGTGCCTGGAGTGGGGCCGGAGCCGGGGCCTGCTTATTAAACACATCACGTATTCCAATGCAGATTGTGGGATTAGTTTCAGGCATCATTGGTCTTGGCATTGGTCCTCTCTACCACACATCCCCCCGTCCTACGAACAAAAGCCCATCCCCATATTGAGTGCTTGCCCCGGCAAAATCATCTTCATTGCGGCTTTTGTTTCGACTGAAGTTCCACTGTTGGACTTTGCCCCGGACGGAAGGGTGTTGCTTGTTAGCATTTTGTGCCACACCAAACTCCACGTAAGCGCCCACTCCTGCACCACCAACCCGCCGGACTGGGCAGCGCTGTGTGGTCCGGATCGGGGTCATGTGTGCCTTGCGTGCTGCCAACACTTAAACTGTCGCCGTGGAACTGTTCCGTTTCCCGCCCAAGAGGAACGTGACTCTCGAGTCGTCGGACTCCTGCATCCAACAGTGAACTTTTGCCACTTTTAAAGTGCCCAGGACGGAGATGAGCTGAGCTAAGAGCGGGAGACCTTGGCTGTGGTAGAAGAGGTTTTAAAGTGGTTTGACCCCCAGTGTCCAAAACGGTGGGGCCTAAGCTATGGGACGTGGCCGGCATGGCAAAGGCTAACGCAGACTGACGAAAAGGTTGGGGAAATTCATGAGTTGTCAAGATTGTTGCTTTGGAAAAGGATATTAATTGGCCAGTTCATCAACCAGCTGCACCACGGGCATGAATACAATGTGGGTGAGCAGAAAGTCATCCAGGAAGGGATCCATGCCGCCAACGGACTGACCCAGCCGGGTCTCCAGTAGGTGCTCCAGCATCTTGGCCGGTGTGCCCGACATGACCGTATATCTGTGGGGCGGAAGCAGGAAAGCCATTAAACATAAAATTAAATTCATCTACTTGCGGGGCCTCGCCTGGCCCTGACTTTCAATTAAAATTGAGCGATCATTAAAAATTGATTAGCCACTCACTTGAATGCCGAATGCTGTCCACGTTGCTTGGCCACACGCTCCAGCACTAAAACATCCTTGCCGTGCTCCTGCAATCTCAATGTATTGGCCTCCACATCGCGCAGTATCCGGTTGAAGTGCTCCTTGTCGACGCGCAGCAAATGGCAATTGTTCTCCTTGAGCACAATGGTAGCAGCTCTGTTGGCAACAAAAACAGATATTTTATTTGCGAAAATTTCACAATTCGAAAAGGAATCCTCGGATGGCCAACAAGCGGAAAAACTTTCAGCTTGTGCAACAAAAACTTTTTAATGCATTTCACATTATCTCTATGAATTTTCATTAATTCCGAAACTACTACTATAGCACTGCTATAGCTGATGGGAAAATTGCATTAAATTTGGTTGACACTTAATCAGATGCATATGAAAATGTCAAATGGAAAATGTTCGCGCTTCGTGCGGCAGGTAGTTATTTTATTTTATTTTAATTTATTTTGGTTTTTTAACATGCGCAACGCGACCAGAAAAAGTTTTTAAAATTGCATTTCATAACAGACTCTGGCGGAATATTTGCAGACGGGATTTGCATCTGCATCTGCAGCGGTCAGACGGTCAGAAAATTCAATCAACACGCAGGATTTATCCACGAAAATCCACAGCTCCTGGCGTGTTTGTTTAATAATAATACTATTATATTTGCTAGGAATAAATGACCAGCTTAAATGAGTTTTCCCAGGGACTCAATTATTTTATGCGCTCATTAAAAAAAGTTCCACATCTCGTCTGATATTTTTACTCTAAGAATACAATACAGCTGGACTCCTCTTTGACAAACCAAAACTCTTTCCTTTGGCTGCCAAGTTTAGAGAATGGCTTACAAATTGCCCCTGGGCTTGGGCTAATATTTTGTTTCAATTTCCAATTGTTTGCTCTAAATGCCACACAATGCCTCTTGTTATCTGACGTTGTCTTGCCTGTTGCACCACCCATACGGCTTATGGTGCCCATTGTGGTGTCTCGGCCATTGTCCGCTCTGTGCCATTGTCAACCCAGAGAATACACAATGCACATGAAATGCATGAGTAGAAAAAAAACACAGACTCTGTACGAGTATAGAGAGAACTTTCAGCCGCTATCTCGAGAGTTTAAGTTGGGGATAAACTTTGGCCAACCAGGAGATTTCTTTTATAGACTGACAATGATGATTTTGACGATTATGGATGATGAGCTGTTAGGCCATGTCCGCCTTCTGGATCTTACTCTTACCTGGGTGCGTCGTTTATTAAAGCCAGTTTACCAAAATCATCGCCCGTCTTCAGGGTAGCCACAGTTCCCTTGCCGTGAATCACAACATCGACGGACCCTTTAAGAAGGATATACCAGGAGCGTCCTTCGTCGCCTTGATTGAATACTGTTGTTGTTGTTGAATAGGGTTAAACGTGTTAAGGGATAAAAGTCTTTATTAGTACTTATCATTTTTGTTTTTTGGGGGTCTAATGCGAGAGGGGATGGATGGATGGGCGTGATTGTCCGCCTTTATTGAGACATAATTAGTTGGAATTTAATTAAAAAGTTTGCCAAACTTTGCTTTTTGCCATCGAAAGTCTCTAGAGTTTTGAATGCTGTGGCTTTTGGGGGATACTCACATATTGTGCCCGCCTGGGCATGAGCCTCGAACACGAATATCGATGAGAGCTCCCGCTTGATGCTGGTGGACAGATGGGAGAGAGCGGCAATGTGGACGAGCTCCTCGAATACCAGCTCCAGTTCCTCCGATGTCCGTTCGTGGGAGCTGCGATTCAATATGATTTTATATAGCAGAATATGTGGTATGTGTGGTTTTTGTTGCACTTACGGCTTGCGCAATATCATACGCAGAGTGGCGTCCGGCCCACGTTGAAAGAGGGCACTCAATGCCTCGCGTATGTGCTCGTTGGCCGCGTGTTGATCCTCTGCCTGGGGTATGCCGACCGCAGGTGCACCGCCTTCCTCGTCCAGCCGGAATCGATACAGAAAGCACTTATCCTTGAATGGCTGCTCTTTGTTGACTGCGGCGGCATTGAATAAAATTAATATGTGAATAAGTACACATGTCTGTTAAGAGCGAAAATGGGCGTATTAACTCCGGTGGCTTACCATGTGTGAGTACGCCTTCCTCGACCAGGGCCTGCCACATGCCAGCCGCCTGGGCGCGGGTGTGCACAATTGGTGCGAGGTTGACCAGCCAATCGACAAGCTCAGTGCCGGGTGCGCACTTCCGTATTAACTTTCCCGAAACCTTAACAACAGAGTGGAAGATAAAGACATAATTAGCATCATAAAAAAGTTAGTCGTCCATTCCTCTCCTTACCTTACGATCCTTCAGACAGCTTGAGTTGTCGGCCACGAGTAATGTGCGTAGAGCCCAGCCCATGCGGCTCATAGCAGGACTCGGTGTCTGCAAAATACATCAGTAAACAATGAACTACAAGTAAACTGCCCTGAGGGATGTGCGGCTTATATTTTAATACACCCATCTGGCATACGCTTTAATTTATCAACTAAAAATCCGAGCAAAGATTCCCTTTCAACAATCGAGAGATTATAGCCAGCTCCGCCTTAGTTCGTGTTCAATTTGTCGCATTAATTAAAGACATATTAAAGTTTGTGCTGCCAAAAG
The DNA here is from genome assembly GCF_018151105.1 of Drosophila obscura. NCBI lineage: Eukaryota > Metazoa > Arthropoda > Insecta > Diptera > Drosophilidae > Drosophila > Drosophila obscura. Next base: position 2,029,301 of record NW_024542774.1, on the reverse strand, counting down.
ATTGGAGCTTTCAGGGTAAATATCAAAGCCAGAAGGACAACAATTTTTTAGAAATCCGTTGAAAGGGACATTTTCCCATTTACAGCCTCATGAATAACACATAAATATTTTTGTAATTCCCTTGACAGTTTCTGGAGCAGCAAATTAACTCATTTGTCGTCGTCAATGTCGGAAAATTATATTTATAATATTTATGTGCCTGTGGGTGGGTGTACGAGTATATGTATGCATATATACATATATATATATATATATTCCTGCTTGTGGATGTTCTTCGCTTACCTCGGTGATGGGCAATGCTGGGTTGGGATGGTCCGGGCTGAGTGGGCGCTTGGTGGGCGATGTGGCGGCTGCCGTCTGCTGTACGCTAGGACCAAAACCTATCAAATATCCCACAGCAGTTTATTTTAATTAATGTTTGTCCAAAATGTGTGCATGGTTGCCCAATGTTTAATGTGAGTTTAATATGTTTATTCAATCATTTTTATGTGCGTATTACTATCATTGTGATTTTAATGAGATTTTCTACCGTTTACATACCGTTCTTTAATTTGCAATTGGTGAAAATGTCATTCATCAACTCTTTGTTCTTCTGCAATTAAAATAAAAAAAACAGTAAAATAAAAGTCCATTAGTCGATGCGGTGCTGTTTTCTTATTATGTTTTCTGTTTTCTGTTTTCTGTTTGTTCGCGATAATTGCAATGCCGAATTCCCATTACGTTGCTCATTTCGAATGCCGTCGACTGTGGTCGGGCCTGCTGCCCACGCTCCAGGCGACGTCGCCGCTTGATGACCGCGGAAGTGGCGCCGCCGCCAGCTGTGAGTGCCGCGGCTGTTCTCTCTGGCTCCAACACCTGTTTCTGTGAATTTTGCTGCCCATGGCTATCACTGTGACGTCGATAGTTCAAGAGAACGCACAAGGCTGCCTCATCGTTGGCCACAATCTGAGCAGACCAGCGCTGACGCTGCCGCTGTTGACCAGCTGACATGTGGAAACTTTCTTTCTGTCCAACTCTTTTCCGCTCGCAGGTAATTACTGGCAAACGCTGCTTTCTTTTGTGCACTGATAAATGAGTCTGTCAAGTGCCTAACCGGGACCCAAACCCGAGACCCACAAACCGAGACCCGCGACTCTCGCTTGTGGCGCGCTCTTTGCGAATTCTTATCACTCGCAAGGGTTGTCAGAGTGTCTCAATTCTGTTCTAAAGTATTCTGTTAGAGAAGAACAGAGGCGTTGGCAACGCCTGGCAACCCCTGGAGGGTCTCTGCCAACTGATAAGCATGAAACGCTGGCGTTGGCGTTGGCGACGCTAATTAAACACACTTCACTTATCAAACGCACAGCAGGGCCAAAATAAGCGGAACCAATTAGGCAGTGTGTGAGTGGTCGACGGGGGAGGAGGGTGGAGAGGCTTAGAAGGTCTTCGCCTTGAACAGAATTCACAAATGCATTTCGATTAAAGCTTGTTTGTTGGCTGATTTAAATGAGTAAAATAAGTCACGTCTTCAGTGTATACACACAGAGAAAAAACCCCCAGATATTGTAATATCACCTATACCTATACTAATATCAGAGACTGTTCTTATGCTGTGGAATCGAAAGAGAATTAATAATCACAAATTGGCTGAGAATTCGTTCAGAAATTAACTTTTAATTGAGACATACTGACCAGAGCTGGACGCACTGACTACTCAGCTAAATTTGTTTCTACTCTAGTCATAAGCTTGGAAAATCCTTCAGGCTTTGTCTCTGCCTCCCAGTGCTCTTCTCTGCTGTCGGTGCACATGTGCAACTTGTATTTGTGCATAAATAAATAGCCACATGGGCATGGACATGCAACTGTGTGCCATTGGGTATTCAATACAACACTACATACCAACCACACACACACCCATCTGAATGAAAAATTTATGGACTGAGGATTACGCAGACCACATGTTTGGAAATTCCATTGTTGCCGCCTGAATGCCATTTATTAGGAAAAAATGCAGCCGATATTAAATGCAAATATGTCGTAATCAAATGGCATTGAAATTCGTATTAAAAGTAGAACTCTGCAATTGAGTTATGATGCCACATTTACCGAGTGTAATATCCGCCTCTGATTACGCCACACCCCCTCTTCCGTAAGAGCGTGTTCAGTGCACACATCTGCAACATCCTCCTGCCATGCAGCTTGGAAGCCAAACTAAACCAAACCAAACCAAAACTTGTGCCAACCAAACGGAACTCGATCCAATTGCAATTGCAATTGAATTCAGTTGGACTAGCCTTCACTCGACCAGACTCGAATTGTCCAATCGCATTACGAGTGGAATTACAGCGTTGCTTGTCCCGGGATAATTGGCAGCGCACAGTCATTGAATGCTGGTCGAGCACTGCTCCTTCCTGGCCATTTTCAACTGGGAGCGATATGAGACTGTTAATTAACCCGAAATTCTATTTCTCCCATCCGCCATATGGGGTCGTGCTGACAATTGCTTTCTCTGACATTTTCAATTTGCCCTCCAGTCGGATAAACATTTGTGCACAAATCAAACACCCGACTGGGACGTGGCGGACAAGAACGCGAAATGTTATATCGAGTACATCCCGCCCCACATATATGTATATGTATGTACGCGTATACAGTTTACTTACTCCTTTTCAATTTTTCTCGACCTTCCTCTTCACGGATTTTATCGCATTTACGCAGTTCAGAGAACTGAACGCAGAGCAAGGGAATTCACCAGTTTCCAGCTATTTTTATGGCTGCTGCTGCTGGTACTACTACTGATGATGATGGTGCAGCAGTGGCAGCTTCCACTTTCACTTCATTGTTGCACACTGCGTATACGTGATATGTGGTGGCCCTGCCATGCTGTCGCAGCTACTTTGTTATCGCTTTCTGCACCCCTCCCCATCCTTACCATACCATGCCAGTAACCACTTGTGTTGCTTTTGGGTTAGCCAATGTTGGCATAATGTTGCAAAATAGTATATGCCCCAATTTGAGGTTTTCCTTCAGCTCGTTTTTCTCTCACTCCCTTCCCTCACTCTCTTGTGAGAAGTAAGGTAAATATACATTCATTCATTCTATCCGCACCCCCTCCGTCCATGTGCTCCATGTGTGTGCTCGTGTGGCTTATACCTTTTGTGCGTGCCCTAAGGGATGACTTTGGGGGCCCATCCACAGCACAGAATGGCATTGTTAGTGAGGGTTCCGAATTTACAAAGATATTTTTGCATTTTTACACTGACAAAAGTAAGCGAAAACACACAGTAAATGGCAACTCAGGGTGAAATGTAATTGAATTTTCGTTTTTTTGAGAACGAGAAAAATGCATCCATCATTTTGGCCGTATTAAACACATTTCTTACAGTGCACTTGTGTGCTTATTTTGTGTGCATATCAAACATTTACTATTTGCCAGCAGAAAGCCACGTGTGGGAAAAGGGAAACCAGACCATCCAATCACCATACCAGTAAGTAGATACAAATCCTGTGGCTTCCAATTGATATTTGCCGTTCAATTGTATACCGCAAAAGGCTGGCTAAAATATTAGATATGTATGTTGTACATAGTAGTTTCATTCCATTTAATTATCGGCTGTACTTGGGCGATTTCCCTTGGGTCCTGGCACGCATTAATGCTAACACAGCCAGGACATGCAACATTCAAAATGAAAACAAACATGAAAGATGCATTGCAATAAGCCTGTCATTACATTGTAATGCCATTTGCCGCACATAAACAGAGACAACACAGAACAAACTACTTGGCCCACAAGAGCAACTTGGCTTAATTCCCCCACCCAACTGCACCCAGTAGTACTCCTACTTCTAGCCAGAGCCAGGGCCACAGCCAAAAGCACTTAACACTGAGGGCCAAGAGTTGCCGGCATGTGTTCGGGCTTAGTTCGTGAGGTTCATTAGGAAAAAGCTGTTAGTCGGGTCGAGACCAGGCGAGCATCATTAAATGTTAATTGAAATTTTAATTAAATACTTTTGACAATGACGAAGGCATACCGCAAGTATGCCAGGACTCTGCCACATGGTGAGCGTACACATATCTGAATATCATTTGAGTCAAGCATCTATCCATCACAGATGCTCATTAAAGGGATTGGATTTGATGAGCGACTGCTCCTTTTTGATGTGGTTAGCAAGGGGTGGGGGAGGGGGGGGGGGGGAACTTCAAACTTACCTCCCAAATGAGTCGAAAATCCTGCTGCTCGACGCGCAGCAGCTCGCAGGTTGTCTTCGTTACCACGGTGCTATCGCGTGGCAAGTCGTGCAGTATGGTCTCCCCAAACGTGGCGCCCACACCCAGGTTGCACAATGTTACGGAGCTCTGTAAATAAATAAATAAAGTCAGTGGATTCGGGTTAGATGGTGCACAAGAAACAGTACTTCAATGTGATGTGGCATAAGTTTGTATCTCAGAGTGTGAACTAGTCGTATCTGTGAAGTTTAAACACTTTGTGGTGCCCTGGCGTGGTCTTTCTCTTAAGTTTCTTACACAATTAGCTGAAACGACTACAATTTCCTTGTGGCTTGTGGCTGGAATGATGGTCCCAAAAAAGCAAACATCGGAAACGAAATGCAACAGCAACAACAAGCGGATATGTCACGCCACCAACTGTCTGTCTGGCCTGTCTGCCAACCAATGCAATAACCGTGGCTTAGAGCCAAGAGCTGCCGAGTTGAGAGTTGTCTAACCGCAGCAGCATTGCAATGACATTTTCAATTACCAACTCAAGTTTGCATCTGTGCCCCTGTCCTCCAGTTGCTCTTGCTGTTTGCTGTTGTTCTTAGCTGTTTCTGCTGCTTGTTCGTCTGTTTGCTTTCCCACAAGAACACGCAAGTTCTTGGCCTGAGGGCCCTCCCAGCCTCATTTCAGGAACGAGAGCCGCCCTGCCATGTAATTGGCTTAAAACTGGGCTTACGACAGCGCTACCGCAGAATTAGTTAAACTCGCATTACCCCTACATACATACACGTATGTACATACATACATATATGTCTGCATGTGTCCACATATATTTACAGTTATTATGCCACACAAAGCAAAGCCCGTAAAATATTATTTAATTAATTCCCACTGTGTAATTACAATTGCTATTTGCCGGCGTTTATTTATTTTTTTGTGTTGTGTCCAAAAGCAGCTTGGAAATTTCATTCGCTTTTCTTGCTGATTTATTGGGGCTTTTGTTTTTTGACAAGCGTCACAAAAATACTTGGTCTCTGCCTTCTCCACGTCGCGCCTTTTTTTGGCCACATTAAATTTGATTGCTTTCTAATTTATTGCAGCATTAACAGTTGACCCACAGACACGAACACAGCCACAGAAGGAGAAAGATAGAAATGAGAGAGAGAGAGAGAGAGAGCAAAAGGGAAATGAAAAAAAGGAAAAGCAAAAATTTATCCACGAGTATTTTCCTTTTTTGTAATTTCCTTAAGCCGCCGAGAATTGAATTCAATTTCCAGTCTAAACAAAAATATTTTTCAAAGCTGTGCGCGTAGCATGGGGGATAACAAATTTTATGGTATGAGGGGGGTTGTCTGTGATATAATTTTGTAATTTATATAAATACTCGTATAAATTGATGAAGTGCAAACTGAAATATACCCCGGGTACTTTTGACAAACTCAACAGTCTGAAGTATCTTTTTGGAGTGGTAATAGTGGCAGTGGAGGGGTACTTGAGCTTGTTTTACCTGTTGCCAAAACAACAAAAGGAAAATTATCTGCATATTTGAACAGATTAACATGAAGTACCTCCAATGTGCATCATTGTTAAAGGATTGAGTGGCAAAAACTATCTAAACTTTTAACCCACTTACTAACCCTTGAATATCTCTTTTGTTTGATGAGCGATGAAGGCAGTAAGAGTCTGTATCGCATATGGCTATAAATTAGACACACTCTCAGCTAATTCCCCAACTTATATGTACCATAGGATGGTACCACTGTATTAGTAGTAATGCTACGAATATCTATAACCACGTACGTTTGCTGCAGTTGCCGCTGCTGCTGGATCTTTTACATTTATTTGGGGTATGCAATGCCATGTTTTACCTTTGCATAATGTCGCGTTGATTGCTCCACGTTATAGGTACAACTGCGACGAAACAACATGATCCCTCTGTCCTGCTGTCGCTTGATTTTAGTTTCAGTTTGTTAGTGCAACACTTTTTGCATATTCAAATTGTATTAAAATATCAGTGGAAATAACACAAGCACACACAAACAGCGTTGGACAAATGCAAATTGGATACCGGAGTGTTATGTAGCATTTTCGGTGGCTTTCTGCTCGATTTCGATGCGAATCGCAGACGTGAGGTCAACAAAGAGACTTGCCACTAGCTATGGGCACGAGGCACGCGCTGCCGAAAGTGTGGACAAACATGTCTGGGCCGTGCGAGGCATCATATGCGTCCATTGATAAATGACATGGAAGCGTGTCTCAGAGCGGGTTATATATACATTTTACTACAAAACTACGAGTGTTTTATTATTATTATTTTTTCTTTTTATTTATTTTTTTTTTTTCGTATATTTTAGCGCGTACCACTTTCAATTGGAATTCCCATTCACAAACACATCCACTGCCAGCAGATCTTTGGGTTTGGATGAACCGCGCGACGTCGCGTCACAAAGCAAACTGAAATTGAAGTTGTATGATGCCCCCGTGTGTGGCAGCCAGCTAGCGAGAAACTGTTGCATGTATGTACATAAATATGTATGTATATATGTACTACATGTCTAGTCTTTTGTGCAACTCTTGGCTAGAAGTTGCTGAAGTGTAGCCAACAGCAGCAGCACCAGCAGCAACAGCAACAAAGGCCCAGAAGACCGGCGGCTAAATGGAGCGTTCGATGCGATGACAGCTCAATGGCCCATTGCTGTCATATCTGTATGTATGCCTGTATGTATCTCAATGTACTCAATGCCCAGTGGCCAGTCCTCAATGGACGACATTCTAATTTGATCAATGGCAAAATAATCGATGGGCAAATAAACCCAGAGAAAAATCTCCAAAGTTTTAAGTTTAAATAAATTTATTGTTGCACTTCACTCTGCTTGTACCTAAAAATCGAAAATACAATTTATATATGGCTGTGTTTCCCCATTTTTCTCTGAGTGTAGATGTGATATATATGTTTGACTGAAACATTGGTTTAAAATGGCAAAATGAGATCTTGGCTCAATATTCCTGTTTTTGGTATTCTGAACGGGGTAAAGGCATCTCTACGGGCAACTCAAATTCGTGGATGTGTTGACACGTTTCTCATTCCCCATTTTAGCCGCCTTTGACGACCTTTGTTGTCGTTTGATGCATGCATTTCAGGCGGAATGCAATTAAGTTAGAGCTCAGACCATGGACCAAGACCAAGCCCACATCCACATCCACACCGATGGCGACACTGAGACCATATCGCTTGCATCCATGTACGTCACTGTAGTGATGGGTGACTGCTGGCCAAATGTCCGCTCTCCATGGAGACCTTTGTTGGGTGCTGCGCTTGGAAAACTTTTCACGCACATATGAGCACGCTTCCGTCCGTTGCAGCAGAGCTATGCTCTGGCAAATGTATGTATGCTGCAGGGGCAGTTTCGGTTGTTTCTACTGCTGCAACGTGTCTCGCATTGCAATCCACACCGGCCAATTCCGTTGGGCAAAGCAAACAAGAGTGTGGACCCAACTTTGGGGCATGGTCATACGAATGAATTGTTTTTAGGAGGATTCTGCTAATGGAATTTCGGATAAGCACCGAGAGATTTCTCCCCTGAAAACTGGCTTGCTTTAAATAACAACCAAAGTGAACCAAGGTACGCGTATTTCAATGTTCAGGTTGAATAACCTTGACACTTTTATTTTATATTTTTCATTTGTTTTGTTGGTTTTATTCGGCTGGCTTTTCTCTGTTTTTTAGCCGGACCGCAATTGTCCGCCAGTCCGGCGTCTCTTTTGGGCTAGTAATTACGAGTATTTCGCTTGGCCCTCCTACGGTGAAGGTAAGGCTCCGGACCAAGTCAATGACTGCTCACAATGAGTGGGCACACGCAGCACTGGCCGTTCATGTGGCGAGTATATGTATCCGCCAGATACAAGTACATGCCGTATCGTACCGTGAAAACATTTCCCTCAATGTTTTGAGGTGTCAAAATAAATCACTGTCGCTCAGTTCATTCCATTCGTTTGTCTAATTAATTATGTTAATTAGGTTATCATTAATTAATTTGCAATGTTTACGCTTTTTGTGTGGTTTTTGGCAGGTTAATGATTCAATGAATTACCACAAACAAAAAGAGAGTTTCCGATTCATTTGCTGACAAGTTAATGATATCCACCGTAGAGTAGAGATAATTATTTTTATAAAATTACATTTAATGCCCTCAACCGTTATAAAGACGTCGCCATTAAAGCTATGCTGACGGTTGCACTTGCACGCCTCCAGTTTTCCCAGCGGCTGCCTCATTTTCCACGCGTTGCATGTGGCGATGACATAAACATAGATAAACATTCGGCCCCACCTGCACCTGCAGCAGCATCATTAAAAAAGTTCGTACTTGCAACTTTATTAATCCAAATGAACAGGGGAAACAGGGGAACAGTTTGAGTACGCACCATGCTGACTGACCCATTAAGCGGATTTCTCTTCGCCATTTCTTTTCTGGTTTTTTTTCCTCTCCCATTTTCCTGGCAAAAAATGAGCAGAATATGTGAAAATTTTTCATTTCAATATATGCAAATGGAAAAGAACGTAAAAGAATGTTCGACCGGGTCTTTGAAGGCCTTAAAATTCCAGTCTCATCCCCGAACGGAGCTTGTCTCGTTCGTCTGCTGCTGTCAGGCAATTTGGGGCCGTCCTGCTAATGCGCCCCAAAGTATGCAAAGTGCAAAGGAAACGCTCAGGGCGAAGGAGCCGAGCCATAGAATAGTTCTGATGGCATTTCCATGCCCCCTCCCCCCATTTCTGTCAGCTACCGATTGCATGCCGAAGGAATCATTCAATCGAAATGTAAATAACAAAAGTTCCTCAAGCGGAAATAACTTTCGCAAGCAAACTGCGAGCCGAAAACGATTTCCAATGTTATTCCTAAAGATTTCCAACTTTAGCTATACACAAACAAAACTTATGTGGGTCTCAAAAAAATAAATATGATATGATAATTATTTCTTCATAGAGAAATCGAATTGTAAATCATATTGCTATAGAACTTATCAATCCCTAAAGATAACTGTCTACGAATGTAATTTGGCTAAACCATGATTTGAAGTAGCTACTAAAACAAATACTACAATGCCTTTTTTGAAGTAGTAGGGAGTTCATTTAATCGATAATAATGCAGTGAATGATAAGAAGTCTGCTTTTGTAATAGAGATAGCCCGTTTGGTTGACAAAAATACTGTATTGTTAGCGGGTCAAAGCTTTTAATACCCTTCCCAAACCTACAATCATCGAAAAATAGAATAGAATAAAATAGAATAATATCCCGTTTTTAAGTGCAAACATAGTGAAATTAAATATACTTATTTTTTTTGATTTAAGTATATGTGTACTTGAAAGTCCATTCAATATTTAATCAAAGCAAAAAACATTTTAAAATAAATATAATATATTTAACTTGTAGGAAATTTAATTTAAATATGAAATATATTTAACACCAATATATTTAATATTTCAGGGCTTTTTTCTCTTAGTGAATGGTGGATTAGGTTAGGTTAAGGACTAGGCTCTATCTCAGCTCAGATAGACCCTCTGTAAGGGTATGCAACGGTTGTCAACTTTCATTTAAAGAGGTAGACAATTGCAGAGCCGTGCCAATGTAAAACATTTTCTAGATAAGCTTGCGAGTGGAGGCTCGTAGCAAGTTTGGCCATTCAAATTATCTCATCGCCACTAGATGACGGCATTGAACCAAGCCGTTCACTCTTCAAACATTGTTGTGTTGTTGTTTCCCTTTCAAATGCTGGCTCTTTAAAGCCCAGCCAGAGTCTCTACCCCTACCCTTACCCTACCTCAATTAGCCGGCTCGTGTTGCATGCTCCAGAGCCATATTTTAATTTGGGGTTTCTCATTTAATGGTGGAGGGAGAGCAGCCCCATGAGCATGTGGCATGTGGTATGCAAAGCATGTGAGCGTCTGGGAATATTAATTAATTTACCTCAGTCAGAAGAGAAGAGAGTCATTGACTCTGACAGCACAATGGCCGGGTGAGAAACTGTTCAAGTTTGAATTACTTCGGCCCGAGTGCACTTTACGCACATGAAAATAAAGTGTGAAACGTACAATTAATTGACTATATTTATCTATCGATCATACAGCTGACAATTTCAATGGCATTTCAATACAGAAGCTCAGATCCGTTCCAGACGCAAGTAGATGCCACCGATAGAGCCCAAAGTGAACGATTTTGGTTCATATTTCAAGGGTATCTCTGTCTTGTCACAGACCGAGAACTTGAATCTGTTGAGGAGCTGGGCCATGCCGATGCGGGCCTGCATCTGGCCAAAGCGCATTCCAATGCAGTTGCGGGGTCCATCGCCGAAGGGCAACCACTCCACAGAGTCGCGGGCGGCCACTTGCTCGGCCGAGAAGCGGTCCGGATCGAAGCGGAGGGGATCGGGATAGAGGTTCTCGTCGCGGTGATAGGCGCAGGCGGGTATGATGATCTGGGTGTCCTTTTCAATCACCAACTCGGAATGACCGGGCACCACATAGTCGTTGAGAGCCTTGCGTTCCAGGTGGGGCACAATAGTGTACAATCTCAGGGTTTCTAGAGGGGTATATCAGAGGCAGTTAAAAACGTTGACTGTGGCGGCAACTGAAGAGTGGGGGAACGGGAACCAACCTGAGATTACCTGATCCAGGAAGCGCATTTCCTTGACACACTCGTACGTCAGCTTGCCATCGTTTTTGGCGAGAACAGTCTGCACTTCGCTGCGCAGCCTGTCCTGTATGTCCTGGTTTTGGGCCAGCTCGTAGAAGCTGTAGCTCATGGTCGAGGAGGAGGTCTCGAAGCCGGCCAAATAGAAGACAAACACTTGGGCGGCCAATTCACCAATGTCCATGGCCTTCATCACCTCTCCATTTTCGAGGGTGACGCTGCCCTTTTTCTTAATCTCGATCAGCATGTCCATGAAGTCGTTGCGCTTGAAGTTCTCCTTTTCCCTCACGGCCACCGTGTCGTTCACGATGCCCATGAAGAACTCATGCACGTCCTGGGGCATTATACGCATCCTCAGCTTACGGGCCAGCTTCGGGAAGCTGAAGATCAAAAGCGTGAGCAGCTGGCCATGCCTGAGCTGTGTGAACGATTTCTGTCCCATGGTGCGGAAGTCTGACACGGGCGTGCGCAATGTGTTGCACTCAATGCCAAAGGCACAGGTGCCGATCACATCGGTGGTGAATCTGGCCATCATCTCTTTGATCTCTACAATGGCCCCACCCTGGCTACTCGGCACCTGCTCCTCCATCACGGTCGCAAACTCTTCGGATACCTTGATCACAGTGGGAAACATTATCTTCATTTTGCCCGATGTGAAGGTGGGCGACAGTCGCTGACGGAGCTGCTTCCAGCGTTTGCCGTCCAGGTTGAACAAGTGCTGGGTCAGTGGATCGTCCCGCTCGTTGTGGAACTGTCCGCGATCCGAAAAGTTCGAGAAGTCCTTGATCAATATGTTCTTGGCCAGCTTCGTGTCGACGATGAAGGCTGTGGGCTTGTGCAGAAAGTAGAAGCCCACGAAGGGGCTGCTGCTGTTCCGATATTTATTGTAGTAGTCATAGAAAATTTCGTGCATCACCCGATATTTGCGGAAGCCCACAAGATTGCCATAGAAAGGGTGGGGCGCATCGTGGGGCACACCCCGGCGCTTCCAGTATTGAAAATTGTTGTACAATAAATACGCTACCAGCGAACCGACAGCGATCACCAAGTAAATTAATATCAACATTTTCTACAACTTTTTTTCCGTTTCGCGAACTGTGGCGTCCAACTATTGCCGATCTAATGAACGACACTCAGCGTGTTCAGGCGGATTTTATAGACTCCCCCAGCCAAAATAAAAACAAACACTCATACGCATATCAGCATGATATGGCAAATCCCCGACCCGTTTATAAGTCATGATTACAGCGCCAGAGATAGCACTTGCCACCGCTCTACAATGAATTCTAGAGAGCGAAGAGTGTTTCCCCAAAGAGACGCACACTCTTGGCTACTAAACAGAAACATATACCAAAATAGAATATCAACAGGCGATAACAAGTTTGTTGTTAAACAAAAATTAGTATTCTACTAATGATCGTTTCGGTTTCTAGCATTTCTGATTATAATTGTATATAAATGTCCAACAAATAACAAGTTTTCGAATTCAAAGCAAGTCGATATGCCCCCTCCAGTGTTTCAGAGTGTTGTAAAATAATAGTATTAATGCAGCATGCACATGCACCATATATAAAAGGTAGTATTTTTTTTGTGTCTCTCCCACATTTCTCTCCCACGATTTATATACAAAAGACACCGACTTTGTCTTTGGTTAACCGCGACTCCTGTAAGCCGATTAGGATGTGCATTTTGCCTTGCGTAAATCCCTTGATTCCTTCCCGTCAAGCAAAGGAAAGGGGGGACTTTAACGCGATTAGAGGGATTTGATTTTCCTTCTTGAATTCAAGTAAAAGAGGAAGGAAGGATGGAGGTGGAAGCCATATTGACCTTGTGTCGCATTTATTGATAAATTCCCTGAATTATTTCCTTCTTTCCTTCTCCACCCTTTTCGATTGGATGGTGCTTGTCCTGTAGTGTCCTCAGCTGTCATTGCCGCCAAGTGCAAGTGCTCCTGAGCTTAAAATGGATGTTCGGCTGACACTTATACTCGTATTTCACCAGTTTCACCTCACTCCAGTCTCTCTGGCCTGCAAAAGTACACCAGATCCAGTTTTATCGTCTGCTTAATGCTCAAGTCCTTGCAGCTTGACCTTCAGCCGCAACAGCCTCGGCCCACATGTGTCACAATATTTTATGTACATGAGGAGTACTCTTAAAAACTGCGACTGGGAAACAAAAACCAGCCAAGAGACGAGGCGTACGTCGCATAATGAAGTGCAGAACAAAAAAAAGAAACAAAAACAGAAACAAAGAGGTCATTGAAGAACCGCAGTGGGAAAAAGTGGAATGCCTTCTCTGACTAAATAAAATGCAAATCTAAATGGGACTTAAGTGCAGCAGCAGAGTCGCAGACCAACCAGCTGGAGGCGCACACAATGCTGGTTCTTTAAGAATAGTCTCGAGGGTTTTATGTAAAAAGCCGACATCTGACTGCTGACGCTGCCTACCACTGCCACTGCTGGGATGGTATTGTTGTACGATTCGTCGTCGTCGTTGTCAGGAGAGACAGCCTAGCTAATTATGGATGCTGCTCCAGCCTCACGGAGATGTCGTGTAAACAGCCAGCTAATTGTTTGGTCTGCAGAGGTGTTAACCCCAAAGACAGTTCTTTCAGATGCAAATGCTCTTCGTTTCGAGGGGTGTGTGTTTGAGTGCGCTGTGCCCTGAATAAATTAGTCTTATTTGTGTCTGGGATGTCAGGCAATCTAAACAAATCTCGTGGGCCAGAGGTGGGGCAAGTCGAGTTTGTGCATTTCCTGTAGAGCGACATACACACGCATACATATGTACATATATTATGTAAATCACAATAAGAAATCCGCTCCATCTAAGAAGAAGCTGATTTACCAAAAGAATAAAATAATCCGAAGAAAACCGGAGGAAAAGGACAGGCGGGACAAATCTTTTATATCAATACACACACACCCACACGCGCACACAGCCATAAAGATGGGGAAATTCCGGCTTCCGCCACAGACGGAACCGTTCCTTTAGCCATCCCAATCCCGCCCCATCCAGCCGCAATCATCATAATGTCGATGGTAGAATTATCATAAGATTTAAGCTTTACGAGTGTGTGGAGGGGCTTCGTTCTTAAAGAGATTTATAGCAATTACGGCCGCCTCAGAGGGCACATATAATTAGCTGTCCGTATTCGTATTCCGTTCTGTCACTGGAGAATCGACAGTTGACAATTCCCAATGAGTGATTTTTCAACCTGAACCGGCTGGCTGACAAGTTCATTGCAATCACAATTGGGCGGGCACAAGGAGCAGCAGGATGCTTCTTCCGAATGCTGATTGAATTTCTCGTTTGACATATCTGCTGTTCTGATTGTGTCGCATGTGTGTGTGTGTGTGGCAGGCAGCTGTGAAAGCTATCGATTCGAGCCGGATTGTCTCAGCACCGAATCAAATTCCATCTTGGGCCGGAGCAGTGGCCATAAAAAGCTCTCAGGGCTGATTGCATCGACAAGTGCTGGGTCAATGTGTCAGCGTCAACGCTGCCCATCACACACGGGGATGACACAAATTGTCGGGCCGTGTTGCAAAATGTAGATTTATGCTGTTGCAGCAAACGGTGGAATGGCAGCCGAGCAGCAGCAGCAGCTTGAAAAGAGAGTTTTATTTTTATGAGAGGTGATAAAAAGCCCGCTCGAAAATGACGGCAGCACGAGTATGTACAATGTTTTCTGATGGCACCACGTGGCGTATGCGCGTTTTAAACCGAAATTGCCTTTTGTGCGCTGAATACAGAAGCAAAGCAACCGAACAACCGTCGTCTAACAAGCTACTCCCGCAGGCCATCAAAGCTTCTGGCAAATAAATGACAAAGCCATTTGTAATGAAATATGAAAGCAACAGTAAAAAAAAAAGGCTAAGCAGAACAGAATCTGAAACGGTGGTGGGGAAGGGCGAGTGGGACGAGGGAGAGGGAAATGGGGCAGAAAAATAATCAACATAATACTTATTCATTATGCTGGCCCGGTCTGCTAGGCATAAGTATAGCCTCCAGCGTTAACACAATTTTTATTGGACCCACAACCCATAAACATGATGCGGTAGCCCCTACGGCATAAACAGCAGCGCAGCACACATGCGGACACACATGGCCCCGAAGCACGTCGCAGGAGGAAAATCGATATGCTTTGACTGTCCTCTGGCGCTGTGGTATAGCGCGTCCACACGTCTGGGTTGCAACGCTCGCCGTACGTAGCCTGTAAATCTGCAGTTTTACGCCACCGATGAGCGAAAATTTAAATGAATTTAATCATAAATAAACCAGAGAAATTATGCGAACGAATTTGAACGTTCCGAGCGGAGACTAGTATTAGGTTTCCATCAGACTCCTTGAGTGCTGGTCGTCGTTCCCTTTTTGGCCAAACTTGTTTCGGCCCACAGCCATAAGCAGAACTCTTAACTAGATCTCCGAGTTTACAGAAAAGTGCGATTCGTTCGCCCTTTATGGTCACGGGACAACAAAGTGGGGGAAATAACACACAGACAATAAACAGTGACTTTATACAAAAACCTTTTGAAGTTGTCACTGCTGAAGTTGCTTGTTGGTTTGGCTTATACTCCACTTGGCTTTTTCCCCTTTTTTGTGGCGCTCTGCGCTGGCACCGCCTCCGCCACAGCAGCAGCCGACAAGCCACCGAAATGTAAATTTTGGGCAAAACGCATGCCGAGCCAACTTTACGGCCCTGTCCGACAACTGAGAAAAAAAGAATATTGTTTAACTCAATTTCGCACGCGAAACTGAACGCAACTCAACTCGTATTTTTTGGACGGAAAAGTTGCGAAAAGGAAATCAAAAACACCCCACAAAAAGGCAGCAAAAACCTCCAACCATTCGCAATCAAATTGAAAAATTCTTCATTGTGCAAATATTGATTTTGTTCGCTACGTAAAGTTTTATGTGTTGTGAAAAAAACAAGAGCCAGAGAAATTCGCTTTTCTAATTTTCACTGCGATAAGCTGAACGTAAAGCAAGAAATATTTCATCTTCGTACAGCACTGAACTTGGGGTTGACTGCCACAAGTGTCTGGGGCAAGGTCGACTCTCGGTCTGTGTCTCGGCTGGCTAATTCAACGCCTTCTTGTCTGTCGAGTCATGTGTTCCGAGTTTTTATCTCTTCCCCAACATATTATTTATGGTAATCGACATCAAATGCCGCCATTAAGCTTATTGCCATGGCAAGCGGGCAGCAACAAAACATCATTTCAAACACCACTGGTGGCTGGAGCTGTTTCTGTTGCTGTTGCCTGCAAACGGAGGCAGAGTCGAACGCTAAAAATATTCTCCATTTGCCAAAGGAATATCAAAAAAGGTGGGGAGTCCAGCCGAAGCTGTAAGCACTCTCTGCACACGCTCCAACAGTTTTTATGACATCTTCTAAAATCTTTATTATTATTATATTATTTATTATATACCCTTATTATATTATCTTAATTTTTCTCATGCTATACAAGCTTAAACTTAAACTGAAAAAATGATTTCTGTACTTGAAAGAATGCCTGTGGTAATGAACCTCTAAACATGCCTGTAGTAAGAGTATAAATCCGCACAAATTTACATCCAGTGTAGGCGATTTCTCATATTTGGCTCGTTTGGGTTTTTTTTAGCGTGAACAACTGCGTGTCAAGCACGTCTCTGCCCTCCTCTACATCTTACCCCTGCCCACTGCTGCATCATCCTCCCCATAATTGGTTTGCATTTTGGTTTGATTTCTGTGTGTAAATGTATGTGTATGGGTATGTGTATATGTCTGTGTATGTGTGTATCTTTTATCACCTTATCAGCAGAAATATTTGCATAATTTGAGAATTTTGATGGAATTTAACAAAGGCTTACCACGAATTCCCCGTTCAAGCTTATTTAATGAAGCAAAAGTACATACATAAATATGCATATACATATTTCTTGATGCTCCATTGGTGCATGATAGATAGGACTCAAAGGTATGATAATTAAATTATCGTGTGCCAATATCAAAGGGAAAACTTTATTTTCCAACTCAAATGGAATTTATACATGCATATACATACATACATATTTTTTCGGAACATTTACCATTTTGAACTTATTTAATTACAAACTTTTTCATGCACATGTAAATTGCTGAAATTGTCGCCACTTTTTTTGTCAGCTGGAAAAACTTTCAATTGCCGAAAAAAAGAGCCGGGTGGGAACGGGACTTCACCCATGAAAAAGAGGTAAATGAAAATGGAAGCCAGATAAAAGTTGGCTGGCACAAACACGTAAATAAATGAGATTACATCCCTGTGCTGGTAGAGTGTGCATATCTGTTTATAGTGCCACCCTCCCACGCACACTCTGTAGCTATTAAAGATTATTAAAAGCTCCTTGATCTCCGGAGAAGGTGTTCGTTCCTCTGTTGCCCGTGTGGCCTGTGCTGCTCTGAGCGGCACGCACGCAGCCAAACTTATTGATCCATAAAAAGTATAAAAACATGAGCGTTATTAGTATTTGATGTGTGCGCGAGACGTGAGCGTACAGTTGTGTTAGTTGTGTGCTGGATGAAATGTGCAGTCAAACACTCCTTTGACCTTTGCCAAGGTAACCCCACTCCCAGCACAACACTACTGCATGCTGCATGGCTCGAGGGCCTGAGGAGAGCCAATTAGGTTGCATCCAAATGTCTTTCTGTTTCGGAGAAACCACTCAAAGCATAAATCTCAGCATTGCCCAAAACTCCAATAGATGAATCCGTGTTTGATTGTGGGCAAATCTCTTCATCAGGGGCAATATCAATATTTCATCTTCATCTGCATTTGTTATAATGATGGCCCCATGCTCATCTGCTCTTTGTGTATTCATTTATGCACTTTATTGGCTCTTGGCTAACCTGAAGAGCACCCTCAATCATCAATCATCTCTCAATGGCAATCCACTCTGCCTTTTATTTTGTGGATATATTTATTTAGATTTATTTTGGTCGATTCAATCGATTGTTTTGATGGCCCGACTCTCTAAAGTGGTCCATCTGCTGTCTACTGTCTGCTGTCTGGTCCTGTTCAGTCGTTTGCAAATGTTTTAATCAATTATGCAAATCGTTTCCACTGAGCCATTATTTATGCGATTTACCAAAATTTCAAATGTGTGCATATTGATGATGTGAGAAATGAGGCGTGATGGACTGGGGCTGAGGCAGAAATCAGGTGGAGAGCGCCCGCTCTGCTTTCTGCTTGAGGCAGAACATTAATCACCTAACCGGAAGTATCTGCCCACTCATGCAACTGGAAATGTGTACATATCTTGACGACCCGAGTACGTACCGGTATCGGTGGTACTGGTTACCCGTTCTTGGACTGGGATTCGGATTCGCGATCGCTGTATGAACAGTATCTCAGTTGTATCTCAGCTGTCAGCCGCATTCGGAAAGAGATAAGAAGCCACACCGCAGATAAGGCCCCAGAACACTATATCTATATGGCAAATACAAATACTTACTCGAAATGTATCCGCACTTCCTTATGGGTATCGCTGGTCGTATAATTTTAATGAATGAAAACCACTTTTGAATTAACATCGATTGTTGGCATTACTCCCTTTCCACTCTCTCTCTCTCTCACTCTCACTCCGTTTTGTTTAAACGGATGGCAGCTGTTGAATGGAATTTCTCTCTTTCTGCTGCTTTGTTTTGTTTCGCTTGGAAGGTAATCAATTTTTAACACAAATGCATTGCATAAACAATTTCAAAATCTTGCACTCGGAACAGGCCATTTTTTGCGCACTGGTTGTTTACACTTGATTATTTTGTGTATTCCATTCCGTTTATGGCCAGAGATACACGTAATTTAACTGGTTTATTTGGATCTTCAGCAAACGCCCGCGCGCCTAGCTTTTGGCGGTGCCCACGCGGCCAAAGAAGACCTGGGCATCGTCTTTTTGTAATTTTCAATTGCTTTGCAAAAGGTAAACTCACAAGAAGAGAAACAGAAACCGATAAAATATCAGTATTATCGCGGTATTGTCGCGGAGCAGTACCGAACCGATGCTAGGCGAACCGAACCTCTGGCAGCTCGAGCAACGATCGTGCTGTGCTGGCGCTGTGTACCGCTGAAGTGTTCAGCACGTATTAATTTCTGTGTATCCGAAAGATACATTCCGTTTGGTCGCGCACAAGCGCATATGTGGGCAACTTCGCTGCCAGCGTCGCTGCCCAGATTAGCGGCCCAACTTGTTTGACAGAAAAACAAACAGAGAAAACGAGAGCAGGGAGAGCTGCTCTTCCCCCTCCCGTTTCGGTTTAAATTTACATTTCTGTAAACCTGAGCAATCCCCCCAGACTGAGACTGATGCTGATGATCGTTATGGGTCAACGTCATAGCGGGAGACACAGAGAAAGAGAAATGAAGAGATGGAGAGAACCTAATGAAAAGCGACAAATTGTTGTCAGTGCTGTCTCAAGTAGTGGCAGGCATTTCTCGTTTCACCTCATCTCGTCTCGTCGTCTCTTGCTTGCTTGCTCCGTCTCTGGAATGGGTTCGTTCCCTGACATCTGACAACTCATTTCATCCAAATGCTTTGGGTTTTCCTTGCAGATTTATTTGCAACATTAAATGCCAGCTGGCTGTGTGTGAATGTGTGTTTAATTTCCGCAATGATTAGAGTCAACTTAGAACAGAGGAAATGGCCAGACAACGTAGCTGTAAACGTTGTTTTGGCCAAGTTTCTTGACTGATTCCATCATATGCAAATCATAGCTCATCGAAACTGGGCGCAAAATTGCCCCCAAAAGCTGCTTCGACTCGGTTAATTAAACGTTTTGTTTTGTGAACGGGGCCACAAGAATCTCTCAAATCTCGATTGAGGTCAGAGCAAAATATGTATCTTTGATTTGTATTTGGTTATTTTGGCAGGCGGCTCTTGACCAAAACTCGTTGGCTTCCGGCTTCCAAATGATTCGCCGGAAATTGCTCTTACAAATCAAATGGATTCGGCCTGTGGCATTGTGGCTTCTCCATCTACACTCCACTCCACTCCACACCCATATCTATAAGCAATGTCTGTTCTATATAGCTCCCCCCGACAATGGCAGAGGCTTGGTGGATGCTTTCTCCAAGCTGTGGTCTCTGAACGACTCGAGCAATAAATATTGGATTTCCAACACCTACGATTTTCCTTGGACTTCAAATACTCATCCCATTCGGTTCGCCTTGGGTGGCCGACACCTGCACCTGCACCTAATGATGGCTAATTATATGTGGGTTAAGTTTCTGTTTTTAAAGCATTTTCATTAGTTTGATGGCGTGGCCAAGCCAGGGCAGTCGGTGTGAGGGTGGGTGGAGGAGGGTGGGGCGACGTTGGCCATTCTGGCTATAATTATATAATCATTTTAATTGGATCCGGCTATGTTTGTGGCAGCGGCACAACAAAGATTAATTATGCTGTAGATGTTGGCAAGAGCTAGACGAAAGAGCCAATACTACGACTCACATACTCGTATCTGGTAGATAGACACTTGAATACAACCAAGATGAGCAGCTTGAGCACAGGGTCAAATGCAGATTCCTTTCCAGAATCTTATTCAATTATAACGGCCATGTTGCACAGGTTGCAAGTGCAGGTTTGCCTACGCTCGGTTTGCTTTTGCTTTTGCCTTTGCCTTTGCCTTGAGGAGCTCTTGAGCTCAAAGTCTCCTCAGACATTTATAAATTAGCTGCAATTTGTAACTGCTGCTGCCAGCGCTGCTGCTTCCACTGCCACTCAAGTTAGGGCTCTGCCCCTGCTCTTGTTTCATTAGATCGAAATTAGCCACATCACGTGATCAGGGGCACGGAGACGACGGATACGACGGAGAACTCAAAACGGAACTCGCACCAAATGGTGCTGCCTCTTGGTGTCGGTCTTCGGGTCTCACATAAATTTCGGAAACCCTCTTATGTATCTCGTATCTGTGTATGTATGTATCTTTCTTCTACTCATACAATATTTTTTGATGAGCACACTCTCGTCGCATCACTTTAAATTAATTGTGTGTGGCTATTGATAGGCCGCTTCTTTGTTTGTTATTTCTTTGAGGGATTTGGAGCCGCGCAGTGGGACTGTGATTTTCCCTTCTGCATTCTGCATTCAGCATTTATATTTAGCCCGATCTGGAAAGTGGGCTTTGCGTGTCGCACGCCACACTCCGCCACGAAATATTCATTAAACTCGCCTTCGCGGCGTAAAGTGTCAAAAACAAAAAAATCAGTTCCATAGACCTCGGTCGCGTACATTGTGGCTGTGTTTTAATAATTGATTTATTATGCTACAATTGCCAACGGCTATGGAGACGGCTGCCCGCTGGCAAATTCACATCTTGTTTTCCCCAAGCCAAATCAGTTGGAAATGTTATGCAAAAAGTAGACTTGCGGCGGCTTATTAAATGATATTGGGAGAAATTGGGTCATCCAAGTGGGGAAAAGCAACAGGAAGCCACAGTTGTGGGGGAAAGTGGTGATGGGGTAAACTTTGGGGCAAAAAAATAATACGAATGTATGTTTGCATGTATGCTTAACCAACTGCATTCCAACTCAATTTAAGGATTCCTTCACTTGTGCAGCATTTCCTCATTTCCCGTTTCCATGGCCACTGTCGCCAGGCCACACAGTGCACCATGCTAGTAAGTTGAGGTCATTTTGCAGGCCATTCATGGCCCACTTAACCATAAATACTCGAATTTCCATTGCTGCCACTTGACCAGAGAGAGGCAGAGCCTCTCCCCAGACCCAATTTGCAGCGTTTCAATTAGCAGACACCTTCTCGGAACGAATCCGGCCAACGAGGAGTGGAGGCTGCAACAAAAAATACTGCTGGCCAATATCCTGGCGGAAATTAATGCTGCTGTGGCAAGCACAATGGCCAGAATGAAAGGGGCAGAATGGTGATGGAGAAAAACCGAAACGGAAAAAAATTGAATGCCACAAAACCAATACGATACGGGTCGGTGGGGGAGGCGCGGGGGCTGCAGATGGATGTCGGACTATTCGCTGTTGTCAGCAGTTCCTCTTCACCGACTGTTCGCTTCGACGGATAAAGGACCCACAGCCAGAGCCAGAGGAGGCTTAGACCATACCGACGCCCACAGTCGTTTCCAGCCATATTGAACATGCATACACACTACATCGGATATGCAACGTTTGCGGCAGGTAGGGTGGGATTGGGAGGGGTATGGGGATGCCGTATAATCGCTATCAATTATATTGTTCATGCTGTATATATATTGTTTTTTTCCCACAGACCAGGCATCGCATGACAGCCCGTACCTTCGGGGGAAACAGGAACGGAATGGAACGGAACTTACCTTGCCGTCGGCATCGGAGTGTGCATGGTATCGAACCTCCAGGGAGCCGCCCAGCACCGCATACCAGAAGCGTCCTTGTTCGCCAGCACGAAAAACTGAAAAGAAGATGGGGGAGATGGTGAAATGATGGCGATTAGTTAGCCCATACCGGGAGCATATTTAATCCAAACTGCAACTACTGCCACTTACGTGTGACGCCCTTCTCCAGGTCCTCGTAGAACCCGCACATGGCCAACTGCTGGAGTGCCGAGCCGGGCAGGCGACACAGCGGCTCCACGCGACGCAAGCGGCACGAGATTAGCTCCACATCACGCAAGTTTCGATCGCAAGGACTGCAGGAATATTTAAAAGCAAGTAAAAATAAGTTCCAAATGAATATCGCTGTAAAATTGAACAATGCAATCCACATGCAGCCATTCCAAGAAATAAAAGAAATCCCCAAGAGATAAAGCCAAGTTGTTAAACACTTTTCCAGCTGGGCCCCAGCTCGGCCAAACAATGGCCCCTAATCGACCAAAAGGAAATTCAAGAAAAATCTAGCTGAGTATTTTCCATTTATAATTCACTGGCCCTATGCTAAGCACTGCACTTGGATTTTTTCTTTCCTTATAAAGAAGAATATGCAAAAAAAACCCTGAGCAGGGCAGGGAAGGGATAGGTGGGCCATGGGAGTTGGGCAGTTGTCCAACAATAAACTAAAATTAAAAATTCCAATGTCATTTTTGTATGGTTTGTGCTCGAATTAAATATGCAAATGCCACAGTTTCGTTTCTTTCTCTGCGTCTCTGTGTTTCTGTCAATTGAAAAATGCATAAATAAATATAAGAGTGTCCGTGTCCGGAGAAGAGTCTAGCCGGAAACGGAAGCCGGTCAAGGCATACAAAAATATATATAAATTCAACAAGGGAAAACGAAAAAGGGAAAAAAAGCCCAGCAGCGTCAACATCTAATTGCCGGAACGAGAAATGGCAAGCTAGAACTAATTATAATCAGTCCTACAGTCAAGTCTTAAATCTGTTCGATAATTTCGCTGAAATATCCCTTTACATTTTAGCGTTTAATATTAAGCATTATCAAATGTGTAAAACTGTTTTCTTTCTTTTCTCTTCTGTATTTATCGCTCACATTATCATTATTATCTTAGTCAAATGAATAAATAAATGCTCATCCTTGAGGATATTCTGTCTACACCAGTCGAATGTACTTTTATGTGTACACATGTACATACATATGTATGTATTATATATATGAGATATTTTTATGAGTTATGAAAGAGTATTGCAATCTCCGGTTGACCTTAACTTCCCATTACTTCCTGTTTGTTTATCCTGTGGCTGTGGCTTGTTGCCGCTTCCCTCATTCCCTTCTGCCCCTCTCTCCTTTCGTGACCATTGTGTTTTCTCTGGGGACTTGGAGACTCTTCATTATTCATTTGTAAAGAAAAACATTAGACATAAATTCTTCGTGGAATATCGAACTAAGATGAAGGACTCTTGACTATAACAAAGGGCGCCAATTAATGGCCGGATCCTGCTGTATTCCTGCTGAGCTGCAGTCTAATTAAAAATTCCATAAAACTGTGAGAGGATTTGGCTGAAGTCCGGGCAGACGGGGGCCTTCACTTGCAAATCAAAAATAAAACATAAGTCGGTCTGCGCTGGGGCATCATCTGCATCGAGGGGGCGGCTTCCATTTGGCCGGGGCAGCCATTGGAGCAACTTTCCGTGGAAGCGGCTGTCTTGCCGAGACTCATACATAATTCATTCGCCAGTAGAAGCGCCAATTTTGGGCAAGCAAGGCAAGGACAAGGCAAATGCCTCGTTTCATGGGGTCTGTCGTTAACCAAACAGTCCCCGTCATGGCCTAAGTGCCCCAGCTAACAGGAGGAGCAGCAAAAGCCAGAACCAGAAACAGAACCAAAACAAGAAGAACCGTTTGCCGGAAGCGCGTTGGGGCGCATCCTAGGCTGTCAGTCGGACGCCCAGGACTCCTCGGTTGTTTATTATAATGGTTTTTGCGGTTTTTAGGCACACGCCCCAAAAGTTTAGTTTTTGGAATTTTGTAATTGCCGCTGTAGCAGCAGCAGACAAACTCCAAGAGAGATTTATCAGCCTTAAAGCCGTCGCGTCGCTATTCCTTCCTATTAAAGTGCTCCTATCAGTCGTGCCTGGCGGCGGCAGCTACACGTGGCGTATGATAAATGTGGGAGCTGGCACTTGTGAGTAAGACGACTTCTTGCCGGCATCCCCATCAATATCAATTGCCGTCTGGCAGTGCCACTTAACTCTGCCTCTGGCAAGGGATTCTCTGTGGGTTGGGAGTCGTCTCTGCCTTTGTCCCTGTCACCGTCACTTTCCTGCAGGTGTGCTTAAACCCAGATCGCTCTTGATAATCCGAATTACCAGCCAAAAGGAAATAAAGATTCTCGCTGCGTGACTTTTCCTTTTGTGCAGTTTCTGTGGTGGTGCCATTAATACTGTCTAAATTAAATCATTTATTACTCGTGTGTTAAGGCAAGTCATTAAATTGCGAAAGAAATCCGAGGATGTAGCCTGATTGTAAATTCAGTTCCCAGTGCAGTCTGCAAGCCCTGTTTGGCCGGAAGAAACGGGAAGGAGTGAACTGCAAATATTTGCCCCTGGCACAAGTCAAATAATCTGCTCAAAGCCTTTGCCACTTGACCTCTCTTTTTTTTTTTTGTTGCTGCCCCCCTCCTTCTTCCCCCTGGGTAGTGGCTGGGACCCAGTCATATGAGTGGAATAACGTGACCGATCCCTGGACGAGTATGTCCGAAACGTTTAGGCGTTGACAGAGCATGAGATTCATAGCGATTGCCTGCCCCTTTGCTGTGACTGATGGTGTGTGGGCGGTCGAGAGCACGCCCTGTTTGGACATCAGCAATGAAATATAATGCCAGTCGAGGACCAGGGGATGAGCAGTCGGCGGCAGGAGACTATAATAATGGCACTCGACCAAGTGATTCTCGAACGAAAATGAAACTCGAGCAAATTGCATCAAGTGGAGGGCCTTTAATTGAGGACCATTTACGCTTGAAATAAATACGATGGGTGCTCCCCTGTTTAGCACCGATTTGATTTCTATTTGGGCCCCACAAATTTATTGATGATAATTGCATTGGAAGTGACACCTCAACGGATCGACAGGGAATGGGAATGGATTTAATAAAGCGAATAATTCGTGGCACGCTGTTACTGTGTCCAGCATTTGGGGCAAACACAGCTGCTGCTGTTGCCCCTTGACAAATGAATGTCGAGCAACATGACGTGAGCATTTAAAATTGTTTCATTTCATTTTGGTTTTTCTCCCATCTCGTTTTCGTCCTGTTTTTTCTGTTTGTATTTCTTGTCGAGCTTTTCATTGCACGTAGTACATGTATCCCTCCATGTTTGTGTGTCCTTCTTCATCAAACAAGGAGCGAGCATAGCATGGCAAAAGGCAGAGGAAAAACTCGTGCACTCAAGCGTAAAATCTGTTGGAAAATTTAAGAAATTCTGCAACATTTCTGAAACACTCCACCAATTCGACTGAGAGAAACTTTCTATTTAAGTTGTGAATTTTTTGTAATTTCCATTAAAGAAAAGTTTGTTTTATAATTGTAATGGGAGTTTTTCCAACTGGATATTTTAATTACAATATGCCACGGGGTAACGAGAAGAATTCCGCGAAAACAGATCATCTGATGGAAAATAATCCGATTATAATGTCTCTCGCAAAATCTTTTGAAAAGGTAAATAAAGTTCTTGGTTTATTTTATTACCATTTTCAATAGTATTTTCAAATTATACCGTAATTTATTCTTAATTCCAAGCTGCTTTTCCATTTTACTCACCGTTTGTCCATCGCGGTTATCCATTCCATTGCCATTTTGAACGATTTTAATTACTTTCCGGTGCGCACTTTTAATTTGTTTCGAAGCGAATTCCTCGTATTGAACTTTCGAGTGTTTTATTGGGGCATTTCATAAATGGCGAACCGAAACGTTGCCGCCGATGGAACACAAATCGAAGGGGCGGCAGTACAGCAGCAGGGTCGGCCAAAACGAAATCAAAATACCGGAAAATGGCCTCTCCCCCAAAAGTTTGCCTGGCGTCTTCTTCAATTCGCGATGCTGCCTTCAATTTGCGATTCCCTTTGAATGGTGCATGCCACAGATAGTAAGCTGCGCGCCACTGTTGGATCTTCTCAGACTGTCAGAGTGTGGATTCCACTCCGCATCACAGACAGGGCAAAGGCTTAGCTTTTGTGTACACGAATTTTGCTTCTTGCTTAAGCGAAAGTTTCCAAATAGATTTTAGTTCTGCAAAGTTAAATTGGAAAAATTTAAGTCATATTTCACTTAGTGTTGGCCCGAAAATTAGTCTAAATGGCTACTGAAAAGTCAGATGTATATATATGTATGTATGTACATATGTGTATTTGTATAGTACATGTGTATAGAAAATGCCACAAACAGATGTAAAAGTCTAAATGTGAGTTCTTATTGTCCCATTTACATTTCGCAAACAGAAAAAAAAGGGTTTTTATCCCGTCACTACTGTTTGGCTCTCGCCTTCTCTTTGCCCGTACTAATGCGTTGCCAACTGCTGACAGCTGCCCTGAAGGCTCTAATGCATGTGTTTGTGTATATTTTCCTTAACAAAAGCAGGTTCTGTGAAAAAAGGTTTTGATGGAATGGGTGATAGGAGGAGAGGGAGAGAGGGTTAGGGAGCTTATAAATTGTCGGGGGAACTAATACAAGAATAGTTTTTTCTAGATAACAATAGATTAGCCGTTCCTTCTGCTGCTTCTCCTCTAACACAAGCAAATAAATACAAACACGACACTGCGTATGCTTAATGTGCTGTCAATAGCCAAACTGATTTCCCTTCTCTGTTCCTATCTGACGAAAATACTGGTAATATTCTCCAGCAATACGTAATACGAGATTTGTATGCGATCCCTGAGTCACCCTAATGTAGATACAAACAGGAGAGCCACTATCAATTGTTGTGTTCGCCCATTCAATCCATTATCTATATAGCGGCTGTACTTTCTGTCTGGCTTTCTGCGCTGGCTCTGCGTCAATGGAAGAGAACATAATTTGTAGAGACAAGGGACACGGGCGGACACACAGACTCATGCCACTGCTAGTGGCATTGGCAGTGCAGCATAATGAAAGGAAAATGCAAATGCAGGAGGAATAATTACTGTCAGTCTCTAGTGAAGCGGTCTCTTATGAATAATTAAGCTGGCCATCAAGTATACGCCACTGTGGGTGGCTGAAGGTGCCCCAGCGTATGCTACACTCTGTATCGCATCGCTCTATATCCGAAGAAAACTCTGTCAAAACAAAACCTATTGTATGTGATAATTCCGCTAGCGATAAGTGCTCACTATCGCAAACACGTCACAAAAAATGGTGGGTCTCTGGCTCTGTCAGCCGAGGTGGTGGGTGGCGGGGCATCATTCGAATGCAATTAGTGTCGGGCAGCGGTGTGCTGGGAGAGGGGTGATGAAAATCGGGAAACAGATGCTACGTGTAATTTCCACTTTAGGGATTCGCAAACTTAGTTTTTAATTAAACAAACGTCAGCTGAGAAAACTTTTGAGCCAATTATGTTTCAACTTTCGACTGCTGTCATTACAGATTACAAAAAAAGAAAAAGCGTTGGACAATGAATCAGAACTTACGCTTCAATGGTCGCGCGATCCTTCCCGAGTGATCAACGAAGCGGAAAAAAACTCAAGAAAATTATCAGAAGAAGTAAAAACCAAAGACTTAAAGTTCCCAAGCGGAACTTCTCCGTTCTCCTTTGCTGTTTTCCAGTTTTATTCTTTTCACTCCTTCGCCAAAACCGAACGGAACTGAACCGAACTGAACGTTTTTCCGGGTCCAAACATTTAGCCCCCTCTCCGTGGCAGCTAAAAACTCAACACGAAAATCGAAAACACAGATGGGAAAATAATTTTAAAATTAGTTTGACACTCTATTTACAAGAACTTTTCTTTTGAAATTTCCCAGTTGGTTTTAACAGCTAGTATATACAAATAGTTTTTGAGTTAACTTGGGAATTCTGAAACTTTTTGGGGAGCCCGCTCGCACGTCCGTTACATTTTGTAGTCGCGTCGCAACTGTTTTCCCGAGCGGCGGCGAGTGCCCGAGAAAATTTGCTCTTCACCACACTTCTGTCCTGCGCCTAACAGGTGAGTTTTCCATCTGTACTCTGTGGGGGCGGTGGTGGTGGGTTGTGTCCCCGAATTTCAATGGGAAATTTGGCCACTGGCGCTGACTGCAGTGCTGATGGCTGTGGTGCGGTATTTTCGGCTCTCTTTGTTGTTACCTGTCCTCCTCTGCCTTCTCTTTTCTGTATCATTACAAATCGTATATTTTGGCGCGTTTTTCGTTTAGCAACAAGTTTATTCCAAACAATAGGCAACAATCTGGATTTTTGCTGTCAACATTTCTCGAGTTTCTTTTGTTAGCTGTATTCAAAAAACACAAAAGTTGTAATTGCGAAATAAAACAAGGATGAGCTCCGTGTCAAGATCACGCCACGTGATTGCGCGCAGAGTTCCAGTACTCTATTCAACGTATAAAACTTGTAAATATTTAGGGATTCCATAATTTTAGGTATTAGTTTTTGTTAAACTAAATGACTAATGAAGAGGGTTGTACCCTATTTATTTCTGTAATCTATTCAATGTGAGGCCACGAATAAAACTCATTGATTGAATAACTTTATCCCAAATATCCCAAACAAGAACAATATTTATTTAAACTCAGAGCAATCCAATATACACAATTAAAATAATTAAGAAAGAGTGAAATAAAAGTTCACTTCAGCACGTTTTACATTGTAAGCGAACCAGTTGGATTGGAAGAGGTACTCCCCCTCAGGAAAGGGAAGGACTTCCGTAAAGTGCCGATTGATAAAGCCCACAGAAACCTTATCGACCACGAGATCATGCTGGAAATAAAAATGAGCAAAGATAAGTCTCTTCGAAAAGAAATTCAGATATTCGAGTATAGCGTACACTTACATCGAACGGACAAGAGTGGTTCATATTTGAATATGAGCTGAACATATCATGAATGAAAACAAAAACAGGGTTAGACTTTCGATTTGCCAATACCTTGCAAGCATCTACAGTGATGTTGTAGAGGAACAGCTTATAGCCACTGTATCGCTTGAGCAGAGCAAAGTTCACCTGTAACGATAGAATTTACAACTGCCCGAAAATAAACAAATATTATGTATGTAAACATACTTTCACTCTGGTAACGGGAACTTTAAACAAATTCACTTTGACGGAAACATATTTGTAGCTTCGATTCACCGACTTCAGATAGCAATACTCAAAATCATCGAATTCCTTGTCCAATGAAGTGCACTTGATGTTGGTAAACTCCACTTTCGAAGTGATCTAAAATATGTGATCATTATTACAACGATTTTTATTTGGAATCGAAAGGATACGCACTTCCCTAACTAGATGTAGAAAAAAAATCAGTTGAACCAGAAGAATGATCGTTGAGCTCATTTTGAAAATGAATGAAATAACAAAAGCCATTGTGATACGTTTTATATTTCGCAAATATCATAAGAGCATTTACCCCCATTTGGAACAAGTGTTTAAAGTCATATTAGATAGCCAATCCATTCCCATACTAAGTTTGGGGATATCAAAATGTGTTAGTACCCTTCCCAGTGAACCAATATCATGTGGCTATTAAACGTTTATACTGCTACTGTTTAATAATGTATTTTAGGGCATCCGCTAAACAGATTGGATGTATTTAAATGATTCGTCGTGTGCTAGCTGTCTGGCTGGAAGCACTCTAAATAGTATATTGCTATTAGTGTTCACATATTTAGCTTAATATTTTTATATCTTTTTTTTGTTCTTTATGGTCCATTTGGTTTGTTCAAATGGGTATGCCACAGACTAATATAGCTGTTCACTGGTTGACTGGGTTGAAAGTTTTAAACAGGCGGCTATCTGTAATCTATGACCTTATGAAAGAATATAACAATTATGTACTGTGAACAATCAGATTTATTAGTTCTGCGACGTGTGTTTGCTGTACCCCCATTAATATTTTAGAACTATCATTCATTCATTTCCTCCCAGCAACATGTTGCTGCCACTCAGTTTCTGCTTCTTGGCAACAAACTGTTGAGCGTTTCTTTGGTGAGTCGTCGCATTCGAGCAACTGTTCATCGCCTGTTGAACCATCCTCCGCTCCCGGTCCGCCTCCTCGCCACCGTGCTCCATCATACATACGAATGTACGAATAACAAACACTTGACTGAAATTGCACATTAAATGGAATTGCAATACAAAACAATCAACGTGTCAATTAAATAATGCAGAACAGCGGCAGATGGCTGACTGGCTGTCCAATTGGGTCCTGGCATGGATGTATCACTGGCAGGTGGGGAAATCCTCTGATGCCGATTCAATCCCAGCCGAATGTCCATGAAAAGGTGTGAAAATGCAAAGGTTTTCTTTTGTTTTTCCTGCCTTTGCTGGGTCTCCTGGCTGATATTGTTGCTGTGGTCGCCAGCCGCAATATTTACGGCACTCGAGAGTGCCTTTATTTCCGCATGAATCATTCCTCCCAGCACAGCCCTCTCAGCGCGTATAAATTCTTTGCTACTACTTCTTTCTCCTGGCTTTCCCACATCCATGTCCCTCCGCATTGGGTGTGTGGTGGTGTCTGTGTCTGTAGCATTTTTTATGTGCTGCCCATCGTAGACATTTTTTCGGCTGGGCTCTGCAGGGAAATTCCAGGAATTTATACGGCCGCTTTGCCTGTTGAATTTGTCATCACATGCTGATGGGTTCCCTTCTCCGTACACAACAGTACGAGTATGTATGCATGGCATGGCAGGTCAGGGTAGTGGAGACGCGACACAACGACAGGCCCGGCCCTGTCGGTAATTTTGATAAATGTGTTCTTAATAAACTCAGCTGGTACGAGTATCCTGTCGTGGTCTGGGCCCCGGCCTGGCTGTCATAACGGAGGCTACAATGTCTGGTTTCTGTGGCAGCTTTAATGCATTTTCTTTTTTTTTTTTCTGCCCATTATCGGCGCTTCTTGCCACCTGTACTAATGGCATTTCCTGTCCCAGTCAGCCGTAGCCTGGCCATTAGCAAGAAAATCCTGTTGCACATTGATCGACAACACAGTGTTGTCCGTGTTGTCCGTGTTTTCCGTGTACGTGGCATGGGCTTAACTTGCTGTCAGGACATGACTGGGAGGGAGTCTGTCCGTCAGTATGTCAGGGTGTGGGTGGTAGTTGTTAGTGTGTGTTTATAGCAGGGTTGCACCTGCTTTTCCACCTTGCTGATGTCATTGGTATTGGTAGAGTGTCTGTGTCTGTTAGTCATTACACTTTACTCTTTAGTTGCATTAGTGCTTATTCAATCAACGTTCAGCGCTCAAATTGCCTGTTAAGGTGGCCCACATCCTGCCCTGCCTGTCTGTCCTGTCCTGTTACACCCATGCAAATGTGTGTAAATTATGGCCGCGTAATTTGATTAGCCGATAGATGAGGCAGCGCACGGACATAAGCTGAAATGTAAACTTCGTTTATGGCCCGCTTGGAGCTTTCTCATGACCAGGTAATAAACACACATCCGCCCTCCCATGAGCTAGCCATCAAGTAGGCTGAAAATAGTTCCCCCAACAAAAGCGTAGCCCACTTTTGTGGGCGTGTGTGTCATAAATGTTTACAAGTAGCTGGACAAGCGATTTAATAAAACGTTCTTTGAGGAAAGGGATTAAAATGAACATGTAGCACGTTGCAAATAAGTGTTTAAGCGCCTTATGCTATATTCTAAGTAACTTGTATATTTGTATAATTTGTGTAGTTTGCATAAGTCCCCACAATATTCAAATTGCACCCAATCAAAATCTGTTCTAAATTCTGCTAAAATCCATGTAAAATCCGGCTAAATCAAAAGTTAACAAACGCAATGGACTCCCTCTTCATTTGCATTCAACCAAAAACTTGATTATCCGAGCGATTTACCGAGCAAAAGCAGAGTAGAGAGCCCAGTTGAGGAGGAGGTGGAGGTGGAGCAAACTGTGTGCTTAATGAGCTCGGTGAAATGTGTGCTTAAAATTAACTTTTAGCTAGCAGCACAAACTGATGACAGAGACAGTGTTTGAGGGTTGTCCTGGTTCTGCAGCTGTTGCTCCGCCAGACGGGACGCTCATAATTACGCATACAATTTGGAAGGCAGCTTCACTTACTAGTTGGATGGCAGAAGGGTGTCTCCAGTGGCCCAGACTTGCTTTAATAATTAAGACCCGGACAAATCAAGACATCCTTGAAGGCAACAAAACTTTCCAACATAAACACTCAGAGGATGGATGAAGTAGCGAAGAGCAAGCCATGAGAATTTGTGAGGACAACATTGGGCTGGTCGAGACGCAAAAGGCAGACACCGTCTGTCATCTGCAAGCCATCCAGCAACCAGCAAGTGCAGCCAGTGGAGAGCAGTGGTTGGGGTTGGAAAAACCCCTACTAAAAAACTAATTTCTCGCTTTGTTGAGCATAATTTTATGCAATTGTTTTTTAGATGGAATTGTAGAGTGAGAGCCATAGAGACCCACCCGCACATTGGCCCAAAAAAACTCGCATTTCCATTCGGTTTCTCTTTGATTGCGTTCGCTGCATTGTTTTCCTCATTATATGCAGCTATTGGAAGGCTTGCTTTATGAGCATATTGATGCAATTAAAATGCGCCTGTTGGCGCCATACGAATGCGTAGGCTGCAATTCGGGACTTAATCGTTCGATAATTGGATTAATTAATGGCCTGTGGCACTGCGATCATGGCGAGTACTGCTCCCCACTCAAAGCAGTTGGCACCTTGGGGAAAGTTCAATGTCGTTCAGCCAGCCGCTGTAATGGGTTCTTCGACTGGGGTGCCGTGCAGGGAGCTCGAACCCATTCAAAATCGTTTTGGGTGCACTGAACGGGCCGCAGCACCTGCGCTTCATCAGCTAAAAAAGCAGGGCAGCAATATTGAAACCAATTTACATTTTGTTGTACCCTTTTTTTTGTTGGTCTCTTCACCTGTCTATTTCTCTATAGCCAGCCAGTACTTTGGGCCACTCTGTTCTGCCTTTGACTCGCTCGGAATTTATTGCTCAACTCCACAGAGCGTTCAGTTCGGGATAGAGCTGCGGCATAGGAAAAAGCATTCAAACTGAGTGTGTAAGTTTTAATTTTATTTTCTCACTTCATTTGGAGGGTTTATTCACTCCGGGCCTGGCCATGGCGCGTACAACACTTTACATACATTTGCATAAGCGGCCGAGCAGTTTAAGCAACCTGTCCGGGTAGGTTAATAAACGGGCTTCACGCTCCTTTTGCTTAGCAAAGGCAAGGGCCGGGACAGCCGTTTAAAGCCATCTCGTAGCGAGTCGCTCAAGTTTTATGGCTCCTGAATCGCACTGCGGATTACAGATTACAGATGGCGGATTGCGGATGGCGCTCAGGTGTGACGAGGATTCTTGTCGGGCTGCTGATTATTTGTGGCTTACTGCCGTAATGCGACGCTTATCACATGGGCATCGCATTAGCAGTGTTTAAAGACAGTCGTGAAACGACCTTGAAAGGACTCCCCAGCACCGGTCTCCACCCAGCAGACTGTTTGATTAGACCGGACCCTGGTGCGGCAAGCAAATATTGTACAAATATCGCATTTGGTTGTTTTCTTGGCTTTGTTTGCGTATTTAATCAAGGAAGCCCAGTCCCAGCGGCTATTAAATGTGCAAATATTAGCCAGAACTAGGAGCTGAATCGGGGACCAGAATCAGGGACTGTGGCTAGGGCTATGTGGTGGTCCTTGTGTGTCCTTGTCAAATACTGTTCTCTCTTTGAGGGATGTGAGCACTTATCTGTGACCCACTTGCAGCCTAACTTATTTATAAGTATTTCATTGGTTGGAGTCATGCAAATTTGTCGGAATTATTCATGATACAGCAAGGACAAAGCCATGATTAAGCAGTTATGCGCTGGAACCTATTAACCTTCAAGCTCTCTCCCCAAATATATTCTCACACATCTCTGCGTAGCAAGTTATCCTATAGATTCCTCTTAACGCTGTGTTTTGTATTAAAGTTTTGCCCCCCATTTGCTTTTGTGGACTGTCAACGCTCCAACGTCCCAACGCGTTTACGAGTATGCCGCTCCAGCAACAACAATAGTAATAATTATGGACCCTCGACTACGTGCCACTATCCAAAGCAGCCATCGCTCCGTTCGTGCCTTAAGCACCCATCCAGCAGGAGGACCAGCAGCAGATTCAGCCCCAGATACGGCAGGGCCATTGGGGATGGCACGGGTAGACTCTCTCGAACTGTCGCGCTTGATGCGCTTTTGATAACTTGTTTGAGTTTTGTTTGAGCCTTCTGTCTCGGCCTGACATCTTTGTTGCGTGTTGCCTGTTGCCTGCTAGCTGTCGTCACTGTCAAGAGGCAGCCCCGCGTGACTTGGCCACCAATTCTGTAGCTATCAGGTTGATAAATAGTTTTTTGTTTTGCTCTCCTTGGATTACACAGGTCCCACGAGCCCTGCCGCTCCCCTCGAGTTGGTTTAAATTAAAAAGCGTCCAGCAAACAATTTTCCTCAACTACAGAGAAAAATTCCTGGTATCGCTGAGGGCAGCTTTGCAACCTTATATTTCCCCTTTTTTTTTATTTTCCGCACAGGTGTTGTAGTTCCCAAGCGCTATATGTATGTACATATATTTTTTTATTATTCGCTAAAGTCCTGGCTTTAACATTGCAGTGCCCTTGAGTAAAACGGAAGCATATTAAATGTATTTAAAATAAAACAAGATTTTGCACTCAAAGCACGCTGTCAGCTTATGCTGGTGAATAGTTTTTCAGAGATCTGGTAGCGATTCTTGACACCCTCTGCTAACTAATCCAGATATTTGCGATCCCTATCCATAGAAGATCCCCTCAATAATGGGGCCAATTGCCGGCAATTGGTGTCAATTTACGTAGTTCTTTTTTTGGTAATTTGAATGGCATATTGAATGTCTCACATATACAACAAGGGGCCTTCGATGTTTACGCCGAGGATTTCTCCATAAATAATCCATTGGAACATGTAACAAAATTGCGTCAAGTGGTCGCACACACAGAGGCACATAGACTGTGGCATTACATTGGCGGGTGGCGGCTGCGTGGGTGTCTGTTTTTTATGGCACCCCGGGGAAATGACGTACGACTACATTACCGAGTATGAACGCCAGTTTAATATACAAAACTTGACAATATTGTCACACAGTTAACACGGATACACACTCACTCACATGGGCACTCTCTCCAACAGCAGGGCAACACACGTGCAGCCAGACAAATGTGCGAATAAAATTGCTATTTTTGTGCTGCTTGCGTCTATTGTTAGCCCAATGAAAAAGTTATTCAAGCTGTCATCTAAACACACACACAGACACACACCACTAGAATGATAAATAAATGGTTTGTTATAGCAGCAGCAAATCGATCATTTTTCCACAGTAAAGCCAAATTGTTTTATGTGAAAAAATCTGCTAAAAGAATCTTCATATGCGGCTTGGCGTACATAAATATTTAAAGCACATAAACAATGGAAATTCAATTAATCATTTGGAATATATATGGGCAATTCATTTTGTGGTTTAATTCTGGCCAAAACCCCTCAAAGTAGGCAGAAATTCGGAGCCAGGCCAGCCAGCTATCCCGTGCTTCTAGCCACAAAAGCAAACCAGTCTTGAGGCTCTTCTGTTGGCCATGCTTTAGTAATTATTCGGCCGGCGCCAAGCGTTGACGTCATTTGCATGCACTGGCAGCACTCAAAACGAAATCAGAACAATTCGCAGCCGGGGAGATAAATCTAAAGGCTCTTTGTTTCGGCCTCACTTCCGCTCCCTCCGTACTTACTGAATGTAGTCCGAGTACACAAACAAAATCTCTCGCTTGGCGCACTCTTCAAACGTTTTTATTTAAGTTCTGGCCATTGTTTTTATTTGCCTTTAATGGCGGCTGGGTTTGGGCTCCTGAAGCAGGTGGAGTCCGTCCATCCCTCCCCTCCCGCCCCATCCATCCCCTCCGCTGAGTGGCAGCTTTAGTGTCGGTCTCTGTTTGCTTTAACATCGAGAAAGTTTTGTTCTTCTTTTCAGTCGAGGCAGCGACTCATAAAGCAGGCTGAAGCCCCACTCCTGGTTCCTTTTTTCCTGAACTTGAAGTTTTTTTCTTTCTTTCCTAGGTGCGAATTGGAAGGCGATGGGCTGGCAGGCCGCAAAACTTTTTCTCCACTCTCCTTCGCTCCGGTAAGAAAAGGTCACTGAACAATTGACAAAGTCGCTCTTCCGTTTTCCTGGGGTTCAGCAAACGCCATTTAAAAAGTTTTACATAATAGTTGGGCCCGGCACTTGTCAAGTGCCTATTAAGCTAAAGATCTTGTCCAAGGAAAAACAATGACAGGCGCTGGCTGCCTGACCAGCGTTTGATGCGGAAATTCAATCAAAGCTCGCTCAATTAAAAGCTGTTATTGGAACTCTACGAAGAACACTCATTAGGTTGAGTGCAGTAGTTCATAAGTTTGCTCATCCACGGGACACACACACACACCTCAACATCGGATTCTGTACAGCTTCCAATTACCGTCATTTGTCAATGTTGTTAATGGATTGCATTTTAAGATATATTTTTGGTGTCGGACTAAGAAAAAACTTTTTTTTTCCTTTGATTTAGTTTCTATAAGAATATTCTTTGAAGATTTGAATTCC
Organism: Drosophila obscura; assembly: GCF_018151105.1. Lineage (NCBI taxonomy): Eukaryota > Metazoa > Arthropoda > Insecta > Diptera > Drosophilidae > Drosophila > Drosophila obscura. Next base: position 1,992,308 of record NW_024542774.1, on the reverse strand, counting down.
GCGGCTACATTTAGCCATTTTTGTGTACTACGGATGCAGAGGGTGCTAGGACAAGAAGGTATTCAAGACTACAACTATTACGACTAAAACTTAAAAGACCCTCATATAATGTGGTACATTCGCATTTGCATTGCATTTCCAATTATAACTGTTTCCTAATCGCATATCTGTTAACATTGTGTATCCATGTGTACAAATCTTGGATTTTTGTTTTCAAATAAAGCGCCAAATAAGTTTCACTTATCGCACAAAAGTATCGATACTACCAAATATTGATTTTTATATATCCAAAAAATATCACATCACAGATATATCTTCAACCAAATATCAGAACCGATATATTGATACATCGATATTTATTTAACATCCACAAGAAAAACAGTGCAAATTGTTAACAATTTTTTAATTAATTAATTGCAAACGCAGTGCCGTTTCAATTGCCCAAACAGTACGAGAATCATGTTGGTCAACGAAGCTAGACAAGTATTGAGCCGTGCCAGTTCCCTGGTGGCACGTCACCAGGTAAGAAAAAAGGGAATGGTGGCTCCTGGTCGCAGAGAGCAGAGCTCATGGGCGGGCGGCTTTTCGGCCAGTGCAGTTATATAAGGCGGGCCAAAAGTGCTTGGCCAATAGATAAAGCCGATAAAAATCAAAAGAAATGAGTCGCAGTTTGAAAAATTAAGACGAACATTTGCGATTATGTAAACGTTACTGCACCCAGCAATTGGAGAAAATCGTTATGGCGTGACTGCAGCCAGGCCAGACATTCGGTCTAACTGGCACACTTACACACACGACAACAACACACTAACATTATCTCCGTATTTCTTGCAGCTGCGCGCCATCAGCAATGGCACTGCCCAGTTGGATCAGCAGGCCCAGCCCAAGGAGGCCAAGGAGCCGCAGATCAAGAAGTTCGAGATCTACCGCTGGAGTCCGGACAATGCTGGCGAGAAGCCGCACATGCAGACCTACGAGGTGGACCTGCGCGAATGCGGCCCCATGGTGCTGGATGCCCTCATCAAGATCAAGAACGAGATGGATCCGACTCTGACCTTCCGTCGCTCGTGCCGCGAAGGAATTTGCGGCTCCTGCGCCATGAATATTGGCGGCACCAACACGTTGGCTTGCATTAGCAAGATCGATACCAACACCTCCAAGTCGCTGAAGGTGTATCCCTTGCCGCACATGTATGTGGTGCGCGATCTGGTGCCGGACATGAACAACTTCTACGAGCAGTACAGGAATATTCAGCCCTGGCTGCAGCGCAAGTAAGTAAAAACGAGCCATCAACAGAGCCAACACTCATCTCTGTCCATTCGCGCTCCCACAGAAACGAGGCTGGCGAGAAGAAGGGTCGGGCCCAGTACTTGCAATCAGTGGAGGATCGCTCCAAGCTGGATGGTCTGTACGAGTGCATTCTGTGCGCCTGCTGCTCAACCTCTTGCCCATCGTACTGGTGGAATGCGGAGAAGTATCTGGGCCCCGCTGTCCTCATGCAGGCCTACCGGTGGATCATCGATTCGCGTGACGAGAACTCTGCCGAGCGTCTGAGCAAGCTAAAGGATCCCTTCAGTGTCTATCGTTGTCACACGATCATGAACTGCACCCGCACCTGTCCCAAGGGCCTGAATCCGGGCCGTGCTATTGCCGAGATCAAGAAGCTGCTTGCCGGTTTCGCTTCGAAGCCAGCTCCCAAGCTGGAGACAGCGGCTCTGCACAAGTAAAGCCAAGTTTCTTCATCTTTTTTGTTCGTGCTTTCCCCCGAAACCCAAGCCAGTAGGCAACGCGTTGCTAAATTGTAAAAACAATTTGACAGATCCAGTGCAGTGCAAAATCCTCCAACCGATTTGCTTACAATGTTTTAATTTATTTAAGCTTACAGTAAACAAAATATATTATTACAGTTTTAAAGGGAACGTGTGTAACGCAAAAATAAATAGTTAATTGTGTATCCACTAACGCTTCTGCCTTTGCATTAACTTCAAGGGGCACGGGGTCGTAGTCGCCTATTCATCTACATCTTCGGGCGTATAAAAGTCTTGAGTAACTGGAATGACCCGATCGTTGGTCTCGTCATCCTCCTCGTCGTGACTGTCCGTGTCCTCGCTGTCGTCGTTGGCTGTGGAAGAGGGTGATAATTGTGATCTGTTTACTTGGGAATCAAGTTCGTCTCAACTCACCATCTTCATCATCCGTCTCGATGCCCGGTATCGTCAGCATCTTGCCCAAAGGCTGCAAGTCTGTCCCAGCAGTTTTGAGGGACTCACGCTGCCATGGAAAATTATGTTGATTGCAAATTATGGCCCAAAATGGAGGCGGATGGTGCTTACCCAGTTGCTGCGTTCGTCCTCGTAGCGCCTGGTCTGCGCCTCCTCGATAACGGATGCTGGCGCCATGTCAAGCCAATAGCGATTGGCCACTGAGACCTTGAGACTGGGAAAGAAGGGGATCATCGGCATAATACGGAATTTTCGACAGCAGTGCAAAATTTAATTTCCACTCTTGTTATTGTTTTGATGGACGCCTTCTTGATGATATGGCAACGCCACGCCGCGACTCGCGGTATCGAAAAGAACTCTGAGGTATCGAAACCAGAATACCCAAAAACAAAGGCAATTTGAATAAATATTTGTGTGAATTTGTTTATTTATCTATAGTAGCTATAAAAACGGACTCTTGCGCGATGCAGGGGAAGGCATCGTCACTAATGCATATTTATTGGTAGTAAAGTTCCAGATTCATGCCGTCATGGATTTCATCTGCAGAAGAGATTTACAAAAGGAAAACAGTTTTAAATATTGCTTCAGCTACATTATTCAATGACGTACAATCAGATAGGCGGATGGGATCCTTGTAGATTGTGTACCATTTCTTCAGTACAATCTTCTCGTGTTTTGTGCCTGTTTGTGCCGCTATAAGTTTCTTCAAGTCTCCAACAGTGTCGTCCGGGTTGCACTTGACGCGCACCTGTTTGGTATATGTCAAAGTTAGCGCACGTAATTTGTATATGTGTGTAGCTAGTTACCTTTTTTCCCAGTCGATCGTTGCAAGTTATTTCTATCATTTTTGTCTATAAAAAAAATCCACAATAGCACAGTTAGTGGTGATATAGATATAGAACGATATTTTGATGGTCGATAATATGGATGTCGATATTTGTATGCGATAAGCTGAATAAATTACGTTTTCAATTTACATTTATTTGAAATTGGATCTTCTGGGAGCTATAAGTTCAGGTATAACTTACTTTCGTGAAGCTTGTTTTTGACAGAGATATGATTACAAGAGATCGGAGGAGTCCATTGCACTGCTGTCAACATCTCATCATATGTTATTGTGTTTTTTTTGTTCATTTTTCCAGCTGCTTGCAAATTGAAAAAAACAGATGCGCGACCTTTGTTGTGTTTTTTCATTTTATTATTGTGAGGAGGAAACTGTTTTATTGTTTGTCCAAGCTCAAAAAGGTGCATTTCTCTGTTGTATTTTCGCTATGCAGCGGACAACTACATATAATACGCAGGTGGCAAGCCCGTAGCAGAAAGACACGAATATGCCGCGCTCCTACTCCAGCTCCTTGTTGCTCCTCCTGGCGATGGTGATGCTGATGACGCCACTGCCTTTCGCCGCCCATGCTCAGATAGTGCCCCGAGGCCATTGCAGACCCACACCCATCCGCGTCCCGGCAGGTGGCATGGTCTGCGAGCAACGATGCTACACGCCCGGTGTCCCACCATTCCACTGTAGGCGCTTGCCCCTCACAACTGATCTCCAAATCTGCGGCAGGAACTGTTGTCGCTCCGGCCCCCACTGCCTGCAGTTGCTGCGAACCTAACTGGATTAATTTATCGACAGATCGCTTGATAAGTAAATAAATAGACATAATAAACGCTTCTTAATTCCGGTTGAGGTAACGCTCCTTAATTACACTCAAATCACAAGCGTTCCCGCGCTCAAAGATATGACCTAAATATATCTTTCACATTGGTCAATTATGTTACTTACATTTTCCTGCAATTATTTGGAACTAGTCATCTATCGATAAAGATATTGATAGTATCGGTGCTACTATCGATGCTTTTACAGCTAGATTTTGCAGCTCTACCATTTTCTACTCATTCGCATTTTTTTTCGCCGCTAAAAACGGTGCGGTGTTCGCAACTATCTGAAAATTATATTAAACAATAAATCCACCAAGTGCGATACAAAGTGTAAGTGGAAAAATTAAATCAAAAATGCAAATACGTGCTTAGAACATGTTGAGATTGTATTCGAGAGTGTGTGTGTGTGTGGTGTGGCTGTGTGCGTGCTTCCGTTTTTTCATCTAAGCCGCCGCCGTCGGCGCTGCCTGTGGCAATGACGCAGCTGCGGGAAACTTGTTTGGGTTTTCATTTCAATGAAATATTTACCGTCTGCGTGTGCTGGGAGCGTATTTTGGGCAATTTGTATTGATTATTCGTATGTTTTTGCTGCTGGGCGCTGTGCCCCTGCTAGCCAACCTGTACCCCACTTTCCACTTATGTTTGTGAAAAAATTTCCTCTGCTCGCATTTTAGCCTCACTCCACGGTCACTGGCAAGCGATTCATTCGCAATTCGAAATGGCTCTTGCTTTATTTTTAGACTCAATCTTTCTAGCCCCCAACCTGCGTACACTTGCGCGTACCTCCCCATTGCATTCTAATTAAAACCCAGACACTGCGCTCATTTCAACACGCATCGCATTGCATAATTTAATGTAAAATGCTTCAGGAGGGAGCCTCTCTTGGTACTAGCTCAACCCAACCCATTGCCCGTCGTCGAAAAGCACTCGAGCATAGAAGTAAAGTAACAATTAGCCAAGCCATAAAGTAGTATGTCAAATATTTCGTTATTACGGTCTGTTAGGAGAAATCCGTTGTGTTGTGGGTCTGTCTGCACAATTGTAAACAACCCACGCCTAGTTTACACACACACACACGCAAGCACTTTTTAATGTTTATTTCCATTTTACCATTCCATTTGCAGCTAACCAATAGCAGCAGCAGCAACAGCAACCTTCAGCTGGCCCTAAAACATACTAGAAGGAGAATCTAATCATGAGCGATGATACGTACCAGATAGAGACGCGCCGGCGTTCGCGTTCCAAGACCCCCTTCCTTCGCTCCAGTTGCGATCATGAGAATTGCGAGCATGCTGGCGAGGAGGGACATGTGCATCACCAGAAGAAGAAGTCAGCGCTGGCCCCCAATGTGCAGTGAGTATGAATACGAGTGGTGGGTGGAGTGGGGAAGGGAAGCGTCCCAAAATAGACCTAATTACAGCATTTGCTTATCACTCAACATGCCATTGATATCAGAAGTCTAGAATTCTCTTGGTTGGTAGTGGTAGTAAATGGAGTTTCTTCGGTATGTGGGCAAGGCACGCGAGTTTAAACACAATCGTTTGGGGCAGGCAGCGTCACAACCATATAGCAATAACCCCATGCACGTTGTCAGCTTGTGGTGGTGTTTTCGGCCATGACGTCATCTTCTTGTTATTCACACTCGACGCGAAATTCAATTTCGAAACGGCTAGAGCAGGCGGGCACAAATGAAAACGAAGGCAAATCCACACGTACACGTACACGTTTATCTCTGTGTGTGTGTGTGTTCGTTTGTTTGCCGTACAGGGTGTGTTCTGCTATGGTATGGCTTTTCTCGGCTTTGGCGCGCATTTTGACCGAACAGTTAATGAATCAAATAAACTTCGTCGTCGTTTCGTTGATGACGACATCTGGCAGTCACAGCAACATGCTCTGGCCTGGCCATCATACATAGATTCGTTTTCACGTTTTAGCCACAGAAAACCAGCATGTTGGGGCGGGCGGGCATTTAAGAATTGAAGGTCAGAGTAGCTCATGAGCATATTATTGTATATTTGTTTTGATACGTCGCTGTACGAGAATTGTGGACAGTTTCCCAGAATCCCCACTAAACCTCTTTCTATTTTTATTCGCCACTTGCAGAACGATCATCGAGGAGAGTGTTGTGGTGGAGTCGAGCATCAGCAAGAAGGGACGGAACAAAGCATTTGCCCAGATGACCTCGGACTTTTCGGTCGATGACATTAATCCGGAGGTGAAGCGCAAACAGACCTCGACCACCACAACGGTCACATCAATCACCAGCAAAAGAACGGGGGCCACATCGACCCCCCACAACAAGGTCCAACTGGAGACGAAACAAAATGTTTTAAACACCGCCCAGGAGCAGCTGAACAGCAGCAAACGCTCAAATGGCACTCACAGCTCGGTGGATCCCAGCGATTACTTGGCCTACATTGAGTACAGAAATGCTGGAGAATATTGGAAGTGAGTAAAGGATTGGGTATGGATTATTTGTGGTACCATTGACCTAACGAAATATGTTTTTTTTTCTAGCAAAACCCCCAAGACGGATTACACATATTCACAGCTGTCTCCACATCGCCGCCAACTGGCCCCAGGGGTTGTGGCCATGCCCAATATGTCGCGTCGTAGCCTCGGCAACCACGATGCCCGCGTCAACTTTATGGTCCAGCAGAATCCGGACCAGGAAGAGCTCATCCGTCGTCGCTACCAGTCGAGGACCACGCAGTACGTGAACTACGACTCGGGCGACGAGCTGGACGCCACAATGTTCGGACAACAGAAGAAGCAGAGCTTCTGGCTGGTCCGCCTCATCCAAGTCGTCCTCAGCACCATCACAACTTTGTGGACACGCGTCACCAACATTTCGGCCACAGAGACGAGTGCGTATCAAACCTATTACGCCAGGCAGCAGAGGAACCAGGAACGCAGTGTGGTAGGACGGATTGGCCATGCCATTGGCGACAGTCTGTTGAGTCTTCTGCGCTACGTATATCTGTTCATTGGATCGGTACTGAGTCTGGACACGTGGCTGCTGAGATCTTCGAATGCGGAAAACAAGTCGAAGAAGCGTTTTCTCATACTGCTGCTGATCTTGCTGCCCTTGCTGCTGCTGACGGGTGAGTAGAGCTGTGCTACACATTGCCGGAGGTTAAGTAAAATATATGTGAGCGTGCGCCCTGACCTTGAATAGGGTCGACAACCAGTGACATATGCATATATTCGACCTCGGTTGGATTTATTTATACACGAGACCGACTGATCGTTGTGGAGAGCGCGTTGTTTGCACTAATTTACATACAACTACAAATAGCCACGGCCACGAGCACGGACCACGTGAATATATATTTTACTTTGGCCATTTCCAAGTGACCAATGCCTAATGAGCTTCGCATTTGCAGGTCTGTTCTATTACCTCCATCCCAACGAAACTTTCCCCCCCAAATCCCTGTCCGAATACACAATCACCTTCACCCTGCCCGAATTGCCCAAGATCAATGTCAGTGACTACCTGAACCAGGCCCAATACGAATCGATGCGCTCACAGGCTGCCGAGCAGGCGGTACGCGTGCGTGACTGGGCCGATGACTATCTGCTGTATTTAAAAACTATCGGTCAGAATGTGGTCGCCCGGGGACGTCAGTTGTTTCAGTCCGACGATCAGGTCTATTATGAGCGTATTTAGGGAACACTTTGAGCGGCTGTCCTGCCGTTTTATTTTTGAGCTGCTGCAGCAGCTGTTTAGTTGATAGATACACTCTGTCTCTCTCCCTCTCTGTCTCGTATCTGATCCTGGATCTGGATATGTGTCAACTTTACGAACAATTGAAGTACAAATTAAAAAGCATTTGATTCATTTTCTTGCGGCTTGTCAGTCTGCTTCGTCCACAAGTTGGTACATTTTTTTGTTTAATATTTTTTGTTCCTGCTCATTGACTCTCCCCTATCTCATACACAAAAAAAATATTTCCCCACATTACTAACCCAAACAATTCAACACAACCCCCCACCCAAAAAAAAAACACCCAAAAAAATGCAAAATCACAGGCTGATGGAAGAAGGATAGAGCTCGCCGCCGTTTATACATATTGCAGAATTTTTGTAAAATTAATTTACATTCATTCACATGCCACGAGTGTGTGTATGCCCCAAACAATTTATAATTGTTGTCGGACAACGTTTAATTGTAATTTGTTCACTGTTTGTTTTGTAAGAGTCCTGTACAAAAGAATAAACTGCAAACAATTTCATAAAAAAATCACCTAAAAAGAAAAGAAAAGAATCGTTTGTTTTATTTGCCATTTGATGGAATCATGCGAAATGGTAAGTAGAATGACAAGCAATATTAGTTGGCCAGTATCGAACTCTATCCTTCTGCATTTCTGCATGTGTTGGCATTTCCCCAAAAAATCTAATTTCCCCCGTAGCCTATGCCCTGAATTTTCTAAAAGTTGTGGAGTGTGGGGGGAACCGAAATGTAGAAGGACTGCCAACTAATAATGCCTTGTTTCGTTTTATCTTTTGGCCAGCCTGGTCGCTGTTGCAGGAGGATCAGCAACATAGCTACGTTCAACATGTCCAGGCCCTGCTGCCACTGCCTCTGACTCTGCTGGCCACTTGGCGTGGTCATTTGTCCAGCGCCACAGCCTCGCTCAAGTCTCTGCTGGAGCTGCCTATTCTGCCCAGGGCTCCTGAAGAAGCCAAAGACAGCAAATCGAACATGGCTAGCATGGAACAGAGCATAAAGGAAGCCCTTACCGCCGAGGAGTACGAGAATATTCTGAATCACGTCAACAGCTATGTCCAGCAACTGGTGGAGCTGAAGCTCCAGCAGCAGCAGCAGGCGCAGGCACAGAAGGAGCAGCAACTGTCGCCCCAGCAGATTCACATTATCGTTCAGCTGATGAAGGAGAACCTCCAGGAGTTCACTGCCAAAGCGGAGTTCAGTGAGCAGAAGCTGAGTGACTTGGCCTCAAAACTGAGGCTGGAGCTGCAAAGGTCGGGCGACTGGCAGCCAGAGGCGAGACTGTCATCAGCTAACCTAGAGGAGATCACCAGGCTGATCAAGGCTGAAGTTAACCTACAGGAATCACACTACACGCTGCTGTTGGAGAAGATAGACTTGCAAGCTTTGCTGGAACGCATTTTAGGCTCACCAAAGTTGGCCGACTTCGTGGACGGACGAATTAATCTGTTCCTACAGGCGCAGAAGGAGCTGAAAGACGGCTCTGGGTCGCATCCCACCGAACACCACATCGATCAGCTTAACAAGGAGATCGCTTTCATCAAGCTGGCCCTCTCCGACAACCATGCAGAGAATGCCAATCTACAACAGTCCATCAGCAGTCTGAAGCTCGGCCAGGAGGATCTATTGGAGCGCATGCAGCAGCATGAGCTGGCCAACGATCAGCGATTCAGTGGACTGTTGGCCGAGATCGAAACCAAGCTGGCATCCCTAAACGACTCCCAGTTTGCCCTGCTCAACAAACAGATTAAGCTCTCACTGGTCGAGATTCTGGGCTTTAAGCAATCGGCTGGGGCCAAGCTAGACGACATCGATCTGCAGAATTGGGTGCGCAGTGTGTTCGTGGCCAAGGATTATCTGGAGCAGCAGCTGCTGGAGCTGAACAAGCGCACCAATAACAATATTCGCGACGAGATTGAACGCTCCAGCATCGTGCTGATGAGCGACATTAGTGAGCGTCTCAAGCGCGAGATTCTGCTGGCCGTCGAGGCCAAGCACAATGAAAGTAGCACGTCTCTGAAGGGGGAAATCGGCGAAGAGGCAGTGCGTCAGATTGTCAAGACCGTGCTGGCTACTTACGATGCCGACAAGACGGGCCTTGTGGACTTTGCCCTGGAATCGGCAGGTGGACAGATCCTGTCCACACGCTGCACCGAAAGCTATCAGACCAAAACAGCCCAGATATCGGTGTTTGGGATTCCGCTGTGGTATCCTACCAACACGCCTCGCGTGGCCATCTCGCCTAATGTCCAGCCAGGCGAGTGCTGGGCCTTTCAGGGCTTCCCCGGATTTCTAGGCAAGTCCTTACTTGCACTTTGACCCAGACATACCTTACATTGAACATTATCTTACAGTGCTGAAGCTAAACTCCTTGGTGTATGTCACTGGGTTTACCCTGGAGCACATTCCCAAAACTTTGTCGCCCACGGGACGCATTGACTCTGCTCCACGTAACTTTACGGTTTGGGTAAGTGAGAAATCTCATTTAACAGACGGCTCAATTCATTTCTGATTCATTTGATTCCACAGGGGCTGGAGCACGAGAAGGACCAGGAGCCAGTTCTGTTTGGGGAGTACGAGTACCAGGACAATGGCGCCTCCCTGCAGTACTTTACACTGCAGAATCTGGACATCCAACGGCCATACGAGATTGTCGAGCTGCGCATCGAGACAAACCATGGCCAGCCAACATACACATGCCTCTACCGGTTTCGCGTGCACGGCAAGCCGCCAGCGTCGTAAGTCTTAAGTCGTCGTACCGTCCACCCACCCACGACCACTCACCGCTCCCCACACCCCAATATCCACTCTAGTGACCTAAGTTCAGTCAGGTGTACATAATAATGTCTGTGCCTTAAGAAGGAAAACTCAACAATATATCGCCGCGAGGGAATGGAAGAACGGATCCAGGCGCCCCTCTTTACTTATGCTATATGTAAGGCTATAGTTTGTAAGTGTTTTTGTATCATATCGTAGATGGATGAGTGTGTTTATGGCCTATCCCATAGAAGCAGTTTGTACATACATACCTAGGTGAATAAGTCCAGGCAATGTCCTTGTAATATTTATTCAGATCTACTTAGTTTTCCCCTCGAAGAACTCGTGTCATCAGTTCCTTTCAGCCTCTTCACCGAATAACAGATTTAAGGATATATTTTTATCATGTTTGCCATTTAAAACTCGTTCGTTTTAAGGTCAGTCATGGCTCGTCACAGCCGCACAAAACTTGCTACAAATCATAAATGTAAGCTATCACTAAGCTATCACATATGCTACCTAGAGTGGAACATTAAGAAATGTTTATATGTAATTACCGGTTGAAATACATTGAAGTCAAAAATAAATTTCTCGCACTTTAATGGAATCGACGAATATACATATACACCAGTTCAATCCAGTTCAATCCAGTTCAATCCAGTGCAATCCAGTTATATCCGTGTATACGTTCTAGATAAGTTTAAAGAGCGATCCCAAAAATAGTTGATAGTTTGACCTAAAAACTCTTTCTATTCTGTTTATGCTTGTAAGTTAATTTAATTGGCATAGTTTATCGGCATGCCCTCCTTTTTTTCTGTAAGGCTTTAACCTATTTTTTCCCAATAAATGCATTGAACGGAGTAATTAAAGCGGCATCTTAGTCCAAAAGGTGAGGGAAAATTAATGGCTAACAAAGCCATTAGAAGGCAAGTAATTAGCCCGTACGGCTGCAGCAGGTTTTTACGCGTAAAGTATTTTAAACACAGAAAAAAGAGTGCACAGAAAAATGCAATAAATTCGAGCTACAGAACTCATAGAAAGCGCAAAAAAGTGTGCTGCTGTACAACGGGTTTATCTTTATACCTAACCAGCATTATATTATCCATCTTCCTCCTCATAACATTTCAACAGGATTATCCATTCTTCATTTTTAATTATACATTCATTTCACTGCTCTGATGACCAGATTTGCTTTACTTATTAGACAAAAGTCTGTAATCTGTAAGCCATCTGTTATACGTATATGTATGTACATACCCACATATTTGACGCATCCAAGCTTTTGCTTGGCTTGTGGTTTAATCTGAGTCGACAATAAGATGCCAACCTGTCATATAAATTGCAATTTGAGAGAGTCTTATCTCTGGGACAGAGTCATGTCTAAGCAACTTAAATTTGAGACGAAAACGAAGGCATGCACTTAATTAAAAGGACCCCACTGCTGACAGTGTGCGGATCAGAGACAGAGTGATTAAGTGAGAGCCTTGTATAATTTTGGCCAAAATATGCACGTCGATGAAATTGCACTAAGTGGAATGGGTCCTGGGTTGCCATGCTTGGCAAATGTTTCAGATTCTCAGGAAAGGACAAAGGCCCTGGGCCTTTATGTTCCACGACTTAAGTCTAAATTACTAACATTGCTCACGTGTTTGATGTAATTACTGACAGAGCCCCCACCCCCACACACACACACATACACGTTTGTTTTAATTGCCACAGAACCAGAACCCCTGAACTTTTAATTTAGTTGGGCGTAAATTTGGCATATTCATTTGGCACCTGCTCGATGGCTGGCTGAAAAAATGCCAGGTCCTATAGAATATTTAATTTGCTTACACAAATCTTGGCTCAAATGGCAGCCACCACAGATAGATGGGGGAAGCGTGGAATCGGGGTAGGGCAGCCATGAGAGGGGGTGTGATGTAAAAGCCGTCAGTTATTTAACTTGCCCCAAAAGAATAAAAAATTGAAACAACTTTGAGGACTCGCACTCCAGCCAGGCAAAAGTTTCGTGCTGCGAGTGTGTAACAATTAAACTGCAGCTAAAAATAGTGACTAATGAGAAAAGTTTCACACAACGGCTGTAAAAAGCAAGAGCAACCGAATCCCACTAACTCCACCTCCCTCCAACGAAACAAACTGAATAACTGAGCGGACCAGAACAGAACAGAGCGGAGTGTTTAAGTTTGCAGCAACTTTTCCCCTATTTCGTATTGAATTCGCCGGCGTGTCGGAGCACAATTTGTGGGGCATTAATGGTGGGGGGACATCATCATGGCGGCCATAAAGAGAGCTGCAAACCCGCCCAAGACAATAAAAACTCTAGGCATCATAACACACTCTTATCTGGCCATCCATCTCCCAGGGGGAGAATGAAAAAGGAAAAACTTTGACACAACTTTCTCTTGATAAGGGAATTCTTAGGCCAAGTACTATAATGCAATGATGCCTCTCTAATCAGGTGCATAGGCATATTTAACCTTTACCAAAATCGACCTAAATCTCTGTGCTATTATCATTTATCAAAAGTACAACCACAGTCCCCGTACCCAGGTGGTATGCATCTGTCCCAGCCCCCTCGTAGCCTTTCCAGCTGCGCTCATGCACTCGACAGTGACTTTTATGGACTACTGTCATGGACTACCAGTCAAAGTTGTCCTTAAATGTTGTCAAATATGAGATTCGGGGGTTACGGATTCTGGATATGTACTGGCTTTCAGTTTCAACAAACGATTTCCGTGGCTGTGCGAGTGCCAGAGTCACGACCGCATTAGATATGCGCATACATTGGAGCGGTCTCTGAAAACTTTTGTTTGCCATTCAAATATTTGCGCGTATGTGTGTGAAAGTGGGTGGTGGAGTGGGCGATCAGGAGCTGCTGTCGTTTAGTTAGAGACACTTGTGTGTGACTTGTTGTCGTAATTAAATTTAGTTGCAAACGGAGAAATACCGGACTGGAGATAATAACATTTCAACAAAGCGTTATGCAGTCATTTTGATAAATTTAAATTTGATTCCATTTCCATGTGTCCACAGTCCACATCCACATTCGGACCGGCTGGGCAGGAAGTGTTTTGCTTTGTGACCATAATGAAATAAACTTGTCACACAGTCGGCACAAGCCATTAGCTTTACGAGTGGGAGAATGGCTTCCTTCTGCCCCCCAAAACTATTTAAATCCGCCGGAGGGGGCCCAGCATGCAGGAGCATTCAATCGAGAGGAGTGTGGGATGTATTTTCATTGGAAATTTAATTACGCATGAGTGTTGTTACTAGTGGAAAGTTAATCCCTGCCGGCAGCGGACATTAACCTTAATTAAGTGACAAACAATCCGATTTCTGGTCCTTCTTCAAGCCTTCAAGTGCGTCACGCCATCACTTTATTTACAGGCAATTGAATTTTAATGGGATTTGGCTCTTGCAAAAATGCCTGCCCTTGGGTGTAGACGCTGCTTCAGGAGGCTCTGGCCCTCAAGGCAAGCTCTGTTGACCATTTGCATAGTTCTTGGCCAGGCAACTCTTTAGCTTGTTGACCATTATTTCGCACTCTTTGGTAATTTAATTCATTTGCAATGCCTTTGGCAGTTACGCGAAGGGAAGGAGCCTGCTTTCCTACCCCATACCCCAATCTTTCCTGCCATTTTCGTTTGTTTGCGTATTTCAGCTTAAAGTCCTTTGCGGCTTTTTGGGGCCGCCACCCAGCTTTCTTGGTCGACCTCGAAAAGCCGCAAGCCACTTTTGCGATCCTTCCTTGGAGTCATCTTAACGCATCATTTAAGCCGCCTGGAGGTAGGGCAAAGATGAGGGTATCCTGCCCCTGGAATCAGGGTCAGATAACGTCTCGGCTGTGTTGCGCTTAATTAAAGATTAAATGTGCTAAGTTGTTTGGACTTTTACAGCAAAACCAACCAAAACTTGCTTTAATATCCTCCATTTGAGTCCTGTGAGTGCGTGTGTGATGGCCTTCCTCTTCCTCCGCCTATGCAGTCGACCAGCAAACCCGTCGCTATAGAATCCATCCATCAATCAATCAATTACGCTTAGAAGTGCGCCAGGATAATAAAACGTGCCTGGAGCTGAGTTTTGTCAGCAGAATTTACGACCGACTTGTCCAGTCCAGCCAGAAACCAAATGGAATTGCAAGAAAATGTGAAACCTTTGCTTCAGCAAAGGAAAAACTTTTTTTTTACGAAATAATTCAGGGGAGTGCACATTCACCATAAATATGAGTATAAATAAATTGTATTTCAGATGAGAAACGTTATATTCGTACCACATACACACTCGTATATTCGTTTATTTTTGAGCCAATTTAAAATTATTGCCTTTGGCTATTTTATTGGATTTTATTTACATGCATTTTGATTTTAAATTTCTGTTGCTAGAGAGATCAGCTCACAGCTCATATTTCATGGCATATTTCAATTTGTGCAACACATTTAAGCGGCTGTACTCTGGGGGTCTCCGAAAGTGCTGGCTTTTGTTCGAATGCCGCAAATGCCTGGACTAAACTGGCAAAGCAATTATTTACCTAAATGGTTTACCCACGTCAATGGCAATCGTCTGGGGGATGGTCCATCTGGTTGTCAGAGGCTGGGGGAGGCTGTGTCGGAAGCTGCAGCCGAACAATGAAATATAGCAACAAAAAAGGGTAAGATAGAGGCACACTAGAAGGCCAGCTGCAATGCGGGTGCTGGACCAGGAAAAGGGCAAACTTTTAATTGAAAATCAACAAAACTATACGAATAAAGGCAGAGCAGAGTGATGGGGAAAAACTTCAACAAAAGATGCAAGTGGCTGACAATTTCTGAAAATCTGGCCGACGGGTCGTATGCGTAATAGTTAAGGCAGCCTGCCAATACTGAAAGAAGCATGCAATAAACCCCGTTGCCATAGTTTCCATTAAATCATATATACTCGTACTCGGTGGCCCTGCAGCGCTCTTAATCAGGCCTGAACAGTCGTTGGCAAGTTGCAACAGACGCCGCGCCGCATCATTATGATGGGACTTAAACAGGCGCCGCATCAGCCACCATCCAGCCACGCAGCCAGGCAGCAGTCACACTGCAGAATAAGTATATTCAAGATTAAATATATGTATTTGTATATGGTGAGAGGAAAAGCGGATTCTTTTTCCCGCTACTTGTGGATGGGATTGAAAATGAGAATGGGAATGGCTGCTAGTGTGCTGGGCTGCTGGGGTACTGGGGTGCTGACTGAAATTGCTGTTGACACAATTCCGCACTGAGATCCCTACCATTGCATTTTATTTGCGTTCCTGCAATTTATCGGAGCTGGCACATGATGCCTACGTGATGCAAATTTACTTTTCGCTGCGTTTTTTAAGCTGTTTGCCGTCGGCCAATGCAGGGGACTCTGCTCTGCATTGTGACAAGCTTATGCAAGCCACCAATCTGCACAACATCACAGCTGTTTTCCATTTGTTCCATGGCTTAATTGAATCGACTCCAGAACGACGCTCGGTCGGTTGTAATGTGATTATCGAACTGTTTTGGTCACAATTAAAGCTAATTGTGATCACAGTGGCGGCACAACAGGAACAACAGACAACACTCCAAGGCCTGGATCGTGTATCTATGTTTATTTTGCTTTTTATTTGGTGACAATAAGCATCTGCAAAACGGTTAGGCAAAATTTAATTATCCAACTGGTTGCACTTTCTCATATGCAATGTTTAAATTGCTCATAAAGCCAAATACTTACCAGGCCATAAAAAATCAATTCGGTCTGCGGCCAAAGCCTTCAAGATTTACGTTTCAATTTCTTGAACAATAAAAATCAGGGCGCCTACAGGCAACTTGGCCAAATGTGCCTGCGATTGCGATTGTGTGTGTGTGTGTGTGTGTGTGTGTGACCATAAGCTGGCTTAGCAGATTTGTTGACGAAATTAGCAGGGACTGGCAGGGTGGTTGGGAGTGATATTCCCATCTCCCGGTGGGCGATATCTATTTTCGGCCAAAGAATTTTGTGACATTCGCACAGATTTATGCGCCATAAAAGTGCGGCTAGACGGGAACATGCATGTCAGCATCGCATCCTGTGGCAGGGGCCAAAGAAGGGACTCACTTTATGGTAGCCAATAAAAAAAGTGGAAACCCAACCAGCCAGCAATAAAAAAAAACGAGAAGGGCAAAAGAATGAGCCTGAGCTGATCATTACATCGAGTATTTAGGGAATACTGTCGCCTTTCATCGTAAGTCCTACGGGAAAAACCAGTGACTGTGTCAGAGCCATTGTTTGCATTGCCTTTATTTTGTATGCCACGAATTAATTTTGTTATTTTTGTTAATTCAAAGTCAACAATCCGAGCCCCCCCCTTTGTGTTTGTCTAAGGTGGTTATGGGACGGACTTTGCTAAATGTTTGCTTGCAAGGGAGGCCTTCATTAACATCTGAAAAGGTCACCTCGGGCAATTTGCACGACAAAACTGCCTGATGAGCTCACGTCTCCGCTCCGCCCCGCTTCTCTACCAAACCCTTTTCCCCTTTCCAATGCGAACATTTTAACTGCGTTAAATATGTAAATATGTTCTATTGTCTTGAAACAGCCAACAGGCTGCAACTGCAAAAGGGATCATACTCGTTGTTATCCAGTGACTGAGTCGCTGCCGAGACAGAGAGAGCCACTCTCAACGTGCACTTTAATAAAGCTCTCAGGCAATGCCAAGTCCGCGTTTAAGTACGCCGCTGAGATACCGCCGCCCCACTCCGGGCATAGCCTTGGGACGATGTCTTGGCTTTCCAGTCATCCTCTCGACGTGCTGCAACCTCTTGCAGCTTCATAATTGCCATGGAAATGCCAACAGTAGCAGCTCTCCCCTCTGGCTGCGAACGGGTTGGGCCGGGGAACGCATTTCTCTGTTGTTTTCAAATTACTTTTCGAAATATTTCCCCCTACCACTACTCATTTTCTTTTACACTTGAATGGCGTTACCGCTCCCTTTGTCCATCCATTCTGCTGCCATAATTACAGGAGGAAAATGGGATTGCATTCCGTTTTTGAGCTGAACGTAATCACGAATATTGCGCAACTGTTTTGCATTTAAAATTTGCTTTAATCAAGCTCATTTCTTTCCAAAGAGAGAAACTTGTTGGCCAAAAGACAAAAGGCCTTGATAGCAGCTATAAAAACAAGAAGCTGCCAGCGGCACCAGGCACCAGGCTGCAGGCTTCCAGACTCCGACAACGAGCTTTGTTGCTTTGGTAGAAAAAGTAAAAGTTTCTGAACTCTCGAGTTCATTTCACTGCATGTGTTTTTTTGCTCTTAACTGATTTTCATATTGTTGTTAGTTTCGCGAAGTATATATATACGTATACATATATAGAGTCTGTATGTGTGTATAGTTTGCCAACTTTCGTTTTGGTACAAGGAACAACTTTTAAGCATTTTCAACACCCCAATTTGGGCGACTCTATCATGCCAAGTGTTCGGCGACAATTTTCTTTTTTCTTTTGGCCCGAAAATTTGAGTGCAAAATGTCGCCTAACTTTCCAGCCATGTTCGTTTAATTGCTTGAAGGTATGGACTTGTACTGTTTAAAGAGCCAATCGATATAACAGAGAATTTCAACAGCATAGCCCATTCAATTTGATTTTAGAGCAATCAAAATTTAATTTGTGCTGCAATTGATCGAATGACAGCCAGCCCTCTGGCACAGAAATGCACACGAACCCCAGTGAAAGCCAGAGGTAATAAGTATTTACAAAATTGACTGCATTTCTCTCTCATTCGAAACTAAATTATGGCAAAAATCGAAGGATGTTTAGAGAAATTATAAATTATTAACGAGAACATCATGCACAAATACTTATGTATGTATGCATGTGTTTGCATTGTACAAAGGAAAATAGTTATAGGCACAAATGCCTAGATAGTTACTTAGGATAGGCAAACACTGCAGCCAAAATAAGACATCCATAAGCCAACTCAAGCATACATTTGTTAGGGCATTATATGCAATGTATACGGATATACAACTGCAGATGCTTATTTCTATGCATGCATACATACAATGCATGGTCTTTCAACCTTCTGCTTTCGAGTGGAATACTCGTAAATCCCCTGCAAAGTCAGAGTGGGTCAGAGGTGTAGAAGAGAGGATTTTGCTCAGCAATGCCACTGAGTGAACGTCTGTCAAAGTGCTACAGACTCTAGTGTCAAATATATTTTAGCATTTTAAATATTTACATCTGGCATATGGCATAAGGCACTCGTAAGTGAGATGCGCCAGCCCGTGGGTCGGACAGCCCTGAGATTAGGCCAAGAAGATGATGGTTGTAGCAGTCTGTTTTGTAGTCGCCCAGGGCCGGTAAACACGGCCAAGAAAAGCCCCAGAGTCCTTAGAATTTATAATTGTAATTTAATTTGCATAAACTTAAGCCAACCCATCCCCCCGCTTGGGTTTGGTGGTCTCACAGCCCAAACACATGTCCAATTAAATGAATCATTTAAATGGGCGAGTCAAGGCCTGCCTGGAAGGCGGCGGGTAGCGGCTCAGATTTTAAAACAATATATTTTAATATTTATGGCGAAAGTTTTGAGGATGGTTTTTGTCTAGGCCTTGGAAAGGATTTAGCCAAGCGGCTGCCCAAACAACCATAATAATCAACACAATGAGGATTACGCATAATGAAATCCGCAGGAAAGGCAGTTGACAGTTTTATTAAATTGTTCCACACAATTACTCGAGATTTATTCGGAGGAAACCAACGACGACTGACGTTCACGAGCGTTAAATTTCAAATACTTAGGGGTATAGAGACATTTGGTTAAAGGATATTAACGACATTAGATCAGATTATAGGTCAGCCCAACCACACTTTAAATTTATATTATTTTTTTCAAGCATTTATTTATCTCGGTTTGCTTTTAAGCTTTTTTAATTAATGGCCAATAAATTATTTTCAGCACAGTTTGATATACATACTGTTTTAGATAAATCATTATGATTTCATGCGTGTTTTTTGTGGAAAACACACATGTTAATTGCTTTGCCACACAATAAATATCAACGCACATCGGATGGGATTGCCATAAAGATAGAGATATCAATTTATTTAGCATAATTTGCAAATACAAATAGATGCACGGCAAGCAGATTGTGGAGCCACATACATTTTCTGGCGGAAGGATGGAGATAAAACAGTCAAGTGACATTTTCCATTGGTGTCATCGTACGACTGTGGCCGGAAATAAATCAATGGACTACCCAATGGGTGGGGTGTAGGCTACATCTACGAGATCTACGATGGCTATGATATATGCATGCCATACTCCATTCTTTCATACGAGTATGAATGGGCCACGCCACCAACTGTTGCACACGGTCGAGTGGGAGCCGAGTCCGGAGAGTGTGACAGGCACTCCAACCAGCTGGTTGATGCAGTACAATAAGCAGAGTTATTGTTATTTTATGCTAATGCCGCCAGCCCGTTGAGCCTCAAGAGAATGTACAAAAGAAATTAGCAAATGTAAAAATGGTGAAGGAGGGGGAGGAGAAGCGTGCAAGGCGAGGGAACAAATTCAACGGCAACTGTTGACAGTTATCCTGACACAAACACGCATTGTAATGTCTAACAAGCTTCACAATGGCATCCGTGGCAGCCCCAAACATCGCCTGTCACTCAACGGCCTCAGAGTCCTGCTGACAGACCCGGCCATACTCATACTCATATCCGCACCCGTGCCCGTGCCCTGCCCGTACTTATACTATAGTACTTCCAAGTACGTACACACACACTCGTATGTGGGCCCTTGTGCTCGCCTGCCTTGTGTCATTTACGTATTCACACTTGTGCTTCTTAGGACTGAACTTTAGCATCTGGGGGTTATGATATTTGTACGTATGAGTGCGTCCCGTCCCATCAATAGAGCAAAACCCAAAATGGAATTAAGAAATTGTTTCTGGCTCTGACACATGACATTGTCTTGCTTTTTGCCTGCCCGTTGCCTGGTGCCTGGTGTCCTGGCGCCTGCGGCGCATCCTGCTGTAATTTAATGCAATTCTCGACATTAAATGCATGCCATCCGGGCCTAAGGCTCTGCTCTGGCAAATTCAATTGCCACAAAAAGAGTGCAAAATGACAGAGCATAAAGGATTTAGTTTAAATGCAATTTGCATTTAACAAGAATTTCTCCTAACATTCAGTCAACAGAGCTCTGTTATCGCTCTCTCTTTCTCTTTCTCTGTCTCTCTCTCCCTCTCTCTGTGTGTGTTTATTGCGCACGGCACAGCTCATTCATAAAAGGCGGCTCGGAGAGCAGTCTCGGAGAGAGCCAGGATTGAGTTGTTGGCGGCTGCAATAAATACAAAGGATCCAGCATCCGCAGCAACAGTGGATGTCGCAGCGTGGAACTTGGTGGGTCGACGAGATTCGGCAAGGATTCAGTCAGTTATCGCGTAGCCGCCGTGTGTAACAGACAGTCTTACGACGCATCGTCTGGATTCTGGAATCTAGTGGATATTTAAAGCTGGAGTTTGTTCGGTAGCCGAGTGCATTAAATTAACATAAAATGTAATTCGAGAAATTCATTATTTTTTGTTCTCTCTGGGTCTTAAATTTTAATTAAAAACAAATAAGTGTTATGTGAGAACCAGCAGCGGTAGCATAGTTCTGAAACAAGGAGTGTAAATAATATATGGAATTAAATAGGACGACTGCAATTGTAATTGGAATTCGATCATGTTACGCGGAAGTAGTTACAAATTGAATATAAATTAAATATGGACTCTGCCAGGCCAGGCCAGGCTGGCTGTTGATACTTGTGTGTTTATGTGTTGTCTGTGTCTCTGACTGAGTGTGGGTGACAGCCAGCCTGTGTGTGTTTGGAGATGTGCGGGAGTGCCGCTGGCATAGCGTTAATTTCTCACACTTCAAACGCTACCGTCCCCGGCAGTGCCGGCAATGGACTTCCGCCTTTGCCTGCTGCGGATGCTTCCATTTTGTTTTTGTTTGTGTGCTCTTTTCCCTGATTTTACCCAACTTCCCACTCTCTATGACTGTCAGAATGAATAGCCCCAAGTGCTGCTGTTGTTGCTGCTAGCCTGGCTTAGCTTTAATTTGTTCTCTTCTGACAAAAACTAAGCAAAGAGCGTGGGGTGGGGAGCGGTGCATTCAGCCAGGCTCTTTCTTTATGATTAGTTAATGGGATTCAATTTCATTTGAAATTGGCCACCACAGAACGTAGTAATCGCAGCTGCCGCAGCTTCCTTTCACTGATTACATAAGGCACGTTCTGGGGGGGAAACACTTGTTGGTTGGCTTTTTCCCCGCTGAATGAGGCACGTAGCCCAGAGGGGGGGCGAATCACAGTTGCGCCATTACGAACTTGGCAAAATGAATTGAATATAGGCAGAGGCAGAGGCGGAGGCTGAGGTGGAACCCCCTAATGGCAGTAGTTGAGTTTCGATTTACATTTAGCCTCCATAAATTGATTGGGTGGGTGCGAAAGTGTTGCCTATATATGGGGCATGGGCACAGCTAACAACAGCAATACTGTAAATGTACGAGTAAATGTAAAATTCAGCGCTAAAGTGCCGACACGGAAAAGTACGAGTATACGAGTGTGCATTCTAAAAATAACAAAGAAGACAAGTGGGATAAAAACAGCAACGGTTACGGTGTAAAGTTCCACAGCAAACTCAGCCAGCAAAAGCAAAAGGCACAAACAAACAAACAAATAAACGAATACAGAAAGAAACCCCGAACAAACATCAGTGAAGGTTATCCCACGGTGGTGTGGTGTGCCCCTTGAAATCCGGAGAGTGTATGCGTCCGGAATTGTGTATGTGGGTGTGTGGGTGAGCGCCGAAAGGCAAGTGCAAGAAATGTGCAAAGTAATGTGCTGCAACTAAAGTGAAATGCCATCCGTGAAATCCCCTAAAAGTGAAATTCTTCCTGGGATTATTAGAAGCGACAGCCCCTGCCACAGCTACAGACTAAGGAGCACCAGTACCAGCAACAGCAGCATGACCAACGACAATTCCTTAAGGCTCCGTCTACTGCTGTTGAGCAACATTTTCGGATTACTCAGCTGGACCCAGGGTGAGTCTCTCCATCAACGGCTTAGCCAACTCTCTTTGCCGCTGATTGCTTTCCCTGAATTATGGAAGGGCAGACGGAATGAAAGGCAGGACAGCATTCGTTTTACAGCCTTATTAAATCTGTATTACATAAATCACAGCAAACGTTTCGCTCTGCTTTGAATTTTTACGAGCATTTTGAGATTTTACATTTACCATTTTCCATTTCCCAGTCGCCATTCGCCAGTCGCCAGTTTTATGTCATAATGAGTGCAGCCTTTTGATTTAATGACAACTGCCAGCCATAAAGGAAACCATATATATACATATATAAAATATCATAATATTTACGCACAATATATGTATGTATGTTTGTGCATGCGTGTGCTGGCTTTTATGTTGCCCGTGATTTATTTTGCTTCTTATTTTTATGATAATTTATCAAATATGCATAATAAAATGCCGCCGTTTATGGCGAACATTTCATATGAAAGGTGGCAACAGCCTGCTGCCGATCAGGACCATCTCTTACACAGAGTACACACATATGCATTCGTATGAATGCGCTTGTGTGTGTGTGTGTGTGTGGTGTCTGGCGTGAAAAGTCAAATCAACCTGGGATTATTTCGCATTTGTTCTTGGCTTCTCGCAGCTTTGCCCTTCGAGTATTTAGATGAGCACGATGACTTCAACTATGACCTGGACACGGCCCAATCCCAGGCCAAGTACGACGCCCGTCTTCTATCCCAGCAAATGCTCAGCGACGCCGAGCTCCTCCAGCAGGCCGAAGGCACTGGCCCACACACGGTAAGACCTCAGGGAGGGCTTTCTGATGGCTCAGTCGAGGATTTGGAGCCGCACAGTCGGGCAGCCGCCTGCTTCACTAACGGCCACAAGTACACACATGGACAGAAGGTAAGAATGTGAGGATGAAAGTATGTAGTGGGCACAGAGGAGATGTTAAATTGAAAATTGTTTTCCTTTCGCTTGGTCGGCCAGAGAGCACTTCATTTCACTTTGTCAAGCACAGAACATGTTTTCTTCTTGATTATCGCACCCCCAAGTTGGTTTATTCAAAATGAAGTGAGCACTCGGATTAAGTATCTTCAATTAGGATATGATATCATTTGGTATTTGCGGCTGTCAGTGGATGACTCCTGGCTTTCGCTTAGGCATCTATTATGCAACACAACGCCA
Organism: Drosophila obscura; assembly: GCF_018151105.1. Classification (NCBI taxonomy): domain Eukaryota; kingdom Metazoa; phylum Arthropoda; class Insecta; order Diptera; family Drosophilidae; genus Drosophila; species Drosophila obscura. The sequence continues at coordinate 1,968,700 of NW_024542774.1, read as the reverse complement.
TCCAGATGATTGATAGCTGCTATTGTGAATACCCAAGCTGCTGACCATTTAAATTTTCCACTTTCACACTTTCCCAACCATTTGTCGTAACCTTTTTCATCCGCTTTTTGGGTTCAGGTGCCGCGCCAGGATGCCTGCGAAGTGTGCCTCTGCATGGACGGAGAGATATTCTGCTGGTGGGAGCGATGCGGTTAGTTTTCCCGCCATTATGGGCCATGCATAATATAACAAGAAACTTTGCCTTTTCCTTACTTTTCCCACAGATAAGGCCAATGCAAACAAGGTGAAGGCAACGGCCGCAGGAAACGCCAACGACAACGCCAACGACAATGGAAAAGGCAAAGGCAAAGGAGGTGGCTTTGGTGTTGGATTCGGCTTTGGCGGTGGCAATGGCGATGGCGATGGCGCTGCTGCTGCTGTTGGTGTTGGTGACTATTCAGATCCATATCGCTATGAGAGCAGCACGAGAAAGTCAACAAAAGTGCATAAAACGGCTGGAAAAGTTGGCAAGCGGCGCAACCATCGCAGGAATCAAAAGAATTTTAATGACTACGAAGTTTTCCACAGCCACAAGCAGCAGCAGCAGCAGCCAACGGATTATAAAAAGTCACCCATAAACCAGAAACAACAACAACAACGGCAGCAGCACGAGCATCAGATACAAAAACAAAAGAATGGCGATGCCACCAACTACAATATAATCAAGCAACACAAACACGAGCAGCATCAGAAGGTGGCCGAGACGCAGCAGCAGGAGCTAGAACACGAGCAGGACCATAGTCTGGTGGCTTCGACAGTTAATCAGGCGGCGGCAAAGGAAACGCATTATCAGCAGCCAGCAACAACCACGCCCTCGCACCAGCAGGAGGAGGAGGAGCAGCAGCAGCATCAGCAGCAGAAGCAGAAGCAACATAGCTCCCATCCACAGAGGCCACAGCATTCGTCCAGCAAGATCTTAAATTTTCCCGAAAACTTGCCGGCCCTGCTTTATTACGACTACAAGACGGAGGAGCATGAGCATCATCAGCATCAGCATCATCAGCAGCACTTGCTGCATGAAAAGCAACGCTTGCAACATCAACAGGAGGCGTTGGCCCGACAAAAGCCACCAGCAGATGCAGTCGTTGAACTCCATACCGACTTGGGCGTTGATAAAAACTTTGATGAGGCGGAAACCGACAGCGATATTTTGCCAGAGCCGCCAACCAAGCGCCCCAAGGCAACAGCACCCACACAATGGACAACGAGCAGCAGCCCCAGAAGCAGCATGGCCAAGGCGTCGATGACAAACCAGGCAGCAACATCCACAACGGTGACAACGACAACGATGACTACGACAGGAACAAATGCCATAGCGACGGGCAGACTGTCTAGTCAGGACAGTGGAGGAGCTAAAGCTGGATATGGGGCCACAGTTGCAGCCACAAATGTGAGTGTAGTCGGAGCTGAAGCAGGGCTCTTCTGCTTGGCTGTACTTTTTGCTGTGTGGCTTTAAGAGCCCCAGCCAGATGGAGACGCTAGCCCAATTAGGATTTGGGCTCACCAGGCCACTTCATTGGTGCACAGCGCTGACAGGCCAGAGTTTTTTGGTCGCGCCGTCACCAGTGAGCCTGAAAGTGCTTTCGTAATGGGGTTTTTTCGAGCTTGACTGGGTTTATTATTTATTATGCAGTCAACTTGAATTAACAGTATGTTTTGTTTTGTTTGTTTTCTTCCCTTAATGCTGGCCAGCTGCAACCGGATAAGAGCGGTGGCAAGGACCTGGACGATGCATTTCATCGGTGGCTGACATCGACGGAGCTGAATGCTGACAGCACAAACACACCGGACGATGCCTCGGAGCAGGAAACAGCAGCATCGACAATAATCGATGATGTTGCCATCAGTAACAAGAGTGACAGCGGCACCAGAGGCAATGGCAGTGGGAGTGGCAGTGGGAGTGGGAGAGGTGGCAGCAGCAAAGACAATGCCAGGAACAACGTTGCCGATGCTGTCTTCTTCCGCAGCTCGTACAATGATTACAGCAGCGAATTCAATGGGAGCGTTGTCAACATTGACATTACACTAACTGCAGTTGATGTGCATCCCCGACGCCAAACGGATTTAATTGCAAATGGCAACAGAACATCATGTGTGAGTACGGTGGCAACGCCAGGAATCGCTGAAACGCCAGAAACAACAGCAGGGACAACAATGGACAAACAGGCAAACGACAGGAGGAGCACCGTACCCGTCACCAGCAGCAGCAGCATCAGTACCCCCACCAGCGACAATCAGGATCAACCTCTGGCGAGTGGCAGCCCAGTGGTGGCACCGTATACGCTGACAACGATTATAACAACAACGCCGCTGGCACCAGGGCGTATGTGCAATGTTTTGGGTAAGCAAGACAGTCGAATCGACGAGGCCCCCCGTAGATTATTGCTAACGAAAATAATTCCCTACCCATCCCATCCCGTCCCATCCCATTTCACTCCCTTCATTCACCACACAATTGCTCACTTCCTAATCCCATTTCAACTACAATCCAAACTCCGTTCTATTTGTTTTTGCAGGCAAACTGTATAAAATTGGCGACATTCTGCCCCAGGATACGGGCAACTGTCTGCAGTGCATTTGCACGGATGCGGTGACGCCCGACGAGATGCCGAGCGTCACCTGCAGCCCCCACAACTGCCCGCCCCTGGTGCTGCCGGATCTGTTCGATGCGACTGGTTACTGAGGTTACGGGCTGGTGCTGTAAGCTGGGTGCCGTGCCGGGCTTGCTTCCGGTCACCGGGATGGCGGCAATAACGAAATGATTGCATTGATCAAACAGTAAATTCGATTGAGATGTGGCAGCCGCAGCTGCAGCAGAGGAAGCGCTTTGGGTAGAGCCAATTTTCAGTCAGTCTCTCAACTAACTCAAGCATAAATTGTATGGATTTCAATGTAAAGCCCTCCCTATCACGAGTGTCTCTAGGCACTCTCTAAAAACGAATACCTATCAGCAAACATATAACTAATTCACATATATACGAGTATATACCGATCAACTAAGAAAGAAAGAGAGAGAGGGAGAGAGAGACGGGCGTAATCTAGTTTGTAAGCTGAATATTTATGCATTTTATAAGAATGCGAAGTATCTCTCTCGTTCATATGTAGTGGATCAAACACCACAATCCCCAACCAACCAACCAACCAACCATTGATGTATACAGCAGTAGAAATTTTAAAGAATTTATAGATGTACTTCAGCAGAATATATACACTACACAACATATATATATATATATAAATCTATACCTATATCTACACCCATAACTATATCTATGTATGTATTAAATTCAGTTTGGACTTTGGACACAAATTCATTTCATGACTGAGACAATGGAGTGCAAGGTTTTTCTTATACAATTTATTGAATGGTTGGAGGGTAAAAACCTACAAAAACATACAAATATAGGCAACTAAATCTATAACGAAAAAAACTGAACAATGACAAATAATGAATTGTGTAATATTATAATTTATTTGTTAAACAAAACCAGAACAATGTATTTTTTATTTGCATAAAAAAAATCTCTTTTTTCACGCTTTCTTTAGGCATTTAAACATACGTAACGAGAAAACCACAATATATATGATACAATATATTATGAGTAAATATGGAAATTGTTTTAACAAAGCTAAAATGAGCAAAGAAAGACACCATATCGAGTAAAACTAACAGTTTTAAGACACAAGAAAAAAAACACACACACAATATATGTATGCATGTATGTATGTTCAACTATACTGACGATTATATGTGTGTGTACGTGTATGTATACTTAGTGAGTCTCATATATGTATGTACGAGTAGTTTGACGATTGAATGAATCAGGTTTTTAAAAATTGTTTTCGTTTTACATTAATTTTAAAGCAAGTTTTGGCGTGATAACCATCGATTAATGCGGAGAGAGTAAAATTAAGTGAACTATACTTGAAAAGTAGACATTTAAATTTCGAATATAAAAAACAAATCAAAGGTAAACTCAATGGAGATTTACGTACACACACACACACACACACACACACACACACACAAATGCTCGACCAGGTCTAGTCGAGAACACATTACACTAAAATATCTAAAATCAAAATGAAAATCAAACGAAAATATACGTACTTGCATGAAATACACATACATAAATATTTAATATTGATGTTCCACAGAATACGAGCAACAAAATAGAACAAATTGAACTTCGGTAAAGCGTATACAGCACCTAAATATATGCGTATAGTATATAAATATATGGTATTTGTGTAACATAAATGTAACTAGCTAAAGCTCTCTACTAACACTTGATACACGATACATATACATCTACAGATACAGTTACATATAGTATGTGTGCGTTTAAATTGATTTTGTGTGTTTGAATCAAATTGAAATCCAATTGACGTGAATAAACTGAAACCCATCTAAGGACTTATGCGAATTGTTTCAATTTTTTTGTCGGGTCTTAAAGGGCGAGGACTAAGCCTATCAAAAGGTAAGTTAACTTTTTAATTCCCAATTAATTTATTCACTACCAGTTCGCTGACTAAATACTGGGTATATGCACATATATCCATGACAATTAAATTTCAATCGCTCTCGCTTCCCGACTCGAATCCGGAATCCTCGTCCAGCTCGTTCTGAAGTGGATCGGGACGGAGCACAGCACGTTGCAGGGGTACGTGTGCAGGTGGCAGTGGCACATGTAGATGACCCGGTAGGTAGGCAACAGCGGCCATGGCAGCAATTGCTTGATGTTCCCGCTCAGCCCGAATAATCATGCGCTGGCGAGCCTCCAGGTCGCGCGTCAGTTGCATCGAAAGCTGGTTGTCCCCACTGCCGTCCATGGCTAGATTAATGGCTTAACGGATAAAGGTTTCCGAATGAAAAGGTATTTCCAAATAGGGATAACAATTACTTTTTTACTAAGAATTTTTTTTTTTGTAAATTTTGATATTGTCTGAATCAACTTTCGATTGAACTAAACATACTGTTTAGATCGGGGCTGACAGTCCCAGAAAATACAATACGACTACGGAAATTGCCAAACGCAGATTGCTTGCTTCATATTGTTTAATAAAACACATCGAAACGGGGCCCAATAACGCTCACTCATATTCGGGTTTTATTAGTTTTTCAAGGGTGTGGGGGATTGGGTGGCTGCCATTCGACGCAATCATGGTAGTGGCAGTGGCAGGGGCAGGAAACCGCAGGGCACTTTCCACTTTCCAGCTGTGCATGTGTAAGCGGAAACGGTAGTCCCGCCATCCCGTTTCCCAGTGCCGAAGTTGACTGACCGCATAAAGCCATTTTGCCATTTTGGGCAGACACCCCCCCACCATCGTATACCACACCACCACACAGAAAAGGGACTTTGGCTCTAAAGCAGCCAAAGCAGGCCACACAATACTTTACTGTCAATTTGTGATAGCGGCAGCTTTATTTGAAAATATGTAGGTATGTGTGCGACTCTACTTTGATGGAGGCGACAAGCCGATTTTTGTGGCCAGCCCGGATGACAGCTGGTTTCTGCCAGTTGGTCAGTTGCTTGGTTGCTTGGTTGCCTGTCTGGTTGGTTGGCTCCCCACTAGCTGATGTTGCATGTGAAATTGAATATTTACAGCATGATTTTTTTCCGCGTGGATAGCGCTTTCAGTAAGGAACACTGAATGGTTTGGCCCAAAGCGATTTGCAATTCAATGGAAAAAAAAGTAAAATGGAAACCAGCAAAGAGATCTCAACCAGAATGCCTTTCCCAGTTCAGTTTTTAACCGCATTTACTTGCCCCGAGCTTATGCACGGCATTATTATTATTAATATGGCCAGAGGCACTCGGCACTCTCTTTGCTCCCGAAGGTCTCTGCTAATTAAATTCCACACATATATATATGTATATGTAAATACTATATGGAAATTGGCTTTGCTGGGGCATATCTGGGTGTCGGGGAATCGTGCAATATGCGCATTTTTAATTACGCTGCACATTTGCATTTGAATTGCGCATTTTACAGGCTGATAAGTCAGAATAAAGGCAACAGTTGTGCGGGGCTAAAGCCAAAACCAAAACCAGAGCCCAGCATGGTCCGCATACATACATCCGACTGTATGCTGCATACTGCATACTCGTACTCGTATATTTTTTATACTGATTTTCAGAATGTGTAATTTTCAAGTTGACATCTTTTGTCCCAAACCAGTGACCTCGTTGCATACACACACACACAAACACAAGCACTTTAATCTCATTGCATTAGTGTTGGGCACTGCCTCCAGCGGATCCATAGCATACTTTGGTGGGCACTCGCCACAAAGGGACGGCCCAGATGCTAGGGGTAAGCAGCGGAACAGAAAGGGAAAAATGCATTTCTCTGCATACCAAACGCAAATCAGAGAAAGTTGAAAAACCAAAGCGAATCTTGTTGCGTTCTTTATGTTGCTGGTATGCCCTCTGGCCATTAGAAAATTGCTGGTGTTTGATTTCTTGCTAGATTTCTTGATGGAAACATTTTCAATTGCCATTGGCTTCCCTTTGACTTTCTACCTCAGTGGTGTTATATTTACACCATTGATTAGGTTGTGCTTGTGCTTTCCATTCTTTAAATATTCCCAAAACTGGTCAAATTTCTGCTCTTAAATAGTGAAACTTAATGGCACGGCAAGCTATCATATTCCCTATTTAGAGCGAACACGTGTTGAAAAAGGGTTTCACACCCACAGCCTGCCACGGAGGCGCCGTTTAAGCTATTTTTAATGACAGGCTCTGACGGCTGACGCCTGCTGCCTGACAACGGCTAATGATGGCGGCTAGCCAAAGTTTTGTGGCCTTTGCGGACTAAAATTGAAAACGCCTGCAATCATTAAAAAAAAAACTTGCCTTAATAGAACGTGCCATGAGGCAGGTGCCACATTAATTAGTGTGAGCAGCCACACATGCAGACGCCACACCAAAGCGCAGGCACAAGCTACATATATGTAGTACATGCACGTGAATATCAAATGAAGATTTCCTGAGGCAAGCGGTTTAATTTCGCGAAGATGTGTCGGGAAGCAATTTGGGTCGACATGAGTGAAATTATATTCCAGAATGCATTTCCCTTGTGCTGCTTGAGAAATAGAACACTGAACGAAAGGGGAAGACAGCTGGTGAGGGGAGGCATTGTGGTGGGCTGGGGGCAGGTGTGTGATTGTTTTCCGTGCCCCGGGAAACCGACTCACCTCCTTTGATACTTTTCCATTGCATTATAATTAGCAAGCTGAATTATTAAGTATACGACCTGGTAGCAATTTACTTAGCAGGAATATTTTAGTATTTTAGAAGCCAAAACCTTTGGCCCCTGTCGGCCAATATCAGTTATTTAGTGTGGCTCGCACCTACCTGCGGAATAACCACACACACGCGTATAAGTATAAGAGTTTTGTGCGTATATGTACATATGGAAAGGTTACACATAGCCCTTATGCTCATTTATGAGCATTTATCGTTCATTTGGCAGCGTGTCTGAGCCATGAACAGGAATTTCACAAATGCCTAACGCTCCCATTGTTCCACAGTCCCGACACCCATATCCACACCTACACCCACTCGTACCTCTATCCGTATCTCCCTTTGTGATGTGTCTGCTACCTCAGGCCAGGGCGACGGAGCAGAGAAGAACAGCTGTGCCTTTGTGTTGGAGGCGAGACTTCAAGTGGCATCCTAAAGCCGAGCACACAAATTAATCTTCTTTTGCCGCCCCACACACATGGCCTCGGGGCCAGACTTAAGTTTTCCATTTAAAAGCATCGCTGAAAGCGCCCAAAATAGTTTCGAAGCGATAAACGTACATTAGTACAATACAATTATGGTATTAGCATACGTATAGAAAGCAGGGCAGAGAAGGTGTAGCCGAAAATTCCCCATCAGTGAAGGAAAACATTGCAGCTGGAAATTAGAAACTGAAATTTATCATTCCAAACAGACCCTTCAGATGGTACATACTCGCACAATATATAAAGTTAGTATTTAGCTAAAGCTGATTTTAGGAATTTTCAATTTAGTTTTCTGTGGGTCTGAAAGTTACTCAGCTTGAATGAGATGACTAGGGCCAAAGTGTTGAGCGAAAACCAGCTCCAAATTAGTGACTTTATGGTGACTGTGTGAACGCAAACAGTCCAGTCGTGTGGTCACAGCTGTTGTCGACCCTGCCGATGTTGTGGTCTCTCCGTCTGGACAGAACCTGCCAGATGGGCTGGTGCTCCACTGTCGGTATCTATGGAATATTTACAAAGTTTCAGCCTCGTTAGGAATCGTCTGTTTTGCTGGTTTCTTTAATTACGTACAGAAATTATGAGCTTCAGCTTAGTGCCTTCACTGGGTTGGTGATTTTCGCTTTGCCCTTCGGCCAATTTCAGTTTATAGTCGAGTGCGTAAAATTTGGCCTGTTGATGTGGTCAAAATGATATGTATATATTGCTACGGCTATATTTGTATGTGGATACAGATAGGCGACTCTTTTTTTGTGGCCAAAGTGATCAGTCAATGGTATATTTCGCGTGCTATTTCGCCTATCTGTCGGGTATGTTGCAGTAAAAAGTGGACAAATCGTGTAATTTTCTATTTAATAGCTCTTGACCTGGTTTTACACACACCCACGGGAATAGTTCTTTCTATCACCACCCCAACCGAATGCATCCACGGAATTTTCGGTTTGTTTTGTAGCAGCGCGCAAATATGCAAAAGCGCAATTTGTGTTAAGTTGGCTTTGTTACCGTTACCGCCTCTTTCACTCTCTCCTTCGCTCTCTCTGTTGGTATGTGGACGTGTCCGTTTGTGTGTTGATGTTGCATACATTCAGACCCCGAAAGGTTGTAGAAACATTTTATGCGACTGCCACAAGTTTGTTCACGAAAGTTTAAGCCTGTAAAACTTTTAATACAGTGCCTGCCAATTGTTGCAAGCCAGTCCAACAGCAGTGTGCCGTTCGTTGCCATGAACAGAAACAAGCTTTTAGCGTATACACACATTAAGCCTTTTATTTGCTCGGTCTCGTCTCGCTCGTCGTTTATGAAAGGGTTCCCGTCAGGAGCAAAAGTTTTACATACACCTAAGAAACTCATACTTACACTTAGTCTTCACCATAGCTTCACCTGCTCTTTCTCACTCTTTCTCTGTTGCCTCTCTCTCTCTTCATCTCGCTCTAATAACGATTGGCCCAGAGACAGGAGAGTGAAGGAGCAGTGAGTGCGGCTACGAAAACAAATGAAGAAAATATGCTTCAATAACAAAACACTCAACACTTTTGGCAACACAAAAAGCTGGTAAAAAGCTGGTAAAAATCAGGTGAAAAGCATGTGAAAAGCATGGGACGAGTACCAAGAGGAACAATGACCGATTTACATAAAGACCCAAGCACGGAAAACAGACAGAACACAGAGCAAAGACCCACACATACTCGAAAAATAACAACTATTGTAGCAGAAAAAAATCTGTTTGCAAACATTTTACATGCATTTTCCAAGGAAAAATATACTTCTGACTGAAAAAGAATTGCAAATGTTCAAAAGCAAATATTAAATATCGCTTCCCAATACGCAATAATAATAATAATAATTTTTTCAGCAGCAAAGGGTTGAAAGTCGCAGTCTGGACTGATTTTCCACTTCACCCCAGGGCCGTGCTTGGTGCCAATATACTTCCGACTTGCAGGAAGCACTCTGTGGACAGCCGGAATGCCCCACAGAACACACAAAGCGGAGGCCAAAAGCCACCAATTTCGGTGGCGCCACCCAGCTCCTGCCTCAGCTCCATACCCCATCCGTGCCACTCCGCCACAGCAAACAATGGGGACAGACAACGTGGGAAAAACGAGCAGAGGCGAGCGAGCCTTGTGCATTATTGAGTTTGGCATGTGGGTGGATACACAGATTTTTTTTTGCGGGTGACTCCCAGTGGTCGGCCGACGACAATGCGTTCCGCCGTACAACGGCCATCAGTTGCAGCGCGCGCTAAAAGCCGAACCCGGACTCATTAGGCTTGCAACGCGCTCCGACAAGAGGACTGTGCTCTAATTAAACCGTCTCCACCGCCTCCGAATCACTGGCTTTTGCTTTTGTTTTCATTCACAGCGAGAAATAGGGTTTTGGTTTCCATTTCACTTCCCTTTCGCGCAGATCTGTTTTTTCTTCTTCTCTTCTTTGCCCCAAGTAATGACCATAAAACGGGTTCATTGAAGGAGAGCTGTTTTGTTGACCTTCGGCAGGCATTAAAAGGAAATAAATAATAAATCAACTCGGGCATGAAATATTCAATAACCTAAACCGACAAAGATTTACTGCTTAGCCATTTATTTACTGCGACCCACAAAATAAAAACCCCCGAAGAAGGAGCGCCACAAAAAAGCACTTTGTAAGCAATTTGGAAAAGAAAAAAGTTGGCTGGATCTGTTTTGAAAACTGCCAACTAAACAAGAAGTCATTCAACATACAGTCCAAAAGAGAGAGAGAGACATACTCCAACGCCCATGGCGACCCCACGAGCAGCGAGGAATTCGAAAGAGTTGCCAAAGTGGATTGTCTGCTAAACGAAAGGTTACCCAGAACTGCCTTGGAGTCGACCTGGCTTAGGCTTTTCATAATTTGGCAGGAGTACGGCAGACAGGCACTTGAGATCTCCTTTGTGGTGGTTGGCAAAAAAAATATAAATTGTTTTTATTTTTGCGGCAAGGGAAATGGAATAATCAAAAGATAATGACACAAAGAGAACTGGGGAAAAGTCATCACCGTCAGCCAGGTGAAATTGCCAAAGTTGCCCGGCCACAACTATGCTTTCGAGATCTCAGATAGTGCACATGCGGGCCTCCATCTGTATGAAGATGTGGTTCCCTGAAACCCAACAATTTCAGAGCCAACCTCAACTAATAATTCGGACAGCATACAGCAGAACTTATACATACATACATACATGGTAAGAGGGGCCTTCACTGCCAAAAGCGACATTTAATACAGGCAAATAAATAAACCAGGCTGCCCTCCTCTGCTTTCAACACAAAGCGGAAGCAGAAACTGCTGCCAGGATGGAGCCTAGCCGAGAAACGAATTGTGGATGGGGTCTAACCAGCAGCCGGGTCTGGATATGAGAAATTAGTGGAGTTTTAGTGGCGCATAAATTGCCACACACACGCAGGCAACGTCACATATATTTCACAAACAGTGCGTATCAGAACTGTAGCACAAATGGGGCAAATTGCATTGAGTCGCCCACTGGAACGAATAAGTTATCAGTTTTATCATAACTTGATAGAAGTTGAGTAGCTTATCCAATCAATTAGCAAAGGAATCAAGAGACAGTTTCAACTCTTCAATCTCTTTATTCACATTAGTTTCCAATTGAAATAGACAACTGCATATAAATTTGATACGCACTGTATGCAAAAATGGGAATAAAGCTTCACAAGGTCCACAATAGTCACGCTCGTGGCATTCAATAAGCAGCATTCGCTGTGATATCACTGCGTATACGTAATATACATAATAACTATGATTTCCATCGTTCTGGACGAACAGACGGGCAGGCCCGTCCAACTTCTGACCCCCTTTGCATAATTATGATATGCTAAAAATAGGTATCCCATGGAGTAAAAGCCAGATTAAACTGTTAAAGCCCTGACTTGCCTCAATTTTGGCCACACGGAGAGCGTTATGGTCAGTGACAACGCCCGAACGCCCGGTGCAACGTGTACGGAATTATGGTTAATGCTTGATAATTGCAATTTATAGCAAGGTCGCTCTGTCATCTTGTCTCTCATCCTCACGAAGGGAGGCAGTGGCCATAAATCACAATCCAATTAGGCCCCGATTACTCGGAGTCGGTCTGCATGAAGTTGATTAATGCATGCCGGTCGGATCTAATAAATCAATGGCGAAGAATCTGAATGGAATTCAATTTCCCTGCACGCTCTTCTCCAGTAATTAAATAACGTCAGGCACACCCGGCCACACCACAGGAGGCTGGTTATTGTCATGTCACTTATCTTCATATGCAGAGCGCTGTTGTCAATCTGTTAACGCATTTTCAAATAAAAATTATCAAATCAAATTATATTTGCAATGATTATAGCGTGCTTCACTGCTCGGCCGCCCTGCTCTGCCCTCTGCTTTGTTCGCTCAATCAATTATGTTGTCGATTTTGGGTATTTGCATGTGCAAATCTGATTTACACGCACAAATGAATATTAAATTGCTTGAATCCATCGAGTTCGAGTGCACACACATCCAAAACACGTCCTCAGCCCCAGCACCACCAGACAGGGCATTCCAGGACGCTGCACTCGCTGCTAACATTCGCGTTGTGGGGCTCGCTCCTCGAACCCCGAACTCAATCAGTACTAACATAAATCGCACGAACGGGAAGCACAATGAGTTTTCTCGAGTTTCGCCCTCGCTCGAATATCTCTTGAGATATTATCTGTAGGTAAGAAAGTCTTCTTCTCCGTGTTCCTGGAGCAAGAGCAAGTGATTTTGTCGGGAATATTCGAAGCTTATTTGTGCAAAATGTAATAAACAATTCAATGAAATACTCGTATATTATTTCATATATTCGAAAATTCTTTGGCTTAAGCTCAACAGACTTCAATATGCAATGCATGAATGTGTATTCAATTAGTCCCAACATTTTTGATTTAGTAGAAAGTCTTGGGAATGCCAAATGAATTTGCTGAATGCCGAATTGTCCCTGTGATAGTCTTACATTTGAAAATAGTTACAAAATTACTAAAATTTTAGGAAATTCCATCTGAATATAATTGTTGAGTTGCAATGGCGGCTATGCTGTCGATTCCGGACTCCCCGAGATGTTTAGGGTCGTCCGGACGACACATACATCACGTACACATATGAAATTCCAGTAAACAAACTTGATTGAATTTCGTATTAATTTTTTTGCAGCTTCAAAGGCAAGCTTTTATTTTGTTGTTTTTTTCAGTGTCGTAAGGGTTTTTAATATGTATGTGGGACGTCGCTCGTCTGGCGCTTATTAAATTTTATTTGTGAGCAGCAGCAGCACAAACGCAACTTTTCTTCGTGTATGGCATATTGCATGTGCAGCTGACATCTTTGTGCGTCTATTTAGTGTGTGTATATGTTTTTTTTTTGTGTTTATGTGTCTGTGTGAGTTGTAGCTGTTTTAATACTTGCTTGTTGACATTTGCCAGCTTTTCGGATGTGTGTGAGCGGTGGTCGGAGGAGAGGCTAAAAAAAAACGTATATACTTTAACGAGTGGTATATGTGTAACATATAAACCTTTTATAAATTTCGTCTCTCTAGAATAACAGCTAAATTTTTAGCACAGAGTTGCTGTAGTTGCACTCGTACTATGCACTTGAAATTCTGTTGTATTTTTAAGACACTTTTCTGGAGAGTTCATTCTTTACCTTGCAATTACTTTTGTGTAGCGTACAAATTGAAGACTTTTTGAGATGCTCGAGTTGAAGTTGTATTCCTACGATTTTGCTTAAAATTCAAGATACAATGGACGAACAGCTTACAAAATGTCCTTTAACAAGATAGCTTCTTGACACAAATGCTGTTGTATGGCTCTGGCACGTTTGTATCCTTCTTTCTTTGCCAACACTCCTGCCCTCTTTGGGTGTGCATCTGTGGGATAATCTCGCATTATACAGAGAAAGAATTCGCTTTCGCTCACACATTAGATCTGATTAATTGACTCTAATTAATCGCACATGTGAGTGGAGCAGCAATGCAGCCAGCGAAAAGTTTCGCCTGCTTTTTTGGCAGCTCATTTTTCAGCTGATAAGGGACAAGGGTTTTGAATGCCAACCACCATCAGCCATGAATACACCCATGAATACATTATGTTATTTCCACGTCTAATTGCCACGGTATTTGTTGGTTCTTCTGGTTCTTCTGGTTCTGCTGATATGTAACAGGTGCGCGCTGCCTTTCGGCAGCTTTAACAGTTTGCTTGCTGTTGGGAATGTATTTCAACCATAAATTAAATAACGGGCCATAAAAACTTTTCAGCAAAGCAGCGCTGCCAAAATGTGTTTACAACCCGTTGCTCTGCTTGTTTTTTTTTTTAATCGTTTTCCATCCGTAAATTCCGGGGCAGTCAGAAACTTATTTGGCATATCCAAACGCCAGCGACCAAGCGTGGCTTCGCCATTGGGCAGTTGCCTTCGTCCAACTTGGGTATTTTAATAAAGCATTTAAGCGGCATTATAAATTTGCTTGACTACAGAAGAGGTTTTTGCTCATTTCAGCATTCATAACTTCCGCTGAAAGGATTGCCGGGATCACGTAATGGGACCTGTGCCTGATAATATGCTCCAGCGTTGCCCCCATTGGACCTTCGGGCATTAACACTGTCACGGGGCTGCACCTGCTGCAGCCCTGCAGCAGTGGCTGCCGAAGTGGGAAACCCAGACCCCTACTCTCTTTCCAGAGCCACTCAAAGTGTGCGCGTGACATTCGGCGGCCGTGACAGGAGGCCCTTTTTTGAATAATGCCCATGCCCGTCAAGTGGAGGCATCGGATCCGCATTCGACTTTGAATGGGTGTGAGTGGGCGTGTGAGTGGCTCTGTGGGTGCTGACGGGGCAGGGGGTTGCTGCTTCCGCTGTTGCTGGGGGCAGCTCTGGTTCAGCTCTGCTGTGATTGACGATACAAATTCTTTATTTTCATTATTATTTTCCTTTCGTTATTGAATTCCGTGCTGTCTGCGACACTGCGCGTGTCAGTTATTAAATGCTCTGATTAAGTATAAAGTGTAAAGTATATCGAATATTTATGGAAGCAGCTTCCTTTCGTGCTGCCCCGCTGCTGCTTTGCGGCAGACGAAAGCTACATATAATTATGACAAATTGGTTTTTGTGTATGCGAACAATGGGCTGATGGAAAGAGTGGCCAAATGTATCCGAATCAAGAGGAAGTCTGCACAAAGAAAAGGAATGAAATTAAAGATTAATTTTCCATCGATTTTCTGCAAAGCATTGGAATTAAAATGCGTATCCACGAGTGGTAAAGGGCATGCTGGGAATATAGGGTCTTCGACTCGACAGAAAGCATCCACTGATACTCGAACATGAAAAACATTCCTGTGGAATGTAATCCCTAGGAAAATATCCAACAAATCAGTGTTGCTCAAATTGGCAAATTCAGCCGGAATACTTTCGTGCCAGAGCCTCATCAGAGGCACTAAGTAGGCCATGCTTTTTAGCCAGATTGCCGCCTGTTCAGCGATTCAAATTCGGAGTTCAGCGCACAATTACGGAAGCATACACACTCGTACACATACATTGTTATGCTTTCATTAATTTTTATGTTTACATTTGTGCATTTGTCTGCGTTCGCCCGTCTAGGAGCAAGCTTTATATCGCTCTCAAGCACGCAACGTAATTAAGCGGCACTTTAATGCTCAACTGAACCGCACTGGACACAAAATAATTGATATTTCATTGGAGCCGCACAACCCATTGAGCTGGCAATCTCTGACGTGGCAAAGCCGCTGCGGTCGCCCGTTAATGGTGATGTATTTGTACTTTGATTGCATCCAGAGAATTGCAATGGCAACCGGTAAGCGGATTTCATAGAGTGCAACAAATGCCAATAAGCGCGTGCCCGGGAAGTGCTCGAATGGGAGCTCTGCACGTGCCCGGCATAAATCGTTGTACTTGTCCCAGTCCCCAGTCGCAGTCCTAGAAACAGCTCTAGTTCCAGCATCACGCATCGGGACAGCGGAGAGCAGAAGGAATTATATTTATGCACATTGTGGCATGAATACAAATTGTGTCCGTATGCGGCTGGACTAATGCGCGTTCCTGGTAGCATCGACGGTTAGGGTTTAGGATCGTGTTCACTCTGCCCGCAAATCAGCTGCGAACATCCTTCAAATTTGGAACGCTTGCAGCTACTTTTCACAACCCTTTCTTTCGGCGAACTTTTCGACGAACAACAGTGCAGAAAATTATGCAAATTGATCGGCTGGCCTTGCTAATATGCCCATGCTCATTTGCATAGTGCTGCCGCTGCCGCATTGTTTGCCGAATTGGCCAGCCATCGACTGGCCGTCGGAGACCTTATTATGCAGGGCACACCCAGACCACTGCCGCCCCCCCCCCAGGCAGGGATATGCGCTGGAGCGTGCACTTCTTCCTGTATTTTTTACACCAACCATCCTTGAACCGCTTTTCTGACCTGACTTATTAATGCCTTGTATTTTCAAGGGCTTAACTCTTTCTCCCCGACTGTTTGCCCTCTGTATACCCGCTGCTAATCGCTATGGAATCCCTCTAAAGTTGAGCCCAACTTTGCTGATTTATAGATAGATAGATGGTTGGATGTCTAGTTGGAGCGTCTTGTTTACTTAGGTTAACTGTCCGTATCGCTTCCACTCCACACCCACTTAGAGGTAAATTTATGCACACGTTCAGGCATGTGGAAGGTGCCAAGAAGCTTTACTGCGAATCAAACCTGTTTCAACAGAACTTTCCTTTAAATTCGAAAGCCTTTTCCCAGCGCACTATTTCAGGGAAGGCTAAAATTAAATTACAGATTCGCGGTTGCAATTTATATCGAAAAAGCGAGCACCGAAATTGCGAAATATGGTCAGCAGCTTTGCCACCATCGTCGTGTCGTCTCCCTTGGAAACACCACAGAGTTCCCCGAGGAGCGGTGCGGTGCAGGCAGTGGTGTACCAACTGCTAAATTAATTTTGATCGAGTGCCTGCACAAATAAGCAAACGTTTTTCGTGCAGTGGCATTCTGAATGTTTTTTTCTTCTTTGGTATTCTGTGCATTTCTCATACGCCACGATGTCCAAAAGCCATAAAGCAATTAACGGGGCACGCTCCGCTGGACAGTACAATCCATAATTGTAAACTGAACCGTACAATCCGCGCATGGATGGGTGTGATACCGTGACATTTCCATGGCTGCTACGCGCCATGTCGCTCACACCCCGGGGCCACGACATAAGCCCATTTAATTGTCTTCATTAGCACGCTTTAGGTTAGATTTAATCTGTTATGAGTAGTACCTTCGGCTTCCGTTTCATCATGGGTGAGTGAGTGGGAGGGCAAAGCTAGGGTCCAGGGGGCAGTGGCAAAGGAATTAAGGCTAATTAAGAGCCAGCCCCTCGAGGCTCAAGTGCAATGATATGTTAGGCTTGAGGGTGTGAACAGGTTCGGGTGGTTCGAGTGCATTATTTCTCATTTAAATATATCACATCTTAAAGCCCCATACTTTCTCAGAATTTAAGGCCTGAAGAGGCGGCGACTAAGGCAGAGGCAGAAGAGGAGCAAAGCAATTTGTTTTACCACGAGTAATTTGTCTTCAAAAAGCAAATGTTTCGCAATTTGTTAACAAGAACATTTTTCGCTTTATGTTCCCCCTCTCCGGCTCTTCTTGTTTTTTTTTTTGTTACTTTATTTTTTTGTCTTTATATATTTTTGTTGGCAGGCGCTTGGCGGCTTGTTTGCCATCGTTTGGTTTTTTGCTTCTTTTGTTTGCATTGCTTGTGGCACAGACACACTCCATGCTACTGCCACTGCTACCCCTGAGCCACCGCAGCCCCAAAAACTCCAAGGCAAAGTCAAAGCCAAACCCAAAGCCGAGACCCAATGCAAATGAAAATTGTAGACGAAAGCTGGTTCCATAACAGATAAGAAACCGAAACGCCCTCTCCGCTCCCTTCTGCTCGTGTAACAAATGACTGTTGTGCCTAAAATTGAAAGTAAATACATATTGGTAGACAGCCGAGAGGAAAAACATATATTTTCCCAAAAGAGAATTACTTAAGGTCGAGTCCAAGGGTCCAGCCCAGCCTCCCCATCTGGTTCCGGTCCGGTCCGGGCACGGTCTCCACTTGTTGGACACATCTGGAATGCATGCCAGAATGCCGAAACTCTTAATTAAATTGCGCTGATTGCACTGACCTGACCCGACTCGGACCTGGTCCTGGAACTGGTTGACGTTTAACAACTTTGCGAATTTAAATATTGCCTTCGGTGTCCAATTATGGCATTGGCAACCACTCATGTGCATTCATATGCAATTATGGTCCTGAGCACACACGTTAATTGCTCTTAAATCTGTTCGAACCGGAAAATTCCCTTCCTCTTGAATGAGAGAAGGCTTTTCCCCGCAGCGCTGCACCGACCGAAAATGTATTTCATTTAATTTCTCAACCTCCCTTGTACTCCGAGATCGTGCTTCATTCTACTGCCGTATGGGGGGCTATTGTGAAAATCTAAGGAAACCACAACTCTAACGGCCATGTTCACGTTTTGAAAACCCATTTATCCGTGTGCTCGTATGCGTGTGGTTCCGATGCTGCAACATCGATTTGAGGTGGTTTGACTGGCGGCAATTTTTGGGGCCAGCCCATGCATGAATCCTGGCAACTTTAATCTCCATTCAGCTGGCAACGGAGCTTCCGAGCGGCCGAGTGGGGGGACTTTTTGCATAGAGCTGATGAAAAGTAAGAGTCGGTGCGCTCGTTCGCTTTGTGCCTTTTTACTTTGCAATCATGGCTAACAATCACACACACACACACACACACATACGTCTCACGCATGCACACACACACACACTTCTGCACAGGCAACACAATTTGAACTTTAACACCTTCCATGACAGCCAACCGTGTGACCTCAGGCGCAATTTTGTGTAAATAACAAGAAAATCACAAAAACAACGGCATCGACCTCTCTGCGCCATGCCCGAAGGCGAGGACATCCCATCCCCCATTCTGGGTCCATTACCATTGCCTTTTGCCTTTTGATACCCTTGCATAGGGTATCCCAGAAAATCCCAGAATGGAACCAAACATGAGAATGAACTTGATCATTATATTGGTACATTTGTACATATATGTAAGCATATACTAACTGAAAATAAACGATACATTATAAAGGGTATCCAAAGGCTTCGGTCATAGAAGCAAACCTTGCATTCTATATTTTATACATCTATACATATAAAAATTGTGTCCATGAGTGGGTGTGTGTGGCTCTGTAACTGTATGTGTCTAAGTGTTGCTGTAGTTGGCCATTATGCGCATAAAATATAAGAGGGTTGTTCATATACCCAGCACAATGGATGCATAAATCTATGCTGCTTTGGCATAAGAAAAAAGCGACATGGAAGACGGCGAACACAGAGAAAACGGATTGAAGAGAGAAGGAGAAAGAGAGAGAGAGGTGAGCCACAGCGAGATGGTGAAAGACTTTTGCCCTTAGAGCGTTTGAGAGATTTATTTTAACATTTTTATTATTAGTTTTTCGTCTCGTTTCTCTTCTTACAGAATTTGCTCGTGGTCGTGGTCATGCTGCATTAGCTGTTGGCTTCCTTCACAAATTGCTCGAAAATGTTATTGCAAATTAAGGTTTAACTTTAAAGAACTTCATTGAAAAATTGATTGAGAGTTTTGTGCTCTCTTCCTGCGTGTTAGACCGGTCAGCTTCAGCCCCAGCTCTAGCTACAAGCTCCCCCTCGTGTATGCCACTTACAGCTCTATAAGGGATTGGGTTTTCCGTTTGAATGCCTTCTATTCCGTTTGGTTTCGATTCCATTGTGCGCTTCTCTGTGTTTGGCTTAAATGTCAGCTGTCAGTGGCCATAATTTCAGTTTATTGTTTTGCCAAAAACAAAAGTTTCGGCACGAGGCCAGCCGCTGACTATCGGGCCTTTTCCTCTCTTAACCCATTGTTCCGGCAATTTCATTTCCCCATCTTTTCTCGCCCATAATTGAACATAAAAGGCCATCGGCATGGAATAGAAAAAGCCTTCAAATGACTTCAGTTTTCTTCAATTTGGGATTTGGGATGTCTGTCCTAGAAGATTATTCCAAATAGAACAACCAATAGATCCATTCAATCAGAGAGACTCTCGCGCGCACAGAAATTAACCTTTGAATCTACTACACACCAAAGCTTCATAATTTTAGTCCAAATGTACCAATGTAAATGGATTCACAAAAAAGGATATAAAATGGGCAAATGTCCAGATACTGTTCATGCCCCGGGACTTGTTGCTGACCTTTTGCTGAAATTGAAAACTTTTGCGTAAAGTGCACTAAAATCCTTTCAATTCTTTTCAATTTCCATAAACGCTGACCCCATACATTTGCGAGTCTTGTAATTTTCCAATTTGCTTTTCTCATTTAGTTTTCCATTTCCCTCTCTCTTCTGTTTTACCAGCTCCACTTTACCAGCTCTTCCCAGCTTTCTGCTGACTCGTGCGCCTAATTGTAAGTAACAAGACAGCAACAACATTTCCAGTTCTCCAAATGGTTCATGACAACAAAAATGGAGAGAAAATAAAATCGGGAGTGGATGGGGTGGAAAAGAGAGACCCACGGGCAAAAAGAAAAATTATAAATGGCGGCACAAAAATTCTTTGCAAACACTTTTTCACGCTTGATTAATTTCGGTTCGGCAGTTGCTGCCTTTTGCACTGTGCCCTTTCTTATTTTTGTGTTTTATTTTATTACCATCCATTTTTTAATAGCAAAGTGTTAAGTTTGACAGTTTCGGGTCTACTCGGGAGCATTATGAACACTTCACTGGGTGTGCGAGAAAGTCGGCGGGCAAAGTGCCGCGTCAGGCGAATCTCCTTCGCTCGACCTGACAAGCTGCTCATAATTAATGCACTTTCAAACTTTCCAGCACCTCATCTCGTCTTTGGGTGGGCCAGATCCATTACAACTCAGCTCAGCTCGGAATCAATCTTTAGCTTTAGTTTCATATGACTTCACCAATGAGCACATCATTAAATCAGGTGCGTTTCTGATTTCTCTTGCCTGGGAGGAACGTATCAAATACTCAATCGTTCATAGTGCGCTCAAGTGCCACATGTTCTGATTGAATGGAAGGAGCCTGCTGCTAGACAGAAATGTACTGTAGTGGGGTGCCCCTTGTTTCTTATTCTCTATTTATGTTAGTGTCTTGCATTCATGTTTCGTGAACATAAAGGCAATGTGCTCTGCTTTCAATTTGCTAATGCACTGCCTTGCTCCGGGCATAGAAAATATCCAAAGGTTGTCTAGCTGGAATGCTGTTGCTGCCTCTGTTGTTGCCACTTGCTTCATTGAAGATGTCTTCCTCCCTGCCCTAACATATTTCCAGTGAACGAGTTATTACCGACGCATATCGAGCATATCGCTGAGTGGAGTACCGGCGCATTGTAGTCACAGTATATGCTGACTGGGGCATTTCTATACTTATATGTGTACATATGTATATATGTATGTACTCTTCCTCCACATCGACTTGAACATTACTTCAAGTTCAGATAAAGTTTCAGCAGCCGCAGTAGTAGATGTGTACGATTTATTTGATTGGCCACAAAATCAACACAGAAAAACATGTTTTCATTGAGAGAATATTCATTTTTCATTTGTGGTCAGCCATGGTATGGTCTGGGCTGGTCTCGTTTCGTCTGTTATCTGGATAATTGATTCGATTGCAACAACCGCAATCATTGCAAATGCAGAAGTTTCGTGATTTTCCACCGCACATCTGGGCGTATGCGTGATATTAAATTCAAAGCTCTTTGAACGGAGTGTTTACCGGGCAAACACTCTGGAGTCCGGACCAAGTGCCAAACCGCCAGCTGAAGGTCGACACCTCAAGACCTTCTAGAATCAAGCCTCAAAGCCAACTTTGGGGCGGAGCTGTGTGGGACGCTGATGTTTGCGCTATCTGCTCACAGTAGCCTTCTGGCTTTAAGGCTCTCTTGGCTCTCCGCGGTTAAAGGAGTTCTTGGTTAAGTAAACCAATAAAGCTGTTTATCGACGGGAGGAGCCTTAAATTTGTGGAAACTAAATTTTGGTCTTAAATCGTTGGCCCAACTCGGGTTTCATGGCGGGGGCCTGGTGAGGCATGGCAATGAAAATAAATGACTTCTCATTAGAATAAAACGCTGAAAAATTAGAAAAAAAAATGCTGGACGAAGCGTCGACAATGTCGAGGGCGACCCCCAAAGCAAACGAAATAAAAATAAAAATTTAAGAGGAGGAAAACAGCGACAGTGACTCCCGGTAAGGGAGTCCAAGGCGAGTCGCAGGTGGGTGAGGCCATATAAATGGTTTTGAATTTAAATTGTACAACAGTGGCCAACATTTTGGTTATCACTTATTTTGCAGCTTTAATCCCCGCCCAGACAGTCACTGGATCAAACGGAATGTGTAACTACCAGCTCCAAGGTTGAGGATGCAAGGATGCGACGCTCGATGTTTTGTGCTTGTGCAACGTGGCATGAATGAGCAACTGTTGCCCCAGTCCCCCCACCCCATCCATCAGCCCTGTCAATCTGTCCCTGCGCCTGCATTTGCACCTGCACCTGCAGCTGAAGTGCAAATGTGCAGTGTAATTAAAAGTGTGTGCACGTTCAGGCCAGGGCACAAGCAATTCAAACAGAAAAGAGCAAGCGAAATAGCAATTTCTAAGGCCCCTGCCTCTGCCCCGGCTCGATTTTTGGATGACTTTTGGGAATATGAGCTCACTGGCTGCGGTGGCTTACTAATACCGATTGCCAGGGGCGGACAGTTTTCAGTTGGCCAATCCATGACCATAAGCCAGAATCTGGAATTGAAGCTGGAGTCATCTTTCACTCACCCGTGTCGACTGGCCCTTTCAATTAACATTTGCCAAAGCCATGAACCGATACCGTTAGAGATCCATCCTTTTCAATTTCATCCAGGTAAATTAGTTTCCAGGCAAAATCAGAATCGCAATCAGAGCCACAGCCACAGCTGAAAAGGAAGACGATGAAGGACAAGCAATTCAGTTGAATATGTGATAATTGGGGTTTTTGCTTTTTCCATAGACTGCAAAAACGTCCTTAGTCCTTGGACTTGTAATTTCGTGCTTTGTCGCTTGCATTAATTGCAGTTTCCAGAAAATTGCTGAAAAAAAAATATTTGAATATTTCCAGAAAATATAAAGTTAAAAACAGTGCATGTGTGAAAATCAAATGCGATGATGATAGAAAATATTCAGCCAAATTCAGCAATGAATTTATCTTTTGGCTTTTATCAAAGCAAAGTACATATCTCGTAATACCCGAAAATGTTTCCCAAAAATGAAATATTTGCTTTCATCGATGTTTCAGCAAATGTTCAACAGTGTTAAATATTTGATTGGGACTTTTCAATTGCTAAACTCAATTTATGGCCATTTCGTGTGGCAGGGCTTTAATATAGACACATGAATATGGCCACAATGAACGCCATTGAACAATGTGCGACGTGGGCTGCTGCTATCCGAAAAGAAAGTGCGAACAAAGTATAAATCTTGGGGCAGCATTGTCTGGGACCCGAACCCGGACGCGGAGTCGGAGTCGGAGCCGGAAACCAAAGCCGGTGTAGGATACCCAGCCCATATCCAGAGGCATAGCCAGAGCCAGAGCCGCAGCCAAACATCGAAGCACTTAGCAACTGCCTAATTTATGGTCCTGGTCCTGTCTGACAATGCACAGGGGAATGGGGATGAGGATGTGGATGCGAATGCGAATGTAAATGCTGGGTGGCCAGACGGTCCGCACAGACATACTCGTAGAGCGAAATGGCAGACGATTAGCCACAGACGATTGCACTGAAACAAAGCCTGGCTAGGGGTGGGAGAGATGTAGGGAGGTAGGTACGATTGGTTGCAGGATTTGGATGTGGGGGGAGGAATCACAGGCAAATCGATTCCCATTTAAATATTTCAGGGCTTTCGTCTGTGCGACTGAAGCGATGCTGACGGGCATCGATGTTGGAATAATTGTAATTGAATTAGACTGGATTGTTTTTGGGTCCTGGCTGGCACTTCTGCTTATGGATGGTACTACCACATGCATATCTCCTTTTTGGCATTCATTGGCAGAGTAAATGCTCAACCGATAGTCACGTAGTTGGCAAGAGTTCCAGGCGACAGCCACAAATGCTCCCAAAATGCAAAGTTGTTGCTTTGTTTTGCCACACAAAAATAAAAAAAAAATAAAAAAAAATCAGAAAACACTGAAACGTGCCTTTTGACATTTTGCAATGTATTTGGGAACGTGCAACATATATTCGTGCACTGCACGAGTATGTGGGGTGCTCTGACAAATTGAATTCTGCTGCTGCCAAAAATGATATCGATTTGATATTTGAAGGGAGAGGGCACATAGAAAGAAGGGCCTGGCTTTCCAGCAGCAACAGCATTAGGGTCAATTACCGCTGAAAACTGAATTGTCAACAGAGTCAGACTCCCCTCTACTCAAACGAAAGGCAACACATTTTTTCGTTCACTCTCAACTAGTACTACCAGTATCTATGTATGTATGTGATACCAAAATGATTGTTTGTCAGTGTGTATTTTTGGGGGTGTTTGTGGGCGGCTGCACTTTCATTATCTGTGCAAATATTTGCTCAGTACGACAGTTGGCAGTTGTCTCCTGCCGGTCTCATGCGAGAGGTTGCCAGCTCGACACTTTTGGGCTTCCTAGCGCAAGTTTTAAGCCGTTTAGCGTTCCGGTCCCACCGTCCGGTCCCTATGTGTCTGCAAAGTGAAAGTTATTGTACAGACACACATCAGCACGACCCTTGCGGTGCACATTTCATAAATGTGGTAGAAGAAAAACTATTTCCATGTTGTTTAGCTGCGTGCGCTTTTCCGGAAGTTTCGGGCTCTCATGTTGTCCCTCTAACTTTTTGTCTATAGAAAACTATGCACGAAGTCGTCCCAGAGGACGGGGCTCCCGGCCACGGCAACCTTTTGAAAGGGTCTGTTGTAAATATTTGCCTTTGTGGCATGAATGCAAGCACGTCTCAAGTTATGACTTCAATACCCACCTGAAGAGACATTTTGCCACGAAGTTGATGTGTTAACTGTGCAACAACAAATTCAGCCTTTAAGTTAGTCAACTTTCCTAACAATATATGAAAAGAAAAGTACGTGTGTGCATGTTATTGAGAAATTTTCAATTTGCCATTGGAAACCCACTGCTTGGGGATAGATGAGTGTGGGTTGGGTACAGCACGGAGTACGGAACAAATTTCATACTCGAGAAAGCTAATTAACTTCTCTTTACGACGCATAAACTTCCGACATTAAACGCATTTATTTTCATGTGAAAATAAACAAATGCCCCAAAGAAACAGTGGAAGAACCCAATGTTTTGACGGCTCCTTTGTACATTGTACATACATACGTATACGTATATATATGTATATATATATATTGTTTGTTTCTTTACGTATTAAAACGACTAAGAGAACGCCGCACACTCCCCACTTAGTAGGAGGCCCGTGTGAATTTACGACTGGAATGTCTGTCTGTCTTCTGGTACTGGTACAAGTTGGCGTATTTATTTAGCACGTGTTCCCATGTCCTCCCACGCCAAGCACCTAGGAGACTGTGGATTTTCTACTTGCTTTTAATTAACAAATGCCTTGCAACTGTTGGCTGGCAATCATTGAGCGTTAAGCGTTAATGAAAGGCACTCGGAGGGATAATACGCGCATAAGGGAGCGGATGTAAATTAAGGTCTTGATTTTTAATGTTAAAATATCACGATATGCTGGGTACTCTAGCCTCCTAAACGCAGACTACAATGCAGATAATGACACCATAAAGTAAGCTATAAATTTCGAATATTGTCATCAGCCAGAGTGCTCTCCCGCGCTGTCTCTCTCTCACTCTCTGTTAGTTTCTCTGTTAAAGTGAGACCGGCATTGCTATAGTATGCATTGCGCTCTCTCAGCTGCGCACTCTCTCGAACTCTGTTATCTATCCCAAGTAAAAAAATTATATTTTGTCCACTTTCAAAAATTTCATTAGTCAAATAGCATAACAAATGCTGTTTTAATTAAATCAAAAGCACGGTTTCGCAACACACTCCATTACAATACCCACACATCCAAGGTTGAGTTTAATTAAAATGTCAAAAGCATTGTCCACACAGATTTTAATTACAGTTTTTGGTTCATGATCAATATTATAACTCAAAAGTCTGTTTAGGAAAAAATGAAATAAATTTGCATATTCAATAGAAACGGACAAAGCAGCCCGGACATGGCCTACAATTGAGTAATTAAAAGTGGATAATTATCAAATTTACTGAACCAGAAAATATTGAAAGGAAAAAGGGGAGTATAATGCAGCAGAAATTGTCAGCATAATGAACTTACTATATAGGTGTACGTTATATAGGTGTACATTCAAAATTCAAAGGGCTTACTCTGGCATAATTTGTATATTGTTTTATTCCGTATCAAATTGTAAATTATTTGTATATATATAGAGTACATTATATATTTGTTTTGTATATAGTCTGCATTTTACAATTCAATATTGTTACAAAATCGGTAGGCAATTACAGATGCTATCGCTCGCTATCTTTGTAGCGGGAAACCATTGTTTGTTTAACAAAAATAAAACAGAAATTGAAAATTAAAAGAAGGCGTAGATTGATTTTATGTTGGTTTCTTATTACCACTTTGTTGCTTTATTATTACAATTTCAAATTATTCCAAATTACAGCTTATTTTTTAGTTAAAACGAGAATTACTGATTTCGAAAGCGAATCATGTCTGCCGCCGCTCAATCCTCAATCCTTTCGCTCACTAAATTTTTAATGTTTTACATGACAATTTACTGGCGAAGTCGGATGAGCGAGTGGGCGGCCATCAGCTAGGATTATACGCTTCGAATCTACGATATGGTATTGTCATGAATATCTCCCGCGGCGGGGCGTACAAAGATGAAGCTATTTATAGAAAGATTTTGTAAATATCTGATGGGTAGGTGTTAACTTTTAGATGATTGAGGTTAAGTCTATGCTTTGCCTTTGTAAAATGTACAACAGTTTCACATTTGTTGCCCTCCCTGCTTTGTTTTTGGGCGCAACTTGTAGGTAGTTCGTTAGGTTTTTATATATTTTTGGCAGGATGTTTTGTTATATTGTTATGTTATATACGTTTAGCGTTTAGCTTTGCTTGCTGTTTTTAGTTTCTGTTTCGGTTCACGCTCAACTGATTTCGCTCGCTAAATGACCTAATATTAAATTATATAAAATAAATAATCGAAATTATAATCATAATAGACGACAATAACTATTCTTCTCTTCCTTCTGCGTGTACAACGTAACCATAATTTTGCATTAGAGAAATTTAAGCGATAACGACGAGCTTCTACAAGCAGTTCTCTGTCTCTCCATCCATCCTTATCTGCCTCGAACTGCACAACCTTCCCAGTCCCAGAGCCAGACCCAGTGCCTGTCGTAGTCTTAGTCCTCATCCTGTGGCGTTGCTGCTGTTGACGTGGACGCATGGTCTTTGGCACTTTCGCTGGCTTTGCTGTCAGAGGCGGATGCTGCAGCGGACGCTGACGCCGAGGGGCCGCTTCCACTGCCGTTCTTGTTGCGCGCATCCGTCTCGTCACCATTGCCTGCATTGGCCTTTGCCTCCAAGGCCCGAATGCGGTTCTCCTGCTTCACGATGATCGCTTTGAGTTTCCGTATCTCATCCTGGATGCTCCGCAGATCCTTTTCCTTTAAGGATGCAAGCGATTGGTTAGTGGGAGAGTTTCGCCCTCGAGTCAAAGTACTTACCGACAAAACCGCTGCCGGAGGTCCTTCGTTGGCATCATTGTTGTTCGCAGATGCGCTATAGCCGATGCTCAAACTGCTGCTGGCTGCTCCGGAACTGCCACCGCCTCCCCTGGGCTTGTTGAGAATGTTGGCCTTCTTGTTTACCGACAGCGACTTGCTGGCCGATGAGGAGACGTAGCCACCCTGTACAATAGAGACGCGATCCTGATTAGGTTTTTTAGAATATCTGTTCGTTTCGGAACACAACAAGGAACAATGAACACAACAACAAGCGCCACGCGGCGTGCGTATTAGGGTCGAGTGTAAGCCAAGAGGAGAACAAAATATTCATCTGAGGGCGGTCTGTTATGCTGATGATGGATTCGTATGCTGTATGCTGTTTGCTGTATGTTTTATGCTGTGGGTTTGTGTGGCTGTGCAGACGAGACACAAACGTAGATAACTCAGAACTCGGAGAAAGCAAGCAGGCGAAGGCAGGACAATCGGGTAGCCACTGACAGGCAGAGCAGAGCAATTAGGCAACTGGAACAAGCCGTTGGAATACATTTGAGATGGGTCCACTCCACAGGGGCAGCGGCTGCCTCAACAACTTCGAGCCGCATTGCCACCTGTGCGTGAGCCCCGAGAATGCACGCATGCTGGTTCCTATATATCCGATGAACTGTACGCTCTGGTTGCGGGCGGATCAGCTGGCAGTGAGGCCAAAGCTTTCCTGGACCCAGCTGTGAGCGCTGTATTCCCAACGTTGGGTAGGCAGAATGTGCAGATGCTGGAGAGTCGCAATGACCACTTACTTTGAGCGAGAATGTGAGAGGATCTGCGTCCTTGCCGTCTATCCACTCCTCGGCCGTGGCGGCGGCATCCTCCGCCAGCGTGTCGGGATAGAGATCCTCCTGAAATAGATCAGACTTTCGGGGCACGGTCATTGATATAACCTGGCAGAGGCCGTTGTTGTTCATCCGATAAAACTTGGCCACCTCACAGGTGGTCACGTCACAGCCACGCTTTGGCATCAGGCCAATGCCGCGTTGTGGCTCTGTCGTCTGAAATGTGTTGATATAATGAACGAACGGTGGCTCGGGCGTAACCTGCGAATGAAGAGAGTGTGAGTGGTAGATTCATTTAAACGTGCGATCGATTCCGTTTACCCACCTCGAAGTACCTAATGACCGAGTCGCCCTTGCCGCACAGATAAATCATATTCGTGTCTGCATCGTATAGCGGGAACATCACGCCGTTGGACGTATCCAGCTCGACCATGACAATGGGCTCGTTGAGGGCGTCCGGGGCACGGAGCGAGTACTGGCGCTCCGAGCTCCGGTTGAAGCCCGTGGTGAAGATGAGGCCGTGTCGCAGGAAGATTGCGCGCGTCGCCTTTGAGCCCTCGTGACACATGGCCTCGCTTTCCAGTTCGGCGGTGCGCGGGTCATAGATGCGGATCTTCTTGTCCTTGCAGGTGGTGACCAGCTTAGAGCCGTCCCAGTTGAAGCAGGCGCTGTACACGATGTCCGGATGCGAGTCGATGTGGACGAGGATCTCGCCAGTCCCCACATTCCAGATGACAACCTAGGGAGATCAATCCATCTGTGAGCTAAGCCAAAAAGGATGTTTTTTCTAGACATGCTCACCTGATTGTCCGAGCCGGCGGTGAGGAGAACATTGAGCGCCGATGGATGCCACAGAACCAGACCAACGCGACGCTGGTGGAACACCAGATCGACAACGGGCTCGGTGAGGGTGCGCGACAGTCCTCCATCGGGTATTTGCCACACCTTAACCACACAATCCTCGGACCCGGAGGCGATCACGTTATCGTTATGTGGACACCAAGCAATGTCCAGCACTGGTCCCTTGTGTCCACCCACCAGCGGATGATCGGCCGCAATGCGTCCAACCTGAAACAGTCCACGAAATTGCCATTAGTACGCTTTGCCAAATTTAGTAATTAATTTGTATTGCGTCATCGCCAGACACTGACAACAGCCATCAACATCCCCGCGACCCCCCGACCCATTGGCCCAATTTTCGGATCATTATTTATAGCCGACTCCATAGCCGGCTGCATTCATATCTGCTAAATTCGCTAATCTCCGACGCACTCCAAATCATTTCGTAATTCACAAACTTCATGCTGGCTGCCACTTGGCGGCAAGCAAGCGAAATGTTCGAGTTATGGAAAATCTTTCGGGAAAACGTCGAACAGATGCGCGAAAATATTGTAATCAATGTAGATTGGGGGATAGAGTTTTCAATAGGAATAAAGGTTATTACTAAGCCATGCCCGATTCTCTCTCGCTCTGTTTCCACAAGAGATAATTCAGTTTAAATTGAATTTGAATCCTTGCGATCTTTGATCTTTAATATATGGTAGTGATTCTCCTCCTGAGAACCTTGACTACTTGATGGATCTCACTCGTTCGGTCGTACCAAGCGAACAACCTGGGGGCCGAGCCAAATCCAGTACTCATAAAATATGTAAAATAGAGCGTGTGAAAGCCGCTCCACATAGAAATCGTCGGCAGCAAGAATAATAAAAAAAAACTTTCGTAGATGTTCGCCGCACATTTTGCATACAAATTTGTTCCAATTAGAAGAACAACACTCGCCAGAGGCCACTGCCTATAAATGCGTTTTGACCAAATGCGGCCAATGGATCATCGTGGCTGAGGTGGCGAATAGTGGCCAGTGGAACTGTGCTGCCCACGCATTCATTTTAGACAGCCACAGCCGAACGGATGCGCATTTAGCTCGATTTGGAATAGATGATTTTTCCCCAATGAAGAGTGAAAACGAAACTTATTTTAAATTATGAGACTAATATGTATATACTTTATGGCCAAATAATCTCTATCTCTCTCTCGCCCTCTCTGTCTCTGTCTCTCTGTTGTGCATTGCCATTGCCTCTCTTTTGCTGGTAAAATTAGACAATTTGGTTTGTCATGTTGGCTCTGGGCCAAATTACAAAAGTGCGCCAACCGAACGAACATCGCTGCGAGAGACTCTATAGAGAGAGAGAGAGACTCGTCTGCAGAATTCATAACTATAAATACATATGGGAGTATACGAGTCTGCGAATAGGAGGGAATCAAGCGAAATCCATCGACGTCACTCGCGGGTCGACCAGTCGTCCAGTCCCCAAATGGCTACAAACTTTATGCCAAAAAAGTACCCTATAAATAGTTGCCCATTGTCCGATTTAAAAATACTCGGACATGCTCGGCCACAGGCTACGCCAAGTGAATATTTTTATAGAGATATAAACGGACAGACAACTGCATCTATAATAGGGCTTTCCTATACAGACACAGGTTGGCTATGCATACTCACTTTATTGTGTGGCAAAACGATAAAGGCACCACCGCCCGCCGACTCCACAATGATGGCCAGGAACTTTGGATTGACGGCGCAGAATGTGGAGTCCCAGCTGGACTTGGAGACGCGTATGTTGTCGTAGCACTGCTCCCGCTTCAGGGCCTGGCCATAGACGTGGCGAAATTTTGAGCTGCGTACCACCCGAAATGACATCTTGGTGCTGTGCTGGTGTCGGCTCTCTTGGGGTTCGCTTGGGTTGCCGGCAGGTCAGTGGTCAGTGCTCAGTCGGTTGAGTTTCTCTTGTGTTTCTAAAGCTCTGGAAGAAGAGAAAATGTATTTTACTCTCTATCTCTGTCTGGGCATACTCGGGGGGAGGAGAGAGATGGCCAAACATAGCCGGCAAATCCGAACTTCGAGCGACGCATAAACGATCATTAGCTGCGCTTGAGTGTGTGTTGATGTGTTTAACGCGTTTTCTTTCTCCCCGTTTCGCAGCCACGATTTGTTTTATAAATTTGCATATGCTAATGCTGTTTGCTTGTTGCGAAAATCAATACGCTTTCCCATTCGAATATTACCAACTATTGTGGCATCGAAATCGGTTATAGCATCAGTTTTTATAGTATCAATATCTGCGCGATTGAAACCGGAAATTTTGAACTGGAAACGCGGCAAGGGGACACCTAGAACCATGCTTTCACCTGACACCTGCCACAAATGGCGCCACTCAATGAACCACCAGGCAAGCCGAAACGTGTCGTATCAGTTTAGTCAGAGAACAAGCCAACCTCTCGGAACCCCTTTTTACGACATCATATGACATCATAATGCTGAAATATATCCATAGTGAATCGCCTGCCAACACGTGAATTATGGCACAAACCCCCAAGCCCACAATCTGACAAAACTCTAACACTCCGAGAGAGACTTCTAGATAGCCCCGGAATTCGTATTTTATAAATTTCTGGGTTGGGCTGCCTTCTGCCTCCGCCTCCGATCCGACCAGCTTTCGTTTTTAATCAGAAAAAGTGCCGCAAAAATGTTTTACTTTTATGCTTTGTTTTGCTTAAAAGTATTCATTTATATTTATTACTCGGGCACAGCCACAAAAGTTTGTCATTGACCCGCTAAAATACTAAAAACCGAAAAGCCCGAAGAGCCATCAAAGAATATGTATGTACGTGTATTTCTGGATACAAGGTTAGCCCTTCTTGGCTGTGATTGTGACTGTATCGGTATCTGTATCTGTTCTTGGGTGTTGGCCAGTTCTCAGTTCCAGTGTTTGAGAGGCGGCACCTATCCCCTATCGTGGCGGGCTCTCTGCTGATAAAGAAATATCAGCTAAGTAGGAGCTGCCTAAATACAACAAAGATAATGTTCAAGTGATTCAGACCGTCTCTAGCAAGCTTTGAAATGTTCGAAGACCAATTGGAATATTATTCTCCAAAACGAGCACAGAATGTGTATACATATAGAAAAATTTCTATATCTAAATGGCATGTATCGGATATTTTATGTGTTTATATGCCGAACACCTTCGCTTGCAGGCGGGAAAAATTGTTGGTTGAAGGTCAAACTTATTAATAGAAAATTAAATCATCTTCGGACGAAATTTTATTTAATTTTTATATAGAAACATACACACACACACACACATACACACAGAGAAGCGATGTAAATCGCATTTGATGTGTTTATTCATTTCGTTGGCATCGCTGGCATTTGCCATGCCTGAGCTATCAGCCTCGCCCCAATCCTCCTTCTATAACCCCCTCCGTAGCAGCGAACCCTCAATGCATTTTTAAATAAAATTTCCAAATGCCAAAAATGTTGCCTTATCATCGGATATTCAACACATGCACTTGCTATTGCCTTTGCTTCGAACTGGAAGCCTAGCAGCGATAAGGGTCATAACGGAAGTTGCTACTCATACTTATGCATAATCGTATATAGATACATATGTATGTAAATATAGTATAAGGAATTTTATACGAATATCGCCATGGGGGTGGTATGATTTAGTGCTTAACGTCAGATTAAACATAAATGCATTACAGTTTGTGTCAAAAATCTGATTGAAGAATGTGACACATGTCCAGAATATAGGGGAATATACGGCAAGGATTTTGCTGATCCCAAATAGAATTCTTGCATATATGGGTTGTAGGCGAGAAATCTACGTTTAAAGCCGTCTCCAACTGATTGATCCCGCTCTCTTTCCAAAGACAATGGGAGCTGTCAACCGACATACAGTGTCAGCAGCCTTTTTTTATCATTTGATGATGATGTTGCCTTAGGGGCATGGCATGCCCCTTGCCTCAAGCGGCTGTCACCATCTGATTGCAATGGTCCAGCGGCCAAACGGGCTAACTAGTTGCCGATCTCTCGAGCGGCACTGGCCACAAATCGACTTAATGCTTGATTGGAAATCTTTGCGCTTTGTTCACCGGCCAATTCTAATTGCTAACAAATGTGGTTGTGTCGCTGCTGCTTGGCGGCGTGACTTAAGCGCCCAGTGCCCTCTCAGCGGGAGAGTGGATTGCAGGGATAGAAAGAGAGCGCAGATGACTTGGCGGTGCAGTCAATTAAGCGTAGTAATTTCCAGCAGCCGCCACAAATGCAATGCAGTCGAATGTGAGCGAGTAAAGTGAAATAAAGTTCAAGTGATGGAGGAGGGGGGAATGCCTTCAGTGCTCCAGTTGCGCCAATGGAGGCCCCGTTACAATGTTCCATTGTGCATGCGGCAGTACGGCATCTAATAAGCTCACAATAGCGAAGGTGTCACCATGATCTGTGCTCATAATACTGAGGCATGCAGCATGCATTCATGAGTCATCCGACTAACCACCATTTATGTCCGATAAGTATGGTGGAGGAGAGAGGGCCACATTGCTTATCGACTGTCAGCTGCATTGAAAACTTTCGCTGCCGATGACGATGATGTCATTGATGCACTGTGACAACGTCATTGGATATTCGTTTAAGGTTCATCAAACTGTTTGTTTGCCCCCTCTATGTACTGTTTGTCTGACTGGGGATTAACTTAAAATTTTGACAAAAACTGCGCAAGTGTCGGCTTGGTGGGTGTCGCCTTGGCTGTCGTCGTCTTCGTCTCCATTGCCGTTGTCTTTGCTGCTTGAGTGAAAGTGGAACTCTGTTGCTAAAATTAACTACTTGCATATGCACCCCGCCCGACACCACCAGTGATCTGTCTTCCCCTCCGCCAACAGAGTGGCGGCTGTCGCTTGTTTTTGTTGCTGCTGTCTTAATTGCACAGCGATGCAGTCTCTGCTTCTTTCCCACCGTTTTGTCTACTTGTTGCTATTTTCTGCTTAGTCAGACTGGGCGGCAGGCCGTTTGTTTGGTCGTCTTTTTGGACACTGTCGCTTAATTTGCATATTTCTCTCTGTCCCTCTCTCTCTGTATCTCGGTGTGATTGTGTGTGTGTGTGTGCTGAGAACGCGTTTATGCGATTGCTTGTACTGCGATATGCAGCTTGTCGCAGCTGATAACCGCAATATGCAAGAACAGCTGTTCAGTGGCGTGAGAGGAGGGGGAGATCACCATCTACACCAGCGTATAAACGTTAATTGCATGCGTATGTGTGTGTGGTTGTGTTTGATGCCAGTGCGTTTTTCATACAATATTTTGTCACTAATTGGTGGTGGAAGCGCGCCCAAGAGAAACAGAGACAACAGCCACAAAAACAAAAATAACTGTGCGTGGGGGGCTAGCTCGCACTTTCTAAGACGCAGTCGAGACGACGTCGTAGCCGCCACCGCCACCGCTGGAGGTCGCTCGTTTTTCACACTTGTTTCATACACACACACACACACACTTCCGCCCAGTACAGGCACATGCTGTGTCTGATATTCTACTCTTTGACCAACTTGGAGCCACGTTTGTGGCTCCGTTTGCTACAAATATTTCAAATTATAAATTATCGTCTCAAGTTGGCGCCCACATCACGCACTTCAAAACGCTTCCTCATTCTCTTCGGGCCCCCCTCTGGTGTAACTTGTTGCTTCTGCAAGCAACAATTGGCACATTCTCTCTATCTCCTTTCTCTTTCCCGCTCATCCGATTCGGTCACAGTCCCTCTCTGGCTCTTTCTCTCTCACTACTCACTCACTCACTCTCTGGGCATAAACAAGCCAAACGTTAGCCGGAAAACTAACACAAATTACAGTCAAAAGCAAGAAAAAAACAATTAATACAGTTAAGTGCGAAGCAACAAATTCGGCTGCTGCTCGCTTGCTTTCCGATTTGTTTGATTTTCTTTTCTTTTTGCACATTTTTCGGCATTCGCCGCTGTCTCTGTTTCTGCTGCTGCGGCGGCGCGTCCAAAGACGCTGCTTCTCTTTATTCCCTTTTTTGGGTGTTGGACTCATATAACACCGTGCGAGAGTGGGAGAGAAGTAGTAAAATTTTTATAGCTGCACTCTTCACATGCACTGTGCTCTCCGCTCGCACAAGAAACACGCACGCACACTGACGCAGTTTCGCACTTATATTTTTACCGTGATTTTTAATGATTTTGTAATACGCGCGTTTATTGCTGAAGTATTCAATTGATTAGGCCGCTTTTTTCTCTGATAAAACACAAAGTTCTGCAGTTGCCACTGCACAAATTGCCTCTATTTTAGCCGCCGTGATTCATTTCACTTGACATTTAATGCTGCTGGCAGTGTGGCAGCGCAAAGTCGCCGCAAGAAAACCAAAATATCATCACTCGCACTCGTCACTCATCTGGAGATTTACCTTTGCCAGCGGTTTGCAAATAGGTTTCCCACTGCAGTTTCGGATTTGCAATAACAAATTTGAATTGAACAGCTAGCTGAAGACTTTTCAGTCAAATGCGCCGACTTTCCAACTAGTTAAATATATATTGATATCAATCTATCGATATCATTTTTGTTGACAATATAATTGCAGGTGATATTTTTTTGACTTCTGAATATATATATTTTGGAAAATAACTGAATACTTCTATGAATTCAGAGCAAGTCGAAACTATTTTTTATGTTGTTTCATTAGAAAAGATATACCCGAAGCCTTTTGATTCTGTTTCATGGATACACATGCAAAATATCGATATTTTTGTGCGATAAGCGGAAGTTTTGGGCGTTTTATTTCAAAATAACAATCACTAATATGGTTCATAAAACCATTTTCCGGCATAATTTTGAATATGATCGGGTATTTCCATTTTCTTATGTTTTTCAAACCGATTGCGAATATCTAATATTTAAGGGGAATTTATTTGCAAACACATTGTTAATGCTGCAGCCCTGGAACACTAAGCAGCTGTTGATGCGTTTTCCATTTGAATTTCTGTTGTTTTGTTGTTTGCTGGCGGGTTCGTTGTTCCTGAAATAACGTTGTTTTACTTGTTTGGATTTAATACACAAAGAAATCATGTCCACACACCTCTGCTCGTCATAAAAAGGCACTTTACCACCTCCACCATGGGGTATTCCAACAGCAGCGCTACAAAAGCCGCAACCGCATGAGTCAAAACGAACACGACCACAACATTGGAGAACTAAGCGGCAAACATAGACCAATGTAAAATGGTTAATTTAGCTGATAAAATTACTGACCAAGGAGAAACTAGTCACGTAGACCGGCTGCCGAAAGTACCCGGCCACGACGCGCAGGACGACAATGTGCCAGAGAAATACTTGGAAGGAGATCCGCGCCAGAGGACGGAACACCGGCAAAGTGCAGAATCTATAGGCGATACCTGCAATCAAAACAGTGAGAGATAGTTAATGGCAGCCACCGGTTTCTCACACCTCCCACTTTGCAGCACATGAAGTAGACGAATCCGCCGCAGATCAGGACCCACAGGTTTCTGTAGAGGCCCGCATAGAGGGCCAGCCACAGCGACGGCTTCTCGAAGTCGTGCCTGATGAATATGTAGCCGGAGAGGAGCAGACCCAAGGCAGCCGGCACCAGCAGCCACAAGCCTAGCTCGTACTTTCGCTGTCCGCGATAGACGACGGCACTGTGGCGCTGATTCAGGTAGAGGTTTCCGCAAATGAAGCCCAGCAGATACCCGGCCAGATTGGTATAGAAGGGCGGATATATCTGGTAGAAGGTGTCCGATTGTCGAAAGTACAAGTATCGATATGTCCTAGGAGGATCAGATGAAAACCGTGAACGATCGCACGGCGAGCGCCAAGAAAACTCACTCTGGTCGAAGGTGGTAGACGGCGTCGAGTTTCAGGAGATATGTGAGAAATGCAGGCACGCCGAAAGCCAGCAGGAATAGAACAATATAGATGGGTTTAGCCAGTATTGGATGCCTGAAAAAAACTTGGGTGAGTGCAGATGATAACAGCTAAGTTCTCCTACTTTTTGCTGATAACAATGACGATCAGGAAGAGCTCAAAGAGCTGCATATCCGCCGCCAAATACCAGGTCTGATGGGAGCACTGCAAGGAGAATGAAATGGATCAAGGCGTAGATCAGCTGACATAGTACCCACACTGTCCTCCAGCATATGGTTATTCACGAAGAACACATTCTTCCACCAGTTCTCGCGGCAGAATACTCGCTCGGCCTCTGTCAGGTGCCGCCAGAAGGGTCCACTCTGCAGGCGGGCCAGGAACGAGCCATTGAACAGGATCACAGCCAGGAGCGAGGGCAAGAGTCTAAAGTATCTGTAGAAGAACACACGAAAGTAAACGCCGATGCATTCCAGAATCCCCGACTTTGGGTGGACCAGCTGGCGCTCGGTGAAGTTCACATAGAGAAGGAAGCCGCTCATCACAAAGAAGATCTGGATGAACACACTGCCATTCTGGAAGATCGAGGTCTCGAATCGGTAAAGGAACTGCTCGTAGAACTCGGGATTCTCAATCTGCACCGTCATGAAAACCATCAGCGTGTGGCCCAAGATCACAACAAACACTCCGATCACCCGGAAGGCATCGAAGAATCGAATATCGCGTGCAAAGTCGCTGCCATTGGCCAGGGTCAGGCGATAGTAGTTGCGCACCAGCGAGAAGGAGGTGAGTAGCTGCTCCCCTATTAAGATCAAGCCACAGTAATGAGAATGCTCGCTCCAGAGAAGTGACTACCTACTCCAATGCTGTGGGCACTGCTGATAGAAGAGGTTGTCTGCCTGGGAGTCGCGTTTCCTCAGAATATGATCGTAGAGGGTGGATAATACAGTGATCAGCAGGATAGCAGCCACAAGAGCGCAAACAGTTAGATCAAGGGCATCTGTAGGATAGAAGTTGGAAGGTTAACCCACTTAGGAAACACTGTGAAACACTCGATGAGATACTTACCGTGCGGCAAGTTTTCGCCCGACTTCACGCAATACTCGATGAGGCTGCGTACACGCAACGAGAATTTCTGGCTAAATTCCAGATTCAAACAGCTATTGACCAGCGGATCGTTGAGCAGGCGCTCTACTGCAGATCGTCCATGCACTCTGGAATAGTAGGAGCTCAGGTCCTCATCTAGGACCCCTCCCTCGTACAAGTGCTGATGATTGAGCTGACAGCGCTCCAGGCAAATACCCCTGAAGAGGCGATCGTGCCGAAAGCGATGCTTGACATCCCCGGAGAGACCTTGGATTTGCTGCCACAGAGTGGAGCTGGCATTCGGCACGATCTCGGCATAGACCAGACAGTAGGTGCGGGAGTCGCTTCCCAGGCAGAGGTCGTAGTCGTCAAGCTGGTACAAGGCGGGCATCCGCTTGTATAGAGTCACTGCAGATGATCCTGCACTCGATTATCCTTTTATAGAGGCTGGCAAGCGGGCACTTACAATTTAACTGAACAGAGGAAACGATGGCCTGTCCCTGGCCCAGGCGGAGGGTGGCTAGAAGAACCAGAGACTGCAGCAAGCGGAGCATCTTGGGTGTGTTCCACTAAGCAGTCCAAGATCAACTATTGGGAATCTTTGATCGATTGGCGATACAGAGTCACTGATTGCATGCTCATCTCTCATGCATGGATGAGTTCCCGTTCCCCCAAAGGTATTTCTATAAATTACTTGGAGTTGACGAAAACAACAGCTATTAAGTGTCGTGCGATTATCTTATTTTATTTTTTGTAACATTGAAGCTAAGTGTAGTCCAAGTACCGGCAGATCGTTCTGTGCCTTCATATCGAAAAGTAAGGGATGAGTCACCATTTAAAACAACCAGAAATTATTTGGCGAACCTTTATTGAAAAGGGATTTCTTATATGCTGGGTTAGAACAAATGCTTGTGTAGAAGATCGTTGATTTTGTGCAGTCTCAAGTCTTAGTTTAAAGTTTAAAAATTTTGTCCAGCAAAGAGAGCTGTCGCGTCTTTGTTTATAATAGAAAATTGAAATGAATGATCGGCATAGAAGCGCCTGGGATCTGGCTGGATCCTGGGCATCTGAAATCGCATCATTAACCGTAAGATCGGAATGGAATTAAATTTGTTGATCTAATTGGTAGATCCTATTAATTGCTTAGTTATAAATTTTCCAGCAAACAAATTGGTTGATTTAAAAAAAAAACAATAGTCGCATGATTAAATGACATTCAAATTGTTGGATATTAGAGGTTATTACAAAGTTTAGAGCTTTATCTGTTTGCCAGCAAAGAGAATGGTCGAGTCCTTCTTGATAATGTAATAGGTAAATGGATGATCGGCATAGAATAGTTTGGGTTCCGGATCGGGCCTGGGTATCGAATGCATAACCAGTATCATTCCTAAAAATGGAGCAGAAAGGCAGGACTCGCATGATTGAAAGGATTGCATTTGTTGGATGTTAGACATAAATTAGAAATAAAAATAAATGGAAATGAAAGTCAGCGTGCACTCTATTAGAAATGGAAAATTTGAATAGTCGTTGCTAGTTAGATGAACGATCTAGATACTGGCAATTGGAGTAGGTACACCGTTTAGAGCTTTATCTGTTTTCCGGCAAATAGAATGGTCGAGTCCTTGTTGATAATGTAATAGTTAAATGGATGATCGGCATAGAATCGTATGCGTTCCGGCTGGGACATGGGCATCGAACACAACATCATTATCATTCCTGAAAATGGAGCAAAAAGGAAGGACCCGCATGATTGAATTATACATACAAATATATGGAAATGAATGTCAGCGTGCACTCTATTAGAAATGGAAAATATAAGTAGATGAATGATTCTAAAAATTCAATTTGATTGACAAGTTTGTCTTTTAATTGAACAACCCCAAACAAGAAGAAACACACAAAATGCATTAACTTACTTAGCCCTTGCCCGAGAAACTTTTGATGTACATTAAAATTTAGCTGCCTTTATTGAGTCCAAATTGGATGAGATGCTATCATAACTCGTTGTGCGCTGCACCGGATTCAGAGGACATCCCCTCGAGCCGCACCACAGAGCCCCAGAACAGTGGCAGGTCCGCTTGATGGAGCAGACCATAGATGAATGGATGATCGGCATGGAACTCGACAGGTTCCTCTAATGAGACAATACTGCGCTTCATTCGCACCACGGCGCCTGTGGGGAAGATGCGAGAAGACAACACAATTGACACGAATGAAGAAGTGAGACACAGGGCATGCAAAGGACGAAATGCGAGATCGGAGATCGGTGAATGTAAATGGAATGTATTGGATTGGATAAGCACTCACCAGTGGCTGCTGCCGCCTCGGTGCCCTCCTCGTTCACATCGATGAATGCCTTGTGGATGATAGCCGACACCTTCAACTGTTCGGGACTCTGAAGCATTTTGTTAAACTCTGCTTTGTTGTCGAACATCTTGGCCATGCCCAGCTGGTGGTTGGATAGTGAACAGCAGACATTAGAAGTTGCTTAGATATAACACATTTCGATTCCCACCTGTTTGAACACCTCCGACAGCTCCGCCTGGAACTCGGCCTTAAACTTGGGCAGCTTGACCACCACCTCGGTCTTCCGCAGCGCCTGCGTGATCACCGAGAGAGGCGTACCCCTCAGTTTCTCCTCCAGCGCGGGCAGACCCGTCCTGCTCTTGGGCAGAACAACCAGCATGGACAAGTCCGAGTCCGCGTAGGGCAATTCCAGGGCAGCGGCACCCAGCTCGGGCAGATCCGCATAGCGGAATTTCTTCTTCAAGTTCATCATTGGTACCATTGTGCTCTGCTTCTCGTTCAGGTGAAACAACTCCTGCTGAGTGGCCTGCTGGGGGAACTTGTGCGCCCAGGTGCCCTTGAAGTGGATGGCATTAACTAGGACCAGGCGGGAGTTGGCGTCCAGGGCACTGGCCGGCACCAGGTCCTTGATCAGATTATTGGTCCTCTGCTCCACCCACGCGTTGATGGTGCCTGCTGCCTCGGCGCTCTGGGCAAAGTTTACGCTCTGCGCCGCCGAGAGGAACTCCTTGGTGAGCAGCTGGTTGAACTCCTCGCGGAGCGGGTATCCCTGCATCACGAAGACCTTGTTGGCTATGTGCAGGATCTGGCTCTCCTCGTAGGTGGCCAGCACTTGGTGGAAGCTCTGGGCTATCTCTGAAGCGTCGCTGGAGATCAGTCCCAGACCTCGGTCCAGCTCCGCGGCTGTCTCTCCCTCGGCACCCAGGCGTGCCATGGCCGCGCAGGTCTGTATGGAGAATGGGGAGAAGACCACGTTCTGGTCTGGATTCAGCAGCGACAGCTTCTGGTGCACGTTGAGGGAGAAGATGGCCAGCCGGCGTGAGAATTCCACTTCAGTGGTTTGTGGCATGGTGACGTCACTGGCGGCCTGAACCGGCTCGACGATTGGCGAGAGGGTGAGGGTGAGGAAGAGCAGCGAGAGCAGCCAGCAA
This sequence comes from Drosophila obscura, assembly GCF_018151105.1. Taxonomy (NCBI): domain Eukaryota; kingdom Metazoa; phylum Arthropoda; class Insecta; order Diptera; family Drosophilidae; genus Drosophila; species Drosophila obscura. The sequence goes on along the minus strand of NW_024542774.1, from coordinate 1,927,017 downwards.
GCTGCAAGAGAAAGTGGGAAATGAGCTTTGATTTCATATGATGATTTGTATACAATATTTATTTATGTAATTGTTGTGGACCGATGAGTCACCTCCACAAATGTCTGTCACTATTCCACTCGGTTTTGCCGTCTCGATGGGGATTTATACGCCTCTTCTATCTAAAATATTTACTGCGTCCGTCCGCTAACTGTTGATTCGAGCTTTCTCCAGCAGTGTTTTCGTTCTCCTTCTTCCTTTTTGATTTGCTTGCTTTGGTCCGCTGTTCGCGCGTTCTTGCTTGGTTCCAAATGAATGCTCTCTCCGAGTGCTCATTGATTTTATGCTTTTATATCTGGCCACACCACAACAACAATTGGTTCTCCTACTGCACACATACTACATATACATACATACGAGTATGTGTATATCTAAAGTGTACTAATACTAGTTGATGCATTCCCAGAAAGCTCTCTTAGCAATATTTCACACCACAATCACTCTCTAAACTGGTTCTTCTCTTTTTATTACATCCATAGGTAGCGCTCTTATGTACAGCAGCGGTCATTGAAATGTGAGCTCACTTGAAAGTTTCAACGTATGCGCTCTCTTACGCCTGCTTACCAATTAATTCCACGTGTTTATGCATTCTCCAAGTTGTACTTTTCTATCGCTATAATTAGTGTATTCAATCAACCTATTTCCACAAATGTACGTTTCATACTGACTTCATGCAGTACTGTTATCTGCACAAGTCGGCCTCTGTTCCAGCGAGCTCCGCTTAAACATTCCTAGAATGCTGATAAGAGAAAAAAACCCAATGATTTTGTTTTCACGGTTTCGAAAATATTATGGCTGGAACTGAGCAAATTTATGTACTTTTTGATAAGAGTTTTATTATTATTAAATTTACCAAGAATAATACTTCAGGTTAGCCCTCCAGCTGTGAAGCGTCCCACAAAGAGGATGCCCTGATTGCGATCACAGATCGTATAGTAGAAGGGTCTGTTGGCGTGGAAGAGCTTTGGTCGATCCACTGGGGTTGCGGGCAGGCTTCGCATAGACATGACAGCAGCTAGTGGAATGAGGGCAAATATTATCAGACCGCTTCGAACCACACCTGTAGACTCACCCGTTGCTGCGGCTGCCTCCGTGCCCACCTCGTTGACATCTATGAAGGCCTTGTGTAATAACTGGGAGACCTTGATGGCCTCTTGGGACTCCAACGTCTGGTCCAGCTCGGCCTCGTCACTGAATATACGTTTCATGCCCATCTAAAAAAGTAGTTCAAGTAGTTTACATCGACTGTTTTCCCACTAATGCTTAGCCAGGCTAACCTTCTTAAAAGCTGAAGACAACTCCTGCTCGAATTCGACTCTAAACTTTGGGATTTTGACATCAACTTTCGTGAGGGACATGTCGGATGTGATAGCTCTTAAGGAGGTGGTCGGCAGCTTTTGCTCCAGATTCTTCAGACCCGTATTTTCATTGGGCAAAATGACAATCATGGATAGATCGCAGTCTGTGTATAACATTTTAAGGGCTGTGGCCCCCAGTTGGGGCAGTTCCGCATACTGAAACGAATGCACAACATTCATCATAGACACCTTGAACGGATTGCCCTGCTCCGGAAAGAAGTCCTCCTCGCGTGTGTCCTCCTCATCGAACCTTATGGACCACACGCCCTTAAAGTAGATGGCATTGACAAGAACCAGGCGAGTGCTGTCGTTCAGGGCTCCTGGGCTGACAATGTTCTTTATGAGCTTTTCGGTCTCCTTCTCCACCCAACTGTTGATGGTCTCCGCAGCTGAGCTGCTCCCAAAATCGATGCCCATCGGCTTGGAGTGGAACTTCTTCTCCAGAATGCTGGCAAACCTCTGATTGGGTTTGCACCCCTTCATGATAAACAACCTGTTGGCCATCTTCAGGGCCTTGCATTTACGAATGGCGGAGAGAACAGCCTCGAACCCATCGGCTATCTTGTCCGCGTTGCTGTTGCTAAACCGCAGTCCCTCGTCCAATTCCCGGGCTGTGGCCGTGCCCTCCCCAGCACCTATACGCACCATTGCCGCACACACTTGAATGGACAGTGGCGAGTAGATAAGATTCTTGCCGGGATTTGCATTGCTTAATTGCTCATGCAGGCCATAGACGAACGCCTCCTCCAGCTGCTTGGTTGCACTTGGATCTGTCATTGTTGTTTATCGGAGAAAGTTATTTCGCTGTAATATTATGGGTTGGTTACGGTTACCCTTTTTCATAATATCTCTCTGAAGCTTTCTTTCTTTCCAGCAGCTTGCTTTGAAAAACAACCAGCAATGAGATTAGCTATCGTCGCCTATGCTAATATAATCTGAATTGCTCAGGTACTATTTTTTGAATCATTATCTTCTGATGTGAGAATTTTGTTTCCTCTCTCGCGCTCAAGTGATTGCTTCCTCTTTTGGAATTTATCTAATCGGGACCGACACCGAGTAGGTATGTCGGGCGCTCGGGTCTGAGTCACGAAGAACACCACCCACTCCGCAGTGCGTTAGTCAGCCCCATACCGTCAGCCGAACACCTAGCACCGCGAGCTCCACTGCTTGATTCCGTTACCAATATTTAATTATATTTCTATTTTCTCGTTGAGAAGTAAGTAAACAATCAATCAGAACGTCACTGCCAGGGTGGAGAGAGACAGTGAGACAGTATTCTCACCTGCTGAAGCCAATCAACTCCTATCGGTGCGCGCGTCAACGACTTTTGTCTTTCGTTCCCTGCCAGTAGCAATCGGTGGAGTGGATTATCGGACAGCCTGAACTATTGCTTCGCCACACAAACAAACAAACAAACAAACAACAAACAGGCTTGCAAAATTGACAGAAGTTTCCAATCACTTTTGGGATAACAAAATGAAATACAACAATGGGTGCTTAGTGTTTTGACTTATCATCTATTGGTGCGATTATTAATCATTTAATTAATTAATTAGCTTTCGTATTTCGCCCACAAGGCAACTTCATACAACGATAGCAAATGTGGTACGAAAATTAATTTGTTTAATAGTAAAGTATTTGCAGGGGATTTTGCTGAAATTAACACCGAAAGGGAGCATAATTCTAGTAAAAATACTTAAGCTAACTCACCTCGATGACATTTAAAATTAAAAAAAAAAAATGTATTTTAAAAATTAAAAAAACAAAAAAAATCAACATTTAATGCTTGCAGATGGCACTGGCCGAGGTTAGCCGAAATCAGTTTTCTCGGGAACTGGTGAATGCCATCACCAAGAATGCTCTCGAGCAGAGCAGTCAGCCAGGCGTCAATACAGTCGTCTCGCCGGCCTCCATACAGAGCTGTTTGACACTGGCCTTTATGGCGGCATCCGGATCGACGGCCGAAGAGCTGCGGCAGGGCTTGCACCTGGGACCGGGCGACAGGGCGCACATTGCCCGTTCCTTTGGCGAGTTCTGGACAACCAGCTGCAACTACGGCGCTATGGGACCCGTGCTGAAGTCTGTCAACCGCTTGTATGTGAACGATACGCTGGAACTGCAGCCGGAGTTTAATGCGGTTGCCTGGGACTTCTTCCAGTCGAAGGCAGAGGCCGTAAAGTTCTCCAACGCGGTGGCCGTGACGGACCAGATCAACTCCTGGGTGAAGGAGCAGACGGAAGACAAAATCAGTGAGCTGCTGCAGTCGGATGCAGTCGACCAGGAGACGAGTGCAGTGCTCATCAACGCTCTGTACTTCAAGGGCAAGTGGCGGAAGCCCTTCACACCGGAGACCACCCAGCAGGACGACTTCTGCTTGAACTTGCGAGACCGCGTGAAGGTGGACATGATGTACCAGGAGGACAAGTTCAAGTACGCCGAGCTGCCCCACCTGCAGGCACGGGCCGTGCAGCTTCCCTACGAGCACTCGAACATCTCCATGCTGATCATCCTGCCCGACACCACGTGCGGCATACTAGATCTAGAGGAGCGGCTGAAGTCGGTGGATCTGGCCGATATTGAGGATGCCATGACACTGGAGGATGTGGATATAGCCATGCCCAAGCTGACCATCGAATTCGATGTGGATCTCAAGGACGTACTCATGCAGGTGAGTGGAGAGAGAGGGGTCACCTTCTGATGATTGAACTAAACGGATTCGATCGTTTTTCCGATAGCTGGGGATATCGGAGGTCTTTGGCAACGAGGCCAATCTGGACAGACTCTTCACCACGAAGACGGGACAAAAGATTTCGGCGGCCAAGCATCGCGGTTACATCAGCATAAACGAGGCAGGATCTGAGGCAGCGGCAGCGACGTGTGAGTGGATTTTCCCCCGATTTCACTGCCATATTCAGCTAATTTTAAGTTTTTGCTTCCCCTTGCAGTCATGAAGATTGTACCGATGAGTCTGAACATGCAAAAGAAGCTGTTCAAAGTGGACCACCCGTTCGTGTTCTATATACGCAGCAGTCAGGCGGTATTTTTCGCCGGACGCGTCGTATGCCCCCCCAGTGATCTGAAGAGAGACTCAATTGCATCACTGGACGACTCGAGTCGTGCTAGTTTAAGTCAAGAGAGTAAATAAAAATCATTTGAGAAAAACCCAATCAATCGTTTCAATTGGGTTGCAGTCAGAACCCGCAATCTTCAAGCTCCGTCCATAAAAAACACGTCTCAGATCACGATCAGTTCATAGACAGACTCACCGGCGAACAGTTCGTTAGAGGCAATAAATTAAATGAGATTCTACTTGTGTAAGTTGGGGGTTGAGATCTGTATCAGGTTATGTTCAAAGTTTAGTCTACTCCTATCTCTGCGCAGGCCTTACGCTCTTGGCAGCCCTTGTGGCATGCCAAGCCTCCGAGGAGATTTACCAAATGCTGGCTAAGGATCATGCCAGCAAGAATCTCATCATCTCCCCCTTCTCCATCGATACCATACTCAGCCTGGTCTACATGGGAGCTGCAGGTGCTACGGCCACAGAGCTGCAAAGCTATCTTAAATTACCGTCAAAGGACAAGCAACTGGTGGCCAGCAAATACAAGGCGGTCCTCGACGACCTCCTCCAGGCACGAGCGGATGGTCCCACCCTGAAGCTGGCCAACCGCATTTATGTGAATGATCGTTTTCGTTTGAGGGAGGAGTACAACCAGGTGGCTCGTGACGCTTTTCACGCTGATGCACAGATGTTTAGCCTCGACGGCGGCGTGGATCCGACAGAGAGCATCAACAAGTGGGTACTAGACCAGACGAACGGCGAGATTGTGGATCTTCTGTCCCCCAACAGCCTCACGTCCGACGTGATGGCAGTGCTGGTGAATGCCATCTACTTCAAGGGCGAGTGGCAGTCAAAGTTCGATGCCAATGACACCCAGGAGGCCAATTTCTGGGTGACGGCCGAAGAAACGGTTCCCGTTCAGATGATGTCTCAAACGGGTGACTTCAAGGTTGGCTACTTCAACGATCTCCAGGCAGGGGTGATAGAGTTGCCGTACCTCAACTCCAACCTGTCCATGTTCCTGTTCCTGCCCAGGACACGCGATGGCCTCAGCGCTATGGAAGGGAAGATCTCTGGCTTCTCGCGGCGCCTGCATCATATGGAGGCTGTCGTAAGGCTGCCCAAGTTCAAAATAGAGTTCGGCGAAGACCTCAAGGAAACACTGCAAAAGGTGAGTAAAAGAGTCCAGAAGCTATAAGTCACCGCTCTACATCTCCCTTGCAGCTGGGCATCCGAGAGCTGTTCACTGACCACTCCGATCTGAGCGACCTATTCGCTGATATGGCCAATGGGAAGATCAGCAAATTCGCCCACAAAGCGGTTCTGGAAGTCAACGAGGAGGGGGCCGAGGCCACTGCTGCCACGTGTACGTATCGATTTGCTTATCAGACTTGATTATTGCTACATAATCCTTCTTATGTGGGTACATAAATGCTCATATACTTATGTATGTGATTTTTTGATGATTCACAGATGGAATGATTACCAATCGGTCGGGCTTCACCATGTCGTTTACGTTCGATCGTCCCTTTGCTTTCGTCATACGCGATCAGAGAACAATCTACTTCCAGGGTCATGTGGTCAGCCCCTGAGTAATAACTATGCTATGTACACATGTCAAATAAAATTAAAATATACATCAAGAAGTTCATATTTATGCCCACTATGATAGAGCAGTCTAATGTTCTATTGAAATAATTTGCAAGCGCTCCACTCTGAGTTATGAGAGTATCTTTTGCTACTTGTAGAGTCATTTTTAACAGTATGTAATATACATTTCCATACATATAGTAGGTACATATGTATATATGAATTTGTATTTATTTATTTATGCTCTAGCACCTATGTGGTGACTATTTTTAGGGACACTCTAAATATTTGAAGGGTGCTTTCAAATTACAAAGCGGAGTGCAGGCATGTACATCCGCTTATCATCCACACTTACATATGTATGTACATAAATCAATGTATATCGCTGTATCTATTTCAGTTAAAATACATACATTCATATGTACATACATACATACATATTTAAAATAGAAAGGGGGGAAGACAAAGTGGCTCAGTTTTCTCCAGAACGTCGGAGAGTCTTTATCTCTCTGGTTGAACTTGCTTAAACTTGTATACTAAGAAGCTACGAAGCTACGACTATCAATTCTTTGAATCTCGTAAGTGTACTTCTTAGTGACGTATTTAACCTGTGATTTTCATATTTTTATACCGAGAACTGCTTCAGTGTCAATATTGTTTGTACTTAATTGTAAACACAATGACATCACCGCAGGTCAGCAACAGAGCATTAATAGAGAACATAACAGAGAGCATAAATATGACAAAAGAGTGTGCATGCGGGAAGAGTGGAAAATAGGGGAGAAACACTGACAGAGAATGACGGAATGAATGCTCTTAGTGGAATGCTCGAATATTCTATCAATCATATGAAAGAGAAAATCAAATAAGTTTATACAAATACATATGAAGTTGAAACGCTTTTAAAACTGAGAATTAAGAGAGAATTATAAAGAGAAATAATACATGATTAGGATGACGATCAAATTAAAAATCTTTGGGTATATAAAGGAACACGGAACTTGGGGTAATTCATTCAGCCTCATCATGTTGGGTAGGAGACATTCACATACGTACTTACATTCTTCCCTTTGCTCTGTCTAATCCTCTGTCCTATGTCTTCCCCAGCATCCAAGGCCACGTTTTCACTTTTTCTGCTCCTGAGCTCTGTGCTTATCATGGCCAAGTCCATTAACAATTCCAGCAGCTCCGCAGGCGATGGAAAGTTTTCCTTAGAGCTGTTCGGTCACCTGGCGAAGTCTGAGGCTGGTGGAAATCTTGTGTTCTCCCCATCGTCCATCAGGACAGGCCTGGCATTGGCCTATCTGGGCTCCGGCGGCACCACTGCCGAGGAGCTGAAACAAGGCCTCGCATTGGAGGGAGCCGACAAGAATGAGGTGGCCCAACGATTCGCTCAGCTCTTGGCTAAAGGACAACGAAAGGCAGATCAGGATGAGGATGTTGTTCAGTTCAACTATGCCAACCGAATCTACGTGGCCGAGCGCTTCCGGCTGGCTCAAAGCTATCAAGAGTTGGCCGCTAAAGACTTTAACGCAGCTGCCGAGAATGTGAACTTCGCACAAGGCACTAAAGCAGCCCTGAAAATCAATTCCTGGGTGGAGGAGCAGACCCATAATCAAATCAAGGACCTTATCAGCGCCGACACCCTCGACGCGGACACGGTCGCCATCCTGATCAATGCGATCTACTTCAAAGCCGACTGGGTGAATAGTTTCGCCGAGTATAGGACGGATCTGCAAGACTTTGCCAGCCCTACTGGAGTGAAGGTCAAGGTGAACACCATGTATCAGACTGACTTTTTCAGGTACGGCGAGCTGTCCGCTCTGAAAGCAAAGGCATTGGAAATGCCCTACAAAGGCACGGACATTGTGTTCCTGATCATTCTGCCTCTGGAGGAGCAGGGACTGCCTGCACTTGAGCAAAGGCTGAGCGGACTGAACCTGAACGAGATTAGTTCGCAGCTGAGCAGGCAGATGGTGGAGCTGCAGCTGCCCAAATTCAAGTTCGAGTTCGATGTCTCCCTGAAGCCTGTGCTGAAGCAGGTGAGTATGAGCTGGGGAAGGAGGAGATATGAGCCCACGTGTAACCGATTGACTATCCCTTCAGATGGGCATCGAGACCCCGTTCGGTACACAAGCCAACTTCAGCAGCCTGCTGCAGACACCGGACCCCCTGACGATATCCGAGGTGAGGCACAAGGCTCTCATCGAGGTAAACGAGAACGGAACCACTGCCAGTGCGGCCACCGCTGTCAAGTTCTCACTGGAGTCTGCGTTCGCGGGAGAAGTACAACAGTTTACCGCGGACCACCCCTTTTTCTTTGCCATCAAGGACGCGCAGAGCACCTACTTCCTGGGTCATGTTAACCAGCCCTCAGTTTGAAGTTTAGCTGCGATAACTTTATCCAATAAATTGACTGAAACTTAACAAGTTTCTGCAGTCAATAAATGTCATCTTCGGTGACAAGCGCAAAGGAGAGACGAGTCGTTGATTAGTTTCGGGCTTGCATAATGCTGAGAGCCATGTGGAGATCCTGTGGCTGTAATTAAACTCTCCCGAGGTGCAGTTGACATTGATTTGGGAGGCAGAGGACGTGGTCTTGCTACGCTCTTGGCCGAGTGCCCTCCGCCTGACAGTTTGGCAATATTGTATCAGTCCGGCGGGGTGTGTACTCGTATGTGCAGCGGGCAATATATCAAAGTTAGTGTAGCTATCAATCTATGACACAGCAGGCAGCAAATAGAGAGACTGAGGGCGGAAAGAAAGACGAGAATCTGCTCGGGGAAAAGCTGTGAGATTCGAATGGCAGTAGTAAGTGGCCAAAGACCGAGCACACGAGACAAGAGCACACGGGACAGATGGACACGCAAATGGCCGAAACTGGGTTGGCAATTTGCTGCATATAGCACTCCCACTCCTCCTGTTTTTTTTTTTGTTTGCTGAGTGCATCTAGATTGCTGTTGTCGGTGTTTTTTGTTGCCTACTTTTTGGCCAGTGAATCGTTGGCGAGCATTTCTCAAAACATTTGCCAGATGATGGTCCAGGATAGACACACATACCACACACACACCGACACTCATTGGACCTTTTGAACTGGCCAGATATTGTGGCCGGATATTTGCATGTTTCTAAACAGGTGTAAATTAAATTTGACAACTTTTACGGCTGCCTGGGGCAGCGCAGGACAGCGTAACCCGGCTTCCTACCATGTCCTTGTGATTCTTGGGACCGGCGGCAGATTTAATTCAATTTTGTGACTTTTACACAGCTCTGAGGGCAGGCCATAATTAAAGTTTATTGTTTGTGGCATCATGTCAAACTGCTGCAGCTGACATGCCGGAGAGTGTGGCAAACAGTTTACAAAAATGTCAATTAAATCCATGATGTTGCTTTGTGTTTTTGAATTCAACAGTTTCACCCACCTCCGTACCACTGTCGAAGGACGCTGAGCTACGAGTTCTTCCTTCTCAGAAAATGTCGCTAATTGGTGGCTAGGGCAATGTCGAAACTTCGACAGCGTTGTGCTGGGCAACGCTTCGAGTTTCCGTCAGCAAATTGAAATTGAAATGACAACGGGACAGAGCGGAAGCACGAGACAGCAGGCGACAGGAGGAGGTGGAGTAGCCGCAGCAACCAGTGCGAAATGAAAAGGAAATGCAACTCGCGAATCTGCAAATAAGAAATTTCACGTCAACAGCCAAGGCTCGTGCTGATGTGGTACGGGTAGAGGTACGAGTATGCTGCAGGTGTTGGTGTGACAAGGGCTACTGATGCGCTCCCTAGGGGCTCCGTCATCTGTAGGCCTTGCTGCCTTTGACAGTCCTGATATGACTCTGGCTCATTTTGCCCAATTGATGGGCTGATAGTTGATCCAGTAACTGCAGCTGTCAGGACATACTGCGAATGGTGGATGGTGGATTGTGGATGCTGATGGCATTCGTAATTGTGCAATCAGTTATCAGTTTCAGGTGCACTCAAAGTGTAAGCAAACTGCTTTTATGCATTTATTTTGTGCACATGAGCTAGTGCCCACAAAAACGCAAAACTTTCTATCCTATCCCCCGGGTGGCCAATGTACGTGAATAGTTATTCCATATGCACTATGCAGCAGACAAACTGGCCAAATTTTGGGTATATATGTAACTTCTGTCAAGGACGTATGACTAGTTTTGGTAATTAAGGAATTATGTCAAGCGCACGTTTACCACTTCCAACTCGTTTTATGTCTGCCGGAGGCAATGCATATCTTGATTGCTTTCGGTTACCTTGGTTTTTATGCGTACACAGGTTTCCACACATCTCGTGTGTTGTATATTGCATTTTTGCAATTGGCATTTAATTTTCAGAAGTTACTCTGTTAGAACTTGAATCGTTGGTTTACGGATTGGCACTGTAAGGACTCCCAGCTGCAAATGAAATATTCATTGAATCGAGGGACAAGGACCACCTGAAGTGTAAACTCCAGCAGCTCACACACGGCACCGCACCACACACCACACCACACCACACAGTGACGTTACATGGCCAGAGAACCACAAAAATGATAATAAAATACCAACACGCTTCGGTAGCCACTGGACACAATTTACCGCTCTTCCAGGCATCGCTGATTCCATCGTTGGTTAAAACGGGGCAGCACCCAAAGGGGGCGAAGCGTCAGGCCAAACAAGCCAACGCTTTCCGCACGGAGAGCCGGACAGCCAGACAGCCGGACATCAGCTGCCAATGTGCGTATCTGGACGAGGCAGGTTAATGAAATACTTCAGCCTTTTAGCTGAAAGTTGCCAGCCTTTCTAAAGGACATTGCTCCTCTAGCGAATGTCCCTTTTTTGCTTGCCCTGACCGACTCTCGGGGCACTGCGGAAAAGTGCAAAAGTTAGTTAACATTTTAAAATGAATGCCTGCTATTGAATATTAACGAAGAGTGCAGGATATGCTCAGAGGTAAGCAATTATCACGCATACGCAGTGCTCTCATCGTCTGTTCCCTCTGCCGCTGTTCCATCGTTTACTATCTAATTAATTGTTAATTAGCATTTTTATGCCAATATTTTCACTGGCCGTGCCATTCAACCATTCAAAATCCAAATGAAAATCTGTGAAAGACACGAGAGAGGCTTCTTTTAGCCCGATTACTGCCTTTTTTTTCGTTTCAGGTGCGTGTCCAAGCATTGCAGGCTGCTGTTCATTTGGAGTGCTTCTGCAGAATCCTTGTTACTCAAGTGGACTGCCACAAAGTGGAAGAATGGCAAAATTGGAAAAGGATTAGGAATTCCGTAGCAAGGAGCTGAAACACAGCCCGAGGTGTACAGCTTCTGCGGAACTATCAAGGAAGAGTTTCTCCCGAGAATTGTTCGCTGATAATTCTGCCAATTGCCCAGAACGTACTTTGGCTTTTTATCAAATTCAACTGTCAGAGGAATTGATATCACCCGAACACGGTTGACAATGCCTGAGGAGAGGATAAACAGCTCGCAATCTTTGCAGCATGTTTGAGGCATAAGCCGCCATCAGACGACATCAGACATCGAAAGCTTTGTTGGTTCTGAACCCGACTATTCCTAGAGAGGTCCTGCGGGCTGCCTAGCCGACGCCTGCGCCTTGGGTGGTTGCAAGACTTGTTAGGTTGGATGCCCAACCTGCAACATGTTGTGTTTTGAATGCCTGTATTGGCGGCAAGTGTCCGTGTCCCTGCCCGAGCCCTATAAAAAGAACGACTCGAGCGGACAGTCAAGCAGTTTGAAGCTTGACAGCAACGCGCGTGTTCCGAGATCGACAGTTCCCCAAAAGGAAACGCTGAAGAAGCGACGGTTACATTTACAGTTCTTCGTCCAGTGGCATTTTCCAGGTGTCTGTCTGTGGCTTTGTGTGCTCGTGATCGGAGAGATTTGCGCGAACATAAATCAGAAGTTTAATCAATCTCACGTGCCGACTTGCAGTTTTCCAACAGTTTTGCCAGTTACTTCGAGGTGATTAAGTATACGCCAGGTAAGCCAGGGGCACAGAGCCCACCGACCCACAGGCTTCTACTTTGACCTACAAAGGCCTGCAGGACATGTCCCCCAGTAGTACTGTGTGTAAGTGTGGGAACGTCCGGTCATTTGGAATGCGTCCAGGCACCATTCGTGTCCATCCTCTCCTGCATTTTATGGCCGCATTAAAACATAAACAAAGGCAGTGGCTGAAACAGCAACGACGCACGTTCTGCTTGTAAGTGCGAAAAGGAAAGCGGACTTTAAAGTATCTGGGAAACAGCAAAAGTAACGGCTATGGCGGAAAATTCAAATTTTTCGCATACTCCGTGTCCGTATCCCTGCCCCTGCCCCTGCCCCACCCCCTTCCATACATAGGTGTCTTCAATATCCAATTTTAACGGCATCATCCGCTGGAATAATAAAAATTTATCGTAAGCGCATTAAATTTGTAGCTGCCGCAACTTTTACTCCGACTCTTTAGGTTATTTTCTTTTTTTTTTTGTATTTCTGTTTTTGGAGGAGTAGAGTCAAAGAGTCCTTACGGCAGTTAACATCTCTAAGTAAGCTCTAAGTTGCCTGTAGATCTGCCTTTTGTGTGTTCCGAGCTGGAGGGAAAAAGCGTTGTGCCATGTTGTGCATTTTTATTACGATTACACACGGCTCGCACATGGCGGCAGTGGCAGCTGGCTCCCCCTAAAGCATATCTCATAAATTCTAAATTTGTCAAAGCCAAAATAGAAGCCAAAATCAAAATCCTCTCTCCCTCCAATCTATTCATAGCTGGTTTTGGGTTTCTATAATCGGATTTAGCCATGTTACCTAGCAGAGTTTCATAGCAGGCGTACCCTTGCGCTACGCGCATCTCTACTGTGATTGAAAGCACTCTTGAAGCCAGGCTGTGCCAGAGATGTTACAGATGAATTTTAGAGTAGGAGCGTTGCCTAGCACACACCCTATCTATCACCTTTTTTTTTGTGGAAATAGAATTTTAATTTGGTTTCAAATTTCGCTGGAAAAAGCCAATCCTCATCTGCGTATTCATTCATTCATTTAATTTCTTTTTTTTCAATTTGTAATTCCATATATTTTTCTGAGTATTTCGCAATGTGCTTGGCGCTTTCTGATGAAAGGCAAACAGAGAGTTGGGAAAAAAGGTTTATCACTCCGGGGTCCGGGACCCTAGAGACTCGTATCTAGGAATTCGGCAGCGAATACAAAAACGCAAATTGTTTGCGTTACTCACTCCCAAGTATGAATGAATAATTCGACGTTTAAAGCTAAGATTTTCCTTGGCTGTGGCTTCCAGCTGTCAGGACGGGCGTTCTAGCAGATGTCTGAGGATAAGGGAATGGTGGGTGGCCAAAGCCCACTGCTCACCTGTCGCCTTCATCCCCTAATGTACGCGTATGCCTATGTTCCATATGTTTATGCCGGATTAAATGTTTTTACTGCCAAACTGTAAATGGGGAATAACGCACACCCACATACAGCAATGCAGCCAGATATACGAGTATGTATGTTTTATTTATTGTATCTTTAATCAGAGCAGAGCCCAGCAGCTGCATGAAAAACCCCCAGGGACACTCACCCACACCCACCACCCACAACTCGCCGAACGCCCACTATGTTATAACGAAGTCTAGACCGGATGCCACAAGTGCGGCGGCAGTTGCCATAGTTTTGCCATGGATTATTCTCTGGAACAACTCTGCCCCGATCAACATGATATCAAAGCCAAGTTTTCCCCGTATTTATGCGAGTGTCTGTGTTGTGGTGGTGGCCTTTGTTTGGGACTTCTGTGGTTCATTACTTCCGCCGCATCGTTATCATTTGTCAGGCACAAAGGAGCCCGCGGCTGTGGCGTCTATTAATTATATTTGCCTCATCTAATTGATAATGTGAATGCCTGCCAGTCTCTAGGGCCCAAGGTTTTTTCATGTTGTCGGGGCATATTCGGGCATATGATATGTGACTGGCACCTTTGAGGACCTGCAATTAATTGGCAGCTGCTGGGTACTGCTACTGCGATATTCTGTCTGTCTGCGACTGGCACGCCAATCTTATTTGCATATCACTCATACGCACAGGGGCCTCAGCCCTGAGGATGTGCTCTGACAGCTGGTGAAAATTGCAATACTTATGCAAAGGGAATTTTCACAGGAAAGTGCACATCAGTCGGAGTGCGAGCATCAGAGAATAAGATAAATCCTGCCACTAAATGCTGTCAAAAGAGCTCACTTTAAGACTGGAAAATCAGTCTGTTGTTAAGCTAAAATTAAAATCACATAAAAGGTTCAAAGCTTCCACTTGGCCAGCCAACGGCCAACGGCGACGGTCCCTTCCTTTCCCATGTGCGTGTGGCCCTCGGGTTTACGCCTTGATACCTCCATTTCCACTTACTTTAATAGAATTTTGTTCCTTTTTTGCGGCAGCACTTGTGAGCCTACAGCCATCCTCAACCCTGCCCGCCAATGGCTTCATTGAGTTGTCACCCACAATACACTTTTGGGGGCCCTATAGCCTCTTGTTGCTGCGGTCGCATTTGATTAAAGTATCGGCCCCGGATCCGACCCTTTCCGTTGTCTTCCACTCATTGATGAGAACACCGATGGGAATGGTCATGTTTGTTCTTGTGCTGTTTTTATGGTCTAACGGATTTTGCTTTTTGGCCTTTCTCCGCCCATTTCCCTGTCCCATTCCCTCTGCTTCACAGACTTGTGTATTTTTGAAACTTTATTGAAATTTTATTGCATGGAATTTGTGTCTCAACAAGCTGGGTAGCTGGGTAGGGGGTATGGGATGGGATGGGATACGCTTGAAGGCACTGAATGACCATTAAACGCTTTGTCTACAAGACTGTGAAGCCTTTCAGGAATGTGGGCCAATGGAAAGCAAACAAATATCGCATTATATTAAAAGCCATTTCAACTCCAGCTACAAAATGCCCATTTGACTTACTTCTCAGATAGAGAGTCGAGCCCATAAAGAGTGTGTGTGTGTGTGTGTGTGTGTGGTGTATGTGTGAGGGGAAAAGCGATTGCGGCACGTTCCTCAACTTGATATTATAATGGGCTGCTGACACATAGAATATGCAAAATGAGCCACACACAAATGTGCTGAACAATTTGCAGTAATTGCACAACGATTTCAAGCAGCCAGAAAGCTTTTTGCCACAAACAGGAAATTATGCAGAACGCCAACAGTCCCAGAGCGGCAGCTAGGCAGATAGGCAGGTGGGTGGGCAGGTGGTCTTTGAGGCATGTGGCAGGACGAGGACCAAGACCAGGCACAGCCATAGTCCTGCTGGTGCAACCTAATTAACGGGAACAATTCAGTCACATTAGCAATGCATATTTACGTTGAAAATTCTCATAATTTGATAACACGGTTGAGTGAACAGCTGTTGACGTAGGAGCTAAGGTGGTAGCGGAGGCAAGTGCGGGGCTGTTGCCTGAAATTTGCACTCGATCAAGTGGAAAATCAAAACTAAAGAAAACCACGAACCGAAACCGAAAACAACCCGTAAACTCAATTGAAGGGCAGCTGAGTGCATTCCAAGAAGAAATCAGTGACCAGCTCAAGATAACTGACCGCAACACTGGAAGGACATTCAATGGCACCAGGATACAGTCCGAAACTTTCTTTGGTTCAATTTCAAAGTGTCAGATGCAGTCAGTACAACCTGAACATTAACTCTGATAGATCGAAGCCGAATGGGAGGAGCAGTCTTTTCTGTACGACACACGCCCTTTCCCTTTACATGCCCTTTCCCTTTAAGGGGGTATGAGTAGTATGGGTAAAAAGAAAAAATGATGGCATATGCCTCAGTGAATCACTCAAAATGTCCGCAAGTGCGTTCGCCTTTCCCTCTTCTCGGGCTTTGGCTTTGGTCATTGACAATCTCGACTAAACTTCCGCTCACTGTGGGCCAGTTTTTGTTGCCATTTTTTGTTCACCCCATCACCTGTCCAAGTCCAAGTCCAGGGCCAATCCCCAATCCCCTCGCAGCGGTGCCATATGCACAGCACAATCAATAGGTTCGTATATTCCATCCATTCCGCAGTCGCTTGGATGCTTCGAGTGGGCAAATGAATTTTCTAAAAGTTTCCTCGCCGTTTTATGCATTTCCCTTTTTTCTCTTTTCTCTTTTGTTTTTTTTTTTCCTGATTTCTGGCCGTTTTTCACCCAGAAATGGCCATGATAACATCAAATTGAGTTCGTTTCATTTTGCTGGACTTTAAGCTGCTTTAAAGTACAAAATTTGAAAATCAAGGAAATGGTTGACCCGTCGGGCGATTACATCAATCCACAGATCGGGAACCTCCTCTTCAATGGGCATGGGTATCGTACCCTAAGCAATTAAATTCAAATCGCGAAGGACAAACAATGAAACATAAAAAAGACATCAGACCAAACGAACTTATGGGCAATTTGGGTCCAGCGAAAGAATGAGATGATAAAATTAGACAACAGCCACAGCAGACAGACACAATCAGGGCAGCATCAATGATGATTACGATTACGGATATTATTATGTTAATCGAGATTATGATGACAGTCATCAGCGCCTCATCAGGCACGGAACAATCTGCTCCTGTCCCTGTACCCTGTCCCCTGTCCACTGTCTCTGTCCCTGTTCATATTCCAACTCAAACTCAAACTACAGCCGCGACACAGACACACAAATCTCTTTATAATCGTCTTGGTTCGGTCGGCAGAAATCTTGACAAGGAAGAGAGGTTTCCCCAGAAGGGGCGTGCCGTAGTCTGGCTGTGGGAATGGGGGGCAGAATGAGGGATGTTTTTATGCCTACACTTATAAATTTTTATTTGTTGGCATTCCGCAATTTATTTTATATCTTTTCTAGCGGTGGCAACCCCTACGAATGCTGTCCGCGGGCAAAAAAAAAACTTGTTTGCCTGTCCGCCAGTAGTCCCTTAGCCAGGTCGTCTGTCGGTCCATTTGTTGGTTTGCTCAAAGGCTCTGTCAATGGCTGGCGGGTGGCTGGGTGGAAGAGCGTCGAGCTGCCATTCCCAGCCGGCTACACTTTGAGAAAGTTTTGAGGCCTCAATGTGGGCATGGAATCCCGTCAAAGGGCATTTCAGTGATAGGTGGGGGGTGGTGTGGATGGGAGTGGAATCTGGCAGAGAGGCCAAATCAAATTATGTCCACTTTGTTGTCCTGACAGCACGGAACTGACAAAGCCAAGTGGGCTATGTCCGAGATGTGCTCATTAGGTCTGATATGATGATCCGATTGTCATCTTTTTATACTCGTCATAAGTGGTGCGTGTTCCGGGTTTTTCTGAGCAACTGACATCGATGCGTATGCGCATTATGTATCTTGTAATTTCAAAGATCGACGGACCCTCTTAAAAGGGTATACTGGGAGTAAGGGGAGTATTGGATAAAAGAAGTTTTCCCTTCGACTTTCAGAAATTCATGCTGTCGTTTCGTGCCTCGTCCGTTGTTATGCTGGGAATGCTGTTTGTGATTTTTCTTGCTTTGCCTTTTGCTTTTTTTCACATTTTTTACCGTGTCGCAGCAGTTCTTTTCCCCCCCTCCCATTACACTCCTCTGTGGCTGTACGCACTCCGTTTGGTTGTTTTCGCTCGTGTTTCCGCTGCTCATTCTTTCTCGTTTCTCCGAAAGTCACTCAAGCGTAAGGCGCGTTGCGTGCTTTATGAATCTGCCCTGGGTTCCTTCTCTATTACCTTCTAGACAGCTTCAACTTCTTTATGTACTTCTCTCCATCTTTACTGGCTCTCTCTCTCTCTCTCTCTCTCTGTCTCTATACTTTTTTTTACTCTTGGCGTTCTCCCACTTATTTCAGGGCTTTTTTCTGCTGCGCCTTTTGTGCTTCCTCGGCACTCTTGTTTATTAAGTCTAATTCAATTTTGTGTGAATTTTATTTTGTTGCATACATTAAGGTGGATAGTCCTGGTCTCAGATTCGTCTTGAAGATCTAGGATTCGCAGGAACACAGGTAGAGAGCAGGCTGTCATCACAGTTGTAATTACACACTTGCCCATTTGAAGTTCCTCAATGAAGGTTTTAATTAAAACTTTGATAAATAAGCTCAATTTATCCAGGAAGGAATTTTGAATTTCACAAAGCCATGGCAACGCTCTATCCTGTGTCTTAGTCTCTGCATGCCTCTGTCTCAGCTCTCTCCCGCTGGTGTGCATTTCTTTGAGAGTGCAGATTTTCCCCCATTTTAATTGAAACTTACCAAGGCAAGGCGCCCAGACGGAGACATGCTTGGCTACACAGAGAAGCAGGCAAAATGAAGAGAATGTGAACAAAATTCATTTGACAAAGTAAATGTTAGGGGGATGGATAGCTTCAAAAATCGTAAATAAATATCTATAGTATTGCCATGACAATATTATTCATTTAAAATGCATTCCTGATGCTTCTCCTCTGATTTGGCAAATTTTAAAAGTCTTGATTATATTTGCAACTGATTTAAATTTTTGTGGGAATTGCATATTGCATTCTGTTTGTGTTTCGGTTGAGGCACAAAATGATACAGTTGGTTGGAAGGTGGGGGGGAGGGGATACAGTTGCCTGAGTTTACGACGTTATTTCCACAACTGTTTCTATTATTCAGAATTCGAATGAAAAGCGAACAGCAACATGCATATAAATTGGAGTACACATGGCACGCAAGCAGGGAACTCCCTGGACTGGAGGAGAACAAGTTCTGTTGGGGGGTAGCTTATACATTTTTAGCGCTATTGACATAGACACGGACACACACAAACACACTCTCAAAGACAAAGAGAGCGAAAGAGCAAGCGCTATGTAAACACACATGAGCTGCCAAAATCGCTCGACACAGGACACAGGGAAAGTGCCCCAAGTGGGTCGGAGACGGGGGCGCAAGTCAAATCAATTGACGCCAAGACGCACTCGGCACACAGATACAGACACAAACACAGACATGGCCATTTTCATTGTCATTGTGTGGGTGAGCATTACGATTAACCTACAAAGGGCGGCCGCGGGGGCAGAACAGGCAGACGTGTGCCAGGGTCCACATGCAACTGCAGCAGCTGCACAGACAGCCATGCATGCCCCACGGGCGTGTGGATGGGTTTACGACCGACGGCGGGGACAATTGTGAACAAGGTTTGCACTCTTTTGGCCAAAGGGCAAACACAAAGAGTGGCGGCAAGTGAGTAAGTTCTCTTTCGCCGGTCTGTCTCCCCTCCCTACACACTTACCCCTTTCCACTCATCCCTGGCGCGACTGCCGACCCCTCCAGTGTGACTGGTTGGTTTGTTTGTGTTTAATTTGCGGTTCAACAGATGTTGACAATCGATGACAGGTCTGCCCCTCTGGGCACTGACTGCAGCGCGAACAATCTGCACCTGCCCCAGCTCCAGCTCCACAGCCAGCTCTACTCCCTGGCACCGCGTCCACCATCGCCACTGCACCAATCAAATCCTTCTTGCGCCTGATTAAGTTTTTGCATTAATTTTCTTGCACCCTCAATGATTTCCTCCCCACAGCAGCGCTCTAGTCCTCGTCTTCGTCCTTGCCCTGCCTTGCCTTGTTTGCTTAGCCATTAGCTGTGGAAGCTGTGGAAGCTAGAACCAGCATGGCAGGGCTCTGGCTTTGAGGCTGGGTGGCGGACACCCTGCGGTTTACTGACCTTTCTTCACTCTCCACTTCTGCCAGCTTCTTTTTCAGCTTCTGCCAGATTTTGCCTTGCTGGCTTTTCACGCTTCAGCTGCAATCCGATTTATTGGATCCCCCAGCTGAAACTTCTTACCATCATCATCAGCAGCATCCCACAAATCGCACAAAGTTGATTACGAAATTTTGCGTGTGCCAGGAAACCTTTTCTTGATTGCGAAAGCGCTATGGATTCGATTGGGATCCGATTGCAGCTGTCGATAGGACAAACAATAGCAATAAAAGCAATAAAATACACCGCCTAAAATGTAAAATGTAAGCACCTTTTAATGGCACTCGTGTGACCAACTCAGTTATGGGAATTTCTCCTGTTGCTGCCTTCTTGTTCGCTCTCCAATTAGCCGCATGGCTTCGAATCCCAACTACATCAAACTCTTGTTCCAACTTTCCACCATTGTTAGTTACAATTTTGCGATGTGGCTGCTGTTGTGGCTATTGCAGAGTTTGCTCATTGAGTCTACGCTAAGGACTCACACCCTCTCGCCCTCTCCGGATAGCATAATGAGAACGCTGCCAGTGTAAAGTGTTTGCCCAAGCGGCGAGCGGTCAAAGTAACGCGACCTCGCACCCTCACCACCTATTTTTAGATACGAGTACCTCAGCAAAGTTTTTAATAACACTTAAGTCGAGCAGATAAAAGGCGTTCGCCAGGAGTTCCAGGCAATAGGAGGGGAAATGGCAGAGAACACTCTTGGATCTAGCTCCCTGGTCGCTTTTCGTTCTCGTCGGTCATTTGCTGTGATTAGTATAAATATGTAACAGCTAGTGACCCATTTTCCGCACACCATTGAGCCAGAAAAAGGAAAAAGGCTTTAAAGACCAGCCACCGCGAAAGAAGAGTTCAAGTTACACTGAGCGAATAAAAGAGGAACATACACAGTGACCAAAAAGAAGCCGACAAAATTGTTAAAATAACAGAGAGTAGAATTATAATATTGACTTCCTGATTTTTCTCAGTGCAGGTCTGGTCGGCGCTTATGAGAGTTTTGTGTCTGAATTGAACATCAAGCACACCTCTGGGGGCGTCATGTGTGCTGTGCTTTGGTGGTGTGTTAGACGGAGCCATAAAGAGCCGCCATCATCGCTGTAATCAACACTTTAAGGGCGATGCTTGTTGGCCCCGTTTTCGCGCCACCACTTTGTAATCATGAAGCTGTGTCAACGACCCCTAGAGCGGAGAGAAAGGGGTGCTACGCGACGCCAGCCTGACGACCAGAATCGACAACGGTATTTTGCCATCAGCCTCATAAAATAATTTGTTTATAGCTGTGACCGTTTTTGGCCCTATTAGCAGTTCAAATCCATGGCAATAAATCTTCGAGCTGGGCGTCAGGCCGGGCAGATTCGTTTGCAAACCCGCAATTTGCAACCCAACGCCAGATGCCAGATGGCATGACGCGTGGCCCGTTTGTGTGTGCAACATAAAAGCGTATTTTATGATTTAAGCATCGCAAAGCCACAGGACGCACAGCCCACAGCATAGACACACATGCTGAAAGTTAATCACACATAAAATGTAATACTTTATATTCGGTAAATGACCCTGTGCACGGCCTCGACTCAATAAAGTTTCTAAATTGTCGGGTTTTGCGCAATTTTGTCGTAGCACAAAATAAATGGCATTTTGGGTTTTTTGCATTAACAAATTTCAAACAAATCAAGCTGCTCTCCCAAAAACAATCTCAATTAGTTGTGGTCCGGTCGCGGTTAGCCACAACATTCCAATTCTTGGTTTCTGGGACGTCGAGCAAGCTCACTCGAAGAAACTTGGAGAGGCAATAAATTAATTTATATAAAGACTTGCCTGAGCTGCTTTGGACACGATACCATTTAGCTATGAAATAAGTTTCAGGTAATTTATTGATTTAATGTGGGAGCCTAATAGCTAAAGATATCATACACTAATCTATAGGTAGAATCTGTTAAGGAAACATGACACTTTGTGGCGCTTATTTCTCGCTGTGTGGCTGCCGATGGCCAAAGGTTAGCGCATGTCCATCATTCGCAACAAAGGCAGTTCACATAGTCCAGGTGCGATCGAGCGGAAGCACTCACGCACACACACACACATCCCACACATTCGAGAACGTCCCCTGGCAAACTTTTCGCGGAAGCTTCTGTGAGCGGTTTCCAAGAACTTTTGATTTGCCTGCGGCATTTGAGGCATTTTAATCAACTATGGGGAACAGTCATTGGGCAGCTTTGGCATGAGACTAACAAATATTGGTAAACTCTCTGGACCCCAGTGATAGACGTGGCCTGAACTGTGTCCAGATGCAAATAGGAAAGTTAGTTTGTCATTCACAAGGGACAGACAAACTGTATCTGCATGTCTCTCCTTTTCGATGTAAATGCCCCATGGGGATTCTAAGAGTTTTTAAGCTCAGAGTCAGAGAGTCAGTCGAGTCGGACTGCTATCTGCTATCATGTCATATGCTCTATTTTCTCGCCATTGCACACAAATCCTTGGGTACTTGGGTACTTGGGTACTTGAGTACTTGAGTGCATCTCTCTGCCCCATTGTTGTGGCAAGCAGGCAAATGTGCTTTTGATGACATTTTAAATGCCGTCCGTCGTGTCAAGAAATGCCAAAGCAGCAAAACCATCAGCATCAACATCAACAACTCTGGCCTGATCCCTATCCGACCTTTCTGAAACTAATCAATAAATCCGTTTTCGCTAGTTTCAATCCACGTGTTTTTCAGCTTATGATTTCGGGAGGTAGCTTAACTCATTCGTAGCAACATAAATTGATTTTCAACAAAGCTAAAAAATTGAAAAAGGAAGCACCAATTTTCGGTTTTCATTTCTGGCTTTTTTTCAGTGTCTGTTGCTTTTGCTTTTGAACACATTTGCAATTTTTGGGTGCTCGAGCAGACACGTCCCGGAAAAGTTTTCAGAGGTCCTTCGCTCTTTGAGTTGTTGATGACATGTTTGGGTGGCAGATAGAAACAACAGAAAATGTCAACAGCAGGAACGTTTTCATTTGCGGCAAACAGGAAAAATTAATTCAAGTTCCGCTCGTTCCTTCAGTGCGCTTTAAAATGTAAACGCGTAAACTTTTGGTCGGGCCCGCTGTTCTTTAAAAATATATATATGTATGTACAAGTATGTACATATGTATGTTCAGGCGCAGGCCCAGGCCCAGACACAGATGTCGCTGGTACGAGTACTCCCATGTCGGTTGCCTGCTGTCTTGCGACTTCTGCGTGGGCCTACTAGATTTAATTAAATTTTTCTGTGTAGCGGAAAACATTGTCATGGCTGCTGCGTGTGCCAAAGTTTGCCGCGTTGCTGGGCAGCATTCAGCAGTGAATTAAATTATAAGATAGATAGTCCCCCATGGCATACGCATACATATTGATATTCCAATCATCTTACTTTCCTCTGCATTTCCATGCAATTAGCAGCATTACTCCAATGCTTTCAGAGTTGCTCTCCCACTACCCACTACTACAAGCACTACACATCGCATTAGCCAGTGCAGACTAAGTACTCCTTCCCTCCTCCCCTCTATGCCAGGCTCTTTGAGAGCAATACAGATGCAAATGCATTCCCCACATGCGTAGGCAGCTGCGCAGGGTTTTCCGAAACGGATAAAACAAGGAAAATATTGTGTGGAGCAACAAACTTCACAGGCAAACAGATTTCTCATTAAAATTTATCATCATCACAATGTAAAATGGCTGTGAATTTTGCATATATATATATCTCGTACCTTCTAATGATGACACACAAGACACGAGTCAAATAAACGAGAAACAGCTAGCGGCGAGTACGAGTATCTAGAATATAATCGAAATTTGTCTGCTTTGAATATGATTACAATCATCTGCATTATTTTCCAACAATTGTATGTAACCTGCAGATAAACACTCCATTAGTATTCCAGCATGAACCCAGCAATTAGATATCCTTCCAATTGTCTAACCTGTCAATAAAGAGCACCTGGCACGCAGGCTAGTGAGAGTTCATTCGGCTGTCTGTTCGTGCTGAACATAACTGAAACAACATTTAGCAATTGGATCTGGTCTGTCGCCTCTGGTGGCACAAGCATCCATGTCAGGGGGAGCAGTTTATTAGTTCCCAGTGTGCATTGGGGGTAATTATCACCAGATGCACACTGTGCACCGAAGCCCTCAAGTTGTTATCTGTTGGCAGGCGTTGAATATTCAGTTATGTCTTTAAACAAAATTTTTCCAGCCATGTGCATTGGCCCCGTTCTTGCCCCGATCCGAAGCACCTGCAATATGTGCACTTACCTGGAAAAGATACCAATTTCCCCAGCAAACCTAATTATATCATCATGTTGCAATTAGAGTAGGTAGGTGGAAAGGAGATTGCTGAGTGTAGCTGATATGCCTCTCAGGTGCAAAGCGGCTATGCCGCTCGACTGACTTGCAAAAAAAGCTTGAAAATTGAATTGACTACGTGCACTTAGTATGCAGGAGTATGGGTACAAGTACGAGTACATTGCACAGACACTGACATAGACATGGTAAAGGGCCTTCCGTTTCATCTGCTTACGACTATATCTGTGTGCTCTATCGCTACTATATTTAGAATGCCTGAATAGCGTACAGATACACACTGGGTGCGGGACATCCACAGCAGCAGCCACTCCAGCCGCTGCAGCCAGCTGCTACTTGTCTGCAATGAATCAGATGGCTGGATGCTGGCTTCTGTATCGATGTGGGTTTATTTGGACTACAGACTTATCTGATTTGCGAGGCAAACACGTGAGCCGATTATGATTACATACGAGTGGAAGCTGCCGCTGCAGTTGCAGTTGCAACCATAGCTTTTGGCTCGAGCTGCGCAATTTGTTGAACATGCAGGGCAGCAAAGTCAATCAGGGCCGGCAAACATAAACAAATGTTCTTCAAGTTTGGAAAAGGAAAAGTTTTAAATTAAATTCTGAAATATTGGGTTGGTTGCTCTAGAGCCAAAGATTAAATTTAAATTAAAAATTTCCTGTTCTATGTTTACTTTTAGCACATAGCAGCCACCCTCGAGCGGATGCGGAAATCGCTAAAGAGGAAGTCCGCACGGTTCTAGCTGCTGTGGCAATGGCAGAGGTGAAAGTGTTGCCAGCACACCAAAATTGAAGCGGAAACCGGAAATCAAACTAAAGTGCGACGCAACACGCGAACTCATAATGTTCCAGAAACAGAAACACAATAAAACATAAAGCCAAAGGCATTTCATTGAAAGTAAACGACACAGAAGGATCCTTCTGCACCAGTGCCTGGAGAGCAGAGCACTCTTTAGTGGGAGGCCAATCCCTTGAGCGACAAACGATTCACAGTCTAAACAGACAACGACGACGATATAATGGCGGACTTGGAACGCATACGCCTTGTTCTGCTGGGCGGTGCAGGGGTGGGCAAAAGCTCCATTGTAAAGCGTTTCCTATTTAAAACGTACACAGACAAGTACCGTGCCACCGTCGAGGATCTCTACAACCGCGAGTACGACCTGGGTGGCGTCACGCTAAAGGTGAGTCTGTGTCCGGGGTCCGAGTACAAAGCATTGCCATGCCGTAAGTGCAAATGAAAGACTGAAAGTGCAAAAAAACTTGTACTGTGTTAGGATTCATTGTGGTTACTTGCTGACATTTTCAAGAGGAGGAGCACCTTTGTTTTCCGTCGCGTATTGTTCGTTTGCACTCAAAGTGGATAAGTTAAAGTGCAAGCCTGCCATTAGAAGCGGAATTCATTAACCCAATCATAGTGAGCATACCATCAAGTAGCCAGAAATGCTGCTCGTAAGCACATTAATTAGGCTGAAATCTACTAATTGGATTTCTGGAGAATTGCCTCTACTGAAGTCTCTGACAACATCACTAACAGAAGGTATTAAATTCCATATGCAAGGTATAATCCTATACACGTGTGTTCCTTGGTTACCTTGGTCTCACGGTATGGCATGGAGTGGAAGGGATGACGGCCTGTGAGGTTGTGGCTAAGCGTTGGTTGTGGTTGCTCATTACCTGTTCAATCTCTGCACAAGGGCATAAATGAGCAGGATTGCGCATACATATATTTAACAGGAAAACGCAAATTAAACGAATGACATGTTGTAAATTAATATGCACTTGAGGCAAGTCTATGTTAATTGTTTTTTCGTGGTATCGTGGTATCAGGGTCTCTCTTTCACGATTCCTTCATTTTCACTAGAAGAATCTGGATGAACCAGTGCTTGCTGTGCTCGACAAGGACGTGAAGCTCATTAATCACGCTCAAAACAGTGAAAATGCCATTGGGAAATTTGTGACACTTTCCACACAGCGATGCCCTTAAAAAGAAAGCTCAGTACAGGGTTTGCGGAAATGGTTTATGTTAGTTTAGACGAGAAGATTTTCCTGAACATTTTTTTTAATTACTTCAACGTTTTAATATATATATCACTTTGATGTCGATATACTGTGAATGGTGAAATTCTCTAATTTTGGACACTTAAAGTTAACTTTGTGCTTTCAATGGAGCCTAGCCAACTAGCCAATTATAGCAGAATTCGAGAGATTTCCATCCGAATAGACAACACTGGCAACTGCCACATTCTTGGGGCCTTGTCATGGCTGGGAACTTCCTGCTGCGATGGCACATCTCCCCCATCCTCCACACTTGCCAGTGTTTAAGCTGATTATTTGCTGCTCAAACTTGTCTCACACCGCAAGCACCCTAACGCACGAGTAGTAGTACGGGTATATCCGGGAAAAGTTGGGCCACAAAGTTGATTAATAGGTAAACTGGATAGGAGGGGTCTGGGCTGGGCGACTGCTGACATGTAACTGATGGTAACGTCACCTTCATCACCACCAGCCAGCCACCAACCATCTTCATCATCATCATTATTATGATCATCATAATCGCTGTTGATGTTGGCAGAATTGATGTTGAAAGGCGACATCGACACTGTTGGTGGTGGCGTCGTCGTCGCCAAGTGTTATTCCCAGGCTCCCTTTCCAGGAAAATGTTTTAATTAATTTCATTTTCGCGCCCAATGGCCATCTTAATGGGGGAGAGGTAAGGCGTGGGCTGAATAATCGTGCTTAGATTGAATTCCACTCGTGGGCTGTCAGTGTGGCTTAAAGTGATTTATGCAGTCTCCAACAGCAAAATGCATCCAAATTAATTTTACCTAGAAAATTTGCCACTGGCTTCTCCTGTTGCTATGGCTCCTCCTTCTACAGTGTTGCTGCTGTTGGGGCTCTGCTTAATGGCCTATACTCGAACTGGCGAACACAAGGAGCAACTGCAACCCGCTGTGACTGATTCTGGGAGCTGCGTGTGGTCATCAAATGGGAACATTACATTGCACTAAACGATTTTCTGCGTCTAAAAAGCAATTTTGTGTCGTACGAGCATGTGTATGACGTAGCCATACAGCTATAAACTCGATGCCTATGAACCGAACAATGAATAATGAACAATGCCGATGCCTGCCACATGGACACGAACAGAATTGCTGTCGCAAATATAAATTGTGTCATTTCGTAAACTGTTTTTAATAAAGTTTACTCATTCGGTTACAAATTTGCGTCACAATGGCCAAGGCTGAATGGTGGCTGGATCAGGAGGGTGGACTCTGGATGGCTGCAGGGGGGAGCAGACACTGACACTGCTAAACGTTCGGCTTAGGTTTTAGCGTTGACGTTGGCCTTAACACGCTTTTGACACTGCGGCTGGAGAACAATGCGTATCGCGTATACGCCACACAGCAACGATAGATATACAAAATAACAGATGCCGACAGTAGGGATTAGGTGGCATCAACTGAGCATTGAACGGGACACGAGGCACGAGCCGCGAACCACGAACCATCATCCAAACGCAGACACCACCACGGGGTACGGTACGGTACTTGTCCTTGTCCTAGGCTCCTCTTCACATTTAAAACGCGACTCTTTACAGAACTTGAAACTGGCAATGGACTGGCAGTTTTCTTTAATAAAATTGCGGGAAACCCAATTAAATTTGGCTCATCAAATATGAAAATGTACAGCGTGCGGCCTGTAATCAAATTTTAGTCATGGGATTTTTCATTACACGTAATTTTTGCTCATCAATGTTGCATGCTCCGTCTCTGTTGCAGGTGGACATTTTGGACACGTCCGGTGACATGCAATTCCCCGCCATGCGACGCCTCTCCATTGCCACGGCGCACGCGTTCATGCTCGTCTATGCCGCCACATCAGCGCCCAGCTTCCAGTGTGTGAAGCAGTGCTTCGAGGAGATCCGAGAGCAGCGCGGCGACTTTCAGGTGAGTGTTGCAGTTGCAGTTGCATGAGGAAATGGAAATGGAGATGGGCTCCTGCATTTTAGAGGGAAATCACTCATAAGCAGTGTGATTGCCGCTGCTCGAAAAGCAATTAAAAATGCTCTCCTTTGAGGCGGAATACCACCAGTTGAGAGCTTAGGCCCCACTCAGTTCTCTTGTTCACCGACTCTGCAGCTGGCTGCTGTTATTGTTTTCCTATTCGCTTTTCCGTTTACCGCTACGCGCTGCCATTGTTCCCCAGTGTCAATTATAGCGCATTTCACCCTTCCACCGGGAGCGTGGCTTTGTTTGTGCCGTGGCTTTCAGCTTCCCGACATTGCGTTCAGCGTGAACAGTACAATTGGACCTGCCCCTGCTCGTACTCATACTCGTACTTGACTCGACTCTTACTGCTAATTCCGTCTTTGTCATCTCACAGGACATTCCTATTGTGATTGCCGGGAACAAAGCCGACCTGGCACCCACCCACAGAGAGGTCAAACAGGAGGAGGTGACAGATTGGGTGTTCTGCGAGCTACCGCGCTTGAGGTAAGTTCAGCCATTAATTCAACAAAATACAACTATGTATTTCCCCAAATAAAATTGCACAACAGCTGCGGCAGGCGACAGCAATTAGGGGCCAACAAAGCCAATGCCATGTCCTGGCAGCCCCCAAAACCGCACAACCACCAAAACAGCTGCAATTTTCATAAGTAACGCAACAAAGTGGAATTAAAAAAGCTCCATAAATTGTACGAAACCTCCCTTTCAACCATCCTCAACGCCCCGCACCATACAACCAAACAGTTCAAATAGGAAGCGAAATGGCAAATGGAAAACTGCAAACTGCAGAAGGCAAACGCCAAACGGCGCAATTAAATTGCTACAAATGAAATTAAGCGACGGCGAGCGTGACAGCAGGCAGTGAAAGGGAGTGCTGGCGAGCACTTCCCGGAGCCATTTGCCACTGAAATCAGTTTCATTGTCCGAGGATCGGGTTGCGGTGCTCATTAAATGGCATTTGTTACCATACAAAAAATGGCCCATTTCCAGCAGTAACACGAGCAGAACCAGCTGAAAAACTGCAAATTGCAGTGGGGCATTTCACAGGAAATAGTTTCTAATTGGCCATATTCGATGGCACTGCAATCGGTGTCGCTGTCATGTAGCATATCACCTGGTCCCAGTATGATACAAGTACGTATTCGTGACCATGCCGAACAGAAATATGATATGACTAACTACATTCAATGTTAGTTTGTCGGGCTGCGAGAGAGAGAGAGAGAGATGACAGGACTATGACTGTAAATTGCTGTAATATTTCTTTAAGGCACTTTAAGATCTGCTGGAACTGACCTGATTAACTTGTGTATGTTCCGACATCAACACTTTTAATGCATTTCTCGCGTGACAATTGGCTCTGAAAGGGGGATTCATGTCCTCTCCCATAAAGGAGCCTCGCACTTGCCTACAAAGCAGGCAGTTTTCATGTTGTAATTGCGGCCTAAATACACCGCAAACCAGGGCCCGTAAAAATCACTTACAATCACATACGTGCCGACCGCCCTGAAGGGGCTTGGCATAATTCCATTTAAGGTGAGGAGGAGCAGATCGGAGCGGAGCTGAGGCCAGTCCCAGGGCGGTGGATAAGGGGAGGCGTGTCGGGGCCGGCTCGTGTTGCGGGTAAAACATGCGTGCGTAAACTTATTTAAAAGCACCAGACACCACACAGAAGGCGCACTCAACCGTAGAATGGAGATGACAGAGGATGAAGCAGGACACGAGACACAGGACACGGGGTGGCAGGACACAGAACTCACGCCAGCAGACTATTCGCGTTAGCATTACATACAAAATCCCTGCTGGATTAAACATTTACGTAGATTGATGGTGCGGTTTTGGGTATGTCAGGCTGGGCTGAGAAGCGCCTTAACCCCATGGCCACAATCTCGCACCTCAACACAGCTCACCACAATCCCCCCTCCGCATATCCACTTCCACTCCCGCTCTCACTGCGCTGCCACAACCCCAAACAGACTTGACGTGGCAAGTTTTGTGAAGCATTCTCCAGCCCAGCAGGAAGCGGCAATGCACTTTGTGCTCTGCTGTTGCTACCTGACCGTCCGTATGTCCGTCTGTCCGTGTTCTGTCTGCGGTTAAACGCTACGAGTGTACGCCACTCGAGTGCATTTATCAGCCTGACTGAATATAAATACATACTATCAGTATATGTTTGTACGTATAGAAACAGTGCTCACATTCACTCACGTGTAATTGGTTTACTTTGTCAAAGGTGGAACAACGTATTTATACAGCATTTAATTGCAAAGTCATGCGCATTTCTCTGGCCATTTGTGTTTGCTGTTAATATGAAAAAACATTACTGTGGCTATGTGGACAACACTTTTAGTTTGATTTACTGCTGTGACAGCTTATGGGATCAACCATTCAGCCATTTATATGTTTTTTTTTTGGATCATTCGACCGTGAAAATTAAATGAAAATCTGCGGAATAAATAAATATTAAATATTTTTTTTTTGGCTGAATGAGCCGTAAGGATTATATCTACAGGTCTGTTGAGTACTTGAAATAAAAGCAATACATTAATAATAAATTAAATTCTCAGAATATTATTATTGATAATTTTAAAACATTGAAATATTACGCATATTTCAGTTGTTTTCAGCGCACATGGTTCAGATATTTTCAGTTTATTTTACGATATTGATACATGCATATGTTCGGCATGGCAAACGTGCCTCGTTCTTGACTCCGGCCTAGCCGCAGCTTGTCGGCTCAGCGAATCGGCATGGTGGCCGCAAGTTGCAGCGAAACCATGACATGCTTAATTCGTCCATTAGCCACTATTGCCACTGTTACTGCTACTGTTCCTGCCCTCGGATCGCTGTCGTTGACGCCCTTGCCACTTGCCGCATGTCCCAATTTGTTGCGGCACACAAAAACACCGAATGTTATGCATCGAACATGCTCGTATTGTTGCTGTTTGTTTTTCGGAATTTACATTTTCGCTTGTTTGAAACTTCGGATGCATCCATTACGTATACGCAGTGTATGCATAGCTTCAAAAAGTATCCTTTTTTTTATAACAAACCTTTTTTTTTGCCTTTTTTTCCTTTTCAGGGCCAAAGTCCTCGAGTGTTCAGCGAAAGAGGACAGCAACGTTACTGAGCTGTTCAAGTCCCTGCTTTCCCTGTCCCGCTACCTGCCCGCCAGCAGCGGCAGCAGCGGGTCCGGCGGCGGTGCGGCCGCTGAGGCGGCGCCCAGCGGATTCAAGCGCCGCTCATCAGCCTACGTAAGCGCCTCGTCTAGTCGCAGTAAGTATGGGACGATCGGAGCGGGACATAATAGTGTGAAAAGCCACCAGTTGCCATGAACATGGCCATGGCCGTGACTGTATTCGCGCGAAATGAAAACGGAAATAACAACCAGCGGCATGGAAGCCATTTTGCGATTGTTTTCAGCTTTTCCGCCGCTCTGGCAGCTTCAAATATCAATTAAAAATTCATATTCGCCAGTTCTGATTGAAAGTTTGGTATGTCGCGCAGTTCACAGTTCAACGGCGGCCAATCCCGACCTTCCATGGGTCCTTCAATGGTGCTTCAAGCGTGCCACTCTCGAGTCCATTTACAACATTATTCCGAGCTTTAATCGCCTCCCCATAAATGCAATAATTAGCGCACGTCTCTGCCAGGTCAACGGTGTAATTAATCTGGGGGCTTATGACTAGGACGCAGTTGCCTCGCAGTTGGCTTAATCAATTATTGATGGACATTTATTAATTTAAGCATTTTAAATCACACAAAACGGTACTGGCCGAATTAAACCGGGTGCCAATTAATGGGCGGTACTTAAACTTGACTACAATTTTGCCAATTTGGCTAATTGAATGCAATTAGCATGGCAGCTACATCGCAGAATTGCTGGCCCCTAATTAATTGTGGAATTCGGCAGCCATAATGGATCAGGACTCCCAGGACATCCCATCGCCAATGCCACCCAATTGACAAAGACAAACTCTTTTTCATTATTCATTGGGCGACAAAAAGGAGGTCCAAGCTAAAAACATGCAAAAAAGCAAAGAAAACCAAAGAAAAACGAAAGACCAGCCAGAGACAAGAAAAGATAACAGTCTGCTTGTGGAAGGGAAAAACCTTTCTCAGCAGCCCCGTGCCGAATTTGATCAAAAAGTGCCTGGGCCAAGCACGTGTATTAATTAAAGAGCTTGACCTTCTAATTACCCAATAATGGAATGAATGGTTTATCATCTCATTACAAACTTAGTGGGCAGCATATGAAAACAGAAAGAACAGCAGAAGGCATCCGACGGCCGGCGGCCGGGTCGCGGCTGGGGAAGTTTTCAATTTTGGCTCCGCAAAGTATAAATATCTAGTTAATTAATGTTTCCCCAAAATGTTGCCGCTGACTCCATCCTTCCCCGCTCATCCCATTAAATGCCAGCCAAATAATTAATTTAATTTCCGCTCAAGAAAAAAGTTGTTGAATCATTACGAGCTGCCGTTCACAGCCATCCTTCTGTCTCTCTCCACATCGCTGCCAATAATTTAATTGTTTGCCTGGAAGTCCTTTGATAACATTTTTAGTTGCCTCAAAACCATGTTTTACCCTTTACCCATTTTCTTGCTTGTTCCTCTCCATTTCCATTTAAACTCAGTTAAAGTTATCAAATTAAGTGCAAAGTTGGCCGCTGGCAAAAGCCTCAGAGTGGATATTATATTTAAGGCACACAATTTCCAGAAAATTTAAATTTAAATGCAAACAAGCAGCCATGTTCATGTACACTTTTCACACTCTCTATTTCTCTCTGCGTGTGTCCACAAAACATATTAAATGCTGGCCAAAAATGTTGTCAAATATTTGGTGCCAAGAGCCACAACTGTCGATGACAGGCAGACGAAACACGGCGACAATTGTGGTCGGAATGGCAAAGGTCGAGTGGCAGGGGTACTCATATCTCCTCTGGTTCAATGGACAGCACAGCTCTAAGAGTCGGCTTGAATGTGCCCCCAAAAATGAGTCTAAGCACTCAATCACTTGAGGAGTCAAGGTGCCGAGACTGTCGCTGAGAGTGGGTCTTGCCACAGTCAAGTAATTGCCTTAAAAAGTACAACGCGGCGTATGCAAAAACAAATCACAGAAATTTCATTTACGGCGCTGCCATTTTGTGGCTGCGATTTTGCGATTGTGTGTGTGCCTGTGTGTGAGGACACGTGCTTACAGCTTAGAAGTGTCGGTGAATGTGTGTATGTGCTTGAGTGAGGACATCAAAATGGCCTCGCGCGTAAGCTGAAACCATGAGACAAAGCCAAGGCTGCAGGCCACATACATATTCTGTGGCTAGAAAGCGGCTTCCCCAGCCCCTCCATTAGATTGTGTCGTTGGGGAGGTTTCGCGTGGCACCGCAAGCAGCCTGTCAGCCCTGGGCCAAACTCAATTGTGAAGAGTTCCTTAATATACTTCAAATGTGAAATACATTCGGTGCCACGTTTATGCGTTGAATCTGTTTGCAGTTAAAGCTTAAACTTCACCATATTCCACCCATTTAACATCTATGGCCGCAATTTGTTCTCGCATAAACCAATTTTATATTGCCAAATGCCATTTAGTCACACAAGAGCAAGGGTAAAATTGGAGCATTGGAGCACACAAATGTTTTGTGTGTTTCTTTCATTTGGAGCTCCACGCAGCTCCGAGGCTGAAGCCGTCTGATGAGAACCCACTGGAAACAAAAGGGAAAATAAAACAAATTTAATTTAAATTTCTGTTACACGGCATACGCATCAATTCCCGCCGCATATGCACAATTTATATCTGCAAAAACGAGCCCCAAGCAAAGACCTACAACCATTTCCACCCTAGCACGAGTACTCCGTATGTGTTTGCTTTTGTGCTTGAATGGCAATATTTTTATGATGCTGCGCTCTGGCTAGGTTAGGGTTTCCAGAATACTCTGCATGACTGAAATTCTGCTGTGGGTTGCGAGCTGTGCAGGGGGTTAGAGAGCCTTCGCGGGTTTTTGATTTTTTTTCTTCTTTTTTGACAACAATGGTGTTACTGGTGACAGTCGCCACAAAGAAGTACTACCACTGTCATGCAACATTCTGTCATACAGACAATCCAACTGCTGACGAGTTCAATAATTCCGTTTGCACGGATCATTAACCCAGATAAATACTCAGACAGCTTAATAGGCTTTAAAATTGTATACCTAAATGGAGTCTGTGCTTTCGTTATGGTTTCCATAATTCACACCTCAGTTCATCCCACCGTCCATTGTACTATAAGCCCATTGTTTGTCTTTGGCTTTATTGGACGATTGAATGGCTCACAAAGAGCAGCAGCTCAGCTCAGCAAACCAGCAAATATCTTGCTCCTGAACACCTCTTTTGTTGAAATTCAACACCTTCTGGCAGGGTAATGGCAGGTTGATTGGGGATTAGTCGGAAGTTAATAACTTCATTGGCGTCACTCACTCGACTTGAATGGGTAAGTGGATGCTGCTGCCTTGAGAGTAAGAGAGCAATCATCTTTTCGGTGCTGAGATGTGATAAGAGGAAAACACTAAGGAGTCTTGTATCAGTCTTATCTTCAAATTCGTTGTGCATATCTGTTCAACCGACTGCGAAAAACTCATTTCGAGGAGCACATGAATTCCAAGGAACTTTCTCGAGTATGGTGCCCCCCGCCCCACCCCTGTTTTCTACTCAAGTTAATTATGGCAACTTTCAGTGGCAGCAGTGCATACTTGAATGAGTTCCTCAGCCATGTGGCAGCAGCAGTTTCTCTAGCAACCAGCAAGGGGCCACGCGCAACACAACCGCATTCGGGAAATTGGATTGCAAACTGCAGCATTCCCTATGTGGTAGCTTTGAGCTTGGCCAAATGAACAGCAAATTTTATAATTAGGAATTATTCAATTTCGTTATAGACAAAAATCGCATGAACAGTCCGGCATTGGGCGGGGCTGGGGGCAGCGGCGATAAGAAGTCCTCCAGCCTCGTCGATGCTGTAGATGTGGCCAGCACCAGTGCCGAGGCGAAACTGAAGCCGCGTTCCAGGTGAGTGACACACATGCCTGCATTCTGGTTTCCCTTTTTCTTTACACCCTTTATATCTATATGCATTGCCTTTTTAGATCCCTCATCCGCCGCGCCTCACGCAAGACCAAACAGCAAATCAACAACGCATCCGATGACTGCAATTTGCAGTAAATATTTTGGGCGTCAGGGGCATAATTAAATTATGGATTATGTGGCCACACAATATGTATTATTTATACTAGTTGACAGTTAATTAGTGTGCATAAACAATGGGCGCGATAACAGCATCAGATTCGTGGAAACCCAAAACCTGCTCAAAGGCAAACAAAACCAGTAACCTGTATGTGTTGATAATAAATGTAAAACTATAAAATTAGTGTATGCATGTTATGTGCCACATTGACTTACCCAAAAAAGATACTCTTTGCCTGCATGGGTACAGGAGCGTACACAGTTTATTTAAAGAGTGCAGATTGTATTCCTATTTTGACCAGACCGCAGGCCGCTGTCCATTTTTCAGATTTCCAAGCAAAAATGTCTCTCAGTTTTAGATAGAGACTTTCGTCAGTCTCTTCAACAGAATTAATTCCAAATATTCAGGGGAAATCGGTTTTGAGTCTGCAGCGTGCAAGCATTAGGATATTAATTCCTGGCATGGATGGCATACCATTTTGAGTTTTTGGTTACTACGGTTTACCAGGGACCGGGGACCAGTTTATTTATATTTGAATTTACTTTTATACGACTACAGAATTTAGATTTTGTAAATTTTATTCCTGCCTGAGGTAGAAATTTGTGTGCGGAATTTAAATTTAATCAGTGACGGGGCAAAAGGGGGATGCTTGGCGAGGTATCGAAGAATCGTAATACAGTTCATAGAGTTCCTTTTGATGAGAAATTAATGGCTCAGTCGTTGTTATTCTGGAAGAAGACTAAATTTAATGCGTTTTCCATTGATTGATTAGCATAATACCCACAGGTATAATAACTTAAACATAGCCCTAAACTAAGGTTAATTGAAAAAGGAATATACATATTTACAAGTATACACATATTCAATTGCACATCTAGCTAACACTGTACTAGTCAATATTGAAGCGTTTCAAAAAATCTAAATGTCTTAATGGTGGTGGTGAATAGGTAAAAGAAGGTTTGCATTTCCTCTCCACTTAAATCAAATACGAAGGTCAAAAGAAAATCACAACCATAAAAAGAGTAATGAATGAAATACCATAAAGCAATTTCGTGGCATTTTCTTTTGGCTTTTAAGGAAACACAAATTAATAAGATAATCTTTTACGGAAAGTACAACATAAGTAAAACCATTTACTATGCAAAAAACGTAATTGTAAAATAAATTTGAATGTTTATCAAGGACTATACAGGGTGTAACTACATATGCTTAATTGCTAAAAAAAAATATCATAGTTTCCATAAAGCCAATTTTTGTTTACATTTTGAGGTACTTTGTGGGAGATTTACTATAAAGAATACTCGTAAAATCGTGCAAACGTTTTTTTTTTCCATTTTCACACAAGTTACAGCTGCCATATAAGAAGAATGGGTGAATGGGGGATACTTAGGAAGGGTGTGGGTGGGTGGGTAAATCCGTTGCAAGTGTGTGAGTGTGTGAGCACTGAGAATCCCTTTGTGTTGTTTCTTTTTCTGAATTACTTAGCCAATAGGATTTATTTGAGATACTACTACGTAATAATCTTTTAGATGGTACAGAGCATGGCAGGAGATAACTAATGGATTTGTATATGAAAAGAATAAAAGCAGATGCAAAGTGAATTGTGATGATATAGTATACTATAACATACGAGTATATCTGCATACGTACGAGTATACACATGTAGTATGTGTGAAGGCATGTACATACATGCATACAAAGTATAACTGTGCAGAAATGTTGATTTGTTTAGTAGTTTAAATGGAGATTTAATATAATTTCTTTGATAATTTCGGTGCAGGCTAAGGCCAAGCCAAAAGTTATTTAGTTATATATGATATGTATAAGAATAAGATATACATAGGAGTTTGTTTTATATGTAATACAGTTTATACATTGTTACTTGGTGTAGTTAAATGAAACAAATCTGAAGAGCCCTCACTGGCGCTCAATATCTTATCAACCAACTGTAACCCTCGTACATACATACATACATGCAAATATCAGCGACTAATGGGAACACTTGGGGTAGCCAGCAGTTTTTTGAAGATTTCGAAGGGTGTTATACACTCATATCACTATACACAGTACTTGGTATATCAGCTGGCTAAACCACTAATCAAATTTTGAACTACATACATATTTGTCTACGTAATTCGATTGTTCTACCAATTAAAGTTAAGCCAAAATGGAAATCCCAATACTTACCAGAAGAGAATCCAAAAATACTGTAACCTACAAATAGTTAAAAGCAAAACCAAAAAAAACAAAATAACTTTCTAGGTGTGCGTATGTGTATCACTGTCATGTACTTTGTAGACTAATTGAATTTCAATTCAAATTGAATTATTGACAATTGTATTAGTCCGTTAAAATAAACCACAATACGTCCCTATGCGCCCCTCTCTAGTGTGTTTGATTCCGTTGCATAATACATTTAATTCCGCATTCTGTGTCCGGTGGACTAAAAGCAGCAGCAGCAGCATCAGCAGCACTATGACAGAAGCAGCAGCAGCTGGCGGCTCGGCAGCTCGGGAGCCATGAAAATGGAACAGTAAATCAATTAAAAGTAGTGCCGTGACCCGCGTATCATCCGCTCTCTCTCTCTTTCTAGTAAGCCAACCGCAGTGTCCATTAAAAGTAACTAATGGAATTTTATTCAAATTATAAATTGCATTGCCCCATAAATTCTCCATTTGCCAGCTTAAAGCAGACGTTTTTGGTGATGATTTGAAATTTGCATATCCGTATATCGATATGGTAGGAGGGAATCTCCCCTAGGAAGGTGTTCTAGTCGATATCTACCGCCCAGCGCCCATTTCGAACAATAAACAGCTTTTCTAGCGAATGGCCTAATTGGTTCACATTATACCGAATGCAATTTACTGTGGCAATGTTGATGTTGCATTAAATTGGCTTAAGCGAGTCCATGCACCGTGTGTGTGGGCTCAATTCTGCGACTGAGAGATTCTAGAGCCAATCCTATTTGCGTTGCACCGTTGCTAAGAGACTTAAAGTAGCTGAACATTAAATTATTTTGAATTTTTAATTGCAACGAAATTCGCACTTCTGTGCATCGTACCGTAACTTTTCAATTGTGGCTGTCACAAATTTTCGTTTTTTGTGTGGGCGGAAGGGGGCGTGGCGAAATTTTGAAATACACTTGTAGCAGTGTGATATCATATGAGTCTGAAAAAAAAATTTGGTAGCTCTAGCTATTATAGTCTCTGGGAACTAGGCGCTTATCAGGGCGGACAGACAGACAGACATGGCTACATCGTGATACTGATCAAGAATATATATACTTTATGGGGTACGTTTCCTTCTGTGCGAAGAACACATCCACTAGTTAAGAGTCGCCCTCTAGCGGAGGTCAAAGGTACTAAGTGTAAGGCGACACTGGCGGAATATATTCGTACATTTCCAAATCAGCTCTTTTATAGCTAGTTTTTCTGGTTTGAAAACTGGCTAAAATATTTATTGCAAAAAAGAAGAAAACTGCAAGAGCGCGGACTTAAATGTCACCTGAAATTAAATTCCCGTGTAAGGCGACACTGGTGGAATATATTCGCTCTATTTCCAAATCAGCTCTTTTATAGCTAGTGTTACTGGCTTGAAACCCGGCTTAAATATAAATAACAAAAAGAAGAAGAAGAAAAACGGCTGGGGCGCCTCTCGCCGACTTAAATGTAATCTTAAATTAAATTCAGCAAGGCGATCTGTCGGAAAATATTCGTACTAGAGCCACAACTGTTGATGGTTACATATATATGTAGTTGTACTGTAGCAAATTTGTAATTGTCAAGTAGAAACATTGACATTTCCTCGCTAGAGTTCTCTGTCGAGTTTTACATGAATATGTAAAAATATCATGGTGGGCACCCCGTAGCAACTACGAATTGCACGAGTCTGGCAGCGCCAACAAAAACTACGTCACATTCGTTTTATGTTGTCTTTGTTTGAACCCTATTATGTAAACAGTCCAATGAAAAGAAGTTCTGAAAACTAGCCATTCTTGTACAAAATTTATTGAAGAATTTGATAAAATTATTTGTTTAGAGCTTAGAGGGCTAACTAGCTGGCAATATTAAATCGAATATCAAAATTGATGAAAATGATTTTCCTTGGTAAATTTACGGTATATTTTGGTGATGGTCCGATGGTCTGACGGTATATTTTATCGGCCCAATATATGGCTGGCAAACATTTTTTGGAACTGAGGCCAATGGCGTTAAAATATATTGGTTTGTATCAAAAAACGTAAAATCTGAGGAAATTATAAACCTTAATGCCATAATACCTACAGATATTGGGGCCAATCTTACGGATGGCATGTTCCAGGGCTGCTACGGAGGCTCCCAGAAGCATGTGGCCGACTTGGACGTCGTTTTGAAACGTGCCTGGAAGCAGGGTCTGCAAAAAATTATCATTACTGCCGGCTGTCTTAAAGATGTGGACGAGGCTCTGGAACTGACCGCGAAAGACGGTAGCCAGCTTATTTATAACCTTCTGAAACAATTCTTATCAAGATTTTACCCTTTAGAGCGCCTCTTCACCACAGTGGGTACGCATCCCACTCGTTGTTACGAGTTTTTGCCGGACCCGGAGGGCTATCACAACCAGCTCCGCTCTAAGATTGAGGCAAATCAGGACAAGGTGTGTGCCATTGGAGAATGCGGCTTGGACTACGATCGCCTGCATTTCTGTGGCCAGGAGACACAGCAGTTGTACTTTGAGAAACAGCTGAGTCTGGCAGCCGAGTTCAGGCTGCCGCTCTTCCTGCACATGCGAAATGCTCACTCGGACTTCATGGCAATCTTGGAACGCAATCGTGACAAGCTCAAGGACTGCGGAGGCGGAGTCGTTCATAGCTTTACAGGCACGCTGAAGGAGGCACAAAGTATTCTGGCATTCGGTGGTCTCTACATTGGGGTCAATGGCTGCTCTCTGAAGACTGAGGAAAACGCCGAAGTAGTCCGGCAGCTGCCCAATGATCGCATAATGCTGGAAACCGACTGTCCATGGTGTGGCATACGCCCATCGCATGCGGGCCATAAGCATGTGAGTGCAAAGTTTCCCACTGTCAAGAAGAAGGAGAAGTGGACAGCCGAATCTTTGATAGACGGACGCTGTGAGCCCTGCCAGATCAGGTGAGTCACGAACAAGTCATAGTAGCAGCTCCAATCTGGAACTATTTTCCATTTCAGCCAAGTTCTGGAGGCCGTTGCGGGCATTAAGCAGGAGCCGAAGGAGAAGCTGGCCGAGATCTACTATCAAAACACTTTGGATCTGTTCTTTAGCGGAAAAGAGAAAACCAGAACGGAATAAAACCAATTGACTTTACATTCAATGCGTTTACATATATTTTATTATTGTTTCTCATGTCTAAATGCAAATGAATTGAAAAATACGCTTTACAATTTGGATTTGCTTGATACTCTTAATACGTTCGTTAATTTTCAGTTGATACAGGGAAAACACGTTACTTTTAAGATTCACATTTAGATTTGTAAATAATTGTTGCACGTTACTATGTTAATTAACTGTGGTGATTATGCATTTATATGTGTATGTATGTAGAATCGATCGCCAAAAAATATATATATGTATGCCCGTACTCGTATGTATTCGGATGCCACAAATTTGTATATGCTCTCTAGAGTCTAGACTAATGGAGTTTTATAGCTTAGTTATTGCCACAATTTTTGTTACCAAGTTTGCCAATAGTCTGATCATTGATCATTGGTGAAGCCTTAAAAAGCGTATATACAAAATATTTTGTAAATATTTAAAAAGTCTATTAACTAGCATACATAGTACATAAGTAGAACGAGTTTGGGTATTAAAAAGTTGTTGTAGTTTAAGGGTAGTAAATGTGTTTAGTTACGAGTGTGTCTTGGGGCTAAGTACCTGTTCATTAAAACCGAAATATATATAAATTGGGTTTAAAACTGCCGATTTTGTTCTGTTTGTTGAACTGATATGAACGGAAATGATATATGTCTACGCGGCGGCTATGCATTTAAAATGACAGTAAAAGATTCAGTCCAATGGAAATGTTATGTAGCGTATTTGCTATCTTTGATATGAACATGTTCATATGGCGGCTACGCTAGTGCGAAAGACTGGGGACGGTTGGTCTCTGAAATTCCCCTCTCCGCTTGGCAGTAATTGGCTTTTTTTATATATGTGAAAAGCAAATCCAATTTCTTACGAGTATATTCCTTGCAGAAATGCAGTACAGTTGCAGTGGGATTTCAATATTGTATTTTGTTTAACATCTAGAACTATTTGGTATTGTATATGTTTGTATAAACTTTTGTTAAATATGCTCAGACCTATCCCAATTGACAAGCAGTTGCAATTGCAGTTGCAAATAAAAATGGTTAAAGGAAAACTCAAAATATACATATATAAGATATATTCCATTTATTAGGCGTCAGATTAGTTTCAATTGGTTTTTCAAATCATATTCAGATATATGTGTATGTACATAAACAAAGGAAATTATGATAAATACATACATAAACATAATATTTTCTTTAAAGGTAAATTCGAGAATTGAATTATAAATAAACACGAAAAGGGACTAACCAATTGTCTTCCATTGTGTTGTCGTTTTCACTTATCGAATGAATAAATCCTTTTCGGATATTTTTGGGAGATGGAAAATCAGGAGAACTGTTGATTAATTAAAGTGTGGCTTAACACGCTCGCTAAATATCATCAATATATTGTATATTGTGTACCGTAATCATATGTGTTTAGGTTGTATGTTGTATATACGAGTTTTCAGTTTCAAACCAAACTCTGCAGTAGCCTGCAATCGAGCAGGCCCCGGGGCCTC
This sequence comes from Drosophila obscura, assembly GCF_018151105.1. Classification (NCBI taxonomy): domain Eukaryota; kingdom Metazoa; phylum Arthropoda; class Insecta; order Diptera; family Drosophilidae; genus Drosophila; species Drosophila obscura. The sequence goes on along the minus strand of NW_024542774.1, from coordinate 1,884,934 downwards.
TTGATTATTTCATATATGTTAATAATAGTAATAAATAATATTAATTTGCGTAAGTCTAAGGGCTAATTTAATGTATTTTAGGAGCGCTGCGATCGTTAATCTTCTGGTTACGTTTCAAAGGGGCTCCGCGTTTTATCTGATCCATCAGCGACTCGTGACAAATGCGAGGATCCGGCTGCAATCAGAGGAATGATTAGAAGGATATTGACTTTGAAGCTTTGATCGAAGAGCAGGGTTAATTGGTAGAACTAGGCACTGAGTGGATTAGCTGCCAGCTGGCTTAGTAGACTTCAACAAACGAGCGAACGAGAAGACAAAAAAACGAGATTCGAACTAAATACCTTAGCACTGCTCATCACAAGTGATGCCATTGATTGTGGTGGTTGTGCTGGTGTTGGTGTTGGGATAGGTGGGTGGTCTACGATATTGAGCACTGGGGCGCGATAGATTTTGTGGATTCTGATACATCTAACATTTGGCACCAGCATAGAGCATATTCAATGTATTGGGTATATGTTGGAATGGTTATGCTTTTGGTTGTGTACTACTTACCAGGGCCTTGCTATTGATGAGATTTCGCACGGCGAATGCTCGGCCGGACATGCCCTGCTTGGCCAGTTTCGCATTAAGATTCTCGAGGAACTCGGCCTTGTTCTTGGCCCGTATGCTGCCAGTCTTTTCGATATTTGTGCTTGTGGCATAGTCTATGAATATGCGTTGCAGTTGTTGTAGTTGTTGTGGCAAAGAAAAGAAAATCGTAAGCAAAGATGATCGATCAGTGAGTGTGCAGGATGGGTTCAAGGAGTGTGAAAAGAGTGGTTAAGATTTAATATTTCAATTTAAAATGGTAAATGTCAAATGCAAAATGCAAATAAAAACTCAACAATTGCTGTTCAAAATTCTGCCTCAAAGTGCTGGTTGACAAAGTGATGATTGATGATTCGGAAAGTTGATATGAAAGTTGCTTTCTGAGCGAGCGGCTGAGGGTATCAGGTATCACCCCATCTCCCTGCAATCTCCTGTTTATCCAACATTTTCCAGGCGCACTTGACACAAACGCAATCAGGTTAATGGGCAAAACACTTTCCCAAAACTCAAACTCAAACGCAAAGAAACCAAAATATAAATACAAAACAGAGGCAGCATGCGCTAAAAATACGAGTATTCGAGTAACTTAGGATTAAATAACATTTTCGCAAAACAAAGTATAATTTTTTTCCAATGCCAAGTAGGAAAGGAGCGAAATCAGCAAAACATAACACAAATACATATGTATATAAGACAGCGCTCATTCATTGCAATCAAATCAAAATAAAATCAAATCAAATCAATGGATCTCCAGCTCGCACTCTTACTTGGATGATGTGGCTGGGCATGGGTCATGTGGGCGTGGCCGTGGCCCTGGGCTTGGGCATTGGCGTGGACGTTCGCATGGCCATGGCCATGGGCATTATTGTGGTTGTAGTAAGCAGCGCCGCCATTGCTGTTGCCCCCTGCAGCATCGCGATAATAATGCTGTTGCTGCTGCTGTGAATGATGTATTTGCTGTTGCTGCTGGTGCTGCTGCTGATGATGGTGGTGGCTGCCACGCGCCGTTGTGGCATAAATACTACCCGAGGATCCAGACCCAGATCCAGTTACAGGCGAGCCGCAAGTGGGCGAGGCTGAGGGCGAATGGAACTTGACGGCCGTCGTTTGTATGAATGGATTCGTTGACACGAATATCTTTTGCTGCACACTCGAGTGGCGCGACGGTATGGGTGGCTGGCGCTGATGTTGCTGTTGTTGTTGTTGTTCCGCCAAATGTTGCTGTTGTGCAGCTCGCAATTTTTGCTGTTGCTGCTGCATCTGCTGCTGGGGAAGTGGCAACTGCGGACGCTGATTTACATGACCATTGCCATTGCCCATGCCTGCTGGCTGTTGGTATTGTTGATGTTGATGTTGATGCTGTTGCTGCTGCTGTTGTTGTAGCTGCTGCTGTAAACGTTGCTGCTGCTGCATCATGTTCTTGGGTAGCGTAGCTGTCGCCGAGCCTGCTGCATAGGCGCTCAACTGGGAGGCCGCACTCTGTCCAGCATGGGGGCGTGCCATCTTCTTTGGCATCGTGGCCGATGCTCCGGCACTGTAAATGGGCGGTGGTGGCGGATCCTCCAGTGGAGGCGGGCACGTATAATGCTGCTGCTGTTGCTGCTGCAGATGTTGGTACTGCTGCTGCTGTAGCTGCTGCTGAGCCTGTCGCATGTTTGGAATTTGGGCAGCTGCTGGATTTTTGTTAAACGAACTTGAATAGTTGCCAAAATCTTTACTGCTAGCTGCGGCTGCCATTGGCGCTTGTGGCGGCTGATAGTGTGAATTGTTGGCGGAGTTGGCCAATGCCACTGCCGCTGCTGATGCTGATGCGGAGGCGGATGAGGAGTTTGAGAATGAACTGACTTTGGAGAGCAACGATGATGTGGATGAAGACAGAGGAAAGTGTGGCAATGCATTGAATGAGGTGGCTGGTGTTAGAATGGATGCTGCCTGAATGCTGCTGGCCAAAGCGGCCGCTGTTGATGGAGTTGATGACGAGGTGCCGAAACTAGCGTAAATTCTATGCTGCTGCTGCTGTTGCAGTGGCTGTTGGTGCTCAGATTTACCGTCATAGTGTTGCTGCTGTTGCGGCTGGGACATGGACAGGCCGCTCCGTGTGTAAATCGACTCGCCTCCAGGTTGCTGCTGGTTGCCGTATATCCCCTCGGCAGGATGATGTTGTTGCTGATGCTGCTGCTTGCTGTTGAGTCGTGCATTGAGCTGTGCAATTAGATTCGGATTCGCCTTGGGCTGTGTCGGTGGCAGTGGGTGAGCATGCCCATTTGGGCTGGGGCTGCTGGTGCGGAAGCTGGACATGTTGTTGACCAACTTGGGCTGGGCATAGATGCCACCGCCTCCTCCGCCTGCGGCTGGTGACGAGGTGCGGAACGTCTGTGCAAATGCGTGTTCGGGATGTTCGGAGTGTTCGGTGTTCGTATGTTCGTGGCATGAGAAGAAAGAAGAGTAAAACAAAAGGCACAAATTAAAAGTTTAGCCAAAGCACAGCGAAAGCTAATCTAAGTGATAGATGAGTACTCTAATCTATATCGCATTACATCTAAGCTGGATGGGGGCAGAGCAGAGGGCAGAGGGACTAGACTAGACTAGCAGATATGCAAGTATGAATTTTAGATTAGTCAAGCATTCTCCAGGATGTGTCGCTGGTGATGTTTAGTCGTTGGTTAGTAGACATCGACGCCCATCTCGCCTCTGGCTTTTGGGTCACTTACGGCATCCGCTTTTGACGGTGGTGCTGGTGGGGCATGGTAGACAGGGGGCGTTGGCGGCTTCTGTGGCACATGTTGCTGCTGCTGCTGTGGATAGTGATATTGCTGCTGCTGCTGATGATTTTGCTGTTGATGGTTAAAGCGTTGCTGGTTGGGTGGTGGCAGGGGTGGCGGCATCTGCTGGCCCGGCTGTTGCTGTTGGCCATTGGCCAAGGCATGAGCATAGGCCTGCAGATCCATATAGGAGTCATAGTAGGTCTCATAACTCAGGTCTTCGTTCATGGGGGAGTTGTGCACGGACTTTTTACGAGTACGAGTAGTGTATGGGGGTGTGGAGGTTCGACAGGGCAAGGCAAATGCAAATTGAAATGAAAAGAAATGATAAGTTAACCAAGTCGATCTCTACGAGCGTCTATCCCAGGCGAAGACTCGTGCACACACCTGCAGTAAGGGTTGATGTTGCTGTTGCAACTGTTGTTGTTGCTGCTGCTGTTGCTGCTGCTGCTGGTGTTGCTGCTGCTGCTGTTGTTGCTGCTGTTGCTGTATGCGTCTAAGCGTACCAGGCGAGGCAGGCTGATGCCGCATGGCTGCCAGGGCCCGCACCGTCTCCGACACCTTCAGAGCGGAGCTCGGCATGGCCGCTGGTGGTGAGCTGGACATGGACTCCAGCATAAAGGCAGGCGGTGGTGGTAGATGCTCGCTGGAGCTGCTTAGCGGCGGGTTATGCTGCAGTTGCAGATGCGTCGCGTGCTGTTGTTGCATAATTAAATCATAAATTAAAGAATAAAAGCAACAAACAAACAAAACAAAAAACCAAGAAAAAAATCTTGTGTGTGTTTTACCCCAGCTTAAAGGACTAACTTGGCCTGAGCTTAGTCTAACTTAATTAATTTTGAGAGCCATTAATCTAAGCTCCGGTTCGAGAGCACACACTTACCCCCACCGAGGCATTGGGACTGGGTGTCACCGAGGAGCTGCGTCGCACTGGCGGCGGTGGCTTCGCCTGATTGATGGACGAACGACGTGCGATGCGCGTTGAGCCACCTCCTCCTAATCCACCTCCTGCTCCTCCTCCTCCTGTGGATGGTTAAAGAGTTCCATTAGCTATAAAATCGCATCACCTCGGAATTATTCATTAGCTTCTTGCTGTTAATTACAGTTACAAGTATTATTTTATGTACAGTAATCGATTTATACACTTGGCACACAAAACACAGGACACCATCTAATACAAGAGAGAGAGAGAGCACCAGTAAAAGCGCTGCGGATCGAACAACGATCGATCCACAGCTGTGTGGGATGAAAAAGAGACCCAAATACGAGAGAGTGAGAATAGGATTGATCGGATGATCCCCGAAGCGCTTTAAGCAGTGATAAGTTAACATTTCATACAATGCACCATGAATTCCGCACTGATGTGAATTTAGCTAATCCATGTTTACGAATAGATACAATATTGGATAATGTTCAAGCAATTGGCAGTTAGTGGCAGTATCGTGCAGTTTACTTCGAGTTTATTTGGTTTGTGTGTATGTGGGATGATGATACGATGGTGTATGGTAAGACAATTCCATTGGAGAACAGGGTTAGAGCACAGCAAAAGAGTGGCCAAATTAATGAAGCAAATCAAATGACGTTAAGATAAAATAAAGATAGAGAGAGGGAGAGTACAAGAAACAACAATTAGAAACCAAAGCCAGAGTGAGAAGCAATTTAAGAACCAAGTTTTTGTTTGAAGAAACGCAGAAAATCAAGAACCAAATAAATCAAAAATCAAATCGAAACGAACCCGACAACGAGGCCGGCCGGGGCGTAATGCACGGCTTTAGACTGGCATTGGCATTGGAATTCGTATTGGCTTGATGGTTGGCTTGGGGGTTGGCGGCATTCGAGGAGCACACATATGGATGGGCGGGTGGTGGTGGCGCTGATGCTGGTGATCTGCAGGGGGCAGTGGCAACGGGCAGCGTAGCAAGAGCGTTTGCATTTGATGTTGTCGATATCGATGTAAATGCAGATGCTGATGATGGTAATGATGTTGATGGTGACGATGCTGATGGTTGTGACAGACCGCCGCGAGGTGACAATGATGATAATGTTGGGGTTTCTGTTGTTGCAGATGGATATGCTGATGTTGTTGTCGCTGCTGTTTGGGGCGTCTTGTTTGGCATATGATTGGATGTTGCTGTTGTTTGATTTTGGCTTGGCATTCTATGATTTTGGTTGTGGTTTTGGTATGGATGCGGGTTCGAGTTTGAGTTTGGATCTGATGCGGATGCAATAACAACGACTGCTGCTGGGCTATTAGTGACATTACAGTTACTGGTTTGGGGCGACTGTGGTGAGTGTTGTTGCTGTTGCAGTGGCTGCTGTGGCATTTGTTGCTGTTGCTGCTGCTGCTGTTGTTGCTGCTGCTGCTGCTGTAATTGCTGTTGAACCTTCTGCTTCTGCTTGCGTATTTTGGCATCTAAGTCGGCCTTAAAGTCTGACTTTCGGGGTATCAATGGCTTGTCGGCTACACTGGGAGGCTGGAGCTGAGCCGGACCCGAACCCAAACCCACACCCGTACCAGCACCATTGAAAAGGCTCAGGCTGAGGCTGGTGGGCTTTGGGGGCAGCTGTCGCCGCATCACAGCAGGCTCTACTGGGAGGCTACCGCTATCACTGACTGTCCCCTGTGCCGGCTGCTGTGGGTGTTGCTGTCGCTGCTGCTGGGACGGCTGCTCGACGTGGTTTGCTTTACCTCTTTGGGGACTGCCGCGTCCGAGCAGCTGCAGCTGCTGCTCGCTGGTGGCGCGAAACGAGGAGAGTCGCTGCTTGGCGGGCGCCACAGTTGCTGTTGCCGGCGGGGGCGCCTTGCCACTGCCCGAATCCGGCGAGTCCGGGGATCCGGCCAGGTTCGAGGGCAGCTGCTGCAGCTCGCGCATCTCGTGGAGCTGCAGCTGCGACTGCACCTGGGGGTCCTTGGTGCGCAGCAGGACTATCTCCGAGTTCTGCTTGACGAACTCAATGTCCGGAGTGTTGGGTATCTGGTGGTCGTAGATCACCACGACGGCACTGCCGCTCTCGCTGCAGGTGTCCACGTAGGCGTGCCGCGGCTGCCCCGACAGGCAGATGCTGTCGGAGCCGGCCAGCGAGATGCAGTCCGCGGACACGGACACGGAGGCGGGCGCATATAGGGATCGACCCTCGCTGCCCGACCCCCCGTTGTAGGGGTCATCGCGGTTCGCACTCGCCACAAAGTGGGCGAACGTGGGGTTCTCGTAGCCGCCCGCTGTCAGGCCGCCGGTCAGCGAACTCGTCTCGCTCACATAGCAGCGACTCAGCTCCGAATCGCTGGCGCCCAGCAGTTCTCGTTCTCGCCGTCTGGCCTCCGCCAGCGTGGGGTCCATCAGGTGGCCACCCTCCTCGCCGGCCAGTTCCTCGGAGGTGGTGTCCGATATGTCCGTGCCACAGCCGCTGGAGTTTGTCTGGTTGCTGATGCCGCACAGTTCGATGTTGGTGGTGCTGGCGATGCTGGTGATGCAGGTGGGGAGCATATTGTTGTTCTCGCTGCTGCTGCTGCTCGTCGTCAGGTTGTTGTTGCTAATGTTGCTGCTGCTGTTGCTGTTCTGCTTGCCCTTGCCCTCATCGATCTCACGTTGGAACGAGTCTAGTTCGCCAATTAAATTATTTAATGCTTGGATTGAGTCTTCGAAAGATTTGTCTATATGTATTATATTATGTTGTATTTATTTGTTGGTTGGTTGGTTGGTTGATTGATTGGTTTTTGTTGGTGGTGTTCATTGGTGGATTTATTTGTTCATTGAATATTGTTTGTGGTGCATTTTGTGGTTCATTTACAGATGATTGTATTTTTTTTTTTTCGGATAAGGTGGATATGACGAGAAGAGTGTGAGAAAGAGAGAGATAGAGTGGACGAGGGTGGGGAAAACATAAAAATAAAGAAAAAAAAGGTTGGGTTAAAAAAATATTCACGGTTTGATGTTGGCGTCGATAATAATAATCTTAACGGGGAATAATCAACAAATAGAACAAATTGCCAGGACTACATATCGGATGGGATCAGAGGTCAGGGGATCGGGTCGGGATTCGGAGTAGACTAGGGTGCTCTGAAGTGCTGGATGGACAATGATGACCAATGATCGATCAATGATTCAACTTACCCATTTCCTGTTGCTCGGCCTCGGATCGTTTCGGTCCCCCGGCATTTGTGACAGCCGCTGCACTCGATGGACCCGTGGCCGGAACCGGTGGCGACACACTACCGGCAGCTGCTGCCACGGCTGCCGCCTGCTTCTCAAACATGGAGGCCTTCTGCAGCACAGAGGCACGCGACCGTTCGTCCGTCTCCTCGGCACTGGCCGGCGGCACAGATCCCGCCTGTTCGGTGATCTTTAGCACCTGCACCTCGCTTGTCGGCGGCGTGGGCGAGCTGACCTGGTATACGAATCCCAGTCCGGTGCTGATGCTGCTTCCACTGGGCGTACCTGCGGCAGTGGACGTGGGTGAGTTGGTTAACAGGGGCGAGTAATGATTCTGTGGCGTGGAGCTGCCACTGGACGGCGAGGTGGTGTTCGTGTTGGTGCTGGTGCTGTGTGTGTGCTGGCCCACAAGGGAGCCGCAAGCGACCGTCGAGTCGATCGATGGATGCGAGTGCAGCGACGAGGCCGTCGAGGATATGGAATGGGAGCGTGTGGCAATGTGCTGGGCAACATGGGGCGTTTGTTGCTGTTGCTGCTGATGTGAATGCTGCTGCTGCTGGAAAAGCTGATGGGAGCCCGAGGAGTCGTTGGAATGCTGGGAGCAGATCGAATCAAAAGAACTCTGCTGCTGCAGAGGCGGTGGCGTGGGCTTCTGTTGTTGCTGCTGCTGTGGCTGTGGCTGCTGTTGCTGCTGCTGTTGGTGGTTAGTGAGCTTCAAGGCCGCCATGTTGGCCAATTCGGACATGTTAACGTATGTGGGCGGGTTCTGCTGCTGCTGTTGGAGCTGCTGTTGCTGCTGCTGCTGTGCATGATGTGCTGCGGACAGCTCTGTATGGTTGTGGTTGTGTTTGCGGTTGCGGTGGATGTTGCAGATGAAGTTAGCAAGGACATGCGTGATGGGAGGAGGGGAGAGAGTGTCACATAACGGTTATTAGTAAGAATCATGGGATTATGGCCATTGGCAAGCGTGCAACAAACACACACATAAAAAGCTAGAGAGAGACAGGGACAGGGACGGGGACGTGGACTGGCATCAGGATCCCTTACCTTTCGTGATATGAGCTGGTATCGGTGAGGGGCACTGACGCTGCAGCAGGCCACCACTTCCACTGCCCTGACGGTGGTTACTCTGCGCCGAGAGCGGACGCTCCAACGACGAGCAGCGCTGCAATGGGGAGACATTTAACGTTTTACTATTCGCCCATGTCCAATTCATTTAGTATTCTAGGGTTTTATTTCAAAATGAAGCGACATTGGAGTCTAAGTTCTGAACGTTCTGGCTATGCGGGGGTGCGGGGAGGCGCATGCAAATGAGCGCGCATTGGGTTCTACGATGGGTTCTCCTTCGACTCATCCGTATACTCACCACATGGGCCGGCTTCTATGGGCGATGGTACCCCAACGGAATGAGAAAAACACTTAATAGCATGTAAAGAAGGCTAGAGTCGAAGCAACCGACTATCCACTGTACCTGGCGGAGACGCTGAAGCCTGCTGCTGGCCTGCCACTCCACCAGATTGTGCGAAAATTCCCCCAATTAAAGCGGATCTTCCCCTAACAACCCGTAGTCCTTTCTATGGCGGTTCTCTGACAGGCGGACAAACCCAGGACTGCATCTCGATTTGCCTCCATACTTACAACTGGCAGAGGCGGACGACTAAGCGATGCGGCCGGTGACTTCTGGGTGGCCGGTGTGGTTTGGCCCGATGATGGCTGTCCGTTGGATGATGCCACAGATCCGTTGTTGATGCTGCCGCTCCCCGACTCGTGAATGGTCTCCGGGTTCTGGAACGTGTAAACAGTCAGTGGCGGACGCTGGTGACCCTTCTCGTATGCCGTGGAAATGGTGTGCGGTCGATCGGCCGTGGGTGGTAGTGTATCCACCACGTCCTGGGAATGTGGCGGCCATGTCGACACATTTGCCGTCTGATTCGTCGCGTTCGATGTCTAAACGGTTGAAATTCGAAAGGAAAAATCAGTTAGCAAGGCCATGGGGGGGAACTCTTTGGGCACAAAAGAAAGCAAAACAAAACAAATTTTGAATTTGGTCAAATCAAAGGGAATAGAGACAAAAAAAAAATAAAGAAATGAAAACCTGTGTTGTTAGAGCTGGCGATGAGCAAAAGCCACTATCACTGGATTCACCAGGTTTCAAGCGAATTGCGGGCGTTACAAACTAAAGGAAACGGAAACGAAAACAAAACACAAAAGAACGTTGATGAAAACCAAGGAAATGAAGGACGCAACAATTTTGGATATCAATGTAAAGGCAGAGGTTGGGGATGCGGATTTGGATGTGGATAAGGACTTCACCTGCGACAGTGAGCGCGGATAGTGATGATGACCCGGAGAGTTGCTCGATCCGCTGCTGTTCATGCTGCTGATGGAGCACACAGAGCTCTTCCTAGATCCCAAAGAGTTGGTGCAGCCGCCGCCCTGAGAGCCGGATCCACCGCCCGGTGACTCCGGATACAGATTGATGCTGGCCTTGGCATCGTGGATGAGCTCCTCGGAGGCCTGCGGCAGGACACTGGGCTCCTTGGTGACGAGAGCTATGGACTGCATGGCCTCCTGCAAGCGTCAGATATTAGTAAGACACTCCTGTGATTCATCTATGACGATGAGTCAGGCGAAAACCCACCTGCAGATGTCCTAGCTCGGACATCACCTCGCACTCCTCGTGCACCACCGGCTGCAGCATGTGAACGAAGCTGCAGTAGCGCAGCCGCTCCTCCACCATGGCCGCCCGCAGTGATCGCTTCTCCACCTCCTCCAGCTCGGCGCGGCGCAGGGTCACGTCCTGCATGTGGGAGTCCATCAGCGACTGAAGGCCGTCGGTCTGACCCTTGCGGGCCTTCTTCTGGAGCCGCAGCGTGTCGCTGGAGCGCTTCTTCAGCTCGCTCCGGCAGCGCTTGTATTCTTTGGCATGATCCTTGTCGATGGTGGCCACGGTTCGTTTCCAATCCTCGATCTTATCCTGCAGCGGCTGCACCAGACAGTCCATAATGGCGCTGGTGAAGGTCTTCAGGCGGGTCTCTACCGCCTTGTGACGCAAACAGACGCGGGTCAGGGCGGTACCAATTTCCTTGGAGGCACCTGCAAAGGTGCAACGGAAAGAACGAATTATTTAATAAAATATTTTTATTTATTTTTTGCAGAAAATTAAATTACTGATGGGGAACAGAAATGGAGCAATGGAGCAATGGTGAACGATGCTCCGGCAGCGGAAACGTTTGCAGCCATGCAACAAGAGTCGCACGCCATGGGCCTGTCGCTTCAATTTGGAGGCGCAACTGACATTGCATGCGGCACGATTCGGGACCAGTCGCATAGAGTCGCACATGTGTATGTGTGTGTGTGTGCCCATTATGCCATGGACAGAGTCAGGAAAACTGGTCAGGCCAACGGCTTCTGGTTCTGCCACTGCTCCTGCTCCAGCTCCTGCCTTTCCTTTGCATATCACAAACGAATGACACCCAGACCCGATTATCTCCGACTTTGACTGGGAAGCTTCAGGCTCTACTCTCATTCCCATTACTATTCTCAGGCTGAGTCTCAGCCTCATGTCTAGTATTAACCTCCTGGTAAAAGGTAATTATCTTTCGACAGCTTATTGATTCTGCTTTGACTTGCCTTCAACTCTCGCATGTGCTTATGAAGCACTTGCTCCAAATCCCACTTAATTGAATACGAAATACCAAAGTCTTTTTACACTCGTAAAAACCATGCTCGAAGATTCGGAAAATCTCTTTGCAGTTTCTGAAGGACTTTTGCCAAGTTCTGTCATTCTTTTTTCTCAGTGGACACGCAGCAACCACCGGGTGGGTGTTTGGGATGCAATGGTTACCATGTGGCATGTGCCGAGCATTGAGTTACACCCTCCTTGAAAAAAAAAGGACAATTGACACTTGTGCCGATGCTTGACCGAGCTCTGCCCAGCCTGCCTTTGACTAAGCCAGCAGTAACCACTAAAACTAATGAAACCATTTAGCAAGTGCAAATGATGAGGGGAGACTGGGGGCTTTGGCCAGTCGTTTGCCAAGCAGAAAGGTGGTGGCTAATGGCTAGAATTACGGGGATATGCACTTAGTACACCAGGCGGGGCAAAGGGCGCACGCAACGCTCCTGTCTGCGGACACTTGCCACATGGCAGGCAGGAGTGGATCAATATATGCTAATGCTCTCTCTCCCCAATCCCCAGCAGATGATTGAAAAAGTTCAGTCTCGTTGCTGGCATATTGGATAGTATACTAGTATGTAAATAGGAATTCCAATCTGGTTACAGCTCTTTTATAGCCATCGATGATCTTTTGCACTCACTGATAGATAAATTGAAACATTTAATGGACTGATACCTCTGTGGATATTCAGTAATCAGTATTTTGTATTAGAGTCCACATAGAGGAAATCCATGGTCTATGAGCCAAATGGATTGCATAATCGTAGAATTATAGAAAAAAATATAAGTAAGTTTTGTAAATCTCCCTATCGGTAAAAAGTATTCGAAATATGCACATATATATGTACATACTCGTATGTCACCGTGTAATTGTTATTTTCTATTTATTTCTTTTTTGAGTGCATACTAAATTATTTGGAAATTGGACACACCGCTCTGCAACCGAAAGGGTGCTAATATCTGAGCCACTACTGTACATGCCTGTTTGATGTTGTTATCTTTAACATTTGCACGCTTCCCCTCCAGACTACTCTCTGGGACTCTCTCTCTATCGCCCAGACCAGAACTCATTGTCGTTTCCTGATTCCCTCACTCTCCCATCACTCTGACCAATGCATTTGCTAGTTAACTGTATAACTGTAACTCAAGCAAAGCAAATGCGAAGTGTCAACAAGAACAGCAAAGTAAGAGAGTCGAAGCTTTGATACCCTAACAGCTCGATCGTTTATATGGTAGCTATGCGATGAAGTCATCCGAATTACATTACATTACTTTGAGCTAGACCCTGAGCCATGGCCAAATAAATAATATATTTGATCTTTAAAAATTGTTGTGTAGATGCTGCTTTCCAAACATCTGATCAAAATCATAGTATCATCTGAAAGGGTATCGCGACTAGTGCTAAATACTCGCTGTCTGCTCTGTTCGAGAGGTACAGAGCCCTGTCTTTGCTGGGTGGCGAGCATATCATCAAAGCTCTCTCTCCTATACTTCTGTGTACATATACATACATATGTGTGTGGGTAATTTTGTAAGTAATTCCCCGTCTCCTGGGCAAAGTGAGGTGATCCATCGGGCGGGCATTGCATTGCATAATCGGGCGGACTCTGACGGCCTACTCGATTGGTACGACGTGAAGAGTAGCCAATAAATAAATATAAATAGCAAAACCAGAAGAAATGCGTGAGCACAGACAGAACATAGAATAACAACAACAACAACACAAACCACACACAAACAAGATGTGGAAGTTGAGGGGGAAATGGGAAGGGGTAGCGTGAAATGTGTAAAAATCAGATCGATGACCGCCACTGACTGAGAGCGGACGGACGCATAAATAATGAGCAAATGAGTAAGAGAGACACAGAATTACAGGGGGCAACCAACCCAGACAAATCCTCCATTATCCCTCTCCATACACCGTTTGAACTTACCTCTGGAATTGGTGGCCGCATCGGCTATTTTCTGGAAGGCATCCAAATAGGCGGCAATTGCCTGTATGGCAGCCCTGTAATAAATAAATATAACAGCATTATTACTCGTATTATCCATGACAGCATAAAATAGTCTCAACTACTGGTGGGCGACATTTCAATTGAGAAACATTAAGAAAAATTAAGAGAGAGAGAGAGAGAGACAACTGCAGTCACACTGCTCATAAATAAGTGAAGAATGAATTGGAAGGTTGAGCTTGAAATACCCTGGAATATTATTATATGGGACTCTTTGGTAGAGACTATCATTTATGCTGAATATGATAGTATTTGCTAGGCATAGTAATGCTTAATTAACTCCGTTTCCACGTATTGTGCCATGACGTATAATACCCTCTTCTAGGGTATCAAATCATGCTTCTCAAGCTATGCGTCTGTTTGGATTCGCTATAGTGGCTACAGCCTACCCCCCTCCATGGATGTGTGTCAAGCGCAATGGGCAAGCCACTCGGTGCTAGTTTTGGCAAACTCTGACGATCCCCACCTCGGACAACATGATTTGAGGTAATGATTAATGCAATCCGCATGTGTGTGCATGTCTTATGAGCACATGTACAGACATTTGTATATACCCGCCATATACCGGTGCCCAGACATTGCCCTGTCCGTCCCCAAAGTGAATTTGGGCCAAGACTGAGCATAAAAACGGAAAAAAGCAACAGAAAGAAAATGAAATAAACAAAATACGCCAAGACGACGGCGTCGGTGGTCCGACCCCAGGCCCCACCAGCCCCTTCTTCTCATACCAATCAGCTCAGAAATAATCATAGATATGTATGTATGCACATTTGGGGTATGTCTGAAACAGATTTAGATTGGCTTAAGATATGCTTTGGACTAGTCTCAGAAGCAAATCCAAATATCTTTTTGGAATACCATTAATATGAAGCCATTTTGTTTGTTTGTTGGGAAATCGAGATGCGGATAAACAAAATTTGTTTATTTATTCATTTGCATATCTCGTGGTGCCCGTTCCGTTCCTAAAGTTTTGCAATCGCAATTGGTTTGGCTCTCCATTCAGTGCCGTGGAAGTCCCATGCGTATAATGATTTCCCGCATTGGGAAATCCGTTTTACTCACCTCAAGCATGTGTGTAATTTGCTGGCCTTTGCCACGAAATCATCCCACAGTGGAGAAGTATTCTGCAAGAGAGAAAAAGAGAAAAAGGGAAATATATTTAGTTAGCAATCAAACAATCAAAGCATCCTCGTAACCTAATGAAATATTCTCGGGACAAGTGCCCCAATATATCTGATGTAAACTAAGCCCCGACATAAAGGCAAGAAAAGCCAAGGAAAAATCAATAAGACGAGTCAAAGCCCGAGCCAAGGAATACAATAAACTTCTCATCTATGAGGAAATTACTTTCGGATGACATATCAAGACAAATCGGGCGTACGTGCTACATAAAAAGGTTTTTCTTCAATACATTTGGGACATCTCAGTTGCCACAGATGAGATGGAATTCCAGATACATACAGATCATTTCGGTTTGCCTTTGGCACATTTCAAATCCCATTATCTCGCACAAAAGTTCAAAGTTCAAACTGCTGACAACTTTCCATCCACATGATTTTCGCTCGGATTTAATCTAATTGAGTTTGACTTTTGTTGTCTGTGCATTTCATTAAATCTGAATAAAGCTAAAAAAAAAAAATAAAGCAAAGTTGAACGAATAAATGACCCCACAACAGGGGTCAAATGCAGTTAGTAAGCGAGAGAAAAAGAGAGAGAGAAATGCTCTATAGCACATAATATAATCAAATTGGGGCGACAGCCAGCATATGGTTCGACACCACAGGATATGAGCGGGCCACAGTTTGGGGAGCATTTAATGGAATTCTCTTCCTGCCGGCAGAGTTTGCTAATTACATTTTGTTCGTTTCTATATTCAGAAAAAAAATTAGTACAAAAAATTGATGTGTTCTCGATGCTACGAATGCATATAGAGGCATTTCGATACCCTTTAAATTGGGTGTCTGCTATTAAAAACAAATTTTCATATTTAGGTAACTTTAAAGATTTTAAACGTGATTAAAGGTGGTCAGTTAATGCTTCCTTGTGTGGATTACCAGCAACTGATTAACATAAGAGTGCCCTCCCTTTTACCGTACTATTAAAACGTATAAAAAGCTTTCCATGAAGAGGGTAATTTTTACTGGGAGAGCTCATGATCCATAATCCGTAAACCGTTCCCCAACACTAACGACTCATCGCCATTTCCCTTCATTCTCTTTTGTGCCTTAGAGAGAGAGCTTAGCCAAGAGAACGATCCCTAGATGCTGGTGTTGGGACTCACACAGCAGCTTTGCTCACAACAAATCTTCTCCAGCTACTTATTTGGTCAAAACCACAACAGCTGCTGGTCAAGTCTCAGTGTCAGGCTGGCGAAACGGCAGCAGATTATTAAGAGACAAGAGCCATAAAAGGCAACTAAAGATTTTATGTGTGTGTACGAGTATACAAAAAAATGACAGAATAAACAGATAATAGTATCAAGTAGAGAAGCACAAAACGGTCAATAAAAGTGAAAACGGGTTTTCTGGTTTCTTTGGTTTTGCTTTGGGCCATTTTAATGTTTCAATTACACAACAAATGACATTGAAAGTGAGTGCCCAAAGGAGGAAGAGACAAGTCACTGACCAAGTCACCCGCTATTAAAACGCTGAAGTAGACGATAGACAAATCCATTCCCATGCCATCCCTAGAGCCAAACATCAACGTCAGCCAAATGCCAAATGCAATTCCATTTCACTTTCAGATTTTGCGCAATCAACCACGAAATGAAGTAAAGCGAAATAAATTTAAATAAAAGCCAGCAAAATGTCAATTGCAAAATCGATTTGAATGCAAAAAGGCCCGAAATGTAGCCGGCTCTGGGCCAGGCCAGGGCAATTGCATATACAAAACTCAGACGGGGCGAGTGCATTGGACCTGGCCAAAAGCCGAAACCGTCCGAAACAAAGGGGAAAACGGGAAAAGCCAAAAGAAAAAACAGAAAACCAAGCAAAACGGAACGGATATCGATTTTTGGACATTTTCTGCAAGCTTTTCGGTTAACCCTCCCAAAAAAATAAAAAAAACCCTCAACAATTATTGTCCCAACAAATGAACTTCAATGTGCCATTCGAGCGACAATAATAATAATGCTCGTAATGACAAAATATACCACCCTCAACAGATAAATAAAAGAGAAAACGAAAACAGAACTGAACTGAAAAATGAACTTTAACAATCAATAAAATGTACGCTACATTATAAATGTATGTACATATGTATGTATTTGTCAGGTCAATGCTTGAATTCACATTAATAATCCATTTTTTTCCTGTACAGAGCCAAGCAAACTACGAGTTCCATGGAGCTTGAAAGCTTTTGCAAAGCCTTTTTCGTATGCCAAAAATATTATCTACGAAGCACTTGGGGGCCAGACCTTTTCCTCTCACTATCACTATACAATGAGAACATTCTCGTTGTCAGTTCACTGAGAATAATCTAATGAAACAACATTTTCTGAGAGCGAAAAAATTACAATTATAAATACATATACACATTTTATATGGATAACCCGCTTACATACATTAACGAATCTATCTTTGAAAAGTGTATGTGCAAGAAGTTGCTGTAGATTCAAAAAGAATCTGACAGTCGATGCCGCCTTTATTGTTTTCAATTCCTCTGTTGGTTCTTCGTTTATATATGTATATACATATGTGTGCATGTATGGTATCTCTGCCTCCCCCTTCACAGATGAACCATATTTGGCGTTCGTTCGCGTGCGATTTTCATGATTCCGGCTCCCTTTCAAATGTCAGACCCCATAGGGAGCTGTCTGAACATGCAATTAACCCACCCCAAAAGTGGTTTACAACCAAATGTGTGCAGATATACAATTCCAAGTGAAACATATATCAGATCATTAGGCCAGAGAAACTTGCAAACTTGGTTCATTATAAATTCGTTCAAGATCAAATTTCTCCAAGACCAAACTTAAGATTCATTAAAAAAGTCGTGTGTGGGTCGGCCTTAGCCAGAAAGAATTCGAAACTAAATCAACAAAATATTTAATATTTCTGCTCAAGGCAGAAAGAATCAATAATTTCCATAAACTTTTAAGCTGGATTTTTCCAATTTTAAAACAAAATTCGACTCCAAATCGCTGCCCACATAATTTTTTATGTATTTTTTGTATGTTATTTTTGCAAAATAATTTTTTTATCTGTAGAGTGTGTGTGTAGCGTGGCGTGGCGTGGCGCAACCAACGTCGAACGACAACTTGATAAGAGTCTTTTGCCCCGTCTGCGTGGGTCTCCAGCAAACTTTTTATGAATGAACATTTCGGTTGTCATACGGAGAGGAGGTGCCACCAGGCAACTGGCGGACCCAAACACGCAAAGCTGTCATTACATTGACCAGAGCCCCCAGCCACAGCCGCAGCACGCGTTGGCGTTGGCTCAGAGACTCGAATGGATAGCGAGAGAGCCACGAACTGAGTCTTGGGTCTGGGCTTATGAATGAGTGCGGCACACAGATAAGATGGAAGGGGACCAGGCATGTCAGGTGGGTCACCCCCTTTAATAGAAGTATCCGCTTGGAATACTCTCGAATATAGTGGATAAACTATGTATCTTATAACCGAAGTATAAAAGAATATACGAATCGTTACCGCAAATCTGTGGCGTGTATTCAAAACACTTTCCAGTTTTTAGCAGACGAATCTGTGGGACGAAGCAACCACGAGCAATGAGTGCAATGCCTCTCCCTCACCCACCTTCCTTCCCATGGTGCATCCATTTATCTTGGCAAACTGACGCTCGCTCGGTGAACGCGAGACACCTAAAAACCCACAATTTATGCCAGTCACAGACTCTCTCAGCAAAACTGGAAAAGTTCACACACAGAAACAAACACACAGGAACATTATAAACTCTTGATCTTTCCAATAGCCTACAAAAGCAACCTACACGAAACTGACTCCTCTCAGCTGGTTCACAGCCTCATTCATGCAACAATTTTGTTGCTGTTTCTGGTTGCTGCTGCTACTGCTGCTGTTGCTTTTGCTGGTTGCTGCTGCTGCCGTGGCTGTTGCTGTTGCTGTCACCGTTTGATAATGCCCCAAAGATTCCCCGAGTCTAGGCAGCAGCAGCTAGAAAGAGGCGGAGCTGGGGTTGGCCAAAAACGGGTTCAGAGTCTCGTCCTACATAGCACATTTTGGGTTACCACAACAACAAAAAAATAAATAAATAAAAATAAGCTGTTCCTTATGCAAAATCTAGCAGAGTCTGTGAAGAAGTTTGCACTGATTGATTTTCTATAAGATCCAACGTATATGAAGTTTGCTTCGGGCCATAATTTCGCTAGTTTTCGGTGCTGGGACAAGGAGAGGCGAGGGTAAAGTCGTGCGCTGCTAATTTGCACCTACAAAAAAAAAATAGCTTCAGCTTTAGAAAGTAGAAAATTATGCGGCAGGAATATGAAATGAAAGTGCTTCCCAATCTATCCCTCCCTGAAGGAAGGAAGGGGGCTCGAAAGTTTACAGAAACCTCCATCAAAACAACAAAAAATTTTCTTTTCAGTTGGCAAAAGAATGGAAGACAATGGCGGCGGGAGAGCGAGCTGCTTGGCAAATCGATTGGATTGTAGGCGATGCGAATCCATCAATCGATACTCGCAGTTATGCTGCCAATCACCGAGTAATTCAATAACTGACAGACAGTTGGCTGCATTTGCATATCGCGCTTCTAACAATGCCCCATTTGTGACCCCAAAAGACTCTGACTCCGACTCCCGCTGAGGAGTAGGGGGGAATATGGTACGTAGTTTCGGTTTTTATCGGCGTAACCAAAGAAGGGGCTTGCAACATGCATCCAAGCGATATGGAAACCGCAACTTGAACGCTAGTGGCAGTCAACGCGTGCCACGAAACCGCAAAAACAAAACGGAACGAGAAGTTCATCATAATGGAAATACTAGCAAGGCAAGAGCTACCATGAAATGTAATCCCCATAGATATGATGAGGGAAAGAATTGCTTCTGTAAAAGAAATAAAACTCAACTTTTATCCTTGGTATCCTTGTTCCTTACGGGAATACCTTTTATAATATGTATACGTGTATATGTATATGAACCCACGAAATTTGCTTTTATTTAAATCTATCTTTAGCTTTGAGATGATCGTCTGCTCTCTCACTTCTTAATCTTTTCAGCTTCGCCCCTGATTTCGAAGCAGACACCATGGGGACGCGGGACATTCCTTTCATCGAATGCCTCAAAACTGATGACCGTTTTATAGCGTCCGCTTAGGGTGGCACCCCGTATGTTCTTGAGCATCAGTCTCAAATCAAATGGTTCATGGATGAGCGTGGTCTGAAATAATAATCCACACAAAAACACACGAGCTCAAACGTGAGAACTAAAAGAAACAAAATTCCAATCGCTTGCTTGGAAAACTTACACCTAATTTTTTTATGCAATGCTGTTCCACATCTTCGCGATTTGTGATGAATGACGTCCAATATTTGAACCAATACTGATCCTTGTCGTACATCATTGGGCAAAAGTCCTTCGTGGCCATGGTAAAAACGGTCGGCTCCCAATTTCCCCGCTGGTGGTGGAACAAGGCGAACTTGGCCTAGAATTGGGTGTAGGGGGATGAGATTCAACTTAGTGGTTCGGTTGCTGTGCGATGGGAATTACGGCTATGCGATCGTTGGGCTGTAGATCCCAGGTGGTGGTGGCATTTCCCGATATGTGTATGGTATCGGCCTCCTGTTCGACTTTCAATTGATCGAAATTGATGGCGTCGCGAATGAAGATTGTTCCGGGCGGAGCTTCGGTACATGGTGTAAATATATCCGGATCCTCCAGCAACAGTTCGTAGTCTGTGGCCCATATTCCGGCCAGGCCCACATGGATCAGAAATAATATTTTCCACATCTTTACAATGTAGGAACTGTTTGGTCACTCTTTATATAGCCTCATTGTGTATAGTTGTGTAAGGGGATGTATATGTATATATACATACGTAATTGCTTCAGCTAATTATCGGATTAGCCTAACATAATTTAATCCCAGATTTGATCGATAATCCGCACGCGAAACAATGAATGCATGCATTATCATGTCAGAATTGCATTTTTTATGCCAAAAAAAAAACTGTAATATATGTGATATATAGCGCTAAGATAGGAAAGATTTGCCTCGAGAGTTTTTATGGATTTAAATTACAGTTTGTATCCACTCGCTCAACTTTCATTTGACATTGAGAGGCTGATTGAATTCAATTTTGGTTGTGTTCAAAAAACAAGAGAATAATACAAAAATGTAGCCCAAAACTATTTTGCATAATTGGGCGTGTGTGGTAGACGAGACAACAGTGTCACACCCACCATAATAATAATAATACAACAGCGGAAAACAATTACAAAAACAAGAAAAACAATCCCTAACAATATCTCGGCTTGTGTATCGCAAAATGCAATTTCATATTCATTAAAATTAATTGCTCCTTGATTGCCCGTTCGTTGTAGATGGAGCAGAAATTTAACATGCAGAGCACTCAAACAGACATACATATCCAAAGTTCGAATCTCTACAGATTTCGCCTGCACAGCACAGCACAGCATGTCACATGTGACAGACAAACCTAAGCGACGGGCAGCAGACAGACAGAGAGAGACGGACGGCAGTCATCATGCAGTGGCAGCAGTGGAAAGAGCAATAGTCGTGTTTACACTGCAATCTAATTTAAGGAATAATGCAGAGTAATTAATACAGCTATCATCATGCTTGAGGCTTCTCTTTCTCAATTGTTCCTTCTTTTCTCTTCTCAGATTACCCTGTCTGTGTATGTGGGAGGAGGACAAAGAGAGGCTCTGAATTCATCAACAGTTTTGTGAGAGAACTTCACCATTCACTTAACTGTAATTGAAACTTTGCTTAGGTGCCCAGATGAGATGCGCAAGGGAATGAGTGATAGCTTAAGTAATGGCTAAACGAGACGTGAAAAAAACCTCTTTGATTTATGCTTGTAGCTTCGTTAGGGCTGTACTTTAAGCTGCTCTCTAAATTTGCACTCTGGGAGAGCAAACAAACACAAGCATTGGAAAGAAAATAGTTGGATGTGCAGCAGAGGCTGGGTGCGGGATGTCTTTCTCTCTCTCTCTCTACCTCGTTATTACATATGCTTGAGCAGCAGCAAAGAGAGCGTAAGCTATTCGCACGTGCCTGCAGTAACTGTTACAGTACAGCACATACAAATATGTGCACTAAAAGAATGCCATTTCCAGGCACTCATATGTGGGCTCCTATTATTCTTTCCGCTCTGAAGGACCTTGCACTAGTTAGCCACAGCCTGACGGCATCATCCTGTTCCCATCCTGTTAACCATAAAACAACGACACACAGAGTGCATTGTGAACTGTCGTTTCGATTTCCAGTCGAGAGACCTAACCTTGAATGTGGCTTTTAGACATTTTTCAAACGAGCAAACAATTCGAACGGGCGAGGGAGAGGAAAAGGAAAAACTGTACACGATATATTGTCATAGAACTGGCAACACATTGCGTCAGCTGCGAATGCTGCCATAAATAAAAACTCATTAGCTCTGGTCTATACCTATGTATAGACGTTTACGTTTGTATGTGAGTACTCGGGGGCGTCTATGTCTATTCTTACGTCTTAAAACCCCCACAAAATTGAGATACATACCATGAAATACGAAAAGCTGTAACGGTTAAGCCTAAGGGCAAAGGTCACACAGACTAAAATAGGGAAAACATTCAAATAGAATAAAATAAATATAAGAAGAAAAAAGTTGCGCCCAACGTGGGGCTCGAACCCACGACCCTGAGATTAAGAGTCTCATGCTCTACCGACTGAGCTAGCCGGGCACCTGAGAACAGGGAAACCAAATGGCTAACAACACGATAAGAACCTTATGATATACATAATTTTATGTATCAATATTTTATTCTCAATTGGGAATAAATAGAATAGATATGTAAACTTGAATTTGTATGACAGAAAACTTGTAAGTATTCAAAAAAAAACGTCAAAGTTCCTCAAGGTACTTTACTTGAATAGCGAAACATTAAGAGTTTTTGCTAAAGGTTCGATTTACCAACATATGAATTAGTATTATGTTGAAAACTTAAATGCATATTTTATATGCACCAAAAACTAGTCTACAACCTTGCACTCATAAAATATGCATAAATAACAAACAGGCTTTTCATTTTAAATTGACTGTGTGATTAGTCCAATATTAGGCCAATGAATTGGAATGATCTCTTTAATTTCCATTTTCAATAAAAAATATAGGTAATAATAAACAAACAAAATAAATGTCGCCCAACGTGGGGCTCGAACCCACGACCCTGAGATTAAGAGTCTCATGCTCTACCGACTGAGCTAGCCGGGCATGTAATTTGCTTTTAAAAAATATCTGGAAGGAATATAAGATATATGTATATAGTATACACAGATTCATACATATAGGCACATACGTTTTTTTTATAAAAAGATTTTGAATTTTCCGAGTAAAGATCATCCCTAGGATGTAATAGACATGCTCGTATATGATTCCAAACAGTAAAAAAATGTAACGAAATTTTGAACAGCCATTCAACATATTTCAATAGATTAACTACCGATTCTTAATCGCTTCGTTTTCTTTGAATTTGTTTAATTTGTACCATATAATTTCTGAGAAATAAAAAATATTTTAGTGCTATCCTATTGATTGGATATACATATATAGTACCTACATATACTAGGAACATGATTTGAATCTATATCATTTATTCGGATACCAAACGAATATCGAATAAAAAATGCGCCCAACGTGGGGCTCGAACCCACGACCCTGAGATTAAGAGTCTCATGCTCTACCGACTGAGCTAGCCGGGCGTGTGAGCCTTCCCAATGCTATCCGTATCCGGCTAACACCTACCTGGGCTGATATAGATCGAATTCGTGATTCCTGACTCCATTGCGCCATGATATAAATTATAGGGCATCGTTTAAAAATGGTTTTTGGCAACGCCCTTTGGTGTATTCCACCGAACTGATACGATCGGATGTGTTATTATAATTGTATAGTTTAGACACCCAATCTGTATATAAAAGGGCCATGGCGGAAAGTGTCTATCCATCGCGAAAAATGTTGAACAAGCCAAAGGCCTTCTGCGTAGTGCTCCAGCTGAGTCTCGTTTGCCTCTCACGAGCCATCGAGTACGAGTTCATCCTGGACAAGGATGGTTTGTTCGCGCCCTGTGAGAACTATCCGGGTAACCCTGCCGGCATCGACGCCCTCTTTGACATGTCCAAATTTGAAATAACACTGAAGGCAGAGTCCACCGTACAAATGGCGGGAGATGCCGTGATCGTTTGGCAGGATGTTAAACCGAGCGATACCGTAACGGTGAGCGCTCAGCGGTCCCTTTATCCTTTCCTATCTATACATTGACCATTTGAATCATATTCACCCCCAGATGTTCGCACAAGTCTATCACTACGAGCAGGGCACTTGGCAGAAGACGATGTTCTCCGCCAGCAGCAACAACTTTTGCAAGAACATGTTCGAGAAGAACCAGTACTGGTATAAGTTCTGGACGCAGCACATCATCAACTCTGACGAAGTCAAGAAAACTTGCCTCAATACCCGCGGCGTGAGAAAGTCTCCATTCCCGATTCAATCCACAAGTCCCTGTCTTCGCTAATGTCTCTTAACGTTCCTCTATTTTAGTCCTTGCTGAAACACGAGTCCTTCGACCAGGAGCTGAAGGTCAATGTGAATGTACCCAATATGAATGGACGCTACAAATTGGTATTGCTCTTCGAGGCCTTCGACAATCGCAATGTGAAGCGTCCAGTGTCGGTTTGCACCGAACTCCGTGGTATGATCCAAAAGGTCTAAAGGTCTATAATAATCATGCATGTTGAATCCGATACATACATATGTACTGTGAAATATCATTAAAATGCATTTGCAAGCATCAGCTGTTGTTCAAAAGTCTAATTATATATGCATGTGGCACATAACATACAACAAAATACAATTAAAATTGAGATTGCCATCAGGTGGCGTACATCAGGGCATTACAGGGTGCCCCCGCATGGCAATGCTTCTCTTTCAGTCCATCATGGAACACCAGGAGGACAGCAAGGAAAAGTGCCAGTCGCACGACTGGTGGGCCGAGTTCTGTGAGGAGTCGGCCGTGCATGGTATGCCATATTTAGCCAGGCGGGATCTGCACTGGGTGGAGCGCCTCTTCTGGCTGGCCATGGTCCTGGCCTCGGCCTACTATGCCATCAGCAGCTGCTACTCCCAGTGGGAACGGTTCCGCAACAATCCGATTGTCTACGAGTACGAATATCTCTTTGCGCTGCGAAACTTCACCTTCATCGGGATCACATTGTGCACGAACTACGAGACGGAGAAGCAAGTGGAGAAGCTCATCAGAAAGTGAGTGGCCCGTATAGAGATTATTGAATAGTATTTCCTCCCCTTTCCGTTTCTATCTAGCACTTGGTCAGTGGATCTCACACAGGACCCTGTCAAGGCAGCCTATTATAAGGAGTTCCTTTTTGTTCTTAACCGTTTGCG
This sequence comes from Drosophila obscura, assembly GCF_018151105.1. NCBI lineage: Eukaryota > Metazoa > Arthropoda > Insecta > Diptera > Drosophilidae > Drosophila > Drosophila obscura. Next base: position 1,860,152 of record NW_024542774.1, on the reverse strand, counting down.
GTATAATAATTTGAAGACGCTGAAACCCTTCGAAAACGACAGCACTCTGAACAATCTGGCCTATGTGGAAATGCTGCTGCAGCTGCAGGAGAAGGTCCTGCCACATTCCAAGCCTGTTCTCATGGCGCCCATCATCACAGAGGTGGGTCTCTGCCAGACGACGAGCCAATTAACCCGCTATGGCAGTCCCTATGGCCAGCTGTGAGTGATGTTTATGCTCAGCTTTCATCTTATGTTCGCCTCTTGATTCATTGATCTTCCAGACAAACCCTGAATGTGACACCTGTGCGGCAGTGTGGCTTCTTCAACGAATGCCAGTTCATGCACAAGCCCTTCAACAGCATCAATACCCATGTGTTTCTGGTGAGAGTCGAGCATCTTTGTGGTAAAACTCAACTGAAATTGAGGATTCTTTTGTAGTTTATGCACGATGTTAATGAACTGATGCTGCCACACGATAGACGGACCGTCGCCTTCGATGCCAAGACGAAGAGCTCCTACGTCCTCAAGCTGCTGGTCAGCTCCATTTCGGCGGACAGGGAAGTGCGCAACCTGCCGGTCGCCTATCGCAAGTGTCGCTATCACGACGAGAACAATCTACAGTACTATAGCGTGAGTTTCCATTCAGGTCGGTTCTTCAAGGGAAATCCCAATTCCTGATCTCTCTCTTTCGCCCTCTCTGTTCAGCCGTATCATCCGAGCCTCTGTCGCCTGGAGTGCCGCATCAACTGGGCTCTGAGCATGTGCCATTGCAAGCCCTTCTTCTATACGGCTGCCCCACAGGCCCCCATCTGCAATGTGACCGGAATGCTCTGCCTGGCCGAATCCAATTGGCTGGAAAAGCCCTGCCATTGCTTTTCCCTGTGCCGAGAGACTACCTACAGCATCATCGAGGAGTACGAACAGAGCGGAGTGAGTATCACCTAAAACAAAATGTATCTGTATTTATTTATCTTTCCTTTTCAGGGCGATCAAAGCTACGTGGGCGAACAGTTCGAGCGGACGATCATCATTAAACTGGAACTGCCCAAGATGGGCATGAAGCGTCGGGTTGTGTTTAGCACGGATCAGCTGATCATGTCCTTTGGCGGAGCCATTGGCCTGTTTCTAGGTGCTAGCTTCATGACCATCTATGGTCTGATATATCTAATGCTATACTTTCTGGTTGTCCAATGTCGCAAATGTCGTCCCAGGAAAGATAATTCGCTGGATGGAAAAAAAGAAAGTGTTGCACCATTAGGAAACCATTTTGTTGGGTAACTTTAATTTTCCTTTACTTTAAATAAACATTTCCAGCTTTCTTTATTATGTCAAATAAAATCTCAGCTTTTAACTAGGCTTCAACTTAAAGTAAAACAAATCTAGAATAGTATAAAGTACACAAACATACATACATATGTATTTATGTATGTGTAATGAAACATTTCCTTATGACACGTACATTAGCAGAGACATAAAGAAATGGAATTGTTGTCAGCTTAATGACATCAAAGTGGTTGGATGGCTCGCGATTATGGCCTGGCCAAGAGCATCATAAAGAGAGGCCCTAAAGGGGAAGCCACAAAAGTGGCAACTTAGCGTTGCAGAGAAGAAAGCCACCATGCCACACACCGTTCGCCAGTTGGGGGTTCCGTTCGGTTCAGTTCAGAGAGCAGGGAAATTTTCACTTTTTGCGGAAAACAGTGAAACAACTGCAATGGAAAATTACTTTAAAGCGGAGATTTCCTTTTGTCAAATGTGACAATTTGCCCTGACTCGAAGGAGGGGTGGGAGGTAGTTTATGTTGGGTGTCTTCATTTTACATTCGGCCACACTTGGCCAAAAGCCGAGTGCAGTCAACGAAGCGAAACGATGCTTTGGTATTATTGTGTAAAGCTAACAACCTTTAAAGTTTTGCTTAATTTTAGTGGTTTTTTTTTAAAGTTTCTTTGGCGTTGCCTTTTCTTTTGCGTGGATTTACTTTGCACCTGGATCGGAAAATTAGACGCTTTTTAATTGCCGGCTGGTAGAAGCCGTTAGATAGAGCATATCATAAATGAAATTAGCAAATAATTTAAGCAGCAAACAAAAAAATATAAGAAGTTCTTTTCGTTCTTTTACGCTTATTATTGAAGTTGCGACCGCGGTCAGATCCAAGAAGTTTTCTGTTTCTGGCATAAATTTGTTCTGGTCTGTTGCCAAAAAATAAATTAATGCCAAAAGCCAGACGGAGAGTCAGCCAAGCAATTAAAATGGAACTAATTTTAGTGTGGTGGAGTGGAGAATAGATCTCTCTCCCTCTCTCTCTCTCTCTCTCTCTCTCTCGCTATCTTTTTGGGTAAAGTTAACCTTTGGGAACATCTCCTCTCTCGCCTTGAGGTTGCATCTTACACTTTTTTGTGACATTTACATTGGCATTTGGCAACTTTGTGAGAGAACAATAACGAACCGCAGCCGACAATCTTTAGCCATGAATGAGGCCGAGCAAAGCAAAAGCCAAGAATTACCTGGTAAGATGATCCACACACATACACTCACACGTACACTCATAAAGCATACACTCTGGCATATTGCACATGTTCTCTCAGTATATGTTTCTGCTCTAGTTCACACTCAGGTTGAAAATGAAAAACAAAAAACAAAAAAATAAAACCAAGAGCAAAAACAACATCTGCACAATTGCGTGTTGAACAATTTCCAAATTTCATAAATAGCAAATGCACTCGCCCGCGTCAGACAACCGCAGCAGCAGTGTTTGCTCTCCACGCTCTCCGCACTTTGCTCCCCTGCCAAAAAGCTAATTCATAGTCTCTGAGGGTAAAGTGTATATTGATATATTTATATAAGGAGAGGCATTTTCGCTTCTTTTCTTTTTACTTCTCTGTCTTCATGCCTTAAAAGAAATTATGCCACGATTCTGAAAGAGGACTGTGGGGTGTAGGCTTCACCTTATATTAATACACTTTGCCTGAGTGGGGAGTTTAGATGGATTTCCTTATTAATAGCAGCATCAGCAGGCGGCCATAAGGCGGCACTTCTTATCTTCTTTCTTATGATTCCTACTCCTACTCCTTCTCCTTCATCTTCATCCCCCTCCGACCAGCCGCTAGTTTATTTTTGGGGCAGACGAAACAAATTCCAACACCTGTCCAGAGCAGTGACGGACAGACTGAGCAGCTGCTGGGAGGGAAAGAGTGTTGAATGTGCTGAAAATGTAATTTTCGTTTCCAAATGCGCCCCCCTACACTAACTCAGAATAGCAAATGAAGCAAGAGGAAAGAGGACGGACGAAGAACTTTCTCAGAGAATACAACTGGAAATGCCCTTCCCGTGGGAAGTCTTGGGAGCGAATAAGCAGCAGCAAAATGATGAGCTGATGAGATGAGATCAGCATTCCAGTGCATGAAAAAATCATTCTGACTACTGTGATAATACGAATAGTTAGAAACAAAGAATGAGATATTATTGATTAATCTGTTAATTGATTTAAATTTAAAAATAAACCCATCTAAAACTGGTATTATTTCTACATCACATAAAATAAACACTCCCCCTGTGGGAAGGGTATAAATGTATTTGTTTCACTGACAGAGAGGAGGAGCCTCTACACACAGGGCAATGATGTTGAGGGAAAATGAAGGAAGCACTTTCTGCTTCCGAGTGGTAGATATTCTAATGTATTACCTGCTTTAAATTCATGCCATTAGTTCCTAATCATTGGCAGCTGTCAGCAGTTCATCCAATCCCAATACTAGTCCACCCCAACCCAACGATCCCCTCCCAAAAGGCTCGGCACCACTCGGCATTAATTTAGTCTTGTTAAATGAAATTGCCTCGATCCGTGTGTGCTCCACGTTATATAAGCGCAATAAACAATTACTATGTACGAAAGTAAGTTGCCTCAAATGGCGTCATAAGAGCTATAAATTATTGATACCACACAATAGACACTTAGCAATAAAATCAATTAATGATAAACGAAAAAGAAAAAAACTGAAACAACAAAAATTGCGCCAAGCAACGTTTCGTCGTGTCTCTCCGCCGAGGCCTTAGATAAATGCGAACAAAATGTGCGGAATTTTTCTTGTTTGTCTTTTTTTGCCATTAAAACAATTAGAAGAAATATACGTTTTTCGGTAGAACAAATATAATTTCAAATCATCTGTTGGTCCAAACAAACTATTACTTTTGCATTAATTTATGACAATATCCGAAATTAATGGTTTTCTGTCTGACCTTGCTTTTAATTATTTTGTTTTTTCTCTTTTTTTTCTGCGCTTGAGGTTTTTGTTTACACGCGAGAGAATTCCGGCCAAATGCTGAGAGTTCTTGACACAGTCTGAGAGACAATTGGAGACAATGAGAACAAGTTACAGCAAAAGGAAAAAGCAAAAGCATAAAGCACTCGTCATTATTCCATGTTGTTTGTTTATTTTCCGAATTTTGTTATTTGAGTGGGTTCAAAGAGAACGGAGAGACAGAGAAAGTGTGGACGGAGATTTCCCCAAAAATTGATATAGAATTCCCAGAACAGAACCGACAAACGGAACAGAACTTTCTGTCGAAATGCTCGTGTTTGAAAGTGATTTCGAATTTCCGCTGAAATACGCTGAAAACATCAAGAAGAACTCACTCACCTTCATGTCATTGATAATCTGTTGGAACAGACTACCCAGAGCAGAGCTATCTCGTTCCAGACTTAGATCCATTTTTCCTTAGTAGTATTTGACTCTTGTTCTCGGTATATGGTATGTCGATCGAATTTCGGATTTCGTTATTCGTTCGCTCGCTTGGACTAACTTTTTTCCTTCTACATATATTAGTTATTTGATTACTTTTGTTTCATTTTGATTGGAAAAGCCAAGTTGATCTGTAATAGAAGAAAAAACATGGGTAACATATTAATGTATAAATAGAATTGTTTGACAAACTAATCTACAAGCACTTCCGAGTGGAAATCTCTGTCTCATGTGGATCATAAATTTTCGTATACGCTACTAAGGCGTGTCCAGACGAGCTCTCGTAAATAATCCAAGATGTAAAACGATGTCTTCCCAAACAAGAAATTATGCTTAATTATGACAGATGAAAAGAGTGAGTTTCCCTTTGTCGTAGGCGCAACATTGGGACTGCATTTGGGGATCGTTGACCCAAATTTAGAGAGCTATCAGTTTCGTGATTTATTGGTCATGCAGTGGGCCTAATTGTTAATTATTAATCGATAATTGACATGGGGGGTGGGTGGGCATCGCATGTCCGCCCACAGGAAGTTGCAAGTTGCGCGTCCACAACATAAATACAAATTATCATTGTCAGCCCCAGACAACCTGAGGCCCATGCAAACGACTTTCATTAGGGAAGTGCAATAGTTGTGACCCATTTGTAGACCCCCACCCCACACCACCACTTGGGTACGGTACGTGTCTGCTGGTGTTCTCTGTAAGTTTTGTGGGTTTCGAAAGTGCAGAGCAGATAAAGAGTAACTAGATTTCCATGCAGCCGAAAGCTAGCCTCGAGAGCAATTAGTGCTTGAGAGGCGTCAAATGTGTACAGATATTCAGAGTCAAGTTGTAGTAATAACCTTCGACCAGGGGCCAGAAAGAGGCCCAAGCTCGGTTCGAGTCTCAAGTTTTAATGGCCATAACTCAAGTAAAACTTGCACTTGAGGCCATCATATCCTACTCTTTTTGGGCTGATTATGACATTAACGGCAACTCCGAGTGAAGTTCTTATACATGTGTATGTACATAGGTATGTATGTATGTAGAATGTATGTTGTGTGTTGTGAACATCATCAATGCATTCAGAAAGCGTCCACAATAGATACTCAAGCGTGAAGGAAGCCAAGGCACACAAATGATAAAAAAGCAACAGCAACGAGTGCTGATTGCCCAGACTGCGTATCTTTTGTCTATGGGTCTGCGACTGTGGATACTCATAGAGAAAAGCATCAGCGCCGTCAAAGAACAAGTCGTGGCCAAAGAAAGAAGGAGAGACAACCCAGAAAGCTGGGCTGGCTTTGTCGGGTCGAAGCGTGCAATGCCCTGGCGAACCCATCGGAAGCTACATGTACATATACAAAATGTACGAATGAAACATAGCTGGTCACTGATACCGGCTCAGCAAGAGAATTTTGACTGGAAGCGGCACCTAAGCCCCTCTAGAATCCTTTGCATTATCTCTGATTTTCAAATGGCAGCCTATGCCCATCATACCCTCTACAAAAGGGTATGCGCAAAGCGCGCACAACAAAGTCGCGGCGAAAAGGCAGACCCACTCACACAATCACACACAAAAGAGCGGAGCGGAGCAAAGCAGAGCGAATGGAAGTACTAAACAAGTAGACCTGCATCTCTGCTCTCTCTCTCTCTCCTTCGTCTTAGTGGAATAGTAGTGTAAATGACCTCTCGAGATAAAATTGTGGCCACAAAGCAAACGATGACAGGCAGGCATCGCTGCTGCTGCTGCGCTGCTGCTGTTGCTGCTTCACTGCAGTGCTTTCAGAGTTGCAATTTCCTTTGCAGTGCGGAAATAAGTTGTTTTTTTTTTCTTTTTCTTTTTTGGCAATTGACAGACTTAAATCTGGTTTTTCATATACATATGTATGTATGTCATGGATATACAAAACATTGACCCAGTTATCGTCTGGTTGCACTTAAATCATAAGCCTACAACTGGTCGAGCGAGTATGTATAGTAAATATCTGCATATTCCTTATCCACGGCGGAAGCAGGCGGCTTTTCTCAACATTAAGATAAACGCTCTGGTTGCTTGGGAAATCCAGAGCAGAGGCCACGGAACCAAGTCTGGAGTTAAAGTCAGGCCTGCTGCAGATCGTGCTCTGACCCCACGGAACGGTGGAGGAGGTCGTTCTTTTGGCAGTAGCCAAATTACCAAATCGTGCATTTACAAAAACAACAGAGCACCAGAAAACGTCGCTTCCCAACAGGAAAACAACAATTTCGCAAAGTAGCCAAGGAAGAATAAGTATAAGGAGTGCAAACACAGAAAACAATGGGAACCAGAAAGCAATGAGAGGTTCAAAAGCAGAAACTTTAGATACCCTTACAATTTAGATCTCTATTTTGAAAGTTCAAAACGGATCAAGAACTTACGTATATGTAATACATATTATGTATATCCTTTATAGAATGGCAATCTGACAGGATGCTTGTAGCAAATAATACTACCTTTTCTTTGCAAGGGTATAACAATGGGAATGAAATGGGAACTGAAAACTCTGGAAACAGGGATCTCTGGAATAAGCCCGCATCAAGACTCACACACAAATGTCAAGTTGATGATGATGATGATTATGCTTTTGTTGGTGTTGTGTGGTGTTTAGTCTGGGATGCTTTTTCCAATTCCAACTACGCATAATTTTCCGCCCTATTTACTCCCATTCTCGCTCTCTCTCTCTCCTTGCAGCCTCTGTGGCTGCGGTTTTACTGAGATTTCTGTTGAAACAGAAGCGGAAGCTGCGTTGTGGGGTAAAAGGGAGATTTTGTATACACAACTCGCATGTCTTCTTGCATGTTGCATGGATTTCTATTACAGGAAGTGACTTGACTGACAGCCTGAGAGCCAGCACCAAAGAAGCGTCGGCAAATGCTGCCAGACACTTTTGTCAAGGGCGACAGAGCTGTTGTTGCTGTTAATTGCTCACCAAAAGATGGAGGCACACGCACCGCATTTTTCACTCTCTATCCCTCTCTCTCTCTCTATGTCTGTCTTAAGAGCAGCGTAATTATGCGTAAATGCAGATGAGTGAGTACGTTTAGGATGGACCGGCAATGTGTCCGTGTCCGAGCAACAGCTCTGCAGACTAAGGCTTAGAGCTTGCGGAAATATTTGTTCATGATAAGGCTGCAGAGGGAAAGAACCAACAGTTAATGGCATTTCTTGGAGAAGGGTGCTTAAATGACTAAGAGAATCGTGAATACATAATTTATTCAAAGGCTACAGCTCATTTCGTTTAAAAATACATGCCAGCTGATAAACCAATCAAAGCAAAGGCACGATATCAGGCAATTCTTGCAACGTAAATGTAAACCGCAAACATTCTTAAAGTACGCTGTGAACTAAACAATACTTGGAAAAAGTTTTCTTATCGGTGTGATAAGGGCTTTTAGGCTTAAGAGTTTCCTCTCTAAATGTATGAGATTGTGTGTGCGTGTGTGTATGTGTGTGAATTTAGAGGAAACACTTTCAGTTCGGCACTACCTCGATCCCTTCAAGCAACAAACAGATGATCCACTGCTGAAAACTTTCTTATCCACTCCATCTATTTGTGAACGAATGTTTGTCTTTGGTTCACCCTCGTCCCATAAGTTCTAAGGGGATTCCGGTTAAACAAATAATGTTACAGCTGCAGAGAGGGCTACAGATAAGTATGGGGACAGAGAAAGAGAGAGAGAGAGAGAGATTTCCTACGAGTCTTGGGCTTTTGCCAGATTTATGTACATATGTATGTATATTGTACTGGAAAGATGTGTGCGTCTCTAATGCCGCACGGTAAACGATACTTTGTTGATGGCAAATTGTTGTGCATCCGAGAGCACCGAGAGCCCCCATGACTTTACACTTTCACCGACAACAAATCCAACTGTGAGCATCTCATCTGTGGTCAGCCAAGTGTCAAGATGTCTCGGCCCTTGGTCTCTGGGATCTGTGGGTCTGGGCTGGATCTGGGGCCTGGCTCCAGTCAAGCCAGTTGGGAAAGCGCGATGCTGAGCGTTCGCGTTCGAAAAGAACTCATAAAACGAAGATGATAATCTAAAGATCAAGTTTTTTATATTGTATGAACAAAATCAACAACGTCACCACGCACACATAAACATTTATGTGTGCTTTTCTATCTTTAGCTTCATCTGTGCTTTGCCTTGCATTTTCATTCCATTTGATGTTTTCTCTGCTTATTTCTGGGATTCGGTGAGGGCATCTGCTTTTCCTCTGCCCCCACAAATTCACACACATACACACACGCACACACAATCTCGTATGGCACGTCATTAACCCAAATTTTCTATGAATAAAAAATAGCGCAAAAAGGAAAATACTTAATGTTTATGGTGGAGCAATATTGAGGGGATTTCTTGTTATTTTTGTATTTCGTTCGATTTCTGTTCCCAATTAATTGAATAATTCGCAGTTCATTTTGAGGGCTGCTGAAATGCGTCCAATTTATTGGATAATTAAGGCTGTTAGCCTGATAACCTGATTGATAAGGTTTCTGGTTCTGCTTTGGTTGTGTTATCTTATCAGCAGGGAGGCACAATCGATTTGTTTTTGCCCCACACGTGTTGCAACCTTATGTATTTTTATCTATCGAAAGTTATCAAAGAACAGTAGCACGAAGCAGTAAGAGAGAGAGAGTGTGGTAGGTAGAGACACAAACAACCATCAAAAACGTAGAACAGAAAACATAAATATTTCGCAACAACAAACGCCCACAAATCTGTAGACACCACAGAACCATGGGGTTTACGGCTGTGTGTTTCCTCTGGAAATAAACTTTCGGCATTTAGCCACGTTTAATCGATTTGTGCATAAAATGATGTATGTGTGTTTACACATGGCGGGGCAAAACAGATTGTATATTCTTTGGACAACACAACCCATAGAGTGTGAGGGATACAGAGAATTAGAATTGCCTTGCAGCATGTTTTGGGCTATATTAAGAGATTTTCCACTCGCATGATCATGATAAATCGATGAAATTAGCATCAGCTTGTGGGAAAACTTATTAGAATGTGAAAATATTTCGCAGACAAATGAAAAACGGACTTGTAAAGTCACAGATTTAAAATATATTTAATACTACTAAGAGAGACTCAAGGAAATGCCTGAAATTCATATTAAATTTATTTAAATTTGTACTTTCTGCTAATTTGCCCGCTCTGTTGCTCTTCCCATTCTTCTTTGTCTGCTTTTTGCTTTGCCATTTTCTTGTTAGTGCTAAGCAAAAGTGCCGTTACTTAACCGGCATATGGTACTCTCGCACTTTTTAATGTTTTTTATGTGTTGTTTGCCGGTTTCATAAGCACGTTTTCTTCTGTTTCCTTCGTTCTTCTGTTGTGTTGTCTTTTTAACTCCTGTCTCTTTTGATTCTTTTACTCTTTTTCTTTCTTTCCATCTCCTGTCTCTTACTTACTCCGCTTCTCATTATTCTTTGAGTACTTTGTGAATTCTCACCGCGTTTTTTGTTTGTCTTGTTTTCTCCCTGTTCTTTATGGTCTTTGCAGAGCTTTTTTTTGCCTGCATAGGAATGGGTTGGACAAGAGACTTCCTCAACGATTTCGGCTTTGTTAATTTGTTGGGGCCTGGCCATAATTAATGCCCCTATGAGGGCGAAAGAAGGAAATCCATTCGATTTTCGGTTTTAGAGCTGAACTCTTGACATTCTCTTTCGTTCTTGAAACACGCAACGCTGCTCCAAGAAGAACAGAGACGACCACACGGATTTTCATTGCGGAAAAGCCAAGAAAATCGAAAGTGGTTATGAAATAGGCCAAAATGTCAGCACAGAAGGTGGGCGTGCCTCAAATGCATACATACATACATAAAAATACATACAAATAAATGGATTCACGCCTTTCCATGAATCCATTCATCCATCCAACCAGCCAAATGCACACCCATGCAGTCCACTAATCAAACGAAAATGAAATTCGTTTGGTGAGTGGGCGCCAGACAAACGACACAAACAACCGTTACAAACTGCGGCAGCAGCAGGGGCAGGGGCAGTGGCAGCGTCATGCCAAACAAATGCAGTCATTCAAAGAGTTACTAAGAGCTTCGAAATAAAAAACTTAGAGTCTCGAACTGTTCCCAGCCGTTTGTTTTTGTTTTGGCCCAATTGGCAAACCGGCACAAAATAGTCACGGCAAAAAGGTGTTCGGGCAGGCTTCTTGCTCGCAGTATTTTCCAAAAATAAAATTTAAAAAAATAACGTATGCTGCATAATTAAAAATTACACGACTGGAAAGGAAAATGCAAGGTAACGGTAAAAGCATCGGAGAGCAAACAGAGTTTACGTAAATGATTTTTCGTTGTCTTTACTTCGCCTCGTTTCGCTACTTCTGATTTGCTTTACTCGTCCGCGGTAAGGGTATGATGTGTTTTTGAAGAAGTAAGTAATTGCCAAAATCTGATTTCAATAAGATATTTATTTTAATCGGAATCAGCAAAAAATATATATATGAAATTATTTGTTGGAGTTCGATCGCAGTATTGTAAGTGCACGAACACTACGTGTAATTAGAGGGTATCCAATAGTTGCATAGAGCTTCTCTATTTAGCAACATTTGTTAGGCACTGGAAAAGAATAGAGTTTGCGAGCCTACCTACTGTGTTTGCCTATGCAGCCGCCTAGGGAGCCGGGAGGCCTTTCTCCATAAAGATACGATTATTTATATTTATTTGAGTGTGTGTTTCCTTTTGTGCAGGCTTGTTTGCATTTTATTAAGACGCAAGTTTGCTGTTGATTCAGCGCAGGAGCTCAGGCAATGTAATACCCCCATGCCCGACAGCTGTTTGCAGTTAATTTTTTTCATTTTCTTTATTTCTTTCTTGTTTAAATTCTCTCGTGTTCTCTCCTTTTATTTTCGACAATTGCACCAGCAGGTGCGCCAGAATCCGGATTGGGTTACTCTAGGAGCGGGCTGGCCGAGAATCAGATAACCCCAAGCCAACATTTTCTACTCTTTTGGTCAAGGCATCATCATCATCATCCTGATTCCGCGGGTAGACTTTCAAATTTTGTTATTTTGATACGCTTACATAGGGTGCCATGAATATGACCAGATGCTTGCAACGGATACAAGGAAGAGTTTCCGTTGATTTGAAATACAATCTACAGCTACCAGATATGCAAGCGTTTTAAAAACTTCGCCCCGTTCCTTTTTACCAGACATCATTCTACCCGACATTCCAGGAGTATCGCTTACGAGAAAAGACGAAACCTCTTAGCAATCCCCTTCTCCTATGGTGTCTAAAAGCGGAAATACTCGTAGTGTTTGGGTACAAATGTGTTCAAATAAAAATGTGCGAAAAACTAAACAGGAATCACGAGCAGCCCAGCCCAGAAACATTTGAAATGTGGAATAATATTTAAAATAATTACCGCTTATCTCTACAATTAGACAAAGAGAGCAAAGTCGTTTGAAAGGTACGCACTCACACACTCACATACACATACACGTTAGCCGAAAGGGCGTCATGCAATTACAAACAAAACGTGCGATAAGAGAGCATGAACGAGGAAGCAGGGAAGGAGAAGGAGAGGCATAGACATTCCACACATAAACAGTTATTATTCTGATGAGTTTGGACGAGTGTCAACGTGCTGCTCCGGTTCCTGTTCCGATTACGGAACCCTTCCAGCTGCGAACCAGAACAGAACCAACCCCAAAAAAATTGAGCTGACCTTCTTTGAAGATAACGAAACAATTCAGGTAAAATCTTGAACAAAGATGAAAAGGGAGAAGGAGAGCCGCGATACCCTGCACTTGCGCAAATAGAGCAGCAACAGACGGAAACTTCAAAAAGGGAGTACGTACGAGTGCTGTTTCGGTCGTCTGGCAATGAAAGGAGTTTTCATGGCTGACTGGAATTGGCACTGGAAGGCCTTGGTGCTGTGCTCCTGCTGCTATCCCCTTCTAACTGGAAGCTGTGCATACTTGTTGGTCAGGGAATGGAACTGCAGCTGCCGCCTTCACCCCTCCTCCCACACAATCACTTTTATAATTAGCCAACTCTAAATGGGGCCAAGTGCTTTCTTGATTTTGTTTTGTTTTTTGTTCTTGATTTATCTGCTCAACACACAAAGAAAAGGGAGAAGGAGAGCAAAGCAACACTTGAAGGATACTTACAATGCACTCTTCAAGCAGTCGACGTGCATCTGCTTTCAGCACACAAAAAAGTATCCCACGGAGCCGTAAATGCAGTCGTTTGTTTGCGATTTCGGGATGCTGCCGCTGCTGCTGCTGCAAACAATTAAGCGTTTCCTCCCCTTCGGACCATCCTGTGGTTGTTGTTGTAGCATTGCATTCCAGGCGGCAAAAGCGCACAAAGGAGTGTGTGCCCGTGTGTGTGTGTGTGTTCTCTGCGCTCTCCCAGCCAGCCCTCAACTCCTGCTACTGCTCCTGCTTTCCTCCCACTCTCCTTCCGCCTCCTGGTTGGATGGTCTGTGTTGTTCAAACAAACTACCCCGAGCGGCGCGGCACCGTTGATCCTTTCCTTTGGCTCTCCCGTAGTTGTTGTTGCTTTTGTTATACACTCACAGACATGGGACACGCACACACACATACACTGGCATGGCAGACAGACGCTTAATTTCTGTTTGCCTTTGAAAATTGCATAAAATTATTCGCTTTTCAGCTCCAAATCGGAACCGTACACTTTTCCCTCCTCCTCTCCTTGCACTTTGGTTTTCGGTGATTTTTCTCGCGCACTTTTCGCACTCCTTTTTTTCGTCGGCCAGACAACAGTTAGGTGTGTGTTTAACTGTTATTCCTTTGCCTTGTTTTCGCCTATTTCTAATTCGTTTTCTTTCGTTTTGCGTTTCGATATCGACGCGACGGACGACTCAGATTCAGATTTTCTTATAGACAAACAAAAACAGGCCAGCCCGCAAACAGAGCGGATCAGCGGCGTCAGGGTACAGAAACTCTACGAATAATACCGACTGCCACTAGCGCACATTTTTATTCAAATTTGCGGACGCCTTCTGACAGCTTTTGTTTTAAAAAATAGCGAATATTGGAACTACTGAATACGGTTCCGAATTTCTGTTGTTTTGCGGGCCGCGGCAGAGAGATTTGTGACGTCGCCGTCGAGAGTATCGATATTTTGCTGCTAGCCTCTACTATCGATGGTTTTGAGACTATCATGATAGTATCGAGCTACAGTCGTTGCGCTTTTAATATGTTTGGATTGTCTGCTATAAGATACGAAGACACATTTTGTAAACAAATCGACAGGTGGCATCTAATTTTTACAATGGACAAGTTCCTAAAAGGTTTCAATGGTTTTTTAATAATTATTAGAACTACCGCGATAGTATCGATTGTTTTTTCAAAACATTCAACGTTGATATTTCTCGATTTTGATATTGCGTTTAATATTACTAGCTAGCTGGGACTCTCAGCCCTAAACAAATAATTTTATCCAATTCCTCAATGAATTTTGTTTAGGATTGGTTAGTTTTTAGAAGTCCTTTTTATTGGATTATTTACAAATTAAGGTTAAAACAAAAACAACATAAAACTAATGTGTCATCGTTTTGTGGCGCTGGCAGACTCGTGATATTTTGTGATATGAAATTCGTCAATTTTGATATTCAGTTTAATATTACTATATAGATGGCCCTCTCAGCACTAAAAAAATAATTTTATCCAATTCCTCAATGAATTTTGTTTAGGATTGGCTAGTTTTCAGAACTATTTTTCATTAAATTGTTTACATATTAAGGTTCAAACAAAAGCGGCCAAAGCATAAAACGTAAATGTTGACTAAATGTGACGTCAGTGTTGCTGGTCAACCAAGTTTCTTTTATGCGTATGTACTTTTGTATACCTTATTTCTTTTAATTGATGCTAATTTTGTTGTTCCAAGCTCCATTGAAACATTATTTATGATTTTATACTAGATTAACATGTTTTTTACCTATTAATGCGTATGTTTTGTTTTATATATATACATTTATCCCGGTTCTGATACCTATTATTGGTACCCGTGAGCTAAAAAATTTCGTTTATGTCTTTACAAAAGAGACTGACTAGTTTCGGCATTAATTGGAGCCTGAAATTACAAACAGTATCTCAAGTCCATAATATCTATTTTCCCAAGGTATTCAGACTTGTTGCTCATTCCGTGCCAAAGTTGCACAACAATGCTGCTACTTCATTTCCCCATGTTGCTGCAATTTTTCCCATACAAATCAAATGTATCATACGGGAACGCGTATGGAATGACGCAACAGTGAATCCCGTTAAGAACATGTTTCTCACACCACGAAAATGAGGGGAAAGTCACCAACAAAAATGCTCTCTTCACCACTGAAAAGAGAACAAATTTTAAAAACCCACTAATTGAGATTGGCGGTCATTTTCAAATGTACATATATGGAAAAATAAATATTTCACTTGATTTGTTTTGTCGTGTGGGACTGGAACCTCGTCGTCTATCAATCTATCGATATATATTTTTGGCTGATGATATATTTGTGGGATATTTTCGATTTTAAATATGGTCGTATGCCACTACACTGAACTGCCTCTCCTATCTAAAAAAAATCAAGAGAAATCACAAAGTAGATATTTCTTGCGCAGTTACCGTACCATCTCTCGGATAGGAGAGGTATTTAAGTGTAGTGTCTTACGACCATTATAGATGCACAGGGTATATCGATATTAATATTTTTCTGCGATAGGTGGAACTACTTCGGCGGCTACATACCTTTATTTTAAAAATAAACGAAATATGCGTACTGAAAAAACCAGTATTTAAATTAAATATCACTTCTTTAAAGTTGTCCATTCTTTCGCAATTTTTACATTTATTTGTTCAGGTTTTTGATCTTGGTGCAGTAAATATAAATAAAATCATCGTCTGCATTATCACACAAGACCACAGCTTAAAGATACTAACAAGCTAAGTGCAAATAAAAAAATATAAAAAACAAATAAAAACTTTGTACAAAACAATACAGAGGAAAACAATACAAAATAGTTGATACGCAAAGGGCTAGTCCTGCCCTTAGTTGTCCACCCGCTCCACACTCAGATGAATGTCCGTTTTTGGCGTTAACACCAGCCTGCTATTGTCATACTCCAGGGGAATCACTGTCTTCGCGCAGGGCGAGTATCTGTGGTTCTGCAGGAGGGCCACCAGTCCCACCAGCAGCTCCTGCTCCACGAACTGGGCGGCTATGCAGCCGCGCAATCCATCCCCATAGGGCAGAAAGGACATTTCCGGTCGGGCTAGCTTGGCCTCCGCGTCAAAGCGATTCGGATCAAATCGCAAGGGTTCCTCGTAGATGGCAGAATCCCGGTGGATGGCTGCCGTGGGTATGAGAACATTGTTGCCCCGTGCTATGACAAACACCGAGCCGGGCAGCTCAAACTCCTTGGTGGCGCGGCGCAACAGGAAGGGATAAGGTGTGTGCAGGCGAAGAGTCTCTGGAAGAGCAAGATTCAAGATCTTGATGTGTGCAAGCAAACAATTCACCCACTTACCATTTAGAACTTGCTTCGTATACAGTAGCTCCTTCAGGCCTTCCGCTGTCAGTTGTCCGCTGCGTTGTTCCAGGGTCTTGCGAATCTCTGCTCTGACTCGATCCTGCAGCTCCGGTTGCCGCGCCAATTCGTAAAGACAAAAGCTAAGGGTAGCATTGAGGGGAACCAGACCGGCCAGGACGAAGCCAAAGGCCTGTGCTGCAATCTGGACATCATCCAGCGGCTGGTCCATGTTTGAGTATAACTGCAGGAAGGTCTGCAGCGGTTGGCGATCCCTCTTGCGCTGTTCCTGCAGCTGGCTGAGCACCACCTTTTGAAAGTACCCTGTGGCCGCCTTGGCGTAGCTCTTGTATTTGAGCAGTCGAGCGAGGAGAGGAAACTCCAATGCCAGATAGGCACGCCACAGACTGAAGTTGTCCCAGTAGCTCTGGGTAAACCGACGGAAATCCGTATGATCGACTGACAGTCCAAAGGCCATCGAAGCCACTACATCCACGTTGTAGCTGTCCACCAGCTCGTTGATGTTAAGGGTCTGCAGACGATCCTTTCCCAGACAACTCTGGAAACCCCTGGAGATCTGCACAAGCCTGGGCAGCAGCTTGTTGATGTTGGCTGGGCTGAACACTCCCAAGGATTGAGCATGGAGCGCCCGCCATTTGTGTCCATCCAGCTGCAGAAGGTTGCCCGAGAGCGGCTCCGAGCTGTCATTGCTGTAGAGACCTCGCGTGGTGAAGTGTCCCGCGTGTGTGACAAGAATGTGGCGCACTAGCTTCAGGTCCAGCACCAAAACGAATGGCTTAATGCAGGCAAAGAAGCCAACAAAGGGCGCTCTTCCTTTGTACTCTGTGTAGATGAATTGTAGGGCGTCCTGCATATGTCTCTTGCCACCCACAACGCCCTTGATGTTGCCCCAAAATAACTTTGGCTTCTCGTGCAGAATGCCGCGTCGCTTCCAGTAGCCCAAGCTGATTTTCACCAGGGCATAGACGAGGGAGAGGGCCCCGAGGGCGGTGATCAAGGCACGGTGCAGCAGATCCATGCTTCTCTTGGCCAATCGGTAGTAGTAGTAGTCTTTTCCTGCTTTGCTTACTGATGTGTAATGTTCTTTTTTTTCTGTCTGGCAATGGCCGTAACTGTTTGTCGGGTTTGCGGTATCACCGGCACCGGCATATCAGTGCCATCGTCATGGAATAGCAGTTATCAGTCGATTTGGCCAACAAAGCGATAATGTCCATTGAACAGCAACCGAGCGAGGCAACGAGTACTAAAATAGAAGAAAAACGAGGCTATAAACCGGCAGGCGATAGTGATAGTGTATGGTAATCAATTTTGCTTTGGTTATTTTATTGGCCAACTATGCAGAGCCTACTGCTGCAGTATGAGGCAAAGATTGTACGTGCTCGTCTGGAACTCGCTGGTGTGCATCCAACGGACAAAGCCCTGGTCAATTAGTTGCTGCTTGTAGCTGGGCACGTCCGAGCAATGGGGATCCTAAATTGGAGGAAATTGTACATTAGTCAGTGGCAGAAATGTGATCACCGCAAGTGGGGTTAATTGGACTTACCACAATCAGCAGATAGACCTCGCCCGTCTGCGTCCGATGCCACCCGGCTATGCCCTTGGAGGCCGTATCACTTATGCCGCCCATAGGAATGAAGCCCTCGTATTCCACAAAGTAGCTGCGAATCTGGCTGAGCACTTCCTGGGAGCAGAAATCCTTCGTGTGTAGGATCTTGCAGGGCAACTGGAAGAGCACATCGATCACGTAGAACTCCTCCAGGGTGCCAATCCAGCCGCGGGAACCCTCAAAGCTGGCTGGCTTGTCCCCCAGACTAATCAATATATTCTGAATCTCCCGTATCGAGGGCACATGCTGATCCGCATCGCTGCGTTTATTTATAATCCACGAGATGGCCGTCTGCAAAGTGCGATAGCCGCAGCCCCAGCCCGCGTCCTGGTGCCCGTCACATCCGTAATGAAAATATCTGAACCGCCCGCGCGTTAGCAATGTTTCGCCATTCTCGGACGGTGGGGCCAAGGACAGGTGAGGGTCTTCGTGTAGCGCATATTCGTATGTCTTCCGAGAGATGCTCAATCCGACAGGTGCCTGGCCATTATCAATGTTCATTGCACAGTTTTCAATTGCTATTCTGTCTGTAAATGTTTATATTGTGCGCACTGGTAAGCTCCGAAGCGGATGTATTGATGTTTCCTCGCCTGCTATGCCTGTTCCTGCCCCCGTAAATGGTCTTTGTTTATTTACCTGGAACGCTGCTGTTTTTAAATATGTAAAAGTGAAATCGCAGCAGACTAGAGGTGTCAAGCCATCGAGGGCACAATCGATAGTATCGATATTTTACTGCTAGCCTATACTATCGACTATCATGATAGTATCGAGCTACAGTCGTTGCGGTTTTGATATGTTTGGATTGGCTGCTATAAAATACGAAGACACATTTTTAAACAAATCGACAGGTGGCATCTAATTTTTTCAATGGACAAGTTCCTAAAAAGTTTCAATGGTTTTTTATATAAATTTTTGAGCCCGAACTATCACGATAGTATCGATTGTTTTTTCAAAACATTCAACGTTGATATTCCTAGATTTTGATATTCCGTTTAATATTACTAGCTAGTTGGCCCTCTCAGCCCTAATCAAATAGTTTTATCAGATAGATACATAAATTTTCTACAAGATTGGCTGGTTTTTAGAACTCTTTTTCATTGGATTGTTTACATAATAAGGTTCAAACAAAAACGGCCAAAGCATAAAACGTAAATGTTGACTAAATGTGACGTCATTGATGCCGGTCAACCAAGTTTAATCTATGCGTATCGACTTGTGTATACCATGTATTTTGTATAATTGATGTAAAATTTGTTGTTCCAAGCTGTTTTGAAACATTAATATTGCACTTTTCTTAGATTCAGATGTTTTTTTACCTTTTAATGCATATTTTTTGTGTGTTTATAAATACATTTATCCCGGTTCTGATACCTATTATTGATACCCGCGTTAATATCTTTAAAACAGAGACTGACTAGTTTATGCATTAATTGGAGCCTGATATTACAAACAATATCTCAAGTCCATAATATCCATTTTCCCAAGGTATTCAGATTTGTTGCTCGTTTCGTGCCAACGTTGCACAACAATGCTGCCTATTCATTTCCCCACGTTGCTGAAATTTTTTCCATACAAATCAAATGTATCTTACGGGAACACGAGGAACGTCGCAGCAATGAATCTACGTTCCCGTAAGATACATGTGGCCACACCACGTTGGCTCCCATCTCTAGTGCGATTTCGATCAATCGATAGAGTTTCCTGAAATTTGGCGCGCTCTACAGTTGCGCTACGGTGAATTTGAAATGAAAATCATTTGCTTTCGCGTTTGTTTTTCTTATTTCTCATGAATTTCAAATTTTATTTGAATTATTAAATGTACATTATTTTGTTTAGAATTTATAAATATGTTTTTGGGCGTGTATGTGTGTTGTGTGGTGTGGTGTGTTTCAACGCTCTATATAAACACCATATTCGAAAAATGGGTTTGCCCCCTCTTAAATGGTGCTCTTTAAACTTTAACTTAATTTCGATTATATTTTTGGTGACCAAACAATTGTTCAAAGTACATTACATTTTGTATTTAATAATTGTTTAAAATTTGAAATATATCTTCTACGACTACTCTCTGTAAAATTTGCATATATTTCTATTTTCGGTTTTCAACTATTTTTGTTTGTTTGTTTGTGAATTACTTGATTGTTACTGAGTTGCCGTTACTTTGTTTTGTGTTGTTTTACTTCGTTTATGTTTAAAAGTTGCCTTAAAAAATGCTATTTGAGAACTTCACTGAGTTGTAAATACAACTAAATACTTGAAGATTTGTAATTAAAATATCTAAAACTACATTGTGCTCGCAAATTTGTTTGTCTGTTTGTTTGTTGCTTTGTGTGCTGTTTTTGTTTTTGGTGTGTGCGCCAGCAAAACGTCGGTTTAAAATGTTCAATTAAAATTATAAGTACAATACATAAAATACATTTATTAAATATATTTAGCGATATCACCACGATTTGTTGTTATTGTGCTCTTAAAAATCATGTAACAGAAAAGATTTATATGCTAAATTATTCTCTTTTTTTTACTGTTTTAATATGTAAATGTTATATACGTATATTATAAATATTCATACGATTTGCATAGTCCCCCACTGGCGGCTCCATTTGCGCTCCACTTTCTCCTCGTTGGTTGCTGTCGTAAATGCAGTCAAAATACGCTTGCGTCTAAAAAATACATTCCCCCTTTTCAATCTGTGCTGTGTGTGCTGTTGTGGGTAGCCTACCATCCTACCATCCTACATCTTCCTTCCCTCCATACTTTTTTCCTTACCAATCTACAATCAAGTCTAAATCAGAATCGTTGCTCTACTGCTACACATTTCCTCTGGGCTTGCTCCTTTCCATTCCTCTCTACACTCGTGGATGTGGGTGTGTGTGTGTGTGTGCTTATGCTTATGAAATTAGGCATACTGCGGTGCTTGGATAAATGCAATGCCACGGCCCCTTCTGTGTCCGCACACTCATATTACAAGGTGCAGTATTCGGTGAGAATGGGTATGGATTTCAGCAGCTCGTTGATGTTGTGCTGATCCAGATGGGCCACCAGCTTCTCGGAAGACTTGAGCAGATTGACACAGTTCTGGAGATTCTCGACAATCTCCTTGGTCATGCTATCAGATGACTTGGTGATGAGCTCGGCCAGCTTCTTGCCCACCTCGTACTTGACCAGCTCATCCTGCAGCCGTTGCGCCTGTGCCTGCCCCGCCTGATGGGCCTGCGACAGATAGACCACCGACAGGATGCACAGCGCAATCAGCGCCTCGTTCTGCATGACCAGATGCTGGGCGGTCAGCATGCTGACCATGGCCTCCACAGTGCCCTCGTTGGCCAGAAATTCGCTCAAGCTCGTGCGATCATAGTCCTGGGTGAGCGGAATCCTGTCCGCTATCTGTTCGGCCGGTGCATCGCCCTTGCGAGGCAGCGCATAGGCAATCTTGCTGAGATAGGCATGCTTAATCAGCCAGGCCATCAGGCGCAGCGACTCCCCGGTGACGCCTGCATAGTCCGACGATTTGCTCCAGTGCACCAGCTGCTCGATCAGCGTCTTGTTCTTCAGCAGCTCCAGAGCGAGTTTCTCTGCAAGAAGAATGCAAATTGCGAGGCTACAGGGTGGGACACATGGAAAGGGGAATATGTAATCAACTTACCCTGCCCGTCGACAGTCATTCGGAGCGTGCCCAGCAGCTTGAACACAACAGGTGGCTGATGGATCTCCAGCATGGGCAGAATTGTCTGCACCAGACCGGCCTGGATCACCGCATTTTTGTTCGGCTTGGGTATGACCAGATTGCGCAGCGCACTCAGCAGTGCGTGCTGCAGACGGACGTCGTCCTTGACGCCATTGTTCTTGGCCAGCACCTCGAGCAGCTTGTTCATGGTCTGCTGCTCCACAAAGTAGATGCAGTGGCTGTCAGTGCGGGCAAAGTTGCCCAGGGCCAGCACCCCAGTGGTCAGCAGATCAATGTCCGACGAGTCCAGCCAGTCGACCATGTTCTTCAGCAGCGTTGTCGTATACAGATAGTGCATCGATTCATCTGTGTGAAACATGGAAACATGAGTCATGAAGCTGTGAGGTTAACCGTGACAGGCGGCAGACGTCGCTACTTACCGCCGGTGAGAATGAGAACAATCAGCTCGCAGGCGAGCTTCATTAGGGCCCGGGCCTCGCTTGTGCTGGCCAACGTCTTGTACTTCTCCAGCAGATTGTAGATGGTCTCGCAGAGACCGTCCTTGGCCAGCAGCAGCTTCACCTCGTCGCTCTCTGCCTGATAGTGGAGCAGTTCCAGGCACATCTCGGCCAGATCCGGATTGGTGGAGGCGGCCAGAATGCGCGACAATTGAATGTTGAGCGAAGCCTCAAAGTTCAGGTCCGCCACATTCTCCGTGAGAATGCTGAGCAGGGGCAGCGTGTTCAGCAGCAGATCCTCATGCACCTCCACATTCGAGGCGCCCGTGACGATGATCGCCTGCAGCTTCTTCATAACGCCCAGCTCCATGGCACGCTTGGCCAGTCCCTCGCCACCCAGCAGATAGTTGGAGAGCAAACCACCACGCACCTTGATGAACTGCGCCGCATTGGCCACATCATCAATGCTGGCAATGTCGAGCAGCTGCAGCAGCACCGCATCTCCCTTCAGCTCCAGTATGAGATCCCTTGCCTCGTCATTCAGGTAGCATATGTTCCCCAAAGCTCGACAGATCTGTATGGGCAGCTCCATGCTGCCGTCCGGCGTCGGCACCTGACGCAGGCACTCAAGAAACGCGGCGATAATGTCGCGTTTGGTGAACTTCTTGCGCTGCACCTCCGACTTGGTGATCTCCGCTATGCACTTGGCCGCCTCCTTGCGCACATTCGTGTCCTCGCTTTGGGTCAACTCCAGAAAGCAGTCGGCCAGCTCATGCTTGTCGAACAGCTTGGGATCCTTGGTGGCCGAGATCTCGCACAGCAGGTTCGTCGTCTTGCTGTTGCCCGCACTGACGCTGGTCGTTTTCAGCTGCTCGATGAGCTCGTCGATTTCAGCTTCAGAGGAAAGCGGGGCACAAAGAGAGAGAGACAAAATATATCTTTAATTAATCTGTTTATATTCGGAAGAAGGTAGAAGAGCGGTAAGAGGGTAAGGAGTATCCTATCGTTGGATTTCTACGGGGTTGCCTCCCCTATTGTGTCCTCCTTTTTTGAACAGGAAAATGAATTGGCAATTTCGATTATCATCTGTGCCCGAGGACAGCAAGGACAGCAGGCATAGGACAGTGCTTTCTGAGATATAGGATTCGTGGCACATCTCCAGCCTGAACCAAAGGCTGTTCATGTATGGTTTTTCAATATAAATAAAATGTTTAGCCATTAGAATCTACTTACGGCTGGGCCCAGAGGAAAACTTCTCAAGCGTGGGCCGCATTATAGGACCATTTCCCTGCCCATTGCCAACAGATGCTTTGGGGGGCTCTAAAGCGAGGGGGGACCACAGACGGACAAGTGATTTGCATAAGTCCTTGCCGCGGGGCAAAAACAAAAGCAATCTGCGAGAGCAATCACGAGTTAAAGGACAAAAAATAACTATAGAATATATAAATACCCTTTAAAGGTTTTGGGTTAATGGAAGTGTATAGGGAAAATGTGGAAAATTCTAGCTTAAGATGAACTTTATATTTATATACATTGCCGATTATATTCAAAGAGTGTACGCTCTCCACTTAAACTCTACAAAAATGACCCTAAAAATGTGGCTTAAATTTAAATTTGATTTTTCCATTTTGGACAGGGGAGCTGGGGCACTTTTATGGCCAACATTATCACAATATTATTTCAGTCGTTCCCTTTTTGTCGGGCAGCTAAAACACACTCGTCTGGCGTATAGAGAAGTAGGAGAAGTGAGGCGAAGGACAAGGGCCCCCAGACCTCCTGCCGCCACTCGGCAACTGGCGACAGTTGGTGGCAGCAACATCGAGTGGGGCAGGCAGGGCGCTCTGGCTTCATATGGTAGGGGCAATTCAACAAACTTTGTGGAGCATAAATAATGAATAGGTTAAACAAAGGGCAAAGAAGAACCCTTTCGATGGGTGCCACTGCCACTCCACACCCTCACCACTACCAAGCATCATTCGAACAAGCAGCACAGAGAGAGAGAAAGAGAACTAACAGCCAGACATGTTGCACTTAGAAAGGTAACTCTATCCCATTGTACGCATACATATGCAGATATTCCACATTCAATGCAATCCTCTCTATAGGCAAATTGTGGCATTTGTTTCTCTCCTCTGCCACACACTGAATGCAATTGGAAGGACAGGTGGCAACAGGGTAACAACATCACCCTCCCCAATGGATACGGCAGACAGGTGCATGTGCAGGGTGCAGCGTCACTTCCGCCAGACAGAGTCAGAGACGAGTCGGGAAGGCAAAGAGGTAAGAGTCTGCCTGCCCACAGCCTTTTTTGCTGTTGTTTTGCGTGCCTCAAAATGTTTGCTTTGGTAACTGGTACTCGTTGGTATTCAGAGTGTGCCATGCCCCTCCATCCAACCATCCATCTATCCATCCATCCATCCATTCCGTTCGAGTTCCGTGGCAAGTTCGTTAGCTTTTGCTTTTGGCTTTGAGGAAGCAGAGAAGCCGGCGCCGTTTCAGGCATTTATTCGCTCCAATTTCTGGGGCAATTGCTTCATTTTTATATTTATTTTTTATTTTTGCATTTCGGGTCTTTGCCTGCGTTTTATTTTAATACATTTTTGTTGTGGTATTTCGTTTCTCCATTAAACGATTCACAGCAAAAAAAAAAAAAAACATGGAAAAACAACATGAAAATGTACGAAAAACTTGTGCAAAAATATATATACATGTGTATATGTATATATATACGAATAGTTGTTGCTGTTTCTGTTGTTGCTTGTTTAATTCGTGTGCAATTTCTGCTGTTGAAGTTTGTTCTCCTTTTTTGGGGGGTTTGTTCCGAATGTGGGTTATGCCACAGGAAGTGCGCGTGGCCCCGAAATGGAAACCATGGGAACCAAGGAACTGAACCAATTTCTGGCTGCACAAAATGTTTGCTGTGGGAGTGTCGTAAATATTTGAATGGGTTTTTGGGTGAAGCTGTCAATCAATATTTGTTATTCTTGTAACTACATATTTAAATGATTTTATTTTAGTTCTATCCAGTAACCGTAAAGTGACCGTATAGTATTATAGTTATGGTTTAAATGCCCAGAAATAATAGCATTTATTTGAGGTTTTCAATACTCGATGTTAATTAATGAAGGGCCATAAATCGGGGATAGATCGGGATATGTAAAACTGTGGACTCCACAGAGTAAGTGTGGACAGAGTAAGGAACATCGAGCGGATTGTATTGAAGTAACAAATTTCTGACAATTTCTATGAGAAAAGTATCGGCGGGAGTTTGGTTCAAGCAAAGACTTCTGTTTTGGAGAACACCGATGACGTTTTCGCTCTATTTTTTTATCCCATTTTCTACCTATTACTGTCGCCAACGAAGAATGGGGGGAGTCACAGTTGCAGTTGCAAACGCCAAATGATTTTGTTTGTTAATTATTCGTTTATAAAGTTATTTTATTGACAAAGTGTCACTTAGAACAGAACTTCAATCAAAGGAAAATTTCCTGTAAATTATCACTCGATTCTTTAATGGACACGCCCGTCTTTTGGGAAAATGCTAGACATCTGATTGCTCCTTCTGAGTCTTTGGATTGCGGGATTCGAGCAAAGGCCTATAGCTGGACTGTCCGATCTTGAGAAGCGCATCGCAGGCTGGCGTCGGCATATTCTCTGCATGCTGGCGTATATTTTCCATATCGCCCTGCCTCATCCGCAGGAACAGGGCGTCGCCTGTAAAACGAATGGAGGGGATTGGAACACATGAACTCGTTTTGCTAGCTATACCGGCGGATCGAACAACTCACGCAGTCTGGTCTCCTGCTGGCAGTTCACCTTCAGGTCTTCGATGTACGCGCTCTCGATCTGCTGCTCCAACTTCTCGCGCTGATCCTCCGTATACTTGGCGGCGCTCTTGGGGCTCAAGTAGTATGCTATATTTCTGGATTGGGTGTGGCGAGCCACGCTGTAGGTGCTGCAGAGGGGATGGGGATTTGTATTGGCTGGTTCTGGCTCTTCCCTCCACACGCGTACTCACCTGGTGCGTCTGAAACTGTATTCGGGCACGGTTGCTAGGAAATGCACGATGAGGACCATGAATAGCAGCGAACACACCATTCCGATGACTAAATGCTGGGTCTGGAAGAGCGCCTGACGTTCGGGCACGCGCTGGTTGGCCGCCCTATAAGGGCGTCGCGGCGTAGCGTCATCCGCCTCCTGCTCCTGCTCCGCATTCTCCCCATCAGAGTACTCAGAGTCGCCCATGGCCATGTTCCGATCGTACTCCATGCGCCTGTTCTGGTCCGTAAGGCAGTCGGCGGCCTCGCTAATGCGACGGAAGGCCATCTCGGCGCCAGGGGCCCGATTCTTGTCGGGATGGAGGCGCAGGGCCAGCTTCTTGTAGGAGCGCTTCACCTCTGAGAAGGTGTCGTTCTGCGAGAGGCGCAGCACCTCGTAGTGGTTGCTGCATCGCAGCACCTTCTGTACAACGTACAGCATCTCGGCGGTGAAGGGGTGCGGCAGGGCATCCGACTGGTAGGTGGGGCCGAAAATCTTATCGGTGGCGGTATTAATGCGCAGTCGAATCACTATGTTTTTAATCTCCAAGAGGGCCCCGATCTGTCTGCGATCTGTACTCACTGACAGGGCCTCGCTGATCCGTTTCAAGGCATGGTCATAGTTGCCCCAGCTTAGGTCGCCGACCACACGATCGAGTTGCGATTGACCAGTGCTAATGGTGGAGTCTTCGTCCTCCTCTTCCTGCTCTGTCGTGGTGGGGTCCTCATCCTCCTGGTCTGTCCAGGGGGCTTCTCTATTGAACCTCCGTCCTGCCCAGCAGCGTGCAAAGGCAAAAGTCATTTTGGTTCGTTTCGTTTTGTTTTGTTTGGCAAACTTTTGATTTTGTGATAGTTGTGTGCGTGTTTCGAGACGGCAAAAAATGATTTGGAATGTGGGGAATGTTTTCAAATTTACAGCTGTGTTGATGTCAAACACATTTGATCATTTTCGTTGAAACAATTCGATTTGAATTAACAGAAAGCACTCTTAGCATTTCATTTCAAAATTATTGTCAGTTTTTTTTTGAGCTCTGCGACTGTTAGCAATGTGGAGACGCTTACCAACACTCATTTATCGCTCTAGCTTATTCGCTCTCTCTCTCTCTAAGCTTCGCTTGATGACATAGCAGTTAGCTTGAATAGTCTCATAGCAAACATCTTTAAACGTTTCATATGGGAGTTACATATCACAAAGGGTTGAAAAAATGTTAATTATAGTTTGAATATCTTCTGGCCATAACAGTTTTTATCACGTGAACAGTGCATACCTTCCCCATTCCTGACAAAGTATTTACAGTGTATACTGGCCTGGAAGTGGAGTACAGATGAATGTACACAAGTGTGTGTGTACACACACACTGGCCTCAAAGGGCAGGGCTCAAATGCTGACAAAGTTCATCTTCAGTTTATGGACCACTTGAAATAACTTTGTGTTGGTTTTGAGCTAGGAGGGGGCAATGGGAATTGGCAGCACTTCAGACCCCAAGAAGTATGCTTCAAAAACTTTGAAAGGGACATAACATTCTGCTCTTTAGTGTGCTCCTCCGACAAGGAGGTCTGGACGACTCACTCGCAAGTTAATTGAAATTAATTTCTATGCCAATTTGAATGGGGGGCACGAACTCAATTAAAACAGAGCGAACAGAAGGACACCCCCAATTCCTCCAAACCATTCATTCATTTATTCTCAAGGCCATTAGACGGGGACCAAAATCTTATTAGCAGTAAAAAGAATCAAGTCAGGGGCGGCGACCGAGAAAAAGGAAATCACAAGTCAAACAGCCAGATGAGGCGCAACGTCAGAGGAATACGCAAAAAGGCAAAACCCTCGCAATAAATTCGTTGCCGGGCGGCAAACTAAAATACTCGTAACAGCCAGCTAATCCGGGAAAGCTGCGTGGAACGAATGTACAACAGAAGAAAAAAAGCCCAAAATAATAATAATAACCATAAAGAAGAGGCAGCAGCACTGGGGTGCTCTGATATCGGCCTTATCAGCACATTGGGGTTGGTTACTTTGGTTGCTGTGTGGATGCCACAAGGCAAGCGGCAGTCAAATTGTGTTGAAGCAAACTCCAAGCGAACGCGTCGACAAAATGCAGACACAAAGGACCAATTAAATTCTAAAGCGAAGGAAGACCCACAGATGGGAGCAGGCAACTGGGAACTGGGACCCGGCAATGGGTCTCGCAACGTTGGGCCCCAGCTGCTGACGGATGGGGATGTGGGGGTGATGCACTGCCACGACAAGGCACGTTTAAGTGCTGTGGGATGTTGCCCGTGTTCCTACGCCATAGAACGGGTATATTAACAGAGCTATCAATGGTTTTGGGGCGTATTTATACCGACAACTGTTGGTGTGCATTCAGTTATTATATTTTAGAGTCATATAGGTATTCCAGGGTATCCCAACGCAATGGACCTTTCTTTTCATTTCTTCATTGTTATTTGTTATGCCACCCCTGGGGGGGCGAGCTTGAATGGGGGAGCGAGTGTTGAAACATGCCGGTAAACCTTGCACCTCACAGGAGGCATATTCATTTATTAATGCGTCGTCACTGCTGGCTCCCAGCGGTGGTTCACTGACGGGGCTTACGCTTAGGTGGATGGTTTCTACTAAAAGGTGGCAAACACCACCACCACAGACAGTGGCACAGTCACAGAGCAGAGTCCTTCACAAAGACAGAGTGTGTGTGTGTTCAAGGGAGAAAGACAACATACACTCAATTCCCGCCAGAATTGCGAGCGCTTGTGCCATTAAAGGATAAAGGAGCGAAATCTGATTGGATTGATATGGCCTGGCCGGTAAGTGCACTCGGTCAACTCGGTAGAGGAGAGCAGTGCATCATCTAATCTGGGGTCCCCACTGTGCAAAGAAGCTGAGCAGAAAAACGCGTAAATATTGATTTTTCTCACATACATAACTCTAGCATCAGAGGGCAAAGACTGGGCGTACACACACACACACACACTCTCATCTAGTTCCCCCGCCCCCACACCTACGAACCGAAAGGCAGCAGCCGCGGCAGACAAATAGAAGTGGGAGACACACTCGAGAGCACCCGGCACCTGGTCTCGATTGGGTGTCTTCGCAGCTCATAAATGTATAAATATTGTTGTGCACAGGGAATGTTCTTCCACACGGGCAGTGCATGTTGCACACTCCCACACACACACACACACACGCACATCCAATGACACGCATGAGTTGCATTTGTTTATATTGGGGGGCCGCCGTGCCGCAAGCAACAAACAAAACGTAAAGAACGGAATCTGTGTGTTTTGTGTTCTCGCATTAAAAGAGCAGCATAGAGCATAAAGCATACATAAAAATGAAGAAATTCATTTCTTTCTAAATTTTTCTTTATTCTTTTTATTGTTACTCACTCGCCATGTTTGCCGCCGCTGACCGCTTTGTTGATTATTCCGCTGCTGCTTCTTCTCTCCCAATACTCCTTCTTCGCAGATGGTGTTTAGGCACGTTGTATCACTTATTGTGTTTGTGTGCTTAACAATGCTATATGCTATTGTTAATACAACGAAAAAACTAAACACATTTCACTGATTTGGCTGCATTTACCGACCAAGACCGATTCCGAAACACGTACACACGCACCCGCGCCAACAACAAAAGCTGCGACTATATCGAAAAATTGATTACTTCGATAATTATTTTTTTGTTGATATATTTTTAGGTAAAAGAACCTTTATTTATTTAATCTTTATTTTTTTTAATAATTCGACACTAATTTTTTGTTGTTTCAGTTCGCGGCGAAAAAAATTTGTGAGACCAATGCTGGCGAACGTCAGTGTGACCGTGGGTCGTATCGATAAATTTGCTGAGAAATATACCGAAATAATCGGCGGCGGTCAGAAAGTAGAGTTACCAACGCAAACGCAAAACCAAAACCGCGCAGAGGTTCTTCTTCTTCCTATTTGCGGAAAATGTATCTTCTTCTTCTTTTTTGACTACTTTTTTTGTTAGGGCTGCCAGATCAGTTCAAAGCGAATCGGTAATGAAACGGGTAGCAAAATATCATGGTGGCAGCCCGAAACTACGAATTGCACGAGTCTTGCAGCGCCACATAAGCGACGTCACATTCGTTTTATGTGTTTTTTGTTTGAACTGAGGGCTGAGAGGGCCAACTATCTAATAATATTAAACTAAATATCAAAATAGACGAACTTCATATCACAAAATATCATGGTATGGCAGCCCGCGGCAACTACGAATTGCACGAGTCTGGCAGCGCCACAATACGGCGTCACATTCGTTTTGTGTTCTTTTTGTTTGAACTTTTTTATGTAAACAATGCAATAAAAAGGACTTCTAAAAACTTGCCAATCTTGTAGTAAATTTATGTATCTATCGGATACATTTATTTGTTTAGGGACGAAAGTGCCAACTATCTAGTAATATTAAACGGAATATCAAAATCGAGGAATATCAACGTTTGAAAAAAACAATCGATCGTAATTGTATCGGGCTCACACAGTTATTAAGAAACCAATGAAACCTCTTAGGATCTTGTCCATTGTAAAATTTAGATGCCACCTGTCGATTTGTTTACAAATTTGTCTTCGTATTTTATAGCAGCCAATCCAAACATATCAAAAGATCAACGACTGTAGCTCGATACTATCATGATAGTCTCAAAACCATCGATATAACAGGCTAGCAGTAAAATATCGATACTATTCATAGTGCATCTTCATCGATGGTTTGACACCTCTATTCAGTGTTGCCAACTCTCTGGGTCACATAAAAGCTAAATAGCCTTTGAAAAAAGCTAGAAATAGCCAGAAAATGTTGATGGTAGTTAAAAAAAAAAACGTTAGAGTTATTTAACGCCTCTTGTTGGCATGTTTTCACAGACACAGATGCAACAAACGGTATTTTGTTTGTCTGTGCAAAAGCAGACGACGAAGATTTATGTTTGGCTGTCTTAGCATGTGTGTGCAAATCGCTAAGTTTTGCATTAATGCTAGACTTAAAATATTTGCAAAAGCATATCCCATCATTGGCTGAATCTAAAGCCAGAAAATCTTTGAATGCAAGGTCCTACATTTGCGATTCAAATCGAAAAAATACTACAAAGTTTATAATTGTGGCATCGTAAAAGCATTAAAATACATGAAGTTGCCAGAGGTTTTTAATAAGCTAAAATTACGTCCATTTTCTTTTAAAGTAGCCATAATTCCCGCTACCCGCTGTTTTACAATTTATCCCGCATTTGCCAATTGAAACACGATAGATCTAGTGGGAAAATAGCTAAATTGGCAACACTGCCTCTATTGTGGAGTGATTTGCTGCGAGGACTGTTCGTAAAGGCTGGTAAAATTGGAAAAATAACTAAGCAGAACACAAAAATGCCGCCAGCGTCCGCGGTGAACAGTAACAATGCGGCTGCACAGGCAGCCAAGGCAGAACGCGCGGAGAAGCTGCGAGGGGCGCTTCGAACCTTCATCGTGGCGGATCGCCAGCGTCGGCAGGAGGAGTACGATGCCTATTGCGAGCAGATGCGACTGCGGCGGGAGGAGGAGGAGCGGGAGCGCGAGAACCAGCAGGCTCTGGAGGATACACGTGACGAGATCACCAAG
Source organism: Drosophila obscura (assembly GCF_018151105.1). Classification (NCBI taxonomy): domain Eukaryota; kingdom Metazoa; phylum Arthropoda; class Insecta; order Diptera; family Drosophilidae; genus Drosophila; species Drosophila obscura. The sequence goes on along the minus strand of NW_024542774.1, from coordinate 1,828,548 downwards.
CTCGACGAGCAGCTGGCGGATCTGCAGAGTCAGAAGCACCAGTTGTTGGTGCAACTGAAGAAGGTGCTCAACGACGATGAAACACGGAAAAAGCAGGCCAAGGAGAACGAACTGTTTGCCATGCAACAGGCAGCGGCCACCGTGGCCACCTCGGTATTTCTGCCGAGCCTGCGCCTACAGCAACACCAGCAGGTATGCCATATGATTGACAGCCAAAATCAGCCGCACATTGTCACAATTTGTCATCATTTTAGCCACCGCCCGGCAGCCAGACAGGGAAACGAGGGCGAAGTCCCTCGCCCCCGAATCATGCGTACTACAAAAGCTTTTCCCAACAAAGTAAGCCGGAGTGCAGTCAAGGTCTGCCGCTAACAGTGAACGCTGCCAAAGACAGACGGACAGAGATTTCAATTTTTATTTAACTTAAACTGAACACACGAACGTTGCTCGGGGAGCCTTCACTGTACTTGATTAGCGTTGAACTATTACATGCATGACCAGCCCCCCTTAGACCCCAGGCCCCTAGTTCCCATCATGATAAACTCATTTGATTCCGCACACTAATCGCTAACACACACAGGCACACACACAACTTATTTTCATTTCGTTATTTGTTTACGATTGATTCGCAGAACACGATGACTACCGTCGTGCCGCGGACTATGCTAGATTATCATGGAACAGTAAGAACAATAATCGCTACAACCACCCATCCATAGAACACCTGCAACGAAACTAGCACCACCGCAATCACCCACAACCACAGTTTGCCGGCCCTCGTCTAATAAGCACTTTCGCTCCCTCTATGTTGCAGAGACCACGGCGCAGTATCCCAGCACGGGCACCCTGTTCTACCAGACCACCGCAGCGCCGCCGACCACACAGCAGCAGGCTGACGCACGGCTGCAGTCCATTTACAATTACGCCCTGCCCCTGAGACAGGCCTACCACGTGGAGCTGCCCAATGCCACGGTGAGCAAGGCCTCCGACACCCAGTCGCCGAAGACACAGCCGATGCAGGTGCTGCACATCAATCTGGATCAACCGCCCATCTCGCAGTCCGATCTGGTTGTGCAGGCCACCAGCGTTGCCAGCAGCTTGTCCATTCAGACGTCCAAGCCACAGGTGACCATGGAGAAGCTACCGGAGCGCTATCACATCGAGGTGAAGCACGATGGTACGCCACAGAACCATATCCCACCGCCACCGCATCTTTTGTCGGAGGGCGTTATCTTTAAGCCGATGATGAGCGAGCTCTCAATGCATCCCAATGTGCTGCAAATAAGCACCAGCCAGGTGAGAACAACTGATACTTTGCAACGGTTTGGCATGACAGCATCATTCTCTCTCCGATAGAATTCCAAGACGACTGGCAGCATTACACAAGGCTTTCCGCCGGGACGGGGAAGCTCAGGCCATGAGGCACAATTGAACCGACAACAGCTGTCGCTGTTGCCTGGCCAGACGGCAACTCCGCCCGTTTCTAGCTCTGGCTCCTCACAGCCAGCAGGCGGACAGCAACTGCAATATACACGACGCCTGTACTAGCTCTAGCTTCAGATACAGATCCAGATCTAGATACCCTTCTACGGAACTCACTCACTCACTAATCAAGTTACGATTTTTAATGGAGATTATATTGACTACGCTGCCTGTTTGGAGGTAGCCACACGAAATAAAGCACAATAATGGCGTCCCTATTTTCCAATCGAATATACAGATTTTCATGTCTAATTTATATATATACCTCCCAAACGGCTCGACCGATTCTTATGAAATATTTGTTGCAAATCACGCTATTGTGATCAATCCTGATAAAACTGCAGATGGTGAGCACGTGCGTAGATTCAAAGCTCCTGTTGTTAACAACGTTGCCGGGGTAATGGTTTCAAATGCAAAATGCGTGTACAAACACCATGTCCATATGCCATGCATGGCTGGCAGAAAGAACAATTTTGGCAGCAAAAAAATGTGGGCGATCGATACAGTTTGCGATGAAGATAAACAAAGTTGTAAATTATCAAACAGAAATTTTTAAACGGGCGAGACGAGTGCCCCCTAGTATATGTAAATATATAGGGAATGTGTGTGTCTATGTAACGTTTATTTATTTGCCAGATAGCCCCGCAGAACCAAAGATCCATCAGTTGTTTGCCTAGCTGTGGAAATAACTTCCCATGCTGATCCCCGTTCGCTCACGGGGCTCAGCTTAGGCGGTTTTCATTAGATTTACCCCATTGGGTGGATAAGTGGTATGATAATTTGCAAATTTACTCAAGTGTGACGCATGCTGCTTTCCAAATCCGCGCTACCGTGAGCTGTTCTTTCTTCATTCCATTGCATTTTTGATTCCCCTTGAGGGACTGTATTTCTCACTTAATTTATAATTTGCCATTTGCCAGATGCCATTTGCCGCAATGGAGAGGAAACTGGAAATTCATAGTCAACAAGTGATTCATAAACGTTTCTATATTGTCAATAATTGGGTTCGGTTATTACTGATGTTGTTGTTGTTGAATCCATTTTGTTGTCTGGGGGGGAAATAGTACATTTACATACGGAACGACATAAGGTTAATTGTACGGAGCACCACTTGTTAATTAGCAATGTCAGATATACATATATGACGGATACAGTTAGGGTTCGCTGTTGTCGGATCCAAAAAACAAATGAATGAAGTTTCGAAGCCACGTTCTCTACAATTGGATTACGCAATTAACTTGGAAACCAGTTGTTGTCGTGTGTGTCAAGGAAAAGTTACAGACAATTACAACGGATACCTTCCACTCCTCTCTGCCCTCACCCTGACGCTGCATGTAATTAAAAGCGGAAGCCATGCCCGAAGCCATAGTAGGGCCAGCAGGCCTTGTTTGTGGGTGGGGTGGGGTGGGGTAAAAATGCCGTTGGAGCCCGAACTGGTTGCACGTAAATACTTTCAGACGCAAACCTGTTCCCTCTTCAAGCGACGCCTACGCCAATGCACAAAAACCGCAACATTGTGGAAGTCGACCAGTTCTTAATGCCCATATCGCCAAATGTGCCTTTAAAAGCATCAGATGGATAGACTTGAATATTTTTTGAACCACGTGCGGGCTTGAAATCATCTCTTGGGCATCGGGGCAGCGTTCCCAATAATTACGAAAGGGGCAGGCAGCCTTCACAGAAACCACACCACTGAAACGGCGCTGGCAATTTGCATAAATAAACAAAAGGTTCACCATTTGGTAACAAAAACAAAAAACAACAGCAACAAAACAAAACAAGTTAGTGCAATTAAATTGTACTGAAAAGAGCTGCTGCTGGGGTCCCCCTCCCCCTCTGAACGATGTCATCGTCACTCAAATGTGGGGGCTGGGGACTTGGTTCGGGGAACCGTATCGAACAAAATGCTACGCGCCAACATCACAACAAAAATTCGGGGGAGCCGAGCGCCAAAGTTCGTACGTGTGTTTGGGTGTGAGGCACGAGCAACAGGCGGTTGCGGTTGGGGCAGCAGCGTCAGCTTCTGGCAGTGGCGGCTTTTAAGCGATCTCTCGTCTCAGTCTGTAGCGACAACGGCACCAGTTCATATCGTGAGCGCGCGCAAATAACACGTATAAATAAAAAAAATAAACGAACGAAACGGAACGGAACGTAAAAGTAACGCCAAAGGTGTGTTTGTGAGTTTTTGAATTGATTGAATGTGTGTGTGAGAGTGTACGCTTTGGGTAGTGTTGCAAAGCGTCCAGGTTTCAAGTGCAGTGTAACGTACACAGATCGTGCCGAAGCACACACACACACACGCCATCCCGCTCGCACTCAAGGCGTCGCCGGCCTCCATTTCAAAGTCTGTTTAGTATCAAAACAGAAGCAGCGCTAAGAGGCAAAATAAATCCGACAAAATTAGCCCTATGTCGCGACAATACATATAGATATAAGACATATATATATGTATATATAGAAATAACAGACGCGCGAGACTCAGTGGAAGACATTACCTTGTTGACGTATTCGGTTGGTAAAATGACGTCATCAGAAATTGCATAAAAAAAACATACACTCAACATAAAAACAATTGCAGGCGCCTAGTTACTTAATAGAATACGGCCGCCACCAGAAATGGAGTCCAATAAAGCCTATTTGCGGGAGAAATACCAGGGCTTATGTAATTACTTGGAGCGCGACACATTGGGCAGCGAGCTGGTCATCTACGGCACCTCGGCCCTGATGCTGGCGGTGGCCTACGCCAAGCGTAAGCCCGCCTATCTGGTGCGCCAGTTCAAGCAGCCGTCGCACATCCCAGAGCGTATCATCAACGAGCGCATCATGCACACGGGCAAGATCAGCGGCGTGCAGCAGCGGGATCAGGACACACTGCTGATGATCAAACACCGTCCGCTCATACCGATCTTCACCAGCAACACGCGCCTGCTACCGGTGAAGCTTCCCGGCGTCAGCGTCAACTCCAATGGCTTCGCCTGGCTGCAGCAGTGCCTCGTTGGACGCGAGGCCACCTTTATTCCACTGAACAAGAGCGGAAAGAAGGACTACGTTGTGTGCCAGCTGTGTCTGGTCCATCCGCCCAAGGGCAACCGTTTGCTGGATGTCTCCGAGACGCTGCTCAAGCTGCGCTTTGCCAAGTTTGCGCAGGATGTTGCAGCCGGAGTGAAGCGCAATGGCAAATACTACAAGCACCTGAAGCGAGTCGAGGAGACAACCGCTGAGAAGGAAGCCTGGCTGGCCTGGGCGGCACGATATCCCTACATCTGGCGGCGCTACAACGAGCTGAAGGCCTCGCTCCTGCCCAAGGAGAAGCTGCTGCCCGAGCTGGTTCGCTAATCCCGCCCGGCAGCGGGAACCCAATACTGACCGAGCGTATTGTTAAAATATTTCTAAGTTCTAAGGCCTTTGACGAAACGGAATGAAACTGAAAAGTCGATCCGATACGATCCGATCCGATTTCCAACCGCACTACGGACCGAGTACGAATACGTGATTGTGTGCTAATTTTCCCCACTCAAATCGAATCGAAATGCTGGCATTTTTTTCAAATAAACAAAATGTTGAATTTGTTTTGGATGACATCAGTGCGTGGCTGTGTGTGTTCGATCGTGTATCTGTGTCCGACCCTGCATTTGTGTGTCGCTGCTTCCCAAATAAAACGATAAAATACTTAATGCTACCTCTGCACGATCCATTTGTATTTTTCAATTCTCAATTCTATTCTATTCTGTATCCACGACCGAACAGTTGCAGCTTCTCCACAAATTTCCATAGCCCTCCTCCACCGTACCACCGTCCGCCCAACGAATCTCAGGCAAAATGAGCTGCGGAATCTCCATGGTTAAATATATACTGTTTATATTCAATTTGCTTTGTTCGGTGAGTAAAAAACAAGCATAGCATCGGCATTCATTATAGATTATATCATATTCCCTCTGTCATTGGCCAAGCCTAGTCCGTCTCCAAGTTTAGTCTGGGCTATGATATCATAAGTTTATTTTTTAACCGTAAAAACTGGTTTTTCTTAACACAAACAAACGAAAAATTTGTGTTTGTTTTAGTTTTTGTGAGAAAGTTGAGGCCTAAAAACCGGTTGACGAAAAACAGTGCGTTACAGAACTATAATTTGGGTTACAAGTTTGCTTAAAAGCATTCGGTATGGTTAAAAAAAAGGATTCCAATATCTAATTAAATGAAACATAAAATGTAACGATAATGAAATGAAGTTAATTCTAGGATCACTTTCATCCATTATCTACCTATAATATCTTAGAGTTATGACGTAGTGGTAGCAGGGAACTCTCAATATGTAAATTCTGTATACAAAAATGGTATTTTTGTTTATTTGGTTTGACTGAAAACGAGTTTGGTTTGAGGTTGAACATTCGGTTGAGAGCTTCTAACATTTGACTCCAAGAAATATCCGCACCATAGCCGGGCATCCGTTCGAGGCTAACTGGTTTCAAACATAAACAAAAAAGAAATACGCTTTTCATTTGTTTAGCAACTTCTTAGTTCCACAAAAGTCACAGCAGAGGACTGTACTCCAACGGTAACTGGTTTTGGTGGGCCCCCTGCGATACTATATATGTGTGCAGGTGTGATTCCGACTTCGAGTCGTACTTGCTGCAGCGCGGAATTCATTCCAGTCACGCGAACATCGACTGTTCGAGGCATTGTGACCCTTCCCTGCTACTCTTTTGACGGATTTGCTCAATGTAAAGTTACGTAATTACATTCGAGCTGTGGGTGGGGGCTGCTGTCTGACCCCCCACGCCCGAAAATAGTTGACTTAATTAAATGTGAACTTGCTCCCCATTTCAGTCGAGCCAAAACTTGGCCAAACACTGCATCCCCACACTCGCACGGAACGGATCGGAGCGGAGTGGGAGGGCAGCCACACTTGAACTCAATATTCTTCGTATTTTTGTTGGTTTGTTGGGGCGATGGGATGAGCAGACAGATATAGAAGTGGGTGAGAGTGGGTGTGGGTGTTTCAGTCGTCGTTGTTGGTGTCGCAATTTTTGTCAGATCTGATCCAATTATTCCCTCAACTAAATGGTTTAGTCATGCATCCAAACTATAAGTTTTAACAGATAATTATTCCGATCTAATCTAATTGTAAAGGTTTAATCAAATAGTTGTTGACGCATTGCGATACAAAATCAGAGCCATTGTAAATTTATTCCCTACATTTATCAGAAAACTTAATCTAAATTAACCGCATCGAGCGCACAGTGATAAGAGATAAACCCTTGATAGGCCCCGCAGGTGATCAGAAATTATTCAAATTAATATGTCTATGTCTAATTGTCTATCAGTTTCTTTCAGTGTATTGCACAAACTGTTAGGCAAAAGCTTGTTAAGCTTTTGGCAGAGCTTCGGAAACTTTGATGGTGAAAAGCTTAAAGATTTAACCATCAAATATTCCGACATACTCGTATCCAAAGTTTATTCCATTAAACTTATTTCTATAAAATATATTATTTCATTAAAACTATTTATGATCTTCTGCAGATTTGCGGAATTTTGTTGATCGTATTTGGAGCCCTGCTGTTCAGCAACATCCACAACATCGATGACTTCGCAGAGGCCCTGCGCACCCAGCAGGTGCCCATCACAATGATTGTCCTTGGCACGGTTATCCTGCTCATCTCCTGGTTTGGCTGCTGCGGTGCCATTCGCGAGTCCTACTGCATGTCCATGACGGTGCGACATATCTTTCATCCTCTTAGATTCGCTTTCTCTTTACACTTTCACGTTCCATATTTGTAGTACTCGATTCTGCTGTTCGTTCTGATGATTGGCCAGCTGGCGCTGGTGATCTACATGTGGCTGCAGAAGGACAAGTATCTGGTCATTATGGGCGATGTCGTGGAGAAGGCATGGGAGCGACGCACCCGTCGTGCCGACTACATGGATGCCATACAGATCAGCGTTAGTTTTTATCATTCAAAATTGCATAGTTCAGAAATTTGACACCTATTTTTGGTTAATTTCCAGATGGAGTGCTGTGGCCGCACTAACTTCTCGGACTATTCCTTCCAAGGCTACTTCCCCCCCTCGTGCTGCAAGGATACCAACAACTGTCGCCCGGACACTGTCTACCGACGCGGCTGCAAGGCGGCCTTTGTGGAGTTCTGGGACAGAAACAGCGACATTATCAAATATGCCGGTTTGGTTATTGCCGCCATTGAGGTAGGTTTCTCGATACCCCCTCACACTGATGATGGTTATGTTTAATACTTCTCTTGATTATTCTACAGTTTGTGGGCTTCGTGTTTGCCTGCTGTCTGGCGAATAGCATTCGGAACTATCGTCGTCGCGCGGACTATTAAAGTGCTGGGACAGGAAAGCCTTACTAATTTTAATTGAAACCGAAAGTACGAATTATGTTGCCCAATTTTATATACAAACATACATACATACATACATATATACGAGTGTATCGATATAAATCACCTGACACAGATGGCCATTGAAATTTACATATTCTCAAGTTATACGAAGAAGGAAATGAAATCCCCCAAGAATATCTCGGTATAATCGCTTTTTTCAAAGATTGTATTGAAGTGCTAATATTTTTTACTGTACAAATAATTTATGTATACACCAGACCAGAACGATTGCAATAAACTGAGAAATTTTATTTGGTTTCTGTTTCGATTGATCCATTTTTATCAGAAAAACTAACCTATCAGAAGTTTATATTTAGTCGGTTTGTCTATCCACCATCTAATCTGTGCATATAAGGCTTATCTTATCCTCGGACGGGCATCTGTGGCAATTACCCAATGTCAAAGGCGAAAAACCCCCACAAAATGTTAGATTCTTAATCGAAGTATTCTGTATTTTGTCTTGGAGTGCACTCGTACAGAACGTACACCACATATTTATTGGATTGATATATAATAAATCATCGCGATAAGGCGGGGGACTCACGTCGAAACTGAGGCTAGCCAAAGTGTCGTATGAATCAGACAATTAGCCAACATATTGCCAAGTGCAAAGAAAGTGCTCGGAATGTAAATGATTCATCTTAGAAGAGCACGGGCAGACGCACCCCCAAGAGGTGAGAATTTCATAAGTATGAAATAATATTTCTCACATAGATAAGTATCTTTATTTACTGTTTAGACCAAGAAATGATTCACACCTGTACTGAGTACATTCTTTGGGTACTTCCAGCCACTTTATTGTACTATCTACGCCAGTGCATGACGATAAGATCCATGAATGACTTTTATGACAACATACACGAACACGAGTATATATAGCTGCGAGATATTACCCTAGCGAGAGAGTGGACCACCCATACATACAGGTATTTTATTTCCAAGAGGAGATAAGTTCCAGCTCTGATAAGATGAGGGCCTCGAATGGTTTAATATAATGCCCCAGGTCTAGATGGAAGCCACTCAGTTTGACAAGAACAGTCCCAACGAACGAACGAACGGATTATAGAACGAGCCATTCGGAATTACCAATACCGAAATAACATTACATTCATCGAGAAGCCGTGAATCCTAAAAATCCAGAATCATGAATTGCCTATCAGCCACGTTCAAGTACCTGCTGTACTTCCTCAACCTGATCTTCGTGGTCGGCGGCATACTGCTGATCGTGGTCGGTTCCATTATGCTGTCCACGATGGGTAACTTTACGGCCTTCGAGGGAGCTGTCAATACGCAGACCATACCGATCATCATTATTACAATTGGCTGTGTGACATTTTTGGTGGCCTTCTTCGGCTGCTGCGGCACAATCCGGGAGAATGCCTGCTGCACTACAATCGTAAGTTGGAGAGGATGAACCCACCCCCCTCGTTGATAAAAAATTCCATACTGATTTTTCTATTTTTCGCTGTAGTATGCCATATGTATGCTGATCTTGTTTGCCCTGCAATTGGCTCTGTCCATTTGGATCTTTGCGGCGAACGACAAGTTCCTGGCCAAGATGAGCACAGTGGTGAACACGGCCTGGAATGAGAACAATGCCGCCCAGGGCTATCCCATGGATGCCCTCCAATTGGCCGTAAGTTTTGAAATCTAAACGATAACGAACGATAACCTATTGGAATACTAACATATTTTTTATACAGTTCAAATGCTGCGGTAACACTGGCTTCGAGCAGTACGGAAATGCAGTTCCCGCTTCCTGCTGCGGCTACAAGGATCGCAATCAGGTGTGCGAGGCTGCCATTTATTCGCAGCGTCTTGGCTGCAACGGCGAGTTCGTCGACTTCTGGGCCTCCAACACGGACCTCATTCGATGGAGCAGTCTGATCATCGCGCTCTTCGAGCTGGGCATCTTCATTGTGTCCTGCTGCCTGGCCAGTGCCATGAGGAAGCGTTGATATCATCAACTCTCCGAATCATCCCATTAGCTTTAGCTCAGTTCCTAGCATCCATGTAGAAGGAAGTACATACATAAGTCGCCATAAATAAATCAAAATAGGTTAAGCTCAATCAAGTATATTTTTGTTTTATATATATATATAACGAGTATGTCTATCTTTGGCCACCAAATCTTATCTAATCGGAACGTGTTGTTGTTTTGCCCGAAACTATATCCGTGTACCGGTTGATAAGCACCCACCATTCTCCATGCAGACTTAGATCGTTTGCCCTCAAACGGTTGCAATGAATCATTTTCATATGCCAATTGTTATCGCTGTCCCCCACCATATGTTTGCTTTTCAGTGTCCCTTTATTATCGGTGGACTTCTTTTGGGCCCCAAAAAAGTGATAAGATATATTCGCGTATCTTTCCGATATCGTTCATGTCTGGGGGACAATTTAAAAACAGTAGCCCGACAGAAAGTCCAGTTCAATCGAACAATAGCAAACGACGCGTGAACGCGATAAAAATCATTAAATTATATCGCTCAAAACACACAACTGGATAAATTTAATACAATTTTAATTTGTTTTGTTGAACTTGAAAGGATACGAAAAGAAAAAATTCAAAATGGGTTGTCTTTCGGGCATAGTCAATTTCATACTATATGTAGTTAATGTTGTGTTCTTGGTGAGTTTAAAAAATATATTTAATGAAAAACTCAAATGATGGATTATGGCAACTTTAAATAAATAATATGTGTGTATATACATATGTATGTAAATTAAATAGATGAATTTTATTTAATTTCGTTTGGATTGTATAGAGTGCTAACAGTGAAATTATTTATTTCGAGAATTTACGAAAAACAAAAGACAGGATTTTGGGAATAAGAAATATTCTACAAAGAATATTTGATTTACATCCTTCAATTTGAATATTACACTTAGATTATAAAATGTATCCCATAAATTATCTCCTATAGTGGAAGTTAAAAATAAATAAAAATTTTTCACTTCTATTTTGAGATTAATATAAACATATTTGATTTAAATATTTTTCAGAATTAAATAAAATATTTTCCATATTTAAAAAGAATATATTTAATTTTAATATGCAGTTTTTGTCAAATTTTAATTTTCCATTTGGGATAGAATATTATAAAGTGTTTTAGATTTAGATTGAGTATAAATACATTATTTTTTAATTCAAAGTAAATTCTAATAATTTAGTCTGAGTGTATTAGTCCTTTAATAAAGCGATCTTTTCAGCATATAATCTTACATCAGTTCTATAAAAAGAAGTCCTCGATATTACGCATTGGAAAGCCAATGGGCAGGCCAGGCATTGGTTTCATATGATATCATCATTAGGTTTTCTGCTGTGGTTTATCACCCATGGAAATGTGCATGAGTGTGTTGCTAAAATCTTATCAGCCAGTTTGTAATGTCTTTTGACAAATGCGAACATAATCAGCTAATTGACATTATCTTTTTGATATGTAATAAATTAAGTTAGGAGCTACCGAATCGAATTGCCAATGAAAGATTGTGTAACCCGCTCTCTACCTGTTCCTTTTTAGATCGTTGGCATCCTCCTAATCGTGCTGGGATCGATCATGCTGGCCGACATCAATCGCTTTGACGGATATGGATGTGGAGAGCACGAACACCATCCCCATTTGCATTACCGTGATTGGATCCCTGATCTTTGTCGTCTCCTTCTTCGGCTGCTACGGCCTGTTCAGGCAGAGCGCCTGCATGACAGGAGCGGTAAGTAATTCTTGTCGAATGGAAGATTTATTTTATCCAACCTAATTTCGCAGTACACCAGCATGATCTTCGTGCTCTTCATCCTCCAACTGGTGCTCACCTGCTGGGTGTTCGTCAACCGATCGGCCTTCCTGCAGGACATGAGTAGCCTGGTCAATTCGCTGTGGAACAATCACGATTACGAAGCCTTCGGTGTGCTAGAGGTTACCTTCGACTGTTGTGGCAACACTGGCCCTAGCAATTACCCAAACCAGACGGTGCCCGGGACCTGCTGCGGCTATGCGAGCCGCCAGACTGCCTGCTCGTACGAAATCGCTGAGTCGAAGTCCGGCTGTAATGCCAAGTTCGAGGAGTTCTGGTACAACAACATGGACATCATCCGTTGGTCCGGCCTGGGCATTGTCATATTTGAATTGCTGGTTTTCCTCTTCGCTGGAGCCCTGACCAACTGCATGCGTCGCGAAAATGCTGGCAGACAAGTGTCCGCCTAGACAGGAAGAGAATCAGTTTCCATAGTATACGTATATTAATGTACATACATACTTATAATAATAAAGATTTATACCGACCAATGAGTACTATACATATATCCCAAGCGATTAGAAAACCATCTCCTTTCTCTCAAGTGTAGTTCTTGGCTCCGCAGGCAAATTCAGTACATATGTACAGCTCTGTTATATATGTATATAAATTATATAAGCGCGTATATAAACTATTGTTTATGTTACACATTCCTTTTGCTCAGCATCTATCTAGGACTTGAGCGCGGTTGGCCGAACTGCTGATGGACCCAAACCCCAAACGCACTCATACCGATGCGATGGGTCTCTCTCATCAAGCATTTCCATTCGACTCAGCAGAGACCCCACGCAGCAATATTTATGCGGTGGTACACTTTTCATATAATGCATGGAAGATCTCTCGCAAATTCAGTTGCAGCGGGAATACGAAGCACAGCGGGTCAATAGAGTCTCTCCTCAAACTTCTGCAGCAATGGATCGACATGCACAAAGTCTTAAGAGTGTGTTGGCTATATTCAACATATTATTCTCGGTAGGATACGTCACATGGGTCCAAGTAGCTGGCCTCCATCGTTGGACCATCCAAATATATCCAAAATAAATTAATCATACCAGTTACTATTCACTTACAGTGCTGTGGGCTTTTGTACATCACAGTAGGGTCCTTTATGATCAGTGTGATCAGGGACTATGCGATTACAGATAATACCCGGATTGTACCAATCACTGTCGTGTTTCTTGGCTTCGCCATGGTTCTTCTATCCCTGCAGAGCTGTTATGGATTGTATCGCGAAAAGGTGGGCGTTCTAACCTCGGTAAGAACTCAAGAACATAAGAATAATAAATAAGAATCAAATAATTGAGTTTTCCTTTCTTTTAGTACTCCGCTATGAACCTATTGCTTTTGTTTATCCATTTATATTTCGTCTGGTATTTGTGGTTGGAGCTGGGCTCCAAAATGCACATGTCCTCAGACTCCTATCCCAAATATCCCGCCTCCTGTTACAAAATACCCATCCATGACGGGGATCAGGATCTAAAACAGTGCCGGGATGCTATTTTATATTCCTGGAATATGGGTGCCAACATTATCAAGTTTACCAGTGCTATGGTAATAGTTTTTGAGGTAATTTTTATAAAATGCCACACCGTTTTAATACTAATGACAATTTTCATCCGCAGTTTGTTACATTTGCAATGGGTTGCTATGTGGCAGATGCTGCTCGTATCGCTGAGTCCCATCGCAGTACATCGCAGTACATTCCAATCGCATAAGAAAATCCATAGGAATTATCAAGCAATATATATTAAAACCAAAACGCTTTATAAATGTTTACAAATGTTTACAAAAGTTGTCGAATTTACGTGAAACAACGAACTAAAATTAATGTATGATCGATGCAATAAAATGCAACATACTTTTGGGTCGAAAGTGAAGCTTTATTGCAATCACACTCTGCTTGATTCCAGCGGCTCTTATCTTAAATTAAAGCTTTCAGCGGTTTGATTCTCGTTCATATAGAATAGACATGCGATGAGCTTTTGCAGTAACGACCGGACCTAAATAACGAACGAATTAGTTTCCATTGTTTTAACATTTCATCGGAAAAGTACAGAATTATCAACCAGAGCAATGGATTGCGGCGGAGTTTTTGTGAAATATGTGCTATTCATATTCAATATACTGTTTGTGGTAAGCAATAGTTTCTTAAGTGATTCTCAATGACAATAATTAACGTTGGCCAATACATACACATATGTATATAAGAGAGGCATTTGCAAAATCCTGGAGTTGGCTTGCCACAATATCTTATCGCATCTAATATGTACAAAGACAAATTAAATCTTCAACATGAGCCTGTTTGCGTTTGCCCCACCCTGGATACTGCTTCCATGCCGTTATCTTATCTGCTTTTATATCGAAGGTAGTGGGTAAAAAAAATGGTTAAAAAACGTAGAATACCTTAAATAAATCATCGCATGCCAATGATGAACGTAATTACGGTTAATGGGGCCGCAACAGATGTCACGAAAAAATATTGTACAACAACAATGATAACGGGGGGTATGAGTAATGCTCGTAGTACTCGTACATTCGTGATCGAAGATAGCCCAAGAGCTTTTCTCCACACAGATGCAAAAACCCCGAGTGCATTTCCATCGTGATGAAATATTTTTCCCGATTTCGAGAGTACAGTATCGGTCATACTTGAGTAAAGCTGCTCACAAACAAGTAGAACAGTAAAGTTAAGTATTTCGACTAAAAAATACTCTTTTTTCACACTTAAAAAAGTAAGAAATTTCACACAAGTTTCATAAGATAATTAGTTATACACATAATGTGAGAGCTATATCTTTTATGTGGTAGGTTCCATTTGACGAAAAAAGGTTCTTCCTTCATTTGTGTCGGGAACAATAAGAGGTGTGACTGTTGTTATACAACTAAATTTAGCTGTCGATTGATTCATAGCTTCGGTGACTGTTTATCAACTAGTTTGACTAAGCAAAACAACTTGAACCTTTTTCATGGCAGATATGTGGCATTCTACTCATCACATTCGGCTCCATTATGGTCTCCACCATCAAAGACTTTTCGAGCATGGATGAGACCTTCACAGCCAACAGTGTGGCCATCATAATCCTGGTCCTGGGCTGCCTCATCTTCCTCGTTGCGTTCATGGGCTGCTGTGGAGCCATTCGCGAGGATGCCTGTTGCCTGACAACGGTAAGATGAATGATCTTTATTAAAAAATCGAATGAAAATAACCCATTTTACTCACTATTCGTAGTACTCCAGTGTGATGATGGTGCTGCTGATCAGTCAGCTGGTTCTGATCATCTACGTGTGGGTGGACCATGTACAGATCCAGCAATCCCTGGAGAAAATTGTGCAGACCATTTGGGAGCAGCGCAAGACGGACAGCATTCTCCTGGACACCATGCAGCGCAGCGTAAGTTGGAGCGGTGGCAAGCAAAGGGCATTTCCATTGTATTAACTGATGTTTATTTGTTTGCAGTTCAAGTGCTGCGGTCTGCATAGATTCTCCGACTATGGTGTCTCGTACCCAGCTTCCTGCTGTGACTCACCGACCAATGGTACTTGTGGTCTAACGTCGGTCATGCTACGCCCTGGCTGCTTGGACGCGGTTGACTCGTTCTGGGATACCAATGTGAGCATCATTAAATACGCCGGTCTGGGTGTCACCGCCGTTGAGGTAAGTAGCCCTTGTTCCACACTGCACTCCACTACTTTACTGATATAAATAATTCGCTTCTTCACAGCTCGTGGCCTTTATATTTGCTTGCTGCCTGGCCAATCAAACGCGCAACTCCCAGAGACGCCAGAACTATTAAGCTCCAAGGTATTAAGTGTTAAGAAACATCTCCTATTAAACTATTTCAAGAGTTAAATAAAACGAAATGTACTTGAAATGCGTGTTTTTGAATTAATAACAAATAGGCTTTAATTTAAAAATACTTTTCGCGCTCTGCACGAATGATATCTATCGAAAAAAAATATGATAACGATACCGATGCAGCTGGCTGCACTGAAGCAAGGTGAAATTTATTTAGAGGTAGGGTCAAGTCAGCTTCTTGTGTGAATTACAAATTCAAGTCCGACACAACACGCTAATACAATATTATTAAAATATTATATCTGATTCACATTAATATGACCCATACGAGATCTACCAATGCACATATTTATAGGGACCTAACGGGCCCTACCTAATAGTGTTATACCATTGGCTCCCCTGAACAAAACCGATATATTTTTTTGCAGCTCTACCATCTACCCTCTACCAAACGAAAGAAAAAGCATTCCTGCGGCGTTGTCGAATTTTTCCCGTTGGCTTGAACGTGTCGTGTGCGCGCTAGTTTCGAACGCAATTTTTTCAAACAAAAGGTAACAGAAGGCGTGCGCTATTTTGAATAAAAAGTGGTTTTGTGTGTCGGCATTTTATGGTTTATAGGGTTTGGAAAACAGAAATGCATAGAGTTTTCCCCGCTTCCTCCCTCGACAGCTGCTTGAAACTCGGTAGCCACAGAGATGCTGGGCTCCGGCGCCGCTGAAAGTGGTTGTTGAAACGCGGCGAAGTGTGTGTCTGTGTGTGTGTGTGTGTGGGGAGGGAGAAGAACGAGATGCCAAGACGTAGTACGCGCAGCAGAAAGTGTGGTGTGCTGAAGCGGGGCGAGGGGCGGAAAACTTGTGTGTGAAAAGCGGAAGAAAATTGTATGAAATTAAAACAACAATACGGCGGCATTGTGGCTCTTGTTTTCTGATGATGCAGAGTGCACTGAACTTTTTTCCTCTCGTTTTCCTCTCTTAATTCTCTAGCACCATTGACGCCTGCCATTGTCGTTCTCCTTCTTCTCCTTCCCATTTTTCTTGTTGTTGAAAAAAAGTTGCATTCTGTATTATTTTCTTTTGTTGGCCGTGCTACTCGTTCGGAAGGACGTAAGAAAAGAAAAGAGAATGATAATGACGCTACCACACAATGGATGCTACGAGAGCAGAGAGCCAGCCTCTTCCCTTATCTGCATTGAAATGCGACCTTTGTAAAATCTGATTCAAGACCTCGGTCTTTTGTCGGTCTATTCTGAATCATTTTCCAAGCAACTTAGTACATGTAAGGTCGAAAAGTCTTGAGTGGAGCACCAGCCTCACTAGAGTCAATAATTTGTTCCGGGGAATTAAAGCACAATAAAACTTTTTTAATTTAACAATTAAAATGTTCATTAAAGCAAGCATTTGCTGGCATTAATGTACAGTTGAATAAACAACGAATATTATGAATTATTTTATATAACCGTAGAGTAATTTGATAATTGGCACAGCACGTACATTGTTTAAACGAATTTGATTCCAATTGCAGGTGATTTCAGAAAAACTCCCATCAAAATGGACTGCGGAACATCTCTGGCCAAATACATACTCTTCATATTCAATACCATTGTGTCGGTGAGTACTATTACCAAAGCGAAAATAAACCGAAAAACGAAACCCCGAAATGAAAACGAAACCGGTCGAAACAAGCTTGAAAGCCATGCTATAGTAGGGTAGGGGAAGACAAACTGTTACCTAAACGCTGTCTGTTGAAATACGAACAAATACAAAATTTGGTGAAATTTATTCAATATTATGGCATATGCAATATGCATATTTAAAGCGCATATCCAGAGTTACGCTGGGGACAGACGCCCCTAAACCCCTTGAGATTTCCTCACATATTGGATTTCTGGTTCAACGGAGAGAACGCTTTGAGTTCTCCTCGTGACTGTGTTATTTGCCTTGGTATTAAAGTTTGATGACATCATCGCCTTCCGTTCAGCTTCCATCGCCGCCACAAAACTGGAATTTCTCATTTTTCTCCTCTATACTTTTGCTTAGGTGAGCAAAAAAAAGCTATTATTCCCTAGCAAAGGAGTCGGCATTCATACATTTGTTTGTTTTCTTGTCTGTGGCATAATAATCTCAGAATTTTTTAGATTCCCGTAATTCAAGCTCATATTTTGATTGGCCGTCCCAAATCGGCAACGCTAAAAAGCACACTGCTCTGATCTGTGGATCTGATGTCATGGGAATGGGATGATTCGAATGAAATGATTCACCCTCGCACTCGTACGTTCCCCTGTTATTGTCGACCTCCTGGATGTTCGGCCTTAAACAAAATGTGCTGAAAATAATAATTCAAGCAAATCTTATTAAACTCATCGTAAAGTAAAGAAAAATTTGTGAATATTTAGTATTCGTTGTGGGCTCGCAAAATTAACGCCGCGTGAATCACAAAAAGTAAACTCTGAAAACCCGAAGCGAAACTTAAAAATATATAAAAAAATGCTTATGTACTCAAGAGCGTAAATAAGACAGAAACTTATCACAAAAGGAAAACGGAAAAAGGAGAAACGAGATATACAAAAAAAAAAAAACTTGTTGCTCTAGAGAAACGAGATAAAACAAGAAAAAGAACAAGAACAATCAACTGGTTGTTGTCGAGACAGCAGTTTTTTGTTTTTTTTTTTGTTTCCATACTCTACATTTACACGTGCAAGAAACTCCGGGGGAGTACACCGATACACTTGCAGTGCATGGCTGTGTGCAAACACTTATTTATCTGCTGTATTCGAGTACATAACACACCTGACAGACAGCCGGACCAAATAATTAGCAAGCCAAGCCGCCTTTTTCAGAGCCGGCCCCGCGTAGCGACAACAAAACCCACACCAACAATGACCCCGCAACGCTCGAGGAGACAGCAACAACCATAGCAACCACCACTATATCAACAAAAGCTAAAACATTTTGCAACAAAAGCATGAAAAACAATTTACGCACCCCGAACTGAATACACCCTAGTAGATTGAGGACCATTAAACTTTTATTCAACTATTTAGGGCATATTTCTCAAAGTCAAGTGAAACGTTAACTACTGTCTGTTGCACAAACAAAATTAAACATCAATATTCTGTTTGCCTATAAAATATAGCCTCTAAACGTTATATGAGTTTATATATTGTTGAAGTTTCTTCTTTGTGTTACAAACAACTGACCAAAATTACAAATACCCTCTGCGCATATAAAGAGAAAAAAAGCCAAGTACAAAACATGGCTATGACTGTACTGTGTCTATGACTATGGAATGGTTTCTGTGTAAATACCCCCATAGATTCAAGTTTTGTATTCTCCGCACGTCTGTGGATTGAAATGAGTGCGAGTTAGAACCCAGGCGACAATTGCAGCCATGGCTAATGACAAACCTGAACTGTGTCTGGCGGCCATTAAGTGCAACAGCTCCGAGTTCTCGGTAATTGTTTCAGCTGGTAAACTCAGCGAAAAGTTAAGTACAGCACTGCGAATGTGTATTATCATTGTATGGATTATGAATAACCTGCACTCAGCGAATGAATCGGTTATACTCATATATTATACATATGTACAGACATACGTATATGGGAACTTCCTGTGGTCTGCTGTGTGTTTCTGAGCAACTAAATAAATAATTTGTGTGTCCATTTTCTGAGAAAAACCAAAAGTTGTGCAGGGGGAAAAGGCTGTCTGTGTGTTGAGGGAGTTTGTGTATGCCTATCAGATCCCAATTGCATGTCTGGGGTAATTTAAGTCTTAATTGTCATCTTTCAATTACACGTTCTACACACGCATATCTGTGTCCTGTTGCATAATGCTCAACTCTTCTCTCAGTCTCACACACTTTCTATCTTTGTATGCCCATCTCTGTCACTTGTTGTTCGCTGCGATGGACACAGAAGATATAATTTGGCGCCAAACAACGCAATTCTGAGTTCTGGGTGTGGTCCCGCCCCATAAAAATATACATATAAATATATATCCATCTCTTTATTGCAGTAAGAAAAACTTTGCCAACTACTTTTAATATTATTTTGGAGGGTTGTTTTCTGCTCTTTTTTTTGGGGAGGGCACACACTCTCCTAATGATCCCAGACCTTTGTTGAATGGTTGGGGTCCTCGGTATTTGGTGAAAATAATTTGCATTCCATTTTCATTTCCGTCTGACGTCATTGAAGCTGAAGCTGCCGCTGACAGCTTTCTGTGGAATGTGGCACACAACATTGTCTCTCTCTCTGTCTCGGCCATTTTGATATGAATTGTGTAATGTCCTCGTTAGCGAAAAACGGGGCTAAGTAAAAGTTGGAAAGGAAAAGCTGGCTTCCAAAAACGGGTTCCAAGTCGGCGAACTCTTTTCATTTCTTTTGCAGTACTCTCGAGTATTACTCGTATTTCTGTTGATTAGTGTAGACAAAGTGGGACAATTAGCAGAGCGGCCAACACTCACTTTGTTTTCATATTACAATGCGATTTTTGGGTCAATTTTGACATGAAATCATTCATAGCCAGCCGCTGCCGCCCACAAAGATATTTATTCCGATCTCTGTTCGCTCTCGAGTTCTAAACGAGTGGAAATTGAGGCATTGCCCACACACTGCCCGCACTGGCCGCACACAAACAGAACGTGTTCAGATACAGATACAATATACAATATGGATACAGATGTTTAAGTAAACGAGCTCTTGTATGCATCATGAAATCAAGTAAATTCAATTAATACTCGTACATCAGTCGTTGGCGTTGAAAGATCAAAGTTGCTTTTGCATTGTCTGGCTCTCGTTCTGGGACCGTCGAACGTCATGAAAAAAACCCCCCCAAATTGCAGTGCACTTTAGACCTTGTGAAGATTATTTATCCAGCAGCATTGTCATGTGTAAATGTGAATGTCATGTGGGATGTGGGAGATGAGTGAAGGTTAAGGCTTACTCTGGGCCCTCGTTCATCTCTGTTCAGTGCACCTTATCTAATCGCCACTTCTCTGCAAAAGTTGTGTTTGCCATCAAATAAAATTTTTAGCCCAATATTATACTGCTAACTAGGTATTACGTAACGCGTTTACTTATTTTAATTATCATTAGTTATCCGAAGGGGAATAACCACGGCGGGGCCGATGGCGTGCCTGGACACGGCTTGTGGTGGGATCCCTGAGGTCAGCTTCGGGTCTCGGCGGTAATTAAGTCTTTCAGCATGGTAATTGGCAGCTCCCTTGCACTCCACTTTCAATTAAACTAAACGAGCGGCGGAGCTGATTAATTTGAACTATATTTAGCTGCAAGTGTTGGCTGCAGCCAGCCGCTGTCAGACTTGTGCAATGCGAGCCATTTACGGCGGGGCTGTAGCTTGTCAGCTGGTCTCGATCGATAGTTACACTGCAGAAGCACTCTCTCTAACCATATGAATTCGCTCTCTCTCTCTCTCTGTCTGACCACAGGTTATCGGCATTCTGAGTATTGTTTATGGCGTGCTGATCCTCAGGAGCATTGGCACCATTGAGGTGAATGGACAGGTGGGCTTCCCCCCGCAGGCCCTCATGCCGATCGTGCTGATTGGCCTCGGGTCGATTGTCGTGTTCATCTCGTTCCTGGGCTGCTGTGGAGCGATACGTGAGTCGGTGTGCATGACCATGAGCTATGCCGTCTTCCTGTTGATCCTGCTGATCCTGCAGCTGACCATTGTGGTGCTGCTGTACACCAACAAGGACAAATTTAACGATGCCATGGGCAATGTAATTGACCAGGCCTGGGAGTCGCGTGAGGCCCGTGAGGGAGGTGTCTTTGATGCCATCCAGAAATCGGTGAGTACTCAACGCAAAAGTGTATGTTGATTTATTGCAATTCTAACAAATTTCCTTCCCCATCCTAGTTGAAATGCTGCGGTCGTGTTTCTTCGGCCGATTATCTGATCAATCTGCAGACGCTTCCCGAAAGCTGCTGCGAGGGAAGCTGCCTGAACCCTGCTAACATTTATGGAGGATGCCGTGGCAAGTTCGTCGACTTTATGTCTGTCAGCACTGACACCGCCAAATATGTTGCCATCGGACTGATTGGAGTTGAGGTGAGTGCTGCCATCAGATTATACCTTTGGAGCTCGTTTAATAATCAAATTACAATTACAGCTGGTTGGCTTCATCTTCGCCTGCTGCTTGGCCAACAATGTGCGCAACTACAAGCGTCGGAATGCATACTAAGGCATTGTGCATTGCAGACGCACATAACACTTACACACACACACACACACACATTCTCATTAATTCTTTATCGTCGTTGAACGCACACTCACACACAACAAACTTGAAAACTGAAGCAAAGTAGAAGGGGAAAAAACACTTTAAAGTAAACCATTTGGTTGATAATAATTAAATTATTTGTCAAAAAAAAAAAAAAAGAAGAAACAAAAAACGAAAGAGTAGACAAGAAAAATGCTTAGTCTAAGGCGATATGAAACGCTTACATTTTTTATATCCTATATATTATTGTAATAATTCGTATAAATATTTGCATGCTGAAGAGCAAGCGATGCAATTCCCAAAGCCTTTGTAAAATCCATACGAACTTGTTGAACCGAAATCCGAACGAAAAGAAAACCAATGGAGGTAGAGCCACACAGAAATGTAACCATAACCAATTTTGTTTGTTTGTTTTAAATGTTGAAAAAGAAATAACCGCTCCAAATGAAATATACCTTTATATAAAGTTATTAAATATACAATACATACACACATGTATATGTACACTGTTCATTCTATTCATATTTGTATAGTAGAATCTCTGGATAAGATTTGAATTTTTGTAAAAATGCATCAGGTCAGCGAGAACCTCGAATAGCATTCAACATTTATGAATAAAGCATTTACTATGTATTTATATACACCCAACCATGTTATTATATAATTTCACTGGTATACATGCCCGCAGCTGTAATCGCAGGGCTTTGTTGTGTCCTTAGTTTCCATGGCACTGGCACTGGCACCGACCTATTGGCCTTATTCGCTTCACTAAACTTTATGGCCTGCAGTGTCTGTTTATATATGTCTGTACCTACATATGGGCGGTACCATATAGGCCCACATCCCATTCCCATTAATTGAACTGTCATCTGTATCCATCTAAGCCCTAAGTGTTCGCACTTTTAGCTGCTCTGCTGGTGAAAGTTTTGCTTCAGTTCACTTGCCGCATCGGTTATGTGCTGTGTGCTTCAACACTGTCTAAAAACTTTCCTTTTCGTTGCATCGCTCATGATGCACGTGATCATAATCTGTAATATGCTGACGGACTTCCGGGATATTCGTAATGGAACCTCCTGTAAGCTATGCGCCAAATGAACCTGCTCTACCTTAACTAACAGTAACTCCCTTAGACAGATTAAACTGTTTTTTCAGGATGAAATACTATTTTAATGCTTGGACACTTCATAGTATGTGCGGGACGCTGCTGACCATAGTCAAATTCAAGGTTTGATATGATCAGAACGTGACACTTTAGGATATATAATCTTCTATATACCTCGATATAGGACCTTTGCTATCTGCAGTGGTGGGTGCTCATGACATGTATCTATTTTGTAGCTGGCCTTGCATATCACTTGGTTCTGCATGACTATCAGGATGAGTTCTATGGCACTCATGAGATGGTTCGCAATTATTTCGCACTGGGTATGCGAATATAAAATGTATTTGGTATTTGTTTGCTAATCCATTTGGTTTAAGGTTACATGATTGTTGGCTGCTTGACAGTCTCTTGTTTTGCCAGACGAGAGGAAGTTTAATTTCGAATTAATGCGAGTGATAGTCAAAGGTAATGGCTCTGCTTAATGAGTATTAATGATACATCATAGACACTCCATATCCGTGCATTTTATGACTTGTATTCCAGTTGAGTTTCGTAGCTGTTTCGAGCATGATCTGCAACGTTTTCAGTTATCTGGCGCTCAGCCTTTACTTTACACTAACTTGGATACTTTTTTCCAATTATTTGCCCTGCCTGGTAGATTGTATTCGGTTTTGTAAGTGCTATATATTAAATAACATTATAAATTGAAATAATGCTGCTCACTGTTAGACACTTGGGAGGAGGAGTACTGTGAACCCCATTCATTCGAAACCACTATGATATTGTTCGCTCTTTATGGAAGCAGCGGATTCTTTTGGGTATCTGGCAATTATAAGGTCAGTTAAATCGATTATTCTTTCAACTTAAAGCACTTAAAGTGGTTTGTATTCCAGGAATTTCATGTGCTGTATAATTGGCTGATTGTCACTGCCCATGTAATTGTCCTAATGTTTGGTTATATAGTTTATGCACAACTCCTTAGTAATAGTCTGACTTGGCAGGTGACGCTAATATGTTCTGGTGGGTAAACTATTCTCAAGGTGGAAATTATTTACACTTACATTATCTCCATACATATTTCCTTAGGAACTTTGGTGAGCAGCTTTATAACAGTAATATTACACGTGCTAGTGTGCAAAGACATCATAAGGAATCGTTGGATCAAGAGCGCGTTAAAGGCCATTACAGTTCCTGCTGGATCAGCACAAAATAATCGACATAAAATATATGCCTAGGCACAGTGTAAATCTCTGATATATAACTATAAAACATAAAATTCTTTTTTTTTCTGTTCTTGCATAACTCTTTGCAATTAAGTAATTGTTGGTTTCGATCGGTTCCTAATTATGCCAACCCAGCCCATCCATATGCTGAATTACCTGTCAATTAAGTTATTGGATAATGCAGATACACTACATAATGAGAAGGTAGCATTAATAGGGAGGGAAGTTAGTATGCCTTCGCCTTCTAGAATAAAAACATCGAGAATGTGCCAGCCAATGTGTTCCGTTTTAGCCTGTCTTTTATTTTTGTTGATTGGTTTTTTGACGCTTAATTTTAACAGTTATTATATATATTCATATTATTTTGACCAACAAATGTACAATAAATATATTGGTCCAGAGGACCATGTGTACGATTTAGAATTTTTGGCATTCCTGCTCGCTGGAACTGGACTCTATTTGAATTATGTGCAATTGAAAGTAGGTGTACTGAGATACATAGATATGTATGTGATAATTACAATCTCTTCCAATATTTTGTGTGCTTTCAGATAAAACTGCTGCTCTGTCTCTGGATTGTGGTGTTTGCTATTGTCGAGATCGAGATGGTTTTTATAATCATTTTGGAGAGCATGCAGATCTGGGAACGCTACTTGGCTCTTCATTTATTACAGATGTGTATGTAGGGATGCAGGAGTACCCGGAATTGGGATATTGATTGATTCGCATTTGTATTTCCTTCTTCTAGGTTTTGCCATATATGTTTTGGCATTGGTTTGCACGAATTGCAAAAACCTGAAAAAATGCTCCATGGAAGAAGCAGCAAAGTAAAATATACATATTTAGGTGTTTTATTTTGTCAATGGATTCCATTAGTTAAATGAAATAGGAACACAAAATAAATATCTATTAAAAACACTTTCGTTGAATGATATGATAATAGTAGAATTTAATCAAATTAGGTAATATACTGGAGCATATTGCTACGCATGGAAGTATTCTCGTACTACCAAATTATTGCATGTTCAACCCTCCTTGCGATGAGTCGAAAATTGTTGATAGTTTTCTTTGCTACATTTCTGGGTTTCAATGGTTATCTATTGGGTTTGCTTGCAATAAATGTGGTAATTATATTGATTACCGAAGAAGAGATACTCGATGAAGGTACATAACATATGTCTTTGAATATAATGGATAATCTGTTTTACTTAATTTTTGTATATTTACTTTAAAGAACTCTTAAACATGTGGGTAATGCTGGGAATCGTTCAATTAGCCAATTCTGCCTATGGTCTATCATTAGTGTGCGGAAAATTAAAGGTTTGTTTGTAAACTCTTATAACACACACTTAAAATTATAACATTTTTAACTCACTCGACTCTAGTTAAAGGTTGTCATTTTTACTTGGGTTTTGGTGTCTACTTTGGTTAATCTTATGTTTATCGTCTGGAATATACGATTTGCCTTGCAATATAGCGAATCCTTTGATGCTTACGCTGGAATTACCTGCCTATATATTGAGGGTAACTAAAATTTATATTTTTATAAATAACAACCAAAGTATGATTATCTCGTACAGCCTTCAACATGTGCACTATGTATGTGGTAATTACATTCTATCGTGAAAATGTGGCAAGCCTTAATAAATTGTGATTAAACTATTAAAATTACAATAAATTCAGTTCCCATTCATATCTGCTGCTGACACGTTTGGACAGGCCTTAAAAGTCGCGTCTCTTTTCATTTGATTTCTGTTAATAGCAATTGGTCTGGTCTGGCAACGCACGTCTCGGAGCTTTTCAGAAAAGCCAAAGGTACTACAGCTTTTTGCTCTCACTTTAAACTTGGCGTTCAACAGAGAAAAAACGGCTCTACGCATTGCTTCGTGCCGAAGGTAGGGCCAGACAGAGAATACCACTGAGTCATTCAACTCGATACGAAACGAAACGAGGTGGGAAAGTGCAGTTAGTCGGTGTTTATAGTGGGCAATGGTGTAAACATTGAACATTGATAAGTGACAACGATTTGGCGTTTCGAAGAATTACATTGAGACAGCATGAGCACTTACCCTCCATTGATTACGCTATGATCTCATTGAGAGCAGACAGAGAGTTGCTGAACTTCTGAGCTGAGAGCGCACGCAGGAGAGGCAAAATAAAAAGCAAAAATAAAAACAAGTTTCCACTGCGCAAGCAGCTTGCTCTCCCACCCAGGCCCAGTAGAATTTCGGCGTCCGTTCCCCCACGGAATTCTAGGAATTCCAGAAATCTCAGGTATTCGCCAGCTGAAGCATCATCCAGAGAACCAAACAATAAGCTCAACCACCCGCCGCTGCCGCCATCATGTCGTCCACATCGGCTCTCAAGTTGTTCGTCTATGCCCTGGACATAGTTTGCGCGGTAAGTACAAGCACTCCTCTTTCCTTTGCTTTTCTTTTCAATTTGCGACGGGGAAGGCAATTATGTCAATTGACCTGTTGTAAACACCCCAGCCACAATCGCAAAACCACTTGGCGCAATTTAATTCTGTGCCGTGGAGCAGTACGTACATGTATGTATGTGTGGTAGTATCTTTTGTGTTCTGATAGAAGAAACGCACGAAAAATCATGCAGTGACCACAATACCGTTATGAGGTTGTTATCGCTGCAAAATGAATGAAAAGTACATAGATTTGGAGTGTGAATCGCATAAATATCATTCATCAAATTGTGTTGCTAGG
The DNA here is from genome assembly GCF_018151105.1 of Drosophila obscura. NCBI lineage: Eukaryota > Metazoa > Arthropoda > Insecta > Diptera > Drosophilidae > Drosophila > Drosophila obscura. The sequence continues at coordinate 1,801,795 of NW_024542774.1, read as the reverse complement.
ACGGTTCCACCTTAGTAAACATGTGCGTATATATGTATTTACATATCTGTCGGCAAACAAGTTTCGAAGATTATTAATTGTTTGGTTTATTTATACGTCTTTAATTGCAAGCAACGGTGAGAACAAACAGATGGGCCTGAAGGTCAGTGCATATTTAATGCGCTTCTTTTATCCATCACACTTACTAGTGGGCTCATCCATTTTGAATGTCCAATCGATATGGGTGCCATTGGCAGCTGTTCCTGCTAGGCCTCTATTGCTTTTAGCTAATAAATTAATCAGGCTAGTTTGGAATATCAATGACGTTCTATTAATTGTACTGCCCTCTCTAACCAGACGAATCGATGGCAATTAAGTTTTACCTAACTTCAAAGGAAATGCTTGAAAACAGTGTTGACACATCGATGTTTGTGCAACGTAAACCGGCTAAAAATAAAAACGCTTGCGTCATTAATCGTGAATAATTCTCTGGCTTTTTTAAAAAATTTCGAATAATTTAAAACCATTCAAACAATCAGATTGTCCAAATCTTAGATACCCGATATGAATGTTAACTACATAGATGACCTTGTCTACAGCGCATGCGCAAATCCCTGTCAGGATGGTTTTCTGACAAACGGATAGCCATCGCAGGGCGACCTCCATGTGACCCATTACACCGCCTGGCATAATTTGTTCCCTCCCTCATTCTCACACACCATGCCCGGACGCCAGTCCGACTAGCCTGCTGGGCGCCTATCCCGTTTGAGTGCCTTACTTTTGGCGTGTCTGAGGGCAAAAAGCCTTGAAGTGGAATCGTTGTTTCTGGAATTGTTGCCGCCAATTATTAATTTGTTTTGCTTTTGCTTCCCATACCTACAGCTGCTGGCCCTGGTGCTGATATCTTTTGGCATCTATGTGGTGGTGTCCTATGATCTGAACGAAATTGGAAATCTGACGGCTTACGGATTTATTTTTCTGGGGGCGGTGGCCCTGGTAATCCTATTGTGGGGTTATCTGTCCGCTTGGAAGGAAAATGTTTGCTGCACTGTCACGGTAGGTGAAAAACTCTTTCCAACTATTTCTATGCTGATGTCTCTAATGATGGATATCCTTGTTGTTACAGTTCGTTGTGTTCTTGTGGCTAATTATTGCCTCCCAGTTTGCTGTGGTGTTTTTGCTGATCCACAACGAAAAGTCTGTGGCCTCCAATCTGGCCAACCCGCTGGAGGCCACTTGGGAGGAAGAGCTCAGCAGTCCCGGCGCCATGTCCATTTATCAGAACTGGGTAAGTGCCAGAATTTGTAGCTTCTGTGAAACTCTTGTGTAAAACTCTGCTCCTTACAGTTCCAATGCTGCGGTCGTGGCAGTCCCCAGGATTATATTGTCAACGAGCGACTGCCCCCAGAGACCTGTTTCCGCAACCATGACAAGAGCAAGGCCGAGAACCTCATCCACACTGGCTGCCGAGTGGAGTTCGAAAACTATTGGCTGCAACTGTTGCAAATTTTCAATATTCTCGGCTGTGTGCTAATTGGCATCGAGGTGGGTGATCCGTAGACTCCGCAGAAGCTCCTCACACTAACCACACAAACTTTTTCTCTTCTATTCATAGCTCCTGATCAGCGTCATCTCGATTCGGCTGTGCAACAGCATTCGAAACGATCAGCGACGTTCGTATTTCTAAGACTATCCCGAAACCCTCAACATTTGCCAAATAATTGGTTATTTTTTAAACAAAATTGTTATTATATTATTCAACGAGATTCGTAAGACGCAAGCAAGCCTTAAAAAAAGCTTTTAAAACTACTGTTGAACATATAAAGCTGGAAATCGGGAGATACAAATAGAATGCAATACACACACACACACACACACACTACACTGCTTATCTAACTCACAAAATAATTTCAATGCAAATGTTAGCTGTACATCACACTCAATTGTTAGGCTAAGAAATGTGAATTAATTTTAATATTATTTATTTGAATATATTTCTAAATAAAACAGTCAAAGAAAAGTATTAAATAATGGAATGGGTTTTGCCCCATCATTTACAGACCAACATAGAAACGTAGAAAACCATATGCAAAAAAAAAACACAATCAAAGACTTTTAAGTCTCGTAAGCATATGTCTCTACCCCCGACGGTTTCATACCCCATTCGGACAACTAAGGATCATACTGGCATATGCGTGGCCTAACCTTCTTGCACACATCCACTCGATGATCAGGTAACGGGCTGCATTTTTTCATGCGGTTGTGCAGATAAAATTACAAATTTCCTAAATGAATAGATATGTCCCATCGACTGGATCTCTATCCATACGAACAACTTTGCCCTGAGAGCGATATGTAAAACAGATTCTTCTGCTAACAGCTCAAAAATTAAACTAAAACTGATTTATTTTATATGCCAAAACAGCCCGAGAGTTGCATATGCGAAATAATAAAATAAAAATAGAACAGAAATGGCTATAGCTTTGCTTTTATTTTATTCAAATACTTCATTATACATATATGTATGTATGTACTACCTATGTACATATGTATGCGCACATAGATAAGTGTGGAAAACGCCGAACCGGCCAGTTTCGATTCCGTTTCGTACCAAAGCTTTTCGTTTTGTTTCGTTGCCAATGTTTTCGCGCTATCATCAACTGTGGAACGAAGCGCACAGTTTTCAGTTAACATTCGCGCGGAGAACATTTACCGGGTTTTCGGTAACCACGAGCAACCGTTTAAATAGATTGAATATTTTTTCCGTTTGTCAACAAACCGCGCGAGTTGCCAAGTGCACGAGAAGAATAAATAAAACACTTGTATATTCGATAAAAATATCTACTTGTGCACCGACATCTTTATAGAAACATATAGTACATAGCATATATAGATAGTGTGCTGTTAGAGATTGGATAATCAGAAATGGCTTGTTCCACCAATGTGCTGAAAGGGTTTGCCCTTTTATGGGACATCATTTATGCTGTAAGTACCGGGATCCTCTGAATTTCAGAGCCAGATGCGAGTTCTGTGTGACCCCAGATAGCATTAAGATACGAATTAAAGGTTGGAACTGGCCAAGGCTAATTGCAGGGAAATTACTGCGGCCAGCTGAACCGACTTGAGTCTTGTCTGCCTTTGGCTAAATGCCAGAACCTGCTGTAGAATAATAATACCGCCCAGACAATGCCTCAGATGATCCAAGTTCATTCAGAGATACATCAGTGTTTGATGTGGTGGGGTCGTGTGGGGTGGGAGGGGATGGCAATTGTTTATTTGATAGCGTAGAACATCAACATTGGGCTATAAAAACTATTGATATTATCTAGTCGGATAGTTTTTCAATTCGTTTAGTTAACAGCCATCCAAATGAATATTGAAGGCTGTTTGTGGGTTGGTTTTTGGTTTGGCGCATTTTAATGCAAATTCGAGACATAAAACCATCAAAATTTTGTCGATTATCCAGTTCTGTCCATCTGGTCAGTTTCCGTTTAAGCTTTCCAGAAGTTGTCCTTCTCCGTAACAGTTTTGTATAAAAATATCTTTGAGCTCAAAATGATTTAATATTTTATTTATTTAGTGCTTTTGTTTATTTTCTTGCTGAGCTTTTTATATGTTTGTTTTTTCCAACATTTTTGCTGGCAGCAAAACTTGGTCACCCACGCCCGCCTGCCACTACTACTTAACCCTGAACCAAAAAAGATATAGAATTCTATTTGATTTTTTTCGTAGCTTCGTTTGTCTTAGTTTGTTTTACTTTTACATATACCCCCGTGTTGATGTCATTTCTTAGATGATTTGGGCATATTTCTAGAATTTTTTCAATTTGGAATGCGGCCGAAGGCTGAGGAAATGCCTGCGCGCACAACGTGGCGTATGAGCAATTTTCCGCATTCGGTTCCAGGCGAGTTAACTTTTGATTGGCGAGACGAGAGATTTCAATAATGCTGAGGGCCGAGGCCCAGTATTACTTCATTTGGGTGTGGGGGACAGTAGGCTATGCTGTTGGGTAGGGCCAAGCCTTTGTCTCACCTTGCTGCTGTTGGTGCTGGTGCCAGTGCCCCCTCCGATGGCGAGTAACAGAAACCCACATAAATCTCTGGCAAATGGGTAACTCAATGACAGCTGCCATAGTTTGTATGTCTGGCTTCGTTTTTGGGCATTTATTTTATGTACTGGCTCTGGCAATCGATCTACCCACTCGCCGATCTGTAGAGAGACGGCAACCTAATCAGCCGACATGCAAATTATTTATGTATGTATGTATATAGTTTATCGCACTAGTCTGACCTTGCGCACTCGAGTGATAATTGCTTTGAATTGCCTAATGAGAGCAAATTAATAAAAGTTTTTTGGCTTTTTTGGCTTGTTGCACTGTCTCCATGTTGCCAACTCTAAGTTCTTATCATTTGTTTTTTTATGGGACAGCACCTGATCGTGAGTGTCTCCTTAGTGCCTTAAGCACTTGTGACAGTCTTAGATATCAAACGAAAGTTGAGTGCTGAGTTCAGACCCCATAAAACCTGCTAATGTTTGTATAGTTCTGCTACGAATTAAGTCTCAACATTTGGCTGGCAATTACAAAGTCTAATTATGGTTCAATGTTCTTAAGCAATTCCAGATTCGGGCATGCTTCGTTTCCATTTTTCTACAGCGAGTCAAGCTATTTGTTTGTTCCCAATTTCCATGGAGGCTCTCCGTAGAACGTGCCCTCCGTGCTTTGATTCCTCATTCGATGACGCAGTTGTTGTTTTGCCTAACTCAGAGCCCTTGAATTTTGGGTCTCTACTGGGAAATCGGGTGCCGGATCATAATAAATTACAATTAAATGGCGTTGTGTCTTCATATACTCACAGATACCACGTAATGCCAGATGTCTGGAGCTCATCTTCACTGTCGTATAAACGTTAATTGATGGGGCTCTATCGATTACCCCTTTTCGATTATAACTCAATTAATGTAAATGCTTTAATGTCCGACCATATTCAGTTGTAGTCTTCATTGAATATGCACAGTCCAAGCTCAACATTGATTGGCTTTAACCACTTTTAAGCAATCCCTAAACGGTCTTGGCTATGGATTACAGACAAAATCGGTCAAATTTGTGTGCGCCCAATTGATTAATCGGCTAAATCATTCATAATTTTAAGTACACTGTGTGCCGTAAGTTGATTTTGGAGCCGCTTTAAAGGTGAGGCATTGCCTATCCTATTGCCTATGCTCGAGCTCGAGTGACAAACAAACAAGCAAGCAAACAAGTCACGTCAAAGTCAACGATTCTGGCGACTGGTTTTGCCGACAGTTGTAACTATAATTGTATACACACAATGTACAAACAGTTGGTGGCAACAGGTTGCTGAATGCAAAGATCATCGGCAACGTGGAAATATATAATTATTACGCATTTCATCCACTCACTTTCGGCAGGAGAATAGTTTATTTCGGGGGGGCTTTGGGCAAACTGCCAAATGGCAATCCGTAAACAGTCTACATTTGGCAGAAGTGTGTGAAATTTCGCATTGTATTTGTGGCTTGGATGGGTGAGTCACTGCGTTAAATTTAAAGTTGCAACTAGCGGTGCAAGTGAGAGGCAAACGATCACTGGCTTCCACTCGACGTATACGTAATTTATGATGACATTCGATGGCCGCACCGGCAAAGAAAGAAAACGTACAGCATACAACATTACTGATCACTTGATAGAGTATACAAATGTACAGTCTGCGACAGTGCTGCGTATGAGTAATCCACGGGGAAGGCACGTGGAAAATATTCCAACAAACGCAATTTGCATACGAGTATTAGATCTAAGCATGATGACCTTCAATACAGCAATTTGTATATAGACTTTTATCACCTTTGGGCAATATTTAATCAAGCATTCGCCACCGCTCTGCTCTCCCTTCGGCAGATTTTCGGCCTGATTGTGATCGGCCTTGGGGTGCACGTCGTCTATAAGTTTGAGCATTTCAACACCGCCGCCTTCGTCATCATTGGCCTGGGCGTGATTGTGGTGCTGACCGCCCTCTTTGGCGCCCTGGGGGCAGCGCGCGAGAGCAGCAACATTTCAAAGACTGTAAGTGCAGAGATTGCCATTGCCATTTCATTTACTAGACTAAACTTTATTTTCCTTTGCCCAGTTCGTGTTCATTCTGATAGTCCTGATTGTGCTGGAAGTCCTGGTGGTGGGTTTCCTGTGGATATTCCAAACATCGCTGCTGATCAACGTGGACAAGACCTTCGATCAGCTGTGGAACGATCAGCCCGTGCCCATCAAGCCCGGCAATCAGAGCCAAATCGCCAGCCTCGAGCGTTGGGTGAGTTGTTTGGATCTTAAAACTCGGCATTTCTTTAATCTCCTGGGCGATGCCTTCATTGCAGTTGGACTGCTGTGGCAATGTGGGACCCAAGGACTATATTCTGCCACCAAATAGTTGCTACAACAACCAGACCGACAAACTCAATCTGGAGGGCTGTCGGCAAAAGTTTCTGGACTTTATTGCCGCACGTTGGACAACCTTCAACTTTGTTTCCCTGGTTCTGGTGGGAGTGGAGGTGAGTGTGGGACGGTCATACAGTTGAATTCGCATTAACCTTTTTTACTTTTATAATTTCTAGATCATTTGTGCTCTGCTGGCCTATGTCCTGGCCCACAGCATTGTGAATCGCTGGCGTCGCTCGAAATACTACCAGAAATGAATGCCAAATTAGTGTACAACATTTTTGCGTTTAATGCATTTCAATCAACATTAAAACCAACATTAAAGCACGCACACTTAAGGCCAAAGAACTCGCAATGCAAATACCTGAAGCCAAAACGTTAGAAATTTCAAAAAGATGTCTATCAATGAGGATATTTCTGGGTATTTGATGCATCAGCATCGAATGTATTCAAAGATGGTAGTCTTAGGGCGAGAACTAACCATTTACATTGTAATTTAATCTAATCTAAGCTCGACTTAAGCCACAATCTTTTGTAACAATATTTCGAAAAGCCAAAATAAAAGAATTCTTCGTAGTTCGTTGGGTGATTCGGGTATATCATTTCTGGTTTTTGGGAAAACTGCTGTTGACATCATTCGGATAATAAATAAGATGACGGGCCCGCTGCTATGCGGGGGGAGGGGGGAATGGGGCACAAGGTGAGGGTAGACACATGCTGTCTCTCATGTTTGTGGGGCAGATCCGTGGGCGGTCGCCGTACGCTAATTTTCATTTCTCGTATTCTATATTCGATATTCTTTATTTCCCCCGAGCTTTTATCTATGCCGAAACAACTCTCTGTCTTTCTCTCTGTGTATTTTGGCCACTGCAACGGTTCGGACCGGAACAGATGGATGGCGACAGAGACATCCACACAAAAATCTCTGTCTGTATCTATTGAGTTAATCGTTTCCCAACGCTTTGTCGTCCGCCTCAGACAAACAAATGAAGATTATGGGACTTTAGTCGATGATTTGATGGCAAGGCCCAAGGTGTGCTAGACCCCAGCGGAAAAACTCTTGTGAAAATTCCGATTATTAGCTGAGATCTCCCTCTCACTCTACGGCGGCATCATGTACTGCAGCAGCCGCCCTCTCAGATATATTTTGTGTGTCATCAGCGTGATTTGTGCTGTAAGTGCTTAAAAATAGTCCTGACTAATAGTAAATGAACGCCTGACATTGGAATCGATGGATCTGCTTAGGTGGGTGGCTGCCTGCTCATCTGGTATGGAGCCTGGCTGCTAGAGAGTCTCACCGAACAGCAGAGCGTCTTGATCTTGGATCATGGCGAGCACTTGGCCGGCGTGCTCTGCATCCTGCTTGGCTGTGTCATCATTGTGGCCAGCATCTTTGGCTGTGTGGCCATGGGCATGGACTCCAGGACCATGTTGATCTGCGTAAGTGATCTGAGATACCCCGTCAATGATGCCCATCTGAATCCCTGCACTCTTCTTTGCAGTATGCGGTGCTGTTGGTACTGCTCTTGGTGGTGCAGTTTGTTTTGTTCAGCATCAGCTTTGCCGCCAGCAGGGACACACTGCCGGACACACTGCGGCAAGGCTTTGACGATCTGTGGGATCATCAGCATGTGGAAAACAGCACCCTGAACACCTACGAGGAGTGGGTGAGTCGCAATCCCACAGAATTTCTTTCAATCTTTTTACTTTAAGTCTTTTTAGCTGCACTGTTGTGGGCGCAACAGTGCCGAGGACTATATACACCTAGACAAGGACCTGCCAGTGAGCTGCTGCCTCAATCTGGACTGCACGAAGCCCATGAATCTGTATATGGCGGGCTGTGAGCTGAAGTTCAAGGAGTATCTCAGCGAAAAAACGGCGAATTTTCATTCGCTCAGTTGGTTCCTTATTCTCAGTGAGGTGAGCTATGACATAAGCTATCCTATCCATTTAAATCAATCATTCAAACGTTGCTGCTATTCATTATTCATTGCATTTTCTGCATAGCTATTTTTATTATTTTAGGCATAAACTTAATAATTATTCGAATTTTAATTACAGTTTGCTGGCTCAGTGACCACCTGCTACCTGGTGGACAGCATACGAAACCATCGCGATCGCGTACGATTCTATAATTAAATATAATTCTTACTTTCGATTTCTCGAGCTGTATTATTATTATTTCTGTGTGTAATTTCCTGGCCCACGAGCCCTGACATATTGTGATTGTAATTTACGATGATTAATCAAGTTAGGCTACAGATACCTAGTATTCATTCATAAAATTGTAAACTTGCACCCACGCGGGGCAAGCAAAAAAAACGAAAATAAATATAAAAAAAAAAAAAATAACCTGTTGTTGCCATTGACTGAAAATTTTTACAAGAAAACTTTTTTGGCCAGCAGGCGTACGAGATGAGTAGGAATGATCGAGCAGATGTGATCCGGAGATAAATGGGAAAGCCTCTCGCACACAGAGAAGGGAGACGGCGCCCCAACCTAGGTGGGCGATGCTCGGCGCCGCTCTCGATTTTTACTCACAGATTTACGAGTATACAAGTAGATACATAGAGATACATATAGGTAGAATGTAGTCAAAACAAAAACACAGTATTTCAGTTGATTCACGCCACTGAAACACAGCGGTCAGCAGCAGCAGAGATCAGTGATCAGCGATCAGCGAACAAAATCGAGAGATACGTTGTGCTTGTGCTGTATCTATCAGATACGGATACGTAGCTGAAACTGGCTATTGGCTATTGCCATATACGTAACCCTGCTTGATGCATTCTGTATAATTTGAGGCAAACCACAGAGCACGCAGCTCCCATCTTCATTTCAGTTCAGTTCGGTTCGGTGCGTCCTCGTCCAGAGTCAACATGGGTCTGGCCTCCACTACAGTGAAGCATCTGCTACTGTTGCTCAATTTCGTGTTTGCCGTGAGTAGTAGTAGTAGTAGTATGAGTGGGTAGTGTGTATCTGTGTGCGTGTATCTCTGACTGGTCTCTCTGGGAATTCTGCAGGTGCTGGGACTGGTGCTGATTGCCTTTGGAATTTTCTTTTTGATCAGCGCCGCCGAGAATGCAGTCAGCATTGGTGAGAACGTGGCCGGGGGCCTAATTATTGGCCTGGGCGCTGTCATACTGATCATAGCGGTCTTTGGCTGCCTGGCGGCCATTCACGAGTCCCCAGTCAGGCTCTTGATTGTGAGTATCTCATGTCTGATCTTCCGCAAGCGCGATTTCCGATGTAAAATTCTCTATTATCCCCCCCCCAGTATGTGGGAGTTGTGGTGCTGCTGATCCTCACCCAGCTGCTGTTCCTCAGCATGGCCTCGCACGGCACCAAGGACGGTATCTCGGGCAGCATCAACGAGGGCTTCGATCGCCTCTGGGAGGCGGAGCGCAACGAGTCCGGCGCCCTGGCCTACTACGAGAACTGGCTGCACTGCTGCGGGGTGAACAGCTCCGAGGACTACTGGATCATCCACCATGCCATACCCTCTAGCTGTTGCCTGGACAACAAGTGCGTGGACAGTACGAGTGTCTACAAGGCCGGCTGCAAGGCCGAGTTTGTGGAGTATCTCGATGGCAAGCTTTTGGTGTTCAAGATCGTCTGCTGGCTGCTCATCATCGGCGAGGTAAGTCGCATCTCCATCCACATCCACTCCCCCCAACTGTAACTGAGTCATTTTGATCACCGTTTCAGGCTGTTGGGGCTGTGTTCGGCTGGCTGCTGTACAGCAGCGTCAAGAACCAGAGTCGACGCAACAATGCGGTCTGGATGTGAGGCACATCTTAAGTTACATAAGTATTAAATTAAGATAAATAACAATAATACAAACTGGTTTCTAATCACTCCTGTACTCTGTACTTTTTGCAACTCAACACAAACTAATGAGCAATTTAGTAATCGTTTAATTCTGTAATATGTCTCAAGTACTCACAGTTTCAAAGTAAAAGTTGTTCTGATCTAATGTCATGTGCTCTCTGTTGAGTGCTCTCTTGGGGAGTGCTCTCTTGTGGGAATCAGCGGATGCATAAAAAGACGAAAGCAGCTCAAAAGCTTAAATCGTTGTTTTAGTTGTTTTTATCAAATAATGGAGAACCTGCAGCTGGACCATCGGCTTCAGTAACGGAACGACACTAAAGTGCAGCATTCAGAGAATTAAAATGAGTTTTGAAGATTGTTCCCTTCAGTGAAGAAAACGTTCCGAACTCATATATTTACTGTGGATGGATTTCCTACCACATTTTTAATAAAATGTTCAGCTGCTGTACAAATCAGACTTTGTCTAGAAATCGAATCCAGACCTCGGAAAAGTTTCTACGAATGGTCGAATCAATGCTATACTTCTTACTATATATTGTTCGTTTAATGTTGCACCCGCATAGTCCCGTAGATTTTCTGTATATATCAGAAATGGAAACGCGTTCTATAAACCGCAGGCTTAAGTTTCAGAATCATAATCCACTAGCAGACTGATTGCACTCCAAAAGAGTCCGAAATGTGCGTTCCTTGTGTCTAAACTTTGCTTTATTTACAACCAAAACAGTTTCAGTTTCAATGTCAGTTGTGTCACAGCTCAGAAATATATTGAATCTAAGCTGTGGAACGGAATTACCCGACAGATCTGACAGATAGAATTTCACTAAATGTTCGCTGCTTTTTTGGCAGTCAAAATAACATTATCGACTGCCAATCGTTTTGTTCATATCATGGCCTCGTCACTCCAGAAAATGTTGCTCTCGATGAACATCGTTCATGCCGTAAGTTAAATTCAGACACAGTCACATTCTGCGTGTCTTACATTTCGTTCACCTGTGCAGTCGGTTTCGCTTGTGGTTATTGTCTGTGGCATATCCTTTTTTATCGACGAGGTCAGCAATCTTGAGAAAGTGGCTGGCGGCCTGACCATTGCCCAGGGCGTTCTTGGACTGCTCCTGTCGAAATTTTGCAGGGGCGCAGCCGGAAGCGAGTCACCTGACTGTCTAAAAAATGTGAGTATGTATTTATGGAACCACGAGTATAAATGATGTATTTGTCAGTGACATATACGCACACTATGCGATTGTTGCTCTACGCGCTATTTTTACTGGTTTTCCGCTCCATTTTCAATAATCATAGTGGATCTAAATTTTCATTTTCGTCCAGTATGTGGCCATAGCAATGCTGCAAATATTCAGCCAGCTGCTACTCCTTTACGAGGCCGCAAATAGCTCGGCCCTCATCGGCAAAACCTTCGACGACCTGTGGGAAGCGGATCGGAGAGGCGCGGCATTGGAACGACGCCTTGAGTTCTATGAGAAGTTTTTAAAGTGCTGTGGCGTGAACGGCACCAACGACTACTCAAAGATCAGTCTTGATCCGCCCAAGAGCTGCTGCATAGACGGGGACTCCGAATTCGACTCTCCCCTCCACCCGTACGGCTGCAAGTCCCAATTCACGGATTATGTTTTTAGCAAGTTGCTCCTCCTGAAACTAGCCTGCTGGCTGCTCATTATTGTTGGGGTGCGTACACATATCCAGTGCCCAGTTGGACTCTTATTTAAGGACTCTTCGTTTCAGACCAATGGTGCCCTGTGCGGATGGCGGCTGTACAGGATCATGAAGAGGCAGATCCAACGCGAAAGTGGTGACTGGATGGATGAAACCTCAAAGGAAATTTGAAATTTCATTCATGCTGTAATATAACTCTTTTACTTAACAGTAAAATAATTCACCCATATTTTGCATTCTCGTTTCTTACCGGACACGGTTGGCTGTGGCTTCGAGTGGCCAAAAAGTCACCCATTATGTGACGTGGCACTGCGGCTGCGCCATTGCCATCAAAGGCGGGATGTTCGGGTATTTGTTTGGGTTTCGGTGGGTTCTGTGCCTCGGGCGGAGGTGAATTCAGCGAGTGCTGTCCGACGGCGACACTTGGTGGCGGGCTGTGTTGTGTTCAGTCGCTGGCGAGCATTTGAGGCATAAACACGAGCCCCCCACTGATACAGAATTGGGCCTGGGGAGTCGGGCTCCGATTGAGACTTGGGTTCCATCACATCAATCTAGAGTAAACAATGGCCTCTCACCACCTGGATTAGGGGAAATCGAGCGAATCGACAGACCCCCAGCGGAATCAAATTTCCGTTTTATCAGCCGTCAGTTGTGTGAGTCTGATAATATCCAGATACTCGATTTATAATCAAGGCAATTGCATGCATGAAAATGTGTGTCTGTTCTTTTCTCTTTGGTTGATACCACAGATCCCCTTTCGGACAGCATGGAGAAATCGTTTCCCATATCGCCCTGGAAGTACGCCCTATTCGCCACTTGCATTCTGATAGTGGTAAGTCCCCATACGTGACATCTGCCACCCCCAGAGCGTCGCATTCCTGACCTCATCCAAGTCTTGCACAACAGCCCGGTAGTGTCGTCAAAGAAGCAAAAATAAAATCAATATTGTGCAAAAGTGCAAAGTTACGAGAGCAGCGCCAGCCCAATGGCTGGGCGGATAGACGCCTATAGAGATGGCCATAGGCAAATCGAACAAATTTTAAATATATTTATACATTTATTCCTATGTATATGCTGTGTTTCAGCCAAACAGCTGTTCGCACTTGGCACTCAATTCAATATGCACGATGCTCCCCTTCATGTAAACTGCTTACACAATCTTGGGCCCCTTTTGATTATGATTAAGTTGATTTGGCAAATTAGATTTTTATTTCTATATATATGTGTGTGCAAATGTCAAGATTTCCCTATCGGCAATGTGCAAAGAACTTACAACAAAACTAATTTGGGGGGGAAATGATCTTTTAAGTTGTGTCAGCCCCTTCAACGAATCACAGGATATCTATCTTTCCTATGCTCTAATTGTCTCCTATTTTCAGGCCTGCAATGTGTTCTTCTTTTCCTGTGGCGTCGTCACCTGGGGCTCGGCAGCATCCACCTTTGGGAGCTATACCACTGCACTGATTGGATCGGCCGTCTTTGGTGCCGCCTTTCTCGGCGTGTATGTGGCCCTCAAGGAATCATACAAGTACTCGGTACTCGTGAGTATTCCTGGACGCTGTGTGTGGGACGATTCTTCTTATGTGTATCCTGTAGTATATGTTCGTTAGTGGCCTGCTCATCGCCGTGATGGCTTCCTACTTCTTCACCTTTACGGCAATGAAACGAGATCTGCTGACGCATTTTGACGAGCGGATCCGGCAGTTGTTTGAGGAGAAGTCGCACAGCAACGACAAGATGCAGCCCATCCACAGCCTGTTCGCTTGCTGTGGGCTGGAGGGACCGCAGGACTACCTTGGCGAGGAGAACGGCGCCTTGCCAGCCAGCTGTTGCTTCGCCTTCGACTGCTCCAATCCGACGCACGTCTTCCAGGAGGGCTGTGTAACCAAGGCCAACGAAAATTTGAAGATGCAGGCGTGTATTAATTACTACTGCTGCATGGCCATTATTGGCCTTGAGGTGCGAATCATGATAAGTTCCATTGGAAGAGATCACCAAACTATTTTTTTTATAATTGCAGTTTATGGGCATTCTCACAGCCTATTATATGGGCAGGGCCCGGAAGTATGCGAAGACCAAGGTCAAGGACGACGAGAGCCACATCAACGATTGAGTGAAAATGCTATCCAGCATAAATGTTGCATGAATGATAGATACGATACTCTACTAATCAGATTAGCGAATTTGCCATTAGAGAATAAAACACTTTCCATATGCTAAACGAGTCAACTCAGCCGTTTAAAATCGCCACCCCCACCAAAAATTTGGCAGCACTGGCAAAGAGAGCTGAGATTACTCTTCTCCAAGCAGTGGCCCCATCCACATCGATCGTCTGCGGGAGATTATTTGCAATTTTCGTTTTCATTAGCTTTCTGAACACCGATCGTGCTGGTTCTAATTTTGTCCGTCTATTATAATTTTATTATAACAACAACGTCTTTTTCCAACCAGTTTCAGGATTTCATTTTACGCTAAGTTCTTTTTTGGTTTAGAAAAATATCCGATACCTTGCCAAGATGGGCTGCACTACCGGTTGCATCAAGTGTTTTCTCAACGCCCTTAACTCCCTGAACGCGGTAAGTTCTTGGCTTTTTGCAGCACTTTGGATGACTTCAATCGGATGTATACACATGCATATGTACATATAAAATTGATTGCTGGTAATTGTATAGGTTGAGAGATATTTTTGATATTTTTGATTGGTGGGATACAACTCTTGAAGTCGTGGTTTGCCTTAGAATTTGATAGAAAAGGGTGGATCATTTTTAAACTTGTTTCGCGTTTTACACCGGCACTCCTAGTGGTTGCAGCCTTTATGTTCTCAAACAAACAGAATAATTTTAAATTATTGTTCAGATATTTTTGATATTTTTTTGGTATGAATACAACTTTTGTTTTTGTGGCGTGTGTTTTCTTGAACGCATACATTAATTTGCTCATGAGTTTTGTATGGGCTTTATCACATTCCGTGTGATCAAGTTTCATGAGATCTTTAACTCAATTTATATTTGAAGAGTGATTGCATTGCTCTTTTATTGTAATTTTCTCAAACGAAAAGCAGAAATAATTTGAAATTATTTTCAGATATATATGTATGTACATATCTATGTACAAACATACTGTACATTTGAAGTTAACAATTTTCTCCTTGGATATAATTTATTTATTAAGTTTACTTATTTCGCTTCACTTACGTTGACTTCAATGAAATCTCATTTTCGATCCGAGTCGTTGACATTTTATTTTTGGTACTGCACCAAAGCTAATCTCATTTGTTATTTGGGTTCTCCTTCGGCCCCTTCTGCCATCAAACCAGCTTGTGGGTCTAGCACTGATAGCCATAGCCACAATAATCCTGGGCCAAGTACCTCTCGCTTACATCGTTTTCGTGTACATTTTGGGCGGCTTGATCTTCGTTTCGGCCATTCTGGGCTGCTGCGGCATCTGTCAGGAAAATGTCTGCATGACCGCAACGGTGAGTGTGGCACTTCCATGTTCGCCGTTTTGAAACTAAATAAATTGCATTTTAGTATGGATTCATCATGCTGGCACAACTGATATTTGCTCTCCTGGGCACCTTTGGCTTCAAGTTCAACGAGGACTACATACGGAAATTTGCATCCGAGGAGGTGCAGAAGATGTGGGATCTGGAGCTGGTCGAACCGGGCGCCATGGACCATAATCAGATAACGGTTCGTATTCACACTTAACATTTTAGTCTCCATTTCTTTTGATGATAAGCGTTGCCTTTACTTTCCAGTACGAATGCTGTGGGCGTAATGGACCAGATGACTATGTGATCATCGGTCGCGCCACCTTGCCCACCACGTGCTACCCCAAGGGGAACCACGAGCTGCCGCACTTCACCACAGGCTGTGCCCAAGGTTCCAGTGACAATTTCCTGATGCTCTTCAACTACGCCAGCAACTCCAATTGGATTTCCGTGGGCATTACCGTGAGTGTTCCTGTCTTCCCTGACATCTGATCTCTAATGGTCTCTAATGGGTTTCGTCTGTTTCAGGCCCTGATGATTCTCGGTGCCTTCTATCTGGTCGGACGCTTCCGCAAGCAGCGCAGGCGCTATCACTACTAAGGATTCCCCGATCCGATCTAATTTCTCAGTCTGATTATTGTGTTAGAATAAACTTGGCTGAAGCTGCCATTCCATTCCCCGGTGGAGGGACTGAGCTAATCTTTCGTTTTTCTGCTGCTGGCGTCATTCATTCTCAATCTTCTGACGCAATCAAACTCAATCAATCTCACCGGTTTTCGGTGAGCGATCGCGCGTAAATAGCTTGGTGCAACCAGAGAGAGAGAGAGAAGAGAGAGAGAGAGAGAGATGGTACTCTCTCCCTTTCGAAACCCTACTCCAATGGCGCTACTGAAAGCTTAGAGCTCTCCCTGCTCTCCTCGCTTACTTTGCTCTTGTACCACAACAACCCCCCCTTTACCTTTGGCTCTCTTCAGTTCTGTCAAGCATAACCAGCTGCGGATCCCCTCCCCGTCCCTTCATCAACCGGGCAGACATTCTGTTTGTTTGGCTTCCGAATGACAGCAGCAACAGCAACAACAACAACAACACCCCGCCGTAGTAATGGCAAAAATAATGAAAAACTCACTTAGTAGCTGCGAAGTTTATATACCCTAACTGTTCGACGACCAATTAACGTGTAATACCCTTCTATGTGAAATCATATATGTATGTATGTACATATGTGGTGTCAATTCTGATTGACTCTTTGCGTCACAAGTGAGATGTACCTACATAAATATGTATATACATATGTACCGCTGCTGATGATTACCCAGAATATTGTAATTTAATTGAACGAAAATACATTACATTCTTCTATTCGGAGCATACATCTACCCTGAACTGTAATACCCTGTGAAAGGGTGTAAAAACTACAAACAAAAAACAATTAAGTAATGCTAAATTGTGAGTCCGACGCATTTGTTACCCTAGCAGATCGGCTGTTACTCAGCGGATAGTGATGAAATTTGTTTGAGCTTGGTTGAACTTAGGGTGAAAAAAAAAGAATCTATAGATTGCTGATCGTGTTTGGAATATGTTAAGAATATGTTTCTGAACTTAGCTATTCCGGTATATATGTATGTATGTATGCATGTACATATATTTGCTGCTTGTAGGTCTGCCAAATTCTTCATTTAGAAAGCTTCAAAGTGAGAGACTCTGAAGAGCATTAGAAGCAATATAGTAATAAAAACAACAAAGTTTGATCTTTGAGTTTGGCGTTTTTTTTTTGTGGTTTTGGTTTTGTTGGCTTTGCTCTTTGTGTTTGCCTACGGTCCGTGTGTGCGTTCGTGTGCTGACTTTGTTTGCTTTGCTCTGGCGGCGACCGGCGTGGCGGCAACGTCAACGGCTGCCTCGGACTCGGATTCCGGGGCCAGAGTTTCCAGCTCTCTCAGTTCGCTCGCGACCGTTGAAAGTAGCTGTTTAACCGATTCTGGCCGGCTGTTTTTCTATCGGAATCTGAAAAAACTCTTGCCCCCAAAAACACAACAAACTGTTGCACGTGTTGCACAGAGTCTCGATTGCATTCTCTGAAAAGCACTTGGCCATAGAGGCATAGAGGAAAATAGAAAAACACATTCAGAATGGGCTGCGCAACGGGCACCATCAAGTACTCTCTGTTCCTGTTCAATGCCTTATGGGCGGTAAGTAGAGCACAAAAAATAGAATTCAAAGCATTTGCCACATTCATTTAGAAACATATGCGTTCTGTATTAGAAAACTTTCAATTATTTATTTTAATATTTTTCCAAATTTTTTGTACCACATATATGTACATACATTTGAGCGGAATTTTGTTTAATATTGGAAATCGCTTTGGATACTCCCCATTAGACTTCCACCTGGGCCCGCAGATGATATCATCTTGTATGCGTGCCTTTAGTTTATGACTACATTTCGCAGTCTCGTGTTGATAGGTGTGTGTGTGTGTGTGTGTGTCTATTGTTAATGGTTTGTGCTTTGCTTTTGCATTCCTTGAGCCATTAGGAAAGCTCTGGCCAAGTAGCCCAACAGCAGAGCAGCTCAAATGCGTCATGCATTTCGATTTCGTTAAATGTGGTAATGCTCCTCCTCTGCTTAGTTTTTAAAAAGCCAAAACGAATATAATATGGGAATATGGAAACCGGATTAGTCAACAGAGTTGACAATAGAGACGAGATGAGATGGGAAAGCAGCGCTGACAAATTACTTAAGATTTGTCAGAGCATTTGTAGCCTGTTCAGGGTTACCAGTGCACTGTAATACCAAAGTGTAGGGACTTTCGATTTTCTACAGAGCCGCAGTAATTTTTTAAGATTTCTCAGCTTTCAAACTAGACATCGGCATAGGTTTTGTGTGAAAGAGAAACCTTTTTCAAAAAAAAGAAAAATCTAGAATGATTTCATTTCCATATATGTATGTAAGTAACATTGAGAATGAGTAATAGCATTATTATACGGTTGGATGCTACATACATATGTACAAATGTACACATCATATTTGAGTTTACCTGAGAAACGACTGATCAAAATGGGGGGACTTAGAGCATTTTAGCTTCGACTTTGAAGCTTTCAATTCGTGTTTTTGAATATGTTATAACGCCTCCAATTTAAAAAGTAAGCTGATATTGCTCGATTATCTGTTTGTTGCACACTTGAAGCTCCCCCGATTTATTGGCATATTTTGTTTGTATATTTCAGATACTCGGTATATTGGTGCTTATCTTTGGCGGCCTCGGGTGGGGGGCGATGCCAAATCATTATGCCATTGGCACTCTCGTTCTGGGCGGAATTATGCTCCTGATATCCGTCTTTGGCTGCAGTGGCGCCGTTCGTGAATCGCCGCGCATGCTCTGGACGGTATGTGCTATTTGCAGATTAAAACTATACATACATATATGTTTTTGGAAGTAAAAAAATTGATTAAATTCAATGGAATTTCAGTACGTATCACTGCTGGTGGTGTTGCTGGTGCTGATAGCCACCTTCATTGTTATCCAGCCACGGGATGTGTTGAAGAAGCATGCCCTGCAGACGGTCGAAACTGCTTGGAAGCTGGAGCAGACGCAGCCCGGTAGCATGGATAGCATCCAGAAGACAGTGAGTCACGGAACCCTAACTCATATTTTGAAAATCTAAGAAACTTTCCCCTCCATTTTAGTACTCCTGCTGTGGGCTAAATAGTGCCCAGGATTATCTGGAGATCAGCTACTGGAACGACAGTGTGCCCAACAGCTGCTGCAAGGGCAACAATTGTGTGAATCCCCTGAATCTCTATGCCGTTGGCTGCCTCACCAAGGTGGAGGAGGAGTACTCGGACGAGTCCGCCATGTTGCGCTACCTGGAGTGGGGTCTCCTCGGTTTCGATGTGAGTATGCCATGGAATTCAGTCCACATCCCACTGGATAAATGCTCACCAAATTGCCATTATCTTTGCAGGTCGTTATTCTCTCACTGGCCATCATCTTGGCCATACACTACACGAATCGCCGACGACGCTATAACTATTAACACGTTCATATTTAGCACCTAATCAAGTCAATCTACTTAACATTTACCAGTCTCATTTGTAAGTCACGCCGATGTACCTTGCTTAGAACCACAGCACACAGCGCTCTGTATGTGTTCCACTTGCCAAGCAATTGAAGTTGCCTTAAATATACAATTCATACAAACAAACAGATACTCGTACTGTACTCAGGTTTTGTAGGCGAGTGTAATTTGTTTAACCTCTTCTTCATCTTCAACATCGTCATCATTCCAACTGGGATTGGAAAGGAAAGCTCTGCCATCTTCAAATCAATGACGCGTACTTAAGGCGAACGAACAAACAGCTGCGGTCAGAAAAATAGGAGTGTATAGAGAATAATTAAGGGAGGCCTCAGAAGTAATACGGTTTTCCACAGAGGCTTGTGTACTGTTCTTTACGGTTCCGTGTAATGGATTGGATATCGAAAGATCTTTCGGAACATAATTGCTCACATAATATTGATCCCAACACAAATAAGAGCCCAAAAATGAAAGCAAAGTCAGACGTCAGACCCAAACATAATTAAGCTCAAAATTCTGTGTGTGCGTGTCTGTGCGTGTCTATGGGACAGTGTAGTGAGGAGGGAGAAATGCGCAACTCCAGACATATGCATGTGTATACGTAACAACAATAAACAAACTCGAAAACAAAACAGAGAGAGAAAAAAGCCAGAGAGAGAGAGAGAGCTTGCATTTATGATTTGTCATAGACTTATTGACATGTTGGCGTCATGGTGTCACTGAGCTTAAGCTAAGATCCAGTGCAGAGGAAGAAAACTGTCAGGCCAAAAAAGGTAGAGGCAGCAGAGACTGGGAACTGAGAGCGACAATAACAATTTAATCAAATTTGGAGCAATAAGTTGATTAAATTTGCATTTTCTTTGTCCCCCAATCTGCCTGATCTGGAAGACAAAGTCACGACAGCAAAGTCAAAGTCAAAGCACTATCCAAGCGTGCATGGAGCGGTGACCCAAGATATAAAAAGCAGGAGGTACTTCTTTTTTTTGTTGGCAATGTAAGCATGTAAGCAAATGTAATTTTTAAAAACAATAATTTTAATTTAGTAATTGAATATTTTGATGAAAGAAAGATTTATTTAATTTTGAAGCGTAAAAGGAAAATTTTTTCGGTGCAGAAGAGGCCCCCAGAAGAGTTGGAGTTAGACTAAAATCTGAAGGCAAGAGGTAAAAAAGAATTGAAAACTAGGTTGGATGCACTCTCACTATTGTATTTAACCCAATTAACCATAAGAAGTAGACAGAAAATCGATTTTCTATGCAAAAAACTTATCTTTTAGAGGATGGTCGGCGATGATTGAAGGCAAGACAAAACTTTCAATATCTTCAAAATTTTAAAATCAAGTCATAATAATATTCATATTATGAAACATATTAAACTACAAATTTAATATATTATAGTTATTTTGAAGTGTTTTGTATTTAGATTAAATATGACCGTATTAAAAAAGCATTTTTAATACATTTATATTTGAATCAAAGTGCATTTTATTAAATTTTACTATGTTTGTATTTAAAAATGGCATTCTAAATTCAAATATGATTGTAGTTACTTTTACTATGCCTTTTTTTTCTATCAGTGCAGGGCATCTGGAGTTCTAGGATTGCCCTTGATCGGCTTGATCCCACAGTACAAGTGCCTGGGACTTCCAATTATCCATTACAATTATTGTATAAAATGTGCCTATGTATGTTTGAAAATTATTCATCGCTAGACCGGACGTTTGTTTGTTTGTTTGTTTTCGTAACTTGATGGAACCTTTGTAGGTGCGTATCGGCAGAAAGCCGATTATAATGTTATTGCGCTGTGACGTCATTGCTTGCAGCGTAGACCCAAGGTATAAAAAGCAGAAGGTCCTTTTATTGGCTTACCACTCTCTCTTCTACACTTTGTGCCCAACACAGAGACCACTATATTGACTGACTTACCTTCCACCTAATATGCCATGCGCTGACCCAAGTGAGTGCATCGCGCGCGCTCTTTCTCTCTCTCTCTCTCTCCTTCTCTGCATCGCTCTCCCAGCTGGGTGGGCGCCTGTGTGTGGGAGTGTGTGCGTTTGCTTCTCTCCCGCACCCTCACTTACGGTTGATGACGGAACCAAGAGCAAAAGAGAACGAATAAAACTTTTCCCGCTTTCAGTTCAAAAACAAACGCAGAACGTGCCACAAGCTTTTTGGAGAGCGGAAATCCCGAAAGAACATTTAACGGAAATTTACTTCGCTGTAAATTCAAATCGGAAAAACAAACCAAACGAAAAACGTGAAAGTAAATAAACAAATAAACAGCAAGAGAGGTGGGGAGGGGAAACAATTCAAAAGGTTAAGAGACTTTCACGAGTGAATTTTTCAAGTAATTCCGAGACCGACTGTCTCCCAAATCTACAAGCATGGGCTGCGCCACGACCAGCGTTAAGATCACCTCCATTATACTGAATGCCATTTTAGGGGTAAGTCATTATTGCCTATAAGGAATACCAATTAGCCATAACAGCAGCAACAAAGTCAAGTATAGTACGACTATATGATATATGTATATATGTATGTATATATGTATTATATATGTATATATTGTACATGAGTATTTAATTTGAGCAAGGAAATTAGCATGATGTCATGGGGGACGGGACAAGTGAACGCACTTCAAAAGTCCAACAAAAACAGCCTCAAAATGAATTATTTTCAAAATAGTTCCTATATGTACAATGTACGTACCAGTGTTTGGTGGAGGAGATCTTCAAAGCATATAGTAGCCGAACGTATTCATTCTCCTTCGTGTGTATTTTTAACCGATTTCTGTCGTGTTTGTCAGTCACAAACACACCTGAATAATGGCGTCAAGGTGGCAGCCGACTGACCGTCCACCCTGACAACTCCCCCTGCCATGGTTTCCATGGAAAACTTGTGTACGGTTTAGACCATTCACAGAAGGAGCCCAGCGAGAGCCTTCAATTGTTTCAATTCCGTTCTCGCAGGATGATGACGTCATGCCAATGTACATACATACATACGCGTATTACCCCGCGCTCTGGTTTATAGTTTGACCTATATAGCGGAATCGAATCACTTGAACAACAACAAGAACAAGGGTTGGTCACCCCCGAAACCCCGAAATGGCAACAGAGAAGGGAGACAGAGAAATCAGTGGGACAAAAGGAAATCTTTATCACAGACAGACCCGACCCAAGCGATAAATAATGGACGGGATGGGTGCCCTTTGTTGCTGCTGTTAATTGTCATCCAAATGAATTGCCACTGGAACTGCAATTGAAATTGCATCATCATCCCGTAATTTATTCCAGCTTCTGGCATTGGGATCCATTGGATGGATCGCTTACAATGCGGACACCGAGAGCGAGGAGTTTGTCATCGCTGCGTATGTGGCCTGCTCGCTCATTCTGCTTCTCGCCATGCTGGGCATCCTGGCGGCCATCCGTGAGTCGGTGGCCCTGACTGCAACGGTAAGGGGATCAGAGTAATCTCAATCGATAATCTGTTAATGATGATCCTTAATAATCCCTAGAGTGCCGTGTTCCTGCTGATACTGGCCATACCGCAGATTGTGAGCACCTGCATGCTGCTGCATCAGTACGATGTGCAAAGCGGACAGGAGACGGTGGAGGCGGCCTGGCAGGCGAACAACATGGACGGACTGCAGCAGAAGCACGAGTGCTGCGGCAAGAGCAGTGCCCAGGACTATGTGCATCTTAACCAGCTGATCCCGCCCAGCTGCTATGCCGACCTGCAGCAGACCACCGACCACCTCTATGTGGAGGGCTGCATCGAGAAGGTGCAGAGCTTCTATGAAAGCGACAAGGAGCGCTTCATCATTGTTTCCTGGGTTCTGGTTGCATTCGAGGTGGGTCCAGAGCTATCTCTTCTATCTAAAAAAGAGCTTCCTCCAACTTTTTTCGTCTTTCTTTGTTTTCGTTGCAGTTGCTCTGCTTTGTGCTGGCCGTCTTTTTGGCCATTAGCTTTCGTAACAAGCAGCGTCGCCTGGAGTTCTAGGATGGCCCAGAATCGGCCTGTTCCCACAGTACAAATGGTTCGGACTTTGGGTCTCTCAAGTATTTCCCGCCTTGGCATTTCATTACCAAAAAAAAAAAACAAAAACGAAGTCATTCATTATTTACTCGTACCTAAATCTATCCTCTAATTAAGTACATCATATAGTCCAATTATCCATAAAAATTATTGAAATAAATGTGCCTGTGTCTGTTAAAAAACTTTTCATCGCTAGACCGGACGTTTGTTTGTTTGTTTTCGTAACTTGATGGAAATATTAAGCATACGACGTGAGGCCACACAGTGAGCTTTAAATGGCTGAAACTTTTGGTCAGAGGCAGACAACTTGTTGCAGAGACTTCCAAGGCCAGAGGCGCGTCCCGTGCGGAATTTTTTGCATATTAATTGAGTGAGTGTGCCTCGGGAAATGGCTATAAATCCTACAAAGATGTCCTGACATCCCCACTCTGATGTGTATACGAAAGCTTTTCCCCGCTCATTACTCGCTCCTGCCCTCTGAAGGTGCATAGCGGCAGAAAGCTTTCGAATCACTATGACATCATACAACCCACAAATCTATGACAGCAACAGCAACAGAAGCACCACCACCACAACCTCCACCGCCTAAAGCACCGACGACAATAACATTAATAGCAGCAACAAGAACAGCCATGGGATTCGTTGAGTTTATACGAACGGTGGAATCCACCAACTGGCACTCGGGGGGCGCCATAATTTCGAATAGAATGCGTCGCCTCATTCAGTCGAACGTCAACGTCTATAGGGAAAGGGCTTGCGTTCAGCTTAGCATTGCCTTGTCGTGTCCCCCCGCTGGTCATCGCTTCGAGTTAACTGCGCATCGGGAAAATAACAGAAGGACAGGCAGCACGGATAACGCGATAAGTAATTGGTGCGTTTATTGATTGGCTATCCTTGTGGTGCGTCTTGCAACATGGCCTGTCGCGTGTCGTTTCTCAAAACCCTTCTCATCATTCTCAATGTCCTGCTATCGGTGCGTATGCAAAATATCTGAGAGGTCTCCTTTTGAAACGCAATTCCTTTTGACAGCTAATTGGAGTGACTCTGATTGCGTTGTCTGTGTATGAGCTGAACAGCTCCACGCCAGGCACCTTCGAGCACATTGCCATCGTCATCCAGATCTTTGTGGGCTCCTTCATCATACTGACCTCGTTCCTTGGCTGCTTTGCCACGGCACGGGTCTCCCTGGGACTCGTTTGGACGGTAAGTGAAGGCTGCCGAATGATTGAACATATCTAAAATTATTTTTCCCCATTTCCCCCCAGTATGTGATCTGCCTCTTGATACTGCTCTGCCTGCAGATCTACATCATTGCTGCAGCCCATTCGACGAACTATGTGGAGAGGTCGCGCAGCGAATTTATGGCCCTGTGGTCGGATCCCAGAGTCAATGCTGAGCGCCTCTCCCTCATCGAGCAGAAGGTGAGTGACGAGAAGTGTTCCTAAATGAGCTCACGCATGAAATTAAATGGATTCCCCTTCAGTACTCGTGCTGTGGCCAGGTCGGTGCCCATGACTACATACTGCTCGGCAGGGGAATACCCACGAACTGCTACAGGAACTTCGACAGACAGCAGGACAATCTCTTCAGCGAGGGCTGCCTGGCGGCTGTCCAGGTCCATGCGAACGATAACGTGTCCATTGGTCTCGTCATCAAGTGGCTACTGCTTGTGGTAGAGGTGAGTCCCTTGCCAGCCTCGTTTATAAATTACAGAGGGCCTAGCAAGTCAAGGGCGGGCCGGAAATAGCTTCCCGGCCACATATAGATTGGTTTTCTAATCAAATTTTCCAATATCATCGCACAGTTCGCCGCCCTGGGAGCCGCCACACATTTGGGCATCACGGTGCGCAACAAATTGCGGCGCGAGAGATTCTAACAGGTTTCCCGAATGGCGGACGCACCTGCAACAGCCGTGGCCAGGGACCGATGCGAGCGGTGCAAACAAACCCATTACAAACACTTCTGTAGGCCAGCCAGCCAGCCCCAGTGGATCTGGAGTGGGTAGCAAAAACGTAGAATAAATAATAAGAACACATTAGAAACATTTGATAAATTTTATTTTTGCCAACTATATGCGGAATAGCAGAGATGCGAAGAGAGGCGTACGAGTGCGAGTATATGCCCGCCTATAAAGACGCATATAAAAATATAAATCTCGGTCATTCGCCGGGACGGACTCCGAGTCGAGTAACGACTGGCACACAAAATACAAAATACGAGGCGGAGACAGAGACAGAGACGGACATAGACACGGACTCGTACCCGGACGCGTACAGCCACTCAGCGGATTTGTAAACATTTCGCTGCTTCTTAGTGATCGTTTTTTTTTTGGGTTTTGGCTTTATTTTGCTTTGGGCTGAACGAGTTCTCTACGCGGCAGCCGAAGGCATTAACAGTTTGGGTCACAAGCGGCGTGCGTCGGAAATTGTCGGACGCGAGTGGAAAACGAATTTCCACCGAGCGAAAAGCGTGTGAATGCTGGAGTTCATTTCAATCACAGTGTTCAAAACATAATTATTATAGCTCCTACGAGGGTGATATATTATTGGTAATTATTATTGGCGTCAGAATGCCAACAATTCGCGTGTGCCTGCAATGGACTGCGGTGGTCTTCAATACAATTACTTTGGTAAGAGTTTCAACGCTCAACACGGCGCATGAGTTATTTAAGAGCACAAAATTTGCGTGCACAAACAATTGCAATATATAATAAATTAAATGTCTCATTTCATTGAGAATAAATTCTACTCGTATTTGTGTACCGCTCATTGACTCACACGACGTATGAGTAATGGATTTGTATTCGAGTTCATGTCGGCCGGAGATGTCCGTCAAAGCGAAATCATTAAATTTCTTACATTTCTGTGGCATTTTTCATTGTCGAATGTAATTTTTTTTGGCGTTTCTGCCTGCCGCTGCCTGTGTAGATGGCCAATTTGGCAGCAAACAAATCCCACTCCATACCGAATATTCCATTTCTGCCAGACAAGATGTCACTTGGCGTTCATTTTTCTCATTTTCCCCATTTGAAACGAACAAAAATCGGAGAGAGATCTGTGTATATGCCATTTAAAAATAAAGACCAAAGTAATTCAATTTATTTTTATGCCAATATTTTCTTTTATTTTGTATTTTTCCGTCTCTCTCACTGCGATGACGTCGCTCATAAACCGAACTTTTGTCTCTAAAGACTTTTTTCGATTTTTTTTGGCCATTTCACGGCCCATTAACAAATAGTTAATGTGCATATATCTTTATTTTTAATCATCATCTAGACCATCGGCATCCTGGCGGCCCTGGCCGGCGTCTACGAGCTGGATAGGTATGACGAGGGCTCCGCCGAGCATCTGCAGAAGTTTGTGCAGCTGGGCATGGCGGGTACTTTGATTTTGGCAGCTCTTATTGGATGCCTCGGCGCCTTTCTGGGCTCCATAAAGGTCATGGTGATGGTGAGTAGCAGCTGTCCTAGGGTTCAATCCAAAAAGTTAACTGCAAAGGGAACAAGTTTTAGCACCTCACCCTGTTGGGCATCTTGATTGTCTCGCACATCTGGAAGCTCTCCCACTACAACGAGACCAAGCAGCTGGATGCCACCGAGGTCTACGTCATGTCGCTGTGGATGGAGGAGCTAGTCCACCAGGGCGCCATTCGGCAGCTACAGCGAGAGGTGAGTTGCTGATTGAACGGACACCCACCCATCTGGGGCAACTCTTCTCACTGTTTAATTTCCATGGATTTAGTTCGAGTGCTGTGGCAACAAGGGGTTCGGGGACTATACGAGCCTCAACATCAAGGTGCCCACCAGCTGTTTCCATACCAAGGACGGCCTTCACGCCCTGCATCCCTATGCCGAGGGCTGCATGGCGGCCGTGAAGCGAGCCTTTCTCGAGATCTATCGCTATGAGAAGTGGGCACACTGTGGACTCATCGGCTACGAGGTGATTACTGGACGATACTCTAGTCCCCCTATGATTAATTAATACATTCTCTGAGTTGCAGCTTGTGGGCATCATCTTGGGCATCACGCTGTGCTGTCAGCTAACCAACAAGACACGTCGCTATGCCTACTGATTACCCCACACTCATTTATACCCGTACATAAGCATTTGCAACATAGCTACATAATAAACAATACATTTGATAAAATCTAACATCAGACATCGGCAGCATTCAGCAGCTGGGCCCGTGAGCCGGTCACATGGTTGGAGCGCGGTTCCCGCCTGACACCAGGCGGCACTTGGCGACGAGCGAGTCGTTGTCGTTGGCGCAGCTTGAACAGCACAACACTCAGAGCGGTTGTCTGCAGCAGTATAACGATCTATGGGAGGAGTACAGAGACAGTGTTATTTGTCTTTCGGCTGCAGTCAATTGCCCACCTCAAGGCCAACGATGGACCACATGAAGAGCTTATCGCGATGCTGTATGTAGCGCTGGCTGTTGCTCAAAGTCTCCAGGCAGCCGCGCGGATAGACCTGCTTCTGCTGCTCGTAGGTGTCATTGGCAGTGGCCTGATAACAGCTCGCGGGCACCAGCAAATGCAATTGCTTGTAGTCATCCGCATTGTTGTAGCCACAGCAATGCTGTGTGGCCTCGTACTGATGCATTAGCTCCGGCCGGCTGTCCAGGCCATGCCATGCGAGCTCTAGCTGGTGCCAGGCACTGTCGGTGGCTAAATGCGATGGATTGTGGTAGTGATGCAGCTGCAGGTACTCCGCACCCAGACAAATCAGTATAAACAGGGTGAACTGCAAGGAAAAGGACTTTCAGTTGTGTTCTGGCGGGTCTTCAGGGTACTTACAATTAGATTGACACACAGGAGATTGCAGATGAGGCCATAGCAGCCAAACATTACGATCATGCAAATGGTTCCGCCCAGCACAAGGCTCTTTACGAAGTACGTGTGCTCCGGTGTGTTGGGCTCTGCCGCCTGGAGACCCAATCCTGCCCCGCTCATGACACCAATGCCCAGCAGCTAAGGGGGATGGGGATAATAAATCATTTGGGACAGGAATAAATATGTTGCGGATTGAGTGGCTTACCATATAGAGCAGATTGGAGAGCAGGCCCGAGAGCTTGATTGTGTTGTAGCAGCGGTTCATTACGAGAATGCTGGAAACTCAAGCAGATGCGCCAAATTTAAGGAAATTACAATCTCTACATGAGGCAAGCGATAAGCCACAACAGAGATACTCGTAAAGGAAAAAGTAAAGTGCAGCGACACTTTCTACAATCAGAGGGTTTATTCATGTGACATATAAAAGTGTTCGACGGTAGTAAGTACGTCCGTACTTATGTACAGCTAAAAATTGCCTAAAAACTTGCTTAATAAATATGACATAGACATAGCATACGAGAGTAGATCTAAATTTGTATCGCGTCGCAATACACCTCGAGAGAATAAAACAAACTCTCGAGTGTATTTGGATACATAAGATGTTTCACAAACAATTCTTGTGGGTCTGTATCGTGGTTCGGGTGAGTGGTGGTGGTGTAAGTCTGAATATGTCGGGTATTTTTGTGTGGGTTTGTTACATGTTTAAATAAAGAACACAACGAGTGGCGCCCCGTTAAAAAATTTCAATAAATATCACATTGTGTTTAAAAAAGAGTTGCTGGCAGGTTAATTGGATCATGTCCTGGCATTCCTCGCTCTTCCATTCCATTCCTCGTCCTATAAGCGCCATGGCAGTGGTATGAAGCCCCACTTTTGTGTGATATCCTTGAAGTCGCACTGCATGCAGAGCACCACCTTCTCCTGTTTCTGGTTGCGCGCATTTGTCGACGCCTTGAGTGTAAGGCACAGCTTTGTGTCTCGGTGCGAGATTTGCTGGGTCTGCGGGGGGGATTAAAAAAGGCTTAGTAAGTATAAAGAGCGTTGCTAAAATCAATTTAGGCCACACTCACATCCATGTCGTAGTTCCACATTTGGCTGGCATCAACGGCGCACTGCGTCAGCATCACATTCGAGGTGGTGGCATTGCGGTTCTTAAGCAGCTTGATCATTCCCTGTTTGGGCGGACGGTAGGCCAGGCAGATGTTATCGTTGGTCATTATCTGTCCCTTGGGGGTAATAACGAACATGTCCATGGTCTGGGCATGCGAAGTGCAGTCGCCCACTGTTACCGGTTGCAGGGAGGAGCGCGGTGCGACCTCCTTCAGTGGACGCAGACACTTGTCCCGCTCCAGATCGATCAGTGACATAAACTCCTCCGACTTGCTCTCTATCTCCTCGAAGGCCCGCTTCCATTCCCGGGACAGGGCACGTCCCGGCAGATTTTTCATGTGTTTGCTGTATGCCTGGGCGCACTCCGTCTCTCCATCTAGCCAGATTATCTTGCCGAAAAAGCGATCGGGAGCGGGGAAGAAGTGTTCCGGCCATATGTTCTCCAAGTACCAGGCAAATGACTTGCACTGCAGCTTCTCCCGCAGAGCCACGCGTTCCGTCACGTTAACCTTATCCTTGACGCTCAGCGATAGTCCAGAAGTGTACAGCATGACGAAGTACTGCCAATCGTCCATCCAGACGGTGGCTGCCCTGGCCAAATTGTCTGTGAGCACCTCGCTCATGCCGCCAGGAAACGTGTACGGCGTACTGCTGCGAAATACGTGACCCACGTGGGAGCAGGGGCTGATCTCGACCCTTCCGCCGCATTGCCAGATCCGGAAGGACATCTCGACATTCTCTCCGCCCCACACACGCATGTTGCTGTCGTAGGCTCCCATTTCATAGAAGTAGTTGCGATCGATGGCGAACAGACCGCCAGCCATTCCAGGAGTGGCTATGGGGGCCGTGGAGTCCTTGGCTGTGATTTCCGTCGTCTGCCGTTTCCTGTCCGAGGAGAACCAGCGGAAGCTCAGCTGCCAGTTGAAGCCGCCCCAATGATTCTCAAAGGTCTTCGTGTAGCTGAAGTTGTCGTCGGATATAATGTCGATCACTGGACAGATCACCACATTGCGTGCCTCCTTGATCCGCGCCAACAGGGGCTCCAGCCAGCCACGCGAGCATTCGCAGTGGGCATCCAGGAAGGTGAGTACATCTCCGCGGGCATGCTCCGCTCCCAAGAGGCGAGCGGGAACCAAGCCGCTGCGCTTCTTCATGCGGTAGATCCGAGTGGGCACCGTCAGCACCCGTATATAGCTCTCCAGCTGGCGCTTCAGATATGCTGCGAAAGAGAACACCCAAATTAGTATTTTACTTTATTAGTCTTTTGGACTACGGAGTGGCCTTGCTTACAGCGCTCGCTGGCATCGTCAACCAATATGATTTCCTTAAGCAGATGGCGTGGCGAGCGGTTGATGACGCTGGTTATGGTGCGCAGCAGGACGGACCAGGCCTCGTTATGGAACACAATGATAATTGATGTGCTGGGCAAGCCACTGGCATACTTCTTGTCGCGGCATCTGCAACCAAAATAATACGCTTTTAGATGAAGGACATCCAAACAGGGGGTCAAGGTCTCACTCACTCGGGGGTGCGATAATCCTTGAGAGTGCGATTGAGGGGAATGCGATCGCTGGCCAGCAGGTTGAAGCTGTTCAACCGAAAGAAGCGCTGCATACGAAAGCGGTCGCGGGGCGGTACCTCAACGGGTCGCCCGTCGGCTCCCTCGCCAGCGACAGGCTTGAACTGGTTGATGTTGTAATCGTCTGCCAATGAATGGATTTATGTATTCATTTAATTATTTATGTCTTGCATATTGTGTCATTGGCGATGAGATGCTTAATGTGAACTCACCTGCAGTCATGTTGCCGAAGATGTCTCCCTTGCCAATATAATGGGCCACGATACTTTTATGCGGCCAGAGCGAGCGACGTTTGGGCGGCGGTTTCGGATGACTTTGCAAGAAACCCAACAACCCATTCAAGCAACAGCCCCAAGCCCCCATCCAATGCGATCCGATTCGATCCGCGGCAATCCGAGGGCAAGTGATCCACAAAGGCATAGACAAAGATGTGACAATGGATATTAAATTTAGCATTTTACAATAACTCGAATCACGCGAACCGATGGCAAAACAAACAAGAAGAAATGCAAAGTGGCTTGAAGACCGAAAACCGAAAGTCGAGGCGAGCCGCTCGAGTGGAACAACAACAGCCACTTGCAACATGGCCAGATGTGGGCTCCAAAGGAAATTATGCAATGCCAGCTGGAGGAGGAGGCGGCGGCGGCATATGGAAGGCCTCTGCAATCCATCCTAATGGATTCTTTTTTGTGTTGTTATTGCTGTTGTGTTGGTTACTCACCGCAGCTCTGAATCAGCGGTTTGTATGCTTGCCACATATAAGTTAATGCTAATTGCAAACATAAAGAATGCAAAGAACAGTAGGAACAGATAGAGGAGCCACAGCTTCTTTAATTGTTGAAAGCGCAGACCCATCGTTAATGCCGCTCTGTTCTTGTTGTTGTCGTTGGTTGGTTGTCTTCTACTGCTGCTGTCGCTGCTGGTGCTGTTGCTTCTGGGCCCAAGCGTGTTAATGACCGCTGTCCGTCTTCAGATGTGATCGCCAGCACTGTTTGGTGCCAACTAATCAAGTTATTTGTTGTTGGCCAAGTCAATACCCCAACGCGATGCGGAATCCGGACACTGGATGGCACACAAATTATGGCGCTGGAACAATTCGTCCGCTTTAAAATACGCGCCGCGTACGCGTTCCAATTCGCAAAACTGTGCTGATTACTTTTATGAATACATTTCGTTTGTTCTCGGATGGCCCTTGTTTACATCTTTGACCGGCTGTCTGGGCTAAAATGCCTTTTGAAATTGGAAAACAAACTAATCCTAATTGGAATTTACAAGTTGAACGCCGATGATATTGGATTTTTAATATTTTGGGCAAACGGTATAGGGTTTTATTAATTTAATTAAATTTTTTCAGAATTCTAGGCAGCCCGGTTTACACATTAGTATGACCTGCCGATAAAATATACCGTCAGACAATCAGAAAAATACCAGAATATACCTCTTCCTTTTCAAAATATACCGTCAATATACCGAGCAAAATTATATTTGCTCAATTTTGATATTCGATTTAATATTACCAGTTAGTTAGCCATCTCAGCCCTAAATAAATAATTTTTTCCAATTCATCAATAAATTTTGTAGAAGATTGACTAGTTTTCAGAACTCCATTTTATTGGATTATTTACACAATAAGGTTCAAACAAAAACGGCCAAAGCGTCCAGCGTGACCGCTCTGATAACGATACAAAATACCATCCGGCCAACAAATAAATACCATTAAATACCATACCATAAGAAAACCAGGGCAATCCGGCGATCCAACGAGACTTAACCCACTTAACACCCCTCTATTTAAAAAGTCGAGCACCCTTTGTTAAACCGCGGAAAATAATACTTTTCTACAAGATCGGCTAGTTTCCAGAAGTCCTTTTTATTGCATTGCTTACATAAAAAGGTTGAAACAAAAACGGCCAAAGCATAAAACGAATGTGACGTCATCGTTGTTGATGGCGCTGCCAGACACATGCAATTCGTAGTTGCTGCGGGCTGCCACACCATGATATTTTGTCAATGTTTCTACATGAAAATTACAAATTTGCTACATAACAACTACATATGTATGTAACCATTAAGAGAGACAGCTGACGAGGAACTGGAACTGGAACCAATAATTTTAAATTGAAATACAGCGTTTGTAGTTCGAGTCTTTTAAACGGTTTTGTACTAAACATATTTTCTAAACATATTTGTACAGCTTCTAATACTGTTAACAGATGGATTCAAGAGAAGCACCTAGCGATAAGGACGTCGGCGCTCTGCATTCTGTAAGGTTATGGCCAGAAGACCAGCAACCGTCACGGTAAGCATCTAAAAATCAAATTGGGAGTTAGTTAGGATTTCTATTGGGAGCTATGTCTTGACGTACCTCCACACCAACAACTGACCAATCGCTGATCCGTTCCCAGCGGGTGCCCTTGATGAAGGCCGCACCCAGCTGTCGATCACAGCCCACGGTATAGAGATCTGTGGTTACGGTTGTGTTCTGGTTGAAGTAGCAGCTCTGCGGTATACGCAGGCCGCTGTCCGGATAGTTTGAGGGCCCAGTCATACCGCAGCAATGATACTGCAATGCAAATGGAATCTGATTAAAGCTGAATCCGAGAGTAATTTGACCGTACCTTAATTTCATAATAGGACATGCTGCCTTGGTGATACAGCTGGCCCTGCCAGGCACTGTAGATGGTCTCATTGGCCAGCAGCTCAAAGTTGATGGGCTGGGCGAATATAACGGTGATCTGCCCGAATATCAGAGCCATCAGAATCGCAGCGTACTTAAAAGGGAAATGCGAAAGGCTGTACAAAAATACTCATACATTGTTGGTGAAATATCACTTACAATCCAGGTCAGACGAATGCTCTCTTTCAGCGCGGCAACACAGCCGAAGATGGTGCCTCCGAAGAGGAGGGCCCCCAGGACTATGCCCAAAATGCAGGGCACCCGAATGGCCAGACTATGGCTGAAGGCAATCAAGGCGTAGGAGCATGCTGCGATGGTCAGGGCCGCCAGCACCTGTCAGCAACGAAGAGGTGGTCGTAAGAGTAATGAGTAAGCAACGACTATCAGTTGGGGATTTGGCGATAACACACTCACACAGCAAAGAAAATCCAACACGAAGGAGGATATCTTCAGGGTCTTTGTGCCGCAGCTCATTTTTGGTGCAAATTGAACTTTACTTCTGTTTCGGCCACGCGCAGTATCTGGAAGCAACTGAGCGCCGCGCCAGGCCAGACACCCAAACCAAACACAGCCAGCCCATAGTCCATTAAAGCTTAGAGTTATCTACCTCTCCTAGGCCACTCCAACTGATAAGACGGTTCCCCCAGCTGTGCCCAGATAGTAGCAACCCCGTAGAGAGCGGGGAGCAACAGCGAAAGAGACCAATCTGAATACGAGTGGTGAATTGGTGGAATCCGAATCTCTCAGCTGCTTTGCGTTCTACCTAATTAATAATCTTATTTGAGAACCACTCGACTCGCACCATGCCAAACATGCCTCCATATCGGAGGTTGAATCGATGGGGAAGCCCTCGGTTTTTTACCCGCCAATATACTTTAAAGAAAAGACCACCCTGAAAGGAAACTTCTAGCTAACAGATAACGATGAGAACGAAGTGACCAATATTACACTACTACGTACAGTATTATATTAAGCGTCATACGCGGTAGGCGTAACCGTAGATGAGCGGCGACCAGTCATGGACTAGCCACTACAGATTCTACAGTGAGTCAGACGGGAGGAGTGCACAAGCTAAGCTCAACGAAATTGAAAAGCTTTTTACTGGCTTCAGATATCGTTGGGATTTCTGCCTTGTGGCTGATCTTATTAACATATTTCTGTTGATTCGAAGCGTAAACGAAGCTTTTGTTGGTTCCCTTATTCAGTCCACTATAAGCTGTTTGAGAGCGCTTCTCGAAACTTGATCAACATAAATACATACAAATCTGTAAATTTAGGAATATCCATTCTAGATAAATCAACTGCAATGGGCTGTGATATTGGAGCTATGAAGTATCTGGTACTCCTACTTAGTGTCCTAAGTGTATCCTCGCTAGGCGCACCGACGAGAAAATCCTGACCAAAAAAAAAATTAGATGCCGTTTTGGCAGTGGACAAGAACCACACCGATGCAATGTCCCTTTTTCAGTCTCAGGTGGGTCAAACATAACAGAAAACATTTCAATTGCTTACTTTTCTCTGTATTGACGCCGATCTCCACTTGAGGAGTACACTCTGTTAGCTTTGTAAATAATTACACCCTTTTGGATTATCGAATATTTTGGACTCGAATAATTATATTTATTTATTTTTTGCCACATAAATCTTTTTATGCAAATTATCAGAATTATTGTCTCAGAAAAATTCACGTGTATATCCTTTTCCGATTTTCGCTAATATAACAATAAAAAATAAACCATCCAACAGAATGATTAATTGTTGATTATCTAATCGGAACAATGGATCGTGTGTACTCGTATAAATAGATCGGTAGATAGGTACATGTTTTCGAGGCAAAAGCCAGTGGTGGTGTCGGCGCAGTTGATTGAAAACTTTCATCGAAATGGGTTGTTGTCAAAATTTTCTGTTCTTCGTTGAACATGGACTTTTCATGGTGATACTCGATCGCTTCCGGTGATTAATTCTAATAACCGACTGTGACCTTTTCCCGCATCGTTTTCAGCTGTTGATTTATGTGATTATTGCGATCGGCATTCCCAGCTACATCGATGTGGGTGGAATATTTCGTATAAGTTTTTACCTGCTCCTAGTCGCTCTCATCCCTTGCTCTGCAAACATAGTATGGAGGGTATTCTGTAAATTGAAGGAAATTTATGGGCATTCAAAACTCGTGAGTGACTATATGACAACTAATAGTATGAATTTGGTGTTAAACTTTCTTTAAACAGGAATTCCTCTGCCACCTCCTGCTGTTGGGTGTCTTTGCGGCGGTTTATTGTTTCCTTTTGATGGGAATTCAGATCCACAACTATAATTGGCAGCACCTAACTCATGCATGGACGGATCTGAAGGCTAACAAAAACACTGATCCAATGTTCAGTTATCAGGACACGGTAGGTTCTAGGCGCCACACTGTAAATCGAATGGTCATTGGTCATTGCTTTCTTCCAGTTTAATTGCTGCGGCTTTATGGACCCCAATGAATATGTACACATAAATTTGACTTTGCCCGAAAGCTGCCTGATAGATCATAGCAATAATGTCAAGGAATCGTGCTACAAGGTATTTAGAGATGCGGATTTCACCTATTATGCTATCATCGTTGCGATTTTGTGTGCCTATATAGTGAGTACAGATATGAAGCAGCATCAAAAGGAACTCTCTTAATCGAGTTCTATAAAATAATGTTTCAGGTTAGCAAACTTCTTCTTGACTATGTTGAATGGAGGATGAGTAAATATACATATAACCGCTTACCGGACCTACGGACTAGAGATGGGCATGGACTGCAATTTTCCGACACGACCCAACACGACACGAAAATGAAAATTTTCAACACGCACGGCTAAAAAATTTCCGAACACGGTCGAGCACGGTCCAACACGAAATATTATATTATTAACATCGATTTTAATTACATATTCGTTTTTATTAACATATTCTTGTATAAAAATAATTGGCAAAATGCCAAAATGTGCCGCCATAAATGTAAGCAATATTTAATTTAAAAATACAAATATAATACGTACTCGTAGTTTGTTAATTCAAAACAATAAAAATGTAATCTAAGACTCATTGAAATTGGGCATAGGTTTTTTTCTTTACCTTTTTATTAACCACCACATATCACTACATACAATTACTGTTATCTTTCTTTCTGTATTGTGAAATTTTCTAAAAATAACTAAATCGAATTACAACCAGTGGTGAAATGTGTTGACTCACGTATTTATATTCTGCACATACTTACTCTCTACACTCTTCAGACTCTCCAAAAGCGCTCAACCTGGCTCTCTACTCTCTTTTCAAGTTCTGCTATCCACACTCTCCAAGGATTCGAAGTGATGTGCATGGGGGCGTGTCGACAGTTATCAACCTACAATTTTAATTGCCAAACTGTCAGGGTTTGGAGATGTAGTGATAGAGGGAAAGAGAAAGTGAGAGGGAGGAGAGAAGGGGAACAGACAGTTTGTGTCTAATAGATTGCAAATTACTCAAAATAAACACAATTTAGAATACATTGGCACACATTTGCTCCACCGCTCGACCCGCGTTCAGTCTCTGCAGAGTTGTCTTTAGACATGCCAACTTAAATCAGACCAAAGGCAGAGCTAACGAGTGCCACAGAGACGAACTCACTCCCCTCGTTTCCCCTCGTGTATGACTGTGTGTGTGAGTGTTTGTGCTGTCAGAGCTCGTAAGTCAATCACCATCATGGCGTACACCTTACCCCTTTCATTTGTCCCCCCACCTTCCACACATTGTTAGCTGCTGGTTTTTGCGCTTTTATGCCTGGGAGCAACCGGAGCCCGGGACCAGAGCCAGTTTCATTTGTGACGAGCGCACGTGCAGTTTTGCCGGAAATCCCTCTCTGGCGGAGGCAGAGCTCCAGCTCTAGACTCCCACAGCCGTTAGACCGTAGCATAGGCAGAGGCGCCGCTGCTATGAGTCGCATGCAAGCGTAAGTCCTACATCCTATGCAAATTTCCCCGTTTCGCGTGCACCCGGGTGCTAATGAGTTCGAGCCTGTTCCGAGTGTTGTTAACCCCAGCCCCCTACCCCATCGCCCGCATATTAGCGGAAAGGAAGGCGGTACAAATTGCCTAATTTGTTTAGCTGCTGTTTAATTTCTATTGTGCACACCCACCCACGCAGCCCACACAATCGCATAAAAACGCCCCACTGTTCCAATTCCTTCAACCTTTTGGCGTGTGTGTCGGCAAAACTTTTGTGTGTTTGGCAATTAGTATCCTGGCAACTGATTCTAGAACCGCTCGGAAGTTTGGAGATTCCGATTGGTGAATTAGCTTTAGCCTAACACATTTTTATGGATATTTACGTATTAACGAAACGGCTTATGATACTCAATAA
Source organism: Drosophila obscura (assembly GCF_018151105.1). Taxonomy (NCBI): domain Eukaryota; kingdom Metazoa; phylum Arthropoda; class Insecta; order Diptera; family Drosophilidae; genus Drosophila; species Drosophila obscura. Next base: position 1,763,704 of record NW_024542774.1, on the reverse strand, counting down.
ATCAAGGAAGCATAAGTTTCTCCATAAATCTACAATCTACGGAGCAGAGCTGCCAATAAATGAACCTGCTATCCTGTGTTACAGACAATTTATTTCCATCGCGATGTCTGAAACTGATGCAGTCAATAATTGAGTTGCATCATCAAAAGTCAAATATTTGCAAAATATGGTAAGGCAAAACACAGAAAAATGGCATAGAGAAAAAAATATTAATTAAATTAAATCTTCGGTTTTTAAGTAAAAATATTTTGAAATTAAATAGAATTCGCATTGAATTTGCAGAAAACATATTTTCTTATTAATGCCAAAATGTAATTGAAAATCCTGTCATTTTACAATTTCCACTCACGAGGCAAATCTATTGGTATACATATTCAATTCTCATGACTTTTATCTCTCGGTGTAGGGACTGTTCTACCTATTAGTGTTCTAATCAAATATGTAATTTCTGATTAACGTCAAGAAAAAACACTCTGAGGCACGCAGTCGGTCGGCACGCAGCCATTCGCATGTTTGGCAATGTGTGCGTAAAACGGAACAAAACACGACGGAAAAATGTAATTGTATTGTATTGTTGCCGAACAATGCATTGTTACACACATGTACGTGAGCGGAAGTGCCACAGCAGAGCACTTTCCGATGCACATTTGAACGTAAGATAGGGCCGTGCCGACCACTGCTCTAATGTCCATCAACAAGGGTATGATTCAATCAGCTTTAGAAAAAACAAATCATTTATCTTGTTTTGACTACAACCATTTGAGACCTATAAGAGTGGCCTCAACTGTTCGTGATGGGATTTGGGCGGGGGGACACCACCTATGTGTATCGCCTAGCCCAATTCTCCTCCACCGCCATTTGCTCAATTTTCTATTGTTCCCCGGCCATTTGGGAACAATGAGGAGTCGTCAACAGCGCACGTGACTTGACAGTTATTTCAATTTAATATCTTCATATACATATGTACAATATGTACGGTGTATGAATCTATATAGATACAAACATACATATAGTATGCATAGATAGATCAAAATTAGGGGGGCAGAGCGAAGCCTATGCAAATGAAATCGAACGAACTTTCGCGATAAAAAGCAATCAAAGTGCTTGAAAGTTTTGGGCCAGAACCGGGCAGAGCCAGAGGAGAGACCTGGCCAGGAAGACCTCACAGGTGTCGCAAGGCAACCGATCAAAAGTCATCAACTTCAAAAAGGAATCGCGTGCCTTCGTGGCTCGAAGTAATTTCCCCCACGAAGGCACAGCACACACAACCATATGGCAACACTTTGCCGATGATTCCGCTCCCCCGGGCCCCCCGACTGTGCCACGGCCGAGTGTCTGGTGGTGATGACACCCACGTCTCCACCGCCATCACCGGTGGGTTGCAATTGGAGCGCTCTGACTTGGATTTATGATAAACGGCACGCAAGGCTTCCGCCCACTTAAAGTTGGCAGCGTGACACGACTGTGCCTCTCTATTGGCCAACTATGGGAAGTACAGTGATCACTCTATAGAAATAACAGTTGAAGGTATCTAGAAACTTTTGGAGTAGCTATTTCTGAAGTTTGTTTAAGATGTCTTTGAAAACAAAGATCTAAAAAACTTTCCCGAGCGATCCCATCAAATGGAGTAAATCCTTTCTATAGAAACAGACGGACAGATAAAGATATATATATTGATTCGACTTTTGATGAACTACTTCATATATTGGGAAATGATTTTTCGTAGTTTTCCCAATTGGCAGAGAGTTCTGTACTTTCTAACGTGCTCAGGTCGTGTGTCAGGCGTGCCTCCCGCTGCCACCTCCAGGGCCAAATGTGAAGAGTGGGCTTAAACCAATAATGCTGAAGGGAAACTTTTGACGATGTGTGGATACCCCATGAGGGCACCTAAGGAATTCGGAGCTCGGTATTAGGCAGGGCTCGTGTCGGCATGTCGTCCTGGCTGACGTCCCTGGCAGTGCACAGATAGCAGCGCTCGCTATTTGTTTTCCTTTTGCCGGCAGACAGAGGCTACCATATACCAGGCACACTATATCGGAATACACTCGGGAGACAAACAATGAACAGCTGGAGCAGTATGAAAACGCGGTAGGATGCGACCCAGTCGCAGCAACTAAAATAGAATCTTTAATTTGAGTCATGGCTAATACCAAAATTGCCATTGTTGTGTACAGGATAACCGCATCGGTTCGCACCACAAACCGAATGAACGCCCTGCTCTCGGAGTCGATGCTCAGCCGGCGACGGGCCCTGAACCCAGACGGCGAGGGCGTGGCTGGATGTGAGGGCGGCGAGCGCAACGAGAAGCCAAAGAATGATTGGAAATTCTTTCACACCAATTTCAATATGGAACGTGCCCACAAGATCATCGAAGATTGCATCGAGGAGCGTCTGCTGTGGGATCGCTTCAGTCGCAATTACGACTCTTGGCGGGCACTGCAGTTGGTCGAGAGTCTGGCGGCCGAGATACGCGATCGGGTCAAGAAGTTAAACCACAGTCGGTAAGTGTGATCTCCGCCTGTTGCCATGTTGCCACCCCTCTCTCACTGATTAATTTTCACTCCGCAGGCATCGCATTATCTGCCTGCTGTCAATTGTGGAGAAGCAGAATCAGGGCATCTATCAGAGGATGTGCCACTTGATGGACGAGAAGCGGGACAACTTCACGCAGCTGGTCTTTGAGCGGCCCACCTACTTCATGATCGTTGTCCTGTATCTGGTCCACAAGGATTAGTCCTCAGAGCTTATAAAGCTTCTATTGGTACTCTTATTAGGTTTAGTTTAGGTGCAAACACGAAATAAAAGATTGGAAATTGACAAAAAAACATGGCTAAAAAAGTAGACAACAACCTCATGTCCTTGAAGGAAGGCCCCGGCGAGATTCGAACTCACGATCTCCTGTTTACTAGACAGGCGCTTTAACCAACTAAGCCACGGCGCCCTTGAAACTTCCACCTTTCAACTACTCAATTTAAGAAACGGTTTCCCCACCAGTTCCCCACTGGTGTAGGCCTATTTTTGGATGGGTCTGGACGGTCTATTAACCAAATTAATATTTGTTCAGTTGTTTCAATTTGAAGATATTGAACCAGAGAGAGATACGGTTTTGCTTGGCAACTGTTAAGATTCCAGAAATGTTAATGGGAAGCTCTCATTATTGCTTATTTATCTTATTTGTGAGCTTTTAACGGGACACGATAAGCTTTTCACATGAAAGCTTTGCTACTAACGGTATGCAAGAGCTTTAGTTGTAACAGTAGTTCCTCAAAGCTGCATAAGCACCAACTCCCTAATGTTATGCTTACATAAAGCTAACATCAAGAGGGGGTTACTATTTTACAAAGGACTTTCAACGGTACTTTAAACATTGAGAATAGAGTATTTCCAAGTCGAATGATCCATCCAAAGAGTAAAAGTTATTATTTACATTTTCATGACCGTCATTTCTATATCTAATCAGCTACTGAAGTGCTTTCTCTACCTATGAAATTGCTGTCTTATCGAATAAAGATTATTTCATAGTTCCCTAGCATAGCGCCCATAGTGCACTGAAAAAGCTTTTCTTGTGTCGGTGTGGCCCTTGGCCCTTGCTACTGTGGCAGGCAATATTCCTGCGTGATTTTAATGATTATTGAAACAATTATTGGGGCAATTGAAACACGTTAATGGGGGTTAGAGAAGGCGTCAGCTGGCAAGCGGAACAATAAGCAGCCATTAAAGGCAACAAGAAAATCAGGAAAATGGGGTTAACAGGCGCTGGAGTTCAAGGGAAAGGGAATTACATAAAAAAGTAGAATCCCTATTAGCCAATTTAAGGGATAGGCCCCGGCGAGATTCGAACTCACGATCTCCTGTTTACTAGACAGGCGCTTTAACCAACTAAGCCACGGCGCCCTCGAAAGCTGCTCGGCCAGAAGAGTGCACAAAAGCTGCAGAATGCTACCGTGTTGGGCCGCCAGAAGAAAATTCATAAATAACTGTACATATGCGCTGCATGCGTGTGAAAGAGAGAGATATAGTGGGCATACACTTATCTTTCGAAGAGAAGAGGAAAAAGTTCTATTGTGGCAGAGAACTAGTTATGTAATCTATGCCATATTTATCTACAACTTGTGCCGTAGTATAGTTTGCCGAGACGACAAAGTATTTATAAGTAGACGACGACGACGACGTATCTGTTTGCTATTTAAATACTCGCTCACTCGCTTGCTAGCTCCCCTTCTTTGTGCAGCTGCCGCTGGGAGGCATGTTTGCCTATTTGAGGCAGAAACTGGGAGTGGGACTGGGAATGGGCTGGGTCTGTGTCTGTGTCCCTGTCTAAGAAGAACTGAAGAAAAATGCAAATGTTGCCGCTTTTGCCAAATGGAAATTATTTGTACTTTTGCGGTTGACTAACACACACACACACACACACACACAGAGTAGAGTGGAGCAAAGTTAGGCACTTGAAATGTATCTTTGAAATTGCTAGAAAACAGCCCAAGGCAGAAGGCTTCTTTCTCCCATTTCTACTGCTGCTGCGGCTGTTGATTCCTACTTTTGGTTAGACATTGGCTTATTAGCAAGTTGGGGAAACGTTTTTTGGTTTCTGTTACTTTGGCCTGTCAAAGAGTTCAGTGGAGCAGGAAAGGCACGAATCGCCTGGCGATTGTTAGGAACTCCGTTAGAACTGGAGAGGAGAATGGCCATGGGTCATATTCGCCTGCCTGGGAATTGTGTGGCGGCCAAATGGGTAAAAATTGCCGATCAATCGGAGTCGAGTGCCCATTGTCGGTGGGGGTGGCGGGGCAAACGTGTTACCTCAGATCTGCATCAGCGCTGTGGATGGGCCCCCAATAAATCACACGATTCTCTACGCACAACTTTGTGAGCCCCGTTAAGCACATTACAGAACTAAATGGCATGCGGATGGCTCTCTCTTGCCCAGCAACAGTTTAGCTGGACACGACCAACTTCCGAACGTTTACAAAACTAATTGCCCGAACTTAGTTGCTCATCAAATTGCCGCATCATTTTACGCAGATTTTTATCGCACTAGCCCCTGTCCAGACTCAGTCCTCGTCCCAGAGCCAGACCCCGCTCTGGCCCCGGGCCTCGGGCTCACTATGACTACCACTATGGCCAGCCAGCGAATCAGCCAAAAAGTATCTAATGCGTTTCCTGTGTTTTAGCCATGTAGCAGCCCGTTGTCTGTGCTTGTCCCCATACCCATACCCATACCCATCCCCATCCAGCCCCCCTGTGTCGGTGTCTGTAGCCGTGTATCTGCGTGTTTGTATCAGTGTTTGCATACCCTATGCCCAGGGAAGTATCGCTATGTGAACACCCAAGCCAATATATTCCAAAATATTATGCTTTTCTTTGGCGTAGAGTATACGCTGTTCGTTTTGTTGTTCACCATTCCCTCGGGCCACTCGCCGCTTGTTAGAGCATTGTAATTTGGCATTGGCATTGGTATTGGGAAGCCAGAGCCGCTTATCAGCACATGACTCCAATAAATTCGTTTTCGCTCGTCCCCCCTTGCGCCCTTGCCCTCTTGCCATCGCTCTCCCGTTCACGTTATCTTGCATCTCACTCAGTGTGCGAGACCCATGTCGATCCCTAGACCAGGTCCTGCTGCCTCCCCACACTCACTCACCCCCTCGGTAAATGCGCAGCAATTGAGTTTTTACGCATTTCGACAACCTCCAAAAAGGGATATGGGATGCTGGAGTCATGAGTTGGAGCTATGGCGGAAGGAGGACCACGAGAAGTGGAGCCGGAGCAGGATAAGGATTTCAGCCATTCCTGCCGGCGCTTAGCTCCCGGCTGTCAGCTCAACTTCCTCTCTATGTATGTCTCTTTCTGTGGCGGGGATTTGGTTCCTTTTTTTTTGTTTCTTTGTACGGGGGGTAAAGGAAAAACAAATCTGCTTTTGTTTTATCTGATGCCGTTTCCTTTTTAGCCGCTTGCCATCTTATCCTGGTGGGAATGCGTGCACATTTGGATGGGCGTCGAAAGTCGGATTAGGAAGCCTCGAGTGTCCATGATATCCCCACTTTAAGGCACTTTTCGCAGAGTTGAAATTTTGGTAATTATTGTACGAGTATTATGGGCAAACAGAAACGGGAATGGGCCACAAAGGGGCCATTAAGGCCGCAAAACGTCAATAACCCTAATTGGGCGACAGTTCCAAAGCAATTACAAACAGACCCTACCCCACCCAACACTGCCACATCCCCCCGTAAATTTGGAGAATAAAAATCAACATTAATTGCCAAAAGTTAAGAGTTGAGAGAGGAGGGTGAAGGGTGAAGGGAGGACCACTCAAATCTCACTTGAATCGCGAAACTCAGAGCGTATTGAGTTGGGTGGGGAGGAGGGGGCGTTGGAGATGATTGACTTTTGGATGTCAGTCTCTACAAAGTAGGTCCTGAAAAGATGCAAGAGAGAGATTTTTTAGCTGGCCCCGCCGGATAACAGTGCAGTCCCGAAACTCACTTGACGCTAAACTGCCGGTTGAAGAAACTGAAGTGGTTGAGCATGCTCTCGAACAGATTGAGCAGGAAGATGCGAGTTTGTATGATCTCGGTGCGAAACTGCTGGCAAGTCTGGCGGTGGCAATGTATCGGGACCAGCTGCACCCGCCTGCCATCGATGTGCTGGATGAGCAGCCGCATCCGCTGCTGGTACACAATGTTGTCCATCTTGCACGCCTTGTGCTGCTCCCAGCGCTCGATGCACAGCCCAAAGTGGTGGATGGCCTGCAACTTGAACTCCTCGAAGATGTCCAACTCTCGGCGCATCCGCTGAATGCGTGTGGCGAGCAGGCAGCGCCACCCATCCACCTCCTTCAGCTCCTTGCGGCTGTCGTTCAGGTGTGCGGCCATCAATTGGAGCTGGCACCGTAGCACGCAGTTCTGGCGGCGCAGGGCTACCAACTGACGGCTCTGTGCGGTAAAAAACGACTCGTCCGTGTCCGCTAGCGCTGCCTGCGCTTCGCACTGATCTTTGGGGCTGGTCACCAGCTTGCTGCGCAGCACCCAGAGACGCTGCTTAAAGGCCTCCAGTTCGTCGTAGAGGGCGTCCAGATCCCGCTGTTCCTCCTCCTCACCGCCGGTGCACGTTGGTTCAGGTCCGCTGGTCAGTATTTCGCTCTCCTCCTGCGGCAATCCCGGTGCCCGGCACTCTCCGTAGTTCCACATGCTGACTCGGGGATTTATTCGAACTATTTTCGAGTGTGTGTGTGTTTGTGTGTGTCTAATCAAAATGGAATTCAAATGAAATCCGACCTTAAACTGTTGACAGCAACTGCACGGATCGTTAAATCAAAAGTTAAACTGATTTCTCCCCTTTCTTGCATCCCAGCCCACACTCCTCCAGTTGGCGCCTAATTTAATTGAGTTAAGCAAATCCGGGGGGCTGTCTGCCGCGTTTCGCTTTCAATTAAATGAACAACTTTTCAGCGGCTGCCCGAACCCAGTCGTTGACGTTGTTATGGCATTTTAACCCCTAATTTATTAATGACTGCCGGCATTCGTCAGAGCAAAAAGTTCATATTTCAAAAATTTCTGCGAAGAAGGGTTGGAACTTATTGGGCGGCATTTGATTAATGACACTTGTGACGGGTCTGTGGGGAGGCTTGGGGGTTGAAGAAACCCCCCCAATTTATTTCCTCCTTCCACAGGGATAGACATCTCGTACCCAATTGTGTTTGTGTGTTTCAACAAAAATATTTGCCAAGTTTCACTTTTCGTCGAGTCCTGTCACGTGCAAGCTGCAGCCTGGCAGAGCTGGGATGCCAAAGCCAGAGCTTATTCGAGTATTTGCCCCCATCCCTAAAGACCATCCCTGGGATATTTCTGCATACCGTTGCGCATTGTGACATGGCAGATGAATTTGTCCGAACATGTGTTCAGCTCCTGCTGCAGCTGTTCCGCCAGAGGACCTTCTCCATTCTCCATTCTCCTTGGGGGTGCTGGAACTGATACAGATAAATTAAATTTCCTTGTCCTGTTTACAAGTCTGTCGATGGCAGTAGCAGGAGCCGTTGAACTTGCATGCCAGCACGAATTTTGATTTCTATTCCCGTGCCCTGCCCTGTGCGCTGTCCCCGCTCCCCTGTGTCCCATATTAGTTGTGGCCGCCTGACGTGCGGGCATCCGTCCTGTCAGAGGTTATTGGCATTATAAACACGTAGCCCTGCACACGCCGCTATGATATCATTCCAAAAATGGGTTTATTTGTGGTCTTAATGGGGGTTTTAGTTTTGGGAAAGTGAGAAATAAAATTCTGATTTTAAATTGTGATTTTCGTTGACCAATTTCCTGCGGCAAAAGTTAATCATTTCCGCTGGGTATTCACGAGTTGTCATTGCCTGAATATGAATATATTTTTAGGGATAATTTGTAATTGGAAATGCAAAAGGTATTCAGCTGCTATACTTTTGGTCCAATTTCCTATAAATTTCGCTCCTCTTTCCAATCTAATCTTTTCCATTTGCACTGAAAACTTGGCTATGCATGTGAGCTTGTCATTTCCATAAATCAAGCGAGCCAATTCCCAATAACTTTCCATTCGCGGCATAAATCTGTATATTTTCGGGTACCCCACAACCAGGGCAGGGAACCAACCTAATCCCTGAGCAAACGTGACTCAATTATATGGCCAACAATCTCTGCCATCTCTGCCATCACATGTGTGTATGGACGGAACGGGAGTCCTACTCAAATTTCATATGATGTTTTTTTATACAATGCATAATTCGGGGAGAATTTATGTGGAAAACAATAAAATTGAATCGTTTTCGCATTCGGCATTCAAAGGCGGCAGCCAGCCAGCCAGCCAGCCAGCCCTCACACTGACTGGCAACTGCTGTTCGCATAATGAACTCATCTAGACGAGAATAATAAATTTCCCAATGGCAGCAGAAAGAAATGGCACTGCCAGAAGCAGCAGCAGCAGCAGAAGCAGTAGCAGCAGCCATTTTAAGGCATCCTCCTTATGTTTCATGGCCCTATCCAACATGTTCCAGCCCCATCATCATCCCCCGTCCACTGGAGCAGCCGTGGTTCCTTCCTGGCAGTCGTGTGTGATTTTATTTTTGCTTGCAGGATCCCTCTCCAGGACAGGTCGTAAACCACAAGTGCCTCGACTCGACTCGGTTTGGTTTGGTTGGCTTCTGTGTGGCAGCGACTTTGTCACATTGGGGCTTCCGTTGCCTGGTGGCTGCTAGCTCCTGGCTCGTGCCTCGTCGAGTGTTTAACTCATGAACGCCCACTTTGATTTCCATTTGAATTGTGCGCACAGACGGCGACGCGAGCCACTTGTAAAGTTGCCATATGTGCCACCGATTTATGGACGTGGCAAGTGCCCAAATGGCACAGGGGAGAACGAAATAAACCTTTAAGAGATCTAGTAGGCAACTTTAAACAGTGCCAGATATTCATGTATAGATTTTACAACAGAAATTAAATCCCAAGTAAGTAAATTCGCCAAGGCCGGGCGCGCAGAAACTAATCTGATCCTGTCCAATCTTTAGCCATGGCTGATGTGCCACAAAATCTGACGCCACATCAGCTGCTTGTCGATGAACTGTTTCCAGAGAAGATGAACCTGAACCGATATCAGCGCGATCTGGCCGATCAAGTGATCTTGGCCATCTGTCAGGGGCACTACCACGAGGCGAAGCGCATCCTCAAAACTCAACGTCAAGGCTCCAGGTCCCTGCCACCATGGGACACGCTCATTCTTGGCGGGATCGTGCTCCGGCTGCAGCTTCGTCGCAAACTGTTGCTGGGCGAAGATATGAATATGATCGACGAGTTGGACGATAACCAAATTGCCATCATGGCTAAGCTCATCCAGAACCCAGAGCTGGCCTTGGCTTACAACCGGGTGCTGGAGAAGTTCTATGAGAAAATAGAGCGCACGCTTGGGGAAGTGAATCCGAATATAAACAAACAGCTGCGCCACTGGGAGCGTATCCTGCAGCGGCAGATCGTCGAGGAGGCCTACTACAGACGATTCCTAGTGCCCATTGCTGTGACGATCATTTCCCTTGTCGTTTGCCTCGTCGGCATTTGGCTGTGAGGCGGCCACTCGCAGAAGGAAAGTGTTCTAGGGTGGGTGGGGGAATGGAATGGCAAACAACGAAATACTTTCACCTGCTGCTCCAGACGATTCAATTAAATGCAATTCGCACGCACACATGTGACTGCCGGGAGTACGGGGACTCCTTGGCCTGTCACGGCGCCTTCTCCCGTTTGAAAAATAGATTTCTAAAACGTTTAAGCTGCTGCATGTGTCTTGAATTTTAAACCGGCACCCACACCCACACCCAAGCCCACACCCACCCTCTCCATAAACATATTAAAATTGCGCCAAGGTAGGATGCAAGCTAGACAGCCACCCCGAGGACTCGGGTCCTGGGACTCGGCACTCAGCACCCACCCCCAACTCGTTGTCCTGCCGGAGCATATGCCTGGGCCGCCAAATAGCACAAACGTGACCAAAGTTTTTGTGACTCTTTGTGCATTGTTGGCAGGCGATCATTTATCTTAAATGCCAGGCCATGGATACGGAGCCCCCAGGCTGGAGCTGGGGCATCAAGTTGGGTGCTCCTTTGTGCGCTGCTAACGTCTTCCTTTTTTTTTTGGGGCTTTTGCTAGGCAAGTCTGTTGGTTGCCTGGCAGCCACCAGAGGAAGTTTTTCGGAAGGTGCACGCGGACGGCCTAATAAGGAGCCACAATGAACGATGAACGATGGAATTCATGATTCTAAGCAGCTTTGCGGGCAGGACAACCCAGATCCCAGGGATATGACCAGCTCTTAATGGGAGAGCTGGGGTCAAGGCTTGAGTGAAATGGAAATCGTACAGTTGAAAAGGAAAAGTTTTTTGTTCCCCACCAAAGTAAAAGTTGATTCATCGACCGGAAGTGAATTTCAAACTCAAATATTTAAGGGAAGTCTGCGAGGAGAAGGGCTTTTATATACTCGTTCTGCCAGAAAAGAAATCCAACTTATATTGAAGTTTAGTGCTTGGTCCCCACACGCCTTCTGCAGCTGCAATATTTGCAACTTCTTTCTGCTAAGAAATCCACTAAAAATGTAAGTTTAGTTGCTGATTTTTAACCCCTTTTCTGAGCTGAAAATCTCCCCTCTAATTTAAAACATTTCCATGCAACAAATATAGTTTCTCTCCCTTCCAAATTTGCATCACAGCTGAGGCTTATAAAACTTTTTGACAAAACAATTACGGGGCATGCATAGACAAACAAACAATGTATAGCCACTCTGAACCTTCTTTCGCTTCAGTATTTCCCCCTTTTTTTCTTGCCTTTGTTTAAGAAGAACTTTTTGGAAATTTTTGTTTGTTTGCCCAGCGACTTTGTCTGGAAATTGTGCTGGCGGAAAGGTTGCGCCGTTTCTGCTTCTTGGACGGATATTAAAATTGCAAAATTTTTTAATCTTTTTTGTGGGAAACGTTTTACATATTCTATAGATTGTGGCGCACGACATAATGTCCCTATTGGGTGTTCAGCAGCCTCGCAAGGCATTGCCATGCAATCCCAACGCATCCGGGAGCAGCAGCAGGAGTTTGAGCAGGAGCACATAAGGTTGAATTTATGTATGTATTCGGGCATCACAATTCCCCATGCCACTCGCATGGCAATAAAAGGAATATCCTGTATAAGGACGTTTCCTTTCAACCAACACCCAATCGCAGCCAGTTCCAGCTCCAGCTCCAGCTTCAGCATCAGCTCCTCCTGTTTCTGGCTGGGAAAAGTTTTTTGTCCTTGCCGATGCCAGCAACGTAAAATTTTTATAGACACGTAGGTGAGTGAGGGAACCAGCCCCAGTGCTCGGCAGAATGTGTGTGTGTGTGTGTGGGAGGATGCTTAAATCCCAGTTTACTACTTTAGGTGTTTACCACACAAAAGGCCAGAAGCGGGAATCCCATCCTCCAGCAATCGTCGAATTATGCAGGAGAAGTTGAGACCAAGTTGGGACTGAGATTGAGATTGTTTCTGGTGCTGCCGCTTGATGAAAGATTTTTATCATGCAAATAGTTAAGGGGCCGCGTGGAGTGGGTGTGGCTATGGCCATGGCTGTGTCGCATTACTCCTACATTTTATGGGCTCCACTAAATTGGATTTATATCAGCATCTGCTGCCACCCGCTGAGAGCTTTAGGCCAGAGACAGATACAGGGGCACAGGCAGAGACAAAGGCACTGGCACTGGCAGTGGCAGACAAAAGTTTGTCGCATTTATCACTCGATGGCTTGGGAAATATGTTTTAATCATATTTATGGCGTGGAAAAGTTGCTCAGCCTAGTCCTCGGGCCGGGCGTGACCATGCCCACTTAACTTATTGACATTTGACCTCTGTGGAAACCCTCGCAAAACGAATATCTAACGAACCAAGCCGAAATCGTTGTTGCCCCAATACAAAGGAAGTGTGTGGGGGGAAGGGCGTGGGGCTGGCTGGCTGAGGGGTAATCCTGCGCGTGCTGCGGCTTGCTTGCGGCATTGTCCTGTTTCGTGTCCTGATCCGAGTCCTGCTGCTGGTCCCCGCTACTATCTAATTTATTTTCCTGCTGCGTATTTGCATTCGACTTCTGCTTGTTGTTCATTTAGAGCATCTTCCATCATTTGTTGCTCTCGACTTTAACAATTTTTCCCATTGTCGATACTTTCCCTGCCTGCCCATTCCCAGCCGATTTCCTGCCAGTCCATCCCATCCTCGGGCTGTTGTTGTTTGCCATTGACGATGATGATGGCATTATTATGTGTTGGCCTGGCCCCCAGTTCGCTCTTCCATCGCCTGCCATTTTCCTGCCTTTTCCCCCATTTGGCATTGGCATTACTTCCGCTTCCGCTGGCAGTGGCGGGGCTTGTAAAACTTTTCCTTTCTCGGTTTTCCTTTTGACATTTTTCATTAAAATGAGTTCTTTCGTTTCTCTCTTTTGGGGGCCCAAGTGAATTATGTGTCACGTTGTAGCAGCTTCCTAAAATTAGAATTCTTGATAATTTATGTTTGATTTTATTGAATTTTAATGATTTCGTAAGGTAATAGGATTTGTATATCATTAATTGAGATTGTAATTTTTTCGTATTTAAATGTATGAAAATAGCAGAGATGGCTATTTGGGTAACAATACACCAAACATTTCCATTTATTTGCCATAATATTTTTAATTTAAATTCAGGGAAAATATGTAACGAATTTCTAGTACATTTAAAAAAAAATCTGTTTTTGTGGCACAACAGATTTTAATTCGATTTGCTTTGAAATTTCTCAATTTTCGTCTGTCAATTTGCATTTTATTTTAGCCATTTCTCTTGCCAAAAATATTTACAAAATTAATTTACCAGAGCAAACAAATATTGTGATTTGTTATTTATTTCCGTTGGTTTTCTGTAATTTTTTGGCAACACAACCAAAGGGCAAGTCTCACATGGCGTATGAGCAATTAAGGGATTACATCGACTGAATGCCAATTAATGTGGAAATTATTTATTCAGCTGTGAAATGTTCTGCGGCTCATTATTGGCTTTCGGGGCATTTCAATTGCATTTACATTTCCCGCTGACCGCACAGAATGCTATTTTACGGCTAATTGATCGGCAAGAGAAAATACAGAAAAGTACTCAATTGTAGATGGAACTTTGGGAATTTAATGCTTTAAGTTGTGGCGTACGGAATGTCCATACTCTCCTGTGTAGTGACCAGCTCTTGCTCTCATTGTGTGGGTGAGTGCTCCCCAGTGCCCCCGCTGTGCCCCCTAATCACCGGTGGAAACATGTGCTGACCACTGAACCATCCAGAATTTATGCACTGCACCGGGTGCCACGCCGAAAGGGCAGGGGGCAACCGGAAACTAACTGCGCGCTATTCTGGTTTTCTGGTTTAGGCAAATGGAGTATTTAATTAAAACATTCGCAGACAGCAACAGACCCAAGCATTGGGCAACGTTCTACGGGCACCGGGCCCCAGTTGGCACCTGTAACCCAGGTGGAGTACTCGCAATTTGCGGTTCAAACGAACATGGGTCTGGGGCGGAGTGTCCATCTGCATTCCGCCCTTTCGAAAAATTTGTTATTGCATTTATGGATACACGTGTGTGTGTGTGTGTGTGTGCGAGGAACAGGGGCAATAACATTTAAATTTTATGCTGGCTAGGCTTTCAACGCCTCTCAAACGATGACGACGCCAAAGACTACTCCGAGGCGGTGGCGGAGGATGATGATGACGGCGGTGATGGCAATGATGATGATAGCGATGATGTTGCCTAAGACGACTCTTTGGTACAATAAAAATGTGACCATAAAATTATATTGTCCAGGCCGGGGCAGCTTGCCCCTGACTTGAACTCGGACTTGCCACCAATCCAGACAAGTCGAGGCAGGGCCAGGCAATCCCCCTTCTGGCTTAGGCCTCATCGTATGTGCGTGTGTGAGTGCTTGTATTTTTATTATGCTAATAATGGTCTGAATGCCAGGCCTTTTACTGCCAGCCAGAGCTTCGACATCGACTTGATTCCAAGTGTGGTGCCCCCGAAAGTAGGCAGTGGCTGGGGCAGCGGTAAAATCACGGCCAAGTGGCTGCTGCTGACTCCGAGCTCCTTTACTACAGTTTAATAAAGCCGCATCCAAATTTATGAGCATTTAAATGTATATGGGCACATATTCCTTTATTATTTATAACAGCTGCTTCCCAGATTTAGGCTGAAATGCGAATAAATATGAGTGGCTTTGCTGAAGTATTTCGAGGGAGCCCAAAGATGATAATGTGTCAGACGGCTTAGGTGGGGATTTGCTTGGGTGAGGAGTGAAATCTTCTCCCAAAAACATTATTCCTAAGAGTTAAAGTCAGTGATTTCTGCAAGGGAAGGATTGGACTTTAAAAGTGAGAGCACTCACACTCGCAAAGTGGAAGGAAGGTCTCCAGTTAGGCAATAGTTGGTTTACCCATGACAGAATCTTGAATTGAAAACATGGGAATGTTAAACCCAATCAGCGTTATAAATGTGCTTAATTATTCGAACGCACTCTGCTAATAGAACCCACTACCAATTGCACTAAGCCAACGGTGGGTTGTTGAGTCAAGCGTTTGACGTCCTTTGTATTAACAGTTAATTTCAATAACGACGCCCACCCACACATACACCACCCCAACACACGTTTCTCCAAGGAGTCCGCATCCTGTTTCTGTAATGAAGTCCTAATGCCTTTGCCGGGCTTTCATGTTGTGCACAGACAGCCTGACAGCCGCCCGACAAGTACACGTGTCAACACTGGGTGGGCGGGGTCTCAGGGAGGCTGTGGGGCCACATCGCGGTGTGGTACAGTGTGTGGCGCCACAGCCAAACATGTCAAGATTTATGTCTTGGCTCATTAGGAAGGTAATTTGTCATGTGTTCCGCGCTGCATTGAGCGCGTGTAAGCCGGCGAGACTTTAAATTTTTCAACACTTTAATTGAAAATCTCCCCCAAACTCCACCACCACCCACCCATCCGAAGTGGCGGAAAAGGGAGACTTTCGTTCAAACGGAAAGAGGGCCTCAAATAAGATGCCCAAATTGCCAAACTTTGTTTGCCAGCAATGCAGGGATTAACTGTATTTAACTGCCAGGCAGCAGGAGCCGAAAAAAGAAAGAGAAAAAAAACGAGTACTAGAACCCGCGCCCCGGAATAGCCGAAAATTCCACTTGGCTAATTTATGGGCACCACCCGGGCACGCCCTCGCCTCGCCCTTACCCCTTTCGCTTTCGTAAGAGAAGAAGAAAGAAGAAAAGCGAAAGGAAAACGGAGTGAAAATCGCGGGGTCTTAGCAGTGCATAAATCTTAAACCGCAAGGAATGAAGCGACCGTAAAGCGGATTACTTTTCCGTGCATTGAAACAATTTATTTTATTACGATTCCTCTGGCCCAGGCGTCTTTTTTTCCATTCATTTCCCCTTTCTAGTTTCTTTGGTATCGTATCCCTGTGGGTCGTAGGCGTGTCTGCGTTGACAGTTTTAAAACAAAAGTTGTCTACTTTGCAGTTTGCTTAAATATTCACAGTACGAGTCTTAGTCTGGGGAACATTTTCCGCCTGCATCCTGGCTTTTTCATCCGGTTGCAGTTGGCAGTGGAAAAGTTTAATGCAACTTTTTGTTTGCTCAGCTGGAAAAGGGCGTCTAATTGCTTTGGCTATGCAAATTTGACATCATCGGTAGTCGGTAATGGGCGTGAACCGAAACTGAACTATGCGGGTAAATAGAGGTTCGAAAGAGTTAGCCTAGGGAGAGGCACTATGAGGCACTAATAAATATGGGGATTTCCCTATTAAAAATCTGTAGCCACATACACATGTATGAGTGAAGCATTCCCATTAAGATAAGAATCCAAGCACACTCTTCTAGTCTCTACAAATGTGATATGATATGTTTGAGAACAACTGGAACAGGGATAGTTTATCCAGAGGATATGTATCTCAAGGTTATCTCGCTTGTGTGTATGCCTCATGCTGATTGCTTTCTTATGTTTGGCTCCTCCTCCTACTCCGTTGAACTCACGAACAGTTCTCGACTTCAGCATTCGATTCATGCTAAAGACTTCACGGACCAGGCCTCAATCCTCATGACTTACAACAGGATGGCACGCACTGCCACAGGGGCAGGGAAACAGAGGAATGGATGTGGGGAAAAACATTGGCAATTGTGATATCTTTTAGCAGAAACGACGTGTCGACAGGCAGACAACGGAGCGATAAGATATGCCCCATCTATTCAGTCAAAGCGAAGAGCCAAAAAATATCAACCTGTCTTTGGGGCCTTTCAGGTGGTGCCAAGTTGGGAAAAAATGTACGCTAATCTGCTGGCAACACGCCACAGAGTTGCAAGTTCCTTTGGCCAACAATTCATTAGCATTAGCCGCCCGGCAGGCCAGAGGGGCAGAGACACGGACATGTGTTGTGACGCTGCGGACAATGCAAATGCGAATGAGAGAATGCGATGCCACGGAGAGAAGCATTTGAACAAGCGCATAATTGCCAGGGAATTTACGATAATGTTTTAAATTAAAAAGGATGTTCGCCAAGACATCCCGACCGTTCTCCCTGTTCCATCCTCTGATGTTGCCTTCATTTTTTTGTGTGTGCCACGGAGGAGTCGAGTTGCCCCGCTGGAGTTGAGTTGGCATTAAAACATCTTGACGCAATTTCTGCGATAAGTCGACAGCAACGAGCCAACGAGAGAACCCAAGGCAGAAATAATGGCTGGATTATGTACGAGCCATGTCGCTGTTGTTGCTGTTGCTGCATGGCTCCATGGATCCACTGCCCTGGCCATGGTCATGGCCAGCTCCAGCTCATGTGTACAGCAAAAGATCATGTCGAGAGCGAGCATGGCCGGGATAAATCAAGGCCCCAGAGCAGACCGTTCGGCTGAACGCGAGCTTGTGTGTGCCAGCCTAAAAGGTGTTAAAACTATTTTTGTAAATTTAATGTGCGATAAAAGAAATGAAAATTCAACAGGTTGCAACCGGCGAGAGGCACGCTGCAGAAAGCCATCCCAAAAACGTGACGAATGCACGGCCTGCACTGCACTGCACTGTGAGATGTACGATTATGTGTATCTGCCGTTTAAGCCAACAATTGACCGGCGTCCTGGTGGGAAAGCGTTGACTTTTGGGCCCAGCCGGAAATGCGAAAAGCGATTCTGGATTTCTGGAGCATTTAATGTGCGTCATTAAATTAGAAGTTAGCCAAAGCAATTTGCTACCTGCAGTTCGGTGGCAGGTGGCGGCTGCAGCCGAGCGGCCACCCAGGGCAGGAGCATCGCCGTTGGCCATTAACATTGTGTTGGCCTAATGAGCCAATCGCCATAAATGGCCAAAAACATTGTGCTCCAAAGCAGCTTGTAAAATTAGAAAGCAATTTCAATTGGCCGCGCAAGTATTTGCTCAACATCGGAGGGGCCAGCGACGGGGCCAGCGCGAGGTCCAGCGCTCCCAGCCATGATGGGAATGTTAATGCTTATGTTGTCTTAAATGTTGTGGGCCCGGCCGAAAAGCACTTATGCTAATCATGGCCATTAACAGTTGAACTTGGCAACGCAACCAGTTTGTGTTTGTGTGTGTGTGTGTGTGTATGTGCTGTAAGGAAATCGCCGGCCCTGGCGAGGCATCCATCAAGCTCTGTCTGATCTAGAGCCAGACACAGACATGGACCTGTCGCCTCTGTCGGCTTGTCGCCAAGATCGGTGTGGACATGGAGGACAGTTCTATCAGATGCTACACGGAGCAGAACCGTTAGTGGCAGTTGATCCAGTTTTTTGTGTGGAAGTTTCGCTGCTCCCTCCCCGTCCCTCCACCGTTCTGCTGTTCCCTTGGCATGTTCAATGTTAATTTAAATTAAAAAGCAACGGCTCTTTATTATTATGGCTTAATCGCATTGCATCACCATTAGCCAAGCCTGTTGCTGGTTTTCGCTTGTTTTTGTGGCTGGAACAGCGATTTACACCGTCATCTGCCTAATGGCATAAGAGGTGTTTGGGAATCAATTAAGTTGGAGGACAGGAGAAGCTTGCAACTGAAAAGCAAACCAAAAGCTGAGAAGGCCTCAAGGAAATTCCCCATTGAAATATGAGGCCTCGAACGTTCATCAGATAAACGCAAGTGGATCTGGACATGAAGCAAGGGCATAAACATACGTACATACATACAAATACATTATTGTACATATATCAGGAGACAGAAAGAGAATCTTCTTCGCTGACGTCTTAAGCTGACAGTAGAACCGAACCTGAACCTTTTGGGGCGTGTGGATTTCCATATTGCTGGCCTAAGCTGACCAAGGATGTGGGGCTCTAGATAAGGATATTGATTTCAGCTTTTCTCTACGCATCTGGCAACGCTGCAACCTGCCGACGCCGCAGCTCTTTACCTCTGCTCTCATTAAGCCTTATGCCCAAGAGCAGATATTACATTCTAACCAACACAAAAGCGAAATAAAAAACTTGCACTTCCAGTAGAAGAACTGGCAGAAGATGCACGCAACAATGCAAGGGGGAAAAATGAAATAAAAAACTCGTTGGCCAACCTGGTCGACTCTCGACTCCCGACTCCCAATTCCCGCCTACCGATCCCTCCTGCCGCCTCCTCGACCGGACCAGCCCATCCCATTCCATTCCATCTCGGCGAATCGGTTGCCCGGCCAGTGCAGAAAGCAAGCTCAACGCGAGCAGAACTCCAGCCCGATCACGGATCGCAGAGCGAGGGAACCCAACCAGCCAGCCAGCCAGCCAGCCAAGCAGACTTGGGACTGCCAATGCGAATGCGAATGCGAATGGGATCGAGTGCGGTTAAAATCTCAGCTTTCGCGATGTGTAAAAGATACGTTTCGGTGTGGCGTAAAGAAGGCATTAAAATCGCTTGCCAAGCTGACAAAACGGCAATAAATTAAGCCAAAAAACCGCCGCGGGTCGCATAAAACGCCAAAACCCCCCAACAAACACAGGGAATAAACCAAGAAATTTCGCAGCTTGCAGTTTACACGGTTGCAGTTTTCGAAAGGTAACCGAGGTAGCTGGTAACAGCACCGGCGGCCAGGAAGACCAGTCTTCTAAGCACTGCACTCTTCTGGCCGGTCTTCTTCGGTTTCCTGGGGTTCGTTGGCTGCCACAGCCACTGCCAGTGCCAGTGCCAGTGCGATGGCGACTGCAACTGCGTGTTGAGAGAATGGGAATCGCGACGCGGCCAATGACGATGCCAATGCCAGTGCCATGCCGAGGCCTAGGACTATTATTAGTTTTGCTCACTTGCGGTAATTAAAGCGTGAAAATCACTCTTTAAATTCTCATAAATTCGTGCTCTAAACGCAACATTCCGATTCGAGGGTGCAACTTTGTTTTGTCACTGTGTCTGTGCAACAGTGTGTGTGTATCTGTATGCGTGCTTGCAACATTTGTAATGCGTTTTCAATTATAGACTAGACGCGCCACACAAACCAACTGGGATTACGCCGATTGCTGAGAACGGAGTAGGTAAGTGCCTGGGCCTGAGACTGAGCCGGGACCTGCGCCCATGTTAATGGCTTGGGGGCGTGGCCAGCAATTGCCACAGCGACTGTCAATTGATTTTAATTTAAGCCGCGGCGATTCGCCTTAAATTGCCAATTATATTTAGTCGCTAGATATACGATAAAAGCCGAGCGGAGAGCCAAAACGAAACTGAACTAAGCCAACAATTTGGCGAGCGTTTTCCTGTGCGCCTTTTTCCTTTTGTGCCTTTTCGCATTGTAAATAAAACGGGTAATTGGCGGACTACAGACTGCAGACTACAGACAACAGTGATTTAATCGCAGCCGCGTCTCAGACGGAGACCAGAAATGCCAACACTTTGGCAATGCCCCAATCCCAAGTCCCAAATCCCCCAATCCCCAGACTATCCCACATCCCATACAACACCAATCCGTGCCGTTTCGTTCTGTTTTCCCCTACACTTGCTCATTAAAAGCGCGCCACACTGACCTCAAAGAGCTTAACTTATTCGCTCTGCCACCCTCTCTCTCTCTCTCACCCTTTCTCTCTCCATACGGCTGGACCAGGACAAAAACAATACAGAAACAAGTGAGAGGGGTTAGCAATCGCGCTATCGAAGCTTTTGATACCCTGTCAGATCCATGTTTTGATCAAAGTCAAATGTACCATGGAATCCGATCTGATCAGGAATTTGTATACATTCTTCCCCTTTTAGGGGCAAAGCCTCTGGTAAAACTCATAGTACCCTCGCCAAGGGTATCAAAAGAATTAAAATAAATTGCAAA
Source organism: Drosophila obscura (assembly GCF_018151105.1). Classification (NCBI taxonomy): domain Eukaryota; kingdom Metazoa; phylum Arthropoda; class Insecta; order Diptera; family Drosophilidae; genus Drosophila; species Drosophila obscura. The sequence continues at coordinate 1,742,912 of NW_024542774.1, read as the reverse complement.
AACAAACGAAATCGAGGGAGAAACAATGGGAGGGTCCGTTTGGATTGCGCTGAGGGGACGGGTGGGGGGCTGAAACAGCGAAGAGTTAACAACTTAATTGGATTTGCATGTAATTTTACTGTCCAGATTGAAAAAATCGACAGTTGTTGGCAGTTTGTTTGCCGGCCAGCATCGCAGATAAGCGCAAACGAGGGCCAAAAGGATGCCAGCCAGTGGCGAAAAAAGTCGCACACAAAACGCACTCAAAACGCTCGCGAAACGCTTGCAAAACGCAGCCAATTTGGCTTAACTTTTTTCATTTATTCATTGACATATTAAGCTGCTTTCCATACACAGTTTTGCTTAAGTTAGTTGTGGAGCAATCAAGTGGGGGAAGTGGGGGTGGCAGGTGGGCGGTGGGCGGTAGTTAACAGGCTTTTCCACCAAGTGAAAATCCAGTCTTGCCGGTTTATCGCATCGCCTTTGGTGCCCACTGTGCTGCCGAGTAATACCATTTGGCATAAATTATGTCTTTGGCGCTTAGTCAAATGGACATCGCTTGACCAGAAGTGACACTAAAGCCAATGTCTACTGTAGGCTGGATCCAGCAGTCCCCACCCCGAATATCCACTGCCTCCCGTTAGGCTGCACTCAAAGCGCCTTCGATTTCAATTAACGCTTCGCTTAACAATTTTCTGGCCAAATATTTCAGCAGCCGATAAGTGTTACCTTCGCGTCTTGGCTTCCTTGATAATTCCGATTGCTGGGCCGCTGACAGGCCATAAAATTTGGTGCTACAGAAGCTGACAGCATTTGTCGCCGTAAATGCGATTTAAAGTGGATTTTTCGGGCGCTTTTCAGCTGTCGCTTGCCGTATGACTTAACAGGTATAAACTAAGCGAGGGCTCCACCGAAAGTTTACCTTACTCTTGGTTTGGCTTGATCCTTTAAGCCTTTAAAAGTTGGATCATGTATGCAGATACTCTGACCAACTCTCAAATCAACTCTCGTTCGCCTTTAAGCCTTTTGCTTTGACAGTCGCCAAACTTCTTATCTGCGCGGCTCGAAAATTAAACATGTCAGCGCTTTAAGAGAGGTCTGATAAGCACCGATCCACTACCGAATGCCTTGTCCTGTTCCGTCTGGAGGAGGCCTCCTGGCTCTGCCTTGGCTCAGGGGATCAGGGATTACGCAATCGGAGCCTCGCCGCGCCTTATATGGCATGTCCATTGATGTGGTCCATAAATTTGACTGCCTTTTTGATTATTTCTATAAAAATAAATACTCATAAGCAGTTCATAAGTCGCTGGGGCCTTTTGTTTCTGCTTCTAGCTGGCTTTCGGTTGCGGGCCTTGTTAGGTCCCGAGTTTTGGTTGAGTTGAGTCGAGCAGAGCCGAGTGTGCATGTGCCATAAATTAACGTCAATTGGCGGCAGGGCATATACTCGTACAACAGAGACAGGCTCGGGAGCAGACACAGACACAGATACAGATGCGGACGCAGTTGCAGCAGTGGAAAAGTGCAGCCAAGCCAGGCAGTCAGGGCCGTCAGTAAGCGGCGGCGCATGCGCCCATAAATCTTTTTTTTTGTGTTTTTTTTTTTTTTTTGGCTATGGAACGGCGGCGGCGGTCAGCAGAGTTCATGTATTCATTTCTGACAAGCCTACATTCGAGTGGAGAGAAGTATGTGTGCATTCAAATTGTGAAATTAAAGTGGAAATTGGCAACAGGAAACATAAAGAAGAGAAGCCACAGGCCAGGGGCCAATTTATCGGCATTGTTTCCACATCTCTGGCTCATTTTGATTGAATTCAAATCGCAATTGGCCAAGACAAAGGAATGCTTCGCAGCTCTCAGGCTCTCCACCACAGCACAGCAAAGCACAGCACCAGCCCAGCCCAGCCCGGTGGAATGTCACAGTCATTTCGGGTCTGGTTCTGAGCTCTCCAGCTCTTAAGCTCTCAGCTGCGAGACGAACAAGTGGGGCCCAGCTGTGTCGGGGACCCTGTAAAATGTTCATCAAATGAACGCTTAAGCGGTGCAGCCCGGTCCGTCCCCAAGCCCAGCCCCACACTCGCACACAATGCAACATTTAAACAAACAGAGGGATCCACCAGCAGCAAAAGCAAAAAAAAAAAAAACAAACCAGAGACACAACCAACTGCGCAGCGTTAGCCGTAGAGAACCCAATTTAAGATGTTGTTCTGGAGCCGAGGCTGTCGGTTCTGGTTTTTGTTCATCTGCAATTTTTCACATGCCTCGTCAGATACGTCATTGTCAAGTGCGCAAGCGGCGGGCCTAATGAAAGTAACGACTGGCCACGGCCACAGCAACGACAGCGACAGCAGCAGCGGCTGGGTGCAGTCTTGGGTCCCTAGATCCGGCCAAAGTGTGCGCCTGCCCAGGCGGAGATGCGGCAATGGCGGCCCATGAAGTAGATGACATCCTTCGATCTAACTAAGAACAGAAACGGTCTTGTGGCGCAATCGAATGTGTGGTTGGTGTAGAAGAAGCGCAATGGATTGACGGGCTCTGTTGGCGGGAAGGAAGGTGGGACGGCAGGACGGGAGGAAGGGTTAAGTTAACATTATTATGGTAATCGCTGGAGCAAAGGGCAGGCTATCGAGGCACGAACCTTGTACTGGGGAGGAACGGGAAGAGCCACCATGAGTGTGGATACGCATGCTGATCGTCTGAACGAACCGCTTGATGCGAGTGCGTCGGGGATTGTTGAACATGCCCTGGTACGGCAGCTCGGCGTCGAACAGCCAGCTCATCTAAGGACCGGCACAAGTTACTTATTCCAGGTGTTGGTGCAGCTACAGGAAGACACTCACTCACCTCCTTCTTGGAGCGTTCCATGGTAACCTTGCCGAAAAACTGAAGATTGGGCAGGCGCACAGAAACGCTCGTGGGGAGCAGCTGCCTGGACAGATTCTGGTAGCTGCGCTGATCCGGACCCAGTAGCTGTGCCTCCAGCTGTTCCAGCGATATCTTGGGTCCAGGCATCAGCAGCAGTAGCGTGAGGAGGCCGTGGCCGGACTCAGTTTGGAGCGGCAGCTCCAGGCCCACGCACGGAATACGTTTCTGACCCACCAGCAGTCTTTCCGCGAAGCGAAATCGTCCTCGGGCATAGCTGAACTTTCCCACGGAACGGAACTGCTGGTCCAGATAGGCATGGAACTTGATGCCACTGTACAGCTTCACGTCCGGCGATGCGATGCCGAGCTCTGCCAGGAGCGAAGCCACACCGAGCTGGCGCTTGGACAGGACTTCAATGTTGAAGTATTCCCACACACTCCTGTGAAAGCTGCTGGCAAGCTCGTGGTCGCCGTCGTGGATGAAGAAGTTGCGCACCAATATGTCTGCCCCGAGCTCGGCAAAGTCCTTGGCAAAGAACTTTTTTACGTTGTGCGGAGCAATGTATCCGGTTATCAGGTCGACTGTCCCTTGGCGTAAGCGGACAGGCAATGGGCCCGTTAGGATTTCCGCGACTTTAGTTGGCACAAAGGTGTCGCCGTCGACCAGGCACAGGTCCTGGGCCAGCAAACGCATGTCATCCTGGTAGGTGAAGTTGTAGAACGCGACCAGAAGCTTTTGCATCGAGGCCGGCGAGAAGAGCACCACCGGCTGAGGTGGAAGTTCTGGCGCCAAGGGCATAATGAGGCTGAGAAGCAAACTATTCGCATAGGCATCCCGGGAATTCGGACTGGGCTGGATTATCGTCTCGGTTCCGCAGTAGAAGATGCTCAAGATCAGGACAATTGTTATGGCTGAATAGAGGGAAATCTAAGGGATCAATTCTAGGGAAATCAATTTGTTAAAAACTCACCCAACATCATGTTGAAAATGTTTTCCCATACTTTGGAAAATTGATTGGAAATTACATGAATGTTAGCATGAGCAGGTTGGCTACCATAAATGTGTATAAAACTATGGAGAAAGAAAATATAATAATGAAAACAGACCATCCACTAATCGAAGCAGAGAAAAGCATCCACACAGATAATGCCTGCAAAATAATTTCCAACGATGTCTGAATTTCGATTATTTTATAAATTTAAATCGAAATGGTATTAGCTACAGAGCCGACATAGAAAGCTGAAACAATTCATAAAAACTAAAATTTATCGGCTGCAACAGCTCAACAATTTTCCAAATTTCCATAATATCTTTGCTTATTTTAATGCCGGAACAACGAAATCTGTGAAATTTTTGATGCATGTTAATGCCTCTGACTTAAGCCTTGGCAGGAGGGGTGGGGGGCAACGTTTATGCAACACATGCCACCAAAGAGGATTATCTATCCCACATGCGATACGCAAAAAAGTGTGCAGCCGAGCTGGGGGCGGGGAAAAATGTTTGGCTTTTGTGGAAAATTTTCGAATTTATATGCAAGTTCATAAACAAAGCACTAAAAAGGATTTAAGTTTGGGAAGCAACAATGGGCCACAATGATGCCATAAGCAATAAACAGTCAAGTTTGGTGGAGGGGAGAAGCCTGAAAATTGTTTTTGGCAAACAGAGGCAACCAAATCGGTGGCAGTGGCAGTCCTGCTGCTGCTGCTGCTGCCTCCGCAAGCCGCAAAGCTGCACACAAAACTATGCCGCACACACTCGACTCGCAACTCGATTCGAGTGGAGCCTTGGGTGGAAAGTTGGAAAGTGCCGGGGATTTGTTGCAGCCAAAAAGTTTCACTGTCTGTGTGTGAAATTAATTGTTGGCTGCCTCCGACTCAACTCAACTCGACTCGACTCTCTGCTCTGCTCTGCAGCCATTTTTAAGCCAAAACAAAGCTATCACTTACACGCCGGGCAGGGATTAGTCCAAGGATCCATGGATGGAGACGAGCCAGCCAAAATTCAATTAGGCGCCATGACGTGCCACATTCGAAGGGGCAGGCTGGAGGAAGTTTACTTGCTGTGGCAATAAAACACAATGCAGATAATTTGGCGCTTTTTCAATTCTTTCTTGGAAGCCAAAGGCGCTGTAATTTGCCACATAAGTCACAGAGTCAACAAAAGTCGCTGCAACGCAGAAGAAGAAGGAGGGTGAAGCCCGGCAGACCCAGGCCCAACTCGAAGTCCAAGTCCGAGTCCAGACGGGCCAAAACCAACAACTCAATTCTTCTCTCCCTCTCTGCCAGCCAAGACCACATCAGACACTGACACTGACCTCTTTGCTCTCTGTCCCCCTCGCACATCTCGTACCATATGAAGGGGAGTAGAGGCGTGGCTGCTGCATGTGCCACACCCCAGTGGAAGACCCAGAACACGCAAGGCAAGGCACAAGGCAACTCCGATCCACTTCACTTTCAGCTGCTGCTAGTCCCGCATTCGACTAACAAGATTAAAGTTGAAATTGTAAATTGCTTCTTAGTCTAATTACGATACTCGTATGTTGTTACTGTTGCTGATCACCGTGATCATCAAGAGGCAGCCACAGACGACGACGCATGCAGCGGCAGAGCTCCATTCTTCAGCCTCCTCTGGGGCGGGGGAAGGGGGCCTAATCGACCATCTTGTTCTGGCTGCCTCTTGGTTTGTGGCTGCTGTTGTTACCCGTTCATTTTCGTACTTTAATTACAACAACTAAACGGAGTACAAGACTCCGTGGAGGCAATTACCCCCGCTGATAGGTCGCGGTACAAGAAGCTCACAACTCTGGCAGTTTGCTTTATTAAAAAATTCTAATCATTTCTGCAGATTTACATGGAGATAAGGAATTTGGTTTGTTGGAATGCCCCCTGCTCCTAGCCATCGATGGGACATGGCGATGTATCGGTAGAAGAGCAGAAAGGGAGCATGGGGCATCCATAGAGCAAAGTGAAAGGTAGGAGAGCCAGCCGGTCATCCCAAACGAGAGAGATATAGGAACATTTTGTCAAGCGATTCAGTGAAGCTTTGGGGGTTATGCATTTGCATTTGAATCTCTGAATTGTGTGCTGCCACATTTCTCAAATGTCAAACGGGGCTTTCTGCACTTTTCACATTCAAGTTATGAGTCGCTGCCACCGCTGCAACCGAACCCTAATCGAGCCCATACAACGGTAATTGCACTCGCAGATAAATATCACTGTTAGAAGCCCACACGACGGACTCTGTGGCCTGACTGGGGTTCGGACACAGCCTCTGGACTCGGCTGGGTCTGAAGTTGTTTGCTTAGTTGCAAGAGGAGAACACACACACACACACACACACTACAAAAAGTGGTCAGTGGCCGAATGGAAATGGCAAGACGAGTCCCAGATAGACTGGTCGCCAAGTCTCTCTCTCTATCTATCTGCACTGCCCTGTCTCTGTCTAGCTGTGTTGGCGAAAGCCAGAGCACCGCACCACAGCGGAGGAAGAAGCAGCCAAGGCAAAGATGCTTTATTAATTTTAACCGTTTGCTGCGTGCCAGGCAGCCTTCCCCCCGCCTCTCCATCACATCGATGGCGCAGCAGCAGCAGTACCAGGGTGAAGGAAGATTTCGTTGCCAGGGGTACCATACGAAGCCGACGACTGTTGTCGTGAGACAAGTTTATTTGGCTCAGTGCCGTGTTGACGTTTAATAAATTTACGAATTGTGGCCGTGCGCGGCATGTGGCCAAGACATTGGCATTGGCATTGGCCATGGGTTGGCGATTGGTATTGGGATTGGACGATGGGAGGATGGGAATGCCGCATTGGCAGTTAGACAAAGTACGTGCTCCTTGCAACTGCAACAGCCACTGAGACAGCAGCTCAAGTCGCAGCTCCAGCCCCAGCCCCAGCTCCCCGGCAGCTCTTGTGGCTTACAGTGGCTTCATCAATCTTGGCCAGACCCAGCTCGCGCTCGCCGGGCATCCAGTTGCTGGCGTTTTTAATGTGCCACATCAATCCCGGCATTAAGAGCAACAGCGAAATCCAAATCCAAATACACACAAACACACGGCCATTCCTGCCGTCCGGCTAGAACTTTTAATTTCTCTTAAATAGAGACACACTCAGCCCACTCAAGTGACAGACAAAAAGAAAGAAAGGGGGCGGTGGAGGCGGAGGAGACAGCAGCATTCTGCCGTAATTAAAATCTTGAGTTCACTAAAAAAGGCGACGTCGTTTCGCTTTTAAGAGCCCTTCGAGTGCTTCCACAGCTGTAGCTGTAAGAGAGGAGCTGCAACAATCAAAAGATAAACTGCCGCCGCCAGTGGAGTTGCATTGGCAGTCGCAGTGCCAGTGCCAGTGGTAGTGGCAGGGACTCCAAGCACCAAGCAACGAACAACGAGCTCTGAGGCCAGGCAATGGAGTCGCCACCGTTCCGTTCCGTTCCTCCTGCTGTTGCATTCATTGAAGTCCATTTAGACTGCAATTAAAAAACTCACAACTTATACGCGGGCTGCAGATAAAGGTACGGCAAAAGGCTTCAAGTTCACTTAGCTTTGGCATAAATGTGAGGCTTCCAGCTAAGGAATGCTCCGACCCAGCTCTATCTATGTATCTCTGCGTCCATGTATCTGCCCCTCTCTACCAGGAGGTATCTCTGGAGTATCTGACTGCGTCTCTGACTGTGTGTTTGTGTGTGTGTGTGTGCATTGGGTGTACTAAGTATCTGGGCAACCTGTTCCTGAACTTCAGATACGTCGACTGTCAGTGCGCGGCCAAGGAAAAAAGTGAATTAAGTGAATAAGAAAAACATGTTTGAGAAAAATTGTGCGAATGCTTTAAATAATTAAGTAGGTGGACAGACCGAGACAGAGACAGAGAGAAACAGATAAACTCGTGAAAAGTACAGACAATGTCATGAGCTAAGCTTTGACATAGCTCTGGGGGTTAAGCATACGTCATTCCTGCTAATGAGAAAGAAGTTCACTCCTAGAGAATCTTGCATATGTTAGCAATGTTAATGAGAAGCCACTAGAAGGGGTCACAGCTGCTCGAAATGTCCAGCCAGCTCAGGAATGTGGAGTAGAATGGATAGAAGAAGAAGTGGAATATTTTGAGGGAATGCCAAATGAGTGGATAGTCTCGCTAGTCTCCTTTCTAACTTCTTGAGGCGAACTCCAGCTAAATATATAAATATTTCAGTTCGGAGTATTTGAAATTAAGCCAAAGAACTTAGCTTTGGTCTCCTATCTGCACAGTAGACACCAGCAATATATCCCTGCTCGCTAGCTTCCATTCTCTGCCCATTGTTCTGTGAGAAGCGCATCGGGAATTCGACGTGAACTTCCCACACATTTAGCATAACACATGCGGCTCAATCGATCACTGACTGACGATCTGTGCGAGTATCTGTTCCATCTGGCCCGGCCCCCGACGCCTCTCCCCCGCCGAACACTCAACACGTTTGCGGTTCTCAGCGGACTCGAAGAAGACAAATGGCAGAAGCTTCTGTGGCTGACAAGCATCTTTGAGGCACATCCTGTGTTCAGGCCCCGCTTGGGACAGGCTACATCCAGTTCTCATCTCTCAGTTCTCATTTCTATCCTCACTCCATTTCCCATTCTCCACTCTCCACTCAAATTCCAATAAACCAAAAATTGTGCAAAGAGAAAAGTATTTTTATTTAACAGCTTATGGGGTAAAAGTTTCTGGCTTCATAAGGTCGTTTGTCGCACATGTTTACTTGCACTTGCAGTGGCCATAAATTAGATTGAAAACGGAATCAGAACCGAGTGCCGTCTCTGCCCCGGCCAGCCACTGTCCCGTCCCTGTTCTGGCCCTGTCCCAGTCCTGTCCTGGCTCTGGACCTCTATCGAAACCGACAACAAATCAATTTTTGTGCCATTGCAGCAGAAAATGCCACCCCCTCCCCCCACATGTTTTGGGGAGGACTCTTTCATAGTTTTCAATTTTCCCATCATTGACGAACAGGCAAAAGGCGAACACGATTCGGCATCCCCAAACCCAAACAGCTGGACACGGACACGGACTCGCACACGGTCATGGACACAATCTGTGCGGCATTTCTGTGAGGGTTACGATGGGCGGTGGGCCGGGCCTGGGGTGAGGGGCTGGAACTGTTTAGATGGCCAGTAAAAATGCCATTTCCGCTTGTTGCCGTAAAAACTTTTGCCAAAAGTATTCCGCTCGTAAAATTGCGCCTGACACATGCGAACAAAGTGTTGACTACTGTGAGCGGAGGAGTTCGACGGCGAGGGGATTGTGAATTGGAACTAGGACTAGGAGTGAGACTGTGAGACTGAGAGTACATCCCAGCTTCGAACTCCGGCAATCGTTATTACTGTTTAATAGAAGACGGCTTTTATGACGGGTTGGATCGGAGCATTTGCCCTGAACGTTTTTCACACATTCATTAATTTACTGTGCCAGCGGGGGAGGGCAGTGAACTGAAGAACTGAATGGAGCTGGGGGCGGGGGCTGGAAATAAAAGTTGGCCATCGGAATAAAAGTCGCCAATCTGCAGGGGCAATTTCAATTTCAAATTCGTCAGACTGTCGGAAATTCCACCCTCTCTAGTCACCCCATAAAGAAATAAGGCGCTCAGAGAAAAGCCAAAGAAGAAAGAAACAAAAAAAAAATCATTCAAATACATTGGGGTAAGGGCACCTTTAGCTTCGGCTCGAGGGTAAGTCCACCCGGGCGGGCATCACCTTCATCAGCCAGTGTCGCTAAGTATGGTCGCCTTCTATGCATGGCCGGGAGACCCTGCTCGCCCCCCGCTCGAAGGATATATCCACACGTAATTGGGCAACGGTGCGTAACGCATGCACATTTATAAGAATTGCAAATAACTTTAAGCAAAGTTGTCAACCGGCTCCCTTGCGCCGCAGTGCCGCAGTCCGCGGAACTGGGCCCTGGCCGCAAGATATCCTGGGTCCTGGCCCCTTCCGCTCTTCAGGTTGGTCGTGTGCGGTTATCCGGGGAGCATGGGCTGGGGCAGCCGCAAGGACGACACTTGCCGAGGACACTAGCCATCGTAAATGGCCAAGTCTCAGGGGTGGCATAAATGTCGTCCTTCAGGCTCTGTCCTTCTTCCACTCTCGCTTCCCCCCATTGACTGGCACTTTCCCTGGCTGGTCTCGGTCTCGGCTGCGGGGCTTAAGTGGCTGCATTACGAGTATTGTCGGGGTCTTTACTAACACTAAAACTGATTGATTTTAATTTCCATTCATTTACATTCATTGCAATCTTTTTATTGATGGATTGTCCATTGATGGCCGTTTTAATTGATGCCAAGGCTAATTTTGACGAAGGAAATAAAATGGAAATGTATGGGAAAGCTGTAGCCAGTGAATTCAACTGGAGTTAGCACGGGAGTGCTTTCGACTTATAAAAGATTTGTATCCTCAGTTCTGGGATTTCTTCGCCCCTTTCGCTAGGAAGCTAAACATATTATAGTCCTCTGAGGGCCTACTTTTTCTCTCCCTCCAGTCTCAGATTGTAGTAAACACTTTTATAGGGAACTCTGTTTATCTCTGTTTATCTTAATAATTATTGTATTTTGTAATTAAAAAACAAGGCGTAAGGCAATTAGTTTCTTGCTCTGATATGCCCCAGCTTGAAGATGTTATTGTCCTGTTGTCCCATTCACCTATTATTCATTAATCAGTCATTTAGTCAGGGAAAGCAGTCTTAAAAATAAGATAGTAATGTATATTTTATGGGGAAATTTTGTTTGCATTTACACTGGCAATAATATTTAACCAAAATATTATTATTATTAAGGGAAAAATGGAAACCTAAAATGTACTCTTTACTCGTTTATTACTTGTCAGTTGCCTTGGATATCCATTACACTGGGATGCAGTATCCCACACATTCTTACATAGTAGCTATCAAATCTTAATTTCTGTTGATAAATGATTTAAAATAACTAATGTGTGCATCTAAAATAAATACTTGAATAATGTAATAGTTCGGAAGGTTAGAATTTGTTTTAGTTTTAATAATTTGGTTATTTTTTTATTTAATAATACTATTTTATTATTCATACACTTTTAATTGACTTAATGGCTTGTTGAACCCTTCTCCCCAAGTACTCCCCAATGCAATGGTCGGATCAATTCTGATTGCTTTCGATAACGAACTAAATAATTCGTTTGGCAATTGCCGCCGCCAATCAAAACAACAAATCCGAAACAATCCAAATAAAAAGCGAAGAGAAAGCGGCGGAGAAATCTCTTTCGGCTCTCTTTTGCGGAGCAGAAGAGCGATTTTCGCAGTGCGCCTGTGCGTATGCAACACGGTTCGAAGCCGGCTATGGGGCAAACCAAAACAATGTGCCACATCCACACGCACCCACTTGTCGCGGCTGGTGATGGCACTTGTTCGACGCCAGACTTGGCGTCACCACCGAGCAGCGTGCAGCGTGTCCTTGCCAGACAGTCGGGCACCGCAAGGAGTCCGTAGCTCAGTTGCGGTTTACAAGCGCGGCAATACACAACGTACAGGCGGACTATAACTGTCCTTATGCCAGCTATCCTTTGGCACGCGCTTCCTTCGTCTTCCGTTTGATCTACGCGTACTGTCTGCGCCATTTCCGCTTGGATTGATTCTCGAGTTCGCCTTTGTGTGATGATTGACAGTACATGGACTCCGGGCCAGAGAAGGGATTGAGAACGGTGGTGTCCTAATGAATATTCACGTATCCTCCGGCCGGAGTGTGAGTGCCAGTGCTAGTGCGAATGTGTCGCGTGTGCGTGTCCCCGCATCCGTGCATAATTGAATAACGAAGGTGAAAATTGAAAATTGAAATGTTAACAAATTGAATTTGCACTGCTCGAGTCTCTTTGTGAATTAAATTTCGGTTCGGTTCGGTTCAGCGCGCAAATTGCTTAACGAGACAGTGAAAGTCCATCCAGAAGTCCAACAAAAAGTACGTGCCACAACAAATTTTCTAATTGGATTAGAAGTCAACAAACTCGCAGCCAAGACCAAGACCAAGACGAGGGCTTCCCTTAGACCCTCGCCTCACCGCTACCGAGTCGGGTAAGCGTAATGAACTTCAAGTTCAGTTTCAAGTCCAGGTCCAAGTGGGTCTCAACTGACAATCAAGTGGCCGTGTTAGTCCAACAATATCCCAATGGGATTGTGGATCCCATACTGTGGATTTCCATCACAACAACAGGCCATAAAACAAATTAAATATATATACCTTAATTACCTTCTTTATTAGCATTTATAATCACCTGGCTTATCTGTGCCAGAGTTCCGCCTAGATCTGGACGAGCCCCCAGTCGATCCCCCAGACAATGGCCCCAGGTGGCTCTCGTTATTCCCACTTCTATCGTTACCACTTACCAAACTACAACTACAACTATCCGTTGGAACTACAATTTATTTTAATTTTGCCACTCTGTTCGGCAACTTTTCAACCTAATGGTAGGGGGCTTTGACACGCCCACACTCAGCCGATAAGCCCGGGAATTATGCAAATGCAAGAAGTACTCGTGTACTAGTGGAAAAGAATAGAAGAGAAGAGGATAGAGAATAGGGAAGAGGGCTCTTGAAGCTTATCACCCCGAGGCGACACCTTCTAATGAATACTAATTCGCTCATTAGGGTGGCGATGACATTGTCGGGAAAACATTATTTCCACTTAACTGGGGGCGGGGCTGGGGCCATGCTACCTGCTTGAAGCAAAAGTTGGCCATGCCACACATATGAATTATTAAAGTTAATTAAGTGAATGTGACACTGTCGGTTAGAGGAATGAATCTGAAAAACCTCAAGCAGCCTTCCTCTCCACATACGTATATGAGACTTTACGAGGTTCTCCTCTGCTGCTGGCAGGAGATAATTAAGAATTTAATTATTTACACATCCCAACCCCCATTCAGACACATACAAATACAGCACTGTTTGTTAACTAAGACACACACACACACACAGATACGAGCACATATTAATACTTATGCAAACTGAAGGCTTTCCGCTTGATTTGATGGCAGAGACAGGAAATGAGTAGGGGGTTGGGCATTCAATATTCATAATTCTTTATGAAAGCTCCGCCCATGGGGAGGTAGGGTTTGTACTTCTTCTGGGCGCTTCGCATAGTGGGGTTGGGGGTGCAGTTTTCAGTCGCTTTGCACTGCACTTTTCATTGTGTTCGGCAATGTTTGCCCCGGGGCTCACGTTTTATTTGTTTGCTTATTTGCCCGTGTCAACGTCTCCTAATTGAGGGTGTTGGTTCGAACCAGTCACCCGTCCGCAGTCCACTCTCCAGTGCCATTCATTGTGTGCTTTATACGCATTGCCATTTAATTATGTACACATTTACTTTATCCCACACCCCGCCCCAATGCCATGTCCTCTTTGAGTGTTGTGCTCACATACAGTGAAGTGATTCAGTGATCACAGTTTTTGTGCTGAATTTTCCATCGCATCATCGAATGTGCAACAGCCCCCTGGACAATGCCGCCTTTCACTTTCGCTTGTTGGCAAACAAAAAATAAATATGTACAGACAAGAAACAACAAAAATGTTGGCTAATTACCTGGGCCTGTCAACAAGTTGTTTGACAAATGGGCAAACAATATGGACAGAAATGTTGATTTAATAGCTGTCAAAGCATTTCGCTTAATTCCAACTAATTTCCACCCCAAAACTAGGCAACAGAAAGGGAATAACTAAGGAATTCCAACTACAATTACAATGGGAAATGCGAATTTTCTTAATCTGATCCTGGCCGTCTGTCTATATGAACATCTGGTGCTGTTTTCACATCCCCAAACTTGATTCGTTGGCAATCTGGCAGCCGAAAATTGGAATATTGTAGCATCTTAAGGAATCAAATAAGTATTTCTACCCCTTAATGGAATACTACTCTAGTAGTATTCTTTATCCTAATACATTAAATTAACGGTTTGCCTAGAAGAATTTTAATAGTAAATTGTAAGAATTGTAAGAATGTCAAGTAAGTCCTTTTCCAGAGCTTCTTTACTAACTATATGCCATATCCTAGCTGAACATTTGGCATCATAATATCATTTCCAACTGAAAGATTTTCCTCATCTGCCGCTGACAGCAAATGTTTGTCAAATTAAAAACACAAACCTGTGTTGCGACTCCGTTCCCCGTACGGAGGCGTGAAGAATCAACAGCAAAAAACGCGGCACGCATCAACTGGCGACATCGACAAGAAGGACGACAGCGTCGACGCCGACTGGCAGCATCACGTGGCAACAACAATGCCATAAATAACAAAGGCGAATGTTGCAACACTCTGCTCATGGGGGAAGCCGCTGCCAGGCCAGGCGACAGGTGCAGACGTGCGGGGGTTGGGTTGGCTTTTGGTTAAGGGGGACTGGTTGAATGTGCCGTTAGAAGCGCAGCAACAGTCGCAGGCTCCCCAGTCTCAGTCCCAGCACGAGAACCAATGACAAACAATCGTAGTCAAATACGGGGGAGTCAAAGGAGCGGAGCGGTACAGGGTACAGGGTGTGTGCCACCAGGGCGAAGGCAGGAAAATATTTACAATCAAGTCGATTAACAAAAGGAAACCTTGTGACGCGCACTTTGAGCTTTTTTTTTTCTGCATTTTTTTTCCGCCTTTCTTCTTTCTCGCTCTCTCCCGCTGTTTGGTTTCTCCGGCGCTTCTTCTTGTTATTTTTCTTTTTTTTCCCATTTTTAATTAAAAATCAGTAAGCTCACGTAGTCTCTCCCCTCTCTGCGTAGCCCCTTCAACGGCCGACTGTCATCAGCGCCTTTTGGCAAATCAACGTAATCATTGCATTGCGTCTCCACCGAGCCACCGAGCCACCCACCATCTCTCACTTCTCTCTCCGCTGTTGCTATTGTCTTTTCCTTTCATACAAAAATATTTTTCATAAATATTACGAAGCCTCCACGCCGCATCCCCTCAGCGGGGCAACACTTCAGACTTTTTGCCACATTTCCCCGCTAGCTACAACAATTCATAAGCAGCAGGAGCAACAGCAGGCAGATGAGGAGTGACAGCAGGAGCGGCGGGGACGTCATCATTAGGGAAACATTTGCCGCCTACACAGCTCCTGTTCGAGTGTGTGTGGGTGAATCGTGGCATCTCCTGCTGCTTTCTCCCTGGTTGCTTGCCCCTCCACCAGCTGCCTGCTCGGTGCTTATTGTCTTACGAGGAACTCGGCAGGAGGATTGGCGGAGGAACTGCCACTGAGATTGGCAAGCGGATTGGTGGTACGCATCTCATTTCTCGTTTATTTTTTTCATATAAATGCTCCCTGTTGTTTGCTGCTCGGGCGGATGTAATGAAAGAATTGCATCAAGGGGCTTACAGTGGTTGAAGTTATGAAATTTTAGATATTTACAAGAAGGTATCTGCAAGGCTACCTAAAAGACGGACGCAAGTATAAGAAGTGCATGAAGTGATGATAGTGAGAGTTACACAAAAGAATCTTTCTATATATCTCTCTACCTTTTATCGCCATGATTTTCGTAGCGCTCCACTGTACCTTCACCGTTGAGCGCGCAATTGCAGCTTTACTCTTTCCATGTTCTGTGGGCATCCGTCCGCCCCATTCGAGTGCTTACGAGTGCCGCCTCCTCCTTTCTCTTTCTCATTCCCTTTCCCTTCGCACACTCGCATTATTACGTGTAAGACTGTGTGTGTGTGTGTCTTTGTATTTTCCTATATATATTTCGCAATTTTTCACTTTACGACTTTCACGTTCACGTTGTTTATGCAAATAAGCGGGAAATTCTATTTGAATTTAGTTGAAAGGAATTATGATAACGCGATTGTCAACGGCAGCCTTGATTTTATTTTTATATCGTTCTTTTTCGCGCTTCTGGGGCGGGGACGCTCATACTCTCAAATTGTTGTCATGGTCCCGCTGAGATACAGTTACGATTATGACAGGGCGCCATGTTGAAAAAATACTAATAACAGCTACGACAAGCTACCCCCCTGGCTCAGAGACACCACACCACCCAGACACGTGCTGCGTACAAGCCGCACAACAGTTTGTGTTATTACTGTTGCTTTTTGCCGCTGCTTCTCTCGCTTTTTTACAAAGTGTAAATTGTTTTAATACTTTTTAGTGCTTTATAGCGCCATCTTGCATCGCATAGTGGCGTCAGCTGTGGCAAACGGAGCTGGCAAAACATTTCCACAGTTCCACATCTCTCATACCCAGTCACAGCCCCAGTCCCATTCCATATCAGCCCTTACAACTTTCGACTAACACGTGTACGATGGCGTATCGTGGCGTGGCGCGTTCAAATCTCAACTTTTACGACCTCTGCAACGGCCCCCACTGGGACTGGGCGGATATTATCCTCGTTGTTTTACCAGAGTTACAGTTCTACGTGTGTTTTGCTGTTACTTCTCCTGCTGCGCTGACTTTTACCTGTTGGCCACTGCTGCGGAGTAGAATCCTGCTCGTCCTGCACGTTCCCTGGCAACTCTGGCAGCTGCCAACTACATTCGCTGACATTTCTCCAGTTGTTGGACTGCGTGTCGCACTTTTAATCAAAATTGTTTCATGAATTGTTCAGTTGTTTCAACTGTCAAATAAAGTTTTGACGCCCTCTTCTGCGGGTATTGCTTGGTAAGCCCGCCCGCCGGTTGGTTGGCTGGGGCATCTCGTGGCAATTAAAATACTTTGGCACTCTCTTTGTTTGTCTTGTACGCCATTTACCATTTTCCATTTGCCGTTTGCCGTATCATGTTTAATGTTTTCTGTCGTCCTCTCAATTAGTTGCAACACTTTTGGGCAATTTCGTTCTGTACTCTTTCGGTGGCAAACACAAAGAGCGAACAAATACTCGTATTTGACATGAAATGCGGAAAATTAATTTATTTGTTTTCGACTCTCATTACAGTTGGCAAAACAATTTGTACGTCAGCGCGTTACGAAATGGCAGCGCAGTTGGGAAAGTTCTAAAAGTAAGTTGCCAAGTTGTTTATTCTCTCTTGCTAAATGTTTTAAAAATGTAATTAAATGTAGCAAAATAGTTGAAGTTGTTGCAAACTTTTGCTCAACATTAAAATAATAATATTAATTAAATTCCAATGATACAAAAATCAGATCAATAGATTAAGACGAATAATATTCCTTAAAAACCCTTTTCATTGGCCAGTTTCCTTGCCTACTTTTATTGGTTATTGCCCAATGCCAAACCCAAGACTCTGCCTCTACCTGATTGCCACATTTTCACTTAGCCTAGCAGCATAATGACTGGCTATGTGGCCGCCTGCTAATGTGGCAACAAAACGCCCAAAGGCCACACGCTCCACTCAGTTCCGCTTAAGCCATCAGATTCCACCCTCCTGCGGCTGTCCGCTGTCCACTGTCCGCCGTCCGGTTGCTGCTTGAAATGGGTCAATCACTAAACGGCCTGAAATGTGTCAAATGGCCTGAAGACAAGCAAACAATCAACGTGGCTGGCAACCAGTAGCCGTTGCAGTTGCATCCACAACTCAGAAATCTGCCACTTCGAAGGCTGGCTAATCAATGTGGCCAGAATGGGCTCAAACCACTCGAAATCCACTCACAAGTAGACTCGACTCAGGCAGGCGGCACCTGTGCTACCTGCACTTGCTATACAACAGAGACAGAGAGAGAGAGAGAGAGAGAGAGAGGGGAGTGTCGACTGTGGTGGGTTCGTGGTGAGTTTGACCTGCACCAACCTGGCCAGAGCCGAGCCCGGTTCTTCGCGGCCGTCTTGGCCAGGCCAGCAACTTTCTACGCGCGCCCAAACCCGAAGCGATCTTCAGTTATTTGAGCGGCCTCGAAGCGAGCGGTTCGGAGTCGAGTGTGTTGCTGCGTTTTTATTCACGATACACCTTACACGATAAGGCGAGCGCGATCTGTCCGTGTGGATCGGATCGGAGATCTACGCGATTGATTCTCACCGATTCGCGATTCGCGCACGTAATTGGAGCAAGCGGATTGCCCGTTAATTGCTGGCGACAGTAATTGTCGGTCGCCGCATACCAGTTACGCTTTCTGCTTAAGGTGTTCCCTCGCCCCGTACTGTTAATGTGTCAATTGATTGATTTGCTCCGTGATTGACGCGTGCCTAATTCGAAATGATACCCAAACTATCGAAGAAGCGCTGGTGGAAGATCTGCCTGCCGCAGGGACACCAGGATCAGTCCAAGAACTATCGCGAGATAGTCATGATCAGCGAGTGCGCCTCGGTGCTGGCCACCACCATCTCGAGTGGCAGCACCACCACCACGGCCAGCAGCGGCAGCCCCACCCGCAACCAGAGCTGCGACAGCCTGTCCAAGAGCTCCCAGGCGGATCCGAGCAAGCTCTTCCCGCGGAATATGCCCAGCATTCGAAGGAGTCGCCGCCGCGGTGTGTCCGCAGACAGGGAGAGAGTCGCCAGCAAGGAGAGGGCCGGCAGCAGGGAGAAACCAGATCCCGTTCAGCCCGCACTGCAGCCACAGAAGAGCACTCAGCAGTCCCGCCTCTCCACAGTCACCAAGCTGTCGCCACGGAAGCCGCCCAAGTCCACCTGCTCGAAGAACCGCGCACCCTGCTCCCCCGCCACCAAGTGCGTGGTAAGGTCGGCCGTGCGGACAAAGACCAAGCCGAAGCCAAAGCTCACACTAGCCCCGTATGAGATAGCACTCGAGCTGCCCAATGAGTCGCCGGCACCCAGCCTGGCCATGGCCGTGGCCCTGAGCCACTCGCAGCAGGCGAGCCAGAAGCTGCCCAGTGACGAGCAGTTCCACTCCTCGGGTATCTCCTGCAACGGCGAGACCGACGACGACGTGGAGGTGGCCATGCTGACTGGCAGCCTGAGTGCCACACAGCTGGCCAAGTTGCAGCAGGGAGCGCCCAACCGATCCTTGGCCCTTTCCTTGCCAGTTGGTGATCTGCGCAATCTGAATCTGTGCCGCAACCGCAACGCACTCTGGCTGAACAACAAGGACACGGAACAGCTAATCAAAGCGGACAGAAAGGATACGTTCTGTTATTTCAACAAGGCCATTGCCGACGATATCCAGCTAAGCGATATTGAAGAACAATTGGCCAGGTTTGATGGCCACTCAAAGAGGCCGCCACAGCCTCAGCCACAGCCGCAGCCGCAGCCGCCAGCGACAGCCACAGTCAGAGTCATCGCAGTAGAAGCAGCAACAGCAGCAGCCAAAATGTAAGTTTCTTTTTGGCCTATCTAAATGGCCATAACTCTTGGCGATAAGCGGAGGGGGGAAAACTAATTTGAAATCCATTTGATGAGCTTTAAATTTTTTGGTTTTAAAAGCCATTAAATTGGGGATTAGTTGGAGAGTGGGACCCACTTTATGACCCAATTTAATGACTCCTTAATAGCTTTATATGCGCCGAGTTCTGGCTCCGAATCGAGCCACAGTGCGAGACGTTTGTTTCTAATAACTCCAAGACCATATTTGATGGCTTTTCCAATAAAATAATTTGGGCAAAAGTTACGAGAAAAGTTCACCAGCAGCAGCAGCAGGAAATGACTTGTTGATATTCGCCTAGCACGACTGCAGCGCCTGTAAAGGAGTTTAAGTGGAGTAAGTATTTTTTCTATACAACTCTGGATTGCGTTGGAATAATTAGAGTTGAATTTTTCCATTAGAACTGATTGTTTGAATCGCAAGAATAGATCATTAGACTGGTTCGTTGCTAAGAAGTTCCTCAACCGAACAGCTTCGCCACTGGAGAAACACTTTCCAATCTGAGACTTCCTGTAGGCCATCTCTGAGGGCACTAAAAATACTCGTACAGGTTATAATCTGCAGCAGATCAGTAGACTCTTTGTGGCCGAGCGTCTCAGTTTCAATTGTGTTGAAAGTAAAGATTGTTCAGGTCAGCGACGGAGCGCGATCTTGGAGAAATAATCCCCCATAAGCGGCTCTGTCAGCTGGAGGCGACTGGCGACTCTTTGGACCCGCTAAGAAGGTGTTATTAATGCCCAACTATTTGCAAAACTGACACCGAAAAGTTATTTATCAAGTTGCTGGGCAGCACGTGCTTCTCCAGCCACCCCCTGCTCCTGCTCCTCCTCCTCCTGCTGGCTGCTCCGCCTCCCTGTTGCATCTTTGTCAAGTTTTGTTAACTGGCAAATGAATTGCATGCAGCTAAGTGGCAACAGCAGTTGGCCCTTTTCCTTCGGGGCTTAAACAAAGTTGGCACAACTTCAGGTCCAGTGGCCACCAGCCACCCGTCTCCATCTCCCCAACTCCAGTACACCCATCCCTTCCCTTGTCACATTGTGTTTGCCTCCTGGCCTGGAAGAAGACGCAGGCCTGAAAAGTTTTAGTTCGGGTTCGGGGTCCGCACTCTCATAAATTCCATGTGTCGTCTCCATAAATTGAGTTCTTCTCCTGCTGCATGACTGAGTGCCCTTCATCGATAAGGTACGAGTATTTGGTATCTTGCAGATCTCTTGTATCTTTTAGCGCGCATCGCTGGACGCTGCCTCTCATCTTCATTTGCATCGCGAGGACTTCTGTTCATAAATCTGCGCAAACTGTTAATTAGATTTCCAAAGTTAATCACTTCTTTTTGGTGTTGGCTCTCCGAGTCATAAAAATATTGATGGAAAGTGTGTTGCATAAATTCCTGCCCAGAAACAGGCTTGGTAATCGGAGCCGACTCCAGTTGTGGTCGGTTGTGGTCGGTTGGGCCTCTACTCGCCCTTGCATCCACACGACCCATTAGCAATCAGTTGGGGCTATTAAATTTCCAGTTTAAATAAACCAAAATCAATATTGACTGGCGGCTACTTAAAGCGTAATTAAGCGCATGGCCATGGGCCCCGAGAACACTTTGCATAGGCATCCCGCTCTACAGCCCCAAGTCCCCCCCTTTGGGTCTGGACAATGAAATAAATAAATAGGGTCTGTCGGAGTCGGCGGCCCTCTCTTTGCTTTGTGCCTGTAGCCTGCTCTTGGGGAGAGCGGCTAATTGAAGTTGGCAAAAAGAAGGCCCGGGTGGTCTCCGTTCCACCCATGGCTTATCGGTTTACGATTTGCTTTGATTTCAAAATGAGCTACGCATTTGATTTTAATTGCATTGGATGTGCGCTGTAGTCGCAGATGAAGCGAAAGCGCTCCAGCAGCAGCAGCAGCATCAGCACTGGCCCAAGCTCTTTTGGCCATGATATATGGCATTTTAATTGAAATGGCAAAAAGGCCGACAAACCAGGCGGGTAGGGGTAGGGGTAGAAAGAGAGTTGGGGGGATTAATCCGAGTTTAACTGATTTGCAGACATATCAAGTAACGCCCCTTTAATATTGCTTTGCGTCAGCGGCTCGCTCTCTCTCTCTCTCTGTATCTTTGTCTCGCTCTAAAAGTTTTCTTCTTCTTTGAAATATTTTCTAATTAATTTTTGCACGGGGCGTATGTGCAATTTCTTTAGCTGTCAGCGGATGAAAGCAATCAAAAACTATTCTCACGAAAGCCAGAAATCACCGCCACGAAAAATGTGACACAATCTTTTGACCAAATGTTGTATAACCCACACAAAAGGCACTATAATGACCCAACTCCAGAAGATAGCATTGTCTCAAAGGTGCTGAGCAGCCAGAACTACTCGTAAACTTTTATTGAATCAACACCCAATCGGGAATCCATAAAACGCATTAACGAAACACAAAATTTACAAGTGAATTGGGTTGGGTGGAGGAAGGAGAGGAGAGGAGACAGACAAGTTGATTGATTTTGTCCCAAGTTGGAGGAAATTCAATTTATGTATAATCAAAAAAAAAAAAAACAATGAAAAATAAACTGAAAGACGAAAGAGAAAGAAAAGGCATTGTACGTAGCAAGGAGAAAATGTGTTTATAAAATAAAATCGAAAACCGCAAATAAAATTAGCCTATGGTGAGGAGGGCGACTAAAGGCGGGGGAAGCGGCAAATTGAAGGGCGTTGCTTTGGTAGCTTATTATATTTCCTGTTCCCTCACGGCTTGATTATGATTATCTTCGCTTTGGGCCGGGCTTGATCCCACCAGACATCCATATAGTGTGCGAGTAGAAGCAATTTAGTGGCCATAAGTCAGAGGCGGAGGCAGTGGCAGTGGCAGTGGCAGGGGCAGGGACTGTTCATGTGGCAGAGGTCGTCGGGGCTCGTTGGGAGCGTGTGCAAACCATGTTAAGCGTTCTAGCCACCATCAGGATTCGGCAATGGGCGATAACCAGTTTGGCTCTCTGCCCAGTTTAATTCACGTAATTTATGTTTAATTGAAAATGGAGGAGTGAGCAGCCGAATGTAATTAATTTAATGGCCATCGTTTTGTCCATTAAAACGAGGTGGGCAGGCAGACAGAGAAAAATTTTTTTTTTTGTGTGCTGTCATGCCCCTCACAGACTCCGAGTGTTGCCAAATTGTGGCAACTCCGAGCTGGCCCAGACAATTACCAAAATATGTAATTGCAGAGCTCTTGGGCTCTGCCCACACACCGCATTTTGTTTGTCATTTTGTGCTTGGTCAGAAAACCCCTAAAAATATATTTTAGAAATTGCCATCAATCAGGCGGGCGTCGGAATAAATGAGAATCAAATGTAAATTTAGCAAACTGGCACAAATGTCACTCGGAAGCTTGTGAAAGTGTTGGCTCGCCCGCACAGGTCTCCGTCAAGTTGATAATCGTGATTTTCTTGTAATATTTTAGCCACTCGAGAAGAGTCGAGTCGAGCTGAGATTTCCGCAAATTAATTTACCCCAACCCCAGTCCAGACCAGTCGCAGTCGCAGCATCAGCACGGCACTCTGCAGAGAAAGCCAGACCGAAATGCATTTGGATTTGGTTATTCATGGCCCAATCGCCCGATCGCAATTTAGCTAAGAAAACACGTGTTGCCTCCTGTAGTCCTCCACCTACGGCAGCACTCACAGACCACAGAGCCCAGATCCCAGTTCGGATAGGCCGGCGAGTGAGAGGACGTGAGTGGGGTCAAGTCAAACACAATCGTCAGCATCAATCCCCAAGCCGAACCTAAGCGAACCGAAGCGGAGTCATTCCCATATGTCTCGACGCCTACGCGACTCGAAAGCGTTAATGAGACGCCGCTGGGCCGCATTTCTGGGGCCCTAGCAATTCCACTTGATAAATTGGAGCCCGAGCTGCCACTTGCAACCGCCTCTAACGGTTCTCTTCTGCTCTGTGCAGACGCTCTAACAAGATCCTGTTCACAGTATTGGCGAGTCTCCCATTCAGGCTTCATTAGCAGTTGGCCGCACTACTCTTAAATAGTAAAAGTTGGGGCTCGGTTCTAGCACCGGGAACGGGACTGAGACTGGGACTGGCACTGGATAGTGGCTTTGGCTTCCTGGTTGCACCCAAATGCATTAGTCTAATGCGAGCTGCAGTGCTCTGGGTCTGGTCTCAGAGTCGAGTCTGTCCGGCTGCTGCTGTGTCAAGACACTTGGACACTCGGGCCAAACATTTGATGACTTAATTGCGCATTTTAGCAGATACACATGAATGCAGGCAGCCGCAGGCGAAGCTCTGCACTGAGCAAAATGAGTGCCCATTCCATTTATCTGCCTGCCACTGTCACTCTAGTTTGTAATGGGACAAGTTCGAGACTGCCTCAAATATTGGAGTATTTATTTATCTTTATTTTTCAACATTTGCGTCTTTATTTAATTTGAAGTTAGCTTTGTGTGAGTTTCGCTCAGTGTGGCCTTGTGTCTTGTTGTCTAAGGAGCTTCGGTTCGCCCGTGATGCAACACACAACTTTATTTTGACAGGCGGCGATTAGACGACGGCGAGGATGTTGCCTAGCAGCAGCCTCTTCCCTCATCTCTGTCCCCACTAACTGGCACCCTCTCTGGGTCTTGCCTCTTTTGTTAATTGAAATGTTGTTGTTGCTGCTGCTGTTGCAGATGCAGATGGAGACGCTGCTGCTGCTGCTGTTGCTGCTGATTCCGATGTTTGTTTGTCTCCCCGTCAGATTGCCTGTCCGTCAGATGCTTGTTGCTTTTGTCAGTTGTCATGTTCTGAGCGGGGACCTACACGATTTTGACATTGGCATGGCAATGGCCATTACAGTTACAGTTAGCTCCGTCCCTCTGTCTGTCTGCCTGTCTCCCTGAGTATCTGTGCATTTGTATCTGTATCTGCATCTGTGAAAGTATCTGTGTGTGTGTGTGTTTGCTTGAGTCATGTAGGAAGTCTTGGCGGCTGATCAAACGCCATGTCCGCCATGTCCACATGCAAAAGGTAATCCTTTTACGCCTCAATGGCATTCCAATTGCAAATGCAAATGCAAAATTGAAAATTGGAAGTGGAACGAGTGCAGTTACAGTTGCGTGCGTGAGGTTGCAGTGTGAGAAAGTATCGCTTAGCCCCCCTCTCTGCCAAACACTCTCCAGTGTGCGGCATATATGCCATCATTAATTATAAAGCCAAACATCCTTTTTGGCTGTGAACTGTGCGTTGGCTTGGCTTGTGTTTTTGCTGCTTGCCGAAGCACAAACCAAAATCGTCATAGTTGGTTGCACAGCGCCCACCCTGCCACCCCTGCCACACACCATTCCATATTCCATTTGTTGCACTCGAGTCATGGTCAGGTGAATGCAGAGAAGGAAGAGGAGTAGTGCAACCGCAAGAACGTCGAACCGATACCCCAGGGATTGTGTTTAGCTTGTACATTATTTTTCGGTAATTGCTTTTTGGCCATCTCGGGGTTGCTGCCTTCCGTCTCCGCTGAAACTAGATTCCCACGTTCCAACAGGTGAAACCAGTCACTCCCCTGCCCACCTGTTGGTCAGTATAGCCACAGACACATCCATCCATCCATTCTGAAAGTTCTCTTGTGTCTTGTGTTTGGAACTCTGCTCGCGTTTCATGCTTCGATGGATTTGCTTGGCTGTCATACGAGAACAGACAATAAATTTTACAGCACCATTTCTTGGTTTGTTTTCGTCTTCTTGAGTTCCGTTTTGTAATTCTGTTCTTATTCTCTCTGTCTCTCTCTCTCTCTATGTCTGCTTTGTTCTTCTCCGATTTCACCGAGTTTCTACGAAAACAGACTTTGTCCGTGTCCATTATTTTGGAGGATTGTAACGCACTTTAATTTAATCAACTTATTGTCTGTGTCTCTGCATCTCTCTCTGTCTATTCTTCATCTCCGATTCCCAAACATAATCTTTGCTTTGATGTGCCTTAATTTGATGGAAGCGCAGTGGGGAGCTGGAGATGGCGAGAGAGCAATTACATTTATCATCAGCTTCAATCATCAGCCCCACCATCATCATTAAGTGGAGTACATCAAATTAGAGAAGATATTTAATTTATGTCTAAGAACTGTGGGAGTCTACTGGCACCTCCCTCTCTCCTCCTGCACCACTGGCCTATCCAACTCTGGAATTCACAGCTCACAAAGTGGTTCAGTTGTAGGATGGGAACGAGTGCACTGCTGCATACATACGAACGTATTTAGCCACAAAGTAGGGACTGCCAATTGGAAATGGTTCTGCCAAGGGACTTT
Organism: Drosophila obscura; assembly: GCF_018151105.1. NCBI lineage: Eukaryota > Metazoa > Arthropoda > Insecta > Diptera > Drosophilidae > Drosophila > Drosophila obscura. Next base: position 1,717,592 of record NW_024542774.1, on the reverse strand, counting down.
CTACGGTTGCATAAACAAAACGTTTTTGTTAATAACAATTAAAAACAAATATACGAGTGTATACTCGTATTTACAGCCAGCAGACAATTATCCCTTAACTGATTTCGACAGAGAAATCAATAAAACAGAGAGAACGACCAACAGCGACTTGGCCATCAACTTGGACTAATGAAGCCCGAAACGAGTTGGCTAAAATGAGCATTTAAGTTTGGTAAAAAGCAGCCAAGAAAATTCCCCAAAATGAGCAAAACAAGTGGCAGAAGGATGGAGTGGTTGAAAACGAAGAGAAGAGAATTCACGAGCGCAAAACGAAATGAATTACAGAAGAAGAACAACATTTTGCATAAATTAGAACGAGCCATGCAACATGAAAATCGCTGAAACGTGTCTAAAGCTGTTGACAGCGGGACAAGAGGGGCACGGTGGGCAGGGGGCATGTGGCAGTGGCAGTCTGCATAAAATTAAGCAAAAGCTGTTAATGACGGAACGCGAATCAGCTCAAGACACACACACCGCAACTCGACTCAAACGACTGCGACTTGAGTGGAGTTGGTTTCACATGCCACATGCAACATGCAACTTGCATCCAGTGTGGGCTGTGCTCTGTGCTCTGTGGACTGTGCGCTGTGCACTGGCTGCTTCTGCTTGTGGCCCCAGCGATTAATTATGCATTTTAGTTGATGCTGAAGCTGAGCTGCTGATGCTGATGCTGCATCTGCAGCGGGTAACAGAATAGACCCAGAACAGACCCAGAACAGAGCCAAAGACGGAGTCGCGTAGAGCTTATCACTAGCCTGGTCTAACGGTAACGCTGCACTAAATCACTACGCGGTACTTAAAGAGGCGTTGCAGCAGGCACACTCATAGATAAAGAGAGGGTTCTGCAAGATACCAGGCAGACTGAGAGTGAGAGAGAGGGAGAGTGAGAGAGAGGAACTTGTGCAACGGGCCTAACTGGCTCCCTGCCCAATGAGCAGCCAAACCCGACAAACTCTCGACTCCGTGCATCAGAGCCAGCCGAAACGATCCTAACCAACCCGTGTAGACAGGCACACAAAAATGTGTTCATGTTCATACAAAAACCCATAAAGAAAAAGAAGAAGCCGAGGCATAAAAACGTTGAGCGACAGCAACACGTGCAACATATGACGCGATTGCATGTACAGACATACATTTTCTGTGGCTGTTTTATGCTCGCATACTAAATATATTACGGGTGTATATAGCCGGGTTCGGTTCGGATCTGTTAGGTTTCGGGTTTTCGTGGCCTTTGTTCGTGTGACGTAAATGCAGTCAAAAGCGGCCGTTTAACCCGCAAGTCAGACTGGGGAGTCAGTCGTCGGAGAATGGTATGCTCGTATATGTAGAAATACATACGAGTATATTTCGGTGTTTGAGTTGGTTCCGTTCGAGCGGCAGACAATGGAACACGCAACAAGGTCACGAGTTGGGGGGGCCATTGAACGAGATTTCATAATGGGGGTGCGCTCCTGCTCGGGTCCGGCCACGCCCCATGGGCTGCACAGAGATGCGTGCAATTCTGGAGTAACTACAGATCAAATCTGGCCAAAGATCGTGTGCTAGCCGGGGGGATAATCAAGCATTAGTAGGCCTAATACCAGGCTTAACCTCCTGGCAAGCCAGGCGTTTATCTTTGGGCCAATTGTGAAAGTAATTTAGTGCGGATTGGCTGCCTGCTAGCTGCCTGCTAGCTTCCTCTGCTCCTTCTACTCGCACAACACAACTCTTTTCAATTATTAAGAATTGCATGTTACGTATTAATTCCGTTTCGTTGTAGTTCAATTGCAGCCATTCTGTGTCGTAGTGCACTTCTGATTTCCCAGAATCGAGGCCCCCATTGCATTGGGAAACAAGTTTCCACTGGGATGACTGTGTGTGTGTGTATCTGTGTGCCTAAATGATTTTGAACCAGTTACGTGGTGGTGCTGTTCCTGGTCCAGGTTTTTTCTGGGGAAATTGCGTGTCTAAAATTTAATGAAATCGTGGAAATACGAGTCCGAGTGTTGTGGAAACATCGTGGATCGAATAGAAATGCAATCGATGCCATGGTGTTGTAGATAATTGAGATATTATTAGCTCTGTGGCATGGTTTTGGCATTTCAACCGAGGAAAACGTGCTGAAATTGCGGAATTATTCGTTAATGAGCAGCGCATAGGATTCGATTGAGATTGAGATTCGGATTCGGATTCGGTTTGGGTAGCAGCTCAAACTTAGGCTGAGGCCGGAGCTGAAGCCGATGTTGAGATGTTGCAATCAGCTAGATAAATCGATTTGAAGCGAATTGTGGGACAGAGATATGTGTGGCGAATATCTCTTGATATTGTTAATGTAATGGGCCAACAAAAGGCAATCTATATAGAGATTTCAGATAAAGTTTTAATGCTGTATGGAATACCAAAGAGCAGGTGAAATAATACTATTTCAAGCCATCCGTAACTAGGGAAATACTCTAAGCATTTTCACTTATATATTTGCTGAAAAGCTACCCATGGCGCATTTAATTAATAAAATATGTTTAAAAAAAAAACAGACTTGCATAACTATGTATGAACCGTAAAAATACCGATAATTCCCAGAAGAGTCTTCAAAACTCGTGAAATTCCCAACGGACTGTAAAGAGTAAGCAACGCGAGCAAACCTGATTGCGGAATGAGTATTTCTCAAGCCCATTCCCCATTCGATTTAAGTGTCAAACAATTTTATTTTAATTATCCTGAGATGTGCGCAACGGGCGACAGGCCATCAAGGAAATGACAGACATCAAACCAAATAAACTCAAAATCTTCTTAACCCAAATTTATGTATATGTCCAGATCGGCATCCATAGTTGGTCATGCTGGTGCGGTGCGGGCCACGACCAGCACCAATTGCCTGTGGCAGCATTTTTGCGTATTTGCTCATGTGTATCTATGTATTTTGCGCCTTTTGCCGAAATGGCTTTAATGCAGAAATTGCATGCACCCATAGAGAAAAAAACGATAGAAACCGTCAACAGGTTTCTCTAACGTCGCGGCGTTGTGTCGTGTCGTGTCGCCGGCTGTGGCCGAAAAGAGAAAACCAAACCGTCTAAGCCGCTGCTGACCAACCATATTTGGCAGTTGGAGCTTGGATTTGTGTTGATTTGAATTGATCTGAGGCCGATTCCATCCGATCATGGTCTGGCCCGGCCTGGCCTGGCGCTTGGCCACTGTTTTCCGCTATCAAAGTCGATCAGCGGGCGCACAATTCATTCAGTGACAGATTATGCCTTGACTTTTGTTTGGACAATCGCGGCGAATGGATCGGTTTAGAAAGTACCCTGTGATCGATCAACTTTTGGCACTGGCACTGGCACTGCCACTGGGCCCTGGCCTTGCCTACGACCCCGGCACCTGGCCCACAACACAAATGAAATTTGCATGGGACGAGCGCTGAAAAAAACAAAAAAAGGCCATAAAACTTTCTCCACAGTCACACGTTCGGGGAATGCCAACGACTGATCTGTGAACCATATGGAGGTGTTAATGGCTCCTGGTCATCCATCAGGTATACGTACAATACAAACAAATATGTATACGAGTTTTTGTACTCCCCAGGGAGCCCCCGGACGGACGTTCACTTTCCGTAGGCTCCGTGGGCTTCGCTTCGTTAGCAGAAGGTTAGCCTCTGATTGTGATGAGATGTCTTTAATTTGCATAAATTTACAAGAAATGTGAATAAATCGCTGGCCGCTGCCTGGCAAATTGGTCTCTCCGACGGCTGATGATATTTCTGCTTCTCACGTTGATTAGTTAATACACCTAAAGTTGGACCGCCTAATGGCTACCAGCTGCCGCTTTGTGCGGCCTGGTATTCATGCTCCAAAAAGTTTCGACACTGGATATGCTCTCGGACAAATGTAAAACGTTTATGAATGAAACAGTTTAATATCTCACATGCGAGCACTCGACGTTGAGTTGTGCCCAACAAATGGCATTAATTACGAAATGAAAACAGGAAAAAAAAAGTAAGAAACAGAAAAACGACACGGAATTAAAGCTGCAACATGACCAAGCGAAGCTAAGCTCTTTGGGCCCCGCACTGTGCCATATGTGCCATGCTGGAATTTCGTTTGGATGTTACTGCCGCAGCAGCGGCTATCTCTGCTTGGCTGCATAATCGCGCAGCGTGCCACAAATCGAGTGAAAGTACAACAGAAAGCGGCAGAAAGAAGATTCCGCAGTGGCCGGTGGCCAGTGGCCGAGAGAGCTGCAGCAAAGACTTTATGACTTTGCACCAAGCTCGGTTGATGGTGGGGCCCAGCCCGGTCCAGCTGCAATTTCGGATTTTCATCAGATTGGACAACAGCACGCATGCGCAGCTGCAGCCTGCCACTGCCACAGACACAGCTAGTGGTCATAATTGCAGTCAAAACTCATTAGAAATGCCTGCAGGAACTCGACTAGAATGAGTTTTCGTCTACTTTTGTGCGAAGTCTAATTGCAAATGACTTGCATGGGGCAGATGGAATCGGGAATTATTTATATGCCTTTTACAAGGGGGAATAAAATTCCAGATGGAGCTGAAGGTTTTATGGTACTTTATGGCCCATGATTCGGGCGAGCATTGCGTATGCGTAATAAAAATTTTCACAGCCCCAAAAGTGAGAGTGGTAATCTCTCTTTCTCTCAAGTTTAATCACATCCGAAACCCAGAGACCAAAACTAATGCTGTACTTGGGTAACACTCGTACCTTTACCTCATATTGATTTCTCTTTCGGTCTTACCTCTTTGCAGCTCTCAACCCGGCCAAGTACTCAGCAAATACAAGCCCACGCCCGCACCCCGCTCAAGCGGCAAGCACCAGACCATCATGCAACAGCAGCCGCAGCCCCACAGCAGCTACTACACGCAGACGGAGAGCGAGCTGCTGCAGATTGAGGCGGGCGGTACGGGGCTAACATTTCCGCCACATCGCAGCGAGATGGCCGCCACCACCTCGCAGCTTCAGCAGGCGTCGATGAGCAGCAATGTGGCATCCACGGCCACGTCCAGCAACCTCGATGTGCCCTCGACCGGCAGCAGTGGCAGCGGCAGCGGTGGGCAGGCGAGCCACTTTGTGTCGCCCCTGCAGCGGCGACACTGCCAGCCGCCCAGTCATCTGCCACTGAACTCGGTGGCGTCTCCGCTGCGCACGGCCAGCTACAAAACGGCAGCCGCTGGCCCAGTGGCCGGTCACGGCTTCCATCACAGCCACCACCAGCAGTTGGACTTCCAGCGCAACTCGCAGTCGGACGATGATAGCGGCTGTGCCCTGGAGGAATACACATGGGTGCCGCCGGGTCTGCGACCCGATCAGGTAAGGGCGTGCCTCCAGCACAGGCAACTAGAGTTTTCAGCAGAAACACCATCATCATCATCATCTTCGTGATCATCATGTGTATCGATTTGTCGGCACTAATTAAGTGAAATCTAAATCTGCGCCATGGCATTACCCGAGGCCACCCGCTGACAACTTTTGCTTTCGTTCGATTTTCCACGCTCCCCAAATCGGAATCCCAAATCCAGTTCAATGCCTGGCTAAAGCTGGGGCTGAGGCTGTGGCTGTGCCTGTGCCTGTAGATTGGGGCCTGGTCTTTTGGCCATTGGACATCGGCCACATGCACGTTTAAGGAAATCGTTTGGGAAACAACTTTAATTACACGCTGAAAAAATTATCGCTCCCAAATCGCTATCTGTATCGATTGGAAAGCGAAAGCGTTTTGTAATTAAATTGCCGATACTCGTATTCCATTCCAGCTGCCGCATTTGGCGGCAATTAAAGCTGGAAAGCATGTCGATATATCTCAGGTGCTGGCTTACATAAGAGCCCCTGGGAAAACTGTAAATTGCCTCCCAATTTTTCATTACCTCGATTGTCGCGGCTCTCCCATGACCATTTGCCACGCCACCATTCATGTCTCCATTTGCACTGACATTCCATTAATTCGTTATGATTTGTTCAGTTTAAAGTGCAGTCGGAACTTGTTGGCTGGAACTAACTGAATTCTCCCCTTCCGTTTTGCACTCCGCAGGTCCGCTTGTACTTCAGTCAACTGCCAGACGACAAGGTGCCCTACGTCAACAGTCCCGGCGAAAAGTATCGCGTTAAACAATTGCTGCACCAGCTGCCGCCACAAGATAACGAAGTGAGTATTAGCCAAAAGCAAAGCTGACTAAAACAGAATGAAAACAAAAGGAAATGCAGTTAGCAGCACAGGCAGCTCGTAAAAATTGAAAGAAAAGCAACTCAAAAGAAAACTTTGGCTAGACGTTAGGGAGGTTCTGTCCATTTTGTTCTTAGAACTGATATCGATTACAAGGGACCAAAGTTTCAAAAAGAAAATGATTAAAATATGCTGATAATAGAAGGATAAATAGCTTGAGTTTGGGATACAAAAAGATCCTCTTGATTTGAAAGATATTTATAAAATAAAATCATAACAAATGCTGCCCGCTTTAATTTATTTTCGTGTTTAAAGAGTATAAACAAAAAGAAACAGCACATCAAAAAGAATATTTGAATGCTTGCAGAAACGAAGGAAACTCCAATCGAGATATAAATAATAAGTATTCACAGTATTCACTGCAGCCCATTCTCGTTCGTGCCGAACGGAGATTGCGACAAGATTTATAATTACCTCTTCGGGGGCATAGAAAACAGAGCATAAAGAAAATACTTCATGAGCAGTGGCAAGATTAAAAAACTTGTCAGTGCCTTTTGAGTTGCCTTAATTAAAATCCATGAATACAACAAACTTTTCGCCCGTCTACGTGTCTGTTGCAGGTGCGCTACTGCCACTCGCTGAGCGACGAGGAGCGCAAGGAGCTGCGCATCTTCTCGGCCCAGAGGAAGCGAGAGGCTCTCGGCCGAGGCGCCGTCCGCCTGCTGTCCGACGAGCGACCCTGCAAGGGGGTAAGTTTGAAAACAATTTTTTTTTACTTAATGCAACCCACCCAGCTGCACCCCAGCCCTCTGACATCTGCCCACCGTCTGATTTAATTGTTGCAAAAATTTGCATTTTATTATGAACAAAAAGTGCGCGAAGAGCACAAGATGAAGAGTCGTTTCGATTTCATTTGTGCCTGGCCGAGCCGGGCCGGGCCGGGCGAAGTTTTCCACCAGAGATTCTTTCTTGCCTGCCATGAATGGCCCGAAAGGGTAGAGGGGGGTAAGCAACAAAAAATCTGACAATGGCTGGCGAAAACAATGAGCTGTCGAGGGTAGCGGGACGGTGGGAAGGGAGCGGTGTTGCCAACTTTCAAACGTCTCGAAATAAAAGATGACAAAAAGATTTCATTAAGTACACTTTTAGCAAACGGCAAAGTGCTGCGAGGAAACCCCAACTGAAACTGAAAATGAAAAACGTTGTTGCAGAAACAATTGCAGTGACTGGGACTGGGACTGGGACTGTGACTGGGCCCGGACTCGGTTTTGGCTCTGACAACATAAAGGCTAAGAGAGTCAGCCAACGTACAAATGCAGCAGTTGGTGTTTCTCTTTTGCCTCCACTTTGGCGAAAAGTGAATGGAGTTGCCTGCCAAAGACGCAATGAAATGGCATTAAAGCACAATGGCAGTGGCATGAAACAGGAGAAGTGGTATCTGCATCGGGCTGCTATTGCCACTGCCACTGCCACCGCCACTATCCTTTCCCAGCTTGTCCCCTGCCCCGCTGCAGAAATTTGCATTGTTATTAGCTGACAGGCGGAGGACTCTACTCTCTCTCTCTCTCCCCGTTCGCGGTGCGTGCCACAAGTTCAACTTCAAATTCAACTTCAAATCCGGAGCCCAGGCATCTCTTGCTCGATGCGCACTTTGGTCACACTGGGGTTCAGTTCTCTGGGCAGATAGTTTGCAGCTCGATTTTATTGTGCTCACATTCGCCACTCGTAAAACTTATTAAAAACTTTATGCCGCATGTTGCGTGTCTGGGGCTTGGTGGGGTCGAGTCTGGTCGGGGTCGGGTCGTGTTTGTCTGCTACGTGCGTGGGCGGTTGTGGTGCTTTGTGGACAGAGGACGAGGACTCGCCCAGAGCTGCCATCGTGCGGGTTTCTGGGTGTGGTGTGTCAGATTTTATTTGGTTTGTCCAAATTGGCAGACAAGTTCCGTTTATTATGGCTAGGACTTGCACTTCCACTGCTCTCAGCTGAGGCTGCAGTTCATTAGACAACCCAAATAATCAGTGCGAAGTTTGGCCAACGAATTCAGATACAGATACGGATATACTTATTTACTGGCATAACGAGAAGCAGAATCCTTTACAAATTTAAAGTTTTCGTTCATTCCTTTCCCCTGTTAAGTTCGCCAGGACTATGCCCAGACTTATTCAACATTTTGCATGCCTCTGCAAACTTTAATCTTTCATTCATAAAAGGAAAGATTAACTTAAAAAAAAAAAAGAATTCAAAATCTAGACCCAAGCCATCCCTCAGACCGGGATAAAAGTGCTTAAAATTCACAGACCATAACTGACTTGCTAAACGGACGTTAAAATGTGAACAAAGGTCCAGTCAACCCAGGGCCATCCAATCGAATGGCGTGGAAAGCATGAGGGAAATTATGAGGGAAAATTTATGAAAACGTTCAATGATCCCGAAAGGGAGGAAGCTTCTCGCATTTGTATTCAGTCAGGCGTAAATGAGTCGCAACGTGGGCCACAAACGTGTGTCACAGCCAACTGGCAATGATTTTGCCAAAAAATAATGTGCCAAGTGGCGTGGAGAGGAGCAAAAACTCCTTGACAGATTTTCCACACGAACAGCACTCAGCAGCAGCAACCCAGCGGAAGCTGAAATTTTGACAAGGATGTGACACTAAAGGTCGTCCTGGCAACAATGAAATAATTACAAGAAAAGCCATCACAGCCCTCGACTCCATGAAATATATATATTTTCTCTAAGAGCAAGGGACTAGCAGCCATTCAAGGTAGCAACCAGCAACAGCAACGGCAAAGCCAAACAAAACGGAAAGCAAGAGAAAAGAAAAGCTGGAGACAAGGAAGGTAAAGCTCGCTGGCTGTTAAGCGAAAAGTTTATGTACTGAAAAGGGCATGATAACGAGCGTCATTAATAATTTGAGTTGCCGTTGCCCGACGCTGCCAAGGGATGGGAAAGGGCTTTGGATCAGGAATTGGGATGGACTGATACTGGTACCGGTACCTGTACCGGCTCTGAGCAGGAAATTGTCTGTCTGTCTGTCTGGGGAACTGGGGAAGTTTGTCGCTAAAAGTTGGATTAATCCAGACACGAAATGGGTTAGCAAGGACACTGCAGTGTTCGGGGTCAGCTCCGGTTCAGCACTGGTCGTATCGGGTAGGTGCTACGAGGGCACGGGCACCGCCAGCAACAATTTGTCAATAGCATAATTGTCTGTCGCTGGGCTCTCCCCTCTTGCCAGGCGGCAAACAGCCAACCGGGATTAATTGGATTGATAAGATAAATGAGCAGCGATTGCTGCTATTTACATGACATTCACCCGGTCGGGCAGCTCTCGATGAAAAATGTCATTTTAAGTGCACGGATTTTCTGGCCAAACTAATCAATGGCGGGGGGTCGCATAGGGCGCCCATCTACCCTGGAAAACTTTGGCACTTTGTCGTGGCCGCAGAAACTACTTAAAGCTCTTTGTGGGGGCAAAGTTTTTTCCAGAGTTTCTGCGGTTTTCCGCAGCAAAGTGCAGAGACAAGTCTATTCCGACTCGGGATGCGTCATTAGCCAGGGATTGCTGGGGAGTGTAGCCAGCGGTAGAGGTGGCAATGGGAGCCACACGACACGGGGTACTCTTCCCGAACAAATTAAAGTGCGCAACTCCCTCATTTGTATGCTACTTTGCGTGGGTTCCTTGCGTGGGTGGCGCTGGCCGGGTACGATAAATTTTTTTTTGGAGTTGCCAAACAATTAACGACGCATGCAGTAAGGCCACTTACATAACGGCCATGGAAATTATCAACCCTGTACAGTCAGCGCCCAAAAGCTTTCGCCTGTCAATGCTTAATGGCTTGCAAAAGTAAATGCTGATTGCGGGGGCCAGGACACAGCGGAACAGCGGCACAGCGCCCGCGCTGAGGTTTAATAGCCTGGAAAGTTAAGGAGCTACGCAGCAAGACTGGAGACAGTCGTGGCAATGGGCCCCTCTTGCGGCTGCTCTGCGGTGGCATCGGGTAATTTGCCTGCGCCAAAAAGCCGTCAAGAAAGCAGACGCACTGAAGCAATCTCGGGCAGTGTCTGGAATGGGGGCGCAAATTGGCAAAGATTCTCAGCGCTGGTGGGTCTGGGCCGGAGCGTGCATCGCTTCTGTTTCGCTTCTGGGGTAATGGAAGGAGGTCGAACATACATATATCAATGCAGTTGGGCTAATTGCTTTTTGTGGGGGGAAAGGTTAGAGGGCAAAGGTTATTTTCTAAACGCAAGAAACAGGAGAACGTTTAGGAATCATAAAGAAACATTTTGACTGTGGCTGCAATTAAAGTCAGAATAATCTTTGTGAATTTCATTCGACAACGCATTTATTTAATAACTGTCCAAGCACTCGTATTTAGCTCTCCCCCTTACCACTTTTGGTTTCCTGTCTCCTGTCTCCTCTTAAAAAACTCAATTAGGATCTAGGGTATAAAAGCGTCACCAAGGATCTCGGTCGGTCGGTACCCTTTCGCCCCGAAATGAGTTCATTATGGCGAACGCGTTTAAATTTAACGAGTCTCGAGGTTCAGGGTTTGCCAGCAGTCATTAAAACAGGAGCTTCCTGCTAGCAGCAGCAGCAGCAGCACAGTTTTCAAAAATGTACCAGTGTCCTCGCTTAAAGTGCTTCGTTATCCACCGGGGAGCACTTGGGGTGGTGGTGGTGGCGTTGGCTGACACGGGCACATGGCCGGCAGCTATTTTTGCATGATTTCCGGTGGGGAAGCGAGGATGGCAGGAGAATAAAGAGCAGCAAAACCACAGAGCACAGAGCACACAGCTCGTGCCCGAGCCTGAGCAGGCACTGCCCGGCCAATGGAGCTGGCTCCTGTTTCTGCCGTGTCCGTGTCCGTGCTTGGGGCACTTTTTGGGTGGAGCGTAGGCGGGGGGCGGGGGCTCTGAGCTTAAGCGTTTTATTACCGTTATTTAGCATTTATAGACGCTTAAATATTTTCGCCCGAGCAGCAGCCAGACGCTGCAGATTTTTATCGCTCGAAGAACTTTAGCATATTTCTCTTATTTATACGATTCCAGCTCTCCCTCTCGCTTTCTCTCACTCTTCCCATCTCTTTTGTCGTTGCAGTGCGAAGAGTCCCTGTCGGGCGGTGACATCGTGGTCTTTGCCCAGCGTCTGGGGGCTCAATTGTGCTGGCATCCGGGCTGCTTTGTGTGCAGCGTGTGCAAGGAGCTGCTGGTGGATTTGATATACTTCCAGCGCGACGGGAATCTCTACTGCGGCCGCCACCACGCCGAGACCCAGAAGCCACGCTGCTCGGCCTGCGATGAGGTGAGTGATCCAGGGCCATGTCCATCCATCTTTCCATTCCGATTCCGATGACTATCTTGAAGATCCTATCCGAATACTGACTGTTGCTTCCCTTTGGCTCTGTTTCTTTTCCATTGACAGATCATCTTCTCCGACGAGTGCACGGAGGCGGAGGGTCGCACCTGGCATATGAAGCACTTTGCCTGCCAGGAGTGCGAGCACCAGTTGGGAGGACAGCGGTACATAATGCGGGAGGGCAAGCCCTACTGCCTGGGATGCTTCGACACGATGTTCGCGGAGTACTGCGACTACTGCGGGGAGGTGATCGGCGTGGACCAGGGCCAGATGAGCCACGACGGGCAGCACTGGCATGCTACGGACCAGTGCTTCAGCTGCTGCACCTGCCGCTGCTCGCTGCTGGGGCGCCCATTCCTGCCGCGGCGGGGCACCATCTACTGCTCGATCGCCTGCAGCAAGGGGGAGCCGCCGACGCCGTCGGACACGAGCTCCGGCCCACAGCTGCGTCCCACCCATCGAGCCTCCACCTCCAGTCAAATCGCCCGCTCGCCCCGCCGCAGCGGAGAGCGGGACAGGGAGAGGGAGTCCGCGCGGAAGGGCAACCATGGACATGGTCATCCAGTCAAGGGCACGGGCACGGGCACAGGCAGCGCTGGCGATCTGCTGGAGCGGCAGGAGCGCAAGCGCATGGAGGCAGCCGGCGTGGCCGATCTGCTGCTGGGCGGTGGGGTGCCAGGCATGCCACGCCCCGCCCACCCGCCGCCCATCGACCTCACCGAGCTGGGGATCAGCCTGGACAACATCTGTGCGGGGGACAAGTCCATCTTCGGCGACACCCAGCTGACGTCATCCATGCCGGACATGCTGCTGTCGAAGGCGGAGGACTCGCACAGCTACCAGAGCATTGACAAGATCAACCTGAACTCGCCGAGCAACTCGGACCTGACGCAGAGCACCCAGGAGCTGGCCAACGAGCTGGAGCTGGACAACGAGCCGGTGCGGGAGCTGCCACACGACGGCTACGAGCAGCTCTTTGCCAGCAATCGAAACACGAAGAAGGGCCACGAGCAGCACGAGATGCATGAGGAGGAAGAGGGAGAGCAGCTGGACAATCGGCCGCTGAAGGAGGTGCGCTTCCACAGCGTCCAGGACACCATGTCGCGCTCCAAGAGCTACACGGACAACTCCAACGCACGCCGCAGGCGGCGACGTCGTAACCAGTCGCGCAGCTCCTCGGAGATGCAGATCAATCAAACGAATCTGCGACTGCACAACGCCCAGACCCAGGCCACCGGCGCCCACAATCTGCTAAACAATCTGGACAACTGCGACGTGGCCAGCATCTGCTCCACCTGCTCGTCCAGCTCTTCCAGCGACATGGACGACTACGTCTACCGCCTGCCCGCCCGCAAGCACTACGGTGGCGTTCGCGTGGCCTACGTGCCCAACGATGCCCTCGCCTACGAGCGCAAGAAGAAGCTGGCCCAGGACCCCACGTTGGCCGCAGCCGCATCGGCCGCTGTGCCCGGAGTGCCGGCAATTATGAACGAGAGCAAGAACTGCACAATATCATGACCACCTCCCATTCTGCCGCCGCCACCCTTCAACCTGAGCAGCTACTACATCCTGGACACCATCCTGGAGGAGCAGAGCCTGATGCTGCCGGAGAAGAAGCCCGGCTGCCTCCGTCGCGTGTGGAACTTCTTTGGGCTGGGCAAGCCGCGTCTACAGCACACCAGCAATGGACGGCTGTACAGCGTTTAGGTGGGACTGCACTGTAAATAACAACATATCGAAATGTATTATACACCGAAAACAGACGACAGATGAGATCATCGAAGCGGAGTGAAGTGAAGTGAAACCTTGTACAAAGCTGAACCTATATCATATTTGCATTTGCATATACCTACATATTACATATACATACCTACATATAGGCATTATCATAACTAATTAGGTATTCTAGTGTTAGATCTAAGAAGATCGGAGGGCAGGAGGAGACGAGACGAGACGAGACCAGACCAGACCACAAGCAGCGCAATCAACGAACAATAAATTCCAACGAAATCAACTTCAACGGCCAACAAAAGAATCTCCCAAAAAGAGTGAAAGTCTTTTTTGTGCAATAAATTTAAAATGGCAAAAAGCAGAACTCGCAAAAGCAAAACCGAAATCTTCCAAAACACCAATCGAAGTAAATCGATAATATAACCAAATTTTACAACATTTGCAGTTTCTATTTTTTACGACGTTTTTCGTCAAATCGAAATAAGATGAAGATTCTTTTGTTTAAATGCCAAATGTTTTATGTAATTTGCCAGCTTTCACCCGCAGTGTGAAAGGGAAACTGTTATGTAAAAGCAATGTGTCCAGAATATTTAATCGTCCTAAAGAAAGTTTTGTTTTGTTAGATCAAAAAGTACTCACGACTAAGGACTATGATTTTGTATTGTATTGGCTATTCGTCTAAGCTATGCTATATCATTCAAATGAAAATTCAACAAATGTGTATGGAAACATAATCAAAAATAAAATATATGTATGTGTATTTTATCCTACTCGAACTGTGTTTGTTTCCTCTATTTTCGTGGCACCAGGCGCATCCAGTAGCCGGCCGTGGAGTTAAGGTTGAATCCGCGAGCCTCCTCCCACAGATCTTTGACGGTCTTGGGCGATCTCTCGATCTTGTACCTGATCAGGAGGTTGTACAACATGCCCTTGACCTGCATCAAAGCATATCGATTGCCTGGGAATAGAATTTATAGTAATTATGGTTAACCAAACAAATAGACGCCAAAGCAGACTCACCTATGCAGTTTCGAGGACCCACTCCAAAGGGCAAATAGGTATAAGGCACTAAGTCATTCTTCCGTTCATCGCTGAACCGCTCTGGATCGAACTTTCGGGGCTCGGGGAAGTACTGATCATCCCAGTGGAGTCCGACAATCGGAATATTGACGCGATCACCCACTTTAAAGTCGAATAACTTGGTGCCATCCTCATCGGTTAGGGTGTAATCCTTTGAGCAGACGCGATCGGTAACGGCGGCAAGGGCCCATTTGCGTAGCGACTCCGATATGACCATGTCCATGTACTTCATCTTCTGCACTGCATCGTACGTGAGGGAGCCACCCTTCAGCGACTCCTGGATCTCCTTGACTTCCTCGTAGAGACGCTGCTGAATGTCGGGGTTCTCGAGCAGCTCCAGGGATGTGGTGCATATCAGATTGGCGTTGTTTTCGAAGGCAGCGAAGAAGAAGATGAAGCACTGGGCCACTATCTCGTCGTCCGTCCAGTTGTTCTCGGCCTCCTTCTTGGACTCCATCAGCAGCTGGATCATGTCCGGACGGTTGATGTTGTGCTCTTCGCGATATTTCATGGCATCCACCACCAGCCGTACAAAGTATTCCACTTTCTGGCCATTGAAGATTTTCATATTAAAGAACTGAAACACAAAGAAATAAATGATAGTTTCAACGCTTGCTAATGCATATTAAGAATAACTCACAACAAACACTTTTGGAAGGAGGGTGGCCAACATGAACTTGAAGAGCTGCGATCCTCTGGAGAAGGTCAGCGACTGACCGATCTGGTAGAACTCATTATCTGGGGTCTCAAAAGAGTTCACCTTTAGACCGAAGGCGGTGGTGGCTATCAGATCGTTCGATAGCTTGTTGCAAAGCACTTTCATGTCCAACTCGATGCCCTCTCCAGATTTGGAACCCTTCGATAGTCCGGACAAGTGTTCGAGGCACTCCCCAAAGCTGTCGTCCATCAGGGCGAACATGCTGCGCATCTTGGCCGCCGTGAAGACCGGCGTCAGGGTGTTTCTCATGTGCTTCCAGCGCTGATCTCTCATCACACTCAGCATGTCGTTCAGGAGTCGCTCCTTGCTCTCCAGAAACAGCTGATGGTTGGGAAAGTGATCAAAGTCTTTGATGCAGATCTTCTTGATTATTTCGGGATCGTTCAGCTGGATCATGGGCGCTCGCAAATTAAAAAATCCAACAATTTTGCTAAAAAATGTATAATGTTCTTATCCGTATCTGGGATGCCTGCTCATTGATAGATGATCACTTACTGCTCCCGTGTCCGATTGTAGAACTCGCTGAGCACCTTGTGGAACGAGGATAGGCCCACCATCGATAAACCAACATTACCGAAAAAGGGCTTGGGCTTCTCAAAGTACACTCCTCGACCATCGAATGCATTGTGTGTTGCTGTAGACCACTTGTATATCATCACACCCACGACCAGAACGGCCAAACATATTTCCAAGCAAACCATAGCAAGGTTCCTTCACTTGATTGTATTATTTCAAACTGAGTTGGACAATTGTGCGACGCTACATTTATACCCGCCGAAATTCATACGCACACACATAATACATATATGTACATAACTAGTATGCCCGCCCGTATATATTCTGTTCTCCGCAAATATTATCTACCGAAGCTCTCCACTCCACTGGCTCTTGCTGCTGGCGATTTATAGATAGATAACTATTTAAACTTTCTGTTGTGAATATTTGTTTGTGCTGTTTGTTTGTGTTCGATAGATACATACATACTTTTTACCCTTACAAACAGTTCTTTAACTTTGATTAGCAGCCAGCAAACATTTCGCAAGGGTTCGTTTTATTGCATGATAAATGTATGTTAGGGCAGCCCAGCTTTAATGACAATTATTTACATATGCATGTTCGAACAACCGAATAAAACAATTGCGTTTCACAACTTTATAATGTTTTCTCTCTCTCTCCCTCTGTCTCTCTGTTATGCCTGGTCATATAAATGTCACAGAAAGAGAGATAAAAGCAACCATAGAGAGATGAAGCATAACTAATTTGGGCTTCGAAGCTAAAGCCGAAGCAGAGCTGCCGAATGTCAGCGTTTACACTACATACATATATGTATGTGTATGTACATAGTTTGTTAATTAATGCCTTATACATCTATTATCTAATTCTGTTGGCAATAGAATTAACGACTGTCCCCAAGCAATATCAAAATTTAAACCTTACAATACACTAGCCGCCATGGGGATCTTTGATATTGCAATATCCAAATCCAAATCTTTCGATTCAAAATGTGAGGGTATTCGAAGCGTCGTGCTTGGAAGCTTCATGTGCCTTAATTTGCCTGAATTTCGCAACTGATAAACCGGTTTCACAACCCTGAGCAATGCTCTAAGCTCAGAGAGAGAACGTTCTGATAAGAAAGCTTTCAGCTGACTCTCGCTCTCTATTCACTCTTCTCTCTTTGTTTTTGTCAATATCTTTACGTTTTGTTTACTGATTACCTATCATATGTTCATTGGAGTGGAGTGTATTCATTTGCTTGGCAACGTAATCTTATCTGAAGCAACAAACACTTAATTATTCATAATCGAACAAAGTTTGGCCACTGAAATCTGAGTTCCATATCAGTTGGGAATTGTTGTTGGTTTCATCTATCGAAATGCAATGATAGTGGAAGACCATTTAGCCACTCTAGCTAGGAAATGACTCAAAAATATAAAGAGGGTACGAAAACAATACACCCCAACACTTGCCGAGGCATGGGTATTCGCCTCGATCAATTGAGAGCTGTTCTATTTATACACAACTTGCTGGAGCAATGGCATCTGATGAATTTAAAATGAATAATTGACTTAACCTTTATTCCATTTAAGGAAAACCCTTAAAAACTAACTAAAATATATACATATGTAAAAATATATACATATGTAATAATCTAAAGTTGTGGGTACCGAACCAACTACTTTTAGAAGTAAAATCCACTATTGCTTTAAGTTTTTTGGCTTTAATACTGATATTTTTAATAAATACATTTTAAGGAGGTCTTAAAATTATACGTAAGCGTTTAGCCGGAATTGTTTTCGGAGCCAATGACTTTGACTCTCTCTCTATCTCTTTATCTTTTTGTATGGCTGTTCGCTATAAATATTCGCTTTATCAGATTTGGATGTGCGGTCAGACAGACAGACATTACTGATGCCGATCTGGAATATATATATTTATATATACAACGCTATGCATTGTTTGGTACTTTCCGCCCACTCGAGAGGGCACTCTTATGTACATACATACATATATATGTATATAATTCAAATTCAATTCAACAAATACATATTTATTTACGTTTATTTGATCCTTTATCGACTATTTTCAATTAATTTGCTTGCGAGGCACCAGGCGCATCCAGTAGCCGGCCTTGGGGGCAAGGTTGAATCCGCGAGCCTCCTCCCACAGATCTTTGACGGTCTTGGGCGATCTCTCGATCTTGTACCTGATCAGGAGGTTGTACAACATGCCCTTGACCTGCATCAAAGCATATCGATTGCCTGGGAATAGAATTTATAGTAATTATGGTTAACCAAACAAATAGACGCCAAAGCAGACTCACCTATGCAGTTTCGGGGACCCACTCCAAAGGGCAAATAGGTATAAGGCACTAAGTCGTTCTTCCGTTCATCGCTGAACCGCTCTGGATCGAACTTTCGGGGCTCGGGGAAGTACTGATCATCCCAGTGGAGTCCGACAATCGGAATATTGACGCGATCACCCACTTTAAAGTCGAATAACTTGGTGCCATCCTCATCGGTCAGGGTGTAATCCTTCGAGCAAAGGCGGTCAGTCGCTGCGGCCAGCGTCCACTTGCGTAGCGACTCGGAGATGACCATGTCCATGTACTTCATCTTCTGCACTGCATCGTACGTGAGGGAGCCACCCTTCAGCGATTCCTGGATCTCCTTGACCTCCTCGTAGAGACGTTGCTGAATGTCGGGGTTCTCGAGCAGCTCCAGGGATGTGGTGCATATCAGATTGGCGTTGTTTTCGAAGGCAGCGAAGAAGAAGATGAAGCACTGGGCCACTATCTCGTCGTCCGTCCAGTTGTTCTCGTTCTCCTTCTTAGACTCCATCAGCAGCTGGATCATGTCCGGACGGTTGATGTTGTGCTCTTCGCGATATTTCATGGCATCCACCACCAGCCGTACAAAGTATTCCACTTTCTGTCCATTGAAGATCTTGAGATTGAAGAACTGAAACTCAAAGAAATATCTGTATAGTGTCAATACATAGGCAAAAATAACGCCATTAATAACTCACAAGGAACACTTTCGGAACGATGATGGACAACATGAACTTGAACAGCTGCGATCCCCTGGAGAAGGTCAGCGACTGACCGATCCGGTAGAACTCATTATCTGGGGTCTCAAATGAGTTCACCTTCAGACCGAAGGCGGTGGTGGCTATCAGATCGTTCGATAGCTTGTTGCAAAGCACTTTCATGTCCAACTCGATGCCCTCTCCAGATTTGGAACCCTTCGATAGTCCGGACAAGTGTTCGAGGCACTCCCCAAAGCTGTCGTCCATCAGGGCGAACATGCTGCGCATCTTGGCCGCCGTGAAGACCGGCGTCAAGGTGTTTCTCATGTGCTTCCAGCGCTGATCTGTCATCATGCTGAGCATGTCGTTCAGGAGACGCTCGTTGCTCTGGATAAAGCTGGGATGGTTGGGAAAGTGATCAAAGTCTTTGATGCAGATCTTCTTGATTATTTCGGGATCATTCAGCTGGATCATGGGCGTGCGGAAACTAAATAGCCCAACAATTTTGCTGAAAAATTTACATACAACATTATCCGTGTGTTGATCTGTGTCTTATAAACAGAACACTTACTACTGCTTGGTGCGGTTGTACAACTTGCTGAGTTGCTTTTGAAACGACGTTCGGAATAGAATCGATGCTCCCATATTTCCAAAAAATGGACGGGGCTTCTCAAAGTACACTCCTCGACCATCGAATGCATTGTGTGTTGCTGTAGACCACTTGTATATAAGCACAGCCAGGCCAAGAATGGCCAGACATATTTCCAAGCAAACCATAGCAAGGTTCTTTCACTTGATTGTATTATTTCAAACTGAGTTGGACAATTGCGCGAAGCTACAATTTATACCCGCCAATGATATGTACGTACATGCAGACATACATGTACATATGTTCTATATTATCCACAATTAATGTACACATACAAGCTTTTCTTCTCTTTCTATTGTTGTGGGGGATCTCTAGATAGATGACTCTCACTCTCTTTTCGTGGTACACTATCAAGCAGTACTTTAACTTTAATCAGCAGCCTGAAAACATTTTGCAAGGGGGCACAGAATAGCTAAAGAATACTAGCTGCCATCTTGATCTTCGATATTGCCATGGTCCAGTAGTTTATGTTATCCGAATGGCATTACAGTGTATGTTTGGATTCAAGCTGTAAGGCTATTTGAATCATCGTGCTTCGAAGCATCTTAAATCTATTTGTTTTAAATTTTGCAACTGAGGAGCAGGTTCCCCAGCTCTGAGCTCAGAGAACGTTCTGATAAGAAAGCTTCTAATTGACTCTCGCTCTCTATTTCTCTCTTTGTTTTTGTCAAAATCTTTCCATTTAGTTTACTAACTATATTTACATACATATACCTATGTATATAGGAATTTAATATTCTAATGTTTGGGTTGCCAAAATACACTTTTTATGTGGATTTAAGTGGATGTGAACATTTCCGACCCCATAAATATATATATATATATATATATTCTTGATCAGCATCAATAGCCGAGTCAATTTAGCCATGTCTATCTGTCCGTCTGTACACTGTACATTTAAACTGATAAAATATCTAAAAATTCCACATATGTAAATACACATATATGTATACATATATATGTATATATAGTGACTGAGTACGGGTATAAAAGTAGAGTCGCGGAAACAGAAGCTACTCACAACGTTCCTTCTCGTTTTTTATCAGTGTTCCACCCTACCAGTCGAGTATATTTGTTTACCAATCAGACTGATGCAATGTCCAGAAATATGTGTTAAATTGTTTTCCACCTTATCAGTCGAGTGTATTTGCTTACCAATCAGACTGATGCAATGTCCAGAAATTTGTGTTAAATGGGGAAAACCTCGAAGGCTTGAATATCTGTAGAAATAAGAGTAACCAAGACCTGATAACAAACTATCAATTTATATATAATAAATTATTCAAGGGCTTATCAGTATTAATTTACTAAGTTTTCGACCTTGCCCTTGGCCTAATAAGAAGCAACAAACTCCGAAGAGCTGTCAGCTCTGTGAGATCCAACTTAATTTCAATTAAGTTAGAAAACTTTCTCCTCTCCCCCTCATCAATCTATGTGGGCTTATGTCATCCAACTAGAACTTCAGTCTGTCATGTCACGCGTGGCGGCCAAAAATGATGTAAACCCGGGCTTTGAAAGAGCTTCGACTCCAAAAGTATTGTCTTCGTGCGGAGGTTTACTGTTTGAATATTTAAGCATATTGACCGACGGCGAGTCACAGCCAACAACACAAGCAATGGAGCTGAGCTCCACTCCGATGGGGTAAAAACAGTTAAAGCATCAAATTAGCCGCAAGCGTTATGCCAGAAATATAATTAAATATTTAGACAGTTTTGTTATCGAGCAGAGTTTTGGCTCTGACTGGCGGATGTTTGTTTGATTGTTGGTTTTGCTGCTATTTCGCTTCATTTTGGCAGTTTGGAAATTTGCAACAAAATTTCTGTGACAAACGCACAGTGGAGGCAAATCAAAGGCAGAAGAAGGGAACTGAAGAAATATTTCAGCAGCTATCATCCATCAAATGCCATTGGCAAAGGCAGAAGACGGTAGAGAGGTACTTGTGCAAGTTTCAGACTAACAAACTACAGTGTATACTCTTGTGGAAAATAAATCACCAAGTATTCCCCTTAAATTTGTCGTATAATAGTTCCATGGAAGATTGTGAACATTTGAAGCTGTTTTATTAAATACGATATATGTATCTTTAATCTGTCAAAAAATTGGCTTGTGGACTAGTTGTGCAGATTAGTAAATTATCACAATCTGGATACACGTTGTAAGTTTGCTTCTTAGCCATCTTCACTGTTGCAGCGTAACCATATTCATATGGGTGTTCAGGGTTTATTCACCCCTTTCTGCTTGGGAATTCACACATGCATACTGATATGTATATGCATGTATGTATGAATGTAAATGTATGTACATAAACCCCCATATGTACATATGCATGCATTCCCCATATAACTTTCGTTTGCTTGGCTGTTTCCTCGTATTTATGTTATATGAACGCCTTTTACATTTTATGCGCAACTAAAATGTAGGAATATACATACATACATATATGTATATTTATGTATTTATATGTAGGTACTGGTATGTGCTTAGGTATCTGTGTGTTTGTGTGTGCATCTGTGTTTATGTGTACTGCATTTTATCAAAGCTTGCCCAGCAACTGACAATGTCTGTCAAAAGCTATGAAGCTCTCCAGCTTCATACTCCTTCTCTACTCCTACTACTGTATGCTCCACTCTTTGCTTCACTTTGCTTCTATTCCATTTCATTCTATTCTATTTCGCTTCTTTTTTATGCTCAAATCATGCTGCATCATTAAATCTTTTCCGCTGTGGCTGTCGCTGCTGTCGCTGCTGCCTCTGAGTCTCTCCTTTTGTAGCTGTTACTATTTCGCTTTTTGCATTTCCTTTCGCTTTCTGTTCAGTAGCGGGCGCTGTCTCTCTCTCTCTCTCTCTGTCTTTCTGTGGAGAGAATTTATAGCTTTCAGCGTTGATTTTGTTTGGGAATCATTCTGTTCTGTTCTCCCTTCTCCATTTTCTTTTTTTATTCGGGTTTGTTCTTTTTTATGTGTTTTTAAGTAGTCGTAAAGCGTAACACTTGATGAGATATTAAACGTTGCCCCAGCAGCAGAAACAGAAAGGATACCACATAAAACAGGAGCAGGGATCCGGATCGGGATCACACATTGTTGCACTTTGTTTGATTTGATGGCATGTTAAATATTGGTTTTTGAATTTTTCATTATTTCCTGGACCCGAATCGACGACGAGCAAAAGACTTTGAAGGGCCGTTTAATAGATTTGAGGCCTCGTAAAAAAGGGAGAGACATGGAAAGAGTGTGTATGATAGAATGAATGGTGGCCTAAGACATGAGGAAGTCGTGAGGCAGGCACACCTGACTGCCATGGCTGTCTGCCTCATCAGGGCGCATAAAGAGACCACAAAAACCCGAGGACCTTGTCTGCAAACTTGTCAATGAGCCCTGGCAACTAAATATTTTATTAGGCAGTTGGCAGCACCAAACACACACACACACACACACACCGAAAAAAATACGGTGGAAAATTGAAGAACAAGAAGAGGCAGATGGAGAATGGATGTGTGTGGGTATGTGTGTGTGTTCGTGATTGCGTGAAATTTAGTAGCTCTTGGGGCAATGTAGGGACAGACAAGTTGATGCTGATGAGCCTCATGATGATGATGATGATGATGGTGGACGAGGATGTGGATGATGTGGATGCGGCTACTGCCTGATGAAGTTGCCACTGCCTCTGCCAGTGGCAGTGGCTGTGCCTCCGCCTGTCAGGGGAATTGGGGATATGGCGGCAAAGTTCCTTGAATCCTCCCCAGCCCTCCATCTGGGGCATGTTTGCTCACAATTGGCTGTACGTGTGCAACATTTTTAAGTAGCTTTCCTCTTGCTTTCTCCCTCTGCCGCACTGTGCCGCTTTCCGTTCCTATACTCTCAGGTTTTCTTTTTTTTCTTTGCTTTGCTTGAAGAAAAATGCCAGGGAAACATATGTTTTCAATTTGACTGGCAAATGGAGGACCTTGATTGAATTTACCTACGCCCAAATGAAGATCGATGCTGTGTCTGGCCCAGCTTTAAGAGCTTCAAGTTCAGCTAACCAAAAACTATCCAAAAGTTCATCTGTCAACTGGCAGAGTCCCCAAAGAGGGACCAAGGGAGAGAGACAACGGGGAGAGACTGAGTGAGAGTCACAAATTACATTTGCGGCGTCTGCTTTTCTGCATCAATCATACGCACCGTGTTCCGGAGTAGCAGGACCAGCTGTCGAGGCGACGGGGGACATGTGCTGGGGCAACGGCAACCCCTTGGGGGCGGACACAGCGTTGACAGCAGGAGCAGCCTTCGCCTCCGCCTGTCTGATGCCAGTGAAAGCGTCGCCTAATTGTATGCTACATGATTTGCAAGTGAGAATGCTCCCAAACTCCAACTCCAACTCTAACTACTGGAATCGTCTGGCAAATTAAAATAAATTGTCAAAATTAAACAGAAACTTTTGCTTTCGCTTCATCCTCGACATTGTTCGTTCCGTAGCTTGTTTGCCTGCTTAGGAATTCAAATGCCGTCGTTCAGGGGGATCCTACATGGCCATGACTTGTCGTACAAGCATGTCTCTGCCTCTGTATCCGTATCCGTCTGTGTCTGTGTCGGTAACACTAGTACCCGCTCTCCCCCCACTTTCTCCAGTCTACATGTGTGTGTGTGCGTTTGTCCTTTGGCTGACATTCATTTGGAATGCGACGAGCATAACGATGGAGCTCAACTTTTTGCATATTACGCACTTGGTCACGTACATTCCTTATATTTATTTTGCATAAGTCACGGGCTCCCGCGCTGGATGATGGATGCCAGGGCCAAGAGTTTGCAACTTTAAGACCGGATTCGGTTCAAAATTAGCTCAATTAAGTTGGGGCATATGCAGACAGTGCCCCCGATAAGGCCGAACAATGGTGGTAGGCAATTTTCCTTAGACACGGTAATTGGACACAGTCCAAGGAGAGACGACGACGGAGGCAGTGTATGAATTATGGCCCAGCACTTATGAACGTTTTTTACTGTTTTCATTTTATTTATTTGGCTTTTCATTCCCGCTCTGTGACCTTTCGCCCAGCCACAGCCAGCCGTAGCAAGTTCAATGGCTGTGCCACACTTACACACCGCCCCTCCCCACACCTACGGCAGCAGCAACAGCCCCAAAAAGCAGGAGCATTTTTTATTTCGCATGTTGTGACGCTAAGTGCTTCCTGGCTGCCCCCTGGCTGGGGTCTGGGCAAGGTGCCACATCAACTTTGGCTGCCATGCCATAATATTAATTGTGCTCCGCTTGAAAATGTATTTTTTTGTATCCCCCCCACTCCTTTGCTCTATATATATGTATATGCGAGTATATCTGAAGGGACATTGCTGGAGGCCACTTAAATGCCATTAAATTTTTATACATTGCCATGAATGATGTGCGTGCGCAGTTAAATTTTTCATAATTATTCATAGCCCGGCATTTGCCTGATAATCGGCCTTTGTTCTTTAGCTGCCTTTGGTCCAGGCTCGCAGCTATTTGGTCAGCAGCCATTAAAGCCAGCTTTTGGAGTTCCACTTGGCTTACGAGTATTTGCATTTCCGCACTTCACTTTCCCTTACTCGGGGGCTGGGCCGGCGAATTATGATTATTTTTAGCAGCCAGATGATGCAGCCCACAGACAAAGAGGGTGTCAGTGGCTGCCGCCTCAGCTGTTGTCAGACCTCCAACTAGTTCCACTGTCAGCGTTTGTCAACCCTCCCAAGAGTCTTGCCCCCCGTCATCATACGGTTCGTGGGTCGCGTCTGCAGCAGATGACAAATTGTCTCATCAGTCAGTGTAGAACAGAGCTGAACAGAATAGAACAGAACTCAACAGAACGGTGTGGAGTAGAATAGAACGCACTGGAACGGAAGTGGACCGGTGCTCGAGCAGAAGTTTTTTGTGGCTCACTGGAAAAACAATCATTATTATTGTCTACTTTCGAGGGCTTCATCTGCATCTACACAGAGAGAAATGCAATTAAAGACGGAACTAAGCGGTGCGAATTGAAGAGGATACAGAAATAATACATGATGAAACGGAAAAGAGGCAAAATATTTGTCGGGTTTATTTGTCAATTGTTTCTTTACTACCATCTACCTTCATTTCTCTCAGTGAAACTCCGATTCATTTCCCTCCT
Source organism: Drosophila obscura (assembly GCF_018151105.1). NCBI lineage: Eukaryota > Metazoa > Arthropoda > Insecta > Diptera > Drosophilidae > Drosophila > Drosophila obscura. The sequence continues at coordinate 1,692,232 of NW_024542774.1, read as the reverse complement.
ACACACACAAACACTCACACTACTGACGCACCAACTCAGACAGTCAGACACATGTGTTTCTGACAACCTGCCGCTCATCGCCTCGTGTGACATCATTTATTATATTTCATTTGCCATGTCTTACCTTGTCTGCATGCGTTTCCCCGCTCTCCGTTCTTGGCTAAGATGAGTAATGGAATGCAAAATATATGAAAACTTTCCGCTCCTTGGCTTCGCTCAGCCATTTAATGAGCAAAGTTTCAATTAAATCGAAGCTTTTTGCGCCATGTCTCTGTCGCTGTCCTCCGCTGTAGTCTCAGCTGCTGCGCAAACAAATCGAAACAAATAGAAACCATCTCCCACCAGCTACACCCCCATCCACCCTCCCTCCCCGCCCTCATTCGCTGACAGCAATGCCAATAAAATACAAAGCCAAAAGGGAGCAAAAAGTTTATGGGTTTTTCAGCGATTTTCCCGACTAAATCACAGCTAAATCTCTCATCCTCTCAATGGGTGGATTTTATTTGTTTGTTGTTCAATGTTTTTTTTTCTTCTCTGCTTTTTGTTTCGTTTCCTTTTTTTATATTTTTTTTCAATGTAAACTGATAAAAACAATTGAAAGCAAACAAAACCAAATGGGGGGAAAAAAGTAATCTTTAAATTAAGGGTCGTACAGTGCCTTTCCTCTGGGGAGAGTGGTGGAACCTACCCCTCTGCCCGCGCCATCTTCGGTAGAGCATATAAGTGAAGTCATTTGGTTTCGATTTGAATTTAAATGGTTTTCGGTTTTGTTCTTTTGGCCATATTAAAGTGCTTACCACAAAAATGGAAATTAAAGATATTTCTGCTGCCTTTATGCGTGTGTGGGACTTGCGCTCACACGCACACCAGTCTGTGGGGGCGGCGGCACCCAAAACGCGTGCTAGGCTTTAATTGATTTTTACTCTCTGACCCGCGCATGTGAAGGCCTCATTATGATTTAATTAACTGTTTCACTCCGGGTATATGCGAGTATTTTCGCGGTAATTCATATTTAGCCCCCCATTAGCGTGCCTGGCCCAACAATCGTGCAGATGTGTGTTTGTTTTATAAATTAACCGCTGCCTGGCCTGGCCCTGCATAATTTTCCCATTTTAGCTTTATCTAAATGTTTAATTTAGTTTTTCATTATTTAACACAATTTTTGGCGTGTTGCTAGCATGTGGGTGTGTGACAGATTGACCTTGGGAGCAAACTTCTTTTTCGATTCCTGAGGCAGTGAGGTTGGAATGATAAAGAAGTCTTGGTCCCAAAAGAATAGACAGGCTGCAGCCATATCTCTGGAATATAAATATATTCTAGATTCTAAAATGTCGAATATTTTTTAATTGTTTTTCCAAATGTACATTAATTTCATGATAACTTTCGAGTTAGGATTCCATATTTCCACTCCCCATTGCTTGGGTAATTTGCATAATTCCGCCATTTAATTTGGCATGCTCTAATTAACCAAGTTAATGGCCTTTTGCGGCTGTCGCCTCTTCGTCCAATTAAAACGTTTTCTAGCTGCTGAACCCACTAGCTCTACTCTTGAGACGTAGTTCTTAGTGCCAGGCAGGGAGGGTCCTTTAAGGCGAGCGCACTAAGGAGCAGCACTTAGCTGCGTATTTTACAGTTCATTGCATTGTTATATAATTTAACAGGCAAACACCTTGCCCGAGTGCACACACTCAAACACACATTTCCGCACCCATTGTGCTGTGATGGGGGGTGGGGTGATGGGGGGATGACCGAAAGCCAGGCAACAATGTAGCCAAGTTTATTTGTGCTAAAAAGAGTTTTCCCAGACTTAGCTCCCCCGTCGCTTCTGCTGCTTGGGCAGGGGTCCCATATCAAATGTTCAGCCAGCCACCACACACACCCTCGTACTTATGAAATGGCTTTGAGGAGAGTGTATATAAAAAATTGCTACAAAAGATGCCATTAAAAAATCTTTGTGTTGCCACAAATAAATCCAGAGCACACACACACGCTCCAGCACGCACACACACTCGCAAAACAAGGAGCTTTACATCCATCAAAGTGAAAACTAAGTCACTGGAGAGGTAGGAGGGCAGAGACCAGGGCAGGCCAGCAACAAAAGTTCCTAAGCCGGTTGGGGGGAGTGGAATTGGGTGTGGAGTGGATGGGTACCTTTCTATCCACATTTCAGATGGCTTAACACATTTTACACTTTTACAATTGTTTTGCCCGGCCGGCGCGCACTCTCACTCTCCACCTTCCCCACTCACTCGCACTCTCCGCTCCCCACTCACTCACACTCTTCTCTCATAACACTCAACTCTCCCTCCCACTCTACACTTTCAGGCGGGACCCATTTAAATGTCACTTTAGACGCGTCAGGAGGGGCTTCAGTCCGAATCCGAATTCAAATCCAAATCCGAATCGGAATCTCGCACATTAACACATCTTCGTGTGGCGCCAAAAACCTCATAAAACGCACTCTACGAAACTATTTTGGCAGGGGCGTGTCGAACAATAAATTTTGTACCCCCTCCTCAAAAGCGTTGCCTAAACTCCCTTCTAAGCCCTGTTCGTGGATCGTAAAAAGTGGCAGCGACAATTTCCGTGGAAAATCCGCTTTTAAAACGCACATGTGTGTGTGTGCGTGGATGGGTGTGTAGGAAACGCGATTTGAACTTTTTGGTTTCAGTGTATTTGCATATAAAGTGAGGCAAAGATAGAGTGACAGATGGGAAAAGGATGCGTGCCCTGCTGTCGCTATTCACACGCCGGGTTAGAGCCTTTTAGCCAGTGCCAATACGTCAATAAATTGGTTCGCTGTGGGAGCAAAAACTGCGCGAAACTGATGGACAGTTCAATTTGGGCTATGCTACTACTGGGGCCATTGTCTTTACACCCTTTCTTGGAGGAGTATTATTAGAAATATCAGAAGCTTCAAACTTTGTTAAGTATTTTCATTCATTTCAGCTCTCCAGAGACAGACAAAGACAGATCTTTTTCTATGCAAGAGGGTCCTAGAGGTAAGGTGAAAGGGTATCAAAAGCCTCGGACCCCAAGGTTAGTTTATTTCTGCCTATCTACATAAGACTTCTTTTTATTGTCTATTCGCTCATCTTGCTTATTTATCTTTTCGCTCTTTTCTTTGTTTCCATTCCATTGTCGCTGAAAATCGACTGTCAGCGACAAGGTATACTTTCAGGCTAAAACGGGAAATGGAGTTGCATACCACGCAGGGAGATGGCCAATCCAATACATTTTATGGCGCTCTCTCCTCGTCCCTTTCGACCTGATCGATGTGTCATTTTGACAAGCAAATTAGCATACTCCAAAGGAGAAACGGGGGAGGTGCAACAAGAGGAGACAGCGTCATTTGTTGAGGATGATCGCCTGGGAGCTGCAATGGGGATGGGTTAAGGTGGGATCGGTTGAGATGGGATGGGACCAGGACCACCATCATCATCATCGTTATCTTCATGGCCATTCCCGCTGAGCGTGTGCTTTGGCCAAACATTTCCATTTCGAATGCATCTTCAAAGACAGCATTTGCAATGCAAAATGTGGTTGGCCCCCGCTGCCGTTTGAATGGGGATCGTTACATAAAGTACGCCACCAGAGCCGCAAAGCACAGCACAGCACAGCGCCAGCGAAAGGCCAGGAAAGAAAAGGAATAGAAATGGCTGGCCTGGCCTGGCTGGTTGGCGAAGATGGCGAAGGTGCAGCCCGAGTTGGAGTGCGGCAGCAGCCTCTGGCAACGGCATCTTGATCATGTCATTTGTTCTGGGCCGTGGCACCGACTTCTGTGGCAGTCGCTTCTGCGGCTGGTCTGCCGCAGCCGCTGCCGCTGCCACATCCCGTTGGCCATAAACTGAGTCTAAAATAATTGCCCCAGAGCTGATTTCAATCAGCTAATTGACATTTTATGATGGACACATTCCTCTTCAATAGACAAATGAACGTCGAAGGTTGCCCAAATATTACATGAATTGATATGTTGTCCATCATATCGAGAACGTTCCTCATCATCATCATCATAGTTTTCTCCAATTCAATTCAATTCGATTTAGTTGGTTCGATGGATCACCGCTCGATCGCTCGATCGGTCTGGAGATCGTCTGTTCTGTTGCTCAGTGCCCACTTTGGGCATAGCAATCGACTGCCTAGGCGGCTGTCAGATGCCTTAACGGACGGGCTACAACATGGTGTGGCATGTTTCCTCCTGATAGATGTCTCTGATTTCGTAGAAAACGAAAGGCTGCCTAGGGTCTACGTCTACCCAGCCGCCTCCTGCCCTGCGCCCTGCCCGCTCTCCTAGTTGCCTATTTTAGTGCTAATTAATGAGAAGTACAAGCAGTCGTTCTAGTCGTTGCAGCTTAATTTGTCGCGGCTAGAGCGACTCGGATTGGCGAAGCCAGTTCCATGTTGCATGCACCAAGTGGGTAGCGCAAGATTGACGTGTCATCCGTGCTGTTGTTGTTGCTGTTGCTGCTGCGGCGTCTGTCCCTGTCAGTGACTGGACCTCTGTCGCCTGGTCAAGTGGACTTGGACTGGAGTCCGACTCTAACTCCAACTCCATCTCCATCTCCGACTCTTAGTCCGCATCGAACTCTGCTGCGTGTCTTGTGCCTGACTTGTCGAGTAGTGTGTGGTGTGGCAAGTTTCTATTTGCATACGCTGCAAGTGCCCCGCTTGATTTGAATGAAAGTTTTTCGGCACGGCCAACGCCTCGCGGTTTTCACTAAAGTGCCTCGGTCGAGCCGTCGATTAGATTGGGCCACAGCATTTAGCTAATTACCGAGCTTGTCGAAGAGTTGTCTTCGCATTAGGGGGAGGGGAGCAGCGAGGTGGAGTCACCTGAGTGGCGGTCAAACCGCTTAGAAGATGTCAGCCTGGTCGGATAGTCAAGTCGGATGCGGATTTTCTGAATTACTTCCAGTTAAAGAGTAGCGAAAGCATAGCCTCTGAGGATATACAGCATGAGCAGTAAAATATATTGAAATAAATAATAGCACCTGATGCACAAATCACATCAGTTGTTGAGTTATGTTGAGGCTTTGATGGGATGGGGAAAGTTACTCTGCACCAACACTGATAAGACGTTTTAAGCTATATTTATTTTTTGTTTATTAGGAGAAGAAATAAACAAATAGAAACCATATTCGATTTTGATTTTACTACCAGAAATGTGTTAACTCAACGAAAATTGTTCAGTAGCAGCAGCAGTGCTTTTAATTATGTTTTTAAAATATTTTATATATCATAATTATTTTATTATGATATTTACTCTTTATTTTGTAACATTTTGTTACTAAGCTGAATACCAGCTATATAGTGGCAAAATCCTTCTTTGGAACTCTCAGCCATTCTGTTCTCCCACAACCTGCCCATCATGAGTGTCTACCCCACCAGCACCACCAGCACCACCACCACCAGAGATACCATTCGACCATCAATTGTTCGGGCTGTGAACACGCACATCCAGGACAGGGCTAATCCCCCTGGGGGATACTCCTGCGATACTATGCAAATTTCGAGTATTCTGTTTTAGTTATGTGCAAATTTATTGTTTATAAAAAGCAGCAGCACCAGCAGGGTGATGGGAATGGGCTGGGAGCAGTGGGAACAAAGGGACAGTGGAGAGCGATTGATGCCATTGTTTTTTTGTTATTTCTGTATTTATTTATTTATTTTTTATTTCGGTGGTGTTTGGGGAGTTTTTGTGCCCCGAGTTGTGCTTCTGCTCTATCATCAACTGGTTTCGGGTTACGTGCACGCACACAGAGCAGCGTCCGGCGAAGAAGAGAGCGGAGATGCAGCAGCGATCACATAATTCGTGTTGCTGCCTCATCATTCTTATGCTTTTCCAAGCTGCGGCTCTGGCTGGGGCTCAGACTGGGGGCTTTGGCTTTGGCTATGGTGTACGAGAGGGAGATGGAGATGGAGAAGGCAGGAAGGAGCATCAGAACAAGAAGACGTTTTTTGCCAAGTTTATTTTTATCAACAGCGGCAGCATTTTGCTGCCGTTGCATGATGCCTTCTCCTCCTTAGCCCGGCCAGTGCCTCTCTCTCGCTCTGCTGCTGTGTGTATCTATAAAGACAAGAGCCAGGGCTTTTTTTGCGGCCCAGCATCTCACGATCTTTAACATGTTTTGTCTCGATCAGTGAAATCATTCAATCAGAACGGTCAGCATCGGTCTGCGGTCGTTGCCAGGAGACGGTTCACACACAAACACAGAAACACACACACACCACACACACTCGGAGAAACAATCTTGTAGTTGTAAATTATATAAGGCTAAACCGAATCTGGTTTTGTGCTTTTAAGGAAGGATGCCAAAGCCACAGCCACAGTCACAGCCACATTCACATCTCTCCCCAGTGCGATCGATCCCCAGCGATCGATTGAAAGTGTTTGCCTCTTTTTGTGCCGCGTAATGCTCCGATCAGCTCCGCAATTCATCTCACTTCTCATATCTATACCGTAATTATGCAATATCTGAATACATCCACCCATACATATGTATCTGTAACGTAATTCTGCAAGATCTCACCAGCCATCAGTCAAATGCAGGAGCTGCCCATCCATCCCACGGTAGCTGCCAATTTATGACACCCCAAGCAGCAGAACAATATAAAAGGTACTTCAATTTTTTCCAGAGTCATCCTCGTTGTTCCTTTTTGGAGCAGCCGCAGCAGCAGCAGCAGCAGCAGCAGGAGTGCGGGTCCCGAGTCCATAAAGCATGTTTTTAAAATTCCATTAAAATTTATTAGCATTTCACACAAAATGTGCATAAATAACCTGGACCCAAATCGGGACTTTTGATACCACAGAGGGGCAAAGAGATAAGGACAGAGAGGTAGCTGGAACGGTACCCGCGCGCCCTTTTAATGATAAAAAATTGGTTAACGTTTTTGGCCTTTGATACGCTCGTTGAGCATGCTGTGATTTCGATTTTTGGGGTCTTTTCAATCTTTGGGGTTTCGTAAATACATTATGTGTGTGCTGGGCAGGGCAGGGCCTCTACCCCTCCGATAAACAGTTTATGCGCAACTCTGTTTGCTTTCGTTTCTCCCCTTGCCCAACTCCATGCACAACCTTTGTTTATGGACGCATTATCTAAACAAATACGAAAATAACTCATTAAATTCAGAGGCAATAAAACAGGGGCATTTTAAGGTGTTTTTCCTGGGAGGTGGAGAATACTCGAACAAGAAATTAGAGTTAATGAAATCCCCATCTAGTACGTACGCTCCTCCACCCTGTTGCGCCACTGCTTCTTCCGCTCTTCCCCATCTCTCTTTTATTCTCTGGTTCTTGTGATCGCTCTCCAAGCAGGCATGTAAATAATTTGACAGAAGAGTAAATCCCGAGAGGTGAGACACAAGTGCAAAAGGCAACTCAAGTGCACGTCCAAAGGGTATTAAGACAGGGTCAGGCTAATCGCAGAGAACGCTCTCGCAATAAATTCGTAGCTTGTTTTGCTGTGTGGGAGAGCGGAAATGCGCTTCACCCTATTTAATACACCTTGCGCACAAGTGCATTGCAGACGAGAGAGAGGAGATTGTGCGAGAGTGAGCGAGAGTGAGTTTGCGTGCGTGGAGAGCATGTGGAAGACCCCGTTTCGCTTTATCTCTTCCCAGTATTTTCAGCTGTTGCTGCCAGAACCTTCCCGATCGCTCACATTCTCCATCCTTTCTTTACTTCTTTTATTGCGTCGCTTGTTCTTTTTCTTCTGCCTGCAATGCAAAGTGCATTAAGCTGCTGTCGCTGCCTATGTCGCTGCCTCTGTTACCGTCACTGCCTCTGCTGGCGCTCCTCTTGGCCGTGATTCCTGGCGCGGCTATAAATGACAGGTTCCAGGCGCTTTTCCCTTTCAGTCTCGACTTATCGACGCAGGCGCAATGAATCGCTGGCTAACCTGTGAGTGCCTCTGCCGCCCCAACCACAATCTACACCACATCCCGATCCCTATAATCTCTCCCTCTTCTCTCAGTTCTACTTTTAGTTGGAGTGCTGTCTGTACCCGGAGGGCGGTGCAACACCATCAAGGAGCGCAATCTGTTCGCCACGGAACTGTTCCAGACCCTGGCCACGGAGCGCCAGGACGAGAATGTAATCATCTCGCCAGTGTCCATCCAGCTGGCCTTGGGCCTGGCCTACTACGGGGCGGAGGGCAGAACTGCCACGGAGCTGCAGAAGACACTGCACGCCTCGGCCAAGGAGAGCAAGGACGGACTGGCCGAGAGCTTACCACCGGCTGCTGCACTCCTACATCAAGTCCAAGACTGTGCTGGAGATCGCCAACAAGGTGTACACGCGGGAGAACCTCAAGGTCGCACCCCACTTCCGGGAGGTGGCCCAGAAGTACTTTGACTCAGACGTGGAGGCACTGGACTTCAGTCGCGAGACGGAGGCCGTTGACCGCATCAACGCGTGGGTGAAACAGGAGACCCAGGAAAAGATTGAGCGGGTGGTGGACAGCCTGGAGCCGGACACAAACGTGGCTCTGGTTAATGCCATTTACTTCAAGGCCCGCTGGGCGAGGCCCTTCAACGACGATGACACTCGGGACCGCGATTTCTGGCTGGGCGAGCGCCAGTCCGTCCAGGTGCCCACGATGTTCGCTGACAACTGGTACTACTACGCCGACTACCCAGAGCTGGACGCCAAGGCCATTGAGCTGTTCTTCGAGAACATCAACATGACCATGTGGTTCATCCTGCCCAACCAGCGCACCGGGCTGCGCGCCCTCGAGGAAAAGCTGAAGGGCGTGGACTTCAAGCTGCTCGAGGACCGCTGGCAGTGGCAGAGCGTGTCCGTCTATCTACCCAAATTCAAGTTCGAATTCGACACTGATCTGAAGCCCACTCTGAGCAAGGTAAGAGAAATGGCATGGGATGGGCCAATGCATCCTCATCTTTATATTTGTCTCTCTTTCAATTTCCAAGATGGGCATTAGTGCCATGTTCTCGGATGCGGCTGACTTTAGCAACATCTTCGAGGACTCCCCCATTGGCACTCGCATCACCAAGGTGCAGCACAAGACGTTCATCGATGTGAACGAGATCGGCTGCGAGGCAGCAGGAGCCAGTTGTAAGTAGTAGCCTGTATAATCCCCTCCATTCCTGGTTTATCCCCCATAATATTCCATGCCAACAGATGCCGCTGGGGTGCCCATGTCACTGCCCCTGGATCCCAAGACCTTTGTGGCAGATCATCCGTTTGTGTTCATCATACGTGACCAGCATGCAGTCTACTTTACCGGACACATTGTCAAGTTTTAGATATATTCATACATGTATCATCATCAGTTCATACATATAAATACATTTGTAATCGCTTCAGTAATGAATAAATTGAAAGCTCTCCACAAGATCTAAAAGGTCACGGTTGTGCAATATGGGGTTTGGGTCTCGTTGTTGCACACTCCCTCAGAGACCACTTTCACCACTGAAATGAAACTCTGCTATAGGGAAATGGACACTAGATTTGGCTTTCCTCGATCCTTACCGCTCATTCCCTTCACCTGGCGATGGCAGTTGAACGTTTTGATGGTGCAGAACTCCGTGTTGAAGAAGCAGCCGTTATAGGCACAAACTGTTTTGCCATCGGGAGTCGGACAGGTGTTCAGGCATAGTGATTCGGGTGTAGCCACTTGGATGAGGGCTAATACTGTAATAAAGGATGGCAATAAAATCTTGTAAAAATCCCATTAAATTTCTAGCTGATACCAAAGAGGAGAACTGCAAAGAGCTGCATGTTCGATCGATCCATGAAAATGATTCTGAAAACTAGAAGGTTCTTCCAAAGTGGCAGGCGTGACTTCCAGCCGTGCCAAATCCATTATACTGGGTTAAAGAATCCAATTATGATAAATGCAAGTCACAGAAAACCACTTTAGTATTAACGATCGCCGGACAATGGGGCATCTGTGTGAGTATTAACTTAACCCTCTATCTTGGGATCTGTGGGGTGCCCGTCCAGGAGAGATTTCTGTGATATTTCATAACGTAGTCATGTTTACAGCGACCTGTGTGCAGTGGGTCTCTTTTATTGGCCTTCTCGAAAGCTAAAAATAAACATTAAAGGCGTGGAAAACAATAAATGAATATTATGGAAGTCAATTGCAATATTTAACTCGAAACTGAAAACCAGAACGTGCGACCCAAAAAACATTTAAAAAGTGTGGAGAAATTAAATTTGAACGAAAGCCCGTAATACGACCACTGTATGCCCTTTCCTTCCATCAACGATTCCATCAAGATTTAGTTGGATTATTCTCCCCACTGCGATAGGCCCCGTCTAGGATCTGGGATTAGTTAAATGAACTGTCAGATCTACGAAGAAACGAGTTTGTTTGTCCAAACGAAACGATCAAGATCTCTAGCCTAGCCCTTCTCTGGAGCGGCAGTACTTGTAGACAGGGACAGAGATATTTCTGGCATTTGTTTTAAAAGCGCCTGCGCCTGCGCCTGCACCTGCACCTGCTGCTGCACTGCTGCTGCTGTTGCACTGGGGAAGGGGTTAAGCATTTTAAAATTCCGCTCACAAAACAAGAAAACAAAGAAAGAAAAGGAGAAACAGAAGAAACAGGGAGAACTTGTCAGGGCGCACATAAACAATTCTAACAAAAAGGGACGGGCACGGACGGACACTCGCGAGGAGACATGCCACATGCGAAGCGTTCCAAGAGGGAGCACTGCAGGAATTACAATTACAACGGCAGAGGCAAGGTATATTCATATAAGGTGAATCAGTACCCCCGACAGTTGCATTTTATATTTTGCGCGCATAAATGCCAGCCCTTGATTTAATATACTTTTGTGGAGCGAAGAACTGGCTGTGTTCCCACTATCCATCGTTCAGCAATTACCAGTATTTCCACTGCCGAAAGAGCGAGCGAGAGACTTGTGAGAGAGAGAGAGGGCGACCCCCAGTAAGAGCGCGTGCTAGGCGGCGGACGACTCCCCGATTGGAGTTCGTCTTTGGGGCCGATCGCAGCGCGCCGTCAGTCTGCTTTCAGACACGATCACGCGCGCGCGCTCTCGCCCCACGTTGAACAGTCCATGCTGCGCATGCGCGAAACGGAGCGAAAGAAACGTTATTGCAACTGCAACGGCAACGGCAAACGGCAACGGCAAACGGCGACTGCCCCCGCGTTTTGGCCAGGCCTTGTTATCAAGTGGCGAGGATCGGATCCGGGGCAGCTGTCTCAACATCTCCCCAACCGCCCGAGGCTTGCGTGTGCACCGTCCCGTGCTACTGCCAAAGGAGTTTTAATGAATAAAAAATAAATATACATATATGCAGCAAGTAGCCGCAACCATACGAGTGTATGCATATCAGTGTGTGTTGTGTGTCTGTGTGTGTGCTTTTGTGTGTGTTTTTGGTGAAGTAAGAAAATGTGCATCAATTATTTTAAATGGTCAACTTAATGCCCCTGTTGCAGTACCCCTGCCACAGTGCATGCCCCTGCCACAGTGCGACATCCAATCAGCGCGAAATGTCCACCACTTTGTGCGACTTGCCCCCAAACACAGATCCCCAGCAGTAAACACAATTAAGGCGAATGGTAGCCAGAGCCAGAGCCCCGCCAAGAGCCAAACGTAATTCGGGCCCGCGAACCAGTTTCTAATGCCAATCCACCAATCGACAGGCACACTCCACCTCCGCCTCCAATCCCGCCAATGTTTCTCCCAAGAAATACAACGGCAAAAAAAAAAGTAATAGCCAAAAAATAAATAAAAAATAACAAACCTAATAATAAATACGCCTAAGCTCAAATTGTTGTCAGTTTTGTGCGGCTTTTGTTGATTTATGTCCGCGATTAAAGGAAACAGCAACAGCAACAGCAGAAAAGTCAGAAAAGCAGCGACAGAATACGATAATAAATAAATCCGAAGGAGAAATATATATGCTGCACCCCACCCTTGCCCCCAAGTGTTTTCCCCAATCACCAGTGAGATACCCATGAATGCAAATCAAGCGAAAAACAAAGCCAAAAGGCAAAAGCTGATAAAACGCCAGAGATAAGCAAAACAAGGATAAATCCCCAACATGGATAAACCCAATCAGATGCCCATGGAGCTAGAGAGGTGAGTTTGCCCCCAAAAATACATAGCGAAATACATAGATGTAGATTTCTTGTTATAGTTTTTATTCATGAAATACCGAAACAAAAAAAATCATATTGCAAGTTCCTTCTAAACGAGTTCCACTGAATACATGTCATCCAAAAAGTTATCTATGGCTCACAGATTTGTGGACGTTTATTTTTTTTTCATTAGTTAACATCAAAAGAAAACACTTGACACCTCTCTTGGTTGGTTAATTTTTCGCAAGAATTTAATTTATTTATTATTGTAAATTCAACCACAATGTGGCTTTTTAAAAAGCTTTTACTTAGCTGTTTTTATCAACAATAAGTGTAATTAACAAAGAGTATAAAATATGCAAGAGTACGCCTCAGACATACGCATAGTTGGCAATGTGCCCGATGAAGGCTATCGAGTCCCTGTACTTCACAGCAAACACGAATGGATGATCGGCCTCGAACTTCTTGGACCTCGAGAAGAGGCCCTTGAGTACTATTTTTGGGAGAGAATAAATATATACATATATATTGCGGTTGTAGAGAGACAGAAGACACTTTGAGGAATCGTTTTACTCACCGCCTGATTCCAGGGGTAGTTCGACGCCCGCCTCCGACACTTCAACATTGGCCTTGTGCTCCACGGCATTGATGAAGTGGCTCACAAACATGCGGTACATGTTGCTAAAGTCTCCGTCCCGGGAGAACATGGTGTGGACACCCAGCTATACGGCAGAGATGGATAAATACTGTACTTCTATGGGGGGGGTGGATAAATGCGGCATAAAAACTCACCTGCTTGAAGGGTTTCTCGAGGCTTAGGCCAAAGGTAACGCTGAACTTAGGCAGCTGCACCTCCACCTTATGCTGGCTCATCTCTCCGATCTCCGCGAGCAGATTCTTGCCCACCAGGGACTGCTGGAGGGACCTCAGACCATCCTTGCGATTGGGCAGGAGCAGCAGCATCGAGAAATCGGCGTTCTGGTAGGGCAGCTCCACGACTTTGGCATCCAGGGTGCGCACCTCGGCATAGTTGAAGTTCTGCAGGGTCCACATGGTGTCAACGCGGACGGACTGTCCGTTGCCGGTGCGGAAGGAGCGCTTCTCGGTCTTGTCCAGCTTGAAGGCCTTCATCCAGGGCGCCGCAAAGGAGATTCCATTCACAATGACGCCCTCGGTGCGATCGTTGAGCAGCTCGGCGGCAAGGATGTCGGTGATCTTGCCATTGGTCTTGGTGGCGATCCCTCGGTTGATGCCCTCCGCTGTCCGCTTGTTGTACGGCGGATGGAAGTCCAGCTTGTCGATGTTCGAGTCGAACTGGCGCTGGGCCACGTCCCGGAAGGAGCCCTTGAACTCCAGGTTCTCGTTGATGTAGATGTTATTGGCCAGCCGCAGATTGTTGTCGCGTGTCAGCGACTGCTGGTAGCTCCCAAAGCGCTGGCTTACCTGGTCCACATCCCCAGGGCCCAGCCTCAAGCCCTGCTGCAGCTCGCTGGCCGTCTGACCCTTGGCTCCCACAAAGGCCAATGCCATGGAGCTCTGTATGCTAGCCGGTGAAATCACAACATTCTCATTCAGATGATCCGCGCCCACCGCATTGTAGAGATCAGCGGCCAGCAAATTGCGATCAATTGAGGCATCAAAGCCCGCGTTGGTCTTTGCATGCGAGAGACTCGCAAGGAACACTAAAGGAATCAAGCGAGAAGTTTTTTAGTTGGTGAGAATTTCCTTCTGCTCCTATATTTTAAGAGTGACCCCACAGTAGCCCTTAGGATCGAGTCCCTTTATCATAAGCTGTTAATAAGCTTATAAGAAAATAAACACGACAGTGTCCGCAAGGGTACTAAATGTTTCGGCCCTCAAGTGTGCCTTCTCTTTGGGTTTTTTTTCTCTGGATGAAATATCGTGGCTCTGAACCCATAAAACCAGATCGTATGAGCGTATAAATTGGGGCTTACGTAATAGGCAGCTGACGATGACAGCCATGGTCGTGGCCGTTGTAGCTTGAATTTATATGTGTATGTCGTATAAATGGTTGATTTGATGGGGCGGCGGCTCCTCCACTGATTCGCACTTGAGACCCGATCGCGTCGGAATATGAACTGAACAGGCAGTCGCACGTCGATCCGCCTTGGAGGCTGTCCAAGCTGCGATTCTCACCGAATTCAATTCAATTGCGTTGCGTTGCTCTCTCTCTGAGAGGCGCACACGGCATGGAGTATTTACAAATCATTTGTCACCTTTGGCTTATTTTGGTCTTCGTTTATTTTGCTACGAACTAAAACTGATTTGAGCTGAGCAGGGTCTGATAAGACGATAACCCCAGTGTGGCCTTCCTCCGGCTGGAGTGAATCGCATTGAATATACATTAGGCGGTGGCGAGGGCGGCTACGGCGGCGGAGGGCACTCAGATGTCGACGATGTGGCCGGCCAGCAGCAGGGTCTTGTCATTGCCGATGGCGTAGAAGAACGGATGATTGATGACCAGGGGCAGGGCGCGTCGAAACAAATCCCCAAAGGCTGCAAAGACAGCAGCTGATTAAAGAGAGAGGCTTCCCTGGATACCAAACCGGAGAGCAGTCAACTTACAGAACGAATCGCCAGCGGAGCCACCCGCCTCCTGCAGCTCCAGCAGTGTGCTCTGGGCCATCTCGCCCAGATGGGGGGCCGAGCTGGCGAGCAGCGAGCTGAAGACTTCGCTCAGCTGAGCCTCCGCTGTGAAGAGCCTCCTCAAACCCAACTGCAAAGTCAAATATGGGTTGGGCACACACAGTTTCTTTCTCAGACGGAGATGCCCCCTTTCCTCACCTCTTTCAGAACCTTGGCGAGCTGTGCGTGGACCAGCACCTGGAACTTGGGCAGTGTGAGGGCCACCTTGCGCTCACTCATCTGCCCCCTCAGATACTGAAGATCGTACTTGCCCAGCTGCTGCTCCAGCTCCGGCAGTCCATCCGCTCGCTTCGGGAAGATGAGGAGCAGCCGCAGATCGGCTGTGGCAAAGGGCAGCTCGATCAGCTCCGCGTCCAGAGCGGCTACCTCCGCATACCTGAAGCGATGCTGCCCAAACATGGCCTCCACCAACTTGGGCCGCTGTCCCTCGCTGAAGAAATTGATGCGCTGCGTTTCGTCCGGGTCGAAGCTCTGGGCCCAGGGTGCCCGGAACGTCACCGCCGACACATGCACGAAGGGCGTGTCGTTGTCGGAGATGCTCCCGAGCTGCGAAGCGGTGACCAACTCGCCCACGCTGTAGTTGCTGCGGCTAAGGAAGTCATAGTTGATGGCCTGTGCGGCGCTGGCGGGGGTTTCCCAGTCGAGGCGATGGCTGCCGACTCCCATTTGGTTGGCGAGTGCCTGAAACTCATCCCGATAGTTGAAGGTGAAGCGCTGTAGAGTGTAGAAGTCGCTGAGGAGGCGCAGCCGACAGCCCACGGCAGAGGATTGCTTTAGCTCGGAGAGCAGCTCCCGGAGACCATTGAGCGACTGTCGCGGG
Organism: Drosophila obscura; assembly: GCF_018151105.1. Classification (NCBI taxonomy): domain Eukaryota; kingdom Metazoa; phylum Arthropoda; class Insecta; order Diptera; family Drosophilidae; genus Drosophila; species Drosophila obscura. Next base: position 1,676,671 of record NW_024542774.1, on the reverse strand, counting down.
CTGCCCGTATACGGCAGATCGAGTGCCTCGCGCAGCTCCCTGGCCGCAGCGGAGTCGGGCTCGGTTCCAGCATACAGTAGGCCGAGTGCCGTCTGCACGAGGATGGGCGAGACGGCGACGTTGACATTGGGCTGACTCCGTCCCAGTCTGGAGGAGAGTCGCAGCCCAAAGCGATAGTTGGAGGCACTGGCTGCGGCATCTCCCGGACTGCCCGAGGCCTCGCCACCGACTGCCAGCAGTTGGATAGCCAGCAGCGTCAGTATCACAGCCAGAGGTATGGCGCGGGGGAGTCGTCCCCAGTGGGTATTGATCATTGCTTCCAGTTTTAGGGGGTGCGGGGGGCTACCTATGGTTATTCCAAGCTTTGGCTTTGCGTAGTTAGTGATCGATCCAGTGGTTTACACACAACTAAGCAGCGTCGTCACACGATCACGAGCGCTCATTCATGGAAATTCAAAATGTTTCGAGACATTGAGCCGGTCCACAGATTGTTTTTATTGTCTCTGTGGGTCATTGATTGTGAAGCCAAAAGCTCGGCATTGAAATTCTTGTAGTGATACGGTGGGGAGGGTGGGGAGGGAGGCTGTCATGTCAGAGAGCCAGAGAACAAACAACAATCACAGCCACACAATCGAATTCGGAGAGAAACTTTAAGAGAGAAGGCAGCCAGCCAGAGGGAGGTAGTGATTCTATCCAGTTTTATTATCGCACACTGCTCGAAATAAATTCAAGAACAGACAGTGCCTCTGCCTCTCTATGCCTTCTGTACACTCCAAGAAAAAGAAGCTATAAATATTCAGCCATAAATTCGAGCCTTATTCCATGATAGTTTTTAGTATATACATTTCTAAGCCCCCTTTTTTCTTCGAGTGCAGTGGCAACCTTGAGTCGAGGCTATTAATTATGCGCAGCTTTCAGCGGGTATTCCAATTACTCATCTCGCTTACGGCTGCCACTCGGGCTTTCCCCTCTCTCTGGCTGGCTTTATCTCTCTCTCTCGATCGATTCAGATATACTCGTACGTATTGTAGTGCGCATGAGGAAGTTCTGCTCGATTTGAAAAATGATTGAGAAATTCGCTTTTTATTTATAGCTAGCCACTTCAGGCAGCTGGAGTCGTGGCTGGGTCCCCAAACGGGTTTGCCAACTTACAGAAGCGGGCAAACAGCAATCGCTGGAAATTCTGAATCCAAATCAGCAACAGAATGATTATCTACGTGCGCTGCCGGGAAAAGGCACCCGCCCCGCGCGCTTTGGAATCGGATTCGCAGTCGTAACGATCTGAAGGTGCAGGTGGGGGCTGTGGGCTGTGGACTGGAAAGGTTATCGCATTGAAGTTCTCCTTCAGTCCAGGAATATGAGTATTTTTCACTTTATTATATGCCTCACAAATGCATCAATCTCTAGCCTAAGGTATGTCGCGGGTTTGCATGAGACGGGGGACATTCTCAGGCCATCGCCGTGGGCTGCAGCACGTGGCCGATGAAGAGCACCGAGTCGGGAGTGCGGAGGGCAAACACGAACGGATGATCGGCATTGAACTCCCGCGACTTGACGGGCAGGGAGAGTGGCACGAACTTGGCATCTAGCGGGAGGGAGAGAGAGTTTTAATTAGTCCTGAACCATGTACTGGGAAATCGTTTTGGGAGTACTCACATGATGCAGCGGCCGCCTCGGATCCCGCCTCGTTCACATCGATGAAGGCCTTCTGCAGGATCTTGGACACGCGCACGGGGCGGTTAAGCATTTTTGTGACCTTGGAGCTGCTCGTGAACATCTCCCGGACGCCGAGCTGCTGCAGGGGCTCCGTCATGTCCTGCTCGAACTGAATGCGGAACTTGGGGATCCTAATGGTCACCGTCTCCTGGCGCAGGCGTGCCGCAATCCTATTGAGATCGTTCTGGGGACGGGCCAGCTGCTGCTCGAGCTGTGCCAGGCCATCCACCTGGTAGGGCAGGAGGATCAGCATGCTGACCTCACTGTCCGCGTAGGGCATTTCCAGGGCAGTGGCGCCAAGGTCCGGCAGATCGGCATAGCCGAACACATCGTCGTTGAACATCATGGCCACGTTGCTGGGTGCGCCGCTGCCACGCCGGAACTTGCCGGAAACCGTATCCGTGGCGGAGAACTCGTTTGCCCAGTGAGCCTTGAAGTAAATGGCGTTCACCAGCAATGCCGCCGTCTGGCCATCGATGTCGCTGGGCTTCACCAGCTCCCGGATCTTGGTCCGCGTCTCGTCCGACACCCAGGCATTTATCACGTTAGCCGTGTCCCTGGAGCGGCCCATGTCCACGGCCTCAATGCCGGAGTTATAGTAGTAGTCGGCGAAATCCGGATAATCGTGATTGATACCCCCCAGATTCTTGTTGTAGAACATCTGGCTGACCATAGTCAGCTCCGCGTTCTGCAGCTGCCGCCTCTGCTTGATCAGCTGGCGGAAGTCCGCCCCCACGGCCAGCGGATCGTTGCTGAACTCTCCTGCCTGCTGCAGCTCCTGGGCGGTCCGACCCTCGGAGGCGCCATAGATCATGCCCAGCAGCGCGTGCACCGATACCGGCGAGAAGACCACATTCTGCCTCTGCGATCTGCTGGCGATCGGCTGGAAGAGCTTCGAGCTGAAGCGATCCTTGAAGCTCTGCTTGGCCGGCGGTCGCGCGGGACTGTTGGATACGGTGGGAAGGGGTACCGCATTGGCACCCAGCACATTTAACGGCTGTCTCTGGGGTGGCTGTCTCTGGTCATCGGGCGTCTGGGGCTGTCTGTTTTCCGGCAGCGGGGCCTCTTCCAGCGGACGTTGGTTGTCTGGCAGTGTCTGGCCCTGAGCTCTGGCCGTTGGTGCAGCTGCGAGTGCACCTCCGAATCGCAGTCCGATGGGGATGGCATATGTGCGGGGATAGGTCTGGGCAGCCATTAGGTAGGGCCCCAACACCAGTAGCAGCAGGATTACTGAAAGAATCGAAATTGGAATACAGATCGTGCCCCCAAAGAGATCTCCTCCTCTGCTTACTGCATTTGCTTGGCATTTTGTTCTGTTATCTCAGCTGCTTGACCCGTTACTGTTCTTTCTGTTTTGTTCACTAGATTCAAATAAATATGAACAAATTCCTTGTCGCTGTCCGGCCTACTGTGGCGTAGTGCTGAGACGATCAGCACGATTGCAGCTTTAATGTAAAACTGATCACGCCAAATTCCCAGAGGCGAGCTCGGACTTAGAGATGATTGCGAATCGCAGATCGGAGCAGAGCTGAGAGCAGCCCCAGAGAGAGAGAGAGACACACACAGAAAGAGAGAGAACCGGTCCAGAACACTGTGGCTTTAGCATATACAATATGCTACATGCTGGAATGGGAGAGCCGCTCAGCAGAACAATCTGGCAAACCAGTTGAGCGGTGTGGTGCTGAGATGAGCTTGACGCTGCTCTCCCGTCTGTTTACAGGCCTTTCGAGTCGGGAAAAACCCCAGGCACTGCTGATTCTAATTGCACAAAGGCAATACGGGTACAGACATCTATCTTTGCATAATGCCACCCCCCTCCCGACTCGAGCTCAAGCACAAAAACACATAGAATGATGCCTGGTTTTCCCGATCTCTGCCCCCAATTGGGGGACGATCTGTTTGCGCGCGTGGGTTGCCGTTGCAATTCCCATTTCCAATTGCCACAGTAATGTGACTCATCCGAATGGATGCGGTGAAAGAGTATCTCCAAGTGGAAACCTGTCGAGAGTTCTGTTTGCTGTGTGTGTTTTGTATTTATAGAAGCATTATCTTGGTCTGGAAATCGACTCATAACTCTGCCACTTCCTGCTGACATTTTTATGCTACAAAATGCTACCTAAGCCCATTAGATAACTTTTCCATTTCCATTTCGTAGTCACAGAACATAAATATTAGCGCGAGAACCTAATTAGGTATTCCTCTCGGCTCTCGGCATCCCGGCAGCAGATACAATCAAAGAGAAGAACAGACCGCACACGGGGTCGGGCCGGTCTCTGCATTGCAGCCTCTCTGCTGCAGCTCCATTTCCAGTTTCCAGTTTCTAGTTTCTGCCCCAAACGCAACCTTCTTAATTATGTAAAACTCGAACACACGAAATGCATTTCATATCAGCACTCAACCCCCAGCACCCCTCTTCCGCCACTCAATCTGGTTGGCGCTGTGACCCAATTGCAGGCGGCCGAATGTGTAAACATAATTTACTCCAATTAGAGTGCTGCCGCCTTATTAGTGCGCCACGCCCAAGCCACGCACACTGCCGCCTGTTGCTTCTGCCATACGAAATTGGGGCAAATTCAAAGTACATCGCAGATAGTAGGAATACCCAGAGACGGGCAGGCATAGGCATAGAATGCAATCAATAAATGGAGTGGAAGCGGAGTTAAAAGTGGCCAGAGAGGTAGAGGCGGCACTCGAGCTAATTGTAGTGCCCCCCAGGTGCGTTCATTCCATTCCATTCAACTCTGCTCCTCTCTCTCTCTCTGTGTCCCCCCTCTGTGTGTTTTGTCTGATATGTCGTTAAGTGTTTTGCCAGTGCAAACAAGAGCCATAGCATAGCTCCAATAAACAGAGTGATACGATTTTGGTCGCGTATCAAGCGGCTATGCAATGGATTGGATCTGTAGGTAGGCAGCTGGCATTTCCGTGACAGTTATTCAGATAACTTTTGGAACCACTTTCAGCTGTCATTTTGGTATAAGAATTGCCTCAATCAGATGCTATCTGCCCCTGCAGCAGATAATGGAAAACATTCTATATACAATTGGAATGTGAATGTGCAGACAACATTCGACTAGAGGATAACCTTTGAAGATCGCAATAAATTACTTTCATCCTCTTGTTGAATTCCAATGAAATATAATTATTTTTGAAAATAAAATACTGGCAAATAATTCCCCAGAAAGGCAAGAAAAGTCAAAGATCCATCAGAGATTTATGGGAATTTCCGAGAATGGCAATGGATGCTCTAAAGTGGAGTCTGCCATTTATCTGCATTGCACTTTTCATTGCGATTTCCTACAATTATTCACTCAATTACCCACGGACACATACACCCCCCACTACTCCTGGCCAACACAGGCCACAGAGTCAGTGGTGCAGACCGCATGAAAATATTATAAATTGTCACTGCAATGTTGCCTCAATTAGCGTGTGCAACATGTTGCTGGTGTGGCAGGCGTGGCAGGGGCGGCAGCGGCGGCGGCGGCAAGCAAACCACAAAAGCAATTTGTTGCTGGCAACCGACTCTAGTTACAACTCATTAATTTGCGTGTTGAGTGGAGAGTCGTTGGAGCATTAAATGGCATAGTAGGAGGAGGAGTGGGTCTCAGATGGATTGGAGGTGGCAAATGAGGCACGGGCACACACGGGCTGTCCGCTGGACTGACCATTGGACTGTCCGTTGGCGTCGCTTACAGAAAAATCGCATTAAATTGCACGCTTGCCGCACGATTTGCCCGATTTGCATATAATTATGGTAAATAAATCATAAAGTTGCCATCAAAATATTTACACATGCGATTTCCATGTTGCGTATGTATGTGGCGAGTGTGTCTGTCTCTGCAACATGTTGCTAACGAGCCGCATGAATGCGGGTTGATGCCACGAAGTGGAGGAGAGCGGAGTCGCACGCTCCTTGTAGCCGCTCTGCATCCGGAGCTGGCATCAATTAAAGCGACATAAAGGAAACTTATAATTTTCCAGCAACTTAATCATAGTCGGCATTCTTTGGTTCCCCCTCTCCCCTTTGGTTTTTCCCCCCCGTTCTGTGGCCACGTAAATGCGGCCGATCAGGCATTTAGCAGCATTTATAGAAATTGCTGGGGAAGATCCGCTCTTTTGCTACCTCTCTCTCTTTCTTCCTCTGTTCTTCCTCTGCTTCCCAAGAATTGGACAGCAAAGGCGGGGGTGCTGGTGGAGTAGTAGAAGGGAGCAAGGGACAGAGGAGAGTCTGGGGGTAATCGCTGTTTAAATTTGTACTTCGTGATGCAATCATTCTGAATGTCAGAGAGCTCAGGAGAGACTCTCTGGCTCTGTCTCTGCCTCTCGCCTGCTAAGCTCTTTGTACGTTAGGCGCCATAATGGGTTGAGCCTTAAACACACACACACACACACACACATACAGATGCATTCAGCACACCCACACAGCTCTGAGGTCAGCAGCCAGTTGTTTTGGGCTCCATTGTTTCCAGCTCCTTTTTTGGGCTTGGCTCTGGTTCTGGCTCTGGCTCCGGCTCTGACTCTGGACCTGCACTCTGCGTGTTCTTTATTGATCTAAATTTGTGGTTTGCAAATTTGTTGGTCTCTCAACTTCTGGGCAGGGGCAGAAAGCGGAGCCCAAATCGCAGTGTCTGCTGCTTATCGTTTGGCATTCCATTGGCATTTGGGGCCGTGCAATTGCTGTTATTTCCTTTATAGATTTAACTCCACTCTAATGAGCCGAAATCTTAAGCACTGCCATCTCTGCTGGCGGCCCATGTCGGGCCGTTGGTATTGTAATCAGTTAACGCTTAATTGGGGCCCCAGCCACGCCCCTAAATCTCTCTGTTGGGGCATGCAATGGTGGCCACAATGGGGAATCAGCAGCGAGATTAGGCGGAAGTACCGCTAAAGTTAAAGCTAAAGCAAACTGCTAATGCCAGTGCCAGTGCCAGCGGCCTGGCATTTTGTTTTATTTCTTGTATCCAACTACTTGACTTGCCAATATATCAGAAAAAAGAGCGGATAAAAAACGAAGGGAACAACCCGCATGTAACAAGTACTGCGAGTACTCGTACAAAAAAACGAGCGGAACACCCTTTCATTAGAGTAAAAGAAAAAAAACCAAAGCGAGAAGAGCCAACAACTACAGAATAATGATGAATTGCGGCATTATCGCACGGTAATACCCCCATGGAGGAGACGACGAGACCCAGAACTACATGGGAAACTGGAGCAGTCAGGCACGAACAGTGCCAGGCCACGTCAGGGTGGAGCAGGGCAGAGGAGAGGCCAGGCCAGGCCAGGCCAGGCCAGGCTGGGCCAGAACAGAACAGACCCAAGAGCCAAGACAAATATGTAATTGGCCGGCAGACACGAAGGTGCGCGAGTATCACGTACCACATAGCCAGGCTCAAATGCATCGACATGATGATTTATTTGCATTGCAAAAGCCAAGAACATGACACTGTGAGAAATTGGTGGCACAGTGAAGGGGGAGAAAGAAAGTTGATTATTTCCCATCAAACTTCAAGGCAACAGATTCGCGTGGCTACAAAACTCTTGGGGAAGGTCAGAGGGTAGAGGAACTGTGGGTTTGTATTGCCAGATTATATTTCAATTAAAATCCATAGCAAATGGGAATCTTTTCTTTGCCCAAGCATTTCTTTCAGTGCGCTTGAAGTGAGGAAAATCCAACACGTAGTCGTGGCCAATTTCCCGAACAACTTAATTGAATTGTGCTCTGGGCTCAGTGCAACGCTTCGTATACGCAATGTTTGCTCCTCTCCTGCAACGCGCCACTCGCGGTGGCAGTCGCTCATTTGCATGTTTCATTCAGCACGCACGCAGACCAGTCCCAGTAGCAGACCCAGACCTCTCCCATAGATCGACCTTAGATGCATAATGTGCTTTATTTCTGGTGTGTACTCTGTTGGCCCCCAAAACCCTGACACACCCTCACAACCCAAGCCGCCTTCAACTTTAACATTTTGCCATGGATCGCAGACTTTGGGCACTTTTTGTGGGTTTGCAATTAAAGTTTAGTTGCCTCAAGAGCGAGACCGAGAGACTGAGGCTGCCAGCAACGCCCAAAAGACTCTCGCGGATCCACCCATGACAATTGCCTTTGACATTTGGGCAGCTGGAAGACTGAAAAACTGGCAAACAGGGAAACAGGGAAACGGACAAGCGAGGAAAACTAAAACCAATTTAAAAGCGTCAGGGATTTGAGGCAGCTTTTTGTTTCTGTTGCTGTATCTGCCATAACTAAGCCGAGGCCCGATCGCTCTCTCAGATCCACAGCTCCACAGCCCCACAACAGAGCCGCACCTTTGTCGGCCTGTCAAACTGGAAAACTGGCCAAGAGCCCCCAAGAGCAGCAGCCGGCCAACAGTTTTGACAATTTACCACCAGCTCGGACTTGGATTTGGACTCTAAACTCGATGTCCGACTTGAATTCGGACGTCTGTCTGACCATTTGTATAATTGGCATCTCTAATTTTTTGCTCTTTGCCGGGAATCTTGGCGGGAATCTCGATCCTCTCCGCATGGACTCACTGACTGGCATGGCTGGCTACCAGTTGGAGTCGCCTGCCCGCCCGGTGACTTATTATGGAGTTGGTAGCTGGAAAATTCACGATCAGCGAGCGGTTCTGGCCGCGGCCGGTTGAGCGTGAGTAATCGGAAAGCTAAGCGCGTTGCATAAATATAAAAAAAAAGGAGAAAAAAATGGGAAAAATTGTGTACAATAATGAAACTGGTTTCTGGTTTTGGGGCGGCCGCTCTAAGAATTACAAGCACACACTCTTAGAAAGAGAGAGAGCGAGAGCGAGATGGAGCGACATGAGCCAGTGTTGCCATAATGCTTGTCATAAATTCTCCAAATTACCCAACACGTCGCAGTCTCTCCGCATCGCAGCCAATGTCGAGTGGGGCTTTCGGGGTTCTCGGGCTCTGCCTGATTGCAAATTGTGTGACAGCGGAGTGCGCTCCGCTCCGATCCGCTCGGCGTAAATTGAATTTATGTAGCTCTCTCTCTCATTCTCTGTGTCGGACTCTGAGCTACTTACTCAAAGGATTAATTGTCCCATGAAGCTAGACTCCAGCCTCAGTACAGTCCAGTCCAGTCGAGTCCATCCGTCAATCAATGTCTCTCTCTACCCCAACTCCTTGTAGCCTGATAATTGATATTGATTTCAAAACATGATCTTCAATTGGTGGCAATTTATATACGGTTTCTGCCCAGTCCATTGAACTTGCCTCGGCTGGGAGATCTTCCATTTCACATCAGAATCCCCTTCACGAGAAAGCCAATCAAATTTTTTAATTTGTTAAAATTTTATGTTTCGTTTAAGCGCTGAAAAAGGATCATTAATATTCAACAAAGATATTTCTTGTGTTCCTTGGCCTGCTATAAAGTCATAAAATATTAATCTCTTGGCATGGCGTAACAAAGATTACATTAAGCCCAGATTGAAATAACAAAATGTGGAAATATCTGACAGTAAAGAATAAACTGGGAATAAATTATACCTCGGGGGTCACTTCGTTTGTGAGCAGTTTTCTGTAGTTAACAAAATAAATAATGTTAATTAATCATAAATTAAATATGAATTATTCCCTGAAGATTCACTGAAATGCATTAAGGAAATTCCATCTAAAAGTTCTTACTCTAAATATTGAATAGAAAGTAAAGTTCTCCCACACAGGTTTATTGCTAAGTTCTTGACTTTCAGCGCCCACCCAGATATTGGCCAAACATTAGCTAAAGTTCTTCTGGCTGTGCGAGGACCAACTTGGCTTGGCTAATTGCAAATGTCAAAGTTGTTCGCTCCCACTGATCTATGTACGGGTATTAGCTCTGTTACCTTTGACTGTTCTCCGTACATACATATGTATGTAAACATTTATGTATTGTAACTGTGATTCATTTGCCGTAAAGCGCGACGAACTTGTTGAAAATGGTTTCTAAAGTTAACTTTATGGCCAACATTTTGTAAACTTTATTTCGCTTTGTCCACTCGGAAGGCACTTGAAGTGGTTGCTGTCGTTGTTGTTGTCGCTGTCGCTGGTAGGTAGCTCAAGTTCCTCACTTTGAGTTGTTGTCAAGGCCCACGCGCCTTCAAAAACGGCTCAGGCTGAAGCTGACGCTGACGCTGAAGCAGAGGCTGGGTCTCAGGCTGAGACTGGAACTGAGACTGAAGGCCTCAGCGACGAAACGACTTTTAACATTCTGTTACCGTTTCTTGGCCTTTCTACCAACACTCGATTATGGTTACACATGTTGCCGCATATCCATCCATATTCATGCGCATTACGCACATTTTCGTAACAGATTCAAGTGCGCGATATGGAGAGTCTCGAGTGCCGCGCGCTGGCGAGAAGAGAGAGTGACAGAGGAGTGGGGAGAAAACATTAAACATTAACCACAGAAAACAAAAAAAAAACAAGAAACTGTTTAAAAAAAAAAATTCATACATACATACATACCTTCTCCATGTGGCGGCCCCATAGTTGGGAGCATTACGCAGCAATACAAGTTTTCAAGTGCCCGCCGAAAAGAAGGCGGAGGGGGGAGGAAGGCGTTGAAAAAACTCAAACTCAGAAACTGAAATATTTTTCTGTTTCGTATTGGATTTGATGTTGGGGCCCCGTAATGAGTCTGCAGAAGTTTTCGCCCCTCTCCCTGGCTGGGAACTGGTTTCCTCATCGTTTCTCATTTTTTTGTTCGTTTTTTCTTTTTCCAATTTGAAAATTAACTGTGTTTTGATTAATACCCGATTATTCCGAACCAAACTGAACGCTGCATGTGTCTATAAATTATGCTTCCCCTTTGCCGCCGCCATCGCTGGGGTTCTGGCTGCGATTGTAATGTGTTAAATGAAGCTGGAAAGTGGCTCCAGCAACGATCACAACGGATGATGGAAGGTTCTTCGTCCCGGATGACAGACGTAAATTGCAGGAGTTTTTGTGTAATTTATGAGCAGTTTTCCCCAACTAATTGGCCTAATTATGGTGCAGTTTACTGCGAGGACAATATAAATTGCAGCCCAGCATTGGTCCAATGTCTCTCTGTCTTCTCCCCCCGGGAGACGATGGCGATTCACACTTCCGCGATTGGTCCAGAGTTTGTTTTAGCCGTGGCAGTTGTGGCATCAGTTGTTGCTTTTGTGGCAGTTGCAAACGGCAAACAACAAAGGCAGGCAGGCGGCATCGACAGTCAACGGTCGACAGCTTGAGAGAGTCAAGAGTCGCCATTGCCATCGCCATTGCCGTTGCCGTCTCTAAACTTGAGAATCGAGTGCAGGGAATGGCACCCAGAGCCAGACTTCAAACTGCAGCATGTGGCAGTGGTAGGGGCAGGGGCAGAGGCAGCTTCGGCCTGCAGTGTGTCTGCTGCCAACATCGTGACTAATTACATGCGACATAAAATGAAAGAAACCCCAAGCCCAAAGCTACAAGCTTCAAGAGGCACAACTGCCAGGGAGAGAGAGAGAGGAAACGATAGAGGCAGGGGCACAGATAGAGACGGAGAGAGAGAGAGAGAGAGAGAGAAAAATCTAGCAACCAGGTCGTATACGTAATTGAAGAAAAAGTATCTGAAAATTGCCAAACAACAACCAGCAGCAGTAATTGGCAGGAAAAAGGCAGCAGCATCATCCACAGCAGCGGCAGCAGCATCCAGCAGACTGGAGTCTTGCAACTTGACAATTCAATAAAACTTGAGCTCTGATTGCCATTCCAGTTGACAAGTCTAATAATCAGCTTTTGGCCATGACATGGCCTGGGTTTCTGATGTAATTTGAGGATTTCCACTGCTGTCAGCTAATTGAAAGTCGCCACTCTCTCTCTCTCTCTGTTTGGCATCTCCCTGTGGCGGCTGTTCATTAAATCTGCATCTGTTGCATTCTCCCGAGCTGAACAATTTATGTGGCAAGTATTTTTAGAGCTGGCCACAAAAAAGTGCAATTGCAACTGCAACTGCAATAGCAATAGCAACTGTTGTTCTGTTTCTGGTTTCTGGATGCTGCTCTCTGTTTCTCATCTTGAACGCCCACTGGCATGCCATTGCCATCTGCTGTTGCAACTTGCGATGCTGCCGCTGCCGCTGCTGTTGCTGCCACACGAAAATAGCGCAAAGTAGTGCATCAATAAACAATAACAATGCTCCTGCTGCCGATGATGCTGCCGCTGCTGCTGCTGCTCCTACGGTGCTCCAACAAAACAGGAAAAGCCAAAGCAGATCTGGCCGGCCACATGTGCGGATGTTGCAACAACTCCAGCCGCTGGCAAGCAGCGGCCTGTCAATAAAAAAAAAGAAAAAGAAATAGGAGGAAAATCCGAGTAAACCGAAAAGTAAAGTAAAGTGTGGCAGGGGAAAATAAAACATGTGCAAGTTGCAGTGGCCCGCGGTTAAGTGAAAGAAATAGCTGCCAATAGCGGAAATATTAGCGTTTGGCCTGACTGCCGTTCCCAGTCGAGGGAGCGCAGCAAGAAAACTCCAAAGAAAACTCCAAAGAAAGCCCCTTACCACCTAGAAGACAATGTGTTTATTATTGCATAGAAAGATGGATAAGAATCGCTGGGGATTTGAGGCGGAGTAGAAGGAGTGGGCTAATGACTGACGTTGAAAGCCTCTGGAATATGGAAAGTATTCACTAATAAATCGATCCGATTCTGAACTGTTGCTGTAGCTGCATTATATGTATAATTATCCATTGAACTTGTATTTCCAGTTATGTGCTCTAACAGCCACCTATTCGTAGATTGAAACGGGATCAACATGTAAGAATTTTATTGATTTGAATATGTTAAGTAAAGTCTTGAATTTCGAACTGAAAGCTATTATTAGATAGCTACAGTTAAGGATCTCCTAGAGAGAAGACTGAGCAGAGCAGATCTGTATTATGGGAATGAATGATCTATCCACTTGAGTGGGTAATCAGATAATCAAACTCAGACGTACTGCAAATTTTACCAAATTGTTCTTGCCCAAATATTTATATTCATTTTGTACCTTTATCCATTTGCATTTCACTGCCATCCTTCAATCTCCAACTGCCCATCTCTTTGTCAACTTCGGCCTGACAAAAACTTTATGAACTTCCCCCAGGGCAATCTGGGGAATGCCAATATCTGAAGTATGCTCGATTACATGTCACCCCATACACATACTCGTATATATATGTATATATATAGAACGAATCAATGCCATCCTGGGCCTAATCCAATTGTCGCTGAAAGGGCAGCAGTTACTGTTACTCCAGGAACCCTACCCTACCCGTGCGAGCATGGGCATGGGCCCAACATCAAATGCCTTGACATGGCAGCAACGGGGACGAAACGGGGAAAGTCAAACCGATTGTGTTAAATCAAATGAAGCATAATTTTTACTCAATTTATGTATGTACGGGAGGGGGGAGGAAACTGCAGGCAGTTTTCCCAGTTAGCGTTACCGTTACCAGAGCCCAATCCCAGTGGATCGCTTAGCCTGTCATTCCATCACCGAAAACCGCCCACACTCGACTTAGCAGAGGGTTGATGCGATGCTTCTGCCTGCTTTGCTGACTTTGATGAGAGCGGACAGGACAGGATGGAGTAGAGATGGAGATGGAGCTGGAGAGTGCCTCGGGTACATCATATTTCTATTAATGACTTGCATATTTATGAGCCCTGAAACCCATTGCCATAGCCATAGCCATAGCCAGCAGTCTCGCCCCGTGGGCAACTCGAAATGAGTGCAAATAAGCTGATTTTAATAATAGACAAACACGAACCCCCCAAAAACACACAAACACAAATACGACTAGTACTCGTAGGCATCAAATGTGTTCCGAGTTTGTTTGAGTTTTGGTCTTGTTCTTGGCCCCCGGGCGATGGATGAATCTATAAAGATACACCACGTACATGGCAATACATAGTCTTGGCCTACGAGAAGGGAGCATTTAACTGGAATTTCGGTTTCCCATTGCGAAAGGCGTAATAAAGGCGGGGCTATGGCAGCGAGGAAGAACGGAAGAACCCCCCCACCGATCTCATGGCGGCCGGCGCTTTCATCCGCATTTTTAGTTGCTTTGATGTGGTTCCCTGGCCACGGATTTCGTCAACATGTGGCTCCGGCTAACGATGCGTGGAAAGTCTTTAAATAAACAGCAGAATCAGCAGCAAGCAGCAAGCAGCAGCAGCAGCACAAAGGCAGGCAGGCCTAGACCAGGGGCCGCCAAGGAAGTTGCCAAACAATATGAACCACATTTGCATATGGTTTTTTCCCCCGCTATATTTTTTTTTTTGGCAACGAGTGTAACGAACCAGAGTTAGGATAGGCTTATGGCTCAGCATTAGGTGGCCGAAAAAAAAGTGGACTAGTTACTGCCAAGTACTCGGAGTGAGCTCTGCCTGCTTTATGACCGCTTCTGTGTGGGCCCATCAACTCTGGGGTTCCCACATCAGACAGGGACAGAAACAGGGCCTACAAACTAATATGAAGACGGCACAACAATGGGCCTATCAAAGTCAGGCAGACAGTCCCATTCCATTCCCATTCCACCCATTAGTGTTGCAGTCACAGACAGCGACAACTAATAGCGCTCCCGTAATGAAGTGTTAAGAAATATCAGACAACGAACAAACCGCTAATGAAATACTCAACCGGCATGTACCCCTAAATAGAAGTACTCCAACAGCGCCGACAAAATTGTAATTGAGCAGCCCCTTTGGTTGTTATTTCGAGCTTGTAGCCAGTTTGGTGTCTTTTGATAATGATGGGAAACATCTTCTGGGCTTGATATTGTCATTATATTAACGGTACTTCAAGGTGAAGTCACTGCCTTGTATTTTTCTTGTAGAAATTCTCCCTGAGAAAGGGGAGCTCTTATCCGTTCGATGATCATAATGTTCCCCCCTTCTATGTGTGTTCCTTGTCCCATATTTAACCCTGAAATTCTGAATACCCAAACTTACATCGATTTCCATCGAAACGATCCAACACTTGAAATTTTCCATGCCACAAAGACCTGCAATATTTGGGTAAACGAACCATAAACCAACCAACCCCAAAAGCAGACAAACGCGTACTCGTAGACCGAACAACATGTCTGGCAAATGGAATTAGGAAATCTTTTTCGCCAAATCCAACAAATCATGTTAAAGGCGGCCCAGAGCGAGGTGAGTATCGTGTCTGGGGTAGAACGAGAACGCCGGCGGGCTGAATGTTTATACCGCTCTCGGTTTTTGGCTGTTTTGAAAACTGTGCGGTTTTTGGGGGAGGACAAGAACGAGGAGTTGGACCTGGACATGGACGGTCTGTGTGGGCGTGGGCGTATGACATTATCGAGGGTGGAAAAGCGTTGCAGGAACGGACCCAAAGAGCAGTCGAAGAAATGCCAGACGGCAAGGGCATAAAGTTTATATAATTATTTTTATGCCGACTCTCATAACCGTAGAGTGGAGTGGATTCGAGTGTGGAGTGTGGGGTGCCGGCCTCTCCTGGGGCTGTGTCAGCGTCAGCCCTTTCCCAGTTCTGTTCTGTCTCCCATTTTGTATCCGAGTTGCTAAATATGTGAGTTATGCAATGAATAAAATTAAATTACACAAATGTCATTGGCTGTGATGTTGCTGTTGTGGCTGCTTGTGGCAGCAACATGTTGCTAATGACAGCCAGGCCTCAAACCCCCCAAAAAAACACCCCAACATCAGATGCATTTTAATTAAAATTTTGTAAAAGGGCTCAGCTCACTTTAATCGAAAGCCTCTGCCCCTGTATCCAAAGCGGAAATTGTGTGCGGCTGTTGAAGTGTTGGTTGTTATTGCTGCCCTCCCCACCCACACCTGCCATTGTGGGTGATCAGCCTCCACTGCGATATGCATGTTTGTTGTCCTGTCTGCAGGGTTGATTTGGCAAACGACGCAATTTGTTTGTGCTAGCAACAGTAACAGCAACAGCAACATGAAGCAACCTCTGCCAAGCAGCGGCGTAGAATGGAGTGGAGTGCCATGGCTTGGCCAGAATGGTGGGTCAGTGGGTGTCAAACATCGCGGAGTATGAGATATTTGCACATTAAATACCGTAGCGTAACCCAGAAGAGCTTTCACTTTTCCCCGAGTGCCAGGGGGCGGTGCAATGTGTGTGTGGGTGTGCATCCTATTCCCTGGGGCCTCGTAAGTGTTGCCAGTTTGATTGTTTTGGCCTGCACTCGGTGTGGTGCGGTGCGGTGCGGGTGTGTGGCGTGGCATGGGGTACAGTTGTGTTGACTAAACTCTTTCCTTTACTTTCCTGTCCTCTATGTTCTGCGTGTTAATTGCTCGAAAAAGCTCTGTCAAGCTGGGTGGAGAAACGTCTCTGTCTCTCGGTCGGATGTCCATGTGGCTCTGGGCATAAGCAGCATATGAAATCATAAAATTTAACGATCGCTGCGTTGGCTGGCATCGAGTGAAACCACCCCTTGGACTGACCAGGCTGCCACCCAGCTCTGCAGCTCTTCAGCTCTTCAGCTCAGCTTCTCTGCTGTTGTGCTGCTCTGCTGCTTGGCACGTGTTCAAATTACCGTGAAGACGCTTAGGGGTGCATTTTCCACAGCACAACAGCCGAGAGGCAAACGAAATTCAAATTGAGTGAGTGAATTAAAAAACCTGGCAATCAGAGAGAAACAAACTACAGACACACCGCGAGAGACTCTCTCTCTCTCTCTCTCTCTCTCTCTCTCTCTCTCTTTGTGTGTGTGGAAAATGTGCTTGCAACAAAATATGAGCATACGTTAGAGCGTTCGTTTCCTTCCTTCCTTTGTTTGCTGTTTTTGGGGTTCGTTCGTTTCGAGTTCCCTTCATGGATATGCTTAGAGGTGTGTGTGTGTGTGTATGTGAGGGGTAAAAGGTTTTCCTGAGCGTATCTGTGTGTGTGAGTTCACGGGGATCGTGTCGGGCAGACTTTTATGGCTATAAGTTACAACTGAACTGAGCACAGTGGTGCGTTGGTCATTGGTTTCTGCTGCAATCCCTTTGCGGCGAAAGCGAATTGGAATTGAAGCGAGACTCGCATAAGATTTAGTAAAGTTTGCCAATTGGAAATCCACATACAAATAGGAGATAAATCATGTCAGAAATTAATTAATAAGATATCTCTTAGAAGATATACAAAAGTTGAAAAGGAATAGGTTTTTCTGTTATTTTATTTTTGATTTATGAATCCGAGTATACACAACGATAACATTTCTTCAGATCTTTTTTAATTGTACATATCTTAGATTTGGCTTTTTTCATTCTATTTATTATCTCATTAAGTATCGGAAATTACAATACCAACTTCATCTGCTCTTTGCCATCTTTATTACGTGTCCCATCTTTTCAACCACTGTACCAATCCATTTTTCGAACTAAATTCAAGAGCTTCAAAAGGTGAACACTCACACACACACCTATGTACCTCTCCACCCCCTGTTGCTGGCACTTTGTACCCTCTCTTTGGCTACATAATTTCAACAATATGCGTGCATTGAACACAGCCCACCCACTGCCTTCTGCCGCCTGCCGCCTGCCTCCTTCCAGCCCACAATCGCTTCAAACCGAAATCAGACATAAAAACATTACATTACAAACCCTTATTTTACACACACACAAACACACACACAATTGCATTAAAAAAGGGAAGAAGGAGCAAGGAAAAAAGAACGGTAACGTAAGGCGAGACAGCAACCAAAACTGAAACTGAAACAGAGAGTATGCAGGATTTGGCAGGGGGGCAGCAGTGGAAGGCGACTCAAGGACGCGAGGCGAAACGGGGCGAGTTCTTCGGCATCGACAAGGGATGCAAAAGCGAACGCCAGATATTAACCCCTCTTGTACATTTGTGTGTGTGTGTGTGTTTGTGCCTGTGTGCCTTTGTGCGATGTGTTTTCGCCGTGCCCGTCAATTTTGGTGCCAAAACAAACGCAACGAGCATTTTCGCCGATTAGAAGGAAGAACAATCCGTGAGTGCAACGTGAGCGGAGAGCAGCGCGCGCGCCCGTCGTCCGCCGTCCGTCGTATAATTTCGTATAATTTCTGATAACCCGCTAAACGATTATCTGAATAAATATTATTAATAATAATTCCCAGATGATGGTGTGGCAAAAACCCAAAATGGGATTCCAGTGAAATTCAAAATCGGGAAAAACGCAAAAATCTCACGAACCAAAAATTTCTTCTGTACGTACAGCCGGCTGTCTTTGTTATTGTTTGCTGCTGTGCTGCTGCTGCTGCTGCTGCGGCTGCTGCTTCTTCTTTTAGTTCTTCTCTCAGTCAAGGAATAGTTCTTCTTTGTGTTGGTGTTCGTCTCTATCTGTGTGTGTCTGTGTGTATCTGTGTGTGCGGAGTGGTCTCTCCCAGGACTTGTGAGTCAGCGCAAATGGCAATGCGCATCTTTGTTTACCCACCAAATCCCCGGCCAGAAGTGAGACTCCCAGTGAAAGCGGCGCCAAAAGTATTGTGATTTTTTTGTTGTATTTTGATTTGGTTTTTCGGTTTTTTTTTCGGCCAGAAACAATGAACGATTCGTTTGATAATTTGCATGCCGATAGCGCTAGCCAAAGTCATCATTTGAGCCACAGCAATAGCAACAATAATGGGAATAATGCCAATGATGGACCCCATAATGATGGCGATTCGGATGAGGAGGTTATCGAGGGCATGGCCCTGCTGGAGGGCAACTATCAAGTGCTGCGCCAATGGGTGCCACCCGCTCCCAACTATTGGGATGCACCGCCCAAGGCCATCATCAAGTCGGCCGAAGTGAGGTAAATATCAAAAGGAAATTGTAAACCAAACAACACTACACTGTGGGAAATTTAAAGCAGTACGGGAATAAAGTTTTTACAGTTTGAGTGTCTGAAAATGGTATCATAAAATATAATGTGAAAGTGAATAATCTTTTTGGTGAATCTTTATGGGTAGTCTGTCCATGATTCCAATCTCTGAATGTGGACACTTCACATCTAAGGGTTATGGCCAGTCCATAAATAAATAAAAACAATCCACCTATCCGTTCTTCCTTCAACAACTAAAGCAATAACTTTTCTGTGAGGTACTCTGTTTTTTTACTTAAAATATTTTTCAGTGTATCAGCATCGACATCTGCCAGAGCAAACACTTGTGTCAGCAACATGCTTATGCAATTAAAAGTGCAATTTTTGCATTTACATTTGGCCATTGCCTTCAATAACTTTTAATTAAGTGCTTCGCTTCGGCATTGATTTGACAGCGCATTCCATTTTGCTGCTCACAAATTGCACAGCAATTAACTCGAATCAGCTAGATCTGCCCCGCATCGGCTCGATTCGAGTAGAGTCTGGAGTCTAGAGTCTGGTCTGACTTGAAGCTTGAGCTGGACATGGAGGTGGAGCTGGTGCTGGTGCCGCGGTGTGGGGACAAGGCGTCTCTAACGGTCCAAGGCAATCGCTGCAGTCGGACACGGAGACGGAGTCGGTGCCATTCAATAAAAGTGCAGTTATTTGTAACGCACTTTTATGGCCACACAAGCGATGGCCAATCTGGTTCGACTACTACCACATACCCCGTACCCGTACCCGTACCCATACCCATAACCGCCGCCCCGACTCCCTGCTCCGAGCGATGGAAATCTCAATGGATTTGGCCTCGACGCTTGACAAATAATTTTCGCATTTTTACAGCCTGCAATTCATTCAATAAAAATTTGATTATTATGGGCATCATCAAATGCTGCATTTACATTTGCATGACAGGCAACCGAACTTACCGAAGGAAATTAAATTGTAGTGCATATTTTCTATACCCTGGATATTGAGTGGAGTGTATACCCTACTCAATTGAGTGGAAGGATCATTGAAGGAATTGATCGGATATGCAAAGTACCAATATTTATATTAGAAATATTTTATTTCTGCTTCACTTGAGTATATTATGGCCTTTTCATCATTAAAAGTTTATAACATACTCGTAGCCACACAGACGGTGTCCACTAGTCGCATACCCTCCATAGTCCCAGCTTTTATACTAGTTTTATGGGTTAATCCAAGAAAAAAAGAAGACATAATCTCAGAGACATCAGTCAAACCGTTGTGGCATGTGCACTAAAAGATAATAAATATTCTTATTATATGGGGAATGTATCACCAACCTCTGCTGATTGGAGCGGGAAATTCTGGGAATGGATCACAGACTTACCCGTATTCTTTTGGGGTTTCATTCACTGACTCAGCTAAGACTCTCCACGAGATACGTGAGATCGCCATTGTGCATCGATAGAGTATAAACAGATTGTCGGCTGTCTGTCAGTCCTCACTCGACGAGCGCCAACAGTTGGCGCTGTCTGGATGCCGCGTCTGCAGAGTTGAGAGTTGCTGCTGTGGCTGTTGTCTCACTGTCAACACCAAGTGGTATGCAACATGCAGCTGGGACACGTGGTGGGGGCAGCTACAGCTCCTCTACAAGTGTCTTCGTCCCAGTCGTCCAAGTCGTCGTCGTCGTCGTTGGCGTTGACAACTGCAGCATGAGTCTGCGAAATTGAGTTGCAGTTGCCGGCTGCCGGCTGCCTGCTGCCGCAGCCTCCTCTATCTGCATGCCTTCTTTTGTGCTGCTGCCTGCTGTTGCTTTTTCTGGTAAATAATAAATGCGTTACTTGAGAGCATTCGAAATGGGAAATCAAAATGCAAACGCTGCCAGATTTCTTGCGGCTCGCGATGCACTTGATGCAGCAACAATGTTTTTCCCGGTTTTGGCCTGGCTTCGTTTTGTTTTTATCCGCCGGGCCGTTAAGTGCAACAGCAGCAGCAGCAGCGGCAGAAGGAGGAGAAACAGCGGGTTGCGCATTGCTGAGAGTATCTTTTGCACGTTCTCAATATGCATTTCTGAATTACAATATGTTGATTGCATTTCGCCGGCACGTAGATGGAACACATGCACTCCACTGCACTGCGCTCCGTGGCTTCCAACTACGCCGCACTCCCCTCTACACCATACCGTCTGGCCATAATAATGATGAGTATTGAAATTGGTAACAATGCAGTGCATTTCCGCACACCACAAGCAAACTCCAACCCCAACCCACTCTCTCTCCCCGTTTGCAGACAGTCGCAGTCAGTGCTTCCTCTGCTGCGGTTAGTGGGGCCTTTGTTCTTGGCCAGGATACGGATACCATACCCCCTCTCCACGACTCTACTCATTCGGGTCTAAATTACTTTATACTCGCCACAGCATATGCTCCTCGTATTGTTGGTTGCCTGGGTAATTGATATGGCTTTGTTTCACTTGGCCAACTCGGGTTGTTCGCTCTGTTTCGTCTTTTGCTTTTTGTTGAGCGAAAAGTTTCCTACGAGGACGAACTTATTTCACTTCCCTTCAATGGGAAATCCTTGACTGCGTTCCGACCTCTAACCTCTGACCCCTAACCACAATAAAGCTCTGCCTCTGCCCTCGGCTCTGTCGAAAACCGCAGATGACATAATTAATGAACCTTCGAACCATCATAAATAAGGAATGGCTTATAGTTATTCCTTGTTGTTAATTTTGCACATGACTCGTATATAAATCAATTTCATATTTGCCCTTTTTCTCTGTCTCCATCTCGTTTTAGGTAAGTTGATATACGACGACGACAACGACGACGATTCCTTTCTCTTTGCCGCTAGATGTTGTGTTGCCTTATGGCTGTTGACGGTGCCAGTCACAATGGCAACATTATTAACTATACTTACTATTTTGAATTGTGTGAAGGCGGCACGTCAATGTCATTGAGTCTCGAGGTAAATGGAAATGGAAATTCCAGGTCGAACAGCCCCAGCGGAGTCCCAGCGAGCTCCCGTGAAAATTACGATGACTTGTCACACGAGCAAACTTTTTCTTTACGTAGAATATATTTTGGAAGGATTGTTAGCGAATTAGCACAACAGTAAGGTAAACCTCATAAATTGCAATTTATTTTGGTAAAACAAAATGGGAATTTCCTTTTGCTAACTTGCTTTAAGAATGTTTCATCTTTAAATTAATTGAGTATACGCACATATAAATGTTTATTGTATGCTGCCAAATATTGAATACAGGAAATACAAAACTTAAGTAATCTTCAGGGATTTCCTATTGATTCGGACACATCAGAGCAGGAATCTATTAGCCCGAAAGAAGGGAAAGAAAATGGGGAAAAACTATTTCCATGCCGGTGGACACACCTGTGCCCCTGATGTGGCGCTAACTTTTCCCATTATTATGGCCTTTAATGGGCCCAATAGAATTGCCCATTTTCGAAGATGTCTGTCCGCCTGCGTCACACCACCTGCCACCCTGCCCCAGTTCCTGCCGCCCCTTTTAATGGGGCTGCAAATGTTGCCCGAAAAAACTTTGTATCCCCCATTGGACTGGCATTTTGCTTTCGGCTTTGGCGCGCTGACGTCGATTCGTGCGCTAGTTTGCATTGATTTGATGACACTTTGGGGGTTCTTTTATTTCACTAATAAACGATCCAACCCCACCCCACCACCGCCCCGTCCCAGAGATGGCGTGTCAAAAAGTTGTCTGCACATTCGGGCTGCTCGTTTGACGTTCCCATTCTGATTCTGGCGTTGACGGTGTCTAACGAAAAGTGGCAACAAACGAGGTCATTATGTTTGCAATTAGCCAAATTGATTTTGTGATAGCGTCGACGGCAGGGCCCTGACACTGTCCCTATGCCTTATGGGCGGTTCTAACCCGCAATCCTAACTCCAGCTGCAGCGCACCTAACGAATTCATTAGGTCCCCTAATTAGGCTTTAGCTAATTGCATTTGATTTTCAGTTTTTAGCCAGTACGTACCCATCCATATGCGTACTCGTGGTACACGCATCTTTGATGGCGACGGCACCTCGGGAGCTTCACACGCCACGCACTGCCGCCGCTCCATAAATCATAAAGGCATAAAGCATCTCGAGCATCGCAGCTCTTGGTGCAACAAGCAACAAAAAAAGCATTTCCGCTCACACTACGTTCCACGCCTGGCATCTAATTAGCCCAGAGACCGCATTAAGAAGCCCTAATGTCATGCCCAGACAGGGGGGCCTAATGATCTTGGGCCCAGCAAACGCATGTGGCTGTGGTGACCAACTAACATGGTCAATGGCGAATTAGCCTTGAACTCTTCACATGGCTAACACGGTTGACATACGCGCTTTTTGTCACTCTTTAATGGTTGAAACAGCAGAGGGCTGGGGTCGCAGAAGCCGCCACTGCAGCCGACATTCTCACGAGTAAAGTTCTCAGAGAGCCACGAGCCATGTGGTCGACTTTTAGAACTATTCAAGTCTACATGTATGAATGTTACATTACATTCTACAGTGATCCTACATCTATAAGGAAAAAAAAAATAGTTCGGAGTGTATCAAAAATTTTTAATTTTTATATTTTCAATTCAAAAAAGTTTCCAAATTTAATTTTTTATTTATAAAACTTTCAAAATGATGTATTAAAACTCTACAAAAACTTGAAAACTCTTCTACAAATCGCTCACATGGCGGCGTACACGGCGCAGAAACTTTATGCATACTTTTAGGATGGGCCATCCATTCAATATCCACCAAACGCGATCCACAGCCAAAGGGTGACGCAAAATTGAGCTTGACTCTCTCTCGGCGCCGCTCTTTTGCTTTGAGTGTGAATTGAGATTAACAGCAACACTCGACAAAAACGACTCAATAAACTTATGAGTCAAGTTCGAGGTTCACTGTAGTCAATTCAGTTTGATGTGAACCAACTGTGTTTATTTTATTCATGGCTTTTACACGAGAGAAGATATATTTCTAAAGATATTCAACTGGCCATCTTTGAGTTGAATAACATCTAGATTTTTTGGTAATTTTCAGTTGAATATTTTACGTAGAGTCACTCAATCGCTAAGCAAAAGCGATCCACAGGCAAGGAGATCCGCATTACCTCTCCTCCGAAACTGTAACATACTTCTGGGATGAATGAGCTTCAAAAAAAAAGTTTTTTCCAAGATAGATCAGATTATGTGGTATTATCTTTACGGATATATCTAATATATAAAATATGATCAACATTTATGGCTTACAAATTAACCTTTAGCTTTTGAGACTTTAGATTGGGATCATTTGAGTTGGTTGAATTTCCTACCAGCAGCCTCGCTCGCTCTCTACGCTCAAGCTCCACTAAATGCGATCCACAGAGAGCACTACAGAGTGCTGATCCACATTGTGGCAGCGATCGTTCAGCCAATCCAAGTTTACACCTGTTGCCGTGCGCTTCGTACCTTCATCGACCGGTGGTTCATTCATTTCGTGGCACGTTCGGGTCGCCCCGTTGATGTCGATGTCGATTTCGGTTCATGTTATCTTGCGCCAGATCTGTCATTTACCGTTCTCGTACCAGATCGGTGCAAAGTGCACAAAAACAACATCGTTTTTAACAGCAGCTGAATTTACACAAATTCGCGACTGCGGTATATAGAGTGAAATCAATAATCGCAACGCTACCCAAGCGATCCATATCTCAGTGTCCCGTGAGTGGAGTGGAGTGTAGAGTGAAGTGCGAAAAAGGATCACAAAAAACTGTGTTCCCAATCCCCAATACCCCCTCGCAACCAAGAGAACTCCTTTTACAGCGCAACGCAACGCGTTCAATTATGCAAAGAGCCGGGCCTCGGGCTCCAGTGAAGGCTCCAGACGGCAGTGGATAAGCCGCCAAAGTGTCGAGTGAGGTGCGACCAGGGCCAGCCCAGGCATTGTCACCAGCGCATTTCAAACGATACGGATACACAGATACCTCCAATACAGATGCAGCAGCTACAACAAAATTACATTAAAACTCAAATGAAATTCGAGTCCGATTTGATATTCGAGGCACAGGCAGCGGGCCGGGCCGGCTGCCCCAGCATAATATTTTTATGGGCTTTATCAAAAATTCAGAATCGGTCACACACACTTCTGTAATGTGTGTGTGTGTTTTTTTTGAGTGCCGAAACTCTTTCGATATTGAGCAACGAACTTGAGGGGATATACCTAAGTATCCACCGACAGCGTAATGGCATTCATAAGCCAGTGGCAGCAGCAGCAGCAGCTCACTCTTTTTGATTTATTTAGATGCGTTAAATTTTAATAGCCGCTTGCTGCGCACTTTCACCATTTCCCATTACCCATTGCCCATTGCCGTGGATGTGGATGGCACAGCATCGCGGAATGAAGTCATAACCAAATAGGCTTACGACCCGCTCTCAGCCATAAAACATGGTCCAACTACACATTACTTGTCTAGCCATAAAAACACTTGGCAAAAAACCCAAAAATAATTTGATTACCGAGCCACACAGTGTGCGGCTTTGGCTTTCTCTGCCTCTTGATCCAATTAGCCAGAAGGAGAGCAGACTGGCAGAGTGGCAGAGCTGGGCTTTAGCCACCCACAAGCCAAACCGACGATTGTTATGGAATTGACTTACATACATGGTCTGCAATGTGTCAACAATGGCTTGTTAGCAATTGAGTCCCGATCCGACTACAAGTCCATGTATCCGTGTGTGTGGTGTGTGTGTGTGTGTGGGACGTCGACATGGGTTTTGCAATGGAAAAAACACCTTATTGACAAGAGACATTTGACTCAACCAACTGCAACGTGTGTGTGTGTGTGTGTGTGGTGTGTGGCGAGCAACTGCGTGTGGGCTTTGGTCAGAATTTATCTTTGATTTCTAATTGCCTGACATGCCAATTTAAATTTAATGCTCGGCCGATAGCAATTTCAAGAGAATTCTTGCCAGATATCCATAAAATTCAAATGCCAGACAGACAGATCCCGAAACGGAACCCCACAATTTGCCACAATATTTTATGACTAGCGCCTTGGTTACAACAGAGCGAGAGACAGAGCCAGAGCCAGAGCCTCGCTTAACCTAATCAATTTTTGCACTGATCGTTTTTGATTTGGCTTTATTAAGAAATTCTTCGTAATTATATACGGATAGCCGCTGGCAGGCGGCAGGCAGCAAATCGAAAGAAAACTGTTGTTTATGGTGTTGCCGCGTTGTGGCAGCAACTAGTTGTCTCAATTATGGCCCCCGACTGCATCAACTTTCTCCCTCACTTTGGCTGCTGCTGCTGCGGCTGCTGAGGCTGCTGCTTAACCCAAATCGACGCCTCTAACTAACTGGCGTGTTAATTTGTTAGTTTCCACTGGACAGACAGACACGCAGACCGACAGACACTCGGAAATTGTCAGAGCATGAAGACTGTGAAGAGAGGGAAAACCAAAGAAAAGAATCTCATCTCGGAATGTGGGGAATAGATTGGCCACTTTACAGTTATCAGTGTGTGGTTAGCATGACAATGGTCCAAAGGGGCAGGGCGGTAGGGGGGCACGCCACACGAGTGGGTCAACAACCTGTAGCCAAAGTCGAGACCCGATAGCCACTTTTCGTTATGTCAAATCGAGTTCGTTGGCAAAGTCTTTTGTCCCAACTTTATATGAAATCACAGTCCAAACAGCTCAACTCATCATTTGCATATTACACATGTTTTGTGTCTATTTTAACCAACAATTAACGAACTATTTCGTGTGACTGTTTTGGCCATTCATCATGGGGCCAGAGGAAACCTCCAGTTATGAGCATTTACGGAGGGAAGTCATAAATAAAGTTATACGAGTATGAGTATCCCACGAATGTGGTGGGAATGCTGTGGTGGGACGGGTGACTGGGGACTGCTGCAACACTGTCGTACATCATCATCGATAGATAGGCAAAAACCCAATTTGATCTGTCATTCTGTCGGGCCGCGTTAGTTTCCCAAACATCTGCCCCAGCGATAAGCCGAACGAGCGAACGAACGAACGGGTTTGGGTTTGCCTGGAAAATGGAGCAGCAGCCGCACTCGTTGGCGTTTCCTTTTCCGCGACGCTGTTTTGATTGCATTTGACATTTAACACGAGTGAGTGCGCCGCTGCCACAGATTAGAGTGGCAACCCGCCCACACACAGCCAGCCAGCCAGCGGAGGGAGGAGACGGGCCCGCGGCTGATATTAATTTTGCACCTCGGATCGCTGCGCTTTGTCTGCGATCAAGTTTCATGTAATCGTAATTAAAATTTAATAGAAATAAAACAGAGATCAGGAATTCCATGGCAATGACAAATTCCCATTAATGGGCAATCAATTCCCAGATGAGACAAAAGCATTTAACACTCGCCACTCGACTCGATTAGGCCAGGACAGGCGTTAGATTATTATCGGGCCCAATGAAATATGAGACTGCCCAGACAATGCCTCATTAGGCCCGCGTCTCAGCTCGGCCCCGACTTTCCCGAAAACTAGTTCTAGGCTCCTCTAAGCCTAAGCTGTGTGTGTAATTATTATGAGCTGAAGAGGAGGCAGTGCCAAAGAACAAGCCAGAACCCCAGCTAGAGCGAAGCGAGGCTTTAGGAAACCTAAATTATAGTTGGGGCATAAAATAGACAAACAAGTTAATCCATTAGCGGGCGCTGTCTCCACGAGTGAGACATCTGCCCACCCCACCCCACCACTGTAATGGTAGAACCGGAAAGAAGTCAACATTGTGTGTAGACCTCTATTAAACGCATATTTCTCATTGTTTATCTGGCTGGCTTTTCGTATGTTAATATTGGAAAATGTGCCAGCTGCCATTGGGCCATCAGACTGCATAATAAATTATGAAATTTTACAGTTGCAGCAGCATCTGTTAGCTGGAAGCTGGAATATGAAGCTGCATGATGCGGCGGGGGGAGGCCGAATGAGTTGTCATGTCTGTGGCGGCTTTCTAAACCACTTAACCAGGCAGTGATAAGTCCATAGATATGCCAGATTCTCTCCACCGCTGAATGGGATTCTTGATAACACAATTCCAGAAGATCAAAAGAGAAAAAAGAGACCTTCTTTTGGAGTTAAATGAAATGCAGTTGAAGTAGGCGGCAGCGGCAGCGGGGACACACACAACAAAAGGTTGAATGCGGTGAATGGCTTAAACAGTTTTTCGGGGTGGGGAGGGGGCCAAAGCCAAAGCCAAAGCCAAAGGAAAGTAAACCAAGACAAAGCAATTGACTTTTTAACCTGCATTCCTGTAAATTAAAGATAGTCCCCCGCCGTTGCCGTTGCCGTCGCCGTTGCAGTTGCAATTGCAGCTACACTTGCAGAAAAATCTACATAAATAGCAATAAAATTAATTGCGCTTGTCTGCCACATTTTCCACGCAGTTTTCCAGCCGCTGGCAATGAAAACCTGAAACTGGACAAATGTCCGGCAATAAAAGGCTGCATAAAACAAAGTGCACAAAAGCACAAAGCACTCTACGTTGAGCAGTGAGTAAAGGGGAGGTAGTGGAGGTAGTGGAGAGGGAGGAGAGAGAGAGGAGAAATCCTGACAAACTGGGTAATTGCAGTTGAGGATTGATGACAGAGCCGCCAGCGAATAAAACAGAAATAAAATCATGCCAAAACATGGCCAAAACAAATCACTTAAAATTGTGTGTAATAATAGTCGTAAAAGGCACTTCTGTATTTGGCTTGATTTGATATTGTGGTTCTATGCAAATTGCTTCTATGTACGACCCGTTATCTGGCCTGCCTCAGATGCCTCCAATCAGATTCATTTCAATCAATTTACCGACTGGCACTGGGTCAGGCCATACTCTCGTATTAGCACTGGCAATTTCCTATGGGGATAAATTATGCGACACCACACATAGATCGATCGGGGCCGTTGATGGCGTCACTTACACATGTCCGAACAGGCATCAATAAATACTAACGGTGCCTGGCGGCATTAAGTCCGACACTCGTCAGAGTCTCCAGTAAACAGCAAGCAGCAGCAGCAGCAACAGATACTCTCCACAAGAGTCTCCACATCTGCCATAGCCGGAAGTCTTTGTTTGGGCATTCTCGTTGGTTGGACTCCATTTTTGCTTTATGATTATTGTGTGATCGCGTTTTAATCGCCTCAAGACTCATTGAAATGGCTGATGCTGTGGCTTTTTGTGGCACATGTGAATCATGCACAAGGTGCCGCTTTTCTTTTGTAAACTGGTTTATTCCCACCCCATGGCCACTTACCCACTCATTGGGCTCTAATCACACCCGCCGTTGCCTATTGCCGTTTCTGGTTCTCGATTCTCTGGCTCTAACTGCAGATCTACCCGCGATCGCGTGCTGTGGTCTCCGACTTTGTTGCGGCTGGAAATCATCTTCAGTTCTGTTTGTGTGTCTGTTTGTGTGTGTGTGTGTGTGTGTGTGTTAGCCGGAAGCCAGCGACAGCCCCACATTCTGCCTACTAGTAGCAGTACCATGTGGGCGGGGGCTCTCAGTTATGATTACATTTGTTCTTCCTTATAATTCAATTATGTACTAGTTTGGGGGAATGAAGAAAAAAACTGGAATTCCTGGCTCAATTGTTGATTCTTTCTGAGTGACTTGGCATGTCTGCCTCTGCCCCTCCCTTGATGGCTGCCTGGGAAGCAGAGTTCTCCTATTTCGAGTGATCTTTGATCTTGAAGCCTTGGGTAATCTGATAAATATTGCCTCCACTTTTGATTGACAGCCTTCGTTCCTTCCTTTCCTCTATTCGCATTGATCTCATAAATATGACTCTTGCGATGCCCCCCACCCCCTAATGGAGTTGGCTTAGAGTTCTAAGAGCACTAAGCTAAAAGCAGCTTAATGCACTCTGGGATAGACACACACACACACACACACAAAACACACGTGTATGGCATGTTGGTTAGCTGCAATGGCTGTTAAGGCATTTGGCTACCACTCAAGCTTGATGCTGCCTCATCCTCAACCTCATCGTCGTCCTCAGCAGCTGCCGTTGCCTTTGCCATTGCCATTTCCCATTCCCGCTGCTGATGATGATGAAGATGAAGTTATTATTATCTGACAAGGGCATCGCCGCCATGGAAAACGGCATTGCAGTTGCATTGGCCTCGCACTTAGCAAAAATGTTTTCCACATTTTCCATCCATCCTCTGGTACCTTCTACGTGTCTTGTGTCTTTATTAGAGGCGTGACTAATCGCCTGATGGCTGTTGGCTGGTGGCTGATGGCTGATCATCATCCTAGCCTGGTCTGGCCATTACGATTACGCTTACTACTGGAAAACGTGGCCAACGCTTTGCTATTTACCTTAGATCCCATCACTATTAAGGCCACAACACAACTGTCAATTTTCGGGGTACACAACAATTTTCGATGATTATTTCTTGGGGAAAGTGTTGGCGTTGGCGGGGCCTTGATTCTGTTTCACAGATTTCCATCTCGTTTCGAGCGTAAATTATGGGCCATCGATCAAACGGCTTTGTTGGCCTTGCTTTTTCTCGCTGTGAAAGTTCCTCAAGATGAAATTTCCGTATCGTTTGAAATGCTGCTGGAAAATGGAAAAATATAAACAAAAGTACCACAAACTAAAGGAACTTTCCCAACTAATTAAAGGCCTCATGAAAAATAATTCTTTTAGAAAAAAAAACTAAACAAAAAAACAGATTAAATAAATTTAAAAACCAAAAAAAAATAAAAGGAAAAAGCTAAAAGGAGTATAAAGAAGGATAATGTCATTGCTAACAAGGAAAGACAACGCGAACTGAAAAATAATTACGGCCCCAGAACAATAATAATAAGCAACATGAGCAGCCTGTCAGCACCGCCAGGCGGCAGTGGAGGAGATGTTGCAGTGGCCACTGCCACTGCCACAAGCACAGCGACAGCGACTGCCACCGCAACTGCCACGGCCACGGGCAGCATGGAGCCAGCGATGGTGCCACGTACCGCCAATTTGCTGGCATGCAAACAATGGTGGCGCGTCTGCTTCTTGTACGGCGACCAGCAGAAATATTATCGACAGCTCTATAGCAAGGCAGCGGCCCAGCGCCTGGCCGGAGCCAATCAGGAGAACGACAATGCGGCCCGAACGGGCGAGGAAGCGGGCCAGGAGTACGACACGGTCGCGATGGGCGATGGCGATTTTATCGCGGCGCAATTAGATGCCGGAGAAGATGCGGACGATGGCATTGATCTGGGAGATAGCAGCCAGCTAGGAGGGTCAAGAGTGGCCAAAGGAGCTGCAGTAGGAGCCACAGCGACAGCAGGTCGCCCACTCTTTCCACTCTCCTCCTCGCCGCGACGCAGCAAAAAGCTGCTGCGCTCTCTGAGAGGCCACGTCAAGGCAGAGAGCAGACCGGAGAAGCCTGTGAAGGCAGCCAAGCTTCAGAGCGAACCGTCCAGCGAGCTGACCAAGCGCAATGCCAGGGTGACCGTGCTCGATGATCCCTTCCTCTTCGGCATCGATGCCGATCACCTGGGCGATCTGGTCAGAGGCAAGGGCAAGCAGTACAGTCCGCTGGAGGCCACCGAGAACATAGCCAGATTCTACGAGCTGCAGCTGGAGACGACGGAGGCCACGGCCCAGGTCCTGGAGATCATCGAACAGGAAGAGGAGCCCGAGCCACCCAAGCCTGCGCTGCCGCCCAAGCAGAAACAGCCACGTCCTGTGCCCCCGCTGCCGGCTCGGATTACCCAGCCAGCGGTGCTGCAACCGCTGACCGCCGGCGATCTACAGTTCCTGAATCTGAGCCTGCGGCATCGGAGTTTACCGCGCAGCATGAAGCCGTTTAAGGATCCCCACGATATCAGTTTCACTTTCAATGAGCTGGACATGAGCACGGGCGCCACTGCCTCAGCCACAGGCCCCGGAGCAGCCGCAACGGAAGTGGCCACAGGAGTCGGCGTCGGCTCCGCGCAGCAGGAGTCAAATGAGTGAGTAACTTTCCGCCTGGCATCTCTCGGTTCATTTGTCAGATGCAATTTGGCTCCCTATCCTCCCTTTTGCATTGCGCATTTAGCATTTCTGGTGCTGCTTTGCTGCTTCTGCTGACAATTTAAATGCATAAGTTTTGTTGCCTCTGCCCCAGTCGCATAATGATTGATTACCGCTGCCTGCGGCAGGAGATCCCGAGACGGCGGCAACTTGTTGCGCAAGTTGGCAGCCAACAGAAACTGAAGCTGGAGCTGGATCTGCAGTCGATGCCAATGTGAGATGGTGATGCTAAAGCAGAAGTCAATGAACACACATTGCGTGTTCTTCGGCCGGCCCAATCCCAGCCAGACCGCAAAATACACGCAACAACCGACAGCCGACAGCGAACCAAACAGCCAGCGACAGCCAAAGTTGGGGGAACTTGTTCTTGTCTTGGCTGGCAGCCTGAAATTGAAACCCACCGAAACAGTGGTCGAAGCTATGGCCAAATCTGATGGCAGAAAGCCAGCAATGGCATTGAACTGCACCAATTCTTGGTTCTATAATTAAGATAACTCTCATCCTTATTGTTTTCCCAAAACCAAAGATGAAACCATCAAATAACAAAGCAAATAACTTTTGGGGACATTTTGCAACCAATTTCCAAAGCAATTTGTGTGCCAAAGAGCATTTCTTTGATAGTACAAATGAATATATCAACTCCCATCCAACAGTTCTTATGGGCCCCACCAATGAGCCCTAATAGACATATAATTCTATGGCAGCTCTCCCACGTAGCTTTGGCTCGGTTCCCACTATCAACAGAATTACCTCTAATAGTTCCCACTGTCTACATTTACCCAGTACTATAAGTAGTGCTTCTCCTGCTCTTTTAATTTGCATTTAACAAAGCAATCTGCTCCCCCCATTCTATGTACATTCCATTTGTGATCACACCTTGCACCAGTGTGCCGCAGCCGCAGCCGCAGCCGCTGGATGTCTGGTTTCGTTGCGCTGCGTTGCACTCTGCTGCTGCCCCCACTCCACTCTCCACTCTGCTGCTTATACGCATCACTCACATCGGAGTCAGAGTCGGAGTGGGTAGCTATGAGTCTCCTCTTACCGGGGCATACTCAGGTTACGCATACGCCGCTTTGCCTCTTTGGCCGTTGCGGCGGTAAACAAACGACAACTGCCAAAGTGTGATTTACCAGAGGCCTTTGTCCGTCCGTCCACCTCTCTTTCTATCTCTACCTCTGCCACTGCCTCTCTCTCTGTCCGTGTCTGTCCATTGGTTGCAGCATAGGTTGCATCGCTGCTGCGCACCGCTGCACTGCTGCACTGCTGCACTCTGCTCTGGCGAGCACAGCTCCGCTTTCATGTCATGATTTTGCATAATGCCATGCAAATATCGGGGGCCACTGCGAGTACGAGTGTATGTATGCCTATGCCTCCTAAGTTATTGTGTTTTGTGGATGGCAGGCACGCAGCTTATGAAATATGGCCGGCGATTGTTTTCCCGCAGCCGCATGACATTTCCTCCTTCTTCTTTTTTTGTTTTTGTTTGCAAGGGTGGGGCGTGGTGGGGGCAGAAACACAATATTGGCATATATTTCTATGGACATTTAAGGGCTTTGATTTAGTATGCAAAGTTTTTGCTGCTAGGGCCAGGCGCAGGCCCTAAAACAAAAGACTTGGGCAACGAACTTGCTGCAGACTGAGAGACGGGGAGAAAAACGAGAGACATGGAGCCACAACTCAATTAGTTTTCATCATGATTATGATGCTGCCCGTCCCGTACTAATGCGGATACTCATGATGCCACACTGATGATGTTGCCACACTGATGATGATGATGATGAACTTTGGCAACTGCAAATTAGAGAGCGGGCCAACACTTGGTGCCCGAACTGTAGGCTGCACTGCCGAATGGCCTGCTAACAGGAACTGCCACCGATGCCTGAGCGAAGGCAATCAAAGCATAATTATTGATAATAACAGACGCCGTTTTGATGGGCCCTGACATGAGTCCGCCCCCCTCTGCACGAGTACGCCTTCCTGTCCCCCCTTTAAATCCGGTAGCCACACGCGATACTCGCCCAGAAGCAACCAATCGATGAAACTCCAGAGAGAGAGAGCGACTCCGATTCCAATTCTGCCATTTAATATTTACCATCTACTAGTTCTATGCAAAACCCGAGATTCGGCATCGGGAATCTGGTTTCGACTGCGTCGGGGATTGCTTAATGAAGTTATTAAAAAATTGCACCGCAATAATTTCTTTCGCGTCAGCTGCAGCCACAGCCGCAGCCCCATCCTTACCCTGTCACTCCGAATGGCTTCTGGTTGGCTCACATCCAACTCTGGCAATTAACTTGTGTTCAGCTCGTGTCTAAGCATTCAATTCAATCTTAACTGCCATCGAATGCCGCATAAATCTTGAGAGCTTAACCGGGAATCCTCCTCACTCCGACTCCGACTCCGACTAGGAGTCCCAGTTGCAGGTCCAGTCTTCGCGGCGTGTTAAGGGGGCGGTGCCACGGAAAGACATTTACGACTTGTTCGGCCGTCCAAATGACAAAAATTGATGTCTTCGACGGGGCAAAAGAGCAGAAGAATTTCCGCGGGTATTTTTTGAAAATATTTTTATATTCATTCTTCGGAATTTTCTGGGATACTCAAATTTAATGGTTAGTGCGAGATCAGTGGATGTTTCGGCTTGGGAAAAATGTGTACTTCCCAGGAATGATGTTGAAAGACTCCACAGCCGCAGCCAGAGAGGGGAGAGATTGCAACAGAGGTCTTGCGGCACATTTATATTGATTTTGGTTTTAATTAACAAAGCCATTAGGAGCACTTGGCCACAAAATGCAACAGCCTCGCCTTCTAGCAGCAGCAGCCACCGCCTGACAAATGCCCACATGTCTTGTGGGCGTGGCCGTGGCACTGGCTCTGTTGCAGATGCAACTTAATTACAAAAACAAAATGCAGCCAGAGCCAAAGCCAGAGCCAAAGCTAAAGCCAAAGCCTGATGGAGATGGAAATGGAGATGGAGCTGGTGACGATGGCGGCAACTTGCATGACTTGCCCCAGACAATTGGCCAACTCTTGCTTGCCACTTGCCACTTGGCAGACGGCGCCAGAGAAGTGCGAGGCAAGCAGCAACATTGCCAGGCTTTGTGATTTATTTATGCATGGCGATAAAATATGATTTTGTTTTCGTTTTTGTCTTATTTTTGAGCTGTTTTGTTTCAGGTTCCACGGTAATGTGAAAATAAAGCAAGGCCATTAAGAGGCTCCTCTCCCTCTTAACATGTTCGCCATGCTAATTGCCTCGAAGCCCACAAGAAGAGGGGGGTACATGGAGGCAGGGGCTGAGGCAGAGGGGCGGGCCGTGCTTAGACCATGTTTATACGCATTTATGGCCACAACACAACTGCCTCGCATATTAATAGGGTTTTGTGAATTTCGTACCCTAGCAGAAGGTATACTGGACTCCAGCAGTCGTTTGGCTGCACAAAAAAAAAATATAGCTGCCAGTGAAATAATCAGACAATTAAAGGATATCCACTACTTCGACCTACAAAAAAGCAATCATTCTTTTTGTTGCTGTTTTTTTGTGGGTGCTTTTTTTGAGGCATTTTTCAAGCGTCTTAAGCTGCTGTCAAAGTGTCTGAACTCCGGAGGGCAGAGAGAAATTGAAATTGAAATCAGTTTGGAGCTCACTCCACGACTTGTCTGCGCCCACATCAAAGCGATTCGTTCAGATCAGATCAGCTCAGATCAGAAATGGGGCTACACAAGAGCCATCAAAACAAGTGCGTTTTTCTAAAGGGATTGTTGTGGATTTTTGGGATTTATTTGGCCAAAAGTTGACACTTGAGTGACAGATCGAGACAGAGACAGAGACCAGGAAATTCCTCAACGGAGAATATAGAGACCGCTCTCTGTTACTCCACCCCCTTGGATCTAATTAATTAAACATTTAACGCACTCACACAGACACGCAAGGCAATAAATTAATGGCTGCTGGTGTGGGCAAGGGGCATGCGGCTTGTGGCAGCGTAGAGGCAGTCGCGTAATTTTTATTGACAGCTTCACTTTTTGCATTTAAATTGCCTGCATGCCACTGGACGCGTCCAATCCAGCCGCAGCGGCAGCGGCAGCGGTGGCAGCAGCCTGCATTAACACTCTTTGCATTCCTGCCTCGTTAGCTCTTGAACTTGCCACAAGCTGGTTTCTGGTGCTCGCAAACAGGGCAGAGCGGAGCAGGCAGTTGCAGGGGACAGGCAAGCGGCTAAATGCGATCCACCGAGAGTGATAAGCGGACCGGCCTCGGAGGCGGCGAGCAGTTGACGCTTCACGCATTATCATTGTTTGAACGGGGATTAGACGCTGGTTTTTCCCAGCCAGAGCGTAGAATGGGGCACGGCAGCATCTAATCGGCTTTCTCATCGCCATCCGGCGACTAAATGACAAATCAGCAATATCATTTGCCCCCTTTAGCCACCAGCATTCTCCTCTCAATGGCGAGACCTACAGCCTGCAACCTGCAACGTGCCGCATCATTTAACTGTCAGGGCATCTCATAAAATGCAATTAGCAGCTAATTATTTTCAGCATGCTGCCATGTTGCCATGCTGCCACGGTGCCATGCTGGCAGTTGTCAACGAGCCGCAGAGAACAGTTAGTGCAAGAGTGCACTTTACCGTTTTAGCTTTTTGTCAAACATTGGCCAAATCAAAAGCAACAAACGGCTGCCCAAGGCGGCCCGAAGTCCTGAATACCCTGAAACTGTTGGCAGTGCAGCTATTACCGTGAGAGGAGCCATTCGATATGATTGTCAGATGTGGCAAGATTACTTGGCGGCATTTATTCGTTATTTATGGTGTGCTATTTGGTTATCATTCGAGAAGCATATCTTAAATGTTGTGTGCCCGGTTTTAAGAAATTTATAAAGAGATTTGAACAATTCTTTTTCGATTTTATAAGGCATTGATAGTTTTGTGAATTGATTGTCCATGGATTGGCCACAAGTCCCATGGACGGTCTTAAGATATCTGGCTGGTAATGCTAGAATTTTATTACTAGGAAACTGAGAGTTATGGTAATTAAATGATGGAATAAACCAGGCCGAAACCTATTTATTAAACTGTGATAAATCGATATACGCTAAGCAGCCCATTCAGACTTAAAATGCTTTGAAAATGCAAGCTTCTGGCCAACACCGTCATACCCTCCCTGTGCACTCTTCCAGAGCCAAGAGACAAGATCCACAGCAGAGCTCACTGCGTAGGCAGACGAACACAATTTCATTGCTGCTGGTTTTGTTAATGGCCAAGAAATTAGATTCCAATTTCAGTTGGCCATAAATCAAAATAAGCCAACATGCAGCAGCAGCAGCAGCTGGAGCAGCGGGAGCAGCAACAACCACAAGAGTTCTGCTTTATTACGGTTAATTTGTGAACAGTTTTGTTGAGATGCAAGCCACATAAATCAAATCGGATTTGGCTGGATTGGAGTGGACTGGACTGGACGATGCCGACATGTTTTAGCATCCAAATGTGTCATTAATAATTATAGTTTTCTAGTCTTGAATGCAGTTTTGCTGGCCCTGGGATAAGCTGGATGATTTATGCCCTGAACACTGTTTCGAAGAGCCATCAAGTGGAAATCTCACAGCTCAAAATTCATCAGCTTAAGGCTGACCTTCGAGGCAAATGTATCCGATGGATACACACGGCAGAGACTCAACGAGGTCTGCTGCCAACACTCAAAGCGTGATATCCCTCACTCTCTATCTGTTTGCATTGGTGCGGATCCACGGCCAAATAAAAATCAATCAATGCCAATTTGTTTACCGAATCATCATAAAAACCAAAGCAGACCCAAGTTCCAATCGAATCCGCTCGACCTAACGGTTGCCGTGTCCGGGCGCGGAAGCTGGTGCGGGCGCGGGGGCTCTGGACACAAAGGAGGGAGAACGAAATGTAATTATGGTCAAAAACAAAATTGAGCATAATCACTCTGGCAATAAAGCCAGCATTAATGTATAAAAATCGAAGCATCAAAGCAACAACAACAAAAAATAGTAGGGAAAAAAAAAAGAAAACCCAAAGACGACAAGGAACAAAAAGCATGGATGGTGGAAGAAAAAAGAACAGAGAGATCCAAAGACACGGCTTCAATTAAAAAATAAGTGCGGAAAGGGGCCACAGGTAGAGGCCGTTGAGGCAGCAAACGGTGGGGGTATGGGGCACAAGAGGCAGACTGGAGAAAACAAGTTCATAGACCAAAGACAACGACCGCAGAAGCAGCAGCAGCTAACAGCCAACAGCCAACAGCCAGGCAACGTCTCCAAATGGATGCCGTAGGCCTACTACTCCTCCTTCCCTTCCTACCCCTTCGCCACCTATTCCGCTTGTGGAACACACACAGCCAAGCGGTGCTTGAGATGGAGATGGAGATGGCGATGGAGTTGGTCCAAAGGAACGGGTGTCGTGGGTAGTGTAGTGTAGGCTCTGTGGGCCAGGCACGGGTCGGAACGGAACGGAACGGGGGCCTGGTGGGCGACCTAGAGCAGCACATGATGCGTCTGCTGGCCATTTGTGTTCTGCTTTGATGTATTGGCAAACAAAGTTTGGAATTAATTGGTGTCCGCTTCGAATAAAAATTAATGCCCTGAATCAATTACCATGAAAACAAATTGGAACTTTGGCCAACACACCTTCTGCGGCGACCCTCTCTCCCCCCTCTCCCTGCAGCAAAATTTGCATTGATGATGCAACAACAAGTAGAAAAGCTGTTGCAAGGCATTCACCTAGCCATAACATTGAGCTGCTGCTGCTGCTGCTGCTGTTGTTGCTGCGTCTTCCACAAACCTGATCACTGTTTTGGTTGTTGTTGTTGCTGCTGCTTCTGTTGCACGTTTCCAGGGAAGCGAGTGTCTGTGTCTGCATTCGCGGTGTCTTTGCCTGTTCTGAGCTGCCTCAGAAGAGTGTTGCATGGGTATGGGGAGATGAGGCCTTCGCTTCAATGTTGCCGCTTAGCACACAAATTGCTGGCATAGTTGTTGCTGCTGTTTGCAGCTGTGAAAATTTGCACGCTCGGAAAACAATTTTCCTGCCCGTTACCACAGTAGAGCAGAGCAGAGCACAGAGGAACAAAGCAACAGAAATGAATTAAAGCAGGGGCAGCGGCAACGGCAGCGGCAGCGTTGTGGCAGCAACATATTTGCCGCCCAACCTTTAATTGGTTTAGTTGTTACCCAAAGATAAGCCGCATAGAATTTGCTCTGCCGCACAATGATGCAACTTTCTAAACTGGCAAATTGAAAACAAGAAATTAGCGGGCAATCGGAGGGTACAGTTGCCTCATACAGCAATTAGTGCCACTTGGCGTATGCGTAATAAACGCACCCAGAGACCACCCTGTCGGGCAGAGGCAGCGGCAGCGGCAGAGCTGCAATGGCATAGAGTCGCGTGGGGCAGCAGACTCACATTCTTAATCAACTTTCAGGTTGAGTGCGAACAGAAAAATGGTTGCCTCCCCCCGCCTGCCGCTTGCCGCCTGCCAAAGTCAATAAAAATGTCAACACGCCAAATGTCATTGTCATGTTGACAAGGCAGACGCGGCAGAACGTGTCGTGGTCCATGCGGCAGTCACTCTAGGAGGAGGGGAATGTAGCGAGCCACGGGGAATATGGACATTCTCTCTCATAGAAACTTTACGAGCTTTTCCTCTCGGTGTCGTGTCCTTTCACTGCCAGCCAGTTTTATGGACAATTCAAAAATCGTTTATGACAATCGCAGCGAACACGACGCTGGCGCAGCTTTTTAATAAACTTTTGTTGTTTCTGCTGGGGGTTTTCCTGTATTTGTGGCTCTGCAAGGGACAGTAAAACAATAAAAGGACATAGAGCGGAAGTGGGGCATGGGCATGGGCATGGCAGTCCTGCCACATAATTGTTGGCCAGCTGAGAGATGTCGTAAAACTTAGACGGTAAGCCAGTCTGGACGGGACTACAAGTACACCTGCCCCGCATGCCATGAGGGAACAACAGAAGCCATACAAGACCCTGGTTTTATGTTGCACGGTGTAACTTTCGCTGTAGAAATGTTTCCCTCAATGTTAACACACACACACACACAAATTTCGACTGCTGCTGCTGCTTCTGCTCATCCGACATTAACCCAAATCACACAAATGACTTGTAAGAAAACCGCACACAAAGTGCCAAAGTGATTTGAGGCTAACCTTTTAAGCCATTGTCTGTCCATCGTTTAGCCGTCTTTGGCCGGGCATTGAGCCGTCGCTCATCGCTCGAGAGCTTTTGGCAATTTGTCAACGCGTCCGCCGCATAATGATCATTCATTGGGATGGATGCCGGATAAAGCTACGATCTGATCTTGCTAAATATAGGCACTGGCACTGGCTCTGGCCAGACACCCCCAGACAGACAGACAGACAGCCAGACAGCAGCTGCTGCTGCAGCCTCGGTTCCCACCTCCAGTTTGCGGTTATCAATGGCCCTCTCATTCGACGTGCCGATGCCGAGTGCCTGGCTTTGAACTAGTTTTCCAAAGGGCCCCTAGAACGGGCCTCGTCAGCGCAAAAAATAAAAACCAGTTCTGGGTCAACGACTGCCAAAGTAATTGGTGCGAACGGAGAACGAATAACACAGAACGGAGGGGTTCCTACTGTCCCCAGAGTCCAGTTCTCGATCAATGCAAATACGAGAAGTGCCAGGCAGCAGCTGCAGATCGGAGCGCGCGCTTTTATGCTGCCACGACAACAATGTTGTGCAACATTTGTGGCACGCACGCACACACACACACACGACACATGTGCTTCTGCACTTTCCATTTTGTTCTCCAGGCCTTAATGACTTCATAGACCAGACCCAGTCGCAGTCCCAGTTCCAGTCCCACTACATTGCAACCAAATTGAAACTTGCCACAATTGCTTTGGCAATTTTACGCAATTCGTTGCAGTCAACAATAAATTTGTAGCGCAAAAGAAAAAACAACTGTGGGACAAAAGGAAAAGAAATGCAATGCAGGTCGGTCGCCCGAGTGGATGGCTGGATGCCTGGATGTGGGTCTTGGATGTTTCCATGTTTCGATGGGGCTGGCCAAAAGTCATACTATAAATTTAAACACGGACCCGCAGGCTCCCTCTCTCTCTCTCTCCTCTGTACGTTCCTGGGTGCCGCGGGCCGTCAACAAATTTTGTGTTTAGGCACAGTTTCGGTTTGCTTTTCATTTGTGGAACAGTTGGAGATTGCAGCAGCTTTGGTTTGGACTGTGGTGTGTGCCGGTCGCTGCCCAGTTGGGGCCATTTGTTTGGTCTGGTAATTTGAGTTTGAATGCAGCTGATTTGACAGCGGACCAACACTTTGGGTACCGGCCGTATCCAGCTGGGACGCTGCACGTGCATGTCCAGCGACTTTTGATTCTCATTTCCCCCCCTCACACAAACGCAATTACAATCCACAGACTGAGTCCCACGCCACGCCACGCACGCCAAAAGAATTCTTTTTACGGACAGTGTACTACAGCATTTTCTACTTAAAAATTCAAATGTCAAACGCTTTTTGTTTGGTTTTTGGCATCCATTGAGAGTACAAAATCTGCGCAATTAATTTGCTGGCAAACCGCAGCAACCGCT
Organism: Drosophila obscura; assembly: GCF_018151105.1. Lineage (NCBI taxonomy): Eukaryota > Metazoa > Arthropoda > Insecta > Diptera > Drosophilidae > Drosophila > Drosophila obscura. Next base: position 1,635,596 of record NW_024542774.1, on the reverse strand, counting down.
TGGCATTCGCACTCGCATCGGCCAGATATTGACACATCAGTGGATACAGATCCAGCCACCACCCACACTAGCCCACTCCCTATGGCTGCTCGACTAGAAATGGAATTGGAAACTGCTGAATGCTGAATGTTGAATGTTGAATCCGGGAGAGAGAATGAAAGAATTCACTGGTTGAAAACAACAAAAGGGCGGACAGCATTGTTTTGATAAAACGCCCGCATGAACTCCACATTTGCAGTTTGGTACAGTCGACGCCCTCATCCACTCCCCACTACATCCCACTGCTCTCTCTCTCTGCCTTTCCCACTCAAAATTCGACGTGAATGTGCCTGCACAGACAATGCACAGTTATCCTTTGATAAAGCAAACTGGCATGAAATGGTGCGTGTTCATTTCCCCTCCGTTGTCAGAGAGCGCAATGCGGAATGCTCTACAAAAGTGGGACACTGAGAGAAAAGCTTTCAGATTTAATCAGTGTTCCTACAGGAGAAAGAAAGAGCGAGAGAGAATTTATTTCACACACAAATTAGTCACAGAGTTACAGCTAAAGCTTAGCTTAGAGAGCGATCGCTGGCAAGCGCTCAGCAAAAGCTCAGCAACCGAAAGCTCCAGCCGTTGAAGCCGCTGCAAATGGATTACAGGGCATGCATTCATCCAGAACCGATGCGATAACAATGTCAGGCTTTAACATGAATGACAACGGCGACAGCCCTGCGGGCTTGGGCTTGGTTTGGTTTTGGTTTGGGGGCTTGGACTTTGGCGGGCGCCGGGAGACAGCGCCAGACAACACACAGCAACAACGTCAGCAGCACGAAGCTTGGCTGTCGATTTGTTTGTGTAAGTGCCATGAAGCGTATATTTTTCATTTTGACGTTTGCAAAAACAATTCCCTCTCCACTCTCCTCACTCTCTCACAGCATATGTACATGTACATATAAAAAACGCATGAAAAACAAACTAAAATTGACAGCTTGTTTGGGAGCGGGCAGAGGCGGCGGCGAGCAGGAATAGGAAGTGAAAAAACCGCATAAATCCGGCAACTTACAAAGGGAATACGAGCACTCGTACAATGCGAAAATGATTGCCATGCGGTTTTTATATTACATTAACAATTTGATCCGAACCGACGCTGCGGCTGGAGATTAACCAGCAAACCTCTAACCCGCCATGTCCAAGCCTCAGCCTCATGCAGGAAACACTTTAATTGGGAATTTTATTATTAAATTTGAAATTAGTCAAGGCTCGACTCTAAAATTGTAAACCTTTTTGCACCTCTTGCAGGCCCATCAGCCGGACGCCGCTAACGCAGATCTCCTATCTGCAGAAGATTCCCACCCTGCCGCGCCACTTCTCGCCCAGCGGCTGCCACCAGGGACTGCCGCCGCCGCCGGCCCTCGCTGGCTGTGGCTCCGCCTTGGGTCTGCCCAGCAGCTCCTCGGCCAGCGCTCTGTATGCCGCCCAGAATGCGGGCATGCTGCCCACCTCCCCACTGCCCCTGCAGCGCCATCAGCAGTACTTGCCGCCCCATCATCAGCAGCATTTGCCGCCACTGGGAGCTGGAACCGGACTTGGACACGGCCTCGGACCGGGAGGATCAGGCGCACCGCAGTATTCGCCCGCTGTTTCGGGCTGCTCCTCCACTGCCAAATACTCGAATGCCCAGCTCCCTCCACACCATCATCAGCTGTCGCCGGCGCTGTCCACACCGTCGCCGCCATCGCTGCTGCATCATCCCGCCGCGGGAACGTCCGCCTCGGCACACGCTCCCTTCCTGGCGGGACCCCACATGGATATGCAGCGGCAGTCGCATTCGGACGATGACAGCGGATGTGCACTGGAGGAGTACACCTGGGTGCCCCCTGGACTGCGACCCGATCAGGTGAGACGCCTTTTAAAACTTTCAAACTCCAAATTTCAGGCCTCCACTTTTAATCCCGCAGTAAAGTATTCCGAGTTACATATATGTTAAAGTTAGTCCTAAAACCCTTTTCTATCCGATGGATGCACTCACGCTCCCATCGCCAGAATGTGCGGCGTGCAGCGCCAAGGGCGATCCCGACTAGGACTGTCGCGTCGCGGGCCAGGCGAGATTTGTGGGCTGGCGATAAGCGAAATACTTGAGTTATTGTGCGTTATTTTGTCACTCGGAGCGAGCTGTAAATAAATACACGCGACGAGGCCATAAATCAGCGGGCCATAGCCATAGCTGGGGATCGCCTTGCCAGACGCAGATGATAGTCGCATGTCTCCTCGACTCAGAGACCAAAGCAGAGAGCTGGCTGATAGCACTGGCACTGACTGGGACCGGCTTTATTGGACTGTGTCAATTAGGCGAAGGTCCACTGTGTCCGTCTATCCAACTATCGAATTAGATTGTGCTAATGAAAGCCGGGACTGGGACTGGGAATGGGACTCTGAGGCCAGGGCCATTCTTCAATGCGAATTTGACTTTAATGGCCAATTCAATTGCGGCAGAACTGAACTCTTTCTGGCCATCGTGACGTGCCTTTTTCAATTATTTGCCAAGCTGCCGAAAAAAGCGAAACGAACTCGTAAATTATTCGCGTGAAATATGCGACAATGCCAAATAAATCTTTCACAATCTTCGCCAGCAGAGGCCCCCAGTTTGGTCGCCACCATTTGCATTCCCTCCTCCACCTCCAAATTTTCCAAATCTTTTTTTTTCGCCATTTTCCGCTGAACTCTTTGGCTTCCGTTAAAGCTGTCCCATCGCATCCCGTTGGGCCTATCAAATGTCTAGCATTGCATTTCTTTTTTCTTCTTTCGGTTCGGTGCGGCTTGGGTCGGTTCGGTTCGGTTCGCTAGCTTTTTTCTGTGACTTTTCAAACAGAATTGAAAATTTATTTACAGCCATGTGGCAGCAATTTACGTTGATGCGGCATAAGCCATGTGTCAGTCACTCGCTGCGAGAGTTGGCATCGCATCTCTCCCTCTCTCTCTCCCTCTACCCTACTAAACCCCCAGCCAGCGACTGGGCGAACGGAGAACGTTCTGCGGCCTGCTGCAAGCGTGGCCAATAAAGTTGGCTTAGCACGTTGTGCACCTTTCAACCTGGCTCAAATGGGGGAAAAACGAAAGAGGAAACCAGAATGAAACCCGACAGCGAGAGAGAGGGAAATCAACGTAATAAAATCAAAAATCTTTACTTTACCCGCTGTGCTGTGCGATCTCAGGCTAGACTCTGGCTAGGCTCTGGCTAGGCTCTGGCTCGGCTCTTAACCCTTTTGCAGAAACTCCTCTCACCAGCAGCAGTCTCTTCCCTACCCTACCCTTCCCTCTCTTAACTGTATTTAAACATTCCCCAATGTATTTCAATGTGGCTGTATTTTTTTTTTTTGCTCCCGCAGGTCCGCTTGTATTTCTCGCAAATACCCGACGACAAAGTGCCATACGTTAACAGTCCGGGGGAGCAGTATCGTGTGCGACAATTGCTGCATCAACTTCCGCCGCATGATAACGAGGTGAGTACACACACACACACACACACACACACACACACACAAAAGTGAGGACTGTGCTTGCCCCACGCTCCAGGGACTCGCTGAACCTGTCAATTTCGTGGCATTTATCCAAATGCTCGCATGGAGGGGCCGGCAGACTGCCGCTTTATCGTGATTGAAACCGACTCGAATTACGGGCTATGACATTTCAAAGTCAAATTGTCCGGTGATTTTTCCCACACACACAACACAGCCCACTCTGCCACCCCCTGGGCGCTGTGTAACCTTTAATTAATCGGGGGAACAACAAGTGCAGCCAGTGCAGAGTTTGCAGTCGGTATTTAGAGCAGACGCAAAAACCACAAAAAACTATCCAAACAAAAAGGCCTGAGCGGATTCCCAGATATCAGTTACGTGGGCTGGAGGCACCCAACCACTGCCATGGCCATGGCCAACACTGCTAACGATGGCTAGAACACTCATTGAAGGCCAAACTGTGTGCCCGAAAAAATAAGTGGATAGCAGCCGAAAAAAATTTGCATACAACACACAAACGAGACGAGACGAGACGAAACGGTATGGGAGATGCTGACCACAGTGGCTCCTTTTGGCAGCGCAGCCAGATGGGGCAGCAGATTCCGATAGAGATGGAGACGGAGATGGAGGTGAAGCGTTGATGGGCAGCCTTGGCTACCGGCTACCGTTTTGCCTTTTGCGGTTTGCTTTTGGGCTTTGTGGGTTGTGTGGATTGTGCTATTGGGGTCTGGGTATGTCTGGCCACCCCACTGACTGCTGGATGGAGGCTAGCTAGCAGCCTGCAGCCTGCAGCCTTCAGCCTTCAGCCGAGACAAACAATCTCCGCCTGTTCTATGTATGCGCTTCTTGGAAAGATCACTTGAAGCTGCTTTCTGAGCTGATTGTGCTGGGACTCCAGCACTCCTCTCGGCCCACGGTTGCTTCAACATGTTTGAGACTCTACTTGAACATATGATTTCCCTGTCCAAAGCACAGTCAAAAGGAAAATGGGGGGGCAGAGAGGTTTGCCCGAACGGTTTTCAGTTACTTTCTGTCATTGCAGGTTCGTTACTGTCACTCACTGACGGATGAGGAGCGCAAGGAGCTGCGGCTCTTCTCCACGCAGCGCAAGCGTGATGCCCTCGGACGCGGCAACGTCCGACAGCTGATGAGTGCCCGGCCATGCGACGGCGTAAGTATACCCTGCCGCCCCACATACAACCCAGTCCGTTTCTGATCCCCCAAACCCCCTCCCGCCCAAAAACTTGCAGTGCGACGAACTAATCTCCACGGGCGACATTGCTGTATTCGCAACGCGCCTGGGCCCCAATGCCAGCTGGCATCCGGCCTGCTTCACGTGCTGCATCTGCCGCGAACTGCTGGTGGATCTCATCTACTTCCATCGCGACGGACGCATGTACTGCGGCCGCCACCACGCGGAGACCCTCAAGCCACGCTGCTCGGCCTGCGATGAGGTAAGTCCCCGAAACCTTTTACTCTCCAAGAGAGAGAGAGGATTATCCTTTCTTTATCGTAGATCATTCTGGCCGACGAGTGCACGGAGGCCGAGGGACGGGCCTGGCACATGAATCACTTCGCCTGCCACGAGTGCGACAAGCAGCTGGGCGGCCAGCGGTACATCATGCGGGAGGGCAAGCCCTACTGCCTCCACTGCTTCGATGCGATGTTTGCGGAGTACTGCGACTACTGTGGAGAGGCCATCGGCGTGGATCAGGGCCAGATGAGCCACGACGGCCAGCACTGGCATGCCACCGACGAGTGCTTCTCGTGCAACACGTGCCGCTGCTCGCTGCTCGGACGCGCCTTCCTGCCCCGCCGTGGAGCCATCTACTGCTCCATTGCCTGCAGCAAGGGGGAACCTCCCACGCCATCCGACAGCTCCGGCACCGGCATGTACACCACCCCCACACCGCCCACGCAGCGGGTGCGCCCCCAGACGCGCATCACCAGCAGCCACGCCTCCAGCTCGCCGCCCATGTCGCCGCAGCAACAGCAGCAGCACCAGGCGAGCTTCAACCAGGCCATGTACCACCTCCAGAGCCAGCAGATGGAGGCGGCAGGCGGTCCAGTGGCTGGAGGCGGCGGCGGTGGCAGTTTGCTCGGCCTGGGCGGGGAGCTGTCCTTGCTGGAGCAGGCCAAGCAGAGCCAGAGCTACGCCACCTCCGACTCGGATGCGGGCGTGGTGAAGGATCTGGAGCACTGCAGGGTGGTGGGTCATGTCGGAGGCGGCGACTTTACCGACTTCTCCGGTGGTCGCGCCTCCAGCACCTCGCAGAACATGTCGCCCCTGAACTCGCCCGGGGACTTCCAGCCGCACCTGATGCCCAAGCCCATGGAGCTGCAGCGCGACGGCGTCTACAACTTCAACGAGATGTCCTCGAATCTGGACGCGGCCTGGCCCGCCAAGCCGCCGCTGGGTGCCACCCACAGCTACCAGCTGCAGCGGCAGCTGATGGAGAATCCGCACACCTCCAGCTTGCCCGAGCTGGCGGGGAAGGGTCCAATGCTGCAGCACCAGATGGCGGCCCACTTTGGGCAGCAGCCGACGCTTCATTCCTCCGCGCAGCAGTTCCAGCACGAGTACGCGGACATCCTGCATCCTCCGCTGCCACCCTGCGAGAGGGGTGCAGGTGGAGAGGTGCCCGAGCTGCCCACGCCCAACCTGAGCGTGGCCTCTACGGCGCTGCCACCCGAGCTCATGGGCTCGCCCACACACTCTGCCGGTGATCGCTCGCTGAACACGCCCCTCTCGACGCACTCGGCCACGCATGCGCCCACGCATCCCGTGTCCATTCTCAGTGGGGCATCCTCTTCGTCGCCGATGAGCGGGGAACCCGCTAAGAAGAAGGGCGTCCGCTTCGAGGGAATCCCAGACACATTGCCCCGCTCCCGCAGCTACTCCGGCAATGGAGCTGGCACGAGCGGCGGCGGCGACAAGGAGCGCGATCGGGACAGAGAGAGGGACAGAGACAGAGACAAGGAGAGGGATAAGGATCGCCATGGGCCAGGACATTCCTCGAGGCGTAGACGCCGCCGCAAGTCCACCACCTCCACCTCTTCCACGTCTGGACACCACCATCGCAGTGGCAGCGGCCATCGTTCGCACTCCACCAGCCGAGCAGACACCTATGCGCCCGCCCAGCCGTTGTCCTCCTCCTACCAGAGCCCGCCCTCCGTTCTGCAGGCGGACAGCGAGACAGCCCACAAGTCACCGCGCCAGCCGAGGGAACGGGAGCGCGAGGAGTCCGCGGAGGAGTCGGACGTGTGCTCCACGTGCAGCTCGAGCTCCTCCAGCTCCGAGGACTACACGATGATGTACCAGCTGCCGCAGCGGCGGCACTACGGCGGCGTGCGCGTCAGCTACGTGCCCAACGATGCGCTGGCCTACGATCGGAAGAGGAAGCCCGCGGAGCTGGCCAACGACAAGGACAAGAACTGCATCATCTCGTGATGCTGCCGACCCGCACCCGAGGGCATTTTAATTAGAGCTGATTGCCGAGGAGCGGGCGCAGGCGCTGGCGCAACAGAGAGCAGGCGAAGCATGGCAAGGGGGGGTTATTAATGAGGCGCCCTGGGCACTCCACTCCTATTCGACGCTAACGAAGTAGCCACAGAAACTGCGAGGGATCATCAATTGTCCGCATTGAGACCAGAATGGAAAGGAATGGAAAGGAATGGAATGTAATCGAGGAAAGAACTCAAGAAAGCAAAGTAAAGTTCAACTTGACATTAAGGCGCCTAGTTAGGGAGAAACACACACACACACACACACACACATATGCAACTCTATCAGAGGACGAAACCATACAATAAGAGCCAGCCAAGTGGGCTCAACACTGTTCCAAATACACATCCCTAGTTAAGCTACAAAAGATCAACTTGCAAAACTATTTTTATACGCGATAGAGTGAAGATATTTTAGAGATATTTAAAACTATTTATACGACGGACAATTAAGAGAGAGATAAGAGAGATACATTTATGCATATAATTTAATTGTATTTATTGCAACCACTACATAAATATATCTACAGGATGCCAGAGAGATCTGTGGCATCCGGGCTAATGATATATTTTAAATTAATTCTAGCTTAAGCCAGTAAATTGTATTACATTCTCTTGAATAAAAAGAGTGCAAAGAAGGTATGTGCAGACTGTATGTGCAACAAATGGAATCTGTCCCCTCTGTAGGGTCAGTCCACTCAGCGCTCTGCGTTCTTGGCTAGGCAGTCGAAGACGACCCGCTACTTGCATCTGTAATTATGCATCGGATAATGAATACAAATTATGCATGTCGGGCATTTGCATTTGCATGCCGCACCACCAGGGGCGGGCAACACGAAAATTAAAATCGAAACTACTCTTACAACTGGCAGGCAGAGCCAGAGTTCTGCCTGCTAATAAGTTGATGGCAAATTATGGCAGACTCCGATCTGAGAGCTGGTAGCTGAGCTGGGGCAGCTCAGGGATGGCATAGGGACGACAACAACGTTGCAAGACCCTGCTTGCAGACCATTGAGGTACGAGCAATCACATGCATGCAACGCTTGCTGCAGGGCGTAATTAGCCAAGCTGGGTAGAAAGAGTGGTGGGGGGCAGCCGAACTGTTCAGGAATGCTGAGTCGACTCCTCCTCCTCCTGCCGCTGCTGCTGCTGCTTGCCTGTTTTTGGATTCCTGGTTTGCTGGTTAGAATCAACAAAGTCGCGACGCATCGCGGCTACACCATCCATCCCATCCCATGGCGTTGAGTTGAGTTGAGCCATGTTTGCTGCCGCTTCTGTGGGGAGTCAACAGAATCATTGGCAGCTGTGTAATTTGTGGTAATGCTCCCAACTATGTATGTACTATATGTATGTCCAGTGTGTCGCCAGGTCCGGCTAATGGCCACTTAATAATGCTCTCACTCCGCAGATGCCGCCTGCCGCATGCCACCTGCATGGATCGGGACAGAGCGATGCGACCAAGCGATAAGCGAACGAAATTGTCTGCGTCTGGCATTGATAAGCCAAATGACTTTGGCACACAACGAGGGCATGGGGGGTGGGAGCAGAAACAAGGGTGCCACAGACCCACTCGTACACCCACTCGCACTCCCATCTGGATGCTGGACAGCAGCAGCAGCAGCAGCCAAGGGCAAGGACTCAGCCATCTCCGGGCCACGCAACTTTTGCAATTGTAATTTCGTAAAGTTTCAACCCGGCTCAGGCTGCTGTCTGTGGCTGTAGAGGGGGGGATGGCGGGCAAATGCATTTGCCAGATAGATTTTTGTTGTTAGATGCCATTTTTCGTTATAATCCAGCGACGGGCAGCAGACAATGGGGGGGAGAGCTTTCACTGCTTTCACTCGATGTGCGTGTGCGCCTTTGTGGTGCTTTATTGCATGTCATTTCCGTTGCCGGTGCCCGGTGCCCGTATCCAGTCCTGCGGCACACTTCCGATGATTGGTATGCTCCTGTAGTCTGGCTGGCATCCTGGCATGGGGAATGGGAATAGCAATGCCAATGCCAATGCAGTGCAGCCATTATGTTTATCCTGCCACACACATATCCAACACACACACACACACACACGACAATCGTACACTTGTACATCAGATATGGCAGAATTTATATTCGCATTTCCGACGCTCATTTTTATCATGACCGAAAAGTGGCGAGTCCGAAACCACACACAGGGCACAGGGCACACACGAGCAGCAGCAGCAGCATCCCCGAACCGAACAAATTGTAATGTGCAGCTGCCAGAGTACTTATTTGTGGCCATAGTCAGAGTGGGGGGGTACTGGGCAGTGGCGCTGGCCTTCAGGCGAGCATGGCGGACTTTTATTGTGACCTGCGACAATCTGCTGCTGGCATTTCTGGCTGCGCTTTTCCATTCGATTGTTTTATGCGTTTACAATGCGCTTTCCTTTCTGCTGATTTTACTGTGGAAAAACAAAAGCCCAGATATTAAAGTTGCCTTTGGAAGCAATATGTAGACACCGATTATAATTACCGGCAGTTGATAGTACGACTATTTTCTGATTTTGAAACTGTATGGCATACTTTTAGGCTTCCGAAATCAAGCATCAAAACTATTTATTTAATAAATTTAAATCCACTGCAACACAATATTGCCATTTTCGCCATTTTCGATTGGTTGAAAATACACGAAAATTGACAGCAAAATTTATGATGTCTGACCAAAAGCCAAGGCGAAAAAAAATATGTGCAGCATAAATAACTGAAACTGAGGTCAATTTTGCAGAATTTCATAACCGAAAATGTTATTAACTCCAGCGGAATAAAATGAATGAAATGAGAGAAACCTGTTTAATTTATGTTACCAATGGCTAGCTTATTATTGCAGCAATATTCCCGCAACCATCACACCCCCCCTCATTGATGTTTCCACAGGGCTGGGGGACTAATGGCGCAGCTTTCAGCAATTGTTTACTGGCCCATTAATTAATACAAATATAAATTGGCAATATGAGTGCGTGCTGGCCCACGTACGAGTACACACACACACGTACGGAAAAACAATGAATCAAGTGTAGGCCCGGATACGGATCCGAACCCGTGTCCGTGTCCAGGCCAGGGGCTTGGTCGGACAAAGCGCATAAATAACCACGAAATGGCCGAGCAAAAACAGAGCAGAAAAAAAAATGTATGTATATATGTATGTATTTACACCCTTCGCCTGGGACGTTTAATTAATTTTTAGCGTGTTTCGCAGACGTCGCGACGGACAGGGGGCCTCGAAAAACAGGCTGGAAAAAAAGAAACAATTATTAATATTCGCCAGGGTCGAACCCCACACACGTTCACACGTTCCCCGCCATTAAAGGGGATACATCATCATAACTAATAATAATAATCATGTGCCGGGCACGGGCACGAGCGCAGGCCCTCCCACAGCAGGACTTTTGGCTTAAAGAGATAGCAAAAGTCAGAGAGTGTCGAATTAAATTAAGCATTATTGATGGGGGGGACAAGACGAAGCTCTGGCCGGGCCAGTCGCCTGCTCTCAAGGCAACTGTTACCGTCTGGTATTTATCGCATCATATTCTGTGCATTAGCCGGGACCATGCCACACCAGCCCTACAGAGGCAGCTGGAAGAAGAGCTACAGTGTGCCAAGAACATGGGGAAATGGCTGCCACAGCTGCGACTCCTAAGGCTCAGTCACTGCTGTCGCTCTTGAACCACTGTGCAACTTCGTGCAAGGCATACCAATATCGCACCAGAATCATTAGCCGCTGGTGCGTTGGTGCGTTGGTCTTTGTCTAATGTGCAAATCTAATTAAAGCTGCACTGGCCATGGACTAATAGCCCACGGAGTGGGTAGTGCGGGGGGGCAGTTGTTTTGGTCAGTTGTAGCCACTGTCCACACAATAAATGCCACAAATAATCATAAAACTAATGCCACAGACGTTCGCAGGCTTCTTCTGCTCCGTCCTGCTGCTACTGTTCCATGAGAACTGCTGGCCAAAAACCAGACACTGACTCTACGACTGACTTTGCTCTGTGCATTACACTGTTGCGTATTTATTATAGTTATATTTTTCCTTTTTACTCGCCGGTTGGCTGCTTCATCCTTGTATCTTGTATCTTGTATCTTCCTTGTATCTGTATCCTTTTCGGCTGTGGCTTGGCTTGGCTTGGGTTGGCTTCATATTTCATTATGAATTTATGATCGGCGGTGCTTGTAATGTGTTTATTGGCCAAGCTCTGGCTTTGCCTCTGCAACATGTTTATGCGCAGAGTCTTTTGGGCTAGCTTTAATGTGTAACAAAAACATATGTTCATACTCCTATCAATAGCGATTGTTTTGGGCAGCTTCAAGCGTCGGTAAGGGGACTTTTAATTAAGTCGGGACTTCCGCTTCCGATTCAGTGCTTCGGTGGCCTAAGTAGCTTCGCACAACGAACCATCTAAATAATTAAAATATGCAAATGCCGTCTAATCCGGCCAAGCGACACGTACACGCAGACAAAACAAAACGGAACCGAATAGAACTGAGCCGAGTAGACTTGGGTACTATTATATAGGAGCTACAACTGGCACTGTGGGGACAGTCCTCCAACCGTACCAGCGATTTGCTTAAATTATTCATAGCTATGCAGTTGGCCTTTGGGTGGAGTGTGGGCGGGTATAGGGATTGCGGAGTAAGGTAGTAAATTAAATAAATGACTCGCCGTGAAAGTTTCAACGATCTATGCCGAAACGTTGTGCAGCAATTAATTCCTTGGACTGCTACTACTGCTCCCCCATCGACACTCCAATATATGCTACACTTTTTTTGCTGTCCAATCCCTGGCATTCATTCCCCCCCTTTCCCCTTTCTGACGACTCGTCTGGCTAAAATATTCAATTATCGAAGTGGTGGATGCATAGGCTCTCTGCTCTGGCCAGAACTTTGCATCGTTTTGCTTAATTGTAAAAGTTTTATGTGAGAGGCCATTTTTTAAAGCCCCCGGAAATTTTATTCGTGTTTTTTACAACTTTTTGCTTTACCGGAATGTTGGTTTCCGTTTCAGTTCTGTTATTGTCAGAGTGAGAGAGAGAGAGAGGGGAAAAACATAATTTTTAATTTCGTGTGCAGCGCATTTTTATTGGTTTTTAATTTCGTTGCTTCAGACATGGTTCGCCTTGTCCGGGCTTGTCCTTCGCCAGGGAATGTAAACAGCATCCTTAGGACAGGAGCTATCTACGGGCCAAAAGCAAGAAATGTTCTCCACGCTTCGTTCTTCGTTCTAGTGGCCCATTGGGTTGTCATAAAGCGTTAGCGTTCCCCAACGATATCATCATCATTGGCGTGCCTGTCCGCCCACCCACATTTGCCAAGGAGCCAGGTTGGGGGCGCCGAGTCGAGTCCTTCCCGCTGCGTGCAAATATGCTTTGTCTATAGCTTTCGTTTTAATTCTTTTTCTGCTCGTCTTGCTTTTCCTTTTCCCTTTGCTGTTGCCGCTGCCGTTGCTGTTGCTGTTACTTTTTCATTACTTTGGCTTAAAATTGATATGGAACTTTTTGCTGGCACTCTGGAGAGGGAGAGCCAGACCCGTGCCATCAATACGCTTCATGTTTATTTTACCAAACACACACACGCACACATACATATGTACACCGCACTCCATCGAGCTGTCTGTCTGGGTCTGCTCATGCGATTGTGGCCAGTTGTTTGGTCGTTGTCGTTGCTTTCATGGGTTTTTAATTACGGCAAGAATAACAATATCATGTGGTCTCTGAGCTAGCCAAACTCTCTCTCTCTCTCTCTCTCTATCTGGGCAACTTTAAATTCACTTGCAACTGGTTTGTCGTTTGCAACCAATCTAAATCATAAATAACATGTAAATTCCAAAAGAAAATATAAATCAAATTTTATTTGCATCTCCCTTACGATCTAGCCAGAACTCCCTCTCCCTCTTGGGAGGGTTGGCATAATTTGATTGCTGAATCGTTTATCTGTAAACTTTATTATCGCAGGCAGCAGTCAGGCAGGCAGCATCATCCGCAGCAGACGAAGTCCACAGACATTCTCTTGGATTTGACTCATTGTCGGAATAGCTGAAATATCGCTTAAATATTTGATGTATCATGCATATGCCATGAGCTGTCCCCCACGCCACACACACCCAAAGGTAAGCCCAAGAAAAAACAACCACTCAACGCAACATCAAAAAAAAAAAGAAAAAGACGAGAAAAATGTAAAGCAAACATTGCGCATACGCCGCGCGGAACCCGCAGGCGGCAAAGCAACACTTGCTGCCAGACGCACCCCTGTCTTCCCATTTTTGGCAGGTGGCATGGCACTACGCTAAAGCGCTAAACGTTGTTTGCCATTCGGATATCGGGAGTTATAAAGCATAAAATCAGTGCCAGCCACCGCCAGGCGATGATGAGGATAACGAGGATGAGGAGCAGGAGGGACTCGCAAGCGTCGAAGCGAAGGTAAGAGACTTGGCGGCATATTTAAATGTGGCTGCGGGGCAGACACTGGAGTAGGGCGGCGGCGAGGATGGAATGGGGCAGATGGGGTTGCAACTGGGGCCCCTGAATTCAGTGTTTGCCATTCGGTTACAGACAGACCCCGGCAGACAGTGAGAAATGTGGAAAATGTCTCCACTCTTCAGCTCACACTTCGGGCTGCTTCGTTGTGTTTGGAATTTTCGGTTAACAGGAATTTCGCATTTCCAGCGATAATCAAAATCTCGATCAAGTTCTAGGCCTGCCCCCAGGGTGGTGGGTGGAAATGGCCTCGGCTCCACTTGGCTGGTAGTTCAACTTAAAGTTTTGGGGCAAATTAATACCCACAACAAATGGCATTTTCACTCTGTCTCGCCTTCTTGCCATCTTAGGGTAGAGACCGCAGGAGGCTTTTGCTCTTAATTTTCCGCTTGTGGTTTTTTATTTTTGTAATTTTCTACTTTGTGGCTGCAACAGAGGAAGACGAAGAGATGGAGAAAGAGACTCCACTCTGTTGTGTAATTATCTGCTTATGCTTTTGCTCTTTCGCTCGCTCTTTTATGCCTTTTGTGACTGTCATTATGTTGCCTTTGCCCGCTGCTGTCCTCTTTCTGGCATATAAAGTTGTCCGCTGTTTTGACATTTTCGAGAAAAGCTGCTTAGGCGACAGTCGGCTCCAACTCCAACTGCAGCTCTGGCTCGAGCTCCCGTCAACTCCCAACCTGGGCAGCCGGAAATTGCATGGAACCGGAAGTAATTGGCAATGGCATAAGAGGCCATACCCAGGAGCGCAGTGGGTTGTTGGGGGTGCACGGCCAAAAACCTCTCCCTAATTTGGTCTTGTAATTAGCAAAACTGTAATGACCTCCAACGTGCTGCTCGCAGCCTCAGAAACTAATCGAAACTGTGGTCACAGAGGAGCCCGAGTAGGGACAGGAGCAGGAGCAGGAACAGGGACAGGCTCTTGGCTTTCCATTTGAGTTGCACTTCAATTACTTGTTTCAATGCCGCAATTACCATTCATTTGGCCAAACATAATGTGTCCTTGTCAACGCTGACTGCTCTGTTGCTGGCTTCTGTTCCTGTTCCTGCTGCTGCTCCTTCTCTGACGCCTGCTCTGTGCGGCCTGGAAGATGCCTTGTTGTTTGCACCTTTGCTTTGGCAATTTACACATGGCAATGGCACTAATAAATCAAAAGTGAAAATGCAAATATTTTGCAGGCAGAGTGCCCAGACAACAACAACCAAGCAAGTGCTAGAGCCAGACAAACATCCTGCAGAAGGCAGACGCCATGCAGCTTGGGACGAAGGGTTTTGCAGGGGCCAAGGGCTGGCGATTTATTGCAGGTGACTGGTGGAGTCTGCAGTGCAGTGGGGCAGGACAGAAAGAGCGACAGAGAGAGAGAGAGAGAGAGAGAGCGAGGAACTCCCACACAGAGTCATCAATAAATAATTGGAAAATGAATGCTTTGCTTATGAGAGATTTTGCAAATGACCCAACAGACAATGGATGGAATATTCAATGGCATTTCAAACGGGCTGAAACTCTAAGCATACTAGACATACACACACACACACACAGCCGGATTGATGGAGTGGAACTTCCGGCACTTAAAGTTGAATTTAAGCCCCGATCTAAGTGTGTGTTAAGCCTCAACTTAACCGTAACCCAAACCTCGAATTCGAACCCGCATCAAATGCAAATTCAAATGAAATTCCACTCTGGCAACCGCAAACAGCCAACAAAGTTCAGCGCCACACCAAATGCCACAATTAAAATGAAAATTAACAGCAAAAGCAAACTGTCAATACAACTGTCACTTCTGACAGCCAGTTGACAATTGCAAATGAGGATACTCCACATCCATCTATGCCAGGATACAGGACACAGTACACGGTACACAGTACCATGGACATGTTCATGGAGAGAACCCAACGAAGCCACTTGGCTGTGTGGAGGGCTTCGAAATAAACTCATTATAGCAATTTATGCAAACGGCCCCAACCGCAATTGAAAATCCATTTAAAATTGAAAATGCCACCAAAAATTGTGTGTGTCCTTTGCCATGTTTGTGGCCCTGGGTGTCTGCGTGTTGTGTTTTTACGGAGCTGCCTCCATTGATGCATATGAATTCAATTATAAAACAACGTCACCTCTCTGAGGGGTCTGTCTGTGGCAGGGGCAGAGGCTGCTGTTGGTCCTCTAATGAAACCATTTTTTTTGTGCCAAAACAAAAGCAAAAGCCAGGACAGAACTTGTTAATTTTATGCAGCACAACAATTGAGGAGACACACAGGATACGCTACTGTCTGCCACATTTACATTTCCGTTTCTGGGCATTTGCATATTCGCTGCATAAAAATCAAAGGATCCACCGGGCAGCAGCAGCGAAGAAACTACGAGTATGCTGGGCAAAAAAGCGAAAGCCTAAAGGAAGTTCACATTTCTGCCAGGACATTGCTGGCGGTTGGAGGCGTATCGCATAGGCGTTAAGTTCACCTGCCACCAAATGGCGGGGCAGCAGCAGGCAACATAAATAACAGCAGACTGAGCTACACACAGCAGAACATAGCAGAAAAGGCGTTCGCTTGGCGGTGGCAAGTCAACTGGTCCCCACTTGACACCTCATAATAAAATTAAGTATACGCCACTCGAGCCGAACGATAGGAGGAACTGTTGTCCTTAGTGCGGGTCCTGCTCCACTGTTATTTATGCGCTCGGCAGGACACCGAGCAGCGGCACAGCGTGCAGTCCGGGGGGGTTCTTCAGCTTTCCTCGGGACTTTTGAAGTTTATTTGCGTATTCCGCCGCTCATTTCAATTTTCCAAGCGCGCCCTTCGCTGTTGTTTTCCTGCTGTTTTACCCCCTCTGTTTTAGTTGTTTTCCTTTGTTGGAACAGTCGGCTGGCTGCATGCCTCTGGCCATTGTTTAACTAGTTGGTGTCAGTTATAATGAATTTTAAATTAAGTTGTTATTGCTGTTCGGCTGGCATTAAACGATCCAACTGCTGCTGCTGCTACTGCTACTCCTGGCCATGCTGCTGATGTTTCTGCTGTTCAGCCAGAAGCCGTTTATTTGCATAATAAAGGACATGACTAATGTTAATTAAATTGCAGCAGACAACGACCAGACTAGGTTTTTGGGCATTTTAATTAAATGCGCAAGAAGGAAAATATGCAAATGCAAAAATTCGATTGGCCAGCCTCAAAGTATTCAAAGGTTTTTACGCACGTAAATAAAACGAAAGAGCAGCAGAAAATTATGCCAGGGCAAAAGCAGGTATTTCATGCCTGAAATAATTGTAAAGCAATTATTTAAATGTCATTCGTAATGCTGCCACAATGTGTGTTTATAATTGCTATTAGATAAACCGAAATCAATGCAAAATATATATAAATAGAATAACACATGCCACTCTTTCCCTCTTTTTACTCTTTCACCCTTTTGGGAACTTGGCATGGGATTAAAAATTCATCAACAAATTCAATTTCAGCAACGCCTGACTTCCGAGTAATTTAACCAGCACAAAGCCCGTTATTAGAGTGAATTCCACTTTGATGTTTACCAATCAAGCTGCCTCTTATTTATGTACAATTTAATTCTATATTTGTACCACAAAACTGAGCTCTGACATTCGTTTAAGTTGCAAAAACAAAACGGAAAACTCTCCACATTCGTATTTGACTTTATATCAACGATAACATTTTGCTTTAATCTACAATCTATTTTGTGTAACAATCTGCGAAGCCAATTCAAAGCATTTTCCTGCTTTACATGCCACGAGGACACAGAAGCCAGTAGCCGGTAGCCAGTAGTCAGGAGCCAAGAGCCAGGGTTGTGATTCCATGCCAGCACTACGATTGCAAACAGACCGATTAAATCCTTTCAAACGACAAGCATATGCAAATGGCAAAAAGCTAGGGACCGACAGCATCGCACCGCCAGCAACAACTACAGAAACAACTTTTTGCATTACTCAGATTGCTGTGACTGTGCAAAAGTGTAAGGGGGTAGGGTGGTAGGGGTTTCTAAAGGGATTCCGTGGTATGCAAAACTCTCTGGTCTTTCAGCTCATTTATTGGTGACGCCACGCAGCATAGTGAAGTAGGAGTAGGACGCATTCAACAGACTCTGAAACATGGCCAAAGTCATGGGGTAAACGTTGCCAACTTTTATCTGAAAGATGAAATGGAGCGTACAGCCCGACGGATTAGAAACATAGAGTCCCAAATGAAATGAAATGCAACGCATTCATGCCGTCCATGCCACCCACCTCCAATGGACATTGCGTTTGCATCAAGAAGATCAAGAGAGTTTTGCGAAAACGAATGCTACCCTCATACCAGGGCACATTATAGACGGCCTCTGCCACCAGAGTGTTCTAGAAGCATTCCAGAAATTAGTCAGAGCAGAGCAAAACAGAGCTGGAATGCCATACCTCAATGACCAAGTCGTTGGCCCTGTTATAGTAGGTATACAGCACATAGACCATGGTGAGGATGTACATGACGATCGAGATTATTTGTGTGGGTGAAGTTATCTGAAAGGAGACAGCATAATGTTCCGATAAAGCTCAAAGCCTGTTTCACTTTCTTACTATATTCAGGCAGAAGAGTAGAGAGCTGATGATGGAGCCGAAGATGATTGCTTCGATGGCCACAATGAGGCTTACCAAGTCCTTGAAGTTTTTCACATAGCTGAAAATGAAAATGAGAGAGAGAGAGAGGGAGACAATGCGATGCTCAAACCCGACCAATAAGGTGCAACCAGGGCTCAGACTCACCCCATTACTGCCATGTGAAAGCGAATGCAGGCGGTCAGCATTTGATATCTTTCCCCAGCGTCCTGCCCCTGGCCACCAATCAGCGACAATTTGTGCACCAGAATACGCAGCATGGCCCTGCCGAAGAGGGCAAAACCGGCAAAGACACTGACAAAGGGCATGTACAGGGCGGACAGCAGCAGGGGCGTTGGTATCTGCAGCAAGTAGGCGATTTCATAGACTGGCGTGCGGGTCATGTCCAGCAGCGGAAGAGCCACGCCAAAGGGATGAGCTGAATGGGAGTGGAAGGAGAGTCCATATGAGGTAAGGATTTCTCTGACCAACTCCACTCACCTCGCTCCTCTTTGAAGAGCGTGAAGACCAGGGCCCCAACAATGTCCAGGAAGGAGGCACTCAAATTGAAGACCGCCAGGCGATGGGCTTCCCGCTCCGCCTCCAGCAGGATGGCTCGACAATACTCGTCGCCGGAATCGTGTATCCACCGATAGAGTCTGTGCAGCTCCTCCAGAAATACCTCAAACTGGTGGTGTTTGATTATGACCAGCCACGTCCGCATCAGGGCATTGAAAATGGCAGCAAAAAAGAACAGATTGAGTATGAAAGCGGGCAGGTCGCCCCACATGCGAAGCAGATAGAAGAACTGCATCAGATTCATGGCGCACACGGGCAGGACAAAGGCAAACTTGCGCCAATTGGTGGCCGGAGTGGGATACAGCACGGCCACGTATCTCCAAATCCTCACGTTGATCCCCACCAAACCAATGTCATCGATTGTCGTTGCCATTTTCTCCCACTTATCCTTGTGCTCCTCCACTCTGTCAGATCCACTTTGAACTGTGCCGCAAAGTGCTGGGCAAATGTCTTTTATTCTTCTCGCCAATCGACGCCCTCGAAGGGTGGCAATTTGCGGTGGTTGGTTGGGTACGATGTCGAATAGGAGGAATGGGCACTAAAGCCATTTAGCAATTGTCATTGCGTAGTCTATAATTTAGCTAATGGCCTAATGATGAGTGTGATCTAAGTGACGTGGGATTGCGTTGGTGCCAGTGCCACGGCCCGTGGCTGATTGAAAAGCCTCCCCAGGAAAATTAGCATGTGACATTTCTATATTTAAGTAAGTCATGTAATTTACACTAAGGAAACAAGTTAGAAAATACTTCAAAGTTACATTATATATCCATGTATTTAAAGGCTATTTTAAATAGCTAAAATTCCCGTTTAGAGTCCTCTGTTGGAATACAGAAAGTAATTTAAAAAAGCTATGCCTTAATTTTCAATTAGCTCCCAAACCACTCCCATTTCTTTGGGCAAAACGAATGAAATGCCTTTCCATTTGTATAATTTGATACCCCATTTGATAGCGGCTTTCCCAAACGTTATCTTTTCCTTAGCAGTCAACCCGTCAGATAATTTGCCGGAATTCTTTTCAACAGGTTTCGAATGAATTAAAGTTGTTTTTCTGCCACATGCAAATTCCCATTTAATTTGGCTATCGATTTTCCTGAGCCCCTGCCAAAACCTTCACTCTTACTCTAGAAAAAAGGTCTGCCATGTTGTCTCTGTCGCACAGCCAGTCAAAAAGCTAACGGGCTGCTAACGCTGGAGGAGGAGAGCTTGGACAGGACGGCACAGGTTGGTTGGCAATCTGAAGCGATAGCTGGGATGACTTATTAAACAATAAAACCGGATTATCCGTAAACAACTGGGCAAACATGCCAGAGCCAAATATTTTGGCCAGGCCGCTTATCATGCATACGGCCGAATGTCCAGCAGAAAGTGCGGCATATAGCAACCAGGGAAAGCCTTTCCGAACAGACAGCCAGAACTTTCTCGTAGCACAGACAAAAAATACAATATAAAAATCAACAAGCGCCCTGGCAAAACATAATTCAGCAACAATGCTGGCTCAGCAAATATGGCAAAGGAATTAAAATGGGAACAGGGAACAGAGCAAGGGCAAGCCAGAAAGGAGTCCACTGCCAATGCCAATGCCACAGCCACAGCCAATGCCAAGCCCATAAAGGCACACATTATGGCCACTTAACCGCGCGTTATGCCGCAAAAAGGCAAAAGGGACAAAGCCAAACGGCAAAGAAGGTTCGGCTCGGATGGCGTATGCGCAATATTTTGTGCAAACATGCCCAAGGGGGGCGGTCTGGCCAGACCGGGGGTAAGCGAGGAGTGTCCGAGGGTGGACAAATATGCAATGTCAGTTACAGCTGCCCCATTTGGTTGCTCATACGCAGCGTTGCACATAAATCAAAGGGGGCAGTAAGGTCTTTTGTGCATTGCCTGCACTGCAAGAAAATCTATCCAGAAAATATGGGAGGTTCTCTACTAAATATCCACATCCGAAACACAATTTATTTAAAATTAAAATGCTAAACAGGGCCAATGAGCACATTTAATTATTACATTTCAGAGCAGATCTTAGTCCAGGGCAGAAGTCTCCACAGAGGGACATCAAAGTGAAAAGTGCTGGTCGAAGCTCAGACTGTGGCCAGCCTGTTAACCCCATAAACCACACGATGACATTAATTACGGGCTCCAGACAGGACGAAGGACTCGAACACTCGCATTGAGAGTGGACGTGCCTGGCCACAGCATAGAAAACAATCAAAGGGGGGCGGCGGCGACGGCGGCGACCCGACCGTATCCCTCTTTGCTTGTATAAAATTAATATCAAGTAATTAACAGCAGCGGCAAGTTCCATGTGGATGTGATTTAAACCAGGCAAGGAGAGCCATCAGCTCCGCCATCTCACCTCCTTCCACTTTTACTTCCACTCCAGGGAGGCGGCACTCAATTGTGTGGGCGTGTCAATATTGGCTTTGCCACATTCCCATTGCCATTATTTACCCCCATATCGCACCCACTCGTTCTTCTTGGCCGTTTTAAGCAGCTTTCTGCCAATTAGGCAGCTCACTAAGCTGAGCCGAGAATTGGCCTTTAAAGTGCGGAATTGCTTGGCCCAAAGCCGAGTCGAGTCGTTCGCTTTATTGTTTTGGGATCTGCAATGGAATGGATTTCCTGCATCAGCTGGTTCAGCTTCTCGTTCTTGGCCCTGACTACAGAAGCATAGCTAAGGCGACTTAGTTTTTGTTAACGATTTGCAAACATGTGTGTCACAGCGGCCACCGAGCCACCCCCACAGTGAGCCACAAAAGCGGAATACGCTTTGATGGCATCGAAACGAGGCATGCGAGTTCTCTCTCTGGGTTTGGCTATGGCTGTGGCTATGCCGTCATTCCCTGACTGGCTTATGTGGGATGTGTGGCATGAGTAAGCCGGCCTAGGAAAATGAGAAACGTTTGTTTGCGGATAATAAAGTACATAACTCGAAGGAATGTACAAACATTGGATACAATCGAAATATTACGAATGAGGAAATGAGAAAATATTCTTTAAGTCGTCAATCGATGGGAACTCCAGCGAGCAGATGAATAATGCAATCGTACATATATGCATTAATAAGGCGATTGAGGTCGAACTTTTACAAATATAGATTGATCTCTGGCTGCAAGCTTTCACTTATCTTACAAGGTTTCGGGTGCGATTCTGTTGCATGAACTTCACGATGCGTTTCGAAACAAGACTACAGAAATCTGTAAAATGATAATGGACAATTAATTCCAGATATACAAAATCCTCGTAATGTCTGAACACGTTTTCTCTTAAGTACTTTTGACATACATACATACATTTACGAGGCTCTTACCATTCTTTAAAGAAAGTAGATTAAGAGTTTAGTGGACTGCATCTTAGTTCTATCAGCAAACTCTAATCTATATTTATTTCAAATGAAAATGAATATCATCTCTGGTAATTTATTCGCTGATAAGATATGAGTAAGCATCTGACAGACGCACATGAAATCTTTTATCTCAAAATGCGGCCACGAAGGCCATGTCACTGCAAGTGTTCCCCCCCCACGGGTATTTCCTCCGACTGCAAGTACTTATTACGAATCTGCGCCGTTCCACGCCAAAGCCGTTTCTAACGCGTATAAGTCATGGGTACACACATCTCTATAAATGGATTACAGCCCAAGTTCTTTTATCTCGCAGTGGGATGCAAAAAATTAAGTTTTTATTAAGTCAATTTAATGACCCGAGTCCATTGCTTGTGGGGTGTGGGAGGCAGGAAACTAAGCCTAGAGTCTGTGGAACATAAAGAGGAATTATCGTACGTACTAAAAGGCTACTTTGGTGCTTGATTGTGCGCTGACAGAGATTCAATCCGGCTAGGGACTCGGCAGATTGCACCCCACCTGGGTCACCACCTTGGCGGCCACGTCGGTGGCCATGCGGATGCTTTCGCCCAGCGAACGCTTCTCCAGCCAGCCGTGCAGAAAGCCAGCGACGAAGGCATCGCCAGCTCCAGTGGCGTCCACCAGATCATCCACCCGAGGAGCCCGGTAGTCCTCGACGGTAATGGGACCGGGCGGACCGAGCTCGTCCACATAGTTGGTGATCACCTGGACGCCGGAGCTGCCTTTTGTGATGAAGATTACTCTGGTGTTGCCCTCCTGCAGCAGTTTCTGGGTCAACTGGTCCACACTCGGGGAGCCGGATGCCTCGCCGAGTGTCTCGAACTCCTGCTCATTGCCGAAAAGGAAGAAGGCGTGCCGCGCCAGCTTCATAATGGCCTGCGCATGTCCCCGGACGATGTACGGGGCACTGAGATTTAGGGCCAGGCGACGCCGATTGCGCACCAGATTCTCCACGATGTAGTCGCAAACGTCGGCACACTGTGGCACGAAGAAGCCCTCGACGTAGAGGATCTGCTTGCGCTCGAGGGGACGCAGGAAGCTCTGCCCGTCGTGGATGGCCGTATGGCTCAGTGTCTGCACCGAGAACTGCGCGGATGCGCCAATGTTCGCATAGAGCGTAGGATTGTCCTCGTACATAAGGCACACACACTGGCCCGTGTGCGTGGACTCGATGGTCTGCAGTCGTGCCTCGATACCCCGCTCCCGGAAGATCAGACGCAGTTCGTCCGCATGCTTGTCCGCGCCCACGGCTCCAAAGAAGGTGGGATCGGTGCCCAGTTGCTTGAGGATACGAGCTGTGTTTAAGGCCGAGCCACCCGGCTTTTTCAGGCATTGGGAACTGTCGTAAAAAAGTTTTTTAGTTGCTACTCTGACAGATTACGGGAATATTTCTTACCTCTCGGAGGCTTCTAGGGCCAGTTTGTTGAGTTTCTCCAGCTCCATTTCCCCCTTGGAGCCCAGTTGCAGGTCGTAGCGCTGCAGCAGCTCCGGATCCTCCAGCTTCACCAAATGATCCAGCAACACATTGCCAAAGCACACCACTTTGCGGGGCCTAAAAATGGGAAAAGCCGAAAAGGAAAAAATAGCGATCAGTTGGACGGGGAATTCTCTCTCTCGCAGCTCATCCCAGAGCGTTTTTCCCACTTACGTGTGTCTGTCATCGGCTGGGGGACTGCCTCCGAATATTTTCTCATAAACGTAGCTCAGATACTCCATTGTATTCAAAAATTAGCGTGAAGCGGGTACTTTTCGCGATTCTACGTCGTCACATTGATTTATTGTACCGCCAGTTTCCCGTCTGCTCTATTTGTAGCAAGCAGCAGCTGAATCTGTAGCGATGCCCCGTAACTTTCGCCGGCCAGCGACGAACTGAATGATGTCGGAGCCGGTTTGGCTCTGTGTTTTTATAACATGCTCGTCGCAATCGCCGTCACCATCGCAGTGTGGGTTCCCCACTTATCCCAGTCCCAGTGCCTGACCCAACCAATCATTGGAAACCAACTTTAACTTCTTTGTTCACTTTGACACGGAATAATCCACTGTTGAGGCTGTTTTCGCTTTGAATTGTCTTCTCATTTTGTTGCTCTGCATCGACTTTTTCACACTTTGTGTTCTTTTGACTTTGAAAATAAGCTTTTGGCTCTGTGTTGTGGTTGTTTCTTTTTTTCTGCGCACTCTGTGGGCTGCGGACTGTTGGCTCTGTGTTGTGTAATAACCCACCTGCGGAACTAATTACAGCCTGAAGCTTTGAAAGTTCAACTGGAAATGCCATCTATCATAGCTAATGACTTTATTTCTTAATTTATGCGGTAGAATTATTGTAATGCAGATTATATAAAGGTGTTCAGCCCTGGCCACAGCTGTTTAGACAGTTGTTAAAGTAAGAAGAAGAGAGAGAGAGCAAGGAAAAGCTTATTTAGCCGGCAAAACAAAGACGCACGTGGAGAAAAAGCTTAAATTTACTCTCTCTCTCTCTCTCTGATTTGTCGTTGGGAGAGCAAACTTTGAAGCTCAGCGGCTAGGGTTTCCACCAGCAGAAAGCTAAGCGAAACGGTTAAAGACCGTTGAGAGTTTGAAAATACCCCAGAAGAGTTATTGCAAAGTTGAGTGCGAAATATATGAAACAAGTTTAAATAAATAAAAGAAAAAATAAACGCTAAAACTATGTAAAATCTTAATTTACAATAATGAAAGATTAAAATTATTATTGATTATGGATAATCAAAAAGTATGTCATAAGTAAAAATATATTTCACAAGCTGTAAGAAAAAATCAAAAAAATTTCATAACAAAATTGTATACTATAAAGAATGTGTTCTTAATTTATTATACATATGGAAATATTTATTTCTTATTATTTATTCAAAATTTAACCCGACAATACAAACTTCACAAGCTTCTGAGACTCACCAACATATTTCACCATTTAAATAACAGAACAGATAAAGCTTTCATTTCAGGGAACAACTTTCCTCTGGCTTAAGATAACTCTGCTTAAAATATTTTCATAAATCGGAAAGTACCAAACAGAGGCCAAAAAAAAACTGAAAAATCCACTAACTATTTGGATTGGGGTTTTTTCTGAAGAGAATTCTTATGGACACGCGGGTTTTCCCTGCCGCCGACGATAAATGGGAAATCCCCCAGCATAGACGCTGCACCGCATACATAATTTCAGTGCAGCAGAGAGTGCAGCAAACTGGTCCGCTGGAACGCCCGACCGGTGCACGTGAGACGAGAGACGCGAGACAAGACAGGTGACTGGCTGCAGGTCCGACAGAGCTGGACTTTGGACCGACTTTCAAAGCCGAATGTGGCTCAATGCAGCGGAGTTTTTCAGGGGAATTCTCCAAAACCAGTTCGGTCGTCAAGAGCGCCCGCCAAAGACGCACTCGTTTTGGCTCTTTGGCTTTGACTCATTTGGGCTTTGGGCCAGGCCAGATTTAGTGCTGCCGCGGCGTGACTCAGCAGTCGGGCATCCGGAGGCATCCCACCACGAGTGGCAGCGATGCCACACAGCCACCACGCATCGATCACTCTGTAAGGCGACCTCCTTCCTCTGGAAGATCATCCGACACCTCTGACACCCATGAGCCGCTGGCATGTTGCACACAACATTTTGGAGTAAATAACGAACGACCCGAAGCGGATGCCCCTAACTAGGGGTTCATTGGCCACTTTTGAGGCAAATTTGGCGCGCAAATTCTGTGCTGACTCCACAGTTTCGGTTTGAGTGCGCTTCCCCCGTAGTGCCATTGGGGTAAGGTAAGGTCAGTCAAGCGCCGAGTAAGCAGCAAATATTGTTTATGTTTTGATGCACTTGCATAGGTCAGTATTTGGCGGGGGAGGTGGACGAGGCTGGACACCCCCTTACAGAGCCACACCACACCCAAAGAGGGTACGGTAAAGTTCACTTTATGCCAAAACAGTTCATTGATTCCATATTTTTTTCAACTTTGTTTTGAACATAATTCAAATTACAATTCTTGTTTTTTGGGGGTTCTGTTTCCAGGAAGTTCATTAAACTCTTGCAGAAATTTTTGCATTATTGTGTGAAATTCAATTTGGATGGGAACGCCACTAGTCGACAGATATCAGATACAGTTGTATCTGAATAAATGAGACAATGTTGCGAATGTCAGTAACATTAATTTTGAAGGGCTGTCTTAGAATTACAGGGCTCGTTTCCAAATAATTTTAAATTGGATATACAGATTTATGGCCTGGTGTAAAGACGCCTGGCAACAAGCGGAGCTGTGGAAAAAACTACTTGGATTGCAGTTAATTCAGCCTCATAAATCTCATCTGTATGATACCGTGTAGCATTTTAGTGGGCCGCACTGTCAGCAGTTTATTCAACCCATTTACATGTGTAATAACACATTTATTTATTTATAAATGTACATATGTATGTGGCTGGCTATTTTTAAAACTTGTTATTCGACACAAAAAAAAACACATAACTGTGCAAAAAACCCTTCGTCAAGATAAATATGCTTGTCGAATCGAATTTAACCCAACCCCTCCAATAAAAAGAATGAAAAGCTAGCTTCAGCGACGACTCATTGGATACTCTTACGGAGTGATCGTTCCAGCGAGTTCATGTACTTATTCGTATTAGTTCGATTCCTTAAGGACTGCTATTCCTTTTGCATGACAGATATCTACAGGCACGGCTATAACCCCTCGAATGTATATCATTTATAAGTTCCAAAGTCAGCATTCTCTGCATGACAAGCTTCTGGAGAATATTATAATACCCATAATAATTATAGAGTATGCAAATAATTCATTAAAAAGTGCATTAACGGGACTGAGAATACGCGGTAGTTGAACCCCCAGGGGTAATGGCTGGGAAACGCTACCAAATGGCGTAGTTTCATTACCCCTGCGCAGCGAGGTTCAATTGATAAAAATTCGCGCGAATCTTTATTTAAATTTTCGACACGTTCCCACGTGCTCATTGTACTACGCAGAAAAAGATTGATGCGACCAACAGGGAGCATGGATATGCGATAAATTGATTAGCAGCTTCCCATTGTTCGGGTCTGGTCTCCTCCCATGTTTGTCCCCATGTCTGGTGTGGCCCAAACAGAGCAAATATGAGTAAAATAAGGAAAAAGAGGAGGTGCTCAACTCTCTCGTTCATTTGCTGCACTTCGAGCGAAACCAGCACAGAAATAAAATTATGCCGAACTCATTTCGATTTCAATAAGAGAGGTCGTTAATTAATCATGCTTGAAACAACACCATCATCAACACCGCGTTGGCCAAACGACACTTTTAACACAGACGTCAGAGGGGCACCCAGAGACAGTAGAAGGAACCTGTTGATTGGCTTTTTGGCCTAGTGCCAAATGGTTCATGACCAATCCACTAAGTTCCCAGTAAAATCGGTTCATGAAAATTGAGGGAAATCATTCAATTTTGCCCGAATTTTGCTGACCAACTTCTGTTTCAATCAAAATCCGTTTGCCAAATGACTTTTTCCGTTGAAAGATAATGAGAAAGAAAGACTCTTAAATTAAGGGAGATACTTATTACCAGACAGTTGCATATGTCTGGGTGTGTGAGCGGGAGAGCTTCTAAAGTTGTATGACCTCGATGTGTGATCCAAACCGCGACAAACTGCAGTTGCAACCCATGGAAAGAAACTCCAAGACTTGCTAATTGCCCCGAAATGATCGGAAATCTTTTCCCCACCATTGAAAAAATTACCAATTTTGGATGAGCGAAGCAACAATGCGGAGAGAGAGGCGTTAAGAGAGAGAATGAGAGAGAGGAAGAGAGAGATGGATGGCCCCTGTTCTTCTTGTATGTCTGTGTGGTGTAGTTAGTGAGCCCCCCAAAAAGCTCCCTTGCTCTCGTTGCCGCTCGTTTGGCGCTCTCTCTCTCCCGCTCGTTCGTTTCTGATGAAATTCAATGGGAAACGCACGTTTCGGAGAGCACCAGCTATAAAAGCTCGCGTTCGCCCGGTTGGAGCATTCATTGTGAAATTGCAAATCAAAATTGAAACAGCGGGAAATAACGGTTGAGAGCGGATCGCAAAGCGTGCCGCAGACAAAACGTGAAAAGAATTTCATAATCAAAAGTTAATCCAAACGCTTAAACAAGCAACAACAACAACAACCACAACAATTAGTGCGAGCCAGTGACAAGCCAAAAGTCAAAAAGAGACTAAAACAACTGCCAAAAAACGCAAAAACCCAAAGTGCAAACAGAGCCAGCAAAAATAGCTCAAGTGCCGCCAAGCCGCAAGATAATTTCACCAGAGCAAGAACTGCAGCAGCCACTGGAATACCTGAGCAACATGGTCGTTGATCAGAACTGCACAATGCATCAGCTGGAAATGGAGCTGGACATGGAACTGCCCATGGAGTGTGCCCCCATTGGGCGCACCGTTAAATCGGCCCTTCTCAGGGCCCAGGACGAGTCCCGAGTGATCGTCGGCCTGTCGGCCGCCATCAATGTGCTGTCCAAGTCGCCGGATGGTTCGCTCTTTTGCCTGATGGCCGTGCCCAAGGACGGAGACTCTGCCACCCACATGCACGAGGTGCTGCTGGAGGCCTTCTGCTACGAGAACGACATCTACGTGATTAAGGTGGACGACGCCACCAAGCTGAGCCGCATCCTGGGCCAGGAGACGGTCGAATCGTGCTGCCTGGTACAGAAGACCTGGACAGCTGACCAGGACGAGGAGCGTCTAAACAAGGCCGAGAATCAACTGGTCGACTACTGCGAGGCACACTGGGATGCCCCCAAGCAGCCCACTGTACAGCTCCCGGCCGTGTAGGCAGTGTGAGCGGGACAGACACATCATTGAACAGTAAAAACCCCCGAGAGACAGTGGGGCAAACATGGTTTAAATTGAGAGAAACTTGCAATGAGCGAAAACCAGTTAAAGGTTGATGTACTCCAACGTCTTGGAGAGTTCCCGACGGGAAACCGACGTTTGGGCTGCCACAGCCACATACTTACTTGTACATATACACACACATATATATATCAGCCGTATACATAGGATATATATATAGTCTTATATAACTGTACCTGTACCTGTACAGAGAGGAGGATTGCCAAGCTACTTGGCAGATAATTGGAACTGAAAGGCGACCTTCGATGGGGCGGGTAGAACCTGCCTCTGAACACCCGCGGAAGTCGCTCTCTCAGTGCCGTCCCTCTTCCACTTGAACGCAACAGAAGCAGCAGCAGCAGCAGCAAAAGCAACAGCAGCAGAGACACAGCAGCAGTAATTTTGCGACACTCATACACTCACTCAAAAAAGCGCGTGACCAGCTGCCGCTTAAACATACACACATATACACAAACAGACACACATAAAAATATATATTGCATGAAATTTTGTATTTGTATAATTCGTTCGCCTTAAGCGTCGCTAAAATTTATTGATAATGGCAATTATTCTGTTCACACTGATCGGATGCACGCCGTAAATTGTAAAGTAAAGCACAGCCGAAGAAATGTAAAAATTAAAGTTTTGTTATGTTAGCTTTTCCAACAGCAAAAAAAAAAAGAAGAAAAACACAAAAAAAAAAAAAAATTGTTATTTAATTTTAAGCAAATTAAATTTAAAGATTTTTTTGGTTAAAGAAAAAAAAACCAACTAAATAAAATATTATAAAAAAAACCAAACTCTCTCACTGTCTTATCATTTATGGTTAAAAATTTCTGAAATTTCTCCAGCAATTGACGTCAATCATGGCAAAGACCTGGTTAATGGAAGTCCCACATTAATCTGCTAATGAATAAGACTTTTGGGGTATTCCCCAAAGAGCGTGCCATGTATGTATATGCCGCCCCTTATCAAATAATTCTCGGAACCGAGCCCAAGCAATGTCACCAAATGACACCAGCTGAAATTGGTCACGTTTCTGGCAATCTGGTATTCGACTTTGAGATGCTCTTAAAGGGTCGCTTAGAGATTGCTTAAGTGCATTTATGCAACAGGTGTGGAATGGAATGGATTTGTTCTTTCTATTATGGGTACATTGGGTTTCTATTGGGTTCACAGAGCTGGTATAACAGGTGCGAAAAGATGCAGCTAGCTAATTAATAGGTCAATAATTATGATACTAATGAGATTTGTAGCTAATTATCTATATTTTAGTTTAATATTGAATTACCTGCTTTATCCCATATCCCATACATCATATCGCTCATATCACTTTACACATATCAGAGAGTATTAAATCCCAACATGTCTGTCTGGGCTCTGATCATGGCAATTGAGTTAACTAGCCAGACAGATGGATGGTTGGATGGATGAATGTTAAGCAGCAGTGACATGTTAATATAATCAATGCCAGACATCGTAAAATGTTAGCTTAATGCACGAACCGAAAGTAGCAGACCAGATGGGGCGGATGGAGGCAGCAGCCAGGAAGAGCATGTGAGCAGCTCGTGGCATAAGGAAAATCACTGGGAAAAAAGTTTGCCACTGATTAGGACGATTAACATGAATTTGAGTATGGTCAAGACATAGGTCAGTTAGGCGGAATGTCTGAGCACGATTTATTCGTGGAAGCTTCTCTTTCAAACATTTCCTCTCGTGATGGCAGCCACATGCCGAAAATACTTTGAATAAATGTGGATTCTGGGGCAACCCCAACACCAATTATCACCCGAACTATTAGTTAACTACATTGGGGCGTAAAAGGGGGAATTTACTTGGCTATTATTTGAATTTACCTTTAGGTCAACTAATATTAGCCTGAGATCTGTTTACAATACGAATAAAAGCCAAGCCGCACTTAATCATCGGCCTGTACTTTACCCCCGAGTCGGATTTGGTGACTTCCAAAGCGTGAATTCCAAAGAACAAGCTGCGAACCGATCCACTCCATTGCCATGTACTGATTCCGGCCAAGTCATGCCGGGCTGAGTAATGGGCCATGCGGCCATTGACTGAACAATTGGAGTTGGCTGTTCCGATGCTTTCCCCCACATAAACTCGGGGACAAACACTCTCTGGAAACGGGGAAGTTCAGTTCACCAGTAAAATGGGGGCCAGTGTGATCGGATCGGATCGGATGGGGGCTGCTGTTATGCAAATTGGATCGGCAAGCTTTGCACTCTGTTCGCCAGCCGAGTTTTGTCTGTGTTTGCCGATATATACGGAACCGAGCTTGGAGCGTGACTGGGCGAGATTTTTCTGAAGGCAGACGGGACTTGGAGCTGCCCCATCGCAGAGTGCAAATTTCAAAGATTCCCCTCCAGCGGCGATGTCGTCGAAGGTAAATGATTCACATCAAAACGGTTTAGCGGTGCCAGCCCCTCTCGGCAAGAAATTAGCATAATTCTCAATGCAAAACGTACTTCAAATACTGGCTCAAAATACCCATAGATACCCCAGAGAATACCCCTCTCTCCCCACTCAGGCGAACTCGATTTACAGCCAGTTGACTTGTTGGTCGAACAAACTAGTTTTGAATTCGTGTGACAATGCCGCAGTTCTCTCAGCTGTTCGACCTGTACATGTGATTGTCATGAGCGCGTGCTGTGTTGTCTGTGGGGTCTGGTCTGTCCCCCACATGGCGCACCACCCTACGTTGATACCGGCACCACTCATGTGGTAGCACCTGCAGAGCTCAGGGCTGTGACGTGTCCACCAGTTGTCAGGCCTCAGTCGCAGCCAAAAATGTATATTTAAATTCGAGTATTTGACTTACTTACTTACGTCTATTTGCATTAAACACGAATATGAAAATACAAAATATTATTATTATTATTTATTGTTTTTCTGTTAGGCTCTATCTGCGATTCGGGCGAAAAACAAATAGTTCTTTGCTATGCGGTTTTTCCCGCAAATCGCTTTATGGATTTACATGGAAAGCAAAACGAGATCAGAGCTGCTTATCAATGCTTTGGATTCGCTATAGAGCAGAGCACGGGATTATGCGGCGTAGAACTTATCAGTGCCGGGACTTACGCAGAATACTCGTATGACTACTGCGCATGGGGCTGTGGTGGCACGAAGCGTGCTTGGGGCTTGACGCTGAATTTCCCAGCCTTGGCTCCCACCCAGATAGGGAACCACACCAGTGAAAGCGAAACAGACGCAGTTCCCACTGATAATGGATCAGAATTTCCATAATTTGGACTAATCAAATGGTTCGATATTTGTTTACTACCACAGCAGTTCACTATACCTCCCAAAAGGTATGAACTTTTCCATTGTTGTTCCTTCAAATTGATTGATTAGATACTTCCACCTATGTATGTACCACTCCCCCCATATTATTCCGCAGCTTAGAAAACAAAACAAAGCGTCTTGCGCACACTGTGTTATGAATGAATTTTTGACGCTTGGAAACGGGTTTTTACTTGGGGAAATTTTTAAAAATACTCGTATACCCCACTGAGGGTTTGGGATATACCAACCAGCAAACGTTATGACGAAACAAATAAAAACTTGTAACTGGTACTTGGAACATTATACAATAGGTATTTGCTTTGACGGGCGAAATCTGTGTGGAAATTATATTACTAGTAGTAGTACCGAGTATTAAGCATGAGTTCGCACAATGAAAAGTGATAAGAAGTTTGTAGCCTCGTTTCATCGCCATTCTAATCATTTCTAGAGCAATTAAAATTTATTGAAATTTAAATATTTACTTTCGCCCGCTGTGGCACGTGCTGGGCAAATGAGATTTTTTTTTTCCAGAGAAAGCAAAGCAAATAAAACAATTCGTTAATGGCATTAAACAAAGAGATTATAAAGTAAACATAATAAAAACAGGCGTTCCACAAACATCCTTTAAAAGTACGCCTCAGGGATATCCCTGTGACCCGTTTCCGACTGCCGCCAGACAGTTCAAACCGGTTCAGTTTGGTATTTCACATGATGCGTAAATCGAATAAGAGCAAATCGCACACTTTTGTGGAGAAAACTAATCGGAAAGTCAAACATTTATAGTTCATTCCATTGTGCGGCCCATATAACAGTCAAATATTAGCGCAAAAGGTAAAACGCAATTGCACTTGTTACGCCTTTTGATATAGACACCCCCACGCGCCCTGTTCCGCTCCACCAGTAGTAGGTTAAATATTTGCACAAACAAACAGCCAAGCCAAGGGAAATTAGCGCCGCATTAATAATTGAAAGAGAGCGGGAGAGAGGAATAGAAAGGTACTCTATTTAATTAATCTTTTTTCGCAGCTCTTACGCTCTCAAAACATCACAATGAGAACGAGAGAGAGAGTGCAAGTGTGTGAGCGTGTGCTGCGAGAGGCGACAATTAACGGAAGGGCGCTGAATTTCACAAGAACACAGACGACAAAGGTATATTGCATGCAAGGTGGTGGTAGTACGCTGGCTGTAGTCGCTAGATAAGAGCTGGACTCTGTAAAAACTTTTCTGTCCTCAAAAATTCAAAGATCTAAGTGGAATTAATTATGGAATAAATGTATTCCGTTCAAGTTCTTCATTTTACCTGAAAATAAGTGAGCTCAGAGCTGGAATGCCTCACCCTTCCAAAAATAATGATCTTTACTATGATTGCCTCTCCCACTCACCCAATCTCTTCGTGCACGCTCTCCCTTGTATGCTGCAAAGCGTGCCGAGCAAAGTCAACCCGCCGATAAGATTACTGCCAAGTGGCGGGGAGATCTCCACCGTCTCTTGCTCCACCTCCACCTCCACCTCCGCCACCGACTGTCTGAATGACTGACTGATTGGGCTGCGGTGCTGGGTGGTCACGGGCAAGTTTACAAGGTGCTTCACGCCTCCGGCCAGCGACATGTTCGAGCACGTTTGCACGAACGCTGATATGCCGTCGATATGAACACAGTTATATTGCATATTTAACGATTTTCAGGGCACATGTCCTGCACCATCGTCTTGGCTGCTTACGCAAATCGAAAGACAGCTCAGGTAATCCAAAACACAGCGTGTCGGCCCCCGTGTACCGTTACACAAGCGAGAGTGAGCCAGCGCGAGGTAGAGAGCAGGCGCACCACCCAGCCCCCAGCAGCCAGTGCCACCCACCAAAACAGCTGCTGCTGATGCTGCAAAACGAAGCAGAAGCACCGAGCCCACCAGCAGAGGCAGCGACAACTGCGTCAATGTCATAAAACTTTCTCACGTAAGTCAAAGTCAGAGTCCAGGGCCTGGAGAGTACCGCTACGCGTATCTTGTCGGCCAAATCTCGGACTTATCCTTTGTTGAAACAACCACCAGCACCACCCACATTGGGTGTATAAATACGAGTTTTATGGCAGCGTAAAAAATGATTTTTTACGATCCGAAGTGGATATAATGAAGTTATCGCAAGATCGCCAATGCGACAAACAAAAAACATTCAAAAGGGAAATTCACATTTCAAACATTATTACGAGCAAATCGCTTACTTAACCCAAGAACAATGAAGGAAGTACCAGAAGCGTCAAGCCCATCCAAAATCCCCCCTTCCTTGGGCAACGCAACTGCAAGAATTATGCGCGTATATTGTACAGATGTCTGGTACATAATTTCTTCTTTGCCCACCCGCATCCGTGACGAAAGCAAATGTCTTTATGACGTCAATACACTAGCACCTAAGATACTACATATGTATATATTTCACATGTGTTCTGGGGGAGGATTTTAATTTGTTTTGGCTATGAAGTACTCCCACTTTTTCAGAGGCGATGCCACTGGGTGCCAGCAGCCAGACTATCCACTGGGAATATTGTTTTAAAAATCTTTTCTTTAGGCGAAAAAAGAATTATGTACTACGTCATGATTGTATATCTACAAGAGTTTCCGGTATTAAAAAACTGGGAATAAAAATATATTTAGCTTTGCCTAATTTTTAGCTGTATGTATTTCTGGGAACTTTTGGGACTGCTGTTTGCCAGCAGCAACAAACCAGAACCCAGGCCCTGAAACGCTTTCATATGCTCGATTCGTTTTGGAGAACAAATGTAGGAAATTATCGCAAAACGTGATAATCATAAACGCGTGACTATCATATCACGTTTCAGCTTTCATAATAATGCGACAATTGTGGGGCCAAAAATTATGCGGCCTGGCAACAGGGAAAATTGTTTATCAATGCTGAATTATGGAAAAAGGAAACAACAAAACACTTGGCCATATGGAGTACTTCCACTCGCAAAAGTCAGTCATATTGTTAACCCCCTCCCCAATCAGAGCTATTGTTTCCGGGAAAGAAATTACATTCACTGCCCCACTGAACTAAAAAATTAATGCACAAACAAATTGATCATCAAAAATGGCGAAATACTCGTACTATAAACTCAATCTAATCAGAATCAGAATCAGACGAACTCAATAGAGATTATTGCATGTCTCAGGGTGAGCCATGCAAAAAGAAAAAGAAACAACATTCAAGGAGAACAATTCTTACTGCCATGGAGACCCACTTTCCCGTAGATAAGAGGGCAGTAGTCTTATCACTAATCACTTGCCAAACCAAACACAATGTTTGCATTGGGCTCTGCTACTTGTTAGGGGGGGTTGGGGGTTTCTTTTAGGGGTTTAGCAACCCGTTCGTTGCTGTGACGGATGGCCACCACTTGTCACATTGTCTTTCTCATTACCGTCTGCGTCGCATTAAAATCAAACAACAAATACAAATACCCAACAAAAATAGCCCGTGAAATGTTAAAAATAGCTTGTCTGTTGCTAAAAATATCAGCGATAACATACTAAAAAAACAACGAAAACAAATATTCTGCATAAATATCAAAGTACTATAAATACTTGATTGTTTGTAATGTTGTTGTATCCGCTGGGCTTTCTTTTTGTGCTGTGGAGACTCTTATCAGTTGTAGTTCCGGAGAAAAACAATATACCAAGTGACAAAACCACAGTCTGTGCCTGTGACTGCCACTGCGACTGGAATTGGGATTGGCACAGAAAAATGCCGTTGTTTGCTTGGCACTCTAGAGCTCTGATGGGGGGAACTCCCCGAGTGGCATTGCCTTTTACGGCCAAGATAGCAAAATGGCCAAAAACTGGGAGGTGAATATTTATAGTCCGTCGCGTTAATTGTGATTACGGGTTGCGATTTCTGGCTAAATCAAATACGACAGCTGGCGCCCGAAAGATTTATGACTTTGCCTCCAGGGAAAAATGCACTGGAAACAGGAAAGTGTGCAGAAGAATACAGACTTAAAAGATAATATAATATAAATATGAATCTTATACACCCAGCATAGAGAAAGATTTACATATCTAAGCCCAAGGAAAAAAATTACGATGCCAGGAAAATGTACACCTTAAAACCAAAAATTCCCCTCTTATTCTTAATTCTTGCCATATATAATTTAATGTGTTCAAAGAATTACAGATTATGAGTGGGAACATCTATATATTAACTGGCAAAATCCCCTCAGATATATTGTTTTGCTCTAGAGATTCTTTTCCCACAGCTCAGTTCACATTTTGTGGAACAGAAATGCTTGAAATATTTCCTTTTTCTGCGAATTCGATTCGAAAGGTAATTTTTGCCAATCACTTCCCCGTACATTGTTCCATTATGGGCTGGCTGGCTGGCTGGCTGGCTGGCTGTGCTCAAAATGTAAACACAAGATCGAACATTTGCGGTGCGATTTCGCCGGTTTCTATAAATATATAAACTCGTATGTAGATACAATTCGCACCCAAAAGAAACTGCGCACTTGAAATGGCCGGCATGGAATGGCCCAAATCCCATTGAACAAGGCCAAATTGGGAGTTTATCAAAAGGCCCTCGCATAACCCCATTGTCTGGCGATGTCTGGCAGTGGCCAAAAGTTACATCAGCCATATCAGATCAAATCACGGTATCGCTTCAATCAGTCGGTTTGATTCGATTACGAACAGATAAGGTTTTGTGGGGAGAAATCAACCCCCCAAACCCAAAATGAGCTGCCTCCAAACTAACTTTAGACTTTGTACTCTAACAGCCGTTCATCATGAGACTTCAGCTATCATTTCCAGACCCCGGCGTGATTCATATTCGATGAACTTTGGACTTGGAAGAAGCAGAAGCAGAACCATCTCCACATATTTCCTGACAAGTTCCGCCGTAGCCTCCACGTTATCTGCAATACTGTCACATGTTGCGCTCTCTGCATCCGTACCATTTTTCGTATCTTCATATTCATCTTGACCATATATGGTGGCAGCTTGTTACATACAATAGAACACCTTTCATTAGTCACTTTCCCTGCGCTTTTCTTGTATTACTCATACGCCACGTAATCGCTAGGGGGGTGAAATCTTATCATCGCAGGGCACACAATAGCAGGCGGCAGGCAACAGGTAGCAGGCAACAGGCAGCAGGTAGCAGGGGAAGCCAGACAGCCAACGGTAATTTCATCAATTCCACCGGCGATTAACGGTTCGATTCGTTTTGTGCTAGGTCAGTGCAGAATCAAAACGAACAGAACAGAAACTGGCGATCCGATGCAAAGTGGATTCCGTTCTGTATAAATTTGTTCAACATTTTAATACCCGCTACTTGCTGAACACAAGGCTATATTGCGGCCGAATGGGTATATGTAACAAGACCCATAATCCATATCAGGGACATACGCTGTATCAGTCTAGACTCCAATATACATCCGTCTGTCCATCTGTCCAGCTGTCCATCTGTCCGGTATGTCCGGTATAAACAACTAGATCTTTGTAGTCTTTAACGGCTAGCTATACCAAATTTGGTATGTAGATTTATCGCTGCAAGCCAAGCCAAGCCAAGTAGTTCAAGTTTATATTAAAATTGAACGACACCCTTTGCCGCCTACCATGTAAATCGAATAAATGTGAATAATAAAATAACAGCCCCCATTTTCCAAGGTGTGTCGCATTATAATTTGAAACATTCGCGTTGAATAATGCCAATCTCTGACCTAGTTCCAATTTCATAATAATTCCTGTGTTGTTTATTATAACCTAAAATCAGATAAAGTTCTCTTTGATCTTCCAGCCTGCGGTCTGTGTTGCCAGCGGAATACCAGAGGGTATCCTACGGTCCCAGCAGCACCCAGCATCATCATATGCATCATTGTACCGTTCGAATTTCCTTTATATATGCGTCAAGTGCGGAGCAGCGATCGAGCAGATAACATCTTCATCTGTGCCAGTTTACGGCGTAATTTGAACGCATTTATGCGCATGGCTAATCGATCGTCCGACAATCTGGCGACTCCAAATTGAAATGAGAACGTTCTACGGGTGGGTAAGACGCGTAACTGTAAAAATCAGTCATTCCATTTCCTTTGTGACCCTCCCCCACTACCATCTCCTCAGGATGATTTGATTTACGGTTCACGTTTCTTTTTTGCGTTGTTTATCAACTGAATGCATTTCGAATTGGCACTTAAGCTATGCAGGTGTACGAGTATGAGTATGGGTGTGGGTGTGGGTGTGGGTGTGAGTGTGGGCATGGGCATGGGTGTCGATGTGAATAAATGGGTGTTACTGTGAGTGCGAATATCATGAGTGTTTTTTGCTTAACCTAAGGCAATGCAAGTGAATCGAATTGGGATGATTGTTAGTGCGTGGAAGAATGAGTTCCCCTCTCAGTGATTACAGTCGGGGTTCCAGGGATTCTTCAGATTGGCCAGACGCAGCTGCTCCAGCGCAATCTCATGGGCACGCAGATGCTCCCGTGTGGCCAGCTCCACTGCGTTCGCGGCGGATGGCAGGATGTGGGTTTCCTTCAGTCCCTGTGGCAGGACTGGCAGTGGCTGCTGCAACTGTTCGGTGTAGCGCACCAGGAAGGGATTCGGGGTATTATCCGGGTAGACAAACGTTGGACCGCTGGTGGTTGCCGTGGCGGTCGGTATGGCATTCGGCTGATTCGTATGGATGCGCAGGAAGAATCCATTCTGGACCGACTGCTGCTGGCTGCTGATCTGCGTTTGCGGCTGGGCTGGAGCAGGAGCTGGCTGGGAGGCCAGCAGCTTGATGTTACCCTGCGCGGCATCCAGGAAGATGGGACTGGAGATGTCGGTGGGTGTCTCTGTGTCGTAGCTTGGGGTGTTTTTCAGCTCCAGCTGCTCGGCGTACAGCCGCTGGCGATCCTCTTCCTCGATCTTGAGACGCTCGGCCTGGAGGAGGCGCGTCTCCTGGCTGATACGCTCCTCTTCCCGCAGGCGCTCCAGCGCAGCCTCCTTCTTCTCGATCTCTTGCCGTTCCTTTTCCCGCAAGTTCTCCTGGTCCCGCTCGCGCTCCTCGAGGCGAATCAGATCATCAATGTCGGCCACCTGGTCCTCCGCCTTCACCTTGGCCTGGCCAAGAA
The DNA here is from genome assembly GCF_018151105.1 of Drosophila obscura. Classification (NCBI taxonomy): domain Eukaryota; kingdom Metazoa; phylum Arthropoda; class Insecta; order Diptera; family Drosophilidae; genus Drosophila; species Drosophila obscura. Next base: position 1,596,344 of record NW_024542774.1, on the reverse strand, counting down.
GGATCAGGTGCTGCTCGCGTGCCCGCTTCACTTCGGGAGTGTACTGTATGGGCTGGGGCCCCTGCTGGCTCGGGTAAATGGTCTTCAGATTGGGCAAGGGGGCAAAGGGCGCCGTCGGAATCAACGGCTGCTGCTGCTGATCGATGGGTTGTCTGAGAATGGCCTCGTTGAACTGCTTGAGATGCTCCTCCCGTGCCAACTTCACCTCCGGTGTCTCCTCCACGGGTTGGGGTGTCTCAATGATGGCTTGGGGCTGATTGAAAAGAGGCTGCTGGATAGCGGACGTAGTCTTCAGGATGGGTTCTTCGGCAGGCTGGCGGAGCAGAGCCTCGTTGAACTGCTTGAGATGCTCCTCGCGGGCCAACTTCACCTCTGGAGTCTCCTCCACGGGCTGTGGCGCCTGCTGATCCCCATAGGTGACTGTCTTGATGTTGGCCTGAGGATAGCTGGCGATGGGTTGCGGCTGCTGAATGCCAGGAATGGTCTTCAGTATCGGGATCTCGGGTGCAGCGGCAGGTTGACGGTGCAGTGCCTCATTGAACTGCTTGAGATGCTCCTCGCGGGCCAACTTCACCTCTGGGGTTTCCTCGACGGGTCGGGGAGTCTCATTGCTGGTGCCAGTGTATCCGGAAATGGTGGCAGCCTTCACGAGGAACGGGTTCTGCGGGCTGGCAACAAACTGTCCGTAGGAGTGCGTCTGCGGTGTCACCGCCTGCGCAATCTTGATCTGCTGGCCGTAGATGACTGGAATCGCATCCTTCGGGGTTGCCTTCACCTGGACGATGTCCTCCTGCGGCTGGTAATGTCCCATGATCTGCTGTGCCTGTTCTGCGCGCAGCACCTCCAGTCGGGCTTCGTTCCAGATGCGCAGATGCTCGTCCCGGGCGCGCTGTACCTCCGGACTGAGGCCCGGCACGGCATCAAAGGCCGCGAACTTGACGATCTGCTCGAGCGGCTCGAATTGGGCCATCATTTGGGGCGAGGGCTTCAGTCCCTGGGCACGGAGTCGCTCCAGCTCGAGTCGCATGACGTTGTAGCGCTGCTCGCACCAGGCGCGAAACAGAGCCGTGTCCTGCTGCTCCTCCGCCAGGCCAGAACGCAAAAGACTCGGGCTGGCACGGATGCCGTTCAGCGGCTCTGGATAGTTGTAGGCCAGCAGGCGCTCCGCTCCCGTGCCATCCAGATAGCGGACATAGCCTTGGGCCAGGCCGCTCACCACTGGAAACTCGCCACGGGACGGTGCATAGGCCAGCAGCTGAGGATGTGGCTGTGGCTGTGGCTGTGACTGAATGGTTCTCACCACTGAGAAGGCCTGGACGGAGCCCAGGGCCAGCAGGCCGAGCACGAACAAACGCATCTTGCTGTGGGATTCACGGGGAGTAGCGACTAGTAGGACTTTTGGTGGGGTGCTCCTGGGGTGGGGGGGCTGCTCCAAAATTTCTCTACAACTTCTGACTACTTCTGCCGGATTCGGGGGAAGACTGATGCTGTTCTGGCTGCGAGTGTAGGGCTTTTATAGCCAGACACTCGACGCAGAGTGGAAAAGAACCGCAAGCCGAGACTGGTTGTGGATGTCCTTGGGAGTGCCGCCACCAGACACCAGGTACAGGATGTGTCAATAAATATTCTGTTGCCCCAGGTCGCTGGACTGTCGCTGGACTGTCGCTGGACTGTCGCTGGACTGTCGCTGGACTGTTGCTGGCCTGTCTCTGGGATTCTTGACTCTTCTTTTATCTCAAACTTAATTGGCCAGAGCCAGTAAGCGTCGGGTACCTGCTCCGTTCCCGTTCCCATCCCAGGACCACATTTCGCTTCGCTTCTTCCGTTATGTGGCTTGGGCCGCTCGCTCAAGGTTAGCCCTGCGTTATTTTTAGCCCTGGCTGCTGGAAATTTATGGCCAAAACCCAGACAAGTGAAGGGCCTTTTAGCCCAGTCCATTGGTCACGCGATCCATCGATCGATCCATCGATCGCCTATCTATTGATCAATGACAGACTCTTTATGCTGGATAATTATTTAAATTTGTCAAAAAGTCTCACTCCATCGCGCTCTCTCTCTGAAAAACTTCTTCTCCTTCCCCCTCCCATTGACTGGCAAATAAGGTAAAACAGGAGTTCACTTATTTTTGTACAGTCGCCGTCTGGTCGCGCCTGCATGACGCTTTTGAGGGTGGGGGAACGCAGCACAGAGCAGGGAGAACGGAGAACCCACAGCACATAATACCCCCTGATATGGCCTCTTCTTTGGGTGCTGCTTCCTTCAACCGGTTCAACCGACTGCGAAGCGGCTTAAATAAATTCAAGTTAATTCCAGCCGGCGCCGTTATATGGCCACAAGGGGAGTAAAGCCATTGGCCGGAGGCAAATGCCAGTCCTGTATTACAAATTATATCATTTCTCGCATTCAGTATATACGAACAAAACAAAAGATGCCAGCCAGCCAGCCAGACAGCACCGCACATTCTTGTGGTTGCCGAATCGCCTTTTTATTGTAATCAAATTAAATAAACATCTGTGTGGCAAAGAGGCTCGACAGAAGTTCACAATAAATTTATTTTTATATGTGGCTAATACATATGCATACACATACATATACATATATGTATGTATAAAGGTATATAGAAGGAGGTGGATGCATTGATGAATCCTTCGCCTTGTCATGGTTACATTCTCTCATAGATTTCTAATTGTTGGAAATGAATTAACTATAATACTCCCATAGTCTAAAGAAAAAAACATTTACTCATCGCAACATATTCTCGCTGTTTTGGAGCTATCTCTTTGGAGTATTTGCTTATCTGTAGACGCCTGATAACCTGCCTCTCTCTCTGGTCAGTCGTTGATCACATGCTGGCGGCCCAATTGTTTGAGTCAATTGTTCGATTTCATTGGCAGATTTTCACCAATAAGTCACCTTGGCCAGGCTTCAATTTTCACACTCTGCAACTTGGACTTGAACGCTGCTGTGTGTAATGGCCATGTGGAATACCTTCAGCGTCTCACGTAATGCCCCCAAAACTAAGTGTGCCTCAACTTTCACAGCCAGAAACATTTCATAATGTAGCCATTCAGTTGGCAAAGAAAGCGCTGGGAGAAGCGTCTTGTTGCCAGGCCGAATCTCGCATAGATCTCTTCTTGTTCGAACTGACCATAGTCACGTTGGCCCGTTGACTCAACGAGAGCATGTGACGTAGATCCGATGATGATGATGATGATCAGCCCCATGTTCATATTTTTCGGGGGCAGCGATCTGTGCGCGTGCGTTTGACCATCAATTGGCATTTTAATTCTTTTGTTGTCCGCGAGAGAGTAGCGCAGAGCAGCCATTCGATTGCTATCAATGAAATGAAAACGGAGGCACGTCCGCGCTAATTAGAGGATTGCAAAGTGATTACTGCTTACTGCTGGCCAACCACGTTTCCGCTTATCTTATCTGTCTTAAATGCTTCTTTTTTTACATACGATTCAACGCCCAGATATCCAGATATTCATCGCAGCGAATGGAAGCCGGTGGCGGATACGCAATCTACGAATTCTGCATGCGGCCCGTGATAATTAGTCCGGCAATTAGCGCATTCATTAAGATGTCTGGTGGCTGGATCCACTCATCACGCCATCATAAATCTTTTGCAAACTTTTCCTGAGCCACACCAGATCGGCACTTGAGCCAAAACTTTCAGCAGCAGGCGAGAAGCCAAAAGTTTATGGCCAAGAAACGCACTTGAACCGCAGTTCCGGCGAAAAGTCCGCAAAAACGAATACCAAAACTTGTCGCCTCGCCAGTGAGTTTTTCGGGTTATTCATGAGGAACGTTGGCCGCATCACGTGCGTCTCTACGAAATAACCCAAGACGTCACTGCATCTGCGTGCAAAATTTAAATTAATTAAACAGCAAACTCAATAACACAACAATCGATTGAATGGGGCAGCCAGCAATTCTGCGTTTTTTTCTTATTTTTGGTTGGTTGGCCAACGTCCGCAATATATGCTCGTATTTTTCCACAAAATTAACAGCAACCAAAAAAAAACCCCACGCATCCAGTTCACATTTTTGAGCAGCTTATGGAGGATTATTCGGTGGCTTGATCGATTCAACTGCAGCAAGGCAGGGCGCTCCCTATGAACTTTAGCCAGAGATAAAGCTTTTCCTCGCCCGTATTATTGGAATCAACAATCAAGGCCATTTATTTTCATGCCCAAATATTCTTTATATAAACTTTCGCATCCAAATTTGCTCCGTCTTTGACGTCACTTGGCCACCAAGCAAAAGAGATGTTGCGGTCGTCGACAAAACTCGTTTCTCTTGGGCATTTCCCGCACTCGCAGTTCCGTCTGAAGGCGGAGAGGGGGGCGCAAATAGATCATAATTGCGTTCATGATAAATACATCAATTAGAGCGCCAACGCAATGACCTACACCTGGCACTTGGCCACTCGTCATCGACATCGACAACGACATCGACAACGAAAGCAATCCGTAAACTTCAATCGTCGACAGTAGTAAATTAATTTGCATTTATGTACAACTAAGGCCAGCTAATGGAGCTGGCTGATTTTTGGCGTTCTATAATCCACAGTTAAATTGAAATTGATTTGTTATTCTCCCCCTCACAAACAGTAGCTGGGTCAGTCAGCCTGTCAGGTTTAAGCCGGGCTTAGCACTTGAGTTGTGCATTAAAGATCACAAAACAGACGATTATTGTTATTTTTCAGGCCTTAAGCACGTGAAAAATGCGTTGCAAATATTTTAAGATTTTATTTTTTACCTAACAAATGTCACGCACCGAAAACAACTTAATTTTTTATGAACAAAAATCACTTTGTTACTGCGACAGTGTTCATTCCATTGCTTTGGCAGTCATTCCGTTCCGTTCAAATTAATTGGCCTAATCATGTGTCTGGACCGTGACTTGTGAATGTTCAACTGTGAGGTGTCTGACCAACCGATGAGGTGGATGAAAATCTAATGGAAATGGCTGAAAAAGGTAATAAAGGGCTTTACAATTCACTAAACATTTAAAAGGGAACTATTTTCGAATGATAATTGATCAATCGATTGATAATATAATGAAAGCCATTAGTTATTGCTTGAATACATCGCTTTATTAAATACACTTCTGGAAAGCAAGAATTATAAAACTGTAGACCTGTAGCTCCGTAAATGTAGAAGGTACTAGTGATGCTGAAACTGTAATAATAGCTAAATACATATGTACATAGAAATATGTACTAGCCAATTGAACATATGTACATACATAAACTTGTCACAAAACTGTAAAATCAGCAGCTGAAAACTTTCAGTTCCCCTAAAACTGTTATCCACTGATGTAATGTAAATGTAAATGTCATGTAACTACCACGGCCTAGAAATCGTTTCCCTTAGAGACTCTACAACTGTAAACCAGGCCAGTAATCATTCAACTGTATTACGTCTGTAAAACAATAAACAGGCAACTGCAAAGCGAAAATCATCTGTTCGGGTGATAATTAATAAATCAGCTGAAGCCGCAGCTGAAACTGTACACAGAAAGGCATCTCAAAACGTGGTTTAATGACCTCAAGGGTAATCAAAATAAATGTAAGCCAGTTCATCAAAAACAGCCATCTGCTGACGCAAATTTAGGTGACATTTAGCATGACATCTCTGCTGGTAAAACTGTAAAGGCAGTGTGCTTAAAACTGTGCCGTCCGGGGCCAAACCAGGAAATTTATGAATTTAAAAGAAAAACTTTTGTTTAAAACATTTATTTTTCGGCATTTAATTTATCTTTAAGTTTTGAACAACATTCAATCTTGTTAAGGTCAAAGGTGGTGGTGTGGTGTGGAAACTGTGGATTGTGGAAAGGTGTGGGGTGGGGGCCAAACTACATCAATACTTAACTGCCTACGCACTTCCACACCTAAGCATACGCAGATTTCTAGCATGAATTACACACAGTAACTATAATAGTATTTGTCATTGATTTGATATATGTATAATACACGGCGTAATAATAATTAAACTGGCCCCCAGGAGGGGCATATTCATCCAGATATCAAGACATATACTATTTCCATATACATACATATATATATTTATATATACTCGCACACACTCACACACATACTCGTACAGTTTATAATGCTATTTTGTAAATTGTTCATCTTGGTTTTAAGGGTTTTTTTTCTTTACACATTTTGCTTAGCGTTTTTCATTTGTTTTTGTTTTGTTTTTGTTTTAGACTTATCCTGTAGATTGTTCTTAAAACTATTTAACTTAAACATTGATTTGATTTCGTGTGAAACATTATGAGGTTATAAATTCCATCTTGTTGCCATGTTTCGTATTCATTTCGGGAAAGTTTAAGGGGGGGGCGGGCGGAAATCAAGGATTACGGATTGGGTGGGGGCATTTTCGTTTAACAATTTTTTTGTTACATAATAATAGAAGCTTATGGATCCAAATACATAATTTACAAACTGATGATAATAAATCGCTTGGACTGTACATAATCGTAGGCTGGCAGGGATCGGGATCGGGGGATCACCTACAAACGATAAATCAAGGACACTTGCAGTGCTAAATTGGGAAACGAAATACTCTAATGGAGGGCCTTCTTCTGCTTCTGCATCATCTTCCGCTTCATCCACATCTTCGAATAACAACAAATGACGTAAAAATACACACACTATATAGAAGGATCAAGGGTCGGGTGGGGGTGCGGGTGGGGGGATATATGTATAGTAGAAGGGGGAGCGGGGGGTGCACAGTATATGGCTAATTTCGAGCGGCGCCTTAGCCTTAGCACAGGCGCAATTGGGCAAATAGCTTTCACATAATCGGATCGGGCCCCTGGCCCTCGAGGTCCGATACCTGGCTCTGATAGTGCAGCGCATCCTGGTACGCCTTCTTCACGGCCTTCCGTTCCGCCGGCTTCCGGGACTCGATCAGCTTCTGCTGGTCCACCTGCTTGTCGATGCCCAGAATGTCCAGCTTATTGGCCGGCAGCCACTGCCAGGTGCGCTTCACATCGAAGAACAGCACCAGAAAAACGATGTCATCCAGGCAGTTCTTGCGCAGCGCCAGCACATCCGTGGGCGGGGCGGGCAGGGGCACGCCATTATAGACGAACCCCTTCGGCGTCTTCGGGTCGAGTATTAATGCGGGATACCACGGATAGCCACGGCACTTGGCCCACACCAGCTGCAGCGGCTCTAGCGTTGGCTTGTGCGAGTTGTGGTGCCGGGTCATGGTCACCACCTCCTCCACGTCTTCGCCGTGACGACTCTTGTTGTTGTTGGTGGCCGTTGCCGTGGTGTTCCGCCTCGCCTTGATGTTGTTCACCAGCGGCGAGACGATGCTGGGCGTGGCCGAGCGCAGTTTGCCCGCCTTTCGCATGATCGGCGGCGGCGTGGCCGTGGAGCTAGTCGTTGACTCGCTGAGGTTGCTGCGCCTCTTGCCACGGCCCCGGGCAGCTGACATGACCGGCCCACGCGCCGCCATCGGTATGGGTGTGGGCGTGGGCGTACTGCGGGACGTTCTTGTCTTGCTCGGCCTGCCTCGCCTCTTCTGATGTGGCTGTCCAGCCATCACTGCCTCATCTTCGCTGGAGCTGCCGCTGGCCCCGCTGCTGCTGCTGATGGCCATGTTCCCGTTGCCCTGGCTGTTGTTCAGGCTGAGGCTGGCGTGCTGCAGGTCCATGGCGTCGGTGGTGCCGTCCTGCGTGGACGTGGACTCCCTCTCCTCGCTGCGCCCATCGCTTGCCTCGTCGCTGTCAAAGTCCGAGCAGCTGCCGGACATGCTGAAGTCTGAACAGCTGCTGCAGGGGCTGCTGGACTGGGAGGGGCCTTCGTCGCTATCGCTCACGTCCCTCTGGTTGTTCGCCCGATAGACGCGAAAGCTGTCCGGAATGCGCTCGAAGAGTCGTGCGTCTGGCACCGGCGTGGCCTGGCTGGAGGCGGAATTGGCTCCCGCTGCTACTGCCGCCGCAGCTGCTGCTGCTGCCGCCGCTGCCGCAGGATTGGGAGACTTCTTTGGTGACATGGAAGCACTGTTTCTCAGCTCAGGCAGCCGTCGGTAGCGTCCCGGCCTCTTTGGCGACTTCACGCCAAGATTGAGGCTCATCTTGCTGCTGATCGACAGGGCCGTGGATGTCAGGCTGGCCGCTGCAGCTGCTCCAGCCAGTGCGCCCACACCCGGAGCCGCAGATGCACTCCCGGCCGCTCCGCTGTTGCTGTTCTGAATCAACGTGAAGCTCGAGACTGAGCCAGTGGCAGAGGCAGTGGGAGTGGCAGTGGCTGTGGCCAGGACACTGTTCAGCGAGGCCACGCTGGTGGCAGCTGTGGCCGCCGTGGCATTGGAGGAGGAGCTGGCACTGGCACTGTGGCCGATGGACTGGCTGCTGGAGGATTGGGAATTGTGGTGTTCCTCCTTCACGGGCGTCGTTAGCGGCTCTGAGGGTCGTTTGAGAGCCGCCTGAGACTTACGCGTCAGCAGTATGGCCGTTCTAGAGGGGATGCCAAGGTTAGGATTAGGTATGCCATGGTTATGGAATGGTTCTCACCTTCGGTTGATGCCCACGGGCGAGCTGCTGTTGTTTAGACTCTTGATGGGGCTGCAGGGCGGCGTTTGCGTTGTGCTAAGCGTTTCCTTGACAGCCTCCTCATCGCCATCGCCATCGCCCTCCCCGTCGCCCATCGAATCCTCCTCAGAGTCCTCATCGTCTTCCACGTCGTCATCCTGCTCCAGGTCCATATCCATGGCGCTGCTGTTCAGACGCTTACGCGAACGCTTCTTGGACGGTGAGCCTTGTCTGCCTCTACCCTCATCATCGTCGCTCCGTGAGCGATTGGCGTGCACCGACGAGTGACGCTGCAGGAGGGAGACGTTAGTTTGTGATGCGGAAAGAAAACGGTCAGGACTTGGAGGCACACTTACCGCTGCGTAGCGCGCCTTTTGCAGAGACTTGCGCATCCGCGTGATCTCCAGACGGATCTGCTTGATCTTCTTGGTGCGGTAGCTGGGATTCTTGAGCACCTGCGACTTGTCGGCCAGTATGAGCAGCTTCTGGACGATATCCTCGCTGGCCGGCACCGCCAGCAGCTGTCGCAGCTCCTGCTCCACCTCCGCCTCCACATGATCGACATGCGAGCGCTGCGACCGCTCTAAAAGGCCATCCCGCTGCAGCTCCTTGCGCAGCTGCACGAACAGAGGGGCCGCCTGGTCGCGCAACCGGATCCCGGCGCGATAGAACACCGTGTCCTTGTTGTTGTACGCCAGACAGTTCTGGATCATCAGATCGAAGTCGGTCTCCAGCTGCTCCAGTGTGGTGTACTGGCAGTCCTTGAGCCGCGTCCGCATGGTGCCCAGGTCCATGGGATGCTTCACAATGTCCGTGTAGTCGGGCACCTCGCTGGTGTCCACCGGCTCGCGGAATATCTCCATGGTGTCGCGCGTCTCGAGCGCATCCAGCAGCTTGGTCAGCGCCGACTCGAGCGGATTGAGCTGCAGCATCACGACCTCCTCGGAGATCTTCACGAAGGCCACCTTCAGCTTCTCCCGCTTGCGCACCAGCTCGCAGAGCAGTCGCGCCCGCTCCAGATCCTGGCGCAGGCACTGCCAGTACTTCAGCTGCCTGTACAGCTCGTTCGTGTCCGGGGAGCCCTCGATGCCGTTGCGCTGGATCACGCCGTGGTTGTGGCCCTGGCTCTGCAGGCGACGCAGCAGCGGCACACCGTTCCGGTAGTGACGCTTCAGCGTCCAGTAGGCGATGATGCGGTCCAGGAACTCCTTCTTCTTCTGCATCGTGACCATGGTGGCGATCTCCTGTACACGATCCGGCGGTATCGTCGGTATCAGCACCACCGGTGCCGTGGATCTTTTCTTGGCCAGCGCCTTGCGCGCCTCCCGCATCTTGTGGCGCGTGTCCTCGAAATCGGGCACGTTCATCTTCAGCTTAGCGTCGGCCGGCGTGTGGGCGTGGCAGTAGGCAAACTTCTGCACATGCATGGAGGAGTCGTTGTGGCCGTCCTTGATCGTGTCCATGGTCATGTAGAGGCCCGCCTGCTGGGCACAGGTCACATGGAAGGCGGCATAGCAGCTGTTCCTGTGGCACTGGATGCAGGCACCCAGACCCTTCTCCTTGCACACATAGCACGTGAGCCGCCAGCGGGCAGGGGGAATGGTCTCGATAGAATCTAAGACCAAAGGGGGATAACAAGTTAGTCAAGAAGAGAACGCAATAGAGAGAGAGATCAGGACGAGGGGAAATACAAACCAATTGGCTCCAGGAAGACGGTATTGGCGAACCGCACCTCGGGTATCCACAGAGCACACACCACATGCGCCCACTGGCCGTGGTCCGTCTGCTTGAAGGCGCCACCGGCGTTCGGGCAGAGGACACAGTTGACCGGCTTGCTGGGCGACTGCAAGCAGCGGCGACAGAGCCACTGGCCCTCGGGTATGTAGGGCACGCCGTAGCAGTCCTGATGCACCGCCAGGTTGCACATGTCGCAGAAGAGTATCACGTTGGTGTTCTGGCACTCGCCGTCGAGGCAGATGCAGCAGACCGCATCGTCGTCCACCTCGACGCCGGTGGGCGTGCCATTGGCCGCCGCCTGGAAGTGCGACTCCTTCTCGAGGCGATCCATCAGCAGCTCCATGGTGTCGATGCTGACGGCATTCAGGCCGAGCTTCTGCCGCTCCTCGTTCATGTGCTCCAGCCAGGCGGAGTCCTCCTCATCCACATCGTACTCGATCTCACCGTCGAGCTCCTCCAGGGACTTTTCGATGAAGCGATAGTAGGCCAGCGGCCGGGGCGGGGCATCAGGCACATTGTAGTCTTCGATTTCGCACACCTTCGCCACCGGCACCTGCACCTTGGCCCACGGCGCGTTCTCCTCCAGCGGAGGGGCATCCGCATTCAGGATGCAGCCCCGCTCCACCAGGCCGACGAACTCCTCTTCGTCGACCATCGGCAGGGCGTCATCGATGCCCAGGCGCACACTCTTGCCCTCGATATTGAAGGTGACTGTGGCCTCCTCCTCGTTGTAGGCGACCAGGGACTCGGGATTGGCGTACTGATGGCGACTGCTGCTCCCGCTGCTGCCGGTGCAGCCGTTTTTGGCCTCCCCGGCAACGCTGAACGCATCCACACCGCTGCCGTTGTCCTTTGGCTTGAGCGTCGAGTGGTGCGTGGAGCGGGAACGCGCCTTTTTTCGGTTCGGCGTCAGGACGGGCGTCAGCGGCTGCGGATTGTCGTGGTCGTACTTCACCAAATGGTACTGCAGCCCCATGATCGTCTTGTAGCTGCGGTCACAGTCGCGCACTGGACACGCATACGGTGGCTGGGATTGCTTGTTCTTCACGCCTTTGCAGTACTCCAGGGCATCGAAGTCGAGTCCCATGGCTGCGCTGCTGCTGCTGCTGCGAGTTTGTTGTGTGTGTGGCTTCTGGTTTCGAATGGGGACAAGTGTGTCTACTCCCGCATACGGATTTTCATATATACATCTTATTGTTGTTGTCGCAATGCGCGCGGTTTTTTTGTTGTCCCCCTTTCCTGTTCGGATTTTCGTTAGCTTGTTGCAAAAAACGCGATATTAACAAATGAGCTAGTGGTGGTGGTGTACCAACCAAATTCGCCATATCGATAGTATCGCGTGGACACGATGCGGCATATTACAACACTACACATGGGAAATATTTATGGAAATGCCATTTCACTGACAACAGTAAAGGTATAAGCAGATATTTGACAATATTTTTTTTATAATCAATAAAAATCGCCACTCGAGTGCCGTTTGTGTAGGGATAGCTGTGCATCTGTTTCGGCTGGTTTCAGCTAGGGATGGGAGCTGACTGAACATGTTGAACTAGTTCCATGTTAACTAAATTCATTAATTGGAAAACAATGGAATATCTTGTTAGTTTTTTATAATTTATATTTCTGCCGATACTTTACAATTTTAAAGAATTATTCCGGGTCATATTATCTACTCTAGACGAATTATTTTATATTTGCTAAATTTGCGCGGGAACTTTTCTGCAACTTTAGTGTTGTAAAACGAGCATTGTTCTGCAACTTTGGCACGCTATGAACCATAATCTACATACCATGGGAAAATGGATAGAATATAAAACTATATTTTTAGTGTTAAAGTTCTAACTATCTGGTAATATTAAACCGAATATCAAAATCGATATATAATAACGAATCTTGTCGAGGCCGTCAGTATATTTACGGTATATTATTTAATCAATAATATACCTTTCAAAATGACCGCCAAACTCCATTTAGCGCACAAAAAATACCGACATTTTTCGTTCTCAAATCGTGGTGGTTTTTTTTAATGTTCTCTCATTTTCGAGGTGAAGAGAGCGCTTTTCGTGGTGAATGCAGAAACTACTCAGTCTCTGTTTCAAAGATATTAACCAAATTTTGCAGCTTAAGCGTACCAATAATGGGTGTCGGGACCTGGATAAATGTATATACAAACACACAAAAAATTCATATATAGTTAAAAAAACATGTCAATCTAGGAAAAATGCAATATTAATGTTTCAAAGCAGCTTGGAACAACAAATTGAACATTAATTAAAGGAAATAGGGTATACAAATGTTCATACGCATGCAGATACTTGGCCTGCAACAATGAAGGAATGTGACCGGAGTTCACACTTACGTTTTATGCTTTGGCCGTTTTTTTTTAACCTTATTATGTAAACAATCCAATAAACAGGAGTTCAGAAAACTATCCAATCCTGTACAAAATTTATTGATAAATTGGATTAAATTATTTGTTTAGGGCTGAGTGGGCTAACTAGCTGGTAATATTAAACCGAATATCAAAATTGAGGAATGTAAACGCATCTTGTCGTGGCCGTCAGTATATTTACTGTATATTTCGGTATATTTCTGAGAGTCGGGCGGTATTTTTATCGATAAGCCCGTTTTTGAGTTGACGCGTCTTTATTGCCGCCATTTGAAATAAACGGGACAGAAAAAGAAAAGGCGACTCGAGAAAGTATAGAAAAACTTAGCGAATTTGCGTAGATTCAGTTTTGTGCCAAATGGAAGACATGTTGGATATAATGCGGCCCCTGTCGCGGCTGGAGCTGGAACTGGAGGAGATCAGAAAGGTATTTTTTCGGGCTGCAGTGTGCATGGAACACGTCGATCAATATGGCGACGCTCTTTTGGTTTTTCTTTTGCAGGCTCATTTCAAGGAGCTGGACGAACTGTTCTACGGCGTCAAGACCAAAGATGCCAAGCCGGTGGACAGCACGCCCGCACAGAGCGAAGGCTCCTCGGTGACGCCACAGCAGACCAAGAAGCGACCCAAGCGGTTGACCGCCCTGACGGAGAACACAGACGAGACCGAAGGTGAGTTGTGCAGCTGGCCACAAGGCGAACAAGTCTCACGTTGCACTCTTCCCAGATGCCGCCGATGTCACGGCAGACTCTTCGGGCCGCCAGAGTGCACGGCTGAGCAACTCACAGCTGCTGGCCATTGCCGAGGATGATAATTTGAACAGCACCGCATCGCTAATGCCGCCGCCACCGGCACCGACTCCATCCGACACCACCATGAGCTCGGGCCGTCCACAGCGGGCTGCAAAATTGAAATCGGAAAAGCTGCTCAAGGAGCCCTCACTCAACCGCAAGATGCGTCGTCCTAGCGACGAGGAAATGATCCGGGTGAAGGTGGAGAGCGATCATCGCGCCTCACAGTTCAACAGGTCCGGCATCAAGGCACAAAATGTAGCTCCAGTGGCCGAGCCGACAGCCGTGGAGGAGCCACTGCCAGAGGCAGCAGCAGTAACAACACCACCAGTGGTCCCCATTGAGAAGCCAGTAGAGATCCCTGTCTCCCAGAATTTGCGCGTCAAAATCAAGCGGGAGAAGCTCACGGGCGAGTTACCGCCGCCACCGCCCCCCGCTGATGTTACAACCACAATTTTGGAGACGGATGCCACCAGGACGGATGAGACTGTGGTCAGCAACACGACAACAGCATCCGAGATGTCCAAGAAGGGGCGAAAGAAGAAGAAGGACCCTTGCCATCGACCCATCAAGGTGGAGCGATTCAGTGAGATTGATCAAAACTCGCCAGTGTCCTCGCGGACACGCAAGAACAGCACCGAGTCGCGCACCCAGGAGCGCTCCATCTACAAGGACGCCCTCGAGGAGCCACCGATTGAAGAGCAGCAACAGACCCCCATGGCTGCTGCTGCCGTCGTTAATGAGACGATGACCGTGTGGAACGCCACCATGGTGCTGGGTCCGGCTCCCACCGATGAAAGTCCCATCACAGCGCCGGCCGACGCCACCTTCGAAGTGATTCCCAGCAAGATGGTGTCCCAAATGCCGGAGTCAGGGCCAGCGCGGGAGAGTCTGCTGACCGAGGATGAGTCGCTGGACGACAGGGTGCCAATGGCCAAATTTCTCTCGAATGTGAAGACCATAAAGCTGCCTGGGCGACCCCACGAGCTGTTTAAGTGAGTATGAATAGAATTTGCAGACCCATTGGAATTGGAGATTCAATGCTACCCTTTTGTCCTGCCCGCAGTCCGCTCCTGCAGAGTCCGGTAAAGATGCGCGTGGAGGCGTTCGAAAATGCAGCCCTTGCCCAGAGTAAATTGCGCGCCCCGCGAGCCAAGGATGTCGTAAGTGTGCACACTGCACCTCGTTTGGTCGGGAACTGATGACTCTTTTTCTACTTATTCAGGGCACGCCAGGATCGAACAACACGCCCAAGATTGGCAGGTTGCAGCTGCCGACTGTGGGGCGCTTCTATACGCCCACTCAGACCACGAGTGCACTGCCCCTGAGCGCGGCACCGGCCAAGAAGGCCCCCTTGAGTGCCTCGAAGGCAACGACACTCTTGAAGACTGCCACCGGGACCAACCTAAAGTCCACCAATTCTACATCCAGCAAGACCTTGTCGCGCGAGAACAGTGGCGACGACTTCCGGAAGGGTCTGCACAACCTGGCCGAGGAACGCAAGAAGCTGCGCGAGCAGAAGCATCAGCAGGCCGCCCAGCAGCGAGAGGCCAAGGAGCAGGAGCGAGCCGAACGCTTGGCCAAGCAGGCTGCGGAGCGCGCCAAGGTACGGGAACGAAAGAAGCTGGAGGAGCGCAAGCGGCTGGAGATGGAGGAGCGCAAGCGGCTGGAGCTGGAGGAGCTGAATCGTAAGATGCGCCAGCAGGAGGCGGCCGAGGCCCTCAAGAAGGCCAAGCTCCGGGAGCTGGAGCATCAGAAGTTGGCACAGCTGACCGGGGCCAAGAAGAAGATGCTGCCACCGCCGCCGAAGACAAAATACACCTGGGACATGCTGCACGAGGATGACTCCACCGACGACGAGGGCAAGGTCAGCCACAAGCGTCCGCCGGCACCCACCTGGAGTCGCAGTAAGTGGCTGCCATTCGCTGTGGCTAATTCCTTTAATTTAATCCGCATATTTCTGTCCCTTTTTTTGCAGGCCATGTGCGCCGCGAGGCGATTACCATGCAGAGCCACTGCCCCACAGATGTCATCGACAGCTTCTTCTCGGTGGCACCCACCACGCCGGACCTGAAACAGATTTTCCCCAACATCGATCCCAGCCAGCTGAAGCGCAACTCCAGTGTGCACTGGTCCACGCCCCCTCGCTACTCGGAGCTCCCAAAATACTAGTTATACATATCCAAATGATCCTTTGTTTATCTTAGTATTCTTTATACGGGAAATGTATGCATATTTATGTAATTATGAAATATTTACTAGTATATAATTGAAGTTTAAATGAAATAAAGTTATTTGCGAAAAGTAAAGCAAGATACCGCTCCATACCGGGTCTTCCATTCCATGCCACTTGATTCCCTCTGACACTAATACCCAACTGCTTAAGAACTATTAAAGCCGCCGGCGTGCTCAATTAATGGTCTTCTTGGGGTCTTGCTTGGAGGGGCTTTGATGTTTTGATGCTCCGAGGTGTTTCCATTAACAATGAAGAAGGTGCTGTTGTTTTTGTTGCTGCTTCTGTTTCTGTCGATTCGTGAAAAGTGTGGAAAGGCGCAGGTGAAAAAGAAAACAAGCAACACAGACACAATTTCACTGGTCATGGGGCATGGTTTTGTGGCATGATGAGCTGAGCAGCGGCAAATCTTCGATTGTACAAGTCAGCCGACCTGCCTCTCCTCTTCATTGCGCGTTTTTTTCGTTTTTCCCGATTGCCCCCCACCAACAGAAAAGATTTTCCTCGCAACCATTCTCATTTTCAATTGCATTGCTTTTGCTGGAAGCGAATCCGCAAATGAAAATCGCAACCAAATATCAAAGGATTTCCATTTTATTTCGTGCGTTTGCAATTTGCATAGTAATTGCTGATGATTGGAATGGGATCCGTTCCGGGCAATTTAGCCCCGCCAACAAGCATCGCTAGATTCCCTAACTAAGAACGTTCAGACTAGTCTTAATCTGGGATCGGATTAATGGCTGCATATTCAATAAATTGCCAATGTTATTGTTTCCTTTCCAGGGCCGGCTTTAGGGCAGGTGCCCTGGGCGCCAAGTTTTGGATTCGCCAAATGTCCAACTAGGGCTATTTTTTTCAAGTCTTCCAATATAAAAAGGCGGAGTCTCGTCACATGTACGCCCCAGGTGTCATAGGATCTAAAGCCGGCCCTGTTCCAGAAACTCACCACGGATCCAAGCTGGAGGAATCCACCATAAGGTAATCTTTTATAAAGACACCGTCGCGACGTTTGGATACCCTAACCGAGCAGTTTCCATTTTAAGCAGTAGCTGTCTCTTATAATAGGCTATGGTTAGGCATACAAATAAACTTAAACATTTTTCCATGAATGAAATAATAAGCAGGGTCCCTTAAATAGGTAAATCTTCAACATAATCCACCCCAGCTCAAATGTCATCTCAAGTCGCGTACACTCTTTATGTGCAATCCACTGTTCACCGATCGCAGCTTTTGGGGTTCCACGACTTGTGGAGCTTGCGGCTCCACCTTAGTCAGTCTCTGGCGATCGAACGGTGCACACCTGCTAGCGGGGTATTGGTAAGACAGCGTCGAAGCTGACGGCGACGGTGAAGTGAAGTAGGAGTCGCGCGAGTGCGTGTGCGTAGAAGCGAAAGAAAGAAACGAAGAAGCAACAACAACCAACACAAATTGAAGAAGCCACTCTGCCGGGCATGTACGTGTGTGTGTTTGTGTGTGCGTGCTTAAATCTATGAAAAGTGAATAACTAAAACGAGCTCAAAGCTACAAAAGTGTGTGCGTGTGTAAGAGAGTGAGTAAAGTAAAAGAAAACAACAACAAAAAAAGAGTGTTTTTTGTATCTCTAGAAGAAGCAGCCGCAAAAGGCAAATATGTAAACGTATAAATGATATTTGCGTGTATCTCTCTCTCTCTCTCTCTCTGTGTTTGTGTGTTTGTGTAGAAAAGCAAAAATATATATGTACAGCAGCAACAAAAACATCAAAAAAACTTTCTTTTTTTCGCGCTACCTTTTGGCTGTAACTTTGTTTTTGTGTCTTGCGGCTTTTGTTTATTGCATTGTTGTTGTTTCACGAGTGCCGCTGTGAAATTTGTTGCAAATTTTATAATTTGCCCAGTGTGTTGCACCTTTTCGCTGCCTAATTAACGGGCCGATTTGAAAAATATTGAAAAGAATGTGAATAAATTAAAATTTTGTGGAAGGAAAGAAAAACGATTTAAAATAACACAAGAAACAAAACTGCAGAAAATTAAAAGAGACGCAGCGCGACACTGCACTCCTAGCCGGATGCGCTCCTCCGTGATCAACCTGTCTACCCACACACACGCAGGCACACAGGCACACAACTTCCCTCCCTGCCTGTCTGTCTGTCGTCTTGCCTGCAATGTGATCTGGCCTGTCCACTCTGCTTAAATTGCCAAGAGCGCCTGCCCCTGCTCACCCCCTGCCGCTCTACTCTATGATACTCCCCACTCAAGTGTCCCGTTCCAGCATTTAATACTGTTACTTGTGCCATTTTGCGCGCACTTGTGCCAATTTTGTATGCAGCAGTAACAGCAGCAGCTGCCTCTCCCCCCTCTCCATACTGTGCTTGTCGCTTGATTTTTGCTTTTCGATAATTTAAAGCTAACATTCCTTCAAGCCACAAAACCGCATTTCTTGCAAACCCCTTTGCTCCACCACCACTCCAATCCGTCTGCGTTCCGTTTGGGTCTGGCTGGCTGGCTTTCGGAAATCTTCAATTTGTTGTGCCTTTCCGTTTTTTTTGCAGTTTTGTTTTTGGTGAAATTCGTTCCATTATTAACGTTGCTTATGTGCAAAAACTAATTGAAAATATCGTGCAATAGAAAGAGAAATAGAAAAGGAAAACAATAATCAGAAAACATCAATCACAAAAATCTGGCGAATTGCAATCGCATGATTAATGGCAGCGTTTTGAGGTGAGTCTGAAATGCAGGAAAAGTGCGGGGACGGGGAAATTTGTGGACTGCGTCTTACGAGGGTCGTCTGTCTCAGATGAGCATTTTTCACTCATATCTGAGATTCTTAAGTATCTGCAATGAATCTGCAAAGTTTGCGCGGCTGCATATTTAACGGAAAGTCATACAAAAGTCTTATGCAACTCTCTCCTGCTTCTGGCGAAGGCAGACACCACTCCTCTCTCCAACAAAAATGAGGGTTGCGCAACAGAAAGAGCACCAAAAAAAAAAACATACACAAAAACCTTTATGAAAATTCCATGAGTCATTTAACCCGAGAAGATGGAAAAAACAAAACTAATCACCAGCTGCAACTTCCGTTGGGGTGTTGAAAACGTCTCGAAAAGAAAGCAAATCTGGTAAAATACATACGGATTTCGGCAGGACAGAAGAGCCGAAATGAATCCCAGACAAGCGCCAGCGTGGGCGAATCATTCATTGGAAAAGTCAGAGCAGAAACAGCAGGAAAATGATGAAATGGAGTCATTTAATGACAGACGACAGACACAATCCCAAAGCGACAACACGCCCACGAAGCAACCAATGTGTGTGTTGCTTGTTGTTTACAAGAAAACTTTCTATTTCATTCGCGCTTCTCCATGCGTACCATTACATTTTTTCAAGGTTCCACACGAAAATCCCTTTTGGTTCCGTTGTCTCAGAGTAAACAAATATTAAACAAGAAAGAAGAGCTAGCTTCAGAGGCCGAGTGTTGAGATACCCTTTTAGGTGTTAATGTACCTGGGATATTGATTGAATTGTCATGGATACAGAGACCAGAAAGAAAGATATAGTTTTCATAGATATTTGTTAAAGAGACAGATCGGATAGTTGGACTCGCATAGCGATGCGGATAAAGGAAGGATATACAGACATACTTAAGATGCGCATAAATGCTTCCCTCTCTAATAGTCTTGAAGTCTTAAACTGAGTTACTCTCTGTTAGGGTATAGTCAAAAAACCAAAAAAAACTGCCAAAAATCGTCTTTGGGCATGACTCAACCCCATGTTGCACATGTTACCGGCTCAATCCGGTCGTGTCCGGCTCTGAGATCACGTAGCAGAGCAAAACAAAGCCAGCAACCTTTACCTTTCCTTTCCTTTACTTACCTTTGCTCTGCTCTGCCATTGCCTCCGACTGTTGCCGCTTCTCTCGATGCCGCCACGATGCTTTCACTTTCCATCTAATGCACGGCAATTGCTTTTGCGGTCTGCGAGGCCTGATCTTGTTTTGGCTTCTGATTAGCAGCGACACGAGACACATTCGGTAATCGTTCGGCAAGCCCCCAGGATCGATTAGAGATCATCGCATGGTAATGGCTTTGGATATCTGCATACATACGAGTGGTACGTTTGTGTTTAGTCTGGAATTTCACTTTTGCTTTCTGACACCTCTCAACTTGTGCCCCCAAACTTTCGCTGCAAGCCAATTTCTGTGCGCGCAGACTCTGGACATCAATCAAAATTAGCATTTCAATCAGCTGAGAGTGCAGTTAGCTTTTTGAATGAAACCTTTAGCTCGAGATTTTATGTAATCATCGAAAAAGTTTTTCTGAAAGTATTTCTTTTTTATTGGGCCCATCAGAAAACAGAAACTAAGCTGGAAAACGTCTTTACATAAGAGAGGGGCAAGGGTCAAAGCAATTGTAGAGCACTCGGGGGACTTTTGATGGCCTATAGCCTGGGGCTGACTGATGTAATGTGTGTAGTGTAGTGGCAGAAACAAAAGACTCAAGCCACAAACTATAGAATACACTTTGCTTATTTTTCTAAAAAGTTTTTCTCTTCCTTTTTTGCAGCATAAATCTACATGAGGAAAGCAGAAAGATGCCACCACAAATTTCAATTCAACAATAAAACAATCTAAAAAAAACACACACACACAACAAAAACCACAGAAAGATAGAAAACCCCAAAGTGTGGCACAGAAGCAAGGAGGAGGCTGAAGAAGGAGCATTGAATTTATGCAAAAATGCGACGAAAGCCACAAAACTTAACAGAAAGTAAACAATCGAGTAGTAGAGACGAAGACGCAGACGCAGACGGAGACGAAGGCGGCGGAACTGTCCATAGAGGTGGCACCTTCTCAGCGTCAGCCTTCTCCAACGATCCCAACAATAGAATGCCAAGAGACCATCGACACATGATGGCCATGTGGCTGGCATTGCTGTTGTTGTTCGTACAAACAACGGGTAAGTGTTGGCATAAAGAAAGAGGGAGGGACAAAGGGGGGATACAGTGACAAGCGCAACAAGAGAATTTCACATGAATTCTGTTAATAAATTGAACCTTAATTGTGAGTCAGGGAACAGCCAGCCACCAACTTTCCCGATTTGAGAGGATGAAAGTTTCCGATAGATAATTTGAGAATTTTCAGAAACAAGCGAAATGTTTGCATGGATCCCCGTCTATACCCCGTCCACTGGTATTATAAAAATTTGTAGAACCAAGAACCATTTAAATTTATAAAATCTACATCATTTCTATGGAACTCGAAGCATTTAAAAGAGCTTGAAAAAAGAACATTTTTTCTCCCAATATTCGTACGTGTGCCGATGAAGATGCTCCGACACGGCTTGTACGTGCCTCTTCTTTAGCTGTTTTGTGTTGTTTTTAGAAAGCTTGCGTTTGCTGCATAATTTATTAGGCGTTACTAAGAATGCGCATAGGTTTGGTGGCTCCCCAGCTCGTTTGGTCTCGTTGCAAATGAAAAACTGTGCCAAGCGTAATGAAGTGTACCGCGAGACTGTACCTGTACCCTGTACTCAGAGGCACAGCACAGTCTATCTGCCTGTCTTTCTATCTGTACACCCGCACAGTTGTGTTCAATTGTTTTGGGCCGCCTGCCAAGAAGTTTGTTAATTTTTGCTCTTTCTGCCACTGAAATACGGGTCTGACCCACTCTGCACTCTGCCGCATATCTCTCCTGGGATCTCTGCAGTGTGGGGGAGGTGACACATTTGAAATGTCTCAAAAATATATTTAAAATCCATCTCGAAACTGGGTTGCCTCCTAGACAGTAATCCGGTGTGAATCATGGGTTTACTTTGGATTGCACAATCGCGATTATTCATGCCGCGATTCATTGGGATGGGCTTGGACATGGGCTGGCCTGGGTTTTTGTTTTTCTGTTGCCTGTTGGTCGTTTTTCTTTGTCGCTTACCAAGTGCGTGACGTGCGTAAAGTCCAAGTTAATTAATGTTTATTATGACTCGACCAGACGCGGGTTCATAATCGCCGAGTGTTAATGTATTGGTTATTATATAAGCTAAGTGAAGTTAAATGTCATTAAACAGATGGCAAAAAGTAAGGAAAAACTATTGGAAATAGAGGAATTTTATACCATACATGTGTTTCTTAACAAATTAAACTAAAAATACATATGAAACTTGTTATAACCAGAGCATACCCTTTTGTTGTTCAAATAACTTTGTTCAACTTTACTTAAAAGAAATGCATTCTCGTTAATTATTTATATTTGCATTTAATTAACATCCCCTTCCATCACCTTTCATGCCACAGCATTTCCCATACATTAAAACTACGAGTAAATTCCCCAATTAAGAGCCGTACCCGTAGGTTTGTGGAATGCATTCCACATACATGCTCTCATGCACTGCTTGCTTCTGCACTCCAATGGAAAGCGCAGCATTAGGCAGCCACTGTAACCGTTTAATTGCAATACATCCAACCCCCTGGTGGAGGGGGAATCAATTAAAGCTAACTGCACTGTTTACTGGGCCATTTGAGGCAGTACCACTTGTGGCTGTAACTGGAATTGGAACCTTTCATGCAGCTAATAAGCCTTTCGTATCCAAATGGAATTTACATAAACCTGCAAACAAGGTAGCGGCTAAATTGGGTGAAGTGAAACGATGTGAGAGACCAGCCAGGCAGCAGAAGGCAGCAGGCAGCAAACTTAATTAAAAAGAATCTTCAATTGAGTTATGGCTTAAAGAAACAGAAGAAGAGGCAATGCCATGGTAACAGTTACAGCCCATCTAACGGCGTTTCTACTATAGGTGGCCGGCCTTCGATATTTGTGGAACTATAACGAATCTTTGGGACGCACCCCCCTGGAAAAGTGTCAAAGAAAGCGCCATGAGTCGTCCGTTTATTTTCCAGAGTCATGGAATCATTGAACGAAACAATCGATGAATCGATGGGGAGAGATTGACTGCGGTGCCATGACACTCTAACCCATTGACTTACTCCCCTCTCTCTCTCTCTCTGTTGGATCTTTCGTTTTCATCTCTCTTTGGGTTCCAACTGTTAAGCTGATTACATTTTCAGATTAGCTTCTTCCACAAACAATTTTTCCTTACAATTTTTGTCAGTATTTTCTTTTTGGCACATTTCTGTTACATGGCCCACTTGCCACAAAGAGAGCCAGAGAGGTGCAGCGAGACAGAGACAGGGAATTTATAAATAATAAAAAAAAGAAAGAAAAAAATTGTGGCTCAATGCACCAGAAGAAGAAGAAAAGAAGTTGCCGCCGCCGTTGACGTTGCCGTTTGCAGGCTGAACAAAAATTTATCGCTTGAGATTTTATTGGGTCAAGAGGCAGGTTGGCAGGTTTTTTTCGTGGATTTAGTTGGGTCTTTCTCAGATCTGATGTGTGGATTCTTGGTGGGCTTCGGGCACCCAAAGTCTCTTGGAATGTTGACGCAATTAATTATGGGGATATTTTTATGAACAGGTGTGCCGGAACCCTTAAGGTGAGTGATCCATGTTGAAGAAGATATCGTTCGAACTGTGAGTGGAGATCTTTTACTCCTCTTACTTGTGGCAGAGTTCAATTTAATCTTCGATACTCTGGAGCATGTGATGCTCGTAATCAGACCACATGCTGCTGATCTTCTGCTGATCTTTCGTTTTCAATTAACGTAAACGTTTCCACGCATTCCCTTTCGGAGATCATTCAATCGAAGGCGAGCACTGCCTGAGCTTGAATGCGGCACCCAATCACAACATGAAACTGAGTCCGAAGCCGTATCAATAACTGCATACTTTCCCTTTCCCGTGAGAAGAGATACTCTCTCGGAGTTTCGGATAAAAGATGCCCAAAATTGTACAATAAAATTCGGCACAACGAAAGTTGCACACACACACACACCCAAAGAAAGAGAAGAAGGAGAAGTAGAAGGAGAAAGAGGAGAGAGAGACTCCCATTGGGGCAGGTAGACTGAAAGAAACATCTCTGAACCCACAATTTATCTCGTTTTTGGCTCCATGTTCGTTCTTCTTTAATGGGTTGTCCTGCCCCCAGCGGCGGCGGCGTCAGCAGCTCTGGGCCGCAATTCAAGTCTCACAGAGAGAGGGAGGGAGAGTGGGAGAGAGGAACCCTTTCATGTCGCGGCGTTGACAATCAATGGCAATCAATGAAGATATGTTGCCCCTTTCGAACCGGTTCGCATTGGAATCTCTTAACAGCTCACATTCTTCCATTGCCAATAATAATTTTTGCATAAACAAAAGACTTGGACAACAAACATCCTTTTAACGCATGGAAAAACATAATATTCTGTTTAGTTTTTTAGTTCAACAAAATTTTTAATTTACTTTTAATTTAAAAGAAATCATTAATTTTTCAGGATTTTTTTTTAATATTTAAAAGATTTTCATCAGCTTAAGAACTACAAATATTATTTTGCCGCAAATATTTTCCATGAATTCCTCAACAGAAAAGTTATGAAAAAATTTCAAAAAGAAATACGAACATAAAAAGTTTTGAAAAGAAAAAGAATCCGAGTATCTGAGTAATCTGGAAGGTAAAGCGCCGTTAAATGGGTGCAGTTAGGTGTCACGCACACACCTGTCTGTATGCCTGTATACGAGTATATGTATGTATGTATCTGGGTTTACGGGCCTAGCATGACACAATAAAGCCCACGCACACACGCACACAGATACAGACAGACACAGACACTTTACCCATTTCCACTATTTGGCACGCAGTCAGAAGAAGCCTAATAAAAAGCTGGCTTACAGACAGAAAGACAGACAGAAGAGTTTATGTTGTATATAGCTATAGATTCTCTTTATATATAGAGGAGCCGGTTCTGTTGGTCACTTGTTGTAGATTTTTATTTGACGTATACACACAGATACAGAAACAGAAACAGAGACTTGAACTTGTCACAGACCATTAAGACCATATTGGCCGGCAACTTGTTTCCGTTTGGTGGCTACTGTGGGTACATTGACACAGTTTCATTTGGTGAGAAGAAACATAGAGCTGGAGAAATGGAGAAATGAAGAGCAGAGAGCAGAGAGCATAGAGAGAGAGAGAGAGAGAGAGGGGGACTTATCAATCAATAAATTCTCTTACAGCGTTCTCTAAGCCACGTGGAACGTGTTTCTCTGACAGATTCGCCTGAAGGCCCGTCATTTCTGTGCCCATTCTTTTCAATGTTGTCGCATTTCTAGTGTTCTATTTATTCTTCTTGAATTTAAAATATGATTTTTAATTGTTCAATTAGTGCTCCCCTCGCTCCATCACATCGCTGGGTTACTGACCCAAGAAGCGGCTTGGGAAATACAAAACTATTCCCGACACAAGTGGCAGGGCAGGGGCCCGACAAAGATTTCAACTATGCGCCAGCGCATTCTTTATCCAGAGATCGTGCAGATCGCTTATCGCCTGCTAAATTGCAGCTAGTTATAGGGTTACAATCTTGTTTCTGTTTCTTTTTCTTGTTTCTTTTTCATGGACAGGCACTGGGGACTGCGGCTGCGACTACGGCCATTAGCGCGATTCTGGCCATTGTTCTGGCTGGAACTGGAATGCGTTGTAGCGCTCTTCTTGTGGCCTCTTCTTCCCCCATCTGGCCGCACTTAATTAAGCATCTCTTTGGGCAGAATTAGATTTCATAAGTGGCGGCAATTAACTCGTGGATGCCTGCAGCAAACCATTGCTCTCCATTCATATGCGAGGATGTTTTCCAGTGTTCATTTTTCTTCGACTTCGAGCCCATTAAAGCCAACAGAGCGCATCCAGCGGCTGCTGCTAATAAATTTCCCTCTCCTTTTGCTGTTTGTGTCTTGGATTTTGGCTTAGACATGCCCCTCCGCAGGGGGCGCGCAGGCAGCGGAGCGTAACCAGCAGCAGCAGCAGAAATGCAGTCCGACTGCAACCGGCTTTGGCTTTGGCTCTGAGTCTGGGGGTTTAAGGCGGTTAGATCAGAGCCAGACCTTGATTAAGGTCATTCGCTTTGAAAAAAAAACCTTCATTCCCAGTCCCAGGGTCCAATACAAAGGATGCCACAAAGTACACTCGAAGAAAAGGAAAGTTTTTGCTCAGCTTAGGATGGAATATTTTAAAGATAAAATTAACTATTTCCTCTAGCATTCTTATGTGCACTTCTTCGATTTGGGTATACCAAATGGTAAGACACGCGCTGCCAAATGCAAAACTCCAAAACGCCAAAGGCCAAACGTCATGGTCGAACAGAAAGAAAAGCGAGAAGATACGAGCATGGCTATGGAAAATCAATTTTCCAGTGAAATTTCACTAGACAACAACTTCAGTCTGAGTCTCAAGTGAAGTGAAGTGAAGTGAAGTTGTCTTTTGGTCTTGGAACTTCTCTTCTCATTCGTCTTTCTGTTAATTGCAGCTCATGCATTTCAGCTGGATAGACACGGCCAGAATGGGGGAAGAGGAGTAGACACATTTCAAGTTCTTTTCAACACTCCAGTGCTCCGTCTCCCTCTGGTGCTGCTGTTGCTGCTGCTGCCCCATGGCCAATTGTTTGTGCAGACACAGCCGTGGACAGACAACAGTCGAGTGATTGTCTGAGAAGTTCCTCTATTTGCTTTGCTAATGAAATATCTGCCGTACATTTGTATCCACGGAGTGACGCTGCATCCGTAGAATCCATTGCAGCCGTCCCACGCCACGACTTTCCTTTGTGGCTCAATTTTTGTTTATAGTTTTACGGCCGCCCAACACAACGAAAGTTCCGTGCCCCAAGAATGCCCCACAGCAAATCAATTAGCACTAAATCAAATTTTAAATGCCACAACATGGACAACGCCCTCAAAAAAGAAGTTCACCCCGACCGGACTGAAGCTGGAAGCTCGTGGAACTTGAGGCGTGCCTCACAGATGATGGGTCTGTGCGATGGGCTCTTCCTATAAAAGAAATCTTGGCCAAAAGCCCAAGACCAAGAGTCTATGGCTTACGTTTATGGCTGGAAAAAGAAGAAATGTAAAAGCGAGTTGGGGATTAGATTCGTTTAGATATATTGTTTGAGATTGCTTTGAGTAGAGTCGAGGAAATCGTTGTATGAGAAATGTGAATGTCGTTATGTGATATTTAGGCTCGGCCAAATGCTGCCTTTATTGAGAGCTCCTAACTATGAAGATGAATCAGTTACATTCATGGCTATAAATGTCTAGGCTTTGTTTAAGTTGAGCTAACCTTTTTTTTTTACATGTGAAAGACTTATTTTGTATACAATTTCTATGAAGATTCAGCTTTTTATTTGTATCTAAATCCAGCTCAAAACTCGAATAACATACGAATTAATATCTCACATTGTTTATGTTTATTTGAATTATTTCCTGCTTTCAATTACCTTCACTTTCGGCTCTTAACTTGTGGCATTATTTATATACATATATTCGTAATTACATAAATGCATTTATTTATGGTGAAAACATGACCAATTGTCGAATTTTGTTGGCTTTGCAGCTAACCATAAAATGTTATTATTGCACAATCAGTGATCCACCTGCTACTCCTACTCCTCCGTCGAATGTGTGTGTGTGTGTGTGTTCTTAGGGCAGACATGTCGTATGCGTAATGCGGCCCTGTACGTGTGCCAAATATTGAAGTATTTCATAAGCAATTATCCACGCTAGCTCCGGTCTGGCCTTCCCTCCCAGTCGACGGATCTAATGTGTGTCTCTGCCCCCTCCATTCGAGAAGTGCAGCGAAATAGAAAGTGATTTTCTGTCGTCAGTTTGGAGGCGCTGAAATTGCCAATTTGAATGGAGCAGGGAGAGGTAGTTGGAGACGTTGTTGGTGTGTAGGTTGAGACACAAATCGTGCGGCCTCCTACCACTCCCAGTCCCCTTTGTCGTGGGCTGAAGTGGCGTTTAAATTAGTGTAGGCAAGCGCTGGAACTAATGACGATGTTGCTGCTGCTGCTGCAAGTACAAGTACGAGTACGAGTCCACTGTGTTGCCACGGTCTCGTCTCTGAGTTGTCATCCAGCCAGGGTGCATTCAACCCGGCATACAGCCCCGAGAGTCCCAATTGAAAGTCCCAAATTTTACTTTCATTTGTGGCAACAGCAACAGAAGCAGCAGCAGCCGCAGCCTGTTGTCCGTGAAAGTGCTGTGCATGCAATTCAATTTTTGAGATTTTTTTCAAAATTTGTGTTACACATTTACCCAACTATGTCCATGTCCAGATCCATGTCCAGATTCAGGTTCAGGTCCGAGTCTGATAATTTCACAGCCGCCGGCGGCGGATCAGAGCCACAGACAGACTCACTTTCAGCCAATTCAATTTGGAATCGATTAAAAGTGAAAAACTGAAAAACAGAAAAACAGAAAAACAAAGCGAGGAAAGTGAAAACTGTGTCTCTGGCCATATACGAGCTGCCTTTTGTCAGAGCTGGCCAAAAGGAAGCGCTAATTATATTAAGTAAATGAAAACAAAAATGCCAGCAAATAAAGCGAGTAGAAAGTGAAACAAAGTATTTCATATTTCAATCAGTGTTTGATTCCCGTTTAGAGCGACAGGTGAAAGTGAGATCTGTGCCAGACACGATCGAGAGCAGCCCAGCAGCACCCCCAGACAGACCCACAATTGGGTTAAGCTCAATAGCTAAACGAGTGTTCCGCAGTGTTCCGCAGTGTTAAAGTGTGAATTATGAGCCCAGCATAGCAGATTTATGTACGTTTAAGCCTTAAACTGGTTACGGCCTGGTCTCCACTCCCCATAAAAGCCCAAACCTAAGTGCCAGAAGAGATGACATGCACTTGACACAGCCAAAGATAGATAGGATAGGTGGGTCTGGCTCTGGGTCTTGGGTATACGGGAACTCGTTCTCTCATAGGTAGAAGTAGAAAGCCAGCAGGCAAATAAATAAATCTTATCGGTGGAAGAGGTGTCAAACAATTGTTCAAATATCAGACACCTTCGTGGAGGGGCTTCGTTTTCCAGTTTTAAGTTCAATTTTGTTGGAACTGACGGCAGCATACAGTTCGCTTGCTCAGGGGAAAAAATTTGAGCTGTGACTCCCTAGGGAAATGATCTCTACCCAAAGGATTGGTCTAAAGCTGAGCAAAGATGAAAATTCAAGTACTTTTTAATCTATATTTGACTTTACTTTTGCTTTGAGTTGAGAATCACTTTGATCTTGGCCCACACACTCATCAGCTCAAAGACTCGCTAGAGGAAGTCCCAAGTGCCTGTCCCCATTCGATTGCAATCTGAGCAAACAATCTATATTTAAGTTGGCTCTTGCACATTAATCTGCA
This sequence comes from Drosophila obscura, assembly GCF_018151105.1. NCBI lineage: Eukaryota > Metazoa > Arthropoda > Insecta > Diptera > Drosophilidae > Drosophila > Drosophila obscura. Next base: position 1,567,402 of record NW_024542774.1, on the reverse strand, counting down.
ATAGCCAGAGGAAAATGATGAAAATCAGCAGCAGCAGCAGCAGCAGCAGCCACACACAGACATAGTCGTACAAATGCGAGTGCGAGTACAACATGCAATACACGACGATGTCTTGGCATCTTTTCAACGCTTGACGTAGCAATTTGTGAAATTCTTCCTACCGCAGAGTGCAGATTCAGCTGTGTGCTGTAGCTGTAGCTTAGCTATAGCTGTGTGCTGTGCTCTTGCCTTGTGGTAACTTATAATGGAATGGTGGGCCTTCACAATTGTGACAGATACGCAAGCAGCAGATTTACTTACAAGTACGACAGCGACGGCGACTGCGAGTGCGAGTGTGTAGTAAGCCTACAATTTTGAAGTTAAACCAAATATATGTACTCGCATGCATGAAAAGAGAGTGAAAAGAATACCCTCAAAGCGGCGGAGGAGCAGTTGAAGGGGCGGGGACACACTTGACATGAAAAACAAATGATGCCTGCAGAATGGAAACTGATCTTGGAATGGCCTGGGCTGAGCATTGTTTATCTCACATCACCAAATGCAAATGAATCTCGTTGACAATGACAGAGCGAAGATGGCTACAGAAGACAGCAACAGAAAACAGAGACACTGATGGAGTAGGGGCGGGGCGCAGGTGCATGTGGCAAGGTGGCAAGTGAAAAGTGAAACCTGCAACCAGCAGTGGGAAGGTTCTTTCAGGGCTGATGATGGATGAAGCGACCCAGGCCAGGGTCTAGGAATGCAAACAGCAAATTGGGAAAAGCACTGAAGCTACTCTATTTTCTCTGAGCGTAATTAGAAAATTTAAATCAACGATTTTTCTAACATTTTTTCCCTCTTCCATTCTATTTGCAGTGGCACAGCACGAGAGCATCTCACAGATCTCGCCCAAGTCGAGCAGCCAACGCAATGATCGTCTGAGCATCGAGAGCACCATTGCGGACTCCATCAATGGCCTGGCCGAGAGCCAGTCCACGCTGCAGGACGACAACGACAACGACAACGAGAACGAGACGCGGGCGGAGCGAGTCGAGCGCTCGGCCTCGCCCATTCTGCATGACCAGCACAACGCGGGGTATGGGGCGAAGGCGGGCGTCGGGCCCAACGATGTGCATTTCCCCCAGGATCAGGAGAAGGACGTGTCCGCGGGCAGGTACTTCCACTATAACATCAAGCCCACGGGCACCTACGACAGCCAGGAGGAGCAGCCCGAGCAGACGCAGAGGATCAGAGCGGGAAAAACTTTGTCGGGGAGCAGCAGCAGCAGCAGCAGCAGCTTGGAGCAGTCTTTTTTAGGGAAGGGGGGCCTGCGACCGCTTACGTCGGGGTCCCCAATCAGGCCGAGTCCGAGCAGTACTGTCACCTCGCCGACGGCGGCGGGGGCCAGTGCCACCCAGGCGCCGCATAGTCCCCGGCAGAACGGCAATCCGGACATCCAGGACATCATCACGGGCATTGTGAAGCTGCTCAACGGCAACGTCAATGTCCACGCAAACACGCAGGGCGTCGTGCGCCGGCCCTCGGCCAGCAGGATCAACAATCGGGGACCGCCGCGGATATCGGAGACGCAGAATCTGCCACCCATCGACTACGAAGCCCAGAAGCCGGGCACTTCGATGCGTCCGCCGCCGTATCCCTTCGACCGACCGGAGCGACCCTTCATCACGGGCGTGCCCATTCCCGAGCAGATTGTGCCCCTCCGGCCAGGGTTCGTCAGCAATCGGCCGCCCTGGTACCGCAACAAGCCGCGTCCGCCCATCACCACGAGTGTGGGTGGCAGTCGACGCCCCCTGCCGCAGTACAAACCCCTTCCAGGTCCCCAAGTGGTGCCACAAGCCCCACCACCCCAAGAGCAGCAGGAGCAGCACCACCAGCAGCAGCAGCAGCAGCAGGAGCAGTCGTTGCAGCCGCAGGATGACAGTGTCCTGCCCACGGATACCACCTACGACTCGGAGTTCTCCAACGAGGATGCCAATGCGCAGTACATTGAGGTATCCGACCAGGACACAGATGCCACCGGCGGTGGCGAAATCGATGATGAACTGCTGCAGCCGCCTCCTGCCGCACCCTCAACGCCCAATCCGCCCACAAGCACGCCGACAGCGCCCAAGAAGAAGCACAAGCCAAAGCCCGTCGTCAGCGAGAAGAAGAAGGTGTCGCAGGAGGAGCTGGAGCTGCCACTAGATGGTGGTGGTGGCTACACCACCATCGTGGAGACCAGCTCCGTGGTGAACACCGTCATGGGCGGCATGGCCTCCACCTACGTGCCCATGCCGATGGACAGCTCCGAGGGCCTGGAACTGGATCCCTCCACCGAGGAGGTGATCTTCATGACGGCCAGTCGCACACCCGGCCTGGAGACGAGTGCCACCTCGGCTATCAGCACCTCGGCTATCAGCACCTCGGGCATCACGACGGCCACTCCGTCGCTGTCCATTGAACCTTCGTCCTCCAAAGAACCCACCACTACCACTACTAGCACCACAACCACCTCGAGTACAACCCCGAGTACCACCTCCACCTCAACCACCACCACAACCACCACAACCACTACCGAAAAAGCGCCCAGTTCCAACTCCAACTCCAACTCTAACACCAATGCCACTCCGCCTGCCCCCTACCATCCCCGACCCGGCATCGTTCTCGACGATCCCGAATTCAAGCCCGGCGGCAGGCCACGTCCAGCTGGCAGCCAGCGACCGGTGGTGCCTCCAGCTCCAGCGCAGCCTAATCCGCCCATCCAACCCACACGGCAGCATCTGCCGCCCGGCTATGGGGAGATCTTCGATGTGACACTGTCAGCCATCCAGGGGCCGGGGCCCAAGGGCAGCGGCTCCAAGCAGACGATCAACATCAAGCCGTACGGATCGTATGGAGCGGGTGGCCAGGGTGGACAGAGGCAGGACGACATCATTGTGTCGGCATCAGGTGACGAAGGCTTCGTCTCGATCGATGGCAAGCGCACTTACATCAATCTCTTTGGTGATCCCACAGATCCGCCGGCGGGCGCCACAACACCGGCCACACGACTGCCCCAGTTGCCGGGCGCTGGAACATCTTCGGGAGGTGGTATTGTTGGTCTTGGTGGTGGTGGTTCGGGTTCTGCCTCATCGGCAGCGGCTCCACCCGCGAATGCCGTCACTCAGAGCAGCGGTGGCTATGTCGTGCCCGAAACGGAAGTGGTGGATCTCCAGGGACAGAGCCAGTCGACCGGAACGGCCGCAGGAGCAGCCACAACAAATGCGGGGCCCACGCGGCCCCACTATCGCCAGCGTCCCACGTCGCCGCCAGTGCGGATTGACACCTGCATCGTGGGCGACGATTCCACCTGCGATCAGGCGCAGCATGAACGCTGCAAGACGGACAGCGGCGTCTCCAGTTGCCACTGCAGGCCAGGTGAGGCGGCCACGCTCTTTCTCATTCAACGATAATTACTGAAATTCCATTCTCTCACGCAGGCTACTCCCGTCGCAAGCATCGGGAGCCGTGTCGTCGGGTCATCTCCTTCCATTTGGGCCTGCGCGTGGACCGCATCTATGAGCATCGCATCGTGTGGGACCACAAGCTAATGGATCGCCACAGCGAACCCTTCGGACAGCTCAGCTATGAATCCATTCGGGCGGTAAGCAGCTGCCGCCGCACAGCTAACAAAGTAAAGTCTAATCAAATCCCTTCCAGCTGGACTCGGCCATGTCAATGACGCCCTACTCGGATGAGTTTATGGAGGCCAAGGTGAACAATATCTACCGGGGAGATCCCAATCTGGGCGGCAACGGCGTCTACGTGAACATGACCCTGAAGGTGAGCGGCCAATTGCAATTCAAAGATCTGCCCACTTATGCACTGCTCCTTCCCTGCAGCTGGACGAGAGCGTGGAGACACTGCGTCCCAATCTGCGCAGCGATGTGCAGAAGCATCTGCTGGGCGTGCTGCATCGCCGGAACAACAATATTGGCAACTCCGTTCTGTATGTGAGCTCACCGGAGGGCGCCGTCTCGCCGCTGCAGGATCTCGATGAATGCCAGTCGCCGGATCTGAACGACTGCCATCCCGGTGCCACATGCAGCAACACTTGGGGCAGCTTCCGGTGTGCGTGCGAGGCGGGACTGCGCGATCCCTGGGCCGATCAGCCACAGCGAGCGGGCCGCGAGTGTCAGGCGTGTCTGGACTCGTTCTGCAACAACCATGGCACCTGCAGCTACAACGACGAGGGCAGCCAGATCTGCACTTGCGACTCGAGCCATTACGGTGCACAGTGCGAGATCGATGGCGAGGTGCTGGGCGTGGCCATAGGCGCCTCCGTGGCGGCCATCATCATCATTGTCCTCACACTGGTCTGCCTGATCATGTGGTCCCGTCGCTGGCAGCGCGAGCAGAAGAACGCCATGGGATCGCCCGTCTTTGGCTACATGAACACGGCCCCGCTGAAGTCTGCGGGACTGCCGCAGGCTGGCTACCAGGTGACGCTCGAGGATCGCATGCGGTGGGCCCAGATAGCCGATGTCATGGCCCAGACGAATCACTATGGGGTGAGTGCCTCCCAATAATCCTGCCGATTGCTGATTGCTGATCGCTTTCTTTGTGCTTCGACAGGCGGAGCCCATTGGACCCACGCGTCCCTCCTCGGCCATGTTCGCGTACCCCAATCTGGGAGCCATGGGCATGGGCATGGGCACTATAGGAGGGATGTCGCTGCAGAGCACCATGCAAATGCATCCGAGTGCCACTCTGGCGCCGCCAGTGCCATTGCCCAGGTATGAGCACAGCAATTGTTAGCCCTGGTATCCCATTCTCCCTCGTCTAATCCACGTTTCTCTTTGCACTTAGAAGACTTGGCCTGGGTCCGCGTTCTAATGGAATGCGAACGCTGGAGAATTCCAGCTCGAGCGAGGAGGAGGATCGGGCGGATCTGCTGGGACGCAATTTCCAAGTGCCACGCCCAAAGAGTCGCAGCAATGGCAGCATAGCGGTGGGTTCACCTCATTGCTACCCTCCCTTAAGCTATCCTTTAACTAATGTCTGCTTTCTGCTCTCTCTCCATTGAACCACACAGAATCAGTCGGGCATCTACTACGATGTGGACTACGAGCCATCGGGCCACGGCATTGGCAACAGCAGCGTGGATCATCTGTACGGATCACAGAACCAGTCGGTGACGCATTCATCGGGCAACAATCACATGCCAGGGCCCCAGGGCATACCAATGAGCACATACACCTCCGGTCGGGCGCCCAGCAGCTACTACATGAAGTGACCAGCGTCCCGTTGGTACTGGAGGATGGGAGCGCATCCTAGTTAACCCTGTGTACATATGCATCTGCTAGCATTAGAGTATCGATCGATGTCAGTGGCCCTAAAATACTTTTCCACTGCAGTCCCCGCGGCGACTGCAGCTGAGACGCGTTTTGTGCGGATTCCCCTGCCCCAGCCCAGCCCCTGCCCCACACATTTAGAATGAGAAGCGTAGACTTAGGACTTAGACTATCCCATAGGTTCGAATTAGGATTACGCTATGCAAAACGACAACTAATCATTAATTGTAAACTTTAAACTAAACCTAAACCTTTAAATTATTAATAATAAAAATACAATCCAGTTGAAGTCAAAACCCATGAAATTAGCCTTAGTTTGTAGCAATCTATCGATTTAGTTAGGTTTCCCCCAATCCCATACCAATATATGTATGTAGTTTGTGTGCATGTAAATAAACATAAAATAAAAGATCTTAATGTTAAAGTAAATCTGAATTTGAGAAATGTAATTGAAGGGCATAGTTATAGCAAGGGAGGTGCTTAATACAGTTTCTTTCATATTCATGATTTTAAATCTTGGCGCCCAGTGCTTCATAAACTGTAAAACTCTTGTGTCTATAGTTTCGTCCTGCTCTAACATTTGTATTAATGCCAGACACTATCTGGTCTTTGTTGTGTGAGCGGGACAACTAGCTAACTGTTGCCAGTGCTGTTAAGTTTCTACACATGTTCAATGGGCGCGCATTTTAAAATATTATACCAAATCATATTGTTGAGTAGATTCTAAATATAGAAAGTAATTTTGGGGCCCATATTTAATACAAAAAATACATTAAAAAGTGTGAAAATTAATTGAATTGTTAATATACTTAGATCAACTTTAGTTCTTTATTTTGTATAGTTTCACCATCATTAATAATCGCCACAGAGCCTCATAGTATCCGTTGATGATTTATGACAGTTCACCACTCACGTCAGAAAAGAAAACGAGAGCCACTTCAATTTATGGCAATCTGTTTTTCTGCTGCCTGTCGTTTCGGTTCACACGCATAAATACGCTTGGGAGGGCGGATGGCGCAAAGAATGAAGAAAATGAAAATTATTTTCGGACCTGCGCGCATGCGTGCGGCAGGGCTCTTGCGCAACCAACAAGTGACGGGCCACATGGGTTGGAGGTGTAACTGGAATGCCCATAAACAATATACCACACTTGAGCTCGTTATTCGTGATGGGAGAGGGTTGTGAGGAGAACGCCCTCCCCCCCATTAAGTTTTCACAAGTCAACAGCTGCGCGAAGAAGATCATCAATATCTGGCTATTAGCACCCGAGACCAGCCAAATGTCCGTCGACGCGTATGAAGTTCAATGCCGAACGCTTCAAAGCGCCGGCAAGCTAATTAATCGATACCGCGCTGCCCCCCTCGGCAATTGCTCGTGTTGAAGTGGAAAGGTCGAAAGCCCGTCACTTGGGCACCTGGATGCCTTAATTGCGCTTATTTAATAATTATCAAAACGCTGTGACTAGTAGCAGCCGCTGCTGCCTCTCTGCCTCTCTCTGTCCTCTGGGTTGCCTTGCACAAAATGTTTAATTGAAATGATTTTTGCCCACGTTGTGTGTTGACCCATTTTCGCTTCTTTTCACATAACATTTATAACATTTTTCTGGTTTTTTTTTTGTTTTTCATGTATCTTTCTTATTGCAATGACGCTGCAATCTTTCAATCGCTATTCGAGTGATTCCAACCAAATCACGTAGATGAGGCCGTGCCATGGCGTGGCGTGGCGTGGCCATAAAAAATGTCCAAGCAGAAATTCCATTAGGTTCGATTTGGCCATTGTTGTGTGCAGTTTATATTTTGTGCTGCAATTCGCACTCGTTATTGGGCGTTATTATGTCACATTGATTGATTTTAGCCTTCGGGATCTGTATCTCTCGGTTCAATCTGATTGAAATGTTCCTCATGCAGCAGATGAGACTGTTGCAACGGCAAGGGCAGGCAATCAGCGGCGCTCTAGCAACTGCAGTGACTGAACTGCCACTGAGCAAAGTTGGCGACTTGCAACAGTCGTAAAAAGCTAAAGCCATAAACACAATTCGCACACACAAAAATCTCTGTCCCCCCACAGCCTGTATTGCCAGTTTTGTGTTCCAGTTAGGCACATTGTTGCGTCTTCGAAAAACGGCAATGACAATGCCAAAGTCTGTCATTCGCTGCCGCAGGTGTTGCAGCCCATAGCTCAATGCCTCTCTGCGGCTCGTCCGACGTGACGTGTGGCAACGTGCTGGTCTTGGCGGAGGCACTGTTTGTCGTTTGTCATAATTGGGCGCGCGTGGAAGATGCGCTTCCAACTTCCTTGTTGGCATTGTTGCCGCATGTCTTGCCTGTCAATCTGTGGCAAATGAGCAAACAACACAAAAAAAAAAACTATCTTTAGAAAATCTACGAAAAATGATAACCAAACAAAGCGCAGAAGATTGACAATCACAGTGGAATTTGGCAGTGGTTAAAGAATACTCGTAGTGTTTATGACAAGGAAATGTTGTGGTAAAGGATTTGGTTCATATGGGAGTGCAGCGTTTATGGCTGGAATTGAGTCGCAGCCCCAACTAAAGCCACAAACATTCACAGATTCACATGACTCGGAGTTGGAGTGGAAGTGGAAGTTTAGGCCGCGTGAATTTGCCACAAAAAGCGAGAGCGAACTCTCTCACATGTCATTATATAAGGGAGAAGCAGCGCAGTGACGGAGTCGGGAGTGAGTGAGTGGGAAAGACAGCTAATTGGTGTGGAAAACTGGGAAAAATGAATGTGATGTGCGGTGAAATAGTTATACAGACCCACTTGTATCTGGGATACTTAAGGCCGAATCGGTGGGCTGCTGGCGGAACAGTCGGTCGCGCGCCACAATGTAAGTGCAACAGCCACCATGCAGTCACTCCACGGATACCCAGGGGAAGTCACAGTCTCAGTCTCAGTCGCACTCCAATAAAAGCCCAAAAAAAAACAAGAGTTGAATGAATTTGCGTATTAATGAGCAAAAAGAGCAGCCGAAAGCCCATTCGCACGCATGCCAATGACTTAATTTTTTCGTATAGAGCCACTTGCTACCCGGCTACCGAGCCACTGGCCACCGGACGGCTTCCCTTACGCCCACCTGCGATGGCACATCGGGTAATCATTCATAAGTCGTGGAGAGGAAGGGAGAGAGCGAGGGAGAGAAAGGCGGCAACACCAGCACCCAACAACAACAGCAATGATGTCGACGATGTTGAAGAAGAGTGAAAGGGGATCTCACGTAATGCTGTTGCATCTCCTTTTGCCCTCTTCCCCAACCATCCACCACATCGTATCGATGGGTCTGGTCACGGCCCCCCGGATTGCGCAACATCTAATTGTGTTGCAGGAAGCTGAAGAGATGTGTCTCCTAAATAGTTCCGCTGTGGATCCGGTGGGTGCTCCTGGTTGCCCCACACTACCACACTTGCCTCCAGCCCCCACCCAGTTGGCCAATCGGTGGTCAGGTGGCCAGGTGGCATGTACATCTGCATGTATAATATGACGTTTAATTAGCAATATTTGTCAGAGTGCTATAACAAACTGCATAGGCAGGTCCCATTTCAGCTGGCGGTGTCTTCACCGCAAATCCCCGAACTGAGCCTAGCTGCAGCTTACGTACACTGCACGAAATTCGAGAAGGAAAGGAGAACAGTGCCTGAAAATTCCAAGGAACACTTCATCATTCTTTTCCTGCTGATTTCATCTCAGCAAACTCCCCTTCTTTGCCTCCTTGGGTGAATCCAACTATGTACATTTCCATTGCATAGATTTTCCGCTGTGCAGCAATGAGGAAATCAAATGCAGCGGGTGCAGCTGCCTGGGTGCTGGCAATCGCATGTAGCATGTAGCATGCAGCAGGAGTGGGTAGCAGCAGCCACATTTTGGGGAACTTTTGCGACGAGTCTACGCAAATTGGAATGCGAGACCTCTGACTGTGTGAATAAGATGGCTGGCTTAGCTTCGCTTTTGGCCAGAAATTGCGTAATGGCCAAGTGAGCCACTGAGCCGGTTTAGTCTCAGATCCAGTATATTGCTGGCTGGCTGTCTGGCTGGCTAGCATCTGTATTTGTATCTGTAGCTGGGTAGCTTTATAGCTCGGTAGCTCTGTGTTCAAAGGACGTCTGAGCCATAATCAATGTGCCGTCTCGGGGGGCTCAGCATCTTCTTGTTTAATGGCCATTGCAACATACAGAAACACACACAGACACACACACACATGAAGGGAGGGAGGTCGATCGCTTCGTTTTGTTGTTGCCATTAATAACCGTTAATACCATTACCTTACCCGCACCCCTACCTGTGGTCAGTGTTCAACATGTTGTTAAGTCAAAAGTCTTGTCGACCTTGGCGAAGATACTCGTACTCGTACTCGTAGCAGTGAAGTGCCTCTCGCAAGACCATCTCTCCCTTGCAGACTTCGAATTGGCGTTTAACACTTGGCGCCATTCGCCTTTTGGCGAGGGCCACCTGCTGCTTAATCCGCTGATGCCGCCACGGCTGCTGCCAAATGAACCCAAGCCAAATGGACACGCACTTTCAACTCCACTTGCTCGTCCAATTAATCTGGCGTTGCATTTAAGCTGACTAAACGCACCCACCGCCTCCAATTGGCTGTCTGCGCAATGATGCAACGATGCAATGAAATCAATTTACTCCCATTGGAGCCCCCTGCCGATCGGAGCTGCAATTAGCCATCGGTTCATTTACCATGTATGTGGGTCAACACCACATCGCATCGCTGTTGGAGCCGTGGCAACAATGACATTAACGTCAGCACTTGAGACAAGGCGGCGAGAGTGCGAGCGCACCTGCCCGATGCTGCTGCTCTCGACCACGTAACGAATTGGGGCAGTGCCAAGTGCCGACCGAGGAAAGCCACCAGCAATTGCGCCTGTAATCTGTCGAATAAGATGACGACGATGACGCTGCAGACATTGCCTCGCCGTTACGGCGGACACATTTGGATTAGGCCTGATCCGAGCCCAGAGAGCGAGTGAGAGCCTGATTGAAGGTTAACCAGGCAATGAGAGTGTTGTCTTATGGCTTATTGTTTGCGAGATAAGTGCCAGATATTTCTAGCTCCCAACTTGCAACAGCATTGCAACAGAGTCGCCACTCAATGGGGCGGCGTATTTGCCATAAACTTAGCTACCCTCAGTGGTGTCTGGGAAATGCATTTGAATGTCAAGGAATGCCATAAAAATTAATTTAAAAGCTATGGAGCTAATCCGCATATTAACTTCACATTTTAATCCCACCCAACCTTTCTCTTAAAGCAATCCACTAATGATTTCCCCCCCAAGGCATTTTCCAGGCAATTTAACACGTTTCCTGTCCTATCCATGAATGGCTAACTGAAGCTGAAACCTGTCTGCCAGATCGAAGTCATATCAGAGCCGCAGCAGCAGCAGCAGCATAATATAAGGCACGGCACTATATAACCTACATATATAAACGTTCAGATCAATAAAAAGATGCCGTAAATTATGCAACTGGGTTAACAGGGACGACAACGGCGGCGAAAGGTGTTTCCAGTGCCTGCAGACACAGAGTTCCTCCATCCATCCATCCATCCATCCTCCAACATCTTCGACTGGTGGCCAAAAACTAAAACTCGATTTGCCAGTACACAGTTCGCAGTCAGTCGCCGAATCCGCTGGGCACGTTTCAGGAATTTCAATTTCATTTAGCCAAACAAAAAGCAAAAGTCCAACCAGCCAGCCAGCCAGCCAGCCAGACGACAACGACACAACAGTTGGAGCTGGGAGTTGTAGAGCCTGTTGCACATTCTTCATTATACGTATTGGTGGTTTTTTGTTTTTGTTTTTACCTAATTTCAAGTTTTGGTTTTTATAAATTGGTTTAACATGTCGTTGTGTCTTCGGTGGCTTTCCTTTTGCAGTGCCTGCATTGAAGGCCGTTCGCCTGGCAACTGCCATTTCAAGCGTCTGCCTCTGGCTCCTCCTTCGGCTGTGATGTAACTTCTGGTCTGGGGCGATTCGTTTGCGGTACCTTGTGGATACTATCGGATTCGATTTGTGCATATTATTTACGAGCCATTCGGATCGTCTCAAAGGGTCAGCCTCAGCCGAGAGTCCGTTTCTCGAGTGTTAATTGCAGTTCAAAGCAGTTGCCAACTGTTTGGGTCTTGGCGCATTTATTAAAACCTAATGTCCAAAACTATTTAGGTGTTCATAAAACGCAGGCCTTATTACCATGCTAAAAAGTACATTTGGCCCCCCGGTAGCCACTGAAGCGTAGACGGCGGCGCCGTTTTACGTCTTCATGCTACGTCGTCCCGTTCGCGGAGGTCGCTTGCCATTTGAGCAGTTAGGGTCGTCGTCGTCGTCCCGTCCCGTCCATAAATGCCTTTTGTTGTTGTACTTACTCGCATGTTAGCTTGGCCAAGTGCGGTGTCTTTCTTTCTTATTTCGATCATTTTGCAACTGAACTGTGCTAATTGTTCGTCACTCAAATTCGGCAAGCAGAGTCGGACATGGCTAATCGTGCCATATAAAATGCGGGCACGTAGCTCCACTTAGCTCCGGGTACGGGGCACGGGGCAGCATTAGACAAACGCCCACAGCAGTTGACCTTATCGATGGAGCAGAAGTAGGTGAACCACTATGCACAGTGCGAAATGATCGATTTGTCTTTGGGGATGCCAAGATTTACCCTATTTGCGGATATTAAATATGTTGATGGATGTTGTTTAATGGAAATAATACTATTATGAAGTGGAATGAAATGAAATGGCAGGGAGAGTTTGTCTACGATTTGTGACTTTACATTTATTTCCTCTTTCCCTGGAGATCTCCCTGTTCCATTTACTTGTATTCTAATTAAATGCACAAGCAAGCGTTCAATTATTTATGGCATTAATTTTGCAACTGTTCTTTGTGGTACTTTTTCTCTCTGTGTATCATTTCATGACACTGTTCGAGTACTCGTACAAATAAATCATCGCTGCCAACAACATAATTATTGTCCCATTCTAGCTGTGGACCATCATCCATTCCAAAGCAGCGAAGAGCCGGACTTTGACTGCGACTGCAAAGCCAACGCTTATACTTGTACATACTTGAGTCCAAGAGCAGACCAAATACGCTGCCATTGTTTTTTGGATGGTGCTGCTACCTCCGACCTGGGGCTGAAGCTGCGGCCGAGGCTCTCCGCATTACCTTGGGAAAATCCGCGCAGTCATCGACGGAGGGGTCCAAGACCAAATCCGAATTCGAATTCATCAGCTGGAGAGCACCGAGCAGAGCTGAGCAGAGCCGAGCTTGGGAGCAGGCAGCGCCGCTTTACTCTCACTCTCTTGCGGTTTTCGCTTTTGCTTTCGATGGTATGCGATGGAAGTTGCGTGCATTTTGCACAGAAGAGCGGGCAGAGAGAGAGAGAGAGCTTTGCTTTGGTTACAGTTTTTGTTTTGTTTTGTCAAATTGTTGTTGTAGCTTCTGCCGCTGTCGCTGTTGCTGTCGACGCTGACGCTGGAGTTGGAGTCTCAGAGACCGAGACCGAGACCCATTCAAAATATAAATAGATGTGCATGTAGGGAAATGCGAATATTGTTCATAGAAGACCTCATCGGAGGCACACATCAGCTCCCTTTTGTTTTGACGCGCTGTTGGTGGTACAGGGATACCAAGCATGAGATCCCTCAGTTTGTTGGTTAGTGTTTTTGCCAGTACCAGTGCCAGTGCCCGCCCCCAAAAAGCCAATCCGATCCCCATGTGAATCCTTGATGAAAGAAAGAAATCACTGAATAAGAACTGCATGAAATAATACAACAATTGAAGTGAAAATAATTGTGCAAAAAATACCAAAGAAAAAACTTTTAAAAAAGATGTGAAAAATATCATGAATAATACAGTGAACTCTGCGTATAAGAAACATCAAGTAACTGTACCAACCCTTTGCCTTCCCCCAGCTACTCGGCGCCAGCTGCGCGCTTGTCATAAGCTTTGCCTTCGCCCATCCCCCCGAGGGCGTGTGGAAGAAGAAGCTCACCTGGAAGGAGGACTGGGTTCAGGTGTGGAAGACCCACAAGAAGGAGGCATGGGAAACCAAATGGAAGAAGGTTTCCGTGCCCATTTGGAAGGAAGTTAAGGTAGGGCTCAAGGACACACAACCCACAGATCGCAGATGGTAATCACAAAAAAAAATGATCCGTAAAAAGGTACCCGTCTGGAAGGAGGAGAAGGTGCCCGACTGGAAGATCGTGAAGAAGCCGAAGCTGGAGGAGAGGGAAGTCCCCGCCTGGAAGGAGGTCAAGGTGGCCGATTGGAAGAAGATTACGAAGCCAATTTGGGTGCCCACCAAGGTGGCCGTGTGGAAGGAGATCCAAGTTCCGGTCTGGAAGGAGGTGCAGGTGCCATTTTGGAAGGAGATCCAAGTGCCCGTGTGGAAAGAAGTACAGGTGGCAGACTGGAAGCAAATGTTCGAGCCTCAATGGGTAAGTTCAGCTGGCCCGGACCTGGACTGAGAGAAGAGCTGAGAATAAACCTGAACTCTGTTCAGGTGAAAATGGGAATTCCCGGTGAAAAGTTCCTGGGCAAGGATCACGAGGGCTGGGAGTACACCAGCCACGATCTGTGGCGCAAGAAGCTCGTCTGGAAGCCCGTGTGGAAGAAGGTTTGGCGCACCGAGAAGAAGCAGGAGTGGCGCACCGAGAAGAAGGAGGAGTGGCGCACCGAAAAGAAGCAGGAATGGAAAACCGAGAAGGTCCAGGAGTGGAAACAGGACAAGAAGCTGGAGTGGAAAGATGAATGGATTCAGGTTGGTCCCCCCACCCTTCCATCTCCCATTCCCAGTCAGTTCAGTGTTCAGTGGTATTTTTCTTTGCGCAGGTGTGGAAGACAGTGAAGAAACAGATCTGGATCAAGGAGAAGCGCGAGACTTGGATCGAGGAGAAGGTACAGATCTGGCGCACCGAGAAGCGTCAGGTCTGGGCAACTGAGAAGCGTCAGGCGTGGAAGGACGAATGGCAGTCGGTGAATGTGCCCGTCGTCAAGGAGGTGAAAGTGCAGGAGTGGAAAAAGGTGTGGAAGCCCGTCTGGGAAAAGGTCTGGGTGCCAGCCCCCCATCACGGTCACGGATGGGACTGAAACAACCTGCGGGATGGGTCGCTAGCTATGCGACAGCACTGATATCTGATAACTGATCCATATCGCCCTTCTTCACACTTTGTTCATCCATCCATCCATGCATCCCCCCTTCCACAGAACACCAGTGTGTACAAGCGAAATTGTTGAAATTGTTAAATAGATTTAAACTCGTAAGGCATTCCCCTACACTCCACCTGCTCACCTGCTCACCTGCTCCATCTTCATCTTCATCATGTTGTATAAAACATTTCATTATTTCCATTTTCAATATTCTGTCTTCCATTCTCGCTCTCTCTCTCTCTCTCTCTTTCTCTCGCTGTATTTCTTCCTCAAGTGTACAAATTAGTCATGCGCGCGATTTTGTCTTTAAGTTATACAAAATAAAATCAAAATTCAATAAAACAACGAAACAAAATAATGTATACGAATTTGATATTTCTCTACTAGTGTGTGTGAAATCTGGAAACTATCCACAAAAAGATTGCCTTGTAAATATGTACTTAAACATAATTATAATTCACTTTAAGCCCACACAAGAAATCATTTCATGTTATAACTGAAACAAAAACTGAAAATTATTAAAACGAAAAAAAAAACAACATAAAAATTAAATGCTTTTAATTACGGTTTAGCGTAAATTACGAACTTAACGCATCCCCGGACACATTTCAGACCTGGGGCTCGCTCTCAGATAGTGATGGCTACTCATAGACGATTGTACTTTCATTGGCCAGCCGGGGGATGATGCAATTTTCGTGGTTTCGGGGCTTTTTCGTTGCCCATTACACGACGAAGATGCAACTCATAAAATGAAGTTTCAACTGCAGCCCAAGATATGCGGAAGTTAGATAAGAGCCGAAAAAAAACAGTTAAGGCAGTCATCGTCATAGCGGGGATCGGGGTTCAATTCAGATGGAATTGGCAAAAAAGGTCTCGACTGAAGATGAGAGAGGCCATGAGCCAAAGTCAACAACTGCAACACGTTGTGGCATCGTGATGATGATGTAAATGATGCTGGGACTGCCAATGATGGTGATGATGATGATGGCTCTTGGCATTTGCCGCTTGCTAGATGCCAAATAAATCTCAAGGAAGCATCTCCCCAGCAGATAAGCAGCAACAATACCGTTTCCACTTCCTGTTAACCAAGTTGAAGTTGAATGCAGCTGCCTCGTGTCTGCCTGGCTGCCTGACTGCCAGCCAGACAGCCTGTGGTGCTTGTGCTGCTTTTGGTGCTGGTATCTAACAGCCTTACAATTCCAAGTCAGTCGGTCGCGTCGCCTGTTTGGTTGCAACATGTTGCTTTAATTGACTTGCCACCCGCCTGCCTACCTGTACCTGTCCCTGTCTCTGTCTCTGTCCCTGTACCCGTCCATGCCTTGCACTGTGTCTGTGTGCCAGCAGCAAAACCCACATAAGGTTAGCCGAGGAAGCCAACTGTTGCACTGGTTGCAGCAGTTGCAATTCGAGCCCCAAATGCGGTGCTGGGGCTGATTAGGTAACCGCCGCCGCCAAAAGTTCGAGTTCAAGCAAAAATTCCATTGGGAAACTTGAGGCGGTAGTTGCCGCACTTTCTGCTGCCGCTGCCCCCACGTTATCTTAATGATGTTGCCGAATCTTTTGCTTGGCAAATCTGCAATTGATGTGGCAGACAAATGAGAGTTTGGGGGGCGTGACTGAAAGGGAAATCGCTCTAGCGGGCGAAAGATGAGCAAAGATTAGCTTTGGAAATAGACGGTAATAAGTTCATTGGTGGATAACCTTGTTGAGGCTCAATGGAAGGGATTTTCTTAATGGAGGGAGCTTCTCTCTCGAGCTGAACAATTAGCCGCTAATTCAGCCAAGGTCTATGTCAAACTTCTCTAGATATTGTCTATAACAATGGAAATCCCATTGATTTCCATGACATTTTCAACGTGTTGCAATCCCATAGCTCTGACATCTTTTGTTTTCCCTTTTGACACAGCATTTTGTCACGTTTTCAATTTGTTATTAATACGATTGTTTGGAGCAGATTCCGAGTCCGCTCTTCGTTTGATTGCAATTGCTCGACATGGCGTATGCGCAATATGGATGCTCGACTGAGGCCCAAATTGCATTCCGTTTTTATATAACCAGCAGGCAAGTGTCATGCGAAACTGAGATTTACCCACAACAGCAATAGCAACAGCAACAACGAACACTTAACGCATTTGAGTGAAGCACATAATTGTTGTTGTTTTAATTATTGAAGCAGCAGCAGCAGCAACATCAACATCAACATCTGCGGCATTGCACAAGCCACAAAAACCAAAACAAAACGTAGCAAGCCACACAAAACGAGCGAAAGAAATTGAAAAAATGTAATAAAAATAAATTTGGTTGAACAAAACAAAAAACTACACAACAAACAAAACGAGCAAAACCGAGCGACAGAAATATTTTATTGTAATAAATCTTTTGTTTCCACCCGATACATCTAATTTTAGCCATCAGCAAGATAGGAAGACACTCATCGTGAGCTGGAGCTTTTGATACCCCTGCTACAGTACTACAGTAGACACATAGATTATGATATTCGGTATGGTGATCCCATCCTGGGCATTCCGACTACCAAGAAAGATTGTTGTCAGTTGCACTGAAACAGACAGACCGAAAAACTAGTGCACTCTGCATGGGTATCGAAATTGGCCAACAAAATATTTCTTTTATAAAAAAAAATAAAAATACATCCAATAGCAGCTCAGGTTCAAGTTACAAACCGCAGCCACAGCAGTCGCATATCAGAGTAGCATACCGAGGAGCAGAGCACGTGACGCCTTTGCCGCTGCTGCTGCCGTCGCGTTGTTTGCCAAGCGTGAAACTGCAGCACTCGGGTGGATAGGATGACGTATGGGGGTTATTGCTCGCCTCGGAGTGCTCTGCACCACCAGGTGCTGTTGACTCCAGCGTGCGGCATATGTGGGTCGAACGAAAGCGAATTTGGAGAACTGGAGCACAGCCTCACCAGGGCGCACCCTGCCTGGCAGGCTGTGACAACAGCATGTTGCCCAAGTGTGGCAAGGTCGTCCGTCAACTGTGGCTGATTAAAAAGAAGCTGTGGAATTGCAGAGGAGAAGGAAATTAGCGGCCGGCCGTAAAGAGAATGAGAAATGAAGTAACTAACAAAGCAACTAACCAGCAAGAGCCATGACGCTGCTGAAATGACACACGAAATGTTGCAAACGAGACGTTGCCCCTCAAGTACGGGCGGGCACTTCACTTGCATCCATTCGAGCCGTTAAAGATGATTAAAGCGCGGCACAGAGATTGCGTTGTCAACGCGCTGCTCTCGTATCTTTGTATCTGGGATCTATATAAACGATATGTTAGGGCTCTGGTCCGCTGACCAATACGGTCCAACACAAAAGACTCAGACAACGAACTCGTTTGTCGGAAATAAAAAAAAACGCCTCACAGCCGCAACTTTATTTTATTCAATTTTTGTAGAGTGTCAAACATTTTGATGGCTGCATAAGCATTTTATGTTTTATTTTATTTTATTGTACTATTTTTTAAAATTAAATTGTTATCTTTTTTTAACGGCTGGTATGTTTTAATTATTTAGTTTATTTAGTTCATATTCTGAACTAATTATGTAATTTTATACCCCCATCTTAAAGAGATATGTTAACTGCAGGTGTCCACCTACACTTACTCTCATCTCTTTATCTCAATTCCTTTATTTTATTTGACCAATTTTATTCTATACCATAGTCCAATTTATTATATTTTTCTATTCTATTTTATTTTTTTTGTTGGAATAGATTTTAATTCATTTACATTTTTAGCTATTTAATTACTAACCTTAGATTCACTGAGCCTATGTAAATTTTGGCACAATTACCGCTGTGGCCTACTTAATGCAACTGCTGCCACGCCTCTTCATAGCAAAATTTTGGCCACGCTCCATCTCCAGCACAGCACCAGCTTCCGGCTCCACTCTGGCTCCAGCAGGCTTCATTCATTAATATGCAAACGATTTGATTGTCAAGCATTGCTTTTATTATTTTTTGTTCTCTCTTTTGTTTTATTTTCTCTCTATATTTCCCTTCTCTATAGCTGACTCTTTCTCTGGCGGCAGCCAGCAGTAGCAGATTTATTGCAACGCTTTAAGAAAATTGCAGTTTACGACTTCCTCCGGAGTTCTGCGGCCGATACGCTAAATGATCAATATTTGATGGGAGTACGAGTGCGGTACGGGTATTTGTCATGTTTCCATCGCCAGTAGCCAGCTCGTCGTTTAGCATCTAAGCGTTTGACTAACTCTTTCACCCTCTCATCCGTACTCTTCACCAGCCCCCTTACGGCCCATTTGCATGTTGTAATTTCTGTTATGCAGCAGCAGCATTGAAGACAATGCACAATTGTCGGCTTGGATACTGGATGGGGCGGCGCGGCTCGTCGATTGCGGGGCGTCAAACGCAATTGTTTGCGAATATTTTTTTTCCATTTTTTTTTGTTTAACTACCGACCACATCCACACTTACATATATACATGTATACCCTTTACCCGTGCAGCCACACAGTTTGAATTGGAAGGCGTTTACTGTGAGGCGTCGCAGAAAAATGTTCATAGCCATATGGATTTATATTTAATGCTGCTCATTTGAGAGTGAATTTTGCAATAATTAATTGTATTATGCAAGGCGCCTGGCCACTAAGAGAGTGCAAATGGTAAATTACTTTTGATTGATTGGGCAACTGGCGTATGCAAACGATGATTATGGCCAGAATTGGGTAATATCTGAAGCGTGATGGCAGCTTGGAGATGTCGGTATCAGTGGGCTACTTGCATTGTTCAGTGCCACAACTAACAGAATAATGTTGTTTTAGTTAAATATTGATTACAGCAAAGATTAAGTCGATATGCCAGTCAGATCCGCCAGGATCTAACCTTATTTATACATCCCACTGAATGGTCGAATTCCACCAGACTTCAGTCCAGCATTAAGATATAAAAACGTAAATCAGACAGTTTGAACGAGAGCAATATATATACATATGTAGGTGTGCATGCCTAATCATTGTTTCCTGCACAAGAATGATTTTTGAAGTAGCATTTTTGATTAAAAAAAAATTATTTTATCCGATAAATATATACCTTTTTGTATAAGACTTAATGGCGTAGTTGTTTTGTATTAACCAAAAAATATTAAAGAATTATATCCGCGTCACGAATAATTGATATATAATTATAATTGATAAGTGATCGGACATGGTGCCAAATGGCATTATCTACCTGAACATGAACCTGAACACATGCCAACTCAGCCTGAAAGTATGCATAGGTATAGTACGTATGTGTAATGTATATTATCTGCAGCATGTAGAATGCATGTAAGAAATCAAATGAAAAAGCAGCAATTCACAGGCCCAAGGGCCTGTTGTCTTCTGTCTCCTGACATATCTAAAGCGTGTCCCCTACCGTGTCCTTTTTCACTTCTTTATACTACTTTTGTTGCAGCAGGAATAAAAGAATATCTGTTTGGTTTTATCCAACATAAATTGGCATTATTTATTTTGAATTGGTTTCTGTTTGATTCGAATGACACTGAAACTGGAAACTGACAAATTTCTGTGCATGCAAGTGTGATCGACAACTTATGGGGCTACCACCTACCTACCTACCGTACAACCCATTTCGCAGATCATTTGGGTTTTTTGTTCCGGTATGGATGTGCCCTGGCATGTCTCTTTTGTTGTCAATTCAATACATTCGATATTTAATATAGTTAATATTTGTATGCGCTTGTAATTGTAATTAGTAATACACATATTTGTATGTAGTATAATGCCGTACTTAATGATTACGAATGTTTCCACTTGGGGGGTATTGATTCTTCTCTTAATTTCGTATAATATTTTTTCTGCTAAGAAGGAGCGAGTGATTAGTATAAATGCGTTTTAAACTGCTTGTCCCATTTGGATATACAAATACTTCTTGAATGTACTTCAAATGACTTTTCTTCTTTTGCTTAGGTCCTTGTGGATGTTGAGTCTGATGTGCGTTGAAGTTGAATGTCGGTTATGTTTGGTGTGGGGGTGTGTGAAAGTGAGTGTTTGACTTTTTCATTTACTCGTTGGTTGTTTTTTTTTTGCGATGGAAGTTAAATTTTGATTAATGCATTTTATGTAAAGTTAAGTAGAAAATTAGTTATATATGTGTATGTATGTGTATTTTTAATTAAAAAAAGCGTTCTTTTACAAATGGATACTGCGGAATATCTCTGGTATTCCCACTGCCAATGAAGCAACACAAAAAGCGATCGATTTGATTCGATAATGCATGCATGATACGAGTATAGTAAGAGAAATGGCTTTGGCTGATGCTTTCATGATCGTTAATATATGTTTGTATGTATGAAATGTTATTTGTACTTAGCCTATGTTTTTATAATCTCAAACCGCTTTGTTGAATTAATTCGTTTTTAATGCGCAAAAGTGTAATTCTTAGATATTTTTTTTTGATTTTGATTTGCCGAAAAGTTTCAAATTATTTTGTGAGTATGTACTTAAAATCTGGTTTCGTTTCGTTACAATTTTTGAAATCCAACGTTCTATGACCATCGATTATTGCTTGCTATTTAATTACTCGTAAATTTGTAGGTGATTTGATTCCTTATAATTTTTGTTGTTTTGTTGTAACCGATTAAATGCTTTTCTTTTCCACTAAGCACTACTTAATATTTGTAGTTCGTTTACCATGAAAATTTGTAGTCCATTCAGATAGGTTTCCTCATAATACACAAGCAAGTTTTCTTTTCTTTTCTCTTGCTTTGGTTTTGTTTACTCACAACGCTACATTTATATATGTATGCATATATGTAATTGCATTTGTATATATCTATATAAAATTGGTATAGTAGTCTGGTTAAGAGTGTATGTATATAGAGTGTGGTTAGCTAGAGTGGGAACTGAAAGTGAATGAAATGAAATGAAGTGAAGTGAACTTAAGAGTAGAATTTAATTTTCCTATAAAAGTTTCCGTCGTTTCCCCGTTTGCGATTTGGGTAAATGCAATTCGTGATGTGCATAGAGTCTGGGTATATCAAAATCCATTCCGGATCTAATGGCAGTGCCCTGCTGAACAATCTTGGAGTCACCTCGAAAATGCTTCGCTATTTCCACTGGGTTCTGTTCAGCACTTTTGTGTTGGCTATTCTAGTACTTGGATTCATTCGGTTTTGGTTTCGTTTTCGTTTTGAATTTAGCATTTAGGTCTTTGCACTCAGTCTTTGTAGTGTTGAGGAGTTGCAGGGCGGAAAACCAAACAATAAATAAAACAATACAAATTAAAATTTAAAATAAAATCATATATTTAAAAACTTACAAGCTAGCAAACTTAAAGTAGAGCGAATGAAAATGAAATTGACATGGCCAGACATAAACAATTTCAAGTTCTCTTAAAGCTTCAAATGCGTATAATCGATGTGCAAAACTGTATATCATATCGTTCTTGGTCTAAATAAAACGTGAGAGAGTGCATAAGTGGGTCATGTGGGTCTGTGGTTATGTGTGGGCGTCCTGGGGATCTTGTATTATACAATTCAAAATGTTGTGGCTGCATTTTGTGCATTGAACAGTTTTCGTTTTGTTCTTTTGGAAGCGCATTTTAAAATCAGAATAAAACTATGTTAAAATAACACATGTCCACACTTGTCTGTATGTGTGTGTGTGTGTATAAATAATAATTCAAAGAAAACGAATACACGAATACAATTACTTACTGACACATTTCTACAAATTAACAATCATCACATGTCAACGCAAAACGCAAAAAAAAAACAAAATCTGCAAATGTGCGCTGTTCATAGAAATTACCAAACGTATAGGAGAAATTATACAATCCCGTATATGACTAAGTATATATGTATGTATATATCAATTAGGTGAGTTAATATTATGACTCTGACTTAGGCTAGGCAAAGGTCGAGTTGTCTGCTCTTGGCATAGATGGCAGAGGAGTTTACGTTTACACAAAACAAAAGTCCGAAATGCACCTCCTCGTTACACACAAGAATCGCATCGCCCTTAGTGGGTTTTCGCTGATATTTTGGTAGGTCTCGCTTAAAACTAAAATACAATATTAAAAATTAGTTCCAAATATTCAGATACGAAAATGTAAGTATGTTTTTTTTCTCGTTTCATTATTTTTGTTTCCTCAATCCTTTTTTTTTCGTATAATTGGTAGTACTTTTTCCTTTACGGCACACACTTAGAGTAGTTATTTATATATGATGTATATCTTTATGTATGTTTGGTTTACGGCATAGACACTATAAATATGCTTTTGAAGTTTACTTTCTTTACGTTATAAATACTTGAAATACGAGTAGTTGAATAATTTTATGCGTGTATATGCGGTATATAATTCACTTTCTTTACGATTCTTTCTCATTGTGTAATGATGATGTGGTGTGTGTGTGTACTGACTGTGTGTTCTGTTTTGTCCGAAGGTCATTCAACTCCCACGCACTTCATGCACCTAAAACCACTAAGCTACAATGCCACGCCCATCGCTGCTGGCTGGAGTCGCTTACAAATTACACTGCCATAGTATCGTAGGCTGTGAATCCTGCGCCATTTGCTTGTTGTTGGAGTTGGAGTTGTTTTGGGCCGGCTTCGTTTCTATATATGTAGCGTCAGCAGGGGAGGGGATCGAAAAGAAATGTGTGATTAGTCAGTTCAACTTGATGGAAATTTACATTAATTATTAATAACTATGTTTAGGCTGCAACCAAAGCATTGCAATAATACGAGATGGGATCCTTGGTGATAACTTTTCGTTAGGACTTTGGGAAAAACCCCAACTGGATCCCATTTCGTCGTGGTGGCTGTGTCTTTATGTTCTGTTCGTGGTTTATCATACGAGTATGTAGTTTACGTTTACTTCTTGTGTTTGGCAAGCTGAGGCCAAGCGCAAAGCTGCAAGAAACTGTTAAGACTTATGGGCATATACGAGTATGTACGGGTATTTGGGATAGTATATCGTGATAGACAGATACGAGTACGAGAGTATGGCTTACAGCCTGCTTAGTCTAGGCGGTATCGTATGGAGTAGTTTTATCAAAACGTTTTCAAAACATTCAACTGTGATTTGCCTTCATAATCAACCAGAAAATTAAATCAAAATCCAACTCAGAACGAAATTAACTTAAAGACCAAACCAAACCAATTAAAATTAGAAAACAAACAAGAACAGGAAAATAAAGTTGGTTATACGAGAGTTAATAGATTGGATGTGCAGACTCTCTGTTATATTATAGGTATGTATGTACAAGGATGGACATGCATGGCGTTCGTGGTTAGTCACATTTAGTTTAGAGCTTAGAGTTTAGTTAGGAGAACTTACAACTGTCGACGACTAGTGTCAGCGATCATAATCATTCACAATCAAGTTAGTAGGTAAACGAACAAAAGGGGAAATTAGTGGATTGAGATTAGTTAGCTGCACCAGAACTACAATTAACAACTTGTGTGCATCTGTGATTGAGTGTGTGTGCTCGCGAGATCTCTGGATCTCTGGTCGCATTGGTCTTACCTTTCAATCAGTTTACGCATCTCTTCGGTGGTGCGCTGATCTTTCGGTTGGGGCGATCGCTTCACAGCTGCGATTTCCACATTTTATGTATTCAAAATATTTGCAAGAGAAATATGTGTTTTTTTTTTTTTTTTGCCCGAACCGATAAAGTAGGATATTATATATTTGGGAAATAGAAAGAAAAACATAAAATGAAAATAAAACATAGGGTATCGGCTTAAGTCTAAGCACGTGTTCGATGTCCCATCGAAAATGAATAATTCGTGCAGGGCTGGACTGGAGTAGGGTAGTTTGAAATGAGTGTTGTTCCCACTAGAGACGTACCTCTATGAGGTCATCGCATGCAGATTTCTAGTCACAATGGATTCGATTTATCCCCCAAAGTCCCCCATAGTTAGATACAAAAACATAAAAACATTTAAGTGTGAAATGTGAAATGTGTGCGCCATGAAGTGAAATGAAATGTTAAATGTGCAATTTGATTGAATCTTATAAACGAATATCAGAAATATCAATAAAAAATGATAACCATAAACCAAGTAACAAAATCTGAAATTTAAAATTTAGGACAATCACAACACTGATGTTCCTTTTGTAAAATTGTTTAGCAAAACACAGCATGAATATTTGTGGAGTGGAGTGAATGAGCGGAACGGAACAACCAAATAAAACTCACTGATTGATGGGGAAATGAGGGGGCACTGGGTCTATTCTATTGTATCTTGAGTGAGGGGGGTCGTGAGGAGTCGAAGTATGAGGGTGATTGGTTATCGAATGATTGATGGATAATCACACTATCTAACTCAACTTCGGCTTGCATCACTCACCCTCATTGGAGTCTTCTGATTAATATATGTATGTATGTATTTTATACACGAAATTTCGAAAAAAATAGAATTGAAAGAGATGGCGAATTGGTTGTGTTAAAATTAGACGAATTTTTTGTAAATTTACCACAGCGAATATGAGATTATATGTATATAAAATGTAACAACAACATGGGTCTCGTCTGAGCTGCTCTTTGTGTCGGAAACTTACCGCCATAGTTGCCACGTGGTCCATGATCGCGATCGCACTCAGCCTCTGAGATCTCGTTGCTCTCCTTGGAGTCGTTGAATGAGGAGTTGCTCATGTCATGGTTGCGTGGTGGCGGCGGTGGTGGCTCGGGTGAACCATTTCCAGGATTGCGAGCAGAGCCTGTCGATCATAAACAAAGGATCAGTAGACATTCCGAATGCGTGGTGCGATTCTCTGGTGCGTCACTTACCAACGCTGCGACGTCCCATGGATCCACGAGAGCCATAATGATCGTAGGGCTGTCCATAGGGGCCGCCATATTGGGAGCCATACTGATCCTCCTCGGGGGCACAGTTGGCTGGATCATCGTATTCGGGTCCGGGTCCAGAGTACAGGCTACCGCCCTGAGAGTTGACGCGAGTGTAGCGGCGCTGCGAAAGGGGAAAATCAAGTAATGCCATTCACACAAGACCCGCTTACTCACATATTGATCCTCCTCGGCACAGTTGGCTGGATCGTCGTATTCAGGTGCTGGGGTGTAGATCGACGACTGTCCGCCCTGGCTGTTCTTGCGTTGGTAGCGATTGGCCCGTGGCATCGACTGAGATCCCGATCGTGAGTGCACATGTCCTGGGTGTCCGGGTGGAAGCATGGTGCCGGCATGGCCGGGCACGGGGCCAGTGTGTCCGTTCTGGTGCGGGAAGGTCTGGAAGTTCATGGCCTTGGTGGGGTCCATTTCCTCGCGGAATCCAAGCAGATGGAAGGTGGCATAGGGGCAGATTTCATCTTCCATGCCTTGCGGGAAGAGAATTCAATTAGCCGGGTGTTCGCTTCAACTGCTTGCGACAGCAGTGGTGGTGTGTCTGAGTGATGTCTGTTTAGTGTTTTTAGTATGCTTGAATGAATCCTGTTCCCCCAAAACTCCCCCACCAAGTGGTTACTTACTACTTTGTTAGCTCGATGCGACCAGGCGTTAGACTACAACTGGTTAGTGGTGGTAAATCAACTAAAGGAGGGTCAGTGGCCGGGTGATTGGGTGTGGGTTAGTTGGGAAACTTGGGGATGTGAGTACGGAAATAAAAACCGCAGAGGGAGGCAGCTGCTCCTCTCCACTCCTCCTACCTGGATGCCTGTAATGGCACTCAGCATTGCCGTGGGCATGACCATACTGATTGCCGTGCAGGGGCACTGGCGGGGCCTTCAGCTCCTCGTACAGGTTCGGGCGACGCGGATCCCACGTGGAGTGGTTCGAGC
This sequence comes from Drosophila obscura, assembly GCF_018151105.1. Taxonomy (NCBI): domain Eukaryota; kingdom Metazoa; phylum Arthropoda; class Insecta; order Diptera; family Drosophilidae; genus Drosophila; species Drosophila obscura. The sequence goes on along the minus strand of NW_024542774.1, from coordinate 1,541,151 downwards.
GCAAGCCACCACCGCGGCCTATGGTTTCGCGATCATTTCGTTTTATGGGATCATGGGGTGGTTGTATGATTCGGGTGTGATGGATTCGTTTTTCGTGTGATATTTTTCAAATTTCCAATTTCGTACAACATCAAAGATAAGTCAACGGAAATCAAAATGGAATCGAAGCAACCGAAGGGTGCGGAAGGGTGGGGAGCGTGGGAGGCAAAAGGATTAAAATGATAAGTTCAATTGCAATTAAAAATGTATGGGCTGCTTCCGCAATATTCGATTCAATATTGCGGATGCATCCCCAACAGAAAAAAAAGCTTAACTTAAAATGTATTTACTCGTATCTAAATTTACAACAACATTTAGGAATGGTTTTATTCTTTCGTTCATTTCATGCTGGGAATCTGGGAACAGGACCAGGATTCAGGTTGGACCAAACTCAAGAGGAAGCGCTTCAAAAAAGCAACATTAAGAATTTTTCAGTCTCGATAAAAGCTTAGCTCGAGTGTCGAGTGTGGGCAGATAGGCGTGTTAACGCCTATCTCTCTGTCTGTGTGTGTGTGTGTGTGCAATAGCAACGCAAAATACTTTTTAATTTTCGTTTTGTTTTTTTTGTTTTGTTTTTTTTTTTTGGTTTGCAAAGTAAATGGAAGAAAGAACTAAGCCACAGGCCATGCCCGGGGATTTCTGCTCAGTGGCAATGAAATCTACCCGGACGTGGGCTCGAGGCATTAATAAATGTTGCATTGGAAATTTAGATGCTTACTTATGACTGTACCTCGCTTAATCCGGTCGCAGGTGTTGTAATTGGAGCCGGGCACGGGTGGCAGCTTCCGGTTGGGTGGCGCAATGTAGCCGAGCTCGTCGCGCAGGTCCGGGCGGCGCTTGTCGAGGGTGGCGCCGGGTCCCATTGTCTGATTGTAAACTACATCGTCTAGAATTAATATATGATATCGCCAACTCAATATTGAAACACTGAAGATGCTTTTCCGTCATTGCATTTGCGGCTCGAATGCAATCAACTCGCATACTTTACTTCTGTTTTCGATTTCGACTTGTGTTCCGTCACTCGTTATTGGATTTTGACAATTATTTTTATATATTTTTTTTTATATTTTGTGGTTTGGTTTTGTTTTTGGTTTTTTGGTGCGGCATTTCAACACACTAAATGTGCTAATTAGTAGCTCAAAAATACAAGTTACAATTGCGAAAAAGATTCCAAAAGATGTTACGTGAAGTGTTTTTTGGTTTTTTGGTTTTCGTTTTTTTCAGTCTCAAAATATACCAACTGGTGAACTGGTCAACGATTAACATTTAACAATTACGATTAACAATGGAATGGAATGAGCGGTGAACTTAATTTTGTATTTACTCGACTTTACATTTAGCATTGATCCAATGAACGATCTCGATTGCGATTTCAAAAAGCATCTTAGTTTGGTTTCAACGAACGGGGGGTAAAAGTGCGGAAAATATTTAACTGAAAAACGGTTACGATAGATTTGATTTGTCTTGTTTTGTGGATGATATGTACGAGTATATTGCTATGTATATAGTTGATAGATAGATAGTTGTGTGGGAGAAGTCGTTTCGAATGTAAAAGTTGCTTAGGTCATAAGCAAAACGTATATACAACAATAAGGCTAGCATAGGTATCTCTTTTATTTGGATTAAACTAATATTGGATATAGGAAAGAGCCAACAGCTAAACCTCATAAATTAATTTCCAGTTGTAGGTTGCTGTTGGTCCTTTTCAAGTAAATCTGTACATTTTGAATCATCGCAAACTATATTTAAATGTTAATTTTCCAATTGGCTTCAATGACGATGGAAAATTAATGATAGACATTGAAACATTAAAATTGAATATATATTATATGTACATATATAGATCTGGGTATATATTCAGTATTTAGTATTTGGTATATTCTGTTGGTATATTTTTGTAGTGCAATCTTTTGGTTTATTTCTGTGAGTGTAGCTTGTATGAATGCATCTACGGACCTACGTAAGTGTGGATCATAATATCGTGCAAATTGTGTAGAAATAGACACAGACATTCCATAAGTTATTTAATTCAAAGGTTTACCATGGAGTGACGGCCATCGTCTTATTGGCTAGCTGGTATTAGCCAACACACAAAAAAAAAACAGAAATAAAATATCGAGCTAAACTAAAAATATATAAAATGCAAATCGATAGATTATGGTGGATAACAACACATTGCGCCCCTGAAACAGCCCAAGAACAGGCGGTAACCTACAATAGACATCCTTCTGGCCGCCGCGCAGATCGTCCGCTCGTCGTCGGGACAGGGCCACGCACACCACACAAATGCCGACCGCAACCACCACTACGGTGGCTATCAGCGGCACCATAAAGTTGAGGTCCAGCCACTCAGGCATCCAGGCGGGCAGGCGGATGCGGGTGTGGACATTGCCATGGCCCAGGCCATCGTCCAGTGGGGCCATGGTGCCTTTCAAGTGTCAATTGATCGATATACAAACCAGTTGAGATACGCATTCGCATTTGAATGGAATGGAATGTCATGCAGACCAGCGACAATAAATCATGCAAATATTTCAAGGCAAAAGCGCAAGTGTTTTTGGTCGTGTGTTGTGGGTGTAGATTTAATGGTGTGTGTGTGTGTTTCAGAGAGATAGAGAAAGAGAAACCGAAAAGAGAAAACGAAATTCTTAATTAGTTGGATATACTTATAGATACCTTTGTGGTGATTGCCCTTGCTACGCAGTATACAAATAACAATTATCGCTATTATTATGACGAGCAGAGCCGCCACGACGGGCACAACTAAATTGAGGTTCGATAGGATAATGCGGATCGTGTCCTCGGCGCTTAATTCGGGTAAATCGCGCGAGGGTGCGATAGTGCCTGCAACAACAATAACAACAACAACAACCAAAGAGTGTTTTTGGACAGGTCAGTGGGTGGCATGGATATACACATAAGGAAAGAGACGGGGAGAGACAGAGGGAGAGAGAGAGACAGAGAGAGACGACAGAGTTGGAGAGAGTGACAAAGACAGTTACATACATATATGTACGAGTATATGTAGTTATGTACTCGTACACTCGTACGAGCAATGCCATTCTTCTGTGGCCCTTCGCCTGCCTCTTCTTCATCCTGTGGCACATATTGCACATTGACTTTTGTACCCAGACACACATACATAATGCATATACAAATACAGACACAGCTATCGTTGATGAAAGAATCGAATACAGGAATCGATAGCAAGTCGATATCGATATGTTTCAGATAGAGAGAGTGAGTGAGAGAGAGAGATAGAGAGTGAAATGTGATTAAATTAATTGGTTTTTTGGTTTGTTTGTTTTTTTTTTCGTTGGTTATTTTACAATGCGCAGAACTTGAGTAACTTTCGATCTGAAAACTATAGTTTAATTGAACTATTGAATAAGTTTAAATTGTAATTGTAACGATAAATTGTATAAAAAACACTTTATTTTAAATACGATTAAATGCAATTTGTTTTTTTTTTTTTTTAACCGCTTAAAGCTAATTGTAATTAATGATGTTGTACGTACGAGTATGTATGTATGGTAAAAATGCTAACTGGACCAAAACGCATTGAACAACATTCGAGGCAACAATAACGAGAGAGTTATTATGTTCTTCTTGAAATAAACCAACTAACTTAGGCGGAACAACTCAACTATAACTTGACATAACTGAAATGAATCGTAAGGAATCGTAATGAATCACAAAAACCCAAAACAAAATGTATCCATGTAACTGTAATGAATGTATAAGATAGATATGCATAAGGAAATCAACTCTCGGGCTCGGCTCTCCTGTCGGATCGGGTCTGAATGGACTGCACACTGAACTCTCTGATATAGTTTGGATGACAAATCTTTGGTTGTTGTGTATAATATATTTTTGTTTGTTTTTTTTTTTATTGTGGTAGTGGCTCTGCTCGATTCCCAGTTTTGAGTTTGATTTTAGTTTCATTCTTTTTTCCTGTGTTTCACATATTTTGTTTTTTAAATGAGCATTTTGCTAATTTTAAAATCAAATAAAAATCGAAAATAAAATGCTAAAATTATAGCTTTATCTGTTAGTGGGTGGAATGAATGGAATCTGTGACCAGTTGTGGATGAGAATTTCAAGGAAAAGAAATATTCTTGAAGATGGAATTTCAAAAATAGAAGATTCTCCGGCCTGAGCACCCTGCTATATAATGGAGCTTGAAGAAGATTTTTTTGTTATTTTTTTTGTTAGCTGGGAAGATTGGAGTTTGTACAATCAGTGAACTGGGTGGGGGGAATGGATCGCGGGGTACGACAACATTTATTGTACACATCTATACATACATATATGTACGATGTATATCAGGCAGTAAGCGCTGCAACTATCGCAGACTAGTTCCTTTTCTGAAGTGTGTGTAGTATTTGTACAGAATCTCTTTCACAAACTGGGCACAGAAATGCAGTAAAAAAAATAGGATAATCAATTAAAACAATAAAAAACATAGATATATTCATACGGTGATCTCTAGAACTACAAATGGATCTATTGAAATAATAACAAATAAAAACTTTGCTGGATGGTGAGTTGGGTAACTATTCAGTTATATACATACATATGAAATATGCATCTCTTCGCTATGGATAAAAACAAATGGAAAGAAACAAATTGCATTTACGTAAGGAAAATTATTAGTTTTTTACACTAATTATTTGGGTGGAGCTGCGTTCAGAGTTCTGGCATTTCGCAACGAAATAATAAACATTACAAAATATAAACAAATTGAAGGAACTATTTTCACAAGCTTGGTGCTCACAAACAGAAAATCAAAATTAATTTACTGTGCAATTTGTTCACATTGAAACTTAAATGAAAAATTTGCCCATAATTTTTTTTTTTTTAAGGTTTTTTTTAGGTATAAGGCAAAATCAGGAAACTCAGGAAATATATTATGTGTGTGTGTGTGTACAACATTTTATGGCTGGGGTGCTTGTTCTCATCTTGTTATTTGTATATGGACAGTGCTGTTGGGGACCCGGATCCGCATGCCTCTCCACGCGGCAGACCGCCCGCCCAGGCTCTGGCAAGGGGCTGCCGCAAGGAGTGGCATTTTTTGGACCATGGCCCCCCCACTGTCTACGTAGAGTACTCTATGTACAAAAGCAATGCGGGAATCGTTTTGGAATTGGGATACGAATTGGAAAACAGATCATAAATACCTCCGGTCACGGTCAGAGTGGCAAAGTCGTATTCGGCGACGGTGAATCCGGCCGAGTTGTGGGCAGTGATGCGAAGATTGTACCAGGTGGCAGGCTCCAGATCGAGCACCACATAGTTGTTGTCGGGCTTCACGTTGTTCGAGATCTGGTTCCATTCGATTTGATCGCTGTGGAGATGCAGGCGGCAAAGGTTAGCAAATGTTTGGGAGATGTATCAGGGGGATTGATTGTACCGTTTCTTGCTCTCAACCACGAAGTGGGACATGGGGCAGCCGCCATCTTTCCAGGCCTTGAAGTGCAGCGAAACGGAGTTGGATGAGACCTCAATGAAGCGTGGCTTCTCTGGCAGCTTGGGCTTCTGGCCCTTGGTGCGGGTGTTCAGAATGTCGGAAGCCTCGCCGGCGCCAATGCTGAACACAGGAGGAGGAGATCATTAGATTGGAAGTGCAGGAAATGGGTATGGTTATGGATGCCACTCACTTGTTGAATCCTGTGGCATAGACCTGGTAGCGGGATCCGCAGAGCAGACTCTCAATGTTGTGCTTCTGCGAGTCCACAGACACCTCAGCAGTTTCCCATTCGCCGAATTCTGAAATAACAGATTTATCCAGATTTACATCATTAAATGGGAAAAGGTACACCCACCTGGCTTGTAGTGCAGTGTGTAGCCATGCAGCGGAGCTGTGTCTCCCTCATGGGGCTTCAGCTTGACTGTCAGGGCATCGGTGGTGGTGGCCGAGAGGGTGACATGGGGCGACTGGGGTGGGGCCAGAACAATCAGTTTGTGGGTGATCGAGTCCTTGGCAATGGAGTTTTCGGCATGACACGAGTAGTCTCCGGCATCCTGGCGGTTCACCGACTTAATCAGCAGCGAGCCGTCGGGCAGGAGGCGCATCCGATCGTTGGCACTGAAGTCGACGCCCTTGATCTTCCAGGTAATCTCGGGCTGTGGTGCTCCGACGGCCAGGCACGGCATTTTGGCATCTTCCTTGAAGGTGGCAGTGAACGTGTCATCGAAGGAGGCAATCTTGGCGGGCACCTGGTCGCTGGGCATGGCCACAATGCTCTTCGACTGCTGCCCCTCGCCGATGGTGGTGCTGGCTGTGACCCAGAACTCGTACGGTTTGTTCTTCTCCAGTTCGCTGGCCTCGAAGCTCATTTGGTAGTGGGGCACCTTCTGGGTCTTTGTCTCTGTCTCGGCGCCCTCAGCCTTCGAGTAGACGGTGTACTGGGTGATGATGCCGTTGGGCTGCGCCGGTTGACGCCACGACACGAGAATGGCAGCATTGCCCATGACCAGAGCTTTCACATCGGTGGGTGCTTCGGGAACTGCAGCAGGCAAATAATAGAATTAGAAAATGGCAGAGTTATCCCCTAGATTACTCACCATCTGGTTCGGTCTGGCAGTGAATGGGAGTGCTGCGCACGCCATCGCCTCCGGCAGTGGTGGCCAGCACTTGCATCGTGTAATTGGTGTACTTCTTCAGGCCATGCAGCACGGTGTCGGAGGAGGCGGTCTTCTTGTAGTGTCGCTTGGTCTCGTCTGTGAATTGGAGTTGGGCTATAATTGGAGGCACATTCCCCTGGCGAACTGATTCTGATTGCCACTTACCATACCACTCATCGCTGGGGGCATACACAACCTTGTAGGTCTTGATCACACCGTTGGCCGACTCCAGTGGGGGACTCACCCAGCTGACGCGTATGGTCTGGGAGGTGAGGGTGGTGCAGGACGTATCGCTGGGCGGCTGGCTGGGTGTGCCTTCGGCGGTGAACTGCTTTCTCCTCTTCGCTCAAAGGTCCTGCTCCGATCTTGTTGAATGCCTGAATGACCACCGAGTACTGGGTGTAGACGCGCAGATTCTGCAGCTCCAGGTTGTGCTCCTTGCCCTCCTCGGTAATGAAGTTGATCGTCTCGAACACATACGAGGAGTTGGTGTTGGATAGCTTGTAGCCGACATAGTAGCCCAGGATCTCGCCGTTCCATTCGGTGCGTGTTGGGGGCTTCCAGGTGACGCGCATTGTGGTCTGGTTCACGGGCTCCACTTTGATGTTCTGCGGCTTGCCGGACGGCGCCTCCTCGGCGGTGATGATGGTTACGGCTTCCGATGACTGCGAGGTGCCAATCACGTTCTCGGCCACAATGCGAATGTTGTAGGTGGTGGCGGGGCTGAGTTTCTGCACCTGGGCTTCGGTGGTGTGGCCGGGTACCATGACGCGATCGATCTCGCTCCAGGAGGCGCGGGAGCGCTTAAACTCGATAATGTAGCGATTGAGCGGAGAGTTGCCGTCGTAGGGCTGGGCCCAGCTCAGCTGCACGGATCTGCCGGACTTGTCGAGCACCTTCAGGGCGTAGGGCATCTCGGGCACCTCCTGGACAATCATATTGATGCTGGCATCGTCGGAGCCAAAGGCATTGGTGGCCACACAGGTGAACAGAGCAGAGTCGGAGCGTTCGGTGCGCTTGATAGAGAGGCTGGACATGACGCCGGTGGAGAGGATCTCCTCACGGATCGTATACCGGTTGTCGTTCTTGGGGTCTAGTCGCATGTTGTTCATGTTCCACAAAATACCAATCGGCTTCTCGCCCTTGGCCTCGCACTGCAGCACCGCGGGTTCGCCTCGTCGGGCGGTCTGGTTGCGCAGCTTCTCCGTGAACTCTGGCGGGGCCTGGACGCTGATCATGATCACGGCGGAGAGTCCCGAGCCGATGCCGTTGATGGCCTCGCACAGATAGTAGCCCTCGTTGGTCTTCTGGATGTTGTCCACGTGCAGGGTTCCCTCCTCCACGCGAATGTTGTCGCTCTTCTTCAGATCTTTGTACTCGCCGGGTGTGTCGCCTGAAAGAAAGATTCATCCCATCAGATTGCTGCTGCTGCTGCCAGGGTTTGCTTGATTTGCTACGTACCAACTGCTTTCTTCCAGGTCACCTGGGGCTTGGGGAATCCATCGGCTTTGCACTCAACCTTGGCATCAGATCCCTGGGCGAAGGCCTTGTCGGTGGGCTCAAGAATCCATCTTGGTGGCACTGCACATGGTGGTGGTGGTGGTGTGTGTGTTGGGTGTTGTGGAAAGACAATATGTTAGTAAGGCTGTTGCGGTTTCTCTGTATAATATAGCAAAAAGCATGCGGTTTGGTTTATATCCTTCTGGATAAACGGATGGACGGACTTTTGGTTCAAGCAAATCAAAATGTACTTTTGGAATTACGAAATCGATCTTCAAAGTTGAAGAACTTTTAGATATAATGAACAGTACTATTTGAATATCATTTCAATTTGCTTTTACAGTGCGAAAATATTCTTGCAAATCTTTTTTAAAGTTTTTTCTTTGCATACAAAATTATTTCCGCACTTTATCTTAACTTTAGGATTAAAAATAAATGAAGAAGTTCTAACTACAACCAAATACATTATAAGCACAATGAAATAACCAAAATGTTAACAGGACAACAGAAAGTTGGGCTTTAATGGAACTGAAAGTTAGAATCAAACTAAGGGTTAAAGTGTCATGCAATTGGTGCAAAACGAAGTCTGGTTCGGGCTTGTTCTCTTATACTTTGCTTATATGTATGTATATTGCTTTGCGAACAGACTTCGTTTTGTGTGGCTTAGTGACTAAGTAAATGATTAGCAAAACAAACTGAAAGTTAATTAATGTGGGATGGGTGGGAATGAGGGGGATTCGTGGGTTTCTTTCTCGGGTCTGGAGTGGACTGATCGGGGACGAAATGTTACGTTTATGGAAGCGCACAGGACTCAGCCGCAATGGCGGCTGCAGGCTGAGTGCCACGAGTCGGTTACGATTAAGTAGAGTAGTTATCGTTAGGTAGACATTGAGAAGCGGATTAATATGGTAAAGATCTTGCTGTTGTTGCTGTTGGTTGGTTTGTTGATTGGTTGGTTTATTCGGTGTTGGAGCATGACCAAAATATCCTCATAAATATGTGTGTGTGTAATTAAGCAAAATTGTCAGGCTGTGATTGATTGGTTCTCTTTGTGGATTGGTTTTTTCTTGAGTAGAGTGATCTGTGGGTGTGCGTGTGCGTGTGTGTGCTTTAGCATGTGTGGTGCAGTCAGATCTGAGCTGATTTAACCATACATATGCATATACATACATATGTATGTGTGTAAGTATCTTTATAACGATCGAAGAATAACTAGACTCTCGAGTTCAAAGGTTTACTTGTTCGAGTATAAAGCGTGTGCCATACATTGCATATATACAGTGTGGATCATAATTATAGTTCAAACATCACGTATATATGTACATCTGAACGAGTAGGTATATATTTAGACCCCAATCGAACTGTTCTACAGTCCTTGGCCTAGAGAGCGAAAAAGAGTCAAAAAGAAGTCAAGGATAAACTTGCTAAGAGACGCTGACAAAAGAGAGACAAAATTAGAGAGAGAGAGAGAGAGGGAGAGAGAGAAAAAAAACTGATTTGATTCCCCATTCCATTTACCATTTACAGTTAGTCTGGCCAGGCGCTCTGCCACGCCCACCTGATTGCTGGCCCTGCAACTGTAGTTGCCCCCATGGCTCGCCTGCACCCTGTGGATCAGCAGCAGGCTCGTATGCTCGCCCACCGTCGCCTGTTGCACCGCCGAGACATCGTCGCGGCCCTCGTGGTCGTGCACCTGTCGGCCGTTTAGCCACCACTCGAACAGTATGGGCGTGGCACCGCGACTGGCAATGCACGTCAGCTGCACATAGTCGCCCACATCGCAAACGGACGCAGAGAGCAGTAGGGGAGCGAGCACGGGCGATTCTTTTTTGGAGGGGGAAGAGCAAATCGGAAAGGAATGCTATTGGTATTGGTATCCATACTGAATTTTAAATCCTCTAATGAGAGTTCCAATGGATTTTAATTATATTTTTAGGCAGTTTTCTTGGTGACTTCTGAGCGTATTCCACAGTTAAATTTAGCAGCAAAATCCCCCACTAATACGCAATGTTCTATATACATTAATCTATTATACATAATTGCTCATTTAATTTACAAATTGTTGCATTTTCTGTAGTTCTGTCGAGTCTTTTGGTCGATTCTGTTCGGGACTGGATGTAAAAAAACTTTATACAAATGATAATAACAGACAATTTACACCTGAACTATCTAACATAGTTCAGAGAGATATGTACATCGTAGTACCCTTCACTTTCAGGCTGGATGAGCGACTGGCATTGCCTGCCGCATTGCTGGCCACACACGTGTAGTTGCCGGAGTCGCTGATGGTGGTCTGGCGCAGCGACAGTATCAGGGTGTACTCGTCGATCTTGTGGTAGATGGAGCGCAGCAGCGGCTGGCTGTCCTTCAGCCAGTAGATGTCGATGGGCAGATCCCCAGAGGTGACCATGCACATGACACGCACCGCTTGACCGCCATTGACTCCGTTGGCATTGAAATTAAATTGCTCGATTTGGGGCAGCTCTAAGCAGGTGAAACGAAAAGCCGTGCAATGGGTGAGTGGAGGCAGCCATGTAGTCTTTATCGCGTGTTATATATATAATACAAATTCGTGCTAATGCAATACCAACACCAGACAAAGGCAGGGACAAAGACAGAGACTGAGACGGAGAAAGAGATTTACAGATGCAGACTTTGACCTATTCTAGGAGTCTACCACTACCAGTTGTGTACATGGAGCATGGAACAAACCCTTCACACTGAGATGACTCTCGGCCGTCGTCTCTCCCGCCCGATTGGCGCCCCGGCAGGTGTAGACACCCGCATGGCCGCCCTGGACGCTCTCGATATTCAGCGAGCTGCTGCGCCGGCTGTGCATCATGATGCTGACACCGGGCAGATCTCCGGCCGGCTGGCCATTGTAGTCCCAGGTGATATTGAAGGGCGCATCCCCGCTCACCACCGCACAGGACAGTTGGTAGTAGTCGCCGACATAGAGGGGCGAGTTGACGGGCAGCGGCGCCAGCTTGGGCAGCACTTGATGGATGTCCAAATAAAAATGATGAAAAATTATATATAAACATAAAACATACAGAAATTATGTGGAGGGGAACCCTAGCGAATAAAGGCTAACGAGTGAAGAGCCTCAACGAAACTATTCCGATATCTAGAGGTCCCACGGGGCGGATGCTTCTACAGTTCAGTTCAGATCAGGATCAGGATCAGTGCTCTCTTAGTTCTCAGTCATGCAAGCTACGAGTATTGTGTGTGTGTGTGTGTGTGTGTGAGTATCTCTAGCTTAATTTTCTACAGACAGAGTGACAGATGTAGGACAGAGGCAGAAGTAGGACTGCAACAGAGATAGAGATAGAGAGGATGATGCATCAGACGTTTGCTTCTGGTTAGTAGAGGCAGCCACAACGAACTACTCAAGCGACCCGGAGTGGGGGGACCCGGACGGATTCAGGCGCTAACCATAGACATTCAGTGGCGCTGTGTACTGCTGGTGGCCAGCCGAATTGCGTGCGTGGCAGGTGAAGTTTCCCGCATGCGATGCCTCAACGGCTTCTATGGTGAGCACGCTGCCCCGACGGCCCACACGGGCCGTGCTGATGCCCAGATCCTCGGGCATGGTCTGGCCATCCAGCGTCCAATCGATTTGCATGGGCAGATCCCCACCAGGCACGGAGCAGTGCAGCGTCAGATACTGCCCCACCTGGGCGGGGCCCTCCTCGAAGGCGAAGGGTATGATGCGCGGCAAAACTGGATAGTTTTTGTGGTGTTGTGTTGATGATGGTTGGGAAATTACCAATAAAAAAATAAGGTGCAAAAATTATAATCGTAAAATCGTAAAGCGAAGGCGCTACGGGGGGCTGGCTACAGGTCTATGTCCGGTGCTCCACCTATCACTCTCAGCTGGGTGCTGTAGGTGGCCCTGCCGGCGGCATTCTCGCCGTGGCAGCTGTAGTTGCCCGCATGTCGTGCCGCCACACTCTCGATGGTGAGGACGCTGCTGCGTCGCCCCATTTTGGCAATGAGTATGTCCTGATCGTCGTCGTTGAAGAGCGGCTGATTGTTGAATGTCCAGCGTATGTTGAGGGGCAGATCGCCCTCCGTGAGGGTGCACTGATAGGTTATGTACTGGCCCAGATGGGTGGCCTGTGAGCCAGTGGCAAAGGGCGTGATTTGGGGCAAGACTTTTGATGGATAAACAAAAACGAGAAACTTGTACTCAATGAGAACAGGAAACGAACAGAAAAAGCAACCGAAAATAATAATCAATCTACTTTATAGCTGAAAGGAGGAGTTAATGGAGCCGCCCACCATTGACCACCAGCGCCGATGTGTACTCCACCGTGTGGGCCTTGTTCCGGGCCCGGCACGTATAGTTGCCCGCATTGTTGCCATTCACCGAGTCAATGGTCAGGACATTCACCTTCTTGCCAATCTTCGATGTGGTCACGCCATGGTAATCATTGATGGCATAGTCATTGAACAGCCAGGTGATATCCACGGGCAGATCGCCCTTGGAAATGGTGCACTGAACGGTCACCGAGTCGCCGAAATTAGCTGGCTCATCCCCGAACTCAAAGGGACTGATGTGGGGCGGAACTTGAGGGATTAAAGCATCAATTATAGTACGGATAGATGGAAGGTACAACTGGGAGAGGGTTACCAGGGGTTACATTTACCCCTCTACATTTACGAGTATATGAGCCCTGAACTGAAGCCAAGACACAAAAGCTAAAGCGAACATGCATCTTGCGTGTGTGTGTGTGTATAAGTATGTGTAAGGGACAGGGGAGGAATGGGGCCACAACTAATAAAAAAGGCGATAAGTAACACTCGAATGCTATACAAATGTTCAGATTCAGATGCTCTCCGCTATTCACCATTCACTATCAACTGAGCCGTGTAGACGGCCGAGGCCCAGAGATTGCGAGCCTTGCAGGTGTAGTTGCCCACATGCCGGGCATTCACGGCATCGATCATCAGGACACTGAGACGCTTGCCCATCTTGGATGTGGATATGCCCGAGTAGTGGTTAATGGGATACTCGTTGAACAGCCACTCAATGTCGAGCGGCAGATCGCCGGAGCTGACCAAACAGTTGACCGAAACCGAGTCCTCGAAATTGGCAGCCACCTCGCCAAAGTCAAAGTGCGCTATCTTGGGGGCAACTTGAAACAGAGCGGAAGGAGGGTTTGGGGGCCACAATTAGCTGGGATATGCTCAAAACTAAAAACTGTACACAAAAAAACTGAAAAATGTATACACATATGTTACAGGGGGGAGGGCACATCGGAATATGTAGTACCATTCACTATGAGTTCAGTTGTATAATTCACAGCCGCTGCATGATTCTTCGCCCTGCAGCTGTACTTGCCGGCGTGACGGGCCTGGACACTGTCTATGCTCAGCATGCTGTTCCGCTTGCCGCCCTTGACCACATTGATGCCCGAGTAGGAGCTAATCCCGTACTCATTGAAGAACCACTCAATATCGATGGGCAGATCCCCGCTGGAGATGAGACAAGTGACCGAAACAGAATCCTCGACATTTGTGGGTTCCTCACCAAAGGTGAACGGTGTGATTTTCGGAGGAACTTTGGAGTGAAGGGAATTTCAAATCAAGAATACAAATGATAACCAAACATCTTAAGCCTATGGAAGGTTCTTTGATCATTAAAAAAAAGGCCATGGAATACCATTAACAATTAATTCAGTTGTATAATTCACAGCCGCCGCGTGATTCTTGGCCCTGCAGCTGTACATCCCCGCGTGGCGGGCCTGGACACTGTCTATATTGAGCATACTGTTCCGCTTGCCGCCCTTGACCACGGAAATGCCGGAGTAGGAGCTGATGCCGTAGTCATTGAACAGCCACTCGATGTCGATGGGTAGATCCCCATTGGAGATGAGGCACATGACCGAAACCGAGTCCTCGACATTAGCCGGAACATCGCCAAAGTCAAAGGGCGTAATTTTTGGAGGAACTTAAGAGGGTAATCTGGGTTAGGATTAAATTACTCAACTCAACTTGTTGTGCCACGAAATCATAATTCAAATTAGTGTTTAAATATTCTATGACTATCTGTTAACCATTGACGATCAGGGCAGCGGAGTATTCACTGCTGGCCGCCTTGTTCTTGGCCTTGCAGCTGTAGTTGCCCGCATGGCCCGCGTGCACGGAGTCGATGGTCAGGACACTGGTCCTCTTGCCACCGCGTAAGACCGCAATGCCGGAGGCGTAGTTAATCGACTGCCCGTTGAACAGCCATTCGATGTCGATGGGCAGATCCCCGGAAGATACAAGACAGCTGACGGAAACAGAATCCTCAAAGTTTGCAGGGGATTCACCAAAGTCGAATGGCGCCAGCTTGGGTGGGGCTGGAGGTGCGTACAGATGTGGTGCGCGGGGGGAGGTGGTGAGTGTTATCAGAGGAAAGGAAAAACAGAAACATAAACTACGAGTACTCTACTCTATTTAAAGCTAATAGGCCAACCAATCCATGTACCATTCACAATAAATTCAGTTGTAAAGTTCACGGCCGCCGCGTGATTCTTCGCCCGACAGCTGTACTTGCCCGCGTGACGGGCCTGGACACTGTCTATGGTCAACATACTCGTCCGCTTGCCGCCCCTATAGACGGTCATGCCGGAGAAGGAACTGATGCCAAAATCATTGAACAGCCACTCAATATCGATGGGTAAATCTCCGCTAGAGATGAGACAGGTGACCGAAACAGAGTCCTCCACGTTGGTGGGTTCCTCACCGAAAGTAAAGGGTGTGATCTTTGGAGGGACTTTGAAGGATGGAAATTTAATTTAAACAAGTAATAAAACTCATAAAAAAAACGCTTAAAAATAGGACAAATGTTCACTTTGGTTTGCAAATACCATTAACAATTAATTCAGTTGTATAATTGACGGCAGCGGCATGATTTTTGGCCCGACAACTGTACTTTCCCGCGTGACGGGCTTGGATGTTATCTACACCAAGAACGCTGCTGCGTTTTCCGCCCTTCACTACGGTTATGCCGGAGTAGGAACTGATGCCAAAATCATTGAACATCCACTCAATATCAATGGGTAAATCTCCGCTGGAGATGAGACAGGTGACCGAAACAGAATCCTCGACATTTGTGGGTTCCTCACCAAAGGTGAAGGGTGTGATCTTTGGAGGGACTTTAAATGAAGGAGAAGGAGAAATATAAATCAAAGAGTACCAAAAGGAAACTAAACACGTCTTAAGCCTATGATGAGTCTTCAACCTTAAACAGAAATACCATTAACAATTAATTCCGTTGTATAATTGACAGCAGCCGCGTGATTCTTGGCCCTGCAGCTGTACATCCCCGCGTGACGAGCCTGGACACTGTCTATGCTCAGCACACTGTTGCGCTTGCCCCCCTTCACAACGGAAATGCCCGAGTAGGAGCTGATGCCGTAGTCATTGAACAGCCACTCGATGTCGATGGGCAGGTCACCGGTGGAAATGAGGCAAGTCACTGAAACGGAATCCTCCACATTGGCTGGCTCTTCGCCAAAGCTGAAGGATGTGATTTTGGGTGGAGCTTGGGGCACAAGGATGGATAAATGATAGTCAATAAACAAAAGACAGCATACCAAAACAAACAGAGAGAGATAGAGAAAGAGAGAGAGATGTGTGTGTGTGTGTGTATAACCGTTGACAGTGAGGGCAGCGGAGTATTCACTGCTGGCCGCCTTGTTCCTGGCCTTGCAGCTGTAGTTGCCCGCATGGCCCGCGTGCACGGAGTCTATGGTGAGGAGACTGGTCCTCTTGCCCCCGCGCAGGACTGCAATGCCGGTGGAGAAGTTAATGGGCTCTCCACCCAGCAGCCACTCGATGTCGATGGGCAGGTCGCCCGAGGTAACCAAACAGTTGACCGAGACAGAGTCCTCGAAGTTGGACGGGGCCTGGCCAAAATCGAAGGGCGCTATTTTGGGCGGGGCTGTGTGGGATGTAATACGGGATGCAAATCATAACGAAAGAAATAGCACTCTTAATAATACGTAAAACGTATATCCGATCCCCCTCCTCCCCACCAAGTACCGTTGACCACCAACTCTGCTGTGTACTCCGCAGAGCCGGCATCGTTGCGTGCCGTGCAGGTGTAGCTGCCAGCATGTCCGCCATGCACCGAGTCGATGGTGAGGAGGCTCGCCTTCTTGCCGCCCTTCACAATGGACACACCGGTGAACGCACTCACGTGGGCGCCGTTGAACAGCCAAGTAATATCCATGGGCAGATCCCCCAGGTAGATGAGGCAGTTCACCGAGACAGACTCCTCAAAGTTGACGGCATGATCCCCAAAGTCAAAGGGGGCTATCTTGGGTGGAACTTGGGCGGGAAAACAGAACGCGTGGGGGGGCAGGGAAAACTCAATAAATATCGAAAATAAAATAATTCTCATTCCATTCTGCATGCTACAAAGGATTAGGTATGCCACGCGTAGTATGTTGTACCATTCACCACCAGCTGAGCGGTGTAGTTAGCCGAGGTGGCCCGATTGACGGCCACACAGGTGTAGTTGCCCGCGTGCTGATCGCGCACAAAGTCAATGGAGAGGGCGCTGATCTTCTTGCCCAGCTTCACCATCGACACGTCGTAGACATTCTTGCTGATCTCGCGTCCGTTGAAGTACCAGGCAAAGCTCACCGGAAAGTCACCCGAGGTGACCAGACACTGAACGCTGGCCGATTCCCCAAAGTTCGAGGGTTCATCCCCGAAATCGAATGGTGCAATTTTGGGTGCCACTTGGGGGGAGGATAGGGCAAGAGGGTGAACGTAAAAAGAAAAAATCAAAAATGAAATTAAATTCTACATACGAGTATATTTTTTTGCATATTAACCATTAACTTTCAGCTCGGCCGTGTGGTTGGCACGACCGGCTCGATTCTCGGCAATGCAGGAATAGTTTCCAGCATGCTTGGCCGACACCGCCTCGATGGTCAGCTCGTTGATGCGCTTGCCACGTTTTGTGGTTAGGATTTCGAGATAATCCTCAAAGGGCTGACCGTTGAGGGTCCAGGTAATGTTCACCGGCAGATCACCGCCCGAAATAGTGCACTGCACATTCACGAACTCCCCATAGCTCATGGACTCATCACTGAAGGAGAAGGGACTAATCTTGGGAAGGACTGGGTTGGACAGGATATTTTAAATCAGAATAAATGAAAATAAATCATAGCTTGTACGAACTAATCTTAGATCTAGTCTGGTCTGTCTATGTCTCTACGGGCTAACCATTCACAATCAGTCGCGCCGAATGGGCGGTGAGACCCGCCTTGTTCTTGGCATGACACGAATAGAAGCCAGCATGATGCCCCGCCACCGACTCAATGGACAGAACATTGATCCGCTTGCCGATTCGCGAGAACGATATATCGTGGTAGCTATCGATGGTGGCATTGTTCAGCAGCCAGGTGACATTGATGGGCAGATCACCGCCCAAAATGGTGCACTGCACGGAAGCGGGTTCGCCGTAGTTGAGTGGCTCCTCGCCAAAGTCGAAGGGCGCTATCTTGGGGGCAACTTTAATGAGGGGGAATAAGCAACAGGTGTGTATGAGTACGGTCCAGTTAGATAGATGAGTTAGGCAAAGATATACATAGTATCATATGGATTAGTAGCAACGCATACTCGTACTTTCTATTCAGGGTTAGCTCTCATTCCAGCGCGCGCCCGCAACCAATAACCCTTAGAGCTAGTCCTAGATACCGGATATTTAAGTACCATTCACTGTGAGATCAACGCCGTAGGAGGTGGTGCCAGCCGCATTGCTGGCGAGGCAGGTGTACCTGCCGGTGTGTGCCGGACTGGCGCTGGATATCGAGAGCATGCTCGTCTTGCTGCTGATGCGATTGGTGCGCATCTGCGGCTGCAGCTGGTCGTATCCGGTGTCGCTGGGGCTACGCTCGAAGCTCCAGCTCACCTTGATGGGGCGATCGCCCTTCTGGATTTGGCAGAACAAATCGATGGAGTCGCCCGTGTTGATAACATCCTCAAAGGCAAACGGCACAATTTGGGGCAGAACTGAGGGTAGAGTGTGTTGGGGTTGGGGTTGGGGTTTGGTTTCAACATAGCAAAATTAACGTAAGATACACATAAGCATACACATATTTTGGGGATAATCAAACCATTCACTAGCAGCTCGGTGGAGTAGCTGACATGGCCCGCACTGTTGCTGGCCACACAGCTGTAGTTGCCCGAATTTCCCGCCTTAACAGACTCCACTGTCAGCATGCTGATGCGCTCCCCGATCTTGCTGGCCAACACACCCATATGCGAGAAGAGGGGCAGACCGTTGTGGGTCCAGCGTATCTTCAGCGGCAGATCACCCTTGGCCACATGGCAGGTCAACTGAACGCTGTCGCCCTCATTGGCCTCGGCATCAAAGCTAAACGGATGGATGCTGGGCAGGACTGTGATGGCAGGACGGGAAAAGGGACACAGATACAGGTACAGAAATAAAAAACAAAACAAAAGAGATCTACTGAAACCTTAGCACTAATTTAGATATAATGGAGAAAGTCACCGTTGACTTTCAGCTCTGCACTGTAGCTGCTCTCGCCGGCCTGATTGCGGGCCAGGCACGTGTACAGCCCCCGATGCTCGGCCGCTATATAGTCGATATTCAGGGTACTCGATTTGCTGGACATGCGACCAATCACCACATCCATGTCGCCGCTGTTGAGCGTGTGATTGTTCAGCACCCACGTTATATTGATGGGCAGATCGCCCTTGATCACCGTGCACTGTATGCCCATAGTCTCGCCAGAGTTGGATGCCTCGTCGCCAAAGTCAAAGGGTCTGATTTGTGGGGGCACTTTGAACGCAAGTAGGGAAATGGGAACGGGAAAACGTAACATAATAAGATACAAAAAGACACAAAATACAAAAAGTGTTTGCTTATCCATTAACCATTGACCACCAGTTCTGCAGTCTGTTCGGCAGTGCCTGCCGGATTTGTGGCAATGCACTTGAACAAACCACGATGATTGCCACTGATGGAGTCGATGCTTAGGGAACTCAATTTGGGTGACATTTTAATGATGCGTATGCCCACAATCTCATTGGTGATCGGCTGTCCGTTCAGCGTCCAGTGCAGCTGTAGCGGTGTGTCGCCCTTGAAGACCATACATTGTACGGCCGTGCTGTCGCCGTAGTTGGAGGGTTCGTCCCCAAACACAAAGGGCATAACTTGGGGGGGCACTAAACACACACAGCAGAAGGAGATCACACAAAGACTCATTCCAATTATTTAGGTACAGGCTAGGTCTCAGGTTCTAAAGCTCACTTAGTCAGGCTCTAAGCCTCACTTAGACAGGTTCTAGGCCTCACTTAGTTAGGTTCCAAACCTCTGTTGGTGCTTAGTCAGGCTATAAACCTCATTTAATGCTAGTTTTTAGTTCAGCTGACTTTAAACCACATTTAACATCTAAAATGTATTTAATCATTTCAATCTCCAGAAACTCTATACACCCATTTAAGAGGATAGTACTTGCAGATCAGCTTAAGTGCTCAGTGCTCCAACGCTAAACAACAACAACAGCAACACAACAGAACAAGAACAAACAGATCGAGTGAGAGCTCTACTTGGTGTTATCTGTTTAAACTTTAAAGCGTGCTCTTAAACTGTATCGAAAGGTGTGTGGGGGACAAACCATTCACTTGTAATTCAGCCACATATTCACTCGTTCCCGCCTCATTCGTGGCTGTGCACTTGTAGACGCCGCGATGGAAGGCACTCAGCGAATCAATATTCAGCAGACTTGTGCGCTTGTTCAGCCGCAGTTGGGTGAAACCATTCTCGCCATTCACAATCGGAGCCGAGTTAAGGGACCAACGGATCTCGAGCGGCAGATCGCCCTTGGGCACCACACAATTGGCGCTGGCAATGTCCCCAACATCGGCGGCGGCCTCGCCGAAACTAAAGGGCAGCACCTGAGGCGGCACTTGAAGGAGCGACGGGTTGGGGAAGGATTAAAATACATATACAAAAACCAGGCCAAATAAAGGATTAACTATGCAGCAAAGATGTAAGTAATGACCGTTGACATGTAATTCGGCGCTGTATTCAGCTAGGCCCGCCTTGTTGCTGGCAATGCACTTGTACAGGCCGCGATGCCGGGCCTCCAGTGCATCGATGCTCAGGGAGCTGGTGCGCGGATTCAGACGCGACAGGGAGAAACCATGCTCCCCCGTTATAATGGGCGCCGCATTGAGCGTCCAGCGTATCTCCATGGGCAGATCACCCTTGGGGACCATGCAAAAGCCGCCAGCCATTTCTCCAGTATTGGCCGGCTCCACCCCAAAGTCGAAGGGTTGGATTTGTGGGGCAACTTAAAGAGGGGAAAAAATGAAAGCTAAAAGCAACTCAAAGTAAGCAAAAAAGACTACAGAAGTAGAGTACATAGAGATGACGGGGGGGATCGGGAAACAAGACAAACCGTTCACATCTAGAGTGGACACATGCTCGGCATAGCCCGCCGAATTGTTGGCAATGCACTTGTAGCTGCCCCGATGGGCGGCCTCGAGCGAGTCCACATTCAGGGAGCTCGTCCGCTTGTTCAGCCGCACAATGGGTGAAGCCAAGCTCGCCGTTGACTATCAAGGCGGAGTTCAGCGTCCAATAGATGTCCAGCGGCAGATCGCCTTTGGGCACCACACAGTTCACGCTGGCGACCTCTCCGCGGTTCAGTGGTTCGTCGCCAAAGGAGAAAGGACTGATCTGTGGTGCAACTGCGATGGGGGAAAACCTCTTCAGCAAAAACCACACACAATTTTCAAAGCTCGAGAACGCCCAATAAACCAAGTTCGTGTTAGTGGGAAAAGGCAGTAGCAAGCAACTTCTACAGATAGAACCCTAGATGGGGGAGTTTCACCAACCATTTACTTGCAGTTCGGCGGCAAAGATCGCACGCCCGGCCATGTTCTCGGCCACACAGCTGTAGGAGCCACGATGCCTGGCCTCCAGGGCATCCACACCCAGATAACTGGTGCGACTGTTCAGCTGCATCACTGTGAAACCATTCTTGTCGCTCTCCAGGCGCTCCCCATTCAGGGTCCAGTGGATTTGCAAGGGCAAATCCCCCTTGAGGACCACACAATTGATGCCCAGGACATCGCCCATGTTGAAGATCTCGCTGCCAAAGCTAAAGGGTAGCACATGGGGCGGCACTACACGGATTTGGTGGGGTTTGAAAAATAATCAAATAAATAATAAATAAATAATAATAAAATAAAGCTAGAGGTTCGTTGGCTAGAGGATGGCCCTGCTCCATATACCATTCACTTTAAGCTCCGATGTGGTATAGCTAGAGCCCGCCAGATTCTCGGCGATGCACTTGAACAGCCCACGATGGAACTGCTCGACGGCGGCTATGTTGAGGACGCTCGTCTTGGGCGACAGTTTCAGTATGGTGATGCCCTCCTCGCCGTTGATGATGGGACGCGAGTTGAGCGTCCACTTGATGGTGATGGGCACATCGCCCTTCTGCACCATGCACTGGACACCGGCATTCTCGCCCGTGTTGACGGGATCATCGCCAAACGAAAAGGGTGCGATCGAGGGGGGAACTGCATTGGAGTGGATGGTAGGGATGGAAAACTGAACAGAAATCAACGGAAAAGTGCGGTAATCTTCAAGGGAATCAATCGATTAACCTTTGACTGCCAGCATGGAGGATTGGCGTGTCTCCCCCGCATTATTGGTGGCCACACAGGAGTAGTTCCCCGCGTGGCGCGCCCTCACAGACTCGATGCTCAGCACGCTGATGCGTTGACTATTTCTGGTGACGATCAGACCATCGTTGGTGTAGACGCGACCGCCGTTCTTCGTCCAGGCAATATCGAGTGGCAGATCGCCCCGGTTGACCGTGCAATAGGCGGAGACCATGTCCAGTTCGTTGATGATGTCCTCGCCAAAGTCAAAGGGCATGATCTGGGGCAGGACTGGGATGGCAGGGATGGCAGGTGGGCAAAAGAATTCAAAACAAAACTTAAGCGAAGGACTAAACGTAGTGGCAGAGGGATTAACCATTGACCGCCAGCAGGGCGGATTGGGTAATGGCACCCGCATGATTGGTGGCCACACAGGAGTAGTTCCCCGCATGCCGCGCGCGCACGGACTCGACGCTCAGGACACTCAGGCGCTGGCTATTGCGTGTCACAATCAGACCATCGTTGGTGTAGACGCGTCCGCCGTTCTTCGTCCAGTAAATGTCCACGGGCAGATCGCCCTTGTTGACCGTACAGGAGGCGGAGACCATGTCCAGCTCGTTGATGCTGTCCTCGCCAAAGTCAAAGGGCACAATCTGGGGCAGCACTGGTGCGGGATGGCGGTGGAAGGGAGTGACAAAAAAAATAAAACCAAAGCTAAAGCAAAAGAAAAGGCAACTCTCTAAGCAGAGATTGAGAGGATCTTAACCGTTGACAGCCAGGATGGCCCAGTGCCGGGTATCTCCCGCATTATTTGTGGCCACGCAGGAGTAGTTGCCCGCATGCCGCGCGCGCACCGACTCAATGCTGAGGACACTCATGCGCGTGCTGGTTTTGGTCACCACAATGCCATCGTTGGTGTAGACGCGACCGCCGTTCTTCGTCCAGGCCACATCGATGGGCAGATCGCCCTTGTTCACCGTGCAGGAGGCGGATACCATGTCCAGCTCGTTGACACTCTCCTCGCCAAAGTCAAAGGGCACAATCTGGGGCAGCACTTTGGATAGATCGGATGCAGGTGGTGGATCGGAGGCAGGTGGTGGTGGATCGGGTTACAAAACGGCAACACAACACAAAAACTATCAATCAAACTACGAATGAATCGACTCTAGAGTGGGGCGGAGGGAGGACTCTATCATCACCGTTGACACGCAGCTCTGCCGTGTGGTAAATAACCCCTGCCGCATTCCTCGCCACGCAGGTGTAATTGGCCCGATGTCGGGCGTGCACCGACTCAATGCTGAGCATGCTGATCCGCTGCGTGGTCTTCGTTATCAGGATGCCATCGTTGGACATGAGCCGACCCACACCAGTCGTCGGATCCGGTGCCGTTGTCCAGTGCAGCTCTAGGGGTGTGTCCCCCTTGTTCACCGTACAGGTGGCCGAGACCATGTCGTTCATGTTGATGGCCTCCTCCCCGAAATCAAAGGGCACAATCTGCGGTGGGACTAAGTGGAGTGCCCAGTGTGGATATTCGTGAGTGGAACGAACAAGCGACCAACGTTGTTGATATGATTATGATGCCTGGAAAACCTAACCCGCCCATGGACTGTGACTGCGCCCAGAGAGCTTCTGGGCTGCAAAATGAAAGGCTCGACTTACCCATGACTTGCACCTCCAGGGAGCCGCGTGCCGAGTAGCCCTCCTGATTCTTGGCCACACACGTGTAGGTAGCCTGGTCCGAATTGCGTTCCACATTCTCAATGATCAGCGTGCCATTGGGGAAGACCTTTTGCTTGCGGTTGATGGGCAGGGCGCGGTTATCTGGAATGAATGAATCGAGTATTGAGTGGAGCTCGTAGAGAGAATCATCGTCTACTTACCACGCTCCCAGACAATCGAATCGATGGGGTAGCCAGCAACGGGACAGGTGACAATCAGCGTCTCGCCTGCGACAATTGCTTTCTTCTCCATTTGGCGGATGTAAGGCAGACCGTAGACATTCAGCTTGGCCGAGTGCTCGGCCTCGCCCACCTTGCTCTTGGCAATGCACTTGTAGAGCCCCCCGTCGTTGGCATGCACCGATGTGATGTTCAGATAGGAGACAACATCACCCGTTCACGGTCACATACTGTCCAACCTGGTAGCGGTCGTTATTCGCGATCTTCTTGCCATCCAGCTCCCAGGAGATTTCGGGCGTCGGATTGCCGCCGGCCACACACTTGAGGAACACACTGGGTCCCGGTTCCATGGTCTCTTCCTGGAATGCCTGCCGGATGACGGGCGGATCGAAGCGTCCTCCCAGCTTCAGCTCGGCACTGGCTTCGGCTGACTCCTGATCGTTGCGCACAAAACACTGGTACATGCCCTTGTCCTCCTTCTTGACCGACTCGATGCGCAGCACCGGCTCGCTGTGTCCCATGGCCTTGCCATCCTTCATCCAGCTGACGGTCTTGATCGGATTGCCCGTGTACTGGCAGGTGAACACCGCCGGTCTGCCAAAGTCCACGGTCTGTGTAGGTGGATCGATCTTCGCCGAGAGGGGGGCCGTGACAGTGAGAACAGTCTCAACGCTTTCGCCACCCACCGAGTTGTTGACGACGCACAGATATTTGCCCGAATCCTCGACGACGGCATCCTTGATGATGAGTGTGCCCGAGACCTGCTTCACGCGATCATTCAGCACCACAGCCTGTTTGCGGGTGGTGCCCTCGATGAATTTGTACCATCTGGAACGAGAGACAACTGCGTTAGTCGAGTGGTTCCATGGGTCACGTTGGGGATGACAGTGGGGGGCACAGAGTGAGAAAGTCTAGAAAGTCTTCCTGAGATCCTTGAGCTACTTACGTGTCTCCGGCATGGCACTGGACTTTACTTACCTTAGACTTTCTTTTTCATGGCATTTACCTTACTCATTCTGTGCACCACTGTTTGCGCGGGGGGACAGAACCTAACCAGAGACTAACAGACAGAAGGGCAGAAGGGAGGCAAACTACCTATAGACTGGCACTGGATAGCCCTGTCCAGGACAATGTCCCACAAAGGTCTCGCCCAATGGCAACTCATTGATTTCAATGCTCTTGACGGCTATGCGTGGCTTCACATGGCCAATGGGTTCTGAAAAGTGGAATGGATCAAGGAATACTGCGAATAGGGCGAAAATCGACCTAGCAACTGCCTGAAGGATGCTTCTATGGGACGGGGGCTAATATGTACCTAAATACGGGCATGGGATAGGCTTGCCCCTGGCACAGAATGGAGAAGCTGTGGCCCAACTTCTGGGTCTGCTCCTGCAGACGATCGCCCGACACCGTGGGAGCTGCACTCCCAATGGGTTCTGCAATGGAACGGGGATCCAATCAGATCTCTTCTCTATTCTGCCTGAATGTTGCTGTCGATGGGTCTGGGTGTGTGTGGAAAATTACCTAAATGATGGCGTGGGAAACGACTGACCCAGGCACAAAATGGCCAAGTCCGTGCGATCTGTTCTGGTCATTTCCTGAAGCCGCCCACCGGATATCTTGGGCGCCACACTGCCCACGGGCTCTGCAAAGTTTTTACTACTCATTCGCTCATTCCCTAAAAGGCAAAAGGGGGTGGTGGAAAACTGCCTGATTGTTGTCGGGGACTAACCTGATGATGGGCACGGGATAGGCCTGCGCCTGGCAGAGCAGGGCAAAGCTAGTGGAGATGTCTTTGACAAACGTGAAGCTCTTGGACTCGCCCGAGAATGTGGGAGCCTTGGCGCCTACGGGCTCTACAAAAAGAACAATAATCGAAGGTTCATATGTGGGGGAGGGTGAGGCTAATTCCTTATGCTATGTTAGGGCTACCTTATCAGGGGCACCGGATAGGCCTGGGCCTGGCAAAGCAATGCGAAACTCTGGCCAAAATATCGCACGAATGTGTAGCTCTTCATGTCGTTGGCAAAGGTCGGACCTTTGGCACTGACGGGCTCTAAAATAAAACAAAAGGAGACGGTGGCTCTACCTTATCAGGGGCACTGGATAGGCCTGTGCCTGGCACAGCAGCACAATATCACTCGTACTGGAGCCGAGTAGACTGGATATTTTCGAGACACTGGCAAATGTGGGTGCCTTTGGCCCCAACGGGTTCTGCAAATCAAAGAATACATTTAAGGGGCTTGGGGTCTTCTACAAAACTGCCTGAAGAAGGGTTTAGGAACTGGACAAAAGTCTACCTCATGAGTGGCACGGGATAGGCCTGAGCCTGGCACAGCAAAGCAAAACTCTGACCCACGGAACGGGTGTACGAGAATACATTAGAGTCAGTGGAAAACGTGGGAGCTCTAGCCCCAATGGGCTCTGCAAAACAACAATTAAAAAATGAAATACACAAATATACCAAGAAAAAACTGCCTGAAGAGTATATGATGGAATATTAAAGCTAACCTCATGAGAGGCACTGGATAGGCCTGCGCCTGGCACAGCAAAGCAAAACTCTGGCCCACAGCTCGGGCATAGGAGAAGGAATTGTAGTCGGAGGAGAATGTGGGAGCTCTAGCGCCAATGGGCTCTGCAAAGGTAATCGAATAAAGATGATACTGCCGCCTGAAACTTGCCTAATGATGGGCACGGGATAGGCTTGGGCCTGGCATAGCAGGGCAAAGCTGGCATTGACCGAACGCTCAAAGATGCTGCCCTTGGAGTCGCTCGAAAAGGTCGGAGCTTTGGCACCAACAGGCTCTAAAATAAATACGTTTTACGATTAAGGTGCTAGATGCTAAAATATAGAACTATTTAATTTGTTATTCCCTATGCAGAAACAGAACCAGTTGAGCAGCGTTGCACCCTTCATTCGATGGGGGGGATTTGTTTACCTAAAAATGGGTACTGGATAGGACTGGGCCTGGCAGGTGAGGGCTAGGGCACTATTCTGGGGCGTCTGGATGGTAAACGTTGAGGCCACACTGGGAAAACTTGGAGCCTTGAAGCCCACGGGATCTTGAAAGAAACATTTATGTTAGGGCTTTGGCCTTAGAATGTCTCCTTACTGAAAACTGACTGAATGTTTTGGGTCAGGGTATGAATTCTAGCGCAGATTTACCTAAAAAAGGGTACGGGAAAGCCTTGCGCCTGACAGAGCATCGCAATGGTGGAGGCTAAGGGAATACTCTGCTGAAATCCCAGCACACCTGTGGCCACAGAAGGTGCCTTGGAACCAATGGGTTCTTGAAAGAAACGTTTTCATTATATTTCAGTCTTGGAGGTTAGCATAATGAAAACTGACTGAATGTTGAGGCAAGTATTAGCTGAGATTAGCTGAGATTTACCTAAAGAAGGGCACTGGAAACCCTTGCGCCTGACATAGCATGGAAAAAGTGGAGGCCAAAGGAATACTCTGCTGGAAGACCATCACTCCAGTGGCCACAGAAGGTGCCTTGGAGCCGATGGGTTCTGGGAATATGGTAGAATATTAAAAGATTGGAAGATAACTGGAATAAAATCTGCGGAAAACTGCACTGAATGGGGATGTTGTGGAGTGGGAATCTCACCTAATGATGGGCACGGGAAAGGCCTGTGCCTGGCAGAGTAAAGCAAAGTCCGAAGCCTTTAGCTTTTCCACCTCAATGAGCTTGTATTCGAGGGAGAATGTGGGTGCCTTGGCGCCCACGGGCTCTGTAAATATATAGCATGGATAATGCAATATAATGCATTAGAAATCCACTGAGAGAACTGCCTGAATGGCCTGAATGGGATTCTTTAATTAGCTCCTCACAGACATTGGACGTGACTTTGAGTCGTCAGCCCTGACCCTGGACAACCCACCTAAAGATGTCACGAAACTTTTCACAGCCCAAGCCAAAAGAAAGAAGCGAAAGTAGATGGAAAGTAAATGCATATTTTATAAAGGTCATTGCTGGCGGCAAGGGGCATGCGCAGAATCTGAAGCACAGCTGCGAGG
The DNA here is from genome assembly GCF_018151105.1 of Drosophila obscura. Classification (NCBI taxonomy): domain Eukaryota; kingdom Metazoa; phylum Arthropoda; class Insecta; order Diptera; family Drosophilidae; genus Drosophila; species Drosophila obscura. The sequence continues at coordinate 1,513,413 of NW_024542774.1, read as the reverse complement.
TGCAACAAGTGGAGCACCCTTTAGGGGGGGTTCAGAGGTGAGTGGAATGACCTTTAGAGAGTGGGCACAAAGCCCGTCATCTGTTGACCCAAAAACGTGCGTTCATTCATAAACCATTGTGCGAGGGAGATGGATGCCATCCACACGCACACACACACAAACATGCGCATGGCGGGGTAATTGTTTGGGAAATTTCATGTGGATCGCAAGCATGCGCAGTTACAGAAAGAGCGCGCGAGAGCGCAACGCAAAGCAAAGAGAGTGAGAGAGGATTTTACTTGTGGAACCAGCTGATGGTTTTGTTTACAAAATAAAACGGTAGAAAGGGAAAGAGCGAGCTTCTCACTGGTTGGTTGGGTGTGAGGGAGGGAGAACATTCTACATTCTCTTCTCTCCACTCCACTCTGTGTTTATGGTTTGTTTACATAGCTTACTTTTATGCGTGCGTCTGTGTGGGTGTGCAGGGCATATTGAATAGGCGGGCAAGTAAGTCCGGCGACAATTACAAACAGAACAGAACAGCCGCCACACCTACAATTGAATATACCTTGTGTGTGTGGGTGTTTTTGTTTGTTTCACTTTTGCGCGCTCGCATTTTTATGAATGAACACGAAACACTCTGAACCTCCCACACTGTCTCTGTCTGGGGTTAAAGTTCACACATTCTCATGTATAATAAAAGTCACGTTTCTAGGGGGGTGGTGCCTGGGTGCCTAACCTGCTTATGGGCACCGGATATGCCTGGGCGGGACATAGCAAAACAATATCTCGGCCGCAATGTCGCTCGATGCCCGACCATTTGGTGTCCACCGATAGAGTGGGACCCTTCGCCGAAATGGGTTCTAGGGGAGAGACGAAGGTAAGACTACATATAGAAGGACTATAACTATCCTGGAGAGGCTGTCTGAATGCTGGGGGGGACTTGGTCACTCGATTCCTAACCTGAAAGCGGGCACTGGATATGCCTGAGCGGGGCAGAAGAGGGCCAGATTGGTGGCCAGCATTCGCTCGATCCACGACCGCTTGATGTCATTCGACAGCAGAGTGGGAGCCTTGCCCCCAACGGGATCTACAATGGGAATAGAGAAACATCTAAGTGATACCCACCCACTGCCAGAATGTTGGCTTTCGGCCTTACCGAAAACTGGGTGCCGGATATCCCTGGGCAGGGCACAGCAACGATATTGACTGGCCCTGGCGCAGCTCGAGAGGTTTCTGAACCAGAGCTGGGGTTCGCGGTGCACTGCTCGAAATGGGTTCTATGAAATGTAGAGAGTTGGGAACCAAAAACGGGTTTAAATAAAACTTATATCCCCAGCCTGATGTTGGTCTAGGGATGGAATCTTAACCCACCTAAAGCTAGGCGCGGGATAACCCTGAGCCGGGCAGAGAATGGCAGTGGGGTAGCTCGACTCCACCACATTCGGTTTGTAGGTCAGGGCGTTTATCTTGGGCGGACTGCTGCTAATGGGCTCTGGAAAAGGCGGAAAAACTTCTAAGATGCCAAAACCTAAACTAAATCTCAACTGCCCGAATGTTATACCTGAAACTGGGTGCCGGATAGCCCTGAGCGGGACACAAGATCGAGAGACTGGTGTGGCCAGGCACGACCAGAGGACGTGACTGCAGCGGCGGCACTTTGGGAGCCGTGCTCGAGACGGGCTCTGAAAAGGTATTAATTCTCTTAAAATTAACTCTAATCTCTGGACCTGAATCTCTGTACTGCCTGAACGTAGTTTACCTAAAAAACGGCACTGGATAGCCCTGGGCAGGACACAGCACAGCCATCGTGGAGGATCTGGCATAGCTTTTCATATCGAATTTTGCCAGAGAAACAACCTTGGGCACTGTACTGCTAATGGGTTCTATTTGGGAAAAAGACAACAACCAGATTTAGAGGGATAAGTGGAAGGTTGAAACCTGCCTGAATGCTGGCACTGGATAACCCTGAGCCGGGCACATTATGGCTACAATGCCCTCAATACGAACATATTCGATATTCGTTTTCTGTATCAACGCCACACGGGGAGCAGCTCCACTAATGGGCTCTGGAAAAACAATTGATCAAGTGAGTAAACCCACTAGAGAGAAGGAGAGAACTGCCTGAATGTCTGGGGAGAAAGAATCACCTGAAATATGGCACCGGATAGGCCTGGGCGGGACAGAGTAAGGTAATGCTGCCCGTCAGAGGGAATATCCACGTTCCTCGTCTTGTCACCAGAGGTGAGGCGGGGGCCCACACTGCCCACGGGCTCTACAAAGTGGTTAAGGGGTAAAGGCTTAAGGGGTGCGCTCTAAAAGAGAATTGAAAACTGCCCAAAGTGTGAAATTACCTAAAGAACGGCACTGGATACGCCTGACCCGGACAGAAGAGCGTGAAAGTGTCAGCCAGTTGTGCTTCGGCATTCTTCAAACGATTCTCAACACTGATTTTGGGCGCCACACTGCCCACGGGCTCTAAATGTACAAAAGATAATGGAGCGCCCTTTAAATGTATTTCGATTGCCAGTAGAAAAAGGCCTGAATGCGTGGGCTTTTACCTAAAAAACGGCACCGGATACGCCTGAGCTGGACAAAATAGCGTGAAAGTGTCATTCGACTGCGCCCCCGCATCCTTGAGGCGTTCACCAACACTGATTTTGGGTCCTACACTGCCCACGGGTTCTGGAATGAATAAAACGGAGGGCCACCTGTATTTTTACCTGAATGCTGGCACCGGATACGATTGGGCTGGACAAAAGATGCTCAGATCCCCATGCAGAAGCACCTCCGCATCCTTGCGACGTTCCCCCACACTAATCTTTGGCGGCACACTGCCCACGGGCTCTACAACAAAAACAACATTTCGAACGAGTTGCTTGAAAACTGCCAAAGTTGGTCGAGAACAATGGAAACTGCTGCCCATCTGCCCACAAGCCTTCTTCTTCCACTCAACTAACTTTTCCGAGCGGGGGCTGGGGTTATTTGAATGGGTTAAATCGGGCGACAGCTCTGAGCCGATGGCTAATTGAAGTTTAGGAAGCCAATGAGGCCTGCGGAGGGGGCTCTAAAGCTCTTAATTGGAAAACTTTGGACAAGCCTGCAACTGCCCCTCACCTGTAGAAGGGCACGGGGTAGGCCTGGGCAGGACAGAAGATGGCTATTGGCCGTGAGAGCCTGATGCTGTCGTGACTAAAACCATCCTTCTTATTGACACGCGGCGCCACACTGCCCACAGGCTCTGCAAAGATTCGAGAGTTCGGAAATCAGCCCAGACGGCGGGGGAAAAGACAGCAACTGAGACACACAGAAGGACTTGGGATTGGGTAGCTCGACAATAACGCACCTATAGAAGGGCACGGGAAATGACTGGGCCGGACAACGGAGTGCCACAATCCCATGGACAGCAATGCGATCGTGACTGAACTCGTCGTTCTTATTGACCTTGGGAGCCACACTGCCGACGGGCTCTGCAAAGAGAATGGCACTGGTACTACTACTGAACAAAGCCTCTGGATGTTTGTATGTCTGTGCATGGGAGCCCCTAGAGTACTCGACTTTACCTATAGGCAGGCACTGGATAGGACTGCGCGGGACACTGAATGGCTATGGTCTGGGAGATCTTGATCCGGTCATGATTGAACTCATCCTTGCGATTCACCCTGGGAGCGACACTTCCAATGGGTTCTAGATGGAAATGTTTTACTTGGCTGTTAATCCTGCCTGAACGAGAATTTACCTATAGGCTGGCATGGGGTACGACTGTGCTGGACACAACAGGGCCAACGAACGATTGGAATTGGCCCAAAAAATGCCCACTTTATCTTTGATCTCTACTTTGGGGGCCACACTGCCCACGGGCTCTGCAATAGATAGAGAGATAACATATCTAGGTACGAGTATATCCCTGGGAAATAATTCTGCCTGATCTGGTGGCTGGGTCTCGTGCTCAACAATGGATTTACCTAAACGCTGGCATGGGATAGCTCTGCGCCTTGCAGAACAAATTCAAAGATTGATTCGAGTCTCTGATGGTGAAGTCCATCTTGTCGTGCATGTCCACCATTGGGGCCACAGAGCCAATGGGTTCTGCAAAAGTTTTGTGGATGCAATAGAAGTGGTGGAGGGAATCGAAAACTGTCTGAGAGTGGAAGCTGAGAGCCTACCTATTGGAAGGCACGGGATAAGACTGTGCGGGACAGAGTAGACTCAAGGCCTGGCTTTGGGGCTTGTCCAGCCACGTGATGCGATCCTTGACATCCACCTTGGGGGCCACGCTGCCCACGGGCTCTGTAAAGAATGTTTTCATTCAGAGGAATTCAGAGGGACGGGACTGCGACTACCACTTGAAAACTGCCTGAGAGGTGGGAAGGAACTCTGAGCTTACCGAGCAGCAGGCACTGGGTAGGACTGGGCCGGACAAAGCAGGCTGAGGGAGCTGCCACGTGGCTTATCGACCCACTTGATGCGATCATTTGGATCCACCTTGGGCGCCACACTTCCCACGGGCTCTGCAAAGATTCCAAATGAGTCTCTACTGCTATTTCCTATTCTTTTTGCTAAAGAAATCTGCCAAAATGCTGGGAAGGACACTCACCGAAAGGCAGGGACTGGATAGGACTGAGCGGGACAAACAATGGCCAGACTGTGATCCAGTGCCACGCGGGCATAGTTGATCTCATCTTTGATGTCCACCTTGGGCGCCACACTGCCCACGGGCTCTACAGGAAGGGAGGGTTCTGTGTTTAGCAAGGGACGGAAACCAAAACTAAACCTGAATGTTGGAATTACCTAAACGCAGGCATGGGAAACGATTGAGCAGGACATATGAGTGCCTTGGAGGCACCCAGTCGAGTCCTGGCAAACGTAAACTCGTCGCGGGTATCCACTTTGGGTGCCACAGAGCCCACGGGTTCTGGTTATGAGAATGCAAATGGGAATGGAAATATTAGCAAGGGTCGAATCATAGCTGAATGTTGCTCAAGGGATTCCCGAGTTCGACTCGTTCAACTAACTTAACGATTGGCACAGGATAGGCCTGGCCTGGGCATTGCATGGAGTAATCCTCTGCTGATTTCACCTGCAGCACTTGGAACTTGTCATGCAGACTCGTGATCTTGGGTGGCACAGATCCAATCGGTTCTACGGACAGATAGAGGTCATCTTATGGAAGGTTCTGCCCTAAAAGGGAGGCCTTAAATACTGGAATAGACGCGACACGACACGACACCCACCTAACTATCGGCACGGGATAGGCCTGGCCGGGGCACTGCATGGCAAAGTCGCCTCCCAATTGGACTTGCATTAACTGGAACTTGTCGTTGATGTTATTGATCCTGGGCGGCACGGAGCCAATGGGTTCTGAAAGGGTAAAGGAGAGAAAAGGAGCATTACCTATTGATGGGCACGGGATAGGCCTGGCCAGGGCACTGCATGGCATACACCCTGCCAAGGGGCACCTCCATGGTGCGCACCCGCTCGAGCAGATTCAGTTTCGGTGGCACAGAGGCCACGGGCTCTAAGGATGGTAATCAAAGGATCAAATGCTGAGACATTTAGCGACTCAAAAAGAACTGCCTAAATGCTGGTTGAATGATTGAATGGTTGAGAACCCACCTATAGACGGGTATGGGATACGACTGTGCTGGACATTTGAGGCTCAGACTTTTGCCCACAAAGCCCCGGGCATTGGCCACCTCGTCGTCAATGCTGACTTTGGGCGGAACACTGCCAATGGGCTCTGCAAAGAGAAGCGCACGTGGAGGGTAAGCAAACGACAGAAGGAAAGCTCCAAACAGGGAACTGCCTGAATGGGGGCGGGGGGACTAATTGAATAATCACTTAAATTACAGTGTCTGACAATTGGTGGGAGAACACCCCCAAGTAAATTGGAAAATTGTAAAAGTGGAAGTCGCGCACCTGTGGGCGGGCATCGGATACGACTGGGCCGGGCAGAGCAATGCCAGGCCAACTCCTTCGGCCATTTCGCGTGTCTGCAGCTTGTCCTGAATATTTATTTTCGGCTTAACCGAGCCAACGGGTTCTACAAAAACAAAAAAAAAGGGAAGGAGACGTGGTAAACCCACCTGAAAAAGGGCATGGGATACGACTGTGCCAGGCAGAGCATGGCATAGCCGCTCGACAGCTCCACGTCTATGAACTGATGCTTGTCCTGGGCATTCACCTTGGGCCGGACACTGCCCACGGGCTCTACAATTCAACAAAGAGAGGAATCATGGATCTTACTTGAATACTGGCATGGGGTACGACTGCACGGGGCACTGAATGTTGAAGCTGTTGCCGCTTTGGATCTGCATCATGCGGAAGCGCTCGAGAAAGTTCAGCTTGGGTGCCACACTGCCAACGGGCTCTGCAAAGGGCAGGGGGGAGGTTCGAAATGTTCAAAAGAGTCCTCCCAAAACCAAAAGAAAACTCCCAGCGAATGTTGGGGCTGGGTTTGGGGGATGGGTTTACCTATAGATCGGCTGCGGATAGGCCTGGCCAGGACACAGGAGACTTAGACTAAGCGAACTCCTGACCTTCACATGCTTCAGATCATCGGCATTCGTGATCTTGGGACTGACACTGCCAATGGGTTCTGCAAGAGAGAGGAAGAGGGTGTCCCAGGGTGAGTTCCCTTTGAAAACTGCCTTACCTATAAAAAGGCTTCGGATAGCCCTGTGCCGGGCAGAGTAGACTCGAATCTTGGCTGCTTTTCCCTTTGATATGATTGTAATCTTCGCCTGAACTTATTTTGGGACTGACACTGCCCACGGGCTCTAGAAAAGGGAGAGGGCTTAGCGAAAGGAAAAGGGGGAACACTGCCTGAGTTGGGAATTATGGCATTACCTATAGACTGGCACGGGATAGGCCTGAGCGGGACACATCAGGGTGACACTCGCCGCTTGGGCCACCCTCACCGTACGCGAATCGTCGCCGGAGGTTAACCTGGGACCAACGCTGCCAACGGGTTCTTGAAAAAGGTATTAAGTCAGCAATCTATGAGCTAGGCTAGTGCTGGCTGTGCCCTGCCTGACGTTGGGAGGGGACTGACTTGTAGTATTACCTAAAAAAGGGCACTGGATAGGCCTGTGCCGGGCACATGAGTGTGACGCTGCCCATCATTGGCACACGGAGGAGTGTTATGTGCTCCTGATTCCCATTGCCGCTCAACTGGGGACTGACGCTGCCAACGGGCTCTAAATGTACGAAGATTGGCTGTTAGATGGAGTCCTGGCTGGGGAAAGTGCCACGAATGTTGGGTTTTTGGGTAAATGGAGAGGGGGCTTTACCTAAAGAAGGGCACCGGATAGGCCTGTGCCGGGCACATTAGCGTGGCACTGTTACCCATTGAAACCTTGGGTATCCTTATGGCATCATCGCCAGCTGTCACCTTGGGGCTCACACTGCCAACAGGGCTCTTGATGGAGAAGGGATCGCATGTTGTGTCAGTGAGGAAATCTATCTAGGGACTGCCCGGATGTTGGGTTCGGCGAGGGTTTACCTAAAGAACGGCACTGGATAGGCCTGGGCGGGGCACAGCAGGGTGGCTCCTGCCATTAGATGGACTCGTAGAATGCGCGACTCATCGCCGCTGGTGAGGCGAGGACCCACACTGCCAACGGGCTCTGCGCGGAAGGATTCCGTAAAGGATCGTAAAGGGATTCTGAGGGTTCTCCAAGTGAATGGCACCTTCAGTTGGGATAGGAGGAGGTCTTACCTAAACACTGGCACTGGATAGGACTGGGCTGGACAGAGCATGGTCAGGGCTTGTCCAGCGGCAAACTGAACCACCTTGATGTCATTGCCCGAGAGAAGTCTGGGACCGACGCTGGCAATCGGTTCTTCAACGAAAGAACAAACAATAGGGAACTCTTTAACTGGAAACTGTCCAAAGTTGGGTTCGAATAGGGGGACGGGACGGGATGTGACATTCACCTAAAAAACGGTGCTGGATAGGCCTGGGCGGGACACAGCAGGGTCTGACTGCTGCCAGCATCTCCCGTGAAGCTGCTGCTGGTCAGAGTATTGGGGAATTTGGGCGAAACCCTGCCAACTGGTTCTGTGAATGAATCGAGATCAGAATCATTATCAGAATTAAATATCCAAGAAAATAGATCGATAGTTCGATAAATCGATGGAGCTGCAGCTGAAAGAGTGGCACTTACCTTGGGCGCAGTTTGAATGGAGAATTCGAATTGAAATGTGCCTTTTGGGAAGGACTTTGACTTGGGCTTCGACTGGGATTACAATAGAGCGGACCAACCCTAGCACTACTCAAAGCTGGGCTTTGTTTCAAGCCTCTGATCGCATCGTTGTCGAGTACCCTATCCCAACATTCAGGCAGTTTTCAATTTGGACTTAGGCTACGAGCAACAACAAGTCTTTGCCGAGGTCCAAAGTAGACCAACTAATATTTAAATTTTTAAATTATTCATTTTTATATGAAGAGGAAAAGAAATACAGAATTATTCTGCAAAAGCAAAGAAAGAGATTTTAAGCGAAAAATCGTTTTGATTGCATTCAATTGGCTTCCAAGACTTGTTGTTTATTATTAAAAATTAATATCTATAGAAATTACAGAGGATATAGCGTTGTATATACGATGTAAAAACGACAAACATTATATCCAATTTAATTCCGTAGCAAACCCAAAAAGAATCCGTGTTTCCTTCTCGATTTCTTCTTGATTTTGCGTTTAACAAATGTTTGGAATGCTTTCAAGCTTTGGAAAACATTAAGAAACAATCAAATCTATATTCTTTAAACATTTAGCGCATTCCAAATAATTGTTGTGCAAACAAACCTCAATTAAAAGGAATATCCTTTAATTTTTGGTTTTGTTTTTAGCAGAAAGTCAACTTTATGGAACACTTTTGAAACATTTGATTTTGAAACGTCAAGATGTAGAAAGAATTTTGAATAATTACGTTAAATATTTTTCCATAAAATTGCCTTTTGCCACGCGAAAAACTTCAGTTATCATTGAAATAAGAAATTTAATAATTATTGAAAATATATTCGAAATTTGAACATTGATAATTATCTAGTCATTTTTTATTTTAATTTATATATTTATCAAACAGATAACTGAAGCTTTTCGCTAAAGCAAGAAAGTTGAATAAAATTGGCCCACAGGAGCGACTTACCTGTAATGACCAGGCGACCCTTTGTGGCGCTCAATCGTGTCTCTCCAGTCAGACGATGTTTGGTGCGGCACTGGTAGCTCTTGTATCCATCCTCGGGTCCTACTTCGCGGATATGTAGTTCTCCAGAGGGCAGTACCAGATATTTACCATCTGATTGGGATTGGTGTTCAGCGAGAGAGAATGGTAAATGGAATATAAACGTTAGTGGATGATTGTCAAAGAGCTTGGCTAACAAAAGAAATCTACTTTTACCGTGGAAGAAACTCAATTAAGTTGCAGGAATTTAATTGAATTTATTCCCAAGAAAGCCACATGCATGCTTTATAAATATTCATATCTCTCTCGCATATTTTACTGCTTTTAGCTTTACTTTAATTTGTTCTTAATTTGTGCAAATCTGTTTGTCCTTGTTAATCGTTGTGTTCATGCAATGTGACTTTCATGTAGTTGGAGTTTTAGGACTGGAGGAGGTTTAAGGCATGATTACTGCTCTCTTCAGTTCCAATTCCAATCAAAAGAATTGTATTCAAACTTTCAATTTAGTAAAAATAGTTTAGTAAAACTCCACACAAAAGAATTGTGTTCAGATATTGATTTATTATTTGTTTCTGTGTGTTTGAATAGAATTCCTTGCTTATAGACTAACTATACACCAAAGCAATGCCAGGAATTTGTGGCATAAACAAAACGAAGTGCAGCTGATAGATTGGTTCAATTTAAATTTATTTTCTTTTAAAATGGAAAAGCCACAAATTCCTTGGCACTACAATCTTAATTCTTATGTGTAGCATGCACCAACAAAAATGCCAATAACTTTAGATGATATGCGGATTATACATGATATTGTATATACAGATATCTGATATATATACACTGATTTTAGAGTGAGAAATGTACAGATTGTTAGATCGTTCGTTCGGTTTTAACATTTATTAGCATTTTTGTATGTATTTACACTGGACTACAAAACAACGCTACTTTCAACTACATGAAGGGGTTCGGGATGGGGCAAGTCAGGAGCGACTCATGGATATTTGCGGGAGTGGGTATCAAAATAAAACTTGGTGGGATGTGGGATATAAACAGAAAAGAAAGAATAGAAAGGAAAGGAAAAAATAACAGAAAGAACAGAAAGCAGAAGTGAAAGCCTAGGCAGCGGGATATTCCAGAGAACTCAGAGATCACGAACCGAATCGAATGGCGGGAGAACGGAGTGGAGTGTAGTGGAGTGGAGGGAGAGAGCTCTCTGCTTAAACTGAGATTATCTGGACAATTATTACCGCTGGCTGTGATATCTTCTTGGGCATATATATCACGCTTCTCGTCCTCCACCCACGAGTCGACGACTATAAAATCGGCCACGAAACTGGGTATGTGGCACTTCATAATGGCGCTATTGCCGCGCAGAATGGACTCGTCCATGACATTGACGGTGTACGATTGTGGCACCACTGCAAAGTTCGGGAGAGAGTTGAGGCGTTTAGGGTTTTTGGTATTGGATCGGAAATCATAAGGAAATAATAATGAATTTGTACGTGTGGGAAAGATAGAAAGAAACCCCTTCATGCGGCCCTAAGGACAAACTCTCTGCGGCGCCTACCCGTAATGTTTTTGGTGTACACCTCGCCCTCGGTATCGATCCAATCGGTAATGTCGATGTGATCCGCCACAAAGGAGGGTGTCTGGCACTTGAATATGGCCGCATTGCCCTTGATCACGTACTCGTCGTACACTTGCGACTCAAAGAACTGTTTAACCACTGGAAAAAGGCCGAAACGAAATCAGGATTTTGCATGGAATGGGAATCAGGATCGGTGAATGGTGAATGCAGAGGGAAAGACTACTCTTAAGCCGAACAGAGAGATCCTCAAAAGGTTACCCGTAGAATCGTTTGGTAGGGGCCGCTGTATCTCGACACCCTCCTCATCGATCCAGCCTTCCACGTCGATGAAATCAGCCACAAACGAGGGCACTAGACACTTGAGGGTGGCAGCGTTTCCGCGCAGCACAAACTCATCGATGACGCGGGTCTGGTAAAACTGATGGACAACTGATGGGGAAAATTAAGGGGGCAAAAATGAAACAAAAATCGAAAGAAATCGAAAGGATTTTGTGTGGGCAAAGAGAGGGACTCTAGACCAAAGATATAGAGAGATACATATGTATGTATGTATGTATGTATGTCCAAGTACCCGTCTCGTCTGCATTATTGGGATAATAATTGCGACCCTCCGAGTCCAGCCAGTGATCGACAAACACAAAGTCCGCCACATACGAGGGTATCTCGCATTTCATCACCACAGAATTGCCCCTGATCACATACTCATTGTCAGCCTCCGATTCGTATGTTTGGATCACAACTAAGCCAAAGAAATAACATAAAAGATCAAGGTAATGGAATGGGTGGGAGGGAGGAATAGTACACACAGAGATTTAGGAGCTAAGGCCCTTATTCACAGAGTAATTGCTTTTTGTTTAGACTGTACTTCGTACCATAGGCGGCAGTTGCATTGTTGCGCCACATTTCGACGCCCCCATCGTCCACCCAGGCCTCGACCTGCACGAAATCGGCCACAAAGGAGGGAATCTTGCATTTAACGACCGCCGCATTGCCCCTGATCACATACTCATTCTCTGCCTCGGTTATGTAGAACTGTGAAACGACTTCAAAAATCAAAAGAAAAAATAATAATTATGGCCGGGGAAAATGAAGTTACAGGATGCTGGGTATTTCTATAATAATCCTAAATCTATGTCTAAGAAAAGTCCAAGGAGCATCAAATCGCACCATAGTTGTCCGAGAAGGACAAGACATTGCCCTCGTCATCGATCCAGGATTCCACACGCACAAAATCCGCCACAAACGATGGTATGGAACACTTGAGTACCGCCGCATTACCGCGTATGACATATTCGGTCATTATTTCGGCCTCGTAAAACTGATTGACAACTGCAAATGTGTATCAAAATCATAAAAGAAAGTGTAAATTCTGGATAGGAAAGAGGTGGGAGAGTGGAAGAGTGACACCTGGAACCCCCTCAAGTATGTTAGATGCCTTCTGTACAGTAAGTAAATACCATAATTATCAGAGTGTCTTAGCTCGGTGCCCGCCTCATCGATCCAGGACTCCACACGCACAAAATCAGCCACAAACGAAGGTATGGAACACTTGAGTACCGCCGCATTGCCGCGTATGACATATTCCATTAGAATATCGGCGCCGTAAAACTGATTCACAACTGCGATTCAATAGAATTTACATAGAAATGAAATCAAAGCTAAAGCATGGGATGATTATGGAAAAAGATAGGGATGGGGAATATGGAATCCTACTTAAAACTAACATCAACGTAGTTCGGAGGGGAGTAGTTCTAAACTCTGCTGACTGTACCAAAATCCTCTTGCGGCGCATACTCTGTGCCATCGCTGGCCACCCAGGCCTCCACTCGCAGGAAATCGGCAACAAAGCTGGGTATCGTGCACTTCAATACCGCCGTATTGCCTCTGATCACATATTCGGACACGACCTCGGCCTCGTAATACTGATTCACGACTGAGAGAGGATGGAAAAATAAATGAAATTTTAAGGGAAATGAAAGGGATAAAGGAACGGGAAGGATCTTCTATGGTTTTAATGTTGCTATTGCCCACGAATATACATATATGTAGTACATGTACTATGTACCAGCAGCTCCCTGTTGTTCGCCGAGCGTGCCATACAGCTTGCCCTCCTCATCCTGCCAGGATATGACCTGGACAAAGTCCGCCACAAACGATGGTATGGAACACTTTAGTACTGCCGCATTGCCCCGTATGACATACTCGTTGTTGACCTCTGACTCGTAAAACTGTTGCACAACTGCAAGAGGCGGGGGGGTACGTGGGAGAGATTACAGAAGATTTTATAATGAAAGTACTAGAAAAAGAACTACCGAGAGAACGCCACAGACAGCGCCGCAGCCACAGCCAGACACCTTGCGTGTGGCGAGGCGTGTGAAAATGCGCAGCCAGAGAGCCCCATCAGTGGAGTGCATTTAATGGCCCCTAAAGCGCACTTCAGTGGGAAAGTCACTGCCTCCATCCATCCACCAGCCGAAAAGGTTAAAAATACGTAATTCTGATAAAATTGCTCATCAGCACGCAGAGAGGCCAGACACAGACGCAGATACAGATACAGAAAATGCACACAATGTAAACTCAAAAGATGAAAAAGGAAAAGGGAATGGGTAAAGGCTCACTTAAGCTAAAGCTATAGCCAAAAATTCAATGCATAGACAAACCATATTCTTGGCCTGGCGAGAAGTCCTCGCTCTGGTCCGTGTGCCAGGACACAACACTCACAAAATCGGCCACAAATGAGGGGATTTCGCATTTGAGTACCGCCGCATTTCCGCGTATTACGTATGCCTTATTTACATCGGTGTCATAGTGTTGGGCAACGACTAAAACAACAGCATACACAAACCACAAAAACATATATAACATTTATAAAAAAAATCAAAAAGAAAACTAAAGAAGGTCCAAGGAGCGAAGGCAAAGGCGAAGGAGTATTGTTGCACACTGTTTCCTAACAGATATTGTCTAACCAGTGTTTATTAATTGAGTTACAGTTGGAGTTTTGAGTAGAGTGTAGGTTTTGGGTGTATTTTTTTTTGTACAGTGTTACAGTCATTATTAGTGTGGGTTAACTGTACAGAAGCTCTGTACAGAAATGAAGTGGATTGTGTTGTTGTTTCTCTGTGTGTTCTTTTATTTCGTTTTTCTAGTGTTGCACAATAGTTAAAGCGGTGCACACACACACACACACAGAGGGAGAGAGAAAGAGAAACGATCGATTTTTCACACACCATATTCAGTGTCGGGATAGAAATTCTCTTCCTGATCGCTATGCCAGGATATAACATTCACAAAATCGGCCACAAACGATGGTATATCACATTTCAGTATAGCGGAATTGCCGCGTATAACAAACGCCTTGTGTATATCCTCTTCGTAGTGTTGCGAAACGACTAAACATATAGAAAAAATTAAAATAAAGTTGGATATACATAATAAAAGAATGAGAGTGATAGATGAAATGTGAATGGAAATGGTACGAGTATGACAGGAACCAAATCATGCTTTAGTAGTAAACAACTATTCTATCGCTAGGTGGATAATCCTAATTCGTGTCCCGCACCGTATTCCGTGCCCGGAAAGTAGCTCTCCTTCTCGTCGGCATGCCAGGAGACCACCTCAACGAAATCAGCCACAAACGAGGGTATCAGGCACTTGATAACCGCCGCATTGCCTCGAATCACATGCTCCTTGTTTACATCCGCCTCGTAGTACTGGGCAACCACTGCAGTGGGGGGGAAAGGAGGTTGAGTGTGTCTGGATTTAGTTGGGCGACATTCTCACGGTGAAGTAAACCCTATTCCTGGAAGTGTTGTGGCTTGATTGCCTGTTCTTTTTTGGTTGGTTGGAAACTCATTAAACGAAAACACCCAAACACTATCATAATCACTCTTAAACCGCCTGACAGGCCAAGTTAATTTCAATTAAGCAAAGTTTTCTGTGTGGCGCGCCAGCCTTCGTATACATATTTCATTCCGGCCAACAAGCACCGGGCTGGCTCTATACATAGTTTCCTGGTGTCCGCTCGCTCTATTCACACATAACATAAGCATAAAATGATAAATTCCCCTGGTTAATAGCAAGCGAAAGCAAACGACAATAATGATGTCAGGTGAGTGAGGCCGAATGGGGCAGAGGTAGAGAGGAGCGAGGAGTTCGTTCAGGTGTGCTGGCTGGCTAATTGCCAGGGAACACGTCAGCCGATGGAGCGATGAGTAAGCGAGGGTTGTGCTCCTCTCCAGCATGATTCCAACATAATTAGCTAAAATATAATCAAGTCTGGCCTATTTAGACTTCACTCCATGGAAGCGGAAGTAGCCGCCAGAGCCAAGGGACGTGTCTGGCTGTCTGTCCGGCCCCACAACTCGATAAGCCACCTCCCACACACAGCCCAGAACTGTGGCTAAGTGACAAGTGCATCACCAGGCAATGGCACGAAGATTGGAAGCTGTTTAAAGGTAAGCACAGTTGCCAACAAAAACACTTCAGGTGGCTGACTGACAGAAAGACAGGAAGACGGGAAAAGAGATGAAGCGAAGCGGCAAACCGATTAAAGTGAAAATGCCAGCTTGCATTAAATTCCAATGGGCATTGCGAAAACTTTTCAAAGAAATGCATGCGAGTGTATTTGTGTGTGAAAATGAAAGCGCGTGGAAAACGTTCAAAGCTAAATCCATGGAAAATTCGTTTTTAATTGCCGATAACTGCAAAATAGTGGAAGGTAAAAACCCCAACGTCGAGTGGCGGCGGGCGGTCAAAGCGAAACGAAAGCCAACGTTGATCGATCATCGGATGGATGGGATTAAGCTGAAAATTTGAGTAGGAATATTAAGCTGAGGGAAGTGCAAGTTTCCAGAGTGGTTTTTTCTTTAAATAAATAGCTAAACATTTTTAGTTTTAAACTTTTAATACACTCAGAGAAAAACGCCTCAAAATTTTAATATTTGCTACACTTGATTTAAAAATGTACACGCTCCGAGCGTGTAAATTGTAAAAAGAAAGTTTTTTAGATTAAATATGGTGCCATTTTGCTCTAAGTGTATCGTTAATTCTTTCTATAATTTTTCCGCTCTTCCGCTAGTCAGCTTCCAGCGGTTCTCTTAAGCCATTTTATTGGTACAATTTTATTACGATTTTGCCTGTAAATTGAATCTCAACCAACATCCCCCTTGCACTGCCCTCCGCTTAACCACGAATCCGCTCAACTTACCGGCTCGCACATGAACATCCCGAGAGATGATGGATCCGAACTGATTGCGGGCAAGACAGGCGTAGACCTGGGCGTGCACCTCCTGGCGGTAGTCCTCGGCGCGGAAGGGCGGAAAGACCAGTTTGCCGTCGGATGAGATTTGTCGCAGACCGGGTACATCGCCCACGGCAGTGCCATCGCTGCGTATCCAGATAATCTCGGGCATGGGGTTGCCGCTGGCCTTGCACTCAATCTCGGCGCCGGTGGAGTTCGAAAAGTCAATGCGGTTGGTGGGCTCTTTGAGGAAGACGGGTCCCTTCTGGTCGGCATCTGGTGGATTGGCAGCCAGAGTCTGACCGCCAAAAGCTGTGTAGGAAGAGCAGAGAGAGAAATTAGTTGAAATCATTAGAAATACAAACAGAATAAAAGTAGCATAGAACTTCCGCAACGGAAGTGCATTGATGGGAGGAGTACGAGTACAACTACGAGTACTCTCTGTATTCATAGCCATGTCCATGTCCACGATCCATGTCAACAGTTTGTCTATTGTTTCCACCTTTGCTGTTTGACAATTGAGTGCCACGGATCAGCGACTCCCTCGAGCGGGAACCGAGTGCGGACAACAAAAGCTCTTTTATTTTATTTTTACAGACTACTCGTAGAAACAACTTTTGCTGGCAGACAAAAGGCCCAGGCAGGCAGAAGGGGAAAATCGTTCGTTGACACTTTTTCAGACCCGGTTCCTGCTGTTCCTGCTGTCACTTTTGCACTGGCAACCGATTTCATATTAAATTTTATGCACTGCCATGTCCCATTGCCTCTCCTCCACCCCTGTCTATCCTTTGTCCCAGTCCCCCCCTTCACCAATTCAAATTTGATGAAATTCTTGGGGCGTGAGTCTGCAATTTGTCGCCTCTAGAGATATTTAAGGCTTTGGAAAACTATTTACCAAAGAAAATTGTTTGCTGACATATTCTTACAGTGAGCCGAAGGAGAAATTTCGCTAGGCATTCCCTCCCAGTTTCATGGGCACTCAGCTATGCAGTACTGTCCGTGAAAGATTAAATATTAAATGTCCGAACTAAACTTCAATTTAAGTAGAATTGTCTTAAAGAGAAGTTTCAACTTATGTGCGAGGGAGCTACCCACCCCCATTCCTGGCCCTTGAAAATTATAGATTGAAATGAAAACGAATCAATTTGTTGACTTTTCTGGGCTTGTGCGTGTGCGACATGAAGCACGCATTGAGAATTATATAAAATTAAGTTTCGAGGCGTTACGTTGAATTGTCGCTTTACAAATTAATTGCTCAATTGTTGTATGATTAAGGTTTGGGAGAGCAAGAAGTGTAATTTCAATTTTATGGAGTCCCCTGAATCATTAAATACGGAATATAAAAAGTGCCCCGATGGAATCGGTTTACCAGATTCAACTTAAACTGTCATTTAATTCTAGTCCCCACTGTACTTGCATGGCTCTGCATACACACACACAAACATACAAACAAACTCATATCAGATTCAACATGTGCTTGCCATACGGGGAAAAAGATCTTTCTTGCGGGCAAGCGTGCAAAAAGAGGAAAAGAATAAATGTGCGGAAAGAATAAAATACGCAATTGAAAATAATATTTTGCAGCTGTTCTTGCCACTGATAGACTGATCGATCGACAGAGGGGGAGATAAACATCGGGGAAGAAGGATATATCGCCTCTTTCTTTCTTCGCCTCTATGTTTCCATTCCAACTCGAACGAAACTCCTATTCCCTTTTACTGACTCTCTTCTGTCTTAATAAATTTATTGTGTGTATATTCCAGAAAGAGATTTGGCTTTGCTCTTTTCTCTTTTAGGAATACTTTGAATGCCTTTTCCTTCTCCTCTCTTCTGGGCTTCGCCTTTTCTCCCATTCCACTTGTTGGAAGAGTTCGCGCGCTATCCAATTGGTCTTTCATTTCAACCAGATTTTCGGATTGCACCTGCCTCTTCCTTTTCTGTTGCCTTTTGTCTTCTGCAGCTTCCCCATACAAGAGCCAAAGCAGCAGGTGCTCTTTGTTTTGCTTTTTTTTTGATGCCAAAAGTTTCGAAGCAGTTGCCTAAAACCAACAACAAAATTCGCAGAACCAAACCGGTTGAAGTGGCAAAAAAAAAGTAGCCGGCATTTAAAAACGAACAAAGCTAAATAAAGCAAAAAGCAAAAGCAAAGCAAAACTTGGAGACAGCAAAGCGCTCTGCTCGGCTTAATGAAGCAGAGCTCAGAACTATGTTTTTCTGAATTTATCGCGTAATTTTCCACTTATGCAGGCAATTTGCACAAGACGAAGATGATAATGATCCAACTAAGGTCAACATTATGCACTGCATCAAAAGCCTGGGGCGTTGGGGGAATGGGAGTGGGAGTGACTCAGCCTCAAGTCGGTTCTCTCAAATGTTTAGCACTTGTCTTGGGTCCACACAGCACAGTAGCCAGAACGAAGAGCAAACAAACAAGAGTCAGAGTAAGGCGAGAAAGAGAATGAGTAGAATAAGCTTTGTCAGGGGAATGGGAATGACTAATACTAGAAACAACAATAGAAGGGGACAGGGACAGGGAAGAAACGAAGCAGCACGCAATTCCAGAGGTGTCAAATTACGACGTCGAAAGCTCAAGAAAAGTAAACAAATATTGAGCTAAGAATTCGACAAACAAAAAAATCCACACGACACCCACGAAAGGGTTTACGGCTCTGGTTCGAATATAATGCTTCAATCCCTCCTCTCCCCTTCTCGAACTGCTTCCGTTCCAATAATTAACCCATTTCCAGACGTATACAAACCCTTGGCACCTCATGAAAGGGCAAATTGGAAATTAATAACTTCCGTCTAAACAAAAACAAAGGGAATAAGCGCTCAATGGGCACACACTCACACGCATGATAGGCTAGGCGACCCCACCCCAGCCAGAACCCAGAACACCTCCTCATCACGCACTTTTATCATCGAGGTCGGAATATAAACACACGCACGACCACCGACCATATGGGGGCGATATGGATGTCCAGCCAGTCCCCAGCCAATCCCAAACCAATACAATACCTCTGGTGTTGCATGCAACGAATCTCAACCATTTCGATTGAATTTCGTTTCGGTGGCGAAAACATCTGCTCTTTGAGGTTTGAGCCTCAGAAACCAGTCCGACAGCTGTTCGAAAGAGCCGGCAGATCAGAACAGGTATCTCAATGTCAGCGGAACGGTACCCACAGTCCCATTCATGCGAATCGTGCGGCGCGTACCCACACACAGTTAAGTCCACGAAATATGACCAATTACAATTACTGAGCAAGTTAGACAGTTACAGTCGATATACGGACAATACGTTACCCGCTAACCCGAAAGTTGAGAATGATTTTCTGTAGATCGGTACATCGTTGTGGCTACCATCAGACACAGACATATCTTGCTTTGTGGGTGGGTGTATTGAATATCCCCGAATGCAGCATACCCTCTATGCACTCTACAAGTATTCGTGCCGGGTGTAACGAATAATTAGGTAATGCGTGACACAGATAATTGCAGTCGTCCTGCCCACACACAGACACTTCGCCAACAGTCCAGACACTCAATTACCGCGCAAGCTGCAACACGGTGGAGCGGCAGACAGACACCACGCAACGCAGCCCAAGCTGTCCACCTCGGCGTGGACACTAGATGTCAGAGGGAGCTGCCACGCTGCTGACAGAAGGTGACAACAACAGACAGAACAGCCGCAACAAACCGCAGCCACAGACGACACGTGAAAGAGAGAGACAGACACCGTTAAGGCGACACAGGAGAAAGAAAGTGGAGCAGCACGTACCACGTGGGGTTCAGAGGGGGGATGTGTGTGTGTGCTACTGTTGCTGCTGCTGACACGATGATGATGATGATGATTTGACAGACAGTGGATGGCTCCGCACAGTGGGAGACACTCAAAGTACCTCAAAATATGTGTGGAGCAATGGTAAATAAATCATATTCTATGCTTTCGTTCCACTGTGCCTGGGCAGCTTTTTCTAGAGAGGGTGGAGAGAATGTGGGTGACCGAAGGAGAAAGAAAATAAAAAAGAATGGCTTGAGGGTGGATTTGTTGTATAATTGAAAGCGTTGCACAACAAAAGTTTCACCAGGCGAGGGCAGCAGCAGCAGGCAGCCGAGAAAGCAGAAAAAGAGCGTAAGACGGGACAGCAGACAACGACACACGTGCACAATCTCCGTACTGCAAGGGAATGCATTTGGCGATGAAGAGGGATCCAAGGAGCCCAGACAAACAAGGAGACCCTGCCTGACAACGATAGCGACAGTGGGAGACAAAGAAAAAGAATAAGAATCGAGAATGAGGATGAGGATGAGGAAGACCAAAAGAAGCATTTCGTATGCGTTTTGCATATTCAATCGAGAGTTAACGTCGTCACCGTCGCTGGCGCATTAATTAAGAGAGACACAAAAAGACTTGTTAAAAAAATATATGTAAGTACATATGTATGTATGTATGTGTGTATTGTACATTTACCCGTAATTCCACAATGGAACTTTTTGTTGTAGTCTGCAGATTGTGGAGATGCAAATGATACAAACACGATGGACAAGTTGGCAGCCCCCAAATGTAACAAAACGTGACTCAGGCAGGAAAAAAAAAACGTAAAGGTAGAGATGACGCGATGGTGAGGGAGCAACACATGCCTGGACGTACACAGCCATACATCGTCTGGTCGTAGATGATGTCTCTGCCTGATAAGTGTTGCCTCATTCTGAAATTGGGGTTCGCCATGTAGAGGAATGAAGGAGAAGCGAGAAGAATTGGTAGATGAGGATGGGCGAGGCGAACAATCAACATATTTTACAAATTATTATGATGGCTTGATTCCATTTTTAGGGGGCGCCAAAACGATGTTAATCTTTTCCCCCGATTCGCTTGAGCAGTTCCACCAAATCGGCTTGATTTTTGAGATTTCTCTGTCTTGTGTTTTCGAAGAAAAAAGAGTTTTCAATTCAACGGCACATATATTGTGAATAAAATGTGGATACACATATATCAGGAAAAATTAACCTGAAATCTAAACCATTCAAGGGGGGACAAACGGTGCTAAAAAGACTAACCACAACCACTGGCCCTTAATATCCAACACAAAACGGTAGAAACACCCGCACATCCATCCCTCCATCCCGTGCCCTGCTAATGCGAGCATCAAGGGTCCCTTTGCGCTCCAGGGACTGCTTGCCGGGAGTGAAATGCGGCAACAGCGCCTCCTCGCTCTAAATACGCTTTTCCGAGCGCAGCAGGCAGAGACATAAATAAGTATAATAATATTTTTACACCCAACGTGATGAGGGACACACGGACGGAGAGCGCCAGAGAGAGGGATGAGGGATAATGTTTGGCAGAGATGAGATTTGTGCGTGTCGACGGAGTGCTTTTAGTTATTACAGAATGGAAGTGGAGTAGAGAGTACTCTCTCTCTCTCGTTCTCTGGCTGTCTTTTAAATCGAAATGCATAACCCCAAAATGTAGACCAACTCTTAACTGGATAAAACATTTTCCAGTTTTCACAAGTTTTCCTTCCGTCTCTCTATCTCTCTCCATCTAAGAAGGGTGACGAAAACAAGTCAGTGACAGAGAGAGAGAGATAGAAAAGTGACTGGGGTGAGTGCGAAGGTTTGACGGAGGGTGAAAAGCAACGTTGCCGTTTTTCGATTCCATAAAATTGAGTATTTTTCAGCTATTCGTACTAAATGTTGCACCCACTTAAGTTTATTTTCCCTCTAACCCCCCAAAATAAAATCCCCATAAATTGTGGAGATTTGCAGGCAACTCGTAAAATATTTTGAGTTAACATAATACTTTCTAAATATATTTACAGCATATACAGATAGATATTTTCAAGTTCTGTTTCCTCCAGAAGCACTTAATGAGCCCCCCGAATGTATGACAAATGCTTTTAATGGTGCCCCTTCGGGCTGTCATGTCTTCTTGTCTTCATGTGGATTTGTAAAGAATTTAGACAAAAAGAGAGCAGAGCGCTCGATTCTTTTGAAGTAGATTAAAGCGTTTTCTATGCGAGATCTGCTGCATGCCACCGATACTCGTGTGTTGCCAATTTTCAGCTTCATTATATGGCAATTATTTACACAATTATCGAAAAAGTTGTTCTGTCTATTGCCAATTCCCTGCCATTCTCCACTCCAGACGCACAGCACAGGCCATAGAGAAGTTGACAAACAACTTTTGAACTATGAGTTTGTGAATGGGGGAAAAGTAGGCTGCAACGGCTCATAAAACAGAAAATTTTGTGACTGCATGATGACGTCAGGGGAGTACTCCATGTCTATCCCTGGATGTGGAGAGGCATTCCTGTGGCTGTGCAACTAATAATAATACGTACAGAGAGAGGCCATTAAGATGGAGGGGCAAAATTCTATTGAACTATCCACAGCTGCGGCATTTCTTGTGCCAGTCAGGGCACCCTCCTTCAGGTCTGTGTTGCCGCGTGTGTGTTGTGCCTCAATCGTCGAGGTATCATAACACATGGAAGCAGGAAGAGCAGAAGAAGGAGGGTTGGGAGGAGGCTGCAGAGTAGGCCTAGAAAGTGTCCAGGCGGGGGGGACGACGACGACGACTAGGGTACATCAATCATTTGTAATTATACGCATGCCTCTTCTCCATTCCATCATCTCATTTCGGCTCCTTTCTTCCACTCCCATTCCCCGTCTCCACGAAACGGAAATAGTCTTCTCCCTGGAATTGGTATGGGGTCTGGTTCAGTGATCTCTCCCCAGTGATCTCTGTCATGTTTACGAGTGCTGGCTCGCTCGTTTTTTTTTTTAATCTCTGAAGGAGAGAGATCCCAACGATAGCATGGAGCGTTAAGTGACCCAGTTGATAAGTGGCATCGCCTGCACCCTCAGAGATCTCTGTTCTGCTCTTATCAGTGGAATGCAGTGGAACAGTGAAAACTTTAGCAGAACCAAAAGCTTTATGTTCGCGAGAGAGCTTTATCAGTCACATCTATTCCATTTGATTCGCACACATAGACATCAATTGTTTGCTTCCTGTTTACTTTTTTTTTTTATAACATACCCTTCAAGAGGGTACGACATGACGCGGGGCACATTGATGTTCGATTCGAGACGCAAAAACGAGTGCTGCAAAAGAGGTTGTATTACATAGATACATACTAACACATATATACCATTTAAGTAGTACTCTTAATTGTATGCCTGTAGCAGTAACGATGCCCTGAAAGGGTATCCACTCTTCGAACATTCTTCCATTTTTGTTCAAGTTCCATTACAATGTTTCCTGTGTGTGTGTGTTCGCGCTGCTTGAATTCCAATTGAATTGAATGAAATTGCAAATTAAATGCGTTTGAGCTGCCACTGCAGGCAGCAGATGGCAGACGACAAACAAAAGCAGAAACATAACATTTAAACTTTCCCATACTACTCGTACTCGTATAATAAATCCTATTTAATGTTCAGGTCTTGCTTTGCAAACGAGTATGCTCGCATTTATTCGAGTATACTCTTCCGGAACATTTCAATAAATAACCATGGACATACTCGCATCATAATAATAATAATAATAACAGCAATAAAAATTGGCGCAAAATTGTTTTTAATCAATTTCAATTGAATGATGACCCGGCACAATCAAGACGTAAGACCAGGCAGGCGGAGACCTCTAAGGCTTTTGTTACTTACAGATAGAATCTAGCTTTGTACGTGGCTGTGCATAAATTCCCTGAAATATTTATTTTAGATTCCATCTTCAATCAATTTACAGAATCTCCAGCAAAACAAATCAGAATTTTGGGCAAAATTTCGTTGCCTTCATTTCCAATTTCGGTTGCCTGTTTTGGTATTCCCCTCGTGTTGGAACACTTAAAAAATTGAAATAAAAACTTTAAATAATTTTATTTTGATGTATTTTTTTATTATAACATCACGCTACATCATGTCGTTTTTAAACAAAAATTTTATGTATTTTATTTGCTATACTTTTAGCATTGATTGTTGATATTTGAATTTAAAATCACGCATACGCCTCATGTGTGCTTTACATTCTATGCAAATTTTTGGATTCATGAATATTGAATTTATAATTCATTTATGGGCTTGGCTATGGCATTGCATAAAGAGTTCTCTTTATAAGGCACAAGCCCCTAAATTGGTGCGTGTGATAACAAGACCCACATATGTACATATATTTGTATATAATAGGGGTCAATCGTCTATGGCAAAAACTGAGGTAAAGCGAAAACTGAACAGTGACTCCCCTTTAAGGAAACACCAAAGGGAATGATTAACTCATCGGTTACTCATTTTATGTTATTATTGTATTTACTTTTCATTAATCTATAATCATTCCTACAAAGGGCAGACTTGTTCCACGAACGAAAGACATTTCTACTTGAAGATATGTAAGTCCATTCAGGGTAGGGGTTACATAAATACATGTATATCTGGGATAAGTGTAGTTGCCACGGGGCACGGCACACATCTTGCCTTGGACTCAGCCTCAGTCTGACCCACTCATGCCCCCACCCTTTCCCACCCACCTTCCGCCCTACGCCTCTGCCACAACATGATTTCCCGGACGAATGAGGCAATGAACCGCAGCAGCAAGTTTATCTGCCCGCCACCACAAGCCACATGCACCAAGATAAAATGATACAATCCACAGAGAGAAGCGGGTAAATACATACACTGCATATGCACACTGCACTACATATGTATGTGTGTATGTATCTCCACTGCAAATAGTCAGCCAAAGTTCTGTTCTTATGGACACGAAATGGAAAAGGCAATGTAAATGTTAAGTAAACGTAATTAAAAATGCATGGAAAACGCTCGGGAAAATCCACAGACAGCAACAGCAAAGCACAGAATGTGTCAACAGCGATAACAGCGATAATGCAGAACGAAAACGAAACTGAAACTGAAGCCAAAGCGAGTCAAGAATTTTCAAAGAAAACAAACTAAAATTTTGATTAAAAAAAGAATGCCAGTCCCTAAAAAACTGTAGCTTTATTATGGCAAATTTACACCTCCCTCTCTCCCTTTATGTCGCAAAACAACGAAGAAATGCACCCTATATCTATAGTTTCCGGACTTAAGCTAATTCCGTATTCTACTGGATTGGAATGCAATTTTATAGATTTTTTGTAATAATTTATCCAAACGGAAAATAAGATAAAGAAGCAAAACGAAGCAAAAATGGGGCATTACTCACCGATGAGGGCAACAGCTGCGTACAGCATTAGCCATTTGTGGTGTTCGTTGGGCATATCCATAGTATTAGCCATATTTCCGCTCAGCGGGTGTTCTCCTTCTCTCTGTGATGGACGCGTATCGATTCTTCGATGGGGAATTGATCTAAAATGTAGAAAACAAATGATACAAATTTGATTAGTTTTGCAAGTTATATTACAAATAAACTAAACTCTTGATGCTTTATATATTTGTTATGCTTGCAACAATATTGATTTTATTTTCATTCACACCCGAGCTCATTCGTTTGTTGCCAGTGAAATGCAAGTAATTTGATTAGGGACCATTACCATCCCTCCCATGACGGCACAGTCCACCCACCTGAATGCACCTCACTTTACAAAGGGGTAGAATATGTACATATGTATATGTACACCCCTAAAGAGGGTTGCAAAGGGTTAAATATTTGCTGACATTGCACGGTAAGACTGAGTCATGCCCTCGTGTGAGATATTTACTATTAAAGATATCTTTGGATATATGCTTTATCCTCACCCTGTCAGTGGCTACCAAAAGTATTTCCAAAGCCATAAAAAAGCGTTTAGCAAATGGAATTGAAATGCAAACAAATTAATGAAAGAATGAATGCAGCAAAGGAAAGAAACAGAAGGCAGAAGACAGCAATGTGGTTGTGGTTGTGGATGTGGCACATTGCCACTGGCAATGTCATTAATTAAACCACAAATGGCCAAACACTCCAACGCCGATCGGATCGGGAGGCGACAACTTCATATTTTTGCCTTCTGCTATCCATAAAATGTGACGCGTCTCCCCCCAAACACCACCACCCCAGCCCCCCCTTATCCGTATCCGTATATATTTTATGACAGGCAGGAAGTCACGATTCCACATTTCTTGTTGTTGGTTCGTCTGCCCCGCTCTGTCTGACATGAGCCCGCTGGGACAGAAGAGCGCTCCTCCGCTCATTTTAATCCAAGTGATAGCCACAGATAGATAAATGGACAGATATACACATGTGTAGCTATAGAAATAGATTCCAGAGCAATTTGCTTGGCTTTTTAACGCGTTAATTAACGCTTAAGTGGATTCCTTCATTCGCTCATGCTACAATCCACAATTTGTGCGGACAGGCAGTCAATGAATTAAGTTTCTTATTTTACTTTCAATTGAAGACGTATCTGGCAGATACACACTAGTGCACGTACATATGTATGTATTTATGTATGTATGTATGTATGCCGTTCCTCGGTTTTGCTCTGAGGGTTGCGCAGGCGCACTCAGCTCTACTACTCCGCACGTGGCCTGCTCAACAAATGTTAGCTTTTCAATTGATTTAATTAACTTCTGCAGTATTCTTTCTAACGAGGGGGTTGAGCAGCTGCTCATAGTACTTTAATACTATCAGAGGGTGTGGATCTACTATAGGATATGCATTGTAGGGTTTGTCATGGTTGAGAACACACCACAGAGCCGCCACAGAGAAGTGCCGAGAGAGTACCCTTGTACCCTTGTTTCACTGCTTATGGCATTGAATCGCTGTACAAATTTCCCATACTATAGTTTTGTTGGAAGTTCCTAAAGTTTCTTTAAGGGCTAAGACGACACACTGAAAGCATTCGTCTCATGACTCATTAATTTCTGAGATGTATTTTTCCTGCCAGAGACGCTCCCATCTAGTAAACGATTCTGCCTCTCAAATGAACAAAATTTAGAAAACATCTGGTAATCAGTCAACAGTCGCACCCATCTACAATATATGTATGCATATAAGTAAATACAATATACATATGTATGTACAAGTACGAGTATATAGCCAGTCAACCCCTCTTTCTCTGAGCAGATCCGTTTTGGACAATCGCGTGGTAAAATCAACGAATCACAAGCATACTCGTATTCGTATTTTTACATTACTCATTCGCTCATATTATTTTGTTCGTCTGCCTGAATTTGCAACTAAAATTGGGGTGACGAGCCAATAAATGGATCCGGGGCAGAGGATGGGGCGTAGACGTGGGGCCACTGTCTGGCGAAGTGCAGTGGCCCAATGCAGGGCCACGTACACATACAGACAGCAGACGACTGACCGACGATTGTCCATTGTCCAGTTTGCAGTTTCCGACTCGCCCAGTTCCCAGATAGTACCCCAGAATCCCAGTCGCTGTGACCCATACGCAGCAGCGAAAGCTTTCCGCACTGCGCCCCTCCAATTGAGAGTCAAGTGCCACACAGGCAAAAACAAAAGGAATACACGAGTATTTATTTGGTGCCTCATCCGTATAGCAGCCTTTGTTCACTTTAACCTTTTGTGTCGTCGTGTGTTATGTTCTGAAAAGCTAGAGGCTAAAATCAATATTTGCCATCGCAGGCGATCCGTGGGCTACCCACCAGATGATTTTGAGTGAAAGGCAAGCATCATATGAGACCGGGATCCTATTTGTGAACGCTGACAGCCCGCCCAAATAGAAGCCGAGCGGCGCCTAGCAACAGGATGACGAGACGACAACAGAAAAATAAAGGAAAAAGAAAGAAACTTTGAAGGAGAACCAGCGGCAGCACGTCGAATCCGTAAGTGCCCTTCGAATACAATTTATGCTTGATACACAAAAATTCTGAAGAATGAAAATTTATAATAATATATGAAGAGCAGAGACAGCCAAAAATTATTATTTTTGTAACCGATAAAATCTAACAAAATTTTACATATTTATATTTGCAATTTTTTTTGTTTTTGGCGGTAATAATGATTTTT
Source organism: Drosophila obscura (assembly GCF_018151105.1). Lineage (NCBI taxonomy): Eukaryota > Metazoa > Arthropoda > Insecta > Diptera > Drosophilidae > Drosophila > Drosophila obscura. The sequence goes on along the minus strand of NW_024542774.1, from coordinate 1,485,487 downwards.
AAGCTATATTATTAATACTATTAATAAAAAAACCAATTACTAATACCATAATTTTATTGGAATATGTATCTAAAAGAGAGCCACATAGCCACATCCATAATGTGTGCTAAATTCTAGACACTCTAAAAATACTCTCCTTCTGGCAGTGTATAAAATCGAGAAAAAATGAGAAAGATGCCAAAAGGAAATGGCAAGCAGTGGCAGACAGCGAAGGAAATAGGTGGAGAGGAGCAGAGAAGAGGAAGGTTGGGCGGCGCAACACTTGCAAAATCAAATAACGGAAACTACAACGCGGAGGCAGCAGCAGCTGCATGGGATTTCAGAGATGGCTGGTGGCTGGCCTGCACGTTCGCTAAGCAGGGGTTGCTCTCACACAGTCACAGATACAGACACACACACAGATACATTTCCAGATTCAAAGGCAGAGCGAGGGAATATGTATGCCAGATGGGAAACTGCGAAGGATCTTAAAAGATGCTCGAAATGTAAAGTGGTCTGTGGAGTGGAGGAAAAACTACCTGCCAGAGGGATTGAGAGGACAAAGGACAGGCAGCAGGCAGGCAGGCAGCAGCCAGCCAGAGCTGCAGAGTTGCTTTCGGGAGAGGCAAAGAGCGCATGCGCAGAAAAAAAAATTCGCTGAAAAATTGACACAGGCGAACAGATTTTCTCTAGAAGGGAATTTCTAAATGAAAATGTATTCGAAATGGCCTAAATCTTTACGAATATTGATCAGAGTCTGTTGAATTTTGTTATTTCAGGCGATTCTTTGGGTTAAAGCCCCCTCTATACCCACTCCAAATAACTTTTGGCACACCCTTTTGGGCAATGCCTATGAGAGTATGTGTGTGCATTTGGGCAGAAAGTAACCAATTTTTTGCACTCCCCACAGCGGGAAACCCTTTCTTTCTGTTTCTGGAAAAATCAATAGGAAGCTGGGAATAAAGACAACAAATTTGACAAAAAACTGAATTTCCTTAGGTATTCCTCTGCCTTGGGGCAGACAACCGTTGTTGGGTGGGCGTGGGCTATGTCCTGCCACACACCCACACACATTGCCAGTCTATACATACACATACACAGTCACACAAAGAAGAAGTTGCCAGACAGCGCTGAAAATTGCCTACTTTTCTTACCGTTTGTTGTTGAATTTGTTGTTTAATTTATTCTTTATTCACACACACACACACAGGCACAACACAGTGAGAGTGGTGCAGCGAAATTGGTAACAGGGTGCCACTAATCCACGGGGGTGGCGACTCTGTCCAAGATCTGCCTCACACAAACACTCACAAAAACAGTCAGCAGAGACGCCCGCTGCTGCTGCACTCGCTTTGCTCTGCTCTTTTTGTTGTTGTTGTTGTAAACTAATTGGCGGATTGGTCGATTGATCGCTTTTGCATACTATTATTCACTCTTTTTGCGCAGAAGAAGAATCTGCACGCACACCAAGATACACACACGCGCGCGTCTGAAGCAGACGAAACCACCACCGATTGGACCGGTTTACGGGGGTGTTAGTGGGCGCACCGTATAAACCGTAGTCAAAACAACGTACACGCATACACAGAAATACACGAAAAAACCGGCGACAAAACGGTACGACCTTTCGGATTCACGTTCCACAACAGAGTGCGGAATCATCATGCTTGCCGGCCATTTTTCGAAGGCGGCAGTGAACGCTGTGTGGATGGTGTGGATTGTGGATGTTGTTTTTACATCCATCTCTCTCGCGCTCTCTGCAACAGCTGCTGGAAGGGGCAATTGTTATGGGAAATTTCATGGGACTTTTTCTCACCTGTTGCGTTGCTGTGCGAGGGGCAGACCCGGTAAGGAAAACCGGAAGGTATTAGTATTAGTAGTAGTAGTAGAAACAGATAAAGAAATTATAAAGAAGTAAAAATAGGATCAAGGTCATTCATCAGGTTCCAATATGCCGAGGTTGTTTGCATCGCAACATGGAACCAATCGAATTGGCAACATTAGTTTCTTTTAGTTTCACAGCAGCCATTGTCGTGGAGGTCCTGGAATATAAGCTGGTTGGGGAATACTATACATACTTCAAATTCTGTCGATTATTGTATTAATTATTTATTTAATTTCTTTTTTATACACAAAGGTTATCTCCTGTGGAATCTGTGTGTGTGTGTGTGTGTGATAAAGTAACCTAAACAGATTCACCAACTGTCAGGAAGGGTAAGTACCTTAATCTCAATGTAAGAGTGAGTATATAATGAATACACAAATGGGAATACACTGGATTATATTCGTAATATTGCCATTGAGTGCAGAAAACAAACAATTAAACACAACCAAAAAGTTAAAATTCTCTTACAAATTTAGATGGATCTCTTCGTGGGGATACCAGAGTATTAGTTCTTAGTACATATTAACATACATATATTTAATTGTACAGCAAATGATAAATGCTTGGGATTCACACTTGGACTGAGTATTTTGGGTTAAAACAAAAGTCAATTACAGTTGGTAGGAAGACACAAAAGTGCTTAAGTGTAGGCTTAAATATAATAAAATCATTAGCTGGGTCTGGGTCAAAATCAACTAAATTAGTCGGTACTAAAACTAGCATTTGTTCGCCTATGTACAGGTAATACAAAATGGGGAGATTCTTAGTTAAATAATTTGAGCCAGATACATATATGTGTTTGCTGCTGGTCTCCTCCTGGTGGTTTGTCTTGCGAGTATTTTAATAGTGTAGCAGATACGAGTCTTTTCCGTTTTAGATCTTGATCTCTTGAGGATAGCTAGTTATATGTGAGTATCTGATGTTCGTGTGTATAATAAATGCGGTCCAGTGCTGTGAACCATGTCAAGTCTATTTTGTGTCATGACTGTGGACGTAACTTGTTCAGTACATAGTCGGAGTAGGCTCGGTCCTCGGCTCCGACATTGAGATTACATTACAATTGTTGAGTATTAAAGGAGAGAATAGATACAGATACAGATGTGGATATAGTCACATTGAAAACACTTAAATTCGCTTCTAGTTCCGCCTGCTGGCATCTTGGATGATGATCTTGTTCTTCTGCCGCGTCACCTTCGTGGCAGTTGGCGCCGGCATCAGGCGCTTCAGCTGATCCTGCCGTATGTTGGGCAGGCCCCTTTCCTTGCCCTTGCCCGTTGTCGTGGTGGTTGTTGTGGTCGTCGTGGTGGCCGTCGCCGTTGTGCTTGATTCGATCAGCGCCGTCGACTCGTCCACCGTGGAGCTGGAGGAGCCTGCGGCCGCCGCTGAAGCTGCCGAGGACGCGTACCTGGTGAGCACCTGAAACTTGGCAAAGATGTTCCGCCCAGCGCCTCGCTGCTCCTTGTCCTTGTACTTATCCAGGGCGGCGCCGCTGGGCGTTGGCTTGGGCGCCTTGACCAGGGCCTTGTTGTGGTTGGTGGTGGTGGCTGCCGCCTTGTAGAAGTCCAGCTCGTAGTCGAAGTCGCCGCTGCTAGTCTGATGGGCGGGGGCCAGGGCACGCTCGCCGTAGCTGGCCGAACTGGCCGAGGTCTCCTCAGCCAGGTGGCGCAGCATCAGGGTGAGCTTCATCTCGTGCTGCCGCTGGAGCAGAACGGCGTTGCGCTCGCCCTCGAGTCGGGCCTGGCGAACGGCATTGGAGAGGACGCGCTCCTTCCACTCCCAGGCGTCCCGTTCGCGCTCCAGCTGCACCAGCTGCAGCTCCAGCTTGCGGGAGGAGTCGCGAAGGTCGATGACCTTGTTGAAGTACTTGTACAGCAGCGTGCGCATCTCCTCCGGCGAGAGTTTGTTGAGGCGTGCCATCAGCATCTGCTCGCCCTTCTCCCGCTGCAGCCGGTCACTGGTGTCGATCGACTTGTGGCCGCAGATGAGCTCGTTCTTGAACTCGATGGCCGCATCGATGGCTTCAATGGCCTCGTCGCACTCGAGCAGCTTGCGCTCCTCGCGCTGCGTCAGCATCTTGTCCCGTTTTAGCTTCCGGTCCAAGTGGCAGCGCTCGTCCAGCAGCAGATCTCGGGTGCCACGCAGATTGCGGATCTCATGCCGCAGACTCTCCTGCTGGGCCGGTGCTGGACCCTCTCCACCCGCACACTCCTCCAGGTTGTCCGACTTCTCGCGGAGAATGTGATTCAGGTGGGTGATTCGTGCCTGGACAGCCTTCAGCTGCCGGCCCTGCTGTTCCGGAGAGTCCAACTTGACCAGCTCCTTGCCGCCGCTGACGCCGTCGCGGGACTCCTTCAGTTTGGCGAGCTCCGTCTCCAGCTGGTCGCGCAGCTTGCACTCCTTTCGGATCTTCTTTTCCAGCTCCTCCAGCTGCTTGCGGGACTCGGCCATGGACTGCTGAAGCTTCTTCAGCTTCTGGCCACTCTCGCCGGCAATGTGCTTCATGGAGCTGAGATCCTCCAGCCGATGCTCTATGTGGGCTATGATCGCTGACCAACGCTCGGTCTCCCCCTTTTCCCTGCCCTGGACGAGGGCCTTGGCCAGATGCTTCTTGGCCTTGTCGCACTCGGCCTCCAGCTTGGCCTTCTTCTTCTGGAACCGCTGCTTGGCATGGCTGCGCGTGTCGCTGTTCTTCACCAGCTCGCTGATGATGTTCTGCTTCACCTGCATTGTCTGCTCGATCTCCTTCAGCTGCCGTTGCCGTCCCTCGATCTCCGCGTGCAGTTTCCGCAGCTTCTTCTGGAGCTGCTCGATGGGCGCATTGGCGGCAGCGGCGGCAATGGCCGCCTGACGCAGTCCCTCGCCCGCTGAGCTCTCCAGCGGATCGATAGTCGATTCAGGGTCCAAAACGGTAGCCGGCGGCTGAGCCATGGGCTGCTGCAAGGCCACGCGATTGAGCAGGGCTAGCTCCGCAGTGCTCAGGCTGGCTCCTGGCTGAATGCTACGCCGTCGACCTTTTGGGGGGACGATTCACATTAGACACCGATTAAAGGGAATCCACTTTATCGAAGTACTTGCCCGCAATGCTGGTCTTTCGCTCCTCCATCTTCTCCATCTCTTTGTCCGGGGGTGCCTCCAGCTTGGGCTCTTTGTCCCGCTCCAGACTCTGCATGACGGCCTTGGGATGCTTGGTGAGGAACTCGGAATGCTTGGCCTGGATCAGGGAATCGGTCTTCGCACGAAACTCCTCCATAAGGCCCTCTAGCTTGTCGGCCAGATCGGGACGCTGCGACTCATTGTCCGTGTCATTGTCGGAGTTTGGTGGCTCGCTAACCGATTCCTCGGGCTCCTCAGCCTCCTGGATGGGCACCAGCTGCTTTTGGGAGCGCATGGCCTCGGTCGAGCTGAGGCACTCCTCGCACTCCTGCTTGAGGAAGAGCCACTCCTCGATCTGCTCCTTCTCCAGTTCGCTGATCAGATTGGAGCCCATCAATCTGGAAGCAACGATGAAAACGAAGCATTAGGAAAGGCACAGGAAACCAGGGTCTGGCGGCAATCTCACTTGGCAAACAGTCCCTCTGCGTTGGACACAAGCTTGAACCACTGACTCGCCGCGAATTGCAGCCCAAAGTTGTCGCCGGCTGCCACCTGGGCCAAGGGGCCAGCTGCGGGATTGGAAGAGGCGTTGGGCATTGACTCCGGGGATATGGGCGTATTGTCGTCGGAGTATGTGTTCATGATCACATAGTTCCGCACGCACTGCACCTTGAAGGCGAACTGCAGGTTGCCCAGGGTCTCTGCCACGTGCTGCTCCAGCTGTGAGACGCACAGAATCACCAGAGTCTGGGCCCGGCCACCGAACGAGTCCTTCAGCAGGGTCGTGAGGGTGGTCTGGCCATATGGAATGTTGCCATTCACCCCGTACATGATGCTGGGATCGGTGAGTGTGTTGACCACCTGCTCCAGCATCTGGAGACCGGCATCACGGGGATGGCCCGGCGGCGGCTCGCCCCAGCGCTCGGTGGCGCACAAATCCGAGAAGCTGGCGGTGGACAAACGGTGCTGAATGAGCCCCTCCTTGGACACCCACTGCTGCTCCAGGGTGAGCGTGAAGAGGGTGTGGGCCGGCTTTGGCTGCCTGGTGGCCAGGCCAATCTGCAGCCAACGGAACACTTCCTCCACACTCTGACAGTGGACGTTCCCCATGTCCAGCAGGTCACAGACCTCGCCCGCACAGATCTCCACGAAGCCCACATTAACTGCGTAGGTGCGCTCTGTGGACGGGATAGAGTTACAGTCGAGGATGGATCGCAGACAGGATTTGATTTTGTGGGAAGCTCACCTGAGTGCCCGGCAATGTGGGCGAAGATGTCCCGGACACAGCGCTGCACCACGCCCTGGTCTGCTTCCCCGTAAACGCACTCGAAGCCAGGTCCGTATAGTGTGTAGGTCTTGCCCTGACCCCGCTGTCCGTAGGTCACCACCGAGGCATCGAATCCCTCCAGAAACAGGCTGATCAGCGGAAACACCGTCTGATAGTAGAGCTGACTCTGCGTGGTACCGCTGCCCAGGGCGTGTGTGACGGGCACTGTGTGGGCGCCTACCTGTATGAGTCCTGCCGCAATGCTGTCTTGGGCCCCACCGCCAGGCAGGGCGCTGGGAAGCCCCAAAGCGGAGGCTGATATCGGAATTGCCTGCACACAGCATCCCGAGCCCAGGGGCACAATGGTTCCATTCTCATTGCCATTGCTGTCCGTCTGCGGCGTCTCCTTCTTCAGCTGTGTGCCCTTCCCGCTGTTCCCGTTGGCATCTGTCGACTCCTCCGGCGTTTGTCCATCTGAAGCGTCTTTAGTGGACTCTTCCGAATCGGAAACAGACTCCGCATCCGCAGCCCCAGTTGCAGACGCCGCTGCCTCCGCGACAGGCTTCCTTTTTTCGCTAGGCTCGGTGTGGGGACAGATGCGCACGGCCACCTGTATTGGTATCTCCATAGTAGTCGTTTCAGTCGGGCAACTGGATTTCAATTGGTTTTCTCCATTTTTGTGTGCATTTTACGCGTTTTTTTCGAAATTTCCCAAAAAAAAACAATGCAGACCGCTTGAATCGATACTAAGTGAACGAACTTAACCCACTTAGCCCCCCCTATAAAGGCAGGTAAACAACTTGAGTCAAACAGAGGTAAGTAATACTGCTCGTGAACTTTTCATGAAGATCCATCCTATCCTTCCACATTAATTACAAACATTAATTACAAAATCGCCGATATCTTTCACCTGAACAGCACTAAAATTGGTCAAGTTTCATCATTTTCGTTGGAAGTTTTAAGAACCCCCCTGCTCGACAATGGGTTAACGTTCTTATTTGTTGATCGGAAATCATATTCCTCGATTTTAAAATTCGGTTTCATATTTCTAGCAGGCTAAGACTCGCAGCACTGAATATTTATTTTTATCCAAGTCATGAATCAATTTTCTACAATATTGGCTCGTTTTCAGAACTCCGTTTTATTGGATTGTTTACAAAATAGGGCTTACGGCTTACATAAAAAAGGTCAATACAGAATTGAAGCATAAAACGTAAGTTGGCAGCCCTGTTCGATTTAAATAGTGCTGTTAATTTATCGATACTATCGTCTAGTCGCGCGCCTTAGCAGAATTGTTTGAAAAGAGCGCCAAGGATATGTCTGAAATCCAGAGGACTAATTAAAGGAATGTTTTCGTGTACCTTGTATTCAATATTCGATTTCCCGAAATGTATAATATTTCGCAAGCGGACACCCTGTTTGTTCCGCTTTTTTCTTTTTTCTAGTGATGTGAAAACCTTCCCTGATTAAAGGTCAGTTCTGTAAAATGCTTGCGTGGCATCGATACTTTAAGCGGTCGTTTCAAATGCGTACTCGTTTTGATAACAGTTTTTTTTTGTGTTTTGCTGGACACTTTCATGTTTTGTTTTATTTTTTTATGGCTTTTGCTGTTGTGATTAACGCCCATGCAATTGAAATGAAATCGCTTGCAAGTGATTCGAATGCAATCGCCAAAGAACAATAAATATTATAAGCGCGGAAACTGGTGCAAAAAGCTACCATCTATGGAACCCTAGGGATAGGGGTGTACGTGCAGATTTTTTTTTAGCCACTCGCTGTCACACATTGTCTGATTTGGACAACGAAAAAAACTGTACCCCTTTAATGTCGCCATGCTGCAAATGTTCGCAGACTGCACATAGTGGTACCTTTTTGTTAATGTTCCATATATGTTTGAAGCTATAACGAGCATGGTTCATGTGTTGGAACACGTGCGCCATAATCACTTGCCAGACGGAAGTGAGTATCGTTGTCGTGGTCTTGACTTTTGTTCTCTTTTCTGTCAGGAATTTTGTTTCCGTATTAATCTTGAGGCTTTAAACCAAACTTTAAAGTTGGAATCACTATCGATGGCACCGAGAAGGTGCAAGGGATGTGGCCCAAAAGTGGGTAACAGCAATTGGATAAAGTTGCCGATGCTGATGCTGCTGTTGGTGTTGCTGCTGCTGCTGCTGCTGCTTCTATTCCTGCATGCAATTAAGCCAGGGACGAGGAACAACTTGCCACTCAGTGTGTCCCACAACTGGAAGCTGACCATGCAAATTACGATGCTCACACAGTTACGTAGCTGGGCCACTGAAAGGCGGCCAGGGGATGACACACACGACTCTGTGCGTTTGAGTGATGCAGCGAGACGTGGCAGCCGAGGAACAACCATCCCAACCAGCCAGGTCTAGGGCCATCTCTGCCAAAGTTAAGTTAAATGGACTTGCGGTGCACTCGAGCAGCGCCCCCCTTCACACACACACACACACACACAAACACACACATACACATGCACTCTCTCCCCCACATGGGGATTGAAGTGCAGACCCTGACAAGGTAGCAGCCAGCTTTGGCTAGTAGATTAAATTAAACGTAGAAACAACGACCAAGGAGACACAGAGGCTGGAGCCAGTCCCAGTCCCAGTCAGCGCCAGACCTGAGGCCAGAGGAACTGCAGCCATGCACTGGCAACAACATTAAACGTGTTTACACCATGTCCGACCAGTTGATATGCCAACTGCTCTGACTCTCATACGTACTTGCAGGAGAGGCCGGTGGTGCCGGCCCCAACGAATGCGTGCCCATGCATGAACAGCTCTTGGACAATGAACACATGCCATGCCAGAGCGTTCTCCTTGGCTTCCGCCGCTGCTCCTCCGCTCGGCTATTGTCCTGCTTTTTGTTTACTGTTTTTGGTGGGGTTTCGCAAGTGAGTGGACTAGAAAAAAAAGCGAAAAAACCCCAACTCTCCCCCCGGCACTCCGAGGCAGAATCACTGCATACTGCATACTCGTACCGTACTTTCAGGTGCCTGCCTGCCAGTGCTGTGCTGTCATAATACAATGGGAAAGGTGGCGCACAGTACGGTTACAGTTGCCGTTGCGTTGCCTTAGCCGTTGTTGCATTGTTGTGTGCTGCGCTCGCTGACTGCGAATTAGCCTTGTCCTGGCACCTTGCTAGCCACGTTCCAAGGCAGTACCAAAGGGACGACAAGTATGCGTGTGTCCCATGCAATGCAATGCAATGAAATGGAATGCTAGGCGGTGTCCTGTTGCCTTGTGTTAAGTTACCTTTTCTGCCAGCTTGGCACGTCACTTTCTCTGTCATTTCAGCTCAGCCTCTTGGCCAGCCTTCGGAGTAAATTTAACTTGATGCAAACACACAATTGCTCCACATGGATTATAGAGAAATCCATTGAAATTCTGCTTGAAAATGTGCAGCATACTTTTAGCATTCATTAATATTTCATTTCATTTTCCGGCATAAGAAATTGCTTTGCATTGTTGTTCCCACACATTCACTGCGTTGCAGCTGAAGTTTAAGTTCGCTTGCAGCTGTAGCTCCATCTTTAGTATAGGGCTTAGCCGCAGGAATCAAAGACCAAATATTACGCTCATTTATTGACCAATGGCAAACACAAGCGAGAAGTCAAATGAAATTGCTATAAACGATAGACGAGCGCTCCATCGTGTGCTTCCTTCTATACCCATCCACTCGCCTCACCTCACCTCATCTCTTCCATTGAGACACAGTCAGCTTCATCTGTTTGTCCACGAATCTGTGAGGCATGGGCGATTGGTTGGAATGGGACGAAACGAGGGGATAACTGCTGCTGCTGCTGCTGCTGCTGCTGCTTCTACTACGCCAACTTCCTGGCCCCGGTGAAGTTCTTCTCCGGCATACATAGGTAAGGCACAACAATTGCAGGAGATCGTCAATTTCCTGCTTGCCTCGCAGGCAACTTGATTGCAAGCACAAAAATCAATAGGAAATGCAGTTAAATATTTTCCCAGCCGAAATAATTGCACAGAAATGAGAATATACAGCCAGCTCAAATGCATAGAACATTTTGGGCAAATCCTTTATCCACTGTCCGCTCCAGCCAGCCTGTCATTGTGAGCAGAAATTATTTAATTAAAATCCCAATACGAATACGGAGGAGCTGCTGCTAAAGTTGACTAGAAAGTGTAGCTCAGCCTGTAAGCCGTACAGCTCCTCCAGGCTGGCAAAACTTATGGATCAATGCAAACTTTGCTATCCTACACTTTTACTCCCCCATTATTGTACCCAGCACTGCTAGAGAACAAGGGCATATCATTATGATGTAGAGCAAGAACAACTGGATTGGCATATCCCTACAGCCCTTAATGTTTGGCAGATTATCGATTCAGCACCTTTTTTCTTATATTTTTGAAAGGAATTTCCATAAATTAATTTATTACTTAAAGCAAAGATTATTTATCTGAGTAGCGGGTATTTTATGGTCGTTCTATGTCCGACGAGTTTTTTTTATTATTTCTTTTTCCGACTCGAGTTGCGCTGAGAAGGTGAAAAAGTTTCCCAGGCAGCCTTCAACTTGTTAAACAATTTTCGTATATATTTTCGACAAGTTTGCGCTGTACGAGTGCCTCCCTGAGTGTGTGTGTGTGTGTTGGCCGTGTCTGTTTGTCGGCAAAGGTGTGCGGGGCGGGGGCGTTAAGAATCTTAAAGATAGTAAAAGGCAATGGGAAACGGGAGCAGCATCTCCAGCTAGTTTATGCGTCTGACTGGCTGTCTATCTGCGATTCCAGGGGCTGGCTGACTGGCAAGTTTACCAGACAATTTTTCTGCTGCTTTGCATGTCAGTTCTTTCCGCTGCAAACAGTCGAAAAGTTATAGCAGCCAACCTGCTCCGTGTTCTCGTCCTTCAGATTCAGCTTCTGCTTCAGCTTCAGCATCGGATTTGCCTTTTGTGCTGTTGGCCGCTCAGCGTTTCAGCATTATGCAATTGGATTTGCCGCGGCAATGGGTGGACGAAGGTTCCAGTCCGATGCTTGGCCCAAGGCAGATAAACACTACGAAATTCCACAAAGTGAGCGCTTAAAGGGTAACGATATCAATAATAAATAGCCATTGCAAAAAACTCTGCATGTCTGCCAAAGCCAGCACAAAAAAATAACAGAATAACAAAACAAAAAATAGAGAGGAAGCAACAAACAGATACGACAGTCCGCCCTCCGGTCAGCTATAAAATTGACCAGCTTAAACCAAGACTATATAATAAATTGATAGCTTACTATCTACCTCTGGACGACGACCGGATTCCGAGAAGAGTAGCAGCAGTGAAATTTAAGAACAATTTGCCTTAAAGTAAAATATCTATGTAGGTCAGGCATGAGATTTATCCTGAGGTATGTAAGAGCTTAGCTCTCGAGAGTTTTCACCGCTTGAGAATTGATAGTGTAGAATTAAAATAATATTGCCACATCTTAGAAATCTCTCAAGGAGCAAAGTCTCTTAAAGCCTCTATGGACATGAAATGGAAACTAGGCAATCATTTAGACAGCAAACGAATAGGTGGAGGGTTCAATTTTGCATCTTTCTGCCTGTTACATAGTTCTGCACAAACACAATATAGTACCTTAATGCCTGATATTTGTGCACTTTCATTATGCATTTATTGATTTGCCTGACTATTTGGAAATTCAATTTAATCAAATGCAACAAATGCCAAGACTGATTAAAATGCAATAAGACTAAAAGAAGAAGAAGAAGAAGCATCCCAAGAACTTAGTGGACAGTTGACTAAAGTTAAGAAGAGGACCAATATGTGTGGGTACCCTTAAAAGCGCCTTTAAACAGCCGCCTCTCCCACCTAAAACTGCCATATAGAGATAATGGAAAAAGCATTTACAGATCTACAATTCAACTTCAGAATGGTATACCGACAGAAAGTAATCACCAATAAACGGCAGTCGAAAAGCAGGAGCACACACACATACACAAACAAATATTTACTCCCGAAAGTAGACAACAATAAATGACAGTTCTCACAGCATTCACACACACACACATACTCACAGATAACAGTACATGCCTGACCGCAGCACCCCACTACCAGGAAAACCTTACCCCTCACCCATGCCTGGGTGCCATGGCTACGATAAATGACAGCAAAATGCTGCTTCTCGACTGCAAAGTCAAACAGTTTGCAACAACCACAAAACGGGCTTCAGCTTAAAGTGCCACCACCACCGAACTTTTAAGCACCGACGACCCCGCCCCGAGCCCATACCACCAAACCGAAGCAGCACATACAGACGCGGACCAAACAAATTACAGTTTTACCTCGAAATTAAATTTCCCATCCAATGCCGATTGGGCAAGCGTTTAGTCAAATCGTCGATATGAGTTTGGGTTATGTTATTGGAAAAACAAAAATCAAATTGCGCCGAACCGATTGAAAAGCGAGAATATTATGCGATGGCCCACAGGTCGCCCCGTTTTGGACTTTGGAAAGTTTATTGAAAATCCGTGCGGTGCACATCATGGAAATCAAATATATCTGGGGCATTGATCAAATTTGTTCTGTTGTAACTAAATGTTGGGGGTAAAATCGTTGGAATGTTAAAATCAAAGCACAAAAAGTAGAGAGAGAGAGGAGGAGAGAGGTAGAGAGGTAGAGAGAGTAGTGGAGTAGTGCACCAGAGGCTGGCCATCATCGGGGCTATTGGGTAAAGTAAAAGGTGTGCAGCCACGTAGCGCAAATATTTGTGGACACGTGTGCAATGGCCAGAAGTGACGAGCCGAACGAGGATACGGCCGGTGCGGAAGTTGCATTCGCGTTTTTCTAATAAATGAAAAGCAAATAGGAAATCGGCAAACTCAGCCGGTTCCCCACCTGCCACCTAAGGCCCCATGAAACCACCATTCTGCACCGCCGGCCAGTTTGTCAGCAGAAATATAAAATGATTTTATTTTTCATTGCGTTTCTGGGCAGCCTTTTCTACGGGAAATGCCGAGCGCAGGTCAAGCGTAGTGAGCGAACCCAAACTTTCATATAGGAAAAGCCGAAAGCATAAAGCAAAACTTTTTGCACGTACTCATGATTTACCAGCAGACATTGGCAAAATGTGGAGGGGAGTGTGTGGGTGTGGGTATGCGGCGTTGCTAGCGGGGGGAATGGGAAATGTGGAGTCCCTGGAATGTGACAGTTATGAGTTCAATAGCTGCTGGTGGTAATTAACATCAGGGAAATCCACAAACTGGAGCAGTTGCTGATTGTGGAAGTCATTGTGGAAATCCTTCATATTTTTGCATAGCAAATGAGCCACATAGCTGGGTATCATACCGTAGAGGTGTTAAGTTCAGGATAGGGTATTATCCCAGCTAAGCTGGACGCTCTATAAACTTATACCTCAAACTAAATCCACTTTCAATTCAGCTGTTCTTTCTTCTACGGTCGCCGCCATCAACAAAGAACCTTGTGCCCCACCTACGCCACGACCTTGACTAGACAATCGAAAGCAGTTCTCCCTCTTGCTCCACTTCTTGCTATTCATCCATCAGCACCCACGAAGAAGCTAAGCAAATAAAGTACAGCATTCAAATAGGTCGACTCACAAAGTCAAAGTTGAGCTGAGGTTGAGTCTGTGGAAGCTCCAGGAATCCCAACCAGACAGACAGACAGAGAGACGAAGAAGCCAGGCCAGGCCGAAGAAGGGAGACCTGCAAACAGAGATTGGGACACCAGACGTTCACTTGCTGACAGCTGAGTGTATTCTTAATAATGCATATATACCCGAGCACAACAACAGAAGCAGCGAGGGAGGAACTCCAATGTACACGGGCTTGGACAAGAGCCGGAGGAAGAGTAGGAACTGGCGAAAAATTTACAATTTCGCACGCCATAGCGCCTACAAAATGTCACAGAAAAGCACGGAGAATGGATGGTGGAGGGCAGGTCCAGGCAGTGAGTGCCTCGGAGAGAAAGAGGGGGGGTGCAGGAGCTGGCGCTGAAGCTGGTTGGAGCTGCAAACAATCACAAAACAGACAAATCCAGAAGCAACGACCACGACAACGTCGTCGCCAGCACTAGCGCTGTGCTGTACACGAGCTTGTCGCTGTCTGCGTCTGTTACGTGCCACATGTGCGTCAGATGTGGCAATGATTTGCATCGAGGTGTGGCATAAAAAACAAATGCGGCAGCTGCGGGGTCGTTGGCAGTGTTGGCAAAAATGGGGAAAATATCTGGGATCTGGTATCTGGGGGGAGTTATGCGTTGCCTCTTTTTATGACACACACACACACAGACCCGTATGAACGTAGGTACGCGTATGCAAATATTCGGGGAGGTGGAAGTGGAGGACGAGTGCCATGCCACCTTGATATGTATGTATGAGCCTTGATTTCATGTTGTCACCCCGGCCTGACTCTACCCCTGACTTTGTCTCTGTCTCGTCGTGTTTATTGGTTGTCACAGATAGGTCACAAAATATAATTGAAATTTTTACCAGTTTTAATTTGGATAAAAAAAGGGCTACTCGTAAAACAAAAGCAGATATGGGCAGGGAGCAAAACTTCAGGTGGGTGAGACTGTAGCATTCCAAAAGGAAAGCTTCCCTGGAGATCTATTCACCAAGACATTTCCTTTGCCAGCCTGAAGCGAGACAGCGAGTGACAGCGCTTTCCTTATCCATAACTGACCATTCGGGGCATTTGACACGCTCCATCGAGAACATCGATTCCTAATCATATCCTCAACCCCGCCAGAGCACTCAACTCCCATGTGCAGCAGCCGCAGCTGTTATGCCTCAAAACGGCCATTAAAATGCACAGCATCGAAGCCTATCGATGGGTGGGAAAATAATACGAAAAACACTTATGGTTAATTCCCGCTGCCGACGAAGAATGTCTCAATTTGTAAACCCTCCAACACCCTTCCCCTGTCCCTACGTTTCGTTAAAAAAATCCATAAACATAAGCATAAAATGTAATGCGAATAATAAAAGCAAATTAGCCCCAACAAGTGTGGGGAGGGGCGGAATGGGTGAGAAAAAATATATACAGAAATAAATAAATACGGGGGATTCGTAAACAGCGACATATAAATGCGATTAGAGTATCAGTGGCAATAATATTGACAGCCCTCGCCACGAATAACAGCCATCCAATAATAACCTCATTCAAGTTCATGTAAAACGCTTCATTTGCTCCAAGGGCGGTGGGGGGTACGCAGCCGTTTCACGGCAGCTAATTGGCGTGCGAAGCAGATGGGCGAAAAAGAAACCCAAAAGGGAATTGAGATAAATTACAAGTGTTTTGATTAACCCTTACGAGGTGCCAGCTAAGGAAATATGTAAGGCCTCTGGCTAAGCATTGTCAAAATATATACACTAGTACTTGAACTTCTTTGTATCGAATTTTCTATCCTTTACATATGTATGTATATATCTTCAACCAAATTAACAATCGCTTAACATTATGAGTTCTTTAACAGAAGTCAGTTGTAACCCCAGTATCGTTTATGAGGGTTAAACTGAAGACGAAAAATGTCAATACGCAATTTTGACTGCAGGTAGCTGAGGAGGCAGGTAGATGTGGAGAAGAGGCTGCGAAAGGGACAGAGAGAGAGAGAGAGATCTGCGCTAATGAAATCAGACAACATTAACTGCGCCGCCGGCAGCCAAGACAACGGCGACCGGCAACAGAGTCGATGCTGAGGAGGCCAATCATGGGTTCGACGTCACCGACGACAACGACGATGACGATGCTCCGGCTTTTGTGGGCCAAGACAACAGGTGAGCAGTTGAGTGAATTAGATGGGCAATTGTTGCCCAAGGTCTCCGTGTGTGTGAGTTATGGCCCGTACCCAGAGTCTGAGGCGTAAACGTTTGATGTGACGGAACTTAAATAAATGTAATTTGGTGCGATTATTGGCGGTGAGAAGTGCCATAAGGCAAGTCTCCATCGGAGGCAATTCAATTTTATGTGTAACAACATCCGCTATATGTATGTTTTGTGTGTGTGTGTGTGTGTGTGTACGAGTTTGTCCTGAAGCCGCTAAGAAGTTGAACTTTGGAAATGTTTGGTTAAGTGATCGAATTAGTTTCCACAAGTCCCCGATACTTTGTGCTTTCCGATTACCTCGGAGCTAACTTTCGAAAGGAAATCAATTACGATATTTTGTTCATTTGTTGAATTGGACAAATGATTTGGGCTTACCACAAATATCATATACTTAGGTTAGATTGAGTCAATCTCAGTTACTGGAATTACATGATTAAATCACTGTGATAGTATTAAGATTGCTGGGACTTATGTTTTTAGCGCACAAAAATGTACGTGAAATTTAAATGAAACAAACCCGTGACAATCCTCATCGTGTGTTTTGGAAGTCCAAATCCGAAGAGTAAGCAGAACCCCTCCTCCATGTCGCTCTCTCCCTGAAAAGTCGCTAAGCCAGAAAAACTTTTCAATTAGTTGTGCTCACAGTTTCATAATGTCAGAGCCAAAACAAGCAAACTGAATTTGCAAAAGCCGAATGCGAAATCGCAAACATGCCAATAAGCAGTCCACCAAACAGAATCCCACCCTGCCGGAGAATGGTCGTTTCCGGTGGGTCAGGACATAAAACAACATTTGACAGCCATTTAATTTGGTCGATGGCCCCATGTCGTCCAGGGACATGGAACATTAAAAACCCCAAAATAAATACCGCGGGGCAAACAGAACAAATAATCCAGCCATGTCTGGCCCAGCAAAAAAAGACTATGACAAAATTGTATTTGTGTGTTTACGTTGTTACCATATTAGTTTTACGCCACGCCACACCACACCACACCACCACCCCGCTCCACGGCCCTCTTGAGCGACAATTTTCGACTGTTTTATTTATTTGGTTAATTATGGCCGCAAGGTGCTATACGGCTGTGCTGTACGGACGCTCGCAGCAAATAATAAAATGAGGCAAATAATGGAATTACACAATCTACGCAAAAGCTAAATACAATTACGGGCTAACACAAATAGTGTGTGTGAGAGAGAGCAAGAGATATGGAGATAGAGCTATAGAGGTATCCAGATACATATACAGACAGTTGGGAAAAATAATAAGCGCGTAATTATGCGAATTAGGCGACAGGCAGCAGTTGCATGGAATAAAGTCGAGCATACGCTCAGAGGCAACTTACTAGACATGACAGCGCCAGAGTGGGGGAGGGCACAGCTCCACATGTAAACACTCACACACTACATATGTATGTTAAGTGAGAGTATATGTGTGGCCCGAAAAAGTGTGCTATGAAACGAAATAAATGTTTGCCGATGCCAAAGCAGATCTCAGCAGTAAATTTAAGCAACGGAAAATAATGGAGCCAATTAAATATTTATTTGAACCAATTAAAGGGGTTCCAAAAATACAAACGAATTCTAAGAAAAGAAAATAGAAATCCAACGAACCAAATTCCATTGTTAAGCAACTAAATTCAACTGAGTAACTACGGCCCCTTAGCCAAAGAAATATTTTATAAAAAGCGTATTTTACCATAGACTTGATTAAAGTTGTGAATTTTTCAAATATTTACGTTATTTCAGACAATTAGTGTTGATTTATTTCAGCATGAACAGGTTGTAAATGCCCTTTCACCTCTCTCTGTCTATCTATTTCGGGCTACTAATACACTCAAAGGCATGTCGGCACACGTGGCTAGTGCAACATGAACAACCTCTTACACACACTCACTACAAATTTCGAATAACATTTCAACATTTCAGGATGCCTCCACTGGGGTGGGGCAGGGGCAGAGCTGTGAGACGCAAGCAACAACTGTAGGCAACTAAGGCGCATAAGCGTCGTCATCTAATAAAAATTTAAAGCCATTATTGCAAGTTGCCAACGTCTTCGAACATGCTGCTGCTGCTCGAGAAAATCCGCCAGGAACAAAAAAAAAAGAAGGAACCAAGAATTACCCTTGGCATATACCACCTAACCCAAGCCGAAGCCCAAGCCCAAGCCCCCCTTTGGAAGCTCGATCCCCGCCTGAGCATTAAAACAAATTCCCAAGTATATTGTTTGAACAAGTCTCGTAGAAAACGTCAAATGTTAAATTGCCAATTTTTTTGTTGCCTTTTTCCCTGAGAAACCCTTGCCCTTATCCCTTTTCCGTGTGTGCGCGCCTTGCTTGTGTGCTTCTCTTTCATCCATGTGTGTGTGTGTGTGTCTGTGTGGATGTGGAATTTCGGAACAGCCGTTGCCATTTCACTTTATTTGCTGCAAATTCTAAGCTGCATTTACAATAGGCCAGAGAGAGGAAGAGAGAGAAAGAGCCGCTCTAAGACGGCGTTGAATGCAACCAAATGTTGCACAGCTACAACAGGGGACGAGGGGCTCGGCTTGGGCGTTAGCCATGCATAAATTGTGTTACAGCTTTTCGACCAGTCTTTGTTCCCGGACAGAGCTTTACGGTTTACTACTTTTTGGCTTAAATTTTATTTTATTGCAATGCACTTTTCATTCTCTGTGCATGGCTGTGTGCGGGGCTGCCGCTGCCACTGCCCCATGCAACATTTATGACATTCAGCATCAAAGCCCATCTTTTCCTCTGCATCTCTGAAAATTCCCTGTTATGGGGGAAATTAATTTTGTATAGTTACATATGTTTGTATGTATGTATATTAAATTTTCCATGTGAATGCAAGCAAAATTGAAAAATTGAAAGAAAATAAATGCAAAATAATCGAATGGAAATCAGTAAAAGCCAAGACCCAGACCCGAAGAATGGACTGCGTCAAAGCATCATTTTGAAAGGCCGCACAGCAAAGCCCTTAGGAATTGCATGCGACTTTTCGTCTGAGGGTAAACTGGTCGACAGGACAGGAGGAGATCCATGCAGTAGCAGTCCCAGTCCCTGAATAAATAGCCATTTTCTCGGACATTCACAGAGGTTGCCATGCAACTCAATCAAATCAGCAAACTTGAATCGATTCTCTTCCTTGAATGCTCTAATGCTCGGTTGAGTTACATTACAAAGAACTCGAGTTAATCTTAACGTATATACATAAATATATACATATAATAATAATAACCCTTATGCCACCCACATATCTTTAGGACTTGGCCAGGTCTCCCATTCAATGGTCAAAGTATCTCTCGTCTAGCAAGCCTATACATCATTTTCTTGTTCTCATAAACAACAACCCATTTGAGTAATGCGCGAACTTTTACGCCACGAAAACAGACACACACACACACACACACACAAATGGAGAAGCATCATAAAAATGGTGGCCCTTTTCCCTCCAACACTAATGAATTTATGGGGGGTTTCCGGATGGGTCTGGAAGTGGGACAGAAATAATCTTAACAGCAAACTTGGTGCCTACAAACACTTCATATTCTGTAGTAGGTATGCATTCACGAGTATGAGCGAGCGTAAACGTTGTCAAACATTTGCATATGATAAGTAACAGACAGTACTTACTCTACAGCTACAGCTACCTCCTCCGTTTTCCCCTCTCTAAGGGGGTGGACTTCGTTTGGGTACAAGGTCGCAGACGGCATTTGAGGGAAATTCTTTATGGAAAAACCATGGCTTTCTCATTTAGCTGTTAGTTACTTGGTTTGTGCAGATACATACTTCAGTTCATTTCGAGAGCCATTCAAGTGGTGCCCTAACCACTCATCTATCAAGCCTCTCTACGGGCCTGACAACTTTGGTTACCCCGCCACTTGGGAGGACCGACTACCAACCCTACCACAAAAAGGAAAAAAACACCGAAACCAGTCTGGTTAGGACATCCTCCGCCACCTTATCGGCGGCTCAGGCGCGATTTGCATTTGCATTTGTGTTCTTGTTCTTGTTGCTGGTGTTTCTGCTGTTCCCGCTGTTGCTGCTGTTCGTGCTGTTGCTGCTGTTGTTGTCGGTTTTGTGAGCGGTTGTTGTTTTCGGTGGTGCTGCTGGCGGATGTTTGGCTTCTGGTCGTAGGGCTGTGCCGCCTCTTGTCGTTGGGGTTACGACTGTGTAGGCGCGCACGTTTGCCGAAAAACGGATTAAAAGGGATTAAGCATACGCAGTGTGTACGTAGGCCCCTCTCTAGTAGAGGGGCAACACATGTTTAAATTATGCTCAAAATTTGTTTAAAGCCAGGCCGAAAGAGGTGCAAGGGTGCGTGTGTGTGCTGATAAGCGAGGTAGGTCTGAATATATGCTAAGGGGTGGTGACCTCTGAGGTGCCGGCTCTGTGGCGCGGGTAAGCTATAGCGATAATACGGCGGCGGGGTCTTGACTTAAATCGATGCTAATTTTCGGTTTAATTCAATGGTTTTGTTTACATGTGTATAAACAGCACAAACAACAACAGTAGGGTGGGCGTGTTCTGTCTCTGTGTGTGCGTGTTCGTGTGTGTGTGCTTATGTAATGACATTTTGGCTTTAGCGCCTTCGTGTTGTTGTTTCTGCTGGCACAATTGCTTATGCTCTGGCTGCTAACCTGTGTAAATAATGCCGCTATTATTTTGCTTGATATCAGCTAAAACCAGCGATAGCAAAAAGAACAAAATAAAAAAAAGATTGGAGGCTGAAAATCTACGTACCCTTTAAGATCTATTTATCTTTATTTCTGATCGTTCCTATGGCAGCTAAATAAATATATGATATAGTAAAAAAAAAAGGAGAACTAAATTAGGCAGTGTGATGCTGCCTAGTCATAAAACCCTCTGCAAGGGTATGCACAGCTGAAAGATAAAACAACACCACAACAGCAAAAGCAGCAGGTGTTAAAAAAGCAAACATATATTATACATTTAGTATGTATATTTTTCATTATGATACAACGATTACATTGCTATTGTTGTTGCTGTTGTTGCTTATCGTCGGATGGTGTGCATTTTTGATGAATATGAGCGTATTTTGTGGCTGGTGATGTGTAAATAATGCGTACGTATCAGTGAAAGCCATTAGAACATGTCTACGCATCTAACTTCAACTTGAGAGCAACTTGGGTGTGTTCATACAGCGATGAATAAGCCAAAAAGCTTAGATCAACCATGCGGCATAACATTTTGAGAGGATCTATTGCTTAAAAGTTAGATATATGAACACGCAGCACTAAATAATTGGGTTTATTAAGTGCAGGTTACGAGTTTGCCAAACAGTTAGCTTGTTCAAACCGCATGTATCTACCTTTCCGTGCATCTTTATCAAATGAAGGCACTCTCGTTTCATGTGCATAATTTGTAGGGCTCTCAGCAGGCTCTTAAGCCAATGGCTTATACCTCAAGCTTGGATAATTTTCTCTATCATATTGCAAAAAGAAATGACATCCCATACATCCTAGGGATGGGTCCCAGCATCAGCAGGAAGTCTGCCAGGAAAATTCATTGAGGCATCATAACAAAGTCAATGAACACCTTGATGACAGTGAACAGAACCCCAAGGACAGTAGCAAACACCTACACACACAAATACATAATGGCCGGAAAGACAAGGCAAAAAAAAAAGATGGCGAAAATTACAGACAAGCTTATTACGGAAAATTTCGCTTAATTAGCAGGCAAAGGAGAGTAGCACAGAAAGGAGGACAACAGAAGATGTGGAAAAGTAGGCAACAGTTGCCCAAGAGAAAGATAGTGAGAAAGAAATGAACAGAGAGAGAGAGACAGAACAGAAACTACTTGTGCCACCCTACACATGGCCAGGCAGACTTATGGCACCTTCTGCCAGGCAAAGCATAATATATGAACTGACCTTAACAACTTGCACACCAGCAACACCAACGGCAACGGCAACGGCAACAGTCACTACACCATCAAGAGGCAGAAGCAACATGTGAGAAGGGTGTGGTGGCTGGCAGGGTGGGTTGGGGTAAATTTACTTGGCCATCAGAATATTAAATGCCGCGTGGGAATTCTCGCTATTTATGGCTGCAACTGAAACAGGGGCACACACAGAGAGAGGTAAAGGCGGAGGTGGAGGTGGAGGTACCGAGCCAGAGATAGAGGGAAGCGAGCCCTGTTACGCTTCAGTAATTTCACTTAAGTCATTATGAGCCATTAATAAAGCCAGCCTGTGGACTAGTTGAGCAACCACATTATACATGCCACCAACCCATATCTGCTTATCCCTCTTCATTTGTCTGTCTGTCTGTGAGTCTGGGCAAACTCATTTCACACATCAAAAATCAGCCAAGGGGACTCCCGTAAAGCGTACCCCAGAGATGGTCGAATGAACCAGAGAGAGCGCGCAAATCAGGCGTTGCACAGATGAGCTAAGAATAATGAAGAGCTTGAATTAGCTATCGATTGAATAGATACAGCTCCGACTAACAGTAGGACTCATGAGCAGCGTGAGCTGATTCTTTGGCTCAATTCCTAGCACTCATAGCACTCCTGGCACTCTGGTTCTTATTTTTATTTATTTATTATTCAGATGCACAGAAAAATAAACATATTTGTTGTTTCTACTGTGGCATGTTTGCTATTTTTTCTTCTGGTGGATGATGATGATGATGATGATGGGCATATGTGTTCTTAAATTTTCCAGCTCCGATTTTTGTTTGGTTATTGAAGTGCATTTTTATTTCAATTTATTGGCTGCGACGCAAATTCAATAGCATTGGCATCTCTGAAGTGCACCACCGATTTGTATTGTTCGAAGAGTGTGCGGTATTATTTCATTAATTTGAAAAAATATTATACGGCAGTCGAAAATATTATATGTTCATATATGTATATGTGCATTCCTCTCGATTGTACTATTCGAGTCGATTGTTATTTGTATAGTATTCCGCAGTCAACGGGTAAATGGAGAAATATTCTGAATTTAATATACTGTTCCATTTGATCTTTTACCAATTAAATAAATTGTTGCCTGAATGCCTATCGGATTTTCATTATATTCACATTTTTGATCAGCCCTTCATTTTTCCTTATTAACGCATTGATGGCGGGCGGAGCTGGTATCCTTTTACGGGGGCTGCAAACCACCCTTACACCAGTCCTGGCCTATCCCAATGAAGTAGCATTCTCTCGGCTATTCATTTCAACAAGTTTTCATGTGGTATTTCTGTTTGAAACATCTTATGGATGCCTCTTACCTAAGTAATCCCAAATCTCAGTCAATTCATTTCCTATTACCCAAATATTTCTGATAGAACAAAGTTTTTCTAATTCATCTCTCACTGAGAGCCGAGCACTTCCCCCCCAATGTCGAAAACTTTGCACAATCTTTTGTTGTTCTTCTATAAAGTTTTTCGCCTGTTTTTCCACTCATTTCCCCCCACCCCGCTGCACGACTGCAGCCAGCGCCGCTCCCCAACAAGCACTTTTACTTTCATAATCAAAAGTCCAACACTTGAGGCAGCAACAGCAAGCAAACGGAAACGCAAAGTCTAGTAAAGGAAAAAACTCTTGTATCTGTATCTTCTATCTGAGCTGTATCTTATACAGCTCTTATATGCCCCCGCTTATATAGCTCTTATATGCGAGCTTATACAGGTCTTATAAGCATACTCTACGCTTATACAGCTTATACTCTCTTCGAACGCGTATTCAGCTATGGGAGTAGTAGCTGTAGCAGACGGTCCGATGTCAAGTAGCAGAGATTCGTATAAGAGTGCGTCTGCACAAATCGAAGAGTTACGAACTGCTCTGGCGCCTGCGCAATGGATGCTGCGAGAGGAAACCCGAAACGAAGTCGTTGTTCTAAAAGATACGAGTGCGCGGACTGCGGAATTCAAAATGGTTTTAGACAACCGGAAGATACCCATACCCATTATGTAGAAAACTGTGAGATAGCATATTTACTTGATATAAATTGGATTTGGGAGATTTTGTCATTGATTTAACAAAAAATGTTGTAATAATTAAATTAAGTATGTATTATGGCTCAGATACATCTAGGGCGAGGATTTTCTTACCGCTAGTCTTAGCAGTGACCCAAACCCCTGAGCAGATGGCTACGTATAAGTCTAGCTCAAACCTGTTTGAGGTTCGAGTTCGAGCCGCTGCCAGTTAACCGGCTTCAGATACAAGATACTTCTCAATTCCAGCGCTCAATGCTCAATACATTTCCAACTTTTGAGTTGTGCGGCTGCTGCCCCGCGTCGTTTAAAACAATAAATAACAATAAGTCGAATTTTCGTAGCTCGGTCTGTGCGGTCTGTTTTCATGTTGCATCGCGGTCGATCCGGTGCCTAACATACACGTACTTTCGCCGTGAAAAAAAAAAATATATTTTCCGAGTTTTTTGGAACTCCAAGCGAGTGTGCACCCAAAAATTATGTTTCGCCCAATGCAAGGCAAAGTGCGGCCAAGCCTCGAACTGGCTGGAGCCTGTAATTAAACATAAAAATATATACGGATACTGCCGAACAGCGAGCAAACAAGTATCTGCAACTGTAAACAAGTTAAAGACGAAATCGTCTGAGTGCAAGTCTGTGTTTGTGTGTGTCTGTGTGTGTGTCGCAATCCCAAAACCCACAACAAATTGCAAGCAACAATCGAGCAACCTACAAGATGCAGTTTTGGATATCTTTGACATTTGCCGTGCTCTTGGGTGAGTTATCAAGCTTCAAGTCCAACAAATATTAAAGACATATGAACCACACAAGGCAATGTACATTGTACATACATATGTATCTCATGGATGCCAAGCGATGTACTGACCGCCTGCAAAATGTCTGTGGCAAAAGTTCATGACATTTTGCTACACAGGCCAACGAGAGCCGCCACAAACAAAGCAACACAAAAAGAAGATGAGTCCCGTCGCAGACTCGCAGACGCAGTGGCAGTCGCGTATCTTGCCATATGAATTGTGGCTTAGTCAATCCGGGGGGTTGCGGATGGGGATGTGGATAGGAATGGGAATGGGAATGCGGGGATACTCCTTTTGTCTGCTTGTCTGCCACACTGCCACGGCAGCTTACTGCTACTGCTACTGCTGCTGGTTTTTCCAGCGATTTTCAGTCTGTTTGCTGTTGACATTTAAACACTTGTTTTTTCTTTACCTAACGAACAACCTCTCTGTCTGCTGTGGTTTTTCTTGCACAGCAAATAGATATACAAAATAATGTCTTGCCATAGCCAAGTGTTGCTTTAACACACGGCCCTGCATACCATACTCCATCTACCTCTCTCAAGCCAGCCCCTCCCCACCACTGCTTTATATGCAAAAGTTTTTCGTATAAATTTTTTCGCAGCTTCAGTTATTTTCCTCAACAAATTCTGCAGCCTCAACTTTTTATATATCTTTTTATTTTTTGCTGCCGCTTCGCTTCGGCTGCTGTTTATTTGATTTATGCGACATAATTCAGGCGAACTTTGTGGCACACATAATTTAATTTTTACCATCACTTCAACCGGGGAGGTAGGAGTGTTGGGGCCTGGGGCAGTGGAAGAAGCATCACCTGCCAACATTGTAGCCGTGCACTTTTTAATTATTTTCCCTCCATTTTTCCTGATGGCAAAGTTTTTGGTGCCTTTTGTCTCGCATAGTTTGACTTTTTATTGTTGGCATTTGTTCGTCTGTTAATTGAAAACTATTTGCATACCAAAATTTGAATTTCGAATTTGTAAGGCGTTAAAAGTTCTGTTTTAAATTCATTTATTGGCCGCGTGCTAATTGACTGCAACAGAATTAAAGTTGCATATGATATCATGGACCCATCCGAATCAGTTAACACAATTTTCAACGTTTCTAACGTTGTTGCGTTAATGCCACATGACGAATCTATTAGTGGGCATTGAAAATGTTTGATTATCATGCTGTGAAAATGATCTGGGGGGGAAATGGTTGGGTTTTCCTATCCAGAGCGGCGCCTGGGGTCACTGTTTCAGTAGAATGTTTAACGTACAATTAAGCCAATTTTAAGATAGAATATTCTCATAAATTGGAAGCATTCTCCGAAATTCACAACAATTTGATGGCTATTATGTGAATTTTTTGCCAAATTGTGTGAGAATTCTGAGAACTCGGCCGCTCACAGCTACATTAACTGTCGTTGTCGTAGACTGTCTGGGTTCGGTTTAAGTGAATTAAATTTAAAAAGACAGAACAAGGAGCTGCAAAAGGAAGTCTGAGGTTAACAGCACTGTCGAAAGACATCCTTCAGACATTATACGCCCCGAGAAAATATCAACAGCTGCCCCCTCACACATTCATGTTTATACGTATATATACAGAATACTCTTTTATTTATGTATAATGACTTGTAGCTGGCCCACACCATTTGCACGCGCTGAAAATTAATACAAGTCAAGCTGCAAAAGGCACACAAGCCAAATGAAGTCAAAAATAATATAAAACAGAAAAATAAACCGCCAAGAAACCGTCGCTGAACCAGCAGAACCAGGGGAAGTAGGCAAGCTGCTAAAGAAGAAATACACCTGCCCGGGTGCCAGTCAACACCAAAAAAAAAAAAACAACTCTCGTTTCGTTGCTCATGTGTAGCAAGAGGGCAGCCAGCGCCAGCCAGCCTACAAAATTAGTTGATACCAGTAGGTATGTGCTTTTTATTTGCCTACTCTCTTTGTGGCACAACTGCAAAATTGAGGATGTGGTTAGGCGTTGAAAGGAGGCCAGAGGAGAGTGACAGACTGCGGAATGTATGAATGTACAAATCTCTTTTACCCACATAGAACATGGGAGCTGAGCTCTACCCTTTCGGCTGCCCCTGGCCCTGTCCCTCCTACGAGGCTTACCGATGTCTAGTCTAGTAGTACACAATACAAATGTCCGACGACAGCTCAGATGTGCCAGCTTTATAATCCGCAAGCGATTTGCATAGGCAAATTGAATTAAAGCCCAAAAACCTCAGCCGACGGAGTGGACTTAAAACCCGATTTGGTTTAATGCCAGAGCCGGGGTCTGTGCAAATGTGTTAGCCTAAAACTTTTCTGCATACTCGTAAATCCTTCTACCGGGCAGTGCATTGAACTGACGGCCTGAGCCGTGGCTAATCGGTTGCTTAACTTAACTTAACTTAGCCAAGCCGGACGGGACGGCACGGGACGGGACGGGCTCGTCGGTCGGGGCAAGCCACTTGCTCTGATTAAAAGAGGCAGAAAGCTGAGCAAGAAGTGGAAGTGGGAAAAATGACTGCAAATTACATGTATGACGAACTGGTTATGGGGCTGGGGTTGCGTAGGTATCACGGCACTAAGCCATAAAGAGCAAATGATGTTGGTACTAGCCTACATCTGGCAGCTCTTCAAGCCTGCCGACTGACCGCATTCGGTCTTTGGCTAGGGCCAAAGAATGGAGAGCAGAGCTGCTCCGATGTGTGTGCTCCACTTGGACGGGCTCCAAAGCAGCCATCCTCCAGCCCGAGTGCTCACCTTATTATAGGGCGAAGCGCTCTCTCTCTCCAGCTCCGGCTCTTCTTTGATGTGTTCTTCATATCCATTTGCATAGATGCTACAGGATATCGAGTGTGCTTAGCCACTCGGAGACTGTTCAACTTTGGCCAACTTTTATTCGTAATATTGGCGTACATTTGCCATCTTCTTTGCTGCATGCTCATATTTCTGCCACCTCATGGCTGCCACCACAGCACAGCTTTTCCCAGGCACATTCCAATAGTTGGAAGGATAGGACCAACTGCATCTGCAGCGGAAAGTGCCGCATAATTACAACCCCTGGTCTTGGCCTTACCTTCTCATCTGTGAACCGCTCATTCCCTATCCCATCGTTCCCGTTCCCGCTCCCGTACACAACATGCTGGTCATTTGTTTTTATGTAAATAAAATGTGCTTCCATCTTGTTGCTGCGGCCATAAGTGTAGTTTCTGTCTGGTTTTTTCTGCCTTTTTGTTGGCCAGTGTCCATACACACTTCCCGCCTGGGCTCTGGATCTGGCAACGCTTCTGTAACAGCTTTTGTTTTTCTGGTTTTGTATAAACATTTCTATTTGTGCCTGGATTTGTTTCTCTTTTTTTGGTCAAAAAGCGCAAAACATTTTCCTTGATTATTTTTCTGCAAACTCACTTCCGCTCCGCCACTGAAAATGAGCCACGAAAAGCAGCAGAAAATTGCTCGCAACTTCTTTTCATTCCTGCCAGCAGTTTCTTTGTGCAATAAAAATAAATAACAGTTTATGAAAATTTGCCAAAAAATATCAACAGAAAACCAAGAATACGCAAGTGGGGTGGGACTTTTTCCAGCTCTGGGAACGCAACTTCATGTTTGCCATTGTAGCAAAAAAGAAAAACACACACAAAAAATAAGCAAGCTAAAAAGCTGCCCATTTAAAAGGCGTTGACACTCCCCCCAAATTCTACTCAAACCATCTAAAATTTGTGCTAACGAGTTGTCGTTGTTTGCTCTTCTCCATTGAGTTGAGATGAGATGAGATGAGATGAGACAGGGCTTCAATAGGCCCGGCCCCTGTGCTACCGCTCTGGCATTCTCCCCTCTATGGGTGTTGGCTTTGTGCTAAATTGAACCAATTTTTTGCCATTCTTCTTGCCTTTCCTACTGCGCTTTCATTTTGTTTGTCTTTTGCACAAACATATTCTGTACTATGCTGTTTTTCTTCTCTTACTTTTTGTATTTTTGCAGTACTTTGCACGTCAAGTGGGTGAAAACTCGTCGGCGAATGCGATTCCGAATGTGAGTGTGAATGCGAATGCGCTTTCAAAACTCTGCAGCTGTCTATTCATGCGTGCCATACAACTGGCTGTTGCGGGGGACTGGTACTGGGGCTGGGACTGACGAGGGTTGGGTGGTGCAGGGTCTATCTTTCTCCAGCATTCACCCACCCACAGGCACCACTCGACGTGCCAGGGATGAGCAGAGATGAGCCGAGCTCATGAAATTGATATTGTTGTACTTTATGTTTATGTCGGAAACATAATCGTTAGCTTGCAGCAATTCTGGTTTCTGATTATAAATGATATGGCATGGATATTGGATTATTATTAATTTTATGAGTAAATACTTTAAAATTTAAAGGAGCCTTTAGGATATTGTCAGGCCTGTTTAACCGGAGAGCATAATTGGATTTATGTAAAACCTGCAGACACTTGGGGAATGTTTTGATATAATATAAATATAATACTTTAAAGTACATTGCTTTTCCGACTCACTCCCTTGAATTGCCAGTGATCTGGGCACACTTTTCAGTCAGCATGGTCTCATCTCATTTGGCTTTCCTTTCCCGTGTCTGCCGCGCGGCAAGTGCAGCCAATGCAGCAGAGGGGCATGCTTGAAAGTGGGCGTGTGTGTGGTGTCAGTAGCACCTACCCAACGACGACGACGACGACGTCTGATACTCCTACAAGCAGCCCCCAGCCCGATCTGCCACTGACGTTGTCGGCCGAAGTTGAGGCTGCGGTGTCTGCGCCTTCTGGCTCTTGGCTGTTGGATGTTGGCGAACTGTTGACTGGAGCTTGCCACTTGAGCGGGTGGGGCGGTTTTGGACAGGGGATGTGCTGCTGCGGGCCAGGTTGCCATTGCATTTTCGGTCATTATTCAACGTCCCCAACGTTGCAGCTTGCTGCTGCTGCTGGTGGCAGCTTCAATGATGCATAATTTGTAGCGTTATATAAATGCAAGCCGTGTTGATATTTTTGTATGCTAATTGCATGCAAGTAAACGCACACAGGCACAAGCATACGATACACTGCTCTCTGTAATTACATTGCCCGGGCGAAACGAAAAGAAAGTTGACAGTTAGGTGGCGTCAACGGCATGTAAGTTGCAACGGCAACGACAGCCCCACCACCACCACCATCACCATAAGCAACTGTTGTTGCTCCTTATGACGTGCTGTGTAACGAGCTCCTCTGTATGGGTGTTCACTGTACAGTTAGATGTTTGTATCTGATATATGCAATTATGCATGACGGGCTCTCATCTCCAGCACAGACAAAAGATAAAGCCAGCCGCCAGGGAAAAAGCTGAAAAAAAAAGAATATTGGGTTAAAGATGTGTAACGTGCGAAGAGTGCAAACTTAAAGGTGTCGTCTCTTCGGTGAGAGCAGAGCAAACTGAAAGGAGACTACCTTTCAATGCGATTTCATGGCCTGATCCAGGCGTCGCCTAAAGAGTGCCAAGGTAGTGTGCTGCTCTTTAGTTAGAGCTCCAATTATAGTTATGAATAACTAATCACTCAACAAGTATGCGCACTCACATATTTACTTATACTAGTAATATATAGCCTAATGGCTGGCTGAAACGATCCATAAAATATCGTGATGAGATTACAGTCAAATTGCAGTAATAAATTCTCACTTTTTAGCCAGTACGGCGCAAGGATTTATGGCGTGGAGTAAATAAATAATTGGCAAATATCGCGCCTGGGTAATTAATAAAGTTTAGCTCAAGTTGATGGCCAGCATATGCCATAAAAATGATGCCGTACTCGTAAAACGTTCCAGATAGAACCCGCCTTGAGGGATCCAATACGCAATCGAAGCGCTTTCAATAAATTATCAATGCTGAATGGGCATACTCGATGAGCACTTCAGTATTCCATTTCTATGGTGATTAATCTAGTACCCTGACGAGGCGCTGGCTCCTAAACAGTTCCTAACTCGATTTCCATCCCCATACCAATCCAACCACCCACTCAGCCAACCAATTTGACTATGCAAATAGCCAAAGTTGAATGCTCGATGTTTTGTGAGTCGTCGCTCTTCAAGTGCCGCCAATTAACATGGCATGGCAGTGCCAGGCAATCAGCCAGCAAGCCCTGCCAACTGGAGCTTAGTGTGTGTGTGTGTGTGTGCGAATCGATATTTACTCAATTAATTTATAACTTCCGCTAGCAGACAGAGACAGAAATAGCAGCAGTGACAGAGACAAAGACAGCAACAGCGACTGGGACAGCGACAGCGAAAGCAGCAGCGATTTTTCATTCATAAAAAAAAGCAGAGAGTCTCAACCAACAAAAGCTGATGGAGGGATAGCCATAGCCCCATTGCCCCATCGCCAGTTGCTGTCGCTGGCCTGTCAGCGCCTCTTAAGCTGGTTTCGAGCCAAGCCAAGCCACGCCGAGCTGCTCGCTCGCTCGCTCGCTCTCTCCCTGGTGCGCGCACAGGAAGCAATCATCGTGCTACAAGTCATATTAACTTACGCTGGGCGCACAAAAAATAAATAAACTACCATATCGAAAAAACAGGCTAAAGACAGTACCAGAATCACGGCAAAAACAGAAGCACCAGGCAGCAAAAGCGGACCAGCTGGGGAGCTGAGAGAGTTGGGGATAGAGATGGAGATGGCGATGGCAATGCCGATGGAGATGGATCTGGATGGACTGGACAAGGCACAGCATATGTTGTCGAGCAGCTTTGCGCATGCGAAAGTTGCACTCGAAACTATCAATGAAGGAGGAGGACCCAGCTGAACCGAACCGAACTGAGCCAAACCGGACCGGACCTGGCATCGGACCATCCCCCTTCCCTATTCCCCTCTCTTGTGCTGCCAGGCGAAATGCGAGCAGGTGCACCACTTACCCACACCAGCAGGCATTTCATAATGATGGATGGCCAACACAGATACACCACACCACACACACACACAGAGTTACTGCTCATGTGAGTCTGTGAGTGTGTGGGCATGAGACGCGCCTAAGCCGGTTTCGAGCAGCGTCAGTTGCCAGTTGTTTGGGATCGTTTTTGTTTGCTTTTTGTTGCTGCTGCTGTTGCTTTTGCTGTTGCCTCAATTAAACTGCCAGGGACGTGGTCGAAAACCCACAAAAGTGTACGGTAACTTTTGGGCAAAAAAAAAAAACAAAACGCGAGCGACAGATACAAACTGAATTAATAAACAGGCGCGACAATGTGAAAATTGTTTAGTTCGCCGCGTTTTCAATTTGCAGTTACAGACGCCATGCCAAGAATTTAGACTTCATTTTTCGCACTAACGAACTTTTCATACACTCCACAGATCAGATGATTGATGGTCTTCGGAGCTCACCGGGGGCGTTCAGCGAATGACAATAATAGGAAAGTCTCTTTGAGGGATGAGGGCGTGTGAAGACATAATTGGTAGGGACAGTAGTTTTGCCTTTTTTTCGGAAATTGATATTTATGTTTAGATACGGCGATACAAGGGGAATAATGAGAAAATTAAAAAAATTCATGTTTCAGAGTACTCGTAGAGAGGGTCTTTATAATTCGTTATTCTCTTAGATTCCCAGATCATGATTAGATTAATTTGCATCCCCAAATATAATCGTGCGCCCGTTGGCTTATTCATTCTTTAGGTTTCGAAAATCTATCCGATGGCTGGCGGCTTTTTAGATTGAATTTGTTTTGGGTCGGTGTCTGTTTCGTGCCGTGCTGTGTGCCGTGCCGTGCCGTGTTAATTTTGACAAATGAACATTTTGGTTGCTGGGCATGTAGAGCACTATGCCAGATGGGGTCTTTAATTTTCGGATTCTTACTAAACTCTACTCATCGCATCCCATGGCATCGCAATGAAACGCGCTTTGGTGTCTCTGCTTAATTACGGCTGGTGGATAGACTCGAATTGGCCTTTTGTCTTGTCTCTTGTCTTGGCCTCAAACTAATCAGCTCGAAGCCATTAATCTGGCTTTGGTGTCTGCAGCAACCAGTATCTCGATTATCTAACTCCCAGAGAGGAGTTGTTGCCCGAGCGTTATGGTCCAACGGTTTCCCAAAACGCCATCGGATAACTTGAGATTGTGGCTCTTTGGTGAATGGCGACTGGTGACGCCTGACTGGCTTTGTAGTTCTCTGCTTGTGCCTAACTGGGGGCCATATAAAACCTCATTATGAGCCAAAAGTGCAAAATAAAAATGGGTTTTATGTCCCCCCCATTAAAATCCGTGTTAGAGTTAAAAATGGGAACCTCTGACAATTGAAGATACTCGGGCGTTTGTGGCCGGCCCCGGCCCGCATCTGTTCACACGCTGCCTTCATAAATCTCAAAAAGTTAATGAACGCATCCTTGAAAATATAAATAAATATACAATGATATTTATACATATGTATGTATATGTATATTTATATATGTAATCCCAACATTGTGGCCGGCAATCAGTCGACCATTAAGTTTTATAAAAACAAATGGGCGAACACAATCCCACAGCTCTCGACAAAGTTGCGAGCTGCATACATAAATAAAATTACGAGAAAATACCCAACAAGAAACCAAAATGTATCGAAATGTTCGAAGTCTGCCTTCCACGAGAGCGTGCGGGTACACGGCAATAAAATAAAAATTTAGGTAAAAATTTGGTCAAATCCGCCTGCTAAATGTTGTAGAAAATACGAATACGATCGGGTGTGTGCATATAAATTATATTTGCATACTCAGGTCGCATCAATGAAATGTTTATTCGAAATTGCAATGTGCTGAGGTACGACGAGCAAATGAATTCTGTTAGAGTGGATTGTGTCAAATGTTTTTATGATGCTTGCTGCTAATTTTAAGATCGCATTTGCATAGTTATGAATTGCTTTATGGATTTCCGCTCAAATAAATTACAATATCATCGCATATTTATAATTCGATCGGCTTAAAAATGTTGTTCCATTATGGACAAACTCTTTTGGCGGTTTGAAAACATTTCGTACATTTTTCTAAACTAATTTCGTCGCACAAAAAGTCGTCGATAAAGTTCAGAGCGGCAATAAAAACGGCAAAAATATGTTGTTTGACCTTTCGGTGAGACAGGCAGGCCCCGACAAAGACGGAGCGGAGCTGAGCTGAGCCAATGTACCGCTCTGGGCCCAGACATTATAATTATGCAGCTGCCACATACACAGGCCGTTGGTAGCGCAGGGGAAGGGGGGGCCTGAGGCCAAGGAACAGCCGCCGAGTGTGGCATGCAATCGACTCTGTCTTGGCATTTTCAGCTAAGCGACAAGTGCAGCCGTCGTCGATCGCCGTTGTTGGCCAATTCGAAGCGGCATTAAACTAAGTCGAGCCGAGCCAAGACAAGTCGGGCTAAGACCAAGCAAGAATCCAATGCCAGGTGCGTGCTTTGGGTTTGCAAAACACTGGCAGACACAGACCCCTTACTTCGTACTTCTTACTTCTTACCCATTCCCATACTGACACTCCGGCTTGGAGAACCGCTCCAGCTAAAATTTAAATTCAGTTTAATATGCGCCGCGAACTGAGGCAAAGCCCACGTCTTTTGAGGTCTTTGTAAGACCATTCATATGGTGGCTACCATTCATAAGCCCGTAGTTTTTCTCCCTCTTCATATATCTCTCTTTTACCTTTTCAAAGCACGTAGGTTGTGTCGATGTTGATGCCGATGACGGCAACGGCAAACGGCAATGGCGATGGCGACGGCTCTGTTAGTGACTGCGTCTGATGTTGGCTCCTAAAAACTGGTTTCGCTTTGATTTCTTTATGAGTCTATTGCCGGACCATTTTTTTACTACCTTTGTCCAGCTATATTTCTCATTCAAATGGATCTCCCTGTACCTATGTATGTCTCGCTCTGTGGGTGTTGGTAGGTGTGTGTAAATTCTGCCTAAAGACCAGTAGTTATTCCCCAGAGTGCTGTGATCCCACTGTGGAATATTAAACTTTTCCGGGACGAGAAGAGTCCCAAATTAATTTTCACCGACAGGGCAAACTTTTGGCAATTCGCATCGCGCCAAGTTTTACGATCCTACTAAATAATATTTTGTTGCATATTTTAAGGAACCGCGCCTAACTCTCCATTTCCATTTCTTTCCATCTCTTCACGGCCTAATTTACTTTCATAGACTGGCGACGCAAACAGAGCTCAGTTCCGTCCGGTCCGGTCCGGTCCGGCTTTGCTTAGGTGCTGGCTGCTGCTCTCTACGAGTTTTATGATTTTCAATTTATGACTAATAAAATTTGTCAATTCTTTTTTTACATTTCTGTTGTTATTGTGGGCTTGTGGGTGTTCAAAATCTCTTAACCCACGCAATCGGCAGTTGACAAAACTGGTTGGATGAGCGGGGGAGCGGGGGGTTCGCGACAGGGCCAGCGAGCGGTTTCTTTGAGTGGCTTACAGTCGTAAAATCATCAAAATCTATTACAGTTCTCTCTGCGTTGCCCGTTTTAACGATTCCTAGCGAACGGAAAAAATAGATTTTTATCCTCTCCCGACTCGTTCGAATATTATTTAATTTCGATTGGGGCTTTTATAGTTTTCCCATTATTATTTTACCTAAAGCCAGCTTTAAAACATTGAAATCCTTTTTTTTGACTAAAGCCTAAAACGCGGGATATTGCATGTCCCGCGGTTTAGTGGATTTAAATACAACATTCCCACTGACATTTCTGATAAATTTCAACCTCGTCTTAATTTAACTAATTGCCAAAGCCCGCATGAACAGGCCGCAGAATACTTTCAGTTTTCAGCAAAACCCGCAAAAAAAAGAAAACATCATAAATTTCTGCTCATTTTGGGGGCTGCGGTTGGGGCAGCGATTTTTGTATAAATATTTCTATGGCAAAGTCGAAAAATAGTTGACACAACCGAAAGGGGCAGACATTTTTGTATTAATTAATTAAAGATGAAAGTCCCGAAACTACTGGCCAGGGCGAAGTGGAGCATTTGAGTGGAGCTTCACTTGAAAACTGAGGTCACATCTCACCATACCAGGGGTCGTGTTCATCTAAAATGCTCATGAAGCAGAAAATAATTAATGTTAATGCCTCCAAATGGAAGCGGTGTGGGTCCCATCTCTGGGCTTTGAGCTCTCTGCTCTCTCGGACGATCTAATTTGTGCGGACCGCAAAGTTCATAGCAAATTAGTTGATTAGTTTAACGTCGAAGAGGCTTTTCGGGATGGGGGCACAGTCCGTGCCCGTGCCCGTGTCCCTGCCTCCCTCTTGGCTCTTACCATTTGATATTGGCCTGGCCACATTTGTTCAGCTGCAAATTTTATAATTCAATCAGTGCTTTCTCGCACACACACAAACACAAATACTGCCGGAGACAGAGAATTGTTAATGCGGCAATTTCGGTGAAGAAAACAAGGAAGCCAGAGGGATGCAGGGGAGCAGGAGAAACATTGGGAGGCCATTCAATGGGGAGGTCGTTATTCCCCCCGCTATCTGCCGATCTGCGTGATTCAAATGCGTTTTATTGTGAATTTATTAAGCGTGCCCAAGGCGAACATTAAACGACAGTCTAGAGGGCTGTGAGAGAGATGATTAAGGCGGGTCCGGGTCAATAAAGTCAGCCAGGAGCCACAGAACCACAGAAACACACAACACTTTGCTCCAGCAATGTGTACCACACACACACACACACATTATGTATATACATACGAGTATGTATATGGCAAAGCAAAGAGATTTCAGCGATTAGATAAGATATTCTTTTAATAGATCTCCAATTCCAAGGGTCTTAAAGCTGATGAATCGCTCTGAAATCTGAGACTGAGAGGGCGCTGCATCAAAGCCAAATCTACTCCGAAATGCTTGCCACAATTTGTCAACTCAGTTCGATTGGATTACCACCTAAGGGCCGACTGTCTTACTTCAGCACAGACAAAAGTCTCAGACGAGGGAAAGCCTCAGAGCCGCTTGAGAATGAAGCCACCAGAGCGGATGATAAGCCACATCACATGTGAGATTGGCCCACTCATGCCACCCCCTTGTTGAAAATAATTGTTATGGCCATGCTGAAATCCTTTCCCTTGCCATTTAAAGCAATTTGAATCACTTTGCCCGGCGCTTAACATGGCTGACAACAAATTTGACACACCAGAGCCGTTTTAATCAATTTAATAAAAGCCATTTGTTCAGTTAGCACACACACACACACCCACACCCACACACACACACACAAAAAATGGTTAAGAGGCGCAGCAGAGTAAACAAAAAAAAAATTTAATTAAATTTATAACGCAAAGCCGCAAAACCCAGAGACGAGATTTATGTGCCCGTTAATTTTGTCAAAGCGAGAAAATATTGTTGTTGTTGTTGTTGTTGTTGCTGTAGCTGTGTTGTACAGGCTAAGTGTCCTGCCGGCTAAAAGGAGTGTGCTGAAGGCGGCAGCAGCACCAACAAACTCCAGTCAGAGCAACAGTAACAGCAACAGCAAGAGAAAAAAAACCTCACCGGATTTCCTGTGATATGCCACAATATTTTCCATTAGCGCGCTGAAGTTGCCCCAAAGATTCAGACACACACAGAGATATCCGTACCGAGAACCGAAAGAGGCAGGGCAGAGGAGAAACGAAATAAAACTGGAAACTGGTCTCGATAAGGAGAGAGAAAAAAAAAACATAGAAGGAACAAAGAGGGAATGAGGGAAAAACAAAAGGCGTAGAGGAGCTAAATGTGCGTTGGTCCAGGGGCCACTTCACTCTGGATTGTCTCTCGTTCTCTCGCTCTCTGGGCCCGACTGCCGCACTTGCCTGTGCCTCTGCGCGGGTCTCCCAGAGACTCCCAATGCCAGTGCCAGTGCCCAGCGCTGGGCGACAGACGCTGGGCTTTGTATGAGTTAATGACTTGTAGATAGTTTAACTTACAAAGCAGCTAGCTCTGGCCGATACACGAAGGAGTTGCCAGTGGGCCGCAGGGAGAGAGAGGATAGAGCCAAGCCGGGCTGGGGCTGTGGCTGGGGCCGGGACCTTCGAGTACGTTGCGTTGACCATTAGTGCGACATCCGGCGTTGCGTTGCGCTTGGCTGGCCATTGCCACACGTAGCACTCGTTAGAGATGTGCAGCAGCATAGAAATAAAAACGATTAAAATGATTGCGTGCCACACCTCGTGTCCTCGTGCGTGAATCACTCTGAAATTCGACCATCTCTAGTGCAGCCAGGACCCAGTTCAGAAACTATTAGCCAGCTTTTGAGGCCAGCACACTCACTTAACTTGTGGCCAGGAAGAGACATTGGCATAGGCTCAAGTCGAGCACAGGATATGGACTGTACCCTGATAGTCACAGGGCACAGGCACAGGCAGGAGCAGAGGCAGCGGCAGCGGCAGTGGCACCGGGATCGACATCATCATCGGCAAATGACGTCGGTTTTTGCGGTTAAGAAGTTAGTTTAGCTTGTGTACAATTTGTGGGCCCAGTTGACAATTACTGGGCCTCCGTCTTGACCACTGGCCAGAACGGGGCTGTTGGCCGAAGGAACCCATGAATGAAATGGTAAACCGGTTGGGCCCTCTGGCCCTCTGCTCATCTTTCATTTACTCTGCACTCTACTCCACTTGACAGAGTGCATTTTGTGCTCTGTCTTTCGTTTCATTTCATATCATTTCTTTTGCTCTTGCTTTTGCTTTTCCTTTTCTTGTTCAAGTTCCTTTTCTGCTGCTGTTTCTGTTTCTGCTTCTGGTGCTTCTGGTGCTTCTTTGCTTCCTACTGTCACACTTCAAGGATTTCTTTGTTGCGTCCATCCT
Organism: Drosophila obscura; assembly: GCF_018151105.1. Taxonomy (NCBI): domain Eukaryota; kingdom Metazoa; phylum Arthropoda; class Insecta; order Diptera; family Drosophilidae; genus Drosophila; species Drosophila obscura. The sequence continues at coordinate 1,446,985 of NW_024542774.1, read as the reverse complement.
GGCTTGCATATGTGTGACAATTACCCACTGGTTATTGTCTTTTGTTTGCGCAGTCGGGGTTGGTTTCCTGCCAGCAACATTTTGTTGCCCTCTTGGCCATTCCATATCCACCCGACTCTCCGTCTGTCGTAACTGTACGCCCGTCCCTTTGTCCGTCAGGGCCCTGTCTTCCTCCCGTAATGACACTAAATGAGTTGTACTCGTATGCACATTGCTGGTCGGTCTGGTCTGGTCCGTCGGTCGGGGCTGTAATGGGATGGGCTGGGCTGTGCTGTGCTGGGTCTCAGTTTTCTCTGTTTTTGTCGTCATTGTCAGTGCAAAAACCTGTCAAGTTGTGCTGCTTTTTGTTGGTTTTCGTCGTCGGTTAATTGCCGCAGGAAGTGTTCTGCCTGTGCAGAGTTGGTCAACTGTCGCTTGGCTTAATTGCTTGAACTTTGGCCAGCAGAGAATGCAGAATGCAAATGGAGGCGCCCCCTTAAAAGCAAATGACAACCGACCAACCAACACGACCTGTGGGTGGCCTCCCCCCACATCTCCCCACATTTCCACATTTCCGCTGTGACCAAATCCATATCCGCTCCCAGCACCCAACATTTTGTGGGGGACCAGACCATCTTAGAGCTGGATCTCCATCGCCGCATGTCCGTTGTCTTCTACGACAAATAATCAATTAATCCACTGATGAAGTCCACGACAGAAATGTTTACTTTGTTTATTTGTCGAGCCATTTGTAGACTGGCTGCGTCCGACTCACGCAGCGGCCCGCAGTGCGCACAGTGGCTCGAGAGTGGTGTGGTGTGGAGTAGATGGGAGATGGGAGATGGGAAACTCTGGCATGGCATTCATTAATCGATGCGATGGGCAATAGTCGTTCTGCCATTCACCTTAACCTGTTTAATTGAGTAATGTTCGCTGAATATGAATTAAACTTGTTTGGATCGATCGGGAATTAAACATGTTATTGGAGATTAGTGCTTGATAAATGGCAAATTCATTAGAGAATCTTTCCGCAGAGTTATTTATTAATAGACAGCTTGACAGCTGTGTTTAGCCAAGTAATTTATTAGCACATAATCGCACAGCCCTAGCCAAGAACGTGCCTACAAAAATTGACTTATGAGGAGTAATTTCGTAGCAGGTTTATTTACTCTTATGGAAAAACTTTCACCGCCGTTCTCTCGCCCACACGTGGGTGGATTTCCATTCCAGTTACCCATAGCCTCGTCCCAATGTGCGTGTGTGTGTGTGTGTGTGTTGTCAATGCTTTTATATTACCTATGTAGATTGCTCTAATGCTGATTAGGTCGCCGAGACCCAGACACACGCACACTCAGCGTCTAAGACTGAGTGAGTAGGCTGTTCAATTTGGTATCGAACGTGGCCGGGTCGTTTCTTTAAGACATTTTAATGCTAATGAGCCGCAAGCTGTAGACCTACTTTGCTGTATCTATGTAGGTGTGGGCCGATACAGCGTCAAACAGACTGCTCAGAAAGAACAGAAAACAACAACAAAAAAAAAGGCCGACTGATGGAGGAACGAACGGACAGACCGACCGAAGACCGACATATCCATGTCTCAATGACAGCCTGAGAGTACGAGTAGTACCTTGACACATCGGGGGCAGAAAGGAAACAGAGGAGAACAAAAAAAAGTTGTTCCAAATTAGTGCGATGTGACTGAGCCTCGTCGTTGGGGCTTACGCTCAAGTAATGTGTATTTTATATGTGTGGGCCGTAAAACTGGGTGACTGTGCAACGTTGGCTGAAACTCTGGCTCTGGCTCTGACTCTGACTGTGACTGTGACTGTGTGACTCCGGGCCGCTCTCTGACTCTGACAGGTCGATGTTGATTCGGATGCCAATTGAACTGTTCCCAATGCCGGTGCACTTGGCAAACTACGTGCGCAAATGTCGAACGTGCCGATTAACCATGCGAATTCCCTCCGCTCTGTTCCCTCTCCACAGCTGCCATCGGCTGCAGCAGTGCCAGCAGCCTGGCAACAGTTACGGCCTCGACTACGGCCGCATCGCTACCTGCCCCTGCTGCTGTTGCTGCTCCTGCTCCTGTTACTGTTCCTGCTGTGCAGAAGTTCCGCATAACGCCGCACGATCTGCAAATACTCGAGGGCACGGACACCCTACTGCGCTGCGAGGTGTCCGCCCGGGCTGGTAAGGTGCAGTGGACCAAAGATGGCTTTGCACTCGGTTTCTCGGCGGTCATACCCGGATTTCCACGCTATTCGGTGCTGGTGGATGCCCAGCACGGCATCTACAATTTGCAAGTGAAGAACGCCAGCCTGGAGGACGATGCGGAGTATCAGTGCCAGGTGGGACCTGCGGCCGGAAATCCAGCAATTCGAGCCAATGCCAAGCTTAGCATCGTGGCCGCTCCCAGTAGCATTGTCATCGAGGGCTTTGCCCGCAACGCCAAGGTGGAGGTGGTGGAACGACAGAACCTCACGCTGCACTGCATCGCCGAGAATGCCAATCCGGCGGCGGAGATTATCTGGTACCAGGCCGACGTACCGGTCCCAATGGGTAAGTCTGCACTAGTGCGGATCCTAGTCCAAATGGGATCCTAAAACTTTTTGTACCCCCGGCAGTGCCCATAGTCTCTGTGAATCAGACGGCGCCCAAGCGATTTACGACCAGTTCGACGCTGCAACTGCAGCCACGCTCCGATGACGACTACAAAGAGTACTCCTGCGAGGCTCGTCACAAGGCTCTGCCCCCCGACGTACCGATGCGAGCCCAGGTCCAGCTTTCTGTGCTGTGTAAGTCCACCTCCTCAGACCCCCCGGGCCATGCCATGAATTTTAATCACCCGCCCCCACCCCGCAGATCCGCCAGGTCCGCCATTCTTTGAGGGCTACAGTCAGGGTGAGAGCCTGCATCGAGGCCAGGAAATGCAAATCGCCTGCCGCAGCCGCGGCGGTAATCCGCCCGCACAGTTGGTGTGGTATCGGAATGGAGTGGCCATCAACTCGCCGCAGCGCACCTCAGGACGTCTGTCGGAGAACGTGTACAAGTTCACAGCCTCGGCCGAGGACAATGGGGCGAATTTGGTGTGTGAGGCAAAGAATCTACTGGCAACCTCCCCCCTGCGCGCCGAACTCAATCTGACCGTCTTGTGTAAGTTATTGAGGCGTTTCCCGCAGCTTTTTCAAGCATTCTCAACTTTACACGAAATGAATGCACCCCCACAGATGCACCCAAGGATGTGTACCTGAGTGGCGCCAACCGAGCCAAGGTCGGCGACTCCGTGCAACTGGGCTGCGTGACGGCCCCCTCGAATCCACCGGCCCGCATCAGCTGGTCGATGAACGGCCGCCCCCTCGCTAATGGCACCTACAAGACGACCAGCAGCTCCGACGGCGGCTGGGTGAGCAGCTCCAACATCAGCCTGAGCATCGACTCGCAGAGTCGCACCTTCATTGCCGTCTGCCATGCCCTGAACACAGAACTCACCCAGAACGTGGTTGGCTCCCACACCGTGAATGTCCTATGTAAGTCCAAGCAAGTCAGGGCCAGCCCAAAGAAGGTAACTTAGTGCGAAACTCTTGACTCTTGATCCCTAGACCCTCCATCGCCACCCTTGCTGACGGGCTACAACGATGGCGACATACTCATCTCTGGATCCATACTGAAGCTGCAGTGCAGCTCCGCCGGCGGCAATCCCCCACCCACACTGCAGTGGTACAAGAACGACAAGCGCGTGAACGCACCCGCCAAGGTGCTGGACAGCAAGATAACCTCCGAGCTGTCGCTGCTGGTGAATGCCTCCGACAACAATGCCATCTACAAGTGCGAGGTCCAGAACGCAGCCATAGACATACCGCTCTTTGCCACCAAGACGTTGGGTGTGCACTGTAAGTGAATCAAGTGCCTTTTGCTCAACTACCATGACTCAAGTGACACCCCCTTTAGTTCCACCCGAGACTGTGAAGATCAGTGTGGCGCCCAAAAACCTGGTGCCCGGCATTCGTGCGAAACTCATCTGCGACTCGAGCTCCAGCAATCCGCCAGCCAAGATCAGCTGGTGGAAGGATGGCATTCCCGTCGAGGGTCTCAATCTGGCCAACAAGCCAGGCCTCTGGGGCGGATCGGTCTCGACCCTGGAGATGTACGTGAACATCACCCAGGATCTGGATGGCATAATCTACACGTGTCAGAGCCACAACGAGGTCTTGCAGCGCAGCGTCCATGAGACCATCAGCTTGGATATTCTCTGTAAGTAGAGGCGAAACCCTGACGGCGAACTGCAGCTGACTGAGCGCCACTTTCTGTTCGTAGATCCGCCCAAGTTCGAGGCCTCTCAGACGACCACCTTCGTGGGTGTGGAGGGAGCCCCCTTCCATGTGGAGCTTGTGGCCAGCGGCAACCCCATGTCGATCAGCTATACCTGGACCAAGGACGGTCTGCCCATTACCACCAATACGCTGAGCGGGCAGCGATTGATCTCCGATGGACCGCGTCTCAATATAAGTCGTCTCAGTCGCATTGATGCGGGCGTCTACATCTGCGAGGCGCTTAATAGTCAAGGAACCTCTCTGCTGGAGATCCAAGTGGCCGTGGAATGTGAGTAAAATTAAACAGAATAGGCCCCCGCCCGCGGACGATGCTGAGCTGAGTCTTTGTTTCTGTCTCTGCCTCAGATGCGCCCACCATCAGCTCGGTCAGTGAAGGTCAGAGCTTCATGGCCGGCCAGCCGGCGGTCTTGGCCTGCCACATCCAAGCGCGTCCCCTGGACGCTTCGCATGTGCGCTGGACAAGGGATGGCTATGACCTCAGCTCTCGCACCACCGCCAGTTTCGAGAACGGCACAGCTCTGCTGCAGATTGCCAGTGTGGAGCGCAGCGACATCGGAAACTTCACGTGCATCGTGGACAACCAGCGGGGACCGCCAGCCGCACAGAATGTGCTCCTGGTAGTGCAAAGTAAGTACAGCATAGGAAGGTCCAGAGATCAGGCTTAAGTTTTGCCTTTCTCCTCCTTTAAAAGCTGCCCCAGAGATCGACCACACGCCCGCCTTTACCCGCTATGCCGCTCGTCTCGGAGTGAGGGCGCAGCTCATTTGCCGAGCCCTGGCGTCACCACAGCCCAGTTTTATTTGGCGGCGACACGGCAAGGACCTGAAGATGCAGCGCCGCAACAAATTCAAGACCCTGGACCGGCAAGTGGATGCCCTGAACTACGAGTCGGCCCTGCTTATTGAGAACACCTCAGCGGATGACTACGGGCAGTACGAGTGCGTGGTACGCAACGCCCTGGGACAGGCGAGCACCACGCTGGAGTTCAGCAAGCCAAGCCGGCCGGACACTCCACTGCAGCTGAGGGTGGGAAATGTCACCGATACGGGAGTGGAGCTGATGTGGAGTCCGGGCTTCGACGGCGGCATGCAGACCTACTACCGACTGCGCCTCAAGCAGCATGGCGAGGACAAGTACAAGTACGTGGACGCCAAGCCGGGCAGCCTGAACATCACGCTGGACGGCCTCAAGCCAGGGGCCACCTACTACTTCTCGGTGATGGCGGCCAACGAGGCTGGAGGCAGCAAATTCATGCCCGACATCAAGCTCTCCCTCAGCAAGGGTTCCCAGCCCCATTCGGCGGAGTACACGGAAAAGGACGAGCTGCCCAATGTCATGATCATCGGCATCACGTCAGCGGCGATGGTTCTGCTGGTTCTCAATGCCGCCCTTGTCGCCTGGTTCGTGATACGTCGCCAGAACAAGTCCCAGGGCGAGGCGGAGCCCAGCAACGATGACGTCTACTCCAAGGACGACAATCAGTCAGTCTATAAGGTAAGAGCTCCCACTCCAATATCGATGACGAGTCTATGCACTGACCAGTCGCCCAATCCTAACCAGCTGCCCATCACTGCTTTGCAGGCGGATGTCCAAAAGAAGGCAGCCGCCTCAACCTATCTGGTGGAGAATGTGGACATCATACAGTCGACGGCGTATCCGCCAAAATACCAGGAGAGCTCCATGTGCACGCCCCACTATCCAATGTGCAACCCGGACTTCACGCGAACACTGCCAAACCCGAAGCGGCACAGCCAGCGGAACAGTGCCACTGGCATGATTGACGGCATGCCCATGCGCTCCAAGGACGACCATATGCTGATCTCGAATGGCATGTACATACCATCGCCATCGCCAGCCTCCTCGCTGGTGATCAAGGGTAGCTACATATCGTCACCGTCGCCGGCGCCACCAGCCGATGGCTCCTACTTCAACATGAGTGACAAATACATGTCCTATCCGCCAGTGGTAAGTTCTGACAGCCATCGAATTATATCGAATATTTTTCCAAAGTACCAATTAAATTTTGGAGAAAATGTATGCCATGGATCCCAAACTATTAGTTCATTATGTTAATGAGCTGGATATACATATTTTGGGGGAAACATCAACAGCTATCTATTTAATAATAACCTGTATTTATCGCATGCTCATTCCACTCCGTATTTTCACTCCTCTCCTCCACAGACCTACTAGGCAATGCCGTGCAGAGCAGCGTCAAAGACAGCAACACTCGAAGCAACCAAACCCAGCCAAACCCAGCTAGACTGATTGACATACATCAAACATAATTACCCAGCACCCCACACTGCACAGATCTGGACTTCGTATGATAGAAGCATTTCGTGTTCACTTTGGTTTCGTTTGGTTGTTGGCTGTTGCAGGTTTTATTGCATTTTGTATTGGATTTTATTATTTTCTATTTTTATTTTTTTGTTTATAATTATTACTATACTCGTACATACATGTATGACGTTGATTATTACGGAGCGCAAATGGAGGAAACATGTTGAATGTTTTTTTTGGAAAAAGACATTTGCATGCGGCGCTCGAAGGCTGTGATAAGTACCTGTGCCCAGAGCCCTGGAGACGTTGGCGGTGGCGGTGGCATCACCACACACACACAAAACCGAGATACTCTGAGAACACGCAAGCCACACGTCCGCCAAATAGCCGACTCGGTGTCCGGGGGCCCCGAAAATCAATCTTGGGCCCTGGCTGGCTATTGGTTTTGGTTTGGCCATGGGGCAGGTGCGCCAACCCACTCTACAAAAATGCTTGCCCTCCAACTCCTCTTTTAACCGGAATACCCCAACCAAAAGAAAAACCCACAAACAACCACAACAGCAGCATTGGTAGATACAAAAACAAAACAGAACAAAACAAAAACAACAGAACACTCTCAAAATATTGATTTGTAGTAAGTTTTCTCGATATTAAGTAGTAGGAATTACGCATTTTAGCATCTAGCATAAATATTAACGAGTCTGCTGAGTCGTGACTCATTCTCATTAGCAGTTGTTCAAGTTTAAGCTATAGGACATACCGATATCTACATATACATATACTTACAAAACATATAAACAGACATACGTGTACATGTACACAAGGCCCGATAAGCGTAAACGATTTTCAACGAAGTCCGATTCGAAATCACCAAAACAAGAATAAAACGAAACTTCAATTAAGTAACAGAATATAAATCACTATTTTAAGCGTGATTTTTGATAGACCTAAGACTCGATAAATATACATATATACATACATATATAAATGTATTTAAAATATACGTGTTTACACAATCCAATCCCACGACTTTCCTTTTATCATGCATGACAATAAATTATATACATGATAACGAAGGATGATCCCAGCACACGTGAGCCCCAAAAATTATGCTAAAGAATTCTACGAATAAATAAACCGATAAACATGTTAATTACAAATTAGACTTCAACGAGCATTTGCATTTAAATCGAAAAAAAAATACAAAAAAATATTTAGTATGTGTATAAATCAAATTTCATTAAATACGATAAATACATATACATATACATACATACATATGTACTATTTAAATGTAATTAATATTTAAAATATTTAAAACGTAAAAAAACACGAAAATACACAAAAAAAAGGATAAAAAATAATACCACAAAATTTTTGTAACTCCAAACAAGAAAAAAATATTTGAATAAATCCTACAAATTTTTGAAAACTAAAAATAGAGAATTTTTGTCCGTTCTCTTGTCTTTGAAGTAGCCTTTACTGAATTAGTTTTCTACCGACTGCCTCTGTCTGCTCTCCTGCATCATTAGAATCTCTTTAAAGTCTCCCGTTAGGGGGTCGATTTGTCGATTGCCATCAATCAGCGCTCGGATTCCGCTGGCCATCATTCCGGCCAGAGGGCTTTCTCCGAGTGGGCGTGCCAGGTTGCACCTTAAATGCCGCCTAATTGTTTCGATTTTTGGGGCCCAGACGCAGTGGCGCGGCATTTCGTTGGGAAGCCCTATTAATTAATAGCGTCGCCGCTTGGCTTAATTAATGGAACATTTAATTATACATATTTCCTAATTTATGATAGACGCCATTAGCGGATCGCGAACATGGTCTGTGTCTGGGTCTGCATCAGTCAACTTTCACAGCCTCAAGATGTGAGGCGACCCCAGCAGGTGGTCGGTCGGTCGGTCTGTGTGCAAACATTTTTTCAGAGCCGGAAGTCTGAAATCAATTTCCATCAAACTTTGATGAAAACTCTCATTGAATGCGCACAAAACTCATGCTATGAATTATTTGATTATTTTCCATTTGCTTTTATGTATTCTGCTGACTGGCCATGATTCCAATTTAATTATTAATCAATTTCATAGAATTCGCTTTGCCCTTTTCAATTTTGGGTTTTTGCAACTAAATAATTTGCTTATGTATGCTGCTGCTCATCGATTTACATTTTAAACAATATTTTCGGCCTTCGTTTCGTTTCGGTTTGTTTCTATTAGCATTATTCCATTTGGCCTGTTTATTATTTTAGTTCAATTGAGTATTTGTATTTGTTTGCTTTGCTGAGTGAACGAACGCAAGCCCATTTAATTAATATGGCTATGTCGGTTCAGTGCAGGTTTACTCCATTATTGTCGTCCATATTCAATAATCAAAACAAATCTAATTTAAATGTAATTTTAATTACTACTATGGATGGCTGCCAGTACTAGTGGCAATTGCCTTTTTGTACAAATATTTTTGATCTTGACCCCATAGATGACTGCTTCTGTATCTGTATATCCACTCATCGGGCAGGAGTGGAAAAAACAAACAATTGAAATTAATTTTCAGCACAGTACTCAGAGTGCAGAAACGAGTCGTCGGACGCATAATTAAATAAACAGAATTCATTAAATTTTAATTAAAACATTTGAACGGCCAATGGACTTTTATTTTTCTGTTACCAACTAAGCCGAGCGGCCAACAGCGACACTCAAAAGGATGGCTGTTCAAACAGAAAACGACCTTCTAATGCTCTTACAGAATTTCCAAGAAGAGACCACTCCAAGTCATTCCCTCTGCGAGGTTCATTATAGCCCCATCTTAGAGTATTGCAGCTCCAAAGCCACTGCTGGAAAAGTCAACAGAACCATCACGAAACGGAAAACTTCATTAAAAGTGGGCAGCAGTTGGCAGTCATGGCTGCTGGGTTGGGTTGGGCAGGACAGGGCCGGGGTACATGGGATGGCCGCCAATGTGACGACGCCTGGCGCGGCTCCATTTCCTGTGACTGCCACCAATCTCGGTTCAGTGCGAGTACGGACCGACTCCAAGAGCGGAGCACAATCGAACGCATAATCATATTTAATAAGCGTAAGAGCTGCAAGTCTGCTTGCCTCTCATCTCCAGCTCCTGCGGATGATGCGGCTGTTGCAACAAGTGCGCCAGAATCGAGCACAGATGTGCAGCAAACCGGTTAGGCAACTGCGTTTGCCTCAACGCAATTTGTTAACCCGACTGACAAACTGTTGCAAGTTGATGCTGCGCCTGGCTGCTGTTGCAGTTGCCGCTCGCTCCTCCTCCTGCTGCTCCTGCTGCTGGTTCTGGTGGAGAGGTGCGATTGCAATTAAGTGGCAAGCTGGCAAGTGATTGTGTCTGTACCAGTTTCAGGCCCCCAGTTTCGTAGCATGAGTACGATTCTGATTCCGAGTCCGAGTCCGACTGCGAGTCCAAGTCCTGGCCGGCAGCGAGCACTTCATTCATAAAATTACGCGCATGTTGCGTGATGTTAGCGCTAGATAAGAAGTGCAGGCCGGGCTAGGCCTGTTTCCGAGCCCGGTTAGGGCCAGTCGCCGTCGCCGTCGCCAGGCAACCTGTTGACGTCCCGGCAGGTTTGCGGAAAATATACTTATATTTAGACTAGTTGAGAGCCGACTGCTGGACTGGCAGGAAAACCCAAGGCGGCAGCAACAGAAACCGACTACAAAAAACTCGCTTTTCTTGGTAATTAATGAAAGCTGACTTGACTCTGTCTGTAGCTATAGTTCCAGCTCCATCTCCAGCTCCAGCTCCATCTCCTGCATCATCTGCAGTTGGCTACTGTTGCCGCCAGTTATTAAAATGTTGCGATAAGTTTGGCTTGGTAGCACATTTGTATGCAAAGTGCCAACAGTTTTTTTTCTTCCTTTCCTTCGCTTTTTGATGATGATGCGGCCAGAACAGAACAGAACAGAGCAGACCAGGCCGGTTGGGTAAAGAGAACGGGCAGCAGCAGGAAGTTGTCGCTGGAAAGTGATATTGAAAACTGCACTCAGAATGGATTACTTCCTCTCCGAAGACCCTTTGGTGTGAATGGGAGCCAGAGATGGAGCTGTTGGAGGAGAACATACTTCGATGTGGACGGGAGAAGTGCAAGAGACAAAGTCGAAGTTTTTTCATAAGAGAAAGAGCCTGAAATGGGTCCGTCTTTATGATCTCCCAGAGCCATAAAAGGAAAACCAACCAACTCCTCCAGTAGTTAGTTCTGGCTCAAAAGCTCAACGAACAAATTGAATTTGCCTCCATTTTGATGCACTCAAGAAGCTTTCTCACACCTCCCTCTTCCTACCCCTACCCATACCCCCCATGCGAGGCGACTCTCAAGACATGACGCCCCCGCCTTTGCCCTGCCCGCATGTTCCGGCAATCAACTGCCAAGCCATTTAGAATCATTAAATTACTAGGTCAAAACATCAGTACAGGCCATAAAAAATGTCACAGCTACCCAAGAGAAAGAGGAAGAAGTAGACAGACGAAGAGTACTGGCAGTTGGAGAAGAGACGAGCAAGATGTATGTCTGCCTGCAGTGGAAAGGCATTTGAAAAATGTAGAAGCCGAAAGCACTTGGCAAAACCAAAATGAAAAGTCGACTCTGCCTCATTATAGTTCACACACCCTCGCCCCCACCACCAAACCTCACTGCGGAAAAGCCTGACAATGATTCTACGTCCCATTTTGGGGGCCTCCAGATACTTGTCAGCTCTGTGTGACATAATCTGCCATGGAATCGTAAGCAGCACAATTATCTATGTCAACCAAAAATATTCTCAAACAACGTTCTGGGCGCTGTGAAGCCTCAAGTGTCCGACGGTCAGCCAATTAGAACGTTTAAATATTTAAAAAAGAAAATATAACAGAAAAGAAAAGACAACTTGATGTAATTTTCTGAATGCAGCACAAAACCTAATGACAAATTTAATGCTCCACTCGAATCGGGCATGAGATCTGGAATGAATGGGAAGTGTTCGAAGCGGGGGGGCGCCAGCCACAGTCCGACACATGTCGAAGGCAAATAAAACAAACAAAGTGAAGAAGGGTGGGGCGAAGGGGCAGATCCCCAGTTGAAAGCAGCACGAAGTCAAGAGGTTTGGTGTTATTAAAAAATTAAAGCAGAAAAACTGTGGCTGCTTGTCGTTTGGGGAGGGTTCCAGTCCCAGTTCCAGTCTCAGTCCCACCACCGAACACATTATTCACTCATTAAAATCATCAGCTTAATAGCCTCGGAAAAAAGCGAAATTATATTTATACATACATCTTTTTTACAAGCTGCTGCTAAGAATTATTAACAAAAATTCTAGACAACTCCTCTCCCGGTACTCTCACATACTTTTCGTACTTTTCTTCATAAATAATACAATGTAGAGTGGCAGAAGAAAAGCAAAGAGTGCTAAAAAATAAAAAAAAAAACAGAGACAGAAAGGGGGCAACAGAAGAAACAACAGAATAAGAAAACGAAACAGGCGTCGCGTCACAGCGTATAAGGAAAAGGGGTGCACCGCGAACCCGAATGGAAGAAGCGGCCAAGACGAAGCTGCAGCTGGAACTGGCCTGGACGACATCCAGTTCCTGTACACCGAATTCGACAGTCAAATTCAAATCACTTTAAAATTCTTTCATAGCTATGCATAGGTAGAATAAAATGTGAATACAAAGGCAATGAATTTACATGTTTGAAATGCAATTGCACATGAATGCATTTAATATTGTTTTAATTACGTAATGCAATATGAAAACTGTTTGGGTTTTTGCGGGTATTAAATTTAACATTTCCATTAGCTTAGTTGGAATGCAAATGCGCTTATGGCGAACGGGGGAGCCACAAAATAAAGCTCAAAGTGCAGACCATCAAATTTAGTTAGTCCAGGCCAACACGGCCCAATGATTTGTTATGCTCGGCGTATGGGGCCGGCCCATCCATAAGACCATCCCAAAATGCTCATTGTAGGGCAACCATAAAAAAAGATGAAGCGATTTGCAGGCACTGTTGTAATTGCGACGCTTATCCGTGGAAAAAGGGCAGGAGCAGTTGACGAAGAAACGGCAAGAGGCTACATAAAGTATGTACTCGTACACAAACTTTTGCCTATGTATGTATGTATGAGCAACACACACACAAGCACACATTCATATAAAAGAGAGCGTGAAGTGCTGCAGATACAGATACGAAAAATGTTTGCCTTACCACAGTGGCAAACAGATGGGGTGGTTGGGTGGAGACGAGAAGAGACGGGAATCTGGGATCTGGGTATCAACGAACGAATGAGTGAGTGAGCGAGTGTCTTGGGAATCGTCACAGGCCTGAGAATAATTAATTCCCACGAATTAATGTGCACGGCAGCAGCAGCAACAACAGCAACTACAGCAACAACTTTTTCCTTGGCAAGGTGTCGGTGTCTGAAGGAAGCGGCAAACGACGACGACGACGATGAGCTAAGACTCTGTGCCTCAATCTCTCTGTATCTCAATCTTCTTTCTACAAGTTGAAGCTTAAGTTACTTGGCTCTGCCTGGCACGACGAAATTAATATCTGTTGCTGCAGCCCACAGCCTCTCTGCCGCTTTGGCATCGCTTTACCTGCCGCCACTTGCTACAAATTACACGGAGCTTCAGAAACTGCCAGGTCCTCATCATCCTGCCCAAAAAGAACCCTCGACACATTCCCCGTACCCCTTCCCACCAGCCCCTTACGGCATCCGGCCAATGTATTTAGCCACCTTAATGAATTCTACACATGATGTGCAGCTGTAGGTTGGTAGGGGGCGGGGAAGGGAGGTGGCTGCTTGTGACAAAAGCCTGCACAGATTTGCCAGCGTAAATTTGCACAGCAAAGAAAGTTTCGTCAAGTGCTTACCTTACCTCAGTTATTCATGTCTCCTCCCCATGCCTTTGCATTCTACATCCTACGGATACTTTATAATTTTATGCGAAATTTTGCTGGCATGTGTTCAGGATACTGTATTCGGGACCGTTTTTTATCCGACCCAAAAAGGAGCCTTCCCTGCCCAAACTTGGCAAGGAACCGAAGTCACGACAGAGCTAAATCCAGAATTGATTGAGTTTCAGTTTGAGGAGAACAAACGAGTCACGGTCTACAAGTCGCTCCTTTCAGGTCACAGTTGTGCACCCAGCTTTGCAGCTCAAGCACAGATAGCTGGTCCAGAAATCACAGTTTTAGCAAACTCAAGAGACAAGCCGCCACAAGGAGCGTTCTTCTTGAGCTATATTAAATAATTATATTTTTAATTAAAATAGATTAAAGCCGTGTTGTGTGCTCGAGCGCCTTGTGAGGTGATTAAGTAAAAAAGGCAGACTGCCAGAAGGAGCGGACCAACGGCAAGTGGCAAAAAAGAGGAGACCTGCCACAGGATGTGGCAGGAGCCGGCAGGTAGGCTGCGCAAATCTTAACCAACGAAAGGCGGATGAAAAAACACAAATCACTTCAAGTTGTTGATGTTGCTGTTGAGATTATGACGATGATGAAAAGCGCGCGCTTCGCTTTTCCCCTCTTGCTTTTCCTATACAACACACACAAACAAACATAATACATTTATATACGTGTGTTTGTATATATATATAAAATGAAAGAAAAGCTGAGAACAAGGACTGAGGCGTTCCCTGGGATTACAAAAAGTGGAAAACTTTGGTGGCTGGCTGGGCGTTGATGAGCGGCAACGAATCGGATTTTCTCTCAGACTGACAAAACGAGGCTCTGTGCTGTGCCTTTGAGGTCCCACTCCTAGTGGCCATTCACAATTTTGAATTACATTTTTTGTACATTTTATGTGCATATAATTAAAAATAGAACAAGCTTACGACACAAAAAACGAAGAAAAGAGAATTTTCATGAAGTTCCTCGGTTACTTTATGGATTTTCGTCTGCATAAAGTAAGTAGGCGATGAAAGCAAAGAAAGAGGCGCCAGCAATAGGGAATTGGTAATTGTATACTCCCCATCAAAACAGATCTCCACAAATCCCCCCATTAGGCTAAGCCTTTGGGTATCTTAAGGGATTATATTATTCGAAAAGAAATCATTGAGCAGTAGCCAATTGAAATGCGATCTTTCGGTAGGCAAATACACAAACAAACTCCGACGAGTATACAAAAAATAAATTCAAATCTATCCATTAAAGGATACTTTTCGAGTGGACACACACACAAACTTCCGCCTTATCCCTGCAGGTCAACTATGCCAGCGGCAGAACCAACTGATTCCTGAAACCTGATCGCATTACCCAAAAATTGTTGTCTAATTAATGTCACAAACTGCAATCCGATATATTCGGAAGGCGGCACTAGAAACAGAAACGGATACCCAGACCAGAGCAGACCCCACATCATCGAGATTACGAGAATGTGTTGATATTTGAATTTAAACTAATGTCCTGCTCATAAATAAGAACCCAAATCGGTCGCCCAGGCAGGACACACACATCCTTCGAGTGCTGGCGTTTGTTTGTTGATGGAAGACGACTACAATTAGCAGAGTCGCTGGGATAGTCCGATTGAAACCTCCTCTGGCTCTAGCTCTTGTTCGGTCTCGGTGACAGCACCCATGTGGCACAGACGACTGTGCTGTGCTGTGTCCTGGGTTGTTTTTTTCTTGTATTTTATTTTTAACCGCACATTCCTCTACATGCCCGCTGGGTCTGTTTATTGCTCATGTTGCCCCCTGCCACTACGTGTATACATAAGAGTATGAGGCCTCCACATCCTCCACTGACTTTGTGTTCTCGTGTTGTGTCTCTGACGCCGATGTTTTTCATGACCTTTGCGGGGGTTTTCATTTCATGCCATCGCTCGGTCGCTTTTCTCTGCCGTTTGCCTTTGTGAAATCATTTATTGATGCCGCTTTGGATTGGCTTTGTCAGGCCGAGTTGCCGAGTTCAGTTGCCTTCAGTTGAGTGTTGTCGCTGGCTTTGCAGTCCCTTTGGGGCATGTATCTTGCATGTATAAAAATACACAATACACAAGATTTTTGTTTTATTCTTTATCCATTGGCCTCTGGCCCCCTCCCCGCATCTCGTTTCCCTTCTGGAGTCCGGAGCCCAGATCTCAGATCCCGTTCATGCATGGCACACACAATTACGAGAATTTCCATACATTCTACTACCGTCCACGGCCTTTGTGGCACAAGCCTCGTCGCCTATTATGAATAGATACAAATATATCTTCAAGATATGGGGCTGCCGAAAAAAAATTGAGTTGCTAGTAGACTAACGCAGCGGGGCTCTGCGTGTGCGTTAATAAAATGAAAATTGTTTGATGTGCTGTTAAGTAGCTATAAAATTTGAAAAATGAGACCATTTAGTAGGTAGTTAGAGGAGGACAACGACGACGACGATGACGATGAAGACTTTCATTTGCATGAGCAACAGCCTGTTGGATCCTGATGCTGATGCTGATGATGTGCCAGGCTCATAGAACAAGGCGCCACTGACAGCCCCATAATGTATGAGTGCCAGCTAATGAGCTTCTTGTGAGCCCCAGTGCGTTGGAAAGAGAGACTTGTACTCCTACGAGCCGTAGTTAAGCTTCAGCGAGATAATTACAACAGCGACTGAATACCGCCTGGCTTATGATATACGAGTACGCTGGTATAAGGCTTTTTTTCATCCTTGAGTCAGTTCTCCTATGCAGCCCTGGAGGAAGGAGAGAATTTTCCACAGTTTCCACAGTGAGATGTGCAAGCGGGATTGGGTTGGTGCTGCCATAAACTAAATCATCTCACGCACTGATTGCTGTTTAAACATCCATAATTTTCGGTATGCAAATACATCCATCTCCGTTTATGCATATATTTGATGGTGGCCAATGCAACCGCATTTGCCAGGAGGCAGGTTCATGCAGCTGGACAAGACAAATCTTTCAATCAGACCGTTCAAATACCAAAGACACCGCCACCGCCACAGCCACCACCAGCACCTCCCCTGTCACTGCGCTTCTGCCACAATACGAGGCAACCGCAGCGCAAACAATAAGCGCAGCCCAACGAAGACCCTACTGAACCTACTGAGAAACCCTTCCCTTTTGACTCTTGCCGCCCTCCACCTTCACTTTTCACTCTCCTACTCGCACACCCACCACCCCCCCACCATGGCGCACACACGTGTCAAAGCAAACGGCAATCGTCCGCCGCACCTTGCGCAAATGTTGATCGAGGAGGGGGGAGGAGCGAAGGAGAGATGGTGCTTGTGTGGCACCATAAGTGGCACGTTCTGGGCTGCATATTTGTTCAAGTTTATGGCGACAAGCGATGCCATTTGCCATTCGCCAGCTGATGACTTGTTCGATACAAAAGTCATGAAAACTCCTCGACCGGAGACCGAAATAAAGAAGAAAGCGCAAAGAAATGGGTAAATAGGGAGGGAGAAAAGGGGCAAAAGGCATTTCTCCTGCAGCAGGTGAGGCGCAACAAAAAGTGTTAAGTGTTGGATATTTTTTATTTAAGCGTAAAACTCGTGAGCAAAGTCAGCAAAAGAGCGGCCAAACGGTGGCAAAAAGGGGAAAGAAAGTATCAGCCTAAGTTATCGAAAAAATATAAAGCAGGAAATCAGGGAGCGGCAAAAAATTTGCATGCAAGTCAGAGCCGTGTGTGTTGGCCCTGTGCTTAGCGATAACACTTTGACAGGATTACGCCTGCTTAAGGACCGCATCAAAGCAGGCAACACACACACATACAAACACACAGAAGGATATTACCGCAACGCTTTTTGCACCTCCCTCTCGATTGGCAATTGAAAAGACATTTGCAGGCACATTTGCCTCCACTCAACCCAACAAAACCCGACGCTGACTCTGACTCTACTCAACTCGAATCGAATCGAACGAAACTGAACTCGATTCGGTCCGGAACAAAGTTTGCATGGCTTAAAAGTTATGTGAGGGTTGGCTCTTTTGGCCTGTTCCTAGCCCTGATGCCCCGAACGTGAGGTAATTTCTAATATTTAGCTCTAAATTAAGTCAAGAAGAAGGGTTGAAGGAGCCAGCCAGCCAGCCAGGCATCCAGCCAGCCAGCCCCCCAGTGCTGCTCTCGCATGTGTGTTTGCGGTTGGTCTTTTGGTCTTCGGTTCTCGATGCTCGCCTTAATGTGAAGATTTTACCAGGCATATTTTATTGCAGGTCGGGAAGATGGGGAATACGAGACCGAGAGCAGAGCAAAATGGGCCTGGGTCCGGGCAGTTGGTTTATTGGTCACACTTGGGCTCGCACATAATTTATGTGGGAATCTTGAGCAAGTCATTCCCCATCAGTCAGACAGCCAGCCAAGTCACCGCCGAGACACCAAGACACCAAGACACCGAGATACGAAAACACCAAGACACCCATACACCCAGACACCGGGACAGTCACCTAGGCCAAGCTCAAATGAATTGTGTGAACTAAATTAAGATCGAAGCAGAACAAAGCCTTAGTGCAGAAGTTCATACTCGTATGTATGTTGGGGAGTGAACGACAATCAGATATCCTAGGTGGTGTAGTTTATGGGGGGAACCATTCTCAAAGATGCATATACCCCACAATCAAAGACTCGTCGACTCCTCCAGCCATGGAGGGTCGCGTCCATAGGGAAAGCCCACAAATGCAGACTCCATCGCTGCTTTTTCTCTGTCAACTCTGCAACTGCAACGGGAACTTTCCTGAAACTGCAACTGAAACTGGGATTGGAGCTGGGACGGGGTACTGGGGTGCTCATTGCGTGTGCCAAAGGCTTCCGTTCCCAAAGCAAAGCCAATGCATGCCGCTAATTGTTAAGTACTTGAGAAACCTACGACTGCCAAAAGGCAAACAAGCATTTATTAAACTCATTAAAAAGTCGGGGGAAAACTGGCAGAAAACTGACGGAAAACTGACGGAAAACTATTGCGTGCATTGGACAGGGGTTGGATCGGATCTGAGAGCATGTTCATGTCTCAAAACCTAAACAAAGAACGCACTGATTAGCTGCCACGCCCACGCCACTGCCACTGCTACTTCCACTCCACTGCTGAGCGCTGCAACCCTACAGACTTCTGCTTTTGATATGCAAATTTGTGTGTGTAAGGAAAAAACAGGCAAAGAGGGAGAGGGGCTACATTTTGACACCCACCCGGTTTACGGCCTGACACAAACAGTTATAATTAATTGCCTGTTCGAATTTGACAACCCACTCTGCCACACTCTACTCCACTCTGCTGTGCTGTGCTCTGCTCCACTGCAGCCCACGCGTACCGCTTCAATCAATAAAAAGTTGAGCTATCCCAGAGTTATACTTATAGATACAGAAAAAGATATGTTATGATGGAAACAGGTTCGCTGTGGCTCTGGGTCCGACTCTGCCCAGCCGAAGATCAAAGTCTCATCATCAGGGGCAGCGCTTGACGACTCTGAACATCCGCTGTCTGCCCACATGGCGAATACACCGACGCCGACGCCATAAGGCACAGTGGTGCCAAGTGGATGCCTCACCCTCGCATCTACACAGTCTGATGGTTCAACTCATTTGGAGGTTTCAGAGGTACCTGCTCGCTATGATCTGTACCACTGTGCCGCCCGACCTGAACTTGATTTGGGGGAGCGAGCGAGTGTGTGAAATCTGGTTTGTATACATGGCTCAAACTGGATTTGGCGCTTGGGATTTTATGAATGAATGAGAGTGGCAACAGCAGCAGCCATAGTTTGCTTCCCCATGGCCATTTGCGTTTACGGGTACTACGCTGCTGTTGTTGTGGCTTTCGCAATATGCTGCTCCAAAGATACAAGATACAAGATACGAGAGCAACCCGAGCATGGGTGGTGGCGGCGGCGGCGGGCGGGTGTGCCTGCGCCTGTGCCTGAGCAAATAATGAACATGAACCGATGCTTGCAGGTGTATTTCTAGCCCGCTTCCCCCGTGGCCCAAGCCCAATCCCAATCCCAGTCCCAAGACAAAACTCAGAGCCCCAGCCCCGGCTCTCGAGTTACTTGCCACAGCCCCAGTTGGCCACAGTTCATTAATAAAATTCACTGAAGCGAAGCAGCTTTGCTTGCCCGCCCATTTATTTTCTATGCTGTGTATCCGTATCTCATGGATACATTTACGTGTCTTTTTTACTCGCCAGCCAACATTCTATTTCGTCTTCTTTCCAAACGTAACTAATTGAATAATAATCCATGCATTTCCATATGAATAGCCGATTAAGACATGTTGCTCATTTAGCATAAATACGAGTAGTTTTCGAGTATCGGAAACGGAGAGGGGCGCTGCCCAAAGACGGGTATGGGGCAGGGAGATACGGATTAGCATGCCCTCCCCCTTCTTCCACTATATTTTTTGAATGAGATATTCTTTTGCTGCGGACTTGAATGGCTATTGAACCAATCCCTAATTAACACGAGATTTTGTTTGATGAATTTAGGTAACCTTCTATGGTTATAGTTAGTAAATGTGGCAAATGGAATTTCAGACAGTGATAATTCGAGATTAAAGATTAAACAGATTGTAAATGTCCATAAAAGAAATAATCCTTTCCTGGATAATTAATAATACGTGTCTGCTTTTTATATACCGCGCTAATTTAATCAGCTCCAAATAAAATCAATGAATATTCCATATAAAAAATCCCCCATATCAACCGTATACCCAAAGGCTTAACTGCATTCCCCCTGCACTCCGGCTCTGCTCTTGGTCGGCTAGCATAATCCCAATTAAATACCACGCCAATAGTCGAGGGCCAATTGCCAATGGACAACGCCCCAGTAATGCTTTAAGCTCTTAAAGCAGCTGCAGTTGTGAAGTTTTTGGTCGACAGTGGCGGTGGCGGTGGCAGTTGCTGCCACCGCCATTGACGCTGTCTGTTCGCTTGATTTTTTCGGCCATTTCCCCACTGACAGCTGGCAATTGTTCAATTATTGGCCAGTGGCTCCGGTCTCCGGCCCCTGTGGATCCTGGCCATATCCTGGTCACAATCCTGGCCCCATTTACCCAACGCTAGTTGAGTGCTGTCGCAGAGGGATAAAAAAGGAAGCCAGCAACTATCATTTAATCATAAAAAATGCATGCGTCCATAGAATAAATCCCAATGCGTCAATTGTCCCCTGGTCCAGGCCCACACCGCCTTCGATTCTGTTAATTGCATATCAATGCAGCATCAGCATCGCCCCCAGCATCGGGCGCAGCATCAGGGCCAGGAATAGCACTGACTACAGTTCATCAGAGTGTCATTGACAGCCAAAGCGTCGCAGTTGCAGTCGCAGTTTGCAGTCGCAGTCACTGCTGGCGTCGGTGGTTGCCACCGTCTGCTGATAGTTGTAGCCACGAATGGCAATTAAACTGATAGACTTTTAACGCATTTTGCGATTTTAATTATTAACTTGGCTTATCGATAAGTCAGCCATCCAACATGACTTCATTTCGCATTGCTCTGCCCCTGTCCTTGTCCCGGTCGTCTGTCCCTGTCTCTGTCCCTGTCCCTGTCCTCTGCGTCCTACTTGTCCTCGCCCTCTGCATGATGAATGCCTTTTTAATGACATCACAGATGTCCATGTGTGTGTGGGTGGATGTTGGTGCTGTGGTGAATGGAAGCTTGCAGAGCCAGTGCTGCCGCAGTTGGCGATAATCAGGATATATAGTACAGCCATGGTGCGCTCTTCTTTTTGCGACTGCAGTTCCTATAAAATGCGAGTAAATGTGCAGCTATTTAATTGTCCCGTTCGCTTGCAGCAAAAATAACCTGCAAAGCAATCCGTTGAGCTACATAGCCAGCTGTATCAGGGATCAGTAGGGGGCCACATTGTATCTTAATGCGAAATTCGTCGGTAAATGTATCTGCCAGCCAAATCCAGAGGGATGTGCAGCTGAAACAAAGCTAGTTTGGTACGCATTCCCCGAGCACACACTGATTGCGATAACTGTGGAAAGTCCTTTCGACTGGCAACATGTGCCATGGCTCGGCATGCCACCAGCTTTGACTGGCTGTGTCGTTGCCATCACTCCAATGTCGGTTGACGGTTGACTCTCCCCTCGGTCCGTGTTCTGGCATGTCATTGCACATTGTCTTTATTTAATGTTTTGCAATTTGGCAAATTTATTATGCAAGGATTTGAGTCACAGCCGCCCAACGTGTCATTTATTGCATTTATCATGGATGCACATCGACTCCTAAATGGTTCTCCTCTCCTTTCCTGCTACCTTTTCCGCTCCCTCTGCCCAACCACACCACGTCATACCGCATCTCGTCCGGCCGCCCGGGCGCACTTCTGCTGCCATTCCCTGACACTGATTGCAATTTTAATTTACAATAAAACTCATTAGCAGTGATTGCTGTTTACTGTTAGGCAGAG
The DNA here is from genome assembly GCF_018151105.1 of Drosophila obscura. Taxonomy (NCBI): domain Eukaryota; kingdom Metazoa; phylum Arthropoda; class Insecta; order Diptera; family Drosophilidae; genus Drosophila; species Drosophila obscura. Next base: position 1,425,078 of record NW_024542774.1, on the reverse strand, counting down.
ACAGCCGTTAGGGCCCCCAACTAAATGTGCCACAAGTGCTACGACTACCCTCTCTATTGTCCCCCCCCTCTGGATGCCTCTTAAGTGCATAAACGTGTCAGTGTATTACGGGTTCATTTGCTCCGCACTCGCAATCGCATTCCCAGTCCACTTCTCTGCTGTGCATCCGTCTTGGTCTCCGTACGTGCAACGTGTTGACTTTGTTGGGCATTATCATTAGCATTTGGCAACCTTAGGCTGTAATGTCTACTGTCTTCGGACATCAGACCACTGATTGCTGGTGGGACTCGGATACGCCACACGCTAAGCCACCTGCAGCAGTTGCCCCAAATGCTCGGAAAATCAAATCTTGTTGCCAAACTTTGCCGTTCGGAGTGTAGTGTAAATCTTGGCATTGATTACCAATTGATTGTGTACTTAAATGATGTGTTTAATCTATAATGAGAAGGTAGGAATTTAAATGATACAATGAAGCTACTCGTACACCTTAAGTGCGAGGCGAGTGTCAGTTTATATTTCTATAGAAATTCACATCCAAACAATCGCAAAATTGGTGAACTGGCCCCTGGCGGGATGTGTACGTAACGTGAAATGTAATGCAGCTCATTACAATTAATCATGCGACCGGTAAGCCGGCTTAGTTTCATTGCATTAAAATCGAATATGTATACAATTATTTTGGTCCAAAACCCCGTACCATCATGTGAGTGCCGATGTGGTGTGCGCTGTCATTCACGCGCTTAAGCCGGGGCATGCAACAGCAACAGCAGCCGCAGCTTTGGCTGTTGAATCCGTTTTAATTAAGCAAACGCCAGCGCATATTTTAGTTAATTTCATTATGTAATATGAGCCTTTGTACCTGTGCAAAACCATTTTGATGGCATTGTAATGGCTATTGGCTTTAATTAGGCATTACCGGCAGCATTCGCATATTAGCCATGGCTTTGTGCGCTCACATTATTGACCGGTGGTCCTGAATTATGTGTTAATTTGAATTAATGATCTTTCTCTCCCACTTGCCACCTGGCCACCTGGCCACCGTGCCATCCCTGGCAAGAATTTCAATTGGACACTTTTCATGCACCGCTGGACCGGTGATACTTTAAAGGATACTTTAAGAGTCGACTGGTCGCTCAGTGGCGCTTAATGGCCATATCCCCATAATCTGTTAATTAAAAAACACAAGAATCGAAAAAAGTGTTAATAAATAAGATAAACAATTTAAAGCTGCATCGAACGCTAAAAGGACAAAAATCAAGAGACAAATATAGTAATTTAAGCACCGAACCTTGGACGAAGAATGTATACTCTGTACAATTAATTTCCATAAAGTCACAAGGCTGGCATGGATCAGAGCTGCTGCTGGAAAATATTATCGTCAAATGAATTTCACAAATATCGCAGTATACCGGATCAAGCCCCGATGCACGAGATGCAAACAAAAGGAGAAGTACCGAGCAAAAACTGAAGAGCATCGCATAAAATGGCAAGTGAATTCAGTTGAGCCCAAATGGAGTATCGACCCTGCCAGGCCTGGGTCTCTGGCTCTGGCTGCCAGTCAGCAGTCAGACAGCACTTCAACGGACCAGTCGAGAGCCCGGTCCTGGAACAGGTTCAGATGCAGAAAATGCCGATGCCGATGGATGCTGCCTCTGCTTCGTTTGTGTTAATAATTACGGAAAATCAACGCTTCGGCATCATTTGGCAACTCATTAAAATTCATAAATTATACTTCAGCGTTTCATTAAAAAATCAGCGAGCGACGGCAGGCGATGCCCCTATCAGCCCATTAACGGTATGGTCATGTAGCGAAGGGGCGTGGCATTGTCTGTCTGAATTATGGCAGTAAGGATCCGTTGAATGTGCCCTCGGCCAGTGCCAATGTCCGATTTGAGTTGTAAAATGTCCAAATAGCTGACTGTGGCAAAATAGTTAAATACGTATCCATAAATTCCTCTGGGAAAACAGATAAAGAAGACACATCGAAAGAAAAAAAAGAACAACATTAAAACAAATACATTAAATCAATATAAAATAATTTAATTAAAATTCCAAATATGCCAATAATCGTAAATGATGGAGGAAAAAAATACATGTAAAGTTTTAACCATAATTCGCATTAAATTGGAATGCATTTGAAATATGCTGAAAATAATGCACGTGTACGCTTGCATATAATTAACACGCTTTTCAATTGAATTAATTTAAAAACTTTGATAAGGCTAATTCAAATTCGAGACAGAAGCTACTTTTAATTCGCCTGCAAAGTGAAGTATGGTATAGCTTAAGGATGTACTGGTCAGGTTAACCCAAATATCTGATGGCTTAAAGAACCGCGTGGCTCAAGCCCCTCAGTGTCTCAGCCGTGCTGCGATTGAGGTCAAGAAATGGCCAGTTTAGATGGTCTTTAGGAGCCAGTCTCTAACCAATGTAGGATATATACATACAATTAGTAAACTCTTACCATCCTTGGGGCAGTGAATGATAATGGTTACATTTTAATATTAAATTTATTAAAAGTGTTTTCCAATTTTAAGTTTAACCAAGCCTCATATTTCTGAAAAGTCAGAGCAGGTTATAAGGCCGCAGGATTGTACATACATACATACAAACATACATAGTACATATACATATTCCTGCTTTTTGTGGCAATTAAGGTTAAATTGGATATTTAATATTGAAAACAAACAAAAAACAAAAACTAGAACCGCTTGAGGAAAAGAGCTTGTTAAATATTAATGATGAAATTTGTACAATTATAGTCTTCGTTTCAGATAATTATTAATAATTAATAGATTGCTGTGCTTAAATATATCCGTATATACCTGTGTATACGCGTATAAGCGAGTTTTAAGTTTTCAATTAACAGCTGCATTTGGCAATAAACAGATATTTAAATATACATTAAAGTAATCAATTTGGACATTAATGATTAATTATTTGCATTTCAGTTTCGATTGCATTTTCCATATTAAAGCCACGTCAATTTGAAATGTTCGGCACTGTTCAATAATTAACGAAATTGAATATAACAAATGTTACACATATACTTTGTTTTTCCGTTGATCATAAACAAAAAAGTAAAACAAATATTTTCCACCAATGTTGTTTGTGGTTTGGCAAGCAATTGAATTGCGGAATTTTCTGGGAGAATCGTGGGAAAATCCGACAAGCAGTTGTGGATTAATTAAAGTAGGCTAAATGTTTGTATTTACAATTTTATATCCGCAGCCAGGAAAATCCATACAATTAGCAGCATTTTGCCCAGCAGCTAACAAGTTTTCTTTTGGCCTTAAAATGGCGTTTATAGTTATTTGGACGGTGTTTCGGGGGTCTCATAAATCGGGTATGTACCCAGTGGCCCATACGAGCTCCACACCGGCCCACGCCCTGTCCATTTCCAGACCAGAACTTCACAGACCTACAGGCGCTCATTAAAAGGCGCCAAAAAAAATGAATAAAAATAATTTTAAATGGGTACTCGGCAACCGACGGATTTTCATTACGAGTGAACATATTTGTAGGGAGTACGCCCTGATAGTATGCCCTGCCAATAATTGATGAAGTTATATGTGGGATAAGGATCATTAGTGAGCAATATCCAAAATTTTGTTAGCTGTGTATAAGCCGCGCTTATTCCGTTCCGATTTTGCCCTGTCTTTATGTACTTTTCCTTCGTCAGGCCATCACAAAGTCTCGTTCGGACTCAATCTGCATAACTTTTCTGATTATTTGTTCCGATGCCCTTTTTTCAATATTTTTGCCGGTACGCGGCTGAACTCGAAGCCGGGAAACATCTATAAATATACAGACAGAGTGGAGCAACGAATGGCGAACGAAATCAATTAATGAATTGGTAAAAATTAAGTGCTTCAATCGCAAGAAATTGATTTCGAGCAGCAATTTCCAGCACGAGAAATGGTCAAAAAAGATACTTACATACATATGTACAATTTACATATATAGATATATACATAAAATGCACGGCAGCAATGGCAAAGGCAGGGGCAGCCGGTGAACTCCGGGACTTAAATCGGTGGCAGGAGCACGGACAGGAGCAGGATAATAATAATGCATAATGGCCACAGCCAGCGGCGGCGCGACTTTTTTCCGCTTTTTCCGCAGCGTTCGTTGACTCCGGTCTCGGTTCAAAAGGCCCTCGTCAAGCATCGTCGGACGCCGGACGGAGGGACAACTGGCCCCAAAGGACGAATTTTCTGTTTGTTGCATAATAAAAAATAATCTCCTTCCTCTCGCTGCATCTCCCTCCATCCTGAACCAGCACGGTGCATTATTTTCCTTTTGCGATTTTTAATGCACTTAGTTTGCGGCTGAAGAACCGCGTGGAGCCACTGGAGCCACTGGAGCCATAGGAAGCAGTGAAGCCAGAAGAGCCATAGGAACCAGAGGTCCAAAACCGCCAGAGACCCGGAAGATGGATCTTTCTAGCCAGTGGCAGGTGTTGGTCGCCTCTTTATCGCATTTGCCCTTTCCCGGCATATTTTAATGGGCATTATCTGCATCGTGAAAATTAAAAACTTTATGCTCGTTACCCGTTCCGTTTTCCGCACCGCTCTATTCCGTTCCGTTCTGTTCTGTTCCGTTCCGCTCCTGATTGTTCCTCTTGCAGTTGCAGGAGCATACAAATTAATTTCTATAATTATATGGGCGAGTCCAATGCTCACAATGCAATCGTAAATTAGCCAAGTTTATACGAGTACGTTGGCCAGATGAAGGAAAGTTATACCCGGTTCCATTCCTGCATGTTGCATTGTACGAGTGCAGGAAACCAGTTTGCAACAGTCACGGCCAATGCGATAATGTTATCTGAACAAGCATAAAGTTTTGCATCAAGGGCTAAAAATCTAAATATTATTACCAGCATCCGGTCGGGCCCCCAACCTCAATCCCCTCCTTCGACATTGATTAACTCAACGTGGAACTAGTTTTTCCCGCCTCTGCTGCGGCGTTCTTTTATTTTTAGCCCAAGCTGGTCTTGGGCCTCGTACATGGCCAGTAGAAGGGGGTGTTGGAGTGCCTTAATTTGCTTAAAGGAAGTTGCTAGTGCCGCTTGAGGGAAGGGGAGAACTGGTCCAACCACTTGAGACAACATAATCTGGCAATTAGGTGAATCCATTGATAGGGGAGTACTAAGTGCAGCACATTAGTAGGTTTTGTTTGGATGATTTTATTAGAGATCAAATAATTTCTCCTACGATTAAAATAGGTGAACGTCATTTAATTGTCAGTTAAACAGACTTGTTCAATCTTGTGCTGAACATTGATTTTGAACAATGATTTCCCAATTACACCTTTCATTATTTCTAATTTCCTACTCCATTAAAAGACTCGGCTCCAGGCTAATCAATAATGCCGTAGATGGGTAGCATTACTCGAATGTAAATGATTTCAAATTAAAGACCTGTGGAAACATAAAACCAAATGAAGTGCAACAGCAGATGCTGCCATATGCTGCATGCACTAAACACTGGTTGCCATGTCGCCCTGCATTGGGCGTAATCCCTGGCCCAGTCATAGATCCAGCATCAAGTTTCATTTCATACATTTAATTAGGTTTTATTCTTCTTTTTTGTTGTTGTTGCAATTGCCGGAAATGCAATCAAATTGTTGACAGCAGACGACAGACAACAAATGTGCCTGATTATAGGAAATTAACATTGATTTGTTGGATAGTTAGGCCAGTCAGTGCTGGACGCTCAGTGCGAGGCACGAGCTAAAAGGGAGGAGGGAACCGATAACAGCAAAGCACTGAAGCCTGACAATATGGCCAAATGGAAATTGCCGTAAAATATGAACTACCAATTTCTGTTTGCAGCTGCAACAGCAAAAACCACTCTGGATGCGACGGTTGTATGGGGGTGCTCGGATAGAGATTGAGAGAGTGGGTTGGGTGTTGGGTGTTGGGGATGGCTGGTTCGAGACATTGACACAATAACACCTAAAATGGCATTGTCCGCCCCGCAATATTGACTGTCGGAAAGTGCTCACGATGGCAGGACCGAAAGCGAATAAAAATTGAGAGGCAAAAGGCAAGGAAAATGAAAACCACTTCAGTCGAATGCACGCCCACGCCCATTCCCACCCGAAATCCATTTTCCATCCTCGCTTCTGCTTGCACTGAATTCATGCATGAATTTTGAGGGAAAATTTTCATACCTTTTTTGCAATGTTCTTGCAGGGCCACTGTCCTTGTCTCTGTACGCCGGCCATTGCCACGCCCCCTATCAGCTACTAGTTACCCAGCAGTCCGTTACTTTTCAATTTCCACTTTCCATACATACACACACACATACAAAGATCTCTCTAGAGACGGTTGAAAAACACTTTTGACTCTGTGTCTTTGGTGCGATTTTCCGCAACGGTGCATTTTCATTACAACAGTGCGAGCGGGAGCGAATGGGAGAACAGTTTTTGCCCACTAACTTTCCCAGTCCACCCAGTTCGACTAACCCGCTGCCTTTGGCCAAAGACAGTTAGGCATTTGGCGGCGTGTCGCCTTATTGCAAATTGGTGGGTTAGTTGGCTTTCGGCTCCGGGGAGCACTTTCCTTTCTTTCTCTTTATCCACCTGATTCTTCCACTGGGGCTACTGGTCAGCAGATGATGTGCATCTGCTGGTTGCCCACTGCCTACCCACACTTGACCAAAAATCAATTGGTTTGCGCATGAAGAAAGGGAGCCACAACAGAGGCAACAGCAGATTATGTTGTTTAACAATCAAATAAGTCACGCGGCGCCGAACTCAGGCCAGCTGGAAGGAAGAAAGATCACAGCAAACAGCAAACGCTGTGTAACCATTAGGTGGAAGTGGCATGCCTCAAGGTAAATGCCGATGCTGAAATACTCTTCTACCTTTTCTTTTATTTCCATTGAAAGTACATCAGCTCAACACAGCACACTCCACCCGCAAGCACATGCCACTTGGCAGCGACACCGTCAAGTTCTGCACGAAAGAATTTAGTTACCTTTGAGGCCCCAGTGGAGACGTGGTCCCTCACTTCTCTCTCGTTTGTGTGGCTTATTGTATAAGCGATGGTCCGTCCACGTCTACGTACATATCTATGTCTCTGTCCCTATAGCCATGACCATGGCCAAATGTGGGCGTATCGTATGGCTCCTCCGTGTTGCCTCTTGCCTTTTTGATTGTTTTGATTCTGTGCATTTCGCATATGGTCGAGCGAGCTGCTAGCCGTTGGCACTCAGTCGCCCAGTCGCTTTGGTGGTCTGCCACCCTGTGCCTGTGCCATCAGCCGTGTAAACATTGGCGCGTGCCGGTGAGCCACAACATTAACACCTTTGGGTGTGCGCCCTCCTGGAACTGATTCTAATCGCTTCGAGAGAGAGAGAGAGAGCATATATCGAGAGTATAGTGTTAATGCTGATGTATCAATTAATTTTTATTAGTGCAGCTCGTTATGAAAAATGATGCAGACTGGAGACGATGACATAACACATGGCCAGTGGGTGGAGGGTAGACAGCTGCCCCAGCACCATCTAACATTGTGAGGGGATGAGCGGGCAGATGGCAGGGCCAGGAGCAGCTCAATCAAGTAACAAGCTTAAGCTCCAGCTTTTAGCTCACATCTGGGGGGCATATGGACATGACCTATCCGAAGATCCATCAATTTGCATATTGCGAGCAGCTCCAGCTCCGCTCCGGTTCCAGCTCTCACCTATAAATCCTTTTTTGCAGCCGCTTTGCACGCCGTAAATAACCCAACCACCCGGAAGGGAAGGCAATTCCACTGGAAAGCAGAAGGGAGACCCATGGCGGACATGGCCGCCAATCATTTATCAAAAATATTATCAATCAGTCAATAGATGAAATGGCTTGATGAATGTCCAACAAGCAGTCGGGCAGGCAGGCGGAATGGCTGCCCGCCTGTTTGGGCATCCAGGATCGGGTGTCCTCGTTGACAGGCAGGTTGAATGCTGGCCTGAAGTGGGCGTGGCCTGGTCAACAACAACGGAACCGAGCAGTAGAGCGAGCGAGCATCAGCCTGCATTTGATTGATTTCGGAAAATGAAGAAAAATCGTGTCGAAAATGCCAAGACAACGTGAGCGGCAGACCTACCAATGGCCAAAACAGAAATTGGATAACGGCTTTTGGCCAGCCTTGGGCAGGAGCAGGGAAAGCACTTACCTCTTTTATTGCTCCTGGGTTTTTTTTCTGTTTCTGTTTTTTTCTGTTCTCCGATGTGTTTCTGTGCACTTTTTGCAACCATGAAATGAATTTGCGACTAACTTCAAGAAATATGCAGATACAAATCGATTACAGGCATGGCAACTGAAATTGAAAGGAGAACGTTGTGAATGAAAATACCAAATAATTAGAGAAAAAATAAGGAAAATGTATAGAGATTATATGGATTCCCCGAATGTTGTGTTCCCTGAAAGTGCGCCGGAGGTGGGCTGGACCTATTTATATCGCAAAATCAATGACAGATAAATATTTACCAATTGCCAAACAGCTAGTCCTTCCCCACAGTTTCCATGACGCTCGAAAATCTCAGGGTCACATATTTGGCCCTTACAATGCAAAACATTTGCCGATTGGCTTATACACACAGGTCTTGATGTGCACTTTCCAAATGGAGCAACCACTCGTCAATACACTTTCTACGAATTAACAACAAAGCTCTTTATTAAGGTCTTGTTCAGCTCCGACCAGAAACTTTGGTCCCGATGACTATGAAATGAGCCTGGTCCCAAATCAAGCAGCAATCGACTTGCATCGCAAAGAGGATCAAAAACTGTGTGAGAGGAATCGGTTGAAATGGAATATGATGGGTGGGGATATTGTGGGTGGCTTACATAGCGTTGGTGCAAATTTGATTATTTCACCCTACGGCCAAATCCACACCCACAACCATACGTATTACATACACACAGCGCTGGAATAAAGAAACAAACAAAATGGTCGAATGTCTGTGTGCGTTGGCCATTATTTTGCAATGTATTTCTGTGTATCTCTCTGAGTGTGTGCGGACTTATTCAATTTGCACTGCAACATGTCAAAAAGTTTCACCCAGCAGATGAAAAATGTTCAACAAAAGTGCAAAACGCAGCAAACATGCACCGAAAATTACGAGAGAAAAAATATTGCTACACTTTGTTTTTCTAGTTTTTACAGTTTTGCTCAGTTTTTGTTTTTGTTTTTGGGTTTGTTGCTATTACATGTCAGACCACTCTGTGGCTTGTTTTTGTTGCTGTCCAGAGTAGTCCTGACGTTGTCAAAAAGTGTGCCACCGTCTGAGTGATGAACGGAGAGAAGAACTCTTGTTTTGGTAGGTGGAGCACCACTCCACTTGGAGTGGGGTACATGGGTCATTGGGTCTGGTTATACTCCATCCAACTTGCTCCCTCGTCTCGTCCCAGCCATTCCCATGCCCGCCCCTTCCCCATGCACCAACGACGGTTGACAAGTGGAGCAAACGGCCAAATGCCTTTTAGTACCTCTTTCATCTGCAAATATTTGTGTTATTAGAATTTTTAAGCCAGCGAGCTTCTGGCTTTGTCAGGCAGCGCAAAACTATATGTATGAAAAGAATTGCATATAAAATGAGGTAATTCTCGAATGCGGTTTCTGCCATTATTGTTTTCTTCTAAACTATATATTTTCTTGGGTTTTTGATAAGATTTCTGCATTAAATTTCGTAAGTAAATGTGAGTCATTCCGTATTTTTGTTTCTGTATGTCATTTCCAAGTCGAAAATCATTTCAGGAACGTCCTTCACTCATACATTTTTGGCTGCTTTTCCGGGTTTGTGCATGTGTTTGTGTAGCATACTTCCCTGCGCCAACATGGCCAGCATTTGAGTACGCGTGTGTGCTTGTGTGAGTGAATGTGAATGAATGTTCGTTCGTGTTTATGTATGCGTCTGGGGTCGCTGTCAACTAAAATGTTTTGAAATTGTTTCGAGGCTCTCTCCCCTCCCGTATTTTTTCATTTCATTTTTTTCTCCGCCTGGCATGCTATTCAAAATATTTAATTTCCGTATTAACGCTGCGCAAAATGGCAAAAAGTTTGAAGCGCTTTGTGCCAAAAATTTCTGCACCCAAAGTCAAATTTTTTTTATTATAAATTTTTCAATGTCAATGCATTTCAATTTTGCGGCGCGCCGTCGTCCGCAACGTCGTCGACGGTGACAATCGAGCGGAATAGATTTATGACAGCGACACTGCATTTTATTATACTTAAAGGAAATCTTTCTCGAAATTGGCACACGGCACAAAAAAAAAAAGGGAAAAGTCGAGAATGGGAAAGTTTTTTGGTGGAAAATAAACGTTAAATGGCAAAAGGGATTCATCTTGGAGGATGGAGGATGCAAGATGGGGGGGCAGGACTGGGGAAAGTGAAGAAGTTGGCGTAAGTAAAGCAGAGCCATTTATCAGCGTGACACCTTGCGTGCAGGGTGGCCTGGGCTCTGGTCCTGCTCCAGCTCCAGCTCCTGCTCCGAATCTCTCTCCTTCTCTCTGAGCCTGGCTTGTGGTGTGTCTACCATCGATGGTTCTCTACGTGTGTGTGTGTGTGCGTATAGAGGATTTTTATGGCATGTGAGAAATGGCGCAGAAAGTGTGACACAAAATTGTAGACAAATTGCTCGAAATGATTTCATTTCTTTTATTTATGATGCCAAACTGTTCTCTGCTCTCGACAACCCGTGCTGCGGCAGGGGCTGCCTTAAACCTCGACTCGACTGATGTTTCGTTTTGGTCGAACAGCAGTCCAATGAACTCCGAACGTTGTCTTTGCGGCGGTTTCGGGGTCTGTTTTTCAGTTTGATGATTGATGGCGCATCGACTGCAGAGATTCTCGATTTGAAGGGGTAGATATTTGAGTAGTTTTGATAAATAAAAAAACTTTAATGTCCACGTTCTCTTATCTGTGAAAATGATTTTATTCCCGACCTTTTGACATTCAACCAACAACTTCAATATCCTAATATGAATAGATTTAGTTGATTTTACAATTTACTAAATAAAACGACACGGAAAACCATTCATTTTTTTCAATTGAAAACATAAATCAACGGGAAAAGCCCGAAACAATTTGCAAAAGGCAGATCACAAAGCCAAATCCGAGCATATTCCATATCCCATATCCCAAGTCGCGGCTGACAAAACTAAACTAAAAAACAAATACATACAAATGTACAAACATACATATTCATATGTACGTCTGACTAACACACACTGAGAGCACGCTCAGAACAAATCCCCAACACAAATAACTGCCAGCACATTTGCATATCGCGGAAAAGCAACAACAAGTAACGAATCTAGCTAAAAAACAAAAACAAAATAAAAACACCAAAAAAAACAAACACACACACAAAACAACGCAGAGGAAAAGTCACCAGAAAAATGCAAAACACTTTGAAGCCAAAATGAGGCATTTCCGTTCGACACACGCTCGGAGCGGTGCCCAGGAGCCAAACACCGATTGAGAAAGGGAATAATGGGAAGCAAAGCGAAGTGTCAAAGGAAGGGGAAATCGAATAAAGGGGTTAAAAAGAGGCGCGAAAAACGTGGAGAATAATAAACGCCAAACACATAAAAATCAGCGATGAAATCAGCAACGCAAACAAAACGTGAAATCGAACAAAAGATCAGAGAGTTGAAGGGTCAGCAGTTGTAGGTGATTCGACTGAGGCATACCCCATGGGAAAGAGTAGAAAATATGAAAAACTTATAAGATTTTTAAAACGCTTCTAAATAATTTCTAATACGCTTACAAATAAGGGAGACTACTGTGACTACTATCAACACATAGTTTGGCTTTAATATTCTTATAATATAACTCAGCTACAAAGGTAAAAGTCCTTAGGACCTAGCTTTAATTCCAACTCTAATATATGATCTTGTGCCCAAATCCCTCATACAAACCGCAACCAAAGTCCACACTATCCCTTCATGATGTGCGTGCCAGGTATGTAGCGAAAGAGGAGAACAACAGCAGTGTGTATTTAAAGCATATGCCACGGATGCGGATGCTTTGGCTAATACAATAACATGAAATGCAATAAAAACCCCGGTAGGGTTTCCAGCGGCTCAAGTGTTAGGGAGAGCGAGCGGGGGCTGTGTGGCATGGCATGGCCGGGCAGGGCATAGCAGCTGCTCTTATCAGTGCGAAGCAATCGAATTCGATTAGACCAGAGAGGGTAGGAGTCGGCCAAGAGCCCCAGCAGAACTGGAATGGAAACACTTGACTGTTTTGGCAGCTGCAAAACACGAGAAATACGCAAAAAATAAAAATGTTGAGGCCCACGAAAGGAAGTTACCTCTCGGGCGCGGGAGTCGTCTGCTCTGGCGGTGGCTCTGTTGCTGTTGCCGCGGTAATTGTTTGTTTTGTGTTCATATTTCGCATCCTCTTCCCCTATCCAATTCAGTTCCCCTTTGCCCTGCGCATGTTGTCAGGGCTACAACTTGTTGAAGGCCCGAAGACGGGCAAAACTGCAAATTGAATGGAAATAATCGAAAAGTTGCCCCAAAAGGGAATAAGAGAAGCAGCCGCCTCTGGAGGGGCATCAAAGGCGCGTAAGTGGTGAGAAAAAACCCTCGCAAACGAAAAATCCCTGCTCATGGATATGGATGGCACCCAGCTTAGCCACCCGCTAAGGATTTAGGACGGGACAGGGCCAGGACAAGATATAGCTAAGTGATTTTCAAGGGCAGTCAGTGCTTATAAAGTTAGCTTCTGATAGAATAAAATTGTCGGATTACCAGACCTAGAAACTACAGAATTTGAAATGTATTACGATTCATTGCGACAAATTGTTTCAAAGGCCACTCTCATGAAAAGTTCATGGCCCGGGTTCGATTTCACATAAATCAAAAACCTTTCAGTGCCCCCCCACCCATTCCCATCACCAGCTCCATCTGGCTAAAAGGCATCATCTTTGGACTCTATAAGAGAGCATTGCCGTGCCTCTTCTCCTGCCTGCCTGCCTGCCTTGTGGCATATTACCCCAGGGTCATATAAGCCTCAGCTGAACCGAGCCTGAACCGAACACCGCCCCCGTCATTAACAGTTTACGGGGGGTAGGCGGCAAGCCTCTCGGGTCTAGTTGTGTGACAGCTAGCGAGCTGCAGGCAATCCCCATTGAAACTCCGCTCGGGTTGTTGGCCAGACAATTTTACCTACTTTATGGTGGTTTATTTGCATATTTTCCAACTTAAAGACGACAAAGGAGAGACAACCACTAGGACTATTGTACTAAGGTACACAAAAGCCCAGACCAGACCCGGGGTACCAGGCCTAGGACCAGATCAGGACAATGGCAATTCTCGAAGGCGAAGGCGAGGCGAAGCCGAAGTCTGTGTATGCATTGTGTTGTCGTTTTTTTTTTATAATTGACAATAATACATAAAATATATGTATGTATGGAAAAAGTGGAGAGCATAATAATGGTAAGTAATACATTAGCCAGACGTTAGCCCACCATCCACCAACCACCAAACCCCCACCAAGGGAACAGGGAGGCCAGCAGCACCAGCACTTACCAGTGACACTGACAATGCATTTGCGACTTTGGGGCCAGAAAGGTCACGTCTTATCTATTTACCTAAACAATTTGCTTAAAATGTTTACAACATAAGCAACATCATCATCAGGTGGGGCAGGCAGAATGGGAGGCAGACTCAGAGGTGGAGGTGGAATTCGGAATATGTGGATAGGCGGCTGGCTGCTACGATGGGTGGGTAGTGGTAGTGCCATCCATTCACCTTAAGTAGTCATGCGACCGCTCCTTTTATTCCTCTCCGTACTCCCTTTTTTTTCTGTCGAGATGACAGGACCGTGATATGGGGGCTGGGTGGCTGTGGCTGTAGCTGTAGCTAGGGCTGTGGGGAGTCGCAAGGACAGGCCGAAGCTTTGGCCAACATTAGAGCGCAATAGCCTGGGGAATTGTTTTATAAGCTATGAATAACAGGCCAAAGAGAAACCGAAATGACAGAGGGTAGGTAGCAGGACCGAAAACAAAATTGAGAAAATTGTTAGCCCCAAACCAAACACAAGATAAAATGCCCTTCCTTGCATGCACTAGGTCCCAAGTTCCTTGTAAATAAAGGGTCTGCGATACAAAGTTTCTTTTTCCTTATGTGCATGATGATCATATCTCTGGATAAAAGCTATTTTCAGAGCAATATTCCACATCCTATAGCTGATGTAACCACATCAGCAGAGGTAGAGAATCAACAAGAAGAATACGAGAAAGAAAAACGAAACAGAACACAGCAAAGACCAATGCTCTGGGCCAGGACTCTGCGGCTTGTGGCTTGCCCCCAGCAAGACTTCTACCAGCCTCTATGTCCCACCGCCGGATCCCTGGCTGTTGCTGTTGCTGTTGCCGTTCCCATTCCATTTTTTGTGTGGTTCTTGCCACCCAAACATTGAAGTTTGCGCTTGGGCTAAAAGGGACGCGTTTCATTTTTGTTTTGTTTTTTTTTTTTTTGTGAACCATTTCTAAAACTTCCCGACCCTGACCCGACCCACCGTTAGGCGGCTTGAAGGGCTTGGGTAAACGGTCCAGAGTTGATTATTGGTTCTTCGGCGTCGCATCAGTCTCTGCAATCAACATCATCTATCAGCATTAAACTCAAAGTCAAAGCCTTCCAGAAACAAAAACGCAACACGAAATAAAACAAAAGGAAAACGGCAAAAGGAAAAGAACTTCCGCTCAGAATCCAAAAAGTAATGCGTAAGGGGCGAGGCAGACAACAAGAGAGAGAGAGAGGGAGAGGCGGGAAAAGAAAATGCCTTTAATTTATATGTTGGCAATTTCCTAATCACAGACCGTGGCACGATTCAGACTTTAAGATAAACATAAGCGCTGAACATTTCCTCCCTTTTTCCCTACACTTTTCTCCCGTGTTAATTGTATAAATATAGAAAAAGTTTTTATGATCTACAGATGGAAGCTTTCAACGGAATCAACCCTCGTTTCAGGAAGCCAAACGGCTGCTAATTGAGCCTGGGCGGGGAGCTACGGCCCGGAGACTGCAGGATGTTTCGTTTTATGGGCCTTGGGGAGGGTACAAAAGTGAATTATCTTGTTAGGAAAAAGCCTCGAACTGTCAGCAGCGCAGAGCATTCCCCTCAATGCAGCAATTATAATATAGAGACGTGGAGTTTTCTGAGATTTACTACGGAATCAGACAGAAAACTCACTGGAAAGAATGACGCTATTCCTTATCTAAAAGAGATTTAAATTTCCCCAAAATACTTTAATTGCAGGGCTCAACTCAAGCCCCGAAATGGATGTAAACAAGCATCTATCTGCTAATGTCCACCATTCATTCGCCTAACCGTCAATCAAGCGACAATTACCGCTGTCTCTGAACATTTTGCCGGGGAATACGGCCTAGTTACAGGCCTTTAGGGAATTTAACACAATCTACGACCGCTTTTCCACAGGCGAGAACTGCAGCCACCGAAGAATTAGAATAACAATGAAACGCCTGACGCTGAACAAATTCCGTGGCTGTACCACCTAGACAGAACTCATGCAGAAAACCCAAACCAATTGACATGACCATTGTCATTCACATGACCATTCCCATTTCCACTGTCATTTCCAACACACATTCCCAAACCCCCTTCCAAATTGGTTGAAGGGGGCGATGCAATGCCATTCATTTGCGAGGGCCACACCAGGTTGCCTCTGGCACTCGGCTTGGATCTGGGTCTGGGTCTGTGTTTTGGTTTGGGTATGGTATCCCGCGCAGTTGAAAGTTTCGTGCAGCGTTGCGTATACGTAATTTATTACAGGCATCGCCATTTTGCGTATTTGCGTGTGTATGTGTGTCTTTTCCTGACTGTGTATGTGTCTGCGTGGGTAAGCATGTGCAGATAAAATGCAAAATAGTCTTAATGGCATTCGCTCGCGTTTAGATGCGAGCTGAGTCCTGTCCCTGTTCTTGTCCCTGTTCCCCACCCGTGTGACGGTCATTTGCTTTCGAAGGACTCGACATTCATTCCATTCCCGCCCACGCTGTCTCTAATTCAATTAAACAGAAAAAATCGCACCATTAAAAATGCTGTGTGACCTGCCTGGCAAGTGACATCACAGAGACAGCAAATTTAGCGCTTCGAAATTGGGAAAACTAACGAGGAACAAAGTAATTTTATGCGCCAGCTAGGAATCTAAACAACTTTTCATTATGCAAATCAATTTTACACTTCCCGCCGGTGCTCGCTCTGATCTTCCTACCCTCCACCCTCGACCACTGTTCTGATGGCATTTCGCTTTGTGCATTAATTTTCTGGTTGAAGTTTGTTCAGTTTGTTTGGGAAATAAATTTCGAGTGCAAATCTTCAATTGGGAAAACAAGAAAATTGAGGAAAATTGCCAAAGCTTTTCCATTGAAGATAAAGTTGGTTTACTCTCTCTCTCTCTCTTCCTCCATCTTTCGTTTTTTTTTTGGTTTTCTTTTGCCTTTTATTCATCGAGCGAGCTAATTATGCGCTACAATGCTTCTCCGTGGCCATTGTGCTGAGTTTTTCAGGCAACTGTCTGACTGGGAAGCCCTCGCCTCTGCCCCAGGTCAAGGACAGCAAGGGCTGTGGGTCTATTCATATGCCTAGCTCCAATCAAGGGGTAAAGTAAAGCAGTCATATTTGACAGGCACCCTCTGAAAGCGACGCTGCTGGAGACAGAAAGGAGAGAGTTGTTGCTTTCACATTTCAAATTAAATTCCATCCTTTATTTTGCTTTCATTTTGAGTTTTATGTTGCTTTATTTTCCATTTCCACTGGCAGATCTCTGTTGTAGTCTGGTCGTCTGTGGATTTCTAATAAAGTAAATTAAAAATTTTAATTGGGCCTGTGCAAATGAATTCCTAACGATTGTCAGCCCCTGGTCCTATATCTGTCTCTGTCCCTGTCCCTGCCCCTGTCCCAGGAATACGCTCAGTAAATCAGAAACTTACAGTTTCATTTGACTCTCACATTACCCCCAATCTGCAGTTCAAACAGTTTGCTGACTATACTCATAGTCGTATACGAATATAGATGAAAAAGTCCAAATATAATGCTCGATGTGTCAGGCCGGCTATAAATCACACATAGTGGCTGCCAAAAGTTTATGCCCTGCAGCAGCAAACTGTCAAAGCATCTGCTCATTACCCCGAGCCCAACTAGGACTGTAACCCAACCAGTTGGTGGTCACTGGTCGGCAACCATTGAAATGGGAGAGGGCACTGATCATTATACTTGCAACTGATTTTTTGTTAGAGTGCACAGGACTCTCGTGCATCAGGAGCTCTGGCACCACATATGTATGTACCATGTGCATGACTGCGGGTCTGTGTGTGTGTGTGTTGTGTTTGTTCGGACATTTGGCAGAGCTCGGTGAACATTTGGCCCATTGTTGTCACTGGTGCTCATTGCTAATATTGGTAGCTGTCCGCTTTTGGTTTCCATTGGTGCACTGCACTGCACTGAACTGGACTGGACTGGACTACACTCGATACCAGTGTCAGTGGCATTTTCCGCCAGCATTCCCACGGCCAACATTTGCCTCGTTCGTGTATTTTATAGCCACACACGCACACAGGCAAACAAAACGGCACCGGAAGCAAGTGGCCCCATGGAATCAGAGCTCTGATTCTGCAGAGTTAGAAGCACCAGCACCACAAACAACAGAAACAGAAACATGAGCTGACCTCCCCATATATTTATGCCCCATATGTTTGTGCCATATCTTCGTGGGCATAAACCACAACTCAACGACTGCCACAACGGAACAACACCAGAAGCAACAACAACAGCAGCAGCAGCAGCAGCAGCATGCTGAGGATGGTTTAGTCTCTGTCTCGGAATCAGGCTTATTACACCAAACAGGACTGAGATGAAATTTTATAGGAGAAACATACATACACATATTCAAGTCGTAGCCTTAGAAAATTATGATTTGTAAAGTACTACTACTGATTCCCCAAATCTGTTGCTGCTTAAACAGAAAAAATACAACACATAATGTACAGATAATTCGATAAGCTTATCAAGAGTACAACAGAAATTTCAGGAAACCACAACAGGAATTTGGAAACTTTCCCACAATAACCCTGTAGCCAACAAATGGGCTAGGACACCAGCAAATCCGAACCATAGCCAACAAAACAACCAAACAGAACTGCTTTGGTGTCTGTTGATTTGGTTTTAATCAAATTGCCACAAAAGTTCAGTTGAGCATATATACATATGTGGAAAGGGTCTGTGTGTCTTTGTGTGTGTGTCATCCCATAAATCCATTCAATATTCAACAGACAACCAGAAAGTGCAAACGTCAGCCGACTTTTCTGGCTTTCGGCCACACTCTGTACAAAACGCTATACGGTGCAAACTCTGCCCATTATATTTATTGGCATTTATTTAATTCCACATTTAAGTGACTCGCCCGCTACCGAACAAAGCTAATAAGCTGCAGTAATAAATTATGTGGCATGCAGCATAGCATAGCCATATACTCGTATAAATAATGTGCAATTAACAACAAAAATTCACATTCTGCATACATGCGCAGAAATTTTTGTCACAGGCGTACGAGTAGAAAATATTCTCATATACGTACATATTTGGCAAAACTCGAAACTTTTCCGGGGACAAAACAGTTTGAAATAAATATTCAAAGCAGATAAAACTAAACTATGGGGCGTGTGCTAAATACAGACACATGCACACTTAATCAGCGAATTAAAATGAATTTAAATTTAGTTTTAAGTGGTGAAATAAACTCGCATTAATTGCTGTTTGCTGCCATTTCGAATGCCATCTAAATTATCTCATCACATTGCTGCTTTATTGACATCTGATTAGAGTTTATTGATGGTGCGACTGGTGGGCCATCACAAAATATTATGATAATTGTCATTATAAGAAGACGTTGCGAGAAAGTGACCAAAATCCAGCTGGCTAACATGAAGAATTTAAATAACAAATAAAATGCCTAAGTGATTTTCTGTGTTCATGGCTTGACTAAAAGTTGTTTATGGTCTACTTGGAATTTATTCACTAAATCAAAATGCCTGTGCAGTGCTCGGAAAAATATTAATTGCTGAAATGGGAATGCAAAAGCCTTTGGACTGCCAGAACGGCATGCAGGCAGAAAGCAACAATCACAGAGACCAATCACAGGACCTAAGCCCACATTGTTATGCAGCGTCAACCCCCCAGCACCGGCCCCGGCCCTGCTCCCCATTCCCGATGGCATGCATTTAAATTTATGTCCAACTTAACGCTTAAAAATTGAGTGCAACGAACGCGACGGCAACCGAAGCCAGGAGCAACA
Organism: Drosophila obscura; assembly: GCF_018151105.1. Taxonomy (NCBI): domain Eukaryota; kingdom Metazoa; phylum Arthropoda; class Insecta; order Diptera; family Drosophilidae; genus Drosophila; species Drosophila obscura. Next base: position 1,405,765 of record NW_024542774.1, on the reverse strand, counting down.
GTCGCATCAAGTATACGCCATGGCAACCGGAAGCGAGACTTGGAGTGTTTGCATGGCTCCGCCATAGCCTAGCCGAGCCCTAGTCTCCTCCTCCGTTACTGCACAGCACCACAGCGCCATCCTTCCCCTCTGCCCGGCACTGGCTGCGCTGTGTGCCTCGGAACGCAACAAAGGACGAGGCTATGCCTGCCTAGGTTCATGTTTTCTTTGCCGCTTTTAATTTCAAAAATTTATGCGCTCGCGCCACGCTAAGCGTAAAATAACGATGCCGGGAAAAGTCGGCAATACGACAACATTGTCACGGATACTCTGCAATTGCGGAGAGCTTTAAGGGTTACGGCTGGCTGTGTAACAAAACTAATTAGGCTTACTATCAGTTCCTGTCTTAGCTGCTAGGGTAAGACACCAAACAGCGACTTATAGTTGGTCTATATTATGGTCACCTAGTGCTCCAATGACAGTGTATGGCAGCTCAAAGATAAATCAACTTTTAATTAGCTGATTAGCATCTTTAAAGGGCAGCAGGCATTCGGTTTGCCAATTATACAATTTTCTCAATCTTCTGTTTCTGCTTTTTTTTTGTTTTTTGTTTTGTTTTTCTGTACTGTTTTTGTTGGTACTGGTACTGGTCCTGGCACTGGTCCTCCTTCCACTCTATGGCTCACTCGCAACTTGATCCTTTGCCGCCATTTTGCTGGGGACTCCGACTCCCCCAAACATGCACTCCATTAAACTCTGCCGTTGACTTTGTTGCACTGCACTGCACGCCGCAGCACTGCGTCACACGGAGCTGAGCGCTCACAAATTTTATTTATTAAAAGGGGTTGGGGGGGGCAACAGCGTACAAGTCAAGTGGCCCCGCTCGAAAACAATTAAAATGAAGTTTCTTTTTGAGCGGGATTTTTGCATGGCCAACCACTGCCGAGTGGAAATGTTTCAGTCGCAGTTGCAGCTTCAATTTCGGCATCGGCTTCAACTTCAGTGGGTATACATGGTACTATTTTCCCTACTTGAGGGCGCCGCCGAGCCGAGCGTAAGATCTTAATTACTTTTTAGCCAGTTTCACATGCTCAGCCATTCCCCAAAAAACCGACTCGCAGACTCACAGACTCGCAGTGGAGGAGCTGCAGAGGAAGATTCATAGATGCACAAATCTTGCAGAAAGAATGGAATAATTAATTGACGTTGGCGTTGCCGTTTGCCAACAGCGCTTTGGTATTCAACGCTTCGGTTAAATGTTGCATGCAAATGTGATGGTTTGATCCGATGGGGCGAGGCAGCAAGTTAGAACACCATGGGGCCGGTGGGGTTGAACATGCTACGGAAAAGGTGCACCACTCTATTTGGGTCACCTACAGTGCGTAACGGTTCGTGCACACTCAAGGGGATGGGCGGGGGTGACACTGCGTAGTGTAGTGGCAGGAGCTGCATTGAAGTTGAACTAGTTCCATGTTTAAACAATCAACCTGAGCACACTTCTATTTGCATAGACACACGGAGCGCCAGCGGATGGATAGCTGCAATAAATTATTCGATATTTGTGGAACATACTTTCAATGCATACTGCTCTAGGGAACTGGATGAAATTTCGCTTTTAAATTTATATTAAAGATCATACATAGTAAAGATTTGAAGTGCTCTGTTAATTCCAATGTGCTTGGAAATTCTTTTCGTTTTTCGATTTCCAAGAAAATATATCAGAAAGTGTTCAGCTACAGCACTTTGGAGCTGGTTCTTGTTCTTGTGCTCCAATCCTTTAAGTCTTTACCCTCTCCTCCCTCCTCCAACTCCTTGGCTCCATACCAACAGCTGCTTGAGTAAATATTTGCCTATGAAAGAAACACAAGAAACCATCCAAGCGCCTGGCAGGCTCCAGGGCCAGGCCAAGCCAGGATCCCAGCTTCCATCTTCTCCCATGTTAATTCCCAGAGCTCTCTCAAAGCAGTAGTTTGTCTTCCTGTCTTTGCTGCTTCAGTGCGAGTATGTGTGTGTGAATGGGTTCGTTTGTGTCTGGGTGCAATTTTGCGGCGTGAAACCATTTAGCACGCAATGAGGTGCTGCTGAGCTCAAGAACGCAAGATGAAACGAGACGAGACGAAATAAGATGGAGGCCATAGCCAAGACCAAGACCAAGACGAACGAGCCCCCGATGCAGCTCATCAAAGTTATCCGTCTCACTATGTTGTTGTGTTTCTTCTTCTTCTAGCTGCTGCTTTTGCTAAAGTTCCTGCAGAGGTTGCCGCAGCTTAGTCTAAACATACAGAAAGCACCAAAATACTTCAGCGGAAATTTCCTTGAGAAACATTTTTATTTAAGTTTCAGGAATCATACTTTAAGATCCATACTCTAAATACTAATCAGGAAATTGCTGCTGCCGTATGTAGGAACAAAAAAAGTGGCAGCAGCGCACATTGCAACTTAGGTAATACTTTAGTTTTCTTTTAATGCACTTGGGACATTGTTGCACAGGCAACAACGCCTCTGGCGAAACTTCATCTGCCATCAACATCCAGAATGACGATGTACAAACGTTTGCCAGGGCATGCCAGGAAAACGCAGGAGGCAAAACAGACAGGAGGCACTACATTTTAGCAAACTTTGCGGCATTTTCAGCAATTTGTGGTATTTTACTATTTAATCCTTAACTGTCTTGGGTGTCACACTAATACAGAGCGCTTGCTAGTGCGGCCCTGTTTTGTCCCGCCCCTCACCCCACACACTGGCAGTAAGCCAGGCTGCCTGACTGCCTGGCTGCCAGTCAGCCAGCCTGCCACAAGCCATCAACAGTTTGTTTCAAATCAGACAACTACAAGAAAAGCAACAATGTCGACGATGACATTGTGTGGCACCTGGTGTGCAACTTCAGTTCCTTTTCCCCACTTCTGGGTCCTGTTTCTGCTGTTCCTGCTGTTCCTGCTGCTGCTGCTGCTGCTGCTCGGCGTTTGGGTTTCTAAGCTATTGTTACCCCCAGCTAGACAGAGCCATTGTGCTCGTCCTCGTGCTCGTCCTGTGCCTTGACTGGTACTCGTTCTATGTCTTTATATGTGTGTGTGTATGCGTGTGCGTGTATGTGTATGTGTGTCTCTGCTTGAACTGCCAAAAGTACTGTTCTCGCTGTAAGTCTTCCTCTGCTCTTTGCAAAGTTTAATTAAAGTCGCGCTACAACTTTTGATATGTTCTTGGAGTTGCCTGCCGCGCTCTTCCGTTTCCGCTGGTGCTGCCTGCGCCAAGACCCAGTACAAGTTCCAGTACAGTGGGGCACACACGCTGGATGAAGTATGCTTCAAGTGCAACCGTTCTCGGCTACGATTCGCACCATCGTTCCAATTGGGGCGGCAAGTTTTGTATTCGGCTCGAAAGGACTTACATACTTGGCTCAAATCTTTCCATGACATCTTTCCCCCCCACCTTTGCATAGTTTTCGTTTAGTTTCCCCGTTGAATGTTTTAGTTTTCATATCAACTTTGATGCACATGAATGGTTTCACTTCTGTGGGTGTGGGTGTGGGTGTATGGATTCCAGGAAACTTGTGGCTGCCACTGACAGGCCCTGACAGCAGCTAGTCTATGGTTGCTCACCTCAAAAATAACTGATTTTGATTTTGTTAGCTGTCGATGTTATTTCTGCGCTGCTGCTGCTCACGTCTCTGGTGACAATTGGCCCAAAGCAAAAAGGGATTCGTAATTGTGTCTATTTTAACTCGTAATTTCTATCCAATTTAACGACAAGAAATAAACGAGAGACACACAGAACTTCGATTTGTATTTACATACACATGTACATAAAATATTCATAATTCCATTATGTATTATTATTATTCGATATGTATAAAATGGTCGTTGTATTTGATGCCCTCCAGGAACGACCTCAAAAGGGTATCCATTGGTATGCGTGCAGTGGGAATATTTAATGTTCATGTATACATATGTACTCTAGAATGAATAGCTTAACTTTTGATAGGGCAAACTCCACATTGGATCTGCTCAGAGGATTGATTTGATATGCATAATAATAAATATTTAAGTAACCAAAGACGATTGATTTCGCTGCTGAAGGAATCCGGGGTCCCATTTCTAAGGGTATACGTACTTCGTTTTATATTGAACATTTTGCCCATTATGTGTACATATGTATGTATGTACGTACATTATATGCATTTATATCTAAGCATTGTGTGCAGGCAGGCGAGCAAATTGACGGCATTATGAAAGGTCAGGTCAGAACGGGCCAAGCTGTATTTATATATATTAGCCTGGCACGTAACTAAAAAGGACATTCCATTTTACCCATAATGTCGGGCAGTTAGCAGACACACACACACATAGGTTCAGACACACAAGCCATTGGAAAGAATCAACACAGCAGTTGTCCTTGCTCGTTCTCGATTCAATTCGGTATTTTCTTAGCCGGTAGCAGGACCGGGTCCTGCCGAGGTCCTGTGCCTGGCAACACATGCGCGCATCCTCCCAAATGCCAAATGCAAATTTTATTTATGAATATGATTTCTGGCAACAAACAATAGCCACACAAACACACACACTCGTCCGTGCTGATATAATAAAAATAAGAGCCCAAAAAATATATTTTCGGTTTGACAAACTCCAACAAATGGAAGGACTAACTGCCTGCTTGGCCCGAACCCGTACCCTGGACCCCATACCCTTCCGCTTATCCGTACCCAGTCTTTCCCGGCCAGAGGCGTGGTTGCAGCTGTTAACCCTTTGCTCCGTGAGAACGGAGTTGCCCCCACACAAATGGGGTATGGTATGGGAATGTTGTCTGTGCGTGCCAAAAATTTAGCATTCTATGTGCTGATGCTGGCGCGTGCTAAAATAATAAAATATGCTGGTGTCTGCTTCTGGTCCTAGTCCAAGTCCTGGCGTCCTTGCCCAAACCGCAGAGAGCAGGAAATCAAAAATTGAGGAAATGAAATTTGGTTATTAGTCAGCGTGCGACGAACGAGCGACTGGGACGAGTCGGATGAGAACTCTTTCTGTAAAGGATGGTTGGGGTTGAAGGTGTGGGTCTGGGTGTGGATGTGGGTGTGGGTGTGTGTGCCACACACAATGGCTGTCTGTCGTCCTGCCAGCACACACGACAACAACACTCAAACAATAATTATAAATCAACGCCAGCACTCGAATCAAGTCTAGACAATGCCTGACAAGGGCAGCCCGGTCACATTCATTTCGGAGCTGGTTATGGAAATTGAAATGGGAACGAGAACGGCAACAGGAATGCAGTGGGCGATGCAGGCGGTACTGGCGGCTTGGGTGCTCTGGGTGCTGGGGTGATGTCCGACCACCAAACGAGTTGCTTGGCCAGCTGCCCACGCGAGCCACTCCACCATGGATTTTTGTTACAACAAACACTTAATCAGGGTTGGCAAAACAGTGCCGCAAGCGAGAAACGAAGAGAAAACCATAATTGAAAATTGCGTCAAAAGCTTCATAGAAAAAGGTGGGAAATAAAAAAGGATTTCCACGCCATTAAAGCTGCGGTTCCATTGGTTAAAGGTTTAAAATGGCAAACGCAGATCCCGTTCCAAACCGCTTGCAACCTTTCAGCCGCTTTCCAGCACTCTACGCACAATGCAGCAGGCGCTGTGATGTAGGCAAACCCCATCGCTTACCTTTCACCCATTTGACTTTTTACGTTGACATTAAATAGCCGTTGATATAAATCGGTGAATGTATAAAAACGCACAGCACAGCAGTAATCATTCGATGAAATCCAGAAGACTGGTTCACGGCCTCGAGCCGGGACTCAACGCTGCATGCAGCAAACAAATAAATATGTGAAGCCAGTTTGTGGATGTTTATTTAAAAACGAAGGGAAGCCCCGAAGGCAGCAAGAAATGCGGGCCATGATTTTTAGCGACATGGCACGTACACGGCCAAAAAGGTGGCCGGGTATGGGTATGGGTATGGGTATGGGTATGGGTATGGTATGGGGCCAGGCTGTTGGGAGAGGACCTGCAGAGTGGACTGGGGCGACGTGGGATGCAAATATTGCTGCTGTTCTATAGCCAGTGCCAGAGCGTGAGCCAGACGGTTGGCCACTTGAAAACTCGCCGGCAGCACAGCTCCTGTTGCTGTCAATTTTGGACTCTCTCTGGCCTTTTTTGTGCCATACGTGCCAGACAGGCTGCTGCTGCTGCTGCTGTTGAGCCTTGAGCCCTGAGCCTTGACGAGGCAGTCATCAGGCGACTGCCGCTGTTTTGTTGCACACACCCATACATACATATATGTTTGTACATATATAGCCGCCTGATGTCTCCAGTTGTTGGCAGGTTCAGATTGCACAACAACACACAGGGAGCAGAGTGCTATAGATATGGCTGTGGATGTTGCTAAATGGGGGGAAAGAATGTTTCCATAAATGAAATTATGCATAAATTACAGGAAAAATCTCAAAAGTGAAGGAATAATAGAAACTAGAATGAAAATAGTATTCGAGTGGAGTGTAGCATTTAATTTTGTAAAGATTTGTGGGGGACCAGAATTCTAATAGATTTTCATACACTCGCACAGGGTTGTAGTTCATTCTGACACAATCGTACATGTCCATTCAACACTCAGTAACTTAATTATCAACATTACATATATGATATCTCAGAGATATTTTGTATTGCAGGTGGTCAGGCCCATTGTTCGGTTGCCTGCTCCGCATGACTGCAGCTGCGTTTCATTACGGTTCGGATTCATAAAATATTTTGGTTTTCCCGTTGTGCATTTTCCAGTTTGGGGGTTGGGCCCTGATTGCTCGACCGTCCAGCCAGCAGGGGCAGTAAAAAGTACAGCCAAATGTAAATGCAGCCCCAGCCCGTGCCTGGTTAATTAAAATTCTCTCGATGTGGACAGACGATGTGAGTTGGGGGAGGGTTGTGCCCCTGGATGCGAAGTGGCATCGAGCAGCATGCAGCAGGCAGTCGTTTAAGGGCCAATGCAAAAACCAGACAAACAACCATAAAAATATGTGCAGCACGGCCAGCAGCAACAAAGAGTAATAATAGTAGTACTACAAATAATATTCGAGTACTCTGATAATAACTGCGATAAAACAAGCATTATCCACAGAAAATTCAAGTCGAGTAACCGATAAATAAATTATTTATTCCCTAATCCTACCCGCAAAACTAGCCCATACGGAACTACGCACCTGCTTAAGTAATTATTAGTTTCTTTTGGAACCACGGCTGCCCTAATCCCCCAACATTTCACTATAATTAAAGCTCCTTAGGTACAAATTTATGTATATACGTGGTATATAATTCTACATAGAATAACAGTGTTCAAACAAAGACCGCATATGTGACTGCACTCCTTTTGTCTCCATGGCCAAATGGATGTTCGGGGCTGGCCATCAGCTTCTGGGGTAGGACTGCAATATAATTACACTAAATTGTTGCTGTGGTTAACGAATTTATAACGCTGCATAACGAGACATTCGTCTCCTGGCAATTTTCTAAAACCGAAGCACACCACACGCACGGCGCACAGGGGGAAAAGTACCCTTCCCCCTCCCCACGCCATATACTCGTTCACATGCCGACCAAATGTTTCCGGAGCTGTTGGGCAGCCAGCCACAGGTTGTCACTGGCATTGCTGAGGCGCAAGCTATCGGACCAGGACAAAGGTAATATTATTTCTGCATCTGGGCTTTCTGGTTCGCTCCCCTCAACTCTGTTTCCCCTGCCCTTCGCTTTGGCTGCTATGAATACCTACTCGTACATATGTACCTAGGTATGTACATCTATGCGGTTCCGTGGCCAATGCCGACAGCAGTCAGTTGTTTGATTTATGTTTTGTTGCTGCTACTGCTGCTGCACAAATTAAAAACTTTCAAATGAGTGAGGCCATAACTCAAATGTCAATGCATTTGTTTAATTTGAAATGTGCATGTGGCAGCATTCGTTGCGGTTCCTGCCGCTTCCCTTTTGGAGTTAAGTCCCAATTAAAGTAATTGGGCAGACAATGAAAATATATAACAAAAATCAATGTTAGGCCGTAACCTACGGTTTTGATTTTTACACCGCGAAAGTTTCACATCAGCCACAAGACAAAAACGTTCTGCTGGACACTCGATAAAAATACAATTCCTTTCTATACTATGTACATTTATATACTCTCACGAGCAGTGTTGAAGGGGCTTTGGGTGGGACCTTAAACCACACCTTGACTCAGCCGCAGACGTCCTTAGTAATTATAAACGCTTGCCACTATCTGGCCTCGGAACCACATCAAACTATCAGAGAAGAGAGCCCCCATCAATAATGTGGCAAATGGGTGGGAGGAAGGTGATAATGGGAGTGGCAGTTGCAGTTACCGCCACTGGTCAAGCTGTACTTCCAGACGTCGGCAATTGCGGCAACAATTAGATAAACATCAGCAGACAGCGGAGACAGAGGGGAAAGTGGCGCGTGGAAAGGAGATTACTGGTGCAAGCCACAAACAGAGCCGAGACATCGCGATTGAGCGGCAAACGGAACCGCAAACAAAGGGCCACGCCCATTTAATTGCAGAAAACATAATGCCACATGGAGCGACAATTCGCTGGCGACATTCAGCATCAAAGGGCAGCCGCACCACCCGCCCACTGCACCACGGTGCCACAATGTCACCACCGCTGCTACGCCACCACTCTTCTGCCGCTGTCAATGCATAAAATTATTTCCGCTGGAACTTCTGCTCTTTCCATCTCGACAGCCAGCAATTCTAATTAAGGCAAAAGACATTTGGATTGACACGAGACAAGCGAGCCAACTGTGTAATCGGAGCAGTTGCTGACCACCACTGCTGTTGATCCCAGCCCATCCGCCTCATCCCACCTCTCCCTGGACCCTGCCCCAGCCCCTGTCCCTGTCCCTGTACCCGCTGTGCAGCAAATTGCATAGAATAAATTTTCATTAAATGTCGAGTCGTCGGGGCTGGTAAGAGGGTTTTGTGTTGTCTCCGTCGGCAGCAAGTCAATGCAAAGTGTCAGGACATACAAGGCGGGGCGTGGCCTTAATGGGTCAATGGCCCTCCCCCCACACCCCATCAAGTGCAGGGCAGACTGTGGGAGATGGAGATGAAATTCGAGTTCTTCTGTCCATTTTCATAATTTTTAATTATTTTTAATTTAATTGTCGCGCCTCGCGTGCTCTTTGCAAACAAGTGACTCGAACTTGGACTCGGACCCGGAATCAAAATGGGAATGGGGAATGGGACTGGTACTGGTACTGGGACAAGACTCTGTCTGTGAGTCAACTGCGGTCTGCTGATTGATGGGGCAGGGTAGAGACAGAGTCAGGCCGGAGGGGGCAGTGAGCAATAAAAGTCGTCTACATTGGAAGCGATGAGTGCGTCTTGACTGTTTAATAAGATAATATACGAATGAAAGCTACAACGACTTGGCAATGCTCTTACCACAAGCCAATGGCATAGCAATTCAAAAGAAACAACCCCAAAATGGTCAAAGTAATCCGCTTAAACAAAGTTTGGACATTATATATTTAAATCAAAAACATTGCACCTCCTCCCCAGTAAAATTTCCTGTGTTCTGTAAACTTTACCCAAAAACTTCTGCCACAACAATCCGTAATGTTTCCATCCAGCTTATAACTTAACATTCCGGTGCATCTCAACAAATTCTCACTGCTGCTATGCACCGACAAAATGAACAGAGACTCCCAGCATATACATATACCCTGCCATCAATCCCTCACAAAATTTTTGACGGGCCACAATTCTTGAGAAAAGCAGCGACAGCGTGAATAATGCCTCCTCTACGAGCATATAAACTTATAATGCTTATTTCAATAATTTTCTGTTTTTACCGGGAATTGAATTTTGAATTTTTCATGGTCGCAGTGGACCGAACGACGAATATGAACGAACGATGGAAAACAACATAAACAGAAATTTTAATTACATCAAAATGTGCGGGCGCACTTAGGAACATTTTATGGGGTCACGCGATTCACGCGGGGTCTCCATCCATCCCTAGTGCTATGCCATTCGTTTAACCACTGGCAGGTGCCCAGTAGCCGCAGCCAGCAGCACCGCCATCAGCACCAGCACCCATCAGTGGGAGCCAGTTCCGTTCGTAGTTCAAAGTTATTTACCCCCTGAAAAATTTTATGTAATTACAAAAGTTTTTGGCTCTTTCTATCTCTCAGCTAACCAAAAATAAACGCTCCTGCCGTTGTCAACGTTATGGCAGAAACATTATCATCTGCAGAACGAACACCCGCACCCGCACCACCCCAAAAAACCAAAAACGACCCCCAACTATGTGGCGGGCAGGTTGCCTGGAACTGGGAACTGGAATCGGGATTTCAGAGGGTCTCTGTGTTGGTTGCCAACTTATTGTCGCCGCTCAAGTAATTCACACAGCAGGTGCTCGCCGTTAGCTGCGGTTCGTACCGCCCGAGTCCAACGAAAATAATTATCACTCTTGATTATCTTTTGCAGAAATTAGTGTACGCGCAGAGGGATCCACACAGCTCCCCGCGTGCCTGCCTGCCGCCAAACCATGTTCTGGCTTTTCCTATCCTGTCTGGGCTGAAGGTGGCACTACTTCCCCGACCAAGAGCATCGTAAAAGTAATTGTTGTGTTTTGTTGTCAAAAACCTTTGGAGCACTTTAAGTGGCAAGTTGTGCGGCACTGAGGGCGGTGGGGCGGCCAACTGTCAGCCAACTATGCAAACTGTTTAATGTTGTTACCTGAGCAAATTGTCGACGCTTGTTGCAAATTTCTCAACGTTTTATTGGGTTCTCCGTACCCCCAAAATGGAGGATAAGAGTGGAGTGGGATTGGGGGATTCCGGGATACCGGAAGCACACGATGTTTGGCTTGCAAATTGCTTGATAGGATTCTAGCCCGACAGGTTTTTGGGGGAAACAGTTGTTTCACATCGAGTTTTGTAAAGTTATTAAAGCAGTTAAGTACTTAATTGCTGCAACGGATAACCATGAAGGGAGTTGGCTCATGGAGAGGGGTTCATAATGCTCAAAATGTTGGCCTGAATTGCTATTCGAGTGCATAAGCAGTTTGATCTGATTTCTAATGGATGAGTGTGATAACCAGTCAATATTCAGATCAAAAGTGCTGCAGCTATCATATGACAGTTCGTTTGGGGCAGTATCAAAGGGTTTTCAATGTTCGGATTCTAGCCGATATCTACGTAAGGCATCGTATACCCCAACACAGATAACAATCCAATGGGTTTTCGCAAAACAGAACTTTTTGAATTTCCTTATCGCCTCATTTGCATATAGCACAAAACTACCATCAAAGAATGGAACGAAAATTGTCGAGTGTAGTTGGACGAGCCTCACAAATGACTAAGGCCAAAAACTTTTGGATGACATTTCCACCCTTTCACTGGGCCGGGCCGAGCCCCACATTGTCTGTGGTACTCTGCCGACTCATTCTTTGAGCGGCGCCCCATCTTGGCCGCACTTTTGTGTTAACAACTCTCGCATTGCGCATTTCCGCTGAAAACGTGGGTAAAACTTTTACTTTTGTTTATTTGTCGCTCATTTCAGTGGATCGGCTGGAATGGGAATGGGATGTTGCTCTTGAAGTGCTCTCGTTGATGTTTTTTTTTTCATCATTTGCAGCTCTCAAGAGCTGGAGGCACTGCAATCGCGCTGCGCCGCGCTGCTGGTCGCCGCTCTTGTCCGTCTTTAAATGAAAGCTAATTAAGTTTTATTTTTTTTTTCCTTCAGTTTACTTTCTGAATGCAGAGTTTTTCCTCTGTCGCAGCCTCGCACTCTCTCTCTCTCTCTCGCTCATCTTGGTCCATTTCTACTGTTGGCTCAGCGTAGAGCCCGCACTTCAAGAGCGGGGTCTGGTGTCTGTCCATCCATCCTTTGGTCATTACAAGTTGATTAACTCATAAACATTTACTGACAGCCAACGTCGGACGTCTGACAAGTGGCAAACTTTGTTAGCGGCGGACGGGCCCAGGCCAAAACCAAATGATTTTTGTGTTTCAACTTAACTTTACTTGATTTCTTTATTACTTATTTAATTCTTACATTTCTTGTGCCCCTCTCCTCCCATCACTTGCTCTCCACTCTCTTTGTCACTGCCTTTTTTGCATTTACGCTTTCCGGAATTCGTATTTCAGTTGTGGGATCTTAACTCTCTTTTTGCATTTCGCAAATTAAATTTCTCCCTCCTCTCCGATTTCCAGCCGTATCTTTGTTTGTTTTTCCATGTTGCGTTTTAAATTTTATTTCATTTTATTTTATTTTTCCCGCTTTGTGTTGTTTTTGTTTTGTCATTTTGTGCTTTCATTAATTTGGTGCAATTTTTTTTGCCATCGTGTGAACCCATTTGATGTTTTTACTCGTATTTTTCTTTTATTTCGCTTTTGGCCCGCAAAGTAATGTTGATTGTTTGTCTGGTTGACTTTGATTACGAAATTGTTCAAAATAAATAAAATTACATGGCCCTCGCCCTCTCCGCCACGCCCTAAGTAAAGACGCTTTTTAATTGAGTTTTTTTCTTTACTTTCGGAGCGCAGGGCTAATGCTAGGCCATGGGTCAGGGCAATTTTCTTGAACCTGGACAGATTTAGCGTCGACGATAAGGTCCGTGACGGCAAAAGGAAAAAAAAGGTAGGGCTTTAGATTTTCTTGGGGCTTGTTAGAGTTAATTAAAATGTGACTTGTTGATGTGAGGTGGCAATCAAGTTGTCGAAAACAATTAGCAAAGCGTTGCCGCCCATTTGGGTATGGCTTCCATCTAAGATATTAAGTAGTAAGTATCTATGTACAATATATTTTTTGAAATATTTCATTGTTTGGCCAGCCACATAATCCAGGCCTGTGTCCCCCATCCTCAAGCCCCATTTCCATTCAGTTTCAGAGAAAGATCATTCACAACAAATCTCCCATTACATATCCCAGGCACAGCTTCTGGAATGGTATTCTGGTATTTACCCGACAATGTCCAGGCATTTTCCCAGGTGTATTAGCCCTCAGAGCGGGCTACCACAATCGTACGGTACGACTGCAATACAATAATCCAGGTAATTAACATGCAAACGAAATTATCAACGAGAGCAGAAGGTAAACACGCACTCAATGGAAATGCATTGTGCAAGACCCCATTTTCGGGCAATATTTGAACAAACCAGACACAAACGTGTCTTCCAAAAAATGGAAGAGATGCCTCAAGATGCCTGGGAAACGATGCTCCGGAACGTGATGCGACAGTTGTGATGCGGTCTATTGGCATTGTCATTGTCATTGCCATTGAAAGCGGGGCAATGATTGGCAGAGGTAAACCCAGCTCCAAAGTCAAAGTCCCGCCTCGACCTTTATGCGTGTGTTCCTCCCGATGTTCCCGATGTATGTATACACATATGTGTACATACATAGTACGTGTATATGTGAGCGCGTTAATTAAGCAAAGTGAGCGGGACGCACGTAGGTGGCTGGCTGGCTCGCTGGCTGGCAGGGCACAAAGGGAACGGTGACTGCAACCGAGGGACATTCAAATGTAATGCACAGACACAGACGTGGCCCAGCAGGCCCAAGAAGAGGACACACAAAAGGAGAGCAGCAGCAGAGAAGAAGTCGTAGATGTTCGTGGAGTTTTTCTACCTAAGGAACAGAGAGTCAAAAAGTCAGGTGCAAATATGCACTAGGCAATACCCCGTGATGCACAGCTACAGAGCTAGAACCCCCGTTCTAGCCTTGCCCAATATACCCATTCTGAGTCCCTGTTAAGTGGCATAGAAACGCTTGACGGAGGCATTGAAGCGTAAGTCGGTGATAATCACGGCAAGCCGACGCCTCAACACGTAAACGTAACGTGAAATGCCGCGACACGGTCCAAGACGGATCGAAAGTCAACTTGAGCAGTGGCCGTGGCACTGGCAGGACGCAGTCTTTGTCATCGCCCCCACCTGCCAGCCAGTGGAAATTGCAGGATAATCATAGAGACTTGAGTTGTCAAGTGAAAGCCAAAGGGGGAAGGATGAGAGAACGGAATGCCTTTGCTCATGCCTTACATGAGCATGGCAAGGAGGGCGGAGTCAAACTCTGTTTATGCGTGGTAAGCCAATTTTGATACGAAGCCTTAGACCAAACAAAAATCTCAGAAGGGGGAAGAGATGAAAGCCGAAAAGGTTGCCATTGTTGGAGTGCATGAGCCAAGTTATTAGAGGATCAAATGGAATGGGACGGCGACAGAGTAATGAGATTTTAAGCTCTTCGGCATCTTCATCTTCTTCAGCGTCATCTTCGTCTGAGTGTTAAAAACGAGAAAATGTAAAACTGAATTTTTACAATATTTTTGGGAATACTGCATTGCTAGACATTTCTTAAACGATTTAAGGGCCCACAATGCATTGTGGAAATGCACTTTATGTGCCGAAATATTCATCAATTTGGTACTGGATATTTCTGCTTTGCCAATTTTAATGCAAGAACAGACAAAACAAATACATGCAATGCCCGAAACGTTGTGTTGTGCTGAAAATGCATTTAATTTGTATTTCATTTCACATTTTCTCACAGAGTGCAAGAGAGAGAGGGAGAGGGAAGGTGGGAGCTTATAATGGCAGTGACAGCCAGCCATACCCTGGAAGGAGCATGTTTGACTCTGGTGATGGTAGTTGCTAGCAGCAAAGGCTCAAAGCATTTGGGAGAAAAATGCTTCGATTACGGAATTGAACGTTGCGTTGCAACGCGTTGCCCAGTCAGCCGATGCAAAATTTAAAGCACAGAGTATTGGGGATTAGATGGGCCCTGAGAAATGCATTTCTATTATTGGACATAGTACGGACAAACAGCTTATCGGATTAGGTAGTCGTATTTGTTTTTCATTCACTTTGCTTTAAGCTGAAATACAAATGCATTTCCTAAATAGAGAATGATTTTTCGTTACTTTTTTATTAATAATGGTGCATATTGGATATTCCATTTATGTATATTTATTCGGCATACATTTAAATATCTTACTCAGTCCGTTTACTTTTAGTTATCATCAAATATTTTCCATTTCTTCGCTGAACATGCCCTGCGTCGCTGTCAATTTAATATGCCCCGCTGCAATTTTCGCAAATTGTTCGTAAATCGTTTCACATTTTCACTTGTCTCACTTTTGATGCTCCCTTGAAAGGCTTCGCCCCCAAATACACACCGCGACACATACTCAACATAACTCAGCAAACATTTTTCCCATTTCACATGAAGCACAAGGACCATAAACCAAATAAATCAATAAAAAATTATGCGAAGTAATGCATGGAAAAAGAAATGAAAATGGAAATGGAAATGTAAATGGAGGAAAATTGTGGAGGAGAGCCGTAAGCAAAAGCAAACGAATCCGTAGAAGGTCGCAGCGACGGAATGAAAAACAAACTGTGCGCCACGGCATTGCTAGATTTCTCCCATTCGTATTTCCCGTATTTTTGCTTCATCTTGTATATTTATTTCGTATTGACAAATCCCGGCAATCTGAGGCCAACGACAGCGTCCGCATCGGGAGAGAAATTTTAAACGGCATCTAAAGCTGCAAATATGAAACTTATGGCAGTAATATTGATGTCGTCTTTTTTGACTGAGGGATACTCGAACTTGCACAACCCCTGCCTAACCCCTGAAACAGCAACCCGCATCAAAAGAGTTTGCCTGGCAGCGGCAAAAGGACCCCGTTGCCGAACCCGTACCAATGCCAGTGCCAGTACCACAACTGAAGGTTGAAGATGAGGATGAGGACGAGGACTAGGAGGACAAACGAATTGCGATAAAGATAAATAAGCAGAGATACACTTGATGATGTCCTTGTTGCTCTTGTCGCGCTCACGGCTGCTCCTATCCTGTTCTTAAGAGTCCACCATCGCAGGGGGTAGCATGATTTTTACCAGATATTCGCAACGCAGAGAATGATACATGCGCAGTGTAGATACGATAGATCTTTGAGTAAATACTACTGTGTGCATTTGTTTCTGAACAGAATCTAACAGGGTATCAAAAGATTCAAGCCCCTTCCTGCTTGTTGTTATTATTCTTGCTCGCTGTTGCTGGTTGTCTCCCCGGATACCCTATACCCATTCACCACTCCTCCAAACGCCCTCGTATTGTATTATTTAAATTTGATTTTATTTCATGAAAATTGAGTTGCGTTTGCGGGGTTGTTGTCTTTTCGTCCTCTTATTGCTGTTGTCCTTTCTGCTGCCTTTTTTCAAGGAGGCTCGCCATATCTGCTTATCGTTTCTTACGTTTTCGTATTTTTCTTCTTTCTTTTGTTCTTCTCCTTTTCTGCCCCACTCCACCGCTCTTTCGTGGCGAAGAAAGTTCGTAAACAAATTATAATATTGAACTTGTCATAGATACGCGCTTTTGATTGTGTCTATATTTTTATAAGGGTAGGCAGTGGGCGGCTAGGGATGATGGTGATTGTGCTAAGTGGAGGTTGGTTTTTATTTGAATAAAGGGAATAAAGGTGAGGGAATTTATCGTTTTGTGGTTCAACGTTTTTCTCTTCTTTGATGAATATTTTCTTTTGACAAAGCTGCAGCCTATTATTACCCATCTAGGGCCTATCCAAAGAATCAATTAATTCACAGACCTCATACCTGCAGGCATTTGCCACAAAGTTATTCGTAATTCTTCAATTTTCCGTTCGCTTCCCTGCAGTTTTCCGCTTCATTGCGTGGCCATTAAACCACAACAGCGAGCTTCATTTATTTTCAATTAAAAGTCAATCATAACTTGCACTTATCAATGCAGCCACTTTCCCGGCCCTCCTTCTCCGCCCTCTCTATGGCTCTCTCTGGCTCCCTCTCTTTCATTCTTTCCACCCACTCAAGTGAAGAGGAAAACAACTTTTCGAGAACAAAACAATAAAATGGTTGCTCAGAGAGCGGTGCACCACTCGCAGTTTTCCAGAAAATGTTTGCCTTATGCGTTTTCCTATTTTCTACCAAAAACACACGAAGCCACAACCTGAGCGTCGCTTTTTTCCAATAAGCTCCTCCATTGTGCCTCGACCTGGCTTCTGTTGATTTTTCCTCTTGCCATGGATTACCGATAAATGGGAATGGGATTGAAATCTCTTCCCGATTTTGTTGCGGATTTTCCATGGCTTACCTTTCGATAGCAGAAAAAGTTCTAATTAATGCAATGAAATGCCATAAGCGGATTTTCATTTGTTTTTACAGCTTAGCCAACAGTTTTTCCACTCTGTCCATATTCTTCAATACATACTGTGCAAACATGTTTATTTTTGTATTTGAGCGGTTTTAATTAACCACTTTTTTCTGTTTGATTTAAGGTTGTGCACATGTTTGAATTATCACAATTAAATTTAATATTTAATGAAGCTATGCAATGGCATTAAAATTATTAGGGGCAGTACACCGACTCAACTGTACCTCGCCAAGTTTTGTTAGTGTTTTTCCCTTTCCTATACGAGTATTCTGGGGGTAAGTCCAACGAAGCATGCACTGCAACAGCCAATTATTTTGATAAGGCAAAAGAAACACGCCAGATAATCAGAGCAGAAATCCTTCAGGTGGAATCGCCTCCCTAAGGAGCTCCATGTCTGTGTGCGACATCTACGCACTTGGGGCATTCAACCCCTTGATGGAAAGGCAGGGTGGCCAGCAGGAGGATGGCCCTCTAAGCCCGCCACTAAGCCAAGTTGACGAGCAAATTTTCAGGGTTATGCTCAGCGAGTGTTTTGTCTCCCGCACTCCCTGGTTAGCTGGTAACTGTTCACTGGGTACTGTCATTGACATGCATTTATAACGGTAACAAAAACCCAAAAGCATCAGACCAGACCAGTCTACCCACCAGAACTGTAGGAAAATGGTAAATGGAAAATGAAAGGTATGGACGTCTGTTCCAGTGTTTTGATGTGGGTGGACATTTTTCTTCTAGAATAAAGCCCTACAACAGGCGTAGACAGGAGTTTAAAATTGAATTTCATTTTCTTTTCAATTTGCCTAGAGAGCGGTCGCTCGAAGTATGCGAGGGGGGAGGGTTGTGTGATTTAGCTAATATATGGTCGTGCCCTCTAAGCCATGGTTTTTGTGTGTGTTTTACGCCGTTTCTCTCTCTCTCTCTCTCTCTCTCTCTCTCTCTGTCACTATGCTCTGTGTTTCCATCCCTCTCTGGCTCTTAAAGAAAGTAAATATTTTATTACACACATTTATGACGCACTTTGGCTGCCGAGAAGGAGCGCGCGCCGGAAGAGGCAGTAGAAAAACTTTTGGGACGCAAAACTGCCAAGTGGAACTATTAAAGCTGTAAAAAAGTTTTCCCATACACACACACACACACACACACGAGAGAGTGAGAGAGAGAAAAGGATAGATAGGAAAGCCAGAGGGACACACACACAAACATGCGGCTGGGACTGTCAGCAGCCCGCGTTCTCCTTCTCGTTCTCGTTCTCTTCCTCGTCCTCGACGTCGCTCTGTTTTCGTCGTCGTCATTTTGACCGGAAATGCGCAGTTTTTAGTGAAGTGCATGCCATTTTGAATTGCCAGCACACAGATGCACACACACACTCACACATCTAGATGGACTGCTCGCTCACACACAGATGCTAACCACTGGCGTTTGTCAACACAACTCGCGCACTTTGGTTAAAAACAAAAACGAATAGGCAGCATCCAACCCTTTTGCCCACACACCCACATGGCTTTGCATGGCACTGCTGCATGGTGCATGGTGCATGCTGCATGCTACACTCGTTTGGTCAATATGGCGCGCTTTTCCCCCATTTATTTCGTTTTGTTCGTTTTTTCTTTTCGGTGAAGCTTGGCCGCTGTGAGCGATGCAAACGTGAGTGCTGCAAATGCGTAATGCATAATGATGCCTTGAATATGATAAGATCCATATATCCACTGCAGTTTATGGGCTTATTTGCAACTTATACTGGTATTGCTTCCATTTCGATCAAGCTAAAATACATCTTCAGCTTCTTAATATTCAAGCTAATATTTTCCACAAGTTCTCATCTCTTTGCACAATCTAAGAGCCTCCTTTGTATACCTCAATTGGAGGGAAAACTTCAATAGTTTTATCTCACTTTTCACTGTCACAAATCTTGGTCCGGGAGTTTGTGCTCCTCACGCTGCCATCTCTGGGTGAGAGTGTCGTGTGGTGGTCAGTGAACCCCTTGCCCCATGAGTGCCAACTGTAAACTGCAACTGGGAAAACTGGGCGACTGTGTCGCTAACTGTCGCTGTCGCTGTTGCTGTTGTTGCTTCTGCAATGCTAATATCGACATTTCCGTTTAGGATTCATTTTGCTGGCTCTGCCATGCCCGTTAGTTGTTTGGTTTGCGTTTTTTGTACTCCAATGTCTCACACATCTTTCTCTCTGTTTCTCTGTCGGTTTCTCCCTCCAACTCTTTCCCTTGCTCACACTTTCTCGATTTGTTTGTGTGTGTGTGTGTGTGTGTGTGTGTTATTGCATTTTGACCCAGGGATAACTCGCCACATTGTTTGTTGTCCGTTTCACTTTAGAGATTTTCGTTGCTCTTTGAGTTTGTTCGTCGCTTCGCTCGATGGCTTCTTGAACTTGTTGAGGTTTTTGTTGCAGCACAATGGCCACTCGGCAAGACGCTTAATTAATTTCTGCAATCAAAAGGCACAAGTGTAAATAGTGAATTGATTAGCACCCAAAATGGACCATCGATTGATTGCTTGAAACCATAGTTGATTTAATTTAAGCTCCATTCTGTCGACAGTATTTGATTGGCCTGGCTTTCACGATTTAATCCATGCAAATCTATTAAGTGTCTTATTTCAGCCAGCCACAGCCAGCCACCACCCGGAAGGGAGTGGAACTTTATCCCATTGCACTTGCCGGCTGCTTGGGTAAAGTTTTGGCCTACTTCCTCGCCCCCCTATATCCCTGCCAGAGAATCGCACTGCTGCCAAGTTTGCATTCGGCTCTTGCCCCCATTATTTTTTAGAAGCTGCAAGCCCCTTGGCTTTGGCAAGTTTTCTTGAATCCTTTCAGCGGACTGCTCGCCCACACCTACTCCTCCTGTCTGCCACGTGAATTACTTAGACTTTCCACTCAAGTCTGCCCCGTGTTGGCTCGTCTTAACTATTCCTCATTGTTGCCTCACATTCCTCTCGTATAGGGCTTAATTTTGCTTTACAAGTTTTCCTTTTATTTTTCATTCGATGGTCTATAGTATAGATAGTAGGATATAGTATACTATATACTATAGTATATACTATATACTATACTATACTATAGTATACATACTAATCATAGTATATACTATATACTATACTATACTATAAACAAGATACACTTACATGTACATACTATATACTATACTATACTATAGACTCTATACCATATGCGAATCCTCTTTGGGACGTACAACTCTAGGTTTCATTTCCACTTTCATTTCATATTTCTGATTAAAACAAGAATTTCCTGTTCTGCACAAACTTCCTTGTTTGAAAAAAAATACATGAGTACATACTGAAATAAAACATGCAACTAAAATTGTTCCCTTTTTTGTCATACAAATTTGTAATAAAATTCAAAATGTTGCTCAATCAACTTTTGGATTGCTCCCTTTGCAGGCTACTCCCATGACTGGCCAAAAGTAATACAGCTCTATTCTGTCATTCAACAATTTTGTTCTTCTGTGTAAAATATTTGTCCCCTCCCCCCCCCCACCTCCCCTTCGTTTTTCTGAAGTTATATTCATATCTAGTTTGTTGCTTTCCCTTCTCTCTCTCCGTGTTTGCGTTTGTTGCTTACTCATTTGCCTGTTCCATGCCCATTAGTTATATTAGTTCTAAGTGCAACTCATCCTTGCCCCCGCCACTGCCACTGACACCGACACCACTCCATTCCCCTTATAAGGGGGAAACCTCTCACTTTAATCATATGTATGGCTATGGTTCTGGCTATCCTGCTCTACGAGTATTTGCCCTCCTCAATGGGCCAGAGAAATGGAATGAGGTCCAAGGAACCATAAATGAGGGAGCGGGAAAGGGTCCACAGATATGGCATTAACTTTCGTCTATAAACATGCATAGCAAAAACATATTGTAACCCCCCCAAATCCACCTATATAAACTCCATCAATGCCATGCACTGACACAAACTAAAAACAATATATGTAAGTAAAACTAAAATTTGAAGGTTTTCTTTCGGTGTGTTTAAGACATATGGCAGCTATCCTTTAGCTTCTCCTCCTCCGCCCCCGCCGTATCAATCACCATATGTAGTGTATGTGCGACACTAGAGCAAGTTTTAGCTTGAATGCGCCTGAAGATTTTTGATGGCTCCATTGAGTTTATTGCTAGCTGTCGAGGACGTCGATTGCGCACTTTCTGCTATGTAGTATAGGAGGAGCGAAAGGGGTCGGGTTGGTTTGTGCGTTGGCGTTGCCGAGAGCCAATGAATTATTTTCATATTTTCCCTGTACTTTACTACCCAATAGCTTGGATACTTGGATACTCTTTGCCCCAAGACGTGCTTTGCCCCAGTCACTCAATCGCTCTCTGTCATTGTCAATCGTAAAAAGCGTCCAAGAGAGCAGCAGCAACAACAAAAGGGAAAATATAAATGATAAAAGGCTGCAAATAATAAGCACAAAACAAAGAATCCGATATCGAGTAAATAAGGAGAAGACGATGAGAAGACTCTTGTCCATGGGTGTTGACGGGAGGTTGGTGGTGGGGTGACGGGGTGATGTTGTGTTGCAGTTCAGAGCGTTAAATGTTAGCCAAGTTAGTCCAAGTGAGTGTAAAAAGTGTAACAACAAGTGCCCTTTGTGTCTGTGTATCATTGTATGAGCGCCCGTATCTGTGCATATGTGTATCTGTGTATCTATGCATCTGTGTGTGTGGATCTTATATTCATATTTATTGAATTTACGCTTGACAGCCTCAAGAAGCTGCATGAAAGGGTCGGTCGGTCGTCCTCGGGGGAGCAGTGCGGCGCGCTTCGGCACGGTGGCTAAAAGCCAGGGGGTATGTTTTTACTTAAGGGTAGCTCCAGGCCCCACAACGTACATGTGTGTGTGTGTGTGTACATGTGCCTTAGTGGATATTTATGTGGCTAACAGAGCTCTTCAGCTTCAGCTTCGCCTTCAGTTCTTTTTTCATAAATATTAAAACAGCTCAACGAGCAACAGCGGCAACAGCAGCAACAAGATCAGCATGAACTTAGACAACAACAACACCAACAGGAGATACAACAACAATTACAGCAACAACCACCCACTAAAGTCAAAAGTCGCATGCCACTTCACTCCCTTCCACCCTCCCCACCCATTCATTCTTTTCGCGCGAGTTTGAACAACGGCATGCATGTAGAAGTGGCCAAGAAAGAGGAGAGAGAGAGAGCGAGAGAGGGGAGACAGATGCATTGGCATCTGTCTGAATGCATTTCCCAGCCACTCATCGAACCTGTCGCAGCAAAATTCTGCTGCTCAAACATGTGCCAGTTGGCAGCATTGGTTGTATGTGGTTGGTGCATCCGCTAAGGCAACTTATAAAACGCGCGTATAAGATCCGAATATAAGTGTGAGTTCTATATAAGTAACTGTAGGAGTGCTGTATAAGTTAGCATATAACAGTTTCGTCGCTGCTCAGGCATATAAGTTGCAGCTGAGTTCACGTTGCAAGCATTTGTTTTGTTTACATCCTCATGGGTTCGACGAAGAAGCAGACCAAAGGCAAACGAACTTCGGCGCGCAACAGCAAACAAAACACGCTAGGGTGGGTGGGAAATGCAAGGGAGGGAGGGAAAAACCTTAAAACATTTCGATTACATTTTCTATATTTTCAGTAAAAAGAGTTAATACTTCTGCTCAACAATGTATTTCTACTTTTATGGTACCCCTCTTCGGTTCGCCTTTTAATTTCTTTTAATTTCCAATCCTCTGCTAATGCCTGTACAAAAGGGCCACAACGTCGCTTGATTAATCAGTTATCTAGGAGTGGCTGTATACCATTAAGCAGAATAACTCCATGCGATTACCTTTGTCTGTGCAATTTCGTTGGTCTCCACGTCCACATGAATCAGTCAATGTTCATTCCACTTTGCACTCAACAACCACCGAAATATACTCACACTCTCCCACAAATGAAAATCTGAATAATTCCGAAAAGCAAACGAAATATTTTCAAAAGCATGAGGGTGCACCAGACTCAATGGAGCATGCGACGGGACGGGACGGGACGCGACGCGACGGTGGTAGTGGCAGGGCCAATAACTTCCAATTCCCACTCTCGGACACAGAGTTAAATGCACTAGACGATAGTTGTAGTTGCACTTGAAACTTTCAACCTGCAGCCCGCAACCTGCCCCCACTTTAGCAGTGGGTAAATGAGAAGTGCACTTCCGATGAAGGGATTGCCAGAGAGAGAGAGAAAGAGCACGGAACAGTCATGACCACCCGCAACTTTTTTGTGAACCCGCAGAGCGGTAATGAAAATATTTTCCCCTTCTATGTGTGTGTGTGTGTGTGTCCCTGCCCCTGCCATCCTCAGCTGTATTCCTTGTGCATTGAATCGTGCAACGTTCAACCCGTCAACCCGTTCATCTAAATTTCATTGGCCGCAGGCCGTAGAAACTGTAACTGACATCCACCCAAGACCCGAAATTGTACGCAAACTTGCTGATCCACTCTCCCCAACCTTTTATGCCCCTTCCACCTGCCACAAATTTCAGCTAATTGAAATGTCTGTCTGTCTGTCGGTCTGTCTGTCTGTCTGTCTGTCAGCGAGGATGCGCCACATTGAGCGCTGAAATCTCCGCAAACTAAATGCAGCTCAATCAGTGAAAGTTTTCAATCAACTTTGGCAGCCATTAGACAAAGTTCTTCTTGCCCCAACCCCCTCCATTCCTCCCATTATCCACCACTCTTGCCTCTTTCTTTGGTCAAATAATTGTACAAAAATAGCTGCAAAAGACGAGCAGGAAAACGATGCAGAAGCAGAAGCAAAAAATGGTGAACAATTAAACATGAATTATGTATTAATAATTTCTTCCACTGCAAATGGGGTTGGGAAAATACTCGAAGTGGGAGGAGCAGGGTGGGGTCGGGCTACGGCACCGACACCGGGTCCTGCCACTGATTCAGCTTCGTTGCTGCAGCAACAACAACAACAACAGCAGCAGCAGCAACAGCGGCAACACAAAAGTTTTCTCAAACAAAACAAAACATTGAAAACTTCCCACGCGCCACCAAACAATAGTGGGAGAATTTTTCTGTTTCGTTTCGTATTTTTATGTTTTCCAGGCATTGGTAATACTCGTACTACCGGCACAATAGACCAACAAAAAAAACTCCAACAACAGCCAAATACTGGCAAAAGAGGGCAAAAATCTTTTGGCCACATGCAAGAAACATAAAAGCAGAGGAAACAGAAGCTCCAGAAAAGAATAGCAACGGTGGAAAGATATGGAATAAAACCAGAAACAATGAGGGTTCCAATCAGACCACTACTAAACATACTAGTTATAGTGGTTCCATTATAATAACAGGGTTTTTTGCAGATCTATACAGACTGCTCACTTAGTTCGATTAGAATTGATCATTTATCTTAAAAACTTAAAGACTTTCCAACTGAAAACTTGCTTTGGAAGCCATTGCACTCGTATCTAACTCGATTTTGGATAGGTTCGAATTTAACCATTTTTAGCGCTTTTTTGCTAAGGATTAAACTTTAATCCGACTAGCGGATCTATCCTCACTAACACTGTGTACACTGACAGTTAGAATAAATAGGATTTATTGCTTTTATGCATTTAGTTATCTGTGAAACTATTTGATCAGTATACTCAATGAAAGATATTAAATCATATTATATTGTATGCATTGATGTACATACATGTACATGAGTACGCGTGTGTGTGTGTGTATGGCTTCCCAAAGTATTATTTATGAATTTCCCATTTCCATTTATTTAAATCGGTATTTATTTTTTTTTCTGTTGATGGAACCATTTGTTCCATTGAAGCTCGGAGTGGCCCCATTGTGCTGCGTTTTGTTAAACAAAAGGCAACCAATTCTCACACGCATACAGACAATGCGTGGGAGAAAGACTGCAACATGCACACACACACACACACACACACACACACACGCTCAGACACAGTCATATGAATATTTGCACTCGTGTGCGCCGCCATTTTCATAAGCAGCCAAAGCCAACATTTACGAATTGTATCTGGGGGTTATTTCTGCTCGTTTCGATTGCTCTTTTTCCATATACGTATATTCATTTAAGTATATTTTTGTTGTTGTCTGGTGCGGCGTCTAAATAAGTTTTTCCGTTTCTTGTTTGCATATTTTAACTAAAGCAGAAGCAGCTCTGGTAAGCCCGTCCCTATCCCACACTCGAAAGCTGCGCCTCTGTCTCTGTCTGCCTCTGTCTGATATCTGTATCTCCATCGCAGTCCTTTCATATTTATTCGTTTTCATTACATTTTCATTGTGGCTTTCCCTTTGGCTTTGGCTTTGGCACTGGGCTCCAGGGTCTTACTTATCATTCCCATTTTAATTAAATGCATAAAGCAAGGAGTCCGTTTTGCCATCAAATGTTGTATTATTGTACTTAATCCAGCAAGGAGTATTTTAGCTTTAAGCAATTGTTTGTAACGTGCAGATTTCTAATTTTTTAATCTCTTAACTGGCGCAAAATCTCTCGAATCGTATCACTATATCGCTCCACAGACATATCTTTGTGAGAAAATCTTATTGGAAAGATCGTACACTAAACGTTTAAGAGTATCCAAAGATACAGACTCCAAGTATGAGGATTTTCAATTGTGTTTTTACAAACTCTTTTTGTTTTCCCAAACTGGAGACAAACTACCGAAGGGCTGTAGGTGGGGATGGATGGTGGTGGTGCTGCAGCCTCCCATTATGAATTGTTTTTAATTGCATTGAATTTGCTTCTGGTGAAAATGCGGCAACGTCCCTCTCAAACATACACCCGAATCGAGGCCAGCTGGAAAAAAAACACACACAAAAACAGACCAAAGAAATTAAACTGTTAAGTACGAAAAGTGATGAACAAAAAAATGTGTGTTGCCTTTGTTGTTGCTGGTGACGTTGATTAAAAACTTTTCGAGACAGTTGACGTTGCAGGAAATTCTCCAAAAAGGGATGAAAAACTGCCGTGGTAGCATTCTAGAAGCTGTAGATGTGACTTTAAAATTAGGTTAGCCGAGCACTGGGTGGCTAGGGCTGGGGGGGTGGTTATGCCTGACTTTGTGCGGGGACACATGTGCAATTTGATTAAAAACTTGCTCGCCACCAAAAAACTGCTGCCTAAATGAGGGGGAAAACGAGTGGAACTACTGACCAAATGGAAAGGAACGTCGTCATGGCCAAGTGGAAACCATGTGACAGGCAATCGTTTGGGCAGGTAACCGCCTTAGGGGGGAAGTTGGTTCTCTTTTGACACAGTTGCTTTGACAAGTTTCAATGGTGGGGCGAAATGATTCACACAGTCCAATGTCCCGTACATTTACACACTTCACCATCCATCCGGTGGACACACCGAAGAATCACATCTCACAGTGGCTGTAGCTGGACAAGCCCAATGACTTCATGGCTTCAACGGAATGATCCTTGTGACCCAGCATCTGGCTAACTACAGCATGGAGTACTTCTTTAATGGACAGATTAGTCGAAATTCGCCACGACAATTTGCTCAGCAACATAAAACATAAAGAATTAGAAATCTTATAGCAGGCAGCTTCTGTGAGACAACAACTGGTTCATGTCTTAGCTGATGCGCAGTTTTTTCATATTTCTTCTTCTGGTTTGTGTCTTGGCTATGCATATGTATCTATGAGCCAAGTTTTTAACCCAAAATAACCAAACAAAATTACAAACGTTTTTTTTTGTTTTTATGGTGTACGTTTTTTTTGCAGTATTTTTGTTCTGTTTTTCAAGTAAAATTTTTGTAATTTTCATATGGTATTTTTTCAACATTTAATAGGGAAAAAACAACAAATAAGCTTTAATTAAAAGCTCAATTAAAAGCTCTTCTTAAATTTGTACCTGTTAAATATTTAATTAATGCCAGCTAAATTTAAAAAAAAATCAAAACAATTTTAAAATGTAATTTTTACTGTAAAACTGTGGAAGAAAAGATTTGTTTAAGAAAAAAAAAAAGTCCGTGCACGCTTCGAACCGAGGACCCCCGGATCGGAAGGTCTCGACTTAACCCACTTTGCTTGATTTTGCTGTGCATAATGCAGCATTTATTCCAAAATGGCGCAAATAAAAAGAATTTCTTTAGAAAAAAAGGTAATCCAGCCCAGCGTTTGAACCGAGGGACCCTGGATAGAACGACTTGACTTATCCCACTAGACCACATAAATATGTATATATTGAATTATGTATGTAATTACATATATGTATATAATACCCTTGTATATATACATATGTACCTATTTTGCAGCAACAATGGACACTTTTACTCTTCGTTTCTGTTCCCTTGCTACACTTCGACTTCTGATTCTACATGTGTCAAACGTCTTGTGACGCCGCAAGGACCTCACTTGTAGAGCGTGAATACCGTTAAACTTTTTGTAAATAAACATGGCCGCCAGGGTATGAGACAAAAAGAGAGCGAGAGCAAGAGCAAGAGCGTGAGAGAGCCAGGCAATGAATGAGAGAGAGAGAACTCACTAACTTGTTATGCGTGGGAGCGTTGGTTATGGAATGCGCGCGCTTTTTTACAATACCAGCAACAAGAACAACAACCACAACGAAGTGGGTGGCAAAAGGCGCATAGACTCAGAAACAGCGGCATCGTCAACGGCGGCAGGCAGACAGGAAGCTTTTCCCAACAATTGCACAACATCGAGAGGCGAGCGCAATTATTATTA
The DNA here is from genome assembly GCF_018151105.1 of Drosophila obscura. Classification (NCBI taxonomy): domain Eukaryota; kingdom Metazoa; phylum Arthropoda; class Insecta; order Diptera; family Drosophilidae; genus Drosophila; species Drosophila obscura. The sequence continues at coordinate 1,377,911 of NW_024542774.1, read as the reverse complement.
CGCGACTGGCAATCGGTGAGGCAACAACAGCGTGCCACGCAGCGCAATAACAAAAAACAAATCTATTTTCGAGGGGGAAGTGGGATCCAAATAGGCCCCCAACCCCCCAGCAAAGTAACCAGTCCCACCCCCTGACGCGTCGGGAGCGTGTGCAGGCTGGCGACTATCGAATCGCTCCTCCGCGACATTCATTCAGTTACACAGAACAGCGGCGCACTTTTCTCATTCGGTGTGTGAGTGTTGATGAGGTTAGTTGTGAAAGGGGAGCTCGGTGCGACTCCAAGAGATACCCCAAAAAGTGCATCGTAAGGGGGAGAAGTTCAATCGAAGAAGAGTATGTAAAATCGTCCAACGGAAACGCAAAACGGAAGTGAAGAAAGAAATCGGCTGACAAAATATAAGCGGTTGCATCTGATTGAGAAGGAGGACTGGACTGAAGGAGGAGGATTTAATTGTGTTGCATACTTTGGGGCGGACTGCTGAAATTGCTGCGACCATGTTGGTAAGTGTAACTAAAGTTGGCCACCATATCATGGATAAGTAACTGTTGACAGACAGATGGGATGGATGGATGGCCAATTGATTTGTACGGTCAATTAAAGAAATTTTTCCCAACAGCATGATTTATTGATTTTTCCGCATTGCGTTGCCTTTCCGCGTGTGTGTGTGTGTGTGTGTGTGTGTGTGTGCGTATATATTTTTCGGTATGCACTTTTTCCCAGAGAAACACCCCGCCAGAACAACAACTACAACCAACAACCCCCAAACTAAAAAGCGCCAACTTCTATTTTTCCATCATCAATACTTGCCCCTGCCACCGCCACACGCAGAGAGAGGGAAAATATCGCAATGGTATTGGTGTGGAGCAGGCGCTCTCTATGCAACGGCCAACAACCCCCAAACAATGCATCCATCCCCAACAACCCACACTCTCAGTCACTCTCTCTCTCTCTCTCTCTCTCTCTCGCTTACACCCGCTCTCCCAACAATGGCTCTCCAGTGTTTTGGCATTTGAAAACTAAAAACCAGTTGTCAGCCCCTCCCCCCAGTCGCCCACATTCCGCCACCTTTTTGGGGGTGGGTGGTTGTTTTTCAGACCCAGAGCTACATCATAAATTTCGTGTCTATAACAATTTTTGTTATTTCGCCCCTGTGCCAAACCAATCCCACCCCCCACCTCTACTCTACTTAAAGTGCAAAGGAATTGTGTTGCAGTTTGCACAAAAGTTCAACTTCCGCTCGTTCTCTCTCTTCCTCTGTCTTTCTATCTCCCGCTGTGCGTGAAAGTTCTCTCTTCGGCTTGCTTTTGGCTCTCTTCTTCTGCTGCCGCCGCTGCTGCTGCGTTTCTGCCGTTGATTCTGCTGCTGCTGACTGCTGACTGCACTTTCATTTCGATTTTTGTGGGCGTTGGGCGGTTTTTGCATATGGTTTTTTGGGTTTTGGTTTTTATGCAACATATGCGACATGCTAGTATGTCTGTCGATGTGTGTGTGTGTGTTGGTATTTTATATAAATGCAAACATACACTCGTACACACATTATATAAATTGTATTTGATTATTTTTGCCTTTGAAGAATTCCTATTGTGGTATGGAGCTGAATGGCACCTAAAAATTTGTGGTTCTTATGTTGCTAGGCAATGCACTCTCGTCCAATAAATTGTGGGCGGTTGTCTGGCATAGACTGGAAAGCATTGCACAGGGTGGGGGGAGATAGACATAACCACATACATATGTACATATGTATGTATGTACATTTCTATATCCTATATTATATAAAATGCAATTTGTATGCACTTGAATTGCATGTCTAGGGATTTATGCTTATACATATAAATAAATCCACATAAATGTAGATGGAGAGACGGAGACGCCCCCTGGCTTATATGGAATTTAGTTGGGAGCCTGGTCAGTTCCTCCCCACGCAGACTGACAGCTTAATTGCTATTTGCTTGATTTTTATATACAGAAAATTTAAATATTTAGCACAATGATTGTAATACGTAGAAGCAGACATTGCTGCCAGGAATAGAGAACTTTCCAGATCGATTAGAAGTCGTTTATTAAATGATACAGAAACTACTTTAAAATAGAAACACTTTCCTTATTAACTTCACTGCTGACCAGGTTCTGAGAGGTCAGCCATTTCCTGTCCATTCAATTTCATTTACACTCCCTCCATCAGCCATGGGGCCAGCAGAGAGCCAGCAAGTGACTCACAGTCACCCAACCGCAGGCAAGCGAAGCGAAGACTGTACCCAGCCCAGTCCAACACACACACCCACAAACACACACAGACAGAGACCCCGGCCCACCCACTCACACGAGCCGCGTTGGAGTTTGAAGAGAATTGCGCATGCGTGGCCGTCCCACGCCCACCCGAGTAGGGGTGACGCCATATTGGATGTGAGAACGATCGCACAACCACCACCCCAGGAGGGCTCAAGTCCCGTCGCTGTCGTTTTTTGTTGTTGCTTTTTTTTTCGAGTCTTCTGTTAAGTGAGACGTGACAAAGTGCAACCCATTTCGGGGCTGAGGGAATGCAGATTTCTTCCCCTTAAGTGGCGCCCATGAGAAGCCCTACGCTCAGACAAAGGGAACTTTCTCCCCGCCAAAAAGAAGGGCTTCGCGGGCAACAGGTTTTCGGCCAAAGGAAGCCATGTGTTACTGTTACCGCCGTTTTGTAATTGGCCCTGGCTCATTACGGCCCTTTGGTTATATCACAACTTCCACCGGTCCAAGGATGGACCCAAGTAGAGGCTAACGGGTCCACGTCCACCCAGCAAGATGTTACCATCAAGGTTTCGTTCACTTCGCATCGGCCAGAACCTCTCCTCTTGTGAGATTTGGACTAGTGTGTATGCCCCCCCTCTGCCCGTCTGTGTGTACGTCGTGCATCGTGCGGTGGTGGTGGCCCACATGTTGGACGGCGGCGACGGCTGCTGTCAAACCGGTTCCAGTTTTGCAGGCTGCTCCTTCAGCCCATCATCGTCGTCATCCACTTCCACTTGAGTGGCAATGAAGGTAAAGTAGGGTGCTCAGGCTGCTCCATTTCAATGGTTAACCTGTTGCCTTCAGGAAGAGTATGTGGGACTCTCTAGGCAAGTTGTGGGTCAATAAAATCTTACCAAATAAAATCCTTTAAGCTTGGCTGCAGTTTTTTTGGTTCGGTGTATCCTCAAATTTTCTGCAGATACTTTTAATCGAAATTGTTGCATTGGTTTGCCAGGCTTAAGGCATTCCTAACGTTGAGCAGAGCATTTGGTAGTCTGCATTGATTGGAACACACAATTTTTGTATGCCCTTTTTTTGCTACAGTCTTTGGAGTTTTTCCTCGTTTCCTGGGGGGGAATACTCACGACGCCAGTTGCTTGATCAAAACGATCGGTCAGCACCACTACAAACAGCATGGTCACCAGTGGATCCAAAAGATGATGCACTAGCGTCCCCGTTGATTGCGTTTAACTTTCAATTTCAATGAATTGTTGTTGCTGTTGCTGTTGCGTTGCACTGCTTGGTGGCTAGGTGTTTCCCACTTATGAGTCATGGATTTTGCATAGCAATTGAATCAGAGACTAGTTCTTTTTAAAGCTGAACAGGAGTACGTACGCAATGGCTAAGGTTGAATGACAAGACTTGAACCCTAAATCAAAATCGGTTTGAAATCAAACATAGCCAGCCCACGCCACTAAACAGCGGGCAGTGCCACCCCATACATATGCATGCACAATGTGCCTCTATGTGCCTTATGTGTGCCTACCTGGACCATGTATCAGCACGCCCTCCTTCTGGCCATATAACAAACCCAAAAAAAAGCCCCGGCCCCGCTAATGAACGCAACAGTCACAGTCGCCTCCGCCACCGCCACCGCCGCAGCAACAGCAACAGCAGCAGCAACCCACATGCACGAAGATCATTACCAACCCGCCAAAAGCACAAAAAAAGAGGTGGAAAAAATCAAAAAACGCAAACGCATAGGCCGAAAACATAGATACCCTCATTTGAGCCATACCAAAAAGGTTGTTGCATTTGTTTGGATTATACCAAACTATAAAAGAGAGTGTCTTGAAAATCAAGTTGAAATCATAATACCCTCTGCAAGGGTATACAAATCAAGTTGCTGACCTGCTTCTGCGCGACCGTCGACCAAAAATTCTACCATCAAACCACCCTACGCTGTGCTTGTCTCTCCCACTCCCACTCTCGCTCTCTGGCGACGCCAACGATGACGAGAGGAAGAGAAGGAGAGAAGGAACAACAAAAATAAACGTGAATGAGCGGGTGCGACGGAATGCTTGCTTGTTGCAATTTCTCTTTTATGCGATCATTCGCTTGTAAGGTGGCCGTGTGCACAGTGGGCTTCAAAGCGTTAATAGTTGAAAAATGTCTACGATGCTATCATGCAGAGATACTGAATAGAACAGTTGTTCAATAAAGCTTCACTATATTTTATTAATTTAAATTGTACATGATCTTGAAGAAGATTGTGCACACAGCACTAGACCGGATGAGACCACCATATAATCATTGTTACATTATCAGATCATAGTTAATAACATACATAGTTACATAGTAATGTAATACATACCTCATACAAAGCGTCTATGAACGTGAAATGCTAGGGTATATAATACTCTCGAGCCGCTCGTATTATAAGCATTTCCCAAACACGAAATCTCTTGCTTGTTTGCTGCCACTAGTCCCACTGTGCGCGGCTTTGTGCGTCGGCATCGTATCGCCAGCACAAACAAATGTCGGCGCACTCCAAATTTTATCGTCGCCTCGCGTGGTTCGTTTCGTTCGTCCGTTCTCTCGAATTTACTTGCGTCGTGCGGGATTTTTGTTAATATACATTTTGGCACTATTCTTATTATAAAAACAACACAATTAATTGTGCGTGGTTGCGTTTTAACTGCACTGTATACCAGCAGTGTATCGAGCAGTGAATAAATTGTGCAAAGTGATAGACACACACAAACATCGAAAAGTGTAAAAGCCGGCTAGGAAGCTAAACACACAGCAATGGCCTAAGGGCCGTTTACGCAGAATCGAAAGAAGCAACAGTAAAAGGTATGCAAATCGTTATAATATAGTATTTGCCAGGCGTGTCCGCGGAATTAAGTGCCACTAGAAATGGATGTGATAAATGGGGGGAAATTAGGGAGTTTTACGGCCAGGAAACCAATTCCAGGGGGAGAAATTCTCTGAATGTGACACATGTGTGTTTTCCAAGTTGAGCCCACACAACAAACTCAACTCTCTCGCACAGAGCGCGATCTTCGACCCATCCGAGAAATCATTCCGAAGGCCATGTGCAGAGCCCATCGGAGACAAGCCCAGCCAACCCACAGGTAGCTCTAATCGCAGCGCACAGAACCGGTTACCCAATTTCCAATTATACTCGAATCAAAAAAAAAAAAAAACAGCCACTCCAACGCCCAAAAAACTCTGTTGGGCACCCCTTTCCTGAGCTGGGTCTGGGACTGGGACGGGGTCTGTGTCTGTGATCGGGGCCCCAGAGACAAAAGATGCCAGCACACTCACACAAACACACACTCACGTATGTAGCCCTCCCTCGCTTGGCGCAAATGCGACGCCGCAAGGGGCTCGAAAATAACCGAAAAAAAAGATGATGAAACCCACCACCACCGCCAACCATCAATCCTTGGGCAGCTTGCGTGTGGTGGCCGCCTCTCCTACCTCCCTCATTATCCTACTTTCTTCTGCGTCTGCTGCTTATCATCTTCGCCATACACACACACACAACCAAACTCGCTCTCGTACATGTATATGGGAGTGGGTGATGTGAAAAATCTTGCCTGCCTTGGATCAGCTCTGTCCCAGGGCCCAGCGGCACAGAGAAGTTGCTCAAGCAAAGCCGCCTACTCACATGGTCTCTCCTATTCCGCTGTGTCACATGTTCCTCTTCCTTTCCCTTTTGCTACCTCCCTGCCCTGCCCTGCCTGTCTCTTTCTTTCTATTACCCTGTTGCGCTCTTTAATTGCTGCTTAAGAGGGGAGAGCGAGACGGGGAGAGTCGGCGACTGACCGTCGCGTCGCCCGCTGTTTCAAATGTTGATTTCTTGTAGGTTCTTATTTTGGCGTCACACTCTCCTCTTTGCTTTATTCCTCCCTCTTTCTTGCACACACCAACAACAGATACACATACACACAAGCACACTGGCATCATATACACACCCCTCCTGTTGGTTTATCACAATTCCGCGACTCTGCCTGCGCACTCTCTTGCATTCGGATGAACTTTTTACACCCACCCATCATCGATGGCAACTTTTGCATTCAGCCCACTCCGCCTCTTCCTTCTCTTGCCTCTTCGACCCCCACTCCTACTTCTCTTTTTGCTTGCGTTGTCTCTGCTGGCGTCGCCGCCGCGGCCGCCCCCACAGACAGTCGCCCTCTATTATTTTCCTGTTTACTTCGCCCCATCTTCGTGGATTGTGTTTTGCTTCTCTGTGTACGTACATTCTGCTTGCTCAGCAAGGAGTTTCGTTCTCGCTGGAACGATCGACTGGAAAGGGTTGCCAGGCTGATGCGAAAAAAATAAAAAAAAAAACTTGGGAAATCAATTCAAAGTTTATCTTGTGACAAAGAAGGGTAATGGTGCTTCCCCTCTCTAGGATATTGAGTCATCAGTCTTCTCGCATAACTGCACTTCCATTCCCCCGCACCTAGATGAACCCACGCGGGCTCACTGGCTCTCTTCCTCCCCTCCGTCGAACAACTTCATGTTCCCATGAAAAAAACAGAGCGACCCCAAAAAAAGGGCAAAAATAAATTACGCACTTCCCGTCGGTGCAGAGCAATTTTATTGGGCTAGTGGCGTATGATGGGGAGGGAGGGGGAGGGGATCTGCCGCATGGAGGGGTGGCCACCACCGGTACCTGCCCTGTCACAGGGGAGGTTTTGTTCCCCTGCTGCTGCACCGAACCGACCGATTCGATACGATCCGAACCGATCCGAGCCGATCTCGACCCCAGTGGCAGCAATCTCACCGAAAATCACATAGGAATTTCCTGTGTTACACCCGCCCCCTTCCAAACATCCCAGAAAAGTTACCTGCCCTCGATCGGCTTACCTGTTTTGGTCCCTGCAGCAGTGGCATCAGCAGCAGCAGCAGCTGTTTGTTTTGCGGCTTTCAAGGTTTCTACTTTTTACCTGTTGGCGTCGGAGTCCGACTCCGAGTCGGAGTCGCGTCCCCTTTTGCAGCAGCCACCCCATTGCGTAGGATTCATTTCACTTTGGGCTCATTCCTTATTCTTTCTCCTTTGCTTTGCTTTGTTCGCCTGGGTTGGGCTTGGTGTTGATTGGTAGGGGGAGGAGTAGGAGGCCCACTTCTTCTTTGGTTCGTCATTATCATCTTTCTTTTGTTGGCCCAAAACTTTAAAGATCTTCCGAGTGGTCTCGTTTTTCGCCTTTGTGCTTTCCGATCATCATTATCTCCGTTTCGCTGCCTCATTCTATGGCACCACCATCATCGGCCCGGCCCGGCCCCACTGCCGCATTTGCCTTCTGCCTCCTCCTACTACAATTTGCCTAAAAAACCTCAACCGTTTCGACCGTTTTTCAATATTCAACGCGGCCGGGCCAACACAACACACAACAAAAAGGCAGACACAGAAAAGGAAGAGGAAGAAGACCACGACAGCAGACGGCGACGATGTCTGCTTGAAGGTTGTGTGAAATTTCATTATGGGTCTGGGTCTGGTCTGTCTCCTCACCTCCACCTCCAACCACCAATCCTCCTCCTACTTCTTCCTCCTCCCCCTCTTCGAACTCTTCTGATTGCCTGCTGCTGTTGCTGCTGCTGCCGCCGCTGTTATTTTTAAGAGGCGTCCAGCGTCAACATTTCAACGTTGGGTTTTCGGTTTTGGGTTGGGTTGGATATATGTATAGGGTAGGGTAGGGTTGGGTATAGGGTATACATATACACAGTCTGCTGGATAGGCTGGCCGCCCGTCTGCTTCTGCCCGTCATGGGATGGGATGATGATGGTGGCATGGGCTCTGTGGCATTTCTCGTGTGTGTAGGTAGGTGGTTTCTTGGAAACCCATTTGTACATACATATGATAACCCAAAAACAAAAATGAACAAAAAGTGCCCGGAGGAAACGCAGTCATTTGCTGACGCGGAGCTTAAGCCACAACCCGATCGCAATTCTGGGGTAAGAGTATGAAGAAGTCATCCTCCTCTCCCACACACTGAGATTATTATATGTATCAGATGGGGAAGGGTTTTCATGAATGAGCAATGATGAAATCGGAGACTTTCGTGGGGTACATGTACTTAGTACATGGCACAGAGCGATTCAGCAGAAAGGAAAGTCACACTTAAATGCATTTTCGGAGCCCTCTGGCAAACACCGAATGAACGCTACCATACAAATCCATTTATCTGGTATTATTCCAGACCTCCTCCTCCTCCCCACCAAACGAACCTCACTCGTCACCCTCCCTCTGCCTTTCTCGCTCTCCCCGAGGGAGGGCCCAGGAGCATCCGTTAGTCCGCAACAAAAGCAACAGGATCAGTACTTAAACCCCCTCTCCATTCCACCTCCCCCTCCCACAGTCATCGGCGGAATGGCAGCTGCAACCTGCAACCCAGCCTGGTGGCAACCCTAAAAGTGATCTCCGTCTGGTCCCGGGGCAGCAGGTTGTTCTCTGTCTGTGTGTCTAGATGTGCGGAGAAAAACCACCCCTAGCCGAAGACGAGAAACAAAAAAAAATAAATTGAAAGGACAAGAGGAATAAATTGCTACCCCATGGATGATCGGACAGGCACACAGTCACAGGCACACCGACCGAAGCACATGTTGCATGCCTCAAGTGAGAGGCAAAGATTTCACAAGAAAAGGAGCAGGAGCAGCAAACGAAAGGAATGGCTATGGGAATGGGAGGGGTGCAACCGACACTCGGACCCAGGACGTGGGACAGGGCCAAGACGCCGTTCGAGTCGATTCGATTCGGGGTCGGAGCGGAGCATGTGCATCTTATGTGCCTGCATTTTGTTGCTGTTTTTTTTTTGTGTTGTTTTTGGGTTAGCCATTCGTTTTATGAGGGCGCGCACCTGCCAACAGCTGCCGCCACCGACTCCAGCCGCAACAGCAGCAGCAGCACAAGCACCAGCAGCGCAGCGGTAAAAAGAAGAGGAAAAGATATGCCAGCGAGCCAAACATAAGTGATCATAGCCAAAAGCTAAAGTCCAAGTCAAAGACTTGACTTGTCTGCCCTTGAATGTGGATGTTGAATGCCCGCCCACCAGGCGGCGGCGGCAGAGAGTGACCATTGAACCACCCAAAAATTCGGATGAAGAAACATACATATGTATCTACGAGAAACCAGCTTCGTTGGAGACGATGGACCGCAAGCAATTTGCTTTTGTTGTCTGCTGGCCATCCGCCTCGGAAAGACGAGCTTAAAAAGAAGACGCCAAAAAAAGAAGAAGTGCCAGCAACAGCAGCTGCCTTTCGGTTCGTGGTCGGGTCGGGTTGGGTCCGTTCGTTGTTGGCCACAAAAAGTACCACCTGCCGCCCATATACATATATGTACATACATACCTGTCCCTGTCCTTTGTTCGGCCGCAGCCCCCCATTCACGCAACAGGGCCTCAAGGATAATGAATTGGGAAGCCCGAAACTACATTTCTATTTCCAGTCTCAATTCTCAAACGTATGAAAACTAAAGGAGAGACCCCCCCGCGTTGACCCACGCAAAAGAGTGAATGCAATCGATGACAGAAGCCACAACCCACACACACAGAGACTTGATGGCCTCACCTCACCCCATAACATCCCACCACCCCCACTCCACCCGGCTGCGTCTGCGCCTGCGTAGGCGTCGAAAGCTAAAGCCAAAGAGAAACAGCAAGAAACCGAGAGAATACCGTTTTGTTGGTGGTATTAGTGTTAGTGTTAATTTGGCTCGCATATAAAATCGAAGATTTTATTCGCCTGTCCGTTGGATCGGTCGAATCGTTTGGATCAGTGGGACGGGACTGGGACAGCTGTGGTCGGTGGCTAGTGGCTAGTGGCCAGTGCCTGTTGTTGCTGTTTGGACACCCACCCACTTTGATGATTAGTGGTTGCTGCTAAAATGCTTGAGTCGGATCGGGGTGCACAGTGGTACACAGAGATTTCGTTACGCATTTTATCAAAAATATCTATTAATCCTACTTTTGAAGGTAAACCTATTTATCATATCTTCATTCCTGATGAGTGTTCAAGAAGACTTTTTTCCTCTTCCACTCTCCCCAAACACCTTTCGTTCCACTGTGCGCGTCATCGGGCAAAGCGTTTTTTAATAACTGCGTGCTGGCTGGCCTATAGCGTGAGTGGTGGATTGGAAGGGAGGTATGGTGGGGGGTGGGGTTCCGCTGGGGTACTGTGGCGGCGTTAACATGTCATTAGCCAGGCGTCGTCTGCTGCGGGTACTCCTCCTACTGCAGCTCCCTCCTCCCCCTTTTGTGCCCCTTTTGTCTTTCTGTGGTCGGGCTATGGCCTTTCACCGCAACAACAAGTAAATGTTGTGGCTCACCCTGAGCTGCCAGGTCGCCGCAATCACTGATGCCCGATGCTGAATGCTGGTTTGGCTCTGGCCCAGCCCACGGGTGTTAAAAATTGTCCATATAACTCCAAACCACTGTATGCGTGTCCCATGTGTATGTATTGTAATTTGCACTTGGATGACCGCCCCCGAATAGAGGCATTGATTAGCTTTCCGAAGGCTTTCCGCAAAATCTCGCACGCAATAAAACCGATTATTGCACACACAACAGCTAACAACACAGAAATACCCAAATAAAAATCCCAGAAATAAGCCCTGGAAAAGGGAAAAGCCAATAATAAGTTTACCGTTAACAGTGGCCCGGCATCGCATCTGCCAAAAAGCAACTCCACCAAAATGCGACATCTGCCGCCAAACGACAGCGTCTCTCTCTCTCCCTAGCTCCCTTCCTCCCATCCTTCGTGTTTCGTCGGTGGAGAGAGGGAGAGCACACGATCACGAAGCGCTCTCACTTATTACGTGAGAGCGAAGCCAAAAAGACAAACAGCGAAAATTCCCCCAACCGGCATTTTTATTTCAGCTGCCCGACCGGTTCTGGCTCCGCTCTCGCTGCCTTCGTTCGCTCTCTCCCGTTCCCACTCCCACTCCCGCTCTTCTGCTCTTGCTTTGCTGTTGCTCTCGCAACTCCCCCAAGTTGGCGTCTGTTTGCACACCCACCACACGACGCAGACGTAGACGCTGACGTCGCCGTCGACCGATCGCTGTTCTGATGTGCGCGTGGTGGTGTCGTTGTTGTTGTTGCTGGTCTTATTGTTGTAAATTGATTTTGTTGTCGCTGCCTGTGCCTGTGCGCGCCCATTTTCAGCCCACTCCCGTTGTTGTCGTTGCTTTATACCCTTTCAGAGGGTACATCCATTTTCAACAATCGATTCCTTCGAGGGTGGTATACATATGTATGTATCTGTGTATATGTGCATATTTGAATTTCACAACAGTCGGGAAAATTAATAACGGATCAGCCCATGACTCCAACATATGCGATCGATATTCAAGGGTATTGAAAGCTTCGTTGCTATTCCTGTCTCGTTTTGTTTTTTTTTTTTGCTGCTGTCTGTTATTAGCAAAGCGGATGTTGTTGCTGCCTGCTGCTGGTGGTGCTGATGCCTTCCCCACACCCCACAGCGGCACCCACACGCGCGATATTTGCTGTTGCTGTTGGCAACGCATGACACTTTTTCTGTGTCGTCTGTCGTCTCGCCCACAAGAGTTGACCCCTTGGCTGACGCCTTATCAGAGGGGTGGGTGCTGCTGCTGCTGGGAGTGAGATTGAGTGTGTATGTGTGATAGAAATCGAGGGAGTGCTTCAAGTTTTATTTCCACTCTTCTCTCATTAAAGGGGAACATCTGAATGAATTGAGTTTATCTTGTATTTCCTATAAATTGGGATTTGTAAAGTAATCCAAAACTGGTTTCGATCCTCTCCAACACTTGCACTTTCCACTCCCTGCTCCCCCCCACTCTTGCACACAAATGAGAGGGTTATGGTGCGGCATGATCTTGAGCGTAGCCCAAAGTCAAACGGCAACAACCACAATGCCCTTGGCTTGAGAAACCACACGCAGAGAACTGAGAGTCAGGCCCAAGCCGCCAGATCAGGGCACAGATCGCAAAGTCAGATCCCCAGACCCCCGACCCTTGGCACACACAAAGCAAAGCAACGACGAACAGGCCGCGCCGCAGAGGCAAAGCAAACAGCAAGAACAACAACAACAACTAGCGAACGCCCCCATGGAGGCAGCAATGGCAGTGGCAGCCACAGCCACAGCAACACCCAACTGTAAAAAGCACACGAAGCATAAAAAATCAAATATGCAAAACTCAAATACGAAATATGAACTCGAAAGAGACCAGAGAAACATGCTGGGGATCGTATCGGATCCGGGGACTGGGGGATGTGTCTGCGGGAGCTGCGGGAATGGTTGCTTTCGCGTGGGTGTGGGGGCGTGGGTGGGCGCAGTTGGCGCTGGGCCATAGAACGTGCCCAGGCCCACCACAACAACGAGGACCATTTTGTCGCCACAATGTGGCACATACAAAAAAAAATGTTGGCATCTCTTTAAAAAACAAATCAAGGCGCAGCAACATATGACCGAGAAACAGAGAGAGAGGGAGAGTCACTCTGGCCATGCACCCAACCACCCCACCCAAGAACAAAAGCACCGCCAAAAGCGATTTAGCTGCTTTCTGATGCTCAAGATGAAGCCTCTCCGATGGGTTTTTGGGTTGGTTCACGTCACTCTGGTGGGCACGTCAAGGTGGTTCAATTTATTCAAAAATATGCAGCCGAAAAGCTGAGAAAGATGTTGAGCGCCCGACAAGCCCGAGACCCAAAAATTAAGTGAAGTGTTTGAGGCGGGATCGGCACATAAAAAAGGTGGTGCAGCCGACAAATGTTTCAAAAATGTTTTGCTGTACCAAACTTTAAATGAAAAAGGCAAAAATATATCTACATTATAAATAACCAACAGGAAAAACCCTCAATAACAAAATATGCTTATGCACAAAAATGATTTCGACACATTTGTCGCCTGTCGCTTCCCCCAGCATCGACGCTCAATAAAGAAAAGAGCTGTAAACAAAAAGCGCGCTCCAATCAGTGGCGCGCCGCTGCTGACTCAGCTGATGCTGCGCCGTTGCCAGCAGCGTCAGAGCGAGCCACACCGCAACCAAAACCCCCCACGCAAGCGCCCCAAGGCAGACCAGTCCCAGTCCCAGTCCCAGATCCAAGCACACATACACACACTCACACATACAGTCTCGCACACCCAGGCCGCCCCCTCTCTCTGGGGGACAGAGAGACAAGCTTGATGTGTCAGCGGGCAGTTCGCAGAACTGACGTCGCTCTGGGTATTTGTGTGCCGGATGTGGCTTCGACTTAGCCAGATCGACTAACCTAACTCTCACTGTGGCCCCCATTCTCATGCGCTCTCTTCCTCTCTCTACTTGTTCGTTTCATGCAGCTCTCGGAGGGTGGACGTCGAGGCAATAGCAAGAGTAGCAGCAGTAGCCGCAACTTGAGTGGAACGCGCCCGCAAGCCAAGGCCAACGGCAACTCCGCCAAAGAGTCGCAGTCGCAGTCGCTGTTGCTGCAATGGCAACACTAATCCCAGCGAACGGCGGCCATCCAGGAGCGAGCGCACAGTCCTCAAATGTTGAGGCTACATATGAAGATATGTTCAAGGAAATCACACGCAAATTGTACGGCGAGGAGACCGGCAACGGTTTGCATACGCTCGGAACGCCGGTGGCTCAGGTGGCCACCAGCGGACCGACAGCGGTACCAGAGGGAGAGCAGCGTTCCTTCACGAACCTGGTGAGTGACCGAGATTAAGTGCATTGTGCACTGACACTGCGGCAGATAACTAACCTACCTTCCTCGTTTCCCCCGACTCCAGCAACAGCTTGATCGCTCGGCAGCGCCCAGCATTGAATACGAATCCAGTGGAGCTGCCAACGGGGCAACAACCAGCAACAACGTGGCCACTTCCCAGGCCAATGTAATCCAACAACAACAGCAGCAACAACAAACAGAGTCGGGTAACTCTGTGGTAGTCACGGCCAGCAGCGGAGTAGGAGGAGCAACTGTGGTGCCGGCACCCAGTGTGGCTGTGGGTGGCTTTAAGTCCGAGGACCATCTAAGCACGGCCTTTGGCCTAGCAGCCCTCATGCAGAACGGCTTTGCAGCGGGCCAGGCGGGACTCCTGAAGGCCGGGGGCGACCAGCAACAGCGCTGGGCCCAGGATGGAGCGGGTGTGATCGCCGCGGCGGCCGCTGACCAGCAGCCGCAGCTGGTGCAATGGACGACGGGTGGCAAACTGCAGAGCTATGCCCATGTCAGCCAGCAGCAGCAGCAACAACTGCAACAGCAGCAGCAGCAGCAACAACAACAGCCGCAGCAGCAGCACCACCACCAGAGCACACCCAAGTCAAAGTGAGTTGAATTAAAGCTACATATTTGAAGAATTTACATTCAAGTCTCTCGTTTTTGTTTCGCCTCTACTTTCGATAGAAAACATCGTCAGGAGCATGCGGCCGAACTGATCTACGCCAGCCCCTCGACATCGGCCAATGCGATAGTACAGAATTTAACCCAATCCACACCCACCTCAGCGCCCAGCAACAGCAGCGGCGGCAGCAGCAGCTCCGGGGGCAGTCGCAAGAAGTCCTCGGCCCAGGCGCAGGCAGCAGCCGCCGCCAATGGGGTGCACATCCAGAAGCGTTATGCCTGTACCCATTGCCCGTATTCGACAGATAGACGGGATCTGTACACACGGCACGAGAACATTCACAAAGACGAGAAGCCCTTCCAGTGCTATGCCTGCCTCAAGCAGTTCAACCGGGCCGATCATGTGAAGAAGCACTTCCTGCGCATGCATCGGGAGCTGCAGTACGACATCAACAAGACACGTCGCCATGTGTCCGCCGGCAGTAGCTCGGGCAGCGGATCCTCGGGCAACGGCAACTCTCACCACTCGGGCGGCCGTGGCAATGTGACCATCAATGCCACGGGCGTCAACATCGATAACGCCTTCCTGGAGGCGCAGCGGCATCCCACCTCGACCAGCATGAGCATTGTGGAGACCATCGAGGCGGTGGCCTCGGCCGGCGAGATGCCGCTGGCCCAGCTCAAGCAGGAGAAGCTGGACGATGGCAGTGTCCTGCCCCTCCATGTGGGCGTTGTGATGAACAATGCCCAGCAGCCGGTGGCCAGCTCCAGTTCGGGCAGCAGCTCCGGTGGCGGTGGCAACGGTGGTGGCAACAGCAGCGGCTCGGGTCTGCTAAAGCCCAAACGCGAGAAGCGATTCACCTGCTGCTACTGTCCCTGGTCGGGGGCCGACAAGTGGGGCCTAAAGCGTCATCTCAACACCCATACAAAGCCCTTCGTCTGCCTGCTCTGCGACTACAAGGCAGCGCGCTCCGAGCGCCTGGCCACCCACGTGCTGAAGGTGCATAACAAGCGGGCCTGCAGCAAGTGCTCCTATCTGGCGGACACCCAGGAGGAGTATCAGGTTCACATGAGTGATGTGCAGTAAGTATTCCAACAGCTCCTACCCAAAACTCAGATAATGTGTTTGTGTGTGTGCGTGTGACAAAAACCAACTCTAAACAGCTTTTGAACTCTCTCTTTCTTACTCTCTCTCTCTCGTTGTTCTCCTATTCCTCCTCCCGCGACAACTCCCACACAATCTGATCCCCCCCTGATCCGCGATATCAGTCCGCACGATAATCGACCATCTCGCAGCGGCAACTCGACAAATAACAATGGCAACAGCAACAACAATGGCAGTGGCGGTGGTAACAATGCCGGAGGCAACAATGTCTCGCATAGCCAGAATCTGAATGTTCTGCGCACCATTGGCAACACCCTGGTGGCCAATAACCAACTAAACACCTATGCCGGCAATGCTTTTGGGTAACATTCTCAGACCGCCTACACTCCTCTACTCCCCAACCCCCCCAACCACCCACCAAAAAAAAGACACCACTAAAACACAACCAAAACCAAAACGAAACCCACACACCCCCAGCCCCAAAAAGCGCGCACAACGTTCCTAACTCTAGTTACTACCCTCCGTTCTCTCGTTCTCTCAACTCGCTCTCATGCTCTCGTGTCTCCAACTCTGAACCGACAATCGACAACCAATCCATTCACATGATCCTCATCATCATCATCATTCATCATCAATCCACATCGACATCGACATTTTGCTTAGCTCCTCCAGTGGCAATGTGGGAAATGGGAATGGAGGCAATGCCGTTACCATCTACACCACATCCAACGAGGGCGGCGGCAGCGGCGGCGGGAACATCACTGGCGGCGGCGGTGGCCCACTGCAAGAGATCATTGTGAATCCCACATCGATGGTCGGTTGGCGTCTGAGCGCCAATGGATCGTTGATACCACCGCATGATCTGCTCACCGGTGGCCTACCGAATGCCTCGACCCAAAAACGCGGATCGGAGCGTTTGTTTCAATACCTTGAGGCCGAGGGCAGCGATCCGGAGGACTATGCGCGGTATTTTGCATAAAATCTCTTTCTATTTTGTTATTGTGCCTGTCTGTGTGTCTCCCCGCACCCCACTTATGTTGTGTTTCGTTTCGTTTTTGCCGGTTTTCTATTTTCACCGATTGATTCCGCGCTTTTGTTTGTTTGTTGTCGTTGTTTCTTTTCGAACATTTGCTTTATTTTGTTGGAGCTCACTCCCACCCCGTTCCATTTGTTGTTATCTTTGATGGCTGTTGCAGTTTATTTGTTTATTGTTTGAGATTTATTTTCCTGATGATTTTCACTCGTTAATTGCTGTTCTTTATTGTTTAACGTTCGTCATCGAAATCATTTTCTAATCGATATATTCGTTTTGTTTTTTTTACAGTCTGCTGAAAATGGACGCCATTAGTCGCAACACCGCTTCGGTCGCTCAGGATTTTCATAAGGCGGGAGGCGTGCACGAGTTGAAAATACCAGCAAATCATCAACTCCTGTTTAATAATAAACTGCCTTCGCAATGGACGACACGAGAGGCTGCTGCATTATTGTACAGTCTCAGCAACATGGGCACCACCCACCGCGGCAGCAACAGTAACAGCAACAGCAGCAGCAGCAGTTCCCAGCGACAAAAGTTTGGCATCCGTGCCCGGCAACATTCCACGGGGGAGGATGACGAGAATACACCATCGTCGGCATCCTCGTCGAGCTTCTCGGGCGATGAGTATAACATGTTGTCCACATCGCCGACGAAGGTGTCGCGTCATGTGAAGCTGGAGAAGCTCGAGATGGAGGATGGGAAGGAGGAGAAGGTCCAAGTCCAGGCAAAGGCGATGATGGCAACGGCATTTCTGGAAGCGGCTAGCTACGAGCAGACGGCCATCGAGCTGCTAACCAGCAAGCGCAAGATCAAGATCGAGAATGACGAGGATCAGGAGAACCAGGAACAGCCACAGCCACAGCTACAGCAGCGATTGCAGCTTATTAAATCGTCTCCCGCGTACAAATTAAATTCCAATAATAACAACAGCAACACAAACCACAAGGACAAGTCGTCGCACAGAAATGCCGTTCATCATAATCATCGTCAGGATGATAAGGAGAACAACACCAAATCTGCAGCAATTGCCGCTGCCGCAGCGGCGGTCACAGCAGCTGCCGCGGCAGCTGCAGCAGGAGGATCAGGAGCAGGAGCAATCGCACCCAGCACCACGAATCAAACACCATTTCTCACCCAAATGGAATATCAGAATCTCAACCGCATTGGCACACAGTTTCACAATTATGTTAAAGATATCATCAACAAATACTACGCAGCCGAAACGCCTCTGATGCTGGCCGCAGCTGCAGCTGCCCTGCCCACGGCCACCACCACGGGCCAGCAGAGGCAGCTGGATCTGGAGCACATGTCGCCGAGCAAGCGTCGCCGTCTGCTCAGCGAGACGGAGGAGTACATTGAGTATCTGCGCAACAAGGAGGACATCACCCTGACCATCACACCCAGGGCGCCCACAGTGAAGTCCTCACCACCCCAGCCGCCAGCCTCGTCCCTGCTGAAGCGACAGCTGGATCTGGCGGTGTCCCGCAAGAGTCCTAAAAAGGCGGCTCCAGCCCACAGCCAGGCAGCTACGTCGAACGGTCACACAGCGAATGCTGCCCGCAAATCCCTCAGTCAGCTGACCACGCTGCTGCCCCTGCTGGCCGATGCAGCCAGCAAGCAGGAGTATCTGGCGGCTCCGCTGGACTTTAGCAAGAAGTCGGATGGCGAGAACGGACGCAGCTCCCGCAAGCAGGCGCAGCCCAAGAAGATACGCCTCACGCCCGAAGCGGTGGTGGGCCTGCTGCGCGACAAGTATCTGAATCGCATGGTCCGCCAGAAACTGGGCTGCCTGAAATGCAACCAGGTGCGACGCAGCAGCTCCATTAGCTTCAACTATCACACGATTGGGTCCCTGGCTCTGCACCGCTACTGGCGGCATGGCCAGACCGGAGCGTCCAGGCGTAGAGTGCAGGCGGCGCTGCTGCTTAGGCGTGACAGGCAGAGGCTGGCTGCTGCAGCAGTACAGACTCAACCTATTTTGGGTTAATTCTCGTGTAATTTGGGTTCTCTTTTTAATTAGCAAATGTTTGCTTGCCATATGGAATGCATTAGGCATTAACATTGAAATTGTTTAAAAAATTGCATTTAATTTTGTAAATTTTAAGTTGTGATGTACCTGAAATATGATTTCTCTTAAAACAAACAAAAATTACTTAACAAAACACGATTCATGGAACGAAATGGGCTCAAAAATGCTATACGCAGCCGCATCTCAAATGAATTTCATTATAATTATGTATTATCATTATCCATTATCTTAGTTGTATAATTGAGCTCTCAATCTATCATAAAAGCACACACACACACCACAAACACACTCAACACATACTCACAAGAAGACGGATATTTAAAGGTTTAGTAATACATATGTAGGTATGTGAGCATTTATCAAATGCATCCACCCAATATGATTTGCTCCAATTGAAATGTGAAGTAAAAGCTTTAATTTGCCATTTACAAAGCTTCAGTTTAGTTACGCGAAATGATTTGCCATTTATTTACAATAACTTAGATTTAACTTTTCTAGTTGCCTTAGTTTATTGTATAATTTATGAACAGCCCCCGCGCATGCGCGATGCGCAGACCTCATCGTCGTACCCTTTGCCTTATTTCTTAAATGTAAGACTTGAACGTGAAAATACATTTAGTTTTATCTTTACTTTTAGCCATCGTTTATAGTAGTTCAGTCACGCCCACAAATGCCCCCACATCAAACAAACACTCTCACTAGGAACATTTTAAGCATATTGAAAAGAAAAAGAAAACTTATATAAATATTAACGAACGAAACAAAAGCAAACTATAATTATTGTACGTGTAGTTGTACTTATGATTTTATCAAAGGAAAAAGGAAACAAGAACAAAATTCAACAAATACTCAAAGAACATGAATATAAACATACATTCAACTTTTTACCACACTGAACAAACAAGAAATATTTGACTGAAAAGTGTCGGGGGGGAATATATGATATATATATAGTATTATACATACAGTATATCATATGAATGGAAAACATAACGAATAAATGGTATAATATAAACAATTTTAGTGTACAATGTGTGTTTTTGCTAAATGTGGTAAACTTAAACGTAAATATATTGCACGAAACTAAACTAAACTTAACTAAAAACAAAGCATGTAAAATGAGGAGAAATTCTTAAGTAAAGTAAATTTTTGGATGACAAGCCATTTAGACAAAATTTTTGAGACGAAAAAAGACATATGGGGAATGAATAAAAAAACAAAACAAAACGAAAGCAAATCCCAACAAATTACTTTAAATTTTATTTAAGCAAAAATTTGCAACACAAAAAAAAACCAACAAAAAATGGAAAAATAAAAAATATATAATGTAATGTGAGTGTTTTTTAGTTTAAAAATTATATATTTCCAAAACATTCAAAATAAAAGATAATTAGTTTAAAATATAAAATAAAAAAAAGCGTTTTCAATCATATACGGCAGAGGAGACGGGACGCCACTATACTCTATGAAAGTCTGGACATATTCTGGTAGTACTGGAGTATGGAATATTTCTTGAATAAAAACAAACGACGCGTATTTTCAGTTATTTAAGAGTACTTTTTATTCAAGCACACATATTCAATTAAAAACTAGTTCCTTACAGCTGTAGTAGTCCAATCTTCAGTTGGTTTTAGCGTGCATCAAAGACAACCACTGAAAGGCAAGAAAACGAAAGATTCCATTAGTTATCCGCTTGCGGCATGCAGTTTGAGAGCAATTGGAGGCTGCCAAGCGCTGGGGGCACTACTTACGACGCTTGGTGCGTTTCTTGTACATGATGCGGTAGCCGCACTCGCGGCAACGTATGGGATCACGTGGTCGCATCTCGTTCTCATGATGGCATTCTGAAAGGAGTAGCGCAATTATTTATCGCATAATATAAACATTTCCTTGTGCAATTTGTGTGACTGTGACTATCTTCGCGGCCATGTGCGTGGGCCAAAGCTGTCTGTCTTGTTTACATACACACTCTGCCTAACTTACCACCACAAATATAAGTCATGGCTGTCTTCACATTTTCCTTGGAGCTGGTCTCGGACATTTTAAGTTAATAAAATTAACAAATTTGCGGCTTTTTGTTTAGTAAAAATGTGTGTTTATAGAGGTGTCATCGAGGGCACTATCGATAGTATCGATATTTTGATACGTTTTTGTGGCGCTGCCAGACTCGTGCAATTCGTAGTTGCTGCGGGCTGCCATACCCTGATATTTTGTGATATGAAATTCGTCAATTTTGATATTCAGTTTAATATTACTAGATAGTTGGGACTCTCAGCAATACACACATAATTTTATCCGACTCCTCAATAAATTTTGTTCAGGATTTGCTAGTTTCAGAACACAAGTTTATTTTCCTCGAACCTACGCGGGACTCCTGTGTAACTGGCACCTGTCAAATGCCAAAAATATATGACTATTGATGTATTACAAAAGCAGACCAGAGGCAACTTACCGCACGAATGTGTTAAATTCCACTTGACTAAATGATTTGAAGAGGTAAAACATGGGACAAACGGGGCGGCGGTTTGTGTATTGGTCCGGCTTCTTCGGATATGCTAGTTTCTTCATCCGGCCAGGTCGCACAGGGCCCACAGTTTGTTCCTGGTACTGGGCTGACGCATTGCTGGTCGCAGCAGTGGCACTGGCTCCAGCCTTGCTCGTATCCATCTTGTCCTGTGCAGTGTAGTGTGTAGTCCTGGAAGTCCTGTCCGTGGCTGTGCAGTCCTAGTAGTCGGTAGCCGGGTAGCGTCGGTAGTGAAGTTTTTGCAGCTCTAGTTATGCAGCTCTAGTTATGCTAGTTATGCTAGTTATGTTACCAATCCTTATCAGAAGCTATAGTTATAGTTATAGTCTAGCTATAACTATCTCATCTCATGAGATCCATCTCAATTGCAATTTATATAAATCTAATTTCTAAATTTATATCGATACTATCGTTTCGGCAACGATCCAGCCCTAGTGAAAGATCCGTTATGATATGTGTGTTTGTGTGAGTGTGGACGCGGCGCGCCAAAGCGCTTAAACTAGCTTAAATGCTGAAACTAACTACGTACAGAAACTACGTAACGTTACGTTAACTTAGTTAGTAAGTATCTTAACTACAGTTAAGTGGAGCAACAGCCCGACATATGAGCATAGTTACGTGTGTGTGTGCGTCTGCGGACGCCCGCAAAATCGGCTTAAACTCTTTTACTTAAACTCGCTTAAACGCCTAAACTAACTAGGCACCATGTAGTAACTACGTAACGTTAACTTAGTTAGTAACGATATAGTACCAGTAAATACCTTACCTGTAGCAACAGCCGGCATCCCATTTTGAGCATATACGTGTGTGTGTGTGGACGCGACGCACCAACAGCTGTAATAATGAGTAAAAGGAGATACGTTAAGTCTTGTTTGGATGACCAGGCCGCCGCCACAGGTAACGACCATGTTGACCATGACCGTGATTACGTTCCGGTGCCAGTCACCGTAAAATGTAAGTAGCGACGACGACTTCGATGTGACGTCGAGCAGTGGAGATTCGGATGAGTCCGACCACATTTCGCAACAGGACGCCGCATCATGCCCGTCCACAGTGACTACGGTTATAAACGTGTACAGCATCCTCCTAAACAGTGAAAATGCCGGCCAGGCGCTGCTAAAAAAGAAGCGCAAAAACGTAAAGCTCAAAGCGACGCAACAGAGGAAGCTCGTAACGCTTGTGGGAGAGTACTTTGTACATAATAACATTCACATGACGCTGGGAGACGCCAGATATTTAGAAGCCAACATGCGAAGGGTTTTTTCCGCTGGAGCAAGAGGAAAAGTGGTGTGATAGGTTCTAAACCAACAGGAAAACAAGAGAGAAAAAAAAGGACAAGGCCGCCGATATCCCAAACTCCAAATCTTCGGTGAACAGCAACGGTCGCCAAAGGCTCCAAGCGGCTTTGGGACGTCACCACCAAAAGTCCGACACAGAGACGGCGAGCGAGCAGCAGCAGCGGTTCCTTCCAGGGACAGCAAGACCAACATCGGCAGGATACGGATAAGTCGCAAACCAGCGCCATTGCCAAGCGGGATACCTTCGCATCACAGCAGCAGCAGGCGGCCCTCTCGCAGGAGACTGTAGTGAATCGCTCCAGACTGGCCATTGAGGAAGCAGCGAGGCGCTATGGGGCGTCAGACTATGCGCCACATCCCACAGGGATAGTGTTGCGACGCGTGGGCTACTACACGATACCCTCGCTGGATGATCCCAAGTCCTACCTGGCCGAGGATGGGTCCTGTGTGGTGCCCAATTTCACCATTGGACGTGAGGGCTATGGCACTGTGTTCTTTGCCATGGAAATGGACGTGGCTGGACTGAATCTGGATGAGATTGGTAAGTGATTGGGGAGGAGCCAGGCCAGACAAGCATCATCCGCCAAGAACTATTCTCGCTCTCTCTCTGCAGTTTACTTCCGTAACAAGGGGATCATCATTTATCCTGACGATGAGAAGAGGCCGCCTATCAACCAAGGCCTGAATCGTGAGGCACAAGTCACCCTCGAGCAGGTATGGCCCGTGGACAAGACCCAGACCCAGCCTGTGCCTGTTGTGAAGGATGCGCAGCGTCTGATCGAAATGAATTGGGAGGGACATCTGCGTTGCGCCTGCTATGCAAACGATAAGCGCTTCGTCGAGTATCGCCCAGAGACCGGCAGTTGGGTGTTTTGTGTGAAGCACTTCTCCAAGTACGGCCTGGACGAGGACGATGACAAGATGACGCTCCATTCGTTGCGGCCCAGCGTATACCCGAGGATATGCGGCACAAGGTTTCGCGGCAGGTTGCTCGGCCAGTGAGACATCCGCGCGCGCACTCTTCTTCTTCGCCAATTCGTCCTTTGACAGAAAACTGCTTTTTGGTATTTTCGGTATTTTTATGCGGCCTAGCCCCGGTTTGGTATTATTTGCCCGTGGATTGAAGTATCGACTAGTGAACCGAACTGGTTCGCTTCGTCATCGGTTAGTGTTGGAAAGCGAAGACCATGCTGGAAGTGCTTGAAAATAAATGGTGCCCGCCATATTTGATTTGAATTTTAAATACAAATTAAAGGTTTTTAAAATCCCACAATACCAAATGAGTTTTCCGCAATCAAGTAGTAGGTCAAAATACATAGACAATGCCATTTAAAAAGTATTCACTTATTTTGTATTACTAGTTGAAATTATCGAATTTAAAGAGCCGTAATTAAATGAATGCATTGTAAATGTCAGCGATAATTGACATTGAATGGCATTTTGGGCCGAACTGCATTAAAGCGCGTGCCCTAGGCCGCACTATCTCAATTTGATAAATGAGTGTCCCTCCCTGCCATTATCAGCGCAGTCATCTAGCATAACATAACCCTTTCCTCCACAAACCAGCCACAACCCCCGCTCCTGCTCCAGCTCCTGCTCCTTTGCCACACACTCGCACACTCCCAGGATAGCACAATAAAGAACAACCAAACCAAACAAACCGAAAAGAAGAACAATTTAATTAGCGATGACATGTTGCCATTTAATTTTCTTGTAAAAAGTGTAATTAAAAATGTTTGTCTCGCAGCTGGATAGGATAGGTATATGGTATGGTAGGGGAAGGAGAAGCAGAAATGGAAGGGGAAGTTGAAGCAAATGTGGTTGTGAAAGGGTAGAGGCGGAGCCGAAGGTAAAGGCGAAGGCAAAACAATGGGGTGGGGGAAGGGAACGATCATATATCGGTGGGTCGGTGATAAATCATACTGCGACTACCTTTGGGTGCATATTAGGCTCTAAACGATGAGATAATCTATGGTTAGAGCGACAACAAAATGCTGCCACCGGCAATAAATTTGGAAAATACAAAACATTTGACAATTTTCCAAACAAAGGTAGCTGCTCATGTGGATGTGTGATTGTGTGTGCCCCTCTCTCTATGTGTGTGAGTGTGTGTGTGTGTCTAAAGGGTTTCTGTGGTCCGTTCGCCCGTCCGTCCTGCACACATCGAGGACACAGCAGTCACGTCAACACTTCCAACTCTTTCGGTCGCCTTTTGTTTCGCCTTTCGTATCCTTTCGGCAATAAAAATTCCGTTTGCTATTTATCTTGATTGTCCCCAAGTCGCCATTGCCAGGATATATTCAGGACATGCTCCGGACACTTCAATGTTTGGTCGCAGTTGGCGTAGCCGTCGCCCGTCGCCATCGCCATAGCCGTCGCGATGCCTGGACATTTTTTGCTTAATGAAATGTACATAAAACTAAATGAAATTAAGTTTGTGGCGTGCTCGTGGAGCAAGTCCCAAGTCCGTGGCCCCCCATCTCCTCTCCTATGCTGCGAGCGCTCGCTAGCTGCGTGTTTATTACCGCGTCGGGTATAAAATGCAAAACGCGTTCCCAAGTCCCGCTCCCATCAAATGGCACAAAATGGCCGCCACTGGCCCCCGGCACAGCGAAAACCCTTTTCCGAGAACTCGTCCAAGTCCGATTCCCATTGAAACAGCTGTTCTGGGCTAGCGTGGTGGGGGGAGGGAGAAAGCTCATAAAGTCGAAATTAAATAATTTGTCTTCTTAATTTTCAAATAAATTCTTCATCATACAAATAAAAGGAAAACCTAACCCCAAGCAGCAAAAACAATTGTCAGGCAGCCCTCGACCCCTGCCTGCCCGAAAAGTGAGCTCACTCAGCCAACCAGAAGCGTGGCGAATGCCCAACCAGTATCGCATCCCTCAGTGCCATCGCACCCCCATCCACATCCACATCCTCCATCCGCATCGCATCTTCCTTCGAGGGAAGACGGAGAACACTCGAGATGTTGCCGAGCAGGAACGTTTTATTAAATTCGACCTACGCCATGCCATGAATATGCGAGAGCAAGCAGCCCCCTGGTCTCTCGTTGCCATCCTCATCGTAGCCCATATCCTTATCCTGTTGCTGCTCTGGGTGCTGATCCTGCCGCCCTCGCGACAGTTTTCGTATTGTATTTTTTAATATGTTTGTCTGTCAGTCTGGTCGTCCGTTCGTCCGTCCCTCTATCTGTCGCCCGGCACAAATAATCGTGTACACCATTAATCCTTATTTCACGGCATTGTCCTCCCCGTCCATATCTAGAGCATCCTCCCCTTCACAGCCACCCGGCCGCACGGCAAACACCCTCACACAAGGACAAGTGGCATGTAAGCGATTATCGCAAGGACATCAGGGCAAAGGCAAGGGCAAAGGAAGAGGCAGAGGCGAGGATATCAGAGGGGAAAAAACAATAAATGTAAAAATAAATAAAAGGGTGTCAATGACTTTTGATAATAGAAATGATTGTCCAAAAATTCTTAAACAATATTCAATGTGAATGCACTGCAAGAAAAGTACTTAACGTTTAGTGAAATATAAATATTACAAAATAAAGAATTTAAATACTTAAAATTGCTTGTAACGAAGGTGATTATAATAATGTAACATATTTCTTTATAGCTTATGAATATGAATATGTGTGCAAATAGTAAAGTGCAAAAGTAATGAACAAAAATTCTAGATCATATTTTATATACAGATATACATATTTTTGTTTTTATATATATAAATACATATAATTTCTATAGATAATACGCATGAAATACTTTACAAGCCCCAAAATAATTTATTCTGAACTTTATATAAATTTAAATAAATATAAAATCGTATGAATATGATATATGTATCTATCTATATTCTACTCAATTCTTAAATGCCCAAATTTCTGTATACTTCCCACTTGCAAAAGTTAATCAGGGCTTTTGGTAGCACTCTCAGGGCGTGGGCCATCGCTCTGGCACTCGCCACTCAATCAGTTTATCCCACTAGGGAGTCCACTTTCTGGCAGTGCAGATGAAATCTCGTTTCGGAAAACCAATAAAGTCCGCAGACAGCTTTCAGCAATCACAAAACGATTTGGAATACGCGCACACAGCCATTGCCATGCAGGCGGCTGTGGGGCCTGCCATTCACCACCCTCTCGCTCTCGGTGAGTGACTGACTTGTCCTTTTCTATAGTTTCAGCACGCTTTCCGCTTGGCCTAATTGCCGGTTCCGGATCCGTATTCGTATTCGGATCATCGTCGGCATTGAGGCAGCCAGCCAGCCTCTTCCCTGCCCCTGGAATGTTGTTGGACTTTTCGACATATACAAATTTCGGTTGTGCGCAAAATGAAAAATGACAACACAGGCAGTGGGCAGGGGGACCGCACGCACTTTGCCGAGCAGGGAACGGACCAGGACTTTGACTGCTTTGTCCTGTTTGTATGCTGTGCCATGTGCCCTGCTCGTGGATCCTTTCATTGCATCCTTTTGATGCCGGGGGGTGCGAAACGTTTGAATGCGAAATTAAATGATAAAAGATAGCAATGACACACGCACCGGCACACACATCCCAGCCCGACCCAGCCCATCCCACCCCACCCCATGCCACAACACACCACACAGGTTCCCCCTTTCCACTTGAACCGTTTGAACGCTGAAGGTCGAGCACCTGTTTTATTAAAAAGCAAATAAACGAATTTGTTGAGCGGCCGAGAAGGGTGAGGGCCCAGGCACGAAAGGACCACCGCAGACAGCAGGGCAAAGGACAGGCAACAGGACCCCGAGCTACTGTTAATGGCCGGATGATGATGATGATGAGGATGAGGAGGATGATGATGATGATGAGGGTGATGACTGCAGTGGTGGTGGCTGCCCATCCTAGATGAGCTGTGATCCAGCTGGGCAAGAAGCAGGAGACCGACCCCCTTGCCTGGCACACACGCCCCACGCCGCACTCGGGCACGGGCTCTGGCTCTGGCTCTGGTTCATGGACTGTCAAGTGGTTGGCGTAGCATAATAATTGTGCATATTTGGCTTTTTAATAAAATCTAATCGTCATGGCATCGCTGTTAGGGTAGCAGAGCAGAGCAGAGCCAGAACAAAACTGGACCAGGGCTCATGGGCGGCAATGAAATTTAATTAAATTTACCCAAACAAACTCCAACTGGCACTATGCCCCTTCCCAGAGTATTCCGTGTGTTTCGTGGACGGAGACGGGGAATGGTGGGTGGTGGGTGGTGTGTGCGTTGGTGTGTTCGATACGCGAGTTCCATTGATTGAGCACCACCAAATAGATGGTTCGTTATGGATATGGTTGAAATGGCCAATTACCTCTGCCAACAAATAGAAGATATTCCTCGCTGAATACGGAATGCGGAATGGCTGTGAGATATGAAGATGCAAGAGTTTGTGGAGCTCCAGAGGAGCCAAAGTAGGAGCCAGAGGAGCAGCAGGGCAGGAAAATAAACGAAATGAATTGAAATGAAATGAAATGCCAAACATGAAACTTTGCGAAATGAAATTCTGTTTTTCTTATCGTCTGCGGAGGATGCAGAGGGGCAGAGAGACAGCGGCAATTCTCCGGCAAAACCACACCGGATACTGAGGTAAACGTGATGATGCATTTAAGATTCTTCCGATTGGTCATTATTGTCTGGCATTTAATGTTGGCCTCGTCTTCGGACGGCTTTTTTGATTGATCTACTCATTGACGTTGCTGTATCCACTCGGCTCCTGCTGCAGCCCCCAGCTCCCCCACCCGTTCCACACCACCGATACAAGAAGAACCAGGCCCAAGACGACAATGACGCTGATGATGGCACAGATGGCGGCATTCGATAAGCAAAAAGGGAAGAGAGGCAAAAAGCAAAAAGAAAAAACTGCAATGGCGTTGACAAAATGGATGATGGGGATCCAAGGTTGTCGATGCGAAGGCAGCCAGCCGACTCCCGACGCAGTACCCCCCGATGAGGCCTGATAGAGTTGTATAGGAAAATAGATCATCAATCTGCGGCTGAAAATGCTGGGAGATCTTCAAATTTTACGATTATTACCCACAAATTACTTTATTCCGGATCAATTCCAGTTATGCTGCTTGGAGCGGCTGTGGTCCAAGGCCCGGGATGGAGAGATCAGTGGTAAGATATTCAATACCGCATGCCAGATAGGTTTTCATTTATATATAGCATCCACTTATAGTCTCTGGAGTATTTGAGAACTTTGAGCAACGCCTCGAAGATGTTTAAATTATGAGCGATTTATTTTCTCTGTCTTTATCTGTCTTGCAAAAACTAATTATTCCGATGGGATGTTCCAGCATCGCTTTCTGTTCTCATTCCACTTTTAATATTGGAATGAGCAAAACAAAATATTTTTAGATAACTTCCCAAGTTGGAAAAATCCCTTTATATTTCTCTCTACACTTTCTGGATAATTTTCACAAATAAAATCAAAAGGCTCATCTCAATATCCACCTTTTGCCCCTTTTCTGTGTCCTACATATTATATTGATTTTAATTTTGCATATAGATCATAAATATAGATAAATATAGCTACTCTCCCTTTCTCGCATTTTCCATCTCTCTCCAGCTCCTTTTTCTCCTGCCTTCCATAGACGAAACTGATCATCAAAAATGCGCAACGTCAAAACCAAAGCGTTTTGCAACTTGCCGCAAAAGCAAGAAACCAACACCAACAACACCATCTTGCAGTTGCATGCCCCGGCGTACACATGAGGCATGCTATGCTCTGCCCCCAACCGCTCCAGCCTCCCCCCCCCTCCCCAGCTGCCCGCAGAGAAGGGGCAAAAAACGTTTCTCAAGCTTGGGATTGGGTCTGGGATCGATCGTGCGTCATATGAATGTTTCGTTTAGTTGTGGCCGGGCCGGGCCCTCGTCCGTCGTTGTCAAGAAACAAATTTGGTTGCTACTCGTTCTCGTTCCTTTCATCGTTCGATCGTTCGATTGGGAGCGCACCAAAAGGGTCGCAAGGGTGGGCTGTGAGGCAGGCAAAGAGGCAGGGACACAACTGCTAACAACTGCATTCGAGTTGCAAGTTGAGAAGTTTTCAAGGCAGCAGCACCAGCAGCAACAGCAGCAGCAGCATCGAAGCAGGAGAGGAGTAACAAAAACGACTTAAAAGCATTTTGCAGTCGA
This sequence comes from Drosophila obscura, assembly GCF_018151105.1. NCBI lineage: Eukaryota > Metazoa > Arthropoda > Insecta > Diptera > Drosophilidae > Drosophila > Drosophila obscura. The sequence goes on along the minus strand of NW_024542774.1, from coordinate 1,348,250 downwards.
GCCGACTGCCGCAAGACTTCATCATCTTCGACGGAGAGAGGAGGGGCGAGAGCGAGCTGCCACATGGAGCAGAGGAGCAGGAATCAGGCAGGGGACTGAGAGAGAGAGAGAGAGACGAGGCCATTTAATTCTGAAGATCGGAGTGGAGTCGTTTGCCTGTTTGGCCATTTGCCGCCGCAGGAGATAAGAAATTTCGCGATTTGCAGTTCTGCAATTGGGAAAAACTAGAAAAGCAACAATTTGATTATCCCAGATGCACTTCTGCTTCCCAGGAACCCACCCCACACACCCAGCTAGAAGCTAGAGTTGGCAAACAGCGAGCGGCAAATGCCTTATCAGTGCTGTGCGGCTCGGTGCCGGCAGTTGCCGGCCCGGCGGATCGTGTTCGATATCGAGTCTTAGAAATTTCGTCCTGTTTTGCCTGCTCCCAGAGATTGTCCATCGCTGGCTTTGTCTTTGTGCCGCCCCAACGGCCTGCATGTCTTGGGTCTTGGGTTTTGGCCGGGTCTGGATCGGGATCGGTAGCGGGAGCAGGAGCGGCAGCGGTGGTATGAACAGGTCCGTGTCCAGGGTTCGGTGGGGGGCTGGAGGCTAGCAAAAACGCACCGAATATCAAAGTCAAAGCAGAGACTGCAAAACAGAAGCACGCACGGAATGTGAAAAGTTGGTTCCCATGACTCCATCTCCTTGGGACGAGGCGCTGTTCAAAGACACCGAAATTCGTCGTCGTCGTCGTCGTCGTTTCTCGTCTTCGTTGTCGTCTTCGTGGGGTTTGTTTGTCTCTTCCGTCTCTGGCTCGTTTTGTATTGTACGAGCATTTGTTGTTCCAGCTACCTCTCCCTGCCACATACGCCATGCCCCATGCCCCATTCCTCACCTGCGCGCACACCGCACACCTCAGCTCTTCCTCTGTTTATCAGCGATTTGAAGGCATTCAACATGCTGTTTGAACTTACATAAAAACATATTGAAACATTTGGCATTGCCGGAGATAAGGAGGTTTTTGGGTGGGTACGCACGGGAGAAGGGAGGGGCGGCAGCAGAGTGGTTAGGAATATTATGGCACTTAAACCACCGACGCTATTTTACTGTCACACTATTCGTATTCGTTGCCACTTGTCTTTGGTGCGGGGCTCGACTGTTTTCTGATTAAAATACCTCAAAAAATGTGAATATAAAAATGCTATTGTTTTGCCGATGGAAAAGCGACGCATCGGTGGAAAACTTGTCGTGTAACAGTAGCTTCGGTAGCAGGGGCAGGCCGTGCCGTGCCGTGCGCCTAGCATACTTCTGTGCGCTCATCCCGTTCATCCCGCACAACGCAGAAGCCAACCATTCGCGATTACCTCAAAGTAAATACTTCGAAAACATTTTCATTACTCCAATTTGTCGTCGTCATCTTGGCTGCTTCGTGGGCGTCTGGTTCGTTGCCCGCCTGATTGTGCCTCCGCTATTCATAACTTCCACGTCCGGATGTGGCACGCGGCGCTCGCCCGAGCGTTGGGTGCAGGGGAGGGGCAGGATGTGACCGGGTAATAAGCCAGGATAGAAATTACCAACGTTTCCATGGATTCGATGCCCCCGCTTCGTCCTGGCAGTTCATCAAACCATTTGAAGGCGGTGTCTCCTTTGGCACCTTTTTCTCTATTTTTGTTTTTTTTTTCTGTTCATGCATTTCATTTGTGGCCCATTGTGGCCCATTGAAACTTCTGCCCGGCTCTTGGTTCTGGTATGTGACCTTCGGAGGTATGTAGAAAAAACCATTGAAGCGGGAGGAATGCCTCAAATGGGTTTATCGATAGTAAATTGATTTAGCCGTCACACACAAAAGGCCAGCGTAAAAAAAAGTGAATACGGACAGTGCAGTGCTGGAGTTGCACGAACTCTTACATTCCTCCCAGGACTCTTTTAAAGGATGAAGGGCGCTTTGTTCAGGTTATCTAACAGCCAAAGGTCGAAAGGAGGGATAACAATCGATAATTAAATTCATCTAAATAACGAATATAAGAAGAGAAATTAAAAATTATTTCTCTTACCTTTTGCACCGGTAAGGATAAGTCCTTGATGCATACAGTACATTTCTTTCCTTGACGTTTCCATTTTGTCGATACATTCAGAGTCCCACAAGCAATTACAAAATATATATAATAAAAAAATCAAAAATCAATGAATATTGTAATTTTTTAATCGTTTTATTGTTTCTACGATTAGCTGTTTTCGTGTGCGAATTTTCTGCTTTTTCCTACCAATTTTAATCGAAAAGCACACACAAAATAAGTTTTGGAGGTGAACGACACATATTTTAGGTATGTTAATAGTAGATATATATTAATAGTATAGTTGGATTCGAAGGAACACAGCCAAGATCCTCGCTATTGCCTCACTTTACCAATTGGTGGCATTTATGTAGATCGATAGTAAGCATCACATTCCATTGTCGGAATATAATTCGAAAGTCATGGAAAGCCCACCTCGAGGGAAACTCCTGTACTTTTTGAGTACAATGATAGAACAAAAAAAAGATACTGCTGTAAAGGTTTCAATCTGTAATCGGTTCTGTTGTGTATGTAGTATCTCGCATGTGTTTCTATTAGTTGTGATAAATCGTAGCCACAGTTTTATTGAAATTTCAACCCCCATTAGTTTGGATATGCTAGAGTATCCCAGATTCGTCTGCAGTCCAGCTATAGTGTTCATTATCTTGGTTCATGCCCAGGACTACTCGAGTATCCGCATCCGCATCCGCAGCCCATTCCCCGTCCGTGCTGCATATTCGACACAAATGCCGAACGCCTGGGCCAGGCATCAATTTCAACAGCTGCTCCAGGGGAGTCGAGTCGTGGTGGAGTCGTCCTCTGCGCTGGTGCAAACGAGGCGAGTGCTGAAAAATGCAAATCAAGTTTCAAATATTTGAGCAATAATATTTGTGGAATGCCACCGAAATTACTCACGCAGTCCGAGAAGAGAACCCCAAACAGGAGCGGAGCAGTCCAGGGCGATGGATGGAGGGCATCATACATACATACATATTTAAAATGTCGCGTGCCGTTAACTCTGAAATGCCAAAAATGAACGGGAATGGAGAAGTGGGCAGGGGGGCAGGAGGTAGTCAGCGGCACAGAAGCAACGGCCATACATTCTAATTAATAGCGAAGGAGCAGGAGCAGGAGAAGAGCATAGTGGAGCGAGTAGAGTCCAGAGGAAGTGCGGCACATTTGAAAGAGGCATTAGAAGCCGTCCAACCAGATGCTGATCCACCGATCGGTGGTCGCGTCGCTTCGCCTCGACCCGAGCTGTCAAATGAATGCATTATGCATATGGAATGAGGAGGATTCATACCCATACCCATACCCATACACCCGGCGGACAGTGTTCCATTTAGCTAGAGGCGCATCCAGAGACCCAGTCCGCAGTTCCAGTCATCCATCCATCGTTATCAGGGGCCGAAACGGCTACTGCTGTCCGTCGCTTGAGTGCGCCATCCTCCATGCCTCCCTCTGGAACTGCTCCTGATGCTGATTTAGCAGGCCACCGGGGCGCCGCACGACTTATCGACGACACATTGACAGGACATAATCGGCACACTTGTAAACGGCTTATCTTAATTGCTACTGACCTGCGCAACATACGCGTACGAGTATCCAGTATTCACAGACGGGGTCTTGGTCTTGGTCTTCGTGTTGGTCTTGGAGTCAGGTTCTTAGAGGCAGAGGTATTTTAAATGCGTTTTTCGAGTGCCCTCCAAAGAGCGCCCTCTCGCCGTGTGTGTCATAATATTTTGCATATTTGCTCGGATTCGAATCGTTGCCGTGTTTTGTTTCTGTTTCTGTTTTGTTTCTTATTTCTGTTTTCTGGTTTCTGTTCCGTGGTCATTGCTAATTAAAGATTATTCGCTGCGCGTGTCCCCAATGCATTCCCCGGATGGCTAACCAGTTGGGTGGGATTGTGATCAGGTTAGGATATATTGGCAGTGCTGTAAATGGCCATACCATATCGTTGGCTGTGGTGGATTGCCAGTTGCCTCCTCTGCGCTAGTCGCAGCTCAGCTCAGCTCAGTTCAGTTTAGTTTAGCTTTGGTTTGCTTTTGTCCTATTCCGCAGAAGTGTAAATTGCGGCTCAATGTGCGAAATTATCATTACCATATCGGGTTGTCAAGAATTTTAACGGCCATTTGTGTGAGTGTAAGTCGGAGCAAAGTCATGTAAGTGCTTCTATGCAGGATTTACGTGGAATTGTATGGCAGCTAGTACTGGCTTTAGCTCTGACTCTAGCTCTGACTCTATCTCGGAGTATGACTCTGACTCTATCACTGCCTCTTCCTGATGGATGGAGTTGCCACAGCAGCACACACCACACACATAAAGAGTGTGTTGTACCCTCTAACTGACACACACAGGTGGACACCCAATATGGCTATTGAGTTATTCACTTTGACATGCCGGCAGCGACAGTGGCATTCCATTCCATTGTGAGTGGAGTCGAGTGAAGTGGAGAGTGGATGATGGAGCCGAGCCGAGCCGAGCCCTGACTGTGGATCGGGAGCCAGTGGCTAAAACTGCAGCTGGAATGCGTATTAGCAATAACAGTGCGCATATTTCATACACGTACACCCCCCGTACGTGTGTGTGTGTGTTTCACTTTTTTTTTTTGTCATTTTTTGGGTGTGTGGTAGATGGAAGAATTATGACAGCATTGCATAGTTGGGGAAAGTATTTTGTATGCGGCAATTAAGAGAGAGAGAGAGAGAGAGGGAGCACCTTCAGGCCTTCCTCCACCTGGCGGTTGCATGCTAAGCCACCATTACCGCCCGCCCACGCCAAAGCCTACCCAAAATTTAATTACGCCCCTTTCGCACAGGAGTACTCCACAGAGTGCCCGTTCACGCACATTTTTGGCCAATTTTGTTCGTGTTAAGGTCAGGCGCTGGCGCTCTCCTGCAGCATTCGTAGTCGAGTCCTTTCGGCCGGGTCCAACCCTTGGAAAGATGTCTGCCACAGCACACAGCCACTGCTAGCACACACACACACACACAACCACACACTAGGTGTACGGTATACGCACACTGCGGCATCAAACCGGTTTCAAACACAGGCAGAGACACAGACACAGACACAGCCACAGACACAACGGGGTTCAACCTCTTTGCCTTTTGGGGCGGAGACTTGAGCGAGGCGAGGCACTGTGTTGTTGCTTTTTACTTGCTCTTATCTGATGGCAATAAGGCTCTGCGCCTCTCTTTCGCTCTGTCCTCTCAACCTCCCCCTCCTCTGCCGCTGCCTCTCCCTCTCCATCACACTCACCATCCAGGCCAATATGCTGCACGAAATGAATTGTGTTTGCGATGCGAATATACATATATATCACGCCAGCAGTTTGAAGTACACTACAGTCGTCTCGCTCCAACGCAGGCCCACTGCAAGGCTACGGATGGTTGGTAGGCAGCGGGAGCGGGAGTGGGAGTGTGAGTGGGAGTGGGAGTGGAAGTAGGAGGGCTGGACAACCGTAAAGTTTGCTTCTTTCGCAGCAAAAGTTTTGCCAAAATGTTGCAATTGTGTGTTCGAGGGTAATGGTGTACAAGGAGTGGTGGGGTGGGGTGGATCGAGTGGAATATTTGGGTGGGCGGAGGGCAGCCATTACCGTTCCACTCACCCGTTGCGTATCACGGCATTGAAATCGATTCAACGAAGTGCACTGCATTTGCGGCACTTGCACTTGGATGCATTTTAAAGCCCAAGAGCCGTAGAGCCGTGTCATGCAAACCATACATAAATACATACATACATACATACATACATACATATGTACATATCTTCATACAAACAATATTGTATTTTTTCAGCAACTTTCAACAATTTCAACAATTTTTATGCGCTTTTGCCCTGCATTGCATTGGCCATTTTCCATTATGAACTGCATATGTTGCATTTATGTACATACATATGTGTGGGTACATATGTATATATGTATATTTGTGCGTGCATATTTGTGCATGTCAGTGCGTGTTTCATTATTAACCAAATATTTTATATCCATCTCTGTTTGTGTTTGTGTCTGTCTCTGTATTCTGTTCTGCATTTTTTTTTTGTATACCGCAATTCCGTGTGGGCGGTGCACTGTGGGAATCCCTTTTAATTAACTCAATTTCGTAGAATTTTCTCCTCTCTGCTTCTTCTTTTTTAACACATATTTCATATCCTTTTTACACCCCTCCGAACACACCGCTCATTGGAACGTTGATGGTCGTATCCGGCAATAAGTTGCATTCTTTCGGTATATTTGCAATAATTTCACACAATTTGTTAATGAAACAGTGCCGCGAGAGAGAGAGAGAGATAACCAATAATAATTTATCAATGAAAAATCTGGAAATGGATTGTGTCTGAATCTGTAGGGGCTTTTAATTATAATTAAATCAAGTATAATCAAGTATAAAAAATTCAGACAAAACTATTCAAAAACCCCAGTAAATTTGTTCATATTTTGTCCATGCATGTATGTTATCTGATTATATATTTACATATGGACATAGTCACTTACGGACTGTTAAAACGGCTGTTATTTATCTGTCATGAAAAGAAGATCCTTCATGTGTGTTATAGATCGAGCATACGAAAGTCGATAGGGTTTAAGCAGCCGTGTAACCAACCAACTCCATTTCCACATTACCGTGTCTGTCTTTCTGTCTGTCTAGCTAAATAATTGAATATATACTGGAAAATGCTCTTAACTAAGTTCACGCCACGTTACATTCACTAACCCAAAAAACTTAACCAACTTCCGACCAGAAGTTGCCCTGCACAAATTAGATCTGATTGCGCGGAATATTCCTAATACAGTTTACTTTCGGTTATGCCTTCTTTAGCCTCCTTTCGAGGCTGGGATCCAATGGAGTAGAGAGGCCTAACCCGGACCCAGCCAGCATCCTTTGCCAGGTCAAACTAATAAACTTTCCTGGTGCTTTTTTCTGGTCCCCCTTTATGCCACAGAAACCTCATCCAGGGTCTGCTTTGTCTTCGACTTGCGCCCCATCTAATTGCTGTTTAAAGGCCCAGAACCGGAACCGGAGCCAGGGAAGACTACCGTAGGCAGAGTCTTGGCTACCAGGGGCTGGGACTGGGACTGGGGAAAGGCAAGTGCAAATGCAGCTACAAACTTGGAGCTGAACATTTTTGTGAATTATTTTCCCATTATGAGCAGATTAAGTTTATTGTGCGGCCATTGGGGGAAAGGTGGAATGGAAGAGTCTTGGCAACTCAGCCCTGGGACTTGGCCTGTGACTATGACTGTCAGTGGGGGGGATAAAATCAACCCGACATCTTGGCTCTGGCACTGGAAAATGTACTCCAATAGGCACATCCGCACACACACACACACACCCCCCCACAGAAACAGACAGAGAGACAGACAGACAGACAGAAGGGGCCTTTGAAAAGGAATCATGGAAAAAGTGTGCTCCGTAGTCCTTGGGGCTGGCGCCATTGTTGAAGGGAAAGCAAAAATGAAAAGCACACAATGGAGGGAGGCAACGGTAAGCGAGGAAAAGTATTTTAACGCGGTCTGAATTTCAAAAGTTTGCCCAGGTATAGCTGCTCCTTTATCTTGAGATGGGAAATGGAGCGGGGAAATGACTTGAAATTCTCGCTTTGAGTCATTTTCTTTATATGCAAAATTTTGTTTCATAATTTTCTATTTTATTTCGTTTAACGTGTAAATTAGAAAATGCCTTAGTGGTGGATGGGAAAACAGTGCTGTGTGGGGTAGGGGTAACCAGATATTTACACACATTAATTAGAATATCAATGAAGCATTTGGCGTTGCCTTTGTCACCGATACAGGAAATGTCACCTTGCCACACAGGCACCGCTAGGGACCCATGGACCCAGGGACCCAGGACACATACGCAGACGCAGACGATGATGATGATGATGAGGCTGCCTGCCACAGACGAATAAATCACACATAAACGCCACTCCAAATGTGGCCCCGACATGACCGGACCAACCTACCAGCATCCAAAACAGCCACATCCCGATCCAACCGAAAAGAGCCGTAGAGTGGAAAGTGGAAAGGAAACCAACCAGATGCACATGCAACCGCAGGCAGCACAAAATGAACCCGAAATGAAGGCAGGGGACAGAGGGATTGGGATTCGGATTGCGATTGCGGTGCAGGAAAATGATGTATGGATTTTTTAACGCTGCTGATTGTCTGCGCAATCGCAGGAGCCACCGAACCACATGGAGCCATCGAACAGTAGGACTGCCGTAATCAACGCCGCATGTGGGGATAAATGGAAGGACGGGACCAGAACGGCGGCCCAACATATGCTTGAAATGTGTTAATTCAACGTTAATTATAAAAATTGATTTCTGCTACTCGTACATATCTGTATCTGTATCTGTGGTGATGCTCTCATGCGGTCTAACCAATATCTGTTCCTGCACCGATTCCCCCCAAATTCAGCATCCAATTAGCAGCCAATAGAGTTTGATCAAATTTACGAGATGCATTCGAGTTGCATCCATCCATCCATCGATCCATTCTCCGTCTTGGGTGCGCCGTCCCCACAGACTATGGGAAAATTTATTTATTTATATTTTGCGGCCAGTCGTAAGGCACGAACATTCGTTGGTCATAAAGTGTCGTCGAGTCAAGTCAAAGTTCCCCTAGAAGTCACCCTGCACTCCTCCGGCTAATGCTCCAAAAATATCCACGTGCCACACTCCGTCTTGTGACTTTTATTATTGTTTTTCCATCTTATTTATTATCCAACTTCGGTTCCTCGCGCTTTGTTAACATAATTTAACCGAATACCAAATTGGAAAATCTGTTTCCCCCGCATTCTTGTTTATCTGGGGTAAAATTAATTTCCATTTAATGTGGCAAACAGCTTCGTTGACACTCGGTCGAATGGCCAGAGGGAGATCCAGGGAAGTTGAAGAGGCAGATCCATATATTAGCGGAAGAACTGCTAAGGTCTGGCCAAAGGGACATAGGTGACGACAGAGCTAACCCAATAAATTCAACGGTCGAATCGGTATGAGTTCCACTTCAAATAGGATGCTTAAAGAAAATATCCTCAGCATGTAATTGTTGGGGTAGCTTTTTTTGTAATGTGTATTTGGGGATTGGATTCCTCTTATCAAACCATAAAAAAAACAATAATATTCCAACACTTGGGGCTAGCTGAATTATAATTTGAATATATATTATTAAACATATTTTTGCCTTCCATTTTCTTATCGAATTATAATTTTTAGAATATTCCCAAAGACATATGTAGTTAGAGCTTGTAGAAGCCTTTGTTGATATTGCCGATGTCAAGTGAAACTGTTCCTATAAAGGACGCCTGGGCTCCGCCCGTCCCCTCCATTCCCATTCCGACTCCACTCAACCGTGAACCACGAATACGAGTACAACTCATTAGCACACAATGCCACAATAAACAGCCACAACAAATACAACCGCTTGAGATGGCTTTTGGCCACTGTCCACTCGTTCGCCAATGTGTAGAAGGCAGGAAGGAAGTAGAGCCGCCAAAAACGGAACCATCTGTCCCAAAATGAAACTTGAGTGACAACAAAAAGGGTAAACAAAAAGAGAGCGGCTGAGGGAGAGCAAAAAAGTGAATTGAAAAACTCAGAGGGAAGTTATTAAAAAGCGATAAACCCAGAGCAAAACGCATTTGGCGAATTGTTGAACACCTTGAAGAGAGGTCTAACTCCGCCGACCCCCGACAGCCGACAGCCGATCCTGTACTCCTCTCTGCTCTGTTGTGGCCCCCGTCTCGGAATTATGGAATTCTTATGCTAAAATAATGGACCCACCAACCGGCTTCTGTTCCCGTTCTCCGATCTGCCAATGCAGCCACCGAGCAAGAGTTGGTGGTTCATCGATCAGTAATAAATTTGTTGCGTACACAGAGCCACAGAGGAGCGGGCCGCGACAGTGGGTACAAAAAGTATGGAGCGGGAGCATGTCGCGCGTTTGTTTTATTTCTTTAATTCATGAGCAGGATCGGGGATCCGTTTGCTTTCGACTGGACCAACTGTTCCATGGTTCATCGAGTGAGTGAATGAGTTAGGTGCGGTGCAGTACGGTGCAGTGCGGTGCAGGGCGATGAGTGTGTGAGCGTTGGCCAACTGTGCGATAAGTCATTGAAAGTCAATAATATGTCGTCTCCCCTCTGTGCCTGTCTCCGTCTCTTTCAACTTTCATTGTACATTTACTCGTAATAGCGAAAAAGAAATGAAAGAAGACAGCCCACAATCCTGTCCATCCGGTTGGGGGATTGGATAGCAGTCACCGTTCCCAGTCACGGTTGCAGTGGCAGTGGCAGTGCCAGCCGGAGTAGCCGCTTATTTATGACTTGTGCCACCACTTGGCCAATATCTCAGATTTGTGCTTTCATTAATTATGCAAGATTCCTTTTGGGATTTTCGTTGTTTCTTTTTGGGGTTGGGGTTGGGTTCGGCGGGGGCCCTCTCCTTTCCTCTCCTTCTGTTCGGATGATAAATAGCCCAAGATTAATAAGGCGCCTGACTAAATGGCGTGGAAAGCATTCACATTCGACGATTATGAAAATTAGTGTTCTTTTTATGATTCTTATCTGATTTGAGTTCGTGGGTTAATCAGAATGAAATCATTACCCAACAAATATGAGATGCCTGGGTGGGATGGCAGTGGTGTGGTGTCTAATAGCCCTGATTTTTGGGCTATAAAGATTCCATTGAGTGAAATCCAATCGATACTTACCCCCCACCAATCCAAAAATAAACAATAACCAGGGCATTCAACAATTGAAACAAACTTTATTCCATGATTGTATTCAAATTTTGTTTTGATTTTATTTATTCATTTATTATCTCTTTCCTATTGCATTTTTTGCTTTGTTCTTTTGTTTGTTTTCAATTTGAATTTCGTTAACCTAATTTGTTGAAATTTGCAAAAAATTGTAGTTTTAAACAAAAATAAACTCTAACTTTGTTTTGTGGCTTTAAGTGTATTTGAAAGTTCGCGTTAACTATACAAGAAATGTCGATTATTAAATGTTATCAACGCAGGCTTCGAGTGCCAATGCACCCGTATATATAGTATATGTATATGTATGTATGTATATGTATTTTGTAAATTTATTTATGTATGTATAGAGTGTATATGCATTATATATTTATATACTGTATGTATCTATATATATGTATGTATGTTCTAACTTGCTGATATGGGATGCTAAACTTACAAAACCAAATTACTCTGAAAACCCTATGCTTAATGCGCGAAAAATTGTTTACAATTTGTTGGTGTATGTGTGTTTGGGTGTGTGTGTAAAATGTACGAATTATATTTAAACGTTAAACATTATGGTAAGATTAAATTAAATTAAATTTCGATAACCTGTTGTATTGTTTTGCTCACACAGAAACACAGACTGCACAGGTTGCTTAAGAAGCGATTCGACAAGCCGAGAAGTGATAGTCTGGCTATCCTCCCCCCCCGATCTTAAGGACTCTTGAGAGTTGGTTTCTTTCCATCGGAGTTTATACATTTGCTGGCGATTCTGCGGTCCACCTAGAACCAATAAAGATCCTTCGACGTTTCCTGCACTTGAGCCTCCAGACCTGTAGAGAGTGAAAGGAATTACAGTACTTGGTCGAGGCGCATCCCCAATCGAACCACTCACCTGCCATTGTGGGATAGCTCGAGTACTCGAGGGCATGGGCCGTTGGCTGGTCGTGGTGGAGTCTGCAAAGAGTTTAAAAAGAAGATCAAGACAGAAAGTTAGTCGCAGTTCCAACAGCCGCATCGATGAGGGGTCGCACCTTGAACCGTGGCTCGCGTACTGTTGGGGCAGCCTGAGCAGGCTACCGTATTGGGCCATATTGTGGTGGTAGGCGTGTGCGTGGGCTGCGTGCGCATGCGCCGCATGGGCATAGGAACCGTAGTGGGCTGCCGCTGCATGCGGCACCCATGGATCTGTGGCATAGCCAGTGTCCGTCGCCGAGCCATACAAGTCGGTCACCTATGGCAGGGAAATAGGGAGCAGAGGAGATGGGAGATTCGAGATCGAATTACAACTTATTTAGAGACAATGCAGCAGAGCAGAGCAGCCAAGGGTTCGGCCCGAAGCCCTTGAAGCTGTAATTGCATCACGTATTGCAGTTAATCGGTTTCGGCTTTGGCTTCAGCTTCGGCTTCGGCTTGGACCTGGGTCTATCATTGTTCGGGAGCTTACCTGAGGATGTGTGGGCGCGGGTATGGGGTGCACGTAATTGCTGTTCCAGAACGATGGTGGGAAGTTGCGAGTCGACATGGGGCTCTGGCTTTCTGTAAGACACGAAACGAGGGACAAATATGTATTGCAGTTTTGTAGACTAAAGCTGTTGTTTAACATATCTTAGACCTCAGATGTATTCGATAAGCAAATATATATCTTCAGAACTAGTATAAGAGTCCTCTGGCGAGTCCTCTATGCTAATTTCAGCTAAAAAGAGAATTCTCTCTTTTTTTTTGTTATTATTATGATTAAATTTTAATTAGGTCTGATGGAAATATCTCCAAGTAGTCCTTAGTTATGGAGTATGGCCCCAGCATTTCGTGTGCTATTTGCAAGATTCAAATATCTAAAACCTGTTTCCACTAGACCTTCAAGTGGTGTCCTCTTGGGGCAATTTCCATTCACTTGCCGGAATGATTAACTGGCAAAGTGCGACAAAAGAAGTGGCAGCATCCCAGGCCCAAGGCAAGTCTTGGGGGGATTCCGGGATTGGTTGGCAGCTTCCGCGCCTCAACGACGGCGCCACGGCTTGTTGCAAATAACTGAGCGGAATGTTTTCGGTTGTCGTTCGTTGTCGTTGTCGCGTTGTTGTTCAGGATCATCACTTGTATTAAATGGTTGTAAATCTACGCGTTTATGAAATCGCACGACGCCAGCAGCCGTAGCCCCAGCAGCAGCAGCAGCAGCAGCAGCAAAAGCCAGGCACTGGCAAAAGAAAGACATCTCCATTATGTGTAATGGAGCTCCCTATGGTCCCAGGGCCCCAGGCCCAAAATAGCAGCCGTGGAGGGTAGCGGAGTAGCGGCAAGGACTGCAATTGAGGAGAATCCGAGGGAGCCTGATACCAAAAACTTGCATAGGCGCATTTGCGTTGACAACATTCCAAACTCAATTCGAGAGAAAAATATACAACAACTGGAGGAGGAATCGAGTGCTGTGCTGTGGAGTGGAGTGTAGTGGAGTGGAGGCTGGCAGAGCTGTGGATTGTGCCTGCACTGAAGGATGTTGGATGTGGATGTGGATGTGTAATGTTTGTGCATCGATGCCGTCGCGAGTCGACAACTCTGGCCGGCACGTCTGTGAGTGTGCCATGCATGCTGATGATGCGGCTGGATGCCGCGTGCCTCAGCTCCTGCCACCGTTTTGTGACTCCCTTGCCAGAAGTCGTCATCAGCCGCACATCGCTGTTGCCATTCACTCACTCGCTCAGCTGAAACCGAGGAATTCCCATTAATGTGCAAACAAGCAAACTGCTAAAGATATTTCAGCTATATCTGCCTCAGTCTTAGTCTCTGTCTCAGTCCACAGTTTTTGGTGAATCTTTTGCCGGCTTTCCACACTCGCCGTTGGCATTTCACTTTCATCATCAAAAGCGAAAGCCGCTGCCTTGCTGACTCTCTCACCTTTCACCTTTATCCTAATGAAGTCACCGGCAGCGACATGGCCAGCAATTTATGGCCCGATAAGGTCCGATCGCCAACGATGAACAGACAGAGACGGCTAGAGAGATGGAAAGAAAGGAAAAGATTGTCCTAGAAGACAGCCAAATGGAAATAGCTGTGTGACCTCAACACGGTCTTTGGGTCTCTGTTTCTGTTTCTGTATCGGTTTCTGTTTCTGTATCTGTTCTGTATCTGTTCTGTTTCTGTTCTGCTTCTGCGGCTGCTTTTGGGTCTTTTTCTGGTTCTGGTTCTCCTGCTGCAGCGGGTGCCAAGGAATTTTAAATCGAATTCTTGAGGCATCTAATTAAATACTCCTCGTAGCACAGCACAGCACAGCCACAGTCCAAACAGCCCCGAAAGGGAGCAGATGAATCGAGTATTTTTGAAGAGCGATACGAAAACGAAAACAAAGCCAGAGCAGAGCAGAGAGAGGGCAGAGAAAAGTGCAAGCGTGCCACTCAGTCTGACTATCTCCTCTCATCTCTGTCGTTGACTCTGTCCCTGTCTCTCTCTCTTTATCTCTCTCTCTTTGGCACCCGTTCGTGTGGTGTGCCGAGTGGGGCAGGAGGGTGTGTGCGGAGCAGTTAATTGAAATGCATTTTAAAATCGTAATGAGGAATCTATGCGGCATTCGGCATTGCCACCGCCAGACGAACCGCAGCACCAACAGCAGCAGCAGCCAACATCGACCGCATCGCATTCCGGCGACATTTCATAGCACATTCCAAACAGATACATACATACATATCTGTATATATATGCATATATATGTATATATAGCAGCGGGCACATTGCGATAAAAAAAATCTATATGAAATGCTGAATAGTTTCAAAAGTACAAATGCAAATGGCCATCGGTGTGCGTGTGTGCCCAAATAGACAAATGACCAAAATGAACTTTAAATACCATTAAGCAGCCTCAACTCGACAGAAAGCACTAAACAAATATACCTACTCAAATCCACAGAAATAAAAACAAAAGCAAAAGTGAAATCAGCGCAAAAAGTAAACAACATTTTTTCTATGCATACTCGTATCGTTGTATATTTAACAAATTGAATTTTATTTAAGGGACCGTCTATAATCGGCAATGTGTGCCACTATGCAGAGGCAGAGACACACTCACACACACACACACACACAGCGCTGTTGCGGGAAGAATTTACGGATATTCCTACAGAACGGTATTCAAAATGGCCAGCGATTAAAAATATCGATTATATGTAGCCTAAAGCTACAATGGAACCCTTTTTCGATTACCCAGATCATGGGTACAGGGTTCACAAATGGCACAAATTAATTCTTAAATTCTCATTTATACTTCAAACATTATTTAAACACAAAAACCCATCCTTCTTGTATATTTTTATTGACGCATTAAATTCTCTGGATTTGATTTAAATTTGGTAATGACGAAAACTCATTTACCGCTACCCATTAGCAGACAAAAACGCACGAGAAATTGTCCAATTATCGCAAACTAAACGGTAATTGAATGGAAACTGAAATTTGCACAATCAAAGTGGAAGTTGAAGAGGTGGTGGGTTGGCATGGCGGCCACAAGAAAGTCAATAAAATCCCAGGTTTAAGTGCAATTGGCGGTGGGCGAAGGAATACGCCGCAAACTGTTCGAATCGGTGTGGTGGGGAGGAATGGAGAAACGGTAAAGAGATGGTGAAATACAGTTAAGTGGGTGAAACACGTACAGAACATTAGCATAGAGACTGCCGACACCTGCTCGGCATTCAAATGCGAAGATAATTGATTGATTGAGCTTTGGAATTAAATTAGCACACAAGATATATGTTTCCAAAAACGAGTACAATTTGAGTTTTAAAACGAAGACGATCATCATAAGGAAACTTCTCTTTGCAACTGACATCTGCCTCAAGGAAATTGCATTAAAGGAAAACAGAAGCACATATTAAAAATAAAAAAAAAAACAAGCCGACAGGCAAAACCAGAGAGGAGACATACAATGTATGTACACATGTATGTGTGTGTATGTACGTGTAGCATATGTATATGCATCGTATTTATAAGATAGACGGACAGGCAAAACAGACAGGCATGAACAAACGAAACGTTTATCTTCATTAAAGGAGGTAATTAATTTTGAAATCGAAAGAACAAGCGAGTGGCAAGTGGCAACTTGATTTATATGTTTTATTGTGCGCCTGGTTTGGGTGCTGCTTATTCACATTCACAGACATCCCGAGTAGGGGACAACGCCGCCTGTACAAGTGAGTGGATTCTTAAAGTGTTTCTGTTTTGCTTTTATCCAAGTATGCGTATGCCAGCATAAATTCAAATATTTAAAATAGTTTTCGCAGGAAAAAGATGGATGGAAATAGGAAGAGCGTATGAGTTTTTAATCAAATTCAACACAAAATTCACTCATTTAACCTAACATAGCAAGTCCCTCAGGCCACTTATCAAGCTCGCCTGAGCATCAAGAAAATGTTGTTATATCGTAGGCCACTTCTCGCATTAGCAGTTGCATTGAGAGCGAATGACACAGTGGTTAGAAGAGAGCAGACCTGTTACCCAGTACATTAAATTTCAAAACCCTTTCCAATTATTTTACATGCCTTACATTTAATGAATAAAACAAACTTTACCATCTCTACCGCGAATTTTACTACTCCAGCAGTTTAATGCAATATTACTGTACGAATTTATGTTGAACCGCTCAAAGCTTGTTATACGGTAGCTTAATAGCTAGTAGATGAGAGCAGAGCACAATGCAGAGAACAAAAAGCTAAAAAATTCCCCTCAATATATTCTCCATCACAACTATCACATTTTTGCATTTCTAATTTTCTCTTTTTATTTGTAGATACTGCCCTCGGTAATAGTATAATATTTTTAAATGAAATGTCACTCAACGCTTGTTTTACGGTAGAACACTTGTGGTTGATGATGATGATGATGAGAGCAAAGCGCAGTTAGTTGACATTAGCGAGAGAGCACTTGTGTGGGCTGATTAAATCGCACGCCTCTGTGTTTTTATGCCCTACCTCCCACATTCCAGTGGCATAATTTGCCCGCCGTAAATTTCCCGCGAACATTTTAATAACTTAGCTGAACTTTTTCTCCATTTTTGCTGCGGCTGCTGTGTTTTTCACCTAATTATACACGAGTGCCCCCATTGGGGGAGCAAGTGAGGCACGGCCGCCACTCACATACGGAAAATCGGGGCAAACACGCAAACTGACAGCCGAGACAAGTACATGACACGAGCGGGTCTTTTGATCAAAGCAGTGCTACTGGCTGGCTCCCCACTCAGACCGGAGTTGGGGGGAGTGAGAGTTGGGAGAGATGGATGCTTCGTGCTCCTACCTTTAGTGTCCTTGTTGTTGTAGTTGAGGGCGCGGGAGAAATGCTCATCGACCACGCTGGCCGTGTCGCCCGAGTAGTTGGTGAATACAACGCAGGTGGCCGACAGATACTGAGCTTGCCCCTGGCTATTGCCGCCGACCGGCTGTGGAGCATCCAGGGTCGGCAGATCCTTGGGTATGGCGCCCGTGGCCGTCCCGCCCGTCGATGATGCACCCACTGGCGCACCGCCGCCGTGCAGCGAGTGGCTGTGCGCGTGCACGTGGCGCGGCGAGTCCGGGCCGGAGGAGCAGGATGATTCGTTGTGATGCTGGTGCTGTTGGGAGCCCACCAAGCGTGCTGAAAACCGAAATCGGTGAAATACTTTACAATCATTACGACCAATGGATTATGGAGGGGGGTGATATAAAAAATATGATATCATTTATTGAATGTTAACTGGTTTGGAATGTGAGTGCGCGACAGCAATTCAAAGAATTTTTAATTTAATTAGCGGCGAGTGTGCACTGGTATCCACTCATGCTCACTTTCTCTCTCTCTCTCTCTCTGTCTATGAATGACGTTGCCAAAATAAAATGCTGTCGATATCTAGCTATGAATGCCGAACCACTTTTGGGCCTGAACTTTCCCGGATTCTAATGTAATAAGTTAAGAAAGGAAAGCAAATCCGTTTTCCCAATGATCTTGAGATAGAAACTAAATGGCAGGCTCGTTAGATATTGAAATCCGAAATTTCCGGCAGACAAGAAAGAGGGAGAGATTGGCTAGAGCGTGAAATATATCTAAAGAACTATGAGTATGTGCTTCTGTAGTTCATTGCAGGGCTCTACTCATTATTTTCCTATTATATTTTCAAATTATTTGATATTGGTTTCCGAGCTTACTCACCTTCAGCTTCGCTGCGTGGCACGTTGAGATCCTCTTCTTTGGTTTGATGCGTATGCGTATGCGTGTGCGGGTGTGAGTGTGTGTGGGTCTGCGGGTGCGGATGCGGATGCGGATGCGAATGTGGATGCGAATGCGTGTGCGTCCGACTGTGCAACGAGTGTCCGGCAGCACCACTCAGACCCGGACTCATGCCAAGTCCGATGCTACCAACACTACTGCTACCGGGCACGTTGCTACCCAGCAAACCACCGCCAGAGCCACCAACTCCACCGCCCAGCTGCAATCCGGAGGTGCCCGCCTGATTCGCTGCCACGGCAACAGCCGCTGCCGCACTATTGTGCGCCGCGGCCGCAACCGCCGCTGCAGCTGCATTGGCGCTCACCGAGGGCGGCAGAATGGGACTGCAGGGTGAGTGGGAGCTGCCAGAGGCACTCGATGAGGCGGCCAAATTAACGCCCGACGAGGAGTACAAATCCTGATTGAACTGAAAGCATGAGAAAGAGAGAGAGAGAGACACAGATGTTAGTGGGGTTAGACACATCCATAAAGATATAAAATTTCTGCATTATTTGGGTACCGATGTGGCAATGCCCAAATAATCTCTACATATCAAAATTAATTCCAAAATTGCAACTTCCAGAGTATATTTTAAATAGAATATACACAGCGTATATCCTACAAATAGTATAAACAAAGTTGGGGAAATTTGCAGAAAATATTTAATAATCTTACGAGGGGAACATCATTTCAATAAAGGACTGTCCCAAATGATCCTAATGTTACTGAGTTTAAACTCCTAATGTCTTAATGTTCTCCAATTTCCTGTATATATATATTTCTAAAGTCAAGAGTGTGACTGCCCCAGAGGTGGCAAGTAATGAGTTATGAGACGCGTTGCAGCAAATTGAAAATGACACAATACGGAAATTTATGTTGATGGAAAATGCGAGTGAGGCCATTAAATTTACGACCGTATGGCGCATACTATCACGGAGTCATCCAAGGTTGCATCCACAGCACCGCCCCGGAAAACCGGGGGCTGGGTGGCCGAGTGGAGTCACGGCTAAGGCGATAATCACGCCGCAATCTTCCAGCTTAGTGGAGTGTCAAACATAATGCGGCGCTCGCAACGATTTACGAGCAGCACCTTTGACTGTCGCCGTCCCTGTCTAATGAGCCCATTAGGGGCAGCCCCAGCAGCCAGCCCCTACTCATAACCCCTTCCTTCATGCTACATTTGCCCCCGAAAATGTTTCTAAATTTAACTGTGAACTGCAAGCCAAGCGAGAAGACCCTTCTGCCTCCAGTGGCACTACACTCTAGTGGCGGGGCACATGCCAATTATTATCGCGTCTAAGGGGTTAATAATGGGTTAACCAGGCACGAACCATTTGGAAGAGTGCATCGGGGGCATTGACAGCCAGCGCAAGCATTGATTTATGTGCAGCAGCCAAGGGCCTGGTCTTGGGCCTGTGCCTGTGTCTGTGTCTGTAGTGGGTGTATCGCAGTGTCTAGTGTCTTTAAGAGAGTCCAGAGCTGCGGCTTGTTACATGTATTTAAAAGTATTCAACTTAATTAGAAGAAAGCGCTGACTCACCAGAAAGCTGAGGAGCACAGAGTTAGATACAATTGGAATTGAGACATCCCGGGAGCAGCGATGACTGGATACACTTGATACACAGCACAGCACAGCACAGACAGAATATGCCCCTCAGATCGTGTATCTGAATCTGTCACCTGGCTTAAGCACATAATCAATGCGTTGCGCCTTATCGCCAAACACTATCAGCGACGACACGACGGCAGCAGGATCGTCGCCAAATTGCCCAAGTGGGGAAGCGGAGGATACACCCATACCACAAGTGCAGAAGCCCCCAATGCGCGGCAGAACAATGCTCGCGAGAGATACAGATACAGAGTGCGTATCTGTATCTGCTGCAATGACCGCCTGTTATTAGGTGCAACGATATTTCGATTATGCTGAGCGGTCAAACCGCCGATCACACGGCATAAATCACCAAAAGGGGAGCCCCATAGCAGAGACGAACCAACGACAACTGTTGGAGTTTGGTTGACTTTTTTGGTTTTCAGCTTTTTCGGGGTTCCTTGGGTCTTGCGTTATCTGATCGCAGCCGTGTCGGTTGACAAAAGGCCCCAGGATCGGAATGGTTGTGGAGCTGCGGCTGCGGCTGCGGCTGGCTGTGGCTGGACCTGGGCATGGGCATGGGTGACCAAAAGCGATCGGCAAGAACTAATGGCGATACACACAATAAATTAACAGAACGGGAACGAGATCGCCAAGGTTTTTGTTTGTTTTAGCTGCCCCCAAAGAGCCGGTGGAGCGGGGGGAGGGAGTGAGAACAAAGTGTCGACGGGAGGACAAAATTGTGCGTTGTGTTGTCCGGCTGGGCCTGAAGGTAGCCCACAGCCAAATAAACCGGTCATCCAGCTCAGCTTCAAGCTGCTGACTCAATCTGCGATTGGCTGCAGTCGGGCCGAGTCCCGAGCTCAGACCAAGACCCAGACCCAGACCCAGACCCTGGCACACAAATCCAGCGTGAGGGCCAGGGTTTATCTCTTATGGGCAACTCTTTATGGGCATGCAAAAGCATAGAATCAGAATCGTGTCGTATCGGTTACTTACATAAAAGGCCAATTTCGATTTGGTGCCGCGGCCTTGTATAATTGGAACTTGCGACACAAGAATTTCTTTGTGAACCAGCGACAGCCAGAGTCCGAGTCCGATTCCGAGTCCGTCCAGACACTGCTGACCAATAGGCCCTCGGCTCGGACCCAAGTAGTCAGTCGCCTGGGCCCCCAGACTCTGCTCCGGCTCTGAGGGAGCCCTTTCTGGCATCGTGAGAACTTTTCTGTACTTGTCACAGAAATCACAGCGAAATCTTCGAAATCAATGTTAGCAAAAAATAATACGAACAAAGCCCAAATTGACCGAAAGGAATTCCTTGAAATGTTTCTCCTTCTTTTACTCGTTTCTGCCTGTTGGATTTTTATTGTTTCGGGTGTCCCAAATCGATTTGCGTTCTGCGTGAATTCTTATGATTTGTTAGAAGCTTCTAATTATGCAGTTCGATCTGGCCGAAACAAATTGATTGAAGTCGCGTAGCAGTTTCGTTGATTGGTAGAAGATCAATCAGGTCGCGAGTTGGTCGTTAGGACACGTTTGGAAATATGGCGAAAATATGGCAAAGCTCTTTAAGCATTCTGCCAAGTATTTGCAGAATAACAAATATAATCCTTGTTTAGATTTTAGGAATTACTAAAGACTTCTAATTGTTTCCGATTCTGGAGATTTTTAAGAATTTAAATATTGTTATATATTTTCTAAATCTGTTTTTCTTTTTATAATGTTGTTTCTGTTCCATTTTTTCATTTTGGGTACCATTCTTGCTACTTACTCTTTAATATATAGCTCAAATAGATCAGACATTTTATTGGCATTCGAATTTCTGAATTTTTCTCTGGGAGTGTATTATCAGAGCTTCGATAGAATGCAATTTTGGAAATTCTTTAGCTATAGAGGACACTTCCTAGGCTTGGTTTCTTAACAAAAATCCATAATTAGCGATCGGAAGGAATGTTCCCCAGCAAAGAGAATAATAATTAATGCATTGATAATAAAAAAAATCTACCGCCGTTGTACAATCTGTCCATTTATGTACAATTTGTCTAACAACACTTTAAATAATTTATCAATAGCATTAACAATATATGTCGCATGGATCGGTTTATAATATAATTAAAAATACTCA
The DNA here is from genome assembly GCF_018151105.1 of Drosophila obscura. NCBI lineage: Eukaryota > Metazoa > Arthropoda > Insecta > Diptera > Drosophilidae > Drosophila > Drosophila obscura. The sequence continues at coordinate 1,326,537 of NW_024542774.1, read as the reverse complement.
CCCTCTCATACTGATAGAATGAACGACTTGGTCCAGCGCGCCCATACAAATATGGATAGTAGGCACCGTACATAACTTCGGGACAGGACACTGCCATTGTCGCAACCGCAATTGCAACTGCGTCGAGTCACACACAACAAACCAATACAAGCGACTCACAGTCACAGTACACACGGTACACGCACAGAGTTATCACAGTTTTTTTTTTTAACGATTCGAGTGTCAAATTGATTTGGAATTTGGAATCACCAATTGTCAGGATGGCAATGGCTATCGGAATCCGATCAGAATCGGAGTTGGAATCGTCTTTAAGCTGCGCCTAGGCCTCTGGGCCCGGCTGGAGCTTCCGTTAAGCTCGTCAAGACACAGAGATTGATAGCTATACGGAGAGAGAAAAGCTAACTTGGTGTAATTATAAAACCGGCTCTGCTCCGCTCTTTTCTGATCTGCTCTCGACGACTCAAAGCTGTCCCGGTGGTGGCGTGTCTTGTTGTTGGCTGGCGAAATTCCAGGAATGAAAACTCCGCTCGGCTAATTATATTTACATATTGTAAAACACCATCGCGTTTGTATCCAGAGCTTTAATTGCTTTTCGTCTTTTTTGTTTCAACTTTTGTTGTTTTTTTTTTTTCTTTTTTTTCCGCCACAGCTCCTATTTGGCTCTTTTCTTCTCTCTCTTTCTGTTGCTATTTCGTTTCTTTTGTTCACAAACTTATTTTTCTTTGAATTCGCAATTCCCGTTCGTGAGTATTTTCTATCTTGGCCTTTCCTTACGCCCCTCGTCTTCACTGGTTTTTGCTTTGTTTGCTCCGCCAGGCAATTGCAATTATCATTTCCACATTGTGGATTGTGGATTGTGAACTGCTGATTGTTGATTGCTACTGCGTTTGTTTTCTATTTTACACGGCTACTCCACATCACTCCACGCCATTCCATGTCACTCCCTTCGGCGTTGGAACTCCAGTTTTGCTTCTCATCCGCGTTTCCGTTGAAGCATCGCATGCTGCGGGGAAAGAGAGGAAAAAATGCGTCAACAATTTGTTTAATTGTGGCCAACTTAAAAGTTCGCATTAATCTACAGTTTATACATTTATGTAAAGCTGTCGGGTAAGTCCGTTACATACTTAAATCTTTTATTAAATCAAGCAAAGGGCTTTTAAATAATGCATTGCAGTTTGAAAATTCGTATGACTAAGTCCAATATTAATATTTTCATACAAATATTCTTTAATAAATTTGTTCCTGAATAGGACAAGGTGATGGACAACTAAGGATATGACCCAATTGGAACACTTAAAAACATGTTTAAGTTGTATTATTTATTATTATTGTTATTTAAATTGTATCTATTTATTACAATTAGTTATTCTTGAAGTTAAACTTTGAACAATCGAAACAATAACTAAAAAAGGGGTATTCAGAACATACCAGACTCACTCATGGTTAGATCTTGGCGACTTAAGCAGCATGGAAATGTATGTAAGCACATAAACCAACAATACAAACAATACTTTAAGAATCTGTACAATACGTTCATATTAAATTGAAAAAAATACTTTCAGGATACGGTATGCTCTACGAAAATGTTTTCTTAGCTAGCTAAACGTTCCTGCATGATTCCAAAGGACATTTAAGGAGAGTGTAGTGCGCTAGCTCTAAGAAGAAGCACTGTTGACACAGAGAATTTTCATGATTGTGCTTTATCTGTCTCTGAGGAGGGGTATTAAAATGGGCACGATAGATATTTGTATATTTTGCATGTGAACTTTATACGACGACTGTTATTTAATCCGGGAAATGCCTTACAAAGCGACAAAGTACTTATAAATCAAAACATTTCCGCACTTAATTTATTTATGCACTTACATTTACATATGTATATGTATGCTTTATTGGTCTAAAGAACATTTTTCTGCCCCGTGTCTAAGTATTAGTTTAAAAATGATGCGACGGGAATCTCTGAATGGAGTCAGGAGTCTCGCTTAACACTCAAACCCTGAAGTGGCTATCATCTAATATGTCTACTTTTCCTTATCCTCAAAGGTACATTCCCTAATCTTGTGAAATTTCAAAATAGGAACAGAAAAGGGTACCAATAACAGTGTGCTCTTCATAATCTTTGCTCTAATATTTCTTGGGTCGATTCACAGACCTTTCCCGTCGGCTAATATTCATCAGTCTATAATTAGATACAAATATTTCTGTGTTTCTTGTTTTTCGGACAAACCATGTGTTTACTCCTTTGAATCATCTGCCCTAAGTGCGCATATCTTCTAATTGGAAGAGAGAATGGGTGAACAAGCACCCAAATCCTTCCGACGGGATGTGAATCATGCTACATATTTATAATGCAATTTTGTTTGATGTTAGAATGTATTCCATATTACAAAAAAAGGTCTCCAGTTACGTGATTCCAATTCAAAGGGAATTTAATTACAATTGAAGGGTATACATATTCAATTGGTTTGCAATTATACTAGCAATATCCCCTCCGCTCATAGACAATCGCTGATAAACTTACCGATTGAAAGTCGTGTAATCCACAAAGATTTTCCAGGTTTTTAATACCGCAAGATTTACTGAATATTTCCCAAGATATTTATCATGTGTGGTGCACTTTTGGAATATGTAAAAAATTCAACAATTTCACAAATCTGACATGGCTTTTCTTTTATATTGTGGGGTTGATTAAAACTGATGCTTTAATGGGGTCGTTATCCGTTTGTTTTGTGCCGTTAATTTGAATAGTAATTAAAATTATAAGCGGGGGGAATTCGCACGTGAATATTTGAGATTTTCGCGTTGCTTTTTGTGAATTTTATTGCCAGGCCAAGAGAGACGACATAGCACACAAAACATTTGCTGGGGGCACTCAATGAAAATATTTTCGCTAAATTCACAAAATGCCAAATTCCATAAATTCTTGGCGCAGGCGATGACAGCGACGGGAACACTGGCACTAGGGGAAATACATTAGTTTGACGCTTGACTTTGGCATTACGAGCCGCATCCGTTCAGCTTGACGGATCCGGAGAAATCTCTATTTTAATTGCACTGAAAAATGAACTGCACTTGCCGCAATCGCTCACTGGGATTCCTTTTCGGGTTTATTTCTTGTTAATTTTCACGTCGGATAAACGTCGGGACAACGAAACGGCAGACGCGGCGGGCAGCAGCTGAGAATCGAATCGGAGAATCGGAGGAATCGGAGGAATCACGAGGCACGAGCTCCGCTGCCGCTCAATCGGAAGATACAAAACAAACTGGCTTGAGGAGCGCGCGCTGTAGCAGTGTTGCCAGCTGCTGCGCCGGAAGAGAAGGTCGAAAACAAAATGGCATTTGGAAGTGCTCTCCCGCTCGTACCAGCCGGGAATGGAGTGTGCGCAAGCGGGACAACTGATGTGTACCAGTCAGCTATTCACGGACGCCCCGCCCATTTGATTGTTTTGAGGGTTATTACTGTTGTTGTCGTTGTTGCTGCTGCTGCTGCCGCCGCTGCTGCATGTTTGGTGTCTGAGCTAACGATGCCTCGCATCGGTGTGGTGTGAAAATAAAATGGAGTGCGTCTCAATTGTGTCTTGAAGTAGACGGAAACTCCTCCGCAACGTATACATATATACGATATACTGTAAATGTCTGCGTGTGTTTCCTCTGGTCTATGGACTCGACCATGTTTGATTTTAAAGTCCGTTTCCCGATAGCAGGCAGGCAGGCCGGTACACACCAGATTGAAAGGAATTCGCATTCGTCCTTTTGTTCCCCACGTAAAGTATGCGCCAACTGTGTCAACAGTGTTCGCAGTGCTCCCATCTGCCCCATGCCCCACAGCTCGCAGCGTGACGTGCACCTATTGATAATAATCTGATTCCAAATGAATACAATTTATTGTGGTGATGGTTTGTGGCTGACAAGGTGCAGACACGGCGGAGCCTTGAGTTGGTCGGTTACTCTTTAATTGGTGTTCTAGTATTCAATTTTACTTGAAATCTTGCTTTAATGCTTCTCGTCCTCTTCTTGGAATTATCTATGTACGTTAAATTATTGGCTTTGGCTTTACGACTATGGGAAAACATGCTGCGTGAATTTCTCAAGACTTTACAGGGAAAATTGGCACCCGACTTCAGCTTCTATAGTTTGCTGGAAAAAAAACATTATAGGGTTCCATCAGCAGAGGAAGTGTATCATTGCAGTGTTTAATATCTTTGCACAGCTTAAGATCTGTCTGCTATGGCAAGTTTAGTCTTTCCTGTGTATGATACAGAATTCATAATCTTGGATGTAGGGCAGAAATGCCCCACAACTGCTCATATGCCATTATAACCCATCGATCAAAATAAACCCCACGTAGAATCGGTTTTTCGGTTGAACAATTGACAATTTTCCATATTGAAAGTCTGTTCAAAATACCCAAAAGCAATTAACTTTTGATGAATAAAGTACAAAGACACGCGTACAGATTTATTTTCTCACACATCATTCTATTAAACCTGACTCTTGGCAGTCTTGTCTTGCAGTGTTCGTGTTGTTAAACAACTCTGCAGCATGCTAGTCTTGACGTTGAAGGAGGGCCGGCCACATACGTAGGCGGGAATATGGGATCAGCATTTAAATAAAAATAAGTGGAAAAGGATTGGAAGGTCACAGGGATATTAAAACAATAGAGTTTTCGAATTTAATTCAAATCGATAGAGTATCAGGGGGGTGTGTGGTGATGTGTTTAAGGCGTTAGCCGCTTGGGATCGCGTGGGAACATGGAGGTCTTGCGAATGTTATCCAAGCCCAAATACAACATGACCACTCGCTCCATGCCAATGCCACCGCCAGCGTGCGGTGGGCAGCCATAGCGGAAGGACTCGATGTATGCCGCAATTTTGGTGGTATCTGGAACAAGATAGATGATGAATTTGGATTTAAGAGGAGCAGTTGGGGAAGAGCTTCATTCAGAGATACTAACCGATACCATGGTGCTTGGCACGCTCGATTAAGTACTCGGGATCGTGTATACGTTGTGCCCCTGACAGGATCTCCTCGCCACGCATGAACATGTCGTAGGAGTTGGAGTAAGTGGAGTTGCTGGGATCGGGCATCGTGTAGAAGGGGCGTATCGCCAGTGGGAACTTGTCCAGGATGTAGAAGTCAGTGTCGTATTTGGCCTTGACCAGACGACCCAGCAGCTTCTCATTTGGCGTCGACAAATCCTCCTCATCGCCCGTCTCCACGCCTGCCTCGCGCAACATAGCCACGCCCTCCGAGAACTGCAGTATCAGTGGTGGCTCCAAGAACTTAAAGGCGTCCACCTTATACTGCTGGCCCACGGACTCGATCTCACGGCTGTACTTGTCGCGCAATCCCTTGAAAATAGCTGTGAACGTGTTGCCAATTGTATGGAGCACCTCGTGGTAGTGGTACTTGAAGGCCATCTCCAAGTCGAGGCCCACAAACTCCGTCAGATGCCTGTGGGTGTTCGAGTCCTCTGCACGGAACACGGCACCCACGGTGTACACCTTGTCAAAATCGGCGGCAATGGCCATTTGCTTGTACAGCTGTGGCGACTGGGCCAAATAGGCAGAATCCTTGAAATAGCTGACGGTGAACACATTGGCTCCTCCTTCACTGGCTGCCGAAATGATTTTCGGGGTGTGGATCTCGGTGAAGCCCTGCTCGGTGAGAATATCACGGAACAAGCGGCAGACACCAGCCTCCAGGCGGAATATGGCCTGATTGGCCGGTGTTCTCAGATCTAGGACACGATTATCCAGTCTGGTGTCCTGATTGACGCGAATGTTGAGCCCCTCATCATCGGCGTTCTCTGGACGCGAGGCATCCTCAATTTGCAATGGCAACTGAGCCTTGGCCTGGGAAATTACAAATATTTGTTCAACACACAGCTCCAGTGTTTGCTCCGTGCAAGATTCAATCTTGTTGGGCACTGAGACTGGCTTGGCCTGGATATCGATGATACTCTCCTTGGGAATACTGCAAAAAGATGATTGGGATTAGAATTGAATGATCATGCTTGGTGTATTGTAAAGGACATACTTTCCCGCGAACTTCACCATCTGCTTGGAAATGATGTCGCCCACAGCCAGGATGCACTGCACTGTGCTGCTCTGCTGGCGCAGGATAAGGAAACACTGTTTGCCCTTGGACCGCGAAGTGTGGACGCGTCCTCGCACCCAGAGCAATCCCTTTTCCACGTGGCTGCTCAGCTCGTGCACGGCCACGAAATTGCGCTCGCTGCGCTTGTCCTTCGATTGAATCATCTCGGAGAGGCCATAGCGGCCTGCAGCGCTGTCCTCTGCGCTGTCACCAGCTGCATTGTTAGCAGCAATAGCAGTCGCCGTCTCCGCCTTCAGCTCGGCTTTCTGTGGAGATAATGGTAAACGTATTAGAGCTGTTATCGCCACCAAAACACTCACGCCACGTCCGCAGAATCACAAAATTACCTTGGCTGCCTTGGCAAGCTTCTTGGCTCCCTTCTTGGAGACCTGCTCCCCATCTGCCACGTTTTCCTTGTCCTCGACCATGTTGGAATGCACACAAACGGCTGTAAAATACAATTTTATCGTTCAATATAGTACCACAAAACAAACTCGTAAACCGCATAGATTCTGATAAGCAACAGGCGACTAGTGGAATGGAATGGTAGGCAGAGGGGGACGAGAGGCGTTGCGTCACTATCTTTATAAATAGAAACTAGCGGATGAGATGTCCCATTTGCGAATTAAATGACAGAGGCTTCCGGCTCTTTCGCAATGCAGGTCAGCAACCCCCACCTTCGTTTTCCATATGTCGCGAGTGGAAGCCCTTTGTCACAAGCGGCACGGCACGCACACATAACCTAAACTTAAACGCTTGTGTTCGCTGAGACAATGGCCGCACTCGGTATGATTCACCGTCACTTATTGACTATTTACATTGTTCAAGCAATTGCACCCAACTTACCAGCAAATTCTCGCCTTTTTTAATACAGAAACGAAAGATTACACGAATGTTGTGGACGATTGCAGCATGCGAGTTGCAGCTTATCGATAGTCGCTATGCACTTGCAAGGTGTCGCAAAACCATTTTATTTGTACTGACGTCACAGTGAGTTCGTATTACACTACACTTCAAATCAAATCTATTCTGAAATTTTTCTGTTTTTTAGCCAGATAGATACTAGAAAAACAACCGATAGTATTTTCCCATCTCGAGCAAAACATAAAATTATTCTATCTTTTGTTGACAAAAACACACACACATTCACATTTGAAAATGGAAATCAAGCGAAGCAAGACCAGCCGGGTGGCGGAGTTCGATAGGGATTCCAAGCTGGATCTAATAAAGGCAGTGGAGAAAAGGCCAGTAATTTGGAACCTTAAAGATCGCAAACATTTTGACACGATTGCATCAAAGAGTGCATGGGAATCTGTTGCCGCTGAAATAAAGAAGGATGGTAAGTAAAACTTAAATTAATTAGAAAATTTAAATGGAACAAATGTTTTTCAGCGAATAGTTGTAAAATAGCTTGGAAATCGCTGAAAGACAGCTACCGATACCACATCAAGTCAGCAACCAAGAAGCAGTTGAAGAATGGAAGTGCAGGAGGGGTCCAAATGGAGAACCCAGTGGCAAATGAAAGTGTGGAGTGGGTGTTTGCCCCACACATGGCATTCTTGCCCGACCTTTTCACTCAGAGGCGGTAGGTTTTAAACATACATACATTTCTTTGAGAGCATGTTGCATTTAATGTTTTCCCACAGGACGTTTACCTCTATATTCTTTCCCGAGGAGGATACAGAGTCCAGCCCAGTCGGGCTGGATGATACTGCGGTTTTGGAGACCAATTGGTCCGAGAGCGAGTTGAATATAAAGCAGGAGCTGGACGATTTCAGTAGCTCTACGTATTCTTATGTAAGTAGGATACCTGACCAACTCAGTTATAAATTTCTAATTACTTAACTCTTTTCTACAGGAAAGCAAAGCAAAGAAGCGATCTGTGCCTAAAAATGAAACATCTGCCTCTCAGGTGTGTGAAATCCTGGAAAAACTGGTCAATCAGCAAGAGGCTCAAGCAGTTGTCATGAATCCAGTTTCGGCATACTGGGACTACATGCTGAGCTCGTTGCCCCTGGAGGATAGGGCAGAAGTAGAGGACGATGTAACGCAGTTGATCATTGCAAGGAAAAGGGAGTTGAAAAAAGCTGGAGAACGAATGGACTAGTTATAAGTTCTTTACGTATAATTATTTTTTAATATTTTAATTATTTTGGACGCCAGCAGCTTCATTTTGCCATGCGACAGACCCGGCTGGGCTGTTCACAAAATTTTTTAAGTTGACTCTAATGGACTTGCAAAAGTCATGAGGGCGACCGCGGCAACAGGGCCGGAGATCGGTGAATACGGTGTCCGCTTTAATTAGTGAGTCTTCATTTATGGCATACGTACTGGGGCTTGTGCGCAAGAGGAAATTGTGCAGCGAACAACATGCGGCTACAATATTTTGTGACTTTTCCGGTCCGCTCAGCAGAGTACGTTGCACAGCCATCCATCTAGCGCAAAGAATTCCAAAAGCTGTCTCAATGCAACGTCGAGCTCGGCTCAGTCTATAATTAAATACACGCTCGTCCACTGCCAGGTTCCGGGAGCCAAATGGCTTCATAATACGCTTATGCAGAGGGAACGCATCATCTCCAACAATAAAATATGGAGTTCGCTCTCCATTTAGAGCGTTGTCGTCAGGAAAATTCAGTGTTTCCGACAACAATGCTTTTCCAAACTCACACTGTGAGAAAGCATTCATATCTCCCTCACTTCCACAGGCGCCAACGTCTATATAGGTGAACCTATAATGGGCGTCGCAAATGGCCATTAGCACAATCGAGTGAAAGCCCTGAACATGAAGGGAGGCATTAATATTAAATGTTACTCAAATTGAATAAGCGACATACTTTGTAATTACAAAACCTGCTCCCGCTATTAGGTGGTGCCTTTATCGCCACATGCTTTCCGCCTACGGCTCCAATGCAGTTCGGAAAGTTCCATTCCTCTTCAAAGTCCTTAGCCCACTGTAACATGCTGTCCTTGTGCCATTTGGGGAATTCTTTCGACAGGGAAATGCATATGGCCTCGCACACTTGCCCTATAATTACTTCGAAGTGTTGTTTACTTATACGATAAGTGGAACAAACGTGGCGCTGCAAGTCACCGGAAGCAAGAAACCTAAAAAACAAATTATATACTATGTATAAATGCACGGACATATAAAATATTCACTCTAAAACAATGGCCAACTTGGCTTTAGGCGGGATCGCTTCTGGGCGAGTATTCCGGTTCGGGACCAAGTACGGCTCCACCAATCCGAAAAGACCACAGAAGTCCTTTTCAGTCATATGAAAATTTTCAAAGAATACTGATGGCCTCCGATATATATTTTCATACTACGAGATTTACAAAAGATATTGTTAGCGCCATTTGAATATATGTACAAAATCGAACCTTCTCGTTTCTATCCTGCAGGTATGGATTTACCCAATGTCGTCGCCGCTTTCTTCGTTCATTGTCCTCCTCCTCTGCTACAACAAGAGCCGCCAATCCCACAATTAATAATTTCCTCCTTGCGTCCATTATTATTAACTTTTCTCTTAGTTTTCAAAAAGTAAACAAAACAACACAGCTGTCTGAACCCGTAAAGCATGTACTTTGCCCACTTTGGTCACACTATCGACAAAGTACGATAAAAATGCTGATCTTAATACTGGTCTTTAAAAAGAAGTGTAGTGAAACAACTGTGATGCCACTTGCGCCACCTTTACTATACTAATCCTCCCTGCCTGTCGATAGGTATTTATTCAATAGCTCGACTAGCACATCTCTAGAACAATTTCGTGAATAATCCAGAAAAACAAAAGGAGGTTTGTGTGAGCAGTTTTGTAAACAATCCAATCCAGAGGTAAATAGTTATCTTAAAGTTTAAAGATTCGGTCTTACGCCATGGCATTAAGCAACTTCAACTGATTCTCAAATTGATGTTCTTCCCCGGTATATTTGTGGTGGTTATGGTGGGATGAGATAAGTGAGTCACCGTTTTTCTGGCGTATACAAACAAACCGCTCGAGTATGTATTATTGATGTGTGTAGACTCCAGCTGCGCCAATTTAATAGCAACGACTAGTTCAAAACGAACGTGTTGAGCTGTGTGTGTATGTAGGGTAGTTAAATTAATAAACAGCATTCCCCTTCAAGAGCACAGCACTCCCACGCGCACGCATACAGTTTGGCGAGAACCCACGTCATTTATGCCACAACAAATCCATAAAGCTACCAGGAAGAGCCCGAATTAATTGATAATTGAAGTTGCATGCCACAAGATTCGCGTTTCAAACAAAAACGAAACTTTTTCCAATTAATGAACCACATTTCTGCGCTGCTAATTTAATTAGCCGAGCAGTGTCGGTGATGTATCAGCACTTATTTTATGTTATCACTTTTCCTTCCATCTCTGTTTGTAGGTAAATTCTCATCTAACTTAGTGCTACTCAGCGACCTCAACAATGCAAGGTGAGTGCAAAGGGCCAAAGCTTGACTAACCGAAAGTTTCTTGGGTCTACTTCACAGCAGCATCTGTTAGAGATCTTTAGAGAAAGAGAAAGAGAGAAAGGCCGAGGACAGTACCCACTGTTGCAATGTCGTGGCAAAGTGTCCCCCAGTATCCCCAGTACCAAGGTCTAATTTTATTGCAAATTTATTTATCTAAATTAATTGCTTTTTGGGTTCTCGCATGCTTCTGTTTTTGTAACCCGTCTCCTTGCCTCTCTTTGGAGGATTGCATCAATCGTAACCTGCTGCGCTGGTGCGGTTTTCGCAGAGCTGCGAAACTCCACATAAAAAGTTGAATCATTGTAATATCGTACTCTTTCCATTAAGAACTTGTATCTGTACTTCCTTATCATGGTTGAATGTGTTTACTCTAGAGAATTGTTGGATGCTTGTTATCGTTACTCTCTCATTTTTTTCGGTAAAGACTTTGCGCAGCCATCCAAAGCGAATCATTCCGATTTCACAGTTCTGGGTAGCGAATGCGCATTCTTTTCTCCATAGAATATTCATCTTTTGGGCCTTGTGGAATGCTCTAGAAGAAAAACTACATATTAAGCACCAGAGCAAAAGCTAAGTTCAAATGTCTTCAACAGATCCAAATCAGCAATACAATTACGGTGGCTATCCACCGCAAGGAGGCTACGGCGGCGGCTATCCTCCGCAAGGACCTCCTCAAGGCGGTTATCCGCCCTATGCCCAGGGTGGAGCTCAACCCTATCCACAGGGACCGTATGGCCAACCCTATGGTCAGGGACCACCACCAGGTGGCTATGCACCGCAGCCGGGCTTCATTCAGCCACCACCTTCGGCGGGGGGCTATGGCGCCTACGACGATCCAGAGAGTCAGCCCAAGAACTTTTCCTTCGACGACCAGAGCATCCGTCGCGGTTTCATACGCAAAGTGTATTTGATTCTAATGGTAAGTGCAATCACGATATTATGCAACTTCAGTTAAATTCTCAATTTGTTCTTCATTTAGGGTCAACTGTTGGTTACTTTCGGAGCAGTTGCTCTGTTCGTTTTTCACCAGGGAACTAGAAACTTCGCCGCCAAAAACATGTGGCTCTTCTGGGTGGCTCTTGGCGTAATGCTGGTCACCATGCTGAGTATGGCCTGTTGCGAAAGCGTTCGCCGGCAGACACCGACAAATTTCATCTTCTTGGGAATATTTACAATCGCTCAGTCGTTCTTAATGGGCGTATCGGCCACTCGCTATGCCCCCACCGAGGTAAGCGTACTTCCATGTTAATGCTTTCGCAGCTTGCTGATCGATTCTCTTTTGATTTCAGGTACTCTTGGCAGTGGGTATAACGGCGGCTGTTTGTCTAGCCCTTACGCTCTTCGCTCTGCAAACCAAATACGACTTTACCATGATGGGTGGCATTCTGATTGCCTGCATGGTGGTATTCCTGATCTTCGGCATTGTGGCAATGTTTATGAAGGGCAAAATCATCACACTGGTCTACGCCTCATTCGGAGCGCTTCTGTTCTCCGTGTACCTCATCTACGACACGCAGCTGATGATGGGCGGCGATCACAAGTATTCGATCAGTCCCGAGGAGTATATCTTCGCGGCCCTGAATCTCTATCTGGACATCATCAATATCTTTATGTACATTCTGACTATAATTGGAGCCTCGCGCGACTAAAGAGGATCCAACGGGCAGGCAATCTGCATATTTCCAAATACAGTTCTTTACAGTTTAACCGGGTCTAGCTTTAACCGGCTTATCGATATTGTTGCCGCATAATCTCTCATTCGCCTCTAACCTGTTTTGAAATCGAGAAACGAAACAAAACGGCGGCAATCTTCAACTTAAAGATTACTCCAATATTTACTATCTATTTATGTATATCTTTCGCGTTGTGTGTGGCCAGTTCCAGTTTCCTTATATGTAGTTTTTAAGGTGAAGTAAATACAAAATTAACATATTAATTTACTTTTTGTTATGTAATTCGTATTTAAGGTGGTTTCCGACAGGCATAATTTTGAAAATCTTCAAATGTTTCCCCTTAACCCTATTCAGGGCATTTTCGAAATTCAGCTGCGAGGATAATTATTAAATACCAAAATGATATGCCATTCAAATAATAACAATAAATAGTCACGTATATACATACATATTTATATGAACATATATACCTACATATACATATACTATATATGCAACACGGTTTGCAATTGTTAAATACGTTTAACTTTGTAAAAACAAAACAAAAAACAAAAGCTAGAGTTCCGAACTGTAATTGTAAATCTAATACCGAACGATGTAAGCCCTGCAGCAACACTGAGTTTAAAATCAACAATAAAGAGCGTCTATTTATTAAAGCTGGATTGTTCTGACCACAGAGAGCAGCGTTTGTAGGTCTTCCCCATCGCAGCTCAGCCTGGGGGCATTGCCACCGTCAGTGGCATTCAACATCATCAGTCTGCAGTCGGCCAGCGTCGCTTGCGCACGGATTACCATTACCCCAAAAAAGGGGTACTTTATCAAATAAAATACCTTTGCTTTATCATTTTTGTCGCGTTAGTTGGGTTGACTTTCTTATCAAAGCCACACGATTGTGTGCGTGTGAGTTTTGGTGTCTTTTAAATTGTGTGTGCAACCGGGTCACCGCCACCGACACCTGGTGCTCAGTAGTTCGAGTGATTTCCAACCAGTCGTAGTCGTAGTCATCGATTTAGCCGCAATATACAAATAAAATGTATCACTACCAGCAAGGCAAGTACAGGATGGGAGTAATGCCGATGACGGCTAAGCCAAAAGAAGAGTTGTGGCGATAAAATAATCGACAATTGCCTGAGCTCTCTCCCTCTGGGACCAATAATTGTGTTGCACGATTTGTCGTGATTCACCTACTGAGGGTGCGAGATATCGAACATTTGCTGGGCCACAACATACATACATATCTGTTACTCAACAGCACACACATCCATATGTGCGTGTGAGTGTACATTATCTGTTATCTGCATCCACTGCTGCCCGTGTGTGTGTGTGTGTGAGAGTCAATTTGATAAGCGTTTGGACTAATCTGCAAACTGTCGGCCATATGGGATACCTTCTGGTAGCGCAAATGGGTTAGACCATCGTCACCTGCAAGCGGAACAACTCGCACGAACCGTAACTGCGGCGGCATACATCCAGAGAGAGAGCATATATATTGTATATTATCTATAACAATCTAGCCATGAGCACCCACTTTCAATACGGTTAGTCATCGCTGAATTAATACCCAATTCCTTTGAACCTGTCTCCATCCATAGGCGATGAAACTGGCGCCTACACAGATGGGGAGGCCGACAAAACCTTCGATTTTGATGACCAGAGCATCAGGAAGGGCTTCATACGGAAGGTGTATCTCATTCTGATGGTAAGTGAACCAGCAGCAGCTAATCAATGTATATCTCATTAGCTGTAATCTGTCTTGCTTCCTAGGTACAACTGCTGATCACGTTCGGGTTTGTCAGCGTGTTCACCTTCTCAAAGGGTACACAGGAATGGGTACAGAAGAACCCATACCTCGTTTGGATCGCCCTGGTGAGTGGCTGCCTCTTGATAGGCACAGGCTATCCTGTTTGGATATAACATTTCTTCTCTATTTTTTCCAGGCCGTTCTCATTGTGACCATGATATGCATGGCCTGCTGCGAGAGCGTTCGCCGGAAAACGCCGCTCAACTTTATATTCCTGTTCCTGTTCACGATCGCCGAATCCTTCCTGCTGGGCATGGTGGCCGGCCAGTACGAGGCCAATGAGGTACTGATGGCCGTGGGAATTACGGCAGCCGTGGCCTTGGGCCTCACCATCTTCGCACTGCAAACCAAGTGGGACTTTACGATGTGCGGCGGAGTGCTAGTCGCCTGCCTGGTAGTCTTCATCATCTTTGGTATCATTGCCATCTTCATACCGGGCCAGGTGATCGGCCTCGTGTACGCCTCGCTGGGTGCCCTGCTCTTCTCCGTGTATCTGGTTTACGACACGCAGCTGATGCTGGGCGGGAACCACAAGTATTCGATCAGTCCCGAGGAGTATATCTTCGCGGCCCTCAACCTCTACCTGGACATCGTCAACATCTTCATGTACATACTGACCATCATCGGATTGGCCCGCAACTAGACCAGTCCGTCTCCATGTCGGCGGCCGTTCGCGTTCCAGTTCTAGAAATATGTAATTTAATTTTATGTACCCTATACGAAGAAATACAAATTTGACTACTAGCCAGCCCACCGTGTCCGAGTGATCGCTTTGGTTGGGTTTTGCAGTGTGGATCGGTGGCTCAACTGTGTCCACAAATCTCGAACCTTGTCCACGCCGCGGTGTCCAATTAATTAAAACAGATGAAAGGCCGTAATGTAATTATGTTCAATCAGCCCCTGTGGCGATTGCAGTTCGTCGTCAATTCCTGGCCTGGAAGTGGGCAAGGTCCCCAGCACCAGCTCGTTAGTTGTGCGCGCGCTTGGCTCGGATGCAGACGACATGGACTTCGATGAGGTACTTAAGGAGGTGGGATCTTTCGGTCTCTACCAGAAGGTCATTATATGCTCGGTGCTGCTGCCGGCTGCCCTGCCCTGTGCCTTTCACGCCTACAGGTAAGCACGTGGATTTCTTGGGTGCAGTGATTCCTATCCTTTGGCATCCTTGCAGTCAACTATTCATCGCGGCCACTCCACAGCACTGGTGTCGAGTACCAGAGCTGGAGCCATGGACCCAAGACTATGTGCAGCTGGTGAAGAATCTGAGCATCCCGCGAAACCCTCAAGGCGCCTACGCCGAGTGCTCCATGTATGCCCGCAACTACAGCGACATTGTCCGGTATTTGGAGTACCGACCGCCCTTTGATCTGATTAGGCAAGAGGCTGAAGATTTGCTCAGTCTGCACCCGGAGTCTGCGCGGATAGTGCCCTGCCAGCATGGCTGGCACTACGACAAGTCCATTTACTCCAGCACAGTGGTCCAAGAGGTGTGTATAACCATCTCTTTCTCTGTCTCTTGCTACTCCTCTCTGACTCTATCCGTTTGCAGTGGAATCTGGTGTGCGACAGGAGCTACCTGGTGACATTGGCATTGGTCATCTTTGGAGTGGGTGGACTGCTTGGGAACTACGTGTTCGGCTATCTGGTGGATATGTGGGGGCGACGACCCTCCTTCTACGCCTATCTGCTGCTGGAGATTGCTGCCTGTGCGGCTAGTGCCTTTGCGTGGAACTTCTCCGTCTGGCTGGGGCTCCGCTTTGTGGTGGGGCTGACAGTGCCGGCAATTCTGGCGAGTCCCTACGTCCTCGCCATAGAACTAGTGGGTCCCGATCGTCGCGTCTTCTGCACAATCGTCTCAAACATTGCCTACTCCTTGGGACTGGTCGTCCTGGCCGGCGTGATCTACATTGTGCGGGACTGGCGAGAGCTCAGTCTAGCCGTGTCCATGCCACTACTGATGCTCTTCTCCTGCTTCTTTTTGCTGCCAGAGTCTCCTCGCTGGCTGATGGCCGTGGGGCAGACGAAGCGGGCTACCAAGATCCTCAAAGTAATGGCACGCGTGAATGGAGTACGCATCACCAGGGACTTCGTAGAGCGCCTGCAGCATCGCCTAGTGACAACGCAGGCCGCGGAGTCGTCAGCCACCATGCACTATGGCATCTTGGATCTATTTCGGGGCACCAACATGCGCCGCAAGACCCTGATTATCACTCTGATCTGGTTCGCCAACACTAGCGTTTATGTCGGCCTGAGCTACTACGCTCCTGCCTTGGGCGGCGACGAGATATGGAACTTCTTCTTGGCCGGGGCCGTGGAGCTGCCCACGTATCTGCTTCTCTGGCCAGGACTCAGCTACTTCGGACGGCGCTGGATCCTCTTCATTTCGATGCTCGTGGGGGGAGTGGCCTGCGTCGCCACGTTCCTCTTTCCGAAAATCACCCTGCTGCTGTACTGTGTCGGAAAGATGGGCATCAGCTCGTCCTTTGTGGTGCTGCCGCTGCTGGCGTCCGAGCTGTATCCCACGGTGGTGCGGGGCCTGGGCATGAGCTTCAGCTCTGTGGTAGCCATGATCGGGCCCATTGTCATTCCCATTATCAATCACATGGTGAGTGCCCATGAACCTGTCCAGATCCCGACCCGTTTCCCGTAGCTTCTGTTTCGTTGCAGGGCCAGCAAATGCTGGCATTGCCGCTGATTGTGATGGGAGTGCTGCTCATTGTTGGCGGATTTGCCAGCCTTCTGCTGCCAGAGACGCGGAACAGGAATCTTCCACAGACCCTGGAGGAGGGGGAGGCTGTGCCGCTCAGTATTCTACTTTGCTGCTGCGTGGAGAGCGGCAACAAGAAGAGTCGCCCCGGAAATCGTCCCAGGGTGATTCCCGAGGTTGGTGCCGCCGCAGTGTATCATCGAGTGGAGAGTCCCAGCTCTGGTCCCGCCAGCTGCAAGGTTGTCTGCAGTATATGCAAAAAGGAAATGCGAACATTGTAATTAGTTTAAACAGTAACAAATATTTTTAAAAATTGTTTTTGCGGGAAAAATGTTTGCCAGATGGCAACACCCAATATAAACAGTAATGGCAAAAATATTGGCCCAGCTCAGGTCGCGGAAAGATGGTTTTTGATTTTGTTTATTGCAGCCCAAATTAACATCAATTCTTCAATTAAACTACATACATATGTACCATTTTCAGACTTTATGCTTATATACACATATGTGCATTAGCCTTTGCCCTGTACATGCATATGTACATACGTTTTAGTAGGCCGAAACTGATAAGAAACCCAACCGCAATTTGTAGTTATAGAAGGTTCAAGAAACGTTCCCGGCAAATAGTCCTATCAGCGCACCGCAATCCGCGAATCGCTACATTTTTAACCATTTATAATTCGAGTTATGGCCGTGACTCATGACAGAAATTTAAAACAAATCCCACACATACTCCCAGAAACGCATGCCTCACACACACACAGAACAGATGCACACGGCAAACATTTGGTTTTCGCTCTTTTTCGCATTTTGGCGTATAATTTTGTTATTACGAGAACCCTAGCCGAGGCATAGGCATTATCTAATTAATGAAACGCGCTAAGGTTCAGTTATTGTGCCCACAAACAGCTGCCGATTGCTTTAAAGCCCGAATCTCAATGTCAACAAGTTTTGACTGCCGCGTGCTTTTTGCTCCCCTCTCGCACAGAAGGCGTTGCCAGGCATACACACACATGCCAGGCGCGCACACCACTACAGATTATGCAAGAAAAATAAGAAACGCCAGAAATATAAATGTTTTCTTTCCAGTTCTTTTAATGTATGTATGATGGTCTAAAAAATACGTTTACAAATTAGAAAAATGTTTACAACAATTTTGGTTCAAGTTCGTTTTAGCTTTGATGGGGACTCTCATGTTTACATGCGTTTTTGAAGCCGGGGGGATACATCATCATTGGGGTTGGGATTTGGATTTCGAAAAGAAAGCAGGTTAAGTATGAGCTAATGCTATAAATAAGTATATATTCATCCGTCTACTTTCTGTCCCCCGCATCAACCTGGCAATGACTTCTTCTGGAGTGTCTGTGTTGTCCCCTAAAATCACTTTTTAAAATTGAATATCTCCTCAAAACCGTAGAAAATGTATGTATGTGTTTTTGTGTGGGTGGCGGAAACAATACGAGACGGGCGGCGTTGTGGATGTGTGTCTGTGTATTTTGTTTTTCGTATAGAAGGAAACGTGCTTTAATCGTATTGGAAAATACATTTTACGGTTGTACATTTCGTTTCCAGCTACACTACGAGTAGTTCTAAGATTGAAAGTTCCCTTATTATATTAGATATAATTATTATATTTAACGTGTTGTGTTTAGCGCTCGCTAGGATGCCTTTTTATTTGTATTTAGTTTAGTGTAGCATGACCCCCGAAATAGAAAAAGGAACTGGGCGGGCGGCGCATCCAGTAACAAACCACATGCCAGCAGTCCAACTACTCCCATCACCCACACACCTATCCAGAGGGGAGAAGAGGATCTGCTTGACGGTGTGTTCTGCATGCCAGCCACTGGCCCCTTCTTTCCTTCTGTCGTCGTAAGTTTTGTATGTGTGTGTGTGGTTTTTTGTTTAAAGTGTATGTGTGTGTCTACGCCTCAACCTCGATGACTTATTAGGCCGAGGCCGCCACTTCACCAGCCTTCTCGTCAGCCTTGGCACCGGCAATAGCCACCTCCTCGAAGTTCTCGACCAGATCGGGCACATCATCGTCACCGGCATCCGCTCCAGCAGCGCCGACAGCACCACCGGCGGCGCTCTTGTTGGCGATTTCCGTGGCCAGTTTCTTCAGCTGGTTGATGTCCTGGGGTCCCAGTTGTGTGAGGATGCCAGGGACCATCTCGGTGATCGTCTTGTTCTCACCGTGTCCAGTGATGGCGAACGTGTTCGTTGGCAGCGAAGCCTGTGCCTTCGGGTTGTTGAAGTGGATGACGGTGCCGTCGTTCTTGATGATGTTCACCTCCTCAATGCCGGGAATGGTATTCACCGACAGCTTCTTCAGGGACGACTGCAACTTCTTGTCGTCGGTTGCGGGGGTGGAGTGCACAATCTTCTTCTTGCGACGGGGGGTGCCCTTGCCACCAATGCGCACCTGCGCTTGCAACTTCTTAAGCTTCTCCGGATTCATCTGCACACACGAAAAGTTCAATGTTTATAGATTAGTCTACGCTGTTTTTCACGCTGATTCCAATTCACTGTGATATTTACTTTGCTTTTTACTAAAATTTACACAGAGCTATGCCCGAAAACACGTGCGCCCAGTGGATGTCAAAGTCAAAAGAAAATCGCCATGATAAAAATGTCAAACAGTGTGACTGGTCCTCAGGAATATACCGAAATATACCATCTCAGTTTCAAAATATACCGACGAGAAAAAAACTTCTTTTTATCAATAAAAAAGTAACCTACTTTTATTTTAATTGAGATCATTTCTTTCTTAGTTCTAATAATATAAAACAGTATTTTCCTTTATATGAGATGGTCATAATAATACAAAATAGCCCGTTATTGTAATATACCAAAATAAGTATTATTCCATTAGCCCACTTAGCCCCCCTCTATTTGAACAGGTAAAAACTTGCCACGAAAGGCGTTACTGTTTGTAAATTCTTCTTTTAAATCAATACTTACTATTGCCACGATGTCTTTCACCTGAACTGCGCTTAAATTATCCAAGTTTCATCACCTTCGAGCAGTATACATGAATACCCACTTGTCGAAAATGGGTTAATCGTTCTATTTTCGATCGAAAATCATATTCCTCGATTTTTATATTCGGCTTAATATAACTAGCTGGCTAGGACCCTCAGCACTGAACACATAATTTTATCCTATAGATGAATCAATTTTCTTCAGGATTGACTAATTTTAAGCACTCATTTTTATTGTATTTTTTATAGAATAAGCTTTTAAAAAGCATAAAACATGAGTGTGCGAAAGAGAGCATGTCCCAGCATTGATGGCAAAGAAGCATGTAGGTATTTTTGAGTGATACTGTTAAGCAACACTGAAATATAACAGCTGTTTCTGCTCCACCAAAGAGTGCTGTACAACATCCCAGGTTTCCGAAATCCTGCAACACTACCGTCTCTGTTAAAAATGATTGCAAGTGGAGTTTCAGATTAACGTCATTTGATTAGATTATTAAAATATTGATTAACATAGCAGTGTGCTGTGTTTAGCCAGTGAAATTGCTTGGAGAACTGTAGAGTACACGTGTGCATAGAGAATACTGAAGGCTCAGCAATCCATTTAACGCTCTGCAGCCGACTGCAACAAGTGGAATTTACTCTTAACTATTCACAGAAGTTAAACAAACGTAAGTTTCATACCCCCTCATTTGTGCAATCTCTTTTCATATTTGCTATTCGCAGTGGACGACTTCGAGTTTGACGACCTGGACGATTTCGCCATGGATTTCTGGAGTGTTTTCATGTTCTTTGTCTTGACGTTTCTCATCATGAGCTGCTGCGGCTATTGTTGCACCAGCAGGCGCCAAGGCGCGGTGCTATCCAGTGAGTAGAGATCAAATTTCTTAATCACATGGCGTGCGGCAATGACTCATAGCTCCTTCAGTGGATTCGGCAAACATGTGATGTTCTCCATATTAGAGGGAACACAAATTTGCCAGGTCAAAATTTGCTTATGGGAAAAGTGCCTTTTCTAAGAGATTTCCAGAAAGAGAGAGAGAGGCGCATTATCGAAATGCTTTACAAAAAACTTTAATTGCGTCTCTTTGGCATTTAGTTTGTGTTTATTACTCAAGTTTTTTCTTCTTCGCTGCTTCGTAAACAAAACCAAATATGTTTTATGGCTGATACCTTTATGTTTGTGTGTGTGTGTGTTTATGTATATAGGTAATTTGCTTTATCAATGTATAAATAATTGTCTAATTAACTTTATATATTCATATCTTATCGACTGTATAGATTACGTATCGAAGTGTAGCCATAGGCTGTCCGGGAGTTCCCCTACGAGTCTATCTATCTACTAGATCATCTGCTGCCTCACTATAAAAATCTTGTTCCCTAACCATCTGTGCTAGAAACTGTCCCGATCCCTGTCATTAGGAAACCCTTCTAAATACCCTGCAGATTTTATATGTAGAATGACGCAGAGTCATTTCCAAGTTACACATGACTCAGCCCCAGTAGCACTGCCTCGATATCACTTCGTTTTAATTTAATAGATAACCACATACACATGTATGTACATATGTACCCACATTGGTTCGGTTAATATCTATGGCACATGTCTGGCAGGCATCGAAAGTAATTGCCTGCAGTACTTGCTGGACTTTAAAACCCCTCACGTCGCGTAAAAAAACCATTCGAAATGATTTACATATACTTCGATATCTGGTTCCCCATTCTGATGGTGTTCTTCATAGTGATGCTGATCCTAGTCCTGATACGCATCCGTCGGGCCCGTCAAATTCGTCTGGCCAACTGTGCTGTAGGCTCGAATGGTGAGCAGAGAAAAGTGATTAAATTGTCATCATTAGATGATTGGATCGGTCGGTTCTGGGAACAACTTGAAACACAAGAGCCATCGAAATCTAATCATGGTGACCACAAGTGGCATAAACTTAAGTCGCCATTTGCATTGAGCGCCGTACTGAATTGTATATAGATTATCGTTATAATTTATGTACAAATTAAGCATGTTTCACATTTCGATTAAGGTGTGTTTTGTCCTGTTCGACATTGGTCGACAATCTGCCTTGAAAAACCTTTGACGTCAACTTGGTCGGTGCTCAAAAGTAGTACGCGTACTAGTAGAGTAGATTTATGCATCTACTTGATTAATGAGGAAATTATATATGAAAGATAGCAAATGTATACTAAACTAGCAGACCCGCGCGCTTCGCTGCTTACTACATGCATTTAATGTTTAGGAATTCATCGAAATAAAACAATGATAATCAAAAGCAACAAATATACCTACACGAATTGGAATTTTTTCAGAAAACATTTTTTAAACAAAAAGTGATAAAAACAAAATCTATCATAAAATGCTATGTTCTTCAGAATGACAAATGAAATGAAATACGCGTTCAAACACACATTTTTAGACCGAATTTGAGATTTTTTGTTGATTAATTTTTAGTTTTCGATAGACCTATTTATAGAAAATTTAAAATTTTTGTATAGAAACAATGCCACTTACTCTGGCTATCATTTCAAAAACAAAAAACAGCATGAAATTTGGTGGACGCGTTGCGGAGATATCCGATAACACACATATCTTTTTCTACAAATTTATAGTATAGATTTTAGATTATATACCAGCTGCACTCAAAAAATACAGGGGTATATTACATTTTTGTGGAACCCCAGCAAACTCCTAAGATATCACCCCGAATCAATTTTTGGTTTTCCCAACACCCAAGCGCCACAATTTTGAAGTTACAGGTTTTTTATTTTTAATTGAAAGTAATACACTTTTGCAAGGGATATTTATTGGGTTAATAAAGGTTGAAAAATATAAAGATAGCCGAGATTCGGGTATTTTCATGGAAATGCCCATATTTACATAAAAACTGAGTAACAGGTAGTATAGTGTCGCAGCAAGAGTGCCGCCAACGTTTAGACTGGTTTTGATTAGATACTTGTTTAAACACTTCAAGAAAATGTAGTGTAAGGTTCCACAGTTCCATTCGAATTCTTGCTATGAAATTATTGTCTGGTATGGAAAAACAGAATCGTTTCTTTTTTTTGCTACTGATAGATCACTCACTTAGTTGGTGTTGCTTCAGAAAAATACATACATACTTTTCTGATGGGTTCGTAAGACTCACAGATGAGGTACATCGCGCTGACTGCGCATCCATTTTTCAGCTTATTTATGACTATTTTGCTAAAGACAACAGTCGTTATTCCAAGAAAAATGCTCTCTGCGACGAGCAGGATGTCTGTGCTCATGAGAGTATTGGCTTACGAATCTAGAACGAGATACTTAGCAATAGGATGTAAACAGAGCTTTTGTTGTGTTAGCACTTTAAACGAAGAACTCATACCATCTGGGATTATTTCCACGATTGCTTATAGAGTATCAGTGCTGTCCTTCTGTTTGTGGAGCGCACACTTTACTCACAAAATGGTGATAATCGTTTCGGCTTGATTTAAGGTGGTGTCTCGTTTGCCTACCTACACATTTTCTATTTTTGCGGCTATAATTTTGGAGCTCGAAATAAAACTGTTCTCTTTTGATTGATTCAAACAATTGACGTAGGTTTTGAGCTGTAAATACGCTGTCCACTTGACAGTATTTACGATCCCCATGGCTCTATGCACACGTTTGGCTTGGTATCAGGACTATACGGCGACTTTAATCGCATTACGCGCTAAGCGTCACAGCCAATGCGATGGCTCCTAATCTTATCTGCTCTTCCAATGCCGAAACCCACTCTGTTGGGATACAATGAGTCCAGCCCGTCTGGTAACTCTTACAAAAACCTATAAGGAGGCAACACTCGTCGCGCAGTCATTGTCCAACGTCTGCGCAATGAACAAGAGGAACACTTAAGATATTCGACATTCTGTGGAAAAAGACTGAAAGAGCTTCGAATCGAATATAGTTGCTAAATTAATAGCCCACCGAAAATATGCCGCATGTTCCGGGTGAAAGGGATCTGACGATCTCAACAATTATCCTGTGCTCGATATTCGTGGTGGTTCTCTGTGCAATACTGACGGTCATAATACGCTCTTCCATCCGTAAGAGAAAGCAAAGAGCAGAAGACAAGGGTGTCATTGAAGCAAGTTAGTATCTAACATTGCCGGTGCTTTCGTTCGACTTGAATTTGGACTTAACTAAATGATGATTGTGAACAAACTCTTGAAGAAAACTGATTTCAGTTTATAGAAAGTTCTTTAATCTTTATTTGCTTTGTTCTTACTTTATGCACTTTTTTCTTCAATTAATACATAAGTAATAAATTTAAGTGAATGACTCAATAATATAACTGTAAATATATTGTACATATATGTATGTGTGTTTGTATGTACCTACCTGCAAATTGTACATAATGACATACTCATAAGAATTAAAAAATGCCCTGTGGATTATCCGTACTAATTTTAGTCCTAATCATCGGTTGCTGTCGGCTTTGCTGCAGGGCTTGTTGCAGGGTTTGTTCCATACAGCAGGAGCAAGGTAAAAACGAGCCCCACTTTTCTTCTTTATAAGATACGCTAAGATCTATTCTGGTGGCTTTGGTGGTGGTCATTGCCTGGATAGTGGCCAGCGGCTATAAGTAGTGGTAGTACTTTTCCCTATCGACAAAAAGTTGTGAAATAAATGATTAGTCACCGATTTTGACCTAAGCATGCTAAAAATAGCCAAGGGTAGGGATCTAAAAGGCAGCTCTCGTGTTTGTGACTTTACTTCTCGCTCGTATTTTGTGTGATTTTCGAACGTGGCCCAAAAGCAGGCTGCAAAATTTTTACTTGCTTTTTTTTTTTAATTGAACCTAAAATTATAGAGATTCAGCACAAAAAACAGTTGTTCAACTGTTTGTTTAGTTGATTTGCTAACACTCTCGTAAGTGTTGGTGATGTTCTTCTTCAACAATCAATTGCCAGCAGCATATTTCAGTTCCGTTTGGACAATCAGATGGCTTGGATGTAATCGGCAATGGACTTATCTCCCCTGATCATACTGCTGTGTCTGCTGGGGATATTGCTGACTTACCTCAAGCTCCTGGACTGGTGGCACAAAATGCGCTGCGCAGGTGGGGGTGAGTACGCCCGCCACTCACAGTTGTTAAAGCTGGACTTAATCTGCAACTGTTTCTGTTTCCCGATAAATCTGCCAGCAGTTGCAGTTGTAGTTGCACTTGCACCTGCCTCTAAGACTAGCTCCATTTTATTTACATTTGTGGCAAACAGTTTCAATTGATATATTCAATGGCTTGGACGGCCCTCCTCCTGCTGTTGGCCGTCGCGATGCTTTTCATAGCCATTTGGATAGCTTGCATTTGCCTACGTTGCTGCGTTGCACTGCAAATCTACAAACAGATTCTGAGCTTTGCCAGTGAGTAAATGAATCAGTAGATTTGCGCTCGTAATTTCGGGTTTCCCCAGTAAAGAGCAAGCGCTAGACCGGCTAGACACACGAACAGAGCCGAACATGGTAACTCCCAATAGGCCGAAGGTCTATGTGATCTACTGCAGTAAATTCTCTTGAGACGTTTCGTTTGCATAACCTGACGTATCACTGTACATACCTATGCATACTGCATAGTTGTCCTAACCCTAGCAAATCGCTAGAGAGTTGATCAGTCGAAAGTTTCAGTTCGTTGCATTTAAACGTGTTTTGGTTTTGCGAGTTTTGTTGCGAGTTCTTCAGAATGATACCTTCTATGGAATATGATTTAAGTCAATTCACACAGACAATGGACCATGATTTAAGTGAATTGAGACTGTTTAAGCCGCAAAGTAGGCACCGATGCAGCCAATAGGCTTCAAGCTTATGCTCCCGAAGCATGAAAGCTTTTGGAGCGGCCTCTTCATTGCTCATTAGATCTAAGCTTAATCATGTGTAGTTTAGTTGAAATCAGACCTTGGAATAAAGAACGACGCGCAAGCGCATTATTTTCCGAAAATTCTTTCATCTATTGAAGGAATTGAAGGAAGAGACAAGCAGGCAAGGATCTCCCACTACAAATATTGGTCCTTCGAGCCGGATCTATCCTTTTTGTGGATCTTCAAGAAGATCAAGGAGAATCCTCCCCCCAATCCGCTCGCCCCAGCTAGCTCTTGAGAACCAAAACCAGCTAAGTAACGAAATCTTCCAAAAGTTCATTAAATTGGGTAGAGGTCTGTGTTGTGTGTAAAAAATTCCAAAGAAAAGTGCAAGTAAATACGGTTTAAGGAAGAGACAAGCAGGCAAGGATCTCCCACTACAAACAGAGACATAAAATGGAACACGATTCAAGTCAATTTAGATATACTAATGCGGATTACAGAGTTGCCGCTAGATTCAGCGTACTACTTTTAGTCATAATCATCGGTTGCTGCCGTTGCTACAGGGCTTGTTGCAGAAGTTGTTCCAGACAGGAGGAAGAAGGTATGTCAATGGATAAGCTAGCATGTAAATAGATGTACAGTGCCTTAACCATAGCAAATCGCTGGAGAGTTGATGAGTCGAAAGTTTCAGTTCTTTGCATTCAAACGAACTGCGAGCTCTACAGAATAACACATGCCATAGAATATAATACTAAGGATACAATTATCAATTCAGAATTCGATATGTATTTTGCTTTTCTTTTTTTGGTGTCCTAATCATCGCTTCCCTAGTGTATGACTGCTAGGTTTGTTACATTGTTTATTCCAGATGACAGGTGGAAGGTATGCCCATGGATTAGCCAGCATGTACATATAGGGCCACCTAAAAACCAACCCCTCTTATCTAATCTATAAGCTGGGAAAAGATCTTGGTTATCTGAGCAATATATCTAAGCATTCAGTGAGCTTCTTTCACTCAGTTTGATCTCGTTATTCGGTGGCATTGGAACGGTTTTTCTACCATGAACTTTTTCATATTCGTGCCTTGGGATGATGATATTTTCGCTATTAATCTCATTTACATTGGTGCTTTCGTGCTATTTTTATTGCTGTTGATATGTGCCAGTTGCTACTGCAGTATTAAAGCCAACAAGAAAAGACGTCAAAAAACGGATCGTGAGTAATTCAACCTAAAATAGATATTATATAAAGTTTGACCAAAAAATTGCACTTAAAGAAATAAGGAATTTTTCTTAAAAATTGGAAAATGTTTGAAACATCTCTTAACCTTTATATGTTACACAATATTTTCTCTTGTGAGTAATACTTATTCTAAAAACTCTGTTTGCTCCAGAGTATTAGTCAGAATGTTTTGATTGGATTATCTAAACAAGATTCGCAGCAAAGAAACGTTGGTAATTCCCTTATCGAAATGAAAGCCAGCAGCAAATGGGAAAAAGCTCTGCGGCAGATAGATAACCGGAATTGCATCTGGCAGTGTCATGGCAGAACTTTTGAATGACGTCATTCAGCGTTTTCTTGCTAGCTTTTCATGTCTTCGATCGTATTGCGAGTTGAGCGACTCGACCATGTAAAAAATCATCTAGATTTTGGATTTTCCCCACCATAAACATTCTTGGCTATCGGCGAACTGTACGCCCAGTTTAATTTATGGCTTAGAAATTCCCATAGAAATGTTATGGGAAGAATAACAGAAAATTCATACTTACGCATCCTCATTTTTAGCTGCCATTTGAACTGTGTATGAACTGATTGCGAGATTATCCTCACTATTTAATCCCTTAATCCCTGTGTCTGTTATTCTCTCATGTGCCTTGTCTCCGTTACTTTTGTGTATGTGTATGAATTGCTTCGTAGATAATATTTGGCACAGGAAAAAGTGATTATGAATGAGATATTAAACCCAAGTGCTATTTTAACAGTTGATCTAATTAATGCTCTAATGAACTTTAATTGTGGCTAAGTGGCTAAGTGATAAGAAAATTAACTGATAATTGATATATGTATATGTATTGTCGACCACGGTGGCGTAATTTATGCCATTCAATAGCAGAACTTCAATGAAAATGGTCATTGAGTGACCTTTTGACATCCTTTGAACCAACTTGATAAATATCCTTTAAATGGACTACTAACGAATATTTCTGGCTATCCTGACATGAAGTCTATAAAATATTATAAGACCTACGCTATAAATATGCGTTAAAAGATTAAGGAATTGTAATGCCCAGTGGAGTGTAGACGATGACGCTGTGGTTTTATTATATTTGCAGACACTGGTAGCAAACTGTGATTGATAAATAACACTGCTGTACTCTTTCAACTGCTTCCAGTTGTATTATTAGCCAGCTGGAATCCATTAGTTGATATTACCAATTTGCTAATTGGCAAACAAAACCTTTATGCGCCTCACTTAATCAACATAGGGCTGGGCCATCGAGCAAATTATTAGGTGACCCATTTAGTTCAGTCGAACCCTCTCAGCATGAACGCCACCATATTCGATGTAATCGAGAGAATATCGCAGCGAATGCATTTGAATTGTAAGTTCCTGGCATTCGAGCTTGGATCTCTGTCAATTCTGGTGGCTCTGGTGGTGGTATATGCCTGGATCGTGGCCAGAGACGTGATCTAAGACGAAATATGACCAACTTAACACTGGAAGCCAAATACCAGACCGCAGAGTCCTACCACCACATCCACCTGTACGTCAACGTTATGCGATTTCTCATCAAGCTGCTCTTCTACTCTGTGTGCAGCAGTGTTTTGGTCAGTGCAGTGTATTTGAGACGTCGTCAACGTCGCATTCAGGCGCTCAACGATCTCCGTAAGTTCCGTGTCATTTGGTTATACTGTGAGTGCGAGTGTGTGTGCTCAGATAGGTTATCTTTATGAGTGCGATTGCCCTTTTCTTTGGCCATTACTGGCACTTTTCCGACTGCCAATTTAGCCGCTTTTGCTTTGCATTGCGGTTTTAGTCTTTGTGCACAGTCGATGCCGTGAATATCGCTTTAAAGTCCTAACATCATGGATGACTCTGGCCTATACTGGATACTCTTCTTCACATTCTCTGTCTTCTTCCTGACGTCAGTGGCCGCATTTCTCACCCGCGGACGCAACCAAAGGGCGCAGCTAACCAAGTGTGCAGGTGGGTTCCAGGGGAGTTCCCTCCAAAAATACGATTGATAACATCAAGCAACCGATTTTCATATCAGTCAATTTAACCATAAGGTTTAATAGCCATACAAAAATCAGTAGGTTTCGCGTGCCCAAACTGAAAGCATTGTGCTTTTTTACTTTGTTTGTTGTACTCAAAATGGAGTTCTATATAATTCCCATTATATCGGTTTCTGTGTTTTTATTAGTCTCCTTTTGTATGTTTTTAACACTATTCTGCTTGGCCAAAAAGTTCAGGAGAATGAGTAAGTAATTAATAGTTTAGAATATCAAGTGCTGATCATAAAGAAATGAACACAGAAGACATGTAAACATGTGTATGTCACATCCCCCCAGACGGAATCGCTTATCGTGTGGGCCATAATCGGCCATTGATTAGACACGGTCTGGGTGTGGGGAACAATAGGGCTGTCATACGAGAGCTTTTCAGTTTGTTTTCTGACCTGACGGGAAGGTGTTTTGTGTTCTCTGTACCGAAATGTTGGCTTTTTTCATCGCCCTGTCTATCGCTTGCACTGTATTCGTCGTTACCTCGGTTGTGGTTTGCATACGACGCAAGCAGAAGGCAGCCCGAAATGTTGGATACACAATCAGTGACGGTAACAATCGAAATGGGGATTCCCCGTTTGATTAATGAATTTCACCATGCCACGATCCTAAGCAAATTCTCTGCCAAATAACTATTTATACGAATAAAAGAAAATATGTGTGTACGCATGTCGTGGATAGATCGTAGTCAAGCGATTCGCTTATCGGTTGGGCCATAATCGGCCTCGGCCAAGTATAGAAATGGCAAAGCTTTTTCATAGTGTTTCGTGTGGTATCGAAAGGCGTTTGTCTGTGTTTTCTTCTTGTCCTGTCCAGCAATCGGAAATGAACGGTTTATTGATAGGCCTATTTATCGGCTTTACCATATTCACCGTTACCACGGCTTTGGTTTGCATGCTACGCCAGAAGAAAGCTGCCCGAAATGTTGGCTACTCAATCGGTGAATGTGGTAAATACATGCAAAAAATGTTGCATATTCGCTCAACTTGGCAGCGCTCGAATATCTGAGTCACCACTGCGCGTTCGCAGTGGCTTATCGGGTAGCTTATCATCGGGAATATACTGCTTTCGTAGCTATTTCAGATTTTTTTTATTGCATCCACATACAGAATTGGTTTTCAGCTATCGCATAGTAGTTCGTTTTATAATTTACTATTTCTAATCTCTGTCATTGCAGCTCCCGTTGTGGTAACATCCGCCACCCACACAGCCCCTGGCGGATATCCCGTTACACAGCTGCCCCCGCCCGGCTACCCGGCCGGCAACGTCTACGGCACTCCGTATCCGGCGCAGACCACTGGGTAAGTGCAAATAAGTGCGAAATGAAAATTTCATATTTCATATTCCATATCCAATGTCTTTCCTCTACAGCAATGTGACTGTTCAGATGCCCATGCCGATGCAACAGCAGCAGGCACATCAGCAAATGCCGATGCCAATGCCCGGGTAGGTGCTAGGGTCCTAGTCGCCGTAAAGTTCAAATGAAATGCAAATATTAAAATTTTGTTTCCACATTTTGCAGCATGCAAACGCATGGCGTAGCATATCCTCCGTATCCTGGGGCGGGTGCAGCCAATATGAATCCCCCGACATACGATATGGCCGTTGCCAGTCCCGGTCCCAGTGTGATGCCCGCTGGTTATGAGAAGCAGTCGCCCTACAATCCCAACTTCGGGCAGTAACGATGCAGTTGGGAACGGACCCGAACTTCAGTTGAAACTGATATAGCGACACGTTCTTGAGAGCATTTTTTCTTTGTTGATATACGCTTTTATACACGTCGATTTCATTAGTTCTGTATCTCTTTATACATCTCTTTATGTATCGCATGTACACTGATTATCCAAAATGAATTCCACATTAGTCAACGATTCGTTTCTCTACTCCCATGAGAAGACCAAAGTAAAAGCGGCCGCAAAACAAGCCATTTATATATATTCCTTGTGATGTATGTATCTGTACATATAGCCTTAGCATCAGCCTAAGCTTAACATTAATTTATATATCTACATTAAGGAACTCTTACACAAATCCAAACACACACAATACGTAAAGTGTTCATGTAAAACAAAACATAAAAACATAATAACAACGAAGTGCACATCAAATACACTCGAATTCTGTTTATTCCGATGTGCACTATCGGGTGAAAAAAATGAAATAAAAACAGAAAGAAACCAGAAAGTGGAAACAAGTTTTCTATTTTTGAAATTCCAATTGCAATATAAATGTAATATTTTGTTTATCAGATACTAGAAAATGATTTTGCCATTTCTTACTTTTAAATTAAGTCGAGTGCTGAGGTTTAAGAGGTTTTTTTTTAAAAGGAATATGCTTGTAATCATATATGGGTCTTGCAGTCTTTTCAGAATGAAAGAGTTAAAGTGCAAGGGCTAATTATTTAATAGAAATTTGTGTAGCTTTAAGTATTAGGATGTAAACGATTTACATATTTGGAAAGCCTTTCGTCGCATGAACTTTTAAATGAAAGGGTAACCTGTATAGGCAAGAGTAAATTATGGCATACGGTTTTATGGAACCATGAGATTTTTCTAGAGCCAGACGTTTTCACTTTGCTCAACTGGAGAGCAATTACCACGCTGCCTTAAAATAAATTCCATGTAATTTGCCGCTTCAGTCTGGGTGGCGTGGCCCGATTCCCCTCATTTCAGTCAGATTATTTCCTCGAAATGTGGTTCATTCTCAGCTTAGCTGTCTGTCTGTTGCTGATCAGCGATGAGGTGGCATCCACCGATTACTGCAGCGAGGATCTCTGCCCGCCCAAGAATAAGCATATTGCCTGTGAGAATTATGGGGTAAGTGTGCAGAGAATGGATTGATTATGACGGTCAGTGGGAGCTTATTCTATTGCAAGGACTTTGACGAGAGCTGCGGAACTGGAGCGGCCATCATGCCGTTTCCCATGAATCTGCAGTCCCAGCTGCTGTCTAGGTTAAACGCATTCCGCAATGCCATAGCTCTGGGGAGGTACCCGCCATTCCGTCCAGCCGCCAGGATGAGCACGTTGCGATGGAGCAAGGAGCTGGCAGGGCTGGCCAAGTTCGCCCTGCGAGGCTGCGATAATTTGCAGGAGTACTGCAGCAATACGAACGCGTTCAAATATGTATCCTACATCTATGGGAGCACTCGATGGCTGCACAATGCGAAGACAGCTCGGTCGGTTGTGCTGTATGTGCTGCAGTTCTGGATGGACGACCACAAGAGCTGTACGATGGATCACATCAATTCCAGGAGGCCGCCGAAAGATGGGTAAGCCGGATGGGATGGCATGGACTCAATGTTCCTACACGAGCTTCAATTTCAGTAAATGCCGCGGATACTTCACTCAGCTGGTCCAAGACCGGGCCGATCACATCGGCTGTGCGTTGATTGAGCGTCGTACCGGCAGTGGCAGCGGCAGAGGCAGTCAGTACTTTTACGCACTACTCTGCCAATTCTCGCGCGGGAAGATCGCCCACCAGCGAGTGTACGTAGATAACATGCATCCGGGCGAATGGTGCACTTCTGGGACACATGCCAACTACCAGGGACTCTGCTCGCCCGAGGAGCATGTCAATGCGAATGATCTGCAATTGGACACCCTCAATTGAATCGGTCACAGCTGCTGAATAAAGAAAATAAATTAGCTTGATCCAAGATCTGAGTTATTCGTGCCACGCTGGCGATGATATACAGAAGGTGCTTCCGAATGATTTGCCCGATACTGCTGCTCGCTCTGCTCTCCCTCCTGCCCCTCGCAGCGGAGGGTTTCGGAGAGGCGAAGCCCACTGTAAAGAAGACGGACCTCTGCCGGCCCGATCTCTGCTCATCCGAGCATCCCCATGTGGGCTGCATTACGGCCAAGGTATGTACAGTGCACACGGCAGGTGGTTGAACGATCGACACTCAACTCATTCGCAGCAATTTGCCCCGGCCTGTGGCAAGGGCAATCAAATCATCTTTGTGAACGGCGGGCTGCGGCAGCGCATTCTGCAGAGCATCAATATCCTGCGCAACTACGTGGCCAGTGGGGCAGGCAACTTCTCGGTCGCTGGCCGCATGCCCACCATAAGCTGGGACCGCAATCTGGAGCTATTGGCCAGCCTGCTGGTGCGTCAGTGCGATGAAGAGGGCAAGTACTGCTCCAATACGGAGAAGTATCACTATGTGGCCACCACCCAGCTAGGCGGCACGATGGCGCAGAGCGGCAATATCGCCCGCCTGGTGATAAACAAGCTTCTGCCCACGCTATTCCTGGATCTTCTAGGCTGCCGCATGGACGAAAGCCATAGGCTGCAGCCCCTGTCCGAAGGGTGAGCGAATGGAAGGTCCCCTTTATCTTTCAACCATCTCATGCTCACACACACACACACACACACCAGAACCTGTGTGGGCCACTATGTACCCCTGATCCAGGACCATGGGAGTCGCATGGGCTGCGCCATTCGTGTGAAGGCTGATGAGTCTGGCAATGCGACCATTTTCCTGAACCTGCTCTGTCACTTCTCGCGGGCCAATGTGAACAATAATCAGCACTACGAGGTGGCTACCATTCCCGGAGAATTGTGCAGCGCCGGCAAGAGCAAACTCTATAGATTCCTATGCGATCGTATCGAAGAGGTCAACGCCAATAACATCGGAGAGGAGGAAATGACTGGCGCACATTTTTAACTGTTTTGTAAGTAAACTGAATGAGTGAATAAAGGTGGTAGCATGGTGGCGCTGCATAGGGTATTGCTTCCAGAACATGCTGTGTATCCAATCGCGGCTGGTGGGGTGTCGAATTTTGTTAACTGATAGATCCGCTTGACCAGTAATCGATTTGAGGGGCGAACTCTATAAGAGACCGCCCGCGAGGTCAGAGCTGGCTAAGTTGGCTGCCTCATCGACATGTTGGACACAAAGTGGCTGCTGCTGTTGCTGTGGCACCTCTGGGGCACTAGCGCTCCAGTGGCACTGGCCTTTGACTACTGCGATCCTGCCCTTTGTCCCGGCCCGGAGAAGCACATCGCCTGCAACAATTTTGGCGTAAGGGCGTACATGGGGGTACACAGGCACAGTGGATTTCCATTGCTTACGTTGCCTTGATCGTTGCAGGAATTGGCGGACAGTTGCAGTCCGGATGCCCATGTAGTTCGCATCTCGCCCACCCGTCGCAACATGATTCTTAACGAGCTGAACGAGTACCGCGATCGGATTGCCAGGGGCGATCTGCTGGGCTTCAGTCCGGCCACGCGCATGGCCACGCTCCAGTGGGACCCGGAGCTGGCCAGCTTTGCCGAGCTGAATGTGAAGCGTTGTGCCCTGGTCAACGATCATTGCCGCAACAGCGAACAGTTCCGCAACGTGGCCCAGGTGGTGGCCGAGGGCGGCTGGCAGGGAGCACCCGAACGGCCAGATCCTGCCTCAGCCACCGATCATAAAGTCGAATACCACACCGAGGACGAGGTGATCAAGGCGACGCTGGAGCAGATGTTTGCCGAGTACAAGGAGTGCACCATGCGCGATATCATCGCCTACAGTCCCCCCATCAGCAGGTAGGACACTCGCTGGACTTCCCACTATTCCTCCCACTTGACTCTCACAGAATTCTCCACTTTCGCATCAGCAAGTGCATTGCCTACTTCACACAGCTCGTCCGGGACAGCACCACGCATGTTGGCTGCGGCATACTGCGGGAGTCCCGCAACACCAGCAACGAGGCGGGCCAGTGGCTCCTCAGTGTCCACCAGTACATGACATGCAACTTTGTGCGGGCAAGCGATGTGAACGCCCCTGTCTACCAGAGCGGCGATAGGTCGGCCACCGAATGCCGCAGCGGACGCAATCCGATCTTCATCAATCTGTGCTCCGTCAATGAAATCTACGACACCTCTTCGATCATGCAGGGCCTTGGTCTCTATTAAGTTATCAATTACAATACTTACAAGCCATTATCCAAGTTAATATGTGTAGGGAGAAACCGAAGGAGGGTTCCTATAAATAAGGAAAAGCGAAAACACAAACTGTCAGCCACTATTTGAAGGGTCTCGTGCCAGTCGTGCCAAAAATAGGGTATACTCTGCAGTACCAAGATTTCTAATGGAAAGTCCACTTAAAGGATCCCCTTATAATTTAGCCAATTTCGATTCGCATATCATTAAATAGTTCTGTGCTGTTGCCTATCTGTTGTACGGCAGCGAATCAAAGTTAAAGTCTCCTTGCCATTATCATTATTATAATGAACTTAATTCTCCTTTTGGGGAATTTCACCAGCACACAGTGTGAAGCAAATTGAATTGTGTTTTGCCTTCGGCTCCTTTGGCGCTCCTGCTCCTGGCCTCCGGTTGACAGTGGCTGGCTGCATTTTGCTGCATGCGGCTTGACAGTTTTCGCACTTCGGCGACCTGTCAGCCAGCAAAAAAGTTCGTTGACAACTTTAGCAAACAAATTTTTTATCGCACATTTTCCATTCCTTCTTCCTCATTCCTATTTGATTCATGCTCCATTATATACACACTACATATATGTACATACCTATGTATTTTTTAACTGCAAGACATCATTTCATTTTTTAACATCAAATGAAAGAGAACAAAATCAGCAAAAATGTATTGCAGGGTCGTTATAACGACTATATGATACCCATTCCAGATTACTGATGACCAAGAGTAGTTCTTCAGCGGGCTTAAATAATTGACCGATGTGGAGGAATTGAAATATTTCTGCTGATATCAAAAAAACTTCTAGTTGTACACACTGAGTACATTTACCCTTATATGCCCTTGCACTCTTCGGATAGCGGGGTGTGACAATTGAATGCAGTGTGAACACTAATATATACATATGCACATATGTATATAAAAAACCATTTATTTGTTGTTAACTTGATTCATTCAGTTGTGAAATTTGGTGCTCAATTGTGAACGGAATTAAACATTCAAGTGAGATCCTATACACATATGTATGTGTGTATGTGTGCCATATGTGCCATTTGTGAACTATATGCTATAGTTTAACCATAGACCCGTTTAAGGACCGTAAAAAATGTGTAAGTTGTATTGAGTAGATTCTGGAACAGTTCCAAGGTAATGGGACGAACGTTTCCCAACATTATCTGTAAATCGAAAGAGTTAAAAAGAGTCGAAATAATATTAGAATCGTATATGTTTGGTCTCTCACAGAAGCCGGACGCTGTGCCCTCATCATCATGAACAGAATATTCTTCTGCAGGGGAATGTCGAAGGTGAACCACTCGGTTTCGTAAGCGGCCTCGGCCACGGCCAGATTCTGTTCCCTCAACTCGTTTGCGTACCAGTACAGAGCCAGGATTTGGGCCAGTATCATGTTGATGTAGAGACAGACAATAATCAATTGGCTGCTGGAGTCGACCTGTCAGAGTACAAAACTACCATGAAGTGCATCGTGGGAATCTAGCGTGCTGCGAGCTTACAATGATTAGCATGAAGAGAAGCGCACAAAGTAAAGCGGAAAATGCCAGCAGCTCAAAGAGGAAAATCATGGTGGTCAGGAGATTGATTTTGTCCACATACTCAATAATGCTCTGCTGACTGCGAATGCAATCGGCTATCTCGGCAGATAGGCACCTTGAATTGCGATGCCCTGCCGGATGACGGACGGCCAGGAGGCGCAGGCGGTGCTGCAGAGCCTTGCACCGGACAATGCCGAACATGATGAAGGCCACAATCAGGCTCGTGTAGGGAATATACATGCAACAGCCCATGGGTGTGATGAGCATCTGAAAGACATACCACAGCTGGTAGTAGGGGGTCGCATACTCATCGAGACCAGGGATCCGACTGCCAAAAGGGAGCACTGCGGATGGATAGGAAGAGGAGCCATGGCCTTGCTGGCAATTGGATGTTTGACAGTTAATTGTCTTACCTCTTTCGCTGGAGCTTAGGGGGTAGAGGCCGAAGCCCATGCAGGTGAGCAGGCCAAAGAACAGATTTCCCCTGGCCATAAACATACCCTGTCGATTCAAATCATCCAGTAAACCGCATATGTACGAGTCGTTGTCACTCGCCAGATCATAGTAGGCACTTGTCAGGCTCTGGATCAATTCCACATAGCCAGCCTGATCCTGCATCAGTAGGTAGGCCCTTAGCACCGTATTTATCCACAGGACCAACATGTAGCCGTTGCGTATGATGCCAGTGATTCCCTCGTCGGTGGTCAGCATATACACCACCTGCGTGAAGATGTGGAAAGACGCCAGACCGAGGCAGACGTACCGCTTCACATTTTGGTCGTAGAGCAGCGCCCAGAATCGCAATATCCTGACGCTCATGCAGATCAATTGGATGTCTTCAAACATTGCCTCCAGCTTGGGTGTCTGTCTACTTTAGGGAAATGCCTTGCTGATTCGCCCAACTAGGACCTTTTATAGACTTCACTAAAGGGCTTTTATGATTGCCTTTTATACACGGTATTCGGAGTCGCGAAGGATGTATTCATTTTCCAGCATACATATGTGACGTGTGTAACAAACGAGTCGAGCCTGTGGATTGTTTGAAATCCTTGATATCCCTGATAGGTGATATCACTACTCTTTGCTAAATATGTAAGTTCTAAATACCTTTCCATATGTATAAAGATATGTATGAAAGAGAGTACGAGGTATGATACATTCGCAATGGCTACAGTCCATATCTTTTTATTTGATTTTTGCAGGGGGCATACACGTCTTGCATCGACTCCCAGCTGAATGCATTTTTTCTGCCTAAATTGCTGATGATGTTGCAATATTTTTGCCTTGATTTTTTGTTGTATTTATGGCATTTAATTGGCTGCCTATTGATTCCTTTTGGCATTTATTCGAATCAATGACGGGCAGGGGCGAGCGGTGGCCAGGATGAACGTTGTCCGAACATGTGGTATTTCAATTCATTTTTCATTAGACAAATTAGGAATGCAACATGGAATCACATTTCAATTCCATTCGAAAGGCAATTTGTTTAATGGAATTTTTTGCTTGATTTGACTGCACCAAAAAATAAAACAAAGTCAATAATATTTAATATGCCTGTCTCTATCTCTATACATACCTAAGTGCAGATAAAACTTATCCAATTTCGATATGGATAATGACTGACAACCACCTTATGGTGGATCGCTTGATAACGAAACGAAGAGGGCCTGCAGTGTGTGGAGCTTTTGTTTGAGAGCTTTCCGGAGAGAGCTTCCTCTCACTGAACATCGTATCATCATTCTAATCGTGTGTCAGTCAGTTCATTTCCAGCGTTACACTTGTGCGGTTTAATTAAGACACTCTCTCTGACATCATGGAACAATGGATCGTTTTGCTCTCGCTGCTCGTCGTGCTGCTCGTTCTGCTCTACA
The DNA here is from genome assembly GCF_018151105.1 of Drosophila obscura. Classification (NCBI taxonomy): domain Eukaryota; kingdom Metazoa; phylum Arthropoda; class Insecta; order Diptera; family Drosophilidae; genus Drosophila; species Drosophila obscura. The sequence continues at coordinate 1,288,348 of NW_024542774.1, read as the reverse complement.
AGTGGTCCGTGGCCAAATACGATGTACTCACCGAAAGGGGCGTGCCGCATGCCAAGCCCAAGCCCCTGCTGGGCAACATACCCATCAGAGCTATGCTCGGTGGCCTGCCCGTGCTGAAGTATATGATCGAGCAGCATATGCAGTACCGGGGGAGTAGGGTCTACGGCATGTACGCCCTGAGAGATCCCCTCATCTTCCTGCGCGATCCGGAGCTGATCAAGCTGGTGGGCATTAAGGAGTTCGACCATTTCGTCAACCACCACAGCATGCACAACAATGCGCAGGAGTCGATTCTGTCGAAGAGCCTCATCTCGCTGAAGGATGGCCCGTGGCGGGAGATGCGCTACATTCTGACACCCGCCTTCACTGGGAGCAAAATGAGGGTCATGTACCAGCTGATCCATTCGTGCAGCGAGGAGGCAGTGCGGCATATTGGCGAGCAGCTGGAACAATCGAATGCCGGGGCCATTGAGCTGGAAATGAAGGATTACTTTACGCGTTTCGCCAACGATGTGATTGCCACCGTCGCCTTTGGCCTCAGCGTGAACTCATTCAGGCGGAAAGACAACGAATTCTATCGAATCGGACAGTCGCTGTCAAAGATTAGCGCCTGGTCAATTGTTAAGGCTGTTCTTTATGCCCTGGTGCCGCGGCTAATGAAGGTGAGTCTGCGATTCGTAATGTGCCATTAAATTGTCTCTTGCGGTCCCATAGCTGCTCCGCATACGGGTCCTGGACTCCGAGAATATTAATTACTTCACAAGTCTAGTGACGGTGGCCATGAGGTATCGCAAGGAGCACAATGTGGTACGTCCCGACATGATTCATCTGCTGATGGAGGCCAAGCAGCTGAGGCATGCAGAGCTGGTGAACCAATCAAAGGACGCCAGCCAGTACGCAGAGTTCACCGATGAGGATCTGCTGGCCCAGTGTTTGCTTTTCTTCTTCGCGGGCTTCCAAATCATCTCCTCGGCCCTCTGCTTCCTCACCTACGAGCTCTGCATGAACCCCGAAGAGCAGTCTGAGCTGTACGAGGAGATACTGTCGGTGGACAAGGAGCTGAATGGCAAGCCTCTCACCTACGACAGACTGACGCGAATGAAGTACCTGGACATGGTTGTCCAAGAGGGGCTTCGGAAGTGGCCCCCAGCCATATCCACAGATCGCGAGTGCAGCAAGGACATCGACTTGTGTGACGATAGCGGAAAGACGTTGCTCTCCGCCAAGAAGGGCGATGTCCTGCAGATACCCATCTTTCCTTTGCACCACGATCCCGAGAACTTTGCAGAGCCGGAATGGTTCGATCCCCAGCGCTTTTCAGATGAACGCAGGGACGAGATTAAGCCCGGCACCTTCCTGCCATTCGGAGTGGGTCCGCGGAACTGCATTGGCAACCGACTGGCCCTCATGGAGCTCAAATCCATCGTCTACCAATTGATTCTGAGCTTCAGGCTGCTGCCTGCCCAAAAAACATCGACCAATATGCTCGATAGCATCATTGGCCACACCCTTCAGCCCAAGGATGGCTTCTGGCTGAAATTCGAGTCGCGAAAGTGATAGGTGCACCCCATCGATTGCATTGTAGCTAATTAATCGACAGCCGTTTTTCATTAAAACTTGTATGCAGCTCAAACAGTTTTCCATTAATCAACTGAGCAGGGCAGTCCATGGGATGGCAGGTTCTGTCGCGGATTTATTCAATTAATTTCTTTCCTCACATCAAGCGTTATTTCCACTCAGGTCGAGTCTCAAACGTCTCAAGTTAATCGAGAGTAATTGAAAAAATAACGAAAGACTGGGGAGCCGAAGAGTTGTATACCTTTTAAAATGCATTGTTCCTGTAGCAATTATTGCTTAGGATAAGTAATTGAATTTTTAGCTGCTCGTACTGCAAAGTGTTTAGTTTTCTCTACCTATAAGTAGTAGGGCAACTTTAAAAGTAAGAAACTTGTTTGCTTACTCGTTGAATGAACTATATGGACGCGGATGTTGCTGATGATCAGCACTCAATTAGGTGCGGAAAATCAGAAAACCCTTTGCAAGAGTATATGGACATGCTCGGGAAGTGTCAGAGACAGGCACTGCCCCTATGCCAGAGCATTTGGCTTCTTGTCCAGTTCAGTTGTTGCTCAAGCAGACGCCGCGGACTCCTCCAGCTGGGCCAGCAGAGAGACCAAAAGTTTTTGACATTTTCGTTATTTATGTGCTTTGGGGGGCAGTATTTAGGCAAAAGTTTTGTGGCTCGCCTAAGCAGTTAATACGATATTGATTTATTTGCCAGTCAACAGCTGGGAGATAATAAATATTATGCACCCAAATACATATTCGAAATCTCCCCGACTTGTCCAACGCAAAACTTTTTGTTTTGATTTCAAGATTTGATTTATAAAGCGGCGGGCGATTAAGCCTTGATCCTCCCAGACTTTTACCCAAGTTTCATTGCCTTAAAGTTGGTGGGGAAATGGTCAAAGGCTGTGAGGGGGGGACCGATTCGGAGTCGGATCCGACTCTGCCTGGGGTGCAGTGAAACTTTCCATCCCAAAAGACGCCCGCAAGAAAAGTTGGAAAGGCGCGAAAAAGTAAAAAGTTTTTGTTTGCGTTTTGCATTTTCTTTGCTGCTGATAATTATTTTGTTTTGTCAGTGACGTTTAAAGTTGTTCTCCTGGAAAAGGGCAATATTTTCTGCACTTTTGTGTATGTGTGTGGGTGTGTGTGTATTGCCCTTTGAATGTCTGGTAAATAGTGCAGAATCTTGCAATTTGTTGCTGCGGAAGCTAAGGAAACGACTAAGGCGTACCAAGGCGGCTTGACCATAATCCAGCCCATTTGCATAATTATTCATTGCGCAGCATTATGAGCATAAATAAAATGATGCTTCACTGCGCACACACACACACACACACACGCAGGACACACAGGACATAAGACCCACATGTGAGGATAATGCCTTGTACAGCATAATAAACTCATGTAAGCCAGAGTGCGCCTCGACGGGTGCAACGCTTTTTGTTCCTTATTTATTGTTGAGCATTTTTTATGGCCCTGCCACAAGCTTCTCTCCTTCTCTTTTCGTCCTTCCAGCTATTTTATGGCCTGCATTACACTCCCGCATACACACACCCACTCCACTACCATTGCATTCTATTGCATCGGAATACCAATTGAAATAATCATAGAAAAATGTTTAGGTTTCTGTTTCGTATGAGAAAATGCAATCCTAAAGAATGGCTGCTATATCGTACACATACTCGCAAAGATTAATATAGAATAGAGTACAGAATACAAAAAATAGTTTCAAGAGTTTTCAACTCTAACCAAAAGTGTGAGTGGCTTTGTGGTGCCGCCACTGCTGAAAATTAAAGAGAAATTTCCATAAAGCCACGAAAGCCTCATCTAACTATTTCCATAAACCTGACATCTCTCTGAAGTGTATATGTTCAACTGTATGTGTGTGTGTGCCGAGGACAACCTTAGCACCGAAATACTCAATTAAATAAAGTTCTACTCGAAATTGCATTACATTTATGAACGTAAGTGCGTCTCGCTCTTGTACCAATGGCATTGGATTGGCAATGCCAACTCAACTTGCCTCCTCTAACTCTCTCTCCCCAGGCACAACGGCAAGCTGCAGAAAGTTGTGTCCTAAAATATTATAAAGAATGTAAAAATGTAATGCACGAGTATATAAAAAGGAGCTCAGCATATTTCACTTTTTTAATGGAGAAACAAGTGACATAGTAAAGAGATCCTGGGATAAGAGAGGCTCAACAAAAGTGAGTAGTTTCTGATGCAATCTTCACGTCTCTTTTCCACTAAAAAAAGGTAATAGAGAAGAAATGTGTAGAAAATGCAATCCCGAAGAAGTCAGCAAAACGCAGGCCGTATAAACGGCCTGGAACGATTGGGTGCACTCGTCTGTCCCAATTCGATAATAATTTTCCACTCAATAAAATTATATAAAAAGGAAATTTAATTAACATCGAAGAGGGCTAATTACTCTAATTGCATTTAAGTCTTTAAACCACTTTAGGGAATGCGCGTGGAGGGGATAGGAGGGCCCATAACAACCTGCGGCGAATGCAATTAATGTAAATGTTCCCCTCTCTCTACTCCTTTCATCGACGAACGTATGTGTGTACATACATACACACACATATATATATATATAATATTGTATATTGCTACGAGCAGTGTTAGTTATGTTTGACATATTTTCAGCTGCATTTTACAGTTAATATTCAGCCAATTGTTGTCATTTTGCGGCATTTCTGCACTAATCCCGGGCTGGGCTTACTGTCCCCGACCTGTGGCCTTTCGCACTACTTAACCAAATTGCCCACTGAGCCCTCTTCATGGCCTGTGCACATTTAAATTGTATGCAAATAATTTATAACCATTTTGGGGCCTCCAATGGGCTTAAACGTTGGTCCAAATGTGAAATGTTATATGTATGTGAGTACAGTTTTAGTTGGGGGATCCTAATCGGAGTGATGCAAATTGATAAGTTGCTAGTTTTATAGTATAATATGTGGATATTAGGTATTCCTACTGTCAAGGCATACGCTTATTAGATCTTTAGACCTCTGCTTTCCAAGTCACTCAGACCTGAGATGTGCAAACAACCTGAAAACAATCTTGTTGGGGCTTAGCTCGAGCTCTGTGAACCATTTTGGCGTTTTATTATTTCCCTTATTTTCCAAAAGAGCGGCTATAAATACGGATACTAACGTACGCATCCCGGCATTCCGTACATCCGTATTCCGGCTCTTTTATGACAGCCCAAAGTGCCTACTTATAAAATCAAAATCATAAAAAATAATGTTAATTTCAATATTGTCTCATTAAATGCGTATAAAACTCCAGCCGGTGAGCATGTGTGCCTGTGTTGCCTCTCTGTGTGTGATGAAAGAAATTCCAGAATGGCTGTCCAGCGGGTGTGCGGAGGAATTTGTTCATTTAACCTGCCCCAACGTGTCCCAAGCACTGTGGGAGAAGCAAACATACATATGTACCTATGTACATATTTCTAATAGCAGATTTAGAAATCTGACTTGAGGGTAAAGTTTATCTTTCTTAATTTCCTCTTTGATTCAATGACGGATCTGAAATTCATTTTTCTCTGCACTTTTGCTTAAATTTGTCCCACTGTGATGGTTTTTATTTTTGCTCGAGTATGGGTGCGTGAAATTTAAATAAAACGTGCGATTGTCGAGCAGCTGTTGCCGTTGCCGCCTCCACCTCATCCGGTTTCCCTTGTCGGTGTGACGTGGCTTTAAGGCGGCATAAGGCAGACAATCCATACGGACGAACAGGCGGAGAGACGGAATGACGGACGCAAAGAAGAACTGCCAGTTGGGTATCGCACCCACACATGTATGTATGTACGTTTATGTCACACACACACACACATACCACTCTCTTTCGTACGCATAGCGGTGGAGAAAGGTGACAGGATGTCATTTTGCAACGCATCCGAAACATAAACACGCCGCTGCCAGAGTCGCTTTTCCTTTGTACTCCTCCGACACAGTACGCTACGTACATATATTTTATGTGGTGGAGTCCAGAAAACGTACATATGTACATAAATACATATATACAGAAATGTGAAAATTATGCTGCTAAAAGGCGGCAAATGTTTGCATTAGTCCCCTACCTCTCTTCCTGGGCGGGAAAGTTTTGGGGAAAAACAAGCGTAACTATGAAATTTGCATAAGCGTTTGCTCGTTGGCAGGTTTCCATTATCGGGATGTGGATGGGAAGGGGTGTGGATGTGGATGTGCGTCTGTTTTCAGTTACTTAAAATTTCCGTAATATTCATAATATAACGCAAATGCGTGTCACATTCGGAAAACTGAAAATTATGCATGACATAGGGAAAACTTGTTGATTTCAATGGAAATGGCAGCATTGGAGCTCGTTTTGAAATTGAAAACAAAGAGCATATAGCACTGCTGTTGCCCGATTATTTACATGTATGTATGTATTTCTTCCGTCGAATTTAAATTTTTTTCATTTTCTTGTTTTGTTTATAATTTAAACACTACATATGTACATACGCATTTTTATCTGTAATATCTTCCATCCAGAATCATTGAACATATTCGGTTTGCCATAGTTAAGCACATTTCATATTTGCACTCCACAATTTCTGCTCGCACTCGTACATTTTCCAGTGGGTTGAGCATTTATAAATCAATTTCATTTCACTTAATTGGTATGAAAATGATAAAAACTCTATCCTATTGATGCTGTGCAAAGTATTTGAATGGATTTATTACATTACAGACTCCCTGAAATTTTCCATGTTTTTCCTCTTCTTTTCTACAATTGCAATTACATTTTTGTTACAAGTTAAACGGAATATTTCGAATGTCTGTGTCCGTTCACGTAACTATTTATTAATTTGTAGTCTTGTTATGTGTTATTTATTGGAATTGTTTACTCCCCGAGCACTTTTCCTGCAAAAACCACTAAAACAAATAATGAATAACAAAATGAATCAATTTTAATATTGCTGTTGCGGGCAGTTGGCTTTTGCCAATTGCCCACAAATTTAAATATTCACACAATTAATTTATATTTTACGGCTTTGTCTAAACAGGAGAGCGTAGCTGACGGCTGATTGCATTTGTCGGGAACAATAATGTAGGATTAGTTAGTTAATTGAATTTATATGGTGTCACGGGGTGAAAAGAGCGGTTGCAGGAAACCGATATGATTTACGTTTGGTATACACGTTGCAAATTATTTGTTTAAATAATACGTATTAAAGCTATGATTAAGAAATAAGCTTTAAAGAGGAAACAATTTAACAATTATTTTCCAGAAAGCGCAACGTACGAGTATAGAGACATCATAAAACTACATTTGGAATATCAACATGGATTATTATACTACCAAATATGTTTGCAGTGTCAATAGCAAATATTATCCCAACACTTCATAAGTTGTACAAATATATTAACTTCTTTGAATTGAGATAATATTTGAACGAGGTCATAATGGATAGTGTCACTACAGGAGCCAAGGAAATATAATAAGTAGAATTGATGTGAATTTAATGCAACTCAAATAAACGTATGCAAAAGGCACGGTAAAGTCCGGAAATTGATTGCATTTCTGTGTCTTCGCTCTATATGGACGTCAAACAATGTCGTTGCCAGTTGGTTGTGAAGAGTACCTTGAGGCCAATGAAATTTGGAATTTCAATTAACACAATTAATTGTTGTACTGATATGTTGGGCTGTCAACGAAGTTTGTCTATTTGTTGACATCTGTGTAGACACAGACACGGGACTCGATTTTAATGGAATTAGTTTATTTTGATTTAACAAATTCAGCGATGACAGTGACAACTATCGTTGTCAGCAGGTACCAGCAGGCGGCAAACAGCTTCAACATCTACATTCAACAGTGGATACCCCAAACAAAAGGAACTTTGAAGCCCCCACACAAAATTGCATGAAATTCGATTAGTCCTTCGAGCGGTGACTGTACCTGTACGTGAGTGAGTGTTTGGCTGACATAATTAGAACAGTAAAAGCTGTAAAATCAAGCCAGACATCGCAGACGTAGCTCAAATTGTACAAATACGAGCAATGATAGAGTTGGCCAACTTTTCCCCCTCCAGCCCAGCAGGGGCTTACTTCCTCCCCGCAAGATCCAAGCCGAGTCAGCAGGGGGAAACTGTTATTTAGAGGCCTGGGGCTTATTTGCCTTGTGTTGCCCGGGCCTGTGTCATTTGGCCTATTGATTTTTGCAGGTGGATAACCTTAAATTCGGTAACCAACAACTTTGCCAAGAAGATTTCAAGTGGAAGGGGGAGGGCCGGGAGCAGGCAAAACACTTGAGGCAGCAGCCGAAGAACCTACATACGTAGAAGGGAAGTACGAGCAGATGAGCGAATGGGTGGGGGGGAATGGGAAAGCAGACAAAGTTTGTCTTTTTGAGGGCAAATAAATTTAATAAGCGCATTCAAGTTTATGCCAAACTTTGGCCCCCGAGTTGAGCAATTTGATTATGACAGTAAGTGATTTCTTTGAGGGTTTGTGTTCCCCCTGTGTGTATGTGTGCGTGTGCGCTTGTGAATGGACAGCGTCTGTGTGTGCATGTGGCAGCCACATAATTAGCCGGCCTAGGCGTTGCATACTTCTCAGCTGCGGCTCGCAGCAACCAACCAACGAAAAAAACTTTTGGCTTCTTTCTTTCGACTTCTCTTCTCCCATATTTCATTAGCCCTATCGCTTCTCTGCTGGCCAGATTCAGACTAATTTATAACCTTTTTATGGCCCCATTGCAGACCTATTAACAATGTGCAGTCAAATTTAATTTCAGCTCCAGTGCTGTCCAGCGGCAAAGTGGAAACTAAAACAAAACCCCTGCAGGAAAACCAACAAAAAATCATTCGAATTTATGTGACAGCGTTTGAAATTTATTTGCTGCAACGATTACATGGGGTTGGCGCTGGCGATGGCTCTAGTGGTGTCTGCTGCACTCAGTACTACTTGTGTATAGTTCCATTGACCCATTTCCGCTCACTATCGGACCCGACTAAAGCATGCAAAGTTTTTAGCCAGCCAACAAAAAGAACAGGGCAATGAGCCCATGAACTAAACGAAAACAACACCAAATGCGCAGACGATTAGTGCACCATTTGGTGAAGGCTTCAAGAGCGAGCGGTTATGCGCTATCAAAGAGTGTGATTCAAATTTAAATTTGTCCACCATTAATGGATGAAAATAATTTCACCCATAAATGTTACTGGTACAGAAACTATATACATATGTATATGAAGAAGCCTTAAAAATATCCAAAATATATATACTCTGTTTATCAAAGTCGTTGGTCATATGAATGCCAAATAGAAAAAGCAGCAGAATCATATCACATAATCATATTAATAATCGTATTCGAATTTGTACATCAACTCTTTGCGCATAAACCTCGTTTTATGAGCTATTGTCTGCCACTGAAACCCACTGCCACACACACTCACAAAAACACACACACTAGTGCAGTTCATGCGGCTGCTGTTATTTACTGTTATTTGTTTAGCTCGGGTCCCTGTTTATTTTTGGGCTTATTTGTTGCTACTGTTGGCTGTCATTGTTCTGCCCGAGACTATACGTAGTGTGCCTCTCTCTCTCTTTCTATTGGCTAGTGGCCTGACGGGAATGTGGATGGCTGGCCGAAGTCACAGAATGAAATATTCAAGTACGCATTAAGCCTGCATGCCCCAGTTTCACGTTCAGTGGCAGTGGCAATGGCAGCAGTAGTTTGAGCCTGTCCCAACCGAGCAGAAATACCGAGCATTGGGAGGCATTGGTAATTGCAAAATTACCACAAGAGTCTGCATGCGGCTTCATGGCAATTTCAACGGCAATGATTTTTGTTGTACATGCACCTCTGGGGGCGAATATATATACATACGTATCCCCCTCCCCTTTTCGGCCCCACAAACATGCCATATGTTGATTTCAATTGATTCCTGCTTTGTGGCAGCTCTTTGCTGGGTCTGGCTTCCATTTTGGTTGCACAATGCCAGAATGTGCATCGCTAACCGAAATGCTGTCTACCGTCAGGTGCACGCTGTCGCAAGGGGAAAGGGACAATGCACAAAAGCATATTATAAATACCACACTACAGCCAGTCTACTGCTGCTGCTTCCCATTTGAATTGGCTCAAATGCCAGCCATTAAAAGTTTAACAATTGTTGTCTATTCCTCCTTTCGTTCTGCCCCTTGACTTTGCAACATTTTTAAGTTTATCTAAGTTTATTCTCTGGCAGCAATTGATCTATTCTTGGCCATTTTCAAATTGTAAATACTAGGTATAAATATTAAATAAGCCAGCTATGGAATTATTCTTTAGAACAATCCTTTTTAAGCTGGATAGGTTAGGCACTGAGTATTTTGGCGGTTTTGTGTGTCTGCAGAGGCATTCAGTAGCCTCTGCTCATGCCGAGAGATATATATTTCATTCTTGGTATTCCATTTATGCGTGACATTTTATTGGGCATCGGTAGTCCTATTTGTATGTATTTTATAGAAGACTTTCATTAATTTTTTTTTGTTTCCAAAATTGAGTGCCTTAAGCCTTCAATTGATAATATTTTTAAGTCTTTCTTTTCAGTCAAAAATTTTGAACAATTTAATATTAAAAACTATTCAAACAAAGATCTTGCCTAAGGGCTCATATGTGTATGGAAAAGTATGTATCTGCTGTTCTTAATGGCATAACTAAAAGTAAATGCATTAAATACCCTTAAATACCTAGGATATTGCGGGCATAAACTTATAAATATAAGTTTGGACCTAAAAATGATTCTTAGTTGTCTATGATGTTCTACTGTAAGGTATTTTTAAATAATTTATTTCGAGTACATTTTATTCTTCTGTATCCATCTCCATCAACCTTTTTTCCAAAACTGAAATACTCCTGGCCAGGCTATAAACCATATAACTGAGGATTACAAACTCAGTCCTCAGCATGTGAGTGCACTTTCAACAGCAAACAAATGAGAGGCATTGTTCCTCGATGTTGGTCATTTTTTGTGGTGCAGCTCTCCAAAGTTTTGCACCCACCTACACCAGAATGAACTATGTGCAATTACTCGGAAGTAAAGTTTTTTTTTTCGCCACTGTTGAGGGGGTTTTGTGGTTCTCTTTTAATCTGCATAGTTTGCAATTACTAAAATATTAGCTCTGGCTGCCTTTGTTCAATCAGGCAAAAAATGACAAATGACTTGGCCATATATTTTAGCAAATTTTCAAGAAAGAAGCAAAGAATCTGAGGGCATGTGTTTTCGGGAAGGGGTAGTGCTTGGAGAGAGAGAGAGAGTACGAGTATAAATTAAACTTTTATTAGTGCAAATAAACACAATTAAGTTGAAGGAGCTTTCAGAGGCTTTTGGCTTGCTAAATGTTTTGCTATGCAAATTGAAATAGTTTGCGAAACTGTACTAAGTAGAAACATGTAATGGCGGGGTTGTTGGGGGGCGGCCGGTCACAGCAGACACACAGCAGGGGCTATGAGGATGTATATTTGGGCTGAAGCTTGTTGGAGATGGGAATGTCTGTTGGCATGCAAATGGAATATTTAACTTGCGTCCTGGGGGGGATCTGTTGATGTTTATTAATTGTTTCGGAATTTAAATAGAACTTAAAAAAAAATTGGAGTTTGATGAGGATGTTCTATATATGTACATATGTAAAAAACATATAATTTCTTAAGGTATGTCATAATTTGCATGCAGTTCCATTGCTCTATTTAATTATAAAGATAAACCATCATAGCTGTGGAGTGATTCTATTCCCTCCCAACTGGCATTCACAATGAAGCGTAAATACCAAAGCTCAGCGTCGTTGAGTCATTGAAGCATTGCCAAAACTGCCATAAATGTTCCTTCCTTTGCGAAGATTCCTTTTCCGCTTCTGCAACGATAGCCACGAAAATATGAATGTGTGTCCTGGACCTGTGAGTCAAGGCTGAGGTCTGAGACTGGTGGTAGGGCTGGAGCTTGAGCGCTGTTCCTTGGGACTGTGGCCTGCTTATTGAAACGAACATTTTGTATAATTGAAGTATACGAAATTTCCTACAGTTGACTGAGCAAATCTAACGACGTTGGTTTGGTCTGACTTTAACAATGGAAAATGCCATCGGGATAGTTTGCTGGGCTCTGCCTGAGCTGTAATTGGAAATCGGTGGCAGTGCAGCAAAAATTGATAAATATTGATGGAAATTTCCCCATTTCTCCCTCTCTATCTCCTCTGCGTCCTGTCCTTATTGTATATTAAATAAAATGCGGGAGCATTCGTGGCTTGTTTGCCACTTTCCGCTAAGTAGTTTACTTTGCTTTTGGCCATAATTGAAATGCCAACGCTGTGAAGTGTGAAGTGCTTGCACTGCACTGCGTACTATTCAGAAACTATTTCTTATATTCGATTATCCTATATCCAAGGGGCATATTGTGTTTGTTAATATTTATGTAACAGGTCAAAGGCATCAAAGTACCTTTCTTTTGAAGTGATGGCTGTGACCAAGTTCATAGTATAGTTATATGGAATAAAGACAACAAATGACAGAAACCACCTCCAACAGTTCGATTTATCTGCCTTCATCAGGCAATGATGGGTAATTGGTAGGCCATAGTCGAACCCATTGGCTTTACGAGTCTATATACAGTTTTTGTTGCTCTATTTATTCTTCCGACTCGACTGCATTTATAAATTGCATTCATTGTCGCGCTGCTCCTTCTGCTTCCTTGTGCGCATCTTCTGCTGCTTTCTCTCTCTCTGCATTCTTCCACAACTTTTTCTCGTTTTGGTCTCCGTTTTCTCCAACTTCTCTTTTTGTATCGCATTGCAATCGCATCAAGTAGAAAAACCAATTTGCAGCTATCAAAACGAGACTGAGAATGGGACGAGCGAAGTGGCACCGATTGATCCATTTGTTGTCGTTTTTGTTGCAGTTTACTGTACCCTATGCAGAGAGTATTTTGAATTTTCACAGCTTTTTGCTACTCAAAGAGAGAGAGAAGTACTTTTGGGCCCGTGAGTAGAGAACTGCAGTGGTCGTCTGTCAGCCATATGCATGAGCAAGTTTCAGCACATTAGTAGAATAAAATTTGATTGAAATTGAATGACTCAATAGACCCAATGAATTTACAAGGGTATCTTAAGTTCCGGCATCCGAAGCTTGGATATTTGCCAATGAATTTGAGTGGGAGTGTTTGACTGCGCAGCAATTTCAGCCCAGTTAATAATGGCATAAACACAGCAACTGGTTCAGAGGATACGATTATTTGATTCCACTTGACATACTTAGATTCCACATGCTGTCTGCTGTTTCTGCTGTCTCATTGCTGGTTCTATTTGCCTCCAAACTTATGGCCGCATAAAGCTCAAAGACAAATGTACAGATTGAAGTCGATAGCACTTGATTAACGTGGGTGAAGAGGGCCCAGCGTTACGGTGGAACGGGACTATGTAAATGAGAGCCCACACATACATAAGTAGAGCTGGAAAGGTGTCGTGGTGGGGGGCTGGGGGCTGGGGTTGGCTTGGCGGTGCTAATGAAGGCTTGCGAAGAAACCGCCGATGCCAACGCACAATCACGAAAGCAAATAAGCAAACAAGCGGCACATCCCACACGGATGTAGGGTGGGGCAGAGATATACGAGTACCAAGAGTGAGTCAGCCTTTTCTGTTGCGGCAGATACACAGAGAGAGAGAGAGAGAGAAAGAAAGAGAGTGAGAGTCCTGTGAACAATTTAGCTTATCGCTGCTTAGCTTAATTACAGCGCTTGACGTTTGGGCCAATTGGCAGTTGAACTTTGATTTTCCGACTAGCTTTAGTGTCTGGGCAAAGCTTCAAAATAAATATGTATTAACCGAATTAGGTGTCGGATGGTTAATTAGGGTAGCATTTCCACCTGCCGTCCACCCAGCACCCACTTTCGCACACAAGCTGGGAGCTATTCACCATTGAAGGCAGAGCATACTTTCCTTCGGGGGCCTGGCTATTTTTGGAATGGAATTCTCATTCAGGACTCGCCCATTGTTGATTTGAATGATGGAGTAGAGCAGAGTCGGGCAGGGCATGGCAGAGTAGAGCAGACAAACATCCGGCTGGCCTCTTTTCAGCTTGGCTTTGTTATGCTGCCACAGATACTCGTACAGTAGCGTAAAGTATCATTAATAAAAATAATGCCACAAGAGGAATAGAGCTCCTCGGTCGCCCAGACAAACGCCAAAGAAGAGAGACGGCAGAGTAGCACGAGTAGGAGGAGTATGGGTATAAGCGACAGCATCAGAACGTCTCTAATTGAATTTCTTATGGTCCATTAACTGTCAGGACCGAAATCCTCCTCCAGCCAAAACGGCGATCCTCAGACAGGGACAGCGACAGGAGCCAAGGTGAAGCTGCTGCTGCTTGAGGAGCCAACTGAATGAGTAAGCAAGCAAAACCGTAAACGTGACAGTTTTTAACAATATTTAAGATGTCAGCATGATATATCGTTTAATTTATGTATTTTGTGTGTGTGTGTGTGTGTGTGCGTTGCTTCTTTCCAAGCTTTCGCCCTGCCGTCATCCTGGTCTCTGATGACTCTCAGTCAATGACAAAATCCAAGTGGAAAATTTAATAAAATCATTTTCCAAGCACTTTTCACGGACGTTGGCAAAAACACAGCTTAAGCATTAAAACATAATTAGAATATAGCTTAAGTGGAAAAGCAGAAAAACGACGAGGACGAAATAGAGGCTCAAGCAGAAACTTTTATTTCACAAGAAAAGAATCTGAAGCCGGTGGATGGACGTTATTCCATTCCATTATTATAAATAAAATTAATCAGCTGATAAAATAAATAGGGGCGGGGACACACAGCATCTCGTTCAGCTTCCTATTTGCATTCTTTGAGCCATGCTTCCTCCGTATCCTCTTTCGCAATTTTCTACTTTGACTTTTCACAATATCGGAGAAGAAGAGAAACTGCAACGGGGGACGGGAACGGGTGCAAAGTCACCCAGGTAGAGATTGAACTTCCTCTTCCTGTTTACGCTTTACTGAATTATTTATGCAAATATCTTCAGGCCCCGGCCATTAAAGACACTTCAATATGTTCTTGTTCGCTCCGACCCTCTCACCATGGCGCCTACTCCGGTATTTGTGAATGAGTTTCAGGAAGATTTTCGCTTCACTGCCTTCGAATAGCCTGGGAAATGTTCGAGCCATTTTCATTTAAACTACATCTGGCCTAATCCTCACCCAGGCAACCATGCTTTGGGACTTGCACCGGTTTAACGTTTCCTTTCCCATTTTGAATTCCATTTCCATTGATTTTTGTTGCCTCTTTTCGCCTAGTACCGCTACCAAGCCACGAAATAATGAACAATTATGCCCAATTACGAAGGCAATCCGGATTGCCTCTAACGATTTTCACAACCCAAAGCGGAAGCCTCTTTTCGGCTGGATTCCATGACGTATGCGTAACATGCATTAGTGTAAGTTGAAGCGATGGCGAGCCATAGTGGAGGGCGAGTATCTGCCTTGCTGCTTGGAGTTGCATAATTAGGGCATCGCCTCAGGGGGGTGTCACAGGGAGTCATGCAGTTCGGCTTATTGCAAATCCTTAACACTAGTTGCGCCTACAGCGAATATTCATGCTAGACACGTACGGCTCCCTGATCCGCATGCTGCGGGGACGGGAGCGCAATGTCAATGCCAGAGACACATCGAGGGATAAGGGGAACGGTATATCCTCCTGGGGGATTGCACCCTGGGGCACAGTTAATAATAATTGCTTGCCTGGCATTGAACATGAACCTTCATCAGTTTGGGGATTACTTCGGTCCGAGTTTGTTAAAGTTGTCACGTCGCCGCAAGTCTGTCCAAATAAATATCTATGAAGGTGTCAGTCGGTCACTGGCCCATCCAATAAAGATGGGTTTTAAAAATGCCTTCCCAGCCCAACGAATCTGCCTACCTCCCTTCCCCCCTCTTGACCCTGCTAATAATGGGCGTAACTTTGGCTTAAATAAATTATTGCTTCAGTGTTCGTACACTCGAAGATGAAAGGCCCCCTAACTGTTGACTGTGCAGAATTGTTGGAGCTAATGATATGAAAGCCAAAATTCACCGAAACAAATGCAATTTTCCCATGGCAATCAGCCGTGACTCTAGGCCAAAAGCATACGCGCTTAATTAATTTCAATTTGCAACATATACAAAGCTCTCTTCATCACATTTTTGGTGCTAACTAACTTTTTAGTACACTTTCAGAGAGTCCTACAGACCTCGGGAACTGTTGCTTATCTTTAAAGGTTTCTTGTCAGTGGTGTCAATATTAGATGACTTTATTACGAGTATTTAGCTGCCATAGACAGGATCGGTCGGATAAGGGTATGAAACGCTTCGGTTCCCAAAGGTAGCCTTCCTTTTCTGCTTTCCTTTATTTCCATGATGAGAGAGGAAGAGAGAGAGAGAGAGAGATAGAGAGATAGAGCGAGAGAAAGTGAGAGAGTGAGTGCTGCTTGAGCGCAAATTGATTGTATTGTGAACGTGTTTGTGTGTGCTCTTCCATATGAAAATTCTTGCTTCAAAGAACATTTTAAATGCGAGTATACAATGTACATACATATATGGATATGAATGTATGTATGCTTCGTATCCAACGGCATACTGAGAGGAGCCTCGTGGATGCCTCCATGTATGTGTCTTCCTCTGCTGCCTTCACGCGAGTCTCCAAGGAGACTTCGTGCTGGCTTTTTTTTTATGTGCAAACAAATAACTCTGCGGTTCAGAACCCGTTCCCTCCGCCCCTTTCACACTGTCTTACTCTGCGGCCGCCCTTAGATGCTTTCCCCGTACAAGTGCAATAAACTTGCTACTGACTTTGATTGACAGCTCTGGGGTTTCTACCCACCAAAGGTGGCAGCAACAAAAATTGGCATTTTCATTCAATTTAAATGCATTAAACAAATACGTGTTTCAGAACACACACATACGTAATAATGGAAGGACACAAAAGGTACGACACAGAGCAAAGTTAAGTGTGAACAAAATATTAAATTCCATTTAACTACATATTTTGTCAGCTATTCAATCTAAAACTGAATACTATAGGACAACAGCACAATAAAAATCAATTAAAATATATTTAGACAAAAAATGTAAACATTTCTAAACTGCATGCCGATAACTCAGCAAAAATAAACTTTAAGGTAAACAATTCCCAGGATGGGAGCTTGATTACATTCACTGCATAAACAAAAAGACTGGGAAATAGATTCCGAATCGGTTTTCAGTTCGCACTGCCAAATTCAAACTTGGTAATAATATGCAAATTATAATTATGGCCCCACTTCTACGCCCACGCCCCCACTTCGGGTGTATGTATGTTGTTCTATTGGAAGTCGAGAATAGCAGAAACAGAGCAGAAATTGCAATGTTTATGCTATGCAAATTGTGTTCCCTAACGCGCTCGAACTTCTGGGAATTCCTAGCCTCGGCGAATGGCGTGTAAGTCTCGTGTTGCGATGGAGAACGAACATCGATCAGCTGAAATCAATTCTGCTCTCATGAATAATATATGAACTTTCGCCTGGCACGTTTGCATATCGAACAATTGAGAACAAATTAACTGAACGACTACGAGTATGTGATGGATGCATATTTTAATTACTCATCTGGCCTACGATGCGGCAAATTGAATTTCCCATAGCTCATATTGCACTTGTCCTGAAGTGCAAGAGTGCCGTCTTGCTAGTGGAAGATTTATTCAAGTTTGACTGGCAATTATTGTTATTTATTGTGGCACAGCAGACTGGTATTCCCAGTCAGAGTATTTTGTGTGAACTGTGCACAATTCAGATTGGATTTAGACTGGATATCTGGTGGGCAGTGCCACAATACCTACGTTGATGATGATGATGCTGAGGACGCATATGCACTCAGAGATGTCTTTCCTACTGCCACATGCAAATGACATTCAATAAGATTAGCCATATTATGCTAAGCCATTGCAGTACCAGTCCAGTCCAGTCCAACTGTGTTGTGTGCGACTGGTCTGGGCTTAAAGCGTGCGTATTTGCAACAATTCAAATTTGCTCAGGTCTCGAGTCCTCCGGACTCGACAACAATTGCAATAGCATCAAGAGTTACTCAAAGTTCAGAAGTTGGTCAAGCATTTTGCAAATAAACCTCTGCCCCAGCTCCAGATATTCCGGCCCGGCCATTCATCTGCAGACCAGGCCAACGCGTTTATTACTTATTCAAGTTTTTCTCGGTCTGGGTATCGGGCAGGATGCAGGCCCGAGGCGCGGCAAACTTTTCATTAGCCAGCTCGAGGGCCAGGTAAGTGTGCTAATTGTTCGAATGAGAATGGTACAATTTTTTCAAAAGTTACCCCTTGAGTGGGATTTAAGGCGGAGTCTCTGGACTGCGAAAAGATTTTCCATTATTGGCTGCGAAATAGATCTCATCGCACTAATTAATTAGTACTTTCGGATGATATTTAAAGTCGAATTTGTTATTCAAGAGCGACCCCTTTGCTCTGCCCTTTTCTCGTTGTAATTTGGCGAGAATTTATTTAATTTATGCAAACAATTAATTATGTAGCTGCACGTTTGCAATTTCATTAAATGCGCGTTTATTTATGTCAACAGAAACAGCAATAGCAACAGAAACAATATAAGCGGAAGTCGCATAATTAATGCCGTAAAATGTGAATAATTTCGGAAATCTACGGACAACAAACATTGTAGCAACTCCGAGGGCGAGACTTCATGTGGGGGGGCAGGTGACTGAGTAATAAATTCCCAGTGGCATATGTGAGTGTGTGTGTGTGTGTGGCAAAGGATTTAAGCTTTAAGCTCTGCGCTTTATTAATTCTCGTATTTTGTTTCATATTTTAAGGCATTCATTCCACTCTCCGTTCTCCGCTCATAAATCATCCGCATTAATAACTGTTTATAAACGGTACTCGGGGTATATTTGTACATATGAAAAGGTATGCAACAGGCGGATGAAAGTGTTTTGGACCAACATCAACAGTCAATGTCGGGTCGGAGAGTCAAAAAAAATTCTAGATAATCATACTCTTGTGATGACCAATGTGATAATTTTCGATCAGTGGGTATCTTGTAGTCCAAACCTCAGATATAGCGTTCATGGTAAATACGGAAACAAACGTTTTGCATTTGTTGCAATCATAAAACATTAACTGGGGGCTCGAGCAGCTGCTGCTGGATAAGTTGCGCAGCAAATAAATATTTGCCATAAAATGAAATAATTGCATGTGAATGTTTGTTCTCGTGTCGTGTGTCTGACAAGGTCGCTCCTAAATGGAAGCAGCTGTAAGTAGCTTAAAGAAGGTTTAAGGTTTACGGCACCAATTTGATTGGATTTGGCATGTTAATCTAGAAGCTATTTTGAAAACATTTTGAAAACATATGGAACTTTAGCTGTGGAACGGAAACATCGCGCAGACAATAAATTGGTAGCGGAAATCGAAAATAGAAATGAAATAGGAAACTGCCTAGTGATTCAATTAAAGAGTTCAATAGCTTCAGGCCGGGCTATAACCCGGCAGTCCATTAGTTTCAATATGCATACTATTTGTGCGTACATACATACATATGTAAATATGTAAATGTCTGCTGTGTCGTATTCCGTCTAGGGAGTAGGTGAAAAATCTCCCATTAATTTAACATGTAAACACTGAATACTAGTCCAATTAAATTTAATCAGAGATGGCATTTAAAATTCCAATGAACCTTAATATTTAAGTATTCAATTTGATTTATCGTCGTAGCCCGTGGCTAAAGACTCAATTTAAATAAAGTTGACCGCAAGATCTGCCAGGGAATTATCTTGGGCGAGGCAATTCCATCCATGCTGCCTCCATGCTCTCTCAGTTCCTTTAACGCATTTCCAAGAACATCACCACCCACGCCCATTTACATTCATTTGGGGAGGCAACTGTCGTGCCGTTTACATGCTGAAAGCATTAAATTAGTACACCCAGAAGTACACCTCGGTCTGTAATAGAGATTTAGAGCGGACAATAAAGCGAGTGGCACTGCTCAGCTCATGACATCAAAAGAGATTGTTCCCCAGATACTTTAATACTGCCAGGCGAATCCTGCCTCCACTTCCTCCTTCCCCATCTACTGGCAGGGATATAGCCAGTAGATACAATCATACGAGTATGTTCCAGACTTTTATGTCTGCATGTATGTCTGTCTTGTGCCCGTCATCAAAGTGAACCATAAAACTTCTACTAGGGAGGCAGTGTGGGTAGGCCAGTCGGAGGCTAATTACGGAGACCCTAATGAAAAATCCAACACTCATGGCCAAAAAACTTTGCCTTTTGCATGCGTGCCGCATGAGGCATGCAGCAAGTTTTTAATTAAATAAAGTCGCATTCAATTTTTTGCGATGTTTCCTTGTCAGGGCCAGAAGATGGGTGCGGCAGTGCGTTTCTGCAACGCAAAACTTCAAGAGCAACTTCAAATCAAGTTTGGGCCGAACTTTAAGTTCCATGCTGCACTCTGCTGCACATCCACTCTCAGGGAACTATTCGGAATGTCCTTTAGCTGGCTCTGGATTAACTTTGTCTTACTTCATCCGAATGCAAACATTTCTAGGCCAGGCGAAATGAGAGTGGATCGGAGGGGGCGAACTAATAACAAAATATAAATAATTTGCAGCCACATGAAAACTTGCTTTTTTTGGCGCGGGAGGAAAGTGGAAAATGGAAAATGGGGTGCTACAGGGTGCGCAGTTGGGGCTTGAAAAGATAGGTAAACAAAATCACGTTGGGCAAATATTATTCCGTTTGCTCGACTCATGAGTCCTGTCTCTCCTGGTGCCCGCCTTTCCAGGCTTCCCGCCTTTTCTGCCTTAGGGGGATTTACTCGGGTTTTCTGTTTTCGTTTTTGTATTAGAAAACAAATTTAAATTTTGATATTTCCAGTGCCTCTGTTTGCTGTTGCCATTGTCAGACAGGTAATGACGAAAACAACCAAACCTGTGGGCTTGTGCGCCAGGGACCAAAGAGTGCCAGAGTTGATCTACCTGAAATTGGAAAACAATTGAAAGCAGAGGGAAAGTTTCCACCTTAAAGAAGCATTCGGAAACCCATAAATTCTCAAAAAATACCAAAGAACTCTGTGTGGATTTTGCATTTCTGGCACTATTTGCCTCTTGCCGCCTGTGATATTCATAATTTTTAAGATGTAAACTAAAAAACCACTCAAATTGCTCACAATCGAATATCTTTATAAATTTCTCGAGTATTTTATTTGCGAGTATTTTATGGCAATATAAAGCGTGCCAACTGGTTTAAAATTGGAAATTTGCTCGTCAAATTGGACAAATTATTGGGAATTCAGCAATCGGATTCCGTGTGCATAAGTCAGAAATCATAGACGAGCATTTTTATGTCATGTCAATAAGTTGTCCGAGCACGTTCTACCAACACCCTGGCTCTCTCTCTCTCTCTTGACTTGTCAACCAACCTCTCCAGCAATTGACAATGCGTTGAACGTACAATATTTTGTCGTATTGTCGATTTTTGCACAACTCCGTGCTCACACAGAGATGTCTCTCAGTATATTTATGTGTATGTATGTATGTGCAGTAAGAACATCTATCTGTCCGACCGTGAGTTATATTTTTGGTATGCCAACTCGAAAATCCTGTCAAGCAGCTGTCAGAACGGGTTGGCATTGGCTGCTCACACTGCTGCTGCTGCAGCATTGTTCCTTCAGCTTCTGCTTCTGCTCCTTTTGAGCTGCATTCAACTGTCACTTGGATTTGCAGGCACAGGCACACGTGTGCACTGTTCGTTCAATCTTCAGTTTTATCATGCAGCAGAGGCAAATACGTTCAAATATGGCTAAAGAGACTGGGACCGAGCTCGTTGCCCCGTTGGCCAAGACAGATGACAGATTGTCAGCTTTAAGGGCCAACTCGTGAGGCATTAAGTTTGGAAATGACCAGCGTGAATGATTATCAACTACTGTCATGTAAAATGCAACCAAAGCAATTATTTTGTTGTACAAGTTCGATTTAAAAACTGATTCCAGAATTCCCATTACCCGTAAGCAGCTTTTTGTCTTGTTTCTGTTTAATATTCTCACAACCTGATGTCAATATTCCACAGAGAGTGCGAAGAGTGAAACTTGCCGCTAGGTAAGCAACGCATTTGGCCATCCAGGGGCCTCCCTTCTTTGGTTCCAAATCTCCATTTGCACTGCACCGTATGCCAGTGGGCGATGCATTGAAAAGAGCATTGAGACTCGTACTGCTGAAAAACACATTCGTTTCAATTGCTTTCCCTATATATTTCTCTCAAACATTCACTTAAATGGGATTTTACTACACAAAGTACAGTCATACAGAACTAATGCCATGTAAAATGCTCTGAAACTGTACATTACTTTGCAGCTGCAACAACATGCAAGGGTCTGTGGTGGCTTTCCACCAAGGAAAAGTGCCAGTGTCAGTGGCAGTGTCAGAAGCGTCTTCTAAGCTGTTGAAAATCCTTGGCGCTTTATTTTCATTTTGATTGCCGTTCAAAATGCCGTTCGTCGAATGGAGTGCAAAAGTGTGAAAGCGCAACCAAAAATGTTGCTACAATTAAGTAACCCAGACAAAGCGTGAAGGAGATGGAGTGAAGAGTAGAGAGAGAGAGGGAAAGGCGAAAGAACAGGCGGTTAGCTTTCCTTTAGTCCTATTTGAAGTCTCTTCCTGCCTTTTACTTCTGGCTTGAGTAATTTAAAACTCAATGGCAGTTGACTGTTAATTTTAGTTTTCCTTGAAGTTTACCCTTAAATATTTTATATCCTTGGTCTACCGCGGAGGCAGTCGGAAGGATGTTGGAAGAGAGGGAGAGGCCAGGAGGAGCCTGCCGCCGGCCGTCATAAATCAGCCGCTGCCTGTCTGCATGGCAGACACGATGTAGCACACGATGGGCAACAAATTGTCGGTCTCTGCGGCTGGTTGATAAATTTGCTCGAAAAACTGCATGGAGATCCGCGCCCGTCTTGGCCACGGCCACTGGTACATCATCCGGGTTAAATATGACCACATTGTGGCTGTGCCACGAATTGTCTTAGTTACACGGAGGACATAACTAGACTTCCACCTGAGAGAATGCCACCTTAAGTCACGAACATAACCAAAACAGCCCACTGTCATGTGAAAGTACTACTCTTTTTCACTCAATCCACGGCAAACTAATACTAATGCCAGCTAAAGTGAGCAAGACAGGCTGATAGACAGACGGAAGCATAAATTCGGTCAGGTTCGCCATTAAAAAAAACCCCTCCAAAGGCGGACAGAAACTTTGAATTAGTGCGAATATCGTTGAGGGGCTGGCCGGCGCTCAAGGCTGCAAAGAAAGTGGAAAGCAGACTCCATGTGCCACAGTGGTATTAAAAATTATGCAGTTCAGATGAAAGAAAAAAATGCATTTTTTTCTCATTTTGTGGTGATGCCGCTGGTGAGGCAGGGCGAGCTTGCGGATGAGAGAAGTGATCTTCTTATGCCCTCTCGATTCGAGTGCTAATTGCCGGAAATAAAAATGAAAATCGCATCCTGTGCTTCAGATGGCGGAAACGACGACAGCAGCCGCGCCATCATCATCATCATCCTCATATTCGTCGTCGTCGTCGTTTCTGCGAATGAATTTTCAATGCGTTGCGAATGAATTTTCATTTTCCCATTTTTTCTTGTTGCTGGTTTACTGGGTTCAGTCTTTCATCCATTTGTTGTGCAGTTTTCCGCTACGTTTGCGACGGCTTTCGCAATGCATTATACAAATAATAATAATAAAAATAATAAAAAAATAATAGTCGGAGGGCTGCCGCAATGGGGTTGAGTGGTCGGGTAAAGCTCTTTAGTTATGTATTTCTCGTACCCGTACTATGAGTTGTGACTGCTGACTATAAGCAGTACCAGTGCTGCAGTATGCTCTCATTGCTGTCGCCTAATTTATTTCGCTTGTGTTCACTGCTATCCCCCGCCTTCACTTCAACCCCAGTACTCGTCAGCTTTCCTGCAGGATTGCATTGCATTTTCCAGCGTAACTCTGTCTGTCACTCTTATTTGGCTATGCATAACACAAAATATTCTCTGACATTATTGGCGCGCGCATAAATGAATCTCGAAAAGCAATAAAGGAAACATTTATCGAGGCTTTAAATACCCATGAATGTACATACTAACCTGCAAAATTAAGCATATTGTGAGTTTCATGTGTCAAATGAATTCATTTTGAAAGCTTACGATTTTTTGATATATGTACATATGTATGTAAATTTGTTTTGAACTAATTGGAAACAAAAATAAGTGTTCAAATCTGCATCATTCATTTGAATCAATGCTTTTAATATGTCGGCATGTTTTTACATTGTGAAAATTTCGTATCGAAATTCAAAGTAATACAAGTTATTTTAGGTAATTCTACATCTAAATGGAGTACTGTTTCATAAACAAAATAGCCGTTTTGCTACCCTCTCTTCGTTCCACCCACTGCCCCAGCCCACACACAGTTCAAAATTGCGTACACGCCGCGTTGCCCAATCCTTTTGGCAATCGACTCTCAATTTGCGAATGCTGTCTGGGTTTTGGTCTGTGTTTACTCATTGCCTAATTGCATGAATATTTTTGTGCATGGGCACCATTCATTCATTTATTATTATTATTATTATTATTGTTATTGCCGTTGCTTTTGACATTCAGCCAAAAATACTATTCAAAGACCGAATACCAATAAATTGTGCGACAATTTGAAATTGAAATTCAGATAAATATTTACACTTAATTTGGCTTACTGTTTGCTGTTAATTAAATATACATAGCACCGTCTGCCGTCAAATAATGAGAGTGAATAAAATTGTGCTGCATGTTCGGAGGGCTTCAATTGTAAGTTGATGGCATGTCCCTTTGTGCCTATGTGGGCCAATCATTTCAGAACCAGCTCCTGTTCTTATTCCAGAGGAGCAGTAGACAGCGGAGCTGGCTTAAGATAGACCCTGGCTTGTTAACAGCCTTTGAGCTGAAGTCGAGCGGACATCTAAGTGGCCTTTGCCTCTGCCTGCCTCTGTTAGTTACCAAGCTCTGCCATCGACAGCTGGAGAGTGTCACTCTTTACCTTCGGCTATGCATCCCCCTTGCTCTCCTTCTCCATCTCCCTGTCCATTTCTATCTCTTTTATATTCCCCTGTGGACTGGAAAGTGCATTTTCCGCATAAAAACACTGAACCGCACAGACTTTGCTTGACTCACTCATGGTCCCCGTTGGCTGAGGGCAACAAATTGCTTCTGATTTCTTATTTGGCTCCACTTTCATTCGTATTTTGCTACTTTATCCGGACCAATATTTGCTGGTTGTCAGTTGGTGTGTCTATATGTGTGGAATTTTATTTAAATTAATGCCATTAAAGTGTTAAAAGCATTTTAAATTGTTGGCACGTGCACTGGCCAAAATTTGTGATAGAATTAACAGTGCGTGAGATGATTTCTGGTTCGTAGCCAAAAGAATAAAAATAAATTAAATTCCTCACGTATTTAAGCTAATTTATACTCGTATATGTGGCATATAACCTCATTAGAGCGTGCATGCGTTCCATAAAACTCAGTTTTCGGGTCGGCATTTTTAATGGCCTTTTTTTGTGTATGCATGTGTGTGTGTGTGTGTGTGTGTAAGGAAATTACAGCAGAAATTAAATGATGATGCTGGAAATGAGGCTGAAAAGTGTTCACCCACCCATCCTGTTCCAGCCTGAGCTCCAGCCCCAGGGGTCTTGGTAATGTCATTTAATTGTTTTTTACTTTCCTTTTTCATTCCGCATCTGATCAGCATTCTCACTTAATTTTGCCCAGAGTTCAACATTTTTATGGCATACTTTTCATGCATTTAAGCAGCAATAAAAAGACTTAGGAAGAAGAATTTCTTTGTTTAAATGCGTGTGTGTGCGTGTGTGTGTGTGTGTGGGTAACATGATGTGCAGCTGTCTCCATAGCTAAAACGTGTCAGATATTCGCATATGTGCATATATGTACATATATACATATTCACTTCTATATGTATACGTATGTATGGATGTATATATGGCCTGCTCGAAGACGCCCTCATGTCTGTGTCAAGACAAAGGCATGCATAAAATATACATACACATATGTATAATAACAAAAATACTGAAGAAGAAGGGGCTGGCCTGCTTCGAGGACGACGCTTAAATACCCTTTAAAACAGAGAATACAGTGATCCGATTTTCGATGCCTTTACTCAGAAAATCTATAGAAAATATTAGCCTGATGCAACATTGCCACGAAATAATTGCTGCGCTGCCGCTTGAAACTAAAGGAGTTTCGTTACATGTCGCTCTCCTTCATTATGCACCGATCTACATCAAGCTTCAGATATATTTCTCAGATACAAATATATAAAGGAAAAGACAGAAATTTAAATTTTACATTTTATTTCGAACTAAATTTAGAATACACCCCAATAGGCCGGGATATGGAAACATGTACCTAAAAATGGGTATTAAAATTGTATTCAGTACAGTATTCTCTTGTCTATGATGGCGCTGACGAAGCGTTTTCCTCGGGCTTTGACTCTCGAAATTTTTCCGTAAGTGGCCTCTTCAGATGCAAACATATTACTCGTACATTGTAACTCTCATACACTCGAATGAAACCTATTTATGACTTTTCTATACCTCTTCTACCTTTCATTCTTATACTTACAACTCTTCCTTCTCCATTTCTAGCTGTTTTATTTGGAAACATTTCATTGTTGTCTGCTTACTTCCCTTTTTTTTTGGCAACATGTCTCGGCTGGGCCCGCAACAGTTGAGGCTTTAAGTCCGGGAGCAAACAAAGCAAGTCGAAAAGTTTCTCGCTACTCAATGTCAGGGACTAATTGGGCATCTTACGAGTGGGTTGGCCGCTATTCTTGTTTACGAGTTGGCTACATTTTTTGGACTCATTACGGACGTTAATTCAACAGCAGGGACTACATTGTGTTCCGCCCCATCCGACCCTGTGTGTCGACTAATCCGGCTTCGATTAACTTTGCCACAAGAACAATAGAGCACTCTGACAGTAGCTGGGGTACGGCAGCTTCTTCCACCTCGCCAAAATCATTGTCCTGCCCAGATGCCAGGCAGGGTTATGACCTAAAGCAAAAGGAAGGAGGGAAGGAATACCAATTTGAATCGCTTTGTAAGTATGAGAAACATTTCAAGTGCCTTGGACAGAAGTTTTACCCCAAATATAACCCACACGATGCGGTATCAATTTCAGTTGAAACTATGGATCCATAGAGCCATGGTTATAGCCATATAGCCCCAAGTGCTCAAAAGTTTAAGATTGTGAACAATTTCAACAATGGCATAAAAGTTTTCATGTTAAATGGGAATTAGAGTAGAGTAGGCAGTGGAAGCCACTACAGTATTTGTGCCGTGGGCCAAGTCAATGAGAATTGCAGTATGGATCATATATTAAAGTACGGAGTACGGCACAGTTAGCTACTTTTCGAGGGAAATGGAGATTGAATTGCATGAGCTTCCGCTTTAGTTGATTCAAACATTTCTCAAATCCAAAAATATCTCGAAAAACATTCAAGGTATGTACGAGTAAAAGTTTGTATTTGCAATCAGAAGGCCACCAGTGTCGTGTGATTACTGTACCATATGAGTTCGTTTAAAAAATCATGACACATTTATTTGTTTTTGGGTGGGCCGAATGAGAGCGAGGCGACGCTGCGGGGGCTTTCAGATCGTTTTGTCCACGACACCGATGCCAATTTCAATCAATTCAATTAATGCCTCAATTCATGGTTTTATCGCCCAGCTCTCTGGCTGTGTAATACCAGGAGCAAAAAAAGTAGAGCAAAAGAATACTGAACGGAAATCCGAAATCCCGAAACAAACCGCACTGGCCAGCAGCAGACAATGCAAATTGTTTGAGAGCTGCTTCCTCCTCCTCCTCCTCCGTCACTCTCACTCACACTCTCACTCAATGTATCTGTATCTGCTGTATCCGTATCCGTATCTGTAACTGCGGTTTCCGTTTTGGCCTTCTTTTTGTGTGTGATTTTATTTGCATGTGAAGTATTTTGAGTATTTGCCCACTACGCTCGAGTGTATTCATTCTCTTTGGGTCGGTTTTACGAAGCGCAGAGGAGAGAGGGAGTGAATTTAATGTACTTGCAGTTCATTCCGTATTCATGCACTTTACAATTTCTTGTTTCCGAAGACCCGGCTGGCCACCCTGGTCGACCCGGAATACAGAAGGATGGGCTTATGCTGTTTCCGGGTTTGGCAATCATCTCCTCTTGAGTAGTCTTTAAGCTATGCTGCATGCTTATGATAGATAGACCTGGGAATGGAGATTCGGCTGGTGTAGCAGCAGCTTGTAAGCATGATTTATGTGAGCAGTTTCTCTCGTAAGGCTACCCACCGAGGCAAAGAATTGGTTTCCGACTGATCCAAATTTAAGCACAGCTTTAAGCACACGTATGTATGTACATATATGAAAACTAAGGGGGAGAGGAACTGGAACAATGCACGCCATCGAAGGGGAAACACGTGCAGGCTGGCGACAATCATTACAAGGACGATGAGCATAGGCGACACAACAGAAACATCATGGCAAACGGAAACGCAAACATAGCACTAGCACACACACACTCTCGCAATGAACTGTAATCGGTGCTGTGTCTGTCTGTCTGTGTATCTGTGTGTGTGCGGCATTTACATACCACAGCACGTGTCACTGTATTTGTGTCACAATTTATAAAGAGGTCGGACACATACGACAGAAAAATCTCCCATTATGTCAAATGTTTTGTTTGTCTTTTATGGGACATGTCAACGGCCGTTGTTTCCCGCCTTCCCACCCGCTGCTGCAACTACGAGTACGTGCCTGTTGAATTGCTAGCGCCACGACTCGGATTTAGTCCGCAGTTTTACGGGGCAATCGAGCACAAATTAAGCCCGGATCAAAGGCTTAAGCGTTCCACAAAGCCACTCCATTCCCCAATCACTGGCCAAGCACTTCGGGCGACTCTTTTCCACTCGAACTTCTTTCTCTCTGACTCTGACTTGCAGCCAAAGTTTTTCTTTCGTGTGTCCCCCCCACCATCCTTTAGCGCAATAGGGAGTAGTAGGAGCCAAGTAAGTAACAGAAGTGAGCACAATTAGGTCAATACTCTGCAAAATTGTTTGTGCTCGAGCAGGGGAGGAGGTGCTGGAACCAAAAGGCAACCAACTTATCCGGGCCGCCGGCCGGGTCAACGTACATGCGGGTATTAATTGGCTGGCCAAACACGGAGGTACGACCACCAGAAAACCCCAATTATATTTTCACTTAGATTTTAATATATATGCCATTGATTTTCATCTAAGAGTGGTTGTATTAAAATTTAATATTTTTCACTTACATTTTGATATTAATATGAAAATATTTAAATTTAATATATTTTATATTTAAGTTGAATATATTTCATATTTAAATTTAATATGTTTCATATTTAAAGTTAATATGTTTCATATTTAAATTTAGTTTGTTTAATATTTAAATCTAATATGTTTCATATATAATTTAAAAATATTTTATGCCTAAATTTAATATGTTTCATATTTATATTGAGTATATTTCATTTTTAAACTAATTTGTTATTATTTTGCCTACGCGGACTACATTTCAAGTCCTCATGATGTGAAATTCACACTGTGAATTGGTCAAAGTTTTCAACTAGAAATAATCGCAACATGAGTAGAACTGCATTGGTTGTGATTATGCCCCTGCGCAAAGATAATTTAACTTTGTATTCAAGGCTGCAGCAGCGCGAACCAGTTGGGAATTCGAGGGACATAACAAAAATAATATAAGCATATTTAAAATAAATACAAAAAGTATTTAATTTCATTTAATATGGAATATTTAAAATAAAAAGTTTTCCTTTTGATTTTAAAACAAAAATTTTGAAATCAAGTCAAAATAATATTAAATTTAAATATGAAACATATTAAACCACAAATTTAATATATTATATTTATTTTAAAGTGTTTTGTATTAAGATTAAATATTACCGTATTAAAAAAGGCATTTTAATACAATTATGTTTGAATCAAAGTGAATTCTATTTAATTTTACTATGTTTGTATTTAAAAATTGCATTTTAAATTCAAATATGAATGTAGTTATTTTTACTATGCCTTTTTTCTATCAGTGTAGACATCCACAGAGATGGACTACACTCGCACACCACAGCTCCATTATTGGGGAGTGTCATAAGCCTATTATTATGCTAATATGGTGAGCCTGTCTACGCCCCGTTCAATTATACTCGCACTAATAATGTTATCTCAATATAGTACTCATACGCAGTGTGTGCAGCACATACATATAGTACATAGCACCATGGGGCTGCAATTATTTGCAGTAGGTCTTCATTTAAATATTAAAGACATCCAAGGGAGTCTTCAAAGCAGAGCATGGCCCCCGTTAGGTTTTTGTTAATAATTTATGTAAACAACAAATACATTTTCAACAGAATTTTCCAGGCTACAAACTGCCAGACTTTCCAGCGACTAAAGCCGCCTTGTTGATGGCAATAAATCCTGAAGTTCATTAAAAAGTCTATTTAGATTTTACCTGCTGCGCGGAAAGTGTCATGGAAATAAGATTGCCCGGATTGCCGAGAAATCTTTGTTAGGCTTGACCTTGACGGATGGCATCTCATAAGAAAGCAATTGGAGAAAGTTTTACCAAGAAACGTTAACGTTTCAACAGAGTGGCAGCTGCCTTAAATCATAGAAGCATTAAAGATAGCCAAGATAAGATACGGCAGTCGACGAGAGGGCGATTGGGAATCGGGGAGAGAGATGGTGCGAGTAGCCATCATTATTATGCAGTCAACACAAAAACAACCTCTGATGAAAATTGCCAGAAAAACAAACTGGAGCTGTTGGTATTGTATGTACATGTACACATTTCTGCAGTTGGTTAATTAATACTGAAAAAAGAGATGACAAAAAACAACATCAAGAGCCGTATCTGTGGCCAAATATGTGTGTATGTATATAGTATATCTATTCACTGACTTTATCCAACTAAAAAGTGTTTCCCCATTGAAAATTCAACCAGAGCGACATCAAAAGGAAGCGCTCCAATAAATGTGAATAGCGTCCCGATGCACATGCATATAAAAATATATGTATGTATGTGTGTTCATATATGTATACTGCATGTATGCATGTATAGCCAGAGACAGTGAGCACCCGACTGTTCTTGTATTAATCATTCAGCCACAACAAAGTCGCACAGCATTCAGCTCGGGCTTTAATTGATGTCCTGCACATATTTTGCAGGAACATGTGAGTGCAAATTGACTGATAACGACATAATATGCAAATTGTTAAAGCCTCAATGGTGATTGCCGCATTGGTCCATTGCGAAATGATAATTTTATGATGCTTGTTGTCAAGCATTTCATGCCAATTCATTCATGCCTCATTCATGCAGCTGCAGACGACCGAAGACTCGAGTCAATTAAACATCAATGGACAGCCATCCGGCCACTCACCCAGTACTGATTGGCTCCATTAGTCCTGTAGATTATATACAGGGCCAACAAGTAAATATAGATAGCGAGCAGGACCAACAGAAGTATGATATATACGACTTTCCAGCGTTGATCGATCTTGTGCCGCTCCAAGCTGACATTGCGGCGCGGAAACATCTGATTTGCATTCGCTCTACCACAGAATATACTCTGTATATTTTTCTATAAAATGTACGGCAAAAGTTTAAACTTATTTAGCTGCCGGATATCCTGTGTCTTCCGCTTGAACTTTGAGCCTGTCTTGCTTTGGAATCTGTTATTTAATTGATTAGATTGTCTCGGCCAACCCGACAACAGGCAAAACAACTGAATGTTAACATTTTATTGAAATTACTTAACCGTCGTCTCGCAGTCAGATTCATCGCAACGGCAAAACTTTTGGCTAATTATTTAAGTTAATTGGCCTTTGTCCGCAAAGAGCCACAGCTGGGCCTGCTGTTGGTGTTGGAGTTGGGGTCAGGCCGAAAATATTTGCTAAGAGCCCACAAAATGTCTCGCAAATTTGTTCAAATTACTTCAAACACAACAAGAGTTGCCACAACTCTTCGACAGCCTTACGGACGGGGCAGTCGGCAGCAACAGAATTCCATGCATAAATAAAGCCATTTCCATGGTCCACACAGAGGGAGAGGCCGGGACAGGGGAGGTGAGTGGAGTGGAATGGAGTCTATAGAAAGGACTTTGTTTGCGGTTGAGAGATGAAAAGTCATTTCTCTCCATTATTTGGCAACTAATTGGTTGTAGGACTTTTGTGAAATGGCTTGCCCACAGAATCTGGTATTTCGTGAGGTGCCAAATGTTCGGCACTCTTGTCTGTGGTCTGGCCATATACTGGTGCATCAATTATATGCAAATGGCCCAAATGAAGAATGCAACTCATTAAGGCAGCTGCCGCTGCCTGCCACATTAAGTGCCACTCAAAATATACCAGAGATCTGGCTGGCTGCCTTGCGTGGGTGGTGTGGATGGGTGTGGGCTTGGGATTAAACTGGAGATTGCGTATCGGGGGCTGCTGTCCCTTGTGGTTTGGCGCTTCTCTTTCTGTTGCCGCTTCAATTTCAGTTTCTGTTTGATGTTAATGAAAGTTTCCGTCGTGCAAATAAGGCCAAAAGCATGGAAATCAGTGAAACAAATTGCAATCTGCTTTTATCGCCCGTCGCTGCATGACAAGGAGCGAATGGCTGCCAACTGCCGACTGCTGGCTGCTTCCTTGGGCCATCATCGATTTCCCTGACTCTGGCACTCTGTGAGTTTTTATCCTACGTTCATTCCTTTGCCTTGCCTTGCGTTGCCTTCCTCTCGCTGGGCAGGCTATTGACTTGGCCCATTATGGCCCAGTCCTGACTGCTCTTCCTCCTGCTCCTCACTGTCTGTCTCTGTGTCTGTGTCTCTCTGTTCGGCTCGCTTCGATTCGGTTCGCTTCACATGGCTTCGTTTCATTTTCGATTCATTTTCAATTTGCTGCGAACGGCACAAAGCATAGCACTTTTCATTCCATATCCGTATCCGCATAAGTATCGTGGCAATCAGAACCAGAGAATATAAATTGTTAAAATATCTTAACGGATATTCAATTTCCCGTGGCCGCCCAAAATGCATTAAATTCATAACAAATGCTAAGCCACCTCAGCCCGACAGTCCGCCCCCGCTAAAAATGTCAGAGCTGTTCAGCTCGAGCATTCTATTATTAAAAATTCAAAGTCGTTATAGAATGGCAAACTTTCTCAGACGATGGGCACGGACGTAATAATAATATAGGGCAAAAAAAAAACAACAAATAATAGAGTCAGAAAAGTCAAGGCAGGGACAACGAGGAGACAGCCAGCAAACTATGAGCCATCGCTATGAAGAACTGAAGAGCTGGCAGAAGAACTCGGGAACTGGCAAACTAAGAAACTGCGAAACTGAGAAGTTGAGCGACTTGAGAGAGAGAGACTCAACTATGCCCAAGTTGGCTGTCCAACTGTTTATTTTCACTAGAGTTCGCCTTCCACTGGCTTCAGCCTCTATTACGCTTGGTGGCGCAACCCATTATCTGCATGGCTAGCGGGTGGATGGATGGATGGGCTCAGAGAAGCAGATAGGAGGCAAGTTGTCAACCAACTTTGCAACAATAATCGCCAACGCCAGAGATGCAGCAGCAACAGCAATGACAGAACTGAAAAAACAGTCCATAGATAAAAACAAAAGCTCTACCGACCATAGAATACCCTGTATTTATGTTTTAACTAAGTAAATAATGTGTTAATTGGCATTGGCACACCTTCCACAGTTAGTGATTGGGCCTTTTAAAACGCCATGGACAGGAACAGTAGGGGCCAAGTATTATCAGGATCTGCTCACGAATAAAACATACCTCTTTTGTACCCTAAGTGTACCGTGGGTATGACTAGAAAACAATAAGAAGTTTGGCGCCACCAATGCACTGCGACTTTTAGCAACGTTTCTCCTCCCAAAAAGAAAACAAAAGCAGAAAGGTCCTAAAAGGAGCAAAGGCTGAGCATATTGGGTGAGCCCGAGCCAAGGATCTCTTCAGAATTTCAAGTGGCCCAGCACAAAGGCATGATTACTTTCCTTTGTGTGTTGGCCAGAGAGAAGAACGAGAGGTGGCAGTGGAGTGGCTGAGGAGAGTGCATATGACATAGTTCGGATACCGGAAAAAGAGAGCGCAGGAAGCCAAGTTCCGGGGTGAGATTACTTATGAAACTTAATCGTATTTGAAGATGATTATCCATAGCCAACTTTCAGGCTTAATGAACTCTTCGATTGGCTCTTAAAATATAAACCATTGTCTTTGTGTTTGTTCTTTTCCCCCAAGAGGCACAAACATGCCAGCCAGAGATAGTGTGCGTGGCATATGTAGATTTCATGCTAATTAAAATTAGCATATATTCCCTAGCCCTAAAGAGCGGAACAGGGTCTGGTGTGGTTGGTTTTGCTCCACAGTCACATTTTCTGGCTCCAGCCACACAACGACGGGGCAAAACTACGCGCCAAAAGCTGATTAAAAGAGATGGCTAACAAGCGTTCCACAGCCACAATCCAATCCCCATATGGCGCTCAGAGTTTCGCCCCGTTCTGTCGGGGTCCCATCTCTGCCATTAGCTTCTGTGCCATATTGGGCACCGCCTTAAAGCCATAAAAATGTATTATAACTTTTTTTTGAGCTGTACAGCTCAAAAGGCATTATGCCTTTTAATTAAATCGTTGAGACGTGTGTCAGACCTAAAACAAAATGGAAAATGAAATGGCATGCATATATATATTTTAAATTAAATCTTCCTGGAGTGGGGGAGGGTCGAGGGAGAAGGTCCGATTACATGGTTTAATATTAGTTATGATAATTATGTGCAAGCCTTTGCTGCTGGTGTTTTAATTGCGCATACGCCGCGTTGCACATTTATTATGAAAAATGCAAGGAAACGGAAGGTAAAATGAGAGAAAAACAGCGTTTATTTCAAAATCAAAACAATTAAATAATATACAAATTACAATAAAAGTGCAAATTTCCATTAAACCCCAAGCATCTGTAAAGCTCCATACATCAATTTGGAGCTTCAATTCCACTTGGCTTATTTTTGGAGGATGCATTGTCCTTGGCCAAGTCAAGTGGAGTCCGAGTCCGAGTGCGGGCTCGAGCCCTTTCTTAATTGCCGGAAATGCAAATGGGAGTGGAAGTGGGAGCGGTGGGTAATGTGCGGGGGAAGCCATCTCGACCATAAATGATTTCCATTTTAAATGCGTGGGAAATGCTTTTCCATTTTCCATTTATTTACTTTTGGAGGTGAGCGGTCTTCTTTTTCGGTCCCACTTTGTACGCAATTTCCTTTCCTTTCTCTTTGCCACTTGCCATATCCTTATAGAGGGTATTATGATTTCGACCAGATGTATGTAACGCTGTTTCTATAAGTTTCCAAAATTAGGATTTTTGCTGGCGTGGCACAATCGGTTGAAAAAATTTCTGAGATGATTTTCTCATATTACTTTCATGGAAATGGATAAATGTGTAAGTGTATCTATAGCATCGGTTTCTCAGAACAGCTTTTTTTTCCTTTTCTTTTTTGGGATGTTGGCGAGAGTCTTTACCCCAAATTTGATTTCATTCGCAAGACGCTCTTAGGTTAAATGGAGCAGAAACCCCTGTTGACTGTCCGAAAAGGAAGCCGATCCCAACTAACATCTCGGAATGAATTTAAAAGCCACTTCTGGTGGCACCACTCATCCAAGTAGCAGTGCACAGAACCATTCGTTTCTTGCTGTCTATTAATAAATGTCACAACTTTTACATTTCAATCTGAGCGCCCCACGTAAGCGTATCCTGTCAATTTGTATGCTCTCTGGCGCATTTACATAACAAAATTGCCATGCATTTGTCATCCGGCTCCGATTTTTTAGTATATTCGCTTTGAACTTTGCAGGGAGCAGTCGAAAGCAGAGAAGGAGTCGCAGTCAGTTATCCATTTGCAGCTTGCCGAGTTTTGACTGCAGAATGTCAACAAAATAAATGCATAAATAAGCAGATCAGCGTGTCAAGCCATGGCCCCAGTCCTTGTCCCTCCAAAGGAGATTCAATATAGCAAGAAGATGAAAAATGTCTGAGCTTTGCATTATTAAAGTTCTGCTTGGCTGGCAGTTGGCAACTTTTCCCGTGCTGATAAATGGCCCACAGCCATTCGAGAGAAAACTATTCCATCTTACTCCGGGTGTGAGCATCCTTCAATTGAAATATATCTCCCTTTTTACTTATACTATACATATGTATGTGATATGTGTATGTGTGTGTGTGTGTGGTGTGGTGTGCATGACTAGGCAAAGCTCTAGCTCAGCCAGCGTAGCATAAGAATAGTGATTGAAAGAGGGCTGGAGGAATGGAATCCCATCCCTCAGAGTCGATTACTTAGACTCTGTTCGGATTGAGTTCTTCCTGCCAGTTAAATTAATTATATGTTCATGAAGTCTTCTCTCCCTACCTCCACACTTCCCCCCCACCCGCTTGGTTGCGCCACAGCTTCCTGCTGTACTCTGAAATTAAAACTCCCAAATATTTATTCTGTTATTTTTTTTTGCTGGTTTTTTTTTTTAGTTTTTTCTTTCACATCAATTCATTTATTGTAAAATAGGGCCGTGCCTTCTGTTTTTTTTTTTTTTTTGTTTCGAATTTGAGTTTCTTAACATACAGGACATAAAGTTAATGTATACAAGTATTGTATGTATGTATATGTATGTATGTATATAATATAGTTCATAACTTATATTCTAAATGCAAGTTTTAGCTCGTATGTTTCGCCCATCCATCCTTTCCTCACTTCATTTGTTTGGTTTTTGGTATATGCAAAACTGCAGAAAATAGTTTGTTTTTGTTTTGTTTTTTCTTCGTTTTTTTTTTTTTGTTTTGTTTCGTTTGTGTGTATATATTTGCATACTTTCGTAGGTGTTTCGGTAACTATTTCTGACTTGATCTCTTTGGCATGCGACTCCGTTGGTTGGTTTGGGTTGGTTTGGGGGGATGGTTGGTTTGGTTCGGGGGTTACAACTCTGAAGCAGACACTTAGTAAGCATTAATTGGGGGGCGGGGGTGGGTTTGCTATATATGGTGTATATGTAGACCCAACATTATACATATGTTACAACAATTACAATTACAAGTACAAGTACAATTACCAACGCTACATCTAGATATCTGTATATATACCATATGTACGGTGTATGACTGATATGGGGAGGGGTTGGGCTCCTAAGCTAGATCCTAAAACTGCTGCTGAAAGTACATATTTTACCATTTCCTTTCCACATCCAGTATATTTATTATTTGTCTGAGATGAGCCTTAACTAGAGTAGATCGATAGCTGATGCTCTTAAAGGTTAGAACTATGTTACGAGGGGGGGGATTATGTCTAGACATTCACTCCACTCGGCTTCTTCTCATATGATATTCCCGCGTTCTCTCTCTCTCTCCCTCTTGAGAGATGCGTGGAACTTAAGCCTCTATGAGATCTGCTTGAAAGACCAAAGAATTGAATATTTATACGGTTTACTTGATGGACCGACATTTTGACTACGCATACGTCTCTAGGGTAAGCTCCATTCGACAGATTAATGCTACAACTTAGGGCTGATCGACTATATACAAGGACTCCACGTCCACTTTACACTTACATAATTAGGATTAGGATTAGGGATCTTTAAGAACTCCACTTCCACTTCCACATGCCATTTCCACCTCCACTCCCACAAACGATCAGTGCACTCCCAACTATAGTAGGCCTGGCTCTGGTGGTTCACTGTAGCCGTTCCCTGTTCCCGTTTACCGCTTCACGGGTGGGGGAGGGTTGTTACAGCTCACTTACGCCTGTCCGGCGGCAATGAACTGCACCACAGTACTGGGCGTACTGGTGGATGCCGCCAATGCCACCGACACCGCCTCTGGGGTTGTTGTTGATGTTGCACTTGTCGCCGCCGAGGACAGGCCCGTGCCGCTTGTTGCTGCCTGACACTCGGCTGCGGGTAGACGCTTCACCAGCATCCGGCTGGACTTGACCGCTATCCATTCGTTGCGAGCAGCGTCGAACCAAGTCAGCCCCAGATTGTAGCGCCCATTCAGATTGGCGTGCTGGCAATGAGAGAACCACCAGCCCCCCTCATAGTTGGCAGCGCAGTGCGTCTGTGAGATGTCGCGGTCGTCGTCGATGGCCGAGAACTGCATGCCCTGCTGGTAATTGAGCGCATCGGATGCGTTTCCGCTGTACTCGCCAATCTGCAGACGGAAGCCATCGGCACGCGATGATATGTAGAATCGAGCGTACTCGGCCACCCACACGTTGTCGTAGATGTCCTGCATGTGCACCCGCAGGCGGCTGCAGTTGTCCAGTGTGAGGTGATGCAGCTGCTCGTTGCCAATCCAGAACTCGCCGCCGGGCACCCCGAACCCATGGGCGTAGTCAGCCCAAGTGCGATTAAAGTCGGCGCTGCCGTCGAAGCGTCGCTGCACCGTGGTCCATCCGTCGGCCGTGCAGTGTGACATCAGGGGGTGATGCTGGCCGGCGGGCGCAATCAGATGCAGGCCATCCGCCTGGGTGTGCACTTCGCTGCAGTCGTGTGGCAGCTTGTTGATGATGGCCTCGTACTGTGCCTCGACATTTTCCAGTTCGCTCACGAGGGTCTCTGCCAGGGCCGAGTCGATGCTGGCCTCCTGCTGCTGTTGCTGCTGTTGCTGCTGATGATGCGGACGCTTGTGGGGCTTGTTCAGGTGGGAGAGCTGCAGGAGAGCCAAAACGGAGAAAGAGAGAGAGAGGGGGATATACTATATAGAGTGTGTGCAAGGAATGGGAATCAATCTTCGTCGAAGAGATCCAAAGGAGCAGCAGGACCCACCTTATTCTTCAGTTCGTCGTTCACCAGCGACTGCAGCCTGTCCACATTCATCTGCAGGCTATCCACTGTGCTCACGAGCTTCCGTATGCCATCGCGCTCGTCCTGCAGCACGCTCACGCTAACGGCCATGGCTTGGAGGGAGCGGGCCGTGTTTTTGCCCTCCTCCCGCACCAGGCTCTGCTCCGAGGTGATCTGGGCATTGGCAAACTCCAGCTTGGAGATCTCATGACGCAGCTCCGGTATACTCTTGTCCATCTTAGTCTGCAGCCCCTCCACGTCCTCGAGCAGCTCCAGCATGGAGGTGTGCAGCTTGTCCAGCGACGCGATCTGGCTGCTCAGATTGAAATTGGCGTTGGCGATGCGATGCTGCTCCACCTCCAGGCTGCGCACCCGCTCATCGATGTGGTGGAAGCGTAGCTCGTTCACCTGTCGCCGGAGGCCGCGATGGGCCTGCTGCAGGGCGTGGATCTGCTGGCTCTGGAAACGGCAGTGACGGCGCTTGTGGTCGGCCAGAGTGGCACTGGAGCCAGAGAGCTGTAACGAAAAGATGATGGGAGATATGGAGATTAGGAGCTTGAAAGAACGAAATGCTTTTTAGAGTATCTACAGAGTACTCCTAAGCTACACGAGATTCTTTTGTTGTATGTGTCGTGGCTTGGGCTTGGGCGTGTGTGTGTGTGTGGGTGTGTGTGCGCAGGCGTCTCTGGCGGGGATTATGTGCTGGGAATTGAATGCTAAATCCATTTATTATAAATGCATTTCATAGCCAGGCACCAGCCGCGGATGTCTGACAGGAGGTTGGGTTTGGTTGGGTATGAGGCTGCGGGATGGGGACTGAAAAGCTTGCAACAATAATGTCAGCACCAGCCCCAACCCCAGACACAGCAAAAAGCGTGTAAGTCCCCAAAGCTCCTCCAAACCTCTGCGGGAAAAAGAAGCTGCATAAATTTCCACATACCCACAATATGCATAGAAATAATTTCGCAGAGTGACAGCCGAGCGAGCAGCTGTAAACTAAGGTAAAGCCATTTGGGTCACATTCATCCTACCATCTCCGAGTGCGAGTATCTGCGAGTATCTACAAGTATCTGCGAGTGCAGTGAATGGATTTGCATGGCCGTGATATCTATCTACGCCCTCTCACTCGTTTCGTTATGCTTTCTTTTCATTAGATGGTTACTTTTTCCCCGCTCAATGCACGACCATTCATAAAAAAATTCTCTCGTAATTGACTAATAAAGGCCGTAGCTGCTGGGTACAAAAACCAACTGAAAATGTGCTGCTAATGAATGCAATGAATGTGTCAACTAACCCAGAAGGAGATCCTGCCTGGGGCAGATTTATCATATACATATGTATGTACATATGCACATACGTAGAGTATTTGCTTTAAAAGTGTGGAAATCAAAAGGAAAACGAATACCATTTCGTGTTTCATTTAAGGATTTCCTCTGCTTTGACTTTGATCATTATTTTTCTGCATTGACATCTTTTTAATGTTTTTTTTTTAAAGGGGGTTATCTCTGGGGCACCAATACGTACAGAAAATAAATATTATTTCTCCTCTTTATATTCCATACGTAAAATGAGTGAAAGCCATAAAAATGTGAGTTTTTACTGACTCCAAAAGGTAGATCCATTGAAAGCATTCATTTAACCATTAAATAGATTTTTCCACATTGAAAATAGCCGAAATTCTTTAAATAAAAGTAAAATACTCGAAGTTCGTTATAGGAAAGCACTTTTGGCAAAAGAAAATTACTGAAACTGATTTTTCCCCCACAAGGTATTCAATTATTGCAACATAAATATTGCTCCACTTGTTTCATCTTTTAAACAACAATAAATCTGTGCAAAAATCGTAATTAAACTATGGTCGTTCCATCGAGAAATACCCTTTAAATTGAAATACTGTTTGACTTTTTCCCGAAAGATATACAGAGCCAGACTTTTAACAATTATTTTATTTTCCGTAATTTGAAGGAATTTCTCTCCTCGAATTCAATTAGTCGCCGGGAAGAAAAAACAAACAGAAAGCTAACAAAAAAAATATGGAAAATATGTACAAATTCATGAATATTTATGACAAAGTTGCGTTTGTGCCTCATCGAGGTTCGAACGGTACGGGGCAGCACTGGAACGGGCGGGATGAAGTGCTGCCACTCGCACTCCAGACCCTGTGGCTTCTACTCTCGCCCTCTCACTCTTTCTCTGTTTGCTTTGCCCTCACGCACGTGCCGCAGTGTGGCGCGGCAGTGGTGCTGCACACGCTGCTGTGGCTTGTGGGTGGAACCGACGTTGTTTTATGCGAAAGGTCACGAACGCAGCTAATACGACACGTTCGCGTTTTATATGAACTCTGGACGAGACGGGAAGTGGCCATCAAAAAAGGAGAAAAATCCCCAATATATATGTACATAAGTGTATGTCCGTTTCGGTGAGGTGGCATATAAATTCCGGCCATCAGCGCTATAATTAAATGTGATTTATGCAGCTAAAATTTCTCGCAAGGCGACAGGTTGTATTCCCCCAACAAGTAATGATTTCTTTACGGGGATGGCTCGCCGATGGTCGCGTTAATTGAAATCGAAATTGAAGCATAAATATTTGAAATAGATAGAGGGAAACGGGAACCGGGAAGAGTGCTGGCAGGGGGAGCAGTCAACTAATTAAATTCCACAGGGGGAGAGAGGCAGATGCTGCAACATTCCAATTCCCCAGCTCCTTTCGTGGGTTTGTTCAAGGATTAAAAGTGAAAATTTTACATGCTGTACTTAAGTGAAAGCTAACAAGGATTTGCTATTAGCGTGACAGCTATTCAGTTGGGGCGGGCGGGATGGTGGATATGTGCATTGCAAAGGGAAAAAGAGCGAAAAACTGCTCTTGCTGCTGTTGCTGCTCCTGCTACGGCTTCTGCTCTGCTCTACGGCGAATTGTCGTAAAAATTTAATAGGACTTTTGTGCGATGCTTGAAAAAGTTACGCTCAGCGGGGGAAACACCAGCCGGAGGGGGTGGCAGGATGGTGGAACAGTCTTAGGGAAGCGGGCGCCACAAAATACCATTAAGTTAATGCGCATTTGGGGCTCGGTGCCAGGACGACCTCAACCTACAGCATGAACCCGAGCCGAGAGCCCGACCTCAAAGGCAACGTCAGCCGTCAACCTTATCCTTGGCCAAAAAAAAATGGCAGACGTGTGCATAATTTCCAACTAGAATTATTTCCACATTATTTCCGCAAATATTCTGCTAAAAGTACATTTAATTTTTTTGTGTAAAATACAAAGAGCACAGCAGTCGCATTTTCAATGCATAAAAACTCTTTAGATATTGAAAAGCAATTCGAATCATGCAGATCTCCCTCCCCGTATCACATTTCCATTCAGCCAGACCCGATTCCGATTCCAATCCCAACCCGAATCGAGTCCCAAGTGCATGACAAAAGTTTCAATAAAGATAATTTGACTCATGAAATAAATATCAAGTATTTATGTATGTACAGCTGTAGGTATTACTAGGGGGTTGGGGTGGGGGCACCTTAGCAGCGACAGCAGCAACAACCTCTTGAACAATCAAACAAATTGCCAGCAACAACAGCAGCAAAAGAAACAGAAGCAGAAACAGAAACAATAGAAGGGCCCAGCAGTGACAGAACGGCTACACTAAGAGAAAATAGCGATGAAAGTAACTGATACTTTCTGATACATAAGAGAGATCTTAAAATATTACTGAATTTTATTGACAAATCTTCAATATGGCTGGTAATCCTATGGCTATGTAGCAATCCAGATTCGAGTATTGGCAGACTGAAGATTGGATTGGGCATACCAAAGGTGTGCTTTCAATAAAGCTTTCGCTATTTGTTTGCAGTGTAGCGAAGAGGGAGAGAACGGAACGTAACGTGAAACAAAAGCAAAACAAATATCAACATAAATAAGGTAAAAATGCCTGAGAACGGAGTGCGGTGTGGTGTGTTGTTGGGGGGGAGCAGCAAACGACGAAATGCTGCCTGCCTGCCGCCTGGAACCGAAACCGGATTCTCCGTGTCTCAGGCCTGCCCATGGGGTTCGTTCCTTTTGTCTCGTTCTGGTCCTTCCTGCTCCTGCTTCTGGATGATGCTGATTCTGCTGCTATATGTACATATGTATGTATGTCTGCTGGCCTCGCATTTGTTTGCGTTGCTAATTTAACAGCAAAGTCCCTCATATGAGAGCATGAGCATGTACCAGATTCTATTCTTTCCGACTCCTTGTGGCAGTTATGGCAGCATCAATAACCAATGATAAACATTTGCGTTTTCTTTGCTTTTTTCTGCCTCTTTTGGCGAGGAGTCTGTCTCTCACTCGCTTATTTTCTCTCGCCAACTGTTGCCAGTGACAGGTTTCATCAAAGCGATTTGTTATATAACATATGCACATGCATATGTACATGGACATGGACATGTCATGAATGTGTGTTAAGACATATCTTTTGCAGAAATTTGCAATTAGAGCTGTCTGATTACAGCCAATGCCATGCTGTCACAGGCAGATGTGTCCTTTGTGAAGCAGCCGACGGCGACGACCCTTGGCCAGGGGAATCGATAAGAGCTTAACCGACATCACCTCTGATGGGTAAATGGGTATACGGTTACGAGGACGAGGACGAAGACGTGGACGAGGTCGAGAGGTTGTATGTAGCCCTAAGATTCGGCCAATAACTGTATCTACATATGTACGAGTACCTCTTTAAGCGTTTGACTGCCATAGGAAGAGCAACCACAACCAATTTGAATGGAATTTCATTTAATTAATTATTTACTAGATTGGTTCGTAATCTGACCCTTGGGGTTAAGAGTCAAAGTTCACCTTAATTTGCCGAGCTTTACTTGGTTTCCTTTGTATCTTTTGAGATATGTATGTGCACATTTTCTGCCAATTTTTTGTATTTCTATTATTTATGGCGCTTGTCTATTTATGTATTTTCTCTTGACATTCGACTCTGTCCTTTTCCGGAATTCTCCTACAGTTTGCGACCTAATCAAAAAAGGTTCTCCCTATATATTTAATGTTTTGCATATTGTTTATAATTTCCCTAATTTTCTCTTCTCCTCTCTCCACACATTTCCCGTAGTTTCATTTCACTTTGCCACATTTTCCATGTAATCAAATAAAGAAAATTTGATTAAATTTAGCCAGAAACACAATGAATTTTTAGCTCTATCCCAGCCACCTGTACAATTTTATTGTTTTTTATTATTTTTATTTATTTTGCTGGTGGTTCTCCTTGAGCTGCTTTCGGTTCCCCAGCTGCCAGCTATCCCATCCTATTCTTTGGTTTCTCTGTTCTCTCTGTGAGCTGTTGGTTGCCTGCTCTTTGTTCTAATTTAACCTAATTTCTGCTTTGTTGCGCTTTCATAATAACAGTTACCAAAAAAAATTGCTCGTGCTTCTTGGTTGTGTCTTGTGGGAAAGTTTCAGGGACAGGTTTCGATGGTCGGGTCCTGCTCCCTTTACCCGATATTGCTCTGTCAGCTGGTGGGAAGCTGAAATGATGGCTAGCTCCCAATGCCGAAGCTAATGATGCCCTTTTATGTACATACATGCGAGTATATTCATTATTCGTGCGGCAGATATATCGTTATACAGTAAACGAATTGTAATCGATTTCTAGCCTGTGATGTTTATGCTAATCGGATAATAATATTCTTCATGGGTGCAGAGAAGATGCTTCAGACATTTGGTGTGCATCATAGTACCCTTTGCTGGGCATACTCTCATAATGAAAAGGATCAAATTGTACTGAAGTATCGCGAACATCCCATAAAAAGAGGAAAGTGGTGGGGACGAAAGGGAGCGAGGAAGAGAACTGATTATCGGGATATTTGAGAGCATCTGCCGTTGCTGCTACCCCTCCTCTCTCTCTCTGCCTGTCTCTCCTTTTTGCAACTCCCTGTGCCTCCCCCCATCCCTCTGTTGACTGCCAAAAGTTGGTAAGACAAAAGACGGCAACGACAAGAGTCGTCCGTCAGAAGCCAGTTTCTGAAGCAGCTGGCCGCTGGCCGCTGGACCACTTGCCACTGACCAGCGTGAGGGGACCCTTGACTCTGTTTCCCCTCTGTGATACTCCCTGCCCATCCTGACCATCCTGCCCATACAGTGAAGGCGATTAAAAGGTGATTTCCTGCTTTTTGTTTGGCAATTTTCAGCAATTTCGTTTTATATTTTGGCAAAGGCTTCTGCCCCATTCCATTAATGATATATA
Organism: Drosophila obscura; assembly: GCF_018151105.1. Classification (NCBI taxonomy): domain Eukaryota; kingdom Metazoa; phylum Arthropoda; class Insecta; order Diptera; family Drosophilidae; genus Drosophila; species Drosophila obscura. The sequence goes on along the minus strand of NW_024542774.1, from coordinate 1,243,586 downwards.
CACACATTCACATGCACACATAGGCTAACATTAAAACACACACACACATAGATGGAGGCCATTGATGAGTACGTGTGCGCTGAAGGTCCGGCGAAAGCCGCTTAAGCTGCCTGGCTGAACATTTAATCCCCCATCTGATATACCCCGTGCTCGAGGAGATCCAGGGTATATTTTGGTTTCCCAATCGATGTGAAAGGAAAGAGGAATAAGACTCCTTCTGTAACACCAGATCATCCTCCAGAAGTACAAATTATGTAGGGTTCTGCCAAACTTCAGAGCCAATTTCCATTTGATAATGATAATTCTATCTTTTATCGGCATTATCATAAGAATTAGCAGGTATTCAAGGGTTGGGAGTCGACCAAAAGTGCTCCATTCTGTTGTTCCATTATTATTTTGCCTTAAAATTTTATTTCGCCTCTGAGTCACGGGTAAATGCTTCAGCTCAATGAAATTTCTTGGCTTTTGTGCGGTCGGACACAAAAGAAGACAAAGTATTCGTCTAAGCAAGCAAATTTCGTTTAAGGCAAACTTCAAAGTGGGGCACGCTTAAAACGAGGATAGGTGGGGTGGGGACAACAGCAACTGCTAAAGCAGCAGCAGCAGCAGCAACAGCAACAGCAACGATGGTCAAAACAGGTGGCGGCAGATAAACCAGTTTTAAGCTTTCCCCAAGGGAGAAGGGCCCCACTGACATATTTTGCGGACGGTCGTATGACGCAGCAGCGTTCTCATATTGGGGCGGACCGACGCATAATCCTTTTAATGAAGCAACTTGGGGAGCTTGTTGGCCCGATGCCCGGCAACCAGGGCTCAGCAGCAGCCGCCCTGCTGTTTGGCAGCCCCTTCACCTGTTGGCAGCTGCTTTTGTTTTGCCCTTGCTGTTGCCTTCTTCGTTGTCGTGTCTGTGGTCGGTGCTGCTGATGTTGGCCCTTTATTGACATTAATTATAATTATCAAAGTGCAAGAGAATCGACAGTTTGAAATCGCCCGTTTCTTCGCCCCTGGATTTCCAGTTGCATCGCTTCCCGGCCTTTGGACTAACGAGATTTATCCCTATTCATGATTCGTTCCCTGCCTGACAGATACCATAACCTCCTCTAGGAGGCCTCTAAAACAATCCCAAATGAATGATCTTCAATTCCAGCCATCTCGGCAAATGATTCCAATGGCCAATAAGGCTTCATTGGCTTAGAGGGGAGACTGAGTGCCAGGCATTATATATTTAATACGACTACATCCTGCGGTGCGTATGAGTAATTTGGGCAACGTATGTATGACTGCTACTGCCACTGCCAGGCCATTAAAACAAGAGGCAGAGGGCCGGGCAGAGCCAGGCAGGGCCGGGCCTCGGCTCCCGACCCGTGTCAACGCGACTCGTTAGCACATCGTGCCGTATGATGATGGGCCGGCCACTCCACAGGCCACCCGCTCCACCCCATCCGAGCTGGCTCCGAGTATAAAATAAGGCATAAAACGGCCAGATAATGCCCCACCAGGTTGGTGGCGGCTTTATGGGCCCGCACTTAAAGTGGGACCCTAAACCAGGGTCCTCCACCTGAACGGGCTCTGCGTGCTTATCTGATCATTAGCATAAAGTGTTCACCCACCTCCTGGCTGCTGCTGCTGCTCTCCTCCTCGATGCTGGCGGAGTTCGGCTGGGAGTGTTCCTTATGCTGCTGCTGCTGCTGGCGGCTAAGGGCGTGCTGGTAGTCCTCCTCTTGCTGGAGCATCTCCTCGCGCAGCTCTTGCACGAGCACCTCCGTCTGCTGTTGGCGCTCATGCTGGGCGGCCAACTCTAGCTTGATCTGCTGGAAGTCGCTGCGGATTGTGGCCAGGTCCTCGTAGCCGGCGCTACGCTGCTGCACATCCTTGGCCACGTTGCCGGCGGTATGCTGCAGCTCCGCCAGCTGTTTGCGGATCTCGGATATGGCCTGCTGCAGCCACTCGACGGTGAGGCGTTCCTTGTTGCCGCCATGGGAGCCGCGCAGGCTGGCCACTTCCTCCCTGTGGAATGCACAAAATCGAAATTCAAGTATTAAAATCTCTCTTCTTTTCCTCTTTGTGAAAATACGTTTAATTAGCAGTGGAAGCGCGCAGGTGGGAGCGGCATGAGCAGGATGCGTGTGCGTAACGTTATAATTGCGGTTCTGTCTGGCCGTGCACCCCGCATCCCGCAGCCAAGAATCTAATTTAAATTGACATTTTCAAGCGGACAGGCGACCTAATTGGCTGCGGTCCGCTAATGGGATTTTAGCCGCCATATAATCAAGCTCCAACGCCCCGCTAAATCCCCTCCGTACTCCCCCGATCATTGCACGTTTTCAATTTTCCATTGCGGAATAAATTCAGTCATGACCAGGCGGCGCCCGACATCCGACGCAAATCGAAATCACAGAAGTCATCTAACAGAATAACAAAAATTCAAACAAACAAACTTTAACCAAAAATCCAAAAAACGAGAAGAGAATGGCAGCCACAAACAGCGTCAAGTGGTTGGGAAAAACGTTGTTTAAATGTTGAAAACGAAAATTTTGTAGCACTTGTGGCAGTTATAGGCGAAGAAAGAAAAGCTTGAGCGCATTTTTGTGACATTTCAGACAATTAAAGAAGTCAGCTGGAAGGAAGCGGAAGTGAAAGTGGAAGCGGAACCAGCAGAAGCACCAGGAGTCGCTGCAACAGAAGGGGGCAGCCACAGAACAATTCGAAAGTGTAGGTAACAACTTTTGTTTTGGGCGCTTTGCTGCATCTGCCTTTCCGGCCTCCACTGTCTTTCCTGCTGCTGCTGCTGCTGCTCCTGTTCCTGTTCCTGTTTTCTTCTGTCAAAAGAGCAAAGCAACATGCAAATTTCATCAAGAAAACCAGGACACAAAAATAAGGGAAAGCCCAAAAAGAAAATTTGGGTAACGCTGCTCTTTTTCTCCGGCTCTTACATATGTACATCATATTTAGTTGGGTTTTTTTTTTATTTCCGCGTGAGTTTACGCAATATTTCAAATTGTTTCCATGCGTTTTTGTTTATTTTATGACTTGGAAAACTTTGGAAAAGTACTGCTCAAACTGCTGCTGAAACTGCTGCTGCTGCTGGCAAAGGTTACACACATACATACATTTTTGTATTATTTTTATCATAATTATTTAAATATTTAATTAAAAAAGGGCAGTGGAGGAGGGCTGTTGCATGGAATAGTCGAGTGTAAGCTGTCCGAAAGTTTTTTTGGAGTTTGCCCAGCAGCACAGCACCGAATTGCCCAAAGTAAACCCGAAAAAAAAAACAGAAATGCTTTTTTGGCTCTCTTTGTATTGGAAAACAGTGGGTGGTAGGGTGGAAGTACCCTTACGAAAGGCAACTGTTGTAATGTCAAACAAATTGGAACATGCATTGCTTTTTTCGCTTGGCTGCCACACGGATTTTCCATCAGCCACCCGGGAGTAGGAAGATGTAGAAAAACAGCCAAACAGGACACGTCATTCAGGTGAAAATTGAAAATGCTGTCAATGACAAGCGACCAAATTGAAAACGCAACATGCATACTGCTTGGCTGCCTGCATCTGCGAATGATTTGATGATGGCGAATGCCATCGCACATTGGATTCCGCATCAGCCTCACGATTACTGGGCACAATTAATTACTAAAAGTGGGGGCCCGACTTCGATGCAGGGCTCCAACCAGCCAACTGCGAATGCTATCAAATCTACAAAAATCTACTCAACAGGACAGCGCAGGACAGGACGCACAGCATAAAGGACCCTACACACAGTCAAATCAGATAATGATGTGGGGGGCTGTGGCACTGCTACTGGGAGCTGACTTAGTGTGTGGCCAGTGGATCACATAAACCACAGTTGACATGACGTTTGACTGGCGGTTGTCCTGGGAGCTCCTTCTCTTTCTACATGGCACATACGATGGATGTGTGTGTGTGTGCGCGTGTCCTGAATTATTTACGGTGTCACTGACAAAGTTTACGATGTCCACGACAGCAACAGCCACGGACTAACCGTGGCTATTTGTACAGTAAATTAAGAGTGTGCCATCTTTACGTATTTTTTATGCCGGATACGGCACGGCCAAGGGAAAAGAGACAGTCCACAGAGTTGGGGGACTGATGTATGTGTGTTCTGCTCGATGAGACAATCATTATTAGTCAGCCTCAGTCCGAGGACAACAAAACAAATCACGAATACTACGCAAACTTGGGCTGGGCTCATGGACAGAGGCATGGCTCGTTGCTCGTGGCTTGTGGCTCAGCTCTGATTAGATTTCTCAGCTCCTTTCTCACTGACAAGATTTGTTTGCATTAGAAGGAGACAATCCTCGCATTCCTATCGCATTTCGCTCGCCAAAGAAAACTTGGGCAACTGGAAAAATTTAAACTCTGCGTAACATGAAAACTGTTGCCTACTTTGGGGGACCACTAATTTTCCAACTAGACGAAGCAGGTGAGGAAAAGTTACAGTTGGCCGACAAAGTTCTACGTGACTCGGGGCAAGTTGGATCAGAGTTCTCCCTCTGGGGCCACAAATTAATGGCAAGACATTGCCCAACTCCACGGACTACTAATTAACCATTCAAATGCAATGTAGAGTTCCCCCTATAATGATGTTGTTCGAGTATGTGCTGGATGGGATCATCCTACCTGAGTTTGTTCAGTTCAGTTCGCATATCGGCATCAGCGCTGGCCGCGTCCGTGGTGAGCCTCAGGGATTTGCGGAGATTGTGCTCGAGCATCTCGTAATCCTCGCGGCGACGCATCATCAGGGCATTGAGCTGTTTGGAGAGCAGGCGCACCTGATCGCCCAGCTTGAAGGAAGCGGAGGAGTCGTGGGTAGTCTGGGGCAGGGTCTGTCCACTGGAGAGCATTTCCAGGGAGCTGAGGCTGTCGTCTTCGCTATCCTCGCCCCCCTCGGCATCCTCGACGAAGCGCAGCAGCTCCACACTGGAGGGCACTGCCTGCTCCTTCCTGTCCTTTGCCGTCGCCGGGTTCTCCGAAGTGGCTCTGGCGGCATCACGCAACATGTTGTTCACGTCGCTGAGCACCACGCCGGCGGTGGCAGCTCCAAACACGGGACGGCTCAGTGCCGCCGCCAGTAGAATTAGCCGCAAAATGTTGGTGGTAGCCATTGTAGCAGGGGCAATTTAAATGCTTATTTATGCGAAACTTTCTCTTTCTTCTTCTGGTTTTTGAAATGTCTGGCAATTTCTCATTCACACCGCGAAAAAAACACGGAGTCAGACGTGGAATTTATGCAAATGGCTCTCACGCATGCCGACACAAACGACTTTTCGGTTGGGGTAGGGGTGGTGAGAGGCTCGCGGAAGGGCGTGAAAGTTAAACACCCTATAAAGGCGATGCCTGGCAAACAATGTTACAATTATTTCTGCCGCCTACACCGCACTTGTTTTGTTCTTTTTCGCTGTGCTCTGCTCTGCTTTGTGCACTTTTGGCCACCCGAATAGAGGCGCAACGAAGTCCACTAAAATCGAATTACTGTACTGTTCACTCGCTTCACTCTCTCAATATGTTTGGTGTATGGTGTGTGTGTGGGGTCTGCTCCAAGGCAAACGAACTAGTCAGCGCGGCGGTCGTCGAAGGACTTGGGCGCCGCGTCGTCGGATCTTCCTTTTATACGCGGCTGGTTCGTGCCCGAAGCGGGGCCGAATGAAGCCAGGCTTCGGCTGGAGTGCTAAGAGAGTCGGACACGAGAGAGAAGTTAGTTATGGTTGAAGAGCATGCAACAAGCAGCAGCAGCAGGTTCGGTTCGTGCCAAGGTGTATTTAATCAAGGGCTGGCATTTTCAGAGAGCGCTCACCACAGCTCAATGGCAATGGGCAGCTCGAAGAGCGGAAATACACCTTTTAGGTCTGCGTCCCTGAACAACCGACTTTACGAAGCGTGGGCGAAGAGAGCAGCTGCTGGCACACTTAAGAGAGGACCTAACAAAAAATAAGGGAAACGCAATCAAACTGCGAAATAGAGGCTAGACTTCCCATCTCTATGAAGATCTGTAGAGTAGTATATTCCGTTCCGGATTTGCCTTCAAGACGTGCAGCCAGAGAAAGCAAAAATGGCGCTTGCATATGGCCCGTTCCAGGTCGTCCGGCTGCTGCTACTGCTGCTGCTGCTGTTGCTCCTGTTTCTGCTTCTGACACATGGCGCGCTTGCGGTGAATCAACATTCAGACAGGACAACAACTCCAGCCGCCGCAACGAATGGCAGATGTTAGGCCACGGCCCCTGCCCCATAGGCAGACGTAAAAGTGCGAAAACATGTTGAAGTGCTACGTTGCAGTGCGCGGCGGCAGGGGTAAGCGGTAAGGCTCTCTGACCAGGCTGAAAGCAAAGTTGGAAATACAATGTGAAATGGTAACACGAAATGACAGGTCGTTCTTTATCATAAATTTTTGGAATTTAAAATCCTGTATGTGTCTATGGTTCTGTTGAACCACATAGGTTTTGAAAGAACTCTTGTGTTGACGCCGCTCAAATATCCACTTTTATTTTAAAAATCGTAATCGAAACATATCTATCACAATATTACATTAATCCTCTATTGCTTTCTATCTCCTACCTTTTCCCTAAAGTTCTGACAGTTGCCATATCTGAAATGTGAGGCATTCTCTCTCTTCCATTCCCCTAGCAATCTCCATTATTCTGGCTTTTTCTTTTCTTTTTGTAGTTGTCAGAATGGATTGTTATCCTGGCAAGGATTAGAGGATGGCCAGATGTTCCCTTTTCCTAGTAAATTCTTTAAAATTTTGCAGCGATAAAAGCCGGAAACGCTTTAAACTGGAAAATAGGAATGCAGAAGAAGTCATTCGACAAAAATCCAAAAATGATAGGCTCGTGGCAGCAGCTTTGTTGCAATGGAGCTGTAGTTGGAGCTGTGGTGTGGAGTGGAGTGTTGCAAAAAATATGCCAGAAATGGCGCCTTTCGCGCCACTGAAAGAGCGTTGCAGGCTATGCATTCTTTTATTGCACCTAGCCATAAATGTGGCAGGAATGGTATGGGCGGCCAGCTGAATGGAATCCGCGCATCGCTGAGCACAGATAGGAGTCGGGTCGGGTCGGGTCGAGTAAGGTTCTGGCCATTGTTGCCACTTGCATGAGCTGCAATGCAATTTGCAATTTTTTTTCATTTTCGTTTTTACTTTTTAATGTACTTGTATGGGTCACGGAATGGCGTACAGCACGGGGTATGTACTCTGGGACAACACAACCCCTTTTGTGGTGGACATCATCAATGGATGCATAATCAACCGCTGACCACATGGCTATCTGGTCCGTTCCCCCTTCAGGGCCTTCGGAGCTGTTTGCATATTTTGAGTGGACGCAGTTTAGTTTTTAATTCGATGCCTTTGTTTATTGTAATTCTGTTCTAGCTTGTTGCACACTGCCACTGGCACTGTCACTGGCACTGGCAGGGGTGGTGGAGAGGGCAAGTTGCAACAGGGTGGTTCACCTGGGAGTGGTTGTGGCCGCCATTTGCATGGCTCCCCTCTATGGCCATTGCCTCGACCCCTTTCACATTTGTTTCATTGTCGCCCGTTATTGCTGGCTCTTATGCTCTCGCTCCCGGTCTGGACTGGCTCGCTTTATGGCAGCCCATTAAGGTAATGGCCTGGAAAGTCAGACTGGTCTGGGCATCCCTAGTAGCGTCCCTAGAATGGAGTTCAAATTTCATTTGTATTCATATTCGATGCGGATCTGCAACATCATCCCAATGGTATGGCACAGGGCACATTTTATGCCGGTTCCACAATCAATGCCGCCTCAATGTCGACGAGACGGTGGGGGCAGCAGGTGTCTGTGGCCGCTGACCAATCCATTCCATTCCACTTCACTCCTTTCCCTCACAGATGATGAGGGCTCATCGAGCGGCCCAGAGGCATTGTCAGTCAAGCTGCACACACGAGCCGAGTCGACTCGAGCCGAGGAAAGGTTCCGGTTCTGTGGCATGCAAGCAAAACTCAAATGCGAGCACGCGATATTATTTTACTCCAGCGACAGTTTTGTTAAAGCAAAAATATGTGCACTGGCAAAAAAAATATGAATGAGATCAGGGAAATACGCTCTGCGGGAACTGAGCCTAAATGGATAATTCTCTGGGCTTAATCTATGCATTTACCCCCTCATTATCTCTCTAAGAAGCACATCCTACCCTATATAGTTTAGTGGTCCATCTCTAAGACGTTTTTTCTGCCAGTGCACCCAAAAAAAAAAAACGCACAGAGATACGTGCATATCTCCCATAAAGGAGTCTCGAGAACGCTGCGCAGGCGCAGGTCCAGGCTGCGCACTAATCATCTGGCTGACAACTGCAACAAGAGAAACAACAACAAAAACAACAACAGAAACCAACAGACCAACAACAACAGCATTAAGGAAAGCAACAGCTGAGGATGAGGCAAAGGCAAAGGCGAACCGGCTGCCGTGGCTGCTGTTGACGGCAGCAGACTAACGGCAGGTGCAAAACATTTACCACTCGAACGAAAATTTCCTACCTGATTTAATCTGCTGTTGTTGCCGCTTCTCGCCTTGCTTATTCTTCTCCTTGCTGGTTATTCCTTGCCTTCATTTTACTGTTCCAGGCTGTTGCTGTTCCTTGCTTTTGCTTTCGTGGCTGTTGTCTGCGTTGTCAGGGCTTCTTTACGTGCTGTTTCAACTAGTACTCGTACTCGAGGCATGGCATAGCGTGGCATGTTGCTCCATGCTCCACTGATCACACACACCCGCAGACACACGCAGGCACAAGCATCAGAACAAGCACGGATACATTGCTATCACTCAAGGCTGTTGCTGTTGATGCACGGCTGGCTTCACTTTTCGCCGTTTCTCTCCCTCTTTGGCTTCTCTGTTCCTAACAGCAACAAACATAGAGCCGATGGCATTCCCAACTATAACCATACCCTCTAACAGGGAACTGCATATCCCATGCAGGAGCTACATATATTTAAGAGCTCTAACTCAAACCGTGTATTCATTTCATTCAGTCAGATCAGGAATATATGTACTTACATATATGCTCATATGGTCTGGTAATGTTGCCCTATGCCCTTTACATACCTTACCACTCATGCAATATACCCGTCTGGTCTACGAGTGGTCTGCAGGTTACAACAACGCAGCAGAGGCAGAAGAAGCGCCGTCTGTGGTCTCTTTGGCTTTGCTTTCTGCGCTCTTTTTTTTTTTTGCTTTGCGAGGAGAGAGCGGACACACACGCATTGACGGGCCATAAAAACAATCCCCTAGGAGCAGTCATCAAACAGTGGGAGGGGAGCTAATGCTGACCAACAAAAACAAAAAACCATTGAAGACGAAGCATGCGAAGGACACGTAGAAGAAGTAGAAGAAGAAGAATCGACAGCTGCAGCGACAACTACTATGTACATCTGCATCCCACAAGCAGCGAAGCCCAAAAGAGGACAACAGCAGATCAGAGCAGTGCGGCGGCAGAACGGAACAAAGAGCATCATCCTAGACTGTTTTGTGACGTCGCAGCTGTCCTCAACCCGACCCCCCGCCCGCCAACGCCTTTGTGACGATTCAACAGATTTTCGGTTTTCAGATTTCAAATTTCAGATCTCAGCCGGTGACACACAGTACGGTTGCAGTGCTTTCAAATTGGTTAATAGACAGGCCGAAGGACAGCAGAACGCTCAGCACGAAACTGTTGCCAGTACACTTGTGCAGTGCCCTTCTACTCCCCACCTCCTACATATGTAAGTGTGGTATGTGTGCGTGTGCGTATGAACATAGAAGGTACCAGGACGTGCAACTGTCAGTCCCTACACCCCTCAGTGGCACTCATTTGGAGCTACGACAGACACTAATATCGAATTCTGAGATGTGTCAGATTTGCGAATAATGGAGCTCAATGGCTGCTCTCAGTCCATTCAGGCAGGGCCTGGTTCTGTTGCGAATTTATAGGTAGAATTGACAGGGAAATGGAAGAAACAACCAAATAGGGTCAAACTTTTTCAGTATTAGCAGATGTTAAACTAGCCTTTTGCTTTAGGAAATTATTGGTCTAGTACCACTTCATTGATTGATTGTTTTTATGATTTTACCTAATGCATACATAAATATTTTATCTACGAGCTTATCTTTATTTTTTAATGTCTGCATTTATTTGCTTCCTACGGGTAGCTGCTCAAAAGATTTATCCTCATGATAAATCTCACCATAATAGTATTATACTCTTTCTTACAGACAGAAACACACAACAAAAATTCGCTTTGGGTTTCCTTTGTTGTCGCCGACAAAGCAAAGATTTACATAGCTTGGCTTTTTATTGCATGTTTCAAATTTTTTGTTTCCTGTGAAAGCTTTTCGCATTTCCCATGTAAGGTGGTGGGACCTTCAACTATAACCTTCAATTGGAATCAAGTCGGGGCCAATGACAAAGCATTTAAAGCCTTAACTTACTCAGGGGCACATTCCGTACAACAGAAGCAGCGAGGGACTCGCTCACTGAGGCTAAAGGGAGGTCAGATCCCGGGCATTTAAGCAATTAGCACTTTTACAGCTCTTTTCATTTAAATCACGAACCCCGCTGCCACATCTGCCGTCGGCCGAAAACGAAAAACATTTCGAAAGAGTTAATAACAAGCTGTAAACAATGCCAAGTCCCTCAGCTCAGCCCCCCGCAGCCCTTCAGAATCCCGGCCATCGTCGTCGAAATATTGAAAAAAAGAGGAAAGAAAAACAGAAAAAAAACGTCCCTGTTACTGCTCTGGATGCTGTGTGCAATGCACAGATGTCGCTCAGATTACGAACTTAATTGCCCCAGTGCAAGGATATGAAAGCCCCAGCACCAGCCCCAACCCCAACAGCAGTCGCAGTCCCAGTCCCGGTCCCAATCCATGAAACAGTACAAACCCATCGCAAAAAACAGGGCAGGCAAGAAGAGAACAAAAAACATCGCTTTGCTAGCCCAAAGCTGCAGGCCAGACCAAAATGTCATGGACCAAACATTGAATGCGAAACATTTCAGTTTGAAGCCAAATAGTGAATAGCATGCGTTAGGAGCTCCCTTAAAAAATCGAATGTATGAGCGTGTTTGTGCGGAAAGCGGCTGTTGAATTTTTTATAGAGCAGCTTAAAGTCATTTAGATCGGGGCAATAAATATGAGGCTATATGGAAGCGCTTAGCCCCTTTAAAATAGTTCATCGAAAATGTACATGCTAAATGAAGTCTACATTGGAACACTTCTTCGTATTATTATTAATTAAGTCAAGCGGCTACGAACTCAATCACCGTTGTGATTCGATACTCTATTACCTTCTTCAGTCTTCTTCAGATCATATGCAAACAATAAAGAAAACTTAAAGTTATGTGCTTTTCAAACATTATTTCATGACATTTATGTTCTAACTCCTTTTAAGAACTGCAACCAACTCAATTACAGCTGACACATACTTTTCAAGCACAATATTAAATACACACAATATGTATTAGTGTACTATGTACTTGTATTTATATGCTTTGCATTGGCAGTGGCTATTTCTGGCGAATTCAAGGGCCGCGATTGTCTTTTGTTATTGACTTTGTTTCTCAAAAAAAAACACACACAAGTAGAAATACATATGCCATGCTTGAACTTAGTCGTACATTTAAAGTCCTTTTGTGGGGGTCTTATCGGCATTTGAGCCGGGTTGAGTGGTTGAATGGTTCCTTTGCAATGGAGCCTGCATTTATCCTTTGTTTCGCCTGCCATTCGGTGCACGTAAATCTTTTCAATTTGAATCAGCCAAAGCGTTTGTCATTTTGACTAATGGCTTATCAAACAAACACAAACAAACGGGCCCGAAGCCGAAAAGATGTTTGACAAAATTTATTGTATCGTAAATTACGTACAAGAAAAAGAAGCGGGCCAAATGTGAGGCAGAACAAACGGAAAGTGAAAACTTTTCTGGCTTACAGCTCGTAAATTCTTTGGAAAATGTATGCAAACTTTTCTGTTACGGCTGGCTCTCCTTTGGCGGCTGCCCAGGACGATTGTTGGACCCTTTCTGGTTTCCGTTCAGCTTCTTCAGGTGACTCGATGTGCCTCGACATGCAAGAATGCTTCAACTCCAGGCGTCTGCACTCTAATGACCGTCAGCAGAACTCGGAGCTGGACCTGGAGAAGGTCATGCCCCCCACCCCGGGAGATTGTATTTGGAACCTTTTTCGGGTGTCATTATAAATTAACAATGGGACCAGAGACCAGAGCAGCGCAAATATTTCAGCGTGCAACGACTCCAGACACGCTCCGTTCAACATTCCCCACCAAATGGTGGAGCATTCACCATTTACCGCTGCAGGAACAATAAAAGTCGCAGGAGACGAAGATGCTGGCCTAAGGATGACAAAAGTTTCCGTAGTTGTTTGTTCGTTCATTCGTTGGGCGGCATCCACTACACTGATCAAAAATATCCAAAATTATCCAACTGAATATTACAGCGGAAAAGCAACATAAAGTGACGGTTCATCGTATTCCATATGTACATCGCTCCCGTGGGCAAACTCATATTCTGCCATTAATTTATAATGAGCAGCTTACTTATAAGCTCCTTTCGTCGGATATCTCTCTTGAGAATAATGGGAACCTAATAAGTAGGATGGATAAACTGATGGAAAGGAGTTTCCATGTTGGGATTCGATTTATTTTAATTTGTTGGCTTTGAATTACAAATTCTTTGCTCAGCACGACTAAATGTCGTTATTATTCTCCTTTTTAGTTGTTATAAAATCTTACATTTATTTAGGATTTATGATATAGAAATGCCATTTATTTTTTTGAGTGTACCACCGCCCACCTTGTTGCTGCATTGTGTCAACTGGTCTCTCCACTTAGTACTGCTCCCCAGCCGCTGCTGCGAATTCCAACCCTGCCCGCCCTCCCTCGTGGGCATATGAAACATTTTCTTTGGGACAAGGAAATATGAATTGCGTGCCAAAGAACAAAAAGCGGCTAAGAAGGAAAGAAAAGTTTCGCATTTTGTTTTGTTCGTTTCTGTTCTGTTCTGCTCCCTACTTTTTTTTTCTCTCTTTATTTTCTTTTCGTACGATACCCGGTAATTGTAGAGGACAATGGGTGTTTTGTTCGTGGAAATCGTTAGTGAAAACCTCCTAACAAAAGCGGACCCACGTCTCGGAGACTACAAATATGGATATAGATAGTTTCAGATTACAGGGTATCCTTTAGCCGGAATGTTGACTTCCCACTTTGTTTCTTCTTGTTTTATTATTTTTGGTCTCCTTTTAGGTCTTGTTGCTGCCGCTTTTTTCGTGTGCTATTTTTCTGTGTGTTTCTGCTGGCGCTGCTTGTTGTTTGTGATTTATTTATTTTGTTGTTTGCCGCTTTGTTGTCACTTTACGCTTTTATTGTGCCACCCCTCAGTCTAACAACCATTTTTCCATCCACATCGCCATCCACCATTCTCCACCCAACGCCCACAGAGAAGCCGAAGCCGCATCGAGTATACGCCTCGTTGTGCTTTGCTCTAAGCCAGAAATCATAAAGTTAAACTTTGCTGATTACCCCTGCCCCCCTACCCGACCGACCCGACAGGCCACTAAGCCGGGAGTATAATGGGTTGTTTGCCGGGACAGCGGGTCGGTGCCGCAGGATAAGCAGGTAACCAGATAACCCATTCCCATCCCCATTCGCAGCCGTAGTCGCAGGCTCAGAAGCAAAAGCAGAAGCAGGCATCAATTGAAAGTCAAATCATAAGCCGGAAATCGTTATACATATCACCTGCTGCTCCTGCTGCTGCTGATGCCACAAAGAAGAAGGAAACAAATGCCAGGATCAGAGCGAAATGTGTTTTTGCTTGGGGTTTCCTGCACATCCGTTCGATTTTGCTTAAAAGAAATGCGGTCGGGGTATAACGACTCTCGACTGTCAGCTGCCGGTGCTGAGCATCTCGTTTCCGTTTGCAAATAAAACATATGCTTGTTGCTGGCCCAATGATTTCGATTCCTTTTGGTCTCTCCCCTGAACCCTACTTGCATGCCATTCCCATTCCCCCATGAAATGCAAATAAAATGAAAGGTAAGGCACTCACAATCTTTACTCTACGCACAGCCTATTTTAGTTCTGGAGAAGTCATTCCATTTGAATACCTTGGCCTCATACACCTTGGCCCCTTGTGTGCGGGTTCCTCAATCATTTCGATTTTGCATATTTCCTGTATTTGTGTCAATAGCTTAAGGGCTTGCCAAGGATTCTGAGCACACGTCCATCCATCCCGTGTCCCGTTCAAGTGGCATGATTTTTATTTATTTTTAATTATGAACAATTTTAAGCAAAATATTGCCGTGTTCAAAATAAACAGAGAATGGGTACAGAGAGGGATGTGGAGGGGGAGAGAGATGGTAGAGAGAAATGACACAGAAATCACATATTTGTTGACTCTGAACTTTTGATTTATGCGTTCGAGGCAGAGCCTGGGGGAAGAGGCAACTTCATCAGTTGGCATCCGTGTGTGGCAGCCACACAGCCCACCATCCATCCACCACACGCAACGCTGAGCATGCAAAGGATGCAGCCAGGAGACAGGACATGGGGCCGGGACAGGCAGGCGGGCACTCGCTTGCCGCATTGTGCTGTCAGCGTCATTGAGAATGAAATATGAACAGGAGCCGGAGTGGAGGAGTGGAGAGGAGAGGAGTGGCTGAAACCAGAGCAGGAGCCATGTGAAAAGTGCGGACATTGAACGGCAGTCTCTGTTGTTGTTCATTTCCAGGATTGCCACAAACACAGTGGCACTCCTTCTCTATTCCCCTCTCTGTGCTGGCCAGGATTCACTGTGTGTGCCCGGACTCAGTGTTCGTGTGTGTGTGTGTGTGTGTGTGTCCTGGCCAGAAGGTGGCAACGCCAGCGGCAAATTGCATGCGGTACCAGGCATGGAAATCATTTAAAATGTTGCATCCGAAATGAATGGACCCCACCACAGACCTGCCCGTCTCCACCTGCTACCTCCCCCTCATTTGTTTCGGCCACCGCAATTTAAACGTTGACAGCATGCAGAGCACAGGAAGCAGGAGCCAGGAGGAGGCTGCCCGGCTGCCCGAAAAACCATTGAATTATGGTTTGAGCCAGCGAACAGTGTAAATCGCTATTTAGCTCTGGCCTCAATTAGTTGGAAATCCAGACCAGAGAGGATGCCCCCTGGCCAATGCCTGGACGGGGGTTTCGCTTTCAGGTCGGTGGATATATATACACCGTATATATATTTTTTTGTTTCTTATTATATTTCATTTTTTGCTTTCCTTTACATTTTATTGCCGGCCACACGCAAAAGTTCCACTTCGTTAAGCAAAAAAACGTCCAAGCGAACATTTTATTGGGGTGCCAAAAGGACTCTTGACTCGACTTGTCATGTCCGATCGTCCGTCCGGAAAGGGGAGCGGGGAGGGGGTGTGGGAGGCGTAGCAATAGAGAGAAAAACCTACGGACACGCACAGGCACGCAGACAGTGTAAACTTGGCGTTGGGCTTGGTGTAGCTTCCAGTACAGTCAATTTCTTGTTTCTTGGCCCTCTTCCACTGCTACTTCCGCCATATTATGCTGCTTCCTCTACTCCTCTGCACCACTCATCTTCTGGTGTTATGTTTGCTTTGGGATAAGGGGGAACTCTGCTGTAATAAATTCCATAAAATTGTAACAAAATAAAATCAATATAATGGGACAGTAATGCTCATCAAATTTAAAGAGCTTGTTATTCAATTTGAGATTCTGCCTCTGAATGATCGATCGGATTGGATAAATGGAAATACACATAATTGAAAAATGTAATTCAATTTTTAAATGAATGGAAACAAGACTTGTTCTTTCCATATCTGATTTATTGAATGAGGCAATGGGAAATGTCCCATTGCTTTAATGAATGCTTTAAATTGGATTTAAAGCGGATCCACTGTACTTGTACTCGTTCGAATTTCATTTAATTAATGAACATTAATCTCTCAACTCACAACAACTCCAGTCCATATTCATCAATGTTTTCTCGAACTCTTTGAATCCAATTATCTTGATAATTTTCCTTTTACTCCTGTCAAGGATTGTACCCTTTCCATCTGCTTTAAATTTTTTATTTTTGTTTTTTTTTTAGCAAGAGTTTCAGCTTGCTGCAAAATCATTCCCGATCATCTTTTTGGGCTTGTCCAAGGGACCGGGCCCATGCTCTCAGATGTCTATCGCAGACACACATTTTGCCGTATTGAGCGGGTATTCAATTAAAATGTATGAAAAAAGGAGCCAGAGAGTGACAGATCGCATAACCAGAGACACAGAGAGGCAGAGACCGGACCATCGTAGCAACCCCTAACCGAGAAAAAAGGAGCAGCTGCTCCCCGTGGCATTGCTTTGGTCCTGCTTGAATCCGTACAACAGGCTCTGGGGACTGTGGCCCCTACTTGGGACTGGCAGATGCGGCAGGAGCTTCATTAAAATTAACAAAACTTAATTGCAGCTTTCGTGGCACGTAGCATGTTGCAAATGCGTGTTCCAATCTGTTTGATGGTCTGCCCAATCGAGGGAGCGGGAGCCCAGCACCTGCTGACGATCGCGCGGCCAAGCTGCCAAAGAATTTGATATATTGCTATTGGGGTTGATCCTGATACTGGTATCGTGGCTGATTGCAGCTGCAATCGCTACGGGTTGGATTAGCCGGGCCTCGCAAGGCCTCGAAAGGCCTGCCACTGCTTGTAATTCGAAAATGGAAATTTGCGAACTTTTGGCATGTCATTTGGCATTTGCATGCCCCACAGCCAACCCAACCCCGTAACACTGGTAACCCTGGAAACCCTGGCAGACCGTCCGCCCCCAAACAATTACCCAAAAGTGTACCAAAAGTTCATTGTGCCCCGGCGGATATTCATTTCTATTCAGCTCTGACATTTGTCTGGTTTTTGCGCCTGCCCCTTGGACAACTTTCCAAAACTGCCATCAATTCCTGTGGCCAGGCTGGTCATTAATTGAATGCCCCATGTCCTGCGCTGCAATGCCCTCAATAGCCTGCTGCTGGGCCTCAGCCTCGTCCTCGGCCTCCTCCTGCGAAATCATATCCATAAATTGCCGGGTCACACTTGTGGCCAACTATTTAACATAGCTGGTCGCATATGGCGGAGGGAGCCGCCACCGACGCGGCCAATGTGGCCCTGTGTGTGTGGTCGGTGGTCTGCGGTATCGATGTCCTGGCAGCAGCTCCAACAGCTTTAACCAGCAGCAGCAGCAGCACCGGCAACAGCAGGAGAGCGGCAGTTGGGGCTGGAGTGGCAGTTGTTTGAAGTGTGCCTCGATAAGCGGCCAGTTGGTCAGCAGCACAATCGAGCGATCCGGTTTCAAAACAAAAGTTTATGGTTACACCCGAAGCGCACCCATGTGGATGATGATTAAATGTTGGTGAGAGCCACAGATAGAGAGCCAGAGGGGAAGGAAGGCCGCTCTGCCACGCTGCCACGCTGCTTCTGCCTCTGGTTGTACCACTCTGCCACACCCTATTGTCTTACGACTCGCATAATTCCCGCATTAATGACGTCGATTTCAATAAAAACAGCCAACATTTTATGCCTGAGCGAGCGCGTTTTAATGCGAAAGTCAAACAGACACGAGATAAAATAAATATAACTCATACGCCCCGTCTGCAGCAGAAGCCATGAGCCATGCGGCATCAGCCAGGGGCCAAAGCAGCCAGAGAAAGAGCAACAGAAAGAGCAGCTGCCCAGCTATACATATTTCCGGTCCCAAACGGAGCAGTGCGTGACGTGACCAATGTGCAAGGGCCGGGCCACATTTGCTGACCGACTCCCAGGGAACTGCTGCAACTGCAAAATGCCAGGGAATGCACTGGAAGAAATAGTTTAGCTGCAGACAGGTCCTGTTACGATTCAGTCTACAGTCTGGCACTTTAAAGGAGAATACCTTCGGAGCACACAATGCCAGTTTGCTCTTGATTTCAAAATGTATGTAGATAATTTGCACTTCCAAGCGCACTCTTAATAACTCTCAGTTCATAAATAGCACAATGGACAACAGGCACACAATGTCTCACAGTGCAGAAAAAAAACGGTAGAGGGACATGGCGAACAGTGAAAAGTCCGTTGAGTCCATTGAGTCCATTACAATAATAGCGGCAAACTATGTAGCATACGCTCTCACACTCTCTTCTCTCTCCTGTCGCTTCCCGTGTGCTTGGGACACACAAGGATAAGGTGTACTCGCGAGTCCAGTATTTGCATGGAGCATAATTTGCAGGGGGGTGGCTGGAATTTGTTGCTCAACTCAATGTAATTTAGATCGTCAGATAAACAGAACTAGAGTAAACTAATTAAGGATGAAATGCTGGCCTGGCCATATACTTACACGTACGATTACATATACATACATATGTACTGACGGATGAATATTAATGGCCATATTAATGGTTCAGACAATAATCCATCAATCAATCAATCAAAGTTGATCAATTAATGGCAATTAAATGAGAATTAATCATTAAATCGCCACCAAACACTCGAAAAGCAGCGCACTCTAACCTTATTTTTCTGTGAATTAAAATTCAATGGAATGGACAGCAAAGAACTCTGTGATGCAAACTGCTAATAAATGTTGCAGCTCTCGTACTTGCAGCATGCTCGATTTTTATACCCTAGCATAGAGTATATTCGTGGTATCACGATTTCGACCAGACATTTTCAATGCAGAAGAAAATTCTGTGTTTGCCGCATAAAATTAAATCTTTCTGATGATGCAGAACGCGCCAGCGTTTAACATATATTTTGTAAGAATAACTTTGCTAATGATAATCCAACCCAATTCATAAAGGTGTATTTTGAGTACTTAGCCAAATATAATCTTCAAACTGTAGATCTGCAAGAGATCCACAGCCTTCAGCCATTCCTCGCTGACATCTGTACACTTCTCTGCCTGGTTCTTGCTCTTTTTTTTTTTGGGTGGCTGTAAATCAAACAGTTTCCACCCAACGAACACCCAACGCCCACACACCGCCAACCAGCGCGTGTGTCCCCTTCGGTCTGGTGTGGCCTTTTGCATAAGCAAATACGCGCAATTCACAAACACGTGACGCCGCCTCTCTGCCACTCTTTTCCATCTCTCTTTGTCAACCGACTGGGCTGGATGGCTGCATGAATGAGTGGTCGAGTGGGTGAGTGGGTGAGAGTGAACGAATGAGTGACTGAGCTATGGATGGCGATGGTGACCATGGTTCATGGTTCAATGACAAGCAACTTTTCGTTGGTTCTGGCTCTGGCTCTGGCTCTAGCCATTCCTCGCCACTGCCCCTTTTCACTCTTTTGCACTGTTTTGCTTTGTTTTGCGTGTGCTAACTGTTGGATCACTCCACTCCACTCCACACCCACTTCACTGTCCGTGTCCAGCCATCGGCTATTTGCCTGCGGTTTGGCACTCCTCCCAGTACTGCCACGCCCACCTGCATACACACAACGGGCTCTTGTTACATTTCTGTCTTTCTTTATTTCTTTCTTCTTTTTTTTTTTGTTTGCGGCTTTTGTCTGACAATTGTTTAATTATGTACAACATTTGGGCGGATTGTGGGCGGTATAAGGGGATTATGGGTATGGGTGTGGGTATGGGAGAGTACTTTAAGTACCATATTTGTGATATAATTAACGTGTAAATTTAAGCCAAGTTTCAAATTTGTTTGCCTCTCTTGTTAAATACGGTTATTATCCTACAGATTTACTGACCTTAATCAGTGTTGAGTAACGCCAGGTGTCACGCTTCACTATTGGGTGAAGAGAAGTTATTATAAATTAAATACAGCTTAGATCTTGAGAGCAAAGATTAACAATCAAATGATAATAAGCCACTTGCACAACTATCAATGGCTGAAATGGAAAACACTCAATCTAATCTGAATTAAGGGTTCTGGGGATTGAGCAAGGATTAAATATGCTATCAATAATATTTGTTGCCTTTAGTTCCATTCGAAATCAGTATTCGGTCGAACTTAAATACCAACGAATATATATATATATATATATATATATGTATATACTATATATTCACTAATATCGCACCAGCCAATTACACAACTTTCGATAGCATTTAAAGCACCCATTCAATCTAATCTGAAGAGCACTTATAACCAATATTGACCCACAATTAGGCGCAAAGTAGTTTCCACCGCTCCACCACCCACACCCCCACACACCAGCATTTCCAATTACGATTTTGATATTAGTTGAACACGCAATGTTTGCAACTTAAACATTGATTTGTACCCCATGGAACAGGAGAGGACAGGCGCAGGCACAGAATATTATTGGAATTGGATCATATAAACATAACACTACCAATTTATGGTCAGAGGTCGATGCTATTGGCTCGCTTTACTGCCAGAGTAAACATTTGCATAATGAGGCGGCCATGTTATGAACCATAAAGCGCTCGACGTTTTCCAGCATTCGCGGCCATTCCGCTTGCCACGTGACAGAAAAGCGTTAAAAGCCATAAAGGACTATGAGAGCGATGGGGGCGAGGTGCCTGGCAGTCGAGAGTTAATTGAAAATGGCGGAGGAAAACAGCGAATGGAAGAATCTGTTTAGATGCGTTAAAGCTAAAGGCAGCACCTTTGGAATTTTATTTGCTTGGCATATTTGATTACAGGCTCCGCTCTCACACGGAGTAAGTACTCCTACGGCCACCCCACCCCAGCCCTGTGGATATCAGATGTCAAAGCCTTTTTCGTGGCGCAAATTTTGCAGCATTTCCCTGTCAAAGTATTGAAGCGAGTGGAGCAAAGGAAATCATTGAAACGTACATATATCGTTTGCTGAAATTGCATCAGTTTACTAGAAGAAATGCATCTCCCGGCCGTGGTATCTGCGATGGAACAGGAACGGAAGCGCATCCCGGTAGGTCGCGTTTCTGTGGCGGACACGTGAAACCATCATCAATCTAGGAGCACTGGCAACGACACTTTTAACGACTTCTTGCGGATTACTTCAAACAAAATAACCACTTTGTAGTAGGAAATTTTATGTTGCCCCGGTTGGTGTCGATGGCTTTCGGCTTTCGGCTTCAGCTACGTCTACGGCCACGGCTTTGGCTTCTGGTCTGGATATTTCACTGCATTTTGGCCAAAGTTTTGCTGCGTGCCCCGAAAGTTTACTTACCCTTCTACGCCCCCCACACACACACACACACACACACTCATTGTACATACATATGTACATATCATCGTGTCAGTTGGCAGCCGCAGTGCAAATTGTTGGACTCTGCCGCCTGGCTTAAAGGAGCAACAGCCGCAGGAGGCGGCCGATAAATATTTATTGATACTGCAGCAACGTGGCGTAATTTGCGTGCAGTTGTGGTCCAGTTAGATGCAGTAATTTTGCCTTTAAGCCCTCCCTGATGCCTCCTTACGGAATACTGCCAAGGGCAGCGAATGGGTTGATGGGTCCAAAGAGATGCAATGTTCATCAATGGATTACTATGTGCAACTGCAGCACAAATACACGAAATGGCTCACTCGAAACATTTACAAAATTCCATAAAGTGGCTGTAAATTATTGCATTGTTAATTAGCTAATTTTAGCAGCAGTGTAGCAGTGGATGTGGATAAAGGAACAGAGCAATATCCACACGGGTATTTTTATCCATTTTTAAAACCTGAGTGGCGCAAAAAGCCCTTCCACACTTACAGCTTAGCAGGAGCTTTCTTTGTTTTGGTTTCAGAGAGCTTTTGAGACCCGTTACAAATCGATTTAAGCAGTTCAGGCATTAATTTGAATGTTCATCGGAATAAATATAAATGAATATATTTATTATTTTCTACAGAAGCTACATATAAATCGGTATATTCACACAGAGGTTTTCCATCGCCCGGACTGGTGTTGTTTAATCAAAGATACCCTCCTCGGCTGCCTTGTTGACCAAGCCAATCAGACCAGCCGTAACCTCGACGCCCACCTCGGTGATCTGGTTGGAGGGCAGGAAGAAGCCGTAGGTGCCCTTGTCGCGCAGCTCCACGGTGCAGGTGAAGGGGATGTTCTTGACACCGTAGGCCCAATCCTTGGCAGCTCCAGAGACGACATCTGAAGGTGAGTGTTGGTTGCGATTTGCGATTAGTTGCGAAATCAGTGTATCGGGTATCACTCGTAATACTCACAGTTTAGCAGACCGCTGGCGCCGTAGGTGAAGCCAGAGCCGTAGGGCTCAGACGCAGCATCGGAGAAGGCGGCGGCAATGCGCTTCATCTGCTCGTAGTTGGGGGGGAACTCGGTGTTGCTGTGGCCGTAGGGCAGGAGCACGTACTGGCCGTAGGCGTGGAAGGCCATGTAGGAACGGATGTAGCCGTCGTCGAAGGAGCTGACAAATGACTGCAGGGAGAGGATCTCGATCTCGGTGTTGGGCTCGTCGCCGCCGAACCAGTGATCACAGGGCTCATCGATATTCCAGCCAGCACCGCCCCAGTGGTAGTCGAAGTTGCGGTTCATGTCGATGCCGTAGCAGATGCCGGAGGAGTTGGTGGCGCCATTGGGGCGGCGGTTCTTGCGCCACAGGCGCTCCACCTCGTGGGTGTAGACGAAACCATCGGGGTTGACCATGGGCACCACAATCCAGTCGTACTCCTCGCTCAGGCGCTGCATCTCAGGGTCGTCGGAGTTAATCAGCTGGTTGAGGAGGAAGGTGACGGTGGCCGAGGAGATCCACTCCATGGCGTGTATGTTGCCCTCTAGGAAGATGGCCTTGTTGCCCTCCCGCTTCGACAGCCTGATGCTCTTGATGTCGCGACCCTCGTACGACTGGCCAATCACCTTGCACTCCAGGTAGTCGTGGGCGGCGCACTCCTTGTCCACCCAGTCGTAGATCGTGTCCAGTGTGTGATACGACTCCCACTCCATCTCAGAGTCCTTATCCACAGCTGACTTATCCAGCAATCTAAGTAACAGAAGCTTTAGATATGATCCGGGCAGAGATCAGTTGCACTTACTTCTGCAGATCGTCGACAATCACCTTATAGACAATCTCCAAGTATTCCAGGGTATTCTCAACGTACTTCTGGAGCAGGGGACCCACAATGATGTTGTAACTATTACCAGGACCAGCCAGCTCGTTGAGGAAA
Organism: Drosophila obscura; assembly: GCF_018151105.1. Taxonomy (NCBI): domain Eukaryota; kingdom Metazoa; phylum Arthropoda; class Insecta; order Diptera; family Drosophilidae; genus Drosophila; species Drosophila obscura. The sequence continues at coordinate 1,220,481 of NW_024542774.1, read as the reverse complement.
TGCACCTGGAATGAGATTCGGATTGCACTGGCCTGTTCTCCTAGCAGATGGCAGATTTCTTACGGAAATTTCCTCGTTGATTTTCTTCAACTCTTCCATCTGCTCTTCGTTCTCAATGAACAAACTGTAGACCTTGAAGAAGTCGTAGCGAATGGCCAAGCGGCCCGTGGCCGACGACTTAGGCGCGGCCATGGCCAGCGGCAGGATGGCAAGAAGGAGGAGGAGCAGTCTCATTTTGGTGTCTTGAACGGTCGAACGTTCACTGTGTCGCCAGTAGATCCGAACAGGGCTTTTATTTGTCCCAGGAGTGGCCACTCCAGATGGTGTTATCTAATGCCGATAGCAAGTAGCCAATGAATGTGGGAATAGAGGAAACAATTGATCAGTCATCTGGCGTGTGTCTTGCCCGTGCTTATCGGACTCTATCCAACCTACCACAAAGTAAAGAGTGAACTGAACTTTGCTACTCCCGGATACTTGGAAAACTGCGTTCTCCACTCCGATGACGTCTCCTTCGACAAAGTCAAGTCTAGTCAAATAATGGAAGAAATGCACCTAGCGGGAAGACAGGCACTCTCGTTATCAGGAAGTGCCACTCGTCTCGAAATATGTCAATTTAATTGGATGCGAGTACTCACGCGCAGGCTTTGACAACCGTCTGCGCGTGAAAGAGCACTTCTCAGAGAATGCACTCGGCTCCTAGCGAATGCGAGAGTTTAATTAATCAAGCATTGCAATTGTTTATGAAATAAGTGCACCTAATCACTGGCTAGTAAAACGTTGTTGGTTCATTTTCCGTCATTTGAAATTGTTTTTCCAGCGCGCCAATTCCGGCCAATACGGCAACACTTAATATTTTTTATATCGCCTTCCAAAGAGGTACGAGGTAAATAATAAGTTTAATAAATTCAACAGTTACCAACGTCAAGTAAGGTTTGAAATTACGCGCGTCACTATTTATTTTAGTTTCGCAGTATATTATATACTTTGCGGTATATTTCGAAAATGGGAAGGTATATTTCCGCGGATCAGACGGGTTTATTTAATTAAAAAATCAGCGGTCACACTGAATCAAGCTTTTGAACTGTCAAACAGCTGTTATTCATGTATATTGAAAGTTTGTCATTTTTATTTATTCGCAGACTCGCATTTTTTAGAAAATCCAATAAAAAGGAGTCCTTAAAATTAAGTAATCTGGTAGAAAAATGATTTTTCTATCAGAATAAATTATATGTTCAGTGCTGAGAGTCCTAACAAGCTTTTAATATTAAATCGAATATCAATATTGAGGAATATAATTACCACGGTATATTTTGAAAATGAGATGGTATATTTCTGCGGATCAGATGGGTATATTTTAATACGCGGTCACACTGAATCGAGCTTTTAAACTGTCAAACAGCTGTTCGTGTGTATTGAAAGCCCAAAGCCCGCCCATTCATTTTCTTTTTTCGCATTCGTTCCAGCCAGCTCGCGCACCCGAAAAGTCTTAAATAACTATTAATCGCTCCCGCACGTGCCTAGCTATAATTTGCAGTGAGATAATACATTACTTGAGCTTGGCAGCGTCTACGGCAAGAACAGCACAATCTGCAGAAAAGTTATGCATTTGGCATTACATAAGAAGCGAATGGCTACGCGAAAATAATTGCTAATCGGAAGAAGATTGAAAGCAGCGCCAGCGAACGCTGCCCACCAAGCAATTGAAGATATTTCATCAGCAATTTAGGAGCGCAGCAACAGCAAGAGTTTCAAACTGAGAAAAAGTCTTGTACACTGGGAAACAAAGTAAGAGAAAATATGTGCTGGGCAACAATAAAGGAAAGGCAGGAGTGTATCAACTGTAGCAGCAGCAGCAGTGACGCCGCCAACAACAGCAACCAGAACCACAGAGAGTGTGCGCCTAGCAACAAGATCAATTCGGCGAGCGAATTTCTTTGATTTGCGCCCATGTGTCAGCAGCATTTTTCAAGCCAAAGAGTGTAAATAGTAGTACATAGTTATAGCACAATTCACGCGCACAGTGAACGCCGCAGAAAGGAAAGCTTAAGATTATAGCAATAATACAAAGACACAAGAGAGATCAATCCCAAAATGAATCCCACCGGAGCAGCAGCCAAGGGCAGTCCCAAGAAATTCAATGTGTTGGCCCACTTCAAGTACGAGCATCTGGTGGCCGGAGTATCCGGAGGTGTAGCGTCCACAATTATACTTCATCCACTGGACCTTATCAAGATTCGATTTGCTGGTGAGTAACATTTCATCCACTTTACGCGGTCTCCACTGTGCTTGGGCCCGCCAGTTGTTGATAGTGGACATCATAGCACGTGCAGACGATTCCACAGCGTCGCCAGCTTGGCTGGAGATTGCACTGTGCCTCGCAACCCCACCCCAACCCTCTCGAATGTGTTTGCGCAGTGCATTTGGAAAATTTCCATGGAAAATTCGAGGCAGCTGTAGTCTCAACTGCAGCAAAGCTTCGTCCGTCCGTAAGCAGAGACGATGACGGGCTGGGATGATTGTTATTTTGTGTATTGATTTATATTTTTTGCTGACGAGTCCGATAGCTGGTCGAAATTTATTGATTTGTTGACAATAATTCCGTATGACTGATTATGCTCTGTACTGCTGGCTAAGTTTACTCTAATCTAGAATTCTCGAGAAGGAAACAAAAACACGCCCTCAAATGTACAAAGATCGATATTAACAGTTAACCTCAATGATTGCCATCCACAGTTAGAATTGCAGAGGAAGCGAACAGCTGATTGTCATTTTGAATCAGCTGAAAGTCGTTGTTTTCGCCTCTTGTGTTTATTTTGTGGAAAAACATTCAATGAATCATATCCCAACATACATGTATAAATGTAGTTGGCCTCGTTTGCGCTTCATGCGCAAAATATGTGTACGCGAGCAATATTTCCGTGTAGTCGGGTTCAAAATAACAACAACAGGAGCGGGTTTATTTAATATTATTACTGTTGTGTTGCTGCTTGAGATCAGCGCTAAAAGAGAGTCAATATGCAAATTCAGCAGAAAAAATGTTGAGTAAACAACAACCACAATGGGAGTCCCAGCAAATTAGGTTGTTTATGCGAATAAAATCACACCATACGAAATTTCGTAAACTGATAAAGCAGCTCAAAGACCCAGACATTCGAGAGTGTACGGGTAGATAGCACCCAGCTTTTAGCTCTCTGTTCTTCTATATCTATGTATTCCAGTTCGGAAACTCGTTGAATCTTCTCCAGTTTTCAACAGCTGTTTTCTATTGACTTGCGCAAGGCCTTCTTGTTTGCTGCGATGACGCATTTGCCTCAGAGAGGGCACCACGAAACTTGTTTGCTTTTGCTCTTTTGCTCACGTGACCACGCCGCTGCCAATGCTGGTCCTGGTGCTGGTGCTGTTGCTGCTGCCGTTGACTGTACATTTTCTTTGTTAACGGCAACTTTCGGCGCTTGACAGCCGAGAGCTTTGGGTACTGTCCGGTTTATGTGGCACAAGCAGCCGCAAAACGAGTTCCAGCCTGTTGCCAAGCGGGAAGTTTGCTGAATCAGCACCGCCACTTGTAGTGACCTTATCGGGGGCTATCGAGTGCACCATCAAAAACTCATTACTTTGTGCCCAAAACTCGATTGTGTCGGTAGATATGTGTATGTTTGATTTATAGATCATCATCCGGACCCGCGGAGCAGCAGACAGCTAGTGCCATCGCTCAAGGTCATTCATGGGGCAGCTAAAAATAGCCAAGAAATACAAAAATTAAGAATACTGAAAGTTCCGACGACAGACGAGCCCCCTTTCTGGCTTGTGGCGCTGTTGTCAGGCCAGCTCCGCTCCTACTGGTCGTACATATTCTCATATAAATAGATGCTAATGGACGCGTAAACATGTAGGGCTCATTTTGACTCCCGCTGCTTATCGCATCCGCTGGCAATTAACGCTATCTCTTTGGCGAAAACAACTTTGGCCACGGCCTGTTGGAGTCAACAACTGATTTGCCGTCCGTTCCGGGCCTCGCTGTACCGAGCCGAGGGCCGTACAGTTGCCTACGGTAATGAACAACACAACCACCGGAATGACGTATCCTCGCCTCACCCTTCTGCTCAATTATCCAACTATATGGTCTCAAGATTATTATTGCAGTGTCTAGACGTATTTATCACCAACGGTTTGTCTACTTTCAGTTAACGATGGACGGACAGCGACAGTGCCCCAGTATCGTGGATTGGGCAGCGCCTTTACCACCATTTTCCGTCAAGAAGGCTTCCGGGGCTCTACAAGGGTGTCACCCCCAATATCTGGGGATCGGGCTCCTCCTGGGGGCTGTACTTCATGTTGTAAGTGGATCTAACATACCAATCATCTCGAAGAATCAAACAAATAACACTTACCTTGTCACTTGCAGCTACAACACCATCAAGACATTCATCCAAGGCGGCAACACAACGATGCCGCTGGGTCCCGCCATGCATATGCTGGCTGCCGCCGAGTCTGGAGCCCTCACCCTGCTCCTAACCAATCCCATTTGGGTGGTTAAGACGCGGTTGTGTCTGCAATGTGACTCCTCGACCAGTGCCGAGTACCGGGGAATGGTGCATGCCCTGAGCCAGATCTACAAGGAGGAGGGTGTCAGGGGACTATACAGAGGGTTCGTGCCCGGCATGCTGGGCGTCTCCCACGGAGCCATTCAGTTCATGACCTACGAGGAGATGAAGAACGCCTACAACGAATACCGCAAGCTGCCCATCGATACGAAACTGGTGTGTATACGAATCAGTGGGGAACAGCATCACATGACCAGGTTGCTCGTGCCGTTGCCATCTCATTTAATATATATATATATACACAGATATATGCACATCCATATCTGTATATATCCGGCTGCGACTGGTATATGGTGACGTCTGATCGTTTTGGCAGCTGTTCAAGAAAAATTCGTTCGTATTTCTAACCGTTGCTCGCTTTCCATCCACAGGCCACCACCGAGTATTTGGCCTTTGCGGCCGTCTCCAAGCTGATTGCGGCAGCAGCCACATACCCGTACCAGGTGGTGCGTGCCCGACTGCAGGATCATCACCACCGCTATAACGGCACCTGGGACTGCATCAAACAGACTTGGAGGTACGAACGCATGCGCGGTTTCTATAAGGGACTTGTGCCGTACCTGGTCCACGTCACGCCCAACATCTGCATGGTCATGCTGATTTGGGAGAAGCTGACCAGCTAGATAGAGTATTAACCAGAGCCTAGGATCTAACATCTAGAATCTGGAACAGAATTTAAGCACCTAGAATACACGAATCTTTCTAGTTTCCTCCAATGTGCAGCAAGCAGCAAAAAATGACAACATGTTTTGTATTATTGTTATAATTCAATTAAGAACCACCTAAATACTAGCCCTAAGTTAATTCCATAATTAGTTTATTTTACATTCTGCGCCTCTTCACTTTGAAAGTGTAATTGTTGTGATGGTCTGTAATTTCAAAGATGCATTTCTTGCACACTTCACAGAAGCAACACACACACACACGCACACCCACATTTAGTTGGTAGTTTAGTTAAATTATTTATTTTGTAATGGATTGGAATTGTAAGCGCAGCTGAAACCAGTTTCTAGTTTAGTTGCGACAAAATTTCGTTTTGGCAAAAAGATTCTTCATAGTTTCGCAAATGGTTTATAATCTTAAGGATGAAATGAACCTTGACACTTATGTAAATAAGCATAAAACGCATTGTGAACCACCAACTAAGCTGTTGAAGCAGAACAATCCCAATCAAATCATACAACCAAGAGAAGAAAATGCAAAATTAGTTACATACCTACCTACATTAAAATGCCATGATGGCAATCCAAAAGGAACAAAAAAAAATCGAAAAAAGAAAACTAAAAACCAGAATGTCTCGGGTCTAACCAGAGTCTTTTCATTTGGCCAAGGGCTATGGGCTTCAGCTTCAGCCGTACGCTGTGTTGTAAGTAGTCCCTGCTCCTCGCTCTTTCCCATTCTCGTCACTTGTGGAGAATCTCTTTGCTAAACTGAAACAGCCAACGCGTTGTACTGTAAGTAATTGTAGCCACCTCATCACAGTCACTAACCCCCTTATCCATGTTTCGTCTCATTGCAGATTTGAGGGCGTCGGCGGCTTTTACAAGGGCCTGCAGGCCAGTCTGACGCGTGTGATACCCGCGTGCATGATCACGTTCCTCGTGTACGAGAACGTGTCGCATTACATGCTGGCCAAGCGGAAAAGAGCCGAGGGTCAGGCTCAAGCCATAAAGAAGGACAACAATTGAACGAAACTCGCATAAACTTACGATTCAGGATTCCTCTAGTTTATAATTAAGAAGTTTATGTACCTCTATATCGCATTACATTGTATCAGTAGTCGCAGGACGGCTGCTCACGTGTTGAGCACTGCAAGCTGCTCTTAGTGCCAAGGCTGTTGAACGATGCTTTAGTCTGTAAGAGGCTGGTTTTATATCGACATGGATTGTTGTTCCTACGGTGCTTAGCCACTGATTTTTCACCGTCTGACAAACCAGTGATTGCTGAGACCCAAATACATTATTGTGTAGTCTATTATTGAAATGTAAATGTAAATAAATGTTGGATTAAGATCAAAATACTTATAAAAACAGCCTCACCCAGGCAGCGTACATTGTCAGGGTAAGCTTTAAGAAAGCATCAATGTTGGTTGGGTCAATAAATAAATCATTAAATATTTTGCATTCCAAATACAATTTTGTCCGTTTTGGAGCTTCAATCGAAAGCTTGTCGGTATCGATACAAATCCAATATTAATCGCTAATTGCGAATGCCAATCACTATCCTATCTGGTTGGAGGCTGTTTAACGGTTGTTTGTGTAGTGCTTATGAAAGCTTCGTGCGAAAGCTTTCTGCTTTCGTTTTCATTGCTTTGACTGACTTGCTTAACCGTTCGCCCGGTTCATTATTACCGTAAAACTCGTGGAGGGCGGACGTTGACACGCTGCACCGCTTTTGTTGTTATGTTCGTCGCCGTTTGTTTGCGTATTTCGTTCGTGTGTGAATTCCATTACATTTCGTGATATAGAATTAGCGCCAAGAGCCCCAAGACCATACCACAATCCGAGCCCAATCGAAGCCGTTTAAGCTTATGCAATTGACTTGGTGGTGACCACCTAAACCAAAGTGCTCTAGTTCGTCCATTTGCATCGTAAACGAAACCAGTTTCGCCTGCATTCACGCCAAATACACAAATAAATTGTCCAAAAAAGTGCACAGTCGAGTTCAATAAACCTTCCCCGTGCAGCGATAACGACAGCCTCTGGCCCCGAAATTGCAATTGAAATCGAGAATAAATACCTCATAATTCTGATAAGTTCAAGTGCAGACATAGAGCTTTGTTTACCGTTGAAACAGAAACGAAGTTTGCGAACAAAGCGCGTGCGAGCAGGAGCCGGAGGGCAATTAGAGCTGGGAGAACAGAACCACATGTTGCCGCCAGCGAGTGAGCGAGACAAGGCGACAATCAAACAAAACACTCGAAAATCCCCACCCCACTGAATTGTTGGACGCACACAGAGCCGAGGCATATGTAGATAGAGCTTGTGTGAGTGACCTTGACTACAGAGAGAGTGTGATAAAAGACCAAGATAGTTGGCCCGCACATTTTCCAAAGTCTAGGAAGCATATATCATCATCAGGAGTTGCATGGCAACCAGCGTCATACGGAGCAGCGTTGTATCAACCTCCGCCGGACGCCGCAACATCTGCGAGTGCCTAGCCATAGAGTCCTCCGGTCTTGGAAGTGTTGCGTTGAAGTCACAGTCGTACAGCAATCTGAGTGGGTGTGCCTGTCTGCGGTGCCACTACCTGGCCAGGACGGTAATCGTGACCAGCACCTCTTCCGACGACACGTTGCCCGTGGAGCATAAGCATCTTCCCCTCAGTGCCATTTCCTTGGGCACCCTGACCGCCAAGGAGTCGCCCATCTTTGTGCGCCGCCAGCACTTGATCCTGCCAGAGGAGGAGCAGCAGCCGCCGCCGCCTGTACTCAGCTCCCCGCCGTTCTCGCTGCGCAGTGCGTCACCCTCGTACATCGAGCGCCAGCCGGAGATCGATCTCAGCGCCGTCGAGGCGCTACCCCTCGCATCGGACACACGTGCCAGCATGGACATCAACCGAAACAACGGCTACCTGCACAACGGAGTGAGTATCTCGATCAGTCGTACAGTAGTCATGCGAAACACATGTAAAATGCAAGTTTACGTCCAACGTTGGGGAATGGGGGATTGCCCAAAAATAAGTGGACCAAGTTTAGCAATGAATTGCTTTTTGCAATGGTCAGGCCATAACTTAGCTACGCTACGCAACTGATGGCTTGTACATTACTCTCATTTGGCACTTAGTAGTCCGAGAACTCGGTAAACTCGTTAGGTGCCCCCCAGCTGGGTTTTGTAACTGAAACAGATGCCTAGAATGGGGCGTCATCATGGGATTTCCCGCAGCTGGGGGAATTCAATTTTTACTTATACAACAAGTTTATGCCCTTTAATTGGTATCTTTATAGCTGAAATTCGACACTATAAACTGTGTAAATCTCAGCCAAAACATTCTCTGGCTCAGAATTCAGCTCAGCATTAATTTTGCCCACTTCTCGCTTAGCCTTCTCGTTTTTTGCAATCGATTTGTGTCTTATCTTGGCCAATATAAATGCCGTTTGCCCTGCCATTTACCGACCAATTAAATGGAAATGAAATTGAATTGAATTCGTTGCCACATTTGAGACCGAACGCGGTAAAGGTAAACAAAGCGATGAAATCAAAACAATGCCAGGCTGAAATTTGTCGCCACTACTGGAAGCGACCACAAAAATTTCACTCTCGTCACGGCATGCCATGCCCCATACGCAACATCGTGGGACAAGCTGTGACAGCGACAGACTCGAAGACGGGGGAAGGAAAACCATGTGGGTGTGCTCGGCTGCTTAAGTGATTGCTGGTTAAAGCTAGACATAGATGTAGATATCCGCTGGCTGCTGATGGGAAACTATAATGGAAATCGGAATGAGAATGGGAAGGGCTATTAAGTATGGCTATGGGAATGAGTTGCTACCGTTTTGCATATCGTCACGTTTTAAGGTCAATTATTGAACGAGGCAAGCGAAAGTTTGGAGGCGGAATCGCACGTGGCAGTGTCAGGGCAGTGGGGGAGAATCTTAATTAATTCAAGACATTCAATATTGTTTCAATTATGGATTACACACACACTTTTACCCACAGTAATATCCCACAGTCAATGAATCACAAGGTTGCAATGCATTTTCGGTACAATCTAATCAAACATTGCTCATATTTTTGCTGGTGACTCCTCCTCCGCCTGCCAGTGATAAGATATGAGCTGGCCTGGCTGGCACTCCACTCCAACTGTGATGGGGATGGGAGCAGAGGGCTGCGTGTGCAGAGTCCATTGAGGAATGGGTTGGACGCGTGGTGTCCGGGGAGATATCATCTCCCTTATGTAATCTGTGTGTCTCTCTCTCTGGTAGTCGCACTAAGGCAATGCACTTTCTGTTGTGCTGCTATTGTCGCAGGCTGATTTCATTTACATGACAATTGCCACAGCAATCGCGGCTGATAAGCAGCCTCGTATAAATCCATAATGGCGGAGAGTCACATAAATACGAGTATGTGTGCCCTAAGTCACGCAAGGTGAAGCGCGCATTTCGAGCTATCATCGGGTAATACGATACAGCAATTGAGATGCAGTTACCCCAGAGGTGTTAAGCCTGCAACAAATTAAACTAATCAAACAGAAATAACTACCGCTTGTCACATGCATGGGCTATAGACTTTGTATAGACATTCAGGCTTCTACTCGTTCGTCCACATTCCTGAAACGAGTAGTTTAAGACAGAGCCACACCCCCCCAGCCGACGAATACAAAAAATTATAGCTCAGGACAAATCTGATTGTGGATAATACAAAATGTTATGCCTAATAAAAAATACTTGCCTACATATCTGTAACAAGTATACACAGATCTTCATATTACGTGCAGCCAACACTCTTTTTGGTGTTGTTGCCAAGTTGTTTACAAACTCTGAAAGTGGAAAAATGCTAAAGGTATTCTCAACCTGTTCACGTGTCGTGTGGCATGCAACTGCCACCCCATCCAGAAACCTGTCCACGTGTGCTTATTCCCCGTTTTATAGCACAAAACAGTTGATGGCTGAAGCATGGGAGCGGGAACTTCTTGTTTGTTCTTTATTGTTAACGTTTAGCAAAGCTCTTGCAGGACTGCTCCGCCCATCCATCGCCTCTGGCATCCGTGTTGCTTTTATGCGGAATGGGGTCGCTGGGGCTATTGCAGACTCCTCGCATGCCTATGCCCTGCTCCTGGAGCAACTGTCGATTTGCGTGCAAACATTTGCATGGACAAAGGCGGTGCCGATCCCTTCTAGTTGTTCGACATTTATGTGGAAAGTGAATTTCTAATGCTTTTGGTTTCCATGGCCTGAAAAGACGTAAAGCGGTGCCTTGAATTGGGGATTTCTGTAATCTTCCCCATAAATTATGTAAGCTGTTGCCTGTGTGCGAGTTTCGAGTGTTGAAATAGTTGTCCCCGATTTCAATATGTGCATATCGAGGAAGCTGTAGACGGACAGCACGGATCTTTCCCTCAGTAAATACCTAATGTAACCGCAAAGGTTTCCAATATGCGATAGAAGTCTCTTTTTCCCCATATAAGGAAATGTAGATTAAGCAACTTTACACATATGAGCCCCCAGTTCCGTATGTCTGTCGGAGATCTACATATACATATTTACATATATGTATGGATGTATGTACATCTATCTCAAAATATGTGCCACTCAGTGGTTATACTCGTGTAATCTTATATACTTATGTCTCCTCTCTGCCTCGTCTATGGATTGCGGCTAACCACGTTTTGTAATAAGCGTAATTCTATATCTTCACGTAGCAGCAACAGCAATCATTCAAAGACAGTTGGTGGTGTCCCCAAGACACCCACCCACCTTCCTCATTGATGTGTCTCCCACTTAATGCTGAGCGACTCTTTTGGGGCAAGTTGATGCGGCAAATCCTCAGCTTAAAGGAAGCCACCGAAGTGCGTGAATGAACCAACTCTCGGACGTGGCTGGGCTAGGTCAGGTACGTGTTCGTCCACTGCAGCGCCAGAGCAGACCATTCCATCTCGGCCCAGAAATGGACACTGTCATACAGTACGCTTGATCGACTGTGCCAGATGATTGAGCCGAGTTATCAGTTGCAGCCCCAATGACAGAGTCGATTGATTCGGGAGCATGGCCAGCCGGTGGACAGAACAGACAGGCCGCTCCATTCAGTCGGGCATTTGGCTGAGACGGACACAGACCTGGCTTTGTCCGAGGATTGCTTGATAAGCGGCTGCCCCAGACCCAATCGCGGCATTCAAAAGCCGCCACTCTTCTCACGATCATTTCGCAATAATTCGACTGTGCCGGACCAGTGTTGGTAAGCGCAACACTTTGGCTGTGTTTTTTTTTTTTTGTGTATAACTGTAATGTAAAACCGACCACAAAACGTGGTGCTGCCGGGTGGTAGTGGCAGGGGACAGACGACTGGGCTTAATAAAATTTATAAAAGCCTAGACGTCAACAAATTGGATTTCAGTGCGCGATTGTTTTGACTGCATTGCGGTTGCTCAATTCGCTCAGGAGATTCCTTGCAGGATCTCGCAGGATAGACAGGATAGGAAATAGTACCCCACACGACAGCACCCCATGAAAGCCGTTTAGCCCCACCGCAGAGAGTCGACTCCCTTTGATGAACAGGCCCCTGGTTTATCCCTAAGTGAAAATATGCAAAACGTTGAAAAGCAGCGGGGAAAAGCCATACAGAAAGTGGAACCAGAACTCGAACCAGAACCGTCGCCAGTGGAGAGGGAGAATTTGGTGGTAAGAAAGGACAGGGAGGAGGAGAAGGAGCAGAAGGAGGAGGAGGAGGACACTAGCTCCAAAATCAAGACTCGTTCACGCTTCTCGGCCGCCTTTCGCAGTCTCTCCAAGCCAAAGGCCAAGAAGGAAAAGGAGCAAGAGGCCAAGAGCGAGGAGGAAGCCGCACCCACGCAGCTGGAGGACGTGGACAGCACTGACAGTGGAGCCGCTGGGAAGACGCTGAAGAAGAAGAGTCTCACCCGCCGCCTGTTGCTGGGCGGTCTGAAGAAGACCCCAAAGGTTCGACCCCACAGCCTGGCCACCAGCGAGGAGATCAGCGTGCTAGACAGCAGCCACGAGCGGGTGGAGACAGCCACGGACCCAGATCCGGACCCAGACACCAATGCACCATCGGCCAGCAGCAGCGGCACCCTCCTCCAGATAACCATAAGCGGGAAGAAAGTCGAGCCGGCCAAAGGCAAGAGCCGCAGCAAGAGTCGGTCCAAGAGCTCAGCCAGCGAGACGGATTACCTGACACCAACGGCAGAGGCGTCGACGGGGAGGGCTACAGCGGGTGGGAAGAAGAAGGCGACCACGACCACAACGGTGACGACCAAAGACACGAGCAGCACTCGGACGACAAAGCTGATTGTGGCCAAGAAGAGGCAACAGTCGACCGCCAAGCCAGCAGAGGCAGCGACACCCACAGCGACAGAGCGACTCGCGACGGCAGCAGAGGCAGCGGCAGGAGAAAAAATCGCTATCACCGAGAGCACACGAGATACGCCGCCCAGAGAGCGGGCCCCGGCCAAACCGAGTCGCGTTCAGGTTCAGTCTGCCAGCAGCACCGGAACCGTACGCAAGTCATCCTCCAGCAAGAAGCTGGAATTGCTGCAACAACAGCAGCAGCGCGGACACCGCCTTTCCAGACAAGTCGCCACCAACGCCACAACGGTGGCCACTCCAGAGAGCACCCAAGTGCCGGCCCTAGAGGCGCCACCCAGTCCAGAGTTGGAGCCGCCCACTTGTCCACCCCCACCCCTGCCAGTCGTGAACGAGCAGGCTGCCGAAGACGCCGTGTCCTCAGCAGAGAGTGCCCAAACCGTCAATCCGTCGTCCCTTGTCCGTTTCGCAGTTGGTAGCGCCGTGCGCAGTCCGCTCAGTGCCTACGAGGCTGCCTTGGCCTCGTTAGCCAATCAGCCCAGCTCCAGCGAGGAACCCAGCGACTCCAGCCTACGGCGACAAAGCTTTGCCCAGCAGCAGCTCGTTCTAAGCGACCACGACAGCATCGAAGGCCGGAGGGAGACCCTGCACTATCACTCCGTGGCCAGCGAGTACTTGAACGAGGACTCCGTGTCCGAGGAGAGCGAGGAGCAGTCCAACAAAGATCCAGACACTGCGAACCCCATGCCAGCCTTTGGTGACCTGACCATGGATCAGGAAATGGAACCGGTAAGGTGTCGCCCAACTGTTTACCTCGCTGATTTACAACCGAAGCCCCACAAGTGTCGTGTTGCTTCTGATTGCGTTCCGTGCCGTGCCTGCCCTCGGCGGCTGTTCATGTTCATCGGCCCCCTTTTCGTGGGAGGCTCTGTGTGTGTGCGTGTCATTCAACTGCGCGGATGAGGGGGTCTAGACAATCGACTATTCAATCACAGTCTTCATTTGAACGATAGACAATCCGCATAGCATAGCCAATACGTTCGGATTGAAGTGGGAATATTTCCGGAGCTAGACAGAGACTGTTCCTATACGCTTGGCTAAAATGCATTTAATTTCCATTTTTCCAGGCCATCATGACGTCAACCAGCGAGAAACGGGAACATCTGTACAAAATTCTAGTCATCGGCGAGCTAGGCACTGGGAAGACGTCCTTCATCAAGCGCTACGTACATCAGTTCTTTAGCCAAAACTATCGGGCCACCATTGGCGTGGACTTTGCCCTGAAGGTGCTCCAGTGGGATGGCAACACGATAGTGCGCCTGCAGCTGTGGGACATCGCCGGCCAGGAGAGATTCGGCAATATGACGCGAGTCTACTACAAGGAGGCGGTTGGAGCGTTCATCGTGTTCGACGTTACGCGCAGCGGAACCTTCGACTGTGTGAGCAAGTGGAAGGAGGATCTGGACTCGAAGGTGCAGCTCCCAGACGGTAGTCCTATACCCTGCATACTGTTGGCCAATAAGGTGAGTAATAAGGGGAAACGTGGCCCAAGTGGGCAGGGAGTTTCGTGATTTATCCCTCTTTATGGCTGCTTGCAGTGTGATCAGGAGAAGCAGGGCATCGTCACGAATCCGGAGAAAATGGATGAGTATGTGCGGGAGAATGGGTTCGCCGGCTGGTTCGAGACATCCGCCAAGGAGAATATCAACATCGATGAGGCGTCCCGCGCTCTTGTGAATAAGGTAAGAGCTGTCCCAGCTGCCCGGTGCCCATCTTCTGACTAATGTGTCCGTCTCTCTTGCACAGATACTCATCAACGATAAGCTGATAAGTGGCGACCTGGCCGATGATGAAAAGTTCAACCTGAACAGCACCAGCGATGCAACTGGCACGGAAACCAAGAACAAGTGTTCCTGCTGACCTGGGACCCAAAAAACCAGATGTCTGGCCAGCCATCTGCTATAATTTCCCACAATCATTCCAATTTCCCCTCCCAGTCTGAGCAACAGCTCTAAAGCTAAATGGAAATATGTTTATGTCATTCCATGTTCATGTTGTTGAAAGATAACGACGATAACTATGCTTAGGGTTTTCACTTAACATTTGTCCAAGACTTAGCATCCTCATCGTGTTCCACCCATCCATCCATCCATCCGTCAGCCGATCTTCTGTTTGTTTGCACCGGCACCAAGACCGACCGACCCTGGCCCACACTTGTGCCCGTAAATTCCGGATAAGAGTACATTGTTGCCGCGAGGTCGGGATCAGTGCGTGAATTTATATGGTGGCACCTTCGCATACATACACATCATCCACATTATCTGGATGGCAGCATCCATGCTGCCCCTATCCACCCACCCACATTATAGGGTCTACATTTGTGTAAAATACGAATCGTTCTTCTTGTTATTTGGTTTGCCTTATTTACTTTTGTTGGCGAGATTGTTTTATCTTGGAGTTCTTATACACATACACACTTTGCCATCTTTATTTGCATTTAATTTAGATAAAAATACGTACCGTACGTTCTATGCAATACAATACGAAATGAAAAATAAAGTTTTAATTGTAGTTAAGCCTAGTGAGAAGTGTTTTATTGTGCTCATAGAACGGGCCGAACAGGCAGCGTGCTCCGTGTTTTGATCATCCATACGCGTACGGACGTCATAAATAGATGTTAACAATTTTGGTTTGAATTTCCAGCAACGCAATTGAATGAGCTGTAAAGTGTTCGTGCATGGTATGTTATTACACTGTTAACTGCAGCTGTTTTTTCGCCTAACAGCACATCATTTTATCAAAATCGAGGAATATCCAACGCATCTTGTCGTGTACGTCAGTATATTTACGGTATATTATCTAATAAAGTTCCAATTTATTTTTTAATATATTAAGATACTTTTCAAAATGACCGCCAAACTTCATTTAGCGCACAAAACTTACATTATTCCCTCTCAAAACGTGGTGGCTTTTCAAAATTTTCTCTGTTTTTTGAGGTGATGAGAGGGCTAACTAGCTAGTAATATTAAACTAAATATCAAAATCATGAAATACGATTTCAATCAATAAAATATAACCTTATCCCATTATCGACCAGGGGGGTATTTAATATTTCCACGAAATTTATAAACCTTTAACATATTTTAAGCATTACAGGTGAAAGATATCGGTGGTAATTTTTGTTTTGTAAGTAAAGAGGAGGATGGAGCTACATGGAGCCTTTACAAACAGTATTAGTTTCCGCTGTTTAACAAAGTGTGCTCAACTTTTTAAATAGTGGGATGTTAAGTGGGTTAAGTCTCGTTTGATCGCCGGATTGCCCTGGTTTCTAATGGTATGGTATTTAAATGGTATATCTCGAAACTGAAGTGGTATTTAATGGTATTTATTTTTTGGCCGGATGGTATTGTTATCGTTATCGGTGCGGTCACACTGAATGAATTGTTTATTGCAAAAATCTTCAAAAGGAGAAATAATAGAAGATATAATTGGTTTAACAAGCGTTGGAAATGTGCTAGATGTTTAAGGTGAGCCGCAAAACAACTTGCCGGACTCCAGAACTCATTCTTCAGCAGCTGGTATCCGTTTTCGTGGGTCATCTCGTCTTACTCGTCACGTTAACTCCCCCTTTTCGGGTCTTTGTTGTGTGCTGTGCTCCGCGGCGTTGGCACTTCTGCTGGCTGATAAGTGGCAGGGCCAGGCGCAGTCAACTTAATTAATCAGTGCCCAGTGTAGTGTGCAAGTCAATTGGATATTTTGGACGCCGACCCGACCCGTGAACGAAATAAATCAGCTGAGCGTCGCCGCTCACCGACCGTCGTATGCAAGATATTCCAATTATGACGATTTTCCCACACTCTCTTTCTCTCTCACTGCCGCAGTTGTTGCATAGTTGGAATTTAGTTGGATTCACTGGCGAGACAGCTGCAAGACACGATGTTGCCGCCCCGGGAAAACGTCGACCTGGAGTGCTTCCTGGTGACCAAGCACTCTTGGAAGGGCAAGTACAAGCGTATCCTCTCCATTGGCACAGCCGGCATCTCCACCTACAATCCAGATAGATTCGACTTGACGAATCGCTGGTCCTACTCGGATATTGTGGCGGCAGCCCCCACCAAGACATCAAATGTATGCAACGAATGGCCTTTCTGGGGGATTGAAATAACCAAATGCACTCTTTTTTTTTAGATACCCAATGAGTTTGTGCTGACCATTAAGAAAGACAAGAAACTGGATACGATCAAACTATCTTCGGAATACCGCAATGACATACTCAGCTCTATACTGAAATACTACAAAGAGTTTGCCGATAAGCCGAAAAACACTCAGGTTTGCCCAACTTCCGTTTATGACTCATGGAATCGTTCGACAAATGTCGTCAATTATGGGAATGTTTCTTCACAGTGCTTCAGTGCGTACAAGTACCACTGGTCGGGCATCAGCCTGCCCACTGTGCTGGAGGTGACGCCCTGTTCGCTGGACCAGCTGGACCCCACCACAAACGATGTGCTTGCCAGCTACATGTACAAGGACATTGAGGGAATAATAGGTAGCTATACAGAATCGTCTCGTTTGCATCAGATGTTGTGCACTGTTCGTTCTGTCGCCATGTTTCTTAATTTTAATTCAATGTGTACGCTTTGTTTTCGTCTGCTCTTGCACTCATCATTATGGTCTTTGTTTACGTTTGCGCACGTTTTAAGCAGGCATCTCGGACTATGAGGGCGGCATTGTGATGGCCTACGGCGGCTTTAGTCGCCTGCACTTGTTCAAAGCCTTGAATCACCACGAGATCGTGCAGAACATTGCCCAGAGGTCGGCTCAGTTCCTGGGCATCGAAACCAAAATACTCAAGAGTCAGATAACTCTCGAGCAGTTCGAGAGGCAGCGATTTGGCAAGTTCAGGTAAGACACTAGAAAATGAAGAAAATGTGTTCTTTTCGGTGAAGAATGATTGTTCTGTTCATTCTGCAGTGACGATCAATTTCAAACGTCGATGACCGAGTTCACAGTACAAAAGATAACATCACGCCATCCAGATCCAGTGAAGCGCATACTTTGCCTTACCGAAGTGACGCTTCTGGAGAGGGATCCCCAGACCTACAGTGTCTGCACTCTGCGCCCACTCACCGATGTGTTTGCTCTGGTTCGCGACAAGGACAGTCTGCAGCGCTTCAGCATCGAGTACAAGAACGGAATCGTCCGCAGTTATAGTACTAACGACAGGGACTCACTGCTGGCCACTCTGCTGGATGCGGTGCGCTCCAGCGGCAATCAGGATGTGCACATACGCATCAGCAACACGCCCAGAGGCAAAAGATATGTCCCCCTCAGCAGCTCCGTGGACGAGGAGACGGAGGCCAACTTGTTGCGATTGGTCATCAACAATTTCCAGAATCCCTCGAAACGTTACGAGATCCTGGAGCGCTTCAATGCCAATGTGCCGCACAGTGGGCTCAACTACAGTGTGACGCAGGACGTGGGTAGCCCCAAAAGAATCATTTGATCATCCTTATGCAGCCATTTAATTTGCGATTTCAGAGTCTGTTTGCCGAGAACAAGGAGAAGCTCATATTGAGTGCCCTGCAGGCGTTGGCACAAAAAGAGCTGGACAGTCCCACTGCACAGCTGAGCAACCTGGAGCTGGAGGCTATATTCCACGCTCTGACTCGTCTTCTGGCCAGCAAAGTGGGCTATGCAGCCTTCACCAATCTCACGGGGTTAGCATTCCACCTAGAAAACCATTTATTTCCAGCTTTAATTTAATTTCCCTGGGTACGTTTTCAGATTTCGCGAGATTATTGGTACCAAGGTTGTGGCTGCTTTGAGACGCAAGGATCTGGCTGTTACATACTCTGCCATTGACATGATCAACTCGCTGATGCATTCGGTGAACACTGACCATGACTTGAAGCAGGAACAGCTAAATAAATCCTCCATTCTGTCATCGAAATCATTTCTGGAAACCTTGCTCAATATGTGGACAATGCATGTGGTAAGTGCAACAAAACGATTCGTGACACATTCTCCATTAATTCTTTTATTTCGCAGAGCCATGGCAGTGGAGCCCTTGTTCTGTCGGCCATGCTGGACTTCATGACCTTTGCCTTATGTGTGCCTTACAGCGAGACCACCGATGGCAAGCAATTCGATACGCTCCTGGAGCTGGTCGCCGATCGTGGTCGCTATTTGTACAAATTGTTTCAGCACCCCTCGCTGGCGATCGTTAAGGGAGCCGGTCTGGTCTTGCGTGCCATCATCGAGGAGGGGGAGCTGCAGGTGGCTCAGCAAATGCAGGCCCTAGCCCTAGATGAGGCGGCCTTGTGCCGGCACTTGCTGGTGGCGCTGTACACGCCATCCAATGATCCCACTCTGACGACACACCGCCAGCTGTCACGCCATCTGATTGGCCTGTGGCTAACGGACAGTGAGGAGGCCCTGGAGCTGTTCAAGCGTATTTTTGTAAGTTGCTGTCTTGGAGGGTTCTGCCACAATCATTTATATAATTGTATTTGCTTAGCCCGCTGGCCTCTTGACCTTCCTGGAGTCCGAGGACGGAGTGCCAGACACAGATGTGGAGGAGGATAAGCTTAATTTCCGGGATAATCTCAAGTTTGCAATACAACATTCCAACAAAACTCGCAAGAATGTGATAGAGAAGCATTTGCAAGGCATCAAGCATTGGGGCATGAACCTGATCGAGCAGCAGGATGGGGCAGCGCAGGCTCTGAAAAATCGTCCAGTGGTTCTGCGCAATCGCCGGCAGAAGAAAAAGACATCCGATGCCATTGTGAATTTGCCGTACTTCTTCTATACCTTTGCCAAAGATCACAGTCTGCCAAATCTCATCTGGAACCACAAGGTGAGAGGAAGACCCATCCCCTATATTTTTGTGGGTGGCACTCAACCACATTTTTACACATCTTATTAACAGACACGCGAGGAGCTGCGCATGTGCTTGGAAAATGAGCTGAGGCAGTTCCTGAACGATCGGGACTTGGCTGGCCAGATGATTGTGGCCTGGAACTACCAGGAATTCGAGGTGGCCTATCAATGTCTGGCAGATGAGATCAAAATTGGCGATTACTACATACGACTGATACTGGAGAAGGACGACTGGCCCCAGAATTTGGTGAAGGATCCGTGAGTATAAATAAATTAGGGTTCAGGGATAGCTTTTGAGTCTCATTTGTCTTTGCAGGATTGAGCTGTTCAATGCTTTATATCGGCGTGTTCTGTGCCGACAACGAGTGAACGACGACCAGATGACCGTGTTCTCTCTGCAGGCGCTGGCCAAGGTCTACAGGCGTTACCACCCAGATATCGGCAAGTTCAACGACATGTCATACATTCTGCAACTCAGCGACAGGGTGAGTAAAATGCATATTTAATTGGTTAGAGTCCCTACATGGTATGCCTGTACGTTTACCTCTACTTTAGTGCCTTTCCCCCTCAATGCGCGATGCACTGATAAACCTGATTTCCTGCTTGGTGCTGGAGAAATCCAATTGCCGGGCCCTCATCGATCACGTACAGTGCCTGGTGGATCTGATCACCCTCGCCCATCTGCACAAGGGACGGGCCCAGCTGAATACGAAAACAAATGTCATTGAGGCTGGGCCAAATATGGCGGCGTACGAGGAGAAGGATTGGTATTACAACATAGAGAAGGACGGACAGAAACCGGAGCGCCAGGGACCCATCACGTACTCGGAGTTGAAAGAGCTCTGGCACAAGGGACTGATCACACCAAAGACCCGTTGCTGGGCCATTGGCATGGATGGCTGGCGGTCCCTGCAGCAAATCCCCCAGCTCAAGTGGTGCCTTATAGCCAAGGGCACGCCGCTCTACGACGAAACGGAGCTATCCTCCAAGATACTCGACATACTGATCAAGTGCACCAGCTTCTTCCCCAGTCGCACCCAGAATGGAGTGGCTGTGCTCATTCCAGGACCAAAGCTGTCGCGAAAGCTCTCAGAGTTCATTTGCCTACCTCATGTGGTCCAAGTTTGTCTCACCCACGACCCCGGATTGCTGGAGCGCGTGGCCACCCTGCTGTGCCAGATAATGGAGGACAATCCCGAGATGCCCAAGGTATATCTGACCGGAGTGTTTTACTTTATGCTCATGTATACGGGCAGCAACATTCTGCCCATCACGAGATTCCTCAAGATGACACACATGAAGCAGGGATTCCGCAGCGAGGAGGTAATCGCAATCTATTTTCCATACCTTCGGGCGAATCAAATCAAATAAAATCTTCATTTGTAGACTTCGCAGTCGGGAATCATGCACCGCAGCATCCTGGGGCAGCTTCTGCCTGAAGCTATGGTCTGTTTCCTGGAGAATTACAGCGCCGAAAAGTTTGCGGAAATCTTCCTCGGGGAGTTCGATACGCCCGAGGTGATCTGGAGTTCAGAGATGCGCCGACTGCTCATTGAGAAGATTGCAGCCCACATTGCCGATTTTACGCCACGTCTGCGGGGTCACACGATGGCCAGATATCCCTACCTGGCCATACCAGTCATCAGCTATCCGCAGCTCGAGAACGAGCTCTTCTGCCACATCTACTATTTGCGGCACCTGTGCGACACCCAGAAGTTCCCCAATTGGGCCATCACGGACCCAGTGCAGCTGCTGAAGCACACTCTCGACGCCTGGCGCAAGGAAGTGGAGAAGAAGCCTCCTCAGATGACAATCCAGCAGGCATACCAGGATCTTGGCATTGACCTCACCAAGACTGAAAAGCCAGACGAGAGCATGATACGAAAGAGCTACTACAAGCTGGCCCAGATGTACCATCCGGACAAGAACCCAAATGGCCGCGAGATATTCGAGAAAGTCAATCAAGTAAGGAGCTGAGGGAATCTAAATGAGATATTCATCCTAATTGCTTTGCATCCATCACAGGCCTATGAATTCCTTTGCTCTAGAAACGTGTGGAGCTCGGGCGGACCGGATCCCAATAATATTGTGCTGATCCTGCGCACACAAAGCATTCTCTTCGAACGTTATCCGGATGGTGAGTGTCCCAAGCTCCCATTGCTCAAGGGTCTCATCTCATCTGAATATCTATTTCAGTTCTGCGGCCGTACAAGTATGCTGGCTATCCGCAGCTCATAAAGACAATCCGATTGGAGACGCGCGACGATGAGCTCTTCTCCAAGGAGGCCCAACTGCTGACAGCCGCCTCCGAGCTGTGCTTCCACACGGTCCACTGCTCCGCCCTTAATGCCGAAGAGCTGCGGCGGGAGGAGGGCATTGAGGCTCTGCTGGAAGCCTACACGCGCTGCGTGTCAATTCTGGGAGTCGACTCCAAGCCGGAATCGTTGCACTATCAGGTCATATCGAATGTGACGCGCTGCTTCGAGGTGGCCTGCAACTTTGAGAAGTGCAAACAGAAGATCATCCAGCTGCCGCAGCTGCTGTCCGACGTGTGCCGCGTGGTGTACTTTAAGCACACGCTGTCAGTGAGTCTGGTGACCAGCCTGGCGGCCAACAACTACGACCTCCAGTGCAATCTGTCGCGGAACGGCGTGCTCTGGTCGCTGCTGCTCTTCATCTTCGAGTATGACTACACGTTGGACGAGAGTGGCGTGGAGGTGAGCGACAAGTCCAATCAGCAGCAGTTGGCCAACAATCTGGCCAAGATGGCTGTCCTGGGATGCATTTCCCTGGCCGGCTACAGCATGGAGCTGCGCCAGAAGCCGATCACAGGCAGCGAGTCAAACTCGCCGGCAGCCAAGCCCCCGCCAGCCATCAAGCCCAAACCAGTTGGTGGCGCCGGTGCCACCAACTCGGCCTACACCCAGAACGCGCAGAACCCGCTACAAAGCAAGCAGCTGGCTATCACAAGCGGCAAGGAGAAGGAGCCGGACAGCTCTTCCGGCAGCAGCGACACCTCCAGTTCCACGCCCACCGACAGCGAGCAGCAGAACCCGGCCAAGAGCAGCACCAGTGCCATCCAGCAGAAGTACATCGTGGCGGGGGAGGCCAAGAATTCATTGGTTAAGCAGGTCCTGGACCGCCTTCTCACCCGCTATATTGCCAGCCAGCTTGCCACTGCTCGAGACAGTGACGTGCTCAAACTGCTCACGGCGAACACAAGGAATCCCTACCTCATCTGGGACAACGGTACCCGAGCTCAGCTCAAAGACTTCCTCGAGCAGCAGCGCACTTCCTCCGTCCGAGAGACCCATGAGGACATAGCCCAGGTCTACGAACTCGTTTCCAGCTTCGAGTTCGATGCCCACAAGTGAGTTCCACCACCAGGTGGAGGAAAGAATGATCCTTTTAATCATACTCCATTTTACTCGTTCTTTAGGGAGGAACTGCAGATTGGCGGAATATTCATACGCATCTACAACGACATGCCCACCCACCCGATTGCGCAGCCCAAGCTGTTCATAATGGATCTGCTTGAGTACTTAAAACACGCGTACCAGTTTCTGCAATACAAGAAGAATCCAACCGCCGCGGCAGCCACTGCTGTTGCCGCACCCAAAATGGGCAGCGACGGCATCCTGACGCCCACCCTGGCGGCTAATCATCCGCAGCTGCAGCAGCAGCAGGCGACGGCCAAGCCGGGCACCACCTTTGACGATGTTCTCAATGCTTACAATCGGTCCAAGAGCCGAAAGAAGCTCGAGACGGATGCCCAGACGGAGCAGAAGCTGGCTCTGCAGCAGACCAAATATGACTTTGCCAGCGATGGCAAACTGGAGATGCACATAACAATGGTGCTCAGGGCACTGATAGCAGTAATCAAGGCGAATGCCGAGGTGGAGATCCAGTGCATTGGTAATTTCGACATGATCTTCGGCTTCCTGGCCAACAACATATTTCCCGATGTAAGAGCAGCGCTTGGATATGCCTTAAGCAGATATAAAATATTTTTATTACCTTACAGAGCTCAACGGTTAAGTCGGTCGCCCTCGAGGTGGTCGCCTTGGTCTCACGTAACAAGGAGTGCGTTTCAGAAGTAGCCTCCTGCGAGATTCTGGGCAACTATCTGGTGGCCCTCAAGGACCCAGAGCTGCGTGCCAGCCAAGTGAAGGTGCTGGAAACACTCTCGGGTCTGATGAATGTACAGGAGATGATCAAGGAGGCCCAGGCCAAGGGCGCAGCCATATATCTCCTGGATATGTTCTGCAACTCGCGAAATCCGCAAATCCGGGAGATGTGCGCCGAGATTCTGGCCAAGATGACAGCCGATCGTTTGAGTGGTCCGAAAGTACGCATCACCATATCGAAATTCCTCCCCACATTGTTCATCGATGCAATGGTGGAGTCGCCGGCCACATCCGTGCAGCTCTTCGAGTCCATACACGAGCATCCTGAGCTCATTTGGAATGACAATACGCGATCGAATGTGTGCGATGCGGTCTTGGAGACCTGCGACAGGTAAGTGGCAGTGGAAAGTTGCTGCATTGGAGCTCTCCTGATTTCCCCTCGTGCTTGCAGATTTTACCAGCTGCAGAAAGCGAATCCTCGGCATGTGTGGAAGGACCCTGAAATACTTAAGGACATCGTATCCAATGAAATTGTTGTGGCTGGCGTTTACCTGCGTCTGTTTGTCAGCACTCCCGCTTGGACGCTGCGCAAGCCGAAGCAGTTCCTGTCCGATCTCCTCGACTTTGTTGTCGAGCAGATAAGCAAGAGCTCCTCCGAACAAGATGTCCTCGATCTGTCCACCACCGCGCTCGTGGAGCTGCTGCGCTCGCAGCCGAATCTGGCAGACGACATACCAGTGCTGGGCCACATACCAAAGCTGTTCAATCTACTCTCGGTGCAGCCAAAGAACACGCTATCAGTATTACATCAGCTCTCGCTGTCTGAGGTCAGTTCGGGGATGCGAATTATGATACAATCCAAGCACCTTACCTGATCACCCATATCTTTTGCAGTTTTGTGTGAGTGCCATCTCGCAGACAGAGTGCGTGGCGCCGTTGAAGAAGTGCATGGAACACAATCGGGATTGCATTGAGAAGGCCTGCGAGGCGCTGAGTCGGCTTTTCAAGCACCAGCACGTGAGTATTTAAGACACCATTAATCATTCCATAAGTTGCAAATAAACATTCACTGATTGTATCCCCAGGACTCATTGATCAGCCAGTCCCTGGAGGTGGGACTCATACCGTTTCTGCTCGGTCTGCTGGACAGTCGGCTGGAATTCGTTGACAATCCATCTGCGGTTAAAGCACAAATCGTTGCGGCCCTCAAAGGGATGACGCACAATCTCAATTATGGCGACCGGGTCACGCAAATCCTACTCAAGCATCCTGTCTGGGCAGAGTTCAAGGATCAGCGCCACGATCTTTTCATTGCCGACACAAACATACACGGCTATCTGACGGGTAAGTGAAGTTTCTCCAGAGAAGAATATCAGGCCTTGAGTGGATTTCTATTCCAGGCATCAATCCAACGGCTGGCTACCTGACGGCAGGACCTGCGCAAAGCGTGGAAGTGCTCACATCGCCGCCGCCCATCGATCGCGATGATCCTTCGGCTCGTCCTGCCATAGACTAGCGAGTTCTTTGCCTGTTTTTGCTTAGCACTGCTTTCGGTTGGCAACTGGACACGGAGGACCCCCATTATTGTATTAAACTTTGAATATTTTTTTACACACGCAGCAAATCGCGTCCTGGCTTGTCCCCAGCCAACATATTAACAAACTGTAACAAAGTTTAATTTTTTTATATTTATAAAATCTGTATAAATAATTAGAGACTAGTTTATATACATATATACACAAACACCCAACCTAACTAGAGCATGCATAAAGTGATTATATATATTATGGAATGAAGCATTAAAGATTCATTAAAAATGAAAGATGCCCAAACTGTTTGATTTGTTACTCTCCAAGAAAAATACCTATTTACACTCGTTTTAAAATCATTCTTAACTTGTATCAAATTAATATACCCTTTTCCTATTTAATAGTAAGGGTACTCTAATCGCTACCCTACCCTATCAGTTATACCATGGTTCAGGTTCATTCGAACGAACAGTGTTCATTCTGGTCAACAAAAAACGTAAACAATGTCGCTTGTGGCAGATTATAGCGATTCCTCAGAGTCCGACGACGATAGCAGCAGCAAAGAATCCGAAACCGAAGAGATACATGGGTAAGCACATTCGATGATCCCATCATGATGAAAATAAGTAACCAAAACCTCGTACACAGGCCGCCGACAACCGAAAAGACGACACCAAAGCTGCCGAGCGCGAACCAGGCGCTGGGCAACGCAGGAGGGAAGAAGACGGGCGAGGTGTTCTCCAATCCATTTCTAGAGGCAGAGCTGCACAAGACAGCGTCCCTGGAGCGGCATGTTAAAATGGTCAACAACGACACCCATTTGCAGCTGAAAAATGGACGCAAGATTTGCTGGAACTTTAGGAAAGGACGATGTCGTTTTGGAACCAGCTGCCAATACGCTCATGACTCAGATTTGGCGATGACCGAATCGACCGAAGCCCCTAAAAATAGTTTTGAGCCGCCAGTCCAAACCGTGCAGACGGTTAAGGATCCTGGAAATTCCAACACTCGCAAGCGTCCCGGCCTGGGCGATGGCTTAGAGCCAGGAAAACGGGTTATGAAGTCGTACCAGCAGCAACATCCATCCGCCCGTCGTTAAACTAGCCCAGCATCTGTGATCTGCAGCAAGCAAGTGTCTCCTACGGGACCATAGCTGTTCGTCAATACATTTACCATTCGGAGGCCGTCGTCCTGGCTGTCTATGTCTCCAATGCCATCGTAGCTGTCGCCGCAGTCTGTACTCTCTGGTAGCTCCAGTGACAATCTCAGCGTACACACTGAACTCCAATAGGCGCCTAGCATTGGTTCAATCTGCTGCCGGGTAGACTGCTCACTATCACTGTTGCCATCCTCCTCCATGACGATGTCGTCATCGTCAGAACAATCTAAAAGTAGAAAAAACATAGTAAATAGAGTTATGTAAATAAATCGTCCTATAAACTAAATTCTACCTGCATCCTGACCAGAGAACGATATGTTGCCGATGACAAAAGCCACGCCCCTCACAGCTAACTTCCTCACTCTGCACGCAACCTCCGTCAGCAGAGAGTTCCTCATCATTCGCATATCGCTC
Source organism: Drosophila obscura (assembly GCF_018151105.1). NCBI lineage: Eukaryota > Metazoa > Arthropoda > Insecta > Diptera > Drosophilidae > Drosophila > Drosophila obscura. The sequence continues at coordinate 1,193,785 of NW_024542774.1, read as the reverse complement.
CCGCGATGATCAACAAAGCAGGCGGCCAGGGAGTCGACCAAAACGACTTTTGTTTGTAGTGCAGTCTGGACGTCGTCGGTCATTTGCTGATCGAGGGCTTTTAGCACGTCAATCAGCTCCTCTGGTGTGGGGACATCGACCACCTGAATGCGCTCCATTGCCTTCACACTTGTCTCCTGATCAACTTTACGCTCCAGCAGCATGTCTTGTATCCTTTCGGTGGAGAAGTCTTGCTTGGTATCGATGAAAAGCACTTGCCGCTTGTGTTTCCATACAAAATTTAGAGCCAAGGTGTACAGTAGGTGGGTCTTTCCCACACCAGTCTGGCCACACAACTCCCAGACTCTGCCTCGCCTGAACGGCTGTGCAATGGAGTCCAAGAGATTGTCCAATCTGAAACAGGTGCAGGTCAATCAGTAAATACAATAACTCTTTTAAAGCTGTCCCCGCCCTTGATCCTTACTCTTCTATGCCCGTTCCGAAGTCCCACTCGTCAACAGTTTCCAAAAATGTATCCGAAACCCATGCCTGCTGCGCCAGCTGCTTCTTTAGCTCAAGTACTGACTCCAGTTTGATGGCCAGCAGCTTGTGCAGCTTCTGGTCCTTCGCATTGTAGAAGTCGAGCTCAGTCTCGATATTGTTTTTGGTCAGTAAATTTAACTGATACTCGGATAATTGTTTGCCGGTGGAAGTTTGCAAGATCTTTTTTCTCAGATCCATTTCAATGTAGTTCAGCGGACGCGGTGATGTCGGTATTTTTTGTGCGCTAAATGGATTTGGCGGCATCCCTATATTTTGAAAAGTACTTTAGTACACCCACTAACCATACAGTATATAGATGTGCCAGTTCATACAACGAAAGTGGCGCCGCTAAGGTTTCAGCGAATGGTCCCAGGCCTTCGGCTCATGACGTGCCATGTATTCTCACATACTGTGCTTGTATGGGTTCTAAAATAAATAAAATATATAAAAATAAAAGATGTTAAATGCTTGTTTGACCGACTTTGCAACTCTGTCAATAAATTTATATACTGTAAATAAATTTATTTAATGGTGTCGATACTTTAGGGAGATCAACAAAATTTTAAAATTTAGAAAATATGTAAAAATTTAGTAAATATGTAACAATGCAGAAAAAATTAAAAAATGCAATAAAAATTAAAAAAAAATAAACAAAAATGTTTTTATTGCTCACTGACAAAAGCGGACTGATATGAAACGAAAAAATTATAATTGCTAGCTGACAAAAGCTGACTGATATGAAAGGAACAAAATTTGTACATGCTCTATGACAAAAGCTGACTGATATGAAACGAAAAAAATTATCATTGCTCGCTGACAAAAGCTGACTGATATGAAACAATATAATTGCTCGCTGACAAAAGCTGACTGATATGAAACGAAAATTATAATTGCTCGTTGACAAAAGCTGACTGATATGAAACGAAAAACTCATAATTGCTCGCTGACAAAAGCTGACTGATATGAACCGAAAAACTAAAATTTCTCGCTGACAAAAGCTGACTGATATGAAACGAAAATTATAACTGATCGCTGAGAAAAGCTGACTGATATGAAACGAAATATTATAATTGCTTGCTGACAAAAGCTGACTGATATGAACATACATACATATGTTCATACTGATAAGCTGACTGGCACATCTATGTACATATATGCTGTATGGTTAGTGTTATACCTTAGAATTGAAGTATTTGGGTATTTTTATGGGGCAAATTTAGATGATAATTATTTCATAAAAATGTATATAAAATATCCGATAATCCCGAACATTTATTCCGATCTAGTGTAGTACACTAAGTGTACCGAAAAAACAAGTACATATTTTAGTTATTTGCACAGCCAACATTTCAGTGCGGAGATGCCCCCAGTTCGGCCCGTAAATAGTCGATACCGAATCTACCTAATTTTCGTAATCGAAGTTTTAATGAATTTGAAGATATTTTTCAATCAATCGAAGACTTTAATAAACGAAATCGAGATAGTTGTTACTGTGCGTACATAGCGTACAAAGTGAATACAAAATGTGTTAGGACAGTTAGATGCGTAAACATACTACATGACTACATAATCCGAATACATTTCAATCTTAGTTACTTTGCCGCGTTGCTCCTTACTCGTTAGCTTAACAAGTAGATCATCTTTGAGTGTGTAATATCTGTATATATTACAATATGCAGCATCTATGTGCGAGCGCACGAGCGATTCCAGACTACTCCAAACAGTAGATTTACATAATTAATTATTACATATAGATTCTAATGTTGTAAACGATATACAAAAATATAGATCTAGGCGAACCGTACCAGAACGATCTTCGGTTTGCCGGAACTTAATTTACAAACGTGTGGATCAAATCACACGATAATCGTAATCGTAAGAGAAACTAGCAGATAACGAATTTACAATTACATCTAAAACGAGACTCGACCAGTGCGAGTCCATGAACAGGAAATGGTGGTAGTAGTGCTTATGGTGGTGCTATTGGATGTACGCGCTCAGCACGCCATGTCGCCGAACAGTGCATCAGCGTCGCTGGACACAGCGATATCTCGGTGCCAACTTATTCTTCGTCGCGGTGACGGGGACGTCGGCGTTGACGCCTCCGAATCGCCAATGTAGACCGCCGAATCATCAGCACTGGCCGGGGTCATCGGCCTCTCGCAAGTGGCTCCAATCTCCGAAATGGGTATGGAGAGCGATGTCGTCCTCGCCTCTTCGCTGTGCGGCACAACCTCCTTGAAGCTCTGATTGGGCGGCATGACGACGAGCATGTTAATGGATATGAGCAGCGGATGGACCAGCTTCGGGTCGAGAACCATCAGCGGCACCTCCTCGTTCTTCTCAAGACTTAGCGAGCAAATCTCTGAGGTTTGTGTAAAAACTGGCTGGCGTTGAGCATTGATCGAAGTGACAGTGGTGCGGATCATGAATTTACGCTTGGTCTGGAGGCTCAGGACTCGCTCGTGCTCGTGCCGGTGGTGGCGCCGAATATTCAGTCTGCGCGAGTCCATGATGAGTATGAGATCCATGCCAAAATTGAAGCCCGTCCAGCGCCACTTTTGGTACCCCGGCTCGGTCAGGAGGCGGCCACAGCGCATACAATTCTCGAAGAACTGATCGTCGTCCAACTGTTGCGGACTGCTGTGGGAGCAGAGAAAATGGAGAATCAACATTCATCCTCAAGAGACTGGGCGATGGGATGGACTTACCTGTCCTCTTGGCCATGATCGATCCTAAGCAGGGCGTCCCAATGACTGTGGATGTGGCTGTATAGCCACTCCTTGGGTATTATGTTGTCGTTGTAGATGATCTTCAAATCCATGTAGTGGTTTGTGAGGTACTGGGTGCGCAGCTTCTGGAAGACTGGAACAAATGGCTGGCCCTCTGGTGTTGCCAGAAAGGAGCGTTCCTCCATCCGGCTGGTGAAGTACGTCCACTGGGCAACATCCACGCTTGGTGTGTGCGTATCTACGCCAGCGTTAACCAGACGATCCTGAGTTCTCTGCGCCTCAGCCCGCTGCACTGGGTCTTCTGGATCGTGGTCAGGGTGCAGGCGCAAAAACATCCACGTGCGCAGCAACGTGTACAGGGAAAACTCTGTCTGCATCACGTACAGGTCTTGGCTGGCAGTCAGGGCTGTCATCAGATCTATGGAGATGTGCCGCAACAGGTTCGGTTGCTTGCTGTAAATGCTGAGTAGGTTGATCTGGAACCACTGGAAGGTGGATTTCTTCACCCCCACCACTCCGTACTGGCAGGCCGCCTCGTAGTAGTGAATGGCCGTCTCCGCATTGATGGTGTCCACCATCACCTCAGAGCACTTGTCGATGATGCCGTCCAGGTGGAATAGCGTGGCCGTGGCCAGCACTGGTATCACATCCTTTGGATCTATCTCGATCTCGTCCGAGTACATGGAGCCGAAGACCGCATCCAGGCTTTCCACGTTGATGCGGTCGTCGGGGATGGTGATCTGCACAAAGTTCTGTTGCGCCTCCTTCCACGTCCCGTTGAACATCGTATAGAAGTAGGGGCTCTGACTCAAGTACACCTTATGAAGGTGCCACACCTTGTCCAGCACCATCACGGCCACATCCGAGTTCTTTTCCTCCTTGAATAGAGCCTTGTAAATGTATTGCGTGGTCGTCAGCAATTTCTTCCTGTCGGTCGAGGCAAACAATAAATTAGAAAATGGAAATGGAACCACAAACAATGGCTCGCTGAGAGCTGAGCTGCTTACTTCTTGGGCAGAGTGGTACCCAGCTGTGCCTGCTCATCCTGGCCGAGAGTGGAGTCCGTGCTGCGCTTCCGCTTCCGACGATTGCTAAACACCTCGGCCACATTGCTCTGCATGGATCCCATGATCTGACCCATAGCTGGAGTCAAGCGGACTGGCGCTCGATTGTCTGAAAGTATTAATTAAACCCATGAATAAATGTGTGTGTTCGATGTTCGAAGGGGGAAGATTTTCGTCGCGTTTATCGATTTGACAGGTTGCGTGTTGATAGTGCCTCGGCCGGCCTGACTGCCTGAATGGAAAAAGTTGACCCACTTTCGTTCCAGCAGGCCGCCCCCGTAGCTGCTTTAACCACGGAAAAATGAAAACCTCTTCCCCGTGGGTGTCGTGTGGGTGCGGGGCCCAGCACAAGCCCTACGTCTTCTAGAAAGTGTCAACATCAATAGCCCTGCTCAACAGTTGGTGATGTCATCATCATCACCATCTTATTCAGTGCGCTTCTAACTGTTCGACACTTGCAACCAAATCTCATATGACAATGGGATAAGTCTCACAATTTTATACGATCGTTTGAATAGTTCCATAACCGAGTCTATTTCATTTATAAAGGCAAGTCTGATTCTGCCCTTATTCCAAATCAGGCTCCATAAAACTATGAATAGCTGCAATATATATGTATGTATCCATGAAACCCCCACTCTATCTCTGAACATTTTCGTGTAATTTTGGGAGGGGGTGGGGCCTATAATTAGAACGAGATCAAACGAACTCGTTTTCATGACGTTGTTTATGTTTTCGCGAGCAGCTGGAGCTGGATGAATGTTGTAACCATGTCAAGGCCGTTGATGCCAGTGGTTACACTGCCCATAAATTACACACACACTCGTATTTGGGTAATTTTGATTTTCTTTACAGAGTCTCTATCCGAGGTATGTTGAAATTACAGTTCAAATGATTACAAACCTAAAAACTAATGAAAATCCAGTCAGACTATGCAGTTTCCCAATCGTTAATCGCGTCTGAATCGTCTATATCAACACCTTTATTGTGTTGACAACACTGCGATTCGCATTGATATGGATGGCCGGCCACGCTTGATGGTCGCCTTCAACCAATAGACTTGTCCAGTCAGCCAGTCACATCTTGAACTCGCATTTCAGTGATTATGTTATGGGATGGTGGTAGGGTGGGAGCAGCAGATGGAAGTTTGTTTTGGTGCGGCGCAGTTCCGAAAACAAAAGTAAACTATTGAGAACCGGTTTGCGCAGCAATACACATTTCTTATAAGACCAAAACAAGAAAGGCGATTGCAGCAGATTCAAATTACGTCACCAGTTAGAGGCACACACACACACACACAGCGAGAAGGAGAGACAGAGAAAAGCCAAACAACTGTCGTTATATTTAAATGCTCATGATATCACAATATCAAATTGCACTAATGCTAGTTTTAATGAAAAACCACAGCGAAAACCCAACAAAATGGGGAAAAAAAGAAAAAAGTTAATGTAGCCCAAGGAGTAACGGCTAATTAACGTGGGTTTTCGTCGAAGAAGCCAACAAGCTCGGGCGGGATTCGAACACAAGAACGGAACGCGCTGGGTTCCCTAAAACCGCATAACAAACATTCTAAACGTCTAGACCGCATAGCCACGCCAGCTAGAAGATTGATAACTTCCCAGAGCAAACATACATACATATATTTAAGGGGCCGGGGCCCTTCTTGATAGGGAATTCGTAGTTTGATCACACGAAACTACACTGAGGAACAGCTGTTGTTGCGGTTGATCCCAGCCTGATTGGCACTCTGCAAATTCGCACTAATATACGACCTGGCTGTGTTTTTGGCACTGATAACGCAGTAGGCCCCGCTGTGATATGACGAGTGGGAGCACACACCCGCGTGGAGGCTTTTGTTCTCTCTATCTACTTCTCCCTGATTCCATGGCGATTCGTAGAGTGCAGTTAATCTCTGGCTCTATAAATAGGAGACAAACTGAATTCAAAGTATGACGTATGCCGAAGTATGAGAAAGGGGTGGGGAGGAAAGGCAACTAGTACAGAGAGAGAGAGAGAGAGAGAAACGAGCGAACGCGCAGGAGAAACAACAACCGAACGACGCAAAAATTATAGGCACAAGGGTTCGCGGGGCGCGGGCAGGCATAGATAAATGGCGGTGGTGGGGACCGAGATAAATGGAAACTTACTGTAATAGTGCAGTTACAGTAACGTGATTTTATAGAACTGCAGTTGCACTCCACGTTTACTTTTGCCTATTTTCTAAAAACACCAATTAAAAACAGTTCTTTCTGCGTCTTTGAGTAGGATAGGATTCAAATCACTTCATATTTAAAATTGAATATTTATTTTGCATCCAAGTTCCCGATGCACAGCGTGACCGTGACGAAAACGATAAAAAATACCATCCGGCGAAAAAAGAAATACCATTAAATACCATTTTAGTTTCGAGAAATACCATTTAAATACCATAAACTTAAAACATTTATTTCAAGTGTGCAACATTCTCATGTTGCTGAAAGAGAGCAAATTTTGAAAAACCACCAATAATATCGATATTTTTGTACGATAAATGGAGTTTGGCGGTCATTTTGAATATTCGACAGTGGGGGTTAATCGTTGAATGTTCCATGATGACAAATATTTCTCCATACCTTGACATGGTATGCCGACTCATTTTTGCGTCATCGAAACAGCTGACTGTGCGATGTCAGTTTTCGATACCCATATCGTCATTATTCAAATTTGAAAAAAGGGGCAACCCTAAACAGAGGCGTCCTTAAAAACGCGCGAATCTTCAATCTAACAACATAAAAACTACAAACTACAATTAAGCAAGAAACTGCTGGATTTGTGCACTTTGGAGACCAACACAACTTAGCATGAGTGATTCGTCTGAAGCACCAACGCGTGAGAAGCGCTCTTTTCTGATGGCTCGAGATCCCAGCGTTGACCGGCGCTTTCGGCCCAGGCCGAACAAAAAGTTGCGTCTCTTTGATGATATCCACGAATCAGCAGAGAGCACAGATCCCTCAGACACGGAATCAGAATACACATCTAATGGGGGAGACGATGCAACCAGTGTAGAAGATAGCAGTGTAGCGGAGACGGGACCACAGGTGTTTCTGCGTCTGCGTCCCGTGAGTGCTGCCTCCAAGGGATACTCGCTATCAGACGATGGCAAAGTTCTGATAACCAGCGCAAAGAGTGAAAATAGCAGTAACAATGTCAACCGAATGGAAAAGCACTTTGGATTCACATCCATTTTTGATGGCACCGTTGGGCAGCAGGATATCTACGACATCTGTGTTGGCCCCAAGATTCTGGAAGAGGAATGCGTGACCATAATGACGTATGGCACTTCAGGCTCGGGAAAAACTTACACGCTGCTTGGTATGCTCCATATCTTACGGTCTTTTTTACTGATGCAACCACTCATAAGGTTTTTTCACCCGTAGGCGATGATGTGCGGGCTGGTGTTATACCCCGCGGCCTAGAGCACATATTCACAGTCTACCTGGAGAACATGTATCACGCACCCAAGCTAAAACTGATCAACGGGTGCATTGTGTTTTTGCAAGACGACGCCACGCTGCGGGAAATGCAAATAAGCAAGAAACTGCTCGATTTGTGCCCGGATATTGGCGCCAATCACGAGCGACTGAGGCAGGTGATTAAGAGCGATCACACCTTCGAGACGAAGGCCGAGCCAGACGTATCGGTAATGATTTGGGTATCCTTTGTGGAGATCTACAATGAACTGGTTTACGACCTACTGAGCATACCGCCGCGTCAAGAAAACCTTGGAGCTGCGCCACGCAAACCCCTAAAGATCGCCTGCAATAAAGGGCAAGTATTTATCAAGGGCCTCACGACTGTGTTCGTGAAGAGCAGCGAGGAAGCATTGCGGCTCCTGCGGCTGGGGCAGCAGCGTTCCACATACGCTTCGACTTCCGTGAACTCGAACTCTAGCCGATCGCACTGTGTCTTCACCGTGGATGTGTTAAAGTACAACCGCTCGGGCATGACCACTCAATGTTCGTACAAGTTCTGCGACCTCGCGGGCTCGGAACGTGTCAACAATACAGGCACCATAGGGCTACGCCTCAAGGAGGCGAAGAACATCAATACCTCCCTAATGACACTGGGACGCTGTCTGGATGCGGCTAGTACTTCGCGCAAGAAGCCGAGCACTGACGTCATACCATTTCGCGATTCGAAGCTAACCATGCTGCTGCAAGCAGCCCTACTCGGAAAGGAACGATTGGCCATGATAGTGACCGTCACGCCGCTGGAGAAGTACTATGAGGAAAACCTGAACGTGCTTAACTTTGCTTCCATAGCGAAGAATATAATTTTCAAAGAGCCGATGGTGAAGCAGCATAGTACACGTTATTCCAGTTTCTTGGACAACTCAAAAAGGAATAGTCAATACGAATACATTAAAGAGATTGAGGAGGATAACATCGGGTATAGTTATCTAATTGGCACATCACATCCCTTTTCGTGAATATTATTCTTTTTTTGTATCGCACAGTTTGCGGGAAGAGATCGATCGTTTGAAGTTCGACCATGTGCTGAAGATGCAGCTGCTGGAGGAGAAGCTGCGAAAGGAACTTACCGACACCTTCCAGGAAATGATGCGGGTGAACAAAAAACAGTGGGAGGAGCAGTCCGAGAAGCAACTCTTGATGGCAGAGAGGGAGTTTGAGTTTAAGGTTTGTCCGCCCTACCATATAAGATTTGTCTTTCCACAGTCCCTAAGCATACGCGTATCATTGCAGTTGGGCTCACAAAAGCGGCGCTACGAAGAGGAAATTGAGGATCTTAAAGATGAAATCGAGGATCTGAAATCTCCCTCAAGAGACATTGACACTGACAGTATGGATGAAATGGACGAGGATCCCAAATCGCCAATCGAAATACTCGATGACGAATAGTACATGCATACATATGTTTTATTTCAAATGTTTAATGTTTAGTTTAAGTGTTAGTTATTTCTTATATTTAATTCCTTTTCCATTGAAAACCATTCTCATTAAATAAAAATGTGTTTGTCTTTTAATGTGAAGAATTTGCAATCAGAATCAGAATTTCTAGCTGCCAGGCAAACAGCACTGAACAAATAATTGTATCCAATAAATTAATAAATTTTCTACAAGACTGGCTAAGTTTTATTTTTCCCATTAATTAGATATTGAAGAAAGTAAGGATGCTATACACTTGCCAATGCTTTCAGATTTAATGTCACTGAAATCATCCGAATCATTCCGGTCACCAAGGAAAAAGCCATTATTAATATTTCAAATCAGCTTTGAAAACAATCCAATAAAAAGGAATCCTTAAAATTAACCAATCTTGTGAAAAAATTGATTCATCGATTGGATTAAATTGTATTTTTAGTGTTGAAAGTCCTAGCAATCTGGTAATATTAAACCGAATATCAAAATCGGGGAATATGATTTCCGACCATGGACAGAGAACGTTTAGCCCATTGTCGACCAGTGGGTATTTCGATTTACAAACGAATATTATGAAACTTAAAACATTTATTGTTGCATTTCAGGTGAAAGATATGGTGGCAATATTTTTTTTTAAGTAAATGGTAGGACGGATCTGCAACTAGAATATACAAACAGTATTATTTTGCCCAGACAACTCATTTTGTTCACCTGTTTAAAAAGAGCGGGGTTACGTGGGCTAAGTTGGTTTTATTCCTCGGTATATTTATGGTATTTTCAGAAAATGAGAAAGTATATTTTGGTACATTTCTGAGGGACTTATTTTATTGATAAATTGTTGCGCAGTTCATTAGAAAAGTCCATAAAAAAGAGTTTAGATTTTGAATTCAGTGCAAGCCGCATAAAATTAACACCCCAAAGGTACATCAAAAGGATGGTCATACGGCAATTAGCAAACTAAAAGCATAAAACAGTGAAAAACAGTTGTGAAAAAAAAGTGGCACACACAAACAATAAACCCAGGCATATACACACAGACACAAACACATTGACATTGACTGTAACCGCAGCCATGTATATATGTGTACACATTTATGCGAGTATATCATAATAAACACAATTAATGTCTGGTGTTTTGCATTCGTTGCAGCTTGTGGCACCTCTTGTCTGCGGGGGCGTGCAATGTTAAAGATTCACGTCAAAATGGGTCCGCAACGTAGTCATCATCCCAGCAACAACAACAACAGCAATGGCACCGCCACCAGCAGCAACGCCAATCGGCACAAGGAGTTTACGTGCTGTTTTGGTCTGCATGTCCATACGGCTACCCTGATGATAGGATTGTGGCATTTGGTAAGAAACCAATTACCACCCTGTGACCTTTACCCCACCCACACACACAGCTGCAGCAGGCGTCTCGAAATGTGTATACACACCTGCATTCCCACGCATCGCATGCAAGTTTTTGCCGCTTCCTTCATATTTGACCCTGTTCAGTGTCAAGGAGGGGAAAAATCAATTGACCATGCCTGCGCAGTTCCTCAAAAACTGCACGCATCCAGCAACTCTCAAACTTTCGCACTGCACACGTCCAACTTTCACCGCGTAAGTTTTCCTCCCCCTGTGACGTCAATCGGAGCATCAACGGAAGGCGTGCGTCATATGATCTCCAACAGGGCCAGCGGAGATGAGGCTTTGCATTACTTTTCCTAATACGGAAGTGTCGGTCCGAATCATGGCCTGGCAAACGGAATGGTGTGGTCCCAAAGATGTGCCTATTTTCCAGCCCCTTGTGGGGCGACATCGCCTACACATGACTTGGCATCAGCAATTGGCATAATTCGTGTATTTCAATGCTCGTTCCGCCTCTTATGATTGGGGTCCCCTGCGACACGCTTTCATAGCCGCTTGCAGTGCCGCCCTCACGTTTGCAGAAACTAACTGTCACATGCGTCGCGAAAATGATTACAGTTTGAGCAGCAGTTGGAGCTCTCAAACCATTTCGATATTTCTCCGTTTCACTTCTTATCAGTTTCAAGTGCAATTTAATGCCACTTCGACGCTGAGTTTCCCCTTTTCTTTGTTTGTCTTCCTCCCAAATGTCGAGTATCGGCTGTTCAAAGACTCGTATTTATTTATATAGCGTAAAGCCACGAATTGAATATTTCCATTGGATCATCATAAAATGATATTGCGATCTGATCAATCTAAGGGGGTTTACCGCTCATTGGAATTTCCACAAACAAACAATGCTCTTCCATTATAAGTAGTGTCGCATTAAAGGTCAAATTCCAGTCATAACAGAGCCTTGAACCTGAGATGTCTAAGCACGGGCGGCCATATGTGCAAACACCCAGCACCGCCAGATACCCGAAACCATGAGCTGTTTCATTTATTTTTAAAGACTCCACGTACTCGCCAGATGATATGCAAACATTTGCTCTCCCCTCTGATATGCACACATGTAGATGTATGTACAATATCTTTCTGGTTCGGTCAACATTTTCAACAGCGCAACAGAAAGCTGCCATAAATTGGAGAATTGTTAATTCAACTGTCACTTATCAGCACACAAATCGCAAATCAAATCTACTGAAGCTTCCTTATCTGTTTAGGTTTTTTTTTCGCCTGCCAGCTCATCATCATCACCCAAACACCTGCAAGGTATTCCAAAAATGTGTTTAGATGAAAGAACAAATAATCTGTATTTAAATCTATCTGCTTTCCTTGTCATAAAATTGTATAAAACTAGCATTCGAATCGAAATTTTTCATACTAGGGCAATTGCAAATGATTGCTCATTTTCAATGAGAACGCTTCACGAAGAAGCTTATGGAACAGTTTCTGCAAGATTCGAATGCAATGTACAACGGCGCAGAGACCGATAAGGAAGTCTCTGAAGATTCCTATTCGGGGAGTACCGGCCTGAGCTATGACCAAGAGGAGAGCATGGCCGAAGAGGGGCAGGAGCCGACGGGAGAGAGTAGCTGTTCTGGGGACGTGGAGAGCGAGGAGAATGGCCTTGTCTTGCTATACAATAACCCAGCTTTTAACCATCTTTCGACCACATCCTTGCCCAGAAATGCTGGCGACTGTAAGGAGCGCTCACTGTTCTCCTTGGGCTTTATCGGATCCGCGAATTGGCCGACAGTGGAAACAACTCCGTGCCAAATGAAAAACAAGCCGAATCTGTATGCTCTACTGCTGAAGCTGGCCAAAAAACGCGTGAGGACCAATTCGGTTATCAAAATCGGCGACTGTCGGTTCCCTGTGCATCTCATGGTTCTGCGGAGCTATTCACAGTCGTTTCGCGACGCCGGCCACGATGTGGAATTGGAGCTGCCAGAGGAGTACGTGACCGCAAGGTGTTTCAGTCTTATTTACGAGTGGATGCTCACAGACAAGCCGCTCCTGCCCCGATTGGGCCTGCTGGAGGTCCTTCGAGCGGCAAAGTTCTTAAAGATCACCCAGCTGGTGCGCCAGTGTGAGCACTGTCTGATAGATGGCTGCAAAGAGGACGCGGCCGCATTGCTGTACGTAGAGGCGAGACTCCTGAACATGGAGCGATCTCAGCGACGTTTCCTTCAGCGAATTTCCAAGTTCTTTCTGACACTGGTGGCTTCTGAGGAGTTTCTTAACCTGCCACTGAAGCCGCTTCTTCTTCTGCTTAATTCCACTATGCTCGGTGTGAACTCCGAGCTGGAGGTGTTCATGTCTGCAGTGCGTTGGTTGAATTGCCGATGGCCTCAGCGGCAGGACATGCTAACAATGGTTACATCTTGTATTCGTTTTGCTCTGATCGCGCCCTGGCATCTGGTACGACTCCAGAATCCAGAATTATCTGCCCTGGAAGTGTTGAGGGTCGTCTCTGATTCGGATGTGCGTCAGCTGATCCACGATGGCATTGCCTACACCACCACGCGAATCTACTACGGCGCCGATCAAGAGGGCTTCAAGGGTCACCTGCTCAGAACGGCCACGAGAACACCCGAGCCAAGGACTTGGATCTTCGACCCCAACTGCAGTCATCACCATCGCATTAACTGCAAGGTGGCCCTGGACTTTTCATACAAAACATTCATTGGATATCTCAACCACCTGCAGGTGCAGCCCAAGCATTACTGGCAATCGCTAGAGTCAGCAGTGGCTCCGAGCGGCGTCGAGTGCCTTAGCAGGCATCACTTAACCCAAAGTTTGGAGTCCTTGGAGCCAGCCGATCAGCGCTAAACCCCCGTTTCTGTTGTATTCATTTGTTGGGATAATGTTTAATATATATCTTGATACTTATTCTATTGAATCATCAGCCTATTATTCATTTCCCCATCTCCTCCCCACTTGCAGTTCCTCAACATACTGGCTTTGAGCGTTCTGGCGGTCATTTGGCGCAATCCCGAGATGATGGACGAGTTGGAAAGTGGCAGCCACGACTATACCGTTGATCTCAATGCACCGGCCTTGCCGACGCCGCTGAGCAAAGTTGACCCGCCCTATGCGTACCGTGACCATTCCCTCAACTATCGTAAGCGTGAGCGTAAGCAGTGACACAGAGTGGATCCGTGGATGGTTTATTAATTGATGTTTTTTGTTTGATTCGGATGCTTGCAGAGAACTTTGACATGGGCGGCCTGGTATGCACCTGCATGATAGCTATTACGCTGATGATGATCTATGGAACCATCAAGGGTAAACCGTCGCATCTGTTGCCCTTCTTCTGTCTGCAGCTCTTTGACTTTGCCATAACCACGTAAGCAGATTATTTTAAATCGTTGTTTGTGGGCAGCCTCCTGATGGCACTTTCTTTCCTTTCCCGTTGCAGCCTCACCGCCGCTGGCTATCTGTGCTACCTACAGGCCATCCATCGCATCATTGCCGAATCTCACCGCTTGCCATGGCGCGAGAAGCTGCTGGAGCTGCCGCCGGAGGAGCTCGTCGTGGTGGTTCTCGTCGTTTTCGTGTGCATCGTATTCCTGAAGGCCTACTGCATTGGTATCGTCTGGCGCTGCTACAAGTACTTGACTCTGCGTCAGCAACATATCCGGACCTTGTTCCCCTTCCTCGAGACTGGATCCGGGGTCCATGGTGTGGGCGGAACCTTTGGCGCTGAGGAGCGTGCCTACTCCACTCTGTTGCCCAACTATGATGAAGCGATTGCCCAGTACTTGAAGCAGGCACCGCCGCCATCCTATCAGGTGGCCATGTCCAACTACCAAGAGGATCCGGCCGGAGAAGCTGGCGGTGCTGAAGCAAATCCCGGTGTGGCCCCCCTGTTCGTGGCTCTGGGTGCAGCGGCCACTGCAAACGCCGCCTCCAATATGGATGATAACATGGACAACAACAACGAAATGCCGAACAACAACAACACGATGCATGTGAATGCCAACACGCCTCCAATGCGACGCAGCGATGCCGCCCTTGGCCCCATTTCCGATGATGATGATGATCTGGAGGTGATCGACGCAGGCTTGGAGGCGATGGAAGGCATTCCACCGCCGCCGGCCTACAACGATGTGGCCGATGCCGAAGTGCAGGTGCCATCACCGTACCCGGTGGATCGTCAGGTCAACATGACACCTGGCCGCAATGAGAGCCAGGCCTAAGTTGTGATTTCTTTAAGTTTGTTTCTCACTGTGTAATCGTGATGTGCTTGCAGCACACGCTGCTCATATTACTCGCATCCACATCCACATCGTCTTGCCCAGCCGCACAACTTTTTGGTTTTCATTACTTGGCTCATTCCGTTTCCTTCATGAATCAGGTGCACTCTTGCGCTTAAACATATATGCTATATAAACCTCTATCTATACATATATATGTGTGTGTTGAAAAGTGTTTTTAGCAAATCCAAAAATTTAAAGTAATTTCCTCTTTTAAACCGTCGCTGAGTGCGCATATATGTATGCTATATCTATATGTATATGGTTGCTTCTCTTCAAATGTCCCAGGAAACCCAAAAGAAAACAAAAAACAATTATTTCGTTGTGGCCCAGAAAAGCTTCAATTCCTTTTCGGCCACATACGATATTCGAAATTAGATGAAACAACAACCTGTTAAAAACGTTTTCATTCCGTTAACCATGAGAACTTCAATTAGATTAAGCCCAAGTAGCTCGTTACCAGATTAATTCGATTGGCGCCCGCAGCCCACAGCCCGAAAGCTCTGTCTATGGACACGGATTTGGATGTTGTATGTGTTAAGCTATCTCGTAAGACTCAATGCATATTCTATATATATACTCTATACTTGATACGGAACACATGGCGTACATACCCCCATCAGTTACGATGCTATATATCACCCGGATTTTACTATTGTGTATCAATTAACAGCAAACGAATCGTTTTATGTGTGTACGATATCTATATGTATACTGTATACTAAATATGCAAAGATATTCGAATAAATATTAGTTTGTATTCAATTCAAAATGTAATTTCTTGCATTATCATTTGCGGATCGTGGATGATATCTTACGTACAAGACATTGTGTGACTTCTGGGGAATATAGAGTGAATTGGGTACCGTCGTTTGTATGTCATATAAAAGAATCACTCTTGCGGGTGGGGCTGCATCCCTTTGTTTTCGACCACTTTCAGCTCAGCTTCTCTGGGGTCGTGTAGGCGAGCTTGTTCTATGATGAATCAATCAGGCTTGCTGGCCATATGACTTGATAACGATGATTTTGATCTCGTCTCTTACTCCACCACACCAAGTCGAGCGTTGAATTCGAGGAAAGTCCCGCAGCAAAAAAGTACCCGAAGTTGTTTTTCAAGCGTGTGTATTGTATTTTTAAGAATTTATTTGCATTAAAGTTTTTTTTTTGTATTTTTTTTTTTGTATGCATTGACCTTTTTGCTTAGGCCTTCCAGTTGGACCAGGTTCTGATCTCGTTCCAGATGTTGGTGCCGGGGCACTCGGTGGCGCTGACCTGACGGTGGCCGTACAGAATGTAGCCGGAAACGATCTGTCCGCGAGAGACGGCGTCGGAGAGGAGACCCTTGGCGGCGGTGGTCTGGGCGGCGGTGATCTTGTCGGTGTTGTAGTTACCCAGGAAGGAGATGCCAATCGACTTGGAGTTCCAGTTGGTGGCATGAGCACCCATCACGTTCCAGCCACGGCCCTCGTACACATTGCCGTCACCGCCGATCAGGAAGTTGTAGCCGATGTCAGCCCAGCCGAGGGAGTCCATGTGATAGGCCTGGATGTTCCTCAGTTGGGTCTGGCAAGCGGCTTGGGTTGTGCAGTAGTTGCCGGCGGTGTGGTGGATTACAGCGTAGCTCAGGTACGAGCCCAGGGAGGTCTTGCTCGTGGCCGAGCGGCCTCCCCACTGCGACTTGCTGATGATGTTCACACCCAGAGCAGCCTGGGCTAAGCAGAACACAGCCAGAAGGATAAGAGCTTTGTTTGCCATGGTTGAAGTTTGATTGTACATTGTTCCACTCAATGTCTGTTTATATACCCGTACCCCCTAACAAAACCCGAGCAGGCTTATCGCCAGCGATGAACAGGCGCGCGAGTCAGTTGAGTTCGCGCGAGCCCACATCTGATATGGCGGCTATCTGAAGCACATCCTGATATGGGCGTGATGACGACCAAATCGGTCTTCTAATCAGCACAAGTGCTACTAATTAATTTGTCTAAAGTTTCCCTGCAGACCTATACTGTGCTAGAATAATTATAGTAAATATTTATAGATGGCCATGTAATGAACTTTTATAGGTACAGGACTTCGAAGGATGCTATAATTTAAGCCGGATAAATCATCCATAAACGCCGTTGAGCTTTGAAGCTCGAAAGAAGGCCTTCCTGTAACAGATGACGCAGTCGTATGTTAATTATTTTATTATTATTATTATTTATTTTTAATTTTTTTTTGCAAAGATAAATAACAATTTACAGTTCCCATGGTGTAGAATACATTGACATCATACGATTTTCAAATGCTACTCTGCCATAAATTTTGTTTATTTATTTTGTTTCTTTTGTTATCAATGTGATATTATGGGTTTTATACTAATTTACGAGCGTCTTGAAAGCGATGAAGTGGCTGATATGATTTAAATCAAAATCTTACACCAAAAATATACACACATGGCGAGAGGATTCCATTTGGAATTTTGATTAGATTACTGCCCTCGAACATCATTAAATTCTACAATGGCTAGTAGGGGTCAGACACTGGCTGCACACGCTTCTAATTGGAACAATCGCAAGATAACTTTCTTATTTCATTCGCATTTTTGATTAGATGACGCAGATACAGATATTCGTACCACAGGACGGTTTGGATGTGAGCCAGTTTCTGCTAGAGCAAGTGAACGACTCACTGGCGAGTCACTGGTTCCGCGAGAGCCAAGTTGTTTATCTCCAACCAGCATACGCCGTTAGAAATTTCAAGCACAAGCGATTCGCTCTTATTGAACTTAGCCTCTCTGCAGCCGCCAGAGAGAGATGACACTGGTATACATATGTACGGTGATGTCAAATATCAAGAGTATTATAGCGTTGAAGTTGAAGATTCGGTTATGTATGCGTAGCTGCAGTGATAACATATACCGTGTACATATACCTCATTACACCTTCGTTGTAGTTCGCCGCATACTTTTCCGCCTGAGAGGATGATTATAGACATGACCTACGATCAGAGTGGAAAAGCTTATTTATTATTGTTTTGTTGTCTGGTAAATCATTTGCCATTTGCCAGTCAGTGAATGCAGTAGCATTTAAATTCGGTTTGGTTGCTCAACTAAACCACATGTAATCTTATGCATCTTATGCAAGGGCGATCTAGTATTAAACTAATACTTAAGTAAAAAAATTAGAATCGATCAGAATCCCCAAAAGTAGGTTCGGATTAATCAGCGTTTTTTTCAAGCAGATTGCGATAAATTTTCATTTTAAATAATGGTCTCGTGAATCTAGAATCTAAAATATTGTAGAGTGGTAATCAGTAAAATAACGAAAATAAATGCTCAGTTTAAGGTAGGGGCTACGTGCAACCCACTGCAGCATTTTTTTTTTGTGGTGGCACTCAATTCTTGCCGAGGGGGGGAATAAGTTGGGGCCAAGCCACCACTTTACCATCCCCCCGGATGCGCTTTCGCGGTTTCATTGTTGGTCAACGAAACACGGCGCAAAAGTGACCCCGAGATTCATCTTGAAACTGAAAACTTAAGCATTAAAAAACAACTTCAAACTATTCAAAACTACTTTATTAACGGCGGATGTTGTTAATGCTACCAATTGAGGAGCTCCCGCCCGAGTTTTGGGCTCAGTGGCGGCAGTGAACAGTGCATTAAAATTTGTAGCTACATTGCACATCTTAAATCAAAAAGTTGTCGAATTTCATTCCTAATTCTTTGAAGGAATTTCTCATTGTCCCTTGTCCGAATGGGCCTCGATTGCGTCCCCTGCTATTGTTAAAACGTAGCCGTCAAGTTTGTGTCAAAGTTTAGCTCAACAATTTGAGCGTGAGATGTGCGACGACGACTTAATGATATTCTACAAGTTTCTCCTGCTTGAATGGCTATTCAACGGCTTCCTTCCATTCATCCACACATCCTAACGTCTCGTCGCGCCGCCGACTCTGCGGAAAATTCGTTGCTTCGTTGGCAGAAGTTCGTTGCTCGCTGAGCGCAAATTTGAAAACTTTTTGGTCAATTTTAACGAATGAAATACTTTGACAGCTCGAACGTGAGTGTTTGCCTGCCAAACGAAGATGGAGAGCGGGAGCGGGCCTCTTCCACATCCCACTCTTTGGGCCATGGAATTTTCTTTTGTCCAGTACATTAGACATTTACATGAAAGCGATCCTTAAATGGAAATTTCAAACTAATGCCCCCCCCCCCACATGCTTATCCTCGCAGTCCACTCCCCTAGATCAATCCAAGAATTAATGTCTCCATTTAGTTTTATTGATATTTCTATGGTCATGTCTAGCCGGACCAGTGGGACCAGCCGCGGATCTCGTTCCAGATATGGGTGCCGGGGCACTCGGTGGCGCTGACCTGGCGATGGCCGTAGAGGACGTATCCAGAGCTGAGCTGGCCACGGTTGACGGCGTCGTTGAGCAGGTTTTTGGCAGCGGCGATCATGTTTGGCTCCAGGGTGTCCCAGTTGAAGTTGCCCAGGAAGCTGATGCCAATGCTGTAGGGGTTCCACTCGGCGGCATGGGCACCCATGTGGTTCCAGCCACGGCCCTCGTACACATTGCCATCGCCGCCAATGAGGAAGTTGTAGCCGATATCGGGCCAGCCCAGGGAGTCCATGTGGTAGTTCTGGACGCTGCGCAGGACAGCCTCGCACGCGTACCGGGTCTCGCAGTAGGAGCCAGCGGTGTGATGGATGATGGCGTAGCCGAGGTAGTTGCCCAGGGCTACAGTCCAGAAGGGAGCACGGCCGCCCCACTCTGCCTTGGAGATGACATAGACGCCTTGGGCCATGTACTGGCTGCACACCAGCACGGCGAGAAGAAGAGCAACTTTGGACACCATGACTATGGACAGTTCTGGTTCTGATGGAGAAGCCCTTCGCCAACGCGGTGCTTTTATACCAAACTGGAACGATCCACTGGAAAGGGAATGGCATCTTATCGAGGTACTTCTATATGAAACTGATTTACAATGCCACTAAACATTAATTCGTGTTGGGGGAAGAACCTCTCTGAACAAGCCTCGTCGCAGTTTTCTGATTTATAAGAGCGGCCACTCCAATGGGGTTTATCAAATCACATGGGGCGACACATTGACTGGCAATTTGTTTGGTGTTTGCAATGTTTCTATAAGGAAATAGGGAAATAGGAAACGAGTAGCTACGTTTTTATTTTACTTCGGATCAATATAACTATCTTTGGCGAACTCATGAATCAAGTTCCATTCAACCAAGCCGGAATACAGGATGAAAATGGCATACAAAATAAACGAAAATATGGCTGCTGAGCGGCGAGCGAAGAAGTTGAATGTCACAGTCCACCACAACATGAATACAATGGCCACATTGAAAAAGATGTAACAGTTCGCGCCCATCCTTCCGAACAGGAAAAATGTGGAGCCATGGCGGACAGTCTCCTGGAGCAGGACAGCCAAGCCCATGCTAATCATAATATCTGAATTTGGTGATGCGGAAAAGAAGCCAATGGATACGGTAGGGGATACGATGATGTAATCTTGACTTACTAAATATGGGAGCACCTAAGATGGCGCCCAAGGCCATTTGTTCGTAGCCATCCAAGGCCAGGGAAACATCAACAATCATGTCTCCGACGCAAGCGGCCAGCGAACGGAAGGTGACGGCGACGAAGCTCTCGGATAGGTACACAATCAGTCCCGCAATGCAGCACAGGATCTCGAGCTCGGCAGCACAGATCCCCATTATTACCAGCGAACCGGCTGAACTCAGTCCAAGGAATAGCTTTGGAGTACGAGTACATTGGTTAATGGCAGGTTCTGTGGCTATGGGCTTGAGGTTCAGTGCTCACCGAATGATACGGGGGCGGTATGTCGGTTCGGGAATGAATGAATGCAATAATAGCCAGGGGAACTGTGACACACAGACTCCACTTGGCATAGGAGAATTGAAGATCAATAAACCAGTTACTGAATTGACTCACAAAGATAGCTAAGGTAAGGGAGAATCCATATACAGATACTTAGAGGATATACAAAATATATAAACATATGGATATACTTACAGTCAACCAGGGTAATCATTATTAAGGGGCAAGTGATTATCTGTATGCAGTTGAGCAACTTGCTCCAGCCGTGCTTGTCCTTCTCGTAGTCCACAGTGGGCAGAAATAACGTACAGACGAGCTCTAAAGGTGCCTTTAATAGCAGCAAAAGCCGACCAAAGCATCCCGCAAAAGCCCCATTCCTCCATATTTATGGGCATCACGGTGTCCCAGAAATCTGCGAACAGAAACAGATTCTTCGAATTCTCACTCGAATGCAGTATCGTGCGCGTTTCCTCGAAATCCACATCCGCATTGATTTTCTTTGGCCAGGGTGTGGTGAATCCATGAGTCCATTCATCCCTTATGTGATGCGGCTGGTCGCTGTCGTTGGAATCTCCCCAAGAGGAGCTTCGTCGTTTTTTCTTGTGTCGGTGAATACTTAACCGATGATCTTTTTCCAATTCCTTAAGTTTGAACTTCATCCGCGCTATCTGGGCCCTCCGTTCCGCTGAAGCTGGTCTCCGATTTGCTTCAGCAATTTGTCTACGTAGCGCTAAAAACAGTCGAAGTCAAGAAAACACACATTCGAATACTTAGAGTGAAGAGAATACTCACAGTTGACGGTCATTCGCGCAGCAATGAGATCGCCAATGATTACAATCAAGTAAATGAAGTATCCACAAATCAGATCTATCGTAAATGGATTGTGTAAGGTAGCGAGAGATCATTCAATATAGGAATTTAAGCTGCTTACATATCCCATCTTTGGCGTATAGGTGCTTGTGCCTGAGCAATATAAAAGTGAGGGTTTCACACGCCAGTATCAGAACGAGTAGATCTCTGACGGTGCTGTTGGGATTCATCTTGAAGGGTTTCAGGTAACAAACCATACCGCCGGATACCAGGACGATGGCCATAGAATTGCTGATGGAAATGGCGAACATTGGTGCCTCGGATCTCACTGGCAACATGTTTGCCAGTGCGTCCGGCAAGGAATTTCCAATGGCGAGCAGCGTAGAACCGGCCACGTACTCATTTAGGCCCATCTTCATCGATATGACCTTCAGCATGGGACTGAAGCTGAGGGGATAGCTGGGCATTAGTAGATTAAATTCCCCCTCAGATAACATCACTCACTGAGACTCCACGACAATGCTAATGATGACCATTAAAGAAATGACCAATACGAGGATAAAGAATAGAGCGCACAGCTCGCTCACTTTGCTTCGTATTTCGAGGTCGCAGTACATAAGGACGAAATAGTGTACCATAGTCGAGAGAATATCGCACTCTTCCACCTTGACGGCCAACTTGCATCGATCTTCAAAGTCAAATTTCATAATGCTAAAGCAGCTCATCTGCGCGATACATAATCTGTTAAGTCCACCCTAAATGAGTGCCAATGGGGAAATTACTTACCTCACTATAGTCAATGGCATAGAAGGTACTATTACTTTCATGCCGCATGGCCAAGCGTTTTGTACGAGTATATGGATAATGGAGATTATTAAAATAAAGTTAAATATAGTTGTGATTGAAACGGAAAAGACAGTTTCATATATCTAAACATACGATTGCTTCCCGATTGCTCAATCATGCATTCTTCGAGTAAATACGATCTGTCATAGTTCCAGAGTTATGGCAAAAGCAGTTAGCCATTGGGGGGACATGACAGGACATCATTTATGGTTTATTCTTCATTACCGAGCTCCGAGTTTTTCGGATTTGTACAAGCACAAAGTTGGTCGTACAATTTCAGTCAGTCTGTTAACTAAGTAAATCGAAACTCAATTATATTTGTTCTATTCAATAATAGAGACAATCTGCACAATGTCTGATAATGTAAACGAGACTGACTTAAGCATTTTGTATGAATTCCGTCACTATCTATCGGATGTAAGTAACCTGCTGTAACGGCACACAACACTTTATCCTTCCCTGTTGCAGATGAGCTGTATGACGATGATGCGACTCCCTTATAACAAGCGTTGCATGATGGCCACCGAAGTGAAGAATTGCGATGTAATCGTGAATATCTTCCACTACTTTCGAGTGCTGTACTGCTTGTTTAACGTTCACGACCAACTCACGGAGATATGCGTGATGTTTCTATTTATTATGATATGCCTCGCATTTCTGGAGCTGATGTCATCGAGCATTCGGTTGTAGTAAGTCGCTGATGATCTGTTGCTCCTGCAGTGTCTTGGAATTTATTCCCTTGCATAGCTTTACTCCGGCTTTGAAAATCGTCTCCGTTTGGCTGCACATGAATGAGTATTTGACAGGCGTTACCCTGCTGTCCTTTGGCAATGCATTACCAGACATTGTTGGCAACCTAGCGCCAATTAGAGGCAATGCATCTATATTTTCCATCGTCACTGGCAATGCCCTGGTCATCATACTCCTAAGTGGCGGCATGGTCTGCTTCCTGAAGCCATTCAAGTTGAGCGGCTCCAGCACCACCAGGGACCTTCTGTTTCTGCTGCTTTCTGTGGAGCTGGCACGATACATAATATTATACGGCGGAAAGGTGACCATTGTCAAGAGTCTTGGTAAACCGAACCTCTCCTCTCCCTATCCTATGCTCGCAATTTAATTAAATTCGAATTCTCTCATTCCAGTGATGATTTCTATTTACTTTATCTATTTGTCCATCAATATCATCGATCTCGTGGTGCTGCGCCACAGCATCAGAAGTAAGTGAATAGTCATTTTAAGTCAATTTTTCATTTTTTTTCGATTTGCATCTGCTAGAACTTCGAAGGGAACTCTACGAATTGATGAGCAAGCCGCCTGGCGCACAGCGGGACCAAGAGATCACAGAAAAACGACTTGCAATATTAGATCTGAAAATTCACGACGAAATGATTATCACGGACACCGCAAGTTCCCGGCGTAAGATCGCGGAAAGACGTCGCTTCTTCAAGGGTAACAACGCTGCTATCTTAACCACATCCAAGTCGGTGGACCATCACGAGCCAGTTGACTTTAATGCCACTGGAAAAATGCTGCACGATGACCGAAATCCGAAGAACCTGTATCTAATCAGCGATTTCCTCGAGTCCCTCAATCCCATTGATATGGAGGATTGGCAGCTGGGTGGCTGGTGTTGGCGCTTCTACCAGATTATCGGGTGTCCACTGGTTTTCCTGCTGCTGCTGCTCATTCCATATGTGGACTATGAGAAGGAGAAGCACGGCTGGAGCAAGTTGCTCAACTGCATTCAGCTCATCACGGCACCGTTCTTCTACATTTTCCTTGTGCATTGTGGGTATTGCAGGACTGAAGTGAATCATCTCATTATTCCTACCCTTTCGATTCTTTTCATTTAAGCAATGATGGTAAACGAATACAGCGGCTGGCACCTCATTCTACAATTTTCCTACGCAAAGTGGTCCTTGCTGCTGACAGTGCCTCTGGCCATTGCTGTCTTCGTTCATAGTCGCACAGATCGGCCGCCCTTCTACCATATCGTAAGAAATGGCAATGGTGCGAGTATTTCTGTATCAAACACCACCCGCCCAATCCCTAGGTCTTCGTCGGCCTGAGCTTCACAGTTTCGATTGTGAACATCTGGATTTGCACCTGCGAAATTGAGGTGCTAACTTCTGTTGTGGGCATTGTCTTCAACGTATCCTCAAACTTCATGGCCATCACCTTTGGCTCGATGTCGATTGCTACCGCGGATATAATAGCCAATGCAACCCTCGCCCTGCAGGGCTACGAGAAGATGGTATTTGCGGCCATAATCGGTGGACCACTTCTCAGTAAGTGAAAGAGATCTATGCCCCAGTGACATCTGAAATCTATCATCTCACATTTTTGCTTGCAGACAACATAATGAGCATTGGAATGTCCCTGTTGTATAACGAGAGTGTTCGCCACGAAGGGACGGCGTCGCCACTTTATGGCTACCACGGGGAGAACTGTTACATATTCCTCATGATCACCATTATAGGCACATTGTGCTGGTGCTTCACCTTCAACTTCTTTATCCGACGCTCCGCCGGCATATTCCTGTGGATCATATTTTTATTGTTTTTTGTTTACACCGCTGGCATGGAATGGGGCTTTGTGCATGGCTTCAACGATGACATACAAAGGGAGCCAATGTAATTCGGATTCCTTGTTCCTTGTTCCTATTATCCCCAATAAAAATGGTAGATATTATTTGTGCTCGGGTTCGTTTATTTTTCTATGTCTCTAGCCGGACCAGTGGGACCAGCCGCGGATCTCGTTCCAGATATGGGTGCCGGGGCACTCGGTGGCGCTGACCTGGCGATGGCCGTAGAGGACGTATCCAGAGCTGAGCTGGCCACGGTTGACGGCGTCGTTGAGCAGGTTTTTGGCAGCGGCGATCATGTTTGGCTCCAGGGTGTCCCAGTTGAAGTTGCCCAGGAAGCTGATGCCAATGCTGTAGGGGTTCCACTCGGCGGCATGGGCACCCATGTGGTTCCAGCCACGGCCCTCGTACACATTGCCATCGCCGCCAATGAGGAAGTTGTAGCCGATATCGGGCCAGCCCAGGGAGTCCATGTGGTAGTTCTGGACGCTGCGCAGGACAGCCTCGCACGCGTACCGGGTCTCGCAGTAGGAGCCAGCGGTGTGATGGATGATGGCGTAGCCGAGGTAGTTGCCCAGGGCTACAGTCCAGAAGGGAGCACGGCCGCCCCACTCTGCCTTGGAGATGACATAGACGCCTTGGGCCATGTACTGGCTGCACACCAGCACGGCGAGAAGAAGAGCAACTTTGGACACCATGACTATGGACAGTTCTGGTTCTGATGGAGAAGCCCTTCGCCAACGCGGTGCTTTTATACCAAACTGGAACGATCCACTGGAACGGACTGGAATGGACATCTTATCGAGGCACTAATGTATATTAAACTGATTTACAATGCCACTAGCAGTCTCCTCTATTATTCGTTAGGGGAAGAACCTAGGTACCTGGTACAGTACACAGTCCTCTGATATTGATTTATACGGTGGCTGCTTATCAAATCGCTGACGTAGACATCTTGGCTGGCAATCACTTGGCTATTTTTGGTTTTCCTCCAAGGAAATATTTCTGTTTTGTTTTGAAGAACCCTCAGAATATACCTATGTTCGAGTATACGTAGGTGTTCGTTCGATTCCCTTCAACGCTTTTAACTTGCATAAAAATAGTTTTAATATTCACATATCGAAGGAAAGAAAGTCTGCATAATGGCTGATCCAGTTAATAAATTGAACTGGACATACCTGGACCAGGAGTTCTATACGTATCTCAAGAACGTAAGTCATAGTCATAGTCATGGTCAATCCTCTGGGACTTCCTAGGCATCCTTTCCATTCCTTTTGTGAAATCAGATGAGCTGCTTGACGGTGATGAAGCTGCCATACGAGAGACGGTGCATGATGGCCAGACAAGTGCTGGACTGTCAGACCATCATCAATCTGTTCAACTACTTCAAGATGATGTACTGTGCGTTCCATATATCCGATAAGTTCACGGAGATTTCGGTGATGGTGCTATTTTGTCTGCTTGTGATTGCCTTTCTCCTGCTCATGACCCTAACCATTGACGTGTTGTAAGTTGGCAAGGATATGCTCTCAATGTTGTTTAGCTGCTACTCCATGCCATCCCCATGCCATCCCCATGCCATTCTGCAGTTTCGCTCCTGCCATGAAGATCATTTCGATGAAGCTGCATATGAATGAGTATCTGGCGGGCGTTACACTCTTGGCCTTTGGCAATACATGTCCCGATTTGATAGCCAATCTAATGCCCATTCGAGCCGACGCACCCATATTCACGATAACAGTGGGCAACTCCCTCGTCATCATACTCCTAAGTGGCGGTATGGTCTGCTTCCTGAAACCCTTCAAGATGAACGGTCCCAGCACCATTCGAGATCTTCTCTTCCTGCTGCTCAGTGTGGTGACGCTCCGTTCGATAATATTCAGCGAGGGAAACGTGTCCATAGCTGAGGCTGTTCGTAAGTGTGATCCTCTGTTCCATGTTCCCGTTTGATTGCTCCAAAATAACCATTCATTCACCCATGATTTGGATTAGAGCTTATTTCCATTTATCTTTCCTATCTGATTATCAACATACTGGACCTTCTGCTGCTGCGCTACACCATAAAAAGTAAGTCCTGAAATCGTAACCAATTTATATTTTTATTGTATTTGTATTTAAACAATGTAGAGCTTCGAAAGGAAGTTATTCGATTGAAAACTTCACCTGCCACCGAAGGCGAGATATCCGAAAAGAAGCGTTTATTGAGTGAACTGGAACGGGATGACGAATTGAATATCAACGACACCAAACAGCTCAATCGAACTCAATCTGGATCAATCGAGAAGGGCTTCTTTTTCAACACAAAGCAGCGAATTCGTCCCCAAGTCGTTAACCATGTAGCCACCCGAACTATCCTCTATAATGTGCGAAATCCGAAGAATCTTTTTCTGGTTACCGAATTCTTTGAGTCTCTGAATCCCATTGATATGGAGGAATGGCAGTTGGCTGGCTGGTGTCAGCGCATCATTCTGATCGTTCGAAGTCCACTGTATTTTTTCCTCATTTTATTTGTCCCCGTTGTGGACTATGAAAAGGACAAGCACGGCTGGAGCAAGCTGCTCAATTGCACGCAGATCATCACGAATCCGTTCATCATGATCACCTTGGTGCATTGTAGGTATCCCACACGTGTGCATAGGATGGATCGTCGTTATTATCATTACTCTCTCCCTTTAGCTTCGGCCAGCAATGAATATTACGCCTGGTACATAGTCCCCAATTTGAGCATCTCAATGTGGTCCCCCTGTGTGACAGTGCCTCTGGCCACAGTTGTCCTCATTCACAGTCGCACAGATGTGCCGCCCTTCTATCACATTGTAAGACATCATCTACATCGATGACTCCGCTGCACATCTACCCTCCTCTTCCTTCTCTCCGCCTCTACCCCCTAGATCTTTATAGTGTTCAGTTTCATCAGCTCAATCGTTATCATCTGGGTGTGTGCCAGCGAAATGGAGGTGCTAACTTCCATTGTGGGCATTGTCTTCAATCTATCGGGTAACTTTATGGCCATCACCGTTGGCTCAGTTGCCAATGCGATGGCGGACATAATTGCCAACTCCAATCTGGCCCTCCAGGGCTACGAGAAAATGGCCTTTGCCGCCATTATAGGCGGTCCCGTGTTTGGTGAGTACTCGGCTGCAATTTGTTCATTCTCAATAGTCTATTTCCGCACAGCCATTGTTGTTACCATGGGCGTTTCCTTTATCTTTAATGAAAAAGTTCGCACGGCTGGTGCTGCATTCTGGCTGTATGGCGAGCACGGGGAGAACTGCTACTTGTTCCTCATGATCACCATCATAGCCACATTGTGGTGGTGCTTGACCTTCAATTTCTACGCCCGTCGATCCGCTGGCATCTTCATGTGGCTGATATTTGTAATATTCATCATTTATTGTTGTGGTGTGGAGTGGGACATTGTGCACGAGTTCTCCAAGGATCAGTTCTTTAATCCAAAGTAAAGATGTACTTCTGCTCGTACTTGTGCTTCATTCCTTATTTATTTCACCTTCCATGCATACATGATATGTTTAAACTTTCAGTAGAAGCAGCCTGATCCGACACACAGACTAATTAAACTAATGAAGTATCATAGTTAAGCCGCACCCAGTGAAATGCATACCAAAGACAAAGTCGTCCACAAGAACTGACAGTCCATTGAAATTCAGTGGAGCAATCGCTTCCAAGTTCTGTCCTGCCACTTGAGCAGCAGCAACCAGCCACCAGCATCGTCTCTATTACAGAAAAAAGCGTTCTGCATAATGAAGGAAAACGGATGGCAACGACAGCGAAAGCGTCGCGTTAATTAGGGTTAAAGTGGTTCGGGGTTGGTGTTCTGTCAGCGTTTAAGGAGCCAGTGATTTGTGCGACAGTGTGGATGCAAAGAAGGAACCAAAGATAGAGGCCACAAGTAGGTCAAACTGAGGGGGAAAACTGACTTTCACAGTTCATATCTGCACCACAAATTGGGGCAACATTAATATTGGGTCTTACATGTAAATTTCACTTGATTCCGGCTCTTATTCCGACTGTAGCTGAAGCATAACCATTACATTTAAGTACAATTGCATAACCAAGAAGGGGAGGCACATACTCGTACTCGTAGAGAGGCAAAAAAACGATGCGGAAGCCATCTCCAGCGTCAGCTTCAAAGGCAAATGCAACACAGAGTTCCGGCAGCAATAAAAGCACTCAAGACCCTCAGACTTCCTGCCTGCCTGCCAGCCTGTCCATCTGACTGTCTATCTGGCGGTACCCTCTATCCGTGCACTTAATGGGACATGTTTTTGCAACAGCTTTGGTTTCTCTTTTCGCCACTCCAACCATTCCGAGTCCCCCGATCCCAGCCCAGCCCAGCACAGCTCAAACCTGGGCCCAGCCATGACGTCCATGAGATTTGATGCATTTTGCTTGTTACCAAAATTGTTTTGCATTTTCCTTCACGCTCTCACATTGAGAGGCAATCCCAAATGGAAAGTGAAAAAATAAGAATGGAGCAAGGACTATCCCATTGCCTTGGTCTTTGGCCATGATTCGGTGTGAAAGTCATCAAATATTTAATGCACAAGTGCGAAATCGCATTCCAATTGGCAGCTGCTTGCTTATGCATGAGCCAAAATTGATTTGGATGGCCCAGACCTTTGGGTGTTCAAAGGAGCCATTCAGACTGGGCCATCGATGCAAATGGTTTAAAGAGTCCATCAAATCATACATAGCTGGGATTGTAACTTGTATCTCGGTAGATGGATAGACAATTGGTCTATGAGTAAGTGGTCGTCTACTTTTTATCGCCTAATGAATGAATTTATTTCTAAGGTGGCGTGTGGTTCCTTATCAGAATACGAGTATCATAAATTTCTGTTGTAGTAGCAGAGCACACGTGTGCGTAAAATATGATTACAAATTGCGAAAATCATTCATCGATTCAGGGGATTTTTTCTACTCGTAATCGAATGATATTCATTAAATAATTTTAATTTATTTATTATTGATTTGTGTTTATTTATTGTTTTTTTTAGGTTTGCTTGTGTTTTAGCATTGCCTGAGTTTGGACTCAGACTATACCCTAGTTACATATACCACAAAGTGGATGAAAGATTCCGTTATAGACCAAAAACTGAACTGCATCTGGAATTTCGAAGAAATTTCGTAGACAGCTCTGCAGCTTGGTTATTTTTTTGTTCAGCTCAATCATGGACTCCGAATTGGTTAAAATGGTTCTCATAGTTTTCTTCTCACAGGATTTTGGGAGACTTGCAAAGTTTTTGAAGGCAACTTTATGGCAGGTCCCTTGCCACAACAAACTATTCATAACAAGTTGTACGTATAAAAATTACAAGGAGTTGGGGCGGGTAGGGCGATGGCGTGGCGTGGCGTGGCGGGGCTTCGTTCTGGTTCTGGTAGGCGGCGGCAACTTCATCATTTTTCTTAATAAACGGAAAATATACCAAGGAAATACCGAAAATATCTCACAAGTTTCAGTTCAGTTTGCTGTTTGCCATTTCCGTCGAGAAACTTTGCGCTGCAGTTGTCGGCTGGCTGGCTAAAGGGGCAAAAATATGTCTGTCCGGAAGTCGGGGGATGGGAATATTGGACAGAAACATATTTATGGGATATATTAAATAACCCAAGGGGGCGGCCCTTCCAAACCCGGCGCTGCATTGCGTGGTGATTTATGTCTGGAGACGGTCTTGGCTGCTGTTGCTTCTGCTGCTGCTCCTGCTTCTTGCCATAAATTGCCGCTTAGCATTATAACTCAATTAGCTGGCTGGCACGTTGCGTATACGCCAGGTTGCACCACCGGAAGTCAGCCAGTGCCAGCGCGGTGGCAGGAAAAGCAGCAACAGTTACACTTACAACTGTTCAACTCTACAGCTGTAAATTATGCAATCCCTAATTAATGTCAGTGCGGCTGTGGGCCTGAAACTGGGCCACTGCCACTGCCACTTCACTAGATAGTCTGTGGTTGTGACTGTGGCTGTTCTTGGCGGTCATTGTGGTGGTGTCGCCCCTCTCGATGTGTGTTTGTTGTGTGGCTAATGAATCGCCTGCCACGAATCGGCTTGTGACCTGCCTAGTTGCAATTAGCGTAGACTTACGTTTGACTTAACCGATTTGTCATCGCTGCTGAGGTGTGAAAAGTACTCGCACTCATAGTAAGGAGCACGGGACATGTGGCAGACTTTGGGGCGTATGCGTAATGCCGTGATGCCTTTTGCCGTTGATTGTGCGCTCCGTGTGTTCGCAGTGGAGGGTGAATGTGGGGCTTGAAATGTATTTCTGTTGAATTTGCTTCACTCCGAAGATGTCTAAGACTTAAAGCTCCTGTACGAATGCTTCAGTTTTGAAGAGTTTCAAAGTCTGGTGTCCCTTCAATGATAGCAGCATAGAAACTAACATACATACATACAAGAGAACATACATATTTGAGGAAAAACCAGAATGAACAAGGGCAAAGCTTCCCTTCCCCCGAGAGAGAGAGAATGCCACGTCAGTAAAACGGCAACATCCGTTGCCATTTCTTTCATTTCCAAGAAATGGAAATGCTTCCGCCTGTCGCTGGGCAAGGATTTGCAAGGACCTCCTCCACTCGACAGGAAACTTATTAGTTATACATTGAACTATCCTCAGCTGCTTCGTTATGATATTTATTTGGTTTCCTTTGCCAAATGGATACGTACTCTTAAGTACTATTTCGATGTGGCAGCCAGCCAGCCAGCGATTTTCTGCACAGAAATTGACATAGTAAAAGGGATAAATACTGTAGTGAGCTGCGTTTAATTTA
This sequence comes from Drosophila obscura, assembly GCF_018151105.1. Lineage (NCBI taxonomy): Eukaryota > Metazoa > Arthropoda > Insecta > Diptera > Drosophilidae > Drosophila > Drosophila obscura. The sequence goes on along the minus strand of NW_024542774.1, from coordinate 1,162,032 downwards.
TTCAGTTCCATTAGTGAGTGATTCGAAATTTGATCAAATAAATATTTTCGATTGGATATCCCATCCGTTATCAGTCCAGATCCAACGATGGCTCCACCGTTGGATCATCGGCAAACGAATGAATGATGTTCTCATGAATTAGGACTGAAAATATTAGGAATAGAACGTATAGGCCCATCGAGAATATTCCCATGGAGCGGCGGGCAAAAAAGTCCAGCGTTGAGGTCCACAGCAGCGTGGCAAAGAGACCTAGATTGAGGAAAATGTACGCATTGGTTCCATACTGTCCTGTCTGCTCCTCGATGGTCACCTCCATGCCAATTTTTAATTTGGCATACATAACAGCGCCCGTGGCCAGGAGCACGTCTAAGGAGGGAGCAGCAAAATAAGCTCAGTAAACTATTCGGCAACAAAGGCTGCAGGACTCACTGAAGAAGGGACCTCCGATGGCTGCCGCATAGGCCATCTTCTCATAGCCCTGATAGGCCATGGCCGTGTTGGCCACCAGATCCCCCAAGGCCTGAGTAATGGCGTTGACTGTGACGCCCATAAAGTCCTCGTCTATGTTCAATATGTTGCCCACCACGCCCAGCAGCTTGTCGATCTCCGACGCACAGACGAAAATCAGGAAGGTGGAGCCAGTCAGGTTCATGATCGTGTACAGCTGAAGGACAGTTTGAACCAGCAAATAGATTACCTATCACCCGGAAAGTGGACCACTCAGCACTCGGCACTCACCCAGTGGTAGGCGGGCGGCACATCCGTCCGGGAATGTACAAAGATCGCAAAGGCCACGGGTACGGTGACGGCACAGGAATACAACCCGTAAGAGTATGTTTTTCCCAGTTCCAAGTACCAAAATTTCTTCTTATCGGAGCCGAGCAGCGCTGCAAGACGTAAAAGTGCACAACAGACTCCACAACAAGTTCCCGCGCACTCACCTGTGGAGACGACAATGGTGATGCCCGGATTCAGGAACGTGTGAATGCAGTTGAGCAGCTTGCTCCAGCCGTGTTTCTCCAGTTCATGGTCCACGAGGGGTATGTAGGCGGCGCACACAAACTTCGCCGGAGCCATGGCCAGCAGAAAGGCGCGCCCAAACATGTTTTCCTCCCGCCATTCCTCGGCATCGATGGGATTCAGAGTCTTTAGGAAATCCGTCAAGAGCCCTTTGTTCCGGCCAGCCGTTAGGTTATAAAAAACACTCTTGGTGGCATGTGGGTTAACGCTGATGCGCACCCGCGAAGCACGCTTGGTGGCGTAGGAGGGTTTATCGCGGACGGGGTTGAGAACCGAGACTCGAATCCTACTGTCAGGCCTCTCCAATATCTCGACCATTGCATCCTCGGCATATTCTGCGTATTGCTCCTCCAGTTTTTCCCGTTTCATTCTGACCTCCACCGTCAGTGGCTGATCCCGCAGTTCGGCTATTTGGCGTTCCAGTACTACCAAAAACAGAATAGAATAGAGGAATATCCACGGGATATCATATCTGCTATGGCACTCACCGATCATGGCTTTTCGCATTAGATACACGTCCACGATGTTCACTATAATGTAGCATATGTAGACCACAACTAACACTGACATGAAGGAGAGGCACTTATATCAGATATCCCATATAGAGATATAGAGGAGGATCCTAGCGAGACTTACGAAAGCATTCGTTCATGGTAACAGCACCGTGGGAGGCCATTACATACTCCAGCAGGGCCACTCCCAGTATAAAGAACAGTATATCGCGCACCGTGCTATGGGTATTCATTTTAAAGGGACTGATATAGCAGATCATGCCGCCGGTGAACATCGACACAAACAGGGCCATTGCCAGGGAATTGGCGAACACTGGCACTTCCTCATTAACGGCCGCCAAATTGGCGGCCAGATCCGGTGAGGTGTTGCCAAATGCCAGCAGGGTGACACCCGCCAAATGCTCGTTCATATGCATCATCTGGGAGATGACCTTCAGGGCTGGACTGTAGCTAAAGGGAGATAGATAGTCGGGTATGCGCGCATCGTTGCACCGACAGGCCATGTCAACTTACTACATATCCACCACATGGGTCAGGCACATCAGCAGCTGCAGGCAGAGTGCCACAAACATTGTGAGGTAGACCAGTTCCTGGAACTGATTCCTGCACTTCAGGTCGCACGCCAGCATCCGCATGTAGGGCACAAATATGGTTTCGGTAATGCAGTCCGTGGCATTCAACACAAATTCGCATCTCTCGTCGTAGGGGAAGTTCGCCGCAACGTAGCAGCTGACCTTGTCCCAGAACTGATTGAATTCCTTGTCCATTGCGTTATCCTCCAGCTGATCTGCCATTGTGAAAAGTGTGCAAGTGTGTGCTCGCCGAGGGTGAAAGTGAAACAAAGTTCAAAAGCGACATTAATCTGACACTTTTATTTGCTTTATTTTTGGAGCGATTTCATTCAGTTGTCCGAGCAGCACAAATTCAAATTAGGCTTCCGTTGAATCCACAAACATGTGTCAAAAGTCAACAAATTCTGTTACCGCGTTAAAGTAAATCCCAAGTCAATGATTTGCGAACCATTCGTGCCCGCTAAAATGGTCAGTCTGGTGCCGCTACAGTCGTCGTCGGTCGTGTCTAAAAATACCAATCTGCAGACTTCTCCGGCTTTCGCCTTGGACGTTCTGCCGGCAGTACCCCCGGTATCAATGTTCCTTTCGATTCGCAACGACCTGAACAGTGGCCTGCGGCAACTGATGGAGTTTTTGACGGCCTGGGTCCTTGAGTTCCTTCGACCGAATCGATACATTACCTACAAGGAGGTGCCGCCGTCGCTCATCTGCGCATCTCAGCTCGAACGTGTGCCGCGAAAGACATTAATACTGGATCTGGACGAGACGCTGCTGCACTCCTGCTACATTGATCCGGAGACCAAGGAGTATGTGGGCGGTAGCCAAGTGCCGGTCAGCGCAGTTCCCGACTACAATCTCCAGCTGATGATCGATGGCATTGAGCCGATTCTGTTCCGGGTTTACAAGCGGCCACATGTCGACCTGTTTCTCGACCATGTGTCCAAGTGGTATGACCTGGCCATCTATACGGCCAGTGTGGAGGCGTATGCCACACGGGTGGTGGACTTACTGGATGCCGGACGGGGCATACTGCATCGGCGCTACTATCGGCAGCACTGCCGCTCCAATACCTCCATCGTGAGCAAGGATCTCACGCTGGTCAATCGGGATATGAGCAAGACCTTTATCATCGACAATACGCCCAATGCGTATCGTGATTTTCCCCACAACGCCATTCCGATCAAGTCGTTCATCTACGATCCCAACGACACGGAGCTGCTGAAGCTGCTGCCATTCCTCGATGCCCTGCGCTTTACCAAGGATGTCCGGTCGGTTCTTCGTCGGCGTGTACTGAATTAAGTTTTCACAAATAATTGCACAATTGAACATTAAAGTCCGAAATAAATGCTGCCAGATATTAACCGCTCTGAAGGATGCTATGCCCATAAAAAATGAAGGGCCACGCAAACACATGACCTATCTGTGACCCATAAATATTTTCGAAACTCAAGGACTGGTAAGCTATCGACCGGAAACACTGTAGAGGAAAACCGCATTAGAAACCAAATTTGAATCATAATTGCTTTGTACTTCACTACAAGTATTTGTGATTGTTTTAATTAAAATGTCTGTCTATTCTGCTGCTAATTAAATGAATTTTCGTTCCCTCTTTAATCTGTGCAGAACCTTTTTAAGCAACAACAGAGAGCAGTAGCAACAGCATCTGGGGTGCCTTTGCACAAATGCATTTTATTGCTCGGCGTACGGCATGTGGGTTGACTCTTTCAACGCCACGTACTCGTGCACGTGCAAGTACAATGAGTCTAAAAGAAATGGCAGTATGGTACATATGTAGCTTATATCATATCTGTATAATCAAGACTGGAAGCAAGTGTGGAATCACTCCGTAATATGCCGAATAATATGCCACAGTGTTGCAGTCTATCTAAAGAGCTTTCGATTAAGGGGTGTCTAGTAGTCTAGCATGTGTGGACATAGCCCTTCTTCCTTGTTTTTGCTTGGGTGTGTGCATGCCGAAGTTTGTGGCATGCCAGCAGCATGCAAATGCAAAAGCGTAATGATGTTGCGGCTTTTTGACTTTACACCGCCACAGAGAAAGCCGCAGCACTGAGCCACCTGATGCGATGCCTGCTCCTGTCCCTGCCCCTCTGCCCCTGCCCCTGCCACTCACGCTTGTCGCGTCCCTTACTCAACGCTAAAAGTTTCAAAAGTTTAAATTGAATTCTTAATTATTGCGCACACGGGGTGCACGGTAGGTAGGTAGGTGGGTTATGGGAATTATTTTGGCCTGACCAAAATGCTTAGATAATAAAATTTCTATCCAGCAAATTGTCAAATGGTTTCCATGCATGGAGCATATGGATAGTAATTGCATTTTTTGGCTTCACCGTATTTTTAGGATCAAAGAGATTCATGTACGGGGGACAGTCTGATTTATGGGACTGAAGCTCAACAAATTTTGATTTGTAGCGCCATAAAATGTTTCGGCTAGCAGAGACAATCCAAAATAACAAACAAACAAAAAATGCCATGAAATGCCAGACATGGTTATTGAAATCCAACAGATAGCTTGGCAGTGGCAGTGGCAGTGGCAGAGGCAGTCAACGGTGCGTATGAGCAATCAGTCAACCAGTCAGTGAGTCAGTCAGTTAGCTACTGATATCTGCGTTTATGCTTGGCCTAGTGTAAATTTCACGTAGCATCATTCGAAAGTATGCTTTAAAAATCGTGAATATATTTTTTGCTTGCATTTTCCAGGTTTTCTTTGTTTTAGCATTCTTCGAGTATTTCTCTTTCCATTTCACAGCTGTGCTCCTCCTGGGGGATTAATTATCATTATGAGTTGTTACGTTTTTAGGTCTGTTTGCATGGAGTTCATTTTGCTTACTCAGTCAGTAATTGTAACAAGTCGAGAAAAAGCGATTCGCAAATTAGGTTTCTGCATTTCAAATGAATCTCTGTGGTTTTTCGCTTCTGTCAAAATACACAAACCGCACCAGAATCGAGTGTTAACAGACAAGGGTACGAATCTTTGAGTTCAGAGTTCAGAGTCCAGAGCCAGATGAAGAGTCTAGGGTAGAGGCAGAGTCAGGGGCATTTTGGCAGTTGATTGCTTCCTGTGATTTTTGGAACCACAACCAAAGCCAATTAACAATGCAAATGGTTGCCATGGCGATGGGGGCGGCGTTCAGAAAGACGCTGGCAACTAAGTGAATTCGTTCCGTTTCCGAAGTTCACTTTAAGCCACGAGAAAATCCCCTCTGTAGTAGGAGTCGGAGTCCGAGTTGGAATCGTCGGCTTAAGCTGCACATAAATCTTGCATTGAATGGGTTAAGTGAAATGGCATGCAGAACTTTCACCTGTTCTGCCATAAATTTCTATTTTCCCTTTTGGCAGCCTGCAGCCAGTCAATTTTGGCTTAAAAACGCTCGACAACGACGATTGCCGGCTTGGGTGGGTTGAGAATGAAAATGGGCTGAAGGATTGACTGGCTGGTTGCCATGTCAGCCAGCCACTCTTTGGCTTGTTTAAGCCATTGCAAATTAGACAATAAATTGTATCCACTGCAAATGGCAGGGAAATAAATGCCTTTAAGCGCGATTTAACTGAATGAAAGACTCGACGACTTGCTGTTCTTGGCTTACGCTTTATTATGCTTACTTATTGATTGCCTGGAATAGCTCTAGCCGAGGGAACTCAGCGGGAAGCCCGCTTGGGTAACCACTTGGTTGATCCAGTCCCTCAGGTGGGCCACATTCGTGTAGGCCGCTGGAAAGTCCTTCTCGGCGCACTCAATGCCCCAGGAGACGATGCCAGCCAGCTGGTAGCGATCAGTTTGGCCGGGCATCGAGCAGAAAAGCGGCGATCCGCCATCGCCCTTGCAGGTGTCCTTGCCCTCGACGCCGCCGGCACAGAGGAAGCTGTCGTGGAGGCGAAAGCGTCGGCCCAGAATCGTGCGGCGCAGCAAGCGCTGACAGTTCTCGTGCTCCACCACCGGCAGCTCGATGCGCTTCAGTAGGTGCACCATGCTCTTGTCTGAGCTGTTGCTTTGGCCCCAGCCGGTGGCCAGGCAGTGGGCCCGACGAATGTCCTCCTGCACCTGCGTCGTCTCCACGGGAGGCAAGCAGATGGGCTGGATGTGGGGGGCAAGCTTGAAGGGCCGCTCCAGCACCAGAAGAGCCATGTCGTTGTAAAAGTTCAGATTGTTGAATGCCTCGTGGCGGTGCAGCTGGCTAATCCGACGCATCTGGTAGGGATGCGGCTCCCGCTGACTGTTCAGGTCCCAGTCGCCGGCGCGGGCCAGCAGCGAGTCCTCGCTGTAGTTGGCCACATTATGGGCGCTGGTCAGCACCAGCTGAGAATGGATCAGAGAGCCGCCGCATATATAGTTGCCCTCCATGTCCATCAGTGCCACCATCCAGGGGAACTCGGCAAAAGTGGACTCGCTGTCGTTGTAGCCTTCCAGCTGGTAGTACAGACCCTTGGGATTGCTGTACCCACATCCCCTGTAGGTGAACTCCTCCAGGTTTTGCTGCATGCGACTCTGACCCTCATCGGTCTGGGAATGGAGAGACGTTAGAGCCACACCGATACCTGTACCCACTCTCACCTGCTCGTTCTCGTGACAGCAAATCTCCACCGAACGACAGCCAAAGTTGCTCGCCTCGTTGATCCGCGCCGTGATCACGTAGCGGCCATCCTGGTTCACGGTCCCCGTGGTGCACAAGTGCCGGGGCACGCACAGCCGTTGCTCGCCGCAGCTCTTGTAGTCCTCCTGCTCTGACTCTATCACCGGCTCTGACTCTCTGTGTTTGGCTATAGCAGTCTCTGTCGTCGTTGCTGCCGTTGTTCCCACCCATTGGGTTCCCTTCCTCTGGTTGCGGTACTCGATTTCGGCCTCCTCTGCGTAAAAGTTCTCCAGCTGCACCTTCTCGCAGCAAATCAATCCGTGGCCACAGCTCCGGTCCAGAATGCGAGTACCGAGCAGGCCCCGGCCGGAGTCATCCGTCTTGTCGCACAGCTTTTTGGCTATGCAAATCTCGAGATCGGAACAGCTGCGCTGTGTCGAGCCATCGGGTAAAAAAGAGAACAGGGAGAGCAGCACTACCAACAGCTCAGCACTCATCGCGATCTGTGAGAGAGATACACAGACAGAGAGAGAGAGCGAGAGAGGGTGATAGAGGCTGCAGGTGGGGGAAAACCAGTCACTGATTTTCATTCATTTCAAATTACGTGTTGCTTATACGCCATGTGTGCCCCTTGAAGCCATGGGCAAGTTCCCCAAATCAATTACAAAATACAAAAAATTGGTATTTCCCACTCACACACCTTTTTTTTTCCTAAATAATCCAATTTTGATCAGCTCAATGCGCAATTGCGCTTGAGTTAAAATCGTTTTGAAGGCACGGTGCGAATACGACTAAATTATAAGACGGAACAATCGACGATCTTATGGGCTCAACGAACTGATACTGACTCGGATGCCAGACACAGTGGAGCTCTCATCTGAAACAGTAACTGAGAACCTTTGAGAACAGAGTGCGACTGCTGACTGCTCAACCGATTCGAAACTATTTCGCTTAATCAACAGCTGATCTCTCTCTCAATCACTCTGGGAATATTCGTCATTTCAAGCCGGTTCTACTTATAAATTGTCTAACGTTTAGCTCAAATGTTTTAGTTGACTTTTTACTAGCGACCAGCAGCAAGTTTGTCTTGAGATCTGCGGCAAGTTTTAACTCTATATACTTGCTCATACATATGTAAGTATGCAAGAGTGTTTGTATGCACAAACGTGCATCGATTTCTGGATATAGATGTGTATATATATATATAGTATAGTAATGTTCGTTCGAGTTGTGGCTGCGCCATGTCATGATAAATCAATTCCAACGAATTCTACGTATTGCCACAGTTTTACTGTTGGTTCCCATTTCAAAAACAAACAAAATTATAAAGATGTAGGTTTGTTGGGATCATAGAATGATCATCGGTTGGCACTAATTCTGAGAAAAAAATGTGTGTTTGTTTGTTTGTGTGTGTGTGTGTGTGTACGATCGATCCATTATAGTCGTTGGCATGAAATATGATTGATTACTGATAACCTCTCGTGCAGATAAGCCGTGTTATCTGCCAGCTACATTTGACTGTAAGGTTCGGCATTGGACAGTGCAGTCGGTTCCCCCATCGCTGCTGTGCATGTATAGTATTGCATTTATTTTTTAGAAGCAGCCACGATGAGCGGCACAACGAGCAGAGGCCGCTGGTTCTGGATGGCCATGGCTGCCCTTGCCCTGGTGACGAACGCACAGGATACGGTGTCGCCAATGTGCCGTGATGACGAGCTCTGCACCACAGTCGAACACTGTAAGGAGACGGACGACTCTGGCAGAAAGGGAATCTCACCGCGCATTGGCCGCTTTTGCGGCACGGGCCAGATGTGCTGCGAACGCCTTCAGCTGGAGAGCTGGAATGCCTCGATGGCCGAGGGGGTGGAGCGACAGCAGAGGACAAACCAAAGGGTGGCCGTGTCTGCGATAAGGGACACGAATGGCAATGTGCTGGAGCCGGAACCGAACGAGAGCTGCGGCATGAACATGGAGTGTGTGCCGCGGAAACTGTGCCGCGACAATATCATCATCGACGACGGACGCAACATTATCAATCCCAGGATCGGCATGGGGCAGTGCACTCGGTCCCTGCATCGCTGCTGTGCGCTGGACCAGAAGGTGAGGCTCTCCTTTGCCAACTGATCGATTCGTTTGCTAACTTCCTCTCAACTTCCAGGTGGAGGCCAGCCAGAGTCCGTATGTGGTGAAGCTGAGCGGATTCAAGTACAAAAGCTGTGGCTGGAGCAACCCGCAGGGCCTCATACCCGACAAGGACAAGTACAACTACACGGAGGACGTGTCCATTTTCGGACAGTTCCCCTGGACGGTGGCCATCTTCACGGGTCGCCAGCAGTTTCTGTGCGGGGGCACGCTCATCCATCCCCAGCTGGTCCTCACCAGCTCCCACAACATCGTGAATGAGACGGTGGACACTCTGATGGCCCGGGCGGGCGACTGGGATCTGAACAGTCTGGACGAACCGTACGAGCATCAGGGGCGGCGCATCAAGCAGATCATCATGCATCCTGAGTTTGATCCGGAGGCACTGTTCAACGATATTGCCCTGCTGGTCCTTGACGAGCCCATTCAGCTGGCACCCCACATCCAGCCCCTCTGCCTACCGCCCCCGGAGTCGCCACAGGTTTGGGGCGACCTGTTATCGGCCACCTGCTATGCCACCGGCTGGGGAACCAAGGATCCTAGCAGCGGCAGTCTGGAGCGCGTGCTCAAGCGCATCCAGCTGCCGCTGGTGGAGCACGACGAGTGCCAGGCTATGCTGAGGAATACTCGTCTAGAAAAGCGCTTTCGGCTGCGGCCGAGCTTCCTCTGTGCCGGCGGCGACGAGGGCAAGGACACCTGCAAGGGCGACGGCGGATCGCCGCTTTTCTGCTCGATGCCCGGCCAAACGGATCGCTACCAGATGGCTGGCATCGTCTCCTGGGGCATTGAGTGCGCCGAGGCTGATATTCCGTCAGTGTATGCGAATGTGCCATATCTACGTCCCTGGATCGATGAGCAAATCAAAGCACTCGGCCTACAGTTGAGTGGGCCATGAGGAGTCCTCTCCTTGCGTTTAATCTGAGCTTCAATTATGTGGATTCAAATAAAGAAATAGAAGGTATTGAATGGAATTAAAATGAGTTGATAGATCCATAGCCATCATAAATAAAAATATGGGTGTATACCTGTTATGAGAGGATATCAAGTGGCTCCCAGTCGTCCGACCGTATGTAATGGAGCGTAATGGAGTGGCAAAAGCAGCTTCATGCTGACAGCTTATAAATACTCAAAATTTAGACGGGCATATTGTAGAACCCCAGCTTCCTCGATTCCCACTCTTCAGGAAATGAACTTAAGTAGGACGCAGGCAAGACGCGACCGGGAAAATGAAACTACAGCAGCATCTGGGAAGCATGGAGAGGCAGTGCACAAAATTGAGAAATTACACTCTACACTGCCAATGGCTGAGAGAATTGATTTTTCTGGGCTGGGCACGCTCCATGGCCGCCTGCCTCCGCCTCCAGCCAACGACTGTTCCTTCTATGGCTTTTCCGCCGCGACTTCGTCTATTTCATTGGCCTGGAGATTGTGCTAAAAACTCATTTCTCAAGTAAATGGTTTGAGCATTTTCCATTGTTTTGTTTTTTCATTTTTGCTGCGAGTATTTATTGGCAATTTTCATGCAACTCGCATTTCGTATTGATTTTGTTCGATTAATTCTACGAATTTCATGCAGGGGAAACTCTGGAAACAATTCTACCATCGATTCTTCCATCATCTGTCGAGTGTTCCATTGTGTTTTCCTTTTTCATTCATGGAACAAATTATACAATTTTCTTATCGCCTGCATTTTATGGCCCGGCCCTCTTATCGCTTACTGACTGGGTGGCATTTAAATCAGTTTGAAGGGATCAAAACAAAGGAAGGTATAATAAAACGGCGACGGTTATTGCTGGCAATCAATGATTTATTGCTGATAATCGTATACGATTAATCGTATCAGTAGGAAATTCCAGTGTGGTCGCGGATCCATTCGAGGTATCCGGTGACGCGGGTAAAGCCTGCGGGCTGGCCGGCCGTGCAGCCAGACCCGTGGCCGAAGGAGGTGATGCCCACGATGCGGTTGCCCTCGTGGAGGACCAGGGGACCGCCGGAGTCACCGTTGCAGGTGGAGTGGCCGCCGTTGGTCGAGATGCAGATGGTGTTGTCGGTAATGTAGTCACTGTTGTAGGAGTTGCGGCAGTCGTTGTTATCCATCACCTGGACATCGACGCAGTTCAGGTACGCGGACATGCCGCTATCGTTGGAGGTGTGGCCCCAGCCGGAGGCCACTGCCCACCAACCGGCGAAGCTGTTGTAGCGGTCATTGAAGCTGGGCAGCTCCACGCGGTTCACCAGCGACCAGAAGTCCACGTGGGGAGTGCGAATCAGGGCGATGTCGTTGTTCAGATAGTCGTTGAAGCCGGAATGGGTGATCATGTTGTCGCGGCTCACCCAGTGGGTGAACTGTGCCTCGTGGCGGAAGCTGGCGCCGTAGTAGATCAGCACATGGTTGGCCTCCCTCGTGCAGTGGGCGGCGGTGAGAATCCAGGTGTTGCCAATGATGGAGCCGCCGCACCAGTATTGGTCGTTGAAGCTCAGACCCACAATATACGGCACCTTGCCCTCGTATGCCGGATACCCGTTGGTAATGCGACCCTGGATCTTTGCCTCGCTTGGCATGTCCCTGACAGGAATGGGCTTGGACACCTCTGTGGGTACGGCACTGGCCACAGCCACAGCCAAAGCAACGAATGCAAACAACAGCTTCATGTTTATCAATCAACTAATGTGGCGCAGCTGTTGCCCCGCCTCTTTTATACGGGTTGGGTTTCTCCTAATCTCTGCGAAAAGTGTCGGCAACAGTTATTACACTCATAAGTTTAAACAATTAATTGATATGTTATCAATTCAAGTTTCCGGCTTCACTACCTGACGGATATACGACCCCTGGGAGCATCACAGGCCCAGCCCCAATCAGGCTTAGCCTTTGGGCCCGAAGATGTCCGTTTGGAAGCCTTTTGTTCCTGCAGCTTCATAGGGCTTATTCTGAATGGGTTTAGTTTCCATTTCCCAAGTTTGTTCAAATCAAATATTTGCCAAATTGATTATCATTTAATTACAATGAAGCATAATGCAGAATGCAAAATGCAAAATGCAGCTGATGGATGCAAATCTGTCCATGCATCCAAGTATCCTCTGCCTCTGTGCCTGCGGGTTTGCGTCAGAGAGATTGTGTTGCATTGTCTGTATGTGTGTGTGTGTGTGCCTGAAATTATAATGCCGCATACCGCAATTGTGTTGCATACTTTGAGGAACAGTATCTTGCCAGCTCTGTCTCTGTCTCTCTCTCGCTCTCTGTATATAGGGGGATGTATAGGGGGATACTCCTCTATGTGGATTTAGTAGAGAGGAAATTAGAGGCTGACTGTGGGGCAGTTGCATGTCTGTGGCCGACCAACGGAAATGGAAACAGCTGCAAATGGCAGCCCACCCCCACAACATTCCCCCATTCAGTCAGTTCTATGTATATGTAAAAAACAGCCAACCACTAATGTTGCACGCACTCACACTGGCTAATTGCAGTGAAGGGTCGGGCCATGTGCAGGCATAACCATGTTATTCCGATACCCTATGGAGACCATTCCCCGGCTCAAGCGCCTGTCCGCCTCCCATAGAACCGAGAATGATCGTTTAGATTATTCACCCCCAGTCAATTCTAAAATTACATGCATCACACCACCCCCCACCCCACCACATCGTTGTCACGCTAATTAACAGGCCGAGAATAAATTACGAACATGGACATTTGCGAAAATCCGAAACGGAAAAAGGTCCTGTCTGCCTGCAGGGAAGGTTGTCCTCTTTGAAACAATTAAATGCATGCCTGTGTGCCAGTTTCAGTTCCAGTTACAGTCCCACGCTGCGTATACGCAATGCACTGCGCGACAAATTAGGTATGCGCCCCATGTGCCCACCTATCACATGGCCATTGCCCATTCAGTTCTCCGCATTTGGCAATTCCATGCGACATGTTGTCAGCGTTTTAGACAATTTGTTATGCAAATTGCTTATTAACTTTATGACCGGCCAGATGTACGAGTATGAATGGATGTATGTATGCCACAGCTGCAGCTCCTCCTGTCCTGCTCAAAACATTTTGAATTGTCAATTAGTTGAGGTATTGCCACGTAGCCATGGTATGGTATGGCCATAACCACTGCCAATTCCCAGAAACCAAATGAAATTTCTGGCATTATTTAAACACTGGCCTTTACCGGCTTATGTCCACTTTATGGCCAGCCACCCATTCACCTGCCACGGATCGCCATTAAACGCCATGATGCCAATGCAGGGATTCGATTTTAATTTATGCCCTGCTCCGATTGCTCCTGCTCCCAGTTGCTCCATTGCTTCTGCTGTCCCCTTACCTGTAGTCCTGCTAATGACATTGGCTCGCTATCGGGTGTGGCCTTTAGTTTAATTGAAAAATTCTCATTTTGTTTTAGCCACTCGGTGTTATTTATGGCACTGGCCACCCAGCGCCCATTGCCCATGGCCCGAAATGATTTGTGTCCTTTCTGTTTAATGATGTTTTCTATTGTTCGCTTGTGGGTATCGGCTGGAAAGCTAAAAATAATTTATAATTCGCTGCCATTAACTGAAGGGTAATGTTTGGAAAGTATTTTAAGTATATTTGCCCACCATTAGTCGGGCAGCGGCGAAGTATAATTTGGAATGCTAAATCGTTTGGAATTCTCTCCAAGCGAATGTGTTTCATAGTTTGTGGTTAGATTTCGCAGTTGACAAGCCCGTGCTCCCCTTAAAACTTACTACTTCCGACCTCTAGTAACAGCAAAATGGGGCAGGGTGCAGAAGCGCAACGGAGAATGCAACAAAGTGGCACAGACCCTAAATGCCTGTGTGAGTGTCTCCCCCTCTCTCTCTCTCTATTTCTCTCTGCCCTACCTCTCTACCTACTTCTCTTTCGTTTGGGGCCTGATGCATTTGGCCACATTTGCAGGTCCTCAGGTAGTCCTGTTGGCCCTTTCTGCCACTTTTGTTGCTTGTTGGTTGTTCTGGGCTGTGGGCTCTGTGCCCTGTGCTTCGCTGTGCCCTGTTCCCTGTGCAGCCGTGTCTTGGACATGAATTACGTTTACCGACAATTAATTTCAAGTGAAAATGTGCTAAAACTTTTAATTGGGCAGCCAAGTGGCTGACGGCGGAGCAGCGAGCGGCAGCAAGGGGATGTGGCAATAAGCAAACTGAATGTGGCAGCCATAAAAATGTCGGCAACATCCCTCGAAAGACATTTCATTCAACCAATTTTCATAGCAGGTGTACATTTGCACGGTAGCTAGAGAACTATTCGTAGCGATCGTAATGCTTGCCCCAAACGAAGAAAATTCAAGATACGCGCCCCACGTCTTTTGGTAGGGTCCGAAAAAGGGTGCCCGGACCCCGGGAGCCCCAGAGCACACGGGAGGACTCAACAGAATTAAATGAGATTTCAGGAGCTTTTCGGGCCTCTTGGGCAGACTGACTTCAAGTCCCATAACAGTTATCCGCCCGCTTCCAAAACAAAAAGACAGTAACGTGGAAATTTCGAACAAAACAACTCGAATCAACAGACAAGAAGACAGACACCCAGTCACATGAGTGCACTGACAGTCGGCTAATTATGTCAATTGCGAGCCGGGGCCCCCGACTCTTTTCAAGCGATTGTCCGTGACAGCTCCGACTCCGGCTTTTTCCATGGGCGTAGCAGGTTCCTGTCAGTCAAATGGGATGGCGATGCAACTGCAAAAGGATGAGCGGCAGGCGGACAGAGAATGAGTGACGTGCAGGCATGACTGTACTTGTATCTCCGCATGGGTCTGAAGGCCGTACGCAATATGCAAATAGCTAAGTTCAATTCACACATGACAATAGATATGCCCGCAGAGAACGAGTGACGGCAAAAAAGGAGGAGACTTGGCATGCTCGTACTGGGTGAGTAGGTCAGGGTCGACTTGCCTTTCCATTAAATGGCTGTATATGGGGCTACGGCTACGGCTACTCAGCCATTTAGTGCACCATTCGACTGACCAAAAATTCTGGTAGATACACTCAAACACGTGGCCGAACGGAAGACAAGCAAACAAGAAGGCGAATTCCAGTATGTTGTAGCTATTTGTTCAGACACACCCACACACATGCAAGCAGATTCCATTCCCATCATGCAAGATGGAAGCCTAAATTGTGCACTTCTACAAATGGACCCAAAAAAAGCAATGGCGGAATGTTCCAAGGAGAAGAATAAATAGGAGATACTCGTACGAAGGAGGACAGTAAATCCACACAGAAAAACAGACAACCAACAGTCAAATAGCAATAACAATTCAATCAAATGTGCCCCGCTTTCATCTATGGAAATCTTCGAATCGAAACCTATGACCTCAGAGGGGGTGGTGAGTGCAGAGTGAGGAAAGAGCTGTGAGTCCTGGGGGCAAAAATGTTTTGATTTAAATTCGTTTCAGTTGCGACTGCAAGCGAGCTTTCGACTCCGACTCTCTTCAGAATTCTCTCTGTGCGACTGCGCATTACAGGCCGTCCCAATCTAACCGTTAGTTATCTGAGAGAGCAGGTCTGGGCATAGAGAGCTAGAGAGAGAGATTTTAGAAGGAGAAATAATCGTACGTGCTATGATTTTCCCCTCTTTACTGTCAGTTTCCCATAGTTATCTGATCTACTAGTTATAGTAGCCAAAAACTGTATAAATTAACCTCAATAAACAATATACAACATAGCCTGAAAACCTGAAAGCCTCCCCGCATAACAAACTCAGCATGAATGCCTACCGGAAGTCAAGGCGTACCAGTCGCAGAGCAGAAATCAAGTTGGAGGTGGCAGTCATAAAATACGATCGCATAATACTCCTCAGTGCCAGGGGAGCAGACCATCGCATCCAGACACTTAGTTTCCTTACTACAGAACGCTACCTGGACATTACCTAAGACCAAAGACTCTCCTCTTTCGTTTTGCTATTATCTTTATTGTTAAAATAAATACAAATTTAGGTGTATTTTTAATGGGGGTATTCATTTAACTCAAGATTACTATTTAGCGAAAGTTTCTCTACATTTGTTCCCTTCCAATAGCCCATCAAGTACCCTCAAATATGTAGTTGAAGGGAGTTGTGGAGTGTCTCGCCCTTCATCCCTTGCACGGGGCACGGGGCATGGGGCAACGCGTGTGCATTTTCACAGCCATTTGAACTTGGAAACATTCGCAAAATGTGCAACATGGCGTAAAGAATTCGTGTTAAGCGCAGCAGTTAGCTTTCGGGTGGAGACTCTGCTTTACTTTACATATGGCGCATGGCACAGCTGTAAGTACAGACATCCTTATACATATAGAACAATTCAGGGAGCGATGAATATTCCTTCTGCGATGAGCTGCCTATGCATTCAAACGGATATTTTCGCTTAATCAGACATGCAGCTACACACATGGCTACAACTGGTTAAACTTTTACAAAACTAAAGGATAACAAAAATGGCAAAAAAGAATCTTCAGATTTCCAAATAGATATGTACTATGTATCGCTATGTTGGAAGCAAAATGCCAGATAATTGAATTGCCAAGAGTCATTCAAAATCAGTGAGAGTGCCATCAATGACATCGAAAGTAACTGGGCTCTCCTGCTCCTGCTCAACTTGTACTGGGAAAGTTGACAGCAAAGCGCACACTTTCACTTTGAAGGCCACACACAAGCAGACATACAGACGAATGCGCTGTGTATGGGCTGTCAATCTCAGTGCAGCGTCCGCTGCTCGCTGATGCGAATAACGGAAATCGGACGCCATATCGGGCGGATGTGTTCGACAATGCCGATCGGAAATGAAACGTATGTAAGCCTGCGATAGCATTGAGTAAAAACAACATGACATATGTACATACATACTAGCTGGATTACAAAATTGACTAGGTAAATACCCGGACCAAACATAATCATCGCCCACAGACGAGGGGGCAGCAGTTTCCGAAATGGTAGAGATGTAACCCCAAGTCGGTACAGAATACAGCAGAATCGATTTTGAATTTGCAGCTAAAATGACAATATTTTTGTGGTACATGGGGGAGTGGTGAGTGGTGAGTGGGGCGGAGCCCAAAGGTCAGAGTGCTGGCTGTGGCTTTCCCGCATGTAAATTCCCATTTGTGTATTTTCGATTTTATCAAATGCATCAAACGAACAACAGGACCAGAGTCACGCATCATACGCAAATGACACAGATGCAATTTTACTTGTGAATACAGTTATAGCTGTAGTTGCAGCTACATTTACAGTTGCAGATGCAGATAGAGATACATCTGCATTGAGTGCACTTTCAGTTTAAGCTGGATTCTGTTTCCAATGCATTTACAATAAACTTGTGCAACCGATTTGCCCAAAACAAAGAAAATAATTGATTGTAATTTGTGTCGGTACCTTATTTACGGAATTTGATTCTAAATAAATGATTTAGATAGAAAGAAACTAGTTCCCTTCTTCTGATTTAGGCATGCTCGGATGCCAATTAATGATATTCCCCCATAACACCTTCAACGCCCAGTTCTGATCTGTCACTTTTCACCGAATATACTCAATGGTACGCCAATTCCCTCGGTCTCTGACTGTCCATCAGCCAGAATCCATGGAGTGTGACATACTCGTATGAGTATAAAAATCTAAGCGTTTCTTCTACACGATTTCCTCCATCTTCCTTTTCCCGTCACAGTCTATTAATTTCAGTAGTGCCATTGCATATCCCAGTCGTAGGGGTCGAGCTTTAACTTTTTGTGCACTGCACTCGGTTTTTGTGAGGGGAAAATTCTAATTTAATCTCCTGCATGCCATAAGTACTCAAAGTTCCACAAAAAAGTGCAATAAATTCGCCTACAGTCTCCGTTTCTTTGGTCAGCATCAGTAGCAAAAAATGTCGAATGGAAAAGCACTAGACGTGTAGCGGGCCATGCACATATGTACATAGAGACTAGGAGATGCCCTGCCCTGTACAGTAGCGAAGGCTTTATACTATTGCATGTTACATGCTCTCCCTTAGATTGGATATGCCTCAGCTTTAGTTTTTCGACCCACATGGGACGGAAAATTCTGGGGTAGCTCCGCTTATACTCCTATTTTCTATGATTTATTTGTTGCATTAGTGAATGTCGCTGGCAGCAGTGGCAGAGCTGTTTCTGGGCGGCCACTTCAGAGTGTCTGAGCCTTGGCCGGCGCCGACCCAAAGGTGCGCCTAAAGGTACAACGCACTCTTCTGTATTATAAATGGCCAGACGCTGTGGGTCTAGCTCTGCCTCTTTCACTGAAGTGCTTAACTTTAGGCCAGCAGAACATTAACAATTCCCTCTCTTTTTATAATGCTATAAAAATGCACAAAGTCGCCGGGGAACAAATAAACAGGGCACAGAGCACAGTGGAACTACGACTACAGTAAACACTGCACTGAGTGAAAGGCAGTTCAGCGAGCCGTGCTAATTGTGTCATTTACATTGGCAAACAAGTGCGAGTGAATAAGTCAGGGGCTCAGACAGATTAACGCGAATGAGCGCATCTCCGGAGCTCTTTGCACAGTGCAAATTAACGACAGCCGGCGACTATTTGCCTTTCTGTAAGGAAACCATTGGCTTTTGGGGTAAAATGTTTTAAATTAAAATTTAAAAAATGCATCTAAAAGAAGTTTTCAGAAGTGGAATTCGAACCCACTCCTACAGCTACCACAGCTCTAAGGAAGAGTCATCTACTATTCGAAATGATATTTACTTACCTTTAGAAAGTTCCACAAAATCAAAGCCATAGGCATGAGCAAGTAATTGCCCACCTCCCGCCATATATGTAATTGTTTGCTCTTCGAATAAAACTAAAAATTGTTTGTATTTATTGAATTATCTCAGTATTTGATACGATCAAAAGTATAATAATGCAATGATACTTATATGTAGAAAAGTTTCTTAAATATTTTGCTTTGCTTGCCACTCATCCAGATATCATAAAAATGTTTTTTATTAACATCGTAGCATTCCATATTTAACACGAACATATCGTTAATGTTAATTATGAAACAATCCACCACTCAAGCACTTTGTAAAAGTTACAAACAAATTGTTTGAATAAAATAAGTTTTTTTTTAAGAAACGCAACGTTTCCCACAAAAAATTGCTAGACGTTCCCCTATGTCGAATATAGTTTAACTAAAAATATGACTAAAGTGTATTCCAAAAACTTCTTGTACATTTAAAATAAGTGGAGTTTTCTTTTTCTTTTACTTTACAGCTTAGGCGTTGTTTTTGTTGTTAGCCCAGTTGGGCTATTTTCTTCATCTTTGTTTGTTTTTTTTGTTTTCTAGTACTAAGTCTTTCATTAGTTGCATTTGAATTTTGAGTTTTCGCTTTTGCTTTCGACAAAATGGATTTCATAAAATACATTTGTTGTGGCCCTTTGCTTTTCTCTAAACTAAATTGAGCTAAAATATATATAACATTTACCGTTTGTAACCTTTTTACCATTTGATTTGTGTGTTTTACAATAGTTTATGGAGGGTTCCACTTTTGCATCATTTTGTGTGTGTGTGTATATGTGTTTCTTGCGTCATAGAAAAGCTTTTTGCCAAGGAAAATGTGTTTAATGTTTTTGTTTTTAGCTGGTTTTTATATATTTTTTATGTTTTTGCATTTTATATATTAATTCATAATCAAGTCGCTTAGGTTTTTGTTTGCTTTTGCTACAATTCATTATTTCAGGATTTCCATACATCGAACTTATAATAAAGAAGTACACTATATATATAAGGTGTATATATATATATATATATATATATGTATATATGCATATAAACATGTATGTGTGTGTGTGTTTATATTTTGTATGTACATAATTAATAGGCAACCACTTAAGCTTACTCTAATGTGTTTCTATAAAAATAAGTATTGTTATGCAAATTGTTTTTGCCACAAAGTGTACTAAAAACCGAAAACTGTACATTACACAATCTTCTCATTCTCATTCATAATTTTCATCAATATAATCATTATCATTATCATAGGCATTCGGTCATCATACATTTTATTTTTTATTCATTGTCAATCTGATCATCAGCATTCTGAGCACCGACACAAAGCATTTGTTACCAAACCTAACCCATCAGCTTCCAGGAATCCCCATTTATTATTTGGCTAAGAACAAGTATAATTCGCAATAACTCTGGCAAAATAAAAGAAAATACAATCGATATACATATACACATATATATATATATATAAACTAAAACCCTCTTTACATGCAGAATTTGACTCGTGTGTCTGGTATAGCTTGTAGATCTTTTGGTTCTTTAGCTAATTTGGTTTTCGGATTTGGTATGCATGCTTATCGTTGTGTCGTTGGTGTCTCTCTGCGTGGGAGTGGTACTAGGCTGGCGTGCGTGCAGTACACAACTCGTTGCAGCTCCTCCACTCGAGTTATCATAATGCTGGTTGTTGTTGTTCTTGTTGTCGTTGCTGTTGCTGCTGGTTGGTATTTAGTACATTGACTTTCATGAGGCGTACATGCGGTTAATATCATGCTGATATCTGTCCTGGATATCCTTGCGCTTCAGTTTAAAGGCAGCCGTCACCAAGCCCATGTCCGGTGACCAGACCTCCTTGCACAGCGTAATGGCGGCGGGCACCTCGAACTTTTGCAATTTGCCTGCAAGCAATACCAATGAAACATTTAGTACATTATTCTCATTCCCGCAGAGATGGGGAACGATGGGCGACTTACATTTCCGCGAATGATCGGCAATCTCCTTGAGTATGGCCTTCTCCATGACTGGCGACGAGCACAGCTCCTCATAGGTTTTGTCCTGCAAGCCGTGACGCTCGGCCAGATCCTCCAGATGCTTCTGATTTGGCACGACCAGCGCGACGGTGAACTGCTTTGTGGGATCGCCATAAACGCAAATGTTCTCCACGATACCGCATGTCTTCAGCTCCGATTCGACCTTGCCAAGAGAAACGTATTCGCCGGCCTGCAGCTTAACCAGATCCTTCTTGCGATCTGCGTAAAGAGAGAGAGAACCACAGAGTATTAAGTGGCTGCTTAAATCGCATTGCATACAGATTAGAGACTTGCCAATTATCTTAAGTACGCCATCGGTTTGCACCTCGCCAATGTCGCCGGTTTTGAACCAGCGTTTGCCATCCTCCTCAAAGAAATCCTCGTTGGTCTTGCCGGGCAGTTTGTAGTAGCCCTGGGACACACAGTCGCCACCGATGAGCACCTCGCCCTGCGGGTATGGCTTGTTGGTGATGCGATAGTTTCCCTCCTCCCAGTTGACCAGACGAATGTCGCAGACGGTCAATGGTCCACCAGTGCGTCCATAGGTCATGTCTCTCTCTATAAAAAGTGGGAAGAGTGGTAAGTAGTCTTCGCGCTCAAAGCGTACAAGAGGCACAGTTTCCCGTTCACTTACCATGCATCACAGTGGCTCCCGATGTGGTCTCTGTCAATCCATAGCCCTGAATCAGGTCCACGCACAGGCAGGTCTTGATCTGTTCGTGTGTGTCCGCCGAGAGCGGCGCACCGCCAGACATTATGATGCGCACCTTGCCGCCCATCAGTTTAGCCACCTTCTTGAAGACCAACCTGCAAGTCAGACGACATATTTAATAGCTGATCATGAATGATCATTGAATATGCGAGGCTTCTTACTTGTCAATGAGGGGCGTCTTGTAGCCTCGCTGTATCCACTTGACTTTGTACTGGTAAAGGAATTTGAAGAGAGCTTTTCTGAAGGCCGAACCGGAATTGACTTTGTCGTTGATGCCCTTGGAGATGCGATCGAGTATCAGTGGCACCGAAGTCATGCATGTGGGCTTCAGGACACTGGCATCGCCCATGCAGCCTCGCCTGATCTTGCTGCTCGTATCGATGAGAGTCAGCGGCGTCGAGTAGCCAATGGAAACGCCAGTCATCAGGCAGAGACTCTCCGCCACCAGTTCGAAGACATGAGCCAGCGGCAGGAAGCCAATCAGCACATCATCCGGATAGATGGGCACCATATCGACGAAGCCCTTCATTGTGGCAATGCAGTTCTTGTGCGACAGCAAAACACCCTTCGGTGTGCCAGTCGATCCGGAAGTGTACATAATAATGGCAATATCATCGCCCTTGGGTGGCACGCTCTCTGTGGGCACAAAAAAATCAATCAGTAAATGTCTCTAGTGCAATATAGAAGGCCTATCCACAGCTGTCACCCAACACAGATATCATAATACAGAAAAATCCTATCAAAATTTTATCGTGTTTAAAAATTTCGTTGTTCCAAAAGATGGCAAACAATTTGGAAGAGTTCATTATACTGACCCCGCTGACATGTGTGGAGCAGTGCAATGCTCTCATGGAGGCCACAACAGCGAAGCCCAAGCCCTGCTACCTATTCATCTCGCTCTTTGGCGTCTACTGTGGGCTGGTTGCCTATCGTTCATATCGCAGCTATTTGGCAAACATTGCGAGATCTCAGGAGCCAGTGCCCAGGCCAGTAGATGTGGTCTCAGCTTTGCCAGCGGCGTTCGTGTCTGAGCTGGGGGAGCTGCCACCCCGACTGATGTTTGAGTCCCTGAGCTTTACAGACAACAGGCACGACATGACAGAAAATGAAAACTTTCCAATTAGTTAATGGCCAAACTTGTTCTCTTTCTTCTGTTTCTTAGCTGGTGCTATTACGGTGAGCTGACTACACCCAGCATGGATCGCGGAAGGACAACTGAGATAAAGGATAATGAACAAGATGCCAACAAGCCATCGACATCAAAATCAGTCATAAAGCTTGGGGCAATTGCACATAAAACTGGTGATGAGAAATAGACAGGGGTATGTCCTGTATTATGGCAGCCTGTCTATCCCATACTAATTTCAACTCTCCCTTTAGAAACGCACCAAATTTGCTTTCCTGTCCTATTTTGACGACCTGGTTGAATGGCAAAATCTTGACGCCCTCCTTAAAGCCAGTGGTCTCCGTCTTGTGCAGCTGGTCCTCCATGTAGATGATGGTGTTCACATTGGGGCACTGGGCCAGCAGGGTCTTGAACTTGGGCAGCAAATCGTGCGAGGTGATAACCGTGGTGACTTCCGTTTCGCTGATGCCTGCCAAAATATAATAATAGTTTTCTTATATTATTACACGAAAATGGTGAAATAAAAAATGGGCCATGTACTCACAGTGGGCCACACCATCGTCTCCCAGGGTGGCGTAGACGGTGACAATGGGCATGGCTTGCTTGAAGCATCCATGGGCGGCCACCATCCACTCGGCACGGGTCTCTGCAAAAATTACAATGTTTTCACGCGGCTGCTGTCCCAGCTCTCGCAGGCCACGCCCAAAGTTGGCCGCCTGCCGCTCCGCCTCGGTGAAGGTCCGCCACTTGTAGTCGCCCATGTTGTACTTCTTGAAGACACGTCCGTTTGGCTGTACCTCGTCCTCCTCGCTGAGGATCTGCCGCGTGCCCAGACAGCGCTTATTCGAGTGCGTCTTGGCCACATAGTTGAAGACCTTCTCCAGGGTGTCGATGTTCTCCTGCAGCATTTTCACGTGCACATCGCGAGGCGGATCCGTGGTCCGGTATGTCAGCTCGTGTTCATCGTTCTTGATAATCTTAGCCTAAAAGAGGAGGAGCATTGATTACTTTTATGTCATCTCAAAGTTTGATGCAAATAAACGCCAGATTGGAAGGAGGCTGCGGGCGGGGAAGTGGGCGATAAACAGGTAGAGAACAGACATGTGAGCTTGAAGGGGGGTGTGGTTGTGAGGTTGAGGTTGCTTTGGTTGGATGGTTTGGGGGCCGTAACAGGGGAGAACATGTTTCTGGGACCAACACCAAAGAGAAGAACTCGCCAAAAAAAGGGGAAACCAACTCTTTGCATGAAAAACCAAATCCTAGGAACATTTATTGTGCATTCTTTTCGTGGTTGTGTGTGGTGTGTGTGTTGATTTGTGTGTATTTATGTGGGGTTGTGCCAGTGTATGTGTGCCATGTATGTGTGTGTGTGTCTGTGTGCACTGTTCCACAACAAATATTATTAATAAAATAAAAACGAATGTGCAAATATTAAAACCTCAATATCATCCGGCGCGTACTTGGACTCATCGACCAACATTTTCTGGTTAATGGGCTTTGCCTGTAGGAGGGAAGGAAGGATACAACGAGTAATACAATATATGTATGTATGTATGTATTTGCGTTGCTTGTGCCCAAGCCAGTGTTGCCTGTAATGATGTCTTACTATATTTGTAGATTTACACGTTCATTCCTATTCGGCAACTTTTTTACCTTACTTTTTGTATACTCTATTTACGGCACACGCAATTGTGACCATAACCATAGAGCCCCATAAACCTTATCAGGCAGGCTCTAAGCCAGACACAAATTCATTTCATTTAGATAGGGAAACATCAAATGTAGAAGCGCATATAGGGACTACCCTGGGAAGTAATCCATCAGAAATTTGGCATAAGGACATAAGACTCTCTCTCTCTCATTCTCTGGCAATGTGGCCACATATAGCATGTTGCCTCCACCTGCTCCTTCCATCGTTTATCAAATTTCCGCTGCATGGCTTGGCTTATCAGGAGGAGGAGGGCATCGCCTGCAACCATCGTGTATGGCGTAACAACAGGTTCAATTATCAAAAACAGCTATGATTTGATGTCCGCGAGCAAGGAAACAAACCTCTACCTCTACGCCTAATTGTCGCATACAAAATCGAATGAATCTCTGATAAAAAGCAAAACTACAACAACGAACAAGAGATAATGAACAGCGGACCGGGTCAATAAATCAAAAGTCACCGTGCATATAGTAGATAAGGGGAAATGTAGAGAGAGAGAGAGAGAGAGAGATAGCAAAAGCAGAGACAGAAATAGGAATAGAAATAGAGGTGGAGGTAGATTTAGAGGCAAAGGCAGATAGAGCGAAAGAGAGAGAGAGAGAGCGTTTGCTAATCGCTCATCGTGCACAAGGGATTGCGTGACGTGAAGTAACATGAAAATAAACTGATAGTAAAGCGTGCAGTTTTATTTCCTAAAAACTATATAAGCAAGTACATGTACTCCGATCAGAACTAAGCCAGGGCGCTCTTAGTATCTGTCTGTCTGTGTACTTTGGAGCGGCGGCAAAGGGGGCAAAGTCGAAAGTATTTCAAAGCGATTCTAGAGATACTAGTTACAGCGACGATTGTCTGATTAAATACGGTTGCAGGGAATGGAATGGTCGCGTGATCCCTTGCCATCAAAGTAGTGCCCACTCTGTACTCACCTTCACTCGTCGCGAGTCCTGTCGGCGTGTCCATGGCTTTTGCAGGACCAAGTAGACCGGCAGGGTGATGATATCGTACACGAAAGCGATCGCCTTGATCGCCCCAATTGCGCTCTGCACCCAGAAGCTGTCCATTCTGGAAGAGTAATTGAAATACACAAATTAGATACAAATTAGTTGCAGCTGCATCTTAATTGATATGCAAATTTTATTCTAGTGCCAAGAACTATCAAATTTTTTTCCCCACATTACGTATACGCAATACTTTGGAGCCCTTCTCCAGTGCCCACCAAGCAACCCACCCACTCGTTGTAGCACCGTCGCCAGCCGAAAACAAACTGATATCACCTGCTGCCACTGTTGGCAAATCTTGAGTCCGAATGTAGGAAAATCGGAAAAAGGGGTTCGCTCGCTCGCACTCTCACGCCGCTCACTCACTTGATCACCCCCCTACTCACTCAGCTCTCAGCTCGACGGCGTGCTCAGAAAACGCTTTTCGAAAAGGCGATAACATTTGGAGAGCGTTCAGATTGGTTCAGCTTTTTATCAGCCGGAGATTGCTAAGCCAAAAGGCACCGAAGAACGTGTCGGAAACTGTCTCACAAGTATGTCTCTTAATGTAACGGAGTGGTGGGTGGGTTGGTTGACATGCATTTCTGCTGGCTGCTCTTTTTTTGTATCTACGGCAGAGCCCTCTCTCTCTTTCTCTCTCCATGCACGGTTATCCAGGTCTGCTTTCTTATCAAAACCCATTGGTATTTAGAACTACTTCCAACTACAATGGTTGCCATCTGCTTTATAATATGTCACAAAAATCAAGTGCGTTTCGATCACAACCACCTTTTAATTATACGACCTACTCTATGGCGGCGCATGCTAGGGAACTATGATCTTTATTGTATGCCATATTTCTTGCTCAAGAAAGCTCTCTGGAAAAATTTGATTAACTTATGGCATTCTTTTTTTTAAGATATTAATAATTATATTAACTAACTTTCAGTTAGCGATCAGTTTCATTTTTAAACATACTTATCAATTTGATTAATTTTGGACTTATCTGCACCCAGAAATAGCGAAAATTTGCCCACAAATTAAGACAATTTCCGGAGGAATTATTTTTTTACTCTATCTTCTATATCACTATCTCGACTTCGTTTAGTCGGGGCTGTCGTCGCGGCCCAGTGCCACCTTTTGGCAACTCAAGAGATTATAACCGCTCGCGCACTTGCGCCGCTCAGAAATCCTCAAGGATTGCTTCATTTTTGCTTCTCTTATTGATACTCCTCGAGTATTAACACATATCCCGACCATAGTTAGAAAAAATAATCAAATAATTTTAACATTGGAATAATTGGAAACCGCAGTTTTCACATTTTTTAAATAGAAAGCCAAACGAATCTTTGCCTGGAAACACACGGCACGATTGTTACTAAGCTATACTATAGCTATATGGTATACATATGTATGTACATATATGGGATCGATCGCACTAATGCAAAATACCGTTGAATAATTGATAGCGCGATCATAGGCGAGTGGCCTGATAAGCAAGAATCGTGGAATGAGACTCTCTGTGTCCTTGAACTTGGCTGCATGCGCAACACGGACGTGACGTCAATTTCTCGAGCACGGTGCGCTCGGGGGTCACTGAGTGTCATTGTCGATGACTTTTTTGTGGCGCTTAATTGGTGCTGGAATGGCTGATTTAAGTGATAGTCACGGCTAATTGTTTCAAATGATAAATATGAATACGAAAACAACAATTATTTGAATTGATTTTGTAACCAAAACGCTTGACAAGAGAAAGTATTTTATATATACGAAAGTAAATTCAATCGTTATTATCATATGGAGAAGATAGCTTCGGTTGTCTGTAAGAAATTTTCAATGCAGGTCTTCGAAATTCCAAGATAAATATACAAAAGGAAGAGGAAAAATATGTTAATTTTTAAAGATAATTTAAATTTAGTACATCCAAAACAAAAGCTATACTTCTCATCTGCATAATATTATGAATCCTAATCCTGAGTTTTTAGACCGAAATGAAGTTCTGGTCGAATGATGTTGATTTGCTGTACAAATTTCACATAAACGAAGTGGTATTAGCTTACATTTCATTATTGTTCTTAACATACTAAGACCCATCAACCAAATTACCATCACCAATTGATCTGCCCACTAATGCTGGGGAAACTAACAAGTACATGTACTACAGATAGCCGTATTCAACGAGAAAAACGAGTGAAGCAATCATGAAGGTAAACATAAACGGTATTTACATATGATATGTATGTTGGTATTGGTACTTACTGCGCATCATCTTCGATGAACATCTTGCCGTGTGCTTTCTCTAGTTATTTCTCTTTGTCCGATCTTCGGTATCAGTGGCTGCCCAGAACTGCAGGTGGGAGAAGAGTGCTGCCTCTAACGCACGCACACACAGAGAAACAGCACACACACCCAAAAGATCACTTTTCTCTCTCTCTCGCTCTGTTGCTTTTATGTGGATGGCAACGCCTGGCTTCCACAGGCGGCACGACTAGTGGATTGAAATGACAGACAAAATGACGTAAAGTTTCCTTCGGATGATGTTACTGTAGTTTTTGTATTGCTGTTTTTGCTGTTGTTGTTGATGATGATGTATTTCCCTGGAACCGGAAAGAGCACAGGAATATGCATTTATGAATGTAGTGACAATGAATCAACAAAACAAATTATGGGATACAGAAACTGCATAGCGCAATATACAGAAATAAATATGGAAAAATAAGCAAAAACAATAAAAACTTAAAATCAACCTCAACCTCATGGACAAACAGGGGAAAGGTAGAAATATCATGATCTGCAGATGTAAACATAAATAGTACATAGAAAGCTTTACTTTACGTTCAAGTACAAAAAGGTATCTAATATTTAGTTGAAAATCGTAAAAATATACCATAAACCTATTGTCTTTATATCATAGAAAGTTCTTATTTGTTTCAATTTTTTTTTAATTTTTCATTTGAATGAAACTAATGAAATATTAAACTATAAATACACACATATATTTTATTTATATAAGTTATCAAAAAGCCCCTACTAAAACTTCCATTTGAATTCTATAAATAGATAATAATCATATCCCAATCCCAAGTAGCCTTTCAATTAGTTTCAACCTTAATAAATATTCTAATCAAATCAGAAAACGACAGCAAACCACCAAAGCAAACCAATAAAAAGTTTCTATTACGTTTTGGACTTGTTTTCTTTTTTGGATGGTAGCCAAAAAAAAAAAAAAAAACACGAACGCTGATGATAAGACAATAAAGAAACAAATTATAGAAAGTATGGAAAAGGCAAAACGAATATCTAGAACGAAAATTAAATTTAGACGGACATTTCTAAAATACGTAAGAGATTGCATAATAGAATTCTCTCAAGAAACACACACCCTATTTCTCTACATCTCTCGCTCTCTCGCTCTCTCTCTCTCTCTCTCTCTCTTGCGGACTCTTTCTTTCTTTCTTTCTTTACTCTCCCTGGTTGTAGAGAAACATTGACATAGGTCGGGGGACCTTCGATCGAATCACAGAAAAGCGCTTTGCCAATTAATTAACAAACAAAATAAACGAAAGTTCTTTGATGTTTTCTGGCAGAGACCAAAGTCCGTTCGGGCATGGCTTATCCGTTCTGCTCTGGAGATTGAACTGGTTCTTTAGAATCTGCCGTTTCTGATAAACAATACTCAATATCCCCACGTGATATTGATACAAAGGTCGTTGATTATGCCAACCATTTGATAAGGGGGAAAAGGGGCATACAAAGTGATCCGAGTATTTCAGTTCAGTTCGTTTCAACTCGGGAGGAATGACGACAATCTTAACGCATCGTGTGGAGTCCGTTGAACCGCACCGCCTTCACATTTAAGCCCAGCTCGAATGAAAACGGTCTCAATACGTGTTTTGTTTGCCAAGAAAGAGAAGTGCCAAAAATCATAAAGTTAAATATATTCGGCATTCAAATATTAGCCATTGGAAGAGGACAAAAAGAAAGAAAGATATGAAAGAGAGATTCTTTATCTTGGCAGAAAAGTAACCAAAAAACACCGAGCACAAATACACGGAGCAACCGTCAGAGTGCAAAGTTGAAGAAGCGCTAAAGTGGCGTGAAAACAGGCGAAAGTCGGTTTTAGCTACGTTTTGTAGGTTAATGCAATCGAATGAAAATGTAAAACTATTCAGTTTGCCATTAATTAAACGCTCCTGTTTTCATGGCCAGAGACTAAACTTTGAGCGCGTTCCCACCGTGCACCAATGTGCACCAACCAATCAAGGGTCGTCCTTGTGTCCGTAAATCATAGATCGTGAAACGCGAATGGCAACCCTGGTCAAAGTTGCAACAAAAACAGAGATCAAGAGAGAGCAAGAGAAAGAGAGTGCTGGTTGGGAGCCGACAATCGCGTGTGGAAAACAAAGGTTAAACCGATATGAGAGGTCTGTCTATCTAAATGTACGAGTATGTACATATGTATGTATATGTAAACGCTGGGGACTAAGACAATAGGGAAATTGTGCACATTAAGCGATGATTACTGTAAGCCGTACTATGATGCTGGATAAGTGATAAAACGAGCAGAGCTCTGAGCAGACTGACTGATTCAATCAGATCTGAATCATGGGCATTCAGGGTTAAGTAACCACACACGCGGCGTATGCGTTATTTCGTACAATGAGAACTTTAATCCCGACACATGTCAAGCAACAAACACTTAAACTAAAAACAGATTTGGAGATTAAAATTGCCATAAGCAAAGTTAAAATTACAAAATTATTTAAAAACGGTTTAGAATTCAAATTGCAGATTTTTGTTAGGATTAACGCAAAACACCGACAAATAATCATTAAATAGCTATTAAGTTTTGGTCAAATTCAGTCTAAATCTAGTTACAGATAATAATCGTAAATAAACAATCACTAGCGATCCATTCTTATCATAATTTGTTATATACTTGAACTTCAATTACTTTGAGATTTCTAATAACACAACGATTACAGATATATCAGCGGCTATTTATGTTTTCCACTGAACCACTTTATGCCATTTATATACAGCATTCCATGGCTATTCCAATATTTACATATACATATTTTAGCTCCGATCGAACGGATTGTCCCGTACTGGTACAATAAAATGTGTCTCATATATTACACATTTTATTCTAAGATTTATTCACATATCGAACTGATTATCCCGTACTCGTACAATCAAATTTGTAATATATGAGGGTGAAACTTATTAATTAAAACTTTTAGCGGCACTTTTCACTGCACTTTCCGCTTTGTATCAATTTTTATTGTTTGCAGCTGCTACTTTTTTGCATAAATTGCACAACAAATTGCAGTTTTCTGAAATCATTCAAGCAGGAAACGTTGTGCTTGACTTGGTGTGTAAATCACACAAAAGATAAATAAGAGTACCACAATTTACACCAAAACCTCGAACTTGAAAATCCGCATTTTTCTACGTTTCTGTTTGGTGGCGTTTACATAAATTTTACATTATTTTCGCTGACCGCAGTGCAAAATACTCAACAACTTCGTTTTCCGCCGTTCCCAAGAACTGACCCGTCAGAAAAACAACAAAACGAAAAAATAAAATAAAAAAAGCAAGCTTCCAAAGTCCAAGATCGCATTTGCTGCTACGGTTCAAAATTCAAGTTTTGTGTCGGACATTACGAAATTGCAATACCATGTCAAAATGCGAGTGTTAATCGTCGTTCTATATAAATTGAACAGGCGTTGTGTTACTCATAGCAATCCAAATATTGCAACAATGTGTATTTATAAACAGAATAAGACCACGTCATCTGCTTACTTGGATTTCATTTCATTATGTTGTAGCTGATGCTCTGGGCGTACAAAGAGTACTCGTTCATAAATTCCTTAAATATATTGGATCTCAGGGACTTAAGAGCTACATAAATCAATTAAATAGAGAAGAAGAGGAATAAGGGATTTAAAGCTCTCTCAATGATGAATCGTCCATTTCTTGGACTACCTGAGAGGGCGTTCAATTCATCCCATCAGCTGTTTCACAATGCCGGGTGGGGAAGGGAGAGTATTCGTTCAGCTGTTTAAGTGTGAAAGCATTTGGAACACAACAAGAAAATCAATTGCGTAAATATTTTGAGTTGCACATATGGGAACAGTGCTCGGTCTCTCTCTCTCTCTCTCTAGATCTCTTTCATTCCTCGTTGACAGTGACTTGAACTTTGGTCAAGGTGCCTGCCTGTTGTAACGGGAAATTATTCATCAGCTGATTGCCTTGACATTGAGAACACAACCCAAAGCCAGCCGACGCCAACGGCACCGCTCTCTTCTGAATTCGTCTCCTCTCAGTCTTTAATTCGCATTATGTGCAAAAATTTAATTGATATGCAACATTTGATTTACTGTCCATGCAAGTGTCGAGAAAGCGCATTACGTCGCTGCATCAGTCCTCTCTCTCTCTTCGGTCTGTTCTCTTTCGCACTGTTCTCTCTGGCGAATAATGGGGTAACGAAATGATCGTATGACTGTGCCAAAGTCCAAAATAAAAATACTTTATTTCACTTGCAGCAACAGCACAGGCAGCAGCAAACAAGCACTACACACATAAAATGAAATGAGAATTACTCAAACGAGATTGAAAAAACAACAAAAACAACAACGACGAGAACTTGCGAGCTTTGCACGGGGCGTTGAATATTTCATTCAATGGAAATGAGCAGAGAAAGAGCAAGAGCAACAAACATGCAAAACAAACAAGCGAGAAAGATCAAAACTGCCGGAGAGAGTCTGTCTGTCCATTTATGTGGGAGAGAGTGTGGGTGTCTCTATGTGTGTGTATATAAATTTGCCCGTCCGTTGGAGGCGAATTTAAAATAAATTTGATTATCGCTCAATGTACAGAACGAACAGAGACAGAGCGAGTGAAAGGGATATTTGGCAAGGTGAGGCATGTTTGTATTCCGTGAGACCGCTCACTGATCATGCCTCGTTTGATATTAATACACCTTGCAAGACAGATTCCTCTCTCTTTTGCACTCGCTCATTTCTTTGACTTTGGCTGAATTTTTGTCTGTTGCGTACGTACGTACGCGTACGAGTATGCATGTTCTGGTGTGTGTGAAAGTAAGGCAACAACATAGAGCTAAAATAAATGACCTAGACAAGCGCCTGCGTCGCGACGCATGTAGTACTTATCTTTAGAGTGAACATCACACACCAAAGCACGTGTTCCAGTGAAATTTTCCACAAGAAGCACCAAACACAAATATAAAATGGAATCGAATCAGCTTTGGCAATGATCGTGAGAGGCAGGCAGCCAGAGCCCGGTTTAATCGAAGCGGTACTGCAAAAACCGGTTAGAAAATCTACCAAAGTCATGACTAAAACAAACACAAGCAATGCTCGTACGATGCACAGGCGTAGACGAGCAGGGGTCTGAATAATGTGCTTTGAAGAACTGTTTCCCATATTATCTCTCGACGTCAGAATCCCCACGCATAAGCCACTGCGCCTCGCTTATCTCCGTTGGACTGTGTGCGGTCCATTCCAACGGTGAAAAATGTCATGTTTTCTAAACCTGCCGCGTACATTAGCCGAAAATAGAATTTTTTAAATTGAAAACAAGTTAAGCATTGAATGGCGTGACAACTAGAAATGGAAACAGGAACCACAACACAATTTTATAGCGACACGGTTTATTCCCCATCGATGCATCTTACATGCAAGTAGCTGACCACGATGGTCGTCTAAAATCATATGCAACGATATACATATGTAATTAACAAACATAGTGCAGGGAAACATTTACAAATGGAATTAACAAGTCCGCGACAGCAGATAGCAGATTCGCAAGCCGAAGCATTAAATACCCTTGCAGATACTGTGCTTTTTTATCATTATATATTGAAGATAGTTTTGGTCTGTTTAGTTTTCTATACTACATGTTTTCTCTCAGAGTTCGAAATTTCTGATACAATTAATCAATACCCTCTGCAAGGGTACCAAAGCCAGAAAGAGGGACAGATGAATAGACAGTAAAAATGGCAGCTGACGATGCGCTGTGCTGTTGCATCGTGAAGAAAAAAATGTAACGGCGAAACTGTTGAAGCCATGGCAAACAGCCCAACCAGGCCGATTACAAAATGTCATTGCAATCTGAAATCCAGTCGGGGGGTGGTGCAAAGTTCGAGGAGGGTCTTGGTCTGCCTTCGGTCGCCCCAGACATCGCGTGACTATTTTTGATACAGCACCCGGCGCGAGCCAGCGAGAGAGAAAGAGAAGAGCAACAAATGCAACGAGCAAATGCGAAAGGCACCAACAAGAGTCACAAGGCAGGGTGAAAGGAATGGGTGGGTAGCCGGGTGGTGAGGCGGTCAGGCAGCTATGGTGGCACGTTTTTCTTTCATTCGATGGCATTTCGTTATACCAGCTGAAAATCGTACGAGTTTCAGGGGAAATGACGCCGCTGCCGCGCCGCTCCCCTCTGGCCTACCTACCCACCCTGTAAAGCTTAAAACAAAGTAAAAGAATATGCGGTGAAGAGAGCAACCAAGAGGAGGTAACTCAGAGAGAGCGAGAGTCGAAGAGAGACAGTCGGTTGCATGCGTGTGCGTCAACTGTACTGTGGAAGAGCGGAGAGAAACGCAGTGTGTTAGTGTGTGTGTGTGTGTGAGCAGGGGAAAATGTTGAAAGGTCAAAGAGCAGATTGTTTACATGAAACCACCTCGTGGGGTGGCGAAATGGCCCGATATGTGGATGGGTGGCTTGGCCATGAATGAAAACTGAGACCGGCAAATTCATTCGACCCACCTCGACTAGACACGGCGAGAAAGTGGACGGAGCTGCCGCAGTTGCTGGGAACATTATTAGGCATTCTTGGAAAAGTTTATTCACATTAACTATGCACAAATTACAAAAAATTAATTCATAAAATAAAATCTTACAACTTCTGGACACAAAAATTATGAAAATTTAATGCGACGTTGATTTACAAAAGCGGAAATGCTCCAGAAATGTACACATACATACATACATATGTACATATGTGTATAAATACATTTCTTATAATACTGGATATCACAGCAGTTTACTCTTATCGATGCACCGCAACAGCTCGTCAATTACGCCTTAATTAAAGTTGCAAAGGGTATAAAATACTCACTAAATTACACTATTGAAATCAGATTACAGTGGAAGTTCGGAAATTAGAACTCCCACAAATTAGAATTGTCCAGAAATTAGGACCGGCCATTTTAATGCATGGCCGACTCTGTACCTGTGGTTCAGATTTCTGGAAGAACTTTTTTATTGCCCACACAGCTTTGGTTGAACTTGAAGTAAATATTAAAATGGGAATCCCGAGTTATTCGTGGTGCATACGATTCGGTCATATGCATGCGTAATTGAATACGCTTCTGGAAATTTGTGTCAGTTGATGACTAAGGACAAAATGAAAATATAAAAATTTTAATATTAATTTAAACATAGCTAAAATGTTTTTTAATAAATAAAAACTGTTTTGGGTTAAAATAAAGCTTGCACAACTATTTATAATGTTGTTTTATCATTTTCTGTACAGAAATTATAACTTTTCAGAATTTAGAATCACCCCAGGAACCAAGTGGTTATAATTTCCGAACTTTCACTGTACCATAATCTTTGGTTGTCAATCTGCAAGAGTTTCCAACGTTCGTTTTCTGGTTTGATGCTTATTTGATTCTAACAAAAACAATTCTTACTTCCACCTGGAATCGCGCTATCTCACGTTTGCTGTTTATAGCACTCACTGCTTCCTTTTATCTTTTGCGTTTATCTTTCCGTCTGAACTTTTGAAATGCATTCCACCTGCAACACTACCCGCGACGTGCCGTACCTCTGGACAAACGGCAGCGATATGAGCGATATTTCGATTCTAAACTGCTTACAGTACGACCTGCTTCCGGCCATTGCGAAGCCGCGCCCTAGAAACAAGAAGGGGCCGGCCAACCAACCGACCACCCACCCACCCACATCCGTTTCGAATGCAACACACCCACGCAGGCCCACGGCAACACGCCACCCATCCAGCCGCTCAGCTGGTCCCTTGGAATCCGAAACAGATGACACACGTCACACCAGAGCACACACACTCTCACATGCAGAGACAGTCACAGATGACCCCGAACTGGAGGCCCCTGCCTGGTACCCGGCATTCTCCTGCCACCCATCAAAGGCAAAACTCGCATGATTTTCAGTTGGTATAACAAGGCGACACAGTGGGACAGAGAGAGGAAGACTGGCAGAGAGAGCGTTTGCGCAAAATAAATTACAAGAACTTTGCACGTGGAAAGCAAGTAGGGGAAATCCACTAAGAGAGCAATATCCAAAGAGGAGAGCAATGTAAAGAGAGAGAGAGAGGGAGAAAAAGAGCGAGAGCGATATACATATGCATGTGCTCAGGTCCCAAGAATGAGCATTGTGATATAGTTCTAATTGAAATGAAAAATACCTGCGGGAGGGGCGTCAATTAACAGGTTGTGAATGCAAACGGTACACCAAGGGAGTGTGAGCAAGCCGCCGAATCACTCACCAACTGTTTTTTTCATTGCACAAAAAAATCAATAAACAAAACAACAAAACAAAACTCTGCGCTGCCATTGGCAACCAACAATTGCATAAGGCAAAGTGCAGTTGCACTGGCGAAAGGTACAACATATTCATATACATACATATGAACATGTCTATGTGTAGGATAAATTGGGTCAGCGTCGATTTCTCAGACTTTTTTTTAGAAAAATTGCTTATGTACGTCATTGATAAGGTGGCGTGACATTCGGAAAAACTAAAAAATTAAAAGAGAACCAGACGGCGCGGGGGCTGTAGAATCAAAGAGAGATATATTGAGGAAGAGAGTGACTTGTCAGCTGAGCCTCACTGGGAGGAAAGCCACCTACGTCACAACAACACAACTTTGAAACGGAGTGATATGCTAAACTTACCTATGATTTTGGTCTCAGGTCTGGACAGAGGGAACGCTGTCGGTTTGTTTTGGTGGGAGTGGGAGAGCGCACGCACATGGAATGGAGATAAAATATAAATCAGCGATCGGCGATTATATAAAATGACGTTTGGCAATAAGAACACGAACACACGCACACACACAGACGCTGGCGCTCCCGCTCACGCATAAACGAAATGCCGCTGCCAGCATAAAATGTTGCGTTGGCGTTGGATTCTTCAACGCGCTACTCTCCGCTTCTCTTATCCTCAGAATTTGAAGGCGCTATATATATGTATTTATTTTGTGAGTGAATGGGTGACTGCTCTTTTCAAATGCGCTTTAAATTGATCACAAAACTTTCGCAAAAAACTTTCACAAACTGCACAATTACTCACAAACACTAGCGCACTGACGTAGTGTGCATGGACCACGTTACTTACACCAACTCACACGCTCCTAAGAAGCGCTTTTGAACTGCGATTTAAGAATTTCGCTTGTATTTTAGTTAGTTGCCGTTTTAATTGGCGCCCGCATAAGCAAAAATGTTGGCGACGCGTGCACAATAGAGGTGTCAAACCATCGAGGGCACTATCGATAGTATCGATATTTTACTGATGGCCTCTACTATCGACGGTTTTGAAACTCTCATGATAGTATCGAGCTACAGTCGTGCTATAAAATACGAAGACAAATTTGTAAAAAAATAGACAGGTGGCATCTAATTTTTACAATGGACAAGTTCCTAAAAGGTTTCAATGGTTTTTTAATAATTATTTCAGCCCGATACTATCACGATAGTATCGATTGTTTTTTCAAAACATTCGACGTTGATATTCCTCGATATTGATATTCCGTTTAATATTACTAGCTAGCTGGGACTCTTAGCCCTAAACAAATAATTTTATCCGATAGATACATCAATTTTTTAAGAGATTGGCAAGTTTTCAGAAGTCCTTTTTATTGGATTATTTACATATTAAGGTTCAAACAAAAACAGCATAAAACGAATTTGTCGTCGTTTTGTGGCGTTGCCAGACTCGTGCAATTCGTAGTTGCTGCGGGCTGCCATACCGTGATATTTTGTGATATGAAATTCGTCAATTTTGATATTCAGTTTAATTGTCGGGGGCTTATTTCATTGGATTGTTTACATATTAAGGTTCAAACAAAAACGGCCAAAGCATAAAACTTAAATGTTGACTAAATGTTACGTCAGTGTTGTTGGTCAACCAAGTATCTTCTATGCGTATGTACTTTTGTATACCATATTTCTTTTAATTGGTGTTAAATTTATTGTTTCAAGCTGCTTTGAAACATTATTAATTCTTGCTCAATCCGTGCCAAAGTTGCACAACAATGCTGCCTATTCATTTCCCCATGTTGCTAAAATTTTTCCCATACAAATCAAATGTATCTTCAGGAACGCGTAGGAATGACGCAACAATGAATCTACATTCCTTCCCGTTAGGAACATGTGGCGTTCCCATTCCAGCAGGCAGCGCCATCTGCTGGTATTCAGTGAAATAAATGTCACTTCTACATGCTTTTTACATGCAAAACAGCGGCGAAAAGCGGAAGTTCGTTGGTTGCTCGCATTGCACAGCACTATTTTCAGGGCTGAATTTTCTCTTCGCTGGCGCCACCTATTGGGTTTCTTGAGAAACTCACTATTGCAAGCAGTGGAATTATATTTTTACTGCAAGCAGTTCATTCAAATTTTAATTCGAATTTATCACAAAAACCCACGCGAACGAACTAAAATAACAGCTAACTTGCTCACTGAACTGAAATGTACCGCATATTCGCTGAAAATGATTCGTTTTGCTTTTAAAAAACTGTATATATTTTATTTAAAATCATTTTTTTTGCTTTCAATTATTTATATTTTCTGTTTATTTTGGTTGTAAGTACCGTTACGAGGGAGGGCTTTTTTTGTGGTTTTTGTTTTGTTTTGTAATTGTTGTTGCTCGATTTAGTAATAGTAATTTTTGTTTTCTCTCGTTTCATTCGTTTCCATATAAGCGATACTATTTTGGTTCAAGTCCTTGTGGTTTTTTTTTTATGTACATATTTAAACTAAATTAAAGACTATAAATTACTAGTTTGTTTGTTTGTTTTGTGTGGTGTGGGGTGTCGTGAATCTCGCTTTCAATTGTGTTGGTTTGTGTGTGTGTAAGTACAGTGTGTGCTTGTGTGTGTTATAATAAATATGTATCTCTATGTATAAGAAATGCCTTAAGAGCTAAATACATACATACAAAGCTGCTAGGCAGAGTGGTGTGGGGTTGGGTTGGGGTTCAGGGTAGAGGAGCGAAAGAGTGACGGGACTGACAGATAGTAGAAGTAGGAGTAGGAGGATGTGGGGCATAGCAGCTGCTACATATACTGGAACACTGGATCCGTGTCCCAGTTGATCGCGGAAATTAACTAACATGCATACACATATACATACAATATTTTATATATAGATATCTCGATTATACAGATACAGTTAGAGTTAGCTTAGGTTAGAGTTAAAGATACTGGCTAATGGCTACAGGAACTAGTGCTAACTCGTAAAGTTATAGCTGCGCACCGCCCGCCCGGGCGTGACCAGCTCCACCTTGATGTTGGCCGTTGCCGTCACCTTGGTGGTGTTGCTGTCCGAGTGCGTCGTCTCCACCGTCACCTCCGGCTGCACAACGATGCTCTGCAGTTCCGGTGGATACTGCTGCTGTTGCTGTTGTGCGGCCTTGTGGTACGCGGGTGGCGGTGCCCCATACGAGGTGGGGCGTGATCCCCCGCCATGCTGATAGTTGATGTTGTTGAAGTTGTTCGTTGTCTGTGTCGGCGGCGGTGCGGGTGCACTCCAGTCGTTGTGCATCTGGATGGAGGAGTTGCTGGACTTCCAGGACTGCGGCTCCTCCGTAATGGTCGTCAGCGAGGGATCGTTGATGTTGACGTCCTTGTGGTAGTGGTGCGCCTTCTGGCAGTTGTTGCGCGACGACGAACGCGAGCCGTTCCCACTGAACGACTTGTTGGAGCGCTTGCTGCTGCGCATGGGCAGCGGCGAGGGCGTGGATATCCTATCGGGATGCTCCAACGGCACCAGCTCCGCCTCCGGCCCAAGCATGCTCAGCAGAATGGGAAAGACCACCAAATTGTTGCATGCCCCCACACAGAGCACCACAATCAGCAGGAAGCAAAAGTGTCGGATGACGAACTCGAAGGGCGACGTGGAGAGCATGAAAACGGCCACCCCAGAGGTGAGCATCCCATGAACCAGGGGACCCAATGACAGCTGCATGGCCAAATGGACGCGACGCTGACGATTGCCCACCGAAGTCATAAAGCCCTAGGGAAAGATCGAAGGTTAGTCTCTGTTTGCAGCCATTTGGCGGATTGTGGACTCACCAGGGAGATGTGCACATTGAAGCAGAGCATCATGCCCACGCTCAGTATGAGTATGACAGCGGGTATGGCCGACAGTTTGATGCCCAGCAAGGTCATGGCTCCAAAGATCTGTGCCAGCGAGGCCAAGACACTGAGGATCACCAGCACGGCGGCCCAAACGGACAGCAGCAGCAGGGAGACCAGCACCAAGGCAGCCAGCAAAACACACGCCAGGATCATGGCCAGCGAGGAGCGCAATGTCATGTACTGCTCCCAGAAAATGAAGGGAATGCCTGAAGATACAGCAGAGAAAATTGGTTAGTTTCATTAAATATACTTGGTGATGGGTTGTGACCTACCGGAAGGATAGTTGGGCAGACCAAAGCCCTCGAACTTGACGCTCAGATCGCGTATGTGGCCGATCAGGGTCTTTATTTGCGATGTGTCCGTCAGGCCGTGCAGATAGAAGGGCATCTGTGCGTAGACCAGGGGCAGGCTCTTGGGTATCTTCAGGTCGTACTCGTTGGGCGCATGATAATACTGACGCGGTTCTGGATACAGTTTGCCCTGAAAAAACAGCTCAGTGTTAGTTACTGGTTTTGGGAGGGTATAGAAAGATCTAAGAAGGACCTACCTGAGAGGCACCATAGGCGAAGACATCGTTGGTGGCCCAGGCAGAGAGATAGTTGTAGAAGGCCTTCGGATTGATGATTCCATCGCTGAAGACCAGCCGATTCGTCTTGACCAGCTCCTTGTCCACCGGATTGTCCACATGGCCCGTCTGCACAATCAGCTTGTACGCCAGGATGGCATCGCTGCTGGCATTCGGGTACCACACCTCCTTGTTCAGCCGCCCGTCCCGGATCTCATCGTCGAAGATGCGCTGCAGATTGTTCAGCCAGTCACGGAACAGCAGCAGCCAGAAGTCCGGCAGGCCCCCGTTATCGTTCTTGATCACATGCGGCACCCGGACGAAGGCGTCGTGGTAGTCCCGCAGCAGTTGCTGCTGCGTGGGATACTCGAAATTGCCTTGCGTCACCGCATACATGCTGTAGAAGCCGAAGAGGCGCGTCTGCGCGTCCAGGAACTTGTGCTCGTTGCTGTGCTTCGGCACCAGGTCGATGATGTCCAGGCCATCCTGCAGCTTGGTGGAGGCGTACAGACTGAAGATCAACGCCACCAGGAAGCCCATTACGGTCAGGAATTTCACCCAACTGCGCATCAGGAAGGGCGTGTAGTAATCGAAGGCGAAGCTGGACAGGGAGAAGGACGGCAGGGAGGTGCTGTTGCTCTTGCTGCTGCTGCTGTTGCCAGAGATTGCGCCGCTGCCGTGCTGCTCCAGCAATGGATTCTGTACTGGCGGCTGCGGAGGCAGACCCACGCGGCTATTGTTGCAGTTCTTCACGTGACGCGCTCCCCGCAGGCTGTTGTTGTTGTTCATCGGCATCACCTTGGGTTGCTCCTTCCACACGGGAAAGCAGCAGCAGAAGATGTCCGCTCGTCCGGCGGTGCGCCGGCGCAGATCCAGCGAGATCATGGCCGGGAAGACCAGCAGTGCCGCCGCCAGATTGAAGCACATCACGATGGCCGCCTGCAGGCAGAATACCTTTAGCGCCGGCACTGGAATGAAGGCTGCCGCAAAGAAGGAGCCTGCCGTGCTGCATGCGCTAAACAGGATGCTGGGTCCGACTTTCTTGAGGATCAGCTTGGTCTGCTCCTTGCGATTGCTCTCCGCATACGCCGCCGTCAGCATGAAGATGTGGTCCACTCCGAGGCCCAGGGCCAGGAATGGCACCACCTGCGTACTGGCCGCATTAAAGACGATCCCCATCAGGGCACACAGTCCCAGGCCAGCCGCCGTGCTGAAGCACATGAGCAGCACACCAGCGACACCAACGCTGCTCTGGCCCCGGACGGGATCCCGCCAGCGGAGGAGTGTGCAAAAGGCGTAGAGGACGGTGACGGCGACGCCGATGACAATGCTCAGGGCACTCGGATGCGAGAACTTGGCCAGAATGTCGTCCAGGGCGGCCGAGCTGAACACGTAGATGTCATAGTTGGCCGCAATCCGCGACTGCTTGCGCAGGAGGAGCTCCACCTCGCGGGAGAAGTTCCGCTGCCAGGCATTCAGCACTTCGGCGGCCTTCTCCTGGGTCCAGCCGATGTGGTGCACCTTGTAATTGTCCTCCCACTGGTCGTACATCTCCTTCTCGGTCATCAGCTGAACCACCGTCTGCAGGGCCTGGGCCTTCTTCAGGTGTCCACTGCGGTTCCGCTGCGCCCCTCCCACGATCAGCTGCTCCGGCCAGTGCATGTGCTTGGCCGCATAGCCGTAGCAGCCGCCCGACAGTATCGCCCCCACATCCGGCGGCGTGGTGCTATTCTTGTTCGGTGCCGTCTCCGGGCAGCTTGGATTCAGCGGATTGAGGCAAGGCTTCTCCATGTAGCCGCTGCCAATGGCCGCCCGCTTCAAGTACTGCTCCACCGTCTCGAAGTCAAAGCTGATCTTCTGGTCGGACATCTGCTGCTTCATGAACTGCATCACCGACGCGGGGTTCAGGGTGCTCCACATGAGGCGTTGATTGAGGCCACTGCCGGGAGCGTGGAATATCGAAAGATGGGATTAGCCAACTGGAGTGATGGATTACGATCTCTAAGGATTACTCACGGTATATTCACGGGAAACTCCGGTCCCAGCAGCTGGCTGCCCTCCCAGAAGCAATCCAACGGCGTGATGATCGAGCACGGTATCAAATGCTTCAGTATCTGCTCGATGTAGTAGTGCCCCTCGAAGGTGGGCGTGGTCGGGGAATTGCACATGTCGCGCAGTCCCCACTCGGCGTCGTACATGTGCACCTTGACGGCGGTGGCCTTGACCAGCACCTCGAGGTGGGAGAGCAGCGCCTGCGGATGCAACACCGAGGCATTCGGATCGTGGGCCGTCTGGATGAGCAGCTGATGCGTGGAGGACTCGTCCTCGCCGATGGTCTTCTGTGTGTACGCCAGCTCCGACTCAAGCCGGCCGCCCTCCTGTATCCAGAGCTGGTGCACCTTCGAGTGGATCTGGGCGCTCTTAAGGCCCACACAGAAGGTGCTCAGCACCAGAATGGCCACAAATAGCACCTTGCCCGCATGCTTCTGCACTGAGCTGCCGAGCGTTTCGAGGTGGGACTGGAATACTGAACGCAGATAGATGGCCGTCCGGCTGCCACGCGCTTTGCCCTGCAACGATCAAGTGAGAGAGAGAGAGAGAGGATCAGAAAGGAACGGAATTAGTTTCCATGGATCTTGTCGATTTCGTTTCCCTTTCGGTGGATGCCATAAATAACGCATTAAAATTATAACGAAACAGCGTGTGGCCCGGCGCAGCCATATAATTTATTTGTGTGTTTCTCGTGGCATCTGCGAGAGCCGACCACAGAGGGAGCAGAGCTGTGCAGAGCAGAGCAGCCGCCAGTCCCGATGAAGCCATCATCATCATCATTCCCATTCCCATTCCCAATACCAGCGGACCCCGGCCCAACCCAATATCCAGCCGCAGACCTACAAAAACAACACAAGACGCCGCTGTCGCCGACGACGTTGCCAGGCCGAAAACAAAAAGACAGCGAACCTATAATCGCCTGCTTGGGCAATTGGATCGATCGGCTGGCTAGGGGCCTGGCTTTGTTGTGGCCTTTCCCCTCACTTCGTGCCTGCTGCAGTGCTGCACGAAAATTGAGCCTCCCCGTTCCCAAAAAATAATAATAATGAGGCGCCCGCTAACGTCTCAATCGAAGTTTGAGTCAAACAATCATACAAACAGTGGGTCAAGGTTGAGAAAAAGTGCAGTGAAATATTCTTATTATTTGGTATGAAATTTTCATCAATTTCGATGATGAATGGAAGCGATCCCAAAAGTGCTGAGAGTTTTTATGTTCTCCAAATTCTATTTAAAATTGATTCCATACCAGAGTTTTATTATAATCATAACATCTCATATCCATGGAGACCCACTGTACCCGCAAAGGCACACCCAGAGCGTCCAGGAACAGAACAGAACGGAACGGAACGCATTCCACACAAAACGAGCCCGAAAGAGACTCGAAGCTTCTCGAAGTTTAGCTCTCTTCTTTGGGGCCACTTTATCGCTTTTTATCGCTTTTCACAGATTTTTCTCCAGCCAGAACTCCAGTGGAAGTGAAGTCAGGTTGTAGGTAAAAAGCTACAGAACAGCGAGAAAGAAAGTCGAGCATTGCAAGCCGAACCTTTAGCTACCCTTACATATCGATTGCTCTCATGTAGTAGCCAGAGAGCCAAAAAACGTGGAGCAATTCGTACTCTCTGGAAGAGTATACAAAAGATGAGTGAAGATCGGGGAGAGCCTGGTGGGCAGTGGGTAGCAGAGAAGTAGCCACCACAGAGTGCCTTTGTTGTTGGGTCTTTGAGCATTTTATGACTACCGTTAAGATAGAGCGGGAGTCACCCATAAATAATCCACGCTTAATGTCTTTGTTTGCTCTCTCTCCCACTCTATCCTCCATGACAGAGTGGGAGAGACGGCACTTCCTGCCGACGCCACTGCTCCTGCTGCTGCTGCTAATGCTGCTTGTTTATGCAAGAGAGTCCGCTGCACTTCCGCAAAGGCAAAGAGAGAGAGAGAGCACATCAAACGCTGCGCGTTCGACTTTGTCGCCATTAATTAAGTCATTGGCGGCGAATCCCCTTTGAGAGACTCCGTGGCTGCCTCTGCGCCGCGCCGCCTGTGGCGACCTGTTCGTGGAAATTTTCCATAACATAATCTTGTATGCTCCTCGCCGCTCCCTCTTCATTCAGCTGCTGCATAGGTGCAAGTGTGAGGCAAACAAAAGAGGCAGCACAGTATTCCAGGAATTTTTCCCTCTCTCAATCTGCCGCCCCTACGGAGGGGAAGCATTATATTGTTGCAGTTGCAGTGGGCCCCGAGGGGGCAGCAGCCACAGCTAAAAATAAACTCAATCTAGATTTGGCCAGGTATTCCAGTGCACCTCAAACTGTGCGATTATTGAGCCATCAACCTGGTCGCTTACTGTTAACGCTTGTCAGCCACTCACTCCCCTC
The DNA here is from genome assembly GCF_018151105.1 of Drosophila obscura. NCBI lineage: Eukaryota > Metazoa > Arthropoda > Insecta > Diptera > Drosophilidae > Drosophila > Drosophila obscura. The sequence continues at coordinate 1,117,527 of NW_024542774.1, read as the reverse complement.
TGCCCTGTCTCTCTCATGCTCTGCATCTGTATCTGCAACATGCTGCATGCACTGTGTGTGTGTGTGTGTGTGCGTGACATATATCATCAATCTTGTTGTTGCTGTTTTTCCTCTGCTTGATCTGCGTGCCTCTGCGGCACACACCCCCCATGCTGTCCTAAGGCTCGTTGTGAGGAAATGTGTCACATATTGATTTATGATCCCGGTCCTTTTTCCTGAAACTGTTCCTTTGTGGTGCTCTCTCGCTCTCCTGGAAACGTCTTCATTAGAAATGCACACACACCAGCCTCGCCTCGAGGCAGGAGCCTTCTTAATCCCGCTGGACTAAGACCCCAGGACGAGCTTAGACCTTGCATCCCATGACGAATTGTTCAGAAAGAGAAACAGAGATGGGGAGAAAAAGAGAGAGATGCAGCGGCAGGTGCAGGTATAGAAGAATAGGGTACCACTTGGAAAGGAAGAATAAAGATGGTTTCGAAACTGTCTACAGGGTATGGGCATAATATTTATTGTGCCATAGATGATAGTTATATATTTACAGATCAATTCGTATTCCTCTTTCTAACCAAAATTCTAAAATAAATCTTAAAACAAAAAAAATAATTATATCTTCCCTAAAATAAAAAAAATTTCCAATCAGGCATCAATCAATCAAAAGAACCGACACATCTCCACCACACTATAAAATCAAATTTCCACTGGGCGGTGCCCGGAGCGGCCCCCCACAGAGTTTGACTACTTAATTACACGGCCCCGATTCGGGTAGGGTAGGGAACCCACCAACCACTCTACAAATATGAATACACAAAACTTTTCCATGCCTTTTGGAAATCTAAAATCCACTTGAGCGGGATATGGCGCGTCAAGCCATAAAATATGAGCGCACCCAGTTATGCCGCAATAAAAATCGAATGCAAAACAGCAAAAAGATTGAAAAAAAAGAGTTTTTAGCATAAAATGAAATTCAATATGGCAGACCACCCAAAGGCAAAAGGCAATGAATATGAATATGAACAGTGAATGAATGTCTCTATAGGGCACCATATGTGTAGTCTATGGAGAGCCATTGTGGAACCAAATTTATGGGCAACAGTCTGTCCGAAGAAAGGAAAGAAATTACAGGGAAACATTGAAGCCCGCACCTGCTTTTCGGCGGGAGCGCAGCTTTTGAGGATGGATCGGATCTGCTCTATATATGGGATCCATTGTGTGTGTGTCATGAGCAGCGCAGCTTTCCCATGTTTCTCACGTAAGCGTGTGCCATAAAACTTGTAGCTACCATAAAAGTTATATGCCACTTGATAACGTTTTGGAATACGAAATCCCCGACATTGCCCCATACATTTCCGATCTTCTCCGCTTATGTCTCTGTATATCTTATGGTTTTTTTTCTCTTTAGTATCTGTGTTTTTTTTATCTTTTTCCTTTGGCATTTAAATGGAGCTCTGTGTGCTTTTATTTTCACATGCCATTCACACAGCTGCGGCAGCTGTCAAACGGAATGGGAGAAGAAATGGAAACTGCGTCACTGGGAAGACGGTTTAATGTCTATTTTTAGCGGTAGGGGGTTGGGGGCTCGACACAGTGTGGCCAGAGTTGTGTGGAGTATATTAACAAGATGAAAATTTATGAATTAAAGCTCTGTCAGTGGAGATTCTCTGGTCCGAAACACCCGAAGAGCAGTTCGTTTATTCGCAAAACTATTTGATTCGACCCACTGTTTCAGCTAATTTCTATTTCTCCACAAAGGACCACACACCCAGAAAAATGGCAACCACGAAATGGACTTTGGTCTTGTTTTCACTTCGACTTTTGCCAAGTAAATTGAATTTGCGGCAATTAAAAGAGAGGCACAACTAAATGTGAAACCGTTGAATGCAAATTATCGCCCTGCCGCCGATTTATGGCGCCCCCAAAACGTGACTAGCAAGCTGTTTGCCGCATTTATTTCCATTTCATGCTCTTCTTCAATTTTTTGTTTGCTGTTTTTTTTTGAGACCGAAACCAAAAATTTGCATGCCTATAAAATGGAATCGTTAAAAAAGGTCTGAAGGTCATTGGAGCAGTGCCTTCAGAGCAGGGGCAGAGCCACTGAGCCGAGGTGAGAGGTAAGCCAAGGCAGACTTTTTACAGTTATGTAGCTTAGCTCCAGCCAGCAGTGCCAGGTGCAAGGGAGAAACAGGGACAGCGAGAGTGACCACCGACGCAGCTGTCACGGCCTGAAAAGAGAGCATAAAATGGAGAGCCCAAGGATCATGAAAAAGCTCTCTTGCTACAGACAGTCTCTCGAAGAAGTAATGCGACAACTCCAATTTCAATTTTTTATGGAAATAATTTCCACCTGCCTAACAAGTTGCTGTAAAAATTTTATTTTCTTGATTATTCTCAGACGAACATCGAAAACACAACAACCCCGGGGGCTACCTTTTCGGCCTACCTGGCCGATTCATCCGTCCTCGCTGTCGTCACAGGTACACACGCACACACACACACACGCACACGCACACACTCGTACTCCGCGCCGAGTCGTCCACACGGTGGTAGAGTATAGTCTTCGCTGCTGTCCAGTCCGGACTGCTCTGTCTGTCCGTTAACTGCTTTTTTAGTGAATTCCGTGATTATTGCTTGAATGTTTCTTTCCGGTATTCGGGCCCCCTCTCTTCCACTCACATTCTCTGTTTCTGTTTCTGTCTCGTCTCTCCCTGGCCAGTGTCACTGTGTGTCTCTCGTTTGCTTCTTTTTGTACCTTTTTGTGTACCTTTTTTCGTTGTTACTTTTGGTCATAAGGTTCGGTTCGGATCGGTTCGTCTCTTCGCTTTTCTCCTCGTTTCGTCTTGTCTCGTTTTCGGGCTCAGACCGGGTCCGGACCGGGCCGCGTGCTGTGTGGTCGAGTTAATGTCTTCATAATTCTTCTGATTTTTCTTCTCTCTTTTGTTGTTGCTGTTGCTGTTATGTCTTGCTTCGTTCGTTGCTCGTTCGTGTGGGCCCGGCAGACAGACGACTGATGAAGACAATAACAGTTTTATGTGCGGCTGCTTCGAAACCCCACTCCCCCCCTCCTGGGAGCACACCTTTGCCTTTGCCTTTGGCCTGCACGAACCTGGCCCTAATGAAGCCCAAGCTGTGGCCGAGTACATATCGTTTTTTTTTCGTCTTTTATTTCAAGAGTTCCAGTTCCCCGCGCCAGCTGCAGATGCCACGCACACGAACATCTCTATAGAGGTGTGTGATCTGTGTGTGTGTGTGTTTTGGGGGCCTCGAATCGCTTGATGAAGCTGTCAATCGTTTGGATCTCGTTTGGATGTGGGTGTTATGTGGGCCATTGGGTACGAGTCTGTGTACCTGGGGTTAAAGGCGGTGGAACCAGGATCGATAAGCTGATAATGGGCCATGGGATTACGTAAAAAGAGAGAGGGAGCACCGATACAGAGTGTTGGGGTATTTATGAATGGAAGAACATTATTCATAAGAAAAACCCTGAAATCGGATTAAATATTTAAATTTTATCAAAAGGATTTATCCAATTCAAATTAAAGAGAGTAATACAATCAAGCTAAATTTAATTTTATTTGTGTACAGGAAAAAGAGCAATGTCCTATAATTTTCAATACCCTTTCAGATATCCCACATTATGAGATTAGAGTGTCCAAGAGTCATGTTCTGTTTAAAGAGTCCGTAAGGAGAAACTGCATTTCTTGGAAGGAGATCATTTCTAGGCGTAGACTTCTTTTCCATGGTCCTTATCTTGTTTTGCTTTCAACACGCCCAGCATGTCGAATTGCCGTTAACTTGTTAAGCACTTCCTCCCTGGGTCGGTCTCTATAGCCATCTCTATCTCTATCGGCAGTGTCCCTCCTGTTTACCCACTCGTGGAGCAACCGTAAGCCGGAAATGCTTGTAGGCGTGAGATATCTTCATCGACATTGTCGTCGGGGCATTCTGGGAAGCAAGCGGCGACGCATCGATGGATCTATTCCACCCCTGCTGAAAGGGAATGGCAATTTATGCAGGTATCTCTCCATCCTTCTCTCTCTCTCTCTCTCTCTCTGTGTGTCACTCCTCGAGTGAGTTTGCCCAAGGATTACTCTCCACTCCACTCTCCACTTGAGATCCCGACTCACCCTCGCTTTTTCATTCGGTTTACTCCCTTTGATCTTTCCCTCTTTTGCCTTCCTTTTTTTAGTATTTCGTATTGATAAATAGTATATACTTTTGGTATATTTTGTATTTCATTTTTCGAATTCTATTTCGTTTGTTGGAGGTCACCCCATAATATCTCTACCCCCTGGGAATATCATAAAACAAATATTGATCGAAAGTGTGACAATGATTTATTTGCCTTACACCTTCCCCATGCTCGAGATCTTATCTGTGAGATAACAATCTGGAAATTATAATATTTGACTTACGGTCTCTGAAAGTCAATAGACAATGCTATCTGCTGCTAGAGGTTGAGGTCTCTGATTAAATATTTGTTTTACCTACATGGCGGACTGAGTTTGGTTGGAAGATACAGATATACATATATCCTTAGTATAAGATAGTCATCTTAGCTCGATCTTGAGATATGAAGTTAAAAGCTTTCAGTCCTGTATATTTGCTCTCTCCCCCAAGTTGCAAATAAGCAAAGGTCTTCCATCCACCATCTTTCTTACGTTCGATTCCCCTCCCCCATGTTTATCCAATCCATTAGGATCTTCTGCCTGATTGACAATTTCAAAGTTTGTGCCACTGAGCTACTGGTTTTGGTTTTCTTCTTTCAACTTTGGTTTTTTCTCCGTTTTGGCCATGTCAATTTGAGAAATGTTTGCCCATTGTGTTTGTGTGTGTGTGTGTGTGTGGATGCCACAAATATTTGTGTTTGTGTTTGTTTTTCATGGGCAGTTGTGAAAAGAGTGCGACAGATGGAAGGGGGCAATGGACAGAGTACAGTGGACAGCGACGGATATCGCGGCATGACTAAACAAATTTATTGCCTACTGCCAGCAGCGGCAGCAACAGCAACAGCAACGTGAAGACTTCTTCAAAATGCCGCCAATGTTTCCCAACTTCCTGTGCAAAGTGTGTATCTGTGTGTGCCTCTCCCTCTCTCTCTGGTCTCTCTTGGTGTGAGTCCGTATGTTTGCTTTACAATTGGCACAGCAAAACGCAGAAAGGGGGTAGGCAGAGGAGCCGCGACAAGCGATTTCATTCATGAATTTATACGTATCTCATAGATACAACGAGCGGAACGTCGTCGATCGAACGCGTACATGGCCTGCATCGATAGTGCGGCCTTAAATGATAATTGAGTTTTGTTTAAACATTTTTCTTGCCCGGTTGGCCGGACTTTAGGGCCACATGACAAAAACGTATCGATCTAAAACGGAATTTTAGGGAATTTGCAAATGTATTGAACATTTTGGAGTTAGCGAAATATTTGGACACAATTTTATAAAGTTCCTATACCATTATTAATTTATCCATTGATTAAGGAAAACATCAACACACTGGATAACTTGATAGCTTAGCTGTGGCAGCCTTTGGGTAGAGTATCTTTTCTTTATGCTCGGCTTCATTTGTCATTCAGATCATGTGGGCAAACGTCATCCCCGCTTTAAAGCCAGCCAGACAGCAAAAGACCTCCCAGTAGCGCAAAAAAAATGGATAAAATAAATAAAAATAATAATAATGATCACGTTGACTAATTTGCATAGCCCCAAAAAAAAAAAAAAGTAAACGCACTTTGACAACGTTGTTGCTTTTGTTGTTGCTTGGACGTGTGTGTTCGCCCGGTTCGTTAGACAATTTTAATGTCTTAATATATTTCTTTAAATTGAGTCATTAAAATAAATCGCCATGGACGATGCCCGATGTCGATGACGACGACGACGACGATGACGGCGCTATCACGATCGATCGTTTGCTGCAACTTTCCAGAAGAGTTTAGGGCAGGAGAAGACCACGTTACAGCAGAGCAAAGCCCCAAGAGACTTTACGAGAAATAATTGAGATACAGAGAGAGAAGACAGAAAGCACAGAGTTGCAGGAGGAGATGGAGAAGAGGAAACAGCGAAACAACAACAGAGCAAGACACGCCACGCGGAGCAGCAGCAAGCACATCAACAACCGGAGACCAGCAACATCCAGCAACAACCATGATGAAGACATCAAGTTGTAACAAGAGAGGAAAGCCATCTTAGGTGTGGCCGAAGCTTTTGATACCCTTCCATATCGCTGAACATTGTGGCAACTAAGAGTCTCTGATTTAGAGAGTTTTATTTCCTGTGGCATTGCCAGCAAGAAAGGTTGGGGGGAGGGCCAAGCGCAGTTTTACGGCCCCTGGAGTACTGCAGCAACAACAAAGCGCGTGCGTCAGTGAAATTTTTCATTCGGTTTTCTTTTTTTGTGCCTTTGGGCCACCCGTATCGAACCACCTCTCGTCGCCTGCCCCTTCTACATTTGCACCAGGCGCAACAACAAACAAAAAATACTTTTTGCTTTTGGCAATGATTGTTTACAGTTCTCTTTTGGGCTTAGTAATTGAGGTAATAGCGAATTTGGAATACCCTTTCGCCGTCTACATACTGATATTTAATTAGCCCACCCAGCATTACGTCACGCATCTTTCTAATCAAGCCGCCTAGGAGTGTGTGCATTCCTTTCCGACAAAATACATGCTACAACCACAACGCATTCCATTTGAAAGAGCATCTGCATCGGCGGGGTGGAACACAAAGAGAGAGGGAGAGACAGCAGCAGCACGTACGAAACGATTCGAGCAGAGCAGAGCCCGCGCCACCCATGTTGGGGCTGACTGAGGCTGCGGTTGCTCTTACACACACACACACACACACAGACACACATTAAAGCAAACAGCATTGTTGTTTATGATTATACCCTAGCGCAGGGTATTCCGATTTTGAGCAGATGTTTGCAAGGACTAAAGTCGGTCGAAAACCGTATTGTATATACATATATTCGAGTATATGCTTAACATTGATCAATGATCATCAGTAGTCCCTCGGTTGATAGGGACTGTCTGTCAGTATAAGATTGGATAATTTTATGGCTGCAAATCGTTCTGAAAGAGTATTCAAAGTTTCGGCACTCCCCAGTTAGCATTCCTTTCTTGTTTTCGTGTTGTGGTTTCCAAAGCTTTTTGCCTTTTTGGAAGGCTGCTGCTGCTGCTATTGCTTTCCCTTGGATCTCCTGCTGCCGCACGGACCTGATCTTTGCTGTTTTTGGCGCTAGCTGCAGTTGCAGTTTCTGTTCCTTTCCTTCTTTTGCGGTCAGACCCCCCTCTCCATTGCACAGTAGCACCAAAGTAATGAAGTTGTCTGTGGATATGTCTGTCCGTCCGAATCCAGATCTTGAGCCCTGCTGTGTGTGGCCAGCCCAGCGAGTGGAAATAGTCATTTTGGCTCTGACATGGGTGGATTTTTTGTGTGTCAAAAGGATTGGCTTTGAACATAATGCCTGCTAACAGAGAAATCAAACTACATATCTTTCTTGATACCACATTTTATGGCGTACAACAAGTCTTTTTATAGAACTAAAATCCTCCACGCTCTTCAGCCATAAAAAGAATAAAATAATAAATTTGCATATAAGCCGATTGCCAGCATATTTCGCATAGTTTTTGGCTAAACACTGTAATTAATAGGCTGACTTGTCTGGATGAACAGCTCTATTAACCAGAGGGCGAGCCAACCTGGTCAAAAGAAAACGAAACAAAGCGAAATGAAAACGAAAAATATTGCGAGAGATATTGGCAATAAAATTTATTGGAGACTGTCTCCACGGCTTAATGGCCGCATTAAGCAAAAGTTACACGGGGGAATGGCTCTGTTTTTTTTCTTGCTGTCTTTTTTTTTTGGTTGATTTTGAGCACTTACCTTATCAATTTGATCGAGCGCCACTTGGGCATCCACCCAGCTGGTCCTTATGTACAGATCCGAGAATAATTTCTCATCGACAACGTCGCCGTGGGTGTCCGGTACGCGGGGTAGGCTGTCTCTGTCCATGGCTGTATCTTTAGCTGATTTAGCGCTAACACGGGAGGAGTCTCTCGCTTTTGATATACAGTGCCTGCTGTCTGTCTGCGACCTGAGGTGTAGACAGATACAGTGCGTGCTGTGGAATTGTCTGCGCTTCTTTATTTGATTAATTTTCGGTGTGTTTTAGTAATTTGTTTGGCTGCATTTTGCACCGCACTCTGCATTCCCTCTAAAACGAGGTGACTCTCCTCTCTCTCTCTCTCTCTTTATTTGTTCTCTCTCTCGGGCTGTGTATCTCTGGCCTCTCGTTTGTGTTGTTTGGTTTTGTTGTGATTGCTGGCTTCGTTTGCTCGAATGTTTTTTCGAGTCGGATTTTGGTTAGATCGAATATCGGGTTTTATCTACGGATCTGCTTCACTCACGGCCGGACATTTGGGCACAATTTGTTGGGAAATTCGATGAATTTTTCACACATCATTTACACATGGAAAAGCAAAGCGCGAACGCGACAAACGGACGCCTCACGTTTTTCTTTGCAGCTCGTTTTCTTTGCCTCGCGCTCTCTCTCTGTATTTTTTCTTCTCTGCTTTGCTCTTCATATACACTTACACACACAAACACTTTGCGCACGTAGCCAGGCGACGGTTTCGATTCGTTTTGGATTTGTTGTTGCTGCTGTGGCATTTAATTCATGGATTCGTTTCGTTTTTCGTTAATTTTGAACATTTCCACTACTGATGTGAGACTCTGATCTATCTTTTGCTGTTGCTGGTATATGCCACACACTGGAGGAGAGGTCTGGTCTGCACACACAACCGTTTCGTTTGGGGATCGCGAGCGTTTTGAGAGATGTATCTCTCAGATGCGGCACGCCAGAAGAGCCAACAGCTTTATTATGCGAGCGAGACGTTGCTCTCTCACTCTTTTTCTCTCTGCCTCTCTGGAACTGTGTGCGGCCATTTTTGTTCGGCCATGGTATAATTATCACAAAGGTGAGACAACTCAGAAAGTGACCTTTTGTGGCTGGCAGGTAGTTTAGGCACCTTGCAGAGAGCGATGGATGGTCGTACCCTGAAACGTTGTACCATGCGGTTGAGAATGCTCAATGCGAGGGTAGATCGAGAGATTTTTGTTCGACTCGAAAAATATCGAATGACATTTACCGATATTCATGATATCGGGTAAACATAACCCGACTAAAATTAAATTTTAAAACAGATAAATATGTATATGTGTTATGTATATATGTGTTTATATATTGTTCGTTTATATAAACTTCGTTCAGAAAAGAAGATTTCCAGATAGTTAAGCCACCGTTGTTCTCGAATTGAAAAACTAGTCGGAGATGGCTATATTGAATCGGATTTTCATGCGAATCAGGAATACTATGCGCCCACTGATAAAACCGGGCACTTGCAACGCAGAGAGGCAGGGCGCTTGCACGCTAATTTCTATTGTTGGTTGTTTTTGTTGTTGCGACGACCACCCAAAAGGCTTTTCGATTGTTGTTGTAGCGGACCACCCAAAAATACTTTTGTTGATGTTGTTGTTGCCTTGATTCAACTCAACGACCGGCATTGTGGGTGGTCTTAGCCCGACCGCGTTTCCACCTCTCGCCTCCTGCCCTCCTGGCCTGTTGCTGCGGCCTTCAGCGTGGAGGTTCGTTGGCGCTGGGCAGGCGGCAGAGAGGAGCTTTTATTGTCTGTAACTTTTGTCTGTGTATTGGTGTGGAGCGCGTGCGTGGCAGGCTTTGGCGCTGTCTGTGTGAACTGTTGGCAAATTTGTTGTTGTTGCCTCGCTGATGTCTGTTTTTGCATGTTATTTTATTACTAAATTATGAGGCAGGATGATTTTGTTATTCCTTTTGTTTTTGCATCATCTTTTCTTTCCCCCATCTCGACTATGTGTCCGAGTCTCTGGGGACCACACAGGGCGACCATTTGCAGTAAAATATATCACACTAATATTTATTACTAAATTACAAAATAATACAATAAATACAATTACAGTTTTATAATAAAGACCAGGTAAATACTATAATTTTAGAATCACTTCCCGTTGAGTATTTTTTTTCAACTCCAGCTGCTGAGCACAGGCCACATCGTCTTACAATTTATGAATGAAAATGCATCTTTTACACGGTGACTAACCCCTTCTACCATCTCCTCCTCTCCCCACCCAGCCTAACATCCACACACCACATCACTTCCCTTCTGATTTCCCTTTCCACTCCAACAGTAAGAACAACACCAACAAAAAAGATCCACCGCAAAAATTGGCGCTCGAGTCTGCCTCGGAATTCCAATTCGAATGCAACTGCAGCGTCATGGACCGTCGATGGAGGAAGAAAGAGAGATGGAGTAGTGGCCGGGGATGTGAATGTGGATGGGGACGGACCCACCACCAAGCGGGGGCTATTACAATCAAACAGTCAAAGCAGCAGCAGCAACAACAACAACAACAGACAACATTGATGAGGAGCAGCGCGCACTCTGCAGTTGCCTCTGCCTGCACCTCTCTCTCTCTCTCTCTCTCTCCATTCCCACTCATTTTCTATCTTTATCTAACTCACTCACCTGAGCGCGGCGCTTTTTGGCGACATGGGCGGCATTTTTTTGCCATAGCAGCATCAGCTTGCAAATTTTAGCTTCATCCATTGCTCTCTCTCTTTTGCGTTCATCTACTCTCTGAAGATTGCGCCATCTTTACACACACTCATACACACGCTGAGCGCTCGCTCTCGAGTTTTTGCTCTCAATGACTTGCATTTTGTTTTGCTTTCGCTCAATCGCCTGCAGCAGCAGCTCCAATCCCCCAATGCTCCCCCATTACCACAGCACAACAGAGAGACAGAGAGAGAGGGACGGACTCACACACACATACACAGTGGGCTGCGCCTGTGTGGCAGCGGCAGCTGCCACTGGACCACCAACGTTGAGAGGAGTTTGCTTTGAGAGCTTCATTTGCCGTTTCATTTGGAGTTGGAGTTGGAGCTGGAGCTGGAGAGGGAGCCCCAGAGACAGAGATGGAGACAGAGGCTGTTTTTATGGCTGGAGCTTGGATATTTTTTTTTCCAGCCTGCGGAGGGAGCTTTTATCCAGGGTTGATCGATCGTTGATTGTCATTCATAATTGGGTTAAAAGAATTTTTATAGGAAGTACTGCTACAAATTTTATTTACTCACAAACATATATTTACATAAATATGTATGTATGTATGTAAATACATATGTCCAGCTTAAGAGTGAATGATTTTATTTTCTTAGTCTCGCCATGCTCCTATGACGCTTGAGCCTGAGTCTAACCCTGATCTCCCCTCTCCACACTCCACTCTCCGGCTATCTCTGTCGCTCCTTCTGCGACTTTAACGACAGGCTGTTTGTTTTTAATCGTATAATGTCTTAATTTATAGTGCAGCGTTGCCTAGACCTCCACTTGATATCCCGTCCCCAGGCGAGCGGACCCCTTCCCCAACCCACCAGCCATCTATACAAATGCAATTGCATTTGTCATTGGCCTATAACGCCATTAACATTACTACACTGCTCGGCTGGTTTCATTCATTCCCTGCCTGCCTCCACCTTCTTAGCCCTGCTTCTCCTTGCAGCTTTGGTGTTTACTCTTCTTCGTGGTATCTCTCTCTCTTCCTGTTGCCATCCCAGGTGACGATCGCTCGCTCTGCCACTTAAAGTTTAACTGCACTCGCATTCGCTTAGAAAGCTTTTCTGTCTGTAAGGAGAGGGAAGCGAAGCAGCTCGCTCTGGGGAGGGTGCAGGCAATTTTTATGGCTAAATTTTGTTGTTGCTGTGTTGCGGCTGCATTATTGCGGTGCATTTAATGTAATAATTACTATTTGCCACCGGTAATACGTAGGCCGGCAGCAGCGGCAGCGGCAGCAGATCGCCCAAGTCTCAATTCCCCTGCGATGGGATGTGGATGGGGATATGGATGGCGTGTGTGGTTTGCTCTTTTTTGCTCTTTCTGTAGCTTTTGTGGTTGTTGTTTTGGTTAACTCGTTATCTTGGCGTCGGCTTTTGCGGTTGGGTCTGAGACGGGGGACTTAGACTGGGACTGGGGGTCTGGCGACTGGAGGCTGAGTCTGGGGACTGGTGCAGAGGTAGTCTTCGGTTCGGTTCGTTTGTTCATGTAATCAACCGCCCCGTCCAACAGCAACTGGCAACTGGCAGCCGGGCAACGGCAACCCCCTCCTGATTCGCTGTGTGTGGGCTTTTCCAGCTTCTTGTGTGGTCCTGTCAGGCTTTCAACTCTGTTTCGCTCCATCTCTCTCTCTCTCTCCCTCGGTACGTCTCCCTCTTTGGGTTTTGGATTTTGTTTTCGTGGGGCTTTTTTGTTGTTGTTGCGAGGCCTAGGGATCGATGGCTTTTTGGTTATCATTTGGCAAAGCCTACGCGTGACGACATTTCCAGGGAGAAGTCCATTCCAGATGGAATGGAAAGTGCCAGGCGGGTGGTCTCTGTCGGATGGATCGTATGTGTGGGGGGCTGAGAAAGTGGGACATTAATTGAATTAAGATATAATGAGTATCATGTTTCGAGCTAAATTTAGGCTCGCTTTAACTTTTATGTGTAATCTACTCATAAGAGTAGACACATGGACTTTCTTTAATGAACCTTTGCCAAACATGATCCATAACTTTCCTTAACCTCTTTCTACCTTTTATTTTTGTAGGTATTACAACCCTGTTCTTCCCTTAAACACCTCCCACATGGTCTCAGATCTCACTCAAAATCTGCGATTGCAGCTGCAAATCCTTCACCCATTAATTCCCTGGTAATCCCCAGTCCTCTGACATCAGTTAAGTTAAGCTCAGTGCATAACCCATTTCGAAGTCGGGATGTGTTAATGTGACTGCAACGACGATAACGGCAATAAGAGAAAAAGAGAGAGAGAGAGATCGGAACGGAACGGAGAGACCCAAGAGATCGGAGAGAGGAAAAGGCAACAACAAGCTTAAGATAGATATAAAAAGTAAGGCGATAAGCATGGAACCGTCACTGGGTCTGTCTGTTGACGTCGTTTTCGATGGAGATGTGTGGATGTAAAGATGCGGGAGCGGTGAAGAGAAGGGGGTACGTGCCAGAAGAATGTTGACGATGCATGCGTTTTGCGTTGGCTGTCAAATTAATTTCATACGCTTCCCCGACTACGATTACCCGAGGCACAACGACAATCCGACTTGGACTTGGACTGTGACTGCGTGGGCGTGCTTCGCTCTGAGCGCTCAGGTCCAAGGCTCGCTCGGATCCAAAGAAGTGGCGATATGGAGAGGGAGGTAATTTACATATCTTTGGAGACGCATGCATAATTTTGAGTTTGACAATACCCAACCGAGCGGAGGGAACAGACCCTACACTCATGACGCAGGCAGCGACATCCTTAGCATACTTAAGGCTGGTGAAATGTGAAATGTTACCCCAGCTCCTTCCCCTCCTGCTTCTCCGCCTCATGTATAGAATTCGCCACAAAAAGCCCTCCCCCCTTCGTCCGAGAATTCGTGGAATGACTGCACAAATCGTTACCTGGGTGGTCCCCTCCACTCGACTCAACTCCACTACACTCCACTCCACTCGAGTCGACTCGACTCGGGTTCGACTTTGGCTGTAGCTTGGACCTCGCCCGGTGGTTTATGAGGCACGTGCGCTGGCGTTCGCTGCCCATTGAGTTGCTTATTTACGGCTCGAAGGTATTTCGTTACCCCAATACCCAATACCCTATCCCAATCACAATCACCATACCCCGTCACCCTCATCCCACGCTCTGGCTGTATTTATATTGGTGTGAAGTCAAGTGAAGTAATAAGAGTGGCAATTGCCGGCTCGGTCTCGTGTTTGTGAACCCAACAAATTGTGGTGGATATCTGATGATTGGATTGGGTGGGTGTGATACGGAATCGTATGATCAGCTTACCTTTGGGCTTTAGGTACACTCGGCTTATTGGAAAAAGTTTAAGTAGAAGAAAGATCTATCATTTGAGTCATAACCTTTAAATTGAAAACCCGATTATTATATCTTCTCTCTCAAACGACACCGCCAGCCGCCAGGTTGGCACATTGGCAATGGAACACCCAAGTGCAGAACTGCACAAACAACATTTTTCCATTGGTTAATACGATCAATTAGGCAAATGTTTCAGTAAAGTCATAAAAAGTCAGCATAGAGCTGGCCACAGACGTAGATCGGGATTGAGACCGTCATAACTCAACGACACTTCACTTGCCTGCGGAGCTGCGTTGACAACTCAACTTGTTTGGGCCGACATATCTTGGCCAGATACGATCGCTAGTCGGAGTCGGAGTCAGAGTCGGACTCAGAGTTGGACCACACCAATGCCAGTCAAATGTAAACCTAACCACAGGCCCGCGTTTTTATTGCATTTCAGACAGCAAAGCAAACCCAGAGGTATACCGTATACAACTAGAGGATAGAGGAAGCGAGAGGTACATAGTAGGGAAGGGGAAAACGACTCAAATCAAATGAAAATCTCTTTCAAATTGATTTGCTGCGACTGCAGTGCCAGGCAAGGCAATGAAAACCCAAGTCGCAGTCGCGTCCAGCTGTGCGGCTGTCGTTCTGGTCGAAAAGGTAAGAAAACATTTCAATCGGTGGAATCGGTCCCGGGGAAAATGGAACTGGGACTGGAAAGAGAAGAGACCTGGTCGGGGGCCTGTGACCGTATATCATTTGTTTACATTGTATTGAGTTGTTAGCTCGCCGCCTGCTGCCCTCCGCTACATTTTAATTGGTCCATGGGCGGGGGGGCCGCACACGTCGATGTGTCTTGATAAGCCAGCCAAGTCAGTGCCCGGCGATCTCTCAGTCGGGGTCATGCGTGGGCCATCCCACCCATATGATCCTCATGGCTTTCCCCTATTTCTTTCTCTCTTTCTATTATGTATTTTTTGCCAGCAGAAGACTTTATTTATGAGCTTTGAGCATGTCCGTGGCCTCTGCCGGAAGTCTGTGATTAGACCGAGTCATTTATCAAAAAATGTATACTACGAGAGTATCGGGAAAAAGAAACAAAATTTCCAGTTAATAACTTGATCGAAACTCCAAATGCGGGCCGAAGTTTTCTGGGTTCTACAATTTCTCTGCTGCGGTAGGTAGACAACAGCAACGCGAATATAAAGAAACTGAAAACTGGAAAAGGAGAAAAGAATAGAGAAGCAAAGAAAAGAAAAGAAGAAACGTTAGGAGCGCGCGTTAAACCTCTTAAGTTCCTATTCAGCTTTGACAGTTTTCTTAATGTATTGTGGCCGGGGCTGCGCTTCCTCTATTCATAGGAAAATGAACATAGAGAGAGACTCGAAACGCCATTGTCTTGGGCACCCACAGGGGAATTCATCTTGAGAATCTATTTGTTTGTTGTCGCACTCGGTGTAATGATCTGCGTTTGTCATTCGGAAAGAGAATCCCGAAAGATCTATGCACACATACTGACAGTGCGTGGGAGTGGAGGTTGGATGATCACGGTGTAAGAGGAGTAGTAGTGGGAGGCAGTTCCTATGAACAGATGTTTCACCGGTTTAACGTTTACTCGAGAATCTTTCACTTTTTATGAAACTCATTGGGTATGAGAAATACTCGTATTTGAGAGACAAAAGTGTGTACGAGTGCAGTGGTAAAGTTTATTCATTTAAATTTCTGCTAATGTGTGACAAAAAGCTAATGCACTCAAGAACTTTCCCATACCATGAATTTGATCTTTGTACCATTAGCAAACTCAAGAGTTTCATGAGCACAGTGCTTCTGCTCTGCCAACACAATGCCAAGGCTAACACTGGCTTTGTGTCACTGGCTACAGCTGAGAGAAAATTCAGAGATCAATTGGTTCAGCTTAGGTCGGGTCGGGTTCTGTGCGGAAAAGTCAGAAAATTTACGAGTTCAGTGCAGAGAAAACAATTCGTTCTACCTTCCAAGAACAACTCTGATTGTTCCCGTTGCCGGTGACGATGATGATGATGATGTTGGCCAGACACCGAAGGAGGTCTGCACTCATAACTCATCATTAATAACCGAACCTAAATAAGACATTTTATTGTTGTAAACCAAATTGAATTCCCGCTGTGAGAGAAAGAGATCAAGCCCGAACTGAGACCCGTAGATTATCGATGCGAGTGGAGAGTGTGTCCAGAGAGTTCTCTCAGGTGTTGCCCGGTGTCGGCACCGTACCAAAGGACCAGCGCAGAAAGACATCAAAGAGAACTGAGAACTGCCTGTCCTCTCCTCTGCGTTGTTATTATTGTTATTACTACATTATTGTTATTCCTGACTCACACTTCCTACACCCTGGGCAATGTCGTAATTAAAACCATTTTCGGTCCCCCGCCTCCCTCTATCCCTCCCATGCGAGTATCTACCATAATCTGATTTTGTTGGAAATCTTGGAATCTTTCTTCTTTCTGTTTCTTTCTGTTGTTTGGTTTTTTGCGCAAGTGCAAAAGTCGTCGCTGGAGATCAAAGTCAAGTCTCGAAGCCATCTCGCCCCGAGCATTAATCTGGCGTATACGGCTACCGCTGCTACCTGTTGTCCCATCTGCTGACGGGACGGCTGATCTGCTGTCGGATCTGGTTGTCCGACTTCTGTCGTCGCTCAGCCGCCGCCCCCCCTCCTCCTCTTCTTACACCAGTTTCCGTAATTTCGTAAAAGCGATTTGTGTTCTGTGTTCTGTGTTTTTTTTTGTTTGGCTGGAACGTTTCTGCGAAACTAATTGATTATTTTGCTGGATTTCGATGGCTGGTCTTTGCTGGTTTGTCTTTCCTTTGCTGGCGGCAAACGGAAGACAAGTTAATTTTCTCACACCTTTTTCTACGAATTAATTTGTTGAAGATTTCAATGGTTAATCAACGTGGAGAACACCGGCTGATGGAAGTTGCAGATAATTGTACGATGTTTAATGGTTGACCGATCTAAGGAAATGGCTTTCGTGTATCCCTAATGGGCAATAGATGGGAAATTGGCTCCCATCAGGCCTGGGTTTGTTGGGTTGATCAAAGAGAACGATTTCCATTGAAAATCAAAATTCTTCCCTGTCGCACGTTCAGTTCCCAATCTAACCAAATAAAGATCAGTGCAGATAAATGTTAAGAAGTACCCTATAAATATCTTAGTTTTCACATTCCCCAAATGCTGATCCATTTCCAATAAAACCAATATAGATTTTTATTGAAGAAATCTCATTAAGTTTTTAAACGTTTCTTCAACTTGAACTTCATGGCAGAAAATACATATTTGTTGAAAAATACATACCGAGCGAATAGTGAAATTGAGCTGATTCTTGGGTCCATTGGGATAGGGTAAATAATGATTAGGCGCCTAATTTAACAAGGACAGGGCGAATCTTTCTCATCCATCAGCCCATTAAAATAATTTGAGACGTTTGGGGGAGCCGGGACCCTTCGAAAAAGTAAAGAGCGTTCAGGCAAACTTTTTTGTGGGGACCACCACGAATTAAGCTACCTACAAATTACGCAGGAATAGAAAGAGACCAAAGCTCGCATCAGGGCCAAAAGACACACAAACATCCGGATTGCTGTAGATCGTATAGATATACATATATGTACATACATATGCCGATATATGTACAACAGATGCTGGAAGCATTGAATAACCCAAAACGAAGACGAAAACCTCTGCGGTGGTTGCCTTACATTTATTGATTTCATCGCAACAACATGCCCGAGACGAGTCGACGTTGAAGACGGCGACGCTGTGGCCTGTGAGGGAGGATGAGTGGGGATGTGGGGAGAGGAGATGTATGCCCCTGTGGAGGGGCCCAGTCCGAGGGTAGGCCGGGAGCAAACGGGTCTTCTGGTTCTGCTGCGCATCGCATTAAGCGTAGAACAGTGGCAGCCGCACAGCCCAGAGGGATTTACCCCACACCCATCAACATTTCAACTTAATTCCTTTTTTGAGTCGCTTTCTGTCAGAAGACCAGAAGATGCTCCCCCCCCTTCCCCTTCCCCTTCACCATCACCATCACCATATGGCATATGCGACTTTTTAGATAGCTTACTCTTTGAGAGTTGATGGGGCTATGGCTATGCATGCAGTTATGAATATTTCTAATACTCTGCAGAAGCTACTAAAATAAATTTTCTGTTGGTTCATATTTGATAGGAATCCGTCTATTAAAAGCCCCCGTTCCCATTCAGAATCCCCCACTGCTGCACAAATAAAGGAGAGTAGCTCATTCTTCCTTTCTGCCTGGTCGAACCTTCTGGGGGGACTGGACTGGTTGTTTGACTTGCTGATTGCCAAGGTGCTGCCTGCGATTGCCGCGTATGCCATGAATTTGTTCCACTCTACGTGCAATCATGTTGACTGAGTCCGACTCTTCGGTGGCGACTCCACTGGCTTCGACTACTTGCTCCTTTCGTTGGGCGATCTGATGCATGGATACATACACATGCACATATATGTATGTATGCATGGGATGTACTGATGTACATATGTATGTAGATGTCTGCGGTCGTCGGGGGCTTGTGTGTAAATCAGTAGCTCCGTATTGAGTCGTTGACGTTACATGAACTTTGGCTACGGTTCAGTTCGGACCATGGTCCCAGGGCTGGGGCCACCACTGGGAGCTCTTGTCTCGTCCGCTGTAAGCGGCTTAGGGGAATTTCGTTTTACAGGATGTACACTCTGGGCATGGGCATGCTCGACTGGCGGTGAAACATTATCTGATTGACTGGACTTTTCGACTTATTAGGGATGTGTCGTGTTTTCGTTGCCTTTTGGAAATTAGTTCTAGATTATTATTATTATTATTATTATTATTATTATTATTATTATTATTATTATTATTATTATTATTACATATGCTATCCTGTCTTTTCTTGCGTATATTTCCAGCTAATCTGCTTAGCATCTTCTTTAGAAAAGACATTCCCACGCAAAAAGGGCCTAATCCTGCGCACCTAATCCAATCAGAGCCGGAGCAGGAAATGCGGCAATGGCTGTGTCACTTATCACTTCAGTTACGGCCACCCGCATACAATGTCAACAAAGTGGATTTATCCCTCACCTCACCTCACCTCGGTTAACCTTCCCCTCCTCCCTGTCCAACACTAATTCATGGCGTACCCAGACTCAGACTCAGACCCAGATTCAGAACCAAAGACATACCCATACCCCATGCCTACAGACATTTCCAATGGCCATTAGTCTGTCTGTCTTGGCAATTATCAACGGCCGGGAGTAGAAGATGACTCACGTATGACACTCAAGTCATAATGGAGAAGGCACTTAGGCCAGGGATCCGATGGCTTTTTACGGTCAACACCATTCGGGCCAAATTTAGACATTATCGGGGGATTGGGCCACATACTCGTACCAGAGAGAGAGAGAGAGACACGACACCCAACCCAATGTACGGATCATTGTTTGTCCAACTGTTTTGCGGTTGTGTAAATGCGTATAATTCCGTTTTATGGCTCCTGTGCTGCACTGCTGCTGCTGTTGCTGCTGTTGCTGTTGCTGAACCATCATCATCAGAGGCAGCTCCGACCGCGACCGCGACGGCGACGGGGACTGTGACCGCATCCACCTCCAATTCGACTTCCACCTCGCATTCTTGATGGACTTTAGAGACATACCCAAAGGGAATGGAAATGGGAATGGGAATGTGAAGACCGGGTACCGGCTACATAAAATTGTATTTAGTCATGCTACATCACTTTGTAATAATTTTCATTTTGGCGCTTGCTTTGATCTTCAGCCGCATACCGTGTGTGCGGCCTCCGGGCCCAGGCAGCAGCAGCAGCAGCAGCTCCACCGCGTCGCCATCGC
The DNA here is from genome assembly GCF_018151105.1 of Drosophila obscura. Lineage (NCBI taxonomy): Eukaryota > Metazoa > Arthropoda > Insecta > Diptera > Drosophilidae > Drosophila > Drosophila obscura. Next base: position 1,097,737 of record NW_024542774.1, on the reverse strand, counting down.
CATCGCCATAGCCATAGCCATAGCCATAGCCATCGTAGTCGTCATCCTCTTCCGAGCCAACAACTGCCACCGTGTGGCGTTCGTCGAGCTGTGTTAAAATTTGTGAAATTATGATCATCGCGGTAAAGGGGATAGGGGGGAGGGTTCGGAATCGGAGCGCCAAGTCTCTTGGTTTTTTCTTTAGTTGTTTTTTCCCCCTTTTACGTTTTGTTTTTTGCTGGCCTGCCCCGTTCCACCCCGAGATAGTACTCTACAATTTGATTGAGCAATCATCAATTGTGCATGAAGCAACAGATTTGCGGTGAGTGGAATTGAAGGGTCTTCTAAAGGCATAATCGATATTCTGTACCGGCATTGGGCTATGCAAATAAGTTTGGAGAATGGAGAATGGCAGCCAGCTCTACGGATGGGATGGGATTGTAATTCTTCGTCTGGGAATTAATATATATAGAACATGATCTGATGATTAAAGATTGACTTCGAATATCGGCAAATATTCCGCAGACAAAATCCCCTCAATCTCACAGCAGTAAAATTAAAGGCAGTGATCCACCTAAGAGCCTGATACTGAGATCCTTTAACACATTCCATGTGCTACTCCCCCACCCCATATGGTTTCTGTTTACCCACAAGTCTGTCACGGCCAACAATTCGGAAAATCGTTGACATGCAAATGGCAACGAGCCATGTAAACTGACCGTCAAAGTGAACAGTGGCTCATATATCATCATCATGTTGTACGGACGTAAGTATAGTGTAGTGTAGGTAGTTTACCGAACGTTTTTCCCTATAAATAGCACGTGTTGGCTGTGTGTTTGACCTTAGCATGGTTTCCAAGTGCAATGATTTCCTGGGAAATGGCATGGGATCTGGTTTTATGGTCGGTCTGGACTTACTGCTTTGACCTTGTTTCCCTTCCCCCCTAATATGGTAGTTTTTGTTTTTGTTTTTCCCTCAGTTTTGTGCGTTGTTTATAGCTGTTGACGTTGGCAATTAACAAGATGGCCCTGTGTACTTAGCTGGAAGTTCAGTGAGGGGGGGTCTGGGATGGAAGGCTTAGATCGGTTGGACATAAGGCAAAGTTTTTATATCAAATTCTCGTTCAATCGATATTCATTAGAGTTTGAAATTAGCATCGGAACCAATTGCTCGGATCGAGTTAAGAGAGCGATTAATTATAGCCATTGGGCAGGGCAGGGCAGGGCAGGGACAATATGTGTGTGACAGCCATGAGACACAAGCAAGACCCGTGGAGTGGAGTGGTAAACACTCAGAGACGGGCGCGAGCAACAGGCAGCAGCAAGCAGCAAACTGGAACTGGAACTGGACAAGGGATCTGTGATCTGGGATCGGGGTTCGGTGATCTGGGATGGGACCACACGCATCGTGTGTGACGGCGATAAAAATCACAGCATGTTGCAAACAGCCCATTGACGTTACTCTCCTCCTCATCCTCATCCTCCTCCTCCTCCTCCTTCTCTGTTACTGTTTCTGTTTGCTGTTGTTGGGCAAATCTTTTGACAGTTGTGTTGAAGCATAAAGATGCCAAAAGGAACAACGGCAACAGCATAAAGCCGGCAAGTGCGTATCTGAAGCGTCTTGGCACTCGCAGCCACGAAAAGCGCATCAATCAAAGCGCACCGCCAACGCTGCTGCCCCATGCCCCTGCCACCAACTGATCCCCACGCATACACACACACCCATACACCACACACATTCGATCAATCATTTATTATGGCATCGCTGATGGCGGCCCCAACGTTGGTGGCCCCCATCCAAAATACAAAAACTCACAAGCAAAACACACAAAAAAAAGAAAGAAAATACTTGGAAAATATAGCTAATTTTCTATGGGCCATATAAATTCGTTTTTAGTTTCTATTTTTTGTGTGTGTGTTTATGGGCGGGGACGGTGGGGCGGACAGCCAATTTTGAGCACGAAAAGCAATTGTATCGTATGGCTGTCAGATCCACTTATAGAGACGGCGGCACATTCCATGAGCCCAGGGTATTATGATGGGGTCGCCACGATCGCTGAGTGGTAGGGGAAGGTGGTGCGCAGGGCTCAGGTGCAACAGCTCCTGGATGGGACCATGAATTCCGGGCTATTCCGACATCCTTTTTAAATCTGTAAAAGTTCAGTGAATAAATGTCATTAAAATGGGTTCATAGAGGCATAATTGAGGGGACCCAACTGGATTGGCCAAAACTAAATAGACAACTCCTTAAATCTAACCAATCAACTATTGCCCCATATACCTTACAGCATACATAAAACCAATCTATTTGATTGACATTTTGTGTGCCCCGCCGCAAAATAAACATTTCAATTCTAATTAAATTTCGTTGAAATTAATTGCGACACATACCCACCCGAACCAATACAGAAACGAACAGAGACCCAAAACCGAATAAAAACAGAACAAATCACGCAACTGGCGACCGCCCAAGTGGCGACCGAGCGGAGTCGCGCCATCGGCATCGACTTCGTTGGTGGTCCAGATGAATCGCTCCCCTCACCCCTCCCTCACCCCAACGAGTACGTACGGGTATATCCCCAATCAGACGGCAACGAAAATTTAGTTGTTTAGCTGTTGCTTTTGTGGTTGCTGTTGTTGCTTTATCGACTTCATAAATATGGAAATTTTTCATTAGCGATTTCCGTTTCCGATTTATCTTAATGGGCCGTCAAGCTTTCTGTCTCGGTGGGGTGGAGGGAGGGGGGGGGGGGATTCCTGTTGCTTCTGGATGTTTGTTGGTGTTGTTGTAATTAAGAGGAGGCTGCTGCTACCGTTTGATGCTTTGGCAAAACATGTTGCGGCAACATATTGCTGATAAACATCAAGGCAAATGCGGCGATGTTGCCGATGAGACGACGACGACAACAACAACCACGATCTCGGACGCGAAGGCGAAGCGAAGTTGAAGTTCGTCTTCGTGTGTGGTCTTCGATCAGGCTTTTGGCCAATGAAAGCGGCTATTAAGTCGCGGCCAGCCAGCCAACCGAGAGGCACAGTTGGCAACTTGGGTGGCAACATGCCATTCACCAATCACACATATACCAGGGAGTCGTCTGTCTGTGAGCTGCTGGCGGCGCCGCACAAAAAAGAAAGCGCGTGCAACAGCCAGAGGACCAACCAAGCCGCCAATAGGGGCAACAGCAACGAAAACAACAACAACAACAACAGCAAAAACCCAACGGACCGGAACTGCAACTGGCGCTATATGCAATTATAAGACTGTGTGTGGTGTGTGTTTATGTGTGTGCGTGTGCCTGTGTGCATCTGCAGCAAACAGTAGCAGCCACATTTGCCTTTGCCAAAGATTGACAGCAGCAACTAAGCCCGAGATGGAGGAGATGTGGAGACCACCGTGCATGATGCCGCCACCGAGTGCCGCAGTTATCCGAGGGGATGGGGATAGCTCTCTGAGTGGCCCCTGCGTGGCACTGTGTTGTTGCTTGTCGCCACGCCGTTGCGTTATATTGTCAAAAGTACGAGTAGCATGTGTGGTTGTGGCAGGGGCGGGGGCAGGGGCAGGTAATGCTGCTTTGACTTTTTATTATTAGTGTCATAGCAGCCAGAATAAAGTTTTACAGCATGTAGCTTATGGGAACTCAGCTTCCCAGTCAAAACCTCAGGTCAGGCAATAAACTGTGGATAGTTTGAGCCCTTATAGAGATGTAGGGACCTACGAGTATAAATCTGTGTAGCGGGTATCTTATAGTCGGAGTGGCGACTATGGCTCTCGTCAAGAATGGCCGCTCTAGTTGCTCTTCTTTGATTCTTGTTTCTTGTTACTGCTGCTGCTTCTGCTGCCGCCTCTCTTGATGGTGATGCAAATTATTGCTATCTATCTTGCTGTCAACATCGGAATAATTGTTGGTAACATTCGATGTTGCTGCCGTTGCTTGTCATAATTTGATTGCCGCCGCGGGGCAACCTTTTAAATTGTCGTACAGTGCAACGTGCCTAGCGGAGCCACACAGGGGCTCAAGGACTAGGCAATATTCCATGTGCAAGCCATTAAAACTAATTTAATTTTCGTTTTCTGCGGAACCATAAAAGTAAACTTAAAGTTTATGAACTTTTTGCACACAACAATAGTTCCTAGAAACCCAAGAAGAAGTAAACGAAGAAGGAAACTAAAAAGATTCGCTCGAATTAAAGCTAAAAAACAAATAATACCCCCATATCATGGGAGAAACGATCCGCCCGGATCCGACCCGACCACACACAATGCTCGTCCAGGCCCAGGGACCAGGAGCACACACAAGCACACTTAAAAGGCAAATAAAAACAAGTGGGCAGCGAGAGTAGGGGGGAGAAAAACAAATAATTGCTAATTTTATGCTCGAATAAATGAGATTGAGTGTGCCCCAAGAGTAAAGAAGGATCAAAATGGGGCGCCCTGCCACCGGAATCGGCGGCATAAATTAGTGCGAGTGAAAGAGCAACATTAAAACGTCACGCACTATCAAATGAGAGAATGATCAATGGGGGCAGCCAACAACAACCAACCGACCGACCGACCGACCGACCGACCGAGAGCATACATATACGCGGGCATATCGAGAGCAGAGGCAGAGCGGGCTAATAGACCACCCATGACGATGACGACGAATCAAAGGCCACCCACGACGTAGAGCGGAGAGCAAGAGCAAGAGCCATGTCGCTGCGTCTCTGTGTGTTCGTGTGTGTGTGGTGTGTTTGAGTTAAAAGACAGACCTTTGAAAACAATTTCAGCATTGGCTGTGGAGGGGACAGGAGACGAGACCCGCAGCAGATAATTGAAATATGTACAACTTGAACATGTGTTGCGGTGGTGTGCTGTTCCCTGAAGTGGGTATGGTATGCATATACTATCCACACGAAATAATAATAAAACAGATGTTTGTGGGCAGGGGCAGGGCATGCATAATAAATAAATAAATAAATGGGGGAACTCCAAGACAAAACAAGCCTTTATTTCCAAGCAATAGTTGTCTAAAATAATTTAAAAATTCAAAGCATAAATTACGAAATCCATGTCAAATATTTCAATTCTGGCGCCCAACTTCAGCATAACCTATAAAACACATCTGGCGTTAGCAGTCTCCTTGACGAACAAACAGGTTGGCAGGTCGCCGATTTTCACAGAATCAGTTAAATCGAAATCGAAAAAAACACATGTTTTGGTTTTGAGATCCATTGTTTTCTTTTATTAATCCAGAACCCACTGGTTTCTGCTGGTACGTCTTTATTTATCTAAAATAAGTATCCAAGCTCGGCTGAACATCCTATAGTATATTTATGCTTTTAAAATTACATTTTATTCTTAACCTTTTGCTTGGCTCAAAACCGCTCTCGGTTTCTGAGGTTCCAGTCCCACTCGACAAAACAAATCAAGTGAAATATTTATTTTTCCATATATGTACATTTGAAAATGACCGCCAATCTCATTTAGCGCACAAAAATATCGATATTATTCGCTCCCAAATCGTGGTGGTTTTTCAAAATTCGCTCTCAATTCGTGGTGGGTTTTTAAAATTTGCTCTCTTTTCAGTGGTGAAGAGAGCATTTTTGTGGTGACTCCCCTCATTTTCGTGGAGAAACATGTTCTTAACGGGAACGCGTATGGAATGAAGATTCATTGTTGCGATTCCATACGCGTTCCCGTATGATACATTTGATTTGTATGGGAAAAATTCCAGCAACATGGGGAAATGAAGTAGCAGCATTGTTGTGCAACTTTGGCACGGAATGAGCAACAAGTCTGAATACCTTAGGAAAATAGATATTATGGACTTGAGATACTGTTTGTAATTTCAGGCTCCAATTAATGCCGAAACTAGCCAGTCTCTTTTGTAAAGACATAAACGAAATTTTGTAGCTCACGGGTACCAATAATAGGTATCAGAACCGGGATAAATGTATTTATAACACACAAACATGTGCATTAATATGTAAAAAACATGTCAATCTAGGATAAAATCATAAATAATGTTTCAATGGAGCTTGGAACAAAACATTTAACACCAATTAAAAGAAATAAGGTATACAAAAGTACATACGCATAGAAGATACTTGGTTGACCTGCAACACTGACGTCACATTTAGTCAACATTTACGTTTTATGCTTTGGCCGCTTTTGTTTGAACCTTAATATGTAAACAATTTAATGAAAAATAGTTCTGAAAACTAGCCAATCCTAAACAAAATTCATTGAGGAATTGGATAAAATTATTTTTTTAGTGCTGAGAGGGCCATCTATATAGTAATATTAAACTGAATATCAAAATTGACGAATTTCATATCACAAAATATCACGGTATGGCAGCCCGCAGCAACTACGAATTGCACGAGTCTGGCAACGCCACAAAACGACGACAAATTCGTTTTATGCTGTTTTTGTTTGAACCTTAATATGTAAATAATCCAATAAAAAGGACTTCTGAAAACTTGCCAATCTCTTAAAAAATTTATGTATCTATCGGATAAAATTATTTGTTTAGGGCTAAGAGTCCCAGCTAGCTAGTAATATTAAACGGAATATCAATATCGAGGAATATCAACGTCGAATGTTTTGAAAAAACAATCGATACTATCGTGATAGTATCGGGCTGAAATAATTATTAAAAAAATTGTAAAAATAAGTTGCAGCTGTCGATTTGTTTACAAATGTGTCTTCGTATTTTATAGCAGCCAATCCAAACATATCAAAAGCGCAACGACTGTAGCTCGATACTATCATGATAGTCTCAAAACCATCGATAGTAGAGGCCATCAGCAAAATATCGATAGTGCCCTCGATGGTTTGACACCTCTATTTAATAGGTTATTTCCCAGCTCTAGTTCCAGCGTGGTTGGTGCAAAATTTATTTAGTTGAATTTTTCTAATTTTTCGGTTGTTTTAATTTACAAAACCGGCCAATAAGATGCCGCCGAAGAAAGCGCCGGCGGGTCCCAGCAAAAAAACGGAACAGAAGAAGAAGGAGAAAGTCATTGAGGTATGCTAGAGTTCGAAAAGGACTGCTGCCAGACTTTCTTTGGCCGAATAATTGATGTTCAAAGATTTCGAACCACGATGTGGCATAATAGCTCTACGGAGATATTGATTTATGACTATTTATCGGTAGGACAAGACCTTTGGCTTGAAGAACAAGAAGGGCACCAAGCAGCAAAAGTTCATCCAGCAGGTGCAGAAGCAGGTTCAGGCCGGCGGCCATCATCCACGTCAGGAAGGCGACAAAAAGAAAGATGAGAAGGAAAAGAAATTGGCCGATCAGCGTGAGATGGCATTGATCTTCAAGCCGGTGCAGACGCAAAAGGTGGAAAAGGGCACCGATCCCAAGTCGGTGGTGTGTGCGTTCTTCAAGCAGGGACTCTGCACCAAGGGAGATAGGTGTAAATTCTCCCACGACCTGTCCCTGGAGAACAAGGTGGAGAAGCGCTCCATGTATGTTGATATGCGCGACAACGAAGATGACCTCATGACCAACTGGGATGATGCCAAGCTCAAGGAAGTTGTGGATAAGAAGCATGCTGAAGAGAAGCGACGACCCACAACTGAGATCGTAAGTCAAGTTACGGCCTGCTCATTGTCAAAGACTAAATATACTTATTCCCTGACAGATTTGCAAGTACTTCCTGGAAGCTGTGGAAAAGTCCAAGTACGGTTGGTTCTGGGAATGTCCCAACGGAGAGAAGTGCATCTATCGTCACGCCTTGCCCGCTGGTTACGTGCTGAAACGAGACAAGAAGAAGGAGGATAAGCCCACCGAAATTTCGCTGGTCGATCTGATCGAGAAGGAACGCGCTGCTCTGGGCTCCAACCAAACGCGAGTTACGCTGGAAACCTTCCTGTCCTGGAAGAAACGCAAGCTGCAGGAGAAGAAAGCCAAGATGGTTGCTGATGAGGAGCGCAAGAAGAGCGACTTTAGCAAGGGCAAACAGTTTGGTATCTCTGGTCGTGAAATGTTCAGCTTTAATCCGGACCTCGTGGACGACGGACCCATCGAGGAGGGCGAGGCCTTTGATGTCTACAAACGTGAGGACGACGATGATGACAATGCCTTTGAGTTCAAGGAACTCGATCTGGCTGCCCTTTCACTGGCTGCCAAGGAGGTGGATGGTTCTGGTACCATAGCATCTAGCACCAGGCTACTGGATCAAGCAACGGAAGCAGCCAAAACTGCAGCAGCCGAGGATGGAGCGGCTTCTGAGGACGATGATGAGAACCCATCATCGTCTGCACCCGCCAACGATGCTGCTCCCATCAACAAAGATCTCTTTGTTGATTTGGCCGGCGAACTGGATGACTTGGATCTAGATGATGATGAAGATGACTAGGCTTGCTCAGTTCAATTCTTTTGATTTTGATTTGTCAAATCCCAACGCGTTCATATAGAGATTTCTGCCTTTAGCTACTTTATGATCAATAAAACCGTAGCTTTCAAATGTTGCATTTCTGAAAATCTATTTACTATTTTATCTGGATAATGCCAGCCTTCTTTCTCATTTGCCACAAGTAATTCCAAATAGTAGGTAAAATTACAAACTTTACTACTCGTTATGTTAAAAATATATCTATATAATTAAAGTTTTTAAAAATGGATCAATTTAAAAACTACCAAAAGCCAGGAGGCAAAAGACCAACCGCCTGTGGAATCTGGCGCTCGCGCAGGAACTTGCCCAAGAGCATTTCCAGTCGCGTCTTTGGTCCGCCCTCATCGTAGATGGCCAGCTGGGGCATATAGGAAATGTGAATGTAGAGCAAGAGCTTGAGGAACTGCTTGCCATAGGTGCGCCACAACTCATAGCCCAGTGTCTGAAGTATCTCCATGATCAGGGTGGCGCTGATGTCTGGCAACGGTTTCACATGCACCACATGAGCCAACCAACGCCAGCCCTCCTCCAGACCGAAACAGTGCGCAGGCCCGTCCGCTTTTCGTCCAGGCGTAATAATCACAGCAGCGTAGAGACGGGCGATTCCAGTTTGGCGCTTGAGAAACATGTCAGGCTTCTCCAGCTCGTTTTTGTCCGACAGCCGATAGCCCATGGATTTTAGATATTGTTCTGCTGTCTGTCCCGGCTGCTGTGGTATCACATAGGGCACCATATATGGTGATTCTTTGTATAGATAGGCTAGGAAAACCTTTCCGAAATCCGGCAGCAACTTCCAGAAGGTCATAATAACCGATGCAAACGGAAAAGCCGCTTGGGGATTACCAGAAATCGCCGTCTCCGATTGACTGACGAACTTCTTGGCCATCAAGAGCATGCAATAGTCACGAGCCAATGGATGATCATTGATGGTAATGGTGGCATCATTCATTACTCTAACGGGCTGGCCGGCAAAGAAGTTGTAAAGTTTTTCAAAATTGTTGCTTAGATGCTGCGGACTGACCGCCGTGATGGCGTTCAGGGGCAAGTTTATTGCCCTTTGGCAACCAGTGCGATACTGCTTCAATGACTCCTCGGACTGCAGGGGCTTTACTGCATCTACTTTGGCTTGATAGAGGGAAATGATTTCATTGTAGAATGCTAGTCGGGATGGGTGGACATAGGCGCCAGATATGTTGCCTTCTGCCGGCGAAACATTAACGGTACTTGGCTCAGGGGGTGGTGTAGCCTGGACGGTTTCGGCCTTGGCAGCTTCAGCCGTGGTAGCTTCAACCTTGGCAGCTTCAGCCTTGGCAGCCTCTTCTGCCAATTGCTGCCTTTGCTGAGCTTCTGACTCGTCCTTTTCCTTCTGTCTCTGCGTCTGTTCTTCAAACCTCTTCTTTTCTTCCTCCAATTTTCTCTGTTTCTCTTCCTCCAAACGCTGTGCAGCTTCCCTTTTAATCTGCTGCTGGATTAGCTCAGAGAATTCCGCCAGTTCTTTAATCATTTCACCTTCCAAGTCGTCTAAGCTTTTGCAATATTGCTCGGCCCTAATGATTGAGCTTAAATATTGACTTTGTTCGCAGTTTCCCATTTTCACAGCGCAAACCAGTTGATCAAACTTTTCACCCAGCTCCTTGAGTTGCTGATTTTGGGCGGCACAGACCTGGACCGTCTCCTTGTCCAATGACAGCAACAGCTTTATGATTCCCTCGTACTTGTTGCCGAATCTTCTTTGGCATCGTGACACGCCCTCCAGGGCCAGTTTATGCAACTTTTGATCAGTTATCTTGCGCAGGTCTAGCTGTTGCCGCTGCTGTGCCTCCAGCTGCACCTGGGCCAGCTGTTCCGCCTGCTGATTGATTAGATTCTCATTCTGCTCTCGTAATGCTTTTTGGGCTAGACGCTCCGTTTGCAGCTCGTCTTCCTTCTGACGGGCATCGCGCTGTATCTGCAGGCTTTGTTGCCGCTCCTTTAATTCTTGAATCTGCTTACGCACACTCTGCCTGCACTGCTCCGCCATTTCCCGCTTGAATATACTTGCGTTTATTTCCTCTGCATCTGGAAAGCAGGACAAGCTCGGTTCCTTCTCCCTGATGCTAGGCGAAACAATAATTTTCTCAGCAACAGTTTCCTCGGCATTTGTGGTGCCTTCGTCCTCCCTTTTCTTCTGCCCTTCCACCCAAAATGGTTCCCGGTCGGGGCCCAATGTGCGTCCTTTGCATGTGAGCGAAGCAATAGCTGCATGCTTAAACACCGTTTCTAGGTGCAAGCTATCCATATCCCGTATCATATCCTCGACGCTCTGTGGGGAAAACAAACTATGTACATTATAAATTAAACCAATTGCTGAGATATTCCTTACCATTTTTGCTATTTTGCGCAAAAACCTCCAACAAAAAACAAACACAAACGAGGGACTGCCAACTTGTTGTTTTACTTATCAGATGAGTGTTTTCGATTTAGCCACCAGGTGCCTCCGTGGGCGAATTCATCCTTGTGTAAATACCATGTAGCAAAAGATTCGAATTTGGGAACTTTTTTTAAAGTAATTTTATTTTTGCTTTAAAAAGTACTTGCTGTGACATATGGCATTCATAAAGATGGATATGGGCTACATCGACTAGGCAATTGATACTTATAAAGAATAATGGTAAATAGTTCATATTAAAAGCCACAGTGGAGAGAACACATATACCAAGCAACAAAACCAATTAGAAGAATTTGACACCATGGCTGCCGTCCAGCTCAATTAGTTCACATCGGCCCTTCTCTTCCAGCAGTTGTAGTGCACTTAGGAGCACTGACTCATCCACGCCGTGGAAATCCATTTGAGTGGAGCTCTCGCCAGAAGCTATTTCGTACAGTGTGCAAATACTGTTGGTCTGCCCCGTCTCCTGTATCCAATCGTACACCATGTTCCCATACTCATCCAGAGTGTACCAATACACTTGCCACTCCTGGCGGCGTTTGTCCAAGGCAGCTGCATGCCCACTCCGCTGCAGTTCCTCCAGTATCACTAGTATGAGCTCCGGCGAAAGGCGTCGCTGAATTGACTCATTGTGGAATAGTGGCAAGCTCTGTTCGTTGATGCTGAGTGAAAACTTATTCGTATGCTTGAGGTATTTGAGAAAGAGATCCGTCCAGACCTTCAGCTGCTGCTGTCTGGTTTCTTCGTGGGGCTGTAAACTGTCGGGGAAGTCTTTTAACGCATGCTTCAAGTATTTGCCAATTGCTTACGTGAAGAACGGTGGGAATGTGTACTCCCAGGGCCATTGGAATTCAGTCATTTTCGTTTATCTGCGTTTTTTCTCGGTTTACTTTTAACGCAAAAATGAGCATTTCCTATCGAAGCTATCGTTATCGGTATCAATGAAAAAACAATGAAACTATCAATGAAATAATGAAACGCAGTTATCGGTATCAATGAAATAATGAAACGCAGTTATCGGTATCAATGAAAAAACAATGAAACTATCAATGGGATAAACATTGCTGTTATCGATGTTTGAAATGCAGAAACGGCTGGATTATTCAAATAATGGACCACATAAATTTAAACCACTTAATAACCTTCCAGTAAACCAAAGGCAGGCTTTACGTTCGTAATTTTGTTCTCTTCTCTCTTTTTGGTCTACAAATTAAACAAAACACCCTACTGAGTTCCCCGCGCTAAACGAATTAGAACTCAGATTTTCCATTTACACTCAAATGAAATAGTTTTTAATTGGTCTTAAATAGAAAAAATTGTGTACATTTTCTTGGGCTTTTCCATACAGTTGTTCTTGAGATGTCTTGGTTTGGTTTATTTTAAACGTTTGGATCTTTTTGTAGTCCGGTTTCATGAATAAAGTCAACATGTAGAGATGTAGAGACAAAAAAGAGTTGGTTTTTTGTTTGTTTTGCATTTTGGTGGATAATCAAAATACATACACGTACACTCACATATATATATATATTTATTTTTGTATCTGCAATATATTCTTGTTTAGTATAAGTTAAGTACTAGCAGGCGCAATACATTCAATATCTTTTCTTTCGGTTCATTTAGAGTCTCTCTCTCGTGGCCTTTGCTTGTTTTCAACCAGACCTGCGCGTCTTTCATTAGTTTTGAAATCATTTACACTAATTTGAGTTTTATGTTGTTAGCTGCTGATTTACGTTAATTTGGTTTTGCTTATAAAACTTGCATGCTGCGGTGCTTAATAACTATCTTTATCCTGTATGTGTGTGTGCCATTAGTTTTCAAATTATATTCATTTTTTTTCTTTATTTCTGTAGTAGGGACACATTTTACTGTTCTTAGTGCTGCGAGTTTTGCATGCAAGTTGATCTTACTTGGGGGGGATCGGGACTCCTTAGCATGGTAGATACAACATACATATAATATGTAATATAAGTTATATTTTGGTTTTGCACTTTATTTTATTTGTTTTTTTTTGTACACATGCGTGAAATTCTCTAGGGAGCGAAGGTGTTTCTTGATAGTACCGTTTAAAGTGTGAGTGTGTTTGTTTGTGTGTGGGTGTTAGTTAGCTAATTTTCAAAGAGCTTTACAGTTAGTTCCTAGTTAACAAGTGAGGTTTGGTTGAAATCTTTTCTTTGCTAGATAGGTATTCTTTTGTATGATGTCTCCGTCTCTCGTTTTCCCGCTGTATGCCTGCCATTCAATTTCCAAGTCATTTACATAGCATTCGATTTATTAATCTTCCAGTATATATATAGTATTATATAAATAATAAAGCAATTAAGAGTTCTCTTCAAAAAATACAAAATAAATGCCCTCATATGTGTGCTTAAAGCATCTATATTGATGAAAACGTACACTTGAAATGCTTCGCTCTGGTTCGTTCGCTCGCTCGCTTACAACATAAAAGAAAAATACAAATGCATCAACAAAACGGTATTAGAATTCCGCTCGAAATCATTTCCTAACATTTGTTTCATAATTGGAAGGAATATTTGGTTCAGAGGTGCAAAGCGGCAGTTGGATAGTACAAAAATACAATTATAAAAAGTATACACCTCAAATGAAAGTACTTAAAACAAGTTTTTCTCTTTCTCATTTTTTTTTTTTGGTTAATGAAACGTGAAACAAATCTTAAGCCTGCGTGTATCTATAGCTATATATATATATGTATATCTTACGGTCATAATCAGCGGCAAATCAAATAAACAATTAATTGATTCCTTACAAAATACATAAAACATAGTCCGCCAGCACTCAATATATAATGTACATATACAGTTCTCAGATCTTATACATACACATTCATATATATATTTGGGTTTTGTTTAATATTATTGATAATCTACTTAAAATGGCATGTGGTGACATGTATTACAATACATTATACATACAGTACATACATTTATAATATATATCATGATAGATTGATTTCCAAGTTGGTATAAAATGCATGCAAGTCGAAGGACAGACAAATCAAATCAAATCCCTCCTATTTAGGTTTAAGCTTGCATTGGTTCCATGTTGGGATCTTCTATGCTTCTGTGTGTCTATGTCTTCTATGTGGGTCGTCTTCTGTGGTTGGCCTATCGTCTAGATTTGAGTTATTACATATACATTCATAAAGTTTTGGGATTCTAGAATCACTGCACGTATAGCATGACAGCATGTTGTTTCACACAATGCTCCATATTTTCGACTAACGACTAATACTAGGTATAGCTAGAGACCCTAAGCTACAATTTTTGCCTAAGACTGTTCCGGGGTATCCGGCGGCTGCTCAACTCTACTTTGCCAGCGGCTCAAGGTAGCAGCGCACCGTGTTGTTCTCATCCAGCATGGCCGACAGATGACGCTGTTGATGTTGTGGGGGATGCGGATGAGGGTTTGAATGGGGATTACTGTGTGATGTATGCGACGACGATGACGTTGTGGACTGCGGTGATAGTTTCTGAAGCTGTTGACGCTTCTGTGCGGGCGTCTGATTGGCCGGTGGCAGCGGTGGTCCGGCGTTGCCATGACCAAATAGCTCGTTTACCGCCAAACGGGCGCTCGGTGACTTGGCATGCTGTTGCTGCTGCCTAAGCGCGCCCCGCATGGAGCCCTCACCAACGCCGCCGCTAACCCCAAAAACCGCACCATTGTGTTCTGGGTGCGCTCCTCCTATTGCTGCTTGCGCTGTTCCGGGTGGTTGCGTTCCATAATCAACGGGCGCTCCATGCTTGCGCAGCTGACGCCTAAAAGAGCGATTGAAATGTACTTATTGAAGGTTCGCTGAACGCAATCTTTCTTTTAGTTACTTACTGAAACCGCCGCTTAAAGTCCTCATCCTGTAGCGCCATTAATCGACGCATTCGCTCAGCGCTTTGGGGTGGCAACCCGTGCGCATCATCCTCCATATCGCTTTCATCATCTTCCTCCTCCTCATCACAGGCGCCATCGTGCAGTTGCTCTGCGGCAGTTGTCTCCTCATCATCCTCATCCTCGTCATCGTCCTCGTCGGCAGTGCATCGTCTCTTAGATATTGGCTGCGCCAACGACTGTTGCTGCTGCTGCTGTTGGTTTCGCGATGAGACACTGCCTCCACTTAGACTGCCACCATAGCGACTCCCGCCAGCAGCCACTGCCGCACGCATGTTGTTAAATACGCCGGTGCCCACGCTGTTGTTATAGACCTCATCCACATCAAAGTCGCCCACTTCGTAGTTCTGGGCATCCGAATTGCGATTACTGAGTATCTCCTCGTACACAGGACCGCCATCCGCTCCTCCGACACTGCCTTGATTGTAGTAGGCATCGCCCAGATCACAGTTGGAATGCTTATTTCTATATTGACGCTGGATGAACTCCTGCTGATACTGCGCCATGTGCGGCGGCGGAGCAGGCAGCTGTGGCTGGCCACCAACTCGTCGTTGCTGCTGCTGCTGCTTGTTGCTGATGCTGCAAGTGCAGCAGATGAGCATGCTGCTCTGCCTGCTCCTCATCGGAGGAGAGTTGCTGCTGCTGTTGCTGCCGTTGTTGGCGCAGCTGCTGTTGATAGTAGGCAGCAGCGTTGGGTGGCTGTGGTGGGTCCAGGGCCTCTGCATAGTGTGGAAAGGCTTGTTGTCCGGGCTTGGTCTTCTTGTACGATGGATAGAACAGCACTTGGGAGGCGGCTGTGGCCCGACTGTGCAGGGAACCACTTGGGGATGCCGGAATAGCTCCTCCGCCACCCCTCTTCTTCTTGCCATGCTGGCTGTTTGGCTTCTGCGTCCAGTAGAACACCTCATGGGCCTGCTGCGGCGAGGATGTGGCTGCCCCAGCATTGTTGTAGTACTCCCGTTGGGCCTTCATCCCGCCAGCCGTCTGCTTCCAGCTGTAGTAGTCCGGCTGGTGGTAGTAGGCCTCTCCTGCCAAAGGTGGCTGTTGCTGCTGCTGTTTGTGGGCGAATATCAGGTGCGTAGATCCCGCCGAGCTGGTTGGCGATGCATGGCCCGTGGAGCGCAAAGTATTCCCTCTCTCGAGCACTACATGACCACCAAGAGTCTGGGATGGCTGCAGTGTTCCCGTTATTAGTCCGCTCTTTAATGTACGTCTCTGCTGGGCTTCGCTGAGCTCACAATCGGAACCAGCGCCCATGATGGCGTCCTCGGTAGCCGGTATATGCTGCTGCTGCTGCTCGTCGTGCGGCTCATCACTGGCTCCCAACGGTAGCTTAGATTTCTTTGCATTCGAGACGCTGCATAGGGTGCCAGCGTTGGTGCCACCAATGCCAGTGCTACCTCCTGCCCCTATGCCCGAGGAAATGGAGGTCTTGGAGCAACGCAGGCACTTGGGCAGCCATGCGTGCTGTCGCACATATTTGCGATACTCTCGGCGTATTTTCTCGTTCTGGATGCAGTGGAACACAAAGATGTAGAGTCCCAGCAGGGTGTTGAAGCAAATGAAGCTATATCCATAGATGCCGGTCACGTCCTCATCCATTTTAGCTCCGCGCAAATACAAATAGGCTGAGCACCAAACGGCGCTGAGCAGCAGGAAGAACACAAACGAGCAACGGATGTCGAAGCTGAAAGTAAAGAGAAAACCACCAAAAGATTATCCAATCCGTATTCGATGGAAAGTCTAAGAGATCTTACCGAACAGTGGCCAGGCGTGTGTGCTCTTTGGTCTTCAATCCGGTGCGACTCTTGCGGCACATGATAATCCAGGAGAGGAAGGTGTATCCAATGGCAGCCTAAGACGTTTATTTGGGTGTAATGATTGGGTTTTTCCGCACAGATTAACAGGATCTTTTTGTGAGCTTACCATAAAGAAGATAAGCACTGGAGCAACAAAGGTGGCATAGAACACAGCATTGGCCTCCATGAGAACGCAATAATCGTTCTGGGTGTAGGTGCTGGGATTGATGACCAGCGATATAGCCACCACGCTCAACGACAAGCCATAGGACAGCAGGTAATAGCAGTTCACTTTCGGTGTCTGATCCACCTCCAGGAGCAGCTCATCCGAGGTGAGAGTGGAGTACGAATGGAAGGCTACACGGGTGTGGATAGGATGTTAGAGCTGTATGCATTTCTTTTGCATAGAGTGAGAGAAACGGTTGGCTTACCTTCGTAGCAGAACCAGGCGGTGCCAGAGAGTATGGCACAGTGGAGGAAAACGGTTATGAAACCACAGAATATGCTTGTTTCGGTCTGTTCAATGCCCAGTAGAAAGAGCAGCTCAATGGCCAGCAGGCAAATATAAATGTTGATATAGATCGAGGTGCGTGCGGACTAGAATATCGAGAAGAAATAGAGTAGAAAATGGGGATAAGTTTGGATTCAATTTTCCAAGCTGCGAGCAGGCCAGACAGAAGAACGAAAAGAAGGAATTTCCCTAAAGAACGTCATAACTTGACTGACTGCGTTTAGAATTTCGATGATCAAACTTAATTTAGTATTTGAATTACAATAATTTTGGTGGTTGGTGGTGAAATGTCCAGAGAAAACAAAAAAAAACTATGTAAAATTAATAAGACTAATAAAGAAAATGTAGCGCATAAAGTAAGACATAGAACAAGACACGAAACAAGCAAAACGAAATGGAAGATACATAATACGACAAAACTAAAAGATATAATTAAATAAACAAACACAAAATGCATTTTTACAGGACAAAATTAGCAACATTTGTATATTTTATTAATTAAATACATACAAAAGAAAATTGGAAATGATTAAAGGAATATTATATCAATGGTACGATGTCTAGGTTAAATTTGTTAGACAATGAAAATGCACACAACGGGGTTAGGGGATAGGGATACACTCGAATGAATAATTAATATGTAAATAAAACATGCCAAAAAATGATCAAATAAAATGTTTGGGTGAGTGAACAGAGACATCAATTTAGAATTGCCTCAAATATTGAGGTAAAACACTTATTGGCTTGGGAAAAGGGCGCTAAACTTAGCCTATGACAAATTACTACGTATAGAACTACATATAACTGAACTGGGAGAGTCTTCAAGTGTAAGCTGATGCTGGAAATCGATTCCTAAATTCGACTCGCTTTCCTGCGTAGCTTCCGAGTCTTACGAGTATGATTGAATTAGTTTCGTTTCATTAACAATTTGAGTTACTTAAGCATTATATCACATGTGTCTCTTGATCGATCATAAATACATACATTAATCTACGCGTAGAGAGCCTAGCCTAGCCTACAGTTTATGCTTGCTTCTCTTCTTTTTCACCACCACCACCACTTATATTGTAAATCATCCATATTGGCCTGCATTATAATGTTGTTCGTGTTGTCCATGACGTTGCCGTCCACATTCAGATTGTGATTGCGGTGTGGATGCTGTTGCTGCTGCTGCTGTGCCTGCTGCTGCTGGTGCTGTTGCTGCTGCTGCTGCCTGGCTTGCAGATAGTTGTGGCTTATGTTCAGATTATTGCTGGACACAGCATTGTTCGCCTGGACAGCATGCTGCTGCAGTGCAGCAGCAATCGAAGCAGCAGCGGCTGCAGCCGCCGCCGTTTGCTGACCATGTTGGTGAAGATTCAGATTTAGGTTATTCATTTGCATGGCGCGTTGCGGCTGGTTGGACAGCACCACAGCAGCAGCAGCAGCTGCCACAACTTGTTGCTGGTGCTGCTGTTGCTGCTGCTGCTGCTGTTGGACATTGTAATTCAAGTTGTTGCGATGCGAATTGCGAATGGAATTGTGTTGAATAAAGTTTGTATTGGTGTGACTTGGTGTGGCGACATTCGTCTGGCTGCTGGGCGTGGTCAAGGTCAAGGACTCGTGGGTCTGATCGCGAATATTATTCTGCTGGCGCCTGCTGCCCGCCCGCTGATGGGGCAACGGACTTGTGGCGTTTCTTACCTTGACAAAGACCCCATTGAACAGCTTCAATGTTAGCAGTGCAATGACTATAAAGACCACGCAGATGGCGATGCTGATGTAGATAAAGACGCGCATATTCCCATCGAACATTGTGAACAGCGAGTGCTGATGCTCATCCACCACATCCATGAGTATTGCAAAGTTGGTCAGATGATTGCAGCTGCAGACGCTGTGCGTGCGGTTGGTTGACTCCAAGCTGCACCCATTGGCAGACCAGGCACTACACAAGAGAAGGCAAGTGTTTAATATCGAATGAACACCCCATCTAACAATCATTTGGACACTCACTGATCAATATAGTTCCAGAACACACAGGTGGGATTGGTCACATTCTCCGTTTTCAAATGCTTGAGAGTCAGCGTAATGGGCTGGGAGAGCTGTATATGCCGCCCCTTGCCCAAGCTGGCCGAGATCACCTTGCTGTTCAGTATGCGCAAGCGCTGCTGTAGATCTCCCGCACTTGCCTCGCTATCGTTGGCCAAGATTGCTGTGTTGCGCACTAAGACACGGATTGATTATTCACTTGCATTCTATTCTTCACTAACTTCTTACCATAGCTGCGAGAGCTCTTCAGGTCAAAGTGATCATAGCTGGGCTTCAGTATGGACTCCAGACGATCAAAGGCTGCAAATACAATGCGCACCAGGCCGCCTTCGCTATTCTCAATGAGCGCAGCTCGGGGCAATTCAATGCGGTCAGAGCTGAGAGGCCACTGATCCGAGTCCGGGAAGGTCACACTAGATTGGATGGTTTTCGTTTCCAAAACACGCACCGAGAGCACTAGAGAGTTAGAGAAGGAAGAGGAGATCGTGTCATGAAAATATTGATGAGAATCCCCCCGCAGAGCTCAGCCTACTCACATATATTTTTGACTTTCTGCACCACACTGCGCTCCCTGATAATTGTATCGGCCAGAAGGAAGGCATTGTATTCCAAGCCTGTTAGCAGGGATGTGGCCACACGCATTTGATCCTCGGGATTGAGATCCAGCCAGGAAGACAGCTGCGACTCATCCAGCAAATTGGAGCCAGTTTTAACCACACAATGCAGCAATTCCATGATCATGGCCTCACGCTGCCGCTGGTCGGGGAAAGTCTCCTTGTCGTGCAGCATTTTCTCGGACACGGTTTGGATGATCTTTGTGGTGACCAACATATCCCCGCCGTAAAGGGTTTTACTGCTCGTTACCTCGGACATATCATTGGCAATGGAAATCAGCGACGAGTCTCGTTGGTTTACTCGCATCTCCAGATTGTTTAGCCACAGGCTGCGACACTGCGTCAGATCTGGGGTGAGTGGATGCCAGGTGGGCTCAAAGTTGCGCAGACGCTGATTGACCTTGTGGGCCATGGTCACTGGCGGCTCACAGCTGCTGCTGTTGTGCAGGCAGTCGCCTCTGGTGGGCATGGGGGTCGTGGTGCTGGTGCCAGCCATGTCGTCATCGTCCTCATCGAAGCCTGCATCGGGCATACGCTTCATCAGCACACAGCGCCATTTGGCAATGCCGGCGGCGCCGCCCGGGCACGGCTGGACATTCACATCGCCCACACGGGTCAAGTTCCAGAAGAGATTCCTGGCATGGGTGGGGCCGCAGAACAGCTTGGACTCGTCATCGGCTCCAGCTATGCCAGCAGCATTTAGATTGATGTTATTTATGGTTCGCACAGCGCTTCCGTTGGCTAAAACCGATGGGCCACTGGCCGCTGTTCCCGGATTCCGGTTGGGCGAACTCTTCGTGGTTAAAAGTGTTCCGTCGTCAGTTCCACCTCCTCCCATTCCAGTTAGGATGCGTGTGTTCGAGGGTGCTGTGGCATTGCTGGCAGCTGGAAACTTGCCGCTCGGCTTGGTGGGCGTGGTCTCGTCTGTGTGATGATTGTGATGGTGATGCAGCTGTGGCGGAGGCGGTAGACCGTCGCGACGACCAGTTGGATGATTAGTGGTCGTGGTTGAGGTCGCTACCCCCTTGAGACGTCCGCCCGGCAGAGTGGCTGTACTGCCCTGGGGCGTTGCATGCGTGACAGGCGGCTGTACATTGAACATGCCACCATTGCCATTGATTCCCACCACACCAGGCAACGTCGGCAGACGAGGCGGAGCAGCCGCAGCACCAGAGCCGCCGCCAATATTTGTTGGATGTATTAGACCGCTGCCATTGCCAAAGATTGGCGGGCCATTGTTGAGTACCCATGGCGGTGGACTGGGCCTGTTGGTCGTCGTCGACGTCTGCGCTGCCGAAACGCACTGATAATGTGCCTCGAGATATTTGTGGGTGCCGGTACAGGGGTCCCCGAACATGCTGGTCGCTGCCAGCACGCTGCAACTGTTCTTGTGCGCGCATCTGCAATTAGAATTGGGTTGGAGAAAGGGCTCCCGTCACGCAGTTCAGTTTCGCGACTTACCTTGAATTGAGAACCGTGAGGGACTTGGGAAACATGCAGTTGACACTCCACTCCACGTTGCCATGATCGTTGCATATGGTAATCGAGAAGCGTCCGTAGTTGGCCCGTATCAGATTGATTAGCTCTCCTTGCTCGCACTCAATGGTCAGTTTCTTGCCCTCGCAGGCATAGGCTGTTTGGTACTTGGGAGCTGCAAATCGAATGACTCGTAAGTTGAAGATCATATGTACAGTTGGTGGGTTAAAAATATAAAGGATATATATATGTTGATATAGATATATGGCATATAGAGAAAGTATTGATTAGCGTTGCGTTGATTTGTTGTAGTTTGGTTTGGTTTGGTTGTGTGATGATGGATCTGCAAATACACTTACGCTCTATCGACATATGTATGGATACAAATTGATATACTATAGTATGGTAGGTAGATAATGTGATATTTAGCATGATACGCTTTTACGCTGCCTGGGATATACTTAGTATATATTAAGTGGCTGTTTGTGGTTTTGGTGGGTCGATAGCGATGGATGCTTTGTTGCAAGTAGAATAGTAGTCATAAATACCAAGTCCTGCCAGCCCCACAGCTCACGAATCGTCTACCATCAATAGTTATCAGCAATTTTAGCTTCGATTTGTAAAAGCTGAAAGAATTAAATTAACAGACAAAAATATAAATACAGAAATTGTGTGCATAAATATCTTAATATCTTAATTCAAAAAGGATATAAGCTGCAGTGTCTAACGGACACAGATATTTCTGTTCAAGCTACACTACTCTTAAAATGGGGCATTACACCTGGTGTAAAACTTCTCATTTTCTATGCAAAACCAGTTTTTTGACCTATTTTAAGACCCATGCATGTACATACCTCTTACAATAGTCCGTTCCGTAGCTCTTACATGGCACAACAGGCTTGAAAAAATGACTAATGCCTTATCTGGAGAAGACATAAAATACATAAGGCAATTATTTACATGGAAACCATTACCGCACACACGCACGTACACACAGAAAAAAAGACAAATAGAAGATAGGAGAAAGGGAGCCTAAAAATACACACCCTTCTCCATGATGTGGATGTAGTTGTTGCTGGCCATCGATTTGCGCCTCGTCGGGCAGAACAAATACCCGTTTTCTTTGTATACGTACAAAATGCAGTTGCATGTAGAGAAAAGTTGGCGCTGGCTGCGCTGCGACTGCAGGCAGCGCGCTTGCTTCATGTTACATACTCAGCACGCACGTATCCAAGTCTTTGCTGCTGCAGCGCAGTCGCTGCTTTGCCCCGTGGAGCACCATTTTCTATGGTTTTCTTTGTTCTGTCTTGGCACTCCATCACATGCATTTTCAAACACAATTTTCAGTGCTAAAATCAAAGACTTTGGCGTGGCTTTTGTTGCAAGTTGCATTTCGTCACTTAAATTAACACGTTTTAGCTAATTTCTTTCGTTAATTAAGGATTTCTTGGCAGGCAAATTATGCTGACGTTGGCTTGTAATTGGCAAAGAACTGCCTTAAGTCGCAGTTTTCTTTTAACTTTATTCACGATTCACGATAAATGTATTTTTTTAAGCAGAAAGTTTTTACAATATTTTTTTAACAACTATTTGCCTATTGTTAATTAATGTAATTTCTTCGCTTTAATTCCGTGGACCAACTTTAGAAATTTTTCTACAAATTTTTCTGTACACTTGAATTTGATTGGGCTTATCGATTAGAGGTGTCAAACCATCGAGGGCACTATCGATAGTATCGATATTTTACTGATGGCCTCTACTATCGACGGTTTTTAGACTATCACGATAGTATCGATTGTTTTTTCAAAACATTCGACGTTGATATTCCTCGATATTGATATTCCGTTTAATATTACCAGCTAGCTGGGACTCTCAGACCTAAAAAAATCATTTTATCAGATAGATGAATCAATTTCCATATAGCTTAAATACTAATATTTTCCGTGAATTTTTAAAATAAGCCCAGCTATAATTAATAAATGATTCAAGAGCCCGCTGTAGAAGTATTTGCTTCAAGTTCAAGTGCAGCTTGGAAGTAGTTCTTATCAGCAGACAGCTTTGCATTAGCTTCCGGATTTGCGTAGCTCATAAAATATGCATTTCGCTGTGATTTCAGTTTAATTTTGATTGCAATGTGCACGGTTCAGGGAATAAGTCTCAAAATGGAAAACTATTTCGTTTTAGTGCTGATTGTGTTGGCTGTACCCTGGTCCTTTCAGGCCATTCCCAAGATAAAGCCAACCAAGGATGTCAATAAGGACTTGAAAAACAAAACAGATGTAGTACCCGCAAGTAGCCTGCCCATTGCCAATGTAACAGCTGTGGCCGAGAAGTTGGCAGAAGTCCACATTGATCAGCACAAAACCATTCGCATTAGTAAAGGAGATCTGGATGATCTGTTGGATGTTTATATGGGTAAAATAGCAGAAAGTGCAGCCACCATCAAGGACAAGGAAAATGAAATAAACAAACTGCAAACCAAGGAACACACTGACGACGATCTACTGAAGAGATTTGAGAACCTCACCGAGAATTGCAATGCTCAGAATGCTATCTATACAGCAAAGCTGAAGGAAAAGGAGGATAAAATCAAGGAGCTCGAGCAGAAGGTAAAGGTCTACGAAACCAGATTGAAGAGGAAACAGCTGGTGTTGACAGAGTTGAGAAAACATAACACCTCCAGTGCGGCATTGATCGATCATCTGAAGGCCAAAGTCGTGTACTTTGAAGGTAAATTCAGGGAGAAGAAGGATGACCTGTTGGCAGACTGGGAGGCAGCCACCACCAGCTGCATGCCCTTTGGCGTGTCGCCTGGAATTCATTTGATACATCTGCCCGGGTTTCTGCCCTTTCTGGTGCCCTGCGAGGGTCTCCCATCGGTAGGTCCTGGCTGGATGGCTATTCAGCGCCGATTGGATGGCTCTGTGAACTTCTATCGCAACTGGGATCAGTATAAGAAGGGGTTTGGCAAGCTTAACGGGGAGTTCTTCATTGGCCTCGAAAAACTGCACCGCATGACCAACTCCCAGCCCCATGAGCTGTACATAAGCTTCAGGAGATTCAATGGGGAGACGAGCTATGCTCACTACGATGACTTTGTAATCGGCAGTGAGGAGGAAGGCTACGAATTGAAATTACTCGGCCATTATCAAGGCAACTCCAGCGATGCGTTGCGCACCCATGACAAGATGAAATTCTCAACTTTCGATAGGGATAACGACGAATTTACGCATATGAATTGCGCCGAATATCACCACGGTGCCTGGTGGTACGACTTTTGTTCGCGAAGGTAATCCAGCCGTTTATTGAAAAATTCCATTCCAAATTCAGTTAATATTCGCTTCCCTTCCCTTAGCAATTTGAATGGCAAATACTTCAAAGCTGAGGTGGACAATGTCCAGGGCATTTTCTGGGAGCCCTGGTATAGTTTCAGATCTCTGAAATCCGTACAGATGCTAATCCGCCCAAAGAGCCAAATGGAGCTGAAAGATTTGCCGAGCACAAAGCGAACCTCTAGAAATTCCTTAAAATGAATCTCTCCATCGGCTCAACACACAAATTCTCATTATTTGTAATAATTTAATTTAATTTTTTTCTAGCAGCCTAAACAGAAACAGTGAAACGAGATAAATCTCACTCCGAAGCTGAACGCCAAACCCCATTTGTATTTTTTCCTTTTGTTGTTTACTCTTCCGACGCCCCTCCTTACTCGACAGTTGATTAGCTTTCGATTTTTCGTCCCCTCCCCACCGAGTATAATTAATTCGTTACAGTTCAGTGCAGTTGGCTGCTCTAGACATTTGTTTATTCGCGCACAAGTCAGAATGACTTGTGCAATTAATTCTCATTTTCATTTGTGGCTCGCATTTTGCTCTCTGTTGCAACAATTTAATGAAATCTAATTGAGTGTGTGCATTGGGCTCTGACTCTGGTCTTGGCTGTGTCCCCATCATTTGTCACTTGCACTTTTATTGCCAAGTGGTGGCTGTGGGAGTGGAGAAACTCAATTGGAGTCAATAAACGCTTGACAAATTAGCCGAAGTCGTCGAGGCATAAAATATAAATTAATATCGATTCGAAGGAGGATTTATAGCCTGAGCAAAGAAAAATGAGTTTATTCCAGTTTCCTACAGAATATATCCCACTCCAACTGGTTGTTTCCACTTCAAAAGAACTGAAGAGAACACTTATATTTACGATACGATGTACACATGTGCCTTGGGTATAAAAAGAATTTCTAAACGATTCATTTCATATATGTGTGTGTTTGCTTTCACTTTCAATGACATTTCAACCGAACCGACCCATAAAGCAAGTTACAATCATTCGACTAATGGAAAGCTAATCGCTCGATTATCGTGATTAAGCATACAGAACTCAAGCAGCAAAAGTGTTGGGGCCAGGCCATATAACAGACATACTTAAACAATAAATAAATACATTACTTAGTGCTAGATAAGTACACTTCCAGCTGGCAATATCTTCAAGTGGATGATGGCAATATAACTTGTAAACTTGTTACTCGTAACTAACTCTCTACGATTGCCTTGTAAATAACATGGAGCACAGAAGTCGAAGCGAGTGAGTACATACATATATGTACATATGTACGTATATGCTAGAGTCTAATTCTCCTCGGATGGCCCAGAGCCGTGTGCCCGCTTTTTGTGCCAGCGTAGACTGGCAAACTGGGCGAATCGCTTGCCGCACGTGCAGCACTTGTACTTCTTCACGGCCAAATGCAGTTCGGTGTGCTTCTTGAGGTTGCCATAGGTGGTAAAGGTCTTGCCACACACGGTGCACAGGTGCTTGCGTATGGCCCAGTGGGAGTTCATGTGGTCGGTGAAGCGATTCTTCTCGTAGAATCCCTTCGCACAGATGGGGCAGCTGAATGTCGACTGGTTGAGGTGCCTGCGCCGATGTATATCAAAGAAGGACCACGTCTTGAAGGATTTCCCACACAGGTCACAAATGTAGGGCCGCTCACCCGTGTGAGTCCGCAGGTGAATGGCCACCTCTGTGGAGGTGGCAAAGCGTTTGTCGCACTTCTCGCATGCATAGGGAAAGTCGCGCCGATGCCGTCGAATGTGCACCGTCAGATTGCACGGCATCTGGAAGCCCTTGCCGCAGAGCGTGCAAATGAAGGGCGGGGTGCCGTCGTGCCCGGAGCGATGCACCTTATACTGGTCGCAGGTCTTGATGAGCTCCGAGCAAACATCGCAGCGGAAGGGACCCAGATTCTGTTCCAGAAAGTCTGCCAGTCGGGCATGCAGCAGGGGAATGCTGCACGATTCCCCTGGGCTGGTGAGTATTTTCCGTTTCTGTGCTGAAAACTCCTTGCGCAGCTCAAACAGAGTCTTCTCCAGCTGCTCAGCGGCATACACCGTGTCAAAGGTTGTGTTCAGTTCGTCCAACATCTGGGCTAGCGCCTGACTGCGATAGGCATTCGATCGAAAGTCGGGATGATCCACATCCCACAGCGCCGCATAATTGCGATAGATCTCCACAAACTGCAGCTGATCCTCTGACGTTCCGAATTCGATGGAGCTGGCATCAATGAACTTCGTCTTCTGATTGGTCTCCACCACACCGACTTTCTGCAAAGTCAAAAGGATACGTTTTAAAGGATATAGAAGCGTAGCCAACTAGCAGACTTATGTACATACCTTGCTGATCTTATTGAAGATCTGCTCTTGCAGTATCGGACGCAGAAACTCCATCTCGTCGTAGCACCAGAGCTTGGGCAGATACAGTCCCTTGTGTTTGATCACCATGCGCAGCTCCTTGCGGTAGCGCGTCCTCAGCTTCTGTATCTCCTTGTAGCACTCCTCGCCACTCAGCTCGTAGTTGAGGTCCTCCTGCAATTGGCCGGAGATCTCACGGTACAGTTCCTTTTTGCTGCAGCTGGCATATTCGTAGTGCTGCGGATTCCACAGACATTCCAGCCGCTTGAACGCATCCAGTATGAAGCTGAGCACCTCACGATACAGGGCCGATTTGCTGCAGGACTCGCCATCGGTTTCACAGGACTTTTCGCTTTCGGTGCTCTCGCTGGTGATCTGTAAATCCTACATATGAGTTGCGTGTCACAAGAGTCTCTTAACCGACTACATACCTTGGCTTCCCTTTCGGCTCGCTTGTTCTCGATGACGCCTCTGAGGAAGTGCATCTTGTCAAAGTACCACAGGCGGGACTTGTACTTCCCACCGAGGGCGTTCAGCTTGCTCAGCTCCCGGCGATAGCGGCCCCGCAGCTCCTTGAGTACGGCAAAGATTTCGGCGCCCGTCAGCTGCATCTGGCAGATGCCCTCCAGTGGTGCAGCCAGTTCCCCGTAAACACTTCGCTTGGCATTGTACTTGTAGTCCGGATGTCGGGGATTCCACAATTTGTCCATGCGTTCATAGGCCGCCAGCAGAGAGCCAACAAATTCTCGATTTCGTTCCAGTTCGCGACGAGTGCGCTGTGTGGGGTTGTGGGGACGGAAGAGCAGATCAGTTAGAGAACGATCATATGGGGATGGGGGGCATCATTGGCATATATTTACACACCGCCTGGAAGTCCACATTGCTGCCAATACTACTCGTGGGGGATGTGGGCGGCCCTGGGGTTGGAGGCGTCGCTGGCGGTGTTAATTCCGACACGTTCTCGGAGGAGAATTGTTCTGGCTCTGCATCAGCATCAGCATCTGCTACGGCTACTGCCACTCCCGCCGCTGCCTCTGCATCTGCATCTGCCTCTTGCCGGGTAGAATCTTTTGCATTCTTGTTTTCCGCCTGACGAAGCTTGCGCTGCATTGCCTGAATCCAACACGAATAAATATTTTGCATAAATAAATAAATTTTGTTATTGCTGCTGTTTGTGTTGTATCTTTAAGATAAGCAGTGCACAGGCCACATGATCTTGGCCAGCCTCAGAGGAATGGGAGGGTTGGGTTTATCGATGGAACAAACACAAGCACAATCACAATCACATGAACACGAACAAACTCAAACAAAAAGGGAAAGTCCGCTCTCCTCGCCCCCAGTTCCCAGTCCTCCAATATCAGCGGCTATTGGCCTTTGTGTCGTCTACACGTTGTCGTCGTCATTGTTCTTATCGGCATTGCATATGGTGGCCCGACTGGGTTCTGGGGTCTACATATGCCCATACATATATGCACTCATATACATATGTACATACATATGTACACATTTCGATGTGTATATCTATTTGTTCCCCTGTTTGTTGTTGTTTTCTTTTTTTTTTTGCTTACGAAATATATACAAAAACGAACCCTCACCAGCGACCAGCGGCCGTTCTTATAAAGGTATATTGCATATGTATCCCTCCTCGTAAGCTTCTTCGCATGCTATTGTACTGGCCATGAATGAAACACACTCGTACGAGTACTCGTATGTATGAATAATTCAAGGGTACAAGCACAGAGTTGGAAAGTTATAGCTTTGTTTTGTGATCAAATTGCCTTGATCTGTGGAAACCAACTAAGGTAACCTTCTCCAGAAATGAGTCCCGACCTACCCCAGAACAGAAATCGATAAGCAGCCCCCCATAATTACAGAAACTCCAAACGAAGCGAAATTAATTTGCTCATGCAAATTTTTTTTTTTCAGCGTCCGTCTGGCGCGCAAACATTAGATACGGTATACATACAATATGTACGTGATAAGCAGTTCTAACCGGTTCCCACCCGTTATGATCGGATTCGCGTGAAACATAATATAATGGCACACCCTCACACTGGGTATTTCTGTTTTAACTTGAGGTTTGTAATGATTGTTCAATCAGCAAATCCCAATATCTCGTGGAGAAGAAACCCAAGTTCCCTTTCGCTTATGGGAAATTTGTGCAGTGAATCGCGACAAAGTTTCTTTGTGGATGAAATGGGGCTATAAATTATAAAGAACTTGCTTCTTTTTCAGTTGAATTGGTTAGCTATATGCTGGGATAGGGTATGCACAGCTTCGCACTATTTCGTGCTACAATTTCGAGTAGTTTGTTTGGCCATAATTGCTAATTGAAGTTGTCTTGAATTAGAGCGGAAGGCGAGTGGCCGCGCCACAACAATCGTCGACGTTTTAGTCCCTTTTTTATTCCATTCCTACCCCACCCATAAAAAGTCGATATTACTAATGGGGTTGGTAGTAGATAAAGCAAAATGTGGGCCAAATAAAACGTTGTTTGGGGAGAGTTAATTATGATTTGAGGTATTTCTAAACGATTAAGCTGAAGCTGGTACATTAGTTTTGGGGTTAATTATTGTATGATTAATTATGCACTATTTAAAGAGTGTCCTTTTTCGCTGCTAAATTTTATGGAAATTCTCGTAGGTATAACAGAAATCAATATTAATGTTACTACAATCGTTTTGATTGTAAGACAATCCCTAGCCTAACCTAAACTAGTCACGGGCTAGGGCTAGGCCATAAAAACATTATTTGAGCCGAAGATAATGACCATTTCTAGTCTCGCTCGATAACCAATTAAAGGGTACGGGAAAAATCCATTAAAAGCCTTCAGACAGGGAATCAAAGTTACAGCTGTGCCCACAAACCTCAGTGAGTGGTAATCAATATTCAAATTGGGTTGCTGGCCAAAGTGGATTCTGATTAATTGGAGGGCATTTCAACGGACCTCAAACACTCTCATTCACCTGTCAAAAGGGGCCTTGGACTAACCTTTTTCATAAAGTAACTAATGGAATCCTTTCCAAGTTAATTGAATAACTGAGAACTACATACAAATACCAGAAAAAAAGAAACCTTGGCCCCAATCGGGAATGCAATTTAAAAACGTGGAAATTAAAGTTTCGAACCCCCCACCCTCCACCGACCCCCCTCTGGCACTGCAAGGAAAAACATGTTCGGGTCACACCCAACTCTCATCGAAAGAGCAGCCCAACGCCACCCCAAAAGAGGTAAGCGAATGGAACTGAAAGCCCATTAAAGTTAACCTCTTTCTCACTCTCGTTCTCTCATTCCCACTGTCGACCCGCTTGCTGACCCTCCCATGGCTCTGGGTCTATCCTTGTAGTCGTTGTCTACCTAGCAACAGGAAATAGTTCCATATCCATACAGTACGTATCCGTCTGTACATCGTTGTAGAGACCTCCATATCGGAAATTTGAATAGTGCAAATGGTTGAGCAGCTGTTTCTTAGTGCGCTCCTCTTTTTAGCTTTTATTTTATTGTCGAGTGTCGAGTGAGAGGGCAAACAAAGGCGAGGCGAGGCCAGACGGGCACCGTTCGAGCGGGAGTTGGCTTTTACGGGACCGCTCATGCACAATTCTGGGGCGCGTCCAGTCTGCCTGCCTGCCTGCCTTCTCTGTGTCTGTGTCTGCTTCGACTGTGTTTACCGAACACGCAATTCAAATAATTGATCCAGTTAACTGTTTAACAAAATTGCATAAAAATTCAATAAGCAACAACAGCAACAAACAGCGCTGCGATGACGGCAACGTCAATGTCAGCGGGCACCATTAGATGTAGCTGTTCTGAACTTCTCCAGGGTGCCCATACACCCATAGCATACACCCATACAGATGTATATTGAAACCCGATCGCAGAACAATTTGATTGAGTTAGTTGTGTGTTTTGTTTTCCCCTTTATGGTTTATTTATATTTTCTAAATGGAAAGGGGTCGAAACTCGTTAGAACTGTCATAGACAGAGAGAGGGAGGCAGGAGGGAGTGCTGCATTGCAATTTAGGTGAAGTTACAAAGGCAGAATAGATTTTGTTAGGGCATGGATTAAGGATTAATCTATCAATATCAATATACTCGAATGGAAGGAATGTACATATCCCTAGGATATTCCCCAATTCCTCAAGTAAGTTCCTCAAGAAAGTTTTCGCTTTCAGAGCCAAGCCGCATCCACATCCACTTGCTTGCCTGCAGATAAAGAAATAAATTCTGCGATAAGCAGAGCCCACACTTGCAGTGGCGGCTCCATGGTGAAGCCACAAACCAATGCCTGACGATTTCGATTCCAATTTCAATTCCAATTCCGGGTGCCAAAGCGAGCAGCTGCGTCATCCATGTGAATGGCTGGAGATGGAGAGGAGGAAGGGGATGGAGGGAAGGGCCCAACTCTGATGTTTTCTCGTCAATTAAAAACGATTGTTTATTGCATTTGTCACCAAGAAATATGCGGGCCTGGCCAATCTAAAAATTCCTTTGATGATGATGCGTTGATAAAGCGATGCTGTTTTCGTTTTCGCCTCAAAATAATTAACAGAAATACATACACTTATTCCGATACATATTCATTTCGACATCATAACCAATTGCTGATTATCGGCGTGGATCTGCTGGAGAGCCACGTCCCGTCCCGCCACACCCCACTCAATCTCTTAGTTTTTAATTAGAACGCGCTCCCGTTAAGCCACTGGCAAAATGTGTGACATATAGAGCGATGGTTGGAGCTTTGCATGTGGCCGGGGGCTGTGGGCTATGTGCTGGGTATGGCTATGGGGCTGCGCCGAGTGCAAATAAAAAGATTCATGGCAAAGCCACGTTAATGCTGTAGGCTTTGGGTCTGGAAAATCGAATGGCTAGTGCAAAATGGTGTCAACTTGTGTATTCGGCATTGGTTGATTGCAAGTTTTAGGTGTTCTGTTTGGTTGTGTGTTACCCCCTCCCCTTTTCCGTTCGATTTATTGCTCAAAGTGTATCGTTTCAGTCCCAAGCGAAGGTTTTAATTGATGAAACAGAAGGCTTTCGATGGCATTTGCCAGAACCCAAACATTAATGCGATGCGAGAGGGAAATGTTTGATTTATGAACAGGGTTTATGGTCGAGCTTAGAGGACAAGCTCCCATTTGTATGCTATATAAAATACACCCAAAAGCCATATGACATCGACATGCAAAATCCGGAATAACACGAGACTCAATTCAACGTGAATGTAATAAACGAAACGCGCGCTAATAAATTATGAGGAATACTTTGTGTGTGTTTCCACGCAACCCGCCGGAGGGTTTCCATTCATTTCTTTTATGGCCAAACGTGACGTATGTCCACGCCCCAGTGAGGGAAGAAGAAGGCCTATGCAACCAACGGAAATAAACCTTACGATGGGAAGGAAACCTTACAGAGAACACAAGAACCGGGAAGCAAATACGAACAAAAGTCAAAAATCAAAGATAATGCTACGTGGGGCATTACGGTTACGGTGCAATCAATTTCTGACAAAACGAAATGCGTTCGGTTTGAAGAGGTTGAGAGCTCTTAAGCACGGGAATCGTGGCCTGAACTTTAAGCAAATAACTTTCGTCAGACTTTCGGCGGAGTCAGTCACAAGGCAGCCTTAATTTAATTAGACTGATTATAAAACCTCCTCAGCTGATCGATCAGCGGGTGGAAACAGCACTCTAAGCCCCTCTCCAGACAGACCTTCCATCGAAATGTTTAATGTTTAGTTAAACTTGTTAATTATTTAATAAGCGCGGCTGTGACTGATAAAAACTGAGGCATTGCCTGTCAATAACCTAAAAAGGGTGGGGGGGACCTCTTCAATGGTTAACATTGCCATAAAACGCACCTGTCCGAAGATGTTGAAATATGGGAAGGGAATTATCGCTGGAGCAGATAATAAACCCGCACCGTGATATCCCCGTCTTAAGATTAGATTATTGGCAGTGATATATGGGATAGCTTTCGGTGGAGTACTTTGATTTTAACGGATTACCGATGATTTAGATGAGTCAAAATCTTCGTGATACTGGTTCCTGATAATAAAAACCAAATAACAAAAATCTCTGGTAATAATTTCTGAGATTTTTCAAGATTAAATAGGCACAAGGAAAAATATACAAATACATAAATGATAAATACCTATCATGATTGCACAGCAATAATTTAATAATTATCCATAAAAACACACAACAATTCTCCCAATATTACAGTCACTATTGGTATATATGACGATTTCTATATTCGACTCTGTTTGGACAATGATTTATGGGCAGCGAGCGCGTTTATGGCAGGTGCTCTAAAAATTCCAATTTACAAGTGTTTAAATGAACATTAAAACCTCCTTAGTTAGGGGTTTTGCAGCGCTTTTGCCGTCTTTAAGTCGTCTTATCTCTAAGCCATTTCCAAAAGCTAATAACATCGACGGAAATCGACAATTATTTTATTACCCCCCAATGCAAAGGCAGCGCTGGGTGATATCGCGGCAAATGTGACAAAGACGCACTGGAAGTCAGAGCGGAGGACTGATTGGCTTGTCTGGGCAACGATCGGTCGAGTCGATCGATCGATCGATCGTTCGAGCAAATGTTAAATTACTCAAAGTGGCTGGAGAGACGCGCGTCACTGTCTCATCGCCATCGTTTATTCACTTAGAGATGGCTAGGAATATATCATAATCAGACAAGACACAAACTGATTTCATGAAACAATCAAATTGGAAACAGGAAAACGGGATACAGACGCGTAATGCGGAATAAGCTTTACAAAGATTTTACTTGGTTAGACACTTTTCAGACCAATCCTTATTTCCATTTACCAATATAGCTTGCTCCAATGTGCAGAGCGTCTCGAAAACGCTTACAAAATCGAAGCTTAGATAATTTTCCCCTATTTGTTTACCTCTTTGTGGTCTAGATAAAGCCCGCCACGCCCGACAGACTTTTGCCCAATGTTGATAATAGCAAAATACTCGTAAAAAAATAAACGAAAAAAAAATAAAAAAAATTACCCATAATTTCTATTGAAAATGTCGTGTAGCCGGGGTTCTAGGGGCAAATAGAAAATGATTTTTATCAGCATTCCACATTGACATTTAACAGAGAGTTCTGTTATTCTGTACTCGGCCCCGGCCCAGACCCTCTCAATGGTCTAGCCCGGATATCGGTTGTGCGATAATAATAATACAACATTCGAATATTCCTCTCTTTTTTTATGTCACAATTCTGATGGCAAATGCATTCAATACTGTATGTATTGAATTATACCTAGCATTTTCCACACTAATATTATTAAAATAAGACCAAGTGCTGACAAACTATTCGTTGACATTTACATTGCGTCAATGCAGAGTGCCCACTGGCCACTGGCCAGTCTCTGGTCTATATTTATCCGGAAGAGGGAAAACTCTTGAAATTTCTCTACGTCATTTTAATGGAGAAGCAAAAACATTACCAATCTATGGTCTGATATTTTAAAGGCCCGATTATCACCTTCGTCATTGACAAGCATCTAATTGAAGGCCTCAAGTGTTTGTCAGAACAGAGAAAGCAATTAACTATAGAGAGGGTTGGTCGAGAAAGCAATAGAAATTATATTATATTTCGTAGTAAAGTTATATGCCCATTTACGGGTACGAGTATATGAATAATTTTACACACATTATACGACAGATCCAAATTCAAACAGCTCGGTATACATAAATAGGCTGACACTGTCCACAAATTTCGTTAATTCTCGTTTAATAGCTTTTTATTTTTAAAAATCCACAACAAAGAACGTGCCACAACAAACCCGAAAATATACTAGACATTTTTTCCAAAATGCTGAAATGTTTGTGTCCCACATTTGAGTATATTTATGCCCCTCTGACACCACCAGAAATTGCACAGATCCTATGTGCGAAATATACATACATATATACAAAAAAAAAGTTATTGTTGTGTCTCTTCGAAATTTCCATGTTCACAAAAACAAAAAAACAAAACAAAATTGGAAACCCGAAGATGAAAAGAAACTGAAAAATTGCGTCGCGTTGACGGGAGAAGAAAAACAAGAGTGAAAATTGGAGATCCGAAGCTTTTGATACCCTTGCAACCTTACTACAGCCCTTATATAGTACTGTGTGCAGAAAATATAATGGTAAATATGTGTAAATAACAGTAGTTGGGATATATAAACAGCAAAACAGAATTACTGCTATGATCAAAATGATAATACCCTATTCGAGGGTATACAAATGGAACAATAAAAATAGCAACGGCTCTGACGAACTGACAAAACGTCTCTCTCTCCCTCTGTTCTCCCACCAGCACCCCTCCAATACAATGGCAAAACATAGGGCCATGGATAGCAACGGGACTCAAAGGGGAAGACAGAAAAACAAAGGAGAAGCACAAGGGAGCGAGAGAGAGAGCGCGGACTGGGCGAAGAAGCGACACACTTTTTCTCAATATCTTGTTGTGTGCCATTGCGCCGTTATTTTGAAGGTCAAGTGACCAGGTTAAGCTTCCTCCGGAACTGCCTTCAGCCCTTCCTCTTGACAGCGGCGGAAAACCATTTTTGCATTACAAAATCTAATAAAAAGAAAAAGGGGAAACGACAGTGAATCACCGCGGCCGCGAACTGCTGCAGTAATTGTGAGAGCTAGCAACTCGCTGGGGCGCTCACGGTAGAGAGTGTACTGTAGCAAGAGAGGACAGCGAAATGACGCAGAGCGGGTGAGCGGGAAAAAGCGAGTGAGCGAATGTACAGAAGGAATCAGCGATTAACTTACCACGCGTCGTGTCTCGTATCGCGGCGGGGGAAGTGGAGCGACCCCAACGACAGCGCCAGCCACAACACCAATCCCATTTGCAGCCAAAGGTGAGGGCGTCGGCGTAGGCGTGACCATGCCCACCACTTCATGAAGCACTTCAAACGGATCCAGTTGCAGGCAGGTCTGTTCATCACCCAAAATGTCCGCGGATGGCGGCGGTGAGGGTGGCAATGGATTTTCCATAACATAAACCAAATCTATTTCGGGTGCTCCCACTGCATGGGATAGCTGCATTGTGGGGGTCGCCGCAACGATATTCAAAAGCTGAATGTCCATGTCTATCACATCCAGGCGTTGCGTGTCTGTCGTGGCTTCCGTCTCCATCTCCATTCCATTCAAATTCGATTTCTTCGTGCATTTGCTGGTTGTGGTCTGGAGGTGGTCGTGGTCTTCCAGTTGGAATATGTCATGGCAGTCCATTTCCATTATCATTAAATCTGTTTGGGTTGTTTGTTCGATTTTATCCGCGGTGTCCTCGTACCGTCGTCTCATGTCCTGCATATGCTGGCCGCGAACGTGATCCATAAATACGGAGAACTGCAGGCAAATTGCAGGGCAGAAGGCGCAATTGAAGCCGAAGCTCTGCACATCCGGCGATGTGGTAAGTTCTCCACATTTACGAAAGTAGGCGTAATCCTCCAGTTGCCAATTAAAGGTGTGGGGTTGTGGCTCCGGCTGCTGCTGCTGCTGCTCCTGCAGCGGCAACATGGTGGGTGGTTGATTTTTGATTTCACAAAAAGTTGTTTACTTTGTCAGAATTCGTTTGGCGCACACACGACGGTGGAAGTAAAGTTCAGCGGCGGGCTTTTTTCTCATAAGAAATGCGATTTATTCGACCATTAAACGTACAGCAAACTGTCAGTCTAGTATCACACGCGCCGGCGTTTTTTAAATGTTTGAAAGTTTTGGCAGTCGCGCGCATCTACTAGCCCCGCGTAGCAAGTTTATAAAATTTCCTAATAGTGCTGAGCAAAAAGAGGTGTGGACATCAGGCAAAACGGCGTAGAAAATGCAACGCATGCAACGTAAAGTCCACCTCTTTTGCCTAACATACCATGGCGTCATCATTGGACGTGGGGGCCGTGGAGACCGGTCTGTGTTGGCACGCGAACGCATGGTAAATAACTATTAGGTAGGTACCAACCAGCGATGAGAGTCAAACATTCGAAATTGTAACGGCTGGATCCTGGAAGTCCTGGACAAAATGTGCTATTTTTAATGATCTATTTTGTTTATGATATTCCACTAATTTCTGATTCAAAGCATGTTTTAATTGAACATTAAACAGATTGGCAGCGCCGGTATGTTATATACTTTTCGGTATTTTTATGGATAAATCCGCGGTCACACTCTTGTTATTTAACCAGCTTGAATTTTCCCGAATAAAATAAATAAAAAACTATGCAAAATTGTATTAAACTAGTAGTGCCAGTGGCACTCAAGTGCCCGCAGAGATCCATCTGCACGACTGCTGTCCTGGATGGCAAGCGCAACTTTCGCAAATTTAACGTGCACGGCAAGCGTGGAACCCGTGTGGTGAAGGAGGCCCAGAGGACGATGGCCAATCCCCCGGTGCCTATTGACAAGCGGGGGGTGCGCGACACGGGCGTTTTGGTTAATGGAAAATTTGTGGAGGTACCCGAGAAGATTCCCGACATTGTTGTGCCCGATCTGACCGACTGCAAACTGAAGCCATATGTGTCCTACAAAGCACCGGACGTAGTGCAATCAGAATTCACCAGCCTGGACTTGTTCAACGCCGTCTATTCGAAGAAGATTATTGAAGACTTTAAGGCGGGCAGCCTCCAGGCAGATGGCAGTGCCAAGGAACCATCGGCCGACGAGCAACTCACTTCATCAGAGGCATTTCTGCGTGCGCGACGAACAGGCAGCGATATATTCTAGGCATAAGTTTTATGTTTCTTAAATACAGTTTGTAAATTCTACTATTCCTGGATGTACTTTTGGCGGTATACGTAAAGTTTGCGAATCCATTTCTCTGTCTTCAGGTCCGGATTGCCAAGGAACTGAAAGAGCAATATACATATTTGTGAGAAGAGAAGAGTGAGAACCGAAATATGCAACTTACGTTGGGATGGAATATTACATCTTCGGTTTGGACTGGGTTCGCCGGCTTCGGCACAGTCACCGTTTCGTTTTTCAGATCTATGATAACCTTCTCTGGGGCCTCACGATCTTTGGTGCTGAAGAAAGCAGACGGCTTGAAGGTATCCTCGTCTATCTTTTCCAAGGCCTTTTGCACTTTGGTATCCAGCAAATCGATGCCCTTGACGTTGCCACTGACAGGCGTTGAACGCGAATTGCTCTCCGAGCTAGGGGCTCTGTTTGTCCTTTGGGAGGCAGAGCGAGATTTGTTATAGTCCCGACTGCGACTCTTGCTGTGCCGGCTGCGGGAGCTGCTTGGACTGCGTGCCGACGAGCTGCTGCTGCTGCGGCTGCTGCTCCGACTACGTCTGTAGTACTTTTTAGATTTCTTAGCCTTCTTCTTTTTGGGTTTGGAGCTTTGCCGGCTGGTCCGGCTTGCGGGGGACTTGGAGTGGTAGCGTCGCTCGCGTTCTTTGTCGCGGTCCCGATCTCTCTCCCTATCTCGTTCTCTTTCCCTATCCCGGTCTCTATCATGTCTTTCCCGTTCACGCATTTTGTCTTTTCGTTTTTTTTTTTTCTAAAAATTCACACTGCAAATTGAGCAACTGTGTCCCTCAGAAATATACCGAAATATACCTCCTCATTTTCAAAATATACCGTAAGGAATGGTCCTATCAATTGCTCCCCTTAATAATTTATCGAAATTCAATTGTGAGCGCGGACGCCACACAATAAAGAAATATGAAATATTTGGCTGCGATAGCTAGCGCCTTTGAATCTATTATTGGCCAGTAGTTATTGTAGTTTAATAACCTAGTTAAACCTCAGTTGTTGCTGATAATGTAATCATATTACAAGTAGCCATAAGCGTGGTAGCGTTGCTATCAAGATTCAGAGAATGATAGAAGGCACCACTTATCGTGTGACTAAAAGCCCCCTGTATTATCGCTTCTGGCAAATCGCTTCTGTATTTTCCAAACGAGACCTATCAGTCTAGATGAATTGAACGTAGTTTCTGTGCAAAAATAGGCTGCCGTAAATTTGCGCACCGAAATCTACCGCTCCTTATCAGATGTTCCAT
This sequence comes from Drosophila obscura, assembly GCF_018151105.1. Taxonomy (NCBI): domain Eukaryota; kingdom Metazoa; phylum Arthropoda; class Insecta; order Diptera; family Drosophilidae; genus Drosophila; species Drosophila obscura. The sequence continues at coordinate 1,058,926 of NW_024542774.1, read as the reverse complement.
TGGGGGTATATAAAAGGCAGGAGAGGGCCACACCAGTCATTAAATTACCTGCACCCGTGATCAAAAATGCTGGTGCCCCAAATTATTGTGGGTCTTCTTTGTCTAGGCCTGACCACAGCCTTGCCAGCCGATGGGGGGCGGGCGAGCTCTGTGACAACGGTAAGAACGAATCACTTGTTTTATTTTTAATGTATTTCTCTTAAATATGGTTACTTGGGCTATGCAGTTGACGCTAGTGAAAGGACAAGGCTATGAGATTCAGGAGCATACAGTTCAGACATCGGATGGCTATATCCTGACCATGCACCGGATTCCATACTCCAAGAACACCGGCTATGATGGCGTTCGTCCTGTTGTCTTCCTCATGCACGGTCTGCTCTGCTCGTCCTCTGACTGGGTCTTGGGCGGTACACACAGTGGACTGGCTTACCTGCTGTCTGAGGCTGGCTACGATGTCTGGATGGGCAATGCTCGTGGCAACACCTACTCCAAGAAACATGCAACCAAAACGCCGCTGCTGCAGCCCTTCTGGAACTTCGAGTGGCATGATATTGGAATCTACGATCTGCCCGCCATGATAGACTACGTCCTGTACCACACGGGTGCGGATCAAGTTTCGTACGTGGGTCACTCCCAGGGCACGACTTCATACTTCGTGCTCAACTCGATGATTCCGCGTTTCAAGAATCGTATACGCTCGGCTCATCTGCTGGCGCCCGTCGCCTGGATGGAGCACATGGAGAGTCCCCTGGCCACCGTTGGAGGCCCCCTGCTGGGACAACCAAACGCCTTTGTTGAGTTGTTCGGCAGTGCGGAGTTTTTGCCAAACAGCCAACTCATGAATTTGTTGGGCAGTGTTCTGTGCAGCGATCAGGCTATATCCCAGGTGATCTGCACGAATAGCCTGTTCCTGATGGGCGGCTGGGACTCACCATATCTGAACGCGACCATGATCCCAGAAATTATGGCCACCACGCCGGCAGGCTGTTCGGTGAACCAGATCTTCCACTATCTGCAAGAGTACAACTCGGGCCATTTCCGACAGTTCGACTATGGCTCGATCCGCAACAAGAAGGAGTACGGCTCCTCGGCTGCCCCTGACTACGATGTGGAGGGCATCAACGTTCCCACATACCTTTACTACAGCGACAATGACTACTTTGCCAGTTTAATCGATGTCGATCGTCTTCGCTACGTAATGGATCCGAATTCCCTGAAGAGCGCGTATCGCCTACCCGAAACTAAATGGAATCATTTGGACTTCCTGTGGGGCCTGAATGTCAAGGAGATACTTTATGACCGCGTGCTCAATGATATGAAGAATGCGTAAGCATGTGTTGCAAATAAAACTTAAGATTGTGATAATTACAAGTGGATTCCAAAACAACAAAACCAGTTCCCACACCTGCCAATTTAATCACTGGGCTTAACTACTGATGAGGTGATACATGATAAGGGGTCATAAATGCAATATAAACAGGCGATATTTCTTCGTGACATAATCAAACAGCAGTTTGTTATGGTTTAAATGGTGGTCAGATCATAATCATGATTCGTTAAAATCAAATTTGAAAATTCGATGAAATGCTTAAAATACAACCATGTTTACTACCGATAAGTGAGAATCGATTTTATTCTTCTCGGTATATTTTTGAGGGTCAGACGGTATATTTTGTCGATAAATACGCGGTCACACTGACAACAACGCCGCAGGTACACCCACGACGAAAAAACCTAATCGAATACAGAAAATAATTTCTTTTCTAATAAAATTGATTTAAAAAACGCCATATATTGGCCAGTGGTCGGGCTAGTAATTCCCCAAGATGACGCGTGTAACGAAAAGTGATATTTCACTCGATATGGAAGTCTGGGTGGAGGAATTGTCGGAGGCGCAGTTGGCGTACTACGACAAAATAACCAACGAGCATTATGCTGTAAAAAATGCACTCAAGAGCGCCGTGAGCGCGAATGAAGGAAAGGAACTGTTCAATGGCCAAGTGTTTCAGGCTTATTCGTTTAAGGGAAAGGTCCTGCAGGAGCTGAAAGAGGCAACATTACCTAAGAAGCCGCCGAAGCCGGTCGAACCACCGCAGCCTACCACACCGGTCACTGGCTCCACTGGAAGAGGACGTGGACGACCAAAACAGTCTTCAAATATTGCTTATTTGGAGTCATCCGACGACGGCGATGACGATGTTCCGTTGGCCAAGAGATTAGCCCTGTCCGCGGGTAAAAAAGCAGCGGCTGCTGGAACATCTCCCAAGCTTGGCAAAAAAGCAGCAGCCGCCGCTGCGTCATCCCCAGGCAAAGCTTCGCCCCAACCGAAGGGCAGCAAAAGTAGCTCCAGTGGCAAATCTACAAAAGACTCCAACAAAGATGGTGAATCTCCTCCTAAAAACTATCGCCCAGCTGAGGTCAACTCGGTGGGAGGTCTAGTTGTGGGCAGCACTGACGAGAGTAAAGATCCTAAAGACGCCAAGGATGGCAAGGACTCCAAAATGCAGGGGAAAACATATCCCTCGCTGGTGGTGCTGGCCAAGCCGTTCCTTAAGATCAAAGATATGGCTGCAACACGCAGCAAACTGGACTCCAAGGTCAAACTGGTTCTCATGCTGACCCCGAACAAGTTTTGCGAGTGGCTGCTCCAGGAGGGTCTTCTCAGGTCCCAGCAGCATTGCATTAATCATCGAAATAGCGAACTGAAATTGGGTATGTAGAATCGGAACAACTATGCATCAACATTATAAATTATCTCACTTTCAATTCTCCTTGAATCCTACAGGAATATACTCGGATGTATCGAAATTCCCGTATACCGGAGGCTATGTGTGGATCAGTGACTGCTGTCCATATCGCTTTGTTTCCGTCTTCAATAATTCAATATTCGAGGGAGCTTCGCATCCGCCCACATTCCTTCTGAAGCTAATCTACCATTGGGCCTGCCAGACCAGCATTCAGAATGTGGTCCAGTGGGTCAAGGTGGACAGTGTGTACATCAAGGGCATCTACACCTGGCTGAGAGCCATTTGCACTTTGGCCGTGCATCAGAAGTGCAAGAAGCTGGGAGGTCCCGGCAAGTTTGTGGAGGTAATGTACAAAATTTGTCCCCAGATGTATGTATATCCACTTACTGTTTAATGTTATTCTTTCCAGGTGGGCGTCATCTCACTTGGAACTACCTCGCAAGATGGGGCTCAGCGACAGGTTAAGGTCGAAGTGCTAGGTGTCTATGATTATGCAGAGAAATCAATCCGTTTGCGCGCAGTGGAGCCGATTATTGATGGCGATCGTAATTACAAGAAACGCTTTCAGGGCATACTTGAGCCGCTTTCGCGTTGGGTCCACAAGGACAGCACCATTTGCATTGACCTGACGGTGGACAAGATCACCCTGTTCAGCTTGGGATTCAAGAATATTGTCCAGGCAGCGGCCACAGACAACACGGCCAAGCACAATAACTCGGCGGTGATGGAGTATTTGCGCAGAATAGTTCCTCGCATGTTCCAGAACACATTGTCCCTGCTGTCGCGTCAGATGATTCAGCAATTCCTGGACGAGCTTGTCTGGCGTGAATCTTTTGGCACGTATGCTCTGCAGGCCTTCAATAACATAATAATACACATTGCCGAGCAGACGAGAGTTACCACCACCGAGACAATCACCCAACGCCTGTATCAGGTAAGCAAAGTGGCAACATTGAATGGCACTAACACATTTATGATCCATCTCTTGTTCTATTTAGGTGGCAACTAACCCTTTCAAAGACTGGAGCGTGCTGCCGGCCAACTACAAGGAGACACCGGCCAATGCGGCACCCAAGCGCCTCAAGAAACGTTAGTAGTTTCGTAGTGTTCAATCGGCTTGACATTAATACAAGGCCGTTAATAGAATAATTTTAAGCTAATGCGTTTGTCACTCCAAAGCAGTGGTCATTGGCATGACCCTATCTCGTGCTGCTACCCTGCCGCTATTCAATATATTCAATAACCTTTTTCCATTGTCTGTTGTCCCACACAACCAAACGGAAAAATGTTATTGTATTGGTGAGCCGACCACTGCGCCAAAGTCTAGTGTTTTCCCCCTTTTTTGATTTATTTAATTATTCTCGCCCAGTGTTGAGCTCAGGAAGAGTTTGTATAGGAGAACACCAAGTGTTTGATCTTGATACTCGCATAAAACCCAACACATAGATAGTTTTACTTTCTGGCATCTTTCATGTTAACTTATTTTAAACTACAGTGAACTAAACGAAAACTAAACTAAATAAAATTGCCCAAATACTTAAGAAATGGAAAGCCTTGGTAAAACTATGTTTTTATTTGATTTATTTATGATTTGGAGTGATAAACCGCATACAGTATTTTTTATAATGTGGCTCCAGCCATGAGCTAAGTTTTATGTGATATTTGAAAGTTGCCGGAGTTTGATCCACTATGATAATTTACCCTTACCCTTTATCTGTGCGCAGCGATTAACGATGCAGATTATACCAGCTCCACCAAGACGCCGAAGAAGGAAAAAAAAGAGAAGGATATTGAGAAGGAGATACTGCCAGCTGGCACCAAGAGACGTGCGGTGAACACACCGCCACCGCCTCCACCAGCTACGAAGGGACCGGGAAGACCACCAGGCAAGGCCTCAGCCAAACACACGTCCGCAAAGCCAGCCGCACCTTCAGCCACGGTGACCAAATCATTGGCCAAGAAGCCTAAGGAAAAAGAAGAGAAAACCCCCGTGGTGGTCAAGAAAGAGGAGGACGACCTCAAGGGACTGGAGGAGCTGTACTATGGCATAAGCGATGGATCGGATGAATACTTTGAACAATTTCCATACAACTCGCCCAGGGCTAATCCCGATCAGCTTACCAAGACAGTGGACTGCCCAATTTGCCTGAGCGAATCCTTTGACTCCAATGAGAAGCTACAAACGCATTTGGTGTCGCACATCTCGCCAGAGGGCAAGCAGCATCAGTTCCAGTGCCTGTTTTGCCTGGAGAAACATCCCACGGAGTCGGTGCTGGCCAAACACAACCAGATCATGCATCCAACCGAGACCAAGACGGAGGGTTCACCCTCCTACTATTGCCTCATTTGTCAGCAGCGGCACAATTCTCTGCATTTGCTAACTGCCCATCTACAGAGGGTCCACAGCACCCTAGAGCTGCCCTATGGGTGCCAGTCCTGCGGCTACCGATCGTCGTCACATCGCGATCTGGTCAGGCATTTCTACGATGACCACAAGAACCAGAACTTCCTGCAGTGTCCTTACTGCCTGGACGTAAGTTGCTCTCGCTAATAGCCAGTTAAATGGAATATTTTATAGCTCTCACTCCTTTCAGATATTCTACTTTTCCCTTCGCGGCTCTGTCAACCAGTTGCGCATCGAAAACTACTTCCTGCACTTGAACGATCACGTCAACAAGCGGGAGCCATCGTTGCGCTGTCAGAAGTGCTCGCTCAGCTTCCTGGAGAAGGGCGATCTGAAGCAGCATTCGGTTCAGCATCATGTCAGCATGACCAAGACCAACAAGCCCGTCCGTCTGTTGCTCAACACTTCGCTGCTGATTCCACCACCGAAGGTGCGCACCCATCACAAGGAGCCGGCTCCCTTCTCCACCTACAAGCGACCGGTGTTCTTTGCCTTCCTCGAGGGCAAGACCTGTGCCGAGTGCAACACCGATTATGCCAGCGAGGAGACACATTACACGTACGTATCTACCAAATTCGTTTCATCTAATTTATTCCATTTATCAACGTATGGCTGTATGGGCTCGGTACAACCGCAAGTGTTCGCAAGTGAAAGCCAAGACAGAAATTAGCCAGCCAAAGCCTAGGACATACCAACCAAGACGCAAAGTGTCGACAGTCAGGGCTTTAAATGCGAGGACATTGTCCAGCAGGCGCACATAGCCAGCCCGCATCGCATCGTTGAAGTCGGAGACAAGCCAGTGATGCAGTAGCCCCGTGGCCTGAATTCGCATAATGAATATGCTCAGAGATGACTCCAGATGGCAGTCACTGCGCATCGGAAAACCTATAATGGGCGATCCCAGACAAGCCGAGGAGAATCGAAAGATCGGCTTCAAGGCATACTGCTGTTGCATGGCGATAAAATCCCAGCGCTCCGAGGTGAATGGATACGCGTAGCTGCGGTTGAAGCTAAGCAGCGCCGAGACCTGTTCACTGGCATTCACGCCCACTATCAGGCGGGCGACCCTACTGGCCAGACGCGGCTGTACATGACGCAGAACTGTCTCGACCTCGTACTCCTTGACTAAAACTCTCTGCTGTTGTTCAACAAGCTGATCCCATGAGTCCACTTGCTCACCCACAACCAATGCGGTGAGGAAGCTATCCAGCTGAATGTTGTACCAGTTGGTCAATATAAATCCCAAAATGGTCAGCTGTAGGAAAACTATCAAGTATCGCAGAGAAGGATGGTCTATCCTTAGAGGTGGAGAGATGTACAGTAGCCGGCTGATGGCATCCAGAAAGCTTAACCCAAGACGATGTTGCCAGGTCCTCCTGCCCATATCGGGACGAGTCCAGTAAACCACAACGCTAATGTAGAACACTCCGCCAAGCAGTAGCAGCCAACTCCATCGGTTGAGGGGCAGCAGTAGGTACATGTGACGCGGAATCTCGTTCCTCACGGGCACAATCAGACAGTTTTGCGTGACTATCAATGGATAGCTTCTGTCCCCAAAATCTCGGTGGATGTACGGATGCAAGGAGATCTCCAATTTGTTCTCCATTATGAGCTGAACTATTCGGCTCATATTGACACTACTTGTGGGGCCATGATTCTCGTGAGGATTGGTAATCTGCAGAGTGGCATTGTGGCGATCCAAGTACTCGACAAAGATGCGATAGGCGTAGCCTCGTATCTGTCTCCGTCCTGAGTGGGGATCCTGCACAATAAACACTCGCGGAATATCATTCTCCACTGGAGTGGAAACAACATAGCCTTGGAAGTTCCTCGTAGTTGGTGGAAAGAGCGGAATCGAAGTGATATTCAAGCGATAGAAGCGCACAGCCGGATATGGAGTATAGGAATAGATACTATCCTTATGCAGCACCAGAACGTTGAGAAACTGGTGGTGCCAGAGCTTCTGGAATATGGAGTGCATCGCTTTGTACGAGCCACTTCTTTTTGAGCGTAAGGCAACAATCAATCGACCTCGACGCATCTTTTGCAGACTTTTATTCACTGCTTTCCAGATCAGATCCTGGCTGCTGTGGCAGAACAGCAAACTAATGGCATTATCTGCGTTAATGTTATACTGACCAAGGGGCTTCTGTTTTAGAGCAGGCGTAGACAAATCCACCGTGTGACTGGTGACTTCCATGGTTCGATGAAGCCAGTTAATCAGCCCACGGATATCGTCTCCGTTCGTGTTGTGTCCCAGGAAGATCGGTGTATTAGTCCAGGGTTCCCGGCTAGCGATGATGCTTAGAACATACCTCACCAAGGTCATGTTGTGAGCACCTCGGACAAGCGCTGGCTGCGACCAACTGAAGAGCAGAAATATTAGAAGCACCTTACACATTATGGCTGAATAGGTTGTGACTTTTGGGTGTGCCTGAGCATCAGTTTTATAAGGCTGTAAATAATTGTATTAATTAAATATAATCAGGCCTTAGGGCTCGCTTGGGGCACACTATCTGAACACAATGTACCAGTGCAAGTGCGCAAATTGCCGCCTAGCTCAGCTGAAGGCTCTCCCATCAATTATGCATTTTGGCTTTCATCAGCAAGCTAATTCAGCTGATACAAATCAGAGCGAGTTCCTTGGAGTTCGAAGTAATTTATTGAATTTATTCTCACCCTTCTCTTTCGTTACAGCGGGTGGCTGCACTGCGTGAAGTGCAATTATCAAACATGCTGCGAGCGGGCCCAGTTCCGGCACGGCGTGGACTGCAATGGAAACTTCGTGGATGCCATGGAGGTTAATCTGCCGCAGGAGATGCACTGCATTTGCGGCTTCGCCACCAGCAATGGCAACAAGATGGCGCAGCATTTGGCCAACTGTGGCCTGAGCACCTGCTACGCCAGTCTCGAGGCGGCCAATGAGAATGCCGTCAAGCGCAATATGCTGGACATGTTGGGTTTGGTTCGACGCGATGGGGACACGTCCGGCGAGGGTGCCGATATAAGTGAGACTGCGGACGATGCCACTGATGATCACATCGAAATGTTGCAGGCGCCAGGGGAGCAACAGCTGCAGCAGTTGGAGGTCCAGCAGCCCGAACAACCGGAAGACCTTCCAGAGCCACAGACAGAGCTTCAACAGAACTACTTGTCCGCGCCTGTGGACCCTGAACCAGTTTCCGTTCTACCCGTGCAGCAGAGTTTGCCTGCTCCAATTCAGTTCGGGGAAATGGAGGCAGCCCCGGTCCTGATAGACCCCCAGCATCAGGTACAGGCACCCACCGACTACGCTCAAGTGTCCGTGGTACAGCAGCAGCATCAGCAACAGCAGCAGTCCTATGGACTGGGATATGGACAAGGCGCCATATCCACCGACATTGACATGCCACTCATCGGGGAGCTTTCCGAGCCCAACGCTCCGCCCACACCCCAGTTTCTGGGCGAGGTGCACACGCCCATGTTCGATGCAGTGGCCGCTGCCGAGCAGCAGCACTACCACGCCCAGCAGCACCATCATCCCCAATGATATAGGCCACCCGGCAAGCTAAAATCACGCGACTATACACTTCATTGGCAGAATTACTAGACATAGTAATTTAAAAATCGTATTTCCCATTTGATTTTTGATCATCAAACCGTTTAAGATATTCAAACAGTAGGCCCTTTCGTATCGTATCGCGAAGAATATTACTATAAAGACACCCAGTTGAGAAATTTTGGGGAAGGGCTGTAAGTGTTGTAGCATCTAGTTCGGCAGTAAAAATAACACATACTGGAAATAATCTCAATTGCTTGAAGGAAACATGACCCAGAGTACGCATTCCTCTGCAATTCGATCAACTCGTATCTTACATAGTTGAAGTAACTAGAACTTGACATACAATATGGATATAAGAAAAATAATAATTTGTTAATTAAACAAAGAAATGGAACTATTAATAAAAGTATATCCACCTTAGAATGTGCCTTTCCATTGTGGTAAACAATTTACGAATTAAGTCGTTCAAATAATCTCCTTAATGAGCTGTGTGCGAACCCACTTATACTTTTATTCTCGTTTGGTAATTAGTTTAAGTGGTGCAATCAAGGTACTGCTGCTGCAGTAAAAGCAATACAAATAGTAGACGATAACCTTTACAACTGTGAAAATTAACAAAAGAAACGGATTAAAGAGAAGTTCCGAATTTTTCAGAAGAGCACCTTGCAATGCAACACACAAATCTGGGGTATATGTATGGCTATTGCTATGGCTTAGAATGAACGGCCCGTGTTCAGCTTAAAGTGTTCGAATGTGAAAACCAAGACAGAGATTAGCCAACCGCCGCCGAGGACATACCAACCAAGTCGCAAAGTGTCGACAGTCAGGGCTTTAAATCCGAGGACATTGTCCAGCAGGCGCACATAGCCAGCCCGCATCGCATCGTTGAAGTCGGAGACAAACCAGTGCTGCAGAAGCCCCGTGGCCTGAATTCTCATAATGAATATGCTCAGAGATGACTCCAGATGGCAGTCACTGCGCATCGGAAAGCCTATAATGGGCGATCCCAGACAAGCCGAGGAGAATTGAAAGATCGGCTTGAAGGCATACTGCTGTTGCAACGAAAAGAACTCCCACCGCTCCACGGTGAACGGATACGCGTAGCTGCGATTGAAGCTGAGCAGGGCCGAGACCTGTTCACTAGAATTAACGCCCACCAGCAGGCGGGACACTCCGTTGATGAGATGGGGCTTGACGTGGCGTAGGAGAGTGCTAGCTTCGTAGTGCTTCACCAAAACCTTTTGTTGCTGATCGATCAGATCCTCTATGCTCTCCACTTGCTTACCCACGACCAATGCCGTTAGGAAGCTGTCCAATTGAATGTTGTACCAGCTGGTCAGAACAAATCCGAAGATCGTCAGCTGCAACGAGACTATAACGTAGCGAAGAGACGGCCTGTGCACAATTGTGGGGGAACAGATGAAAAGTATCCGGCTGAGACCATCCAGTAAGTTCAGGCCAACGCGTTCATTCCAGCTGCTATGTTCGTGCCCGGGATTGATCCAGTAAAGTACGCCGCTGATGTAGAACACTCCGCCAAGCAGTAGCAGCCAACTCCATCGGTTGAGGGGCAGCAGTAGGTACATGTGACGCGGAATCTCGTTCCTCACGGGCACAATCAGACAATTCCTTGCGACAACCAGGGGATAGCTATAGTCGCCCATTTTCTCTGGAACATCCACATACGGGTGCAAGGAGATCTCCAATCGGTTCTCCATTATCAGCTGGATTATTCGGCTCATATTGACATTACTTGTTGGGCCGAGATCCTGGTTCGGATTGGTCACCTGCAGTGTAGCATTGTGGCGGTGCAGGTACTCAATGAAGGTCCGATAGCCATAGCCTCGTATCAGTTGTCGCCCTGTCCGTTGGTCACGGATAAGAAACACACGCGGAACATCGTTCTCCGCTGGCGTGGACACAACATAACCCTGGAAGTCCTTTGTAGCCGGGGGAAACAGTGGGTACGAGTGGATATCCACTTTGTAGAAGCGCACTCTCGGATAAGGAGTATAGGAGTAGATACGATCCTTATGCACAACCAGAACATTGAGAAACTGGTGGTGCCAGAGCTTCTGGAATATGGCCTTCAATGCTTTGTAGGAACCACTTCGTTCATTGGGCAGGACGACAATCAGTCGAGCAGGACGCAACCTTCGAAGACTCCTGTTTAGATGGTACCAAATTAGTTCCTGGGTGGTGTGGCAGAAGAACAGAGTGACGGCATTGTCCGCTCTCATGTTGTAACGGCCAAGGGGTTTCTGCTTGCGCGACGAAACGGTCGTATCCACCATGTGGCTTGTGACTTCCATGGTTCGATGGAGCCAAATTATCATACTGTTGATATCATCCCGTTTTGTCCTGTGTCCCAAGAAGATTAGCGTATTTTTCCAATGCTCCCGGCTAGCGATGACGTCCAGAACGGACCTCACCAGACTCATGTTGTGGACGCCTTCGACGGTCTCCAGCCGGGCGGAAGTGCAGAGCAGAACCAAAATAATAAGCACTGTGCACATTGCGAAGTGGGACTGTTGTGATTCCTTGCAGCACTGAGTTCAGGCTTTTAAGGCAGCGAATAATTGGTTTCATTAAATATAATCAGCCTTGATTAGTTTTATCACTGATGAACATAGTGTGAATAATTCCCTTGTTACGAAATGGTCTCCAAAGCGGGAGGGTGGCCTTTAATAATTGGGAACGTAATGTGCTAGGGACAAACTCTCTTATCCTTCGTTGTCCTACAAGTATAAATTTTATTAAGATATACAAATTAAATTTTTAGGTGATGGTTCAAATATTGCACATCGGAAATAGACGAGACAGTTAAAACATTACAAGAAACATTACAGAGACACGGAATTAAATCGGGGCTCGCTCTAAGACTATAAATAATAAATTTTAGACGGTTGGAATACTTTCGCGCATGGAGAGATTGGTGGAATTCTAGAATTGAGCCGAATACCTTATGCGAATATCATTTCTGGCGTTGTCGTTGCTTTGATTGCAGCAGTGCGGAGAGCACTAGGGCCGTGTCCAACTCTTGCTGACTGCCCCGCTCATTGTCCAAAGAAATCTCAACGGCGCGCTCATGGAAACGAGCCAAAACACGAGGCCGATAGTCTACAGAGAAGTTACAATTTAAATGGGAGAGAAAAAAGGAGTAAATCAATTGGTGAACTTACCCACACTGCCCGCCAGGGGATTGCCAGTGAGTCTAAGGGCCTCCAGCAGTGGAAGATTAGCCACATAATCAACCTCATCGAGCTCTTCAATCTGATTACAGCTCAAGTCCAGATTCACCAATGAAAGCAGCTTCCGCAGGCCATTCAAAGATTTTAGCTTGTTTTGGGCCAGCTTCAGTGTGACAAGATTTCCCATCGTCAGATGCCAGTCCACGCACTCGGCTATAAGATTTCCTGACAGAGACAGCAGCTGCAGATGGGGAAGCTCGGCCAGATTTTGTACAGCCCGTATGCGATTCTGCTCGAGCACGAGGCGACGCAGTTTTGGAGCTGTCCGCACACTGCCATCAATTTGGGTGAGCAGATTGCCAGTTAGATCCAGTTCGGTTAGCTCCTGCCACGCTTCTGTGCTGATTAGGACACTGCCGTTTGTTGCAGAGGATGGACTGATGGCCTCAGGCAGGAGGCTCGGAACATCGCAGTGCTTGTGCAAGTTGTCGCAGAGCAGCACCTGGCTTATGCTTTGTATAGTTGTGTTGTGAACACAGATTGTCTGCAACGTTGGCTTCAGAAGCTCAATATCCACGATGTTCTCCGTTGACAGGGCCGAGAATTTGAGTGTTTTGAGATTTCGAAATGCATTCAGATTAAAGTTTAGCCTGTTCGGGATGATATTGCTACGTCCAATGGGCACGTCCACTGTGTTGTAGTCCTGCTCATAGCTGGCATTATCCTTCACTGGCGTCACTACCAATGCCACGAGTTGTGTGCAGAAGTCTAGGACGTGCGAGAAGTCATATTTTCCGCCACGATCCACATTTGGCGGGCAGGGAAGACTCAGGCGCTCGCTAATGGCAAAGACCTGCATATACATAAAGTAGATATTATTAATATAAATAGTTTATCTTAATAATTAATGTGTGCATATTAGGCCGCCTTTGCAGCCTTGTCCACAGATATCTGAGGATAAATTTCTCGCTCTTCTTTCGCAATGAATTGACCCATTAGCTTATGGAGCAATGCGATTCCCAGCAGCTTCCTCTGCGTAGGTGTAAACTTTTCCTTGGCCGGACCGAAGTAAACACCCTTTCGTCGATTGGTCAAATGATTCATGCTCAGTGCACTGATCATGGAGGCCTCGCGAGTCTGTGCATCTTCGGAGGAGATGCCCCGGAAGCCACGCAGCAGCAAGATACCGCGTTTATGCTCCCAAATTGACAACATTAACGCTAGTTTCGGATCTTTGGCCTGCTTGATGTTGTCCGGCTTGCCAAGCAGTTTCTCGGCTTGCACAAAGTGGATATATGGGCGGATACCCTTGCCTTTGCCCACATAGAAAATGGCCCTTAGAAAAGTAAACCAGATATCAATGCAGTGCATTCCTGAGGCCCGACTGGCCAGCTTGTTTGTTACGCGAGGATCCAGCAACAAATAGTTAAAATATTGCAGATCTGACTGGTCCCGTTGGCGTTCCCATTTTACGTGGCGGGTGGCATACTTGGAGAGTTTTTTGATGCTCTCATAATTTTTCTCCGACTGCAGAGTATTTTCCAACTCGGAAGAGAAGTTTGTATAGCGACTATTGATAGTGCCAAGGGAGTACTTGGCACCTCGAATGAGGGCACAGCTATTGCCCAGTTTTTGCAGCTGCAAAGGGCAGCTCTTGACTACAAAAGTTAACAAAAATTTGGACATTTCAGTGTGTTGGATTTAAACTGGGAATTAACACTGAAACATAATGTAGGAATATAATAAATACAGACAGTTTTCTCACCTCCAATGCCGACAGGTTGTATTCCTTTTTGGAGCTCAGCAGAGCATCGCCGCTTTCGTTGAAGAGCTTGGCAAGATCCTGCAGCAGATAGATTATGTCGTATTTGTTAAAATCCAGGAACTCGGACAGAGCACGCGGTAATTCCGTGCGGAAATAGATGAGCAGCTCCTGCAAGTAGGCCTCCAGTTGTTCCCGACGCTGCTCCAGAAAGGCTGGCTGCTTATTACCCACAAGCTGCAACAGAGATCCACAAATGAATAGAGTTTCATGTACGAGTATGTTTTGCGTTAAGGGGCGTACCTTTTTTGGGGGCAACAACTTTTTGCTGATTGCTATCTCTTCCACCAGTTTGTCATGCAGTTGGGCAAAGTCTCGATAGCGCCGTTCCACCATCCATTCCACCTTTGCCACACGCACTTTGATGTCATAGTAGGTGACCCCGCCGCTGGAGGTTTCACTCGTGTATTTTGGTATTGTCACCGACGTCTCCTCGTTCTGGCGGTAATAGCAAGCCATCGCTGTCCTTTCCCTTCCCTCACAGATGTTTGACGCATTAAACACGTATTTATAAGCTAAACATGCATTCAAACGGGATTGTGTTCAATGGTTGTCTAATAATAAAAGCAATTTTCTAATTTATTGCAATTGTAGTCAAGTGAACAGCTGTTTACTGTTATCGATTAAAGATGAGCGATAGCTGTCGCTGTCACTGCGTGAATTTGTTATTCACGACTTCCATTAAAGACTGCGCTTTGGCAGTTTATGATTATGGCGGGAATATAAATATTAGTGCACTATTTAAATAATATTACTAGCTTATTGCTCCGAACATCTGTTCACAGCTGCACCTGGTATCACTGTTGACCAAAGTTGCTACTTTTCAACGCCTATCGATGTATTCCTATCGGAGGCATACGGCACCTTTTGTTTATATTTCGGCTTGTTGGCATTTTCATATTCTTAGAGCGAAATTCCAACGAAGCAATGCCACTGGCTGGGCCACCTGAGAAATAACTATTATATCTGAGCTGAGAGGAGACTGAGGGCTAAAAATGGCATTCCTGGGCGACTGTGTGATTGTATTTGTGTCGCAGGCAAGTGGCGGGAGATCATCTCAGCAAATGGAATTTCAATTGTTTTTATTTGCAGATGCTGTTTTTTGCCGGGGGATGGATGTTTTTCAACAAGGAACTCTTTAAGCACTATGAAATACGTCACATATCCGTTCAGCTGATCTTCTCATCCACCTTCGCCCTGTCGGTGACCATGTTTGAGTTGATTATATTCGAGATCATCGGCGTTCTAGAGTCCAGTTCACGGTACTTCCATTGGCGCTTGGGTCTCACATTACTACTGTTTATGGTTACTGCTGTGATACCGATCTATATCTGCCACTCTGTGATACACAGCATTTCCTTCTGTAAGTTGCCTACCATTCCCCCAAATACATATAGTATTCGCTTTAATTTGAATTATTTCTTAGTTTCCGACAAATTGGTGAGAATCTTGACGACTATCTGTTGGTTTGTCTTTCTCTATGGCCTCTGGCGTATTGGTGAACCATTTCCACTGCTTAGTGCCTCCCACGGCATTTTTACAATTGAGCAGGGCGTTTCCCGTATCAGTGTCATTGGTGTCACCGTAATGGCCATACTCTCTGGCTTTGGTGCCGTGAACTATCCGTACACCAGCATGACTTATTTTATCAAGTAATATTGACTGCTTTAAATCGTTTCCTATCATTGTGAGATCCTTTTTATATCATTTATTTGCCAGGCCCGTTTCACGTAATGACATCATCTGTTTCGAGCGCCGATTGGCCTTGACGGTGGATATGCTGACGGGCAAGAAGCGACGCATTGCCATGGCTGCGTATAACTATAATAAGCAGCATACCACAAAGCCGAGAATCTGGGAAATGATAACATCGGCAGTGCACCGCACAAATAGCGGTGAAGGTGGGAATGCGTTGACCATCAATCTGCAGTTAAATTCATTTCGTTGGTGACTTCCAGACATCAATCAACTGAAGCAAGAAGTCTACGGCTTGGAGGAGCTACAGCGCTCCGTCTTCCTGGAGCTGAATTCGCTGAAAAACATGGAAGAGCGTCAGCGTTGGTCGGAAACGCTGAAGGGAAAGTACTTTAATGTGATTGGACACTTTTTCAGTGTCTACTGCGTCTATAAGATATTTATGGTAGGCTGACTACAACATGGTTTCTCATTTCTGTTTAATTGTTTATATATGTCTATCGTAAATAGTGTTGCATCAACATCATATTCGACAGAGTGGGCCGCAAAGATCCTGTAACTCGTGGCCTGGAGATTGCCATCCATTGGTGTGGCTTTGACATAGACTTTGCCTTTTGGAACCAGCATATTTCGTTTTGGCTGGTTGGCTGCATCGTGGTCACTTCCATACGTGGTCTGTTGCTGACCCTCACTAAGGTAGGTGATAAAAGACAAATGCTGTTTTTTCTGACTCAAACGTTTGCTGTTTTGCAGTTCTTTTATCGCATTTCATCGAGTAAGTCCAGCAATATCATCGTGCTGATCTTGGGTCAGATCATGGGCATGTATTTCTGTTCCTCGGTGCTGTTGATGCGCATGAATATGCCAGCCGAGTATCGCGTGATCATCACCGAGGTGCTCGGCAATCTACACTTTAATTTCTATCATCGTTGGTTCGATGTCATATTCCTGGTCAGCGCCCTAACTACCACCGTTGTGTTGTATCTGTCTCGGAAGCCAGTTCCCTCGGATGACTCCGATTTGCACTGAGACAGGGTAGACGGATACACTCTCTCTATCTGTTAGGCTAAAATTAATTGTTTTAGTATCATTTAATGTAACTACGGCAAGCTTAAGGTTGTTTAAATCAGTTTATGTGTATATATTTAATGGAATGTTAAGTAACTATGCAATCAATGCACAAAAATCAAAGTTAAAGTAAATATAATATCGAGCTGTTTATCTTTATGAAACCATTTTAATTTTGATTTGATTTTAATAGTTATCTTGCTCTATGTGTTCCAATTTCCCAGTATTTTCCAAGCTTTTTCAAGCTTTTGGTGCTTTAATTTGCAGCTTTTCTTTCTAGGTCTTTGGGTTTCTGGATTACCAGTGAGTGGCCCGTCATGACATAAGGTTGTTGACTCAACATTGAGAGAGTCGGCGCATCGACTTTGAGCGCATTTCAAATTACTGTTACGCTCCAATCCCATTGTTCACAGGATCTTAACATAGGCCTCTGTTGTTCCTTGAGGCGAATATAATTGTTGGGTAATTGTGGGGAGTGGGTTGTGCTAGGCCCGTATTTGGGGTTGCTGAAAGTGTGGGGCGGATAGAAACTTGACTGACCATTGCCAATGCTGTTGAAATATGAAAACCAATTTAAGAATATGAATATGTATGATTGCAACAAGCAATTCCTTTGAGATATCTGTTATTTTTTCACGCTGAATTCTTTCTTAGCTTTCCCAAAAGTTTTCAGAACCTTCTCTGTGAATTTTCCAAGCGCACCTGGGGCGCACCTTAAAAGTCTTCACTCCAACCATATTCATTCATTTTCATAGGCTTCCACAGCGAACACTTTGGTGGTGTTCTACATACATAAAAAATGCTCTTTCAATTAAAGGTGAACGAGGCTCTTTAAGCAGCATTGCCAAAGTAAGTCACAACAAAAAAAAAAAAAAAACATGAACACAGCAGCCATGGAATTTGCATCTGTTCCCGCTCCCAAGCCTTCCTTGCTCCAGCTCAACCCACTCAGATGAGGAGCAACTTAATGGGCTATTCCGGGACCGCACATCGCTTGCTAAAAATGCCATTAAAATGTTGCGGCTGCTGCAGATCCAACCGGTTGAAAAAAATATATTTCGAGTGTCTAGATGAATAAATCATGAAACAAAAATGATTGAAGGGTTCTCATCGCGGGGGATGGCTCGCAACGGGCACATGCCCATATGGATTGAGTGGATGGCTCCCAGAACTGCAAAACAAGAAGTGCAGGACATGATTGTACTCCGGTCGAGGAATCAATCAGCTGTAAATTCGATGGGTTTTTATTTAATTAAAAGTGAAGCGGCTATGATAGGTACTTATCCATCGATTTCATCGATTTTTGATTGGTAAAATGTGTGTTTGGCTGTGTGTTCTCCAGTTGGCTGCCCTTGCTGTCTCGAGGCAGACTTCATGGCCATTATATGCAAATGTGGCCAACAATTGATTAGAATTTCAGTGTGGCATTGCACATACGCCCCGCCCCGTATGCTTTGGCTCCCATAATTAACACTGTATGCCCCAGTCACGGTTGGCTAATTAGCATAAATTCAATTAGGTTTCTTGTTTGGGCCTTCGGTTGTCTCTGGAAGCCACAATCTACAGTCCACCCTTCACTCTACTTCCCACCTACACTTTAGGGCCAGGACACACTCTCGCTGCTGGCTTCCCGCGCCTCCTCGTAGGTCGTTTCCCATACTTCGCATATTTCCTGTTTGACATCTGACCTTTTGTTGTGCAGTCATGGAATGTGTGAGCGTCAGATTCGCGCCCTGCTGAAGGTGCTGCCACAGGAACAATTTGTGTCTGCGGTTATCTGTCTGGCTCTGGCCTCGGGACAAGAGAAAGACATTAGCATAAGCAGGGAGGCGTTTGTTCAGATTGCCAACGAATCTGTGACAAGTTATGCAATAGGATCTCCCATAGGATTTACATATGTACTGGGTACCCACGTTCCCATGGGAGTTAAGTGTGATACGGATAATAGTACTTGTGGGACTGCAGGTGGGGTAAACTGAAGTGGAGCCAACTGCCAATGATCAGACATTATTTCTTGCTCCTGCCTTAATGGCCAATCGTTTGCCATTCGTTAACCTTTAGCTTTCGCTTCAGCATCATTAAACCTCATCAACGGCTTACGTCCGAGAGACTCTACCTAGCAACCAAACAAACCAACCAGCCAACCAACCAGCCAACCAACCAACTAATTAGGTTCCATCTCCAGTTTGGGACCAGTCCACGTGCTGAGCTGCTCATTAGTGGAGGGCTCCACATAATTAAAGCTTGGCCAGGAGCAAAGTGCAACAGCACGGCAATCAAGGAATTTTGCAATTATTACATTGATTACCAGATGAATGCCATAAATGGCCCGAAACAGACCCGAAGGACCCTGGCCAATACACAGAGGAAATGGCAACTACATATAGAAATGTTCAGTTCATTAGGCGAGCGCCAGCAAATGGTGGTACTTACTTATATTTTGCAGGATTACCTGACCATTTCACGTTTAAAACTTTAAGCGGAATATTAAATATCTTCTCGGTACAGATTTGCAATCAAATTATTTGCTATATCAAATATTTAAAAGGCCCGCAGTGCTCCCTCGGTAAAGGCAAATGATGGCCAGTTCAGTCAATGGAAGTTGGCCAGCAAACAGGGTGATTGGTGGGGGTATTTGTAAACAGGAAACCTTAAACTGAAGATGTAGCAATTGCGATAATGGTGCCCCTTCCAAGTGGACCCCTTCATTAATCTTAATTTTTCAACTCCACAGCAAACACCCTGTTTGGAAAAGTAATATATTTTTTTTGTTGCCTTAGCCCTGATGTATGTGTACGTCCGTATAGTCTATTTATTCCCAACTGGGGTCCAGCTGTGCGCAATCATCGTTTTTAATCATGATGCTGCTGATGGAGTGGATGTGGTAAAAGGTAGAACGAACCTGAGCTCAGTAAAGACATCAATATGGGAACTTAATTATTTTGTGTCGTTCAATATAAGCCATCCGATGTGACTGTGTGCCTGTCCTTTTACATACATATGTGTATGTATATCCCCTTATATATACGAGTATCTGTCATATTTGGTACATACATACATATATGGATGTAAGTACACAGGTGTGTTAAGCTGACTTTTATGCGTCCAAGGCCGCATTGACCAACTGACAGGACAAGGTGGTAAGCTTCCGCAAACTATCGATATGTACTTACACACACTCCACTCCTCACTCCCCATCTGTGGCCCCATACCCTTTTACTTTCCCACTGTGCCAAGATTATTGCTCCATTTTGCGCCTCAATGATTTTCCCTTCCACTAACGGCAAAGTTTAACACGCCTGTACCTGTGTGGATGAGAGCTTCATAAAAGTGTCATAAATGTTGATAAGACATGTTTTTCATACCTCTTCGATTGCCTTTTGCACCTGCTGGTGCTGGTGCTGGTACTGGTACTGGTGTGGGGGTAAGAAATGATGTGCCACGTTGTTTGTCTGGCTGATATCCTATAGATTGCTTTATTACCCCTACACCGAGCCATCTATAAGTGGCATACAAACATACCACCATACACATTGTACTCGTATGTCTGTCGATTTATTAGCATAGCAATTTGTGCGCCAGCTTAAGTGCAAAAGACATTTTCCAGCAGCTTTCAGCAACTGTGTGGAGTCATCTCTCATTCGCACCACAATGGCGGCCACTTCTACCAGTTCTCCATCAGTGCAGAGGCCGCAACCCATGCAATCAGCGCTCTAACTGGCCATTTCCTAGATGCCAGTCGAGCCGGGCATCGTCGCTCTAACACTGTCAATGATGGCCTCAATCAGAGCTGTCAGAAACAGCGGCAATGTCGTCTGACAGTCCGTCCCCATGGCTATCCTAGTGAGTGTTCCATTGAACCAGAGAGAGAGAGAGAGAAAGTGAGATGCAAAAGAGTGGGCAATGAAGAGGATGAATGAGCGGCAGAGAGAGGGAGAAAGGAGTGACAGTTTCATCGGTTGAGTCTTGTGTTTCTTTTGTGCCATTAATATGGAAATTATGCAAATTTAATTGACTTTTACTGAGACATACAGAGACCCATTGTGTGGTGTTTTCATTGTTGTTGTTTTCCCACTCAAGAAGGTGTTTATATGCGATTATGATAGGGAATATGTTTCGTAATAGAGAACTTAAAGAAGCTGAATACTGGAATTAAAGAGCTCATTTAGTACAATCCATCATAGAAGCCTGATAGCTACTAATCATATATGTAATAATACAAGTAGGTAGTGCTTATCGTAAGTAAAAAACAAACATTTTAATACTCTAATCTTTCGATTCATCCTGAAGATGCCGCACCATCAGTACGTGGAACACAAGTACACTCGCTGGATAATGCTTGTGCTGAGGCTACTGTGGTCCCATGCCTATCTGTGGGTAATGCTGCACGCGGCCAACGTTGTTCCCAAGGTCAACGAGCACTTGGAGAGTTCTGGGCTCTGGAGCCATGACCATAAGATTCTGCTGTCATATAAGTCACAGATCGGCTTCAGTCTGCGAGGTGAAATCTTATTCCTCTTCAAATCGACAGGTGTGGCGCTCTTCCTGTACCTTTACTCTCGGTGCAGCTTTTATGGATATTGTGTCACTCGCAAAATGTGGGACACCTTTCCGTATCCTCTACTAATGCTTATTGTCCCCTACCTGGCGTCATTCCTCTATCAGTGGATCAAAAGTGTGCTGATTACCTTCTGGACTCTGGCTATTTTGATCGGTATCTGTGATGGCGACAGTATGCGGTATTTGTTTTTGGAATTTGCCAAAGTTCTGTTCTTCAAAATCTTGGTGCTGGCCAATTTCAGCGCCATCAGTTTACGCACTTGGGCCCTTCTAAAGATTCTTGATGAAGAACCCGAACAGGGCATCGTGAACTTTTCTAATTTGGGCGAACATTTGAATGTATTCCTGCGCATTTGACCCCAGATCTGTTGGGAATTTAAATTGTGCACTTCCCCAATAAAGTTAACTGAGTGGATCTCAGTTGTGTATGCGGCGTTTAAGCAGTGAATTTTTCCCAATAAAGTTGGCATCCAAAGTTTCGTTTGCTATAGCGGCGGACAAAGTTTGTGAAGCGCATATCATACATACGCGCCGCCCCGCTCGTTGGGCCACAAGTTTTTGTTGGAATTTTTAACAGTGTCGACATTATGGCAAGTGACGAAGGACAAACGGTGGTATGTGGGGGCTGGGCCGTGTAAGCCCCAGAGAAGTTGTGCTAGAAAGTGTTCTACTTTGTGGCTGGACACATAAATTATATAATCAAATTTTGGAGTTATTATTCAAGGTCTTTCGCAGCTCGTTTTGCAATACAAATATCCTTTCTATGGCCTTTTCCTTCCAATCAAATAAGACCACTGCCCCCGCACTCATTACCATAGCAAAGCCATAAATGTCGGCATAAATGTATACAAATGCAGATAAATCTGGGCAAAGCCCTCAAGCAAATTACGCATACGCATACGCATCGTGAGCTGTTCTACGCTGTGTCTGTGGGAGAGTTTAATCGTGAAATATTCGCCTGTTCCCCGCATTGGTTGATGCTCCTATCATGTTTTGTGGCTACACTTTCGGCTTCAGTCTATATATATATATTGCTTCCTCCACTCAGAACTGCCGCAGGTGTTGGCATGACACATTTTTCATCTTCATCACCGCTTGGGAATGCGCTCTGGAGCGTTGCGACCTCACAGTTACAGTTACAGCTACATTTCCAGAGTATGTGACAAATGCCTGTGAGCTGAGCGGACGCGGCGGTGCGGTGCGGTGCGGTTCTGCACAAAGCCTTGACTAATCAATACATTGTGGGGTACGTTTTGGGGGACAAATGGGCCAATGGCTCACTCGCTATGAAACTTTCTCAGCTGATTGTGGTATTGATTTTGATAATCGTCCATTGCGGTGGTCGAAGAAAGTGTCCGCTGGGCAAGCAGTGGAATAGTATGGCCAAAAAGTGTGAAAAATTCTACTTTGGCTCGTAGTCAGACCCGTAATCCACGATCTTATCAGACATAATGAGCTCAACGAGTCCATTTGGCTCTGCAGCATTAATAATAAACAAACAAACAAAAGGTGGGCCGAGACTATTAAATCTAATGACAACTAATTTTTGGACTAAGCCACACGCGAACCCCTCAGAACATAAACATAATTTATAGTATTTTCGGGAATAAAAGGATGCACAGGGAACCAAACAAAAATAAAAGCATGAAAAATTATATGCCATTTGGTTGGTTTTTTCCTTTATTTTTTTTCGTGTGTGTGTGGTTTTTTTTGGGGGTTTGGGGGCCGACAAAGCTTTTCTCGGAACAAAAGTCTTCAGAAACCTGTCCGCACTCCGCTTCGGCTAGTCGCTAGTCGCCTCAATCCTTTGTCAATTTTGCTGAAAGTGTTCAATATGCTGCCGAATTTAAACTGAAATGGCTCTCAATTTGCACCTCAATCAAAACTTTTATTAAGTTCCAAACACCAACGAAAATGATGTGGGAAAAGGGTTACGTTACGGCTTCGCCTTTCGATTATTTTCACCAACGACAGTTGGTATTCCCATTCGAATGTTGATTTCTGAATGGTTACGAATCGTTTGCCTGGAAAAAAGTCAAATAAAAGATACCGTGAATCGTTGGCAGGGGATTGCGCTGAAATACTGCCACATTTTGTTGCATTTATGCATTCAGGCAGCACGAAAAATACATAAATACAAATATATCGGAAGCTGCAACAAAATATAAACAAGATATACGCACACCCTCCCCCTCCCCACCACCTACAAACCGTGTGCTCCGTAAATCCTGAATGGCCATCGATTTTTTGTTTGGGTCCGCTTTAGTTTTATTATTATTATCCGCACAAAATTTCCGCCTGTCGCGTGTAAATTGAATAATCGGGTGGCAAATTTAATGTTCCGCCCCGCTCTACTCTCGTTCTGGTTTGAGTGTGTGTAATTTTAGACAGGTAGACAGCTGGACAGGTGGACAGGTCTTGGCAGGATGGTCGCTGCTCGCCCCGCACCGCAGAGGACATACGTAAATATGTATGTCTGGTCTATGGCCTGGATGTAATAATGCGTCACAGCCATGTGACATTTTCTGCGCCTCTAGGTCTACGGTCGGGGCCTATGGCACACATAATAATAACTCAAATTACATTCATTTTGAGGTGGGTGGAGATGGTAAAGGGTCAGGCTATGATTAGTCCGTTCAACATGCTGACGGCGCTGACCACAGGGAATTGAATTGGTTTAGCTGCACATAAACATATACCACATGGTGGTATGCCAAAGAAAGTCGAATATATTTTCCCGTGGAACCAATGCCCTTCATGTTGAATGTTCTTCACTTTAATATCTTCATAGATGCCTGTAGTCTCTTCTTAGGGGGAAAATATTTCAAGGATAAAACAATTTTTCGCTCGGGGCGCAGCTGTCTGGCGGTGGCAATAATGAACCACCGCAATCAATGGACTGGGAGGGGGGACAGGACCAAAATGATGGTAAACAACTTGTTTACGATCTGCAATTGCAGGCTGTCAAACGGTGGGCGGGACGTACTGTCCTGGCAGCTGGCCAAAAAATTACACTAAGACTCACCCTGTCAGCCAGGTCAGTCAGTTCACGCTGCTGGTCCTGGTCAAGCGAGACCAGCTCAGTTGGGGGAAATTCTGTAAATAATATAAGAAATTCATTCGAAACTACAGCAAGCAGATGGCTACCTTAACTTTTCTGAGAAGCGTAAGCTCCGTAAAATGCCCAGGATATCTAATCAGCAGATGCAGCTGCTCTACTTGAACTTAGACTTCTGCCACGTGTCGGAAGAGCCAGTGGGAGTGGCAGTGGCAGTAACAGTTACCAATTTGAATGCGTACCGAGTGGCAAGCACCCTGCACTCTTGCCCCATCCTTACTCTGCGGTTGGGATCCGCACAAAAGGTGTGAACATTAGCAGCTGACGCAGCTGCCGGAGACGTAGCCGGAGCCGGAGCCAGAGCCGGAATGGTGGCTTTTTTGATGTGATGCTGTTGCTTACTTGGCACGGATTCATGTGCCTTCCGTTGCGGCCCACCCGCTGTGGCCTGTCTGCCGTTCGTTGCTGCGCCCCGCTCGAAACTGGTCTCAGAAATTGAAAGTTGATGGAGAGGGGGACGGTGGCGGTGCCGCCCCATGCCACTCACTGCAAATGTGCGATAGCCGTGCACGTGTGCAGCCCCACAAATGCAACGTGGAAAAGCGGTGTGGCTGTGTGCGTTGACTCAATCGAATTGTCAGTGGATTTTCTCTTGAGATGAACATTTTAGGAGCTAAAAGGCTGGCAGTGCAAAGACCGGGGAATTCACTGCAGATCGATAAGCAGAAAGTGCTATAAAAATGGATGATTGGCTTTTATTTACCCTTTTGGAAGGGTCTCCGACTTCAAAAATATATGTGTTTCCCATCAAATACAAATTGCAATCTGCCATCAAAAAAAGCTGAAAATTTGTTGCCCACTCGCAGGGCTTACATGACACTCCATGCACTCACGAATGCTCCATTACGAAAGGCCCCCCTGTCGTTCTTGTTGCTCCAGCACTTACACAACGCTTTGTTCTGCAAGCCTCATAAATTGCGCATACGCCATGTTGCACAGAGAGGCCACAGCACAGGGGCAGGAGTCGTAGCAGTGGCAGAGGCCAGAGTCAGAGCCATAGCCAGAACCAGCGTTTGCATAGATATCAGCACAGACGGAACCACGCATAAATTCAAGGGCTGAAATATTTGTGAGCCGTGAAGCGACACATAAAACAAGTGAAACAAAAAAAAACCAGTCAGCTGAATGCTTCGAGCACTTTAGACGTTCCTGGAATTTTCAGAGGAATGAGATCCCAAATTGACATGCACCCATGCAATGGAATGCAAATTGCTCTGGTAACCTGCCGCCGGGTGTGTATCTGTGGGTGCACCTCTGCGTCTATACGGTTCTCTTTTTGGTGGCAAGTTTAATTTGAAAGTCACACCTACCCTTGGCCCATTCTGATGGTGCACTTTTCGTGGATTTAAGGCAATTTTACTGGCAATTTTCAGTTTCGCAATTTTCCACTCTCTGGGGGGCTCGCTCCGTCTCTCTTTACTCTGTTCGAGTATGTATGTGTGTGTGTGTGTATATGTGTGATTGCATGAGAACTTAAATATTTGTTGGCTTTGACTCTGCCTGTAAACATTGGCGCAAGGCGTAATGCTGTGAAAGTCCTTTCGCCACTCCTCTGACGTCTCAAGTGCTTGCCTTTGCCCGGGACTTACCTCCACTAGAAACCTCCACACAAGCCCATCTAGGTCAAGCATTGTCAGAGTCGGCCTTACCATCATCATGAGCATCAGCATCATGCTCCTCGTGGTCCTCGTCCTCGTCGTCAACGCCACAGCAGTCCTCGTCATTGTCATGAAAATGTCTTGGGCTAAAACTGTCAGTGAAGTTCTTGTCAGCCGTAAGCACAGTGGTCTCGGCCCAGCTGAAAGTGTGGCCCAGTCGAAACTCTAACTGACGGAGTGTGCTTCTGCGGTTGACCTTGCCACGTCTGATGCCCCACCGTCTAACTACATTAGGTACGCCGCAATATAATGTATATGTATGCATATTAATATTTTGCCAAGAAAGTGCGCCGGAATTTGTCTATTTTTAAACCACAATCCAGATCCCTTCAAAATGGGCAAACGTCCTTGACAACTGACAATTGCAGTGGTAATGGCAGCGACAGCAGAACCAGCAGCAGCAGCAACAGCAGCAGCAACAGCAGCAGCAGGAAGCCACTGCAGTGCTGGAGGAGCTCTAGAGCTCTTGAGGTGGCAACAAAAAAAATCGTTAAATGTTGGCCATGTGCACCGAGCGCTGGAGGATGCTTGAGGACTAATGCCACACTGGCCAGGCTATGATAATGATGATGGTAAGCTGTTGAGCAGATCAGCTTTTACTATTTAAGGTAAGGTTAGGGTATTAGCGGGGTAATAGTATGCTCCTAGGGCGTGCTGCTCCAAGCCTTTGCTCTCGAAATGATCAACTAAAATGGCTTCATTTATTATTTTTATTGTATTTATTTTTATTACTCAATTAAAATTTAGTTGGGACACATTTTGTTTTTGGTTTTTCATCTTGTATGATAGGCATGCTTGCTGTATGCTGTCTGTCATCTGTATCTGTTTTATCCTGTTTTCTCCATCAGCTATGAACAAATATGTATCTGCTTTAGCCATTTGCTTGTTTGGATTTAGGTAATGTTTTCATATGCAATTTACTTGAATTTGACGTTGATCTCTAATATAATTTCAATGCTCTCCATTAGTTTAAATTAATTAATTTGAATTTTAAACATTTATTTAGTGGCTTAGGCTCCCAGTTCTGGGCTGTAGCTTAAAAGTTTTCCAATTCAACTTGCTCTAATACTTGTATTTGGTTTGTATAGTTATATAAGCACATACATACATAATCGTATGTATATGTGGTTCAGTTTTTCCCCGCATCCTTTTTGTTTTGTTTTTGGGTTTCGTTTCGGTTATATTTTTGCTCTTGTTAAGTAGACAAATTGGTAATACACTTGGTAGAAAAACGAAAAATTGTGCCACCAGATTAGTTATCGCCTTTCGATTTGCTTTGGTTTATCAATTGTATGTATCAGTTTTCCTACATACAACATACTCGTATATAGAGCCCAGAGGCTGAAAAATTGTGTTGACGTTTCGTAGCTGCTTCCTGTTGCTCGGATACCCCTCTTAATGTGAAACAACATTGAGTTTCATTGGTTATAATTCATGTTTATCTTTTTATATATATATATGTATATCTTCATGTAGGTACAATTAAATTTCTTTGACTTTTGGCTTTGGCCAGACAAAAACGGAAAAATGTTTTCCCAAAAATTTGTTCAGCATTTTCCTTGCATTTGTCGATTTGTCTACAATAAATTTTATATGGAACATCGTGCCTTTAATTACCATTCTGTTGTTGTTGTAGTTGTTATTGTAACATTAAGTATTACTTTTGCAATTTAACTGGTTTTCATTTAACGTTCTTTTTTTTAGTTAGTTTTAGTTTTAGTTTGGTTTAGGTTTAGTTACTGTTTTGGGATTGCTTTGGTAAATCCTAAGTTCGACAACCAAAATTAAATTTAAGTTTAATTAAATATTAATTAACTCAGTTTTCCGATTAATTGAGAGATTTTCAACTAGCAAGAAAAGCCTGAAAATAATAACATTCTAATATTCTCAAACAATGCTCCCTCCCTACAGCTCTTTAAAGCTAAGCAAAATTATTCAAACCTTTGCCCATCGACTTATGGTATCTAATATGTATTGTATAATCATTATGAGATTTTCTTTGGTTTTTCCATTTAGTTAAACGTACATTCACTTAAAAGATTACAATTGTGTGCCCTCGTCTCGATCGGCCTTTTGCACATTTACAATTTACCAATTTTTTTTTGTTTTTTTGTTTTTCTGTTTCATTTCTATTTTACTAAATATTTTTCAGTGACTTTTTTCATTCTTTTAAGCCATGACCAACAAAATTCAAATGGTGATTCCCTTATTCGGGCTGGGTGTCCCTGCGTGTCTTGTGGCCACGGAACGAGGCCTGGATCTTGGTGGCGGCCTTGTTCAACTCCGGATCGGTCAGATCTATGTCCAATTCCTCGGCAACCTTCTTGGTTATCTCCTGGATGTCCTCATCCTCGGGCGCATCCTTGTTGACCAGTTTGCGTGCCAAATGGCCACGGAATGTGGACTGAATCTTCAGTGCTGCATGGCAGAGCTCTAAGAGAAGGAAAACAAAAAAGAATGTAAAGGGTTGGTTTTTAAGACTGTTGCATCTGCTGTCAAGTGGCCACTTAGCCCATGCCACAAAACCACACAAAAAATTGGGCTATATAAAAAAGTTTGCAAGAAACTTGTTGAGGGTTCCTTGGCCAATTACAACTTTAGATGATGCTCCAGCAATTGCCTCAATTCATTGTAAACTATTTTCAATTAGCCTGCAAGTGCCCAACATATGTTTTAGCTCCCACAATTTTGTATATAATATAGTGTAATAGTTCAGCGTATCGTTATTTCTGATCCCAGCACTGCAATCATTATTATTTCGAGCTCCTGCTCCTCCTTGGGGTACCCTGTAGCCTTGATTGTATTTCAATTCGAGAGAGAACTGTTGCCCACAATGGCAGTAAATCTTCTATGACTCCCCGAGCGCTTGTATAAAAGCAAAATAATCGAAATCATACGCGGAATTATTCCCCAAGCGCTCTTCAGAGTGTTCGGTATTCGTTGTTTGCTGATTCCTGCCCGCTCTTCCTTTTCCGTTCCCCTCATGGCTTTTTGGGCCCCTCACGTCGCTTGGGCTAATCTCGTTACGTATACGCAACGCTGGACGCAATGGGACGCATATTTCCTGCATATTTAATCTGCCACGAGTGCAGAAGAAGGAAGGACGACGCGTAGAGAACCACAGAATTAAGCTCCATTTGAAACACTCACAGCTCGTGCATCCGGACCCATGTGGCTGCGGTCGAGTCACGCGTGACACCTCCGTCCTACGTGTCCCATAGTTCTTGGCCCTAATAAGCTGACTTTTTCAGGATTGATGGTCAATGTAATTACTGGGTAATTGTGTAAAAGTTCTCTCTGCATACGGCTACGTGTGCCCCTGGCTGAAGGAATATCAATTTATGAAGTGTTCCGTTCCTAGGCGCCAGTGAATTTTTGTAGCTTTGTCGACTACCAAATTACATCATATCCTCAGCTGCCATTTTGCATTTTTCTCAGTTTTTTCCCCATTGCTTTTGTGCAGTTATGCAAATGCTGGGGAAATTCTCATTAAAAAATTTCGTTTCTGATTACATTTCCCTTGGCCTTGTTCAGATTTTGCCCAACACTAAAGCAACAAGAGTGCATGCATATAATATATATATATATGTATATATGTATATATATATGTATGTACTTAACATGGCCAATTTACCCAGCAGATTTGCGCGCTTCTCTGCGAGCTAAGGTTACCTTCTTCACTTCCCCCCATCACTACTTCTACTTCCATTTCCACTTCCTTTCCCCTGGCAAATATTGTCTGAGAGAACGGTTTGCGTTAATTCGCTAAGCATAATTAGAGTTTGCCCAAGATAAGCATTTGGCAGGGCCATACGAACCGGAAGTAGCTGGAGCCGTAGAGCAGTCGGAACTTATGGCATCTGCTCCTCCGCTCCTTTATCAAATTACGGACACACGGCGTCGTATACGCAACGTGACCCAAGCCGCCAGCACGTGCTGCCGTACGCTGCCGTTGCATTTATGTATGTGCCAGTTTGCATGTTTATTTATAAAATATTTAAAAATAACTGCAAGACGTGCAAATTGCTTCGTAATTCTATGGATATTCTTGGGCACACACGGGTTGGTCACTGGAAGCCGAGTGAGGGCCAACTGCCTTGCCAGGCTTATCGTTGCTGTTGCCACTCGCCTGGCACTAATCAACCTGTCCCCAGTTGTGTTTACCGACATTCCCCCAACAAAAATCGTCGCAATTTCTTTAAAAGTTTTTCCATGTCCACGATTTTGTGTGTTTTTGTTCAGAAACTTTTGTGATTTTCCAACGAAAACGTTTTCCATGGCACCCTGTTTTGGACTTAAGGGGATTTTCTGGTGTCGACGGTCATGTAACCCATGTCGCAAGCCGCTCACGTACACTGCGTGTCCTGTCAGAGTTGCGCCCAAAGACCCAAAATCCAAGGGAATAGTGTCTAAAAACCTGGCATCAGTCATCAGGCAGCAACATGCAAGTTCTGCCTCTTCCTCTGCTTTCGCTTCTGCTTCTCCAACTTTCTTTTGCTATCTGTTTGATGCGCTGCCTGGTCTGGTCGGGGCACACAAATTGAGTTTGCTTTTCTTTCTCGGGCAAAATGTCACAGTGACTGTTGCACCTGCACATTTCCCTATCGGTACGGGGGAAGCGGAGACACTCTAGTTGCTGTTTTTGCACACTGATTTGCATGTGTCGAGCCTCGGGCCATCGGTCACGTTTGCCTTGATTGACGTACTATGGGAATGTAGACTTTTGGGTCCCGTCACGTCACGCTAGCACACTTTTGGTCTATCTGCAGCTGGGCCCTTAATTGACCTTCGTTTTATAGCACTCCCCCGCCCACCAGATATAATCAGCCTCCACCATTGGGCACAAGCATCGCTTTTATGTGTCCGCCTCCAGGCATTCATTAAGCTCCTTTGCAGCCTTTTCTGACACAATGCCACAGATCCCCAAAGGGTCTGCCTCGAATGAAATCAATCATGAGCCGCCTCTGCTGCACTTTGCACCTGTCCTTCGTGGGCCCTTTATTGCGATTATTGGGCGTGAAAGAAGGAGAGAGAGCAGCCGCAACAGCAGCCACAACACACGTGTTGCCACTTCGCTGTGTCTGCGTGTGTGTGGGCCACTGGTCTCACTGTGGTCTTGACCCACATTCCCATTACAATGCAAAATTTATCTGAATGCAAGGCAGGGATATGAAATATGTCAGTGCAGTGTGTGCGTGCGGAGGGTAGTGGCTTAAGGACAATTAGCGAAAGTACAAATCTCTGACGTTTGTTAAGTAATTGTGTCAGAAACAATAAACATACATACTACGAGTATGTATGTACATGAAGTGTCCCAGACGATGGCACATACTCGCACTCGTAATGAGCAAATGCTCAACAGCTAGACACCTTCGCTTGCCGAGAAATTTCAAATGTCCCTACAAAAAAGCATTTTTGTTAACTTGTGGAACAACTTTTGTAGAGTCCAACTTTGTAATGAGTGATAAGACTGAGCTGAGATTAAGCCCAAAAAGTTGTAATACGCTTTGTACTGAATATCTGATCCAACACCTGGCAGAGAAACGCTCGGGCGCAGTGCTCGTCATTGTCAGCCAACTTTCACAATTACTTTGGTGAGTTTTTGTCATAAATCTTCATTTAAATAATCTTTTTGCTGTTACCCCTGCCGGTCCCCTGTCCCAGAACATCTGCCAGCTGTGGCGACTCCATTTTTTATTTGAGTCTTACAAAATGGCCGACACGACAGAATGTCCCTTAATTGCCAAAACATTTTCTGTTTCCTTTTTTTTTCGGTAGGTAAGTTTCCTATTTTTGTACGGTTTACGAAATAACGACAAATTGTGACAAATGAACCACGATAATAAGCTCGTAAATGGAATTTGTAAGCAAAAGTTCTTGCCTGCCAAAACACGGAGATAGAAATGGGGTTGCGGTTGCCAAGATTTTGCCATTTCATTTTGGCCTTCTACGTTTGCTTCTCGCTGGTCTGGTGACCATAAGAACTAAGCCCATTTTTCAATTTCCGTCAGAACAAAGTGCTGCGGTTTCGTCCTGTTTTCGGTTCTATTCTGGCTTCTATTCGATTTGTTTTGGGTTTGGTTTGGTTGTTCCCCCCCATTGCCATTGGCTTGTTATTGGAGAAAATAAATCTTCTTGAAAGACAAACAGTAAGGGCGCGTCCCTTAGAAATATACCGATTACAGTTTGAATTTTTCATCCTACAAATCCTGTCTTCGGTTGGCGATAATTTTTCTATGACATAAATGCGGTTTCCCCATTAAGCCTTGAGGAACACATGCAGAGTTTCTGCACAGCTATTAACCCATTTCCCTGCCTGGCTTCGCTAGAAAGGAGAGCGTTAAAGAGGTGCTTTACCGGGAATTCAAACAGAACTTTATTTAATACTAATCCCCCATACAAAAAGCTGCTTATGGCTTATTATAAAATATGGCTAGACTCTGCCTGACAGCGAAACTCATTAAAAGTTAGCCTGACTTGCGGCTAATCCCAGCCCATAATTAACTAGATTAAAGGCTTGAATTAATTATGAGATATTGAGTCATGAATTATTATTAATTGCGTTGGGTAAGTGTTTGCCAACAAATTTCAATTACATTCTTAATTTGTTGACTCTATTCGGGGGCCAGCCAGCAATGCATAAGCCACTCAAATTAAGCCCAGCTGCACTTGGGCAAACATTTTCGTACTTGTTGGAGAGGGGAAATTCTCTATATTATTTAGTCGAATTTCCCATTCAAATGGCAATTAAATATTTATCGAGGGGACCTTTCTCAAGCCCCGATAAACACGTTGACCAGAGGACAGCAGGCCTGTAGGGGAATTTCATGAAAAGGTGCTACATTTGTTGAAATATTTAAACAAAACCAACTTGGCCTAAACACTGGAAAGCAGCTTAACAAAATGCATAGCATGTCCAGGTCTTGACACTCTCCTGCTCTTCTGCTCCCCTGCAGACACCTCGTGACAAGCGGGCATTATCCAAACATTAGAGGTCCGAGTCGGTGTCTGTTCCAGTCCCAGTCCCAGTCCCCGTGCCATTACCAGTCACCGTGCACATTCTGTTGTCTGTTTTATTGGGTTGCCATTTACCTTCGCTGCTCTCTACTTTGTGGGGCATTTGTGTGTGTGTGTGTGTGTGTAAGTGTTTGTATGGAGAGACACAACAAAAATCGCCAATTCAACGGCCGAACAATGTTTTTAAGCCTGCTGGCTGCTTGGTGCGTGTTTCATGTCAATGTTGCCGCTGTCGTTCTTCCTTTATTCACGTTTTTTGTTTTTTTTTTTTGTTTTCTCATGTCGCATGCTTTTTAGATCCGCCTTTTTGTTCATGCCACTGGCGGGGGGCGAGCAACCGAGGGCAGAGTCGGAGGCAGCTGAACAAATACAACAAAAACAAGAGCACTTAACATTTTACTTAAATGGCTCTTGCCCCAACGCTGCTACTGGTGCTGCTGTGTCTTCTGTGTTTTTGTGGGCCTCCTGGCGGTGTAAATGGAATTACAAGCTTGCTTAAAACCGAAAATCCAATTAGGCGAGAGCGCGCTGTGCTGCTGTTCTATCGCTGTTGTTGCTGTAGATGATGTTCCTGTCCGCTGACAACATCTGCTGGAACGAGGGCTCTGTCGCTCAGATGGTAGATGTTCCATTTTGTATTTGTATGTATAAATACTAATCATTCTTTGCTAATTCTTAAAAGGAGTTAGAACTGAGTCACGCAGATTTTAGATCAATATTTAGAGTAAAAAGGCTGAACCTATTTCCATGATAATATTTATGATTAACGATCAAAAATCCATCCATATCAGTTTCGTTGTTGCATAGTCGTAATGTATTTTTGTTGAATGGATACCAAACCGCTCCCAATTATAGCAAAGAACAGGCCGAATGTAGTTCGAATTACCACAGCGTACTCGCACTTATAGACAAATGCTGGTATTGTGTGGCATTTCGGGCGCGGGAGAGTGAGGTCTGTATTGGCATCACCATAAACTATAATTAGTGAGGGGCATGATACTGCAGTTAGAATGAGGCCAGAGTTGCCGTTTGTTGCCAGCAGATCCCCCCAAAAA
The DNA here is from genome assembly GCF_018151105.1 of Drosophila obscura. NCBI lineage: Eukaryota > Metazoa > Arthropoda > Insecta > Diptera > Drosophilidae > Drosophila > Drosophila obscura. The sequence continues at coordinate 1,025,050 of NW_024542774.1, read as the reverse complement.
CAAATCGCCAGACAAACAACTCGACGACCCAAAAGACATTAGGAGCAAATGCGTAGGCCCACCGTTCATGTTTGTTTATGTGGGGCGCTCGTGTTTATACGTATGTGTTTGCTAGTTAGCCTTGTGCATTTGTGAATCCGTATGCTTCATGCACAAAGTCAAAGCAAAGGCATTACCCAGAGAGCCAGTAAGCCAAGACCTGGCGACGCCGCAAACGTTATGGCCAAAATGCGAAATGCACACAAGAAGCCACCATCCTCAAATGGCTTTCGATTTTTGTCCTTTTTTGTGGGGACAGTTGTGTGTGTGTGTTTGTTTGTGTGCACTCCAATTTGCATATAAAATGCCCAAAATCGTTGTTTTTGGGCTTAGAAATGGCTTTGGTTGTGGCCATAGCCACATGCGGGCTTCCTTGTTTGCCTTTCAGTTTTTCTTTGTTTTTCCCCGAGTCTTCACCCGGCGGCTCTGCACGAAACAACTTCCATTGTTGCTGTTAATATTGTTTTGAAATCCGGCCCTATAGGCCAGAAGTTTACAACTAGGCCAACGCCATTAGCTTGTCGTTGGAGCGCGATAGCTGTGAATAATGATGAAGTTCTAACTGGATCCGATGGCGGTGCTTTCAAATAGTTAAATGTTCACGTAAAGTGAGAGAAGTGGATTAAATTATGGTGCAGGAAAAACCATAAAGGACTAGAGTGTTTTTGGGGCCAACTGGAACGCATCTTGCTAGTTCCTTCCACCTAAAATTAAGTGTGGGCTTGCTTAGTGACAAAAGGCGAATGAGTCTCTGCTCTGCTCGGTGCCTCTTCTTTGAGATCTCGTGCGAGCCTAATTAGCCGTCTCATATACATGTGTATATGAATGGCATAAGAGGGGGGTTACGCCTCCAGAGACAAGCCCAGCACTATAATTAAGCCTACAATGGCAGCGAGACAGAGAGTGAAAGAAAAAGAGATAGATGGGGACCCAGGGAGGTGCTGTGGAAGTGACACACACGTGAGCTTAGGCTGGAAAGCAACTGAGAGTCCCTTACGCTGTCCTCCCTGGTTATGCGCCTCGGTAACAGTTTCCTCCAAGTTTTTAATGAGCAGGAGGAGGCTTTCGCTTTCGCCTCCTCTGCCCCACGACATGATTGCGCCCCAGCCAAATCATGGCTAAAAACTGTCAGTGGTTGTAACATCTTAATAGGGTTAAGTTGGTCGCTCCTCCATGGCTTCAACACTTGGCAGATTTTTGTATTATTTATGAGAATGGCGGATCTGTGGAGTTAGCGTCTGAATACACCAAGGGAGAGTGGGGCTTGGCTTTGCTCCAGACCATCATTCGCCGGCAAAGGCTGAAACTTTGGCTTGTGACAAACATTTTGGTTGCTTCACACTTGAAAATGGATTGCACAACACGAAAAGTTTGCTTGCAAAACGGAACTGTGAGTCGAAGTGGGGCCTGGGCGTGGAAGTGGAAGTGGGAGTGGTACCCTGCTGCTTCGGCAAACAATGTGTGAAAGAAGAAATTGGGGAATGCTCTGGGGAGCAGCTGGAGCACAGAGATGGGGGAGCTGTAAAGCAGATTTGCTGAAAACTTTGGCCAGAGCTGAATGGGGACTATGCGTGCCACAGAAGGAGGAGCAGCATTGGCAGCATTAGCCAATGGGTCAACTTCTTTCTCACTTACCTTTGTCGTTTGGATCGAACTCAGCCTCGAGCTCTGCCTTGGTCTGTTCTGCCGATGAGCCGGCTGCCTCCTCGACCTCTGCAGCGGCTGCGGCTGCGGCGGCGGCGGCACCATTGTTGGTCACAGTTTTTGTTTCCGATTTTTTCATGGTTTCTCTCACTTTGTGGCCTCGAAAGACGGCTTGAATTTTTGTTGCGGCTTTTGCTGTAATTAAACGTGGAGAGCAGAGACAAAACAGAAAGAAAAAAAGCTATTAATTTTTTGTTAAAAGTGCAGAAAAGTTTCCCTTTTAATTGAAACTCGATAAGAGCTAACGCACTTGGATCGCTTCTATAAAACGGTCAGAAAATCAATAAAAATGTGCTCCGTTCTGGCCAAGTTCTCATGTGTGTTATGAGCCAACTTTTGCTTTGGCATATCCAAGACAGTTTTCTCAACTTTCGATGCAGCTCTCAAATAATTAACTTCAAAGGAATTCTACAGCCATTCAACCCCCGGGCAGCTACCCAATCGATTTCAAACTGAACTGAAGGAATGCTCAGAATTTTCTGGCCCCCTGCCAGCCGAGTCAACAGAAAATGGCAAAAGGGAAAGTTCTCTTCGGCTAATAAACTTTAAACGGAAGTTTCGTGAGGCAGAAGGATAAATAAATGAAGGGGGAAAAAGGAGAAAAGGCGAATGAAACGGATGAAGGCTATGTGCAATAAACAGAGATATATCGAGCATGTTGCTAGGAGCATTCGCATTCCAGCGCTGCTTTTCCCGGGTCAGCATTAATTTTTTATGGCATTTTTCACGCAGATACCGAGCAAACAAAAAATACAACAACAAAAATTCTGCCGTCCTTGAATAAGTTATAATAAATTGACACGTGAGGCTTTTGGTACGGGCATCCCTGCCAAACACTATCAATAAGGAAAAGGCAACGGCAACGGCAAGCGAAACCGAAACAGAGGCCATTTCTAAAAAATAGTAGTTGTTTGTGCCTGGCACAAGGCTGCCTCACCAGAAAGGGACATGAGCATGGGTATGGCATGGTGTCCTGGTCTGAGTCTGGGGCAGAGTGTGGCAAGGTTGGCGCTGTCAAGTGGCGAGTGCTATGCTTTTAATAGCTGCCCACAGCGGCTGAAAGTGCTCTCCGGCTTTACCATTAAATCATCGAATATTCCCCCTGCTATCAAGATGCGAGCTGAACAGCGTTGAACCGCGTTTTGGCCTCGCTTTAAGGATTTTTTCTCTCTCTGGTATTGTAGTAATCGAATTAAAGCATTTTTATGCCCATGCATCGAGGGCTATGGGCATCGGAACTGTAATCAAATATCCCATTCATAATGGAATACATTTTTTTACTGAATACGAGTAAATGTAATTCCTACAAAGTCTTGTTTGCAAGCAGATGCTGTTTATTTGATTTTTCATCAAGGAACAAAAAATTGTGCAAATTTTACGGCAAATTGAATTTATTTATCTCACGTGTTCCATTTCGATTTTATCAGCAAAAAGAAAATTACATTAAAATGTAAATGTGTGTTTATGACCTACATTCGATAAATCTTGAAAAAGCTGATACCAAGCTTCAATCACTGCAAGAAAAACAGTCTTTCAATCAATTTTCTAGGAATAAAAACACAGAATTGGGTCCTGGCAGGCTTTTTTGAGAGCAGATGTTTGATATATATTATCTTTCAATTCAGCATTCTTTTTATATCTGCATCAACATAGAACCAGCTTTAATTAGAAACTAAAAAAAATAAGAAAATGAAAATTTATATTCCCCATCTGGTGTGGCAACCTAATGGCCTCGGCTTTAGTGTGGCCATCAAACTCAGCGAATTATGTATGTATGTGTGGGGGGGCAAGGCCAGGTTATTTATTAAATAAATATTGCATGCGCCTCATTAAACTTGGCAGCAGCAGAAAAAATAAAGGCAGGTGCTTTGAGGCGGGGGGCCATATGCCAAATAAAACTGGATAACCGCAAAAAGAGATTGGTAAGGGGAAGGGGAACGGGAAAGGCAAATGGAGTGCCATACTCGTATAGAGAGACACATTCGCACCTGTGTATCTCGCGCCGGAACATCGACACGCGAACGGTGGAGTAAATAAAGTGCCTGCCACTAAACGCAGCACGCACCCAATTACACACGACGTATACGCAATTTGGTGCCAGGAACAGGCTCCGCGCGTGGCAGCTCCATCATCAGCTCTCATGCTTAATTCATTCATAATTTGCCATTTGGCAAGCAATAACCCGAAACCATTTCCGTTTCCGACCAGAGGAATCTGATTAAATTTGTCAAGCTGCGAGTGCTTCCTGCTCTGCTCATCCCTTCCTGCTACGCATCCCCTTCTGCCACCTACCCATCCTCCCTTTGTTTGTGGGAATTCTCAGCTGATTTTCAGAAATAGTAATGGCGTCCAGTTCCGCCTACTACGGTGCCACAATGACCAAGCAAAGTTATTTACGTAATTAAAATTCATTAGCCAACTGTCCGCATTCAGCCATCTACTGGTATTTCTCCTTAATTCAGGACGTTGACAATTGTCATTTCAAAAACATTTTTTGTGTCTTAATTAATTAAATTTCAGTGGCATCTGTGCAGTGTGACTGCTGTCACAGCAGAAATTTGTATGTAGTTATGCTGTTCTCAGAATAAAAAGTTCAGCAAAGCAAAGCAAAATTGTTCCCTGCTAATGGAAATTAAACTATAGCGGGGTACATTTGTTGGCTCTGTGGGGATTTTCCCTAGAAATCCGCGACTTTCTCTAATTGATTGCCAGCTTCTACTCCCACGGTAATGAGGCAAGGCAACCCCCACAGAGGCTTAACCCTGACCTAGCAGAAACGGGGGGAGTAAATTGCTGGAATATTTCTAGTACATTTCATTCAATCAAAATGCGCCCCGCCAGGCAGTTGCCTGCAACAAATTACTTGCAATTTATTATTTTAATTAAATCGTTGACTGTCAGGGGGTGGTGCATTTTTACAAGGAATTTTACCTGCCATTACAGCGCTTTGCACAGATGCCGCAGTTCTGCTGGCACAAGAAACAATAATACGAGCAACAGCAAGGGGAAAAAATGCTCAACTGAAGGCACAGAATGCCTGCAGAATATTAAAACGAATGAGTTATGCAGGAGACCGGAGACAGGAGACAGGAGCAAAAGAGCCAGCGAGAAACTTGGCCCAGATGCGTCTTGGCCTTAGAACTATAAACACCGAGTAGAGTCGGGCCCAGGGCTTAAATAAATAAGCAAACAACGGATGGGGAAGCCGAAACTGAAGCAGTATTTTCCCGCTCTATTTTGTTAGAAATAATATTCCAATTATTTTGTCAAGAGAAAATTCAAGGGATTCCATTTATTTTATCAAGGGGAAATTCTACGAAAGTTGATAAGTTGATGAACTTAAGGTTGACTTTTATTGAATTTCCAGGTTAAACCCACAGCAAGTCAGTTCCCCAGAACGAAATCAAGTTTTTAATTAATTCAGTTATGATCTGTGAAGCCAACCAAACTGTCAGACCAGTTTCAAATGAAAGTCCAATTTTGGCCTTATAACTCGCTTAATACCAGCTCCCCTTATACTGCCATATAATTCCCAATTATAAATGAAATGCAGACACTTTAATTCCATATTCATAGCCGGCTCTTTGGGATTCCCACAATACTCGTTAACCTGTCGGGTAAGTAGTTTGACAAAGTCCATTAAATGTGCATATGGTGCTTGGCAAAACTTTTCCCCATTTAGATTCACTTATCCAGCCACTTGGGTCCATCATCAGATCAGGCCACACTCGGAATTGATTAGGCCCACTTTATGCCACTGCTGTTGTGCAGGCATAGGCAGGGAGTAGTCGTAGGACTGTGATAATTTGCTGGGTACCTCCTCCATGAGGTTGTTTATATATGAGGTCAGTGACGGGGTCACCTGCTGAACTAAAACTGCTGTTCTACAGTCCAGTACAGAACTCTGGGCACTGACATTCCTAATTTATTGCCGTGACTCTCTTTACGTTCCATGTTCGCTGTTCGCTGTTCGCTCTTTGTGTTTGTGTTTGCATGCCACCATTATTCCCATTTTCACACAATTATTTTCCATAGTGCGTGCCATTTTTGCCGCTATTTGCCATCGGTGGCCTTGAGGGGGGCAAACAATCGATATCAGTTTTATAAAACGCGAATGTTAATCAGGTGAGCGTTTTGCTATTATTGTTGTTAGGATGGGCAAATGTTTGTCGCACGTGCCACAAATAGGAGGCGGCTGGGGGCGAGTAATGGGCACGAAGCAGATACGGCACATTTCTTGGCTATTGATTGCAGTTCCTAGCCTTAAAGGCGGAGCACGAGTATGACATGTGGTATGCCTTCTACGAGTACCGAAGCAATTATCGGAATTTATGTGATGTCATTTTCCTAACTGGGGGTCGCACCTAATTGCAGAGCTTTGCCTGTGCAGAGTTCCGAGGCTGGACAGGCGGATTGTGCCATAAATTAAACGCTCTTATCTGAGTTATATGTGACTTACCAACACTCTCATTCAGATGGGCCCATAATGAACAGGCTTTGCATAATTAAACCCAGGCTGACCACAATTCACCATTATGCTGGGAGCTTGGCTGGTAGTTGATAGGGGTCCAGAGGGATAGGGAAAGGGACAGGGAAATGGAAAAACATCATTCGTGTGTGTGTACCAGTTGCGATAAAAACCCACTTCCCTGGATTGGCCATTCAATTGTTCATTAATTTCTATAGAAATCCATCTATTCGTTTTTCAATTTCCACTATTGTTTTTTTGTTTATTTTATGTGCTAGCTCTTTCGATACCCTTGCACTACTTTTGTGAATTTCTATTCTGAAGGCGAATCCAGGGTATAGCAAGCCTTTGCCCCCCTCCGATTGATTGGGAAATTAGATTATTCCATGCAGATATACTCGTATCTGTCTGTCCCACAATGGCTTTCGATTAGGCTGTCAGTAACGGGGGGCCTAATCAGTTAGTCGACACACGATCGATTGTCTACAGATTGATGCCTGTGTAAACTTACTGAAAATTACGCATACGACTGGTGGGCCTCCGACAAGGGACAATAAAAAGTTGAACTACTTGATATGCAAGAAGACGAGGCCTTGGATATTATGAAGATGGAAAAGATGATGACAGCTGTGGACCGTCCTGCCACTGGGGAATTCGCTGGGTGCGATTCTAGGCTGGTCACGTTTCATTTAAAAAAAATCAACAAAAAATATATAAAACCATTTGTTAAACATTTGACTACGTGTCGAGAACATTTCATTCGAGTCGTCTGTTTGCCGACAAACTGTTACGTCTGGTGAAAACTTTAACTGGGAGTATTTGCTTTTATTTGAGTTGAAGTTGGAGCTGGAAGCCCCTAGTTTGAAATGTAATTAAGTAGTTGCAATAGTTGTGGAAAGTTTTCAATTAAATTAACACAACTTTGCTGCTTTCTAGTGCCTCTCTAAATGTTGTAGTTCACGGCAAGAAAAGCAATCAAATAAAGTCCACTATCATTATTCATCAAAGCCCACCAACAGGAAGGATAGGATGAAAAGGCAAATTGAACAAACTAAGTTCTGGTTTTGTATTTAGAAACAATTTAAATGTGGAAAATGTATTAAAAAAGTGTGGCCTGAGGTTCAATGCTGCATCGCTACCGGATGTGCTTTCGCTGTTCCCTCCTCCACCTTCCATTAGCATATTTCCGGTCTATTTATGAAGGCTCTCCGCTCCGCATTCGCCATGTATGCTCTGCCCCCACAGGACCATTCCGCCCCAGAGTTGCGAGCGTCGGCAATATTTATTATTAAAATGCTACTCAAAAACTCGCCTCCAACTTTTGGCAACAAAATTAAAACAGTCCGCAGGCCGAGCGCGCGTCAGCGCAGCACAAAAAAGTTGGCCATAAAGAAAAGAACGGCGAGAGGGAAAAAATGCTATCCACCAACAGTCCCATTGGTCTTTTTTCCCCCAGTATTCAGTTTTCATCTCTAGCTAGGAGTAAAAGGGCTTATTCACGTACAAAACTATGTGGCCAGGAGCAAAACTCCGGCCAGAAGCGAGGCCTTCAAAAGTTATATGTATTCATAAAGAATCCACTCGTTCTACCTCACGCTCTGCGTATCTCTCTACCCTCCTCCCGTTCTTTTTGCCACTCGAATTGCTGTCCTTTTGTGGAAGCCAATTGAAATTGAAACTTATTACGTCGATGACACGGAGAGCAGTCCTGATGCTGCCACGGTGGCAACAGGCAGCGAGGACCCATAAAAACCAAGTGCAGGAGTGCAAAGGGTTCGGCCTGTGGTGGTCCTTGGGCAGCTGGCTGCGAGAAGACGCCAAAGTTCATGCCGAGCCAGCGGTAACTGCGTTGGGCTGTGGCATGCCAAATTGCAATTTGCTGACTGATCCTCCTGGTCGGGGGTCGGTCCCATAATTGCCAAGTCTTTTGATGCTGGCCCCCACCGGAAAGGTCATTGAGGAGGTCCTTTTTTTTCTTCATATTAATCATGCTACATAGGTACAAGATACTCGAATGGTTCTGTTGCATGTGTGCTTGACATTGATGCGAATTGAAAAGGAAAAAGATGGTTATGTGTGCATCGAGGCATGAAAGAAAGAACCGTGAAGGACTACGAAGGACCGCGCCACAGCGATGGTAAAATGGTTAGTTCGCAAAAGAAATTGCCATACATTGGAAATACTCGCACGCTCTGTATACTATATTCGATATATATTTCAACTGTTTCCTTTTTTTAATGTTCAGGTTCAGTTTACATTTGGTTTCCGCCTTCAGCCCTAAAAGGGTTTGAGAATTAATTGCAAGCTGACATGCGAAAATTAAATTTTCACCTTGTAATGTGTATAAACATAACATAAAAGAAACTTTCTAAAGAGTCATGCTTATGAGGAAATCCTTTCCTTTTCCCGCTCTACACTTTTCCATTATTATTCTTGTTTTCATTATTTTTCATCCCGTGCAACAGCAGCAGTTTCCGTTGCCATTTTGTGGTTTTTGTTTGCTTTCTTGTAGTTTTTTTTTTTTTGGTTTTGTTTCCCTGATGCGTGAGCTATTGACTGCCGTAGCTATTGTTGGCCGGGCTTTATATTTATGGTGGCAATTTATACTTAAACTTGTGCCCGGGACTCGCTGCCCTGCCCGTTCTTCATGGCTGCCACTTTGGTTTATGGCTGTCGTCTTTTGTTTGTTCTTGAGTGCGATGGTTATTGTTTTACTCGAACTCGTTTATGTACCCTAACGACTGAGTGTCAGTTGAAATTAACAAAACAGTCAGACGCAGAAAAATATCTTCAATATATAAAGCTTGAAATCTCTTTTATAACTTGTTCTCTTTTGCTCTTCTGTACTCGCCTCTCACTCTGTTGTCTAACGGTTTAATTGAATATACCAACAAAGACTTAATTAACTGTTACTTGTCAGGTGTCTTAGCCACATTTCACCATCTATGAATACGAACTGGGTCAATCCAGAGCTGCCTTCCAAACCCCAATTGCACCCATGCCACGCTACTGTCAGTATCACAGAATAAATGACAAATAAGAGCCAAGCTAAGTCAAATTAAGTGGCATGTCATGTGGACCCTATCGTGCCCCAAAAGAGAGCCGGTCCCAACATTTCTCTTCCATTTGCGCTGACAAAGAAAGCCTGTCCGACCGACCACTCAATTAAGCCACTGGAGATGGGAGAACGAAGCCCAGAATTAAATTAACTCATGGATGTCCCCTAAAGAGTCATAAAAAAAGTGAGTGAGTGGGGACTAAACACCCATCCACCCGTGTGTAGTCCAGAACAAACATGCAAATGCAAACATTATGACGGAAAAAGAAGCATCCGGGTCTCAAGTGTCATTTTGTCATTTTGTGGGGCATGTAGCAACCAAGGAAATGAAAGAACAACAACAACCGCATCAATAGCCAAAGACAATGAGAGTGAAACCACAAATTTCTGGGCAGACATAAAGCGGCAATCGAGGAAGGGGAGTGGAGGGAAAAATATGTAGATAAAACTCCAATTGAGACTAACTTTCACTGCCACAAAATATAAGAAGATAAACACATTGTTTATTGGCAACCAAAATACAGTCAGTAATTGGACAAGAATGCTCCTTCTACAAAAAAAAAAAATAATTCAAAATTATAAACTAGAGTTGTTCCCTTGCTAATAGATATACGAGTAGATGGGCCAAGAGTACTCGCATGTGTGCCCACTGCCATGTCGGATATGTGGGAGCCCAAAGTAGATATGGGAGAACGCCAGCCTAAAGTGGCAGACCATAAAAATTGCCGCTGCTGAGTGGAAACTCTAAGCTGACTGGAATTTGTATTTATGCTGTTTTGTGTGTGTGTGTGTGCGTGTCGTGTTTCTGTATTTGCAGTAGTCGAGAGACATCAGAGCGTGCCGAGGAAAGAAGAGCTCAGCCCAAAAGCAGCTTACCAAAATGGTTTGTCACTCAAAGTGTTTGCCCTCTAACAACAGCAGTAGCAGTGTTTGCCAGCACAACAACGCAATATATGCGAAAAGTCAATTTTAAAACAATTTTCGCAACATTTCAAGTGGAAGAGTGGAAGTCAACGAAAACAAATCCAATATCGATGTGCGAAGGAACTAATTGAAAACGTCGCCCTCCCTACTAGGTAAATAAACTTTCTCCTCTATAGAAAGGCAATCTAGTTGAAGAGCTCTGTTTTCGGAGACTTGGGAATATCCTAGGTAAATATTTTTCAGACACACTCTAAAGATATCACACACACAAACACCACGTGGCGTATGAGAGGAGTTTGCTTATTTAAAATAAATGCGAGTGCAGTCTGTTCGGTTTCGCTTTCTGCTGTGTTGCTGCCTCATGCATTTTAGCCAAATTGATTTTATGCTCGAAATACTCTTAGAATATTTGCATTTCAATGCTGCCGTACTTAAATATTAAAATCAATTAAAGTCCTCCCAGCAGGTGCTTTGACTCGCTCTCTCTCTCTCTCTCTGTTGACTCAACAACGGATATTTTTGTGTGTCCCGACTTGGGTACTTGTTCTTAGGGGAAACTGCAGCCTGCAGCCATGATATCATTTCATTATACATAAATGCCAAGGCAAACAACAAATTAGAGTGGGGATTAATTTTAATGGAGGGGATCTGATGAAATGGAGAAGCAACTTGGCTGAGCATCAAATTAGACGTGTGGAAACTCAGCCCAGATTAAACATGTCAACTTTAATGTGCATAAATATGCAGGAGAAGCCATGCAAATGAATGATTCCCAAATATCAACAAATTTATGCATTCCGCTTTCAGCAAACAAATTCCTTGAGAAATACCATCCAATTGAAGGAGATTTTCCCCATTCTCGAATCGTAGCCATTAATCTAGAACGTCTTCAACGGAGTCTTTCCCGCAGAATCTCCACACATTTCATATTTACATGGAATGCTGGTATTTCTTTGCCCCCATAATACTAGTTTGTGCGGCAAAAGTCAAACAAGCCACAAAAATAGCACACAACCAAGTGGAGTAAAACGGAAACAGAGATCTGGGGAGAATGGCGAGACGATTGCGTGGCATGCTTCCCACTTTATGGACAGGGTGATATGCAGAGAGAGTGAGCGTCGAATTTGTAGCCTCAACAATTTCGAAAGGGGGAAAAACAAATGAAAAAGCAGCAAGAACGAGAAGAACGAAAAATGTGGCCAAAAAGGACTTGCGACCCTTTTGGCCTGCAGCCTTGCTGTCCGGGTCCACGATTTAAAGGCGGATAATAAAAACGGATTTACAGTTATGAGCACAAACAAGCCGTAAAGCAAATAAATGCGAGCGCAAATTCAAGTGAAGGTGGCAAATGGTCGTATTTGCAGGACCTTGGTCGTCGTTCCTGGGCTCTCCCTCTCTCTCTCTCTCTCTCTCTCTCTCACTCTCTATCCTGGACAAACACGACACAATCCCAATCCAATTAAAGAGAAAGCAATTTCACGGAAAAAAAAACCATTTCAGCCTTGGATTCCCCTCAAAACGTGAAATTCGTTTGATAACGTCCAAGTAGAACGTTCAATTTAATTAGATACTTGATGATGGTACGGGACGTAACGGAACGGAACAGATCACTCAACGCCCACTCCCACGCTCACTTCCGCCATCGGTGAGGGGGAGGCCAAGTGCTCTAGTGGGAACCAACCGATTAACAAAGGCCAAAAGCAGCAGAAGGCTCGCTCGTCGCTCGTCGCTTTGGCTTGCATTGTGTTGATTGAAGAGTTCGTGGACAGTTGCATTGTCAGCAGAGCACAACATGCAACAAAGGCTTCCTCTATGGGGCATGACACACTTTATACTCTTCACAATTGAAGGGCCCGTTCACAGTATGTATGCATAGTATGGTATTGAATTGAATAGTGTTGCTAACGGCAACCAGAGTGCATCAATTGAGGGAATATTAAGTGTGTGCGTGTGTGTGCTATAATGTTTCAGTTCAAATATCACCCTTGATATGGCATACCCTTCTAGATTTTATCTCCGGGCAACTATCACAGGGTATCCTTCCATTCGTTGCATTTTCACTCTGAATATTTTTGAGTTTGCCGCCTTATCGAAAATGGGGGCGTTACGACAATATCAGCGCCTGCATCTACGTCATTGCACATTAAAATTGCAAAAAGTACTACACAGTCGAGTGGGTCCCGTACGGGGGAGGTCCTTCAGGCACACAGACACACACAAACACAAACACACACAGAGCACCACGTAAGACTTTCAATCAGAGTGCATTGAAACGGAAATTCTGCGCTGCAGCGCAGAAAGGCAGGAAATACATGCTCGACGGGCGAACTGACGGACTGAAGAACTGAAGGACTAAAGGACTATAGGACGGAGACAGACCAGACCAGACCAATGTATTGAGTAACCGACGGACTGTGCCCGAACTAACTGTATCACATGGCAGCCAATGCAATGTCCCAAGATCGACGTAGACTCCTTCTTGCCTTGTGCCTTGTGCCGTGAAGGAGTGAAGGAGGCGGAGAAGGCGTGTTGTTGCCTCTTGGTTGGCCATAACGAGGTTGCTGTCAGTTCGTTACTGTGGCAGCAACTTTGCTGCTTGCCACCGACTTTGCATACTTTGAACTTTGCCAATACATTAGCTCCGATGGCTGTTTTGTTTGTTGCTGGCGACTGGCGACTGGCGAAGACGGGCTGCAGCCAATTTTCCCAATTTTCCCAAGGGTAAAAATCAAAATTATTGACTCACAGTCAACTGACTGACAGACTGTCTCAAGGAAAGTCTGGGGGGGGGCAGTCATATCTACCCTACCATTTTCATAATTCAAAGGGTATAACAATCCGTTAATACATTGTGACACTTTGTCATAATGAATACAAATATACAAATGCCCGAAGACCACTAAGAATTACATAAACATTCCAGCGCACAAGCAATACGATCCATCGCTTATATACAAGCCGATCGCGGAGCGTGGGAATGCTGAGCATGCACTTTGCAGCTCAACCCATACACGACATATGCATGCCTTCTGCATACATATGTATATACATATATATAAACACGACATATGCATGCCTTCTGCATACATATGTATATACATATATATAAATACATAGATATAAGCATTGCATGTTTTCGGGTTAGCTGGACCCAAGATCAGTATGTAAGAATCATTCTAAATAAAGTAACAGAACGGAGCAGACGCTCCTATAAAAAGATTAACAATCAATTTATTAAGGAAGAACATTACATGGCGACCGTGACAGCTATGGACTCGGTCCATAGTTGGTGATAAAAAAAAAAAAAACAACAAAAATAATTCTGCAAAAACAGTTTTCACGCAAAAACAAAAGAAAATGTGCATTTAAAATATGGCCACTTCCAAATGACCGTGAACAGTGAGACCCAAAAATAATTCTGCATATCCAAATTTCACGTTTAAATTGCCTCTAATAAATTACTGGATTTTCAAAAAAAAATAAACAAAAATCCAACCGAAGCTAATCATGTGTTCTTAAAAAAAAAAAAATAAAAAACAAGAAGTGCTGACATAAAAGAAGATAAAGACCTGAAAAGGCACCGACAGCGCTACATAGAGCGTGCGACGAATGACCTGTGCGATGACCGGCACCGGCACCGCCTGAGCCCATAGGCCCCGGACAACTGCAGCGGCGAAAATTACGCGTGAGAGGCCTGTCGCCACTTACGCCACCGTTGGAAACAAACTGGAGACAGATCGTCTTCAACACATAGATGAGCAGCTTCGCCCTGGTGCGAAACAACAACGCCAAACGGGCTGACAACAAACTTGCGAATGCAACCCAATTTGCCTCTGATGCCATTTAAGTTCTACCTCCAAGCCGATGCGGGAAACCGCTGCTTGTAAATACTAAACTCTGTTAGGCTTTTCACTAACAAATGTGGCTGGAGAAAAAAAAAAAAAAATGTAAACCAAAATGTGAGCCAACCACATTCAATAATTTTTTTTCAAATAATTACATTTTCATGTCTCATTCGTTCAAATTTGATTTAAATTAAAAAAAAAAAAAAAATTTTCATATATTTTCTTAAAAACTATCACATATAATTTTATTTTTGATTTTCAAAGAAGAAAATATTTTTCTTTCCTTCAAATCCCACAATCTAAAATCTAAAACCTTATTTTTTCCATGAACGTTAGAACATTTTTTTTTTCATTGAATATATAATAACAATTAAATTACATAATGGGATGGTTTAGTGATTCTAGTGAGGCAAAAGGCAATACTGCCAACGTTGTAAACAACGTCAAGATAATTGATCACACAGACGATATAAAATCGTTGTGGATCCTGTTATTAATTATCACGGTAGTGTTAGTTTTACAATTTCTGCTTACAATCTATGGTAAGCATAATAAAATTATCAAGAAAAAGATACATGAGTAGGGCAAATAACTTAGATAGGATCTAAAAATGAATAAGGATAAAACAGATCATGATTTCGAAAGATTTAGGTATAGCAACTACATGGTAAAAGTAAAAGTAAAAGGATGGAATGGAGAGAAATTGCGAAACAAATAGACACATTTCGGAATAAATTTGATAAATCTTACAAATGCATCAATAGAGATGCAGTTATAAAAGCGGAAACACTAAAAAACCATATAGAAATATTAGTTAGGGAATACAATAATATAGTTACCTTAGTAAATAGTTATGAAAATAAATACACATCTGAGCACAATAGTAAATGTTTAAGGGTAATAAAATCCCTAAACACAAGATTGATTACTGTCAGCAATAGGCGACATATTCAGATAAACGTGCCAGAAAGTCTAAATCAATTGGCGGAGTTTGATCCCGACCAATTAAAAGAATTAAACGAATCAATTCAACCAAGCGACGCTGAATCTGATAGTGACATTGAAACACAGTTGTAGAGTTTATCAAGCTAGCCACATCTCTGATACTAGAGTTTGACGGTAAGCCGAAAAATTCTAGATTCTTTAAACCTATTAGAAACCTTAAAAGGCACACATGAGCTAACAGCCTAAGCCTTATAAAAACAAAGCTAAAAGGACATGCGAGAAATTTAATAAGTAATGAGCAGAACATTGCTGCAATCATTACGCAACTATCAAATGCAGTAAAAGGAGAATCGGTAGAAGTTGTATCTGCTAAGCTTCTTAATCTGCAACAGAAAAACAAAATGGCTAACCAATACACCCAAGAGGTGGAAAAACTGGCAAAGGCCCTTAAAGGCGCCTATATCAGTGAAGGTCTAAGCCAATCACTTGCAAACAAATACAGCACAACAACAGCTGTAAAAGCTATGACCCAAAATTGCTCAATTGATAAGGTAAAACTTATCATGCAGGCAGGCACATTCACAAATATGAATGATGCCGTTTCCAACTTTGTCAATAGTTGCACGGAGATAACAGGTCAAAGTAACACTGTCCTGTATTATCGACGAGGTGCAAACAACAATAATAGGAGGCCGTAGATTATTGGCTTAATACATTGTACTTTTTATAACCATGGTCACTGGAAATAAACTCGGTAACTTCCTCTGATTTTGGTGCCTATTCTTCCTCCACCTTTTGTAACAATGTCAGATAATTTCATTCAGCTATTTTCAGCCCCATACCAGAAGCGGCACGAAGCAAGTTTTCAAGCAAATTTTTAAGGTCAAAGGAATTCGCTCTGCAATTTACGGCCCACAGGTCGAGACCCTCACTGGGAGTTGTGAGCAGCCGTTGGTCACGGAAGCATCTTGTCCAATCGGCAGTTTCGCCAGCAGAACATTTTGATTGATTAAAGACAATTTTCTGCGGTTCCGTGCTGGTTTGTACTTCTGTCAGATTTCACGAGTTTCATGTTCCAGTCCTTTAGTACCTTCACACTATCGGCAGTGGTTTGCAAACGATTGTTGAATCTACGCAAACGATCAATGCGGCGGTCAGGATTCATGCGTGTGTGCTCTGACATTGCTCGCATTAGTTGAAAATTAGAGCGCATGGCGTCAGTAAGTCCGGTAACTCGGCATAGCTCTGGAATAAGAATTACGACATTCATACAACTAATCCTAAATAGAAGCGAACAAGTATTTTCAAAATTAAAGAAAAATTTTCCAGAACAATTCAAAAGTCAACTAACAGAATTATGCACCAAGTATAATGATGTGTTCGGACTGGAAACCGAACCATTAGCGACAAATAATTTGTATAAACAAACATTAAGACTTAAAGATGATGAACCAATTTACATTAAAAACTACAGAAGCCCGCATAGCCACGTGGATGAAATTCAAAAACAAGTAGGGAAATTAATAAATGACAAAATCGTAGAACCGTCTGTATCCGAGTATAACAGCCCACTCTTGTTAGTTCAAAAAAAAAAAAATCATTACCAAATTCGGAAGAAAGAAATGGCGATTAGTAGTTGACTATCGCCAAATCAACAAAAAACTACTTTCTGACAAATTCCCGCTCCCCAGAAATGATGATATTCTAGACCAACTGGGCAGAGCTAAATACTTTTCATGCCTTGACTTAATGTCAGGTTTCCACCAAATTGAACTTGAAGAAAATTCAAGAAATATAACATCTTTTTCAACGAGCAATGGCTCATATCGCTTCACGCGATTACCATTTGGTCTTAAAATAGCACCAAATTCATTTCAGAGAATGATGCATTTAGCATTCTCGGGTTTAGAACCCTCTCAGGCATTCCTTTATATGGATGACTTAATAGTGATAGGATGTTCCGAAAAACACATGATTAAAAACTTAACTGATGTTTTTAATGTATGTAGGAAATATAACCTAAAGTTGCATCCAGAAAAATGTTCATTTTTCATGCATGAAGTGACATTCTTAGGTCACAAATGCACTGACAAAGGAGAATTGCCAGATGACAAGAAATTTGACGTCATCAAAAATTATCCTGTCCCTCATGATGCGGACAGCGCGAGACGATTTGTAGCATTCTGCAATTATTATCGTCGATTTATAAAAAACTTCGCCGATTATTCACGGCACATAACTAGATTATGTAAAAAGAATGTTCCTTTTGAATGGTCAAGTGAATGCCAACACGCATTCCAATACCTTAAAGAAAAGCTTATGCACCCCACATTATTACAATATCCTGATTTTCGCAAAGAATTTTGCATTATAACAGATGCTAGTAAACAAGCTTGCGGAGCGGTTCTAACTCAGAACCGTGACGGAATTCAGCTCCCAATAGATTATGCATCTCGTTCATTTACAAAAGGGGAAAGTAACAAAAATACAACAAACAAGAACAATACTAAAAGTCACTACCAGAAACCAAAGTAAACAGAAAAATTCCTGCGCAGGAACAGAAAAATTAGATTTGCCTAGGCAAACTCTAAATAAAGCTTCTCAGCCCAACGTATATGAAGTCATTGTAAATGACGAAGTACGAAAGGTAGTGACCTTGCGAATAACAGATTCAAAATGTTTGCTAAAACATGGAAAAAAAGTTATAGCAAGAATTGATGTTGGCAATATGTACACCAATGGAATTCTCGATTTAGGTCAGTTCTTCCAAAGGCTTGAATTACAAGCCGGTATACTAAAAATTAGCCAACTCAAGATGGCACCGAGCGATAAGATCTTTGAAACTATTTCAATAGAATCTTTTAAAATAATGGGCAATAAGATACTAAAATCATTAAGAGTAGCGCTACTCAAGCCGGTGACCCAAATAAATAATGAGAAAGAAAAGAAGCTATACTGTTTACATACCATGACGATCCCATACAAGGAGGACATAAAGGCATAACAAAAACCTTGGCCAAGGTCAAAAGACATTATTTCTGGAAAGGTTTAACTCGCGATATAACCAAGTACATACGAAAATGTCCAAAATGCCAAAAAAGCGAAAATAACTACGCATACTAAGACTCCATTAACAATAACTGAAACACCTGTGAATGCTTACGATATAGTGATAGTGGATACAGTTGGTCCGCTACCTAAATCGGAAAATGGCAATGAATACATAGTCACATTAATATGTGACCTTACGAAATATTTAGTAGCCATTCCAATAAAAAGCAAAAGCGCAAATAATGTCGCAAAAGCTATATTCGAAAATTTCATACTCAAGTTCGGTCCAATGAAGACGTTCATGGGACATGGGAACAGAGTATAAAAACCAGATTTTAACTGATTTATGCAAGTATATGAAGATCAATAATCTCACCTCTACTGCATATCATTATCAAACATTAGGGACAATAGAACGAAGTCATCGAACATTCAATGAATACATTCGTTCATACATCTCTGCAGACAAAACTGATTGGGATGTCTGGATTCAATATTTCACTTATTGCTTCAACACAACACCATCAGCAACGCATGAGTATTGTCCATACGAACTAGTACTTGGCAGACTACCAAAACAGTTCATAGATTTAAACAAAACTAATTACATAGATCCGATTTATAATTTAGATGACTATTCTAAGGAAATAAAGTTTAGACTAGAAATAGCATACAAAAGAGCTAGAATTATGTTAGAAAAAGCCAAGGCTTATAGGAAATTAGCATATGATGAAAAAACAAAAAGTGTTGAATTAAAAGTAGGAGATAAAGTACTTATAAGAAACGAAACAGGGCACAAATTAGACCCAGTATATTTAGGACCATACATAGCAGAAAAAATAGAAGATTATGACAACATTTTTATTAAAAATAGTAAAGATAAGAAACTAAAAGTACATAAGGATAGGCTAAAAAAAAAAAAAAATATATTCAATAGAACGTTTCATGAAAAAAAAAGGGGTCTGATCAACCAAAAAAAAAAAAATTTGTTCTCGTTATTCTTCTAAGAAAGTTAACAATAAAATAAAACATAAATTCAATTATATTAAAAACAAGAAATTTGTCACTGAACACAAATGAAAAAAAAATTAAACCATTTTCAATACATAAATTTATAATAAGTAAACAAAAAAAAAAATTAATTAATTTCTTTTAAAACAATTAAATACAATATATTAACGTTGACACTAAATGACTACATGTATTACGTCATTTCTTTAAAAAGGGAGGTGTAGCATATCTACCCTACCATTTTCATAAATCAAAGGGTATAACAATCCGTTAATACATTGTGACACTTTGTCATAATGAATACAAATATACAAATGCCCGAAGACCACTAAGAATTACATAAACATTCCAGCGCACAAGCAATACGATCCATCGCTTATATACAAGCCGATCGCGGAGCGTGGGAATGCTGAGCATGCACTTTGCAGCTCAACCCATACACGACATATGCATGCCTTCTGCATACATATGTATATACATATATATAAACACGACATATGCATGCCTTCTGCATACATATGTATATACATATATATAAATACATAGATATAAGCATTGCATGTTTTCGGGTTAGCTGGACCCAAGATCAGTATGTAAGAATCATTCTAAATAAAGTAACAGAACGGAGCAGACGCTCCTATAAAAAGATTAACAATCAATTTATTAACGAAGAACATTACACATTGCCAAATGCCCTTTACATCCGCCCACTCAAGCAAACGGCAGATACATTTTGCATTTCACATTAAACATTTAACATTTCATTCGTCCCGCCCTGCCGCTTTCAATTTCCTGGCTGAACAGATTAATGGAGCACAACCGAAGCTCAAAACAGGAAAACTCACGCAATACAAATTCTACTTAATGACCGAAAATCCCTAACTGAAATAAATTTGATTTTATTGACTGTGAATCAGAAGGCAGCCAGCCCAACGGCAGCGCACAGCATCGTAGCGGCGAAAAGCGATTTGAATTTCCCAGACAATGGCCCGGCTTGATTTAGGAAATTACATTTGCCGCCCTTCCACGCGGAGACCGAAACAAATGAATTATGATGTGGCCAAACAACAACAAAAAAAAAGAAGTGATTTCCTTTGTGCCAACCCCTTGAATGGGGGGGAGCCTACCCGATCGCCCCAAAACCAGGCCCAGGCCCACGCAAAACCAAAGCCATAACACGTGCGTTTTGGGCCCTGTCAACGAGGCGTATAAATCTTTTCAGGCTACCCCGTACTGATGACTATCCCCCCACCGCTCTACCCTGCGCTTGTTAAAAGTTCTCGTTCGCCAGCTCCGCCCCATGGCCATTAAATATTTAGGCAATTTGTAGATCTATAGCGATTTGGCCCTAATGTGGGTTATATTTATGAGCATGCCCTGAATAATTCACCTTGCCGCCGGACAGGCTCTGGCTGAACTGGTCCTAGCCTGGACAGATTCTGGCTCTGGTTTTGGATCTGGCTCTGGCTCTGACTCTGACTCTGGTTTGGTATTCCATTTAGCGTTCGTGTTCGGTGTTCGTGTTGGGCCACGTAATTTATTGACCACGTCTTTCAATATTTAATTGAATACGGTGTCGCAGGGCTAGACAAATGGCTAGTGCCAGTGCCGATGCGTGCTGTCAAAAGTGCGGCACTAAATTGCAGGCCACTTAGCCAGAGGTGGCGGGCAGTGGCAAGTGGGTCAGGTCCAGTGCCAGCCCCAGCAGGAGGCCTTTGTCTCCTTTATTAATAGAAACCCCGCTTGGCCACATGGCAAGCAGCTGGCTGTTGGGGAAAATGGTGAAAACCAGATTAAAATAGAATTGAACTTTAGGCGAGAGCCGATTGTTTGAGGGGAAAAGGTTATGGTGTTGTTGCTTTCTGTCCAATGGAGCTTGCCATCAAAAATCTGTTCGGGGCAAGTTTATCTCACCTCCACAGACGAGCGAAACCCAAGTCAAGTTTGTGTCAATGTGTACACATTGTGAAAGCCAGGGGCTTGCCGTTAGCCATTCGAGATGCAAAGTCAACACGAGTGCAGCCCCCCACTCCTCGGAGAATTCCCTCGAAAGTTGGCCCAGCAACGTGGCGGATGAGCAACGCGGCCCCAAAACTGTTCATGGAGTGGCACAATTTCACGGCCCGATTGAAGAACAAACAACGACGACTGGTAGCTGTTTCAGCTGGAGGCAAGTAACTGTTTGTCATTGGCATTAATTATGCGGCATGAGAGGCCGGCCAGCGGAAGAAATGGGAAGAGGCAGTGCCACAGAATGTCGTAGCAAATCTGTCACATCAGGAGAAAACTTTTGCAGCATACTTTGACAGACTTGAAAAGCATTTGTGGCCACAGAGCGCAAGTGAGGCATGATATGACACACAGATATGATGTCCCCCCTTTCTGCCGCCAGAGTGCTTGTTTGAAATTGAATTATAGCAAACGGAATGCGCAGCACAAAAGTCAAGCTCAGAGCCATCAGACGACGCACAACACGTTTCCAATTTGTTAGGATATATCCAATATACATATATGTATCGGTATAGAGAGGGGCGGGACAGGGGCAAGCTTTAGGGTTTTGTGTGTCACTTGACATTTGGATAAACAGTGGGAGGCAGGCGGAACATTCTCGTACTCGGATACAATATGAAATACTGCCAGGAGGACATTCATGATGGGGACCCCCATTCTTTGCCTCTGTTTTGTTGTTATGCG
Source organism: Drosophila obscura (assembly GCF_018151105.1). Classification (NCBI taxonomy): domain Eukaryota; kingdom Metazoa; phylum Arthropoda; class Insecta; order Diptera; family Drosophilidae; genus Drosophila; species Drosophila obscura. The sequence goes on along the minus strand of NW_024542774.1, from coordinate 1,003,311 downwards.
CCTGAATGATTTCTTTTGTGAAATTGATAACTCTGTATGTGTTCGTGTATGTATGTATATTCTCGAACCTCATGTTTTAAAATGCTTGAGAGTCAGCTTTGGCTTGGCTTTGTGGGCTGCCTCAAGGCCCGAGGATTATAACAAATTAAAGTTGTGTAAGCCTGCAGGGGTAACACAATTGTTACAGGGGATTATCATACACATTTACGTTGCTTTCGGTAACATCATTGTGGGGAATATTGGGCAGTCATGTGGCAAGATAACACACCACAAACAGGGCTTGGAAAAGTACTCCAAATAATTGTGACAATGTTGCCAACTCATGATTGGAGTAGAAATGCCAGCGAAGCTTGAATAAATCCATTAATATTAATAACAAGCCAGTGAAGCTAACAGTGACTTCTGACATCAAGTAGGAGTCCCTTAAAGCCAGAGAGCATGTCAGGCCACATTGTCTTGGTGCCTGTCTATCTGTCTATCCGCATTGCTTTCGGATCATTGAATCCCTATTTCAATCGCTATCCCTGTTGGAAGTTTCAAGATCAAACTAGTAAAATAAAGAACTATCTTAAGGGGAATGGTTCAATGGCAATGGCCATTAATTCTTTTGGAAATTAACTCTTTTTTTTATCGATCAATCTGGCAGGGTATTTTAATCTTCGGCTCTAAAAGAAACAAATTTTTGTTCTTTCTTGTTTCCCATATACTATTTACTCGTATTATTGTTTCCCCCCGTTCATGTGTGGCAATTCATCAAATTCATTTAATTTCGGAACAATTTTTGGCGTGTCTGGATTTGCATAACTCTGCTAAATATTTTCACTCTCGTTTATTTATTTATTCTTTCGAATTATACGCTAAGCGGAGCTCGCCAGTGATTGATTGGCCAGAAAGAAGTGCAAGTGGAAGTGGAAGTGGAGACAAGGCAAGACGAATGAATCCTCCAGTGGCAGGCCGATTGCCTGCGCCCCTGGAAGCTCTGAAGCTCACGTAAAGCCAGTCATAAAAATATTTCACCAAACAATAAAAAGTGAGGCCAAAAAACGGGAGCCAAAATAACAGAACGTTGTAGGTCATGTGTCATTCGCAGAGTCCTTAGTTCCGCTCCTGCGCCCGTTCATGTTGGCTCTCTTTTGCTTTGTTTAGTTTAGTTTTGTTTCGCCTCATGGCTCGTGGCTCGTGTTGCATGTGGCATGTGGCATGTTTGTTTGCACTAAGCAGGGAGCGCTCCGGGGATATCAAACTTTAACACAGAATATTTTGTACCGTGGCTGCCGCTGCTCTGATATTGAATATTTAATTTCTTCTTTGTCGCCAGCTCTTTGATACAAATTTCATTTTTTTTGTTTGTTTGGGGGCGTTAATTAAATTCTTTGCAAATATTTTGGACAGCTGGTACACAAGAGGGAGCCAAATGCTTTGGATAACTTACGGTAAGTTTTAGCAAATGAGGGGAGTGCGTATTTTTTCATTATTTTCGGTGTCAACTCATAGAGATGGTGTGAGAACGCGAAAAATTTCAAAATTAAACAATTTTATAGAACAAAATGATTAAAGCAAACTTGAAGAAGGAGTGGAACTTTGCTCATTTCTTAATAATATATTGGTAACTGCAAAAGTTGAATATTTTCAAAAAGTTTAATGTATTTCGAGTTTTCTTATAATCAAAATTTACCCAAACCATTTACAACCTTGATTGTATGGCCTTACTGTAATTCCCAGATTTGTTTCCATATTTTCCAGCCTACAACCAATCTCTTCTCTTCTTTTTCCCCTCTCACTTCCATTTGCTCTTCGCTTGATCCCTTCTGGCTCAGACCCTGGCGCCTATTTAATGCCACTTAATTAAATTGGATGCTCCAAGAAATAAAATGGCTCCGCAACAAAAAAAACGAAATTTCAAACGAAAAGCTCATGGCACTGTATCAACACTTAATCATTAAGGTTCAGCACCACAGAAAGAGAGAGGGAGAGAGAAGGCGAATAAGGTCAGAGTGCGAGTACATTTGGTACGAGTACAGTGAAAAATCTAAATAAATAAATATACAATGTAATGGAGAAACTTTTAATTGCCGTTCTATGTAGATATAGATGTACATTATAATAAAATCAAATATGCCAGTCTTGCGGCGTCAATTTTAAGCTGATTAGATGCAAATGTCTGTGATAAAGTTGAAAATACCGAATCAATATCAAACTAAGTCGTTACCAGTCCTCTGCCTCCGCCTCCGCCTCCTGGCAGCCTACGAGAATGACACTTCAAAAACAAACTACACAGCGGAAGAGGAAAAAAAAATGGCAAATCCGAGCAGATTTGATGTTATTTTTATGTTCAAACTAGGGGCCGAGCGGGGCTGAAGGATGGTGATGCGGAAGGGGAAGGGGAACACACACAAAAGTCTTATTTATTCATGGGCAGGCACGGAGGAAGCAGGCAAGCAATGGTGTGGACGTCACCAGGACATCAGCAACTAAGATGTTCCGGGCTGGATGTACACTGGATGCGGGTAAATACTTGTTTTACGAGCACTATCGAAATATGTCCCAGATTTTTATGGCCCTGGCAACACACCTGCGAATCGTAAACCGAAACAACGGACATTCCAGCCGCAGTAAGTGGTCTACAGTTACAGTTAAATTCAAATTTCAACTTAACTTAACTTAAAAATAGATTTTAAAATATATGTTTTTACTATAGAACTACTGAACCGCCACAGAATGAATTACCTCTTGCTCTCCTTTGGGAATGCTCAGCACAAAACTTGGGCAAACTATTGGTTCGCCTTACTTTAAAATCTTTGAAATATTCTTAATGGCGCGCACTTTCCTTTTCTGGGAGTTATGGGGTTTTCCGAAGGGAACCTATTGAACCGAACGCTTCGCTGGATTTGTGAAACTGGCCTCGTTTGGCCCTGTGAATTTGGTTAAAAACGTATATCGTCTGGCTCTGTTAGTACGCTTCGTGACAATGTTAACTGCCATTGACTGAGAACGTGGCGGAAACCCGGCCGAAAGTAGGTCTCGTTGATGGAACGAGTGGGAATTTACTTGGAACACTTTGAGTGACGTTCTTCAAGCTATTCGAATAGCTTTCCCCCAGAAATAAGTTCCTGTAAGCTTTGCAAAGCTTTTACAGAATGTTCCCAGTATTTATTTGAATGCAAAAATTGATGCCATAAATACCTGTTGTTGTTATTTTTATTATTAGAAATTGAATGCTGATTTTGGTAAAATGTTAAATGCCAATAGTTACCTGCAATTAAATAAATCAAATGCAAATCAGTTAACATAAGGGCTAAGAACACAACGGAAACAAACACACGCTGAACACACAAATAACGGTTAATAACGGTTGTGTAATAAAGGGATTTTATAGATACGGATACATACATACAAGGAAGGAATAGCAAGGCAAGCTTTGGTTAGTATTTAACTCAGCACAGAGAGAGTGTAAGAGAGTGAGAGAGCTTTCACTGAAGCTTTCGCGCTTTGGCAAAGTGTTGCCAGCTAAAAGTTAAATTTTGAATTTCACAGATAGGTTTTTACAACCCGTTTTTGGTAATTATTTAGAAGACAGAAAACATGCCAATTAAATATATTTAAATCTTTAATTTGATATAGTTCAGAGTTGGAAAAGCTAAGGCAAAGGTGTACAAAACGTGCAAAGAAATGATCCTATACGTTGGCTACTTTAACAAAGAGTTGAACACTTTTTTCTTTTGGTTAGTATTAACGGGAAACATCAACAACTGCAACATCGAGAACAGTAATAAACACACTACCACACAGACACATGTAGAATTAACAGCACGTGCTCTCTAGCTAAGACAAATATTGGTTGTATTTTCACTTGCTGGTTGCTGCTATCGCCAGGAAAAGCTCTAGCCACAACAGCGAGAATCTAGGGCTAATCACACACACCGGTTGACGGACTGGTTGTTGGCTAAAACGAATTAACATCGAATTTAAAATCGAGATCCAAATTTTTCAACGGATTTCGATGGAATTTCTTGCTGCCATGGTGATGGTGGTGATGTGGTATGAGTATCTCCACCTCCGGTTCTGCGTCGGTTTGGTTTTCGTTTATTAATAGTTTTTGTTTTGTTGCAATCATTTATCAAATTTATATGTGAGTAGAGATAAATACAGAAGAGAAACCATTAAAAGGACCATCAATAATATGGAAAATTATTATCTTTTCATATACAATACAATATATATATATATAATTTTGTTGTTGTTGTTTATGTAAGTCGTATGCATTCAGAGAGCAAAAGAGTGAGGGCGAGCTTGAATAGTTTAATGAAGTAGGTGAATTAAATGTGTATTTAGGCACAGTGAAAGTCGACAACAGTTGCACATTCACATTCACAAGCGCACATTGACTAGACACACGCAATCATAAATGTTATAAATGAATAAGCGGCGTATACGCAATATTTGCTTATACCACTCAATTTGTTCCAAACACGCACTCCCCAGCCCTGCCTGACCCCTCTCCCAGCACCTCTTATCTGAAGGGCCCTTCCCCAGGCATCCAACTCATCAGCGCAGCGCTTCAGCAATATCATAAATTTTCAGCTAATTTCTCGCACACAAAACTTTTTAGTCATATAAATAGCAATAAAGTGCGAGTCCTTGGGGAGAGCGAAAAGTTTCACTGGCTTCCAATGCTACAAATAGTGCGAAAAAAGGCACAATGGAGCAATAAAATCGGAAGTCAAGTCTGCCATTTGGCTTCTTCGTATATGAATGTCTGGGATGTGAAGTGCACGGCTCTGGTGAAGTTATGTAATAAAGAAATTCTGAAGTGGAGCTTCCCAAGTTGCGCTTGAGCCAAGTGTGCCTAAAAGTATCAAAAAACAAAAGTTTGAATACCTGACAAGTGGATAGACTAACTGAATAATAAAGTTTTTTGTTATGAAATATGAAATTCCTATTGTCTACATAAAAGGTTTGGAAAGGGAAGGCATGAGTGGCATATTCCTTCGATTCTCATGGAACAAAAGGAAAACAAATATGCAAATTGAAAAACTTAACTTTTCGTCTAATCTTCTCTTGATAGTGCAATTTCTCGTACAACAAAAATGGATTATGATAGGATAATGGTAGATAAACTCTTTGGAAAAGGTTTAACTTTCCGAGTTTCTCCATTCATTTGCCAAACAATTTTGTTGGTTCTTCCCTCATCGTCTGGCTCAATACATTTCGAAACAGTATCGATTATATGTTTATATGTACGAATTAGTTTGCCTGCGGCCAGGCTTCTGAAATTTCATTATGGAATTAGCTTGGGCCCCAACCATATCCATTTCCTTGTGCTAGCCGCCAGTCAAAAACATAAAAGCATTTTGAGCCAAGCTGCCAATGACAAGGCCCAAGCACACTCATATATACACACACACACACAACAGGCACACACACACTAAAACACAAACGAAAGACTGTGTAAAGTCTGCTAAAAGTTAGACATCGCACAGACGTCGGCCTGCCCCAACTTGTTTCGCCGAAAACTTTTAATCAGCCTCAAAAACGAACAGTAGAAAAGTTTCTGCCTTCTGGCTTCTTTTGGGCGCACAATTATAGCAAAATTTTCCATATAACAAAAACATAATCAACGTAATTGCATAAGGAATGTGGTATGCACAATGAAAAGAAGACAAAATGAAAAGGCTTCTAGTCCGAACAGAAAGTGGGAAAAGAAACTGAAGCATGGTTCGACCTTTTGCTACCCTAATACCTTGAGCAAAGCGGCAGGACAACACAATTTCATAGGAGCGAGATCAGGGAAAAGTTAGGAGAGAGAGAGATTAAGCAGTAATACAATGATAGAAAAGTAGAAAGTGCAGACAAGACAAAGAGCCAGATAATTAAAAATTCAGCAATGCATAAAGAGTACACTGAAAGAGAAAACTTTGAGAAATACTAACAAAAGAAAATCCATAATTAATACAAAAAGTGGATGCTGGTATAAAGAAATCATGAATTCTTAGTCAGCCAGGAAACTCTACTTTTCAGCCCATTGGGTATTGGGTATCAAAAGTTTCTCCCAGTTTACAGACGCTGTTTAGAATCAAATTGAAAAGTCCGAAGTTCGACAATTTGTTACCCTCACCCATTGAATTCTTATAGACAGGCATTCGGGGGTAACCAAAGCCTATCAAAGTTTATGTTCCAAATTTGGTTACTTCGAATGTAGCCAGGCAGAAAGTAGACTCAATGGATACATCCCGCTCTCAAAGGCCTAGAAGGAATGTTAAGACACTCGGAAAGAGGGTTAAGGCGGCGCCAAGTTTATTGTACGGGTGTCGCAAAACATAACATTCCGCTGTATTGGTGTTGTATGCTCGATTGCCCCTTCATGGGGCACGAGGGCAACCCAGCATATACTGTGGCTATGGTTGTTGTTTCTGCTGCTGCCGCTGCTGCTGCTGCTCGTAATACAATCAATTTCCGCTTTGTTTGTCAAGAAAACTTGATGGAGGAGGTGTGGGAGTGGGTCTCCGTGTTTTGACTTGGTTCTTTTTTGTTTCTGTCTTCCTGTTGTGTACGGAGCAAGCGGCAGCGGAAGCAACAGCTCAGCTGCCAATACTGTTCAAACATGACGTATACGTAGCATTCAACCTCCCCCAATTACCGCTCGCCTCACTTGTCCCAACGTTGTTAAGTACTGAGCACACAGTTTTTAATTAAATTTTGTATAATACGTATACACACTTGTATGTACGAGTATACACGAGTATATGTGTAATATCCATTATCATCTTTGAGCATAACAATGGATGGCACTTCATTAGTCGCCAGTTTGGCTGCTCTGGGCCACTTTATTGGGTCGTTGGATGTAGAATGAGGCATTGGCTATATGACATTGGCTTTGTGCAATTAGCCTTTATGTTGTGTGCTCTTGATTAGGACGACGACACACACACACACACACTCGTATACTGTGCGCCCGCCACATAAGTAGAGCACACCAGACACAGAAACTATTTTCAGTTTGAAAAGCTCTTCATTGTCTGCTGCGTGCTTGAAATTGGTTTTCGGGTTATGCTGAACTTTTCCTTAGGGTTGGAACTAGTTTTGCTACTGAGAAAGTTATTAATAATGAGAAATTCGAGTCTATTTTGGGAAACCTTGGCCTCAATTGACAGTAAAATTATTACCAGGGTACGAGAGGGCAAAGTAATCAAAGCCTTATCAATTGATAGCCGATATGAAAAATTAATGCGGTGCCCTAATGACTCAGCATTATGTTGCATGTACATAAGTAGACCAACTACACAACATTATATTTACTGCCTCTTATTTAGTTTCCAAAACGAATTTGCTTATAAATATTTCATTTGGCGGCACACTATTGTTAAACCGATCTAGAATAATCGCAGCTAATTATTCACGGCCCAAAAGTATTCCCCTGACTGGCAAATATCCCAGATATGTGTGCTCGTATCTGTATCTGTATGAATACAAATTTTATGCGCATATATTTGCGTCAAGTGACAAATGCCAGACAAAAGCGGGGCGACGTAAGAGAGAGCTCGGAGATGTGTCAGACTGTACTGATAGGCATCATAAATAATGTGGGGCATATCAATTGCTCCATAATAAATTTATAAGCGAATCCCAAGAGCCGGAGTAAGCAAATTCAGGAAGTCCTTCTGCCCAAGAAAACCTCTGGAATTCCGCTCATTTCAGTTCGAAGAGAAGATGCTGAAAATGGATTACGATAGAGGTATGAGAAATTGCTGGCCCAAGAAAATGAAAAGTAAGAAAACCAAAGGCCAGAAAGGGAAAAAGTTAGTTACAAATTTGTTTAAGAAATAGAAAAAAGAAATACAAACGGGACAAAATAAAGACGTAGAGAAATAAATACGACGGCCAGCAGGTTAAGGCGCACAAGTAAATCAAAACAATTCAAATCGAGTCCAAGGACAAGTATAGGAAATACGAGTGCCATTAATCCGCAAATCCGTTTCAACCCAATAAGCGAAATCCATTCAGGGAACGCACACACAAAAAATAAGAGGAGCGCCACGGAAATCCCAAAAGGCAGCATCAACAGTCGCTGCGGAAATACTTTAACCCAAGCAGAGCAATGACAATACGAGTAATAACGAGTAAACCTGAACCGAGCAGCATCGTTTTGGGATAGAATGGGAAATGTTCGCTGTGGTGAAGCGCCAGTAAATCTCAATTTATCATTTCCTTTGGTGGGGTGCCGCAAATTGCAGAGCTTAGGAAATTCTTTGCGCGTCTGTTTAAAAGGCATTTTATCAGAGCCTCTGCACAGACATTAGTCGCACGGGCACGGACACAGAGACACACAGACACACAAATACAGATGTGGCATTAATGGTCGCTGTCGCTGTCCCTAGCCCTCACGCACAGTGGTATGCATAATGTCAGCAGTGGCGCCGACATTCTTCACTCTGAAGTCAGACAAAATATATTAAATAATATTCGGGCACGCATCTGGGACGTTTAGCTTTGGCCGGCACTTTAATGCGACCCGAGTGTCCACTTTTTTATGCATTTAGTTCGTGTATAAATGCCGCACCTCTCCCTTCCTTTTTTCTCACATTTGTGGGCAAGGCCATTGCCAACGGAAAAGTATTTTTAGACCAGACCAATCCTCCTCTCCTATGCCGAAAATTGATATTAATGCGTTGGGACCGACGTGGCGTATACGTGTTATTGATATAGCTTCCTGTGTGGCACGGCGAACCAAATGGGCTGTGAACGTTCTGCTAAATTTGAATTTTAATGTTTTTGACTTGTTAAATTTAATGTCTTTTCCTTCTATGTGTTTGTGTGTTGGTGTGAAAATACTTTATAGCCAATGATTTTCCGTTCTATGACTTTATCAGCGCAGTTGAAAGAAACTGGGAATTGCCTAGAATCGAATTACCCTTCCCCATCTAACCATCCACATTCTAAACAAACAGCTCATCGCAGAGGCACACCTCAGAGCGGGAATTGCGCTAATTACACTGACAAAAGCCACGCACATCATCAACACGGACAGCGACACGACAACACAAGACAAGACACGACACGACACGCCAGACCCCCTCTACAGAGGCCCAGACGGGCGTTGGGGCGACGACGCAACAAATACGGCTTTGACCACACCCTCAGAAGAAAAGCCAAAGCAAACAGTGTGCGTATATCAGGTGGAAATCATTTCATTTTCAATAAATCAAATTGACTCCTGTCGGTGGCAAGTAGAACAACGTATTTACTCTCAATTAGTTCAACATTTACTCTTAATTAGTTCAACATTAGCCAGACATTCCCCACAGCAAACAAGTTGTGCTGGTGGCATCATGAAAGCAGAATGGGAGAGGGACACGCCTTATAAAGTTCCATTTTGTAATTGAAAACGCTTTCAAATTGGCTCAAGACTAGGCAAAAATTTAATTAAAATTATGCAAATGCCAGTGACATTTCTGTTCTTTGTATGAAATCTGCTCTTGATTAACTTAAATGGGGTAATAGTAAGAGGATGGCAAAGCATATGGAAATGGTTACAAAACTACGTGTAATTTACCGCCAGTAACAGCTGACTGACTCCCATAATAAAGGATATTATTTCTATGTGTAGTAATCTTGGTTGAAGGCACCTATTTACCTAAATGATTCCCTTTCTGTCGAGATGGCGCAACAGCAACTTTCCACTTTCCCTGCAGAGCATCTCTTTGTCTCAATTGCCTCTCATTCACACGACCCGGCTACGTCTGCCTGTATGATTTAATTGCCTGTCTAGAGGGGCAACAACAATAGGCAAGGCGAAGCAAAGAGACTGGCTGGGACTTATTTGCATTTCACATTAGGCGGAGGCGGCTGAAAGCGGCTTTCGAGAGCTTAGCATGTTCTAACCATCTCCACTCCTGCCCTGTTTATTTGGGCGTAGGTCGCCCACGCATGTTCTGATATCTTTATTCGTAATTTATACTCGTATCCTGCCGGGCCTATCCTCAATTGTCAGGTAATTGCGCCTGGGCGTGGTTCCCCGTCGTTCAGCGAGTCCATAAAGATAGGAAATTAACAACGTCATCAGCATTTCCTAATTAGTTGACAGGCTACAAAAAATCCGAGTTGAGCTAACTCAGCGCTCGGCTCGGCCATTTGCGGATTTATGTTTTCAATTTATTTTCAGTTGCAGCTAAAAGGAAAACTCGTAAAATGGCGGGAATGGTGGGGAGGACTGGAGAGTAGAGTGGAGTGGAGAGCAGCCTACGTGTTTGTAATATGAAATACATTTTTTGTTTGCCCAAAAAGTGGAGGCTGTTTTATGGTTGATTTGGGTTACGCCCCGATTTTCTTTAGTTCGTTTTTATGTTTTGTGTGTTCTCCTGCTGTTCTGCTCCCTTTTATGCCACTGCGGCGGCATATCAAAACGTTGCAGAGAGAGATCTCAAAAGTTTAGTGCTTATAGTAAGCTCAATCCCAAGGGCACAGAGAAATGGGAATGTCTGGTAAATATTTATAGAAAACCACTCAAGAAATGGTAAATTCTCAAGAAGTTGTTCAACTGTAGGCAGCACGAGAGCCCACAGAAATGTCTCGAAAACTTTCCGCAAATTTGCGTACATTATTTTCCATGGAATCTTCCTTGAGATTGCTTCCACCTTTGCAACATCAAAAGTATTCATCAAGTACTAATTAGCCGGGGCAACTTGGGTGGGAACTCCTTTTTAACATTACCATGAACTTTCTCAGCTGCGAAAGAAAATTGTTTCTGCGTAGGGAATTAAAATACGCCAACGCATGTATACAAAATGTATTTTGCCAAATTAAAAGGAACATCCGAACCAACAAAAATACTGGCAGGGAAAGCTGGAGCAGCAGCAGGAAAATTGCCAAGCAATAATCATAATTTGTGGCATTAAGAGGGCGGAAGTTTCTGGGTAACTTTGCACTTTTTCCCGCAACAAAACCCAACCCGAACCACCATTGATAAAGTGTCGCTAAACAATTTATCAGCACCACCCCCGGGCAACTGGGGACCAAAACAAGGGGCATGAGCAGTTAGCGGTGCGGAAATGGCAGCTAAATAAACCTCTCCGCTCTGCTGCTGCCACTGCGACTGGCTCTGGCAAGGGCAGGACTGCACCTGCCACAGGGGAAACCACGTTACGGTAATTTATGAGTCATTCCGTGGAAATGCTGTGCGCTCTCAGCTCGGCATCGTCGCTTGTTCATACAATTTTCGTTCTATCAACAAAAAGCAAATAACCGCAAAAAACTTATGAAAAAGGAAAAATGAAATTTCGCGGTTCAGTCTCTCTCGTTTCGAGCTTTGCAAATGGCCCTAACTAAACTGAACTTTTGACTCTTGTGAAGCGAGAAAAAAAGTTTCTGAACTTATTCTGGGTTATTTTTAAATGAGTAAAACTTAAAATAAATAAAAATATTACATTTGAAATTACTGTTTTCTTAAGAGAGAGTAATAACCACATTTCCATAAACGTATAGTAAATTCAATTACTGCCAGAGAATTCCCTGTCGGATGTCTGCTAAACAAGATCCACTTATGTTAACGTATGCTCATTATTTTATATTATATTATGCTTCACCTTATTCTCTCTGTGTTTTCCACGCAGACCGCATTAAAAGCTTTTCTTCGCAACCGAATAAACGACATCGTCACATTACTCTCACATACATACATACACACATACGAATGTATGTAAGTCATAATCACGAATTGCGCCCCAAAAAGAACGCAATGGAATTTGTATTGTGATGTTGCGTATATCGTATATCGCCCAGCCATAAAATTATATTCGGGCTACGATTATTAGATAACATAAACGGGAACATGAACTGCGATAATGTGCATTAGGAAAATCTTGGCCTCTGGCCGAGCCTCGCCTCAAGGCAAACAGCGGCCATCAACGTGGCTGCCTACTTAACTAAGTTAAGAATCTTACACAAATTTGCCATGGTCACATCAAATTCTTGCGGATGTAGTGAAGTGTAATGGAGTGCAGTGTAATCTATATTTATAGATAGGTATATATGTACATGTATATGTATATGCGTGTATAGGGCAACAATTTATATTTGCGACACCATTAAGCACAGAGCGGCGTGGGGGTAAGTGCGAGCAACTGGGTTAAAGAAGTGCTCACAGCATGTTGATCTAATAAATAATAATGAATCCCATGGACAAGGGATTACGTTAAATTCTCCCACACACACACACACACACACATACACAGCGCACAGTACACAGACACACACACACATACACACAAAGAGAGGATGTTGAATAGATTTAGTTATGAATGTACAAATGTATGGCGTATTAAGGATTAGTTCAGGAAGTTGAAAGCGCCCCAGCCTTACCTTCGTCCTCGTCGTCGACGTCATCGAGTTCCGTGATTGCCGCCTTATCGAATGGACGATCAATGCCATTTGTTGCTTCGGATGAGGCGCCTCCGCCTCCACCACTGCCGCCGACGTTCGGCGCCTTGGCATCACCATTGGAGGTAATTGAATTTGATTTGGCGTGATTTGTATGATTGTTTGAGGACTTTGCGGAGGACTGGAGACCTACGTTCTCCATTTGCGGAGCACTCGGCTCCGGCTCCCCATTGCTGACCGCGTCGATGGCGGCGCCATCCTTCGTCTTCAGCTCCTGGCTGGTGTTGCAGCCCATTATATTTGATTTGATTTTAAGTCACTTGTATTGGTGGGGTGGTCTCTATAATTCCAGTTGGCCTAGGTTACCAATTGCCTTTTGTTTAATCAATTGCTCACACAAGCGCGCACACACTCACACACACACACACATACACAGTCGCACACACACACACAAGTTTATAAGCTATACTTGTTGTTTGTATTTATTTATTTTTTGTATTTATTTGGGCAATCAGCTCACGAGTAGAAACCTTTTTGCATAAAATTGTTAGAAAAATATGGCGTGGATTTTTTCAAATTTATTTTCAATATTTTGAATGTCTATAAAAGCAGTTAGAAAAAGGTACACAACCACAGATTACCAGCCAGGGACTTGCTAAACGGAAACGGAAACCAGACTCGCTCACAGACTCGCTGACTGACTCACTGACTGTCTCTGGCACAAGCTCAGGCACAACTGACAAAGCCCAGCGACGCGTCAACACTAAGAATGGCCAGGACCCTGAATGCCCGCCATCCTGCAGGAGCAGCAGCAACTCCGAGCTCAACAAACGCTTTGCGGCAGTCAACGACACTCAAAACCAGGCGAGAGAGAGAGCGTGCCCGAGAGAGCTCTCACAGTGCTCTCTCTCTCTCTCAGACAGTGGGGCCACAGTGGGCAAAGCTTATACAAATAGAGTCGCTGGCTTTACGTACGGATTTCCAATTATCGCGCATACGAGAGACTGACTGTCTATTTAATACATATGTATAAATGGATGTCTCTTTGTTCCTGCTGTAGACTGTTCGAAAAACTTCAGTTTTCTTCTTACATTCAACCACTGTGCAGGCTACAAAATTACCAAATCTGAGAGCAGGCGAGTGAGCAAAAGAGAGAGCACTGCTGCTCTGACTGCTGCTTTGGCTGCAAAACTTTTTCGCAAATAAACAAACCGACCGCCAAAGCCGACAGTCGACAGAGGCACACAGATACACACACACAGCACCCTAAGAGTGGGCCACAAAATCCGTTGCGGCAGCAACAGAATCCGCAGCAGCCGGGGCATTGTCAAAGGCAATGGCATCATCATCATGGCAGAAGCTACGGTCACACTCCCACTCCCACACCCACTCCCAATGCCACTCCGGCAACACACAGACAGTTACGTGCAGCCAGCCGTGTGGCCAGCCGTGAAAAGCCGTGAATGGTTGAAGGAAGAACCCGGACCCGGACCATGGCAAATAAAATACAATACTACAAAAGGGGAGACCTCATCCATAAAGATATCAATGAATGCGTTCTTGTGTTGCTTCTTGGCTTCTCATTTGGCCAGAAAGCAATTCATAAAACTAACTGTTTTCCCTCTATCTGCCTCTCCCTCTCCTTCCTCTGCTGCTGTTTCTCAGCTGCCACTAGCTATCTTCTTTCCTCTTCTCTGGCTTGGCGTGTGTTTATTTTTGGCTGCGCCTGTTTCGGCTTTTAGGAAGTTGGCTCTTCGACTCGAATCTTGCACAGAAATGCTGACTTTCAGTCTGTCTGTTCCGTCGGTCTGAGGGTTTCTGAGGCACTAGCAAATGAATTGGTAAGCCTGTATTGTGGTTGGTTTCGTTCCATTCCTCTCTATCTACTTCCCTATTCTGTCCATCCTTATCCCTATCTCCCTATCTTTTTCCCTATCCCAGGCCTCCTTTATGGCTGCTCTAAGCACACAGGGTGCCGTGGCCATTAAGGAAAGTGCGTTCCGGCTAGTTGAAGTGGAGGCCGACGAGCACACTCGTATGTAAATATAATACATATGTAACCTTCATGCGTATTTTTAATCAAAAATGGAGCCCAGGTTAGCCCACATATGCAAATGTTCTTTTACATATTAAATGCGGCACAAAATTTAATTCGAAATTCAGCGGAGAACACCCTGTATGGAAATGGAAATATTTGCCAATTACAGCTGCATTTTTTAAAGTGAAAAATATATGTAATGACACAAACACAAAAAATGAAAAAATAATGAAAATTAATCTCTATATATACATTAAAAATAATAAAAATGGTTAAAAGGTTGATTTAAAGCTGATTTAAGCTGAAACTTATAGAAAAAATGGGTGTGGTAAATGCTTTAAAATTTCTCAGATTTCAAAGCATATCAAGTAGAAAGCACTTGGGAAAACTTGTGGTAATCTTCTTCAAATTTTCGTTTAATCTTCCTTAACTATCTAAAGCAAGAGCCTAGACAGAAAGGCCAGCAATTAAGTGTGAAGAGCCAGGAAACAGCTGCGGCTCTCTTGTGCTCTGCTGCACGAGTAGTTGCACTCAGATAAGAGGCAGCAACAACAACGATCCGAACAAGAGACGGCAGCAACTGTCGTGCTTTACCACAGAACTGGAGACAGCCTTGAAAAGCGTGAATGTGCGCACCCAAAACATGTCAAGGCAGGCTCCGAAAAACATGGTGTGAAAACGCATGGGCCACAAATTCCAACTTGTTCTTGACTGACTGGCAATCCCTGTCTGTCGGTCTGCGGGGACTTGAAGCATTTCCCCATGATGTCAAAAACGCGTGCGACACATAAACCCTTTTTTGGGGGGGGGGCAGGCGTGCTGATAAGATGACTGACAACTCGAGACAAGAGCGATGGATGGGCTGGCAGAGTGTCTAGAGGAAAGATCTTGGTACCCAAAACTTTGCGCATCATTTGCCGGCGCAAATGCCAAGTCATTATTCTCCACAAAGAATATAAATAGCTTTGTTTTTAGATGAAATTTCAGGCTTTTCGATTTTTCTCAATGCCTTTGTGTAAAATTACGTATACGCCACGCTGCCCTGTCCTGTCCTGCCCTGAGCTCTGGCACTAAACACCTAAACAGCATCGAATGGCATGCCTGCCCTTTGCTCTGTCCATTCAAACACCCTCTCATTTACCGCCGGCTGACTTTGGGTATATTTTATTTCTTTTTTGTTGTTGTACGAGTATGCTCCTGGGATGTCTGCCAACTGGAAAGTTTTTCACGTCCGTTTCATTTTTTTTTTCCTGTCCGAAGTCTGAAGTTCAGCGGTCCGCAACAATTTTCAGGTCTACTAGAAGTACTCACAATAAATTTAAAATGAACATTGAAGAGACTCAACTTTAAGATGTATGTATGTAGTTTATTTTAAGGTGCTCGCTAATAGCAAAATATTCTAAGAAATTATATAATTTTGTTTGTATTTGTTCTGATTTCTAAGTAGAGTATCTTGTCAACTATTTAATTTATCTCTTGAAAATTTTCTGATTCTGTTGTCTTCAGATTTTGATTATTATTTGTCTTTGTTCTTCTTTGTTTATTTGACAACAGTGTCCTGTCCTATCCTGACACATTTCTGCCTCATTATTTATTTGACTTCCGACCTTTGACATTTATCTATGTATGTATGTACTTCCCTCATATCTGATGTCATTTTGCACACATTAACCTGTGCGATACAACAATTCGTTTTGTCACCATCATTTGTTGTCGAGTTCATCTGACGGGCTGATTTGTGTGTTTCCCCTTGGCAGAATACACGGAAACTCGCTAAGGATAATTGAATTAGTCGGGACACGATACATTTACGGATAGGATATTTGGTGAACTGTTTCTGTGGTATGCCAATTAATCATACGCCCTACTGGACGTGCGAGTCAAAAAGGCGCTGAACTGAAATATTCGTTGTGTGTGATTTAATTAATGATGGTAAACCATTCAATTTAGGGCGAGTTTCCCCTCGAATTCGTTTGGCTTTAGGAAAAGTGTTGCATATTGCATGGATGGCAGCAGCATTCATTGCC
The DNA here is from genome assembly GCF_018151105.1 of Drosophila obscura. Lineage (NCBI taxonomy): Eukaryota > Metazoa > Arthropoda > Insecta > Diptera > Drosophilidae > Drosophila > Drosophila obscura. The sequence continues at coordinate 986,874 of NW_024542774.1, read as the reverse complement.
CATACTCTCATACCCATGCAATTGCTAGCCGGCGCCTGTCGCTCTGGCTGCATGCCAAGCCAATATTAACCGGCAATATGAGCAGACAATAGATGGCTAAGGGGATAAGGGCTATCTCTCTGTGTCTGGGAGGCATAACAGATGGGGTTGGGCATATGGATGCATGAGGGGGCGTGACAGACAGGCAGACAAGCGGCAAACCAAAAAATGACAGTTCGTATGTCAGAAGTGCTCAATGTTGACTTTAAAATCACATTCAAGAGTTCTCTGCTCTATGCATAGACGACACACACACACACAGCACACATGGAAATTGCCAGTTCAATTACACGACTGGGGCGTTGCATGCCACGACTGCAGACTGCCACACCTCCTTCAGTCAGCTCCACAACTATAGCTCCCCCACACACACACACCCACACACATGTTTATTGAAAGGTTACATGAATGACACACACGCCACAGAAATTGAGGCAGAAACTGAAGTACCCATCCACACAGACAGCGAAATCGACATCGACCGACCCGGGGCAGGCCATTTGCATTGGCTGCCTGTATCCTTTTGGTTTCGTTTTTCCCCCCCTAGCTTTTCAATGCATTAAGTGAATGTATCTGATATACAGTCGCACACATATCACATATGTATGTGACATGACAATGGGCATGCATTTAGGTGCACGAACATGCCGGAGACGAGCATCGGGCAAACGAGAAGCAAGCAGCAGCCTGCTGCCAATTGCAACAGACGCCGCTGTCTGGCAGCTCGTTACGTGCCGTCAGGATATTCCACCACGCCTCACTCTTGGTTTATCCCCTTAAAGAGCTACGCCCCATTTGGTTGACTTTAAAATACATACACATAAGTACATTAGGATTGCGCTTATTTGTATGGACCAAAAAAATGTTTCGGAAATTAAGGTCTCAAATTCCAAGAACAGCTTGCTGTGTTAACGCACGGAAGCAGCATCATATTTCGATTTATACTCGCCTCGTCGAAAATATTGTTCTGTTATCGCACGGCAGCAGCACCATGCAGCGTTCCCCCCCCATTCAGCACCCCAGCGACCTTAGACCTGAACCTGCATTTAAGCCGCATTTTCCATCAGCTTATTGCACACATGGCCAGCCATAATTGCACTATTCGCTGTACAACTAAAGACAATGCTGCAGAAACGCATAGTCTCTGACACTAACAAAAGGATGTATGCAGTCATTGCATATCAACGTCCAGAGAACGAAACGCAACCCCAGTGTCCATACATACATACATACATATGTATGTATATACATTTGCCTGGTCATTGACTAGATGGTCCTTTTTTGGCACGTTTCCTGATTTGCTTGATGGATGATTTTTTGGAAATTGATTGGTGTTGGAACTTTGATAACTTTGCAAAGATTGGAGAGGTCCTTCACGAGTCAGTCGCATGCTAAAAATGAAAAGGAAAGCCTTAAATTTAATAGGTTAATCAAAGACATAACCAAACCCAAAATTCACAACACTTCTCCGGACTTCAGTCCAACAATCACTTATCTCTCACCCAAAATATCCTAAATAATGTTCCAATACATTAAAAATGTATTACAAACTCAATTTTACAAGCGGGCATTTTTTTTAGCGTTATGGTCGCCCATAAACTTATTTTCTAAACAATTTAACGAGTGCCAATAAAAGACTCGGACCCAAAAGAACAAGGAACTTGGCCGCAATAAATCCGAATGTTTCGGGGTTTTACGGTTGTAATTCGACACCTCCACCTCCAACGGACTACCCCATTCACACACAATACGTGACCTGGCCGCGTTTTTAATTAACAATTACGTACAGCAGGAGAGGCAAGCCCTAGCCCCAGGAACACGTGTCCCGAACTGTATGTAGGTTTCTGTGTGTGGGTGAGCTGTAGGGTTTCTGAAATTAAGATAATAGCTAGAAAATTACAAAGAGCACTCACTGGGGACGGGGACCCATAGTAACTTAAGCCCCAATCCAAATCAGAATGAATGGCAACCATTCGGCTGTGTGAGGGCAAGGGTACACCTAGAGTACGCCCATCGGAGCTACAAAATTCACAACAGCAACAAAAACAAACAAACCCTGGGCGCACCTTCAGCGCATGACGCAGCCTGAAACCATCGTTTCAAACTGAAAACCCTACGACATGCATTTTAATTACGTTGTTTTTTTTCACCTTAACGTGTTGAAATACCATAAAAGCCAACACCAACAACAATACATATTGGCCAACAACAGCAAAGCCATGAAAAGCTTCTCAAAGGCAAACTGAAAACAGAGGTCATGGGTAGAGTAAAGGCAAAGGCAACGTGGATGCCCTTTCTAGCAAAGGATTCGGATATAATCCCATTCAATTAAGAAGACTCTCTCGATCACAAGATTACCCACAGAGCGTTCGAAATATACTGATTATAATTATAGCAATGGAAACGTTACAGCTTAGAGTATATTTCCGGTAGGATTAGTACAATTTGCAAGAACATACCATGCTCTTTGGACAACTCAAATTCCTGGGGCCAAAGGTGTGGAAAAGCTAACGCCAGCACCTGCTACTCGCCTAGAGTGTGGGTGCGTGTTCATATTCCCTCTTCTGTTGCTCTTTCTGTTTGTCCAGTTCCGGGCTGCCGCGGTGTTGGGTCAACTTTGGTCAGTGATAAAAAGCGAAACGATAATTTCTTTATACGAAGCGTGTGTTCGTGTGTGGGTGGCGGTAAAGTGAGCATTGACATGCAAATTTCCATTTAGTGGAAAAGCTTTTTGACGGCACGAAATGCCCAAAAAGGCAATGGACTTACATTAGTAGTAGAAGAACATATGTAGACCAGGCCATGTGAAGGTCACAGTTGAGTTTTATGTGCAGCTGCTGCAACTGAACTTTATTCCTAGTTGGTAGCAACTCAATTACATTGTGTTCCGGGGCTTAGAGGCGTTGCTTGGTAGCTCCAGGCTACAGCCCAGCGTGTGGTGTGCCCCTGATGAAACTCCGTGGTGGTAATGTTGCTAATCTGACGTTCCTTCAGGTAGTCCAGTATCTTGGGCACGTTGGCCTTAACACCCAGCATGCTGGTGAAGATGCTGCAAATGTCAACGTAAATTCAATTTAAGCAACTTATCCCTAATCAAGATTGACTCACAGCACGCGCTGCTGGTTAAGCTGGCTCTCCTCAATGATGCGCTGAACGAACTGCACCTCGCCCCCCTCACAAGTCAGCTCCTCGGCGCTGCCTGTGCGCACGTTGTTGGGCGCTGGCCGTCTCTGGGGATTGCGAGTATTGCCCCCGAACGGATTGGGGGAGTTTGAGTCGAAGAAGGGTGGATTACACAGGCAAAAGTGAAATTCCTTCTTCAGTTTCTCCGACTCGAAATAGCTCTTGAAGATGTTGGACTTATCTGGCTGGGCATAGACTTCAATACGGTCTTCTAGGTTGTTTCGCTTGACATTCTGCCGTGCATAGTCAATGTTTTGTTGCTTCGACTCAAGGGCCAGCATGTTCCAGCCGTTCTTTTTGGCGCCAAGCAACGAGTAAATGCAAGAGGAGCCACAACCTGCGGAAAGTTGTTAATGAATACATTGCTAATGATGAGTACAAAACTTGCCAATATCAATGCCGCTCACAGTCTCTAAGCTGAGCGGCTGCAGCATATCCTCCAGCCAGAGGACGTAGTTCAAACGCAGGGCCAAAGTGGGCACCAAGCTGCCGGGTGCAAAATCCACATTTAATTCAAAATATTCTTTAAGCAGCATCTTCGTCAGTTCGCGCAAGGTCTTTTCATTGCGAAAATTAACCGACACTTTGCCATTTAGTTCCTGTTTAAAGAGAATTTGCATTAAAATTCTGCTGTTTGTGGCTGGCTGTGGCTGTATCAAGTAGATGCCACTTACCAATTCACAGACTTGTCTGAAATCCCTGTGCTTGATGGCCAGCTTGGTGTAGTCGGGCGGCACACGCAGAATATTGCGCGGATGCATAGCATACTTGTCTTTTTTATTGCTAACCATTTGATTTGTTTAGTTTCGTTAATTTGCAAAATGCCGCGAAACTGTAACAGCTGATTGGCGTTTGGCTGCAAAACCATCGATAGTCCTTCAGTCGATGGTTTAAAATACCGATATATCGGCGATTGTATATTTGTATATACTAGTATAATACGCAAACGGAGCTGCGCAGCCGCAACATGTCTTGGCCTGGAAAATTGTTAATTACGTTTGAAAACTTCACCGCTGGCTTACCAGCCTTGACAAATGACAAAAGTGCAACAAGTACAACGCCCTGCCCCAGCTCCTGTGATTGTCAATGTAAATGTTGTCGGGGATTCAGCCAAAAATACGTTGCCTTCAATGGCGAACCTGTTACGTCCCCCTCCATTGCCGGTGATGTCCAGAAAATGATGCGGTTCAGCACAGTGGATATGATGCTGCTGCTACAATCCGCACAAACGTGCGACAATTTCTGGACAAATAATTTCTACAAGGCCAATCTTCATGAGGATTATAAGGTGATTGGTGATGCATTTACATCGAGACGGAGGCAGGTGGATCTTAGCAAGCTAGTGGGGATTATGGACACCATTACAACTGGTTATCGACGCGCTGTAGGTCTTCTATGTGGGGCCGAGGCACATGGAGCGCTCCGACCAAGAGCTGTGGCCCCATCCTATCCGGGACTGCGATGCGGCTGCCTGGACTGTGAGAAATGGCCCTGGCGAACCCTCCAGCAGGTGGAAGCGCATCAGCGTGTGCACAACATGAGCGACAACTGGCACTGTCGGATCTGCTATCGGAGCTACTACCTTCAACACATGCTCTCCTCCCACATGAAAAGGAACGTGAGGCGCGGCGCCTTCGGACAACTTATGGAAAATGAAACCTACAAACAGCTGTTGGAGGACCAAAGGCAACAGGAAGTGGAATTGAACCAGTCGCCTGCTAAGGTCCAGGAGATGATTATCAGCATACCCATACCCCAGGGCGTCCACCTCGACTTTTTCAAGGAACTGAGAGTGGGGCCATTGAAACGTAAACGTTGCCCTCTCAGCAAATGTCCGCGATGTAATCACGAGTATAATTTTCCTTTCAGTCATCAGTTGCACATGCGCCGTCATCAAGAACAGTCCATGGACACCACCAGGTCGTGCCCCACCTGTAGGCGGTCGTTCCGTACCCGTCTCTGTCTTCTGAAGCATCAGAAAAGAGTTCGCATTGCCTGTCGTCTGCGATACCGGCCCTTCAAGTGTCGCAGCTGCCGCTGGAGATTTCAAATATGGTCTGCCCTGAGGGCTCATGTGTCCCGGCTGCATCAGCGAAGGAAGCCATGTCTGATATGCCAAATGCCCACAGTGAGTCGATGTTGCTGCGCTCACTCTGCCCAAGAGTGCCGTGAGGCCATTAAGAAGCATCGAGAGAAGCTGCGCCTGCAGCGTGGACCACCGAAGGTGAACAGAAAGCAACCCAAGCCGGTTTGCAGCATCTGCTCCCAAGAGTTGGGCAACAACTTCCTTCTAAAGGAGCACATGAACAAAAAACATCTACACCGGAGGGAGTTTTCGTGCGAAATCTGTGGATTGGCCTTCTACAGCCAGGGCTTGATGCAAGTCCACCGGAAAGCGGTCCATCTAATGACGAAGAAAATCCACTGCGAGGTCTGTGATCTCACCATCAAGGATAAGAGCAATTATAAGCGTCACTGCCAGAGCCAGAGGCACCTGGATCAGTTGGCCCAAGTTGCGATGGATCGGGGCGAAACTCTAGAGGTGAAGCCTTTCAAAGGCCGAAGATCAGTTCCAGTACACTGTGAGCCGTGTGGCGTCACCCTCAAAGGCGACATCAATCAGCATTTCCAGACCATCAAGCACAAGCGAAATGTTGCAAAATCAAAAGCAATCAAAGCGGATAGAAAAAATTCCTTGGAACAATCCAACGAGCGACAGGAATCAGTTGGCTCGGAGCCGTGTAGATTCCAGAAACCCGAACAAGTTAACTACTGCGGCACTTGTGATCACACGATTATTGGAACTATGCACAGACACTTAAAATCAAGAAAGCATAGGGATAATTTGATAAGAGATAGAGAGAAAAGAGGAAGCCGTACATGACTGATTAATATTTTTAAACTTCTATAGCTCTTTTTAAATTTAAATCGAAACCGTCAAAATATACCAAAATTAAACCAGATCAATCTGGTATTTTTAAGCAACATGGGGAAAGGAAGTAGCAGCATTGTTGTGCAACTTTGGCACGGAATGAGCAACAATCTGCATACCTTGGGAAAATGGATATTATGGACTTGAGATATTGTTTGTAATTTCAGGCTCCAATTAATGCAGAAACTACTTCTCTGTTCTAAAGATTTTAACAAAGTTTTGCAGCTCACGACTACCAATAATAGGTATCAGAACCGGGATAAATGTATTTATAACACACAAACATGTGCATTAATATGTAAAAAACATGTCAATGTTTCAATGGAGCTTGGAACAAAACATTTAACACCAATTAAAAGAAATAAGGTATACAAAAGTACATACGCATAACTGCCGTAACATTTAGTCAACATTTAAGTTTTATGCTTTGGCCGTTTTTGTTGGAACCTTAATATGTAAACAATCCAATGAAAAAGAGTTCTAAAAACTAATCAATCCTGAACAAAATTTATGTATCTATCGGACAAAATTATTTGTTTACGGCTGAGAGGGCCAACTATCTAGTAATATTAAGCTGAATATCAAAATTGACGAATTTCATATCACGAAAAATCACAGTATGGCAGCCCGCAGCAACTACGAATTGCACGAGCCTGGCAACGCCACAAAACGACGACAAATTCGTTTTATGCTGTTTTTTTTTGAACCTTAATATGTAAATAATCCAATAAAAAGGACTTCTGAAAACTTACCAATCTCTTAAAAAATTTATGTATCTATCGAATAAAATTATTTGTTTAGGGCTGAGAGTCTCAGCTAGCTGGTAATATTAAACGGAATATCAATATCGAGGAATATCAACGTCGAAAGTTTTGAAAAAACAGTCGATACTATCGTGATAGTATCGGGCTGAAATAATTATTAAAAAACCATTGAAACCTTTTAGGAACTTGTCCATTGCAAAAATTAGATGCCACCTGTCGATTTGCTCACAAATGTGTCTTCGTATTTTATAGCAGCCAATCCAAACATATCAAAAGCGCAACGACTGTACCTCGATACTATCATGATAGTCGCAAAACCGTCGATAGTAGAGACTAGCAGTAAACTATCGATACTATCGATAAGGCCCTCGAAGGTTTGACATAGCGTGTTGGCCATCGAAATTACTGAAAAAAGGTTAGTACAGATTAATTTGACAAGTAGTTGCTAGGCCATCGCTTTTCCTCATCATTTTGATCGAAAACGCAAAGTGAACTTGGTGAAAAAGTGAGTTTCAAATTATAGCCTAAAAATTTTCCATGATTTAGAGAAAACCGATTTTTTTGTGTATGTATGTACATGTGTGTCTGTGCGTGCGTAAGTACGTCCTCGTTTCTTCATGGCGAAAAAATCGTGCTGTGAAATCAATAATAGTGAGATAGTAAATGAGTAAATGATTAAAGCAATATTCTTTTCGATGTGTAAAAGGATAAGGCTGCAGGGAATCGAAAATATAAAAGAAACTAAATGAATCACTCGGAAGTAGAAGCACAAAGAAAGTCGTGTGTATGAGTGTGTGTATGTACACATATTCATGCAACAAAATGGCGGAGGTACATCGGAAAATCTCAAATGCTGTTGACGTTGCCTCTAACAGTGTCTTCCCCCTTTGGGATGACCCCGCCACCCCTGGTGGGTGAGTTTGAGTTTTTCGATTTTCCTTCGGCCAGCTTCACTTTGTGTGTCTTCCGTGTGCGCCTCTATCTTCTCGCTTAGATCTGTGAACAAACACTCACACATATGCATGCGATGTGTGTTTGTATTGTTGCACTTTGTTCGCCTTGTTTTCGTCATTGTAAAAATTGAGTGCGCCTTAGAGTGTGGAAGTGGTTGGGGGCGAAGGCCTCTGGGATCGTTTCAAGATTCGAGATATTCCATCTTACAGCCCCCACAGCCAAGAGAGTTTTATAATGTGGGTGTGCCATTTGGTTGGTTTAATATGCACCTCTCAGACCAAGCAAACACTTGTACACGGGGGCCACGCGCTGGAATTGAGGTCAAAATCATCCACAACTGGGTCTTTCGCCGAGGCAGAGGGCCCGAGGCGCGGTCGGGTCGGGGTCGTCGACGCCTCGTTGCAGTGACTCTGGCACGGGGTGGATTTTCACATTGTCCACTTTTTGGGGGGATGTTTAGAAGACATTATTGCAGGCGAAATACTTGCGAGTCGAATATGGATACACATACAAACAGACCCGAGACTAGGCTTAGGGCCAGGGTTGTTCAAGCTGCTTCGACATACATACACACACCCTTACATAGATAGACCTCAATCAATTAAGGCAAGGCAAGAAAATTTAGCTAAATAAACAGAGTGACTCATTTTGCAGTCTGCAATGGGGGAATGTTTACCACTTTGCCGTTGACTAAACACGCTAATCAACGCTCGTCTATGCCTAGTATATATACATATGTGTATCGGCGGGAGCGACTCTGTTTGTTTCTCGGGGTCAAGGCACTTTAATTCGATGGCGCAGAAGACCAGCATCGAGCGAGCGAGCGAGATAGGTAGCAGGCGACCGAACGAGCTCCAAAGCAGAGGCCATAAACCTCCACACAAAGAAAGGACACTGACACTGTGGTGCGCCGTTCTTGCGCATCGGCGGAGGGAAGACACAGCTTCTAGCTAGCAATTTGGCTACTTTTCGTATCTCCCATCCCTCTCGCTCCGTGGGCCGCATTCTTCCAGTTTTCATTGTGGGATATGAGCGTGAGAGCAAACAAAGAAAGCTGGAACAAAGAAGTAGAGAGAGTCACCATATGATTCAAAGCGAGCGAAAGTAATTCACGTTGGTTTAACATATTGTCGATGAGATACATCTAGAAAATATTGATTTTTTCATAATTATTTGTGCACGAGAAGCACAAGACAATAATATCGTTTAATATCACTTTGTGTGCTGAGCAAGTGCTAAAGAGAGAGAGAGAGAGACAGTGAGTGTGTGAGAGAACAGAACAAAGCAACAGAAGCAGTGAAATGAACTTGAATTTATTTAATTTTGCGAGGTTATTTCCATTAAGTATTTCCAGTTTGCATTGACTGTTTTCCCAAATGCAGGTGCAACAGTTATTAGGGGAAAATAATTGTAATTATCTGTATGGGGGAGCTGTCGATTAGTTTTCCTGTACATTTGTGTCACAATAGAACGTGATTTTTTTAGTCTTTCCTATCCCGTCTCCCAAGTCGGTTATAAATTTGTTTTGATTTTGGTTCCCAAATTCTTTCTTTGCTTGAAACAGGACTCCCATATACGCAAGGCAGCCCAAGTGTAACGGAACTGAGCGACTAATCCCCCAGTTACCACGCAGGCCTTAGCTGAAGAAGACTTAAGACGAAGAAGCAACCCAACCGAACGGAAGGAACGCCTCCACTCCACTCCAGTCTCAACGCAACCTACCTACCTACCTACCTTGTCTCTGTGTGCGTGCGCGTGTGTGTTGTTTGATTTGTGTGTGTGTTTCCCGTTTCTGTGTTGAAGGATCAGGCCAGATCCGACCAGGAGGAGCAACCAGCAAGCAGCGGATACCCCAAACGACCGACCACACACTAGACAGAGCTCGCTCCTTGCACCTGTGTCTACAGCTGCAAATTTATATTTCGCCCCGAGTTGATCTAGAAAAATCATCACCATTCCTCTATCAACGTACGACGCCGCTCCCCTTTTGCACTCTTACGACGACAGTCCGCAACGTTGGGAGCACACCAACGGGCACCAGGCAGGCGTCATCATAGATCAGTTTCGGAGCGGTAAAACGATCACCATTGAGGGAGGCACCAGCACCGGTGATACGACGAGCATCGGCGGCGGCAGCGATTTAAGACTGGTAATAACGGCGAACCCCAGCGAGATCGAGCGCAATTACGATCAGCTTACCAATCGTGGTGGCGGCGGAGGCGGTGGCGTTATAGGCGTCAGCTGCGGTGGCCAAACCCCACCGACACCAACGGTCGGGAAAACCCTGCTCAACACCAGTCCCAATCTTTTGCCGATTACCACAGCGACAGATACGTTCAACAATCTTAAGAATCTTGTGAAGATCGACAAGGGCTCAACACCCGCATCGAATCAAGGAGGTGGCAACTATCGCAAGGGCTCGAATAGTTCTATCTACAAGTCCGGCGGCAGCAGTGGCGGTGGAGTATCCCCAGCCATAAGCAATAGCAACGAGGGTTTGGGTGGTAGAAACGGCAGCCGTTCAACTGGTGGCCCAACTGGACACTTTTCCACTGGCTATAGTAAAAATTCCGCCAAAATTCGTCAACACGATAGTGAGGTGAGCCCAAGACCTCGACGATCTTACCAGGGTGACTCGTCGTCGTCGCGTTACTATCAAAAGAATAGTGACATTTTGGGTCAAGGCATCAACAATCAACATCAGCAGCCGCTGGGAAGCTCCGACGGTAGCTACAACGGCTCTGGACGATATTCTTCGAGTGATCAGCAAGGCGGAGCGCATCGTGGTAGTCGCAACTATCACTCCAACTCCGATGGCAGCTATAATCGATCAATAAACTCCAACTCCACCGGCGGTCCTGCTGGCGGAGCAAGCGGCGGAAGTGGTGGCGGCGGCGGCAGTAATTACCGCTCCTCTCGCAACTACGAAAACGGCAATGGAAGCAACGGACAACAGTCGCGTTACGGCAACGGCAACTCCTCGTCCAACTACAACGGAGCCGCATCGAGCTCAATTAACAAGTCATCGTCGTACGGGCATCAGCGTGGTGGCAACGATGGAGTCGTGAGCGGAGTCCGTCGCGAAGAATACCCCAACAACTACCGCGACAGCTACGAAGACTCTCCCTCACATCAACGATACAACAATACTAACAGCCAAGAGCGAAACGGAGGTGCTGGAGGTTCTGGAGCATCAGGCCCTCGATCTGGCTACAATAGGGCCGCCGAGACGGATCGCTACGAACGTGGTTCGGCCTCCAGTCGTCCTACAGGCGTTCGCAACGGAAATGCGCCTGCTCAGGTTTCAGCTTCCACTTCCAATTCTTCGAACATTTCTCTGAACAACTCTGCCAACTCGGCAGCCACTTCTCAGCAATCACAGTCGTCGCAACAGCAACAGCACCAGCAGCAGCACCACCAGCAAATCCAACCGCAACAACAGCAGCAACAGCAATCACAGGCATCAGGAGGAAACAAGGCAAACACTCCGCCGCCAATTACTGGTCGTTGGATACCACCATCGTTGCGTCCACAGCATGGACTTACCCAGAGCGAGAAGAACGATGCCGTGTTCCGGCGCGTGAGGGGAATACTGAACAAGCTAACGCCCGAGAAATTCCAGGAGCTGAGCGATGAACTGCTGCAACTTGACCTCAATTCGATTGTCATTTTGAATGGTGTGATCTTGCTGATCTTTGACAAGGCATTGGATGAGCCCAAGTACTCGTCTATGTACGCACAGCTGTGCAAGCGCCTGTCCGAGGAAGCACCATCGTTTGATAAGGAACCAAACAACTCTTGCACTTTCCTGCGACTGCTGATCGCCGTGTGTCGCGACAAGTTTAACAATCGTCTGAAGCGTGACGAGAACGACAACAGCAGACCACCGCCAGAAAATGAGGCCGACGAGGAGGAACGCCGCCACCTGGCGAAGCAGCGCATGCTCGGCAACGTTAAATTTATTGGGGAGCTCAACAAGCTCGACATGCTGTCGAAGACCGTGTTGCATCAGTGCATCATGGAGCTACTGGACAAGAAGAAGAAGCGTACGGCCGGTGCGCAGGAAATGTGCGAGGACATGGAATGCCTGGCTCAGTTGCTCAAGACTTGCGGCAAGAATCTGGATTCAGAACAGGGCAAAGAGCTGATGAATCAGTACTTCGAGACGTTGGAACGTCGATCAAAGTCAACTGAATATCCACCAAGGATACGCTTCATGCTAAAGGATGTCATCGAGCTGCGACTGAACCATTGGATTCCACGCAAGGTTGGCACCGCCGAGGGACCCGTCCCCATAAAGCAAATACGCTCGGACGACGACTCTATCATTCGCACCCCCTTCCCCAATCGCAATCGCGATATGCGCAACAACGATCGCGATTCCGACAGCTGGATGAATCGATTCCACTTGAATATCCAGCCTGGCTACAATGATATGTTCAGCGGGCTAAGTGTCACCGGAGCCTCGCCCATTGTGTCCCCGTAAGTAGTGACAGAGTCAGACTTGCATTCAAGCTGTTTTCGATGAGGGATTTCGATACTGATTAATAAATAAATTATCTTTCCAGATTCGCGACCAGCTCGAATCGGGACCGGGATCGTGATAATCGCCAGTACAACAATCGCGGCGACCGCAATCGCGACCAGAACGGTGGTGGCGGCAGCGGTGGTGGTGGTGGCGGTAACTACAACAATCGCTACAACAAGCACAACCAGAATGGTGGAGGAAATGGCGGTGGAGGGTCATCCGGTAACCGGGACCGCGACCGTGATGATTCGCGTAGGAACAACGACCGTGACAGGGACCGCAACGATGGACAATATGGCGGTAATCAGCTGCTGGGCAGCAAGGAGCTGGCGCCGCGTTTCAAGCGTAATTTGATCACCACGAACCAGGATGCGGTGGAGAACTTGCAAATGCGCCCGGCGGCCAACTCCTTGCTTTTCCGTGCGGCCAACCAAAATCAGAAGTTCCCAGCCACGTTGCCCATGTCGACGCCACCCAACAACAGCCAGGGCAAGGACCAGGGACAGCTATCCAACTCCCACTATCCGTTGCTGGGCACTCCCACATCCCATCTAATGAATCCAGCACGTCCATCGTCCACCCCGTCTGCGGAATATGCAGACAACAAGACACTGCTTGGTGTTCAGCAGGAGAGGACTCTTAAGGCGACTTCATCATCGCCCAACTTCAGCTCTGGTGACGTTGGCTCGCGGGAGAAACTGAATGAGCAGAACGCAGATGCCCAATCCGCAAAGTCTTCGAACGACGGCAAGGAACAACAACCGAAGAGTGGTTCCGTGGAAAGACCGACAACACCAGCAGGCAATGGCTCGGCCAAGCAGCAGAAGAAGGATAAGTATACCAGCAAGGAGGAGCTGGGCAAGAAGGCCACTATCTACTTCAAGGAGAAGTTCTTCTACGAAGAGGATACCAAGGATGAGGAGCAGACAGAAGTCGAAGCTCCTGCACCAGCTGCAGAGCAGGAGGGCGAAGAACCAACAACCTCCGTCAGATCGGACCGATTCACTGACCTAGTGGAGGGATTCCTCGAGCTGAAACTTCCCGAGAAGTCTCTGAAGGATGTTTGCATTAACTTGCTAATGGATGTGCTGGACCGTGCGAATGATGTCTACTTGGAGCGCGTCGTGCGCTTCTTGCAGACATTGCGCAAACAGTCGAGCATCAAGCCGAACATTATTGTCGAGGTCTTCAAGCAGCTGGTCAATAAGATGAACGAGCGCGAAGCTCTCAATCCGAGGATCACGGCCCTCGTGGCGAATGTCCTGAGCCGGACCGTATGCGAGCCAGCACTGCTGAAGCTGAACGACATAGCCAACTACACAGACAATGGGCAGCACTTCCCGCTATTCCTTTTGGTGTTGCAGCAGCTGCACAAGAGCATTGGCAAGGAGAGCTTGGAGGAAAAGTACCGAGCAAGCAAAATTGATCTGATGAACAGTCTGCCAGAGGTGGATCGAAACAAGGAGAGACTGGCTGAAATACTCGAGGATCGCAATCTTTCCTTCCTTTATCCGTTGCTGAAAGTGCAGGCCGAGATGATGAAGCAGCTGCTAAGCGATCCAAGTCCTCAGAACTTGTACAAGTGGATTAAATCGAATGTGGACAGCAAGTACTACAAGGACCCCGGCTTTATTCAATCCCTCATGACCGTAGTGGTAAAATATATAACCAAGGAGACGACACTGGCCCCCAATCTGGATCCAAAGGAAGCACCGGAGAAGCCGGTTACTCAGAAGGAGCAGCAGATGCTGGAGAACTACAGTCAAATGCTGCAGACCTTCCTTGAACAAACCGAATTGCAACTTATCGCGCTGTATGCCTTGCAGGCGTTCTGCTTTAACGAGAATTTCCCCAAGGGTAAGTCGCTGAAGAATAGACGAATAGACAACACTTTATTTTCCTAACCATTCTGTTTGTTCGCTTTAGGCATGCTGTGTCGCTGGTTCAAATATCTGTACGAGTCAGAAATCATTGAGGAGGAAGCATTCGTCTCGTGGAAGGAGGAGATTTCCGACAAATATCCAGGCAAAGGATCCGCCCTGTTCCAAGTGAACGCCTGGCTGACTTGGCTACAAGAAGCCGAATCCGAGGACGATGAGGATTAAGAAGCACCGCCCCGAATAACAAAAAAAAACAAACAATTACTATTGTATATCACACTAATTTATATTCACAAATTGATTACATGAAAAATAACAAAGAAAACGCCACAAAAAAAAGAAGATAAATTCAGCAGCAGGATGAAAAGGAAAGCTAGGCATCGCGGTTACAGCAAATCTTAGTCAAATTATAGTAGAAGAACCCAGAAGTTAATCAAAATTACTTGATATCCATAAATGCAAACAATTAACAACTTAATATCAACAATACAAATAAAACGCAATAGACGCAAACGTAAAGTATAATTATTCCATGAAATATAAACGCAACCGAAAGTAGTAGATTTAAATTGACATTTCAAGTCACGAACGCATCGCATATATGCAATTTTAATTTATAATTAGTAAATCTTAACTCAACCGGAACTGAGAACTCGTCTATCGAATATTATAATCCCCCCCCATATTTTTTTGTTATCTCTATTCAATGGCCACTCGCACATTTCTCGTTTTTGTATCCATTTTAAGTAGTTCAAATCCAAACAACGCTACAAATATATATGAAAATCCGTAGATGTGCGCAGTAAATGCGAAACTAAAATCTGAATGTAATTGTGAACAAAATATCGTACATATGTATTTTAACTCAAACAAAAAATCTATAAAAAAAACTGCCGACATTAATAAGAGCTCTAATAAAAATGCAAACGACACTGCGACCGGCAAAAACCTTGACTTTCCATTTACTTTAATTTAATTTAAACTGCAACTGGGCCTTTGGGCAGCAACTTCACTGCGGTAGGCCTATCGAGTGGATTAGGAAGGAGGAAGGGAATTAGATATATATAAAATATAACTGTGCCAGGGTCGACATCATGATTTTTGCCGCAGAGAAGGAAAGAGAACGTTTCAAAGCAGCTTGGAAAATAATTTAACATCAGTTAGACACTCTTTAGGGCATACGAATGTCCATACGCATAGAAGAAATCATGTTGACCAGCAACATGACGTCACATTCCGGTACACACTTAGGTTTTATGCTTTGGCCGTTTTTGTTTGAACCTTATTATGTAAACAATCCAATAAAAAAGAGTTCTGAAAAATAGCCAATCTTGTACAAAAATGATTGATTAATTGAATAAAATTATTTTTTCAGGGCTGAGAGGGCTAACTAGCTAGTAATAATAAACCGAATATTAAAATCGGGAAATATCAACGTATTGTCGTGTCCGTCAGTATAGCTATGGTATATTTTGATAATGACAAGGTATATTTCGGTATATTTCTGAGGGTCAGGCGGTATATTTTATCTTTAAATCCACTGCTGCATCCTCATTGTTAATTTTTTGTTTACTTTTTTTAAAGTGAAATTTCCGTCATAAATTGATTTAAAATATAATCAAACACAGACAGTTGGAGTTGGAGAGATGGAGAACCTTAAAATTTCAGACCCAGCAGCAGCCGGAGATGCTGGGAATGCCCAGCTGAATGGTGGCCACAACCAGGAAGCCGGTGGAAATGCATCATTCACCTCACACATGACCATATTGGACAATGGACCTGCACAGTTTATAGTGAGGGTCCTCAAGATGAATGGCAGCACAATGCTGATTATAAATTCAAAAGAATGTGAGGTTTTCGATGAGCTGGCTGTTGGCATGCCCCCACGCGACTCTACCAAAACCGATGCACTTTCGTCGACCATTATGGGTGGTTACGGTCAAACTGAATCATCTGTGCTGGCCGCCAAGCTGGGCAAGCGCTACCGCCGGCAGTTCTTTGTGAGCTTAAATATTGGAGGAGATCGTCTGGTGACTCCGTTGTTCGAAAAATCGCTCGTCACCTACATGCAGAACCATCTGGATCACTTCGTATAGCCCTCGTATGTATGGCTGTGATTAAAATTAAACCGCAGCAATATTTATTTATGGTTCATAGGCATAGCCAGCATTGATGACACTGCGCCGTGTGGGGGTCACAGACGTTGGGTGCGTTTATTTTGGTGATTTCTGGCGACCCCACGGACGCCACACTCTCGCCGCACTCCGAACTCCATTCTCCGCTCAGGCGACGACAACAACACAACACAGCCCGCGACATGCGTCGGTCGAGTGAGCGCGAACTTTAAAAGTACATCAACGAAATTGTTTAGTCTAATAAATTTATTGCCCCCAAAAAGTAAGTTTACATTCGTTCAATCTGCCTGTTGGCCATTCCGCCAATCAATTGTGTCGCGATAGTGTACAGTTCTGTGTGGTAGGGCCGAGTTCTCACACTATAGGTGTGCATGGTCGCATGTCATGCCGCCCTCATGATACGGGGCTGTTCACGGTTGAATCTCGTTGTCAAGGCCAGTTCGTCTGCACGTGTTAAATTGATTATCGAGTTCTTTATTTTACCATTTGCTATACATGTGTCGTTGTTTCTTTGACCCGTTGGTTGACCAGGCACAGATTTGCTTGGATAGCAAAGCTCTTTAGCTCAAGTAAAACTATAAGTTTCACTTCCTGTCTGGCTTTCATAAATCGAAATCGTGTGATAAGCAAGGCTGGCTAAATTGCCCCCTTCAAGAATTTATACCATAAAATATATATAAAAAGAAAAGACCCCAGCGGCTTTGTTGGATCCATTCTACCTCACACCACTACCTATACCACCTACCACCTATGGTGGGGTATACATATACTAGTACGTACATGCTCGTATTTGTTATTAAAACTTTTCCGTTAAACTTGAACAATTGGGCCTCTCATGAGGCCCAGTCTAGACGAGATATTGTCAGCCGTATCAGCGCCAGAAACAATAGCATATCGCACCTAAATAGCAAGCAACACCAACTGTATGTACGACGGGGGTATATAAATAGAGCCACTGCCGGAAGGTCTGGCGGCTGGCTATGGGCGGCTCCCACGAATGTCTGGAATCGTTTTTTTTTGTATTTTTTGTTTTAACTTTTTCGCCATATCGCACTGTCTGGTGATGTTGTTGGTTTGATAAGGCATATAAATAATAGATCAGAATCACCCATATTCGTTTTTCGGCGGTCAGAGGAGGTGACACGAGGAATCCGTCCGTGTTTCCATGCATGCCCCTGCTGCATGCAAACTTCTCCCATTTGGAGTTGGATGCGTCTGGCTGGGATGGCTGAAGGGCTGGGGTCCCAGGCAGCTGGCTGGATGGACGTGGACTTTGGAAGTCTGTCGTTGTCAGCAACAAAGCAATTAGCCATTCATTGGACTCTGCAGTAACCATCCATATCAGCTCGCAGTGGGTCCACCGCCGCCCAGCGTCGCCACCGTCGCGACAAGATAACCCCAATCAACAATGTCCGCATAACATGGAGCATTCTCGGCTGTCTCCGTCTCTGCGGTACGTGCATCTTCAAGATAAACCCCACTTGAGCACACGCCCGCCCCAGAGTCTCGATTTGAATCTTAGACCCAAAGCGGGACCCGGCTCGCTCCGATCTCGTTTTCAGCTTATCGGCAACCAAAAATCACCTTTGCCAGCCATCCCAGACCCCGTGCCGTTCGTTATCAGTCGATTGTTGTTAATTTGATGGAAATATTGAACATCATCCCGGTACCGGATCGAACTGGATCGCAGAGTGCCGCATCCCGACTTCAAGTGTCTGGAAGTCCCCCACATTGGACTGGCGTTCCGATTTTGTTTTTATTTACGTTTCGTTCAGATTCGAGCCACGGAAAATTAACAGGCGGGCACACACACGATCCGGTAATCGCTCCCAAACCGAAATTCGCAAATGCTTATTTAATTTTTTATTCCTTTTACTACTAAAGCAGCAGCCTTATCAGCAGCAGCAGCCCCCCGCCCCTAGTTGATGGACTTTGGGGAGGGTCCTATGGGGGGGGAGAAATGGTATGTGCATACTATGTACACACAGACATATGTGCGGGGGGTAGGTGGAGGTGCTGGGAGAGAAGGACTGGACTGAAACATTCCTTATCATCCGGCGCTCGCGCCATACAAAGTTCAGATTCGAATTCAGAAAATCCGGATTTCTGTTTTGTCACCGGCAGGCACGCCGCTCCGTTCAGGTTCCATTCTGATGATATTTTGATTATATGACCGTCAAACGCATGCCAAACATTAAATTAGGTTGCGCCTGGGGTCCTTCAACAGCCGTCTTTGGCAAGTGAATAGATTATACAGACAGACAGACATCGACATCCGATCGGTGCCCAAGGCCGAGCTCTGAACTGTTCTCATTGCGCGAAACTGTACTTAAATCGAGGCAGCAGAAGCAGTCCGTGGGCTGATTCCTCTATCTATTTATAAATCATGATCCGATCCGATTCTCTGCCCCGAGGCCCCCACTCTCGTTTTCGATCGAGTGGGGAATAGCCATAGGAGTGGCAATGGGTACACCTGTTGCTGAATTACATTGCTGATAGTGGGCAAGGGCTTATCAAAATCACATTCACCTCCCCCAGTGTCATATTCTTTATGTAATGCAGAGAGACCCCCCCACTCAGTGGCCCGTGTGCATGCAGGGGGGCCTTGGGATGGTGGAGAAGGTAGAGCGAAGGTTGCCTGTGAATCACTCACTCGCAGACGCCAGACAGCGCCTGATAGCGTGATAAGAGAACCAAACCAGCACCCAGCAGAGCGATACCAAAGCCGTCGGCACCCCTGCATACACGCTTTGGCCTTAAGAATAGACGCAGACGATTCCCGTTTGCCGAGAGCGGAGAGCGGAGCGGAGCGTCGTCGTTCCATTCACGTCATGGTGCAGAAACTTGGCCGATTCCGATTCCGCCAGCGGGCGAAAGATATGGGGAACGGCATGTGGCGGCGGCATTTGTTGACTCGCCGTGTGATAACCAGGCGACGCGACACGACGGTGACTGCGCCTGCTTTATCAAAACGGAGTGGAGCACACAGACGGACGTACGTACCGTACACGGTCACAGCTGGCACCTGGACTTGTGGTGGGGGGGTGGGTAGTTCTTTGGCTGCGGCTGGCGGGAATTCGCCTTCGGGTATGGTACGAAGTGCAAGCCAGACAGACGATTCGAGTAGAGTCGAGTCGAGGCGAGGCGATAACGCTTGCCCCCCAAAGAGCTGCTTCACTGCGGCCTGATCATCGGCCGTACACATGCAGCAGTAGCAGCAGCAGCAGCTCCGACGCTGGGTTTCCACTTGTGCGTTGATAAGCGAACCGATGCAAACCCCAGCTCCTCCCAAACGTCCCACCATACCAATCAGAATCAGAACTATTGGAACGACGCTCCACTCACGTAGTGTGTGCCTTTGCTTTGCCCCAGATCCACTTGCCCCCACTTGCTCACGCACCTGCCCCGCAGTCCGCTGCTGTTTTTGGGTCCGACTGGTTGTTCCCTCCCCCCCCGGCACAGCCCACCCCCTGGCCCGTCTGCAGCCTTCAGCTGATAAGAGCCTCCGTCTGGCCGCCCTTATCGGGAGCCAAGTTTCGAATATTACACGAATGTCTGCAGGCGAGCGGCTCATTCGTTTGGGAAACGCGTTACCGAACGCCTCGCCACCAGCTACCAGCTACCAAACATCAGCCACCACCCACAAAGAAAACCACAGACAGAGAAAGAAGCCCCCAGAAACGAATAGCTATCCCCTATTAGAGCTAATCAGTCAGTCATCAGCATGGATATAGTAGTACAAAAGTCGATCTTCAACAGCGGCAGAATCGGGGAGATATACGAGCCGCCCGCTGGCTACTACACACCGTACAACACACCGCCGTATATAGCGCCGTACCCGGATCCCAGCAGCTGGCTAGCGGAACAGCAGATGCAGCAGCACATCAGATTCCCCACTCCGCCTAACACACCGCCGCGTCCTGCGCCTGGCCTGGACTTCCACGCCGAGCATAAGCAACAGCAGCAGCAGCAGCATCCCACACAACGCACATACTCCGTGATTATGAAAGTGCACAGCCAAGGTGACCTGTGCCGCAGTCCGGTGGAGTTCCAGGACGAGAGCAAGTCCTGCAGCAGCAGCAGCAGCGAGTGTGGAGCCTGCAGCGACTTCATCTGCAACTGGTTGGAGTGTGAACGGTGAGCATTTAGCCCTTGCTCTGGATATGTTTTCATGGACTAACGCTTGGTCGTCGCTTCTTGAAATTTGCAGGGTATTCGAGACACTGGAAGCACTTGCCCAGCACGTCACACAGAGGCATGCCATTGCCTCGCTGACAGACGGCCTCTACTACTGCCGCTGGGCGGGATGCCAGCGCAGCGAACGGGGGTTCAACGCCCGCTACAAGATGCTCGTCCACACGCGCACCCACACCAAGGAGAAGCCCCACAGTTGTCATCTGTGCGAGAAGTCATTCTCGAGGGCGGAAAATCTAAAGATTCACATACGATCGCATTCGGGAGAGAAGCCATACAAGTGCAGCTTCCAGGGCTGCCAGAAGGCGTACTCCAACTCCTCCGATCGGTTCAAGCACACCAGGACACACTCGATGGAGGTAAGTTACACACACGCTCAGCCCCATCGTCGAGGACATATGCTAACGGCCGTCCCTCTGCTTTTCCATTACAGAAACCCTACATGTGCAAGGTGGCCGGCTGCCAGAAGCGTTACACGGATCCATCGTCGCTACGCAAGCACGTGAAGACCTTCAAGCACAGCATCCACCTCATTGCTAGCCAGCCGCTCACGCTGCCCCATCAGAACCGCGCCCCCTACCTGCTCGAGGCCAGTGAGGCCACGGCACCCTACACATGTCTGCCCGCCGGCAGCGTTGAGTCCTCTGCCTCCTCCACCCGCTACTACCTGGAGCTGTCCAGCAACGAGCCCAGCGACTACTCGCTAAAGCACAAGCCAGAGGCGGATTATTCCTCCAGCTATTGGCTGAACGAAAGGCAACACAGCTATCTGCCGAGCGAGGATTACTTCATGAGCATGGAGGTGGACTCGCCGCTCGATCTGCGCATGCACCGAATTTGAATTTCCAATCAACTGTCGCTGATTGGACCCGCCTCTCTTCCTACCCTCTAGTCACAGCGCTATCCCAGCTCTTGTCATTAATCTTAGACCTACCGCTTAACTGAAAATAAAGACTGTTGTATTTGAAAAAAACTATTCCTACAATATGTACAGATATACAACTAGCAAGTAGTCCCTTGCAGCACAGATGACTCAAGTGTACAGCTTACGGCGAAGAAGAACCATATTTGATTTTATTTATTACTCGTATTTTAACACATTTGCTTAGTCTTTTCGATCTATTTTCTTTTCTGTTTTTCACTTCATTTTAATTGAGATGATTTGCTAATCCTCTGACTCTCCTATGCTATGGTCCTGTCTGCCCGAGATGTATCGCTTTCGGGTCTAGGCATGTGCTCAATCAATTGGTGGATTATCTTGAGCGATCTCTGGGGTGCGGTTGTGGTTGTGGCATGCCTTTTTAATTCAATAACAATCGAATATGAAATTATGTACTGCGCAATTAATCGTTGAGTGTTTCACAACTAACTGTTAATAAGTAATAGATTTAATCTGGTTTCTTCTTATAGGAATGTTAGTTTTATCTAGATAACCTCTCGTTTCTTATACAAACAACAAGAACAAACTAAATTATATAGCAAAAGTATTTCCAAATTTCAAATAGATAAATACACTTTGAAAGCGGTATCTGTGGTAGGTGTGTATACATATACATATGTGTATATATATAGTATATATACTTGCAACGTACTTAATCGTAAAACATAAAAACCAATTTCTTTTTGCACTTGAATCCATATCCATCTACATACAATCAAAGTAAACAAACATACATACATTCCGCTTGTCTTGGCCTTTGGCTTGGCGGTAGTACATCTACGACATCTCTGGACGATGTACTTTGACCTGCAAAGGTGGTGGCGGCCCCTTCAGCCCCATATCCACTAACACCAATACCAGTAACCGCAAACATATTTAAAATCAAATTATGCCCTAAAGAATCTTACAACTCGTACAATATATTGTCGGCAAATGGGGCACTCGTTCAGCACTTTGCCACATTTCGTGCACGTGGCCATGTGTCCGCACTCCAGGAATACGCACTCAATGGGCGCATCCATGCAAATCTTACAAAGCTCATCCGTAGCCAGTTTTTCGACAGCTGCAATGGGGATGCATTAAATAAACATTAGAAGAGACACGACTGGGAAAGCAGAGGAATGAATTGATCTCACCTGGTGTCGAGCGCATTGTCTTCCAGAGCCTGCTCACTCGATCCAGCAGTTCCTGTTTCTCACAGCAGCCTTTGTAGTCGACGCGATGCAACATGAGGACCTCCTTCAACTGTTTCACCGTCAGACTCTCCAAATCATTTCTGCAAGACAAACACAAACAGAGAAAATATGTTTAGCATTATTCGTTCACCCCATTTGCATCATTCACATACAAATCTTCAAAATCCTGTAAATTAACAAATCGCGAATCAATGCAGGCCGCCGGCTCATAGTCCGAAGGCGCTGCATACACATGAATGCCCTCGTCATCGTCCCAGTGAATATCATCATCCTGCGTTGGCGAGAACTCAATTGTAGGCGTAATTGGCATACCCGAAGATCTTCCCCCAGCGGCCACGCTGACCGCCTCACCACTCAGTGGAGAGACAGCATAGCTGCCCGCCTCAGAGCCGTCTACAGACTTTGTGCGCTGTTCCAGGTACGTGAGAAAGTCCTGCAGCTCCCTCTTGATATCCTCCTCAGACATTTGCGAGTTCTCCAGATGACGCCGCATCTTCTCCACTTGCCGCCGGATATTTGTCTTGTTCTTCCCACAGCGCTGGCAGCTTGGGCGCTGCGAGTAGGTGGCTGGCTCGGGCTGTTCACTCAAGGTGGAGAGACCCAGACTAAGCCCACGTCCCCCAGACGCCACGGGCGAATCATCGTCGCTGGAATGATGGGTGCGATTCAAGTAGCCATCGGAGCGTCGTCGCGTGACTTTCTTAGCGCGTTGCGGCACAACGGGATATTGGTTTGCCGGAACAGAGCGCTGCTCAATGTTGAGGGTCTCTGTCCCATTGTCTCCGTCCCGGGCTGGTCGACTGCGTAGAGTCACTTCAAGAATTTCCTCCGCATTGCTAGTACTTGGTGTGTCAGCTGCTGGGTCGATTCTGTTCACCTCTAGCACCTGCCACTGGTCCAGGTTGCTGCTATTGGTGTCTGTGGTGGTCTTGCTCTCGTCGGATATGCCCCCAATAGCGCCCAGCTCCTCGAAACTTGACTGCGAGGAGACGTCCGCCCCGCAAGCATCCTTGCCAGTATCCTCCAGTATATTTGAGTAGCCTGGACTCGTGCTAGTGGTGGCTGTGGATGGTCCTGGCCCTGGTCCAGCTGAGCTTGGCTCTGGCGCTGGCCTGGCTTGCCCACCCCCAACGCGTTCACTGAACGTGGCCATAATCTCATCATCAAAACACTCGCACTCGGATCTGTTGTCATGGACTTCTTCAATCGCCTGTCCGCTTTCATTGCCGCCGCTACGGTTGTTTTGTGGATTGGCTTCGGCATCGCGGCTACTTGATGGCTGTGTGGAAGTAGACGGACTATTGCTGCTACGGCTGCTGCCGTTCGTAGTGGCATGGACATGCACCCGTTCTGGTCCACTAGAGCCGTTCACAGCACTGGCATATGTGGGAATCTCCCGCGTGGACACTCGCGGCTGCTCAAATATGTGCGAGGGTGCTTCAGTGCCACTGGCGGCCTGACGGCCATTCTCGGGCGGCTTCGAACTTGCCTTTGTATCGAAGGAAGCAAAGGAATCACTTAAGTTGTCGGTTAGATTAGTAAAGAAATTTTGGCACGATTGTTTGATGCTATCAATGGGGTTGGCCTGTCCACGTCCAGGACTGTGGGGGCCATTGTTAGCACGACCAGTGTCCACTTGGGCCACATGCGCCAACACCAGCCCCACTAATTCCTCTTTCTCTGCAAAACGGCGTCTGGATAAGCTTTGGGTCTGGTGAAATAGCAAATGTCTGACTCACCCAAGCAACCATCCGTGGAGATGTGCTTAGACTGCAAGTAAAATATAAGATCCTTCGGTTTCAGCTTCAGCAAGTCGGTCCGCAGCAGCGGTCTTTGAGCAAATATCGCACATCGCTGGCAGCGTCTGGCATCTATGCAGTTGCCGCAATAAAAGCGCCTTTGGTTCGGAGAAATCAAATTAATAGAATTATTCTCGTACATCAATCACATACATACATACATATATGTAGGTATGTACGCATTTATGTACATATGCATGCATGTTTGTTTTGCACAGATGTGTATATTTATGTTTGTATGTACTTACTTGCAATCAAAGCAAGCGCGCTTCCGACGAAATACGGTGAACTCAACTCCACAACTTTCGCAGGGCATAATTGAGTGTAGTTTATGAGCTTATGTACCAGTCTGATCGACCATTTACTTTATCCTTGCCCTTCCTTCTCACACCCACTGTGTTGTTGGCATTGCATTTGTTTTTCAATGTCAACTCAACTCTCTGAATCACTGGATAATCGAGCCTTTTTGCGCCGTTATCATATCTCTGTCGTTCGGAATGGCTTATAGGCGCCGAAAGTCTGCCAAGCACTTACTCATTCCCAATGCAATACAACCAATACAGCTTGCAATGATTTTTATAAATTTTTATCAGACAAATAGCAATACATGCGCAGTGTGACCAAGGATTTAACGATAAAATATACCGCCAGACGCTCAGAAATATACCTTTGTATGTTACAAAAAATACCATAAATATAAAGTGGATAAAACAAACTTGGCCCACATAGCCCCACCCCCCCCCCCCCCCCCTACTTTTTATAAAGTTGCAAACTTTGGTGAAGCCGCTGAAAATAATAATTTTTTGTGAATTCTTCTTGGATCCAAGTTTTCTCTCTGAGGACAAAAAGTTATCAACGCGATGTCTTTCTCCTGAGCTGCGTTAAAAATGTTCGAGTTTCTAGTTTCTATCCGACAGATAAATAAATTTTCTACAAGATTGGCTAACTTCGAAGACTCTTTTTAATTGGAAAATTTATAATATAAGGTTTAAACAAAAAACGGCCGAATCATTAAATGTAATTTATTGCTGGGCGATTAGCTGGAGCGCCTGTTTGAATTCACATCACACCATAATTGAACTCGAATTTCGTATTTAGTTGGTTTTATTTAATTCACATCCACTACTTACATTTAAGTATATAATTATATGCATTTAAATAGTTAAGTGCCATAAAATGTTGTTTAAAATAATACATCGTTTAATTGCTAAATATGGATACGGTTTGCCTTTCTGCTCTACCTACAAGTCATTTAGTTATATACACATGGTTTCCGATGATTGAGCTTTTCCGAAATTCTTCTTGTTAAGTCTTTAATTATATAAACAAATGCGTCCGTTGCCCTTGCTAAAGTGTGTGCAAGCTATTCAAACTGCCGAGTGATGAGTGTTGGAATCCTTAAGCAGCGCCAGCACCGCAACGTTTGTCTAAAGTGGCCACACAGGTGTGGGTTGTGTTGTTTTGCGTGTTGTAAGGGGTAACATAGGCAACAGCAAGAGAGCAAATGAATAGTAAATTTAAAAATGTACAGTTCTTGTTATATTGTTAAATTGGCGAGTGAAACGCTGCCTTAAGCTGCTGGCTCTAAAGACAGATACTACGAAACGTGATGCAGATCCCCAGCCTTGACGTGGCTCTGAAGGAGATCATCATTGTTGTTATCATCGTCGTGAATACCTGACAATTCCAGCGCACGATTCTTTTCATATTCCACAAAGTCGTCGAAGAGACTGGGCCACGCTTCGGTGTCATCGTAATTGTTTATATCACATTGTTCCGTAAAGTTGAGGTACATGTTCCATGTATCCTTCGGTATGCGGCGTATATTCGGGTGCTTTTCTAAGAAGTTTATCCAGTTTGAAAAGAGATCAGGTGATTGTACAGTGAACACTAGTTTCCACAAATCGATTGCCATCTCCAGAGAGAGCACGCGCTGATCGGGTTCAAGGCCAAAGCTGAAATCGGGCAAATAACACGGCAACTTCGGTTATGAATAAAAATAAAAGATAATAGCAAGGTCAATTACCGAAAGGTGAAACGGTATAGCTGCTTGAACATCTCAGAATCCGCCCGAAGCATCTCAATTGTCTGCTCCAGCCGCAGGCGAATGTTAGCTATTGTGTCCGCACGCATCTTGTGCAGGCCATCAATAAATTCCGTCTTGGTGAAACGGCACATCTGAGAGGCGTCCAGGCACCAGGCCAACACCAGTATTGCGAACTCGTCGGGCTGATAGTTCAGATCATTGCACAAACGTTCGATGCCATCAGTGAGTATCATGTCTTCATCGTCAGGGTCCTTGTACACATCGAACAGTTTGATTAGAGTTTCATCCATCGATTCTTTGACCGCTGTGCGAATGATAGATAATTCAAAAGCATTCATATGGAATTCACTCGGCAGAGCAGACCAAATGACTCACCAGTTGTTATGATATCGCTCATCGTGGGTGCACTTCCATTAAGCAAACCTAAAGACTTAAAACTATTACGCTTAGTATCACAATTGTTTGCTTTTACTGGCTTGAGTGGAGTTCGGCTGGAGAGCAATTCGTCAGTTTCTGCAAGGCGATGAGCATATGTAAGAAGTCTGACTTCAAAGTAATAGACGCATTCGAATACATACCGCGTGGCCGATCGTTGTATATGGCGCAACGGTCATTCGCATTGGGATTGGGGCCGACCGATTCGTAGCAGTTGGCGAGGCTGGTGGTTTGGCAGGCGTTCGAGTGCGAGGCGTTAGGAGATGAGGACGTTGGCAACGATTGTTCGGCAGAAGACTGAAAGCATTTCAAGCAATTGCCCATAGTGCGGGCGGTTTGGTGTCCTCCGCGACTGGTCCGACGCTGGCCTTGCACTTTGCATATGCTTCCCTAGCTCTGCCCAAATGGCTGACACTTGTTTGGAGTTGCGGATCCTATGGCTACTGGCTATCGGCTTGACATTGGCACTGCAAGTTCGCCCAATGACGCTCTGACGCATCGAACATATGGTGAGACTTCTTTGTTGCTGTGGCTATGGGTGCTTTGCTGTGCTGTTATTATTTTGGTGCCTCCTACGCAAACGCACTGCTGCGTGTGTCTGTGTATACATACATATATTGACACACGTCGTGCATATACATCGAGCTGCAGTAATAACTGCCACAAAAATCCTCGTTTCGAGTAGTTTTCACATTTTATTTTATTTCATTTTTTGCCGCACGCAAACGTTAGTGTGGTGTGGCACATTTCCCAGAGATTAAATTTGTTTTTTTTAATAATTTTTAAAGGTTTTTTCTCTTCCTTGCAGTGTGACCGCGGATTTATCAATAAAATATGCCCGCCTGACCCTCAGAAATATACCGAAATATACCTTATCGTTTTCATAATATACCGTAAATAACACATTTTCGCCGGCCAGAGGGCGCCACTGTCGGGCACCGCGGAAAAATTTTCGGCAGAGGTTTTTCTTCCTTTTTGACGACTTTCGTGGTGTGGCAACATGTATCTTACGGTAACGTAGATTCATGGTTGCGACGTTCCCGTAAGATACGTTTGATTTGTATGGGAAAAAATTCAGCAGCATGTGGAAATGAATTAGCAGCATTGTTGTGCAACTTTGGCACGGAATGAGCAACAATCTGCATACCCTGGGAAAATGGATATTATAGACTTGAGATATTGTTTGTAATTTCAGGCTCCAATTAATGCAGAAACTACTCAGTCTCTGTTTTAAAGATATTAACGAAATTTTGCAGCTCACGGGTTCCAATAATAGGTAGCAGAACCGGGATATATCTATTTATAAAACACAAAACATATGCATTAATGGGTAAAATACATCTCAATCTAAGAAAGCTGCATTATTAATGTTTCAATGGAGCTTGGAACAATAAATTTAACATCAATTAAAGAAAATACGGTATACAAAAGTCCTTACGCATAGAAGAAACTTGGTTGACCAGCAACACTGACGTCACATTTAGTCAACATTTACGTTTTAGCTTTGGCCGTTTTTGTTTGAACCCTATTATCTAAACAATCCCATTAAAAATAATTCTGAAAACTAGCCAATCCTGAACAAAATTTATTGAGGAATTGCATAAAATTATTTTTTTAGGGCTGAGAGGGCCAACTATATAGTAACATTAAACTGAATATCAAAATCGAGGAATATCAACGTTGAATGTCTCGAAAAAACAATCGATACTATCGTGATAGTTCGGGCTTAAATAATTATTAAAAAACCATTGAAACCTTTTAGGAACTTGTCCATTGTAAAAATTAGATGCCACCTGTCGATTTTTTTTACAAATTTGTCTTCGTATTTTATAGCAGCCAATCCAAACATATCAAAACATCATAGTCGCAAAACCGTCGATAGTAGAGGCTAGCAGTAAAATATCGATACTCTCGATAGTGTCCTCGATGGTTTGACACCTCTAAGTAGGCGCTAGTCACTCATTTATTCGTCAAAAAGCTCCAATTGGATTTGTATAAATACCGTTCGTGCACAATCGGGAAAATATCGAATTGGAAATCTTCAGGTGGTTGTTGAGCGTCTCACTTGTTTTGTTGCATGGGAAAAGCGGTCTTGAACTCTGCCAAATAAACAACACATATGTATGTGCTTGCTGTGTGTATTCGTTGTAAATGGATGACTGCCTCGACATATCTGCCCAATAGATGGTGGTTTTTGGGCAATTTCAAAACGAGCCAGCAAGGTTGACTGAACTTGGTAGTTGGGTCGTTCGGGTTTCAGTGTGTTTGTGTGAGTGTGTGTGCCTGTTCTTTAGCCAACAACGTGTGAACAATTGTCTGCGTACATATGTATGTGTCCATGTTGGTATGTTAGGGAAAAGGTAAAACGAAATCTGTTGTGCGGACTTGGTTGCTTGGATGATCTTTGCTTTAACTGGTTTTAATTGGGCCTTGTAATGAGAGAGAGTTTTGAACTGTGAAACTGTGTGCACGATCTCGTTTTTTATTAAAAAAAAGGGACACAATTAATTTTTGCACCCGTCAAACAGCTCATGGAAATCGTTGAAATTCCAGAAATCGCTTTCCACACATTTTTCCGGGTCTTCCATTTCCTACTGATTGCTTTGCTGGCGAGACAGATCTAGATCCCTTGAATGTGAAAATTGTGCCACTCATGTTCATGTGACGGGGACTTAGCTGCTGTTCCTTTCCGCTTTTTTAGCTGGACGAAAGACTGGACATAGAGATTCGATTTAGATTTTGGTACTTGTGATGATTGTTGTAATCCAGTTGTGTTTTTGTGGTTCATCAAGGATGGAAAATATATTAAAGCACCCAACTAACATGTAGGCGCTTCCTTCCAGTTCGATTAAAGAAGTCCCATCAGCGGAACAACTGATTGGATTGATAAGGCTGGCACCTGGGAATGTCTTCAGACCGGTTTCACAAGTGAGTGTAGTCGTAGCATACATGCAATTAATTTCGTTCTATCTTATCGCCTTGGCATGCACAAGACTCATTAACTTTTCGAATCTGCCGCCAGAGCCGCCAAAGATGGGCTGCTGGACGTGCTGTCGGCGGCCACACGCAAGGATACGAATGCCAAGGACAGTGACTCGATGACGCCGGTTATGTGGGCGGCCTTTGAGGGACGTCTGGATGCACTTCGCCTACTGTGTGGCAGAGGGTAAGCATTGCCTCCTCCCCCTTCTGCATCTTCGCTTTCCTTTTAACGTGTCCACTTCCACATTCTAGAGGTGACCCCGATAAATGCGACCAATTTGGCAACACAGCCTTGCACTTGGCCTCGGCCAAGGGGCATCTGCATTGCGTTGACTTCTTGGTCAAGTTTGGCGTCAACATTTACGCCTTGGACATCGATAAGCACAGTGCCAAGGACCTGGCGGCCATTAACGGGCGGGACGAGATCCTGCGCTACTTGGACGCGGCCACCGCCCAATTCGAGGCCAATGAAAAGTATGCCCGAATAAAAACTCACAAAAATCTCTGTGCATCCACAAGTTGTTCCCCCATTTTAGAAAGAAATCCAGGGCTTTGAGGGAGCTGGCCGAGAAGAACTGCGAGAAGCGAGTCCGTGATTACATGAAGCGTCAGCAGCAGCGGCAGGACACCGACTACTGTGATGCCAGTCCACCAAACGCACCGAGCTACGGCACCAGCAAGTCCAGCAACATGCTGTCCACGCTCAAGCAGAAGATCTGGTCCAGCCAGGGTAACTTAAACAAGACACCGCGCGACACAGCCCCAGCCACTGCGCCGACAAAGTTCAGCGATCTGGTGGGCAGCGGGAGCAGCAGCAGTGGTGGCTCCACCATAGCCAGCCGTGTGGGAACCGTACAAAAGAGACCCTCGCACTTGCAGAGGCAACACACCAGCGCCTGTCCCCACGCGAAGGTGGCTGGCGACGGAGGCTTCAAAGTGCGGGAGCTGGAGCCGGATGGTAAGCGGACCATCACCTCGCTGACGGGCCTGCAGCGGGACTCGGAGGTGCTGTACGTGGGCACCTTTAGCTCCACCGAAGAGAGCGTTGGCAAGCGCGGAAAGATCACGGACGTATTCGAGGTGGAGTCGAGCATCGACGAGCCCGACCACAACGAAAACCGCATCGGCTACAGTTCGGCGCTGTCGCGTTCCTTCTCCCAACCGGATATTCTTGGCGATAGCCCCTTGACGCAGGAGCTGAGCGATGATCTGGGTCGCCAGAGACCCGTCGGCCTCTTCGACAGACCCACTATGCTGGGCAGCATTGCATTCAGACGCTCGGTGACGGCGGCTCTCAGCCAACTCCAGCTGCACACAGACACCAGCTCAACATCCACCATGCGCAACGCTGGCGCCGGCAACGGCAGTCACGCCAAGGCACGTTCTGGCGTCAGCAAGGGGCGCTTGTACCTGAATCTGTCCGACGACACGGACTCCGAGGGCGGCGGGAATGATATTTACAGCGAAGATGAGGACGACGACCAGGATCAGGCCATGTGCAGTGCCCTGCAGCGGTTCCTGGCTGTCTGGGCCCTGGAAGAGTACCTGCCAGTGTGAGTCATTCTCCTCCAGTCTCTTTATGCTTTTTTTCAATATCTCGCGTTCTACCTTTCAGATTTCAAAAGCAAGAGATTGACTTGGAAACGCTGATGCTACTTACAGAGGGGGACATCAAATCCCTCGGATTGCCGCTGGGACCCTTCAGAAAGCTCACCTTTGCCATCCAGGAGCGGCGCAACGCCTTGGCAAATCCTGGTCCCATGCTAGACAGTCGCCTCTAGGTCGTAGCGTAATTTTAATGTATTCCACTTGAATCTAATATATTTTGCATATATGTATGTATGTATTTCGAATCACAGAAGTCCATTCGGTCCATTAGGCGGGATAAAATTTGAAATGGCAAGAGTTTCACAGCAGTCACCCTGCCACCCTGCAGGGCTGGCATACTGCTGATCGATGGTTTTGGTTGTCTTGCCATATGGTCACAGCTGACCAGCTGCTTTTCTCAAAGTTTTTGTTGTCAAATGTATTTTTGCATTTAAATTTCTGTGAATCAAACCCCGGGTTCACAGTGTGCCTCGTCTTGGATCTCAAAAAAGTCTAATTTGGCAAAAAAGACAATTTTCTGAAATGGAGCCGGACAAGTACAGAAACGTTCGCAGCTCTCAGGACATCGCAGACTGGCGCGATGCTTCATTCCACATGGTGCTTTACGAATACTTTATGAAGAATTTGTCGATTCCGTCGGACCTGGGCACGCTCGTCGTCTACTTACTGTTCCTGCTGGTCATGTGGTACGTGGTTCTGTTTGCGCTGCGCTTTCTTTTGTCGCTGGTCTGGCCGGTTGTCATGGTGGTCGTCGCCGTTCTTCTGATCCGCTTCCTAGCCACGTTTCAGGACTCAGATATAATTGACATGTTTTTCCAGACCGTAATACTGATCGCTGATATGATAGTGGCAGCCATGTCCAAAACCTTGGAGTATTGCTTAAGTTTTTTAAATTAGAGGAAAGTCCAGCTAAATATGTAATTTGTAAATTCTTAAGTACCCGAGGAGTACAACAATGTAATTAAAGACTTCATAGTGTTTAATTTTATTATTTTATTGCTAGCCTGTGGCAACCCTTTTCCGTTGCGCGCTTCATTTGAAATCCAATTCTTAGGTGTGCGCACACTGGCTGGATACTTTCCACTTCTTTTTTTTTGTACATAAGTTCCGTCGGAATTCTCTGAAATTTTTGATCTAATTGTGATAAATATATTGTAAAATTTATAGTTTCACCGTCTAGCAGAAGACTACCGACCCTTGCAGCCCCTCTGCGGTTCAAGTTGAAGGCGACGAAATCTTATTTTTAGCTAGTAGGCCATAGCTTATGTGTCGGCAGGGTCTGGTGCTCTTTCTTTTATTTTTTCGCGGATGTAAGAACAGTGGAATAAAGCCCTTTGAGAATAAAATATCAATAATATTACACATATTAAAGCTATTACAATGCCCATAATTCGGCTGGAATCATCGGATAAAGAAATCTTCGACACGGACACGGAGATCGCCAAGTGCTCGGAGACCATCAAGACTGCTCTCGAAGATCTGGGCGATGAGAGCGACAATAGCGTGCTGCCCTTGCCTAATGTCAATTCGCTCATTTTGAAGAAGGTGCTCCATTGGGCCACCTACCACAAGGACGATCCCGAGATGGCCGAAGAGGATGAAAACAAGGAGAAGCGCACCGATGACATTTCGTCATGGGACGCCGACTTTCTGAAAGTGGACCAGGGCACCTTGTTCGAGCTCATTTTGGCTGCAAATTATCTTAACATTCAGGGACTGTTGGATGTCACATGCAAGACCGTCGCAAATATGATTAAGGGAAAATCGCCGCAAGAAATCCGGGACACTTTTGCTATAATGAACGACTTCTCGCCAGCTGAGGAGGAGAAGGTGCGTAAGGAGAACGAGTGGTGCGAGGAGAAGTGAGGCGAGCGCCTTCCGGAGCCATTGACCATTACAGTCAATCGGGCATATACATATGTATAAACAAAAAACTGTTTTGTTCATAATTAAAGAGTTTGCGTATTTCTTGCATTTACTTTTTCTACTCCACACAATAGGGCGGGCTCCAAGCGGACTTTACTTCGCTGCTACGTTTCTGGGCTGCCCTTTTTGAAGCAGAGGTCCCTGCTGACCACAAAGATCATCTGGAACTGTCGTGCTTATGTGAAATTTCCGCAGTTTTCGGAATGTTACGTTATTTGACCACTTGTTGCTTGCCGATTGTATGTTGTATGGGCATTTTTATACCCCATTTCCTTTAATTAATGTTAAAAATTCGTTTTCAAAGCTGCTTTTTAACGTTAACAATGACCTAAAAATTATATTTAATAGATTGATGAAATTGATTTAATATTCCGACTTAAAAATATCCCGAAAAGTATATAGTATACCTTGGATACAATACACCTTGGATAGCAGTCCTTCGATATAGTCGACGATAGCAAGATCTCGGTGGTGGAACTTCTCCGATATCACGTATCAATGTAATTATCGATGTAAAAATTTAATACTATTGTGCTATCGATAGCGCCATCGAAGTTTTCCCAGCTCTAAGGTGTACCCATGGTACAAATGTACCCAACTCTAGCGGAGATTGGCCAAAAAAAATAAAACATTTTATTCGCATTTGCAATATTTGAAAATCGAAACTGTCTGTGAAATTGCAAATTAACGGTCCACACGTGCGCCAACCAACAATTGCGTGGCATCCGGAAAGGGGAGAATAAACCGATTTTCTGGCTGAAAAAACAGGCGGCGGCGTAAACACGCGGAAGGAAGGAGCCGGGAGCTGGTATATGTGCATAACGTCTGGGGATAAAGATATTAAAGAGCAATGGACGTGTATGACGTGAGCGACGACCTGGTGAAGAAGCTCAGCGACTGGAAGCTAATTGGCATTATTTCGGGAAAGTTCAACGAGCTGAAGGAGAACTACTCCAAGGTGAACTTTGTCGAGCACGCTCTGATCGACTTCAAGTACATGGAGAAGATCTTCCTGAACGTGACCCTGCGAGAGGACAAGTGCAACAAGAGGAGTGTCGAATTCCGCATGCTCGGAAACGAGCAGTTCTCCCTAAAGAACAGGAAATACTTTCAGGTGAGTCAATCCTCATCCCAATTCGAGGTAAACTAACCCCATGCCCCCTTGCATTTCAGGCCTTGGAACTGTACAACAAAAGCATTTGCTACGCTGAACCCAACTCAGAGCATCTGTCCATTGGCTATGCCAATCGGTCGGCTGTTCTCTTCGAATGGAAGCGCTATAGGGACTGTCTGGCCAATATTGAGCTGGCCCGCAAGGCAAATTACCCGGCGAGACTAAGCCACAAGTTGGACAAGCGAGAACGTGACTGCCAGCAGCTTTTAGAGCAGCAACCCCCAGATGTGGTTCCTCACGAGTTCAAGTTAAGCTTCGATTCCCATGCCCAGGTGCCCTACATTGCCGACTGCCTGGAGCTGAGGGAATCGCCCGACGAAGGCCGGTTCGTTGTGACCAATCGGGATCTGGTGGTTGGCGATCTGGTTGCTGTCGAGCAGCCGTTCTGCTCGACTCTGCTGCCTCCGATGCGGTATATTCGGTGTGCCACCTGCAAGCGGGAGAACTACCTGACCCTCATTCCCTGCGATAGTTGTTGCTCCGTCATGTTCTGCTCCGAGGAGTGCAAGCTACGGGCCACATCAAGTTTTCATCGCTTCGAGTGTCCAATCATTGATTTCTTGCACCGCATGTTCAACAAGATCCACGGCATCGCCCTGCGGACCACCATGGCTGCCTTGGACCTGTATCCCAGCATCGAAGAGCTGATGGCCTTCTGTGAGCAGCCGCAGAACCAGCACAAGTGCGCCTTCGACTTGGATTACAGCCAACTGTCTGCCCAGGAGCATTACCGGGCTATCCACGGACTGGTCACCAACCAGCATCTGCGATCCGTCTCTGATCTCTTCCAGCGCTCGGTTGTCTGTGCTGTGCTGAAGCACTTCATCATCGAGTATACGCCGCTGAAGGACTTTCTGGGCGGCGAGGATGGGAGAAACTTCTTTACGGACCTGCTCTTCAGGCATCTGCAGACATCACCGTCGAATATGCATGGCATCGATCTTGTGGAACAGGTGAACGAGACCAAGGACGATCAAACGCACTCATCGGGCGCCTACGCTTTCCTTTCGCTGCTGAATCACTCTTGTGCGCCCAACACCCTCCGAATTTACGAAGGCACCAAGGCATACCTGTTCGTGCTCAGGCCTATCACGGCGGGGAACGTTCTCTACGACAACTATGGGTGAGTGATTAATCGTTATTCCCTCATTGGCAAGACTGAACCAACCCTCCGCCTTCCCCCCTGCAGCGCCCACTTTGCCGTCTTCAGCAAGCAGCAACGGCTGGACACCCTCTCCATGCAGTATAGATTCGATTGCAAGTGCGAGGGCTGCGAACTGGACTATCCGACCTTTGGTCGAATGCCGCACAAGGCGACAGTTCCTTCGGTCACCGACGACACGGACATGAAGTCGCTGGGTGCCTACAACTATGACTTTGCGACGAGCAATTACACAAAGTACTGTGAATTCCTTACGCAATACGGCGCCGCCTATCCCTGCGAGCAGATCAGCTCGGCCGAAGAGTGCCTCAAAATGGCGCTGCATATCATGGTGGATGCAGTACCGCTCAAGGCGAAAATGTAATCTGACTTCATTCTAACATAACTCCCTCTTCCACCTTTAACCTGCATCCCGTATCCTGTATCCTATATTCTGCATCCTGCATCGTGCATCCGCATCCCCCCCACACCACAAACGGACGAACTCTTTCGGAGCTGATTGAAAGAAGCGTATTAAAAACAAAAGCAAACAAGTAATTAATTACGATACATTTTGTTGCCATAAGTCTAGACTCTAGAGTCTAGACTCGAGCAGCAACCAGGAGCACACTTAACTTTTATTGTAATTTGTAATTGTACATTTCGACCGAAATATCCTTGGTTCTATTTAACTTTTGCACCACAACAAACAACCACACAACACAACATACACCACAATCGCAGTCACAGTCACAGTTGTCGCAAGCTCAAAATTTCAATTGTTGATTTATATTTATCTTTGACGAAAAGATTCACTCAAAGCAAGCTAAAAGAGATACAAACAGAATCCATACAACAGCCGCAACAAGTTTTTATAATTAATTTACAAAACAAAACACCCATTAAATGAGAAATACAATATTTTTTAATTGTAAATAACCTCCCCGTTGAAGTAATTTTTAAGCCATCTTGCTGTACAAGTCGATGAGATTCTGATTGAGTATGGAGTCGCCACCAGCCCGGCTGTGGGCTTCCGTTTTTGCCCCAGCCGGCTGCAGCTGTACAAACTCGCAACCTGTGGCTGCTGAATGTCCCTCATCGAACAGAACATTGCCAAATGTCTGGTCAAATTGCTCCTGGAATTGGCGGGCGTTTATGGGCTGCAAATCCTCGCCTGCAGGCAGTGGATTGATGTTCAGCTGGGCAGCCAGTTGGTCCATTCGGTTGGGCTCCCGCTCCCTCTGCGGATGTGGCTCCTCACTCTTCACGTACATGTTGTCACCAATGGTCTGGACATAGTCGCCGAAGTAATCCTGATCCACGTCCTTGAAAAAGCCGCCGTCCATGCCCTGGAAACCTAGCCGAATCAGCAGCGATATTTTCGTATTGAAGCACTCCAACCAGGACTTGTTGGTATTGTAAATGGACAGCTGCGCCTCCTCCCCGCTGGCGTTCCAAAAGTCCAGCAGAGTGTTCTTGGTAAAGTCAATCAGCATGTGGCGCTTGGCATCCGGATACAGCTGATTAATGGCGTCCAGGTGCCGGAAGGTTATCTCGAGCAAGTGGTGCTGGTGCCGGGACACAAATAGCTGCCACTTGTACAGCATGGTCATCAGATTCCACAGCTTGCCCATGGACTGCTCGTCGATGCGCATCACGGAACAGGTGGCTATATCGTTCAGCATGAATTTGCAGTGCTCGGCGGTCAGCAGCTGTGCATTATTGTGTTTGGAGCCGTTCAGCAGGGAGTCGATGAACTTGGGATCCAGCAGCACTGCAGTCACATCGTGAATAACTGCCAGAAGCGGACACTAGACTTGGGATCAAAAGTATATTAAATAACTAGCTCACCTTGTACCGACTTGTCCTTGGCGATTTGTTGCGCCTTCAGCCGCTGATCAATCACATAGAGCATCTCGCAGCCCAGGTTGACCAAAATGAAGACATTGGCACGGGGATTCAGTTGCTGCTTCGTACTGAAATTGGACATTGTTTAAAGGCGGCTACTTCCATGCACGAGGGTCGAATGTAAACTAAAGTTAGCCAAGACGACGGCGACGACGGCACGCAAGCCTCAAAAAGTATTCACACATACATTTAGTTTATTGGATTTTTCGTTTCCGTGCAGAGAGGTCCCCGTGTCCTGCTATGTTTGACGGCTTTATGAGAGCCCCCGGCAACGTCTTTTACTGCAAACAAAAACAACGACAGCGCCGACAACAGTCGACGTGTATAATTATGACCACAGTGTGGGTATGGTGGCTTCCACCTGGCTAGTGGGAGGGGGTTGGGTGGCTCGCTCCACTGCACGGAGAGTTATTGATTAGAATTAGTACATTTCAATGGCAAACGCAAAGCAATTATTATGGAAATTATGGCAGCAGGTTAAAAAGTTAAAACGATTTCGCGTTTGTGTCCATTAGTAGGGGGAGTGTATGGAATGTATGGGGAGAGCGCAATATATGGCACGGGCACGTTCCATGGGATCTACTTCAATGTAAATGTGATGGCAGTCAAACTTTGTGGTGTTGGTTGTGGCTTCCTATTTGAGAATCAAGCACCTGCAGTGAAGGGCAGCAGGAAGTAGATGCCGGAAGTTGCGGGACACCCCCATGCAGTCCTAGTGTGCCCCACAAGTGGGGGAAATTTGATTTAAAAGTAACATTTAAGCGCCAAAACCGAATTCTAGTGTGCAATAGGCGCTGCATCGTATCGTATGTTCCCAGCAAGCATTACACAACACTGCACTGACTTCTAAGGCAAAAATTCATATTTTTTATAAATATGTTGCGTCAAACGCTTCGTCATGCGCCCGCCACCCATTGGTGTCGGCAAATGTCCGTGGTGGCCAAGTCCTTGAAATATACCCAACACGGAGAGCCCCAAGATGTCCTGCAGCTTGTCGAGGACAAGCTGGCCGATCCCAAGGATAAGCAAGTGCTGGTGAGGATTTTGGCGGCTCCCATCAATCCCGCGGACATTAATACCATTCAAGGTGAGCCAAAATCATACGTTATTGTGCAGATTATAACTCAATTACTCTAATCGATAGGCAAATATCCCGTCAAGCCAAAATTTCCAGCCGTGGCCGGCAATGAGTGCGTAGGCGAGGTCATCTGTGTCGGTGAGAATGTCAAGGGCCTGCAGGCGGGGGAACACGTTATCCTGCTGGCCACCGGTCTGGGGACCTGGACAACGCATGGCATTTACAATCAGGATCAGCTTATGACCGTGCCCAAAAAAGTCGGCTTGGCAGAGGCGGCCACCGTCACTGTCAATCCGTGCACTGCCTATCGCATGCTAAAGGACTTTGTAAAACTGTCGCCGGGCGACACGGTCATACAGAACGGAGCCAACAGCGCTGTGGGACAGGCTGTCCACCAATTGTGCCGTGCCTGGGGCATCAATAGCATTGGCATTGTCCGCGACCGCCCGGAGATATGTGAGCTGAAGCAACAGTTGGAGTGCCTGGGTGCCACGGCGGTGCTAACAGAGGCAGAGGTTCGCACCAGCGACATCTTCAAAACAGGGAAAGTGAAGCGCCCCAAGCTGGCTTTTAATTGTGTGGGCGGCAAAAGCGCCACGGAAGTGTCGCGCCATCTGAATGACAGCGGCGTTATGGTTACCTACGGTGGCATGTCCCGGGAGCCAGTTACGGTGGCTACTGGGCCACTCATTTTCAAAGATATTGCATTTAGAGGCTTCTGGATGACGCGCTGGTCCAAGGAGAACTACAATGCACCCGAACGCAAACAAATGTTCAAGGAAATATTCGAGCTAATGGAGCAGGGGAAATTCGTGGCTCCCACCCATGAGATGGTGCCCCTGGATAAGTTCAAGGACGCCGCAGCAGCAGCTCTCAACTTCAAGGGATTCACCGGCAAGAAGTTCATCCTAGACATGAGCAATTAATTAGATTTACTGAGGCTTAGCCTTTCGCTTTATTGTATACTACACATGACCGTATATATGTGGAGAAAATTTGTTGTCTCTTGTGATTGAATATGATTCAGTTCATCTCCACCTCGTTTGCTTGATATTTGAGCTGCAGGGTCATGGCCGTGGGAGAGGTGGGATCGGTGACCGTCAGCTGCTGTCCATCCTGCAGTCCCAGTTCGCCCAGGGATTGTGTTAGATTCTTCCTGGTTGCCTCCTCAATGCTCTTTACTGTGGACATGTACAGAGTCCGCTGCTTGCCGTCCTTCATCACTGTGGTCAGAGCGGGGCTCTTGAGCTGGAAACGAGGCGAGTCGCACAGTAACTTGATTACATCCTCCAGGGTGGTGGTATTGGCATCCTCGATGGGCAGCAGTTGTGGCTTGTTGCTACAGGCCAGGCAGCTCTCAGACTTTTCCGCCTCATAGGTGTAGGTGTAAATGCCATCCAGATCGTTGAAATTCAGATAGTTGGACATGCTGTCGTAGCAGCTGGTGGCCAATTTGAAGACCTCCAGAGCACAGGCAGCAGCAATGACCGCATTGGTGCTGGCCACTGCCGGAATTATGTGCTTGATTACGCCTTGGACGAGGCGATAGGTGATGCCAGTTATGTTGAATTCGTTGGCCCTCTCCAGCGCTCTTTCGTAGATCCAGCCAATGTGCTGGGGATCATCTCCGTCCAGGGGGACACCAAAGGGACTCTCCTTATCCCACTGTATCAGCTTCACGTACTCCACGCAATGTTCCGGCAATCGGGGCGTATTTGCAATGGTGCACAGCGGATAATTCACCTGAGGTGGAAACAGGTCGAGCGTGCACTCGATGCACGCTGTGAAGCCTGGCAGTATAACACGAGCATTCCCCTTGAAGCCCTCCGTGCCGCCATCAATCATTGGCACAATGGAGGTGACATCTAGGGTGCCATCATCCTCGTAGCTCAGCATCGATAGCAACATGCCATTGATCCATCTCCTGGCCACAATCGAGTCCAGTCCACAAACTATCAGGTGAAACTGCTGGTAGAAGGACTCGTCAAAGTCCTGAATTTTCTTGAAATGCGGCGTGACCCGGCATGTTGGAACTCTTCCATTGATGAAACGCGCTGCGCATTCCGCCTTTGAGGATCCAATATCCGTGCGTCGGAATAGAAACTGTCTGTTCAGATTAGACAGTTCAATGGTGTCCATGTCAATCACATGCAAATTACCGAAGCCCATCAGTGCCAGGTCCTTCAACAGCTCACAGCCCAGACCGCCAGCGCCGATGATGAGAACTTTGGATTTCGTTTGCAAGAAATCCAAGTTGTCAGGAGAGGCTGTGAAGTCGTCCTTGCAGAATGGGCCCTCGCGCTCCAGTACGTGGCGCAGACCATTCCACCGCTTGCTGTGCAAGCCGAGAGCGGGATTGGGAGAAGGAACCGACATGTTCGTGCGGCTTAAAATCAAAAT
Source organism: Drosophila obscura (assembly GCF_018151105.1). Classification (NCBI taxonomy): domain Eukaryota; kingdom Metazoa; phylum Arthropoda; class Insecta; order Diptera; family Drosophilidae; genus Drosophila; species Drosophila obscura. The sequence goes on along the minus strand of NW_024542774.1, from coordinate 945,631 downwards.
ATACGAATCGAATCGAATCCAAGACAAATGTTTTCCCGCAAGTACTAGTGTTGTAAGCCGCTGCGTTTACACAAAATTATGACCAATGAGCGGCATGCAACCCTGAGACCGCGTGTTATCGATAGCAGCTGCATCAAATTGAAAACAACGGCACTTGGAAGAAAAATTATAGCGTCCCTTGCAGCGTGCCTGGCACTTATTGTGAAAAAACTCACAAATTCGAATACAAATTTGTATTTAAACAGGCTAAATCAGCGCGTGAGTAGCACCTGTACGGATATATCTGTCTACGTTAAAAGGATCACTGCGAAAATGACGCTATCGACCTTGGCGTCGTTTGATGATCTGCGGCGTTGCATGCAAGTGCTGACCGACGGCACTGCTGAGGAGGGTGAGTTATTTACTCGAATCTGTGTGTGTGTGGAACGAACACTAGCCATAGGTTAATATTGCAGAGTTTCTACGGTTCCTGCGGATGTTCGAGCAGTACCATGAAAAGTGCGCAGGGTATGCGGCGGAAACCGCGAGGATACAAAATGAGCTGGATAAATCCCTTACCAAGATGGGCGATCTGGAGGGCAAGCTGTTTCACGCCCGCCGCATCATCGATATGGAGATCAAGGCTCGCCGCCAGGCCGAGCATGAGAGGGATACCATGGAAAGCAAGATAGTGGCTGTGGCCGATCTGTTGCGGCACGAGCGCAATCTGAACAACGAGACACGCGATAAGCTGGCCTTTATTCACACATTGCCGTCATCCCGGAAGCGCAAGTCTCTGAACGCTGTCAGGGAGGACAAATCTTATGGAGACATCAACTCCACAGGCTCGATGCTGTCCGATATGTCGATCACACATTCGGAAGACGACTTTCTAGACGTGCGCCGGTCCAAGTCCTGGCGCGAGCATCGACCCTCGTTACCCAAGAATCCGATCCCCAGTGTGGGCAACAAGAGATCGCGGATAAGTACCGGATTGAATGGCAGCATGTCGACACACACGCCAACTACGACTAAGATGCGGCGCTCGGGTGCTGGCATAGGCGTGGAACAGCATACAGTGAATGTGGGTCAGGGCGCTGAGCGCTTTTGTGCTACCACCAAGGTCACCATACCCCAGGATGGGCAGGGAGTAATCCGTGCAGAGTCAACCATTGAGTCGGTGCCAGTAAATGGTGGCCCTGGAAGGATTGCTGATGGCTTGGTATCGACGCCTCGACGCTCTGCCTTTAAAGAGGCCACAGCTCCACCCCTAACTCCGCTGAATGCCATGGCACCACATGTGCTAGCCGAATTGGGTACACCAAGTCAGACACATCGTCCAATGATGAGGAATCACACCTTCAGCCAGAAGACCTTTTTGCGCGGTGACAATTGTGTGCAGTGCCAGAAGCGGTAGGATAAATAGAACCATTTTTCCCCTATAAGTTTATATACTCAACTTTTTTGTTTGCAGCATTCGGTTCGGCGCTGTTGGCTTGCGTTGTCGGGATTGCCCTGTGCGCTGTCACATTGACTGCCGGTATCTGCTCACAGTTAGCTGTGTGCCCCAATCGGGAACACCCACGACCAAAACAATGACGGGCTACCTCAGTGATTTTGCACCGTCCATTGCGCCCATGATTCCAGCACTGGTTGTCCATTGTGTGAATGAGATTGAGGCGCGCGGCCTCACCGAAGTGGGGCTTTATCGCGTGTCCTCATCGGAGCGGGAGTACAAAGCCCTGAAGGAGCAATTCTTGCGAGGCAAGGCCACCCCACATTTGGGCAACACGGATATCTATGTGCTATGCTGCTGTGTGAAGGATTTCCTGAGGTCTCTCGTGGAGCCTCTCATACCCACCGGCCAGTGGAAAGATTTTGCCAACGCTGTTCAAAATCCAGACACTTCCATGTCTCAGGAGATGCTGTACAAGTCTGTAAAGCAGATGCCCCAGGCCAATCGGGATACGCTGGCCTTCCTAATACTACATTTCCAGCGCATTGCTCAATGCCCTGTGGTGCTGATGCCGATCGATAATATCTCGCTTATCTTTGGACCCACCATTGTGGGGTACTCATCGCCAGATCCCGATCAGCATGCCATCTACACAGAGGTCTTTACGCAGAAGCAGGTGATGAAAGCATTGCTCGAGCTGCCAGTCACATTTTGGGAGCAATATATTGTGATAGACTCGAATGCGCCAGCCACCGTCAAGCGAGTGCCCAGCAGCAACAAGGACTTGCTATCAATATATGGTGAGTAGATAGACGACTTTAACGCAATGCAATTATTAAAATGTATTTGTATTTTTGCAGCAACTCCTTTCAAGGGCACCATCAAGAAACGCAAGTTCTACGGTACGCCGCCTGCATCTGCCCACAAGAAATGAACTTGGGTACCTTTCCTCGGCGAAAGCAAACCCCCTGACACGTTACTTAAGTTTACTACAAGTATTTCAGTTTTTGTTTCCGGCCAGCAGCCATACACACAAAGAGCTATAGTAATATGGTTATTCGTATGTGCATTTAACTAACATTGTCTAGAGAAGTTTTTCTTTATAATTACCCATTTCAATTATAAAATAGAAGACTTTATTAACACTAACATAAGTATATACTTGCTCGCAATGAGAAATAAAGTATGATTACGCATCCAAAAAGGCATCGAACTCCCCGGAATCAAAGCAATCGCTCTCGGTTGTGGGCACAGCCCGAGTTCTAGTCGAAACAAACCCGTTTATTACAGAATTTCGTATGCATTTGCAAACGTCAGAGTTGGAACAGTTCAGATTGAGCTTACCCAAGGGGCGTCCAACTGATAATAAACGAACAAGCTACGATTATGAAAGGCGCTGTAAATACACTGAAGGTAATCGATAAAGCCGCTTAGAAAAGCCCATGCCATGAGATCGTCATATCATCATCAAACGGGTTTTTTTTGTATTTAGCATGCTTGGGGATTCCGCCATAATAGCCTTGAATATCAGATGAAATCGGCAGTCTCAATATTGAAAGCCAGCTAGAATGAACACCGCGCATCGTAATCCATTTATTTTGCTGCTGCTTCTCCTCTGCGTTGCCATCTCTGTAGCGTACAACAACACCACAAATTGCAAGCATCGCTGTGGTAGCGGCGATTGCATTCAACTGGATCAGCTGTGCGATGGCAGGGCTCAGTGTTTGGATGCCTCCGATGAGACTGTTGAGATGTGCGGCCAGGTCTGGTGTCCGGGCTACAGTTTCCGCTGCAGTTATGGCGCTTGTGTTGCCAGCACGGCCGTGTGCGATGGCCAGCATGACTGTGTGGATGGATCCGATGAGGAAGGATGGCTGTGCCGGGCACAGATGCAGCAGGCCAACTGCGACAACTGGGAGATGTACTGCCAATCCGGACAATGCGTACCTTATTCGGGGCTTTGTGATGGCAAAAAGGATTGTCTGGATGGGGATGATGAGCTAGACACCTTATGCGAAGGCGCGACTAAGGCCAGCTCAACCATCAACTCATCTACCACTACAGACAACTACATCGTATTGATGGGATCGACAACGTCAATGCGAAACCTGACTGCTCCACGCCAGGAAGACGACGAGTGCGTAGTGCCCCAGATAGCGAATCTAATAATAAAGCATTCTAGCAATGCTGTCCTTCGTGCAGGCACGAAAGTACCCAACGACACAAGGATTCACTATGACTGCCCAGCAGATCATTCGCTCAAAGGAGAGCACGAGAATATCTGCAGTGCACCCATGTGGCTGCATCAGTTTCCATACTGTGAAAGTAAGTGGAAGGTGGAACAGAAGCTAATACTTATTAATATTATTATAATCGCTTACTTGCAGCTCCCACATCTCCCGTTTTTAGCCTGGTCATAGCAATGTTCTCCTTCTTGATAGTCGTCCTGCTGGTGCTCATCTACAAAGTGCGCAGGGACGACCGCCATAGGCCGCGCGAAGAGCTAATTTGGCTGGTAGAAAACACAAACAATCCTCCAAAGCCGTCGGACATAGCCAAGGTCTAAGAGTAGCTCGTTATTGTAATTTAAACTACCATTAAAACTAAAGTATTAAAACAAATTTAAAGAGCAACCGTTTAGTGTTGCAAAGCGAGTGCAGCTTTAGTGCTGCAAGACGACGTTATTTTGCCTCAAGAATCATGTTTATCTCGCGCCGCGCCCCCAGCTCCACATTATTGTTCCAGTGCCTCAATTGTAAGCATCATCATAGGTCCAAACTTGATTCCGGCATCATTAGATAACGAATTGCTTTTGCAGCCGGCGACAGTTTCCCTCAACATGGCCAACATTGCTAAAATCTTCGCTTCTCGCGCACACAACGTGCTCCAGGCAGCCGCCAGACAGCCACAGGTGGCCACCAGATTCACCCGCAGCGCTTCCAGTAAGTATCAAGTGCATGGGATCAAAGTCCACGACTGCAACGAACAGACATCAACTAGGGATCATTCCAGTTCCATTCCACTTTTTCCGGCAATGGCAAATTATCGGGTTTTTTCCCATTGCCGGTCTCAAACATTCTTTGTTGCGTAATCAGATCACCTCATAAGGCCATCTCTTTCGCTCCGCAGCGGCCAACAACTGGGAGTTCATTAAGACCGATGTGACGGGTGAGAAGAAAAATGTGGCCGTGATCACATTGAACCGTCCCAAGGCTCTGAATGCCCTCTGCAACGGACTCATGAAGGAAATCTCCACCGCCCTGCAGGAGTTTACCAAGGACAAGAACATCGCCGCCATTGTGCTGACTGGCAGTGAGAAAGCCTTCGCCGCCGGCGCCGACATCAAGGAGATGGTGGGCAACACCTACTCGCAGTGCATTCAAGGAAACTTCCTCAATGACTGGGTTGAGGTGGCCCGCACCCAGAAGCCCATCATTGCTGCTGTGAATGGCTACGCCCTCGGTGGTGGCTGTGAGCTAGCCATGATGTGTGACATAATCTATGCCGGTGACAAGGCCAAGTTTGGCCAGCCTGAGATCGCTCTGGGCACCATTCCCGGAGCTGGCGGCACCCAGCGACTCACTCGCGTTGTGGGCAAGTCCAAGGCGATGGAGATGTGCCTCACTGGCAACATGATCAGTGCCCAGGAGGCCGAGAAGCTCGGTCTGGCCAGCAAGGTCGTTCCAGCCGATCAGCTGCTCGCCGAGGCCATCAAACTGGCCGAGAAAATTGGCACACACTCGAGCCTGATTGTCCAGCTGTGCAAGGAGTCGGTGAACACGGCCTACGAGACAACTCTCCAGGAGGGTCTGAAATTCGAGCGTCGCACGTTCCACGCCACGTTTTCCACGGTAAGGGGACATCACATCACATCTCTTATACCACTCGTATCTATTGCGTAATCTAATCGTTTCTATTTTCACTCGCAGGCCGATCGCAAGGAGGGCATGACTGCGTTTGCAGAGAAGCGCCCAGCCAACTTCACTAACGAATAAACTCAACTGTCTTTGAAGTCTTCCCAGCCAGCATTGCATTTATATCCCTTGTGTTATTAGTACGCAAATAAAAACGTTTAAACTTGTATTTGTAAAAATGAAGTGCACATTCGATGGATGGCGGAGGCAGTCTGGCCATCTGGCTGCCAGGTGAGGTACTAGATGATATACTCCCACCTGGCAGCCAGAGTTCCGGGCTGCCTTTGGCCATTCAAACATATAATTTATATGTCCAAAGCTGAGGCGCTACATTCGCCGGTGTTGCCACGCGAACGATGCACTTTCAAACCGTTTCATGTGAACACGAGATGCTTCTTTTGTTCCATCGCTCCATCGCCTTCAGGAGCAGCTCACTTTCTCTGCTAACAAATGACTAAGACTATCTGTAAACAGAGGACAGCCTGGACAGGAAGCTACAGGAGTTACTCGGAGGCCTTTCTGCAGCTCCCGTTGCCTCATTTGGCGGTAGTAAGCACGGAGTTCGAAACGTCGCGATTGAGCTTTTAACTTCTTGATCAGTGGAGAGTCCGGCTCGAGTTTATCTAAACGATATAAGAATGCAGAATCCGAAATAAAAAAATTAATATAAATATATACGTACACTTTCCAAGGCGATTGCAGATGTTGCAATCGTAATGATCTTCATCCACGGCTTGGCCATCCCCAGCAGCTCCATGCTCAGCCACCTTTGCAGGTGGATGAGGGTCTTCGAGAGTCTTCTTGTGCTCCAGCAGCTTAGCTATACACAAGAAATCGGAGGGGCGATCTGAATAGCGACGTATCTTCACAGGCTGTACAGGCTCCAACAGTGGATATTCCCACTCTGTGGACATTTCGGCCTGGTATTTTTGGCGGTGCCTCTCAGCGAACGTTGGCCAGTTGGGGGTAGGGGGAACTTTGAGTAGCTCCACAGTGGTGGGGTACTTATCCCTTGGCCTCGGCTTGGGCTTGATGGGATCGGGTTTCTTGTTTGGCGGCGGCACATAGGTACGGTCAATGGCCTCGGCCACAAAGTTACGCTTCACCTTCGGTTGAGAGATCTCCCGTATGGCGCAGTGCTCCATGAGCATCTTGATTTTCGCCTCCAGTGCGGCGCGCTCCTCTTTGGTGTTTTCTGTGCGGTGCACAGTTTTACTGTGTCGCCTGGATGTGGGACCTGAGAGTATTGCCGAGGGTGAGGTAGCGTCGGACTTTTGGTCGTTGTCGGTAAGGAATGGGTCTGGCATGTTTCGGAACATAAATTCGAACTCATCGAACGTATCTTCTTTAATTGTATCTATCTGATCGGGCAGTTCGGCCTTGGCCATATCCATTATGCTGATCACTGATCCTTTTGAGTTCCTACTGTGTATGCTCTTCTTGCTCAGCCAACTGGCACGGCTAAGGAGGCTTCTCGTGGGCGACAGGTAGCCAATGGAGTGCTTCGAGCCCTCTCTCCTCATTATTTTTCGATCCGGTCTCGAGCCCTTGATGTAAAACGTAAACTTTTTCATTTGTTGGTTTTTATAAGCAATTTTCTCTTTCGGAAGGGGTGCCCCTTCACCAAGCAATAAATGACGAAAGATATCCGAGCTTGTACCATGTTCAATTTGGGAGCTGTAGGGCACGAATTCATCCGGCTGGTAGTCAGCTAACCTATGCTTACCCAGACGTGCGATATTCCCCGAAGATTTGAATTTCTGTCTGTTGGTTTTATACAAGGTCTTGTTGTCGGACTCCGCTTTGATTTCAAGGGGTTCCTCCTCAAATTCCGTTGGCGCTTTTAGTATCGAGGCGATTGAGCCGATTGAGGAGCGTACATATCTGCTGGGCACATTCGAACTTGCCTCCATGGGTCGTCGTTGACCTTTGAAGACGTTTCTCTTTTCGGAGAGCAAGTGTGCGGGTATTCCTGAAATGACCTTTCCACGCTTCGAGCCATGTGCTCGCTTGTGTGCTGGCGGCTCTTGATCAACGGCTGTGGGTATTTTGTGGAAGCTCTTCAGGGCCGGGTGGAGCTCTGGTATGGCAGCTGATTTTCCAGTTAGCATTTTCCCAAAGGTTTTCGAAAATTTTGGCGCTATTATGTTGACTTTCTTCCCTCGGTTATTGAGGGACCTCGTCAGTTCGGCTTGGGATTTCTCTCTTTCCTTGAGGAAGGTCTCCAGATTGACGCTGGCAAAGCTATCAAAACTGTCCCTTCCCTCACGTGTTCCCAGTTCATTCTTGGTGCTATCCTTAGATCTTATATTGGAGTCTGGTCCTTCCTGACCCCGACTGCCAGTTGTACCCTTCCCCTGGGAGTCCTCTTCATGCCTGGCACTATCTTCAGATATTTTGTTTAGGTCCTGTTTATTTTTGGAGCTACCTGTAGCGCCTTTCTTGAGTCCTGCTAGACGCTGACTGCCAGTAATTCGCTTCCTCTTGGAGTCCTGTTCATTTTTAGACCTATCTCTAGATCTTTTCTGACGCTGACTGCCAGTCGTAGGCTTCCTCTTGGAATCCTCTTTCTTCCCCAACAGCATCCGGTGCGAACTGCTTAGCAAAGGAGTCCTCTCGGTAACGGCCTGGCCCTGCAGCATTTCCCGTAATGGTTTTGTGTACGACGTCCTCTGGTGCGGCATCTTTGTGTCTTCACTCTGTGGAGTTTCGTAGGCTTTGTGTCTCTTCTGTGACAAATCTGGTTTTCGATGCCCCTTGAGTTTTGCCACATCCTTGGAGGTGATCAACGTGTGGGTGCTCTTGAGGCTGGGATGGTGCTCTGGCACCACGGCAGCTGCACTTTTAAGCATCTTATCGAAGAGATCAGTGGGTCGATGCGAATCCTCTTTGACTGTATCCTCCATGTAGTGTCCAAAGGGCGTATGTATCGAGGCAGTCGATTTGTTTCGGGGAAAGGATTTCATCAAGGTCTTTTCATGTGATTGCTTTTCCTCTTGGTTCACTTCCGGCTCCTCTTGCATTGGCGGCTTCTCGGGAGTTGGATCATGATAAGGGCCAGAATCATGGATTCCTTTCGCGGCTCTTGATGCTCGCTTCAATTGCTGTCTTCGTCGAAGTTCAGACTGTGCTTTGTCTTTTCTCGTATCTCTCTGCCCACTGTCCTCCTGATCTCTCAGCTCCTTTTCCTTTGCCTCTTCCTCGGCCTCATCTTTTAGCCTTTGCTCGTACTCGAGGCGCCACTTTGGCTTAGCAGGGAATGGACGACGGTCGCGGTTTCTAGTATCTCTGTGCCCCTTGTCCTCCTGATCTCTCAGCTCCCTTTCCTTTGCCTTATCATTCAGCCTTTGCTCGTGGTCGAGGCGCCACTTGTGTTTAGCAGGGTTTCTCGTATCTCTCTGCCCACTGTCCTGCTGTTCTATCAGCTCCTTTTCGTCTGCCTCTGCTTCAGCATGGAATGGACGACGGTCGCGGTTTCTAGTATCTCTGTGCCCCTTGTCCTCCTGATCTCTCAGCTCCCTTTCCTTTGCCTTATCATTCAGCCTTTGCTCGTGGTCGAGGCGCCACTTGTGTTTAGCAGGGTTTCTCGTATCTCTCTGCCCACTGTCCTGCTGTTCTATCAGCTCCTTTTCGTCTGCCTCTGCTTCAGCATGGAATGGCCGGCGTTCGCGCTTTTGGCCTATCGAGGGCTCTTTATGCTCTTTGATTGCAATCTTTTTTCTGCTCTTGCAGCAAGCTGCGTACGCCTCTGCATCTGGACCCATCTGTGCTCCGGCCTCGACAAAGCAGTGCTTTATATCGTCAAAGAAGCTGTCCAAATACCAAAGCATAGAAAACACCTTCTGAAAGCATGGGGAAGGTGTGCCACAGCCCATTGTTGCCTGTGGATGATTTTTCGACAGCTTGTCCATGTAGGTGGCAATCACTTGGCGCAGGCATTCTCTGTCCAGCAACATGGGAACGGACAATTCCTGTGGGTTGACGTCTGTGATCGCGTTTGACTTTCGCTTCCACTTGGATTTGTGCGTAAGACATGGCCGCAATGAGTTAGTACAGCATTTTGGCACCTTTCTAAAGCGATCCATTTCAAAAAGAACTTTCCTAACTACAACAAATTTACGGTAAATAAACAAATCAATGCAGTTTGATTAAAAATTCTCTGAGTAGGTTGAATAGATTTTGATTATGAATAAAAGTTGCAGCCGCGAATTTTAAACCAAAATCAATTTGTTTTTTCCGTTATATCGACGGACTGTGTCAGGCACTTAACAACACTGTCTCTACGCACACTTAACAGCAAACTATGTTAAATGTTAAATTTAACAGACATTGCTGCTGTAGTGAAATGTTAATTTCAGTATTTCGGTATATTTGAACCGGTATATTCCCAATTGGAGGCACAAACGGTCCTGTCCTGCGCGTTGACATACCGTTGAGAGAAAAGACAAGCTAGGCAAAAAAGTAAAAGTGAAAATCTGGCCCTTGAAATTTGTTCATTAATTATGCAGTAAGAAAATGCAAATAAAGCGATAATTTTGTGCGCGCCCCCAAAGGACAGGCTGTGTGTGTGTGAAGAGATTTACAAAAAAGAAAAGAGTGTGCGTGGGAAGGCAAAGGACATTTTTCAAGTATCTCTCAATCTTTATGTGGTCCGCATCGGATGTGTTGTAATCCATTATAGCGAGAGATATACGACACACACAGACATCTCCGCGTTCCGTGTATACATACAAACGGCTGAGACGCCCGCGCTTTGCCCTTGGCTGCATTCGATTTTTCACAACAGGCCGTGAAAAGCCAACCAGAGAGCCACTGAAGAGCCGTCACCAACATCATCATAATCATCATCATCAGTGGGAAATAGGGAATACCAAAGGCCGCAAGCATGGACATGCTCAACCAGATACTCAGCATTAATAATGGCGGCGCCTATGGGGGCGGCAAGGCGGGCGGAGCCTTCGATCCACTCACGTTCGCCATGAAGCCCCAAGTTGTCATCAGGGCGCTCTGCTGGGTAAGTTTCAAGTGGTGCTGGGAATTGCTAGGATTGCGAGTATCCCCACCTCCCACACACACACACGCATTCCACACCGTCCGTGTGGATGGTCCGATTTGTTTATGTGTGAGGTACTGTCAGTGGCGTACTGGCTGACACATTGAGGGGGAGGGAGGCTTATTGGATCAGCTGCAGGATGGTCATAAAAGCTCTCACGCACATAAAAAGTTTATAATTAAATGCCACAAACGGTCCCCCAAGGCATAACTTTTTAATAACCCTGACTTGATGGACATACGTGTCGAGCAAACAGAACTAGAGCGGGGGGAACCGAGGCCAGTGATAGTTTGCTCTTCATTTAAGTGTACGTAATATTTGCACATAGTAAACCCCCCACCCACCCATCCCAACACAACACCGCAATGGCACCATTTCCCAAGGCCTGCTCCTGGCCAAACAAACTAAACTTGGCCTTCAGCGCAAATTGGGTCACAAACATAAGTCTGTCCGCACTTCTTCCCCTCCGTCTACAATGTATGTCTGTATTTGTACTGTGTACTTGAACTTTTCGTTTGTTGCACCTGCTTATGGAAATCGATGCCAGAGTGGGCCGGAGATGGGAGATGGCAGACGGGAGTGACCCATATATAGATATTAGATATATGATATATTGTCGATGATAAAGTGCTATGGTATATGCATCTGTTAAACCTCTTGGAATTTCCATTCTGCAGCTCTTTTCAGTGGTGGTCTTTGGCTGCATTTCCTCCGAGGGCTGGGCGGAGAAGGAGGGCAAGGAGTACTGCCTCTACAATGGCGATGGCCTGGCCTGCAAGTATGGCAACATGGTGGGCGTATTCGGTTTTTTGGCCTCCATGGGCTTCATGGGCGGCGAGTTCCTGTTCGAGCGGATGTCGTCGGTGAAGAGCAGAAAGCGCTATGTCATGGCCGACTTGGGCTTCTCCGGTAAGGGATCCCTATATAAATCCTATCGAAATTCCCACCCAATTCAGTGCCATTTTCATTTGATTATCTTCTGCAGCTTTGTGGACCTTCATGTACTTTGTGGCGTTCTTGTATTTGTGGTCCCAGTGGAGCTCGTCGCCGCCACCACCGCTCGGCATTGGAGAAGGCAGCATGAAGACGGCCATTTGGTTCTGCCTCTTCTCGATTGCCACTTGGGTGGGTCCCTGCAATCGGTGCATTCGTATATCGATGGCATTATGTAATATTCCTCTCTATTGTTTAGGCTCTGTGCGCCCTGATGGCCTACAAACGATTCCTGATTGGAGCCGGCGATGAGTTCACCTCCGCCTTCGAGACAGACCCCGCTAATGTGGTGCACCAGCAGGCATACGGCTATGCCATGGACAATGACAACGATCAATACAGCGCCTCGCCCTTCGGCCAGGGACAGCAGGGTGAGTCAATTGAATTCGATTATTCATAATCCAAATACGCTTCATTCACTTATTTTTTTGGGCCCATTTACAGGCGGCGTGGAGCCACAGCAACAGGCTGGCATGGAGTACCAGCAGCCCACCTATTAAGGAATTTCCACAACTGCTCCTTCTCCTGCCTCCTGCCTCCTCCTCCTCCGTTGTGCACACAATTTCTATGTATGTACTTCGGTTTTTGGTTTGTAGTGCGAGATGGCAAATGTTTTACACGACTACTAGCAAACACACAAAGCGTTTGGCTTTTACCAAATACACCGATGACGAACATATAAAATCAGTAACAGAAACAATAACGATACAAAGTAAATACTACAAATTACAGCAGCAACAGAAGCAGCAGCAACAGCAACAGCAGCAGCATCAACAGCAACATTTGCTTTGGCCACAAGAAAGAGGAGAATATATGAAAGCATATTTATACATTTATACATTTATGTATATCTGAATAATAAGAGATAACTTGAAATGATGATAACTTATAAGCTAGCCCCCTAAGTTGAGTGTGCAGTTTTTTGTAGTGCGAATTTGTTGCTATATACAGTTATTGTCGTATATATCCCTTTAGGAACACTCGGATATGCTTTCAACGTTGTTCGTTATTTAGTATTTACATGTACTCGAAACGTACATATGTATTACGATTATTTAGTTGTGCCCAGGTCCTGGTCCCTTTCCCACAGCCGCAGCCACAACAGCCACAGCAGCTCGTATATCCTCAGCTAAATGGATGGCTTGGGGTTTTTTTTAGATAAATTTACACACACACATACACAGACACACAACGCGCATCCACATCAAAGAGAGACAGCAATAAACGTGAAGAAGAGGTGGAAGAGAAGAGAAGAACTGCTCAAATCACATATCCAATAGCCATCTGAGAAGTACTTATGGTACATACTCGTATTGTAGTAGTCAGTCTTAGGGCCAGGGCCAGGGCCAGGGGCAGGGGGCCGAGATGTCACGTCGCGTCGCGTCGCTTGGTTAGAAATGCAAAATACCTATTAAATTAGCGCCAAACACAAATGTAAATTCTAAACTAAAAAAAAAAACAATGTAGAATTGTTACTAGAAAAGCATCATAACGGGAGGAATAAAGCAAAAAATGTTAGAGTCGCGAGTCGCTTTAATGCAGAGCTTGTGCCCTAACCAACGATTTGTATAGTAACTAAACCTTAATGCATGCCACATATACATAAATAATGTAACTTGTCTATATTATATATCGACGCATACATACATATGTGATGTGTCGGAGAACGTAAGCATATTGATTACATTACATAGCTGTTCAGTTAATGCAACTTGCAATAAACTACAACTACAAGTATTTGTTAAACTAAAACCACATACATACTTACTATATCTACATACATATGTATATGTATTATATTATATATATTTATGTATTGTATTTGTAAGGCGAAAGTTAATGCAACACAAGCAAAAGGAAATCTCAGTAAATATGTATACATACATATACTATACTATACATATATAATTATACACACATATATACATACAGACATATATACTCGTATATATATATAAATTATTCATGTAGAATTTGTGTGCGTTCAAATGATAGAAATAAACAAAACAAAAATTATCGTATGTATTACTCATATTCGTATTTAACAAAACAAAACAAAAAATACAAAAACCAAAAATATATAAAGAGAAACACACAAACAAACCGCCAGAGGAACTAAAAACCCCCTCTCTCTCCCCCCCTCCCATCCAACACTTGTGAACAATATTGTATCAGAGTTAATCCTCCAACAAAAAACCTATCCTCTTAACTAGGATCCCCCTCCCCCCAAATAAATATAAATATTTTTAAAAACTATACGCAAATCATTTTGCAATCATTTAATGCGAACTATTAAAAAAATGGAACATCCCTAAATATCCTCGGCGTTTGCTTTATCAGCCATTCCTCAAACGTCAGATCGCTAAACTGATTAATGCCCAAATCGTAGGATTCCAATCCCAGTTCGAAAAGTTTATTGTGCTTCTTGATCGATCGCCAGTTGTCGCAGAACACATTGCGCCGCTTCTCCGTCTCAATTTCAGTGGGATAGTTGGGCTCAAAGTCAACCTACGAATGAAATAAAACAAATTCATCAAAATTCCAAAACAAATTTCCAGGAACTGTTATCAGAACCACCAGAATTCTCCAGTCAGCCGACATTTCCCCTGCGCTTTGTGCTGCCTTTCCATGTGGATTTGCCCAATGGGAAGGCCGTAGAAGTGGCACCTTGTGGGCGGGGCCGGGCACGCGGGGGAGGCCCAGCGCAGCCCACCAGGGGGGGCGGGGGCCGGCCGGGAGGAGGCACGGGGGGCCGCCCGGAGCACAGTCATGATTCCTCAGAATTTTACTGAATCTGGAAGAGACTCTCTCTCTTTGAATATGCAAATTAAAGCGAATGTAGCCTTGGAGAGTGCACTCTGCAATACACAACAAAATATAGCGATATAGCGATTATCTCTCATATGGGAGGGACGTTTCAATGCCAGTTTGGGTACAATTTTCAGTTCGTAAATTTATTGATTGTTTAATTGACTAACTAAATATACAGACTTATGTGTTTCTATTATAGAATGGGATAACTGCACTCGCTGGCGATGCCGCAGAAGCCTCCGGCATTGCGCAAGATTCGCATGAAGCCGCCCTCGCCCCAGTTCTGCGAGTACGAGTTCTTGATGATCCAATAGTCGCGCCCGCCCTCGGATCCATAGCCGACGACGACAACGGAGTGATTCACCTCATCCTGATTGCACTCCTCATCCGCATAGATGCCGCCGTGGTACTGCTCGAACGAGATGGGAGCTGCGTTCATGGAGCAGGCCAACGGGCCCAGTGTGGCCACCACCTCCTTCATTTTCTGCTCGTCGCCTGGGGTGATTGTGGCATAGTCGCGAATCTTCACGATGCTCTCCCTGGGCGGCTGGCCCGCCGTCTCGTTCTGCCTGCACTGCATCTCGAACTGTGTGTACGGATATTTGTTGGCTAGTGTGATGCCGTGATCGCGTATGTACTCGAAGCCGTACTCCTGGAAGCCACCGTCACAGCCCATGTTGCCGTAGTCATCGGCACAGTCCACCAGATTCTGCTGGGACAGCGAGGCCAGCACACCTGTGCGCCGGAACAGATGACCTTCGAGGGCGCCCGTTGTGGCGAACGACCAGCAGGAGCCGCAACCAACGCCCTGGAATCCGGGCGGCGTTACGCCACCCTTTTCGCGCCAATCAAAGGATTCAGGCAGATTGGCCCCGGACGGATTGGGTGCAGTCAAGAAGTTGATGTGGCCGTTGGTGTATTTCCTGAATGCAATTGGAGTGAACTGAATAAGTAACAGCCAGAAAAGTATTCAAAGTATTCAAATAAACATTCAATTCAAAGGGAATACCAGTGCAAATCAAATATTCTGATTATCTTTTTCCCCACTTAGCAAAAACCCAAAAATGTATGACTGTTTGGCTTTTGATAAGCGAAAACAATGACAAATATAATTTTGGAAATACCAAAACAGATTTCATTCATTCAGACCTCTGAACTAGTGCCTCGGAAACATAAATGCTGCTCCTCGTGCTACTCATATTTCATGGAATAGGCAGAGCAAACCAGTTCAAAATTTATGAGATGGGTGCTAATTATTCAAGCGATGGACTCCCCCCTTTTATGGGTTTGCGTCGATTGCGTCATTACTTATGTGTTCTACTTACTCGCCCCTTTCGGAGACCTTCGAGCCCAGAAGCGTGGCAATCTCCTTCTTTGTCATATCGGCCAGCGGATTGAGACTCAGGCGGTAGCCAGAATATCCACTATCCGCATTCTTGTTGCTCAGATCGATGACGGACTTCTTGGCCGCAAAGATACTCTCGCGATACGCTCGCTCGCCCTCGTCCGCGTAATTCTTGCCCGTTTGTCTCAAGTACTCATCAAAGTTATGCACGTCGCAGAGTTTGGGAAACGACTGGAGTGACTGCAATGACACGGCACCCAGGCAGACCCAGCCCAAGACCAGCTGCAGCCACATGGATGGACACTTCAACATCTGCAAAGATGGAAATAAAAATGGAAAGTGTTGGGGTATTAGGTAATGGCGTGTGGCTCTCCCCTTCTTCTGCCATCGAAACTCCACGATAGCGATAGATAGCCAGGTGTCAACATTCATCACCCGCGAATATTCACGGTTCATTCCCATACGGATCGTTCCCATGTGGGTTAAGGCCTGACGAATATTTAATGAACTTGTTGTTGCGGATGTTGAAAGCACTTTTCTCCACGAGTATTAATTAATGATAAATAAAGTGAGCCTCGTTAAAATCACAAAATATACTGCCAGCATATTTCCATATTTAAATGAACAGAGAAACTATTAAAAGTATTAGAAAATCATTTCACAATTATACAATTCTTATAGTTTCACTTAGTGGCTGAAGATTGATTCCGTAACAATCCGTAACATCTTTTATGCTCCATCTGTCGCCGAAAAAAAAAACAGGTAATTAATGAATGACATTAACATTCCGTAACTTCAGCTCTTTTGCCACATGATCTATCGCTCTTAATTGGAGAGCATTCGATGTTCGTTGTTTGCTTTGAGTTTGTGTTCGACATGCGATTGGCCAATTTCGTGATGGATGACATATCATTAAAGGTTGAATAATCCCATTTGGATATGATTTACATATTGATCAAGCGGGGCTCTGTGGTTTCTTTTGGATGTGTGGCCGAATCTAGATTACAGTCAAACCAAAATTTCACTTTCGATGCCGTAAATATTCACAGATATATATATACGTATATTCGCGTCGCATGCTGGGATCGGGTGAAAGGCATCGAATACACGAATATATGTAGATAGGTTGCGGGAACCCCATTCGATCTCTGACCACATGTAAGTCCCTAATTGCAATTGCACTTCGCTTGTCCACTTTTTTGTTTTGTTTTACAATTATGCTTCACAGCAGGGCGGCAGGCACTGAACACACACGTCTGCACGTCTGAACGAACGAACTGAAGACGCAGCTTAATCACCTTTTACAATGTATTTGGGCGATGGATACTCGGGTGTATCTCTTCCGCGTTCACAAATCTTAGTCGAAGATGCTGCCGACTCGGACACCGCTCAGGTTATAAGCGGAGCTCGATGATGGGGCTTAGGTTTTATATAGTTGGAGGGGGGGAAACCCCTCCAATCCCATACTTGGCTTGGACCAAAACCAGATGTCTTTACAAACTATGAAAACTTTTCGAACATGAACAATTAACATGATGTAAAGGTGTATCTGGTGGTTTGTGCCATTGCCAGCGGCTATAGTTTATATTAAATAAAGAGTACAGATATTTTAAAAATACTAAAATATATATTATAAGTAAATAAATGTCGAGTCCTAATTGAAATTTAGATTAATGTTATATATGCATTTAAATACTCCAACAAATGATAGCTAAATAATGAAAATACAAGCGAATTCAGCTTCATTCATTCATCCAAATTTGATTCCATTTGGATTCCTATTTAACAGGTTATTGGTCCGTTTGCTAAGCTATGATGCGTGAAAAGTTCATTGACTTGAGTGGGAAACACACAAACCCTACCATACCATAGCATAGCCTACTTATATTATATTATACGCCTCCCCCGGGGTTCCTGTTTATCTTCTAATTCCGCTCACTAATAATTGTGAATTGCATAATTCAACAATTTAGACAACAAACAGACAACAAAACAATCATATAAAATGTTGCAATATTTATGAGGCCTACGAGTATGAGGCCCACGAATATGAATGTGATTATTCATGCCTGCTGCTGCCATAAAGAGAGTGAGAAGCCCCCAAATGGGGCGTGGCGTGATTAGAGCTGCTTTTACGATGCGATGCCCGGCTGAAAACCAGGCCAGTGGGGTTTTCAAATTAACAAAGATACGAGAATCCGGCGAATCGAAACGGAACGAGGCTCATTTGACAAGTTTATTGGGTAAATAGCACTACGCCGCACCCAGGACGGGGACGGGAACGGGAACGGGGACGGAGACTCTTCTTGCAGCTCTCTAACGGGGCTTATCGTCACGTTGCGAGTGGAGTGAAGACTTCTTCTACTTCTATCTGGTGGTGGGGCCAAGTGCGAATTCGAGGCTATTCGGAATGGGGCAGGCAGGCGCATAGAAATCTAGTATTTGCACTTTTCTTGCGAAAGTGACTTCTATTGTATTTGCGTTTGCAATCAGAAAAGGGAAGGAGAAGGAGAGTTAACCGCCGACAATATCCACCGTATATAAGACCCATCGAGTGGTTCTTTTGGGCATCAGTATCTATCAGTATCTATCTCGGTATTCGTCATGCACAAGTTGGTGCTCTGTTTTGTTCTGCTCGTCGTCGTCGGCGGTGGATGGGCTTTCAATCACGGCCAGGATTTAACCGATTTCGAGGCCTATAAGGTAGGTTAACCCCCCTCCCCATTGACGTTTCCATCCACTCCCAATCAGACCAAAAATTGTATTCCCAGACTAAGTACGGAAAGACCTATCTGACCACATCGGCCAACTCCTTTGCCAACTATTACTTCATCTATAACCGGAACCAAGTGAATCAGCACAATGCGCAGGCGGACAGGAACATCACCACCTACCGCGAGGCGGTGAACCAATTCTCGGACATACGCCTGGTCCAGTTTGCTGCGCTGTTGCCCAAGGCCGTCTATCCAACCGTTTCGAATGCCGTGCCTCCTGTGGCCACGCAGCCGGCGGCTGTCGAGTATGACATCCTCACGGATCTGGGCATTACCGTTACGGTGGAGGACCAGGGCGTGAACTGCAGCAGCAGTTGGGCCTATGCCGCGGCCAAGGCTGTGGAGATTATGAATGCAGTTGGGACTGTAAGCACAATGCCGCAATCGCTGTCCGCTCAGCAGCTAATCGACTGCGCCGGAATGGGCGTAGGCTGCAGCACACAGGTACCGCAATCGGCCTTCGACTATCTCACCCAGTACTCGCTGCTGTATCCAACCGTGGACTATCCAAACAACATTAGCCTCAAGCAGCAGGGAATGTGCCAGCCGCCCCCATCGGTGGCAGTGGGCGTCCAACTGACCAGCTACTCGGTAGTGCCCGATGGCGATGATACCGCACTCATGCGTTATGTGTCCAATGACATACCCGTTGTGGTCGAGTACAATCCGGCGACCTTTGGCTTCATGCAGTATTCGAGCGGTGTCTATCAGCCGCCCACCAAGGCCGCCAAGGCTGCCAGCTCTCAGTTTCTGGTGGTGGTGGGCTACGGCTTCGATGCCGATACCAATCTGAACTACTGGAGGTGCCTCAACTCTTTCGGCACGGGATGGGGCGAGCAGGGCTACATCAGGATTGTGCGTAGCGCCAGCCAGCCGATCACTAAAAATGCAATTTTCCCTAACTCGTAATGTTGTGGGGGTGGGGAACGAAATAAAATTTAATTTACGAGTAATAACCAAAAAGAATACGAGTGTATCAAAGGTATTTGTGAAAGTTTGCAACATTTGAATCCGATTTCGCTTTATTCGATTTCCCCATTTGTATTTAGTTTATTTATTGATTTTTCATCTACAAGCGGAGCTTTACAGACTTAAATGCTAAAAATTAACAAGTTCACATAATTTTTTGCTTTATTCTTTCTCATACATATGTATGTGTGGATGTTGTTCGATTTTTCATTAATGCCTTGGTTTTGTATCTGTTATATTTCTGTTTGCATAATATGTATGTATGTTGTATTTCCATTTTGTGTGCTGGTTGCTCTTCAAAAAACTTACGAAACAAATGGAAATGGAATCATTTTATATATTGCTGGTATATATGTGTGTGTGTGTGTGTGTGTGTGTGTATGTATATATATAGAAGATTCAAATCAGGAAACGCAGCAAAAAGCATATTTTTGTTGGTGTGTGTTCTTTGATTTTTTGTTTTTTGCTGGACTTGTCGAAATTTTAATTTTGGGGATTTATGTATGTAGATATATCTTCTTTTTTGTTTTTTGTTTTTGTTTTTTTTTTCTTCCTTAAGTTGCAGTAACTTGTTTTGCAAACGTTTTGTGGTGTTATTATTACTCGTTTTATTATTATTACATCTCAATTGCATATAATAATTTGAAGTATCTGTTGTGTTCTTCCATATATTCCATTTAGTTTAAATGTTAGTTTAGAATCTCTTTCCGCCTCCGTGTCTGGTAAAGCAAAGCTCAATGATATGATTCACGCTGCCAACTTCGTATTATTTCATTATCGTTTTTCGTTTTTTATATTACGAGTATTATCAATTTCAGCGTGTTTTTGGTTTTTTTTGTTTTTGTTTTCTTTGTGAATGTGCTCAAATGCGTTTTGGAGTTTTTCAAACGTTTTATTTTGTGTTTTTTTTTTCTATTTTTTATTCTGTTCATTTTGTTTCAAATTTATAAGACCTGCCCTGTCATGGATTGCAGTGAGAAAACGAATAAAATGGAGCTCTGAGAATGTGGAATCTAAATAATATTCGTGTCTGAGATTATTCAACTTGTTGGAGAATTGTGTTTAGTTTTCTGTTTATTCTCTGGGTTTCCTTCCATCTATTTTTTCTTTTCTTTAATTACGGTACAACGGCTAGTGGTTTGTTATTTGTCTTTGGTTTTTTGTTTGTTTATAAATTAAAATTAGTTAAGTTTATCTACATATGCTCACGATTTTCTCATTTTTTGTTTTTTTTTTTTCGGTTTGTAGTTTTATTAGCTTTCCGTATAATTCTTAATAATATTTAACTAAATAAATATAATGTTATATATTTTATGCAATTTCTTGTATGTATACGATGATATATAAATATAATTAAGTTTTTTTTTGTTTTTTTGCTTTTTCCTACACAAAATGATGTGTTCTCAACGGCTCCCATGCATTCAAATGTGTGTTGGCTAGTGTTTTCCTTCCATTTTGTTCTTTTTATTGCTACCGCTTTTGTGTTGACTGTACTTTATCTGTTGGTGTTTTCTGTATCTGTGTGTGTGTGTGTGTCTTTTTGGGGGGAGGCGGCTTGCCGGATCGGATCAATGACGATGATAGAAATTATACCGCATAGGACATAATGTTTTAATGAGTTTTGTCTTCGGACAAATTTTAGGAAGATTTATTCGTTAGTTTTCTATTTTGGTTTTGGTTTTGTATGAAGCTTAAAATGGACAAAATATGATTTAATAATTTAGTTTCCAACTTTATGGATTCTCTGGTTGTTGGTTTTGTAAATAGTTTTCCCATTTCCTCTATTTAATGTATGTATTGTATGTATGTATATATATGTATGTACACATATATATTTATTAATTTTCCTTCCTATACTTTGTCTTGAGTTATTACATATAAATCATTTTTTCTGGTTTCTTATGAGTTTCGGAATCCTAATTATTGCAAATACTATGCTCTATAGATTTTCTCAATTGGTTTGCTTTCGTTTTTATTTTGTTTTTTTTGTTTTGTTTTTTGCATAGGTTTTACGAAGGGAAGGGGTTTCCTTCTAGGGTTACCCTATTCTTTCGTGGGTGTTAAATTATACATTTTTTTTATATTTTTGTTTTGGGTTTCTTCTCGTGTTGGGCTCTTGAGATGTTTTGCCCCAACAAAATGTGTGAGTAAAACTTGGAAATCATTTTGATTAATTATAGTTTTTGCATTGTCAAGTTTTATTCTGGATTAAAGTTTTGCAAATTTTCAGGCGGAGACATTTACTGGCAGTTTCTCTGTATTTTGTTTTCAATTTCGAACATAATAATAAGGGAAAAATGTGGATTCTTGTATTACTGCCCCCAATAACTGCTTTTGTTTTTTTTTTTTGTTTGTCGGTTATGCTCTTATTTTGTTTTTGTTTTTGCTGTTTTTATCATGCGTGACCATAAGTTAAATTTCACTTTATTGTTAGTTCTTTTACACTTACGAACACATTCAATTAAATTAAATTAAATTATGCAACTAAATGAGCATCAACTCCGGACCTGAAACAGGCCAAGGAAAATCATCGAAAGTAAGGCGAAAATAATTAAGGATACAAATTGGAGGTGTTAAAGCGCTAAATCCCAGCTAAATTTATGAGCTTTGGATTTTTATTGTGTGCCCGGAGGTCAGCAGGAGCGCACAGCCGGCGGCCAGGGCGAGGGGCAGTATCATCCACGGGGCTGCTGTCAGCGAGTTGCCACCGTTGCACAGGTCCTTGGTGCAGGAGCAATAGATGGCGGCCACATCGTGGGTACCGGAACGCCGCACGCACTCCACATCGGTGCGCTCGTCGTGAATGTAGCCACAGCCGCGCACTATGCGGGTCTTGCCATAAACTGTGATGGGAATGCACAAGGATTAACATTGAATTTTGAATTGGATCGCTGTTTTTGGGGGCCGGCCGCCATGACTCACTCTTCTGCACAGTTTTGCGGCACAAGGTGGGCTTGTACTTGTCCTTGAGATGCTCCAGGGGCTCCTGTTTGCTGCAGTTGACCTCGCCAATGGAGTACGGCTCGAAGGGATCGCCGCAGCGAGGATCGAATTCGCTGTTACAATCGTAGCACATCAGGGCAGTGGACACTGCAGATGGGAAGGGGAAAAGCAACAGTGGGTTAAGCATACATAAACATACATAAAAATACATATATAAAGTTGCAGGTACAGGTACAGGTACAGTTTGCTAAATGTCAGGGCTTTCTGCGATTGCGTGTGTGTGTGTGTGTCAGTCGGTCGGTCTGGGCAGGGTTGCCTCTTTTTGCATTGCATAAACTGTGGCGCTTACCTTGTATGCAGCAGAGCACGCCTAACAGCAACAACATTTTCTCCATGAACGGCGACATTTTCTCTGCACTCTGCACTCCCGTTTATTTATTTACTTATGAGTTTAGTCTCTTTGTGGAACACCCTTCTCGTTATCCAACAATTGGTTGGCTTTCGTTGAACTATTTGCGGTTTTCCTCTGCTGTTAGATTATCATGTTAGCCTGGAAAATGAGAATGCATTTGCTAATTCGGTGTAAACAGATTTTGCTCTGGCTCTGCCACTGCCACTGCGACTCGGCCACTCGCTCTCATCTCTTGTCCGCGGCGATGAAAAGTGAAAATCTATTTGGCAAAAATAAACCGAAAGCTATGCGGAAAAGGCCAAAGAGGAATGGAAATAACGGCAGAGCAAAGTGGGACGCAAATAGGTAAAGACACAGCGAAGTACGAAAGAAGTGCAGTTCGAAAGCAGGGTCTGCGGGGGTTGGGTTTGGGTTTGGGAGGTGAGTGTGAGGTAATAAAAGCGACGGCGCAATGCATCAAATGCGCTCTCTCCCTCTCTTGCACTCCACTCTCTGAGGGCAAGAGAATTTGGAACGAAACTGTAATGACGCGCTCTGTGTGGAACCCATTTGGACGACCCAATTAGTGGGCCTGTGGAAGCCAATCCAATGCTGTCTTGCTGTCGAACTTGATCACTGCCCTGGCTCAGAGTGGCTCAGAGTGGATTTAAAATGAACAATCACTATTAATTATGATTTTTTATTGTCACGAATGGAATGTATGATTTTTTTATAGTTCTGTCCTTTCCCAGGCGCCTCCATACCGGCCATCTACGAGTAAATTTACTCTGTCAGTCTGGTAATTGCTTAAACATTGATTTTCCCTCCATGTGGCGTGGGTGTTATGGAGTGGGAACCTATTGCTTACGCGAATCTGTAGCTAGGTAACCCATGCACCGCCCACACACCCACAGCGGCACACCCCCCACCGATAGGGGTAATCTTTTAATAGTTTTGTCATCGCAAGCGCTTTACCGTTGCCATTTCATTCCCTTTAGGCCTGGCCGAGTTGGCCTCGTTTGCCGCCTCGAGTGACTTATTGTGACGTGGGCCCCACAGTAGATGGTGCACTAAACAGAAGCAATTACGCAGACATTTATCGAGGGGGGCAGTCCATGCCTAGATACGGTAAACCAAAGCTCAAGGGATTTATTTTTGGAATTACCTTTGAGATGGAACATCAAAGCGGTCGTAACGGAAGAATTACCAGACATGAGATGGGAAACCAACTAAAAACAAATAATTAACAGTTAAAACTGTGTATCCCCGTTCTATGGCTTACGCTTTCGGCCAAAAGTAATTTAAAAAGTGCTCCCTTTTCATGTGAGGGTTTCTATGACTTCATTTGGGGGGCCAAACTTTATTTCCTGTGTGCTAAAGTAATTAAATTCTTGCACCGCCGCTGTGTCCACTCCTGGCAGGCAACCCCTTCTCATCTGTTCGCTCTTACAAGCAGCAAGTCGTATACGTAATCAAGAAAAGTGCAATGCACTGAAGCCCTTGTAGAGCTCTAATTCTAGAGCACCACTCCAAATGCTTAGACGTTGAGCAAGCGGAAGAGTAGAATATGATCAGAGTTGGAAATATTACGCATACGCCTCGAATTCGGGTTTCTGGCACACACACAAACACAAACACAAAGCATGTGAAGAAGAAGGAAAATGAAAAATGGACAGCTAGGCGAATGAAAAGCCAATCAATATGGTAGTCAAGGGGCTGTTGTCATGTCGGACCCGTCAATCACAACAAAATACTGTTGTCGGGCGGAAGAGTAGGTGCCGTACCCCCAGCCATACGGGAGGATGGTGGTGGTGGTGGTGTGTGTGTGTGTGTGTCCATTATGGCACTTCCCCTTTGAATATTGAATGTGCCTTTTCGATTTGATTGCATTCTCTGTTGCATGCAACACT
Organism: Drosophila obscura; assembly: GCF_018151105.1. Taxonomy (NCBI): domain Eukaryota; kingdom Metazoa; phylum Arthropoda; class Insecta; order Diptera; family Drosophilidae; genus Drosophila; species Drosophila obscura. The sequence goes on along the minus strand of NW_024542774.1, from coordinate 921,093 downwards.
CTATTTCCATATCCGTCTTCATATCAATTTCATCTCCCTACCAACCTAACTACCGACCCAACTGCCTGCGTCCCATCCGCTCTGTGGCTTCAGAAAATTCAATGAATGACCTAGTTCGCGAGCTGGTTTACCAACACCCACCCATCCACCCACAATGCATACCCCTCAGTGGCATGCCCCATCATTGTGCTGCATGTTGTCAAGTGTCTCCGTCTTTTGGCATTTCCTGTGGGAAATGTTTTTCCCCCCCCAGTTATTTACTGCCTTGCGTCTGGTCTGTCAGGGTCTGTTTGATTCCGTTTTCTTGGCTAGTTTTTCTTTCTTTTTCTTTTCTTATGTAATAGTCAGACAATTGGCATAAAGGCATACCTATCGATTTAGCCATTAAAAAAAAAGAACGACGGCAAGCCCCAAAGAACTAGGCAGAATAAGTGGAACGAAATAGTTACTCAGGTGGTGGTTCAGGTGGTTCGTAGCCGGGGTACACCTGGGACTGAGATGGGTATCAGTATCTCTGCTGCACTCTGTTGTATAATATAATATATGTATGTGTGTGTATAGGGTTCAGGTCTTAAAAGAGATTTCTATCGTATTTCTACTCTTTTAAGGTACTTTTGCTTGTTCGGGATATGAATTACCATCAAAATAATTTAAGGATTAAGTAATATGTATAATTTTTTGTTGGTTTTCTGTTTGATTTGCTTTGGTTATACAATTCAATTAGGATTTATAATACACCATTAATACATGTATTTATATAGTATAAAGGTTTTTCCTTTTCCTTTTCCAAAACTGTTTTGTAATCACTTTTCACTTTTCGCTGCTTTGTTTTGAAGTCACTTTTCACTTTTACTCTCACTGCTGTTATATAATGCCCAGAACCCTTACCCTTACTTCTATTTCAGTTATTTCTCTTGCCATAACATAACGAATTGTTCTATTTAATGTTTGCTGTAGTTGTCGTTGTGTTCATTTACATAAGAGCGGACGATGATGTGGGAATGCGGAATTAATTTCCTTGGGGGTTTCTCTCGAACTATTTCAAGCTGACGTCCGACCAGAATGGAAATGAAAGGCCCGAAACTCTTGAAAACGAAAAGAAGGGCTTTGTGGGTGGTTCTGCCGAGTGGGTGGTGAGTGAGTGCGATTTCAGTGCAAATTCTCTCGCAAGGACGAAGCGCAAAGTCAAAGCGTGGACGGCGAGAGAGAAAGAGCAGAGAGCAGAGCAGAGCAGTCACCCAAAGTGTATTAATACAGGGTCAGTCATTCCCAGAGAGCGACAGAGCTGACTTCCAGCTACTTTTGCGTGTGAGCAGTACGGAAATACCTCCTCACCTTATATATTTACACCCTGGTGTCTCCCTAAGCTTTGGCAGACCGACCCGAACGAAGAGAGAGAGAGCGTGAGAATGAGCGCCCTAAAAGAAACCAAGCGAAAAAAGTTAAATCGATAGCAAACCGCGCCGGAGCCCGTGCCCCAAGCGAGATTATCTAATACGGCTGGCTTAATGGCCAAATGATGGGGCCCTGGATTGCGGAACTGCCAGCAGGCAGTTGTGTGGTTTGGAAAGTGCACTTGATCGATGTCGGGGCAAACTACCTTTATTTTATTTGGGCACGACAAACACACACGATTTGATTTCTTTTGATAATTTGCAGTGTTATTATATTTGGTTTGGCTTGGCGTTTGCTGTGCGGTCACGCGACGCGATGCAACCCCAGACACGGTGAAATTCCTTCTGAGCTGAGCTGAAAATCTGCAGCTGTCCGCAGGCCACCGCATCGGCCGGCAAAAATGGGAGAGCGGAGACTGCGCACTGACACAAGGAACATTCAATTCCAGTTCTACAATTATTTAACTTAACAAGTTTTGCAAAATACAACATTCCCTCCACTCTGCCAACAGAGCATTCCCATTAACATACTTTTTGGATGGCCGTTTCGACCCTTAACAGAGACACGCGCTTAACAGTTGTGCGGCCTCTTCTTAGCTCTTGATGACTGCCATGATGCGAGACCAGAATGCCTGAACCTCGGGATCTTGCATTAGGGCACGTTTCTTGGAGGTCAACACCATATTTAGTATGTCCGCATTCTTAAAACGATCTCGGCTAGTCGACTTATGCTCTGTTGTCTCTGGGGAGCCTTCAGGCTCCTGTTCGTCCAATGGCTCCGCTTCCAGCGCTGGGCTGGCGATTTGCGTGGCTGAAATTGGAACGTATTAGCTTTGTCTTTTCTTCCTGGACTCTGTGCCAATCTACCTTTCTTGCACTTTGTGGTCTCCGTTTTATTCTTTTCCGCCCGCTTCTGATACGGTTTGCGTTGCTTCAGGGGTTCCTTCGCCTTGCCGCGCTTCCCCGCGCTTCCAGACGGATCACCAGGCAATAACTCGGTGGTGTCGACTGCGCTGTCTGTATCCTGTTGCAGCCGTCTCTTGACATGCAAATTCAAGCGTTCCTTGATATTGGGTTGCTCCACATGTTCGCCATTGGGACGTGGAGAGTGGGATTCCTGCAGGGCATTCGGAAAGAAAAGAAATATGATTAATTAAATGGTGATCAGGGCGAGACCTCGACCACAATGTGGGCGAGCAGACGGTGGCCCAAAGCCAATGGTGTCCCATAATCTCTGCAGTCTGGGCAATAGGCCCACACTACACAACACAACTTTTTGGGTGCATTCTTCTGGTGCAACCAGACCAGACGTCATAAGCCATAGATGAACTGGCGCAGTCGGGTCGGTAGTCTTACCTCTGTCCAAGGGCCAGGCCCGGGCGCCCGGCGCCTTCCGAGCTCCACGGCTTCTTCGAGGGAAGGAGCGGGATTGGATTGCTTTTGTTTCCACTTTGTTTCCATTATGTTGGTCTTAATTGAGATGGCAAATTTTAGCAGAGAACGATAACAACTGCCACGGAGCTGCTTCCTGGTAACAGCGCATTTTACAGCACTACATTTTTGGTATTTTTCTTTTCGCCATATATCCCGCATGATTTGTATGAGAAAATAGTGGCTTAAGTCTTCTTTGATCGCCGGATTGCCTGGTTTTCTTATGGTATGGTATTTCTCGAAGCTGAAATGGTATTCAATGGTATTTATTTTTTGGACGAAAATAAAAATACCAAAAATTTAGTGCTGTAAAATGCGCTGTTATCAGCATCAGCTGAGATGGAAGCAGCTCCGTGGCAGTTGTTATCGTTATCGCAGATGCTGCTAAAATTTGCCATCTCAATTAAGACCAACATAACGGATGGTATTTTTTATCGTTATCATCACGGTCACACTGATTCGGACGCCATGTTGATTCTACACAAATTTCATCTTGACTGCGTCGTTGCGTGAAAAATTGTAAAATATCGCCATGAAAGTGCAAATAACCACATAAAAATATAATAAAAGTGATAATAAATGAACAATCCACCACGTAATCAATAATTCAACGTTGCAAGTACGTGAAAAGTACGTGTTTTTGGCATCTGGAAGTGGGCAACGAAATTCTGTCGCTCTTTGCCACCGCGTCGCCATTGGTGTATTGGTGTGTGCGCATTGGCAGTGTGTGGTGCATATACGTGTGTAATTTTTTCTGCCCATATGCAAAACAACGCTGGCAAAGGACCCCCAACACGAACAACAAGAGCCTTTTGAAACCGAGTTATGAGTGTCGCTGCAATGACTATGGACGATCAGAGACCGCTGATGAACAGTTACGACAAAATGTCGACAGCCAAATACGAGCAAAACATAAACCTTATTAGCAGTGGCGCCAGCAGTGGCATCATCGCGGGAGGTGTTGGTGGAGGCGGCGTGCCGCCCTCTGGGCCGGCATCGCCGACACCCTCCGGGTCTGAGGAGCCGCACCACCATCCGCATCATCCGCACCACTCGCACCACCACCAGCACAACACCCCCAACCAGGAGCAACAGCGCCAACAACTGCAGCAGCAAGAACAACAACATGCCGCTGTTGCCGAGGCTGTTGCAGCCGCCGAACAGCGCCAGCGTCTGCTCGAAGGTATTATAAATAACAGTAATCAAAGCTCCTCCTATATACTCTATCTTTATATACAACAAAAGAGCGGGAAGAACAGAAACGAAAGTGTAAAAATTGGTGTAAATTGATTGTATTATAATTTCATGATTTGCCTAGTTCCCATTCTTGATTTAAACTCTCACTCTCTGTCTATCTAAATACCCTGTAAGTATTTCCTATCGATCCACCACCTGCACTCTTTTTTGGTTTGTGCGCAGGAGAAATTGTTTATGAAAAACACTCGAAAAATAACTCCACGTATGTGCCACGATATGATCCTCGAAGCGAACACTCTTTGCGGAAGAACACTTTCCAGCAGCGTTTAGAATCTAAACTTTAGATAAACCTTTTGTTATTTTTATTTTTAAATAAAACTTCAGGAAATGTGAAAGTGCCAGAGAAATGAACGCTAAACGGGTATATAACCGATAAATAGCCACAAATGCATAAACCAGTAAAAATATTCATTGAAAATAAATTAACTTCATGAATAAAATAAAGCAAAAGTGTTGTAAAAGTGTTGTGCAAAAGAACAATCAAATATAAATATGATAACAAAATGTAAACCAAAATAAATTGATCTCGAAAATCTCTCGCGTTCTCTTGTTCGTCGTCCGTCGCTGTGTACAGTTAGTTTTGCGTTTTCGTTTTGACCACTTTTTCGTTTGCCAGAGCGAGCCGCCAACGTGTCTCTGGCTCCCCCACCATCAATCTGTCTCTGTCTCTCTCTCTCTCTCTCTATATAGCTCCCACTCTCGTCTCTCTGCCATACTCGCCCCCATTTGAATCCATTGAGTCCATTAAAACGAAAAGAAATTATAAATGAATAAAGCGCCAAGGAAAGGCGAGTGTATTACATATAAAATAACGCACAAGAGAGCGCATAAATAAATCGCAATTATTTTTCTGTTCAAGTTTTGTGTTATCCCGGTATACAGTGAAAGAGAAAATATAATCAAAAAATATATATAAAATCATGGCCAAAGAACTCTCAAAGTTGTATAAATAAATAAAAAAGGCGCCAAAGAGCTCTGCCCGTGGATTGTGTGTGTGTGTTCGGTGTGCAAGACTTGGTTTTGTTGCTCTTTTCGATAAGATAAGCAATTAAATAGTGTCGTTAAATAATAGCGGCAATAATTTTGCCTGGCAAAAGAGGGAGAGCATTTAAGCAGTTAATTAACTGTAATTACACACATGCACACACGATGCAGGTACCTCTGCGAGTTCGTTCTACAACGCAATTGTTTGCATAAATTAATTAATTGTATAAATAAATACAAAGTGTGTTTGCACAACAAGAAAAAGTCAAATACAACAAAATAACCAAAGTCAATAAACTTTTTGTATATCACAAAAGAGTGTTCGTAAATGCCGCAAAGCAAAAGCAAAAGCAATGCTGAATGAATGAAGAGAGTGGAAAGCTTTCTCCGAGAGCTTTCTGAGCTAAATGTGTGTGTGTGTGCGTCGAGTTTTTTGCAAGTGTTTTTCAAAATCATTTTCCGTTCTGCCACAATAAAATCTGTTCAACCGTTTGTTGCTGTTTTCCCACAGTGTTTGCAAAAAGAAAAGCTAAATCGAATCGAAATCGAGAAATAATGCAAGTAAAAGCAAGAGCTCAAGCAAGCAAAGCAATCAAGCAATATATGATCTGATAAGTGCAAGATAAAGAATGAATCGTGTTCAAGTTTCCCCAAAAACCGTGACTCGTGACAACCCCCTCCGCGCCCAACAAGAGCCTGGCGAAGGACGGCGGCTGCGGCGGCGGCCTTTTCCACCAACAATGTCACGAACTTACACGAATGATTGCAACGCATTGGTATGATCTCGCATTAAGTTCCCTTTTATCAAAAAACACACACTCTGTCCCAAGAACTTCTTAAATACCATGTATAATTGTTCAAAAAGACAAATGGCAGTGCAATGGCTGGCATATGTGTATAAGAATTGCCTTGACTGCCAGACCTTTAAGGCGAATGGCTTCCACGAATAGCTGTCTAACACAGACCCTAACTTTGTTTTCCGTCCTGCAGATGAGATCGAGACCCTCAAGGTGGAGCAGGTACGCATGGGGCAGATCTGTGCCGATGCCCAGCGTCGCGAAAAGATCCTTATGCGGCGGCTGGCCAACAAGGAGCAGGAGTTTCAGGACTATGTGGTAGGTTAGCACAAAACTTTCCTGTAAACGCATCTAATTCTGATTCCTATAAAGAGCCAAATTGCCGAGTACAAGGCACAGCAGGCACCGACAGCATTGGCGCTGCGCACCGCTCTGCTGGATCCAGCCGTCAATCTGCTCTTTGAGCGACTCAAGAAGGAGCTAAAGGCCACCAAGACCAAGCTGGAGGAGACCCAGAACGAGTTGTCCGCCTGGAAGTTTACGCCGGACTCCAACACAGGAAAGCGGCTGATGGCCAAGTGCCGACTGCTCTACCAGGAGAACGAGGAGCTGGGCAAGATGACATCGAACGGAAGGCTGGCAAAGCTAGAGACTGAATTGGCCATGCAGAAGAGCTTCAGCGAGGAGGTGAAGAAATCGCAATCGGGTAAGTTCAAGGACAATTTTCTGCCTTGGCTACATCTGACATTTATTTCTGATTTTTCGCAGAGCTTGATGACTTTCTGCAAGAGCTGGACGAGGATGTGGAGGGCATGCAGAGCACCATATTGTTTCTACAGCAGGAACTGAAGACCACACGCGATCGCATCCAAACACTGGAGAAGGACAATGCTCAGCTGAAGCAGGCTCACACGAGGGACGAGACCGTTGCCTTGGCACCACCGCCCACCACCAACGGCACGAACAAGATGTCACCGCCACAGACGCCGACCCCCTTAACGATGGGAAAACTAGAGACAATCGATGAGAACGCCACCCTGGAAAGCAAAGCCACAAATGCCGACCATCTGAACGGGGAGACCAAGACCGTTAATAACAACGAACAAATCTTGTCTAATCCCGCAGAGCATATTCTGCCCGATGAAATAAGCAATAGCAATAGCAACAGCAACGGTAATGGGAATGCGGTGCGATTGGCACGAAAGAGGAACTACGAAGAGGAGACGACCACGAACGTGGTGGCACCGACCCCTGTCAGCTACAGTGTCGAGGAAGTGACAACAGTGAGGGAAGTAAGTGCTCCCAGAACACTGCCGCCCAAGAAGTCCAAGCTGCGAGGCATGCCAACGCGACGCAGCTCCCAATTGGAGGAAGAGTTGCAAGCAGCAGCAGCGACGGTAGCAACTACGATGGCAACGTCGGTGATCCTGGAAAATAATAATGCTGTTGTTGGAATCACTGCCACCGAGGAGGCCGCAGCAGCAGTTGTGTCAGCGGTTGTACCGCCAACATTAGCTAACGTTCTGGAATCTGGAGTCGTGGTATGCCCTGAGCCTACTGATGCGGGAGTAGTAGCGTCACCTGCTCGCATTTTGACGCGACGTCGTTCTGTGCGCATGCAGCAGAACGGCGGCGGTGCCGTAGACTACTCGACCTAAGCGGCATTAGGCCTTTTTCAAAAGGGTCGCGAACACTTTATGATTTCTTTTGTCATATTAATCGTTAATTCCTGACGTTTCATTTTCGTAAATTGAGATTTCCAAACAGAGAGAGACTTCTTAAGAGTAATAATGCTATTATAATTTACTGTATCCGATTAATTTTTTTTTTACACATTTTTCTTGTAAAATACGTTTAGCATTCATTGTGTTTGCATTCACTATATAGGCATAATTGCACAGAAGTCCCTGATATATACATACATATGATCTACTACTATACACAATATGTATTTAAATATAGAGAGTGTATCCCACATACGAGCACATATGAACGAGCTAAAGGATGAAGCAAGAAACGATTACACATATTGAATCAGCTGAATGAAAGAAATCTTGCTCATAACGAGACTCGTCATCTAGCTAAATTAGATTTTAATTACTAGCGTAAGACATTTTTTGTAATACGATGAAAGTTCTGTAAAATAATATAAAAACTTGTGTTAAAATAAATTGTTAAGCATAACGAAAATTACAATCCCACTGTCCTTTTGACATTTATCCAATCATAGTCTTATACTTTCTGTTATTTTTTTAATTCCATATGAACATAATGATTCTATTCTATTTTGGCAGTAGAAAAAATACGCATCAGGAATAATTGTGAAATTATTTCGTTTTTATTATCATTTTCTTCTTTTAGCACAGTAGACAAATGTTTTTTTGTTTAAATTTGTATTATTAGTTGTAGTTTATTTAATGTAATACAATTGTGGCTATCAATAGCGAGAGTTGTGTTTGTGTGTGTAGATGTGTGTATATGTGAAAAGTTGTACTAGATAATATTGGAGATTGTGGATTGGGAAACGGATAATGCATCCATCCTCTTAGTGTAGTATTCGAGATTGGGAAATGTGTAATGGGGGGTTTTATTCGAGAAGCTTGATGTAGGCTGTCTGTATTTCTTATCATCTCTCTGTCTCATTGCTTTGCTGGTGCCCTATCGGGAATTTACAAATGATTTGTAGGTGTGTAACAAGCTGTGAGAGGAGAGGATAATCTGGATGATTTTGGGGATATTTGCTAAAATGATTGAAATGACATCATTCGATTAGTAAATAGTTAATAACAAATTCTAGGCAGTTCAAATGGCACAAGTCGATTACACTACCAATGGGGGAACAAGTGGGTGGCGGCTAAAGCTTAGTAAGTTCCGTTCTGATCTGAGGTGAGATCCCGCTCTGTCGAGGGTTTTGTTGTTTGCCTAAACACTAATAAGATACGATTCTTAAGAGCACAAGTTATTTTTTGTTTGGTAAATTTCAACTAGTCAATGTTCAAATTTAATATTAGTACGAATAAATCATACTTTAGTTACTAGATGCTGTTTTGCTAACACCAATCAGCACTGTCCGCGGCTCAGTTCTGTGGCTCAAGTATCAAGTAGTTCGTAATAAAAAAGGTTCCGTCTTCATATATCCATATAAGTAGGTACTTGTGGGTTATGCTAGGTATCATCTTTATCATCCTCCTCATCGTAATTCGCATTAATTGTGTATATATAAAAACATTGCATTTATGTAGGTCTGTTTCGGTTTAGATTTTTAGTTTTGGTTTTGGTTTTTTGCTTTTTTTTTTTTTTCCCCATCATTTAGCGAATCTGTTGTTACAAAAGGCAGAAATTTCGGTCTGTTTCATCCCCCAAATGCGGGGCTAAGCTAAGAAAATATACAAAAGCTACTTAGATGTAGTATGTATGGTATGTATGTGTGTGTGTGTGTGTGTGGTTTATGTAGTATATAATTATTATATCGTATAAGTGTGTGTGTGGGTGTTTACATATACATTATAGTACATTATATATAATTAATGGTTCCATTATTCGCTTTATCGATAGTGTTCTTGATCCGCTCATTAAACATAAACTTTGTTGCTAATTGTTACATACAAATGTGGCCGTCTTAAATTAAGATTAACAACAAACATTCAAACGAACTCATTCAAAACACTCACTCATTCACACACATAACCATTGGGCAGTAGTCGGCATTGGTACAGTGCGTGCCATAAGTTCTATTGCGTATTATGTACTTGAACCGCACTCGATGGCATTCAGCGAATATATTTGCAAGTCGTTTAAGGCCGTTGTTGGATTTCTGTAGTCTCATATACATACTCTACGCATAACTCGTAAGTGTACATTTTTTTTTCTAATTAAGTTTTGTCTATTGGAAGGTCCACAATATGTAAGCTTAAGCCTGGCGCTGGCGCACCGCCACGTCACCCCAGTCGGCACGCACTGTCCCGGTATTCACTTTGGTTTCCTCCTCCTCCTCCTCCTCCTCCGATTCCTTCTCCTCCTCAGATACATTATTTAGCTACTTAAAAACTAATTTGGAAAAGTTTCTCTAGGTGACCAAAAATATTTTTGTTAATTACTCGTATTAATTATTGAACTGCGCTCAAGCGTTGAGAGAGTAAAAAATGTCCATTGTTCGGCGATTGGTATTGGGGCGTGGAGAGGGGGGGTTCCTATACTCGTACAATATAATACAAAAAACGTATTGCCTAGATTTAAGCTAAACTGGTCGTTTGCCGTTACAGCCAGCGACTCAGGATGTGGCAGAGCAGTAAGAGGGTGAGATTCGCATAGAGGGAGCAGGCCTTGCCGCACAGCTTGATGTTGCTCTCCTGCAAAAGAATTATATGTAGTATTAATGTCTAATCCACTCACTACATATCTCTGTATCTATCTATTAAATATAAATCGACTCACATTCGCATGCCGACTGATGCAGCTCTGGGGTCGCATGCGATTGAACTCGCGGGCGTGCTTGTAGCAGGCCAGCGAATCGTTCACCGACAGATGGTAGTCGATCGTCTGCGGATTGACCGTCAGCACGAGGGCACCGTCCCGCGGACACAGCTGGTCAACGACCAGCAGAATGAGGTTGCTGAACGGTATGGGCAGGACGACAAATGGCCGCTCGCATGCGTGCGCTGTCATATTGTAGACAACGTTGTCCTTCTCGTTGTAGAGCGTGTAGAGCTCTCGCTGCATGTCGCAGGACTTGAGGCGTGTCCGGTGCAGCGTCAGATAGCGGAGCCAATGCTCCTCGCTATCCGACTTCTTGCCGTGGCCATTGTGATGGTGCTCCGGCTCCGGCTCAGTGCCGTTCATATCGCTGTACATCTCAGCGTAGTGGGCGGACACACCGGGCGCCAGTTGCATTAGTTGCACAATATACCACAGCGCCGTATGCAGCAGCCATTTGCCCAGTCGCAGAACATGATAGAGCGGCTGTAATGGTCAGAAAGTTAGTCTCGATATCGAGAGACACATACATATGTATCTCCGAGAGAATGCTCCTACCGATAGCAGCATGCTGGATGCATTATTGTCGCCCCTGGACTCAAAGCACACCGCCTGGTAGTCATAGACGACGACACGCTTGTACACGTTCTCCTCCAGCAGACGCTTCATAATCGCCCCATTGACCTCTCCAAAGAATCTGCCCGTTTCATGGACTCGCGTCGAGATGATCACATAGCCATTGTTGTCCAGTATATAGCAGTCTTTGTCATCCACGGCGCAGGCCTGCCATCCAAAGGAAACAATCAAAATTAAGAGCAAATAAAAATGGAAAGCGGCTACTTGTAGCTACACTCACATTGCCGGTGATATTGTGGAAGAGCTTGTAGAGCGCCGAATGCTGAAACTGGAAGCCCACAACGGCCGCCGGTGCGGATTTGCCGCCCTCATTATGGAAGATGGCATGACTGGCAGTTACAAGGATCTCAGAGTTGCTCTCTAAAGCAGAAAGCGAGGATTATGTGGAGGAGCTCAAAGTGGAAGTTTCCAATACATACCACCCGCATCGAAGGGCACGGAGTAGACAAAGCTTTCCTCCCGTACAAAATGTTGGTCCACGGCGCGCTTATACCAGATCTCATCGATGGCGCGTTTATTGTTCTTGCTGAAGGTCTCGCTGCATAAAAGAGTAACCGTAGGGTGGCTGTAGTATTTGTGGTTGTTTCTAACTATGTAAAATCTTACCCGACACTTGGCTCCTCGGCCATGTTGAACTCGTGCCAGCGTGTGAGGCCGCTGTGGGTGGCCAGGAAGGCGACAGTGACGCCAAAACGCTGCTTGAATTCGTTTCTAGGCGAACAGATAGAGGGCATATATTAGAGACATGTACGGAGAGATATAACTAATATACGTATGAATATTAATTATTAACAAAGTATTGAAGAAGTAGAAGTACATAATGTATACTGTAAGTATTCGTTTACCTTGGCAGCAAACCCATTAGAACGGCTATTGGGCTTGATGCGCTTGTGCTAGATATTTGTGAATGTTTTTTTTGGTATTCATTATGAAGAGGCATTATGTTGTTTGTGGGGGCGTAGATATATTCAATATTAAATATTCAATAGATATTTCAATATTGTGGGTGCAAAAAACATCATTATGAGAGAGACATTAAATATCAAACAACAACAGCGACAAAGACGACAAGAACGTATTCGGTATAATAAAGTGCAAATAAATGTGAGAAAAAGAAAGGGTGTACACAGAAATAAATAATAAAAATATGGTTAATACGAGTATGTGGCGACTGCCTTCATCGGGGCGGGGCGGGGCGTTGACTGTAGTACTTTGAGGTGTCGAGCCTAGCACTATTTCATACCCTACACCGCTGCCCAGTGCCCCACTTACCCCTTGTCGTCCTTGGAATTGAAGCTGGTGTTCTTGGAGAACCACTCGGTGACGCGGGCATCGAAGACCAGGGCCTGCATCAGCTGCCTATCGCCTGCAAACACAAAACCACACGAGAGTCAAAAGCTGCGCCCCCAAAATGGGAAGGTATATATGAGAGTAATCCGGAGAAGAATTGGGATACTTGCTGCCCAACTATTCTCCAGTTACACGTACACGTGTGTGTGTGTGTGTGTGTGTGTGTGTGTGGTCAGTGTCGAATTATTACACTAAAAGTCTTGGTTTGGTGTCGGATAAAATACACATAAAAATGATATCAGAGTCCTCTGTAACATGCAACGATTGTGGGGTGCAAACTCCTCAGCTAACTACAGTGAGTTTCAAAACCATAAGACACTAACACACAATTCTACAATGGATTTGATTTACCAAATAGATTGAATTTTTATTCTAGGCTTAGTGTCTTACAGCATTGAAAACGTTAACACGAAATGGGTACAGAAAATGCATACAAAATTATTTCAAATTTCAAAGAATTGTCATCGGTTCACAGCCAAGTGTAGATACAGTACGGACCATGAACATATATGGGACATAATCACAGCCAAGTGGTTGAAGTGCAGATTAAGTGAGAGTGGAATGATCGATCGGTGCTACTTGGGTGCTATTTTGGGTGCGTGTTTAAACAGACTGTAACTGAGACTGCAAATGTAACTGCAACTGTGACTGCAACTGTTTGGCATTCGTTACTCACAATAGTAGCCTTCTTTTTCATTGATTGATGGATAGCGGCCAGTTGATGAGTTGTTAGCTGTGAATTTGCATGAATATTGAGTTTGCAATCGTAATTTTCGCATGTCTAAGGCCAAAGGAACAGAACAACAAAACAACACACACAAAATGGGCATAACAGAGATATATAGAGAGAGAGAGAGAGAGAGAGAGATGTTGGAGATAGCGGAGGAGCGGCTTTTTTAGCGAAGCGGCTTGATTTGGAGAGCATCGGAAATCGGTGGGACTGGGCGGCTTGTTACTCGCGTATGTTCACACTATATACTTACAGAACATGGCAGCTGTATGCTCCGGGGGCATTGCGCTTCGACTCGCTGGCCATCGCCAGCCAGGCTCACTCATACGCTCGAGAAAGTACAAAAGTTCGATCTCTGGCGTTCTGAATGTCATGTTGCTTTGCTTGCAAAATAGCCTGCAAAACGAAATACCCCCAAAGGATTTAATTGTGATTAGCATGTGGAATGTACAGGCATGCAAAAAAAAAAAACCCACCAATCTGGATGTAATTTCCATCGCTTGCCATCGAAGAAGCTGCGTATATTTGTGCCCTTGATATTAACGCGATGGATATCCTGCTCGGATCGTATATCTATGCGACTGACGCCGTACTGCTCCGGATAGGAGATGACCAGCGTGAATGGTGTGTTCTTGATGGCTGTCCAGTAATACTGGCGCTTGATGCGATTCACCCGTTTCTGTGGAAACACACAAAAACCCAATTGAAGTTCGACTTTTTACCGGGGGAAATATTATGGCTTACCATTTCATCGAAATGATTCTTGACCAACATCCATTTGCTGCTGGTCGATTGATTGATTATAGAATCGCGTATCTGTTCAGAAGCAGAAAAATATATATATTTTGCTTACAGTTCGACAAATTTTGAATTCCTACCGTCATCAGCACTGGATTGAAGTCTCTGGCGGGTCGATCGTCATCCAATAGCTCCACCTCAATCATGTCCACGCTATTGTATGCCGGTTTCAGTATATAACCTTGGAACTGTAACAAAACAAAACGATTAGCCAGTCAGTCCGAATAGTCCGAATACTATGACCGAGGAGGAATACTCACAATTGGACGAAAGTCTGGATGGAATAGTACATAACCATTGTTGGTTACTATAAACGCATAGCCATTTACGCCAAGCTGTGCAAAACACAGACACACAGAGACACAGAGACAGAGAGAGATTGAGATAGAGAGAGAGAATTATTTGCTTATAATCTTAGAGGTAAATCGGAAGGACCTACCATAAATGGCGACAGCAGCTTTTTGATTTCATTGATGGGCACATCGGTGCCGGCTACGCCCAAAATGTTTGCAATCCTTGTCTGTTGTGCATGATCGTGTCGGGAGGGGGGGGAAGAAGGGTTTTTGCATAAGTTTTGGCAGAGTATTGATCCGAGAGAGGGGGGAAAGTGGTCAGAAAACATATACACAAGTTGGACTTTAAAAATGTTTACAAGTATAGAGAATGGTTTAGTTTAGTTTATATTTTTTTTTTTTTTTTGCATTTTAATCAATTACTGAAAAATGAATTTGAAATTTGAGTTTGATAAATGGCATTGCTAGTACAAAAACGAAACTTCGATTCGGCTTACGCATTTTATTTTTTAAAGGCATCTCAAAGGAAAATACAAAAGATGTAAAAACAAAACGGAAAACGGAAACAATGTTGAATGCAAATACGAGTACGAGTACGAGTATGATAGAAGCATCGTCTACTACGCAAGAACTTACGAGTACAAAGTACGAGTACAGTCAAGATCAAGAGAGAGTTCTTTTCAAAAGGATTTTTATGGATGTTGTTTTTTTTTGTATTGATATTGATGTTTATAAAGATTTTTGTTTGTTTTTCGAATTTTGTTAAGCGTTTCTGGACGGTTTTTTAGCGGCTAATTTACATGGCTAGGCAGAGTAGTACTAAGAGCGTATGAAGAAGAGAGATAGAGAGAGCGTTGTTGATGTTGTTGTTGAGTGTTTGGAAGAGTTTGAACCGAAATAATGAACAGAGAGAGAGAGAGAGAGATCACAGAGTGTAAAGAAAAAGATAGTCGAGTAGAGAGTAGAAGAATCAACTGAAAAGTGTTGGAAAGAAGCTGTTTACAGAGTGTAGTCAGTTGTGGGTGGGTGGGTGGTGGAGGGACCTTTGGTTCGTATGGCATGTGTGGAATGGTGGGGGAGGGCTTTGGCATGTCTGTTTGCGTTGTTTATGTTGGTATTTGGTATTGCTGTTGTTGTGGCCGTTTTGGTGTATATTTTTTACAGTTTTTATACCCTTCACACACACACGCGCACACACACACACACACACACACACATATATATTTTGTGGCATATTGTAGTGTGAGCACAGAGCTTTCTGTTTAACACGGGGGGTGGGTGGTACTACTCGTACAAGACAGCATTTGCCACAGCGAGTGAGGGATATACATATATATTAGAGTGAGACAGACAGTTAGTTTTAGTAGAAATGTATGCCATGGCCCAAAGGATCCGATCACGGATATTTCACTGATCTGGAAGCCCATTCGATAGAAGCATTACACAGAGACAGAGAAACAGAGAGACAGATAGAGAGAGAGAGAGAGAGCAAGAGCAAGATTGAAAGAGAACTTAGACTAGAATTGCAAAAATAAATCAAGGCATAAATGGTGGGGTGGGGTGGGTTTTGGTGTGGGATGGATTCTGGATTCCACTGGGTAAGAAATCATAAGTGGCATGGCTCAGGGCGGTGGATGGAGGGGTGCATAGAGGTTATGGATAGAGAGGCATCACAGAAACACAAACCAAAAATTTAGGTGGCAACTGAAAATGGAATCTCGAATCGTCGGTGCTGGAATTAAATTAAGTCAAATCAAAAGATTTAACAAAAAAAAAATCGAATTTTGTACAATTTACATGCAGCTTAGATAACAAATAAGGAAAGTGACATTTTGTAAAAAATTGTATTGGTATTTGCTTTGGTTTTTTTTTTTTGATTTTTTGTTGTTCTTATTTTTGGTTTGTTTTATATTAATTTTTGTTGCAGTTGTTGGATTTGATTTAGAAACAATTTACTCACAACTTGAAGGTTTATTTTCGCAGCCGGATTTATATCGGTCGTTAGATTAATGAGCTGTGAATTTGTATTTGTAGTACATATTTAATAAATCAATTCTCTGGGGAACGGAAGCAACTTAAATAGGGTTTATTCTAGAGGGGTGGGTGGGTTGGGTCTGGGGTTAGGTAAGAGCGGTGGCGGGTGGCAGTGGGGTGTATCGGTGGTGTCGCTGGCTGTGGGTAAGGCGCTGAAGAAGGGGCTCCTACATAGTCCTATCCTGCCTGCTGCTCAATCGAAGAAGGGTATAAAAACTCCAACACAGGATTCAGAATCGATGCCTTCCATTCCATCGGGGGGCTGGGGTAGGTTGGTGTGTCTTTTTGTGGTTGTGGGATTGTTCTGGTGTGCTCTATATACAAAGGTCCTCAGCAGTAGCCTAGTTTGGATTTCACTTTGGTTTTTTTGTTTTCTTGTCAATGATTTTACTTACTAAACATCAATGAAGTGTTCGTTGTACGCTAACATTTATTAATTGGGGGGTTGGGTTGGGGGTATACAGGGGTTCGTTTTGGCACTATGTACGGAGTATATAGTAGAGTCGGATAGAGTAAATCTAGTCGATCGCGATCGTTACGTTACCCGTATACATCTTTCTTAGTTAAAACAACAAATGTTAAATTCTACTACTCAAAATGCTAGATAAAAGATAGTACTATTTATACGTTGAGTAATTAACTAGGCATAGCTATGTATTAATTGATAATTTGATAATTAGATAATTGTTATAATGGTACGAGTACGGTTATATACGAGTATAGAGAAAATCAATATCTAATTATACGTATCGTTAAATACTTGAACCAATTCGAATTGAATTTGTTTGTTACATTTACAGTACAGTACAGTACAGTACATATCTGTATAAACATATACGAACAGTAATACGTATTATACTCGTATTGTATGAACTTATATCGGATTGGAGTTGGTTTCGATTTTGATTTTAGGGTTTGGTTGGTTGGATTTGATTTGATTGGATTTGGTACCCAAACAGTGTGGTGTACGTGGTCAACTATAATGTCAAAAAAGTTTGCTAAAGAATGCCCATGGTCCTAGACCATGTTTAGCGCTAGAATTTGATATACGAGTTATAGTACTATAATAGTTAGTTATAGGATATATTTTTTTTGGTTGGTTAAATATGGATTAGGTATGCATGTATGTAGCGCAAAGTATAACAAATTGTTTACTTTATTTGTAGTTTGTATATATATATATAAGAATATATATAAATATATATGTATGTATATATCTATATAATGTATATATAGTAAGGTAGCTAGAGCTCAATACGATATGCAATTAATTGGCGTATATAAAACTTTTTCTCAAGAGCAGTAGAATACGATTTACGCAATAATTACGCATTTTGGAAATTTATGGAATTTGAAATTGAATTTTTTTTTTTTTTTGTTGCTTGTTAGAATTTGGCATTATAGTTTGTACCTCACGTGTTTGCAATTCCCAGAGTGCTTCATTTATTAAAACTTCTTCGGTGAGATTCTGTGGTATAGTTGTGTATAGTTTGGTAGTAGTAGTAGTAGTAGTAGGTAGTAGTTGTGTGTTATATATATAACGCATAAAATATTAATATAGTAGTAGTAGTAGTAGGTAGTTGGTAGTAGTATAGGTGAGTTTTGTTACATAGATAGATTTCGATTTTCATGGCATTTTGACGGTGGCTGGGGGGGTCGTTTTTTTCTGTATTTCGTGGCTATTCGATTGCTTGCTTCGATTTGTAAATTGTAAATGAGTCGAGGGCAAAATGAATGGCGGCCCTGGAGCTGCGGCTGGCTGGCTGAGTGGGGGGGAACTGCCACGGATTTGATTTTGATATTTTATTTTGTTTTTTTTTGCTAAGAATTTTGCAGTGCTGATTTCTCGCTGATTTCGCATAGAATCGATAGAATCGAGTCGGGAGGTCTAGTCATTGTCTGGCATACACTTACCGCATTTTCGCGTCGATCGTAAATGGGCATCGATACGGTGGTCATGAATTGATAGACATTTGAGTCCACGGGCTGGTTCCACGTCTGTCGCCACAAGAGAGAACAAGAGAGAAAGAGAGATGAAAAAGAGATAGTATCGTAACTTTAAACTAGAGAGAACTTATATCTAGTACGAGTATATGATGTGACAACTCACTTCCTTTATGCGCCGATACTCGCGTCTGTTCATCTCGCTGGGCTCCAGCATCCGGTCGTGCACCTGCCAATATTCAAGGACGTCTGCCTTCTGCTCCTCGCACTGCTTGATCTCCCACAGATGGTCGGAGAGTTTCGTATCCTAGATGTGCATAGATCAAACGAGTTTTTTTTGTTTGGAAATTTTCGTTCTCGGTTCCCCCTAACACACACACACACACACACACACACACAATATGTTGCAATTACCCACCTCAATATCAGCATAGACCTGGGTCCAAATCACCGGATGATCGTGCCTACCCAAAACGAGTGGCCTGGCCATAACCGGTATATAGTTTAGGACCATCTCACGCACCTCAGCGGTGTCGCTGAGATGCACATAATAGCCCTGATTCTCGCATGCCATCCACCGTATATCATCCCAATTAGCCACCTCTTTGCCAATCAGATAGGTAAAAATCCGCACTGGCTTATAGGGCGGATCCCGCCAATTGTGCATCTCGAAGACCTCGCGATTATTCTCCGGCGCCCCATCCCCAATGATCATGATCGCCTGATTGCATTGTGCACCGCGCGACGACGACTTCGCCTCTTCCAATATCTCGAATGCTCTTGTCAATGCAGCGGTATAATTGGCGATCGATTTGGGTCCAAAGTTTTCAATCCCTTCTTTCAGTTCACGAATGTTGCCCAAAGTTGCCTGGATGGATTTCGAAATATACGTTGTGGTTGGTGTATATCGAATATGGGTATGGATTGGGGGGTTTATGTGTTATGATTGCATGGTTTTATGGATTCGGATTGTTGTTGGGAGAAAATCAATTGAAATTGAATTGAAATTATGTAATGGTGAAATCAATCAATAATCGAAAAATCAGGCCGAAATAAATATAGTGTCTGTGTGTAAGAAAGAGTATTGGAATGATATATACTTGAATCAGTGTATCCTCGAAACATCCGACAACTGGGTTCACTTCCTTATCAAAGGTGAAGATGTTCACAAAGTCATTTGTACCTAATGTATCGAGTATCGTATTGACAACATGCTTTGCGATATCTAGCCTCTGTCCCAACATTGAACCGGATCCATCCATTAGGATGACAATATCCTTTGGACTTGTCGCCGCCTCCATATACCAGGAGCGTAACCGGCAATCGTATAGATCGACCGGTACGTCCTTTCTCCATTTGGATGCAGGGAATTGACGCATAAAGCCGGTCGAACTGCCAAAAAATTGCCACGATAATGTGGGATCATTTTTGTAATTATCGCGGAATATCTGATCCAAATTCTCCGACCATTGTATCGCCTTTATCACATCCGGTGCTGTGTTTAGTCGTTTTTCGTTTCATTTGTTATATTGGGCAAGTTTTTATGGCACAAGAGAAACGGAAAGAATTTGTATAGAAACAAAGATTAGTAATCCTTTAACGTAGTGTTAATTCGTTGTGTTGTCTCTTCGGGCAGGACATAGCACAGGAAAGCGCAGGCACAGACAGGTAAGACAGGTGTGTTCTTTTTGTTTTTAATTGTTTGTTTGGTGTGCTTGGACTCTCCGTGTTATGTGGCTTTGGGTTGGGTGTTATACGGTTTCTGGCATTATGTTTTATTATTATTATTAGTAGAAGTATTGAGCGTTTTGGCGAATCCGGCCATCGAGCGATTCTCTGCGTCCCACGCGTGCGAGTCGGCAACGTACGCAATGCGCCACCAACGGCGATCGAGTACAGTTACAGTTGAGCCAACTGTTTGTTTCTTTGTTTGTTTGTTGGTTGTGTTGCATTAGGTACAGTTTTGTGTGTTGCCGGGCGGCGCAATGCGGTGCTTGCTGCGCGCACGCGTACGGCGCGCATTGACTTAAGCGATTTGTATATTGAAAAGGAAAAAGTAGGCGCATGAGCGGTTAAACGGTTAAGGCAAGCAAGCGTAGAGCGACAGAGAGAGAGAGAAAGAGAGCTGCGAGCGAAAGCCCATAGAGTGTTTTGGATAAGCTTTGCTTTTCATGCGCGTGTTTCGGGTTTGAAAGCTTGACAAAAGACAATTGGCACAGGCAGAGCAGGGCAGGGCAGGGCACACGGTGTGCTCCAAAAAGTAAGGTTACAGTTACAGATATAGAGAGAGAGAGAGGCGTGGAGAGAGACGTGGAAAGAGAAGAGATACACGGATTATATCGTTATGAGCATAGTTCCAAACCTCGATCAAACACGTTCACGGGCACGTGCACCGAGCTAACACTAAAGTTGACCGGTGTATTGTGGAACTCCGGCCGCGGCTCCAGCACCACCACCTTGGGCTGCACATAGATCAGTGGCTCCCCAATGTCCTTGTCCATGTCGGGTGCAGGCGTTGGAATCGGTGGCACGGGATCGCCCGGCTCTAGCATCTCCTTGGCATTGTAATAGGAGAACATCTTATCCGCCATATCGTTCTGATGGGACAGAGCCGTGTTCTCAGCCGTGTCCATAATGCGCTAAAAAATAGTCCTTGGCTGTTGAATTGCTTGGGGGAATAGGACGGGGCACATCACTTACTCGCACAGCGCTGACCTTCAGATCCATCATCATTTCTATTTCCTTGGCCATCGAATCGACTATTGAGGCTCCAGTGCGCTGCACCACTTTGGCCTCCTTGAAACTCTGTGGGAATGTGAAAGGTGAAAAAATCGACCATAGAAATGTGCCCGAAATGCGTCAACTGGTCTCTGAAATCCCACCCGGACCATGAGCATTACGAGGCCCCCCAAGAGTAAGGGCCATCTGTTCGAGCTTAAGTACTTATTTACACATACTCGCATGCACATACATACATACATATGTACATATATAAACAGTTGGCGGCTCAAATGAGCTTGTTACTCAAGTGCAACAAAGTTTCATTTGTATATCCAATTGCTTTTGCCTAAAAATAAAATACCAGCTGTCCCGACCAGCGTCAGATACTGACCTCATACGGCTGGGGGGGCAGACACAATGGCGGACAAATATTCTTTTGGAATGGAATACCCTTTCAAAGGGTTATGGCATTCTGATGCCTGCTGGAAGCTCTAAGAAAAACAATCCGTCATTAAACTGTTTTCAACTTTTCTAAATCCTTTCTTGGGGCCTGTACATATTTCTAGCTTAGCTTTCAATTCTTAGTTCCACTTAAAAAGGGTATCTAAGCATCAACTTACTAACTCAAATGGTAGGAGCAGGCTTTTAATGTGACATATTTATAATGGAACAGAGAAATTGTCTAGGACATGCTATTAGCTTAATTATTCCATTTTAATTTAATTAACTAATATCTGCAATCCTATCCACTCAAAACCTTGGGTATTAAAGTTGTCTCCTACTGATCCACACTCTCCCCATCTTGTTTTTTTTTATTTTTCCAAGTAATACTTTATAATTACTGTGTTCGGGGGGTCAGCCTTTAACCCAAATACGAAGCCGAAGTTGGCGTCGCCGTCTCGGCAGAGGCTGAGAGACCTCAAGAACAACAATAACAGCACAAAAACAGAGAGCAGAGAACAGAGAACAGAGAACAGGGCATAGAGCATGTGGTAAACGGAGCGTAAAAACCAAGAGACGGCGGCGAGTGGGAAAAATCAATAAAATACTTGCTGGCACTCACCTCCTGTACCTCCTTGCGCCTGGTGATAAAATCGCCCAGATGAAACAGTTCCATGCCCAGTTTGTCGGCCCAGGAGTGAACGCTGCATGTGGTGGAGGGGGGAATGGGGATAGCGGTGAGATTTTCTATCTCTGATTTCTAGATGGGTGCCCACTCACAGATTGTAGTTGATGTTCTCGGCAGGCTGCAGATGGGCGCAGGGGGCATGCCAGAGGAGCATGGAAATGAGGCTCAGGCAGAGGCGCCAGCAGGGCCATGTCCAGGACCAGGCCATGTCTCTTCCTGCTGCTCCACTTGTACTGACTGCTGCTGCTGCTGATGCTTCGGCTCCTGCTCCTGCTCCTGCTGGCGGTGGTGCTTGAAGATCGAGCGGAAGCGCGACATAAATACGAGCCAGAACTTATTTTGTAGCCCACTTTTCAGCACTCACACACAGGCACCGCACACGCACACACAGGCACCGCACATGTCTCACACATACTCCGTTAGCCCGTTAGCTCGGCTCAGGCCACCTGTCCTGGCCATCCACACACATATCCTGCTCACTGTACACGTGCAACCACTTGAAATCGGAGTTCCCTAACTCAAACTAAAAACATTTTCCGACAAACGATTTCCCGACAACGATCTGCAGGCTATTTTTTCCCGAATTTTCTCAACGTGCCTGCACTGCAGTGCTGCTGTGTGTGTGCGTGAAAATTTCGTGTTGTTTGGCAGCGAAAACTTTTCTCTCTACACTGTCGTTCTGCCCGTTGTTCTGACGTTTCTTTTGACGTTTCTGTGTCAGCGATGAGTTCATCGCCTGCTGCCCATTAGCCAGAGCGAGACCACAGCCAGGTTTCAGCCTCAAGCGCTAGCCGCACTGCTCTGGGCCTCCACTGCGCCTGTCCTGACAGTTGACGCTTCGGCGCGGTAGCATTGTTTACCTCCTCGGGCGTCCCACAGGTGTCTGTTTACCCCGCGTGGCGACTGCGCCGTGGCTTTGTTGACAGGCGTGCCTGGACAGCTGACGGAACATCTGTTGCTGCCGCTGCCAGATGGTGACAGCACAGACTCTGCTTAGAAAAGCTTCCATTCACCAAAGAGCTTTCCAGCAAAGCTCAGGCAAGCTTCCAAAAATAGACGCCAGAGGTCGCTTTAGTTTATCAATACTTTTTATTGGTGCGGTACTCGTATATCGTAAAGTTTACACGTTTCTCAAGAAATCCACGCCACGCGCCCCACTCTTAGTACTTGTAACCACTGCCGCCGCCGCCGCCGGCACCGCGCGCTCCCGGCTGTGGTCCCTGCGGGAATGTGGCCTCCCCCTCGTAGCTGACGTCCGCGTGGTAGCCGGTCTTCCAGTCGGCAGTGTAGCGCACCACTTGTGTGCGTCCGTCGGGCATCTGCACGCGGTACTCGCCGGTCACCACATCACCATCGCTGGACGCCTTGTGCGCATAGTCATTGGCTGTCTCCGGATCCTGAACGGCGTACTCGAACTCGTAGGGCATGCCGGGCATATGCACGTGATCCTGCGTCAAAAATGGAAATGGTTCGTTATCGGGAGTGTTCATTATTTGGCGGCATGTTACTCACATCGCCTGGCTGGCCGGGAATGTTGCGGGGCTGGCCGGGAGGTGCTGGTGGACGAGGTCCAGGCGCTGGTCTGCCAGGTGGACCGGGTTTCTGTGGAATGTTGGACAAATTATGGATTACTTAAGGTAAGAAATAATGCCAAAAGTTGGTGGTCTTCTTGCGTAGTTCATTCAGCATTTGGTTCAATGATCAGGAAAGGTTAACTGCAAATCATTGTAGGCCCTTCACCATTTGAAAATGTTGCACAGCCACACAGCAAGTGCAACATCATTTTGGTTTGACTTGAATGTCGACCCATCAAAAGGTAAATGCCGGTGGATGAGGTGGCAACATTTATTAGGGCCCGATGCCGTCTGAATTTTGTATTGTACAGATTGCCAACCGCATCTGAAGTGATAGATGTGGCGACAAGCCAACAATGGGAGTGAAAGGGCCTGCTTTCAGACTTCGAGTCCTGTCCCAAAAGCCACCAGACTGATGGCTGCAATTAGCCTGTTGACTTGAATTCAATTTTGCAGTGGTTTGCCAGACAAAAGGTCTTCATGTGGCATGTACTCTTATATTTGCTTATATTTTTACTCACAAATGGGGTCTGCGGTTCGGAGTAGTCATAGCCATTCTTCGTGGGCGGCAGGTACGCATTGGAGCCTGGGGCAATCTGGGCGTAGGCATAGGCACTGATGGCAGCGAGGGATAAACTCTGAAAGGCAAAAAGAGGCGGTGTGCATTTAGTGCAACATTCTTACGGTGACGCGACGACTTAAAGGTTAAATGAAGAGTAAACCACAAAACAGAGCTCACAAAAGTGAGCGGTGGCAAATGGAAATAGAAGCTGCGATAAGATCGCGGCTGACATTCAGCCGGGGCCACAGTCACAGCCACAGCCAAAGCAGGTGCACCGCCAGCTCAATGACTGGGCTGCGATTTATTTAGAACGTGCCCCAGAGGCGTCTTCTGCCCGCGCAAAAGGGCAGCAAATGGCGGAGGTTATGCCGCAAGCGTCAGTGCAGTGGCCGTTCGGCTAAACACGGCTAATTGACACATGCACATGACGGCAGCAGCCCATCAACGCGCTCACATTGCAGCCATCCATCCCGTCCATCCCGTCCATCCATCCATCCATCAAGTGGTGGACAGCCCCACTGACCAAAAGCCACTTGTCTCTCGGCTACTACTGCCTGTCATCTAATGTCTGCTCTTGGCCATTTGTTTATTATTTGGTTTTGTTTTGTTTTTTTTATTGTGCAGCGGCTTTGCGGATTGCGGAAATATTTGAAGTCTCTTTGAGGGCACTAAATCACTCGGGGCTTGAATATATTCTGTATTCTATGATGACTTATGTACGGAGGCTTTGATAATAACCCCATGAGTATTGTCAAGTGGGAACTGCTTTACATTGTTTGCTGATTAGTTGCCTGTGGTTGCTGTGGCAGGGGCAATTGTTGCATCGCTTAATTGCACATACGACGACGTGTTGGTCGATCGTGTAATTTTAGCCACATGGGAAGCGATTGGGTCAAGGAAAGCGGGATTATTGCCAGAGGCGATGCGAGGCTTTCTCATATTTGTTTTTTTTTTCATTGATAGAAAATAACTTGAAATTGTTATAGCCATTGAGAGAAAATGTATTCATGAAAATATTCATAAATTTAATAGATATTTATCAAGTTTGCATAGATAACTCCTACCCCGGCTACAACTTTAACTTCATCTCCATCTACATATATTTATCTCTAGTAAATTATCTGTTAAATTGAAATTAATCAACTTCACCAAAAATGTTCGCAATTAGCCTAGCAGGGGGGTCCTAACCTTCAAGATCTTCAAGTACAGAGCACAGAGCCCAGAGCACAGAGCAATGCAATGCAGAAAATGCACGAGCAAAAGAGAGATCCAATGAGCATGTCAACGGTAATTTTCCGTGTTAAACAAATGCAATTACCGCCAGCCTGGCAACAGCATTAGCTTCAATAAACTAACGGCAAACGATTCGCGTGTAAATTAAATTGCAAATAATTTGCGGCAACTTGACGACAGCCCAAAAAGAAGAGCCCCAGAAGGAACTGCCAGTCGATGCCAGCAGAACGCAGCCAAAGTGCAACAATGGACCACAAGACAAAGATAAAGATGGAGTTGCTGGATGCAGTTTTTAGTTGCCAGACTGAGATGGAGATGGAGATTGGAGATTGGTGCTGAGGATAGCTACACACAGTGGTTAAAAGTTGATAGAAATGGATTATATATACATGGGGCATATGTACATAAGTATCTGCATGAACAAAGCTTAGAATAAGAACCGGATTTTATGCTTCATCTCTGCTAAAGAACATTAATTTAAAATTGTATTAATATCGGTAGAAAATTGAGAGGGAAACACAGTCCCAACCTTTGGAAATAAATTTCATTTAATTATAGTTCTGCATTTGCCACTAACTCATATGTTTCCATATCAATTTCTGTTCCTATTTCCACCACCAACAGTGGGTCACACATTCTGTGTGGTTTCGCTTTTGTTCTCATTGTAATTGTTCTCAAGTTTGAAGGTTTTAGTTTGGTTTTGTTGGTGCGTTGGTACCCTCCATTTGTCATGGTCTGTGGTCACCTTCAAGCACCGAAGTTTGGCAGACATTGATCTTGCCAACACTTTAAAATAAAGCTTCACAATATGTATGATTATTCTCACTGGCACGCAGTCTGACCCCCGGCATGCTCGTAGTCAGGACGGGAGGCATATTGCATTGAAGCATCATTAATCCGCGCATAATTTAAATAATTAACAATTGTTTGCTTTGTTCGGCTCATTATTGTCAGCTGCTGCTATTATGCTATGCTGCCGCTGCTGCCCGTCCGAGATGTTAATTAACCGTACATCAATGAGCTTAACACAAATAATTGAATTCGATTTGTTCGATTTAATCAACAAGTTTTGTTCGAGCATTTTCATACCATAATTAGTCAGCAAAGAATCGGCGGCCGTTCAAGCGGAAGTCCATAAAAAATAATCATGAAATTGTTTCAAGTGTGTGCCTCAACTAAGATAAGACTCTCTGTGTCCGCCCACTTGCTACATGCCACATGCCACAAGGGCCAGTCAAGTTGAAGGCTACACAAAAACTATAACAAAAATAATTTAATATAATTACAGAGTAGCCGCAAATAAATGTTGATACATGTGTGTAGAAATATCAAATTGATTGGAATAGGCATACGAAAACAATTGATTAGGAATCTGAAAAAGGGGGAAAATGGAGGGAATCTGATTGCCACATAAAGATATCTTTTTGCAAACCAAACCCTCAATTAAGGCTCAAAGTTCAGCCAACTTTAGCACACTATAAATCACATCTAGCCAAGCATTTGGTGTAGTTCGCATACGTTAATCGTAAAAAATGTAAATAAAAATAGCTAGTGAAAATGCTCACATTTGTCTGGTGATTTGGCTGGCGAACACCATTACCCAGTTTCCAGTTTACAAAAAAAGGCAGCAACGGGGCGAACAGAATTTATGACAATTGCATTTTGAATGCAGTCTAAATGGCAAATCCGAGATGTCTCGATCTGCCGCCTGGTGGTTGATTTATGGACGCTTAGCATTTAATATGTTGAAGCGGATCGGATCGGATTAAATCGGATCGGGCAGTCAGAGCACTTTATGGTGGCAATAAAAAATGTTTACGCCAAAATGTCTGCATAAAGATGTGAACGGGAAGAGGTGGCCGCCGCCGCATGCTTTTGTCGTTTCTGTCTAGCTAGTTGCATTTATTTTAATTAATTTAATTGGTTGCGCAGCTGACATCTAAGTTTGGTTAGGTGTTCTGTAGATTTTGTTATTTGTTTGGGGCCCCGTTATTAAGCCATCAGCAGAGGCGCAGAGGGAGAGACCTGGATACACATATGTACATACTCGTATATGCATTTTTGTTCTGTTGCATCATTTTGGAGCGGCGGCACCTTAGACAACCAACTGCCACACATTCTGCAACGCCCACAAAAAGTTGCTGTGGTTGCTGTTGTGGCTGTTGCTGCCACTGCCACTGCCACTGATGCAGCTGATGATGATGCCTAACGAGGTTCGGCCCAGGCTTCCTACTTTTGGCTTGCAACGCTGCAGCGTCTTAATTTATGGAATTTTTATATGTATATTTTTTTGTTGTATTTTTTTTTTTTTTTGGTTCTCGTACTTATTTTATTATCTGCTTTTCTGCAGCTGTTCCCAGCAATTACCAGAGCAGCGTCAGCATCACAAAAAAAAAGTCCCCTACATAGATGTTAGATTAACATGCACTTGCAACACACGACACGACTCTGTCCTCTCGGCCGACTCTTTCGGTAGAACAACAAACATTTGGTTGACCTTTTCATCGCCATCTCCAGCACCAGCACCAGCTCCAGCGCTGCTCTGCTCTGCTCTGTTGCTTGTTGCATGTTCCATGCTGCGCTGTGCTGTTTTTGCTCTCCCCCACTTTGGGGCATTGAAATGCAAATTTGGCAAAATAAAAGTTAATGGGCCATGTGAATGGCAAACGGGCGGGCGCGGAGTAGAAGAAACCCCATCGGGTGGGTGTGTGAGGGGGGGCACGGGCACTGCAATGGGAACTGACTTTTATTGCCCCCGATCGCAGTTCGTTGTTCGAATCTTTTGTTGCAACCCGCCCGATTTCAATCAACCGAGAGGTATGTACATACATACCAAAGAGTATTTCCAAAGAGTCACGTGCTCCAGACATGCTCCGGACTCCAGTGGGAGTCCCACCGCCAACCAAGGACAATGCCAAACACCAAAGGTGGTACTACTCCTTGAGGTTTAGTTGATCTCTCTTTGGGGGCTCTCGTTGGGGGGTCGATTTCCTTGACGACTTAATTATAATTCTCTAATTTCTTTCACTTGGCTGCAAATAGTCCCCATAAAACATACATACATACATATGTATGTAAGTACGAGTATGGCCTGCCTCTCGTGCACCACATTAACCCTATTTAACCCGAATTTATTGGCCCATAACCGCCGCCAGCAACCGCATGAAGATATTAACCTTTTAAATAACTTCCAAATTATATGTTACCCAACAATCTGTTGGCGCTGGCGTTGCGAATATCTCAAGTAGTTGCAAATTGTTCCACGAAAATTGCCAGAAAAATTACCAACAAAAATGTTAAAGAAAAAAAAAGCCGATGTGTGGTTTTGGGTTTTCAAATTACTAAAACATATGCACACATTTATTGCACATTTAAGTTGGAAAATTGTTTCATTTCCAATTGAAAAATCCCAATGAACTAATTTTCTAAATTCCCAGCTGTGGTTTGGGGATCCGGGTCCCAAAAGACATTGGCCATAGCGTACTTGCAGGCCAGAACTATGCAATTAAAAGAAGAGAGAGAAAGAGAAGGATGGGAGGGGAAACGGAAAGAGAAAGAGGCGCAGACATTGCGCATACGCC
This sequence comes from Drosophila obscura, assembly GCF_018151105.1. NCBI lineage: Eukaryota > Metazoa > Arthropoda > Insecta > Diptera > Drosophilidae > Drosophila > Drosophila obscura. The sequence goes on along the minus strand of NW_024542774.1, from coordinate 892,172 downwards.
GCGTTGGACGCTGGTTGGGCAATTAGCGGAGGCTGTGAAGGAGAGGCACAGCCAGAGACGGAGGCAGAGGCGCTACTTTTGTAATCGCTGAAAATTTCGATTTAATTAGATTACCACACACACCACACATACACTTAGACCCAGATGGTTGGCTGGTTACCACCGCTATTGCTCGCCCCTTCTGCCTGCTGCTTTTCTGATGCTGCTGTACTTGCCGCTTGCTCAAGCGTCATTAATTTTTTGCTATTTGGTTTTTTTTTTGCTTGTTGGGATTTTCAACCCATTGCCAAAGACAATAAAAACCGCACAAAGATGCCACAAATATCGTAAAACCACAAAAATTGCATACATCCAAGCGTATAAGAAGAATAGCTCTGAACCGACGACCCACGGCTCAATTGCCGAAAGGCTTTGATCAACGCAGAGGCAACCAATGCATTGGTATGAGATCTGGCAAATCTGGCAAATTATTTCAATTAAAATTGCATTTGTAATGCAACAGTGGAATCCGACAGGGGAATGAACGAACTTGAAATACGCTTCCTGGTAAATTCCTTTAGCCCACAGCAGCACTGAAAGTTGCAATGGAACTGCCTAACAATAAAGCGGATGTACCCTCTACATCTTCTCTATATCTCTCTATCTAAAGAGCCATATCGAAACATGCTTTGGCCGCACAATTGGGCAATCATTCACACTTGAATCGTCAGCAGTCAGCAGTCAACAGATGGATAGGGCTCTGGCCCCGGCCTGCCATATATTGGCCATAATCAGTCGTCTCTAATCAGAGGCCAGCACAATGCAGAGTTGCGCCTCGTTGCATCCACAAATTCACAATTCGAATTGCCGAAAATTACCACAATTCCAGCCCAGCATCGACAGCAGAATGCATCGACAGAATGGGGGAAACCGAAACCTCTGTTTCTGTCTCTGTCTGTCTCTGCCTTCATTGCTGCTTTTGGCTCTGCTACTGCATCGGCGGCATTAGGTTGGATTTCGGAGGCTTCATCAAAGTCAAATACCAAACCGTGAATATTTTATGTTTGTCATTTGAAATTCAAAAGCGTGCCCGAACTGCAGTCATCCATCCATCCATCCATCCATCGAGTTGCCACCCGTCTCATTGAATCGTTTTCCATTTTGGGGTTTTCTTTCTTTTTCCGTGCGAAAATGAGCAGCTGCGGAGCAGGGGAATTAATATGCAGACGTAGGAGGAGTCCGATTGCTAGTGCTTTGATCCCTGGGATGGGTAGGGGGCGAAAAAGCGAAAATTAACATGTAAAACATGCTCGTTCTGCTGCGGACTTGGCGGCATTCAAGTGGCCAGCAGCCATTTGTCTACCGAGTGTCTGGGCCGGCTCTGGCTTTGCCTCTGCCTCTATTCTACCTCTACTTCTGGCTACTGCGCCTGCTTTTTCACAGAGGTTTTGTCCCATGAGGCAACCTGCTCTTTGGGCGTGTCTGTGCAACAGAAAAACGGGCCAACAAATAAAAAAGAAAGGAGAAGGTATAGTAGAGAAACAGAGGAATCGCTAGCGAAAAAGTCAAAAAGTTACAAGCGGCAAATTACACGCGTCTGGCTGGGAGTCGGTGTCCTGCCCCATCTACACCGCCTTCGTCTGTGTTTGTGCCACCTTTCGGCAGTTATCTGCTTGGCAGGCTCCAGACACTCGAAGGCTGGGAAAGTGGCAGCGTTTCCAGACATTCAGAGAGGAGCTGCAGCAGCAGCAGCTATAACTACAGCGCATCCTTTTAATTTTTGTTGCCTGCTTTAGGGCGATGGAAAGACTGGTGGAAGGAGACACCACTCCCTGAAAGGGGCGTTCCCGAAGGAAAGAAAACAAGTGAAAGTTTCATAGCAACTGTGAAAAAATAATGGTTATTTTGTGGCACCTTTTGGCAGAGTATTATTCTACAGTCCTTTTAGAAATGGTGGCTAAAATGTTGGCTAGAGCAAATATAACAAACAATCAAATAATATTGCTTCTGCCTAGATTTGGGGCATATTTTACGTGGCATGGCACAGATGCTGCCTGCTGCCAGCACTCTACTCCGCATATTGGATTGCCAGCTTAGGCCCGAACCTACATACATACATATGTATTCAGTCGGTGAATGGGGCAGGAGAAGAGGCACTTAAGTGTCTTTGATTATTTGCAATTTGTTCGATTATGGGGGAGGCACTCGCACGCACTCTGCCTGTGCCACTTCACTGGCTGAGGCAAAGCTCCTTCGATGATGATAATGATGATGATGATGAGAGGCTCGGTGGCAGACGTGTGGCAAGTTATGCAATAGTTTATGTTGCCATTGACAGCAAGTGTTGCCCCGAACCCAACAAATAAAAACCGAAAGGAAACAGTTTGCTGTGCCACTTGAAATCTGCCACTCAATAAAGAGTTTCCTCAGCAAATCCCATTTAAAGTTCACCAAACATTTGTGCCAAATCCGCAAAAAAAAAAATAAGAAAAATGACAGCGTCGTCGAATGACCATGATGAGTGTGTGTCCTTTGCCTGACTCTCACCCATATACCAATTTGACATACAAGAAGCTTAACTTGCTGTCCTTTCCGCATACGTAACTCTTGTTTTAGCTGAATGATATCCCAGGAAAATCTCATCGGATTTGCTTTACTGATTTATGTAAGTGAGTTTACATGTTTATGGAAATATAGTACGGTATTATCTATGTACTTACAAGCAGCATAAACGACTTGAAGGACATCATGTTGACTGCAGTTTTAGTTGAGTTTCTCGATGATTTTTTATTGTATCCACAAATCCGCGTGCTAAATAATTGAATTTTATATGGATTAGATTTCGGTTTTCTATGATTCGATTTTATTTAAGTTATTGAATTTGGCTCTGTTTTTTTCGCACAGCAAGTCCTATTTTAATTTAAATTTAAGTTTTTTGTTTGGTGTCAAAATACGGACTATATTTATGGACTCTCACTTTCCACTGGGGCGGGGGAGGCGTGTATGCGTATGTGTGTGTGCGGGTGGAAGGGGGAGCTGTTCCTTGTTTAAACTATTATTTTGTTGTATTATTTTAGTTGGTTTGTTATTAAATTGTAGATGTTTGTTGTATCCAAGACAACCGCACAAAGTACACGAACGTTTTGAATTAGGTTAGACAATGGAGATGCGCTGGCTTTTTATAATAAACGCTCGTGACGCTGGCCGAGGCGCTAGCAGAGACGCTGACAGTGGCAGAGAAGCTGGCGGAGATGGCAGCGGCTTGCCGCGTTGCCAACTGCACCTAAAAAGTAACGAAAAAGTGGTTTGAACAATTGAGGCAGGTCTCGCCGTCTAACTTCTAGATCATCTTCCTCTCTCTCTCTCTGTCTCTCTCTCTGTCTCTCTGTGGGTCTCTCTCTATGGAGATATAGGCTCTCTCAGAATGAGTCAACAATTGAGTGCTAGCCAATATCTCAGACGCTGCAAGAGGGAGTCTCACAGCAGCAGCCGCAGCAGCAGCAGCAAGCTGTGGCGGCTTTGGAGTGTTGAAAAAGCAAAAAAATGTTGCAGATCATCAACAGCAACAACAACAACAACAAGAGCAAACAATTGAACACGATCATGATGATCATTATGATGAACAAGTGAATAGACGATTCAAACGATGATGATTGTGATAATGATGATGAAGCGGATGTATAACAAGACCAAAGCCTGCTACGCCCCAAATGACTTCATTAAATCTTTTAGCGAAAAAAAAACAACAAAACTAAATTTGATATTTAAGTTTTTATGAGAGGCCCTCCCCTCGGGCACTGCAGCTGAAATCGAGACGGGGGACAAAATGTCACTGGGAATGTCAGATGAGCGTAGGGCGATGCCTATAGATACGGGCAATGATCCAACTTTCGGTTGAGAGCCCTTATATCCAGTTATTTTTATTTATTTATTTTTTTTTTTTTTTTTGGAAAACTCAGCAATACGTTGCTGAAGCAGAACTTTTGGTGGAAGAGAGGGCGAGAAAAACGTGATGCGGCTGCCAGTGAAAATTGCACAAGCTGCAGACGTGTTCATGTGGCGTCCCTATTTCCCAGTTTCCATTTGCCATGCGCCCCCCCGAAACCTCCCGCATCCTCCAACGGGGCCAAAATGCAATCTATGACGTGAGGCTCATGCCAAAAACCTAAAAACATAAACTTATCTATTGGCTGTTAATGTTGCCCCTCTGTGTGGATGGATGTATGTATGTATGTATCTGCCACTGTTGCACAAGGCTGGAGACGTGTACGACGTGTACTCTGGCTGCTCCTTCCTTCCGTCAGGCATCAGAGATCTCATCTCTTTCACCTCCCCTCAACCCACCCCAGCAACCAATTAACCTTGAAAATATGATATTTTTTGTGGTACATTTTCAGATTAAATAACAATTAAAAGCAATCTATTTTTGATGACTGATTTCAGTGCGGGTTTCTTCACATTTTTATCGACCACTTGTGAGGTGATGTTTGGTGATGTGCTGTGTCTGCGTGAGCGCGATATTAAAATTAGATATTGAATGGAAGGCAACAACAACCACCAAACAACCCGTGAATACCCTCACTGGATAGCCAACCGCCTGCCCGCTGCAGCCGCCAATGGACCCGCGCCAGGGTAGAGGGTAAGTCAAGCAATTGAACAACTTTTGGGTACTTTAAACTTTTTGATTTCCGTGACACTTGAGCCATCGGGCCACCGACCGACACACATGCGAACATCTCCGCATGAGGGGAACCCACTGTCAAAACTGTCTTAACAACATAATACCCGTTAACAATGGGGGCCAACAGCATTTCATACGCTCACTCCACACTCTACACTCTACATTGAATATTGATCATTTCTTTGAGCGCACTCGAAAGTAAGCTGAAGGGAGGTGAAGGGGGTTATTTGGAGTGCATTTTGTGGTAGCTGCGATTACGAAAAGATTTCAACTTAAAATGTAAATAATTAGAGCAATATGATGGGGCGAATTTTTATATAATACCAAGTGCAAGTAATGGGTTTTTGAAGATTTTTTCCCTTTTGATCCGCTTCCAACAATAACTTGACATCAATTGGTCAACATTTTTTGATGGCCAAACTTTTGTCATTGCTGCTGCTGCTCTGCTGGGTGCCACTTGCCGCTGTTGCAGTTGCTGTTTCCCTCTTCCCCTTCCTCTAATTTTCAATCATTTGTCAAAAAAGTCTTGAGTAATAAACTTTGGCAACGTTTGCCGCTTAATTCATCAAATGGCCACTCGAGAGAGCCGCCTCTAGCTAAAACGGAAGCAGAATCTATTCAGAATTCATTTTCATGCCAGCAACATTTTTTCCCCTTAGCTGTTGACATTTTAAAGCTGCTGCTGCTGCCGCTGCTGCTGTGCTTATTGAATTGTTGCAGACACAAAATCAAAGAAACAAAGATGAAAAAAAATTAACATTTAAAAGAACAGACTCAGAAGCATTTAAAATGGTTTTTTTTCCATCGAATTTGTTTAGCGCATTTCGTGCAACATTTCAGGCGAATCACCTGTTGAATGTTGAATGTTGCTGTTGCTGTTGTCGTTGCTGTTGCTGTAGAACCAACAGACATTCCACGAAGATGGGCGGCCGCACCTCTTTCCGAGCTAAAAATGAGTGAATTAGATAGAATAGTCGAACTATGTAATTGCCGCGTTTTATTGCCACCAGCAACAGTGGCTGATGTTGCTGTTGTTGCTGCCTCCGATGTTTCAGTTGCTGCCACCCTCTGCCCCTGCCTCTGCCTCTGCCTCTAGTCTCAATCTGGTGGGAAGTGGTCGGCGGTTTGGCGCTGGCACTGGCGTTGGCGTTGGCGCTTTCTGGACGCCAGACGCGTCGAGTGATTTGCATTTTTTTCGGCGAGGTGCGGAGTCTTGCAGATTTTTAGCATTTGCTATTTATAGACCAAATGTCTCGGACTTCTTCGCTTCTAGTTGATCTTCGGTGAAGGGGAATCAAATGTCGTTCGATTCGCTTGGTATTTCGCCAAGATCATATCTTTCTTTTTCAGCCAGCTCCTTTAATGGTTGCCGTGGAAAAGTTTTTTATGTATTATTTTTACAGTTTTTTGCAGCTAGAAAATTCACAGGAAATTTTTCACTCCATTTGATTGCTCTCATTATCTCGCTGCAGATTTGATTTGATATTTTTTTTTTATTTTTCTTTCTTTTTATTTTATGTTTTCTGTTGATTGCTCTCATTTTTTTTTCTGATAGGGGCTATGATAAGTTTTTTGTATTCCGCTCCCTGTAGCCCCGGCAATCCTGCAACTAAACTTGAGCTTTCCCTGTCACTTGCCACACTTGCCACCATTTTTCTTAATGGAAATTTCCATGCGCTTGGCTTTTCTTTAGACAAATTAAGCGAATTTTTACTCCGTTTCGCACCTTCCCGAAAACTTTGTTTGCTCCTTCCCACCCATTGTCAGAGCGAGCGATGATAGCCTTGGCGTCTTGAGTCGCTGCACTTCCGTTCATTGCACCCAAATTGCAAAAAAAAAAAGGAAAAAACAGGGACAGCAGCCAGAGAAAAGTTGTGGAAAAAACTTTGCACCCAACATAAATCACATTTTCAGCACACAGCACCCCCGACCCTCGACCACGCCCATGCCGAGTCGCATCAGAGTGTCGTGCGTGTGTGTGTGTATGTTTCAGGGCTGCACTCGCTGCATTTGCATATTCCAATTTCCCATTTAATCAATTTAGCCAGAGCATGCAAAGCAGAGAAGAGCTGCCGGGGGGCAGGAGACGGAGGAGAATGGAATCTCCGGTTGCCGCTAGACAATTACCCCCATTGTCTGCCATCGCTTCACATCATTTATCCTTGTTAATTTTTATTTAGCCGAGCCACGCAGAAATCTCAGCCAGGACCCTGAGCGATTGAGCCGTAACCTGCGTTGACGTTGTTTACGTGTTTACCAGTGCACCACTCACGCTGTGGCACACAGATGCTAGTGCGGATTCAGTGTCCCAGCGACTCGCTGTCAGTCAGAACTGCCAGCAGACGGCTAACAAGTTAAGCGAGGGCAAAGGATATCTGAATAAGACACGCAGTGGGGGGTCTCCGTAGCGGGCTGCTTAAAGAGTTAACCCAGGGGATTTGTGTTTGTGGAACCAATGAGAGGGATCTAAATGCGAGAACGATAACTTAAGACCGTATCGTGTGAATATATCTGGGAATACTGTTTCTGACTGCATTAAAAAATTCTACAATCCCCTGTAGACTTTTTCTTCTTTCGAAAACTTCTAATCAAAGTTTTTAGTAAATTCCCATCTAACGCAGAGTTTCCCTCATCTATTTTATTCCCCATTATTATCCGCTATAATTGCCTCTGACAGTGCGCCTCCTACCCCCACACCGCCCCGCCCCGCCCACTTTGTGATCACATTTATCAAAAACAGTCGACGACAACCTTTAGCCAAGTTTTGGCAAGACATTAGCCACGCCCACGACCCCGTCCAAAAGCGTCGCTCATTGCTTATCAATTGGAATGTGGGCCCACCAAAGTTGGCTCATAACTTGCTGCTCCTTCAAAAAAATAAAAGTGGCGAAAAAAAATCGAGTATCTAGCCGAAAAAGTAAAAAGAAAATCCAAGGCATTTAACTCCCAGTGACAGAGAGGCCCTCGCTCTGGCAGCCGACTAATGGTCAAAACTTATCGTCAAACTTAAATGGGATTTTATTATCGTCGCCAAAAACTTCTACTTAGTCGAATTCGATGCTCCCCACTCTCCTCTCTGCTCTCCAACACTCTGCGGGGCTTCACATGCCAGCACCAAGAATGGGCTTGGTCTGTGAGTTTTTTGGGGCTTGGAATATAATTTTCCTTCTATGATTATTCTTCTTCTGTTCTTTTTTTTTTTGCCACGACTAATGCGCTGATTTATATATAATACCATAATTATAATGCACTTGGTTCTCATGGCTTGGCTCACAGAATTCATAGGGTTTTTTGGGGTTTGGGGCCAGGCCTTCATAAATCTTGTCAAAACAGTGCATTCTTTAACGCTGGCTTCTGTTTTTAATTAACTCGCGAATTGCTTAATTATCAGGGGGGTGGAAAAAAAAGAATGCCACATGAATTGCAGAAGTGTGCAGCGATGTGAGCGACGTGTGCATCTCTTGGCCTGGTCGCGTTGGCAATTAATGTCAATCACGCTGAGAGAGTCGCCAAATTGGCAAGACAGGCCCCAGCCAGAGCCAGAGCCATTGCCAGAGTCTGGGTCTATAGAAGGAGTTCGTATATGAACGTAAGAAATCATTTTCCTGCCTGCTGAATGTCAAAACAATTAAATCATCCAAAAATTAGAAACCAAAAAGATCATGTTCTAAATTGTTTTTGCCCCTATCTGCGGGGGGTACTGTGGCCAACAGAAGTACCTGCACATACATGCATAAATAAATGTTAGCACTCCCTCAAGGCATATGTTTATCATACATTTTGTGAGATATTTATAAATTATTCAATAGTTTCGCTGAATGAAGTATTTAACACCTCGAAGAGCCAATAAATGTTTTCCATATATTTCCCTTTTTTTTTATTATTATTTATTTCTATTTTTATGAACTATAAAATGTTTACAGCAGGTCATAGACTTGCGCCGCTCACTGTGTTTGGCACTAAAAATTAGTTAATGAGCTCTGCATGAGTTCGGTTCGTCATGAATAACCGCAAAACCTTAAGCACCAGAAATACTCGTATCTGACAAACACAAAAATGCAAAGACAATGCTGCTGCTGCTGCTGCTGCTGCTGAGCAAATACAATTGCATTAATCGTAAATAGAATAATGGCAAAGGCAAAAGCAAAAGTTAAGGTGCGGAATCGGTGTCGGTGTGTCGGAAAGTGGCAAACAAATTGGCCAACAACGGCAAGAGTTGCTGCTGCTGCTGCTTTAGTGCTAGTGCTCGTGGAAGTATCTTAAAATTTGTTGTTTCTACAATTGCTGGCTGGCAACATTGAACTTTAAATGGTAGCATAGCCAAAGCCAGAGCAAGAGCAAAAGCCACATGTGATTGCGATTGCATTTCTTGCGTATAACTACGATGACATCGAACTCGTCTCGGGCCAAGTACGTCACGTTGCTTCAGCCCCAAGTCCCAGCCACTGCCCCATCCACTGGCCCCATCCACTGCCACTGCTGCTTCCCCATCTACTGCCACTGCCTGCTTCTGCTTCTGCCTCAGTCCCCCTGATGATAATGATGATGATGGCGCATAAACAATAAAAAAAAATCATTGCGATCGATTTTCCAAGCAGGCAAATTAATTAAAGTACAAGCGTTTTGAAGTACATACAAGCCATACAAAAATGCTGTTGAGAGCGAACAACACCAACACCTTGACCTTCGCTGATCAAGATAAATGAATGGCTGCTTGGACGAAGATCACAAGAAGAAATTTTTGCTACAATTTTAATTAATGTCGAAACACAAGCAGATCGAAGACGAAGACTCTCCACTCCCATCAACGGCCAGAGTCGGAAACAATGACCGAAAAAGGCCAAGCGGAAGCGAAAGGTCACTGGCAAGGCTTGAATAATTGTCTGTTGGGGAGGGAAGTCTGTGGTTGGTTGGTTGGTTGGTTGTGTGCGTTAAACGCACAATAGCGAAAACACTTAAAACTCAATTATGGATGGGAACGCAATGCTGCCCCGCGGCATACATATGTACATACGATACTGCGAAACGGAGTGTAGCGCATCTGCCATTTCGAAGGTGTTTTCCTCGTCCCATCGATTCGCATCCGACATGCCGACATTGCCTTGTGGAAAAGTTGTACAATTTGTCAGAGACCCCGACACATCCGTGCTCCGTCCATAAAACGCATTCTGAAATGTGATATTCAGTTAATTTATTGATTTAATTTTATTGCACATCGATTGAGCTCATTTGTTTACTTGGCTTGGCTTGCATTCATTATTTAATTGCTCTCCTTAACCTAAATTACATGATTCATGGGCTTAAATTATTTTGAGAACTGCTCGAATAGCCACGTAACTAATTCACATTTAAATTAGCATTGCACCAACAATCGAGATACCAATATTAAATATTTGATATTAAATTTAATAACGAGAAAGATTGTTCCGTCCGGAATGTGGTTGGGCACGCATTGAGAAATTATATTCTGAATATTGTGAAGATGAAGGGTTGAATGGATTGGCTGGGGCTGTAATATATCTGCTTGATTAGCTTTCTTAGTCTTGACTAATAAACCATTTCGCTTAATTGGCGAAAATCAATAGTCAAAGGGGGCAAGAAAACTAATATCATGTGGGAGTCAATGTCAAAGGCTCATTCTCGTGACAGAGAGCCTTCACTTAACTGGCTGTGTTTTGGGATGAATGGAATGAATGATCCTAGAACTAGCTTAGAACATAGATTGCACATTTGGCCGCTCTTCCTTTCGCCGCTCTCCGCTCTCCATCCAAATCCTGACTCAGTGCTTGGCTCCGCCCTCGAAGCTGACGTCCGCATGGAAGCCCGTATCGTCGGCATGGTAAATCACATTCTGGATGCGTCCGTCCGGCAGTAGAATATGGTATTGACCGCGCGTCACGCCATGGAAATCCCGATTCTGCTTGTGGCCAAAGTCGTTGCCGGTGTGGAAGTCACGTATGCGATAGCCAAAGGCATACTTCGAGGCGTACTGCTGCAGCTGCAGAAACAGAGAGAGAGAGAGAGAGAGAGAGAGGGAAACAAGTTGGTTATAAGTCGGTATGTATGTGTGTGGTGTGTCTGTGTGTATTGGATTGCTCAGTAAACCGATAAGTTGCATGCAGCATTTCGTGCGCATGCTGAAAAATATGCAGTGCAAAATGCATTAAGCACGCTGTCATGTACAGTGAAGACAGCGAACAGCAACAACTGGCAGATGCCATGCAATGCGAGGCGACATTTGCTGTGAAAACAAACAACAAACAATCGTTTAGAACTGTGAACACCCTCACTTAAAAAACTAGTCAGACGAAATGGAAAGATCTTTGTCTTTGATGAAACAAAATCGTAAAATGATTATCAATTAGATTCGAATTTGAATGAGTAGATCATCGGCATAGCTGTACCATTCCGCAGCTGCCATTCGAAGTTCCACTGCTCCGTCCTCCGTCTTCATTTAGGGTATTGCCATGCCCAACTTCGTAGCACAGAATTGGGAACGGGGCCTGATGATGATTGGAATTGGGATGGTGATGGGGGTGGGGGTAGGGAGGAGAAATGTCACTCACATGCCACATGCCACTGTTTGCTATGCATGTGATTGTAAATTGTGTATCGTGGCAGGAGGCGCGGCAGTAATGAAATTTGCAACAATATATTGTACAAATCTAGCGCCTTCCCCCCACGCCCCACGCCCCACACCCCTTTTGCCACTTTGCGATGCAGCGTTGATTTACCCCCCCCCCTACCCCACACTTTTTGTTGTTGTCGCCTACAACTTGGGTTTTGCCTTTTTATTGTAAGTATTCCCGCTGCAAGATGGAAACAAAATCTGACAGAGAGAGAGAGAGAGGGAGAGTGGACGAACGAGACGTGTTCGTGAGTGCGTGTGCGTTTCCGTTTCCGCTCATTGCCAGAACAGAACTCTCTCTGTCTCTGTCTCTCTGTCTCTGTCTCTCTCTGTGTCTCTGTCTCTCTCCTGTGCCTCTGTGTCGTGTTGGCGACAACTGTTGGTAACTTTTGCTACATGTTTCGGGCTGTTTCTGTGGTTTTTATGGCCTACAAAAGATTTCTACAACTGTGCGTGTGTGTGCGTGGATATAGGGGGGCGTGGCAAACTTTTTGATATGTTAATGAGTTGTAAATTAAGTTTAATTAAGTTACATTGTTGACTAGATTTTGCCTGAGCATCTCCTTTGCTGATGGTGGCGGGCAAATGTAATTCCGCCGGAAAGAACAAAAGTTTGTCGGAGCTTTTTGAAAGATTTATAGACCTGATTGCATAGGAGCACTTGGAGCTCCTTTGATTGGCATTTGTTTTTTGTGTGTTTTTTTGCCATAGATTATTTCTTCTTTTAAATTCAAATAAATCTCAGCATAACTCCACGCCAACATTTTTGCCTTCGCTTAAACATAATTAATAAATTCTCTGGTCCGGCGATTTGCCAACATTTGCGCCATCCAGCATTTTTTTCCATGCCTTTCTCTCATCATTCTCCTAATGGAATACAAAAAGAAAATATGCATTTTTCTGCTATCCAGCATTGTTGGCGCGGCGGGGGACTGGTAGGGGGGCAGCAGCAGCTTCATTAAGAGAATGCAAAAATGTTAATAGATTTTAACGTGCAAAGCAGCCGCCGCCTGCACTCCTCTTCCGCTGCATAAAAAATTAAGCGAATATCTGCGGAATATGCAAATTCAAGGGGGCAAACCAGAGCGGCACCCATGGCTCTGCAGTGGGGAATTTCATTACAAATTGATTTGATTAAAGTGAACATAATTACAATGCAGATGGAACATGTCCGAACAAGTGGGTGGGTGGACGTGATGGCCTCACACTCACACTCCCCACTCGTCCTGCGATGGGTCAACTTTTGCCCATCCATACAAAAATATGAAAGCCATCGAAGTGGAAACGGCATTAGAATCAAAATCAGTGCCAAAATCAGAGTCACGTGCCATTCCCCTGAACACAAAAATGCATCTGCCGTAAATCCAATGACGTTGCCCAATTTTTGTGCTTTGTCCACGAGTGTCCATTAGTTGGTAAGGATGTGGTAGACACACTCAGACTATTGCAACGAATGCGCAGATCAAGCATGCCAAGAATGGGAATTATAGTGTCTCTTAGCTCTGGATTTTTTGATGATTCGGAACAAATCATGAGTGAACCTTATGCAGGATTCTGCAGACTAATTACACTCGGCACTGGTATTTATAAAAAATCCTGCATCTTCGCAGCAGCTGGAAACATCAAGTGCCAAAGCCAGACGCTGCCCAGGGACTTCTTTAGTTTGCTGTTGCCTAAGCGATTTTGATTTATTCTTTTTTTTTTAAAAAAACGTGGAACCAGCCAGAGACTGCGAGACTTGTTGTCGTAGATCTTCAGCACGTGGCAACGGCTGTGGCACGTTGTCCAGCTCAGCGCATTCTTGTTTATTCCTTGTTTATTATGCCATATATAAAGAGATATACATACATATGTAGAGGTGTCCAAATGCGAAAAGTCAATGTCAACAGAAAGGAAAAAAATATGAAAAAAGAGCTCTTCCTTTTGGGGTGGGGTTAAAATTAGATAGCAAAGGAGGGGAGGGGCTGGTGAAGGTGGCTAGAATATTTGCATTTAACACGTTTCCTGTCGTTGGCTTTTTAGCGAATTGTGCGACGAGCGACGAGTCGAGTGCAAAATGCAATTTAAGGCAAAACTACGTGAGTTCGTTTAGTTCGGAGTTCGTTTAGTTCGGAGTGAGCGATTGGTCGTCATGGGCTGGGTGGGGATGTGGCAGGCTGGGCAGTGGGCTAAAAGCAATAAGCTGCCATTGGGCGGAACAACTTTCTTGGTAATTCAATGCGAATGCTCCCATCCCCATCCCCAGCCGCATCGTGCACGAGCTACGGCCAATTGAGTAGCAAAACAACAGGCCAGAGCTGCGACTGGCCCCATTAACGAGAAATGCCTTTGACGTTGGCACTTTTGCATCCTTTAATTTGCATATAATCAGCGTTATTACCGGCCTCTCGCCTTTGCCTCATCTTTTAGTCATTCAAATGTTTTCGTCTCTTGTGCCTGTGCTTGTGCCTGGGGCCAACCCAGCCCCCCGTTTGGGGTCTGGGACCGCGCAGGTTCTGAGGCTGCAGAAGAAAATCTAGATTTGGCTTTTGATTTATTTTTATTATTTAATTTTCTGTACTGTCAATCAGTTGGGCGGGAGATTGGCCCTCGGATTTCCTAGTATTTCTTTGAGATACTTGACAACCCTTTGAATGGGTTTATTCCCTTTAAGGCAACTGTTAATGGGGGGGATTTAGGGGTGTGCAAATCCAAGCCTTGCACTTGGGCAGCCCCTTCAATTAGCTCATGACTTGCACCCAGCCGGAAGGGCAGGGATACCAGGTATGCCACCCCATAACACTAATCCTTGTTGGATAACTGAGGATGCGTACTGCTGCTGCTGCTGCTGCTGGCCCCCCTGCTGCTGCTCTGCACTGAGTGGAGAATGTGGTGCGTTTATTATTCACACAATTCGTTTAAGCGCTGCAAACACCTCGTGCCACACCCGAAAACCTCAAGGGACACAGCAGGCAGGCAGGCTGGCAGATGGGTAGATTGGGAAGCGGGCAGGCACATTCAGGCACATCTGTGTGGCAAGTGTGGCAAGTGCAGCCCCAGTGCTGGCCCCAGTGCTGCATGCTGCTCATTTAAAATTGAACAAGTGTGGCACTGAGTTGGGGCTCGGACTGGATTTGAGGTTGTGTGGGTGTGGGGCAACAGCAGCAGCAGCAGCCACTGAGTCGAGGCAAATCGCATTTGAATGGAAATAAATGTTGTGTCCAAACAATTTACAAAAACCAATTTTACAATGTAATGCGTCCAGAGCTCCACTTGGATATGAGTGCCAGTGTGTGTGTGTGGGTGGGGGCACACCCACAGCACACCCACAGCCATCCTCCTCCTCCATGCTCTGGCCATGAGTGGAGCGAACGTGTTCAAAAGCGTTCGTCAGGCAAATGAATGTCCTGGGCTCGTTTATGCCACACGGCAGCAGCCATTGACACAATTGTCGCTGTGCAACTTTTGGCCACACAATTATGCGGGGCAAGGGGGCGGAGAGGGAAAAGCTGGTGCCCCAACGCTGATGATTAGACTACGAAATTGTTGTATAATTTACAGAGTGGGACACCGTCCAAGAGCGACAGCATAATTGTAGGAAAGCAAAGGAAGGGGCGGTTCGGGACGGGTCTGGGCGTGGAAAATTTTAAATGCAACCCACCCACAGTTTTTATGGCTCGCTTGTTAGCAATTTTCGTATCCAAGTTATGGCTAACAAGGGGGTACGTGTTGGTGTGGCTGGCGCAGAGGCATGCAGCAGGAGGCATCTCTAACCAAAATTGAGTTATCAGTTTGTTGGCTTTGCCCTGGCGATGCGCTCGGGCTGATTGCGTGACAGCTGCTGCTGCTGCTGCCCAAACCCATCCGCATCCGTCTCGAGAAGCACCAGCACGAGGATGAGGATGAGGATGCGAACTAGGAGCAGCAGCAGCAGCAGCAGCAGGAAAAAAATCCATCTAACGAAATGGCAGAGCAGCAGGAAAAATGTCAAACTACGTGATTTTTATGCGAATGTGACTGTCAATAGCACGTTGCCAACAGCATTGGAAATGGCAATGGGAATGGGAATCGGGGTATAGGAATGGGCGAATGGCAATGCGAATGTGAATGTGAATAGAACTAGCAATGGAGAATGCCATGCCCCAGCATACAGTTTTAGTTTTCATCCATTCTGCCACGGATTGCCACGCCCCAAGAGCAATATTAGCGGATAGCTGTAGTTGGGCGGATTCACGGACTGGCTGCGGTTTATTACGTCCAACGGATGAAGTGGAGCTAATTTAAAGCCAACCCCAGGTCGGATATGTGCTGAGGCAGCGACACCAACGAGGGTCAGCCATGGCAATGGTAATTCTGTATTTGAATAAAATACACTCAAAAGAACACGCCTCGAATGAGCAGAAATATTCAAAGAACAGCAGAAATCCAGACGCAGTCTGGAACTACACACAGAGCTTTCTTTTCCCATAAGATAAATAGTCAAAAAAATCATGGAAAAGCCGAAAATTGTAAACATTTTTCTCATGACTTCAAATGATTTTTTTGAGTGTATTTCTGAGGTCGCCCGACATCCCTTCTGTGCCATAACATATTCTTTAACCTTTAGTAGGGGCAACGGGGACCGACCCCATCAATTGCACGACTCTTTCCGTACAGGACAAAGGCCTTAAGAACTCGAGGACATTAGCCACACATGTTGGGTGCCCCAGTAGGGATCAAGGATGCAGCCTTAAGCTGTCCCCAGTCTCCCTTCCCGCCGCCGCCAATGTCAGCGTCGTAAAGTAGTTGAACATTTCGCTTTTGGGCGGGAAGGTTGGGTGGGGGTGGGGGAAAACCCTTTTTGTCGAGTGATTTTCAATGCCAAAACCGAACTAATAATCAAGACCCGACCCATATGCTGCCGCCCTCCAGCTCCAGCTCCAGCTCCATTAAATAAAACTTAAATCTGTGCTTAGGCAGGGACCCTTCACCCGTCCCCCCACGACCCAATCTCTTTTCAACACTTGCAAAAATATGTTGTGCTCCCACATTAACAAAAAGTGTGGAAAGGGGATAGGCAAAGGCAACACACAAACACAAACACAAACAAACATAAGCGAACAGCAAAAGGGTTGAAATAAAAATGAAATTAAAATATGTGAGTGGAAGCCGGGAGCCGGAAAATAAAGCACCTGCAGATGTTGAACCCCCGAGTCGAGTGCACACCCACAGCACACAGGACACAGGACAGAAGCATCAAGCATCCTTCATCCTTATACGTATGTAGCTCCATTTTCGGAGGGAGAGTGAGTGACGACCATTACCAACCATTTCGGCCACAATGAAATGACAAATTCCCCAAAAATCCTACCATGTTCGCACACGTTACCAGCAGTGGCAGAAGTGGCAGCAGTGGCAGTGCCTGTGGCAGTGGCAGTGGCAGGGAGCGCAAGAGCAGCAGCTGCTGTCAAACAAGTCCCATGACGAGCATTGCAACGGCATGTCGTTGGCAGGACGGACACCCACATCCGTACCCCACCCGTCCAAACCTCCACCTAAACTTGAGCCTAACAAGTGTCGTTTGCCTGTCAGAGATGGACAGCCAGGCAGATGGACAGATGGACAGGCAGGACAGGAGCTGGACAATGTCCAGGCGGCTGCCTTTCCCAGCCATGTCCTCGCCAACTCATCTCCCATCACGGTCATCAGGCGTCGTTTCTGGGGTTTTACAACAAGACCGAGCAACGAGGCTCAGCCGGGGGATGACGACAAGTACGACAGGGACAAGGCAAAAGCCTATTAAAAATCATGCTAAACGGCAGTAAAACAATGAGTGTGTGTGGTGTCTGGGGTGTGTGTGGGTGTGTGTTTCCCAGCACCAAGCACCAGACGGATCAGTACCAGGAATAGCAACAGGGAGCAGGAACAGTAGGCAGTAGCTGGAGCAGGAGCAGGAGCAGGATAAGTTGCAGGGCATTCCATTGCTGTTAGGATTGTTACTGGAATAGTCCTTGTTTACTGGATTGTCCTGCTTCATGCGTGCATTAACGCATTGCAGAGTGGAGTCCAAATGGCTGACAGATGCCCACAGCTGCACTCCTCCCACTCCCACCTCCCACCCCATGCACATTTCTGTCAAACAATAAATAGCCAATAAATCGAAAATGTAATAAGCTTTTTCACGAAATCGAATGGAAGTGCACAGAAAATAATCTACAAAATGAAATGAGAAAAACGTCAAAGGAAACTTGGCTCGAAAACAAATTTTAAGTAGATTTTGCGACAGCAAAATGAAGGGGCTGGCAGTGCAAATGGCATACTGCCGCTAAAATGTCATACAGCAGCTTTTGATGGTGTCAGGATTTTGGGGCTTGGCAATACCAAATTCAATTGGGAGAGGAGAGAACTGGAGGGTAAGCCAGCTGAAAGTTTCTGTCAAAAACATCAGAGAACTTTGCATTATTTTTGTTTATCACAAAAGGGGCAGATTTCCGCAGTCTTTCCGCTCTCCACTCTCCTCTGTGTTATTCCCATTCTTAGGGTATTTATTCGACCAAACTGTCAGCTCTTTAATGTATCAAACGAAACTGATAATCATGATGGCCATGAAATGTCCGACGTCAGTTTGCTAGCTGACCTTTTTCCCCTTTCCCTTCAGTAGTATTCTATAATTCAGAAGAAACAGAACAAATTCTCGTACAAAAACTAAATTTTTCAGATATTTTTCTTTTTCCGGAAAAATCGTTAAAAATTTAAAAAAAAATAAAATTCTTTCGTGAAGTCTTTCGGACATATCTTTCGTGTAAAAGCAGCCTTCCTTGAAACTAATTCGCAATAATGTCCATAATGAAGAAGGTGAAACAATTGCCACTGCGGAGCATGGCCGCCTTCTACGCGAAGAGCGGGCTGCGGGCGGTGGTGCGCCACACCTGCAGCGATGTCAAGGCCAACACGAAGGGCGTCGTTTTGGGGCTGTACCTGAAGGAGGATGCCAGCAAGGACCCGAAACTGACGCCCACCGGCCAGAAGGTGGATGGGCGCGTGAACGGCAAGCTGGCGGAGCTGATCTGCGAGACGAAGCTGGACGGACGCCTGGGCCGGGGCAAGGTCTTCAACGGCGTCGATCCCGAGTTCAGTTCGGTGGCTGTGGTGGGCCTGGGCGTCGAGGGTATTGCCTTCAACGAGCTGGAGATGCTGGACGAGGGCATGGAGAATGTGCGCATTGCGGCGGGCATTGGGGCGCGCTCCCTGCACGGCGAGAGCGTGGGCAACATCTCAGTGGACGGCATGGACTATGCGGAGCAGGCGGCCGAGGGCGCTGCCCTGGCCGTTTGGCGCTTCCCGGACAATCTGGCCGCCAAGAATATGCCACTGATACCGACGCTCAGTCTGTACGACTCGGCGGACACCGACGGCTGGACGCGCGGCATCTTCAAGGCGGATGCCCAGAATCTGGCCCGACGCCTCAGCGATGCCCCAGCGAACTGCATGACGCCGACCCTGTTCGCCCAGGCCACTGTGGACGCCCTGTGCCCCTGCGGCATCACCGTCGAGGTGCGCACCATGGACTGGATCGAGATGAACCGGCTGAATGCCTTTCTGATGATCGCCAAGGGCAGCTGTGAGCCACCGGTGATGCTGGAGATTAGCTACTGCGGCGCTGCGCCCGAGGAGAAGCCAATCCTGTTCGTGGGCAAGGGCCTCACCTTCAACTCGGGAGCCATCAATCTGCGTAAGTGCAGGGGCATGGACGAGTACCGCGGCTGCATGTCCGGAGCGGCCGCCTGCGTGGGCATGATGCGCGCCTGTGCCGCCCTCTCGCTGCCCATCAATGTGACGTGCGTGATCCCGCTGTGCGAGAATATGCCCTCGGGCATGTCCTGCAAGCCCGGCGACGTTGTCCGCCTGCTCAACGGCAAGTCGATGGCCATCCGTGACCTGGACAGGGCCGGCGTCGTGGTGATGTCCGACGCCCTGCTCTACGGACAGAGCACCTACAATCCGCGTCTCGTCGCGGACGTGGCCACCCTCGAACAGGGCGTGAAGAAGGCCTTTGGCGGCGGCGCCACCGGTGTCTTCTCCAACTCCCACTACATCTGGAAGCAGTTCCAGCGTGCCGGCTCCCTCACCGGCGATCGCATGTGGCGCCTGCCCCTGTGGCAGTACTATCGGCGGCAGGTCACCGACGAACTGGGCTACGATCTGAGCAACAATGGGCGTGGCATCGCCTGCTCCTGCCTCTCGGCGGCGATACTACACGAACTGGTGCCCTGCGCCGACTGGGTGCACCTGGACACACGGGGCACGGGACTGCTCAGCCAATACGGACTGATACCGTACCTGACGGCCAAGCGGATGACGGGCCGTCCCACACGCACAATGGTCCAGTTTTTGTATCAAATGGCGTGCCCGGACCTCAAGTGAGGCGACGCGTCGCTCGATCGTCGTAGGGGAATGTTCGGATGTTTGGTTTTCTATAAGTTTTCGGAGTAAATTGCATTTTTTGGACTAGACTTTGGAGTCGACTTTAAGATAATATTCCCATGCCATGCCAACCATGCGCCCACCTATCCACCTATCCTTAGTGAATGCTTTTCCCTGTCTATCTTTGGGATAGACTTTTTCCATGCCCTTTTGGCTGGCTGCGCCACAAAGACGACGCCCCATTGCCCACGACTACACATTGTGGCGGGGGCGGGGGCGGGGGTTGGCTTGCCATTGAAATGCGGATAAATTAAATGCACACTCGCCACTCCCCCCTTTGCCGCAGAAAGAAACCCACCCAGACGGGGGTAAAGAAAACTTCAATTCTCCAGTGAAAGAAAAATGTTAATTCCGACGCATGTCGGAGTATCTGCTGCTGCTGCTGCTGCTGCTGCTGGTTCTGCCTCTGAGGAAAAGTGCATTTCCTTAGCTCAAGTGCTTGAGGTTTCAGCCCCATGAATGGAGTACGTATCTATAGCGTATCTGGATGCTATATATCTATATCAATTGCTCCAGACAGCAGCCGAAATCAATCCAATGGGAAACCGTAGTGGCAGGGGGGCGACTGCTGTCTGCCGTTGTAATGAAGGACGAAGTGGCTGCTGTGGCGACTACCTGGATGGGGGCGCAGGCCAGACGGATGCCAGAATTGGCCCGGAGATGGGCAGTAGTGTGGGTGGGTGGGTGGTTGGTTGGTTGGCTCGTTCGTGTGCCTGGCTAACGACATTGAAAATGCTTGTCGAACTTGAAAATTATTCGATTAAGTGCATTACCGGCGAGACGATATGGCTCGAACGGAGTTGCACACAAGAACCCATTCCCCTGGTGCATGCCGCAGGGGACATTCCATTGTTGTGACTGCCACCGCATTGTCGTGTGTCTGTGTGTGTGTGTGTGGGGGCAGGCGCTCAGTCTTATTTATGTTGATTGTGTTTTTGCCTATGCCAATCAATGGAGCTGTCCAATTGCTTTCAGAGCAGAGCGACAATCCTTTTGTGGCACGCCCCAAGGTGTGCTTTAATTTAATGCAACGGAAGAGTGCGACAAGGGAAATGTGTACCGTAATGGGAGGGGGGAGATGGTATCGTATCCACTTTCCAATATTAAATATTCATTTTATTCGATGCATTGGATCCATCTGCGAGCCTAAACCAAAACGGAAATGGGCCCCGGAACCGATCCAATGTTCAGAACTCACCGATTTGTCCTCCTGACTGCTCACAAAGTGCAGCCCATTCGCACCCTTTGCCGCATCCAGCTCCGCCGGAAGCGAGGTGGCCACGAGTCCCCCACCCCCCTGGTAATGATGCTGCTGCGGCTGCTGCTGCTGCTGCTGCTGCTGATGATGATAGTTCGTGACCGTGGGATGATGCACCACATGCTCCACTGTGGTCACGGGCTGCTGCTCATCATCCCGGACGCCCTCGTACCCATGCGACAGTCCATGGCCGGGGGTGTAGTCAATGAAGGAGCTGGGGGTCGGCAGCTTGGGCGCCACGCTGCTGGGAACGGCGGGCAGCAGCTCCTTCACATCGTTGTTGCCCGACTCGATGATCGGCACGTACTGCTTCGTCTTGGCCATGCCAATCAGTCGACCCTGGTGCACGCCCAGGGAGCCACCGCCCAGATCCGCCAGCGTCTTGAGGGTGGGCACTGGAGCCGGCGCCTGCACCTGGCCGGGATGGAAGAGTATCGGTGCCGTGCTGTCCTGTGGACGATCCACCATCAGCTGCTTGCCCTGGCGCTGCAGCTTGGCCTGCATCTCCTTGGCCAGGAGGTAGGTGAGGCCGTGGATCTGGTCATCGGGCGACTTGCCAATGAGCGTCGACAGCTGCTGGAACTCGGGCAGCTGCTTGTAGTGCTCCTTGATGCTGTCCGCCTGCGCGTGGTACTCGATCTTGATCAGCGGCGAGGCCGAGGGACTTGGCTCGTGTTGGATCTGGTATTGGTACGGCTCCAGGGCCTTGCCGTAGATGGGCATGTTCTCCTCCGCATGATGGTACTCCTCCTGCAGGGGGTCTGGCTTGGAGGGCCGAAACTGTGGCCCTATCGACACGTCTATCGATTGGGTCGGAGCAGGGGCGGGCGCCAGCTCTGCTGTGTATGTGTGATGGTGAACCACTTCCTCAGCCTGCGGCAGCGCCTCTTGCACCACAATCGGGTGCTGGGCAATGTTCGATGGCTGGGCAGCGTAGACTTGGGCGTAGTGCGGCTTGTAGTGGATGTACCGCAGCTGCTCGACCACCGGGCACGGGCTGGATGTGCACCTGGACGGGGGCTGGGACTGGCACTGGCACTGGGACTGGCACTGGCAGTGGCGATGCCTCCACCAGCTTGGTCTGCACTGTGCCGGGGATGTACTTCATGTAGGAGCTGGGCTTGAGGCCGTAGCCCGAGAGCGCGGAGAGGGGCTTTATCTTGTAGTGTTCGTACTCGGATTTCTGGGCGGGCAGATACTTGATGTACGCCTTGCCGCCATGCCCCTCCTTCAGCAGCTGGCTGATCGCCTTCTGCACCTCGTGGGGCAGTCCACTCAACGACTTTTTGCTCTTCCCATGGCCGCTACTCGGTGGCGCCTCCTTGTACACATACATTCGCTTGGTCTCCGCTGTCGACTCGCCACTGAGGATCGCATTGTCATCCACACGGGCAGTGGAAGTGGGAGTGGCCTTGGTGGGGTTCTGCGGCTGGCTCTGGCTCTGACTCTGGGTTATGTTGCTCCTCTCTGCTCTGGGGGTCTCCATGGTGAGGAGTGTGGGCGTGGCCGGGAGCTGCTTTCCAGAGCGTTGTGCCAGGGCCTGTGGCAGCGCTGCCTTGGCATCGGCCAGCTCGAACTTGAACATGTGCGGGGAGGAACCGGGAGCCGATCGCTTCGTACGCTTTGTCTTGCGTATGCGCACCTGGAAGCCGTGCTTTTGCGGCGCCTGCGACTTGCGTAATGGCTCCGTCCTGGTGGACTGACTCTGCAGATCCAGGATCCTGGCCTCTCGAATCAGCTGCGCTGTAATGGGGTCCGGTTCGCGGGCATCGGTCTCCTGGAAGGGAATCATCAGCGCCTTGAAGTCAGCTGGCTGCTGTTGCTGCTGCTGCTCGCCAATGATGGAGCGTCGCTGGCGTCGTGGCTTGCGCTTGGAACGCTGACTCTTTGTGGCTTTGGTGGTGATGGCTGGCGGCGCACTCTCTGTGGTGGGCGTCTCCTTGAGCGCCCTGGCATAGTGCTGCCGCAGCAGCTGCTTCACCTCGTCACTGGGTTCGACGGCGTCGCTGATCTCGAAACGCAGCATTCGCGGTGCGCTGGGCAGCCGGCGCTCCTCCCGCTTGGTGCGCGAGTGCTGGAGCTGCCCGGACCGATCCTCGGACTGCTGCTCGTTGTACTGATTGAAGGCCGCCAGGTAGCTGTCGTCTGAGGGATTGTCGATGTGCCGCATGCTGCGCAGATTCCGCTGATCAAAGTAGCGTTGCATGTCCTACAGGATCACCAAAATAGAACGACGATTAGTATTTTGAGGGGGCAAAGATAGTGGGCGGTGGGGTGGCTGGGAGTTACCTCATAGCTGGAGAAGGTTGCCAGGGAGGGTAGGCGTTGCCAGGTGTCCATGGCCTTGGCCATGCTCAGGCCTGCTGCCAACACAAGCAGCACCACAAGCTGCAAAAACACAAAAGATCCATGAAAAAGCATGAAAAACAAAAAAAAAAACATCTGTGAAGGATCGGCGACACATAAATAATCCAAATATGTCCACCCAGTTGATACCCACCTCACCCACCTACAGCGGCGGTCAACACTTTCACTTTCCATCCAGTCCAGCCACTGCCACTGCCACAGCGACTGCAACTGACTCTGCAACTGGCCTCTGAGCGATTCTCAGTTGGGACTTGCATCTCCCGCGCCATAAAACGAGTTGCGCACGCGCCTTGCCACTGCAGCTGGGAGTCTCATTGTCTCTCTCTGTCTCTCTCTCTCTCTCTCTGTCTCTCTGTCTCTGTTTATTCATGCAACCACTTTCACGTCAACAGGTTGAACTTGTGCCGTGGCTTGGCTTGGCTTGTTGGCTTTTATGGCCATTAAACTTATTGCCTCGCCACAGTCTTCTCTGTTTGAATTCAATTGCATTTCTCTTGCACCTCTCGCGCTTTATGTAAGACCAATTATGGTATTGGGGTGGATTGGTTCGGGCTCTGATGCAATGCAGCGTATCGTATCCATTGGCTTACATTTCGCTGCGATGTGCACAGAGATAATGGGATATTATAGCAAGCTAATGATCGAAGATTGCTAAAGAAATCAGGGAGCAAAGATGCTCAAGGATTTGTGTGGTATAGCACGCAACAAGAGGGGCTTATCTTGGGTGCTTTTCTTTCCACTTTTCTAGCCTAAAAACTATACTATATATTTCCCCACTGGCTGCAATCAATAGCAAAACTTTTCGGTTCTCCTGTGCTAGTTGGCAGCCAGGTAATTCAATTCCCTTCACCAGAATGGCTTCATTTGTGATCCATACAGGCAGGGGTCCGGCTTCAGCCCTGGCTTATCTCGTGCCCCACAGCAGCAGCAGAAGCAGCAGCAACAGGAGCAGCAGCCATTTAGCAGCCAAGCCAAAAGCCATCCACATCCTCCAGCTAAGGCTAAAGCTAAATCCAAATGAACTGTCAACGGTCGTTAAAAATGCAACCGCGTAAACATTTAACGGCCGTTAAAACTGCGCCCGAGTGAATTTTTATGAACTGTACTCAGCCAAGCAGCCAGCCACCAGCCAGGCAAGGCCAGCCAAGGCCCTTTACCCTCCTCCACCACTGCCACCAGCAGCCTCCTTGTGAGCCTACGCGAGCGAGAGAGAGAGTGGGATAAAAATGTGGCACGTTGCTGTGGCTGACGCCCCACTTGTTGGTTGGTTGAGCCGAGAACTGCAGTGCATCCCCCCATGCTCGCCCCCATTCTCATTCTGCTTCTGATTCTGCTTCTCCGTCTGCACATCTAACCCCTGCCATGCCACTGTGTGTGGTGCATAAAATTTTATGTGTTTTCTATTTAACACTTTGGCATGGTCTGGGTTGGTGGGGGGGTGGGCGAGTGACTGCAGGGAGAGGTGTTCGGTTTTATTTCACTGTGGCGAATGTCTTTTCATTTTGGAGCGGGACACGCGCAAGAATCGTTTTAAAATTCAATAGAAAACTCCAATAAAAGATTGTTGCTATTTTCCCTGCTCTTGCTGCTGCTGCTGCTGCTCGGCTGTTCGGGCGCATTTTATGGCTTTAAAAGTGCTCGGCAAACTAGTTAACAATTTTTTTATGACACGCCAGGGAAAAGTTCTCCCCCATAAAGCTTCTCTATCTAACACTCTTTGGGTGTTCCTTCAGTTTCCAAATGGAAATTCAATATTTGCCGAATGTTGCCAAACAAAAAAAAAACAACAAACAATTCTCTCGAATTTAATTGAAATTTATTGCTGCATTTTATTTCTTGCAGCGCAGGAATAAATGAAAACAAATAATTTGTAACCGAGACACATTGTATTGCCAGAGATCAGTACAGTATAAGCGTACTCCACCCCTCCCCCACTAGTAGCATTTTTCTTTAGAATTTTTCTTGCTGCTTTTCTTAGCATCCGGGAACAGGTGGCTTCATTAACTGTCTGTAATTGCTGTTTGGCCACAAGTTTTGTATAATTGTTGGCCGCAATATGCGCTTACAGTTTCCTTCTCTGCTGCTGCTGCTGGTGCTGCTGTTGTTGCATGCAACAAAGCGGAAAAACGTTGCACACTTTTGGTACGGTCCAGACCGAGACCAAAACCAACAACCAGCAAGACCAAGACCAAGTCCAAGTCAAGACACAAGGCCAGGAAAATGGAGCTGGCAAAAAGGCACACAGCTTGAGCTAATTGTTGGCTCGCATGCGAGGATGGGTGGGTGGGAGTGAGTGACTGGGCGGGGGTGGTGTGGCCTGCGGGCAGTTGCAATTGCAATTGCAGTGGCACTGGCAGTGGCGTTAAGAACCAGTTTGGTGTTTTCGTCTACAGCACAAGTTCCAAGCAGCCAGAGTCAAGTTCAATGCACATGCAGTAAAAGAGTGAAAAAGCGGAAGGAGTGGGAAGCAGCGGGGCGCAGTGTCAGAAGTGGAACTTCCTTGGCCACAACGCAAAACCATTGCACTCAAAAGAAATGCCTGAAATGGCAGCAAAAACTTTTTTCCATCCACTTAAATTGCAAATTTCCCGTTTCGATGGCAAATGTGTTTTCCTTTCTGTCTGGCCAGTGGGGATACGGTTTCCAATTGCGATTCCCCCAACCACAACTACAGCGCCGAATGTTAGATAATCGTTAAATGGAAGGAAGGCTTTCCATATAGCGTCGGGGTCATAAAATCATAAAATCCCACTTCAATGGCCAGATACGTTTTCTTTTTCGTTTTCGTTTTGTATTTGTATTTCGTTCCGCACTTACCCATCACTGAAGCACCATCGGAGCCACCACATTGCGTAACATGCATATTTTCAAATCAAATCAAATGCAGCGGAAAACATTTGATAATATTCGCATTCGACTGGCAATTATTATGAAATGGTAATTAAACGAGAAATTTAAAGTGCTGCGCTGGGGGAAAGGTCGGCTGCTAATTGAAGTTCAAGTGGAGCAAAAGGGAAAACAAAAGCGAAAATAAATGCGAATTATTCACGAAATGTGAGTGCGAAGAGACGTGAGTGTGATAAGCATTATGCGCGGAATGGTATGGCTGGGTGTGGGTGTGAGATCGTCCATTTCCTGGCCAGGGCCAGGGCATGGGCAGACTCTCACTTCAATGGCAGACAATTTTTCTCGCTTTATTTTACTCTCTTTTTGGTTGGAAATGTTTCCGCCGTGGCCCCTGTTGTTTTCGCGCCTCAGTTGAGTTGGCAGTTGTCTGTTATTTATATTAAAATTTCTGAATCTGTATGATGAGCTGACCTCCGCGGGTGCGACTGCTGCTTGGACTTACCATTAAGGTGGGGCCAGCATCAGAGATGGCCATTTTCCCCCTCAGTTGCGTCGCCGGAAGTTCAAACGGGGCGAATGAGGCGTCGCCTGCACGCTGCACGCTGTTGCAGCACGAAATGTGGCAGCTTAATTTGCAATTGTTGTTCAATTTCTTTCCTTGTCTCTTTCCTCAGGCTGATATTTATTCAGTGCTGATATTTTTTTGATGCAAATTATTATTGTCTTTTTATGCCGAGGAGTTTTTCCGCATTTATTGAGCTTGTCGAATGTCTTTCAATTGTTGCTCTAATTGCTTATTAAATTTCATTTGAATCAAAGACAAAAACTACAGAATATATTTAGCAATTTTTGTTGCACATTTCAATAGCCTCGAATCAATTTATATTCATTTAAGATTCTTTTTGGGCAGCACTTCTAAATAATTGATTGGACAGGACAGGCTCTTTGGAAATTATATTTTTATAGTTCGCATGCAAAAAAAATAAACGCAAACAGAAACTTTTGTCTATTCAATTTAACTTTTGCTTTTGCTTTAGCTTTGAGCTTTGTTTAAACTTGCTTCCGCTCGTTGTCGTAGTCGTAGTGCCTCGTCCTTACTCCTCGTTTTTCATTTATTTAATGCGACTTTTAATTTGAGTTGAGTTTTCGTTGGTTTTTCCTGCTACTGCTGCTTTTGTATGCTTTTATTTTCGGCTGTGGAAAATTTGTAGAGGGAAAACCGCACGCTTGCGCGCTGCTGTTGCAACTGTGCCTCGAATTTTCGCGCCACTTGAGTTTTGTTTGTGTTCGGCGGGCCGTTCGCCGTTTTTCCCAGCGACATCCAGCCAGTTTGTTGTACCCCCCCCCCCTGCATTTTCCCGACCGAGTCAGCTTTTGGCCAGTTGCAGTTGCAGACAGGCTGTGTGTGTGGGGCTGGATGTGGGGCTGTTGCATTTCTCATATTTCTCTTTACACTGGAGACTGTTTGTTTTTTGTGTGGCGGCTGGTATAATGAGCAGGCGATTCCATTTGTAATACTCATAAGGCAGACCGCCAATTGGCATGAGATTAAAAAATATTGGAAATTATTCTCCCCACAGACCGATTGCCGATTACAATCTGAGGATAAACCGCTTATAAATGATTACTCTGCACAATGCATTCTGCTCTCGATCCTAGCCCAGAGAGAGCATTCCATTGTCGATCATCTTTAGTGGTTAGTTTTTCCCCCTGTGCTCTTCGCGTTTTGCTGTTTGTTTGTCGCTTTGAGCAGCTTTTGTGGCCATGGCTTTGGCCACGGCACCAGACGCCAACTTTTGACCATCAACTTGTGCACAATATATTTGTTGTTGTGGCTCATGACAAAAATGCTCAAGTTTTTTACGATGTTATGGCCAGTTTTGTTGTTGTTGTTTTTCTGTATTTTGTGTTAATTCAAGTTGATTATCTTGTGCGTGCGGCTGAGGCTGAGCCCGGCTGCCGTCATGCCGTTGTATAATTAATTTATTAATGGCAAACGAGCGAAATGCACTTCCACGCATTTCCTATGAGCGGCGCACAGCCTGTGCTGGGATTATGTGATTTATAGGAAGAATTTGGCCAACTGCTAGACAATCCCCTCAGAGGGGTGGCTGGTGTGGCGGGGCAGTGTGAAAGTTCAACTGAAGATGTTATGCAACAGGCTGCAGCAGCCAGCAGCCAGCAGCCAGCCAGCCCAGCCACCACAGTCGAGGGACTGCCACGCACGCGCCGCCGCTGATGAAGTAGCTGACAAATTATTTTTATTGCCACCAATCCAAGACAGAGAGCTGCCATGGTTGAGGTTGAAGCTGGAAGCTGCGCTTTAGGCTGTTGCTTGAGCAGAGACTGGGGCTGGGGCTGGGCCTGGGGCTGGAGCTGTGACTGGGGCTGAAGGTAGAGCTATCTATTCGAGTGCATCAGACATGCAACTAAAGCTGTGGGGCTGTATCCGCGCTGGAATCTGTGGTTTTATCTGTGGCTAAATCTCTGGCTGCATCCAAGTCTCAATTCGATGGTGTGGCAGCGACGATTAGTGGAAATTTTTGGCGAGTGTCGCACTGACTTTGGCACTTTCACATTTACTTTTGGGGGCTGCAGGAGGGAGTCGCTGCTGCTGCTGTTTGGTTTGGTTCGGTGTTGAAATTGAGTTATTATAGGGGGAAAATGTTATAAGCGAGGCTAAAGCTACGCCTCCGTGTGCCGTGTCCCTCCCTCTGGGCACTGTGCCAGGAGCCCAGAGCGAGACCCCGAACCGCTCCCTCCCTTCCAAAAGCCACATAATTGCTGTAATCGTGGCGAAGATTCACCATCTCGTAATAAAGTGAGGCACACACTCACACAGGCAGATGTGCCAGAAGTTGGCTTACACCCGCTCTCCCTCTCCCTCTCTCCTTCCCACCGTGCGTAGGAGGGCGGGGAGGAGGGAGTTGCAGCAGCAGTTGCAATAGGCGGAAATCTCACACCGAAAGTTGCATTGCGGATGCAGTCACCACATCTCCAACTGCAGCCCGTAATCGGTGGCAGCTTCAGTCCCTGTTGTTGTTGTTTTTTGTTGGTGGCAAACATTCGCATTCGTGCGGAAGTTTAACCAACTAACTAAGTGACTTCAACTTCCAGTCTGGGCCTGAATCAGGGGCAACAATTGTTTGGCCAAATGTGTGTCTGTTGACGCTTCCAAATCTCACACTCTCCGGCACTCTCCGGCAACTCTCCGGTTGCCTTGCCTTGCCCCCTTTGGATGTTCCACTTGCACTTCCAGTTTTGACAATGGCCAAGCCTTCGCCACTTAATTGCCTTTGAATTGGTTTTACTTTGTGGTCAGTTTTAAAACTTGGACAGTTGGTCATTTGGTTATTGAGGAAATCGCCCCCAGGCCGGCCGCATCGATTGCCGCCACATCGATAGCGATTGTTTCGAGCACATTTTAATAGACCCATTTGGATGCTTCCTTCATCTGGTGGTTCGGGTCCAGGCGGCCAGAGCAGGATCTCCCTCCTGGTCGAACGTTGCCTTAATTGTCTGATACTTCCCGTTTCGTGGTTGGTTTCCCATTCCATTCCATCCCATCCCAAAACCATATCAGACCGGACCAGACCAGACCAGACCGGACTGGACCAAACCATCTGCAAAACCCAGTCTCTCAGTCTCCCAGTCCATTCCGACCAGACCAGGCCGAAATCTAATTACGCCATCGCAGCCAGAAAGCCAACGAGCGCAGCAAATTGACAACACAATAAACACTGGGCCCAGAGAGGTCAGAGTAATGGTAACACCCTGGTAGGAGGTGGGCGAAATGGAGGGACTTTTAGGTGGGTGGAGGGTGTCACACATGTGCGACAGTTTCTGATTTATGAACACAATTTCCACTTTGACAATGAGCGAACTCCATCCAACGATAGCTCCCTCCCCCCCAAGAGCAGATGAGCTGGGCGCCCCTTTTATCCGGATACCTAACCTGCAGCCCCTATTCACCTCCCCCTGTCGCCCGACCTAAGCTCATGTCCGGGTCTTGATTCGACTCCGGTTTTCGGGGGGAAGTTGTCCTCTGTCCTGCTCTGCAATTCCTCCAGAAACTGTTAGTTTATGAGTGGGCGAGTGGGCATTGGAATCTCTGCTTCCTGCACCCACTCTGGGACGAGGTGAATTATGTTAATTGAGATTCGGTTGCTGATCGAATCGGCAGATGCAGCTGCGTCTTGGCTGAAGGTTGCTCTCCACTTTGGTCTTAAATGTTTGGGGTCCAAGAGGTTCGTGGCCATATTTCAGGGGCTAATCTCGGCCAGGGCGATGCACATAAAACTGAAGCCAGATAAGGGGAGCAGCCTCTCCTGCCAAATGCAAACTGCGAAACGAAATCTATGAGAGTGCTTCGATTCGGCCAGACCTGAGAGCATAAATTTTCCCATCGAAAGGATTCCTTTGCGGGGGTGGGGCTGCGACAAACAAACTCTTTTATAGCACAAAAGCGTGGCATTTAATTTTATTTCTCTGTTTTCCCCATTAATGAACTTAAGGCCAAGCATTTAAAAGGGTTTTCAATCAAAATTGGAATGGAGATTGCGCATCGGAGAGTCGAGACCCCCATACGAAGTCAACTGAAAACTCATTTAAGGCTCCATTTCACAATGCGAAATATCAGCAAACAGGAGAGGCAGTGGGATAATGGAGAGGAGGGAAGAGAGTGTAAGGGCTGTGCTGTGGCATGACAATGCCAGAGAACTTCCAACGGCTGCCTCTTCTTCGAGACAATTTGCCACTTTAATTGCCGCAATTTTTTGCCCATTTTTAAGTCAAATTCAGTCGATGGCGAATGCCTTGACTCGAGCTCGAGCTCAGCTCCGTCGTCTGAACTGTCTCTCTCTCTCTGTCTTGGCCTGGCACTTGTCCCTGGTTGTGTGCCACACTCTGTTATCGTTGTTATTGTTGTGGCTGGTGCTGCTGCTGGCCTGTGCCTGTGTCCCTGTGTCCCTGTCTGCATGTGTGCATGAGTGTCTCATGTGTCGTTCCATTATATTGTCTAGGGGTGCTCTGTTGTGGCACTAAAATGGTTCGTAATTGCAAGCAATTTGATATTAAGTACGATTTCTAATTGTGCGAATGATTGCTTTTCATTGACCTGCGCTCGAGAGTGCGACACAGAGACAGAGACAATGTCGGAACCAAAAACTAACTACAAATATTTATACCTAATTGCTGCTGCTGGAGGAAAGTTAACAAGTTTCCCTGCCAAGCCACTGCAGGCGGCTATGTCACTTCTTCTCCGAAGAAGGGCCAGCTAAGTCCTGGCCAAATTAATTAGCCGAATGGCCGAATGATAAATATGCAGGCTATGCCAATGGGGAGAGCTAATCAAATGCGGATACAATAAACCAAAATCACTCAGTGGCCATATAATTAATTAAACTTTTATCGCCAGCTGTCCAGCGACTCGCCACAGGAGAGTCCTTGTCCTCGTTCACGTTCACGTTCACGGCCTCTCCCCCTCTTCTGCTCTTCGACAGAGCTGAGACATTTAATTTGCTTTAATAGTAAATCCCTGTTTTATATGCTCCGCCTGTGGAGAAAACAGAGGCAACAGCACGAAGAACCGAACCCGAGCGAACCCAAGCGAACCCAAGCGAACCCAAGCGAACGCTGGCCAACGCAAGTCCAAAAATCTTTTAATGCCACACACAAAATGGCAACCGCAAAACGAGAAAACTAAAATATCACTCATACGCCACAGTGGCAAGGCCCCAAAGCAAGCAGATTTATGCGCGTGCTGCTGCATTCCATCTCCCAGGCTAGATCTGAGTAGAGATGTCCTTCGGCCAGAGAGAGAGAGGCAGAGAGAGAGAGAGAGAGAGAGCCTGGCTCCTAATCTAAATCTGCATGTCAACTCGAAGACCGCATAAATCACAAAATAATCCCAAAGTAAAATACCAAAACCGGAATGGCCAGCTGCCCCCTCCCTTCCCCAACCCAATCTCTCACTCTCGCTCCACCATTCAATGTGGGCTGTGTGGGTGTAGGTGGGTGTGGGTGTGGTGTGGTATGGTTGTGGCCGGCTGTGTGTGTGTGCTGTTGTGCGGCAGCGGGCGTGGCAAATGTTTGGGCGCACATTAACTTCAATTGTCTTTTGTCTGCGGCCACGCCCTCAATTTGGTTAGGGCTCTTGTAAATTTGCAATGACATTCTGGTGTGGGGCAAGGGTAAGGAAGGGACGACGACAAATGTCACTTTAGTCCAGCGTCCTCTGCCTCTGCCTCTGCTCACATGACTCCAGCCATTGTCTGGAGCAGGCCTTTACCTAGATTCAGATTCAGTTTTATTTCGATGGGGAAACAAAGGCACGGCTCGGCCGCAAAATGTAATTCGCATCGCAATCGCATTCAATTTTATTTAAAATTGTTAAAAAGCATTGCCCCCGCTCTTTCGGTTTCGAGACGGCACTAAAGGGATACCCAGATGGATGCTCTATTGGACTGCGAACTGATATGTTAGATATGGCAGAGAACGGCTCAACTGTGTGGGTTAATCTCTGTGGAATTGCTCTTTAATATCATCCAATTTATTGGAGCTGTGTATGAGCTCTTATTTTTTGTTGTTAGAGTATCCACAATTCGACTACCACGCGGCAGTGACAAAAAGGTTGGAATTGGAATGGTATACGTAATGGTTTGCAGTGATTTGCTTTATCATTTGCGGTCCTTGGGCTTTACACAATGTGTCGCCTGTCGTCTGGCTGTGGATCTGGCTTTGGGTCTACTGGTTTCTGGCTATGGTTCTGGGTCCCGGTCCCGGTCTGGGTCTGGTTGTAGGTCTGGCTTTTTCGGGCTGAACCCAAATAAACGCCCAATGCAGCTAATGCTGATTTCATTTGTTGTTCGCCCCGTTAGCAGGCAGGCAAATATTGTAAATGAGACTGCGACAAAATCATCAGACAAAAGCGGCAATGAGACAAAGCCCTCGCCACCATTTCACATATCTCTACACAGAATACACACACATACATATACACGGAGAGTATCTGTATCTGTAAATGTATATTGTAAAAAGCTGTTAACGAGATGCACACACGAAGACAGGGAGCAGGGGAATGCGAGCGATGTGTAACACAAAAAAAAAAGGTAAAATGTACTCTCATAAAAAGCATGCCGCTTTTTCTTCCCTGCTCCCCTTTCCTCCACGATGGCCACAAAACAAAAGATACTCAACGAGAACGAACTGGGAATTCTCTGGATGAAGAAGGATCCTCCCTTTCCAGGCCTGTCCTCTCCTCTGCTGTCTCCCCTCGTAGGACGACAGCCTCAATTGAAATAATTAAGTGTCAAAATGGCGCACACACACTCACATGCACGGAGTAGGGGATCTCGCGTAGAGATTTCGACGGAAATGAAAATGATTTTTCGTGAAAATTACTTGGCAAATGTAAAGCAAAGTTTTCCTTTGCCGCAAATGCGGCAGTTGGAGGAGGCGGAGGAGCAGTGGCACACCAAACGGTACGTATGGAACGGTATTTGGGCGCCGGCAGCCAGTGACACAAAATGTAAACAGTTTAAAGTAATTTCTGGAAAATCTGGCTTCCATAAGTAGATGGGGTTTGGGTGGGTGTCAGGGTTCTGCGGATTTTGCGGATTTGGGGAGCAGTGCACTTGACACGCCCCGCTTTGAGGAGGGTCGTTAAATGCTTAACTATTGCGTCGCTCGTTTGGGGTCGTTTGGGTTTCAGGTCCCCCTTCTCTTTCCGTTCCTTTATTTTGGTGTAGAAATAGGATTACGCTGGTAATGAGACTCCAGACTCTAGACCCTAGATAATGCTTAATGCTTGGAATGTAGATTGGATTGGTGCCTGGGGGATGACCAATAAAGTGAATTAGTGGCCCAGAGACAAAGAGCCCAGATATTCAATGTTTCTACTCCGGGCGGCAACCGCCTTCTGCAGCTGAAGAAACCCCCCGTTGTTTCTTTGTCGGGGTTTTCGCAATCTAAATAATTTACCACAGGCAAACAGCAAGCACTTGCCTCTTGTGGCATAGCACACACACACACACACCCACACACACAAAATAAACACTTGGTTGCCACTTTTCCTTGACTCTCTTCACCTGCCCACACTTCAAAGTCGAACATGAAAACTTTGCCAATATTCTGACAGCAGTTCCAGTTGCTAGTTTTCAGGTTTTCCGTTTTTCCGCTTCCCTCGGAAAACCAATGCCCTCGCCGGGTCGATCCATTGTCGACCTGCTGACCGCGCTGCTGATGCTCTGCTGATGCTCTGCTGCTGCTCTGTTGCTGCTCTGCTGCCCGACAACCGCACGCATGCTAAAAGTGTGGCCAGAGCCAGCTAAAGTCCGGGGCATTGAGTGGGATTGCTGTGGATGAGGATGCGAAAAGTTGACTCGGGAGTTTGTTGTTCGGTGTGCTGTTGTTTTTGACAGAATATTTTGCAGGCCATCGCACTGCAGCAGTGGAGCGTAGCTGCACTCCACCCAAAGAATGCTGCTGCAGCGGATGTTACCTGAGAGAAGAGGAGTCCCGTCCCCCGCTGGGAGCATTTTCTCAGGCAGCTACGGGGCAGTTATGCAATCACAAAGTTGCCTGCCTTCGTCAGTGATTGAAATTCCTTGGACCGCCATCTTCTCGGGTTCTCGCAATTTTCAGCCTCATCTCAGCAGCAGCAGCTGCTGGATCAGGCTCAGACTCAGGCTCCAAACTTGGATTTGGCTCGTTTTCATTGTAGTCATCATCATTATTGTTGTTGCTATCATTGAATGCATCTATGCGTGTCCTTGTTTCCCTTTCTTTGCAGGTCTTTGCCTGCACAGCTCATCCCTGGGCTCATTGTCGGATGCCAGCAGTATCGTATCCTTCTGGCTATTCTTCTTGTCCATAATTATTGTAGTTGGGATATTTCATGAAATTGGTTGCTGCTGCTGCTGCTTTTGCTTTTGAATTCCCTTTATCATTGGGACTGGCCAATAATATATTTCTGCCATCTACGTGTATTTATTCCAGCATTGCAATTGAGGATTTTTGATTAGTTTTTACTCTCTTGTTGGATGCCTCGTGACGCCGTGAGGAGGCGGCAAGCTTCCTTCCATTGTTGCAGAGCATAGAGGATGGGAATGGGAAGAGAGGATTGAGCTGGCTCTGCCACTATACAGTTTTACATGCACTTTACTTCAAGCATATCTATGCAACATATTAGTTTTTCGCTGCACACTTTCGGGCGGACTTGGATCTACTAGGCCAGCTCTAAAACCTCTGTCTAAGCGGGCGCACTTTAAAATCTGTTGAGTGGCTATGGAAACTGCGAACATATCGATGCCTTCCAGTCTTTGATCTTAAACTGTTGTTGGGCATGGGCATAAATTCTCTCTGCCTCACACACCGGTTGTTGTCCTCAAAAAAAAAAAAATGTTTCCCATTGTCTGTGCTCCCCGTTTCCTCTCCAGAAATGTAGTTGGGAATCCGCTGCTCCTTCGTTTTCCCAATGCAGCAAAGTTATGATTGTTTGCCCTGTTGGCACGTGGCAGACTTCTTTTCCATGGGGCCGGGGCCATCTCTTTGTTGCGGCTGCCTGCTGTCTGCCAGTGCTTGATGCTGCGGAATTGATTGAAAGGAATTCTAGGGTTTCCCTGCTTGTTTGCAGTTGTCGTCGTCGTCGTAGCCAGTGACATGCCCGGAATACGAATTTCTGGCCGACGGAATGTCCGGTCCAGACAAGTGCCAGTGGCAGAGCTCTCCCACACCGTCATTTCTATCACCTTCAGTTCTGATTGTGGATGTGCTCCATACGGGTCCAAGCAATTTGCCTGCCGCACAAATTGTCGCCAATTAGTGGCGTGACTGAAGAATTAGACAACAAAAAAGAAAACATTTTTTTTTATATTTATATATCTCCCCCATATTATATTCTGCATATTTAACTAATTGAAATTTGATAAACTTTTGCCAGGAATTTCGTAAATCACGAAAAAAACCGTTCATAGACTGTGAGTTATAAAGAATTTACGTGCAAAAACTAATTGGCGGTCAAATATGGTTTTGTTTTTCAGACAATTTTCATATTCTTTTTTTCATACAAAATGTTAAAAAGAGCAAAAATAAAAAAAAAACATTTAATGTTCGTAGCTATACTAAAGAAAAAATAGAAAAAATCGATAGATCGCAAATTATAAAGAGTTTGTAATTAAAATTATTTGTCGGTCGGATATGGCTCTTTTTTTAAGGGATTTTCCAAGCATGGGAAAAACTGAAATTTTGGATAGTTATTAGTTAGTTATTATTCAAACTGTGGGAGAATATTTCTTAGTAGCTGTTGAATATATTCCTATCGCATTCGTTGCCGATTTCATTCATCCCTGTGCAACTTTTTTCCACTTTTTGTACGAGAGTAATCTTCTTTATTTTGGCTACCGTTTTGCTGCTTCATCCTGCTCTCGCTCTGTGCACTATCCGTTGTATGCTTTTGACATTTTTGCGTTCATTTTTGTGTGACAAGTCTTCTGTGGTTCACTGGGGCCACTTTGCGGCATGTCAGCCCCATCCGCCACTCAACTCCACCACCTTCTTCCACTCTGGCCAAAGGGTGACGGGGTGACGGCCTATTTCACACTTTTATAGAAAATTTTTGCCAATTGTCTGGCGACGCTTCGACGTACTCGTGGTTAGCCTTTTTTTCCCCTCTCGTTCTCTCACTCTCCTTCACACTTGGGGCGGAAATTTGCGCAATTTTCAAAGCGGAAATGCAATTTTCGGTTCAGCTGCATTTGTCTCGCAATGCCACGCCCCCGTCCCGTGAATCGACCGTGCCGCCCGTTCTCCCTGTCGCCCGTCCGCCAACTTGGGCTGCCTGCCAACACATCGTATATCAAATGCAGAGTTGGCAGCCCCTGACAATGACATGCAGCGAGCAGCAGCCAAACCAGAAAAGGCCGACAGCCTAGTGGGCTCGTGGAATGGGGCTGGAGGAACCTCTGGGTGAGGCCGCCGTCGCCGCCAACTGGGGAAAAAAAAGAAGCAAACTCGAAATCGTCGACATCGCCAATAGCTCCAAGCAATCGTTTGTTGTCCTTGTTCTTGTAGCTGTAGCTGCTGCACCCGTAGTAGTGTGTGTTACGCCTTTTGTGGCCAGATCAGAGAATTTATTTCACACGCTTTTTATGCACAATGAACAGGGTACAGGGAACAGGGAACAGCGAACAGTGAACAGTGAACACACTTGGCCACAACTTTTGCAGCTCTTTCTCTTTGTGCCGTGCCGAGTCCCAAATGCCGAAAGTACTCTTATTTATTTGCATATAAATTATTCAATTGTTCGCCTTTGCTTATCTTTCCCGTTGGCTGCCTCTGACCCCTCCCCCCCCTGACATGCCGTCCCGTAGTGCTCCCTTTTGGGGGAGTCTATCAAAATGCTGAATGCATTTGCAGCTGCAATTGCAATGGCAGTGGAAATTGCAATTTCAATTGATTTTTGGATATCTGTGGGCGTGGCATTGTACAATCTATGATTTATGCTCTGGAATTTGGCAAAAGCTGAATAAAATTTGCTGACATGGCGTGGGAGCTGTGAGCTGTGCAATTGAACTTAAAGAGTGTTCCCCCAGTGATTTATGGCCTGCACAGTGTCAAAAGAAAGTACACATATTTACACAATATATATATATACACTTTAAAGAAGTACAGTCAGCACAATTATCCCATAAGTAATGGTTGTAATGAATCAGCCCAAATACAATCATGCTGGAGTGGCCATCTTTATTTCCTCTATACCCTTTGTGGATGCAATGCACGGCACTCTTCTGGCATCTTGCATGCCGCCATTTCTGCGCCAGAGTTTCCGTTTCCGCTCAACACGTGCGCTAAACGGTTTGTCTGCCCTCTCTCTCTCTACCACCCTTTCTACCCCTCTCTCTCATGTTCCTGTTAAATGTCAAATGTCAGCTGCAGCTTCCGTTGTAGTCATCCGCTGCTGCCGTGACGTGCCTCTCGAGCCGCTGCGCAAACATTTGCTAAGGCCCCCCCGTTTTCTTCCCTTTCCTCCTTTATTATTTTTCCTTCCAAGAGCCTGGCCCCTCCTCAATACAATACTCGACTCGTAACACTCAAACGTGTGAGGCCCAGGGCCCGGGCTTGTCACCAAAAAATATCTTCTAATATCTGCTCGCTGCTGCTGCTGCTGCTGCTGTTGCTGCTCTGCTACATGTGTTGTAAATTTATTAGCTGTCATATAAATCTTTGCACTCGGCCGCCTTTCTTTGAGGACGTGTTGGGACGTGCGCCATCTAACCAGTTGGTCTAATGGGCGTGGCAAAGCCGCCTGTTTGCGTGCAGATAAGGAGGGATCGGTATGGAGAAGGGTTCTTCTCCCTTACCCTTCACCCTCCGGCCAGCGATGGAATTTTTCATTTACATAAATGCTGCCTACTTAAGGAAATTCATAATATTTCTTATGACAGTTTGGTGCTCGCCCTCTGGGTGCCTGTCATTTGTTTAATTGATATTGCACCTACGGCAAAGTGCGGGCCATGTGTACTTTTGCCAACGACAGACGCATGTGTTCTTAGGGGGCGGGGGGGTCCTTGGGGTTCACAAGGCTGAGATTTCCAACGCTACAGGCAGAATAAAATGTTTATTGTTTTATTAAATGCATTATTTTAAATATGTGACATAAATATAAAATATAATAATAATTACTAGAGCTCTATATATTTTGGCACACTTTTCCTCATTTCTACTCCTCCTGCATCTGCTGCCTGGCCTGGGCTGCTCACCGCCTCTCCGCCTCCTCCTCCTGCTTGAGCGGATTCCCTTTGTCGTCTATCTCCATGGACGGCACCAGCGGGGGCTTGAACCCGTACTCCATGTGCAGATTGCGTCCGAAATCGGGACTCCGCTTCAGCGAGTGGCCATTCCGCCAGCGCTGGAATTCGTCGAACTCAATGCCCGTCGCCGCGTCGGATGGCGCATTTGTCGATACGGGCACGGGTCCAATGTACGACTTGACCATCTGGGCGGGCGCCGAGGCAGCGGCAGTGGCCAGATCAGCCGGCAGCGTGTTGTAGATGTAGCGGGCGCCCTGCAGCCAGGGCGAGCCCTGCGGCGGCGGCGGGGGACGCAGATCGAAGCGCATGTCCGCCAGGCTGAAGGTCGCCACTTGGGGAGCCTCGCCTCGCACTGGCTTAACCGGCGGCTTCACGGGAGACTTTACGGGTGTCTTCGTTGCCTTGGACTGGGACTGGGATTGGGACTTGGACGGGGATGGTGACTGGGACGGGGACTGTGTGAGCTGGGGCAGGAGCTTCTTCAGCATGCGGGTGTAGTAGTTCTGCAGCACTTTGGGCGGAATGTGGGCGGCCACCGAGTGCGACCAGGGGTGCAGAGAGTTCGGATGGGAATGGGAATGGTGCCCAAACGAGTGAGCGGAGTGGGGCGGTGGCATCGGCATGTGGATGGCGACGGGCACGTGAATGGGTATGGCCAGGGGTCGGTCCACGAACTTCTCCACGATCTTCTCCACCTGCACGGGACGCTCCACAATGCGCTCCACCTCCACCGGGACGTGCTTCTCCACAATCTTCTCCACCACAGTCTCCACGGGATAGGGCACAGGGTGCTCCACATAGGTGGTCACTGGATAGGGCCGATCCACGTAGTGCTCGACATGGACAGGCACTGGCACCGGCTGGTGAACGGCGTACGGAACGGGTATGTGTCTCTCCACCAACTGCTTGACGGGCCGATCGACATGTTTCTCCACCACATAGGCCTGCGGCACAACCTTCTCCACAACGGCCACCTGTGGCGGAGTGTGGGAGTGCTGCTCCTGCTGATGATGATAATGCTGCGAAGGCTGACCTTCGTGCGGTGGACCAGCAGGCGGGTGAATCGTCTCAAATCGCTGCCCATGCCCTGGGGTCTGATGACCCGTTTCCAGATTGATGTCAGCATGTGAGATGGCCACCTCTTGCCGCGAACTCTCGTGCTCCGCCTGCTCCACGTTGATGGGGTTCGTTGTCAGCGAGGGGTAGCTGTTGCCTGGCGCCGTGGCTGGGGCCGACAGGTGATTGTGCAGGTACGGCTGGTGGTAGATGGTCTCGTGCTGCTCCACCAGGCGGCCGTCCTTCTCCGTGATCAGCTTGTTGTGGATGTTCACGGACTTTTGCACCTCCACGAAGGTGTAGCCATTCGGCTGGCTCTCGGCCTGCTGCTCGTACTTGGGCTGATCGGGGTGTGGGGCGTGCTGGATGTGCTGCTGGGAGGGCTCAGCCGCCGCCTCGTACTCGTGCGGGGCTGGATGATGTACCGTGATCTGAACGCCAGCCTCCTGCGACGCATGAGCAGGCGCTGGCGAGGCTGCAGCTTGCGGAGGTGGTGGCGGAGTGTTTAGGGTCACATAAACCAGACTATTGGGCGTTGGTCCTGCGTAATCTGAGTAATGCTGCACCAGCTCTGGTGGGGACTGCGACTGGGGAGGACCAATTGGCGAGGGTATCGCTTGGGTGTGCAGCTCCTGCTGCTGATATTGCTGCTGCTGCTGCTGCTGCTGTGGCTCTGGGTACTGTGGAGACTGTGGGATACCATGACTGAGTTCCTGTTGGTATGACAACTGGACAGCAGGTCGCACAAAATG
The DNA here is from genome assembly GCF_018151105.1 of Drosophila obscura. NCBI lineage: Eukaryota > Metazoa > Arthropoda > Insecta > Diptera > Drosophilidae > Drosophila > Drosophila obscura. Next base: position 851,353 of record NW_024542774.1, on the reverse strand, counting down.
GTCGGCATAGTCAGTCTGCTGCGGTGGCCGGGCGTTCGGCAACTGCGCAGGCTGGCTGGCCTCGTAGTGGAAGGTTCCCTTGGCTATCGGCCCATCGCCGCTGCCCGATATGATCGGCTTGAAGCTCTTGAGGAACTGTCGGGATGGCGCCTCCTGCACGGCGGGCAGATTCTGCTGGACCTGGTAATGATCGAGGGACTGCTGGTCCTGCGCCTTGGGCGGCGCTACAGGCCCTTCCGCTCCGGTACCGACTGCCTCTTGTGCCTTGGCCAGGGTATCGTCGTGGACGATGTGCACATTGATCTCCTGCTCCTGGCCGGGTCCCTTTCGGTTCGTGTAGCTCTCGATGCTGTTGTGGTGGGCCGATCCCGATGCTGCCGGCGGGGGCAGCCGCTGCTGGTAATACCCCCGGGCCGCATGTCGGCTCTCTGCTATCTGGTTGTCCTCAAAGTCATGGTCCTCGTCCAGCTCCGCTTCGTGCTCGCCGAGGATGACAATGGGCGCACTCTCGGCCCCCACCAGCGTCTCGTTGTCATCGCTCTCTGGCAGGAGCAGGAGGCTGGGCAGCACGGGGGCCGCCACCGCTGCCCGATTGATGCGCAGCAGCTCGTCCCGCGAGATGTGGTTGCTGCCATCCCGGAAGGGATGCTCCCGCGACGGCTCGCTTCTGGTGATCTTCTCCACCACGATCTCGGTGTGGCCGGGGCTCAGCTCCCGGCGGTACTCCTTGGTGACTGTCGCTTCGTAGCTGAAATACGTTTCGTTCCTCTGGCTGTCCCCTGCCTGGGGACTGGCAGGGACTGTAACTGTGACTGCGTTTGTGGCCTCTGTGGTGATGGCTGTGGCATCAACGGTGGGACGCACCACTGCTTTGTTGGTGGCTGTGGTGGCTGTGGTGGTCGCCGGCTCTGTGTTTGTGTCCCTGCCGCTGAAGCGGAAGATGTCCGAGAAGCCATTTGGGAACAGATTGGACAGCACCTCGTTGACGGTCTCCGTTCTGGATTGGGTCACGGTCTTCTCAACGGGTCTCCGGCGACGGACAGCCTCCACGGGCATCTCATCGTTGACCTCGAACTGAATGTAGCCGTGGCCGTTGGTTGGCGGTGGCAGCACAGTGGGCAGGAAGCCCGGCACTCTGTGTGGAGTAGGGAAAGGGAAACGATTTGATGGCTATTCCCCTTCTAAGCCTGCCCTCCCCAGACTTACCCCACGAACTCCTCCGGCTTTTCTGTGGTTGCAGTGGCTGTGGCTCTGTCTGTGGCTGTAGTGACTGTGGCAGAGTCCTCCTCCACCTCATCCACCTCACTGCCGTAGTTGAGATCTTCAATGACCTCCAGCGCTCCTGTCTCGGCTGCCTGCTTATTAAGCTGTCAAAAGCGACGCTCATTGCCTGTCAAAATCTTTCACTAAGCTCGGATGGACTCACCTCCTTGGCGCTGTCACTCAGGGCCTCGTCATCGTTCTCCAGTCGCAGCACCCGCACCACTCCTCCTCCCTCCATCCCCATTGTCACATTCTGCGGAGGCGTGGCAGGCTGCAGAGGCAGTGGCTGTGTCTGTGGCTGTGGCAGGTTGCTGGTGGAACTAGTTGGGTCGGCGGATGCCGAGAGAGTCGGCTGGATGCTGGCCAGCATCGAGCAAATGCCAAAGAGAGTCGCTGCTAGCAGCGGTTTCTGTTGTTGCTTCTGCCACATGGCGCTGCTGCTGGATGGAAATTGCGGAAATGAAAATGCAAAGTGTTGAGTGGCGGCTCTCTCATGGGGCATGGGGTATGGGGTATGTTATAGGTATGGTATGGCAGTGTGAATAACCCCGCATGACAAATTCCAAACAACAAATAAAAAGCCAAAACGAAACATTTGACGGCCACACGAGGATGCCGAAGTCGTCAAGCCTGTTTTGGGCCCACTCCAGCTGCCCAGCTTCACAGCTTGCCAGCTTGCCAGCTTCCCAGCCTCCTCCAAAAGGCACTCCACTCGATATGCCACATCGCTTCTCTCGCCTGGCCAGCACTCACTTGTCCGGGCTGTGTTTGATTTTAGCCGATAGCCGAGGCTTATGATGATTTTTCCTAAGTGGCTTGGGCTGCCTTGGCATTTCCATTTTGGCGCTTTTCTTTCTCTTTCGCTGTGAGATTTTCCCTAAACGTCGCGCGTTGCCTGTCGCTCGCTCGCTCGTGCCGGTGGTCGGTCGCCGGTCGTGGCCAGACAGACCCAAGTTGTTGAACTTGGCGGCATTTGCTTTGGGCTTATGTCATTGCTACTGGCAACGTAATGAATTATTAATCATCCCCTCCGGGCAGGCTACGCATTTAATTTGGAAAATTGAAATTGATGGCGTTTAAAATGATTCGTACGGGTTTTCACATAGTTTTGCGCATGCAGCCGCTTCTCCCTCTCCCTCTGCCCCTGCCCCTGCCCCTGCCGTAGCTGTATTTTGATGTGCATTAAATATGCATGCCAAAACATATTTCACTTGTAATATTCATGGCTTTCCAGGCCTAAGTGCTCCGAGCTGCTTTGGGGTGCCCCATACCCCCGGCTACCCCTGGTTAAGTGGTGTCTGTGGTGGTCTGGTGTCTGTTCAAGAAAGTGAGGCGGCTTTACATGTTAAATTTCTACATTAATTGCGGTTGGATCATTATCTTAACTCAGACACTGAATGGGGGGACACATTTTGGCCTGGTTTGGCACTACAAACAGATATCATATCGCATTTATGAAAAGTCCTTTCGTTCACAAACAATATGCTCAATTGCTGCCAGTCCATCGTCCGATTATGCGTATCATGCATATCAATTTTGAAACAATTTAAATTTTCCACCACTGCCACCACTTAAATTGCATTTAAAATGTTTTCTTCTATTTGAATACACATTTATTTACCTGCATCCATGAAGTATAACGCGATGCGGCTGGGAATGGGGGGCTTGGGAATGCAGCGCAATGAAAAACAACACTCAATTATTTATATTGATTGCCGGCCAATTAAAAAGCACTTTTAATCACTTTTCTATTCGATTATTCGACAATTGTAATTAGTGTGGCAAATAAAATTGGTTTGGTTTGTTTTGGTTTGCTCTCTGCTCTGCTCTGCTCTGCTGTTCTCTGAGCATCTGAATGGCACAGCAGTTGGGGGAATCGGAATCGCTTCTCTTTTTGGTTTTGTCCGCTCTGTTCACTCGAACTCTCGATGATGGCTGTGCGACCCTGACAGCTGCGCGTGCGCGTTGCGAATGAAAGTGAAACCGTCGGTGCCTGGGCATTTCGTTTTCTTTTCGTCGATGTCTCGTCGTGGGTTGTTGCATGTTGCTTGTTGGTTGGTTGTCGCTGTTGTCGCTGCTGCGGCAGCTTCGGCTGCTGCTGCTGCTGCTGCTGCTGCTGGTGATCCTTAAAGTGTAGCATAAAACTTGTCCAGCCAGCGATTGCGCAAGCGCAGCCATCCCCCCTCTCTCTCTATCTCTCTCTCTCTCCCCCGCTATCCCCTTCAAGGCAATGACAATTTTATTTTTATGGCTTTCTACAGCTAGCAGCAGCAGCAGCATTGACCTGCCAAAAACCATGCGCGGGAAAACTTTGCAACAGGTTTTGCCTGGCCAATTGTGTGGAAATGAGCATGGGCCATGGGCCATGGGCCATGGGGCATGGGCATTTAGTCTCTGTGCTCAGCATGCCTCCCTACCTGCAAGAGAAAGCCCTTTGGCTATGCGCTCCCCTCAAGTTGACACAAAAATATCCACAGCCGTTTCCTTGCCTCATAACGATTATAGCATTCGTCTCGGCACCTGTCAACAGGTGTCGTCGGTTCGATCACCTTCGATCGCATTGTTTTCACAAGTTGCAGTTTTTCTTTCTTTCTTTCTTGCCGCAGATATTTTCATTCAATTTTAATGAGGCGGCGGCAATCGATGGCTTTTTTTCCGTGGGTAGCGTTTGACGTTTACTGATTGATTCATGTGGATGCGGTTTTGCGGCAAGAGGCAGGCGGCGTTTTTTTCTCTCACTCTTTTGCTTCTTTCTGATTTATTAAAATTCAATTTTTTATTTCGCATTTTATTTATGCTTTGGTAATTCATTTTATTTATTGCATATTTAATGATATCGTATCGCCCGCCGGCCTTTTTTCTGTCTTTTTTTCTGTGCAAATTATTGGAGTTAATGGAGGATTTTGTTGTTAAATTTAAAGCATTCAATCAATGGAATTTATTAATTATCAACTTTAGAATAACAAAATAACATTACATACGGCTTAAAATGTACAAAATATAATTAAAATAAAACTAAAAAGAGGGAAAGCTACGCAAGTTCTACCCAAGCTGAAAGCTGCACAGATCATGAGTTTCTTAATCACTGGCTTGCCTTATCTGCGTGCATCTCATTATAGACATGTGGCATGCCTCATGCACACACACATACACACAGACACAGACACTTCGCTTTCACCACTTGCCTGGTGGCAGTGGCAGAGCTAATGCTCTGATCTTTTTTGGATGGCATTTCCCCTGACGCTTTCCGCAGAGACAATTACGAGAAGAAAAACTAACTGCCGAGTGCCAGAGATTGCATAAGCCGGGCGGGGGATGGGGATGGGAGACATACCAAATCAAGGCGAGCCAAGCCAAAGTAAGTCAAGACGAGCCAATGCAAAAAAAACCCCAGGCGACACACAGTTTTCTTCCAAGGAAATGCGAGTCATAAACTGTCAGCTGCTTGCCTTGGAAATGCCGCGGCGCCGTGGCTAATTTTCGCTACAGAAGTGTAACAAAAGCCGACATTTAGTTGGTCGCCCGGTCACTTTGGCCAGCAATCGACTTCCTTCCGCCCGTATTACAAAATCATCCAAAAGTTGGCAAAGGAAATTGCTGAGATGCCTTGACCGCAGCAGCAGTTGCTCGGCAAAAACATTGGAAATTCGGAATTGGAAAAAAGAAACCTCAGAAATTGCCGACAAAAATCTATGAAAAGCAATTCACTTAATTTCGATGCTGGCATTTCGCATATTCGCTTGTTTCCACGTGTACGTGTATTGTACTTCCCCGAGAGTGCATTCAGACGGAAAGGCGGGTCGTGTTTGGGGTTTGAGTTGCGGCGGGTGGGGTGGGGGGAGGGATGTGCCTGGGGACCGACTGGGGACCGACTGCTAATTAAGTGCACAGAGCAAATGAAATATGAGTGAGAAAGGTAATTACAATCAATGGTGCTGGCCCTGGCCCTGCATCGGTGTGGCGGGGCCACAGACCGAATGGCAATTTCATGCAACAATCAATCAAAAACAATTTTTAATTTTGCGTTAACATTTTTCCTGATTCGCCTTTTTTCGTCCACGGATTGGACTGCCATTTTCGCCCGACTATTCGTATCGGCCTTTAGAGCGCCTCTCTCGTTCGGTTTGATTGTGAAGTAAATTGGAAAATAAAGTTAAAATTAAAATGCATTAATTGAACTGTGAAATTTCATAAAAGCGCATTGGTGGGTGGCTGGGAAATTATTGCCGCGTCCAGTGATGTGCAATGAAAATGGTTTTAATTGTCAGCGTTTTCTGTGCGCTTAAAGTCGGCAAAGATAATTTCGCATGAGTACCTGCTGCCCACCTGCAGGGTAGACAAGACTTACAATAAGCCAACGTGTCGCCAAAGCGTTAACTGATTGATTCTGGCCATCTGCGAATCGAAACGGTGTGTTCATTAAGCGTTGGGCTTGGCCCATAAAGTACTTTATTTTTACAGAATAACTTGAATATTAATTGGGAAAGTATGCTAACTGCAGCACACACAGACATGATGCAGCCTTTGCACTCTTTATTTAAGCTGCCCCAAGTGGCATCATTCGAGGGTGAAGCTCTACCGGTGAGCCAATTCCCTCTAATTGCCGCTAAGCCGATTCCCTCTAAATTCAACAACTGCATTGGCGTTCACAATCTCCCTCGGCTCCAGGTAGAGCCCAAACACCGCATCTGTTCATTTCCATATACAAAATAAATTTGCTGTCACGCCCATTTTCCGACTGCATAAAGTCTGCAATTTGATGGCCTGGAGCTGGGGCTGTGGCTGTGGCTGTGGGACTGACTTTGATTCCTCAACGTTGGCGATGGCGCCTATCATAAGCGAATTGAAATATGTGGTCGCGGCTCGGGGTGGAGCCTCCGATTGGCAGTTGGCGGAGCCGGTTTTATCTCTTCTTATTTGGTTTGCCGTTGAGGCAACAATTAAAAAGAAATGCGCACAGTAATGCCAATTGGCAATCGCGGATATCTGTTGGTCGGGTCGGCTGGGGGACGGGTCTGCGGATCGAGGGGATCCATTAGCCGGGGGCACCTTTCGCTTTGGCGCGTGCGTCGACATTGCACCACCCAGCGCCAGGGACATTACAAGTTTATTCCACTCGATCACTGTTTGGGAATTTTGATTGATAAAATACACTGCCCGAAACGGGCTGGCCAGCGTCTGTGAGAATCGTCTAGGAGGGGACGCTGATTTCTCTGAGTGCACTCTCGTGTGTGCCGCACTGTACGGTACGCCCCCGCGCTCTGTAATCTCGCCTGGCGCCTGTACAGATCGCAAACATTTCGCTGTCATTAGCGCCCCGCACAAAACCGCGAAACCGGCCTGGTTATCGATGATTGTGGCCTGGCGTTGCCCGTGATGTTGATGTTGTCAGCCTCCAAACAGGTTGCCGGCTGCCAGGCTGCCTGGCTGCCCGGTTGCCATTTCGCGCCATTCGGAGCAACTCTTTAGGCCAAAAACTGTAGCAGCCAGGTCCATACAGGCCGTCCCGATCCTCCGGTGTCGTTGTACTTTTGATTTCCAACTAATAAACATTAACCACAGGCGGCTGCTGCTGCTGTGGCTGCTATTGACAACGCAACTCTGAGATTGGGCCAATGTACGAGAGCCAAACCGGAATCTCCTTCACCCAAAACGAGCCGAGCCTGCGGTCACCCAAAGCTTCACTCACTCATTCACTCACTCGGCTGGCCTTTCCCTTTCGTTGGCCTTTGAATGTGCACAGATGCGGCCTGCCTGCAGTGGCCCCCACCACTGCCACGGAATGCACTTGTCAACTTCATAAGCTTAGCTTAAGCTTAGGTCAGAGTTTTGTTTGAAAGCCTGCAATGTTTTGAATGGCGCAGAAGCATTGAAGGGACCTTTAGTTGGCCTTATACCTTTGCTTATATTGCTGTTATTGGTGCAACGATAATTATTAAATTCTTTATGCCACATTGCAGACTTATATCCAGCGCGTTCGATTAAAAAGTCTCTTCTGTCTCCGTAAACATGGGATACATTTAAAAGTATGTTTTTGTACGACTACAGTCAACTGGTGAACCATTGAAAATTAATTGCTGACTCTTTTGGGGCTACTGTTGCAAACGTTTTTTGTGGCTAAGATGCATCAAAGTTTTGCTACCGTTTGCTGACATGTTCCTTAACTCTTTTCCATATTCGACAATATGGCTGAGCGCAGTCCTCATGCGATACCGCCCCTGGCCCAACCCTTTAAAGAAACTCTCTTTGTGTTGCATTTTCTCCATTTAAATGTTTTATTTTATGTTTGTTTCTCTGTGTTTTGTTTGAGTCTTGGGTCTTGCTCTTTATTTTTGGGTTTTTGGGTTTTAGTATTTTAGTTTAATTTGCATTTTCATTTGCGTTTTCCCTTTGTCATTTGTTTCTTTTCGTTTCGTTTCGCTTTGCTTTATGCTAAATTGGCTATGTTGTTTTGTTGCTTTGTCACTTAAACATGTAAATGTCCTTGGGGGGGTGGAGGGATCTCTCTGTTCATGCTCTCTCCTACCCCCCACCCACCCAAGAACGTTGCTGGCTTAAATGTAACAGTTTGTTCTGACCCTGGCCAATGGATCAAAGTGTTTTTGTGTGTGTGGGGTATGGGTTGTGGGTATACTCTTTTGATTCTGCATATCTGGTGGCTGGGTATAGCTCCACCTCCATCTCCGTCTTCATCCTGGCCTGCTCCGAGGCTTAGTTTAGGGCTAAAAGTGTTTTTTGTTCTGTTCTTTTGGTGGTGATGGTTGCTTACATTTCTCTTTTTTGGGCCAATAACTTCTTTAAACCATTTCTGCTTATTGTAACACGTATTTTTGTATTTGTATTTTTATTTTTATTATTTATTTGCATTTTTGTTTTTCGTTTTTTTTCTTTTTATTTTAATTTGTTTGCATACTCTTTGTGTGCTGCTTTCTGCCTTAACAACATTCTGCCCTCCCACACATTTGAATTAATCATTATACATTAAAATTAATTTGCCACATTTTTTTTGGTTGTTGCACTTAGACTCTAGGTTGTTTTTTTTCCGCTATTCAGTTTAGTTTTGTTCTGTGTTTTTTTTTTTGTGTGTGTCTGTTTGCTTCCCCTCCTCTATGTTTGTTTGCTTTGTTGGCAATGTTATAAATAATATTTTTCAAATATTACCTAATGAGTAATGAGTCGCAAATGAGTCCATTCATTTGGTTAGTGAGTATGTTATTTTGTAAGTTAACATGTCGACGTGTTTGCTTTGCTTTTGCTTGTGCAATCGGCAAATGTTCGCTTGATAAAAACGAAAAATCGAAAAAAAAATCAAATCGCTTAACTCAACTTTACACATGGCACACATACAGCTAGGCATATGGGCATAATCGTAGATATACATACATATATGTATATAGTAGTATATATTCATTCATATTTAGGCATAGTCCAATCTAAAATAATATAACTCTTTGCTGGAATTCTTGGAACTCTGCAAATGGTGTCTTAAATTGGCGTTAGGTTCTTCTAAGTATATTGTTGTTGTATCTTGTTTTTACACTGATCTCTTAGCCTATGGATATATATAGTATTTATTATAGATATATATATATATATATATATATATATATTTGTATTTGTATGCATATGTAGTTTGCGCATAGGATAATGAATGCATTTTTGGCTTAGATCGTCTATGAAATAAATTACAAAAGCTTTTCGGGCTCTATACAAAGCCCCATCTCTGGCACGCAAAACATGTTGTTTGCCGGCTCGCAATGGAGGCTCAACTGAAATATTTTACAATAGCGGGGGATAATTGAAATGTGTCTTGTTTTTCCTTTTCGTTTCGTTTCGTTTTGTTTCTTTTCTTTTATAATACATCCATATTTTGTTTCGGCAGATATTTATTTGGGGAATGCTACTTGTAGCGTATTCGCTTTGGCTTACTGCGTTCAAACAACATTCCATTAAACACTTTCTTAACTATCGCAATGTTCTTTGCTCTTACTGTAGGTTGGGGGGTTATTCATTTGCCTTTCGGTTGAGCAATTGCTACTTTAACATTTATGTACAACTATCGCTTATGTGGAGGGTCTTCATATTTTTTGTTTTAAGATTACACAAATTTTTTTGTGTTTGGTTTTGGTTTTGGTTACAAAAATATCCCTGGCAAGAAACGAAGAGATTTTTGGTCCTTTCAAACTATTTGCGGCATCAAATGAATTAATGGATTAATAATACAAATACATGTGTGAAAATCAGTATTTAGGTAATTATAACTTTTATTTAAATATAACTCTTTTTTGATCGTTCGCTTAATTTTTTTTTTCTCAAAATATCTTACAGTTTCGCTGCCGCGGGGGCAAACAGTTCAAATGGAAGGAATTTGTTCGTGCCTGGTATGTTGTCCATCGTCTTTCGTCATTTACAATATTAAACTATAGGTTAATTCACCGCCCTCTGCCCATACACACATACATACATGTGTATTTAGGTTCTAAACATTTTCAAAATATTTAACAAAATCAGTCGCTTTGCGAGAGCACTCGCCGATGATCTCTTTGCCGCTCGTTGATCTTCGGTTCGCTTACGTTATCGGTTTCGGTTTCGATCTCCCTTGAAAAGGAACTTAAAGTATTCGTAATAACCAACTGTTAACAATGTTTTTTCTTTTCTTTTTTGTTTATCCAAAATAATGGCATGATTTTTCATTCATTAATTTTGTTTTTTTTGGCCTTTATCTTTTACGCGCACACACACATACATATACACATTGACATTGACATGCACCGATACAGTTACAGTTACAGCTACAGTTACTGTTACAACATCTACATTTAGGGGCTTACAGTAAAAATATTCGAGTAGTTTAGGTGTGAAAAGTCGCCTCACCGCTGGGGGGCTGGCCAACAATTGGGTAGAAGCAGGCTAAATGTGGATGGGTGGGGCGTGGGGGTGGCCTTAGTCTCTAGGCCCTAGGGCAATTTTGATGCTTGGCTAGATCGGCTACAGATACAGTTACAGTTAAAGTTACAGATACACATACACATAGCTATATGGAGTACACATATATAGAGTAGTAGTTGCGTGGCATAGTCCACATGGTAATATGAATCGATTAATTGGGCAGGCAGGCAGATCCACATACGAGTGCGGGTATGCATGCGCCTAGTGGTAGTTAGTGGGGTTAGATTACATAGAGTTTGGTTGGTTGGTTGAATGAACGAGTCAGGCCCTCCAAAAACAAAGCACTCACTCTGCATTCACATTCACATTCGCATTCACTCACACACACGCACTCACTCCATTACACACACCCACTTAAAGTAAATGGCATCTGAGCAGATTCAAATTGAAAATAGCCAGAGCCAGAGCTAGGGTTAGTGCGACGGCTGCACTGCCTCCACGGAACGTGTCGTTGGCGCTGTTGCTGTTGAAGACGGGAAAATGAATCTGCTCGGGCTGGTTGAGCTCCTCCTCCTCGTCGTCGGCATCGATGGCATTGGACATCGTGCGGTGGCGCTTGGTGAAGTTCACATTGAAGATGGCCTCGGCCACGCCACCCGGAGACGAGACAATGAAGTAGAAGGTGCGTGGCACCCGCTCGTGCATGCTGACGTAGGTGAGGCGCGCCTCCTTGCAGTAGGGCGTGGGCAGATCCTGCGGCAGACAAAAAAGATAGGATTAGTTGCATCCCAGGGCCTGCTGGACCGGCAGTGTGACTCACCTTCACCGAGTAGGCCAGAACGGTGCTGCCGTATTGGTTGCCGGGCGTGAAGACGCGATCACCGTGCAGCCAGCGGGCGGCATGGGCCGGCGGATTGGCACAGAACTCCACATTTAGGTGCAAGGGGGAGCCCGGATAGGCGATGGGCGTGGCATTCAGGGCCGTCGCTGTGGGGGAGCCTGCAAATGGGAAAACGGGAGAAGTCCTCCGGATTAGTATGGGGACAAACTTTTGTTCATCTAAGTTCGTTAGGCAGCCCCTGAGAACTTTCTTCGGCCCAAGGACACACGGAGATTCGTTAAGTAAACTTCCCTAAGACCCGGCTCCGTCGCACTTCACACATGCTAAGCCAATTCCAGCCCAACTGTACTCAAACCGAGACACTCATCCCGCTCTCCTGCTCCTGCACAGAGCTGTAGCCCAAGTTGTAGCCCAAGTTGGTTTCGTTTCGTTTCGTTTCGCCTCGCATCAGCTGCAATTAAAGCCTTGGCGAAAAGTTTGCTGCCACCTCCATATACAGCGGCATCTCTATAGCTCCTTAGCCATTGCCTTCGCCACTAATTAAAAGCGTATCACCCGACAAATGTGCCACTTACTGCCGTGGCTTCCCTTATCTCATCCCCTACCATCCCATACCATCCTATCCCCACCTTGCCAGCAGTAAGCAGCGGCAATGCGAGTGCACAAATGTTTGGCAACGCTGAAAAAATCAAAATAAATAGAGAACAACATGTCGAGGGAGGAGGGCGGATACTGCCAAGAGCGAAACTTTTTAAGAACGCCAAAACTTCATTAAAAAGTTTACGCCAAAGCGAATTCTCTGGATGGATCGTATGTGGATGAAGCATGTGATGTGCTGAGGGGAGCGGAACGGAGCTGCTGAGGATTATCTTATCGCTGCGAGAGTCTTGCAAAGCGAAGCAGTGCAGGCAGCCTGACGACGTTAGCCAACACTAACGTGACAATCCAATTAGCCACATGTGCTGTCTCTCTCCCCTGTACTCCAACTCTGCCTCTCGCTCTAACATTTTGCATGGCGCCGCCTTTGTGGGTGGGAATATTTAATTATCGAGAGGCTTGAAAATTTTGCAATTTTCCTCATCATTGCCTTGTGACAGAGATCGAAATAGTAGCGAGTGCCGATACTGATAGAGAGAGAGGGAGAGAGAGAAACTTGGGCCGCAATGGCCGACCCTGGCAAACAAAATGGTGAAATGTGTTAAGTGCAAATGGGTGTTTGGAGGGGGTGGCAGGGCACAGACGCAGAACGCAGACACAAACAAAAAACCAAAACGAAGAACTCGTTCGACACTCGCAAATTTATAGCCCGAAAAACCCCCTTTCCGGTGGTCGACAAGGGAACAAACGATTGGAATGAGGAATGAGGCAGGGAATGGAAGGCAATGGAAGGGGCTGTTGGGGCGACTAACTGTAAAATCAATTAAAGCAAGTGAGTTCTCGCTTCCTCTCTCACTCACTCTCTCTCTCTCTCGCTCCCTCTCTCAGTCTGCGACTGTCTGCCAAATTATGCGTTCAACGCCATTTTGTACGGCCGTGCGCCTCCCCTTCTCCCCATCCAACAACCGGTGGAAAAAGTGTAATTTATTTGACAGCTAAAAATGATTTTTGCATGGGCTATGGCCAGGCAGGCAGCACCACCACCACCCAACTCCCCCCACCCCTTGAACAACTCCGCTCTCAAAGAGATTTAAATTCTATTTTCATTTGCACTCAGTGAGCCGTGTGCCAGCATTTTAGCACAGAGCCAGAGCTCAGGTGGGGCTGTGGTTGTGCCTCGCAGTTCGGTTGGGCGGGCCGACCGACGACTGTTCGTGGCTGTGCCCCCAAGGTCAGTGCTTGGGTCATTGGTGCGACTTTTAATTTGATTTGGCACCCAGGGGACTAAGGGCGCTAAGCTGAAATGAGTTTTCGAGAGCGTTTCCTTGGGCGGTGGGAACCAGAGACAGACACCCTGGGGAAAGCAAATCAGAGCAGACAAAAAATAAAAACAAAGGTAGATATAAAAATAATACACCCTACCTACAGAATGGCCAGCACACGAGGGTCTCGGGGGTCTCATATGTGAAAGACCGCCGAGAAAAATCACAATTTCTGCGCCACAACATGGGAAAATAAGTGAAAATACGTGAAAATAATCAAAAAGTCGTTTTTTTTTTTGCAGGGCCGAGTGAGGGTAGGGGCCAGTGAAAAGCTGTATTTCCTCAACTAATTGGAGCATCCAAATGAAGGCGAAAATTCAATTACTTTGGGCCATTATTATTTCTGTTTTTCCCAAAGAATCTCCAGTGCGTTTTCTCACAATGTCCGCGTCCATGTCGCAGTAAACAAGCAACAGCGAAACGGGCGAAAAAGGGGGAGAAAGAACTTTCGGCGACGTGCAATCAATGGGGCAAGGTCCGTGAGGTCCTGTTGTTCCGCTCTGCATACTCCGTGGCTCTGGCTCTGGCCAAGCTCATTGTCTCCTTTGGCAAGAGACAGGGAAGGGCAGGGCAGGGCAGTGGCAGGAGCGGGTGGAAAGAGCCGGAGTGGCCGCCAAAGTGTTGCAAAACGTTTTCTACAGTTGTTGCATCACCCTCACCTCTTGGCCAAAGTTTTTCCGCACAAAAGGCAACTACGAAAAATTAAGTTAACTTTTTCGGGCAACGGGAATTGAGTAATTTTCAGCCGTAAAACTTTATTATTTTGGACTGCACTTCTTGCCACCCCACCAAGGACCTGCTGCCCCCAGCCCCACCACCATTGTTGTTGCAACAATTGTAGAACATGCAAAAGTTGTTGCCATTGTTTAAATATTTATTTTTAGCTGTTGCAGCTGTAAATGTTGCCAGCGAAGCTTGTGTACTGCTCAAAAGTGGCCAAAAAACATGCAAATTTCATTGTGAAAACGAAAGGAACCGAGAGGAGTGGAGAAGATTGGAATGGAGTCCTCCTCAGGCGGCAACATAGCAAAGCAACATGTAATTACATAAAGGGAGCAAATTCAGAACACTGAATAGAGGAGAGAAGCAAAGGCAAAGCCATTGGGCTTGGGTTTGGGTGTGCTGCAAGTGTTTACCCACAATGAACCGCTGGGTAAGTCAATTTGGGGCTGACCTTCTGTCGGTACGTTTCAACGTCTTTCTGCCAGGCAATGATCGGCTTAAATTATAAATTTAAAACAATGGACTCTCTCTCCCTCTGTATACGTTATGGTAAATTCGATTCCCACAAGTGGAAATCACACATTTTGATGGGGCGTATTCAAATTCCAACACATGGCCGGCCACACATTCAGCAACTGAGCTAGGGCGCCACTCAAGCCGGGAGGAGAGTGAGTCCCAGACACACAACATGGAAATGCCAATGAAATGAACAGAACGAGGCAGAGGCAGAGGCAGTGGCAGTGAAGTACGACCTGAGAGAGGGAAGAGCAGATTAGAACAGGCAATTACAGGTGAGCGGCATTTAAAGACGCAAACAAGAGCAAAACATGCCCCCAGGGGTCAGGGAATCTCTGGCCACTGCCCAAGCCTCTTAGTATGCAAAAGCCTCGAATGAAGGCCCAGATGGTGAGCCAGTGGACAGAGGCACTGAGATAACAGGCAGTCCGACAGGCAGCAAGTGAAAATAACAATCATAATATTCAATTATGCAACGGTTGCCCGAGGAACAGCACGGAGGCGTCCGAGCTGGACTCGAGAGTAGAAGCTGAAGAACCAAAACAAGAAACAGAAACAGAGCTCGCCGTCCGTCCATGCTCTGTTGTTGCTGAATAATTAATAAACATTGTGTGCACTTAATGCAAAAAGCTGCAAATAAAATTACCAACGAGACAAAAGGACATTCCACAGCAGAGCAGGGGAGCAGTGGAGCAGAGGAGCAAGCGCTCCAATTGAAATTACGTGCTCTGGCTGGGCAATCAAAGAGGGATTAGCGATTCGTTTTGTTTTTGCTCTTAGCTGTCCCCCTACATTTGTCACCTGCTCGTTGGGGTGGGACTGGCACTGGCACTGGCACTGGTCCTCCTTTGGGCCGTTTTAATTGAATTTATTGTCAGCGCGAGCAGCGCTGAATTATTGATGGACGCGATGACAGGTCGGTGCGATGCTTTCAAGATTTGTCTTAAGTTTTGCCAACTTTTTGGCCCGCCAGCCTAAGCGGACCAAAGTGCTCAAATATTAATGAGGGCAGCCAAAGGGTGAGCTTTTGCGGTTTACTTTGGCTTCGGTTTGGGTTGGGGTTGGTGTTGGGGTTCGGGTTCCTCATTTCTTTTTAAGTCCAGGCACGCATTTTAGTGGCGTGGCGGCTTAAGGCGAGTCGCTTGCGGCAATGGATCGACGGACTTGCCACACATTTGTGTACCACTGCCAGAGGCACTGTTCAAAGCGCAATCTTTAAGAGTAATTCCACTTCAAAGTCAATTGCTTGCGGGGCAAAAAGATTGCACTGGAAATGGAGAGAGAGAGAGAGCCTGAGAAAGCTGCAGCTCATTGCTGTCGTACAGGTGACCAAACAAACTTTGATATCTCCACCATACACACACACACAAACACATAGATAGATACGTGTACATGTACGTTGCGGTGACCTTTAAGTGCCATGCCATGAGAGATGAATATAAAAGGATGTACATAAACGCTCGTAGAGTCACGGCTGAGGTAAAGTGCAGTTGCTAGGGGGGTTGTAAAAAGTGACAAAGTTATCCCAGCCAGGCTGAGCTATCTCCCTCTCTCTCTCTGTCTCACTTTCTGTCCTCTATTCAGACTTTGTGTGTGTGTAAATATCTCTAACCCAAATCTTGAAAATTTACAAAGAGCGCTTTCATTGGAAACGAACTGCATCGAGCATCCCCACCTGCCACCGCCGATGGCATCCTAATGCCATCCTGGCAGACCTGGCCTCGTCCTTGTTTTGCCGCTGTCAACACAAATTAAGCTGCCATGTAAAGCTAAATGAAAGTCTCTGGCTCTGGTTCTGGTTCTGGCCCCCTCCCTAGTTAACGTATTTAAATATGCTCTTTCACTTTCAATACCAAATGAGTGGCTGGCTGGCTGCCTGGCTGCCTGGCTGCTGCTGTTGGTTGGCAACTTTTGCCTGGCAGCGCGCAAGATTGCAGCATGCAGATACGAATGGATCCATAGATACTCTCGCACTCACGCTCCACGAGCAAAGTTTGGCATGTGTGTGCGGCTGTTAATAGAACCAAACTTTGGATGAGCAGCGGCAACCCAATTTGAGCTCCAACCTGCCCTCGGTTCCGTGCCGCTCCCTGCTGCCTGCCTGCTGTTGCAAATTGCACAAGTTGCCAAAAATTGCTTCACATGTGCCACTTAAAGTTTTTGGTTTGGTTTGGCTTGGTTCGGCTCGCTCCCTAGTCGTCATCGTCCTTGTATGGAATGTAGTTTGCCAAGTTTCAAATTTCCCCTGCAGCCTGCTTCCTGCTCTTTCTTATTTCTTATTTCTTCTTTCTTTGGTTACCTGTACATTTAATAAATTTGTGTATTTTTGTTGGCTCTAGTTTACTGCGAAAGTGAGATGTGAGCTGTTGGCAAAGTTTAAAGTGATGTTGGTAAACACACAAAATGATGGGCAAGCAACAGAGGCAGCCAGGCAGGCAGGCAGCAGACAAGTTAGATGGGAAGGAAGGGCTCAACTTTGA
The DNA here is from genome assembly GCF_018151105.1 of Drosophila obscura. Taxonomy (NCBI): domain Eukaryota; kingdom Metazoa; phylum Arthropoda; class Insecta; order Diptera; family Drosophilidae; genus Drosophila; species Drosophila obscura. The sequence continues at coordinate 834,722 of NW_024542774.1, read as the reverse complement.
TGCAATCGAACGTTCATTTAGTGTTGTCAAACACTGTCGCACCCACCACAAGCAGCACAAGAAAGTATTTTAATATAGAAATTGTACGATGGAAGCCGCCATCACATAGACATAGGCGGGAAAAAACAATATTGATAAAATCAATGTCCTGTCACACAATATTCGAACAGGACACAGTGAACCCTTGCTGGCGCCATGAACTCCAGTCGGAGCAACCTTTTTGAGTGCACTCCAAATGGCGCCACACCAAATTGCGGCCAGGGGTTGGGAGTGAGCGTCTGTGGTTAGGGGAAATCCAATTCAGGCATCCAAACTGCCACGCCCACGCACGCATATATGCGTAGTAGTTGCATCGTTTCGTGTGCGTGTGTCAGGCCTATGCTTTATGGTCTGACAGTTGACATTTTTATTAGCCTTGCGGCGACGGCGTTTAATTACTTTGTGCCCTGCGAACAATGTCGGACATTGGTGCTGCTCGATGCAGCAGGAGCTGCTGCCACTGCAGCGAAATGCAATTAAAATATGCATTTGCATTGTGTTGCATGCTCCGGACCGGACGAAAAATTACACATTTTATGCATGACCAGCTCATTAAGCGCGAGCTGAGCCCCCCGCCCCACATGAAGCACAAGTTGTAGGGAGTTGCTAATTGGAGGATGGTGCATAGAGGGAGGGAGCGAGACATCTTTGCACTGTGTGGAAATATTCATCATATTGGCACTCGTCTGATGTGCATGTACGAGTCTGATTAACCCTTTAAGGTCATACCCCAGGGATCGTCACCCCCTTTTGCCTGTGCTCCCTGCTATTTGTTATTTGCAAAAATTTCACGTAATCCACTTGAGGAAAACTAGCGGGCGGTCGCCTGCCTTCCCTGACTTCCAGCCATTCTCTGCCCGGGGGTTTTTTGACATCGTTATAGAGCAACTCAGTTGCCTCTCAGCAGCTGCTTATTAGTTTGCTGCAAAACCAGCAAATGTGGCTGCCGCTGGGCACAATTGGTGGCCTGGGCTCGTTGACAAGTCCTCAACCATACCACTCCCCATCCTTCCAGCCCATTCCACCCTATTCTCTCCACTCGATGTCTTGTGGTGTTTCAGAATGTGCGCCTGTGTTCAAGTGTTCGTTGAATCAAATGCATTTTGCTAATATTTTCGTAACTTAAGTGCGGCGATTTGTTCCCCCTTTTGCCATTGGTCAAGGGCCTCTGGAATTTGTTTTGATTTCTCTCAGCTTGGTGGGGAGGTGCCTGGCACACGGCTGTCAGTTTGTTTTACTGCTTGCATCCGGTCCGGTGGCAGACAAGTGGTTAGGGTCGGTTAGGGCGGTGTGGGGGAAGGGGAACGGGAACGGAAAAGGGTTTTACGCTGGCGACACTGCGCCGTCTGGTGGCATCTATTTGCACAACTTTTTCAGCTCATTTCCGTTGCAGCTGCAGACGGGACAGGCGACGACCAGCACCCACAAAAGTCAGCATATCTTTCTCTCTTACTCTCTCTCTCTCTCTGTGTCTACTCACTCTCTCCATCTCTCTCACTTACACTCTTTGGGTGTATAGCCAACGCTTTCAAGCGAATGGCCAAAAATGATTTCTGCAACTGTCTGAAAAGTTTTGGCTGCTTCTTTTTCAGCATCAGCATCAGCATGGGGTGTTTCTGATGACAAGTTTTTGAGTTCATATTTTAACTAACGACTGTAGACACATAGAAAGAGACAGACAGACAAGGACCGAGTGATAAAAGAGAGAGAAAGAGAGAGAGAGAGAAAGCAAGAGGCTGGTAACACATATGGAAAATTATAATTTAGTCAACAGTTTTCCCCCCCCCCATCTTCTGTTGGTCTGCACTCGCATCCCATTTGTCAGCATCTCACTCGCTCTCTCTCCCTCTCTCTCCCACTCTTTGTGTGTGTGTGTGTGTATGTGTTTTGTGTGAAAATTGAAGCGGAAAAATTAATGCTCGAGTGCATCTTGTGGAAAAGACAACACACAGAGAAAGCCAGAATGGCCAGCCAGCAGAAGGGACCGACCCGACGAAGCAGTTGACAAGAAACTAGGATCAACAGAAGTCGGAAGCGACAAATGGTAATGATTTGGGGTGGGCGTTGGGCAGGGGCAAGTTCTGGCCATTTATTTGTTAAATGTTTTTCTTGTGCTGCGCATTTTGAATGCATTTTTCCCCAGCAGGAAACTCTCTCGTAAATGCTTCAAGTTTCAGCATTGAAATCTAATTTAAAGATGGTTTTCAGTACGAATGAAATATGAAAATTAAATCGCAAGACTTCAAAGGATCTTAACCAGCCCCCCGCCCCACTCAGACAATTGGTTAAACTATTTACCAAATTATAGAAAATTCCCCTGGGCCTTCATTTTTCACCAACAATAAATGAAACGCAGACTTTGAAGTTGCATCCGACATTGGTCTTAATTCCCATTCGAGTCAACCACCCTCGGAAAAGATATTTGGAAAGCGTTTATCTAGTGCTCAAGATCTATGTGGCTGGGGTGGCTAGAGTGGGGGAAGGATGGCAAACATTTAACATGCAATTTGGCGCAGCTGCTGCGAAAATTCCACCCACACACAGTCCAACTCCAACTCCCCTTTAAAGCCAAAGCCTTGTCGCAGGCCATAATAAATTGCCATTTAAATGAGGCACAAATGAAAAAGAAAAGGAATAAAAAAATACTCTCATACTCGCATATTTTATGAAACAGAACCCCGAAAATTGCCCAACCCACAAGCCACCCCCCAACCCAGCCCGGGATCAGCGAATCCCGAACCCCCCCACCTAATGAGTAGAAACAAAGCAATATTTTTTTGCCAACGCAATGAATGCGCCAAATTCCGGATGAAAATTTGCCGAGAAGAAAAATTACGCATGGGGGGAGAATGGAAAAATGCGTAAAATATTTCCCAACTGTCGTGGAGTGGAGGGGTGGGGCATGGGCACGGGCATGGGCGTATGTATGTATGCTGATCAAAAGCGGAAAAGGAACGTGCATATATAACAAATTAGCATGCATAAAACAAGGCCAAGAAGCGGAATGGCAGGAAGCAGAGTTCGAGTGTGTGCCCAGGCATAAAGCAATATTTATGTTCATGTATTGCCCGGAGGCGGAGTCGGAGTCGGAGTGAACTCCACTCCACACTCCCATCTCAGGGTTTTCCTTTTACAAATTAAGCGTGGAATATGCGTGGAGATGGTTTTTATTAATGAAAGAGGCAGGCAGCAGGCAGCAGAGTGAGTGGTACGCCGCCACTCCTTCTTCGAGCACAAACTCCATCCACAACTGGAGTACTTCCAAGTACTTGGGGGGCTGTACTGCCCTGCCCTGCTCTGCCGTTTGTGTAATCCATGGTTTGTAATAAGAATTCCGCAAATAATCATTACATGCAAGCTGTGTGGGGGAGGGAGTACTCCTCGTACTTGTACTTGTCCTGCCATCATTCAGGCACATCCTTCAAGGCAATCTTCATTAGGGGACTGTGCACTGTGGGTGCACTGTGGAATGCCCAGCTTTTGGGGCAACTTTACGCTGCATTTGTTTAAAGTACTTAAAAATAAAATGCAAACAGAAATTGCAATGCATAGTAAATTCCCCAACATCATCAAGTAGGGGGGAGCTTGGGGCGGCGGCATGTTCGACTACTGAGCCACTTTTTCCAAACTTCCAGTTAACATATGCAGAGCAAGCGACGCCCTGCTCCCACGCACTGTCAACAAGAGCACGCCCACATAAAGTTAACGACAGCACCAAGGAGAGCGATAGAGAGAAAAGAGCAAAAAGAAAGCCTGACTAGAAGCATTGGGCAGGGGGGTGCTGGGCACGGGGGCAAGCCAAAGCCAAAGCCAAAGCTAAAGCGAAATTGTGAGGGAAAATTGTTATTTAATTTGTGTGAGTGCTGAACATTTTTGCAGCTGCTGCTGCTCCTGCTGCTGCTCCTCAAGTTGTGCTGGAAAACTTTCTGGCCAGCACACGCACAAAACTTTAACACAAGCATAAATTTTGGCCCACACACACGCGCACCAACACGAGAGCATACCCTCTCGGCAATTTGTGTGTGTGTGGGTGTGTGTGTGTGTGTGTTCGTGTTGGGGGTAAGTAAGTGCACTTTGCATTGGGGGCGCCGCGAATCCTTTTGGCTTTCTTCAAAATTCATATGCACATTTATTTTATTCTTAGCTGCACCCCTCCGCGTCTCCTTCTCCGGCTGCCTCAAGTAGTTGCATATGCAAGTAGGTGCTGCTGCTGCTGCCTCCTCTCCTTATGCTTATTTGTTGCATAATTTTACCTCTCTTACTCCTCGTGCTTAAACGAAGCGTAAAGGCAACACAGGAAGAGGGGCTGGGGCTGGGGCTGGTGCTGGGGGTTCACGGGTTCATTAGGAGTGCACACTGCAAAACAAAGCAACAAAAACAAATATGCATAATGAAAATATTCTATGCCTTCCCCTGTCCCACTTCCTCACTCTCTCCCTCTCCCTCTATCTGTCTGTCTTTCTCTTTGGTAACTAATCAAAAATGTCAACGAAGCAAATGATTGGCTGGTGGTGGGGGTCGGAGGCGGAGGCGAGTGCTCTTAATTTTGCCTTTGTCATCGCTTTCTGGCCCAAACCATTTGACTTGATAATTAAGTGGTATGTTCTGGCCATGGCCAGGCCCGGCCAGGTAATCAGAGAGCTCAGCTCTCAAAATCCTTCAGGTGGCAGCAATCCGTTTGCAGAGCTCTCCATGCCAGAGGGCTCCATGCACTGCATTACGAGTATCTGCATCGTCAAAAGGCGACCATAGATTACTTGTAGATTACTTTGCTACTTGCTACTATGTAGTGTACCTTGTACCTACGACTGTACATATTTATTTTCAAATGTGATTTCCTTACGCTCATTCTGCTGCTGCTGTTGGGGTACTTCTTTGCCTTTCTTTTCGCTCAATGCACACAAAAGAAGCGGAAACTTTTCAGACTGCCAGTGAGTTTACTCTCTGTAGTTGTTGTTGTTGTTGTTCGTCGCCGTCCCTTGAATTTTGTTTAATTTCAGAAGCAAATACAAATAGTACACACAGACAGACAGATCCTAACTCCAGTGGAGTTCTAAGAGGCTCCTCCCCACCCTCCACTCCCCACCAACACTCTGTTGTACACTGAGTATGTTATCTTCTGTGCGTCTGAGGAAGCTCCATCAGACTCGAGTGGGTGCCACCAGCTTGCGCTGCTTTGACTGCATGCCTGGGAATCCCTTTGCCGGCTGCCACTTGATAAATATGACTATTTCACGCTTCCTGCCACCCATATGTCTCTCCACCCATCTCCATCTCCATCACTCTCTCTCTCTGTCTCCTGCTGTGTGTGTGTGTGTGTATTCCGTGTTGGATATTTGCGTTAAGTGTTAGAGCAGCAACGCCCCCAACTCCGGCGTACATTTGGTATGTATTTTGTTTATCCAGCACTCAATTTCGCAGTTTTAATGACAAAACTGTCTTACCTTGAAATTGCATGCGGGAGAGGGACGGAGAGCTTGTCTCTGCCTCTGTCTCTGTCTCACTGGGCCCAGACCTGAACGACTTTGTTTGATTGCTTGGCTTGGCTTTTCTTGGCTTGACTGTGGGGCCAGGAGCTGCTCCATGTTTGGATTGCACTCAAGGGTAAGCTTGTCCAGATCTCTCCCTCTGTACTCCCTCTTTCTCTCTCTCTGTACGACCTGCCCTTGGCTGTCTTTGTCAGCTGACATTCCTCTCCTGTTCTGCCGGCCACCGCCACTGGGAGTGAGCACTTGGCAAGTTTTATTGTCTCAATGTCCACTTGGCTTTAGCCCCCAAGACAACTTAATGCGCCCGAGGATGAGGAAAGGACTTCAAGAACAAGTAAAAGGTAGAAGCAGCAGCAGCAGCAAAAGGTGATGCCAAGTCAAAGCTAACGCCTTTTCCTTAATTTCCGGGGAGCATGATTTCCAATTTTTACCCCTGTAACATTTTTGTACACTTGTCGTATACGTAATATCGTGCAGAATAACGAACTGAAGGAGCCAAAATGGCTGAAAGCATAAATGGATGAACGGATTGGATTGGGAGTGCAGAAGTGGCGGGACAAAGGGAAAGCAAGCGGAGCAAGCTGATTGGAATTGCCTTTTGCGATGTCATCAATCATGCGTCGTTTTTCCACACGCCCAGACACGCAAAGATTTTTTGACAAGTGTCAATGCGACAAGGGAATGAGAGAGATAAGCCAGAGCCAGATTCAGAGTCAGATTCAGAGTGAGAGAGCGGCGAGAATATATAAAAAGAGAGGAGCCAACCAACCAAGGTGTCACCAGGGAGTGGAGACGCGGAGACAGCGAGGGAAAATCACATGCAAAGTAAAATGTCGAACTTCTGACAGCAAGAAAATAAAACTTTTCATTTGTTTTTCCCCTCTCTGTCTCTCTGTCTCTCTTTCACTGGCACTGCCACTGTGCCACTGGCATGTGTCCCAGTCCCCGCAGCTGCTGTCAAAGTTTTAAATGTTTTAAACTGCTCGCTCAGGTGACAGAGCCGGTTGCCCGTCCGTTCGTCCGTTTATCCATCCGCCCACTGGCAAGCTGCAGGCATTGGCAGCTCCATTTCGGTAAATGGTACATAGATCCAAGATATAACCAAAAGATTTGACACCCGAATAACTAGTGATCCCTTAGACGGTAGACTTACCCTTCACTGAGACGGTGACACTCTGCAGCACCTCCAGCTTCTTCTTGTTGGCCAGCGGCTGGCCCACGCACTTGTAGACGCCCGCATCCTGGTACATGACGTCCTTGAGCGAGAACTGGCCCGTCGGCTGGCTGCTGCCATAGCCGAGGCCGCGCAGACGTGCCGAAATGGGATCCAAATGCGACCAGCAGCCCAGGGAGCCTGTAACGGGAGATGGAGTGGGGCACATGAAAGTCATTTCGTAATTTAATTAATTGACTCCTTCAGGGGGCCAGTGGTACGCAGGCTTTAATTTCTTTAATTGATGCGTTCTCTGGCCCACAATTGACTTGGCCCACGCCCCGCCCCGCCGCCACCAAACAGACAAATGTCCAAAAGTGGGCAAAGCAAATGGCACGCATAATTAATTTTCAATTGCGCTAATTAGGGCAGGGGCAGGGGCATCGATGGGGACAAAGGGAAAATGTGAAATGTAATTACAAGTCAGACACATTTGTCATTGCCCCCATTTCCCTTTGATGTTGTTGGCGGAGCCTGCAGAGGGGGATGCTGAATGCCCAATTCTTACCTTGCGGACACTGCAGGGTGACGGCGCCTCCAAGCTGCACCTCCAGCTGACCCTTGGGATTGTGCGAGGCAGCTGCCACGGATACATCCTGATCGTCTGGCTCCGAGGTAACATCCACCGAGTCATCTGCAAGAATAAAAGTGAAAGAAACGAAATCATGATTTAAAACTGCCAACACAATTCAAGCAATGGCAACGACATCAGCCGGGGGGGATCAGGCTGTCGGAAAATTGTCAAATGTGACGATATTTCAATGACAAAAAAGCAGCGGAAACAGGGGAAGCAGGGGACACAGGGAACACAGGGAACGCAGGGAACGCAGGGGAAACAAATTGCCGAGGCGCAGGGAACACCTGAGTCACCGCGCAATGAGTTGTCACTTCCGCTGGGAGTCGGAAAAGTGAAAATCGCTGCTCTGCCAGCTGGAAAATTGGCCCAGTCGGCGGCGAGCGGCAATCTCCTTGGCCGCCACAAAAATTCATAAATATATATTTTTTATGAGTCAAGCCCCAGCGCAAGCCTGTAACGATGCTTCATTCTAATTTTCAGCGAAAGCACAGAATTTATGCCACACACACACACACACACAACTGAGTAATCCTGTGTGTGTGCTACAGGACCTGGCTTTAAATTCCCCATCCGCCCTTTGTGTGTCGCATACTTTATGGCGCTGTTCATATTACGATATAAATAACAATTTGCCCAGACGTGTGCCCAAGAGTATGAGGCAAATGGCAGGGACAGGGACTGGGGCAGGGACTGGGGCAGGGACTGGGGCAGGGACTGGGACAGGGGCTATGCCAACCGCTGCTTTGTCTGAGGCCGGATATCATAACAATAAGTTGCCAAGTGCCTGGCAGCTCCTGTAACGCCAAAAGAATGGTGAATGGTGTGGCAATGGCGATGACAAAGAGCAAAGAGTGGCAAGGAGTCGCCGCAGTTAGCCCCCACAGAGTGTTGCACACTTTTCAGAACCTCTGAATCTCGTCTCCAATCGGCCCACAGGGCGACCATCAAATTAGCAGACCCAAAAGTGAGCCGCACAATTAACAAAAACTACTAATTACCAAAGGCCCAGGACCTTTGTGGGAGAGAGAGGTAGAGGAAACCCTTAAAGTTCCACAACACAACTGAGATTTTCAGCCGAGTGTTGGAGAGGGGAGAGTGGGGAGGGAGCGTCTGTCGGCAACAATTAATTGTAAGCTCATTTCGCTTTGAGACCCCTCGTCGCATGTCAATCAGCTGCCTCTGGATGCCCAGGACAACGCAGGACGAGGCCATACAGCCAACCCCCAGGCCATCAGTCCACCCCTGTCGACGATTTTATTGCTGACAATAGCGCAAAATTCTCCCCCTCAAGCGGAGGGCGTGTTACTTAGTCAAAATCACGTAGTTATAAAATTTTTTATTGCTGCCACGAACAAAGGCAGACAAAGGCGGTGACGTTCAAATTGACAGGAGGTGGTGTGAGTGTGGGTGTGGCTGTGGGTGGTGGCTGCTGCTTTGACAGACATAAGAACTCGCTGTCCAAAATGTCTAATGAGCCCAGAGAGCTCAGCTCCAGGCAGAGATTTGTCAATTGAGGCCTTGCGATTAGAATATCGAAAGGAAGGGACAGAGAGGGAGACTATAAAGGAGAAAGTTTATCATTTGATAAATGCACCCAAAAGACAGGAATCAGAACTACGAGTGGGCGTCTCCGAGCAAAGGACTCAGGCAGAAAAAAAAGGAGTCTCTTGTCTGTCCCCAAAACAAACTCATTCAATATTTTCGCCAAGTTTTCCTTTCATCTATCCACACACAGACGCACAGACACATATACACACACACACACATATATTCATAATTTCCAACACTTGTTTCACGCATATTTTACTCAATGGCCATTCATAAGGGTTCTTCCCTCCCGGCTCTCCGCTCCAACGCCCCACCCACCACACCCCGGACAATGGGGAAAGAAAAACAAATAACGAAAAAGCAAACAAATGGGCCTCAAGTATAGCCCATATGGCGACAGCGAAAGAGAAACACACACACACACTCATTTCAGACACACTCTGTATCGTAGCGAGGAGAAAGTGATTCCTGGCTTGGGTGCATATAAATCTCGACCCTTGTGAACAACAAATACGAGTGCGAGTGCGAGTATGAAGGGCAAACAAGAAGAATCAATATGCCACAGAGCGGAGGCGCACACTCCTCAGACAAAAGGTTGAAGAGGTTGCTCGATTCTTGCCACCAATCATTAATCATAAAGCATCATCATCAGCCATGCCATGGGCGGAAGGGAGAGAGTGCAGGCGGGGGATTATGGCTGAGTATTTGCCTGCCATAAACAGGACAGTGCCAAGTTCCTGGTCTCGGAATCGTGAGAGAAAGACCTTCCCTGAAAGCGAACCCCACTCATCCTCAATGTGTCGTCGAATATGTGTGAATATGACGGCGCGTGTGAGTGTGTGAGTATGAGTGCTATTCATAATACCCAAAACAGTTAAGCGCATTTGCCCGTTTCAATGAGTTTCATTGAGCTTCTTCCACCTATGTACGTTGCATGTAGAATCACACCAAAATCGGGGATATTCGGATTGCATCCATCGTAATCGGACTCATTACAGGTGCACCCTAGAGCTGCTCTAAGCCGTTCATTTTCCCCAGCAATTTGAATGCGAAAGCCCCGCTTAATTTAGCCCACTTATTTAGCGGCAGAGCTACTCATGAATATGGGAGCCCTGCTGCATCATCATCTCCATCAACAATCCTCTTAACTTACAAGCTCTATAAACAGACAGCGGGAATAGAAGGGGAGCAGCAGCAGCAGCAGGGGCTGCGGTGGGGGCGGGGGCGGGGGCGATGCATTTGATTGCGTTTGTGTCTTGGTTATAAATTTTAATTTTTTTCCTCCCTCCGCGTTTCACGATGCTCTGTGCAGTGGCGTCGTCCTCTTGGAGAGTTTTCCTTGAGGCAATGGCATGAGACGATTAATTTTCCATGAGTTGAAATTGAAGATGATTGCAGTGGATGCGAAAACAAGAGCGTATCAGGCAACGGCCAGTGGAAGTGGAAGCGGGAGAGTGTATGCGCTGCATGGGACTGATTGGAAGCTCAGAAGATGGTTGGCGATGGGGGGTGGGGGTGCCCAAGGAAATGCAAATTAGCGAAGAGAGAACGACAAAACGACTCCCTATCCATTAAAGATAAGCTCTTGACAAATTCATGCTTAGCCAAAAAAAAAGCCACACAAAAACTTGTGGCCATAAGGAATGCTGCCCCAAGTTGCTCCAAGACATTTGTCCGCAATGAGTTTTTAATACGAGCATTTCTTTGTGGCCCCTCCGCATTGAGATTCTCGCGTTTCATTTGAGCCAACAACAAATAAAATTTTATTGAAAGTCCTTGCCACAGAACCCGAAAACATAATCGCCGAGCGATAAAAACAAAGGCAGAGCAAACAGAAAAACTAATAATCGTACGCCCCGATAAACACTGGAATTCGAAACTCGGACCAGGCACCAGGGTGGTGGCGAGGACCAGAAGCAGGACCACTTATAGGGCTAAGGAATAAGCTGGAAAAGGGGGAGGATGCGTGCCCCATATCGTTGTCGTTGTCGTTGCCGTTGTCGCAGCAGCAGCAGCAGCAGCGGAATAAACAATAAAGTTAAACCGCGATAACCGGCACGACAAAGGATAATGTATAATACGAGCCAGGACGTTTCCGATTAGCCAAAGGAATGCGCTGCCGCTCCGCCGCTCTGTCGGATGAAATGTTATGGTCTTTGGGGGGGCGGCGGGCCTTGCCAATGCTTACGATAGCGTGTAAAATTAAATTTTATTGTAATTCTCCAGCTCCTGCGAGGGCGTACAAATGTCCTTGCCCATTTGGGAGGACTGCTTACTGGTTGTCCGGTCCTTCACGCTGCTTCTTTAAATCGTTTTGTTTCGTTTTATTTCTGGTTTCTGCTTTTTCTTTATTATTTTTAGGGTGGAAAGTGGAAGTTGAATGCACTTTCCCAACAGTTGGCGCAGAAAATTAGTTTAGTGCGAGGAAAATGCAATTTTCACATGAATTTAGGATTGGGGATCTTTCGCCAGAGGAACTGAGAGCGAACAGAGTAGAATTTAGATTCAGAATCAGGGATAAATGGGGCAGCTACAGCCACTTAAAGGCAATTAATAAAGTTTCCACCTCTTGAACTATATACAGAGTTACTGGCAAATCGATACCCAGGGCTCCATCCCAACCCGCCATCAAGGACACACAAAACTTTCACTAATTGCACTTTGTTTAGGGCGAGAAGGAGGACTGGCTCACTCAACATTAATTAGCCTCAATGTTAACTTCAACTCATTAATGAGGCAGGCAAACAAAACTTCTATGGAGGTCTCTTTGGCTCTGGCTTTGGCTCTTGCTCTGGCTCTTACTCTGGCTCTTACTCTGGCTTATGGCTGTACGAGTGCACCTGTGTGTTGGGCCAAGTAAACAGCAGTCCATGGATCGATGCTCGCCCCTTGGAGTGCCCAGCCCCTGTTGACGTACGTGTCAAATTAGCGACGTTTTAACAAGCTCGGTGCGTCCCTGCATCCTTCGGGCGGGCAGCGCAAATCAATCACGTGAAAGTGGCCGAAGCACAGAAAAGTTCGAGCCACTGCCTCGAATTGCCTACTTTTGTGGCACGTCATGTCACACAGGCACGGGCTCCCCTCTCCCCCCACAACCCCCTCTAGCATTCGAGAACCGCTTCGTGTCCTGCAGCTTTTGGTTTGGCATCGCTGATTGCTTTTTCATTGCATTTTGTCAGCGTTGTCCTCCGGTTTTTGTCGACGGCAAAGTTTTTCTTTTCGCCGGCTACCTGTTTTCGCCTCCATTTTCCAGCTCAATGGCTGGAGCTTTTCCGGGGGGCCTGATTGGCGGGGAGGGAGCTGTGGTAGCAGGACGAGGAGGAGGAACATATCGTCAGCAATTAAGCCAGCATTCAAACTTCTGTCTGGGATTTTGGTGGCGTTTTTCCCCCCGGCCACCTACCACTTGAATGAGATTTATCAGTTTCTTTTTTCCCCACTGACTCCGCTACGTGTCTCTGTCTCTGCCTCTCTCTTTGTCTGTGTGAAGCTGATGCAGGCAAAATCCAGGGTAAGGATGTAGAAAAGCGCCTTAAATTTTTTGCAATTTTCTTCAAAAATATTTTTCTTCTTGCAGCCATTTATCATGGTCGGGGCAGCTGTTTTATAGTTTATGACAGGCAAGGCGTCTCTCTCACTCTCTCACTCTGTCTTCCATGCCTTTAATATATCTTATAGATATTCCCTTCACACACACACACGCACACATACTCAGATCCGAGTGTATGTAGCAGGACGACCGGTGTCGTAAATGGGGTTTATATGCCGACTGTTGCCAGTTGGATTTGCCATTTTGGCAGTTCCTCCTCCAGTCTGCTACTTCAGCGCTCGACTTCGATAAAACGTTTTACAAATTGATTTATGTGCTTAACATGTTGCCAGCTCAGCCCTCGGTCTGCACCGCTTCTCCCCCCACCCCCCACCCACCACTGAATCCTGGGGATCCCACAATTAGATTTTGGTGGAAAATCCACTGGAAAAGTTGTTCCTTCTTCTTCGTGAACGGGGATGCCACTGCCGCTGCCGCCATCAATCATCGATAATGTCGATATGGCCGGAGGCCGGACGGCCGGCGCTCTCCCTCACTTCTTGGCCTCCTTGGGCTCTTTTTGTTTTTTTTTTTTATTAATAAAGCATTTGTTTTCCCCATAATGAGCAACGACAGGCGGCTGTCAAGAGTGCCACAAAAAAAAAGGGAGAGGATAAGTAAAGAGAAGATCCCTCCCCTGGGAGATGGCAGGGGAAGGAAGCTGGGTTAAAAATAAAACGAAAAAAAACTGGCAGCAGCACTTTGTCAAGTTGTTATTACCAATTTTTTATTCCATTTTTTGGCGTTTGTCTAGTTGGGATCCCGCAGCCTGCATTCCGATTGATTGATGAGCGCGTTTTTATTTTGCTTGGGAGATTTAAAGATTGGAATTTGAATCCCAAGGGCGTGGCTGGGCGTCGTCTTCGATTGAAGTTAGTTTTGATGCCCGTTTTTTGGCCCAATTGCATTTGCCGTCTAATGGGGCTGCAAATGAGTTTCCCTCCAGCCGATTCCAGCTGATTCGATTTGTGGAAATCTTTGCTCTGCTTTTGGGCATATTTTTTAAACAAAGTGGCGCCTGTCGGCAGGGCGAAAATTCAATAAAAATATTTACAAGCATTAACACGCGTTGGGCGCGTAAAAATCGACACTCCCACACCCAAAATGGGAAAATATTGACAGCAAAATGGCGCGTAAGCATAAATAGTATGAGCAGTGGGTGGAGCGGGGTAATGGCGAAAATGACACAGACAGGGGGGCTGACGACACGAGGCAACGACACTCTCGGGCACCCACTCAATGCCAATGCCAATGCCAATGAAATTTGCCACATTTTGCATATGGCTTTGAGGGTGGCGCCACAAGCAGTGCCACAACATCCCCGAAAATATCGACAAAAAAAAGAAGAAAAAGAAAAAAAAACAAACCCAAACGCCATGTGCGAGTGTCGTAAAATGTTCGCCGATTTGTGTGTTGTGTGGGGTGTGGTAGAAACTAATGGGAAAAATATTATCACGCGCCATTTTTAAGGCAATTTCACGCATACGCGATCTAATTTATACTTATGTGCCCCTCCCCAACGGTTGAAGAAGGAATAAGGAGTAGGGGGTACTAAGGACTACTCACATCGCACGCTGAGGTAATAGCCAATCGAGGAGTACTGGAAATTCAGATGACGGGATGTGCACTTGTACCAGCCGGAATGCTCGCGGCGTATCGATGTGAAGTTGAGGAAGCCATCGCCGGTCTGCGGCACCTGCAAATATCAGGAGAATCAGAATAGGTAAATGTGAAAGTAGCCAAAAGTCTGTGGGGGGAAAATGGGGAATGATAGTTTTCGCTCGTTATGCGTAAACAATTTTTGGTAATTAAGGCAAGGCAAATAGTTTCGTCCAAGGTAGGCAGCGTCGACGGCGAAAAAACTGCACGAAAATCCATTTAAAAGTTGCTCCTTTGCCTCTGCCAAAAATCATCACACAAAAGGCCGAAAACTGAGGCTACCAAGTTTTTACCAGTCCCGCTATACACTTACCGGCGTGTCACCGTCGTCCTTCTGCCAGCGCGGCGTGCTGGGGGGATTCGAGTCAACGTCGCACTTGAGGCTAACTTCGATGCCCTCGCGGAGCAGATAACCAAAGCCAGGTGTGCGCGAGATGGCAAAGGAGGGCGTATCTGCAATGGATAGTAGTATATAGTGTATATAGTAGGTATATATGTATGCCTATATGTATAGAACATAGCGATGGCAGGTGGTTATTTTAGTTTAACTTTGACTTTGGCTCAAGATTTTCGGCTGATTCTTCGGCTGAGACTCGACTCTGTGGCAACATCAACAGAATAAGAATAGTTTTTTAATTAAAAAATTGCTTTGCCAAGATGGAGAAACTTTTATAATTAAACTAAATGCAAATGTCTGGTCTCCTCCGAGTGGAGGACACACCACAAGAGGCCTGCAATGAGCAAGGATGGATACTCGTCTTACGAGTGCTCCTACTCTTACCTCCTATATCACTCACAAAAGCTGATCTTGAGCGAATAATTACAGCATATACTGTGTTGTTTTGGCATGCACAATGTACATATAAGTTAATTACAGCTGGCTTCATTAGAGTGCTTTCCCATTCAGTATTTTATTCGAATTGTAGCCACATTTTTGAATCTCGACATGCCAATCTAAAACCCATTTTGAGGCATGTCAAAGAGCCATCGACAACGCACCCCTCCATCCGGATTGTGTTTCAATTCATTGCATATGCATGGGCATAAATCAAATGTTTTTTAATTAGAGTTTTGCCATTTGTGGAGTACAAGAGAGAGAGAGAGAGACAGTGCCGCCTGCCAGAAAATAAAACGAGTATGTGCCTCGCATTGATTTCAATCTTTTCAATTTTTCGGCGCATCACTCGCCTTTGTGGGCCCTTGTAACTAATGCAATTTGATTAGGTTTCCTCCCGGCCAGCAGGTCCGTAAATGGGCAGTGCAGGGGGGGGGGCAAAGGACAAATGAAATTTGTTTGCCGGTTGTTTGCCAAACTATGCAATAGAGATTCAGTTCAGTTCGATTCGTGTTTGTGTCTGGGTCTAGGTCTGGGTCTGTGTCTGTTTTTGTGGCTGTGTCTGTGACATGCAGACAGCCGTCAGTCGTCAGACATCATACATATGTATGAATAGCCTTTTTTTGGGAGCCATCCTCGGCATGTATCCTTTTTGTGTGGTTAACCAAGGGGAGACAGGCGTACGGTGGACAGACAGAAGTGTGTCTACCAATTTGTTGGCTAACAAAATCAACAAAAAAAAAGATAGCCCAGAAATAGCTCAACTTCTAGACCCTTGATGTTCCTTTTCGGCAGATTGTTTTCAAACAAATTTCAATCTCATCTTATGAATCAATTTGATTGAAACAAGCTGGATTTGAATGAATGACCCCTCATATCCATGAGGATGAATCCACAACACCAAATAGAAGCTACATTTAAATGGAAAAACCAAATATTTCCTTGGCCTTTGCCAGATTCCATTTTACCGGGGGGACATTCCTCAGCTAACAACAGCGGCCGAGGGGTTTTTTTTTGTTGTTCGTGTCTGTCAACTGTCTGCATAAAAATGCGCAAATTAAACGCAACACAAATTACATATACAGTTACAAAATGAATGCAAATACAGATACAGAGCACAAGAACAATCCCTCATCCTCCGCATCATCATCTTCGACTGGCAGGCAGCAGGCAAAATGCTTTCATGTGTGTGCATTTTAATTTATACGACGACAACAGCAATGCCCCACTCCCAGCCCCCCCGATAATAATAAAAGGAAAAAAAAAGTATACTGAATGAATCGGGGAACTTGCTGCTTCTTTTGTTGTTAAATTCTGTGGTCGGGGGAGGTCCCTTTCGCTGTTGTTATTGCGGTTTTTACAATTTTCATGCCTGGATAAAGCCCATGCACACACACAGACAGAGGGAGTGCCTGGGCAAATCCTATAGGGCTTTTCTACATTTTCCAATCATTTTGCAGGGCAGCCAGCCTCTCAACTATACCCTCGTATACCTTGGCATTTGTCATGGCATTATGCGGCTTGTCGGGCATTAATAAAGCAAATAACTGTGGCGTGGCACTTTGTTCTATGGCCACGGCCAACCGATCGAGGGCAGCTTGTAACTGACGTCGTTGCGGTTTTGTTGGTGCCAATTAGTGTGAGTCCTTCTAATTGTAGCCTCACCTCGACATCGTCATTGTCATCGTCCTCCCGGTTACCGGCCATTGATTTCTAGTTCCCTTTTTGCTGTGACAGAAGCTGCATTTTTGTTTTAGTTTTTTTTTTTTTGCCTCGACGAGTGGGGGATTACAACTGGTTAGGATTCTGTTTTGATTCGATTTCATGTGCGTTGTGCACATGTCTGCTGAATGGTTCAGAACATTGATTGATGGCTTATTGAGAGGGGCAGCTGGCAGTCGCTCAGATGTGTGCACACATAGGAAAAAGAACCAACGTAAAAGGGAGCAACATTTGGAACCGTCTAATGAGTGGAGCCGTATTTAATCTATGTATGCAATCGTTGTAAATATTCAATTGTAAGCTCTGGTATTTTATTGTGTCCTCTTCAGAGACATCTCAAAAGTAAATTCAACTTAAATCACAATAAAAGTTCTGCTTACAAGTAAACACTCTGCAGCGTAGATTAATTAATTTCTTTCCGCTTTGAACCTTTCCCGCCTATCCTCCAGCTTGTGTCGCTTTTACGATATTTTATCTTATTCATTTTTGATCATGACATTACTTTAAAGATTCTTTTAATTCTCCTCTCACAGTCTAGCATTATTGACCTGTCGCACTCCACTCCATCCTGGGGAGCCTTTCACTGTTTTCTCGCCGTTTTCCGCTGCACTTTCAATTAACATAAGTTCACCTTTGCTTTCTTTTCATTCTTTGTTTTTTTTTTCTCGCTGCAGCTGCATAATATTTTTCTGCTCCAACCCGGTGTTCCCATCCAACCCGTTGACCCCTGAGGGGGAGTTGTGCTGCTTGTGCTTGCCACCCCCAACCCCGTCGCCAGTTGGATGGCTGCTGGCGTGTGTTAACTTTAGCAATTTAACTTTTTAATCAACATTTGCTTTTCGGTTTTTACTTTTATTTATTTACATCACTCTCGTTCCCATTCTCATTTTCATTTTCATTTCTGTTCTCTTTCAGCATCTCCTGCTTCCGCTCTGGCATCTGCTAATTAAACAAGGTGAGATATTCACTTTGTTAACTTTTATGCACAACCATAAATATGCTGACTGACTGACTGACTGACTGACTGACTGACTGACTTGTTGGACATTTGTTGGTCAAAGTTAAATATGATTTAATAATAAAATATTTAATAGAGCTTCTCTGAGGCTTAATTAAGGAGAGAGAAAGTTGTACAGCTTAGTACAGGCCAAACAAAATGAAGGAATGTAACTAAATATGCTTTAATTATAAAAGTAAAAAAAAAATAAAAGTATGCACACAGATTTACATACGTATGTGATAATGAGAGAACTGCTTGGAACCTGCTCGACCCGCTGACCGAAGGGGAAGAATATTTTGATTTTGATTTCGGGTTTCTTCCAACAGTATTCGATTACTTATCGAATTTACCAGAAAATATAGTAGGAAACTATTTCATATAATAGCCAAGATTATCCGTTTGGGAGTCAAACCGTCTACTTTCTCATTTCCACAGCCAAAGTGATTTCTTTCTATGCTAAGAACTTACATTGCACGTCCAGCAGGAGGGAGGCGTTCTGGCGTATCTTCAGGGTGGGATGCTCCATCACGCACAAAATGCGGGCGTTGTGATGCGCTCGATAAACAGCCGCTAGACGGGCCTCGCTCTTGGCTCCGCTGTTGATTTTGTAGCCATTCTTGTCCTGCTAAGAGTCGTTGTAAGAGAGAGCGAGAGAGAGAGAGAGAGGGAATAATGATTAAAATTCCATTTCAATTTAAGGCCTAACCCCGCGCCCAAGGTGGCTGTGGTGTCTGGTGTGTGGCTGGAGCGGTAGCGGGTGATTTTTGTGTGGGTGGTGGGGCCAATTAGTCAGACCTGCTATCAGGCAGCGACATCATTAATTTAAATTAAAGTGCCCTCCTCCCCCTTGCCAACCCCAACCCGTGCTTTCCGCACAGCATTTGTGGGGGAATTTGGTTGGCAAAGTTTTCAATCAATCATCGGATCATTCGAGTGTGGTCCATTGTGGTGCGATGCGATGCGATGTGGTGTGGGAGTATGACCAGCTAAACACGCAAATTTGTGGCATTTAGGGTCTAAACGACAAACACATACACAAACACACACACACAGAGACACACTTCGATGTGTCTGACAGGTGCCATGGGGCTGGGGGAGGGGACTGCGACTGGGACTGGGACTGGGACTCCCCCGTGCATTGCTTGACCAAAATGTCTGCTTTTCATTATGCTCGAGTGCCGGACAAACAAAATTTTGGCCACCAAACCGCATTCCCGGACCAAGAGCAAGCCAAGCCAAGTAATGGCCAGGCCAGGGCAACCACCCGGAAGATCCATTATTTGAGCCAAGTGCCGCTGTTAGCCACACTTAATGTGTTTGTGTGTGTGTGTGTTTGTCATCCGTCTGCTGTGTGGCTGCCATTCCACTAAGCACTTGTCCGCCCGACAGTTGCCACTCAATTTGTCTAATCGATTGGGATGCCCAGCTGCGTTACCTTCTCGTTCTTGATCTCCTCCAGCTCGAGCACTTCGGCGGACACCTTCTGGGCATGCCGATCCACGCCCGGACTGAGCAGCACCTCCCAGCTGAGTGTGGGCCGTGGATTGCCGCCCTCGCTGATGCAGGCCAAATTCAGTTCGGAATTCTCCTTGACGGGCACAAAGATATTGCCAGCATCAAGGCGACGCGAATCGATAAGCAAATACGGGGGCTTGGGTCGATCTGAAAATGCACAGATAAAAGATAGAAAGAGTTGTTGTAGCTCTGGTGGTGGAAATCAGGAATTTTGAGTATTATTCCCGAATGCCAAACTGCCAGCACAACTGTACTTTTCTCAGCTTATTTGACGACCTTTTTTTTTTTTTCTTTTTTTATATATTTCTAAACTTTTATGGCCATCCAAGTGGCTGCCATGCCGCCATGAGGCTGCTTCTCCTCCTCCTTTTGGTGTGACGAGTACTTACCGAGAACCACCAGCTTAGTGGGTCGAGCATTCTCCGTGTAGCGTCGCGTATTCTCCGCCTCGCACTGCCACTTGCCATCGTCCTCCAGCATGACATTGGTGATGGTTAGCGCCCCATTAGCCTCCTTGATGAAGCGGTAGTCGGTGACGCGGCTGGTGCGGTCCATGGCATGGACGACCTGCAGTTGGATGAAGATTAAAATAAGTTTTTTCACCTTTTTTGCTTTTTTACTTTTGTTGTTGTTGGTTGTTGTTTTGCGGCATAAAAACTAATGTTAGTGGCGGAATTATGCTGAACGCCTTTTGTGCAATTTTTAATGCAGCGCATTAAATGCTCATAAATTTGATGTTAAATGCAACATTTCCATCTCTTTCTCTCTCTCTTTCTCTCGCTCTTTCTACTAGCTGTCTCTCTGGGCCTGAGGAAAACAATTGCTTTTAATATTTTCATATCCATTTATTTGCACTCGGGCAACGTTGGATTTTTATTACATTTCGTTTCGTTTCGTTTCGAACAAAACACACACACTCACACACACACAATAATGACAATTAAATGAGGCCGCAATGCCCTCCCCCCTGGTGTTGTTATCCACTGATAATGTGGCAACAATGAACTGATGGCTTAAAAACTGTAACCAATAGTCGCAATGGCTGGCGGCCCTTTTCCTGTCTCCTGTGTCCCGCCTGTTCGGGGCTTAATGCAAACGGAAATTTATGACCGCATTCAAATGCTTCTCAAAACCCAACAACAAAAGGAAATTGTATATACATAAATTTATGGGAAAAAATACACACACAAAAAAAAGAACAACAACACTCGAATGTATGTAGCAATGTTGCACGTGCTTAATGCGTTTAAGTGCCAATTAAATGTGGGAGCCAGGAGTGTGAGTGGCACAGACATAATTTTAAATCCATTTGTAGGCGAAATGATCAACTTTTGGCTTCGGATTAAGGCGTGGGGGACAAGCAGAAAGGTGAAAGCCGATACACTAACCATCCAAAGGCTGTATGCATACATTTATTAAGGGGATCAATGAAAAATACAGCAAAAAGAAAACTATCCGATTCCTGGCCATTGAATTTTGGATGCCAAAAGAACAATTCGCTGAATGGGAACAGCAAAGAATGGCTGAAAAGGGGCATAAACCGTGGGGGGATATCAGGGATATAGAAATACTGAAATTGAAATATGCAAAAACAAGCAGAAGTACAAACATACATACACACTCGTACATTTGTATTTGTTTGCTGCACTTCCGCTTCCGTTGCGTTTTTGGCCATTTCTGTTTCGGTTTTGAGCTTGCAGTGTTTTTATGATTTTTCCATTGGACACTTACCCCCAAATGCAGTGCAAATATTTATGCGTATATGAATTTCACTTCCCCACATCCAATCCGCCAAACACCCCCTTCGTTATCCTCTGCCAGGCCACCGTTGTGTGCCACTTCCGTTGAGCATTTGGCGCAGTAGTCGCCGCGGCGGCCATTTGCTGGAAATTTATTAACCAGCGACGCACATCTGACTGGAAAACAGGCGACTGGCAAAGTGGAAACTGGATTTTGTGTGGCTGTGCAGCGGGGCATTCAGTTGGAAATTTATGAGGTCGATGCCGGGAGGTCCATTCCATGCCGTGTTGCTGTCGATCCGAGAGAGACTTTTTGGCCGCCAACGGAGGCTCAAACCAGGCTCAGGCCCAGACCCAGACCTAGACCCAGGCCCAGACCCTGTGCCACCTGTCCGTGTGTACGCGTTTTTGTTTTTCTGGCTTGGCAACATGGCCACACGAACAAAAGCGTTAAATGAGCGTGGCAAATCCTTGTTTACAGCGCCAAGCGCTTGCCGCCGGATTACACGCTCGATTGTTCTCTGTCCCGTTGTCCATTGTGCCCATGGTATTGGCCATTTGGCGATCTGTACGCTCTGTTCGTGCAACGGCGGTACAGGAATGGCAGGGGGGGAGTACTCCTCGTGATTATGAATGCTGCTGCCAGCCCCTGCCCCTTTTTGTTTTTTTGGCCCCGTATCTGGTGGTATCTGTGTGATGTCAGCTGCCTTGATTCGCATAAATTGTTGCATATTCGACAACGCGCACGCATAAATTTACATAATTTGCGGCGCCACCACTATCTGGCAGCAGCAAGGGGCAAGGTGTACCTGCCACATATCTCACTCGCGCTTTTTGTTACATTCTAATTTCATTTTGTGTGTTGGTAAAACTTTTTGGCGATTTTCCGATTTATATTTATTTTTTTTGGGGCCACCAACCAGAATTTTTGCATGCGTTTCAATATTTGTTGTGTGTCTGAATAATAATGCAAATTATGGATGCTTTTTGTTTTGTTGTTTTGTGTTTGATATTAAATTTTTGTTTAAAGGGATATTCTGGCCACATTTTGAGGCTGGATGCCCATTCAGAACGAGGATTATGCTTCCATAATTAGCTGCACGCTTACCCCAGACAAGAGATAGAGAGAGAGAGAGAGGCGCAGCTCTTGCTCTCAATCTGTATGTATGTATTCTGTCTGCAGCAATGGCTACTTATTTGTTTCACTTGCTCGGAATTGCAAAAATCTTGTCAGCAAACATTGCTCACTGCCTGTCCCGCACCCCACACCCCACACCCTACTCGAGCCACACACACAAGCAACTGCTTGCAGCTCCTGTGGGTGATGGCTGGCCCCAAAGCTACTAACTTGAAATTGCTTTCGGCAAATATATTAGCCTCTTGATAATTTTCAACAATAAATTCCTTGCCACACACAGCAGCAGAATGGCGGGTGGCTGAGGGGGGAGGGGCTTGCTTCAAGCTCTCGGGAACTCTCTAATGCATTGTGCAACGCTCCAGAAAGTACAACAAAAGTCGCTCATGTTGCAAGCTGTCAGTGCAACACTTGTCGCATGTCATTGCCGCAGTTGCACTTGCAGCAGCAGAATGGAGCGAAAGAGGAGTGCCATAGCATGCAGGAGTCCTGTGTGTGTGTGTGTGTGTGTCTGTGGGAGCATCAGACAAAAGTCAAAGCTAGCTGAAAGCTGCTGCTCTTGCAATGGCAGAGGGGCGTGGGCCTGGTCCTGGTCCTGGTCCTTGTCCTGGTCCTGAAGAGAGCGACAACTGGGGATAATGTCCTTGGGCCCTGGGCTGTGTAGCGGGAAGAGCAATGCTCTTACCCTTGGAGAAATCTTCATTAGCACAGAGAGAGCGGGAAAGTGTGTGTGGGTCGTGTGTGTTTTCTTCCAGGCAGCAGATAAGCAGGGCATTCGCTTGGCGGTGTGTAAGGCATCTACTTCCCTTTTCTTTTTGGCTTTTGTCTGCACATACGCCCTCTGTTCGTGCCTCTGTCCGTGCCCCTGCCACACACACCCCACTGTTGCTGCATCATTGTTGTAATTGCCACTGCCTGCGTGGTGGCTCGTGATTCTTTCACTATCCTTTCCGTGGCTGCTGCTGCGCTGCTGCTGCGCTTACACTTGGCTGGCTTTTGTTTTAACACAACTAATACAATTGCACCGCTGGGAAATGCTCTGTGCGATGGCGGCCATAGATGGCGGCTGCTGCTGCTGATGCTGCTGCTGCAACGGCGTTGATTTTATTTGCCATCGCAGTGTGCAGAGTCCGTCCGACCAAGCGGAGATGAGCCTCGTGGCTCAGGGGGAGGGGGGAGTGGGGAGCTCCTGCTCGACAATGTCAGTAACTCAATAAACTTGTCAAAGGTACAAAGTAGGCAACTTGCCACATTTTGCTCCCTCCCCTCCCTCCCTACACTGTAGTGTGCCACACTGTGGCTTTTCTTCATTTGGGAGACGCCGAGTGATTAATTTGCGGACTTGATGTGATTTACTTGCAGCTGCAGTTGGAGTTGCAGTACGCCCGGGAGACGGAGAGAGAGAGAGTGAGAGAGAGAGAGAGAAAGAGACAGAGACAGAGAGAGAGAGTCAAGCCAGCTGTCTATTAATGTTGCATCTTAAGTTCGCTCCTAATTGACTAATGGAGGCTTAGTGCGGCTTTTGACAGGCCAGGGCCGGGCTCTGGTGCTGTGATGAAATTTATGGTAACCAAGAGACAGGGGCAGGGATGGAAGCCCTGTGCGAGACAGGCGCACAGTTTGTTGAACTTAAACCTGAGCCACGGGCCATAAATCTGTTTGCCAGCGCCACAAAGTATGCAACACGGCAAGGAGGCGGTGTCGGTGGCAGCGGCAGCATGCTGCAACCATAAAACCGCTATATCAGTTGGCCTCCATGTCTCGTGCCTCGTGCTCCCCTTGGTTGGGGGCTAAAGTTTATGTCTGGCAATTGTCGCCAGGCGGGAGAAATATCGCACAATAAAGCCAACAAACTGCCGCAAAAACAAAAGCCAACTGGAAAAGGATCGGAGTGGAAAGGAAAGGATGCCACGCGCATGGTGCTGCTCCTTGGAGTCGAATCGAAAGATTTGACAGTCTGCAGTCGATGCAATCGTCGCAGCAATTGCATCATTTTCGGCGTGCTTGTCGAACTTGTTAGCGGCCAAATAAAAACCGTAGCCAGAGCCAGAGATGTGGCTATGCGGGGAATGCAATCAGACAGCCAGAAGACGCAGAAGGCAGGACGCAGTGTCTTTCGTATCCTGTTTGCAAGCTGCTGACAGGCAATTTAGTGCCTGCAAACGGAATCTAATATAGAATGCAAATGCAACCGCAACGAGTAGACAAACAACAGCAGCAGCAGCAGCAGCAGCAGCTCCCACTCTGCCGCTCTGCCACTCTGCCACTGGCATCCCCTCTCTCTGGCATCTCCTACGCTTGCTTCCAACAATGTTGGCATGCGTTGGCCGCACGAGTGTGGCAACACACACATTTTTTGGTCTCTCTGCCGTCTGGTGCAGGTGTAACCCTGCAACAGGGGCAACAACTGGGGGCACGTGCACAAAGTGTTGCAACTACGAGTATTATTTGCACATCAACAACTTGGCCAGCCAACTTGTTGTATTTACAGTAAAACAACTGCAAGAACAACGGACCAGAGCCAGGCAGAAACGGAAACAGAGAGAGAGAGGTGAGCCGGAATTGCTATGGAAACACACACACACACACACATCAACAGATGCATAGCCCCATAACCCACCCCCTGGACTTTTTTTTTTTTTTTTTTTTAGTTTGTTGTTTAAAGTTGAACAAATGTTATCCTCGTGCCCTCTCCTTGGGGTGCAATCAACAGCCCCCCCTGGCAGGCCTGCCGTTGCGTTATAATTGCATGACGCCCGCAGGTACAGCGTAGACTCCACTTTATGCCACTGCACTGGCAACAACAAATGTTTGCGCTTGCAATTACAACTCAATAAGTTGTCCAATAAGCCTCGTTATCCAGCTCCCCTACTCAGCCGCATCCTCTGCACACCGCCTCCCTCCCTGCTCCTCCCGGCAACTGGAAAGACAAAGCTCCTGCAAGAACGCGACGAGCAAGGCTTTTGACATCAGAAACTATGGAATAATAGCGATTATCCCATTTGCATAATGCGGCAGTTAGCGCGACAAACAAGCGATGGCCAGCAGGAGCTGGGGGCAAAAATAGAGAAGGAAAAACTGCCACTCGAGACGTCTCGGGCCGGGCAGAAGAATACTTGTAAAAATAGAGGGCACAGGGGACAGGCATCGTGGGCACTGCAGGACAGCAGCAGTCAGAAAACATTCCCTTAGATGGAGAAAGAATAAAGTGGAATGCGGATGCGGATGCGGATGCACAGGGGGGGACAAGTGCTCAAGTGAAAGGCTAAGAATGCAATTAAAGTCAAAAAGCACTGGACAAGTTGGCAGCCCTGACAGCTCCACTTGACAAAGAGATAGAGAGACACACAGGAAGAGAGAGAGAGAGAGAGCGACACAGAGAGAGATAGGTATGACTGTGATAGTACTCACCTGGCCGTTCTTGTACCACATGCTGGTGGCAATGTCCAGATCCACCTCGCACATCAGCCGAATCTCCGAGTGCTGCTCGGCATAGACGACGGACATCTCCTCATCCTCGTAGGGATTCGGCGGCACTGGCCGCAGCGGCAGCACTCGCGGCTCAAGCGTCTCCTCATCCTCGCTGTCGTCCGCCTCCTCGGGCGGACTCTTGCGCCCGAAGACGTCACGCGGCACTGTGCCGCTATCAAACTCTTCCACATCGTCGATGATGACGACCGGCTCCTTTGTCTTGGGCTTGAGATCCTCGGGCGCCAGGTGGAGCGTAGAGCGCACCCGCTTCGCCTTTGGCGTGGTCAGAGCCGGACCCGACGACTCGTTGGCATGGGCATAGCCAGTGGCGCTTCTCGTGGAGGTGGTCCAGGTGGCTGCCGCCGTTGCCCCACTGGCAGTGACAGCCGCCGATGTGGACGTGGAGGCTGAGGTGGGCCTAGATGACAGCTCCAGCTCTGGCTCCTCCTCTTCGGTTTCGCGTCGCTGCCGTCGCCTCGCCTCCACATGGAGGGCCGCACGATGGGCCTGATGGACCTTCAGCTGGTCCTTCCACCTGGCCAACTTGGACTTGGCCCTGCTGCAGTTCCTGGCGTTGCATCTGCTCGGCTTATGGTCAACTGGCTCCTGTTCCTGCCGCTGCTCGTGCAGCTGGATGCTGTGCGGCTCCTGCCTGGATATGCTCAGCCACTTGCTGACTGCTCGATGGTCGGCCGGCTGTGGCCTCTGCATGGACTTGCCATTGATATTCTGTGGTTGCGTATAGCTGGCACCTGCAACGGATAAGCAAAGGATATGCCACTCGATTAGTAACGAAGAATGAGCCAGTTTTGGGGAATTCCCAAAGAGAAAAGAACACAGGACCAAGGGGAAGCAGGGATACGCACCAGATGGATGGATGGGGATACATGGGGCACTGGGACTGGGCGTATCAATTACATTGCATTGTTTGTGTCTACTGTAGACTGCAGTCGAGGACATACGCTCCTCATGCATTTATTTATGCACATTTTAGGCTGAGGGATCGCAGCAGGGGATGGGTGGATGGGTGGAGGAGTGTAGGGTGGGAATAAATCTCTTTCGAAATGTTTTCGCTATGCATGCAAATCCCCTGGTAATCCCCTCTTTGCACACATACACACACGCACTCACACATCCAAAGCTATTTTCATGCCTAACTTTGCTACGACTTGTTACCAGTACTCCCATACTATCCCTTGCCCACCCTTATCAGGCTGCCTGATCCTATTGTCATTGGTGTGGTGTGGTTTGGTTCTTGTTATCCTCCTGCCTGCACTCCACTCAACTCCGCTCCCGTTCTTGCTGTTGTTGTTGTTGTTGATAAATTTACACAAGTGTATGACAAGCTTTCAAATGGTAATTAATATTCATCTGAGACGAGACAGTCGAGAGGAGTGATGGGGGAAGGTAGGGGAAGCGGGACCCCATCAAAGGACAACTACAACTCTAGCTGCAGCTTTGACTCCAGACTTAGCTTTGGACTCCAAGCTCAATCCTTGTGCCTGTGTGTCTGGGAGTCAACTGTAGCCGGTCGGGCCACTGTCTGCCTGTGTGGCTGGCTGGTTGCCTGACAAAAGCAGTGAGGCTGGGGGTGTGCTGCTGGGTGTGCACGTTCCTTCGTTCGTTGTCATTGTCTGCTTGACGCTTTTGTTTTCCAGCCCTTTTCTTGTTTTGTTGGAAGGGGGATGTGGGATGGGGTGGATTGAGTGTAGTCTGCTCTTCATCTCTCTAAATTAAAGTTGTCATTTTTCAAGTGAACGCACAAAAGTATGCAATGTGCCTAATAAATTTCTGCCTGGCATATCCGGTATACCCTCCAGGAGGGGGGTTAGGCACAACTATCGGTCGGAAGGCGGAACTCTAACTTGCAGTTAGTTAGGGGCAAGTGGGAGTCCTGCCTAGCGCACCAGCACACACACGAACATGCACACATGGACATACGCTAAAATGTTTACGCAACAGCTTAAAAGTATGCAGCACTTTTCACACAGGGCGGCTATGGCTGTGTGTGTGTGTGTCCTGCTTGCATGTGTAGTTCTAGCTGTAGTTGTGTTTGTATTTGTGCTGTAACTTAAGTTGTAAATGAAGATTGCGCCGGAAATTACACAAAACTGACGTTGGCTTTGGCTTTGGTCTCGCCTCCTCCCAGCCTCGACTGCCGCCGCCGCCTCTCTAGCTACACACACACACACCCACACAAGAACTAGCTGAAGTTGGTGCGCGCTGAAAATTCTCTACGCTGCGGCGCACAAATTGCTCCTGGCACTCCTGGGAGTGAAGATTGGCAGCCACTTCAGACATTGTTTGACAATTAGTTTTTAGAGACAATCATATTCGTGGCCTCCATTCAGCCCGTTAGGCATTTGCAACTGCAACTGATGTGCCACATCGAGTATGCCACCATTTAATTTGGCTAATTACTAGAATGCCATTACCTTTTTTACAGCGCCAACCATTACATTCTCCCTTCCGTATTCCGATATTCCTATGTGCCTAGATTATAGCCGGAATAAATCTGATAATACCCTGCACGGATTCACATTGCATTTTTTGTTTTTCCTCTCTGTTTTTTTTGTTTTTGTTTTTTTTTTGTTTTTTTAGGTTTTAAATTATGCTCATTCGCATTTATTTTATTATTTTTGAACAATATGAATTAAATTGAAATGGCGAGTGGCTCTACCGATGGATCTATCGAGTAACTCTAATTAATTACTCGCTCCTGTCACGATTTAATCACTCTATCCCATGCATCCTCCACTCTGAGATACCTCACTCGTAGGTTTACGCGTAGTATTTCAGTCCAAACATTAAACAATAACTCACAGGCACAGTCAATACCAGTGCCTCATCCCAAACGCGACTCAGCTCCACCTCTCACATAAGTCAACTGTCAACACACTCCACCCACCGCCTGTCCAACCCACCTCTGCGTGGAAGCTTCGTGCCACGCACTGCGCGTTGATTAGGTTAATGTCCTTAAGGCATAGGAACAGCTGGCAAGTCTCTTGGCTCTGCGCCCACACACACACACAGAGCGCAGTTATTGCAACTACAAGAACTGCCCCCGCCAGCCCCCAACCACCCACACAGCTTGTTCGTGAGGCAACTGCAACTTGCACCTGAACGGGTGGGGGCACAAGGAGCCTGCACCTTATGCAATCTCTTGCCGTGTGCATTGTTCGAGCTGCACAACGTCGACAACTTTGCCAACCGCCACTTAATGCAAGAGCCGAGTGGCATGAGCTTGCGGGGCATGGGGCAATGCAGGCCAAGGGGCTGCACTTTGCCTGCTATGTGGTGCTGGTGCTGGTGGCGGTGGCGGTGGCGGTGAATGGTGCGGCTTTTGTGGCAATGCTGCGTGGCAAGCCAGTAAACAGCAGCAGAAACAGCAGGAACAGCAGGAGCAGCAGGAACAACGTGTGTGGAATCCTCATTACTGCCATTGGAAACTAAAAGCCTTTTAATCGTCTCTGAATGGTCTACAAAATGATTGCGTACATTTGAATGTTAGACATGCAGCAAAACATGACAAGGATTTTGCCACATTCTACCGTATGCGGTGGCATGAATAGATTTTGCTGATTATCAATTAATTCATTTACTGTGAAGCTGTGACATTACTGTGAAATTTATTTGTGTCACTTTTTAGGGGGGGTAAGAACTGATGCTTACCTTTGACCTTCTTACAAAGCCGCATCTAATGTTTTCGCCAATTACTCAGGAAATTTCACTTCTGGCGCTTCCTGGCACATGCCACACGATGCTTCATTACACACACAGAAACAGAGAGTGACAGAGAGTGAGAGAGGGAGAGAGAGAGGGAGGAAGAGGAAGTACAACCAACAGCGACGATAATGTCAGCGACATTTACACAATGTCAACTATAAATGCATTGCCAAAGGCACACGAGGGTAGGCAAAGGGGGTCTGGCAGGAGTCAGGCGCAATTGGGGACACCTTTGGTCAGGTGCGTTGCCTTGTCGCTCCGTTCTGTGGCCTCCTCTGCGACTCTCTACTCTGTCCCCTGTGTTGTCTCTCTGCTTTGCAATTGTGTCAAATTAATTGTCAACTGTTGTCGCTTTTCTGCTCTTTCTCTCTCTCTCTCTCTCTGTTTAACTCTCTCTCTCTCTATGTGTGTCTGTGTGTGTGTATGTGTGTTTGCTGTCTGTCCTCTGTTTGATAAATTGCATTTAATGGCTGCCACCAATTAGGAGCAATTTTTGCTCTGCCGCTTCAGTTTCTGTTGCAGCTCTGCAGTTTTGTTTTTCACTCTTTCCCGCTCTATGCTTCACTTTAAAAGAGAGTGGCAGGCGAGAACAGGCCTAATAGAAATTGATAGCCTGCCCAGGCTAGGGCCTGCGTTAGCCTGCCCCTCCCTATCCCATCCCACCATTCCATCCTTCATGTTGACCACGTTCCTTGGCCATATTTCTTACTTCAGCACGCGCAGCATTACAAAAATTAGATAAAACATTATGGGTATGACTCGCACTCGTATTTAATGCAAGAAACTCGTTTCCTAGGTCATTTACCATCTATAAAAAAATAAAAAAAAGGAAGAGCCTCCTGTCCCCTTTTGCCACGACTGCTGCCTGCTGGCTGCTGCTTTCGTATTATTTATGTCGCCTGGCGACTTTGCCAAAAAGGTCGGCACTTTGTTCCATCATCATTCGAATGGGAGCGAGAGAGAGAGAATGCAGCAAGGGTATGCTAGAATCGCCATGGGCTTGGTCTCCCTGCTATATTTATGCACAGAAGTTATTTTGTTTTTTTTTTTTAATTTATTTATCATGATAATTGGGTTAAGTTGACTTGATAAATAAATAAAATTTATAAAAATAAATAAATAAAATTAAATATCAGTTTCTTATGCGAGTCTCTGATCGAGCTATCGGGCAATTGAAAGGTTCTCTTTTCTCTTGCCAAGGTGAAACGAAAGAGTATCCAGCATTCCCCTACACCCTACACCATACACCTGTGTCGCCTTTTTATGCACCATTCGTTTCTTTTGGTCATTAGGCGTAGCGCACTTAGCGTCGTCGACGTGCTGTGTGACCAGTGCCAACCGCAAATTAAGTATACGTCGCGTTGCGCGTTGCGCCTCCGTCGAGTCCGACTCCGGCTGCAGTTTTGTGGCACACAGTCAACAAACAACAAATACTGAGACAACAAACGGCGAGCGGGTCCTGGGCCAGAACATCAGAGCAGTCAAAAAGCCAGCCAGCCAGCCAGCCACCGAACAAATTTCATTTTGTTTGTTTGCCTATCTCTCTCTCTCTCTCTTTCTATGTCTCCCCCTCACTCTATCTCTTTATCTTTTTGCTGTTTGTTTGTTTGCCTCTCCGTTCTCTGCCCCTGCCCCTGCCACCGCTCAAACAACATGAATTAAGCGCCAAAAAATGTGCGCGGCACGTAAATAACTCCACACAGCGGGAAAGAGAGAGAGATGGAAGGGGACGTAGGGAGCGATACGGAGAGTGTCCCCCAGTGACGGGGGCACGCGGCACGTGACCAAATTTCGATGGCAACTTTGTGGGACACGCTTCCACTTGCTCTTACACTCGCCTCTCGCTCTCTTACTCCCCACGGGTGGAGCGTGGGGTGGAAGTGCGACTTTATCATGTTTTCATTTCGAGGCGCTGGCTTTTTAATTTTTCACATTTAACGGAGGGGCAATCTGGAGGTGGGCGTGCCCTTTCCTATAAAATTTTCCCTGCCACAGTATCTGCAGCAGCAGCGGCAGCGGCAGAAAATGAATGCAAAATAAATGAAGTGCAGGGCAATAAAATGTTGTTTCTGGCTGCAGCATAATTTATTTGCTTTTGCTTTTGCTTTGACTTTGCCGCCGCTTTTCCCATAGTTTTTTCTCCAACAATTTTTTTGTGTGCTGCTTTTGGAGCAGCGTCGGGAAATGCGCAATTAAAATGATAATTTTCGACTGTGCCAGCAGCAAGCGACCGCCCGCCCGCCTGCCCGTGCGAGTGCATTTCGCACGTACTGTGAATTATAACCTGCCGCATAAAAGTATGCTATAATTTAGCGCTTAAATGATGCGTGCTTGCTGCCCCACAGAGCCCACAGAGGAGTGGGGAGTGGGGAGTCCGCACAGGATCCTCTGGATAGTTTTTGTGGCTACACGGCCCCCTCTCTCTCCCACTCTCCTGCTCCGTTCTCAATTCTCGTTGACTTTATTGCATTCCTGGCATTCGACCATTTTTTATGGGCTTTAATTAATTCCCTCCACCCACCCACCTCCTATCAAAAAGGGCACGAAAGGCAACTAAGCCAAAAATACACACAAAAAGCAAATCTTATTAACTTTGGCAGCTCCTTGTTCCCGCCCGCCTGCCGCCTGCCTGGCCCTTGCTCATCCTTCAGACACAAATCCAATAAGACAGCAAAACCCAAGAGTAAAAAAAATACTCTACTCCACGCCTCCAATGAAAATCAATAATCAAAGTGAAGGCCAGCCAATGGCCATCGATGGAAGATGGGTGACGGGAGACGGGAGACGGAAGATGATGAAGAAATAGCCGTAATGCTTTGCTTATTACCTTCCAATTCATTAAACGTGCCGTCAAGCCGACCAACCAACCACTCAACCCCATCCACCTATCCCCCCCCTCCCCAATGGCCCCCGCCGACTCAAGTGGACAGCCCTTTTTCACTTTGCCATTGATGTGGAAAGCGGAAAGAGAGAGCGAGAGAAAGTCGAGAGGCTCGCTTCGCAGCTATGTGAGTGATTGCGGGAGGTATTCGTATATGGCATGTGTGTTTTCATTGTCTCTGCGGTTCAATGGGTTGTTTTTTTCTCTTGCTTTACTTTTGGGTTGGGGTGTGGGAAAGGTAAGGTATGGGGGGTTGGGGGGCAACTTAGGCAACAAAGGATAGCGGAAACGCACTTGGCGGATCAATGGGATGATTATTTAAATAAATACAGATTTACGTACGATTCAATAAAAGCGGCTTGCTTTTAAATGTTACTACAAACTTGTTTAGTTTTTTGTATATACAAAAAAAAATATATATAAAAAAAACACTTCCCTTTTCCATTTGGCATTTCACCAAATAAATCACTCAAGACATTGGGTTATTCGTTTATCTAAGCAAAAAATATCCATTTGGACACTCAGAGACACACACACACAGAAACAGCCACAGATATGTACACAAATACATATGTACCAGTATAGAAAAAAAGAAAAAGAACAAAGCCATAAGGCAAGCCATCCCCACATCCACATCCACATCCAATTCCAATTTCAGTTCTCGGGACGGCGCATTCAATCATTTTTGCACCCTCCAAAGTTCTGCCTCTCTTTCTGCCCTATCAGGCGTAAATAATCACAAACGTTGGCCAAATAATAAATACATGTGTGTGGCTGTATCGTATCTGTGTATCTGTGTGTGTGCATTGTGTCTGGGCCCACCCCCTGCTGACCAATCAACTGGCATTAATGACCAACGGCCCTGTCGGCAGTCGGCACTTACGACGGTTGGGCGGCCGGCTCTTTGCGAAAAAGGTGGCATGAAAAATGATGCAAGTAGCCCCACTACTCCGCCTTCATCTTCACAACATGAAAACATAAATATTAAATAATCATTTACTGTATTTATTGTACTTTCTCTCGCGTATTGCCGTAAGACGTAAAATGTGAAAATTATTTGCTGCTTAATGCCACACAGTGCCTTAGAGTATCTATGTGTCAGCCAGTGGTGTCAGAGGACTTTGTTTATTTGATTTTATACAAACATGATTTTATCTGTATGCAACTCAACTCTATTGATATCAACATTCATCTGCCACTCTGCCACTCTGGGAGCATGCATTCATCAGAGGCACACAGCCTCTGTCACAGCAGCCCAAATAGACAGCCACAAAATGTGGCAAAAGCTCTCGAGAAATGTGCACAAATTACATGCAAGGTGAGTGTCGAGTGTTGAGAGTCTATGAAGCGTCAGGTAAATGGTTGAAGAAAATAAATTGTAATAATGAAAAAGAGAGAGAGAGATATAGCTCAGGCATCACACACACACACAAACACGTTCGTGCACGTAATTGGAGGCAAAACAATTAGCAGCATTTTGGAGCTTTACAATTTTCCAGCCAGCAGTTTCAGACAGCCCACGTCTCCGCCCCCAGTCAGTGTCTGTCTGGGGGGCTCTTCAAATATATGTTGCACACAAATTTTGCGCTGAAACGCATGAAAGCTTCAAATGTGCAACAACGATGAGAATTAGCAGTGGCTGGGTGGGTAGCTGGGTGGTAGCTGAAGGGATGGCAACACAGTTGGCGGCAGGTGAGCCAGCAAAAAGCCAATGCCAAAAGCGGTGTAACTTTTGACACACTTTTGCAATTGGAATACATTTGAAGATGAGCAGAGAGCAGAGCGAAGCACAGCAGCGCGGGGCACATGCTGCAATAAATTACGGTAATTTAGAAAACACTTAGTAGGTACCCCAACAACAACAACAAAAACAACAACAAAATAAAACAAAAAGATACAGAAAGAGAGCAAAAACGAGACAGACGTGCCACATATTGTAAAAGCAGCTGAAAGTGGCAGCAAAAGACAGAGAAACGAAAGCGGAAGCGACGAATGCGCGGGGCCGGCGGGGTGGCAGTGGCATGCAAAAAGGCAATATGTATGTCGCAATTTCCGTTTGAAGTGCAGCATCTCTTGGCATTTCTGCCAAGCGCACACATGCACACCTACCCACCCCTGGCTGCTGCCGTGCGTCAGTCAAGAGTGGTGGCATTCGCTGATTGCCTCCATAAGCTGCGAGATGGAGAAGCATGCAGGCTCCGCTCTGGCACAGTTGCACTGTTCCGCTCTGCTCTGTGCCGCTTAGTGGCAGCTGAGCGACTCACCCGTCCGCTCGTCTTCTTCTGCTGCGACTTAATGGAAAAGCCGTGTGTGCTGCATGGACTGCCAATTGGATGTTGCAGGCAACACCCACACCCCACCCGCCCTGTCAACCATGGATGGAGCCATGAGTCAAGTGGCCTACATTCCGGGACAGATTCAAGAATCAAGAATTTTATTCTCTAACTTTATAAATATAATCCATTATAAATCGAGTGCAGAGTTTCCGCTTAATTCAGCGCCCCCACCATTCCGCTTTTTAATACAAATTTGATGGCATCTCTCAGGAGAAAATTGCAACAGCTTGCGGCAGCATTCCTTCAGTCTGCAAGGATGATTGAAAATGGCAAAAAGTGGGATATTTCATAAGGGTCCTTGCTCTTGTCTCTCTCTCTATTCATGTGTTAGTTCTCCTCTTGAGATGCCAGCAACTGCAACTGCAACTTGAATGGCCACTTCAAGTGCAACTGTTGCACATCAAACAGACAGAGACATGGAAGTGGACGCGCCAAGAATGGCAAAAGAAGCGACTCCCGACTGCCACTGTTGGCCAAGTGGTTTGAACAGCTTTCAGAAAGGTTACCAAACAGTTGGCCAGCGGTTCAGGGACGTCCAGCTGCCAGAGGACACTCGACAACAAGCTCATCAACATGACACAACAACAGCTACAACAGGAATTTTGTGGACTGAGACTGCCGCTGCCACTGGCAATGCCACTGCCACTCGAACCTGCAGCTCATATCCGTTCTGCGCTCCATTCACGATGTCATTCACATTTGAAGACGTTTCGATGTCCCCAGTCACAAAACGGGAGCACAAACAACTCGATCGGAGATGTCCGTCCGCAATGTGAATGGCGGACCAGAGTGGGTCAATGAAAACCTTAAAGCAATTTTGTATTTCTTAGGCTGACTAGTAATGCAACTACGAGCAGTCGGGTGGCTCGGGGGGCTTTGCTTTAAAATTAAAATATTTCCCTGGCATCTCAATCAGTCAGTCAGCCTGCCCACAACGCCCTCTCCGCCATCTTTTCCCTAACAGATTTTCATTAAATTGTCCGGCCTCATGCCTTGGATCCCATGGCTCCGAAAAAATAATGAAAATAATACGCCAGTGAATGTAATAAGGAGGGGCAGCCTTCAAGGCAGCCTCACACATGTGATTGGTGTGTTTGTGTGTGTGGGTATGTGTGTGTAGGTGTTTATGTGCCTTCATGTGTGCATGTGTGTGTGTTTTTGTGTCTCAATGGCGCTTTATTGTGATGTGGGGATGGCGCCTTCAGGCGACGGCCATTTCGTACGAATATTTGTGTGTGTTTTGCTCGCCGTTTCATTTTTACTGTTTATAAGCTGACAAAATTGTTTTCTCTCTCTCTCCCTAGCTCTCACTCCCTCTCTCTCCTCTCTGTCTCCCTCTCTCTGGTTGCACATTAAACGGTTTTCTCCGTGGAGACTCGTGTAGCGTAAATGGGCCAACGCTGCGGCTACGTAATAAAACGAAAGAGCCGCAAAACAATAATTGGCTCAGCCAAAACAGACAGACAGAAACAGGGAGAGGAAGAGGGACGCGGGCTAGCGGGGTATGCTCCTGTTATGGCCTTGTCCCTGTCTCTGACGGCGAATTAGTTTTCTGCCGACAGAAGATTTGAAATTCACTTTTTTTCTTTTTTTTTACTCTTTTCCCTAACCCGCTAGAGACTTTTTCCAATTCTTTGCACTCGACTGCGGCCGATGGGCAGTGTGGTGCCCGCTGGTTGGGAAAAGCCGTCATTTTCATTTCCTTTTCGCTGCCACTGCCACTGCGGCTGCTGCTGCTGTTGCTGCTCCCTGGCGGCAATGGCCATGGAAATGGCAATGCGTGTGTTTGCATTCTTCTCTGATGAAATCTGAAGTTATGCATTCGTTTTGGGGCATTCGCTTCGCTGCATTTCCCCACACACACACAAAAGAATAGCAAATGAAAATGCGAATGAGAATGGGCACGTGAATGCGAATGTGAATGGGATTCGTTGGAATGCACTCCACTCCCATATCTATGTCAGTGATGCTTTTGTTATCAATTTTAAATTTCTCTGTTCCTTTTGGAGCCAT
The DNA here is from genome assembly GCF_018151105.1 of Drosophila obscura. Taxonomy (NCBI): domain Eukaryota; kingdom Metazoa; phylum Arthropoda; class Insecta; order Diptera; family Drosophilidae; genus Drosophila; species Drosophila obscura. Next base: position 798,235 of record NW_024542774.1, on the reverse strand, counting down.
GGAGCCTGTAGCATTTCATGGAAAAAGACGACGCTTTTCCAGCTAAATCAATATTCTAGGCGCAGGCCACGGGAAATCCTAATGACTAATCAGACGAGCTTTAGCTTTTTTCCCTCCTGCCCATTCGATCCATTTTCGGGTAGCTTCATTAACATGCCCCATTCGAACCCCACTACCTCCCCGTCCTGGGCAGACGTAAGGTGAGCCCCCTCGGTTCATTCACATTTTTTACGCGCCCATTGTTAACGTAAAAAAAAATAACAGGCGTAAAAGAAGCACCGCGAAGAGATGGCTTTGAGAATGGGGAAACTCTGCCAGTTGGCAGTACAATTTTCCGTGACAAATGCGGCAATAAACAAAAATGGCGACAACGATGCCGCTCTGCCGCTGCTGCTGCTGGTGCCGCCGCCAGTTTACCATTTTGCCATTTTCTAGTGCAGCGCCAACAAAATGGCTGCCGCACAAGTCTGGGATGAAAATTTGCGACATGGACTCGACCTCTTTTGGAATTTATCACACGCGAACCCGTCTGCCCGCCTGTCTGCCAGCCAACCAGCCTGCCTGCCGCTCCTCCTCGACTGCATTTTGTCTCGTTTTCTCGATTTTGGTAATGAAATTTCGCTTGAGCAATTACGAGCATCCTTGCGTGGAGGGTTGAGACGGGGGACGCCTACGGGCTTCTCTCTGTGTGCCGGAGGTAGTGCAAAGCCCCAGCTAATAGCTTTGGAGTCTGGCTGACTGCATAAATTATGGGGGAGAACGGCAACGGGAAACCCCGTCGCTGAAATCAATTTCAAGCCTCCTGATACTTGTGTATCGACACAGCCGGCAAAAAACAAAGTGAAACTGAATCAGAATAAACTCCCGATTGTGCTCCTTAAGGGAGGATACAAAAAAGTGCAGAACGAAAAAAGAAAACACGCTTTATACAAATATTTTCTCATGCCCTGCAGCTAAAATGTTATTAAAGTCAATAACATAAAGGGGGTGGGAGTGGGGGTGGGTGCTGTGGGCTGGGGGCAGTACATTCCATCAGCCCTGCTGCTGCTGGTGGAGAGGCAGTGGGGTGGGGGAGCGGGGCCGATGAAACTTTTTTGTCAAATGAAAATAGCTTACAAATAAAAGTAACTCGAGGCAGAAAAATAAAAATAATCAAAAGAGGCAGGGCCACAGCACAGCAAGGGCAGGGGCAGAAGCAGAGGCAGAGCAGCAGCGAAGCTGACCAAAGGCAGGGCAATAAAAATAAATAATGTCTTTGAGAAGGAATAAACGATGGCATCGAAAAAGTTTGAATATTTATGCGATTTTTAGATCTCAGAAAAGTCAAGCGAATAAAACAGAGAGAGAGAGAGTGACGCAGAGAGAGAAAAACTATAGAGATAGCGAGCGAGAGAGAATGGAGCAATAAAAATTGATAGAAAAGTAACTTTCGAAGATATTGAAAATAAAGATAGTTGCTGTTTATATTACTATCTATTTATCAGGTTCGTAATAATATTCTCATCCACTCTTTTGCCCTTTGCACAGAGCTAAAGCCCACGACAAGAAGGGAATGCCTTGGTGTGTGCTGAGACATTAGCGGGGACTGTGTTTTTTTTCTTTCATTTCATTTGCCAAATATTTACACAACCTACGTTGTTCATGGGCAGAATTTATTCTAGCTCGCACCCAGCAAACACACCAAACGGGTCTCATTGTTGTTGTTGCTGTTGCTGTTGCTGGGAGAGCGACAAAAAGTAGAATAGAACCAATAAGAGAGAGAGAGAGGCACTGCAATGAGCATGGGCCAAAGCTCGTAAATGAAATCCAGATCAAGATTACAGATAAGACAAGAACTTTGCTTGCACAACTCAATTGCTGTGCAGTCACTTCCCCCGCACTCGACTTGCTTCGACGATCCTCTCTCTGGGCAAGTCTCTCTCTCTCTCAGCAACATTGATAAGAATGGCATTCAATGGCATTGAAAATGACCATCGTATAATGATCCCCACACGCACAGTGGGCATATTGATGCAGTTCTGGACGATAATGGACAAATATGCATGTTCGAACCCACAGCCAGTTTACGTTTCTGGCGTAGACAAAGCTTTCCTTTTTCCTAGTTAAAGTCCCACAAAGAAAAAAAAGCACACAAATATACCCAACACACAATAAAAAGAGAATGGGTGGTGTGGGGTGGTGTGGGGTACGGGGCGGATGGGCAAAGATATTACCTCGATAATAAAATGTGAAACCGGGGGGCGCATCAGAAAAATATATCACGTATCTATAAAATTCATATAAAAATGCTGCAAAAACTGCAAACTTGGCACAAAAAAAAAAAGGGAAATTGAAGAGCAGTCATTAAAGGGGGTGGCAGGATGGTGGCAGCAGGCTGGGTGGCACGCGTGAGACAAAAGCTAAATGACACACAAAGGAGCCGTTGCTGCCTGAGTATACTTATGTAAGTCACTGTACGTCCCACACACAACGTAAAACTGTCAACGATGCTGCTACCAATGATGTGTGCGGGTGTGGCGACGGCGGTGGAACAGTCAGCCGAGGCTTAGAATGGGACAGTGGGTGGGGGGTGGGTGGAGGGTGGAGGCAACCAATAAAAATCACTGGAGGAAAATGGCAATTTTCATATATGTACACATGTATGTACATGTGTATATTTAAATGAAAATGCGTGCCAAGGCAAATGTATGAGATGGTGTGCGTGTGTGTGCGTGTGTGGGTTTAAGGTGGGATATGAAGCAATTGACAGGCGATGAAGGTTTGAGACAAAGGCAAGCGACCCAAATGATGCCGATACAGTGGAACAAAGTGAAAGAATTCTTTGGAAAATACTCGGAACTCAGACAAAAGATCAACAGTACAAATTAAGTATACGCTGAAATATAAATTTAAACCATTTTGTTTCTTTATATTCAAGTTTAATTTAAAACTTATATCAATTTAAACAATCGAACAATACATTTGTAGCTACTTGCTATGAAATATTCACTTAACTTCCATTTCATCCCATTGTCCGTCATGTTACTTACTAGCTTCAGCCACTTACTGGCTCCGGCAGCCAGCATCCCTTTGAACTCTCCTCCGATTTCCGTGCCTGCCTGCCCGCCTGCCTGACTGGCCAACAGATAACAGATAATTCGCCAACTTACGCAACCCGGCAAAGATAAAGGCAGGTCCCGCGACCCCTCTCTGGAGAAGGCAGAGGAGTGTATGTGGGAGACATGTGTGAGAAAATCGAGTTGCGTCGCCAGTATTCAATTTTATATATTGAACCAGAGTGAAAGTAAAGAAGAAATTGAATTCGAGCGACGAGAAAAGAAAGATGTATAAAAGTCGCAGCACATCGTAAGGTATAAAGGAGAAGGAAAAAGCAGGGCAGGGCAGCGTTTGGATTACATCATTGAGATGGAAATGCAGATGGATGAGAATCTGGCGTGGCAATTAACGAACTCCTGCTCTCTCCTTTCATACAAGCAAGCCATTTGCCAGCACTCTCATTTAAGTCTGGCAAGTGAAATGCAGTCCCTATAATTCCCGATAAATTCTCCACCAATATGCATTTCCGCAGTCAAAACCAAATCTGTCGCTGAGTCGCCGAAAGGAAAATTAATTGATTGGCACCCCAGTTTTGTCTCCACACTTCATTCGCATCCGCGGAGTATGCGTCATGAATCGGCTTCATCAATGAGATTTTTCTTCGTGTAAATAATCGGTTGAGTGTGCAAAAATTAAAAGGATATCATCTGGTGGCATTACAGGCGACTAAAATCTGATTACACCAGGATCCTGGAGCATTTGGCAGGACAAAGTTTGCTTGCATCACACCCGTGCAGAGAGCTGCGGGCACCGTAAATCCGTGCCGCAACTCCTGGTGCAGAAAAGGAGCTCCAAAGCAGAGTTGTGGCAGAGTTTTGTAGTACACACACACACACACACATGACAGTGAAAAGTCAACTTAAACATCAAATGCGAGTGCCACAGATTGGGAGTGTGGAGTGGGAGTAGGAGTGCGGGTTTTGGGTCGAGTGTGTCATCAAGTGGAAAAACCAATGAGAACACCGAGGACAGCGAGAACATCGACAGCACCAGCAAAAGCACTGCGCTGACAAGGACAACCAGGACAATTGCTAAGAACTTTACCCATGTCCGCCATTTTGTTTTGCTTTGTTTCGCTCCGCCATTTGGCGTTTCTTTTCTGTTCGCCTGCCAATTGCCTGCCAGCCAACATTGAATGCATTTCTTGTGTCCGTCCGCTGGCTGCAGTTTCCACAGCATCCAAAAACAAACATGGCTTTTTTTTTATGGTTTATAATTTCTGTACAGTGTACATCAGCAGCGGAATTGCATTTCTTTAAAGATTTCATTCCATTAATGCAAAGTGCATAAACAAAGAACGTAAGGGGCGGGGTGGGAGAGTGCAACCATGCAGGGAATTTCCACTGGCAAGCGGCAAAACGAACATGAAAATTCGTATTCGTATTCGTATATTTTCCCTACGTTCAAGTGCCAGAGGGCACAGGATAACTGTGGCCTCCACAACCAATCGCATTCACATTCGCACTCACTACTCGCATTCACAAAAGGAATTCATTGTGGGTGGTGTGCGGTGGGGAGGGGAGGGGATGGAGGAGCTGCTGCTGCTGCTGCTGGTGCGGTCAGCGCTCGTTCAACTTTTCAACTTGTGCCAATCAAACAAGTTCAATAACGGTAATTAACAGTCCAACGGTAAATGCAGTTCAAGCAGAGACCTGCAAGTTGTGTGGGCAGTGGGGAGGGTTGGGCTGCATGGGTACAGTGCCTGCAAATTGCGAAAAGTTCAAAGCTATTAACATGCCGATGCTTCGACCAGGTGCAATGTGAATGGATGTTCATGTGGGTGTGGATTGCCGCCGTTTGCTGTTTCCCCATTTTTGCCGGAGATGGAATTTCCTCCTCCTTCTGTCGCAGTTCCTAACAGTCTAATGATGCAACTGTCCGTACAGTTAGGAACTATTAGCGGTGCTGTAGGCAAGGACCCGGACCCAGACCCGTACCCGTACCCATACCCATACCCGTATCCTGCCCTGCCAAACCATTCATTTTTGTTGCGTGACGCTGAGGCCGAACTTCTCGGGGCCCGTAGGCCACTTGGCATGTCAGTTTTGATTGAGCTCGATGGATGCCACACGCCTCGTAATGCCATTTAATTGTGAATGATGCGCGAGAGATACAGAGAGAGAGAGAGGGAGAGAGCAGCCACAGACACAGTATGGGAATGGATGGAACAGGTCTAATGGTTATTAATGCCAGCTAATGAAAGGGAATGGCTCCGCTCCACTAATGAATGGCAAAGTGTGTGGTGTGTGGGTGGTGGGTAATCCATTTTGAGATGTATCTTCGGATATTCCATCTGTGAATAGCCGGTGAATATTTGATTCATGATTCGCTTTAAGTTGAGATATTCAGACGATTCTTATCCCCCCTGCTCATCCATGCAGCTGTCCCTGTAACGAGTCTATTCCCTCTAATAACCAGGATAGTTTGCTGTTGCAGCCTTTTGCTGCTGCTGTTGCCAATGTGTTAGCGGATATATCAATTTGTAGCATTTTCAAGCTCATATAAGCCCCACACACACGCAAATACACTCCAGAGAGAGAGAGAGAGAGAGGAACGCTGCAACCTGATGGCCACAGGAAAACATGGCCAAGATGCTCTGCTCTGTGCTGTTTGTTGGGCAAGAGCCATGCCGTTACGAAGTGGCTGGAGCAAACTGGAGCATGGTCTGTGGGATCTGTGGGTCTGGGGCATCGCCCTGCATCCGTTTCACTTTACTCTTTTTCTTTTTCTACTCTCCTCTATTTTAGGGAGTGGGAAAGCGCAGCAGCCACTTTGGCAGCAGAACTTGAACATGAGTGCAATCAAATGTATTACATTTTGTGCAACTTAAGCGGCGGTCTGAAGTGGCGAAGACAGCTGGCAAAAAGGAGAGTGTGTGTGTGTGTGTGTGTTGCACGAGGCAAGGATATGTACACACATATATCCGCTCTTGGGTGCAATGATTTCCTGCAGAACTTGATTCAAGGCTGATGTGAGAAGGAAAAAAAAAAAAAAAAAAAAACTAAGCAGATGATGTGGCAAATGCGAGTGGGTGTGTGTTTGTGTGTTTGAAGGAGTGCTGATAGGAGTATGTGGCGCCGTAAAGTATGCAACATGCAGCATAAAAATGAGGCCAAACAAGGAAATTGCCAGAGAAATGCATTTTGTGGATCATGAGCCATGGAGCTGAAAGCGAGAGAGAGAGAGAAGTGAAAGAGGGTCCCAGCTTGAGGCTCGGAAATCAATTGAGTTTGTACGGCACACATCCGCTCAAATGGAAATTGACAGGGAAACGAGTTTGTGATAGACATGGCGAAACATTGAAGGAGAAACAAGAGAGAACAGAAAAGCTGATAAACCTGACAACAGTTGAAAGCCAATTAAAAGTCATGGCGGGAAAATTAACTTTGAACAAAACGATTTCTAGCCACGACAAATTCACAATGTTTGCTCAATTGGCTATAATGCCATGATTGATGACATTGGAGGGCTAAATGGAGCGGAATGAGCTCAAAGAGATACGACAGATAAATAGACAGAAAGAGAGAAAGAGAGAGAACACTGAACGCTGATGAAATGCCATGATATGATTATCCAACAATTTAAACTCCACTGCAATGTTTGCCAACTAATCAATGGAGCAAAGTGGGTGGGGATGCTGGGAAATCTTGCAGTCAAAAAATCAACTTCCGTTTCCTTCTGCATTGCTCTCTCTCTCTCTCTTTTTGTGTCTCTCTGAATCGCTTGTCATTGTCCTTGGCGTTTGTCAAACAAGACAAAAAAAAACTTGCTAAATTTTCAGCTCAAACAGTTGGAGCATACTCAGACGAAAGGGCGGGCCGAGAGTGTGGCATGTGGCTTGGGGGCATGGGTGCAATGTGGCAGACGAAAATGGGCCGCGGTGGGTGGGGGGAGATGTGATGGTTGGTGTAAGCAAAGCAAAGTGGAGTAAAAGTAAAGTAAAGAACTTTATACCTAAAAGGGATTTATTTGATGACTTGTCTAACTCGTGCTTTTCACTCGCACATCCTCCCCAGTCATGCCACTGCCTCTCTACCTCTCTCTGCTCCACTCTCTGTCTTTCCGGCATGACGCAGCACTTTTACAAATGAAGTTTTATAACTTTTCGTCCATTTGATTTCTCAAAGGTCTCAGACAACGCCAGAGACACAGCGGCACAGCCTCCAAAAGTGAAATGCGACAAAATGGAATGAAATTAAATGCATTTTGAAAAATGATTCAAGTTCATGCTGTCAAGAATTCCAATATGATGGACCCCCAATGGGGTGTTCTGTCAACTTTCATTGGCAGCTGGTTCACATACACTCGGCAGGCATCCCATCCAGAACTCAGACTCCTTTAATGATTGTAAATGTAAATGTATTGCAAAAAACCAAAATCCCTCGATATCTGATCTCTGCTCTTGCGACTCGTAACGCAATGAGTCTGTCCACTCAGTGGAAATTTGTAGCAGCGAACGATTTTCAGAGCAATCGGTTAACACAGTACTTACAAATTTGTTGCGAAAGAGATGGAACTTACCTGAAAACGATAGAAAAAACAAAAGTCTCAGTGAATTTGATTCATTTACAATTTTCAATGATGTGAATATTTTTTAAACACGATTACGTATCTTTAATTTCAATTTTGAACCAATTAAAATATACTTTCGATTCATTTATGTCCGATAAACTTCATTACTAAACTTTTCCATTTACTATTTTATATTTTGTAATTTTTGCAATATTTTCCAACCATTAAAACTAACGCTGACAATGTTGGTCGGACAAGCTGTTGCACGAACCGAGAGAGAGAGATAGGGTTACACAAAAGTTAGCGGTATGTGTGTGTGTGTGTGTGCGTGTGAGTGTCTGTGATATAAAAAACCCAATTTGACAAAAGTTGTGCCTCCCCTTGGCAGTCAGTCTGAATGGCAACTGTCGAACGCGGTAGTGGGGAAGGGGCATGTTCTGCCCTCCATGCATCCTGGTCAAAAGTGCACTGCCATTATACACACTATACATAGACATACACACATACATGTGTATTTATATGTGTGTCGTCTGCTGGTCGCATAATTTTCACAGGATATGAAAAAAGTTTGTAGTTGACGCTTCCGTTTAGTTGGCTCTTCGTTGAAAGGACACTGACGACAACCTGCCTTCCTCTTGTGTGTGTGTGTGTGGCGAGTGTGTCCTGCGGCATACCATTTGAATGCCGTTTCCCCTTCCCCCTGTCTGCTGCTCTACGAGCATCCTGTTCTATTCTCTCCCGTTGTCATAGTAATTGGACAAGTCACTGGCCAAAGTGGCGTTGGTAGCCAACTTTGCCACAGTGCGGCGCAACAACAATGACCCCACTCCACTTGTATTAACATTTTGTAGTCCATTCTTTTGTTTGTGCTAATTGCAATTGTTGATGCTGTTTTCTTTGCCCCAGAAATAATTCAGATTTGTAGCACATGTCGCAGGGAAAATTATAAATGGCATTTTTAATTAAAATAATTATATTTTTGGTTAATTTGTTTTTGTTTTTTTTTTTTGTTTAGAGGAAATTCACTGACAAAGAAAATCTAGAAACTGTTACATTCATAAATCGATGCTTGGGTGTTCTTATCGAATTCTTCTAGTTGATTAACTTTGCCATCAGTTTGCATTTCGTATGCGATATATTTTGTGCAGCTCTGACATTTTTGGAAGCTTTAACTCTTTGGCTTAATGTCGTAAAGTATATTTTTGGCTGCGTGCTCCACCGAGAACCAAGAACCGAACCAACCGAAGGACACGTAGTAGATGGAAGTTGGAGGTGAATGGTGGATGGTGCTGCGAGTCGATGCAACGCCTGGGGGGCATAGCTCACGCTTTTCAGCGCCAAAGTGCACTCACCATCTACCATCTCCTTGGCCTCCTTTTTTCCGTTTTTTCCTTCAGCTCCTTCTTTCCCCTTTACGGCTGCTGCTGATGCGACTGCTTCTGCTGTCCATTGATGCTCCCTTAAGCCAATAATAAATTTCTGCAACAATTTTGTGCCAAAGCTGCACTTTGTCAGCATTATCTGGATGAAGTTTGCCCCCTGCCATGGTATTTCTTTCCATTCATCGAAGCACCCCACCCGAAACACCCACAACCATTCATAGCCCACAGCCACGCCTAATTGTGGAGGCGGCAACACGTTGCCAGACACAAATGTATCTATAATTAACTAAAATTCACTTCTACCCCCGTTCACAACATTATAAGGGGATAAAAGAGAAAGCGAGCGAGAGAGGGAAGAGAGATGACAACTTATTCGACTGCTTCTGTTGGCTGTTCTTTCTGCCACACACAACATTTGCAAAGTTTGTGCTATGTAGTCAAATCCTTGGAATATGTTAACTTGAAGCCAACTTCGGGCGAGAATCTTACCAAAATCTTTGACAGCATCTGAGGCTGGAAATTCCCACATGACTGGTTGGAGCATTTAATTAATGGAAGCTTCCAACTGTGAGTACTCTTTGACATTGAGAGTTGTTAACTTGAGAGTTGGGGCTGTTTACCGCACGGCTGGATAACTTAATCCCTACCACATACTCGTACTCATACGAATGAATGTTTCGTCAGTTGAATGTATTTGAAAACAGTCATCATCGGTCTACGATTCCGAATTAAGCACAAAATACAGCACTCATGCAGAGACTTTGACTGTCATACCTGTCACACTAGAGGCGTATTTCATTTTCACACATGTACAACTTCTGGACTCATTGGACTGACAATAAGGTCGTGGGCTAAAGGTAAAAGTCCATGCTGCATGATTTTAATGCAAACAACAGCATACTTAGCCGCAAATACCTCATTCATCAGCCGTCAAGAATTAACAGTCTTGCACTATCAGGGTATAATTTTCCTTTTACACTCTACAACATTATCTGAGAGATAAATTATTCCATTCGTCGCATTCTTCTTTTAATTTTGTTCTATGAATCCACGAGCTAAGCGATAGTTGCGCGGCCTGGCAAGCCTGTCCCTTAGGACACGTGGAACACACTTTTTGATGATTTAATTAATAGCTGAGGCATCTTTCCTACAATTTCTGCAATAAATTCGACATAGCGTTTCTTTATGGAGTGTAAAGCTTGCTGCTCTCATCTGCCTCATGGACTGTGGCTGTCCATCCAGCATTGTTTGCATCCTAATTCACTGTCCTTCTAGTTTTGTATTATTTTTGTTGTATCTTCAATGAATTGCTTTGTCAGACGGATGCAAATTTTTTGTGTATTAGGTATCTTCCAGCAGCCACTGAAACTAGTCGCAAACAACGAGAATTGCCTGCCACTGAAATGCATTTGGGTGAATTTTTCGGGCTGGCAGTAGACCCCTACTGTGGGGGGGGAGGGTGTACTGGCATTTGAAAATTCCTGTCTGGACGGGATTTCCTCCGAACGCAACGCATAAATGCAGCAGCGGCAGCAGCAGAACGTAGGAGTAGGGGTAGCGGTAGGGGGAGCGTAGCCATGGCCATTCCATCCGCCCGATTATGTATGTCCCCTGTTTCATATTGATGATGTTCTAGTCCCAGTCGCTCCACAGTCGGAGGCCCACATTCCCCCCGTCTGGGATCTCTGGCGAAAATAGACCCCAAAAAATAGTTTCAATCCTGTGGCTCGGAACTTGCCTCTTCCCACTCGCCACTTGCCACTACATTGACTGCAATTGAGTTGCATAGTTTTGCTTTTGGTTTGGTTTTGGGTTTTGGGTTCTGGTTCTCATTTTTGGTAGAGTTTATTTTGCCAGCATTTTTTTGGGCCCGCCAGAAGTGGGTCTGGTGCTGGCAAGATTGGGAGGATTTTGCTAGGCTACCATTTTGCCAATCGGCTGCACAAGTGTCCAGTTCCCAGTTCTCGCATTCTCGAATTCCCCAAATGTGCGTATATATGTGTGTGTGTGTGTGTGTTTGTGTGTGTTAGTGTGTGTTGTTAGAGGAAATCCTTCTCAGAATCCGCGTGAGCCGCCAGCGATAGCCATTTCTGTTCTAATCAATTTTTTTGATTGCCAAATGCAAAGTTTGGCTCGGCTGGAGGCTTGAAAGGCCTTACGCAGATCGCCGGCAAAGGATATGGTGGAAACACACAGTCTCTGCCATGACAGGAAAATGAATTTGCATCTATAGGGGGCAGGTTGATTAGCCAGATGCCGATACCGATGCTGGGTTATTGCCGGAATTGACTTGGAAATCGGTTGGGTTGCATCGATGCATTGAATTCTGTCAGTCCGTTGTATGGTTGAATGGGATTCCCTATCCATAAGTCCTTTGGATTTAATTTTGTGGTATAATTCAATTAAAATTAAAATTCACATTATTTGCATTACTTTGATCGACTTTGATTTGTGTGCTCTCCCCGCTTTCCGCTCCCCCTCTTGATTGTGTTTTCTTTCGAATTTTCCCTCTTTTTGTATGGCTGTTTAATTGCAGCTCATTAAACATATGCATATTAATTAAATCACCGCATTTATGCAATAAAGTTGCGGTCAGATAGAGTGATAGAAAGGAAAGAAGGGTATATAAGCCAAAAAATAAAAAATAAACACACACAAAGAACAGCCTCATGTTTCAGTTTACTTGAAAAAAAATACATTTTATGGATTTGTATATTGCAACACAGCCAGGAAAGAGCTGCACGACTACTGGATACCCTGTAACTGTCAAAAATATATTGCTGAATCAACGCTATGAAATCTAAAATAAATAATATGTATAAATAAAATGTAGGTTTGTACTGCATATAATGAGAAGTTTGCATTAAAAATTATGCCAACAAATAAAAGCAAATTCGTATCCAAAAAAAAAACGCAAAAACCCAAAACCCAATAATGAAAAATGAAACCAAATAAATGAAAGGAGAAACGAAACTTAATTTGCATTCCGTGGAATATTTATTTGCAATGTAAATAATGCTGATTGATGCACAGATTAAATGGGCAGGGCAGTGTTGCATAGTTGCAGGCGGGAGGCATGTGGCATGGGACACGTGTCCCAACCCTCTTTATTTTCCAGCTTTTATCAATGGGTTCGTGCACGTAATTAGAAAAATGTCACTGCCAGCATAAGGACAGCATCCTTCCAGCCAACATTCAACTCAACCCAACCCCACATGTCCGGGACCATGACATTGAAAAGTTGTCGTGGCATTGTGGAAAATTAACTTTATTAGCGCCATGCCACGGGGAGCTGGGGAGCTGTGCCACGTGTTGCTTGCGTAATGCACAGGGGAAAGGGTTAGGTCTGGGTGGGGGTGGATGCTGCACCTCTGGGATTAGTTACGGCGAAAGGACACCGAACCGAAGGACCCTTTCCATTAAGCATGAAATTGAGTTGCACAATCCGCACAGAAAGGGCGGGGGGCCAATGCATTTAATATGACGGACTTGGACGGATCTTTCGCGTGAAGCACAAACAGATTTTCGTGCAGGGATGTCACTTTTGGGTTATCCCGAGACTTGATTTATCGTCGAAATGGCTGGGAAATGCGGGAAATGGCGGCATTGGCAGTTACACCAGACTTTTGCAATTCACTTTCCGCGGGCTTCCCCATTCAACTCTGTTTGACGATTTGCATTCAATTTGCAAACATTCAATACGCAAACGAATAATCAAATGTCTGTCTTTGTCCAGTGCCCCTTGCTCAATGATTAAATATTGCATTCTACATATTGTTGGATTTACAATATATAGTATACGTTGCATGTATTTTTCAGTGTGTGTGTGTGTGTGTGTGTGGTGCCTGCTTTCATAGTGAAATTTATAGCTTATTTATATAACAATAAAAAGCACAGCCGCGACAGCACAATCACAGAAATAACAACACGTCGGCGGCCGCACAGACACAACACGCCTCTGCCGCCCCTGACAAACAGAAAAAAAAATAAAATAAAACAACAACGAAACATTACAGTGAATGTCACGACCATTGGCATACCCACTAATGCACTCTTTAGTCTTAGAAAATTACAACAACAAAATGAGATTTACGAATCACATCCCAAGTGGTGTCTCATGTGCAAGAAATTTCGGAATTGGAATTGGCGAGGGCAAGTCATTCAGGTGTTTCAATATACCCCTGGAAGCCACGAGCAAGGGGTATAAAAAAACGAGCTGGTATGAAATATTTTATGCAACTCTGTCTGTGTGTGGAGGGGCGTAAGGAGGATGGGTGTGTGGGTGTGTGCATACAAATTAAACAAGATGCAATACTCAGGCGGCTAACTGTCTGCGTGTGTATACATATGCATGAATGTATACATATGTATGTATGTATGCATGTGTATGTGTGGCACTACCCAACCAACAACTGGAATCTTCTCTATGGTCTGGTCCGTTGTTGTGGTTGCCACATCCCTGCTCCTGCCCCTGCCCCTGCTCCTGCTGCTGCTGCTGATGTTGCAGCCGCCATTAAAAATGTTGAACAGCCTGAAAAAAAAGCCAGAACCATGCCTTGATTTTGTTTCTGTTGTCCCCCCGTTCAATGACTTTTGCAGGACACAATCCCGATTCCAATACTGAATGAATTTCATTTAAAGTCAATTTCGAGTGTCAAGAAATGGATTCAGTTTATGCAGAGAGAGAGAGAGAGAGGAAAGATTATATAAGCCGATTCGTGGCTGAGTTTTTTCCTTCTATAAATTACAATTACAATTATAATTTGTTTGCTATTTCCGCACGTTGATTGTTTTATTGGCCACTGCCTGTTGTCATTACAAACTGCTAACAAACAAAAAAAAAAATGGTCTCCACTGATGATTTATATGCCTGAATATATATAACCTAAATAGGAGGCTCTTGCAACACTTTAAAGCGGTGGCATGCCACCACCACACACAGCTCTCGTGCCGCTGCCATTCGTTTTTTAGTTGCTTTGACTCTCTGTCTCTCTCTCTGCTTTTGTCACATTTATTGCCATTGCATTGTTGGCATTTTGCAAATTAAACGGATTTCCGCAAAAGGCCATTTCCGCACGCCCCTGTCACGGCATGTCCCCCTGTCCCTGCCACAGCGCTTGCACTTTTTACTGCCTCATCTCGTCGCTCGACACAATTCGATTCGATTTTCTATTTCCATTTTCATTTGCTCTACGTTTTTCCACTTTATTTAGATCTTTTTACTGACAAATGTTTCTGGTTTTCGTTCGTTTTTTTTGCTACTCGCCTATTTGTTTTGATGTTTTATTGAATGCGATTTGCAGTGCAGTTCATGACAGTTGCCCGCCCAGAGCTAGACTTTGATGCCTTTTATTAATGAAAGATGTCTGAATTACCCCACAGAATTCAGGTATTTCAAAATATTTGAGTTCACTTTTCCCTAGTTTATTCAAATATTTCAAATATAGAACCATTCATAAATCGTACTGTAGATTTTAAAGAAGTTTTGACTGGTTTCATTTTCCTCTGAATTCTGATACTTTTTCAATACGAATATTTGCATTTTGATTGCATCGACTATTAATGTTTATTGTTACATTCTATTTACATTTTTCTTTCTGCACTCGACTCATTTCCATACATTTTATTTGACATCAAAGCACAAAAGAACGGATTACTTTATTATATGATAATAATTGTTTTTGCCTCTGTGCGGGGTCACGTTTAAATTTATGTATGTCATTTGTTAATTAAGCGTGTTAGACTCCAATGAACTGTGGCAATGAATCACAATTAGCAGTCTCGAATTTATTTACAATAATTATCAAAGGCGATTGAAATAAAAAAAAATAATGCATGGATCTGGCATAATACATAATTATCGAACAAACAGAATTTCAAACGCAGCTTAATTTATATATTTTACAACAAACGGAAAAAGAAATTGCAGATTGCTGTGTTCTAGGTGTTGGCTTCTCTGCCACCTACACTTTCTCCCCACACTTTCTCGAAGAATTCCGGCAACAAATTTAAATATCCCGGGAGCTTAACGAACGAACCTCTTCGCCTGACCTTGCGGCTGTCCTCTGGCCTGGAACACCTGGCGACCGACCATGCCGCTGCCATGCCGCTCATTAACATATTGAATTTTAATGTCGTGCCGACACAGAGAGTCCCACAGATACGACTCTGGAGATAGATCCTTCTGGCTCTGCTTTGAAGGTCCTGCAACCACAAAAGAAGGGGAAGCGAAAACATCCCTTGAAAGAGCCGCAAAATTCTAAACTACTTTTGTTTGGCATTTGCATTCCCGCCCGCTCACAAAACCCAAAAGAAATTACTGCGGCAAAGCCAAACAGGACGAAGGACGATGGGGCTCGAGACTCATCTGCATATTTCCTCGACTGCCTCAAAGCCCCCTCCTCCTCTTCAGTGGAAAAGCATGATTAAATGGCTGCCAAAGCCCCTCAATAATGACGTCAAAACGTATTTGCATTAAAAATTACAATCAAAAGTTGAACCAAAAAATTCAAAAAAAAAAAAATTACAAAAATGGGCAGATGAATTTTTGATTTTGGTCTGGAAATTGATTTTTAACGAGATACTTATTGCAATGCCTAAGAAAATATAAGAAATTCTATAGCTTTGTGAGATTCATTAGAAATAGGAATAGGAGCATGAAAATGTGGCCTTTCTGATGATGGGAAGCGACCACAAATTTGGGCAAAATTTATAGATTCCCACACAAAAAAACATTCAATTCGGTTTTGACTCATAAATCAGGCTGAAACTTCACATAAATTTCCCTCGACAAGTGTCCGGTTAACGCGTGAGTGTATTACTGGAATTTCCCCAAAAGATGGTCAAACACACACACATACACAATTTGTCACTGGGTCATTTTGCACATTAGTGGTGTGTGTGTGTGTGTGTGTCGTCGTGTTCATTTTCCTTTTCAAAAATAATATCATAAATCATGTACACAAAAACATTCTTGGCCGAATGCCTGGGCGCCAGGAAAGCATCCCCCAGAGAGCTCGCCAAATAATCGTCAACGCATTTTTTCAATGCAATTTTCACACTGAACAACAAATTAGGCAAAGGATTCCCCTTTTGATCTCCCATTGAACCTCCCGAACTTTTGTTTTTTTTTCTCTGTTTCGTCGTTTCGGCATCTGATCGAAAACTGCAATATTTTGTTGTTGTTGCTGTTGTTGTGGCGAAGAGATAAGCGCCAGATAAGCGCCTCCAGAACGCAGCGAAAATATGTACATAGGTGAGTAAAGCAGAGAGAGAGTCTTGGCTTTAGCAGAGAGAGAGTCTTGGCTTTAGCAGAGAGAGGTTCATTGCTTAATGGAGTATATTAATTTGTGTCTATTTTTTTTTCTCCCTCTTTCGATTGTGTACGTAAAATCACTTGACACTCTGAAAGCTCTTGCGACTATTATTTCTGGCTGCTGCATTCAGGAACGCTGAATAATTGCCACAAGATACATAAGCATAAATCAATAACGATGAGACTTGGCTTGGCTTGAAGGCCGAGTAAATTGATTGACTCACCCAACAAGCAGGTGCTACAATTTGAGTTGAGTTGATTTGAGTTGCTGCAGGCGCACCAGGGGGTAATCACTCGATATAATTCTGCTGTTCTATGCTCACAAACGAACTTAATTATATCGGCAATTAAATTCCCATTAAGTGGCCACAGACACAGAGTGTTCGAGTGTCAAAGACTAACTGTCTTTCTCCTCCTCTTCCATGGTCTGCATAATAATTATCTTATTGTTGCCAGGGATAGTCATGGGCCGGCAGGAAATTCAATTTTAGTTAGACGCAATTAGGTAATAAGAGAGAGAGAGAGAGTGACGGATGGGTGTCCAAAGTGTTGGATGATGCAATGTCATGAGGCATCGAATCGAGTAATGGATGATGTTAATGGCAATGGAATTTATATTCCATTTTATGCCATTATCTATTTGTATTTCAATGTATTGGAAAATGGTACAACGGACCAAAATCTGACTGCCAAAATCACATTTCCTGATACATTTTCATCCACTGAATTCGAGTTTTTCGTTCTCAAATTGCTCGCACTTCCTCGGCCACACATACACACACAAATTTCTCAAGTTATTAATTTACCATTACATGTTTTACAAGCAATTAAGCCCGAACAACAGAGTTCTTAGCAAAATTATCAACACTTTCCGCTTATTAAATGCCTGCCAAAATGTTGTATTTATGCACCCGTGAATAAACAAATATAAATAGAATATTCTGCAGCCGATTCCTTTTGGCAAAATCTGTCACAATTTTTTGGGGGGAATTGTTCTGGCTGAGGAGCCAGGAAACTACATAGGAAAAAGATTGTGTGGACTTTTGTGGAAATATTTCTAAAAGCAGAGCAAAAATATTTTGCGTATATTCATTCTGGTGCGTAAATTTAACGCTTGCCTGGAGACTCCCACAAAGACACAGACACAGATGTGTAGGTTGAGCATGTGTGTAGAGCCGCATGTGCGCAAGGATGTGCGTAAGGACTACCCAACAAGATGACGATGATGATGATGATTTTGATTCTCATTTGTATTTCTTCATTTTGCGCTTTGATTTAGATTTATGCATGAGGCTAGACTTTAAAGCGGAAGCCAGCCGAAGCATACAAAGAGAGAGATAGAGAGAGAGGAGATATCCTAGCTGGGTCCTAGATCCCAGCACTGAGCCTGCGAAAGCTGCCATCAGCCGTACAGCTGTGCCACTTGAAGCAATTTATGAAGCA
Source organism: Drosophila obscura (assembly GCF_018151105.1). Lineage (NCBI taxonomy): Eukaryota > Metazoa > Arthropoda > Insecta > Diptera > Drosophilidae > Drosophila > Drosophila obscura. The sequence continues at coordinate 780,487 of NW_024542774.1, read as the reverse complement.
TTTTACTTACTTAGCTGCTGATTTACTCCCCATTCCGAGTGTCTCTGTGTCGATGTGTGTGTGTGTATATCCTGGCAAGGACCTTCTTCGAGCAAGCACATGTGTTTTGCGATTTTTCTATGAATATGAAATAAGTTTTGGCCTCGCATGTGCGTAAATAAACAAGCAGCAGGAGACGCAGCAGCAGAAACAGAAATTCCGGTAAGGACTTTTACAAGCGAGTCCTCGCTTCGTCGTGCGATCGAGTGTGTGTGTGTGTGTGTTTTACCCAAGGCGTTGCACGCATGGCTCCCAGGGCTGCTGCGAAATTTTATGTGCATTTTATGCAAAAAGTATGATCCCCGTGAGACTTGCCAAAAAAGGTAACCCAAACACCCAGCCAAAAAGGTGCCCAAAAACCCCAATAAATTCTGATCCCCCGGTATATATCCTTGGTGGGGTTATCGATGGTTCTGCCTGGGGAAGTATTCAGATCTCTAGAAAACGTATAAGACTCGCCACCACCCCCCACCCACCCATCTAAATTGCACAAAGCCAATGGCAACAGCCAGAACAGGACTTTCGCTTCGTTAGGGCATCTGTCGGGGTGTCTGGCCTTTTCAGCCATTTTGTGCGAGTCTATGCCAATGATTTGCCAATTTCTCGTCTGGCGCTTGTTTACATACAAATACAGGGCCAAGCCGAGCGGGGCCCAAAGAAGCCAAAATATAATGGGGCAGACAACAGACAAGAGCAGAAGCAGCAGCAGTCCCAGACACTGAGGAGACAGCGAGACTGGATATTCTTCCGGCTTTGTGCAGCTCCAGCAGCCAGAATGCCAGACAAAGTGGTAAATAGACGCAAAACGCGTGACTTTCACTTTGATGTGATGCCAGCAGCGGCAGCCGAGGGAGAGGTTCGTGCTGCTAGTCGCGCGAAAGGCTGCGCTGTTTGCATAAGTCTCCCGACCTGAGTGGCAGGCAGCTGTGGCCATCTGTAACATCTTCATGCTCCATCGCAAAACTGACCAAAGTCATGCACAACATTATCATACTATGGCTCCTGGCCACGACTGTCACAAGCAGAGACCTGCAAACAGTCTCAAAGTTCTGCGATAACAAGAGCAGCAGCAAACTGCAACACACCTTGGGGCACAGATAGAGAATGCACAAGACAGAGAGACAGAGACAAGTGACAGACGGGAGGCTTATCAGGCAAGTGCCTCGCCTCGCCTCGCCACGAATCACCTTGCCTGCCACAAACACTGTGCGGTTTTCAGACTTTAAGTCTAAAAATGAGTGCACTCAGCCGCAGGACATGTGACCTGGTGGTCGCCTGCCACTTGCAACTCTTCCAGAGCTCTTTCTCTCTCTTTTTGTATTTTAAGATAATGAATCGTAAAGTTTGAAAGAAAAGTGAACCATTACTTGAGGGGGGAAAATGTGCAAGTTGTGATAAAAGTTGATGCCAAATTGTGTGTAAATATGTGCTTAAAAATTCGTTAGGAGTGGACACGGCTACAGACACGGGCCAGAGGGAAAACCCCGCTGATACTCGCAGATGGAAACTGCCACAAGATGCAGAAATAGATTCAGAATGGCGCCATTTTGAGCGTTAGATTTTAATGAGCAGCAGCAGCACTCTAGCCTCGTCATCATTAAAAAAAAATTAATGCAAGCAGCTGTGGTTTTTTCATGATTGATTGAGTTTCTCCCGATTGAAGCATTTGGAGCATTGGGGGCTACGGCTGTGGCATTAAGTGCGCCACAGCAGCTCGCCGCCTGCCATAAATTTGCTTAATCAAACTATTTAGTCCTCTGTGGATGTCACGCAGTGGAAGTCAAGCTGCTACGGCAACTGGCAGTGCCGCAGCAGTACTGCCACTGCCACTGCATTTGTGGGGGGGGCCATTAGAACGTGGAGAATGGATGGACGAAAGGAGCAAGGACAGCCACACATGTGTTGCATGCTTTTAGGCTCCGCTCAGACGACACACATAATCCTAATTAATTGCCGACATCGGCATCAGCATTCAGGATCCAGCATCAGCATTCAGGCGCTCCCGCAACAGCATACAGGAGCGGAGCTCTCTCTCTCTCTCTCTCTATGCCACGCGAATGCATTCTGGCAGGTGCATGTGAGCACTTCGTGCGCGCCATTTGCCCCCAGAGCTTTTCATCTAACCCCAGTCCCAGCCCCAGCCCCAGCCCTAGCCCCAGACCCAGCACCAGCCCAGCCCTTGTGCGCCATTATTTCCCTTTGATTTGCTTTGGCTGCTAAAAGTCGTCGTCGTTCGTCCTCGTCGCGTGTTCCATGGCAGAGCGGCCCCCACCGGGGGGAGAAACGCGACGCATTTCATGCACTTGGCTGGGCTTTTAAGTTGCTTAACGCTTTTGATGTTTGCTGGCAGTCAGCGCCCCCTGCCCCACCCCTTTGGCAGGCAGCGAGTGTAAAGGGCCGCATAAGCCCAGGACAGGGAAATCTTTAACTTTAGAGCAAGTGAGGTGTGGCAGGCTTCCGATTTTCAGGTGTTCAATTCAACCAGGAAGAAAAACTGCCTGAATAATTTGGTTGGAGTTGGAGGAGTTAAAGGCGACTTTAAGGTGCTTAAGTGTTGCTTTCGACCACGGCATCAGTCACGGGGATCAGCCCCAAGAGAAACACAACTGAAAAATGGGTAAAGTTTTTCGCCCAAGACAAGCAAATAATCGATGAATGGCTGGAGTCCACGGATTGGCCTTTTCCGGGCAAGAAAAGGGCTTAAAGAATCTGCAAGAGACTCGCAAGAAAGTGGAAGGAAGTAACGGCAAAACAGCAGGGCAGCCTTTGGCGGGGCAGCCTCGAAAGTATGCAACACGATTTTAATTAGTTTTGAAAAGTATTTTAATTTTAGCAATTTGTGTGCCACAAGGCGGCGACGAGGCTCAAGCAGCCCAGTCTCTGGCTCAAAAATAATCACAGAATGCGGCACATTAATGATTATTAGTTGTACGTATAATGAGCATCGTCAGCGGGTTTTGAGGCGTGGCAAATGGCAGGGCAGGGCAGGGAGGGGGCAGCCTGCTATTCAAAAAATGCGTGCAACCCGAAAAAAAAAACACGGACGAACACCAAGTGGCACGAACAGAAAGGCCAAAAAAAAAACCCCTCGCATCGAATGAACGCAGCAAAAAGTTGAAAAAGTTCTGAGAGAAGTTTTCGCAATTATTTTTCTGTTCTAATGTAATAGTGGGGCGGCAGCCGCAGCCGCAGCCTCTGCCCCTTGCCCCTGCCCCCATACCCCTTTTTTAATGCTTTTGCAACGAAGAAAAGTTTGCTTAAACTATGTGGCCGGTTGAGGGGTTTCTCTTTTTGTGTTCTCTCTCTCCTGTCTGGGGCTCTCTCTCTCTCTTCTCTCCGCCGGATAGCTTAGCGGTTGCTGGAAATATGCTTTGATTTTCGGCTACGCCGCTTGACCGCTGCGCTGCGTGGAATGCAGTATTCGAATTGTTTGTGCCCCACGTCCCCGCACCACCACTCAACCACTCGCCCCTCCCAAGAGTGGACTTTTTGGCTTGATCTATACGTATACTTCATGCTTTTGGATCCCCCACCCAAAAAGTTTTCAAATTAAAGGCATTCGACCGGTCGACTGGCCTCTGGAAAGCTATGCGGTTGTGAATGGGTGAGGCAGGAGGGGGTCCCATACCGGCACAATGATTAGTGATTGAGTTTTGGTTCTTCAAGGAGTTGCTTACCTGAAAAGAGAGCAAAAAGAGCAAAAAAAAGTGTTGCATTAAAATCGGAATTTATAAAAGAATTAAATTAAAGAATATTAAAGTTGAAATCAATTTTGCGGCTCGTATTCTGCTGACAAATATCGGTGTGGAGTGGGGTGGATTGGGGTCCGGGAGGCAGGACTTAATTACACACACACACAAAAGTAATTTGTCGCACACACAAAAACCACTCCCCGAAATGCACATGCCTCATGCCACTAGGGGACACACACTCCCTGCCTGCCTGCCACCCTGCCTGCTGGCTGTCTCTGTTTGTGGAAATAGGAAACCCAAAAAACGAGACAGCAACCAGAGACGACACATGACACACAGCAAAAGCTAAAACAGCAGCAGGGGGAGGAGTAGCAGCAGCAGCAGCAACAGAGGGAGGAGCATCAGCAGAAGGAGCTGCAAGAACCAGTCAGCCGTGGCCCCAAAACAGGACTTTTGTTTATATGTCATAAAAATTACTCATACGTTAATAATTTAAACGGATGGCTGTTGATGATGGCCGGCCCCGGGGGCAGGATAGCACGACAGCAGGACACATGAGGCATCTGCCAATGTGTGCTTTGCCAATGTGTGGGGTGACGTGTCGGGCAAGGGGGGAAGCAAAGCAATGGCTAACTCGGAATCAATACGAAATGAAAACCAAATACCTCTCTGATCAAACACAAGGCCAGGCCCAGCCCCAGACAGGGCCAGCACCTCGAAGCTCGTTTTGCTGCTGCTGCTGCTGCTGCTGCTGCTGCTGCTGCTGTTGTTTTGCTGTCCGTCTAATGACATTGCTCTCGTTATCGAGGCATAAAATTCATAACGAAAGACCCTGACAGACATTGAGAGTGGCTGCCCCATTGGATTGGCTGAATGTCTATGTCTGAGTCTTACTTGTGGAAGTATATTCAAGGATGTCCTGTGTGCTGCTGTGTGTTTGGTGGCAATTTCATTATTTCATCAATAATACAATGCGGCAATCAACCGGAGAGATGCATATCCTTTTTGTTTGCTTTGGCTCTGTTATCCCCCCAGTAATGTTTGTTTGCTTTGAGAGATGGTTTCTCTGCTTTGACTAGCTTTGCTTTAAGATAATGTATTGATTAACAGTTTGCGCCTTAATCCCGCTGGCATTCCGGTGGTGCTCAGGTTGCTTACATACTTGTTTGAGCATTTTTGTTCATTGCTCAAGCAGCACGCAATTCTGAGCGTCGCTCTCTTTCATGCTCACTCTCCCGACCCCCTTTTGCTATTCTGATGGAGAGAACGGTTTGTGCGTGAGAGTATTTATGAGTGCAGAGATCACAAACAAACGTGAACGAACATGTCGCTTCGCAATACCGATGCTCACTCTCTTGCTTGCTCACTCTGCCCGAGAGGCCATGCTTTTGTCTGCTCTTCTGCTTGAATATATTTCATCAGCGCACCAGATGGAGAAGCCAATGTTAATTGCACACATGTACATGTCTGAAACACACACACACACAAAAGTCTCTGATAAAAACTGAATGGATTTAATTTGCTCAACGCTCAACATTAATTTTGAAATCGCATCACGTATTAAAGTATAAAATTTAATTGCCAATTCGGCATGTAGAACAGAACCCATTACTTAGACCCAGCGTCGTTGGGAGTTTTCTCTTGTTTGGTGGGGCAGGGCCACAGGGTCATGGTCGTTGTCTCGTCGTAGATGAAGCCCGCCGCCTTCTTCGTGCCACAAGCAGTTGTGTCGCGCGCCCACGGGAATGCCGCCTCCCGCAGCCAGTAAACCACCAGAGCATCGTTGATGCCATAGCGCTTCAGGTTGGACAGGTGTTTGCGCAACATGATGGTGGATGAGCCAAAGGCGGAAGTTCGCGTGGGTTCGTGTGGCACGATCGTAGCTGTATTGTGGCACTGTGGTTGGGGCTGGGGCTGGGGCTGCGTCGGGTAAGCCTTCCCCAGAAGTTTGGATCTGTCGTCCAAACGTTCTGCGAAAGGATCACCGAACGCGTCCGCCAGGCCACGTGGCACCTCCATTTTCCTCCACTTCGAGATGGCGGGCGTCAGGAGGAGACTGTGGCTGCTCGCGGTGCACTTGGCTATGCTCAGCCGTCGCTGCCTCACCATTCGTTTCGCCTGCCCGAGTTTCGGTTTGTCCTCAGGCTGCCTCTGCTTTCCGTTCTCCCTCTCGCCACTTGGCCTCTCCCCCACTGACCTTTCCACGGATTTGACCTGCAACAGCTGCTGTTTGGCTGCAATATCCCTGCGCGTTTGCTTCAGATCGGAGAGCAGGCGCCTCCTTTGGCCTGCCTCATCTCTCTGCTTTCTCAGATCGGCCTCTGCTTGCACTGCCCCTTCCCTGCACTTCCTGCGGAGATGCGCCGCCTCCTCCGCCTCTTCCTTCCCTCTGGTGTTCCTTTCGATGCGCTTTCTCCTTCCGCTTCTCGTACTTTTCCTTCAGGGCGGCGCACAGCTTGGAAATTTCCTCGATCTGCTGCAGCGCAAGGCCGTCGGAGTCGCTTTCAATTCCTCGATTTTCATCTCGTTCCGCCAGCGCCTGTTTCTCCCTAATCCCCAGTGCCTTCTTCCCTTTCCTTGCACACTTTGTTCCCTTGGCTTTGTTCTTCGTTTCCAGGATCATCTGCAGCTCGCGCAGGCTTATGCTCTTGGACATCCTCTCCAGCTCTCGTAGCGGCCGCTGCTCCTCGCTGCGGACTCGCTGGGGCGCCTGCTCCTCTGGTATATCCTTGCCCCTTTTCTCCAGCATGCGGATTTCGTGTGCCTTTTGCTTTTCAGTGTCCGTGCAGATGTCTGCCGTGGCTTTCTTCTGCGTCTGCTGCTGCTGCCTGCGAGTTGAAGCCGGTGAGCATTTTCCTTGGTTTTCCTTTGCCTTCTGCTGGCCTGGCCTGGCCTTTGCCGTGCACATGTAGATTTCCTTCAGCTCCTGGCAGCTAATTCCTGGCCGTAATGCACCCTGAGTCTTCGTCTGTGCGGCTCTGCCATCCTCCCTGGTGACAGAGAGATGATCCTGTAGCTTGGCCTCGCATCCCTGTGGCAGCTTTCGCTCCTGCTTTCGTCTGACCTTTTGCAATCCCTTCTCCTGCTGCTCCTGCTGCTGCTGCTCCTGCTGCTGCTGCATCTGATTAATTGGGAATATCCAGGCGGGGCTTTGGTTCTTCTGCCACCGCCGCAGATGGTCGAAATCCTCCTCGAACTGCCTGCTGGGCCTTCGCTCCTTGTGCTGGCTCCAGTGGCTGGTAGTCTCCCTCTTGATACTTTCGAACAGCTGCTCCTCGCGTTCCCTCATCGCCACGTTGCTGGATCTGCCTCTGCCCTCTGATGTGGACGGAGCAGCTACTTTGCAGCATGGACTTGGAGCTGGAAGGCAGATGGCAGCTGCTGATGCTGCCGCTTCCGGTTCGGCTTTCTGTTTAGTCAAGGGCTTCGGGGTGAGCTCTGGCTTTATGCTATCCTCCAGAATGCAGACGAAATCCTTGCACCCATACTTGGGAACCTTCTCCAGCTGCCCTGGCACCTGCTTGGCTGCCTCTGCCGTGCAGCTTGCTCCTTGGGCAGCGTTTGGCTCCTTGAACCACAGTGCGCTCTTATCCAGGACCCTCATCTTGAGGCAGAGTCCTTCGTTGCGCTTTCGCAGGCAGCAGTTGGTCGGCGGCACCTTGGGGTAGCAACGAAGCCTGCCACTGATCTCGGCCTCGGCCTCAGCTGGTGGCCCGGCCACAAGGCCATGCCACGTCCTTAGCCGCCTCTGCGCCTTGTTCAGTTCGCTGTTGAGAATGTCACAGGCCATGGGCGGTTCCAGTTCCCGTTCGCTGATCGACGGCATTCTGGATCGCAGCTCCGCCGACTTCAAGCGCTGCCAGGGGGCTGGCGGCGTGGGATCCTGGCAGATGCTGGGCAAACTTCTGAATCTACCTAGGAATCGCTGTAGCTGCAGGCTTAGACGATTGCGGCACATCCCGTGTGCAACATTTGCCACCAACTAGCGTAGGGGATCGAATTAAAAATTCCAAAATCAAAAAAAAAACCACCACCCAAATTAACGTGCGGGGGGCAAGTAACGGGAAATTTTAATTTTAGAAACTAAAAAATAAAACTGAAAGTTAAATTTAAAAAATGAAGTCACGCACTTGACTGAGTTCTCAGGGCTGCCTGGGCTGGGGGGGAATACAAATTAAATTAAATTTTGATGCCGCTCTGTGCCTGCAGCAGGACCTTTACGGATTTCTGCAGCTGCTGCTTCTCCCAGTCGCTGAGATGGGGCCGCACAATGGCCCCGATGCCGTGGGCGCAAACGACGCAGGGCATGGACATGAACACCTCATCCGTGATGCCGCAGATGCCCTGGACATTGGTGGACAGCGACAGCACCCGATTGCTGTCCTCGAATATCGCCGCAACGATATCGGCGACGGTGAGGCCAATGGCCCAGTTGGTGTAGCCCTTGTCGGCAATCACCTTGAAGGCCGCCTCCACCACATCCTTGTGCACCGTCGACCAGTACATGGGATCCCGCGCCGTGCCAATGACGGGCAGGATCTCCTGCAGGCGCACACCACCCACGCTGACCGTTGACCACAGCGGCACCGAACTGCCGCCATGCTCCCCAACCACAAAGCCGTGAACGGAGCGCGTGGCAATGCCCAGCAGCTGGCCGATGAACAGCCGAAAGCGAGCCGTGTCCAGGTGGCAGCCGGTGCTCAGGCAACGCTCGTACGGCAGATTGGTCACCTTGCGGGCCACCCAGGCCATCACATCGGCGGGATTGGAGACAATGATGAAGGTGGCCTTGGGACTCTGCTCCAGCAGCGCTGGCATCACCTCCCTGACAATATCCGCCGTCTTCTGGGCGACATCCAGGCGCGTCTCGTTGCCCGTGGGCCGGGCCCCGGCCGTTACCACCACCACACGCGAGTCCTTGGTGGCCTCCATGCCCGTGCACTGCTCGATTAGCGGATTGTTGACGAACAGCGAACCGTGCAACAGATCGAGACGCTCGGCCGCCATCCAATCCTGCTTCGCGTCGAAGAGGGCCATGTGATTGGTGACGCCCTTGCAGAGCAGGGCCATGGCACAGCCCATGCCCACGGCGCCGGCGCCCACAATTGTCACCTTGCGGCCCGGCTGAATGTCGTGCGGTCCGCCCACCTTTTTGAACAGACATTCGCGGAATTTCTGCAACAATTCCTGATCGACAACAGTTGCGGCTCCTCCTGCGCCTCCCTTCTCCTTGGGGTGGCACTTTTCCTCCGCTCTCTCAGCGTTTGCTCGGCACTTCGCTGCCTCCTGTTGGGCGCATTTCCTTTGCTGCATCTCTGCCTCGCACTTTTTTCTCAGCATGATCCTGGCACAGCCGCATACGTCCTCGAGACTGGCATTATCGTTCTCGCTCAAGGACTTTATGAAGCTCTGAACACTCTGCAGCTTGGCGTCCACACACTTTTCCACCTCAGGACTCGAGCATCCTTCTGATTGCTTGGCTTTGGCATTGCCTTTTGCTGTTTTCTGCTTCTGGGCTGCTGTTTTTTTGGCCTTTTTCTGGCGGCAGGCTTTCCTAGCCTTGGCCTTATCCCTGGGATGCTCCATGCCCGCCTCGATGCACATCTCCTTGATGACCTTCCGGCGGCAGCTCTGCTTGATTTGATCGGACAGGCATTGGTGCATGCGCACCATCTCCGCCTTCTCCTCCGGGCTGAAATTCTTGCTGGACTCGCACACATCCCTCCACTCACGGGCCATGCACTGCTCGAGCTTCTCCGTGTATCGGTTGCGCCTTGGCTGCTTCTCCTTGCTTTTGGCCGGCACTACAACGGGCCTTCCCCCTTTGGCGCACTTTTCGGCGCACTTCTTCAGCATTTTCCTGATCTTATTCTCGCCCGCCTGCGTCTTGGCCCTGCAGAAGGCGCCCATCACACTGTCCCGGCAGATCCGCCGTATGCCCGTCATCAGGCAGCTCATCATGGTGCTCAGGGTGTCCTGTTGCTGCTTATTGGCCTCCGACTCGATGCTCTGCTGCAGCACCTTCGTCTTCTCGGCTATGCACTTGTCCACCCTAGTCCTTAGCATGGCCGCATCCTTGGCGGCCTCCTCGGCTGCCTTGGCCTCTTGGCGCCGCTCGGCGTTCTGGTCCATTTCCTTGCGTAGCTTACCGATGTCCTTCTCGGTCTTCTTGCAGTAGTTCTTCAAGGAACATGCCCGCGTGGTGTCCCGCAGGAGGCCGCTCATACTTCGCATGCTCGTGTGCTGCTGCTGCGTCTCAGTGCGTTTATTCCAATTTTGATGGCAGATATCTATACATCTATACATATATACATACAAATTTTGACAGATTTTTCGTAGGCGGAATGACGCAAAGTTTTCAATCGTTTCAATCTTTGCACTCGGAATACTGAAAGCCGCAGGAATGACAAACAAACGAAAGCAAACGACGCGCTGCACAAGCCACAAACGCGACACACGTGAGGCGTGTGCTGAGTGGAGGCAGGTGGCAGGTTGGCAGGTGGCATCGCTAGCATTTTGTCGAACATAAAATGGAGCAACAACTTAATTAAATGTTAAAAGCGCGACCGCAGCGCTTCTGTGGCAGGCCAAAGGTGTGAAGGGGATGGCAGTGAGAAGGTGAGGTAGGGGGACTTGACTGTGTGTGGCACTCTCACTGGAGGTGTGAGGTGCAAGTACTCTTATCACCCAGCAGGATGCTGACAGGCCCTGCCACACGCTAACTTCCATTTTTGGTAGGTGGCGTGGCAAGGTGAGGGTGGAAATTAGCAAACCTGTCAACTGTCAGGTGGTGGGAAGAGGGCTCGGGGGGGGCTAGGAACTGCCACAAGACAATGCGTCGTCTCTCACCTGTGCTTCAACACCTTGCCGCTCAGCCGACACCAGCTCCAGCCCAGCCCCAGCCTCAGCCCCCTTGACGAAGTTGCTGTACGAACTTTGGCCTCGTCATGAATGTGCCTCCGAGTGCCTTTCAGAGTGCCACAAGGAGCCATGTGTGTGTGTGTGTGTGTGTGGGGAGGGATGTGTGTCTGTGTGTGTGGTAAATTATGGCATGTCTGCCTTCCGCCTGCCTCCTGCCCCCCCCCCACACGACCATCGTCATTCCGTTGTTTGTAATTTGTTAATTTCCCGCATTTAGAAATTAATTTTCACTTCATGCGCCGCCAAGCAGACAACAGCAGACAGCAGGCGTTGAGAGACGGCAGTAGAGTTGCCACCGCACCGCACCGCACCGCTCACCACCCACTTCCACTCCACTCCACTCTCTCTCTGTCCACATACAGTCGCTGACAAACTTGCGCCGCAATTACGAGTGGGCGGGTGTGTGTGCTGTGGTGGTGGAGGAGTTGTTACATTTTATATTCAAATTCCTTCATGTTGTCATTAATTTGTGTGCAACTTGTTTTAGCATTGTAGCTGTTAATTTTTGAGCCAGGGCAGGTGTTTGACACGGTTATGTTTTAATGGGGCCGCATGCCACCTGGCACCAGCCACCTGCCGCATGTGGGTAAATGTTCATTTGATTGTCTGTGAAAATCTCAGCGGAGGAATCTTCGAGGCAGTGAACGAAATGTTGTAGTAGCCGCTGCGTAAAACGTTTCCATCTTTCGGCCAAACTTTTAATAGAAATTATTCTGAATTATTGTCAAAAATTTTACAATGTTGGGAGGTCGCATCGTGCGCCCGCTACTGCCACAGCTGCAGCTACTCAGATGGAGGCACTTGATGCTGCTGGACCCCCGATCGCACTTGCTGCAGCTTCAGAAGGCGTTCAGCCAGAAGTCTGACGCGAGTTGTGGCCCCGGCAAGTCCAAGGAAAAACCCAAAGAGCAGCAGAAAGCAGCAGGCTGCGCAGGCGATGCCAAGCCAAAGGCCTGCAGTACGAGGCTGGACAGGAGGCGCAAGCATATCCAGGAGATGCAGAAAAAGAAGGCGAAGAAAGAGGCTCCGAAGCCCCTGAACTATTGTGCCAAATTGAAGGAGGAAAAGGCTTCAAAGGAGAACTCCTGCGGCGAAAAAGAGCCCAAGGCATCGAATGAGAGCTCCTGCGGGAAGACAGAGTCCAAGGCTTCAAAGGAGAGCTCCTGCAACAAGGATGAGGAGCAAAACCCTGCAAGGCAGGAGCCCTGTGCCGTACACAAAAAGGCCAAAGATTCTCAAGGTCCTGTCTGTGCGACGGCGGGGGCCAACCAGCAACAACAACAACAGCCCAAGTGCGAGATCGTCGAAAGGGCAGCAGCGCCATCCAATGAAATTAGACAGCCGGTGGACTGGAATGCCATGGAGAGCCTCTTGAGCTGCATGATAAGCGGCGTGAAGGTGGCCTGCGTCACCCACGAGCAGATGAAAATATTCAAAAAATTATTGGCCGCACGCGACCAAAGGCTGGACGATGAAGAGGCATCACAGAACATTAAATGTGCAGCCAATGCCGTTATGACAATGAATGACCCCGATGTAGAGAAAAAGGATAAGGAGCCCCGGCAGGAGGATCATGAAGATTAGCAGAGCAGAAAGGGCAGAAAGAAAGCAGTGTACGGGAGAGCAAAGAGTACCGTAAATGGGAAGTATCAGTAAATCAGAAGCACAAATTAGCACAAAAGATTGGGAAAAGGCAAAGCAGTTTAAATAAGGCACAAGCAGTCAGTTCAAGCAGCATGAGTGGGCAAAGCAGTGCACAAAGCAGCGCAAAGCAGTTAACAGAAGCTGAGAAAAGAAAACTAACCCCAAAAACTGATCGTAGAAGCTCAAGCAGCAACTAAATTAGCAGGCAATCGCACTCTCCCCTTTATATAATAATATTTATACACTAAATAAATTCCATTAACTTAAAAAGTCGCCCAAATAAATATTTTGCACAATTTAAAGCATAACTTTAATCATTCAAGTTGAATGCAATGCTGGAAAAAGTCAGGCCCCAGCTGGCTCCATCAGGCACTGCCATCCCACCACGCGGGATAATGATGGGAAGAGAGCGATAGAGAGAGAGAGAGAGAGACAGAAGGAGAGAGAAAGCGAACGACTGGCAGCAAACAATTGTCGTCACCGCTTGTCTGGTTTATTGTCATCCATCACGAGGGTTGGACAAGGCAAGGGCGCCCCGGCCCCCAAATGCCCCGAAGGTGGGTCCCCACTCCCCGGTTCTGTCTTAAAGCCCAGCGATTTGTGGTCACCATTGTCACTGCCACCTAGAAAGCATTGGGGGGGGGGGACTCGGGAAGAGAGTTTGGCTCATTCACTGAATCCCATTCCAGATCCTGGTCCCGGTCCTGGCACTCATTTAGACATTCTGCTGCGCATTTGACATTGCCTTTCTTTCACTGCACTGCCTCTATTCTCTCTCATGCCTCTCTCCATCTTCTCTCTCTCTCTCTGTCTGTGGGGATTTTTTCCATTTGCTGCTGTTGCGACTGATTGTTGCACAAGGATTTGTCAAGGATAAAACACTCGAGGGCAGTCAGTCGACATTGTGTAGTCGTACCAGTCGCTGTGCTTCATCATGATTACGTTTATGAGTATGTAGCGACAGTTGTGTCTACTTTGGCCCGCTGCCTTCTCGCCCTCCACACCCAACACTTAAATACATTGTCATCATGGCTGCCTTTTCCCCCCTGGAGCCCGCCGACTTGGTTATTGATTTTACGCCAAGAAATGCATCCGAATGCAATCCTAAGTGCAGGATGTACGGCCTTGGGGCTCTCACTGCATATTATGTTCGTATTTGTAGAGGGGCGGAAGGGGGAGGTGTGGCAAGCTCTTAAGCTTTGCCACATTAAAGCGCAGCCTCAAGGTTGTGGTTCAGCTTATGAATCGAGTGCAAAGGTGGCCCCGTTCTGACCTCAATTTTCACTCCTTTCCGTTTTGTCTAATGGCAAATATTACACACACACACACACACAAAAAAGGCGGCACCGCAGCCACGAGACCACATCCACATCCACAGGACCAGGAAACACAGGACACAGACACAGCTCTGGTTGCCAAAAATTATATGCCGCTGCGGCCTGCGGTTTGTTCAACAAAAATCCTGTGCAATCCACAGCGGGAGAAAGAGAGTGAGAGAGCGAGAGAGAGCGAGAAAAAACTGGGTCAATGCACTAACTGAAAACTGTCACAGTGCCAGCAGACGCATTAAAGCCAAATTACCTAAAATACATTTTTGCGCCCCCACCTCACAGCTAGTCGGTGTAGTCGGTGCCGGCCACAGTCAGGGGAGCCCCAACAGCAGTCAAAAGTTCAGCTAAACAACAACCAGAGATCCCTGTCATGGGGGGGGATGTTACATCGTCTCGAAGCACTTGAGAAAGTTTTGGCTTCATTTCTGTTGTCCCAACTTCCGATGGCTGCTGATTTCCAAAGAAGCGGAGGAACCCCCCTCCCCGCCCGTACTTTCCACCTGTTTGTGCTTGTTCCCGTTCTCCGGGGGCTCTCTCTCTCTCTCCCTCATCATGAAAGGTTAATGACGGCTGCTGTCAGCGGCGAAGGTCACCCACTCCCACGTACCCAGGCTACAGACTCCTACTCTGCCACTGCCACTGCCACTGGCAGTCACCCATTCCATTCCCCTGTCGCTGTTGCTGTCCCTTTGTTGGGTCAAGCGTGCAGCAGGTAAAAGTTTCGTGTGCCACAGTTACGAGTGAGGGTATGGGGCGGGACATGACGGTCCCGGTGCTAAATAGCAGCGCGCAGCGTGGACGCAGGACCCAGGACACAGGACGCAGGACCAGTGGGATTCTTGGCGCACAGTGGGGGGGGGGAAGCAGAGCGTAAAAGTTAAATGAAACGAAACACGTTAATGGCCTCTGAGAGTCTGGCTGGACGACTGGATGGAGAGCAGTGTACAGAGAGCTGAGAGAGAGAAACCAGAGTAAGCGCTCTAAGGAGCGGGTGGGGGGGTCGCGCGCGCGATGCTCTTAAAGCTGGAGCTCCGTTGAAAGTGAAATTCCCCGCTGAAAGCCGTTGGCAAGTTGGCAGCCTCCTCCGGTGCTGCTGGCCTCGTTTGTAATAAAATGATATCGTTGGCTTAGTTAAGTAGCAATAAGCTGGAAAAAGGCAGCCACCAGCCAGCCGCCCAGGCCCAGCCCAGGAGCAGTCCTCGTCGCAGTCCTCGTCTCAATCACGGCGTTTCAGGTTGATATTAAGTTATTTAGGCTATTTAGGCGCCAAGTGGACTCCCCCCCCTTCCCTCTTAGCCTGGTCATTAAAGCCAAATTACGGTATATTAAGTTACCTTTTAGTTGGGGTGAAAATTTTCCTGTCTCTGGAGCTCTCTCTCTCTCTCTATCTCTTTTGGTGGGGCGGGATCAAGTTTCAAAGGTCTCAAAAGAGAGCCAACTAAGGAAAGTTCAATTAAAGTTTCGCATTGATTTATGTCTGAATTTTCGGCCTACGGCTAATAATCGGCATCTCAGAGCGGACGGCGACTAATTAACATCCCCCCAAAAAGGCCAACACCACCAGATAACAGCAAAGCGATTTTCCTGCCTCGAAAAGGACACACGAAAAGTGAAGGCAAACGAAAAAAAAAAAAAAAAAAAAAAGGAATTATGTATCACTTCGTTGCGACTTACTTCCACTTAATTTATTTTCGGTTGCTTTTACGAAAGTAGAGAAAAGAATGAAACGACGCCAGTCCAGCCCGTTGGCCGGGGGGTAGCACAGGAGCAAAGAAAGACCAAAGAAAAATCCCAAATAAGAAGCCAACACTGTGTGTGTGTGTGTGTCCACAGTTGGTCCAGAAAGTCAGTGCACAGCAATCAGAGTGCACACAGTAATTGCAAAATAGGCATGAAATTTGCACACTGAAATACAAAAAAAAAAACAAAAAGAGCAACAAAGAAGGTAGTCCATTCGATTTTCTGATCACCCGAAGACTTCTTTTTTGTTTTCTCCGTTGATGCAATCTGTTTTACAATAGCAACAAGCAGCATTCTCACATTTGATCGAACTCGAACACTCGAACAAAAGCTGCGCTACCTGCTCGTTGTTGTTGTTGTGACTAAGAGATAAGCGCAAGCGCACGCAATGTGATCAGCGAGCGCAGCGAGCATAAAAGCGAGAGAGAGAGAGAGTCTTTGCTTGGTGCGCAAAATCTATTGAGAGCAGTTTGGCATGTGTCTTTGTTTTCTCTTGCTCTCTTTGGATTGTGGATTGTGTTTGCGTTTGTTTTATTTTGTTTGTGTGAAAGTGTAGCTGTAGCCGTGCACAAACTACACAAGCCCACTGTTTGTCATGTTTGAGTGTAATTTTACTTTTGACTTTTTTTTTGTTTTGCTTTGGGCTAAAGGAAGAGCCGGCCTGCAGGCGGCGTTATTTCAATGGGGCGCGCTCTCCATCTCCGTGTGAAAAGGCATTTGACTTTTACTTTGCAACTTGCAGCAGGAGCAACAGCAGCAGCAGCAGCAACAACAGCAGGCTGTTTCTTTCACACTGTTGGCCTTCACACCTTTTGCTAGTTTGTTGCCTGCCTGCACACTTTATCCACTATCCACTTTTCTACTTTTCCTCTTCCACGTGCAATTCAACTTGGGGAAAACGCCTTTCGAGTGCCCGCCGCATTAATTCCCAGGTGTGCAATTTAGTGTGCGGCCAATTTTTGTCGGTCTGTGGCATAGGCAGAGGAAGGGGTCCTGCCCTGCCCTGCTCCTGTCCTGGCCCCGGGGCTACTGCCGCCAGCGTCTGTTATGTGTTGACCACATGGCAGCAGGAAGGAGCCCCCCAAAAGGAGGTTGAAAATTGTTGTTGCGAAATTCTAAACGGAAGTGCCAGTTTTATGCCCCTTTTGGCTTTTATTGTTAGCTGCGTTTCCGCCTTTCGTGTATTTGGGGCTCGGTCTCCGCCGCTCTCCGCTCTGCCGCTCTACCGTATGCCTTGCACATTTCCGGCTTAAACAAACCCACTGTTAAAGCAGTGGCAACATTTTTCAATTTACCAAAAACTCGTGGCACATCTTTAAGCGAAAACTTTGAGTAGAACTTTGGCCAGGATAACTTTTCAATGGACTACATTTGCTATGCCATGTTAAACAGCAAAAGAAGAAAAAAGAATAAGGCCAAGAACAGCAGAGGATGAGGGGCCAAGGAGGAGAGATAGAGAGAGAGAGAGAGGGAGAGGCAGAACTATGGACAGCGAAGTGGCGCCGCGCCGGCTATAATTTTCAGTTCAGGACAAAAGCCCGAGAGAAAGAGAGAGCAACTTGAAAAAGTTTTAATAATTGCATTTCGACCGAGAAGGAGTAGCAGCAGCAGCAACATCAGCATCGACTTCCAAACTGGCGGACATAATAAACTCCGTTCAGAGACGATTCTCATCCCAAAGATCTGCTCATGCTGCCTCGACCAGTGCCACTGCCACTGCCACTGCCAATGCAGGTTGTGCATCAACACTAGAGAGAGACTGTAGACTGAGAGCGGATGGATACTGATGCTGAATGCTTTCGTTGGTGGGGGCGGAAAAAGGCGATGACTGGCCCACAAAAATAACCGAAAAGTAATCCCTCCACAAAAGTAAACTTGAGCGCACAAAAGTCGACTCTTAAAATAAACTGGCAGCCAGCACCAATATTTTTCCTCTTCCACCCTTTTTTTCCGGGCATGGGGCAGGCGCCGCAGTTGGTTAGCGTGTAGACAAAAGTCGGGGGCGCGCCCACTTGAGGCACAAAAGCCGCATTTTATATGAAAGAAAAGTGGCTAACTAAGTCACAGACTCTCGGGCACAGACCCAGACCCATGCCCATCATCATCGTTGCAGTTTTCCACCAAGTGGTCGACTTGAGGGCCATCTACGAGCGCAGACAGCGACGTTGCCTCCGCCTTTTGTCGAGCTGCGGATGCGGTTATTCGTGTTCTTGAATTTACAGTAACTTTAACTGCCACTATTGCCACACAGAAATCCACCAGAAGAAGATTTGGTTGGGACTTCTGTGTGCTGCAAAGAGAAAATCCAAAATAGAGCCGCAACATCACCTTTCTGAAGGGCATAAATGATGTCAGAGTTTGAGGAAAGATCCTAAAGCATTGTCATATACAAGTTATTGCCAACAAAAGCAGAACAGAGAGACGTTTATAGTCCCACGAATGGGCCAAGGGAGATCATCTTTTGATTTCATGGGTAGAGGGAACGCCCAATAAAGAGGACCCAAAGCACCACTTTATTAAATATGAAATATGCTCCTGCTCCTGCTCCTGCCGATGATGATGTTCGCTGTCGCCTTGAATTACACGCAATGCCATGGACAGAGCCGAAAGACAGAGCAGCACTGCTTAGCATTTGCGGCACGTAGCAAACGCTCAACGCTTAAATACATGAGATAAAATGCCGGACACTTAGCCCCGAGCTCTGCTTCTGAGCGGAGTGAAAGTGCAGGTAAAGGAACTGCCCAGGAATGCTGGCAACAAATTTCCATCGGTAGTGCTGCGCCATCGTATATTTATCTGAAAAATTTCACGCTCGATTTGCATGTGTCAAAAATACGAAAATTGAATGGCTTTAAAACTGAACAATTTTGTTCATCTTTTTGTCTCCTGCAAGCAGAAGGCAAGGGGTAGATGCAGCTGCCAGAATGTGGCAAGGAATAACTACACCCTCCCCTCTGTGTGGGGGCGCAAACATTTTTATGCAAAAATATTTTGCATGTCACTTCCATCTGCGTGGAATCGGGCAGACGGCAAACGTGGTTGAAGCAGCAGCAAACGTGGAGGAGCGCCCCCTTGGTTCGGTTTGTGTATTTGCCACAGACTTTTGCATGCATAACAAGTCAGCGGACGGACGGACAAACAAACAGGGGCAAAAAAAAACACACACACACACACACACATACAGAAGGGTGGCACGAAGATGGCGAGATGGGTCATGGGAGGAGGGAGGGAGAGCCGGAAAAAGGCAGCGCCGACAGTGCCGGCAGCTCGCAGGAAACGCATACAAAAACTTTAGCAAGCGAGCGGCAGCCGGCAACTGGCAACCGGCAACCGGCAACCAGCGGTCGCATTTCGTAATCTTTGCAAATAAACGCGTGAAATTCCAAGGAGCACCGCAGTGGGGCATGCCGCGCGCGCTTACATGCCCCCCCCCATGTGTGTGTGTGTGTGTGTCGCCCCATTTTTTGGCATACAGCTCACATCACACGCGAAATTTCGCATTCAGATTAAAATTCTTGAGCGCGCATTTCCGTTTCCGTTTCAGTTTCCCTTCTGTGGCATTTTCTTTCCGACTCGTGTTGCCGCCCGACAGTCGTTGCACGCATTGGTGGCCTGCTGCTGGTTTTCTGTCCGTGTGTCTGTTTGGAGTGCAACCTTCAAGTGACCCTCCCGAGTGACGAGGAAATGTCCAATGGAAATGGCTGCAAAAGCTTACTCCAATTCCAGCGATTGTTCAGAGACACATGAAGTGAAGTACCGCAGCAGCACACGGCGCATAAATGTATACATACTCGTATAATAAATCCGAAGACTCGCTGGCATATTACTCATACGCCGCATGTACCTAATAGACATTGACAATCGCATATTACTCACGGATTAGACGGGTGCGAAGAGGGTCCTTTGCCACGGTCCTGCTCCTGCTTATTTACAGACCATTGCCATTGATATGCAGACCCTGTTTTTAGCCAAAAAGAAATGGCTTTGTTTGCTGCATGTGGCATAGAATATCAAGATGGGTTGGGGGGGAGGCACCCAAGGCATGTGTGTGGTGTGTGTGCCGGCGCATAAATAATGTGACCTGCCTGACTGCGATTATCTGTGAACTATTTTTCACACGCTGCCGGCATACAAAGTGGCTGGCTGGCCCCCATTCTTTCCCCAGTAAAATACGAGCTGCTTGCCCTCCAAAGGCCACTTGGGCCATTCATTTCTATGGCATTTCCTCCAACACCCCCACCCCCAACACCCACCACACACAAACACATACATACATTGAAGGTGGTGCAGAAGTTTTTCGTATACTTACATTGTACTGAAATAATGAACAATAATATCCAGAGGCGTCGATCGAATGTCGGTCTCATGACTTCATCACTTATCCCAGGAATTGTGTGTGTGTGTGTTTTGTATGGATTTCTCCTGTTTTCGGCAATGCGATATATTCCTCCTACCGTCCTTGGAGTTGCTTTTCCCCTCAGCTCTCACGCAATTGGCACATGTGGATGTGGATCTGTAAATGGAAAATGTATTGTGATTAGAGCTTGGGTAACTGGTTGGCAAATGCCATAAGCCAATTAAAGTGATGCCCCAGCAACCAAGTTAAACCTTTATCTTTTTCGAGGCTAAAAGAATGAGAAAAAAAAACGAGTGGCACGTGGCGGGAGGGGGGAGATTCTACAATTGTTTGCACATGAAATTAATTAATTTTCCACACACACACCCACACCCACACACACCCACACACACACACACCACAACCTCACTGAGAACCTTGTTGCATAACGCTGGTCGGATTAACTGTGAAACAGAGCAGTGGGGGAAAACGGACTGGATAGAGACATCAGTCGACAAGAAAATTTCGACAGAATTTTGTCTGCAGTGTTTGGAGTGCACAGCAAACAGAAAGCGAAAGAACACTGGGATGAAGGGGGAAAGCAAGAGGGGATTGTGCCACTTGGACTCCACACACACACACACACACACACACTGTGTCCCCTGCATGTGTGTGTGTGCACACAAAATTAGTAGCAAAGCTGACGTAGATTTTAACGAGTCGGCGTTGCGCCCCACACCCCACTCTTCCCCGTCTGCTGGGCACTCATAACTGGTTACGTTGCTGTGCACTGTGCACTGTGGACTGTGGACAGTGGGTGTGGGTTGGCGAAAGAGGTGGCCCCAAAGTCAAAGTCACTGACAAAAATTGTGCAACGGGTGCTACTTTGTGTCCGTAACAAGGATTTATCCATTGGCAAGTCCCACCAAAATGGTGGCCCATGTAACGGTGCATCGCCTCTGCCACTGAACATGCCACTGAACACGCAACCAAAACAACAACAGCAACACAAACATTGGCAGCATTGGGCAAACATATCACGCGATCAATTTGTCAAACAAGCGGCAACAAATACACAGACGTAAATGAAGGAGCCGAACCGCACCGAAGCCCGCTGGATGGACAAACTAACAAACTGAGGCAACGACAAGTGACACAGCAGCAGCAGCAACAACAGCAGGAAGAGGCAAAGGCAGAGGCTGTAGCAGCAGTGGCACAGCAGCACAAAGGGGATGAGACAGCAGGGGATGGCAAGGGAGGCCGCCACATAGGCCAAATCGGAGGACAGGCGGCAGGAGGCATTGTGACCCAACAGCAAGGACAGCATTTGACGCACATCATCAATATGTGGGGAGTCTCTCTCTCTCTCTCTCTCTCTCTCTCTCTCTCCAGTCTATTGACTGTTGTTGTTATCCGTTCTGTTGTCTGTGCAGCTTATGACATGTAACATGTAACACAGCTGTCATTATGCAAGCGACAAACTATGAGTATGCACATACATACATACATACATACATACAAACATACATACATTGTACATATATGTATCACAAGCCAATTATTAAGACGGCAGTGAATGAGCTTAAAAGTGGGAAATTAGAGCAAAGTTTCATCGTTCAAAACATACCAGCATATATACATACATACATACATATGTATATGTATGTATATGTATATGCACATATCTATCTATCTTTACTTTACTTTATCCCACACTTTATTTTGCATTCCCCGGCATATACTTTATGAAGTTCAAGACGAGACGCTTGCCTGTGCTTCTGCTCATTGGGAATATACCCTGTTCGAGGGTATGCAGCTTACAAACTTGAAATTTTTTCTGTTCTGTTTCTTCTTAATTAGTGCACAAGTGCGATCAGGGTAATCATGGGGCATGGCCACAACGCTATACAGTGGAATATACATATATATCCAAGCAATTACAAGAGCTTTTTGCTAATTTTCCCTCCCCCCCCAATACCAATTAAAATAAAAGCAACGACTACACCTGAGCGAAGGGTCGCGGGGCGCGCGTATGGGGTTGGGTGGGTGGCTGCGTATAGAAAAACCAGAAAATGTAATTGGCACAATTTAAATGGCGACCAGCCAGAATGTTGATGATGATGATGATGGGAATGATGATGGCAGCAATGCATAAACAATAAATGCCAATGGTATGCAAATTTTACCAATTTACCGCAACAATGCCAAACTATCTGAGAGCCAGCGCCCTGCACACTGCCCACTGCAGATACAGATACAAATGAAATCATTGCTGGGTTGTGCATACGAAAAATGTTGCTGGTTTGCCACAAAACAGCAACAGGAATCGAGTGGGCGGGTGGGCGAGTTGAATTAAAAAAAAAAATTAAATTTACAAAACGAGAGAGAACTGTGCTGGGCTGGTGGGGGGGCTGGGTGGAAATTAAATCTCTGGGGCAAGTTCATTTGTTGCTTGCCGCCTGGAAAATTAATATATTATGCATGTTTCGCATCAATTATGTTGCCACATGGACTGACTGTGATGTTGCGCCATGGCAAATCGTTATTCATCTGCGGTCGTTTTATTGATTCCTGTGGCTGCGGCAAAATTAAAAGCGCTCAACGCAAAATAAATACAGAAGGAAACTTTCTCTTTACATTTTCTGTTTTTGTTGCCTATTTTCCGGGATTTGCCGTCATGGCTACAGCAAAGGAACCGGCTAC
Source organism: Drosophila obscura (assembly GCF_018151105.1). Classification (NCBI taxonomy): domain Eukaryota; kingdom Metazoa; phylum Arthropoda; class Insecta; order Diptera; family Drosophilidae; genus Drosophila; species Drosophila obscura. The sequence continues at coordinate 758,081 of NW_024542774.1, read as the reverse complement.
ATTGTGTTTGCATAATTAAATTTCTCGTAGCTTTTATTTGTTTTTAATTTCATACATTTTAATTGCTTCATCGCTGGCAAACACAAGTCTAATCCATGCCCGCAATTAATGATAGTTGCCAAGTGCAGAAGATTATGATTTAAGAGGCGAAAGGCTTGCCGAAAAGGTGGTCCTGCCAGGATCGACTACTCAAACGATAGTGGGCTTTTGCGGTGTCTTAGGAGCTGATTTATTGAGAGAAATTAAATTAAATTAAGCTCAACGCAGGCCACCAATTATCCACTTAAAGGGAGAAGCTTTTGCTGCAAGTTTTCCCTCAGAAATGTGGGGATGTTGTGTGGCAGAAATTTAATTTTAAATCTAAGAAATATTTGCGTGGGTGAGCAGAGAACAGAGCAGATTGATCCTTGGTGGTTGTCTTCGAAGGGTGCGTTGAATAGGAGCAGTTTCAGGCGGCACACAGCCAGCACCGGCGACCATTGCTCTGAGCATGAAAAATGCAAAATGAAACAACTTGGCCGGTGTCATGGTACATTATGAAGTGAGGCATGCGAGGAGAAGGAAAAGAGATGTAAAAAAAAAGTATGGGGCAGGAGGACAACCTCCATCCGTTTACTATCACACTTTCCACATCGACGCGCCCACTGGTTGGTTGGTTGGATGGGTGGGTGGGTGTCGGTTGGGGCTTGGGGGTTTGTACTGTGTAAGCCACTTGAACAAATTTTTCATTGTCTTTTGCATGCCTGCCCCACAGCCAGACTCTGCTGCCAGCCTCCCCTCCACACCGAGCCGCATTGACTTATGTGGCAGGGGGCGAAACTAATGCGGAAAGCACAAAAGTCAACATATTGAATAATGATGGGTAGGCGAAAGGGAAAGCAAAAACGGGGAATGAAGTAGAGGGGGTGACTTTGTCCCCCCCCCCAGAGTTTGAAATGAGTTTCCCCATAGATGCCCCCTCCCTGGCGATAATCTCCTGCTCTTCTTTATTCCCATCTGTGTATTCTCCAGCATAGGCCTCCACCCATAGGCCTGCCTTACGCCGACTCCTAAGACTCACGTTCTCCTATAAATTTCAATAGAAATTTTCAGTTTTATTCGCACAACACACATACACACCACACACACACCACACACATGTGTGTGTGTTGCTAATCGATAAGCAGGTCCGATAAACACTCCCACATCGTAATTGATAGATGTTCCAGGCGGCTCTGCTCTGCTCTCTGTGCCTGTCTCCCGTTGGGGGATTTGTGATTAATTAGATGTGCTTCTGGCCTTGGTATAGGATAACAATATATAAAAAGAAAATTGAAAATGGCTGAGCGGCTTTAAGTCATTTTCTTCGATGCCACCCCCACCCAAGTGGCCGAAACAAGGCCAAGTCGAGTCTGAAGACAATGGACAACAGCAGACAGGCTGCCAACAACAACAGCTGGCCCTGTGCCATGTGGGTTACAGTAGTACCTGGCCTGGAATGCCATCTGCCATCTGATGGTTACACAATGTTATGGCAGGGAAGCCACAAGGCGTTGGCAGCAGAACAGCCAAACTGAAGGCCACAGGCCGAAGCCAATGAAGGGCCAAGCGACAAGACGGGCTGCAAATTAGATTCAACTACCAGTTCAGGTTTATTCAAATCGAATATAAAAGGCATTAGCTTAATGAATATATTAATTACTGGGTACATCACTTGTACATCAGCATTATTCGTTTTGTGATTCGTTGGGGCCAGTTCGATTGACGCGAGGACTGATCCAAGGCTCGATCATACTCCATGCAGTTTGCTGGTAAGAGCTCCATTTATGCATTTATGTACTGTATTCCCTGGCGTGGAAATTTCCCTTTCTTAGCCATAAATGCCCAGCGCATTCCCATCATTCCAGCAGGATTCCTTAGCCCCTTTTGGGCATGTTTTCATGACCTGCGATGAGTGGAACTCTCGAAATGCCCGATCGAAAATCGAATTAAAATTTCATTCTTTAACATTGTGCTCCAATTACTGTCGCAAACGATTTACGAGAGTATATGGATATTGAACTACGCATGCCACAGAGAAAGCGCGCACGAGAGATAGGGAAAGAGAGAGAGAGAGAGAGAGCGAGGCACAGGGGAGCGGTTTCCTCGGGGAAAAATGCAATTTTTCAATCCAAAAAAATAAAGTTTGGCCGGAGCACTCACTGGGGGGGGGTGGGGCGGGTAAAGAGGGGCTGCCAATGCCAATGCCGATGTCGGGTCGTTGGTTGTGTCATGAAAAATGCATTTTTCAGTACACAATTATAATATATGTAACACAATAAATTGCCAATGGCCTCTTCAGCGATGGCAGAGGGGGGCAGGCCAGGGATGAAGGGGTGACACGGGGCCACTGGAGGGTAAGAAAATGTTATAAAATTGTTATCGAGCGCATAATAGCAAATGTTGCAAAATAACTTTTGACAAAGTGCACTCAATATCAAACCAAAGAGATGGAGAGACAGAGAGAGAGACGGAGAGACAGAGAGAGACAGAGAGAGAGAGAGAGAGAGCTGAAGGGTCCATGAAGTGTCCCAAGCTTAGGAGCGAGGGGGAGGCGGAGTGCTTTGTTGCTGTGTCGAGTGAAAAATCACAGAATGCAAAGGCGAGAGTTTTTTTTTATTAGATGCGAAATAATAGCCCCCCCCCGCCTCCCTTTGCACCATCACGAAAAGAGGATGGGAATCGATAAGGATATTTGATTGAGGGACTCTGATGGATCATCCCTCCCATTGATAGTCAGTCGATCCAGAAGCATTGGCATTCATGTCCTCGCAATGCCTTTCAATATTTGGCAGCTTCTGAAAGGGAGAACTTGCCACAGACAACACTCTAGGATGTGTCACAGCACAGCACAGCACAGCACATTGCCACTGATAGTCGTGTATCGATGCAGGATTTTGCATTTGAAATGATGGATAGCTCAGGGCATGGCAAAGGGCCACAGGCAGAGTAGGGCAAAACTCAAATTAAACTTGCATATTGCCAGAATAACGTATCGGGGGCGCGCGGCGAATCTCTTGTTCTTCCCCGTATGTAACCAAATTACGGCAACACATGCCCCAAAAAAAAAAACGAGAAGAAATATGCAACAATTCGGTGAAGGCAGCGACCAGCAAAAACAACAAACCCTACAAAAAAAAAATGAAGCACAAAAGCCGAAAAATTGTAGGAAAAGCGTAGGAAAACGAGCACAAAAAATGTTCATGTGGGTGCATAACTTTAGGCATGTGCCTGGGACAGGGACAGGGCCAGGGCCTGGGCCTGACATGCCTTCAACTTTAGTGTGGGGAGCGGGGGGCAGAGGTGTGTCTGTCTGTTGCATGCCCCCTCCATCGAAAACAATGGCTTGCTTATGTAGCGCCTGAAGTTATGCAATGCGGGAGGGCGAGTGGAAGTGGAAGTGGAAGTGGATATGGGGAGTGTGAGTGGGTGACAAAATGTAGCCATTAGTTGCACATAGTTGTGGGGGCAGCGGCGTCAAATTCCCGACCAAGCCACATCAGCGAGAGAGAAAGAGAGAGAGGTGGAGCGTAGTGGCATGTGGCAGGGACCTGGCCTGTGCCTGTGCCTGTGCCATTGTGTTGACAAGCCTGAAAATCGGGTCAGTAGTAAATCAACAATGCAACAAAACAATGGCAATCATGGTTATGTGGCGAGTGAAAAATGCATGTTGCATGTTGCACATTGGGTTTTAAGGGGTGCGGAGGGGTCGCCAAACCCAAACACAACACAAGCGGCAAAAGGGGTTAACCTCGTTGATTGCCGGGCGATCGACAAGGGGAGTTGGCAAATGATGCAAAAATTCTATACAGTGATGTATGTACAAATGTATGCTCAAATGTATGTACATATGTATGTATGTATGCAACATATTTATGTATCTTTACAACTAAATTGTGTGTGGAAAAGTCTTTGCCGCTGCTGCGTGCTAAAGCAACATTTCTCTTCCGGTATAGCCCCCCCCCTCCATCGACATTAATGGGTTAACTCAAGTGCTGCGCTGTGATGTGCCCCGCCATCTCGCGCGACCCTACCGCATGAGAACGTCAGCTATCTGGCGCTTCCGTGCATACTTGAATGCACACAGCGAATGGCGCTGGAGGGGGCAGAGGAGGGGCAGACGTACCGACAGTGCGATTAATCAATAACCACTCAACGTGTGGGTGGTGGGTGGGGGGTGGAGGGCAGAGCCGAGCGTAGCATCGCGGATTGTGGGAGCGAAACGATTTAATGGACACCAAATGACGCAGCTTCCCGCAATGTCTGCCGAACCCCTGCTGTTGCAGCTACTGCTGCTGCTGCTATTACTGCTCTTGCTCCTGCTCCTGCTGCTGCTGCAGCATGTGCGAGTGCATTACATTTGACGCAGGCTACTTTTGGGGGTGCTGACTGTCTGCCTGTCTGCCTGTCTGACTGTCTGCCTGTCTGCGTGCAACGCGATGCTATGCGGCATATACAATGAAAATGAGGCCAAATGCATGTCCTGGCGACTCTTGGGCGCAAATTTTGCTGGCAACAAGAATTTCTCATTTGGGTTTTCAATTAAGTGCAAAAGAGACGGGGCGATAGAAACGCAGAGACAGACACAGAGAGAGAGAGAGAGAAAGAGAGAGAGAGAGCTGGAAAATAGTGTGAAGGATGGCTTGGTGTGTGTTTGCCTTCAGTGTTTCTGGGTTTTGCTGCTTTTGGCTCAAAAAGTGGTGCACACATGCCCCAAAAATTTTCGGGCAATTCATCAGCGCGTTTAAATTGTGATTCTTTTGATAGCAGCAGCCCCCAGGGCAGATACGACACGATTGTCATCATAAATATGGCATAACATGGCCAAGAGTTTAGGGTCAACCAACACACACACACACACACACAAACAAACACACAGACACACACACAACAGTGCAAGTCTGGAAAAGGGATGTGGCTGTTGCCTACTTTCTGTCGGGGCAGCAGTAACCGAGCGGAAGCCACATGCTGCCACACGACCCTCGGATTCAGCAGGCGGCAAAAGTTTGCGTGCCAAACAAAACACACACACACAAACAGGTGAAAGACAAGAGAGAGAGAGAGCGGGAGACAGGAGAGCGTGCAAGAGCCAGTGGAAGGTGAAAAATCTGAAAGCCAAAAAGTCACTGAGGGAAAAATCAAAGGCACGAGCGAAGCATGTCATGTCATGCCACACGAGAATTGTGGCAGGGTTGGGGGGTGCCATGTCACGACCAGACATTTAAAAAAGCATTATGTGCAACACACCGGAAATTCTATATTCAGGCAAATTGCTTATGGCCAATCAAATGGCAGCCGAAGCCAATAAATAATACACTTGAAGCAAAAGACACTTGCAGCGATTGAATGGCAGACGTTTGAGGCACGTTAAGCGATGGTTGAAGTGAGCCCCAAGTATTGATAGCAAGCGATAGTTGCTTCGCTCAAGCAGTGCGGCTGACACGAAGACTCTCTCTATGCCTTGGCTGTTTCTCTCTCTCTCTCTCTCTCTCTCTCGTCTTTGAGTCACAGTACTTGATATATTTTTGCATCTATTTCTTTTTTTTTTCTCTGGGTGCAAGTAAAAGGGGAGCCCCGATTGGCTATAGCTTTTTAATAAACCTAAGTGGATATCTGGCCAAAACGAACATGGGGCAACGAATGGAGTAAAAAAAAAATAGTTTCATGTTTGCTTTCGCCTCTTGGTGCGGTGCTTCTCTGTGGCATGCCACACACACACACACACAGGCTAAACGAAACGAGGGCTTAGGCCTTGTGTTTGCATTTATTTTTATTTTTGTTTTTGGTGTTGGGTGTTGTGGCCATGTCGAATCGTTTAACCCGCCATCGAGGTTAATTAAAAGCGAAGCGAGCCTAAAACTATGCAATGAATTATGCACTGGACTGTGCACACACACACACACACACAAAGAGAGAAAAGAGCGAACAGAGAGTGAGAGAGAGAGAGAGCGAGCAAGCGGAAAATTATAAATATAAGCTCATTAAAGGCTTAGTCCACCCATGGGGGTTTTGTTGGATCGTGTGGCGTTCATTTTAATTAGATAAAATTGCATTTTGCATAATTTTGGACACCCCCACACACACGCACACAGCAAAATCCCATGAATCCTAGTCCAGGGACTCCATTATTAAATGACTGACTGCGCAAATTAAATGATCCACAAAATAGCGTAGATATTTCCCGCTAAATATCGATTGAGAGTCGAGAGTTCTTTTGCCTCGTTTTGAAACCATTTGCTTGAAGAGATTTTGCAAGCAGCTTATGCTGTTGCATGCATGCCATGGCGGTGTCTAACATGGCGGCAATTAGCAGGCCAGCTTGCCGCAGCCCAAGACAAGACAAGCCACACAGCTGGCAGCTGGTTAAACAAGGGCGGGCAGCGGGCTAGGACGTGACGGATCGGTGGCTGACGACGCCGTCGTCAGTGGTTGCAAGCTGTCAATTAAAACACAGTTTGCTGAAAGTTTTCCCCTACAAAATATTACCATGTTGCTGGCTGCAAGGGCAGGCAGCCAAGCAGGCAACGCGGCATCGCGTCTGTGTGCGGGGGGATGGGTGGGCTTCAATTAAACAATTACCGTGGCAGGTGGCACTTAATTAAATAATTTGCAGCCATGTGGTTGTAAGGCAGCGAAAAAACAAGTCTTGGCAAAGCAGTCATTAAAGGGGAAAACACGAGAAGCGGCAGCAGCAGCAGCCACAGCAGCCACAGAGCCTGGCAGTGCGGAAAAGTCGCCGCCAAGATGCCCTTTTTGGCCTGGGAATATGTTGTTCCCCCCCGCTAATATACACAACTGCTCCACCACCACCTCCTCCTGCTCCTCCTCTTTACAATGAAATATGACGTCTCATCAGTGGCAGCAAATGGCGACAGGTGTTTCAACAGCATTTCGTGCATGCCATAAAAATAACCCAAAAAAAAACACAAACACAAAAACACACAAAACTCTCGCTCTCTCACACACAAACATGTGTCTCCTCCCTTTGTGGCACATAAATGAAATTATGACATATTTAAATGCCACACACAGCAGGCAACAGGCAACCGGCAGGGCAGGCAGGCAGGCAGGTAGCTGGGTATGCCAGTATCCACCCTGCTCCTGGCCACAGCCACCACCATTGCCGTGACAGGCGACTTCCGTTTCCGCTGCTGTTGGCCAAGTTCCCTTAGCATTTAACCTGGACGCGTGTTCAGTGCTAGTTGTAGTATAATTTACAATTTAGCGCCATAAATGTTTTGTCGGTTCTCCCTCTACGAAGGCTGCGGAACTACAACCTGTACAAGGAACGTGGCGTGCCACTGTTGTTGCCAGGAAAGGCACAGACACAGACAGGTGCGGTGTGTGCGTGGCGCTGGGCTTTGGGTCAAGTGCGAGTGCGAGTGCGAGTGCGTGACATGTTAATTATGTGACAATACCAAAGAAAGGTGTTGCCGGCAATCGTTAGATGTGCCCCTGATAGGCAAACAAAATGACACGGAATGGCAACAGACCTGCCATAAAGTTCCCATTAAGATTGGATTAGAATATGCCAAATATTAGACATTTCATTTGTCGGGTCAAGTGCTAAAGGAATGAAAGGGTATATCGTACGTACAATACAATCAGGTGCATAATTCGACTAGCCTCTTTTAGCACATTTGTTCCACTGGATCCATGATCCATTAATGGCTTACCTGCAACGAAATGAAATGAAATTAAGCTTAAACAGTATTAGCAACAGCCTTAAAACTACTCAAATAATTATCATTTTATTAGCAGAGAGCAGAGAGCACAATGCAAACAGCAAACAGCAGCACTTTTAATGCCATTTGGTTTTTGTTTACGGTCGAGACTGTATCGTGGCCCAAATGGAGAAAGGCTTAAATGATTAATTAAGCCCCTCAATGTATGCAAAAACATTTGCCATTTTCCATTTTCCATGTTCGTTTTCGTGTGGATCTTAATGTGGAAACGAGCGGTGTGAAAATCACGTGTCGAAAATGGCGTAAACTCATCCTTGGAATAACGCACAGCACCAACAGCCGCACATGCATACAAAGCCAAAAAAAAAAACACAGTCAAATCAAATACAAACTCAAACACACGCGGGCTATATATATACATATATGTATGTATGTATGTATGTGCATGTACATATGTACGTATGCTTTTTGATGCCATAGTTTTTTTTTGTTTACAACGCGCCGATTTTAATATCAAATAAATGCCATCGCTGATTGCGCATACGACACGTTGCAACGACGCGCCGCAGTGTGGATACCCTCTGCGTACAGTGGATATGGGTGTTCCGATATTCATCAGAACTCGGAAGCGCCCAAAAGTTTAACCAGCCTAATCGAGTTCGTTCGAGTTGCTCTCTCACACGAAACGCGATCAAACATGCAACTTTCGCTTCGATTTGTTGTTCGATCAAAAACTGGGCTTGAGGCTATTTGGCTACTTGGGAATTGACAATGTTACTGATCGCTAAAATCTAGGGAAAAATTAAAATAAACGATCTGCAAGGGTATCTGCAACTTCGGCTCTGTGAATGCTGCATTTCCGTTTTTTGCGATATTTGTTTGCATAAGAAAATTTGTATTTGTTTTTGACTTCAGCACCCAATTATACGAGCGACAGCAGGCATTAAAAGAGAGAGAGAGAGAGAGTGGGTAAGAGAGAGTGAGAAAGCATAGTGCCATAATGTGGTTTCATTGAGCCATTTGATGTTTCGCCATTGACGAGTGTTTTAATTGAAATGCATTAGCAGAGCAATCCTTTTGGTATTTTTGGGATTTATGAGTTATTGATTGGGAAAGGAAATGAATGGGAGAACACTTATAGCTAGATACGCCCCCTTCTGAAATGCCCACACAACCGCAGAAACTATTTCGAAGTTTGACCCATTTAATGTCACTTGACGTCCACCCCACTGGGCATCCATCACTGCGCTTCCCTGCCACCCATCCTCCTGCTGCTGATGCTGCTGCTGCTGCTTCTGACACAGAGCCACTAATTCTCTTATTTTATTTTATTTATTCCATTTTTTCGTGCCAATGCCAGAAACAGTTGACATACATATTTTAGCATTATATTTATGGCAGCCAGAACAAAAAACTCTTCAAACCGACCGCAAGTGGAAACAAAAAACGCGTACAAAAATAGTGGAATATCAATTTATTATTGCACTCGAAACATAAAGGGACACTTTTAATTTATTAAAAATTCTATTGTCAGAATAGAATAACAATAACCGCAAATGGTGGCTAGCAGGATGGTGGTAGGAGGGATGGGATGTTGGGGACATACTTTATTCATATATTTTCACACACTCACATTCCATTCACATGCCACACAATTTTTGTGTGTCGCTGAACTCGCTTTTCAATTCCACTTTTGCGTTGGCTACTTTGGGACGTGGACTCTGGACATCCCCTCAGTTATGTACGAGTAGGATAGGGGATCCCCTTTCTGTGTGGCTGTGGCTGATGCTTTTCACATGCTTTTGAATGAATGACACATAAAGTTCTTTTTATTTTGAGTTGCGTTTTGTTTTTTGCGACATTTTTATGAATGCTACGAATTTTTTTTTGCCTCTATTCTTCAATGTTTTTTTTTCTCCTTTGCTGGTGCCCTGTTGCCAGTGCTTATTCATGCGGAATCCAACGCATAGTCGGGGGGTTTTTTTCTTCCGTTTTTGCTTCATGGCTTGTTATTGTTTTGCCACACACACACATATGTACGCATAGAAAAGAAGAGAGAGAGAGAGAGAGAAAGAGTGGACCCTTTTCAACGCAAATATTTTCCATTAGCAAGGGCTTGACAACGATTTCAGGTCCTTTTTGCCGTTCTGTTTCCTTTTGTTTTAAATCCTTTTGCATTTCTGTTTTATGGTTTGTGTGGCATACATACTCTTAGTACATATGTACTCGTACATTTGCCAGTTGAAAATTATAACCTCTCGGACTGCCTGTCCTCTGGTGCTGGTGCTCCCATCTGTGAATCTCTGCTAGATTTCTCTTTTGGATTCTAGGCCGAACATGGCAGTGGAACAGCAACAACTCACATCATTGGACTGTACTGCTGTTCAATCAACTCGTTTGCATAGCTAATGACTAGAGCAAACGGCAAAAGTCCGTATGCAGACAGTGAAAATCCATTGTACGTCCATTTTAGTCGGGACATTCGCCTCTCCCTCTCTCTCTCCATCTCACTCACTCTTTCCCTACGCCACTCACCAAATGCAAACAATCAAACAAAAGCCCTCGTCGAAAACAGCCAAATAAATGCGAATCCGGCGACACGCAAATTCAATTGACTGCATTGCTACGTCTGCCCACCACCACCAGCCACCACCCACCGCCTAACACCCACTGTCCATTCGGTCGGCAATCGCCAGTCCCCGCTCAACACCACCACCCACAGTCTACCCCAACTCTTTCTCGTTTCTCATTTGTGTACGCCTGCAGAGGGTATTTACGACTTTAAGCAGCAGAATATGCATTTTATATTTATATAAAAAAAAATATATATTTACAGTATTGTTGCTTTGCAGCATTACCTAATTCATAGCAAATGCAAATGTAAAATTGAAAGAGTAGCTAATACAAATTAAGCCTGAAGAAAAGGCACAACAGTAATTTCTTATCTGAATTATACAGAGAGGGAGAGAGAGAGAGAGAGAGAGGGTGGAATGGTTTGTTCATTATTCTTCTTCGATGGGTAGCCTAAGGTGATCGCAGGAACTGATTACCACAGAGTGCCACAGAGAATATACTCGGCTTATTTATGCATATGTAGCGTAGTAGGGTATCTAAGCCTTCGGCTTTCAAAAGTCCACCTTTAATTCCACTTTTTTGTTTGTTGTGTTTAATTTTAATTGGTTTCCTATTTGTTTGGCTTTAAACCACCGCAGCGCAACGCGCACCGCACCTTGTACTGACACAGTCCTCCTCCCACCCCACTCATTTCTATTAGGGGTACCCATGCAACCCTTTTTGGGGCATATAATTTGCCTTTGTGCGGCATCAATTGAGAGATTGAGCTGACAATAAAATTGTAAAAGCCCCAAATAATACTTACATAAATTGGACTTCATTGTTTTAGCCTGTGGCACACTCATGGCAGAGTGGCAGAGTGGCAGAGTAGTGTGTGACACATTTATTTAGATAGTAAATTGTATTTTTTCCAATTAAAATATTTCGCATTTGAGAATGGTAAATTGAATTGTTGCCCCTTGGCACAGAGATTTTTCCATGGAAATTAAATTAAATATTTGTATTTGTATTACAATCATTTTGATGACACGCCCGGGAGCCGTCATTTCAGCGAATAGAGCGTACAAAATATGCCAATAAAATTGTATTAACATTGCTCAGCTTCACATAAGTCGAAGCATAATTCTGGATAAATACTTTCGGGCAACAACAAGGCAAAAAAAAAAAACTTCTACTAACTAGATTAAGGGCAAACTATTTATTGCTTTTTGTTTTGTTTTGTTTGTTCGTGGTTTGTGGGCTTCTAGGGTCGGTCTGTCTAAAAGGGATAATGCAGTCGAGAGCAATCGAAGCGTATGCACTGATTCCATAAGAGTTCGTTCCCTTGGTCTAAACCCTTTTTAGCCAGAGCAACCGACTGGACTGTAAGCCCGACTAAGTAGTAGAGAGGAGAAACCAACACACACACACACACAAACACACGAAAAAATACATAGGGTCATACTCGTACAATATTATTAATAACCAGATACGAGTATGTATGTATGTTCAGAACTGGCAGGGTCCACGGTGTGGCAGTAATCCCATTACCAGTGTGTGGGGCAGCGTGGCTTCCATTGAGTTTTCAGCTTCAACTTGATGTGGCATGCTCTAGTAGATCCGCTTTGGATCAGCATTCAGTCTGACTAGGAGTCCATTTAATGCCCGAGAGCAGGGCACAATGAACACGAGGAAATCATACGCGGCAAATGGATTGAGGGATTCCTTTCACCAATCGACTGTGTGTCGCTCTCTTAAGGAGGGGGAAAAAAACCACCAGAATTGTGCAAGTAATTGAATTCTGTGGTGGCATCCCAGGCATCCCTCCATCGCTCCACACTCGCGCTCTCTCTCTCTCTCTCTCTAGCGTACATCTATTTGACCACGTATTGTGCGTGTCTGTGTGTGTGTGTGTTAGGCCTTGTGGATGGTGTCGCTGGTTGGGGCCTTGTGGTCAGTGGTGCCGCGGGGCACACAGCCAGCAGGCAGGCAGGCAGCAGCATTGTTGGTCACTACGTGCGTATTACACGCCGAAAGGGTTATTCCTTCCCCTCCCCACCGCCACCACCCCCACCCATCGCAATTGTATTGGCCTGGCTAAAACATGCCACTCCAGTTGTCAGTCTCCTCCAGGCCCACTGCACCCACCACTCTGCCGCCACTTTTGTGGGCGGTAGAGAGGAGTGTGCGTGTTGCACGTTTCTAATTTTGTGCCTGGCTTGTTAAATGTTTTTTTTCGCCCACCCTCTTTTGTTTTTTTTTTTTTGCCTCTCTGCCACAAGCGGGGCCTTCATTTGGCTTGGAATTTTTCCTCATTTTGCTGCCACACAAACAACAGCAGCGGCAGCAGCAGCAACAGCAAAGTGGGGGAAAGTTCATTTAGCCATGAAGCTCTTTATTATCTGCCACGTAGAGTGGTTTTTCCACTGAAATGCCAAAGCGCATACATACGTACATATGTATGTATGTCTGATCTTTGGGGCACGAAACGCATGCCTTTGGGAAACGAATTCCCGTAATATATGTATGTGAAGAAAATTCTTAGCAAATATTAAATACATTTGTGGCCTGAGGAAGGAGGTGCACGAAAGAGACAGAAGCTGCAACGCTCTCCTTGGGACACTCACCGCTCACCACTTTTCGGCAACAACCATTTTGATGCTGCTCTCACCCGAAGTTGGCTCTCGAACATGTTTGATCGTGAAATTGGTTCGATCTTTTCGCGCACGAACATTGCGTTGGTTATCGAACAGGCTCGAGCTCATACTCCTCCAAGCAGTGCACTGCAGTGTTCTCTGCTTAGAAAAAACAATGAAAAGAGATCACAGATCCCACATATATATCATGTTTAAATATTTACGAGTACTCGTACCACGGGCATATGTACCTTGGAATGCATTGCAAAATAAGCATATAAATGTTGGCAAAGAGGAAATCTCATGCATCGGCGCCCCAAGAATGACTCAACGTGAGCGCAGCAGGAAGGGGCGCACACAGCACAGCACACACCCAAGGGGTGTGCCCCTTCTTCTACGACTGAAACTGAAATCAAATACTACCTTGGCCCTTAAGCACAATTGACATTTCGCACATGACATGGCAAAAGCACAAAAAGCGAAACAGAAACGGAATCAAAGAAAAGCGAAACATTGCACGTTGAAATCCGATGCTGCCCGATGACATACTCCCCTCACCCCATGCCGCATTCCATGCTGGCTGACCCTGGCCCATGGGGTAGGTAGGGCTAGGGCTTGGGGAAGGGGTAGGGGTGACACGACATTATATGCTTGTTATAATCCCTGGCAACATTTTTATTGCAATTGTCAAACCGTGCCATAAAGCACACACACAGGCAGGCAGCAGCATCCTCCTGACACCTACAATCGCTTTGCTCTGCGTTTGCTTTTTCCATTTTTTCGACACAAATTGAAAATATGACAAGAAAATTCGCTTCAGCAGCAACTAGGTCGTAGAAGGAAGAGAGGGGGTTTGTGTGTGTGGCAGCAACTGCAACTGTGGCAGTTTACTCACTGGCGAAAAGAGAGCAGAGCAGAGCTCGGTGGCGTCGAAAGCATATTGATTTCAGTGGCAGCGTAGTACAGAGGGGGGAAAATGTTTTGCCAACGTTGCCAAAAAAATAAAAGGAAATTTCATGTCCATGAATGTTTGAGTGTGTGTGTGTGTGAGTGTGTGCGCGCGTGGGTGTGGGTGGGGGGCGGGGAAATTGCAATGAAAAGTGCATGCATCAAGGTGAAGTCAGCAGTTTCCTCTTTCGACGACCGCTGAGCTGATGCTGCAAATGTGCCCAGCGAAGCAAATAAAAATAATTTTTTATCCATAGACAGCGAGAGAGAAGAGAGCGAAAAATCGTGAAGGAAATCCCATCCCATGCCAGCACCCATCCCACTCCGACCCCACCAAAACAATGCACAAGAAAGCATGGAAAGAATGCGTCTATGAATTCCCCCCCCTTTCACCATCGCCAAGGCAGATCCATTGATATGCGCGAACAATGGACCCAGGAAACCAGGAAAGAAGAAAACGAGGAAACGAGCAAGCGGGGCGCCAAAGCGGCTGCCAACCAGCTCGCTCAGGCATTCCGAAGGAGCCTGCTTCTGCTACTGCTGCTGACCCAGATAGCCAGGCTCCATGGGAAAGTTTATTAGCCCAGGTCCGTGCATGGGGGCCAGGGCTTTACGATCCGCTGCACCAGCGCCAGAGAGGATAACAAATTATGGCACTTTCGGGCATACTCAATAATGTGTGAATTCGTAGAGCACAAGACAGGACATGCAGGCTGATTATCCTGTGTTGCACAGCCACAAGAATGAACGTATTCTGATATTAAAAGCATTTCCGGAATCAAAAGCCATCCAAAAATAATGAAGCACTCGCTGGCTTCACGAGTGCAGTCGAACAAAACTTTTATTGAGGCCACGCGGCAGCGGTTTTCCGTGCCATAAAATTATTTAAAGACCGGGGCTCAGTCGAATAGGCGTTAAGCAGGCGCCAAAGTGCACTTGTTGAGCAGCTTTTTCCCTGCCCTGCCCCCCCCTCCATTTGTGCGAGGTATATGAGCATTTAATGCCCGTCAAGAGGAGAGGTGCTGCATCCAGAAGTTTGATATAAAACTTTCAGCTGCGGCTGTAGCAGGTATTTTTTAAAGCCAGCTTTATGGCGCACAAGCGAAATGTTTCTTAAAACTTTTCGTTAGCTGCGTTGAGCCCAGCGGCTTAACTGGGTTAAGAGCGTGCGGCCATTGTCCACGAGCAGGGTGGGCCGGGGGGTGTGGGCGTCACAGGATATAAGTTTAGTTTTATGGCGATATTTTGATTGCCATTCGTCTCGCCCCTAAAGACAAGCAGAAGAAGAAGATCCATGGGCTTTATGGCTTTCTGCTGCTGCTCTCCTGTGGCACTTAAGTAGCCACGCCCACGCCCACTGGCCACTGGCCACTGCCCACTGGCCATTGGCCTAAATGTATGCAATAAAAAGCCAAACAAATCGCTGCCAAATGTTTCTTATTATCACCTCTCAGTAGATTTATCACCTGATGACCGCAACAGACCAAAAATTAATATACAACCAACAGCCAAGAAGCACACACACACACACACACACACGGACACGTTAGCAGCTAAACAGGTAACAACAGCAACAACTCTTCATGAGTATATATGTACAATATATGTATGCATGTATGTATAGTTAAGTGAGGGGCGTGGCTCGGACATCCAGTGAATGGGGCTGCTGCTCCTGCTGGACGCCCTTTGATAAATTTACTACACAAATTGAGTCGCTAAATTAGAACATTTATTCTTGGCCCAGAGCAAAAAAGAAAAAAAAAAAGCACAAAAAAAATTATAGGAGAGAGACCGTACCGAAAGCAGAAACGAGAAAAAAAATTCCCCCAAGTGCGTTTGCCACTTGATGTGGCATCTAACGAAACCCGAAGCGAAGCTGCTGCTGCCCATGCCCACTGCCCGCCACGACCCATGCTGGTCCTCATTTTGCCTTCATTATTTGTGGACCAGGCGCATCGACATCGACTGGGGCTGCACTTCATGCTTAAGCTCGTCCAAATCTCGAGAGTGTAATTTATTGTTATCATTTGTTTGGCTAAAAGCAAAAAGAAAACCAAAAAAAAAAAAAAAAAAAGACGCCAAGACCCAAAACCCAAACGCAGGACGCAGGACGCAAGGCCCAGGGTTGAAAGCAGAGCAGAGATATGCCACAAGGCAAATCGAAACGGTGCCATTGGCAGCTCATTGGATGCTCTTTTCATTCGCCAAAGAAAATTTTGGTATGAAATTTGAGTGTTGGAAAACCAAAGAGTGCATTGGAGAGCAAGCAACGAGCAAAATAAGAGGCAAAATAAGCGAATAAAAAGACTTTGAGGTGGTATTTGATGGTGGAAAGAGAGTTGAACGAAGGCATGTAGCAGAAGCAGTGTTGAAAAGTGCTTCAGCATGAACCGAAAGTGCTGGAAAGTACTGCAAAATGAAATCAAAGTTTTAGTTTTATTGGAAATTCTGGGTCTAAGCCGAAAACCAAATTGGTCTATTTTCTTTTTGGTAGGGTATTCCCAGCAATTGTGTGCCAAAATGAGGAAAAATATAAGAACCCACGAATAAAGAGCGAAAAGGATGACAGAAAACAGAGAGATGGAGAAGGCCACACAACAGAGAATTGGGGAAAGACTGAAAACAGAATAGAGAGGACATACACACACACACACACACACCCCCATACATACATACACAGCATTTAGATAACTAAAGTAATTTATTTTATATGGAGGTCATGCGCTCATGGACATGTGAACGTAAATAGCAAAAAGCGAGTAGACACTCCCCTCCCCTACCTCTCCCACAAACACACACAAATAGTGTGCTGTATTTGTGTGTGTGTGTTTTGTGTAGAAAATTACGCACTGAAACTGAAGACATTTCCGTTTGGAACAAATTTTGTGCTGAGCTCAACAGAAAATCAGACCAGAGAACAGACCAGAAACCGTACCAAATGGGAATCCGGAACGGATCAGAGAGGGAGATAGAGAGAACTTCGACCTACCCATTTGTAGGCCCACTTTTCGTGGGCATTAGCATGAGAATTAACCAGAAACTAAGCCCACGAAAACTGAAGTCAAAGTTGAAAATTCAATTTCCTCCCGCCCCAAATGCCACAACAAAACTTAATTAAGTGTTGGGGTTCCGTTCAAGGAATCACGAAAAACTATTGAATGTTTGCCGGCAAATAGAAAATAGTTGTGCATAGTTTTAGGCGCCTGGGCGCATGATTTAATTAGAAAATTGTTTTGCTGCTGAGAACTTATCAAAAATGCATTTCGCACTTGAGGCCAAAATAGTTTCAGGCCAAATTGCTAATTGAGCCAAAGAGGAGAGAATTAAAAATGCATGCCGAAAGCTCTCCGTGGAGGGGTAGGTGGGGGGTATTCAAAACTTAATTAAAATGGAATTTCACTCAAATAGGCCACTTGGGCAAAACATTGGAACGTACAAATAGTCACACATGCTCCTACGACTGTTTATGTTCTCTGCCTCGTGCCTTGTGCCTTGTGCTGCTGCCTCTCCTTTGCGCCCAATTGGCCCATTAAGCTCCACATAATAATGATGCCAATAAGCAGCAGAGGCAGCAGCAGAAGCAGCAGCGGCAGCAGCAAGAACAAGAGCACTTTACATGTGGCCCAAACAAATTATTACAAACCTAATGACCCAATATATAAATTTCAGCAGGGATCCTCACCCCGCGCGCCTCTCTCAGAATAATGGGGTTGGGGGTGTGTGTGCCTAACATCCCTTGCTGATAAGATTTTCTAGGGGGAGGACTGGGACAGGAACACTGGCGGACAATGGAACATGCAAAATATGTATATATATTGCTCATTGTCGTGTTGTGCGTACCATTATCTAGGTCGCAGGGACACCAAAAGCAGCAGAGAGAAGAAAAAAAAAACATACACACACACACTCCACACAAATAAAGAAATTGCCTCTAATTTATGAGTGGAAAATGTGAGAGGGAATTCCCAAGCACACGCCACTACCGCCCACCCGCCAACACACACACACACACACATAGTCGTGCATTCTCTGGAAAATATATAGCCCAATTTTCAGTAGCTGCTAATATTTTAAAAGAGTAATTTTTTGTTGTTGTTTGTTTTTGTTTCTTTTTCATGCATTTTTTTTTGGGTAATATAAATAGGCAATATGGCAACAAAAGAAATAATTTGATGGCTTAGCCACAAGAGCGAGAAACCGGAGCATACTTTTGGAAACGAAAGTAAATTTCCCGCATCAGTTGCAGCAGCAGCAGCAGTGCATCATCCATGGCAGATACACAAATACCCATGGAGTACTTTAGGCAAACGTACGTACATATACATACATATGCTCTCAAGTGGCTGCATTCTTAAATTGGATTAAATGGGTTTACCACCATAGAGCTTCCACTTCTGGCCCCCTTTCTCGCACACTCTCGCACTCTTATTCTTTTCCTAACCCCCTTTCTTGCTTGCTCGACTTTGTGCTTGAGAGAACTTGAATTTAATTAAGAGCACATATTAAAGCAATGTATTTAATTGGGAATTTTTGCAAAAAAAAACTGCATATGTGGTATACCGGATGGCTAGGATGATGCCATTAAGACACTGTCAATAGATGCAAACGAATTTCACAGTGTGTGTGTGTTTTTATGGCATTAAATAAAATATGAATAAATGTTTATCCTGCAAAGAAAGAATTGATATTTGCAAAAATATTGTTGCTTGAGAAAATTGTGGACTTACACTTTTGAGATTTTCATTTCGTAAATGGAGAGCAGAGCAAAGAAGGGAACGGGCATATTTGCAAATAAAAAAAAAAGGTAAAAATAGAAAACAAAAATCAGAGAGTGCATGGGATAACCTCTTAAGACAACACACAGATGCAATAAGAGCAATCTACATATGCATGGGTGTGTGTGTGTGTGTGAAGCCACTAACTGAATTAAGCCGAAAAGTAGACAACAGAATAATCCCAGAACAAAACTGAAAGAAAAAAAACATCCATTAGATCAAGATTTTAGCTGGGAACTATGGATGTGCGTAAAAACAAAAAAAAAACTAAAATAATAGGATAAAAACTGTGACAAAAACAAAACAAAAAGAGCTACTAATACTTCCCAGATATTTGCCTTAACGTCAGCGTATTCAGTGGCTACAATTTGAATCAGCAACAAGAGCAAAAGCAAGAGCATTCAAGGGGTGGCCAGCAGGTGGGGGTACACACAGGCCATAAACATTTCATTGAAGACGCAAAAAAAAAAAGGAAAAACGCATGGCAGGTCATAAAACAGGGGACAGCTGGCAGCATTTATCAGAGCAACACGAGATGCCCACAAAGAAGTAAAAATGAACCCAGAAGTCATAAAAATTGAAAGCTCGTCTGGAGTATATCCCCTCCCCCGCACATTCCAATGCCAATGCCATTGCACCATGCCCATAGAAAACCCTCAAAGCAAAACGTAAACAGCAATAGAAAAAAATCCTCCCAAGGAGAACAACAAACAGAAACAGAGCGCAAAAAACGACAAAGAAATATGTATAATAAAGAAAATTGAATATGCCCAAAGGCGGTCGGTCGGTCAAAACATCTCGTCCCCGGACTCCTCTCACTACAAAACAACATAAAGCCAGTGAAAAATTTCAAAATAACAAGTCAGAGGTTCGATTAAATGACATTTCGACTATAAGATACCCATTAGTAGGTAAATATCCAAAAAGAAATGCCAATATTTATCCAAGAACCAAGGAATTTGGATGGAATTCGTCGGCCCTTGTGGATAATCAAGTTAAAGCTGCAGGCTTAAATCTTTACCTCTCCGATAAGCCAAGGAATGGCGACTAGAGAATAGCGAAAACCAATTTCATTTTGGTTCTTAAATGTAACGAAGGGTTCACCTCCCTCCGCCCCACCCCGTGGGCACCCTGTCCACCTGCTGGCGCTTCCTTTTGGTTACAAAATGTAAATTGTATCTCAACGTTAAATGGCTGACTCCCAGATACACAGATACAGATAGTGGGGGAGGGCGATTGGGGGCATGGCTGGCTGCCACTGTTTCAGTTTTCATCGAATGCGATTTTTATGTGACACAAAATCTGTACAAACTGAACTGCTTTTTATGGCATGGCATACGAATGCCGATACGAAAAGATAACCAAAACTAACGTTAAGCCAATGAAATTGACTTGGCTGGCTGGCTGGCTGAAAGAACCTTCCAACAAAAAAAGGGGCGGAAATTGGTTTGAATGCCATGAAGATTTCCCCAAAAATTTATTACGCTATTCAGAGTCTTACATAAAAGTACAGTTGTGCATAGGGCTAATGCAGACAAATGTTTCATTTGGCACGAGTATTTTTGTAGTCTAAAAGACGTTCAAAGTGTTGAAGAGACGTGATGAATGGTTAGACCATAAATATCTTAATAATTGGGCTAAAAAGTATTCATTATAAAAAATCATTTGCATACACATTTATTTTGCTATCGATGCAGGAGGATACTCGCTGGCAAAAACTGTTTGGAAAATGTATTTACAAACGGATTTGCATATTTCGAAATAAAGCGACAATGCATTCAATGTTGAGCTGAGCTGTTTGCCTGTACTATATATAGAGTAGAATACATACATATATATGTACCAGAATAGAGCAAAGACAGAAGACAGTGCAAACTAAAAATAACACCCAGCACACAAACAATGGAATGGAAAACTGTCCCCAGTTGCCGCTTCTTGTTTTCTTTGTTCCGCTCCCCAAGTAACCCAGCATTTCGATTTTGTGTCAAGAAAGTGCAAATCTATCTTGCCACTCTGTTAGTTGGGTTGGCAGGGGGCGCCTCTACCAGCAGCAGCTGCCTCTGTGAACTGAGCCACGTGGCGCGCGCCCACGAGGGAGCGGAGAAGCAAAAGAATAAAGTCATAAAATTGAATTGGTAATTTTTTGTGTTAAAAGGAGAAATTAAAATAAATTGAATTGCTGCTAAGACCAATATATACCAACAATGGCAAAGACGAAGACAAAGATGGAGATGGAGAAGCTGGAAAAGATCTGGGAAAAACGAAAGGAAAATGCAAATGAGTCACACAAACAGAGGAGCGGAGCGTAGAAGTAAAAGGAGGTTTTTGGGATAGGTTCACTTGATTTTTCCGAGCGATTCCGCGGGCCCACGTAATGAAAACAAAATAAAACGAAGGAATAAACGAGGGAAAAAACACAATAAGAGAGCGAGAGAGAGAGAGAGAAATGCTCAACGAGCCACGAAGAAAATGCTAAAGAATAAATGCATTGTTGTTTTTTTTTCTGGTTTTATGGATGCCATTTCCCAGGCGTTGTCGACCTCCGTCCTCGTCTTTCATTTCAGTTCCCTCTGCCGGAGAGGCCTCCCATTGCTGTTGCCGTTACTGTTGTTGTTGTTGTTGTTGTTGTAATAGGATTACTGCATAAATTAAAGTATTTGCCGTGGCATCATCAAATAAGATTTGCAACACTGCCCTGCCCTGCCCCCCCAACAACATTCTTTAGCTCTGCCCCACAAACGAGCCATGTACATTGCGCGAACATCAAAAATCGCTGGAAAAATCTCACTGGGAAGTTCGTAGAGAAAGTAAAAGAAAAAGCAGCAAAGAAAACAAAAGCGGAAAGCCGACTTAGGGAACCGACGATTTTAATACCTTTGCAGTTTGATCATTTCTATGGCAGCGTCAAGGAAAATACTCACAGAGCTGGAGAGACATAAATAGAAAAAAACAGCAAGGAATCGCCTTGTTCGCCTCTCTTCTACGATGCTCTCTCGGAGCGAGGCTCTCTCACTCTCCAAGCCACAGCAAAAATAGCAAAAAGATCAGACACTGAAAATAATTTCGAAAGCGTTTCTTTCATTGCTTTGCAAACAGCTCCTGGAAATCATAATACCCACTTCCAGAGTGCGCGCATAATAAATAATTGCAAAAGCAGAGTGGAAAGATGAACAGAGAGAGGAATGAAAGAAAGTGAGAAAGAGAAACGAACACACACAAGTGGCTGTGGCGACACGTAAACGTAAAAGTTTATTGCATAATTTTCAGCGGCTTAGTTAAAGTGTAATGTAAACAACACAAATGCCAAGTTGGGGTGGGAGCCAAAGAAAGACACAAGGGAAACGGAAGGAAGCACAACAAAGGACAGCCAACAGATAGATAGACAATAAAAGTCTCAGATTATATGAAAATATGTCAGTGAATCTTCTTATCCAAAATCCTCTCCAAAGATCCCATCTAAATGGGAGTACGTATAGTTTTTGTTATAAGAAGTGACGGCTTTCATACTGCATGTGTCTGGATATGTTACCTGCTCAAGTATGCTTAGCCATTCTGACCACTTTAAGGCCAAATCTCTCGAAAAACACGACCCTTAATGCCACATCCAGGGGAGCATCCGCTCGATGCCAGGAAACCCAAAAACGCACACAACAACAAAATCACTTCCAAAAATGTGAAACTAAACACACAAAAACCGCAAATTTCATTTTGATAAAATTTTAATTTGGCCAAGAGCCACAGCCAACAGAGTCGCCCCGGATGTGAGGGACGGGCAGGAGAGATCTAAAAGAGATCTGGAGGCTGCGACCTCGGCGCGCCTCAATAATTCAAAGATGTTAAGCCGCAAATTGGCATTGGCAGCAGGCAGCAGGCAGTAACCAGAGGCGGTGGCTGTGGCTGGAGAGAGAGGTTGAAAATATGGGTGGCAAGTGGCACACAGATGGGGGCCAAAATGCAGACAGGATATATACATCCGTGGGGGTTACACACACACACACACACACACACACACTACAGAGCGCAAGAGAGAGCGAGAGAGAGTGAAGGTCTGACACGCACGCATTAAACTCTATTGGGTGCTAATGTTTTTTCTTCCCCAACAGCCGACAACATCCTGCTGCTGCCTCTGCTTCCACATCAGACATCGCAAAATTTTCATAAATTCAGGAACGAGCTTGTCGGCACTCACAAACACACACACACATACAATACAGCCTCCTCTCTCTGGGTGTATGTGTGTGTGTTTGTAATAAAAATACGCTAAAATGTTTGTATCACACACACATAAACACGATGCTTATTGCCTACTTTCGGGAGCAGCAGCACAAGAGAGCATGGTATAAGAGTATGTACTGTATCTGTGTGTATCTGTGTGTGTGTGTGTGTGTGTGGGGGGGGGGGGGGGGGGCTGTTCATTTGCTACGGCTTCCGTTTGGCGCTAATGCTGATGATGCCTGCCACCCACCTTCAACCTCCCTTTTGTGTTAAAGATTTTGGCTTTAAAAATTACCGCACTCCCTGTAGGGTTTCATTTTTGGGTTTTGACTAGAAAATGGAACAGCCACAGAAAATAGTATATTGATATGTCTCCAACTTAAGAGAAATTTCATTAAACTTTAAATTTAAATACAGTCTTTTCATTTGCGTCTATAAAATCAACTCAAATTCTGGCCATTTCCCGCTCGAATAGCTTCCAATGGAATACTTTTCGAAGAGCACCCCTATTACCGCCGCCCTACCCTAACGCACAGCCAGAATCCATTTGGTATATAAAACGCTGATGCGCGCGAGCTTATCGGGCGCTTTCAAGTAAACAGACAGACAGACAGGCAGGCAGCTATAAAAATTTGCATTTGACTAATGCCAAATATTCAGAGACGATGGAGCTGGAGCTAAAGCGGGTGCTATAGCGGAGCCATCCGATAAGCGTAAGCATATAACGCCCACCCCACCCACCCATCTACCCCCGTGGCATGCCTCAACCCTTACAAGACAAAATAAACAAAAAAAAACACAGCAGCGGCAGCAACAGCAGCAACAACAACAATGGCTTGAGCGTAGAAGGGAGATGCCAATGCGTTTACTGATTTTTCGAGTGTGATACGTGCAAAGATTTTCCTTTTCTCTTCCAAAAGAAAAACTTGGAAGAAGAGTAAGTACTCTGCAGGAGGAAAGGGATAGGAGGAAGGGGATTGGAGACGCTTTTATGATATTTCCTATTAAGCTATTTGTTGCTAGCTCCCTTTTATCGCTTTAAGACCCTCTCTTGCTCATTCTCCCTCGCTGTATGTAACTCTTTATTCCTGCTTTTTTCTCTGTGTGTGTGTGGGTGTATGTGTGTGTGTGTTTGCCAGAATCTTGCCAAAATTTCGTGGATGGCAGTTGCATTGCAAAATGATACTAAAAGCTCGCATACACAGAGACACAGACACACACAAGTGTCGTTTATCGATTTTCCACACCCTGCTCTGCACACCCTCCCCTACCCCAAAAGTGTCTGCTGCATGCACCCTGCCCTACTGTGTATATGTGTGTGTGTGTTCTTGTGGATTTTTGACATGCCAACGCATTTTAAATTTGCATTTTTTGGCACCGAAACTGGCAAAATTTTAAGCTAAAAGCATTAAGACCATGGCTAAAAGAGGGACAGAGCCAGTGACCAGTGAAGAGCAAGAGGGGGAAGGTGTGTGAAGCAGCGATGCCTGGGATGCTGGAGGGGATTGGAATGGAGAGGTTAAAGTTCAGTTTGAACAACACAGAAATTGCCAAAATATGCCAACAATAGACTTAGTTTTCTCGTTAGTTGAAAATATTGGAAAATATTGCTAAGCAAATACCTATACTCGTATTTTTGGATTTATATATGGCCAATAATTGTATGGTGTGGACGGCAAAAGAATTCAAAATAATTGTTGAAATTAAATGAATATCGATGAAATATAAATATGCATGAAATAAATTTCGTTTGGTCGTCCGTTGTAAAAACAAAATGGTACGAAGTAAAATATGAAAAAATAGTTTTAGGTGTAATATGCATATATCCGTATGGGTTAGAAACACAACTCAAACAATGGGAACATGAAAAGAGAGAAGATAAAAGAAAATCGATAGCCCAAAATCATAAATAATATTCATATTTTTTAGATGGAAGAAAAATAAACAAAAATAAAAGCATGTATTTTTTTGGCCAGCCTAAAGTTTATTCCAACTTTTAAGAAATTGTTTTATTTATTTTTCGTGCTTTTAGCTTATATTTTAAAGTTTATGACGAACCCTGAAAACATTATTTTTCATTCGTTTAACAGCTGGAGCACACACAGATTTTCAAAGCTTCTTAAGTTCTGGTTTTATGAAATTTATGACACACACACACACACACCCCGATACACATACACACACATAAATAAATGCCTCAATAAGTCACTGTCATGAGTCGTGTGTGAGACTCACAGTGTGACTGGGATGGGGCGGCAACCTTGCCACTCGGATGATTCGGAAAGGTAACTTTTTTTGTAAAATTTCGTTGATTTATTGGGGCTGACATGTGACCCACACACTCAAATATATCCCCGATTGGAATGGGCAGCTCTCACACAGCTCCTTTGATTCCTCCACCCATCCCACATATATGTAAATATTAATTAATATATTTCCATTTTGAAATCACTCCCCAAGCGAAGGAGACTCGAAATTGTTGTTGGGCTTTCATGCCGAATGCCGAAGATCTCATTAAGTCCTGACACGCCCACAATTAAAAGCACAGAAAGAAGTGTAAGAAGAAATAATGGAGATTATGTTAAAAAGGAACCGAATTTGGACAAAAACAAAAATGTGGAAAATTCCTTCAAATTAATTTAAAAATACAAAAAAAAAAATGGAAAGGGAAAGGAAAAGCAAGAAAAGTGACGCGGCAAGGCAGTGGGAGGGGCAGAAAAATAGCTGTGAATTTGTTGTACGTCACGTCCAGTCGGTGGAGTTTTTTCCCCCCCCCGTTCAGCATGGAAATAAGCTCTTTTCCTGGGGGCCACATTTCCCGGCAGCAAGTGACGGCTAAGCGACGAGCATAATGAGTTCGCGACGGCAGCACTCGACTTTGGCACATTTTGCGGTTGCCTGCAGCACGGCCAGCGCCTCCACTAGAAGACACTTTAAGAGTCAGTCAAATGAGTATACGCACACACACACACACTCAGATGAATTTAAGCTGCTTGATTGGTCTACGTCTACGTCTTCGTCTCAGTCTTTGCCATTGGCTGCGGGTCTAATCCAATTTTTGCATTAATCGAATTACAGAGAGAAAGCCTTTTGCGGTGAAAGGAGAAAGCCGCATTCAAATGAAATTATTGCCAAAGACTCAAGCAAAAGCCCTCCCCGCCGGAATGCAGCTGTCGAAAGAGTATTGATTGACAAAATTGAGGTCAATTAGTGGCCATGTGGATGTGGAAAGTTTGTGTGCATTATTTGAAAATGTTTTGGCATTAATTTAGTTAAAGGATACACAAACGTAGGTATCCCGGCCACAAAAATTCTCCAAAAATCAATCTAGATTTCCTTCTCCAAAAGGTACAAACATATAAACACATATATGTATATACAAATGTATATATATATATATATATATGTAGATGTATTGCAGACCTTGAATCACCGCGGGAGGCCTTGACAGGAGGCCCAGAAAAAACCCGAGAATTATTTAATGCCAGCTGCCATATTTAATACTAAGAGAAATAACAACAACATACATGTACACAACGAAGAAAACGGACCGTCTCCTGGGGCTGCTAGGCGGACAAACGACAAAAAAAAAAAATGCCACAGAAAGCTCGACAGCGAGCAGCACAATAGAACTGCGATAAATAAGGCTAAGAAGAGGAGAGCTGGTTGGGGGAGCAGAGGGTTCCGAGTGCAGGACATTCAGGAATTTGTGTGAAGAAGGAGGAGGAGGAGGTCGAGGGAAAAGTGCACACTAAATGTTCGGGCGCCTGCAAGTATGCTTTCAATTGTGCGCAATTTAGTGCGACAGAGCGACAACAAAGGGCCCAGACCTGTTTCAGTATGTTACACTCAGTGGGTGTGTGTGTGTGTACATATATATGTAGGTGTCTGGTTGTATGTGTGCGCCTGACTAGGTGCGAACAAACACGTGCAAAGCGGCGCCTAAAAACAGTCAACGCAAAAAGGCCAGTGGCTTGGAGGGGCGCCCCATTGTTTGCTCTCTTGCTCTGGTGCCCTCACTCCCCCCGCTCACTGCACACTGCTGCTCTGTGATTGCGATTATTATGATTATTGTTTAGTACAGCAATGGGCGGTGAGGCGTGACCGCGAGGCAGTGGGGCAGAAAAGAGCACAGCAAAAAGAAAAGAAAAAAAATCAGAATAAAACCAA
This sequence comes from Drosophila obscura, assembly GCF_018151105.1. NCBI lineage: Eukaryota > Metazoa > Arthropoda > Insecta > Diptera > Drosophilidae > Drosophila > Drosophila obscura. The sequence goes on along the minus strand of NW_024542774.1, from coordinate 731,081 downwards.
ACAAAAATAACAAGAGAAATAATACTCGTATAAAGAACAAATCTTGCTCTTGTTATTTTTATTTGGTTTCATTTTTGGATTTTTACTTTTACTTTTTCTATATGTACTATATCTATCTTTATATTTATGGAATATCTTTAGTAAGCACCTCAATGATTACAAACAGACAAAACAACAAATAAAGCAAATGTCTGATCATTGTACATATATTTTTTTACTTAAATTAAAGTCTAAGCATCTGCTAAAAGGGTATTAAATCGTCGACTCTGCGTCTGCGGATCTGCTCTGGATGTTGCGCCCGGGTCTTAGCCAACAATGCGACATGGCCGCGCGCTAGTTTTATGTGCCACATAAACATTGTTGTCCCCGCGACACCTCTACCTCTGCCTTCTGCTTGTGCTTGTGCCACACGCCTTTTTGGCGCGCAAAAACTTGTCGCTTTCCAGCCATTTTATTGCTTGTCTTACACACACACACACAAACAGAAAAGTGGTGAGAGGGAGAGGGCTATAGAGGGCTGCTGCCATTTCTATTGTCATTCCATTTCGTTTCGTTTTCTTTTTGTTTCTGCCCCGCTGCCAACAATCTGCCACGAAATACGAGTTGGCCAAAAATCCCTGGGAGCATAATAATTCAAGCAACTACCGGACTCGCTTTAGCTACCTCTTTTAGTGCGTACAAAAAATTGATTTAGATTTCTATCCTATAGAGATACATATGTACATATATCCGATTCAGATATATCGATCCGATCACTAACCTGATTCTGTTGTTCTGTTTCTGGATGCTGCCCAGCACTTTAAGTTTGTTCACTTTGAAGAAGTTTTCTCTTTGATTTAGTGTGGAGTTTTCTTGGTAATTTGCACACGCGAAATTAGTTGCCTGAATAATTAACACTTTTAGGTCACCGTTTTGGGCAATTTGTTGGTGGACACCAACACGGATGTTGCTTTTGGCGGAAACGGAAACCGGAAATTGCGCGCACAACCAAGGCAACAGCAGCAGCCAGCAGCAGTCAATGCCAGGCTTGAAACCGTTTCAAAACCGGTGCTCCTCTGTATGTTTTTCCAATCGACTCTTGAAATATGCTCGAAATGCAATTAATTATAATATTTATTCAATTGATCACCCACACACGCACAAACACACACCGACGCGTTCGCGCACTCACACACTACCGTGCGCCGTGTACTCTTACTGGCGGTGCAATTAATTATTGTTTGTTTAACTGTGGTCCACATTTATTATGGATATTAAAAAAACCTGTGTCTGCGCCACAAAAACACATGCCACACAAACGAACAGCAGCAGCAGCTTTAATCCAAACGAACTTCAGTTTTAAGCTGTTGAAGTCGTCTGTTCTTTTACTTTGCACTTTTCCTTAAGTTCACTTTCTGGTAATCCCAGCAAGAACTGCGATTTGCCTTTAGGTTTTCGGACTACGAAAATGTTACGCACGCTATAGGGCCCGGGGCTCTGGGTGTCACGCTGATCCGCGACGCACGTCCGATGCTTACGAAAAACGGTTTTGTACTTTGTGAGATACGGGATACGGTCGGCAAGGCCGTCGTCCCTTCAAATCCTCCCGGCTTCAAATGTTGCTGCTGGCTAAAAATGTTGCTCGGCCACAAACGGTTTGCTGCTGCGACAAGAAAAGGTATGGACAACAGGCAAAGCGGCGCAGACAAATGCCACGCATGCTAGGAAACTCCACCCCAATAGCTAACATACCACAAAACATGTGCTTCGTGCCTGGAAGAGCGCCAGCGTGCGATGTATAACGACACCTTCGGCTGTCTACTGCTGCTTCCAGTAAGAGAGCGAGCGACTCTCTTAGGCTACCCCACGCTCTTAATGGCCTTCCACTCAGTGGTCTGTGCACTCTCTTTCGTTCTGATGCCGGCTTTGATTTGTTTGTCGGCATTTTGCCGGCTCCCGAGATCCTCTAGAGGACATTTAACTGCAATTCCTTATAAATTATGTGCCCGCCGCCTGCTGACTGAAGGCCATTTCGGTCCTTGCACCGACTGACAGATTGACGTACTGACGGACTGACGGGCTTGACTAGTTTTTTTGGTATGTTTTTGGTTTTTTATTGGTTTGACACGGCGGATCCCTACGTCAAGGGCACACCTGTTGTGCACCCCCACGAGTGCAGGTAAAATATGAATGGCAGTGTGGGTGGGGGATGAGTTCTCACCACAAAATATTCATCTTGCCACACTCCTTTTCATACGAATTGTTAAATTTTACAAAATTGAATACTTTTAAAATAAATCCCACTTGAAAAGACTTACCCGCTTCCGGAAGTTCATTAGGAAAATATTTTGAGCGCATGCAACTCTTAGAGGAAACTCAACTTGAATCAATTGGCCCCGCTTCTCTCTCTCTCTCTCTCTCTGTCTCTCTCTCTCTCACTGTCTGTTATCCTCAAAATCCATAAGTCAATTAGCTGTTTAATTGTTTTTACAGCAGTCTCCCAACCAGAAGTGAAGAAGTGGGCAGAGCTATCCGATGAAAAGAAAGGCAACATAAATCACGTCAGTGCAGCCGCCCAGAATTTACATAAATAATATCCTATCCCGTCCCTGAGAACAGGGCGTGGGTCGAGGGAACAAAGAGATTTGCTGCGGATGCTTCTGGCCCCTAGTTCTAGTGCCACACTCTGGACCCTGGGACTCTCATTTCGTGTCTCGCCTAAACATCATTAAAAATAAAACCAATTAACGGTTTCGAGTGCCTGTCTCCTGCCAGAGGGGAATAACAACCCCCCTCTCTCTCTCTCTCTCTCTATCCTTCGGTGAGTGCGTTACCAAAAATAGTTTGCAAAAATATATATGTACTGTATGTGAAAAATGAGCCACACAATGGTGGAGTGGAGTGGAGTGGAGTGGAAGGAGAGCAAACCGAATGTCATTGCCGTTGCAGTCACAGATTGTCATAATGGTGTCGCTGCTGCTTTTGCTGCTGTTGCTTGGGTTCGTTCTTGTTGCGGTTGCAGTGAGACAGTGCGACAGAAAGAGAAGGCGAATAGGGTTCGGATTTCGGGTTCAACTCCTCTCCTCGGGGGTTGTTGTTGCTGGCACTCAGCCTCGCACTTCGCTTCCTCTGGCCATGCATCTGCTTGACAATTGTTTCCATTTACCGTTTTTTTTTTGTTCGTATTCTGTTTTTTTTTTTTTCCCGGTTAATCTCGAAGCTGAGATCTGAAGAGCGAGAAGGGGAAGTAGAGAGAGAATGAAGTACAGAGCGTTGTGTGAGTGTGAATGCAATTTTTATTTACTTTTCGCACACTTTCGCAATGACTTGCAGCAGTAGCGTACCCGTACCCCTGCCCAACGATAAACCCCAATGACGGGGCTAAAAACTTGGATTCGAAATTAGATTTGGCGCGTGCGGGTGAGGGTAGGGGTAGGGGTAGGGTATGGGGTTCCTAAAGTGTTTACTCGCATGTTGTTTGGTTTGCTATGAACCCTGACCCCAGACACCCTCCCGGAGGATATATTCGTGATGTGCATTCAGTTTAAACGTTCTTAAAAGCGCAACTAATAAGGACTCAATAGTGTCAAGTCATGTGGAAATGCATACCGTATGATGATGATGATGATTATGATGATGATGATGATGTTGTTGCTCATGGGGGGGTGGTTGAACCCAGGGCACTCGATAGTAACCACCGACGACAACATTTATCAGCGTTTAATTGAAATTAAGTTTCGTCATCATTGCTATGCCAAATGCAGCTGGCAACCCTGGCCAGCCATCTAAGAGAGAGATTGACTCTCTTCGAATACGTTCTCTCCGTCGCTCTCTCTCTCTCTCTGCGCAAAATATATTTATTTCCAGTGGAAGAGAGTTTTCGCTCTTTGCATTTGACTCATCGAATAAAGGAGCAGCACAGAAACAACAACATTTCATTCAGAATCAAATATAAGCTCCAAGTTCAGGCCTCACACCCCTAGGGGGTGTGGAGAAAACATTCTCGTTGCGGTTTTTCTTTTAAGTAAACTAAATTTTTGGAAAATTACAAACCAAAGGGGGAGAAAGACAAAGAGAGAGAGACAGAGAGAGAGAGAGAGAGAGTGAGAAAGAGCACAGTGAAAGAGCGAAGGAAAATCAGCAACAAGGAAGCGACACACAAATCACAGAAAATATAATTTATTATTTCTTGCCTTATCCTTGAGCCACAGCCAAGGCGCATCTTCTCTCTCACTCTCTATCTCTCTGATATGTTTGTCTTTGGCCCTAGTCCATAGTCCCGGCTCCTTCATCCCAAGCCCCCCCTGCCCCCTTCTACATTCCCATTCATTCCCATTTTGCCTCCACGCCCTAGCCCCAGCCCTGCCCTGCCGCATCTGCTTCGCCCTTTACCTTGTCTTGGGTAAAATTCTATGCTTAACGCCATTTTTGTGTGCGAGACACGATGACGACAAATTTTCAACGTGCAACCTGACACTGAGCTGAGATTTTCCAAATTCCTTGTCTTCACTTGTGTGCAACGCGCGCCCCGCCTCCAGCTCCAGCTCCTTCTCTCTCTCCTGCCACCAAACGATTGCTGCATGCATGCAAAACTGCTCGCCCCCGTCCGGGTCTCCATCTCCGACTGAGACTCTGTCCGTCCGGGTTTTCATCTCCATCTCCGACTGCGACTGCGACTCCGACAGTTGAAAGGATTAGACCAGCTCATGTGTCCCTGAGTCTGGGGGTGTGTGTGTGTGTGTGCTTGGGGGCTGAATGGGGGCGACAGATTGGAATAGAGTGGTGCACAGTGCCACTGAAAGTGAGAGAGAGAGAGAGTGTGTGTGGGGTTGTGGGGGGGTGTGTAAGCAGGGTACGAGGACCTAAAAAGTATTTGCACAACTCTCAAGTGGGTCAAATGATTAGGCGGCATGATGAAGTGCCTTGCCACTTGAACCCGCCTTCTGCCTCCGCATCTGCCTGTGTGCCACTGCTGCCACCGAATACCATCTTCCATCCAAAAATAAACAGTTTAATGTTTTGAATGAGCAATTGAATTTGATTATGCAGGAGAGTGGGTATGCGACTGGGTGTACGAGTGGGTGAGAATGGGTGTACGAGTGGGTGAGAATGGGTGTACGAGTGGGTCTCCAAGGATGGCTCGTATTCCGTTCCAAATGAAGACATCGTTGTGGAGCAGGCACACAAATGCATTAGGTAATGGCAGTCTATGAATTTTGTGGGCCAGATTGGGCTACAGAGATGATTTTCAGGCTCCATAGACGGAGCAAATCAGGCAAGCAGCTTACGTGAAATAACACAACACCTTACGCCGGATTATATTGCTCGCTCGCAGTCTGATGGCTGATGCTGATGATTGCGCTCAGTGCAAAGTCAGTAATTACGATGGGCTGACGATGGGTCTTTTGCAGGGATTAAATTTTGGTAAGCGCATTCAGTTAAGCTATGAGTACACAGAGCCAGTATTTGTACGTGCTAACTGCATATTTGATGCATAATTGTTTTCAAGTTTCTTTAAGGAAATTCTCCAAAAAAAAAAAAAAAAAAAATTAATGTCTATTTTTCAGCCATAAACTTAAATAAATCCAAAATTTTCTTGTTGCATCTTTATATGGCAGACTCACTTGATAATCCCAATATTATCACTGCTTTGAAAACGTTTCCCAAGCAACAATTTTTCACATTTTTCACCTCTCATTATTACATGGCCCAGGAGCAGGTTGAACTGGCCCGCAATGGCAATAACAAGAAACGAAATGAAACGAAACGAAACAGGAAATTGCTACTTAGATTCAAAGCCAATCCTTGGCTGTTGGCTACAGAATGTTCCCAAAACAGAAAATACAACAAAAAAAGATAAAAGCCAAGGAACAATGGCAGACAAAATATGGCCCAGGCCCAAAACGGGCCAAAAGGAGACTGTAGGATGAGTGGGAAATTGGAGTGGTGGGAGGCAGCACCCACCCAAGTAGCGACGACATTTAACGTTTTAAATCTGATTATTCCACAACAACTGTCAATAATGCAAACACAGAGAGAGAGAGAGAGAGGGAGAAAGAAAAGAGAGAGTGGAAGAGGGAAAAAAAGGGACTTTCACCCCGGGACTAAGCCCCGGCCAAATGAGCGGATGAATGCCTACCTGCTACCCACTGCCGCCATCCTGTCCTCTCGATATTCCCATTTTCCCTTTCCTCACTCACTCTTCCATTTTCATTTCCCTTCTCCTGGCCCTTCTGCTGGCCCCGTCTCCTGGCAAACCGCAAACGAGGCGAGAAAATTGTCACAAAGGCGAACAAAAAAAACAGAACGAACAAAAAGCAGCAGCAGCCATCGAATTGTGTAAATCAAAATAATAATTGCAACTGATAACAACATCAATAACAATAAGCGCGGCCCAAACCTTCGACCGAAATAAAGGTGAAGCCACCAACGGACGGGGGGACTCATAGCAATAAAGGATAACCGGAAGCGGAAGCGAAAGGGTGAGTCCTGTAAAGGGGGTTGGAAGTGGGGGGGCGACAAGTAAAAGGCGTTGCTAGGCCTTGTCAAAATACCGAGACTCCTTGCAGGCTAATTTATGGCTCGCTCGCTCGGTCGCTGCTCTCTCTTAAAGTTTTGTTCGAATTTTTGGGGCTCGTAAATCTTTTCAACACATACAAACCGCACACAAACACACACACACACACAGACACTGTAATACACTTGAAGGGGAGTGGAGGGTGGAGAGTGGAGTTCACTCTCCTTCCCCTCGTCGCTCGACACTTCAGCTTCAACACTTCATATTAATATTAAGTTCATTGTGTTAAGTTGGCAGCGCCGATTTCTTATCATTTTTTGTTCACATTTTTTTCTTCGTTCTTTTAATTTTAGTCGCGCATTGACAATGAGAAAAAAAAAAAGCTGGAAAGAATGGCAAACTTTCGCGGGCCGAAGTTATAGATACCCTTACACAGATACATTTATAGGGTATGTACATATGTAAATTGAATAGAATAGAATTTCCCACAAAGACTACATCGTACAGCGAATTATTAGCAGTCGCTAATTTGATTAATTAATTTTTAATAGTTAATTTATATTATCTATAGGTATATATACATATAAAATTTGTGGATAGTTTCAGAGATTTTAGCTTAAATTATATTCTTGAAAATACTACCCTTATATCTGTGCACATTAACATGTACCCCGCCTGCTAGAGTACGCGTACAACGCAGACGAAAGACAAGAAAGAAGGACAATGAGTAGGACGACACTTTGGCTTGTTTGCTGTTCCTGGTGCCTGCTGCCTGGGCTTTTGGCTCTGCTCGGCTTGGCGGGGGCTTATCTCTTGGCTGCCTGGCATTTACATTCAACGCTTGACAGCTTCTTTGGCGTGGGGCGGTGGGGGGGGTGGTGTTCGTTGTTCTGGCACCTCTCTCGCACCCAACACTCCCTTGGGGGGCGTGCGAGGAATTTTCCTTTGTGAACTGATATTTCACTGGCTCCGGCGCCTTTTCCTTTTCTTATTTTCACCCCCCACACCGACACACCCTTTAAAATAATCATAAAGTAGACGCGCATAATTATCGAGGAAAAACTGAGGAAATTTACAAATTTACATGCACCGCTTGCGTCAGACCGTGTTGCACACAGAGTCCATTCGATAACGTTAAATCTTCGTCTTTGGCTCAACGTGAAATACATTTACGGAAGGACATTATGGGGCTATAATTTTTACTTTCTTTATGCTTCAAATTATGGCTTTTAATGTTGCTTCTATAATTTTTGAGAGCTGCCTGAAGCCTGTGAAGCTTTACTTTTTATTATAGAAAATTGCATTTAAATTCCTTGCACTGTTTAGTTTATTTATTTGCTTGGTTATTGATTTAATTTGATTTATTTCATAACTATATATCGCAAGCAAGCGGGTTGCCTGCTCAGTGTCTGCGTCTGTCCTCCAAATCCCCCCAAATAAAATGAAACAGAAATCTAAAATCTAAAATTAGCAGAGTCACAATGATGCCAGCTGAAGCTATTTGAAAATTGTGAAATAATTTCCAAGCACACAACGCTCCAGCGGAGCTACATTGTGTGGGGAGTGGGGAGTGGAGTGTGTCTGCAATTACTTTGATGATGATGCTGATGATGCGAAGACTAAGACAGGATGATGACGACTATGATGACGCCTGCGATACGCGGTATACATGCAAATATACGTACACACAATGAGAAGCGAAAGTCAGCAGATCAAACACCGCCCCCCGCCACCCGCCTAATCCTCTATCAGCGGGAGGTGGGGCGTGGGTGTGTATAGAGCTTATAGAGCCCTTAATCAGGGCGCATTATCAATGGCTGCTCTATGATACACGGCTATTTGTTTGATGACTCTGACAGACACACCACAGCTGACGTGATGGCAGGTAAACACACACACACACACACACACACATACATAGACGCATTCGTGAATAAAAGGGGGCGTGACGGGTAATGACAGACTTGAGGAGTATTTGCAGTAATAGAGTGAGCAAACTCCTCTCTACTCAACCCCTTGAAAGTATCAGAGAAAAATATCACAGAAATTCTGTGCTTAAAAAAAGTGGGAAATATTTATAGAGCTTGGGACTGTCTCTCTGTGTTCCTCTCAGATGCAGACCCCATCAAAACTTTACATTTAACATCACCATTTATGTATAACCACAAAGCATTTATCTATGCAAGGATTTGCAGCATTTTTAAGCAAATAAAATCAAACAAAAACATTTCAAAATTGACATTGGCCGCGCCATATTAGCTGGCTACCCCCAAAAGGCCACCCATCAAAGGATTTATATGTAAACCACATTGGGCAGCAATTTGAAAACTTTAGCATCATTCGGTGGCGGTTTTTATGGCACTTTCCAGCCCCAGAGATACCCGGAGAACCCCACGGCCACGAACCCCTTTCAGCTTTCGGCGGCTTGCCAATTGTTTTGGGCCATGGCCATTGCCACATTGCAACAGAGAAGTTGTTCCAAAATTTCTGTGCCCTTTTGTTGCCGTTTCGAAATTTGCTATTTGTGGTCCATGGAATGCCATGCCATGCCCCTGCCCTGCCCTGTCCTGCCGCTACATAAGGCTTGAGAATTGAGTTAATTATCTTGTCGCATAATTAGAAAAGTTCAGAGTTCCAGAGAGAGACAGAGAGCTGAGCTGGCTGCTTTCTCTCCCTCTCTCTAGATAACCTTAATTTCACGCTCTTATGCGGAAAACGCATTTCAATTTTCATAATTTCAGTTAATAACTCAACAAATAACGCCAAAAGGCAAAAGGAACTTCCCATCCAAATGCAAATATTGATAGATACTTTGCGGAGTGTGCCGTGTGGAGGAACTTCCTCTAAATGATTATGATGATGGGCGACGAGACCATTGCAGGCAGAACATGAAGAGCAGCCAGGATGTGGGGGTGGTGCGGGTGTGGTCGTGGTCGTGGTCGTAAGTGGCACGTCTAAATATGAAAAGCACTTGGCGTGGCCACCCAAAGGGAGGCAGAAATGACTCAAGTCGCCTACGTTTTACTTCCAAGCCAAAGACAAACATTTCCAGAGCAAGAAATGAGGGGCAGCAAGCGCCCTTTCTGGATGCTCTTATTCCAAGCATAAAATAGAAGAATATATATACTTAAAGATACATTCATCTGTGCACTGCAAAGCTCAGATATAAATTGGAGTACCCGTCAGCAAGAGCTGTGTAGGGCAGGGAGAAACATTGCTATAGGGGGGGGAGTGAAAAAGGGGTTAGAGGTTAGTAAGTAACTGGGGCTGACTGCCCAGGGCCATAATGACAATTACAGTTACCGCCTGCCATCGCAGCCCAAAATCCAAAAGAGAACTTTTTACTCTGGGCTTTAAGCAAATAAATCCAAACGAAAACGTTTTCCAGCTCTCTCTCTCTCCACTTACCCTCTCCCTCTGCCTCTCCCTTTGGCTTTCTTTGTGTATGTGTATCTTCTTGTCTCTTTCTGTAAGACCTTCTGGCTTCGCTCCACGCTCAATGAGACACAAACAAACAAGCAAACAGCATTCACCCATAGAGACCGAACCGATGCTGCCATAGCACAAAAACCCCTCAAGGGTCGGCGCGCGCCAGAGCGCCAAGCAATTCAAAAAGGGGTGAAAAAGCTAAACATGACCCCCAGCAGTCCCAGCACACACACAAAGAGTGACTGGGAAAGTAGTGACAGGAAGGGAAATGCGAGCGAGAGGAGTGGAGTGCAGTGGAGAGATACTCCTTTCATGTCTCCTGTGGCGGCCATCGACCACGTAAATAAAAGCGTGGCAAATACAAATAGAAATAAGTCAAAATGTATCTATGCATGTATCTGTGTGTGTGTTTGTGTGTGTATGCATCTAGGGGTAAGGGCAGCGGAAACGGAAGGGCATGGAAAATGCGTCTAGCGTGGCGCATCCCAAGCTCATTCGATCTATTTGCTTAATGAATTGAATCTTCCATTTATTTGTTTCAATTGTTCAATGCACAAAACACAAACAAAAAATGCAAACAAGGCAAAACAATTAGAATAAAATGCACCCCAGGGAGCTTAAAGACTTGTATGATCTCTCTCTCTCTCTGTGCTTTATTCGGGAAAGTATACCCGCTCCTTTACCAAAAACGAAAACTGGCCTTGCGTTCGCACGTACTTGTCCAATGTGGCCCAGAACTGCATCAAAATGCTGCTGTGGGTGTGCGGCTCGTTCTTTGATATTTCCAGCGAATTAATTTCCATATTCAGCAGATCCTTGTGCACGCCCACATCCTTGTAGTACAAGTGAAAGGCGCACACTTTGTGAAAAATAACAGCGGCATCGCCATGCCAGGGCCAGCCCTTGAACTGCCAGTGTGGGCCCAGGGCGAAGACAGCAATCACACGCTGCCACTCGTCGGGGCACAGCTTGGACACATTGTCAATGATCCGATACTTCTTGAGCTTGCCATCCTGCCAGAGAGCATGGGAATAGGAATCATAATGGCGTTGCGAAATGAAAGCGCGAACCCATATCACTCACCGAAAACTCACGTTCAATGGCAACCTCCTCCGGCCGTAGAGTGCCCAATGGCCGCTGCATTTCCGGCTGCACAAAGTGCAATTGCTCCAGCAATTCCTTGGCATTGTGCAAGGTGATTAGGCTGCTCATCGCCTGTGGCACCACAATGATGGGTCTGCGCGAGAAGCGCGTTACAGTTCTAATCGGACGCTCGATGGTCGAGTTATATCTTGCCCTTATCCCTTCACGGACGACGCTCTCGCGTGTGCCCGACTTCTTGTTGAGGTTGCTGCCCAACGTATTGATGCCCAGGTCCGTTTGGCCCGGAATGGCCACGGGCATGAGGAACTTCTCCTGGGCGTAGCGGCTGTATCTGGGCAGCGTCTCCAGCTCTGGCGACACAATAGGCACCTCGATCAGCTTGCAAGCCCGCACTCGGGGGGCAGTCATCGGATTGTTGCTGGGCGTGGGAGTCGCAGTCATTGGTGTGACGACCTTGGGCTGACCTTTGGACGCAGACTTTGACTTCCTCTCTCGCTTACGATGTCGCTTAGCTGGTGATTCGACTACGGTCTTGCCAGCTGGCTTCTTGGGCCGGCTTCCTCTCATCGGAATCCTTGGATTTGACTGTTTTCTTAGCTCGAGCGTCGTTGGAGGGAGATGACCGAAGGATTTCAGACATTTCCTCCGAAGAATGATCGCCAACGGAGATATCAGCTTTCTTGGCGGCTTCCTTGAATCCCCGAGCCTTGGCCTTTCGTTTCTTTTTATGTTTTTTGGCAGTGCGTTGCCCAGCCAATGGTATCGCCACCTTCTCCCTAGGCAGATGCCGCCGCAAGCGACGTCTCTTCGCGTTGTAGACCTCTGCCAATAGATCCAGCCCACACGACATATCTGTTGTGCCGTTCATTTGGCTGAGTGGTTTCTCCACACGCCACCGCTTCTTTGCCTCCCGCACCACCCATGCCTTGTGCTCCTCGTCCGCCTCGCGTGTCTCCCGCTTCTTGCGTTTATCGGCAATGGACTCTACACCCTCGGGCTGCTCCCTGGCGCTACGCTTTTTGGCCAGACGCTTGGCCTTGATGGCCGCTATTGCATCGAGGGACATGGTCTGACTCAAAGTCCTATTGGAGTCGCAGTTTAATGTTATCCTTTCCATTGTGACGCCTTTGCTGACTGCTGACAAGTAACTGAATTAACTGATTGAAATTCCCTGATGATTAAGGATTTACGTACGCACTTTTCGGGGATTTCTAAATTAAACTTCTGTGGTTGAAATGTTTCGAATGAATTGATTAAACTGTCAAATTGACAGAAATTCTTGACGATTTATAAATGGTAATTTCGAGGACTACTTGATTCACAGTTTACTTTTTGTCAGTTGGCTGTGCATGAATTGACTTATTAGTTTTTTTTCCACTGTATATTCTACTTCTGTGTGCTGCTCTTTGGATCTTTGGCTCTTTCTGTGCTTTGGGCTCTGTTACTGTGCTGCTTCGTTGTTTTTGTAATTTGTTTATTTAATTCTAGTGAGAGAAGATCGGACGAGCGAGGCGATTGCCTCATTCCCGCTGCATTTCCCGCTGTCGCTGAGTGTGAATGAGAGGGGAAATGTCTGCACATCAATTGCATTGTGTAAACATTTGGTAGTAATAACGAACGGGACTATCTATGCTGCGTAGTTACTCTATCTTGTACTTTTAACTTGCTTTAATACCCTTTACTTGGCAATATCGCACATAAAACTTATTTCCTAGCAAAAGACAAAGCCACAAAAACAGATAAAAACTGCTCCAAAAACTGCTCTCAAAAATAATTAACAAAGGGCTTTCTAAATAAATCATAATTAAATATAAGAAATTCCTATATTTCATGGCAATAAACAAACTTTTATTCAAACAAAAAAAAAAACAAAGAAAACCATGAAAATTTATAGATTTAGGCTGGTAGTTAAATGCTAGACCCATTTCAATGCTTATTTCTTTTTGGGCATTTAGGATGCGATGCTCCTTTGTTTATGACATAAACGAGAATTTACGCTCTATCGCTTCGATCAAAGAGCACAAAAGACAGAGCTTCATAACAAAACACACAACAAAGCCAAATTATCATCAGTTTTATCAAGCAATTTATGCAAAAAGCTAAAAATAATACAAAAAAAATAAGAAACTTTTGGGGTATATGAAAGATTGGAAAATTGCATTCGCATTCGCATTCGATGGGAAGAGAGATAGAGAGAGAGATATTTCTGCGGTCGTACGCATAAATCTGTTGCTGGTTTTTGATCTGCCTACCGCGGGGCGCGGATAATGAAATTAATCGTCTGTAATGGTTTATTGTGTGCTGGTTGGTGTCTGTTTCGGCCAGGCCAAAAATGGCCACGACCAGCAGGGCCCAACCAACCAAAAATGACCGACGACCAGATACAAATTTCAATTGATTTCGTTTTTTTTTCACCATATCTTTCACTGTGTTTTTTTTTTTTTTTTGGTAGAGGAATATCCCCAGAAATATATTGAATTGTCATTGAATGTCGCGTTGCCATAAATAAGAGCCGGCTAATGGGGCGGCGGTCTCATGCAATTTTTGTGATTTAGTGGGGCTTTGGAGGACTAGAGTGGAGTGGAGTGGAACCCACACAATGTCTGGTATCCTTCTCGTGGCTGAGTCATATATCAAAGGATTACTTTAAAATGGAGAATCGACTGTCACGCTTCTAAACTCTAATAACAGCAAAATAATCATCATAAATCCATAAAAGAAAATCTCATTAATCCATCCGCTCCTCCCCCACCCACATGGTCCTGGCTTGAGTATGGGTGAACATTTTTGATGTTTCCTCAACGCCGATGCCACAGGGCTAGGCCGAAAGCATAGAGCAAAGGTTTGGGTGGGGGGGACACAGAGGAAGACGAAAGAAAAATCGACAGAGGGCATGACGCGTCAGTCGTCTGCCTCGTCTGTCTCGTCTCTCTGTCCCTTTATAAGCTTCTCCGTTCCATGCCACACACTTCAAATTCAAATTACTACACATTATATAATATCCTGCAGGCTGTCCGCACGTACTGCAGGAATGGAACAAGATGGAGACGTGTAGGATGAGCGAGGACATGCCATCATCCATGTTGGCACAATACCACATAACAATGGTGCCACGGGGCATCCATCCAGGGCCAAGCAGTAGGTGTGGAGCAACCGAAGCTCTGACTGAGGTGAAGGCTACTGCGTATAGTTCTTTCTGCCCTGCCCTGCCCTGCCCAGCCTCATGCAATCTTGGAAGTTGATTAAGAAGAAGTTCATTTTAAGTTTAAATACGCATCAAATCGAATGCAAGGAGCGAGAGAGAGAGAGAGAGAGAGCTGTGGCAGGAAGCAAAGAAAAGTCTCGAGGTGGCGGCACAGTGGGTAAGAAATGTATGAGCACTGCTGTAAATAGACTTTGAGCCAAAAAAAAAAAACACTCTCTACGAGGAAAATAATGATTTTATTCAGCCTCCTGTCTCATTGTCTTTTCCTTTTTTTTAGCTAGCTGGCTGCCTTTTGTTTCTCTTCAAAGTTGTGCGAATTTTCATTTGGAGTTTGTGTTGTTGTTTTGTTTTGTATCCACACGTAGCATAACTTGTGCACACAACTGTACTTTCACACACAATTTCAAGTTATAATCAGTGCTCATTATTATACCAGACACGTTTTCAGATTTCGCGTGATTATGCGCCGCGGCTCGGCAACATCTTTGGTGCCCTGCCCGTGGAGAGGCGGCCGCGGAACGCAGGAGGAGTCAAGGAATTAAACTTGAAAATAGCTTAAGAGATACATTCTGTGCTTCTAGTAGATAGACGAGAGAATGTAGCCTAGGTCCTGCCCCGTTGTCTAGAACCACAGCCATAGGGGAGGCAGGCGGCACGGCCGGTCCGGGCTCATGCCATAATGCTTATTGTTGTCATTTGTGTTGCTGCCACGGAGGCATGGCATGGGAGGTACAGACGAAAAGTTGGCGAAAAATATGCAAATTATAATGAAAAACTTGACACTTTACATGCAAAGCAACAACAGAAACAACGGGGATACGAAGCTGTGGCTGAGGCTGCGGCTGCTGGTTGCTGGATTTTGGGTCTGGAAGTGGGAGTGGGTGTCTTGGCGTCTCGGCCCTTAGCCGAGATGCGAATCTGTGGTGGGGCGATTAAGCGGGCCAAATGAAGCGCTCGCACTGCCTCCGCATTTTAATTAAGCAAGCAGCCAAATAGTCGACAACGCTGCTGCTATTGCTAGCATACCCTTGCAAAGGGTTAACACGAATTTGAACTAAAAGTTTGCCACCTAAAGAGCCCGGCCAAAAACGGCAGGCAATGCGGAGAGAGTATCAGTAGCTTCGCCTTCCATAGATATTCAACATTTCGGGCTTTTTGGTACGCAGCCACCCACTCAGCAATGAGTAATCAGCGTAGCGACGCTGCAGCATGTGGGGGCAGGGCAGCGGAAAATGCCAAAAATTCCCATAACATTTGCATCTGCAGCTGCAGCTTTGTTTCATTTCACGTTTAAGGTGCAGCACCCACCAAACAAACAAATGTCAAACAAATGTCTGGAGAATTTCTCACAAATTAAAAGGATTTTATTAGATTTGATTTGATTAAATTAACATTAGCTAAGGAAATGGCTGAAAAATTCGATGTGTACATTAGATGGATTCCTAATATATAACTTGGAGAACTCAAACAATTTTTAACTGTTCCTTCTCTAGCAATTTAAAAGTAATTTTCATCCACTTATTTGTTTATATTTATGCCACAATCAGAACAAGTCCCAGGGCCTGCATGAATTTACTTTAGTAAAGGGTACTAAGGCACTTAGTACTATTCTCTACCCGGAACTTAACTTTATTAGTGAGGGACGAGTTCTCATAAAAAAATACATACAGAAAAACATCATACTTTAGGGGGTTGCATTGGTTTCTGAGAGTAAGCGATCGAAGTAATTAAAAAGAACTGGAGATCGGATGGAACTTTGAGCGTATATTAGACTTATGTGGTTTATTTTTATTCCCCAATCGGAACGCGTCCTTGGCCAGAACTAAACTCAATTTCATTCAAGCATTGCATTACGAGTACGAGTACACTTTTGCAACACTTTCAACTTTTAACCTTAAGTGGAACGGAAAAGAAAAAACATTCTACGATTTCATTCACACACACACACACACCCACAGCAAAGTCGTACAAATTATAGCGGAAAATTACCTTAACGAAAGGGCTTCCGCCACAGTGGTATAACCTCTTTGACATAACTGTACCCACCCCGTCTGTCTGTCTGTCTGTGTGACACTGTTATCCTGCCCCAAAACAAAAGCAATTAGATGTCGCCAACTGGCACTGGCTTGGCTGGGATTGTGATTGTAAATGTGAATGTGAATGTTGCATGTGAAGGCAAGCCGGGGAGGGGGGCATGTGGCAGGTGGCAGGTCGTCTCTGTGTGTGTATGGCAGAGACCTACATACATATGTATATAGTAAAAAGTTTTGCCAACGCGATTTTCTTGGTAAAACTATAAATTTACAAGCCACAATCATGGCCGCAATGGAGACGCTGGGCGTCGACGTCGAGTTACCGTTATGTGCGCCCGCCCTCATTGTTGGCATACGAGTATCTCTGTGTAGGTGTGTGTGGGTGTGTGTGCAGGTGTGTTAAAAAAGTTTGTGTGTTGCGTGAGCCTGAGAGTGTATTAAAAACCATTCTGGTGCACAGTGTCCCAAGTGCCGCACCTCCTTCCCCATCACCGCTTCAACGTTTATTTAACCCATGTTTTGTTGCTGTTGCTGTTGCTGCGGTATTTGTTGTTGTTTCAAGTTGTTGTTGTTGCTGATTTTTATTGCCATTGTTGTTGTTGTTTCTAACGTTAGTTTTAAAAACTTTACCCGCTGCTTAAGGGGGACGGTTTGGTTGGTTGATTGTCGAGGGTTAATATTTTGGGTTGTTGAGGCATTTATCTTTGCTACCGCTGCCGCTGCCACTGCCGCTGCTGCTGCTGTTAGCGTCCTTAAAGTTTTTGCCCTGGCAAATCCTGAATGGATTTTAAGTGGAAGAAGTTTAATGATCGAAATTATTCAACATGCTTTGGCTTTATGTTTGTTTTATGGCCAAGCTTAGAGCTTAAGCTAGAACCAACTTATGTTTATGACAGTCTTGGCAAATAAACATATTTTAATGCAGGTTTCCTTTTTGGGCGGATTAATCCATGCCAAAGAATGGATCCGGGAGTAAATATGGAATGGATTTGAAATCTCTGGGAAAGCCTTGAATAATTCACATCTAACCAAGTGATCTATGAGACTTGAAGCCTCTTTCTCTGAGTTAATAAACATTTTTTGGTTGCCATATTTTTGTCAAAATTCTCTGTTGCTGCACCGATCAGCAATGTGCCTGCGCTGTCCCGCCTATTTGTGGAGTCTCGTGACGATCCAGCAGCCACTGGCACGATCACCAACGGCAAGCCAAAGCCTTCGCTGCTATGGCAAGGATGGTGGCGGCAGCTGTGGCTGTGGATGCCGCGATGATGGCGGCAACTGCAACTGCGGTGTCGAGTGTCCATGCCAGGAGCTTGGTCGTCTTGGCCCCAGTCCCCGAAATAAGCGCGATTTGCCAATGGGCTGTACGCCGCAAGTATTACTAACAAAGGCATTCACACTGCCCGCCTATATGCCAGCGTCGCTGTTCAGGATAGTGGCAGAGGACGAGCTACCGGGTCCCAGGACCTGCAGCAATCAGGAGTACTTCAGCTATCATCGCTACTCGTACTACGACTTAAAAACAGTCGTCGGAATGCTGAAACGGAAGGCAAGCACAGATTGCAAATAAGCCCGAGCTGCTGCCTTCCCCCCCATCAACCCCGCTCCAGCTACAGCTCCAGTTCCACTTCCAGTTCCGATGCTGGCGCATTATGACACTAATCGTATTAGTGGGGGGTGGTCGGTCGTTGGTTAGAGACGTAAAGGGCCATGTAGGTCCTTGTTTTTGGAATTGCAGAGGCAAACTAACGACCAGCAGCCCCCAAATGCCATTTCCGCACAATGTGCTCTGCACACTTTGGGACCGACATTCAATGCTGGGCCTGGGCCCCTTGTTTCCGGCTTACGTGAGACATTCTTCGTACAGGTGACATAATGATCCGGACTCGCAATCGGCCATCGCTTCGCAGTTGTAATTAGAGGGAAGCGAGGAGCAGCGGCTGAACCTCATGGATGCGAGCGATGTGCTGTTGCCTCGTTCCGGTGGCAACTTGGTAATTTAGCAAATCGGTTTAGCAAGTCATCGGGAAAACGCGTGGGCAACAGCAACAACAGCAGCAGCAGCAGCAGCAGCAACAGCAGGAACAACGTTCCTTGACAACCTGCCTTATTAAATTTACTGACGGCATTAGCCTCTTACTCTTACATTCACTTGAAAGTGACGTTCATTAGTTGATCAGGTACCAGGTGCAACAGATTCTCCCTGCCCAGCCCTTCGCCGTTCCGGAGTGTGCGCGCGGCAGAGCCCTGCGGCATGATGTGTTCCACCGGATTCTTCAAATCAGAGCTTAAGCTGCTTTGCCACTTAAATCACATAAAATATACGCATTGAAAATATTTGCTCCTTTTTCTCATTGTCTTCTCCGTTCGTTCTCTCTATCAAACAATCAGGAGGAGGGAATGCTAAACGAAAAAAGGGCAGAACACCGCGATGGTGCGTTCCTGCTTAAGTGATTGCCTAGTTTCGAACAAGTACATAGAAACATACATATGTACATATGTATATGTATATGAATGTTCATATTTATGTCCAATATTCGGCTGTGTAAATATATGGAACTGGCAACCAAAGAAGATTTCTATTCACACATCCGTTACCCTACCCCATCCCAGTCAATTTATCAACATTAATCGCATGCAAATTTTATGCAGGCTCCGCCATAAGACCCAAACGATATTTGCAAGCAGAAATCTACAACATAAAAATATACATAAATATATATAAATAAATATATATGCATGTACATATGTATGTATGTATGTTTGGTTATGTTTAGTTTGTGTTAACTTTTGGGGACTTTTGGAGGCTTTTGCTAATCACATGGCACTCTTTAGGATTGCTGCCCACTACAAGTCAGCCTCTGGCGTAACATTTGCATTTCAGCGACATCATTTTTGGTTCGTATTGTTAGCTGAAGTCACAAAACATGACCAAATCAAGGCATTTGCATAATTAATGAATTCTGCGCCCTGCGAACTGCCGTGCCGTTCTGGTGTGGTTTGCTCGAGCAATAAATTCATCGAAATTTATTTAAAAAGGATTCGATTCGGGATGTATTAGGTTCTGGTTATTTGCCAGGTACTTATAGTGATATTGCTGGATTTCTTAATACATATCCAACCTTAAATATCCGTATGCCCCTCCCTTTACCATTCCTTTGCAGACGTGACTTCTTTTAAATTTATATCGTTCACCTCACTGACAGATTTCCTGGCCCCACAAAACGCTAATTTCCGTTTTGTGTCAATAAAGATGATCTATCATGGGTGGAAAGAGAGCCCCAACAGCAAAGGGCCAAAGAAAGAGCACGGAAATTACGCGCATCATGCTAGAGGTTATTGGAGAATTAACTGGGGCGTAGAGTCAAAATAAAAGTTCCAATTTGATGGATCGCATGCAGTTGAGAGCAATGAATGAATCATCGGGATGAATGAATGAGTATAAGGGACATGTGAATACACCCAAAGAGTGGGCTCCTCTCTCTCATGGAATTTACACAGTCGAACAAAGTTTTTGGAACACGTAGCTCGACGGCAGCTGCCGTTGTCATTGGGGTTGGCTGCCGCTCAGTGTTTCGCTACCAAAAGTTTGCACACGCACACACTCGCGCACAGCAAACAAAATTGCAAATAAATTTTAATTGTTTTGAACAATTAAAAATTAAATTTAAAAAATAGTACATGAATGAGAGGGGCAAGGGGCATGCAAATTTCCGCTCTCTTTCTAGCTCTCTTATTCAATTTGTGCAAATGTTTTCGCAACTACGTGAGTGTGTGTGTGCGCATACTGGTGTGCGGCACTGTCCTGCTGCTGCCACTGCTGGCTGCTAAACAAATTAAATTAGACAACTTTTATTCATTCGTTTGACATTTTTATTTGTTTTCAAACTCATTTTGCCAGAGGAGGAACTTGGGCAGGACCAAAGTGGACACCGAACAGGACATTTGAACAATTAACAACAAATACAATTTGCAGACTTTTCGTTCACAACATTTTTGACCAACAACTGCTTCTGTTTAATTTTTCCCCCTCACCGTTCGCCCCTCTGATCACCGCCCTCTATTGTGAGATTTTAATTAAATGCCATTTGCATAAGGAGCAAGGACCAAGACGCCATCTTCTTTCTGTGGCATTCCTGGGGTTAAATTAAATATCTCAAAAAATAATATTACAAAAAAAAACAATTTATGACACTTTCTTTGTTTATCAACATGCCAACAGGAAAAAGAGTGGGAGAGAGAGAGATAGTAGGTCTTATCGATGGCTGATTGCAATCAAAGCAGCCAGACACTCGGAAATACTACTTGAATGGCATTTCTTGGGTCGGACTGACTACACAAAGCTCATCATTCACACTCGCCTGTAGAATGAATCGATTGATGGCACCAGCATGCACTCAAAATTCTACAAGATTTCTCTAGCATTAATGATATTCGCAAGCCAGGTGTTCAAAGAGCCAAACTTTAACTTATTTTGCTTTCCAGCGATTGCAATCAAATATATGTAGCAGCTATTCACAAAATACTCGTATCTTGATTAATGCAATATTATGATTGAAAACAAAGCTCTAAATCTACTATCCATAGAAGCAACACATTAGATGCTTAGTTTGAAGCATTTTTGCATTAATTTTAATGCCATTTGAAGTAATTGCAGAGCACCCCCTAGAGCAACCACTTGCACTCCCCCCACATGGTGTAGGACAAGTGACAGTAAACTTATTGATAAGACTTTGCTATCTCCACACCGCGATCGAGGCTCGCGATTGATTGCCATCTCTCTTCAATATCAGTGTGTCTTCGACAGTGGCAACAACAGCGACCGACAGTTTACTCCACCCGAAAAATCACCTAAATTATAAATAAAAACAACAACAACAAAAAGAGTACCTTATCGGCAATGCCACTGAAACTTCACAGATTGTGGCTACCGTTGCTTCTGTTCTTCCATCACCTGCATGCTGAATGTGAATAAAATATTAAAATGGCAAATCTTTAAATATTTTTTAATACTGATTCCTCTGTCTTCATTTGCAGCTCCGCAGTGCTTTCACTTTACGTGGGTGGGCGCCTATGAGAATCACTCGAATATTCACACAGAGACCTGCGACTCGAGAGTCGGTGACTTCAATGATATTCCCTGTGAAATGCCGCTGGTCGTGACAGGTGAGTAGCCAGTAGAACTGGCTATTGGCGGTTAATCAATAACTCTGAGAACATATTTAGCCAACGATACGGTGCCGGATGTGAGGGCCCTGTGGCACAATATGACGGAGGATCGCGAGAATTTCCTCTGCCAAATGTCGCCGGGCTTTTCGTGTGTCAAGTACTCCTATATATTCAAAGGAGGAAGTGAGTATGAATCCTTGAAGTGCAATGATAGCTCCTCCATCCCGCTCTCGCTCTCCCTTTGCAGTCCAGAACATCACGTACATGTGCGCCAGGGTGAACAGCAGCAATGGCTGCTATCGACAGACCCATCCCACTGGCATGCAGGTCGAGGCCTGTGTGTGCACGTCCCGTGTCGGACTGATACCCTGTAATGGGTGCTCTACAAGCACTCACTCGATCCATGTAATGGGCTTGGCCCTCTGTTTGCTCAACGTTTATCAATTGCTGAATAAATATCGAATAGTTTGACACACTCTTCGGCCACTCTTCCCACCTCCCTCCGGGTCACGGGGCTACTCACCCGTAATGTAATGTGACATTTCCGTGCTTTTTTGATTTTTGACAGGTTCTATGAAATTTATGTGCATTCTTTATAGGCCATATACAAATCCGTTTTTAATGTCCCTTTTTGTGTGTGTTTGTTTTGTTTTTTTGTGAGGCCAACCGCTGTGGCCAAATGAAGTGCCATAATTTATTTACCCGCCCATTAATCACACACACACACACATGCAATGCTGATGATGACAATGACGTTGCTGACGTTGCCGATGATGTCCACTGTCTATAAAAACTTCTCATCGTTTTGTTGAATTAATATAACTAAAATTTGCACATAAATCAAAGTATTGTGCGGGGTTTTTTGTTTCTTTTTTTTTAAGAATAAATTACAGAAATGATTGAATATTATTTTCACTCACGAGTCAATATTAAATTATTTATTTTATAATTATTTTCATAAATTAAATGAACATTAAAAGGCAAGACCAGTTTTTGAACACAAATATCAAAAAAATGAAAGAATAATAGCAGCCTTGATGGTTCATCTCTGAAACATATGTATGTACGTATGTATGTATATGTATATAAGTTTATTAAAAAATGCATTCATCAGTTGATTAAATTTCGTTTATTTTAGCACAAAATGATTCCCCCAGTTTAACGCATAATTTTCCATAAATCCAATTACATTTTTCCAACTCACATTTCTCACATTTCTGCAATATTCGAAATTATTTTAAATAAATAAAATACTGTGGTAAATCAAAATCCTAACAAAAATACTGCCGCAGACACGACACGGACACACCATAATCATAGACCAATAGACACTGGCCAATAGAGAGTGGTGTGGGGTTAGGGGGAACAGTAAACAATACAGGCGATAAACGAAACACCAGACAACACACACACACACACACACACACACACCACACAATTGCTGTTGGTACGGACACACACTGCGTATGAGCAATGCCAATGAATGAACAGCCAGGGATGGGTAGTGGGATTGTGGGGCTGCAGCCACCACAGATTGGCAATGCCCATTGGCACAGCCGGGGCTCAAATAAACTAATTTTAATGCCTTGCATTGTGGCCGGAGCACGCAATGCAGCTCAATTGGGATGCAAATGGCAGCAACGGCATCGAAATGGTGGAATCGAAGCATTCAGAGCTTGCACTCAGGGAACTTCAGTGAGCAGTGGGAGCAGGGGTACGGGGCACGGGACACGGGTCATGTCCAGGCGTTGGTCAATTGCATCTGCTATAGAGAGGAGAGAGGTTTCATCTCTTGATATGCACAAGATATTCGCATATTTATTTTTTTTATTCCCGCATATATTTATACTCGAATTCGATTCCGTGTTCGTGCCTCCCCATCCCTCTCTCTCTCACTCTCTCTCTCTGTATTTGCAATGCAAAATGGAAATGTACACAAAAATCGAAAAAATTTCAACAGAAATTTGTAAATTATGCCGTTATGCCAGTGGATATTGACACTTGAAACCCGACAAGAAATTATGTACCCAATACTGCTAAAAAGGGTATACTGGGTATATGCTCTTCGTGAGATATGTTTTTTTGGGACTCACAAAGTGTCGCCTTAAAAAGCCCTGTGAGTTTTTAGCTTTGCGGCTACTTGGAAATATGCGTACAGGGTATCTGCTGGTCGATACATTCATGTTTCGATTTTAATTTATTTTTAAATTTCATTTATTCGTTGCCTCTTGCTGTTGGCCAGCTGTTATTTAAAATGGCAGCTATGTATATATTTAAGTCTTTTTAAAGAAATTTTTTCTCTGAATTTGTAGATATTAAAATTAAAATATGCAACAATTTTGTGCGATTTGTGTACACACTAGTTTTTTCTATTTTTATATTTATTTCAATAGATAGCCACGCGAAATGGTTTCTGGGAACACTTTTGGGCCTTAACGAAGAAATTTGCACAATAAACGAAAATGCCAAAAATGCAATTGAGCTTCGGCCGGAGATGGGTGTGGGCGACCAACAGCAGCAGCAGTAGCCACAACCACAGCCACGGCCATGGCACTTTAATTTGCCAATTGTATTTATAACAAGCAGCCCAATATACAGTACGTTTCAATGCTTTAGGTTCTAGTTAAAATGTACGCATAGCAATCCTTTTCTTTCACAGTTTATTCATATTATTTATTCATTCGCTTCCAGCCATAACATGATGATATGCACCGTACACTCGTATATGGCCAATACTATATATTCGATTTATGCATAAATCGAACCATCTCATTGGCCTGCTAGCTCCCCGCATTATCTGCCAATAGTCCCAAACTGGGCGAGTGGGGATACTGAGCAGAGGAGTGTTAAAAATAAATAAATAAACATAATTTGATTTTGCCATTTCGTTAAAGGGGATTGTGGTGGGATGTTAGGGGGGGGCCATTATAATGCCATGTTTATGCACTGTCCGATTTGCTATATTTGTTGTTGTTGTTGGCTATTTGTTTTAGCTTTTTGCCTAGACAGTTTTATGTTCTGCCAGATATGGAGGAAGAGGCGCGCATAGGCCAAAGAGTCGCATGCACAATGTATAGGAGGTTCGATGGAACGTTAGATGTGCGTGTGATTTATTTGTCTGCCTCGCCGCTGGTTGTTCAACAAGCAATAGTAAAACTGATGATAAACGAAATGTGATTAGTATTAAAGCAATCACAGAAAGACAGCCACAACAAAAGTGGGTAAAATAGCGAGAGATAAGCGAGGCTTTCACCCAACCAAAGGCATAGAAATATATTTGCAAATAATCTAAAATATGCATATTAATATTTATTTAAAATTTAAACTATATTTCAGCACTTACTATATATGGATCTAATCTCGATTAGATTGGTCTTCTCCTAAGAACCACCGGAACAATACCCCAAAAAGCTCTCTCTCTCTGTGTGTGTGTGTGTGTGGCATCAGCAATGAGTACACTCATTCCTATTCACCACATACGCTCAATTATTCATTTGCTTCTTTTTGTTTGTTTGGATGAACTGAAAATTCGAGGCGTATTTGTTTTTCTTTTCGAGTGATGGAGGAAAACCGGGGAACCAGCTCAGTGGAGGAAAGAGAAGCATGGACCGGACCGGAAGGATGCAAGGAAACCACAAAAACCGCAACGAATTTAGCACGAAGCTTGACCAAAAGTAGTAGCGGGTGGGGTGTGGTGGGTGGGTTGGAGTTTTTCCTAGATCGACTGCATTTGAATGCAGCGCTCGACAGCCAACTGAAGCGTGACAGGCAAAAGGGGGGGAATGAGCAGGAGAGAGATCTGGAACAGTGGCCAAAGAACGCATTAAAAACAGAAAAGAACTCAAGATAAGTTCCATAGGAATGGGAATCCTTTTTGGGTTATTGAATTCAAATGTCGCATACTACGAGTATATATCGAATACTATATATTCGAATCAAAGCGAAATGCAAATGAATAACCCACCCAAAATGAGAGCCGCTGCGGTTCTGCCATTAATTGGCAATTTATAGCAGAGACCCAACCGCCGTCCCTGACATTCTCTCTCTCTTCATTTTCACGTGCTCGCTCAAGTGAAAATTATCATTTCCAGCGAAACTAAATTGCCTTGGTCCCGCTAAGACCCCCCCACACCCCCTGTACCAGCACCATAGTCGACCCACACACGGATCCCTAAAAATAGCAAAAACGAAACAAAGCTAAAGGCAATGCCATAAAAATGTACAGTGAAAGCAAAAGACACCCACACACAAAACACCAGTCCAAAAAAAGCAATAAAAACAAAACAGCAAAAAAACCAAAAAAAAAACAAAAAAAAATTGACGCGGAAGAGTGCAAACGAAGGAAAGGAGAAAAAAACGAAAGGACGAAGAGGAACAGGGGACAATGGAGGAATAAAAAGCCGCGCGAAAGTCGACAAAACTTTAGCCGGGGACAAACCGTCCAGGACGACCGCAAAAGGCAACAGAAGTCTGTCTGCTCTTTCCATCTTCAGCTGCTTCGCCCCAAACCTCCTTCGGTCTAGCGAGACGATATCAAAAAAAAAAAGGCTAGAGAGAAAAAATATGTTGACTCATTAAGCGACAGCAGAAATGCTCTAAAAGAACTTTGATTGATCCCTAAATTAATATGGAATGTACTACACATGGATTACGGATAGAGAAAGAGAGAGTATTTTTATTTCTGTACATACATATGTACAATGATATGGAAAAGAGGCATCCACAGATGAGGGATAGAGAATTATTGAAAACAAACGTCACAAAAGCGAGAGTTAAATATTAGATGTATCCCTTCTATAGAAGGATTTTGGAACCATTTGTTTCTCTTATAAAAAATGAGAGTAACTGAGTGAAAGAATTATCCCATCAAACTCCATCAGTTTAACCCATTTAATGGACCTTTAATTGTGTAGGGTATCGAGGTGAAACCCAACCAGCGATTTATCGCATTTTGCTGTGGTCGGCATTAGTTACGCTGAATTTTATCACAATTGCAATTCTTTCTAGTCGAGAACACCCCACCCACATCCCCCCCGAATATAATCATTTATTCGTATCTTTTCGACTGGTTCTACTACCATTTGTTGGACGCGCAATGGATGGAGGTGGCTGAAATTTCCGGACTCTGGCCAGCTGCCCTGGCAACTGTCCGGAACTCCCGAAAATTCGCGCCTCTAATTTCCACGTTTTTGGCCTTAAATAATCATAATTTGGTCTTTTGTGGCTCCCTGCACTGAAGCTGTAGATGATTAACGCGTCCACGGGGAGGAGGCTCTTTAAAGTGTTCTCACCGAAAGCTTGCATTCATTTTCAAGCCCAATCTCTCATTAGCAAATTCATTTGGCTGCACTCCAACTGCCGGGAATTGCTGGTGGTGGTGGGGCGACATTTCTCTTTAGCCCCTGACTTATCAGTTGGAGAAGCCATAGCAAATATCCATTCAAATTGAAGGAGTCGAAGTGACAATACACTTTTCTAATAAACCAAAACTGTTCTGTTCGATTGGTGCACTAAGAGAGAGGCAACGGATGATTTCCCAATGGAGAGACTCTCCACTCGAATTGTTTTTTTTTTTTTGATTGAGTTTTGTGCATTTGAAAACCCCTGAATCCCTGTTGAATGCTTCGAAAGTGCTCAATTTATCTGTCAGAGTATCTACCAAATTGGAAAATGCAAAAATGCTTCAAAAAATTATCATTTTGCAGGGCCTAATGACTTGTGCAAAATGTCTAAAGATACTTCGACTCCCAGATATGAGAGAGCGAGAGAGAGAGAGAGAGGTGGGTGGTTGCCTCCCCCCTCTTATCTGCTTCGAAAATGTAACCATTTTTGGGAGCAAAATGTTTGCTTAATTGTCAAAAATTCAAGAGAGGAAAAAAGACAGAAAAAGATGGCTGCAGGCCATAGAACTATGAAAAGGCACGACAATGACAGGAGAAGAAGGAGTGTGGCGCGGGTGGGTAGCAGCCTGGGTGGATAGTTGAGGAGCTAAAGGATGAGCATTAACCCAGTTAACCCATTAAAGCCGCCTCATAAATTCAAAGCCACAACCGACCCCCCCAACAACAACAGGCGGCGGCTCCCTTTGTGGCCTTTTGCGGGCCCGACTTGGCACCGTTTTTCGACTCATTAAAGCCAACTTCACGCAATTAGCCTAATAAGCTGCCCTCGCCAAGGGGTGCCTGCCTGGCCTCAACAAAAGCCAAAAGACAGAGAATCATGAGGCGAAAGGGAGAGCAAAGCATAAGATTGAGAGCAGAGGACAGTAAATGCGGTAAATGTATATAAAACGATATTGTGGTTCACATTTTGCACTTTTGCTCAATTAACTCAATTAATTGACATTTGAAATTAAATATCTACATATATACACGTGGGTCAACAGCATACATACATATATACATCTGTATGTGCATACAGGAATGTTTATTTAACGTTCAACCTCCCCGTTTAAGAACAGTTTGCTAAGCTGGAACTTGGGCGTTAAAGAAGAAGCCTTTGGATCAAATATGATTTCCAGAAGCACTAGAGTTATAAGCTACATAAACTAGAAGAGGATAATCTAATAAAATTATGCATTTTACAAGCAGCACCTGGCCAAAAGCAACAACAGCAAAACCGACAACAAGAAACAAACTATCGAAAGGGCAGCAAGAGGGAATAGCACACAACTTACACAGAGAAGAAACGGTACGAATATGTCAGCAAAGAAGAACAGAAACAATATAATTTTGCACTCACCTGTTCTTAACATAATCCCGCACCAGTAATTCTCCATGCTGCAATCCTTCTTTACTTTTCTTGCCGTTTCCATTCTGTCCATTTGGCTTTTTTTCTCCCTTGATTTTTTCACCGCTGGCTACCGACAAGTTGTGTTTAGGATCTCTCCATTTACCTCTCCTCTACCTCTTCCTTTATCGCTCTCATTCCTTTGTCGATATGTGTGAGTGGGTTTTTGCAAAAGCATTTGAGCTGGGTGTGAAAGGGACGGAGGATACAAGGAGACGTGGCAGAGTTTATTTGCGTGATCTGTAACGGAATCTTGTAACATATGTACATACATACATATTTACATAGTTCAAACCTGGGCCCCGAAACCATCTTCCTCTCTCTTGTTTATTTCTTTTGCTGTGCGCCTCTCTCCTCTCTCTCTGGTAACAGAGATGATTTTGTGATTTTGCAGCACTAGAAACGAGCACAACTAACGGTAAAGCAAAACAAGAGATGGGTGCAAAAAAAAGGGAGAATATCAATTTTGTACGGCTACAGCAGAAACCACCCCCTCCCCCCTGGCCATAACTAAGGACAATTAAGGTATTGGTCTCAAATATAAAATATATTCTCGATTTACAATGCATTTGACCCTTTTCGCCTAGTCAACTCTGTATTAAAATGTAACAATATTAAGTTGTAAATGTCTCTGGTTTGCTTGTGTAGGTGTAACCTCTTGTGGTGTGGTGTTTGTGTGGTGTACCTCTTGGCAATTTGTGTACAATTTGTATGTTGGGGGACGTCAATCAACAACAAATTTCGATAAACGCGGAACATTAACATGAAGAAACTGTGTAACAAATTAACTAAAAACTATTTTCCGTCAGGGCAGGCCATCTGGAACAGGAATTGAACGATGGTGCGCGTGGGTCGGCCGGTCATGCGGTCTTTCAGCAGATACGGCAGCGGATTGTAGCGCGTCAACAGGCCGACGTTCCGGATGTCCAGATGGGCCCAATCGACACACGGGACCAGCTCGTGCAGCACGGCGGCGGCGATGCAACTGGAGGCGGGGCCACGTCCACGGTTGCTGATATCGAAGGTCTCGTTGGGTGAAATCAGCTCCTTATAGTAGCGCCACAGGGGAAGGCGCCAAACGCGATCACCGGTGAGGCCGCCAGCCTTCTCGAACTGCTTGTATACGAAATTCGAGTTGCTGAAGATTCCGGCGGCTGCTCCTCCCAGCGCCGGACAGACGGCATAGCCCACAGTGGCAATATCCACGACCATGCGAGGCTTGAAATTGGTCTGAGCGTAGAGCAAGGGATCGGCCATGGCCACCACCCCGGCCTTGCTGACGTCCACGAATCCGAGTGTCTTGCCATTCAGCAGGCTGACCACATCGCCAGGCTTGGCCGCCATGCCGGAGGCCATGTTCTCACACAGCGGCAACACTGCCGATATGTTTATGGGCAGCGACAGAGCGGCGGCGGCACGGAACACACCCAGGCAGGTGGCAGCACCGGCCATGCAGCCGCGGTACATGGACAGACAGTTCTTGGGGCGAAGGCAGAGGCCGCCGCTGTTGAATGTGAGTCCCTTTCCCAGCAGCAGGATTGGCTTGTCCTCGGGAGCGGTGCCGCAGTAGCTGATTTCCAGGATAATTGGCGGCTCGCAGCTCCCCTTGGCCACCATCAAGAAGCTGTTTAAGTTCTTGGACTCAATCCAATCCATGCCACGTACCTCCACGGAGATGCCGCAGGGGCACAGCGAATCCACCGCTGACTGTGCAAATATTGAGGGCGTCATCTGATTGGCTGGCGTATCGGCCAGGCGACGTGCCAGATTCTGTGATTCGGCCTTGAACAGGCCCCGGGTCCAGGCCTCCGAGTCGGGCGAGTCGTACAGCTCCAACTTGGGAATGAGTGTGCGATCCCGACGGCGCCGGTTGCTGTTATAGCGATAAATGGCCAGGGCGCTGCCCTCGGCCGCCTGCTCCGCATACTCCATCGAGTCGACGAAGATATCTGTGCAGCCCTGCATTTGTAGGGCACGTGCACCCACACCGGCAGCGACGCGTGCATTCTCCATGCCCTCATCGATCATCTCCAGTTCGTTGAAGCCGACCCCCTCCTGTCCCACGCCGACCACAGCCACTGCCCGGAACTCGGCGTCCACGTTCATGAAGACACGCCCCTTGCCCAGCTGACCCTTCAGGCCAGTCTCGCGTATGAGCTCTGTGATCTTACCCTGTACGCGATCGTCAAACTTCTCGCCCGATGAGGTCATCTTAGGCTCGCGGTCGCCCTCCTTGGCATACACGCCCACCACAACGCCCTTGATGACCGAGTCACACTTGTCCGCGTATTGGCGCAGCTGCAGCTGTGCCACAGCTGCACATCTGCCCGTGGATGTGCACTGGACACGCCGGCACAGCGTGTTCATCAAGCGTACAGACTGCATCGCTTGATGACGGTGATTTCTCCCCTCGAAGATGCGTGACAAAAGTTCTCTTTAAAATTTTAAAATTTCCAATTTAAAATATAGAGAAGAAAACAGTTGTTATTCCAGAAGCTATGGCGAAAAGAATGAGATATGCCAGGGCTCACAAGGGGCTCGAAGGGAAATGTTAGGCCCAACGCCTGCTGCGATGCGATGAATTATTGAATTTTGAAACAGACTTTTACACACAATCCGACATACATATATATTTTTCGCTTAATCCAAATGAAACAAAAGTTTTATTCCTCATCAGAATCGGCTTGATTGGCTGGCTTGAGGCTGCCAAAGACCTTGGCCGGTATGGCCTTCTGTTCGAAACGCAGTTTCTTCATGATGAGACCCTCGTCATCGGTTTTGGTGGGGGCCTGGCCTGCCGCCTCAGCTTGGTCTCCACTCGGTGTCTGCTGCTGCTGCTTTTCCTCCTCCTCATCGTCGTCGTCGTCGTCGTCTTCCTCGCTGTCGCCAATATCAATCTCATCCGGATTGATAACTGTATTATTCTTATCCTTGGCGCCGCCCTGGGTCTCGCCGCGCACAAACATAATATTGCTGGCAGCCTTCTCGGTGGGCTTTTGCTTGGCCTCGGCTGCCGCCTGGCGTGCCTTCTCCTCGAGCAGTCGCATGGCATCCGGTCCGGAACCGGCACCAGCATCGGCAGCCACGCCATTCGAACTCGTGTTGACAAATTGCGCAGCCATCATGTTGACTTGAGTGTTGTAGGTGGCCTGAATGGAGCGCTTGATACGCAGCATTTCACGCATCGTATCCTCGTTGCCATGACGCACCTCGAACTCCTTCCAGGTCTGCCAGAAGTCAGCCGTGATGCGGGGATCGCACACCTATGGGGACACAGCAGAAGAGGGCTTAGCATACTGAGCATCCATCCGAATGGCTTAAAATGTTGACTCACCTGCGAGCAATGGGCATAGATGGCTCTGGCCCGATCCACCTCGCCCAGCTTCGTCTCCAGCTCGGCGAATTTCACGCACATGTGACGCATATGCTGCTCGGGCAGGGCCTCGATGGCCTTCTCGTAGATCTCCCTGGTGCGTGGCAGGCCGTAGATCTCGGCCGCCTTCTTCACGAATATGTTGTACATGTCGAACATCTCCTCCTCCTTGACGGCGGAAGTGGCGCGATCGTAGACGGACATGGCATGCCGTGCCAGGCCGTGCTCCTCCTCCAGCTTGGCGTAGAGCAGATAAAAGTACTTGGCATGCTCGGCGGGACACTGATCCAGGCACTGCTCGAAGAGGTCGCGGGCTCGCTCCAGCTTTGTGCCACCGTACCGTGCGAGGAACTTGCTCAGATACGAGTTCCAGATGTCGTACACATTGGGCCACTTGAACAGGGCAATGCCCTTCTCGTAGGCCCGATAGGCCTCCTCGAAGTAGTTGTGCTCCTCGAGGAACATGCCATAGTTGATGATCACCTGAGGCGTGCAGATCTTCAGGTCGATGATGCGCTCGTAGACGGCCTTGCAGGTCTTAAAGGTGCCAAAGGACTCCTCCAGATCGGCGTACATGGACCACACCTTCAGGGATCTGTGGAGGCGCGACTGCACTGTCTCCGTGTCATCGTGATAGGCCACCTTCCGCTTGGGCATTGCCGTGGCGCGTTGCATCAGCTT
Source organism: Drosophila obscura (assembly GCF_018151105.1). Lineage (NCBI taxonomy): Eukaryota > Metazoa > Arthropoda > Insecta > Diptera > Drosophilidae > Drosophila > Drosophila obscura. The sequence continues at coordinate 698,802 of NW_024542774.1, read as the reverse complement.
GAGCGCAGCCTCGAACTGCTGCTGGCGCAGCTCCATCTCCGCCCACTCGCACCACACGGCGGCCAAATCCTCCACCTTGACGTACTCCACCTCGGTGCCCCGCTCAAAGACCACGCGGGCATCCTCCACCTGGCCATTGGACTCGTAGAACTTGGCAAACTCCACCCAGAGGGTGTGCAGCTTTCCCACCGCCAGCTTGGGCTGGACTGTCTGCACGGCCTCTGTGTAGGTGTTGATGATCTCTGTGGGCTTGTCCTCGTACAGATTCACCCGCTTGTGCCACTCGTGAACGTTGTGAGGATTCTGGCGAAGCAGCACGCTGTTCAGCAGGAGCAGACGCCTCTCCATGAGGTATTCGAAGCGCGAGAGGCGCAGCTCCACATCGATGTCATCCTCCTCGGTGGCCTCCTCGTTCTTGGCCACCTCCTCCATGCGCTTGTTCAGCGACAGCTCCTCGAACTGCGCGTACTCGTCAAAGACTTGGGTGAAGTCCCGCACTGTGGTGACCGTTTGAATGGCCTCCTCGTAGATGTCCCTGGCCCGATCGAACAGTCCCGAGCGCACATAGTAGTCGGCCAGGGAGTTCCACAGGTGACCCAGCTGATCTGTGTACCGCCGCAGGCCACCCCTGATGATGGCGTCCACATTCAGAGAGTGCACCTTGTGCGGATTCTTCGAGATGAGGTCGCACAGCTCGTTCCACAGCTGGTGGTTCGACTTGCCGTGCTTCGACACGAAATGCTCGTTGTCCACTATGTCGGCCAGCTGCTGGGCCGCCTCGTCCAGCTTCTCCACCTGCTGCAAATACTCGACATACTCCTCGGCGTCCTCCGGAAACAGCTTCAGATAGCGTCTGTACACCCTCAGCGCCGTCTCGGGCATATCGAAGCGCTGCACGAACTTCAAGAACAGCGGCCAGATCCTGCCGTGCTGTGTGATGGGCAGTGCCCTCAGCGCCCGGTCGAAGACGTGCCGAGTGCGCGTCACCTTGCATTGGGTGGTCATGAACACCCCATAGTCGATCCAGATGCGCGGCATCTTGTGCATAAAGACGAGGGCCCGCTCGAACGTGTTGTTCACCTGCTCGTACATGGGATCTGTGGGTATCTTGCCCCGAACCTGCTTCCTTCGCGTTCGCAAATAGTTGTACCAAATCTTGTAGCTGCCGGGCAGCTCCTTCAGGGCGCGTTCGTACACCAGATTCACACCATTATTGGGCGCCTTGGCCTTGTGATCAATGTAGCGAAGCCAGTGCTTCACGGAGTAGGCATTCCTCAGAATTTCCTCCTCATAGGGCACATCTTCCTCTTCCTGCAAGGAAGGTGAGCGTTAAATAAACGTCAAACTGTATTTAGTTAACAATACTTACAAAATTGAGTTCCGTATTTGAGTTTTTAGTGGTTTTTGCCACCATTTTCGCGGCCTAAGTTAGCAATTTTCACAAAACACCAAAAGCCGCAAAACGTTTTTCATGAGCGTCTATGAAAACAGCTGTTGCTGGAGAGTTGCCACGTAGGCGTGAGACAGTACCGATATATCGTACGCACGAAATATTTATACAATAGTATCGATGCTGTTCAAAAAATATTGCCCTAATATATATCGACATTTTGATCTACCCTTTGAAAACAAATATTATGGAATTGAGGAAATGTTTGAACTCTCAGGTTCCAGTGAATGCAGAAACTAGTCTGTTAATTAATGTTAAAATTCCGTTTTTCAAGCTGGTTGACAAGCAAGAAGTGGTCCCACTATCGTTAAATGGTTTGATTTTCTATTTATACCATATTTTATGTAAGTTTTCGTTAATTTTTCAACTATTTAAATAGAGCGGGATTAAGTGGGATCAGCTCGTTTGTTCTCGGTGTATTTGCGGTATTTTTTGTAAATGAGATGGTATATTTCTGAGGGTCAGGTGGGGTATCGAGAAAAACGCGGTCACACTGTTGTTCGGTTTTCGATTTAATAATAATAATAATTTAATTTCGCAAAATTCTCGCAAGAGACAACAACATAGTTCGTTCCCTTAACAAATAGGCAAAATTCATTCAAATCCAAGTGTTGACATCTCAATCGCCAATTTTACGCAACGAAAGCAGCTGCTACGATACGGTCGCGAAGTGTGACGAAGAGAAAAAGCAAAAGAAGGAGAAGTGGTGGAGAGAAAAGAGGCGCGTTGGCAAGCAAAAATCAAAGTCTGTAAAAAAAATAAGTTGAAAATTCTATAAATAGCTCAAAATGACGCGCTTGAAACATTTCTAAAAAAGTTCATAAAACATAAAAAGTCTTCGAATTTTTGTAGTGGTAAATATCAATATTCATCCGCATATGTGTGTGCGTGTGCCTTAAATATTTTCGCACACCACACACACAACCACACACACTCAATTTTCCCCCCTCGCATTGATTTTCCCGATTTCCCTCGAGACCAAGACCCGTTCTTATGAGCGGAGCGGCATTCCAATTGGTCCACACATATCCCAACTAAACTCCGATATGGCCGCTCTTCCACCCCCTAACGCAGTCCATCAGCTGTTTTTAGTCTCAAAATTTTCCATGCTCTTGTTTTGATCTGCAAGCGGAAAATTTTCCGGTCTTGTAGGGCTCTGCGCTTCCTGATTACTTGAAAGTAAATAGCGGCCTGCAAGTGTTAGATAGATGGCCTTCGGGGAGCCGGTTTCCCACCCACATAGTTGACACACTGACAGCAGCAGCAGCGAAGCTTTCAGCTGCATGCAGCTTTTGCAACCACCGAGAGCTTATTTTTTAGCCACAAAAGTCTACTTAATTCAGTAATACTTTAAAGGGAATAAATATCACAGATTGGATAGAGTAGTGTTTATATTTATCCTTAGAAAATTCTGTATAAAAAAGTCATGAAATGAGATTTTTTAAAGTTTGTATATAAATAATCTTTAAATTTTCTGCTTAAAATTTACAATGGGTATGAGGTTTTTTTTCCCCCAGAAAAACAATAGTATCTCCCACCCATCAGAGTCGTTTCCTCGTTAAATTGCAACCATATCCCGACCATACACTGCCAAAGCTTTGCTTCATCAAAAAATAGCTTTCCACTTTGATCAAAGTGTTTTATTGATTCCATTTGTCTATTATTCTCTTAATTTACTTGCAGCCAAAGCAACGACACAACGCATCAGCGATAACCAATAAAAGTGCATAATAGTATTAATAATAATTATAAATAAAAAATAGAACTTTGTTCTTCCATAAATAAACTCTTGTCCCATAAATAAGTGCGAAAAAATTGCAATTTGCCACCATGTCGCGTACAAGTAATTTGTTTTTCAATTCATCGGTGAATTTAGAGACTAAAAAGTGTAATTGTTGATAAACAACAACAACAACAAAGAAAAAAAACAAACACCACACAAAGTCAAAAAAAGTTTAAATAAAAGAAAACCTCAGGTACAAGAAAACCCGTTTGTAAGCGAGAGAGAGAGAGAGATTGTTCCAGAAGAGCCAACCGACATAGAGAGAGCGAAAGAGAGAGAGAGAGAGAGAGAGTGCAGCAGCAGGTTGACAATTCCACAGCAGAGGGAAGACATTCCAGTAAACACACATTCCAGCCCAACCCTCACTCAAAGCCCACGAGTCGGTTACATTTTGCAAGTGAAGAAATCGGTTTACTGCCTAATGGCAACATCGCTTAATAAGACGAGACACAGGCGCAGATTGGCTGCGATCTCGTTCCTATCAAATATTTCATTAGATGGCACACACCGGGACACAAAATTTGGCGCAACATTTGGCAGCAGCATTATCTGCAACCAGAATAAGAATCCGACACCGACCTACAGCAACGGCCACGCCTCGTCGGCGTTGGGACTGGGCGCCGGAGGCTACCATCAGCACTATCAGCAGCATCATCACCAGCGCGGCCATTCGGCCCAGCAGCAGGCGAAGCAACAGCAACAGCAGCAGCAGAACCACCAGTATCAGCAACATCAGCAGTCGTCGCCCCATCATCATCAGCAGCAGAATGGTGGCAGCTCCATACCGATCCTCTGCGCCGCCATCGATGTCCACATCGGAGGCGGTGTCGGGGACTTTGGCATGCTGCTGGACGAGTGCACCACCGCCGCCGCTGCTGGCGGTGGCAGTGATGGTGATGGGCATTTTAGTGAAACTGAAAATATGGGTCAATACTTGATGAACGTCCTGCACACCGACCACAGCGCGGCGACCATCAGTCCCGTTGTGCCGGCTGAAAGACGCAACATAAAGCGACCGACATCGTCGGGTCGTCAGCCCCACCAGGCTCCGGGCAGTGGCAATATGAGCATTCGGCAGCAGCAGACGCGGGCATGTCCCGCCGGCAGCGGAGGATCTGGTGCCGAAAGCGGCAGCGATTCGGATAGCGTCAAAATACCGCTCAAGGTGTCCAATCTGGGCAGCGGCGGTGGCGTCGGAGGTGCAGGGGCAAATATATTGCCCCTCAGAGAACGGTAAGTGAATACTTTAAGGAAATAACTTTCTACAGTTGAAGCTCTTTATCTAAGCAAAATACCAAGCAAAAACCCCTTCAAAGTCTTCTACAGCGCATCCATAATGCCAAATTTTCTTGTTCAGAATTAATTAAGTTTTCCAATAATTTTCATATTGCATAAATTGGAGGTATCCCACCTGAAAGGCAATCATTGATTGACAGCCGACGTCAAAGTTTTGGCTCACGAAAATTTCCCATCAATTTGGGGGAAAAACTTACATATGTTTCGCATACTTATTCATATTTCTCTTTGTTAAGACATTTCCTGCCTCGGGAATACATACATATATATGTATATACCCATCCCATTATGAATCATACTATCGCTGGGACACTTGTAGATTCATCGCGGGCGGAGGGAACTTTGTTTAATACAATCACTTAGATGGGATAATTATTGGTTTCTTCAGTCGGTTTATTTTTGGCACTAATTCGTTGTAAATGATTGAGATATCCGCTTAAGTTGGCACTCTCCAATTGACGCCTGATATCTAATTAGTTTACAAAAGGCTCAAATTGTTCAAATGCGGCGAATACAGCTTGACAAGCGAATAAACAAACAAAACAACAAACAAACCCTCATAGAGACAATGATCCAAACAGCAGGTGAATATTTATTCCGAATTTTCAATATGTGATATTTGAATATGTTTTTTTTAGAATATTTTTGTATCATCTTGCGTTTGTGACGCGTGGTGTTGTACAATAATTATGTGTGCGCATTTACAGTGGGTTAAAAAAGTTTGTGCATTTAATATCAGAAAAATTTAACAGATATACCCACAATATCCATTAGAAAAATACTTTGTAGCGCGACTATAAAAATATACATTTGCTTGAAGTATTTCACGTTTTCGTCGCCTGATTATGCACAAACCCAGTCCGCGGACTGTCCTCTCTGTTGCTTGGGCCTAAAAATAGAATTTATCTGTCTATCATCTAGATGTGTGTGTGGTGGGGCATTGTTGATGATGCGGTTCGTTGATTCTGTGGAGGGATTGTGGCGCCCCATCATTGAGAGACGTGTGCCTCTTCAATTAACGTAAATTGGACAGCGTGCCCCGCAAAATTGTCCAAACAACAATTGTGCACGAGGCAGGCGTTCACTTAATTTTAATCTAAAGCTTTTATTGTGCCACAATTCGCGTGCCTCTCCAGACCGCCCACTCAGCACACCTCTAACAGCTTTGCGGTTTCGTCACGCACTTTAAACGGTTTGTCAATCGTTAAATGGCTACTGTTGTATCTGTAACTGTAACTGTCACTGTAACTGGTCTTTGTCTCTAGCTGTGAATCATCGAAGTTGCTTGACAGAATAGCACGCAATATAATTACGCAATAATTGGTGCAAAAAATAATGAAGGGAAAAGTGGTAACAAGGTTGTGGGGGTGGTGGAGGTGGAGGGGAAACAATGAAAAGCTAGCAAAACGGCTTTAAACTTCCTTGAACTTCCGCTCTCGCAGGGACTGCCCTACACACTCTTCCACTCTCTCTCTCTCTCTCTCTCTCTGTCCCACTCTCCCACGCACATATGTATGTACACTCTGTCTCTGTCTGTATTTCACTCTCACACGCACTCTCCTTCATTCACACTCTCTTGTGGTCGCAGTGCATTCTTTCTTATGCTCTCCTTGGAAAGCTTTGCAAAGCTTTCACTTCAATGCCAACGCATGCGACAAGTTACATTGAACCCGCCGCCGCACTCTGGCTGCAGGTGCTTTTGCTATTGCTATTGCTGGTTGCACCCGTTGCGCTTTGGCAAACTGACCTTGTTTCTGCCCCCACAAACACCCCACCACATGCCCCTCTATTAACCGTATCGGTCGGCTGGGTGCGCGGCATTCTGCTTCTTTTCACGTCGTACAGTTTCGGTTTCAGTTTCTTTTCGCCGACTCACTCAACCCGGCACCCAACCCGTTCAGCCCTTTTGTTGACAGACAGGGGGGTGAAGCCGCTCTAATTGGGTTAGGCTTTTATATTGTTTGTTCACAATTCCCACAAAATGTGCAGTTGGCCCTAAGCCAATTGGCTTTTCATCGACATGTCATAGCATTTGTTCGTGTAAATCATTATAAGTTGCATGCGGCTTGGGCTAATTACAACTTCAGGATTCATTTAACCATTGCATAGAATTTTAGTTGTCTCAGATTAGATTAGATTAGATTTCCCAAAGATCCATGATATAGTCTTGGCTGTACTTGAAAGCGATCTTAACTTGCGAGATTACTGTACAGATAACGGCATTGACGTGATAGACAACTTGGAAATACTCTGAAAGCACTTCAGTTATGATGTCAGGCGTTAGGAAACTGATTGGAATATACTACTCGTAAATATAAATTTATTTTTTTTGTTGGGGACTTGATATTTAATTAATAGTCTTTTCAAGCTGGTTTGTACTTTGGTATTTATGATACAAGCGCAGTGCCATAATGTAGGTGATTCATGCTTAAATTTGTTGGCCAGCAAAGTAACATGAAAACCAAACACTTTAAGTTCCATTAAGAGGCATCGTCAAAACAAAACCTCCCTTCGCTTCCTGTTTATGTGCCATCAAATACAAATGAAGCAAGAGTTCATTTTTACCCACAAATCTTCAATTACATTATTATTTCCGCTCCAAAATGTGGCCCTCAGCTAATTTTCACAATCCACAAATTTGTTGCAAAACGAAAATATTTTGTTATGCGAGACTCCCTCACTGTTGTGGCTCTCTCTCTCTGTGGGAACATTCTTTGCCGCAAAAAGTCGCGCATGGGCAAAAAAGCAAAGCACAGAAAACTACGACGCAAATTGAACAAATCAGCCACAAACAACTTAAGTCCAGTTTTTGTTTTGAAATTTGAGCAACTTTTTGGAATGGAATGGAGTGGAGTGGAGTGAAGTGGAGTTTGGTAATGTGATGTGATGAATGAAAGAGTTGAGCAGGCAGAAAGATTCAAAAATGCTATGCCGAAAAACGTAAACAATTTTTTGCTTTCTCGCTCAGTTGCTCTTCGGAGACCCAAGACCCGAGACCCTCGAAGGCTCGTCGGCGGCGCTCATTCAGAAATTGCGTCATGCCCTTTAATTTGATTTAATGCCATGGCCTGGCCGCCTGTCTCTATCTCTCTCTCTTGCTCTTGCTGTAGGTAATTCAAGGACAGCCAGCCGGCATAATATGTGAAGCTTAGCATTGAACTTGGGCAGGCAAAAAGCTCTCCATCCTGCGGGCATCTGGCAACGCTTGCACGCATTGGTCGTCCTGGTGCTTCGTTTCAATGGCAGGCAATGTCAATGTCAATGTCAGGGTTCGGCAAACCTGTCCAAGCCGAAGGCTCCTCCTGCTGCTCCCCTATCGCTCTGCAACAACCCTGCGGCAAGGCGAGGCACTCCACCGAACTGGGTAACCTTGAGGCCAGAATTTATGCAATCGAAGACGCAATAAGAACCGGTTACGCCCTGCCGCCTGTTACTGTTTGTTTTCGTTGTGCTCTTGATGTTATAATCCTTGAAACAGGCAGTAGCAGCAGCAGCTCAGATTACTGCATTCTGTAGCTCTGTGTTCAAGGTCATGAAAATAAGTCTTAGCATATGTAGCTAGGGGTTGTTCTGTTTGGGATTTTGGGGTTGAAAAGAAGTGTGTCAGTGGTGCAACAAGTTTAAATGCACAAAGGATGCAATTCGCATTGGAAACCTGCTCTCAAAGAACCCGTTTCCATATTTACAACACCCAGAGAGCTCCCCATAGAGAAATGAAAGATCAACACAGACAATCCGTTAAGCTCAATTTTTATGTACATATGTATGTATGTTCACAAAGAAATGTACGATAAGAGCAGAGCGTATACTAGACTGCATATTTGTATGGCAATTTGTTTGCCCATCACTCACTCACGCCCATTATCCAGTCCCCCCATCGAGCTGCGTTCATGGCGCAAGCTACGCTACCCAAAACAAAGGCCGCCACCAGTGCTTATCATTCGAAACACCAACCGATGGTACAGACTGGGACCAGGCCTCTCTTAAAAGTGCTTAATCGGTTCGTTTTGTTTTGTGTGTTTCCCTCTACCTTACTCTCCCTCTCTCCCTGTATATCTCTCTTCTGATATTAAAAGCCAAAGCGGTTCGAAGCGGTTTGAATGGGTTCGGTTCTCTTTTGCTATGGTTGGTATTTTGTTATTCATTTCCACACTCTTTGCTGTGTAGCTTATTTATAAAACATAAGAAAGGGGAAGTTTGAAGTTTATGGAAGTGAAAGCTTCCTGGAAGTAAGGGAAAGAAACTTCCGAAAGATCTTTCATTCTATTTATCTTAGGAAATGTCATGCTAAAGTTAATTTCTATGACTTTTATCCCTTAAACAAAGAATAACGCCTAATCAAATTCCTTTCCATCTGCATGAACAACCTTCAAATGTATTTTAGTCTTTTGAATATACAAAAATGCATTTATTTGCCCTATTTTATTCCCATTATCAACAAACTGTTCGAGGTCTCCATAAACGATTAGTTTGCTGTTGGTTAATTTTTGTTTTTGCTGATCCAAAAAGCTCCATATCGTTCTTCCACTCTATCTTTTGTGCTGATTATTTGTTTACAAGTTGGCGTTTCTCTGTTTCTCGATTTCTGCCTCGCCTGGGCTTTCCTAACACGATTGTTGTTATTGCTGTTTTTCGTTTCTCTCTCAATCACGCTCTTTGCGACCGCTTTTTGTTTTGGGCTTTTGGTTTCCACCTTATCGAGAACTCACCTTTGTTTCGAACTGAGAGTGGGATTGATTATGGTTTCACAGCCGAGCAGTGTGCGTCATTCTCATGGAGGTGTCATCCCATGTAATGCTTTGCTGAAGCTTTTACAGATGAGTAAAACATGTTTTTGATTATACATACATATGTACATACATATATTTGCATATTTACATTCTCTCTATATCTATAATTTTCTTGTTTGTTTACCCCAGACTGTTGGCCATGTTTAGACAAACTTGCATTCCATTTGATTATTTTTGTAGCAGGCACGTGATCTAGTCAAATGTTGAGGGGTAACCTTATATAAAGAGCGTACGGCCATTACCGTCTGTTTGTTCGCTGATAGCCGCAAAACCAACAAGTCTGCGATGACTATGAAGAAAGCTGGTGCCTGATAAACGCGAAATTGACTCAGATGAATTGATTGCCATTTAGGGGAACGGGCCGGGGAAACTGTACAGATAGCGCAATTAAAAAATTAAATTTTCAATTCTTGGTGCTTATAAATTCAGCTCCCGAGCATGATTTATTTGCCTTGGGTCGTCTACAGATGGCAAAAGTGTATTTACGCAAGCGTTTAGTAGCATTTCGGTCAATATTTGCAAATCAGAGATACTCGTAGATTAAGCAGCGTAGCCCAGCTGGGTTGGAACTCGCTAATGAAATACGATTATATGGGTTGAGCAAGATGGTTGTTTTGCCTTAGAGATTTCGAAAGTTTGAAATATTGTCTAAACATTTCTATCTGTTGTCTGTCAACAGATTGATGTTAACGCAGGGCCTGTAAATATCGTCTACATGCTATACATAATCTTAACGCTTGCCTTATGTTAAAAATATGTAAAGTTCTCAAGGGACTGTTAATGGGACTGTTTCCTCTGAAAAATATTTACAATAAAAATAAAAAAATTACAATGCTCGATTCTAACATTGAAAAATTTATTGAGAGCGCATTTTGTTTTATTTTCGTAACAATAAATTCTAAAATTTGATAAACACAGGAATACAAATACATATGTATGTATTGCTCATTTGAGATCATTATCGAGGCAATTTTTAAACAAAATCCCATTTCGAATTCGTCAAAATACTATTGTTAAATATGGAAATTTTGTTTGTTTAAATGACAGGCGCACAGCTATGGATAGTTGGAGTTTCCAAAAGAAAAAAAAAACAATCCGAAAACTATCAAAAACCCTCTGCCCACACACACACACACACACACGTACAGTCAAGGTCCGAGCGTTGCATTTGTGTTGTTGATACCTGCAGCTTATGCTTCGTCTCGCTCTGCCCTTATCGGGCACTCTTATCAGCTCTCTCACACGCACGCACACACTCATTAGCGAGTCAATAAGTTGTACGAAAGACAAACACAAAAGCAAACGCACAAAAATGTTTGCTGCGTTGCGTTGCGGCCGACAGAGGGCCCTTATTACATTAACATTTTGGAGGCTTCTTCTCCTGTCTCTGGCCTCCTCCTTCTACTTCTTGCTCTTACATTTGTAAGCGGTAATATTCGTGTTGCGTTTGCTGTGCGCCTGTTAGAATGCTCCAACTAATTAACGGGTTATGACAGGCTTGGCGCCACCTCCATCATAATTCCAATGGGAGTGGGGTTTTTGGGGTTGCACATCTTGAGACTAATTAGCATCTTATACGACTGCTTTTATAATCCCCAATTAGTTTACAGTTCATTTGACTCTCTCTCACTCTCTCTCATTCTCTGACTTCTGCTTCTGCGGTGCTCACGTAATTTGTTTGGCCCCTCCCCGCTCTCCGTGTGGTGCTCTTTATTTGTCGAGCTGTAACCTCGACCTAGACCAATTATCCCAAGGTAATATGCCAGGCGCTCAGAGGGAGCAGTAAAGCGTTCACTTTGACTTCTGTTGCTTTGCCCTTCGACGCAGCCGGAGCAGCATGTGGTGTGTGTGTGTGCGTGTGTATATATTTATTTTTCCAAAAATACCCATGCTTCGGGTACGGAGCCAGAGCCCCCGCGATAAGCAGCTCTGCTGTGATCGCCCTTAGAAAACCAAATGAATGAATGAAAATCGTTTGTGTGCACTGCATAATTTTCTGTTTCCCTGTGAAAATATCGATCATTGCATGAGGGGTGTGCCGAGGCCCCCTCTGCATGGCCAGAGAGGGAGCGAGCGCACATGTTTGTCATTGAATTTATAAATACGAACAAAAAAATGTATTTATTTTTAAACCAAAAACAAAAAGGTAGCTTTTAGAGCGCGAAACTTTAGATACCCTTCGTCCATGGTTCAGCTAAAAATATACCTCACTAGTTATAATTTTCATAAATACGAAAACTGTATTCGGATATACGGATCCGATCTTAGCGATTCCGACTATGCGAACAAAAAAAAAAACTAAATGCTGCTCCACAGGGAATAGTTAACATACCCTCTGGCTTAGAGTATACACAACGCCTTCAAGGTCCATCCGAACTATGTTTTTGAATTTGATTGTGATATTTTTGGTACGCACGTTTTCCACTTGTCGCGCATTTTTGAGCGCCTGTTGCCCCTTAGATCACTTCGATTCTAACCGAACCCCATCTTCTTCTGTCTTGACAGCACCTTCAGCAATGGGGCAAGCGATCAGCAGAGCATGCAGCCTGAGCGACGGGCACGCCTGAACACGGCGCCTGGGATGCGGGCTGGCTCCAATTCCAGCATCGTGGTGGGCGGCGGCCTCAAGCGAACGTACATACTGAGCGGATCGAGTGTGAGCCACATCACGGATGACAGCAGCACGGAGAGCCTGGCGCCGACGGGCAACTTTTCGGGCAGTTTCCGCAACAGCCTGAGCAAGTCGGTGCAGATCACGGACAGCCGCAGAGGGACAACGGTCCAGGGACTGGGAATGGGAATGGGACAGCGGGATGAGCGAATGGTGCTGGTGTCCCGCAAGATACCGTTCTTCATATTCTCAGCCCTGCCCTACTACAAGGGCAAGAATGGAAGGTGAGTAGAAGGAACATGGAGCTATAGAGTCTATATATTGATTTTACTGATTTTACAGAACCGAGTTCCGCAAGGAGGATCGTCGGCGGCGTAATCCATCCACATCACGTCCGTTGAGCTCCATCAATGATGCCCCATTTGATCCCTTTGATCTGTTGGGCATGCAAAAGGCCGAGAGTGGTCAGGTAAGGCAATCAATTGGGATTATCCAAAAGAATTCCTCATCAACATGTCTGTTTCCTTTGTCCTCAGGATATATCCTATGGTCATCTGTTGATACCATCGCGACAGTACGAGAAGGAGCGCAAAAAGTATGGCAATGCATCGGCGAGTGCATCCATCTTCGAGAATCAAATGGAAATCACCGGCACAGCTGCGCTCAAGAATCACGGCATAGCGAGGTTCGTGCCAAGTTCCCGCCATTCCCCTACCACTATTAGGATCTACTACTATTAGGATCTAATTATGTTGAACACATTCGTTCAGTTACATTTCGTCATACCCCCCCCATGTACCATTTGCCACATATGTACATACATCAACCGTCATTGTGCATGGCCCGCCATACCGAATGATCTATTTAATATAGCATAGACCAAATACATAGTCCCAATATAAGCTAGCAGAAGCAATCGTTATAAGCTCAGCAACAAACTCTGTCCACAAGAATATTTCTCATATTGCATTGTAATGGGATACTCATCCGTTTTTTTGTTTTGTTTTGTTTTGGCTCGTGTTTTTGGGGGCCCAGCTTGTAGCCGAAATGAGGCACTTAGCTGAGCAAACAAAATGCAAAGCAAAAGCCATAAACATACATACATATGTTTGCGTCATCATGAGTCGAATCGAGTCTGATATAACACAATAATCCGAAGTGTTTTTTTTTTTTTAAGTCCAGACGACATATTTCTAGACTTTGTTAAATCTTGAGAACTTATTGCTAGTCTTGCCAAATTTGCAGCGCAGGGAAATACATACATACATAGGCAGCAATCCAATACGTTACGATACTCAGTTTATTTTGTATTTATTTCTTTGTATTAATCGACCCACCCACCTCGTACGCGCCCGCCAAAAAAAAACATTTGAATACATTTTGTGGCATTAACTTGTTGCTAATTCATTTAACGCTTTGCACTACTTCGTTTCAGCACAAAAACCATAACCAAACGTCAAGGCAAATGGTAAATTTATGAAAGCAGCTAATATGACAAAAAAAAAACAAAAAAATAAAAATAAATACCAGCCAATCCCAGCCATGATGTCGCTATCCTTAAGTCCCAGAGGGCTGTGGCCCATGGCTGGGTTTATGCTGCCAAACGCTTTTAGTCCACTAACCAATTTCACACACACACACACACTCACACACACACACACCCACACCTACATGCACACAACCACTCGCGCACATACAAACATCGAACAGAAAAGAACATTGCTTCAACTAACCCGATTGCGCCTTCTCTCACGCTCTGCCTTAAGACACTTTTCGTAGGGGATATATGTATATGTATAATAATCGTGCTCCTTTCCTCTCCACAGGTGCTTTACGTATGAGAATAACAATCGGAACAGTGCGGCCAGTCCCACGCCCGAGAACAAGCTGGATTTGGATATGGATAGCATTTTGCTGGGTGGTGAAACACCCCGTGGTCAGACCGTAAGTGGATATTCACCAGGATTTTCACCAGGAAGAATCTTTTGTAAAATACCCTTTGATATCTTGCAGAATCAGTACTCGGCCAACATCTTGGATGATCCAGAGCTGATTGCTGGCAAGCATCGCACTCTGTTGACCTTTACATCCTACATGACATCGGTGATAGACTATGTGCGGCCATCGGATCTGAAGAAGGAGCTGAACGATAAGTTTCGCGAGAAGTTCCCCGCCATTCAGCTAACCCTGAGCAAGTTGAGAAGGTATTATCCTGGCGTGCCATCTCCCATGAATCTCCCCTATTGATACGTCTGAACGTCTTTCCACAGCATCAAGCGCGAGATGCGGAGGATCAACAAACTGGACACACGCATCGATCTGGTGACCATTTCGCAGGCCTACGTCTACTTTGAGAAGCTCATTCTGGGCAATCTGATCAACAAGAACAACCGCAAGCTGTGCGCCGGCGCCTGTCTGCTGCTTAGCGCCAAGATGAACGATGTGAAGGGCGACGCCCTCAAGAGCCTCATCGAGAAGACGGAGAGTGTGTTTCGATTGAATCGCAAGGAGCTGATATCAACAGAGTTTGCGGTGCTCGTCGCCCTGGAGTTCAGCCTGCATGTGCCCATGCATGAGGTCCTGCCGCATTATCAGCGGCTGCTATACGAGTCCTAGAATTGGCCCCGGCGCTGCGCCGAAAACACTTTGTTGGCAGCAGCGCAGGTGGTGGCGACAGCGGCGGCCACCACCAAGCAGCATCTACGTCGCACCGGTAGTCGCAAGTAGGGCGTGGCGTTGGGAGGCCAAACTAAAAAAACCGTTAGACCAACAACAACAAATCGTTAGTTCGAGAAGTGATCGCTGATTTCGGTGGCGCCACTAAATCCAATGAGTGCGTGTAGAGATCGTGTAGTGTCGCCACAGAGACATGTTTTTGACATGTAGATCTTTTGTAGCAAAACAGGAATTACTTGTAGGGTTTTCATTGGACGAAATTTGTATTCTTCAGGGCGGCATTTGGGGGAGGGAAAGTGGGAGCTACTGCCCCGGGGGCTTTGACAGCAGAAAGCACCCAAAATACCCAAAAATATCTACGTTTATTACGTCTATTTTCAAAACGGTTTTTTTTTTTTTTCTTTTTTACGATAATTCTTGCACATACATTTTAATATTGTTCTTGCATAAAGAAACAATATATCCTATCCATATTAATTCATACATACATACATAAAACATAAACGCAATACATTTTCGAAAATGAAATAACTAAATAATGTGGTAATATTTATTGAAATGCCACTTCTTGTGGGCGATCAATGCTTGTAAGACTTGACGGAAAAAAATGGTTACTTTAATTCGAAAACTATTAGTGGCCTCCAGGCCTCTAACACCGGCCCTGTATTTTATCAAACTTCAATGCGAGTAGATATGCGGTTATCGTGCTTATTACATTATATTATATGCTACCCTAAGGCATTAGCATAAGTTTTACTACAAAAAAAAAAACTTCAAAAAGTAAAAAAAAACATGACCCCCTTCCCATTCTTAATCCCTAGATTCGTAAGTGTTTATGTTTTTAGGAAAGTTACATATGTATGTTTATTTTCTTGGGTTTTCTGTTATTGACATTTAAAAAATGAATAAACTTACCTTAACCAATAACCAATACCATAAAACGCTAATTTATGCAGTGATAAGCTCAGCTCTTATCAACATTTTGTTGTCGCTGCCCCAGCCCCAGCCCAGCACCAGGCACTGCTACTTCTGTTGTTGTAATGTTAATTTTATTCAAATTTTCACATCGACGATCTCTGCCTATTGCTGTTTGCTGTTGGCCGCGTGCCCAAAGCTGGCTAATCCGACCGGACAGGGCTGAAGATCCCACGTTACCTTGCCTCTCCAATCGCATCGCATCGCCCCGTAAACGTATCGATTGGCTTGACAGTTGGCGGATGGTGCCATCAATCAGAAATCAATAAATTACTTACGATCGATTATTTGTCAGCGCAACAGGAGCTCAGCAGTCTACAACAGGTGGCAGACACGAAATAAAAAAAAAAGAGTTCTCTGCGATAACCCGAAAAAGTACGGGCCAGCACACGTGTGCCGTGCCGCAAGAGGGGAACCATCGCATCGGCTGCCGGTGGAGGGGTAGGGGAGCACGGAACGTGCCATGCACATTGCCTTTGTTGGGTTTTTCATTATTTGTGGCTGTTGGTGCCATCGGTAAACTCTTTTGTGATAAGCACTCCATTGGTGTTTTTGTAGCTAAAAGCTTTTCGGGCAGCCAGAAAATGCAGAGAGGTCGCTACGGCCCAAGGTGTTTGAATACGAGGTGGGGCATTCCCAGTGAGCGATCTGACGACAGTTACTTACAAATGTATGTCTCACAAACGAGTGCAAGTGAATCACAAAATAGGTAACTCATAGAACGGAAATGCCTCACCTTGTAAATGTAGGCTTTGCAGGTGTACAATCCACAAACTCCAAG
Source organism: Drosophila obscura (assembly GCF_018151105.1). NCBI lineage: Eukaryota > Metazoa > Arthropoda > Insecta > Diptera > Drosophilidae > Drosophila > Drosophila obscura. Next base: position 682,440 of record NW_024542774.1, on the reverse strand, counting down.
AGAGTATAGGGCGTGTATGTGTGTGTGTGTGTGTATAATGCGTTGCAATCGCATTTAGATTTTCACTTATCAGCACAATTTAATGGGTAACGACCTCCAAGAGGGGAGTTGCGACTATCCGTATGCCCTATGTTTGGTGAATAATTCCGTATGAAAGAATATTTATGATATATATTTGGTGGAGATAAGATTTCATAATTTTTAAGGATATTGGAAGTTATACACCCTAGATATACCCTAGCCTTCAATTCTACTCTTCATTAAAACTTCATTAGAATTTAATGAAAATTCGAAATTAAAGCAATTTAATTGGAGGCAAAACTCTCATTTAATGACCGCGGGGGAAATTGTGTGTGAGGGAGATACATATGTACATACAGAATATTAAATTTCCTATTTCAGCTTCTCTCTCTCTGTCTATCTCACCCCAGCTCGCTGCATGGCTTGCCGCCACATGGCCCCGCATAATAGAAACGCTCAAAACTAATTAACGCAAAAGCAAAGCCGGAACTGAAGGCATCTCTACCCTCCCCTCCCCCGCACTCACTGTTTTGGCCGTTTTCCACATTCTCTCTCCGCTGCCACGCGTTCATTGGGTCAAAGAGAGTGAGAGAGAGTGCGGTCGGTGCGGTCTTCGGTTCTGTTTCTGTTCGCCTGACATGAGCGTCTGCTGCTGCTGCTGGTCCGGGTGCATGGGTTGGGTACGGGATTAGATGTGTGTGTGTGTGTTTGTGTGGGGGGCACGGCCACACACCCCCTATACCCAAGTTTATTACTCATTAGCACGCACAACTGTCCGTCCCGTCCCGTCCGTACTGCGAAAGAGAGAATCAGCAGCAGTAGCATAAACTTTTGCGCAACTTTAGCTCATTTATTAAGAGCCGAACGAACCCCATCCGCACACACACACACACAGGAACTTTTTCATTAAAATTTCGCTTTCATTTATTAGACATTTTTCTTCGCCCCCCTTTCTCAGACAGCACAACTCCCGGCTCACTGTGCCTTATCTTTTGTGGTTTCTCTGCGTTAACAGTTGTTAGTTAGTTGAACTCCCCAACCCCCACGCACACTTTTACCACCCCACCGCACACACACACACACCGCTCTGATTGGAAAGTTCTTTCTTTCATTCGGTCTTTCTTTTGCTCGCCTGCAACGGGACTATTTTCATGGCTTCCGACCGAGCTCTCCCCCCCGCCACCGACATCCATCATTGAGGGAAGACTGGCCGTGGCCAAGCGAACGTCCGACCAATATTCCATTTGCTGCTGCTGCTGCTGCTGCTGCTGCTTGTGTTGCTCCCGCTGCTGCTGCTGTCGACGCTGCTGTTGCTGCTGCTGTCGCTGTCGCTGCTGCTGCTGCTGCTGCTGCCGTCGTCGTAGTTGCCTGTCGACTATCTGCGGTTTTCTGTGCGCCTGATACTATGCGCCGAGTTAATTGGTTTGCAAACAAATTAACCAACGTGGGTGTGTACGTTTCCTAATTAGCAGCTTTTGTAATTAAATATGCCCGCAGCCGTACAAACTCACACACACACACACACACACACCGCTCATTCGTTCGCCGAAAGAGCCGAAAGAGGCAAAGGAATGGAGAGAGGGCAGGGTGCGTATGTGTGTGGGCATGTACAATGGTATAACGGTTCATGTGACGCACAGCGGCGTCTCTGGCGGGGCGCACTTGACTTAGCTAATGAAGGCAGACAATACTATACCATACCGAACCCGAATCCCTCTCAGCGTACGCCCCACTCGAATGGGTATATTCCAGCGACGCGAAGGCAAAGGGAGCGGCTGTGGTTGACTGATGTTGGCAAGGGGGGAGTCGGGTGGCAGCTCTGTCGTCCCAAATGAAAATGCATTTTAATTAGGGGTTTTGTTGGCTTTTGTTTTAAGTTCAGTTTTGTTCTTGTTGTAGCTGCTGCTGCTGGGACTGCTGGTGCTTCTGGTCGATGGAGAGGGGTGGGGGCTTCATTCATTAGTTGAATCAAGCCAGAGATGCTCAATAGGGTTGTCGAGTGTGCGAAAATGGAAAAAATGAATTCAAAGGAGATGGACAAACGAATTTCTTTGCATTTGTATTTGCATATATTTTATGGTCAAGATTGAGGGAATGAAAAATATATAGTATAAGGTAGGGGATTTTTTTTTAACATTATTTTAATTAATTTTCAAAAGTTTCCCGTCCACAGACTGCTCTTATACTTATACTGCTCTTATATGCCAAGCACCACTAATGATTATCCTTGTCCTATCCATTTTTATATATGTATTACCTTTGCAAATTTCCAATCTCACTTTCATTTGAATTCCGCCAGCGACTCGACAACCCTGGACGAGTCCAAGCGATAAGCAAACCCAACGGGACATTGAAAAAGAAGCAAAAACAAAAGTTTGGCCAGCAGAGTGCAACCAGGCGGCAGACTCTCAGTTGGAGAGGGACACAATACGATAGGCCCTCTCCCTTTCTCTCTCTCTCTCTGTCTATCTCTTTCTCTTGAATGGATTGTAGTACGAGTACTATGGCACCCACAAGTTCTGCTTTTTGCCAGTCATTATAAACGTTGTTGTAGTTGCTTTATTCGATGCGGACTCGAGCAGACAGCAGGCAGGCAGGCAGGCAGGCAGTGGCAGCCCCGCAGCAAAAAAAAGGTCCAATTAAAAAACCACGACAATTAACGGGGAGCCAAGTGAGTTAACTTGGCATAAGTGGAATTTTAATTGGCAACACGAGAGAGAGATGGCCGCGAGCCGAGGGACTTGCCGAGTGCCGATAAGTGCAACGCCGCGGAGATTCGAGTCTGTGGGGGTAGGTGGGTGGCTGTTGGAGGAGGAGAGTCACAGCAGAGTCGACCCATCGGCCGTGGCGTGAGGGGGGGACCGCTTCTCGTCTCGTTATATGTATGTTTGGTTCCCGTGAGTCTCCGGGTAGGCAAACGGGAACGGGGAGCGGTGCGCGCGGTTGGCTCCCGGTAGTTAAGTAAATGAGCATTTTGTTTCACTAATGAACACTAATGAACGCCAGCCAGAGAGACAGCACTTGGATTAAGGCACGGACTCCGTTCCCTCTCTCTCCCTCTCTTCTCTTTCTCTATGTGTGTGTGTGTAGTGTGTATGTGTGTGTGTGTGTGTGTGTTGGGCCTTTTGTTGGTTTGGGGTTTTGTGTTGTTAATTAATAAACACGAAAGCCCAGAGAGACCACGTACCTTCCATTGTGTGTGTGTGGATGGTGGATGGATGTGACTGGGTGTATGTTTGTACCCAGTTTTGAAGGGGTTAAAATAAGCAATTAGTTGGATTTTCGACTAGGCGCTCAGAAAACGAGCAGACGCTGAAACTGGCAGCAGGCGAAGGCAAGGCCAGGCCGCGCCGCGCCGGGCCGGGCCGACAGGCTGGCAATTCTGCCAGGCCAACAAAACCGAAATGAGAAAGTTTCAAACTGTTGCCCTCCTCATCGTCGGCGTCGCCGTTGTTGCTTCTTCTAACGAGGCAGCGGCGCAGGAGCTTAACCGAAACGTTGGCATGGGCCATGGGGCAAGGGCACAGCAGAGCAGAGCACCGAGCAGAGTGGAGCGGAAAGGGAAGCAGCGCCAGCGCAAGAGAGTCTCTCCCGACTAGGGAGTCCATCCAGCAGGTAAGCCAGCCACGCATCTGCCCCGCGGGGGGAGGCGGGAATGGGAAGGGAAGGTGCCTAGCTGCGGTGGGAAAAAGTTTCTGCTGGTTGTCTGTGCTGTCGGGGCTTAATTAGTGCCGCGATGAGTCGAGCAATTAGCATGGACACAAACCAGAAATGATGAATGGGGCAGCCGCAGTCCCGCAGTCCCAGCAGTGGCACGTTGCAGATTGCGGTTGTGTAAGGTCGGGGATGGATGTGTTTTTGGCATGGGTTCTGGGCTGTGAGATTTTTTTGTGTGCCTCACTCTTAAGCAAGTTATGTTTATGTGGGGTTAGATTGGGGAGTTAGGCAAGGTTAAGGTAAGGAGAGAGATACTTTTGGAAAGGTTTTGTTGGTTTAGTTTAATCTCTGGCACGTTGAAATCGCAAGAATAATCATTCCTTAGATCAACCTCAAAAGCCACCCAATACACAGCCAATAAATCGCCCTAACAGGCCCTACCAACACACATAATATAAATAGAAAAATTAAATAGAAAATTCCTTCTAGGGCCCGCAATCTACTTTCATAATCAGACACCCATAAGGTGTTTTTTTTTTGATTATTCCAATGAGTTTTTCTATGCACAACTGATCAACAGAAATAGATCGAAGAGCTGCGAATAATAACTGCACAACAAACACAACGAATGCGGCGGCAATGGGTGGATAACATTCTAATTGAGTTCCCGAAACATGACAAATGAATCACGTTAATCCAACGACAATCAAGATATATGTACGAGTGTGTATGCATATTTATGTACGAGTATGGAAGACGCCTATGACAGCTTGGTCGCAATAACTTTCCGGCGAGGGTCGGTCGGGTGCCATTGAGCTGTTAGACAAGATGACTTTATATGGCAAAGCGCCAAGCGACGCGCCATTGTCTGCCACCGATTGGAGTGCGAACTTGTGGAGGAGGCAACGTCGACGACGACTCAACCTGGACGCTGACTGACGCTGCAAACCCGTTCGAAAAACAGAAACAGAAACAGACGGAAGAAACAGACGCTCAACCGGCGGGCGACATGCCCCTGACGTCAGCGATTCAAATAAGCCAAGTAAGTATATACGAAATGTGGGGGTCGGGTCTGATCTGTGGCAGAAAACAATCATTTACATGACGAGTTTTGCGCTCAAACAAGGTGAAATCATATTTTAGAATACGACCAGCACTGTGTTAGCTCAATCGTGTATTGGAACGCGCAGTGAACACATCGAACCGGAAAACACACAACACACAGATCACAGATTAGAGATGTCGCTACGCAGGAAAGAGGACTATATACCCATCAAGTGTGAGGGCTGGGATGGCAAGTTCGTCTATCAGGATGGAGCCGTGAACAATGTGTCCAAGGTGCGACGCCACAATCAGAATGTGACCAACACCAACAACTTCTATGGCTGCAACACGGAGCCCATTGTCCTGCCCACCGCCTGGGATGGCACATTCGTGAAGAGCGGCGAAACGCGCATCAAGCCCGAACGCAATCGATCCGACGATCAGGACTATTACGATTTTAACACGGAGCCGACCGTGTTGCCAACGACATGGAGCGGCGACTTTGTCACCGATCCGAACGATGTGCGCATCAAGCCGGAGCGTAACTTTTCCGATGCCCGGGACTATGCCGAGGCGAGTCGCTTCAAGTTGGTGCAACATTGAAGGAGCGATACCTATATCCCTATAGCGATCTTCTATTCCAATTCGTGAGCAAACAAACTAACTCTGCAATCAGTATACACGTATTCCCCCCCATTTGTTTGGTTCGGTTTTGCATTGTACTCCCTAACCTAAGCGTTCGTTGTATTTTTATGTTTATAGATATTTATTCGTACACCTAATAAACAAAGCAAAAAAAAAAACTGAAATCATTGCTAGAAAGTTCCGTTGTGCAATCAACCTTCGGTATGGCCTGGGACTGGGACTGTGCCTGGGACTGTGACTGGGACTACGTAGGTGTAGGCGTAACCCTCCGATATTCAGTGGCCTTTTATGGCGATTTATTGTGATCGTGTTTTTTGTTTTTGTTTTTGTTTTTTTGCAAATTTGCTTCATAATTATAATCATTGTTGGAATGCCTCCATCTTGGGAAGTAAAGAATCTTTGACTGATTGGACATTCAATGAATCACAAGAATCGAATCACTTGCAATCTGTTGCATCTGCAGACTGTAAGTCCCTCGAGGAAATCCCCTCTGAGATCAACTAAAGCAAATTGGTGGGGCTTTCTATTTTATTTGTTTACTCCACTGCAAGTGTCGCCCCATAAAGTAACCTTGTTGAAAGCTTTTCGTTTAGGAAATAAATTAATTTTCACTCTTGAGCAAATACAGAACTCAAGTTGATTCCGCGTATTGTGAATCCCACGAGCCTTACGCAAACACTCTGTCAGCTGGAGCAAGTCTTTCTAGATCATTGTGCTCCGACGATATACGGAGAAAGATTTGGTTGTGCTACAAAAATATATAGCATCGAGATTGTAGAGGTCGCAGCTGATAAGAAAGCGTCTACACACGTCTATATAAACTGTAGCTCAGTAATGGCTCGATCCACAGTCACAGGCAAGATGCAGAGTTATTTTGTTGCCATCACCGTCAGCCTGACAGTTGTGGGTCTCGCCGCGGGCCAGTCAACGCCTGTTACCAAGTCGCTGGAGGATTATTTAGGTCAGAATCAGCGGCAGTACGATGCGCGAGTCAGGCAGTATGAGCAGGATTTGGCCAACTTTCGCACGCTGTTCAGCAAACGGCAGGAACTGATCGATTTGCAGGCCGATTTCCTGCAACTGAAGCTGGAGGAGGCCGCCGTTCGCATAGATCCCCTCGGGCTCATCGATCCCTGGCACAGGCAGTGCGTCCAGAACTACAGCGGGAGCATACCGACGATAGCCACTGCTCGATCCGGAGTGACCAAATGCCGGGCAACCATCAATGGCGTTCTCAACAATGCCGAGAGCACGTACAACACTCTGAAGAACTACTACAACGTCAATCTGAAGAACTCCCTGTCTGACTGTGTCAAGAACTTTCCGAATGCCCAGCTAAACTACACGCTCTGTGTGACCAAAGCGGTGAGTACTCTCCACGACTTACCCCCAAACAATCCGTACTTAGATGCTGCCAAATTCCATCTACAGATTGCCACCACCAATACGGTCTCGATTGCCAACCAGAATAATTTCAACATCTACCTCAAAGATGCCGATTGCACCGCCGATGCGCGCATCAGAGCTGCCTGGACATGCTCCACTGGCCAGGTGTATGCCACCGGCGCTACCATCGAAACGGCCCAGCGGCTCATCGACAACTGCATTGACAATCAGCTCGTGTGCGGCTCCGCATCCTGCTCGGCCGGTTGCCCAAATATTTCCTTCATAAGCCTAACGGAGGGTGACTTCCGCAATGAAACCATCAGAAATCCCTTCCGCGGCCTGAGCACCCAAGCTGGTTGCAGGGAGTTCAGATTTAAGTAATGAACGAATAGCCCAATGAGGAATGGGAATTGTATTGAGTAGAATTCAACCAAAGCAAATAGTTAAATAGCATTAAAAAGCATTTATTTGGTTATTTTTATGTATGCATATATGAAGCGTATACTTGATATAAAGCTTCGACAGCTGAGCAAATATTGTTATAGGTACTTAGCTGTGTGGGGGATAACCATCTGCTATCATTAATATTGTGCTATAGATTCAGATATATAGAAGCCCATAGATCGTTGCGAAAGAGTCTTCTGCAGGAAGAATACGAAATCAGTGATGAAAGTTAAAGGAAACAAAATTCAGTTTTCGTAACCCTTTTTGTGGCCTCAAGCCAAACGATCTATTAGGAGCTCAGCAACGATCTGTAGCTGACTACAGAATCCACACACAAAATCTTAGAGCATTATAGCGCAGCATTCCAGGTAGCCATTAGCTCTGGAATGTTAAGCCACTCAAAAGACACTCCCTAACCATTCTCAATAGATCCCAATTTCCCAGAATTTGGTATCGCATCAAATCTGGGACCACTTTGTGTGTGTTTTTTTCTTAAGAACATGTTCTATTCATGCGCATTGCATTATCTGCGGATAAATGCCTGAGCACAGATCAAAGATCGGCACAGACTACGCATTGAAAACCGATCCTTTTGTGTGACGATGGGAAAATGCTGTGGTTCTTGGCTTGACTTGACACGGGCCTGACCGTGTGAAATATTTCCACTCTTATGGCAGCAAGCCAATATTGTTAACAGGCCTGCAGGGAAAGCAGTAGGTTAAGCCGGAAAAACGATGGAAAACCAGCACGAGCAGGTAGTCAACACATGTCGCTCCATGAGCAGATGCGTGAGAAATCTTTGATTTGGAAAAACGATCCTTTGCTTTGTGGGAAAATTACGGCTGCTACATAGAAGAAGAGAAGGTTTTTTATTAGTAGTTTTTTTTATCGTGTGAAACTTTCCAAATGTTTGTCAAATTTGTTGAAATTACGACCAGGAGATCAGAATTTGCCGTAGGTGAAGGCTAGGATGCACCAGTGGAATAGAAGAAACAGGACATAGATTCAAAAGAATATGTCTATGCCTCAGCCGAAGCATCTGCGGGAAAGTGCACAATTTTCTTTGGAGCGTGTTTATTTCTCCAGCTCTGTAGAACCGCAGAACAGGTGATCAGTGGTTCTAGCAGCTAAACCCAAAGAGAATTGTAGAATTCTACCTGCTTATAGGCATAGAAAATGCAGCATTGATTTTGATCTTCCACCTCAAAAGAGTAAGCCATACAAATGATTCTTTGGGATTCGTAATAAAAAATGTGGATAAAAAATACAATACCATTTGCAGCCGGAGCAGGTGTGGGAAAAATCTTCATCTGCCTGCTGGACCCATGCCATTCCGCAGCGTGTGAATTTTCCAGATGGTTTGTGGAAATGTTGGAATATTCTAGCAGGCCAACAGCACAAACAGTAGCACAAGCCATTGAATTTTCCAAAAAGATCGGAGTTCTACCTGCAGCCACCGCCTGGGAAGCGGCAGCTGGCACCGAGCACACGATGCAGCGATTAACATTTTCCGGCAACCTGTTGCTTTTGAAAAGAGATATACTCCCTTTATCCCATAGATGCATTTTCTAAAAAACGGCTGCTATTCAAGCAAACAAAATGAATAGGGAATTGCAGCAGGAGCAGCTGCGTGGGAATATTGTCCTCTGCCTGTTGATTCCGCGCAGGGATCGTGTGAATTTTACAGCCCAATCGTAGAGATGAACAACTTTTCTACTAGGCCAGCAGGAAAATCAGTAGCTGTCTGAAACGATTTGCCCTACCTGCTGTCCGGGGCCTGGGAAAATGCAGCTGGAAAGGAGCACACGATAGAGCGGTTTTAATTTTCCGGCAACCTGTTGCATGGGAAAAGGATACTCCTCTTTTTAAAAAACGATCCCTTAAAAAATATTGAAGAATGGGAAAAAACTTCTAAGAAGCAGCTGTGGGAAAATTGTCCTCTGCCTGTTGATCATCTGCACAATCGTCCTGATCGTGTGAATTTTCCAGCCTAATCGTGGAAATGGAAAACTTTTCTACCAGGAAAGCAGACAAAAAAGGTAGCAACTCGAATGCATTTTCCCATCTGTAGTCGAAGCCTGGGAAAATGCAGCTGGAAAAGAGCACACGATTTTAGGACAACCTGCGGCCTTAAAAGCGGAACCTCCTCCTTTTTCATTATGAAAATAATTCTTTTTAAATCTGTTACTTAAACAAAATTGAATAGGATGTGCCGCTCTGGGAAAGGTACTTTTCAATATGATGCTACCTGCTGCAAGGGACCGAAAAATTCAGCTCGAAAGGAGCACGGGACAAATCGAATAGCCCACGTCTTGGGAAAGGATCCTCCCTTTATTTAAGTAAAATTTATTATCTGAAAAGCGACTACCAACGAAGCCGCTGTGGGAAAACATTTCCATCTGTCTATTGATTCATTCGACACAATATTCGGGTCGTGTGAACGTTTCCATCATTTGGCGGATTTGGAAAACTCAAGGAACAGGCGAACAGAGATTTTCATAGGCTTCATGGGATAAGTTTTCCCAAATATTCTCTACCTGTTGATAGCCTGGGAAAACGCACTGTACTTTTCCCAATTTTCATGGGAAACCGATCGCTCCGTGGGAAATTATTTTATATTCAAGTAGTTCGAAGATCACAAGCGTGTGAAAAATCAGTCAACTCTTTCAAGGATGAGAGAAAATGCCACCAGGAAAACAGAAAATACAGTGTGTGTATCCTTGGAAATCACTACAGCACCCAAAGAAAATTCTACCTGGGAGACCTAAGACCTAAAAGAGATCAACAGGCAGCCAAAGCCGCTTGGGAAACTCTGTGAAACGCACGTTCTATTGATTTTCAAAGGTCATGGGAAAACGATCATGGATTAGGGCCAAGGCTACTTACTATATGTGGGAAAATGTCTCAAGTGGTTGTAAAATTCGACAATTAGCTAATAGGCAAACAGAAATATTAACGTAGACTCTAGCCAGAAAATTCTGCTTATTACGGTGATCTTTGTGTGGCAGGATTACCGGAAGCAGGTTCGTTTCCTCCGGAAACGGCGATCCCAACAGGAAATTGATTTTGTTGCCACTCGAAATTGTATTTGCTCAAACAGGAAATTGATTTCTAATCTTACGTTTCCAATTTCCGGTTCAGCTTCCGTTCCTTTTTTAAACAAATAAATATTGATCTTTGGGCAACCTGCCGGGACCTATGTTTTTTGTTTTCTTTTTTTCTGCCGCTTTTTTATGTTTTTTCCTGGAACGACAACGACCACATGCTGAGATTTCTGCCGAGGCGTGAGAATGTTTCGGCTTAATTGGGCTGCTTTCTACTAGGGAACCAGCAAGCGCAACACAATGATTCCTTGCATTCCATTTTTTCAGGATAATGCCACGTGATATATGAAACCTTAGCAACATCTTTGATTTTTGTATGGGTTCGGTTCCTTCGAGGATTTTTTTATTACTCTTAAGATGTTCTGGTGTTAAAAGATGCCGTGAGAACATTGACAAATAGTGGAATACAAAATTAGTTTTGGTTATCAGGCAAGCAGAGCAGGAGAGAAGGTGAATGATTTGTTGCCAGGATGCTTTTAAGGATTCTGATATGCAAATTCGATTAAAAAAGCAGCCATTCGATTAAAATTGCTAACAGGCACACAGTTTTGCCAGCAAGCAATCGCACACAATTTCGTCTTACCTTTCGTTACCTTACCTTTATACCTGGAGGAAAGTCAAGGTAAGAAGTTGCCAAAAAAAAACTACCACCAAACTATTGAGTTACATTTCTCATTCCAGGAGACATTTTCAACCCTAAGGTCGTTAGTTATCCAAACGAAAAATGTCTTGAGCGTTACCAGGACAACAGCAATCCTAGAAAGAGCCAAGATATTGTGCGCTCCTTACGCTTGAGGGATGTTTCTCGGATGGCATTCAAGAGGTACCTGAAGAATTCTCCCAGTCGTGCAATGTCTTGGTTTATATTAGGCCAACAGCGAAACGTAGCAGCGATTCGCCTGGCAGGTCGATTCTTCAGGTCGGATTGTGTGCCCAAGAGGGTTGAAAGTGTCAGTTTTTTTAAGCGGCTTACAGAAAAACCAAGGCAAGATCTTGGCGTTGATCTCTTCCAGATCACTGAGACCAAAGATATCTCTCTCATCAATTGTGTGGTGATGGTGGTGGGCGTGTTCGTTCCCGTTCCCGTTCCCGGCTGTGGGAATCCTTCCAGAGCAGGTAACATTCCTTACCTCAAGCGTGAGAATTTCAAACAAATTCTGTTGATCTTTCAGCAGGCGAACAGAAGAGACGACAGCATCCGCACCTCCCAGCCCGCCTCCTTTGGGCTTACGCACTGAGCGTGTGAATCGGAGAGCTACAAGAAAACATAAAAAAAGAGAGACAAAACGAACAAGCCGAAAAAAAAAAAAAACGAAAGTTGCGCGTGAGAGTGAGAGGCAGCGAGGATCGCGTGGGAATAAATGCTGGCCAAGAATGTAACGTATTTTTTCCCACAGCTCCTGCAGGTAAGGGCTCCCCCCCCCCCTCTCACGTACCCACTCCTTTTCTCGCTCGTTCGTTGCCTCTGCCTTGCTCGCACTCAAATGATATGCACAGGCTTAAATTAGTTGTTAATTGTCTTGTCTGCTGTCCCTCTCCCGTTTTGGCATGTGCTCGCGTGAGAACTTTCCAGCCAGAGTCTGGAAACGGGAACAGGCGAACAGCAATGGCAGCGCGTGGATTCCAGTTCTTCGGCTTAGCTGGAGTGTTTTCTCTCTCTCGCTCTCTCTCTCTTTCTCCTCCTCCTCCTTTTGCTCTTTCTGGCTTTCATGCTTTGCCCCGTTGGTTTTGTTGTTGCTCTTAACGAGATCCTCGGCTGCCTGGCCTGCCGCCCGATCGTTACGTTAAACGGATGTGTACTCAGTGTGTCTGTATGGCTGTATGGCTGTGTGTTTGTGTGTGTGTGTGCTTGAGGGTTTTATTTGCTGCGGAGGGTTTCGTGGTTCGCTTATGTCAACGGCGTGTGGGAAATTCTTGGCCCAAAGCCGTTACAAGACCAAATTCAGACACGTTGAGCTGATCGTGAGAACTTTTCATGTTGGCCCAAAGTTGAGCATCAGGAAAGCAGAAATGGCATGAAGGTTGTGTGTCGATCGTTGTAAACGGAATGCATTGGAACGCTGGAAGGTCATGCTTATCAGGAGGCTATGCTATCTATGGTGAATGCAGAAACTGCCAGAAAACTCTGTTCTTTGAAGAAAACGTTTTCCAATTAATTATTATAGAAGTGAAAATGTGGCCAGTTCTGCTTATAAATATCTTATTGGTATTGCGAATCTGCTGCCATCAAGCATAAAAGTAGCAATCACATGCCCCCTTCCCTTTTCCCTTTCCCTTTCCACACTGATTCAAATTTGACTTCAACCACCACCACCGTCGGCACCAATAAGAACTCAACGAAATCCAAAGAAACTTCATTTCCCAAAAATAAACATCTTTTCACCCTACTCCAAGGCCCTGCTGGCCTGTTCGGCCTCAAGACATTTACAAGCATCAAATTACACATGAAGCGACACAAAGAAAGTGCGGCACGTGCCACACGCCACAACGCCACACAAGCAACAGCAACCCCAAGAACTGTTCAGAAATAGTTTCCGACGGCGTTCACTTGCTGCGGCTGCCTGCGACCCTGTCACTTTGACAGCCAATTAGTGATCATCAGCACAGATTATCAAGTGGAAAATTATGGGGTCTCAAATTACACAGTGCCCGAGAGAGAGAGAGAGAGAGAGACACGCCCACCGACCGACACTCTCTGACAGCCTGTTGCATGGATCGGCAGCGCACTGTGCCCCAAAGGTGGAATATGACAGGTGACTGCCATGGCAACACGATCATCGCCGAGATCGCTGTGTGCGTGTGTGTGGGGGGTAAATATGTTTAACAACTTAATGAACCCTGATGTTTGTCACGATAATTTCATGTTTTTGAATAGGAACGCAGCACAGGCAGGCCGAGGACGAGGACTGGCAACCACCACTAAAGACACACTTCAGATCCAGATCCAGACGCAACCCAAGACCGAGACCAAGACCCACAATAATGGACTCAGACACGCATCGAATTACAATTGTGATTGAGCCGCAATAAGCATTCAAGCGAGTAGAGGCATGCCCCTACTTGTGGCCTCTGCGGGCCCATTCCAATTTCACGCCGTATTAAAATGAACAGGAAATCGTTACAAATTATGCAAATTGGCAGTGTGCCAACGGAAAAAGAGTTCAAAAAGTAAAGCAAACGAACAGGAGAACAGGACCAACCAGCAGGCAGGACCAACTTCTGGGATCGGCATCCTTCATGTGCCTTCTGCTGGCCTGTTCAAAATCAATTAGCAAAACAAACAAACAACTCATCCATCAAACGATGCCTGGGTCCCGTCGCCATCGCCTGTCGAGTGGCTTTTGTTCGTCTTCCAGGAACACACAAATCCCTGGGGGCACCGCCTGCGGTTTAAAGTGCAATCAAGCCGAACCACTCGATTAGGAGAGCAGCACAAGGCAGCAGTTCAGGCGAGTTATACATACAGCCGAGATTGTGGCATGGCATAAGGGTCCAAGCCCAATCTCTCTCATCTACCTGACTGGGAACAAAAATATCATCTACCTGCTGAGCTGGCTTGGTGAGTTATGAGGCGAAGACAGCTAGAAGATTCTGTTCCCCTATTCGAATGATACAGATTTAAGCCTTTGGCGCTTTTGTCCTCAGGGGGATTTGCGGTCACCAAGAGTCCACATTGCTAAAGAGTTAGAGGTCACCAAACCAAAGCATTCGAATGGGGAAGCATAGAAGTAAGTAGGAGAAGAGAAGAGCGTGGGAAGTCCATGGAAGCTACATCATTGTTTGCCTAATCCCAGCGATCATAAATCATAATTAGAAAATCACTGAATCATGCATAAAGTGTAGCAAACGAACAGGTGAACAGCGCTGGGGAGCAAGGCGATCTCCACTCCAGTTCCAACTGAAAGAACGCGCAGCATCCGTCCATTAACGTCATGCAGCCAGCAGAGCATCATCATTATCGAGCATCCAATTATCTCAGCTCTGGCGATGATTGCCACTGATGCGCATCGATGCATAATTTTCGAACAGGTTCTCAGCATCCACAAAGAGGGGTCAGCAGAGGAGTGGAAGCGATCGATGCTCCGCCAGGTAGGCGGCAGGCATCGCTTGTTGGCAAGGAAATCATTGAAGCGCATTCATGTGTATCTTGGGAACAGGCTAACAATAATTGCAGGCTGAAGATCAGGCTCTGCTGCCCAAAAGGTCAAAGCAAAGGTTTTCCAATAGAGATCATTAGTAGAGAAATAATAAATAGATGAAAATCAATGAAGCGTGACCAAGCGCATAAAAACCAACAGGTTAACAGGAAGAAAAGAAAGCGTAGGAGTACAAACTGTTCCTGGAGATCGCCTGCAGCATCACCTTGGGATCAGTGAAGCGTTAAGAATTGGTTCAAAATAACAGGGCTTCAAAGGTTCTAACTAGGCCAAAATGGCAGAAGGTTTCGGGCAGGATTTTATCTATTCCAAATCGACCTATTTCAAGCGTTGTTTCCCTATTCCAATGCTACAGTTTAAGGCAGGTTAACCCTTAACCCTTTGGGCAGAAGTATTTGTGGGTGTTGATGATGCAACAGTGTGACCTGGGATGGGCCTGGGAACATTGGGAAAAGAGTTAAAGGTCACGAAACTGTAGCATTCGAATAGGCACACAGCATCCTGTGCAGGCAACTAATCTTGGAAAAACAGATGTGTCGATCTACCTGCTTATCCCGTAGAACCTATTGTGGAAAATCAGCGAGTCGTGTCCCAGAGTGGATTAAGAGAACAGGGCAACATCAAAGCTAGACACGTGACGGTCGGTGGAAAAAGAGTGAAAAGGCTGAAGGTCATGGGACATTTTGAGCATAGTTCCGGGAAAAATCAGTGAAGCATGACCATAGAGATCAAACGAACAGGTTAGCAGAAAATCGGAACCCACAACCTGATCTCAGGGAAAATTAAGTGCATCCCCAGGGAGCGATTATCATTTTTAATTTTCTAATACGAGTGCATTTAGAAGATCACTGGAGCGTGACCAAGTCGAACAGGCTGACAAAATTGATAATAAGGGCACTCAGCCAACAAACCAAAACTGCATCCAGCATCCCAAATGAGCCAAATGATCTAATGCATTTGAGATGCACTCAGAGGATCACTGGAGCGTGGAACAGGCTAGAGCGAACAGGCTGTCATCACTTGTAGTAGGAGGAAAACTGCATCCAGCATTCCAAATGGGAAAACAATCAGCCGAACAATCAGTGAAATGCACCCAAAACACGCACCCATTGAATTCCCACAATCCATCGTTAAATATAGCCCCGTATAAACGCAATGGGGGTCTGAAAACTTCATTCAGCATCCACAGGGAAATGCACTGTGGGAGAGAACATCATCGCAGATCACTGGAGCGTGAGCAAACCGAACAGGCTCACAAAATTAGGAATAGGCGGGGGCCAGCATCCCAAATAAAAACTGAAGTTGTGTTATTCCTTGGGATGCAATTGGGGCAGATCACTGGAGCGTGGCCAAACCGAACAGGCTGACACAGCTAATAGTAGGGGAGAAGAACGGAACAACAAAACCATTGACCCCAAATCAGTGACCCTCCTTCGAGAAGATCACTGGAGCGTGGCCAAAGCGAACAGGCTGGCATCTTTAATAGTAGCGAGAAAACTGCATCCAGCATCCCACACAACAAAATGCACACTCAACCAATCACACAATGTGTGTACGAGTATGTATGAATGCACTTGTATAAATCCCACATCCATTTGTTAAATATAACCCAAGCCCAAGGGCCCTGGTGGTCCAAAACTACCTGCAGCTGCAGTGGGAAAAATCTTCAGACTGCACTCACTGGGATGCAGTTGCAGCCGAGATGCGGCTGCACTCTGCTGTTCGCCTGTTCAAAGGTTACACTCGGATGCACTTCGACAATGCATCGCGGCCCGATGATCATTGCATGTGTGGGAGTAGCAGAGCAGATGAAGAGCGCGCCCCCAGCAGCGCAGCCCTGATGCAGATCACACAATGGCCAATGAAACTCCCGCGGATGTACTTTACTTCTACGGGCAAAAGAGTTGAATGATGCAAATGTGTAGCACTTCAACAGGCAAACAGAAACCGAAGAAGCGCCTACACTCACTCGCAAAAGTACAGCATCATGTTGTAGCATCCCACATAAATGGTAATGTAATAAATGGTATTCCCCAAAAGGGTTGGCGCTGGCTGCATGCAAATGTGTAGCATTTCAACAGGTCAACAGCAGCCGTTAGAATGCCACCGAATCTAGGCAGCAGGTAGCACCCTATCTACGCATAGATTACCTGCTGGCACTTCTGTGGCCCTGGTTGGAACTCAAAAACCAAAACAAACGGGAAAATATTAAACAAATAATGATTGGTCATGCCCCATGGGGGTCCCCCGCTCTCGCTTTTGTTTCGCTCTCTCTCTCTCTCTCTCTGCACTTCTCGATCGTGATTTTGGGGGAAAAACTGTAGCATTTCAATAGGGTGCCAGAAATAGAAGAGCCACGAAAGAGCCAGAAGTCTTGGCTGTAAATCGGAAAAGAAAATCCCAAAATGTTTCAGCAGGTAGTCGGTGGCAAGTGGCAAGTGAAATATGTGTTGTGTGGTGCGTTTACTGCCCGCACGCACTGTGCGCCTAGTGAATTTCAATTAGTTAAACAAACAACAAATTGTTGCTCAACATTTTCCACACTTTTAAAACAAATTATTGACTTTCCCAGAAAGAGCTGTCGGCGTGGGCGTGGGCGTGGCTAGCTACGATCTTCTCTTTTCTTTCACTTAACAATAGACCCGAAAATGAGAGGAGCAAAGAAAATTTTCCCAGACCATGCAACGAGGCGTGTAAAAATCTCGGCTCTGTCGGCTAGTGGCAGCGCCTGTTCGCCCAGTCGTCTGTTACACTTGGTTACACTCTGGGGGTCGATGGGAGCTCTGGCTCTGGGATGCTGCAGCGCGGGCCCTGGGTCAGGGCAGTCGTTGTCTCGCTTCGCCGCATGCGAGTGCGTGCAACGCGTGGGCGAACCGAACTATCAGCGCGGGGTATGGGAAACGCTGGAAGCGGAACGAGATCGTTGCTGGATTTTGTGTGCGCCTGCTACAAATCAAGACCTTGGCTCCAAATCGATCTTACTCACAAAAGCGGAGGGGCCCCAATCGCATTGAGGCGGCGGCCCCCCCAAAAACGTCTTGAGATCTTCTAAAGTTACGAGTGTTTCTACGAGTTTTTCTTCCTACCATTTTCTCTGCTGGCCTAATCGTTTTCAAGACCTTTGACTTTCGATTTCGTTGGAGACCTTCCCCAAGACCTTGGACTGCCCCCTCCCCACCCGCTCGAAACTAGAGTGTTGACACTTTGGCACAAGAAATTAATCATAATTTTGATGGAAATTACAAAAATTTCTGATCTCTGGGCACAGGGCACCAGCAAAACATGGAAGAGCAGGCGGCGCGGGCGTGCGGTATGCTCAACTGATTGCCGCTGCACTTTTACAGTTGTAAATATGTATATGGTCGTCTCGCTTGCTCGCTCATTCTTATCACTGTGACGTCGCTGGCAAGTGGAAAGGGCAATGGGCAAGTGATTTCTTTTCCTCTCGCTCTGTCTCACTCTGTGGAATGCTTGATGGTGGGAGCTGTTTATTTGTTTGCTTCTTTCTCTTTCTTTTTATTCTCTTATTCTCTGTTCTATTTTCAGCTTGAGGGCTGAATCAATAGATCACCATTTTAAGGAGCACTGGGCCGAAAGCAGTGTATCAGCTGATTTCAACAAGTTCTTATGCTCATCTTCGGTCAGTGGCAACTCCATAATGTGGCTAATTCCGTTGGCTGTGACCCGACAGGGCACAGAAAGTACCACACTGTCCTTTAGACAGTACAGTCCCTTCACATCTGTACCCACGCAGCACACTTTGCCGGTATTCTGCAGCATGCAGGCCACCACATCTGAGGTAGTCAACCCCACGGCCCAATTTGTATAGCCCTTGGCCTTGCTCACGTGCACTCCGGCATTTAGGATGCCATCGACGAGGTCCGACCATTTCTCCGCATCCTTGGCCGTGCCCAAATCCTTCACGATGTCGCTCAGTCGAATCCCACCCACCGTGACACTGGACCACACGGGCACGGCGGTACTGCCATGCTCGCCTATAACATAGCCCTTGACATCCGATGTGGGAACCTTGAGGCGTTTCGCGATTAGATAACGAAAGCGGGCCGTGTCCAGGTGGCAGCCGGTGGTGAAGCACCGATGCTTCTCCAGGTTCCCGATGCGCTGCACAGCAAAGGTCATCACATCGGCTGGATTGCAGATGACAATGAAGACCGCCTTGGGGCTCAATTTGGCCAGCTTGGGTACCACCGACTTGAGAATCTCAACCGTTTTATGCATCACGTCCAGGCGAGATCGAGTTTTGCCTGAAGGCCTCGCACCCGCTGTAATAATAATAACATCGGAATTCTTGGTACGATTTCCATCACCACAGGCTCGGACAATCGGATTGCCCAGGAAGGCAGACGCATGGGAGAAATCCAACGCCTCCGAGGTGGCCAAATCGTATTTCACATCATGGATAACCAGATTTTTGGTGAGGTTGCGCGCCAAAAGAAATGCCGCAACTGCAGTTCCGACCTGGCCCGAACCTACCACGGTTATCTTAAACGATGGCGTCGGCTTGAAACCCTCCAGCGGCTTCATCACGCTGTCGAATGAGGAAGCGGCACGTACTAACTTGTTGCCAATGCCATCGCAACTTGTCAACAGCCGCCGCACCCACAAGCTGGCCATCATTTTCGAAACTATAATTTTGAGTAGTTTGTAACCGAAAAGTTTTGAATTTTGATGTGCTACCGATAAATGACCAGTGCTGCAAAGCAACGTTGCTCAGCACTGTCAAATCTGGTCACACCATAAACAGGGTTTTTCGTCGGGACTTTCTGTCGTTTTTCATTGCAACAATGTCCTTTACATCAAAGCAATCAAAAAAAAAAAAAAGAGTCCTCAAAAATTTGTCCTTAGTATAAGTCAAAGTATTCAACTGTTTAAATAGAGGGAGGTTAATGTAAATACCAATTCCATTCATATATATATACATAGAAAGATATACGTTTGTACATAATTTTATCGTAATAAAAAGTTCTCTGAAAAACATAAATTTATTGCCAAAGTTGATAGTACGTTCGTCAGTTGTCGCTTTGGAGTTTAGCGGCAGGGTATTGTGGCTATGTGGTCTTGGATTCTGATTTGGAGCATTCAGGGTATTCACTTATCGGTGTGCCATCAGCAGCCGACATTCTACTCTATAACGGAAGAAAAAAAATGAACCGAAAAAATTTTTAAAACGCGTAATTTTCGTTTAAATTGTTCAATTTGTAAACAATAACAAAGCTACCCATTGCTTTTAGCTAATTGCATTCTATTTTTTTACATTTTTCCCATTATTTTACATTTTTGTCCGCGATCAATTATATTTTTTCGCTTTATATCAGTCAGCTTTTGTCAGCGAGCAATTTGAATTTTTCGTTTCATATCAGTCAGCTTCTGTCAGCGAGCAATTAAACTTTTTCGTTTCATATCAGTCAGCTTTTGTCAGTGAGCAATTGGAACTTTTCGTTTCATATCAGTCAGCTTTTGTCAGCGAGCAATTGCGATTTATTCGTTTCATATCAGTCAGCTTTTGTCAGCGAGCAATTCGGATTTTTCGTTTTATATCAGTCAGCTTTTGTCAGCGAGCAATTCTAATTTTTTTCGCTTTATATCAGTCAGCTTTTGTCAGCGAGCAATGAGAATTTTTCGTTTCATATCAGTCAGCTTTTGTCAGCGAGTAATTGCGTTTTTTCGTTTCATATCAGTCAGCTTTTGTCAGCGAGCAATTATAATTTTTTCGCTTTATATCAAACAGCTTTTGTCAGCGAGCAATTGGAACTTTTCGTTTCATATCAGTCAGCTTTTGTCAGCGAGCAATGCGATTTTTTCGTTTCATATCAGTCAGCTTTTGTCAGCGAGCAATTATAATTTTTTCGCTTTATATCAAACAGCTTTTGTCAGCGAGCAATTGGGATTTTTCGTTTCATATACGTCAGCTTTTGTCAGCGAGCAATTCGAATTTTTTCGTTTCATATCAGTCAGCTTCTGTCAGCGAGCAATTCGAATTTTTCGTTTCATATCAGTCAGCTTTTGTCAGCGAGCAATTGGGATTTTCCTCTCATATCAATCAGCTTTTGTCAGCGAGCTATTGGGATTTTTCGTTTCAAATCAGTCATCTTTTGTCAGCGAGCAATGAGTAATAAAAACATTTTTTTTTTTTTTTTTAAATTTTATTACATTTTTACATTTATTTTTACATTTTTCCTAAATTTTAACATTTTTTTTTTAATTAAAAAAATTTTTTTAAAAGTATCGACACTAATCATACAGTATATAAATTTATTGACAGAGTTGCAAAGTATTTCTCGAAACTGAAATGGTATTTATTTTTTGGCCGGTTGGTATTTTGTATCGTTATCGTCAGGGTGATTGGCGTGTTTTGTTTTTTTGCATTTATAACTAAATAAAACTCGAAAATGTCGCGCAAAGAAGCCCTCTCGCAGTTTATCAACCAAATCCATGGCCGCCCCGTGGCCGTGAAGCTGAACAATGGCGTGGACTATCGTGGTGAGTCTTCTTTTAAAAAATGCCGGCTAACATCACGTTAACAATCACACTCTCTCATCTCTCTTCCTTTCGCCTATCCCCGCAGGTGTGCTGGCCTGCTTGGATGGCTATATGAACATTTGCCTGGAGCAGACGGAGGAATACGTAAACGGTCAGCTGAAGAACAAATACGGCGACGCATTCATCCGCGGCAACAACGTCCTCTACATATCCACGCAGAAACGGAGAGTGTAGCCATAGAACTTAAGTTTATTTCATAAATACAACCGAAACTCCGTTCTGTACACCGTACAATCTGTATGTATGTAGTTCGCTCAACTGGGATAGTGTGGCGTGCCAAACTCCTGGGGGATGGCTCCGAAGTGGCGCAGCTGCCGGACAGAATAGCCAGAGCCTAGGGCGGCTATCAAACGTTCGCCGCGGAAGCCGAACTTGCGCTCGTAGTTTGGCCGCCAGGATCGACCAAAATGTGGGTCGAAGGGGATCTCGCTGGCCTGCTGGAAGGGTGAGTTGCCGAAGAATAGGCGGTCTACGTAGTCCAGTACGGCCTTCTTCTTCTGAAAGTGCACGAGCAGGGGACTGGCGGTGGCAGCGGTGCGCGGATCCTGTGAGGCCAGGTTCTTGAAGTACTGAAAATTTGCCAGATCCACGTTCGAGAAGTCAAATACCTCGTGAAAGTCATGCAGCGTGGCTTGGACGGCGGGCACCTGCAGGCACTGGGGATTCAAGGGCAATGTTAATGCGGTGATTAGTGGATAATTAAGCACTTACCATTACCACGGCCAGTGCAGCAATTAAGACGTATTTGCACATTGCAATTGATACGATTGATCCACTCCCAGCGACGACACCTCGACTCTTCCTCAAACGGAACTAAACTGATTTGAATAAATTCGGCCAACTGCATGCGCCCAGGCCAAGCCACAGAGAGTGTGGTGTCCAGTGTGTGATTTGCAATCAGTCGCCAGCTCTTGTATTTTGTTGTAATCCATTACCCAATCCCACATGACACAGTGTCCGCCGCTGCCCAGCCAAATGTAACAACCGCCACAGCCATGGCGGGGTAATTAATTGATATGCATGTCGCATCAGCAGCCGTGTTCCAATCAATGCGCCCCGATTCGGGTTGGCTCTGCCACCGCTTCGAGCATTTACATTTTATCACTCGAGGGCGACCCACTGCAGATAGTAGATCTTAATGATTCGTCTTTGTTAGCAACGAACCGAACCACACTACTCGCTGGTATTGAAAATAGGGCAGCCCGAGACCAAGTGGATTTTTTACTATTTATTTATGTATAAATTTCAATTCAAAAACTAAACCTGCGGGATATGAGTGCAAAAATACAACTTATAAGCTTTGTTTGTCTCAAGCGAGCATGCCTGCACAATCGTTGACTTGCATTGAAACCAGCTAGCTGACTGCATTTAAAGCCTCAGTGATTCTGTTTGGAGCAACAAATTAAACCAAGGCTCTCGTGCGAAAATACTTTAAAAAAAATATCGAATTACATAGTTATCCTTCAGTTTTGTTGTCTACTTTTGTTGATGTGTGTGTGTGTGGCCTGACTTTGCTCTTTTCGTTTATTATTTGTTAAATCACATTCCTATTATATTTATGTATGTATGTACCATTTGATTGATAGATTGCCAAAGGAATTAATGCCTTCTCGTTAGTTACTCTTCCTCGCTTCAAACTAAAAATTTCACTTAATTAACATTCTTGAATCAAAAATTCTTAATCAAAACAGAAACGTGGCGGATTTTGGTTAACCTGCAGAACAGTGAAGAGATTTCAATAGCGCTCGTTTTAGTTGGCCCAGGACAAAAGTTGCTTCATGACGGGATCATCTGAAAATGAAATTAAACGAGTTACAATGTGATGATATGAAGGCATACACAAGACATCGACAATACATACCATCATCGGCCGCTTCAGCTGTGGTTGTAGTGTTAGTCGTAGTTGTGGCCTTCTTCTTCTCTTTGGCCTTCTCGGGCAAGTCCTCTGTGGGGGCCTCGGGCAATGTGGGCGCTGGCTCGGGAATGCCAATGATTTCCTTATCAAAGTTCTCCTGTTCCAGTTCGTCGAGTTCCCGCTCGAGATCTTCGTCGTCCAGATCGGCACCAAAGGCGACTGGGTTGGAAATGGCATCGGATATCTCACGGGCCACATCCTGCTGCTCGGCAATATCATCCATCATGTCATGGACCTTGTCCACATCCCTGCGCATTAAGTGAAACAATCACGTTAGTTTTTGCATCTCATCAGGTCGATGGTCGAATGAATACTCACATGTGCTGGTGGGCATTCTTGAGCGCATCCGCAGCATCCTTCATTGTGGTCAAGACGGCAGTGTTCGTGTTGGCGCTCTCCAAAGCCTCGCGCTGCATCTCAATGGTGGACAGGGTGCCATCGATCTGCTGCAGCTGCTTCTCCAGCCGCTTCTTCTTTTTGAGGGCTTGCAGGGCCACTGAAAAGGCGACAAGTTTGCAGGTGAGTCTTGGGCAAAGGTGGCACGTTTCGCTAAGATGTTAAGGCCAATTTTTGATTATTTTGAATCGAATTACTCTACGGCATGACTAATGTCTGGTTTAGTAACAAAAGGAATGTTCATATTACGTTCTGAGCATATGCGGACACATCCAGGCATCAAATGGTATGCGGGTGAGAAAGGCGAAGAAATACAATCGTTATACTAGATAATTCTATTCAAGCATAATTACATGTCTAGCATGGCAGTGGCTGAGGGGTTGGGAAGGCCTCAACCACAACAAAAACAAAGCAAATATGAGTCATTTTTTCTATGGATATTTATGGTGCTGATTTGCGGCCACAGGGGATCTCCATCAGCGTAGCTCCAGGATGGCAGCCACACGAGTACATACCTCTTTTGTTTTTGGATGCATTTTTTCGGGCAGTACTCAGTTCGTCCTCGATCTTCGCCTCGAGAAACTCCTGCTTCTTGATGAGCATGTTTTCCGTTTCCCGCAGCTTCTGTATTGCCTCCCCCGTCGTTGGGGCCACATCCTTCTTGCCGCCGAACATTTTCCCAAAGAAACTCATCTTTGTTTTTTCTGTTTTCACGCCCAAAGCCCCTGGAATCCTAGATTAAAGTATGGTTTTTCACTTTTTTGCGTCTCCTTTTTGCTGTCTGGCCGAGTTGTCTTGTTCGAATAGCGATGCGTCATCACGATACCACGACATATCGATAGCTCACTATCGCACGCACTATCGTCTGTTGGTGGACGATACTATCTGCAGGCGTGCAGCTGTGCACGACGCTGAAAAAATAATAATAATTGTCAAATAAAATGGCAAACAGGACAGTTAAGGAGGCCAAAAACGTGCACGGCACCAATCCGCAGTATCTCATCGAAAAGATCATACGTTCCCGCATCTACGACTCCAAGTACTGGAAGGAGCAATGTTTTGCACTCACAGCCGAGTTGTTAGTGGACAAAGCCATGGAATTGCGATTTGTCGGCGGCGTCTATGGGGGAAACATCAAGCCCACGCAGTTCCTTTGCCTCACACTGAAGATGTTGCAGATTCAGCCGGAGAAGGACATTGTGGTGGAGTTCATCAAGAACGAGGAGTTCAAGTATGTCCGTGCATTGGGCGCGTTCTATCTGCGACTCACCGGCGTCGCCCTCGACTGTTACAAGTATCTGGAGCCCTTGTACATCGACAACCGCAAGCTGAGACGCCAAAATCGAGCCGGACAGTTCGAGATCGTCTACATGGACGAGTACATAGATGAGTTGCTGCGAAATGATCGCGTCTGCGACATTATACTGCCTCGAATACAGAAGCGCACCATTCTCGAGGAGAACAACGAGATTGAACCGAAGGTGTCGGTCCTGGATGAAGACCTGGACGACGAGCTACCCAGTGAGGATGAGAAGCCGGACGACCGAGAAGCGAATCGGACGAACGAAAACTCGACTTCATCTGTACGACGACCACGAAGGGCTCGCTCAAAATCCAAGTCGCGCAGCCGGGAGCGGGACCGCCGTCCAGCCCAGAGCAACAATACTCGATCTCGCGACTACTACGACGAACTGGAGGAGTTTGAGCGGCAGCGCAATCGCACCCGCAATCGCGACACCCAGCACGGGGACCGGCGACAGCCAGCAGCACGTCAGGATCGGGATAGAGAGCGCCAGGATCGGGACAGAGATCAACGCCAGGACAGGGATAGAAAGCCCCAGATTCGGGACAGAGAGCGCCAGGATCGAGACCGAATGCGCGAGCGAGAACGATATGGCGAAAGAGAGCGACGGGAGCGAGATAATGGCTCCCGCCACGACCAGCGGGAGAGGGACACGCGAAACGAGCGCGACCGGCGTCGCCATTAAAAATAATTGAAATAATTGTAATATTGACCACTAAAAATCACCCAAACCGCCAAACTCTCGGTATTTTTATTTGCCCCAAGTTGGCAGCGCCGCCCCCGCAGCAAGTTGTGGTAAACAGAAACAGCTGTGGGCTGTTGTGGATTTTAGAAAGTTGAAAAGAAATGCACAAATAATCGTACCGAATAATTGATTTTATTCTTGTGTGTTGTGTGATTAATGTTTTAGCATTCATATACTCGTATTAAGTAACGTCACTACCCTACGCACATGTCGATAAACTGCTTACGTTGCCATTTCGCAGCAGCTGAAGCTTTCAGTATCTGTTTTCGCTCTGTTGCGCTTAGAACTCGCCTTCGTGTCTGTGCCTGATTATATACTATACGCTGCATCATTGTTCAGAATGAATTGCTAGTTTCTTTATCTGCCATAGCTTGAAAATTCTGTGCAGTTCGTTTCCTTGTACCCGAAACCCGAGAGATAACGACAAAGTAAAGGGCTGGGAAAGATGCCTCGCAACGATACGGAGCCCTTGGTGGTGAGCGATGATGAGGCGCCACGCACTCTGGATGCTGCTGCAACGGAAAAAACATCAGCGAGCAGCTCTTCCGCTGACGAGGAGGTGCCCCACCTACCGCCCGCGCTGGACTACAACAGCTATCGTTGGTTCATCCTGGAGCCCGCAGTATTTCTGATGTTCTTTGCCAGATACCTAATTGGTGCGAACAAACAGACGGGCACTGGCCGAGCATCATTCAATTAACTTTTTGTGTATTTTTAGGGGCGGTTTATCAAAATCAAATCCTCTACCAAACCTGCGTCACCATCATGAAGTATAATGCCACGGAATGCGAGCCGTTGCTGGGCATCAATCGCGATGAATCGGAGGCGTCAAAAGTAAGCGAATTACTCTGAAACCAAAATAATATTTTGTGATAATGCGACACAGTTTTTGTTGCGGTGCCAATGTCTGGCTTTCAACATTTTTATCTGCTGTTGTTTGGTTGCAAAAATGCTTCAATGCGGGGCGTTTTGCGTGACATTCTCAATCCTCACTTTTCCAACTGTAAAAAGAGATTACTAAACGTTCGAAAGACTTGACCCACATACGCACTAGTGCAGCATCAGCCAAGACAAAGCAAAATCTATCAATCAAAGCATTTGCCTATGGCGATCGTTCCCATTGTTTGAACATTGATGATAACGCTCAAGTGCCAACAAATGGGGAACGGCGTCTAGAGCTTATCAGCGAGCGAAACAGAAGTAAATACAGAAAACCTTTATGACTAATTTGTCTATCGGGGCGATGAAATATTGACCCACCGAGCTTTAAGAGCGCATTCAAAATATAATTATATTGCTAATACCTAGATACGAGACACACGGCAATGAGTCAGACAAACGTGATGAGCAGCTGTGCTTTGTTTCTTACAGAAAATCGAGGTTCAAGTGCAGGAGTATTCGGCAAACATAATGATGACGACCTCTCTGCTAGAGAGCATAATACCAGCCTTTGTGAGTCTATTCCTAGGTCCCTGGTCGGACAAATTCGGCCGGCGGCCCATACTCCTGACAACCTTCACGGGTAAGTGGTATGCCACTGTACAAATCCCTGTAAAACTGTAACGATCTTTTCTTGTAGGCTACCTCACGGGCTCAATTATACTGATAATTATTACCAGGATAACAATGTTCACGAATATAAGCCCTTGGTGGTTCCTGCTCTCCTCTGTGCCCTCGGTTCTGAGCGGTGGAACTTGCGCCTTGATCACGGGTATCTACTGCTACATTTCTGATGTGGCCAAGGAACGCAACCGAGCCATGAGGTACGTAGTGCGTAATTTCAATGAATCCATTAAATTTTTTATTTATTTGTCTATTCCAGAATGGTCCTAAATGAGGCCTCGCTATGCACGGGCATGATGTTTGGCAATGTGGCCAGCGGGTATATCTATGCAGCAACGGATGCTTTCACCCTCTTCTTTATTGCCAGCTGCCTAATGGGCCTGGCGCTGATGTATGTCTATATCTGGGTGCCCGAGAGCCTGGTACTCGACCATATACCCACAGGAGTAGGCTACATCTGTATGAGATGCCAGACAAGCCATCTAACAGATCTCTTCTCTTTCGCCTAGTCACGCATCCGCGAGTTCTTCCGTTTTGATTTGGTCAAGGATCTGGTCCGCACCTGCTTCCAAAGGCGACCCAACTTTGATCGTGCCATTATCTGGCTAACTATGATTGCCCTGACCATAGCCATCTTTGATATGGGTAAGAATAGCAACTGCAGTTCGTTCTAAAGAAATGCCATCACTGTAATTCTCCTATATGGCAGAGGGTGAGGGCACTGTCAACTACATGTTCATGCGCGAACAATTCGATTGGACCATCAAGGACTTCAGCCTCTTCAATGCCTCGCGTATTGTCATCCAGATTGTGGGCAGCATAGTCGGCATGGTGGTGCTGCGTCGCGTGCTTAAGCTGTCCATTATAACCATGGCCATGCTGTCGCTCGCTTGCTGCGTTCTAGAGAGCACAGTACGTGCCACGGCCGTCTACTGGCAGGAGATGTATGTCGGCATGACATTAGGCATGATGCGCGGCGTGATGGGACCCATGTGTCGTGCCATTCTGTCCCATGTTGCGCCCAGCACGGAAGTGGGTAAGTTCTGAGTTCTCCCCCAAAGTCAGCGGACCGTGAAGGAACAATTAACCAAAACAATTATATCCGTTTAGGCAAAATATTCGCACTGACCACATCGATGGAGTCTGTTTCGCCGCTGGGTGCTGCTCCCCTGTACACGACCGTGTACAAAGCCACTGTGGAATTTTATCCCGGAGCATTCAACTTTATTAGCGCTGTCCTGTACTTTTTGTGCTACGTGCTGATTGCGTAAGTAGCAGCAAGATGAATTTAATAGTTTGTTTATTTGAATACCATAAATTTCAGCATTATATTCGGCATCCAGAAGTCGATGGGCAGCAGCAGTGTGTATCAGGCCATTGGCAGTTAGCCGGCTGCTCCTCGCTCCGCTTAGTTGAATGTATCTCAAAAGACCAATTAAATCTGTGGGTAGATGTGTATGTGATTGCTGCGACGCGACGGTTCCCAATGTGAACACCTAGAAATTACGAGTATTTTTGTATTTTATATTCGTTGATTAGCGACTTGTGCAAGTAGTAGTATTATTATGATTTTTATCTCTCCTCTTACCATTTGTTTTTGTGTGCAACTGCAACTGGCACTGCTATCTCGACTGCGTTTGGCAAGTGCAAACACATAAAGTACAATACTCTTATATTGTACGAATATCAAACAACACAAAGACGTATTAACCGTACGCAGCTGCGTGACAATAAATTGTAAATAAATACATAAACTTTTTAGCATATTTAAGCATAAGTTATTTTGATTGTTTCGGATTCACATCTGGTACGTATTGCAAGTGCGAGACATTGGGGGGCCGGGCCCATACGGCCTGAGACAGGGTGGAGCGGCGGGCAGAGATAGGCGAGGCGGGCGTCGTGTCGCGCTCCGATGTGCTGCGCCCCAGTGTTAGTGTATCGCTAGAGTTTGGCGCGCGCGGAAGCATGAACGCCAACGCTCAACGTTCTTGACTGTGGAATATTACGATACTGTGTTGTATGAATTGCTAATTCCTTTGTCTAGCTAGCGATAATTGGTGCGATTTGGCCGTGACCTTCGATTGAACAGAATGTCCATTGCTGACGAGGATCCCCTGGTCTTAGACACTGATGACAATGCCGTGTCACTGGAATCTGGTGAATCGCCTACACCACCCACGGCAAGACGTCTGCCATCGCTTATACTGGAGCCCGCTGTCTTTCTAGTATTCTTTGGCAGATTTCTAACTGGTACGGATTATTGGAAAACACACGGTCTAGCATATATAAATAAATATTGTGTATTTGTTAGATGCGGCATATCAAAATCAGATTCTCTACCAGACCTGCGTCACTGTCATGCAACACAATGAAACCGAATGCGAGCCGTTTCTGGGCAGAGATCGTGCCTCGGATGAGGTCAAAGTAAGTTTTGCAATGCATTTTCAATTGGCGTTCCACTAACGATGCTACGATGGGCAGCCGGACCGACACAAAGCGTGTTTTGTGTTGCTCTCGCAAGTGAAATGAACTAACAAAGCAAGTTAATCAGTGAATCTGAAAATACGAGTGCATAATGTTTGATCTTTATGACTCTCTAGCATTCTAAAATTATAATACATATTAGTGACAATGTTGTACATATGTACATATGTTTATATATACATATGTACTTATAATATTCACCTGGCCAATTGGCCTGGCTTATCAGTGGTAGCCAAAAACAAAAGAAAAAACACGAAATGACTATGAGTAATTGGCTTAACTTATCACTAAAATATCGACTGGAATATATATGCTGATTGTAGGTGTATGTGGTGTGTGGTGTGTGCGCTGCCAAAGACCCCACCAAAAAGCTATGACTAATGGGGCCGTGACGACGCTGTCATGCTTATCGGCAATAGATAATACCTGTCTAAACAGATTTCCCCTTGCAGAAGATCGAGGCGCAGGTGCAAGCGTATGCGGCCAACATAATGATGATCAACGCCATCCTCGAGAGCACCATTCCAGCCATTGTGAGTCTGTTCCTCGGCCCCTGGTCGGACAAGTTCGGGCGGCGTCCCATACTGCTCTCCACATTCACGGGTAAGCAGCGGATTCTACTGCAGCTACATATGTAACTCTGATATGTAATTCTGGTATTCTATGCTTGGCTACAGGTTTCCTGTTAAGTGCAGGCATTCTGATCGTGCTAACCCAGATAGCGGCGGTCACAAACATCAATCCCTGGTGGTTCCTGCTCGCCGCGGTGCCGTCGGTGTTCAGCGGTGGAACCTGTGCCCTCGTCACCGTCCTGTACTGCCACGTATCCGATGTGGCCACGGAGAGCGCGCGAGCCATGCGAATGGTTTCCATGGAGGCGTCCCTAGGGCTGGGCATGATGGCGGGAAGCATGGCCGGCGGCTATATATATGCCGGAGTCGGTGCTGCGACGCTTTTCATCCTAGTGGGTTCCCTCATAGCCGTAGCCCTGCTCTACATCATCTTCCTTGTGCCCGAGAGTCTCAAGCCGGAGAACTTGCAGTCTGAGGTGCGTATAAAGGATACAGGATAAAGGATATTCCTTTTTTGAATTTGTGATATTCACCGAATTTCTTCCCTTTGTTAGTCACGGATACGTGGGTTCTTCCGTTTCGATCTGGTCAAGAATCTGGTGATGACCTGCTGCAAGAAGCGTGAGAACTACGATAGGGCCATCATCTGGATGGTTATGATGTCCCTGACCTTGAGCATCTTCGCAATGGGTAGAGTACTCATATTACAGCACTTGCATGGCTCGTATCTGACTCTTTGCCTGTCAATATTTCAGAGGGCGAGGGCACAGTCAACTACATGTTCGTGCAGAAGGAGTTCAACTGGGATGTCACGGACTACAGCGAGTTCAACACCTCGCGGATCGTCATCCAGGTGGTGGGCAGCATTATCGCGATGGTTCTGCTGCTACGCCTGCTCAAGGTCTCGATCGTAACGATGACATTGTTGGCGTTCGGTTGCTGTGTCCTGGAGGGCACTGTTCGGGCAACGGCTGTGCATGGTCAGGAGATGTATCTGGGCTTGGTGCTGGGCATGTTGCGCGGTGTCATGAGTCCCATGTGCAAGGCCATTCTCTCGCAGCTGACGCCAAGCTCGGAAATAGGTAAAATATTCTCTCTGACCACTTCGCTGCAATCGCTCTCTCCCCTGGGCGCTGCACCGCTCTACGCGGCCGTATACCAGGCCACGGTGGCGTCCTATGCAGGAGCCTTTAACTTCATCAGCGTGGGCCTCTACTTTCTGTGCTACTGTTTTTCGGCGTGAGTAGCTGATATCAACTCACAGCTTATATCCTTGATTGCATTTTTGTATTCTTTTGCCTGCAGCACCGTCTTTGGCATGCGGAAATCAATGGACAGCAATGCTGCCTATCAGGCATTCGGAAGTTGATCAAGGACCGCAAACTAAGGATGTAGATAAGTGCCAAATCGATCTGTGCTATCAATCATCAAAGAAGCTTTGAACAAAAGCATTGAGTGTTAATACAGTTTAAAATTGAAAGTGATGCTGTGAGCCTAAGATAATCTTAGAAAATATATTAAAATGTAATTAAATAAACTTGTATTTATATAAGATAAGATCAGTTTGACTGGATGATCGCTTCCCACACAAATTAAACACGCAATTGTCTGAATTTGCAGCATTTAAATTCGGTCTACTCGTAAAGTTTTATTACTTAGATATGATCACATGTTAATTTAGGCATATATCGATCGGTTCGGTGCCTCACTTTAGCACCTTGGCGTAGTGCTGCTTGTGCCTGAACTTGATGCGCAACACACATCTAGGGGAATGGAATGAATGTACAATACCGATTAGCGAGTGCCCCCAAGGGGCATTACGTTTACGTTTGCCCCACTACGCATGCATTCAGCGACACTTACCCGATGAACACGAACGAGAGTAGGTAGAGGAACGCGCTGACAAAGTTGAACAGGCCCGGGTATGTGGTGAGGGACTGCTTGTAGATTAGCGTGTAGAGCGGGGCGGCAACTGCGATTAGAAGTAATAAATGTTAACACAATAATTCAATCACAATCACAATTACTGGACCAGAAAGTAGAAAGCCGAAAACAGAAACCAGAAACCAGAGGGACGAGTGACTTACCAAAAGGTGCAAACGATTGCAAAACATTCTTAATGGAGAAAATCTTGCCTGCAATGAGGTGTTACAAAAAACAGCTGTGATACGTATACGTATACGCGGATATTGGCGACACTTACCCAGATCCGATGGCGGTACGATATTCGAAACAATGGTCCGGCACATGGGTCCCGATATGGAGCGAAAGACGCCCAGCGATACTGAGAGGTACATGTGCCAGGGCATTGTGGCAAAGCCCTTGGCCAGATTGTTGAGAATTTCCGAGAAGAAGGCCAGCAGGCCGAGCGTAACCACCGACAGGCGAAATACCTGTGGGCCAAACAAAAGAGAGCTCAGATCCATAGCATTGTGCAAAAAAGTATTGGGCAAGTCAAATTGTGTACCTTTCGGAGGACAAGGAAACCGATGAGGGCTCCAATCATGGGCACCAGATGACTGACCGTCTCGAAGAATGTGTAATCCCTCACCGTCCAGTGGAACTTCTCGCGCACAAACAAATACATTACAGTCATCACGCCATCTGAAAGCGAGCGTTATATAATGGAACATAAGGTCTGGGAGAACTGCGCAGAAAACTCACCAAAGACGAAAATGGACAGGAACATGGCCAGTGTGACGAGCCAAATAATTGCGCGAGCATGATGTTCGCGGGGCTTGAAGCAGGTGTTAATCATATCTTTGATGTGGACGAAACTGAATAGGCCAGCCTTCTTGATGCGCTCCGCCGCCTCCGCCTCGTCCCTGGCCTTCTTGGCCCGCTCGGGCAGCCGCTCCACGTACTTGGCCAGCATGTCCTCGTCAAAGCTCATGGCAGGCGTCGCCGGTGTGGGCAGCTCGCAGGGTTTGGGTTTCTCCTCCTGCTGCTCATCGTTTAGGATGTTCGGCGGGCAATCGATGGCCACGCAGTCCAGCTGCAGGTCGCAGGCTGTCATCGGCATATCCTTTACCGTGTCACCCTTGAGGGCAGTGGCATTCTTCGCATCTTGTGCCTGGCGAATGTGCAGACTCTCGGGCACAAAGAAGATGATGAACAGCGTGGCGAAGGTGGAAATACAGCCGGAGAGACCTATGGTCGCCGCTGCTCCAACGCCTGCGTACACGAAGCTGGAGAGCAGCGAGCCGCTGGTCAGTCCAATGAAGAAGAGCGACTCCATGAAGATCATGCGGTAGGGCCGTGTCTTGCAGTCCGTTATGTCCGATATGAAGCAGAACGCGGCCACAGAGAAGACACAGTTGCCGCCCAGCAGCGAGTGAGGCACCGCCGCCAGAATGTACCACCAGGGATTGACCACGTAGTAGCTGGACAGCTCACAGATGGCGGCCATCATCAGGAAGGATGCGGAAAATCCTAAATGTGAACCAGAAATTAACTGGGAAATCCCACTGGGCAGCCAGCGATTCTCTGCTCACCAATCATCGAGACAATCAGCAGCGGCTTGCGGCCATAGTGGTCCGACCAGGAGCCGATGAACAGGCCACAGAAGGCCGGCACAATGCTCTCCAGCAGGGTCCGGGAGAGGAATAGATTGGCCACATACGGCTGCAGTTCCGTTTCGATGGCCTGGAAAGGAAGTCGTCAGTAGATATCGAATATCGGTCTGGTCTGGCTTGGTCTGGGAATGCGCTCCGTTTCCAAGTAATCAATGGAAACGAAACCTATTTCCCCCCATGCAGAGAGAGCTGTACACACATTTATCTCGGCGCTGGCGTTCTTAACGTCCAGCTGCTTGCAGTCGGACTCGTTGTAGTGGAATATCACTGTGCACGTCTGGTAGATGACCTGGTTGCGCTGGATGGTGCCTGTGGTCGGTTACAATTTGGAAACGCGATAGCTGTACAGTTAGAGTAATCTGCGTGCCGTTCCGGGGCAGGTTCACTCACCAGAGAGCGTGTGCGAGAAGAGCAGCATGAAGACAACCGGTTCTATATAGAACAGATTGAACACTTTGCCCCACTGCAGATTGCGGAGCTTTTCCAGCGTAAACGCATTCGAGGCCTTCTCAACCATGTTTGTCCGTTTTGTATTGCCAAATTTATGGGCTGCACAGTTCAGTTCAATATTTTTGTATTTCGGTTTGTATTTAGTTTGATCAAGGCCTGGCTCAGTGGCGCTTGTTGCACATTTTCAATTCTTGTCACGTAAGAGTTTTTGTGGAGGAAAATCCCTCGCCACTTCCGATCAGATTATCACGCTAATATTATGCTATTATTATTATTCAATCGCTTTGATTGCTGTGGATGTGGATACCCATCAGCCGTTTGTATTCACTGAACCAACACGAAACTGGGCAGCGACTACGACAACGACAACGACAGCAGCTATGTACATCCAACCACGACGACGACGGCAAACAAATTACAATTAGAGTTTGATTCTCGAAATGAGCTGCT
The DNA here is from genome assembly GCF_018151105.1 of Drosophila obscura. Taxonomy (NCBI): domain Eukaryota; kingdom Metazoa; phylum Arthropoda; class Insecta; order Diptera; family Drosophilidae; genus Drosophila; species Drosophila obscura. The sequence continues at coordinate 647,968 of NW_024542774.1, read as the reverse complement.
GCCGCGAAATCCCTAGCTTTATATAGACTCACGAAAAAGCAATAGCAACAAACAGCCGGATCGGAACAGGTACATGTGTACACTGCGAAACAGTCTAAACAGATGAACAGTTGTTCATCTAAGTCTATAAAAATAAAATGGGATATCTCGATTCCCCGTTCACGTGAAACTATACACTCTACGCCACTACAATACCAGAGTCCAGAGAACGACTTGGACAAATGCGACTCGACTCGACTCGACTCCGTTCGACGCGCGACAGATTTATTTTAAGTTTTTCGTTTCGCTATCAACCCAACTGTAGTCCAAAAGTTTAACTGAAACTGAAGTTAGACTCGGGGTCTGTGCCTGTTGTTTGTTTGCTTGTTTTCTTTTTGCATTAATTAATAATTATTTTCACCTATTTTTGATTCGTGCAAATGAGTAGCACGAGCCAGACCTTTGATAAATCTGGCATTTGGAGTTTGGTAATCCAAGAAATTGAATCTGGAAAATTACGGATATAACAAACAGGTCTTGTTTCGAATTGGTCTAAATAACACACATTACAAATGTGTTTATGTTTTCTTTTATTTATTTAATATACTCATGATGGGTGTTCACTTTAATAGTTAAAGAAGTTCAAGATTTTCAGAGATGATCCAAGATTTTGTTTAGATCGGTAAATAATATTTATAGCTACATAAATACACACATACTCGTATGTATGTATGTGTTTATATAGATTTGGTATAGTCTATTTGTATCTTGTGATATCGGTTATATCGGTTATAACGTGCCTAGTTATTTTTGGCCATAATTTTTGGACGATGGTTAAATATTAATTTAAATTCATTTGATGGCAATGATGCTTGCCATGCTGAATTCCAGGGATTTCGTTGCGCTCTGTTGGGGCATCAAAATGAGTAGCATTTTATTTTAATTTCTTCTAAATATATGTATGTAGCATGTGTATTGTTTTGGTTGGGCGCTCTCAGCCGATCTTAATCAAGGGTGTAAAAAACTGGGCGACTAATTTAAAATTAGCAAAACAAAATTAGTATTTGATTAAAGCTAGAGTTAGCACCAATCGATGGGGAGTTCCGTTGCTATATTGTGCACACATTATGTACATATGTATGTATATGTACATATTCCTAATATGTTTATAGATCCGTCAGGTGTGTCAAATGACACCGCACACGCCGCAACATTTTGGTGCTATATATGTATAATAACCCACATATTTGTTAATGGGAAAATCGTTGTTATGAGTTTTTTAATTATACAAAAATTTCCACCGCACAGAGGGAAAGATCGATGTCGAATGATGGGTAGTTGCCAAATTAACACATTTCAACTGTTCAGCTCGAATATGCAAATAAGTAGGTACCAACTGATTTATGGCTGAGTATTTGTTATGGTAATATCCCGTTTTGGGGGGAGCACCCGGCGCTAGCATTTCTGTGTATATTTATATTCGAAAGTTTGGAATGACTGGCAGATATTGGCAGATATATTTTAGCTGTGGCCTAAAACCACAAGAGATTCGCTGATTCACTTGAAAATCGGATCGTAGTACGCCCGATTTGTAGATTTTTTGTGCCACACAACACTGAAAACGATTTGGCATAGACAATAAAAACTAATGGAGTGAAAGAGTTAATTAAATATGAAGGAACATACATGAGGAGAACTATCCCAAGGCCGTATAGGCAAGCACTTAGCAGATTGAATATCCCCGGATCACTGTCCAATGTCCGGGTGTAGATCGCAAAATAAAGGCTCGAGGATATCAGCGGGGATAGTGTCTGCAGTATGCCCAGCAGAGCAAAGATTTTGCCTGGAAGCGGAAATTAAAGAATTATCATCGATCTAAATTAAATATAAGAATGAAATTGATTCTTACCTCTCTCTGCGGCCGGCAAGAGATTGGTGATAATGGTGCGGCACATGGGATTCACCAGGGACTTGAATACGCCCAAGGCAATGGCGACATAGATTTGCCAGCTCACCGCCGCCAAGGACTGCATCAGACTGCTAGTCGAGTGACTCAGGAGTGAGATGATGGCCAGCCAGAGAATCGCCGAGCTGGTGCACTGCCAAAGATAGATGATAGCCCCCCAATGAGTTGTCCTGCAGTCAAGCCCAGAGCCAAACTCACCTTTCGCAGGGACCAAATGAATAGCATGCCGCCAGAACCAGCCACAGCAGGCACCAGGATGCTGACCGACTCGTACTCGGTGAACTCCTTCACGGTCCAATGGAACTTGGCTCTCATGAACATGTAGAACACCGAGTTGCTGCCAGCTGTGTAAGGTTGCAGGTGGCGGATGAGTCATCGCTATACCAGTTTGGGAAAAACACTCACCAGAGACAAAGGCCGCTAGCATCAAGACCAACATAACCAGGATCACAATGGAGCGATCCTTGAAGGCGCGGTGTCTGCTACAGCTGGTCCACAAATCCCTCAGCAATGCAAGCACATCTCTGTCTTCTGTCGCCTGAGCAGATGATGCAAGGGGCTCCCTTCTGGGAAGACTCTCTGGCAGCAGAGCGATCATCAGAAATAGAGCAACGAAAATGAAGCAAGCGGATATGCTCAGGACAACGTACGCATTGGTAGCCTCGTAAGCGTAGCCAGAGCCGAAGCTGCCCAGGAGGAGACCCACATATATGGCCAGCTCATAGGCAATCATTCTGGAAGGGAGAACATATTCTTACTGGAAATACTTTGGTCAGACTGCTTAGATACCTGTATGATCGAACCTTTCCTTCGGACACATCCCCTATAAAGCATACGGCGGCCACGGAGTAGGTGACACTGCTGCCCAGGCACGATAGGGGGACGATCGACAGCACGTACCACCAGGGGCTGACCATTCCATCACTGTGGATGGCTGCATAGGCAACGCCAGCTGAAATCAGATACTGCAGGCCGTAGCCTGTCGCCAAAGATGAGACTGCGAGATCTGTGTGGACTGAGGCACTTACCCAGAAAGGAGCACATCAAGAGCGGCTTGCGTCCGTAGCGATCTGCCCAGGCTCCGGCAAAGAGGCCACAGAACGCCGGAATAATGCACTCCACAATCGTCATGACTACAACGACCCGAGCTGCATAGGGCTGCACCTCTTCTTCGATTCTCTTCGTCTCGTTTGTGGCATTCTTGGTGCCCAGGAGCAGGCAGACCTTATCCGAGTATCCGAATCCAGCCGTGCAGCTTTGATAGATTATTTGGTTCTTCAATACGGTGGCTGCAATCGAGGGAGTACTGTGAGAGGGCCTCCCAAGCAGATAAACACTTACACGAGAAATTGTAGCCGAATAGCAGAATCAATATAAAGGGCTCCAGCAGATAGATAGTCATCGGTTGGACGACTGATGGCTCCCCGTGGGAAGGGTCCGCCGCAATAGCTGCCTCTACGGAACTGATTTGGCTCTCCGCGCTGCTACTGCTGGCAGTTTCAGGATCATGTCGCCTTGCCTTGGCCACAAGCTTTTCATGGGCATGCGGTTCCTCGTTCATCTCTGCCACTCGACTGAGACTGAGTTTAATTCATTACGTTTCTTGATACGAGCGTGGGCGCGATTTCAGATAAAGTGACGACATTTATATGTAGCAGCCGCTCTCTTAGCATGGAAACCCCATTAAGATTTCATGAATCTACAAAAAGTATTCACTCCTACAGTGAACTGAACTCTTATCATCTTACGATTCTTCCAAACTGCTAGGAGGGACTAACAACACAGTGAACCAATTTAAATAAATTAATTTGATTCGCATTGTGTATGGATCATTTTTGTATCTAAAAAAAAGTGTCGATATCCAATGATCACTGTGGCTTTGCATAGATCCCCGCACGTGAGTCAGCTTTGAGAACAGAGAGCTCTCACTCTCAAGGGACTTTTTTTTTTTATTGATACGACGTGCTTTATCCGAATTAAGTTTATGCACATTGAGCATTCTCTAAACAACAAGAGATAAAAGCTTAATTATACATCTACTAATTCCAATGTGCAACTAAATGATTGGTATTCGAATGCTAGTTTAATCATTGAGCTTTGAAAATATCTAATTTCTGTATAATTTGTTCATTTCCATAACCTAAAGACTACATAAAATGAAGTGATCAATGTTAGCAAGGGCTGACGTCAACTGGTCAACAATTGTTCGGAAGTTTGTAACTTACAAAGGTACATATGTATGTATGTTCATACTGATGTACGTAATTTTGTTTCTATGCTGTTTTGAGTTACCCCCATCCTGGACAACAAACCAGCGACCTTCTGCTGATTTCTGTTCGCCTGATATCTTAAATATGAATCTAGTTTTTTTCTGCTCTAATATATAAAAAAATTGTGTTGCATACTTTTAGCTTTCTGCCATTTCTTTTCGTCTGGATAGACGAGTTTAGTTTTCGCCATAATGAAGAATGGTTTAATTTGAAGTTTTTCTTTGGATATATATATATCGGCTATATATGAGCCCCATGCGCACCACCATCCATATTCTCAAATAAAAACAGATCTTCCTTATGGGAAGTTTTTACAGCATGTTGAGACTGCGCTGATCGGAGACCTTTTCCTATGCACATTAGATAGGGTCTTGCCGACACCTGAAGATCAGAAAAAATTATCTCGACTAAATTTATTTCAGACTAATTCCGAATTCGTGTACTACTGCTCAGTCCCCATCCTCCCCCACGTCAAACACATCGTCCAGGACGTTTTGCCGCCAGGAGTCTAGATCGCCGATCAACTTAAAGGGTTCTTGCATCTGCGGCTTTGCACATCCCACCATTTCGCGCAACTTGCCCAGAACTCTGTTGGTGTCCTTGCTGCGCGACCAAAACATGTATTTCGCGTTACGCGCCGCCTGAACGTAGGGCGACTTCTCCTCACAGGTCATGCGATTCCACTCCTTGCTGGCAGCTATCACTATCTGCGTTGTTTGTAGATTGCAGAGTTTCTCCTTGTTGCACTTCTTGAAGTGAGCCAGATACCTGAGGAAAGGATTGCGTCCGCCCACTTCCTCAGCAGGCTTTGGTTTGCAGCATAAGTTTTTCAGTTTACTTAACGAGCATTTCGACTGTTTGGCCGAGCCACAAGTTGAGGTCGTCTTAGAGGCTGAACCACTACATTTTGTATCACAACGTTCCATTATTAAAATAGAGAATTTAAATCAACATACAATAAGTATTGTATTTGTATAACAACTAATGCAAAGGACATACGTACATGTATGGGCATTTAAGGTCTGAACAATTTAATTGTTAGTATTTAACAACGGAAAATTTAATTAAATTTATCTACTGACACCAAACAAATTCGCTTTCGCAGCTACCATATCTTCGTATGCATAAATGGAGTACAGAATATTCGCCGGAGGGGGTTCACAGTAATACAGATTAGTAATAGAATAATTCTGGAAAGTTTGTCTCGTAAATGGGCTTCTCGTTGCTGGCCTGCAGCTGGGCCACCTTGCTGTCGCTTTGTGTTATCTGACGCTCCACGGCCAGCGAGTTGAACAGCTCGTTGAGGCGGTTCTGGATGAGATCGTGCTGTAAATAGAAAAAGAAACCAAAAAGTGAACATGCATAAGCATTGGTTCACATAAATGAGTGGGTAGGGATGGGAATTACCTTCGGTTCTGTGCGTCTCACAAGATCATCGAACTCGCCCTCGCGGAAGGTGCGAACGATCTGCAATTGTCGCTCGCGCTGCTCTCGCTTGGCGGCCTCCGTAGGCTCGGCGAGGGCCCTCTTCATCGCGTCGAAATTGAACTCGGGCGCCAGTATCTTCTTGCACACGCCCGGCGAGCTGTTCACACTGTCCACATCCCCATTGTAGACCGTCAGATCCGCCGAGCTGTTGCGCTGCGTCAAATGGGAGCTCACCGACTCCACCCAGGAATGGCGATGGCCGGGATGGTCCGTTTGATTGAGCGTGTAGGGAGCGCCTGTATTGAGACGCTGGGCTTCCATGCCAGCATTTTGCAGACATTCGCCCAGCGCTAGCTTGTCGATGGCCAGGTGTGGAAGCGACAGATTCAGACTCTTCGATGGCACCTTCTTCGTCTCCAGCAGCGGGGGCAGATAGTAGGTGGCCTCCTCGCGTCGCGCATCGACAATCTTCTGGGCATACTCCAGCAGGTTGTTGATGCCACTGACTCGCGAGATAAGCACCAGCAATGCAATGGATATGGCGTGCAGATTGCATTTGTGCACGGCTCCCAAGGACTCCACTGTGTTGGCCACCTCCTGAATGCTAAAGATGGGAGGGAGAACGTGAGTTTAGTTTAGATTAAAGCAGCTTGATTGGATGATTGGAGCTCACCCCAGGATAAACAGCAGGAACTCCTGCACTGTCTCGCTGCTGGACATCTCCACGATGAGCAGGGCGGCGGTGTTGTAGCTGGCGGACAGTGCGTCGACGCGGTCCGAGAGGGCCATGCTATCGATGAGCGCCTGCATAATGTGGGCTCCGTGCTTGTGCGTGAAAATGATGTCAGAGCGCGAGGGCGGCTCCTGGGAAAGCGCCGGATATTGCTTCACACTGACACTACTGAGCACCTGATCGTTCTGATGGCGATCTAGGAGGGCCTGGAAGATCTGCATGACAATCAGGCGAGTGGGATCATGGGGGGCGCGGGCCATCTTCAGCAGCGGCTGCAGGAACGAGGCGGGGAAGGCCTTCTCGAAGGACACCGTGCTGTACTGGGTGCCAACCTTGAGGAGCGACTTGAGCAGAATGTTCTGCAGCATCTGGTCGCCCTTGCTCTTCTTGGAGGGGTCCGGCACCGTGTTCATGATGAACAGCATTATCTCGATCTTCTGGTAGTCGGGATGATGGTTGGCAAACTCGCCCAACGCATTTATAAGCGCCTCCTGGTACTGAGACTCCTCAGCGGTGATCTCGGTGGTGGTGCTCACGCTCGTGCGCAAGTGGGTCAGCAGATTGTTGATGATGTCCAGGGCCGAGGGTCCCACGCTCTCGCCAGCCGCAATGGCAATAATCTTCGACAGCACCACCGCCAGGGAAGTGCGCGTCTTGGGCGAGGACTTGAAGTTGCTGTCCAGGTGCTGCATGAGCGTCTCCACCACAGTGTACGAGTACTGCGGCTGGATCGAGATCATCACAATGCGGAACGTGTGAATGGCAAAGGTGTTGGGCACCCACAGTTCATGCCGATCGAGGTGACTGTGCGATTGCGAGGGTAAATATTGATTGAGCCCATTTTGATAGCACTGATAGTTATGCTTCGTTAGTGGCTACTTACGTCAGCAGCGGCTTGAGCACGCTCCGAATGTGTCCGAACGATGCACGTCCGACCAGCTCCCGCAGCACTTCCTCGGCCAGTGCTGGTGGCGTCACATTGGTGGCATCTTCGACGGGCGTGAGGTCGCCAGACTGCGGCGGGCGATACAGAAATATGTTAGAGTCAGGCGGCACCGGTTAGAATTTTCATCTTATCAGCTCAGCTACTAAACTACTCGCACAGACGCTGGACGCTAGTCCACAGCTCATGGTGCTGGTGCTGGTGCTAATTAAATGCTAGTATTCGATTCGATTATAGTAATTATTACCGCCAGTAAATTTTTCTTCACGAACATAACGTTTACACAAAACTGTTTCATGTTGTTGTGTGTTGGTTGTGTTGTGGATTGGTTGATTAGTTGGTTGATTGGTTGGTTAGGGTTTGGTTTGCATTAACAGAATATACGAAAACGAAATGCAGAATAGTATATCGAAATTAGTTCAAGTCGCAGCAATTTTGATTCATTAACCAATCCAATTGAAATGGCCGGGATCCAGTGATCCATCTGCTCCTCTGGATCGGCAGATACAAGGGTGGGGGTGGAGGGGACATTCTTCTCACCTGCATATTGAATAGCAGCGAGGGCACAATCTTCTCCATGTGCTGAGCCGCCCAGATGTTCTCGACCAGATCATCGGACACGGTCTTCCGTATGACGCCCTGCAGTCCCTTGATGCCGGCCAGCCGCAGGCTATCCCGCAGATCCTTGCCCTCGCTGTGGCACATCGACGAGAACTTCGAGATGAAGAAGTCGTAGCGTCGATGGTACGAGGGCGTGTCCTCGTTTATGTTGGCGAACTTCACAAACTGCAAGGATTAAAAATGATTAGCATAGGACCAGACCAGACCAGACTGGACAGACCCCGGCTCATATTTACTTACCGAATTGGTGGCCATGATTTTTAAATTCGGATTATTATCCTCCAGCAGCTTTTGCACCATCCGCAGGAACGACTCCACGAACAGGTTGAGCGTCGTCTGGGCGTGACAGGCCTGCAGCAGCAAGTCCATGGCCTCCATGGCGATCTCTGCCAGCCTACAAGGGCAACCAAAAAGAGAAGCAAACACATTCAATGACAATGACAAACAGCAGATCCCCAAAGGTTTTACTCACTTGTAGCGCTTGCGGTTAATGTCCTTGGTGGCCTTCTGATACAGATACTCGCCAATGCGGTCGAGCTTGTCGGGTGAGCTGAGCGAGTAGAAGGTCAGCTTCTCCATGTTCGACTTGACCAGGCCATCCTCCGGGTTCACCGGGAAGATGTTGTCCACCAGTCGCTTGTAGCGCGGCCGCAGCGCCGAGCAGCACCCGCAGCAACCTAGAAGAGCGCAGGGAAAGGCACAGCTATCAGAGGGATTTGGAAGACAGATGCGTATGCAGCGGTAGGTAAACATAGCGACGACGACGATGCGACGTCATCGGAGTGGTCCGTGTTTAGCAGTTGGCGAAAATCGACTACTGGTAGCGACCCCTGGAAGTGGCGACTCGCCTACCCGGCAGCAGTCAGCGGGTGGTGCTCGGTTGGGTCGGGTCGAATGGGTGCGACCACCATTTTCCGTTGTAATCTTATCGCGATAATGGCTATAGCCGACTAGAGTTTTGCTGTTCGGATTGCCAGCTGTCGCGTGCCTCTGTGTGCGCGTATGTGTGTGTGTGTCTGAGTCTGTGTCACGTTGAGTGATTGCTCTTTTCATCGCTCTTCGGCGATATTTGCCTGTTCCATCATAATATAACCCTTCCGGTCTGCTCCCACTCCCCCAACGACTTTCCCATCGATTCGGGCCGGCCCCAATCAGACACCTGGTGGCGTCATTTTCTTCACTTTGGTGTCGAGGTCAGAATGGTCGTTCTCAATGGCCTTTATCACGCCAGGCAGCGCTTTTCACCTGGCTCTCTCCCGATTGCTTACCAGGCATGTCAGCGTTTCTATGCACCAAAGGCGTAATTTGCTTCGGTGGCCTTTATCGCGGCATTAGATAATAAAACGATAAAAGAGCTACGCTACGCTCTGCTCTGTGTTGTGTTTGTTGTTGATTTTTGTTGGATGCCCAATTCGATTAATATGAACTATCGATATCGCAGAAAACTAGTGTGACCAAAGCGGAAAAGCCACAAAATACTCCTGAGCACACGGAAAATACTAGATTGATGGTCGTATGACACCAGATTGAAATACTGCTAGACAGAAATAGCATGAGCCACAGGAGCAGAAAAACAAAAACGATGTTATCGACACCAACAGCTAAATTATATTAGCCAATTTACACTTTCAAAGTTTAATTCTGCCCGCTTTAGCTTGGAGAGTTCTACGATCTGGCACCACTGCCAAAAGGTGTAAAGTTGACCGTTTCATTTTCAAAACTGGTTTTAACATTAATCTTATATTTGATCAGATTTTATAGATACTCACAACTGGGATCGGTGCATTTCTGCACGAAACTGTCGAAGAACTCCGGCAATTCCGGCGGCTCAAAGCAGCAGCGAAGCAAAGCCATTGTTAGATGTCACCAACAAATTTCACCCACCTCCCCTCCGCAGGACGTTGACCATGAACTTTGAGTATTTTTAGCGCGAGCGTCTATCTCCGTTTGTTGTTTGTTGCTTGAAGTCAGCTGATGGACCGACCCAGCGAGGGCAAAGCTCCTTCCTCTCGCCTTTATGTTGTCTCCAAGCTTTTTATTGCCATCGACACTTATATCACAGGGGGACCCAGTTTTGGGGCTTGAGCTAGTGATGCCATTCCCCTTTATTTGTTTTGACACACATTTCTGAATACTAATCAACCCAAAATAATTGTCCTACGCCCGCAACTCGTTCAATAAAAAACGCTACCAACACTTTGGCAAAAACAATAATTAATGCAATTAATAAAGTGTAAAAATGTTTGCTAACGGCCGCCAGGGCCCGAAACTCAAACCGCACACGGCAGGAACAACAAACTGAATGGAAAATGTGTGCTAGAGAAAATGTACTTTTCGCACAAAAGCTCTCTGGCTCTCTGGCACTTGGCTGGCTTCATTCGCGACCAGCGCGGGCCAAAAGCACCGCAGAAAAGCAAAGCTCAGGGGAAAAGTAAGCTTTTCGCTTATGATTTTCATTCATGAAGTGATGATACTACACTGTGGCAGGAGGGGAAATGTGGCAGGGCATTCGCTTCGCTTTACCGTTATGCAGTGGACACAATTAAACACTCGAAAGATGGAATGCAAAACGAGAATCGTTAAGCCCACGGGACACTCGATGTTGTCAATTGCGACCATCAGCGGACAACGGAGAGGAGTTTGTGTGGTTTGTGTGTTGGCTGCGAGCGAAAAAGAGCTGGCCTGCTGTCTGGGGGCTCTTCACACGCCAGTTTCGTGCGTTGACAACTTTATTAAGCCTAAATGGGCTCCTTGGCGGGATGGGTGAGGGGAAAAGGAGTGTATGTGTGTATCAATGTGGACGTGGTCTCACTCCAAGCTGGGTGCTTTATAGTTTCTTGACCGACGACGGCGGCGACGATGACGATCGAGGATTTATTTGTATTTCGCTTATTCCCAGATCTTTTGATTAATTACTGTGATATTCAAATATTCAAGTGTGTTCAGCATATACTCACTCACATTTTTATATACACTCGTCTGTTTATTAATTCCCCAAAAGAGACGATTCTCGCGTTGAGTTCTCGACCCGAGTGGCAACATTTTACGCTTTGTTCCCGACACATGACGAGAATGGTTTTTATTACCCAAAGATTAGCGCCCTGTTCCGCAGATCCGAATGGCTGTCGTATCTAGAAGATGAATTAATTAGTGCTGGGCCTTAATGACTAGTGATTGATGAGTGGGTGTGGCCTTTATAGGGGAGGAACGGCAGCGGGGGGTGGGCTAGGTGGGCTAGGGTCACTGCTTTGCCAGCGTACAGTAGCCAGTCCAAACTGGAATATCATCTGCCGACTCTGGCCATATTTTCATATTTGCCTGGGCACGTAGGAAAACATCCCAAGAATGTTTGGGCGATCTGGTTTCACTTGTTTCCACTACCCGCAGCGCAAAGCTTCCCCCCCAAGTACTCGCAATCGTACTCGCACTCGATTCATACGAAAGAGTCTAGAACACAAACTTGCTCTCGTTCGCTCTTTGAATCCCTCTCTCTCTCTCTTTCACTCTGTCTCTCTATCTGTCTGTCTCTTTGTATGGGGGCTTTCGAAATGCCGGCTACTTGCTATCAAGGTGTATCAATACACGGTGGGGCCATTGCCAGAGAGCACCTTGCTGTTACATTCACATTTGGCAGCAGCTTCAATCTGTGTCGAGCTGAGAGAGAGGGGCAATTTCTCACCTCACATACACCAATGCACCTTGCTTGCCACCTTCGTCACATTCGGCACTTGTTTACCTGCCTTCGGCTCATTAAGCTCGTGCTGGATCTCTCTCTCTCTCTGCCTCTGCCGATCTCTCGATTTGCGTTCTCTTTTGCGGCAGAGATCGTGCTGAGCCCCCATCAACTGGCTGGGGCTGCTGGCTTCAGTCGCCTCTCAGACGTGACCGCGACCGCTTATTGCCGATCCACAAAAAAACGAAACTGCGTCGCGTTCGAGCCTAGTAAACAGCCCACAAGCAGCAACCAACGAACTGGCCAGCGCCCATCTGCCAACAACCCAACACCCCACTGAAGAGGATTCCGGATTCCATCCTCCACGAAAACCCAGACTCCCCCCCAAAACAACAACAACAACGATCAAAAGGTGGCTTTTAGTGGCAATCCCAGTGATTCGAACCGACCATCGGCACGTCCATTCAACTGCTCTCGGAGTCGACAACAACCCACACAAATCGACGATTTTGTGCGCATTGCAAATAAGCAAAAGCAAAAGCTAAATCAAAAACTCAAATACAAATACAACAAATACGAATACGAATCGTGATAAATGTTCGCTTAAATTGTGCAAACGTTATTCGATGTATTGTTTTCGGCCAAAGACCATTTCGGTATCGACTAATTAATATTTGACGTGCATCCGCATACTCCGAAAACAAAGCACACACAGGAAACTCCGCGACACCGACGACACCTGGCAAGTGAAACACTTTTGTGTGCCCATCTAACGAGCTGTTCATACATCATCGCCATTATAATTGGACAGCAGCGAGAATAAACAACCCCTCCCCCAGCCACAGTACGAACGACCTAGCTGCTGCCACCCCACTACAAATAAATAAGTAATTAGAACTGCAAAAAAAAAAAACACACACATATACATATATGCGGAATGCTGTTTTGAGGTGAGTCGAAGCGACACTACAGTAGAACAGCCCTAAAACACAGCCACCCTCTAACGCAGTAGATGCTTTGTACTCAAACTCCGATAACCAACTGAGTTGCAGCAACTCCGGAACCAGCGATAATAACCCTTACCTTACCTGACCTTCCCTTCCCTTGCCTTCCACACCACCCTGCAAAACTCTTCCCTACTAAATCTGGCTAAAACTAAAGCTCTATGCTGATTCTACTCTATATGCTGCCTTGAATAATTCAGACTCGTAATCCCAAGTCCCAAATCTCAGATCTAAGCTTTTATGAGCCTCGGAATAATAAAGCTGAGGCTGTCCCAGTTACACACTTGCCCATGTGGGTGGATGTGTCAGTGTGTGTGTGTGTGTAAGTGTGCCATATATAGGATGGAGCCAACAACCAGCAAACAGCCAACAGCCAACGCACTAACGAAAGTCAAGACACGACCATGAGTCAGTCAGATCGCATAGAAGTTCTGCTGGCCTGGCCTGGCCTGGCACTCCACTCGTAAACCAAAAACCCATTTCGTTTCGCCTGATCTGGGCAACGCAACCTTTCGCCCGATCTGGTTAATTGGAAGTCATTTGGGGGGGTTCAACGAATCGAAGAAGATTCGCGATGAAGAAGAGCCAGCCGACCCGACCCGACCGCAAATATCGTCTACTTTCTTTTGGTATTTCTCCTCTGCCAGCTCAAAACATTAATATGAAAAAATATACTTAATGATCAGTCGGTCGGTCGGTCGGTCGGTCGGTCGGAGCTTTGAATGTGGATGCAAATTAATAACCAATTCTAATGTTAATCAAAGCTCAACTCTGTTCGGCTGATGTAGAGCTGAAAGAGCGCTGAAAGGCCGCTGAAATGCGTTCGTCTATAATTGTTTGGGGCGGAAATGGAAATAGAATTTTGAAGGTCTCTCTCCGTCTCCACTGAACAGAAAGCAAACATTTTTCAATGATGACTTCAATGTTGAGTGAAAGTTTTCGATGCTCTTCGAATATCTGACATATCGTTTACATATTCCACAATCTTAGCCATCTATATATACGCATTATATATATATATGTGTGTGTGTGTGTTCTTATTGGGCGATCCTAAGTTCTTGTGAATTAGCATTGCAAATATTTCGATAGAAAAACTTTAGCATTTACATTAGTCTGGGTTTTAATGCGATTAGATATTTGAAATTTATTGTTTTTCTGTTGTGTTCTTCTTTTTTTTTTCCGAATATACATAAGTAATTGGCCACAGAATCGGCACATTTGAATTCTGGCTCAAAGTTATTTGTTATTTGTGCGGATTTTGGTTAATTATAAAACAAAAAACAGAAACCTTATCGCCAGGTAGTTGCTGCTCATTCTAAATTCATTTCAAAGTTGACATATTCACGACGATCAGGCGAAACCGAAGCTTTGCAGAAGGTTCGCCAATCTGCAATATGGTGACCTGAGCACACTGGGGTCAATCTCTTATTGTTGGTTTTATGGAAGATGGATTTATGGATCCAGAAAACTGCTTTTTGTTCAACTTATTCTAATTAATATTGATATTAATGTAGATCTTGTATTGTGTGCGTGGGAGATGTTTTATTGCTGCAAAGATTTGACCAACTTTAACCTTGAGTTTCAATGCCACTGCCAATGCCAATGACGTCAGATGTGTATCTGTAGCTGTACATAAAATACGAGAATATATACATATATACAGAAATATGTATCTGAATGTGTGGCTGTGTTGGGTGTCTTGATAAACACCTCGTTTTGTGCTGCTGCTGGCTGCATCTTTCAGAACTGCTGCTGGGTGCTGTCCTCGGCCTCATCCTCGTTCTGGTTCTCGTTTTCGTTTTCGTGAGCCTCTTCAAATGCCGGACCAAATTAACTCGACTCCTCATTAAAGTCGAAAAATTCGAAAGTTTCGACCGCCATCGTCTGGAAATAAACGTCAATTTAAACGAAAAACCCCCCTCCCTTCCCGCCAACACACAGGAGGCAGGAGGTTTGTTTAAAAACAAAAAAAAAGCAAAACAAAAAAAAAACAGCCACAAAAAAATTGAAAATTCTCAAAAAAAAAAGCTGCTTTGGTTGATGTGGCCAAAAAAGGTCTACAGCCTTGCCATGTATGCAGTCAGTCCTACGGCTTGTCTCATTTTTGTCTCGTTGCCCCCTCCGTACGTACAATACATCCATGAACATCCAGCCATACGGGTATTACGAGGCACATATATTGTCTTTCTGGGCTGCCGTTTTTGGTGTGCGCATGCGTCAAGGATGATTTGTATTTGTGCATAAGGCGAATGCTGTTTTTCGATTTTTGATTTTCGGTTTTCTGTTTTTGTTTTATTTTATTTTAAATTAAATTTTTGTTTTTGATTTAATTTCGCGCAGGGTAGAGCTTCCTGCTTTGAGTCAGTGCCCGGCATTTAGCACTTTACACCTACAACGCGACTTTAACAATTAGTCACAGGCCACATCAAAGGCCAGGCACCGCCCGCTCAAAGCTTTTTGAGTGTTTCATTCTTAGAACTAATGCAGCTATTTGCTAAGCTCAAACACAAACACAAACCTCTGAGTAGTGCTCGAATGGTTGGGGTATGGCTTTGCCCCACTCCCAGATGGATTTGCTCTTCCACTGAAATATTTGCTTTGGTAGTTGCAATCCCCCCTGCCACACACATCCATATTTTAGATGGCGCCTTTCCGTCTGTTCCCATTTCATTGCATGACTTTCGGACCAGAGCTCCAATCACTTCCCAGTCGTTCGGTTCGTTCCACACCCATTGCGGCGATGTGGTGCTCCCTGGTGACCTTAACCAACCAAGCCAAGCCGCAGCATGGCCTGGCTGGATGGATGAATCGACGGAAGGTGCGTGGCTCATCGAACCACATTCACTTTGGCGCTGCCATCGGCATCGTGCAGCTTTAATTGCCCAGGGGGGTTCAACAGCCAAACAAAAGCTGAATAAATTCAAAATATAAAATACGAAATACGAACAAAAATTAAATCAATGTCTGTCAAATGGCGCAATCGGCCTGAAAGCACCTGAAAAACGTTGATCGTCCGGCGAACCGAACCGATCCGAGCCGAGCCGATCGATTGGTCCGGCTGATTGTTTAACTGTTGACTTAAGCGGTAGTGTTAACAAATTATTTGATTTGGTCGCATTTCATTTAAAAAGCAAAAAACATTTGCCCAGCTTGAGGCTGGTCGAGTGGCATTGGGGAGGACTGGCCTCTCGTCGCGGTCGCTCTCGATGTCTCGCCGGAAGTTGGAGCGCGGGAATCGAATTGAACGGTAAACGGCATACGACACTCCATAGAGCTGAGCTGCTGCGGAAGTACTTGGATCTCAATTGGGTTTTTATTTCTACAAACCATAGCACCGCCCCTCCCCACTCCCCACCACAGCGCCGCCTTCCCCGCCTTCCATTCATAGCAAATCGACGGCAATTGACACGCTCGTTTGGCTTAATTTTGATCGTGTGTTTGTGTGTGTGTGTGTGTGTGTTTGGGGTCTGGGTCTGGGTCTCTGGGGTTCGTTCGTTGTGTTGGGTGACCTTTCTGGGGGATATCAAGTGTCGCTACGCAGGTGCAATCCGACGCCCTGGGAACAGGTAGTAAGTTCAGGGCAGTTTTCGGTAAAGCTGCAAAGCTGGAAGATCTCCCCCGCGCTCTTTCTCTCTCTCTTTCGTTCTGTGAACAATAATATAGCTCCAAAATATAAAAACTTTGGGTTCCTCCTTTCTTGACCGAAAATGAAGTCATTAAATTGATGTATTGGTTGATAATTTCGCCGCTTTGGGGCACACCGCGTCTCTTTCTAGGCCAATTACAAATTTCGTAGAACTGTTTGCCGCTCTGGGGCATGGGGCGTGGGCTGTTTGTTGTTCGTTCATCATGATATCATTGGCCCAAGCGACATTGCTACATGCACATAAATTATCTGCTCGACAAACAAAACAAAAACGAAGCAAACTGAACCCATTTGGCTGAAATGTTAATGAGACTCGATTTGTGGTCTACGATGATGGGTCGTCGTCGTCGTCGTTGTTGTCATTGGAGTCGCAGTCTCATTGTCGCCTTATCACGTACTGGTCGCGGCCCCATCTGAAGTGTTTTATTCAAAGCATTATAAGATTTGTAACGCTTTCATCATGTAATAAGCCCAACGCCCCGCATTGAATCTTTTTTGCATTACTCAATGGGATATAAATATATATATATATATAAGGGCAGTGTCGAAAGCGTACTTTGTATGCCCCATGCCCCACTCCGACAAGTTTTGCGACTTTTGTTTCGCGGTCAACAACATTTCGGGGGCAATTGAAATCGAATGAAATTCAACTTTTTGGTAAACAGCAGCAATGATCAATGAACCAGGAGGGGGATCTGCTTTTAGGTGGGGAGTATACAAAGCAACGATTGAATGGCCAAATCGGTGTTCTGTCAATCAATTGGGAGTCGAAGTGGATGATAACTCTGATGCCTGATGGCGATCAATTAACTGAAATTTGCATAAATTAGTATTTGGCTACCGCTAGCCGGAAGATTGGCTGGCATTAATTATTCCCGGCAGCAGCAGCAGCATCAGCATCAGCGACAATGGCCACCAAAAACACACAAATAGATAGACAGATGGAAAAAGTGAAACTCTCCCCTACCGGTGCTGGTGCTGGTTGCTGGTGCTGTTTGTGTCTTATGCAAGGCGGAAGATGGAAGATGGCGCATGCACCGCACCATTGATTATGACATGCACTACAGACCCAAAGAAGGTAACCAGCCAACCAGCCAGTCAGCCATCCAGCCACTGGCGAAGGAAAACATTCAGCAGCATCGCACAGCATCGCGTGCAAAGTCGCCCTTTTCCCCACTCAACGAGAGATGAGGAGGAGGTGGATGCCTCCTTCTGGCCTCCAAAACATTCGTTTTCTTTGGCTCTTTTTTGGGGAGGGGAGGTGATTGAGCAGAGCTGGGGGATGTGATGGAATGAGCGGATGGCAGCGGATCACAGCGGATGAGAGTGAAGCGGCGCAGAGAGCTGACCTTTGCCACCGCGCTTGAGACGACGTTGCCGGAAACCTTTGGACGTTGCCTGCTGCCTATATTGATTTCCCAAGAAAGGCCTGTGCCTCTTCGTGTTTTTGTGGATTCTTTTTGCACAACTCAAGTCGCGGCTCAATAATTGCGCACAATTGTCGATAAATTAAATCGATAACAAGCGCAGAATGGAGCAGAAAAGAAGAAGTGGGAGAATGTGAACTTGCAGATGAGTACCACGTACACCCTATATATCGTATATATATATATCGTATATGGGGAGGGAATGGCGCTAAGCGACTGGCACGCGAAAGCAGCTAGAGATGATAGATAAATAAATAAAGAGGTGCCTGAAGTATCTTTCACGTGGATAATAATTACATGCCCATTAATCTACACTCATAAGCGTACACATGACTTTGTTTTGCATCTCGTTTTGGGTATCGGGCAATGATCGGGCTCCAGATCTCCAGATCTTAAGTGGATTTTTTGTTGACTTTTTGATCGATCGATCGATGTAAACTCTCTACTGTCTGTACAATCGATGTTGTGGTGTGTGTGTGTGTGTGTCGGCGTATCTAATTGATTTTCGCACAGGTTTAAAGTCGCCCAGCCTGCAGCTATGACATGCCCACCCCCCACCACCCCTTAGGCAGCACTCTTACCTCTCGCTCTGGATCTGGATTATAATCCACTGATCCATACACTCCCCGACCGAAGCGACCGCTAATTATGAGGAGTTTTGGAAAAAGTGAAATCTTTTCCATGGTTCACAACAATTTGCCCAGCGGCCCGGCGGACTCAAGCGGCGAAGAGCAGATAGATTAATCATGCAAAAAAAAAAAATTCTCGCACGATGGAGAGAAGATAGAAATTTATTCACATTTTCCGCCATGTGGCTGGCAACTACCGACGGACAGCACTTGCCACCCTTGGTGGCAAAAGTTGCCATGTAATGCCACAAAGATTAACCTTCTAACACACATAATAAACCGCGTCCAAGTCTGTGTCTGTCTCTGTGTCTGTGGCTGAGTCTGAGTCTGAGACGACACACAAAGGGAAGCTTCCTCTAAGCGGCAGAGATACAGATACAGATACACAGTGTATACAGTGTACAGTTTAGGTGGCTAACAAAGCGTGAAAACGACGGCAGTGCATCACACAGAAGCGATGACAAACAATGTGACCGCTGGCCAGAAAGCGAAGCTTTGCGTGTGATGTGAGGGGGGTTTGGAGGGGGCTAACAGAACCCCACACTCCAGCAGATGAATCATATTTGGTTTTTCATTTGGTATTCCCATCATTCTATTAAAGTTTTCATGCATTCAATAGCCGAACAGACTCTCAGACTCTCAAACCCCTGGGGCGATCTCGATCTCGATCGACGCCTCTGTACGACGCATGTGAGTGGGCGCTGGCCACAGCGGAGAGAACAGAGAACAGAGAACTCGTCATCGTCATCGTCCATTGTTGTCATCATCTTAACAAATGCTACACGTTCATAGTGGATACGTTCCGAGTGGATTTCGATGGCTCTAAATGGGAGTAGCAATTACTAATTTCCTTAGTAAAGCGCACGATCGCGCGCACAAGGGGAATTTAGTTGTAAGAATTGACAATATGCCCCACCAAACACGTCACTCCCCCTTTTCCCCTTTCCCTCTCTCTCTATCACTCTCTCTCCTTGCCTGTCTGCAGCTTCAACTCACCAGAGACCTCGCGCATTCGCATTCTTAGTGGGCCCCCAGACTCTATACCGATCCCCATACCCATCCCGTTTTTCTTGCCAAAGACAGCGCCGGCGCGTTCTTTGGCTGTCCAGACCTGTCCACTGTCTGGGGCATTGAGCGGCTGCGACTGCGGCTGCGGCGGCATTCACATTCACTCACAGATGCCTGAGCATAGATATCGAAATGCAATTAAGTATTTGCCAAAGTCGAAGACGCGAACGAGCGCCACCAACAAAGCGGCTACTCCGCTTCGTACCGAACCAAACCGAACCGAACCGCTCGCTAAAGCACGCATGGAAAAATGTGCGCTAGACAAGGTCCAGCAAGTCCAACAGTCCATCCAGCCACATTGATTCCCAACTCCAGAGGGAGCTGTAGCTGGAGCAGCAGGAGCTGTAGCTGTAGCTTCAGCTGGAGCAACGGAGCTGATCTTTGCATAACTTGGCTTGGACTTTGTATGGCCACAGGGCTTGGCCATACTTACAAATTGGACTACACCTTCATTTTCACTTCTATACCAAAAGGCCGCACTCGTCCGTCTCACTCAGAGCACTGCACTGAGCGAAAAGTTGTGGTAGTAGCAAACAAAATTCTCCTCCAGGAATACATTTGAAGCGAGCAAAGGGAGATGGAAGATTCCTTCTACTACTCCACTCTCTTTATCTTCCCATGGCGGATATATACAATATCCGATATCCGTTGATGTTCCCAGTGGATATTAAATGCTGCATTCTGCTGAATGAAATATCAGTCACATCTTTCAAGCTGAGATTATAGTTCCAATAACTATCGATGCTTATGTATGTATATCTATCTATGGGGCAGATTCTCTGCTTCTTAGCTTTGGGTTGCTGCTGTTGCTGGCATTTTCTTTCAGTGCACGGCTCGTTCTCCCTTGACTTGATGCGGAGCCCCAGACCCCCAGAGGTCAGAGCGGCGGCAACCGCTGGGAACACACGCAAAGTGGGCAACCGGCGAGACGTTTGTTTGCTTTGCTTCTGCCTCTGCCTCTGCCTGTGCCTCGAATTGCGGCGCACTTTTGGTTTCACTTGACACGGCCGGCCACATGGCTGTTGGCTGTTGGCTATACGGAGTACGGATTGGGGTTGGGTTCTGGGGCTCTGAGGTCTGGGTGCCCTGCCTATCATTACCGCAGTGTTAAAGTTCAAGTTCAGAATGATTATTGTGTTCTTTGTGGGCTCCCCCCGCTCGTTCGCTCCGTGATAAAGGGGGGAGGTGTCTTTTGAGTCATTTTATGGCTAAATTGTTTACTCTGCGCACTAATCTAATCCCATTTTCATTCCCATTCCCATGTACGTACCATGTATGTAATTTGTATAATTTCAAGTAATTCTACACGAAATTAGCCAAACAAATGCAAATGCGAGAGCCAGAGGGAGAGGGAGAGGAAGGGACTGTGAATGAACGAATGAAATTAGAATAAAATTGCACTTGAGTGAGACATTGTGTGTCTAGACTTTTTAGTTTAATTGAAAGAAACACACACACACAAAGACACAAACCGAGTGCTCCAACTGCGGGTACAACTCCAACAACTTCAACTGCATCTCTGACGCTGACGCTGACTTTGACTGCGACTCCAAGGTCCGCGAAGCGATACAAATTTTATGTTTATTACACCTTAATAATGCGTGTTTACAAACAAATCACGTTCATGGCGCAATCAACGCTCAGCAATCGGCATCAGGAATCAGACATCGGCATCTGCCAAGTCTGCAGCTCCAGTCCCCCAGCTTCAGCTTCAGCTTCAGCCTCACGTTGAGCTTCCCATCAAAGTCAGGGCGCACGCATGCGCACTCAAATTATATGGTAAAGGATTTTTATTGGCAGCTTGCAGCGCTTTTTAAACCCCCACTCCCCACCCCACCCCATCAATGGCACGGCATGGAGCACTGGCCGAGGAGCTGAGGAACCAGCCTGGCACTGTGTCCATCGGTGCCCATGATCAGGCAGACGTTGTTGATGCCATTGATGTCTAGCCGGGGCGATTGTGCTTGTTAGAGCGGAAAGGCCTGCGAGTAGTCTGAGCCTGGCTTTGGGCTCTCCCTCTCTGTGCGAGTAAGTAAGCCAGTAAGTGAATGACCAAGCCACCAAGCGACCAAGCTGTCTGCTCTGCTCTGGTCTGGTCTCCTTTTCTATGGCTGTCCCAGTGCCTGTCCAGGTGCCATAATAGACATGCATTTTGCACACATTATTGCGCTTCCCAGAGCTATGCAAGGAGAGAGCCCAAAGCATCATGCGTCGTCCTGCCATCTCTGAAGGGTATACAAGATTTGCCATTCCCTAGTCCAGTCTCGTCTCGTTTCGCAGTCTGTGCATGTGTGCGTCTGTGCCTGGGTGGTGGTGGGTGTGCGTGTCTCTTCTGGGGGATCTATTCGTGGCCATACGGGGACTGCGGGGGGAGTCCGAAGTTCCTCCTCGGGCATAGGGCATTGTTTAAATAGAGTTTTGTGTGCGCTCTCGTATTCAAATATGAATATTATCGCATTTGCTTAATCGCAATCAATATTTCTACAGTTTTCTCCACTCCACTCCACTCCACTCCTCGGGGCATGCTCGTGCACTCTGGAAAACTCACCTGGCGAGTGAGTCCTATACTTCGTCTCTGTCTTCTCCTTCTCCTTCTCCTTCGCACTGCTCTGATCTGCTCTGCTGTGGTCTGTTCTTTGGTCCCCCTCCCCGCTCGTGTGACAATGGCAAATCGAATTTGAATCTCGTATGCAGCACCAAGCGCCCTCATCGTGTGTCTATTTTTGTAATTGTCTGAGAAAAATAAACAAAAAGAACAAAAATAATAAAATAAATAAATAAAAGCCCGATTCGATTGGGGGCCCCACTCCCGAAACTGAGGGATCAGTCAGAGTGGGAATCAGAATCAGAAACGGAATAAGAATACGAATACGAATTGATTGGCAATTATTCTTTTGACTGCTGTCATGTTGGTACCCCTTAAGGGGGCAAGGTATGCACAATATTCACAGACAGATGAAATTAATAAATGTGACAAGAGTGGAACTCTATCGGTGTCAAAAATAAGGGGTGCGAATACTTAAGGCACTGTAGAATATAATTTATAATGTTTGGGCAACGATTCTTAGAGAAATCCTAAAGGGTATAAAGCCCTTCTTATTCTAATACCCTTTTCTGTTTTTCTCTCTCCTCTTGATTAACAAATTAAATTGCAATAACACTTTCTCTTGCCAAGCGGACACGTACATAAAACAGATCTAAAACCCAACAAAAAATGCAAATAAATAATACAAATAAAAGCCAGACTAAAACTAAAACCAAACCAACCACAAGAAATGAAGTGAAGTGGAGTGAAGGAGAGTGAAGGAGAGCGTGTAACAAGTCTAACAGCGAGCTGCGATCTTAACTCGAGCTGGATAATAAAAACGATAATCAGATAATCACACAACAATTAACAAAACCCAAAAACAACAACAACAACAGCGAAAACCCCCCTCCCCACACCACCAACGAAGAATAGAGTTTTATATGTATATTTTTGAGAATTGTTTCTTCTTGCAGCTGAAAACCATTTAAATTGCCCTGCTTAAATGGAAAATGCGAAAAGCAGTTCAAGCAGTTCGATGAGACTGTCACACAAAGCGTTCACTTAGGGTTTCAAATTCTTCCCGATAGAGAAGATACCCCCCCAAACAGGAGAGAGAATAACAAAGACAGAACAAAAAGCAGAAACAAAGAGACGGAGACGGAGAAGGAGAAGGAGAGAGAGAGAGAACAAATACACAACTTGAGAGGAATCAACTATAATCCATTAAGATGCAACAACAGCTATCTGGAGCAGCAGCAACAACAAATGGTGGACCACGCGTCAGCTTCAACCGGGATGTGCACGTGAAGCGGATAGGTCAGTGTGTGTGTGTGTGCTGTGTGTGTGTTGTGTGTGTGTGTATGTTGATAAGGAAACCATCTCCCTCGCAAAAGCGTAACCCCAATTGCCAGTAAATAACTAACACGCGCATCATCAAAAAAAAAAAAAAAAAAATAGAAAATAAACCACCAACCAGCAACACGAACCTCCTCCTCTCTCTCTCTAATGATACTCTAAGCAAAAAACCAGCCAAAGAAATCTCATCAATAACGATCCAAACAACAGCAAAAAATTACTAACAAAGTGGCATCCAACATGTACATACATACATGCATACATACATACATATGTATACATACATATGTATGTATTTACCAGCTAACTATCTGTTTGTGTACCCTTTCCAAAAAAAGGGTATTTGCGATTATTTGGAGTGCCGGAGTCCATTAATTACAATTGAGTACGTGCATCAGTGCATCCTTCGTTCTGCTGTGATTGAATTTAGTTATCGAAACTATTGATTGATCTTTGAGGGTATCTACAGCTTCGTATACGTATATGTTGTAGCGCCCCTACTGTTCTTTGTGTAGTGTGTAGCCCAATTTTGGTCAATCAATGACGCAGGCTTGCAGCCCACACAAGGCACCGAATCCACTCCACCTCGCGCTCAACGTACGTCCACTACCCCCCCTCGCTCCACCACCACCAACCACCCCACGAATGCAACTCATTTACTTGGTCAGTCAGTCAGTCAGTCAGTCAGCCAGCCAGTGAGTAGTTGTTCTATGTTGAATGGATGGATGGATGGCCCCAGAGGCTTTCCATCTTCGCTTGCATAACATTGAGAAACTCTTGAAGTTTTCCTTGTGCAAAAAAAAAAACACAACAAGCTAAAAAAATCATAAGGTTTTCCTCCATATGGAAAGAAAGAAAAACAAAAAGAAACCTCGTGCTGGTAGTGGGCGAATAAAGCCAGAACGAATGCCAAAAGCGATAAAAATAATAACAATAACAAAAGCCGCCCCTCAACAATAAAAATGTAGTTTACCTTGAGAATAATCATCACACACTCACACTCACACAGATACACTCGCAGTCACACTCGCACTCACACTCACCTCACTCCAAGACAAAGTAGAGAGCGCCCCCCATCCAGCCCTACCACCATATATAACTATTTAATATAAGTTGATATTTTATAAGGCATTACGAGTCAGAGAGCTAGCAGCAGAGATCAGAGAGCCAGCAGCAGCAGCAGCAGTCAGCTGCAGTATCATTTTGCACATCTCTCAGTCGGAGGCAGAAGGAGACATGCGACGGACAACAGTGGACGCCAGAGACAGACCCAGAGCAAGAGCAAGACCACAAGAGCCACTGCATCTGTCTCCCCCCAGCGTCACTTGGCTGCGACTATATTATTATTGTTATGATTATGTCTGGCAGCAGCGACAGCAACGACATGGGATTTATTTCATAGCTGGCTGCAATTTATGGCAACTGTCGTCGTGATCTTGCTAAGGGGAATGGAGAAATTAAAAATTGATTATGACAAAACCTGCACAAATGTTAATTACTTAGACTGCCAGAGAGTCTCAACCATTCACCTTTCCCATCTGTTTGACTGTCTGTCTGTCTATCTGTCTGCCTATCTGTGTGCCTTTCTGGGGTCCGTACCCCCCAATTTTAGTATGTGCTGCCATTGGCCATACGGAATACTCGTACTCGTACTCACTCTCTAGCTGGCTGGCATTTCCTTATGGATTTCCATTGCTAATTAACCATACTCGTAAGTCCTTATGGCTTTGCTGCAAAGTGTCTGATGTTCGGTTTCTGGCCAAAATGGTTATGGACCAGATTTTTCACGTTGCGCAATGCGCAATGCGCAGCCTTAAATGCCTGCCATTTCGGTTTGCCCCCGCGAGAGTTAATTGACTTGACGTTAACGAATTTAATTGCAATTTCTGGATTTGTTTAGTTAAATGGCAGCGCAGTCCGCCAGCCGAGGTCGGCCCAAAAACTGTAGCAAAGATTGCGGCAATCTGCCGGCATTCAATTGCTTCAGATTCTGTCTGATTTCTGTCGGGGTCTTAGCCCTCGTTATGTCGTTCTACAAATGATATCAAATTGGTTTTAATTAGCCGTTTAATTGGAGTTGCAGCTCAGCTACTGTTTTGGGTAAATATATTTAATTTGGGGGGGTCGCCAATCTGTGTGGGAAGACCCTCAATAGGTGCCTAGGAGTAACCTTCATTTAATGGGGGGAACTCCTCTGCCTAAGCAGACTGCAGTAGCTACAGCGTTTCGTTTCCTTTTCGTTTGTTTAGGGGTGAGAGATCTACATATGTATCTTTTTTTTGTATCTTTTTTAACACTGGTAGATTACTGGTAGATCTCTCTTGTCCAACCCATGGGATATGTGAATTGTTTCTGTATTTATATTTCTTTTTTTTGTGTACCTCTGTCACAAGCGTTTAGCTTAATTGAATGCCTCAACTTGTAAACGAATGTCAGTCTCTCTCTTTCTTTGCTATTTTAGCATGCAAATTAAAGCAATTATGTGTAAAGCACATATTTAATGATGATTTAATTTTGACGCAACAAAGTAGCAAAGCAGCAAACCAGAAAATGATGGAAACTAAAAACAGAAGAAGGAAAATTATTCGCCCGCTGGGCACATAAGGCACAAGGTAGCATTTTTCACTACACTCCACACTCCACACTCCACTCCACTCCGCTCCACTCCAGACCACTCAGCACACAAGTTAACATGTGAATTTACGGCTAAATTACAGTGCAGTCAAAAGTCAAAGTTGTTGACTGTAAAATGAGAGAAATAAACTGAAAGACGACTAATTTGAGGCTGCTCGGCTGCCTGGTACAGGCAAGCCTCGATTATGCGCACAGCTTCAACCTTGCGAAGCGACAAATTTGGCTAAAACAAGTCTCGGTTTGGTTCGGGGTCTCTCTGATGCCAGCTGCTGGATGGGTAAATGCACTTTGGCAAGTTGCAAGTTTTCTTGAAGGCGGACAATGCTGTTTTTCCCCTCCTTAATTCGTACTTGAAATTATGCCAATCTGGAGACGTCCTTACAGACAGAGACCTTCTGTCTCGTTCAGCCTTGTAGCAGGTGTCGTATGGGTGTGTGTGTGTGTGTGTATCTGAGTAGCTGAGATGTCGATGACATAATTTTCATGGGCGATTAAAAAAGCGTTAAGCGAGAACAAGTCCACACAGCGTTACTTCATGTAGAAGCGTGGGCTTTGTAGGAGGACAGTTTCTGGTTCAGTCACAGCTACAGCTACAGCTTCAGGGGCTACAGGCGCAAGTACAGTTGCCACAGTTGCGTAATAGTTGCTCTCACCATTTCTCCGTATGCCACAATATTTCCTCTCTATTATGTGGCAGCTGTACAGCGAGCGAGTGAGCGCGCCTGCCTGCGCTTTAATGAGATCATACACATTTAATTAATTAATTTAATTAGGCAAAGAGCAAGTCATTATTATGAGATTTGCTACATTTCCTACTCTCGCTCGATTCACTGCCACTCCACGCAGCTCCACACAGCTCAGCTCAGCTCCACATTTGATTTGCCCGAGTGCGAACTTTGTCAAAGAGTCTGTCGACTGCTCTGTCTTGGCTGGCTTGTTTTTCTGTCTTTCTGTCTGCTCTTGCTCGTGCCATCTTTGGGGCCTGGGAAGGCTACTATTAAAATGCCATTTATGCTTTTTTATTAATACAGCATTTGCATACACAATTTGTTTTTTATTTTCACATTAAACTCGCATCTGTTTGCGCTGTGCTGTGTGCTCTGCCCCAGAGCAGACTTAATTAATAAGTTGCTCAGCTTTTGGCTTTTGGCTTGCCTGCCCACAAATTTCGCACTATTTTCTGGCTCTGTCTCTGGCTCTATTTCTGGCTCTGTCTCTGACTGTGGCTCTGTCTCTGACTGTGGCTCTGTGTTGGCTTTTGGCCGGAATGACATTGGCGTAGGCAGTCAGTCAGTTAGTCAGTCAGTCGCTTGCTGCTCGCTTGCTTTCAGATATTGCTTTCAGTCTCTGGCTGAAACTGATATTGGACGCAGTCGGGTTCTCAGCCTGAATTGGCATTGGCCGTACGTACTATTTGTATAGCGTGCCCTCCCCCCTCGAGCGAGTTTGTGTGTGCCCCATGGAACATTAAGAATTCTGTTTAAATTTCGGGTAAATGGAGTTGTCGATCAATTCACCGAATCAATCCACAGATCAACTTCAGTTGTCGCAAAAACAAACAACAACAAAAAAAAAAAACAGGGAGAAAACGTAAATTGCAGACGATTGCGTCATTTGTTTATCGAAATGTGTATTGAAATGAGTCGCAGATTATTTTTAGAGCTCTTTAACTCTGTTTATTTCGTTGTATGTTTTGTGTGTGTTTTTTTTGTTGACAGCTTCGCGCTCGCCCGCTCACTCGCTCCCTCGAGACGAGGGAGAAACGAGTTTGTCGCCAGAGTCTTTTGTTTTGCCTCCGTTCTTGGGGCGAAAGTTCCCTGCCCCATTCACGCACACCATGCTGGAAATCCATGCTGGAATGGGGCAGCCAGCAATTTTAATTGGGTTTCAGTTTGGAGTCTGCACTCGAAGCTGCATCGACAGGGGGCAGGCGGTGGTAGAGATCATGTCAATGCAACACGCCCATTTGCATACTTGGGGCGCTGCTGACTCAAGGACGCGGCGCCGCTTTTGATGTGATTAGGTGGAGAGGACAGAGCGACAGACAGGGGCAGACGATTAGCAGCGAAGAGCATTAAATTATTTTCCATACAGAAAATAAATGCGGCCTGTCGCAGAGCTCTAGATAAAACAGAGCCACGGCCCAGGCCCAGGCCACAGGCCAAGGCATCGACCAGCGCGGCATCGGATCGGATCGGATGTTGCCTCTTAAACGAAATCGAAAGTGCGCTCGCGGTTAATTGAAATACCCCATGGCAACCCAGGGGCAGATCTTTAGCATGCCACAGAGACGAGACCAGACCAGACCAGACCCATTCTTAGACCCAAAGCTAGACCAGTAGCAGGGGCAGGGGCAGGGGCAGGCGCAGAATGCGGGTGAATTCCCATTTAGCAGACGTTCGACTCGACCTTATCTTGTCACTGACATGGCCAGCAGCCGCAGCAGCAGCAGCAGCAGCAGGGGATAAAGCATTTTTGCCAGCTAAAACGTTTTGCTATCTTTTGAAAGGCGCTTAAAGGGCAGGGGGCTGCTGTGTGTCTTTGTGGTTGTGGTTACTCTTAATGAAGCGAAGTTGAGGTCGTCGCATCATCATCTTCATCATTGACAGACAATTACCTGCCCGCCGTTGTATCATTAAACTAAGGCAAAACCATCGACAAACAGGACCAGGCATAAACCCTACCCCTCCTCCCCTAACCAAAAAAAAAAAAACATACAACACCACTTGTGGCAAGTGAAAGTCGTGCCACAAAAGCGCAGATTTCATTATTTATATATGAGTTTTGAGTTGATTTTTGTTGGTTTTACTTACGTACCATTTCTGTTCAAAGTTGGTCAGTGTGATTTCTGTGGCATGCGGCAGAGTGCGGCAGAGTGGAGGCTCACCTTGGCTATCACGACACACAAATTACGTGCAACCAGAGCCCGAAACCGGAACCGAAGTGCCACAGGCACCCGTGGAGGGGGCAGGGGGCAGGGCAGACAGCAGTTGGGGCGACCAGTTGGGAGAAAAGTGGATCAGATATTTTATCGCAAAACTTTTCCAAAATCGGCAGCGAAAAGCGCACAGAAAAACAAAAACAAAAACAAAAGATCGGCAGGCAATGGAATGATCAGGATCATTGGGCAGCTATAGCTGACCGCACGCCCGCCCGCCCCCTGGGAGCTGGCGATGGCATACCATTAAGTGGATCAATGATTAGATTAATGAATGGCTTTCAGCGCCTTTGCCTTTGCCTTTCCCACTTGGTTGGTAATCAATCAACTGCATCAGCAGCAGCAGCAACAGTCTCTCATTGTTGCAGAATCTGTGGGAAACGACTTTACGGTTAACCGACATTGAATTTAGTTTTAGTTTTAGTCTCAGATTCAGCTACAAGCTACGTAGCTACGCAGCTATGCTGTCGCTTAGTGCGAATTTATGTTTTCCTGTGGAAAAGACAAAAAAGAAGCCAACAGAAAACGCCCCCAGCTCAAAATGGAATGAGCATGCGATGCGATGTGTGCTGCCTCCTCGACAAAACGAAACCTTGTAAACATCATGATCGCATCATGGTGCTGTCCATGCCACCGCCCCTGCCCCTGCTGCTTGCCATGCTGCAGCGTGGCAACATTTCACCTTGACACATATATTGCCCGACAGACAGCTGATTGCAAAGTGATGAAGAGGTGCCACCACATATGTACATATGTATGTAGTACTCGCATGTAGTTGGAGCACTGGGGAATGGACTGTGTGGAGTGTGGAATGCCTTTGGCTTATCCACTCCCAGCATTCCCATGCCCACTTCCTACCTCCCACCTCCGTACTCCGTACTTCTCGTATTAAAATTCCTTCTTTTTTTTTTTGTGCCACTGCTACTCGTATCTCTCGCCCCTGCTGTTCTCTAGTTCTTTTCAGTTTTCAATCCCATTTGGCCTAAACCAATTTGGCACACGACACGCCCAGCTCTGTCATTATTCATTGTTGTTTGAGTTTCGATTAGACATCGGTGTCACTTTTGCCATTTGGCTGCCACGAATCGAGGCGAATGTGGGAGCGGTTCCAGCTCAAGCTCAGCGATTTGCGAGCTGCCCATAAATGTGACAGGTTGTGCAGGTGAATGGTCAAGCACAGGCAGAGACCTGGGGACCTGGGCACCTGGAGACTGCCAGCCAGAGAGACTGGAATCTAGAGACAAGGTCAGAACCCTTACGGGTTGGGTGGGGGCTGGGGGGGTTCTGCTATTCTCTGTACTGAAAGAAATGGGATTCCTCATCATCTCATTGGGATCTAAAAAAGGTTCAACAAGAAGGCTAACTGCCAGAGACGAAACGAGACGAGATCACGCATCTTGGCCAGAAAAAAAATCTAGTTTTGCTCGTTCTGTGGCACGTTTTTCTTTTCTCTTTGCTGTTTCATTTCTGTTTTGTTTTGCGTTGTTTTGTTGTTTTTGCTGCTGTTGTTTTCGGCGTATTAAATAATAATGATTATGAAAAAGTGAGGAAGTGGGAAGAATCTTTATGAGAAGATGCTCGTACATTCCCTCAACAGAACAGAACAGAATACACAAGACTGTAGACTGAAGACTGATAGATCAACGGGCAGCAGTGGGACTGCGCAGAAGAATCCTCTTCAATGCCCCATTAGCGCTTACAGCGCCCCGATTACAGAGTAAGCGTTCCACACATCACAGCCTCAGCATCAGCCACAGCCACAGACAGCCACAGCCACATCAGATCACATCATAGACCTACGGATCCAAGAGACCGACAGACCGACAAGCTGCTGCTGCTGCTGCTGCTGCAGACGTGGGCCACATTCATTGTTAGACTTGCGCGATCTGACGCGTCTCTGACTGAATTGGCCGAGTGGACGGACCGTGGACTGTGGGACAGGTTTGCCTTATTTAGCAGCCAGCTGTGGCCAATTCACACTTGTGGCTTAAGCTCTGGCGGCTGTTTGCTGCCAACTGCTGTGGCAGATATTACATCATCGCCTGCCCTGGCCTGGCTGCCCTGGCCTGGCTAATGTGCTAATTTGTCATTACAACTAGTTCGAGGAACTATGTACGTGTAAGCCCCATGCTAATCCCCCCACCCTGACGCTCCTCTCTTGCAGGCAAACATCCCAGCGAATACGAGTCCAGCCAAGGGCCGAGCTACCATCAGCTGCCGCCGGACATTGATCCAGCGGACATCAGGAAGGAGGCAGCTCTGGTCATCGCCCAGGCGGGCAGGCATCACAGCAAGGCGGCGGCGAACGGCGACAGGGACAATATATCCAATTTTAGGAACAAACAGAAGCGCCAGAGTGACGCCCAGCGGTTCCATTCGCTGCCGACGCGCAAGAAGAAGGGCAAGCCGGTGGCCAGAAGTGCCAGCGACGCCTCCAGCAAGAAGCCAGCGAGCAAACGGCCCTCGATCTTTGGCCTCTTCAGCCGGAAGAGCGACTCGAATGTCAGCCAGCTGGAGCGGGATCCGCGCTTCGAGGACGTCGGCGCCAGGCGTCTAGTGCGCAGCAAAAGTGATGTGGGTGGTCGGACGCAGCCCGACAGCAGAGTAACCAAGAGGCCAGAGGCAGCAACTGGCAGTGCCACAGCCCCAGGCACAGGCACAGGCGCAGGCACAGGCAGCGCCTCCAAGCAGCAGCTGAGTCCCATCATTGAGCAGGCCCAGAGGGAGGAGTTCTTCGAGAAGGATTACTTCAGGGAGCGCGAGAGACGCAAGTCGGACGCGGTCACACTGCGGGAGAAGGATGAGTCGGGACTGAGCGAACTGCTGACCCGCAGCCGCTCCCAGGTGGAACCAGACGCCTCCCTGCTGAAAAGGGAGCACCCAGCAGCAGCAGCAGCAGCAGCAGCTGCCCCAACAGGAGGCAACTCCTCCATATCGGCGGGCATACGCGACCGCATCGATACCCTGAAGGCCAAGTCCAACGAGAACATGCACAGCTCCCAGCAGCCGGCCGAGCGGCTGCCCCTCACCAAGGGACGCACCGTGGACGGCCTGGTGAAGCGTCTCTCCATGGAGCGCTTCTCCCCGCAGCCCTACATCAGTCAGCCGGGCTTCTCCTACATTCGGCCCAACGAGGGCATCACCTACGCCCAGCTGGACCACAGTCCGCTGGACGAGACACGCCAGCGGTCGCCTCTGGGCCGGGACATGCGCTCCCCGCAGCGGGAGTTCGCACCAGCCAGGCCACCGCGGGCCAACGACAGGCCGCCACAGCACAGTCCCGGACAGGGCAGCTACTCCCCGACCTCCAACGGGGGAGCACCGCTGCCCACTCGAGCGAGCCACTCGCATTCCCATTCCCATTCGCCCTCGCCCTGGCAGCAGCTCAGCCCGCGCAATCTCAGCGACGAGGACGAGGGCCTGGGCTATGAGCCGCGCAAGGTCTACTACGAGGAGGAGTACCCGCCCAGGCGGCCCGAGCCGCCCATTGTGCCCGTGATACGCAGCGTCAGTCCCGCGCCGTATCTGGACGAGCTGGGCTACAGGAGGGCCCAGCTGGAGACGCGCATACTCACCCGTCGCTTCGGGGAGGGAGCCGCCACCCTGGAGCGCCACAACAGAGTGGAGCAGCAGCCAGAGAGGGAGAGGGAACGGGATAGGGAGAGGGACAGGGATCGAGGACGTGTCTACCTGAGTCCCGAGAGAGATGAAGAGCGCTTCCAGCGTCTGGCAGTGCGGCCAACGGAGTTGTCCCACGAGTATCCACAGCAGCAGGAGCGCTCCCAGGTGGACGGCACTCTGCCCAAGATGGAGAAGACGTCGCGGTATCGCCACACAAAGTACTACGACGACGGCCATGGCGGCGTCAAGGAGACCTATGTGCGGGAGACGCAAAGGGACGGACAGATCCGAGAG
This sequence comes from Drosophila obscura, assembly GCF_018151105.1. Lineage (NCBI taxonomy): Eukaryota > Metazoa > Arthropoda > Insecta > Diptera > Drosophilidae > Drosophila > Drosophila obscura. The sequence continues at coordinate 615,211 of NW_024542774.1, read as the reverse complement.
TCGCGACACCGCGAACGGATTGGGGAACGCGAACGCGACTACAACTCGGCGGACAGGCTGGAGCACGAACCGAAGAGCCTCGACTCGCAGCTGACGGGCACCGATCTGTACCGATCCTCGCCAGAGCTGCGCCCCAACCAGCAGCAGCAGCAGCAGCAGCAGCCGCAGCCGCAGCAGTCGTCGCATCAGCCGCAGGACTATTGGCAGAGCAGCCTCAAGCGGGACAAGCTGCAGCAGCGGAGCTTCGACAAGGGCGATTCGGGCATTGAGAATGACTTCCGCAAGGAGTCCTTCAATGGGGATCTAACCACAAGGTGAGTGAGTGCTGAGGGGGAGACTTTGGCTCTCTGTTTTTGCTATCCTTAGATGTGTTTCCTATTTGCAGGTGGCGCAAACGCACAGCCCTCGACGACATGCGAGCCTGCGAGTCGTTTCTGCGCAAGGAGCGCCGTGACAGCGCCCAGCAGCGCCAACTGCAACGGCAGGCCATCATCCCAGCACGTCTGAGGCGGGAGAACAGCTACGTGTACAGGGAGCGCTCCATCGACGATGGCTCCCACTTTGATCCGCATCTGGACAAGTATCCGGTGGCCACCAGCACTCTGCGTCGACGCGAGCAGCACTCCCAGTCCCAGTCCCAATCCCACTCTCAGTCGCAGTCTCGCGAGGATTCCAGCACGCTGAAGCGCAACAAGAAGCTGGGGGGCTTCGAGAAGGTCAAGCAGCTGTTCACGGGCGCTGCAAGTGGCAGTCAGGGCGGCAGCGGACGCAGCAGTGGCAGCAACGTTTCCAGTGGCAAGAAGGAGCGCCTCAGCAATGGCAACAGCAACAGCAGCACCTTGAGTCGCCGCGACAAGGAGAAGCAGAAGGAAAGGGAGAAGGAGAGGGAGAGGGAGCGCTATATGGTCAGAGAGGAGGAGATGCGTTCGCGCTATCGTGAGCATCAGGCCCTAGCCGAGGAGAACTCACGCGAACCAAAGGTGAGTAGTACCCGAGGTACCCCTCTAGACCCCGCCCCCCCTAACCCACTCCCTTTTGGGTTGTCTAATGCCCAATTGATGGCGCCACAAACAGAGCAAAGAGAGGGTTCATTCACCCACGGATACCCTAATAGCCAAGACCCTAACCAGACGATCATTTGCTCTTGGCCGACTATTATTAATTTCGAATTAATCAAGACTTGCGTCGATGCTGGCTCGCCTCTCCCTGCCCCTCCTCGCCGCTGTTCGGGCTATTTGTTCTGCTTTGTCTTTGTCCACTTCCTGCTCAAGTCGTTGGGGGCATCAATGGGCATCGTTCAGGCCGGGTGGGCGTCGCCTGGCTGTTGTTGTACGCAGCCGAAAAAGGTGGCAGGCCAAGACGACAAGACGACAAGACGTCACGTCCACTTAGAGGCACATCTTGGGCTGGGATTGGTGTAGCGTATGGAATAGCGCACCTAATCAAAACAGTCAAGACCATAAAGAAATACTCGACTCTGGGACTCTGAGAGGGGGGAAGAGAGAGGCAGGCAGTGACAGTGACAGCGACAGCGACTGTGCTTAAATAATAAACGACAACTGGCCAAATAGAGATTGCAAACGAAACGAAAAACGTTAACACGAAACTATTCAGGCGACGAGGCGTCGTATAAATATTTCAAGCCAGAACAAAAGCGTCAAGAGAGTGGGGCTTTAAGCCAGAGATGGAGATGCAGATGCAGGGAAGGGAGGGGATGAGCTGAGAGCTGAGAGGCAGACCTAGAAGTAGAAGTAGAAGCAGGGCCCACGCAGCAGCTGCTGTCAGTCTGGCATTCAGTCAGTCAGTCAGTCAGTTTGTCCGTCTGTCACTTGCTCGCAAATTAAGAAAGCTGACAGCGAAACGACAAACAGAACGTGGGGCGAACGAGGCGTGGCAGAGGGGGGCTAAGACTTGCACCCCGAATTCGATTCGGATTCCAAAACGATTTGAGCTACTGTCGAGGTGTTTGCTTGTCCATATTGCACAACATGCAACATGCAACTTGCCACTGCTGCCACTGCGTGCTGCAAGCTAATTTGCAATGCTTGAGCGCATTTGTTGGCCAAGTCTAAGAGCGGCTAAGAGGATGTTGCCACTTTTCTGCCACGTTCTGCCGGATGTGCCATGTGGGGGCGGCTTGGCTCAGCTCGGTTCGGTTCGGACCATTCCCATACCGGTAACAAAAAAATGCGCACACAATCGATGCCCAAATCTAAGAGTGTGGCATGCCTCAATCCTGCAGGAGCACACGCACACTTTGTCCATGGTTCGTGCCCCACACAACACACAACACACACACACACACGAAAAGGTGTGGTCGGCCGCCTCTGACCGTTGTCAAAAATTATGTTTGCGTGTGAGAGATCGAAGTGGAATGGAGGAAGAGGATGGAGAGAGAGAGTACGATGGAGATGGAGGATGGAAAAGCTGGATGCCCGAATACTGCGGGGGCAGCGATTGGTGGTAAATATATGCCCCAATCTCTGGGACAATGCGTTGCCATTATTCATGGAGCGCGCTTCCCCCATTCCCATTCCCCCACCCATTCGAATGCTCGCTCATAAAAACATGCCGCCCGAAGTGTTCCAAAGAAATCGTTAAGTGCCATGCCCCTGCCATTCATTCCCCAAAAGATTCTACATGCCGAAAAAAGAAACCACGAACAGAACAAATTTGTGTCAATAATTCTGTTTGATAATTTATGGGCCCCCAACCGCCCCTCTCTCGCTCCATCACATAATCAGCATGGGCCATAAACTATATTCAAGCATCGATCGTCGTTTGTCGATCGTCGATCGCTGGTTCCTGGGTTTTATTTTATTTTATTTAAATATTTGATTATTTAGTGGGTGCTGCGACATTCCATTCCATTCCATTCGATATTCTAGTGGGTGGGGGGGCAATCGAAGCAGAATGAAAACCTTTATCCAATATCCATTGCGGCCTTAACCAATCACTCGACCAGGCCACAGCCACAGCCTCAGCTTCAGCCACCCCCTTCGCTACACTGTCTCTATCTGTCTCTGTCTGTCTGCCTGCCTGCCTGCCTGCCTAATACAGTTTCAACCACAAGTGGGCCAAAGTTTCATTGGGCCGGCCAAAAACAGTGTGCCGACTGTCGACTGTCGACGCGCATTCACAAAAGGCAAAACAAGTTTATTTGTAGCTCAGAGCTCAGGCTGTGTGTGTTGTGTGTGTGTGTGCTGCGGCTCGTGCAAAGGCCACCTGCCCCACATAGGCCACAACCTGTTGCAAGTGACGTAAACCTTTGACCCGAAAGCGAAAGCGAATACAACACATACATACATGTACATAAATCCCTTTCTGCTAATCCCCCAAACAGACTATCGATATCTCGATGCGACGCCGACTGTCCACGCCCAAAGCCAGTCCCCTGCTGCTGAAGCGCAGTCCGGCGGACAAGCCGCCCAAGAAACTGCCACAGAAGGCCAAGGAGGCCAAGGAGGCGTCGCCAGTGAAGGTGGAGAAGACGAGCTGGTTCAAGTCACTGGATCGACGGGCCAAGAGCAGTCCCAAGGAGGTGAGCTAGATACATAATCACTTTAGATGGAGCAGCTCCAGGTACCAAGCTCTACCCCCTTCCATGTTTCCCCTAGCTGAATGTGTCTGTCAATGGACACAGTGAGAATAGCTCCAGCCTGAAGCGCAGCAAACGGAATGCAACGGCGGCACCGGCCAAGAATCTGCGCTTCTTTGGCGACACCGATCTGGACTCCAATCCGCCCACCATCTCCAAGGCCAGCAGCATGCCCAGGTATGCCACGGTAGCTCCCATTGGCCAGGGGCACAACTAAACGATCTCGCATCCAATCCACAGAAGTCGTCCGTCTTTGGGCCAGTCGAAGCACTCGCAGAGTGCCTATAATCTGGACAGGAGTCCGCCGCCACCCTCGCGGGACTATCGGCACACGCTCTCGGGCCAGTCGCAGGGCGGTCTCCCATCAGCAGTGGGCAGTCGCCAGCGTGCCAGCTCCATGCAGCATCTGGACAATGGCAGCGATGAGGTGGATTTCCGCAAGCGGCGGCATTACTCGCGCTCCCGCGAACTGCACGACATCTCGGAGAGCGGCTCGGAGCCGGAGCCGGCGGAGCGACACAAGCGCAGCTCCACGCAGCGGGCCATGTCGCTGGAGAGATCGGCAGCGGATGGGCAGCGGAGTCAGCGCTTCGAGGATCGTCCGCTGACGGGTCCACCGAAGCCCGCACGCAGTGCTGAGCGGCGGGGACTGCTCTCCAGCCTGGGCCAGGAAAATGTCGGCTACGGCAGGTAAGTGTCCTTGGTGAGAGACAGAGAGAGAGAGAGAGAGTGGAACTAAGTAAGAACTTCTTTTGCAGGGATCGCTACCCGGCCGAGAGCTCGGGCACCGAGGGCGAGTCGAGTCTTCACAGCCAGCGGAGCGTCGTCTATCTGCATGCCACCACAGTGGGCGACATCCCACAGCCATACAACCTGCGCCGTCGCTCCGAGTCGCGCGAGGATCTGCGCAAGGGTGGCACAGGAACAGGAGCAGGAGCCGCCAAGCAGCAGCAGCAGCCACCACCCCTCCAGCCCATGACGCGCACCGTTTCCAGATCCGTCTCGATGCTGGCCCCCTGGAAGCCCAAGCACATCAGCGAGGGCTACGAGATCAACTATTCGCAGGAGCAGAACAAGCGGGTGAGTGTCCAGTGCCTTCCCCATTTGGGTCTCAGCATCTTATGGCCCGCTCCTCCATTCTTTGCAGATGTCCACACTGCCACGTAAACCGCCGCCGCACAATGGAGCCACCAGTGCCAGCACCTTGAGTCGCCTGGGCCGCAAGAATGAGACGTCGACGCCGTCGCGTCGCTACCACATGGACAGCCTCGATCGCCCGCCTCCGCCACGGTCCGTGCTCTCTGCATCGAATTTACGGAGCGCCAAGACAAAGTGAGCGCCGAACTGCTCCACTGCCTCCGGTGCTCTGTCCCGCTCCACCCTGTCCCTGTCCCTGCCCCGAGCTAACCACGCCCATCGTAATCCTTAATTCGAATCCGACGTAGACGTATTTCTAATCACTTGCAGCATCCGTGGCATCCCAGAGATGGGAGAAGGAGATGATGATGATCATGATGATGATGTGTGAGGGGCTATTGGAGATGAGATGATGGGGAGCCGTTTGCCGTTTGCTTAGTCTGTAAGAATTCTTTAACCCTTGTTGCAATTCTCGTCATATTTTTTAAATGTGAAATGTAAAATGTAATCGTATTCATATTCGTATTCGTATTCCAGTAATAATTATACATTAATAAAAATACCAGAATTTAACTTAAACGAACTGCACGCCCAGTGTCGGAATACAATTCGAACCCAGTGTAATTGGCATTTACTTTCCACCCGATTTAATCTACATTTACATATCTAAGCAGCAATGCTACACTACACTACACACTCGTTACATGTATTTTACACAAAAACCCCTGGACACAATTGCTCTAAAACTGTGCTGCTTAGTCAAGTTACCAACCCCGCACACAACACGGCCAGTGGCTCTCGAACGGGCGAGCGATTGAATTTGGTTTTGGTTTTGGTTTGGATTTAGAAGGAGAATGCATCTGTTGTGATGCATCACGGCCATTGCAGTGGCCATGACCACTCGCTCGTTCGCGCCTTCCGCCTGCAGCATTCAACAGGAGGGGCAACAAGGAGTTGTTGCAAAAAAAAAACTCAACATAAATTATTTTTCACGCAGCTAATAAATTATTCGCAGTCACTCAACACTCAACAAACAGCCAACAGCCATCATCCCAACGAAAAACACATTTCCTCCGGCACGCTTTTGCAACTTTCAGCCACTGCAGACGTCGCTTCGTCCCTGCATGCCCCTGGATGCTGCGTTTGGTGCAGGATACTCGTAATTGCGAGGGAAAACAGGCGCTCACTTTTCCCCTCTCTCCCTCTCTCTCGTCGCGACCTTTCCGCTGCTTGCCGTCTCAAGCGCAGCGCTGTGGCCGTGGTATTTTAAAGTTAAGCAATAAATTTATAACTCTGCTGCGTCCATTGGTTTTTTTTTTTGTTGTTGTATGGAAATCCCACCCCCACCCCCCCATAAACTATGCAGCAAACAACGAACAACAACAAGTAAGGTAGGGTAGCTATCCTTGGAGTCGAAGCTGTGGATACCCATTGCCTATTGATATCATTCCAAACAGGGAATTCCCTGTTGATAGTCACTAGAAGATGCCTCTTTTTTTTGTTTATGATGTAGAAATGCGATCTTTGCGGTACCGACAGACTCGTCTGCAGTTTTTCCTTCCTCCAAATCAATATACTCCCCTCTCATCAGGGGTACAACAACAGCAGAGGCAGAAGCTAAGAGAAGTAATGAAAAAATTGCGATGGAATATTTTCTTGGAGCGGAGAGCAAGATTTATTTGAAAAATTCGCCTTTCGCTTGGCCTTCCGCCGCCGATAATGGTATAAGCACTTCGGGCTTCAATGGCCTCAATGGACGTGAACGCGTAGTGGAGGTTATTAATCCGCCCTGGCAGTGGCAGGCGTCATTCAATCAAAACCTGTTTTCGCCCACATCTGAACCTTGTGGACTCTTCTCTCTCTCCTCTATCTCTCTCTGGCAAATTCTAGTACGAGATAAAGTTGACATAATGGGAACGCAAAGTGAGCTGATGTTTATTGTCTCTTGAAGACAATAATCATCATCTGTCATCCACGCTCACGATGAGTGCAGTCAGTTTTTTTTTTTTTTTTTTTAATTTTTCCCAGCCATTCATTATCCTTCCTGTCCATTCACCTGTCCATTTGCTGGGAAAGGACTGTAGGACTCTTTTAATTATCCTAAGTAATTGAATCGCATTTGCAGGTGCAACATACAGAATGGGAGCAGCAGCAGCAGCAGCACCCAGTATAGGTGGCAAGAAATGTGATTAAGAGTACACAAAGGGGAAAATTGCATAAAAACTAAGAATTATTGAATGCATTTGCGTAATTAAGACTCCAAAAAGAGAGCGGAAAGGGACATAGGCGAATGAAAAGAAATCCCCATGATACGATTTACCTATTCCAGCCACGTGAATAAAAAGCATTTCGATTTTCGAATTAATTAAATGTTTTCGCGAATGCCGAAATGCTGGAATATCGCATAGTGGGGCATACTACTGTCCACGCGCAATGCTACTCGTATTTTTAATGAATGGAAACCATCTAATTAGACTGGAATTTAACAGAAGCTCCAGCTCCAGCGCTTGGGGGATATTTAATTTGTGTGTGGTGGGCAGCCTTTTTGAATGACTTATTGGATTATAAAACAATCATTGGCAGGGACTTCCTTTGGCAACATGATGAAATAAAATATATTACAAAAAAATGTCCCCCTGGCTTGCATATTAATTCGCACATTTGATTGGCGACAGGAAAACAAAACAAAAAAAAAAAAAGAGAGTGAAATTTTATTAAAATGAATAAATTGATGGCCAGGGCGAATGAGTGGCGGAGGAAAAAAGGAGCAGCAATACGAGCCAGCCACAACTCTTTTCAGTTGAATTTATTGGCTTGAATTAATCCAGGCAAATAATGTTGACAATTATGGATTAAATGTGTCAATAATACGAGTGCTGACAAATTGGGTTTTTGCGCCCAGTAGTGTGAAGATATTTATTCGGAAACGGGACACGTTTTTGATACTCTATCTATCTATCTATGCGGCACAACCTGCAGCACAAGCGGCTCCAATGAGATGAGTAGTCCTAATTAATGCCCAAACATTTTTAGAATTAATGTTCTGCTGGCCAGCATGGCATTCAAGATAAATGGCCAGAACCAGAGGTCGTAGCAGCAGCAGAAACAAACTAAAGTTGGGGGGGCGTAGTCGGAAATGGAAGCAGCAGGGATATTGGTACTTGTGTGTGTGTGTGTGTGTGTTGCAGTTGCCAGCCTTTAACAATAATTTCAATTTCAATTTGAATTCTGTTTGCAATACAGTGCAAATATTTACACATGTATTTTGAGGGAAATAAATTGGTTTTGTCGGAAGTGCAGACACCCAAACTGGTTGCATAGTGTAAATAATTATTATATTTCTGTAAATTTAATTACTCCAATTGGGTTTCGGGTTCGGTTGTACACCGAAACGAATCAAAAGGGAAGCCAGGCGCATGAGGCAGACGAATTCCATTTATGATAAAAACAGCAGACAAAAATAAAAAAAAAAACAAAACGAACCAACAACATTTGCATATGTCGGAAGCAGATAGTGCCCCCATACACTCCACTGCCCCGACCAAAAGCAAACCATTTATCAATTAACCAAGAGCGGGAATCAGAAGGAGGCGCCAATTAATTTTCGCTTTTTGGGAAATCAACAAACACAACATCCAAAAACGGGAGGGAGGGCAAAAAAAAGAGGAGAGAGGAAACCAAAAAGTTGATTAGGGAAACGACAGTGCGGGGGGCGCACATTTAAATGCGGAAGCGATGCCAAGTGGATAGCAAAAAGGATCCACCAAGGCGGCGGCGGCGCACACGCTTATGTAATGCCGGGATTGTAGTTCTTGCGAGTCTCCGGCATGGCCTTACTCCGCTAATTAATCATCGACGTTTATCCGACTTGATGCAGAACTAAACAAATCGTTTCAAATTATTAAAATCATTTATAATGCCAACGATGACGATGAGCCACGCAAGCCCTGGCCCATGGCCAGAGACGGAGACGTAGATGGAGCCAGAATCCGTTGCTGGCTGGCTGGCTGGATGGCTGGCTGGCAAACGTTGAAGGATGAAGGATGTGCCGCGTGCGTCTGGCGCCGGCTACTGAAGATGGCCACGTCCGTGGCGTGTACCCGACTGTTTCTGTTCCTGTTTCTGTTTCTGCTTGTGCTTGTGCTCTTGTCTCTGTCTGTGGAGCTACCCGACTGTTGCCAAACATAAATCAGTTGCCCATATTAACCTCGTCCACAGCAGAAAAGGGAGACAGCCAACAGAAGTGGCAGGACACTCCACATTGTTGGGTATGCGCTCGTGTCGTGTAAGTCACGAGTCACAGCACGAGGTAATTGCAGTGGAGCAACTATTTAAGAAGGAAATTAATCGTAGTATCGTTCTCCCATATGCGAGGGAAAGATCTGCCCTCGTGCGTCGTGTCTTGGTTACGTTGCAACCATCTGCAGCTTTGAGGCCGCTAACTGTTTATTCGCAGTTTTAGCCGCGTTCGCTGTTCGCTTTCCCATTCGCATTCTCCTACGGGCCGGCGTGACCAATTAAAGTCGATGTAGTGCTTTTTATTTATGTGTTCTTGCGGCCGGCAGGACACACAGGGTGGATGTGAGGGCACCACATTCGCTACGCCTTCCATTTCCTCATTATTCGCACATTCGTTAGGGAGGGGAGCGGGCGAGCATATTTCTCGCAGTCAGCTTATCTCCAAGGCGCTGACAGCACAGGCAATGTGGGCCAGGGCAGGGCCACTCTCATCCACCCAACCACACTCATAAACACACACACACACACACCACACATATATATATACGGAAAGACAGGACAACACGCAAGGACATCGCAGCGAAAATAAATTATGTGTCCGTCGCGTCCAGCGAAGAGCGTAAACAAAACAACTAACAAAGCTAGGGTCAAAAATTCGACTAAAAGATACCCCTTGGATGGGCCAGCCGTCTAAAGTATTCTCTTAGAATTCATTGAGTATCTGCAGGCCACCTATAGCTTGGTTTTCTGGGCGAGCGAAAGCCGTACATGTCCTGAAATGAAAACTCTATCCAGATATCCCTGCTCCTGCTACTGGCCTGAAAATTCAGCAAGGGAGGCAGGCAGGCAGCCAGCCAGCCAGCCAGCCAATGCCTGCTGCTGCATGTTAGCCATTGACCATGGTCAGGAATTGTTATAATATTTTTGTTGGCTCGGTTAACCTTGAGGTGGGGTCAACGCGTGGTATACTTGATTTGATAATCCCACCAATGCTTCGGGTATATTTTCTGTTTGCTTATTCGGGCGGTGGGCGGCGGGCAGCTGCAATTGGCAAGCATTAAACGCAAAAATAAACACATAAACAACAGAGAGGTCTGAACAAATATGACCAGAATGTATTGCATGATTCCATGAATTTATTTATGCTCTCTCTCTCTCTTTCACCGTGTGAATCCTGCCACACCGCAGCAGCAGCAGCAGCAGCAGCAGGGACTGCTGTCCTGGGTGTTTTCGTAACTAATTTGCGGTCGACTGAACGATTCTGTAATATGGACACGGGCACGAGTAGTACGTATTAGTACGTACGTATGCCCCGGTATGCTTTTATTTATGTATAATGTGTCAATGGGTCAGCGGCTTCACCTGACGGGCAGACATTCCAAACACAACCAATGGAATGAAAACTCCAGTGAACTTTTGCCACCAAACTTTCATGGTGAGACCAGCAGCAACAGCATGGCTATAGCATGGCTATGGCTATGGCTATCACATGGCTGCCACATTGCACATCTGTTGACCAAAACAGCACATGGACCTGTAGCGCCAGGCGCTGTGCTTCTGCTCCACTGGGTTTTTCAATCAAATGCCCAGCACGGCCAAAGATCAGAGACGAACGGACCCGCCCATACGGCAGCTAAACCATACACGGCGAGAAACGATTGTGGTCTATTCTAGTACACCGCAAATATTACAGAAAGGAATGAAAGGGAAAGGGCATAACAATTAAGGGGATTACCATTATCCGCCGCCCGCAAACTTAATCTTTAAAGAGCCAAAAAGATTCAACAGATTTCTTACAGCATACCCCGACCCCCGACATCGTACCCCATTCGGTTCCGTGTGCTGGTCATGGCAGTGGCGAGGGCAACATATTTGAAAAGTTTCTAAATCACGCCTGAAAAGTCAGGCGATGCTGAAAGGCTTCTGTGGCCCTCGAGCTGCAGATATTTCCTCAATGAAAATGTGTGGCAGCCAGAGACAAGCACAAACATGGCTTAATAACTCAACCGAGTGTGGGAGTGGCTCCGTGTGTGCGTGTCCCCAATTCCCCAATAAAGCAGTCAATGGCAGCAACTATTTGCCAACGACGACCCGAATCAGGCAGTGCCACTGCCACTGCCACATGACCCCACCACCCGCTACCCACCCAGAGATTGTGCTGCAAAGTGTCAGTGTTTGAAGTTGAGCTGTTGACTCGCACTCATTAAATAAAAGATTGCATGTTTTCAGCCCTTTGTGCCCGGGTCCACATCGAAGGCCAGTATTGGGCCAGGGTTGGCTAATCCCCAACCCCCAACCCGCACTACCCCTACCGCTACCACCCCTTCCTATGCTACGCTACGCTCTCGTACTGTCAAATGTTAGGCAAATATATCAGATGTCGCCCTCCTTCTATCTATCTGTCTGTCCCTCTGTCTGTCCGTGTGTCCCTCTGTCTGGGTGTGTGTGTGTGTGTGTGTGTGTGTGTGTGTATCCTTGGTGTTTGACTCAAGTTAAGTGCTCGGCCAATGTCGCATTCAAATAACTTTTCGTATCGAATATTTGGGCTGAAAACTTTGCCAAACTGTTGGGCTGACTTGCCCTTGCTGGTCGTCTGTCTTCTGTTCGTGCTGTGCTGGAGGAGTTGGAGGAGGATGTCCCAGTCACCTACCATTATCATGCCGGAGAGCCAACGCTTTCAATTATTACCACATTTTCAGAAACATCAAATTGCAGTCAGCAAGCAAGCAGCCAGCAAGCAGCCAGAAGTTGTCCCAAAATATTTAATTGTTTTGGTCTGCCCACACATTATTCTACCTCCAGACGTACATATGTAGCCCCGGCAATAATGCTACCAAAATACCATGTTGTGTGCAGTTGCTCTCGGAGTTTCTTCTTAATGATTGTTTCTAGTTTGATGGTGGGGATGTTTATCTTGCAACTACGCAACAACTTGCCCAATGGCACACAATGGCATCAGACAGGAATAAGTCACATTGAGGTGAGTTTTGTGTGTGTGTGTAAAAGCAAAAGGGATTTATCTCATGAGTGAAAGAACTGCTGCAACTTACATGTTCCAAGCTGGCAAGCTGGCAAAGTGGCTGCAAGATAAAACAGAATAATAAGTATTAATGGAAACAATAAATGACCAAAGAAATGAAGAGAAACTAAAAATGGAGTGCTGCAAAAAGCGAGAAATAAAATATAAAAAAAAATACGAACAAAGCTTTGCATCCTTTCCTTTCATAATGATTTCTTTTCAGTTAACTTGGGGGAAAAAACATTCGTTGCAGAGGTTACAGGTTACCCTGCACCTGTATGCGAATTCCCAGCTGCACTCCTTGCCACACACACACACCTGAGTTGCGTAGCTGCAACACCACCTGATGGTAAGCGTTATTTAAGAGTCGGCAAAAGTTTATAATGTGCCACAACTACGCGTTTGGGGGCAAGTGGCGGCAGGCCAACGCATTGTCCGTTGCTGGGGCATAATATTCATTTCATTTCGCTGCAACATTAAATTTACCTTCTATTCTTTTTTGTTGCCTGCCCCTGTCCCCCACCCCCCGCTAGCTTTGTTAATTATGCATGCAAGCAGCTGCTAGCAGGCTACTGTTGCTGCCTGCTGCCTGTTGCCACACTCCTGTTGCCGTTGCCGTTGCCTGAATGCAAATGCAGTACCTGCTGCTTCGCTCCTTTGCCTACTTTCGGGCGTATCATTAATTGCAACTGCCTTAAATTTATACAACACCAGAGCACAGCATAGCACAGCACAGAAAAGCACAGCCTATTGCCGCTGGCTGTTGTCCATAAAAGCAGATTCCCGGCATTCCACACAGAATAACAAACATATATGTAGAACACATCTAAGCACCCTCTCAGCTCTCAGGGCATACAAATATATCATGCAGCGGGGACTACTCTTATTAGTAAGTACTTTATTCCCTTGCAACTAGGATGCCACTTGCCACATTAGTAGAGCAGCAGGAAATGTCTGTCGAAAATGTGAAAGGTGCAAGGGTATCCAAAGCTTCGGTAGCTCCGAAAGTTAGACTCCCCTTTGCGTGTTTTTGTATATATTTTCATTGCTCCAACACCTCTGACAGGTCTGTGGGCTGCTTTCTTGATGCCTGGACGAATCCTATTGTGGGATTTTGATTTTGATCGGGGAAATATCCAACATGCAGCAGACACACAACACACACACACACACACACACACACACACGACCTATATACGCATTCTGACACTTGGGCTCTCTCTCTCTTTGTCTCTAATTTCCATGTGTTGTCTCTTATTAATATTCATGGGAATCGCTCATGCCAGACTGAACTGAAGAGAAAGGCAGCGGCAGCCTCTGCGAAGAATATTTGCATAAATTTCTTTGGGTCTGACACTCAACAACGAACCCAACCCCCCCCCCCCCCGCCCACCTGCCGTCTGGCTACTTTACGAGCAAATTCAGCGAAATATTGTCCCTTAAAAAACACAAACCAATTCTGTTTGGTGCCAGCTATTAAAACGATACATGAAAAAGTCAAATGAATTTACAAAAATGTGGAATGGCCCGCATATTTCCAACCAAAAAGAGAGAGAGAGTGCGACGGAGGGGGAGGAAGATACAGGAAGACAGGAAGCCAGGAAGCCAGGCAGACAGTCAGAATGTCGAGAGGAGGAAACGGAAATAATAATCAATTATTGGTTAAAATCAACTCAACGGGATTATTGAGTTATAAATGATTCATAAAATGTCCTGCGGCACCTGTCCTCTCACCAGTTTGCGGTTTTCACTCTGATAAATGTGGACAAACATAGTACGCCTGTGTGTGTGTGTGTGTCTGTGTGTGTTTAAGCCGAGTGAAATCCAGTCGCCTCGCATAAAATGAAGCTGCTACTGCTGCTGCTGCTGCTGTAAACTAGTTACATTTTTGTGACATGGCCACAAAATTGACCATAAAATAGCCACCAAAGTCGGTGGGGCTGGGCACTTAACAAATTCCATAACTGTTGCGAATTAAGACCAAAATTTTAGGCATATCTGTGTGCAAGGGTATGCCAAAATAATGCCAAATGCTGATACACAGAAATAATTTGCAAATATTTCTGGGAAACGAGTTTCAAATGTCCCTTTTCAATTGAGCTGAATTCGATTCAATGTGAAGCATTTCATTTACAGTTAAAATTGCAGGCAAAAACCCCATCGTTTAATTACAGCTTTAAGGTTTTGCTGATATTACGCATACGCCACGTGTGCTCCTTTTGACTGACTGACTGTCTGTCTGTCTGCTATGCGACATTGCGCATACGACGTGTGTGCCCATCTGTCCGTCTGGAAAATGGGTGGGCAGGGGAAAATAATTGTCAACTGTCGTTTGACGTCCGTCGACTCTTTTGCACTCGGTTTTGGGTCACTGAAGACGCACACAGACACACACACACCCCCCCCCTAGAGAGGGGAAATAAATAAAGAACGCAATTAAAAAGACAGTGGAAACGAGCGAGGGAATTCCCTGCGCCTGCCCTCCTTTATGCCGCTACACGCCTGTTGCCATGTCTCAACTCAATTTGTTCACTTAACTGCTTTTATTTTTATTATATTTACATTTGCCTCACGCTCGGAGACACACGCCGGGGAGATAATTACGACAATAATAAGGACACATTGTCCCTGTTGCCTGTCAGCGTTGTTGCAGCGATGCCCGGCCACTGCCGCACACACACCCCAGGACACAGGACACAGGACGGGACACATGCTGCCACATCCTTGTTCGCCACATTCTTCTGTTTCGTTGCTCTCTTCTTTTATTTTGTTCCTTGCTGCTGCTGCTTGCTGCTGCTGCTGCTCCTGGCTTGTGCAACGTGCGATGCCAAATTCACAGCAAATTGCACAACAAATTGCTGCTGGTCAATGCTGGCCAAGACCCTCAATGTGGGCGCAAAGTGGCAGCTGACCCAGAGGCGGGTTCCGGCGGGCATACTATGTACGAGTAGTTATGCTGAAGCATGCTCCTGTCGCTACAAAATTGAAGGAGAACGCGGAAAGGAAACAAACATAAAATAGTTCACACGGTGCAGGGCGCACGGGGCATGGGGCACGGGGCATCTGCTTGACCTTGACATTACCCATCGAAAAGTTGCCGACAGATCCAGATTCAGATCCAGAAAGTGATTCAATTGGCGGCAAACTTCCATCTAACATTTAGCATCTCTGCCAGCCAGCCAGCCAGCCAGTCCTGACTTTGTTCACCTGTCAGTCCACCCATAAACTTGGCTGTAAAGTGTACACACGGCCCCGTGTGTGTTCTTCTGTATCTGTATCCGTATCTTTTGTCGTGTGGAGCGAGGAGTGAGGGCACAAAAAACTTTACAACTTTTTCGCATGTGAAATAAAGCAAATTTGCAGCATATTCTTTTTCTTATTTTGCCAGAGCAGCAGCAGCAGCAACTGTTGCCTTCGCATCCTTCGCACATCCATTTTATTCCATAAATTTCACTGTCTGCACTCGCACGCAGGAAGTTCTTGCTGTGCTGTTCTGTCTGCATTGTGCATAAGTAATGCGACCCAATATACGATATGATATGAGGTAATATACAAATTGAAATTTGCGCAAACAAGACGTGCAACTGGGTGCTGGGTGGGGAGTACTGGAGTGCTAGAGTGCTGGAGTATATCTCTTTTTCTCACTTCACTTCATTTCTATTTCATGCACTTTTGATTGCCTTCAGCATGTGGATTGGCTACAAGTTACAATATTCATAAAGAGAGAGAGCGAGAGAGAGAGAGATCATCAATTTGGCTTTTGCTTCTACCCTCTATTGACAATGGCCCCAGGCTTATTAGCCGCTTCGATTGCCTTCAATTTTCCAGTTAAAGTTGTTTATCTGCCTCATCCTTGCTGCTAAGCGTTTTGCTCGGCATCTTTTGTGCCTGGTGTCCCTTGCAGAGGATAAGCAATTTAATTCAATTTAATTTAAGCTGTAGATTCGGTCTGCTTTAGTCAGATTTCACTGTGCGACTGTGCCATGGATTTCACTCAAATGAAAATGAATTTTAACTGCCACTTGGCATTTTCGGTATCCCTTTCATCATTGCTCAGTTCACATGACACAATTAATGTGTTCAACTTCAACTTCTCTAGTTGTGCCACAGCCGCACACCACCTGCACCGCCCCTCCCCCCATCAACCCGCCACCTCTATGCACACCTGCCCCGTGCCCGTGGCATTGTCATTACATCGTTTGCTATTTGTCTGTCTGGCAATGCCTTTGTTCAATTGTCAAAATGTTCTGTCAAAACAAATGTTCAACAATTTTTCAGCACCGTGGCGGACACGACTGTTTGCCTGTCTCCTGGTCCTGGTCCTGCTTCTGCTTCTGCTCCTTCTTGTTGTTGTTCCCGCTGACAGTTGACAGTTGTCAGAGTTCTGGCAGTGGTTCTGCTGCTCCTTCCATGCCATGGCTGCCTTGGAGATGTTCATCTGCTGATGGGTGCCATGCCATGCCGTACCGTGCCGTCTGGTGTTCATCATCATTGATGCACCACAGTACCCCCGTTTCGCTCTTGATAAATGAATAACGAGTGGCAAAGTGTTTTGTTTAAACAAATTACTTGAATGCCGGCAGTTATGAGCACCGAATATGCGTGATTTATGGTAGATCCTTGCATGTCCTTGCTGCTCTGTTGAGTTTATCAAGCCAGTTGATTGCTGGCGGGGGCACTGCATAATGGGGCGACACCGACAACTCCTAACAAATGCAGAGGCATGCGCGGCTTACCCAAAAGCCCACGAGGCAATTAGCGGGAATCATGAAGCTGTCTCAGATATCAACACACACACACACACATCCCCCTATGGATACACAGAGACTGGCACTAGCCAAGTGGGGGTTGGGGCAGGGCAGAGCCTGGTTGTTGGCTGCTGTCTGCTGCTAGCGAAGCTTTCATCCCCTTTGCATACGCATACGCACAGCTTAATCGTCTGCCACATGGGGTAAGTAGCAGCAGCAGCAGCAGCAGGCGGAGGCAGTAGGAGGTAGGAGGCATGAGCAGTCTCCGTTTCTCCGTCTGGGTGCTTCGCATTTATGAACTTATTTGCTTTAAAGTAAATATTTTCCCTTTACTTATTTCCGGCTATGTGGGGATGCTGCAGAGTGAAAGGGTTTGGGGGCTTCGGGCATGCCTAGGGGTGTAGCGGGTGTAGCGGGTTGGCTGGTGGGACTTTAGGGATTTGGTGTTAAAAAGGTTTTTCACTTTTAAATTGATATAAAAGCAACAAAAGTATGCCAAGGCATGGACTTTACTTTCCAGTCCACTTTGCCAAACACTCTCGCTGTCTTTCTTCCTCTCTCTCTCTCTCTCTCTCCGTCTTGCATTATTACCATCTGTGCATTTCCTAAGCAGCTTTGTGTTTATGAGCCGCTTTTCCGGCCACTTCAACCCCAACGCTTGGTGGCTCTGCGGCTTCTGTGTCGAATGTTGCAAGGTTCTACGTTCTCCGTTCTACGTTCTAGGGAGAACCTCTCAAAAACAATTGTGATAGCAGCTGAGTATAGACGGGAGGGGCCGTGGGGGCGGACAGATGCTGCGCAGATGTGTTGGTAAATGTCAGATATGTGTCGTCACTTGTAGTTTGCCCCACCGATTGTTGCTGCTGCTGCTGCTTCCCGTTTCGCCACCCCCAAAGAACAACTTGCGCCATGTGCAACCTGCACCGTGCACCCCTGCAACAAGGTCTGGTGGGGGGGGAGCTGCGAAAACTTTTTGTACAATGTGTGGCAGGCAGCACCTAAGAAATAGGAATCTTTGCTGACTTCCCCCCCTGACTGCCCCGGACTACGAGTAGACACAAGATGCCATTTCGTGGGTGCGCCACACAACAATACACTGAAGAAAAATAAAATTAAAGGCCATTGCCTTTGTCCCCACATTTTTATCCATTGAAAATGGCAACAATTCCCCGCAAATTTTCCCCTGTTTAAAAGGGAAAATATAATTGCATTATATTACAATGCTTGAAGGGCCGCCCCCTTTTTTTCTGGCAGTGCAGCAACAAGGAGAATTAAGTGAAATGGGAGAGTAAGCAAGTTAGTAGCCAGCTCCCAAAAACGCAAGTTCTGTGTGGGGAAAGGAACGGAACGGAGCAAAGGAAAGGAAAGGAAAGAAGCACGTTTCATGCATTTTCACTTTGTAAAACATTTCTGATGTGTACGTGTGCGGAGGGGGGTGGCACTGGCCGGGTGGAGTAGCCCAAAATTCTATTTAAAGTTTGATTAGCCGCACACCACACACACAGCACTCCCCTTGCCGACCTGCCCCCTCCTCCCGACTACATGTGTACACAAATAATTAAGCAGACGCATACGAAGATAATTTACCGCCAGCGAGAAGACAAGGTCCTCACGACACACCTGGCGGGCAGAGCAAAGGCCCCAAAAGAGAGAAAGAGAAAGGGAGAGAGGGAGAGTGTGTGTGTGTGTGTGTGGGTGGGGGGGGGGAGGTACTGTAGAGAGCTGTAATTAATTTTGGGCCGCTTTGCAATTAATTTCTCAAATGCAATTATGAGCAATCCTTTCAGTGCCCAAAAGGCTGTGTGTGTGGGGTGTGTGTGTGTGTGTGTGTGTGTGTGTGTGGGGTGTGACCTTGTTGGCCAAATGATTATTCTCTTTGCACTTTCACTCAATGTTCGTCCATCGTTTGGCCATAATTTGTAGAGCAATCAGCCAGCCCTCTGCATCAATCTATTCATCTATCCATCCCCATGCCTCTCTTTGTATCTCCATCTGCAGCACACTTGAGGAGGGCTGCATGCTGACGAGTGGGTGGCTTTGGGTAGCCACATGCCATGTCTGTGTCAATGCCCAGCTGTGCCAAGAGAAATGCCTGGAAAATGTCAGAGCATCACCACCACCACCCATGGCGGACAAAAAAACCAAAAATGTAAGCCACAAAAATACTTGACAATTTGTTTGCAATACATTTTCCGCTTCAAACTGCGGAGCCTCCACATGTGCTTCCCCTCTTGGGCCATTTGCTGCAGCATCAGCATTTTTGCTCAGCTCGATAATTTTTTGTTTTGTTTTCTTTTTTCGTTTTGGCTCGAATTTGTCTTGGATGCCGATGCCGACGCCGATGCTCAAGTGAAACTTCTATTATGGCTGCAAAAAGCAATACCAGAAGACAGGGGACAAGGAACAAGAGAGGGAGAGAGAGAGAGAGAGAGAGAGGAATAAAGAGGGGGAAAAGCTATAAGTTCATAAAACAATTGGCTCCATTTGCTCTGATTTTCATTGCCTGCCATTTTGTGTGACCTGCGATGACCAGAAGCCCTCGGGCTTGGGCTCATGATCGAGCTGGAACTGGAGCTAGGAAGCTGGGACTCGGACTGTGTGTGCGTCTGTATTTGTGCGCCCAAAGATGACCCCAGCTCGCCTTCCAGTGACACATGGTGGAGCTGCCGCTGCCCTGCCTCTGCCGCTTCAGTGATTGAAACTGGGGGGCTAGACATGGAGCTGCTGATGCTGTGGAGCTGCCGCTGTGCACTTGGACCTTAATTGGTTTGTTTATATTGTCGCCGTCCTCCCCAGCCCGGGGGCAGATGCAATCAATTGCACACAATGCTGGCAATTACTTCACCCCTAACACCCAACCCCCCAACACCGCATGCGAACGAAAACACTCTCATATAATTAATAATTTTTGCCTCTTTTATGCTTGGGTAATTGCCCAGGCATTTGTAGGCAATTTACCATTTACCAAATGATAACCAGACATCAGCAGGAGCAGCAGTAGAGGCAGCAGCAGCAGCAGGAGCAGGAGCAGGACGAACATCAACTACACTCCGGAGTGCACTCCACTCCATGCCACATCCATCGCATCGTATCGAATGCGGTTCTAGTTTGTCTGTCTCCACCCCCCCACCACCCAGTGCCTGGCCCCACAAATCGTTTACTTGCCACATGAAAACGTACCAACATTTTCATGGCTTCGACTTCATTGCATATTCAGTTTGCTGCAGATGCCACATTTGACTCCCAGCCACTTCAATGCTCTCGCAATGTGTGTGCAGGTGAGGGCGAGGACTGAGGGCTGAATGTGCGGTTGTGTGGAATTGCCAATTGCAATCCAACATTACATGCACATATAGACACAGGTGGTAATAACTGTGCCTGGGTGCTGGCTGCGTTTGAGGGGGCTGGATTAGAAGCTCGCTCTAATTAGCAGGAAATGTTACCCGTCAAAGCCCCACCCGTGCGAGCTGTAAGCAAAGCATTAAGCTCAAGTGGAGCGCAGAGCAAGTGCCGCTGAGTAATTAATAATTGGCCAGCTCTCAAAAGGTGCCGAAAGCTTCTTGTTTGCCAGCTCCAAAGAACCAAATCTCCGCTTGTCTGCTGCATATAGTATAAGCCAGCCACCAGGGGGACACAAAGAGCGTGGACTAAGAGTGATTTGAGCAACCAAATGAGCTGTTTATGCAGATGTCTGTATATCAAATTAAAAGCCATAAAAACAAGCCCAGTGGACAGTTTTTATGGGCTGACCTTCAGGGCCAAGAGAAGCGAAGCCAAGCCAAGCCAAGCCAAAACATCCCCAAATGAACTGAATTTGATGGCCATGCATAAATCTGCTCTAATTGCAAGGACATCAACGGAGGAGTCGTCTCTG
This sequence comes from Drosophila obscura, assembly GCF_018151105.1. Lineage (NCBI taxonomy): Eukaryota > Metazoa > Arthropoda > Insecta > Diptera > Drosophilidae > Drosophila > Drosophila obscura. The sequence continues at coordinate 594,596 of NW_024542774.1, read as the reverse complement.
TCCACTTCATATTTCAACGAGTCCACTAATTGAGCCACAGGCAGCCACAACACCTCCCCCCTTGAGTCATTGTCTGAATGTGGATCTGAATTTGGGATTTTTGATGTGTGTGTGGAGTATCCCACTGTAATGTAACAGGTTTTTATGCACTACGTGCCCAGGCAAAAGTTGTGTGAAAGAAACTGCCATAACTTCCATGGCATGGATGGTTATAAAATAACAATTGCTCCTCCTGCTCCTCCAACCTCAACCAACACCCCTCAAGGGGTTCTTCGGGAGACTGGTTGCTGACTGCTGACTGCTGTCGGCCTATATCAAATAATTACCGGAACTTGAACGTATAACCAACAGTTTCCGTGGCGGGGAAAACTGCGACATGCACGGCGATTGGGGCAGCTGGGCAGGTGTGGGCGGAAATATGGGGCAGAACAGGACACACACACACACACGGGTGGTAGAGTGCGGGGCTGTGGGGCTGCTGCAGGCCATGCATACATGTCCGTTTATAATAATTCACATGCAATGAAAATGTCAATAATTGTTGTACCCATAGCTGAACGAAATTTATGTTCATAAATAATTTTCACATTTAAGGGCACGTTTCCGAATCATTGCAGTTACTTTTTTATGCCACATATGACACAGTTATACATACACATACACACATACATATATATATGTGTATGTATGTATGTATGTGTTCAGTGGATGAATACTTTTGGTGTGTGCAAATTATGCAAATGTCTGGGCCATTAGCATAAAGTGATTTTGATGAGCCACCACACACCAGAAGTGTGGACTTTATGCCTCGCTGCCTGCACACACCCTCCTGGACACTGATTAGGGTTATAGTCAGGGCTAGAATGGATTCACTCCCCTTCCCTATCCCCCAATCCGCCCATCCGCCTGCCACCCCCTGTCCACCCCATCCACCGGTGTTTTGTTGTGTGTGTTTATTGGAGGTTCTGGCCAAAAAGCAGTTTTCATGGTCAACAAACATTTCTCACGAAGGACTTCGCTTCGCTCTCGCAATTCAGCAATTCGATTTTTCACTGGCGTATAAGAGTGAGTGCGGCAGTAGAAGAGTGCCACTTTGGGGCACTTTTGAGTGTAACTTTTGTTTTGGCTTCGAGTCGTCCATGACGTCAGTGCCTAATCGAGGACATCCACGGCTTCCCTGTTCCCTTGTTGCCTGTTGCCCGGCCAAAGGGATAACATGACAAACCAGCTACGTGCATAAATTATATTTCATATCCCTCCCCCCCAGGTGTGTGCCCCCATCGCCCATACGACTATGATGGATGAATATATTTTGTGGTGGAAGTGGCAGTCATCGGATGACGATGATGATGTTCCCGTTGCGAGGAAGGCGGCTCCGCAGAGGCGTTGTGGGGCATACGTTGGGGCGTTTAAAATGAAAATGCAATAAGTTAATGATATCAACAGTGGGGCCAGGCTATAACATACTCGAACACCACACCCCACAGCCCAGCGCCCATCCTAATCCTGGCTAAGTGTTTTGCGTGGTGGCAGTCTCCTAATGAACGTAAAACTAATACCCAGACCCAGAGAACCATTTTGCGACATTAAAAGCTCTCCTGGCAGCAAACAGAATTGAGGGTAGTAGTGTTAGTGGGCAGAAGGACTTGTTACACACAACGATAAGGACCTCAGCTCGACTAAATTGTCAACCCATGCACAAATGTCCGAACCACCGATCCACTTACTTCTGCTGCTCACCAGCTGTTGTCATTCTGCTCTACGTTTTTGTTTTGTTTTGACAATAATTGTTTGTCCGCTGCTCAATTCCACTTTCGAGTATTTGGCACATTTTTCCCATGGCAGGAGCTCCACTCCGATCTGTCCTGCTCCGCTCTGTCCTGCTCTCTTCAGTTGAGTGTGTCAGGCTTTGTTAACTCATTGGTTTTGGGTCCTGGAAACGGTCTAACAAGATTTATATGCAACACCAGCAACGCATACAGTCGCAACAAAAAAAAAAAAAAATTACACAATTTCAATTGGCAGTTTTTTTTTTGTTTTTTGGGTGGAATCCAATGCAATTTAATGGGATAATGTTGCGGTTAGCCCTACAAATTGGATCTCTCGTAATACCTTAGAGTTACAATTAGACATGACGTTTGTCTGCCGTGCATTTTTGTTGCTTTCTGCCGTCTGCAGCGCGTGGCCCAGTGACACCGCCCTCGGCCATGCATCATCTGTCATACAGACGGCATTCCATCCATCCAGCCAGCCAGTCCGCTCAGTTCGTTCAGTGATGGAATAGGGAGACAAACGCTAATTGCATTTCAATAAACTGCACTGTACTCCAGATCCGAAACCGAACCGAAACGATCTGATGTGTGGCGTGGTGTGGTGGGGTGTGGGGTGGCCAGATAATGGACTTAAATGGCCGAATAATTAACTATGACAAAAGCGGCACGGCAGATGCCACACAGCGCACGGCGCGCGGCTCACGGTTACGGATTACGTATACGAGTAGGAGAGGGTAGACAGGAGACAGGACAGGACGTGGGAACACAAGTTATGCCACAGGGGGGGCGTTACGAAACGTCACACATCTGTTTTTATGCGAGGCAAAATTCGCACTTCTAATTCGGTACACTGAGGGAAAAGCATTCCTCTGCCACTCCCACTGGTTCCATTGTTCCATCTGCTGTAGAAATACCCATAGAATTCGCTTCCATTCTGCTATTTCTGCTATTTAATCTATGAAATGTTCCGACTTTAAATAGTTGGGGATTCCAGTGCACATTCCCTGTCGAATGTATTGGCGCAGCAATCGAGTTAGGAGGCAAACGCAGCCTGACAGCTGACATTTGACGTGGGATGCCCACAAACCAACCAACCAACCAACCAACCAACCAACCAATCACGCGAATGGGTGTCTGAATAGCCGCAAGGTGAGACAAGGCCACGAGGGACAGGATGTAAATTGGCTTGGGGACATATGTACATACAAACATATGTACATTTGTACATATGTAAATACATAAATTTGTAATCGACTCGACTCGTCGGTGGCATCAACAAAGAAAAGGTTGGGGCAGTGGCAGTGGCAGTACGAAACGAAGCGAAACCCAAGACGAAACGGGTACGAGTACGAGTACGAGTATGTGTGCGACACATGTCAGGAGAGGAATGCAAATTGCCGACATTTTCGTAATCAAATTTGTTGCACTTTTGGCGCAACGCGAACCTCGAGATACTTGCCACAACTTGCAAGCGGATTTTTTCTTCTTATTTGTTTGTGTGCAGCACAACTTTCTAGAAGAGATCGATGCAACAATGGATAAAAGCGGAATACGAATCATATTTTATATAGTACTTTCATCAGGATATTGTGGCAAACTGACTGCTGCTGCTGCCGCTGCTGCTGGCTTAATTTGTGGCTCTGTGTGCGGCTTCTACCTGATGAAATTTTGAAGTATATAAAACAGAAATTAAACATGAAAGCACGGATGGAGGAGAGAAAGCTTCAGAGATTTAATGGTGCGGAATGCTTGTGGAGAACTGCAAGCAATAAATTACAGTTTATGGCAGACGGGCGGCCAAAGGTCATCGGTAATTGAGAACACAGTGCACACATCCTTCACAGATCGTTCGGGATATCCAATCATAAATGTATAGTCAAGTATGTATGTATGTCTGCTACGCTATAAAGCCAAAGGAAAACTCAACCGCAGAATAAACAAATAAATAATTACATCATTCGATTTTGATAGAGAGCACAAATCGAGCAAATATCTAAGCCGGAAGACTGGAGTTTAATAATAAACCGAATGATTGGTTTTCCCTCACTAGCCTCCATGAGTGTGTGTTTGTATGTGTATCCTGGACGGGGATAGTGTGCGTGCGTGGTGTGTGTGTGTTTTAGAAAATTCTCGCAAATTATTCGTGTAGAAAAGTGGCAACATATTTGAAAAGTTTTCCAATCAATGCCAGAGCTATTAATAATTTATTGGCTCTGGCTTCTTTAAACTCTGGCACCCATTTACGGGTCCATTTTTGGCGGGGCAGGGCCTTGAAGCGGCAAGGCGGCAACTGGGACCCCTCCACAAAGGGTAGGACCTGTAGCAGTACGCCAATAAATGTGTCTGTGTGCGTGTGTGTGTGTGTGTTTTTGTTTTAGTGTTTGGCTATAACGTCAATCCCAACTTTGGTAATTTCAATATAAATTAGGTTTATGTACTACTATTTGGACAGGGTGGAGGCAAGTGAGCAGAATAACGATAAAAGAGAAAAAAGGAAGAACTCAGGAAGTATGTAAATATATGTAATACATATATGTATGTATGTATGTACATACGCACAAGTAGCTACGTAAATCAATGAAATTTCTGTACCATGGATGGGGTTCAGAATGATAGAATATTTCGTAGATGGCATATGTACATACATACTCGTATGTTCTCACCTTCTAAAAATGTTGCTTTTGGTATAAAACAATAGAATGAAAGATTCAGTCCGATAGCAATACGTTCAGATGTGAAGACTTGAGCTCAAAGTTAAAAAATTCGCTATTTAGACTGGGGCTCGTTTGGCAGCTTAAGCTTATATCGCTCTGATCGGAATACGTATTTGTATGTTCCAGAATATAACAATATAATGCCTCTTCGAATATTTCAGAATGTTTCTCAATTGGATTATATTAAAGCCCACAAAAATTAGTTAAAACTTGACGTTTGTACAACCAGCGAACAAATAAAAGGCGCTCCCTGATATCTGATGCATTTGTGACTTATTTCCTTTTCGCAAGTGTTATCCTACGTCTTATTTTTATTTCTTGTTGTCGCCAAATCAATTTCAAACAAAAGTTCATACTAAGTTTTTTTTTTCATATTTCATATACGTAGATACAAATGATTTGTAGTATCACACGTTTTGTAACGCTTTTTCGGTGATATTAACCAAACGGCAGAAAATATAAGATTAAATTTAAAGAAAAAGACTTTTCACAACAAAACGAACTACAAACTAATAACAAAACCAACATCGTAGCAACAATTTTGTAGTTGCACATGTGCGAGAGCGAGTGTGTCTTTATTTGAGTTTTTTCCAACAATAACGCCAGCAGCAGAAATAGCTCTGTCAGTGGCAGTGGCATAGATGGCAGCTGTGGCACTGCCATTGGCAGGCTGCATGGCAGTTATTCAATTAAAAAATACCCTCGACAACTTTATCCGATATTAAAAAAAAAAAGAGCAGCAAAAACCCCGCTCAAAATTCGCTTCAATAAAAACAAAAAGCAAATTGTGTTAGGGACACAAGGCCCTAAGGCTGGGGGGGAGGGAATGGATTAGGGGAATGGGCCTATCCGTACATAACAGCATGAAATTCTATTGTGAATGTAGGTGCACTGTAGCTGTACGCTATAGATCCATGGAGTGTTCTATTGTAAGTAATACTGATTAGATTCCAGCCGAGTTCTAAGTTCTGAATTCCCCCACCCACCCATAGATCAGGGGTGCCCAAAATCAGCTTACGGCAGAGCCCTCACCAATACTCCCAAACAAAAACACAAATACAAATAAGGGAACAGTGCAAACTCGAAGAAAAGACAGCAAAAAAAATCATAACAAATGTCGGGCTAACACCAATCAGAGAAGAGACAAAACCCGGCTTTTGCTGGACGGATCGCATACACACAAAGATGTTTGCATGTGTTGGGCTTTCGGTATGCTGGTGCACAGCACAAACTGTGTATGCATACAAGAATTGGGAGAAAGAGCTAGCAGGGCAATGGGCCTGGGCATCGCTGCCATAGATATTAGCCAATTAATTTTAATCTGTCCATTGTTGCTGCAATTCTTCCTCTGAACACCGCCAAGGTGGTGGCATAGTGGACGTGGGTTAAGTCCACTATGGACTGCATTGACTGCATTTTGTGTGCCTTTTCCTGTATTCCTGCTGCTTTGGAATTAAGTGCAGCATCTTGGTTACTGGTTCTGCCTGGAAATTTTGGGTTTTATGCTTGCCACGCCCTCGCCAGAGCCTCAAATGCCGAGTGAACTTGCTGATAGCCGAACATCTTGGTGCCGTGCCATGCCCCACATCCCCTACCGATGCACTGCTGCACTCTGTTGCCAATTGTTGCCATTTCCCCCCCATCCAATACATTGAAGCGTCCGTTTCCAGCGTTTGCCGGAAGTTTGCTCCGCTTGGCTGGGATTACATTTTCCTGCTGCCTTGCCTTGCCTTTCCTTGCCTTCCTTGCCTTGCCCTGCATCGTCTTCTGTTCATGGTTTCTGTTTTGTCCAGAGACACACATTCTGTGAGTAAGACCAGAGTAACAGCAAAGGAGGCAGGGCAGCAGGAACATCTCCACTGAGCTGTCCACCCATCCCCCATAGCCGTCCCCATACCCCCACTCCCAATGCTCTCTCTCGTTCCACGACTGTTATGTAAATGCATTTTCATGTTTCTGCTCTGGCTTATCCTTAAAGTCTATAAATACGAGCAGCCTCAGTTCTCTCGCATTGAGAAACTAAAATAAAATGAAGAATTTCTTTCATTTTATTCTTTTACTCTTGAACAGAACAATTCCTTGACATTCTTTGCTCCGATCCGATTGATGCTGCCGCTTGTGAATACCCCTTGAAAGGGTTACTTGACTTATCCAACGATATCTTTGGCTGTATCCTTAGACAAGTCACAACTTCCATGGGGCTCGTACAATTTTTTTATGTTTTATTTTTTGTTTCCAAGGGTATCTATGGCCTCGGCTCTTATTTTCCCTTCTGGTTTCGAGCTTCATTTATTTCTGTCTGCTGTTTAGCCTTGGCATATACGAGTGTGTGTGTGTGTGTGTGTGTGTGTGTGAGAGAAAGTGCCAATAAAAATATACAAATTTGCACATAAAATTTGTTCAATTTTATGGCACAAAAATGAGACAAGCCTCAGCCTGAACGAAAGCCCATGGATGGTCTGTCTCGCCCCCATGCTTTGTCCTGCATACAAATCCATGGGAATACTTAAATTCGTTGGAAATCCTCTGCCATTGGCTGCAATCCGAACGATTAAAGCCTGTGTTCATTAGCATGCGACGCGTTAGTTTCTGGAATTTTCCACTCTGGGACCACTCTCTCTCTCTCTCTGTCGCTCTGGCCCATCCCGAATGGGGGCTGACGTCAGCAAATGAAATTATTTTTAATGCGTTTGCAAATGCACTTAAACGCAGGCGAACCAGCCACGTCCATCCACCAGCCACCATCCACCATCCATGTCCAGCCACCCACGGGCACAATCATAAATTGTTAATTAATGCGTGCAAGCGTGCCCCATGGTGCTAGCGACTGTGGATTGAACTGTGCATTTGTGGAGCGAGCAGGGACATTCGCCTAAAGGTCACATGGCCGTCATCTAGGGGTCAAAGCGGGTTAGGTGCAGACTGAATGCCACATCCTGCGGCAGCATCAGCAACAGCAGCCGCAGCCGCAGCAAGCGGATTGAGGCGCCTCAGATGCAAATGGAAGGCAAACACTTGAAGCCGCAATATGAAAGAGAGAGCCAAAGGAGCAGGACAGCTCGTGAGGGTGTTGGGGGGGGAGGGTAATGATGTTATGTGGTGCGGCATGATGTATGCCACAGTTTGCCACGTTGAAAATCCTGCTAGTTAGCGGTGCAGCAGCAGCAGTTGTGGGGGGAGGGGAGGGGGGGGAAACTTCTTTCCGCAAACACATTTTAACCTAATTTACAGTTAAACATTAAATATGTACAGCACGTAAGTTTCTGTGTGAACGCGTTTCTCTCCGTTCCCTCTCCCACCCCATCCCCCCCCACCTCTTGCCTCCAGCACAGCCCTACCCCTTCAACCCTTCCGCTCCCACCCTCACACTCACTCTCCTCCGTGTGCCATGCGGTCGGTTTGTCTGTAAAAGGGTTTTTACGGTGCCTCTTGGTCAGGGCTCTCTCTCTCCCACTCTCTCTCTGTGTGTGTGTGCGTGTGCAAAAAAGTTACCTTTATTAAATTGCCAATCGAGGCATGTAACTGTAAATTTGCATTGTGATGGTAACAGAGTAGCGCTGACTGGAGGAGTGAGCGTGGGGGAGGGCGAAGTACTACTACATATAGTGACAGGGAGCGGGAGAGAGAAAATGTTGCTTAGGCAGCAGCCACATAGCATCAGAATCTCAATCTGAATCAGAATCCTGGAAGCCCCCCCAGTAGGCAGGCAAAGCCATACACATTTTCCATACGCACTGTTGCACGCACTCGAAAATGTAGGCAGAGCCATGAGCCAGAGATGTCTAAGGGTATGAGCTGGGGGCGAAAGGGAAGATGGTGGGGGATGGGATAGAAGAAAGAGCTATTGGCTGAGAGTGTGTGTGAATTAAGTAGCAGAAGGGGCAGGGGCACAGCAGCCCCTAATCAAAATTACATATGCAAAAAGTTAGCAATCACGTTCGATGCTAATCAATTATTTGCCACTCAGGCTCAGAGCCACGCCCAAGCCCACGCCCACTAATGCAGAGAGCCCCATATGCTATGGGTAGGCTGTAGTATTACATATAATATTTATGAGTCTACTGAGTCTCTGTTCTCTGGGTCGTAATTAGCAGGAATCAACTCATCATCGGAAGCAGCAGGCCAAAAGACCCAAAAGACGTGCGGAATTGTGCCAGGGAAGTTAGCCCAAAAACACACTGTACAAAGAATTGTTACTTTATATACCCTTGCTTTATGAACCCTTGGAAAATGTATCAGTAAAGATGCCAAATATATGTATAAGGGTTATGGTAAGACTGTCTGTCACTTGTCCTTGTCACTTGTGCTCAACTAGGGATAGTTTTAATGACAGATCTGCAGCTGTATCACACTTAAATGTAAGCAAAATCGCAGTACCCACTGCAAGGGTTATGCCCCAAAGTCCAAAGAGAAAGATCAAAAGCAGAGTAGAGGCAGAATCAACTGGCCCAAGGAGGCAGGGGATGCATAAGAAGAACAATTGACCCTTGGTGGCGACCACTCCTCTAGCCCTTTCCCCAGGTACAGGCATGCACGTAAGTAAGTGCCCTGAACCAACGCTGGTTCTGGTTCTGGTGATGGCTGGTCCTTGGTCCTGGCACCACTACAATTCCCGTAATGCGAGCAGTCCAAGTGGCAAAGCGTAAAGCCAATGATGTGAAGTAAGTGTGTGCCTGGTTTATTGAATTTCATGGCTTCGGCTTGCCTGCCCACGAGCTGCTGGCTGCTTGCTGCTGCTGCTGCATAAAAATATAAATATGAAGCATGATCGAGACGGGGCACTGGTGTGTGGCTTTTGGGCGTTCTGGCCTGAACCAAGTGGTCACCAAATCGCCTTCATGGCCGAAAGATTTACGCGTATTTGCGTAGTAGGAAATTTAGCAACAAATGATGAAGAGCCGCCGCCACCTGCCCTTGCCACACAGAACAGCGGAACGGGGGAGGGGCGAGGGTGGGTTGCAGCCCTTTAGGTGACACTCAGCCCCCTTTTCCATGTCAACTTAGGCGGCACTCAAGTGCAACTTGAAAAGTTTCCAATAAAGAAACAACAAAAAAAGAGCCAAGCAAATGTATCGCTTCTGAGTTTGTTCCACCACAGCCCCCACCCCAGCTGCCCCCACCAAGGTATATGCCTGCCCTTGGCCGGTCCTCCCGTCTTTGTGGGCGTGTGCTGTGGTAGAGGCGGAGGCGTCACCGTCGTGCGTAGCACATTTTCCGCATCAATGCGCGTTTATTTTACGGCTAAAGCCTTTCCGAATGAATGAATGAGCACTTCGAAGCAGAAAAAAAGGCAGCTACCTGCCACCCACCACCCACCACCCCTCGAAACGTGCCACCAAACTAAAGTAGCTTACGCCACTGTGTGGGGCGGCTCGTTTTGCTCTTGTTTCTGTTTTTTTAGCTTTTTTTTTGTCTTTCCGAAGCATGAAATAAATACAAAAAAAAAAGAACAGAAAGCTTAGAAGCAGAGACAAAAGAAAAAATGAGAGAGATGCACATTTCCTTGAAAAAAAAAAACAAAACAACAAACAAGGAAAATAAAAGACGGATATGTGTATACGGAAAAAAAAAAACATATTTACTTATTTCCGGTCTCAGTTTTTGTCTTGCACATATCATGATATTCTATACAACTGAATTAAAGAGAAGCCCTATCTATTGCTTTCCGACAATTGAGCAATTTATTGGCACAACAATTCTCTGAAGGTATCCATATCCATCCATATCCATATCTCAGCTTCAATTAATTAATTAAACAAGCCCCAAAGCTATGCTATAAATGCATAGGTATGCGTATGCGTATCATTGAAATCTCAATCCTTAATTTATCAATGTCTTTCCTATTGGTGAGAAATTGTATGCATTGAATCGAATTCAAATGCGTCCATCAAAGGCCATCAACTTTGAGAGAATTTGCTTGAATTTTAATCACCAATTTAATAGAGCATTGTGTGGCATGAGAAGCTCAGATAATGTTTATGAAATTAGATTAGCTTACAAATCGAATTAAATAAGCGAATGAACAGTGGAATGAACAGTGGAGTGAACAGTGAATGTGGCAGTGAATTGTGGCCATATCCAGCAGCCATAAACACGACCTACTTGTGCGTTTTTCAACTTGACTGCACCACAACAAAAAAAAAAACAGCACCCAATATCCGAGAAAGAAAGAAAGAGAGAGGGAGAGAGAGGGAGAGAGAGTGCGAGAAAGAGCCGACAAACAAGAACAATAAATTTATGGCTTTTAAAAATGTTTAACTCAAACTTGACTCCCACTCCCCACTCCCCACCCACCACTGTGTGGCGCACTTCTAAACGTTGGCCATGTTTGCTGTGGTTGCTGTTGTGTCACAGATTTATAGCCAGCCCAGCCCAGCCCACCCCACACCAAAGAAAAGGGAAAACGGGAAAACTTCTTCGTTGGTTGGGCAGGGGGGGAGGGGCCTACAATCCCAGCGAGCGAACAAACGCCAAGGGAAAGCGAATAAAGTTTACGATTTTGCAGGTAGTCAAATTGAATAAATGTTAAGACAATTGCTGGCAAGAGTTAACTTTTGGTCATGGCACAAAAGTGCTTATCCCTGGCCCTGGCGCCCAAGTCGGGCTTTCTTGTGGGTTCAAACAATCAAACATGGAGAGGGGAGGGTCCCACTCCGACTTCTGGCCTGGGCCCCATCAAATGTCGGTGCAAATTTCATTAAAAATAAACTTTTTTCTAGCAAAAAAAAAAAAACGCGAGTACATTTTCATTTTATTTGTAGGTAAAAAAAATCACGGTTTGGGCACTTCCTCTCCGCATCCCGCTTCCAGCACGTGGAACCAACTGGAGAGAACACCCCCACCACCACTCCCGCCGCTCCATCTCATTCTCTCTCTCTTCGAATTGGCTTGGTTTTTATGGTCGTTGGCGCTTTTTATGACCACCAGAAGCAGAAGCAGCAGCAGCAGCAGCAACAGAACCAGCATTTGCCTCATTTCACTCCTGAGCGCGGCATCCCTCTCAGTCCTCTCAGTCCTTAACCCTCAGCCCGTCCCTCTGCAGCAGTCTCTGGCTCTCTAATTTGAATACCTGGCTGAGAATGAGAATCTGTTTGGTAATTTCTGGCGCTGCTGCTGCTGCTTTTTGCCTGCTGCCTTCCCGAGAGTTTCCCCGATAACGTTTCCCATAGCTCTTTATTGCTTTTAAATGTTTTTTTTTTTAGCCGCCTGCGAAAGGCTTTTGCCATAAAAACTAGACGATGGGACGGGGTACACGAGCGGGAATTGGTATAGAAATTTTGATATAGGAATTGTTTTTAGAGCCGCAGGAACTGCTCCAACTTTTGGCTGCGAACCCTTTCAACTCCCAACAATTACCCAATCGGTGGGTGGCAGGGCAGGTCAGGGGATATGCTGCCTCATGATGCAGAGTGCATCTCCTACTCCTGCTCCTGCTCCTGCTCCTTTTTGTGCCTGACCTACGCTACTACTTATGATGAACCGGACTTGGGACAGGAGAGGACAGGCACTGGCGTTCCATGGAGTGCAGTTCAGTGCAGTGCCAAGAGCTAAGTGCCGCTTCCGGTGGTCGTTGGTCGTTGGTCCACAAAAAGCTGCAGGTCCGACCGAGTCCGAGGCCATAAATCTGCAGGCAAAAAGCCGAAAGACTTACGCTGCACTGCCTCTGCCCTGCCCCTGCCGCTGCCCCTGCCTTGCCCGTGCTCATCGCCTGTACGCCAGGGGCGTAACTTATTTGCAATGCACTGAGAGAAATACTACAGCGAAAGGCTGCCACCAAGTAGGGATACACCCACGAATGATCTCAATCCGGCAGCCCATCGCAGCCATTGCTCGACGCGAGTTTTATTCCGCAGTGTAGCCAGGAAATTGCAGCAGAGCATCCACCTACAGGGGCCGCAGTTATTGTTGCAATTAATAAGAAAGTCGCCCGGGGGCAAAAAGCAAGCGCAGCGGCGTCTGCCGTGCCGTGCCGTGCGTTGGCACTTGGTTGGGCGGCGGCGGCGACGGCGACGGGCAGCCACTCGTCAGGGGGCTGAGCTGACCCCTGCAGCCACACAAAGGGAGGGGGCAAAGAGAGGTGAGTGGTGTGAGGATGGTGGAGCGAGGCGAGAGGCCAGCAGCAGCAGCAGCGTGAAATGTCCTTTGCACATTACATTTGCATTGCAGTTACAAGAATTTCGCATTTATCGCAGCCAGAAGCAGCAGCAGCAACTGCAACAACAGCAACAACAGCAACAACAACCAAGGCAAAAGATGAACATGCAACGCAGAGGAAGGGAGGCAGACGCAGAAAGAGCACCAAGAGCATCTGAAGAGAATGCGACAACAATGGACACTGGGCCAGAAATCTCGTCGCCAGCGTCGTCGCTAACAACTCGTGGCATTGCAGCTGCCAGATGTGGCAGGAATAGAAATGTGGAGGTGGGTGGCGGGTGGTGGCAGAGCCAAGGCGAGGCGAGGCGAGGTAAGGCGAGGCAAGGCGCAACATTTATTGTTTGCAAAGCCTTGTTTATTATTTTACGTGCATTTCGCTCTGTTGCCATCTTCGGCTGCAGCAGGGGCAGGGGCAGGGGCAAGGAGCAGGGGCAGGAGCAAGGAGCAGTGGGGAGCAGAGGTGGAGCAGAGGCAGGGAGCAGGAGCAAGGAGCAGTGGCAGGGGCAGTCGAAGCAAGGACTCTTTATGATTCACTCGGTGGCTCCTTTTTGGTCGAGGACATTTTGTAAATAGCAATGCCGTCCGTGCCCCGGCACAGAGCTTTGCCTTGGCTGGGATTTTCTCTCATCGTTCTCCTCGCCCCACCAGAACTCCTCCACCCCCAACCCCCACCCTCTGCCCCATATTCTGGCTGCGATTTTATTCACTCTCCACGGTTTATGTATGGCCCCTGCTGCCCCTGCCACTGCCGCATCCTTCTGACCCGGAACCTACGTATAGCCGCCCCACACCCCCACCCCGATTACACCTCGTCCGTCACTCGTTGGTGGTGGCTGCCGCCGCCGCCGCCGCTGCTGCCGCTGCTGCTGCTGCTGCGTCTTGGACTTGGATTTGGGTCCTGGTTGCTGGTTGCTGGTTCCTGGGGATGCGGTGGTTTTCTTTATGTTTTTTAATGCCGTGCGCCAAAAGTCCTTTTGTTTGTACACTTGTACTTTATGTACCGAGTGAAATTTATGCGCCTCTAAGTGGATTCGTGGATTCGTGGATTTCCACCACACCGCACTGCACCGCACCGCACCCCTCTGGTTGCTCTGTTTCCTGTATCCTGCATTTGTGCCTGCCAAACAGGAAATGCAATCCTTAGCATCCATAAAACTTGTCCAAAAAATTCTTGGGCCCAGGCCCAAGGCAAATGGGCCCTCCTCTGCCTCTTCCCCCTGCCGCTACCAGCCTCAGTCTCAGTCTCAGCCTCAGTCTCTGCCTTAAGATGTCCCAGCAGTCTCTTCAGACTTCTGCTTCCATTTTTCCATATCCCATCCATCGAATCACAATCATTCGACGCGTGTCCCAGGCCCTCGGCTGACTGCTCATCCGCGCATTTAATCGCACAACTTTGCAGTATATTAAAGCTGCCCAAACACTCGTAGATATCCCACTGTCTTCCACCGAAATGAACATAAAAATGGAGGCCTGTTCCAATCCTCAATTAACGCGAAAACAAAACGAAAACAAAACGCAACACGAAGCAGCAGGAAAGCAGGTGGAGGGGGGCAGCAAAACGGAGGACGAAATGGTAATTTCTGTTGCTAATTGGAAATCAAGGGGAGTAAAGGCAGTAAAGGCAAAAGGACATCGCGGGAGGGGGCGGGGGGTGCAGTCCGAAGGTAATCCAGGGCAGGAAAGGTAGAACTGCCAGAAGCCAAACCGGAAGCAAAGACACAGACCCTCCTCCATCTCTTCGTCCTTCCTTCCATCAGCAGGAAAAGTCTCGGCATTGGTCAATGCTCAGGAGAGCGTCACAAATGTTTGTCCATTTTGAAGGAAATTAATGCGAAATGTAACAATCGAATTAGGCTTAAAGGAGCACAAGAACCCAAGCGCCCAAGCACCCAAGAACCAAAGCGCCCAAGAGCCCCCACCCCAAACGAAGCGAGAACCGAACCGCTTCGAAACCGATTCGCCACGAATCGTTATACGATTCAATGGGTGGGGCTAAACAGCTGCCTGCCACCCGCCAGTGACCTTCAAAGACCAGGCCATACTCCAAAATTGATTTTAGGTATTCATTGGCAATGGGGCTGCGGGCCAGCAATTCTCATAAATTAAACATGGCACCCCCACCCCCCCTGCACACATAAACTAACGTGAGAAATGCCAGAGCCGGAGCAGTGCCGCATAAAAATGCCAGCATTTAACTCTGTATATTTGAAATATTTTAAATATAAATTTCAATATTAAACTGCGTTCGCCGACAGGAAACTGCTGCCAGTCCCAGCCCCAGCAACAGCCCCAACCCAAGCCCAACAGTCAACGAGCGATGGTAGCAGCGGAAGAGGAAAACGCTGGCAGTCGGACGGGCAGGACGGGCAGGACGAGCAGGAGAGCGGAAATGATCCATCGACGCTCGAGTTGGTTGTCCCAAAACGGTCCACAAACCCATCCAGTCGTTGGGCATTGGTCATGGGTTGCACGGGGGCCCACAACAAAAACAACAAAAACAAAAAAAAACCCAACTAAAACGATACCCAAACCGATGACGGAAATACCCTTTTCGAAGAAATAATTTTGTTATAATATTTGAATATAAGACTGAAATTTGCCTGTATATTAATTCTATGCCCATGGCAGCTGAATAAATTTATATCATTTAAATGCTTCTCAGATGCTTCGATCCCACTGCATTGCCAAACCTCTTGACAACAGAGGTAATATACCCTCTGAAAGGGCACAACGACAGCCGAAAAAAGGTCTCTCTTTTCGTTGCTGTTGTTGCTGACTTTTGGCCACAAAAACGTTGAAAATATTTGTGTTTCCACTTATTTGCATTAATGCCACGAACCGATTTACTGTCTCTCCATCTGTCTGTTTGTGGGTGGATTTTGGGGGCACAAAAGCCCCAAAAAAAAAAAAAAAACAGAGGCTAAAACAATTGCCACATGTGGGGTTCAGTTCAAGGCAATAAATACAAGAGAAATACAGAAATACATGCCGAGTATTTTGTGACTTTTGATTTGGGGTTAACTGGAACTGCAGCAGTGCCTTTCGTTTTCCTTTCATTTATGCTTGGAATTAACACACACACACATATGTATGTGTTTCCACATCAGTCTCTGGGGGTAGGTGTGAATTATGTAGGGGCAAACACAAAACAACTAAAAAAATAAAAGCTAAAAAAAAAATTAAATTTAAGTTGTGAAAACTGAGCGTAAAATCGAGATTTGTTAAATACGGCAAAATTATGTATCAGAGAAAGCCAAAGAAACCCAATTGGCTGGAAATACTGGACTCCAGCCACTGCTTGAGGAAGTACAGTTGCAAGCGACCCCGCCCGGCCAGATCGGTGGGATGTACTGCTTCGAACTGCTTGCAGCCAAGTCTGCAGTCCACCAAGACGAACAAATCGGCACCTACCAAGAAATTGAAGCTGAATATGTGCTGGCAGCTGGCCAGCGATCCCGCCAACCTTACCGCTTCCATGCAAGCGGCGGTACCCGTAGCTAAGGCTAGGGGGCAGGAGAAGCAGAATCACAAACCGAAGGATAGCCAAAAACCCCAGCCGGAGCACAAGCTGGAGCACAAGCCGAAGGAGAGGCTGGAACACAAGCAGAAGGAGAAACTGGAACACAAGCCGAAGGAGAAGCCCAAGTTGCAGGATGATCTGGGGCCCGAGACGGAGTACGAACAGGAGACCATTTTGCAGGATGAGCACGAGTGCAGTGAGGATGACAAAAAAACCAAGAAGAAGGGCCCGACGCGACTGTACTCCACATACCGAAAGCAGTCGCCGCGCAGGCCCATGGATTTCGCAAATATAATATTCTTAGATGCCAGAACGATGCCGTGGGACAAGCCAAAGGCAACCAGTCAGGATGGAGATTCATGTGCGACGATCAAGCATAAGCACAAGCGCGTTCATCATTCAGGGCCGAAGGGTACGGGCCGATCGAATAGAATGTATGGCGTTCCGTTGTGCGGTCCACCCAGCCTGATCATGGACATGGTCTATCCGCCCTCCAAGCAGATACAGCTGCGGCAGGAGCAGCTCTACCAGCATTCCGAATACGAGGATCAGTACTCACTAATGCTTCAGTCGCAGCTGCAGCAGCCGGAGCACTCCCATCAGCAGCAGTCCAATGATGGCGTGCCCATTTCATTGCAGCTTCTAGCCGGAACAGAGCCGTACACAGTGCCCTCGATGGAGCAGTTTCAGCGTGTGCAGAAGGGACAGCGATACTGCGGCAACTTTTACTACAATTAAATGCAAGACTACTTTAACTACAACTACAATAAATATTTGGCAATCTGTATTCGATTGCAAGAACTTGCAAGTGCAGCGGTGGGGGAATTTTCTTCCAAACTGTGCTTTGAACTATCAGTCCTATTGCCTTGCCATAGTAGGCTTTTCTTTTAAGTGCTCGATCGTTCTACTGCTTTTCGATCACTTGCTTGCTGCTTGCATTACGGTTCCGACTGCTTGCCCAAAGACAACTGTCCCCCCCTCGCAGTGCTTTCAGGCAACCTGTTCTCTCACTTATTCACCTGCTTGGACACTGCTTTGCTCTGTGCCTGTGCCTCTGTGCCATGGCTGTTGCCCTTCAATGACCTGTGAGCAACTTTTTGGTATTTAATATACTCTTAAAGTTTGTGCATGGGAATGGGGCAGGTGGTGGGTGTGGGGGCAGGGCTTCTGCACGCAAATACAATTAAAATCGGTGAAAATGAGAGGCAGCAAACACAAACAGAAACACAGACCAAATGGCGAAACAGCAGCGAAACGGCGCAATGGAAACGAGCAAATAATGAAGTGGATAAACTTTGCTGAAACATTGAGTTTTCGAACCGAAATCCAAATACAAAATTGAACAGAGTGTGGAGCAAGAGAGAGAGTGAGAGAGAGAGCGGGAGAGGTCAGCAAAATGAGGAGCAAGCAGTACAGAAAAGCAGTGAGCCCAGTGTGGCGCAGGGGGGGGATATGCCACTGTATTATTCAAGGTATCATGGCATCGGGAGGCGTGCGCACACACATACACACACACACCACACAACCTTTTAGAAGGGCAAACAGAAAGGGAAAAGCGTGGCGGCGCTATAGCATGGGAAAACTTTTGTAATTACAATAAAATTTTCACAAATAACTTGCAATTGTTTGTGCCAGTAGAAGCCCCTCGAAGTTGTCTAAAAGTAGATGGAGGGTGGTGGGGCAGGTTAAGCAGCAGCAGCATCAGGCAGGTCCTTGGTGTCCCCAATGCGAATGTGTTAATATTATTGTGTACAGCATTTTTACCCTGTGCTACATAGTACCCACCCCCTTCATCTATGTTGCAAAAGTGACAAAAATACAAAAGAAAATGAAAAGAAAACACCGCAAGAATGTCTCCTCCTTGAGTTTGGCACCATTCTCGCCCGACCACCGAAATAAATTAAAATATAATTAAAAATAAAAGAGACACACACACACCCAGAGAGAGAGAGAGAGAGAAGAGAGAGAGAGAGAAAGAAAAGTGTATTTGAAAACGTGGACCGGAATCGAATGGAGTCGTCTCGGGACAGGGACAGGGACCTTCTTCTGCCCTTCTATGCCCGTGGTCCCCTGGTCAGCATCATTCCCACCGGAGATTGCGTGCCTGGACCACTCCTCACTGAATTCTTAATCCTGAATTCTGTATAGAACATTGTTTTGCAAATTAATCTTCCAAAAATGTCTAAGAGCCTTTCCCGGGCAGGGGAGGGGGTTCCCTTGAGTTTCCTTGTTTTCTATCTTATTTATGTGCTCCAAATTTCGACTACTTCTTTTGGCATGCAAATATTTGTGATGCTCGTACGATTGTGTGTTGCAAATATTTATGTTTAATTTTTATTAAAGTGTTGCACGAGCATCCAGAGTGTTGCACTTGTGGGCGGGCGGCGCATGCGGTGGCATGCAGCAGAGGCTGTGGGCAAATGGCAAGAACTGTGAAAAGAATCAACAACAATGTGTGGCGGACGAAAACATCCTCAAGGAAATACGTAAACCACCGTACCGACATGTCATTCCCCCCCCCCATCACATTCACACAATAAACACCACAGCAAGGAGGGGGAGACAGCAGGCAGTAGGAGGGTGGGATGGGGGTGGAGGGTGGGGCGAAGGCAAATGAATCTAAAGATTACGAATGTCTGCTACATCTTCAAAATAAGAGTACACACAGAGTACATGCATACATACATATGTACATTTGTATGCATTTAGGATTGGCTTCGACTATGTTATACCCTCTACTTGCCTCTGCTTGTCTTTGCTTACCTCTACTTTCCTCTGCTTTCCACTGCTTTCCTCTGCTTTCCTCTACTTTCCTCTGCTTGCACTCTTATATTTGATAGCTGCCCGAATTTCAGTCTTGCACATACCCCCCTCCATAATTAATGCTCTTTTTTTGTCTGCCTCATTTGAGGAGCATGCACGAATATCAATATACCCTTTGCCAGCGAACAATACACGGGGGACGAGCTGAAAAAAACCCAACACCAACAGCTGTAAGTGAGAGAGAAAGAGAGAGAGAGAGGGCAGAAGGTAGCAACGATTCACGATTGATGTGCCTGCCGGATCCTGAGAGTGTGAATGGTCGCCTCAGAGGAGAGGACTGACTGCTGGTGGAGGAGGCATTGCAGCATTGGAGCCTTGATGGATGGATGGATGGATGGATGAATGGTTGGAGAGGCTTAGTCTAGGAGCAATGTAGCTTAAGCTTAGGGCTTTCAATCGAACGGAACAGGGGGGTACGGGGGCACATAGCTCCGCTTGTTGTATTTTATTGATTTGTTTTTCCTTCAGCAGCTTGCCCCCCCACCCAAGTCACAAAGGGGCAGGGGCAGAGAGATAGAGTGAGAGAGAGAGAGAGAGCGAAAAGAAGCGGCAGCATAGACGAAAAAGGACTGGCTCTAGGTGCCGACTAATAAAGTTCATCAAGGAAAGAAGTTTCTTCTTTTTTTTTGGGGGGGGGAGAGCTGTGAGGGGAACTGTGGCTGTGAACCCACTCCCTATGCCACCCACTCACGTTGCACTCGACAAACAAAAAATAAGTTTCTGATGGTTCAAATGAATGAGAAAACAAATTTGTCTTAGCCACGGTTTCGGTCTATTCACCTCTCTCTCTCTCTCTCACTCTCTTTTTCCTTGACCAACAATCTTCCCAAAAATCCATCTACGTCAGATTCAAGGACAACTCTTATTTATTTATATTTTGCTGAAAAACTTTCTACACATAAACAAGAAATTCAATGAGATTTTTCTGCTTGCAGCCGTTGAAGTGGTGAAAACCTTTTTATTGCTATTTATAAATATATAAATAAATTAGAAATTATAAATTGAAAATCGGTAGATAGATTCCTCATTTATTCGGGGCCAATGTATAATATAAGATTCACCTGAGGCCCTGCCTGGCTATCAGAGGGAATCATTGAGTCTTGTCTTTCATGGAATTCGCAAATTAATTTAATCACGCTCTGCGTTCTAAGGTATTCCCCCTTATTCCCCCATAGAGGAAAAAAATATGTACACCTAATGATGTAATTTCAAAGTAAATAAAAATTCCTTGAAATTCATATGTTTCTCTCCCAATTGGCATTTACCGGGAAAATTGCAAGCAAAGTGATCCCAGGGGGATTTACCAGTGGGGCGTGTAACAAGTGTTTGTGGCACAACGGAATTCGCAGACCAGCCATCCCCCTAAGGGGCACATATGGAGTCTGTTAGAGTTAATATGCTGCGAAAATTATATGGCGGAATGAAGCACACGGACAGACAACAAGGTTATGTAGATATATGTACTATGTATGTATGTATGTATGTATGTATATATTTTTTAAACTGCGTTCTAAGTATGACGAAAGACATTTGCCCCGAAACATATCCCACAATTACGGAATACGTTTATTCCCTGCCGTACTCCACAGTCAAAATGCTTCGAACATTGGATGTTGGCTTCAAACTTATACACACAGTGGTAGGTGTATAACAGTTTCAGTGTAACTCAATCGGAGCAACAAATAGAAGACTGACGATGGTGGCACTTCTACTGCTTGTAGTATATTTTGCTTCTAACCAGTACTTATACGTATAGGCAGTCTTCGAAAGTATCAGTAGCATACGCATACTGCTTGTAGTAGACTTGCCTGCGTACTTATACGGGGCAGCAACCCACCCTCACACAACATTATTCGTATACAAAGTAGTATTAGCTCTACTTATACGGGCTGCTACTCTGCTTGGTACGAGTGTATACGCATCATATGCGCTGCTTTGGCCCTTAGCTTGTACTTCTACCACGCGTTGTAGCATACTGTGACAGACTGATAGTATACTTATACCGTACTTATATCAAGAGTTGTATGCTCTCTCTCTCTCTCTGAATGTATACTCGTACTCACATCGCATAATTCTTTCTTATACTTATACCTGAGCGAATATGAGAGCTTGTTGGCGTATAAGTAGGTCTTGGAGCCATTGAAAACCGGCTTTTGGTCATCTTTGGGGAGCTCCAGCCAACGCACCTGCAGCAGTGTAGTGGCAAGTGGCAGCCGTACGACTAGTAGTAGTAGTAGTAGTAGCAGGCAGCAGCAGTCCCAGCAATAAACAATGTGCTCCAACTGTTTACAGACTGCTCTCTCTCCCACTCTCTCTGTCTGCTTGCGCTCAGTCTCTCTCTCTCTCTCTCTCTCTTTAGCCTCATGCTGCATGCCACCGAACAGTGGGCATCATCGTTCGTTGTCTTCGGTTCTTTGTCGTTTTCGTTTCGTTTGGCTGCTGCGTTTGCCGGAATCGAGAATTTAGTTCGGTTTTAGCTCTGATTCCGTGTGGACGCCTCGCCCTCGACCAGCGTGTCGTTTCCGTATCGTAATCGTTGTCCGTTTCTTCGATTTGCGCGTCGCATGGAGCCTATACCCCAAACACACACACACACACACACACTCATATACACGCACACAGTTAGAGTGTATGCACAGTGGAGTCGACAGCAGCATCAGCGACAGCGACAGCGACAACAACGCACAAATTATCGAGTCTGCGCCAAAAGTGATGGCAACTGCGAACCATCTTAAAGAGGTTCCCGCTTATCCCTAAATATACCCCCCACACCCCAAAAAAAAAAAAAAACGAAAAGTGTTGCAGCAACTGTTCAGCCCAGTGCTTGTGCCCCACTCCCACTTCCACTCCACAAGCACACGACCGGCACACGCACAGGCGTAGTTAGTATCCAATCCAGTTGCCGTTTTTCGGTTACGGGTTCGGTGCCCCCTTCGGTATTCCGCCCCTACCCCCTCCTCCCCTACCGCTCGTCGTCGTCGTCGCTGTGGTCGTCGTGGGTCATGTCACATGTCCTGGTGGCTCGCTCTGCTGCCTTGTGCCTGTGCCTGTGACGCCGCCGCACCGTTTCTTTGGGTGGGCGGCAGCCGGAATAATGCCGCATTAGAGGCGCCCGCAGAGACCTACGCGAGTGTCGTCGTCGGCTGAGAATTGAAATTGGAAATTTTTGTGGTGCGACGACTGTGGCAAAAGTGATGCGAATGTAACACGCCGAACCGAACCAAACCAAACCAAAATAAATGTGTGCCATTAATAGCTGGGAGGCAAACAAGCAGCAACGGCAGCGGCAGTGGCAACGGCAGTGCCCAGTGGCAGTGTCAGTGCTATAGCTTCCAGTTCTGAGTGCGGTGCGGTGTGGCAAGTGGTGCAAGAACAACAACGACAAGAGCCACAACCATTTAAAAACAACAACAGCAACAACAACAACAGAAGCGGGCCACCAAGTGTGTTGCAAATAAACGGCCTGCAACATGGCTTTGAATATGGCATTAACGAAAGAAGAGGAACAACAGCAACAGCAACAGACGCAGCAGCAGCAGCAGCAGCAACAAACCAAATGGCAGCAACATGCAACGAAACGTCGACGCTGCCATCAACATTGGATTAAAGAACAAAATCTTCAAATTCTGGCCATGGGTAAGTCTTTAAGCAACCAAAAACCAGGACAGACACTCGCAGGACATGGGAGGACGAACCATGGCAGCAGCAGCTGTTGCACCATTCATCTGCTCTGCATGCATGTCGCATGTTGCATGTGCTGCAGCAGCAGGAATACATTGATGAGAGACTATTTCCAGCCCATTTCCATCAGTTATGGGGCGTGGTTTTGGTAACTGGCACTCTGGACTCTGTGACTGACGCCCTCTGTGGTCAGCAGAGCCACATGCCGCATGCCGCACCACTCGTAGAAATAGTTTGTCTCAGGGCTCAAGTGCCATGTGCAGCGCGTGTGGGGGTGGGGTAGGGAGGGATTGCCCACAATTGGAAGCTAATTCATAATTATACAAGAACCGAGAGAGCACCACAAAACCGGACACACACGTACAGGTACCGGTACAGGTACAGTAGTCCAGTAGTCGCTACAGGCAACAACCAACTTCCGCTGCAATCAAACGCATTATCGCTGGACAGCTTGAAACTGGTTAGAATTGGCATGGGGCATGGTGGCATGGGAGAGCAGGCAATCGGTTGCTTCTTGGGCTCTTATCGAGAGCTTCCGCCCCTCAATCCACAATCGCCACAGAGCGCTGCCTTACGATACCGAAGCCGAATATCCAGAGAACAAATCTGAAACCAGCAATCGACAAAATATTTTGTTCCCTTTTTTTTTTGGGTTTTGGGGGCGTGTGCTTGCCAGTGGGTGGGGGGAGTGGTACGCCCATCATTAAAAGCTTCAATTGATAAAGCACATCAAAGCAGTGAGGGGGGCTGGGTAGAGAGAGGGTAAAGAGGGTGGCTAGAGGGGGGGCTTTTTAGACCAATTAGTTGAAGAGTAAAGCACCTGCTGGCAAGCAGCCCCTTGCAGAGAAATGAAAACACAAAAAAACAAAAACAAAAACAAAACCAGCAACAAAAACCACAGAAATACAAAGTGGAAGAGGGGGCAGGGGGGGGGGACAAAAAGAAAAACAAGTAAATCAAAAAACAAAATCAAAATCAGAAACGGAAGTCCATCTATCTGTGCATAGGTCTACGTGTGTGTGTCGTGAGTGTGTTTGTGTGTGTGTTTGTGTGTGTGTTTGTGTGTGTGTTTGTATTTGTGGCGTAAAAGGAAAAAGGAAAAGCATGTATTTGTCAGCACAAAATAATCAAGGATCATAATATGTCAACAAACAGACAGGCAGTGGCAGTGTGGCAGTGGCAGAGACACAGACACAGAAAGAGACAGAAACAGAATCCGAGAAATCTGCGGGGCAGGCGGGGGCATTGGGCCCAGCCAGGACCCAACAAAAACAAGCACAAGGACAGCCAGCCAGCCAGCCCCCAAAACGCAGAAAAGTTGCGTATGCCAAAGTGTCTGTGTGTGTGCGTTGAGTGTGTTTGTGTGTGTGCGTTGAGTGTGTGTGTCCATGTGTGAGTTGAAAGCATAGAAATGTGTGCCAGCAGAGCAGCAGAAGCAGGCAGCAGGCACCAGCAGCAAAACTGAAGCTGAAAGCCAAAGCTGAGCCAGCAGGCAGGCAGGCAGGCAGCAGGAAAAGTGTAGGACAAACATTTCGTAATAGATATAAGGGGGCACAGTGTGGTGGGGAGGAGAGGGAGGGATGGCCATGTGTGGCACCCTGGCAAAAGTCGTCGCGACTTGTCGTTTTTGTCTCTGACAGTTGGGCAAATGTGCTGAAGTGCATTGACAATACCACGAACCGAAGTACTACAGCGCTTGACCAAACCAAAGGCAATAGCAAAAAAAATAACCAGAGGAAAAAACTCTCAAAGCAACTCAAAGAGCAAGGATAAGGGAGTGGGAGGTGAAGGCGTGTGAGATCCGGTAGAAAGAGCACCCACCCAGCCCTGCCATTCAGCATTCAAGGGGGCAAAGTGTTAGGCACACACAATGAAGCAAGACGAAGCGGGCTCTGGGCTGCTGCTGTTGCTGCTGCTGCAGATATCTCGATAGATAATCTTGCCCCACACAGTGGAGAGCACAGGGGCCACAATCTGCAGGCAAGCATCTTCAAGGCATTTCTCTCTCTTTTTCTCCCTGTCTGTCTGTCTCTCTTTCTGTCTGTCTGTGGCACACTCGGCACTGGAACTGACTTTCTGTGCGGCGGCTGTCATTCTCTGGCAGTCTCACTGACTGGCAAAAGTTAATTGCGGATCCACAGAGAGAGAGAAAGCCAGAGAGCAAGAAAGCGAATCTTTTAAAAAGATTTTAGCTCAACAGCTTCAAACGCGCTGACTGCCCTCCAATGCTGTGGCAACTCTCTGTTTCCGTATCTGTGTGTCTCTGTGTGTGTGTGTGTGTGTGTGTGTAGTGTGTGGGCAGCTGAAACTGAACAAAAACAGCTCAAGAAACGCCCCATGTTTGGCCAACACTGACTTGCAGCTCAGCTCAGCTACTACTTGTCGCTGGCTTAACGAGCGTCACAAAAATAAACCAAAACCAAAACTAAAACTAAAACTAAAGCCATAGCCAGCGGCAGCGACAGCCGCAGCGACAGTTTATAATTTTTTGAGAGCCCTCACCCCCCCTCAGTGGACAGCCTGAGCAAGCGACGACGCCCCTGCGGCACCTTGAGACGACGACGACGACGATGGTCGCAACCAGTTTAGTATTGACGGAAAACCACAGCAGCAGCCACCACCCACCCACACCGTCTGCATCGAAGCCGATTGACACAGGCCACAGAAGTGGAAGCTGGAAGCTCAGTCTCAAGAGCAGACTGGGGCAGTGGCAGGGGGCAGTGGCAGGGGCGAGCATGGGCGAGCGCGTGGGCATAAATTACGTAATTATGAATCAAAAATAAAATCTAAAACTGCTGCACTGAGCTGAACTGAATTGGACAAAGGGAATCCAGTTGCTGTAACTGATTTAGATAACAAATTAAAGTTGAAAAAAAAAAAACCATCCAACGGCTAAAGGCAAATGCCAGACAGAGAGAGAGAGAGAGAGAGAGAGGAGAGAGGGAGAGGGTTTGAATCAAGCAAATAAAATTTATAATAAATAGAAATAAATACAAATTGATCCTGGCTTCAAGTTAGATTTGTGTCTGGGCAGTTTGATTCCATTTTCCATTCTACATTCAAGAACAAAACCTCCTTAAATGGTTGGTCCGCCTTTTGCTGACATTTCAGGCTTCATATTCAGGCACTTGAAACGTTTCCCTTTTGCCTGTTCTGGTTCTCATTCCGGCTCAGTGTATCCGCAAATAGACAGAAGCTGCATGGGCCTCGGAGAAGGAAGAAATCAAATATAACTCGGAGAAGGAAGGAATCAAATATAACTCGGAGAACACTCGTAATTGTGGAACGAAAAAAATGAAAACAGAAACCGAATCTTGTGTTTAGCGTAGGCCATAAAAATACACAGACACAGACACACACATGTTTATAAATACAAATCTTCAGCATGTGGCAAAAGGTGCAGAGCGTCGTGCCAGTGGCAGGGGCAGTGGCAGTTGTCAAACAGTTGCACTTGAAGTCGCCACACCAAGTGGATCGGCGGAGAACTCCCTCCCGCTGCGTTCGTCCGTCTAACGTATCGTATCGTATCGTAGCATGTGGTAATTGGCCCCGCATCTCTCTTTCTCTATCTCTCTCTCTCTTGGTAGAGTTGAGAGTGGCATGCCACACAGATTTATTATGGGATTTTCAACACCAACATTAGATGGCCCCTTGCTACGGTTCAGCTCTCTCTCTCTCTCTCGCACACGACGAGGAGGAGTATGTGGATATCCATGTATGGCATTTGTTTTGTTGTTGTTGGTATTTTCAAGAGTTACAAAAGCCAGGTCAAAACTATTTCCAATTATCTGGATATCTATTGTCTGCTAGGAGTGGCAGAGAGAGAGGGTGGGGCATGCAAGGCGGTAGCAGTGGCAGTGGCGGTGGCAGGATATTAGCAATGTGCAGCCTGGCGTGCTTCCTACGCAGTATATCCCCCCCCCAGAACCACACCCCCTCCCAGAAGGATGCGGTGGTTGAATGGCTGCCACTCCCTGGATGATAGCGCCCTTCCCCCCTGCCAACAACCCACCGCCAGATGACTGAGTTTGATGGGTTTGCTACGATATTGATGCGAATTGATTTGGTTAGTCAGATGTTGGACAGTCGTGGAGAGCTTCCCTTCCCTTCGCCCTTCGCCCTTCGCCCATCGTGCCATCCGCAGCAGGCAGCAGTTCAATGAATAAATAAAAATGAGGCAAATCAAGCAAGATGCCAAATGAGGCTCGTCATAGACGTAGCCATAGATGGAGAAGAGGCAGAGACACAGAGGCAAAGGCAGAGGCGATGCCTGGGCACTTTTGCGTTTTTAGTGGGGAATAAATTTAATGGCTTCGGCCCTGGGTCCTTGCTCACTTCAGTTCAGGCTCCTTGCGGTTCAGTTGAGTAATTGAAAAACCATTTCAAGGTGAGACCCAAAGACGTCGATGGCTTCATCGCCAGCGCCAGCGCCTTCTCCTCTGTCTCTCTCTCTCTCTCTCGCTAATTTAAATTTATGAATTTTAGAAAAACATCTCAATATCAAGGGGATAGATGTATGCATGAATATACAATATATACATATATAGAAGATATATGGGCATCAATACTGAGTGCGTCCTTCCACGCACTTTCACTTTTCCTTGAGTGTTTAATCAAGTGTAAATAATTGCATCATTCTGCCTCAAAGAGAGTCGCTTTCCTTTGTGTTTGTGCGCCAGCAGATACGACTCTCCCTCCCTCTCCCTCTCCCTCTCTCTCTCTCCTGTGGGTGGAGTGTGTGTGTGTGGTGGGGAATGTTTGTGGCTCGAACGATATCAATATGTGGGCCAGACAATGGCTCGAGGGGGTAGGCGGCAGGGTCACACTTTTACTTGAGACACTGTTTCGCTTTCAGCAAATCAAATTCAAAGAAAGTTTGCATGAATTCTCACTTCGGTAGGCAACAAGCGGCAAGTGGCAAGTGGAAAGTGGCAAGTGGCAAGTGGCAAGTGTCTTTATTGTGTGGCAGTGGCAGCAAGAAAGACTTGCTGCATATTTTCCGGCTGTTGATACAACGATATTGAAAAATGAATATTTGATCGGCGAGGCCCAGCCCTTCCTGTCCTGGGGGGTATGTGGGCGGTGGGGGGGGGGCACAAATATTTATATTTACAAGCAGTGTGTTGAGCGGTAGTGCAGGCTTTGCAGGCTCTGCAGGCTTTTTGTGGCATGCATCATTCATGCGGCACTTAATTGAAGTGTGTGCGCGCCTGGCAGCTGCACACAACAGCAGCAGCAGCAGCAGCAGCAGCAGCAGCAGCGGCAGCGGCAGCATCTGCCTAATTCTCTTGGCCAAAATTCCCTTTCAAGTCGCGTGTTCAACCGGTTGGATGCCGCTGTAGCTCGTGGCACTGCCACTGGCAGTGGCAACAGCTTCGACAGCTGCAACCTCTGCAACTGTCGCATCAGAGCCCATGTATGTATCTGCATCTGTGTCTATCTATAGCTGTGTGTATCAGTGTGTTGTGTGTGTGTGTGTTGGGCTGATGACTTCTTGGCTTTAACGTGTGAACCGTTCGCGGTCGGTCCATGTCCATTGCACGCTTCAGTAATCTCTCGACCAGCGACAGGCCGGGCCGGGCCGGGACGGGCCACAGGCCGCTCGCCTCGTCTTGTCCGAGTCACTTGCACACCTTTTGGCTTTGGCCAGGGATTGTCGAATGGCAATGGGGATGGGAATGGGAATGGGTGATGGGAATGGTGATGCAATTGGGGCACATTGTGTGTGTGTGTGGGGGGGCGGGTTGTCCAGTTGTCCGGTTGTCCGGTTGACGTGTGGTTCCGCTTCGACGATTCTCTCTCTCTCTCTGTTACTCGTTCCCTCTACCACCCTCCCTCTCCTCGCTCACTCCATTGTCGTGTGAGTGTGTGGAAATCTGTGACGAGGCGGCATTTGGCTTGGGAAAACTTTAACTTTAACGACTTCACTTGATTTAATTGCGACAAAGAGAAAAATACAATTTCCCTTGCAACATTTTTTTTGCTGCTGGGAACCATTCATTGCACTGCCTCCCCCACTCCACCCCACCACTGACTGTACACTCCACAGCCCTTAACAGATCAGGTTTCATATGGCAGACATGCCTCATTGGGTACAGCGAAGCCTCCCCCTGCGCCCCTCATGCTGCAGCCTGGACAATCCTCCTCAACGCATTGTCATTCGATTGCGCAAACATTATTTTGCATTCCACTTGCCCCCAGGCTACATACAGTCCCTCCAGCATCACAGCATCCAGTTTGCAGTCTACAGTCTATCCGCGGGCGGGCAGGGCAAACCCTTAACCCTTATCCAACCAGCAGCATCGCAGCAGCAACAGCAGCATTGTTAGCCCGCTGGCTGCGACGGCTACTTCTGTAGGGGTAAATCTTCCTCTACCATTCCCCCCCTCCTGGCTGTGTGTGTTTGTGTAATTTGGACGAACAATGCCCACTGCCAATGCAAAAAAAAGAGTTCAAGTTGAAGCTGAAGATGAAGCTGAAGATATATGTATATGTGTGTGTGTGTGTTTGTGTGTATGCAACGCCCTGCTGTTCAAACGGCAATTAAGCCAAACAATAAGCTGACAAACACTCGGCCTCGGCAAAAGTGGATGAGAATGCGAATGGTACTGAGGATGAGGATGCGGATGCGGAGTAGCATCCAAGAGGCAGAAGCGGCTGCTTGTCCGTGTCCACAGCTTATAATTTGTAAGCTTTAATCTACGTTACATAACTGTACGTCATTTAATGCATTTAAGTAAACGAAAATTAATGAAAAATAATTATAATCATCCTAGCAAAAGGGGAATACCGAAAACCATAGCAAAAATAATCTTATTTGTGTTAAATATGTGCATTTAGGACACTGAATTAGCTGCTCCATTTAATGACGAATGTTACGTGTAGAAATATATAAAATACCCCAAAAAGTTATAAATAAATGCTTTAAAATCAGTGAACCATTTACAAACAGAGAAGAAATCGTTGAGCATCGAATAGTAGCACTTTGGCTTTAAATATCTATTTGATTTGATTTTGATTTTAATATGGAAGTATTTAAAATGAATAATATTTCTTATTTAGATTAAATATATTTGTTACAAACTGAATAATATTTAGATTAAAGATGAGACAATTATATTTGAATCAAAGTGAAAATTCTATTCAATTTCTTGTTATTTATATCCTCTGATAATTCAACTCTGTGCACCAAAGAAATTTCAACATTTTCTATCGAGAATCCATTGAAACTCGAGTATCCATAATTAAATTGATTATCGTAACATTTAAAGGTAAACAAAAACACTATTGTGGAGTGTTCAAAAGTCTTTTGGTTACATGAAATTCTGCAAGTACTGAATCAGTAGGGACATCCCTCTGGACTGTTGCCACAAGAAGGGGTGGGCTGAAAA
Source organism: Drosophila obscura (assembly GCF_018151105.1). Classification (NCBI taxonomy): domain Eukaryota; kingdom Metazoa; phylum Arthropoda; class Insecta; order Diptera; family Drosophilidae; genus Drosophila; species Drosophila obscura. The sequence goes on along the minus strand of NW_024542774.1, from coordinate 564,541 downwards.
CTTCCCCCGCTATTTATTGAATACTTACAATAAAATATAGAATTTATTTTCATTTTATTTGTGTGTGTGTGTGTGTGTTTCTGTTTCAAGTATCGATGTTCGTGCAGACTGAAGTTTCAAGTTGAATGCAACTTTCTGTACACTGCCCCCACACATTCGTTTATCTGTGGTCATAACTTTTGTGGGTTTCCTCCCCGTTGGCTCTTTATGCCACACTCCCCCTACCCCTCCCACTCACCGTCTCTCTCTCTATTCTAGGGAATAGTTTGGCTTCTTGTGTGCATGCGTGTGAGTGCGTATAATGAAGCAACTGTCGCATATTCGGACTGCAAGTCTGACTTCAGAGATATTTCCTAGCTAGGAGACAACCACACAAAAAAATGTCACACAAGAAAATGTATGAATATGCTGAAGAGGCGGAGGGTGGGAGGGGTGAATTTCCTGTCAGATGCGGGAAAGTCGAATGGGCAAATGCTGGATTTTTGAGTGTCCAATGGCTGGGTACAGTGCTCAAAGAGATAACATTCGAGTGGCCGGATATTTGCTGCATCAGCGTATAGGAATTTTTGGTTTATGTCCGTCTTTATACCCACACCCCCCCACCCCAGCACAGCCGCAGCCACAGCCACAGCACCAACCGACAGCAGCAGGCTTCTTGGCCAGGACAGGACAGGACAGTACGAGTATAAGGGGACCAACCCACCTCAAGGCTGTACGACATACATACATACTGTCCTATTAGCCATGTAGGTTTATTTTGGCCTTGGATATTTTAGGGTCTGGTCGGAATGTGGCCGGTTTCTGTGTGTGTGTGTGTGTGTGTGTAGTGTGTGTGGTGTGTGAAGGAGGGAGGAGGCAGGCAGGAGCAAGAGGGGGCTTTCAAATATGAAATTTATTCAAGTCACTCTGGTTTAATGTTTGGAAATGGACAGCAAATAACTTTCGAGAGCGTTTACAATAACAACACGGCAAGGGAATTGTCTGTGTCTGTCCCATCCCCCCTGCCACTATTTCATAATGATCCTCCTCCTGATGATGATGATGATGATGATGGTGATGGTTTCCTAAACCATTTTGTTGCCCCTTTTCGGCCCGTGATGGGTGGGGATATGAATGCGTTAGCCACCTACAAACATACATTAGAATGCCTTCCAATTACCTCCATCTACTCGGAAGGGTTCATTCTGACAGCAGGAATATCCTTTCCTTTCCCCCCTTTTATTTTTTTTTGTGCCATTTTCGCTTCAATTTCGATTTTTACTGAAATGATTTTTTAAAGATAATATTAGGAAAAAGCCATCAAAGTAAAAGAAAATCCTGCCAAGCCCTGTCCTGACTCCACCTCCGCTTCCGCTCCATTCCGAGGCTCTGCCTCAGCGTCAGCGTCAGCCTCATCCTTTGCCCCACTTCCAATTATCCATTTTCCAATATCTAAACCCACTTGGGCCTTGAAGCCTGCAGCCGATGGAGGAGACAGTGGCGCATAAATTGATTGGATGATGTCGCTTTTTATGTCGTTTGTGCTTATCCGCCCCCGCACGACATTGTACCACCCATCCACATCTATGGTTTGATTTTCCTTGAGATTCTGTGAATTTCATAAGTTGATTCGATGCGTAGCATGTGTTATAAATAAATCAAGCATTCTGGGTGGCAATCTCTTAGAGGTTCGATGCCACGGGAAGCATAATCCCCCCTCCAAGCCCATACCCCATGCCATTTCTTGTTTGGTTTGGGGTTTCGCTCTGCTCTGCTCTGCTCTGGAATTGTCATTTAATTCAAATGGTGCTTAGAATTGATTGGAGCAGTGGATCGTTCCCTGGGTAACCAAGCAGCAGACACGAGGGATGGTCACTTTTAAACAGTGTAGGAGAGTGTAATGTAGTGTTGGTAGGGTGTGTGACAAGTGAGCGGAATGTGGTTAGGGTAAATCTATAGAAGGAGACTGTTTTGTAGTGTTGGCCAAGTCAGTACGTGAGTGCTAAGCAGTGTAGATGAGTATTGGATAGTGAAATGCAGTATTGGGCAGTGTCATGTAGTGTTGGCAAGTACGTAAGCAGGTAAGGTGAGTTTCTAAACTGAGTTTCGATTGTAGGAAATTCTTTGAGCATGGAAAACTTCCCGGCAGAGTGCACAGGGAGACTCTTGGGACAGTGGGAAGATGATAAAAAAAAAATGAACTGCAGGGTAGTGGGAAACCGTAGGGGGAAACTTGGACTGTATATTAACTAAATTACATTGCAACATGCGTCCAACGTAATCTGTATGTGTATGTGTGTGTGTGTGTGTGAGTGTTGTGGGGGGTCGGGTCATTGGGCAGGCAAACAAACAATGCCACAAAATTTCCCACCAGAAACCGCAAGTCAAGAGAGGAAAAGCGATATCTCCCCCCAAATGCCGCAGCTAATTGCGGCTACGCAACTACACCAACTTTGCTGCACCTGCCAGCGGCAGATATTGCGTGTGGCGCTGCTGTGTGAGAATCCTGCCACAATTAGAGGCAAGAGCAATGCCCCCGCGCCGACCCGACGGACTTTGCAACAGGTACAAACATCACTGTCCGACTGAACTAACGAGTCAGCGATGACCGCACCAGCGGAAACACTTGCCACCGCCAGCCAGCCACACTTCAACTCGTCAACAAGTTGCTGCAGCAGCAGCAGCAGTTCTCGCAGCATTTTTAAGGGGCGCCCCCAAAGTTCCCAGTTACTCCCCACAGTAGTTCCAACAATTTGGCAGTTAAAAAATAAAAGTGTAATCAATATGCAGAGGGATGCAAGGGGCGCGTTTAAAGGATTGCAATGCTGCGATTATCAAAAATGTTTTTCAGTTTCGGCCACACACATTTTCCATGAATTTTCTGGAGTTTTTAAGAGGATTTAGAGGAAATCAAAGTTGTCTGTTCATTGATGGATTTTTCTTCGGAAAAACCAGTAGCTTGGGCACTAGAAAAAACAGGATTTTGGTTCACAAAACACCTAGCCCTGCCACTTGCTGCGCGGCTGACCTCGAATTCTACGAAAACATCCAATTAAAAGTTCTTCGAATTGCACTCGTACTGGTCTTCCTTAAAGCCCAATTATAATTTTATACTCTATGCAAAATGTGAGAGAAATATGATGCCATAATTTACCCAGGAACATCATTTGATTTAGTCGTGTCACAACCGCGAAAAGAATGTTGTGGCAGAAAGTTGCTCTGCCGCAGGTTCAGCAGCACCACAAAACACGGAATCGTATTTTAATTAGGAAGAGCAGTCCTACAGTAACACAGTCCACCACCCGCGCCACCCAGGTGACTGCCAAACTGTAGGTAATAATACTCGTAAAATATAAATAAAACTGTGTTGCATTATTAATAAAACTGCTGCCGCTCTACGCAGCGCAAGTTGCAAATTATGTGCCACTACTACTATACTACTAAACTGTTGTTCAGTGCGGCCTGCAACTTGCTCCTCCTGCGGCTGGAGCTGTCTGGTGTCCTTGGGTCGAGGGTCGAGAGGCTGCTAGTGGCAGCCAGGTGCAAGCTCCAGTGCGCGCGCTCGACCAGCAGGTGCCGGTTAGCTTCTTTTACACACTTTTTAATAAACGCTCCGTCGTTGATGATGTTAATAATGCTGAAGCCGCCACCAGCAGGCTCCTGCTCGTCCTGCCGCATTGTGAACGGTGATGAAGGGAGAGAGGGAAGCCTCTGCTGCCTGCTGCCTGCTGCCTGCGGTGCGGCAAAGTGTTGCCAGTAATTGCAATTTGTTGCTTGCCACTGCAGCAGTGGCAGCAGCCACAGCAGAACTGTAAGCAATCTAACTTGGATTTCCATTAGGGGCCCACAGACAAATCATTTCGAAGCCTTCGCTCTCTCTCTCTCTCTCTCTCTCTGTCCTCCTGTGTAATGCGATGCCGCAGCTACCCATAAAAGTCCTTCAGCTGTACCCCAAATCGAGGCAGCTGCACTGCTTGTCGCTGCTATCACTCAGAGACCACCCAGCAGCGCAAGGACTGTGGGGATGTAAAACGATTTAAAACCCTTTCAAAATTAAGCAGTTGAAAAGGGGAAATGGGAAATGGAAAATGGTTCGACAGATCGATGATGATGCTAATAGGGAGTGGCACGTTCCACGTAGCTGCCCCCCACCCCCCAATGCTGCTGGCTGGCATGCAAGTAGAATGCGTCATGCAGCAAGCAGCATGCACCATTAGAACGGAAATGTCGCTCCAACTATTGTTATATCGTATTTGAACAAATGCTGCGCTGTGTCTTGGTAACATCATCTGCTTTCCATGCAAATGCCAAGCACGTTGCTGACAAGGGGGCGTGCCACAAGCAGCCCCAAAGCCAGCCAAAAAAAAAAAAAAGCACCAGCCCCCAAAAAGACTCCGCAGCTCCGTGCTTGTTCGATTGATGGTGGCGTGGCGGTGATGCTCGGTAAGAGAAGGCCAGCGGATGTACTGCGACAATATGCTGAAGCAGCGAAAATTCTTTTTTTTTTTTTGTTGTTGCTTCTTCTTGGCAATCTACGTGTGGCCACGCCCACAGCGCAGGCAAAAAAAAAAAAAAGAAGTTGGCATGTGGGGTGAGGGGATTATCTATAAGAATAAAGTCCATGTCCATTTTTTCTCTCTCTATCTCCTGCTCTGGTAAAATCATAATCGTCAAATTAATACGCGTCTGGTTGGGGGGCGCGGGGCATATTCGCTAAGCACCAAAACGATGCTTGGCAACCCTCTAGGGTTAGGGTTGTCATATCGTCATACACCAAAATCCGGAAAACGTGAGAGCATTTAAAGCCAAAAGCAAAAGCAAAAGCAAACGCAAAAACAAATAAAACTCAAGTGCTAAATGTGTGAAAATGTCACAGCAGCAGCAGATCCCAGAGCGCGCGCGCTCGTGTGCGTGTGTGGCAACTGGATCCGGGGCAAGGCTACTCAGGTGTCACTCTGATTAATCCGATCCCGGGCGGCTTAATCAGCTCAGGCCCCCATGCCAGATAACTGCCTGGAACGAATCTTATCAAGGGGGCCAGATAGATGGGCGTACCTTGTGGTGTACGTCCGTCTACACATCACTCTTGACTCGAACTGGGGCTGGGGCTGGGGCTGGAGAGGGGACTGGAACTGGAGCGTGGACTGTGTCTGAGAGTGGTTGGGGCCATCAAATTTCAGTCATAACAATAACACTGATAGTCCTCCTGCTCGTAAAACAAGACCCAAGACCCAGCGAACCCTTTTTTTAGGGGGAGGCGGGATGGAACTCTGCCCTGGCCGGGATTTGTCTGCATCCATGCGTGCGGTGGCACCATTCGCTATGGCTCTCAGGCCTCCTTTTGCTCCCATGTGCTGTTGTTTTAACCCCAGCCTGGAAAACAATCAAGAGAACGCGACACTAAAAACCACGCACGTCCTGCCGCCCCACACACACACACACACCAGCCCCTCAAGTGGCAGAGAAATTCGACAATGGCACTTGACGTTACCCCGGAGAAAGAGGCAGCAGCTGGGCGGTGTCCGGGGTGGAGGGAAGGCTGGGTCAAAAGGCGTCGCCTAAAGCATTTAAATCCTTTTCGCACTTTCGGCTGTCTGAAGCCTTCTTCTGGCGGCCACTTCTGCTGCTGCTACTCTTCCTCCTTCCCCCCTACACTTTCTTCTGCTTGTTGCGTGTGAATTTCCATTTCGACTATTTCCGGGGGACAACACTGCGTATGACGTATGGAACGATGTGTGGTGTGGCATGGCATGGCATGGCATAGAGTTTGGAGGCGCTTCACGCTTTAATTTCAACCTAATGTTTGCTGTGATGGTGGCTGGGGGTTGCTGGGGTGGGTGTTTTTTCTTTTTAGAGCGATACTCGTACAAGGCCGTAAAATAGGAATTTGCTTTATTAAAATATTTCGCTTGAAAAATATGAGAGACAACGACGACAACGCATAAGAAGGCTAAAAGATGTAGCGGCAAATCCGCTATCACGGACCCAAGGGCGCCATGAACAATGTACGGAGCACGGGGGCAGGGGCAGGGGAAGGGGCGTGGGTTTTGGGGACTGGGGTAAAGTATTCCTCCAAGAATGAGGTAAAAATTTACTCAACTATGAACTCTTGCCCCAGCCCTTGCTACACACTCTCATGGTGTGTCGTGTGTGTGTCTGTGAAATAGGCAAAAATTTGCGACAGGCCCAAAGGTTATGCTGATCCTTGTCTGCCGCTCCTGCTGCTGCTGCTGCTGCTGTTGCTGCTGGCAAGGGTTCCCAGGTCCTTCAGTTTGCTCTCTGTCTGTGTTTGACATACCTCCCCTCCGACCCACCTCCTTCCATCCCCTTTGCAACTGCCATTCGGAGAAAATTTATATAAATTGCCCGTAATGCTGCTGGCTGGTTCGACAACATCTATCGTGGCCGAATAGACGTGTGGGGGGAGGGTGCCTTGAGAGCGAATTTGGAGGGCGAATTGATGTTGTTGTTGTTGTTTGTTGTTGTTGATTTCCCGAGCTTGTTCTTGCCACATTCTTTTGCCAAACAAATTATATAGTGTGTGTGTGTGTGTGGGGTAGGGGAGGGGTGGCAAAAAAAAAAGAAAGGGAAAATAATGAAATCGTAAAGAGTTTGGCAACGACTGAGAGAGCTCCAAGCCCAGCCAAACTGTGGGCAGGGAGAGATTTTTCTTATTTAAAATTCATTTATGTCCTCCCCTGAGCTCTCCATTCTCCACACTCTCCAGTGGGTAACTCATCACTGTCCCGCCCACGCATATTCCCCTCTCTCTCTCTCTCTCTCTCTCTCTCTCTCTCTCTCTCTCTCTCTCTTTCTATCCCTTTACTCTATTTTCACTCACAAACCATTCAGACATGATGCGTATGCAAATTGTGGGCCATATTAATCATTGCCAGAGTTTAGTGTTTTTGTTTTTTCTTTTACCCCCCGAGAGGGTTGCCAGATGGCGGATGGGGCTGCCAGGGTGTTAGCCAGATTTAATACTGCATTTTGTAGCTTATAAATAAACAGAGAAAGAGATGGCAAGAGTCACAGCCACAGAGAGAAAGAGAGAGAAAACTATGGTCTCTGCTGGTAAATTTATGAAAACGCGAATGAAATGCTCGTTCCAAAGAATGGAAAACGGCATCCCAGTAGGGACAAGCGGACAGGAGGCAGGCGGCAGGCGGCCGTAGTGGGTGCTGACAATGGTGTGTGGTGGGGCGTAATGGGGCGTAGTGGGGCTTTTGCACAGGACACTAAAAACAACTGCCACTGCAGCGTCAGGCTCGGCGTTAAATGCTTTTGTTGATTCTAGATGCGCGACTAGAACCACAATCCGGTCCCTGCCCCTCTACCTCCCCCTGTCCCTGCCACCTCGGTGCAACCAAAGCAACTATCCTGCCCCGCGCTCGTACAATTTAATAGTTTCGGCGGCGGCCAAAAGAAATGAACTCCAAAACTGCAGACTGCAATGTGTCTTGGCAAACAGACAACGGACACGGACTCGGACGCAGACCCGGACACGGACCACACCCACAATTGGCTTTTGTGGAACGGCAAACGCTTTTTGTGTTTGTTTTTCATTAAAAAAAACGGACCCCAAACCCCTGCCTATGGGACGAGAGAGGGGCAGAAAAACTTCACCATTGCGGGAAAATGGTCAAAGTTCGGCTGGTGCTGAGACTGAGGCTGGGTCTTGGGCTGCAGCCCCGGGATTTTGGATGAGGGTATGTGCGGGGGTATGCGGGGGGGGCTATGGGCTATATGGCTATGTGGGCTTAGTGGTTCTGTCTGAGGACAGAAGAATTTCCCGTTTTATTGCGGTCAGGATACGCTTTGAGAGGAGGCTGCATTGGCTGACTGGCGTGGGGTCCCGTTCTTTGAGTAAACACATATTTCATAATTCATCAGACGACGACGCTCCGTGATAGAAAGTCACGTTTTTAATGGAGCAACCGACAGACAGTACGGAACAGTACGGAGTCCGGAATCCGGAATAGCAGACCAGACCAGACCACCACGGACCAAACACAAACAAATGACCCCAAGGACAATTAATTAACTGCATCTCTAATGAATCTCTCTTTCTTTCTTTCTGTGTGTGTGTGTGTTTTATGGTACATTTCAGCTGTCATCGCCCTGTCCCTGACCGGCCTCGCCCCCTGCCACGCCCAGCAGCAAAAGTTCCGCACCACGCCCCACGATCTGCAAGTACTCGAGGGCGCCGAGGCCATGATGCGCTGCGAGGTGACCAATGTGGCCGGTGCCGTGCAATGGACTAAGGATGGCTTCGCCCTGGGCTTCTCCGCCGTTATACCGGGCTTTCCGCGCTACTCAGTGCTCGGCGACCGGAAGCAGGGCGTCTACAATCTGCGCATCTCGAATGCCTCCACCAGCGATGATGCGGAATACCAGTGCCAGGTGGGACCGGCCCGCCTCAACTCTGCGATCCGAGCAAATGCCAAACTGACTGTCATATGTAAGTACGATATTTGATTTCTAAGTAGAAAAGTGCACAGTAAAATAAAATTCTTTGGCAGCACGAAATATCATAGTGATAAATCCTTCAATCCCTTTTCTTATTTTTAATTTAATCTATTTAATTTAATTTATTTAATTAAGTGGAGTACATATGTATGTATACATATGTGTATATGTAATATATAACGCTATGAACTGTTAGCACTTTGATTATAAAATGATTAAGAATTCTCACCTGATTCAAGAATTCCAGCTGTTGTTTTTACGTCAGCAATTTACGATGCGATGCAATTAATTTCCATTAATTTCTCTTAGCAACAGAGTTCGAAACTTTTTTTTTCTGGGTCACTCCTTGCCGCTCACACTCGCGCTCGCACTCGCACTCGCACATTTTCCATTGCACTGTTTTCTGGATCTGCAATTAATTTAAGTAATAAATACAAATGAATTTGTCACCAGGGGCGCCACACGCCAACGAGTCACACACTGTCCCACACACACACACACACACACCCAAACACGCGTCGTGCTTTTTCCTGCTCCTTGCACCTAGAGAGAATTGTCGCTTGTGAAATTTAAATGCGAAGCTCCCTCTACTACCTTTCCCGCTTGCACATCTACCAGCACATTTTTACCTTTCCCACTTCAGCATTTGTCGCTGTTGCGCTGTTGCTGGCTGCGATGCCAGAGCATTTATTGTCAGCAATTTGCGAAAGCAACAACAGCAACAACAACATCAGGTGAGGAGAGGAGAGGAATTTAGCGCAGTTTATTGCTCCAAGGAGCTAACGAATCAAGGAGAAGAGCAACGACAGAAACTGTGCTGTGAACACTGCGGGTGAGGTGAGCGAGAGGGCTAGAGAGCTAAAGCTAAAGAGAGTTACAGTTACTCTCTGGCTGCAGGCAAGGTATAGCGCAAATAGAAGGTAAGGCAGTTCACTGACACATGCAAATTCAATTCATGCAAAGTCTGGAATGCTGTTGAAGAAACAGAGAACTACCTTACCTTCCTTTAAAATATATCTTGCATGCAAGCGCACAACTGAATTGAAATGAATTTTTTTCCGTTTGGTGTTCTCTCTCTCCTTGTTCCTTTTTGTTTTTGGGCCTGATGCTGCTGTGTCCGCCCGTCGAGTAATCACTTTGAATGTACATACATACATAAAGACATACGTACACATGTATGTGCGTACTTTCCTTATTGTTGTTGTAATTGCTGCTGTTGTTGTAATCACTCAAGAAATTTCTCAACATTTGATGACAGCGATACTCATTTGGTGCGCCTCGTTTGTCTTATTCCGTTTCTCCTTGCCATTCTAAAGAAATTCTTTGACAGACACGCCAGAGAAGAAGAGGGGAGGTGAGATGCTGCTCCATGGTCTGGTCTGGTCTCAATGTCTGCACTTCTTGGCTACCACGACACACATGTACTACGAGCCCTACGCCCCCAAGGCTCGCTAGCACACCCATCCACTCCCACCCCACCCCACCCCACCCACTCACACACACATACATGCGCATGTCTAATGACGTTTGTTTAGTTAATTACGCGCCATGAGCTGTGACAATGTGTATGTGTGATTGTGTGTAATTTGAAGCACAAGAAGCCCTGGCGGAGAATAAAAGAAATCAAGAAAAAAGTTACATAAATGTATGTATTTAAATTACACCGAGATGCGTACACCCTTCTTTTGGAAATTGTAATAAGCTTGTGTCAATCTGCTTGCCAGCAGAAGATTTGACCTCAAATCGGAATGTCAAGAAATTTTCCTCCACATTGTCATAATATATGTCGATATATGCCGAAGTAAAGTGCCCTCTGCCAGGGTATATGGTATACGGATGGAGACTTTGGGTGGTGCTGTGGTTGGGGCATGTGTCTTGGCTTGTTAGTAATTGTGCTGCTGGTGTTGGTGCGGCAAAAGGTCGCCTCCTCCTCGCACGGAATGTTTGTCATAATTGTGGATACTTGTGCGAGTCCCGCCGGCATGCCCACCCACCATCAAGCGTCCCTTTGCCATTCGCCTGTGCTTTGTAATGGTAGGGAATGCTTGTCTGGGTATGGGTCTGGCCCCCGATCCTGGTCCTGGTACACAGTCAAGATGACATGTGTCTGTCCGCCAGTCGACGGTATGCGGTGCTACAAAGTGGGCGAAAATGTACATATGTGGCAGGGAGGCACGTGCTACATTATTGCAGCAATTAGCCAAAGGGAAATGTGGACAAATGCGTAATAATTCAATTAAGTTCGAATTACATTAAATTGATTTATCCCCAAAGGTGATGTTCTGCACCAATTGAGTGGTAGGAGGGGAATCCAAGTAAATTTCCTTCGACATAAACTAACCGCAAGTATTTTTCATTCCATTGTGTTCCACAGTTTTCCACCGCTATGCATTTCTGAGGGTATTGTGTATGTGAATTATGTATGGATATATTCTATTCATTGTAAATATCCCATCCGCAGGAGAGGCAAACATATGAATGGAAAAATGTGTTTAATATTTCGGAAACCAAAAGGCCAAACTTTTCCAAAATTTCATGATTTAGTTTTCGGATAAAAATGTACCCCAATTAACCCCAATGACAAATAATATATAAATATAAATAATATAAATAATGATGTAATATGGTGTTCTATCTCTGCCAAGGTGGCTTTGTAGTTAAGCTTTCATGTCCGGCACCTTATTACAAGAGACTCAAAGAGTCGAGTGCCTCGACTGCTTATACCCAATTCGTTATTTTGTATTAGAAGTTCATTCCCTTATGTATGTATTACCCATATTCGCTTCTCATAATTGGTCAATTCTTTTTTTTTGATTATAACTTTGACCAGATGCTGTATAAATATTGAAATTCACTCAACTTTTTTCCTTGTCCAAATTTAATTTGTAGACCAAGTACCCAAAAGCTTCTGTGGGAGCCAATTTGGATGTAACCTGGGACCCTCCCGGGCTTATGTAAAAGTTTCAACATTATTCTACCCACACACATACTCTAGCGCACGGTGTGGTATGCTTAGATACACACATACATATGTACATATGTATATAAGGTATATAATATATGTACGTGGTGAGGCCGCAATTAGATTATAAGTTTGGCAAAGTAAAGAACTTTTGCACACAAAAGTCCACCTGCAAATTTATGGAAATTTACAGAACATTTTCGCATGCCATTAATTTGCAAATAAAAATTCCAAAAAGAACAAAGAAAAAAAAAAAAATGGAAATAATAGAGCCAAAAGCACATATGCCGCAAGGCTCCTCCTCTCTCTATGGTCCATGTGCAGGTCCAGGTCCAGGTCCAGGTCCACTAGCGAGTAGTCCTGTGGTCCAGGGAAGAGTTGAAACTTTTTAGCAGCAGCGGCAGACACAATGGCAATGCGAAATTCTGGCAAAGAATGGATATGCTTGCACCACATTTAGAGGCCACCCCACACCCCTCACTCCACGCTTTACACCTCTTTGAAATTTGATATATATATTTGAATACAAAGCTGCACAAATTTAAGACCCATTCGGAGTGGGAGTGTGGGTGTGCGGGTGGAGTTAGCTCAACTGAATGCCGGATTTTTGGCCAATAGACGCACTTCATTGATTCTCAAATGTCTGCACATTTTTCACACACACTCTCTCTCGCCCTCTCTGTCTCTTCCTCACTCTCTACCTCTCTCTCTCTCTCTCTGTGTGGCCCCCTTGTCTTGTAATTGAAGTGCAAATGAGGAAAGTTTTCATCTCTCGGCTTTCCCAAAAGAAATATCACCCAGCATTTGTTATGTGAAGCTGACCTTAAAGCCCGTCCATGTCCATGGACCCCCAAAACGCCTTGGGGGCCGCACTTTGGGTGTGACTGAGCTCCGCGATGGCTCAAGCAACATTGGCTTACCGCCCCTACCCCGCCGCCCACCGCCCACCAGCTGCTGACTTCAAAAGTGGACGTCAAAAGAACAAAAACAAAAAAATGACCAACTCTGGCTTTTCTTCGGGCGCTGGACTGGACCGGGTTAAAAGTGGTTGGTGGCAGGACACGCAGGGAAGAGGGCAACGAAAGTATTTCAGCGCATAAAACTTTTATGAGGCGTACTATTAGTGGGGTGTCACACCACCCCACCTCGCAGCGCCACGCCCCGCCCTAGTGGGGTAGAGTCGAAAAAGAGTTCAGTGTTCAGTGCTCAGTGTTCATGGCAAATTGCACTTTGTGTAGCCCTTCAGTGGCAGGAATCGTAGGAGCGTTATTGCATTCATTGTTGCATAAATTATTTGATGCCCAGCCAAAGGTACAACTCAAAGCAACTGCCACCAATATGCGAGGGCACAAAAGGAGAGCCAATACAAACAGAAAGGGTAGGGAAAGAAGGGTTTCTAGTGTCATGGACACTCCTGGCTGGCTCTATGGCTCCATGTGTAGGACGCGGCACTTGGCCAACAAAATGCAATCAACTTTTTTGAGCTGAAAAAGGATTCCAATAGACTTGCTCAGCGATCAAAGACCTGCACCAGGTTCTGCCTTAAAGCAGAAGCTGATATTAAAGCCTTGGAAGCTGCTTATTGTGCAGCATACAATTTATTTCTGAAAATTACTGGACACCCCATGTCGCAGGCAAAACTCCTCTATTGTTGATGGGCCTGCAGCGGGGTGGTAGAGATAGGGGCAGCCATTCTCTATGATACATTCAATTGTCCTTGTAAAATAAGGCATTCCACCTTTGGCAAAATTCTTATCAGTCCTGTGCAACACTTGACCAACACAAAACAACGCAAACCCAGCCCAACCCACACCACTGCAGCGCACCCCTACCTGTGCATATGTCAATAATCAAATACAATTTGCATACCAATCAAAAATGTACACAGACACACACGTATGTATGTATGTGCCTTGCAGTGCCACCTCTGGATTGCAGGATACTGGCATAAATCGAGTTGCATTTGCCAGGAAATATCATATGTGTGTGTGTGTGTGTGTGTATATTGTGCATACATTTCGCTTTTTAACCATGCAACACACAACGTTGTGCCACATCCAACCGCCACACTATGCCGCATTTTTCTACCGTTGCTGCGATGTGCCAAATATTATGAATTTCCAATGCACGTAACCCACGGGCGGTCCTGCAGCCTGGCAGGACGACACCAATTTCGGTGACACAAAGCCTTTAGTCAGGGACTGATGCCTGACTGCCATGCTGCCAGGATGCCAGGATGCCTGAGTACCTGCCAGTGTGGTCTCATCTTGCCATTGGCATATTCCTCAGGCAGAGTGCTTTTCCCAGCGAACAACAAGAGCATGGATGAGAAAGGAATGAAGTAGATACTACTGCCAAGAAAGTGCCAGAGATAATGGGAAATGTAAGCAGACCCACAGAGGGATGCATATGTCCTGCATATGCATGCAAGAAAATAATGTGAGAAACACTTTAAATTAAAGTGCAATTTTTCTCAGATTGCAGAACTTCTTCGCAAGCTTTCACTTTAATCAAATCAATCAATTTCCCCCTGCCGCCAGCCACCACACACACACACACATTTCGTTCATAAACAAAACTCCCGAAAAGTTGCTGTGGAGCGGCAGCAGATGGTCGCCCCCTGAACGAAAACTATGTAAAGCTTATTAAATATGTATATGTCCACCTATTGGGTGTCCTTAAGGAATATATCGTATCTAGGCGGCATAAATGTGTGTGTGTGTGTTTGTGTGTGAGTTTGTTTATGTAATCAGCAAAAGCAAAAGTCCTCTGAAAAGGACACCAAAAATCATGGAGAGCCAACACAAATTATGCTTATGAGAGCGGAATTTTTTTGCTGCTCTCAGCCCAGCCATGAAGAATATTCCTTTGTTTATGTGTGTGTGTGTGTGTCGTGTCCCTTGATTGCTGAATTTCATTTATTTATTTGATTTGTGCATAATAATTTAAGGATCCCTACGGCGATCCCAAAACCAAATCAAAGGACTAAACTTGTTGTTCGCGTTGCGGTGTTGATTTCATATTGCGGCTCAAACATAAGCAATTACCTCTAAGCATGGCAACAGTAACAGCCCCAGACACCAGCCCTACGCCCTATCTTAGTCCCCCCGCCCCCCCTTGAACAGCCAGGGAGTACACAGAAGGTACAGTACCGCTGGCAAGGAGCTCCTTGTGCGACATTAAGCATTCATCTGGCATGCAACGCAAGTTCTGGATGGAGCGGAGTTCGCGGAGGCAACAGACGGCAACATATGTTGCATGTCAAATGCAGAACTTCTCTCTATGCAACGGTTTCTTCACTTGAGGCAGCAGGCGGCAGGCGGCAGCTTGGCTTTCCTTGCCCTACACTGTGCAAAATTACACTGCTGCTGCTGCTGCTTCTGCTGCTGCTTGTATTTAGCACACAAATCTGCACCAAAAGTTGATGCTGGAATCTCAATTTTTTTTTTTTTTTTTTTTGCGAGTGTAAGGGATGTTGGTTGGGGGCGTGGCATAGGCACCTGCTTAGTGCTGCTGCTGCAAAAGGAAATGCAATGGCAATGGCCAGGTTCTGCTTCTGCTTCTGCTTCGGGGTACCCAAAACTCCTTCAGGTGGCATTAAAATAATGCACACGTGCACTTAACTTTATCCACGTTGCTCCGTGTTTGTGTTTTCCCATCCCATTCCAGTCCACTCCATCCCTCCCCCCCGTTCATTCGTTTGTTTGTTTCTGCATTCATACGCGTGCAACCCACCCACCCAGCGGCGGTGGGGGGGGGTGCATTGTTTCGTTGCCTCGTCGTGTATATTTCAACAGTTTGCCAAGGCTCCGGCTCAGGCTCGGACGCAGAGACTCAGACTGGCTCTGGCTGCCATTCGGGGGACTCCTCTACGGGTGTGCAAATATTGAAACTCATATTTGAACACATTAACGAGGGGCACACAGGAGGGCAGAGCAGAGCAGAGGGAGATTCGGCTGCCTCTATGTGTACGTTCTCCAGGACATGTTCCAGTCACGGGTGCCACACGGGCCATTCAACCTGAGCCTTCAACAACAATGTCGTCTCTGTTCTCCCACACACACACACACACACACACACACAGACAATACATTTTGTACTGCCACACCCATACCCATGCCCCACTTGCCACTCACGCTGCAAGAACGACGTCTGTAATGCCATTGTGACCATAATGAGCAAAGCTCTGTTAATCCTTTGTTTTGGCTGCACTAAATATACATTATATACCTACATACATACATATATACCTCATACTCTTACTATATACTACGGTACAAGCGTTTGTTGCAACATCTAATCGGTTCTCTGCTTACAGCTCCGCCTGCCTCGATCGAGATCAAAGGTTACAGCCACAATTCCAAGGTGGAGGTGCGTGAGAATCAGGACCTGCAGCTCAAGTGCATTGTGGCCAATGCAAAGCCGGCGGCTCAAATTGTCTGGTATCGCGGCAATGTGGAATACAAGCCAGGTTAGTAGTAGTTGTAGTTCCAGGACCCCTACCCACGTGGACATCAGGTTTAAGGTTTCAAACAAGACAGACAGACAGCGATCCAATCCGAGACTAAGCGTTGCTGGAATACACTTTCTACCTTTGGGAATAAATGAATAAAAGAAAACAAATGTAGAAATGATCCTAAGGCCAGAGGATAGAACATAGAAGTGAAAGTGAAGGAGAAAAAAAAAACAATAAAACATAAAACTAATAGAAATAATTCCATCCGTTTGGGTAGGAGTAAGGATATATCCCAAAGATGTCTGTCTACCCACTACGAATATTTTCCATTTTTTACTCAGTTTCTCAGAGTGTGAAAAATAGAATTTAATCGGCTGGATTTAATGGCATTGTTCCAGATGCTAATTTCGGCACTGAACACGGAAAAACAAAAGAAATACGATTTGTATAAGGGTGTGCTGATGGGGGGGTAAAGTAGCGGAGGGGTGCCTTCTATTAGCTGGCATAAAATACTCTAATATGGAATACAGAATACGAAATGTGTAAATGGGTTTTTCGGGGGGATGGGTTTATGGGTTTATCCTCTCCAGCATCTGCGTGCGGATAAGTGCGGATGAGGATGAACCGGTTGCCACGTGAAGGTGGGGCAATGCTGCTGTCAGGCTGTCAACTGCTCGGCCATGCCACACATGTGAATGCTGTGGCACGATGAGGGTAGGCTCTGACAGGGAGACAGAGCGACCGTGAAGGAGGGGCAGGGGAAAATGGACGTTGACTTTCGGCTTGATGACGGTGCTTAAATAATAATTTTATACTCCAACAAAGCGGTCGACTGTCGATGTTTTGCCCTTATCTGCTCTGAGGCTCGACCGTCGCTGTGCCACTGTGCCACTGTGGCACTGTGGCATGGGTATAGCCGTGTTTTTCTGCCTTGTCATTTAGCCGCTGCCGGGCAGTCGGCAAGCGGTAAAACGGCAAAACGGCAAATTGGAAAACAGAGCCAGGCTGCCACGGAAAATATGGAAAAATGCAAATGTCAGCATGGCTGAAGGATACGGACGGACGGCCACCATCACACGGCGTTTAGTCGCCGCCTTCACGACTTTTAATTTTCATAATGATTATGGGTATGTGTGTGGCCCCCAACCTTACATGCTGTGGGTGTGGGCGTGGTGGGTGTGGCTGTGGCTGTGGGTGAGCTGCAGAATGTGCCTGATGCCCCTTTTTTTTTGGTGGGTGTAGGTGGAGGCTTGGTGCTGTCATTTGGCGACTAACGAAATCATTTTAGCACAACTGGCGCGTTAAAAACGCTCCAAAATGTGAAGCTTACGAGTAGACAACCCAACACGATGGCCTGCCCTGGCCTGGCCCAGAGAGGACAAGGACGAGAATGATGATGGAATTTTCTTATTTTTTTTATTTTTATTTTTTTTGTGTGTTTGGCTAAACATATAAAAAACAAAGGCTTTGCACCCCCAAAAACCAAAACCAACAAAAAATATTCGTAACGAAGAAAATTCGCAAAACGGCGTTAAAATGTTGGAAAATCCGCAAGGAAATGTGGAAAGCGGAAGGAAGTCGAGGAAGCTGCATGATGAATTATGTTTATGACGCAATATGTTGTGGCAGGCAGGCCGGCAGGCAGGCAGGCAGGCAGGAAGGCAGGAAGAGTCTCCAACCGGACCGGACTGGACCGCTACGAACCAGAGTGCTGCAACAGGAGGACGGACTCCAATATCCAACCGCTCCACGCTACGCAAACGAGGGTTTACGACAATGGGCAGTTTTTTGCATGGAATGAGGTTCTGGTTCTTGTATCATTTGCAAGCTGTCAGTGAATGGAGGGGCAGGGAGAGACGCGTAAATGGCGGTTAATGTGGGCAGACGGCCATCTTTTGTGGTGATTACCCCACAGACAGGGGCACGAGCATGGACATTGGGGCCACATCCATGACGATAGTTTGCTGCCTGGTGGTGGGGGTGTTGGTGTTGGTGGGAGGGGGCTGTACACCACTCATTTTTGAGGGCCAATATTTTTGAGCGCAGCTGCGGCAGGCCCACATTCTGAATTTATAACTGAAAATGATGTCAGAAATGCCCCAAAAAAGGGGCCATAAAACCATTGAATATCCAAACATAAACAGCTTCACCTTTTTTCTTTTTTGGCGTTTTACTTGCAGAGCAACGCGATGACCTGGTGGTGGAATCCATACCGAAACGATGGACAACTACGTCCAGCCTGAAGCTGAAGCCGGACTCGGATGATGACTACACGGAATATACGTGCCAGGCCAAGCACAAGGCCCTCTCGCCGGACATGCCCATGCGTGCCACCGTGCAACTGTCCGTGTTGTGTGAGTAGCCAGCCACCGCCAGCGCCAGCGCCATCGCTTCCGCATCCACCCGATTAGAGTGGCATGGGTTGGGGCATCCTGGGGATGCGACCTCATTAGCTGTCTTAATTTCAGATACAATTGAACAAGTGTGTGTGCTGTGTGTGTGTTTTTTTGGTTCCACATCGATCCTGACACGGACACGGGCACAGGCAGCAGCAAGCCCAGCCCAATGCGGCTGGCTGCCATTTCCCAATTGCCATTTGCCATGAAGGCCGCTAATTGCGCAATTGGCACGCGTATTAATTAGTTTTTAAATTCTAATGTGCCACACAGCTGTGCCGCACACACACACAAACACAAAGAGAGAATCGTGTGGCATGGCCGGGAGTCCTCTTATTGATTGTTGCTCCACCTGCACCTGCCCAGACCTCCTCCCACCCATGCCGCAGCCAAACGCACATTCAAAT
Organism: Drosophila obscura; assembly: GCF_018151105.1. Classification (NCBI taxonomy): domain Eukaryota; kingdom Metazoa; phylum Arthropoda; class Insecta; order Diptera; family Drosophilidae; genus Drosophila; species Drosophila obscura. The sequence continues at coordinate 545,872 of NW_024542774.1, read as the reverse complement.
TAATTATGTTTTGTTATTTATGCATTGGCAGCTGAGCTGCCAAATGGCTCTGTTCTGGGGCCCACTCCTGGCCAACCTTTTGGCCCTCCTGCCGCCGCGTGGGTGGGAGGCAAACAAAAAGAACCGAACAAAAATCGCTTCACGCTAGCTGCACCGCTGCATCGCATTCCGGGGGCAGAGCTTTACATATTCTGGCTCACTCGTTTTGGGCCTTAATTATGCCGCTATTATTGCATCTCTCGGCCTGCCCGGCATCCCTTACAGTCCATCCTGTCCAGCCTGCCATTCCTCCCTCCCAACCCCCTGTTCTGTCCTTCCTTCCGTCATGCAATATTTCAAGTGATTTTAATTTAATTTTCCGCTGCATAACTGCAGGGGCCTGCACCTGCACTGCCCCAGAGTGTCGGCCGGCCTATAGGCCGCTTTGGCTGTGTGTGTCTGTTTTTTTGTATGCGTGTGTGTGTGACAGCTTTTATGCCTCACCTGATTGCTGCACCTCCTCCTGTTGCTGCTGCTGCTGCTGCCACGCCGTCTGATCCGCCTCCTGCTGCTGCTCCTGCTGCTGCTGTTTATTCAGCACGGTTGACCGCTTGTCAAGTTCTGATAACGAACACCTGTAGCGGAAAATATGTATTAAGAGGATTGTGCGAAAATCTGTTTGCCATTTTCTATGAAGTCGGATAAGAGGTGCCATTTTCAGTTTAAACCCCATGGAACGTATGGATAATGGAATAATCGGCGCAGTATTTCCCCCAGTGCCACACAAAATTTCCCTTAAGTCAATTATAATTTGTACCCACCCCCCATGCTCTGGCACCCCGTCCCGTCCCGTCCGGTCCGTACGCCTGTCGTTGGCTCTGTATTCATGCACTGTTTGGTGTCATTTTACACTATTATTAACCGCCCAGCGTGACGCCCCCACAACAACAAGTGTAATTACAGAAAGCCGCCAAAAGGGCCAGGAAAAGGCTGATAAAAACAACAACCACAACCAACCACAAAGTAAAAGGTGTCCTTTGATAATCGAAGCTTTTGATGCTCTCAAAGCAGTGGGACGGACCCCTGCAGATAATAATAGGTTTGCAAGTCTCTCAACAAACACTCAATACATGCAAATTCTGGAGAGAGAAATCTATGTACATGTGTACGACTCAGAGAAGGAGATGGCAAAGAGAATACTGCTTGCTGCTCCCGGTCAGATCTGCCTGCAGATAATGTACTGCTTTCTCGTTGTGCTCTCTGCCAGAAGAGAGACAAAACAACGAGAGAGAGAGCACCGCAATGTGATCGAACGAGGAGAGCAACTAACACTGCTTGCTGCTCCCGGTCAGATCTGCCTGCAGATAATGTACTGCTTTCTGGTTGTTCTCACTGCCAGAAGAGAGACAAAACAACGAGAGAGAGAGAGAGAGAGAGAGCACCGCAATGTTGCATGGTTGCATGGTGCATACGGTGCTCCAAATCATAATACCCTCCTGCTTTCAAGGGTAGCATATAAATAAGAGAAATTGGAAAATAATGCATATGACCGCAAAAGCGATTTACATGCAACACACAGCAATTACAAATTGTAAAAAAATTGTTTGTTTTCTCTTGCCACTTGCCACTTGCCACATTTTGCTTTTTCTTTAGTGCAAATTGAATTGAATTTATTTTGCGGGACAACAGCAGCAGCATCAGCAGCAATAGTTTGCAATTTGCAATTAAATATATGCCAACTGTAAACACAGAAATGCGAAATGAATTCCCGCCGCCCCCACCCCCTCTGCAACCAATTCCATTCCGATTTTTTAGATCCCCCTGGGCCGCCCTATATCGAGGGTTATTCGCAGGGCGATACACTGAGGCGTGGCCAGAGCGTGGAGCTTATGTGTCGCAGTCGCGGCGGCAATCCGCCAGCACAACTCATTTGGTATAAGAACGGATCCCAGATACGCATGGCCTACAGGTGAGTAACAGTATATAGCCCATACATAACCCCTGGCATATATCCGCTCTCTCTTTCTCTCTCTCTCTCTTTCTTTCCCTTCTCTCTGTTAGAACTGCTGGCCGCTTGTCGGAGAATATATATGCATTTACCGCTGAGGCTGGGGACAACAAGGCCCGTTTCCGTTGCGAGGCGAGCAACGTGATGTCCCAGACGCCGCTCAAGGCGGAAGTGGATCTATCTGTGCTGTGTAAGTAGAGAGAAGCGCGCTCAATGCTCCAATGGAGCCATCAAAGGATGTCGTCTCCTGCAGGCAGCTGCGGGGCTAAATGCCTAATTGTGCACTGCGCTCACCGAAAAGGATGTCGCGAGGCAGCCGAGTCAAGGTGGGGCAAAGGCAGGGACTCATTGAGAATACCAAGGGGGGGGGTTCGGGTATCGGGCTACACAGCGATATCTGATAGTTCACAGGCTCTCCAAAAAGCAACCAACCCCTGGCCCCCTTACCCTCTTGCCCCTTACTCATCATGCATATTTGTACAGACGGACAGGATAGAGCCAGCCGCTCTTTCGACTCATCTGTGTGTGTGTGTGTGTGTGTGTCAACAGCCAGGGATGTCTGCAGCATCCTCAAAATTCCACAAGAGCCTAAAGCACAGCATTTGGCACGCGACACACACACGGCGAGGGGAGGGGGGGAGTGGCGTGTGTGTGTGTGGAGCAGCGGATGCATGACTGAAATAAGCCTGGAAACGCAGCTTCTCTCCTCTCTGCTCTGCTCTGCATTGCTCTGCTGTTGCTTTCTTTTGCAATTAAGCTTAAGTTTGCACTTTGAAAGCCTCTCTCTCACTCGCTCTCCTTGGCTCTCAGTGTATCCCCTTTGCCACTTGGCTTTGTCAAATCAAGCAATGCAAATTCTTTTCAAGTGCCAAATAGCGTTGGCAACCCTGGCTGACGCTGCTCCAGGCAGCAGCTCCAGCAGCAGCTTGTTAGAGTTACAACAATTGCAATCAGGCGACACAAAGCCAGGCGATGGGGGGAAGTCGCGGTGCCAAAGTCGTTAGCGACACTTCGGACAGACACAAGACAGAGGAGACAGAGAGACAGCCGCATGCATTTGCATGCCCCCATCCTCAAGCACATATGCAGCTGCATCTTCATCTTACTGCTGCTGCTGCCACTACTTATGCATATGCATATACGTATGCGTGTGTGTGTGTGTGTGTGTATATCTAATATGTAAATGAATAAGAACACTGAAGGCACTTTGGGGGCGGCCTAGGCAGCCGCTCCTCGACGTGTGCCGCTGCGGTATTCAAATTTCAAGTATCTCCGCAGTCTGCGCTTAAATTGGCAACTCTTACGTAAAGTAGCGGGTCTTTAGGCCACATGTGGCAGCCACAGTACCCTTCTTTTGAGTGCCCAGCGAAAAACTGAAGCGCAAACTTGTCCAGTTTCTGTTTATGCGCATACCAATCAGAAAGGGGGGGTTGGGCAGCAGCTCAGACATCACTCTTGCCCCAATAAGTATGCCACAGTCGGTGGCAGAGATCCGGTGGCAGCCAGCATCAGATGGACGGGTGGACGGGCACACACACACACGCATTATTTATGTATAACGAATGTGTGGGGCACAACTCCACGCAAGAACAGCAAAAAACAGAGACGTGGCATCAGCAATTCTGCCACACCTCCGCCCACTAGCCCCCCCACGATATCTGTGTCTAGAATGAAGATGTATGGCAGCATCACGAACTGACGAAGGATGCGAGAAGTTAAGAATTCATAATGTTTATTTATATGCGGAACATCTATCGAGTGTACGGAAGGCAGCCCCCAAAACCATCGCCATCTGCCCCCCGCGCCCAACATGTATGTGAAGACAACGAACGGCAAACGCTGCGTATGCGTAATATATGCACTTATCCATCAAGAGAGAGGCAGCAGCAGTAGTAGCAGCAGCAGCAAAAGCAGATGCTGCAGCTGGCACTTCGCCATTTTGAGACTGGCATTAGGTAATAGCTGCTCGACGCAGAAACCGGCAATAGGGGAGGCACCGCACCGCACGGCACGGCAGGGATACGAGGATATACCCATAGCACGGACGGACACCTGTCAGTCACTCAGTCATAATTTGCATGCAGGAGGTACTGGTGTGGCAGCAGCAGCAGCAGCACACTCCCTGCCACCTCCAAAAGCTATTAGAGACACAAGAAAGAAAGGCTCAAAGCAACGAAACAGTGGGATACTCTGACATTTAATGCGGAGAGAGACTCAGAGTCTGTCTATGCAACAATAGAGTTTAGCCACAGTAAAGTTCGAAGTACTCCCCCTCTGGTGTGGGTATAGCTGATATCCCAGGGATAGTGCTAACCTAATTAGGGAAACATCTATGAAGAGCTCTTCATTATCGTAATCCACTCTCCCATTCCACACACAGTTGCACCCACGCACGTCACCGTGATGGGACCCACTGAGGCGCGCGTCGGCGATGTTGTGCCACTGACATGCAACACAGCGCCATCGAATCCACCCGCTGAGATCAAATGGATGGTGGGCGGACGGCAGGTGCGCAACACCACCTTCAGCAAGATTATCAGTCCCGAAGGTAAGTGGCAACAGATGGCAACAGCCATAGCCATAGACCCCCATATAACCATTCATCTCCATCTCTGTCTGACTGTTTCTGTTTCTGTTTCTGCCCGTGTCATTGCAGGCGGTTGGACGAGCACCTCCAACATCAGCGCCATTGTGGAGCCCCACAAGCGCTCGCTGGTCGTCATTTGTCACGGCCTCAACATGCAGCTAACGGAGAATGTGGTAGCCACGCACACGATCAATGTTCTGTGTAAGTTAACAACCAAAATAATCCGCCCCGTGTCCCATTTTTTCTCTGGCCCATAGTGGCAGTTACCTGCTAGTTCCCTTCAAACAGCAAAAATTCAGTTTGTGTCAATAGTTTTCGTCGTAGAAGTTTTTCTTTTGTTTTGTTTTGTTTAGTTTAGTTTTTTTTTTTTTTTGAGTTTTTCCTTTTCGCTTTTGTTGTTGCAAAATGGCAGGACAACCGCAATATGCCGAATTTCCGCACTGCGTGTCCGAGTCGACGCGCGAGCTGGTGCGCCTGGCCAATGAGATGAAACTGGCCGCCGAACTGGAGGCCAGCAGCAAGAAGGCGGCGATAAAGAAGGCGGCTGGCAAGCGGGCTCAGCGCATGCCGGCGACCATGGAAATTTACAAGAAAATGTGGAAGACGCATCGGGAGCGGGTGAAGAAGGCCGTCAGTAAGCTGGACGCAGAGCCGCCAACATTTCAGGCCGCTCGCGTCACCGGCATCAATGGGCTGCGGGACGAGGCGTATGTGTTCATGAATCGCACCAAGCAGAATATCCAGCTGCTGGTGGAAATATCGCGCATTATGCGCACCCACGGCACCGTCAATCCCTTTCGCTACGAGCAGACATACGCCATGTCGGGCATACCGATGGCCATTGCCAATTTGGAGCGGCTGGAGCGCGAGAATAGGGATCTGGGCAAGCGCATTCTGGACGTTCAAAGCATTGTGGACACGGGCCTGGACAAGAAGACGCGGCCCGGCCATAAGGAAAAGAAAATCGCTGAAATTCCATTGGAACTGCCACTCGAGGCGCTGGCCAAGTACAAGGATTTCAATATACAGCTGCCGGAAACGGATGCGGAACGCAAGCGCATCTTCCGGCCGCGCATCTACTTTGATATGTACCTAAAGGATGCCCGACCGCTGGGCCGGATTGTGGTGCAACTGTACACGGAGGCGGCGCCGCTGGTCGTCCTGCAGATGGTGCGCTCCTGCATGTGCAATCAGGCGGGCAAATTTCTGGTCAAGCGTCTCTTTCCCAATCTCTGGCTGGAGGCGGAACTGCAGCTGGGGCCGGACTCGCTGCTGCATCAGCCGCTCGAGTACGATGCCAAGGTGATCGATCACGGCCAATACAATAATGTGCTGTCCTTCAGCAAATCGCACTGCACGGGCTTTCCCGAGCGCCTGTCCTTTGCCATATCGTTCAAGCCGCTGACAGTGGTGAATGGTACGCGCGTGGGCTTCGGTCGCATTGTCAAGGGCAGCAAAATCTGCGAATGCATCCAGAGCTATGGCACCAAGAATGGCAAGCTCAGTCGTGGTCTGCTCTTCACCAGCTGTGGGCTGCTTTAGGCTGACCTTAACCCCTCACCAACCCACCCCACCCCAAAATCTCTTTGTGTATTTCTCTCTCGTGTCAACGAAATTGTTTGTATAATAAATCCTTGATGTGCCATCGTTTTGCTATACCCATCTTTATGGTCGGTCGGGCACAAATAAAGGTCCAATTAGATGGCTACATGGCCATGACAGGCGGCACACGCCTGTCGCCACGCAACACAAAATGCAAGTGTCCTGCGACTCCATTATCCCCATGTTCGATGTCAATCTTCATTTGGCTCAATTATAAGCGGCAAAACATACGGAAATAAATATAAAACTTGTGCAGATGGAATAACATAAAATAATCTACAGGGAAAAGTGGGAGGGTGTCTGACAGGGGGGGTGGTGGCTTCGGTGGTGGCTTATTAATAATTGCGATTTCTAGCTTCGGTTTATCCAGTCAGCCCCAGCAAGTGCCCAAAAAATATCCAAATGTCCTTGCCGGGCAACGGGCATAGTCTTTGTGCCCGGACCGGCCCGGCCCGGCCCTCCTGCAGCGTTAATTAATTTCACTGACCAGCAAAAGAGAGACAAAGAGAGAGAGAGAGAGAGGGAGATCTACATTTATTGCCCATACCACTCTTAGCGCCATCCCCCTGCCATGTAGGAGCCCATCCACAAAGCTCTGGGAAAAATGACCAACAGGCCCCCAAGGTAATGAGCGCCTGCCCTCCTCTGCTTCTGCCTCTGCCTCTCCGCCCTTGGACAGCACTCACAAGGCTCTCGACAAGGACGCCTTAAGGATGCGGACACCCTGCAGATATTTGTACTTTATGCGCGGCAAATTAAATAATTTTAATTTTTATTGCTTGGCCGCCCTCCCCTCCCAAGCAGCACACAGCGGTGGGTCCTGGGTCCTGTTCGTAGTCAGCTAGTCCGCTTTGTTGTAGGCCATAATTTGTTGGCCTCGTGGCCAAGTTTTTTTCTTCTTCTGGTTTTGGGCTACAAATTTGTACGTTGCCTTCCCACATTCCACATTTCACATTCTGCTGCTGCTGCTCTTTTGTTTGTCTTTTGTTTTTTTTTTGCAGTCTCTCATTCTGCGTCAGCAAACGTTTTTCTTATGTGAGTTTTTTTTTTTTTGTTGGTTTGTTTGTTTCCCGCAGATCCTCCCGCACCGCCATTAATTTCCGGCTATATAGAGGGACAAATTATACCGGCGGGCTCTGTGCAAAAACTTCTTTGCGTTTCATCAGGCGGCAATCCGTTGGCGACGCTCACGTGGTACAAAAACGACAAGAGGGTGAGTGTCCCCCCTTTTTGCTCCCTGTTTTTTTTTTTCTGCAGTAGTGCCCCCACACAAACAAACACACACACACACACACACACACACACACACACACACACACATGGAAGCTGCAGCACTATCAACAGCACCCAGGCCACAGCAAACATCCGCAAAACAATAATGGCGCTTTTGTTGACCATTTCCGCTTCCGCCTTATGGGCTTAAAGTGCTAATGAGGCCAGCACCCCTCACACAAAACCGCCAACATCTCTCCATATCTGTGCCCCCGGGGGGCTCTTTTGTATGAGCCAGCAGAACCGCGGAACCACGGTACCCCATTGGGGGTTTCACACCTCTGACATTTCTATTTCTATCTCCAACTGTATCCAATAAAAGCGGGACACAAACTACTATCAGGGCAACTTTATCGTGGACGAGGGATAGAAAAAAAAAAGGAATGATGCAGCTAAAGCCAAACACGATACAATGAGTCGAAGTATTAAATGCACTTCGATTAGAAATTTAGAAATTCACAAAACAAAAATTAATCCATTTTTAAAGTGGAGTTTGAAGTACTGCTACAGCATTAAATTCTATTGGCATGCGTTTAGTTTTAATGCATTTAATCACAAAATGGATGTTTAAACAACACTTCTGTATTTAATATAAAAAAAAAAAAAAGGTTAAAAAAGGGGGGGGGGGGAAAAAATTGGGGGGGGGGGGGGGGGGGGGGGGGAAAAAAGGAAAAGGAGGGGGAAAAAAAAAAAAAAAAAAAAAAAAAAAAAGGGGGGGGGGGGGGGGGGGGGGGGGGGGGGGAAAAAAGGGGGGGGGGGGGGGGGAAAAAAAAAAAAAAAAAAAAAAAAATAAAAGAAAAAAAAAAAAAAAAGGAAAAAAAAAAAAAAAAAAAAAAAAAAAAAAAAAAAAAAAAAAAAAAAAAAAAAAAAAAAAAAAAAAAAAAAAAAAAAACTACCCCAAAAAAAACCGGAAAAAGCCGTTAATTAGTAAAAATCACTGAGAAATGAATTTGTTGTGGCTACAGTTTTGATATTTCACAGATATAAGATAGCTCCCTTGATAGTTGAGCAATTCCATGGTAGTACCAGATCCCAGATCCCATTCTACAGCTAGTTATCATAGTTATCGTATGTTTCCCAAGCATAGAGCATAAAATACCCTTTCCAAGTACATAGTAAATAAAACAGCAAAAACAACAAACAGCTGCCGTTGCATACTTATATGAGAGCTGTGTGTGTGTGTGTGTGTGTGTGTGGCAGTTGCAGGTGCAACTTTCCTGTCTGTCCACAAAATTAAACAGCAATGCCCCACAGAGATGTAGCTCTGCCGTAACAATAACCAAAACCGTTCTCCCTCCTCCCTTTCCATTCTGATTCCGATTCGCCAGATCAATTCGGTAATACGTGCGGCAGACAAGTCGGTTTCGGCCGAAATCACCATACTGGCGAATGTGACGGACAACCAGGCGCAATATCGATGCGAGGCCTCCAACAGCGCAACGGAGATACCGCTCCTGCAGTCCACCACGCTAAGCGTTCATTGTAAGCAGATTCCGGCAGTAACATTTCTGGCTCTCTGTATTCAACCTCAACGCTGTGCCCTCTCTCCCTGTTTCTCTCTTTCTCTGACTCTGTTACAGTTGCCCCGGAGACGGTCAAAATACGCATTGAACCGGAAGAGCTGCGACCTGGCATGCAGGCAGCCATCATCTGTGACTCCAGCTCCAGCAATCCGCCGGCAAAGTTGTCCTGGTGGAAGGATGGCATACCCATTGAAGGTATGTTGTGTACGATGTGTACGTAGTCTTTGGCGATTTTTGGCAAATTGGAAGTTTGCCCATTCGCAACGCCATGGACTTGACGGCGCCGCCTATGGATGCACTTACCACGCCCTGTCTGTCTTTTCTGTTCTGTCTGTCTGTCTGTCTGTCTGACTGTCTGTTTTTGCTGCTTCTGCTGCTGCTGCTGTGAGGCGTTGCCACGCGACAGCATCCGGTTTGCTGCTTGCCAGTCACCAAAATTACGCCCATTTTCTATTTGCTTTTTGGTTCGCTTCAACAATGCCCCATGTGCTCCATCCACAGGCATTAATAACACATCCAAGCCGGGCCTCTGGGGCGGCACAGTATCAACGCTGGAGTTCAGGGTGAACATCACACAGGAAATGAACGGCGTCGTCTACACCTGCCAGAGCGCCAACGAGGCATTGCAGCGTAGCGTCCACGAGGCCATCAGCCTGGATGTCCTGTGTAAGTCCGCTAATTGAGCAATTAAATGGCGAGAGAGATTACAAACTGAGCGACCCTTGGATCCCACAGATCGGCCCAAGTTCGTGCCACCGCCCTCATCGACAGCTGTCGGCGTGGAGGGGGAATCGCTGCAGGTGGCGCTACAGACGAAGGCCAATCCCACAATTGTGGAGTACAAGTGGACCAAAGACGGAGCCACGATACCGCAGGGCGGCGAGCATCGCATCTTTGCGGACGGCGGCAGTCTCAACTTCTCGCGGCTGCATCGTGACGATGCGGGAATCTACTCGTGCAGCGCCAGCAATACGCAGGGCAAGGCCACCCTCAACATCACCGTGGTGGTCGAATGTGAGTTGTGTAGAGAGAGAGCCCAGCCCCTTCAATAATCGTGCTCCTTCCATCCCACAGATGGCACCACCATCAAGACCGTGTCGGAGAACATCATTGTGAATCCCGGCGAGGAGGCGGTGCTCTCGTGCAGCGTCGAGGGCAAACCGCTCACCGAGGAGCATGTCAAGTGGGAGCGTGTGGGCTATGACATGACCGTCAAGACATCGACGAAATTTGCCAATGGCACCTCCTATCTGCACCTCAAGGACGCCCAGCGCGAGGATGTGGGCAATTTTCGTTGCGTTGCCGACAATCGTGTGGCCAATCCCACCAATCGCGATGTCCTGCTCGTTGTCAAGTGTAAGTTGTGATCGAAATCAATGCCACGCCCCCGCCACCACCCATCCCTAGCCACCCACCAACCACCTAATCTTGTGTTGCAGTTGCACCGGAGATAACCAAGTCACCGACCATGATGCGAGCGGCCAGCGGTACGGGGGAGCGGGGCAGGCTGCCATGCCGCGCCCAGGCATCGCCAAAGCCGCAATTCATCTGGCGGCAGGACAAGAAGGATCTGCCCATCAATCGCACGTACAAGTACGAGGTGGAGGAGCGCAAGATAGACTCCCTGACCTACGAGTCCTCCCTCATTGTCGACAAGGTGGCGCCCGCCGACTATGGGGCCTACGAATGCATTGCCCGCAATGAGCTGGGCGAGACCATTGAGACGGTGCGCCTGGAAATTACATCACAGCCGGACCCACCGCTCAGCCTCAACATACTGAATGTGACCCACGATGCCGTCACTGTGGCCTGGACACCGGGCTTCGATGGCGGCCTAAAGGCATCCTATCGTGTGCGATATCGGTATGTGGCATTCATTACGCATCTGCAGCTGTAGCTGTAGCTACAAATGCAACTGCAACTGCAACTGATACGGCAACATCATCCCATTTCATTTCTCATTTCTCATTGGCAGAATCGTCGACCGTGAGCAGTACAAGTACATTGATGGGCTGCCGAATAGCCACAAGCTGACCATCGCTGGACTACGCATGGATACACTCTATCTGTTCTCGGTGATGGCATGGAACGAGCTCGGCCAGAGCGCCTACCTGCCGGACCTGACGCGGGCCCAAACCAAAGGTAAGCGCACACGCCCCCGCCCCCACCCCACCCCTGCTGCGCGACTAGGAGTTTTATTCAAATTAGCCGCGAGTCCTGGTTACTGGATACTCCTAGCGATGCTGACATTGATTTATGCAAGTGCGCCATTTGGCTTTTATACCCACGGAAATCATGCCTCTAAGGTCTATGGTCTATGGGTCTATATCCAACGGTCTGGTTTGGTTTGGTTTGGCTCTGGTCCTGTTGTCATGAAATGGTTCACTAGATTCCAGCATCGAATCAATTAGGCAGCCCTTACGGCAGGTACGCTGTAATCAGCGTAATTAGTTGCCAGGAAACGTATGTATCATCTCATGGGCATGCGAATGAGTAATAGGATGAATAGGATGCCACACAAAATTCCCTAATTGGAATTAAAATGTGAAAAACTGCAGCCCATCTAACGTATAGAACCAAAGGGAACGGAACCCACAAGCAAAACGAAGCTTACAATGAGCTGCGAGAGTTCAAGAGAGTTTAAGAGTGCGAGAGCAGCTTAGAACGAAAGCGTACACTGGAAAGAGCTAGAGCACGAGAGCAGCTTAGAAGCTGCTGCCAGCAGCGAGCAAACGAAAGCAAAGATAGCAAAGATTTCAAGAGAGCTTGGAGCCAGCTCTAAAGCCAGCCTGAGAAATTCGTGTGCAAAAATTTCGTATGGCGTTATGTATCTAATTCAAATATTGTCTTTGGTTCAACATGTTAGCAAGATTCTGTGGTATAACTTTTCTCAAGAATCATCTTTTTTATAAGAGATAGAAGTAATAGAAAAAACATGACTAAAAGCCAAACAAAAAAATACCAAAAAATATCTAAAAAGTGAATTTTTGCTTATTTGAATGGGCTTTCACAACAAAGTTAATGAAATTATATGTCAATTGGGTAAATTTAGACTGAAATATCGCAAAAGAATTAGATGGAGACATTGCATTTTTTTGGTCTCGGTTGGATCTCGTCAGAAGAAATGCCCATATCGAATTGCCCGTAGAACCGTAGAACTTTTCGCCTGCTATTTATTGTCTTTGTTCCCCGCTTTGCACTCAACAACGATCTCCGTTTAACCTATTTGCTGCACTTAATTGGAACTGTATTATGCACTCATCAACAACGACAACGACAACATCCTCATGGACATTGCTGTAAAATGGGAAAATGGACAATGGACACAAGCAGAGGCGCCGCCGCCCTCACAGCCGGCATCGTCCTTGGGTGGCGGACCACCAACCACCAGTCAGACCCCATTGGGCGGCACATCGGCCATGTTGCTGGTCGGAGTCGGTGCCGGCATTGTTGTTGTGCTCCTCAACGTGTTTGTCATCGGCTGTTGTCTGCACAAACGGAACGAGAAGCGACTCAAACGTGGTATGCGAATGGAAAAAAAACAAACAAAAATTGAAGTTGCTGTTGCTGCTTGATGCTGGAAGCTGTTCCTTGCCGCCGCCGCTGTTGGCTGTTGTTGTTTCTGTTCTGGCGTAAAGAGGGTTAGATGTGGCGGAGGCATTTGAATTTATAATAGCCCGCGACCCAAGGTCGGTTTTTTAGTCGGGTGCACGGGCTCCTTCCTTTTAATTTGGTGGGCGTTGCCCGGGACACGGACACGTGCGCCCTCGTGCTGGTCAAACGTTGGTCCGCGTATTGCGATGACGATGGCGTTGCTAATTTCATTTGCCATCACATGTTCGGTGCTGGCGGAGTGCTGGATGGGCGGGAGGGTTGTCTATTACGTGATTTGCGTCACTCGGTGGTTTCTTTATTTGATAACGCTGCTGCGTGCGCTTCGCCATGGCAACGGCAACCAGACCCAAATCCGAATGAAAGTCCTGTTGGGGGGCATCCATTTGGAACTACGATGTCGCATTTATTTCTTATTTTGTATTCCCTTTGATATATCTGTGTATGTACAAAGTACTATACTTTTTCTCTTTATTTATTTATTTTTTTTATTTTTTTTTTTTTGTCTAACAATATCTCATTTTATTTCGCATTTCGCATTTATTTATTGTTTTATTTTTTGCCAGCATTTCTCATTATATTTTGTACTTTCTGTTGTATTTTCATGGTCTGTTCGTTTTGGATTATTTTTGTTGTTGTTGTCGCAAGGATTTGAAATGATGCCAGCGGAGTTAAGCGATGACTCGGCGACGGGCAATATACCGAACCTGGTCATAATTGGCATCTCCCTGGCGGCCTTCGGCTTTCTGCTGGTCAATGCGGCCCTCGTTGCCTGGTTCTTTGTGCATCAGCGACGCAAGAAAGGTTCGTTTTTATTTCGTTTTTATTTCGTTATTTCTTATTGCTATAATTTATGTAGTTTATGCTCTTGCTGTTGCCTGTTGTGTTGCCTCTTGATTATATTATATTCCGTTTAATTTGGGTTCTTACAAACGAGAGAGAGGGAGAGAGCGAAGAGGCACTTGCCAAGCCATGGCAGTCGGCACCACTTCCGGGACACGGCCGGATGCGGATACGGATGCGAATGCGAAGACGAATACGAATACGAATACGAGAGCGGCGTTGTGCAGTTTCCGATGGCCGTCTAAGGGCCGTTGTAGATATGCATGCACTAAACAATTTCCTGCACCACCATTCCTTCTGCTGGTGGGCATCAAAGGGATGGCAGCGCGGCTCATATCTGGCCGCATATGGGATAGAGAAATCTTGTAATTTCCTTGGGGCAACCATGGCCGAGAGCAGACAACGCAAGACAAGAATATAATGATGACAGAAAATAATGATGCATCCTGGGCACACCCCCAGCCAGCCAGACAGACAGGGAGCTTAGCCCGAAGAAGTTGCATGCCACTCTGCCACTCCTGGGGCAAGACAAATGTGCATCGTTTTCTTAGCTGAATGCACAATCTTTCCGAAATCAGATTGCTTTCTCTGCAGACAGCAGGAAAGCGAGAAGGAGGGGGCAGAAACCATACAGCAGGGAGCACGTGTCGACAAGTGTTGGACATGTTTGCCAGCTCCACAGCTCCACAGCTCCCCCGCAACCCAGATTCAACCTTCAGTCTTGAGTTTAGGATTGTTTATTAATTTAAAATTATATTTCAAGCGGGCGAATCCTTTAAGGCGGCACACAGCGAGACAGACACACCCAAAATCGACCCGATGCTCTGGCTGATGTGTATACGCAATATGCCAGGCTGCGAAGCGGTAATAGTACGTGCCGCATGCCAGCACGCAGCATCCAGTGGCATTGCGCGCTGGCTAACAAAATTATTTCTCCAGCCCGAACGGAGGCAAGGCAGGCAAAGAATGAGGCAACATTATGCACATGCACGTGTTCGTTTAGTCACTGGATCGTGTGTGTGTATGTGTGTGTGTGTGTTGCAGCTGTCTTTTGTGTCTTTGCCGCTCGACAAACGACAAGCGATACATAGACAGAGAGTTTATGCAAACGTTTGACTTTTAGTCAAACTTTTCATTCATTAAGTGAGAAATGGAGAGGGGTGGGTGGTGGCCAAAACGAACTAAGTCGTAGGCAACAACAGTGGAAAATGTAGGCCAACAATTTTTGACATTTACAAACGAATAGGCGACGCGCGAACGACGCACAAGAGCTCCAGTTGCAGTTGCATTTACTGTTACTGTTACAGTTACAGTTACAAGCTTCAGGGCATAAATAAGATATTTTCCCTAAGAATCCCCAGCGCAGTCAGAGCTCTTCTCTGCTCTGCTGTGCTCAGACGAGGACCCATCCCAGGCATAGACTCCATTATTTCTGTCTTTCATTTTCAGTAGTTTGTGTGTGTGTGTGTGTGTGTCACAATGGTTGAGATGCTGCTGCTGCTGCTGCTGCTGCTGAGGGGCACCGAATGCACACTCCCGACAATCCACACAAAAGGAAATTCATATTTCAGAAATGCTACAAAAACAAAATAGGAAAGGACTAAGCGAAGCTACAGATACCCTTATCGGTAGGTTTATGGCTACTACAATGTTGTCTATGATGTAGAGAACCTGTGCAGAAAAATATTTACATATGAACACTTTCAAGGCTCAAACAAAATTAACAAAAAACAAAAATGAACCAAAAAAAAAGGCGGTTTCGACTCGATTCGGTTTTGGCTCAGGCACTTACTCATGTTTTCGTCTCCTTTGTGAATTTGTTATTCGCGGACAAAACAGCACCAGCGCAGAGCACAAATACATATGTATGTATGTATGTTTGTGGCTTTGCTTGGGTTTATATTGTTCTGATCGCATTATTTGCGAGGCTCAGTCATATAATATTAATAATCCGAATGGAAGGGTATACAAACGGAGTGGGAACGAAGGCTTTCCATCCTCCCAACAAACATTTTTATGACAATGCACGAAGAGATGGAGTAGTAGTACTCAACCCCCAAGGCACAGCCTTCTCTCCATCTCTCTCTCTCTCTCCAAAGCCGATAACTGACAATGCCCAAAAGGATTTTTTTTACTTATCCCGTTTTTCATTTTCTCTGTTCCAGTTTTGTCATATTTTTTATATTTCTGTGTGGAGTTGTCAGAGAGAGAGAAAAAACTGTTGGTGTGTTGTTGGCCAAGCAAGGCAAGCCAGCCAGCCCGGCCATCGGTTGTTGTGGGAGAGCGCTCCGCTCCGGAGGCAATGTCCTTCATGAAGAATATTTCTCTTTGCATAGATATTTCAATGTATTATTCGCTGGCGAAAAACTTGACTGGCGTTTGCCGTAGCCCTTGGATATGCATTTTTAATGTGCATTCGTGCTTTTGTGTCAAAAATACATCCTCAACTCCAGCTCCCAGCTGCGGCACTTCTATGCCCCAATCTCATCTCATCTTGGGGGCGGCCCGGCCCCCAGTCCCTACCCATCTGCAAACGAGCAAACGACCAAACGACCAAACGACTGACCGCAATGCTGGGCTAGGCTAAGAAGCCTTTTGCTGTAGCTGTCGCTCTTTGTCTCTGTCTCTGTCTCTCCCTCGCTCCCTCGCTCTCGTCCTGTGCCGATAAACTATGCCAAAAGTCTGCGGTTGGCAGCTGGTCCGGACTACTGGCCGGTCATCGACCACTGGCACCGCGCGCCATCGCCGCCGCGAACGAGTGAACACACTGCCTGCCACATGGCCACAGCGCAGCAGAGTGGGAGCCAGTTGGTATCGGTGTCGGTGTCGGTCTCGGTGTTGGTGTCGTGGGCCAATGCCCAGTGCCACATATTTCATTTTCGTATGTGCTATGGACCCTGATCCTGAGCCTTGAGCCTGCTCCATCCTGAATAGCGTCATTTCTAATGTTTATGGCCATTCGCTGCTGGGCCTCTCAAATCTATAGGCTCTCCTACACTGAACGAAATGAGAGTTTCGCAAATGAGAAATATGTAAGCTCGAAAAACGATTAATCTAAATGTTGAAAAATATATAAGACTAGACTTTTGCCACAGTGTCGCAGTGAGCGGTGCTGGGGGAAAAGGGTAATAAATTACATCAGCTGAAAAAAAAAAAAAATCAAATCGTCTGCTGCGCAGAGTGTTAGAAGATATTTGGATAAAAAGTGCACAATGGGAGAGGCTCGTCACCCTGAATATACATACATACGTACATATGTATGTATGTGCTTAAAAATCCCCCTGGTACAATTTCTGCCCGATGCAACCTTGTAGCCTGATCAAACTGAAGAGCACTCGAATTTGCTCTAAGCTTTCGTGTGGTGTGGTATTATCTTAGTGAAAAAACTCACTTTCTTTTAGAGTTTTTGGGCTGCGCCAAAAAGGTAGCAAACCCCCAATGGGGGGCAAGGTCCATTCAGTGGAGTGTGTTGTCGGGTTGAGTGGCGCAAAAATAAAATTGCAAACAACTCGATCTGTGGAATGGAGTTTCCGTGAGAGTGTGCGACACTTTTACGACTTGGCGAGTCGAAACTTTTATGCCAACGTAGCGCGTTGCTCTTAGCGATAAGGCGGCAAACCGCCCGCCCACCCACTACCAACTTTGAAACTCTATTCAATCCGATGGACCTCCATCGCAGGCAGCCCCAAAGTCCAGCACTGTAAAGCACTTGACTTTGACACTCTTTAAACAATTGACAGTGGATGGGGAATGGAAGTGAGTTTGGGTTCTGGGGCGTGCGTAAGAGAAAGAGAGTGGGAGAGGGAGAGGGAGAGCGAGCTGTGACATCGAATCTGAAGAGATAAGCGCTCGGCTCGAGAGCAGAACACCTACGGCGAGGAGCCAACCGCCTGCCTGCCTGCCCATTCAGAGAGGGAAATCATAAATTTCTGAAGAGCGAAGACAAAAGCAAGAAATAACTCAGCTTGATTGCAATGCACTCTCCTCAATGGCATTCAAATGACCGAATGAAAAACCAGCACAAATAATAGAAGTTTCTGAGAGGAGAGGCAGGCTGGCTAGCTGCCTAGCTGGCTGGCTGCTGCTTCCAAGGACGAAGCTCGGATTAAAAGAAAAGACCTTCAAAGCAGACGTTTTCCCTGCCACTGACGGTGGCGTCATTAGCGACCACAGGATCTCTCCCTCTAAGCTGTGGCTCAACCCCACACATACAACAATATACATACATATGTACGTATGCATGTATATACATACATATGTAAAAATATTAAAAAGGAGAGCGCAAAAAGCAAATAAAATCCGCTGTCCCATGGCCACTTGCTCCAAACACTCTGACATGGAGTTCTGGATTGCCAGCACAAGTGCAAAATATGTTTGTATGTAATCTCTCCCTCGCGCTCTCTCTCTCTCTCTCTCTCTCTGTTTCACTATGCGGGGGAGTGTAGCAGCGGGCAGTGTGGCCAGACGTACACTGCATGCGGATGTTGATGCGGATGCGGATTATTTGGCACATCTGTGCGCGGCGGGGTGTGTGTCAATGTGTGGGTCCGTGTGTCCTTAAAATACCCTACCCGAAAGCATCTGCAGAGGTTTATCAGAACAAAGGAATTAACCTAACCGGCTACAGCGGTTGCTATGCGGGGGGGGACTCTTTGTATGCCAATCGTTTGACAGATAAAAGAATTTTGCTAGCAAATAATACAAGTCACTGCCGCCACTGCCACCAACAAATTGAGCAACTCTGCACTATGTGCGGTATTCAACTGGTCGTAAGGCTGCATTTTTCATGAGTTCTATCCACACATGGAGCTTAGCAAATTATTCGGGCAATGAATACATTCATATGTTGTAGGTTTTCTCTCCATCTCACTCTCACTTTCTCTTTTTGGGGCCAAGGTAAGCGGTTTTTCTTTTTAATTGCTTTAATTGATTAAAGCCATGTCTATTAGTTTACCCCGCTTTAGCCGTCCGTTAAGGGAATCATCAACCCGTTTTGCCATCAGAAATAACATAAAAACAAGTGAGATAAAAATAAAAAAAACACACACAGACAAATGTGGGGTTTCATCGTATTGAGTGAGTGTGAATGTTTAATGTGTGTGTATGTGAATTTTTATGTGGGATATCTCATGAATTTACACACTACTAAATCCAAATTCTGCAGCAGTTTAGTGCCGCACACAGACGTTGCATTCGAAGCACTTAAATGCATTTGCTATTTTTAATTACATATTTGATTACATATTTATGTATGTACCCTTGGAGAGGCTGGAATATCATACTACAAATAATAAACTCAGAAGAACCGAGAGCAAGAGTGAGAGGCAGCCGCCGAACCAAAGCCAAAGCAATAAGGCAAAATAATTATGGTTCAAAGTAAAAATGAAACCCTGAAAAATGATCGTTTAAAATCGACATATACATGTGTATCAATATAACATATAATATATGTTATGTACATATGTATGGTATACCATTAGAGGGGCTTCATTTTGCCATATAGAATGCATCTGATTCGGCCGTATCACATTATATCTTGTGGCTTCAATAGTAAAAAAAAAATTTGCAAATTTTTGCACATATTAATATATATTATTAATAAATACTAAAAGCAAGCAAAGGATTTGGCATGCCGCCGAATGTTTTCCTGAGGCGGTGCGTATAGATTTCCCTTTTGTTATACATTTCAATAAATGTAAATACATGCATACATAAATACATACATATGTTTAATAATTTAAAATTCAATGCGGGCAAATGTTATTAAAATCATAAAAAATGCATTCGAAAGCGGCCAACAAACAATCCAAAGTAAATGTGAAAATTGAAAATATGTATATACATACATATATGTATGTACATATGTATGCAGGATAAAATATCATGGGAATTGGTAAAACTGTAAAACAACTGAACGGTTATGGTTGCACAGGGGAAAACAAAGCAAAACGAATTCCATTTTCAATCTGTTAAATATTTATTACAAGTACACTCGACTCGTACGAGTCTGTACCAGTATTTATCGTGCCACATACTCGAACATACTATGCATACGAGTGAGTTCGTTTCACGTGCAGTCGAAATGCCTTTTGTTTGATGGTGCCCCCCAAATTAACGAAATACCTAAAGCAATTCTGCATCTGATGGGGCTAATAGTGCCCGCATGTCACGTAAACGTAGAGAACGTGGACCCCACTGCCCCCAAATCACCCCCACACACAGGAGAATGTATTATTAAGAAACCGTTTGGGCCATAATCATTGCCTGGAATGGCCAGGACAACGAGGACGACAACGACAACGATGATGGCGATAGGCGGCAGAGTTAGTGTCCATTTACCTATTGGCAACACAGCGCCCCCATTCTTGGGGGGCATGAAGCAACGGTAGGAAGGAAGGGGCACACGTGTCCAATGGCTTTCTTTTTTCTCTTTTTCTTGTTTTTGCTGACTCCGGGAATCGTTGTATATATTTTTTGTATGGGAATGTCAGTGGGAAAAAAATCGAAAAACAGCAACAACAACAGCAGCAACAACAACAACAGGCAAACAACAATGGCAATTTCCAACTGAAAATTGTTTATAATATTTACTATAACATATGAATTTCTTACATCTCTCCCTCTCTCTTTTATATGCACTGGAACACTCAAATGGAATTGAACACCATCTGTGGCACACATACACACACACACACATACACACAACACTGTGGCAAACACTTGTTAATTATGGGGCAAATGATGCCATAAATGATTTAATTGGATTTTTAACTCATTTTTTCATGGAAATTGCCGCCTGGATTGTCCTCATTACGACGTTATATTTTTCGCCCATACGCACTTGCTCCTTTTCATACCTTTCCTTTCTCTGTCTTTCACTCTCTCTCTCACTCTCACGCTCTCTTATTGAACTGCAACGAAATGCACAACCATCGACGAATGAACGAATGCTGCCGTAACAAATGTGAATAATTTAAAACAATACCATTGCCCCCTGTCCCCTGTCCCCTGTCCCACCCTGTCAACAATTCCTCGTCGACTGGCAACTTCCATTAACCACCCCCTATAACCCCCCCCTTAATCTACTCTCCTTCGTTTGGCTGCCTCTGGGTAAATGGCATTCTTGGCTATTTGCATTTGATTTGCATTGCCTGAAACCAACATACAATTGGCCCAATGCCACCTCAACATGCCATCACCTTCCAATTGGACTCTGGAACTCTGCCTGGGCATCTGTCTCTGTGGCATGTGGCACTGTGGCACTGTGGCACTGTCTGTGTCTCTGGCCGGTTGCGCCTTTCCGCCTTTACTGTTGTTACCTCCCCCCAATGCTCCAATCATCAATTTTCGGAATGTCACTGCCAATTACACCTTTTCAATATTTGTGCACTGCCGCCGCGTTTCAACGTGCAACTTTTTTCTGCACGTTTTTTTGTGCCCTTTTGTTGTTGCTTTTGGTTGCTGCTGGCAGTGTCGGAAACTACAAATCAACCAGGAAAAACGGCAACCATCGAGATGTACGCGCCCAGTTCGTATAATGACACCGTCACCGGCGAGACGCTGTCCAGCGTTTCGGAGAAGAGCGAATCCTATTCGAATGAGGGCGGCAGCCAGCCGGAATATATTGTGAGTATATCCAGAGTCCTCGCGAACTATTTTTTAGTTCCACTTTTTGTCGAGTGGCATGAATATGCAATTTGTGAATGGAACACAAAAAAAAAAAAGCGAAAAGGGGGGAAAAGCAGAGTAGACTAAACGAAAAAATGTCTGGCAATTTTAGGCAGCTGCCCAATGGATGTCCTGCTAAGGCAGGAGCGTACCTTGAAAGGGGTTCACGAAGTGCCCACTTGGAGTAGGTTGTACGCCCCTGGCTTTTAAGCTATTACCAATGCTTGAGATGGAAAACTTCAAGCATCCAACGGCAGGAAGTGGCAAGCCAAGCAAGAGAGAGAGGCGGAAACGGAAGCGGCATGGGGCATGCCTCGAACGTCGTCGCTAAGACGTCGTGATTAATTACGCGACAGTTGATGATGATGATGATGATGATAATGATGAGCCCCACCCCCCCGCAAGAGTGGACCAACTCTGATACTAAGACTGAGACTAAGGATGAGAATGGGAGCCGCCTCTTGGCTGCTGCAAACAAATCGTTTCAAATTATTAAAATCATTTATTATCGCCCGTAATCTTGCAGCGGCTGGCAAACCGCAGCCGCAGCAAACTGCCTCCAAAAACCAGGGGGCAAAAGCTAAGCCAAAGAGCTGGAGGAGGGGGTCTGGGGACCTGATTCGGCGCCTGAAATGTATGTAAAGTGCGTAAACTGCGACCGCGTCGTGTTATAAATCAGACAGAAACCGTCCGAATGCGCCATTCCGATCTGTGAGTGTCCTCCGCTATTCGTCCTTGCTGCTGCCTGTTCCGCCTGTCCCGCTGTGTGTCGCCGCTGTCATTGTGGCTGTCAATTACGCGCCAACGACTTTCAACGCCTTTTTTTTTGCCACACACAGAAAGTAAATGGCAAAAGGCAAAATGTGAAGTAATTACGGGCCATTTACTCAAAACGAGGAATGGGATAATAAATATAGTATAAATATACATACACATATATCCTCATATAACTATCATACTCTTCTCTCTGCCTCTCTCTCTCTCTGTTTAGGATGAGGCACGCAAAAAGGCAGCATCAACATATCTGGTCGAAGGTGCGGATATGCCACCGCCCAGATATCAAAAGGATGGCACACTGCCAGTATTATATCCGAATAATATTGGTAAGTCAATGAAACCAACATTTTTTGGCTCTCTTCACTAAAATAAGACAGGCGAGGAAAAAAGAAGTACGCTTTAGATAATTAACTTTACAGAAAAACAAAGTTCGAGCGAGTTTGCCACGAGAGCTGTCGGCACGTCAGTGAAGAGACCCTGACCCCTGAATCCCTGACCCTCTACTCATTCCAGAGCCCTCCTCCATACACCATACACCCTTTTGGCCAGAGTTGCACTCGTTTCGGCTTGATTTTTATGCCATGATTGCAGCGCAATCAAAGCAAATGTAAGAGAGCAAAAAAAAAAACCGAAAACGGAGCATGGTAATGCCGAAAACTCAGATGCTCTTTGCATATGGGATATACAGTAGTCAAATACCAATGAAAATTAACAGCAATCAAGAGGTTTACTTAGTAAAAAAAAAACGGAAATTAAGTTAAGTTTACTGGGCATAACCTCAAATATGAGAAAGAAACCAAAACAAAAAAAAGAATGTTAGAGATACATATTATTTTAGTCAGTGTGTAGTACTTTTGGAAAGGGCATCCAACTGAAACGGAAATCGCAAAAGTAAAAAGAGATTGAAATACGAAAAAAAAAAAAAAAAATTAGAGAAAAAATACAGATAAATAAAGCGAAACCGAAACAGGACCCAAAAAAGGATCGAAAATTGGGCAGAGAGAAATTGTGAAGAAGTGTGTGTGTGGGGGGGTGGGGGCATGAAGAAAATTCAATTGCAGCACAGCATCTCCATCTTAATTGTAATTGAGCAGCAAACTTTTTGTCAGAGTCTTGATTTTCAATTGATGCATCTACCGAGCCTCTGCCCTCTGAGTTGGTGTGTGTGTGTGTGTGTCTCTGCCACATGCCTCCAAGGCAGCTGCTACAAAATCACGTTCATGTCTGCGCTAATTTAAGGCACAACATACACATCTTCCAAGGTTTCGGATATTTAAGAAAGAAAAGCTCAAATGGAAATGGAAGAATAATAACCAAAGAGCCATCAGACAGACAGACAGAGAGACACCTTTCCATCAAAAAAAGATCCCTCGGTTTTATTCTATAAAATCAATTGGAAGCCAGAGAAAAAGCAGCAAAAAACAGTACGGGGAACAACAACAGTGTGCAGAGAGGGGATAGGGTAGACAGGGGACAGCAGCAGAGAGCAGGGGGCAGAGTGGGGAAAGTAAGACAAAGAGCAGACATATCCGCGGGTGCCAAAGTAGAAGTAAGAATTGAATGCATTTGAAATGCAAAAGCGTAGAAATAATAAAAATACATTAGCTGCACAAAACTTATTCCCAATAGGGAATACCATACCCTAAGGCAGCCGGAGGGTACGTGGCATACAAAACACAATTACCTTATGTCAACGAAATGGAAATTTATTTATTTTTTTTTTGGTCAAAGAAAGGAACTGAAAGAGAAAGAGATTCTCAGCGAACAGTCGCTAGGAAATTCCAGGAAATAGATAACCGAAGAGCTTCCTTACCTTTCCCCTAAAAAGAAAAGTTTCTGAGGCGACATGCATAATTATGTATGTATGTATGTGTATGTGTGTGTGTGGGTGTATGTGCGTATGTCATGTTCTTTCTTCTCGCAAAAAAAAAACAAACAACGAAGGAACAGAACAGAACAGTAAAGGAAACACGCCAAGGGAGAACAAAGGGAGACGCACGCACAAAAAACGAAAGCAAAATAGAGCAAGAGAGAGAGAGTGAGAGAAGAGAGAGCAAACCTCTTTTAACCATTTGGATGCCCTAATTTTTTACGATGCAAAAACAAATTGGTTAAAAATGAATCAAATATATGGGTTTCAAATAATTAATAAAGGAAATAAAATGGAAATGATTTCAATCAGATTTTGTTGCAAACTGTAATTTCCACGAATTAAATATACAAAAATCTATAGAAATTACATTTTGTGGTAGCAAAAACCGTAATACCCTTTGCGAGGGTATAAACCACAGCCAAAACAAAACAGAAATGAAAGAAAGAAGCATAAAAAGCACCCAAAAAAGCAGATAGGCAGAGCGAGGACGAGAGAGAGAGTTAGGAAGATAAAAAGGGAGATGAGGAAGAGGAGGAGGACGAGAATAGAGAGGGAAGTGCAAAAGAATCCCCCCACGTGGCACAAAAAATTAAAATGCTTGCCGGAAGCTGAATCTCAAACAAGAGAGCGCCCAAGGCTGTTGTTTCAAGCGTGCAGATTGGTGGGTGTGGGTGTGGTGGCGGCTGGCGGCTGGCCGTAGTAGGAGTAGCAGCAGCAGCAAGAGAAGCTGCCGCCCATGGGCATGCACATAAGCTTAAGGGGGCGTGCCGGCCGAACAGTGGTGGGATGGGGCGGCAAGCGGAAATTGTTTTTGTTAGTTGGCGTCAAATTTTTTTTATCTCTCGGCTTTTTTTATATTTTTGTTTGGAATATTTTTGTGAATATAAATTTTGGGAAACCGCTGTAGCTGCTGCCACCCCCTGCTGGAGGGGCATACACAGCTCCTCATCCCTTGCCTCAGCAACCGACAGTTGCAATTGCATTTACCCAAAAAATTAAAAAAATAAAAATAAAGAGAAAATGAAAACTGGAAAACTGGAAAACCAAGGCAACTTGCACCGCTCTTTTAATGAGATACTTTTCCACGCGTTGCCTTGTTAATGAGCGGCATGAACGTGCCGTCAGTTGTGGTGGGTAAGGGAAGGGAGTGGGGTGGGTGGGCTGGTGTGCTGGGCGAGGCAACAAGTCAACTAAATCTCTGAGTCAGTCATGACCTTGAGTAAGTGCAAGCACCGCACACCCCTCCATTTCGCTGTGGGGGAACACTCTTTGGAGTGTTTTGTTTTGCTGTTTGCCACAAATGTTATTAATAAAAAATGTATGGAAAGAATGAGATGTGGGCGGGGGGGAGCCCCAGTACCCCAAATGCCAGCACCACCAGCTCGCATCTCATCCTGACCCACGCAACAATTATCCATCCAACAAAAGCTCAAATCTTGGGGGAAAAAGGCAAAGATCCATTGCTCTTTCGTTTGTTTGGCGCTGATCGAAAAATCAATAATTCATGGCTCACACACACACACTCAGGCACGCATACACATATGCAAGAAAAGTAAACAGGCCACAAGATGAACATGGCCCAAAAGAAGCTTAGGGTTCTCCTACCTTCTCTTCCTTCCTTCGATTTGTCACCGCCGCTGCCGTGACTCGAACTTTTGCAACGAAATTATTGTTGCCTACTTTTGCGGGCAGCCTCAACAACAGGAAATTTGGCTCCCTAGCTACAGGAACTTACCCTCCTCTACCCCGCCCTCTCTCACTCTCTCTCTCTCTCTCTCTCTCTGCCAGATGGAGTGGCTTGGAGTCGTGTCTTGTCCTATTTTGTGGAAAATTACAATCAAATTTGTTACGTTTGCGGGTTTTACGCCTATCCGTATGACAGCATCTCACTTGCGGTGGCAGCAGCATCTACTTCGTGATGTGGCTACAACAAGCTCCTGGCGGAACGATGTGTTATGTCGCATGGCAACGTGGGAATATGAGTGTGTTTGTGTGTGTGTGTGTGTGTGTGTGTGTCATAGCAATTTGTCACGCCCCAAAAAAAGGTGGAGGAGCAAGCAGGCAGGCAGCAACAGCAACAGCAGCAGCAGCAGTCATGGCCAGTCGAAAGACTCCATTGACATTTGCATATTTATTGGGAAGGCTTATCAGGCACAACCACATAGTACTTGTAGCACACCCACGTCGCCCATCGTATCCATTGCAATTAATGGCCTTCGCTTTCAGTTTCTTTCCAAACGTTTGCACATGAAATCAGGCAGAACCAAGGCAGCAGCAAAGTGTTGCATCTATTTATGTGTACTCGTACCTACACTGCAGTACCAAACTGTGATGTGTGGGCATTTAGGTTTATTGTGTGGCAAATTAAACGAAAGCTATGGAATTTTAAATTGAATGGTTAAGACTGCTTTTACCTAAAACTATTAATCGGAAGGGAAATAAGTCAAAATTTAATGTACAAATAAAAAAAAACTTTTCAATCTTTTAATTTAGATTGCCCAATAATTGCAAAAACAAATCTATTAAATCTATTAATCAAAAGGAAAATAGGTAAAAAAAAAAATAAAAAGAAAAATTAAATTTTAACAGGGTTTTTCCCATCTAGGAACATTTTCTTTTTTCACTCAGTGTAGATATTTACGATTACGAGTGAGTGCGTGCACCACCAACACTGAATATGGTGCATCTTCTGGCATATCTTCTACACGATATGGCAATACATAAAATCTGTCAGTGGCAGTTTAAAAAATCGAAATTCAATTGCCTCTTGCACCATTCTCGGTCGACAGAGAGAGAGAGAGTCGAGTCCGTGCACCGCTTATGGCCGCAATCAAAGCTTAAGCACTCTGGCCAACAAAAAATATGTGGGATGGGAAATATGAAAAAAATAAAACATAAAATAATATGCAACAGAACCTCTCCAGCCCGGTAGTGGGTTTAAAAAGTCCACTGAACAAAAATACAAATTTAAAAAAAAACTGACTGAAATGAATTTTAACATTTTTGTTTTAAACCATAGTATATTAACGGGAAATCCCACTGTCTCGTATTTTATTGATGTATATATTTCTGTTTCCAGTTAATGCCTGCACTTTGCCACATCCGAGGCACAACAATGGGAATGCCACTGCCATCCATATGAGCCGCGATGATCAGATGCTAATCAGCAAGGGCATTTATATACCGTCCCCATCGCCAGCGCCGCCGCCAGATGGCTCCTACTACAACATGAACAGCGACAGATATTTGTCCTATCCGCCAATGGTGAGTGCCAGAACCAATTACTCCCTGCACTACTTTATACAGAGATCAATGAACCGCCAATGGGTGCCCGAAGGGGGTTAAGGGGTTGTGGGGGAGAATTTGGCTAAGACCCAAGCTTAACCAAACAGCTGCTGCTACTGCCGCTGCAGTGGCAGTGCCATCAGTCGGGTAAAACTTAATTGCCCGCATCTGCAGTTACCTTCTTTGATCCGTGGCCATCCGCCCCGACCCAACCCCAACCCAACCCACCCGTGGATTATTTCGCTCAATTAACCAAAGTTTTATAGAGGAAGACTTGGCATTTTGCATGCTGCCATGCAAGGACATGCCAACCCATGCGAGAGGAGTTGGTCCATAAATACATGTATATGCTTTCGATCAGGGAGGGTGGGGCAATGCGAAGCGGTGCATAGAGTGTGGCAGAGAGATGTAGAGAGAGAGAGAGACATCTGCCACAGCATATCCCTGCTGTGGCATTTAACGCGCTTCGACTTTTATAATCCCCACGCTTCAGCTTCTCTGCAACAGCAACAAGAGCAAAAGCAACAGCAGCAGCAGCAGCAACAGTCTATAGACAAATGACAAACTTAAAAGCATTATAAGTAAGCTCCTCCAACTGGAGCTCAGCTACAGCCGTTGGTTGCATGCCCCTCCGCCCCATTCCCCTTTCACAACCAAAAGGCAAACATTATTTCCTCAAGATAATTTAATATCGCGCATACGCAGCGTATGGCAGCAGCAGCAGCCAAAGCAAACCATTGAATGCCTTTTAAAATAGAAAAAAAAAAACCGGAATGTCAGCAAACAACATTCAAAGGGACACCGGACTACGCCCACATACACACACACACCCACACACACGCATACACATTGGATACCTTCCTTGGCTCCTTCTGTCGCATTGCAAGCCAATATAAATTCCACAAAATTTCATAATAAACATGGGAAAATCAATTTTAAGAATTTATGTATCGCCTTTTACGTTATTTCCCCACTGAGATTTCCACTTTCCGCATCTTCTGTTGGTGGCATGATGATGACTTCTGGCACTAAAGGGGTGCAAATGCGACAGCATAAGACGACACTCGATATGGGTGGTGGTTGACAGTCAGCCGCCGCCGCTGCCACTGTCCTGTCCTGTCCTGCGATGGTCGCTTCCATTTATGTGTCATATCAACTGTGGCTCTGGCGCTGGCGCTCAATAATTGTATAAATTAGATGAAGGAGCAGCACGACGGGGGAAGGGGGAGACCTAACTGCAGATGTCCGATGGCAGATGGCAGCAGTGCCATGACACATGCGGGACGGACACACACACACACACACACACACCTGCACACGCTTTAACTTGGCTAATACAATAATATTTATGCTTTAGCTGTCGACCATATTTATGGGCCTCATACGATTTGTTAACTTCATTCAATTGTGTCCCAGTTTCAATTTCAATTCCCATTCCCATGTCAGGGAATCTTCCCCACTGCCGCATCCTGCACAGATCCTGCCCAGTTAAATGATGTGGCAAAAAGTGTCCAGTGGCTACCCATGGGACATGGGGGGACATGAGACTCTAAACCTTTTGTTTGCGGTTTTTAGTCAACGAGGGAGAAAAATTCAATTTCAGTTTAGTTTGGTCAACAATGCCACTCCACTATATGTATATACATATAAATATACGATATATAATATATATATATATATATATCTGTGTGGGCCACTTCAGCATTGCTGGGAAGGTCCTTCCGCTTTCTGTGTGCAGCTTGTGGGCCTTTGCCACATAAGAAATGCTTTTGTGTGGAAGCCAAATTGAATTATTTGATAAACATCATTAGAAAAAATTACAAAATATACCAGAGAAAGAGAAAGAGAGAGAGAGAGAGCAGCGCGGTTGGCCAAAAACATTTGGCCTAGAACTAAATTACTTTTCGAAGAGCAGCTGTCTCTTTGATTCTCTTCGGCTCCCTGGCGAATGGGCCAGTAAATGAATAACGACAATTTATAACAGTAAATCAAATTAAATTTCAATTGAAAAACTTGACAAAACAGACACACACACACACAGAGTGCAGAGGGGAAAAACAAAAGGAAAAACCCGCGCCGCAAATGGCAATGTAACAAAAGTTTTAGGAATCGTTTGCCACAAGGCAGAAGGGGGAGGCAGGCAGGCAGACAGGCAGCTGGGGCTCATCCATTGGGATGCTGCAATCGAATTATTCGTATCAATCGTATCAATTGATTGGTAGCCTCCTTTCGACGCGAAGTTTCCATTTATGACAGCCAAATGAATGAATTAGGAATGAGAAGTCCCAAACGAAGTGAGTCCTTAATTAACTGTCGAAGGATGTGGCCACTGACAGATATTGCATCAAAACTGAAACATTCAGAATTCAATAATTGATAAAGTTTGGCAAATACTCGGGCAAACAATCGATGGGCAACTCGATCGCTAAACATCTCCAAGGAGTAAATACTAATTACACCTCGATACGATTTAACTTTGTCTCCATTTGGGTTCCACCATGCCGTACAGCAACTGGGTGTCAGAGGTCACCCGAAACTAAACTTAAATTTGAAACAAGCTGTGGCCACACCCCCCGCCACTGCCACAGCCACCCATATCCTTTTGTGTGGGAGGGGCCGGAGGGAGTATTGTGTGTCTTGTAACTATTTAAGCGGCAATTTGTATTTTATTGCCAACTTTAGACTCGAACTGAGAGAACTCCTCCTTTACATTTTTTACACTCCCCCGCCCCCCCTCCCACCACCACATTATCTCGAAAATGCTTGGCTTTCATTTAGCTGGTTTCATCGTTGATAAGTTAAATGCTGCCACTGCCTGCAGACGCACGCCGTCAGGGTCCCAATGTGAATGTGGACTTCAGCTGTTGGCAGTTGTACGTGCACTCAACTCACATGGAGCAGCCGCTGGAGGGGCAAGCAGCAAAGGCACCAGCAAAGAGAGCAGAAGAAGGCAGATCCCTGCAGGGATAGGGCCCGAGTCCGGGTCTGGGTCCGGGTCCTGACTTTCACTGGACAACTTAACTACGGTTCACTTTGTTAAGTTGAGTTTTGCACAGTTTTAAATTCAATTAGTTTTTGCGTGCCGTACCCCTCTCCCTCCTCCTTCAGCCAGACAGCAGAGCACAGCCCCCATTGTCAGACATTCTGTGGACTGTGGATCTGGAATCTGGGAAATGTCAGCAACAGCAGAGGCAGCAGCCGAAGCAGCAGCAACAGCAGTTTCAACGAACCATCTGACATTCGTCAGATACTTTACGCATTCGAGATACCAAAGTGTTTTGGTTTTTTTTTTGCTTTTGTGCTTTTTTATTTCTGTTTTAAAATTCATGGAAGAACGGATGAGTGGCACAGCTGATGTGACGATTAAATAAATAAGGGGATACCACATCTCACACCCACACCCACACCCATTCTAGGGACCATAATTTAATTTCCCAAAGCAACGACCAAAGCCCGCTCCCTTACCGCTTCCGCTCCCCGTTCTGTAGCTGTATCTGTGAATATTTTCTTCATAGACTTTGGCGCCGCTCGAGTTTAGTGGCTTAATGCGGAAAGTTTTGTGCGCTCTTTTTATGGTGGGCGGGGGGTGCTTCGCTTCGCTTGTGCTCGAGTGTGTCGAGTGCCCCCCCAATGCCAATTGGTTATTCTATTTACACAAAATGAACTTCTCGCCAGAGCCACAATACACGCCGTACCAACACCAACAATAGCAACAGCAAATAATGAGGCACGGACACGGACCACACCCCAGAGCCAGGCAGACCTGGGAGCCTCGGAAGTTACTCCAAAAAAAAAACATGGAGAATTAGCAAACGCGGCATACAAAAGCCTTTAAGTGGCCCCAAAAAGTTTTTGGGGAGGGTACAGCAAAACCCCTTTTACAGTTTGCCCTGTCTGTGCCCCCTATCCTATCACTAAACTACCCACAGGACAACAAAAACAACAACAACAAACCCATCTTCAACTTCAGCAGCGGCTCAAAGTTTTCGTTAAAGACAATTTAACTTTGTAAACTGATACAAAGTGTCCGCTGGTGGGTCCGTGTGTATCCCTGCACCATGTTAATCAGTGCTGGGGATGGCGGCTCTAATGTGTTGTTCAGAGTGCGGCACCACTGCTCCCTTCCCCTAGCTTAATCCCTGGCTGGATGGATGGTGGCTGGATGGATGGTGGCTGGGCGGCGGCTTCCGTTCTTCAACGGATACCAAACAATTGAAGGTGCCGCAGCACTGTGTGTTCGATTCACTTTGCTCTTCTTAATATTCCAATTAGGTGCACAAGTTGAGAGTTTTGCAACTGGAAGCTAGAAACTTGAAAGTTGCTACGTGGAGGAAAAGTTCTTTGCACTGCTGCTGCTATTCGGTCAGAGTCCGAGGCTGACTGGCTGGCTGTCAGACTGGGCTGGTCTGGTCTGGGCTTGGCTGGGCTGGAAGGTGGCTGACAAAATGACAAAGTGTCATGTCAATTGAACTAGAAATCCACTTGTAGACAGTTCGTTTCTATCTGCTTCATGGTTATGCTCCACCTTGGCTCCTTGCCTCCCTCCACCACCCACCAACAAACCAGCCAACAAGCAACAGTAATGATATTTGTACTCTCTCGTACTCGCACTCGTAGTTTTTCTTTTTAAAAAGTTTCTCAGCAAGTTATGTTTTTCATATTTCTGGTGTTGGGATGAAATTATGACATCGTTAGAGTCAATCATTGCCTGAATTCACAGACTTTTGACTCATACAAAAGAAGAAGGAAAAAAAAAACAAACAAGTGGGAGCAGAAACTATTCAAAGGATACTATAACGATAGATTTCGCAGTTTTATACCCTATACCCTGCTACCCTTTAACAAAAAAAAATGTACACGCGTAAAAAATAACAACAAGAACGGACATGTCTAAACATGTCCAATTCGTGATTCATAATGCAAAGGCAAAGTCCCGTTTGGCAATAAGAATTGCCTTGCGCAAGAGTTTTGTATTTGATGACGTTGTTGTTGTGGCTGAGAACAAGATAATTTCTGCGAGAGCAAATAGAATGAGAGAAGGAATTAATTGCGGAGAGTGTGCATTGCTTGCTCGCACACGAACAGACACGATCGAGCGTAAGAGAGCGAGAGAGCACTGGCGTGCAGAAACAAAACAAACAATGCAATAATCGAAGCGGAGCGGCCTGCACTGCTTGACCCTGTTTGATCCATGATTTAAAAGTAGACACAGTTCCCATCTTATTTTCATAATTTTGATGACAAACACAAAATCAATTAACAATGGAAGAGCGTTTTTTGTTTTGTTTTGCATATTTGTTTGATTCAACGAGGAAATAACTATTGAATATTGTTTGAATAATTTATGCAAAGACCCAAAAAATAGCAGAGTGTAGAACACAATTATAATGATAATAGTTATATGAAAAAATCTGAGATATGCAATTGATTTCAATTGATTAATTATTAGCAGCATTAACACATTAGTAATAAATGTTGGTATGCAAATGCTTTAATTTTTATACATTTTTCCACTCTGGGGAATACATAAATTGTACGAGTATGTTTTGTTTTGTTTTGTTGTTTTTCGATATATGTACATGTGTATTAGTGTGTATTTTTTCGATGGGGTAGCCATCCCGCCCGAATATTGCAATGTATTTGTGTTTCTACTTAGCCGCGATAACTCTTCTTGTTTGCGCTTTTCATTGTTTCATATCTCGGGCGACAGTTTAATGGGAAAACTTTTGCCCTCTCACTCTCACTATCGCTCTTTCTCTCTCCCTCTCTCCACTCTTTATGCGAGCCGTTGAGCCAACAAAAAAAAGAGAGAGATAGACAGCTTTCGGATGAGTTCAGGATGCGTTCTAAGACTTAGTCACACCCCCACCCTTGCCTAATGCTCCCTAGCTAATGCTCTGCTCTGCTTTCTTTTCTTTTCCTTTTTTTTTAGGAATACCCAGCAGCCCTGGACTTCACCGCCGCCCCACCCATGTCCATGGCCCATATGCAGCCCATTACAGTGACGTCACAGGCGGCGGCGCTGCTGGCCAGCAATGGCGGAGCGACGCTTATTGGTAACGGAACGGCTGGAGGATCGGGCACACTGAGACGCGGCATATTGCGCGGAATACCCCAGCCGGATGTCACCCACCACACGACAGCAGTCAGCGGCAGTCCCATGCAGATGCTGCACGACCTGCATCCTGTCAATCTGAGCGCCACCACCCTCACCACGAGCACAATGCTCAATGGCAGCATGACGACAGCTGCGGCCACGAGCACGCTGCCCCGCCAACCCCACGGCATCCTTAAGGATCCCAACCGCAGCAAGCACCACCAGCAGCAGCAGCAGCAGCTCCAACAACAGCACCAGCTCCAGCACCAGCACTCAGCAGCAGCTTCTCAACGCCAGCCTAGTGGGCGTGGGTGTGCCCGTTTCCGCGCCCATGGGCAGCCTGCAGATACTCAATCTGCCAGCGCAGGGCGGTGGTATGGGCAGCAACCTACTGATGACCACCAGCGCCAACTACGACCCCACGGGAGCGGGCATGAGCAGCTTCAATGGCGGAGCAGCTATGTCCGCCGCGTCCGCCAGTGGCATCCCAGTGGCCTATACAGATGCGGACGGGCATCTCGTATAGCTGTAGGCTGAGGCTGGTGCCACAATTGCCACCAGCAGCAGCTGCAGCAGCAACAGCAACGGCCCTGAATCCCGGTACTAGTGCCCCTGATTGGAGTTGCGCGGGGCACAGCACGCAGCTATGAAGTTAACCTATCGTCAACCTACCTAACATATACAACAAATATATATATCTAAGCGATGTAGTCTAGGAGCTTTCTCTTCTGTGCGGTGGCATCCAGTGTCCCAATCCATCTCGGTGTCTACGGGTTCCCAGGTTGGTTTGCAGGCGGCAGGCGGCAGGCGGCAGCGGTTATCCAGCGGACAGTCACTAACGTTCCTTCCATTACCTTATTCAAATCAGCCAACGAATTAGTTTATGTAAATTTTATCCAACATTTTTGTTACTCTCTTTTTTTTCTTCGTTAAATCCCCAGCGCAGAGACCCCCTGCCCCTACCCCCGCCCACTCCAATGGTTGGGTGTTTATTTAGATAAGAAAAGCGGCGGCAGCAGGCAGCAGGCAGAATGGGGGGTGGGAGATTGGGGAGTGAGCATAATTTTGCAGAGAGTTTTACTAATTAGCCGGCAGCAGGAATAACAAAAACGTTCAACAGAGGCGCAATGGCAATGGCAGTGGGAAAGGCACCACCAAGCCACCACCAGGGTGTGCAGAAAGCAAGTGAAAATAATTTGAAATTTTCTTTAGTGGAACGCGAAACGGTCCAAAGCCGTTTGACAGCTCCCTGGGGCGTGCTCGGGGCTCAAGTCGACTGGGCACGTGATTGCCCTGGACGGCGCAACCAGCAGCAGGAGCATGGTCGCATGGTCGCCCAAAGTCGAAGGTTGACAGCCGCTAGAAGTTGCTCCCCAGCTTCTAGAAAATATTGACAGGCCACTCCCCCCTCGCTCATTGTGGCGACAGAAAAAAGCAGGACTCTTGACTAGACAGACACCCTAGAAATGAGATTCACAGAGTTACAATAGCCACAGGAATTAATTATGCGCCATTCACATCCATTCACCCGAATTCCAAGGAAAAAAAGTTAAATCTTCGGAAACCATCTACCGAAATATTAAATATATATTTATCAACTTTGATATTTAATTATTCTCATTGCATTGCTGTGTTTAAACCAATATTCCCCTATTGATTCAATTGCAATAATTGTGGGAGTAAGTAGGAGCCTTGAAATTCATTATTCAGACTCTTCTGCAAACACATTCATGGCAAAAGATAATTACATACATACCAGATATACCAGATACCCCACCCCCCGCAGATGGTAAGGCACTCTGCCACGCCCCACAGTCACATCACACAGAAGCATATCCTTCAGAAGGCATTCATCGAGTACCAGGTCGGAGTGGAGTGGAACTTTTGCCGCACATAAACAGTTTTCATTTGCCACTCGTCGCAGTTCAGCGAGCGTGACATGGTTCCCCATCTTTGGATGTGGGGTGGGTAGGGGAAACTAGAATTAGAACTGAGAATCGGAATGGGAATGGGAATGGGAGCATCCCTCCCATTAGATGTGGCATTGAAGACAATCTGAGAATTTCTAGGACCCTTGTTGAAGCCTTGTTGAGGCGAAAAACATAAAACACAGTCGCTCCGTGGCATTCACTTCTTGAATGCCAGTGGCTTTGGCTTTAGCTTTGGCTTTGACTTTCTAGCTCTCAAGATCTCCAAGCATCGGGCATAGTTGCTCCAGCTCCAATTCCAGTTCCAGCTCCTTGAAACAGATAGAAAGAAAGAGAGAGAGAGAGAGGGAGAGCGAGTGTGTGTGTGTGGATTTTAATATTCATTTAGTTGTAATTACTGGAGATACTCGTATGGAGGGACTTGAATTGAATGCAGCAGCTCCTCCGCAGCTATGTCTGCTGTGGATTATCACAAATGAATAACTGCTCTGCTCTGCTATGCTCTGATTTTTGGGGAATTTCAAGATGATGGTGGCAAGGAGTGGAAAAGGAAACCCAAGGAAAACTCGCTTGACTGTGTAATTAAAAGTGAAATTATCTTTGAAATTAACGCATAGACAAAGGCAAAATGAAAACCTCCCGCAAAAGACAAAGACAACGGCAAAGGAGGATATCCTCCAAAGTGGCTGAAGAAAAATGAAAAAAAAAAATCCAACCAGCAAAAGAAATGAAGAGAAATGCGCGAAATGCAGAAAATGGAATTAAGAATTAAAATGAAAATGAAAATGAAGCCACTATTGTATGCGTCTGTGTGTGTAATCTGTGTATCTGTGTGTATATGCAACACGCCCACACATTGTACGTACGTATCACATCCTTTTCTGCTGAGGATTTCCGCTATTGAATAATTGTGATTGCACTTGCCACAGATAAAAGTTAAATGAGCAGGAAAATTCGAGGCATTATAATGCTGTGGGTGGAAGGATGGATGGAAGGGAGGGCAGATCATAGCCTGCTGTTGAATGCCCATATGCCCCATAAATATTAATTCAATTTTTGAGAAAAACAACGAATATGGGAATGGAATCGGGAACGCTGCCGCCAGCCAAAGACAGACACAGGGATACACACTGGTAGGATACAAATGGGATATTAGCCCACTCTCTATAACTTATAGATACGTGTATTGTATAGCTTATTACCCATCTCTTAGTGCGGCCAAAATTGCATTAACAATTAGCATTTACTCGTGTGTGAAATGTGTAGAATATAGATAAATATAAGTAGCTAAGAAACGCAGTAAAAAAAACCCGAATTCAATGTCAGAACTACTCATCCAATCAGCAAGCCAAAAATATACAAAAAAAAATATATATAAATAAATTAAACACTTTTCCAATTGTAACATACTATTAGCGATAACAAGCGATGAACGATTACCTATATACGACAATTAACTATAAACGATTAACGATAATGAAAGGATAAATGCAGGTATATCGATACACACACACACACACAGCCACATGCAAAACACAAAAAAAAAACATTGCAGATTGCAATGTCAAATGCAAAAAACGTAGCATAGAATCTCGCGACTCACAACTCTCTCTCTCTCTTAGAATCCCGCTCTCAACCCCGAACCAAAACATTTCGGTGCTTGACAGAACATATAGTACTATATAGATAAATATATATAGCTATAACTGATACCACAGTTCCATTGGCAGCACATACACATTCGTGGATGCCGTTCTCGCTTAAAGGGAAATTTGTGCACCGAATTTGTGTCCGTGGTCCAGTGGAACTGATTGAATAATGCGCTTCTAAGCGATTACACTCAATATTCAATTATTAATTGGATAGTACCGAGTATCTTGTAAAAGTATCTTTATATCTTACCATTATTAACGCCCCAGTGCGCCCGAATCTTGTATGTCTTCCCCGCACATGCTTCTGAAGGAGAGTAACTCTGGCGATTGTGTTTTGTGTTTGGTTTGTCATTGTTTTTGATCTGAATACGTATTTATATTTATAGTTCATATTAGTTTAGGATTTACCATTTAACGAAATAAGACTTATTGTAGATAATTATTATGTTGAAAACAATTAACGAATTATCCAAGTTGTTCGATTTGTACGTTTTTGCCAAAGAGATATATTTGTTAAACAAAGAAAAAAAAAAAAAAAATAAAAACAATGTGCTGCTTAATTGTTTCCCTCTGTCTCTCTCTCTCACTCTCTATTTAAATAAATAAATTTTCAATTGTTGTATGTATGTATGTATGATTAAGCTTAAGTTACACCCATCTATGTATTGTAGCCCCAATCTATCATTTGAGAGTAAAATTCAAACAGAAGACACACAAGACTTGAAATACCAGAATCTAGATTAAAGATTTAAGATGAAACATTAATGTTAAATGTTAATTCAAACCTAAGCTTAAAGTGTAACAGGGCAATGGAATGGAATGTGAGTGTTTGTTTATTAAATTGTACTTAGTCTGTATTGTATGTATGTTTAAACTCTGAGATTAACTATAGACAAAGGCTAGAGCATTGTACAGTAGCCGCCAGGGGAAAACAATAATTAAATAAAGCATAAGATCTATAAGGAATAACACACACACACACACACACACACACACACACACACACACACACACACACACCACAACAAAATGCATAGTTTATAGACGCAATCGCCATCTCTGATAAATTGTATAAAAAACGTAAAAAAAAAAACGAAGAAAAGCAACAAAAAAAACTCTCGAAGGAACGAAATACCGAAAAAATATGGAATGTAATGCATATGAAACCTATTTGCATTTTTAAAACGAGATCTGTTAATAATTGAATAAAAATATAAAAAACGAAAAATGAATACCAAAATCATTCAAAGTGCTTTTCCTTTTCAGTGGCTCAGTGTTCAGTTCAGGAGGCTTCCTTATTCCTGAGATCCTGTGGCAAAAAAGGCTGAACCGATTAAGGGGCGACAAAAGACAATTTAATGGCAAAACTTTCCATTGACAGGCAGGACTCCTCCAATAAAGGAAAGCACTTCTCCACACCACTATCCGTCTTGCTATCCGGCCGGTGTGGTAGAGAAACAGAAGAATAAAAAAATGACAACAAAAACAACAAAATTGAATTCCTTGCAAAACTTACGAGCTGGCATTAATTTTAACAGCATCTCAGCACGTTGGGCAGGACGCGTTCTGCCTTATGCCTCCTTCAAATTACGTATACGCCCCATTGCACGGACATGTGGGTGCGTGGCGCATGAAGTGCCACCGGATGGGGCGGGCCATTATTCTCTCCTGACTGACTTTATGACGCTCATTCGATGGGCTTCACAAATAGCAGCTCGTTTTTCATTTAAATGGAAGTTAATTAGTTCCGCCAAACAAAAAAAACAAACAAAAAACAAAAACAATGGAAATGTACGCCGGCCGGAAAAGAGGGCGTGGCCGAAAGTATTCTTTTGCTGCAATTGATTGATTTATTCCCTTTCGACATCCACTTGCCCGGCTTCCTATTCTGCCTGCGACTTTTACGGAAACTTTAGCTTCCATTGCCACCTCCACTTCAGTTTCCACTTCCAGTGCTGCTCCTCGCAAATTGTTGCCGCAAATTGATTCAACAAACGGGCAAGCAAGCGAAGCCTGGCCGTGATGGGCCTTCGATTAATATGTGGGATGGGGCGGCGGGCCGGGCAAGTAAGTACGAATAAAACCTGCAGGACACCAAAGTTTTTTGGCAGCTCGAAAAGCAGTTGCCGCGTGGCATGTGGCATACAATAATACTCTGCCACCAGAGACAGCAAGCCTAAGTATTTTTATCAAAAGAGTTTAAGATAGTGTGGCTGCACAAAAGCTGTCTGCTATGAAAATATAATTTCTTTCTTTCTCGGTGCAATTCCTAAAGCTGAAAAGCTGTGAAACTTTACAAGCTGTTTGCCATGAAACTCCTAATGCTATTTAATAGGAAACTCTTCAAGCCGTGTGCTATGAAACTTCTAAGGCTTTTTGTTTTGTATAAGTAATATTTTTTCTAATGAAATATAATAAATTTATAAATATTAACTAAATATTTAATATTTTACATTCCCAGTGCATTTCAAGGGTATACAAATGCAACTATCATTCAATTGGTTCTGTTTTTCTTTTAGTTTTCTTTGTAAATGCAGGTGACAAAAGTGGCCGCCCCTCCTTCCTTGCCTTACCTTACCTGGGGGACGAGACTGTTCTTTCCAGATGGCAGCGATGGCCGTCAAAAGGAACAAACCTCAATGGCGACAGCGTGGAAATGCACGTCACAAGTACTCGAACAGTTCATCTGGCCGAGTAAATGGAAAAGTTTTGTTTGCTAAACTTTTGGGAGGCAGAAAAAGAGTGGGAAAGAGAGAGGGAGAGCGAGAGAGAGCGAGAGCGAGAGACGGAATACGAAGAGGAAGGTGTAAGCGCGGAGGTTAGTCCAGAGTCCGTAGTTCGCAGAGTCACTAAGGAAACAAAGACGACCGAAAAGTTTTTTTTTGTCGGTGGCATAATCATTGTCATGGCTATTGACGCAAGGATTGTCAAATTATCAGGGAAGCAACTTGGACGCGGTTGGGACCCGTGTGCGACGACGACGACCTGACAAACCACTGTAAAATTCCATCATTAAATTTAATATTCCGCTGTGTGCCCCTGTGTCTGGACCGCAGCACTGGTCCTGGGGCCCGGGGCCTAGGGGCCTGACGTAAGCAGCAATTATGCCTCTGGCGGAATAGTCAGCTGACAATCAAAGAAGCCGCACCATAAACAAGCCGGAGAGCTGAGGTCGAAGCCGCAGCCATTACGGCGCTCTGACTCCATAGAAACCGCAAATCGCAACCGGGGGGGGCCCCATTGCTGTGAACCACGCCCCCCACCATCGTAATGAATTGTGGCGAACCCGAAAAGCCAAAATGCCCAAACACACTTAGAGGGATACACAGCGATGCAGATACAGATGGAAATGATGGAAGGCAGTTTTGCATACGAGTATATCTTCCCGTTTCCGGTTGCCTGCACAATTCTTTGGATCATCCCCTTGCCAAGGATCACGCACGCAGTTGCAGCAACATCCTTTTTGTTGCGGCTTCAATGCACCAGAAAGCAGCGATTTCTGCTCATCCTTATTGTTTTTCATAAAACCCATTTCGAGGCGGTGCAAGCTTATCGTTGCAGTGCAGAGCAACAGCAGCAGCAGCAGCAGAAATAGCAGCCTCACACTTGGCTAATTTGGGGCCTAGCCTCGCCTCCATCTGCCTCCGCCAGTGACTCAAGTGCATGGCCTGGAAGGAATTGCAATGAAATTCGCAATAATTCAAATTACGCATCCAGCGCATGGAACGGATAGCCAAAGCCCTAATCCCACTCCCTTTGCCCGACCCCCAACTAGATAGAAACAAGTAAGAAAGCTAGAACTAATCGATTTTCCGACTATGGGATACGCAGAGGGCTTGGGGATCATCCTCCAATCGCAGTAGGTTATGTCTCAGCCAAAGCTGACCATCTACATCCTTAAAATCATAAATTCTGGAAGATTCTGCGGTTCCATATGTAGATCCAAAGATGATAAAATCATTTGCTAGTTCTATTCTTGTCAATAATATGTGGGCACCCTTGATGCAAGCGGAAACGCTTCCTTCTGCCGTGTGTACGTGTGTTCTCTATGAGTAGTACCCCATTCGTATGAATCGCATCTCAAGTTGTTACAGCTGAACGCATCGCTGTCAAGCCAAAAAGACACTCGAAAAACAAATGAATTTGGCCACAAAAATATGATTTCATTCATTAAAAGCTGACAAGTTCAAGTTGAATGAGTGTACACATACACATACATACATATACTAGCCACAAATGCACGGGATATAGATAGTCCACATATGATTTATTTTTAAACACGCCTATTACAGCATCATCATCATCAGAGACTCGACGTCTTGGCAGTCGTTCAACAACGAACAGTCGGTGTGAGGGGCGGGGGGGGTCCGAGACAAACGACAGCGATGCGCTGACAATTATACAAGAAAAAACTGAAAAAACCTTTTAAAAATTTGTTTTTATTTTGTTTTCTCGGTGTGCAGAAGGTGGCGACTCGTCGTTGGCATTTCCTCGAGCCGCCAACAGCTGATTGCTGGCCCCAAAGGCAGTGAAGAGAGACGACTGCAGCAGAAAGACCGGGGAGCAATTGGAGCGAAATAAAGAGTGTACGTGCGAGTGGAGTGTGTGTGTGTGTGCACAGCAGGCAAACAAGCAACAAGCGATGAGGCGAACGAAAATCAGGGCCAAAACGGCAAAGCCGGCGAGAAACTGCTTCGGGACAAATCTCGCCGCACAGTGGGGAAAAACATAAAATTTCAAAGAACAACATAGGGCATATAAGATTTTATTGTTGTCTATAAACAATAAGGTTAATCTCTCTACCCGATTAGCTAAGCAGCACAGCAGCTAACGTGCGCGTAATTGCAATAATAATACTCGTATTTTTTTATGATATTATGTAGTAGGTACGGCATCCTATTTATACACAATTTTAATTCACGTGCCACACGAACCACTGTTCCACTATGCCTCCCGACTG
The DNA here is from genome assembly GCF_018151105.1 of Drosophila obscura. Lineage (NCBI taxonomy): Eukaryota > Metazoa > Arthropoda > Insecta > Diptera > Drosophilidae > Drosophila > Drosophila obscura. The sequence goes on along the minus strand of NW_024542774.1, from coordinate 504,206 downwards.
CGGAGGCTGGCTGCGTGTTGCGTGCCGCAGTCCGTTTGTTCGTTCGTTCGGTCGTCTTCAACATTTAGCACTCGTAGTCGCCGTCGTTTGGGGCTCGTCGTCAGTCTAAAGAGTAATATCGACACGAAAAGTAAGTTCGCCGTGGTTCTGCTGTCCCCGTACTGGGCCCCCAGCATCGAGTATAGAATCTATATGTGCGTTCTGTGTGGTGCTGTGAAACTGGTGGAAAACGTGGAAAATCCATGCTTTTCTTTCGCCTGGACCGCTGCGCAACCGTTTGCCGCATGCCAGAGCCGGGCTCCAGTGCGGGTGTTCGATTGATTCCAATTGCATAAGATGTGCAATTATCATTGTGCCGTATCAAATAAGTAAAAATATGAAAATTTGAGAAAAATTCTGAAAATTGTTCTAGTTTTGTGCGCTGCCCAGGCCTTTGCGTGTGATATTTTTGGACATGTGTGCGCTCCTCGTCGGCTCTGTGCGCCTTCGGGCGGTGCTCGTGCGGCGGTGAAACCAAAAATAAACACACGACAGCGCTGAACGCCAACAATTCGTGGGGAAATTTCAAATTCTACAAGAAAACTAAAAAATCTTTTCTGAAAAATACAAAAAGAAAAATCGCCCGCTCTACTATAACGAAATCCCAAGTGGCGCGCCGGCGTTGAGACGTGGGTGGTGTGGGAGCCGCCGGTCTGGCAAAATGGCGGCAGCTGGTTTCGGGGCACTGCGTTCACTGCGTTGTCATCCGGACCCTTGGATATTACCAATGGCCACGCAGTGGGGGCGTCCCGTCGCGTATCTCGTATCGTCGCGTTTCCTCGTGCAGACATTATGCCGCCAGTAAAACGAGTGAAAGAAAGTCCTTGGCTGAAGGATACAACAAAACGAATCACGCGAAACCCACGCACAGCCAAGCAATTAATTATATCAATCCGAACCCCCCCAAACCTCATCATCATGTCAGTCGGGTGATTCTATATGTGGATGATTGGCAAACGGCAACATGTTGCACAGCACACATCACGAATATATGTACAAGCCACCTGAACACATTTCGAGCCCGCCATTCCTACAAAGTAACTTTGGCACTTACCCAAAAGAAAAAAAACACTAGATGGAATGTATTTCGATTAGCCACAGATAATATACAATTCACTTGATTTCCGGACACACTTTTCATTCTTTACCGCCCGCAAGTTGTCTATTTTGTATGATTCGCGCACTTTCTTGCGTGTTTTCGCGCGTTTTTCCTTTTAACCAGTGATCGCACTACCGGCTTGTGATGACACAATCGTGTCCTCTGTAGCTATCGATGAGCTTTGAGCTTCTGACTATTGTAGTAGTAATAGCTTAAAAGACAAGTAAATAGTTATTTAGCCAAGAGTTTTGATTTATTTTACATGTTTATCAGCTTATTGTGTATTTAAAAACACTTTTTAGCCAGCGGATCACTATCGATTCCTTATTCGATACGTCTATCGATGCACTGAGCTTAGAATATCGCTCTGTCTGCAGGAGGATTGCGTCGTAGAAAGGAATTGGACAAATTGAACGATCGGCAGTAAAGTGTAGTTTAGATATTGAAAATTTTGCTAAGAGGAACTACATTTTTGTCAAGTGCATTCTATATCGTCACCTACATTTCATACATATTTGTGTCTGCGAAATTCAAGCAAGTGGCGTGACACACACACATAACGGTAAAAGTGAGACACGAGGAAAAAATGCGGCGAAAAAAGCAAAAGAGAGCAGAGCGGTCTCATCAGCTGTTCGTGCAGCGAAACCAAAACAAAATGTCGAATAGGGCCGACTGACTAGTGTGTGAGCGAGCAAGAAGGAATAAAAGAGAGAGCATTTATATGTGTGATGTGTGTGTGTGTGCACGAGTGTGCAAAAACGAAGCGGGAGAAATTCCCAAACTATGAAAAACAGAAAATAAAAATGTGCGCGCACGTTTCACTCAAATTCTGACATCCCATGCAAAAATCCACACAGCGAATTCTTCGGCATCATGACGAGAGTGTTTAAATAATGCAACGAGAGTAACTGACAACTACTAACAAATATAAAAATAAAAAAAAAACAATTACATTCTCTTAAAGGAAAAGAAAAGCGATTCGAGTGGCTGAAAAGGGAAATTCCCAACCAAACTAAATACACTACGCTGCTGGGTTGAACTTGTTTGCCTGGAGGCGCTGCAGTCGTTGGCGTTAACCAAACGAAATGGCTGAAGCGGAAGGTGGCTCCGAGCAGGATGATGTCTCATTCCTGAGAACGGTGAGTAACGGTGGAGGGGTTATGCGGACACTGCCACTGACAGACAATCCCGGCCTTAAGGGAGATCATCTAAAATCAATTACGTCCACTCAATAAAATCCATGGGGGATTTTTCACAATTGGTATCATAAAATATGCGACAAAGCGGCGACGTCGTCGGAAGGGGAGAAGGAGGAGGACGAGGAGGAGTGCCCACCGATGGGCCAATCCATAAAAGATGTTCCGTCCCTCAGTGTATCAGTAATGCATATTTATGGGCGACCCTAACTTTTGTTTATGGCACGCAATAAATACAAAACTCGAGTCACAAATTCAATCACAGTCACCAAAAGGGGGCCTCTTTTTTTTTTGGCATTCATTTTCCACTTTACATAGATTCCTCCCCAAATGGAGGTGGAGCCTGGCGATGAACACATCGTCAGCTGACAAATGCTCCTATATATCAATGCCCACAGCTGGTGCTCCAAATGACAGTCATTATGGGGTATAAGTAAATAGTGATACTTCCTGTTCCTACTCCCCTTTTCATAGTGGCAGTAGGCGTAGGGGCTACGTACCCATCAACTGTGAGGGTCAGCAGAAACGACGACACCTTGCCGCAATAAATAAATATGTTTGAGGGCAAAAGTTCTCGAGATGAAAGTCTCCGTAAACATGTCTGTGTGTCAGTCCCTTGAATCCCAGCATCCCACAGCAGTAATTCAATAAATATGGGAGCCAAGGGAATTGCGTCCTTTAAATGTGTGTATGTGTCTGTCCGCCTCCTTGTTGTTGGAGACAATTTGCGGTTCCACAAATCCATTGACCGGAAAAGTGCAAGGTTGCAAAAACATTTTCTCGGATTCGGAATGGAAGTCAAATGCAAATTTTCGTCAATGAGCTGCAGTTTTTGGGGCCAAGTCTTTTTCTGTGGGCGTGTGTGAATGTGGTCATGCTTAAATTTTAAACAGTTTTCGGCATGCTGCTCGGGGTAGGACAAGGGTATGGAGACGAGGTACAACAGGACAGTAGTGAAGCTGCTGTGTCAGGCACTCGCTCGGCAAGCACTTCATTCGCATTTAAATTATGCAAATTGCTCGATTCGAAATCCATTACCGTTCATTTAACTTCGACTACTACACACAAATTCACATCCCATCCCATGCCATCACATAACCCAAAACGCAAATCACATCCAAGTGGAGGTCCGTGGTTAGGGCGGTGGCATCCGTGTCCATGTCCGGAGGCTGAGAGTCCCTACTCTGTCCTGCCCTGCCTCCCCGCCTCCTTGCCTGCCTGCCCATTCATTTGCACATTTGCAGTGCCTTGTAACAATTCCCTCAATTTGCGTGTGCATCGCCACTGCTTGATGTGAATGTGGAATTGGACCTGTCCCGTTCCCAAAGGGCACACGTGTGTGTGTGTGTGTGTGGGCAAATGCCAATTGGTATTGTGGTAGCTTGCCGGTTGGGATTGTTGCCAAAGTCTCATTAAAATTGCAGCCGAACGTTAGGCCTCTTAACGACTTAATTGTTACCTAGCAGCCACCATTCTCCACTATCCCTGCCCTTCCCTTCCCTAAGCATTCCCCGAATTCCATTAAACTTTCCACTCAACATTTAAATCCAATTACAGGAGGACATGGTCACACTCTCGTGCACAGCGACGGGTGAACGTGTCTGCTTGGCCGCCGAGGGATTTGGTAATCGGCATTGTTTCCTCGAGAACATTGCCGATAAGAATGTGCCGCCGGATCTATCGCAGTGTGTGTTCGTCATCGAGCAGGCACTGTCGGTGCGCGCCCTGCAGGAGCTGGTGACGGCGGCGGGTTCCGAGACTGTAAGTAAAACACCATTTGTATAATGGATATCCATCCATCTGTACGAGATATATACAGACCTTTCATTAGGGATTCTCCAACCAAAAATAAACCTCCAAATTTTTTACTTTATCCAAACTTATTTTATGTTGTGCTCAGTGATCCATTTCGCTTGTTCTCCTACCTACCCCCAAACACCCCCCACACAAACACACATAATACTCTATAATACTTTGATGTATTACGGAAATATTCTATTGCATGATATCTCCCTCTCTCTCTCACTTTTCCCTACCTATTCTTCTACATATTTGTAACCTATCAATTTTTCGTTGTTTTTTCAAAATTTGTTCTATAAAAAAACCCACAAAAACAGGATAGTCAAGTTGTAAGTATACCGTTAAATTCTTCTTCTTCTTAACTCGTACTCGCGCTTCTCTTTCTATCTGTTTCTCTCTCTCTCTCTCTCTATTCGACTCTGTATCTGTCTCACTTTTGTCCGTGCAATGTCTGTAGTGCTATTACTTTCTCGCTCGCTAATTTTGTATCGCTCCGTTGCTGCTTCTCTGTACGAGAATATAATCTTTAAGCGCTCTCTTTCTCTCTATAAGAAACAAGAATACATTTTTACACGTTATACCACATTTCCATTAGCATTCCATATGCACTAGCTGTACAATCCCGAAACATTTGTGGTGTCCGTTCGCTTAGGGGAAATTTGTACATCAAATCAATGCATTATTCTTCGTATCATTCAATGAATTTTCTTACTGCTAATGGAACTGTGGTGTAAGGAATAAGTATAGATTAAATATTGAAGAGTTATCCCCGAGAAAGATCAAATAATTTGTCTGATTGTACTGACCCGCTACGTTCAGCTAATCCCGTTACCCGTAACCACCCACAAACGCAAACGCAAACACATCCTAACCGACAATCTAACCTAGTAGAGTAACTTATTTTGGAATTTAAATACCTTAGCCCTGGCTCCCAGTTGCTCCTTGCTCCGTAGCAAATAGAAAGTAGTTTGTATTTTCGGCCTCTCTTCAGAGATTCAGAGATCATTAATCAATAATTTCCCGACATTCGATAGGGCAAAGGTACCGGCTCGGGACATAGGACATTGCTTTACGGCAATGCCATTTTGCTTCGACATCACAATAGCGATATGGTAAGTGCCATGCCTGGCTTAAAGCATACCACCCACGAGTATGGACTCGTATTAACGTTTAAATACACTTTCAGTACTTGGCCTGTCTGTCGACTTCGTCGTCCAACGATAAGCTATCCTTCGATGTGGGTCTGCAGGAGCATAGCCAGGGCGAGGCCTGCTGGTGGACAGTGCATCCCGCGAGCAAACAGCGCTCCGAGGGCGAGAAGGTGCGCGTCGGCGATGATCTGATCCTGGTGTCAGTGGCCACAGAGCGTTACCTGCACACGACCAAGGAGAACGAGCAGTCGATTGTGAATGCCAGCTTCCATGTCACCCACTGGTCCGTCCAGCCCTACGGCACGGGCATCTCGCGCATGAAGTACGTCGGCTATGTCTTTGGCGGCGACGTTCTACGCTTCTTTCACGGCGGCGACGAGTGCCTGACCATACCAAGCACCTGGGGTCGTGAGGCGGGTCAAAAGTAAGAATCTACTCGCGAGCGATGCGATGCCTCTGCCGGCAGACTCTAATCAAACCCCCCGTCCGTGTCCTTGCAGCATTGTCGTTTACGAGGGCGGCGTGGTCATGGCCCAGGCCCGTTCGCTGTGGCGCCTGGAATTGGCGCGCACCAAGTGGACGGGCGGCTTCATCAACTGGTACCATCCCATGCGCATTCGCCACATCACCACGGGACGCTATCTGGGCGTCAACGATAGCAACGAGCTGATTCTGGTGAAGAAGGAGGAGGCTTCGATTGCCACGACGACTTTCTGCCTCAGGCAGGAAAAGGACGACGAGAAGAAGGTGCTCGAGGACAAGGATCTGGAAGTGATCGGATCGCCGATCATCAAATACGGTGACACCACCGTCATTGTCCAGCACTGCGAGACGAGCCTGTGGCTCAGCTACAAGAGCTACGAGACAAAGAAGAAGGGCGTCGGCAAGGTCGAGGAGAAGCAGGCCATTCTCCACGAGGAGGGCAAAATGGACGATTGCCTTGACTTTTCACGCTCCCAGGAGGAGGAATCGAAAACGGCGCGTGTCATCCGCAAATGCAGCAGCCTCTTCACTCAGTTTATCACGTAAATATCCCAAGATATTCCCATTATATCACTGAAACTAATGCTGAATTCTGCTTAGGGCATTGGAGACGCTGCAATCGAATCGCCGCCACTCGGTGTTCTTCCAGAAGGTGAACCTCAACGAAATGGTCATGTGCCTGGAGGATTTGATCAATTATTTCTCGCAACCAGAGGACGATATGGGTATGCAACGGACGATACATGTGGCATTCAGCTATAGCTGATGCAAATCTTTCAATTTATTATTAGAACACGAGGAGAAACAGAATCGTTTCCGTGCCCTGCGCAATCGTCAGGATCTGTTTCAGGAGGAGGGCGTTCTCAATCTGATACTGGAGGCCATTGACAAGATCAATATTATCACGTCGCAGGGCTTCCTGGCCAGCTTTCTCGCTGGCGATGAGACCGGCCAAAGCTGGGACCTCATCTCCACGTACCTCTATCAACTGCTGGCCGCCATCATCAAGGGCAATCACACGAATTGCGCTCAGTTTGCGAATAGCAATCGCCTCAACTGGCTGTTCTCGCGTCTGGGCTCGCAGGCCTCCAGCGAGGGCTCTGGAATGCTGGATGTGCTGCACTGTGTGCTCATCGATTCGCCCGAGGCCCTGAATATGATGCGGGATGAGCATATCAAGGTGATTATCTCACTGCTGGAGAAGCATGGACGTGACCCCAAGGTCCTCGATGTCCTGTGCTCCCTGTGCGTCGGTAATGGCGTGGCCGTGCGCTCCTCCCAGAACAACATCTGCGACTTCCTGCTGCCGGGCAAGAATCTGCTGCTGCAGACGCTGCTGGTGGACCATGTGGCCAGCATTCGGCCGAACATTTTTGTTGGCCGCGTGGACGGATCGTCCATGTACCAGAAGTGGTACTTTGAGATCACCATGGATCACATCGAGCAGACGACCCACATGATGCCCCATCTGCGCATTGGCTGGGCCAACACCTCCGGCTATGTGCCATATCCGGGCGGCGGCAAGAAGTGGGGCGGCAACGGTGTGGGCGATGATCTGTACTCGTTTGGCTTCGATGGCGCCTACATGTGGACGGGCGGACGCAAATCCCTGGTGATGGATGCCATAACCGAGGAGCCCTACATCCGCAAGGGGGATGTCATTGGCGTGGCCATAGATCTCTCGGTGCCCGTCATCACGTTCACCTTCAATGGCGTCAAAGTGCGCGGCTGCTTCCGGGACTTCAATCTGGACGGCATGTTCTTTCCGGTGATGAGCTGCTCCTCGAAGCTGAGCTGTCGCTTCCTGTTTGGCGGCGATCATGGCCGCCTCAAGTATGCCCCACCCATGGGCTTCTCGGCCCTGGTGCAGTGCCTGATGCCGCACCAGATCCTCAGCCTGGATCCGTGCTTCTACTTTGGCAATCTCAACAAGAACGTCTTAGCCGGTCCCTGGCTGATCGAGGACGACACGGCCTTTGTGCCCAAGCCCGTGGACACCACGGGCGTAACCCTGCCCAGCTCTGTGGACCAAATCAAAGAGAAGCTGGCAGAGAACATTCACGAAATGTGGGCCCTCAACAAGATCGAGGCGGGCTGGTCGTGGGGCGAACATCGCGACGACTACCATCGCATTCATCCGTGCCTCACGCAGTTCGAGAAGCTGCCAGCAGCCGAGAAGCGTTACGACAATCAATTGGCTGTCCAAACACTCAAGTGAGACACTCAACTAGTCCGCTGATGGATTTCCCTTACTAACAGTTTCCTTTCGTCTTCCCCACCCCGTACAGGACAGTCATTTCGTTGGGCTACTACATAACGATGGACAAGCCACCCGCACGCATTCGTCCGGTGCGTCTGCCGAACGAGATCTTCATGCAGGGCAATGGATATAAGCCAGCACCGCTGGACCTCAGTGCCGTCACCCTCACGCCCAAGCTGGAGGAGCTTGTCGATCAGCTGGCCGAGAATACGCATAACCTGTGGGCGAGGGAGCGCATACAGCAGGGCTGGACATATGGCCTCAACGAGGACTCGGACAACCATCGCAGCCCCCATTTGGTGCCCTATGGCAAGGTGGATGAAGCCATCAAGAAGGCCAATCGGGACACCGCCTCGGAGACGGTGCGCACCCTGCTGGTCTATGGCTATGTGCTGGATCCGCCCACAGGCGAGGGCACCGAAGCCCTGCTGGCCGAAGCGCAGCGCCTGAAGTACGCCGCCTTCCGGACGTATCGCGTGGAGCGCAACTATGCGGTCACCTCCGGCAAGTGGTATTTCGAGTTTGAGGTCCTAACCGCAGGACCAATGCGCGTTGGATGGGCGCGTGCTGACTGCTATCCGGGTGCCATGCTGGGCAGCGAGGACACCAGCTGGGCCTTCGATGGACACAATGTGAGTATGCCACCCGGCCTGCCCCCGCTGCAGTGGGGGAGGATTGGCATCGATGTGGGCTTGTTTTTAGGGCAGGATGCAGGCAGGGGGATCTGCTGCCTTAGTTAAGTGCGGGCGTTAATGCAAAGATCGATGATTGAAAACCCCCTCTGAAACCCCCACATGATTATAGGTGACCAAAATGCATGCCGGATCCATTGAGCACTTTGGGGTGCGGTATGAGGCTGGCGATGTCATTGGTTGTTTCATCGATGTCAAGGAGCAAACCATCAGTAAGGACCCATAGACGCACTGCCAACGCGCACTGCCACTATCAATCAACGTTGATTTAATTAATTTTTTACGCATTTTGTTTAACTCATTTTTCTTACTTTACCTAATCGAAGAGTCTTTAGTTCTCTTCCTAATTTGTTCATTTAGCGACACACTCTCTCTCTCTCTCTCTCTCTCTCACACACATTTGATCATTAACCAGATAAACGAGAACATTCAACTAGGGAATTATCTATGTGCATATCTATCACCTATGAAAATTATATTCTCAAATTCAATTTAGGAAGAGAAAGTCTATGGTGGCAACAGTGAATCCTTTGGTAAACAGTGCGGACCCGGTGACATAGTTGGGGTCTTTCTAGACCTAGCCGATCACACAATTAGTAAGAAACATCCACTAAGCCTCTCATTCTCTCTCTCTCTCTCTCTATATATATATATCTCTCTCTCGTTTTGTACTTTTGTAATGTGAAAACACCCCACCGCCCCTGCCCCCACCATTCTAATGAATGTATTTTGTACTATTCCGTGCTTTTGATATCTACTAAACGTGAAACAGAAAGTGCAACCAGAACGAGAACCATAACCAGTCGAGTGTTGAAGGCGGCCCCCGCCCCCGCACCCCCAGCAATGCGGAAGGAGAATCCAGTAGCCTAAACCCCTATCCAATGCCCCTAGCGAAACCCCGGCAAACAGCTCCATTAGATCAGCATTTAAATCATTACAGAATAGGATAAACAGAGCTCGCAAATAACCTCCTCCACCAGATGCCTTGGGCAGCAGACAAAAAATACACAGACATACGCTGCTACAGCAAACTGAATGCTCGACGCATCCGTAAAATACCCCACTTATTATTACATTTAATTTTTAAAATTTGTTTGTTAATGTTGAGGGTTATTTGCGAGTGCTCTGCCACCAATGCATTAGTTCCATTAGCTTTTATAGCCAGCGCTTTTTTATAGTACATAATTTTTGAACCAACAAAACACCAATCCAATGCTCTAACGTCCAATACATGTCACATGAATATTGTTACCTTGGAATACTCCGTACACAAGAAAAGCGCAAAGCGTGTGAGGAAAGTGCCTGAGTGGCCTGAGGAGAAGGTGACGACACATCACAGACCCATCTAAAGCTTTTTACTCACTCGTCTCTCTCTCGCTCTCTCACTCTGTTAATTAAACTGCCTGTAATTAGTAATTACTAATCAAATATCAATCAAAAAGCAATGTACAATATTTAGCATGAGAGCTAACCACCGTATACTCACTCGAACATTAATTATTATAGTCTGCTTGTGATTTTATAAACCTAATACTTACCTAGCTTTAATCTCCAATATGTACTAAAGTTAAACCAAGCTAAACGCATTCGTCCAGACGTATGTAACATTTGAATAAGTACTGCAAGGCTGCAAATCAAAATTCAAATCTGAAACCGAAACCGAAACCAAATGCAAATTAATCCGCACGAATATGCTAGAGGAATTTTAATTGCTTGTTGGATTCCGCCCCCCATTCGGAATTCAATAGAAATAGGCTGCTTGGTTCTTGGCTTAGATACGATTAGATATGTATCCCCCGTAACTCCATCCATTAACTCTAATCAATTGCTGTGTGCTGTGTGCTGTGCAGGCTTCTCACTGAACGGAGAACTCCTCATGGATGCCCTGGGTGGAGAGACGACCTTTGCCGAAGTAACCGCCGAGGGAGTGGGCTTTGTGCCCGCCTGCACACTGGGCGTGGGCCAGAAGGCACGCCTCATCTATGGCCAGGACGTGGACTCACTGAAGTTCTTCACCACATGCGGCCTTCAAGAGGGCTATGAGCCGTTCTGTGTGTAAGTTAAATCTTATCGAATCATACCGAATATCTGCCTAAAACTATTCAAAATATATATATTCCGCACAGGAACATGCGTCGGCCAGTGACCCATTGGTATACAAAGGATCAGCCCATTTTCGAGAATACCGAGGAGATGCCCGACTGCCGCATCGATGTGACGCGCATCCCTGGTGGAGCAGACACACCGCCGCATCTGAAGATCTCCCACAATACGTTCGAAACGATGGAGAAGGCCAACTGGGAGTTCCTGCGCCTCTCACTGCCCGTCACCTGCATGGGCGAGTTCATCAGCGAGCAGGAGAAGTCGCGTCGCTGGGAGGAGATCAAGATCCGTCAGTATCGCTTGATGCGCGAGGCCCAGGAGGCGGCCGCCCAGCTGCAAAACGCCCAATCGGCCGCCCACATGGACCACATGCTCAAGGGCGGCTTCAACATGAACGACATCAAGGGGCTGACGCGCAACTTTGACGATCACACTGAAGCCGAGGCGGAGCACATGATGCGTCCGCCGCGAACGCCGCGCAAGGGCAGCCTCACGCGCAACATCACCTTCGAGAGCGACATGTCCGCCGCTCTGGACGAAATGCAGCGATCGACATCGGTGCTGGATATGAACGGATTGGGCGAGGAGGTCGACGACAAGAAGAAGCGCGGCCGCAGTCCATTCAAGTTCTTCTCGAAGAAGTCGCGCGATCAGAGCCGCGAGAAAATGGGCTCCAGAGCATTGGACACATCGCTGGAGCGCCGCAATACGGTGGCCCATGGCCGGAATGTGGTCAACCAGCAAATGACAACCCGTGCCCCGACACTGCGCCTGAACAATGTGAGTATCGGGTGTAAGGAATGCAAGGATTAATATAATCTAAATCGAGTTAATTGCCCTTTTTAGGCGGAGATACCACCCAGTCCGGTGCAACAGGCCCAGCAACAGGGACCCAAGCAGTTGAGCTCCTCGAATCTGGGACAACCGCCGGTGGAGTCGTCGGGCAATGAGATGTTCGACGCCGATTGCCTCAAGCTGATCAACGAATACTTTTACGGCGTGCGCATATTCCCCGGCCAGGATCCCACGCACGTGTACGTGGGCTGGGTGACGACCCAGTATCATCTGCACAGTCGCGAGTTCAACAAGAACAAGGTGCGCCGGGGATCCGTGTACATTGAGGATGACTATGAGGTGCCCATCGAGCGGATCGATCGCCAGAGCTGCTATGTGGTGCGAGCCGATGAACTGTTCAACGAGGTCACACAGGATGCCTCCGGCAAGGGCGCCTCACAGGGCATGTTCGTGGGCTGCTTCGTGGACACGGCCACGGGCATCATTCGGTTCACGTGCGAGGGCAAGGACACCTCGCACCGCTGGATGATGGAGCCGGACACCAAACTGTTTCCGGCCATTTTTGTGGAGGCCACCAGCAAGGAGATCCTACAGATTGAGCTGGGTCGCACACCCACCACACTGCCCCTGTCGGCAGCCGTACTCCCGACCAGCGACAAGCACATCAATCCCCAGTCACCGCCGCGCCTCAAGGTGCAGTGCCTCAAGCCGCATCAGTGGGCCCGTGTGCCCAACACATCGCTGCAGGTGCACGCCCTCAAGCTGTCGGACATACGCGGCTGGTCGATGCTGTGCGAGGATCCCGTCTCCATGCTGGCCCTGCACATACCCGAGGAGGATCGCTGCATCGACATACTGGAGCTGATCGAAATGGACAAGCTGCTGTCCTTCCATGCGCACTCCCTCACCCTATATGCGGCGTTGTGCTATCAGTCCAACTACCGTGCGGCGCACGCCCTCTGCCAGCACGTGGACCAGAAGCAGCTGCTCTATGCCATCCGGTCTGAGTACATGAGCGGGCCGCTGCGGCAGGGCTTCTACGACCTGCTGATAGCCCTGCATCTGGAGTCGCATGCCACCACGATGGAGGTGTGCAAGAATGAGTATATCACGCCCTTGGGCACTGAACTGAAGGAGCTCTATGCCGACGAGGAGATGCAGCATTCGTTGCGCTCTTTGGTCACAGAGTCGGTGCGTCCACAGCTGCGTATGACGGAAATCACGTGAGTTTTTAGCCCGTTAGTTGCTCTCCTTCTCTCTCTCTCTCTCTCGCCACTCTCAACCGTCACCGTAGAGATCTAGCATTGTTCATGCCTCCTCATTTTACTTTCATCCTGTTCCTGCTCCTGCTCCTGCATCCAACACACTCTGCACAAATGCACCACCAATCACTACTACAAAAACAACAACAACAACAACAAAATATCCGTGCATCCGATCCGTCCAGACCCCCTGTGATTGCAACATCTAGTATGCCAAGTGTTTCCAGCGAACCGATACCCAACATCGACCAATTGTACTCCCCGAAGTTCCCCCTAGAAGTAGTCAGGCAGTTCGTGATGGAGGCCCTCAAGGAAGCCGTTGAGATCAATCAGGTGCACAATCGTGATCCGATTGGCTGGACCAACGAGAACCTGTTCCTGTAAGTATTCACATCTGGATCTGACCCAAATACGAACTGATACCAACTGTGCCTACTGAAACATGCTTTGTAGACCCCTCATTAAGCTGACAGATCGCCTGCTCTTGGTCGGTGTACTCACCGATGAGGATGTGCAGAGGCTGTTGGTAATGGTCGATCCCGAGACATGGGATGCCAAATTCGAGAAAGGTAAGAGAATGTCCTGGATGGATTTTTGTATATATATTCAATATGATTTATGCCCCTTTTTTTCAGAGGGCAAAGACGAACATCGCAAGGGACTGCTGACCATGAAAATGGCGGAGGGTGCCAAGCTGCAGATGTGCTATCTGCTGCATCATCTGTATGACACACAGCTGCGTCATCGGGTGGAGAGCATCATTGCGTTCTCGCATGATTTTGTGGGCGATCTGCAAACCGATCAGTTGCGTCGTTATATTGAGATCAAACAATCGGATCTGCCCAGTGCTGTGGCGGCCAAAAAGACCAAGGAGTTCCGGTGTCCGCCGCGCGAGCAAATGAATCAGATATTGTGCTTCAAGAACCTTGAGTCCGATGACCAGGACAACTGCACCTGTGGCCTTGAGTTGCGCGGCCGACTGGGCGACTTTCACGACAGCCTCATGCAGAAGGTGTCGCTCAATGCGCTGCAGGAGCCCGACGGTGCCGAGAGCGGTACAGCGATCGAGGAGATCAAAACGGGGCCCATCACGAAGATCTATAACTTCATCAATACGGTCAAGGAGCTGGAGGAGGGGCCCAAGGAGGTGGAGGAGCCGGAGAAGAAGACACCCGAGGAGATATTCCGCAAGGTACTCATCCGGCAAATCGTCAGCTGGGCAGAGGAGGCACAAATCGAGAATCCCAAATTGGTGCGCGAAATGTTCAGCCTCCTGTTGCGCCAATATGACACCGTTGGTGAGTTGGTGCGTGCTCTGGAGAAGACCTATGTGATCAATAATCGAGCGCGCGAGGATGTGGCCGAAATGTGGGTGGGCCTGAGCCAAATACGCGCCCTGCTGCCCGTCCAAATGAGCCAGGAGGAGGAGGAATTGATGCGCAAGCGACTCTGGAAGCTGGTGAACAACGCCACATTCTTCCAGCACCCGGATCTGATACGCATCCTGCGCGTACACGAGAACGTCATGGCCGTGATGATGAACACGCTGGGGCGGCGGGCCCAGGCACAGAGCGACGCACCCGCCCAGCCCGAGGGCGGCGAGGGAGTGCCCTCGAAGGAGAAGGACACCTCCCACGAGATGGTCGTGGGCTGCTGTCGCTTTCTGTGCTACTTCTGCCGCACCGGCCGCCAGAACCAGAAGGCCATGTTCGATCATTTTGACTTTCTGCTGGACAACGCCAACATCCTGCTGGCACGGCCGAGCCTGCGAGGCTCCACACCCCTGGATGTGGCATATTCGAGTCTGATGGAGAACACAGAATTAGCTCTGGCACTTAGGGAACACTACCTGGAGAAGATTGCCGTGTATCTGTCCCGGTGCGGACTGCAGAGCAATTCGGAGCTGGTCGAGAAGGGGTATCCCGATCTCGGCTGGGATCCCGTCGAGGGCGAGCGTTACTTGGACTTTCTGCGCTATTGCGTGTGGGTAAATGGCGAGAGTGTCGAGGAGAATGCGAACCTTGTCATTCGTCTTCTTATCCGTCGTCCAGAGTGCTTGGGACCGGCTCTAAGAGGAGAAGGGGAAGGTCTGTTCCGGGCCATTGTCGAGGCCAATCGCATGTCGGAGCGCATCTCGGATCGCTGTAAAATGCAGGACGAGGCCGAGGGCACCACCATAGCCGGTCTGAATTTTACACATCCGCTGCCCGAGGGCGACGAGGACGACGACTACATTGACACGGGTGCCGCCATACTCAATTTCTATTGTACGCTCGTCGACCTGCTGGGCCGCTGTGCCCCCGATGCCTCAGTCATCGAGCAGGGCAAGAACGAGTCGCTGAGAGCTAGAGCTATTTTGAGATCTCTGGTGCCGCTGGAGGACCTGCAGGGTGTGCTCAGCCTCAAGTTCACACTCTCGCAGACGGGGCCCGGCGAGGAGAAGCCCAAATCGGACATGCCATCGGGCCTACTGCCCAACAACAAGCAGAGCATTGTGCTCTTCCTGGAGCGTGTCTACGGCATCGAGACGCAGGATCTCTTCTATCGCCTGCTCGAGGACGCCTTCCTGCCCGATCTGCGCACCGCCACCATACTCGATAAGAGCGATGGGTCCGAGAGCGACATGGCCCTGGCCATGAATCGCTACATCGGCAACTCCATCCTGCCCCTCCTCATCAAGCACTCCAAGTTCTACAACGAGGCGGAGAACTACGCCAGCCTCTTGGATGCCACTCTGCACACGGTCTATCGGCTATCCAAGAACCGTATGCTAACCAAGGGGCAGCGGGAGGCCGTATCAGACTTCCTGGTGGCGCTCACATCCCAAATGCAACCTGCCATGCTGCTCAAGCTGCTGCGCAAGTTGACTGTGGATGTGTCCAAGCTGTCCGAGTATACCACAGTGGCACTGAGGGTAAGCCACTGTTCCACCGATCACCCCATTAGATCTCCCACTTCTAGTGTTTATCTCTCTCTCGCTTAATTTACAGCTGCTAACCCTTCACTTCGATCGCTGCGCCAAGTACTATGGGTCGACTCAAGGCCAGGGTTCGTACGGGGCGTCGTCGGACGAGGAGAAGCGACTGACCATGCTACTGTTCTCCAACATTTTTGACTCGCTCAGCAACATGGACTATGACCCGGAACTGTTCGGTAAAGCACTGCCCTGCCTCATTGCCATCGGCTGTGCCCTGCCGCCCGACTACAGTCTGTCGAAGAACACCGACGAGGACTACTATGCCCGCCAAATGGGTGCCCCAGATCAGCCGCAATATGTGCCGCATCCCATCGACACGAATAGCGTCCATTTGGACAACGATCTGAACTCGCTGGTGCAGAAGTTTAGCGAGCATTATCACGACGCGTGGGCCAGTCGCCGCCTGGAGGGTAGCTGGACCTACGGCGACATACGATCCGAAAGCGAACGCAAGCATCCACGGCTCAAGCCCTACAACATGCTCACCGAATATGTACGTGTGTGGCTTTGATCCAACCATCGATCATCCATCATCATTAATCCATCGATTTCATCTTTCAAAAACCAAAACTAATAACTAATTTCACAGATTTTACCGATTTAAAACTGATTTGCACTGTGTAGAAATGTGAAATAATGAAATTGAATTGCCTTCGCAGGAAAGGGAACGTTACCGCGATCCGGTGCGTGAGTGCCTGAAGGGTCTGCTGGCCATTGGCTGGACCGTGGAGCACTCTGAGGTGGATGTGCCGCTCAATCATCGTGGATCGACGCGTCGCCAATCGAAGCCACAGATTGTATGTAGTAGTGGTAGTATGTCCTGCGTTGCCCATCTAATCCCATCTGGCTGCAATCTCTGCTGCGTCTCCTTCTAATTTTCATTATTTATTTACCTCCCTACCCACCCACCTGTGCGCCCGCCTCTGCTGCAATACTCCGCTAACAACGATAGCACGATTTTCAGAACGAGGGCAGCCCCTTCAACTACAATCCCCATCCGGTGGACATGAGCAACCTAACGCTCAGCAGGGAGATGCAGAACATGGCCGAAAGGCTGGCGGAGAACTCCCATGACATTTGGGCCAAGAAGAAGAACGAGGAGTTGAATGGCTGCGGCGGTGTCATACACCCGCAGCTGGTGCCGTACGATCTGCTGACGGACAAGGAGAAAAAGAAGGATCGTGAGCGATCGCAGGAGTTCCTCAAGTACATGCAGTACCAGGGATACAAGCTGCACAAGTGAGTAACAAATCCAAGATCGATTCTTAACCCTACACTGTCCACTCTGCTTGCAGACCATCCAAGGGCGGCGCTGTGGAGGAGGGTGGAGCCACACAGGCGGCCGTTGAGCTGAGATTCTCGTACTCGCTGCTGGAGAAGCTCATCGCGTATCTGGATAGGGCCACCATCAACATGAAGCTGCTGAAGCCATCGACCACCTTCAGTCGTCGCACCTCCTTCAAGACGGCCACGCGCGACATCAAGTTCTTCTCAAAGGTGGTGCTGCCCCTCATGGAGAAGTACTTTTCGACGCATCGCAACTACTTCATTGCCATTGCCACGGCCACCAACAACATCGGAGCGGCCTCGCTCAAGGAGAAGGAAATGGTTGCCTCCATATTCTGCAAGCTGGCGGCATTGCTGCGCAACCGGCTGAGCGCCTTTGGGCCGGATGTGCGCATCACTGTGCGCTGCCTCCAGGTGCTGGTGAAGGGCATCGATGCCAGGACACTGACCAAGAACTGTCCCGAATTCATACGCACCTCCATGCTGACGTTCTTCAACCAGACCTCCGATGATCTGGGCAACACCATCCTCAATCTGCAGGACGGCAAATACAGCCACCTGAGGGGCACACACCTGAAGACCTCCACATCGCTGGGCTATGTCAATCAGGTGGTGCTGCCCGTGCTGACGGCGATGTTCGATCACCTGGCGGCCTGCGATTACGGCAGCGATCTGCTGCTCGACGAGATTCAGGTGGCCTCGTACAAGATCCTAGCCGCACTCTACCACCTGGGCACCGATGGGACGCTCACGCACGATCGAAAGTATCTGAAGACGGAGATCGAGCGGCATCGTCCGGCGCTGGGCTCATGCCTGGGCGCGTACAGCTCCTGCTTCCCGGTGGCCTACCTGGAGCCGCATCTCAACAAGCACAACCAGTACTCGCTGCTGAACCGCATCGCCGACCACTCGCTGGAGGCGCAGGACATCATGGTGAAGATGGAGCAGTGCATGCCCAATCTGGAGACCATTCTCAGCGAGGTGGACCAATTCGTGGAGTCGGACAAGACGTACAACGATGCACCGCACATTATCGATGTCATTCTGCCGCTGCTGTGCGCCTACCTGCCCTTCTGGTGGTCCCAGGGGCCGGATAATGTCAGTCCCACCAGCGGCAATCATGTGACCATGGTCACAGCGGATCACATGAATCCCCTGCTGCGGAATGTGCTCAAGATGATCAAGAAGAACATTGGCAACGACAATGCGCCCTGGATGACGCGCATCGCGGCCTACACCCAGCAGATTATTATCAACACGTCGGAGGAGCTGCTGAAGGATCCGTTCCTGCCGCTGGCGGAGCGCGTGAAGAAGCGCACCGAGAACATGCTCCACAAGGAGGACAGCATGCGGGGCTTCATCAAGTCGGCCACCGACGACACGTCCCAGGTGGAGACGCAGCTGCAGGAGGACTGGAATCTGCTCGTGCGCGACATTTACTCGTTCTATCCGCTGCTCATCAAGTATGTCGATCTGCAGCGCAACCACTGGCTGAAGGACAACATACCCGAGGCCGAGGAGCTCTACAACCATGTGGCCGAGATCTTCAACATCTGGTCGAAGAGCCAGTACTTCCTCAAGGAGGAGCAGAACTTCATCTCTGCCAATGAGATCGATAACATGGCCCTGATCATGCCCACGGCCACGCGGCGCTCTGCCATATCGGAGGGCGCCCCCGCCGTCGGTGGCAAGGTCAAGAAGAAGAAGAAGAACAGGGACAAGAAACGCGACAAGGACAAGGAGGTGCAGGCGAGTCTGATGGTAGCCTGCCTGAAGCGTCTGCTGCCCGTCGGCCTCAATCTGTTCGCTGGACGGGAGCAGGAGCTGGTGCAGCACTGCAAGGATCGCTACCTGAAGAAGATGACCGAGTACGATGTGATCGAGTTTGCGCGCAACCAACTGACGCTGCCCGACAAGCTGGATCCCTCGGACGAGATGTCCTGGCAGCACTATCTCTACTCAAAGCTGGGCAAGAGCGAGGAGCCCGTGGATGAGCAGGCCCTCGAGAAATCGAATGCAAATTCGAACGAGAAGGGCAAGGACAAGACCCAGGAGACAGTGGATCGCATAGTGGCCATGGCCAAGGTTCTGTTTGGACTGCATATGGTAAGTGCAGGCGATCGATCCCAAAGGATAGATCTCTCTCTAGTAACTCATTCTTGATCTCTTTCTCTCTCTCTCTCGCTCTCAACGAGAAACTTTTAATCATTCGATTTTTATTTTTCCTTTCGCAACATCAACTACAAAAATCAAATGTCTCTCTCTCTCTCTCTCACACACAAATCCGTAACCGTAACCGTATCCGTGTACGACCGTATTGACATTTACAGATCGACCATCCGCAACAGCAGAGCAAGAATGTGTACAGGAGCGTTGTGTCGATCCAAAGGAAGCGTGCCGTAATCGCATGTTTCCGTCAGACATCGCTGCACTCTCTACCCAGGTTAATGGCGCGAGATTGCTAACTTGAATGCGGCTCGGCTCCAGGCCAGACCAGTCCAAACAGTTGCTAATTGTACTAACCAGAGCCTTGAGTTGGAAGTCTGTCCTAATCGAAAACCCTTTTTACTCTCCACCCAACCATCGGTTCATTCATCCAATCATCATCATACTTTACTTTACTTTACTTTACTTACTGTACTAACATACTAATACTAATACTAATATGTGGTATGCGCGCTCTACTCTAAAATCCATTTGTGTATTTATTGTATATTTTTATGAAAAATGCTTGACTGACCAAAATGCTTGCCACAAAAACCAAAAACAAACAATAAAAAACAATCGCTTGTACCACTCCGCGACTTCTCCACTGTGCACGTTTAGGCAGCCAGCTCCAAGAATCAAACCAAACGCTGGAGCTCAAAGATTTCGGTGGCACGTCGCCAGGCAGTCATTTCAAGCTTACGCGCCAAGCATCTATATCGCATGAGCAGGTGGTAGTCTAGTCTAAGTCGCACATCAAATTATTTCATTTTCCATTTTATTTCGGTCTCTCTTCTGTTCACAACTTCTCTATAATTGCCCCCAACATGCCCAGAGATCTGCCAAGAGCAGAGCAGAACACATTCTACGTTCTTTCGTTTGTCGGTTTACTTGTTCTGTGTTCTGTGTTCTTTATTCTGTTGTTCGTTTAGCTAATTTAATTTAATTTAATTAAAACTATGCATGTTGGTTCCATCCAGCTAAATATGAAGTGAGCCACACCCAACTAATATAATCTGTATATATATTTGGGCAGACATCGCGCTTGCAACATCTTCGCCCGCACCTATCACGAGCAATGGCTGAACGAGGAGAATGTCGGCCAGGAGGTGATGGTGGAGGATCTGACGCAGTCGTTCGAGGACTCGGAGAAGTCCAAAAAGGATGAGGAGGAGACAGACAGCAAGCCGGATCCACTAACCCAATTGGTGACCACATTCTGTCGCGGTGCCATGACCGAACGCAGTGGCGCCCTGCAGGAGGATCTGCTCTACATGTCGTATGCCCAAATTACGGCCAAGTCATGTGGCGAGGAGGAGGAGGAGGGCGGCGAAGAGGGCGAGGGCGGTGAGGGTGCCGAAGAGGGGGAGGGCACCAGCATCCATGTAAGTTTTGAATGGCAACCCGAACTACTAACACTAACACTACCCCCCCGTCCGGGACATGTCTAACCCAAGTGGCGAATGAAAGAATTAATGGTAAGAGGGTAAGGTTTAGGGAATGGGGATTACTAACACTAGAACTTGTGCATTGCCTGGGGAATCTGAAATTCTATTTGCGACTAATCTGTCTGTCGATTCGATGTACAGGAACAAGAGATGGAGAAGCAGAAGCTGCTCTTCCATCAGGCGCGTCTGTCGAATCGTGGCGTTGCCGAAATGGTGCTGTTGCACATTTCCGCCTCCAAAGGTATACCTTCGGAGATGGTAATGACGACACTCAATCTCGGCATCGCCATATTGCGCGGCGGCAACATCGACATCCAAATGGGCATGCTCAATCATCTCAAGGAGAAGAAGGATGTGGGCTTTTTCACATCGATTGCTGGCCTCATGAACTCGTGCAGTGTCCTCGATCTGGATGCCTTTGAGCGTAACACCAAAGCAGAGGGTAAGTTCCAGGCATCTGATGTGATCTGCCTCCTCTTCCTCCACCTCCTTCTATTTCGCCTTGCTCGCTCTTTCTGTTCTTTCTGTAACTGTCTTTTGGTTTGGTCTACTCGCTCGGCTCCAGTCACCACCATATTCGTCTTAGTTTTTCAATTATTGATTTGTGTCTACTTCCTTCCTTCCATCCAACCAATCAACCAACCAACTACTCCCCACACCCAACATGTCTCGCATGCCAACCAAAACCAAACCAAAACCATCCCGATATATCCCCGAAATGTGTGTAAACAAAAACCCCAAAAAACAAACAACAACAAAGAGTATATTCCGAGTGCGGGTGCAGGTCTTGGTGTAGGTTCCGAGGGGGCGGCAGGCGAGAAGAACATGCACGATGCGGAGTTTACGTGCGCACTTTTCCGGTTCATCCAGCTCACCTGCGAGGGTCACAATTTGGGTGAGTCCAGAGGGTCTCCTTCCATACCCTACCCCACTTAACGGGCTACTACCCATTTGTTCGCTTTCAGAGTGGCAGAACTATCTGAGGACACAGGCTGGCAACACGACAACCGTCAATGTGGTCATCTGCACTGTGGATTATCTGCTGCGGCTGCAGGAGTCCATCATGGACTTCTATTGGCACTACTCCAGCAAGGAGATCATCGATCCGGCCGGCAAGGCAAACTTCTTCAAGGCCATTGGGGTGGCCAGCCAGGTCTTCAACACCCTCACCGAGGTCATCCAGGGTCCCTGCACACTCAATCAGCAGGCTTTGGCCCACTCTCGCCTGTGGGATGCTGTCGGTGGCTTCCTCTTTTTGTTTTCACACATGCAGGACAAGCTATCGAAGCACTCCAGTCAGGTGGATCTGCTGAAGGAGCTGCTCAATCTGCAAAAGGATATGATCACCATGATGCTGTCTATGCTGGAAGGAAACGTTGTCAATGGTACGCCAAAAGGGAGGACTCAATGGATAAACCGATTTTATGTACATTTGTTTTATTTTTTAAGGTACCATTGGCAAGCAGATGGTGGACACTCTGGTGGAGTCTGCGTCGAATGTGGAGCTGATCCTCAAGTACTTTGATATGTTCCTCAAACTGGCCGACCTCATTGAATCGCCCAGCTTCCATGAGATTGACATGAAGAACGAAGGCTGGGTGACGCCCAAGGACTTTAGGGAGAAAATGGAGCAATCCAAGAACTACTCACTGTAAGCGTGAGGGTGTGGGTGCGGGTGCGGGAGGTAATCGCTCCCTGAATTTAATTCTAATAACTTTTCTCCCCAATTGCAAATTACAGGGAAGAAATGGATTTCCTTTTGGCTTGTTGCGAACGCAATCACGAGGGAAAGATCGACTACAGAGCCTTCGTGGAACGCTTCCACGAACCATCAAAGGAGATCGGTTTCAACCTGGCCGTTCTACTGACCAACCTGAGCGAGCATATGCCGAACGAGCCGCGACTGGCGCGCTTCCTGGAGACGGCCGGCTCGGTGCTGAACTACTTCGAGCCGTTCCTGGGTCGCATCGAGATCTTGGGCAGCTCGAAGCGCATCGAGCGGGTCTACTTCGAGATCAAGGACTCGAACATCGAGCAGTGGGAGAAGCCGCAGATCCGCGAATCGAAGCGTGCCTTCTTCTACTCCATCGTCACTGAGGGCGGCGACAAGGAGAAGCTCGAGGCCTTTGTCAATTTCTGCGAGGATGCCATCTTTGAGATGACCCACGCCTCTGGCCTGATGGCCACCGACGATGGCGGCGGCAACGTGAAACGCGACACCGCCTACAGTTCGTACATGAGCGAGGAGGAGGAGGAGCGCGCCGCTCGGGATCCAATCAGACGCACCATCACCGCCGTCAAGGAGGGCCTCAAGTTCGGCGTCCACATGCTGAGTCCGGCGAACATCAAGCACCAGATTGGCGTCATGCAGACAAAGTCCATCCCAGAGCTGATTGTCGGCTTCTTCAAGATCATCTTCTACATGTTCTACTACACGGGCTATGCCCACTACTGCGTGGTGCGCTACATCTTCGGCATACTGCTGAACCTGATGCGCGGGCCCGCGCCCGAGCAGGAGGAGCAGCTGCCGGTGGTCGAGGAGGAGACGTTTGGCAGAGCACTGCCGCCACTGCCGTTGGAAGAGCCGCCGGGTACCGTTCAGGCATTTGGCTTGGACATAAACAAGGAGGATAACGGCGTGTACAAGGTGGTGGTTCATGAATCCTCAGCCAACTCCTCGATGGAGGAGGGTGGCGAATCCAGCACCGAGGATGGCGCAGCTGTGGCCGGGGAACTGGCTGAGGGCCAGGAACCCTACCAGGAACCCATCTCCATTGTGGATCTGCTGGGCGGCGATGCGGCCAAGAAGGCTGCGCAGGAGCGACAGGAGGCGCAAAAGGCCCAAGAGGCGGCCATGGCCTCCATTGAGGCCGAGACCAAGAAGTCGGCGGCAGCCCCACAGGAAACGCCGGCAGTGCATCAGATCGATTTCTCGCAGTACACGCACAGGGCCGTCAGCTTCCTCGCGCGCAACTTCTACAATCTGAAATACGTCGCCTTGGTGCTGGCCTTCAGCATCAACTTCATGCTGCTCTTCTACAAGGTCACCTCATTCGAGAGCGAATCCGAGGGCTCAGCCGAGGAGGAGCTCATTCTGGGCTCCGGTTCGGGGGCAGGTGTCGACATGAACGGATCTGGATTTGGTGGCTCCGGTGACGGTGGCTCCGGGGACGGGGAAATGGAGGATGAGATACCGGAGCTTGTGCACGTCGACGAGGACTTCTTCTATATGGCTCACGTGCTGCGCATTGCGGCCTGTCTGCACTCGCTCGTGTCCCTGGCCATGCTGATCGCCTACTACCACCTGAAGGTGCCGCTGGCCATTTTCAAGCGCGAGAAGGAGATTGCCCGACGTCTGGAATTCGATGGCCTCTTCATTGCCGAGCAGCCGGAGGACGATGACTTCAAGTCGCACTGGGACAAGCTGGTCATATCGGCCAAGAGTTTCCCGGTCAACTATTGGGACAAGTTCGTCAAGAAGAAGGTGCGCCAAAAGTACAGCGAGACGTACGAATTTGATTCCATCTCGAACCTGCTGGGCATGGAGAAGAGCGCCTTCACCGCGCAGGAGAGCGAGGAGACGGGCATCTTTAAGTACATCATGAACATTGACTGGCGCTACCAGGTGTGGAAGGCGGGCGTCACCTTCACGGACAACGCCTTCCTCTACTCGCTGTGGTACTTCAGCTTCTCGGTGATGGGCAACTTTAACAACTTCTTCTTTGCTGCTCATCTGCTGGATGTTGCCGTCGGCTTTAAGACACTGCGCACCATCCTCCAGTCGGTCACGCACAACGGCAAGCAACTGGTCCTGACCGTCATGCTGCTGACCATCATCGTCTACATCTACACGGTGATAGCGTTCAACTTCTTCCGTAAGTTCTACATCCAGGAGGAGGACGATGAGGTGGACAAGAAGTGCCACGACATGCTCACCTGCTTCGTCTTCCATTTGTACAAAGGAGTGCGAGCGGGCGGAGGCATTGGTGACGAGATTGGTGATCCAGATGGCGACGACTATGAGGTGTATCGCATCATCTTTGACATCACCTTCTTCTTTTTCGTCATCATTATCCTGCTGGCCATCATCCAGGGTCTGATCATTGACGCCTTCGGTGAGCTGCGTGACCAGCTGGAATCGGTCAAGGATAACATGGAATCGAACTGCTTTATATGCGGCATGGGGAAGGATTTCTTTGACATAGTGCCGCATGGCTTCGACACCCACGTCCAGAAGGAGCACAATCTGGCCAACTACATGTTCTTCCTGATGCATTTGATCAACAAACCGGACACCGAGTACACCGGCCAGGAGACGTATGTGTGGAATATGTACCAGCAGCGCAGCTGGGACTTCTTCCCGGTGGGTGACTGTTTCCGCAAACAATACGAGGATGAATTATCTGGCGGCGGCGGTGGCGGTTAGGCCGCTGTCGCCAGCATTCCTATTTACTGTACCATCTGATCGCTTTCTGGGCCCAAGTCGGTCCAAGTTGGACTCGGCATCTAATTTTTATCTACAACTACTTTGTACTACTACTGATTCGCTTGGTACTTTGATATCATCTGGAATTAGTTACCTAGTCAACTTTATAGATGTAATTTAAGACATATGCAATTTACCCACACAATCGTTTAAACATTAAACAGACGAGCATATACATACAGTCAGTAGGTATGTAACTATGTGTCCATAAGTACATACATGTGGGAGACGATCTTTTTTCCAAATGATAATGACGATGATGACGATTCTAGCACGTATAACACAAAATGTTCTTAACTCATTTTAAAATAAATCTATTCATTTTTAACGAACCCCCCCGTTTTTTGGCTCAAATATTCTTATTCTGATATTTTTCAGAATACATACATACCAGATTTGGCAACGATTAGTCAAGTTATTTATTTATTTTAGCTTCCTTAGATTTCCTTAGTAACAAATTAACACATTTTCAACACTTAAAAATAACACATAAAATAAATGAATTTAAGAAACATTTCACACAATACAACAAATACGTATGTACAATGTACATACATATACTTAACATACGAATTGTAAGTATTTCATAAAAAAAATCACAGCTACGTACATACACACATACAATACTTGTGGACAGATTTTTCCCTATAGAAATTAACCAATTCACAAATGAAATTAATTAATCATTTTCCTATTATGTGTTGTACAGTAAATGTACATACATATGTGAGCATACTTATACTTATATACTATACATATCTATAAAAATTGTATATATATTTTGCTAAATATTTCATATCTAAAGACCTCTCCACAAAAGACAGCTGCGAAGGTCGTGTGCTAAAAATAGGTTTCCCGTGCCGTATCGAACTGGGGGGTACTGGGAATCCGGACCTGTGACTAGCGAAAATTGTACAATTGAAAATAATACAGTACTAAAACAATTAAAACGGCGGCAAAATATCAGTAATCGAGACGTTTCTTTAAGCGAAAGAACTCGGCATTGTCGATGCTCGTCATATTGTCCATATTGAGGTTACGCAGCGTGTGCATGCCGGACAAACGCTCCTCGATGTCCGCGTACATGCTGCGGCATCGGTAGACGGAAAGGGTCTGCAGACCAGTGCAGTTCACGATGATGGCGTCGAGAGTGTGCTCGGTCAGCTGGCTGCAGCCACTGATATGCAAGGCGCGCAGGCGGGGCAGATTGGCTGTGACCACCTGCATGGTTCTGTCTGTGATGTTGTAGCAATCGGACAGATCCAGCTCCTCAATGGAGGGGCAGCTGTTGACCAGAGCCTCCATGCCCAGCAAGGAGAT
This sequence comes from Drosophila obscura, assembly GCF_018151105.1. NCBI lineage: Eukaryota > Metazoa > Arthropoda > Insecta > Diptera > Drosophilidae > Drosophila > Drosophila obscura. The sequence goes on along the minus strand of NW_024542774.1, from coordinate 477,603 downwards.
TTGCTGACAATTCGAGAGCATTAATCGCCGTAGCTCGATATGCTTCAGGCCGTACTTCAGGGAGACATCGCTGATCTTGTTGCATCCACGCAAGTTGAGGGAGCGCAGACCCCGCAGCTGCTGAATGTTGTGCCCCTCGAAGTCCTCCTTATGTATCAGGTTCATTTCGTAGGCGGCCAGCATGACCTGCTTGCGTCTGGCATCGCGCACGATCTCGTCCTCTGCTTTGCTCCTCAGCGATATCTTGATGGACTGCAGAGAGCCGTCTCGCTCCCCCAAGCTATGGCTATACGGTGGGTAGAAGTTCTCCATTGTAGACGCTTGAGGGCCCGATTGCTTGCGACTCAGCTCCAGCTTAGATATGTTTAAGCCAGTGAGAGCAGCATCTGTCAGCTGCATAGGTTAAAATGATTAAAATTAAGATTGGCCCTGGGAATATATCTTCTCATTAGACTTACGGCAGAGCACTGTTCCAGGGACAGGTCGCGCAGCCAACGCAGCTGACCAATCACGAACTGTATGGCCTCATCTGTGACCCCATTCACACAGTTGTTCAGATGCAGCGATCGCAGGGAGCGCAAATTGCTTGCAATGGACTTGATGCATTCTTCGCAGATTTGCAGGTGCGACACATTTAGCTCTAGCAGTACGTTGTTTTCTTCGGCTGCCACGCCCGCGGTGATGCCATCGCTGGTTACGCCATCACAGTTGGAGATGTCCAGGCTTTTCAGGCGCCGCAGCTTGTGCAGGTGGATCGCTCCCACATTAGTGACGCATGTGCATCCGTTGATCTTCAAGTGCTCGAGCTGCGAATTTGTCTCCGCAATGCAGGCCAAGTTATCATCGGTCACGCACGTGGTCCCCGACAAGTCCAAGGCAGTCAAAAGCGGTTGAGTGGCGAGGAAGGTTCGCACCGTCGTGGCATTTAGCTGTCTGCAACCGCCCAGATAGAGGCGTTGCAACTGTAGATCGAGATCGCACAGCGACAGCAGAGATTGTCCGATGAGGGTGTTACTGAAGTCCAACTCCCGCAGCGTTCTGCGCTGCAGGTTCAGAATGGTCAGAATAAAGTTGAATGTAAGCAACGATTCGCTGGGCAGCAGACTGTCGGCGGAGTTTGAGTTGGGGTAGAAGCGTCGCTGCAGCGCGTTGTGGAAGGCTATTTGACAGCCAGACATATTGATCACCTCGAGGCGAGGCATGAACGACGTGAGTCGCATTAGGATGGCGTCGGTGAGATATTGATTATCGCATAGCGCCAGTTCCCGCATGCCCGCCAAGTTGTTGGCCAATTCGTTGAGATTTGCGAAGGAATTGGTGTAGCTTTCGAGAAAGGAGCCAGACATGAACAGCGGCAAGCAGCGCTTCAGGGAAAGCGAATGGAGGTGCGGTAGCACTCCCAACATGCCATAGAACTGCTTGTCATTCAGATCAACATTGTCCAGCGTCAGAGACTGGGCCGTTTGACCTATAAACCTCAGCAGCTCCCTCACCTGCCCAAGGGTCACATCTTCGAGCATAAAGTGGTTGAAGCGCCTTTCGCATCGCAGCAAATCCACTGCCGGACTCTGTGTATCCGAGAGCACCACTTTCGAGAAACAGACACGGGTGCGCGCTTTGAACTCGGTCTGTTCCAATGCCGAGTGCCATCTGTGGCAAGTCGATGCAGCCGCCAGAAGATCCGAGTACTCCAGAAAGCCAAATATTTTCAAAACAATCTGCGAAAGAAACCGAAATGTCATCAGGTGACTGTTTTGTTGCCCATAACAGGCAGATAGATACGAATCGAATTGGAACGACAGTCACGGGACTGCCAGTTGCGGTTGACTTACCTCTAACGGTAGCTCGTCATATCTGGCGGAAGAATATTCCAAAGACGACATTCTATTTATGCAGATGCTAGCAAGAACCTATGAATGAACTGGGATCAGCTTGCAGCAACGATTGACCACCCACACAACTGTAACCCCCCCTTAAAGTTAAGTGTTGTCTAATTTTAATTAGCGGATTTAAGGGCACTACTATCGACTGCACTATCGATGTTATTCCCTCTCTAGGTCACACACCTTGCAACTTTCTTTGACAAAAGTATTTTTTAAAGCTCTACGCGATATTTTTTAAGTATTTTTTAAAATCATCGATTGCACTATTGATTAAATTGGGTCACACTGTTTATGACATCAGATTTCTGTTTGCAAAAACTTGTTTTCCGCTGAAAAACATTCAATTTCCTTGCGCCCAGGACCTCAGGACATCAATAGTCAACGTGCCCACAGCTATGGCAGATCCAAAGTTTCAAAACCTTCCAGGAATCGTGAGTTGAGCCATGAGGTGTCTTCCAAATCGTAATTTGCATTCCCTTGTACAGGCCTACGACCAACCTGATGTCTACGAAACGCCCGACGATCCCGAGACGGACACCTCTGACTATTACGAGGAAGAGCCCGAGAATGAGGCCATAGAGCGAATGCATATTTCGGCTAGTGCTGCCCACAAACGCTTTAGCGGAGCAACACTCGAGGGAAGCGTTGACTTTACGGACCGCATCGGCCGCCGCTCTGGCCGTGGCTACGATATGCGAGGCGCTGGCGAATATGAGCTTGTGGGGCAGGGTGAAAAGGAGACTCCCGTGCAAAAGTGTCAGCGGCTGCAAATCGAAATGAACGAACTTTTGAATGAGGTAGCCGCTCTGCAAGTGGATCGCAAAATCGCTGACGAGGAGAAGCAATCGTACGATGCTGTTGCCACTGTAATAGCCACTGCAAAGAAAGTACTGGACACTTTGAAGCTGGAACAGGTTCTTGGCAAAGAGCAGGTGCCAAATAGCAAGCAAGTGAAAGCACTCATTAGCCAAGTGGAGGAATTCAAGCAGTCTGGCGTACTGACGGCCATACCAACGCCAGGCACAGATTTGGCATCTACAGCTCGCGTGGCTAATCTCGAGCAACGGCTATACCAATTGGAGAAGGCCGTGGGAGCGCAGCCAGAAAAGCTAAGCCGTCTGACTGCTGCCACCAACACTACCAATGTGCTGGAAGCCGTTCGCCAACTCAGTACCAAGGCTGCACTATTGCAGCCGGACAAGCTGGACACCATTGAGCAGCGCCTAACGACTCTGGCCGGAAAAATGGACTCTATTGCCGAGAAATCCAGCGGAAGCGCCCAGGACGCCAAGCGCGACCAGAAAATTTCGGAACTCTATGATATTGCTAAGCGTACGGAGCCTGTTGTGGAAATACTGCCGCATGTCATTGAGCGTATGCAAGCACTAGAGTCCCTACATAAATATGGTAAGCCAGACATCAGTTGCATAATTAACACTTCATTAATTGCCATCACTGCATTTCAGCGAACAACTTTGCTAAGATTATAGCCGAAATTGAGCAAAAGCAGGGTACCATAACGACCAGTCTGGTAAATAACAAGGAACTGCTCCACTCCGTACAGGAGACCTTTGCTCAAAATCTGGAGACTATCACTACCAAAGTGACTAAAGTGGAGCAGCGCGTTACGGCAATATCGACAGCTAAATAAGTGCATGCACAGCACACGAAATATGTATTTCCATTATAATATCCTCTATATTTATTAAATAAAAATAAACATTCGAGTCTTTTTTAAAAAGTAATCAAACTGCTTAAAGATATTTTTGTTATATAATGGTATATCTAATTTCTTTGGTATTTTTGATCCATAAATCCGCGGTCACACTGCATCAAAGTAACGGTGCTATTGATTCCTATTTTTATTTATTCTGTGTGTCTGTGTTTTGTTTTAACCTTTTACATCTTGTATCGTCATAATTCAGTGTAATATGTCTATCATGGATGAATCGTTTCCCGCCGAGCTGTTCGACCAGGTTACCAACAACGGCGCCAGCACCCCACGCCAGATACAGGAGCTCAAGAGGCCAACGATCTTTGAGCATAAAGGCAAGCAAAGCGACCACGTGCCTAATTCTTCAGCATTCCAAATAATCTTTATTGTTAATTTCGATTTTGTGACTCCACAGACGCCCATAGTCCAAAGTCCAAAGCAGCGGATCGTAGGAAGCGCTTCTCTCACTCAGCGTATACCAAGCAGCGCTACAAGCACGTAACTAGCAAAGTGGCGAAATACATTGCGGAAATGGAAGCCCAGGACCAGACGAGTCGTATGGCGAAAGAAAACCTGCGGCGTAACAATTCTATGCCGGAGTACCAAACAGAGCGCTGTGACGTCAGAGAGCGCAGGCACTTCAGCGTGGACGAGCTCAATGTGGTGGACCAGTCAGTGACTAACGAGAGCTACGAGCGCCTTCTCTGCGAGATTGAGCGCCAACATAAAGAGATTGATCGCCTTCAGGAAGAGAACTTGCGCGTGCAGTCCTACAGCGACTATCTGCAAGGCCAGCTAGACGAAAAGGCTATGCAGACGCTTATAATGAAGCGAAATTTTGAGAGCATTCGCATCGATTTGGACATCTGCATGCAGAAGTTGAAGCGGTATGAAAACGTCTAGCTGCGCACCCCCAACATCATTTTTTCTGTTTCCATAATATAATGTTTTTATTTATCTATTTTGTATTGCGTGTAAATGTAAGTGTATAGGGTGATTTAAAGCAATGTTTTATATAATCTAAGTTTATTATGTTCTGCGGTGTGATCAACTATTTAAATATAGCGGGGTTAAGTTTGTATTTTATTTTATCATGGAATATACTGGTATCTTTGCACAACTTCCTGGTGTATTCTGGTATTGTTCGACTTGGTCACTTTATTCGTTCGTGAGCGTGGTGGTTTCTTGGTGGTTTTTCAAAATTTTCTCTCTTTTCCGAGGTGAAGAGAGCGCTTTTTTGTTTGAACCCTTTTATGCAACAATGCAATAAAAAGGACTTCTGAAAACTAGCCAATCTTGTAGAAAATTGATATATCTATCGGATAAAATTATTTGTTTAGGGCTGAGAGGGCCAACTAGCTAGTAATATTAAACTAAATATCAAAATCATGATATACGATTTCAATCAATAAAATAGAACGTTATCACATTGTCGACCAGGGGGGTATTTAATATTTCGACGAAATTTATGTCACTTTAATATGTAAAATATGCATTACAGGTAAAAGACATCGGTGGTCATTTTTGTTTTGTAAGTAAAGAGGAGGATGGAGCTACAAGGAGCCCTTACAAACAGTATTATATTCCGCGGTTTAACAAAGGGTGCTCAACTATTTAAGTAGAGGGGTGTTAAGTGGGTTAAGTATCGTTTAATCGCCGGACTGTCCTGGTTTTTTATGGTATGGTATTTAAATGGTATTTCTCCAAACTGAAATGGTATTTATTTTTTGGCCGGAGCGTGTATTTTATCGCGGTCCGTGGTCACACTGCCTGCCCTACTGTTCTTAAAATCCACAGATTCCAATTAAAAACAGAATAACAATTTAAAGTGGCTAATAGTGTTGGCGAATGTTAATTGTAATTACAATTCCAAGTGAGTTTTGCCATATAAAACATTTGACGCTGTCGAGAGTCCAGAGTTGCGGCCACATAGGCAGCAAGAAAAAGTGATGACGGGGCGCACTCCAATTGGACGGGACGTGACACAATTTCGTTTGGAAGAGGCAGCAGCAGCCCAAGAAAAGTAAAAACTCTTCGAAAATATTTATTGTTACTTCTATTACAGCACCAACACATTTGCAAAATGAAAATCAAGGAACTGCAGAAGACGGTGAACATTGCTTGGTCTCCGGCACAGCAGCAGCAAATATTCTTGGCTGCCGGCACGGCTGCCCAGCAGTTTGATTCGAATGCAAACTCCACCTTGGAAATATACTCGCCAAACTTCAGTGATGCAACCTACGATCTGGAGCTTAAGGCCAGCGTGGCCAGCCAGTACAAGTGAGTTTTGGATATTGTATTCGTATTCATTCATTCATGCGATTCAATTTAACCCGGCTTCGTTTGCAGGTTCCAGAAACTTATATGGAGTCCCATAGGACCGCATCCAAGCGGCCTCATTGTGGGCGGCTGTGAAGCGGGAGAGATCAATATTTATTCGGCTGCCAAGCTGCTCGCCAATGGCAACGAGGAGCCCCTGCTGGCTCGTCAAGATAAGCACACTGGGGCTGTTAGCGGATTGGACTTCAATCCATTCCAAAACAATCTGCTCGCCTCGTGTGCTTCCGAATCGGAGATTTTTATTTGGGACCTCAACAACCCAGCCACGCACATGAACCCGGGCGCCAAGACCCAGCCACTGGAGGACGTCAAAAATGTTGCCTGGAATCGACAAGTGCAGCACATTTTGGCCTCTGTTTTCAGCACACGCTGCGTTATCTGGGATCTGCGCAAGAGCCAGCAGATCATTAAGCTCTCTGATTCGCAATCTCGTGTGCGATGGCATGCCATCGAGTGGCATCCAGAGGCAGCGACTCAGGTGTGGCTCGCCTCGGAAGATGACCAGGCGCCGGTTGTGCAGCTGTGGGACTTGAGGTATGCCACCGCCCCGGCGAAAACATATCAAATCCACGAACGCGGAGTGCTGGGCATGTCGTGGTGCCTGCAGGACAACGACCTAATGGTGTCCTGCGGCAAGGACAATCGCATATACTGCTGGAATCCGAACACTAAAATACCCGAAGGTGAAATTCTCTCGGAAGTGGCCACCACGTCATCCTGGTACTCCGATGTGCAGTTCTGTCCACGCAATCCGGCGCTAATTGCCAGTGCCAGCTTGGAAGGGGCCGTGTCTATATATTCCCTCCATGGAGGCACCCACCATCTAGTGCAGACGGCCAACAAGATTGCAGACTCCTTCCCGGGAATGGATCAGTTTGCCCAAGAGCCCATTCCTCAGCAGGCCACGCAAGTGGTTTACCATGACCTGACGCACGCCCCCAAGTGGATGAAGCGCCCCTGTGGCGTTGCCTTTGGGGTAAGTTTCTCTTCAACATGTGTGAACCTTTCTATATGTTTGAGTTATTTCGCTGTCCACAGTTTGGTGGGAAGCTGGTCAGCTTCGATGGTACCTCCAAGACGGTGAAGGTATCGCAGTTAACTACCGAAGCCGCTCTCGTGGAACGTGCCAATGCCTTGGAACGCTCGTTGGCCGATGCCAATTACGCAGATTATTGTCGACAGCGGGCAGATGACACACCGGACCAGCACGGTCGATACCTTTGGTACTTCATCAAGGCCAACTTTGAGCTGAACCCGAAGGAGGAAATGCTCAATCTCTTGGGTATGTGCGGTCACGATGAGACATGTTAGTTCATGTTAATTGGCAGTTTCTTTCTCGTTAGGCTATAACAAAGATGACGTTGATGCCAAGTTCAGCAAGTTTATCAAGGAAACTGAGACGAACTCGCAATCGGATGTGGATACACTCACGACCCGCATTTCCACACTCACCCATGTAAGTTTCCGCCACTATGTGGCGCGACAACACCTTATCAGTTCCACGACATTCCCAACAACAGCAACATTGTGCTACGCACGCACTATCAACATCTCCACGTACATATGCTCATCTTGCTCTGTATACTTATTTCTATTCGATAACATACTCCATGCATTGCCAAACATCGCGGGGCTATGCCATGCTGTGCTGTAGAGCGACTCTTCTGAAGTTGAGTGCGATCAGAGTACAAATTATAGCACCGATAATTCGGTAAGACTAAAGATTTAAGATTACGAAAGAATTGTAAATTGATTAGAAAGAATCGGGAGCAGAAACAGAAAGAGCAAATGCAGCTAAATGGTGCACAAACTTCGATGAAATCATAGCCTCATCTCAATTTTTGTTCTTCTTTGTTTATATATGTATGTATAGGCAACATTGGACCATAAATTTGATGGAAATGGAACCGATTCTCAAAATAACGACTATGCTACGCTTTCGAGGCCCCAGTTCAAAGTGCCCAGCGGGGAACGTAAGTGGACTCACTCAACTTATTTAGCCATTGGCTAGCTGCTTGATTGCTAACTGATTTTATATTCGCAGACTCTGACAGCTTAATTGCCGAGGCAATACTAACCGGCAACATCGAGGCTGCAGTGGAGCTGTGTCTTGAAGCCCAGCGCATTCCGGAGGCCCTCATCATAGCCTCGACGGCCGGCATTGATACCCTCACTCGAACCCAAACCCGGTACCTAGTGCAGCAGAAGAGCGAGCTGTCGCACGTGATCTCGGCCTTGGTTACCCGGGATTGGCTTGACTTTGTCAACCGCTGCACGGTTGAGTCGTGGAAGGAAGCCCTGGTGGCTGCCCTCAAGCACAGCGAGCGCAAAGTGGTTGACATCTGTGAACGCCTGGGAGATCGCTTGTTGAACGAATGCGCAAACAGCTTGGAGTTTACGCGCAACGCCATGCTGTGCTACATCTGTGCGGGGAGCATTGACAAGTTGGTGAGCGCCTGGTATCACTTGAAGCAGCTGGAGCAGCAGAGTCAGAGCTACAAGCTGAATACCAACGAGCTGCAGGACCTGGCCGAGGTTGTGATGCTTATGTGCAAGTCGCTCGAACAGCAGGGCATCTCCGTGGACTTGGCTGGTCGCTTTGCTGGCTTCCTCACTGAATATGGCGGCCTTTTGGCTTCCCAAGGAGCCCTCACGGCAGCTCTCCAATACATAACAACGTTGGGTGGTGGAGCAACGTGTGAAAATGAAATTTTGCATGGTCTACGGGATCGAATCAACAACGCCGTCAATTTGGAGCATACCCAGCCGCAAGCAGCTGCAGCTCCTGCTCCATTTGGCTACCCTGGCCCACAGCAACGGGGTAGAGGCTCCTTCTCACAGCAGCCTCCTGTGGCTCCAATGTCCTATGGCCAACCAGCCAATCAGTATGGAAACCCCGCCAACACTGGCTGGCCTACGCCCGCGCCACCCGCACCAGCAACGTATCCAGCGGCCCAGCCGGCCCCACAGATATTTAATCCACAACCAGTTAAGCAAGAACTTCCGGCCCACCCACCGCGGCCTCTCAGCAATGCCAGCTCCTCGGGAGGGCCTCCACCATCGTCAAGTGGCCCGTCTGGTGGATTAGGTCTACATGCGCGCTCAAAATATGTTTTGGATCCATCTGTAGCAGCTCCCACAAGTGCCTATGGCATGCCATACAATCCAGTTCCTGCCCCAGCCCCATCCGCAGCTCCTTTCACGGGAGCAGCAGGACCTGGAGCTCTTCCACAACCGGCCAGCGTGCCCACATACAATAGCAACGCATTCAACACCAATCCTCTGTCGTCAGGCCAAGGGTACAATGCCACGCCATTCTCCGGAGCCCAGCAAAACTCCTACTTACCGGGTGTAAATCCCATTGAGACAATGCCTCAAGCTGCTCAGACACCTATTATACAGAATGTACAGCGCAATCCCACACCGCCACCAGGCTGGAACGATCCACCCGCATTGAAATCATCTCGTGCGGTAAGAGCCATAGTCAGCCACTCCAACAGACATGTCTGAGTATTATTGTAATCATTGTTCAATTTCTGCAGCCAAAGCCGAAGCCAGTCGCAGAGCCTAGTGCTGCGCCCATATTTCATCCGATTTTCCCTGTCGATCCCAATCAAAACCAGAACGGTTATATGGATCCTGCTCAATATCAGGTAAGATGCAGCAAAGTAGCACCAAGAAGATGTATTTTAATTGTGACTCACCCTTGTAGAATGCGCCACCCGCTGGCGGGGCAAGCAACGCGTACTATAATCCAGCTGCATTCAACAACAATCCACAGCAGCAACAGCAGTCATACCTCCAGCCGCAACAACAGGTGATTCCCAACCAGGGGCCACCTCAGCAGCAGAACTGGCAGGGCCAACAGCAGCAGCAGACCATTGGATACACCGAACAGCCAGCACCCATTCAGCAACAGCGCCAGCCAGAGGTGCCAAAGGAGAAGCCACCACTACCAGAGGAATACATCTACTTGCAGACGGTACTGGAGGAGCTGAAGAACCGTTGCTTGAGCGCAACCAATGATCCGGTAAATGGACACGGAATATAGCATATATTTTATGGCAAACTCTATTGATATTCTTCTCAATAACAGCGCACCAAACGCAAGTTTGTGGATGTCGTCAAACGGTTGGAAAATCTCTATGATTGCTTACGCGATGGAAAGGTAAGACTCGGCCATCGATGACGAGATTCGCATTTGCTAACTATCTTTACGTTTCTCATGTCAGCTCACACCCACCACCGTGCAATATCTGAATCAAATAATACAGTACATTCAAATATCCGACTACGCCAATGCCCTGGAAATACACACACGTATCGCATTCGGCACGGACTTTGCGCAGTGTGCAGGCTTCATGCAGGGATTGAAGGTGCTGTTGCAGTCGGCGTCCGAGATGCAGTTGGTCTTGCGCTAAACCTTATACTACATACATACGTGTTTGAATGTACCCGCACCAGTCGGGCTCATTCAGCGTCTACTTATTGTGTCTTTTATAGTATGTCCTACTATCGTTTCTGTATTCGCCCCTCGTTAGTTTATTCTTGGATTGTGTCTGTTATATGTATGTCAACTGTGTAATGAACTATATTTCCACACAAGACGAAGATGGGACTTGTGCATGCATAACAAAACAAAAGTGCGTTACTAATGACAATGGCATTGATCTTCGGCTTACAGCAGCTTTGGCTGATTCCTAATATTATCAAGATCAAGCTGCATCTGGGGGGATGCGGAAGCCGCACGCCCCCCCCTGAAGGGCGATGGATTTGGCACGTGTTCATGAGCTCCATACTCCAATTGCTCTTCCGGTAGTAGGCGATATTTTTTAAGATACTTGTACGATGCATTCGACATGTCGTTGGGACTCTGTGCGTGGACTAGGTTGTCTATCTGCCGAAGGGGTTCCGCATGCGGTGATTTCTGAATGCAAGTAACATCCGCAGGCGACGGGGACAAGCGCATTTCATGCATCAGCTCGTCGACGGGCTGTCGCAAGTATTTTCGGGCGAGTTCCTTCATGACCATGCTCTTCTCCGTATTCGGCTTGGACGCCACACCGGTGGGTGGTAGTCGCGTAGTCTTAGGTGTGTTGGCACGGTATTCAGTCGACTGGGCTCTTGGTGGTGTGGACCGAGGCGACTGGAATTGTGGCAGACCCAGCGCGTGTGGTGCAGGCAAAGGCTCGTCCTCTTCTACTATGTAATCATGAATAACAGGTGCTATCCGCTTTGCTGTAGGTTGTTTAAAGGGGTTTTAGTAAGGGTTTCTTTTCGTTTGCTTTACTCACTGTTGCTAGTCGTTAAAATATCACACTGGGAGGCAATTGCCCTGCAAGGCTTTGAGCTGGAACCTGCACTCGCTTGTTGCCCCTGCAGTAACGACTCGCAGAGGCTTCTCAACTGTTGCTGCTCCTGATGCATGGACTCTAGAAGATCAACTACTTTGGCAAGGTCATTCTTATTGACCAAATTGCTCAAGTCGATGTCCGAGTACACAACGGACGGCAACGACGTTTGGGAGGGCGATATATGTACAGCTTCTGTTTGCGTTCCAGCACAAATCGTGAGCACATCCGTTGATGCCTGGACGGGTGGACGCATCGCCTGATGGTACTGCCTCACTGGCTCTGCGTAACCTGCACCAGACTGACTAGATGTCTGATATTTACTCGATGGGACCTCGTTTGCGTAAGTCCGCTCTCGAGGAGTAATAAAATATTCATTAGATGAAGCGGAGGGGCTGCTCGGAAAATTGTTGATGGCTTGGACCGGCCGCGGGCCAAGTTCCGTAGCCAGAATCGGCGAAAAGTTGACTCGGGGCAGCATTTGCTTCTTCCATGAGGCGAAGCTGGGCCGTGGCTCTGACGCTGGTTGCTGCGGGGTCGGTTCGGGCTGCGGTTGCGATGGTGATTCTCCGAACAATATTGAAACTTCCGGCACAGTTGGCCTGACAATTTGACCGGTGAGACCCAATGGTGCTGGTGCACTGGGTCTGGGCGCTGAGCGCGGCAGCATGTCTTCCGTTTCAGGCTCAAACATTTTCAATCTTATTTACAATTAAATTCGAGCGGGAGATTTTGATCAGAGCTTGTTAGCAGTGTGACCGCGAATTTATCCATAAAATATACCGCTTGACGCCCTCAGAATATACCGAAAAAACTTTAAAATTTAGGAAAAATGTACAAATTTAGGATTAATTAATTAATATGTAAAAATTTAGGGAAAATCTAGAACAAATTTAAAAATGTAATTAAATATAAAAAAAACCAAAAAAAATGTTTTAATTGCTCATTGACAACAGCTGACTGATATGAAAGAACAAAAGTACGAAAAATTATAATTGCTCGCTGACAAAAGCTGACTGATATGAAACGGAAAAATTATAATTGCTTGCTAAGAAAAGCTGGCTCGTGACACGTCATTAGCCAAATACGGTCGGTCCCAGTGCCGAACGCCGTCGGTCCCAGAGTCAAAGACCTGGGACCGTACACCGAAACCCTGGCACATCTATATACTGTATGGTTAGTGGTTTTGTGACACACCTTGGCAATATATGTAGAATGAATGTAAAAATCATTTAGAAGAATATCACATTTAAAATACCGATACCGAATATATAGCAGTATATTTCTGAGGGATAAGATGGTATATTTGATCGGTAGGTCCGCGGTCACACTTAGTGTGTGTCATAAAGAAAAACAAAAAGAAACTGGTGTTTATAACCCGAAATATGCCCGTTTTGGAACATATTGATGTCATGGCTTCGACACCAGCACCCGCTACCAACCCGGTGCCAACCGACACAGACGCCCCACACCAGGCCGCCCGTGAACTAACCCAAACGGATCATCTGAATAGACGTCTTTTGAAATCCCTATTGGACACGATGCAGATCCAAATGCAGTCTGACGATGCAAACCAGAGCAATGACGACAGCACCAACGATGAGTCCAATAACGAATTCGATGAATAAATCCAATACTATGATTACCCTAAGGTCATAAATCTTTTATTTCGAGCTGGAACAGAACTTCAATTACTATGGCGCTTGTTGCTCTGCTTCAACAATGTGACAATGTTTAGGCCGCGATCTTGCTGCGCAGGATTCCATTGAATTTTCCGGCAGGCCTACAGTTGATCAGTAATTTGCTTCCAGCTGCTTTGCCATAAATTCTTGTGACCTTACCGAAAAACAAAAAGAGAAGCGCCTCTAAATAGCGATTCTATGTTGATGTTAAATGGTTTTATTGTAATCTGGAATGTGTCTGCGTGTGTTTTTCCTGTGTGGGTGTGGGTGTGAGTGTAATACATTTCTGATAATACTTAATTAACGCATTTGTTATGACCTAATCCTAGTCCCATCAACATTGAGTGTGTGTCCTTGTGGGTCCGTGCGGGTCTGCCACTATTTACAGGTGAACTCCTCGTAGCTCTCGTCGCACAGCTCGCACTCCACCTGGCAGCACCATCGGAACTGGCAGCGGCACTGCTTGCTGCGTCGGATGTGCTGCGTGTTATGGCCACGCCCACAGCACAACAGGTCACAGCTCTGTGCTCCGTGTCCATTCCGCTGACAGAGACGACCCGCCGTGCCAAGGGTGCCCGTCTGAAGGCTGCGCTCACAGTAGTTTGGCGACGCCTCCAGGTAGATCAGCTCCATGCGTTTTGGCCACACCAAAGCAGGCTTCGGGGGGCGGGCTCCGGCACTGCCATGCTTCTTTCTGCTCGGCAAAGAGAGGCGAAAGAGTTCGTGAAATGAATTTTCAATAGTGTACGGAGTTGTTTTGCTTTCTGGGCTCAAAATCTTTCTGGCTAAACTTGCGATCCAGCTGTTGACTCACTCACCTGCTTATTACTAGTCTCAGTCCACGTTTGCCTCGAACGGCTTGAACAGTTTTGGCTTTATGATATTTCTGCATGAGCTTGTCGCCGATCAGGCGGAACGGTGGCAGGCTCTTCCAGCAGGTCTTCATCACGCAGGAGCCGCTCACGCCATGGCACTTGCAGTCCGTGCGAAGAAGTTTCTTCACCAGCTGATGGGGACGAGAACGGAGAGTCATTAAGGGACAGCCCACAGATGATAATATCCCGCATACGCACCGTTCGCCCGGCTCTGTTGTTGTGGAGATTCATCAGCGTGCGGGCATCGCGCTCCAGCTCACGGGCATCGATGAACTTGCGCGCATATCTCATGCCAAAGTCCACATCCGCGGAACAGCCGCCCCATTTCCAGGGCTCTGCTGGAACGCCATCCGCGGAGGGGACAGCTTTGTGCCGCACATCGCAGCCGCAGGTGGAGATGTTCCCGCGGGCACAGGCAGCGGTGACTGCATAGGCGGCTCCAGCACTAGCTATGGCATACGTATAGGCAGCCTCTCGCGATGCTGTGCAAGGATTAGATTAGAGGGCTATCGAATGGGGTTTTGCTTGCATACTCACCAATGGGTATGACATGGGCGAAGACATTACGCTGCCACACCTCCGAGCAGTTCCAGCGGTGGCCCCGAAACTGCTGCTGGCACTCCTGGGCCCCCAGCTGGTGGCCCTCGCCCAGGGCGATCAGGGCGTCCGGCATCTCTCCGCACAGCTGGCGCTGCGGCAAGGTCAGGCCCGGAATGCGGCCACAGAGCATGGCGGATGTAAAGCTGGACACTAATCTGACGAGAAATCAAAGCAAACAGAACCATAAATAACACCCTGTAGACCACCAAGCGACATCGAATAAAATATTACAAACAAACGCCGATCGATCGTTCGTTCGGTCGTTCCATCGATCGCTCGGATCGCTGCTGGGATCGTTCGATTGGCAATGGCTGAAAAGTCGTGCACAGAAATCGCCGCCAGCACTGGAGCTGGGGCTCGATATTCATTTTCATTTTCCATTTCGTTTGCCAATGGAGGCTTCAGCCCCACATCTCGGCCAATCGAAGACAAACGTATTAAAGCCAGGCCAAGTCGAGTCTGGCCAAGATTAATGCGTTGCAGTTGTTTGCTGACTCTGGCAGGTGGCTGTGGCTGTGGGAGGGCTGCCAGTGCAGAGGGGTCTTACGGGGCGTTATTCTGTCAGTTTTAGTCAAATCTTTGCCGCCAGCTGTATTATTAGCCATAATTACATGGATATGGATATAGAGATGGCGATGGAGATGGAGATGCAGGAGAAGCTCAGGCTCGGGCAAGCAGCCATCGTGACTCGATGGAGTGTCCAATCAACTCAACTCCGTTTGAGCCACGTTGATCTCCGCATAGCTGATCTCAGTTGTTGAGTTAAATGGCCAAATTAATGCTAACCGTCAGAAATGGCAAATGGGATTAATGAGTTTTGACAATGAGTTGCAAATTGCCAGAGTCGGAGTCAGAGTCGGAGCCCAATAGCCAGGTGGGGGCGTCTCCCACTCCCACTCCCACTCTCTCTCTCTCTCTCTCTCTCTCCTTTCTCGCAGCCTACTCTCCGGCCCACTGTTGAGACGTGTCCAACTGTCTAACCTGTCGATTTGCGGCTGCCAAACCAATCAGCATCAAACAGCTGGTACCATAATCAAGTCGTAGATCGATCGCCTTTTGTCCGCACCGGTGGACGGGGGAAGTGGGTCGGCCGAAACTGGGATTGTTGCCATGCCAAACACATCCTCGGGCCAAAAAAACAATTGGGTGGGCACAACTCCAGGTCCGACTGGTTGCCACATGGCCGTGCCACATCTGTATACAAATGTAAATTGCTTTCGCTGCCTGCCACTCCGGTGTCTCCAGCATTGCAGCTCCAACTCTTACAAGACATTTTTAATTGCGGCAATTAAATCAATTTACAGAAAATTACACATTTTACCAACCGCAGAAGAGCACGGAAGAGTCGTCTTCTCCCCCCAGACCTAAACGAACCTTTAGCCGATCGATTGTGTACGTTGATCGACGCGGGTTGATCGACTTTGTTGATGTTATGCCCTTCCAGAGGTATACCAAATACCCCTTTGATATACCCAGGATGTGGTATATAATATACCAGGGTATTTCAGCTGTCGACCCGCCCCTTCTATCCTTTCTGTCTTGTTCATGTTGATGTTGTTGTTGTTGGCTTGTTAAACATGCTGTTAACATGACTTGAACGAACCGGGACGATCGATGAACGATGAAAATTGGTGGCAAAACTAATAATTAGGCTCGCTTAACCGGCACGACCTGGTAACTGGCTGCCTGGGCTGGCCTGGCCTGGGCGAAGGGCCCCCAACCACAAACCTTCAACTTTTAGTTGGCCCGAAAACAAGCTGATCAATCTGTCGGTGCATCCGTTCTGACTGTCAGTCAGTCAGTCAGTCAGTCAATAGCTTTTACGTGCGTTCGCTCAGCGTGACCGTCATGCCCCCCTTCCCTGTGCCCTGCCCTTCTTCTATAACAACTCCCAACCTCCGAACAGCCGAACGAACAATCAAGGCAACCATCTCTCCTCAACCCTTTTGTTTTTAGCTGCTTTATTTGCCTGCCTCTGCCGCTGCCACTGCCGTTGCGGCTGCCTCCGCCTGTTGCATGTCAACGCCGACAATTTCATCACCATCATCATCATCGCCATTACCTTCCGCCGTTCCCTGGCCCTGGCCCTGCCCAACCCATCCCCATCTCCATCTCCATCCCCTTTAATGATCTCCATCCTCTTGAAGAGTCCAAGTCACGTGTGTGTGCTTGATTTGTGCTTTGTTTCGCGGATCCCTTTCTCTGTTTTTTTGTCCTTAGACTGCTTCACTTTTTTACTCGTAGTTTTATCTCTGGTTCTATATCGAGCACGGTTCGGGGTTCTGCCTTCGTTTCGTGACCCTTTCTGCTGCGTGAGAGCAAGGACCTGTCATGAACTTGATACCATTTCCGCCTCCGCCTCCGCCTCGGCCACAGCCACAGCCTTTCCCACCACATACGAGACTCTCTCTCCATCTACGAGCATCCCAAATAGAGTTTCGCATTAAGAAAAATGAAACTAGTTCCATTGACAGTCTTATGGCTTCTGCTCTGCAACAAATTGGTGATTCCTCAGCCAGTAATTTGCACAAAAATATTTGCCACGACAACGCGGAATCATTAAAAATGGATTAAGCCAAGCGCATAACTCAACGCCGGCAGCTGGAACGGAGCTGGACTAGGCCCGGGGACGGGGGAGATAGGCCACTTATGTGCTGGCTGGCCAAAGCATAAATGCCCGAACACAGAGCGATTCAATACTCGTAACTGGCCAACAGCAACGCCAGCCAACAGCACAGCCCCAAAAGAGAGACCGAGAGACCGACTTAATGCGCACTTTGGAGCCTCATAAAAATATGACTTTAATATTTTCACGCGCAGGCGTAGAAGCCCGAACCCGAACCCGAACACGATCTCCTCTTCCCTTCCCTTTCCACTGTACAGGCCAGACACTGGCCCGGCGATCCTCGACTGCCGCATACGCTGGCTGCGCCCGAGTCGATCTGGTTAGGGCCCTGTCATAATTGTGCGAATCTAGTCCGCTGCATAGTTTCGACCCACCGCTGTGTCGAGGCCTGGCAGTGGGACAGGGGACTGGGACCGGGACCGGGACAGGGACAGGGACTCCAGCGAAGGCGGTTGTGGTGCGAGTACTACACCAGTAGCGCCTCCAAGAGCAGGCAGAAAAATATGACTGGCGCTCTCGCCGGTAATTACATGGCTTGCTGACATGTTCATGGCTCTCCTTGGACCTGCATGGCCCTGCCGCCTACCACGCTGTGTCCACGCCCCCCGCCCCCCATCTCCTATGGCTCCTTTTGGCACCAATTGGAGGCGGAAGCAACAAAGGCGCTTTAATCCAGACAAAACAATGCAATGCCCTGGGTCCGCAGTCTTCCATCTGTCTCCCTCTCCATTGGGGCATTTGAAAGTTTTGTGGCGCTGATAAAAGCAGCAACTTTGCTCTACAGCTGCATGTAAAGTGGGCGGTGCCGGGAGGGAGTGGTCAACGGTGGGGCAGAATGTGGGCGGAGGGGGGGGTGGGGAGGGGAGGGTGCAACGAACAAACCGAAAACCCATAAAGGCTGTTCAACATGCCATCAATAAAATACAAATATTCCAAGACCAAGAAGCGCAGCGGATGGGTGGCTGCAGAGAGAGAGAGAAGGAGGAGAGTGGCAGTGGCAGTGGCAGTGGCGAGCGGCGTGCGGCCTAAAGGAGCATTGAAGCGAAGCAGACCATGGTCATGGCCAAGAAAAATGTCGCTGCCACGGTCAGACAAACGGCCAGCAACAATTGCAGCCCATCCTGGCCACAAAAACGACGACGTAATTGACCAGAGAAAGACATATGTAGGTGCACTGACAGAAATTGGAGAGAATTAAGAGAGAGTTCTGGAGAAGTAATACAAACATACGGATCCGTGTGTTTTGATTTCACAATAATATATATATATGTATATGGGGAATAGGGAAGAAATACAATAAATACAACTATAGGAAATGATTTAGAATGAAACCAGAGCGAAGAACCGAAATACAATACGGCCTATTAGAGTCAGCCGGTGGCCAGTCTGCGCTTTCCCCTTACTCAGAGGGTAACCCGAGCATGGAGTGAACTCTGAAGAGGCAGCGACTTGACTCCAACGGGCAAAAAGCAGAGCAGGCAACCCAACCACTCCCTCCACTCGCTTTGTTTGCCTACGATTGTTTTGCTCAGTGTATGTTTGCCGTGTCCATGTAACAGGTAAAAGCCAAAACGGATCGTTCGTCATGGACAATTGGCAGAGACCAAGTGGTCGAATGGCCACTCAGCCATCCGGCTCTCTCTCTCCTCGCTCTCCTCCTGCGGCTCTTGCGGCTCTTGCGGCCGCCCTTGCCATCACGGCCCAGACAAACAGACAAACAGATCAACGGCAGATAGTTTTGTTTGTGCTTTGAGGTTTGCAGTCGATCACTCATCCATAGCCAGAGCTACGACTGCATATACGATATACGAGTAGTAAAAAGAACTCCACCAACTCCACTGTAGCCACAGAAAAGATTCCTCGACCACCTTTGCCGTTGCCGTGGCCGCTGCCGCTGCCGCCGACGGCTCCCGCACAGCTCTGCAGGTTGCCCTGGGAAATTGGCAACAGGCAACCGACAACTGGCAACTGGCAACTTGCAACAAGAGTTTATGCCATTTTGGGCTTGTAAATGCAACGGGGTTGGCCAACAAGTCTCAGCACACAGAGTGATCTTGATCGCAATTTGAGCGTTTGTCTGCACGTTCATGCGTTCCAATTGTCCATGTACGAGAGCAGAGCAGAGCAGAGCAGAGCAGGAGATGTGGATCGGGATATGGCTGGGGAGCGGAGTTGTGGAGGGAGTTGGGGCTGCAGCTGGAAGTTGTTTCCTGCTTGGTGCGGAGGCATGCGCCTTAAAATTGCAGTAACCTCAATTACATGAGCTAAGAATTTCTGGGTTAAGACCCTTTTCTCAATTTTTGTTTCGTTGGTCTCTTGGCTTGGTTCAAGCTCTGGGCCAAGGCCTGGTCGGCGTTGCTGAAGCTCTCTGGCATTCATTGTGTGCACAGGCTCAAGCTGGAGACCTCAGCGTCTCATCGCGTCGGCCCACCAGTCCAGTCCAGCCCACTGCCACAAGGATGGAGAAGAGAGAGAGAGAAGTGGAGCCGCGTATCTTAAAGATACACTCCACTCATTGCAGTTGCAACTGCATCGGGGCAATTAGATAGCAGTCGGAACAGCCACAGATACGGACAGACACACACACACATACATACACATGTACATGGACAAGGCAACGTTGATGAGTTTATGGCAAAAATTGATTTCAAGTTGTCGTTGATGCTCCTCCTCCTCACCATCCTCACCAGCCCCTCCCCACAATGCCGCCTTCCGTACCGCGGATAGTGGTGCTCCTCCGCTGTATTCCGCTGTATTTGGTACAAATGGCAGTCGCCTTGATGACGAGTCGGCTGTCTTTCTGTCAGTTTTGTGTTTTAGTTGCTGCCTGCCATTTAATTGCCAATTTTAATGAGATTTTTTCCAGCGCGTTTTCTTCCCACCCTACCCCCCGCCTCCAGCACTTACAGTCGTCCGACCGATTTATGGCAACGCCTGCCGTCATTTTTCCAACCATAGAATAGGCTCTAGGAGCCGAGCGAGCACACCACGAGTCTTGAGGACTGTGAATTGAGGCGTACACTGTTTGGGCGTTCGATAAGGAATAACAATTTACATATGTACATCCCGTACATCTCGCTGTGGTTTTTGCAGATAAAAATTAGCGATCGTGTCCAGCGATGTGCGCGATAGGAAGGACGCCACGCCACGGCACGAAAGAGTTGTCAACCCGAGCAGATCTGTCAGCGATAAAAAGGCTAAAGCCCAACCAACTGCCACACGAATCCAAAGAATTGTTAGGCAGTAAAAGCTAATGGCCATGGCCAACACCATTGGCAGGGGCACACCGATTATGGGAGCTACTATACCTTATTTCCATAATCCAGAGTATGTAGATTAAGAGCTTGTTATGCGTTTTCCACATGACGATGCAGATCGATCCGAGGCGGCACACAACACAAATACAGGCGCAACAATTGCCACTATCATCATATCCCATTCGCACTGAGAGTCTCGATTCCGATTCCCCAGATGGGGCCTGGAGTCCGTTCCTTTTGCTGATGCTGCTGTTATTCGAGCGCAGCAGTTCCTATGGCTCCGCTTTACTCGTTAACCACTGCCATAGGAAACCAAAACGAACAGAACCGAACCGAACCGATACGGAAATTCTATTGGCTGTAAACTAATGCCTCAATGTCTGGTTGTTATTAATGATCCGAAAACGCAGACGGCAGCAGTCAATAATACACACCAATACACCAATGAACACTTGTAGGAAGAGGACCGGCCGGCCAGTGACCAATACCGAATCGAAAAAACGAAAACCGAAAGCCAAAAACCGAAATACAAAAAATACACAAGACGGCAAACTTTTTTTTTTGTCCAGTTGTTCATATGCTAATTAACACCTTCTGCTTCTGCCAGCGGCGTTTCAATTAAGTCATCGCGAGAGCACCAAGATCGGATCACAAAACAGTTTTCGAGATGATGCTGGGACTGGGACTGAAGCTGGGACTGAGGCTAAGGCTGGGCACTGATGGTGCTGTTGTGGCCAGCAGCAGCTCGTTTATCAGCGCGTGCGTTTCATTCATGCAAATCTCCGCCTTGGCCCGGCCATAACTCACAGCCGAAACTGGCATCAGCGGCGGCACCATCATCCATCAGTTGGGCCGCGGGACGGTGCGGGGGTCCGTGCTCTGTCCGACTACACGATTTTTTAATTTATGATAAAGCGCCTCCGACTGTCACAACGGAATTGCGGCAATAACCATAAACGGCTCAGCAGGTGAAAATTACCAAAAAAAAAAAAGAAAAGAAAAGAAAAGAAGAGAAGAATTGCCGAATGCTGGAGAGTCCGGGGATAGCTGGATCTTTGGATCGTTGAGTGTCGCTTGAAATGCTTAGACGTCCCGTGTGCGGAGATTAACATAAATGCAGCTCATTAGTGACGCAATTAAAGAGCCGAGCCGACAAACGACAAACGGAGCCAGGAACACCGATCGATTGTTCGAGTCGTAGGAAGGAGGTACGGCACTGCCTAATGGCTGATCGCTGCACGAACCCGATCTGCCAGATTGCCCTATATGGTATATGGTATGCTGTATGCCGTATGCCGCTCGACCGACCGTCGCGCACGAGTTATAGTTTAAGTTTGAGCGGCCCGAAAAAAATTCACACACCACCCGAAACAGCCGGGCCGGGCAGCAGCCAACATGTTCGAGTCTGATGTGAGGCTTGAATAATGAATGAACGAATGAATGATTGAAAAGTAACCTATAGGGCATAAACAAAGTAAAAGCGGCTAGAATTTTGTGTAGAATAATATTAGTGCAATTTGAATCTACAGAATTTCCCAGTTGTATACTTATCTAGATAAGATATACTTTACTTTTACTGCAGAAAATATTAGAAGTGTGTATAGATTCACGTACAGCTTACATAAATAGAACAAATATTCTGTCTTGTATTTTAACTGTTATTGATCAAATTGATCAAAGAATTCTATACAACCTGGCTCTCGCCTCAAACATGTTGCTAGGCCGCTAGAGCCAACTGAAGTTTAAGCCCTGTTCGATGAAGCTGGGCGCAACATGTTCGTACTCCAATGATTGCTTGCGATTGGCTGCTGATCCTGCACGTGACTGGAATGTAGCCCCCCGCCCCTGCCCTCTTGCCATTTCCGAAAGATAATGATTTCGATTTAATGATTGTTTGGGAGAAAACTTTCTTCGGCAATCAATTCAATTATGTGGTTAAAAGTCGTGTTTTTGCGTCTGAGAATTTTTGTTGTGGCAGGCTAAACGATTGGGACTGGGGCTTCTCTTCGACGAATCTTCAGGCCCCCTTGCTTCCCCCTATCCACCGACCCAGCCTGGGCGATTTGTCAAACGTGTCTAACAAAACACAAATCATGTTCATCAAAAGTGTGAGGCTACAAATGTGTACAAAATTTAACAGATTTTTCGCAGATTTTGTTGCTGCTTTTCCACGCTCAAAATTTATAACTTGTGTTGACTCCGACTCCGACTTCAGCTTCAACAGCAGCAGATTTCTGCAGTCTACAGTCTGCAGTTTTACAAATTGTTTTTGAACATTTGTGCAAAGTGATTTATTGTCGGTTATTTGCAGCCCGCCTCTCGGTTACATTGGGAAATGTTTTAAGCCTCGATATATTATTTTTCACGCGCCTCTTCTGCCAGCCCCAATGACAACTGCGCGGGCATACGGTAGCCGGGAGGAGGTACTGCGGGACTGTGGGACTGTGGTCCCAGTGGCTGTGGCTGTGGCTGTGCAGAAGCTGCAGCATCTAATGCATTTCTCGGATACTTGTGTCGTCTTAATTGATATGTCATTTATGCTAATTCCTGGCCTCACAGGCCTCGGGTCCGGAACAGTCGCTGCATACTACATGCATGCATATATATCCCTCTCTCTCTCTTGACGACTGGATGTGGGATACAAGACGTGTTCTGTTTAGTGCCGCCGCTGAGGTAACGCTCGATGGCAGTCTATTAAATGCAATTAAGTTAATTTAAACAGTTTGGTGGAAAGCCGTTGACAGCTAACAGTCAAGAGTCAGCAGGTGCCCGCTGTTCCAGCTCGAAATAACAATTGAAAATCCATTGTTGTTTACTTGACTTTAGTTAGCCGTCACCTGAGTCATCATCCTCATCGCTGGTACCCAGAACCCCCGATGATTAGAATGATGATCATGATGATGATGATGAGCTGTTAATCCCAATAATAGTTGACGTCAATTACTGCCAATCTCTGCCCCGATGTATTGTCAGCATCTGGCTCTGACTCTGACTCTGAGGCATAGCCAGCCCCAGTCTTGGCTGACCCAGATACCGGGACAGGGACAGCCAGTAGTCTATTGCTGAAGTACCCGCAACACACTCGTAGTTTATTGTGTGCCAAGACTTTTAAATTTAATTGTTTTATGAAGCCTCAGCCTCTCTTTATGGCCAGCAATTGATTGTTGATTAGCTGCAACGCGAAAATGTCGCTGCAACATTGTTGTGCCTCAACGGATCTCGAGGATCCCACTGGCCTGGCTGCAGCGAAAGGTAATCCAAATCGCTCCATTGTTTCTGCTCCGAGTCAAGTTTCTTGCCAAAGTCTTTTGTTTCGCAACAGAATCTGTAGCATCTGTCGTAAGTTCTACTGTCTCGCCAGATCCGATCCATTCATTTATTGATGTATGTATGTAAATTCCATTGAAATTTCATAGCTCAGAGTTCTCTTCCCCCAGCTCCAACTTCCATCAGAATAATTGGCTACCTTTGCCCCAAGCCAGCTTTCGTCGCTCCACTGGCAGCTGACCATAAAACAATATATAAAACGCACAGAAAAAACAAGGCACAGCAGCCATGAAATAATCATGAATAGCCCAAAAAGTTCCATTTAAACAACAGAATTACCAAAAAAAAAAAAATCAAGTGAGAGAGGGAGAGAGAATTGCTTTCGGTTTATTGTTATTTGTTATGGCTCAACGCTCGGTTTCACATTTCCCCCACGGAGCAGAGCAGAGCAGCTTCCGCTGCCCGTCGAACGCCAAGCAGCGGGTGGAGAGGCATGAAGAGGCATGACAGCCAGTGA
Organism: Drosophila obscura; assembly: GCF_018151105.1. Classification (NCBI taxonomy): domain Eukaryota; kingdom Metazoa; phylum Arthropoda; class Insecta; order Diptera; family Drosophilidae; genus Drosophila; species Drosophila obscura. The sequence continues at coordinate 453,491 of NW_024542774.1, read as the reverse complement.
AGCGATCAGGTCCGAGGAGTAGGAGTGCGGAAAATCGCATTGGGAAAATGCTGTTTCGGGCTAAACACCGATTGCCCATAAACAAGCTGAGCTGTAAACTGAGCTGGAAAAGCGGCGCAGCAGCGGCAGGAAGACTCTGCCTCTGGCGATGCGATGGCCAACGCATCCGATTTCATCCACTGGCAAAAGGTCGATGCGGAGCCAGTCTATGAGTGGAGGAGCGATTTATTAACAAGAGACTGCGAATGCTGTGGCATTTTGCATTGTGCTCGTAATTACGAAACAACGGCCGACACCTTCGAAAAAGATACAGATGTATCTACGCCCCATTAGCTCATCCTCAACCCCGTCCCGGTTACCATCCATCCCGCTGCGAGGCAGCAGCAGCGGCAAGTGTTAATTGAGCTCAACCAAAAAAAAAAGAGAGAGAGAGAAAAAAGAAGATAGCGAAGGAAATGCTGCTGACCCAAGCAGCTGCCAGGAGAAGGTTTCATTTCGTTTCGTTTAGTGTTTGGTGGTTTTCCGTTTCTTTTACCTGCAGATACCGACACTTTCCCCGGACCGGGCTGATAGGGTTAGGGTTCGGGCCCAAGGACAAGGACAAGCCATTGATAATGACTGGCGCCAGTTGGCCAGCGACTCACTTGGACAAATTGATCGCTAATTGGTGGAGGAAGAGCGACAGATTGCGTCCGATCGTGGGAGGATTAAAGGGCAGCGACTAAAGTGTTGAATTAAACTTTATTGAATTAATTACAATTATACAGAAACTGGAAAGTCGTTATACAATTTATAAATATGTATATATTGTATATATATAACTCTATCTGTGTGTGTGTGTGTGTGTGTGTTTGTATCAGTGTCTGTACATATATTTGTATGTATAATACGTTGATTCGTTAAACATCCTTTAGTTTTTGCATATAAATATATATGTATTCATATATTTGTATGTATGTAGATATAGTATGTATATAGTTACATGATGAATATCCCATACAAGTAGGTATAATTATTTAAAAAGAGTACACTCTCTATGCATACAATAATTCGCTTAAAAGTTTAGTTAACAGTTTTCACATACTCTCGTACCCTCCAAATATTTGCCCTACTAAGCAGAAACAAACAATTCTCAGATTTAGTTTTCAATTAGTTAGGGGCTAGGTTTTTGGTATTCAGTTAGGATTAGGTTTAGGTTTAGGATTACTTAGTTGGAGTAGAATGTTTTTGCCTGGTACATGCGCCGCACTTTAGAAGTTCTATTAGGACGAAGATAGGTAGAAATTATCTAACAGATATGTGAGTACCAAATATCCAATTACATTAGCTAAAATATATATATATATTATTATATTATATATATATATTGGTTGTTGTATAAAGTTTCGTTAAATATCAACAATTTTTGGTGTTTTATTAGAGTTTAGTTCAGTTGATAGAAAAAAAAAACGCTTCAAATGAAACTAGGCGAGGGCGAAATGCCTATATCCTACGATCTGTTCGATACAAGATATACATAGTTTTTTTTATTGTTATTTTTTGTGTGTGTGTTTATCGTATCGTATATATGTATAATTGTTTGTTAGAGTTTTAGTTTAGTTTAGTTTAGATTAGTTTTTAGTTTTAGCGCCAATTGGCTTAAGGTACTTAAGTTTTTCTTTGCCCTTTGGCCGCTTCTCTACCTTAAAAAAGACTTCTTTTCCATTAAAACACACTCAGGTTTCATCTACATTGAGGTTTATAAATTGTGTGTGTGAGTGTTGGTGAGAGTATAAGAGTGTGTGTTTGTGTATTATGTGCAAATATTGCCATTTAATTAGATTTCGATTTCATTTTCGTTTTGTAGTTGCTGTTTACATGTCTAGCACACTGCCTAAGCAAGTTAACAAAATTGATTGCAATTCTTAAAGTCAGTTGAGTAGTGAAATCGTATTTAGTCTTCATTTCTGTTTTCGAATCAGTTGAGTTGATCAGATCTATGTATATGTATATAGTACACAGTTAAGTAAGAGAAAAATGCAATCAAAGTTCCGTTGAGTAGTTGTTAAGAGTGCGAATTAAGTATAATAGTTCTGTAGTTCAATAGTTAACAATGTGTCTCGTCCTGCCCTGTCCTGTCCTGCCTTCACTCCATTCCACCGCTGCTGCGGCTCTGATTGTGACAAACGTTCACAGATTTCCAAGACTCTGCCACTGAGGCAATCGCAGTTGAATATTGGGATTACACAGTAAGTCGGAATTTGTATTTTATTCATTTGTGAGCTCTTCTGCTTTCCTTTCCCCTTCGTAGTTTTAGATTTGGTGTATTTACATACATTAGTTTTTGTTTGTTTGGTTTGTCTACTTATTCAAACTTGAACGGTTCTTAAAAATTGTTTCATTGCATCATTCATTGCCTATCAGATCGGTATCGTCGGTTCATTCTCTATATATATGTATGTAAGTAGGTATATATATATATTTGTTTGGTGTATATTTGTAAGTATATATGCTTTTGTTGGTATGTTATGAAAGCTAACAATGTGGACGGACAAAAATAATTTACAAAAATTCATTTATTGTTACATTTAGTTTAAAAACTTTTCTCTCTTGCTTTTTGGTTTTTTTTTTTTTTGGGTTTTTGGCTGTGTTGTCAAGCAATTATAGATCGCGTATCAATCAGTTGAGGCAGCAGAAAGTTGAGACTTAGATTTCCACCATAACAACGTGCCCCCGTCCACCGTCCCTACTCCTTTCAAGTTTGTTTGGGTGGAGATCTGAGGGGCTGGGGGGCTTAAGTCATCATCCAAAGGAGCTTCACAAGGTTATCTCTACGTTTGTTCTATTCTATCATTCACTAGGCTTAGTCTAAGTAGTCACATAAATTAAGACTTAGCACACATGCATAGCTTTAAGTACTTGCGTGAGGGGGAAATAAGATTAGTTTTAGCTTTGTTTGAAACATGATATATATATGTATATACGGCCGTATGCGTGTAGATTTGCAGCTGCTGCGCCACTCCAAATTCTACTCTGATTTTAGAAATCAGCAACAACATTTTGGACTTAAGAGTGGAGTTCCCCCATACATAGTCTTAGAGCTAAATAGCAGTTAGCGTAGCGACTAGTTAACTAGCTATCTAACGTAGTGTAGTCGATGATTAATGCATCTGGATTGGGGTGTTCTTTGTTTAGTTTTTTGTTTTTGTTTTGGGTTTAGAGACAAGCATAGTCGCATTGCAGAGCTTTGCTTGTTAGTAAAATCAAATAGACTAGAATTTAGTTAGTTGGGCATATCTATATATAGTATGTGTATATATGTATGTACAAATGTAACTATATAGGGGCATACACTTGCTATTAGTAATATTCATTTAGGTTCTTTTGTATATAATATATATACTATATGTATGTATGTATGTTCATATGTGTATATCGTAGACTACGATTTCCGCTACAATTGGAGTTAAAAAGTTTTTTCAAAGGCTTCGGTAATAAGTTCTTTCAAGTTGACAAATGGAAAAATTGTGTGTTCTCATCCATCTCCCTGGAGTTCGGTTCGATTTTCAGTTAAGTTTAGATTAAGTTAAATACTCTTATTTGTAAAAACCACTAACCTAGGCTAAGTTCATTTTGAAATCAGTTACAAGTTTTTGTTTTAAAATTCGTTACGCAAATGAATCAAAGTGCAGTTAGTTCTTGCTACTAATTCAGTGATAGATAGGTAGAGAGAGAGAGAGAGTTGAGTTGAGTTAAGTTCAGTTAAGTTGGAAGCAAAAGTTTCACTACGGAGGTGCTTGAATTTTAGTCTTGATCGAAAAAAATACGAAAGTAGAAACGTTTCACTCAGTTGGTAAAGCTATTCATAAATTCTTATGGAACGTTGTGGCCTGTAGCCCGGCCCCTTCGTTCCTATGTTATTAAAAATGTTCACTCAGTTTACCCTCACTGATTGGATTGTAGATTGTTGATGCTGTTCATATAGGTGGTCTGCCCACTGATCTGGGCAGAACTGCTGCAAATGGTTTACAGATATTACAAAGAATTCGAAACATCATAAATGAATGCATCAACTTACTTATTTTCTAGGCAAGCCAAGATTTCCTGCTGCCCTTGAAACTGCAAGTTTTGAAGGTATTCCGCCCTGCGTTGGTGCACCAGCTTCTCTTTTTCGGCTCGCTCTCTCTGTAGTCTGTACGTGTGGGGGGAAATGAGCAATACCATTAGTAAGTCTGATAACATGGGAATCTACATGTCATAAATTGCTAAATTAAATGTTTCAAAATCGTTAAATAATAATACTCTGCGCCGTCTTACCAAAGTCGTCAAATTGGCATCCCAAATGCTTGCGTGCAATTACAGTACCCATGAGTTATGTTAGCTTATGGTTATCCCATATCTACTATATATGTAGCTACTATGTCTAGCGACTAGTTAGACTATTAACTTACTTGATGCGTGATTGTCTCATGAACTGTTGGATCTTCCTGGCAGCTTGATTCTGGGTGGACTGCGAATAGGTTCGTCTGGAAAATGCCATAAAAATGAGTAAAGAATGATTTTATTTATATTTGTAGTTCCACACTCACTTCAACGGTCCCGAGGGACTTGTTTCCTTGGGCGTGCTCGGCTGGGAGCCCATCTCATGCTGCTGCTGCTGATCCTGCTTGTAGTGATCGTAGAAGCTGGACAGGCACTGCGAGTTGCTGCTGACGCTGCCATGATCGCTGCCCCCTGCCATGCCCTGGCCCAGGCCACTCTTCTTAAAGCGTTTGTTCTTTCGATAGGAACGATAGCCATGCTGGATGACCAGCGCGGCGTTGGTCATCTGCCTGTAGTAGGCGTACTGCTTGTACCGCCTGTAATAGTTCTGGATGACGATGGCGGCAGTGCGCTCTTTGTTCTGCTCCTCGAGCTTCTGGCGGCCCTTGTACGAGCGATAGGCCTTCTGTATGCACTTGGCCGCCTCGTACAGCTCCCGCTGCTCAGTGTCGGTCAGCGTCAGCTTGGAAAAGTCCGCCTCGAACGGATACTGCGACAGGCTGGAGGCGTGCAGGAACTCGGTCAGCTGCTTGGTCGACGGCGGCGGACTGGGCGAGCTGACAGACGGATCAGTGCCCAGTATGGAGTAGCTGGCCGGCGACTGCAGCGGTCCCGAGCTGGCGGGACTCAGGCTGGAGCAGGGCGTGCTCACATCGTGGTACCGATAGCTGTGGTCATGGAAGTCGAAGCTGAAGTCGCTGTCAAAATGCGTATTGGGCAGCGAGTCGAGCAGGGGATCCATAAAGCTGTCTGTCAACGCCGATGACTCTGATGTCAATGGCTCAGTCAAGGGGCTTCCCAGCACCATCATTTCATCTGCTTCATTCTGTTAATGTTTTGGATCGTTAGTTAGCAAGGGAAGTGAAAGTGAAAGTATTTCGCTGCCTAAAACTTACTTTGATGCGCTCGGGCATTGCTGCTATAATGTGTTCGGCCAGTGTCAGCACTTTGGCATCCGAATCCCCTGAAAACATGCCATTATCCAGAAGTTATCAATAACTGTTTGCAGTTTATGCGAATATTCTTTATACAAATGCAGAGACATGGCAAACGAGTCTACTAAAAATAGAGCTGGGCACTTTTTGCCTTCATCTTTAATTTACTTTACTTGAATATCGAATGAAATCAGGCCGAGGAAGCCGAGACCCAACTCTATTTTAAAATGCTTGCACAATATTTAAGTACATTATTATTATAATTAATATTTATTATATTATTATACACCGACAAGCAATTCGTTGAGTTTGTGTGTTTAGTGTGTCTGTGTGTGTGTGTTGGTGTCTAGCTATTTACATACATATGTAGGTACAAACACACATTTCGAGTAGTAATACGAGTATTTACAACGATCAGTTCGTGGCTGATTATGCGAAAGGCGGGCGGGCGTGTGTTTGTCAGTTTATAGTTTGTAATTGGTTGATTATAGTATAGACATCGATATAAACGCACATTTATGTAGTTTAGGGTTAGTTCTAGTCTGAAACTGCACCGCCCCGCAACAAGGGGCGCACCAACCCAGTAACCAGCAACACAGCAACCAATATTAATAACGAACATTTACGAGTACATTGATTAAACGAGCTCCACAATACACATACATATACATATACATATATTTATAGTCACGTATACGGGCAACAACAACATCAACAGCAACAACAATATGAACAACATCGATAGCCATAGCCCCACCCCATAGACCCCCAACCCATACCAGCATGGTTTTGGTTAGTACATTTTAGCTACAATACGATTAAGTACAGGTGAGTGGAAGAGAGAAAGCCGGAGAGAAGCAGTAGCCTCTCTGCCATCACTGACCTACAACTGCATCGGCCAGGGCCAGGGCCATGTCATTGCCTATGGTCACATCTGTGGCGCTCGTCAAGGTGTCATCGCCATCGATATCTTTGTCGTGTATGGGGCTCGATTCGCCCGTGGATACCTCGCCTAGTTTTAGAATTTACCGAGAACATTTTCACATTGATCATTTCTGTTTCGTTCAAGGATAAACCAAGCACTAGAGATTGGATCTCACTTGTTCATGCACAGGCCGATCCCCAACACTTACACAGGGCAAAATCCATTTTACGCAGTGGCGAGAGCAGGCAATTGGTCCCAGTCAGCGTATCCAGCGGCGAGTCCACGCCCAGTGCATAGTTGTCGTGGCCCTCAAAGTTGCTGCAATGGGCAGGGAATCGAATACGTTCACTAAATGCCCGGGGGGGGAGATACATCTGTACTTTGCGGGTACATTACCTGTGCAGCCTGGCCAGGGATTTGCCCGACTTGCTGCGTATGTCCATGTTGATGCCGCTGTCTATGGAAGAGCGCTTGGAGTACCTGCTGCCGTTGTTGGGCGGACTTTGATTGCTGGCGGAGCACAAAGAACTGAGTGACGTGGACTCTAGCGGCCATTTGGGAGAACAGACGACTCACCTGTGCACTGCCCCAGGTCTGAGGAAGACGCCATCGTGCTTTCTTTGGAGGATCTCTAGGTCAAAGCTGTTGTAGATCTGCTGATGATCCTCCGTTTCCGTTTCCACGCCAATGTTCATGGAAAGGTTGGCCAGGCCGCCGCGCAAGTGCGGCTTGCGGCAGCGCTCCTTCTCCAGTCGAAACATCTGCACTAGGAGATGTTTGTGCCCCTTAAGGTTGGCCAGATCCAGTGGCGTTTGCTGGCCCTGCGTCTTGATCTTCAGCGCATTGTGATTCCACTTATAGAGCAGCAGGGAGCACTCCACATGGCCGCGCACACACGACCAGGCGAGCGGCGTGAAACCGTAGACATCCTGGCTGAGGGCGTCCAGCTCCGTTTCGAGTATGATATGTGGATTCTCCGCGCGCCAATTGAGCATGGCGCCCACCAGCTTGGCATAGCCCAAGGCGGCGGCCAGATGCAGCAGCGTCATGCCCCGCAGGCCCACGGTCCAGCTAGCCACTGTGCTGGGCATGCTCCAGGCATGCTGTGTCAGCTTGTGGCAATACGCCACCAGCTTCTCCTCAAAGTTTGGCTCCAGATAGAGCGCTGTGTGGTCCGACTGCAAGGAGAGAGCACTTCAGTTAGAGGAGAGCTATAAAACAATCGTCAGCTCACCGTCAGCTCCTGCTCCGTCTTCAGCTGCAACTTGTCATCGATGGTCGAGAGGCGATTGAGCAGCGTAAACTTGTACAGGCAATCGTTGGAGCTGCTCGCATCGAACGGGGCGTCGGCCAGCAGCGACAGCTTGTACTCGAACATGACCGAATTGGACACAAGAAAGCCGCCGCAGGCGACCTGAAGCGTCACAAAGCCCGCCTCATGAGCAGGACAGTAGCAACGTAGCACTCCCTCCTGCACCATCTGCGTGGGCACGGGCTGGGCATCGAAGAGCACCGTGTAGGCGCTAGCACCATTGCTGCTCGTCCAGGGTCCGGCAACAAGCACCTTGACTCCACCCTCGGTGTAGGACCACTCCGGACTGAAGTCGCAGATGTTGTGGATCTTGCGGAGCTGCTGGGCCTGAGTGGCCGCCTGTCCCAGATAGGAGCCCTGCTCCAGGGCCGTATTGTTCAGGGCCTGCTTATCATCCAGATCCAGCTCGGGGAATTCCACGAGCATATCGAACGCATCCAGATTGGCAAACACATCGTCTGTTTCATCCTCTTCAGGTTCGGCTTCGACTTCATGGCCGAGTGGAGGTTTCTTCTCCACTTCTTGGGGATTGCTGTTGCCGTTGCTGTTGCTGTTGGTTTGGCTACTGTTGCTGCCGCCTGTTGCTAAAGGCTCTATCGTTGACGTGGCGGCTGCTTCTCCTGCAGCCGTATTGTATGGCTGCATATTGGCTATCAGTGTACGTTGAATATCCTCATGGGATAGATCCAGGGTTTCGTTGAAGAAGCTCAGGGTCTCGGCAGCATTGCCCGCCTGGGGCTCGTCCACGCTGCTGTTGCTGCTGCTGCTGCTGCTATGGCTGCCGCTGCTGCTGGGGATGCTATGGCTGTTGTTCTGATTGTTGGCCCCAAAGCTGTTGCTCTCGTCGCTGGCGCTTATTTGGCTGCTGTTATCACTGGAAGCACTGAAATTTGCACAACCATTTTGGCTCAGAGTTTGAGGCTGAGATTGACTCTTGTTATGGCCATCTGTGGCCTGATTGTTGCTGCTGCTGCTCCCTCCATTCAGCTGTCAAATAAGTTTGAATTTAATCAGCATAAATACTTACAATGAGTGCAGTCGATTTTGCGGTTTCTACTCACCTCAGTGAGCGCATTGGCGCTCATTAAATTATCACAAGTTGCTGCCGTCGATGTCGTTGTAATTTGTTGCTGCTGATTGCCATCGATAATCGATTGTAAGGAACTCGAGGTGGACGATGTGCCGGACGTAGATGTCGATATAGATATAGATGTGGTTGTGGCTATAACTGTGGAGGGGGTGTTATGGCTATTCACAGCGGAAGACGTTGAAGCCGTGCTGTTGCTGCTGTTGTTGTTGTTGTTACTGCTGCTGCTACTGCTGCTGCTGAGACGATGCTCAGGTGACATGCACATGGCCTCAACAGGGGGCTGCACTAGGGTTGGGGCATGTGTTTGTATTTGGGTTTGAGTTTGGAGTTGTTGGCCACTGTTTGGGGTTGCTGATGTCTGTTGCAATTTATAATAATGTTGCTGTTGCTGCTGCTGCTGGCTGTTGTTGCTGTTGCTGGAAGTATTCAGTTGCTGCTGTTGATTGTACATGAAGTTATTGTTGCTGGGGTCGTTATTATTTACGACATTTAATTCGTTGTTCGTTTGAGCTGATAATTGCTTGACACTGGCACTGCCGTTGCCGCTGCCGTTTCCATTGCTGCTGACAGAGTTACTGATTTTGTTTGCAGTCATGTGGCTTTGGATTTCAATTAGTTCGGTATCCATGCCATTTAAGACAGAGCCGCCTCCTGCTCCTGCTGCTGTTGTTGCTGCTGCTGCCGCCGCTGCTGCTGCTACTACTGTTGTGGAAGGGTCTCTGGCTGTGGCCGTGATTGTTGTATTGGCAATTTGCAGGCGATGATGATGCTGATTCAAATGAGCCGAATTCTGGCTCTGACTGGCCACGAATCGTTGCAGACTCAATTGTTGCTGCTGCTGCTGCTGATGTTGCTGTTGCTGGTGATATTGCTGTTGCTGCTGCTGTTGTTGTTGTTGTTGTTGTTGCTGCTGCATCACCAGATTGCTTCTTGCGGCCAGCATCTGATTGGCACCACGATATTGCTGCTGATAGCTGCCATCGCCATGTCCCGTCTGCTGCTGTTGCTGCTGTTGTTGCTGTTGAGGCGGAATGATCTGAAACTTGATGGCCGACTCCTGGGGCAGCTGTTGCGTGGCATTGTGGTACTGCGCGTGCGGATTGTCCAGGTGCATGCCGTCGTTGCGCTGTCGCGGCCGCTCCGCCCAGCGGGAGTAGAGCTTGCTGGCCACCACCACGTTGGGCGTGCCATTGTTGAAGGCCCCCTCATTGAGTCGCTTCTCCGAGGCCGATGCGGCCGCCACGGACTTGATGATGCCGCCCGTGCGCCGCATGACGGGATGTGTGCAGGTCTTGCCATCGGCACAGCCCGAGTCTCCGCAGCCGCAGTCCAGCTGCTTGACCAGGGCCGCCTGGCGGGACAAGCGCTGCTTCTCCATCAGCTGGCACACAATCGACTCCACGGTCTCGGCCGTCTACGGGTAGGAATAATTGAACAATTGGGACTCTAGTCTAGTCCGTGCACTACTCACCGATATCTCAATGTCGTTGCCCGAGTCGGAGTCATCGTCAGAATTAACTGTGGAGACTGGAATGGAGGGAATGAAGGGAATGAAGGGAATGAAGGGAATGGATTATCACTCGAAGGCCAAAGGCATTCTCCCACTTGCTGCTACTCACGCATCGGCTTCAGTTGGCTGACCAGCTCCTCTTTGGTCCACTCCTTCTTGTCGCCCCACAGGGTGATGCTGGGGGCAATCACTGCCATCTTGTTATCATCCGGATACGGCACATTCAGATAGTGCACCAAAACAATGTCCGGATTCTGTTTTGTGTAGCAAGAAAAGCGAAGGAAGTTTTATTTTATGAAATTGGAATGGGGATGGGCATGGGGACACCCTCCCCTCTTACCTGCAACAGCCAGTAACATCTGCGATGAAATGTGGGCAATATGGCCGAGTGTACATAACAGCCGTAGATGCACTGTGGAGGAGCAGCAGAGAATCGGGATTTTGTGATTGTAAGCAGCAAGCAGATCGAAGGAAAATTCAATTTATCAAAACAAGAGCATAAAACAAAATCCAAGACCTGCCGAATTTGGGCTATCTGTATCTGTGTGTGCCCCCTGCTGGGAGCGAATTCATTTAATTGAAAAACATAAAAACGGAGCTCAAATTAAATTACCAACCGCCCACGCTAGCGGGGGGGCGCCACAGCCTCTTCGTCTAAGTCTCGGATACCGATACGGATACGTAATACGTATACGTATACGAATACGGATTCGGTAAGTGCCAAAAATCAGAGGCCAAAAGGCAAAAGGGTTTCCCCTGACTTCGTTGCGCATTTTTCTTGTTCTCTGGGGGAGTCCCTCTGCCTCTTAATTTTTCTATTTATTCCTTTTTCTATATTGTTTTTTGTTTTTTTTTTTTATAAGTTTTCCCGCTGATAAATTTGTTGGCTCTCGTTGTCCGCGATATGCCGCTGACTTCTTCTGTTTTCTGTGCTGGCGGCAAAATTTCTTGTGTCCCTAACCATCGCCCGGGCTTGGGGTTATCATGTAAGGAGACGGCACCCCGCAAGCACTGCCAACTGCATAAATCTCAGCCAGCCAGCCAGCGTTTACTAGCAAATGTTTTAAGAATAAAAATTAAAACAAACCAGCGAAGAAATACGGAGAAAAAACTCAAGAAAAGTGGTGGAAAAAATTGGCGTGAAATTGCCAAATGTTTTTATGTTTCCATAATGGGGAATGAGTCGAATGAGATAGCGATAGAAAGACGGATGGACGTACGGACGGACGAACATCCTTCAGACATTATAAATAAGCTTAACCCTTGGCCAGGGCTGATTTCATTAGCAGGCAGCGGGCGACGCGTCATTGCCTATATCCTTGGGGCAAACACTTGCAACGGGAGCGACGGACACAGTCAGTTTTCTGTCTACTTCCGGCGGAAAATCATAACTCATTCGGGCTGCCCTCCCCCTCTCCCTGCCCACACATCATACGGTCTCACACAGAAGGAAGCCCACCCGTGGATGGGTTTTTTGTTGTTTTTTTTTCTGTTTTTACTGTTGCCCTTTGACAAACGATGCCAATGGCTTGCGACTAATTGCCTAATTGTGCGCCCAGAAGTGGCAGGCACTGCCACTGGCACTTGACTTGGACTCACCTCAGTGCCTTGTACTTTCAGTTTCATGTGATCCTCGCGCGTCGTTTTGCCATCCTTGCGCTTCTTCCAGCAATAGCCATCGCGACGGTAGCGCACCTTCTTCCGCGAGTACAGCAGCAGGGAACCGCTCTTGGGTCTGCCCAGAGAGAGGATTATTGGTATGGTGATGGTGATCATGAGGAGGAGATCTTCAAGAGGCCAGTGACTCACCTGGTTCGAACCTCCTTGGACTGCCACTCGCAGTGCTTGTCAAAGCTGATAAGAATCGCAGCAATTTCCTGAAATAAGTACACTTTATTTATTTGCTAATCTGGAATATATATTATTAATGTTAATCTAGAGATATGAGTGGAACGAACGACATTCACGTGAGCCTTATCATCACTGTGACACAATGGCTAAAAGTTATCCACTCTGGCATCTGTTAACCGCTTGAACTGGCCCACAACTAACGTGCTAACAATTTCCTGACTTAATGGCAAAAATGCTATGCTGCCCAGTCACGGCACTCGCGGCATTTCCTACGCCAAAACTTCAGAAAAAGAGCAGAAGGGATTTCTGCGCCATAAAACAAAGGAAAACATTTTAGAAATTTCATTTGACCGCAAAGCGGACACTGCCACAAAGCAGGAGGAAGAGGAGCAGCAGCAGCAGCAGCAGGACCAGGAGGAAGGGTGCACAGTGTTAACCACAATTTACAGGTGTCGCCCCGGCAGTTGACACTTAACCAAGCTGGCCAGGAACCACCAAGTGGCACAGACGCATCCCGAGTGCAATTTGTGTGCATATTTGAAATGCTCGCTCGCTCCCTCTCTCTCTCTGCCTTGATAAGCAGTCGAAAGGACACGCTGCAATGAGGGGCAGTGGAGAATGGTTGGATGGAGGAACCAGAACCATTCAAATGCAAATCACACAACAGCCAGCGAAAGTTCACAGAGAATTTTTGTTTGCTTTTTTTTTGGCCATTTGGACTTGAATTTTCATTGCATGTTTTGCCGATAAAGTTATCAATTTGTTTGCTTCCCTGACGTTGCATGAATAATGTAAAGTGGCCATCCATCCATCCATCTATTCATTCATTCATTCATCCTTCGAACAGTCCTTGCTATCCTGTGGCTCCTCTGGAGCATCCTCAGCTGTGCAGCAAAACATTTTCCATATGCCAGTTGGCGGAAGAAATCGCAACATTTGCGAGTGTCATAAAAATTGTATGCACACACACACACACACACATATGGAAAAGGGGGAAAACCCCCCAAGGCTATGGCGGAGTTGGGGCAAATCACAGGCGCGTGTTTGTCAAGTGGCAAACGTTTGCATTTTGTACAAAATTGCCTCTGACTTGGCCCTTTTTGGTTACATATATATGTATGTATGTACGTATATAAAAAGATAGAAAGATACTCGTAGATATAGATGGATGTGTGTTTGGTTTGGTTATTTATGCATGGCTCCAGCGACCTACTCCAAACTGCTTCCCAGTCCTCCGGCTCAATCCCCCGTCTCAATCTCTGGCATCGCTTTATATGATGAATTCCAGGCACATACGCGGAACAGGCTTCGGAACATTGAGGAGGCGAAGCATTAAAAATTTATGCCCACCTCAGCAGCGTATTTCCCCTTCACCACCCCACCACAATCGTAGACATGTATGGGCGTGGCCATGGGCTCTACTCAGGCGACCTTTCAACACTTTCACCCGAGTGGAGAACAAAAACGATGCATCCATCGAATGGCACAGGCAAACAATTAGAAAGCGAATAAAAACGGTTCAATATTTAAAACAGACTCCAAATAATGAATAGAAAATCTGGGAAACTTAATTACTGTTTGCTGTCCTATATTAAGTATACGAACCCGTCCAGAAGGTGGAAAAACAATTGGAATAGCTCTTCTAGGATATTCCTCTCCAAAAACCAGATTTTTAGACTTTTAATAATAACTTAATAGAGACGCAAGGAAAGTTCTACCGAAAGCCTGCCAAAATAGCAATGCGAAACCCCATGGAGCCCCATTAAAAGGACTTCTGAACAGCCATCCAAAAGGTATGCCTTAGAGCAGGCTAATTTAAATCTTGCCCCATGGCCACTTAATCACTTCCAGTCAGTGCTCGTGCTCGTGCTCGTGCCCGTGCCCTGCCCCCTCGGCTGACCGATGCAGAAGTGGTAGTATGGCATGGAACACATCTGGGGGTCATACAGAAAATATACAAATAAAATTGCGACTCATTATCAATTTAACTTTTTGATTTTTAAGCTGCGCCTTTTCAAACCACACCGAGGGACAGAGAGTACGGCTCATTGGTGGTGTGGCTGTTGCTAGCCGTATTATTTTCCAGTTGCTTTATGAGCCGGGTCGAGTGGCTCTGTGTTCCCCCCACTCTGGCTGCTACTTAAATGCCAAATTAAAACTGTGTGGTTAAAGCGACAGTCCGAGGATGGTTTGGGGCCCTGGCTGCCCTTCAACCCTGCTGCCTTCTGCTCTGGATGCTCTGCCTGCTCGTTTGCCTGTAAGCAGGACTAAAATAAGCGTGCGTAATTTTATTTATGCCCACGGTACACACGGCCACATTTTGTAATTTTTGCATGCTGATGCAGCGGGGTGGTGGCTCCATGAGGTGGTCCACTGCTGCTGCTGCTCCCTGGTGTTGCTATTGGCGTTGGCCATGTCCATGTCCAGCTGTTTGGCCAGCGATTGTTACCGTTTTTTGGCTTGTAAACTTTATTTTAATCAACTTTGCAAATGCTCTTCATCTGGGTAAGAACTTTCCATAGTTCATTAGGGAAGGAACGTTGGGAATTTTTATCGGGTTGCTTTTGTCATTGGGAGAGAGGCTGAGGCTGTGTGGGTGGATGTACGAGGAGCAGCAGCAAGATATCTGCGAAGAGCGAATCCGAATGAGGATTATTCTCAGGCAGCTGTCATGTTTTTCTAGCCTCTATGTTTTTCAGTCATCAGACTCGTTCTGCTTCAGGGTATTACACGCCTCGGTTCGCTACGGTTCGCTCCTTTTATCCCGCCTGGGCAGCTTCCTTTAATTTAGTCAACTTTGTCGCGCGAGTGTGTAAAATGCCGCTTACCGTAGTACACCACCCCCCAGCCCCCAACTCCTCCTGCCTACTGGCTACTGCCTCGTGCCACCACTCGCAGCCTGAACTTTACAACTGTCCAAATGAATATTTGCGGTTGCGCTTAATTCACAAGTAAAACAACAAGCAAAGCTCATCCCAAGGCATTTGCCCTTTTCCATTTACAGCGAAAACTTTTATTGCAAACCGAACGGAACGCGGAAAGCAGAACAACAACAACAACAAAAAAGACAAACGCGAAAGCGAACTTTTGGCGACGCGTGTACTCGTACGTGCAGTGGTCAGAGAAGGTCCTAAAAGGCGGAGGTCCTTCCCCCACACGGACCTATCCGCCACGTTCAACTCGTGTTTGTATTATAGTTTGTGGCGCAATAAAAACTTCGCGAACGGCTCCCTAATAGACTGGCAAACCATCTCATTAATCTGCATATAGAAATACAGTGAAAACTGTCTGAAAGGAACCGCCATGGGGCCAGTAATGATACAAGATGTTACACCCCTCCCCACGCCAGAGAGCTTTCACTGTGGGTCTAAAAGTAAAAGGGGGAAACCGTCTTCGAAGGCTGTCAAAGTGTCCAGGCCCACGACTGGCAGGCTCATCCGCCTCTGTCAACTGTCCAACTCTACTCGGTTCGGATCGGATCGTCTTTGGGTGCCGCCCCAGCCAAGTCATGGACTTCCTTTTGGCTTTCACTTGGCTACCCCCATTTCGACAATTTTATGTGCAATCAAATGCAAATAGAAACGGAAAAGGAGACAGTGCACAGAGAGAGGAGAAACACAAACAGACAACACAAATACAAGTGCGAGTACGACTACGAGTGTACCAACTTATTTAGAACTAAAACTGACCTCATTTGTATTCCAACGATGACGCTGTGATGGAAAACTGTCAGCTCTTGGCAGGCTCTCCAAATTGTCGGGTAGTTTGATAGGTTCGCCATCTGTAAAACATTTCGGGGGGAAAGAAAAGAAAAAACAGAAAAAATAAGTACAAAATGTGGAAAATGCACTGAAAGCGTAAGTATAGGAGATACGGGTACTTGGAGTCGGAGTCGGACTCCCCTTGACTTGGCTTTTATAAATCAATTTTGCATATCTTGCCAGTCTGTGGCCCCCCCTCCGTTCAGTTGGGGCGCCCAACAGGTGCAACTGTCGGACATTCATAAATGCGACAAAAATGTAAATCAGTTTAGAGAGCAGCGATGATTTATAGTGGAGACAGAGACAACACACACACACACACACAAAAATGGTAAAGAAATCTTTTAATGTCAACGTTAATAAACGAGTTTCTCCATTTTGTCCATTTATCAAAATTCGCAAAGAAACTTCACTCTCCGCAAAAACCTCTCTGTACCTCCCCTGTACCCACTCGCTGTGCTCTCTATGAGAATGCGTGGAAAACTTTGCCGATTTTGAGTCGTCATTGAATAATTACCCACACTTAATGGAGCTTGCAACCGTAAATCGAATCGAACCAACTTTTGGTTTATTAAAATGCCACGCCACGCAACTTGGTTGGGCAAAAAGGAGCATGGGCAGCGGCATGGGGCAAGGGGTACATAAACTTTGCGGCCAAACTGTAATTTAGCAAAAATGTGTAATAAAAGCGGACACATCTACGCGACATCTCTCTCTCTCTCCACAGCGCTCACTCGTCGTATATCAAAGAGCCAATAGGTTTTGCACTCGAAGAGCCATAAAAAAGTATTTGTACACAATTTATATAAAGTGCTCGAAGCGACTCTTGGCCCGGACCAGAGAGCGGGGCGGTTCAGAGCCGCGTAACCAAAATGTGTTGCCAAATTGCAAAACGCCAGACGCTGGCGGTGGACAGGCAAGAAAAGGAAAGGGGACGACAGTAGCTTCCCACTTGCAGAAGGGCACAGACAGTGCGTGGGGTTGGGCGTAGCGCCTCCCCTTTCGAGAGGTGAGCGCAAACACAAACAGACAACACACGCAGACACACATACGAACTAGAGATGGGCGGCACAGGTCAGGGTGAAATGTAGAAAATAAAATCAAAAAGATTTTTATGTAATGAACGGATTCTAATCTATGACCTGGAACGATTCCTCTCTCAGTTTCTTCTTCCAGCGATTCCAGCGAAATTCCCTTTGTCTGGGATCCACTTGACTCACGTTTCACGCACATAAATGGTTTAAAATCACGCACACATCTCTAGCCCAGGAAGGATTTGAGGCGGCACTCTGCCCTTGCGGCCCTTGCCTTGCTGCCTCCTTCTCCTTCTGTACACCCCTTGGAGACAATGATGACGTTGATGTAGTTACTTTTTCAGGGCATTTTGTTGCAGTTATTGTAGTGGCCGTGGTAGTTCTTTATGCGATTTTGATATGGCTCACGTTTTGGCAGAGGACCCGAAGGATACAGCGCTTGGGTGGGCTGTGCTAAGGGGGCTGGGGGGAGTGCTGGGAATCGGCGACAAATTGTTTGTTTTGATCGCACACTCAAGTTTTATGGCCACACTAATTTGTCATCGCTGCCTTCTTGGGTCTCCCCCCAGTCAACGCCAGCCCACTTTCGCGTGTACTCCTTTGAAAAATGCTCAAGCGATAATTGTCAAAAATGTCGAAACAATCACAGTCATCCCATCCATCCCCTCACAGTCTCTCCCTCCGACTGTCTACCCTTTGCACCTATTTATAATGCAGTTGCTGCCATTGTTTCCAAAAAGCGAGAGATCGCGGGAGAGAGTCGGGGCGAGAGGTAAGGAATAACTCTGTTTGATTAATACAAATAAAAAGTTTTTTTAACTGCTCTTTGCATATTTCATGGAAAAAAGCTTCAAAAACTGACGGTTGCCCCGCCATCATAATAGACTGCCCTGCGGGAGGGGTGCGGCCAGAGCAGTGCCAAAAAGAAGAGAAGACAAACCGTAACATCGAAACCACAGCCAGCGTTCAGTGTTCAGTGTTCAGGTGAGAGAGAGGCAGACGGCGACAGAGCCTGGAGAGAGAGTGTCGGTCCCATGTCGACTATGTCGATGGCGACGTCAACGTGGCAGGGACTCTGTCTCTTTTGATTTCCCTTTGTAATACCCTAACAAGGTATAGTATTCATTGCATGAGATGTTTGCCGAGGCAAAGAGAAAATAAATAAACATACCGAATGAATCGGCAGATCCATATCGTCAGTCTTTTTGCTATACTTAACCTTCAGCTTTTATAGGAACAGATAGGTCGAAAGAGTATGAAAGGCTGCTACCACCATTTGGTTTTTGTATTATTTTAAGTACTGAAAAAAACTTTAACAGTGAAGGAGTAAGAGAGACCCCAGCTCCAGTCCCCAGCCCCAGTCCCAGATCCCATCTCATAATTTTATACAACGCTTAATTGTGACAAATGCGCTTTGGTACATCAGATTTTCTCATAATTTGGCGGAGAATTTAAGAGGGCGGTGGCTGGGAGGAAGAATAAGCAGCAGGCGGACTCTGGGGAGAGCTGGACGATGGCCTCGCCCATGTCCTCGTCCTCGTACCCAACCTGCTCCTGGACAGTTTCAAATTGACACGGCAAATAGCACAAAAGAGTTGACATAAATAATAAATTTTCGTTTTATGATTTCGTGTATAGGCCTAGCCAGGTGGACGGGGAAGGTGGAGCGAGTGAGTCCTGCCAATTTTTGCTGCCTGCCAAATTGTGGCTAATAAATATCTCACCAAAAAATGGCCACAGGAACGGGGCCACCCATCGAGGTACATTGCTAAAGAGGTGGGGTAGGGAAGGGGGCTCTTTGGCTCCTATAAAACATACAAAAGAAAAATTGTTTTTGCACTTTGGTCGCCGTCGCCGAAAAGTCAGCGAGTGTGAAATTACTTTTGTTTAGAGTCCGTACTGACTCTCTCTACATGTATCTCTAGCTCTTGCCACAATTAAAAGCCATTAAAAGTGTCTGCGAAACGGCCCAAAAACAGCAACCAGAGACAGAGACAAAACTACAATATATAGAAGAGTTCTCTACGCAATTCTTTATCTCGCACGAGTACAAACGAATGTGGGGGAATGGATGGCCCAAAAGAAACTCGAATATACATAAATATATTTCCAGTGGGTTTTGTGAAGATAATGTATGATGACGTCGCCGACACATGGAACAAGAATGCAAAAGCAAAGCACAGATAAAAGGAGAGGGTGGGAGCGTGTAAGAAAGAAGGCCACAAAAGACGTCATAGTTAAAACAAATATAAAAAGGAAATTCTGAGAAGGAAAAGTTTTTTTAGATAATAAATACAAATATGTGTTTATGTGTAAGAGAATACAGCGCAGCGCAGAAAGGAGCGGGGAGTAAAAGAGCGGAAGCAGGGTGGACATGACACATTGAAATATTAAGAGAGAGAGGTTTGAAGACGGCATAAGTTAATTTCGATATCTAAAGAGGGATAAATACCATCTCCCACATTCAAAATTGTCTAAAAAAATGTATTTTTAAGTTCTTTGAATCTTAAGACATCTTAAGGGGCTGTAAGAAGGAGAAGTATCTGCTTGGCACATCAACTGAAAGTAGTTTATTGAGACGCGACGGACCCTCTACGAATACACGCCCCTGAAGACTAGATAAAAGCTTCCCTCTGTTCTCTCTCTCTACTTTCTGCTTTACTCTCCATAAATGACAGATGTGCGGATGATTTATAACGTAAGCAAACACACGCGCCCGTCTGTTCTCTTCCTCTCTCTCTCACTCTCACACTCACACAAACAGCATAGAGAAAACGTTGCGGTTGATAAAAATCACATTTTGGCAAAGGCAAAAGTCACTCATTTCTCCCTCCCTCTCTCTCTCTCTCTGACTCTCTGTGTGTGTTTACCCATTCTGCCGCTTCTATTGCACTCCCCACTCCCCACCAGACCACACCAGGCCATCGTCAATGGCATTACAAGGAAACATTTCTCATCTGGTTTTGCATATTCCGCCAATGCCGCTCGGCAAAGAACAGCAATTAAAAGACACATAACAGCAAATATGCATGTCGGGGCGTAACGGGGCAGGAAAAGGTAATAATTAGCCCCAAAACAGAAGGGAGAATGCAATTTTGAGCTTAAATGAAGAATATTTGCACACAAGTCACAAGGAAACAAACAAATGTGAAAGCTCAAACAGAGAGGAGAAGGCAGAAAGAGAGAGAGAGAGGGAGGTGCTAGAAGCAGAAACAGAAACACACAGAACTGAGCACAAACAGCGATTAACATAAAAATGCAACAAAACCAAGCCACAGAGAGAGAGAGGGAGCAGAGACAGAGACAGGTAGGGACAGGGCTCTGCCAGTCATGAAAGTCCTATTAATGAATGAAATCTAAACAGAAACAGAAAATACGAAAGAGAAAAAACAAAACCAAAGCCAAAGAAAAGTTGGCAAAAATGTTATAAATTATTTACAAGTTATGACTCGGGCGAGTGTCAGCACCACAAAGGGGAGGCGGAACGGTGCTGAACAGTGGGGCGACTTAAGGTGGCTCACATTGTCATCGTCTTTTGTGTCTACGGGCAATGCAATTACGTGCGGATTTCATTACCTTTCGTTTGCATTTCCTCAAAGCTATGGATACTCTATGAAAGTAAAAGTCGCGATAAATAAATAGTATCCTTGAGCCAAGTCCGCCTCTCCGTTTGTGGTATGAAAGTCCCAAAAGTAATACAACAGTAAGCAAGTTCCCCTGAATGTACGCAACCTGCCACAGAAATGATCGAATGAA
This sequence comes from Drosophila obscura, assembly GCF_018151105.1. NCBI lineage: Eukaryota > Metazoa > Arthropoda > Insecta > Diptera > Drosophilidae > Drosophila > Drosophila obscura. The sequence continues at coordinate 432,796 of NW_024542774.1, read as the reverse complement.
TGCGTCCATTGGTTGTAAATTAATAAATGTAAATATAAAAGAAAATACTATAGAAAAAAGATTATGAATTGAAGCAATTTGTATGCAATTCCCATTGAACGAATTGCTACCGATTTACCTAGTAGAATGTGTGCAAATTCGTATTCAGATTTAACTTGTTAGAGAATGTCTGGCTTCGACTATAGTTCGTTTGTAAATCGCCTTTTTTTGGGCACTACAGTGCCTTGGCATGTGCCATGAAAAGAATGAATTTAATGCACTTTGGTGGTAGAACAACGACAGCGAAATAGAAAGGTGCCGCCCCTCCCCTACATATGTACATCCATATGTCTTTCCTCTCTTAACGCTAAGGGCTCTGCTCTGAGGTTTCGGGATAGGGAGTAACCAGTTAAGCTGCCTGCAAATTATATTAATATTGGGGCTCTTCATATCATATATTTTTTTCCGTTTCCTTCCATGTTTTTTTTGCCATTCCGTTTGCATGCAATGTTTGTATAAGTTTCCCCAAAATTGTTACTTCTTTTTCGTTTGAGTATATTAAAAATACTTTTTTCTATATATGTATGTATATCCCTGCCTCCCCGTATGGGAGGAATGGACAGAGGGTTTGGAGAGAGCTAGAGGCCAGGAGCTGTAATTTATTTTAATGCTGGGTATTTATCATGATACACATACGTTTCCCTCCAGGTTGGACACAGCAAAATAAAAAAAAAATAAAGCCCTGCTTTCTATGTGGATTATTTTCCGTATTTTGTTTTTACATAAATTGTAAATTAAACATTTAAAGTGCCATGAAATTGGCAATGCCAGGCACCCTAAAAACACATGGATACACCATACACACCAGGTAATGTCCGGGCAATGGTTCATTAAAAATACATAAAATGGGCACACGGTCCGGTCTCGGTCGCCGTTGCTGCCACTGCCACTGTCACTGCCCCTGCCCATGCCACTCCGCCTCGATCAACTGGAAAACTAATATTTATCTAACAAAATTAATATGGTTTGTAAGCCAAATAGAGACACCGAGTGGGAGAGACGGGTGTGCAAAAACTGTTTGTCTAACCAAAAACAAACGACAAAATGTAGAACAATTTTCGGCAATGCATCCTCCACAATGCATCCTCTCGCCTCATTCCGAAGCCTCATTCAGACCCATTTCGGGCTTGCAACCTTTGGAGCGATAAGCCAAATAAATAACGCACCAGGCAGCAGGCAGCCGGCAGCATGCAACGTAGGGCAGCCACATCATGCCACAACGTTGGATTGCATTGTTCAATAAATCTATTTGGCCTCTAATCGAAAAGCACACAATGCAAAGGGTAGTGAAGGGAATGGAGGGTTCCGGATAGTACCTGGCAGAGGCAACAAATTGCCATGGATAGGATACGCACAAGACCAGCATCAGGCAGGCAGGCAGGCAGGCAACAACAACATATTAATCCAAATTAGCATCAAAGTGATTTAATTGCTTGGAATTTCAGCGTTGGCAAACACTTTTCCACTTTTCCGGCCATGAGGACGGACAAGGGTCTCGGGCCTCCCTTGTAAGCTGGCCCAAAAAGTCTGCTGCTGCTGCTGCCCCCCCCACCTGCCGCTGCTAAATGCTGAATGCATTTTGTCAACGTTTGGCCATCGATCAGGCTAAAACAAGGCTCACACCCTGCTTGCTGCAGTTTAAAGTCCTTACGAGAAGGTATTCCCCTTCAAGTGGCTCTCTCGCTCGCTCTTTCTATATCTACAAAAGCCCTTGGCACGATTTATGTGGCTTTTAGTAATATGAGCAAATATATTACGTGACGGATCAGGCCAGGACCTCTGCCAGGGATAGAACTAATTGAATTGCTGCCGCTGAAAACGAAACAAACTCGAAATTAATAGGCGCACATCAAAAGCAAAAGGAACCCAACCCAAGCACCCCAAACACCCAACCACAAAAAAAGGGGGAAATAGTAAAAAGAACGCCCACCAGCTGCCGGCGAAATTAAAGAGAGAGAAACCTATAAAGGCCAGGACATTAGGCCAGGCCAAAGGACAAAGTGTAGCCAACTGTGTATGGGAGCGCAGTTGGGGGAAGCTTGAGCAATATTTATTGAGTACGTGATCTTCTGACCAAATCCGAATGTAAGCGGAGAGTTTTGAATTTTTTATTGCGCCCCGGGATACCGGACGTAGGACACACACCATGAAAATGTCCTCCTCTGTCTGTCTGTCTGTCTGTGTGTGTGTGTGTGTGTGCGAGTCCTGACAGCTGCCAACTTCTGGCTTCCTTTTGGCATGCAAAAGGCGGACAGGCAAGTGGCTTATTAAAAATTTTGTCAACTTGCAAACTCCTTCCCCTCTGCCATCCCTCTGGAGCAGAAGCAGGAGCACTTTTTTTTATGACTTTTTCACACTCAACTTGGCCTATGCATATATATTAGCCAAAGATGTCAGAGAGATTCTTGGCCACATTTTTGGCATCATTAAAGTCCAGCTGGAATTATTTCTAATGGAATTTTTTGAAGGATTTAAAAGATTTCATCACATACGAAGCATCAAAATGTAGAATAATCAATCTTCAAATGTGGTTGAAACACTAAATAAAAATAAAGCAATCCAGACAAATTTCTTTACCATCTGTCCCACAAATCAATCCTTAATCCTTCTTTTCGTTTTGAATATAATTTTAAGGCAATTCTTTAAGGAATATTCAAGTTAAACTCCCCAAGAAGACAATGAACCAACCTCTCTCTGGGACTATCCAATTGAGTGGAACAGCAACAGCAACAAAAACATTCCGCCACAATAACACACACAATACCCACTCCCACACTTGTTGGGTTTTTTCATTGAGTTGTTTTTTCCCCCCACATACAGCGACCCCAGAAAGTATGCTACGAAAAAAAAAAAAAAAAAGGGAATCCAGCGCATAATGAAGCTGCTCATAAACGAGGCTAAAAGAAAGCCCCTGATTTTGAGTGTGTGTGTCTCGGAGTGTGTGAAATGTTTACTTGCTAAGGTACACACCCACGCCCAGCGGAGCCATTGTTCTCGCAAAGGGGGGATAAAAAACACTTAAAATGCCGTTAAGTTAAAATAATAAAGTTAAGCGGCCGCCGGGCAGCAACAAAATCTAATGTGACAAAGGCCTGCCACAACAGCAGCAACAAAAACAACAACAGATAGAAGCAGCGCAAACGTTGCAACAATTGCTGACATATTTCACAATGTGCAACAAAAGACAAGGAAGAAACAGGACAGGGGCAGAAACAGAACCAGAAACAGAACAGAGAGAAGGTGACAAAAAACTAAGCCAACACAAAAGGAGAATTCCAAATGGAAATGGTTAAAAGAAAAGCCAAATGTTGGGCATATTTTGCATTGTTGTTGCCCCCCCCCACACACACACACACACACGCACTCAAGAGAGGGGTCTTTCCCCCTCTTGGTGGCCTCTTCAGTGGCGGGCCTTTTGTTTCAATTGTCTGTAGTTTTGGTTTTAGGCGTGTGCGAGAGCCTCGTTATAGGTAACCTGTAACTGTAACTGTATATCCCCACATGTGTTCGTTTGTGTGCGTTTGTGTGTATGAGAGACAATAAACGACTGTCAACATATGCGCGACGCTCCTCGGACGCCACTCCAACAATCCTGTGCACCGTGCACGCGTCTCTGGAATGGCGTGCGAATTATTGCCCAGGAAGATATGAAATAAAATTTAATGAAATGCTTAGAAAATGCAAAAACTGTTCACGGTTTGGTTTCGTTCGGTTCCCCTTTCGCTGGGATATGTTTCGCAATACGAGGGGGTTTCACTTGAGCGTAAATCGAATATTTTACTGGGCTACTCTCAGGACTTAAACAAGAGAGACACTGGAGATTCTTTAAAAGACATTTTAAACATAGAAATTGATACACTTTCGCTTGCTTGAAGTGATCCTAACATACGAAAATATTTTTCCAAATAAATTATAGTAAATGAAATTATCCAAAAAGAGTAAGTGAAACTACATAGATGAACAAATCCTTTACATGAAACACAACATCGATAATAGCAATTGAAATTATGGATTATGGATAGAACATGCGACACCAATAATTGCATAAAAACATCAATGACACCAAGAACAGATCGGAAACACACATCAATGTTTCTTAAGCTAGTTGAATATTTATATGTAGATTTCATTTTGTAAGATTGATACCCTAAAACCCCATATTTGTATCTTTATCCGTTGCTTAATCCCATAAATCAATTTTCATACATATGTAGAGTAAGGTATATAGAGCACAACATCCATAGTAACAAATGAGACATGATTATAGACACGAGCATGCGACACCAAAAAACAGAACAAATCAGTGACTATTCAAATTGGTGAAGCAAACTCTTTTTTTTGTATTCCATCTTAACAATCAGATCTAAAAGTAATCTCTCGCTCTCGCTCTTTTGTTCATTCCAATTTGAATAGTCACCAAAGGCATAATTTTCGTTACAAACTTGTTTTTGAAGCTCCCTTTTTGTCAGCCTTTCAATGGAGGTGCCAGCACGCGCACAGAGGTCTTGGCATACTTACTGACACTGAGCGGCATTAGGGCGCTCTGCAGGTGACTGAAGATCTGTCGATGGTGTTGATGGTGGCCCAGACTCGCACCGCTGAAGTACAAGTGGTTCTGGTGCAGCGACAGCTGTTGGTGGTGGTGATGATGGTGGTGGTGCACGGCAGAGAGCTGCTGCTGCTGCTGATGGAGTTGCTGCTGCTGATGCTGCTGCTGTTGATGGGATTGCTGTAAATGGTGATGTTGCTGTTGCTGCTGCTGCTGCTGGGCAGAATGTTGCTGATGGGCCATCAGTTGTTGTTGCTGTTGCTGCTGCTGATGAGATTGCTGGGAAAGATGCTGTTGCTGCTGCTGTTGTTGTGGGTGGTGTGGCTGCTGCTGTTGCTGGTGTCCATAGGTTCCGTGTTGCTGTGGTACTCCTGCGGCTGCTGCCGCTGCCGCCGGCATGGTGACCATTGCTGCGGCGGCTGTGGCTGCCGCTGCTGCTGCTGCGGCCGTTGCTGTGGCGGTGGCCGTGGCTAGAATGTGATGATGCGTGGTGGATGAGCGATGCTGGCTCGGTAGGCTGTGTATGGAGGCGTGCACCGCCGACTGATAGATAATACCGTTATTCGACATGGCCGTCATCGACTGGTGGTGGGCATAGGCCATCGTGGGTCCCGCATGACCCACATTTTGGGCCGGAACGGCGGCCGCTGCCGCCATACTGCTGGCCGAGACGGGTGCCAGCGGCAACGAGCGATAACCGGCCATAGATTTACGGGGTATCTCGAACGATCCTCAAGACTCTCCAATTTATTGTTCACTGTTCGCACACTGATTATTCAATTCACACTGAATTCTCACACGCAGATTCGTTATCCGAATCTCTTTCATTTATGGCTTACTGTTCTTTATTTTTTTTGGCTGGCGCTTTGAGGGTCTTTTCGCTTGCGAATCCGAGGGTTGACTAAGTGTCCGAGACCCTCTTCAAGATTATTCTACAATTTTTGTACGTTAAATTTGTAAGTTGAATAAGAATAAATTTTCCTGGCGTATATATTAGGTGGGAGTAGATTTTAGGCTTAGTTCGGGGTTGATAATGTCACTCCGTGACGCTGATAAGGTCCGACCGCTTTTTATCTTGACATCTCAATCTACCTTCCTACCCCATATCCCCATCTCGAATCTCGAATCACGAATCTCCAGTCTCCAGTGTCGAGTCGTGTGTCAACATAAAATCTAGACACACTGAAAAACTCACAAAATTTCCTGGACAACAGCTAATGGTTAAATATTTATTATTTTCAACTTAAATTGTTTGGTTTAGCTATTTCTATATTGTTTTCGTATTACATTTGTTTGTTGAACCTTGAACTAAGGCTCAACCTCAAACGGGTTGCCCAAGCCTCGAAGTAGATGGTTCTGTGCACGATATTTGTCCCGTCGAGTTATCAACTGACAGATTGTCAGGGGTACAAAAACTAGACCAAGATAAGCCCTGGTCTCGTGTCCATAAACAATGTACAAGAATTTCCGTGAGTCACAATTATGGGGAAATTCATAAATTCTAAAAATCTTAATCTCCGGAATCTTAAACTTCCAAGCAAGAAACAGAGTCACATCAATGGGATCAATATGATTATTTAGCTACAACATCAATATAAACACTACATAAATGAACAGCACATAGCACATAAGAACACACACATATACACATATATAATGGATATATAGGATATTGAATATAGTAGCTATAGAGTCCAGACAGAGATCTTAAGTACACCAATTAAATTTAATCACATTAACATGGACACAACATCGAAAACGACAACGACAACGACAAATAAATCAACAAACAAACAGAGGCGAAGTGTAAGCAAATTACATAAACAAATTGAGGCAAATTGGAAGATTGAGGGATGTGAGTGAAACCATCATCCAAGTGGACATGTGGAACCTTGTTGCTCCTGCCCGTGCGGTGGCCACCGACAGAGCTCTGGCCGAAGGGAGTACGTTAATGCTGATGGCCAAATATTGGCTTATCGCTGAACATCCTCACGCGCTCTGACCTCCTCCACGTAGTGGAAGTACGCGATAATACGTAACACGTAACGTAATGATAGCCCCCGTACGGAGAGCGAAATGTTTGAGAGCGGCGACGACCCACGTGCGATGCGCTTGGCCAAGGTCTGAGAACTGAAAGCTGAAACGGAAATAACGGAACCCAGCACGCCACACAAGGCCATTCGGCTCGCGAGTTGCCTGCCGTCGGCTAACGGGACAAGCCGAGCGCCAGGATTCGTCGGTTGGCTGTGCCCTGGCGCCTCCAAGAGAGCGATAGAGATGGAGCATGGTTTCTGTGCCGAGATGATGGATATACATATATGTATGAGAAAAGGATGTGGGTGTGGGTGTGGATGTGGGTGGGGGTGTTGTTTTGGCAGTGACTCTGTGAGAGAACTGGGAAAGGGGCCGGGGCTGGGGCTGGGGCTGGGGCTGGGGATAGTGTAGGAGGTTTCAATAGTTGAGTGGGTTGTTTCTCTCCAATTGGTTTGATGTAGAATGTACATCGTACAGCTGCGGACAAAATAGTAGCATCCTTACCATTCTATCATTCTAGTTATGTATTTACTTAGCTCTCTGTTCCTTTTCCCGGCTAGCAGATTCAACGGAACTCCAATCAAAGTGCTTAGATAGATACCTTAACTCTTGAATGTCCAGCAAATAATTAGAAATTATCATAAACTGTAGCAGCAATCATATCATAGTACCAATAGCTACATTCCACAATTATTTTGAATGCAACTGTGGCATAAACATTCCTTAATCACACACATTTAGGCCATCAACTATCGGTATTAGCCTAATTTCTCTTTCCATGGGTTTTGCGAGGACCAACAACTGTGTGTGGGTTGGTCGACAACAGCACCTACACGCACACACACACACACACACACACACACACACACACATCAGTGGCATTTCTATTGCACAACATATTTTAGGGGTTGGTGCCCCGACTGTTAGAGACCTGCGCAATAGATCATTATCCCCCAACCCCCCTACCCTACCCTACCACCAACGACGAGCGCCTAAAACTTTCGAGGCTCGTCGGCTACACTTGGTCCTACCCCAAAACAAGAACAATAACAAACAGCAGAAAAAAATGGGAAGAGAAAGGAGAGGAGAGCGCACAATTTGCACGTGCCTGGAAAGCCTTTTGGACACCTTTTCAAGCCCCATAGCCCGAAGACAGAGAATGAGGAGGATTCCATACCAGAGGAGTTCCGCTGGAATTTTTAATCAAAAATGAAGCGTAACGCCAACGTGCAACTATGCAACGCGCACACGGTTGCACTTGCAACATGTGCGCGACACACGAGATTTGCTAAATAATTAAATATATTTTATATAATAACTATATATTTCATTAGGAAATTCATATCAGGCAAATATTTGGGTTATTGATGTCAAAATTCTATTGGGAAAAGTTGGCTATATTAAAGGAGAGTTTTTTGTTGTCTAAAATTTAAACATTTAATACTTTGAGTATTTTGTAAATCAATGTAGAAACTTTACATTACATTAGTAGCACAAATGAACACCCGACGTGTAACTGGAAACACAAGATTGAAACATTTAAAAAACGGATCTATTGAGCAGTTAAAACCGATTCAATTGAGTAAATATGGCAAACAATTCTCATATTCCATATACCACAGATAAACAAAAAAAATTATTTAATGCAGTTTCGGTTGAGTGGACAGTTTAAGTATACATTGCTAGAGAAAATTGATAAGGCATGACATCATCGATTAACATTTTTCGAATATATTTTCTTGAACCCATCCCGAAGTCATTGAAGAGTTTTCCCACAAAATGTGAACCCTTTGACTTGCCTTAACACTGCCTTTTGGGCTGCAGTAAACCTTTAAACCGCTTAAACCTTTTTCAATATTCTAATAATGTCAATTAAACGGCGTACCCATGTGTACTGTCATGGCTATTCACACAGCCGTAATATGCGCTTAAAAGCGTAGTCAGAGTCTTCTTCAGTTTGAAATTGTCCGTTCAAATGACATGTTTGTCGCACTGATCCTCGGAATATTTGTGCTGGGCTCCCTCCAGGTGGAGGCCAAGTTCAAGACCCTCAATTGTGTTACCTTCGATAAGGACAATGAGTTTTTTATGTGCAAAATAAAGGCCATCAATCGGAAACAGAACTCGATTAACATTGGGTATCGCATTAAAAAAACAGCGGGAAGTCAGCTAATGGTGAGATTATTGAGAAAAGAAATAACGGCAACGACATGCGTTTGCTTTGCTCTTCCCTCAGATTCGGCTGGAGCTTTTCAAGCGAGCCAATGGCTGGCGTCCTTTTCTATATAACATCACTCTGAATGTATGCGAATTCTTTGACAGCGTAAAGAATAAGAACAGCCCCAACGGCATGCTCTTTAGCTTGGCCTTTTACTATATCAATCCTTATCTGAAAAGCCCCATGAAGTGTCCCTTCCGTGTGAGTAGCCTGTACATGCACATATACTCATCATTTCTGATATGGTTTCAGTATTTTATTTTCTATTAGGAAAATAGCACGGTGGAGATCATGAACTTTGTGAGTGATGTGAATAAACTTCGCACTCGTTTTCCCATCGAGAACGGCGAGTATGCTGCTCAGTTCAGTGTGTATTACAAAAGGATTCTAAAGTACACAATTAATGGCTCATTGGAGTACCTTAACTACAGAGAGTACTAAATGAAAGAACTTCATGAACAAATAAATTACATTTAGGAGCATTCAAAAATCATTAGAAAACTCAATTTATTTCTTACAATTTTAAAGAATTAACCCTGAATGGGTATACGATTTTTTTAATCTATTTCTCTAGCATTGAGGCAGCTATGAATTCCACACGTACCACAGTTTAATCAATTTATCTTGAAGATATAATCGTTGTCCCAACGTCAAGTTTGGCATGCCATCATTCAATATAATACCATTTGAACATGTTTCTATATTCTAAATTCCTAATTTCTGCAATAATCCAAATCCAATAGGTTCAGCGGACAATCGTTGATCTTTAAATTGTAAAGCAAATCTGGTGATTGCAAGCCAACATTATTATCTGCTCCGTATGTGTGCTGGATGAAACTGATGCCCCCTAACTAATGCTGACACGCTCTAAAGTGACAATTATGCACACAAATTAGACATTATATGATGTGTGATTAGAGTGATAAAACCAGTGAAAAATGATCTTTGTGCGGCACAAATGTCCAAAGCAAATCAGGGCCATGGCAAATACGGCCTAAAACTGAAGGGGGAAACAAAAGAAATAAAAGCACACACAGGCAGACACACAGAACTTTGACACAATAATCAAACGAAAAGTGGGAGTGGGAGTGGGAGTGGGCATGGGCGTGTTCTGGCAAAGTTGAAAACAAGCGAAAAGAAAGGCAGTATTGCAGTAGGCGTGGCAGCGTCAAATTAGGCACAGTGTTATCTAATTAGCCACCTACAGGACCAACTACCTCCACCCTTCCATCCCTTCTATCATGGCTGTGTGTGTGTGTGTGAAGTGGTGCCAGGCGCCGGCCATCATATTTTGCAATTTAACTCACACGAAAAGATTTATTTTTGCCACTTTTTGTACACGTTTTTTTTTTTACTCACTCTCTTGCAATCACTTGCTTTTTTTCTGTTGGCTTCTCTTTTTATATACGCTTTGGACGCGCGCTCAAGTTTCATAACAACGGAAATGCAAAAGTTTTGTGCAAAACAAAGCGCAAACTTTTTTATTTCTCTTGGCAATTATGTGCTCAAGGAAAGAGATAGACGCGCAGCAGATAGAGGGAGAGACAGTGGAGAAGGTGGAGCCAGATGGAGAAAGAGAGATAGCCAAAGGGAGTGAGAGATAGAAGCGGAGCAGAGGTGCAGAGGTGCAGGCCAAATAATGATAATGAAGCACACAAGGCACATGGCATGGGCTTGGGCTTGGGGCTCTGGTCCGGGCCCGGGACCGAAAGGATTTTCGAAGAAAAGTGCACAAAAAGAAGTGAACAAATTGTAACGGCTTTTTATACAGTTTATTTTTTTTTGCGTTGTTTTACCCAGTAGAACGTGGAATGGAAGGGTAGTACACACTAGATTGGATTTGTAAAGAAGGTTAAGTTATAGAGAAGCATCTGTGGATTTCCAAATTTCTCCTCTTTCCAGAATTTTATTTCATTCTATGCTATCCTGTTATTAATATACGATCTTCTGGGATTAATCTAAAGGAAACTAGCTAGCTATTGCAGATTTATTACTTTTATTACCCTTGCCAGTATGAGCAGGAGCAAAGGCTCTGTTCTTAGTGGCTCTTTTACTACGCCCATTATCTACCGATCTGCCACATTTTACAACATAAATTATCTACCGATCTGCCACATTTCACAACATAACTGTTTACGTGTACTTTACGATTTTTAACAGAAACTTTTCTCATAAAAAATTATACAATTTCTCCACACTATAAACCATTGCAATCTGCATCAATTGGTATCCTTAAGTCGAGTTGTTGTTTCCCTCAAGCGATTTGGACTCAACACATGACGGACGGGACTTGCATGCAAAAGTATCTCACAGATCCCACCCATGTGTATGTGTGTGTGTGTGTCTATGTGGGGGGTAATTTGTTTAATTTTCTTTCCTTTCAAAAAGAAATCAAAAAAACATTATAGTGATAGAGAATAACTCACCTAAAGGCAAATTTCGTGGCTTTTTTTTTAAATTTTCTTTTTGTATATATTTTTTTTTTTTGAAGGTTGGCCGCCTTTTAGCTAATGGCCATGATATAGCGAAAAACTAAAGCCAAACTAAATTAAAATATTTTAAATTCAGAGCTGGCAAAAGTTTTATCAATAAAATGCTAGCGGGGCCAGAGTTTTCCTTCCCTCTCTCCTTCCCTTTAGATTTTTTGTGTGCTTTGCTTTTGGATTTGTTTAACGGGCAAATCAGATAAGGATCTTTCAAATGTCTGCATTCAACATACCACATATGTACATATGTGAGAGCGGAGGAAGATAGAGAGTGGGGAGATTGGGGATACCCCCGTCTGGGGGTCTCTCGTGCAATTGAAACATCAGCAATACTTGAGCTTTGCAATATGACGACGACGACAAATCCAACACCCCCACACACAGAGGGCAAGAGACTCTGACGCCTTGAATCTGGTTTAAAAATCACTTACGCCACTTGGCCACTTCTTCGTTTTGGCTGCTTCTGGTGCTACTTCTGTGTATTCGAACCCCGTCAGCACAAATGGCGGACACTCATGTATCGAGTGCAATAATCAAACTTCTGCTACTCCTCCTCAAGCCGGGCCAACTACTGGATTTCTGTGGACATCAGCACATTTGCTCAATGGCCCCCAGGCGATGGCTGGCTAGCTGGCTGGCTGGCTGGCTGGCTGGCGTTGTCAAGTTGTCACTTGGCTAATCGGCGCAGGGGATCTCTTTACGAAGAAGAATCGCTCTGAGCATTTGTTAGGCGCTGCCAAAATGCGTGGGCAGGGCCAGCGGAAGGCTGATGCTAGCTAGGATGTGAATTCAGGAGCCATTAAAATAGATTATCCTAGCCACGGATGCAATAACAGATCGATGTACAGATCGATTGTCACAACAAAGCAATCGATAGACAGCATACCACAGAGGCGCCGATCAGAATGAACAAACAAAAGAGAAAAACAAATTTGTACAAATAACAATTTCTTAATTTCTAAAGTTAAGCCAAAAAAGAAACTTTCAATTGCTACCAAGTTGGCAGTCATTGAGAGGGTCTTAAGCACTTTACGCTCAAGCGAATTGATTTGTTCCTTCTTGGATATATGTATGTATTTTTCAGTGAAGCCCTTCCCCCCCTCCTCCACACGCTGACCAGGAGGATGCTTGCGAAACTTGCTTGTAACTTGTTACTCAGCGCACACATCGCTAATGAACACTGGACAGCAGGCAGGGAGAGTGGGGAATGGGGAATTTGTTGTTCGATGTTTGTTTTGCCCTGGCCAGAAACGAAACAAACTCGGGGGAAAACCCCTGAAAATCATTCTGTCTGTTGGGGCTAGAGCTGGAGAGCTGATGACGGGTGTGAAAATCAATGGGCAATGAGCATCGCCCATTCACAGCTGAGTGCAGTCCGGCCCTGAGGGTCGCTGAAGACGTTTCACGATTTAATTGAATAATTGTTAGGCATGCCACGTACGGCGGAGAGCGAGCGAATCAGCGAAATTTTCGCCGGACCCTTTAAACCCACACGAAATATCGCAGGCCACTAAGGAATGGCCTGCTTGAATTTTTGTCCAAACAAAAGCGTGGATATCTTCCCAAAAGAGACTGCGTCAGGATTTCGCTTTGCAGGGCCTGGGATGCAAATGCACCTGCACCTGCACCTGCATCTCTGACCCTGGCCACACCTACTGGACATCCTCCCTAACAAATTTATGCACCGCATTTGAAATTCATTGAGGAAACGCTTGGCAAATCCCAGAGACTTACCGTTCCCAAGTGGCACATTCGTTTGCGTTGTTGTCGATTGTTGCTGCTGCTGCTGCTGCTGCTCCGATGTCACCGTGCTGGACAATTTATTTGCTGTTGACGTTGTGGTTGTTGCTGCGGCCTCCAGCTTGCTGCCCCCAGCACCGTTAATGGCCAATGTGTTGGCACTTTTGCCTAGCCTCAGTATGGTTGTGCCTGTCGTTGATGTTGTCGGTGCTGCTCCTGCTCCTGCACCCGCTGCTGCTGCCGCCTTGAGCTTTTGCAGCGCTCCAGCCATGCCCTTGGCGGCCTTCGAAGTGCGTGTCACACTCAAAACATTCGTTGCTGTGGAGGCCGCAACATTCACAGGCGGTGAAACGGCCATGGAGGAAGTGCTGCCCGATGTGGAGTTGCGTATGACCAGAATGGATTGCGATTTCTCCAGTCGCTTGAGCGTCTGCAGCACGAACGGTGATTTGCTGTCGCAGTTGCTCTCCGAGCTGAGGCTCCGCGTGGCCTACGCAGTGGGGGGAAGGTAAAGTCAAAGTCAATGAGTGTCACAGATCTTAACACTGCGTGCAAAGTGATCTCTACTTACATGCTTCAGCAGGAAGGGCCTCTCTATGAGCTTGGTCTGGTTGCCGTTCACCTGCTTCGTCCGCTCCTGGGCCTTCAGCACGCTCTCCAGCTGACTGGCATTGATGGGCGTCTGCAGCAGGATCGTGTTGCTGACGGTATCCTTGCCACCACAGCCGCCGCTGCTGCTGCTGCTGCTGGCTACAATGGATATGGTGGAGCTGGTGCTGGTGGTGCTGCCCGAGCTCTGTACAATCGTCTTGCGAGCCACTGTGGTGGTCGTTGGCAATTGATTGAGTGTAATGGCTGTGGATGCCTGGGCGGCCTTCTCCTGCTGCTGCTGCTGCTGCTCGTTGAGCAGTGTGAGAATGTCCTGTTTGTTCTGGATAATGATCTGGCCGTTCTCATTGCGCGTGCCCCGCAGCAGGATGATGTTGCTGGTGTTGACTCCATTTGGTGGCTGCAGCTGCTTCTGTTGCATGGCCCCGATCTTGAGAGTCCTCGTGGTGGCTTTTTTTGTGGTTGCTGTTCCTGCTGCTGCTGCTGTTGTTGTTGTTGTGGTTTCAGCCTCATTTCTGCTTAGCTTGCCGCTGCTGCTCTGTGATCTGATTAGGACATTTTTGGCTTTGATTTGAGCTGAAAGCAGAAGAAACAAAAGCTTAAAATGCGATTTTCGGCTGGCTGTAATTTTCTGCTGTCCAGTGGTAGTCGCTGACCCCAAAAGCTGACAAGCCCCCCTCCCGGATGTGGCTCCATTGTATGCAGATTCAATGGAAACTGAAACTTCATAGCCGCAAACAAGATTTATGACTCGCCAGTCAAAGGGATCGGTTTGGGGGATCGAAAACTGAAGAAATATGGCATTAGAAATCGACATGCGAAACATGCGGGAGCGTGGGGAGCATGGGGTGCCGAGAGCCCCCAAATATGACGGACGACAGGCGGCGTGGCCAAGAGTTGGCCATTGTTGCACTTTCCCAGGGCCAGTCGAGTCCTGGCAAATGTTGAGCGGTCAGTGGCTTAGACACACACACACACACACACACACACACACAAACCATTTTGTTGGCCAACAATGAGGTAGGGTGTGGGGTGGTGCAACTGGCGCTAAATCAAGCGAAAGACGACATGTTTATGGCTGGTACGAAGGACTTGCGACTACGTAAGAGGACTACTTAGCACAGGCAGGCAGTCAGGCAGGCAGGCAGCGCCCGGGCCCCAGCCAAAACGCAATAAAAGTGCAACAAACAAACAAACAAAACAGAGTAATGGCGGGGCTGCCACTGAGAGGGGTGCAGGGTGGATGGGGCAGAGGGCTTACATGCGTTGCCAAATATAGACTCTCCTCAAGGCTGAAAGGCGACAACAGACACGAAACGTAAAGTGCGCGCCGGAAACATTTGAAAATGTAGCCTAAACACTTGTCCGGCCTTTATGCCCGTGTCCGGCACACCATATCCCCCCTCCCACTCTTAACCCACTGTGACTGTTTGTTTTCGACAAAAACGTGCGGGTCATAATTAGCCGCCTTCAGCTGCTGTTCATGCCTCCCTCCCTCCCACTTGGGTGCCACACACACACACATGTGACCCACCATCTGACCCAAGTGGACGAGTGTCTGTCTCCTGCCATCCTGTTCTCCCCTCTCTCTCTCCCTTGCGTCTCTATGGCTGTGTAGAAAGGTCGCCAGAGTCAGTGGCAGTGGCAGACCCAGACCCGAACCCGGAACCCAGGAGTAGTGGCCGCCGCTTGGCCCATTCATCCAGGCGCACATACTTCATTGTAATGTATGGCAGGGACCATACAGCATAGACCATAGACCAACCCAATACGAACCACCACACTAACAACTAGTGGAGCGAGCCAGAGGATGGTGCCCGAGACCAGAGTCCGCGTAACACATAAAACACTTTTCCGTTGTGCTGAAGTTTCGCATATTTTTGCGTTCGTCGCGGCTTTTGATGGGCCCTCTCGCGTACTCGCGTACTCGCACAGTGGTACGTGAAGGCCCCAAAAGTGGGCAGCTCTAACTTTTGTTTTGGAATCGTTAACATTTTCAACTTAATATGTGTGCAGTCTGTGCCAATGTGCCTTGAGTGGTTGGGTTGCGGCGCAACACGACAAATTGCAAGTCTATTGAATTTTTATTAGAAGCATAAATCAAAAGAGCGTTAGATCTGGCAGACAACATTTTGGGAAGGAGTTCGATAAATATGTCAATAGATGTTTGCCCACAGATTGCCAACAGCAAAGAGGTTAAGAAAAAGAAAATGACAGTGTGCCGTCTGGCCATAGACGGAGGTGGGTATGGAAGCCAGAAAGATTATTATATTTGATGTGTAGCCTCCTCCCCAATGTTTGATCTAGATCTCAGCTGTGTCAGTGATTCAGTGTCTGGTTATTATCGCAATCTCTCCACTATATTTAGTTCTTGTTTTCGAATGGGTGTTATCAACTTATAAATAACGAAGTTAATTGATTGCAGCTGTATGTACATTTAACGGTCGAAATTCGCATCGTAATTTTCCAATGCCAAAAGGTTGCCAGACCGTGCAAGACCAAAACAGCTGATTTGAACCAAAGGAATTTGTCAAAAGAGTAAAGGAATGTTTGCAAATAATGCACACATTTTCAATCTAGAGTTTTATTCTGATTTAAAAATAACCTCTGGTCAAATGTCCCCCTCGTCATGACATACATTCTGTACGAATGAAAACAAAAGCGAAATGCGAACCACCTGCCACCAATGGGTTAAAGCGCCCGACCTAAACCTTCCCCTCGCCCGCTTCACCGACTAAGCAAAGCAAAGTAAAACAAAACTAATTGGAAAACCAATACGTTAGCAGCGTAATCGAAGCACACTAAACGGTTATCAGGTCGGCAAAAAAAAAAATGAAAACGCAGATTGTGGCGCACAATGTGGCGAATGGTGGTCTGTCCGGGGTGCAGGGTCCTATTGTCACTTACTTTGCTGCCGTTGGAGTTTCAGGGAAGAGGCGCTGCAGCTGGCATCGGGCACATTTTCCATGTGCCTGGCTTTTTCACAATTTTATAATGAAAGCATAAACCTTGCTGCGGGACATCTATTCGATTTTCGGATGCATTTTTGCACACACAACACTTGCACGCACGCACACTCGCACGCGTTGACACCAACACAGGTGTGGGGGCAGAACTCTGGGATAGATAGATATCGAAAAAAGGTAAACAAAACTTTTCCACGACTTTTCGTCTTGCTACGGGGGGTGTGCACGTTTTATGGGGGTTGTGAGATCGCCCAGTCTGCAGATGCATTAAATGCAATAAAAAATCAATATTATTCCTTTTTCACACACGAAATTATTAAAAAAAAACTATAGCGAAAATATTTGGTTACTCCAAAACCAGTGCTGTACAATATAGCAGGGCTTCCACTTCACAGCACTAAAACTAATCGATTAATCCAACAGCTGTTGGGTGTGTGTTGCCACCCAGTTCAATCATTGTGGCGCCATAATTGCGTAATTTGAAATTTTTTCTGTTTGAATTTTAACTTTTCTGTCTTTTTTTTGTTTATTTTGAAGATCTTTCGTAAATATTTTTGCTTTTATTCTGGAAAAAACATAAAACAACTTTCTTGATACTTAGATTATAAACTTTCGCCGCACTTTTCTCTACAACCTTCCCTTGTCCGTTGCTCCACCGCAAAGCGGAAGTTTCGCCATCCCACTCTTTCAATGGGCGGGCGGCGACGAAGCAGAATTACACTTGCTAACAAAATCAGACTTTTTATGCTAGCATCAAATCAAATTTTTCATTCAAATTAAATTGATTTTAAAATCGTACCATTAACAAAAATTAACATTGAATAAATATTTTTGGAGCCCCAAGTCAATCAGATAAAGTGGGTCTGTTTTTAACGTTTTTTTCCGGCTGTTGACTAGTGTAATTGCCAGTGCCAGTCGGTGCCAGTGTTCCAGGCTGGCTATCTATGTGTCGTTGTTGTCGCTTTTGTTGCACATTGAAAATAATATACAAAATAATTGAATTACTCGAAATGTGATGTGCCCATATGTATGTACATATGTACGTATGTGTTTACATGTGTGAGTAAGGGGCGTTCAGGGTGGTGGGTACTGATAATGCTAAAGCAATGCTAATGCGCCCCCAAGAGATCGTTTTGCAGCACAGGGTGCCTCTCGTCTCACTCGTTTTCCGTATGATAAGAGCCGTGCATTTGGAATTAAGCGTGAATCGAAAACGTGACTGCCCCTCCGCTCGAGCATCGGCACGTAAAGCTGATGAGACTGGGCTTTTTGTATCTGCCACTCCCCTCCACCCAAGCCAGTCAGGCAGGCAGGCGGCAGGCTTCAAGCTCACAATTTCAATGATTGCGTCGGTATTGAAAAATACCAGCACGTTTCTACCAGCCAGGCCCGAAAGAATTGCTGGTAACTGGCTTTCGGCTGCCATTTGATCGCTGCACACAAATATTTACAATACCATTTAATGACATTTTGCCACAAAAATAAAATGATCTGTATATAATCAGTACTCGACTGTTGCATACCCCCTAAAATAGAGAAATAAACTTTTGTAATGTAGACTCGATGGAAATTTCTTTCTATCTCTTTTATACTCCGAAGAGTTATGTTTGCACAAATACATACATATGTATGTACATTGTACATATGCATACCCTTGTATACCGCAAGTACCGGGTATTAGCACCACCCCACCACACCCCGCTTCAAGACGGACTGCAATGACTTTTTCTGGTTTTATGCATTTATTTGGTTAATTGGGCCTTTGAACTCGTCGCCAAAGACGAAAACACAGAGACGATGATGAAAACGAAGCAGATATAAAGTCATGCGCGACGAAACTTGATTTGAAACAAAAGCCCGAGTGTGTCCCCTCCAGTCCATCGATTCCCCCCTACGGAGAGGGCCGCGACGCTGTCAACGCCCCCTTGGCGACGGCGGGCCAAGATAATGATTATAAAAATACCTCAATCAAAATGCAATTGCATATGTATATTAATTATATGTACCAATAATCTCACGTTCTTTTCAGGGGGCGTTTGGTGTACTGTATGGGAGATGGACGCCCCCACATGATCAGGATCTGCGTCACCTTGTGAACTGTGGGAACAGAGTTAGGAAATAACTCAATGAAAACAAAATGCAGGTTTTTATTTTGGCCGGCGGAAAAGCAACTTGTAATAAAACTGCAGCGAGAGAAAAAATGCCAATAAAATCGGTAGCTGCAGCAGCCACATCACAGAGAGCGGCCTCTAACTGTAAATGGCCAATATTTGTATGTGTGTAATGTGTACTTCTTTTTTTTTTTTAAATGCGTGCAGCTTGAGAGTAAAAGAGTTAGAGAGAGAGACTGCAAGAGAGTAGAATGAGAGAGTGTGTGAATCAGTGCAAAAATCGCAGGTATGTAGATGGAAGCGATAAGACACAGGCCTTGTAAAACCAGGAGAGCGCACAGTGGGAGAGAAGTCAAGCAGGTGAAGATCATTTGCTAGAACCAACATGGAGTACCTTTTCTTTAGATCTCTTGTCAGAAATTGTTGACATTGCCCAAACCATATTTTTTGGCTACATTTCCTTTCTGAAAAAATACCCGTTCCACCGTGCTTGGCTCTCAGCTCCATTGCATTGCTCCGTACTCCGCCAGCGAGTGCAGTTGGATGCCGTTGGCACACACACAGCCACACAAGCACGCACACTCTTACATATGGAGCCGGTTTTTGGGGGAGCCTTAACCCAACAGCAGTCAAAATGTGGCAAAATGTAGAAATGGAAAAATGTGTGCTGGAAAAATGCACGGCATGCAACAAAACAATAGCAAGAGCAGCGACAACAAAAAGCTACAGCGATAGTAAACTATATGGCTAACAAATAATCAAAATCTTCGTCGTACATTATACGGTTGACTGAGGAAACCAGTTCCATTGCAATTCCAACCGACCAAACAGCACCAGAAATTACGTCTCACGAAAATAAATATTTGTATACCCTTGCAGGAGCGGGTGCTTTCCATGATTGCTCAGCATCAACACAGCGGGTAGATATTCCAACCAAACGTCAGTCCAAGTCGTACGGTTATACCATATAAGCGAGATCGATCTGGAAGGGTATCGAAAGCTTCGGCCGCCACAGCTATATTTACTATCTTGTTATTTTGTTGCTTCTTCTTATTTTGCGGCTGCCAGCAGCAGCAATAACAACGACAATATTGTCTTTGAGCCTGGTCTTTGTCTTTGCGTCAAGCTAAAGTTACATACACATACATATTGTACACGTAAATACAAATGTAAACTGCCATTTCTGTTTGTTTGTGTGCATTCCTTATTTTGTGCCCACCTGTCGGTGCAATATTAATTTGTCGAAACCATTTTAATAGAGAATCTGGAGTTGGGTCCATATGGGTTCTCGTAATTGTGGAAGGAAAACATTTTTCTGGCCAAATGTAAAAACAATTCCACAAGCAGCAACAGGTAAACAAGCAGAAATACCCACACTTACACACACACCGATGCGGACATATGTTTGCTCCAATCTGTGCCTGTGTGTGTGTGCGCGAGTGAGTCCGCAGCTCCGACCACAAAAGAGAAAACTACGCTTAATCTCCTACGCTGGAAACAGGTGGGCATGTGAGAGAATACACATCTTTGAATTGGAGTTGCTCTTTGATCTTTAGTTTTTAAATTTTCCTCCCGCGAAATCATATTAAATAAATTACAATATGGAAACATACCTCATGTAAGCATCCTTCATGGTCCATCTTCTTCAGCGAATGGATCCGCTGTAGAGCATTTGAGGAAACCGCTAGCCGATGCTCTGGCTCAATAACTAGTTTTACATTGCCCACCAGGGCTGGTGTAAGTCGCTCCGCTCTCATAGTAAAAGCAACTACTACTTCGGATCTGGGTTCTCTAGTCGTCTCTGGGTGGTAAACTGCATTCAAGTCTTTTGTGCCCGAGGAGAGCCAGCGCTTTGCAGCCCTGGCGCGCCATGGCGGTGCAAAGCGAAAGAGCCCCGTAGTATTTTGGTCAAATCCAGTCCCGCAGTCTTGGCAGACGGCGCGATCGAAAACAAACCAGCGGACCGTGAAGGTGCTGAGGATATTCCACATCGCATTGTTGTTGTAGTAGAGGTGGTTGTTGCTGTTGCTGCTGCGGCTGCTGTTATCGTAAATTTGCGCAGTTCGTTCGCTAATAGAAAAAAATGAGAGGAGAGGGACAGCGACTAGAGAGCGCGCGCAAAAACTAAACGGTTTTTTTTGCATTACAAAGAGACGACAAGCCGCTTGCGTCGCCGCACCTTCGTGCCAGCCACCTTTCCAGCATCCCCGCAGAATCCTTGTCCTCGCCGTGGTGCCTTTGCCGTGCGCGTCCGTCGCGTGTAACTATAAAAAAATCTGTGCCGTCCGCCAAGTACCATCATCACCGCATCAATTGCACTAATTTCTTCAATCAACGGACAAGGCAACCATAACGAAACCAACGATTTCCAGATTTTTAAACGAGTGAAACTAGCGAAAATTGTTTAACAAGTAACTAAAGTAAGTGTGCGATTACCAGCAACTAAATCCGCGCTCAAAAGCTAAATTTCCCTGGGATTTTGTGCCAACAAAAAACTAAATGTTTGTTTGTCTTACGCGTCATTTTCTGCAGAGTCATTAACGAAAGGCAGGTCATGAGAGAGAGATAGAGCGAAGAGAGAGCGCCCGATCAGTGAGTGGGTGGAAGAGAGACGTAGAGAGCAAGAGACCTGATGTCGTTATTTAACTGGAAATTTGCTTAAAACTATTTACTTAAAACCATTAAAACCACAAAAAAACAATCACTCATCTCTTCACTGTTTCTCTCCCAGTATCTCATCTGAACAATTGTTTATTTCTCTGGCGCTCTCTGTTGCTCTCCCCCCCCATGGTATAACGTTATAAGGTAGGGCGGCCTCTTTTAGTAGCCTTGCTTTGGAAGCTTATGTATTGTAGCTGTAGCTAGAGCGGAATGACCTTACCATAAATAGTTATACCCTGTTTCCCCCCTTTACGACAGTGTGTGTGTGCGAGTGCAAGTGAATTAAACGAAACGACTTGAAAAAGTTGGAGCTGGGCTTTTTTGTTGTGTAGTCCGCAGCTGTCTCCCGTCGTGTACGTATGTGATTGGCGCCGTGGCGCTCTAGAAATAGCGGTGAAACACTTTTGTAACTGTGCTCCTCTTCTCCGACTGTCGAGATTTACGGTATGCGTGTTGTGGCTGATCTAAAGCTGTGGTTATCTGTATAAGAAAAGCAAAAGTGCCCATGTACCATGTACTTACTCTCGAAATTCAATGGCCATTAAAAAATTAGCATTTGTGTGTCAGTGTGCTGCTCAATGAAATCTCTTGTGTGTTTTTTTCTGCATGGCCATCTTGCAACACAGTCCCGTAATTGCTGCAAACAAATAGTCACGCACAAAAGCAAACAACACGCAGTGCCCCCGCTTCCCCCTACGGCTAATTATGAAAGTTTGCCATAAAAAAGCCGCTCTCTTCTGTTTGTTGTTGCTGCTGGATGGCTGACTGGCTGGCTGGCCTTGTGCAATGCTCTACAGTCGCTGTCCACGAAAAGCAAACACCTGTTGAAGAGTGCTGGGGCCACCAGTGTGTGTGTGTTCCAGTGTGCTCCAAAGAAAGTGTCTGCTCAGCAGGAAAGGAAAGAAAATACCCATAAACACAGGGAAACACGACGTCAGCAGAGAGTTGTGCATAAAATATATGACTGACAAACGATTGAAACGCTGGAGAGAAACGAAAATGGTTCACAATCATTTCACAGTCAGTGCACAGCGCAGGTCCAATTGGATTTGACTACAAACCGCCTCCACCTGCCGTTCACCCCACTAGCCTGGCCTGGCCCCACTTCAAAGCATGTTCGGGCATATTCTCATACCGCCATTTACATATTGGATGTACTTAACGACTCTGTCGTTGTCTAATCTCCCTCTGCGGTATTCAGTGATGACTGCATAGCTTTCTGAAAGTTAAATCTAGCTGTCTTAAGAATATGGGATGAGAGGCGGAAATTAATCAACATTTTACTTTGAATTTGATTTAATTTAACTTATATCAGACATTTAGACAATCTTAAGGGCACACATCAAAAAATATACAAATCTGCAAATCTTCTCCAAATAAGTTGAACAATTTGGAGCTCATTGTTGCACAGAGTATTTCCCATTCTGTGATGTATCCCCATAAAAGTGGAGGATTAGTGTCAAGCAGCTCTTGTTACATTATCAGTAGCAATTCAGCTCATTCCGGCACTCACTTATTGATGCCGCTGCTATATCAAGCTTTATTTTTGTGTTTTTGTGTTACGCTGTCTGCATTCCAAACGATGCGGGATGGGAGAAGGATTGATGTGATGGCGGGGAGGAGCGGCATCTACTATAAGTGCGACGTCGAGAATGACTTCCGCGACATCTCTTAAATATAGTATATTTGTACACTTGTAGATTGTGTGTGTAGATAAGTACATGTGTTTGTACATATGTATGCTTTTGCGGTTTAGTTGTCGACATTATCTTTTGTTCGTCGTTTGAAAATGTTGCTGCTGTTTAGCATTAGTTTTTGTGTGTGTCCCCCCAGCTATAATTGCGCACAATTGCACAGGGTATTCGATTCGAAACGTTTGTTTTTACAGGGAGCTCTCCAAGCTCTGGTGCTGTGCTATTTACGAATTTTTGTATTTTATAGCCCGCCATCGGTGGCTGTCGTCATCGTTGAGCCGCAGTCGTCGTAGTCGTCGAAGTCGTCGTCTCTGGCCGCTTTTGGCCAATTTAGCTTTCGCTTTTGTGCGATTGCCTAATGCCACCGCTATCCACACTCTGCTCTGCCTGCCCCTCCTCAATGCCGCTGGCAACTCCAAAATAAATCAAACTTAAGAAATACATGTGTACACACACAAAGCCGTATGTGAGCTTGCATGAAACAATCGCAGAAAAAAAAGAAATAGCAGCAAAAAACAATAACACCAAAGCTTCATTAAATTTTGCAAGATTTTTCTTAATTATGAGACGGCACGAAATGTGAGAATTGCACGAGATACATGTGTATGTACATATGTACCTACCGCGTCCGTCCCCAAGGTGTGACTTTGATCCAAAAGCAAGCTTGGCGACTTTGTTCTAATTTTGGTTGGGTTGCCTGTCCCCCCTCCCCCCACCATGGTTTTTTATTTGGCCTTTTTTTCCTGAGAAACTTTTGCCTTATTGTCTTAGCGGTGTCAGACACAGTGACGTTCAAAAGTACTAGCCAGTACGTGCAAACGGTGCGTTTCGAAACTGTAGCGACATCCCAAATTGATGTGGGAAAATAATGACAATAATTTAAAAAAAAGGGAAAAGAATATCATTTAAATTATTCATTAAAAATTACTCGCGATAAACTGGAAATAATTCAATATAAATCTACAAAAAGATTAAATTGAAATTGATTATTATTCTGTTTCTTGGAATTCATAAAAATACCAGATAGTAATTATATTCGACACATATCAAATTATTATTTCAATAAAAAACTATATTTATTTTTTAGTATATTCACGAGAGCGTGATTGTTATCCGGTTCATGACTCAATGCGGTTAGCATCGATATAATAATAACAAAAGCTATCCCAAAGCGTTCTCATTTCTGTGCCGATCCGTGACCTCATTTTTAGGCATAAATATATTCCATAAAACCCAACTATCGCTCAAATGATTTCCCAGCTCTGAAACGCGCTGTAAAACCGCTGGACAAGTACTCATGTACCTATATTTATGTGCACACATATGTGGGATACATCCAGGTCCAAGTGCAATGATGGCGACAGCTGATGGCTGCCAGCAACAGGTTTTGCCGCTGACGTAGATGACAGAGTGGGGATTGGCTTACATGAACATGAGGCTGCACCTGAGACCCAGCTCCCTGACCGTCGTGTCTTTCTCTGCCTCTCAGTGAGCCCCCTCTAGGGGCTTCTCCCTCTCTCTCTCTCTTGCTCTCTCTTTGTATCGCGAACACGATTTGCAATTAGCCAAAAGAATACATTTAGATTCAGTTGGTTGTATAACAATAATTAGCAGTACAGCAGCCAGCATCCAGCTCTGGCGACAGCTGGAATTTATTTGTATTTTCAATCAGACGGGGATGATGGGATGAATGGGAAAAACCCCGCTGGACAAAGTTCAAATTGAATCTCATCTCTCATTTCAATTCCGATTGCAGCCTCAAAAGACAAAGACGACGCCAACGACGAAAACGACGACGATGCCTTATCAGCCAGCAAACAGCAGTGGGAGCACCGGGGGCAGCAAGACGGCGGCCAAGATGGCGCAGCTGAAGTTCTGGAATAAGCAAAATAGCAGCAAGCAGCAACAGCAGGACAAGGACAAGGACACCGCCAACGAGGGCAACATCAGCAGCGGCAACAACAACAGCGGCAGCAGCAATGGAGGCGACTCCAAGAGCGAGTCGAAAAACGGCAAGCGCAACTGGCTGCACACGCCCGAGCAGCTCATCAACGGACATGCGGTCTATCTAGTCAAGGTGAGTGTAAAATGCAGTGAGATCAGAGATCCAAGTGTGACGACCTCCAGCTGACACCGATTCATTGTCTCAATCTCTCTCGCTCTCTCTGTCTTTTTTTTTTGTGCAGTTCTTTGGTAACCTGAGCGTGGACCAGCCCAAGGGCATTGAGGTGGTCAAGGAAGCCATACGGAAGCTGCAGTTTGCACAGCAAATGAAGAAGGCGGCCACGGGCACCCAGGAGAAGTTCACGAAGCTTGAGATAACTATCAGCATCAAGGGGGTGGCCATCCAGGAGCCGCGCACCCACAAGATTCTGCACCAGTTTCCGCTGTACAATATCTCGTATTGTGCGGACGAGAAGGGTGTCAAGAAGTTCTTCAGCTTCATTGCCAAGACGGTCAAGACAAGGGAGGGGGGCGAGACGACGACAACGACAAATGGCCACACAAATGGCAGCGGCAGCCTCAAAACCGAGGAGACTCACGAGTGCTTTGTCTTCATCTCCAACAAATTGGCCTCGGACATAACGCTGACCATTGGCCAAGCCTTCGATTTGGCCTACAGGTGAGAAGAGGCACCCCATTTAAAATTTATGTAGCTTCAACTGAACTGAGATTCGTTTTTTCGTCTGCAGAAAGTACATGGACAGCACCGAGAAGACAAATCTGAGCAAGGCGCAACAGCAGATCAATCATCTGCAGCAAACAGTTTCCCTGTACAAGGAGCGACTGAGCGAATTATCCGCAAAATTGCCAAAGGCCGAGCTGGATGCCATGCTCTTTAAACTGGGCATTAAGGACATTCTGGAGGCGCCACCTTCCAATGAGCTGCAGAATGGAATCGATGCTAGCGCCGAGGCTCTAAGCAACGGTAAGCTGGGTAAGATTGAATCAAATGCGATGGTATTCTTTCAATTGATTGTGCAATTGTGCAATTGCAGACGAGGATAAGCTGCTGATTGACACCATTTCTACGACGGCATCGGTCCACTCCGCGTCGCCCAACTCTTTCTTGCCCATTGTGCCGCCGCGGAATAATCTGTCGAGCCAGATCAGCATCAGCGGCAAGAGCAACAGCCAGAAGATGGATGAGCTGCTGCTGAACTCCGATTCGGACAGCGATTTCGATCCACGGGCCGAGGAGACCACACAGGATAGCAATGGCAGCAATGGCCGCAATGCCATCAGCAACGATCTGTTTGGCTTTGAGCCACCCAAGAGCTTTGGACAGCAGCTCTTCTTCAACAACAACGATCATAAGTTGCAGAACAACAACACCAACAGCAACAGCAATATCACCAACAATAACATTAACAATAGCAGCTTATTGATCAACAGCAACCACAGCATCAGCATGAATAGCAGTGGCTTCTCCAGTGAGCTAAACATAACGCCGCCTTTATGTAGGTTGAATTATTCCTTAAACCAATGAATGAATAACTTATAACTGGATAATTTGTCATTGCAGTGGCGCCGCCGCCAAAGATTGCTGCCCCCAGGCGCAGCACCTCGGTGACAACGAGCAATGGGCTGAATGGCAACACGGATCTATTCGGTTCGGATCCCTTTGAGATGAGCAATGGTCCGACCATCTTTAAGGTGAGTTCTTGACTATCCCCAACAAGATGGGAAATTCATATGGAAAGTTGTCTCCGTTTTTTGCAGCAGAATCAACTGAACATCGATGACTTTTCGTTGGAGAGCTTGGATCCCTTGCGGAAGTAAATGTGTAGGAAGTGCTATCAAGGCCATTTCAGCTGAGAAAACAATTTCAGATCATCCCACGGGATGGATGTCTATCCGTTATCCGTTATCCTTATCCGTTTCAACGTTTTCCCCCCAACGTTTCTCCGATTCGCACGCATTCCAATTAGAATTATTGAATGTGTATTATTGTTTATATATATATATATATTGTATTGTATTGTATTTATTATCATTGATTTTTTGTCGATTTTATATTGCATATTATTATGATGATGATGATGATTCCCCCACTATTATTATTGTAATTATAAATATGATTATTAACTGAGATGGAGAGATCAAATCAAAAGGAAAAACAAAGAACAACAGCAATCCGTAATGCACTTTGTTTAAACATCATCCAATTCAATTTGTTTTCTGTTATCGAAACATAGTCTAAATGAATGTCGATCGAACAATGTTAACGAGTGATAATTTATGAAAAAAAGCTCTAAAAAAATGCTAAAACTAAAATTAAATGTGAGAACTTGTATAAAATAATTGTAAAGAGAAGCCCAAAACGAATGAGAACCGATTATTGTATAGCACAGCAAAATGAACAATATTTAATGTTATCGATGCAATATAGAAAAATATTATTATTATTATTATTATTACTATTATTATTGTGTATGTAAAGAATAAAATGTAGTGCCTAAAAGAAAACTTCAATCGCATCGCCAGTTGATCTTTAACAAATTTTGCATTATTTATTTAACATCAGTTTCAATAACAACACGAAAACTTACTGTACTAACGTTACTGCCATGAATACGAGCATTTTTTTTAGTGGTTGGTGGCTTTTCGCTTCTGTTGCTGCGGCTGCAGTGTGGGAATGTTTTTGCCTAACTCTAGTGATAACATCTACGAGTATGTATGTATGTATGTACCTATTTATGCATGTCCTTGTATATCCAACTGTGTTGTTCCTGAATCATATGTCATATGTGTTAGTCCTTAACCTGAGTAGCATGTAGCATTTTGCGTGCGTGGAATCATCTTAAGCATCCTGGGCAAAGTCATTGTAGCGTTTCGGTATGGTGGCCGACAGTTGTCTGGCATTCATATCCGAGCTCTAGAAAATCAGATAATTTCATAAGGCCAATAAATATTGATTCTAAGCGCACGAAGTAAGTGTGCTCTACAGTTCATTTTTTGTTTAATTCCCAACAGTCTTATATAAAGAAACCATATATATAACGCCAACGATTGGAAAAGTTCTAAAAGAAAGAAATCATTTAAGAGCAGAAATATAAGTATAGTACAGGTAAACCAAAAACAATCAGAACAGTACACAAAATCGAAGCAAACAAAGGCTTTAGTTGGGAATAAATAGTTATTGAAGGAAATAATGAAACTCTGTAGTAAATTAAAATTGGATCGGGTAAATGCATGTAAAATGCGTAGTAGTTTCGAGATGTCATCCAAATATAATCAAAATGGAAAAATATGGAACAATAAAATCATACAGATATTCTATGTTGCCCCTTTAAACATTCATTTTTTTTTGACTTCATATTAAAATCACTACATTGAATAAAAACAATAATATGAGAAATCAGTGTTGTTTGTTTTCGTATGTGTGTGTATATATAATTTCAACAGTTTATTTGTTTAAAACTTTCATCACTTAACATATAAATTTAAATAGTGTGCTCAAAAAGAGAAATGTATTGTGTAATTTGTTATTGCATGCACTTTGGAGCTTTAACCTAAATAAAATCCAAAAATTATAGCTACTTTCGTAAATTTTCTCAAAACATCTGTTGCTGTTTGAGGATGTGTGTGTGGTATATATGTATATATAAATATGTTTTGTAGATCGTGTTTAATTGCTAAAAACGTAATTATTAAAGCCAATGTTGCCATATTCGCCGTTCCAATCGTCCCCGCCATAATAAAACAAAACTTGGGCCCCGCTTCGACGGACTGAGTAAAATGTTTGTGGAATGTCAAATGTTAAATGACAACAACTGGATAAAAGTTTAAAATTTACAAAAGCTGAAGGGTAGGGGGGTTGTTGGTTGGTGTGGCACATACAAAACAAAAGTCGTATTTAACATTAACATACAGAATAAATAAACACTTTTCACTTAATCGATTGGGTTTTGGTTTGGAGGCGATTACGGGTGCAGATGTGTTCGGTTTGGTTTGGTTTGGTTTTGGATTGGATTGGTGCAGGATGGGGCAAAACTCTTTACACCGCCAGGCGATTTCTTTTGGCATTCTCACTCGCCTACTGGCTGACAGCGCTCGTCTTCTTCTTTTTTTTAACGGTTTTTACCTGATTAGACCAGTCGCCCGTGGGCACCGTCGCGCGATAGAACTTGGAGCTCGTCTTGTTGAAGATGGGCAGCAGCTCGTTGGCCTCATCGGACAGTGCCTGTAAGGAGCAACCATAACTAATGAGTATTTATTTTAAAAGAAGAAGTATGTATGTTTCACAAACCTTCAGATAGATGATGGCATCTGTGCCAAAGCCCTCGCACGAGAGCAGTACAATGTCGCCATGGAAATAGCGAGCGTAGAGCCGCGATATGGGTAGACCGTACCCATAGCCGGCCAAAGGAACCGTGTGCAGATCCGACTTCGATGGCTGCGGAGCCGTGCTGTACATGTACTTGAATAGCTGGTCCGTTTGGGAGCGTGGAATGCCGCCGCCCTGATCGGAGATCTTCACGCAGATGTCTTCCTGACCGCGACAGATGGCCACCTTGAGGGGCGGCAGGGTGTCACAGTTGTCATTATTGTGATGCTCCACCACCGCTCTCATTGAGTTCTTGAATAGCTCGAAGAGCATGTAATACAAATGCGAGGGCACGTAGACAGTGCGGATGGGCAGGCTAGCCTCTGGCTCGCTGCTATGCTCCTGGATCTCCAGCGCTGGGCTCGTCAGATAGTATTGATCACAGAGGAAGCGGGCGTTCTCATACGCATCGCGCACAACGTCCGACAGGTCACAGGCTGGGTCCAGGCAGCCGATATGCCGACCACCCGAATGTGGATTCGCTCCAAAGAGCAGAGCTGCGAAAATGGGTGGATATGGTTGATTAGATCAATCATCTTGATGGAGGACTACTCGACAACTCACTGTGCTGATTGATCAGCATCCGGATGCTGATGCGCGACATGTACAGCCGGTCGAGAAAGTACTGTATGGAGGTCTCGGTGGGCGCATCTACCGCACCGCCCTCGTTCTCCTTCATTTCAAAGACGCCCTGGGCCATTGTCTGCACCACATCGTTGTGCCGATTCCTAATGAGATCCAGATGATGCACAAACCTGAAATATGCAGTCACACCATTAAAATCTTGGCCTGTATCGATTTGAAGGTCTGCTGACTCACTTGTGCAAATTGTCATGTGTGGGTTCGGCCTTCTCGTAC
The DNA here is from genome assembly GCF_018151105.1 of Drosophila obscura. Taxonomy (NCBI): domain Eukaryota; kingdom Metazoa; phylum Arthropoda; class Insecta; order Diptera; family Drosophilidae; genus Drosophila; species Drosophila obscura. Next base: position 402,500 of record NW_024542774.1, on the reverse strand, counting down.
TCCAGCACCTCCTCGAAGCTCTTCACATACCAGGAGCTCACCTCGCTGACGGATCTGGTATGCAGCAGATTGTCCGGCAGCAGGGCAATCTCCTTCATGATATTGGCCAATCGCACCGGCAGCTCCTTTCGCAGAAATATGAACGATTTTTTCTCGCAAGCATTTTGACCTAATTTGGATAATTTTAAATAAATAAATATAGATTAGAAATGGAAAATTGTAATGTGCAGTTCTATGGTACAGAGTATAAGTTTGTGTAGGCGAAGGCTTATCAATGCAGCCACGCTTCATGTGCATTGATCACGAGCTCACAAATGACAGACTCATGCCTCTGCTCATCACAGCGAAACGAAACTAGCAATCAGCCTATAATATAGTACATAGTTACACATTATTCAGCAGTTTTATAGGTCCAGCAAAACTATCAAAATGGAAGCAAACTATTAAGCCATAACCACTAACAAAACATTGGCTTACAAAATTCCAGGGTTCATACAGTACATACATAGTACATATTGTATTTTATATTACAAAAGTCTACACACATAAAGATTATCCTTGAGCCAGCTTAAAATACAAATACAAACTAAACTTAAAATCAATTGAATTAAAATCAATTGAATAAATTATCAAAGTCCTCAGAAGTATTGTACTTGAGCTAAATACATATTACATACTCGTACAAAATCGGTACAGATATACTACAAGTATGTACATACATACATATGTATATATAGTATGTAGTATATGCTTATAAAGGCGAGTCAGCTCCTAAGTTCAAAGCTCTTGAGACAAAGAAATTAACAAAATGAACCGCAGAAAACTTTGGCCCTCGTCAAGTTTTTTGCGTTCGCTTTTGTGCATATTTGTTTTTAATTCTCTATCTCTGTGTGTGTGTGTGTGTGAGTGTGTGTGTATCTTTCTGTTTCTGCTTGTTTGTCCATTGTCAACAATTTCGTAACAAAAAGAAAACGAAAGAAACAGCCGATTGTGGCGTATGTACCGACGACTGATAACGTTCAACAGAAACCAAATTATCGATGGTGCCTTGACCGGCTGCTAGTCAGACACGCCCCCATTTCTGTGGGCATAATTTGTATAGCGATTTGGTATTTTTGTTTCATTAATGATTATTATGCCCCAGAGTCCACAAAGCTTATACTGATTATTACCAGATGAGGGGGTGGAAGTGAGGGGCACGTTCAGAAAATTAGTCGCAGTTAATTGAAATTCCAGACACGAAGCGAAAACAAAACAAAAGCTATACTATATATGTATACATATATAGATTGGATATATTGTATGTAGTACACACTAAGGCATAAATTAGACTCGAGCCGCCCCGTTTATGAGGCTATTGTAACGAATGGGTCTAACAAAAAAGAATCAATCAATAAACGAGTTATTAATCGTAAACCGAATAATATGGAAAGAGAAGCGATAACCTGACGGACGGGGCTGAAAAAAATCGCTTTTGATACCCTTTTAGAATGTACTTTCCCTTGGTAAACATCAAAATATATCTACATATATGCATAAGCTTTATGATATAAAAACCTTCCTGCTTTGCGTCAAATGAATAGTAATCTCTTCAGAGAGTATAAAAATAAAAACAAAGCAAGATTTCAATTGACAGAACCTGCCAGAAGCTGCCAGAAACGTAGGCAGAGGTGGACAGAGGGAGAGAGAGAGAGAGAGAGTCAGAGCTGTGATGGAGAGTAAGCGAATACACGCGCACATTCCCCTCACTTCCACTAGTCGGCCCCGCTAGTTGCTGATTGCTGATATGACCTCAAAATAAAGCTTTTCGATGAATTGTTTTTGTTTGCCATTTTTCAGCGCTCTCTTTCTAAGATGTTTGTTTGCACCTCACTATATCTCTCACCTTCTTGCTTGCTTGCTTGTTTGTTTTTTTAGTTCTGCCTATTTGTATATCTCTGCCTCTTTCTTGCTTGCTATCTCTATCTCTCTCTACCACTTTCTTGATTGTTGTCGTCAAAGCCAAATAAACATCCAGACAAAGCTGTCTCGATCAGGTTGTCTGCTCCGTCTAACGCTTTGATGCATTGGCACTCACTTCAATTGCGAAGATAAGGCCCGGCCCCCCACTCACCCACTCACTTTCATCGGCGATAAATTGAAACCGTATTAAGCGAATTAATCATTTACATATACTATATATGCAACTTGGATAATGGCCTCAGTCCAGAGTGCCATAAAAATCAGAAGCTTCCACTCGAAAAATGTTTGCGTGTTGGCAACGGTAAATTGAAAGCTTAGCACGCATTTAATCTGTGGGTGGGTTGAGGGCAGGGGTTTTAAATTCAATTGAAAATTGGTTTAAATTGAATCTCCCATTATCGGTTGGAAGTTCCTTACTTTACTGAAATTCAATCATCAGTGGCGCATTAAATTATGTACGACGGTAGCTCGTCCTCCGCACGGAGCGCAACCAAAGGAATGGCGTTAACGAATGCAATTCAATTTGTCCCTGTGTTCACCCACTTACCGTGGCCTTGGCACTTTATCAACGCGATAAATGCAATTACATTAGGAAGGGAAGCAACATGTTAGAGCAGCAGCTGACGACGACACACACTCGCACTTGCACTGGCCCTCTCTGTGACCCGCGTTCTCTCACTTTCCCACTTCATCAAGCTCAACAGCTGTTTGCCGGGAAATTCCTTTCATCTGATTTGCCTGGTAATCCCTTTCATCTATTGCATCAGCTCCTCCTACTCATCATCATATTCTGCATTCAATTTAGATCAATTTTGTGCGGGTTCCCTCTCCTATCCTCTCTCTGTCCTCTATACCACACTTTTGAGTATACTTGACTCACATTCGCCCTGGACGAAAATGCGGCGCGTGTGGAACCGTCTACGTCTTTATTATCGCTTGGTGGTGCACACTTTTTCGGTAACTGTTGACGTCTGCTGTTGATATATTTTCTGGTGTTTTTTCTGACATGTTCAAAGTCCTAACCGAGAGACGTGTGGTTTCTTTGTCTGGCCAAAACAAAGTCCGAATTGTGATTGGGTTATGAAGAGCCAACAGCATCCTGGACTTTGCCCAATACGGTCACTGTATGATCTGATCTATCAGAATTTTTCCATTGTACAATATTCCTCCTATACGTTTGTGCACATGACAAAAAATATAAAATATATTATATTTTGTTCAAGAAAAACGAATGTTGTGTTGCCCACGCACCGAATTGGCACATGATCAACTTGAGCGGTGCCAATATATAGCACCCTGAGTCCCAAATCAGGCCCCCCATTATAATATACTTATGTTTTTGTTTAGATTTTCCATTGATAGATATTCCGATATTAGCCACAAAAAATACTTTTAATTCTCCCCATGAACATTTTGCGATAGCAGACGCCCCCCCTCTAAAAAAGGGGGAGGGTAAATGGGGCCCGTCAGCAGACGTGAATTTTCGTACCCTTGGCCAAATTAAGCACATAAGATCGTACCTGATTCAGTACACTTAGATCAGGTTTGTGAAAATCGAAACAGAGCCGGGGGACTAATCGTGCTAATCGATGGCTCACCAGAATCAAACATACATACGTACGCATACGTGCATGTATTGGGATGTTATTGGGATTGACAAGCAGAGTGATTCAAGTATAAACTAATAACAATGCCGCCCAATCTATAGATATAAACACAAATTACTCAAATTTTATGAGCCAGTGTATATGGGGGGGCATGGGACTGGACTGGCAGTAAAACCACTAAAGTACACCACAATTAAATACGGGGTACAGTTGACGACAAAAACAAATGGAAACAAAAACAAACCTTATCTGTCGCCTGACATCAAAGTTCAACCATGGGGCAGGCGCTTTATTAGTTATTTATTTTACTAGTTAAAGGGTCTGTACAAACATGTGTACTGTTAGCCCACCTTATTTGTACAAGGAATGAATAATTTATGAAAGATGAAAGAATGGAATGCCTGCATTGAAGTGATTTAATCCAAATAAAGAATTTTGAAGAATACCAGCGCATGCATGCGAAAAGAGATAACACAAAAAGCCTCTTGTTTCAGTCTAAATATAGATGATAATAGCAGAGTATCTTGAACCCAACCCAACCCAAGCCCTCGGCCCGTCAAAAGCTGTTTGTATACCCTTGCAGAGCGAAGGTAATATCATTTTTCCAGAACGTTCCAGAGAGTACATTTTGCAACCCCTTAATTTTTGCAGCAAGGGAGAATACAAAATTTAAACGGACGTTAAATATCCTTTGATCTGATTAAAATCGGCTAACTATGTATGTTTGTTGTTTGTTGCATTTCTAAGCATATGTAAGTATGAATATCGTTCAAGTCCTACCATCTGCAAGGGTATTTTAAGCATCATTCTCCAGGAACAGGAAGGCCCTGCTTCCATCTTGCTATTTTCAGTTTCCAGCCACTTGGCTTGACTTTTGTTTCTGTGCAAGTCAGTTGCCATTTATGTCGAGGCTGCAGCCGGGCCGGCAGCCAGCAGGCCCCAAGAACATTGTGGAAAGAAGCTCAAGCACGCGAGCAAACAAGACCTGAATGGTATGAGACACTCCAGCTGCTGGCTCTGTCGCAGTGTGTGTGTGTGTGTATCTGTGTGTTCGAGCGCTTTCTGGGTTGTGTCGCTTATTGGGGCAGGTTTATGGTGACACTTAGAAGGGAGTAACCATATTGTTTAGGGACAGCAGAGCCGGCTGACATTGAAACGTCATTGAAGGCCACGTGCCATCCATTTTGTGGGGGCAGAAAAGCCGTTTTCCCAGCGCTCATATAGAATTTCATTGCCAAAACATGTTTATATATTCAGAGACAGCAACTTGTCTCATTCTAACTTCCGTTCCGTTCAACAGGCAGCGGGCGTGGGGGCGAGGGGGAGATACATACATATATACTAAGCCGAGTTGAATTGAACAGAACTGAGCATTCAATTGTTTGAGCGCCTCCTTCTCTGGTCGCTCTCCCCCCGACACAATCAACAGTTTGCTGGGTCAGAATAAAAAGCTGCTTAATTGACAATTCAATTGGGCATTAGATAACGGGAATGTTGCGCAGTTTAGCCGTATAGCGTCAAACTTCTAAGGGGAAAATCTTTTAGTTTCTAGACGTCTATAGGCGAAATTTTATTTGTGAGAAATAATTTCCTGCTAAAGGAAATACTATATTTTATTCTGGCGCAATCTACCGATTGACATTCTTTTTGATTCTCAGCGCATTTTCTACATCAATACACATTTTCTATTTATGAGCAGTAGCCCATCGATTATGCAATAGGGAAAGGAAATCGGATAAGATCAAAGCGGAACGTGTCAATGTATAGCCCGTAAAAATCACATTGAATAATTAATATTTAATAACACTCACCAAAGTCCATAAACTGTTTGATGGATAGCGGCGACGGGTTGAAGCCCGAGTAGAAGTCGAGCATTTTGGCCAGGCTAGCCATCGAGGACGAGGCGGCCGAGAGGCGTACCGGGAACAGGCGCATTTTGCGTGTGTGTGTTGCTGCTTCGCGGGGGGATTAAGTGCTTACTGGTTGCTGGTAGCAGTTGCGGGGGGCGGCGGCCTCCGATTACGCTATTTGGGTTGTTTACCGGTTTTCTCTTATCTTGAAGAACTTTGTTTTTGCCTCAATGTGGTGGGAAGCACTTTAGACCAAAGAGCGTGTCTAAGTGAGAGTGTTTGTGTGCGTGGGAGAGGGAAGCCGGTAGGCGCAATGTCCTTTCTCTCACCTTCACCACACCGCAGGACGTTGACCGGCTAAAAATTCACTTTCCTCCCTCTCTCTCTCTCTCTCTTGCTCTTTCTCTTTCTGTGAACCTCTGCTCTCTCAACAGCTGGCAATAGGCAATATCTTGCGGTACTTCCTCTGCTTGATCCAATAAATCAATGAGACGATGCAAAATGGTGGCAAAATATTTGTTTAACGTAATAATGTTTGCCAATGTTAGCTGCTAATATAGTTGCGGCGGCTTTCCTGCTGAAGGCTTTTGATGGCTGTGGCCGTGATGAGGCGTAGTCTTTGTTGCTGCTGATGCGCCATAAAAGTAATTATAAGCGCGGGAGGCGAAGATGTTTTGTACGGTATTTGCAATGTTTATTGTGCGGCGCGCGTATTCTCTCTCACACGATTGACTTGCTGGGCCCCAACGTTGTGGATTCGAGCCCCCAAAACACTATAATATACTAGAGGTGTCAAACCATCGAGGGCACTATCGATAGTATCGATGTTTTGCTGCTAGCCGCTACTATCGATGGTTTTGCGACTATCATGATAGTATCGAGCTACAGTTGCTGCGCTTTTGATATGTTTGGATTGGCTTTTCCCATTTGAAGAGCGTTCAAACACTTGACTTTCCATCATTATGGATCCACGATACAAAAAAGAAGGATTTCGTTTACAGATCAATGCTGATCAAGGCGCCGTTTTGTTGGAAAACATGTTGACTAATTACAACGGAGAACAACCTGAAGAACCGGAAGCAGAACAGCCAGTACAAGTCTCACACGAGCAAACTCTGCTTAAGTTTATAAAACCAAAATAGAAAAGAAGAAAAGAAACAATAGAGTCAACGCAATTGTGGTTCTTCGACAATATTTTGAAAAAATGAATACCGGAAATGATTGCAACACATTAGAGTATTGGAAGGTAAGTGGTGATAATTACATTTTTGTATATCAAACTTATTTGTTTATATACGTTTTTTTTCAGAGCAATGAAAGTGACATGCCAGCTCTAGCCAATGTGGCAAGGAAAGCTCTGTGTGTTCCCGCAACCTCGACGGAGTCCGAGCGGATGTTCTCAAAGGCCGGACAAATTATTTCGGATCGTAGATCCGCGCTGAAACCGAAAATTGTTGATAACCTATTGTTTATCAAAAAAAATTGGTGGATTACCGATTACAACACTTAGTAACTTCGTAAATAAGGATAACAAAAAAACTATGAATTATTTTATATTGTTTTGAGACTGATATTTTGAGAGTATGAATAAACCGTTTAATTTTGAACAATCTTTGTATTATTTCGCTTAAAAAATAGCGTTTAATAGCATATTTGAGCCCGATACTATCACGATAGTATCGATTGTTTTTTTCAAAACTATCGATGGCTCAACTATCAATCGTTTGACAGCTCTAATGGTAAGTATTCATTGTAGGTAAGCAAGTAGCTTTCCACCTACCAAAGCGTTAAATAGTTTTATCTTTTTTAAGATGAAATAATTGTTTTCGTTTACTTTTTTTTGGTTTTCTTTTTTGTTTTTTATTAATACACTTATAACATATAGTATAGTAGAGATTTAGGTTATCGTCATTGAAATTATCCCAATTTAATTGCAATAATATTCAAAGAAACTAAAATCGCATTTCTCTGCTCACCAGATCTTAAGGAGATATATGTATGTATGCATGTATCTATGAAAAATTCGTTTCAAATTCAAAGAACAAATGGTAATAGAATTTGGATAGGTTTTGAATGCACTCTCGCGTAACTATTTATACAAGTCCTTCAGGCTGTAGCTGATAGTCAGCCGCAGCCCCTCCATTCGGATCATTTCCAACCACTCAATTCCAACTCGAGATACATCAAAACTAAGGAAATGGTCATACAGATTGGTTTCGTTTACAGATTTGCAGGCCAGAGATGGAACTTTGATATTGGGTTTTGGTTATAATTCATCTCTGGCTAATTCAGATGGATTTCATAGTTATCTGTGTATTTTTTATATGTTCGGTTCTTCGCGTACGCATATGTATATGCTCGTCCTAAAGCTAGGTTTGTGTTAACAAAAACAAAAAAATCATAACAATTTTGTAAATGGAAATACTTCTCGTACATTCTCAGTAGTTTTGTGTGTGTCGTCGGGGATGGAGGGTTCGTTTGAGGGCGTCCGCATCTGCGGGTTAAGGAACATGGACAACAATGGGATCGCAGGCTGCCAGAGCGACCGAGGGGGGAGTAAGAAAGCTTATACCGCTTTCCACGCACACACATACACATAAATACACATACAAACACACACACACACACACACACCTAACTGTTATAGCGAATCTGTGGCAAGATATATACATCGGTATATATCAAAATATGTACTGGGAATATATATATATATATATAACATTAAGTTTAGCATGCGCGTGATTATAAATTAGACATATATATGTTTCCGCTCTAGTTGCCTGCCTGCACCTCCCCGACTCCAGCTGCCGCGCTGCCGTTGGCACCTCCTCAGTAGACAAAGCGATTCACATTCATGCCCAGATCGTTGCCTCCACAACCGCCAGAGGGCGGTGGGGCCCGATCATCCTCGTCGTCGCCATCATAGCCGTTGCGCGTCACAAATCCATGGCCGTTGGCACCGTTGCTGCCCTGAAATCGCTGTGAGCGCAACTCCTCGCTATACGCCCGGTTTTCCTTATTCACATAGTCGCGCAGTGAGCTCGGCAGCTCCTGGAGGGTGAGCGGTGGGACTTGGGGCACTGACACCGTTTCGGTGCCAGCCAGGCCGGACTCATGCGAGCGTCCGCACATTTTGTAGAAGAGTATGTAGGGGGTGTTGGGCGAGGTGAGGTTGTGCATTTCCTCGGACTGCGAATGGGTCACAAAGCTGTCGTTGAACTTATACCAGTTCCTCGACTGGTCAGCAGCAAATGTGAAGTAATGGCCAGAGTCCATGTGATAGCCCGAGTGCACGACGCCTGCGTACATCTCATAGTACACGGCCGACTGCTCCTGCAGCGAATCGGATGAGCATATCTTAACCACGAGCTGTGGAGGCCAACGAAAATTAATATACACTCGTGACATCCCCACATCCACCTGCGTATACTCACACTCTCATCGTGGAACACCTTGTGCATTAGCTTGGTGCGAAAATGGTACTTCTGATCGTACTTGAACTGCTTGAGGGTTAGGACGAGATTGCGCGGCGCCTCTGTCACCCCGATGCGGCGATCGGCATCGCAGAGCTTCTTGCAGCGGGGACAAAAATATTGGTTTTCACCGTCCAGCTTTTCCGGCGAGCAGTAGTACTCGATCAGGTCTTGAACCGAATAGTTGCTGACACTGCAGTCGTCCTTGTCATCCGGAAACGAGAGCTGCAGCTCACGGAAGCTGTCCTCGATGTGGCTCTCCCAGCTGCAGTCCAAACAATTGTACGTCGTCGACAGTTTGCCGGTGAACGTCTTGTCAATGGTTGATGTTGGCTTCTTTGGCTGCTGTTGTTGCTGTGGCTGTGTACTATTTGTGCCTTTGGTGGGTGTCGAAGTGGGCTTGTGACTGGCACTGGTGCTGCTGCTACTGCTGCTGCTGCCAGCGATCTCGCGGTCATTGCTGTTGTAGGGTATGACCCCGCTGGACAGAATCTCATCGCTCAGCTCGCCAGGGACATCGACGTTCTTGCCATGCTGACTGTGGCCTCCATCTTTGTTGATCTCTTGCTCGTGCAGCAGGTCGAGCAGATAGCCTAGGAACTCGGAGCTGTCCTGCTGCAGGCCCGGAGTGAAGCCAGGCGGTCTGGTCGCATTCAGAACTCGCGTCGGCGTCAGCTCATACCGCATCGAGTGATGCATTAGGGCAATCTGTTGCTGCACCTTCAGCAGCAGCAGCGAATCGCTCTGCACCAGCAGTATCTGGCGGCTGAAACTGAGTGGAAGAAACGGTCAACAGAAGCGCTGGGAACATACATTTCTAGATGCACTTACTCGCTGGTCATGGCCAGGGCCTGGAGTACGCTGTTCATGTAGCAGGTGTTGCCTAGATTCACCAGTCCCACCCTGGCATTGCGCCGTCCCGGGGGCAGGGCGTTCTCGTGCATGGCCCGGGCCATAGCTCCGCAATTTGGCGACGGCTCATACATTTGCATGGCCACCCTGACGTTTGCATAGAGATCGCTGTTTTCGTTGAATCGCAGCATCAGGGCACTGGTTAGGTCCACCAACTGCTGCATGCACTGGCGCGTCTCCACGTTGAACTCGTCCGTGTTGTTTAATTGCTGCTGCTTCAGACAGTTCAGCACCTTGGGTACGCGTGGCAATATCTACAGGAGAGGGTAAGACCAGCGGGTGAAAGGATGTGTCTATCTTTGATCCATGAGAACATTACCTTGCGGAATATTTCTGGTGTCTGATTGATGGTTGACAGCATGTGAAACACTATCGGAGCTGCCTTTGGCCGCATGGCGGGTAGTATTAGCACTTTGAATAGCTTTTCGATGGAGTCCAATGCAATGTCGTCGAGGAGCACACGCTTGTCCTGATCGCGCAAGCCTGTCAGCAGGGCCATCACCCAGAGATTGAGGTTCGGACAGAAGTTGCACACACAGATCCATTCGCAAAGCAGGACCACCGTCTTGCGTATGCTCGCGTCCTCGACATTCGTGTCCAGCAGCGATTGCACGGCCTCGCTGATGAGGGGAGGCTTGAACAACTGAAAGACAACGGCCACGGCATAGGAGGGGCCCGCCTCGCCGGACTTTGTGATCAGTTCGTAGACGACGCGAAGGAAGAACATGAGGTAGTTCTTCTCACTTGCTCTGGCAAGGATATTGCCAAATTTCACCGCCTCCTCTTTGAAGCGCACTAGATCCTCGCTCGTGGTGCCCGGCTTCATGCGAGCCAGCTCAAAGATCATCCGCTCGTAGAATGTCAGCACACTGTGCGCCTGATCCGCCTGATTGAGACTCTGCAGAGTGTTCAGCACCGCCTGTATGTCCCGCTTTGTGAGCGTGTTCAGTGTTTGGCCGCCAACATCACTAGCTTCGTCGGGGTTGGTGCCATTCGTGTCCATGCTCTCGGCGCCGCCATCATCGTCGGAGATCTTTATGTTGTTGGCTGTTGGTTGCTTACCATTGGGTGGCATGGCGCCGTTTGAGGCACCGCCGGAGGCAGAGTTGACCCCATCGGTGGCGTCGTTGGACTCGCTGTTGTTCTGCTTGACAGCCATGGCCGCGGCTGTGAACTGGAACCTCGTATGTGCCTTTGTCCAGATGGATACCCGATTCGAATGCCTGAAGCAACTTCTCAGCCTCCAACGGGCGTGGGGCTTCGGCTTCCGCTTTTCGCGGGCGCTGCGGCTGTTTCGAGGCCGTCGACACTCTGCGCGAAAGCTGCGCCGCGTGTCCTTGAACCTCTCGGCGTTACGTGTCGTTGTTACTGAGTGACCTTTCAACCGCAACAAGCACACATCGAGGTGCCAATAGCCCAGTCCGCAAATGCAATCAATGGAGCAACTCTTTAGACGGACAAAAAATGTCGTCTGCGCTTTAGGAGCTTACAAAATCAACGTCGCACAAATTACCACTGTCACTGCTGCTGCCCGACGGCGGCTGCCACAGAACGTGATGCACAAGAAATTTTGTAGACTGTGCCACATCCGAGTGAAGTGGCTGAACGCACTCGCACTCGCCTCGCTGCTTTTGTTTGCTGCCTGTCGTTGTTCCCGTATCTTTTTTTTCTCTGAACTGGATTCTCACTCGTTGTCTGAACGGCACATTAGCTTACAGCGATACTTCGCCCGATTTTCACGACAATTTTGATTATTTTTCAACGAATTCTTTGTGATATTTTCCGATTTATTAATGTTGTGTCTACTGAGTCAGTGAAAGCGTTGTACGCGACGGTCAGACTGCATGACACAGCTCGCCAGGGCTGCGGTAACTATCGATTGTCCTTCTCAAAAGAATTACAATAAATTAATTATTTTTCTCCATCAATTGTTGGTTGCTGCAACGGAATTGGGGCGGAAACACGTATATCGTCCTTTTAAAATTAATTGTTGCCGCTATTCTAGAAAACGTAGCGCATTTGGTGTACTTTTATTGCAACCATCGATAAACGACTACTTGGTCGGCCTGAAAGTGTAGTGTCAGAGGCGCTTCCGTGAGAATGTCACTTTGTATTTGTTTTGACTCTGCCTGCCTCCTCCAGAATAAAATAAACCTTTTTTTGGACACATAACACGAAAAATTAACGCAGTCCAAACGCCAAAATGCACCCAGGACAAATCGAAGTTAGCGAAATCACAGGCTACTGGGAATTCTTATTGAGCGTGAGTACGATTCTGTGGTTGGCTTTCCTGCCGCCCAGAACTTGCCTACACTTTGGGTTGAATATATATTTGCTGTTTCAGATCGACTGGAAAGATCCGTGGCTGCTTGGACTAATTGTGCTGCACCTGCTCACGACCACGACGGCCCTACTCAGCAGGAACCATACAAATATGCAAGTTGTCCTCTTCCTGGTACTGTGTACGTAGAAATTTCCCTGTGCGTTGTGATGTACACGTCGCCCACGCAATCTGATTAATGTTTACACTCTGCCTTCTTTTCCAGTATCGGCGGTCTATTTCAGCGAAAGCATCAATGAGTATGCGGCCCAGAACTGGAGTTCCTTCTCCAGACAGCAGTACTTTGACAGCAACGGCCTGTTCATTTCGACGGTGTTCTCCATTCCCATATTGCTGAACTGCATGCTGCTGATTGTGAGTGCAGTGGCGTACTGGCAAAACACGCAATGTCTAATATAGAGAATATTTTTAGGGCACATGGCTTTATAATTCCACACAACTGATGATCGTAGTGAAGACGGCCCAGATCAGGGAGCGGGTGCGCCAGCAGCGCCGAAACCCGACTGATGTGGCACCGGTGGGCACGGGGTCGGGGTCCAACCCACGTCTCAAGGCCGAGTAGTATTTAAACAGAGCTAGGCCACAATAAAATCTTTTTAAGGAGCTGTGAGAACCATTTGCTTGTACACATTTCAAATTAATTTTTCCCGCTCATTTCTGTGAATGTCGATTACTAATCGATCATAAATGTGGTGCAACCAGGGTGAAGCTTGGCATACAAGATCCCGTTGATATATGTCACATCATCTATTAACTAGTCTCTATGTTTTGAAATTATCTTTGTATGGAACAAATTTCAGCAACATTCCGTATATATCTGAGGGTTAAGCGATATCCTTTATTGATTTCATAGATCCGCGGTCAGTAGCAAAACAAAATGCTAACGGTATATAACGTTATATATGTATAATCAATTTAAATATAGTTTTTTAAGGTATAGTAAAGAACATAGGCTTGTATCAAAATAAGAGGTTGGTACCGCCAAATGGTTCAAACTGTCAAAATTTTTAAACGCAAAAATGAGTTGGGTTAGCGTTAAATGGCAAGGTATGGACAAAAACAAAGCCTAAAAAGCTCACATGAGAGTCCTTAAAATAAGCTAGATTATAGAAAACTAATTCATCTACCTAATAAAATGATATGTTCAGTGGTAAGAGTCCTAACTAGCTGGTAATTATAAATCGAATATCAAAATCGGGGAATATGTTTTTCCTCGGTATATTTACGGCATATGGTTCCAGTCACACTCGACAAAACAAATCAAGTGAAATATTTATTTTTCCATATATGTATATACTTTTGAAAATGATCGCCAAACTCATTTAGAGCACAAAAAATACTGACATTTTTTCGCTCTTAATTCGTGGTGGTTTTTCAAAATGTTCTCTCTTTTCCGTGGTGAAGAGAGCGTTTTCGTGGTGACTTTGCCCTCCTTTTCGTGGTGTGAGCCACATGTATATATATTACGGGAACGTATATACATTCGATTTGTATGTGAAAAAATTCAGCAACATGGGGAAATGAAGAGGCAGCATTGTTGTGCAACTTTGGCACGAAATGATCAACAAGTCTGAGTACCTTGGGAAACTGGAAATTATAGAATAGAGATATTGTTTGTAATTTCATGCTATAATTGATGCAGAAACTACTCAATCTCTGTTTTAAAGATATTAACGAAATTTTGCAGCTCACGGGTTCCAATAATAGGTATCAGAACCGGGATAAATGTATATATAAAACACAAACATGTGCATTAATAGGTAAAAAACATGTCAATCTAGGATAAAATCATAAATAATGGAGCTAAATGGAGCTTGGAACAAAACATTTAACATCAATTAAAAGAAATAAGGTATACAAAAGTACATACGCATAGACGAAACTTGGTTGACCAGCAACACTGACGTCACATTTAGTCAACATTTACGTTTTATGCTTTGGGCGTTTTTGATTGAACCTTTTTATGTAAACAATGCAATAAAAAGAACTCCTGAAAACTTGCCAATCTTGTAGAAAATGTATGTATCTATCGGATAAAATTATTTGTTTAGGGCTGAGAGGGCCAACTAGCTAGTAATATTATAAGGAATATCAAAATCGGGGAATATGATTTTCCTCGGTATATTTACTGTATATTCTGAAAAAGAAAAGTTACATTTGCGTATATTTATGAGGGTCAGACGGTATATTTTGTCGATAAGTACGCAGTCACACTAGTGGCACAACCAAGAGAGCGAGCGGGCGCGATGTTTTTTACCAAGACTTGGTAAACAAAATTCGTTGATAAGATATTCGCTGGCTCCAACACGTCAACGTCAATTTTCGTGCGAACGTTTATCTGCCCCCTCTCTCCCTTTCTTCTCTCATCCGAGAGTGTATATTTGTTCCAGCGCGGATTAAAACTCGGCTCTGCTGCCACCGCGCGCGTGTGTGTGTGCGTGTTAAAAGAAGTTTATTGGCTTAACATATTTGTACAAAGGGCCAAAGGGCGCAGCCTCTCTGACAAGTGAAATTTTTGCAGACCGAACAGCAGGTGAAAATTAAATCGTAAAAAAATAAGAGAGCGAGAGAAAGAACAGTTAGTTACAAGAAGTGAAGAAGAAGAAGCAGTTCTGCCGCAACTCCATCGACGAGGCGCAGGGCAAAAAGTGACGCATAGGAAACGTTGCTAATTACAAAAGGTAAACAACAAATAACAGAAAATACAATAACAGTAATAGCAATATGGTCAAAAACCCCCCGCGGGCTTCATGCAGCTAAAATTGCTCAATTTTCGATTCTATTTTGACGTCGCCTGCGTAGTAGAGTTTTCCCGTTATTGTGTGCGACGCGTCGCAGCGAAAATGTTCATTCATAAAAAAAACAGTCCCCACACGCGTCCACCCTCCCCTCCCACCATACTATCTGTGCAGTTGCTTTTCTCTGGAAATCGTTCAGAAAAATTTTGACCAGATAAATTGTCATGCCACGCCCCGTGGAGCCTGCCCCTGCCTCTCCATCGTGTCCATTATTCAATGGGGTTTCTCCAGTGAGGGTAGGGGCGGTGAGTTCAATTGAATTTTAACTTAATTCTGCGAAATTTTCATTAGGAACGAATGATTTTCAAAGGCGATTAGATCAGATTAGATCAGCCCCCGTTGCCATATGGCAGACTGTCAGTCTGGTGATTAATTAGGCTAGAAAGATAGGACCGATTCGGTTTGTCGAACCTGGAAATACCCTTGCAGAATATCGTATCTTTCTACACATATCCTTCCTATGATTACAGTGGCGGGAAATTGGGAAATTTTTCTGTTAATAGCTGAACCAGATTATTTTTAGGTATGGTACGAATGCATAATCATGTTTATCTGGCAAAGTATAGGTTATGCAGTATCGCTACTAGGAACTTTATTCATATTTCGGGGTATCCAGAATTTTTTCCGCACCATAAGCATTCCACAGCAGTTTAATCACTAAAAATTCTGATGCTGTCCGATTTGTGTGTTCTCGTACCTTCTCTGCCGTTTCAAACTTCTGAACAGAAACGTGGAACCCCCTGAAAGAGAGAGTATGATAAATAATTCGATTTCGTCAGACAGTTGCGGATGAAATGTCATTTGTAATGGGGACCAGCCGTCCGATGGGAAACCCATCGACACATTCCAGCCCCTTATCGGCAGCAAAGCGCATTTCCTCACCTTGAGCGACAATATCTATTTGTCACTATCGAAAAGGAAAACAATCATATGGAATTTATGGGCAAGATGTCGCCAAAATGCAAAAGTCAAGCAAAATAAATATATACAAATAGTAAAAAAAAAAAAAACAATCAAAATAACTCGGTGACATCATTTTGACTAATCGCCAATTTTAGCATTTGAAAAACGGCGGCTGCTGCTCAGCAGCCATCCCCACGGGCCAGAAAGAGACAGTCTTAGCGGGTGGAGAGGTGAGAGGCAACGAGAGTGGGGCCCTCGGCTCACACGAAGAGCAGGTGCTAAGCCGAAGGCGCCATCGCAATGTAGAATCAAGCCAAGCCGCCACAAGTCGAGCGTTGGAATTCCAACACCTACACCCAGTATAGAAATGTAGGTACATCTATAAACAAGCAATAAATAGATCGTTTGAGAGTGTGCGTGTCACTTGATAATAGAAAATTTCACTTTCAAATAATTGCATAGATTATTTTCTCTATCGGAATTCGCATCAAATTAAACGTTTGACATTATTTATATCAGTTAGAATAAATCAAAAGTGGAATTAGTATAGAATTAAACAGGTAAACAAAATGTGTCTATGTGCATGCTCGTATTTATTAATTGGTTGGGAGCTGAAGAGCAAAAGGGTGCCCAGCTCTGCTCTGAAAGATGGTCTATCGACTGCCGACACATTTCTACTTATTACATATTGTTTTCTTGATAACTTCCTTTGACCTTCCATTAAATTCAATTAGCTGAACATATTTGGAGGCCCAAATGGAACATTCCTCCAGTTTGATCTAGCTCTTTGATACGCTCCCAAACACACGGACACATACCCTAGTTTCATTTGGTTAATTTTGAGTGAGGCGTGTGAAGAGTATTAGGAAGCAGTGCTCCAGATTCTCAGATACTATTTCTGAGTGAGTGCGACACACGTTGGCGGTTGCTTGTGCTCGGTTGGTGGAAATGTTGTGAAAAGCTAAATGAGGCGTGACATGAAAAAATAAAGTAAAACAAGAGCAAAGCACTCACACACACACACAGTTACACGCACAACATAGAAAGAGAGCATAAAAAGAAGCAAACCACCCACAACATGACAACAATAAAGGCAAAGAGAAAGAGAACAAAGGGAACCGAAATAAGGGCCACGGAGTAATTTCGGCCTACAAAACATTGCTCACTTGTCCCCAAAACCAAGGAAGCAAATGGAAAACAGAGAGAAAACAGAAAGAAAGTCCATGCTCGTGAGGTCGATTATTGTGTTGTAAATACCCTGGAAAATTCAATGTCCAACTATCCTTAGAGCCATATCGCATCGAACATGAGGGACTAGTTTCTGCTGCTGCAAACATCTGATACAAATCAGAGTACCCCACTGCAAGAGTATAGAAATTGGAACAACTAACTGCAACCTCCAGTGCGACCACGAGAGCGTAAAGAAAGAAAGAGTGGGCGTGCAGAAGGATTTATGCCAGGGACTATAAAGAGAGAGAGGGAGACAAAGAGAGAGAGGATGGAATAGACAATTAACCCTTTTTTGTCTGTTGTTTTGTCTAGCTTTGAAGTCGTTCAAGCCGTTCAAGCCGGGCAATGGCTGGGGGGGCCAAATGGGGCAACAGGGTCAAAGTGAGCTGGAGCTGTCCACTCTGTGTGCTTTAATTAGTTTATAAAACAAGAGACCGAGCTAAATGTAATAAAATTAATCGTTTATGCCCGTAATCGAATTTACTCTCCTCTCCTTCTACGTTTACACTGTACCAAGACCCATTCATGTATGGCGAGAGGGATTTCCATTACAGGCGGTAGCTAAACGAAATTGCAGGCAATGGCAAGTCGAGCGTAAAGCCTCCCCCCCCTCTGTACCCGCATGGATGAGTAGGATGTTTATTTTTAGCCAAAAGCCAGTCAAACTTCCATTAAATCCGCCCCCAACCCAAAAAGATAATTCACAATTTTTCACTTATTTCACATACATAAAGTTTTTAAGAATCCCAACTACCACACACAGTAAAGTCCAATCGCCACAAAAATTGCCAATAAATCTATCAAATGCAGCACCTTCGGGGCAAGCAGGATCTGCCACAGGGCTGACCACATGTTGCGAGGCCACTAGAGCACATCACACATTGGCAGGAGCAGTTACCACAGCAGGTTCCACAGCTGGAACCATAACAAGGACCACCACATGGTCCAGAGCAGGGACCACGATAGGGCCCACAACTGCTAGTCGGGCTATTGCTGCAGTACCAGCGACGAGAGATTCGACAGAAACGTCTGCAGCCGGGCATAATCTTTGGCTAATCAGAAGAAGGATAATGTCAATCAATCCGAGAGAGAATAGCATCTAAAAACTCACATTCTGGGCTCTACTGTGGGTGGAAATTGGGGCTTCTGTTCGAACAGACTTCGATTATAGCTTCAAATGATTGTTCGTTGTAATTGGCCTTGATTTCAATGTCTACTTGATTATGCCATACACAAACCAGAGTGGAAACAGGCAAATATCTAAGGAAATCGTTTCATCTTTCGCTTCTGTTTGTAAACATTTATGTGGAAAAACCAAAAATATTTAGAAAATTACTTCCGTTTCAGAAAAACGTGGCAATAATTAAATGAATTGTTTATAGAATGATATTTATTATTGTTTATTCGTTATTTGTTGTATTCAAAATACATATTAAGGGAAATAGCTTAAACTGAATGGTGGGGAGTATATTTGGGGCAGAAACCTAATCATTATTAGCATATGGTGGAGACCCAAATGAAAAAAAGGAACTTAATATATATTTTTAATCATAAATATTTTTACCAGAGGAGAAACTTAAGTGGAAACTTAAACTAAGTTCGTTAGTTGCTTTTTTGAAATGTTGTATCATACTCTCCTGCCCATGCCCATTAAGCTGCATTGATTGTTGAGAACCGTGGACAATGCCATTATCTGCGACAGTTGCATTTTAAATCGCATTATAGATTTATGCAAAAAAAAAAGAAAGAACAAAAAAAATATAAGAACAAACGCCAAAGAGGAAATGGAATGCCAGACGAGTGCTTTGCCCAATTGGTGGAGGTGGCTCTTGGTCTATGACTTGAGTCCACTTTAGCCCTGGCCCGCATTGATTTGTTGTACGGATGTTCTGCGGCTTGTGCTTCTCCGTTTTCTTTGCCGCAACCTCTTCGAATTCGGTTTCAAATTCCATTTCCATTCACATTCCGATTACAGTTGATTGACTTGACTGTGGCCTGGCCGCTGAGCTGCCCCATGCCAAAAGATTGCACAGAAATTGCACAATTTTCTCTGCACCCAAAGACACTGACAGACAGACAAGCGATTCTGTTCAGCCTCGAGCTAAGAAAAGTGTACATACATACATACATATATCTTATCGTTTGCGGTCTATTTGCTTTGCAGATCGTTATCACTGGCTGGCTAGCTGGCTGCCTGCCTGCCTCTGATAGCGGGCCTCCAAATGGATCGTGAAATGAGAAAAACTGCCCACACGGAATGCTGTTTATTTGGATGTTCCATTTCGTAACAAATTTTGTGTGTGTGTGTGGCGCGCGCGTGGGCAAAGTTCCGTGTGGGAAAAGCCCATGCAGACACAATTTCCCCCTGCTCGGTTTCGCCACCCACCCATTTCCCATCCCCTCCCCCATCACGCCATCTCTTGTTTTCTTTTCGTGTATCTGTGTAAAATACTTTGGCATACTTCTGTCCGTCTCATTCCACCGCGTCCGTTGTTGGACTCGTTTGGGCAATTAGCTGACCATTTACAATTGTGGCAGCTTGAGTTTTCATTTTGATTTTCTATGGGTTTCCCTCCCTGCCCCGCGCACAAATCTAAGGTTTGTTTATGCCAAAAATAAGGCGTGACTCCGCCGACTAGGTCACAAATTTATAGAATGAAAAATATTTACATACGTAGACCCGTTCACTCATCTATGCTAATTATACAAGGGATTGTCATCGATGGATCCACTCATTGTCTGTGGGGAACATTGTCACACCCCCCACCCGAGAGATCTATATCTGTCCAAACTCAAGTTAATCTCCTCCTCTTTCGCTCAATCAATTGCGAATATTGCTTAGACAGGAATTAGCATATTTCGAGAGGAATGTGCAACGGGTTGATTTACGGTGTGGGCGGCTGAGAATTAAGTGCAGGTGCGGGCCTTGAACCAATGTACGTGCTAATTTGCTTACCCAATTTGTAACTTGGCAAATGTATTCATTTACAGTTGAACTTTGAATGTTATCTATCCATGGAGCAGACGTCTACGTCCACATCTAAATGCGCTATTCCAATAGGAGGAGTAGCTGTAAAACAAAGAGAGCCCAAACACAAAGAGAGAGAGAGCGAGCGAGCGAGGGAGTGTGATGACTGCATTGAGAGCTGTGCAGAGAGCTGCACACTGCGCAAATAAAGTAACCCAGCACCGATCTGCCAGACGGCAAGGCGATGCCAACAGATCACGCTTTGCACTTTCTTTTGTCACACAGTGTGCGCAAGACGGAGCTTATCGCATTGTGCATACATACCTTTCTCGCTTTCGGTTCACTCACTCGCCCATGACCTTGACTGGCCGTTGATCGACTTCGGCTTTCGTCATCTTCTTTGGCTGTCAGCTCTTTGCTATCTTTCAAGTGACGAGTGCAGACAACAAAAGCACCTGAAAAGCGGGCTCATTTCACTGTTCAGCCGCATCTATTAGAGATCCCCAGATTATGGCAAAAGTAAACTCTTCATGCCATGGACTGTGACTGGCTCCCCAACTCCCCAACTGGGGGCTCAAGTCCTAAAGCTTCTCTGGGGCCCCCGCGCCCTCATCCCATTCCCATAGTGCCCACAGTGCTGGCTCAATCCCTTTGGTAATCCTTGAGAGGCAGCCACAGCGGCATCCGACGACTAATGGGACTTTGTGGTGCTGTGGAATGTGCATTTTGCATTTTGCAATTCGCATTTACCATTTGAGTTGTTGTATGTAAGTGGCACAGGCAATGCTTGCAGCATACCTAACCCCCAACCCCGCTCCCGCTGCTTTGAGGCTCCCTACAGTGAATGCTCCCATTTGTGCTCCCATTTCCCATAATTACTCGGTGTGCAGTCTGACGAGGATGATGACAGTTGCCCGCCTCTAACTGGGACACAACTTCCTTCCAGCTTGTGCTTCTGCTGTCTTCTGTTGGTCTTCTTTTTCAGCTTCGTCACAGCTCCTTTGTCTCTGTTTCGGTTTGTTGGGCGAGCTTATTGCTGTGTTCACGAACTAATTTCAGTTGGATTTCCCTGTCGTACCATATGATCGAATGTGGGAGTGGGGCTGTAGATGAATGGATGCCCATTTGGAGCAATCAATTATGACTATTGGAGCATATGTAGGTGTACACTGTACACATATCTGCTGCATTCCTGTGTACGAAATTACGTGTCTGCACGTACAGTGCACACCACCCAATAATGAATGAAGGACTGACGCTGAAAAATCATTCCCTATAACACTGGGCCCCTGTGTTTCATCTATCCGAGCGTATACTGTGCTTGTGTGCTATATATCGAAGTTGCAGGCGGCGGCAGATTGTTTGGCTAAATTTTTCAATTAACTCCGTTGCAAGTTCCAGTTAGTGTCTGGGCCCAGCCTTTGGATTCCTTTGCTGAACAGAAAAAAGGTTATTGCACGGCCTGCGATTTCAGTCGAACATCATTTTTGCCAGACATGCAATCCCACCTCGACCTCTGGCTCTGTCTGCCTGTTGCCGCCTCGTTCCCGAAACGGAAAAGCAGGAATTTTCATGGAATAAAACGAAACGAAACGATTTCCCCCCTGCCATCCGGCCATCCTGCCATCCTGCCAACCTGCCATCCTTCCACCCTCCTTGACTTTCTGTGTGCGACTGAAATTGCAAAATTATGTGCCAGGTTATCATCGCTGGGGTTCGGTTGGTTATTTCCCACTTTGATTTCTCTGGCACGCAAATGAAACACAGCACAGCAGGCGTACAACGTACAGCCCAGGACGAACAGGACACCCAGCACACGGACACGGACACCGACATGGGACAACTTTCAACCGAAACTTGTTTAATTTCTGTTGCGGGAAAAGCGCAAAAAGCAAAGCAATGCAGAGGGAAGAACTTTGAAATCTTTTGATGCAGGTCCCTGGACACGCCATCGTCCGTGTAGTTCCCCCCTTCACCATTCATAGTTCATCTATGCGGTTACGCTGCCTTTTTACTTCATTTTGCTCCATTTTTTTCCCAGCTCCTTTTTTCTGCTCCGTTAGTAAATTGAGCATCTACGTGAGCTCCTGCTGCTACCTGGCCCCCCCATCGCCCCTGGCAGTAGGGTTCAGTTGGGGTCACCCATGCAGTGCATGGATGACGAATGATTCAATGTTTCTGCTACTCAGGCAGAAGGACAGTAAAACTTAATTATAACTTTTCGAAATCTTGATTGAAAGTCCTGAAAGGACTTAAAGTATGATTGAATCGATAATCCTCTAGATAACTAGAAGAAACTTTTACGCTGGCCTCAGGTCCTGTATGTTTTCTTTCCATTTATATTTTATCCCTTTTTTTTTAGCTCTGTGCACTATGGCTCTGACAGTTTGATGGGTTTCAAGAGTTCTCTTTGATATTTCATGTCATAAAGAGCCGCCATCAGTTCCATTTTTTATTTATATACATTATTAAGTTTCCATGCATACCGCCACCCACCGCTATCACCTCATTCCGGTCGACCCATTTCCACGGAGCCTGACAGCCAGCCAGCCAGCCAGCAATCGCGATGCTGTTCCGCAACCTGAAACCAATTGCAATTTCCTCCGGTAATGAAAATCGAATCTGTTGACATGGACCCAACGTTTGCGATGACTGAAAGTTGCATCGAAAGTTCTTGTCAAAGTGTCGCACGCAGAGCAGTTTCGATTAGGAAAGTTTTGCGGCTTGTCGGGCAGATTAAACACATTTAAATGGCGACTAAATAAAACAAGCAGGACATCTGCATGAATTGTGGCTGCTTGACCAAATTCCCCAAAGCCCGCAAAACAGCAACAGAACGACAGCAAAGGCCTGGAAACAATTGCGGTTGGAAGGAGCACAAAAGTGGCAATTGGGGAAATCCCATTTAAAGGGGGGAAAACGTGAGGGCTTGGTGGTGAGGTGTTGTGAGAGCATTTTGCAATGGAATTTATATACAAACATACATATATAAATGCTGACAACGACAGAAAAGAGAATTTTTTATTGCAGAGTTCTCTGAATGACACAAATAGGGGTCTTCCCCTGCCCCTTCCCCTGGCATACCCTGTCCTGGCCTGGTGTATGGGTGTAATCGGAGGGTGGCCACTTGGCACAAACTCGTGCGAGAGGAGCAGCAGAGGATGTCATCGCTCTGGGCTCTGAGCAGCGGCGTGAGCGGCAGCAGGAGCCTCAGCTGCAGCAACTGCAGCCCCTGGCAATGCGGAATTCCCTCACCTCACCTCGCCGCACCGCACCGCATCGCTCCTCTTGCTCACTCTCTCTCTCTTCTTTCCTTCCTGACCAAAACTCAAATTATTCAGCCAGGTCTTGTTGCATACTTTCGTGCGCAAATGTTTGCAAAGCTCCCTAGCATTCGCTTCATGTCCCAAGAATATGTGAGTGCGCGCGTGTGTGTGTCTATACGTGTGGGTGCATGTGTGTATACACCGAGAGAAAAATACCGGTATACTACTTAAAAGAGCGCTCGAAGATTCATGGAAAGTTGTATTTGCCAAAAGGATCATTTCCATCTGAAATATACATAAATGTACATTGGTATATATATGACATATACATATGTATGTCTTGATTCTGCTTAAAATATTCCAATTCAATTTTTAAAAACTTTATATTTCGTTCTGTGCATGTGTGCATACATATGTACTATGTACATATGTATTTATGTGTTCCAACGGCTGTTGTTGCTCTATTTCGTATGCCCAAGTGGTGGAAAAGAAGAGCGCCTTATGAGTCATCTTCATCATCATCATAGTCATCACCAGCGGCAGTACCAAAAGCAGCACCAGCAGCAGCAGCATTCTGCGCCCCCTTCTTCTCCTTCCTCGGCTTGATGCCCTGTCATCAGCTGCTCATCTTTCACACTCACAAAAAGTTTGCAGTTTTGGAAATTGAATTCCATTTTTGTTCGCCCCCCCATCCACGCCCCCTCCCTGGGTGGTGGTTTGGTGTGGTCTGTAACAACTATCATTTTGTTGACACGAGAACGGCCCGAAGGCGGGCAGGAAAAGGAAGCTGTATTTAAATGGCAGGACTTCTTCAAATTGGCCAGAACAGGACATGACAGCAAAGGACAGCATGGGACACATAGACATACATAGACATAGACATATGTACATATGTATGTATGTGTGCGCGCTATGAGACAGAAATTGAAATCAGATCTCCATAGAAAAGTTCTCCTATTACTCGTTTCCTTTTCTGTTCGCATGATGACTCAGAGGCGTCGTCTTTCTCCTTTTTGCCAAGGACATTTCAAGTTATTGTAGCCGGTACTTTTTGAGTGCAAAGGGTATGTACCGTATGTACGTGACTTGGAATCCCAGAGAATCGAACAATATCTGAGGGAACATGCCAAATTCTTTAGCTGCAAAGCCTATACTTTGACACAACCATCGCTTAGGTTTCAATCTACCAATCCAGACTAGAGTCAGACTCGTGGGTTTTCTTCTCTAAGATTGCTCGTAATCTGATTACCGGGTATTGTCCAATTCGAAATGATTTCTGCTCTGAAAGATGAAAAATCAATTGCTAGTCTTGGAACGAGAAGTGTGATGCGATAGCAACTTCTCAAGTCTGAAGTCTGAAGTTTGTCGTTCCATGAATTATGCTTCCCATTGTCTCAACAAGGAAATTATGAGGATGCTACGCATGGCCATGCGGGGAGAGAGCGTGAGGGGAGGGGAGCAGTGGTTGGGAGTTGGGATACAGCAGAATCCCCTTGTCGATTAATTGGACTGGCAAAGCGGTTTATGAAAGTAAGAACTTTTAGCGTGGGTGGCGGATTATTAAATTTGCATTGTTCCAATCAGTGGCTGGAAAAAGAAAGGGGGGGGGTCCTGTCTCTGTGGATTGCTCACTTCCACTTCCGGCGAATGCCACGAGGGAGCCAACGCGTGCCACATTGGCCTCCGTTGCTGTGGCTGCCGCCAGCCAGACGATAACGACAACAACGACAACGCCGTCGGAGGATGCCGCTAACACAATGGAACATGTAATAAAAAAAAAAAAGGAGAGAACATAATAGGATGGTGGTTGGGAGTGGTAATGGCAATCGCTGTGGTGGGCTGCTGTACGTGTCCTGTTGCTCCCTTCCCGCAGCGGTGACCCAGTTTGTTGTGAAAACTATTATTATGTTCTACTCGTATATGTATTATAATAATGTATGCGATAATATTTTTAATTAAATTGCAGCCACCACACATCAGAATGGAGCTGGAGCCGCGGGTGGCCATACTGCAGGATCTGCGTCTACAGACCTTCGATTCCATACGATTCGCCTCGTACAGGACGGCCTCGAAGCTGCGCTACATACAAAAGTCTACAAATCTGCACTTGGTGGACATATGGAACGTGATCGAGGCATTCCGCGAGAATGGACTGAACACCCTGGAGCCCCAGAGCGAGGTCAGTGTGGCACGGCTGGAGACGCTCGTCTCGTCGCTGTATCACAATCTGAACAAACGTCTGCCCACCGCCCAGCAGGTGCCGGTGGACTCCAAGGCGGGTCTCTTGCTCAACTGGCTGCTGGCTGCATATACAAGGTGGGTGTAGGGCATTGATCTTCATCAATAAATTCCCTTTTTAAATTTGTCTTTGATTCTCTTTGTCGGCAGTGATAACTCGGGAAAGATTCGTGTGTTCTCCATCAAGGTGGCCCTGGCCACCATGTGCTCCGGCAAGCTGGTGGACAAGCTTAGATGTGAGTAGCGTTCAGCCTAGAGAGAGAGCATAACCGTCAAACTAATCCACGTTGCGTTCTATTTGCAGATATCTTTTCACAGATTTCGGATGGAGCCGGACAGCTGGTGGCCTGGAAGCTGGGGGAATTCCTGCGTGAGGTGCTGGCCTTGCCGGCGGCTGTCTATGAGTCGCCCACATTCCACTACAAGGAGGGGCTCGAGGAGGAGATCTTTCCGGCGGAGAATAAGGTGACGGTGAACGATTTTATGGCAACACTTATGTCCGAACCGGGACCCTCGTGCCTCGTGTGGCTGCCGCTGCTGCATAGGCTGGCCACCGTGGAGACGATTGTGCATCCGACGATCTGCTCTGTTTGCCACAAGGAAAACTTCACCGGATTTCGTTACCGTTGTCAGCGGTGCCACGCCTACCAATTGTGCCAGGAGTGCTTTTGGCACGGCAAGACATCGCTGAATCACCAAAACGATCACGAGGTCAAGGAGTACTCGAGCTACAAGTCGCCCAGCAAACAGATTGGTCACTCGCTGCGCAAGAGCTTCCGCTGTGTGCCCGAGAAGACGACGCAAGTGTTGCCACGGTTCCCGGACCAGCCCGAAAAGACCCTCAATCTGTCGCACATTGTGCCGCCCTCGCCCTTGCCCTCGCACAACGGTTTCAACGATCCCACGCTGGCCCTCGCCGGCGCCCACCACGGCCACCTTCCGCCCGGCATCTTCGACAGATCCAGCACCCTCGACTCGCGGGCCACTGGCCGCAGCATAGACAGCACCACCTGCACAGGTGGCGGCGGCACCACCATCTCTCGGCTGGCCGCCGCCTCAGCCAACGATGAGGAGCATCGTCTGATTGCCCGCTATGCGGCACGTCTGGCCCAGGAGAATCGAGCAGTGAGTAGTAACAGATCCTCAACACCGGACACCCACTCATCCCTCATCCCTCATCTGTATTCCCACAGCCCTCGAATATGTCCGAGAGTGCCACGCCCATTGGCACGGACAATTCGCGTGCCCAGCGCGAGTTGATCGCCCAGCTGGAGTCGAAGAACAAGGAGATCATGCGGGAGATAGCACGCCTGCGTCGCCAGCAGGAGACCGAGCAGATGGCCCCCGAGAATCCGGCCCTGATCAACGAGCTGCGTGCCCTGCGCCAGCGCAAGGGGGAGCTGGAGGGCCACTTGGGTGCATTGCAGGACTCGCGCCGCCAGCTGATGGAGCAGCTGGAGGGACTGATGCGAATGCTGAAGAATCAACAGACTGCCTCGCCCCGGTCCACGCCCAACTCGAGTCCACGGTCGGGCAAGTCACCTCCCATGCCGGGCGGTGGCGGAGCTGGCATCCTTGGCACTTCGCCGATGAGTGCCCTGCATGCCCAGCAAATGCAACATCCCATGGGTGGGCCCGGAGTGAGGGTCACCCAGCAGCAAATGATGCAGGCCCAGCAGCAGCAGCAACAGCAGATGCAGCAGCAACAGCAGCAGGGACATGGACCCTTCAGCCAGAGCCAGCTGGAGCAGCTCAATCTGATCAGCACCGATATGCGCAGCGCCTTTGCGGCCAATGGCAGTGCAAGTGAGTAGGGCAGGGGGTATGGGTATGGGTATGGTGGGAGGGAATACCCCCATTTAATTGCGGGTTTTGCGTATTGTCCAAAATTGATTGAAATCTGAAATTGAGAATTGGTAAACGCGTGAGATTTTGGGAAGGTCAAACAGTTGGATTAGATATTAATATGAATTCTCCACTCAATGGCCCCTCCTCCTCAATTGGGGAGGGGCAAACACCCCACTGTGGCACACCCACACACGTACACACACACCATACACCATGAACACAAATTTCTTGAACGCTTCGCATTCGCAGCGCCACCGCCAATGCGCACCACCAGTCCCACCAATGCCAGTCCCAGTCCAGCCGATGCCGAGCTCAATGAAGCCGCCGATAATATAACCTCGGCCATAACCCACATGGTCAGCGACCTGAATGCAGGTAAATCGTTGGATTCCCCGCCTCTCCGCCTCACTCTGCTCCTCACTCTCTCTCGCTCTCTCTCTCTCTGTGTCTGTGTCTGTGATAAGAGCCCCCGCTAAAGCTTATCGATATGCAGATATTCCGTTGCTATTGCCGATGAAGTTTTGCTGATCCCGCCAGTTGCTTGGACTGCTCATGCACCGCAATTAGAAGCACATGGAATGTTATGTAGTAGCACCGCTTTTAGAGCCACCACCTGCGTCCTCTCACCCCACCTCCACCCGAATCACTACCCAATCACCGCCTTGAATGGAATGTACTTATCCACTCTGTCCATGCTTATCTCTGTTTCTGTGTGCGTATGTTTTTTGGGGTCTCTCTCTCTCTCTCTCTATATCGATTTTACAGGACGGGCAACGGGACATGGACAGACTGGAAGTTCCCTGCCCCAGGCTCGTTTCATAATGCCATTGGGTAAGTTGCCCTGGTCGCTGTCGTCGCTGCCAACGTCGATGCCCTCTTGTCCTCCCTGCCTTTGAGCCTGAATTTCAATTGTGTTTTTCTTACTTTTTGTTTGCTTTTGATTTTAGATTATTACCCAAATAGACGGCATAAGAAAAAATGCTGCAAATATTGAGTTGAATCTTCCGCTTCTACTTCTACTTCTCTTTCTCTGTTCCTTGGTTTCTTTTCTTTTATCATTTTCCATCATTTCTTGTATGTCAACTGTCAACGGGAATACATACATATATTCCACAAAAAATCGACATAACTGTATATGAAAAATATAAATATAAATCCACAAAGAATATCGACACATCGAGGGCGGCGAGTCCTCGGGCTCGAGTCAGTGCGAGTGCAACGAGTGCGACTGTCAGGTGTATGAGGAGATCTTCCGCACCGACGAGGAGTACGAGTGCCAAGGCGCTTCCGCCGTCGGGGCGCAGCCCGACGACACCGATTCAGATATGGACGATTCCCGTTTGTCGCCGGTACATTTCGATTATACCTTTGGCCTCGGCGACGAGCAGTCGCAGGTGAATCGCATTCTGGGCTATCGTAATTATCCCGAACTCTTCATCGACGATGACCAGGCGGGGTTCCCGGCCCTGCACGAGATCGGTGAGACAATCGATGAACTGCAGTTGATAATGCACGCTTATATCATGAAGTATAGTTTGAATATATAATCCGTTCGTCGTTAGGTTACAAAGATATACTCCTCGTTCAGGTAAAATATAGCCACAAAATATTCCTAGCCTTTTGCCTTTGATCTAGAGTTATCTTGAATCGCTCCATCCACTCGCAGGTAGCTGTCTAGGTTCCACTCTAATCCACTCCAATCCACTCTACAATCAACTCTATTATATTCTATTCTATCTAGATCTCATTACGGATGCACTCTCAATCGTATCTCTCCGTCAGCCCATCCTAGTTAGTTTAGATACACTCGTATGTTTCATGTGTTGGCTGCTTGTATGAAATCTGCAAAAAAAAAGAAAGAATAAATTATCTTTTTTTGGTTGGATCTTGATTTTGTTTTTGTTGGTTCTTTCTGGTCTTATAAATGACACTTATGTTTACCGCAAACTTGATACAATTTCAGATTTCGACGAATCTCAATCATATAACCAAGAGTGGACCGAAAAGGTAAAGGATTTCGCACTGAAATCCTCCTCAAATTGATTCTTGACGTTGTTCTTGTTGTTGTATTTATCATTTTATGATCCTATTACTACTACTATTCCTACATAGAAATGCACTCGATCAAACAAACATATATTTTTTATCTATATCTCTATGTATGTATGTATCTTCCTGTAGCTAGTGTAGTTGATTTCCCACTTTTTCGATTGCCTTTGCATGCCAGAGTTTACTGTTTACTTGAGTATGGCTATATCGTATATTTGACATTTGAATGGCTCGAAATTAAACCCGATTTACATTCCATTTCCCACAGGCAAATGCGAATAGCCAATGGCAGGAGCAGTTTGCACAATGGAGTCTTAATTCACAAAATAACTAATTCGTCTCAGTGGATAAACGCCAGTAGCTGGAACAGTGGAGGTGAAGCTGCAGGATTGGACTGGAACACACTGGAGTGGAGTGGAATATTTCGTACGCGGCAGAAGGCGACTCTCGCTTAGCTTTTTACCTTAACTCATATGTTGACTTAGAGCAATTTATTTATTGATTATTTTATGGAGTAGTCGTAGCCTACACTACCTTACTTAATCCTTAAAATTTATACTTTTGCGAAGTGGTATAATACAGTACCAAACGAGTATATACACACACACATACACACATATTTTTATGCTTAGATTTTATGCAAACACACACACACACAGTAAAGAAGCAATGAATAAGACTCGCAGTTGCACTGCACTCTGAATTCGCAAATCTCTTGAATCTCGTGGAAACTTTCGATGATCGTAGGAGCATAAATAGACCGAGAGTTTTTTTTAAACTTAGGTTTTTACGATTTCGTATTTGGCTTTTAGATATTTAAGCGCCTGCATAAGCGGATATTTATTACAAAAGAAAAAATGAAAATCAAACACGTAATGCAAATACAAATACGATATAGACATTTAAAAATGTACTTAATACTAGATACTTGTTGAGAAATCAAAATCAAATTCTAAGCGCCTGATTCGTGGTAGGTCCAGATCGGCAATCCAATCTAATGATTATAATATATACAATACACTTTGATATACGGTAAAGCCAATAACTAACTAAAAGAAATTAAATACCAATCCAATGTTGAGCACTAAAACGAAACTAGGAGGCGCATGAACAACATCGATCCAATTCGATTTAATTTATATTATTATCACATAATATTCACTCATACAAATGTTATACAATATAATCATAAAGGCATAGATCACGAGATAGAAAACGAAAGAAAAACACAGAAATTAATAGAAAGTATATATATAAATACTGAATAATATTTCAAAATGAGAAAACTAAATAAAAACCACATTTTAAACAATCAAACCAAACATATTTGTATGTCACCCCGCCAAGAAATTCCCCACTGTTTTTTTATTAATGGCGCATCTTCGCTGACCAACCAAAAGGTGCTGATAACATAGTAGCTCCAATTGGGGTGCGGTACTCGGGCCTTTTTCACATTTCGCCACGCGAAATTGAAAAGAGTTTAAGTGCGCGCCATTGCATTCTATCGATATATCGATTTCTCCACCTATCGCTAACTTGTCAAATGTGACACTATTAGTGTGGTAAAGTGCCAATTGCTGGCGGGCATTTTAAATACATTTAAATTTTAACAAATTGACGTTTTAATATTTATTTGGCTCAACTTTTCAAAATGACCGCCAAATTCCGTTTAGCGCACGGTTTTCGTTGTGTGATCCACATGTTACTTCATTCCGTTAGTAACATTTGATTTCTATGTGAAAAATTTCAGCAACATGGGGAAATGAATCGGAAGCATTGTTCTGCAACTTTGGAACGGAATGAACAACAATCTGCATATCTTGGGAAAATGGCTACTATCGAACTGAGGTAATGTTTGTAATATCAGCTCCAATCAATGCATAAATCAGTCTCTGTTTTAAAGATAACAAACATTTTTCAGTACCAATAATAGGTATTAGAACCGGGATAAATGCATTTATAAAACACAAAACTTTTGAATTAATAGGTAAAAAACATCTCAGTCTGAGAAAAATGCAATATTAATGTTTTAAAGCAGCTTGGAAGAAGAAGAAACTTGGTTGCCCAGCAACAATGACGTCACATTTAGCCAACATTTACGTTTTATGCTTTGGCCGTTTTTGTTTGAACCTTTTTATGTAAACAATGCAATAAAAAGGACTTCTGAAAACTAACCCATCTTGTAGAAAATTGATGTATCTATCGGATAAAATTATTTGTTCAGGGCTGAGAGAGCTAACTATCTAGTAATAATAAACTGAATATCAAAATCATGGAATACGACTTCAATCAATAAAATAGAACGTTAACCCATTGTCGCCGGGGTTATTCCACGTTAGTAGTTAACAATTACGGGGGGGTGGCTTGTTTTTTTAGTAAAGAGGCGGATGGAGCTACGGGGAGCCTTTACAAACAGTATTAATTTCCGCGGCTTAACAAAGGGTGCTCAACTTTTTTAATATAGGGGTGTTAAATGGGTTAAGTCTCGTTTGATTGCCGATTGCCCCCGGATGGTATTTTTTATCGTTATCGTCACGGTCACACTGGTGGCGCAACGAAGAAAACAAATACAAATCTCGACGAAACAAGAACCTATGTATCTGTGGGAGTTGAGATATTGATATAACCAGCGGCCTCTTCCCCGCCCGCCGGCAATGGATTGGTAGCGTTGCACATTGCGAAATTCAAGCTATTCGTCATCGCCATCCATCGTCATCGTAGTGGAAATCCCCATCCAGAATGGCTTTAGCCAGCGCCGCAGCTGCTCTGCTCAAGAGTTCCCAGACGCCGCTGCAGCAGCTGCTGGAGGACATCAACTTTCAGCGCACCAAGGAGATGCGGCAGCTGCTCAAAGATGGTGGGTGTCCTGGTTGCTGTGTCCATAACCACTTTTCATTTCCCATTATCATTGAGAAAATTTGTCTACATTTGCACATTATCGATTTGTCAGCGCGCAACCCCTAAGGGAGTGTGTCTCTGTGTCTGCCTTTTGTCTGTACCCACAACTGGGTGTGTGTCTGTGTGTGTTGCGCTCCAGTTGTTTGGTCCACAGTTTGTTTTCCTTTATGTAAGCAGCTTTTCCTTGTGTGATTGTGGGAGGGTGGGTGTCACTACCAACAGCTGTTCACCTGTCGGGCAGCCGCCCCCAATTTAAAAACGCAGGAAGATAACTCGATTTTCAATACTCTTGCAGATGGCGGCTTTGTGGTGCTCCAGGGCACAACCTACTGGACGGATCTCTTCGTGCGCCACTTCCTCTTCCAGACAGAACCCGAGCACAGCATCGATTCGGATGACTTGCTCTTCTTCGTGCGCAAGAAGCACGTGAAGAGCTCTTCACGCCACATGCCAAAATATGAGGTGAGTCCACCAGTGGGCTATTCTCTGACCCCCTGCCTCTAAATACTACTTCGTATCCTCTTCAGACTGAGGTGGAGGTATTCCGCAAGGACTCGCGCAAACTGCCCATCGGCGATCCCGATGTGGACTGGGAGGAGACGGTCTATCTCAACATGGTCATTCATCAGTTTGATTACACCCTGACGCTGGCCATTTGCACCAGAACATCGCCCAAGGAGCTGCAGGTACTGCGCAGGCACTCCCAGCGCGTCTACGCCAGTCCCAGCCGAAGGAAGATGGACACCAAGGGGGAGGGCGAGGAGATAACGTACCCACACATCTGTTTCATGGTGGACAACTTTGACGAGGTCTTCAGCGACATTCTGGTGCGCGATGGCGAGATGGTGTGCGTCGAACTGGTGGCCAACGACAAGGACGGGGCAGTACAGGGCGTAATATTCCTGGGATCCATACGCTACGATGCCCTAAAGAAGGTCTACGATGCCAGGGTACGTTCGATTGCCACACAAACGAGAATCTCGTGTTATTTTCTGTTCATTTGATTGCGCAGCAATCGAGTCTCAGCTCCAAGGTGGCGCAGCGCATGTCCTTTGGGCTGTTCAGCAGCGGTGCCGGAGTGCAGACACGCTGCGAATTTGTCCGCATGAAGGGACCTCAGGGAAAGGGCCATGCCGAGATGGCCGTGACCAAGCCAAAGGGATCCGGCGTGGAGACCCCCACAAGCGAGCCGGGCTTCTGTGCCACCGACATGTGGGACGAGTGGGAGGAGGAGAACGATGACTACTGCACCTATCGTCACCAACGCCGGCTCAGCGACCCCAGCGCCAATCTGAACAACTTCTCGCGATACGGCTGGCGTACCAAGAATACCAACGCCCAGGATATGGTGGGCAGCGGCACCAGCCCCAATGTCGGCGCCAAGGCACGCTCCGAAAACGAGGGCCTTGACTCACTGGCCAGCGAGGTGTCGGAAATCGAGGCCGGCGACCTGCGCGACGGTCAGTCTCACAATTTAAATTATTTTCTTATTGTTTAATCTTAATTTGATCGTTTCTTAGTTGCATGCTTTTCACATTCACATCCGTATTTGTACGTGTGCCTGGCACTCATTGCTGTAGTTTTTGCCGCTTCTTCTGCCTGCTCCTTTCCGTTCCATTCTGTTTGTTCTTGAGTTTTTCCTCGTAATGTGTTGTGGTTCCGTCGATGATTTTCCTTTACCTACTTCCAATTATCAAATTTATATATATACTTTAATCTACCTCCAAGCGACTCCAGATTTCAGAGTATATATATAAAAGAACACCCTGACATTGCCGAGAAAGCAGGACAAATAATACACAAGGACAACCACAATTATTTTATTATACCCCTTCCCCCCTGTTACCCTGTTTCCCTTTTCCGTTTCATTTGTTTCAATGCACACCACACCAGAGTAAAAAGTTGATTGTGAATCGATGAGAATGGATATGGAAATGGAAATGGATAAACTCCACACTCGAGAACTTTCCCTTCCCCCTCCCCCGTTGAGAGAATGTTCCTAGAACTAGCGCATCACTTCATTGACCCCATCCCCCCAATTCTTCCTGTGGTGGCTTGAACATTAACAATTCCATTCCTGTGTCATCCTGCTCCACACCTGCAACACTCGATCCTATAGCATATCTGTGTCGCCACCTTTCTGGTTTATTATTTCACTGCTTTCTGTTGCCAATTATTTGTAAGTTGCTTGGGCCGATCCTCGGTTGTACATATCATGTGTGTCGATGTATCAATGCTTATAAACGCAAAAACCGATCTATATCTACTTGTAGATCAGCAACGTCCTGCTTTCTCGGCCTCCGCGGCAAAACTGCACTCGAATCCGAAGTGCTCCGAAACGCTCGTACCCGCAACGGGTGATCTAGACACGGTGCCGCCACACGAATCTCCAGGTGGTGGTGACGGTGACGGTGACAGTGCAGCTGCAGCTGCAGCGGCAGCTGTTCCGGCTGTTACTCCACCGCCCCTAAGCGCTGCCGTAGAGGTGACTGTGGCCAGCGAACAAGCTGGCACGAGCGCGACCACAGGCTGCAATTGCTTTGGCGGCAAAAAGTGTAAGAAGCGCTGGGCATCGGCCAACAGCTCAGACACCCCGGAGATGTCCGAGATGTACTGCCCAAGATGCGAGGATCCGTCCAACGAGACGCCTGCCTGTCTCAGCAAGATGCCGGACAAGCGACAGTCACGCCTTAAGCCAAAGTCCAGCATTTTGAGTGTGGACAGCGAGCTGCTGGTGGCCAAAAGAAGCAGCCTGCGAATGCCCGTGGACAGCAAACGCAAGCCGTTGGGCGGAAGCATCACAAGAAGCGCCTCCCTCAGTGCCGCCGATCGCAGAACGAGTCTGCCTGTGGCCACCAGGAAGATATTTACCCCACGACTCCGCCCAGCCAAGGCTAAGGATCAGGACAAGTGCAAAGACAAAGAAAAGGAGAAAGATAAGAACAAGGAAAACGACAAGAAGTCTTCGAACCAGAAATCCAACGGATCGACGAGTAATTTTCTGTCCAAGATGTCGCCCAAGCGGCTTAGACAAGCCAAAGATAAGGATAAGGACAAAGACAAGGACAAGGAAATTGACATGGGCAAGATCAAGTCGAACGCACCATCCAAGGCGAAGGCTGGCAACAATAATAATTCAAAAACGCCCAATTCAACACCGCCTGCAAAAACGGAGGAGTATGAACTAGCCGACGATGCCACCTCCTTGAACGGCAGCAAGTCTGAGCTGGGTGCTGGTGCACCGAAGATGGCCATCATGAGCGAGAGCGAAAGCAAGCTGATGATCAGCGTGCGAGGGCGCGAAGAGCTGCCTGTGGTAGAGTCAGAGTCACCCAAGACACCCTCGCAACGCTTCGAGAAGTGTGTCCTTGTACCTGTCGAACCGGAAGACCATCCACTGCAGCCGGCTAGTCCGTCCGGTAACGAGAATGAGAACGATAACGATGAGCTGGTCGCCACGGTCGTCTTGCCCACGGAGCTCACACCGATGCTGGACGTGGCCAATGGCAACCAGGAGTCTAGTGCCACTTTGCCACGCACTTCCAAGCAGTCTCACAGCAGCAAGATGTTACATCTGGTGCCCAAGCGTCGCACTCCGGACGGCACAAACATTTACTATTGGTGCGATGTGCCCAAGAAGGCCCTAAAAGGTCATTGCCAAGGATTTCTTTTTATATTCCCCTACCTCTGATGCATGCCAGTAGCCTTATTTGCCTCCGGTTCAGACAGCAACTGATTTTGTATGTGTGTTCCTCTACTTTTAGAGCTCGACGATGGCGCCTATAATCCGCTGTGGACCAGCCGCGGCTTTACGCAGTCCTTTCATTTCTGGAAGGAGAATCGAAGACAGCAGTCGACGCCGCTCAATGCATTCCTCACCTATGTGACACTGCCCTGGTGGAGCATTGCAAAGGGTAAGGACGGGAGCACAAGCTCATCAGTTGCATATCCCTCATTGCAAAATTTGAACATCTATTGCAGATCTACTGGACCATCGGGAGACGCCCATTCTGACCTTTTAGTATTAAATTAATTTGCGATTGTGATTTGCCCTTATGCTTTATAGTTTTCCTATCCCGTACATATGCTTTGTTCGATCGAGTGCCCCCAGTCGTGTGATCACTTGTTTATCAGTCCACCAGTCCCAATCGCGTAATCAGTTAATTCGCTTCGCTCACTACGAACGTTGAGTTTCCCAAACGCATTATAGTCGATGCAGAGCCAACCAACAAATTTATAAACTACATATACCAGTACCAGTACGAATAGGAGTACGAGTGCGAATATTGAACAATGTTACCCGAATATAGATATATGTAATTGTAATATTATTTGTAAATTGTACGGCAACATTTATACCACAAAATATACATATATACTATTAGAAAACGGACATGAACGAACGTAGGGATCATTCTACTCTTCCAGTGAAGGAGCAAATTTGCTGAAACCCTCACCCTACACTATTAATCAGAATGCGAGCGCGAGATCGCTGCGGTGACATCCGGCTTTGGGTTGCCGTCCGACTTGAAGATCGCTCGGTTCTCCGGCTTTGTTAGTCTGTTGTTGTGCCTTGCCTGAAGCGGTCCGCTTGTTTGCCTTTGCAGTAGTCCAGCCGTCAAACGATAACGCGTGAAACAAAGAAAAATCTGAGATGATGGGGCAATCGCTGCTGCTGTTGCTTGCCTGCCTCGTTTTTGTCTGGCAGACAATTAATGCAGCCTCCGCCTGTCCGCGTGCGCCCACCCACTTGCTTCATGGTCGACGCACACGCGGCGACAATGGATACAAACTAATTGTGGCTGATGGACCCAATGGATATGTACCCGGGAAAACATATAATTGTAAGTAGAGAAGGTTTCATAATCATCTCTGGTCGGTCGGGTCACTTAAGGCCTGAAAACAAGAAGAGCGTAGCGATAAGAGCCTAGCATCCCAGCATCCAGAGCAGATGTTTTCCATCTTTTCAATTCGATTCATTGTTCCACTTGATAATGGTGCTACGAGTACGAAATATAGTGGAAGTGTTTACTATATTTTTATCATGGAAATATGAAATTAAATGGCCTGATACTTAGAATTACTGCTAGAAAATGAATAGAGTGGATCTAAGTTAGGGTTTAACATGATTAATAGAAGGTGAATTGATAAAGGTTCATGAACTTGACCTGCTCTGACCACTCTCCCCGCAAATTGAGAGTGGAAGCAGTCTCATGAAAGCCTTTTTGAACAGAATCATATAGGTACAATTTGCCTCACACTCGCTCTACAATTTCACTTGATTGTATAGAGTGTGCTACAAAAAGGGTTCAACAATTGCAAACAACAAAAACGAACTAATTTATGGCTTAGGATGTACTGTTTTGAGGTGTTTCTCGTAGAAGTAGAGCCTCTTGAAGAATTTACCACACTCGGAGCAAGTGAACGCGTGGACAGCATGTAGACTCTGCACATGTTTCTTGTAGCGTGGTTCGTTGGGGAAGGTCTCCTCACAGTGCTCGCAGAAGTACACAGATGGAATAATCTTTGGCAGAAACTGAAACAGCAACATGTAGTGTTCCACGCTGTATGAAAGGATTGCCTTCCTGAAGAATCTCTGATTGATCTGCTCTCCATACCACGAGTTGATAAGGTTGAGAATGCGTTTCATCTCGTTAGTGGTCAAGTGACAGCCAATCTCCTTGTTTACCTCTTCGGTGAATGAGTTTAACATCTGGATTAGGCGTTGGGGTGCTCCAATGGTCTTTGTTTTCCTGTAGCTCCAGATTGTATCGTACGTATGATAGATTTTGCTAAAATTGGCGGCTTTTTTACGAAACTCTTCCGACTGCTCCAAGGGCAGTTTATCCTCAAAGCAGGGCACTTTTATTATAAGCAACTGAAAAGCATATAAGCTGTTAATTGAGTTTTTATTTTTTTGCGATTTTTACGATGTATTTCTTACCCCAACAGTCTCCAACAGCTTGAGGTCCTCTCTCAGAGCCTCAATTTCAGGCTTGGCACCAGTTTGTGGTGCAGGTGACTCCATCTTTTGGGGGCTTCCCTCCTTTGTCGCCCTTTTCTGTAAAGGGGTTAAAAATTATAATTTAAATACATCTATCATCGATCAGGCACTTACAACTTGGTCTTTCACGAGTATGTTCTCAAAGGCATCGCTTTCACGGGGCTCAGCCAACTGAAGGAGGCTGTCGGCATCCAATTTTGAGGTATTCAAATCACTCTGAAGATAGTCTATAACGCTCGCCGACAAGCTGAAGTTCATGGAGCATATTTCTTGTTCTATTTTGGTCCGTTTTACATCGCCGTTATTCTCAGTGGAGCAAGTAGAAACGCCAAAGCTGTCATTTGAACGTTTCTTGGCTTTTGCAAGACTTTCAACTGGTGCCGAACGTAGAAGCTGTGTGTTTACAGTGGGCTTAACTGTTGTCGTAGAAGATCTTCGCGTAGGTTTCTGAGCCTGAATGGGGCTACTGGATACGACCGTTAGCGAAGATCTGCGCACTGGACGCTTGGGCTGATCCACTGCATCGTTATTTGTGGTCTTCAACTGTGACATTTCCACAATCTGATTTACATTAATCTTTGGCAGAATCTTCACGCGCTCTATCCTTACGTTTGGCGATCTTCTACATACGGGCGCCTTGCAGATGTTTGGATCTGTCTTAACTGTTGGCGTGCTGGGGCGTGGAAGAATTGGCTTATTGATCGATTTTATCGACGGCACGTAAAGCTTTTTTTTTGGAGTAGCCGAATCAAACGTTAAAGGCTTTGGAGCTTCCAGGCAAGCTGGTGGTTCATTAACTGAACTGCCCTTCAATAGAGCAGACATTTTTGATTGTTTTGGTGAGCTAGAAATGATAGGGCTAAGAGAGTTCGAGCAGAGTTCATTGACTTTCGATTGCGGCTTGTTGAGTTTAGGGCTTCTCATGTAAGTCTTTGGCTCGTTTTTAGCTAATGGCTCACGCTGACTTGCAGGAATTGATGGTTTTATCAAGGGGGTACTACCATTTGCCGTACTATTTGGATTTGTCAAATTGGACAGGACTTGTTTTGCCTTGTTTGAAGGAGAAGAGTTGGGTTTGGGAAAGGTTAATGCTGTCCTTAATAAACTGGTAATAGATGAAGTTTTTGGCTTTATCAAATGGTTCATAGACGCTGACTTTATCTCACTGGACTGGATCACATGAGTTAACACAGAGCGGTTTTCTTTGGACTCTAATTTGTCAAGCGACAATTTTGTAGCTTCAGCCACAACCGAGTCTTTGGACTCCTTTTTGAATGATGGCAACTCCTGCTTAACGCTGGAGCCCTTAACAGGCGGACACCTGGCCTTTTGGTTCATGAGGACAGTCTTTCTTGGCACATCGTTTTCTAGGGAAAGCATGATACGCTTTTTTACGCTGCCCAAGCGCTGTTTGATCGCCTCCCGTTTGCGGTGTCGGATTATGTTGTAGCTCTTCAGGTCACAGATGCTCGGCGGTTTATCCACACTTTCCGGCTTGCGGACACGACGGAAACCTTTCGAGATGTGGGCCTCTATCTCATTTTCGGTGTAGTTTACTTTGCAGTACGTTTTCTTGATGGGTGTTTCTGCTATGATTGGTACTGCTGGGATATTGCTTTCCGCTGCCTTGACTGTTTGATATCCGGGCTTGTTTATCACGCTGGGAGAAATGTCTTTCTCATTCTCAAGCAAAATGGCTTCCACTTCTGCCAGAATATTTCTTGCGGCACATATTTTCCCAATTTCTGCGGATACAAAAGGATTCCACATTTCTAGTCTGAGCTATTGGTCTGGTTGCTCCACGACTTACCTTTTGTTTGACAATCCGCAAGGGTTTTCGATTCAAACCATTCGTGGTTGGCATTGAGCCCATCGACCTCTACATCGAAGGCTGCCAAGGCGTTCATTATGTCCACGTTATTTGCCAGGCACTCGGATGATCCTGGTCCAGCATCTGCATCTTCCATTTCGCCTGCCAATCCAGAGTCGCCGCTGCTGCAGCTGTTTGCCTGCGACTGCGTATCTTCCTCTGAGCTCTCCAAGGACATCAGCTCCTCGACTCTGTATACATTCTGCTCCTTTGTGAATGTCAATACATCGCTGTGAGACCACTGTAGGTGTCTCATGAACTCCGGCAGATGTGTGAAAATGTCCCTGCAGAAATGGCAGAACATGGCCACCATGTTGTCCTTGGGCGAAACAACAACGTCTCCACATTTTTCAAAGTGTACATGTCCCCCGTCGCCCAATAAATCGAGAAACGAAGACATTTTTAAAACAAAACAATGACAAGAAGAACAAAAGACGCGCCGCGTAATTAGAGATGGAGAAACATCGATGCATCGATGTTTTAAACATTTTTGGACCCATCGATGTTCTATGGCGACTATCGATGAACAGCTGCGAATGTGAGGCAGTCAGTGTTGCGAAGCATCGCTTCAAGCAC
Organism: Drosophila obscura; assembly: GCF_018151105.1. NCBI lineage: Eukaryota > Metazoa > Arthropoda > Insecta > Diptera > Drosophilidae > Drosophila > Drosophila obscura. The sequence goes on along the minus strand of NW_024542774.1, from coordinate 361,707 downwards.
ATTTTTACCCGCTCTGTTGATGACACTATCGAATAAAGTCATATTTTACCCGCGTATTTTAAATCTTTCACAGTACTCCTGCTCGGCTCTCGCACGCACACTAAGGTGCAACATTTCACCCACTTCACCATTACTGCAGAGGCTCAAACTGGCGCCAGGCGCCCCCAAGTGGCCAGCCCTCGACGCGTGGGCCGGTTCCAGCTATTTAGTGATTCGCTAACCCAATTCAATGATCGATGTGTGAACACTGTCTCGGAGGCGGATGATTTGCCCAAGACGGAAGTCCAGGTGATGTGGGTAGCTCCAGAGTCCGGATCTGGCTGCGTCTCACTCTCCGCCATGGTGTACGAGGGGCCGCGTGCGTGGTATGCGGATGACGGCCACCTGTCGGCGGTGATCTGTGAGCGCAAGCCCGACGCTGCCACGGCTCAGAAGGAATGCTGCGCCTGCGACGAGGCCAAGTACAGCGTAAGTGGAATATCGTAAGGTCAACCTATCTATCGGTCCAAAAGGTAACCATAATCCATTGCATTGCCCCTGCAGTTTGTCTTTGAGGGCATCTGGTCGAATGAGACGCATCCCAAGGATTATCCGTTTGCCATCTGGTTGACGCACTTCTCGGACGTGATTGGGGCCTCGCACGAGTCCAACTTCTCGTTTTGGGGTGAGAACCACATTGCGACCGCCGGTTTTCGCTCGTTGGCCGAATGGGGATCGCCGGCAGCTCTGGAGACGGAGCTGCGTGCCAACGGCCCCAAGCTGCGTACTTTGATCAAAGCCGCTGGACTCTGGTATCCCAATGTGAACGAGAACACCTCCTCCAAGTTCCGCGTGGATCGGAAGCATCCCAAGGTGTCCATGGTGTCCATGTTTGGCCCCTCCCCGGACTGGGTCGTGGGCATCAGTGGCGTCGATCTTTGCACTGACGACTGCAGCTGGAAGGAGTCTCTGGACTTTGATTTGTATCCCTGGGATGCTGGCACCGACAGCGGAATCTCCTACATGGTGAGGTCCCAGCATGCTCGGATGCCATGCCTCCAAATTAAATGCCTAATGTCGTTTTCGCTGTAGTCGCCCAATTCAGAGACACAGCCGCCGGAACGGATGTACCGCATCACGACAATGTACCCAGAGGATCCGCGTGCTCCGTTCTACAGTCCACAGAGCCGCGAGATGACGCCCCTGGCCAAGCTGAGCCTGCGCCGAGAGAAGATCGTGTCGCGAAACTGCGACGATGAGTTCCTGCAGGCACTGCAACTGGAGGTGTCGGACGATGCCGAGGAGCAGGACACTCGCGGTAAGATGCGCAACCAAGTTCCAGCCATTTCATTTTAATGTGAGCTCCCATCATCTGGCCTGCAGCTGAGTGCCGGGTTAGCGACTATTCCACGTGGAGCCCGTGCTCGGTGACCTGTGGCAAGGGCATTCGGATGCGCGGCCGGCAGTATACCCACCCACAGCAGGCGGAGCAGGCCAAGTGCAGTCGCCAATTGGTGTCCAAGGAGATGTGTGTGGCTGCGGTGGCCGAGTGCGCCGACGGCTCAGCGCCCAGCCGCGACCGCGACGAGGATGAGGGCGAAAACCTGGCCAACTCGCAGTCACTGGTCAACGAAAACGGCGAGGGAGCCGGCCTCTGCAAGACCTCGCCCTGGAGCGTGTGGTCAGAGTGTTCTGCCAGCTGCGGAATCGGAATCACCATGCGAACGCGCGCCTTTGTCAACCATCTGGGTCGCAAGCGCTGTCCGCACATAACCATCGTGGAGAAGAACAAGTGCATGAGGCCAGACTGCACGTACGAGCAGGTGGAGCTGCCCGATCCGACCTGTCCCACCACACAGTGGAGTGATTGGAGCCCGTGCTCCGCCACCTGTGGCCGCGGCGTGACCATTCGCACCCGTCTCCTGTTGCTGGAGAACGGACCAGAGAAGGAGAACTGCACGCAACGAATGGAGCTGCACCAACAGAAGGAGTGCGTCAATCCGCAGGACTGCCACATCAATATGGAGCTGGCCAAGGACATTTGCGTCCAACAGCCGGACTCTGGTCCATGTCGCGGCAGCTATCAGCGCTACGCCTTCAATCCGCTCACCCATCGCTGCGATGCATTTAGCTACGGCGGCTGCCGGGGCAACCGGAACAACTTCCTCACGGAGAACGACTGTCTGCAGACCTGCAGCATGATGGGCTCCTCCTCGAGCACGGCTGACCAGGATGGCAATCTCCCCAAGGGTTGCATCATGTCCGAGTGGGCTAATTGGTCTGCCTGTAGCGTCAGCTGCGGTGTCGGCTTCTCCGAGGGCCATCGCTTCGTCATAAGCGAGCCGAAGCATGGCGGCCAGTCCTGTCCCAAGCGTTTGGTCAAGCATCGTCGCTGCACTATGCCCGGGCTGCTAGCCATCTTCAAAGTCCCAACCAATCCCCACTCAATGTGCGTTGTCTCCATGGACGATTTGAAGCAATAATAAATGATTATTTTCATATTTTTTGTATCTGCTTTAATGTCAGACCACACAGTAACGCATGAGGTACTGACGGGCCTTCCAGTGGTTGCCATTGGCGCGGTATATGAGATGCAGGTTGAAGGCCGTCTCGTGCTGAAGTCCCAGCGTGGCCTGATGCTCGACAATCAGCGGATGCTCCACGGCCAAAGCCTTTTCGTAGTACTCGACTGCGAGGTGGAGAATATTCGCCTGATGGTAGATGCGTCCGATGTTGTAGAAGATTTCCTGCTGCGCAGCGCATTTGGAGAAATCGTCGCCAACAAAACGGAGTTCCTTGTAGCGCTCGGCAAAGGCCACCGCCTGGGCGACAGCGGCCGACTTGCGGAGCACCTTCTTCTGCAGGGCCAACTGATTGAAGACGACGGCGATGGAGAGGGCTACCAGGGGGTCAGGATTCTCTCGCAGCATGGGCACGTACACGTTGAGGGCGTACTTGAATGAACTGCAGTTGAGATGGTAGTGGCCCAGGAAGAGACGCATCTGCTGGTCGACCAGGGGCTGGCGATGCAGCAGGCGCCGTATGTAGCGGCAGTACCGCATATCCTCACCCTTCTGGACGAGCAGGGAGAGCAGATTCCACAGGTTTATCTGGTTCGGCTGCTTGGCGATGAGCTCCCGCAGATACGAGAATGCGATTGCGCAGTCGTCATTGAAATAGCAGGCCAGAATCATAATCCTTTCAATATCGTAATGGTAATACGTGAACCTCTTTGTGGTGACCATGGCAAAGCAGAGCTTCTCGGCGGCACAGCTCATGCCGTGTGAGTGGGCCGTGCGCATGAGATCCAGAAACAGATCGTACTCATCCTTGATAGTCAGATCGGAGGCCTCAGATGCGGCACTCTTGCCGGGATCCTTAAAAAAAAAAGTTTTATTTAATTGGATTCGTTTAGAAGCAATCGCAGCTCTGTGTGTATTTTACCTGCAGCTCGGGCTCTGTTGATCCCGTCGCCCCAGCTGCCAGACTTCGCATCTGCATGATGGCCTTCAGGCTCTCGGCATTGTAGGTGCTTCCTCCGTTGGCCGCCGCTATCATTTCCTCGCGATTCTTCAGCTTGATGGAATGCCTGCTGAGCAGAACATATCCCACATCCAGAAACTCTTCGATGCGTCCGATCTGCTTCAGCATTACGCACCTTTCGTAGAGTAGACGAGCAATCAGCGGCTGACCCTCGACCTCGCCAGACTGCTCTAGGGCCTCGACAGCCTCCTCATGCCGGCCCTGCTGCTTCAGCAGTGCCGACAGGGTGAATTTGGCATCGTAGCAAACGGGTGCCAGCTGGACCACTCTCTGGTAGCATTGGATGGCCTCATTGGTGCGATTGAGCTGGCGCAAACACTCCGCCTGCCGCAGCCAAACGAAGGCCGGACAGTCGAAGGTGTCGCCATCGGTGATGGGGCTCATAAGGGCTATGGCCTCGGCATACTTGTGCTCTTGCATCAGGGCTTCCGTGATGTCCATGTACAGCTCCACGCGGTCTACGGTCAGCGTGATGTGCTCCTGTATATTCTGGATGAGGTAGCCCAAGAGGTGGTGGGCCCGCAGGTGGATCAGACTCACACAGAGCTTGGCTCTCAGTTCTGGCGCATAGTCATCGGGTATTACGCAAAAGTATATCATCTCCAGGCTCTCCTCCTGATCGTCTTCTAGCTCGAAGTTTGTTCGCTCTCTGAGGCAGCTGAGCACCTTGGAGTACCGCTTGTTAAGGATCAGCAGCTCCAGGTACATGTTGAGATCCTCCAGGCTGAAGCGGGCTCCGCACACACTGTACGCCCCTTCCATGGCCTCCAGAGCTATCGCATGCTTCTCGAGAACGTGAAAGAAGCGAGCCACATTCTTCGCCGTGCTGAGGCATGTGCTCCACTCCTCTGGCGGCATCAGGGGCAGCATCTTTAGGTACGTGAACATGGCCGCATTCGTCTCGCCCATTTTCTCCAGCAGCTGCGCCTTGCGCAGCCTCAGCAGGTAACCCTTTGGCAGGACTTTTATGGCCTTTGTATAAATAAGACGGGCGCGGGCCATGTTGCCCTGCTGCACCAGCAAGTCGGAGACTCTTATCCACATGTCGCGATCCTGCGGGTTCAAGTGGGCCGCCAGGGTGGAGAAGTGCAAGAACTTCACCTCGTCGCGATTCTCATAGATCTCGGCCAGCGTGTAGAAGGGCTCACTGGCCAGCGGGTTCTGGCGGATGATCTCCATGCAAATCCGTTCGGCTGTCTCATAGCGGCCGTAGGCGAAGCTCAGGTTCGCCTCTCCCATCAATCCTTGCAGGGCGGGGCTCAGCTGGCTCTTGCGACCCAGATTTCCGCCACCGCCGGAGCGGGCACCTTCCTGCTGCTGTCCCACCAGCGGTTTCTGCGCAGACACTGTAGGCCGTTCCAAGCCCGCGTCGCCATCGGCTTCCTCCACCCCATTGTTTTCATCATCTTCGTCGCTGGGCTCGAGCTTTGTGCAAAAGTCTGGAAATTCTAGGCACTGGACGCCCTGCACATAGCGCTTGATTAGGGCACCTTCTTCCTCGTAATCGTAGTTCTGGTCATTGTCTTCGGCCATGTCTATGATGTCCACAACCCTGAGGGGCTCCGTCTCCTGGAACTGCTCCAGCTCATCATCCGGCACATCGTTGCTCTCAATTTCTTCAATCAAAACCTCATTCGAGTCGGAATCGTCGGCTTGGTCCATCGTAATTTACAATTTGTAAACAAACACAACTAGAGGTGGTAGAATCACAGCCATCGAACATAACAATATTTGTATCTGTTTACCGATATAAAAGCAGCATCTCTAAGCAGGGTGCAAGGTGTGTGACCGTATATGGCAAAGTTCAAAATGCCGCCATAGAGTTGCCAGACTGAGCTAAGGGACGCTTAGCTTCGCGTTAACGGAACTTTTTTCAATGTTTATCTCGCGGTTCGCCACGCCAGAATTTGTTTGTGCTTGTTTATATTTTTTTTTAAATTGAATCAACGCAGGCGGAATGAATTTGCAACTTGTAGGTGGAAATGCAGCAACCAGTGGAAACAGCTTGATAATGTCTTCCTTCTTAAATTGCAGTTGGATCGGCAGCTGTCGGAGATAGGCAGCGCGGTGGATTTTTGGTTTAAGGAATCGGTACAATTGAAGCTAGCGAATGCAAGCGGAACGGATGCCGCAGCAAATAACCAACGGCCCAAGAATGAGGGGTAGGTGAACAATATGAGTGATTGCATTTTACTGATCTGACTTCCATTCCATTTGTGCAGGACAGGACGGGACCTGCAGTACTACGAGCCCAGTGAGAAAATGTTGCGGGCGCTGACGAACAATTTTACCGACGAAGAGTTGAAAGACAAGGACGCCATCTTTGAGCATTATTTGAATACCGAAAAGTTGGAGTTTCACAATGCGTCCTCGGTGATGCTGACTCTGCTTACCATCGAGGATGTGACCACCATGAAGCTGTACTCGCAGCTCATCGAGCCGAATGTGGCGATTCAAAAGGCGAAGAGAAATGTATTTAAAGCTGCTCTCACTTCTATAGCTTCTGTTAATGCCGAGGATGTGGTGTCCCCGGGAATCGATGAGGTTGTTTTGATACCCAAGTGTAGTTTGATGGCCTCGCCGTTGCCAAAAGATCTCATCTTGGCACTGATTCCCCACCCGCATGAGCATCTGCCTCGAAAAGATCCGAACCGCCGCTTTGTGGCCAGGGTGGAGCAGGTCTCCCGCACCAGTGTTCACTTCAAGTTCGGTCGTGGACAAACCCCATCCAACACTGTGTGGCAGTCGCAACGCTTCCATATTATCCTCCGCTCCTCGCGTATCCCGATTCGGTTCATGTACCGCGCTCTGAATATGCTCACGGAGATGCCAGGCCTTCGTCGCTATCTGTTTCCCTTTCCGGGTTGGCTAACCAAAAAAATTGAATTGCATGACTGCCAGCATCCGACATGGATGCAGATTCGACCACCGCCCCCGACGGCCCCACCAGATGAGATTAGTCTGCTGAACAAGACCATATGCGACAATAAAGAACAGTTTGAGGCGGTGCAGAGAATTGTGGCTGGACCCAGTTTCAGAGCCCCATTTATCGTGTTCGGACCACCAGGTAAGTGGAGTGGTCCCAGTCTACAGTCACACAGATCATCACCTTTTTCTGTTCACTTTCAGGCACAGGCAAGACCACTACCATTGTGGAGGCTATTCTACAGGTACGCCTGAAACAATCGCAAAGCCGCATCCTTGTAACAGCCGGCTCGAACTCGGCCTGCGACACGATTGCCATGAAACTGTGCGAGTCCATCAGTGCAAACCCTCGGCTCATATACCACTATCAGCTCGAGAAGAATAAGTCGCTGATTCGCATCTATTCACGCAGCATATTCAGGAAGGGGCTGAAATCGGTGGACCCATTGCTGCTGAATAACTCCAATTGCGCAGGCAATGTGTTCAAGCATCTACGAGGGCGTAATGTGATTCAGTATACCATCACTGTGGCCACATTGGTTACTGTGGGCCGACTGGCTCATTCTGGCTTTGGTGACTTTTTCACCCACATATTCATCGACGAGGCCGGTTCCACCACCGAGCCGGAGACTCTTATGGGCATTGTTGGTGTTAAGCAGAACAGCGACTGCCATGTGATTCTGTCCGGAGATCACAAGCAGCTGGGAGCAGTGATCAAAAGCAGCCGGGCTGCGTCCCTTGGCTTGACTCACTCTCTAATGGAGCGCCTACTGGCCTCAGATTGCTACAAGCTGGACGAGAACGGGAATTACGATCGCACCCTTCAGGCGCGTCTGCGCCGTAACTATCGATCTCATCCACAGATAGTGCGTCTCTTTAACGAGCTATACTACGGTGGAGAGCTGATCGCACAGGCTCCGGCCGCAGAGGTCAACCAGGCCGCCGAGTGGGATGTGCTGCCCAATGGCCAGTTCCCCATCATATTTCAGGCCACACATGGCGTCACCGAAAGGGAGCAACACACTACCAGCTCTTTCAACTCGCTGGAGGCACAGGTTCTCTGTTGGTACATCAGGCGCTTGCTGGAAAATGGCCTGGGCCCTAATATCGAAGTGAAGCAGGAGGACATTGGCGTGGTGGCTCCATACACGTCTCAGGGTAACCTTATCTGTCGGGAGCTTGAGCGGCAGGGCCTCGGATGTGTGGAAGTTGGCAGCGTGGAGAACTATCAGGGCAGAGAGAAGCTCATCATCATTGCCACTCTGGTGCGTTCCTTCAGCTACATGGGCTTCATGAGTAACCCGCGTCGAATCAATGTGCTCATTTCGCGGCCCAAGGCGCTGCTCATACTCATCGGCAATCCCGTCACTCTACGCCATAATCCCGACTTCAAGTTCATCATTGATGAGTGCATAAAACATCAAACGTATCTCTACAAGAAGAAGAATTCATTGAATTCCCTAACGGAATACAGCACACATCTGGGCACTTCAAATCGGAATATGCACTTGCTTAAAGCCAAGAAAGTGATGCCAGAAATGGGTAAGTGCCTAAAGTACATACAGTCATTTCATTTGGACTTATCCCCATATGCCATCACTTTCTTCCAGATAAAATCTCCCCCACCGCCATCAGTGCCATGATGAATGATTTAAAGATATCCTAGAGCTGCGCTCTTCGCTGACCTCAATCAAAAATAATCTTCTAAAGATATAAGTTCGGTTCTAAGCTAAGCTCAGCCTCTACCCAAAAGGGATGAACGGCTGCAGTACCCTAGATTAGTAAAAGTTCAAGGCCTAGAGTCTGCCTAGAACACTCCTAAAGCACGTATTTTTTTTTGTGACCATTTTATATTATGTTTATTATGTTCTGTAACAATGTTCGGTTCTTGCGGTTTGTGACGTTAATAAAAGTGCTCCAGTTCTTTAACTGTAAATGAGAGAAAGAGAATAAGAAAAATAATATTATTTGATAACTGAGCTGAGAAATTCCTCTGACCGGATGAATTGAATGGAACCCTTACGAACTCTTACCGGATTGATAGTCAGATGCAATTGTGCAAGCATTATCATTTAGAGTATATATTTAAGCAGTGTCTCTATATAATTAGTAATCAGATTAAAAAGAATACAATACAATGGAGTGGAGCTGCTGCTGCGTTAGGTTTCGAAAAATGTTTAAAAATACGTAGCTACGATCTTGAATGCGGAGGAGGAGGAGCCTGTCAATTTTGTTATCCAACGCCTATCGTTTAAATTCGTTCAGTCTTTGTTAATCATCAACTTTACTTGGTTAAAGTGATTAATGGTTTACGTTTGATTTGTGACGAAGTAATGTCCATGCACTGGACGGCAAATGCAAAGAGAAACCTCAGCGAAGTTCTTCTGCCATGCCTAGTCTGATTTTTGTTCGTTCGATATACAAATTTGTGTTCCGCTTTTTGGTTTATATATTAAAATATATGTATGTATGGGTATATATATTAAATATATTATTATTAGTTATCTGTGTGTAGGACATATCAGCATTCTCCTTGGCTGCTTCGTTCGCGTGTGAGTTACTTCATTTGGTATACACTTATAAAAGACCCCCGGACCCCAGGAGGCATCCCATCAGCCACCAGCAGCCATCATCAGTGTGTGAGTGTGATGCGGTGCAATTTTTTGAGTGGGTGGGTGGGTGTGAGTGGGTTGTAGATGGGGTCCAACAATATCTACGTGGGGTTTTGGCCCCGAGATTAGAGTATCATCCGCCGCACGCCGCACTCCATGCAGAACTTGGCGTGCTCGATGATGAACCTGCCGCCACATTCGTGGCAGAACTTGGACATTTTCGTACTCGAACTTAGGCTGGACGCGGAGGCACTGCTCAGCAGGGAATGCTGCGATGTGGTTGGAGTCAGTGGCATCTGCCCATTGTTGTTATTGTTATTGTTGTTGTTGCTGTTGTATGCTGGCTGGGATTGCACCTGGTGCTGCTGCTGCTGCTGTTGCTGCTGGTAGTTATAGTTGCTGTCTGGTCTGTTGTGCTGCTGCTGCTGATGCTGCTGTTGTTCCTGCGGCTGCTGCGTGGCCATTATCAGGGAGTGCTCCGATCCACTGCTGGAGGACTCGGCTCCATCGGTATTGCCATTGCCAATGTTATTGCCGGTGCCCCCGCCACCATACAGCCTCTGACGTGCCTTGAGCGTGGCATAGGCATTGTGCGCCTGAGTGGAGGCATCAGTCATGGCGGCGCTGGGCAGCTTGGCACTGGCCGTGTGCGGACGCAGCAGACTCTGGTTGCGTGGTGTGCCCGGTTGCAGGTCGCCGGATCGCTGGCGCGACAGACTGTAGGGGGAATTGGTGCTGCAATGGAAATGATGAAACGGACAAATTATTCAACGAAGACAATCCCCAGCCCCACATAAGTGCAGATTACTCACCTGCCATAGGCAGAGTCGGAGCTTAGCTTGGAGCTGGCGCCACGACGCGACGAGTGGGACGAGGACATGGGATAGCCATCGAGGCTGCTCAGCTCGTCGGAATCCGCCGATGCTGAGGGTGTCATGGGGGAACCAGCCTTCACCTGCTGCTGTAGCTGCTGAAGCTGTTGCACTGGCTCCGGATCCGTCTGCTGTTCAGGCCTTCTTATGAACAGGGTGCGAATCGAGGCGCCGGCATCCTCGCCCATCTGCCGAAACTCGCTCTGCATTTGCTGGATCAGATTCTTGGCGTTGTTCACCTGGACGGAGTCGCTCGATGATAGAGTCAGTCTGTTGGCATTGCCAGTCAACTGGCTGGCGCGATCATCAGGCTCTCCCTGGGCGTCGACATAGGGGTCCTCAGTGTCGCTGATCTTTCTGAACCGTGCGTGCTCCGGCTCGTTGCCATTCTCTATGTGCAGGACGTCTATGGGCGTCTGGGAATTGCCCACCATGTGGCGCAGGGAGTCCGGTGAGATGGGGGAACGCCCGTGATCATTTGTCTCCGTCTCGATGCTGATGAAGATCTCCCGCTTCTGCTGCTCCTCGGCTGGCCTCTTGCCCACCATCTGCACTGGCATCTGCTGCATCTTCTGCGGCATCTTTTCGTCGTGGCTGCCAACACTGGAAGCATTCGACTGCTGGCGCTGCATCTGCATCTGCAGCTGGAGCTTCTCGTCTCCCTTGCCATTCAAACTATTCGAGTTGGATCTGTGGGCGTGACTGTCTTTAGTGGGCTGTGATTTGGGCTGAAATATGCTACTGGTGGTGGCCGGTCTCAGTGTGGCTGTCGCTGTCTGTTGTGGGGTCGAAGTCGCTTTCTGGAACGAGCGTTGCCTGCTCGTCGTGCGATTCAGAAGGAACTCGCGACAATCTTTGAACAGCGGGAACTGCTCATCGTCATTCTCGTTCTCGAATGAGGAGAGAAACTCCTCAAAGTCAAAGTCGTCGAAGGTGGGCATGTTGCCCATCGGCATGACCAGCGGCAGGGGATTGGCCAGCAGCTGCTTCTGCTGCTGCTGCCAGCACTGTTCGTCGTACTCCATCGATGATCGATTGGCCTCATCGTCGGCGGAGCACCCCGACGAGGCATCCGCATCCTCCGGCGAGGCATCGTACAGAAACTGATTGCGCCCCAAACGCATCTTGCGCTTCAGCAGATTCCTCGCCTCGCCCGACTGTCGCCGCTCGTACGTGATGGTGGACTGGGAGCTGCTCCGACTGCGGCTCTGCGACAGCTGCTGTGGCGTGGAGCTGGCATCCGACGGTACCCCGCTGGACACGTGCAGATTGTCGCATGCATTGATCAGCTTGGGGTCGATGAACTCTCCCCCGCCCACTGCGGCCGGACGGCCAAAGCCGAAGATACTCTCCAGCTTGATGGGTGTAAGGCTGGTCACCCCCACGCTGACTGGCTGCTGGACTGCTGGCATCGCCGTCGCTGGTCTGCTGATGGGCTCCAGCCGCAAGGGTGTGGCAATGGGCTGGTAGTTGTTGTGCATCCGCTTCTCGTTGTTCTCCTTGGCCGAGACGGCAGCTGGCGCTGGCGTTGGGGCTGTGGCTGGTGCAGACGATGGTGTCAGCGTTGACGGGGTCAGGGGCGGCAGCTGGCCGGGATTGGTGGACGTGGCGGTCAGACTCTTGGCGGAGTTCTGCTTGCTCAGATTGTTGCTCTTGTCCTTCAGCTCCTTGCTGGTCAGCTGATTGGCGGCTGCCACCTCCGCTGCCTTGGCATTCAGCTGCTCCAGCTCGTGCTCGTAATTGAGGAACACCGCCAGGGAGTCGGTCTTGGCCACGTTGCGGCCTGGCTGTGCCTGAGCTGTTTTCTCGCTGGCAGCGCCAACGCCCAGCGGTAGCTTCAGCAACTGCTTGCGGTTCGACGTACTCGTATCGCGGCGCACCACTCGCGGACTGTGGAAGTCGTTGCCGCAGGCGGCGCGTACCGGCATCTCGTCGTACTCCTCCGGCTTGAGGAAGTTCGTGGAGATGGGGCCCTCGTCAGAGAGTCCCCGCTGGATGGTGGGGCGATAGTTGGTCGCAAACAGGGGACGACTGGGCAGCAGCGGTGTCCGCCGGGGGCCTCGCAGGGATGAGGTGCGCCGAAAGTTGGAGGCAGGTGTGGGTTTCGGTGTGGTCGGCGCTGCCCTGCTGCTCGGCATGGTCAACGAACTGGTCATGGAGATGCTGGGTGGGGCTGTTGGGGGAACCTCCTCCGGCGGCGTGCCGGGGGTGCACAGCTCCTCCAGCTGACGCCTGGCCGAGAGGAAGGGATCGTACTTATCGCTGCTGACGCTAACTCCACTGAGGCCGCTATGCAGGAGTGAGAGAAAGTGAGAGAAAGAGCGCAAAATGGTAGAAAAATTCTTTGGTAAAGTTCTAATGGTAACCCGCCCGTCTGTGCATCGTCTGGCTGTCGTCTGGGGTTAGGAGCGGGGGCAGGAGTAGGAGGATGATATGAGATTAGTTGGGCTACAAACCTCCTGAAGGTACCGCCGCCGAAGTGGGAACTGGGATGCGAGTGGCTGTTGTGGCTGGTGGGCGGCTCCTTGATGTACATGGTGCCATTCTCGTCCTGCTCGAGCATCACCAGGCGGCGACTGACAGTGCCGCCCTGCTTGGCCAGGAGCGGCAGCTTCGTGATTGGCCGCTGCTCCATTTCCATTTCCGCTTCTACGTCGCTGTCCTCGACATGCGGACTGGACACGCGTTCGAGCATCTGCGCGGAGCCCCTCATCATGTTTTCCTCGCTCCATTCCAGCTCGCTCGACTCGTTGTCCATGTTAATGATATCGCGTTCAAACTGCAGCCGATCGCTGCTCAGCTGCAGTCGGGGCAGCGTGGTGTGCCCCATGGTGTGGCCGAGGGCCTCCAGGCTCTGCTTCAGCTGGGGCATGGGCAGGGCCCGCAGGGGCATCGAGCTGCTGGCCTGCTCACTGCGCTTCTTGGGCCGACAAACAGTTCGCGTGGTGGTCGTTTCCATTTTGATTTGGATCTCGGCTCGCGGCGAATCGTCCTCATCTTCGTAATCGGAATAGAGTACATGCGGCCTCCGAGTCAGGGGCACCAGAGCGCGGTCCATTTCATCAACGGTCTTCTGCTGCGATGTTGGTGACGGGAACGGGGATGGGACCAGTTCCTGCTCCAAGTTGCGCAGCTCCAGGCTGGGATGCTCACGTGTGCGGATGCGACGACGCGCCTGCCGCACCAGCGATGTGGAGGAACGCACCTTGGACGTCACTTTCACCATCTCCGGTTCTTCCGGTACTGCCGGTACCTCCGGTGGGGGTTCCTCCAATTTTGTTGATTTTACGATGGGCTTACGGCCGCCTGGGTTGGGCAGCGTGGGGGTGGCGGATGGGAGGTTGATTAGCTTCGATTAGCTTATGGTTCGATCAAAGATTCTATGCTCTCCAGTCTAACTCAACAACTGTACTTCGTGCTCTGAGTCTGTTCTGTTCTGTTTTGTTCTATTTCTATCTCGAGACTCGCGCGTTACCCTTCACTTCTGCCTGTAAGAACCTATCCATTGGATACCATAGCTGCACCTGGACAGCCACTTATGGAGCTTAATGCATCGCTGATCATTTTGGAATGCTTTTGAGGCGGCGGCGGCGCGCATTAATTACGGACCATGAACAGGTAGGTTCCGGCCTCTTAGATCTGACAAGTATCCCAAGTTAATTGGGCAACTGCACGCTACGGTCAATGGAACCCTATGCTAGATATTACTGGTGTATCCCTACATCTGGTGATAGAAACCAACCCATACCTTTTTGCTTGATCAACCTATTGAGATCCTCGAATTTCAGCGGTGGCAACGACATTTCCTTCTCGGCAGCATCGACCCTTTCGCGATTGGTTATCCCTTTGCGTTGCTTGGCGGCTGGCTGCAGTGGTGTCGCCTCCACACAGTCCAGCTGGAGGGTGGCGCCGCTAGCATTATGTCGCAAGCGATCCATGGTTTCGTTGATGCGGTCACAAGTCTCGATAGGCTTGCGCTTTGATCGCAGGGCGCGCTCCTTTGGCGGAGCTGGTCCTGGCGCTGGTGGTGCTGCTGCTGCTACTGTTGGATCCACGTCGTGGGTCACGTGCAAGTTTACCGTGTTCTGCGTGACCTTTGTGCTGGTTGCCGCGGGTTTGCTGCGGCCTGCGGGCGCGACGTACCGTGGCTGGGGGCGTGCCAGCTTCTTTACTTGCGTTGGGCTGAGTGGGATGAGGATGAGTGGATATGGCTGATGGATATATGCTCTAGCTACGGTGAGGCGCACTACAATACGATGTGTGTGAATGATTACGGATACTGGTGGGGATACGGGGGATTAGTCAACGACAACCAAAGCAACGCCAGAGGAGCGATTGGGTTAGGGTGTAACTCTAGTCTCTAGTCTGTAGTATCTATATATATCTATCCCTTGGTACTCACTTATCACTGTGCACGGACGAGGTCATGGAGGAGAGCGACATCAGGTTCTGCTTGGGTGCCGTCATGTCACCGGCGTCCAGCAGATCCTCGTGGTTGCCGGAGTACTTGCTGCGGTTGATCGAGCGCTTGGTCCTACAATTATTCATTGCGATTAAATGGAAACGGCAAACAGAAAAAATGAGCAAAATAATTGGAATGTAATAAATTGTGTCTGGGTGTGTGGCAAGTGTGTGACTGAACTGACTGTCTGAGAACTCCCAAGAACTCCAGGCTTACTTGAGATTAGGCGGCCTGTACTGCTTCCTGGCGTCGAGCCGTTCCTTCGCCTTGGACGTCTCCTGGGGGTTGGTCAGCTTTATGGTGGCTTGGATGGCCTTCTCCTTGCACCACTCCACATGCCGGTCGAAGGCCTTCACGTTGAAGTTGCGCTCGCAGTGGGGACAGTGCTCGGAGGCCACACTCTTTATGCGCTTGGCCAGCGAGCGATCGCGGACTGGTACACTGCTTGGCTCGCCTGCTGGTGATGTTTCAGCAGCTGTTGTTCCTGTTGCTGTGCCGCCCGCTCTACGGACGGAAGCTCGGGCCGTAGAGCGAACCAGCTCGGTTTGGGACTTGCGACGAGTGGGCAGAGGAGAGCCCACACTCTGGAGAAATGCAGCAGGAGGGAAAGAGAGACAGTTAAGCGATAGCTTGATTGATTGGCAGATGGACGTCTTACGTCTGTTGGCATTGTGGGGCCCGTGCCTACGGCATCACGACTCCCAGCGAGCGGGGTGTGAACTCCGGACACCTTGTCGGCATTGGGCAGGCCAAAGTTTTTGGGTAGGACGTACGTGGAGAGCACTGTGCCCTCGCGACGCTGTCGCGATGAGTCAAAGATGTTGCGCTTCTTTGAGGTCTTCTCGCAGATGACGACGTGCTTCCGCAGAGCGTTCAAGTTGAAGGTGCGACTGCAGCACGGACAGGGCGTCAGATCGCTGGCGCTGATGGCCACTATCTCGGGCACGGGCAACAGCAGTCCACTGGTGAGCGGGGGCGGTGGTGGCGAAGAGGGCTCCTCCTCCTGCCCGCCTCCAGGCGCTTCCAACTCGTTCTCCGTGTTGAATGCGGCTGCGATTAATATGCAAGTAGATAATGTTGGGGATCAGTATGGAAATTCGTTTTGGGTTATGTTTCTGCGAGCACTTTGACAATGTTTTGTAGTTGCTGTTTTACAGCCTACAAAATAAAAGTAAATGTATTTCAGCAACAACAAAACAACATACTTAAAATCGCTTCATTTAAAATTCTGAACTGTTTGGTCCCGTGCCCAAAGAAGGGAAAGTTCACTAGGGAAATGCCAACCCAACTAACTTTCCACAGTGGAAATGGCTCGCCGCCAAGTGGGTGAAAATCAGCGTCATTGTGGATTGTTGTTTTTGTTTTTGGGCGACAAATTGCCTTTCCCGGGCCATTTGTCAGCGTTGTCTGTCTGTCTGTCTGTCTCCCAAAGAGAAGACAATAGCAATCGCCAAAATAATTTATAGTTATTATTTGGTTCGCTTTTGGCGTGTGTGATCAGCCTATAAATTGTTATTTATCTTCTGATGAGAAGTTGCCCTGGCCAAATTTGGCAACTGGTCCCCAACAAAGAGTGCGCTTATTTGATTACATTCCGTGTGCGGTGCTGTGGGCGTGGATCGGAGCTCGATGAAGCCAACTGCGAGCATCCATCGGATGGCAGGTGGCTTCGATGTGGTCCGTCTGCCCACGAATGCGCACTTTGGCACTTTGTTCTTTTGTCCATTTTCTTTAGGAAGCTGCTATTTGTTTTTGTTTTTATTTTTGCGGTTGTGCGTGGAGTTATCGTGATCGATAACTGCTGAGTGTTGGGAAACGGCTTGCAGTCCTTCCCGCTAATTCCGCCATAATTAAGTTGTAATTGTGAAATAAGTACAAGTGTTCGTGTGTGGGCATTAAAGAATAATAATTAGAAACAGTATGCCAACATCATATTATGGGGGTAAGCAAAAAAGACCATCAATGATGGCAGCCACTGGTAGACAGCGGCAATCCAATTACAATGCGAGGCCAGCGGAGCACCCACGACCGAGACTGGCTGCCAGCAAAGATTACATCAATCAACGGCACGCATGAGACAAGAAGAGCCAGTAATTTCCGCAACATCTTGGGACCCTCGCCCCTTCGCTGGGACAGCTTCGCATCTCTCATTTCAATTCAAATCAATGCAAAGTTGTATGTTACGCATTCTTTTCCCTAACCAAGCCAAGTCAATGAGAAGTGGGTGAATGGTTGGGCACCAGCAAGAGCCGTTGCACACGACTGATCTGGCCCGTGTCGGTGCTGATGATGCTCACAGAATGCAACAGAATCAAATGCACTGCTGCATTATGCATATATGCATATGCATAGACAGATATGTACATACGCTTCCCACTTGAGATCTATAATAAGTAATAACAGCATCCCTGTCCAATGGGAGCCTGAGCAGATCTGGCTGCATGCAGAGTGGCCAAGTGATTTTCAGATGGTCAAGAGTTTACTAGATCAAAAGTTGAAAGCCCTACAACTGAGTGATGAATGCAATTTTCAATCGACTACATACATATATCCATTTCCCTTCTTTCACAATCAAACGATTCCATTCCCCATCCCCATTCCATTCCATCCACTAGTTCCATGTCTAGTCGGTCCCAAGCATTTTCCATAGTCTGAATGGTGTTTTTGTTGCTTCTGTTGTCGGCCGGTCCGCTATTGGGCAAGCTCCATAAGCCACTTAAGACTTCAGTGGGCCCATAAATGTGTTGTTGTCTGATGTGCAATATGGTAAAGCATAATACAAACGGTTTTTCCCATTCCAGTTCTTGGCCACACTTTGAACTTGCAACTGTTTGACACTTGGGGATGCTTCCCATGAACCAAAACAGTGGGAACCAAAAGAATGGCTAAGCTGGGAACCCCTTCCCGTTCTCTCTTTGTTCTAAGATTTTCAATTTCGCTTTCATTATTCGAACAGTATTCGAACAAACGAGAGGTGACATCATTCGGAATTGATAAGAATACATGAAGAGGAGTCAATGAAAAGGTCGACTTGGCATTGGATTTTTCAAAGCAGATTAAGCAGCTGTGTTAGCATTTATGTACATTTCTCCCCCCCTACATTTAACGCTTTCACTTGGCCAATTTTGTAGAAACTAAAACGGTTCATTTAGCAGATATTAGTTGTTAATTTGCATTGAAAATTACTTGGTTTAATTGCTGGGGCTGTTGCTGATGCTGTTTCTGATGGTTTGGCATGCAAATGATTGTTAGTTGGTTGGTTAGTGGACAACACATCGATCTTATTGACAACAATCAGAATGCGTTGCAGTTGATTGTTATTGTTAGTTGATGTTGCTGCTGCTGCTGCTGTTGTTGTTGCAGGTTCTGCGCCCACACCTGGAGGTGGGTCCGACTCACTTGACTTGGCATTGGGCAGATTTTTCTGGCCTTTATTGCTGCTGCTGCTGTTGTTGCTGTTGCGTTTGAGGGAAAATGTGTTGCGAACGCGCGAAAATGTGGACAGCTGTTGCTGCGGCTGCTGCTGTTGCTGCTGTTGCTGCTGCCGCTGCTGATGCTGTTGCGGCAATGATTGTTGCGCCTCACTAAGCTGCAACGAGTTGAAAGAACTCTGCTGCGGCTGCTGTTCAAATACGTTAATGCTGCTGCCATATCCATTTCCATTTCCACAGCCATTTCCATTTCCATTTTCGTTTTCCCTTTGATTGCAGAAATTTAGCTGAGTTTTTTCGCTGGCCAGCAAATCGTTGAGTTGCTGGTACTCCTCGTAGATGCCCCTACTGTGCCGCTTATTGATTTTGGCCAGTGGCTGAGGCTTCTGTGACTTTGATTTGAATATCTTGTTCCACATTTTCTTGCTCATCTTGCTCAAAATTGGGGGTACGCGCTTCCCTGATGATTATTCACTATCCCGATATTTCGTTATTTTTAAACACATTTCACATATTCCGCGCTGCGCACCGTTCCGCTCTTTCCAATGGGACTTCTTCTTGCGCCGGCGTCTGGTTCAATTTTGAGCGGCAGCAACATCGCCGCCAGCCCGCCAGCAACATTAAGCTCTCGCCAGCAACAAGCAGCACGCACAGTGGGGCAAAGATAACCATACATTACATAGTTAACTTGGTAAATTGTTGTCCAGTTAATCAAGTTTTTAACTAAACTTAATTTTTGAAATCTTTGAAAAATTATTTATCATAAATATTTCACATGATTTCAGCTAAGGCTCCACTGTGAGACGTAGCGGCAACATGTTGCCGGTGCACATTTTGCATGGAATTAAAAATAGTTGCACTCCAGTTTTGGCTTTGGCTACGGTGTGGGTGGGTGGGTGTTGGTGTGGGTGTAGCTGCCACCAGCAACAAAGGCCACCATTCTTTTCCAACTTATTCCCTCCATTTCTGCTCTGGGTTGTCTGTTTCCCCTTCTCTTGGTATTCGGTTGCAGAGGGTATTATGATTTTAAGCAGATATTTGCCACAAAGGAACGGAATCGTAAACGATAGTACATATATCTTGATCAATCAGATGCGCATTGCAATCGTTACTCTTTTAATTTGCTACAATCGGAGCCACAAGGATTGGGATAAATATATCCTCTAGCTGACATTGAAGAGTATCGGTAAGAGTATCAACAGCTTCATCATTCGACTGTAGACTTCCTTTCTTGTTTGTCTTGTCTTTACGGCTGATTTATTTAAAGCCGCCGACACTGCCGTCCCGTCCGTTCCCTCGTCAAATGTGGCTGAACCCTGGGCTGCTTAGACCGTCATTCATTGCACTCTGAAGTCGGGCAGAATGACTACCCATTCTCCCTCCCCCCCATTTCAATGTATTCAAATTTCTAAATTGATGCAGTCTTTGGTGCGACTTCCTTTTGGGCCATCAGTCAATCAGCCTAAAGAGACTTCAAAGTGGATCGTTTCCTGGCCAGTGGGAATTGGGTCCACGACTGGTACTGGGTGTAGCCCACACATATGTATGTACAGTATGTAATTATGTCCACTTATGGCACTCCAAAAGAAACATCAACTTACTAGCCTGTTGCATAAGTGCGCCAAAAAAGGTAGCCGCCATCGGAGTTGCATGCGACAACGGCAGCAGCAACATTTGGCGACCTCAGCAACATTTGGTGTTGCAGGCGGTTCACATAAATAAACAGCTGGCAGGGGGAGTTGGTGGAGACACATTTGGCTGAATTAATGAGGGGAGAACTCTTTAGAGAGTCTATTAGATAACGCATTAAGTTTGCCACAGATAGATATGGAAGATGTAGTCACTATCAGTCGCTGGAAATTCCTTTGACCAGAAGTAAACTTTGGATTTACTGAACTTTTTGACCTCTCTCTCTCTCTATTTTTCAGTGTATTCGATATTCGTTTTTCTCCATTGATTCTTCTCTGCTTTTCTGAGTATCTTTTGTCTGCTTGTTTTACGTCTCTTGCTGTGTGGCTGTGCTTCTGTCTTTAATTGAAATGCGAATGCACTTTTGAGGAGCGATCTTTTCTGGTCGGACCATACGATCCCCATTTGTCGCTGCTATAAATCACAATAGCGAGCAGCATCCGTTCAGACTCCGAATACAGATGACGTCACCCATCCATCCATCCATCCATCGATCTCTCTTATGCAAGATGCCCCCGAATGCAGGGATTCCACAGAAAAAGACTGAAAAACAAGCAATATTGCACGTGCCAAAAGCGAGAGTCATGGGGGAGGGAGTAATGAACTTGGGGCCGGGACATACTCGTTTATTTATATCTATTTTATCGAACCAACAACTTATCCTGCTCTGGCGGGGCAGGGGACGCGGGGTATAAGGTGAGTGGGGAGGAGGCGCCCCGGGGTTGTGGGCGGCATCGTTTGTGGTCGCCCACGCGTCTCGACTCTGACTTGCCCTCAACATCCTGATAATCTCTTATAATTGTCACGCTCTGAGAGCACAGCCGAAAATAGAAGATATGTTGCAGTTGCATATATGAAGATACATACATATATACATATGCCTATCCACCGATTTTCACGCTTTACGGCACGCCGGAGAAAGGGGCGCGTACCTATAATGTCAAGTTCTCGAATCTAGATGATTTTTATGGGCGTTTCAGGGCAGCGGCCCTCGGAGAAAAAAAAAGGGGCCCGTGCTATTGGGGGGCGGCTAGATGATGTGTTGTATGGATGGCGTTTTGGGGGCAAGGCGGCGACATGACACAAGCACAAAAACAAGGCAAAAATCCAACAACAACAAAAAGTGAACTTAAAATTTAATATTTCCTATGCACTGAAAGAAATTATTGGGTTAAATGAAGAGAAACATTCATTATTATTTATGATAGTGCACTGAAAAGCATAATAATTAAAGATTCCCTTTGTTCCTTGAACTCTGTAGTTTATTTTATTTACAGATACCATTACCTAATCTATCCCGAACTCAGGTGAACTCTAAAAGTTTCCATTTCTCTTATTCCATCGAGAGAACTTCCTTCCTAATGATGGAATATATTGCTTCTAAATATATTGCGCTAGTGTATCAGTATCGAATCAGAGTTCAGAATGACATTTAGATGGCCCCTCGCTAAAGCTTCTCCCCATCATCTCTCTCTCCCTCCCTCCCTCTCTCTCTCTCTCTATCTTCACGTATCAACAAACATCGGTGCGTCGTATTTTCTACTAATTAAGTTCTATTTCTTCTAGTCGTCAGTCGTCTCCACACCACTCCACTGCCATTCATCGCTCCCTCCTTTGCTGTAATGAAATCATTTCAGTTCATTGGCGCTCCCCTGTAACAAATTCTGTGTTTTGTTGATTTTGTTGTTTGTTTCCTTCGAACGCATTTTGCAGATTGCACAATTTCAGTGGTTCTGTATTCGTTTTTCATTTCTGTCTTCGGTTCTGTTTGGAACTCAATCAGATCGATGTTGTTGCTGCTGTTGTTGCAACAAATTGAAGTTGATTTGTTTGTTGTTTGCTGTTGCTAGTGTTGCTGCTGTTGCTGCTGTTTCTTCTGTTGATTGTTTTTTTTTAGAAAGTGTGAAACACTTTTTGTATTTGGCTCCGATTCCATTTTGCGGGTGCCTTCCGTTCCTCAGTGTCTTTCATTTGGCATTTTCTCGGGGTGGCCACAGTGCGAGGAGAATGGTGTCGTTAATTGAGGTAGGTAATTTCCAATTGGATTCGGAGTAGGTTCGAGGCTCGATTTGGGGTCAGAAGTGAAGCCAAACGATTAGCGAATCGATTTGTGAGTTGGCCCACAACCAATTGAATGTTGAACGAAATTGAATTAGATCATTTATTGGAGCTTGAAACCAATTAAAACACATTTCTTGAGTGCATTTATTGAAAAACTACAAACTTACTTTATTTCTTTCCAAATAAAATAAGGAAATTGAGGATTGGTAGACCTGAAGTGCGGCAAATTTTAAGTTTTCATTTTTTGTTTATTTAAATAAATCGTTTAAAATCAATGTACATACAGATATCTAACAACTTACAACGTATTAGTAGTTTTTTCAACCCAAAAAAGCTCAAGTTGCAAAGCTCAAGCCAAAGCTTTATGTCTGTTAGCTTTTTAGCCGTTAGCTCGCTGAAAGGCAAATAAATTCGCGAATTTTACTTGTAAATTCGTACTTTAATTCAACATACAATTGGGAAACAGCCATCAACCATCAATGACAAATTTCCTGATCGAAGAACTCATCCCAAACAGGAGAGTGACTTTGCAATTTAGGATGGAACACATTAAATGTTTTGAAAACTGGTTTCGTGCCGGACAATGTCATACCTCTATATATATACGAGTATATATAAATTGCGTTTTGCACAAAACTGGTTGGGTATTTGACTTTGGAATTCATTCTATTAAATAAGCATTTTATTCGAGCTTTGATTTGCCTCTAAATGTGGTTCAATGTCAAGGAAATTCCATGGCAGACAGAGAGGCAGAAAGATAGGAAACTCAAGTGTGGGCTGCCTCGCACATTAAGCCGAGGAATGTGGGTCATATGCGCCCTCAACTGGACACCATTTAGGCCATATATGCAGATGGGCCATTACAATCTAAATCAGTCAGTCAACCAACCAGGCAGCTCAGAGACTGGCAACGGAATGCTCGCAGTTTTTGCTCGTACGAGTACGAGAACGAGTATTTATTATTTATTAGCATTATCGGAAACTTGTAAAAACTGGCACGCATATCTCCCAGTCCGACGTGACTAACATGGCTAAGACGGAACGCCCGATTTCTGTCAAGCTGCGAGCACATATATATATTTTTTTATCTGTCATATAAATATGTATGGGATGGGATCTAAGTCGAGCCCAGTTTTATTACTTTTTTAATTTTTTGTTTCAATTGCAGCTTGAATTCCATTTAATTCTGCTTTGTCTTTGTTCAGTCGCATTGCTGACTTCTTGAATTGCTGAATTTTTGCCCAAAATTTTAGCTGAAGTTCTTGCTTTGGGCTTTTCTTTAATTTAATTAAAATTGATTTAATTTAGTTGACTTTGCTGCAGCTGACCGAAAATGGAAATTGACATAGATATGTCAGTGTCGTGCCTCTTGTCCGTTGCTTGGCTTCTTTTTTTTATTTTTTTTTTTGTTTGAGTTGTGTTTGTATTCATTTTCAGTTTGTTGAAATGCCTTCCACGTTTTTGTGTTTAATTTGGTTTTGAGCTTTTTTGTATGTCTTGCCTTTGTTGCTTCTTTTTTTTTTTTGCAATCAGCAAATAATTTGCAATAATAACTGATGTCATCTGCAGATTTTAAACGATAGAAAGTTTGCTTAAAAATATATTTTATAATAGCGGAAAGCGTGAACAATTATGAATACATATGTACATATGTACCTACATCTAAACCTCATTTTGGTTTGACATTTTCATGTTTCCTTTATCCTCTTCATTCAAGTGGTTTTCAATTAAAAAACAGCCATAAAATTTGAATTTATTTTTGAAATTCCTATTTCCCATTCTGTTAAAATTTCGTTTTTAGTTG
Organism: Drosophila obscura; assembly: GCF_018151105.1. Classification (NCBI taxonomy): domain Eukaryota; kingdom Metazoa; phylum Arthropoda; class Insecta; order Diptera; family Drosophilidae; genus Drosophila; species Drosophila obscura. The sequence continues at coordinate 338,329 of NW_024542774.1, read as the reverse complement.
TTAAAGTGCCATAAAACAAATTCATTGTTTTTCACTTCTCCCGCACACTCTGCTCCCACTTCATTTCCCCTTAAGTGGCTTCCCAAGCACTTCCTTCAACACCGAAGAGCTGCCCCTGCGGCAGCGCTTAATGCGCCTGCGCGGAAGTTGAATAGTCAATTTGAATTTTTGCCGCTATGGCTTTGGGTTCGAAACTCGAAATTCGAAAATTGCAGAGTTCGACAAGCACTTAAGGCTAAAGGGTACAAGAGGTGTGTTAATATACGGTGAGGCATTCTCATTACTCCTTCTTTCTCTCTCTCTCTCTCTCTCCCTGGATCTTATACACCTGAACGAAAATGCTACGAAGAGAGCGCTCTCTGGTAATGCCTCACCTTATACGAGTATTCACACGATCTGAGAGTACCCACACAAGTACAGTTATAAGCTAGCTTTTGTTTCGGGTTTTTTTTGTTGTTGTCGCTTACCGAAATCAAAGTGATACATTGTGGGGAGTTCGCGAGGTGTAGTTGTCCGCGTCACCGAGTTGTGTTGCATCAGGGGGGTTGATGGGGGTGTGGCGATAAAAATCGCCTCCAGCTGCCGCCTGCTGCTCTGCTCCGAAGCTGCCATTTTCACATAGACTAGACACCTGGACACAAACACACACACACACACGACGCACACTTGCTAAATTTATGCAATGAACTCGCTTTTAATTGTTTGTTACCTCTCTTCCGCTTTTTTTTGTAAGTAAAACGCGAGCGCGTCTTTATTCGCCGGCGTTTAAAAGCGCGCCAAACTCTCTTTCTTCCAACATGCAAGATGTTTTATCGCGTTTTTGTTGAATATATTTTTTCGGTGTTTTAATTTATATTCATTAACGATTTTGCTTCATTGCCAATTAATCATCTTTCGTTTTCACTGCACTTTCAAAAAATTTGGAAATACTTTTTTGCCTTGTTTCTTTTCACAATTTATTTTTGTTTTCTTGCACGCTATTTTTTTTTTGGTGATTTTTGCTGTATTTTTTTGTGATTGGTTCACATTTGAAATTCGCTTTGTTCACAGCCAGTTTCCACCAAAATCTTATGGAAATGCTGCGGCTGGCATATAATTTGAGGTCTGCGATTGCCGCGACTTGCAATTGGAGTCGAGTTGTGTCCCGTTCCCTCCACTGCGCCGCCTACTCCTCCTGCTGCCCACCTCCACTGTCGGCTACACCTTTTCCTCCTCCTCCTCCTTTGTCCGCGCTGAGTTCGTTGTCGTATGGATCTGTAAAAGGTCAGAGCGTGAGATATGAATTTTAATCGAGCTGTCAGTGCAGAGCGAGATATTTTTGTATACCCTCTCAGAGGGTATGTGATGTATGATATCATATCCAAGGCTTCAGCGCCCAAAGCTACATCTTTCTTCTCTTCTCCCGTTTTTTTATAGTAGCGAAACATTTCAGCAGTCACTAAACCTGAAGAGCCATCCAACAGCCAGAGAGATGGATTGCGCTGCGCCAAGCCAAACACCAAATACCAAATAAACACTCACCAATGGGGCTAAGCGCATATTAGCTAATTTGCAAAAGCCAACAACAGGCTACAGCAAGCGTCAGACAACCGCTGCAGAAGCGTGTATCTGTATCTGTATCCAGTGAATACGCAAAAGCAGAATATGATGAAATCGTCTAAACTTAGATACCGATTTCATGAGTCTTACAGCGTTTGGGGCTCGCCTCACGCAATCCCCCAAAACGGACAATGAGAACGACAAGCCTGTAGGGTTGCTGGCGAGGATGATTAAATTTGTTGCGTTCTTTTTTGTAGACACATTTCCCTAATAAGCCAATTAATTACCGTTTTCTATTCGTTTCAGACGCTAAACTTCGCCTTGATTCCTCCCGTTTGTGGCGCAGTCGAAACGAGACTGAGCTCCTCTCCGTTGAACGAGCCGGAGAATTTTCTCTTAATTGCGAAATGAAAGTGAACTCAACATCAGCATTAAAAGCAATTGAAGATCTTTTATGTGTGTGAGTGAGTATTACCCTCTGCATAGTATTTGTATCTGTATCTCTGTCACAATCCCCAGCTTCGCTTCGCTCAGTTTTTGAGAGATGTAATCTTTTTTTCTGGGTGAGCGGGTGGTTCTAATTATATATTTTTTTTTTTTGGTCAGCCTCTGAGCCATGGAAGTATTCAATGAATTGGAATTAATTGCTGCAATGAAAATCTGTATGGGAAAGGTCAGGGCCAAGCCCATTATTAGATCGAACTGAAGGCCAAGCATTCATCTGTAATGATCTACCCACACTTGACCAAGTAGAAAATGTTCTAAGCCATGAAGATGTCACCATGTACATATGTACATACGAGTATCTATAGGATAGGCTAATCTAATAACACGCCTGACAATATCTATGTTGGGCTACAACGCAATCGATAAATCTTTAGTTGTGTTCAGAAAGTCGTAGATAAACCAGACGCCATATGTTATATAGAACAAGTTTTTATTGTTGCTGCTGCTGCTGTTGGGTAATGTAAATTGTGTTTTGTGTTCACTTGAAGCGATAAACCCGTTTCAATTTTCACATGTTGCCGGCTCAGAGTTAATTTATGCCACTCCAACAATTTACTGGTTTCCTTTGGGGTCTACGCACAGATAATACCTAAATTTATGTAAGATTATTGTGCATAATTCGAGCTGAAAGGTTTTCCTAGGCTCCCCGCCGCACCCTCACAAGTCCAGTCCAAATATTCTGTTGTATGCATATGAAGTGGTTTTCGGAACAGTCATAAATGTGCGGCCCATATTGGGATAGGGCTGCTGTTTGAGGACGTGCTCTGAATCTCCCCGTACCAGTCATGATAAATACAATTGAGTTTCCTGATTGTGCATAATATGAGTGTGGCTTGGCGGGGGGAGGGGAAAATAACTTTATTACAATACTAAAAGTCATGCCCACCAAATCTTCCACTTCAAACGGGTTTCCTTATTTAGCTAATTTATTTTGTTTATGAATATCTCATCTCATCGTTTTCTTGGAGCAACATCATCATGGGGCATACCACCCACTCGAGGCATACCGAGACGCTGACGAACCGTATCTTGATATTTCTTCATTTCGAAATTCAAATCAAATATGCGACTCCCACGTCCAATGCTCAAGCTTTAAGCTTGGCTTCAAGCGTTGCAAGCTCACGACTAATGGATGTCACAGGGAGATGGAGATGGGAGAACAGAACATGGAACTGAAATGTGGCACAAATGCTGAGCCCACTTTTTGCCACAGAGCATTGAACCAGAGCCGATGTAAACAAAAGCCCACTTGGAGCTGGGTACCCCCAAAGAGCTTGTGACAGCTGTCTGCCTTCAAGTCTCGGGCCCAACAAGTGCCGACTGTTGTCGCTGTCGTCGTCGTCGTTCCAATTGGACAAGCTCACCTTCAAATGCAACGGCTGCGTTGCACATGCCACACATGGGCATTCCGCATCACTTTCGGTTTGGCCCAGTAACAGATGCCAGAGCCAGAGCCAGAGAGAGGGGGAAAATACATAAGTGCAGTGGAGTGGACATTGTCTTGTCGCTTGTTACTGGCGAAGGTCGGTCACGTGGGAGTCCCACTGTACGAGGTGTCGGCTTACAAGATCTAATTTCATGGATAAGCAGATAAGTAGCCCATGCGATAAGGTATCCAAAATATCATGTACGAGCACATGTTCATGTCTGTTTTTGTTTATCTGCTTTTACTGATTAGAAATAGGATCGACTGTGTCCACAAATAAAGGGTATTCGAGGGCAAACATTTACATTGCCTGAGTGGTGCTAAGAATGAGTTTACTTAACATACTGCTGGAATGGTAGATATTCCTAATTGTGTTAACCAATCAATGTGAACATTGACTTTCAATCGAATCAATTAAAGTTGTTTTTCATTGCATTGTCGAGCAATTTGTCAGCATATTACCAACCGCACAATTAACGCGAACATGATCCACTCACAGTGCCACAGAAACCGATTAACCACAATTCCCACCTGTTACATCATCATCAACATCATGGGGGGGAGGTATCATTATGGGTATACATATATGTATTATAATTGAGGCAACAGGCTTTCGCTGGATCCGTTCAAGAAGAAAGCCATAAAGAGCAGCTAGCTAGCTGCTAGCATATCTAGACCCTTAGCCGAACCCGAACCAGAACCCGTACCCCTACTCGAACAGGTTGAAGTCACACTTTGGAGACTCTGCTTTGTTCCCCGTGCTGATGTCATTGGGTAATCATCTAAGCCCCGTCCCGTACAGTCGCATGGGGTTTGCTTAGAACTCGTCAGCACGTCACTCTCATCAGACTGGAGACTCGAGAGTCGAGTCGATTCGTGCGAAGGTTACACAGAATCTTGAAACGAAACGAAAAACACTTTCAGAGGCGTGTTCTGTTCCGTTCGCCGGATCTCCATTTCAAATGAGAGAACGGACGACGCGACTCTGTCAATAAGTATTTGTCTGTACACGGGCCCGTGTTCGATGTTAATTGCAGCTCTACCTATACATATGTACATATATCCCCTACTTAGTAGTTAAATATCTGTAGCCTTATGCAAATCGCTTGCTGAAAGCAATAGAAAAGCATTTGCCGGCTGCCTCTTGTGATTGCCGCTTATTGGGCTTTTTGGAGCGTTGCAAATATGCATGGAAAATATTTACCAACTGTGAAATATGTTGCGTTTTTTTTTTGCTTAGTTTTTGCTATCCAAAATCTGAGGAAACTAAAGTAAAAGAAAAACTGATGATTGCTTGATTGGTATTTATTGCTGGCACTGCCAGAGATTGAAACTGAAAAATTAAATAAAAATGCGATTTTGAATAACTTATTTAGGCGTTGAAGATATTTAAGGATCGATTTCCTCTTTGTATTTTAGCATTTTGATCATCCTTTAATTTGAAACAAATTACAATTTGGAAAAACTCTCAATTTGTCGTCTCTAGCAGGGCTAACCACATTCCATGCCAACTCATGCTGCCCACATTTTTAACTGCGTCGCTTCGCGAAATTCCAAAAGCTAATTAACGTCAAACTTAACGAGTCCAAGCCATTTGGCTTGGGTACAGTGAACACCCGCACCCCACATCGACTCCCAATCTCTTGCTCCCATAAGCAAATCAGTTACTTAGCCTCGATCTGCAATTAGCACACAAATGGCGAACGAAGAGCCGGCAATGAAATGGCGAAATTCCGGGTCGAAAGGAGTTTCCTCGCCGCTCAATGGGTTTATCGATTAAACACCCTGAAGGGAGGAGCGAAAGTTCTCGGAAAACATGACTATAAATGGTATAATGACGCCAGACCAGACATTAAAGCCGCACCCAGCTGGCCAGTCGGCGGTGGATGTAATATCCTGTGGGCCTGTGGCACTGGGGGGTTGCCCCGGGCTGTTGTTGTTGCTGTGGGTCGTTGTTTTTGTGCGGCAAACAACTTTGAGTGGACATGTTGTGCACGGCTGGGGCAGAGGTTGCCATGGAGCGAACTCACCCATATGTGGATCCAATTGGGTTGCCATGTGTGCTCCCTACTCCTTTTATCTGACCAAACACATATAATCCGGCGGGGAAGGACCCATTGGATTGCACCCTTGCATGCAAACTTTGACCAAACGGGAATCAACCAGTCCATATACTCCACAGATATATAGATGATGTACATATATACATACATATGCACATGTATGTATATGTGTGTCCCTGGGCCATATCTTATCGGATAGATAAAATACATAGTTGTAGGCAAAAATCAAAAGAGAGGCGACTGAGCAACCGGATAACCTTATCTCTCCACTGGGCCCTGTCCGAGACTATCAAGATGCAAACATAATACGAACGTGGGATAGGGGCGTCTGGGAATGGGAATATTCTATATGAGTGCTGGATAAATATATATTTTGCGCATTAATTTGATATTTCGTTTCCAGTATCTGCGCTATATTTATTCTTCTCTGGGATGATAACTTAAATTCAAGACTCAGATAAGTCTAGAGAAAGAACAACCAATGATAACTACATACATATATGGGAATATAGAGAATGGAAAGTGAGAAAAATAAATAGAAATAATAAACAGAAGCCACAGAGATATCTGGTTCGTATTTTTAGATCCCATTTAATATTCCATTAAAATAAGAATATACATCACCTACGAAACCTTTCTAGTAGTAGTTTGTAGCACTAAAACTTGGTTGGTGGTTTGAAATTCTGTTTACTTTCCTCTAGTAGATCTACGAGTATTTGTTTGCTTCTCCATTGGGTAGGTCTGTCTGTGTGCGTAACGTATGTTTACCTTATCGATACAGAAAAGCCTGCTAATGAACCATTCATGGCTATGATGGTGACTAAATAATTGGCTATTAATATAGCTATTTAACTTATCAACAAATTCCAATCGGAATTGAATTTGAAACGTACCTTGGGGTAGTATTCCGAGTATTCCTTTGAGAGAGGGTCTGGCGTTCTAAGTAATTGAATTTTACTCAATGTTTTGTCGGTCAATGCAGCTCCTCAGGGAGATGGATTAAAACACTCTCACAGTATCATATAACATATCACAATCACCCACACAGACACGGCACGATACTCGCACTCACACAGGTAGAACGGAAAAGTGGGATAAACCTTTGGGCGCCACTTGGCTCTTCCCCCTCCTATAAACTGCTGGGACCCCAACAATGAGGAAAGTTTTACTTCAACAAGTTTTAGCGCGTTTAAATTTTAAAATTTTTGTTATTTATGCAATTTTTTTGTTTAGAAAAAATCAGGTTTTTTTTCTCAAAAAAATATTTATTATTTCATTTTGTTTGTTCCACACACGCGACGACAACTTCAACGACGTCTCGGCGATTCAACGAGCGCGCAACGAATGAGCCGCCCCGTCTCTGCGGCCTTTGGGTTCTCTCTGCCCGGCTCTCTGCTCCGCCTTCGCTCAGCTGTGCGTCGGCGTCGCCCGTCGCCCGTCTAGTGGCTGCGTCACTCTGCCAAGCGAAGTTTTTTGGCAACCCGGTTTGAGCCGAATCTGTAGGGGCCCATAATGCGTGCCCAAGTTGCAGGGAAGATAGAGGATTGGTGGGGTCGCAGGGGGGTTAGCGTGGGCATCTTGTTAATGTGACAGGTTTTGTCTTTGTTGCAGCCCCAAATGGATGCCTCCAATTGATCTTCACCTCCGCCCAATGACACTTGTTGCTCGCTTTTGCTATTTTTAATTTTTTTCAAAATTTCCTTTGTCAAATGACATTTGACGCGTGTCCCCGCGATTCTGGCTGGCAGTCGTTTAAATAAATGTTTCCGCTACTGAAATTTATTTGAAACAATTTGAAAAGGCCCGAGCATATCCCGGGCATAAATTACACAAAGGAAATGGGCGTGTCAGGTGGGCACATGCAACGGAATGGAGAGAACAGCTAAATTAAAACGCCGACGCGTGGCAAAGCGTCTGACAGATCGCACCAGATCGGGTCAGATCCGATCAGACCGGAATGGTTGGGGCCCACGTAGGAGCAATTACGAGTATAGTTAATTGTTTGGGGAACAAAATGTACACGACAATCGCAGAAAAAGGCACAAATTGATCAAGAGTCGAGCGAGTTGAGATAAATTCTTAATAGACTGATGAGTATACAAAATGTACTATACTCGGACATACTTATATTTCGCTAACACTTCACACAGAACAAACACTTTAATAAAATAGCTCTTTGAGGATAGAATTCCCGCCAGTTGGTGGGATTATATCGTAGACAGAATCAACACTTTTTGTACCCTCGATTACAGCACTAAATGTAGGTTTATGCTCGTAATTATGTAAATATTGCTTGGATAAGACGGTGTTCAAGGAGGTTCGCTAAAAACAGCACTGCAGATGCAATGATTGCATGGGTGGGAGCAGTAGGAGGAGTAGCCGAAGGCAGATGCCTACTTCTGGCTGGGCGTGTAGTACATGGAGTGCAGGAAGAGGCGCGTCACTTCGCCGATTACCGACCGGTCGGGTATGCTCTGGGCCATGCCGTACAGGGCCATCTTTCCGACCACGGGCTGGCCGGGATCCTTCATGATCTCCGCCGTACAGCTGCGCACGTCGGCAATGAATTTGTCCGCCACTCCGGCCTGGGTGTGCATGTCCGTGACGCAGATGTGGATCCTGTGGGCGGCAGAATGCCAAAGGTTACGCATGTTTTAATAAAGTTTTCGTAGATCTATCATACCCAGAGGGGAACTGCAGGGCATTCAGGTTCCAGCCGAGCTTGCAGAGCGAGTCCGAGAGCCGGAAAATATCAAACACATTCGACCCGAGGGCAATGACCGAAGTGGCTGGCTTGCCAAACACAAACAGGCCATCGATGTCGCGAACTCTGTGGAGGAACGATGCAGTTAGCAGTAGTCCAAGTGGATTCATAGCCATGCATACCCCCTCTCAATGTAGCGAGCCGTATCCACAATGCGCTTGGTAGCCTCCAAATAGCCATCGTAGCCGAAGCTCATCATGGTAGCCCAGCAGGCGGCGATGATGCCGCCGGCACGAGATCCATTCACGGTGGGCGAGCCGTAGACGCCGCCAGGCCAGTCGGTGGTCACTGTGAACTGATGATCCTTGAACTTCTTCTCAGAGTAGAGGATCACCGACGATCCCTTTGGAGCAAATCCGTATTTGTGGGTGTCGGCAGAGATGCTGGTCACGCCCTTGACGTCAAAGTCAAAGGGACGCAGCTTGTAGCCGGCATTGCGGACCAGGGCCACCACAAAGCTGCCCAGGCAGGCATCTACATGGACGGGAATGTCGTACTTTATGCCCAGATCAGCGATGGCTTCAATGTCGTCGATGGTGCCGTAGGGGAAATTGGGAGCAGAGCCAACCAGCTGAAAGGAAGTGGAATAAGGTTACAATTAGTGGAGATACATGGGGGAATCGTGTGTAAATCCTCACCAGAATGGTGTTCCCATTGATGGCACGCTTGAACTTCTTCATGTCGACCTCAAAAGTGTTCGGATCGACGTCCACGGACCTCACATGAATGTTGAAGTATTGGCCACCCTTGTCGAAGGCCGCGTGCGCAGTGCGCGGCACAACGATGTTCGGCCTGGTGATTCCCTTGTATTCGCGGGCGTAGTCCCGGTATGCCTTCATGGCCATCACAATGGACTCGGTGCCGCCGGTGGTCATGGTGCCGCAGCTGTCGTTCTTTCCATGGAACAGATTGCAGGCCATGCGCACCACCTCAGCCTCCATTTTGCAGACGCCCGGAAAGAGGTCCGCATGGAGGGGATTCGTGTACGACGCCTTGCCATACACCTCCGTAACAAGCTGCACCAGCTCCGGGTTGTAGCCGTAGACGGCACCGGAGACGCGACCTTCGCGCCACTCGTAGTGGCCAGTCTTTAGATGGTCGTCCACCAGCTTCAGGATCACCTCATTGCTCAGACCCTTCTCGGGCAGTGTCACCGTGTAGGTGAGGTGCGCGTTGCTCGTCTTGATCGCCGACTCAAAGTCATTGTTGGCCTTGGTCAGCTCCGCCTCCACCTGTCGCCGTACTGCGGGTATCTTCTTGGCAAACCTAAAGAACTGCCGCTTGCCACGGATGTAGAGACCTGCAACAAGCAAGGGGATGGAGGATTCGTTAGTGCGGTTCCGAAATGATCGCCTGACCGACTAATTTCAATAGTCCCCTATCGAATAACCTAATGCATGCTTATCTGAAGGCGTATCGAACCGTAAAATAAAATGATGAATCATTTTATAATGAGAATGTGGCGATCGGTAGTCGCTGAAACACGATAGCATATCGTGGAAGCCGGACATGTCTGGTTTAAATATATATACATATATACATACATACGAGTATCTGGTGCAAAGGTGCCGAACGGAAAGGAACTTTGACCAAGTTTAAGGGTGGCTTTGGTCAACGGATGAGAAACGGTCTTGAAATGTTTTCCATTTAGGGGATTAGTAATTAGAAATCTCCTTGATTATGCCACCAGGCTGATAACGGAAGCCATTGGAAACATTATAATGGCGAGTTTAGAAGTATTAGCGTTTATCCTTATCGAAGCCAGTAGCTATGCCGTTTGGCTATATATGTATGTATATGTTTGCTTCGATTTCAAGTAGCCAAATGGCTAAATTAATATGTTGGCTTTAATCTCTTGTAATCTGTACACAGATTAAAAGCAAAAGTTCACGGAGGGCATTCAACGGATGCATGGCACTCGAATGAACTTATATAAGGCACAAAGTACATACATACAAATGTACATATATGAAATTAACGATTTCAATTTCGATTTCTTCAGTCGAACTACAAAAATGGGCCATATAGGCTTGGCATTTACTTGGGTTGCGAACGAAAGTGCACGCCGTCACAGATAAGATTGTTTGATGGATTAAAATTTATGACGACGCCGACAACGGCGTAAAAAAAGGAATCCACAGAGTCACTAAGTGGCCTGACTTTTGCCTACGAGCTTATACTTGTAGATAGTGATGTATGTTGAGCAAACCTGTCAGGGGGAAACTCACTTTCATCCTGACACACAAACGTCCAGAGCCAGACGCCGCCGAGCACTGTGGTGGCCGTGATGGTCGCCACCTGCCAGGGCTCCCGGGCACCGAAGGCGCGATTAATGCCCTCGGTGACGGGCTTCAAGCAATCGTTGCCGGAGAACGGACGCATCTTTCCGCTGCTGCTGAAATGAGAGTCGGTTACGGATTCGTTCCAGGGAGTGTCAAGTGTCAAACACCGCCACACGCGCGCGCCTCAAGCAAATAACTGATTCGAAGCGTGAATGTGGGCTACAAAGTGGTCGACTAAACGCTGATAAAGGTCTGGGCACGTAGTATAGCGCATATTTAGCTGATACGCCACTACGCTATAGTATTATTGCCCCCAGCTGATGCCTGCGCGCAATGAAAACAAAGGCTCGGCTAAACGCTTGATGAGACGACGGCTGGTGCGCTGTCGGTTACTCACCTCTGTAATCAGGCTGGCTATAGTGCAATTAGATGCAATTAACTTTATGGTTCTGTTTTTTTTTTAACAAAGAACGTTTCAAATAAAGAAAACAGCAATTAAACTGTGTAAACACATTTCGGCAGGTTTAATGTGACCGTGCATTCCCAACTGTTGCTCCCACTATCGACTGCATCCTATCGATAGTGGTCAGCTGTTTGGACAGAGAACTTTCCAACACTGAATCATCTCCTATAATCCTATATATCCTATACTAGCGAAGAGCAGGGTCGTCATTAATCTTGGCCAAGAGATTAAAAGCATAAGTTCTAACCGAATTAAAAAAATAAATTGCCAGCCTAACATCACCTAATTCTGTGCGGTCACACTAACCAATATCGATTCAGTATGACCATGGTTGTCATAACGCGCGTTATTTGAAAATTCAAATCAAAGGTTCGTACCAACCAGTTTTCTGTTGGCTACATCAATTGACTTTCGTAGCTTTGAGCCGTGGCCCGACAACAATTTGAATGTGGAAAATGGAAACTCTGAGCGCTGCCTGTTGCTGCGTTAGGTTTATATTACCAGAATTTGAAGGACGCTAGTTATTAGCAGCAGCTTCAGAATGGCCAGTGCGTAAATAGAGCACCTACCTATAATAAGGGGCATGTGCAGAGGACGCTGGCAAAACGAAGCTCAGCCTCAGGGTCAGCTGTGATAGGATTACCGCTGCACAGGATTAGTCCACTCACTCTATTGGCCATGGAAAATGTACAGGTATAATCAGGTATAGACAAGGCCACAACTGCAGCTGGCCATTTCAGGAGAGACTTTAACTTTCATTCAACTATTAAGTCAACAAAAGCGGCGGCGTATGCTAAAAGAATCTACACCTAACTTTGTGTTGAGATGTTCCGTTAGATTTCGCTTACACACACAAACATACGCTCATTGGCGCCCCATTGTCCTGCTGTCCCTTAGCTTGGGGCACCTTTAAACGAAGTAAACGGCTCAATTTGATTTCGTTGTTTCGTACCTTTGTTAAGACAATTGTAATGTAAGCTGCCCCCACATCCCCATAATGTTTGTTTCCGTGAAATTTTCTGCATGTAGGTCATTCAGTAACAAGATCCCTTGCTGAAGAGTAGCAATTAGTCCAGCAGTGCGGACTCTCAATGGATTCGCAAAAGCGTGTGGCCTCGCTCCGTTTGGGGCTGTTGACCGCGTGGGAAAGGGGGTTTGGGGGCCTTGAGCAGCACCAGCGGTTGCACCATCGATGGCACCTGCAATGCTATGAAGTCTAATTTACTAAGAGCTTCGTTATTCTCGAAATGCTCTTCATCTATTCCTGGCCTTTTCTAAAAGTAGGCTAGTTTTCCCCACTGTGGGCTTGTGGGGGCTGGACGTTATTATTGGTAGCTGTTGCATTGGTAAGCTTCTTCGAGGGACATCAATCAATTGGGCCGCAATTCACGTAGATGATGGACGTTAATATATCAGAGCCGGAAAAAGTATTCATATTCCAATGCATTAATAAAAGTAATGCATACATTTTGATTTTTACCCTATTTTGCCACAAAATTCAATGAAATTTTGTAAAACTTTTTTTCCATGTTTTTAAAATATTTCAATAACAACAGTTAATTACTGTTTATTCCAAATATCAATGGAGCTTAATTAACCGCTAGGGAAGATGTCTCTCTTCTGTGCTCTCTTCCTGGGACGCACACACACACACACGCCCCGAGCACACTCACACATGGAAAAATCAACAGTTTGCTGTACGGTGGGAGAAGTTTGCTGTATGGCGGCAGAAAGCTTTCCCCAAAAGCTCCACCAAAGATGCTGTGAGAAGCATCCGATGGCGAGGCAGCCACAAGTTGCCTTTGCGACCGTTGCAACAGTTGCTGTTGAGTGGCACACAAAGGCGGACGTGGCATTAGGTAGAGTGGAGCGGAGCCGAGCCGAGCATCCCCATTCGAGAAAAAAAAACCATCCAAGCGATACCGTTATCAGTGCGTGTTGGTGTGTGCGGGCGGGGTGGGGGTTGGTTGGCAAGGGCAGAAAATTGCTGTATGGAAAAACTAGTTCAAGTGCAAGAGAAAACATAAGTTGCAGCAACAATGTTGCCACAACGAACTTAAAGGATTCAAAGTGCACGTTATCAATGGTGGAAAAACCGAAATCACGAAAACATAAATTATTAAAGTACATATACATACATGCAACACTATATACATACATACATACATAAATATGTACATATATTTTATCACATTTTTTTGGCACATGTTTAATATAACATACAAACAATGTTTCGTGTGGGGCACATCTGTGCCAATAAAACTTAAAAAACTTTGTGTTAAATCCAAAATTCAGACAGCAACAAACAAAAAAAAAAAACATAGAGTACATCAAACGAGAGAAATGAAAAACGAAATGAAAAATCTCCGCTAATTTAATCGAGCGCGACTGCAGATTGAAAAATACGATTATAAACTGTCCATTGCCAATCCACCGAAACAGAGAATACCGAATGGGCTTGGTCATTTCCATACACGACCCTGACCCTGTCGCTGTCCTTTCGCTTAAGCAGTAGCAGTGTGCAACAAGCCCTGTAAATCCCACCCAAATTACCATATGTAACCCCAACACACGTACACGCTCGCGTTCACCCTGGCGGGGTGAGAATATGGCCATAGGAAAAGACTCGCAATTCAAGTTTATCCAAAGGAAATCTCACGCATTTCTCACTGTTTTTTTTGTGTTGTTTCCTTCTTTTACTTTATTTGGATTTTCCGCAAATTGCTATTGAATTGATTCAATTGGACGACAACAACCACAACCACAATCACAGCAAGAGGTTGTAGCAGCTCTTTTGACATAGAACAAGCAACAAGCGGCAAGAATCGACAGGAACCAACGGGAACCGACAGGCGCCACATCAAGAACAACAGGCACAAGCCTGTCAGCCTCCCAGAACAAAAGGTGAGTGCGAGTGCGAGTGTGTGTGTGTTTGTTGCTGTGTGTGTATGTGGGCTGGTGTGCCTTTGCATTTTGATTTGGATTTATGTTGGGAAATTTAGCCTGATTTGCATTTCAAAGGTTTTGGAATATATTTGACAGCGGTGGTGTCGGTGGCTGCGGTGCGTATGATTATCATGTCTGGGCTTTCAAGCATCCACAGAGGCGGCTCACGCTGCGTATGATTGATGGAGACATCACTTTGTATGCTTTAATGTTTGTTCTCGAGAACAGGTGTGTGTGTGTGTGTGTGTGTGTGTTCCACATCGATATTCTGCAATGAAAATTCAGTTGAATTTTCAAGTTTCTGGGAATGCATTAATTTTATCACGCAAATGATAATTTTCGTCATGTCTGACGGTATTGCAGCAGGCAGTTTGATTGCTGCATTCATTTTTAATTCCACAAAGTTTGCTGCTTTTCTGTGAACATGTTATTAAAAGGGGTGGGAGGGGGTGGTGTTATTCTCCATGGGGTAGTGGAGAGACGGCCATACCACAGTGGCACTTCGTAGATTAAAAGTAAATATATTCACAAAAATTTGGAAAAGAAAAGATCGAAATTGTTTTTCTCTCCCATAATTAAACAACATTTCATTGCCAAAGTTCGCTAAATTTCTATTTCAGTCTCTGCTTCTTTTGATATGCTATATTTTTGTTATCAGCGAAATTCAATATATATTGGATTTACTTGTGTAAGCTTTTGATTTCCAACCTTCCTGCAATCCCTTGCAGTCACTCAAGCAGCAATTTCCATTAGTTTTCATCAGATGCCGAGATTTTATGGCCTCAGTGATGCTCTCAGGCGCTTTATTCCTCGTGCATTCGAAACTTGTGAACTTTTGAACCAAGCGAAACTCCGGCTTTCATCGAGATTCAGCTGAAGTTTGTGTGTTTAATCTAAAAAGTTTAAGTCGTTGATTGTAAATCTTGTTAACTAGCCAGCTGCTGCCCCACTGGCCTTGGCCAATTAAACGATTTTCCAATTTCCCCTGGATTGTTATTATTTTTGCTTAATCAAATTTCGGTTGCACTCGGCGATGCAATTAAACGCGAATGATGAACGCAGATGGAGTAAATTTCATTTTCCACAAGTTTTAACTAATGGATTTAATAATATAAACCACTTTAAGGCAATTATGATGCCACCGGTAAATCGCAAAACATAACGGACGGGCATCGCATATCTCTGTTGGGCTCTAACTTCCATTTGTATACCCTGTAATCCACATAAGGGAGTATTATCCAAAAGAAATGTTAATAAGCAAGAGTAATTTCTTCAACATTTTCTGGTTCTGCATTTTCTTCAGAAAATCCGATCTGTTAAATACATTTTACTGCTCATTGATTGGTAAGGGCACAGAAACTTCGGACTTCGCTTGTTATGCGCTTTTTCATTTTAATTTACGTTTTTTAAATTTCCTCCTTTATTTCCTCTTCGCTGCTCGGCTGCCGTTTAACGGTGTGTGTTTTGGCGCCCCCGGGTGTAGGTGACGCACCTGACTCAACGCATTTCGCACCTTGACACCTGCTCGTAGCAGGTCTGCCATTTTCACTGCCACAGCTCACCCTGTTGATGTGCTTGCATTCCCGCGTTGCATACTTTTCAGCATTCTACCTACCATCGGCTAGTGTGTGTGTGTGAGTTTGTGGTGGCCCTATAAAATTAGCATTAAAGTGAGTTTCATAAAAATTAATAAACCAGAAGAAACCACTACCACCCGCACGTAATTGCTTTAGAAAATCCGTATGTACTATGTACACTCGTATATATAAAAAGTTTCTAGTTCCCGTCACGAGTATGCGAAGTCCTCGACCGAGTTTTTGTTGCTTTGATAATTTTTTCGCTTTTTTTTTAATACCCGGTATTGCTTGTGAGTCGGGGGTATATTATACCCATGTGTAACATATATCCTTTTAACAGGCACCACTCTATGAACATATTTTAAAAAGGGAATTTTACTGTATTATCATTTGGCATCCTGTTGCTAAAAAGTGTCAGAAATGTGTCAGCGGTAACCCTATAGTCACAATTTCTAGCGTTACTTTTTCGTTGTTTTATGTTTCTTTTTTTCAGAAATATTGTTGTTGCTGTTGCACTTGAGTTGTTGGGTGTGGAGAGTGTGCGCGAAAGAGGGGGCACTGTCTGACTTTTATAGAGATGGTGTGGCCACGTAGGGGGAGGCAGAATGAATTTTAGTTGCTGCGGAATTAACATTTATGCGGATGGACTGGGGATCGGGATTCATATAAAAAAAAACTTGACTTTTATGGCACATTATAGTGCTCTGCAGTTGGTTGGAATGGAATAAATTTGGTGGAAAAGCATGCAGGAAAATAGTTTTCCCGAGCCAATGTGCATTTGAATAAACTTTATATGCCATGAGTGGGTACGAGTAGTTCAAGGGTCCTATTAAGTGAATAGAATGAACTCTTTGCATTGTGTAATCGTCGGCAATTTATTTTCTCAACAATGTTATTATAGTTTATGGAAAATGCCAAGGAAAGGGAGGGAAGTGGGGCATTGCCTGGGATTTCACGGCTTAAAGCAGGACCTCGGTTGTAAATAAAACCATTGAAGCACACTTTATTCGAATTATAGTACAAAAAATCGATGTTTAAACTTGCTTGGGCCTTGGTCCAACCAGTTGGAAAACTTGAACCTAAGTCCGCCATCCAGTTGGGTCAAAGCCTTCAGCACTGCTGGGCCAAAATTCTAGCGGTTCTAGCGTAAAGCTTGTCATCGACCACCCGATCGCAGTGGGCGAGGATCTCCAGGTACAGCTCCAGCTGTTTGCGCATTTGCCGCAGCGTCCTTTTAGGTTGTGACTTGGTGGGTGCCGGGGGCTGCTTCGGCCGCTCCATCTGCCGGTAGTACACCAGGAGGTCCTCGCGCTGTCTGCGCTGCTTCATCGCGATCATGTAAGGCTCATCGGGTTCGGGCTGTCTCCCTATCTGGCATAGAATACAAATGGTGGGCTCTGTTTGGCAGGCAACCTCATGACTGCGCTTATTCTTTCGATGCTGTTGAAAATTTGTCGCTGGTTGGTAACATGGATGTGAGTGCCCTTCGCCCCTGTGGCATACGACACATTTGTAGCTAGAGTCGGCTGAGGACGTCTGGCAGCCTACAGCTTTCGTCATCTTCAGCCTGTGGATCAGCCGGGCCAGCCGATCATCACCTTCGGAGCGAGTCTTGGCTGGCATGGACTCCTCCTTCCTTCGTTGTCTGCTGATATCTGGTTCAGTCCTGGGCCATATCTTCGGCATGGTGTCCTTAAAGTTCCGCTCCAGTGAATGCACGGACAGGAACTCATCTTTGTGTTTCATTATATTGATCGGCAAAAAGTCGGGCAGATTGTATGTGCTTCTGGAAGTTAGGTAAAATATCGAAGAGAGCCGGTTTAAATCATGTGCAACACCAGCGGATGACACCATGCTGACAACTGAATTCGTAGGATCGTCCTCCCTCTCAGTGCCTAACGTACTGAATGGATCCACCGGCTCCGCTTCCGAGTCAAAGTCATTTCTCATATACTCCTTTTCATTCGGACGCTTCACAGACATTTCCCGTACGATCTTAACCAGATCAACACTTTTTAACGACATACTACCAACAGATTGTTTCCGTTTGAATCGTGTGTTGGAGTGGCCGCTTCTAATGGTCGAGTTTGACTTGATTCTGGCTGCCTTGGGGTGTTTTTCCTGAATCGATTTGACGGATTTCAATTGTGGTTCTTGGGCAATTTTGTAGGACTTGTCCTTAGTAAAAGATCGTCTTGGTCTTGTTGACTTTGAGATATTCGTCTCAGGAGAAGTCCTCTCTATTCTTTGCCTCGGTAAATTGTACGAATGCGTGTGTTGAAGCGCAGCTGGACTCAACCTTTCTTTGGTTACATATTGGTTTGGTTGATTTCGGAAACGATCGGCTCGTAGCAGGCCTTCGTGTACTCGAGCAAGGGCATTCCTTCTGCATAAAGGACTCCATTGCATATTTTTTGCACACATTTCCATAGATAGTGGACAGATCTATTTCATTCGGATCCACCTGCAGCTGTCGAAAGGGCTCAAGTCCTTTGGTTCTAGCAAGACTCTTCACGTAGTTGGGCCATCGACAGAGGAGGCATTCCTTTCGCGGCGATGGCAGAGCGATGGGCTGGATATACTGGCTTCGACATACTGTACCGGCTATGCTGCCTTTGAGATTCCACATGGTTGATTGGCGTGATGTGATGTGATGTGATGAGACAAGACGATACACGTTGAAAATTTTTCTTAGACTTGTAATTTAAGTGCGGCTTGAGCTGGTAGCTTCAATGCTTTGACGATAGGCTCCCAGTAGATTCGATTCCTTAGCTCCTGATGCCGGCAGCGACGTGTCCTCATATACCTTCTCGTAGGGATTATGGTCCGGATGCAAGATATGTCGGGGTGGTGGAGGTTGGCTGTCCGGGCTCTCGCCGCAGATCTTCAGGCACTGGCACTGTGGAAAGTGACAATCGCTCATAGCCCGCACCTTCGAAGGATCGACCTTACGCCAAAAACTGGCCGCCTTGGTCGCATTCGCCTCCTTGGCAAAGGATCGATCGAAGCTGCTCAATAGATCCATCATAGTGGACTTCTCTAGCGGATCAATAGCGGCTGGTGGAGTGATTTCACGAGGCGGTGTGACCTTTCGTCGTTTCTTTACCCGCTGCCTAAGCTGTTGGATCCTTATATGCAGCTTGACCGCCGATGTAAAGCCATCTGGAGGGTTCATCTTCGTTGCAAAAAATAAGGAATAAAATTAAAAACTTAAAATTTAAAAACATAAAGATTGGGCAACCATCTAAACAGTTGAAAGTGTTTCGAAATTGTGTCTTACAAGGTTTAAAAAGGTGACTGAGTCGAGAAAATTATTATAGCTACAGTTAAAGTCTAGTAAACACATTTAGATTTAATTAATTTATTCTTTCGAGCGTGATCTTTCAATTTTGTGTGCATGCTGCATGGGAAGCTGCACTCTATAAAAATTAAAAAATATATATGTGTATGCGAGTATTGCCTTCCGTTTTTCAGTGCAAAACTTTCTAATGGCCAGATGCTGCCGTTGCAGGGGCTGTCTCTCTTTTTGTTTTTTCCATTTCCCAAGAGCACTGGGTGTGTGGGAAAACATTTGAAATAAAAACAAAAATAAAAAATATAATTGTTGTCTCTCGCTGCCTTGAAGTGAGGTAATTCTATGCACATTGTGATGTCTGCAACAATGCCTCAAAGTGCCTCCGGCACAGACACAGACACAGACCGCATTTCTAGCCACAGTCCTTTGGCCAGCATTCAAACCAGCAAAACCAGGTGTGGAATTTCCATACTGTATATTGTTATGAAAAGCCAAAACGTTGCTTAAACAAACTTAAATTGTACCCACAAAATATTAATTTAAGTTTCAAGTCATTTGCATATGCCATAAATTTGGGAAGGCTTGTAGGCAAAATAATAATAACATGCATTGCGATACAACCTCTGTATCGGGTGGTAAGGAGTTACTCTTCGGTTTGATCCTTCTAAACATTCCTAAACCTCTTTCTGGGGTTTTATTTGAAGCTTAAACCGAAAATGAGGTTTATTGATCTTTACATCTGCAATGCAATTTTTTCTTTTGTTTTCCGAAACATTTGCCTACTACTACTACTGTAAACAGAAAAGATACAAAAAGAAACAGTGCTAATTCTCTAAATATAAGGTACAAATGATCGCCAAATGATGTGACGGGGCTGGTGGCAGTAAATATGTATATTTACCTCTTGTCCCAGGGTGTCCTCTGCACACTTGGCTCTCTGACATCACAGTTAATAGATTTAAGGCAGCACTTTTTCGCTTAAATTATTTCGAGTATGTGTTTTTGTTGTTGTTTCGCACAGTAAATTCTGGCGTTTATTTATTTACTCTGCGCGCTGTGTGAGTGTGAATAAAACATTAAATTCTCCACGCTTCAGCAGCGGACGGTAAAATAACACAGCTGCTGTCGATCCCGTTAATACCTGTGCGGAGAGAGAGAGAGAAAGCTAGGAGAGAAATTAACAAGGTTACCCTCCAAAAAGGTAAGGCGAAAAATTCCCGCTCTCTTTCAAGTTGTGCTTAAATATCGTGAGACAGCTCTCTGGAAATGTTTACATAGGAGGTATTTCAGGTCTCTGTTCCACTCTCTTTTCCCCATGCACAAAATAATAGCAATAGCACCTATCCGGGGCAGACACATCGAACGGACAGGGGACTGGCAACCGAAGATAAAAGTGATTTCAGCTTCGCATTTGTTTCAAGTCATCGGCAATGGGCTATAAACAAGGGGGTAAAATTATAAAATTAACACAGTTGCCATGACGGACTGTCGGATGAACTGTGGGGCATAAACATTCGATGCCGGTTTATTAGCAATTAATTTAAATATTAGCATTAACAGTCGAAAGGTAAATGTCTGTCGTCAGAGCGTGTGGCAAATAAACATTCACCGAAAATGTACGCGGAAGAAGGGAAAATAAACATAAACTTGCTCATTTGAAATAAAAATTTCAAAAGGATTTAATAACAAATATACGCACATTTATTTGAGCTTTATTGATCAATAAATTAAAAAAAAAAATGTCACCACCCACCCCACGGGCCATGGGAATTCAATTTAATTGTCGATTGATACCGATAAGTCGCAGCACGAACCGTAAATAATTACGGCAAAAACTATTGTCCGCATAGTGGCATTTAAATTGTGGTTTTTGTCAATTACCACACTTTGATTTACATTTATTTGTTCTGAAATGAACATACAAATTACTCAAATATGGTACATCAGATAATTGTGTGGCATTTAAATCAAATACAAACTCTTTGCGGCTCACCTAATTCCGTTTCAAGTGGCAGCACTTCACTGGGAGAATTTTCATAATTTTAATGCAATTGACGTGCCCGTGCCCGTGCCCTCCCTTCCTCCTTCCTCGGAACGTGCTCCCTCTCACATTTTTATGCCGTTTCGTTTTCATTACAAAGTGAAGCGCGCGCAAAGCATAATTGCAAACAATTAGCATGCTCCAAGACGCAGCATCGGATCGGAAGCAGAATATGACCCCAAGATGATTGCTAGAAGTACTTGCCGTACCACTTGAAGTTGCCTGTCATTCCCCTTGTGGGTAGAGTGCGTCCCGGAGCCATTATTGGGAAATAATGTTGGTATAAATATCGGATTTCATACATGTGAATGCGAACACACATTTGAGCATGCACCGATTCCATACAGTAGGTCTGAAAAGTTCTTTGACACTGAGAAAACACATAAAATATTGTTGAAATACATATTTAGTCGTTGAACCTTGGGCATCATTAGCCAGAAAAAGAAAAAAACGCCAAAAGATCTGAAAAAAATTAATAAATATTCATTCCTTGTGCAAAGAGACTTTTTCCACAGACTGTATGCAGTTGTGTGTAGATGTAAAGCTTTAATGAAAGCTGTGTAATGCTATAGATAACTTTCAGCCATTCACTGGCTCGTTTATGATACGCTTGGGCTTGGGAGTTGCACTGACAGCGCAGGGAGAGGAGGAGCACAGTTGGATTATTTCCGTAGAACTGGCGGGAGCATAATTATGACGGGGCGGGTATACATAGAGATTGTTTACATGCGCAGGCGACAAAAATAGCTCAAAACAATATGTTTTCATTTGCTGGGGAGTCTTGAAGGGCACTGGAATACCTTCCTCCCATCAGATCTCATTCAAGGCGTGCGATAATGCGCCCGCGATGTTCCAGTTTTTCGCCATAGAAAATTTAGTTTACATTTGGCAGATCTCACTTTCAGCATGTCGAATGCAATGCCTCGGTGCAAGGCCGGTTTATGGATTTCTTATCTGTTTGAGTGCCTTGCGTTCACGTCTGATTGACCGTTTAATGGGCTTCTGGGTGAGCATTGACTGGCTGGAAATTTCACAGAAATTAAGTAATCAATGGTGCGAGTCCGCTACAGTGACTGCGGACTTCTGATATTTTGCACTTGGCCGATTTTCGATGGGTTTCTGCTGTATTTGCTTCCCTAATTGCTGTCAGTGTCTCTCAAACACATTATCCACAATATGTATGTATGTTTGTACAATTGTTTGCTCCCACAGCACACAGTAAAACACTCGTACACACACATGAGAACTGCAAAAAGTATGCTAATATGCCCCGAGATCCTTTGCACACATTTCTCCCAGACCAGACCCAGAGTAAGCCCTCGCCTTGGCCCAAAGTAAGCAACATTAATGCCAGCAATAACAACAACATATGGGGCAAACGACCCAAAGCCAAAGTCAAAGTTATGCCGAAGTGGTAACTGCCGCCCTCCCTTCCCTCTCTCTCTCTCACTCTTCCCTCTCTGGCTACCCTTACCAAAATAAAACACACGAATTGTATTGCCCTGCAGCTACCAAAATAAATTAAAGTATTCTCTCTTGCTTTGCACACAGCTTGGCAACTTTTTCCTCCGTTCTATTTCTTGTCTACTTTTTAATTTTCTACAATTTGGCCGCATAAATAAATGCAGAACGTGAGGGGGAATCTCCTCTGGCCAGGTCCAATAATTGAGAGGAAGGGAAAAACGAAAGACTGACTTGGCCACTCTTTAAGCTGACAACTACAGTGGAAACGCTCCAAGCGGACAGCTGCCTTAGGCAATGATTTCACTTTGTCGGAGTCCTTTTGTGGTCAGTCCCCACGGACGTCTTACAGTGCGGACAAGAAATTCTAGCACCTAGGGTTTTCTCTTGCAAGAGAACTATCCGCAAATACTTCACCACTGATCAGCGCATCCCACAATTTACTGTTTTGGCTATAATTTAATTTGAGCTCAGAGAAAGTTTACATCAATTGCAGTGTGTACCCATAAAATATGCAACTTTGAAAAGAAATAAAAAGCCCAGCCGACGGAACAAAGGAGATTAAATTGTGGCCTGGCCGGCGCGCCGTTCGCTTATTGGGGGTGGGGGGCCTGTCAACACTACGGACAACTTTTCCATGGGCTCATTGAACTCGGTTTAAAATGAATGAAACAGCGCGGGAGATAATATAAAATGAAGCTTCGTTATTTA
The DNA here is from genome assembly GCF_018151105.1 of Drosophila obscura. NCBI lineage: Eukaryota > Metazoa > Arthropoda > Insecta > Diptera > Drosophilidae > Drosophila > Drosophila obscura. The sequence goes on along the minus strand of NW_024542774.1, from coordinate 315,254 downwards.
TTTTTCTAAAAAGAAAAGGGAAACACACAATGATGCAGATGTTTCATGACTAAAGCTTAAGCCTATTTATTATACATTTGAAGCGAAGACTTTATTTTGAAATTTTCAGCAGGAATTTAAATTGATGAATAAATGGGCAGTGGAAATTCTATGATAAATATCACATTTCCGTACAAATTAAAACAATTAGTGGAAAAATTAAACCAGGAAGGAGAAAAACGGATTGTCATTATTGCGGCGTATAGTCAGGCTAACTGTAAGCTTCCTTCAACTTTGGACCACCAGAGTATATATATATATATATATGTATGATTTGTTCTTTCCAAAGCCCCCATAAAAATCTATTAAAAATCAATTTGTTTTCAGCAGCTGTTGTCTCCCAGTAGCTATCCCAATTCCAATGCCAAGCAAAACAAAGTCTCGGTACAGAAGTTTATCCTTATATATTCTTATGCCGTTGAGCACCATGAGTGGGTCGTCGCAGTTCTAATTAAAGTGCTCGACGCGGTAAATGTCGAAAATTAATAAGCGCCACACGTGCAGCGGTTTACAGATTGCTGTTACCAGAGGCCCACTGCCACATCAGGGCACAGCTCATGGTGTTTGGACTGGAGTCCGACTTCGACTTCGACTTCGAGTCCGAGTTTGGTGCCAAGGCGCACGTCTCCGAGCATGGGCACTGGCAAAGTTTTGTTTGGGTAAACGGCTTTGAAGTCTAATAGGATTAGCCTCACCCACTTTGTGGGCGTGTCTGTGTTGGATAAATAAACGACGGCCAGCCTGCGTGGGTGGGTGTGTCCTTATATCGTATCTGTTTCTGTTGGCCCAGGAATCGCCTTTGCACAGGCCATATTCAATAATGTAAAGCAAATATTTAGCTAGCAAATATTTCTAGCTGGGGATTTCTTATAACAGCAAATATTTATCATCTGCGAGTGAATATGTTGCTGTTTCCGAGTGTCTGTGTGTGTGTGTGTGTAGACCAGAGGAGAGCAAAGCGAGAAAAAGCATTGGGTGGGGGCTTCTTCTCTGCTTGATTACTCATTTTCTATGCACAAATGCAGCAAGTAGCGATCGGTGGTGATTGCAATACCCTTACAGGGTATCATATGATTTGTATAAGATGTGCTCGAAGTCAGTCTTCTTTCCTTGTTGCCCGTCTTCCACATATGTATGTATTTATTTTCATATGTACGTTCTGAATGTACGAGAATGTGCACTGGCTCGCTCGCTCATTCTTTTGTTTGCTTGCTTTTGTTTTCCCCCCGCTACCTGCACCGTTAGACATTGTTTTTGTTTGCCTGGTGTCTAGTGGCTCGTATCATTATTTCGTACTTGCTCTCTGGCCTTACATGAAACTCCTCTCTGGATGCATATTCTCACTCAATCAGTTTGGCTCTCCATTTCGGGCGTGGGTGATTTTTGGAAGGCAAATGTATTCCCAGGGAGCGGTCTCTTTTCGAGTACCTAATTGCTTTCACAATCGTCTCATATACAGACATACATATGTTTGTACTTGGTACATACTTCTTCAGTCATGCTAAAACTACTATGTCCATTGTACGTATGTAGGTTCTAACATATGAGTTCTACCATGACTTCTAGCGCTTTTGTCTCTTGTCTTTTGGATCAAAGTGTGGATTGGTCTTGCTTCTGATTAGTGGTGGAAAGTCTTTAAGTAATTTATGATTGCATATGTACGTGTATTTCTTGTGATATTTTGGAATATATATGTATAAAACTAAGTACCTACAAAACAACAGCAAATGGTGCACAAATAAACGTAGTAATATGTATGTAGAAGGTTTAAAATATTTAAAGTCATTTCCGTGCGGTCCAGATTGGTTTAATGGGTCATCGTCATCAATGTCTTAGGGCTTGTCCACCACACGATCGTTGAAGACGATCCTCAGATCGGTCTTGGCCATGTTCCCGAAGGCGCCGACCAGCTCAGTCAGATTGGCATTGGGCAGGCGCCTGTCGAAGGGGAAGCCCATGGTGCGTCTGTCCGGGTACAGCTTGTCCTTGAGGCCGCAGAAGGAGTAGGCGGTGCTGCAGGCATCGTTGGGTCTATCGGGTGGGGTGGAAATTGAAGTAAAATTGCGAAAAAGCCCCGCCCAAGGTAACCACTTACGTATTGGGCTGCTCCACAGAGTCCTGCGAGTAGTCGGAAATCATGACGAACAGATCGAAGAGCATGCCCTGGGCATTGCCCTTGGGCAGCAGCAGATGCTCGGGCCAGCCGCAGCCGCAGAAGCGGAAGCGGGCCAGCTCATCGGCGGCCTTGGGCTGGTAGGCGGCGCCAATGGGCCGGAAGGAGCGCTCGAAGGGAATGGCCACCGAGGACTCAGTGGACTGGCGGCGAACGGTGTTCACTCCAGGCACAACTGAGGATAGATTTCATGGAATTAGCACATAAGGGGGTAGAGTATTAGGTGGAGTACACACGCTCAACGGTAAACTTGTCCATCTCGATTGCCAGGAGTCGCTGATCCTCCAGGCGCAGCGGCTGGTTGCGCTCGTCCACCTTGGGGCAGATGAAGATGCGACAGGTGCCCGTGCGGCGCGGCCCACTGTTGGTCACGTTGAAGGTGTAGGTGAAGGGAGCGTTCTGCAAGTGGGTGAACGAGGCAAAGATGTTGCCGTCAGCGGCTGGGCCAAAGTCCAGGCCAGCGGCCAGATCCGCACTGGACTTCTGCCAGTAGGTTAGCAGGGTGTTCGGCCTGGCATTGCCCTTGCCGATCTTCGCCTCCACGTAGTCCACGCTGATGCCGTCGAAGCCCAGCTGGGCGGCGTTGTAGGGATCCAGGCGTGTCTTGAACTTATTGAAAATGGAGTCGATGAATCCGTGCCACCTGTAGAAGATGGGGTCGCGCATGGCCGTGGTCACATCCCCCATCACGCCGAACTCCTCCAGGTGCCGTGCGTCGGGATCGTGGGCGAACGAGATAATGGTGTGGCCCTGGTTGTGCAGATTGCCGTAGAACTGGCTGTTGACGGACAGCACCGGCGATGCCTCGATCATGTTGCCCAGGATATCAATGCCCCGGACATCGTCCAAGGGAGTGCGAGTGCCAGAAGCCTACAATAGGGTTACGGATTAGCGTATATGGAATGGAAACCCTGTTCGGGGGAAGCTCACATCTTCGACATAGCCCTGATCGATAGCAGCCAAGACACGGTCGCGCCAGCGCTCCACCTCGGCAATCTCAATGTTGGCATCCTCGCGATCCACATCCTTGAGCAGCTGATTGGACACTCGCGCCGGATACGTGCGATTGTTCACGCTGGAGAGGATCTTGGGGAAGTAGCCCTCGGGCACCTCGACCCGCAGATTGTTCAGCGGCCTGACGCTCTTCAGATTGTTGCAGAACCGCTCAACGTTGTAGCGGGCCAGGATCTGGTGGTGCATGTAGTAGAAGAGCTCGCCACGACGATCCTTGCGGACCACCTCCGTGGGCCCGGTGGTGGGGTAGACCAAGTGCCAGTGCCAGTGGTGGCTGTTGACGCCGATGTCCTCGCGGAAGTAGGCCAGTCGCTGCTCATCCTCGCGGTCCGAGGCCGTATAGTTGCGCGGTATGTCCACGTGAATACGCTCCCCACTGTCACCGATCACCGCCGCCTCTTGACGTGCATCCCGGAAGACGGAGGGCTCCACAAAGTTGCCGGGGAACACCTGCGAAATGTTGGTGATGGGCACTTCACGCGTATCCGGGCGATGCGCAATGGCGACGGCATAAGCGTACTGAAAGAGCACCGGATTCAGGCGATCCCTGCAGCAAAAAAGAACAGCTATCAGCGGTCCTCAAGACAGGATCCACAACCTGGGACTTACTTGGTGTAGGCTGCCAGGGCCACGAATTGCTTCAGATTGGGTGCACCCATGTACAAGGTGATCAGCTGACTGGCGATCTCCCTGTGGCGATCGTTGAACAGCGAGAACTGGTTCTTTCGGCCCAGCTTCTTGGCAAAGGCCAGATTCGGCTTGTTGACCAACTCCTGCACGGGTATCTTCAGGTCCACATCCTGCGAGAAACGATTGGACACTGCGACACTGTCATTGCGATAGCGATCCGTGTAGAAGCTGTCGGGCAGCTCGAACACCACCTTGCCCTGGTCCCGACTGGTGAACACCGGCTCCAAGGGACGCTGGAACAGCAACTCCAAGGCTTTCAGATCCGTATTTGTCATTTTTAGCTATGACCAGAGACGATTTGAATGGGGGAATGTGACTCGATGAGGGGCTATGAGCAGCGCACTGTGACATCTCCCAGCAATGCCTGGCTTTTTATAGTCCACGCATAGCTCGAAAAATTCAAAAAATTGTAACCGCAAAATCCGACTTTGCGATATCCACATGGACAAACCCCAAGCAGATGGCCTGGTAGCGTGGAAGAGGTGATAAGAGAACCGTACGACTGCCTGGAGCTGTTTATTTTAAATGAAACTAACTATGGGCTCTCTTTACCGCAAAATGATAAGCAGTTTTCAAAAGATTTGTATCGCTAAACGTATGCTCGGAATACATTCGCTTGGGGTGGGTTTGGTTGTCTCTTTGGTTGGATTCATTCTTTGATAATTGCTGTGCAAAGTGTTCTTTAAGATTTCACTTCACAAAAATTCAACATTCAGTTTTCAAGTGGTGTCCAAATTTCACAAGGGAAATAAAACTCCCGAAAGCAAACAGTCCGAAAGACCTAGAAAAGCTTCTTACTTGTATAGAAATAACATTGAAACTTTGCCTACAACATCCCCCCATCCGTCCCTTGCCAACAAGGCCATAAATTGTATTTTGAGCTAGCATTCTCACTGTCACCCCCACTCACCACTCCACACTTCACCCACTTCCCTTTTGGTCATAAATTCGCCTGGGAAGAGGCGCAACCAAGAACTAACGCCCATTGGTGTGGCCAGGGGCTTTGATGATTAAAATCTGTCTATATCTATACTTTAAATCAATTTTGGGCCCGTCGTCTGGTCAGGGGCCAGCCAAGGCATCATCCGTCGAAAACCAAAACTTTTGCCATTGTCAATAATAAATGTGGCTGCATCAGCACCGAATCCCAGCCATGGTCCATGGTTCCTGGCTTTTCTCTCTTGTGAAACTGTGTGCGCATTAATCTGTGAAATTGACAGCAGAAACAGAAACACAAACAACAAGAGCTTACACATTTTGCATAGCTGGGGAGGAAAAGATGAAAAGATGAATTTTCACAATTTTCAAAATTTCTGCACTTTACAACAATTGGAAAATGACTTTTCATGTCACAGTGCGTACATCTCGTCCTAGACTGTGGTGGTATATGGAGTGGGCGGAAGTTTCCAACACTGCTTTAACATTACCAACACTATTTTAACGCTCTACACATGATTGAATTTGAGGAAAAGTTGCTAAACTGTTTATTGGATTAGTGATAATAAAGTAAAGAGCAAATAAATGTCGACTGTTGTGACTCTTAAGTTCACTCTACACAAATATTTCTACCAGCAATGTAATTTTTCATAGAAAATTCAGCTCCCAGCCATGGCAAATGTGCTGCAGATATCAAGCAGAAAGACAAACTTGCTTTAATTAATTATAAAGTGTGTATTCGTGTAGACAGACAGTGAAGATTTTCTTTGTTCTGTTTTGTGAGGGAGAATCGAATTAAAGACAGGCAGGAAAAGCTTTCAGCGGGACACGTGAAAAAGTTTTGGGAACTCCACCAAAAAGTAAACTTTGGCACAAGAACTCTTAAAAACCTCACAACTTTGTTTTGTGGCTTGATGGTGGTAAAAGGCGGAAAGTAAAGTACTTTTCTGTATGCATTATGGCCAAAGTTGGGTTCAAAGTCGGTGCCAGGTCTGGAGGGGTGGAGGGGTCATGAAACGGATTGTGGGGGCCGTGTTAATTATCCGCTGGGAAGGCTTAACCGAAACCCGCCGACCACTCTCTTTAGATTTCAACTTAAATGCTCTGTGGCAAGCAACGAAAACATACTCGTACATACAGGTTCTCAAACTATTCATTAGCTGCGGTCTAACCACAGAAATGTGTGGGGCCTCGGCTTATCAAAATTTTGGCTTGGCTTCGCTTTCAATTGTTTGGAAACTGCGTTGGCAACGAAACTGATTAAAAATTCAAGACTCTAATCTGTTTGGCAACTTATCAGGGTGTTAAATTAAAGGCTAAACAGCAATATAACTCCTATTTGGACAATGACGAAGGATGATTTCCTTGACAGGCAGATGAAAAGTAACTTCTTGTTTCAGCTGCTTTCCTTTGCCCTTTTGTTGTCACATTACTCGTTATGTTTTAAGGTTTCCCAACATTTACAACGAGAATTGTCTACTCATCTTTCTTGTTTCCCTTCTTCTAAACATTTATAAAAATTCGTCATTAAAAACTGAGTGTCTTTTCACTTTCCAATTTTAACATTTGTTGAACAATTTTGACTACCCATCTTTCATTAGTTTCTTTGTGCTTGACTTGACTCTATGTACGAGTATACTTATACGAGCATCTCCATTTGGCAATTTGGGTGGTTAGCATCCACATCGGTGTTCTCTTCTTTCGAGTTCTGTTCCTGGAAACCGGCAAGAGCATTCGCTTTGGCCTCAACCGTGTGCTACATTATTTGGAACTCTAAAAGATGGCTAAAATATATTTGTTTGCATATGTGTTCAATAATTTGAGCAGCACCTTGTGTCTCCTTGTTTGTATGTGGCAGACAGCTAATGAGATTCGCTGTGAGCCTGCCGCTGAAAGGGTTCCAAAGCGAAATCAATGTTGGCTTTGGTTTGGGCCATCAGATCGGTTTTCAGTGCTATGGGGGAAGGTGATTACAAATTCATTGTAACGGGACGACACAAACAGATAGGCACACAAACAAAGAGAGAGAGGAGAGACACGCATGGCTATGTCTATGTGAATCTCTGACATCTAATTAACATACACAGACTACAGAGTTGGAAGTTAATTAGTGGGGGTGCTGTAGAGGGAGGATTAAAGTAAAATAAGACAGAGACAGAGAAAGGGAGACTGGAATACCAGAGCTACAGCGAAACAAAGTATGAGAATGTAGGCAAGTGACATATCAGTATGAAAAATCCCAAATAAAGGTAAATCTTGAAGGGAGATCTTAATCAAGAGAGTATGCAACACATGGCTCATCGTCGTAAGTTGATTCACTACGAACAGTGCCTGTAACGGTGCCTGTAACGATAACTGTAGCTCTAACTGTTGCTGTTACTGTAACAAATCATCAAACAGACGACATTGTCGTCCCATTTCTCATTTCATCTCATTTCATTTCATTTTCCGTTTCCCCTCTTCAGCCCGTGCCCTTTTCACCCTGCCAAACTTCGGACCAACGTTATTAGTTGTCTCTTCTACCCGTATTTGCCCCGTTGCCGCGACATCTGTCAAACGGCAAATTGTGGCAGCTGTTGCTCTGGATTCTGTCTTGTATGTACGTCCCGCGCGCCATCTGTCAGTCGTACAAACACTCGCCAAAATACCGTTACAATGTGTTTTTCTATATGCCTCTGTTCCGTCTCTGTCGCATTGTGTCCCTCTATCTGTCTCTGTCTCTGTGCCTGTGTCTGTGTCTGTCCCTGTCTGTCGCCTTCCTTGTGGGGGTAATTGAACAACATTCTGTGGAGTGACATAGAAGGAATAACACCGAATGCGCGACATCAGATGAAGGAACTACGAATGGAATGCACTGGCGATGGCGATGGCGATGGCTGGAGCAAAACAACAGCTGATTCTGATGGCGGCAGCTGTCAGCCACGGGCAGGTAGAGCATGATGATTTTTCTGACACGGACAGGTGGAAGATGATGATTTTCTGCAATATTAACTCCATCCACGGCCATGAGCTGTTTTTCTGCTGATTTGTCATAGCATACGAGCATAATTTGTTTTTGTACACCAGCTGGGAGCTGAGGCATTATTAAAGCATTACATACCCGTGTATTAGGGCTATAATAATAGCGGTCTAAAATATTTACTTTCTATCAATAATCTCAGCAAATGTATTCCCATTAACTCTCATTATATTTTGATTCTGAAACTCGTCACATTAGTCGCGCTTTATTTGGCTTTAATCGAATATAAATATATAGATTTCAAGGGTATGATTAATTTCGGTCCCGAAGCTTCATGTTTGTTTAATATATTTTCCCCTCATTTGTTTTGTGTGGCGGTTACCATTTATGATGTCTTGGGGCGCTTCTTTTCGCTAAGCCGTTGCACACGCGCCGCCAGGTTGCCCTGGAGCCAACGTAGACCCTGCGACTTGGCCTGGTAACCGAATTCTATGTGCACCGGGGTTTCCATCTCTACGGCAGGCAGGAGGCTGAGATCCAAGCGAAAGCCTCGTATATAGTAGATGATATCGCCCTGGAATGGGCACTGCCTGGGAAAGTTGCTAAAGCGCTCCATGATGTTGCGGCCGAGGCGCATGAGCGGCACCTGGTTGCGGTTGGACAGCAGCTGGCAGCCATCGGTGGTGAGATTGAGCAGAACAAATTCCGGTAGGGGCTTGCGGCGGGGCAGGACGATCGTCATGAAGACCTCGTGCTCGCCCATCGGTTGGTGGAGCTTAAACTCCATGTGCCAGCTCCGACGCTTGGCGTTCTTATTCATGCCGCATCGGAACTCCTTCAGAATTTGGTTATCCGTGTCCTGGCTGCTGCAGGTGAAGTTGTCGACTTGCAGCTCAAAGTTGTTCTGTTTGAATACAAAAAGGATCATCATTTCCCTCTTTTCGCATCACTCATACGCACCTTGGCCTCCACTTTCTGTTCCAAGACAGATAACCACACAAATATTATGCCCAGCAGTACTCCGAAGCTCTCTGTCAACATTTCAATCCGCATTTCAGAACAAAATCCGGTCGATTATGCAATCAGACTGTAGTAATTGATGACCGAAATGCAAGACCAGCATCAGAGTAGAATTTCCAATGATTCTGTCCGCCGAGCCGTAACTAATGTTTGAATAATAATAATAATCATTGTTATGATAGTGGGGCACAAATTTATGTACGAAAATATATCAGTATCTAAATTATGAGAGCACATTCAAAAATACTAAAAAATTGTGCAAATTTGTGCATTCAACAGGAAGATATGTACACTGTGCGTTTAAAAATCTATTATCTCGAATTTTCGCATTAAATTTAACAAAAATAATTTATTTTAAACTTTAAAGATTTATTCCAACAAATTCTCTCATCGACCAGGGGCTTAACACGCGCTCTCTTGCTCTCCATAATTGTTATTTTAATCGGATCATGGATGGGCTGCTTAATCACTTGTAATCACTTTGTCAATTAACGCGTTGCCCATTAAAATAAGTTGTTAAAAATCAGTTATAACAAATGAGAGTAATTAGTCAAGGGGATTAGAAGGAATTTGTAATTATTTTTTGGACAAAAATTGTTCGTATATTTCCATTTGGAATTTGTTTTCGGTTGCGATTTAATGTCTCTCAAATTCGGCGCAATATTTTTGCTCATCTTTGCGGGTCTCCAGCAGGGAGCCAGGAGCAAGGTGATGTATAGCCTGAGGAATATTCCATAAATTGAAATTCAAATGAATATGGATTCCCCCGCAGGCCAACTTTGATATGATTTTCACGAACTGCACGTGCGCCAGCGAGGATCCCGAGGGGATGCTGTCGCACCTGAAGTGCGGCCTAAGCAAGAGCGTCCGTCGTCCCTCCTTTAACATTGAGCTAATGTTCCGCCAGCCGGTGGTCCGGTTTCAGGTGAACATGCGGATCGTCTTGCCGCGCAACAAGGGCGAAGACTTCACCCTGTTCAATCTCACTGGCATCGATGGCTGCAGCCTGCTCTCGAACAAGAATCAGATCGTCTTCATTCAGCTGGGACGTGAGCGCATGGATCGGTTTAGCAATGTCCCGAAGCGGTGTCCCTGGCCAAAGGATGTGATGTATTATGTGCGGGGATTCCGATCCGATATGCAGGCCCTGCCCGCCTTCAACTTTGAGGCTGACATGAACCTGTGGTTCGAGTTCCTGTCAAATGGGAACAAACTGATCCGAGGGTTCATCCAGAGTCGGGTGCAGCGGCGACGCAGTTCCAAAAAGGATACCGCAGACGACTGATGAATCCCTGATCCGAGTGGCATGTGGCAAGAAGATGGAATAAAATTGGGGAGGCCAATTTAGTTACGTTTTGGCTTCCATTCTACAGCATTCAATTCCCTGGCTATTGGTCAGCTAAGTGTGCGTTTGCCCATGGAAATGCCAAAAGCATATTATCGTATTTCCACATTTCCCCCTTACTGGCCTTTGCACACCCATATTCTGTTTTATGGGGCACGTGCCGTTCTCAGCTGCCACATGCGGAAGACGGAATTAAAAATTCCAAACTCGTTTCGTCCTCTTACAAGGCGATTTCGTCTTAACGCTGGTTATTAGGTGTCTCCTCCTCCGAGCTCCTGGCCAAATTTGCTTAAATGAACGCTGGACAGGGGGCAGGTGGTAGGCGACAAGGGTAGATGCCACACGAGTCAGAATTTAGTTGGCTTTTTAATCTGCTTTAAAGATTATTTCATTTTCAGACCCCTGGGCCCACATCGTATTACGGATACGGTTTTCATGCTGTTGCTGTTCTGTTCTTCAAGCAATTCTGGGAAATACTTTTACTTGGACATTTTTTTTTTGTTACTGGAAACGATTTTGTTCTAAGGTGGACCATTAGGATTATAAAATCCTAGTCCTATCAGTGTGCAATTATTGATTCGGCAGAAGAGTACGAAAAACCTCCGCTTAAGTTTGATTTAACGTTGGGTTAAAGACTCCAGTAACGATGCTACAAGATGGTTAAGCAGTCATGCAACTCAACTGTTGGGTTGTCTGGCAGATCTGCCCAAGTTTCATATTTAAACTCATTTTAAACCTAATACATGGCTCAGCTTAACCCTACTGTACACAAAGCACGTGACACTTGTTTGTCCAGTGTTCGGCAGGCTTTAGTTTCAATAGAACTCGAGCTCTTTAAAAGGAGGTATGAAAAACGTAGCTTATAAACTTTAGACTTGTCTACATACCTCTTTTTTAAACTCATATTGTTCTCCTGGTGGCTTCGTTTCTAGCTTAGCTCTGGATATTCAATGGCTTTCCTTTGAAAATCTGTGGTACCATGCACTGCATATCAATTGTGTACAAATAACCACAGAATTTTAATCTACATAAAGTGCATGCATAAAAAAAAAACAACAACAACAAACACAGCTACACAAAACTAGAAAAAAATTGTTTTATTGAAATTGTTCAAAGTCTGCATATAATCGAACAAAAAAACACCAATCAATATGAAGCATTTTGTATTGGAAATTGGTTTTTTGCAGACTATTTGGATGTTTGAAAAGCTATTTATTTCCGAGATATACGCAGTGTTGAATGCAATTTTAGTGGAATTTCATTTATGGAATTGGAAATTCACTTTGTGGTTTGTTTGTTGTTTGCCGTATACTCGCATTGATTATTTTATGCAAAACCCATGTTTGCCAAAGAAACTTGAGTGCTGTGCATCCTCGTCGAGGAAAAGAGCGTGAAAGAGCAGCTGCCGAGTAGCATCAGCTTAATCACGTGGAATAAGTCGGAAACGGAAATGGCACACACACATAGCCGTTTGTGTGTGTCCTGAGGCTTACCAAACTTACCAGAAATCATATGTGACTGCCGCCCGCTGGGCCCAGCCCCCTTGACACAACCACTCGGCAGGCTGTTGCGGAAATGTTGGAAATGAAAATTTTGCGGTCTAACCCAACATCCATATTGCGCATATCCTTCACATATGACCTGCCGCCCATGCAATGTGCCTCTGTGTGTGGGCAAAGCAAGGACTGATCGGTTCTCTTCTATGTAATGGCATATTAATCGAGATTGCATTTTCGGTCTAACGAAATTTGCGCACCGGTTAAGGGCTGCATCTGCCATTGGGGATAGTCGACAGTCAATTGCGAAATTCTTTATCGGTGCCTCGAATGCGTTATCAGGCAAACCTAACATGAATGAGGGTGGTGGTAGGGTGAGCCAAGCACACAAGCTAAAAGAAAAGTGTCTTTCCCTTTTTAGTGGATGTCTAACTACTGGAAATAGAAACTTCGATGCACCAAAGTAACCCACATCTGCTTCATTGTGCCATTGTAAGTATGCAGGATATTCTTGACCCATAGTGTAACAAATATTTTACACCGACTTCGGGTTGCAGTCTTCTTTTGCGTCAGTTACAATGTGAAGGTGGGGGGGAGCCTTGTGTTTTCGCTCTTATTCAATCTATGCAATGATGAAAGATGAAAGAGTTCCGCACTTTGCAGTTCCGGAGCGACCTTTACAGAATAAGTGAACAAGGGAAACGTCCTGTTCTCCCATTTATTTTGCTTAGAAATTCAATTTGTTCTGCTTCCTGCTTCCTGCATCGCCCTAATGCATGCCCCCCCTGTGACGACAGCGATTCACATTCAACGTGCTCTTATCGCACTTTGACTTTTTGTCATTTTCCCCACATTCGTTCCACGAAAATACATCAGCAGCTGTTGCTGTTGCTGTTATTTGCTATTGCTGCTGCGACGGCAGTTAATAGTGGCTTGGCTGTCTCTATTCCTGGTATTTGAATACCCTTACAGAGAGTATTATTATTTACTTATGCATTCATTGGTATTGGTATTGGTTTGTACATAAATTCCTGATCATCGTTCGAGGCAAATAATGAGATTTAGTTGCCATAGTAAACGATGGATCCGAAAGGGTATAACTGCCGTCGTTGCCTTAGCTTTGTTGCTTGTTGTTCTTACCAATTAACATTAACACCTACATACACGAACACGACCACGCACCTTAGTTGGCCTGCGGACTGATGATATAAACTACCAATACGGAAAAACCGCTATTGATGTACATATTTCCAATTTGTTTGTGGTCGGGACTTGTTGTTGGAGTTTCCCATCGCATTAAACGGAATCGAAATGTTTCCCATATTAGTTCAGTGTCTGTCTGTCGTGTAAAAAAGTGTGGAACAATAATATTTGCATGCACATAAATTTACATAAATGAGAACACATCGCAGCGGCAACAACAATGCGATGGGTATGAAAGGAAAAAGCCAATTATAAAATAAATATATAAAAATGTACACATATAATAAAACACATGTTCTCTATCTTTTGTGTATCTTTGCAGCATTGCCACGACCGAAGCAGCGCTTCTATAAGCGCACCGGCCTCACCATTCCCATGCCAGCGCGCAAGGGGCTGTTAGCGCCCCAAAACACATTTCTGGACACCATCGCCACCCGTTTCGATGGCACGCGTAAGTGAAATACTAAGCGATTCCCTCGGTCTGGGATCCCATGTCTTCGATCTCGGGATCCACTTTATATACGATACATATGTATATTTTATATTTATGACACTTTTTTATTGAGATCCACCCATAGGCAGGGGGAGATATGTACATGCAAAATGGAGCTACCATAGACAGATTTAGGTACATATGTACGGAGAGCAAGAGAAAGTGTGCTTAAGTCAAATGCTGGCATTTCGGGCATCTCGTAAAAAAATCCACATAAGAGATTTTCAGCCAGTCCGTATTCTAGTCCCTGACCGTGTGCGGAACCGGGTCCTGCCGTTTTCCCTTGATCTCCTGCTGGGCATCGGGGGACAGGGACCACTGTCTGTTAAGTGCTTGCGTATTGGGAAAACTGCCGTTAAAGCACAAATTGTTGCGTCTCTGCGTCTGTGTGTTTACGTGTGTGGGTGGATGGATGGCAGAAGAGGGGAATTTATCCATATTGAAATCAGCACATAAAGCTGGCGAAATTCCCCTCCCGAGTGGGAAATTAAAACTATGTGTATATGGGCGGCAGAGTACACATACAAAAATATTTGTTCTGTCTATAAAATTCACAGGAATTTTATCTACATTTGAAATTTTATTCGAGCTTCGCAAAAAATTAAATAAAAAAAATTTTTTAAAAAGTTTAATTATTTGGAAATTTTAAAAGTAGATTTCCAAGAAGAGAAACATCGCCTTGAAGACTTTGTGTGAGGCGCTATATGCCAAGAAGAGTAAAAGCACAACTATTGAATGAATTAAAAAAGTACCACACTTTTGAGCTAATTAGTTTTTTCAGTGTAATTTCACTGCCTATCTTTCTCCATGACAGCCTCTCGAACGGTCCGCGTCGCTTTGGCAACGCAACGGGCAACGGAGAAGAATCCTCAAAAGAGCCTTTTCCATTGAGAAAAAATGCTTTACAGTAAATTAAACTGTGCAATTGTTTGGCTGCCTTTGGCATGTGGCTATTATTTTAAGCCCCCGTCTCCCTCCCATCATCATTTAGTTCTTCATCTTTTAGCGTTCAATCGTCCTCCAACTTTTCTTCTCCATCTTCATTTACTTTCGTGGGGTAATGAAGCAAAGCCGTATTAATCAGAAAACAGAAAATAAGAAAATGTTTACACAGAGAACACTTTTTCCCTTGCTTCCTCTCTGACAACAAAAAGTGATTGAATCTTTGTGGGAGCATCGATTAAGTAGTACGAATGGCAAAAAGTATCTGTGGCTTGGTTTTCTCTCTGCCGATGACAGCCAAATGAAATTACATACCTTTCCTCCGTGTCAAGCGATGACGGGACACACACGTGTAGGTACAAGCAGGATGTCGGCCTCCCGTCAAATAAGTTAATTGTTTTTTGTTTTGTTTTTTTTTTTTCAATCCTCTTTCACGCACATACACCAACAGTTGGATGGCGATAATTGTCTTTACGAGTTGTCACAAATTCTGAACATGAAATGAACTTTTGCCCCCCACACTTAGCCAACGGGGGGGATTAAAAAGGTTTTACGAGGCATAAATAATAAAATGAGCATATTAAATGAGCAGGAGTCGAGTCAACTAAGCCCCTGGCTCTGGCTGTGTGCTGCTATTTCTCCCTCGCTCCGTCTCTGTTTATGCCGCCAACGGCAGCCTCAAAACACTTACTCGTAACTCAAACAAAAATACAAAAGTAAACTTATTTAGTGCTTGGATACGAAGTTCTTGATACCCTGGCAGATTCATCGTTAATATCAAAGCTCTTTGATATAATTATATGAATTTGAATAACTTTTGATAAACTCTCAAGGTACATATTTACATATGTAGGTGTTACTTATGTGAAATTGCCGGATCCGATGAATATATTCCGTGATGCATATAAACAGAAGGATCTGTGGAATGTTTCAGTTCAATATACGCAATGTCAGTGCTGTGGAAATGCCTGAAGAACTGTTAACTTACTTAGCAATGGCGAGTATCTACTATTCAATATTCACTCATAGGAGAATCTTGGATCAATGCAACACATAGGGCCAATTTGTTTGGCCGTGGCCAGTGGGCGCAAAAAAAAAGGTATTTTAAAATCAATTTATAGTTTCCTGTCGGCTTCTCCTGACATTCAGTAAATGGTCCCGTAAAAACAGCAAACGGCAATTAGCAAATAATGGCAGAAAAAACGTTAATTTGTTTGTGTGTATTTCTCACTGTGTGAAAGAGATGCGTGCTAATGCGTGATAAAATTTATAGGTTTCATTCGACAAGCATTAAAAGCTTTGGTGTAACACTAGACTTGACAAAGTGGTTTGGATTTCAAGCAATTACTCGCATAGTTCCCTGTTGTCCACTCAATTGTCCATTGAAATGGATGCACTTTCAGGTAACGAAACGGAAACGGCAATTAGAAGGTCACGCCAACTATTGTGCACCCAATAAAGAACAGTAATTGGTTTAGATATCCAAGAAATTTGATTACATACACTCTAAATGCAATTACTTTACACATCTATGTAAATTGACTTCATTTTACGACTTTTGAGTCCTCAATCTGGGCTGCCATTCATTGGGCTTGCTTTTTCCTGTTCAATTATATTTCTTTCAGACACAGATGTCTCCGGGCTTTGTCTGTCCATTGTGCTGGCAATTATAATCCTGAAATGCTCTATTCATAGACTCTCAGTTATATGTATGTATGCATTTATGTATGCATGTATGTATGCATGTATGTATGCATGTATGTATGCATGTATGTATGCATGTATGTATGGCTTTCCAAATGTGATTTGAGACTCTGAAAAGAAGGGAGGCTTATTGTATTCTTTTGTAATCTAAAAATAAATGCAAGGATTGAAGAATCCCTGCACTTTGTCAAGTTCGAATAAAAATCTTTGGCAACCTTCAGGTGGATTTATTCCTACCCATCTCTCTTTCTTTCTCTATTTATCTGTAAAGGACAACGAACAGAATTGTCTAAAAGAATTTCATTTTGTGCAGCTTGCATGTGTCGGATGTGGTGGTGAAATTTAATTAAATTTTGTTGGTTCAGAGTTTGAGGTAGTATTCCTGTGCTTGCAAAAATACTAAAACAAGTGAGAATAGTCAAGAAACCATAATGGAGATGGGAATTTCTATTTATACATATATTTGAACGAGGCAGCGGTACAGTATAATTTTCCCTATAAACCAAAGCTCCTTCTAGAGTGAGGGGGCATTGGTGTTTATTAGGGCCCAGCAGGACTGGTCTCATTGCTGCTTATTTGTTCGGACAATATTTCTTGACAAATGAAATGCGGCTGAATATCACCCAGACCCATACCCACAACATTTCCAACTTCATTTCCATTTCCATCTGCTTTCCTGGCTCAATTGTTCTTCTACTTGTTAAACCCCATTCTTCCTGTCGGTTTCCCTTTACAGACTCGAACTTTGTGCTCGGCAATGCGCAGGCAAATGGCAATCCAATTGTTTATTGCTCGGATGGGTTCGTGGATTTGACAGGATATTCACGCGCTCAAATTATGCAAAAGGGTAAGGACAAAACACTGTAGGACTGTATACAGAACAGAACAGAACAGAACCGAACCGTACCGAACAGAACTGAACAGGACCAGTACGAGGACAGCCCCAACTTATTTAACACTTGAATACTCATTGGAATGTATTGTACAATTGTATTCAATTGTGTTTGCACAACACGAAACAGGCTGCTCATGTCATTTCCTCTATGGACCGGATACGAAGGATGAGCACAAACAGCAAATTGAGAAAAGCCTCTCCGCCAAAATGGAACTGAAGCTCGAGGTGATTTTCTACAAGAAAGAAGGTAAGTCAGCGCCAGTCCAGAGGGGGGTTTGTTGGGGATGGGAAAATTACAATATGCGCGAATGTTTTGAAAATTGTTTTGTTTCTCTAATTTTGTTTTGCTTTGTGTTTTGTTCTTTTGTATTTTAATTAAAAATTTCATGAAAATGAGAGCTATGTAGGTGCCGGGACGCTTTCCTGCCGGGAGAGTGTCATAATTCGTGACTAACAAAAAGGAAATTATGTTTTTGGCTTGCGGTTGTCCGATGGTCTGGCAAATAATCACTGAAAAGCTACAGAACTTAACGACAAATGAATTGAAAAAAGAAAAATTAAAGCAAAACAACTCACTGTTCACCCTCTGGAAACTTATGTACCCTCCAGCAGCTTAGTCTCTGCGTCTCGTAGTCTCGACTCCGTGCAGCTTATTCGTTCGAACATTAATACCATTTTTGTTTCACCATCGGCTGCTGTACTGCAAATACATACATTTGCACATTGCAGAAGCTTGTCTGTGCAAAAACAAGATCGTACATCCATTGATTTTTTGAAGAAAAAAAAAGGCCAAGAGGAATGCAAAACAAACAAGCACGTTAAGCTGGTGAGCAAGGATTTGTGATTTATGCAGGGTATGGCATTGCCTTAGCAGACAACTAAACTGTCTTTCTCTCTTCAATTAATCACACCGTAACGCTATCACCGTTTGGTCCATATACAGACAAAAGAAATATATTTAAGCTTTTCTTGAGGCGCACAAAGGATTATTACTGCACAAGAGTGAAAAGTCGACAACCAATTGTATTTATGTGGTAGTATCACCTGCAGAGTTTAACTGTCTGACAAGAGAACCACAGCCACAGCCCCAGCTACCGCAGAGACAGAGCCACAGCCACAGCAACAGTCTTATTCCCCATCCCTGACCCCTTACCGAGTAGAGCTTTTCTCAGTTTTGTCTTTGACTTGTAATTTAAGAGAGTCACTCACCGAGGCAGTCAGAAAGACGAAGTGGGGGGAACCCTGTTCCTGATTGAGTTAAGCAAGAGACAGACTTGAACTAGTTGCTCCCCCTGCGCTCTCAGATGGGGGTTCGCCTCGCAGGACTCCACTCAAATCCATTCCCCCGCTGACATGCTGTGTATACAATACATTTTGCACTCAAACATTTTCTCACGTCCCTTGCGCGGCATTTTGTCCCCTAATGAGGTCACGATTAATCAAAGGACAGAGTATCCTCTGAGAAGGATACATACATATATCCATCATTGGGTGCTTGGGAGTATAAGTTTTCTAATTAGCGGAACGTTTAAAACTTTTAACAGACTACGGGGAGACCACGCCTTAGCCCATTCCCAGTCCTGTGGAATATTATTAATTATGCATCAGCTTGGTAGCAGACACGGGGGAGTCATGATCAGGGCGGCTGTGGTCTGTATAGTGTATCATTAAGAAAGCTAATTTAAATGCAGCCCACACAATAACTGTGGTCTAATCGAGTTGACATGTAATTTATTTATTTATTAATTTCAGCGCACTTTAAAAGCATTTACCAGCTAATTAGAAATTAGGTCAAGCCTTCGGCGGAATGTAGGTCGCATTCAAAGCCAATCTCATTTGCATTGAGGTTGCAAGCTATAATCAATAGCAGCCACGTCCACCGCAGCATCCGGCAGGGGAAATTGCTATAAATATATGCTAAAAATAGTCCAGTGATTGATGAATAATTAACGGGTACTCTTTCTGTATTCTCACTCGCTTTGCAGGTGCTCCGTTCTGGTGCCTCTTCGACCTTGTGCCCATTAAGAACGAAAAGCGCGATGTGGTCCTCTTTCTGGCCTCCCACAAGGATATCACCCACACCAAGATGCTCGAGATGAACGTGAACGAGGAATGTGATAGCGGTAAGTACTCTCCCAACAGGTATATTCGATTGGTAAACGAGGTTAAATTCAGTTTGTCGGACATACATGTACAAGTATGTATGTATGTATGTTCATAATGCACTTACTAAACACCCTCCCCAAACTAACTCCACCTCTGCCTCGTGCGAGCACATTGCCACAGATTAACACTTAAACCAGGGGGCACACGAGAAGCACATACAGATAGCTACTCAACACTTTGATAGTAAACAGGGCGGGCAATAGAAGATACATGGAAGTCACCGATACGGTCTACTGTCTGGAAGAAAATATGTTTCACAAACATAAGCGCATCTACATTTCTGTCAGACTATGGTTCATGGTTTATTTACGAGCTGCGTGTCCATCCTTTGCGCTCGGTTTTCTGTTAACTCCTGCAGAAAACTCCCGCCTTTAGCGTGGTGGAAAGCGAGTTTTCGGTTAGTTTTTGCTGGCTGGGAATGTTCGTGGGTTGGCTTGTGGCGTACCTTTTGACTTTGTCGGCGCGTGTCTCTGACAGCTGAATGTATGCGCACTATATTTCAACATTAATTTAAATGCGGCTTTGCCTTGATTTTTTATGTGAGCTTTAAGGCTGGCTACACCCTGATTTGTGGCCATGCAGAGGGTTTTCGTGGCTGCCAGTTGAAGTAAAACCGGATGTTGCAGATTACTTTTAATCTGAATGAATTCGTAATGCTAATTATCTCTATGTATCACAAATTTAAATTCTGGAGTAAAATTTTGGTTGGCACTTTATTGATTTGTTGTTTACTTCTGATAAATACTGCAGTTTGAGTATTCGCAATTTCTGCTTGGTAATATCAATAGAAATTTAGTCTATTCGCAGTATTCCTCAGGGGCATCAAACTTTCATACAGGCGTCCAATCCACGCTTTTACCTTAATTAAAATGATTTGGCACACAGTTCGGATGCTTTTATCTGGAAATGTCTTTGTAGCGCTTTTCCGAGTTGTTTTCCGGTTGAGCGACATCAAATATGCCAGCTGCTTAATTCAGGGAATTAGTCAGACAAAAAAGTTGGACACACACGTGTGTCGGGCCCGGGGCGCACAAAGGTGCCTAAAATATTGATGCACAGCTCCAACCATTCTGACAGAATCGCAACTTACTTTGGACGTCGAGGGTTTTGGGTACGCGTATCACTTTCTGCGAACTCTTTGGGGGATTCAGGGTTATTTGAAGGTAAAAAAAGTGTGTCTGGCTCCTGACCTCTCCTCTGCTTTCCCTGGTAGCTTGATAGCCATCGTTATTTATGTGCTTCTGGGCTTCCACATATGCATGTGCTGGCTGTCTATCAGTGACTCGTCAGTGGCACAGTTCATGCAGAAGTGCTACAGCCACTTGAAGCCCGGTTAGATGCATTCTAAGAGGATTTAGTGGTCAGCACAAATGCCCTCTCGACTTTTAACATCCAGAGCATAGAGCTCCTCTCACTAGGGCCCTGAAGGTGAAGCTTTAAATATTTAGTGCCGACGGCAAACACAAACACACATTTCCATGACAGAGAACGTTCTGTAATGAATTGCATTAGATTGTCTACTGAATGCCACAAGCAAACGGCCAGAAACGGCCGAAATGCAATTGACTACAAATTTATTTGCTAATCATCTTGTTCCCAGACTGAGATTTAAGTCGAGACTGTGGCTGAGGAGACCTCAGCTGTTTGCTGGGACTTATTAAATTTTGGTTAATTTATGCAAATGAAATTAAATCACAGCCAACAAGCCTTGATAAACTCGATTTCCGGCAGAGCTAGGCAGGCTGGAAAATGTTGAGTACTGATCCACATCAATTGGGAATTAATGTTGTGACAAAGGCCCCACAATGGGATGGATGGACTGGTGGTGGAAAGGTAATTAGGCGGAGAATATGGACGACTAATGGTAAAGCTGATTTTGATGAGGTAGATTTCAAGTCATAATTATCGTTATCATCGTTATCGCCTTGACAGTGACAGTGATAATGATGACGATGACCGTCGTTTCACACATCATTAGGCCTCACTCTGACTGCCACTCTGACTGCCATCACTGTTTTGACACTCGAATACTTTGCTTTTAGAGTCTTACGTTAAAGTATTCCACGTCTTTACGAGACGTTTTTTTGCTCTCATAAAAATTACATAAATTTGTATGTATGTATATATGTATGTATGCATGTATGTGTAGGTACATATTTTGGTATGCATTGAGCGTAAGCATCGTTGGAAGTTCCCATTTTGTTTTTGTTTCTAAGTTCCTTTTTGTTGACCTTTTTTTTTTTGTCTGGTACTGTATTTGTTGCTGCCTTGGTAACGGTTCACGGAGGTGCCGGACGGAGCTTAATTGGCATTTTGATATGACGGCAGAAGTCTGAAAAGGTCCCAACCGGACTTGGACTGGACTGTGGGCGGGACTCAAAATTGAAATCAAATTTATAGTCACCTCTGGAAAACAAAAATGCAGATGAGGAAACGTTTCTGCTCAGTTGGGTTTAGTTCGGCTGGGTTCTGTTTTTTTATTTGCATAATTTTGTTATCCTTTTTATGTAATAATTAGTATACTCTGCGATGGGAAACGCATGAAATTCATTTTGGGGCTATTTTTCACAATCAACCTAATTGTAATTTATTGCATGTCGCATGCCTCACAGCTAGAGCCTGTATTTGCGGTTCGCCCCAAATAGAATTAAGTTCAATTTAATGAGCTTGCTTTGTGGTTTCGGCGGCTCCATTCCTCCTACGAGTTTGAATTGTTTACAAAACAAATTATGGACTATCGTGGGGGGATATTGGATGTGCATGGGAGTACATTCTTATCGTATTGTATTCAGGGTGGGCTTGGGCTATACAATGTGCTGTTTACTCGCTACATTTCCCGGAATGTCCGAGGCTGTTTAAATATTTGACCAACACAAAAACAGGCAATAATTAAATTGTTAAGGTCTGAAATCAGAGCTTTCAATTGAAAGGATCTGCAATTGAATAGGGGTACATAATATGCATCCAATTGCCATATATGTACATGCTACATATAGCAGCATAGCCGAGCAAAAGGGAGACACACTGAGTGATACACAAACACACACTAGCGGCACTCTTCACTTCACTTCTCTCACTTCACACACGCATCTCGCACAGGCCTTAAAAATGAAAAGTAAACTAAACACCATTTGTCCCCCCCCTACACCCTGATGTACAGGTGCAAATAAAAAACAAAACCATATGAATTAAATAAGAAAACCATAAACTTGAAATTAAATTGAATTCACCGTGTCTTATGTGTACAATTCTATGTGTTCTCTTTCTTTGTGCTCTTTCTTCTCTTAACACCGATCCGGTAAATCATTGTAATTATAAAAACCCCGAAAAACCAACTCGTATACCCCAACGACACCCAATCCTTTTCCTTCCCTCTCTCCTGTCACGCTAACGTTACGCTCGCTCATTTTTCCTCATTATTTTGTTTGGGTTTTTTGTTGCGACTCTGTAAGTTTTTGCCCTTACAGCTGCACTGTTGGGCGCTCGGTTCCGGGCCGGGTCCAATGCCGGAATGCTGGGCCTGGGCGGCCTGCCTGGACTGGGCGGTCCCACGGATAGCGATGGCGATGTGGAGGCCGGAGAGGGCAACAATTTGGATGTGCCTGCAGGCTGCAACATGGGACGTAGACGCAGTCGTGCGGTATTGTACCAACTCTCGGGGCACTACAAGCCCGAAAAGGGTGGTGTCAAAACCAAATTGAAGCTGGGCAATGTGAGTATGATACCCGGAGGATGATTAACCGTATAGCCAACCAGCACCAGAAGCAGCAGCAGCATCAGCAGCAGCAGCCACAAAGCCAACACCGTTGCTTTGCACGTTAAATGAAATCAAACCTTTTGATGTCGATCTTTGTTGTTGTTGGTGCACGGGGTTTTTGTTGTTGTTGTTTCTGCTGCTGCTGCTGTTGCTATTCTTTGATAAAGTTTCAGAGGTGGGGGACTTTTCATTTAACGTAATTAAAATTCGTTGCCAAATAATCGCTGTGCCCTGCCGTATTTATTTAATTCACTTTTCATGTCATTTTGGGATTTGGTTTTCTACGTTTCTCTTTTGCAGAACTTTATGCATTCAACCGAGGCTCCGTTTCCCGAATACAAAACACAATCGATAAAAAAGTCACGCTTGATTCTGCCCCATTACGGTGTATTCAAAGGCTTCTGGGACTGGGTCATACTTCTGGCCACCTTCTATGTGGCCCTAATGGTGCCCTACAATGCAGCATTTGCCAAAGCGGATCGCCAGACGATGGTCTCGGATGTCATTGTGGAGGCGCTTTTCATAGTAGGTGAGTTTTTCCCCCCATTGACAGACACACACACACACACAAGCATATATATATAGAGAGAGTCCCACTCAACTTGGACATTGTTGCCCTTTTTTATGGGCAACCTGTTGTTCGGACGCCAGACAAGAGGACACAAACCAGGAGCAACAATCATCATCATCATTATGATGATTGGACCTGCTGCCTGCATCCATTGGGGAAGGAAAGAGAAATTGAATTTGTCTCGCTGCTGCTGCGAGGCTTATAAACATTTATCTGTCGACCATTGTTTCACCGTTTACCTTTATTGGCGTTTTATTGCAGATATTCTGCTGAACTTCCGCACGACCTTCGTCTCGCGCAAAGGTGAGGTCGTGTCCAATTCCAAGCAGATTGCCATCAATTACTTCCGAGGCTGGTTTGCCCTGGACCTGCTCGCCGCTTTGCCCTTTGATCATCTGTATGCCTCCGATTTGTATGACGGCGAGGTGAGTAATCCTTACGCCTGAAAGCAGCAGTTGCATGAATGCTGCCGCCAGTGGGCTTTGAATATAAATGCCAGTTTTGCATTATATATTTAGGTGTTTTATTTAAGAAGTTGTGCCACTGATAAGATGATGGACTACTTTTGCCCTTGACTGCGATTATTTAGTACCAACCAATACCCTCCCACTTAAATATATAACTACATATGTATGTACATACCACAAGTATTTTTGCTCGAAGTTTGAACAAATTGTTGGATGAAATTCTGAAATGCTATTGCGGCGTGCCATTCTTGACTTTTCTGGCCCCACAGACCCATGACATTAATCATTTATGGCCAGAGTTTCCAGTGGTAAATGGACTTAAAAGATTTGCATAAAACTGTTTCGGCCACATGCATAATGCATATTCGGAAGTTCACCATTTTAAGAACTGGCTCCCAAATCCGATTATGTTGAAAAGTGAATGGTGTGGTGCGGAATAATAGAGTTATCTTATTAGCATGGCACTGTGTGGTGGTGATTAACATTCAGTTTGAACATGAACAAAAAGCTTTACATTACTCTACCTCGCACAGCTTAGGCTTCTACAAACAGTGGGAAAAAAGGATTAAATTAAAGAGCAGTATGTGGCATGCTCATACATATGTACATTTATATGCGTAAAAGATTTGTGCAGCTACTGATTTCAGTAAAAAGAGAAACGGAGAGAGTGAAATCAACACAATTAAGAAGTGATATGCATATCTATGATATATGTATGTATGTTTGTGTGATATAAACATGAGGCTTTCCGGCCATTCAGTGCGTCTTGTTCTGCGTGTCTGCCACGTATTGAACGGCAATAAGCGAGAGGTATGTCTCACCTTTTACATATTAAATTCAATGCATGCAATAATGCCAAATGCAATAATGTCATTCTGAAAAGCGCGACAACGACCACGAGACCTTTATTGCACTTGGCGTTGTTGCATATTCCTTTTAGTATTCCATAGCTGCATTCAAGCTATGCGTATGATCGACCTTCCTGCTCTGCTCGTGTTATTATCTCATTTGATGTTATATTTTAAATTTAGTGAATTCTTGCAAAAGGATTTAATAGTCAATTACCATTTCACAACCCCATTTCGGATGGCACTTGATCATTTAAGTTTTGCAGCTGGCACTCATTAAGCCGATTAAATTGGCCAAACTGTTCCCGGACAGAGCTGGCTTTTGCTGTAATTACTCGCACAGGTTAAGTAGGCAAGTAGTAGACAAGGCCGTGACCCAAATGTGCACTAAAAGTAATGCCTATTCCAAGCCCAAAACAGTCTGCCCTTGAATAGTAGTGCCAGGACCTTGATGCCCTAAAGCTTAAAGTGCAGTTAATGGTAGTACGACATCGCCACTGTCCAGCAGAGCAGAGCAGAGGAGACCATACCATGCCAGGAAACACTGGGAACAGCACTCGACCCTCGAGCAGTTGTGGTGCGACAGACACGGACAAAGCCGCCGCTCGTGAGGCAACGCAACGGCTTACGTTATTTTGCTTTTACTTTTCGCTTTATATACCCAGTCACAGGGTATTACGACTCTGGCCAGATTTAGCAAAAAGAGGGAAAAGAGTATTTCCGGGCCCCATATAAAGCGGATATAGCTTGCATCGTCTTTCATGGCTTTTAAAGTTATTTTTATGAATGCATATGAAACTCATGAAAAATGGGTATTTATGTATACCATTGCTGTAGACATTGAGATACATAAAAGAGGGAAAAGGCAACATCAGATTACCATATCATGTGATTGTTAAATGTGTTTCTTCACAATTAGTCTGCTAGGGTATCGAAAGTCTCGGTTCTAAAGCTCAGTAGAAATGGCTCCTTGTTCTGTATTTCTTTTCTTTGTCTTTCTTTCTGTGTTGTATCTTTTGAGTTCCCTGTGAAGTGGACAGCGCTTGTGATTGTGCGAGCAGGAAATGCTGTCGCAGCCTTCATTGACATTTCAAGGATATCCTGCGAGGTGGGACCGGGACAACCAACAATACTGGATTATCATTTCTGTTAAATTCTGTTTAAAAAGTAAAATTCTGTTTTTTATTGATTTATATTTTCTGCTGCGTCATAGGAAACACATTATGACATTTGCTGCGGTTTACTTAGCGGTTTCGTTGCCAGCTTCCGCTTTCGTTGCTCTGAGCAAATGAAAGCCTCCTTGCCCTTTCCATAGTCGGCTCCAAGGGCAACCAAAAGGTTAAAGCTGACACTTGGCCCGCTGTCTTCTGGCCAAAACTGATACAGAAAGTTTCAATAGAACTTTAATATACTCTAATTGACAGAACAGAACCCTCGCTAGAACGCTCGCATCCCGCTTCTTCGGAACAGAACAACCAGAATAGCAAAAGTAATTTGTGAATGTATTGTGGACTCGAAACTTTTAGATTTTTATACATCTATACATTTATACTTTCATATTCGTTTTTTTGTACTAGCACTTCATCGCTTTGCATACAATTTGAGCTAATGCACTTGAAACTTTTTCATATTTAGTTTATTTCAAAGTTTTAATTATCTTTGGGACCCCAAAAAGGCAGTCAGTCAGTAAAAGAGAAGAGAAGCGAAAAGAGAGAAACCAAGTTGAAACCGTGGAGACTTTCGTTGAGTCACGCGTCAGGCTGTCGCTTTTGTTTGTTCCTTTTGGATGCCAGGCTGTACAGTGTATACGATGCCAATAATGGTATTTCCGAAACTTTTTTGAATTTGCTGAACAGACATACATAGTTTGGAATTTTGGTTTGTCCACGCTTCAAGAGTGCTTCAATATATATTCTTTCAGAAATAAATTAAATAGTAAGAAAGTGGAAATGGACACCAAATGTGATCGTATGATTGCGTGAGGAACACGAAACTACACGAAATCGGCTGTGGAAGTACATTTAGTGTTTGTGAGATTCAATGCTACATTCAGGAATACCGTTGCTGATAAAGTGGGTGCCAGTGCCTCTGCCGCTGCTGTCTCTGTCCAAGACAATGTAATGAGTAAACAAAAAGAGCGTAGGGCAAGGCAGCGCAAAAACTTGAGCAACGAAATGGACATTGAAAGAGGAAGTCGAAGAATGGTGGCAGAGGCAGAGAGAGAGGTAGCGAGATAGCAGAGTTGGGTGAGTGGAGGGCAAAGAAAGAAAGTGAAAGCGCCGCACAATTTGCCAGCCAGCGGCGGCAGTGGTAATGCCAGTGGCAGCCCTTGATGTTTTGTCAAAAAACACACGCCGAACACCAGTACAGTGCGTATCAGAAATGTAAGGAAAGTTTATGGGAATTTTCGCGGAAGATAAAAAAGTGTTGGGTTTATAATCGAATTTTCCAACAGATTGAGGCATAGAAAACATCTTGGGTAGGTACTACTATAGATAAGAGTCTGAACTATTGACTGAACTAACCCGAAACGCACGGTCTGTGCATTTAGATGTATAGACTGCATAAATAAAAGAGAGAAAACCGACGCAGTCGGTATCTGTCTATGGAAGTACAGCACAAAGCCTCCGCCAAGAAGTTTTTAAAATCATTTTCTCCTTTTCGCACCTAAGGAACTTGTTGCTGCAAGTCAGAAAATACGAGAGATAGAAAGAGAGTGGGAGAGAGTGAGAAAGAGTGAGAAAGAGGGAGAATGAAGGACAGACCACATAATCCGTGCCCCATTACTTAGATGCCATTTTAAAGATGCCGCTTCGTCAGCGGCAATCAACAAAAAGAAATAAAAATGTCCGCTTATGGCGCTGTAGAACTAAACGACGGCATTAGCCTTCAATTTGGTCAAGTTCTCTCTCTGGGAGCCAACGTCCCACCGATAAGCTTGTTTATGTTTACATAAGACTTTCCCACTCCCACTCAACACCCCTCTTTAGCTTCATTTTCATCTTTTTTGATGGCATCCTTTTTGCCTTTTGCCTGATTTCGTCCCTTCGGCGGAAGTTGTCAATTTGGTTTTTTAGTGGACCCTTCGCAGGTCAAGTGCATACACTCATAACGGAAAATGTGATGCCCTAAAAATGCGACCAAAGTTCAGGATTAAAGTGAAAAGTTGAATAAGAAGCCCGAAAGTGTGGGCGAAACCGAAACGGCAACCGAACCGGAGAAAAATGAATGGCCAAACGCGGAATAGGCGGAGTCTGGCCCGAAACATGTTTGTATTTTGTCACTGTACTTTTACGTTTTAATAACCTTCGAGGGAACCGCCTTACCGGCAAAATACAACGCTTTTTATGCCCACTATCCAATACCCTCGAGTCTTAGGGCATATATTTCGCTCTCAGAGATGGGAAACTTTTCGTTTGCTTATCACATTCGTAAAGTACTTTTCCAATGAAACGTTTGTATGTTACCAATGAAAACACAAATAATTATTCCACCCATTGCATTGGGCATTGAGTGAATGATTAGTTATAAGCTAGTACTAGTATAAGTACTTATTATAGGGTATCTTATGTTTGTAACTATCGACTATAACACTCCTGATTTTTTTTTTTTTGCATATCCGCTCACCGTGCACAGGAGTCGCACATCCATCTTGTGAAATTGACGCGACTGTTGCGTTTGGCTAGGTTGTTGCAAAAAATTGATCGATACTCGCAGCACACGGCCATGATACTGACATTGCTGATGTTCTCCTTCACGCTGGCCGCCCACTGGCTAGCCTGCATCTGGTACGTGATAGCGGTCAAGGAGTACGAATGGTTCCCCGAGAGCAACATTGGTAAGTGTCAAGGTCCCGTTCCTGGTCCTGGTACTGGTACTGGTCCCTGTGTGCATGTGTGGACGATGGCCAGTAATTTGGTTAGGTTGGGTGGTCAGTCGAAAAGGGATGCCTCACTGGGTGCTAACTGAATTTGTGTCTCTTTCGCCGGGTGCTGGGTGCTACCCTCGGGCGACACACACGCGCCACACATCACCTTCGACATCTGCTCTCCCCCCCATATGTATGTACATCATTTCAACCTATGGCTAATGTACATATTTTGTTGGCACAAAGTTTAAAGAACATCAAATCAAATCATCAAAATGCTTTGTAATTGAAAACATTTGCTGCAAAGGCAGAGAGCGTAAAGAAACTTTTTATTATGATATTTCTAGCACTTTATCAGTCACATAAATACACATAAATAAATTCATATTGAAAGTGCCTGTGGGAGGTGGCTCAACAACGTGGGGGAAAGCTGTGCCTGCGAAAATCCTCTCACAAATTGGCAGTTACTTGGCACGAAGTGCCAGCCGGATAGACACAAAAAGTTCTGTTTGACGTTTCCGGTCCGTGCTTGGAACTTTTTCCGGATTTGGGCACGAACTCCCAACTGAATGACTGACAGACTACCACAGGGGAGAGGCGTATGGAATGTTGTGACTGGGGGGGTGACTGGGGGACCTGCCAGGAGTTGGAAAGTTAATTCCAGTCATTGTCAATTTGATTAGCACAATTTGTTTGGCCGAATTTCCAATACTAAACCAGTTTTCTTTTCGCTTTCCTTCCATCCCCGCCCCTCCGTACTTAATGCCTCCAGTATTTTTTACAGGGTGGCTGCAGCTGCTGGCCGAACGAAAGAATGCCACTGTGGCCATCCTGACGACGGCGGAAACCTACTCGACGGCCCTGTACTTCACCTTTACCAGTCTCACATCGGTGGGCTTCGGCAATGTATCCGCCAATACCACGTGCGAGAAGGTCTTCACCATTATTATGATGCTAATTGGAGGTATGTACACCGCCTTGTTGCACAAATTGTTCCTCCATATTTATGTGGATATTTTTCTTTATTCAGCTCTGATGCATGCCGTGGTCTTTGGTAATGTGACGGCCATCATTCAGCGCATGTACTCCCGGCGATCCCTCTACGAGAGCAAGTGGCGCGATCTAAAAGATTTTGTGGCATTGCATAATGTAAGTGTGATTGGAAATATAGCAAACTATTGCATAAATAGAGCGAAAGGGTACGTAGAAATCGATAGTTTCCGCCATCTTTGGTGTAAATCGAAGAACAATAGGAATAGGGGCCACATCTAAATTCCGAGAATGAGTTTTTGAGAACATCGAAAGACACTCAAGCTGAAACCGCACGCGCACAGGAAATGACTAAACCCCAGGACGTCACCCCACTAGAACTTGCCCAAGTGCCCTCGATGGGTTTTATTAAAATGCAGTGCACACTTTCCATATGCCACGCAACGTTGGGCACAGCAATTGAGGGAGGGAGCATGGAGAGGCCATGAATTGCTGATTCCAGCATATCTGCACTCAACCTCTACTGCCCTTGTGTGAGTATGAGTCTGGGGCAGACTGTGGACTGCTACTGCAACCTGTGGATGATAGGACAAACTTGCACGTTGCTCCATTAGGCATACGTATACGCAATGCTCTGCACAATTAAGCGCATTTGTGCAGCCCTAAGCCGCGCAATGCATGCAAATGAAGTGAAAAGTGCTGGGTGGGAGAATGGAGAGATGAATAGAGATAGAGATGGCAGATAGAAGATAGTGCACCTCATTAACCGCCATGATCGTAAAGGGGGCAAACTAAGCAAACCCAATTAAAATTTGTGATTTCTTTTTTCAGATGCCCAAGGAGCTGAAGCAACGCATTGAGGATTACTTCCAGACATCCTGGTCTCTAAGCCACGGCATTGACATATACGAGGTAAGCCTTGCGTCCCATGGGGATACCACACACATCTCTCTCTCTCTCTCTCTTTCACTCTCTCTATACAAGTATATGTACATACATTTGTGTGCGTGTCTCGTAAATCATTTATACTTTCGCCCCAAAAAAAAAAATGATTGGCAGAGTTGTCGACGCAGCGGAAAATCTTTGGACAGGCCCTTCAGTCTGGCTGGACTTGTGGCTTGCCCCAGGCATTTCCAATATGTGTACATACATACATATGTACGTCTGGGCTTTTAATTAAGCAAATTCCCATAGGGTTCACACCCACAATACATTTACCACATATATTCGGGTTTGTGCTGTGGATATTTCTGACTTATTGATTGCCACTGGGTTAAACGGCAAATGCCTGGTCATCCTTTGATTGGTCATCCACGTCATTCATGTTCAGCTGCCAGCTTGCAGGTATTTTAACATGAATTTCAGTGCTGTCCATTGCTGTCACTCATGACAAAAACCAAAATTAAATATCGAATTGTATGATTGGGCAACATACATATATCTCAGCCACTGAATCTATATTTTAATTAAAACTCTGAAATTACAATAATTCAAAAAGAATAACAGAAGGCGGCCAGGACGGTGGCCAGCAATCTGGGCTTTCTCGTTTGCTTCCACCAGGTGGATCGTAGCATGAATAAGAGTTACTTTTTTCGCAAATGACTGCAGCAGAGTGAACTGGATGTATCTAACAGTCTCCATTCACAAAAGACAGGCGATTTCTTATATATTTATATGGAATCTTTTGATTGCCGGTCATCAGAAGTCAATATTGAAGTTAGCTGCTACTTTTTCATAACTTGAACTTTTGAACTTATTTTGAACTTGAACTTAGTGAAACTTTGGTCAACTGTTGGCTGACATTTTGCTGACTTCATAGAGTGCTAGACAGCTGCAGCTGATGTACAACTTTGTTGCCCCAACTTGTGGCACCATTAAATGACGTACTCGGAAGCTGCAGCCCCTCGCTAATTGTTATCACAATTCAGTGGACAATGGCAAACAACATTCTGCCTGCTTCATTGTAATGGCTTTAATTAAAAACTCTTCAAGTAACTTCTCCGCTATATCTGCAAGTCAGTGGCTCAGTCTGTTTACCCAGGGAGCGAGCGAGCACGTGCAGTGCATATTTGGGGGCTTCAGGGCAGCTAATTAATTAGCGCGGACAGCCTTTGAAGTTTGCACACCCGAGCACTTGACGGTTCCTGTCAGCTTTCCGCAAAAGGTATTCCAGTTAGCTGGACGATGGCATTGCACATGGACTCTCTGGGCTGATTAAAAATCAAGGGCCGTTTACGGAACCGAATTAGTTAAAGAAATT
Source organism: Drosophila obscura (assembly GCF_018151105.1). Classification (NCBI taxonomy): domain Eukaryota; kingdom Metazoa; phylum Arthropoda; class Insecta; order Diptera; family Drosophilidae; genus Drosophila; species Drosophila obscura. The sequence continues at coordinate 283,418 of NW_024542774.1, read as the reverse complement.
TGTGCATGCATTTTCATAGACTTAGCCAGGAGTGAACGCAACAACACTCGTAAACTTATTTTCAAAAGTCTGAATCAAATTGAATTAAATTTAATTACATGGAAAACATACAAACACACATGCACCAATGAAGTCCACAAATTATAGCTAACAAAATGGGGCAGAAGCAGTAGCGGTGCCACAGTGGCAGGCTGTGGCAGTAAATTAAATTGTTAATTTATTGCGCATGAAAATTAACTGGCAAAACGTCAGAGGATTCCCTGGCCCCCCGTTGCTCTTTGGCATGCTACAATTTCAAACAGCAATCCAAACACCAGCATCTGCTTCGGCTACGGCTACGGCTTCGGCTTCGGCCTATTGGCCGATGCGTGTGTGTGTGTTCGCAATTAATGTAGAATATTTTACACTTCTCTGCACAATGAAGCAGAGGGCAGCGAATAAATAACAATTCCATGCGAATGGGTCTTTCGGGGGCAAGCAGAAACACCCAAAAACAGTAAAGAACTAAACACCAACTTTGGAATCCGAAGATGAAGATGCCCTTTGCAGATGCATCGTAAACTATGTTAAATATTCTTGTATGGCGTTAAATTTGTGCACCAAAAGATGGAAAGATGCCTCATGAAAGGGTATTCAAAGAATGAAGCCTAAGCACAGCGAATACAAAACTTTCAAACATTTTTCCTGCCTTGTTATGCGTGGTTACCCCGAATGTTCCCTCCATTGTCTGAATATTCGTTACATTTTACCATAAATGTGTGTGGGAAAGTTTCACGAAATATTTGCAAGCAAAAAGTAAATTTTTAATTAATATCTGACCGACCCTGTGGCTTCGGTAATTTGATTTACATTGGTGCATTTTGTATTAATTGAATTGAAAACATAAAACAGTTCCGAAACTATTTATCAATTTAATTGAAATTCGGGTGCAGGGCACTGCCAAAGAACTGCCCCAACCGTATTTCTTTGAAAATGTCATTTGAGGAATGTTTACAATATTAATTAATTAGTAGAAAATGCATTCATACTCATCTGTGCACCCTCCACAGGTAGGTACGGTTACAAAGGCCACAAATGCGGAGATAGATAAAGGCTTATTTGGGGTTAATTGAAATTCATATGTAGATACACGAGCTGAGAAATTATTTAAAGATTTAAATTTGATTCATGCTCATAATCTAACCAATTCCAAAACCGCAATTCTGTGGAAATTTAATTTGGAGAATATCTTGTATTACGACTAAACAATTCCATATAAAATTACTTTGGAAATGTCATTTGATGAATATTTCGAATTAGTTGGAAAATAGTTCAATGGGCGCATTTCCCACTAAGTAGCACAGGAATTCACAGAAGTGAACAGGAGCGGTAATAGCAGAGAGATGTAAGGGGGTGCAATTTTTCCCATTAAAACTCCTTGCAATACGACTTCCTTCCACCCGACAATCACTGGCGTCAAGCCTAAAAATAGATGAAGCATAATAAAAATGTAAAGAATCGAAACGACACGACACACACCTGAAAACGATTGATAAGGAGAGGATAAAGGAAAAATAGGCTCTTCTGTATTGTAGATAGTGTAGAAAGTTGTCGATTCAATTATCAAATATTACTATACATACACATATATGTAAATATATATATATATATGCCCATATGTATATACATATATAAGTAAATGAAAACAAAGACAACGAATGTTCGTTGCCATGTTAAGACCCGTTGGTTATTTGCTATGCTTCACTCGAGTGTTCCGTAGTTGCTGGGAGCGTGCCCTGAGAGCGATAGCGAGGCTAAAATTATTTTTAAAAATTAATTTTCCCTTATGGTTGTACGCTATATGTATTCCAGATGACTAGCAATATGGGGAAAGCGAAAGCCCAACATTTCCCTGGTGACCGAGTAAAATGATGCCAAACATTTCTATTACAATTTTCTTGCAATTCAATTTTCACGTGTACTGCTTGTCGCTCTCACATACATACATACATGCATAGATGTGGGCTTATATCTGCTTCTTACTCTTTCAATACATATATTTATATCTACATCTACATCTTACTTTTCTTCTTTTTGGGTTTTGCCCCCTCTTTCAGACGCTACGCGAATTTCCCGAAGAGCTGCGTGGCGACGTCTCCATGCATCTCCACCGTGAAATATTACAGCTACCGATATTCGAGGCTGCCTCACAGGTGAGTGGGGGACATCTGGGTATGTGAATGCTCTCTTTCAGGGGTCGACGAGGAGGACGCTTTGAAAGCGATTCGGGCCAGACAAATGGAACGAAATGGCAACGATGGCAAACTAATCAGAAAAGCGGAGCGAACGGCCGTCGCTTTGGGGGGGGGAGGATTCTGGAGCAGTCAAAAGTCAACTGCGGGCTTAACAGAAATATTGAGGTGCGGCTTGCCTTCGTACATACATACATATGTACATAGTCGTGCGAGTTACATACATACATACTCGTACACATCTACGCATAGACCGACTTCTGGTCACAGGTAAACTTTCTGGCACATCGAATTTATGCGCGTAGCTTGGCCCTGTTTCCCAGCCAGAGTCTGAAGCGGAGCATGAAAAAGGTTTTAGGCAAAAATTTGTACGCAAAAATCCGAGTGCAGCAACAGAAGTTCGCCAAAGTTGAGTAGTTTACGATGCCCAATGTCAATACCCTTGTCAGCCTCTGAAAGCTTACCTAGCAATGGGACCCTTACGACTTTTTGTGTGAGTGTTTTTGCTGGCTGCTGATGGACACGATTTTCGCAGAAGGTGCTTGTGCAGTTAAGCTCCGCTTTGTGTGCCTTACTTCGGTCTGCCCTTCACGGAGTAATTGATTTCTTATTTACGGTTCAGTTCAGTTCAGAACAGGACTGCTGAAAGAAGGAACAAAATTGATGTCTAGGTTAAATGGGAATTTCTTAAAGAGTGAAAGTAGAAAAGTGAATTCAGAATTGTGTTGATAACAAATATATTCAGAGAGAGAGGGAGAGCGTGACTCTGCTCCTTCCTAATCAAATGCAACTTGAATAAAATAGAGCGCAAACAAAAACGAATCTAAACAAAAAGCGGTCGAGTGAGCGGAAGAGTGAGCGCGCAAAGGGGAGTGCGAACATTCATAAAGCCCATTCAGTAAGGCAGAGTTTGTGCAAATAAAAACCACTCAACAGTTATAAGCGCGCTCTAAGCCACTTATCGTGGCCAAATGCGAGCAGAGGGAGGGGTACGCGGTGGCTGTTGGTGGGCGACCGCAGGACATTTCAGGGCAAGGACACAGCTGTTGTCGTTTTGTTTCATTGCGCAAATAAAGCGCGGCAACCGCTGAGCTTAATGCCTGCAACCGCCATCGAGGAGGAGTCGGCATCCAGCAGTCGACCCCAACCAACAATTGTTCGAGCTGACCAGAATCGGATCCATTTTGTATTTGTAATTTTGTTTGCGGGGTGGTCTCGTTGCAGGGCTGCCTGAAGCTGTTGTCGCTGCACATAAAGACGAACTTCTGCGCACCCGGCGAATATCTAATCCACAAAGGCGATGCCCTCAACTACATCTACTATCTGTGCAACGGCTCCATGGAGGTGATCAAGGACGATATGGTTGTGGCCATTTTGGGTGAGTGTATAATATAACATATATAATTTGAAAATTATCCTGTCGATCGCAACATGATTTACCATCGACAGTCGCCGATTCTCTCAGTTTTTACGAACATTTTAGATACGAGTATAGCCATTTATATACATATATCTGTCGTAGAAACTCCAAGCGTACAGGGTATCTAATGTGTCGGTTATCGAAGCTATGTTCCTTACTTGTCATTTCTGCATAAACTAATTTAATTTGTTTTCATTCTTATGAGAATAACTATATGTATGGAATTTTTCCACTCTCTAGAAATATTTACTCTTGTTTCAAGTCATTTTTATTTAATTAAATATCCAAAATTCCGACATTCCTTATTTTATCATTTCTATTTGCGTTTTTTATTTGTTTGATTTTAGTTTATTTTATTCATTTATCGATTGTTTGAAATGACAAATTTTGATTCTGTTTATGTTTCGACTTTGAGCGTTTATTGAACTTTCGTCAGTTCATTCGCTTCTGGCTGTTTGCCCATTTCCACTGCCTGCATTGACACTATGGTGGCCGGGGGAGTCATCTGGTTGTTTATTCATTCAAGGCAGGCATCGTCCTTGTCATCATCCACTGCTACATTGACATTGAAATCGACTTTGGGCCCCCTAGACAAATGCTAGGCTCTATTTTTATGCTCATTGATTCTGAGACACTGAGCTGGGGCTGTGCCCCCGATTAACGAGATTGACCTTTAACACTCTCTCTCTCTCTCTCTCGCTGCCATTCTCTCCCCCACTCACATAGGTAAGGGTGACCTGGTCGGCTCCGACATCAACGTGCACCTGGTGGCCACAAGCAATGGCCAGATGACGGCCACCACTAACAGCGCTGGCCAGGATGTTGTCGTCCGCAGCAGCAGCGATATAAAGGTAAGTAACAGTGAGTAACTGCTTATAGCGGAGGGTGATCTGTGTCCGTGTGGCAGTGAAAGTATTTAAAAGCAGGTTGGCAATGCAGTAATTAAATAGAATTTATTTTCCTTTCATTGGTAATTCATTTTACGCTCGTTCCTCAAACTAGGGAGAGGGCAAAAGTAAAAAGCACTGATGAAGAGATATTTACCGTGGACAATTGGCTTTTCTTTTGTTAAAATATTACACACAAAGATATAGAAGAAATAGCTCCATCGAACACTCTTTAACTTATTTTCCAATGAAAAAAAAAGCAGAATAATTGTCTACTACGCTTTCTCTCTGTCTGCTTCCCCGACTATTTCTGTCTGCCCTTTAATTATATTTTTTATCGTTCTCGAGGCTGTTTTTAGATGAAGTTCTAACTTGAATCGAGTTCAATTTCATCTCGCTTGTCGTAAACTTTATCACGTCGCGTCCAGAGACAGAATGCAATGCTCTCCCACTGCCTGTAGTATGGTACGGGGCAAGAGGCTTCAGGGTTTCGTTTCAACCTGGTTGCACAGCACAGTTCACGTTTTACTGAGAATACTCTCCTTCTGTGCCAGCACAGAGTCAATGGGGCTTAAATGCCTGTCCACCCCCGTCGGCCTTCCCTCCATTCTAAATTATGGCAATAATCTTGGGGCGGTTTCGGTTACTAAAGCTTCACGCCTAATTAATTGCCATCCACTCTCGCCTGGTGGGTGGGACGTCTGTGCACAATGGCTAAAACAAAGAATTTCCAATTTGTTTGTAGCTTAATTAGTTGAGAAATGTTTAATTTAAACATAGTTTGAGCAGACAGAGAGACACCTCGTACACCTTTTCTCTTGTCTCCTTCTTTGGCATGCCCTCATTCAGAGGGTTTTATGCTACTGTCAAGCTGTTGGAAATGGCTATAAGGAAGATCCTGTGAGATGTGCATTGGTTGTTTATTGGCATGTGGAGCTTCTTGGATCCTGGATAGCTGAGCCGAGCCCCATAGAGTATCCCGATTTTCGGTCTTCTTACATACCTTTTTGTTCTTGCTTATCCCTACCTTTGCTTTTATCTCGTGTTTATTTGCATGTCTGCCTCGAGAAAATAAAGTGCAGACTTTCTGAGTGTGTTTTCGCAGAAGCCAGCTGGCAGCACCGCTCAGCGCCCCTTGTATGCGCCACGTCGTGTTGGGGGCATGGGTCGTATGAGTGTTACTTAAGCGTGCCCCCTCGTTCGCTTTAAGTGTGTGTGTGCGAGAGAGTGTGTAAACGCCAAGATGGCGCTCTTCACTTTGTAATGAATACAAGACGCAAGGCGTCAACATTAAAATGTGCGGCTAGTGGAAGGCGGGAGTAGTTGACTGACTGATGAATACCCCTTGAAGGTTGAGTAATGAAAGGTATATAGCTACTCGTATAAGGTCTCTCCATGGCAATGTTTCTGCCTTGTCATGAGCTTTCAAACTGAACCAATACACCCTTTGCTATCCTGTATCCCACGCTGTTTCAGCTTTTGTATCTTGTTTATGGGTACAAACAGCTTCCAGGCCTCCGGCTCACACCCAGACACGGACCCCGCTGCAGATACAGATTCGGATCCCTCCTCCCTCAGCCCCTCAGAACCAAGTGTATAATCGCTTAGCGCCAAACGGCTTTTGACTCACTTTCTGTCTGTTCTTTTCCTTTGCTCCCCCCACAGGCGCTCACCTACTGCGACCTGAAGTGCGTCCACATGGGCGGACTTGTGGAGGTGCTTCGGCTGTACCCCGAATACCAGCAACAGTTCGCCAATGACATCCAGCACGACCTGACCTACAACCTGCGCGAGGGCTACGAGAACCAGGACTCGGACATCGGTCCCTCCTTCCCGCTGCCCAGCATCAGCGAGGACGACGAGAACCGCGAGGAGGGCGAGGAGGGGCGTGCAGATAAGGAGAATGGTGCCGTTCCGGCCGGCGGGGCTGCGGCCGGTGGGGCTACACCCTCGCCGCTGCACAGCGTAAACACCGCTTCTCCGCTTCATGCGGCACGATCCCCACTACTCGGAATGGGCAGCCCACGCAACCAGCGGCTGAACCAGCGCGGACGCTCTTTGATCACGCTACGAGAGACGAACAAGCGGCACCGGAATCTCAATGCGGCCTGCAGCCTGGACAGAGGCTCGTTCGAGGAGCCAGACACCGAAGGGGAGGAGCCGGCGGTTGGCAAGCGGCCATCGCTGGAGCGGTTGGATTCGCAGGTCTCCACCCTGCACCAGGACGTCGCCCAGCTGAGCGTGGAGGTGCGCAACGCGATAACCGCCCTGCAGGAGATGGCCTTCACCTCCACGGCCATGACGTCGCACAGTTCCCTAAAATTCCAGCCGGCCCGCTCCATTCCGAACATCAGCGGAGGTGTCGCCTCTCGCTCCGGATTGGGCCTGGCTGATGCTGCTGGCTTGGACTTGATGGGCGGACACCTGCCCAATGGTGGTGGCCCAGAGGTGGCGCCTATGCACAGGAGCTCTTCGCATCCGCCCGAGGTGTGGGGCCGCGATGTGCAGCTGCCGGGCAGCAATGCGGTCAGCTCGAAATCGGCGCAGGCATCCCCGGAGACAGCGGCGACCAACGGTGAACCGATCCGGACGACGGCCAATCGCAGCACCCAGACAGACTTCTACCGCATCGACTTCCCCACATTCGAGCGCTTCGTGTTGGCCAATCCGCGCCTGGTCCTGGGCCTGTTGGGCATCGAGCCGGCCATCAAGAACGAAATGGAACTCCTGCAGCAGAAACAGACCCTCCAGATATCGCCGCTTAACACCATCGACGAATGCATCTCCCCGGCAGATCCCACTCTGGGAGGCTCCAAGGAGCGTTTGCTTGGCCCGACTGGCGGGTCCAGTGCCGGACGCATCTATCCGCCGTTGGACGATGAGAACTCGAATGATTTTCGCTGGACCATGAAGCACTCGGCCAGCCAGCATAGCTGCTGCAAGAGCACGGACAGCCTGCTCACATCGGAGGAGCAGATGGCTCCACCGCCGCCATCGGTCGAGGCGCCGCCTCTGCCCCAGGAGCGATCCAAGCGAATTCGACGCAGCGTAAGTGGCAGCAATTCGAGCATCTCCAGCAGCACCTCCAGCTCCAACAGCTGCGTGGTCTCGCAGAGCACTGGCAATCTTACCACCAGCGCCTCGGTGCACTGCAGCAGCAGCAGCAGCCAGAGCGTCGCCAGTGTGGCCACCACAAGACGCGCCTCCTGGAAGTTGCAAAACTCACGCAGCGGAGAATACCGACGGCTTTCGGAGGCCACCGCAGAGTACTCGCCACCGGCCAAGACCCCCAACCCGATTCCGATACAGGTGGTAGCAACAGCAGCCGGCTATTTCAGGGACGAAGAGGAGAGTGTGGAGCTACTAGGACCCCGACGTGGCTCAAGGCCAATCCTGCTGGGCGTGAGCCAAGGCCAGGGCCAGGGCCAGGCCGTGAATTTCCGCTTCTCTGCCGGCGATGCTGACAAATTGGAGAAGGGACTGCGTGGCCTGCCATCCACTCGCTCCCTACGCGATTCGAGTGGCAAGTAAGAGTAAGAGGCATTGTTTATGGATGACTGGATGAATGGATAGGTGGATGCGTGGATGCGTGAGTGGTTTGAGGGTGCTTGGGTGGCATGTGTGGACTCATTTACATGCAACCGTCGTGCGTGATTTATGGCCTAATTAATACTAAAATACGAAGACGCTTTTACATTTAATATCGTATCTCTAAGATACAGAAAAGAGCTGAGTTGTTCATTGATTTCTCCCTTAGTTAGTTAGTTGTATTATTCAGCTGTATGTGCAGCCATTTGTCTTTAAAAGTGATCTAAAAACGATAGAATAATGGTTAATTTAAGCGTGTAAGAAACATTAACGAAATTCGGTTGTTTTCCCTTAGTTATATTTAATTTAATTTAATAGGTTAAGTCTATATTTCCAACTCTATATTCGCATTCCCAAGGTTTTAATTTAAGCCAGGCAGGCGTCCATCATCGGTGGGTGAACCAGATACATATTTATTGTACAGCATATCACAAAGAGAAAGAGAGATGGAGAGATGGAGAGAGATCCAAATATGTATATTTGTCTAGGCTAGTCTATTTTTGTAAAGGCCGCGTCCGGAATGGTTGATCAGGAAAGGCAGTCCATCACTCCATCAGCGACTGTGTGGCTGTCTACAGGGAAAGTGCAGTGCAAAGAACAGATACATATATATTTTCCTAATCAAAAAGTTATAGATGTTAGATAATATACATACATGTATGTATGTATATGCTCACATGAATGTTATATTTAGATACCGATACCCAGATTAGTCTGCTGGATGGAGACAGTAAAAGTTATATTTCTCAGCCAACCACAAATATCTGAATGTTTAGGCTAAGACTCAGGCTCAGGCTCAGGCTCAGGCTCGGGCTATGGAATGCGGAACGAGGCAGAACAGAGAAGGTACAAATCTATAGACCTCCGATTAATGTTAATTATATGTACCTACATATATGTGTGCATATGTATCCATATGTATATGCATATGTATATGTGTGTCGAGCTTGCTTAGCAACTGAAATCACTTAAACAATGGGTGAAATATTAACCATATACTGTATATTGAATCAACGACTCCTAAACGGAGATGTTATCATGCCTGTATAGAGGGATATTTGAGGAATTGCAGCTACCTGATTGAGTATACATGGATATGGCAAAATAAAAGAAAATATGGTAAACATGGGAAAGAATATTTGTAACGAAACCCTTTCCCATACCCATCCACCACATTTCTCTAGTCAGCGATGGGATGGGATGGGTGGCGGAGGGGATACCATAGATTATGCTAAGATAATCGACAATCGAGTGCACGTAACGAGTGCTAAAAATTTATTGAATGGACAGAGTTCTGCTTTAAAAGTGAACTTTAGATCGTTTGGATAAGATAATGAATTTTGTGATTCGCAGCGTGGATAGGCAACATTAATTAATCGACAAAGTGTTTAATTTGGTGTTTGTTCAATCGTTAAATATTCAACTGAAAACTGAAGTGTACATTTCCGTCATCTCATATATGTATATCCTGGTATATGTATATTTATGTATGTATATTTTAGTATATGTAACTATATCTGAATATCTGAATATCTGTGTATATTTGTAATTTGCTCGAAAGAACTATAAAGACTTGAGCTTCATTCTATCTTTGATGTAAGCATTCTATGATAATAAGTGTGTTAGTTTTATATGTGGGTTAAGTGTACAAACACATCTACACATATGTTTTAGCCAAGCCAATCATACTGGCCTACAACTACAACCTAAGCAGAACATTTCAATTGATATCTACGAGCATTAAAGCCAGTTTAAACCAGAGAGAGCATCTATTGAACGTTTTTAAATGTTTTAACCTAATGTTATCAAGACTATATACAAGTTAATAAATGTAGTTATACACCTAAATCATACACGAATATCCGATATTTCAATAAACAATAAACTTGATGTGACAACTTTAAAACCCCTTTGTACTTTTGACTGTGTCTGTGCCACAGGAGGCAGGGATGCGGGTTGGAACTGATAATCCCTGAAAAGCGTTTGCTAATTGATCAACTTTTATTGGAGTTTGCGGGGGCTTTGCCCGTATGATTCACCCATATTTAATGCGATTAATTCAATTGCTCTGATAGTCCGTCGTTTGGCAACGTTTCTCTAACATAATCCAGTTACCTGATTGCCCAGGCTCGTATGTCAATCGAGGTATTAAATCCAGCTCGGTGGCCACTTTTCACAATCTGTTGTCTGTTGTCTCTTGTCGCTTGTTGAAGGTAAGAGCATTACTTTCTGGGCCATATATTTAGCCTGAAGTGCGGTGAATATAAATGTATGTTTAAAATAGAAGCCTTAACGCCACAAATTAAAGGTTAATAATAAAACACATGAGCACAAGAATTTTCACGAGAGATCTCCTGTTCAGCAAGACTCTAGCCTGTTAGGACTATGAATGAGTATGCGACCTGTCCCCGGTGCCATCTCAACGGAACCATAAATGCTGCATGGCAGGACAAATAGTTATTTGTTGTTATTATATTTAGTTAAAATATTTTATATGTACATATGTCTGTGCAGCGACGAAGTATTGGCACAGCTTAAACTTTACAGTTTGTTTTGATGCATGTAATTTACACCAACGGTAGAGAAAGCTTATTTAAAGCTTGTAAGTCCGCAGTAATTTAATTTATTTGTACATAGCATGTACAGCCAAAAGCTTACAGTAAAACGAATTCCATTCTTTTGAAAAAAAAAATTTCATTCCATATCCAAACCACCTTTTGAAAGCTTCGCTCAAGTGGACCAGAAGCTTTTCCCAATTGGCTTGGAAATTGGAGTCCACACAGCTTGATGTCCAACCACACTTGACAAAATAAAGCTTTGGGTCCTTGCATTAACTAGCATCCTTTAAAGCTTCCGTTAAACATTTTGAACAGCAAACGCAGTTGATTAGATTTGCAATAGAATTATCATATGCCAAAAGTTCACAAAAGAAACCAATTTTAATGTTTGCGGTGGGGCTAATTAGCTCTAAAGCCTCATTAATGCAGGCATTATCGTGAAAATAATTTATGCAAAAACTTTTGCCAACATTTTCAATGATAAACCCAACTTAAGTCCTCCTCTCGCGTTGCGGCGAAACTGAAACAGCAATGTGGAAGACCGGAGGGGTGCGAGGAAAAAAATTAATGTTAATAACTTGAAACTATTATCAAACTCATTGCGGTGTGCTTTCACTGGAAAGGAAGAGTGGGTGGGTGCCAGTTGTGGCAGAAGTTGCACTTGCAGTCCCAGTTTCTGTTTCTGTTTCAGCTGGAGAGAGGACAAGAAAAACTACTGGAGCAAAGAAATTACGCTAACTACTCCTATTTTTTCACTGTTATTGCGGCCGCAATGGGCGAATGCTTCAGTGGCCATACACGAAGTGGGAGGTGGGGGCTGTTCCTTAAGTTTCGAAGGATGCTTAGACGGCGCGCCGTTAGAATTGTCGTTTAGCCAGGACGCGTTTAAAGGGAACTACGCGCAGGACTCGCAGCGAACAATCCGCATCCATTTTTGGACGTGGCAAAAGTGTATATTGTTTTAATTAGAATCGCAGACATCGACGTCCATTAGGGCAGCATCGGGAGACCAGTGGCTATCCTCTTAATTACGCAAATACAAATTGGTCTATGGCATGCAGCCTGATTTTGTGCTCGCCATTTCCCGATGGTGAGTGGGTGGACGAAGGGCATGACATTCATGATGCCAGTTACCAGCAACAACACAAACATAACAATTGCTATTGATTGCGTTCAACTACCCACACTAAAACCCACTCTCACACTTACACCCACACACACACACACACACCCACACACATACACATACAGATGCCAGCCGCATAATAACAAGAGCCAAGGGCCGGCATAAGCGTAATTTCTGCTCCAATTCCACTGCAGCGAAACGATAGCCTGGACTTTGGGTGGTAATTATGCTGCCAAACTTTTGCCAGCGGCAAAAGCAACTCTCTTGCTTCAATTTGAGAACTCAATTTTAAACTCGGCTACCACGATAATTATTATTAATTATAGCTCAAAAATTTCCAACGGATGAAACCTTCAAAAATATTTGACCAATGCTTCATGCTTCATGTGCAAATAGTTTAGAGCTAGATTAAGTAATAGGAATAGTCTGACTGCGTCAGACTGCACCTCACACTACAGTGCAATCATCTGTGCAAAATTTACCATTCACTTCTATAGTAAATGTCTATAATCAGGATGTTCAGCATGCCTCTGGCAGACCTTCCCAGGTGTCTCAGAATCTCAATCTTGTGTGCTATTCCATCTGCCAAAAGTCCCATACATGTAGCACTATTTACTATATATGGTAAAAGTTTGAGTGGGACGAATATGGGATCTACGCTGATTAAGAATTTATGACCAAACTCAAAACCAATCGTCGGGCAGCCACCGCCGCCGCCGCCCCGAGCTGGAGCATCAAAATGCTCCAATAATTTCTAATTTATTTTAAGTAGCAGAGGCAAAGCAAACGAACATAAAGCAAATTACCAAACGTACTCGATGAAGCGGCACAATAAGCCGGGGGCCCGTCCGCTCGCTGCCGGGTTGTGATTGGGGGTGAGAGATGAAAACTTTTTCACCAAATAAAAGAAATGAAATGCGAGTACACGACGGAGCTGCCACGGCGGGTGCCGGTGCTGATGCTGGTGCTGATGCTGGTCTGAGCTGGTCTGAGTGTGATAGCAGGCTGCAGAAGTTTTACACTGAAATTCAATTGAACTGCAGCCAGGCAGGCAGCATAGCGCGGCAGGGTGGCATCATCGTCGTCAGCCAGAGAGTATCGATACCCCCATCCGACTCGTACACAGACGGGTTGCAGGGAAAGGCATGGCTTGGCATGGCATGGCAAGCAGTGAGTGCAGTCAGGCAGCGCGCTTTAAATGCGTTTGAAGGAAATGCCAATAAGTCAGGGTGCGAGGACAGGCAAAGGCCATGCATTTACTTTCCTTTCCCATCCCTTCCTTTCCTTTCCTGATGCGGATCGCTGTCGACACTGCCACTGTCACTGCCTCTAATGTGCGGTTCATTAGACAAAGTTGACCGCACTCCCACTCGGAGTACGGAAATGTGTGGGTGGAAGCGAAAAAGGAGCCGTCGGAATCGCATTAAAAGGATTCTAGGGAGTAATTAGCAAAGCGGCATGCACGCGTTCATTCATGCGTTAATCCCTTCCCCACGTTGACAAGTGGACAGTCATCGCCGGCGTTTGATTAGCTAATGCAATTCTGCTCCAATTGCACCTGCTTTTGCTTCACATTCCCCACCGCACAGCCCAACGAATTCTGTCGTGAAAAAAAAATCTCTCAATCGCATCGTGCAGGTAACAGAGAAGAAGGCAACTTGCACTTTTTCCCAAAGTTTTGCCACAAACTTTTGCGGCAGCCATGTTGCCGCAACTTTATATCCTGCACGATCGTGGGCAATGGCAATGGGTATGGCAAGGCGGGGCGGTGTGTTGAACGAGTGAGTGAGTGAGTGACTATACGAGAGTGGCAACAATTTTTACAAAAGCGGCAAAAGTTGCGAGTTTGAGCTCTTTGTCATACGATATGCCCTATAACTTCCTTCTGATTTCCCTCCCTGGCCTGGCCCATCATCTGGGCGAGTGTTTGTCAAGTTTATAGCATCCACAAAGCATTCAGTTAATACGCACTTAATGGTCGAGTCATAAATTTTAAATACTGCTAAATGGCCGCCCCGCCCCCCACCAAGATGTTTGTTCGAGTGTGCTTATATTTATGCCCCGATATGTAAAGCAAAGCTCCCAAACATCCGACTACAGCAATACATCATTCGCAGCCCGATCAGCGTGTTCACACGCACAAGCCAAAATATTCGTAGCGAAAGCTTCATATGTACATCAGACCCTCGAAATGTTTGCATCACACAGAGAGAGCAGCTTTTGGGTAATGGTGATAGTTTCGATATCAGCGCATATTACTTGCCCCTTCCGGCGAACGGGCACTTCTCGTGCCTGTCTCAACTTTAAGCACTTGAAATTACCCTTTTCAATTACCAAACGTTTAGTTCTCCCTGTGACCTTGTCCACCCGCCCACTACAGCACTTAAAGTTCCTGCTGCGCTGAGCTAGGTCGGGGCGGGGCGGAAAGGATTTTATTGCTTGTCTCAAAGTTTTCGCTCCTCTCTGTTTTACGACTCTGTCTAGCAACATTTTTGCACGAGTGTATTTATGGACCAAGTGTCACCCACAATGCAGGCCACACTCGCGCTCACACTCTCACACGCAGGCAAGCACGCACACAGACTCTCACATTGTTCTCCAACTTGGACGAACGCATAAAAATGATGAGTTATTTGTTTTTTAGTGCATAATTTATGAGTTAAATGAGTTTTTCATATGGGAGCGCGTGGCTGACAGTCTTCGTTATGGCATTGGGCGTTGTTCTACAGATTTGTTAGACACACACACACACAAATTCGCTCAGTGCTCTCTCTCTCCCTCTAGAGAGAGTATCCCTCCGCCCCACCCGCATGTTGGTGGTGAGGGTGTGTCTTTTTATTTATGGCTTTTACGCGTGAAACTTCATTCGAAAGCGTTTAAGTGGAAGCACACACAAAAAGATTTCCTTAGCCAGGACTTGTAAAACTTTTGTTGTGCCTGCCCCACCACCCCACCTCACATACGGGTATGTCACACACTCGCCAGCTCTGCCACACATATGCGGCACTCAAACATGCTCTTTGTGGCTTGGTTTGATGGCACGTTTATCATGCAAATTGCGCCTAATTGTGTGGAATGGGGCCTGCCTTAAACTCCGAGAGCCGTCACCAAGCCAGGCCAAGCATATTTTCTCGAACCAAACTTTTCTTGTGGCCCCTCGCCGAAAGCTGTAATAAAACAACAACAACAACAACAACAACAAAACAAAATAGAATGTATAATCACAAATTTCGGGAAACAATTTTCAACGCAGCTTAGCAGACATTCTGATTTAATTGTTTTTCCCCCAAAAAATACACACAAAAAGTACGTACCCTTTTTTTTTTGTGTTGGTTTTTAACTGCATTGTACCCGCAATGAGCTTTGCTCCCGTCCAGTTTTCGGTCCAGATTTTGTTTTTTTTGTGTTGTTTTCTGCCTTAGTTACCAAATGGTGGAGTTCTAACCCCTGGCCAAGTGGCGGGGCATTAAATTTTAACGGTAAATGCGCGAAAAGCATGGCAACTTTAGGCAACCCTGGACCTGTGCCTGGACCTGGTCCCAAATTTCATCCCTGTTCGTTCCCCTGAATATCCTATCCAGTCATGCAAATTAGAAGCGGCTTTGTTTTTCCCAAAGCATTTTTTTGTCAGTTGGTTTTCCCTGCTGTTGAATGTTTGACTTCTTTGTGAGTGTTTTTTTTTGTTTTTCCTTCGCTCATGTCGATTGCTTTGGCCTGTGGCATTCATTTGGCAAACGCTTGGCAGATGTATCTCTGCATCTGCATGCCTCTCCCCGTATCAGTGCCTCGCATTGGGGGCAGCAGTAGCAGACCCGGAATGTTTGCGGCCTCTGTCTGCCTCTGTGTCAGAGCGGACATGGCCATCAATCTGACCTCTGGCACCGCAATGTTCCGCAATGGTCGAAGATACGGAAGGAGTAGCCGCACTAGAAGCCTCTGGCCTTTAATTTAAAAACTCTTTTACGCCGTCTCGCCTCAAATACGCTGCCATCCAATAATGTGAATTTTATGTAATTGAAGTGGCAGCTGCTTGGGCACAGGGAAACCCAATGGCGAAGGGGAAAGGGCTAACAAAAAAAAAAAAAAAAACGTTTGGAAAAACACGCTGAGAAATGTGATAGCATAACTCTTTGGCAGCTTAGGTCGGTCCCGCTCTTTGGTCTCTCCGGTGGCTCTGGCTCTGGCCCGCGAGGCACTTGCGGCAAAGTGACAAACTGTGGTGGGGCGCCCAACTTTGCTGCGGTGGCCACTGAACGCGATTTAACGATGTGCGGCCTCCGGGATCACGGCACAGGACAGCTTCAAATTCATTTCACTGCCTTTCACTTGCAATTATTCTACTCCAGTGGAAGCAATAACTTAGCAGCTGAGTGATTCCAAAAGAATACATTAAATACGCCGAGTATCTATCCATCGTTAGCTTCACATTTGGTATGTTTATTAGAGATTAGAATTTGTTTACAAAGTGATACATATCCTTGTAAATAATACGAGTTCTTACAGCTTACAGAATTCATTCACATTCGCCTTCTCCAAGAGCATTCTCTGCCGTTCAAATGTTTCCTTAGCATTTGTAATATATTTGCAAGCCGCCAACATGCGAGTATATACATATATTTGATCAAATTTTCAAATGAACGGCTTTTGGGATCAGCAACTGAAAATCAACTAGAAATTGAGTTATCAGATTATCACAATCCCCACTCATCTCAAATTACATTTAATGATTTTTCCATATGGATTTGGGCAAAGATTGCTGTGGACACGACACCTATCAATTTAAATATATATCTACAGCTTTAGTAAATCGATGCCCAGTGGCCCGAGTATTAAAATGTCAGAATTTCAATACTGATGATGGCCAGGGGCAGAATCCTTGCGTATTTCTGTGCCCTGTGGCAGGTGGGAGCTGTTAATGTAATTATAAGTGGCTTGGGAAATAAATCATTTTTAAATCAAGTCCATGGCTGAATAAATTATGAGAAATAAAAGCCACGTCAGTTGTGAACATGGAATCGCTGGAATTAAAAATCGCGGCAATGTTGTCGCATTAGCATTCAGGGTGCCGCGAAAACGTGGCACGACACCCGTTCCGGCCACATCAAAAATGTTATGGGGAAGCAAGAAATTAAAAAGTCCAAAGCACCATTTACGTGCTGTCTGGCCATAAAAAGGCGTTGCAAAGTCTGAGGTTAATTTTCGTAATGCGATGTAATTTTTAATGTGCCACAAAAGTGAGTCGATTCGGGCCAAAAGGGTTACTCTGGTCACCGGAGGAGGTGTGGCAGGCACGCCAAATACGTAAAAATTCATTGCAGGGCAAATGTAGAGCCTGCTTAATCGGCACCAGCTCTCGGCTTCCGACTGATTCCCGGCTCCAGGTCTCAGTCCATCATCATGAAATAGATATGAGATCGTCCTTCGAAATTGAAAGGAAATGCGGCGCATTCAGTTCAACCAAATGACCTTTGCCAGCATACATTTACAAAAGTTTAATTTATTTATTTTCCGTTTGTAGTATTTCTTTGCCACCCATCCAGTGTAAGCCGCGGGAAGGAGCGTGGTCGTGGGACCTCTGACAGGATTGGCGCAATTATACGATCGTCCTTCAGCAATTAACGAGAACCGGCAAAAGGGCAACAACTCAACGCGAAAAACAAACAGAATCACATGAACTGTGAAGGGTGACGGGGTGCGGGAGGCAGTCAGAGGCAGAGCCGTTGCGGTAGAGGCAGAGCGAGAGTGAGAGTGAGAGCGAGACACAAGCCAAAATGCAAAACAACTGGGATTTCGCCTGCAGCAAGTGCTGGAACAGAAGCAACACAGCGGCGGCATCAGCGCTCACTTATTTATCAAGTCGGGCCTTACAGCACTTTACCAATTTATCTCAAAAACAAGCGGTTGTCAGAAAGAGAGACCGAGGGAAATACTGAGTGAAAGGGAGACAAGGTCTAAACTTAATTAAAGACGCATATTGCCCGCTTGAATCCTATTTATTTCTGTTTTCCCCCTCCGCATTTTTTTCAACCCAATTTACAGATACAAAAAATGAACTGCGTTTGGGCTCCCCTCCCCAGACTAACACTGAATGATATGCATGTATATACAAAAATAAATATTTGCATAGGCTGCCTGCACCAGAAGCCGCCTAATTACGAATTCCTAGGAATTACATCGTGACCCCCACAAGTCCAGGGCCACTAAATTCGAATGGACTTTAAACCTTTATATAGGGGTTAGGGTTAGGCGTAGCATTGCTTTTTTTGTATATTTATCCTGCATCTGTATGCAGTATATTTATGATTTGGTATTCCTATGATTCCAGATCATAGCTCGGTTACTAATTAATGTACGAGCATTTGACAGTAAACAAACCATTGCTATAGCTAAATTGTATCGGCAGTCGACGTTTATTATCATTATAAATATGTTTTTATGTCCATTGAAGCATAATTTATACAGATGCAGCTAATTAAATCTCATCAGAACAGTGTGGAATGAGTTTTGAAAATGCATAAACTAAGGTGTTTTTATTAAAGCTGGCTTATCAGCAACATATATAGCCACTCCTGTGGAAAACTATTGGGATTGATGAGCATTCCCAGCCACAAGGCCAAGAAAAATGATGAGCCTCAAACCGAACATAGCCGAACCAGAATCGCAACAAAGGAGATCCAGGGCTGGAGTGCGAATGGCAGCTTAGGGTTAAGCGGGCGTGCCCTCAGCTGAGCCAACAACTTTAACCATACAATAGAGAACAAGAGGAGGAACCAAAACCAAAGCCGAAAAAACAAGCTGAAACAATTACAAAACTGATTAGAAAATCTGGCCACCAAAGAACAAACACACGCCATTGTTTTGTCTAGGCCCTCATCTGGATTTGGACTGTCCCAAACCAAGGGGATGGTCTGGTGACTGGTCTGCAGCAGGTCTCGTCCTGGATGCTATCTTTGTATGGTAACAAAAACAACAGACCGCACAATTTGCAGAAACAACAGGGGGACGGCAGACGGAAGATAGAGCCCAGAGCATGGCCGGAGCATGGGCACCAGACGCCCACACAAAAAAAACAACAAAAGTCAAAAGAGAGACCAGAAACTACGAGAAAAGACTAAAGATGCAAACAACAAAAAAAGCGATACAAAGTGAATGACAGAGTAAAGCAGTGGGCGGGTAGGGCAGGGCAGTGCCGGGAATCCGTAATCTTGGGTTTGAAAATCGAAATAGAAACCGAAACACGGTCTCTAATGTGGCGGGGTTTTCCTGTGTGGTCCTTAAAGGGAAGGTGGATCTAAACGAGTTAACCGGCGACACCTTCCACAAGCCCTTCTCGCATGAGGTGGGTAAAAAAAGGGCGAAAGAGGAAACTGCGTAACATTTTGCGGCAGGCCTTAGTGTTTGCATACCTTTTTGCTAACCAAGAGACACTACCTATACCCAATAATTGTGGAGTTGAATGGTACGTTGCATCCGAGAAGTGGTGTGTATATAATATAGATAATCAGAAGCAATTCCGATAGCAGCTCAGGATCTCTCAGATTAAAGATATCATTTCTATTCCATATGAAATTGCATTGACATCTCATTCCGTTTATCTATGAGACATTCGTACGGATTGTTTTCAACTGTAGGGTAACCTGAAACCCGCATGTGGACTGCAGCTTACTTGTTGGCTTTCAGCCTATGAAGATGTAGCCGGCTCTCTTTAGGTCCGTCCCACTATGCCACCTTCCCTTGCACTGCTTTGGACATCTTAAATTGCAGCCCGTTGCAACGCGTTGCCGGGAAAAGCCGAAAATGTGTTTTTTGCTGGCTAACCAGGCAACCATTTGGTTGCCATTTTGCCTTTTTCCCATTTTCCTTTGTTGTTTCTGCACTCCATCTCTAGTTCCAGCTACAGCACGAAATAAATTTCATCCCAATCGGTCTGCCATCCTGCTGGCCATCCTGCTGTCCTGCATGTCCAGCACGCCCCCCGATCCCTTGTCGGGGCGATGCCAATAACGATAACAATAATTGCCGTCCAGGGACAAATATGTTCACCATTTTCCAATAGCGTCAACCGATGTTTGTTTCTAATAAAAAATGGACGCAACGCAGCCTGCGTACAGCTGTAACTGTAAAAGCTTTTCCACTGTCCCCCAGCCACATATGTATGAATGTCAGTCTGCGTTTGTATTTGTATCTGTATCTATGTGTGTTGTATCCGTATATCTGCATCTGTGTGCGAGTGTGACCAATGCCAATGTTTTGCTTGATTCCACATTTGTTTGTTCATTGGATTTGGGTTTTTCTTATTCTCATTTTATTTCTGGCTGCTTTTCGATTTTCAGTTTTTGGACCTTTTCTCTTCTCTTTTTTTTTTCTTTTTGTTATTTAAAGCTCTGAAATCGATTTGAGTTAAACGTTTCTCGAGCATCAGACTCCCTCCTTACAGTTGTTGCTGCTCTTGCTGGTGTGTGTGTGTGTGTGTTCGGGTGTGTGTGTGCCTCGTGTGTTATTTGTTATTTGTGATTGTTCTTGGGTTTGTTTATTTATTTGCTTTGGCAGTTCATGGGGCATGGCGCGAAGCGATCTCCCTTCTGGCATGACTGATTCTACCCTGTACGAGTACGCACAAACACCCACATATCAAAGAGCCGCCTGCCTGCTTGTGTGGGCATCCATATGTTCTGTCTGAGTGATTGCTTGGGATTTGTTAGGTTGTTGTCCATGGATATGAAGGGGCTGGCAAATTTGAGACACTTTTCACCAGAGGAAACCCGATAATGCGGGCGGAGGGAGGCGTGCGATGTCACATCAACAAATGGGTTCTCCATAGGTTTCAATTCTAAATGGTTTTAGATAATTCGCTTCAATAATTCCGTCTATTTGAAAGCTGAATTTCCAAAAAAAAATTAAAGTTAAACGTTAAATTGGGGATTAAGGTGAAATTAATTTCACTTTAATATTAATTCATATTAGTTGTTCATTCAGAACTCACAGAACTGAGATGGAGTATTAAATGTCAAAAGAATATACATATATATTGCACAGCGGCCCACCAGGTCTTTTTCAGCGATGGCCATCGGTGCAAAAGTTAAAAAAACTCAATTATCCTCAAAGGGAATGAGCTCTTGCTGTAGCTCAGGCCAAGCGGAGCAGACGGCCAATTCATGGCCACTTCCAAGAGCCCAAAGGGCACAAATGGCTGCCTGATGCAGTGCCTTGTCTTTGATGTGGCCACTCCCTGCTCAGCCTTTGTGCACGAGCGTATCCGGTGTGGTTTTATGTGTGGGTGTCTGCATGTCTGTATGTGTACATGTGTACATGTCAGCTATGGGAAAGTTTTCTAATTAAGTAACTCATACGCACCGGGCGCCCGATTGCATATGACTGACGTAAAAGTAATTTTCATATATCAAGCAGAGAGAGAGAGAGAGAGTGGCTAGATCCTAAAAAACTTAAAGCCCAAAAGCCAAAGTGCAAAGTGCAAAGTCGGCTTTAGGCCCACATCCCTCCTGCGTGTAATATAATGCACAAGTACGTTGGGTATGTGGGTGTGTATTAGGCCTGTCCCAAAGTCCCAAGGCATCCGAGACGCCTGCCTATTAAATGGACTACGCTGCATCTTTGACGTGCCTCCTGGTGCACAGGCACAGGGCAGAACAGCGAAAATAAGCTGCAACATTGTAAGATTGCTGCAACACTGAGCGAAACATGCTTAACATAATTATAAAGTTGCCTTTCTCCGCTTCTACCGTGCCTCCTTCCAGCCCCTACTTTGTCGTCCTTGTTAATTCAGACACTTTGCACGTAAAATGTATGAAAAACACTTTTTTTTTACCCCCCACTGGATGCTCCGGAGGCATCGTCTTTGGGGCGGCTGCAACATCTTTGCAAGTCGGTCTGGCGTTGTAGGAGAGGTCGTTGTTGGGCTGCTTGTTTTACTTTTAATTGGAAATCTCAAAAGATTAGTTATGCTTCGGTGCCAAGAAGCGGCCCAGAAGCTGCAACGGCAGCAGCAGCAGCATTCTCCTCGTAATTGGTGCATTGCAATTCAAGTGCTCCCCATGCACGAATGCCTGGCCGCCTTGAGGCCGCCCCAGAGAGGGTATAGTAGTGCCAGCAGTAGTGTATGTGAGTGCGGTTTGAAATTGTATGCAAGCAGGTCAAATAATGGCATCAGCGAACAACACAGAAAACTTTGCCACATCGCAAAGTTACGTATCCGCCCCGTTGCCGCTGCCAGTCGTCGAGAAGGATGCGTCGGTATCGTTAAGTTTGGCAGGGGCTTAAGGGGAAATTGATGAAGTTGCCAAGTGCAAGTGACAACGCTTCACTCTCAGCTACTCCGCCACCACGCTGAATTCAGGATCTTTAAGATGATTTAGTGGCCCAGCGAGGAAAATCCAGCTTCAATCTTTCTCTCTCCATTCTTGTGTCCCTATCTTCTACTCTCACTCTCTCATTTACCCACAATCTGTTGTTCGGCTTGTCGAATGTAAGCCTGAAAAAGGGTAAATCTCAACTAATTGCTTTTTCTAGCCAGCAGCTTTGATAGGGCAGAGCCCAGGGCTAACAAAAGAGATCATGAAAAGGAAAACAAGGGATGGATATAATATGAAAGTAATCAAATTGCTGTGGGGGCAAAAAGAAGTGCTTTGGGCAGCAGTAGGAGAGCCGGAGGCAGAGGTGAATGAGAGGCCAAACTGCAATTGGCCAAAGTTGTCAGCAACACACACAAAACTTTGGCGACAAAGTGCAATCAATGGTGAATTATCACCCATTTCAATGAGCCGCACTGGCTGCGGCTGTTTCTGCTCCTGCTGGAAGAGCGCCCAAAGGGGAAAACTTGAAAAAGTGCCAAGAAACAAAAAAGAACCAGCCAAAAGAAAGAAATCAATTTTTATAAGGCTTCTCAACGCTTGTCAATATTTCACAAACACACAAAACCGAACCGCCAAGCAATATTTCATTTTCCATTTGGCGTATTGGGTGTAGCAATCGATTGTTGAGCATTTCAGCTGATAATTGACATGAAAAGAAGCTGGAAATAAAGTGTTACCTGTCAACTCTTGGGAAAGGTTTCTCCGCTTAAGTTTGCATATTTTAAGAGGTTTTTCTTAGAAAGGAATCGGCAAATTAAGTCTTAAATCTGTTCAGTCTGTGGTCTTCTTCATAAAATTTTTTTTTTATTTTGGACTCTCTTAAACTCGTCGTGACCTTTTACTTTGACAAAGTCTGAAATCTTTTCCCATACACGTAATTCCCACCGCTCCCGCAGTCAACATAAAGCACAAGTTTTGCCGCTTGAATGATTTACGAGCTGAACTCTCATACAGGGTACCCATAGAGAGCAAGGGTATGTTGTATTTGCTTAGATGAATGTAAGTGGGAGATTAATTCAGCAATAGAAATATATTGTTAGCTTGAAGTATTCGTGTGGATTCTGTTTCTGTTATCTGGTATTAGATATCTAAACATCCCTAAAGTTGATATCCTGAGCCATAAAAGAAGTCAATCATACGAGTACTTACTTTATTTTTAGCATCGTGTTGCATGACTTTCTCCTGGGACTCTTTAGTCATTTATTTTATGTTTAGATTTTCAACATACCAATCTACACATCCATCAATCTGTTCAGTCCAATTTCAGCATAAATTTCAAGCCTCTCCATTACAGAATATTGTACATATTTGGAGGAGAGCTCTTGAAGGTGTCGCCATGACTTTACCCCCGTGTGTGTGTGGGTTCAAGGTCTCCAGGACTAATGCGGAGCCCAACCGCATAGAGATAAATTATTCAGATATATTGTGTTTCAAGGACATGCTCATTACTCGTAACGCGAACTTTGCTGCTGGTAGAGGCGGCTCATGGCAGTCCAAAGGGCAAATAACCTGGTGAATACACACATGAAAAAATATAGCAAAAAATGGAGAATATTTATATTCTCGATGCGCGTGCAGTGTTCAACTTTCACTTGGTTTACTCTGCTCAATTAAAGATGGATTTAATTTATTTGAAAATTGCACAACTTCAAGAGGCATTAGCATTCCCCGTGCCCGTCTTTGGCTGCGGATTGTTTGTTGCTTTGGTTTTACGGGTATTTGTATTTGCTTATGTTTTTTTTTTTTTCAGGTTTATGGCCAAGCCCCCCACCTTTATGTCCTGTAGTTGCCACTAAAAGGCCATTGTTTCCATTGTTTCAGCATGCTGTAGTTTGCCGTGGTTGGGTTACCGGTTGTCCGTCGTTGGCCTGGTGGGTCGGTGGGTGGGTGGACTTTCCACAAAGTGCTTTTAGTAGTTTGGCCTTGTCCACCGCAAGATCGCCGAGAATAGAGGAGACAGCAGGCAACAGGAGTAGAAGCAGAGCAGATAGCACGGGTGGCTCCACTCCGTTGGCTTGTCATGTCTTTGGCTAGGCATTAAGTTAATGCTGTGGCCCGGTACAGGCGTGTACAGGCGGGTACAGGTCTTAGGCAAAGACATCCTTGACATCCCTGACAGTCCGCTGTCCACTCTCTGCCCGCAAAACCCTATTTGTCCAAACACTTGGCTGACTGTCGACTATGTCGCTCTTCCCCGTCTGGCTGTTCATTAAGTCATTAGGCATTGTTCCGGCTCTGTGGTTGGGCGGTGTGGCGGTGTGCGGCCCAAACAGGTGAGAAATTGCTCAATTGTAATATCAAAGCATATCAAGTTGTTTGAGGTCTTGACCCCTCTGAGGTCATGGTCAATTCAATTAGCGTCTGCTGCTGCTGCTGCTCCTGCTCCCCGTTGAAGCCATCACCGATGTTGGTTTCATGCTAATTAGGTATCGGTACCCGTACTGGAGCAAGTGGGGTGCGTGCTCATAATGCGCCTGCAGATATTTAAGCTTCTTTTCTTCACTCAGACAGAAACGAAACTGCTCCGCACTCAGGTGCATCCTTGAGGTGTTTCCTTGCCAGTTAAAGATGCCCTAATGAGCCACACAAGAACACTTTTGGAGCAGTCGACTAACTTCAGGGGAATTTCCCTCGCTTGTAAATCTCTTGAGGGAAAGCTCTCTCTCTCTCACTATTTATGCTGATGCTGTCTCACATGCAGATTTTCATTTGCAGCGGCAGGGCCATTGCACTTTAATTAAAGAATGCCACTCACCTGTCCATGTCCATGTCCATGCTCGGGACTCCATGTCAAAAGGTTAATGCCCTGAAGATTGTTTGGCTTGCATTCAGTGTGTTATTTTTTCTTAGTTGTTTATTTAACCGGTAGGAGTACGAGTGTTGTCTCACTTGTCCATGGATTGTTGCGAAAAAAAATAATGAATTCTGTCTGCAATTGTGGAATGAAAAAGCTTGTTTTAATAATTGCCCGTCCGTTCGTTAGCTATGCATTTATTTAAGCCTTTTATTTAAATTTAAAAGAGAGATAAATCCGATATGTTTGAAGAGAGAAATTGGTTTTAATTCAGACAATAAAAAAATTTTTTTATTTGGAGTCATCATCGGAGTCATTAGTTTGTGTTTGTGTAGGAGGGCGTATCTGATGATGGTCCTACAGAGGATAAGCACGAAGAAAAGAATAATCCAACTTCCAGGGTTATTCTCCATATGTGTGTGTTGCTTTATTCACGATGCGAAAATGCCGTCCGTTTACAAGAAGCTAGTAATGCGAATTATTCAAGCCAGGGTTCAGTAGAGCGGGAGCGCGAGTCTTGTCAGAGAACGCTAACAGAAATGTAAGCCGGAGCGGCTACAGACTGCTGCCTAAGCAGTATGTTTAAGGTCTGACCAATAAAAAAAATAGAATAAGAAATATCTCAACTGACATAAATAGGTGCAGGTAGGTATTCAATTACTGCACATTCCAGTAGGCTCATAAGTCATCCGACACAAGTCATTGAGCAAATAACATAACTAAAATATTAGTACCTACTGAAACATCATAACATACGTAGGTAAATATATTTTTCTAGAATATATCCAACCGACAGACACAGTAATGGAAGAGACTGCAGCCAACGAAGCTGCTTCCATGCCGCAAGAGGATCCCATACCTATTCCGACCAAGGAAGAAACCGATGTGAAGGAATCCGGAGAAACAGGAGGTATTCAGTCAAAGCCTGATGATGCTCCACCCTTATTAAAGGAGGTGGAAGGGGAGCAGCCAGCGGCTGGTGGGCCCCCCGAGACCGCCAAAGCAGGAGAGGTCCCACACCCAGCCGTAGAACAGAAGACGGACATCAGCCCGCAAGAAGGAGAGAACATGGAAATGCATCCGTCCGAAAGCGAGAAAACGGATGTGAATCCACCCGAAGGTGATGAGACGGATACAAAGCAAACCGAAGGCGAAGAGACCGATCCTCAACCACCCGCAAGCGTCCGAATGACGGAGCTTCAGAGGGTCGCCGACGAGCACAAGAGACAGAAGCGTGAGAAGGCCAAAATGATGCTTAAGAGAATTAAAGGGGAGCCCGCAGAGGCAGCCCCCGAAGAAGGCTCCGAGTGGCCCGAGGAGGCTGGGATGGAGGGTGAGGAGAAGGAACCAGACGAGAAGGAGGATGATGAGCAGGAGCACCACTCTGACGATTCAGTGGACATGCATGGGCGCGTTTCCAATGATGAAGAATGGGCGGAGCGAATGGAGTTTCTAGACGAAAAAATCAGCATCAAATCCTCTCTGGGCGAGTCTCTCTCGGACCTGGAGGATCCACGGGGTCCGGCCGAAGCTTCCTTCATGGGCGCATTTCTCAGGGAATTCGAGAGTTTGCCCTCACTAAGCGACATATCCGAGAACAGCTCCACGGTTGAGATTGAGATTCGTCCATCCGCCGCACCTGAGCGGGTTTCCGTGGATCCCGGTAGATTTGTGCACTCCGTTGACCGCTATTCGGGCTCATCTTCCTCAGCGAGGACTCTCAGTGATTCGTCGGTGCGCTCTGCGGTCCAATTGATGGGCGAAGAGGAGGAAGAGCCAGAAGAACTGTCACAGACATCGTTCCTGGGCAGCCTGATTGAGGAACCTGAACCAGTCCACAAGGAGCTGGCTATACAAGACGACATCGATATCATGGCCCAGATCTACATCGAATCGGAAAGCGACGATGATGGCAAAGAAGTGGTTGATCCCAAGCTAGCCGCAATGATCCTTGTTAAAAAGATGACAAGCGATTTCCTCGATAGTCTGATCAATCGGGCGGTGCAAATATCCGAAATTGGGGCCAGAGCGAAGCTGTTCGACAAGGGTAAAATGCTGGTGGAGATTGAGCGTCTGGTGCACCTGTTCATCGTGGAGAGGTCCACCAATAGCCTTCTCAACAACAAGATGGGGGAGCACTACAAGCGCAACAGAAAGCCGGACAAGTACGCCGCCCTGCCACCACATGTGGAGGCCATCGAAGGCCGCCGATATATAGCGGCTCTAAACCTGGTCGATAACCTGATGGAGCGTTCGTCGATCATAAAGAGGAATGGTAGTTATGTCATTTCACGCGCCCAGCTGGAGCTGCATGCCTGCTACACCTTGTCGAAGTTTGTGACGGAGAATCTGGAGACCTGCATGCGGAAGAACTTGCTTCGCCAGGACTCTGAGCGGATGCGGCGTCTCTTGGATGCCGAACTGCGGCGCATGGAAAACCTGCGCAACGAGATCAGCGAGAAGCGCTACGAACTCAATCTGAATCTACGCTCCCTGGCCGTCATGGCGGAGGTAAGTGCGAGAAACCTCTCTTCTGTCCATTTTTTTTTTATTGTTTGTTTCTTTTCGGGCAGAAAATGCGACTGGTGGAAAGAATTACAGACGATTTAACGACATCTCAAGTGCAAAATGCCACTGACAATATAATACATTTGGACAAACGACTTGAGGGTAGGTATTACATGGAAAAGGGCCAGATAACTGCCATATATCGTCATATATTGTGTCACCCGTAGATCGCACCAAAGAAGTGCTGGCCATGCAGGCGAACTACAAGAAGTTCCTGATCGAAAAGACATGCATCCGCGAGAAGCGCACCATGATCGCAGAATCCCTGGATTTGGCGAAGGAGGTACTGGATGAGAAGGGCGAGAGGCTGAACGAGTTGCGTCACCATTTGAGCGTTATCCAAGCAAAGCGCCTGAAGATCAAGACCACCCACGCCCGACTCCAGGCCAAGGGCGGCCTACTGTTCCAGCCAGCCCTAATGTACGAGTACGACAAGTGCTTGGAGGAAGTCGAGGGCAGGCGTCTGATTGTCGGCAAGCTGCGAAAGACCTACGCGGAATTGATGCATCGCCTTAGTATGCTGGGTAAGAACGTCGGTTTAGGCCTAATGTTTTATTTATGATTTAATTTCTTCATCTTATTACAGAACGTGAGAAAACAGCGCTGACCGTGGCATCAGTATGATGTTAAGGAACCTTTTGGGAAGAGAATCTACAATTCCTGTACTCATGCACGATTGTTTTCAGTGCAGTATCCAGATTAATGGCCTAATACCTGTTGTATTCGTGCATATATTCTTTCTTAAAGGATAAGCTCAACAGATTCAATTTAATGCTTGAGCTTCAGCTAAGGTTTAACATTCGCTTTTGGACATTAAACTTATCCTTGCATAAACAGTAACAGTGATCCAGAGATAGCCTTTGACCTAGCGTGAACATGTGCACTCATTTCTGAATATCAATTATGCTTGATTTGTTATTGGCCGCAGTCGTGATATGCCGGCCAACAAGCCAGATATTACAACAAAACAAAGTGCAGGCAGGCACCAAGGCATCGAGAGAGAGAGAGAGATGGACACCTACATACAGTTATAGTTACAGTTATAGTTAGAGCTACACTTACCGTTAGCGTTGCCATTATTCGGTCCAGCGATGCGATGCGTCACCTAGCCGGCAGACACAAACAACATATGGCCGACACTCTGCTCGGGGCTCTACATTTGACTCCACTTCTGGCGATGCTGCTGGGGTCGCTTACAAGAAAATGGCGCCGTTGCCTGAAAATTACAGTTTGGCTTGGGGTTGTCGTTGTCTTTACTCGCAGCCGTACAATTTTATTATCGTTTTGTTACGTGTGATTTTATTGCCTGACGGCAAACAATGACAGAGGAGTACCATCCACATCCCATTGTGTGTGTGTGTGTGTGTGTGTGTCTGTCTGTGGTATACATGGCGTATACGTGATGTGTGATTATCTTGGCGTCAGACTTTGCTTGGATATTGTTTATTGGGGATGAAACCGAAATACCTCTGACTACAACATTGTTCCACTAAATTACTTCGGCAACAAACATACCCGAGTACTCGTACCAATCGTTGTTCCTGCCGGGAGAGCAAATGAAAAGCAATATTGAATTCTTAGCCGCAAGAAGCCACTATTTGGTATTTCTGCCATAGAAAGGCTGACTCTCCTGTTGACTTTTCAAGCTCTTTCTCTTCTCTCTTTCTTTCTCTCTTAAAGCGCATTGCTGGGGTGCTCCTTCTGTCCACACTCCACGCGACGCACGTGGTATCCACTGGCTGATTATTTAAAAATTTATGAAGCCACCCAAGCGCAGCTGAAAACTTTTGCACAAAACTAAACAAACTGCTGCAACAACGGGAATGAGAATGGGTGGGCCGCAAAGATAGCGGAGGGAGAGCGTAACGAACACGGCAACACGGACGACAACTATGATGACGACAACGATGCCGACAGCAGCAGCAGCAGCAGCACCAGCAGCAGAAAAAAGAGCAACAACAAACATGAGGCAAGAATGAAAGAGCAGCCACAATTATGCGAAGCGTCTCATACCCTTCCTGCACCTTAAGTAGAAGTCCCATTTTATGTCACATTTTGACTCAATACATACATATATACAAATATACTGCTTAACAAAGTGATGATAGCCTCTTTGAAGAGTAGAAAAAAAAGAAACAGCCAGTGCGAGAGTGAGACAGGGGAGAAGAGTGTTTGTTCTGTATTCCTTTGGCGAGTTTCACAAACCACTGAAGCAGCCAAGCACAACAGCGGCACCCGACCACCCCGACCACCCCACGCCACGTTTCGCGGTACGCTGCTGCTGATAATGTGGGGCGTCGGAAACTTTCAACATAGTTTGCTACTTAACTCGAGCGTAATAATAAAAGTGCTAAATCTTTGCTTATATTCACTTTGAGGGCCAGCCGGAGGAGAGACCGGCAAGGGGTACGGGTCAGCGATGGCAGCGTTTCCAGCGAATATTAAGAGCCACAAAAGAATACCACTATACGCCATTATACGTGAGCCTCGTGCCACACACACACACACCGCGAAAGGGCAGAGCTGGGCATGGGTCATTTCAGTAAGGTGAATGCTGAAAGCAAAGCGTCAGCAATTATACAAAATGCTGGAAAGCAAACAGCCGACAGCACAACCAACCCAACCAGCAACAAAATCAGCAACACCAAAATAACTCGAAAACAAAAACATAAGCAACAACGAAATGCTTTAAAGTTATGTGTGAAAAGTTCTACGTTTTATAGTGTTGTTAGCAGAAAGTTTGGTCGTCCTGTCCTGGAAAATATAGAGCAAAGGAGCTGGCTCTAAGGGTAAATATTTTTATGCTTTTCTCTTTAAAACAAGCTTAGTATGAAGGTACATAGTTCTCTGTGTAGAATTACGCTCAAACTGGCAGCAAGTTTTTGTTTAAAATAAGCTTTGATGCATAGATTCTTTAATTTCCTGTATAGGGGGACTGACACTCAAAAATGAAATATTGACGTGAAAGTATTACGAGTCTTGCATGTAATAACTCCTGAACAAAGAAAAAAGGGATAATAGTGATATTTTGAAACTTTCCGGCTCTCTACAGACACCAGTCTTCATTCTTTTCATAATGTTATGTCGTCCTTCGCGCTTCCCTTTCCCGCTAGCGTCACATTAAAATTATATAATTTATGGTTAAATGAGGCATTTTGTAAATGCCAATTTGGCTAATTAAACGTTGAAAGTAATCAAATTAATTAGCCTGAATCAATACGATTATTGGCTGGCAATTCAAATTCAAAATCAAATTCATTAATGCAGATGGCCATATCAAAGCACATACCAATGCCATGCCACATCCATGCACATTATATCCTGCCAATGCGTATCGTATCAATGCCCAATGCCACTGCCCCAAACTATTTATGGATGTGTTCTTGCTCTCTTCTCTTTCAGTGGAATAATATTTTGAGAGCAGCTGTGGAGTGCATGACACGAAATTGGATTGCTTAAAACTATGAATATATAGTTCTGAAATGTGCAGAGAGCCCCCACGCATACAAGTGTATATATATACACACATATGTATGTACATATGTACTACACATATATGGATAACGAGACTGTGATTAGTGGGGTGTACGAATATCATATTCGAGCTATAGACAAACTCTGTGCAATGTAGCCTCTGGCTAGACTCTCTCGATTTCCCGTTTTCCAGCAAATTTTTGGCTGCCACGTATTTGCGCCACTTTTTATGGCTTTCATTTTTCAATAAATTTGATTACGCGGCGCTTTGTGATTATTGGTGCGTGAAAAAATAAATTTAATTTTTTTTTGTTTCTTTTTGTTTTGGCTGGCCATTGCCATCTACCCCTAAGCCGAAGTGGAGCGGGGACCTGGGCCCTGTCATAAAATATATTGGTTGCTAGCCCCCTCCCCATTGTCAACCCTCCCCCCGTTCGAACCGACCCGGTACTGAGCCGTGAGCTCGTAAACTTCGCGCCAAAATAAATAATAAACTTGCGCGCTCCGGTTTCAACCGAAATTTGTTACACTTTTTTTTTTAAGCCCATTCCATCGTCCACCTCTGGGTCTGTATCCGTGTCCAAATGGTCGCCGCTGATAAGCAGCGTCAAGCGGGTGTTTAAACTGGCGCACAGGTTTTTTTTTTGCTATTCCTAGGGTACACCACGAGGTCTGATTGTTTTGTGTGTACGATACTGTCTGGACGGCCATGAAAAGGTCAAAGTCTTCTCCGAATATAAATTATGAAACGAAAGCGGCTTGGTGGTGAAATAAAAGCAGTAATGAGACGAAAGGATTGGGTCATTGTGTGGTCGAGACTAGCTGAAAAACTTCCTGTCCTCTTTATTCGGTTGCTTCCAACATCTTATCAACAGATTGATCTCGATTCGATGCATGCTGGCAGAAGCTTCCGAGAGCGGGAGAAATACATACATACAAATCTTTAAAAGAGAGAGAGAGAGAGAGAGACAGCGCATTCATTACAGAGCAGAGTATATACTCTAGGTTGTGCGTATGCCATGCCTGACTAATTGTCATTGTGTGATTGAGATGATCCGGACTACAGGGTAAATTTCTGGTCTATGCTACGCGGAGCATTTCTTCCATGTTTTATTTATGATTTTTGATTTGGCTTACTTTTTACTTCCTTCCCACTCATCCCCATGCCGCATAGCTTATACATTACCTATACATACATACATACATATTTTTTATAGCTTTTGCTGATCGCTGATGGCGAGCGTTGGGCAGCAGGGGGAAAAAATGCAATTTTATGGCGCTTAATTTTGGAATGGTATCCACGCTCCAGTCCACACACACAAATCGCAGTCTTATCGGGCCAACAGGCAGGGGCTTGCCGGCAGGGCCGTGCCGGAATGCATGGCTTATTACCAACATTCGATATTACAACGAAATTAAAATGCCAAAAACCCACTCTGGGCCGCTGGGCGTGATGTCAATTAACTGGGACTCCGACGGCCTCGGGCTGCCAGCTGCATTGGTCCGGACTTACTGAGCCGTAATAAATGCTTATGCAAGAGCAATGCGATCAGGGGAATATACATACATACATATATGCTTGGGGGGATATTTATGTAAAAATATCTCTGATTGCGTGGCAGTTGAGTCTGCAGGTATACCAGGGAACTGCCGGAGTCGTAATTAAATTGTGGATTATTTATGCAATATGAAACGTGCATTAATCTGTTAAATATTTTAACGCGTGTAAAAAGAGCGCATTAGCTATGTAAATTGATGTGCCGCCACCCAACCAGCATATTCCATCGTTTATCAATCGATTCCACATTATGAAACAAAATCTGAAACATCAGTAATCTGCCCTTAAACTGTTGGCAAAGATTATTTAAGGAGCTTAAGCTTGCGTATTTTCTGCCATAACATAGCCGGAATAAAATATGCAACTGAATCGGATTGATAATTAAACATAAACATTAAGCATTGATATCAAGTGAATCGCCTCGCAGATGCAGAGAAATGTCTATATTAAAGCTCCACTGAATCTCAATTCCATGAGGGTTTTGCCCTCGCCACCAACATGAATCGAGATCTGTCGAAAAAAAAACTTTGCTCAGATAAAATTCCCTAAAACCGCAGAGCCAGCCACACCCTTTTGCAGTTCCCAATGATTGCAGCTGCCGTTGCAGGAGTGGCAATGCTTGCAATGGTGGCCGATGTGGCAGAGGCTGTGGCAACTTTTGATAGGGTTGCCGCCTGGCATTTTTTACGATGCAAATCGAACAATTTGCACTTTTATCTCACAAGCGCGACTTGCACGCTTAGCACTAGCGAATGGCGTGATTTATGGGCTATGGGTGCTGCAGCGTTGGTGCAGCGGCAGTGTTGCCGATGCGGTGGGTGTGGACGTGGATGCAATTCCATGAGACAAATGCCAGTTAACACTTCATTTGTCTCTGTCGCGCCAAACGAAATTCAATTTGAATGCGGACCATCTTCGAGCTGGAAATGCACCAAGTCCCCTATGCTCTTCCCGCTGGCAAGCCAAACTTAAAGTTGTACAATTAATGCGGATTCCAGATGCTCCGCCCTTGTATCACACCCCTCTGCCTCAGACGCACCCCTGGATCAACAGAAAACTAAGCGCAAGTTTATTGGCAGTGTCAATGTGCTGGAATGGAAGCAAGTTTGTTCACTTGCAAGTAATTGAAAGTCATTCTTTATGCAATAATAAATGGCTTTCTCGCCCACTTGGCCAGCAGCTCCCACCCCACTCCATCGAGTTGGCCCAGATGCGAAAGCTCGTATCTCCTGGAGCTGGAGCTGTGAAGAGGCGAGAGCAACTGCTTCAATTTCAGTTTGAGCGTCACTTTGATGCATGCCTCATCCCCGTTGCAGGCTCACATGGCAAGATGGACAACAGATGGCTAGTCGTTTGAGTGCCATTAGCCTGCCAGGCCCATGCTCTGTGCTCCGTGCTCCGTGCTCCATCTCTGGCTGCGTCTCTGACTTCTATGGACAAGCAAATGTATACGGAATCCGACACATTGCCAGTTCATCACACGACCCAATGACTGATTCAGTCTCGGTTTGGCCTGCCATTGGTCTTCTGTAACCATTCAACAAATGTTGGCAAATCTGTGTGGAAACGGAGCCAATCTAAGATACTTACGTGTGTCCGAGTCCGAGTCCTGAACTCTGCCCCCCTCTCTCTCACTCTTTCTCCCTCTCTCTCTCGGAGAATGCAGTCAAGCTGAAATTTTTAATTTCCATTCAACAACAAATGGAACGAGCGGAGGGGCAGAGCCAAAGTGCGCGCGATGGCTGGCTCTTAGCTTAATGCGGAATAAATCTAATTAGTGAAATCAAAATCTAATCATGCGTTAACAATTTATGCGCTTCATCCGCTCCGGATGGCAACAGTTTTAGCCCCCAACCTAACCAACCACTCGAACATTTTCACCATTATGGAAAGTGCAGAGTTTGCAGAAATTGTTTGATTTTGTTTTCTCGTTGTTTTCCCCTTTTTGTGTTCGTTGCTTTATTCCACGTTGGGGCATGGCTCTGCATTCAATTTTTGACTCGGAAAAAGGTACACAACATTGAATGCACGTCATAGTACGAGCAAAAAAAATAATATCACCGAAAATTGCCATAAATGAAAAGAAAATGAAAAAATTCCTTCCGAAAGCAAAGCACCTATTACCAATTGGTAGGTATAATTTGTCGGACTGAAATTAAATGGTCATATTTCCCATTTGTTGTAATCAATCTTTGCTCTCTTGCCTTGTGCCCAGAACAAGAAGCCTCACAGCAGTGCTCCAACCCAGCCTTATATCCCCATTACACTGCACAGGTCATTAATGATGTTTCCATGTGCATTCCTTTTCGGTCGGGTCCATTCCATTGCATTCAAATTGGAAATTCGAGACCCCCGCACTTCACTACATACACACACATATGAAAATATATGTGTCCATCAAATTTTCAATTTTCCTCTGCCCTCAGACACACGCAAAGTGGGGGGGCTGGGAAGGCGCTGAAGCTGGGATGGGGCTGGTGGAACGTTTAACGTTAAAGTGATGCAATTATACAGTCGAGAATACACATATCTGCGCGTTTAAATACTTGATATTCCGTTTGTCGAGCAGCTAAACTAAAACATTTATGGCCAGCCATCCATGAACAGTTGTCCTTGGGCTGTGCCTAGGCCTTGCAGGACCATTAAAATTTTATGCTCGATTTTATAATGATTTACACACAATGATGTGTAAATGGGGGCGCTACGCACAGACACAGACACAAAAACACACACACACACACTGATAGAACCGATGGAGGAACTGATTTCAATTTGAGATTTCGTTGCACTTAATTGGATTTTCGGCGGCTTAATTACCTTTTTGCCAAAATTACAATTTGTGTACGAACAATCAAAGTCATAAAAAACGGCGTGGTGTGTGTGTGTTCCAACAAGCTTAAACTCCGGGAGAGTCGTAATGAAGCGGCGGCCCTCTGCCGTCCGGAACTAACAAATATTTACACAAAATTTATAGCACGCGCTTTCCACGCTCCAAGCCACCCCAAATCTCCACCCACAACAGATCCGAACATAACCAAAAAGAACCGAAAAGAACGGTGGGTGGGGAAGGGTGGGGCGAGGGCGGGACGATGCAAAAGGGAAACCCGCCTTGGATAAGGGTAAGCCATGGCTGAAAAGTTGACAAACAATGCGTGGCATGGCCCCAACCGAAAAAAAAATCAGTTCAAAATTAAAATTCGGCCCTAATTCGGGAGCAGTGGGAGATGAGACCGAAACAAAAGCTGACACGGCCCAGAATGAGATGCGATGGGGCCCCCTTTGTCGTCGCATTGCGAAAGTCACGTTTCATAAGCAACATTATGAAAATGCCAAAAGTGGCGCATAATTTCAGCTTGGGCCCGCCGCCCTGCCCTGGACCGAAGAACCCGAAGAATGGGCAGCCTCCCGGACCATAGACTCTCTGGCATTGGCACTCTGGCCCCCTGAATGCTTGCCATGCTTGATTGCTCTGGCAAATGAGGCGTTTTTAATTAATTCATCAGACATTAGGCATCAGAAACCAGACACCATGCGGCGGCCAGCGCATATTGTGATGTTTTGCTGGGGAATTTACTTTAATTGAATTTGCCACACAACAATTAGCACAGAATCAACAATCAACGGGGCCCCAACTTCATTCAAGATTTTACATTTTACATTTTAAATTTTTCATTTCCATTCAGAATTGTGCCAGAGTTTTCGCCCATGTCTGCTGTTGATTTTGGTAATTTCCATCGTTAATATATTTTGTAAATAAATGGAGATTTCGCATAATTTTGCGGATTTGGATTGACAGCGTCTGTCAGGGCTGTGGCTTAATTAGAAACTCGTCTTGGAGCTCCACAGCCCTGGCAACTGCATCAGCCACTGGGTTGGCTTGGGGCAATATACGCTGTCTTTCGAGTCCTTGTCATCGTCATCCACATCTAAAGGCCCCCGCCTGTCTCTCTCTCTGTCAGTTTCTCTGTCAACGGCTTAACTCTGACTGCCTGCCGGCCCAGCTCTGCCATCTACTCCTCCGATGGGAGGAGTGGTTGGACGTGGGACTTATGTTCCTCGCACACTCATTAAAATTCAACAAAATTGTTGCCAAATTAACTCAAACATAAGCGAGCAATAAAATTTCCATATTCTCAAGCGAGCTACCCACCCCCCCTCACGACCCAACAATCTGTCCAATAAAATCAAAAGGAGAGTCTGCAAAATGTGACAAAACTACCCATGGAGAACACAAATATTGAAACAGACCAAACTTTATGCAAAGTGTTAATTACCGGCGCAGGGCTTAAAGTGCAAAACTTAAATATTGCCCCATGATAATCACCCGATTCGCAGATTCCTGGGGAGTCTTTGTGTGGCTTTGGCTTTGTTTCGGTGTCGTGATCGGTCCATTTCGGGCAGGGCGCACAAAGGGTGGATTATCCAGATATGTATGTATGTGTATATTGTGAGGCATCTCTGACAGCTGTACGCACCTGATGCGGTAATGCCTCTAACGATAAAAAGATGAGCAGCGGTTTTATTTTTAGTTATTTATGGAAACTTTCCAGGACGCCTTAGATGGACACAGCTATCGAGGATTGCTCAGTGAAGTGACCCAGATTGTAAGACCGTAAGTATTGGTGCATAAAGTAGCTTTCAATTGATTGATAAAGTTTGAAAGCAGATGGCAGGACCGGAAAATGGAATTGAAAATCCAGTCTATGGTAACGGACAGTTTGTGAGCTTCACTGGACCAGTCGCAATCGGTTATCCTCGTACAGAATGCAATAAATGTGACAGCTCTCTCAATGTTCCCGTCTGTTTGCAGGTTAAATGTTTTTGATAGAACCTAATGGGAAGAAATTAAATTAGAAGATGCGTAAACCTCATCGTCCATTCCATCGTTCGCCCTGATTTAATTACGCTCTCAGAGGAGCAGTTGTACTCTCCATTTATTCCATCTCTATTCTCCCATCGCAATTTATATCTAGTTCTGCTGCAAGATTTATTTACTTTAGCTCCGTCGGAAGGAGCTTTAATTGGGAGGCCAGGTCCATTTGATGGCAGATGGAACGGTTCGTTGCCAAGGAAATAAAGAGGCATTAAGTGACACTGGAAGTGGTTGGTCTCTGCTGGTTCTCTGCGTTGCAGTTGAAAGGTGGCAGCTCCCCATGGGGTGTGCATAGGCATGCCAGTGGCAAGGAGCCAAATAGCAAGACAACTGTCAATGTCCTCGCTGGAAGAATCGCAGTACTTGTAACATTTTTTTTTATACACCGCAGCACCAGGGTATACTTTACTCGTGGCTAGATCGCGGGTATTGTCTGTCGTTGGTTGAATTGTTCCCGAATAGTGGGTATTCTTTAGTCGGAATCTGTTCTCTTCCTTTTATTTTGGATGTGGGTTTTCAGTTCCCCCCCACACTTGACACAGCGCCAGTGTTGGCCTCCCTGCAGTTAAGCACAATTTTAATTGATAAATTGCCACTTGGGCCATTACTTGTCGGTGCTCGTGCTCTGGCTGCCATCTCCCGACTCTTGTCGTTGCTTTAGGCACTGCCACTGCCACTGTCGCTTTTCCGTAACACAGTGCTTGAGGGGATTCTCCCCACAATTTTCGCTTTGAATAATTTGCAAAGTTGCGAACGGCGCGAAGGCGACTCTCGGGACCTTGGCCGTGCTGTTGAGCAACGTTTACATCGTCAAATGAAATACAATAAAATACTTGGACTCATTTAAAAAGCAATTAAATATTAAAAACACTTGTACAATGGCGACAATGAGCGCGGACCGCGTACCAGGCGGCAGGGTGAGCTTGGCTGACTTTTCGAATTTTGATTGTTTCTTTGCGTTTCACTTACAAGTTTCGCGCCCTGGGAGCAGCGGGAACCGCGTCAGTTTTCTTTGAGTAATTATGCAATTAATTAAAATATCTCTTTGCTTGCGGTAAACGTTAACCCAAAAAGTCTCAGCCCCCGTCTCCACCCCCCATTCAAGGCGAGAGTAATTACTTACTTAATTTTATAATCGAATCGCGATTAAGACGCTGGATACAAGTCGGGATGTGTCTTGAATATGAAACCCTATGGAAAGGGGTCTAATCTTATGGCGTCCGGCGGACGGGAATGGTGGGTAGAGGGAACCTGACTGAATAACTTCCCAGTCGGAAGTCAATTTATTAAACCCGCTCTGCCAGCGCAACGACAGCGCAAAAAAGAGAGTCCAAAACATAAAAAAAAACAGCAAAAAAGTGCGTGGCGGGGAGAGGAGCCGAAACCAGCGTTGAGTTATTCCATTAATTTGATTAGACTGGCAGGAGGATCTGAGGGTGACGGCATGCGTATCAAAAACGCTGAAAGGCAACAAAGAAAGCGGCAAGAGAGAAAGAAGGTCTACGTCCGCTTCAACTAGCCGATGCATGAAATACCCTTGATAGTTGGAAATATTTTAGATTTCAACAAGATTTCTGTCTGATATTTTGGGCTAACATTTGGGAAGCTCTTCGTATTTATAGACCATGTGGACAGCAAAAAATCGAAAGAGTAATTGGCTCTTCATGCTTCATGCTCCGAACTGAAGCCAAAAAAATGAAGTCTAAATTAAATAAGGATTAAAATCCACATCTGATAGGGCCTTACCTCGGAAAAATTACAAGCTTAAGCCTTTTCAGTCTCTCCTTGATTCTTATCTCCCTTGAAACTGAAGTATCGTTGAAGTACACGAACAGAAATGAGGGACTATTAAGCTTTTAATCTGTTCATGGTAGTTCACTCATTTTTCTGACGAAGGGAAGTCTACTATGTTTCACATTTTCCTGATGTGCGTGGCAAGTTTTTCATCAGAATGTCTTTTGCGGAAGGGTATGGGAACAGATACAAAAACAAAAGGAGCGGGAAAAATAAACGAACAATATGAAGAGGGAAAACGAAAAGCGGCCATAACCGTCCACGTGGACACACCTCGTGTCGTGTTGCGGCCTTATGAAGTGCCTTTATTAACTATGGGGTTTGGGCAAGGGACTGGGCCTGGGAGGCAACTTATGCCTCATAAGAATTTAACGCTCAAATGCTCAAATTGTCAATAAGAAAGTTGGCAC
This sequence comes from Drosophila obscura, assembly GCF_018151105.1. Taxonomy (NCBI): domain Eukaryota; kingdom Metazoa; phylum Arthropoda; class Insecta; order Diptera; family Drosophilidae; genus Drosophila; species Drosophila obscura. Next base: position 243,767 of record NW_024542774.1, on the reverse strand, counting down.
GCCCATCCAGGAGGAGCAGGAGAAGGAGCAGCAGAAGCTATCTGTCTGGCTAAGCCGACTTGCGAACATTGTATACCTCAACAGCGGTCTACTCCAATATCACGCAAACACTGCCACACGCCCAGACATTAAACGTCGACGCCAATGTCCACGCGTTTTCATTAAGCCAAAGTTTTGGCGAAGCAGGACCACAGGAGCAGGCAGAGGAGCAGGACCAGAGGAGCAGTCAGGGCAATCATTTTTTATGGAGGCATTCCGCGTGGCGCAGCGCGGGAAGCGCATCAAAAACCCATTTGGCTGCCATTAACTTGATTGAGTCGAGCCGTGCGAGCTCCACAAAGTGTTTGCTTTTTTTTTTTGGTTTTGTTTCTCTTTTCTTTTTGCCCGGAACAAATGAAAATTGATCATGCCCTGCTGTCGCTTCCATGTTTACAACTAATATTTCCGAGGATTTCTAAGGTGATCCGATCGCTGGAGTAACAGAGTAGCAGCACGAGCGCAAGTCACGGCCATTAGTTGTCATTAGTGAGCGTTTTCCTAATTAAACTTTGTGCTGAAACTGCCGCCAATCAGTCATTAAAGGGTGTCGCATCCGGCCGACACTTCCCTCCTTCCTTCCCACTTTCTGCCACGCCGCCTTCATCATCGCTATCTGCACGGCCATTTGTCATCTGGCCCACGGCGGCTGCAATACAACGGTTGTTTGCTAATTAACCGCCGAGCCTCAAAGCCAATGCCAAGACTCTGGTCCTCCCACAATGCTTCACAATAAACGTCCCATAGCAACCCTTCGAGGGTTGACCTACTTCCGGTTTAGGTGTAGAATGGGGCAGTCCTCCACCAATACATCCGCTTGGTGGTCCCAGTTGACTTTGATGGCGGCTCTTGATAAGACTTGAGATTGGCCATCGATTGAAGTCCACAGTTTCCTTCACTCATTCCGTGGATACACCGTGGATTACGGGGATTAAAGATTCAACACTTAATTGCAAATATCCAGACATCGAATTGGAAACACTTCTTTCTCGCTGTATAACGGATATAATAACAACTGATTATGGTAGGGATCTCAATGTATTAGTTGGGAGTGGCATAGCAACATAATTATTATTGATACATCACTTAATTACGATTTTAATCACTGGGTATCTCTTGTACGCGGCTTAAGACCATTTATTTTTATATTTTTTTTTAGCTGCAAAAAGTTAGCTTACATAGGAATTGGGGTTAAAGCGATAATTCAATGGGGTGCTAGCCCCCTCTTTTAAAGAGGTTAGAATAGTTTTCAAAGATTTCCGATTACAGAAAGTTGTTCGAAAGTTGGGCATTAACTCAGCAGCTGGTACTACTACAGAGCGTTCTCTTTAATGCGGCTGCAGCTATCAGTAATCGGTGGAATCAATGTGTCACAAGGCACAAGCTGAGTCTGCGACAGTTCGAGATCCAGATGCAGAGGTCTGTCCAGAGACAGCTTGAGTCCTGGCAGGACGTTAAAGCCCTGCTGGCTTACCCAGAGACATGGCAGAGCATAGAATAAATAAATGTGATTTGTCATTTTGCAAAACATAAAATTCTCGTAGCACTGGCAGCACAGTTCCTACTGCTGCATTAAATTGCAGTCAAATGGCACGCTGTGTGCATCCCAAATACCGGGCACGGGTTCGCTCGCATGTGGAGAGCATTTTGGCCAATGAAAGATGGCCAAGAGCGGGAGAGGTGGACGGAAGAGGCGCATCAGAAGGGGAAGGCATTAAATTATTCGAGCGTGCAGGCAGACAGAGTTAGGGATACTGTTGCATGCAACACTAAGCAGACAATCCGAGTCGAAAGACTTGTACATGCCACACAGACAGGCATGTGACTTGTCAGGCGACTCTTACTCAGCTTGCCAAATGAATGCCAGATCAAATAAATGTTTGTACAGCGCTCCTGCAAGGTTATGCAATAGCCTCCTCATCAGTGCCTCATTTGCAACAAATCAGCATCAGCATCGGCATCGGCATCAGCATCACCATCCAGTCGGCACGAGTTAGGCGCCATGTAAAATTCATTTGACTGAGCAGCAGGCAACGTGCCCCACGAGTTGCAAAAGAAATGTCACGAAGGTCAGAAGTCGATCTGTTTCGTGGCAGCTATGTGATTTTTTATGCTCTCTAAAATATCCGTTGGGATTATTGTTCTCTTTCAGTTGCCTAGAAGACTCAACAGAGAGAGTTTCCGGTTGATGTCAGAGTGCCCGCAATAAGATTTGTTGGTGAAAATTCTCCCTGCCTACCGGCGCAAGCGAATGGGAAAGGGTGTCTGGCGAGAGTATAAGTGTTTGTGGAACGCCAACTGCGAATTTGCCACCTGCCCGCGTAGCTGATTCTGTCAGACACGAAACAAAGACGCAGAGATAGAGAGGGAGAGCGAGGCCCAAATGTAGAGCCTTGACGGGGAAATGGAAGTGTTCGATGTGTCTGGTCCCCCCCATTGACCTTTTATCGGCCCCTCAAACGAGACACATTCTGGGCTAAAGAGCAGAGAGAGAGAGAGACGTTTATATGGATAGAGGGCGGGACTCAATACACAGCCTTTAAGCATTATGTTGCTCACATGAAAGGGAGGTCAGAAGACTCGGTCCGGCTACCTGAAAGCAGTAGAGCAGTCGGCTACCTTATCGCTACGATCCAATTGTCCAATTTGATCCCATCTAATTGCCACTTTGTCTGCAATCTCTTGGTGATCCCCAAAACTAGCATTTCCATGGAAATGCAAAGTATGGTCGGGCTTGACAAAGCTGTGCCAATATGACAGGGTATGAGCACATAATCCTTGACATTTTTCGCAGTGTAGCCCCGGGAACACACACACACACACACACACATACATACATCGGATCAAGGCTACTCAGACATGAGCCCCGGGCTCCTTCCCCGACTCTGGCCAGAGCCATTGACTTGGCTTAAAGCAGAAGCGTTAAAGTGCAAAAGATTTATGGAATTTATTTATGTGCCAGTTAAAAAGACAACAGCAGTGGACGAGGGGCTATCTTCGGGCCCATCATCATCATCATCATCATTGTTCTCGTCGTCGTCGTCGTCGGTGGTGTCCTCCTCATCAGATGCGCCATCCCAATTTTCGTTGCGGCGGTGTGGACGTAAGCGGATTTGCGACAAAACTCATTCGCTACGCCCCTGCTCCCTGGCCCAGCTCCGGTCTGCCAGTGGACAGTCGGACAGCTGTCCCCGGATTGGAGGCTGTGTTGGGATCTCTCTTTTGGCCAGGCTCCGCTCCGTTGGACACGGCCAGTCGTCTCCGCTTGTTAGCAATGACAGCAAAGAGCGACGGGGCTAAATCCTGTTAAAATTTAGTGCAAAATAAGATAGAATGTTGGAGGCCGTACCCCGAACGCTGCTCTTTGGTCCAGGTCCAGGCAAAAGAAAAGTAAATTATTCCTTCTTCATTTTCATTCAATGCTGTGTACATACTATATAAGGGTATACATACACATTTTTTCTGTGCTCTGCTTTCGCTGTGTGCTTTTCCATTGCTCATTGTGCACTTTCACTCCTGGCAGTGGCAGTAGCAGTACCAGCGGACATTGTTTCCATTCAAAATAAAATAAAATAAAATTCCTGCTGGCCATACGCCATACACTCGTACAGAAGTTTTTGTTCTATATATATATATATATAAAAACTCGTATATATCGCTGTATTCCGCTGGCCCATAAATTGCCGCCAAAAGCTCCGAAAACAATAAAAATAAATGAACTTGAGCGAGTCCCTGCTTCTCGGTTTTACTTACCCATTGCCTGGCCATCCCGTTTTCCAGACCAGCTGCAGCGGAAACTGAAAGGAGCTGAAACTCGAAACGAGGCAATTTGATGATGATTATTACTCGTACCCCCACCCCTGCCAGAGCGACAACCTTCCCCGGCTATGGTTTATGTGTCGCCGGCTCTTTCTCCTTTGGCTATTAGTATTTATTGTCCTGTCCGACGCTAGCCAAAATCAAATTCGAAATGATTAAGTACGGGTATATGCCCCGCATACGTGTGTATCTTTATCACCAGACTATCAATAGTGTCAGAACAGCAAAACAAGGCCTAACGGCTAAAACCCCAATGATGTCAGATTCTAAGCCTCTGTTTATGGCATTTCTGGTTGTAGAGTAAGGTTTGCGTAATTCAAAAATATTTCTCAAATTTTAGTTTTGGTTTTCTCTGCGGGCATTTAAGATCCCTTTACATCCTTATTTACATGAGCTTTTATGAGGATTCTTTAAAAATTCTATTAGCCCTTTTGCTTTCTGTGTGTGCTGCTCAGAAAATCAAAAGAAAGTTCATAGTATAAATACAATCGTGGTCGGAGGCGGCACATGGAGCATGAGCAGGGATTTAATAAAAGCTGGGGCCACCATTCAAGCAAACATGAGCCGGACAACAATTGTGAATTGTGTGCTGCCCCAGAGAGAGAAATGTGAACAGGGGTCCGGCGGGGTGGAACAGGCTTGCTCCTAAGTCCCACCACGTGTTGGAGCTCTGGTTGCTCTGGTTCTACTCGTCCTGCTGGTGGGTGCCGTGCCTGTTCAATGTGCGTGGAGCATACGATGCGTCGAGTAAACTTGCCACGTCTTCCAAGTCTGTCCCTCTGTCCCTGTTCCCTTCCGAAGGACACCTAAAAAGCAATAACAAATGGCGACAGTTAGTGTGCAGAATGCAGTTGTATTTCACCCATTTTGCTAGCTCCATCCCTCCCTCTCTCTCTCTCTCTCTCTCTCTGTCTTGGTTTAACATTTCACTTTTCACTTGCACTCTCTCTTCGCCTGGCTCCGCCTTTCACTCTGCTCCACTTTGGCACTTTTTATCGCTCCGAATGTGGAATCCGATTTGGAGTATATTCATCTCTACACGTGTCAGCGACATTTCCCTGAGCGTGCATTCATAAGAATATTTCTGAAAGTAAAGTGTATAACTTTGAGCTGCTTCCATTTGTTACAATAAAATAGTATTATTTTTCTATTGAAAGTTGGACTTGTGGGAGAGAGAACTAGTAAGGGGGAGCTATTGGCAGGACCATTGCACTAACCATATTTTGTATGTTTTAAGTCTCCGCTACACGATATTTTTGAGCAGCTTTAAACACTTAATGCGGGAATTCAATTCGCTTTGAATACAGATTTAATTTGAGGGAGATTTCCCTCTCATGGATACTTATTATACCCCATCGACTGTGATGTAAATTAAACGAAAATAGTAGTAATTCACAGGGTTCTTGCTTCAAATTCTACGATGGTGGAGGGAATCAAGAGACTCGTATTTCCTGGAACGTGAGCGGTCCAAGAGCTCCCTCAATCTCTGCCAGCGGCCAAGCTTGACAACTTAATGTCGAGAGCTAGAAAACAATTTGCATGGGCTGAGAAATGCCAGCTGGGGCCACAAATAAATATTGAAACCGAAAAGGATTTCGTGGTAAGATAAAACTAGGACCTAGGGGCTGGGGCTGGGGCAGGCGCAGTGCTTGAGAAAAATGGGGAGGACTGGTCGTGGGTACTTGGGAGGCAGGGAAACCAGTGTCGGTCTCATAATCTGATCCTAGTTATAAACTCCAGCGGGCTGGACCTGAACCTGGACGCAACCAAAGTCATTTATATTTGTGCTCCAGGAGTTTTGAATTTCGCAGTTGAGGCAAACAAATATAATCATTCATGGTTTTTAGAGCATGAATCACATGCTAGTTGTGGCGGGACGGGTCGAGGCAAGGCAAGGAGAGGGCGGTGGCCGCTTTTGACTGTGCAAATAGATTCATAAATCAGTATGAAAATATTATTTGATTTCCGTTTCTGCAGAATTCCACAAAAGAACCTCCGTACCCGTGTCAGTGTCCGTGTCCGGAAGCTACTAATTGGAGCATAAAGTACAAGCAACAAATGGCAGAGCATTTTTTTCAATGCGAGAATAGGGATGCTCTAACCCACGCAGCGGTATTGGGGCTTATAGCACTATCCTAGTCAATTTTTCAGCTGTTTCTGAGCTCCTCCTTTGGGAAGGGTAACCAGCCACAGCCCCTGGCACTGACAATGCAACTGCCATCGCTCCCGCTTCCACTTCCACTCCCCCTTCTATCCTGAGGCGGAACACACATCCAATTTCATCTAACAAAAGAGTATTTCGGTTTCACCTTGTTGCTGCCCTGCTGCCAGGCTTTTTTTTCCAAAATGTGTGTGAGAGAGAGAGAGAGAGAGAGCGGAAGGAAAATGTTGACATTGCGTCATGCGAGCTGTGAATTATGAGTGGTTTTCCCTGGCTTAGACTTGGAAAATTGGCAGAACGAACAACAATAAGAACTTCCGCTTCTCTCTCTCTCTCTCTGGGGTCTGCCCCATGCCCTTGGCTCCTGTTTTGCAATCATCTGAAGCACTCACAAAGGCATGCAACAGCATCTGGGGATCGGCGCGTGCATTCAGTGCATAAATGTCGAGGCATCTTTTGACACACGAAATGAGTTTCGTCCTGTCCGTTTTGGCACAGCAGTTGTGGCAGGCTGCAGCTCCCCCACCCGCTGCTTAATATTTTCGCCTGCACACTTGTTTATTTATCCTGCTTCCGCCACCACATGGGGCAGAGTGAGACCCAGAGAGAGAGAGAGGCAGAATTGAAGAATGGAAGAGACTCAGACGAATCAGCGTTGCTCTTGGCGGTATTATGCCAACAACTTAGGCTGCCACATGCGGCACATGCGGCAGTCGTTTTGTTGTCTGCCCTGGCTGCCCTAATGCCCTCTCACTTGACTGGCGCTGGGACTCTGACTGGGGGACTTTTCCTGCGTTCCCCTCCTGCTTCATGTTAAGTGCCTACATAGGATAATCTGCGAGTCTCAAGTCAACGTTATTGTGTGCCCCTTCCGCTCACCCAGCCCCTTCCAAGTCGTTCCCAGCCTTTGCCAAGTCATGCTGTGCAACCGAGTCCCCCGCCAGGCTTATCCCCATAGCCATTTTGTCTGCGCTGCTGCATTGCGCCGCTTTGCATTCTGCGGGGATTCCCCCATTCCGGCACCAGACGAGGCTCGTCTTAAGTAATTAGCATGTTGAACGCGACTCCAAATGCCCATGACAGAGGGGGAGAAAGAGAGAGACAGCGAGGAAGAGCCCCTATTCGTGTCTGTGACAGCCACAGCCACGGGTGCCATGTACAGTAGCGTGCCCCATGATGCATGCCATGCCATGGCAGGGCCAATCATCCTCTGTAGAGGGAACCGCATTCTGGACAACCCCTTGCAGTGTCAGCTTGTTCAAATCGAACGACGAACTTTATGCCATTTTGAGTATCGGCCAAAGCGGAGGCATGCCACAGGAAGGCTCGGATGCAACAGGATGCTGGCGGTTGCTGCTCATGGCTGCTGCGGCAAGTAGTAGTTCTGTTGCCACAGGTAGTTTCTAATCTCTCCACGTGCCTCGCGCCGCTAATTATGTACGTGACTCACATGGTGTGCATGCCGAACGCGGGAGAGTGAGCCACGTCTTCAGGTTTAGAGCATGTCATTGACATCATTAAGCTCTTTGGCAGATTTGTCTGAATTTCCAATAGATTGTTTTCCCCCCGGCAGTCAATGTAGGTCTGCCCCAGCAAAAGACACGCATTCGACTCCAATTCAATTCCCGATTGCTGAGGCACATAAAATTCGCATCTCTAGAGGTTCGCATCTCTAGAGGTTCGCCCCCCACCCAGCACCATGTCATTTCCCATTTCTCTGTCCATACGTTTGATGTCATTGCTGATTCTGCGGTCGATGGAAGTACCAAGAGTACAGTGCTTACCGCGTCAACGGAAAACCAGGTGTTGGCCCCGAAAAGAATAGCCTGCACACAGAGCTAACCAGAAAATGATTGTTGTGTTGCTTGTTTCGCCATCTCAGAGGGTGGGCTGATTGGTGTGGTGGCAAACGGAGTGTGGGTGGTGTCGTTACAATTTTCCCTCAAACAGGGCAAACGCAGGACTCTTTTATGTTATGTGAAAAACGAGCTGAAGCCGAGAGAGAAAACAACCTTAATGCTGAAAAATATCAAATGACATTTACTCGTCCCAGGATGTGTGTATGAGTGTTGCTTTTGATACCCTGTACTGGCAGAGAAGAAAAGGGATATATGTGAATATACCATGCAAACTGTAGCAGCGATTTGCGTTATTCGTGAAGTACGTTCCCGCGAGACCGAATCTCCCAATATTTTGCCACTAGCAATTAAAAATATGAGTCGGAGGTATTTATTAGTCCCACTCGATTAGGGGCTTTGCTAAGCATTTTTAAATGGTTCCGATCCGAGAGTATCTGCCAGTGTTCGTGTATTTCGGAGCTGAGCCACATGCGAGTAGTTGGGTTGGTGGCTTTTCATTGTTCTGTCCTTTGTTTGTGCTGTGCTGCTTGTCGCCAAGTGCGTTGATTAAATTTTCGTTAAACTGTCTGTGTGGCAGAGTGAATGTTAGGATGAGTGTGTGTGTGTGTGTGGGTATCCAGTTACACGGCATCGTATATTTTGAAAAGATTAAATGCCCGACTGAGCAGCGCTTTGACAAGGTGTTGTAAGTAGTTTGATTTTGTGTGCAAGGAGCAGCATTGCGTCTGCAGAAAAGTGTGTGGCAAGCAATTTCAAATGATTACTGTATTTTTTGCGGCGCAGCGGTTGTCTCTCATCTTACCACACATCTGTATATGTGTATATGTGTGTATCTCGAGTGCTTTGGCGGTGAGCAAATAAGCTCCACATATTTGTCTTCTTTGATTCTTTTTGCATTTCTTTCAAGTTTCGCATAAATAAGAAATCTTTTGGCCATGGGCTTTTGGGCGTCCATTAACATTTAATACCCACATAAACGAATTTATCTATGGGGAATACACACTCGATGTCATTGTAAATGATATCTCACCTTCTTTGTGACCTTCTTAACCTTTCTGCTCTTATGTACATACTTTACCTAAAGATCGATATTTAAATACATTCGCATTTAGTGCTGCTCCTTCAGATTTAAAAGCACTTTGCATATGATCAGCTGCCTTGCATCGTTTTCTACCACCGTTTTAGGGTTCTTTGGCGACTCCATTACCACCACATTACACACTCATGCAACACCCACCCCCCACAGGGACATGGCATGGCATGGCACAGATGCAGTGCCGTCTCGATTGCATGAAAATTTGCATAAGTTTCCAGATGCCGATGCCGATGCCAAAGCGAGTTGCCTTGACAGCGCCCTTCCTGTTCGCGACCGAGATGAGAAAATCAGATATGCATACATACATACATACTCGTATATCTTAAGCGGTAGTTAAACGGAGGCTTAGTAATAGTCCCATCCATTCCCGCATCCTGCATCCCACTGTCCGCAAATGCTTCTTCCCAGTCTATCTCACCTCTAATTCTTCCCGCTGCTGCGGGACAAAAAACTTGAGCAAATATTTGTGGCTGTTCCGCTGCCCCCTCTTGGCTTTCGTCAAATGCAAATCTCAATGGCGCTTAACCCCAAAGGAGGCAAAGCAATTGCAGCAACCAGCAGCAGCAACAACAACAACAAGAACAGCACCAAAGAGAGCAACAACATTAACAACAAAGAGAATACCAACAAGAACAGCACGAACAGCACGAACAGCACGAACAACAATAAAGAGAGCCACTAAAGAGAATGCAATTTGCTTGTTTGACCCAAATTGTTGTGAGATTTGCTCTTCAAAAAGCAGCAACAGCAGCAGCAGCTCCGCCTTCCTGTTTCCTGTTTCTGTCTCTATCCCACTTTCTGTATCCATCTCTTTTGGTCTCTTATTATGTCTTTCCCCCCCCCCCCCACGCCTTTTGCATGCCGAGAAGTTTATCTTTAAGCCAAACTGCTGGCAGCAGGAGGATCTGGAAGATACGGAGACCCAGCGGTGGATAACAATGAAGCGTTACTTTCACTTTCCCCTTTGTTTGGCACCAGCTGCATTGCATATATTTACTTCGCTCTTTCGCCTTTTCTGGTCCTTTCCCACTCGCCCATGGAGGCGGGAAGCATCCTTGCATTGGTCCGCATACAATGAGTGACTCAACAGGCGGCAGGGTCGGGGGGTAACAGTCACTGCTCTGCACCTGCCGTGCAGCACGGGGCACGTTCTGCATTTCGTTTGCATTTTCGGCTCCGATTATTGGCACTTTAAGTGTTAACTCCTTGGAGCATGCCCCACCACCCACCGCCCACAGCCCACAACCTCAATTGAATTGGAGCCGAGTTCATTTCTTATTCCCATCTTCTCCAAGCTCCATTGGAGGAGGCGCTCCTTGAGGCGCCTCAGCTGCCCTTCACTTTTGTTTGTTTTTCACAACTTAGACTGCTATCCATGTGGTTCCATTGGGTGGCAGGGAAACGCTGAGAAACGCTCTCTTAATTTCCTTTAGGAATTCCAAGGCCATTCCAGTACGGTAGCACTGGCTGCAGCTTCCCCCACGATGGCCTAATGTCTTAAGAGCGAGTTTGGCTAATAAGCCTCACTTATGTGATAAATTATTTACCTTTATTGAAAAGCCCCAAGCAGCCAGGCCACTCAACCCGACTGCAAGCCCTCTCGTGGGCTTATAATTTATTTAAATAAGCCCCTATGACGTTTTTAATTCACTGACAATGATGCCAGCCAGCCAGGAGAAGGGCGAGAAGGGTGCTTCTGCCAGGGTGGTTCCACGCCAGGTGGAGCGACCTTTTCACAATTTGAATATTTCTTGCATAAAAACAAGCACGCCAAAAACAAAATCAACAAAACAACATCAGCAGTGGGTGGAGCAGGAGGAGCAGTGGGGACAGCGATGGAATGACGGTACGAAATGAGCAACAACAATGGTATGGAACGAGCGACGACAACAATTCCAAGGCCCGTTGATGGCAACGAGGAAAGTTTTGAGAAAAGATTTGAAATACCCTGCAAGTGTATGCCAAGTAGTTTTAGTTCTAGATAATTGGGTGCAATTCCAAAAAGAAAGGGACTTCGAAGATCTGATTCTACTCAAATTATTGTGTACTTTCATGGTAGGAAAATGCACAATGAAAAATTGATCTGATTGCCAGAGAATTGTGTGCAGTTTCATCAATATGCACGATGTAGTACCAGCCAATTTAAAACGTATTTTGCATCAAAACAGAACGACATTGGAACCTGTCAAGTTGTAACTGTTTATTCACGAATTAAAACTCAGACTTCCCATACTTTAGAGTTGAAATAATTCCTTCAGCATTCTTTAGCGAACGCCATTACAAAGCTGGGATGCCTTTGAGGAAAGATATCGGGCAACTGACGACAAGGCCAAACAAATGAGCGTAAGCAGAAATCTTGTCACAAAACATAAATATTTTTCATAATTTTTCCCGTGGAATTTGCAGCGTAATTTCTCTTAATTTCGCATCCCCCCTGCGCAGCCCACACTGTGCCATTTGTTGTGGCTTTTGTTGGTGTTGTTGTGGCGCTAAATGTCATCGTGGGGCAGGGCGCTGTACTGTGCAACATGGCAGCAGCATCAACTCGTATTTAATATGCGTACGGCTGCTTGGTCTGGTGTGGTAAATAATACGCCTGATGATGATGATGATGATGACGGGGATGATGAGCGGATGGTCGTGAAGAGGCAGGGCACAACTATAACTGACACAGCACGCGGGCAGGTGAGGTGACACTTTCGCCTGCTCGTCTCCAGTTCCGGCTGGCAATGTATTCACTGTAAAAATTAGCATATTTAATGCGAGCAGCACGTTACCTTATTAGAGGCCCATTCTCACCGAAGGGAAAAGGAGAGTGGTAGCGAGGCAGCGAGGCAAGACGGCCATGTTGCAGTATGTAAAACAATCACGGCCCCCCACACAAAAGCGGTAAGTAAGCAGCGGGACATATCTGAATTTTACATAATGTGGCGACTACTTTCAGCTGGCGCGGGGGGGGGGGGCCGAAGGGGGAAACCCAGAAAGGGGTTGTAAAGCTATGTAGCGTGCAGGTGAGGGAAATTGTGTTCTACATGTATAAGTACTGACACACACTCGGCCTAATATTTTAGGTGCACAATATTAAGTTTAATAAATGATAAAGTATAGTATTTGGTACAAGAAATAGAATTTAAGCGTCGTTCGTCGTCTGGTCTCTTTCCACAACCCTCTCACGTCGGCAGCTGGATCGAAACTCCCTCGGCCTCTCTCTTCTCGATCTGCTTTGTGCAGATGTCTTAATTCGCCATCGGTCGTGCTTGCTGTTGTGCTTTGGGAATTCGCTTGGGAGCGAATTCGCTCACGCTCGTTTTGTCTAGGGATTTGCAAACACAACCCACATCCGGCCGTCCTGACTATGCACTCGCCTCGAATGCATCGTCGCTTTCTTCGTCGTTGCTCGTGGACCATGGCTTCAGATACTCCGCACACGAAGAAGAGTGCTTAGGCCCATCGGAATTGCCAACTTTTTTGACGTCGTAAGCATTGTTATGTTTCACCTTAATGATCTGGTACGGACCCAAAAACTTCGGTTTTCGTTTGAGTCCGCTACCAAACTGAGTCCTATTTATGGCAACTAGGTCGCCAATGTCATACTGCCTGGCTGCTTTACGTCGCAGGTTATATGTCTTCTTGTTCTCGTCTTGCAGATTCAGAATTTGAGTCTTTGCTTTTGCCCGTAGCTCATTGCGGTCGTCTTCAAATGCAATGATGGACTCTTTCTGGATCAAACTCTGAAGCTGCTGGTCATCTTTGGTACGCATCTTGACACCCATCAAAAGTTCGAAAGGTGTGGTATCGATGCTTCTGGTGTATGTTGAGTTTATTGCTCGCTGGACTCGATCTACGTGCTTAAACCATTTCGAAGGGTCGTCTATACTGAGCTTGGCAAGCACGGAGATGATCACTGCGTTGAGCCTTTCCACCTGTCCGTTTACCCGTGGAAGTCCTGTAGTCGTCTTCACCAGTTTGATGTTTTCGTCTTCGCAGTACTGCAGGAAGTCTTGGGCGGTAAATGCTGAGCCTCTATCTGAAATGATACAAGCAGGGTTGCCAAACGTCACGCTTTGGCTGCGTAGCTTTAATATGACCTCGTTAGATGTAGTTGACTTTGTAGGGTATAACCAGCAAAACTTCGTGAAAGCGTCGATAACAGCTAGTATATGTTTATAGCTCTTGCTGGTTGACTCTAGTGGACCCAAAAAGTCAATGTGGTACGTCTGCAGCGGCACGTCATCTTTTTGCAGGGGGTGCAAAAGACCTTCTTGTTTACCTTGCTTGCGGTTGATTAATATGCAAGGTATACAGCAGTCGATGTACTTCTTGATTTTGTCGTCTAAATTTGGTATGTAGTACTCCTTGCAGATTAACTCCTTCGTCTTCTTGATAGCAAAGTGGCCTCTATCGTGAGCCTTGCCGATGATAGTTTTCTGCATATCCCTTGGAACCACCATCAATTCAGCATCTTTGACTAATTTGTAAAGAATTCCGGACTTTATAAAGTAGTCGTCGTATTGTTGATTGTCATCGCTGATGAGCTTCATGATCGTCTTCAAATGTTCGTCTTGTTTTTGCGCCTGTTCTATGCCAGCTAAAATGCTTCCGTCACTTATGTGCATAACGGGATATCGTGAGAGTGCGTCCACGTGACGCATACGGGATCCTGCACGATGCTCAACTTTATAGTTGTACTCCTGCAAAAGCATTATCCACCTGGCCACCCTTGTACAAAGATTCTGTTTTTCTAGTGTTTTGGTGAACGCGTTGCAGTCCGTTATAATCTTGAATGGTATGCCCAAAAGATACACCCGAAATTTCGTCAATGCCTCAATGACCGCAAGTATTTCCAACTCATAGCTAGTGTATTTGCGCTGCGCATCCGTCGTTTTCTTGCTCATGTAGTATACTGGATGCAATTGGTCGTCGTCTGGTGATTTTTGCATCAACACGGCTCCAAAACCGTCTATGGATGCATCCGTATGGAGTTCTGTCTCGTACTTCTGATTGTACATGGCTAGTACTGGGTTTGATGTCAAATATTTCTTCAATACGCCAATAGCGTTCTCTTCGTCTGGGCCAATTACAAACTTTGCATTGTTTTTTGTAAGGTCAGTCAACGGTCTCGCTATAACCGCGTAATTGTAGATAAACTTTCTAAAATAGCCTGTAAGACCCAAAAAACTCTGAAGCTGTTTCAGTGTCTGCGGCGTCTTGAACTTAGAAACGGCTTCAATCTTCAACGGGGTCGGATAAAGCTTTTTATTTTCGATGATATGGCCAAGAAACTGGATTCGTGTTTGCAAGAAATGACACTTTTTAAAATTCAGCTCAAGCCCATACTCTTCACACGTTTTGAGAACTTCTTTCAGATTTGTCAATGCTTCTTGCTCGTCTTTGGCTGGAATGATTACGTCGTCAACATATGGAAGTGCTATTCCTTTTCTAGTCAGCTGTCGAAAAATTGCACCAATGTGCCTTTGGAATACTCCGGGCGAATTCGACATACCAAACGGCACCTTGCGGAACTGGTACTGGCCGCTTTGCGTCACAAATGAGGTGTACTTCCTACTCTCTTCGGCTACAGGAACATGGAAGAACCCATTCTTCAAGTCAATTGTACTGAATATTACAGCGTCTTGCAAACGATCTAGCTGGTCATCTATTAACGGCAACGGGAAATGATCTTTTACGATGACTTTATTGATACGTCTAAAGTCAATGCATAGACGTGGCGTGCCGTCGCTCTTCTTCACCAATACAACCGGACTCGTGAACTCTGACTCTGACTCTTCAATTACCTTTTTCTGCAGCCACTCGTCGATCTGGTCTTCTATGATGCGTGTTTCATTTATCGCAAATCGTCGTGGCCGCGAAAATATTGGCGTTTCGTCTTTTAGAATTATTTTCATTTCAATATTCGTTGTTTTTGATTTTTCCGGTTTATACGTCGATATAATTTCGCGTACTTTGCTTTGTGTAAACTCGTTTACCGCGTTGCTTATGTTCAGCTGAGAATTGTCTACCGCTACGTCGATTCTCATTATGCACGATTCATCATAAGGATCTTCTTTATTTTCATTTGGCATTTTACACACTTTCACTCCATTGCGATTAAACGATATTTCTGCGTGCAAACAAAGCTCTTCCCCTATTATCAGTTTTATGTCCATGAACCTTGCAGCAACAACATAAAAGTTTAACATATATTCTTCATTGTCAATATGTATGCTATGGTTCACCTGACCAATCGGCTTGATATTGTCAGCTTTGCTCTCACTTCCGAAACCGACCAAACACACTCTGCAGTCTTTTAATTTTGGCATACGCAGTTCGTCGTATAAATCTTCACGTATAATGTTAAATTTGCTGCCAGTGTCAAATAATGCCATACACTTTGCATTTTTAATCGAAACTTCTTTAGACGTTAATTCAGTTTTGTTTCTCACTATTTTCCTTGCAATTTTTAGATATGTGCCCAAACTGATTACATTTGAAGCACTTTCTTCCTTTTTCTTTGTTGGCGCAACTGTTAGACAAATGTCCCTTCTCTCCACAGTTAAAACAAACTACGTCTTTTTTGCCAACCTGTGTATTATTTTGTCCAAACTGCAACTTTTTATCTCTTCCAATTTTATCACTCTTTTTCATTTTCTCGGTAATTTTCTCATAATCATTTAATTTGTTTTTAAAGTCACTCATCATTTTTGCACCATATAAAATTGTTTTATTTAATGCCATCTCGTCAACACCGTCAATCACGTATTGCATAAGTGCGTCGTCTTCCACATTGCCTCTCGAAGCAATATCTCTCATGCGATAAAAATATTCCAAAACACTCTCTTTGGGTCGTCGTTTACTCTCGTTGAGCTGCATGTGTATTTGTTTGCTACTGATTTTCGACTTGAATTCGTTCAAAAGCGCGTTCTTCAACGTTGTCCATGAGTTCAAATGTTTTTCACTCAAAACAAATAGTCGGGCAATGCCGTTTAGCGACTTCTTTGCGAAAATAAGTTTTTGCAAATCTGTCCAACGCATAAACTCTGCCTGTTCCTCGAAATCTTGTATCCATTCTTCGACAGCCATATCATCAGAGCCATCGAACACTCGGATAGACTCTTCTATATCGCGAAAACTTATGGCAAAACGGGGTGCGGCCTGCTCATCGTAGTTCTGCCTTTGCTCGTTGCTTCGTTCTCTATTCCTTTGTCGACTTGTTGTTGGGATCTCTCTTGTGTGCATGTTGTTATAGCTTTCTCGCTCACTCCCGCGTCTCTCAAGCACAGCTTCTGCATCGTTCTCTTGATCTTCGTTTTCGTCTATTCCCTCCTCGTCGTCCTCTTTATCAGTGTCGTCTTCATCATCGTTGTCCTCATCGTCGTTGTTGTTTTGCAGCAGCTCTCCTTCCATCAGATTCCTAAAGATATGGAGTGCCATATTTTCCGCATTGTGATTTATGTTCAATGTAACACATATTGAAACAAGATCACGGTCCGTTAGCTTTGCTTGTATATATACGCGCTTTGCTGCAAATCTGGCGTCGTCTTCGTCGTATTCGAAACCACTAAAATCGCGCAACCGACTTCGGTTTTTTCGGTCTCCTTCTTGTTCATACACGAATTTGTGCAATGCACCAATGCTTGACTTCGTTGCCCGTCGAAGGCTTTTTGGAATTAAATCGTTTAAGCACGTCATTTTGAAGAAATAAAAAAAAAAATTGTCTATTTTATTTTCTCCGCTTTTTTAAATTTCCACGTCGTTTTTGTTCTCAAGCTCCGTAACTTGTACCGCCGTCGTCGTACCGTAACTTATAAATTTTTGCTTAATTCCACCACGCGTTCCTTAAAAATTTTCCGCTCAAATCCGGGACGAGCCTCCAAAATGTGGGGGTTTTGGTTTAATATTAAGTTTAATAAATGATAAAGTATAGTATTTGGTACAAGAAATAGAATTTAAGCGTCGTTCGTCGTCTGGTCTCTTTCCACAACCCTCTCACGTCGGCAGCTGGATCGAAACTCCCTCGGCCTCTCTCTTCTCGATCTGCTTTGTGCAGATGTCTTAATTCGCCATCGGTCGTGCTTGCTGTTGTGCTTTGGGAATTCGCTTGGGAGCGAATTCGCTCACGCTCGTTTTGTCTAGGGATTTGCAAAACACAACCCACATGGATGATATGGAAGAATTGACAACTTTGAAAGGGCAAGTGACTGCATTATTGGACGTCGATATATGGAAGAACTGAAACTATTTGATAAATGTTCAATCCCACGATCCAATTACGGCAGACCTATGCAAGTTAGAGCATTTTGTGTTTTCTGACGCATCCAACAGAGCTTACGGCGGCGTCATTTATGCTCGTGTAAGGGATAAAAGTGGAGGAAGTTCGGTGCGACTAGTAACGGCCAAGTCCAAGGTCGCCCCTGTTAGGGTAACATCATTGCCACGGCTATAGTTACAAGAAGCACTGTTAGTTGCCAAGCTAATGGCAAAGGTTTGCTTCTGTCTGCATTTACAGGTAGAAAGGGTTATTTCACGGATTCCACAATTGTGTTGAATTTGCTATCGTCACATGCCAGTCATTGGACCACCTTCGTTGCCAACAGAGTGGCTCAAATACAAGAGCTTACACGGGTACAGGATTGGTTCAAGGTCGACACAAAGTCGAGCCCTGCAGATATTGTATCTAGGGGGATTATTGGTGACAGAATTAAGCAAGTCAACGATGTGGTGGAACGGTCCGGACTTTTTAATAGATTCAGCAGATGATCTGGCTAAGTTCAATTGGAGTGAAGAAATAGAAGCCATGCCTGAGGAGAAGAAATGTAAGTTTTCGCTGACAATTAGAAAGGTAGAGAGCAGTGAAAAGGTCGATCTTGTGGGGAGATGCAAATTTGCAAATGATTTCCTCAAATTGCAGCGAGTCTTTAGCTACATTTTTCGCTGGCGTAGAATATTGTTGAAATCGAACTGCTGTTTACAATGTGCAACAGTTGAGTTTGCACGAAGAATTCACTAAGCTAAAAGAGGAAAAGGTGATAAAATCAGCAAGAATTCAAAGTTTAAGTCCTTTCTTAAGAGACGAGGAAGGAATAAGTATTATTCGAGTCGGGGCAAGGTTGACCAAAGCCGAATTGCCATTTGACACAAGGCATCCCATCTTAATGCCTAGTAACCATATGGCGGTGAATGCGCTCGTTGAATTCACACATCGAAGGAATTTACATGCCGGGGCACAATCATTATGCGCCTTTTTGCGGCAGAGATATTGGATAATCAATTGCAGGAAACTTGCCCGCAAAGTGATCCGTGGCTGCATACCATGATTTCGTCGTCGACCGGTCTGTGCAACACAGCTCATGGGAGCGCTGCCTGCCAGTCGACTGCGAGGCAATATTGTAGCGCTTGTAGTAGGGAAAAATAGGTGGGTTGTGGTGGCGCCATCTAGTGCTCAAGTGGGTTAGCGAATATAGGGTCAAGGCGGAAAGTAAATGCGCTAACAGGTTCAAATGTCAACTCTCTCTTATGCCGTGGACCTGTTAGAGGACTTGGCGCCAGAACGCTAGCGTCCATCTCGTCAATTCCCTCTATAAAGTCGATCGAGCCGGTTGTGTAGTGGCCGCAATAAATTTGTGAAAATTTGCTCCCCGGTACTGATTATTAAGTTTCTATTTGTTACTGTGATTGTGCCGAGTTTGAAGAGGGTGAAGGTTGTGTCGACCACCGGAAAACCCAGATAGCGCTGAGTCCGTTTGGGGTAAGTTACCGAGAAGACAGGGGAAAGCAACGGGGAGAAAAGCAGTCAAGAAATCTTTTTTTTCCTTAGTCTTGGCGCTTAACAAAAAAAAACTCCACTAAAAACTGTGTTGAGTTGCGGATGCAACCAGTCGAAGCCGGCAAGCAAGCAGCAGCAGCAGAAAACAGAATTAAAAGCGCATTTATTGGTTGTTATTGGCTGCAACCAAAACGCGCTCGGCAGAGCGGAGAGGCGAGCGCAGAGATATCAAGTCGAGCTGGATTTAGTGTCGAACAGCCAGGCGTCGGCATATATACCGGCGGGTGCATCGAGGAGTGCATAAATACGTGGCTGTAGTGTATGATTCCCGTTCCCTTAACGTCCCCAACACCTCCCACCATCGGTAGAAGAAGAGGCCAGAATATAACCGCGGGAGCCAAGTTTAAATCGTTTCTGGACAAAAGTTTAAGAAAGCGGAAGAAGGAACAGTTTTTTCTAGTCTTCTTTTCACCCTAAAGAAGGAAGAGGAGGAAGGCAGGAGCGGAGAAATGAGAAGACAGTAGGATTAAGTGAAGTGCTGAAAGGGAGAAAAAAAATATATATAGTTTAATAATTGAGTTAAGTTAGGGTTAGTGAGTTTTGTGCAATTCCGTTAGTGCTGGCCCTCGTCTTCACCACCGATCCATGCTAATATGTTTCCCGGCCCAATACTTTGCAATTTTTCTCCACCCACAGCATTCTAGGTGTTCGTCGAGGAAAGCGCTTTCGTCGATGGAGCAACGAGCTGCATAAAAGGTATGAGTGGAAATTTGTTTCATTATTACTCAGGTCCGATTAAAAGCGGCAAACAATGCATAGGTCCGTTAATTGAGTCGAAGGTTTAGCATCGATCGGCGCGAAGAAAAAGAACAGCAATAGAGACGGACGTTTCACTCGGAGTTGAGTGCTTTTTCCTCGTCTGCTTTGTGGGTCTCTTTTTGTTTGCTGGCAATAGGGATAAAGCTCAAGCGGAGCGCAATTTTTTTTGTATTGATCTTTTTTATTTATATTTAATCATTTATATTTATTTGCACTTTTATGTTCATTGTTTTATTTACGTTTATTTATATTTACCTGTATTTATATTCTTTTTTTTTCTGATATGTCGTTGGGAATCAATAATCATTAGTTCGTAAATAAATTTTATAATGTGCTAGAAGTAAATTTGTATTTGATATCGGCTAATCCCATGCCCTAGAAGAGTTGCCCTAAAGAAGGGGCCATTCTGATGTGAGCCAGGGGGCAGAATGGCCATCGGTAGGGTGGGCATGTTACGCCTCATCAACACCTGAGGTCGTAGTAGGAGAACCAGCAGGTGCAGCGGAGTAGTTCCATTCCCTTTAGTGTTGTTTGTTGGTCGGAAGTAAGTGGAATTCTCTATCCCGGTTTTCGCTTGTCCCTAGCACGCAACTTATTTAGGATATTATAGTGAAGAAAGGCCAATCGTGGAAGGGGAGCAAGATCACCACCCCCCTAGCCGACGAGCCTGAGCCGGAATATAGAGCGTGCTCCTCTCTCTCCCATGCCCAACACCGCGCCTGAGAATAATGAGTTGGAATGCGATTCGTTACAGTATCGGCAAAAGTGCCAGCTTATGGATTGGGCGTCTAATCACGCCCCCTCCTGTTCGCACCTCTGCCACCCTGACCTTGCCGTCTGCTCCCACGACGACGCTGGTGACCCTGCCGGTGATCCACTGCTGCGGCGGCGTATGGTCGTTGTGGACCACCACCATGGCGCCGACCTCGATGTTGGCCTCTGGGGTTTGCCATTTGCTGCGTCCCTGCAGGTTGTGGACGTAGTCCTTTGACCAAGCCTGCCAGAACCGTCGTTTGAGCTCGGAGAGTAGTTGCCACCTCTTGGTAAAGGTGGTACCGCTGCTCCGTCCGTCTGGCTCGCACCCTTGCGGCAGCGAACGAAGGGGCTGGCCGATCAGAAAGTGGCCTGGCGTAAGCACCTCTCTGTCGTTTGGATCCGTACTGGCTGGAGTGAGCGGCCTTGAGTTCATGATGGCCTCGGCCTCGGCCAACACGGTCCTCACCTCGCTCTCGGTTAGCGCGGCGTCCGCGACCTGCCGCACGATCAGGAGCTTTGCCGACTTGACGGCCGCCTCCCATAAACCGCCGAACTGCGGTGCTCGCGGGGGGATGAACTTCCACTCCATCCCTTGCTCCGCCGCGAACGTCCTCAGGCTGGACTGCTGCTCCTCGAACGCTTCCTGAAGCCTCTGCAGCTCGTTCCGGGCTCCGACGAAATTTGTCCCGTTGTCGGAATGCATCCTCAGCGGAACGCCACGTCTTGCGATGAAGCTTTTTTGAGATAAAAGAAAACAATTAGTCGACAGGTCTGGGACAAGCTCTAAATGGACGGCCTTCGAAGCGAAACACACAAATACCGCGATGTACATTTTGAGCGGCTGACGACCTCGAATCCGAAGCGAGACGTTGATGGGACCACAAAAGTCTACCCCGCAAACCAGGAACGGACGACCTTCCCTAAACCTGTCTGCTGGAAGATTCCCCATAATCTGACCCATCAATTTAGGTTTGTATCGAAAACAGTGGATGCATCTCCTCACTATGCGAGTGCATTCTCGACGTGCATTTACTAGCCAAATCTCTTGTCTCAGCAACCTTACTAATGTCTTTGCATTGGCGTGACAATTCTAAAATGCAGGTTCCTTAAATAAAGTTCGACGAATTGACTCTTGGCGGGAAGTAGAACCGGAAACTTAGCCTCTATTGGCACTGGAGCATGCAACAGCCTTCCTCCGACCCTGAAAAGTGTAAACGATCGCCCCTCCTCTGATCTTTTTTGGATAAAAGGGGCCATCATCTGCAGGCTCGGTTGCAGCGTATGCCCTTTCTTCAGCTTCTTAAACTCTTCAGAGAAGACGCTTCGCTGAACCAGCTCCATCAATTTTAGAGACGATTGCTGCAACTCCTTTGCAGTTAGCTCCCTGTAACGTTCCTTGTTCTTGCCGATATTAGCAAATCGGTATACATACGCAAAAACTCGAACTAATTTGGGGTACGACGAAAAACGAGAAAATATTTCATTTGAAAACGAGTTCGCAACGCCAATTAGAACCTGGGCGGACCGTTTCGCCTCGGAGTTCTTCACATCATCTGGGATGTTAAAATGCGGGTTCTCTGGCCAGCAATGCTCAGGCTCACATAAAAATTTCGGACCTTCTAGCCATATGGACTCCAGGAGCTCAGGCACTTCGCATTCGCGAGACGCCAAGTCCGCTGGATTCGACAGCGATGGGACATGACGCCACGTAATGCCCTGACATAGCTCCTGAATCATGGCTACTCTATTTGAGACAAATACTGCAAGTGACGACGGTTGGGTTTTAATCCAATGTAGCGTTATTTCTGAATCCGTCCAGAAATATACGCTCTCGATTCGACACTTTTCCAAAACTTGCTTTACCTAGGCCCAAAATTGCGCCAATAACGCTGCGGCGCACAATTCGAACCTCGGGATGGTCTTTGTTTTTAGGGGAGCTACTCTTGCTTTCCCAGCGATCAATCGAACGTACGTTTGACCTTCGAAAAGCGCTCGCACATAAATGCAGCACCCATACGCTTGACTAGACGCGTCCGCGAAGCCATGCACTTGAATCGACGAGCACCCACTAGCCATAACGTACCGAGGCACGGCTATTTTGTCAAGACCACACAAGTTTAGCTTTAGCCTCTCCCAGCTTGTATGCAGTGACATTGGGATGACTTCATCCGAATCCAGCTGAAGCTGCCACAGCTTCTGGAGGAAAATTTTCGCTGTTATGCTGATTGGACTAAGTAGCCCAAGCGGATCAAACAGTCGAGCACTAATTGACAGAATGGTGCGCTTAGTCGGATTCAAGTTTGTGAAGCTTTCTTCCAAGTGATACCGGAACGTATCTGTTCTTGGACTCCACCTCATCCCCAATGTTTTGGTCGAATCGGCATCATTGAATGATAGGGATTTCTCCTCATTGTTTCCATCCATTAGTTCTGGATGGTTCGAAAACCATTTCGAAAGCTGAAACCCTCCGGAGCCAAGAATCTCAGACACCTGATCGCAAATCGACTTCAGCGTGTCTACGTCATCGGCTCCTGTCAGCATGTCGTCTACATAAAAATCACTGCAGATCACCTCAGAACCCTTCTTGTGGGTGTCTCTGTGGCGTACACCGAGCTCGTGCAAACAACGAATGGCAAGGAAAGGTGCTGCGGAAGTACCATAGGTAACTGTGTTCAACCGAAAAATTTGCAATTGATCGGTGGGATGTTCTCGCCACACGATGAGTTGGAAATTCCGGTCTTTTACGGCCACATCCACTTGCCTATACATTTTCGAAACGTCTGCCGTTAAAGCATACCGATTCACCCGAAATCGAACGAGTGATAAAAATAATTCCCTCTGAATAGTAGGTCCCACCATAAGTAAATCGTTTAATGACCACCCAGTTGTGGTCTTGCTCGACGCGTAAAAAACGACTCGAAGCTTGGTGGAACTGCTATCAGGCCTCAGGACGCACTGGTGTGGTATAAAATAATGTGGTCCTGGCGGAATCGCGTTGTCTGTCGGAGACATATGGCCGAGCTCGATATATTCTTTCATGAAACTGAGATACATATCTCTCTTAACGTTCGTCGCTCTATCGATAAGAAACGACGTTTTGCGACCTCGAAAGGACGACCCCAACGATACTGGGTCTGTTGGCCTCTGGGGTTGCCATTTGTCGCGGACAGTGTCCCTTTGACCAAGCCTGCCAGAACCGTCGTTTGAGCTTCGGAGAGTAGTTCCCCCCCTTGTAAAAAGGGGAACCGCTGCCCGCCCCGTTTGGCTCGCACCCTTGGGGCTCGAACGAAGGGGCTGGCCGATCAGAAAGTGGCCTGGCATAAGCACCCTCTCTGTCGTTTGGATCCGTACTGGCTGGAGTGAGCGGCCTTGAGTTCATGATGGCCTCGGCCTCGGCCAACACGGTCCTCACCTCGCTCTCGGTTAGCGCGGCGTCCGCGACCTGCCGCACGATCAGGAGCTTTGCCGACTTGACGGCCGCCTCCCATAAACCGCCGAACTGCGGTGCTCGCGGGGGGATGAACTTCCACTCCATCCCTTGCTCCGCCGCGAACGTCCTCAGGCTGGACTGCTGCTCCTCGAACGCTTCCTGAAGCCTCTGCAGCTCGTTCCGGGCTCCGACGAAATTTGTCCCGTTGTCGGAATGCATCCTCAGCGGAACGCCACGTCTTGCGATGAAGCTTTTTTGAGATAAAAGAAAACAATTAGTCGACAGGTCTGGGACAAGCTCTAAATGGACGGCCTTCGAAGCGAAACACACAAATACCGCGATGTACATTTTGAGCGGCTGACGACCTCGAATCCGAAGCGAGACGTTGATGGGACCACAAAAGTCTACCCCGCAAACCAGGAACGGACGACCTTCCCTAAACCTGTCTGCTGGAAGATTCCCCATAATCTGACCCATCAATTTAGGTTTGTATCGAAAACAGTGGATGCATCTCCTCACTATGCGAGTGCATTCTCGACGTGCATTTACTAGCCAAATCTCTTGTCTCAGCAAACTTACTAATGTCTTTGCATTGGCGTGACAATTCTAAAATGCAGGTTCCTTAAATAAAGTTCGACGAATTGACTCTTGGCGGGAAGTAGAACCGGAAACTTAGCCTCTATTGGCACTGGAGCATGCAACAGCCTTCCTCCGACCCTGATAAGTGTAAACGATCGCCCCTCCTCTGATCTTTTTTGGATAAAAGGGGCCATCATCTGCAGGCTCGGTTGCAGCGTATGCCCTTTCTTCAGCTTCTTAAACTCTTCAGAGAAGACGCTTCGCTGAACCAGCTCCATCAATTTTAGAGACGATTGCTGCAACTCCTTTGCAGTTAGCTCCTGTAACGTTCCTTGTTCTTGCCGATATTAGCAAATCGGTATACATACGCAAAAACTCGAACTAATTTGGGGTACGACGAAAAACGAGAAAATATTTCATTTGAAAACGAGTTCGCAACGCCAATTAGAACCTGGGCGGACCGTTTCGCCTCGGAGTTCTTCACATCATCTGGAATGTTAAAATGCGGGTTCTCTGGCCAGCAATGCTCAGGCTCACATAAAAATTTCGGACCTTCTAGCCATATGGACTCCAGGAGCTCAGGCACTTCGCATTCGCGAGACGCCAAGTCCGCTGGATTCGACAGCGATGGGACATGACGCCACGTAATGCCCTGACATAGCTCCTGAATCATGGCTACTCTATTTGAGACAAATACTGCAAGTGACGACGGTTGGGTTTTAATCCAATGTAGCGTTATTTCTGAATCCGTCCAGAAATATACGCTCTCGATTCGACACTTTTCCAAAACTTGCTTTACCTAGGCCCAAAATTGCGCCAATAACGCTGCGGCGCACAATTCGAACCTCGGGATGGTCTTTGTTTTTAGGGGAGCTACTCTTGCTTTCCCAGCGATCAATCGAACGTACGTTTGACCTTCGAAAAGCGCTCGCACATAAATGCAGCACCCATACGCTTGACTAGACGCGTCCGCGAAGCCATGCACTTGAATCGACGAGCACCCACTAGCCATAACGTACCGAGGCACGGCTATTTTGTCAAGACCACACAAGTTTAGCTTTAGCCTCTCCCAGCTTGTATGCAGTGACATTGGGATGACTTCATCCGAATCCAGCTGAAGCTGCCACAGCTTCTGGAGGAAAATTTTCGCTGTTATGCTGATTGGACTAAGTAGCCCAAGCGGATCAAACAGTCGAGCACTAATTGACAGAATGGTGCGCTTAGTCGGATTCAAGTTTGTGAAGCTTTCTTCCAAGTGATACCGGAACGTATCTGTTCTTGGACTCCACCTCATCCCCAATGTTTTGGTCGAATCGGCATCATTGAATGATAGGGATTTCTCCTCATTGTTTCCATCCATTAGTTCTGGATGGTTCGAAAACCATTTCGAAAGCTGAAACCCTCCGGAGCCAAGAATCTCAGACACCTGATCGCAAATCGACTTCAGCGTGTCTACGTCATCGGCTCCTGTCAGCATGTCGTCTACATAAAAATCACTGCAGATCACCTCAGAACCCTTCTTGTGGGTGTCTCTGTGGCGTACACCGAGCTCGTGCAAACAACGAATGGCAAGGAAAGGTGCTGCGGAAGTACCATAGGTAACTGTGTTCAACCGAAAAATTTGCAATTGATCGGTGGGATGTTCTCGCCACACGATGAGTTGGAAATTCCGGTCTTTTACGGCCACATCCACTTGCCTATACATTTTCGAAACGTCTGCCGTTAAAGCATACCGATTCACCCGAAATCGAACGAGTGATAAAAATAATTCCCTCTGAATAGTAGGTCCCACCATAAGTAAATCGTTTAATGACCACCCAGTTGTGGTCTTGCTCGACGCGTAAAAAACGACTCGAAGCTTGGTGGAACTGCTATCAGGCCTCAGGACGCACTGGTGTGGTATAAAATAATGTGGTCCTGGCGGAATCGCGTTGTCTGTCGGAGACATATGGCCGAGCTCGATATATTCTTTCATGAAACTGAGATACATATCTCTCAGCTCACTCTCTCTTAACGTTCGTCGCTCTAACGATAAGAAACGACGTTTTGCGACCTCGAAGGACGACCCCAACGATACTGGGTCTGTCTTAAAAGGCAACGGTATTTGAAACCTTCCGGTCGGTAAATTGCAGACATTGGCTTTGAAAAACTCTTCGCATGCCAGCTGCTCTGCCGAATTTGTTTGAGCATTTTTTTCTTCTGGCGTTGCATCTATCTCCCACAGTCTTTCGACCATTTGAGACAGAGAGTCTTCTTCCGGTGAGTAGGTTGCGACGCAGCAAGCGGCTTCTCCAGTCAGAAGCTTGCTACACCGACCTGAAGCTACCCAACCTAAAAGGGTCTTTTGCAACAATGGTGCCCCTTCACCCAGTTTTATTTGGCCTGTGCACAACAGATCGAAGAACGAGTCTGCTCCAATCAGCATATCTACCCTTTGAGGTCGATGGAATGCTGGATCTGCCAACTCCACATTCGCAGGAATTTTCCACTGCTTAATGGGCAGACTTCTGTCAGGCTGCTGATTGGTAATGCTGCTAAGAACCCAGAAATCTGCTACGAAACTATGGTTATTTAACCTGGAGTATATTGTCGTCGAGACTTCACTCCTCGACACCGAGCTTGACTTGCCTACAGATGTCACTGTCAGGCAACGGTTGACCCTTGCCAACCTTAGCGATTGCGCTAGAATTTCTGTCATGAAATTGACCTGTGAACCCGAATCCAACAACACTCTTGCTAAGTGAACTTGGCCAAATCTGTCCCGAACTCTTACCACTGCTGTGGCAAGGATGACATGCTCGGGCTCACTGGATGCCTGCTTCACCTGCGCAGGATGGGACGATGCTTGTACTCCGATTGCCTGACTTTCTGAATCTGCGCTCTGAGCTGCGTATCTATGCAAGAGGGTGTGATGCCTCTGTGAACAAACTCTGCACTTAGAGGATGTGCACTGAGATACCCTATGTCCAGATTGGAGGCAATTAATGCATAATTGCTTGCCTTTTGCGAACTCGAAACGCTCCAAGACGGGTATTGCCCCAAATCCCTGGCAGTTTCCGATCGAATGGTTGGCGCCGCAATATACACACTTGGGGTCGATCGACCTTTCGGCCCCCGCGCAAGAAAATGACGAGCTGCTGGTTTTCTTGCTGGTCGACGGCATGTCAAACTTTGGTTTGCCTCTCGCTTTTGATGACTCCTCTGCTGAAAGGTGTTGGTACCGGCGGTTCAACATTTTTTTCAACAATCCGACCAGCAAGGGAGCTCATCGTAGTTCAGCTGCTCCTCATACTTGTTTTTGTGTATGGGTCCACCTTGGATAACACCAGATGTATTATCATGGCGTTAGCAACCTCTCGCTCGTCTCCTAACGATAAAAGCGACTCCAGAATGGCTGACACTGTATCTATAGTTGATCGCAATGCAGACGCTGACGGCTTGGTTACGGCAGGAATGTCAAGCAACTGGGCAAGTGTCTCAAAGAATATTAAGCACTTGTTGTCGTACACCCTCTTCAAACTTTCTAACGCCTTTGGATAGTTGGCATCTGACATTTGGAACGCCTTAACGGTTCCCAAGGCTTCATCGGACAAGCACGATATGAGATGGTTGAACTTCTCTATATTGGACAACGACGGGTCGGAATCTACCAAACTTTCAAACAGACTAATAAACTGTTTGTAATCCGCATGCTTGCCGCTGAACTTCGGCAACTTCAATTTTGGCAAATTGGAGTGGTGGTGTGTGGGTGCTGGATTCATGTATGGTTGAGGGGATCTGTTGGTCGCTGCCGACATGTACAGAGCCTTTGTGATCACACACGTTTCTTCCAACGCCTCCATATCTGAATTATCTGGGTCTAGTACATCGATCTCGGACTTGTAGTGAACAGTTTTGCAGGGATGTAGAATGTAAAATGTAGTTATGAATTTACATAAGAATGTTGGGAGTTGTGGGAAATGTCGTGAAGAGTAGAGCTTGCAAGTACGCAAAGCAACGTAAGACTAGAAGAGAAAGAGGAATGTCAAAAAAAAAATTTACGTCTCTCTCTCTCCCGCTCTGATATCGCTGCAGAAGGCTGACCCTCATTCTTTTCTGTTCAAACCACTCAAAGGTGCAAACGTACAATCGTGCAGCCTCCAGGAATTGTTTCCGCAACGTTTTGTTCAAAGAACGTATAATCCGAATAATTTCGAACCATCAGTAGTCATTTTTCCGATTAAACGGCAAAAGAACCCAAGTGCATTAAATTAAAATCAGTGCCCATACATATTTTGATGGTGAGTGTCCATTTAGTGCAAAAACTAGGCAGCTTAAACCCATGTGCAAATTTTCCTAACATAGGCAATCGCTTTCTCGAGGTTGTATTAGGCCCAGAGAAAAGCGAACCATAATCTTCGACGCGAGTGTCTCCGATCTTGGCGTGCAAAGGAATAGCAGAGAGGAAACAAATACACCGGCAAAACGACAGGTCAATAAACCGAGGCGACAGCGGCCAAACAGATTTTCGTAGGATTGGCAATAACGCTGGGCAACAGGTCTCACTCCGAGCTTTCCTGCACCAAGCCAAAGATCGAGGCAACCATATTACTGGAAGGACGGAGGATTTGCAAAACCATACTAACAGCCGGCAGAGGGTGCGGCAGAAGTCTAAGGCGAAAACGGCGAGGTCTCCACTATCCCCAGAAGTTGAATGAGCCCCACCTACGCGATTGGAATATTGGGCAAACTTAGAGAGTTCTGTTGTTTTCGTAGATGAGAAAAGTAGGGTATTCCAAAGTCGGTTGGACAAGGGCAGCAGATTTAGTTGACTTTTGTTTTCTCTTTTGGTTTGTCTGTTTAAACAGACCGAATTAACGTAACGTAAAAACATAAAAACAGAAGGAAGCGAGAGAAGGGAAAAAAATTAAATGGAAAAGGTTTCAAACGCGCAAGTTGGTTAAACATTTCTGAAATTGATTGGTGCCTCATATAAATAACCCATATTTTATTTGAATTAGTGCAAAAACGGAAGAAATACCAAACCTCCTCCTCGCAACGACGAAGGCCTTCGGCGGACATGAACTGGGAGTTAATAATATGCAATTCAGCATTGAATGTAAGTTACATATGCCCTATATTTACCATGTTTATTTATATGTAGTGCCACCAAAAGATTAGAAAGAAAAGTAAAGCGTGAAAAAGAGAAAAGAAACGAAAACATGAAAGACATCGAGATTAAGCATATTCTATCATAATGCTTATCAGTCATGCGACTATCATTTAAGCAATTCCCTTTCTCTTCGCATATTCGGCGCGAGACCAATTAGTTAGTACATACCTACATACATATATGCGCAAGAGCTAAGAAATTCGTTTTGTTTTGCTTTTTGCTCTTCTATCAGTAACTGTAATGTAGTTTACAATGTCGTGCATATAAATAGCACTTAGTATTAACGTTCAATGGAAAAGCTTGGAAATAATTATGTTGAAGTAAAGAACAATTAAGAATGGAGTGAAACGTGTGATCGGTTTTCCTAGATGGGTATAAGAGGGTAATTAAAGTGTTGTAACCGCTTTGGGATCTTTCTATAATCGTTGCCAGCGGAAGATCATAGGTAGGGTGGGTATAGAGGCAAGAGCGTTACCATAACACCTAGGTAATTGCAAGCGGTATGGTCCGAGTCACTGTGTAATTCTTTCTTCGCCCCTTTTATTTATTGTCGTGCTGCTTGTAAAGTCAGATGGGCTTTACGGGACTCTTGATAATATGTGCTGTAGGTGTGTTGAGTGGAGGTGTCAAGAACCCCCCCAGGCTGATACGCTAGCTGATGCCAGAGAGTCCCCCCCGACCACTCCACCCAGCAATCAAGCCGCCTACATTCGCTCCGCTGATCGGGTGCAACTCCGTTTTGTCAATTGTGTTGCCAAGTCACCAGGTATCCGGGGATAAACAAACCGCGTTGTGTCGAGTCAGAGGGACCCTTTTACATGAGAAGTGCAATTGGGGGTGATCTTTTTTGAGAAACGAAGATCACGCGAACCAGCAATACATTTGCCTAAGGTCTCTACGGAGGGAAATAGAATTCCAATCGTTCTGTATCAGGCAAACGAGAGTCTGGTCATTACATATTTTGGCGCCCAACGTGGGGCTGATTTTGTGAGAACAGATCAGTTTCATTTCTTTAACAAGGTCCTACTATCAATTCTATAACTATATTTCTTTCTTAGAAATTCTATTCTTGCTCTAATCTTCAAAGTAATAGCTGAATCTTTCGCTATCCTTTGGAATTAGTGACTTTTGGTAGAAGTCCGAAATCACTACCGGGGACTACGACGTTGGTTAAGTTTAACTTGAAGAGTCTTTCTTACGGTACGAGAGCGATTGATACAAAATAACAACAGCATGGAAGGAATTTCGAATCGAGGCGTTTAGCCACGATATCGACCGCTGTGATGTTGTTGTGGAGTAAAAAAGTCTATCAAATACCAACCCGTCAATTTTTCTTGGCAGCTTAATTCAAAATAAAATTTTTGTGTAGTTAAGAGTCCAATGTCCACATTGCTGATGACGAGGCCTATGGTGGAATTATTCCTTAGGAAGAATCCTACATTTGGAATCCTACATGACCGGCGACTGTTAGGCAAGGATAAATAGACTCCCTTTCAATTTCTTTTTATGTTCAATTGGTTTAATTGGCGCTGTGTGACTGAAGTTGTCGCTTAGTACAATACCTAGCCACGGTAAATACGCTAAGCCCTTTCATCAGCGAAGTAGTTGAAGCCATTGATCCCTTTTTTCTTTTTATAGTACAAGTGGAGCTCAGACCCCTCACTAGGTTACCCCTATGAACCCGAAGGAAACCATCTAAAATTAAAAAAATACAAAAATTTTAAAAAAATTGCTAATAACGCAACTTTAAGTACTGATTTAAGAAAATGTTTGTCGCACGTAGCAAAGAAGATTTGCGCGAAAACGCAGGAGTTAATGCTCCAGAACAATGCAGAATTTGTTTCTTTGAGATGCTCGCTAACGAAAACCTAACGAAAACCCAGTGTAATCATCAATTTCATGAGAAATGTCTGCGCGTACTCATAGAAACGAATAAGGAATGTCCCGTATGTAAACAATTGTGCCATCCGAGAGATTTCATTACGATGACTGGTGATATTGGAGGTCAACGTCCACAACCAGCAGGTGTTGTAGCTACCAAGGGGGCTACTCCGAAAGCTCATTATACTCGTAGTCAACATACAAAGGGAAAAGAAGTGGTAGGGCTACCAACCGCCAGCAATGCTCCAGTCTTGAATACCACAGTTACTCATAGCCCAGCTAGAACAAGTAATGTAAATTCTTCACGAAAAGGTCGGGGTGCAAGGAAGCAGACACAGGCAAGACCAGGCTTGGTAAACTCTTCTATGAGTTCCAATAGAACTCCGACCCAGAGCAATTTGGATTATGAGCAGATACTAGGTATGATGGAAAATTTAATAGATAGGAAGTTCGCTACCTTACAGGTGCAACCCAATGTATCCGGAAACGGACAATTAGCGGATGAGAGGAATCAAAGTTCAATAGGAAGTTCACAATCTCCATTAGGTAGAGTCCAGTCTTCTACACGATCCCAATCGAATACAGGAGGAGGTCTGCTACCCGAGAAATCGGCTCGAATTGTCCAAAGCTGGAATGTGAAGTTTGATGGGTCAGAAAAAGGTCCCACAGTTCAAGAATTTCTATACCGACTCCGAGCACTGACCGCAGATAGCTTGAGCAATGACTTCAATTGTTTATGTAAGAATTTGCACATTGTATTATGTGGTAAAGTCAGAGATTGGTATTGGCGCTATCGGAAAGATGTAGGTAGTGTAGAATGGGAAGAGTTTTGTGAAGCACTCAAGAGTCAATATCATGATCACAAGGATGATGACATAATTATGGAAGAAGTGCGGGCGAGAAAACAAAAGGAAGGCGAAACTTTTGATGCCTTTTACGACGACTTAGTGACTCTTGTGTCTCGACTGACTATTCCTCTGGATGAGTATAGATTAATACAGCAAGTTAAGAGAAATTTAGTGCCAGATTTGCGACAGGCACTATTGTATGTAACTGTATCATCGGTAGCGCATCTGAGGCAATTAGTGCACATGAGAGAGAATCTTTCGAAAGAGCAGGGTTTTCGAGGAAACCACGTTCAGAAACCATATAAGCGAACGATAGCAGGCGTAGAGGAAGCTGCATCGGAAACGGGAGATGACGCAACGGAAGACGAAGTCCATGCCATTAATTTTTCGTCAAAGAAGTTCACCTGTTGGAATTGCGATCAAGAAGGTCATGGGTGGGACTTGTGCTTGCAGCCCCGAAGCATTTTTTGCTATGGTTGTGGAGCTAAAAACGTCTATAAACCACAATGTTCGGTCTGCTTGAAAAGGTCGGAAAACTTCCGAAAGGGACCACCCGCCGACAACAGTCGGGTGGCCCCAAAGTAAATGTTACCCAGACAAGTTCTCTGGCAACGCAGCCAGAGCGACAATTGTTACAGAACAATAAGTCGGAAAATACCCAGATTTACGAAAATCTCAAAATTAATAAGACCACACCGGTTTTAAGTCCATTTCGACCGTACCACGAGCGGTATGAAAACTATCTAAGAGTACGAGATACTATTTTTAATAATACAGTAGCGTCGTTACAGTGCAAGGCGAAAAGATCGACTTTACGAATGCGGAATTTTTGGAAAAATATACGTAATACGAGAAAACTGCTAGTAGCTTCCGTGGTGAATGATCAGGTAGATGGTAGATTTTATGCCTCAATTAAGTTTGAACAATTCTCCGAAATGGGGTTACTAGACACCGGAGCAAATATTAGTTGTTTAGGAGCAAGTTTAGCTAATCAGAATTGGACTGAACATAAGAAATTCAAAAAAGTATCTTCCGGAGTTAAGACAGCAGATGGCAAAAGTCATGAGGTCATAGGTTCCGTGCGAATGAAGGTGGAGTACAATGGAGAAAACCATCAAATTCTCTTTTTCATTATTCCTTCGTTAGACAAGCGAGTTATCCTTGGCATAGATTTTTGGAAGGTATTTCATTTAGCACCAGGATTAATAAACAGTCTCGACGGTACCCCGGACAGAGAAATCAGTGAAGAACCAGATGAGAAAAAGTATCCGTTGACGGGAGAACAGAAGAAACGGTTAGAAGTAGTGATGGATTTGTTTCCGAATTTTGCACGTCAAGGATTAGGAAGGACGCCTTGGATCAAACATGAGATAGATATTGGAATCGCAAGGGCTGTGAAACAACGTTTTTATCCAGTTTCGCCAGCCGTGGAAAAGCTTATGTTTAAAGAAATTGATAGAATGTTGGATTTAGGAGTAATAGAGACGTCAACCAGTGCTTGGAGCTCACCGATGCGATTAGTGATAAAACCGGGTAAGGTACGTTTATGCCTAGATGCCAGGAAAATAAATGAAGTAACTAAAAAGGATGCCTATCCATTGGCCAGTATTGAGGGAATTTTTGCAAGATTACCGAAATCAAACATAATCACCAAAATTGATCTCAAGGATGCCTATTGGCAGATAGCACTTTCGGAAGAGTCTAAGGCCATTACAGCTTTTACAATACCAGGACGACCCCTCTATCAGTTTACTGTAATGCCGTTTGGACTTTGTAACGCTCCTCAGACTATGTGTCGCCTGATGGATGAATTGATTCCTCCAGAGCTGAAATATTGCGTGTTTGGTTACCTCGATGATTTGTGTGTTGTGTCAGAAGATTTTGATTCTCATTTATCCGTGTTAATCCAACTAGCTGATCGGTTTAGGAAAGCAAATTTGACGCTAAATATAGCTAAGACCAAGTTTTGTGTTACCGAAGTCCCATATCTTGGATTTGTAATAGGACATGGTGGTATCGCAACCGATCCCCGGAAAATTTCGTCTATTCGGAACTGGCCCGCTCCAAAGACAAGAAAGCAAGCCAGAGGGTTTTTAGGATTAGTAGGTTGGTACAGGAGATTCATAAAAAACTTCTCTGACGTAACTTTCCCCATTACAGAACTTTTTTCTACGAAGAAAAAATTTGAATGGACGGCAGCTGCGCAAAGCGCGTTTGATAAGCTAAAACAGTTATTGACCACAGCGCCAATTTTAATTAATCCAGATTTTCAAAAGAAATTTTTTGTCCACTGTGATGCTAGTGACTATGGCATTGGAGCGGTACTCGTGCAGTTATCAGACGAGGGAGTAGAGAATCCTGTGGCATTTATGTCCAAAAAACTCAATAGTGCGCAACGCAACTATAGCGTTACAGAACGTGAGTGTCTTGCTGCTCTTGAGGCAATCGAACGATTCCGATGCTACTTAGAGTTGCAGGAGTTTGAAGTAGTTACTGACCACGCCAGCTTAGTATGGCTAATGCGACAGCCGAATCTGAAAGGAAGATTAGCTCGATGGGCTATGCGATTGCAAGGCTATAAATTCAGCGTGAGTCATAGACGAGGTCAAGACAATGTCGTGCCAGACGCATTATCGCGCATTTATGCCGATATAGCTTCCCTTGAACAACTCGGTCCCGAGGTCGATTTAAATTCGTCGTGCTTCAAGGACAAAGATTATGAGAAGCTACGTCTAAAAGTTGAAGGAAACCAAGAAAGTTATCCTGACGTAAAGGTCATGGATAAATTTGTATATATCAGGACGGAACATGACGATGGTGTGGAATCTAGTAACCAGCATATCTGGAAACTATGGCTTCCAGTGGGATTGACTCAAGATGTTATTAAAAGATTTCATGATTCCATTGTTACTGCTCACGGCGGTATGGGTAAAACGCTTGAGTTAATTCGGAGAAATTTCTATTGGCCAGGAATGGTAGCTCAAGTTCGAGAATATATTAGGCAATGCGACGTTTGTAAAACTACAAAAGCGCCCAATGTCACGCTAAAACCTCCAATGGGTAAGCAAGCCAGATCAGAACGT
The DNA here is from genome assembly GCF_018151105.1 of Drosophila obscura. Classification (NCBI taxonomy): domain Eukaryota; kingdom Metazoa; phylum Arthropoda; class Insecta; order Diptera; family Drosophilidae; genus Drosophila; species Drosophila obscura. The sequence continues at coordinate 208,485 of NW_024542774.1, read as the reverse complement.
CCTTTTCAAAGACTATACGTAGATATACTGGGTCCCTATCCTAGAAGTAAACGTGGTCACATTGGATTGTTGATTGTCCTAGATCACTTGTCTAAATTTCATTGGCTCTGTCCGTTGAAAAAGTTCACATCTGGGGTGATTAAAGAATATTTGGAGAACCATATATTTTGCATGTATGGCGTTCCAGAAGTTTTGGTAAGCGATAACGGATCTCAGTTTAAAGCAGGAGAATTTAATTCATGGTTGACTTCCTTAGGAGTCAAACATACATACACCGCCTTATACTCACCGCAATCCAATGCTTCTGAACGAGTTAATCGATCGTTGATAGCGGCTATTCGTGCATACCTACGAGAAGATCACCGAGAATGGGATGAGTTTATCCACCCTATAAGTTGTGCCCTACGCAACGCTCATCATCAAGCAATAGGTTGTTCACCCTATCATGCTCTGTATGGGTTTGATATGACGACACACGGTACACAGTTTGATTTACTGAGGAAATTGAATCTTCTAGGGGAATCAGAGAATGTGTTAGGTAGAGACGATCAATTAAAGCTACTACGGAAGTCAATCAAACAAAACATATCGGAAGCGTATGAAAAGAATGCGCAGCAGTATAACTTGAGAGCAAGAATCGTAAATTTTCGGGTAGGGCAGGAAGTATTTCGAAGAAATTTCAGCCAAAGCAATTTTCCACGAAATATTAATGCAAAACTAAATCGGCAATGGCTAAAATCTAGAGTGAGAGAAAAAGTTGGCAGCAGTCACTATATTTTAGAAGACCTACAGGGAAACCTACAAGGAACTTACCATGCGAAAGACATCCGGCAGTAACTGTCCTTTTTCAGGCTAATCCCATAGATCAAGGCTCTAGAATTCGCCTGATGGTGTAGTGAACAGTTTTGCAGGGATGTAGAATGTAAAATGTAGTTATGAATTTACATAAGAATGTTGGGAGTTGTGGGAAATGTCGTGAAGAGTAGAGCTTGCAAGTACGCAAAGCAACGTAAGACTAGAAGAGAAAGAGGAATGTCAAAAAATTTTTTTTACGTCTCTCTCTCTCTCCCGCTCTGATATCGCTGCAGAAGGCTGACCCTCATTCTTTTCTGTTCAAACCACTCAAAGGTGCAAACGTACAATCGTGCAGCCTCCAGGAATTGTTTCCGCAACGTTTTGTTCAAAGAACGTATAATCCAAATAATTTCGAACCATCAGTAGTCATTTTTCCGATTAAACGGCAAAAGAACCCAAGTGCATTAAATTAAAATCAGTGCCCATACATATTTTGATGGTGAGTGTCCATTTAGTGCAAAAACTAGGCAGCTTAAACCCATGTGCAAATTTTCCTAACATAGGCAATCGCTTTCTCGAGGTTGTATTAGGCCCAGAGAAAAGCGAACCATAATCTTCGACGCGAGTGTCTCCGATCTTGGCGTGCAAAGGAATAGCAGAGAGGAAACAAATACACCGGCAAAACGACAGGTCAATAAACCGAGGCGACAGCGGCCAAACATATTTTCGTAGCATTGGCAATAACGCTGGGCAACAGGTCTCACTCCGAGCTTTCCTGCACCAAGCCAAAGATCGAGGCAACCATACTACTGGAAGGACGGAGGATTTGCAAAACCATACTAACAGCCGGCAGAGGGTGCGGCAGAAGTCTAAGGCAAAAACGGCGAGGTCTCCACTATCCCCAGAAGTTGAAAGAGCCCCACCTACGCGATTGGAATATTGGGCAAACTTAGAGAGTTCTGTTGTTTTCGTAGATGAGAAAAAGTAGGGTATTCCAAAGTCGGTTGGACAAGGGCAGCAGATTTAGTTGACTTTTGTTTTCTCTTTTGGTTTGTCTGTTTAAACAGACCGAATTAACGTAACGTAAAAACATAAAAACAGAAGGAAGCGAGAGAAGGGAAAAAATTAAATGGAAAAGGTTTCAAACGCGCAAGTTGGTTAAACATTTCTGAAATTGATTGGTGCCTCATATAAATAACCCATATTTTATTTGAATTAGTGCAAAAACGGAAGAAATACCAAACCTCCTCCTCGCAACGACGAAGGCCTTCGGCGGACATGAACTGGGAGTTAATAATATGCAATTCAGCATTGAATGTAAGTTACATATGCCCTATATTTACCATGTTTATTTATATGTAGTGCCACCAAAAGATTAGAAAGAAAAGTAAAGCGTGAAAAAGAGAAAAGAAACGAAAACATGAAAGACATCGAGATTAAGCATATTCTATCATAATGCTTATCAGTCATGCGACTATCATTTAAGCAATTCCCTCTCTCTTCGCATATTCGGCGCGAGACCAATTAGTTAGTACATACCTACATACATATATGCGCAAGAGCTAAGAAATTCGTTTTGTTTTGCTTTTTGCTCTTCTATCAGTAACTGTAATGTAGTTTACAATGTCGTGCATATAAATAGCACTTAGTATTAACGTTCAATGGAAAAGCTTGGAAATAATTATATTGAAGTAAAGAACAATTAAGAATGGAGTGAAACGTGTGATCGGTTTTCCTAGATGGGTATAAGAGGGTAATTAAAGTGTTGTAACCGCTTTGGGATCTTTCTATAATCGTTGCCAGCGGAAGATCATAGGTAGGGTGGGTATAGAGGCAAGAGCGTTACCATAACACCTAGGTAATTGCAAGCGGTATGGTCCGAGTCACTGTGTAATTCTTCCTTCGCCCCTTTTATTTATTGTCGTGCTGCTTGTAAAGTCAGATGGGCTTTACGGGACTCTTGATAATATGTGCTGTAGGTGTGTTGAGTGGAGGTGTCAAGAACCCCCCCAGGCTGATACGCTAGCTGATGCCAGAGAGTCCCCCCGACCACTCCACCCAGCAATCAAGCCGCCTACATTCGCTCCGCTGATCGGGTGCAACTCCGTTTTGTCAATTGTGTTGCCAAGTCACCAGGTATCCGGGGATAAACAAACCGCGTTGTGTCGAGTCAGAGGGACCCTTTTACATGAGAAGTGCAATTGGGGGTGATCTTTTTTGAGAAACGAAGATCACGCGAACCAGCAATACATTTGCCTAAGGTCTCTACGGAGGGAAATAGAATTCCAATCGTTCTGTATCAGGCAAACGAGAGTCTGGTCATTACAGACTGCAGGGCCATTGCTTTTTCAATATAGGAGTTCAATATTTCCAAACGACATTGGATTTGTAATGGATCCAGCGAAATTGAACCCTCCTCAAATGCTATCCTCATTCGATTTATATCTTCGCTTATCTTCTCCAACCTCACATACAATTTTGTGAGCTTCGTGCTTCCACACATTCCGCTCCCAGTTGCCTTCTCTTCATCATGATCTTTAGACATGTTGATTAAATTACCAACGTTGGCTGTTCCTAACTTCTAAACTTCAATCTTGCTAAGCGAAGGCGACGATAACCTGAGGAAATGCACTGCGTTCAATGAGAACAATGTTTGACAGTACTGCAAAAGTATTCAAGTACCCACGTATAAACGTATTAGGTTCGATGCGACAACGACTGCAACAGTTAGGTTAGGTTAGGTTGAAGCGGCTGTCGGGATTGTCAGAGACCCGACACACCTAGGCCGGTTTCGGCCCGTTGTGATACCGCATATTACGTTCCCTTCTCCCTCGTGAGACCCTATGTTATCCATTATCCCATCCTGATGCCCTTATGAAGCCTGCGATCCGTCTGGGACTGATTGTAGACATGTCCGAAATGTCAGTTAGAAAAGGAGCGCCCAAGTATTGCAGTCTCCTTCTACTGAGAGCCGGACAGGAGCAGAACAGGTGTTCCACAGTCTCCTCCTCGTCCTCATCTCTACAGCTTCGACAGAAGTCGTTATATGGGGCGCCCAGCCTGCTTGCATGTGTGCCTATTAGCCAGTGTCCCGTGAGAGAGCGTATGACTGAGCTGCACCTACTCCTACTGAGTTTGCAAAGCTCATCGGTGCGCTTCTTATTGATATTAGGCCATGTTTGCCGAGTTATGCGACATAGTGACACGGTTTGCCATCTGTCATTTATTAATCGCTTAAAGTGTTCTTTTATTTCGAGCTTGCAGGTGGCCATTGGCATACGAATATCCTCCTTATCATGGAGAAGGGGGATTGTTGTGCCAGCTCTGGCCAGCTCGTCCGCTATGCAGTTGCCTTCAATGTCCTGATGACCCGGGACCCATATTAGGCTGATGACGAACTGATAAGCCATCTCATGAAGAGATTTGCGACAGTTTGCCACGGTGGCCGAGCTTGATGTTATCGCATTCAGCGATTTGATCGCAGCTTGGCTATCACTATAGATGTTTATATGAGTTGCCGCAGGGGCTATTTCCTGAAGACAGCTCAAAGCCTCCTTGATCGCTATGACTTCTGCTTGGAAGACACTGCAGTGATCCGGGAGCCTGAAGGACTGTCTTATGTTCAGCTGTTCGGAGTAGATTCCTCCTCCGACCTTGTTGTCCAGCTTTGAGCCATCAGTAAAGATTCGAATGGCTCCCTTTGGACCAGGTGGTCCCTCAAGCCAGATGTTTCTGTGAGGGATGATTGTCTCGAAGGGGGTATCTGTATACGAAACTATGGTTATTTAACCTGGAGTATATTGTCGTCGAGACTTCACTCCTCGACACCGAGCTTGACTTGCCTACAGATGTCACTGTCAGGCAACGGTTGACCCTTGCCAACCTTAGCGATTGCGCTAGATTTTCTGTCATGAAATTGACCTGTGAACCCGAATCCAACAACACTCTTGCTAAGTGAACTTGGCCAAATCTGTCCCGAACTCTTACCACTGCTGTGGCAAGGATGACATGCTCGGGCTCACTGGATGCCTGCTTCACCTGCGCAGGATGGGACGATGCTTGTACTCCGATTGCCTGACTTTCTGAATCTGCGCTCTGAGCTGCGTATCTATGCAAGAGGGTGTGATGCCTCTGTGAACAAACTCTGCACTTAGAGGATGTGCACTGAGATACCCTATGTCCAGATTGGAGGCAATTAATGCATAATTGCTTGCCTTTTGCGAACTCGAAACGCTCCAAGACGGGTATTGCCCCAAATCCCTGGCAGTTTCCGATCGAATGGTTGGCGCCGCTATATACACACTTGGGGTCGATCGACCTTTCGGCCCCCGCGCAAGAAAATGACGATCTGCTGGTTTTCTTGCTGGTCGACGGCATGTCAAACTTTGGTTTGCCTCTCGCTTTGGATGACTCCTCTGCTGAAAGGTGTTGGTACCGGCGGTTCAACATTTTTTTCAACAATCCGACCAGCAAGGGAGCTCATCGTAGTTCAGCTGCTCCTCATACTTGTTTTTGTGTATGGGTCCACCTTGGATAACACCAGATGTATTATCATGGCGATAGCAACCTCTCGCTCGTCTCCTAACGATAAAAGCGACTCCAGAATGGCTGACACTGTATCTATAGTTGATCGCAATGCAGACGCTGACGGCTTGGTTACGGCAGGAATGTCAAACAACTGGGCAAGTGTCTCAAAGAATATTAAGCACTTGTTGTCGTACACCCTCTTCAAACTTTCTAACGCCTTTGGATAGTTGGCATCTGACATTTGGAACGCCTTAACGGTTCCCAAGGCTTCATCGGACAAGCACGATATGAGATGGTTGAACTTCTCTATATTGGACAACGACGGGTCGGAATCTACCAAACTTTCAAACAGACTAATAAACTGTTTGTAATCCGCATGCTTGCCGCTGAACTTCGGCAACTTCAATTTTGGCAAATTGGAGTGGTGGTGTGTGGGTGCTAGATTCATGTATGGTTGAGGGGATCTGTTGGTCGCTGCCGACATGTACAGAGCCTTTGTGATCACACACGTTTCTTCCAACGCCTCCATATCTGAATTATCTGGGTCTAGTACATCGATCTCGGACTGCAGGGCCATTGCTTTTTCAATATAGGAGTTCAATATTTCCAAACGACATTGGATTTGTAATGGATCCAGCGAAATTGAACCCTCCTCAAATGCTATCCTCATTCGATTTATATCTTCGCTTATCTTCTCCAACCTCACATACAATTTTGTGAGCTTCGTGCTTCCACACATTCCGCTCCCAGTTGCCTTCTCTTCATCATGATCTTTAGACATGTTGATTAAATTACCAACGTTGGCTGTTCCTAACTTCTAAACTTCAATCTTGCTAAGCGAAGGCGACGATAACCTGAGGAAATGCACTGCGTTCAATGAGAACAATGTTTGACAGTACCGCAAAAGTATTCAAGTACCCACGTATAAACGTATTAGGTTCGATGCGACAACGACTGCAACAGTTAGGTTAGGTTAGGTTGAAGCGGCTGTCGGGATTGTCAGAGACCCGACACACCTAGGCCGGTTTCGGCCCGTTGTGATACCGCATATTACGTTCCCTTCTCCCTCGTGAGACCCTATGTTATCCATTATCCCATCCTGATGCCCTTATGAAGCCTGCGATCCGTCTGGGACTGATTGTAGACATGTCCGAAATGTCAGTTAGAAAAGGAGCGCCCAAGTATTGCAGTTCTCCTTCTACTGAGAGCCGGACAGGAGCAGAACAGGTGTTCCACAGTCTCCTCCTCGTCCTCATCTCTACAGCTTCGACAGAAGTCGTTATATGGGGCGCCCAGCCTGCTTGCATGTGTGCCTATTAGCCAGTGTCCCGTGAGAGAGCGTATGACTGAGCTGCACCTACTCCTACTGAGTTTGCAAAGCTCATCGGTGCGCTTCTTATTGATATTAGGCCATGTTTGCCGAGTTATGCGACATAGTGACACGGTTTGCCATCTGTCATTTATTAATCGCTTAAAGTGTTCTTTTATTTTGAGCTTGCAGGTGGCCATTGGCATACGAATATCCTCCTTATCATGGAGAAGGGGGATTGTTGTGCCAGCTCTGGCCAGCTCGTCCGCTATGCAGTTGCCTTCAATGTCCTGATGACCCGGGACCCATATTAGGCTGATGACGAACTGATAAGCCATCTCATGAAGAGATTTGCGACAGTTTGCCACGGTGGCCGAGCTTGATGTTATCGCATTCAGCGATTTGATCGCAGCTTGGCTATCACTATAGATGTTTATATGAGTTGCCGCAGGGGCTATTTCCTGAAGACAGCTCAAAGCCTCCTTGATCGCTATGACTTCTGCTTGGAAGACACTGCAGTGATCCGGGAGCCTGAAGGACTGTCTTATGTTCAGCTGTTCGGAGTAGATTCCTCCTCCGACCTTGTTGTCCAGCTTTGAGCCATCAGTAAAGATTCGAATGGCTCCCTTTGGACCAGGTGGTCCCTCAAGCCAGATGTTTCTGTGAGGGATGATTGTCTCGAAGGGGGTATCTGTATACTCCCTCGGAACGCAGTAGTCCGTTTTTGTAGGGACGATTTTGTTTCCATTTAGGATGGACGCATGACCGGTGTGATGTGACACCCATTGGTCAGAGTCTCTAAGACGGATTGCTGCCATTTCTGCCTGCTCCTTACCTGCAAGGTCAAGGCTCTGCAAGCATAGGATAGCATTTAGCGCATCCGTTGGTGTTGTGGTGAGAGCTCCACTGATGCATAGGGCTGCAGTGCGCTGCACCTTGCCCAGTTGTTTAGTGATGCTCCCCTTCGATAGGGCTGGCCACCACACTGCGACTCCGTAGAGTAGTATTGGTCTGACTATTGCCAGGTAAATCCATTGGACTATTCTTGGGTTCATGCCCCATCTTAGCCCAATGGCTTTCTTGCAAGTGTAGAGTGCTATCGTAGCCTTCTTCACTCTGTCTTTGATGCTCAGGTTCCAGCTAAGTTTTTTGTCAATTACCAACCCTAAGTAACTGGCACTGTCGCTGAATGAGAGCCTACATCCGTTTAGTATTGGGGGGTTGAGGGACGGGATTTTGTATTTGGTTGTAAACAATACAAGTTCCGTTTTAGAGGGATTGATTTCCAGTCCACGCGACTTTGTCCATTCTGAGAGTCGCGCGAGCTTTGCGGTCATTAGATCGCAGAGTGTTTGAGGGAATTTTCCCGAGAAAATAATGGCAACGTCGTCCGCGTATGCTACCACCTTGCAGCCCCCCCCCTTCCAGGTCACACAGTATCTTATTGACTGCTATGTTCCATAGAAGGGGAGACAGGACACCACCTTGCGGGGTGCCTCTGTTGACATACCTAGACTGAGTGGACGATCCCATTGATGATGTCACTGTCCTGCATGTGAGCAATTGATCTATGAGCATCATCAAGTGACGATCCACTCCCAGGTCAGTCAGGGCCTCTGTGATGGCTCCCGGTATGACGTTGTTAAAAGCTCCCTCAATGTCTAGGAAAGCGATTAAGGAGTATTCGTTGACTTGTAGAGATTTCTCTACAGCCGAGATTACTTCATGGAGTGCCGTTTCCGTGGATTTTCCTTTTCGGTAGGCATGTTGAGCGCCTGACAGCCACTGAGGATTTATAGTTGTCCTCAGCTGCAGCCCTACTAGTCTCTCAAAGGTTTTGAGAAGAAAGGACGATAGACTTATTGGTCTGAAGTCTTTTGGGGTTGTGTGTGAGGGTTTCCCTGCTTTGGGGATAAAGACTATTTTAGCCTTTAACCAAGCTCGGGGGATTTTTCCCACTGTCAGTATCTTCCTGAAGATACTTTGCAGCCAGTTGATGGCCATATCCCCGGCTTTTTGCAACTGAGCCGGAATGACTTGGTCCGGGCCAGGCGATTTGTAGGATTTGAAGCTGTTTACTGCCCAGCTAATATTCCGTTTTGTGAGGATGTGCCCCATCGAGGTTTCCGGGCCTTCACTTGGGGTGTCTGCCGGCTCGATGGTCGTACACCCAGGAAAATGAGTATCGAGTAGAATGTGTAGGGAGTCCTCACTAGAGTTAGTCCACGTACCATCCGTTCTCTTGAGGTATCCCACCGAGGGGGATGTTTTTGACAGGATCTTGCGTAGCCTTGAGGCTTCTGACGTGTCCTCAATTTCGGAGCAAAATTTGTGCCAAGAGGCCCTTTTTGCTCTCCTTGTTTCTTTTTTGTATAGGGTTAGCTTACTTTTGTAATTTTCCCAGTGCGCTTCCTCGCTGCTGCTTTTGGCTCTGTTAAAGAGAGTCCTGCAGTCTTTCCCGGAGGGTATCTATATGTTTAGACCACCAGGGGGGTTTCTTTTTCCCTCTTGGTTTGGTTGGGGAGCAAGCTGCCATGAAGGCCTTGTTGCAAGCTTCCGTGAAATTGTCCACAAGACGATTGAGATCGTCTTGAGTGTCAGGCATTTTGGGGCTAGGGGGGGAGAAATTCCTCCATTTTTGCACTATACATATCCCAGTTGGCTTTCCTTGGGTTAGTATAGCTAGTGGGTATGGTGCTTTCGAGCGATAGGATTGTCTCGATGTACCTGTGGTCGGAGAAGGAGTGGTCCTCTAGGACTCTCCAACTTTTCATTATGTCTGACAGTTTGTGAGACAGTAGAGTGAGGTCAATAACCTCTTGACGGTTTTTTATGATAAAAGTGGGGTCATTACCCCGATTACCGATAATTAGGTTGGAGTTCAGGATGAAGCTGAAAAGTGACTCACCCCTTGCATTTGTATCCGAGCTCCCCCATTGGGTGTGATGAGCGTTGGCATCGCAGCCTATTAGTAGGCTTGTATCCGACCTCTCGCTGTCTCTGGCAATCTTGCGAACGAGGTCACTGGGAGGATCGCTTTCCTCGTGAGCCATGTAGGACGACACCAGGTTTAGGCGTGTCCCTTGTAGCTCTAGGCTAGCTGCCGTATTGTCGCCATTGCTAAAATTGTGGAGCAGAAAGATATTTAGGTGCTTCCTTGCTAATATGCAGGTTCTAATTTTACCTTCAGTTTGGGCTACAATCAGCTTGTAGTCCTTCGTCGCTAATCCACAGACCCTGCCTCCTACCACCCAGGGCTCTTGGATTAGACTATGTCCCCTCCGCTTGCGACCAAGCGGAGTATCAGGGCAGCGGATGCTGCTTTTCAGTGGTGGAGATTTATCTGCAGAAGCCTCAGAGACTTCATTAGAAACGTTCTCCACCACTGTTATGTCGGCGTCAGAGTCGTCGAGTATCTCGTCCCGACACAACGCCTCAAAATCGAGCATCAGCTCCGTCTCCGAGGAGTAGCTCTCCAGGGCCGGCTCCGGCTCCGGGTCTACTTCGGGTGCCTCGATCTCCAAGGCAACGTCCTGCTCAACTGGGTTGTTGACAGAACGCGCCTCGGTCGCTGCGTCCGACTTGTAGACCTTCATGGTCACCGAGCTGAACCCGAAGTTAAGCTCTCCTCTGGCTGCCTCGATCGGGGCTAGCGATCCCTTATTTAGGACTACCACTGCCTGATTTGTGGGGCCCTTTGATGCCTCCACTTTGACCACCCTCCAGTCTGAGGTTGGCAGTGTGGGGTTGCATCTCTGCAACATCGTGAGGATCCGCTCGGGCTCCTTGAAAGTGGCCGGTACCCATATACGGGCCCTTGGCCTACTGGGCACCTCGCTCCAGTCCACAGTGACGAGCTTTGCCCCGGCGTAGACCTCACCGATTTGCGCCACCGCAGCTTTGTATAGCTTTACGGAGCGCTCATCCTCGCAGGCTACTACCTTGATGCTCCCCTGGAACCATCCCATGCCTTTGCAGACTGGGGGTGGCCCGGGATCCTTTTCAAGAAGCTCGAAGCAGCGGTCGGCCAGTGCCGCTTCCACCCACTTCCACTGGCTTCTGGGTATTTTCCCCTCCGCGCTGCCTTTGTCGAGAACGCCTATCAGCGTCCTCTCCTTGGCAATCTGCGCGAAGGATACATTTGGTGCAACCCTGGATCGCTTCGCGACAGGTCCGGGCGTCTCTTGAGAGCGCTGCCTCTTCGGTTGGGCGGCCACCTTCTGTGGCTCCATGCTGAAGTTGGGCAACACCACCGAGGCCCATTCCACTTTCTTCAGCCAGTCTGCTGTTGGACTGACTTCTTGGCTTGCGTTCTGCCGACGGAGTATGTGCCCAGCACTCCTCTTTTCGGCATAACTAAATCTTTTGGTTTGGACGCTGGTTGATGGCAAGCCATCACCCGCCGCTTCACCAGAAGGTTGAGCAGCCGCAATATTGCTTGCTAGCTGCCCTACCATGGTATCAGTTTTGGGTGTTGTCTTTCCACCCATCCCAGGTTTGGGATGGGACCCACCCGGATTCATACCCGCGTCCTTCACCGTGCAGGTCTTTCCTGCGTCTGAGCGGATCGGGCCAGGCCTTTGGGCCGCTGCCTTCTCCCGCTTGGGATTTCTCCCTGCAGGCATTTGGGGAGTGCCTCTCTCGTTTTTGTTTTTGTTGTTGTTTATGTTTTCGTTTTTATCCATATAGTTCCCACGAGCTGCAGAGAAGGGGAACGGTCCACCCCGGCAGAGCTCTGCGTTACCGGGTAAGGCATAATTTAGAACAGGGGGCTGCCAAGTCCCTGAGCTCTCCGTTCACGACTGGGCTAGTTTTTATACCGGGCCCCCAGCCAGGCTGACTCTTGGCACGGGTCGAGTGACACCTTAGTCCGGCCCGGTGTGAGGTGAGTGTGGCTGGGGCTGGGATGTGGGTAGGTGTTGTGTAGGGATGGGATTGTGTGAGCAAACGCAACCGAGCTCTGTCACGGCGAACCAAACTCGACCCACGTTCGATCCCCTACGAAACGGACGTCTGAAGTTCCAATGCGCGCAACGCTAAGCTAAGCGTACGCAACCAACACCAAGTTTGGCTCGACACACTGAGCTCGAACCAAGTTCGAACCAATAAGCAAACGCAATTCTAATGCGCGCAACGCACTCGACTCCCAAATTAGAACAGCGTTCGACCCGAAAACTAAGTGGCTAACATGTTTAATTGAGTGGCGCAATATAAGAGCGGATGATCAGCTCTCTGGCGCATACGACAAGCTGGGCGACACCAGTTAGAGAGTTGGATAACCACGAAGCTGCGGGAGCAAAGTTACGACGAGGGTACTGCACGAACGTAAACTTAAGAGAACCGTATGCTGTACATTAAAGAGCGCGAAAATTAGTTTACCGCTGCAAGGGTCAATGTTTTCTCAGCGAACGAAACGAAATGCGAAATAATGCTACCAAATGCGAAATGAGCGGTAAACTATGTCGTTGGCGCCTTCTAATACTCTTCCTGAACTACCCAGCTATCACGAATAGTTAAACGGTAGGTGAATGTATGTACAATACTGTTCAATGCCAAGCCAATAGGTATTAAACGCTATTATTTTAGCCGCTATTGCTTTGGCATTGTTACCTGGTCGTCGGATGAATCCACTTCCCTGGGCGTTGGCAACTCAATGTCCATGTTCTGCTTCGGTTGTAGGTGTGGATGGCGGTCTCCAATGTGGTCTTCCGTGGATTCCGTGATCTTCCTTCTGGATTGTCGATTGTTGGCTCGGCGGTTTTTTCGCGGCTTTAACTCGCGAACAGCGTTCTGGTCGAACAACGATTAATTTATAAACGAAACTAATCCCAAGGTCCCTGCTCGGGCGCCATGTAGAAAATTCGAAACTATTTTTGTTTGTTTGTTTGATGCCTTTACTTAGGCTTGAGACGCGGGAATTAGCAGTACAGACCAGAGCTGTGGGCGGCGATAAAGGGCGATCAAAAAATAAACCGTGCGAAACGACGTTCAATTTACGAGTGCTTTATTCCCACGCATCGCTTGTCGGCTATGCTGCGGGCGTGTAGTTACATGTTGCTTGGATTTACAGTGGCGGGACTTCATGCCGTAACCTTACGAACTACATTACATTTCATACATAACTTCATTGCTTTCTACTTATTGACTATTATTCTATGGTGTAACGACAGGGGAATTGAAGTCCGAGCAAAGGACCCTAAATGGTTCGTGCAAGGAATAATTCGATCTACAAAGCGGAAGGAACAAAGGAACGAAGTTTCTAGTATATCTAATAGGAATCGTAAAGTTTATGCGGCTCAACAAGTCAGGGCTATCTACGTCACCCTTGATCAGGTTGTGCATAAAAATCACACCAAGAATTTTTCTACGACTAACTAAGGTTGGAAGGTTTATTAAAAGCAATCTACGAGGCAGTCGTAAGATGGCAGTCTCACACCTGCATCCCAGTTAAGGCTACGCAGAGCAAAAAGTAAAAAGTTTTTCTGGAATGATTCTATACGGTCCTGGTGTACTTTGTACTGGGGGCACCATACACAAGAGCCGTATTCTAAAATCGGACGAACCAGCGAGATGTAGAGAGTCTTCGTTATATAGGGGTCGTCAAATTCCTTTGACCACCTCTTTATAAACCCAAGCACACCCATGGCCTTATCTACCATGGTAGAAATGTGTTCAGAAAACTTCAACTTTGGGTCTAATTTAACACCAAGATCATCAACCAAGGTAATTCTCTCAAGAGAACCACCGCAGAGGCTATAGGGAGCCAAAAGGTGGCTGAAGCGATGAAATGTCATTACTTTGCATTTCGAGGCATTTAGGTGTAACATATTTGCACAACACCATGACTGAAAGTTATTAAGATGTGATTGCAAGCGAGAGTGAAATGAAATGTCCTTATACTGGACACAAAGTTTAACATCGTCCGCATACATGAGTACTCGAAAGTTTGTTAATACTGAAGGCAGATCATTAATAAAGAGTGTGAATAGTAGGGGGCCTAGATGGCTGCCCTGTGGTACTTAACAGGTGAAGAGAAGGAGTTTTTGAAGAGGACTCTTTGAGACCGAGAACGAAGGTAGCTAGAAATCCATCTCAAAAGATGAGGCGGAAACCCTAAAAGGTCAAGTTTTTGTGCTAAAAGGCTTACAGAATCGAATGCCTTACTAAAATCAGTGTAAATGACATCCGTCTGCAAGTTACCTTGAAAGCCTTTAATGATAAAAGAGGTAAACTCTAATCAATTTTTGGTTGTTGATCGTCGCCTTATAAATCCGTGCTGGGACGGAGATATAAGTGATTTGCAGAGATGTTGCAAATGCGGAGTTAAAATTTTTTCAAACATTTTAGGAATAGCGGATAACTTAGATATACCTCTATAATTATTTGCATCACACTTGCTACCTTTCTTATGGAGCGGAATAATAAAAGATTCCTTCCAGATGGGGGGGAAGCATGAAGAGTTAATGGATAGGGTGAAAAGTTTAAGCAAGGATCCACACAGAGCGTCGGCACAGTATCTAAGTACACAGCCGGGAACTCCGTCGGGATCTGGTGAAAACACCGGCTTAGCTAGTCGAAGATCATGAAGCAGTGAGCTGTGAGGACCCCACATCCACGTCGAGACAAACGGTCATTTCTAAAAATTGTGTACCGACCTGCCAAAACTTCGGAACTAAGGATGTCCGGCTTTAACCAGGTCTCGGTAAACACAATAACGTGGGATGAGAATGCGAGACTCTCAAGGAAAAGAGTGCTGAGCTTACTACGCAAGCCTCTAGCATTCTGGTAGGTAACTACAAGAGAGGAAGTTAGTTTTTTGGATGGGTGGAAGATGAGGATGGAGATGGAGCACTGGTCTGAATGCTAGGAAGAGTAATGGGGGGCCTATTCTTTTTCTTAGCCTTAAACTCTTTAACCACCAAATGCTCTGGCCAAAACTTGGCGGAACAAATGGTTTCAAATTGAGTTGGGGAGACGCTTATCTTGAAGGAAGATATCTCCCTGACGTAAGAAATATTAAATTTTTCCACCTTTAAGCCAACGGCTTTTATTTTGCTTTTTATAAAAGCGGTCACATCATTGGATGTGAGGTCAGGGGCTAGCCGCGAGACAAAAACTTGTCGCTTTGGTGGGACTCCTACCAGTGGTTTTGGCACCACAGGCCTAGTACCTGTGTTGGCAGTATCCGGTGGTCCTGGACATCTATTAGCTGGTGGGAGCGAAACTGAGGGGATAGTTAAGGGGTTGGGTGCGGACTCGCTGGACACGGACTCTACAGACATTTCGAACTGCATACTCTCCGAAGTGACGCATTCGGCTCCCGAATCTGCATCACCAGCAGCGATCGTTGCCCTTGGAGTAGCAAACGTAATCAACCGCTGCACTAAGGGAGTGGTCGGAGTAAGTTTTTCAGATGCCGGCAGCTGTAAACTGCTGAACTGAGTTTTCATGGCCAAGAGCCGATCATATTGCTGTTTAAAGCCTACGATCAGCTCTTTGAAGCCACTCCGCGTCTGCCTCATGAACGAACGCATGTCGTTTTCCACAGCACGGCATTCCTCACAACTATAATTTGGGCCGTTGTTTTGGGAAATGGCGTCTCCTACACGGCCCGAGATCCCTACACATTTTGCGTGCACTACGCTTTCGCAAAGCCAGCAGGGGATATTGAGCTGGTCATGGGTGATCTGCTTCTTGCAGGTTTTTTTTGGCACAGACGACAGAAAATTCCATATTTATGTCTTTTATTTTTTTTTACTTTGGGAAAAAAAAGTTCAAAACAAATAGCAATCAGACCACTGTGCAGAGCAAATTCTTAGAGCAATGCTTAAAGCGAAATCGGTAAAAGATGAGAGAGGAGAGTGGTTGCAGCAACAGCTTATAAGTGAGAGCGTTACTGCACAAAAAGTTACAAAGAGCGAGAGCGAAAGAAGAGTTATTGAGAGTTAGGTGATAGAGAGAGTGATAGACGGCAATAACTACGACAAAGAGCGGCTAAATGTAATGAGAGGGCGTATTTACGAAAAGCAACAACACAAACACACGACTAACCGACGCACAAAATTTATTAAATAAGTTGTGTTTTTACACAATTATCAGGCATGCACCCGCGGTAAAAGTATGATTTTAATGTAAATTAGTTAGAGAGTTAAATTATAGATAAAAAACACCGGCTGTTTAAGTTAAACAAAAGGCAAATGCGGAGCGCAAAACAAAAACAAGTCTGGTCACTACGAAAGAGAACGAACGTCGAACGACTGGGTAGAAAAGAATGGTGTGCTCAGCGAATACCAAGCTGGGTTTAGAAGAGGTTACAGCACAGTGGACAGCATTTTCGTGCTGGCGGCTATAGTAAGAGTACAAGAGGCGAAACCAGAAGATGTACACCTGCTTCATAGACTTTAAAGCGGCTTTCGACACCATCGACCGACATAGCTTATTTTTACGACTTAGCTTGGCCGGAGTATCAACAAAAATTTTGAACATACTAAAATGTCTCTACAGCGATAATACGGCCGCAGTCTGGAACGGCAATAGTCTTTTTGAGTACGGGTATAAATAGTCTTAAGCAACGCAAACAATTACTAAAATTAAGAACTCTCGATCAACAACTCTACCCCTTCTTGTCCACACACCAATTTAAAACAAATCACCTGTTGTATTATCTCGCAATCAGCGAAGACAGCACGAAATTCTCGGTCACCCACTTCTTGGTGATATTTCACAACTCGGCCTCGAATCATCGACCTACCATTCAGCTATCCCCTTCTGCGATGCAGAGTTAGCAAAACCTCATTTCTAAACCCAATTCCAGACTGCAGCCAAAAACCACAAAAGCTACCGCGTCATCATTCTTCCCACCTTGCCTACTGCTCTTTCGGAGCATTTAGTTCCCATACAGGGACTTTTGGTAACTTTAAGGCGACTTTAAGGAAACTTTGAGAACACCTTAATACGGAGCTTTGTGGAGTAAAGACCTACGGCCACCGAAAGAGACTAGGCTAGCGAGAAACAATACACGTCAAGCGCAAAAACCCGCGCCCATGCAAAATCCGGTCGCGAACAAGTAGTACCGCAGTGCCGAACCTACGAGTGTCGAACAAAAGTGCTATGTCATGGACACTTCTATAGATGGACGACACCACAGCCACACCGCCCACATCGTGGAACAGATTCGGAAATGGGGAATCAGGTTCGACGGACAGGACGACCCACTTGCATTTCTGGAACTACTCGAAGAACGTGCGCTCTCATATGGGGACACAAATCAGCTACCTCGGGCCATGACAGAACTTCTCACCGATCGGGCCAGTCGCTGGTACCGCACCAGCCAACTGCAAGGCAGCTCATGGGCATATTTCCGCCAAGAATTCTTGACGTTCTTCTTGCCGCCCGCAAGCAAGCGGTAGGGGAATTGTTCAAAGATTACCTCATCGAGATACGTCTACTCATGCACCACGCCGGTTACGACGTAGCCAAGGAACTGAACAGGATCTACGACAACGAACTGCCAGCATATCACACGTAGCACAGCTCACACTGTTGGCCACAGAGTTCGAGAGCATCCAAGAGCGGACCATCCCGACCACTTTCGCACCACCGCGGAGCATGCCAAGATACGCAAGGCCGGCTTCAGAGCAGAGGAATTGCGACTCGCACCAGACGCCATTTCTGAGTCCCCATTGGGAATCGACAGACACACCAGGGAGACCGCCAGCTCATCCAAACAGTATGGCAAATCCCGACGTAGCCCATCACATGATCACGACCCCCATCACTAACACTCGCGCAGCCTATCGCCGGTGTGGTGAAGCGGGGCATGGGGCATACGACTGCCATAAATCTTCGATCCTATTCTGCTGAGAATGTGGCAAACGCGGCACACGGACCGTCAATTGCTGCCGGGATAACGACAAATAAAGCTGGATACTTCATGCCTCATCATCCTGTTATTCGCATAGATAGTTTGACGACCAAATTACGGGTCGTATTTGATGCCTCTTGTAAGTCTTGCAATGGCTTGTCGCTGAACGACACGACCTTATTTGGTCCAACTCTGCAACCAGATCTATTCGAGACATTGACCAGGTTCCGGTTCTATAGATAAGCTCTAACGGCCGATATCAAGAAAATGTACCGACAAATATTGGTCGAAGAACCACATAGAAACTATCAGTGCATCTTATGGCGAGGCAACGTTTCGGAGCCAATCCAAGTGCTACGCTTAAATAGGTCACTTATGGGACAAATTATGCACCATTCCTGGCAGTACGTTACCTGTATTACTTGGCAGATAGGTACGCGGAAAGATTTCCATTAGCTAGAGAGGCGGTGAAGCGAAGTTTCTATATGGATGATATGCTCTGTGGAGCGGATACAGAAGAAGAATTGACAACTTTGACAGGGCAAGTGACTGCATTATTGGGCCTAGGGAAGTTCGAGCTGCACAAATGGCGCAGCAATTATCAGGGAATGGACAACAACACTGACCTAGAGCCTTTAATGCTAAAAACAGAGGACGCAGCTAAAACCTTAGGAATATATTGGTCAAGTCTAGAGGACAAATTCCAATTCTCTTATAACATAAAAATCTCCTCGATCGCCACGAAACGATCAGTGTTGTCCGAGCTGGCTCAGGTATTTGATCCGTTAGGGTTCTTGAGTCCCTTGCTAATCTTGGTCAAAATCTTCATTCAGGAACTTTGGTTTCTAAAGCAGGATTGGGACGAGGAGCGTCCAGCGCGCTACTCAACGCAATGGCGTCGATATATGGAAGAACTGAAACTAATTGATAAATGTTCAATCCCACGATCCTCCATTCCAATTACGGCAGACCTATGCATGTTAGAGCTTTTCGGGTTTTCTGACGCATCCAACAGAGCTTACGGCGGCGTCATTTATGCTCGTCTAAGGGATAAAAGTGGAGGAAGTTCGGTGCGACTAGTAACGGCCAAGTCCAAGGTCGCCCCTGTTAGGGTAACATCATTGCCACGGCTATAGTTACAAGGAGCACTGTTAGTGTCCAAGCTAATGGAAAAGGTTTGCTTCTGTCTGCATTTACAGGTAGAAAGCGTTATTCCACGGATTCCACAATTGTGTTGAATTAGCTATCGTCACATGCCCGTCGTTGGACCACCTTCGTTGCCAACAGAGTGGCTCAAATACAAGAGCTTACACGGGTACAGGATTGGTTCAAGGTCGACACAAAGTCGAGCCCTGCAGATATTGTATCTAGGGGGATTATTGGTGACAGAATTAAGCAAGTCAACGATGTGGTGGAACGGTCCGGACTTTTTAATAGATTCAGCAGATGATCTGGCTAAGTTCAATTGGAGTGAAGAAATAGAAGCCATGCCTGAGGAGAAGAAATGTAAGTTTTCGCTGACAATTAGAAAGGTAGAGAGCAGTGAAAAGGTCGATCTTGTGGGGAGATGCAAATTTGCAAATGATTTCCTCAAATTGCAGCGAGTCTTTAGCTACATTTTTCGCTGGCGTAGAATATTGTTGAGATCGAACTCAAATGAAACAGGCAACCTTACTGCAGCTGCAGCTGTTTACAATGTGCAACAGTTGAGTTTGCACGAAGAATTCACTAAGCTAAAAGAGGAAAAGGTGATAAAATCAGCAAGAATTTAAAGTTTAAGTCCTTTCTTAAGAGAGGAGGAAGGAATAAGTATTATTGGAGTCGGGGGAAGGTTGACCAATGCCGAATCGCCATTTGACACAAGGCATCCCATCTTAATGCCTAGTAACCATATGGCGGTGAATGCGCTCGTTGAATTCACACATCGAAGGAATTTACATGCCGGGGCACAATCATTATGCGCCTTTTTGCGGCAGAGATATTGGATAATCAATTGCAGGAAACTTGCCCGCAAGGTGATCCGTGGCTGCATACCATGATTTCGTCGTCGACCGGTCTATGCAACACAGCTCATGGGAGCGCTGCCTGCCAATCGACTGCGAGGCAATATCTACCCATTCGAGCGAGCGGGACTGGAATTTGCTGGGCCTTTATGGATGCACTTCAACATGCGATGAAAACGCCCAGTCAAGGTGTATCTGGGCATATTCGTATGCTTCGTAACAAAGGCCTGCCATATAGAGATCGTGTCGGACCTAAGCTCAAATGCCTTCATCGCGGCACTCAAACGGTTTTTCGCACGACGTGGATTGAGCTCAGATCTATTTTGCGACAACGCTACCAATTTTGTAGGCGCTTCACCAGAGCTAAACAGAGTCAGCAGCTCATTGACGACGAATGCAGTCAGCGAGTAGTCAAGTTTCACTTCATCCCCCCGCGCTCCCAGCACTTTGGATGATTATGGGAGACCGCTGTGAAGGTGGCCACACAGATGCTGGTGAACTGCACCAACAGTACAGCACTGAACTACGAGGATATGGCGACGGCCATCGCTCAAGTAGAAGCAGTGATGAACTCTCGGCCTTTGCATACATTGTCATCGGACCCCAATGACTTGGAAGCGCTAAGCACGCTGGTCGAACCATTCGACGAAGCACTGTTGAAGCTGTCCATGAGCAACCATTGGAAACGCATCCTGGTGGTACACAACATGTTCTGGCGCCGCTGGTCATCGGAATATCTGAAGTTTCTGCAGAAGCGAACAAAGTGGAACACTATAGCCAGCAACATTCAAATTGGCACACTGGTCCTTATTGCTTAGGACAATGCGCCACCCGGACAATGGCTGCTGGGAAGAGTTGCAGAGTTACACACAGGAGCGGATGGGGTAGTTCGGGTTGTAAGACTCAAGACCAAAATTTGACTCTTTACGCGCAGCGTACACAAGCTCTGCCCACTGCCGACCGATACAGATGATCTTAATGTTGGAAGGAGCTTCCAAGGTGGGGAGAATGTTGACGCCACTTAATATATTATATCAGCTTAATGAACTTTAGCAATGTTAGCATGAATTTGTCAATGAATTTGAATTTGGCGCTAAAAAGAAAATGTACAAGAAGAGAAGCGCAATCGATATTATCGATTAAAACATGTATGAAGATCTATGATCACTAGAATTAATATAGAGAAAATAAACGAACGAGCAAGAACTAACATCGAGCGGATTGGGGAATATCAGGATTGCTGAAGAATTCCACTACGAAACTGTTGGAGGGACTTGGCTCGAACAGTTTCCTTTATATCCTCACAAGTGCAGTTCCACACAAATTAGATCTTGTCGCGTCTACCTCATCATTGACATATATGTGCCTATAGTGTCTGTGCCTTAGTGTAGTAAGAACACCAGTGGAAGGTCGCGTGTGACTTAAAAGTCGTAGCCATGTTAACGGGATTGTAAGGTGGTTACCCAAAACACTGCTGCTTCTTGTGTATATTGGATAGTAGAGCTTGAGAACAGAATTACTCAATTATTGTCGGGAAACGACATGCGATCAGCCGGGACACGGGATCAGCCGGGAACGACGCCTCCTCCAACCCGCGACTAAAGAACTCTCTACACGTCAGCAACGGCCGGATAGTGGCAATGGTGACCATAGGAGGACACGCAACGGAGGCTACCATAGACATACCACAGAGAGATCTCACAAGTTCTACTGGCGCACATCAAGCTGGTTCAACGAGAGGTTCAAATCCCGCTCCTGGTCCTGCCTAACATGTTGGGACAAGTTATTGTCGGCATGGACTTCCAGGTGCCACCGAAACGAGGATCCAATGCTACGAGCTACGAGACCGTCGCCCCAGGCCCACTGAACCCGTGCTTACTACCATCCACGTACAAGACGCCGAGCCCTGATACCAGAAACCCCAACAAATCGCAACGAACAAACGTCCACGACCTAGAACACGGAGAACACGAATCCAAGGTCAACACCAGCAAACAGCAATCAAGAAATCGGGAGAACGAGTATCACGGTCACTACGGAGCAAGCGCGTCCTAGGAAGCCCAGGTCCAAGACAAGCAACAGAGCAAGCACGCACAGAATCCGCAACGGAAGAATTGAACACACGGACACCCTCAAAGTCGACCACCAGCATCGAACAAGGACAACAGCAGCCACCATCCGACAGCCCAGCAACACGGGAAACAGCCACGCTAACCCCATGCTGGTCGGGGCCCATAATTGAACTGATATCCACAGAGCCCCTCAACGCGGTCCCGGAGACCAGGCCGATGACCCCACAATACACCGACGGCCGCCCTGTCGTACCACCGGCCGACGCCACAGCGATCCTCGCCAACCCACTGGAGTACCTTCCGCGTACCGATATGATTCTTAGCGCCATGCACCGAGCCATGACCGTGATCTTCCTCGCCCAAACAAGTCGTTGTTGCGATACCAGAGGCGTCATCGCGACTCACCTGTTTACGTACCAGTCTGGCTGTAGTATAACACGAGTACTACACCCAGCATACCAAAATATCGTACCCATGGACGATACCCAACCCATCGTCGCCCACATAAGCGACTACCAACGGAGGATCGAAACGCCCAGCGCCTTCGAAACAACCCTCCTACCAGCTCTAGCCAGCGGATATATTCAAACTGATATACACAGAGCCAACAAACCATGGTTTAACCCCGGTATCCACAAATAACGGTGTGTCAGCACCTCCGGAAAATAAAAAAGTCTTAAGCAACGCACGCAATTACTAAAATTAAGAAATCTCGATCAACAACTCTACCCCTTCTTGTCCACACACCAATTTAAAACAAACCACCTCTTGTATTATGTCGCAATCAGCGAAGACAGCACGAAATTCTCGGTCACCCACTTCTTGGTGATATTTCACAACTCGGCCTCGAATCATCGACCTACCATTCAGCTATCCCCTTCTGCGATGCAGAGTTATCAAAACCTCATTTCCAAACCCAATTCCCTACTGCAGCCCGCACCTACTGCGATGCAGTCTAAGCAAAACACTTTCCTCAAACCCACTGACCCACTAAAAATTGTCAACGAAGCACCCAGCTTCGACCCACTTTTATTATTACCACAAATATTTTCACCCAATAATCATAAGCTAGCAATAATTAATTATTTCCGGGTCGAAGATCGCCAGCTGCATAAAAGGGCCAAGATCGGCCGAAGAAGTCATCGTTCGTTCTCTTTCGTAGTGACCAGACTTGTTTTTGTTTTGCGCTCCGCATTTGCCTTTTGTTTAACTTAAACAGCCGGTGTTTTTTATCTATAATTTAACTCTCTAACTAATTTACATTAAAATCATACTTTTACCGCGGGTGCATGCCTGATAATTGTGTAAAAACACAACTTATTTAATAAATTTTGTGCGTCGGTTAGTCGTGTGTTTGTGTTGTTGCTTTTCGTAAATACGCCCTCTCATTACATTTAGCCGCTCTTTGTCGTAGTTATTGCCGTCTATCACTCTCTCTATCACCTAACTCTCAATAACTCTTCTTTCGCTCTCGCTCTTTGTAACTTTTTGTGCAGTAACGCTCTCACTTATAAGCTGTTGCTGCAACCACTCTCCTCTCTCATCTTTTACCGATTTCGCTTTAAGCATTGCTCTAAGAATTTGCTCTGCACAGTGGTCTGATTGCTATTTGTTTTGAACTTTTTTTTCCCAAAGTAAAAAAAAATAAAAGACATAAATATGGAATTTTCTGTCGTCTGTGCCAAAAAAAACCTGCAAGAAGCAGATCACCCATGACCAGCTCAATATCCCCTGCTGGCTTTGCGAAAGCGTAGTGCACGCAAAATGTGTAGGGATCTCGGGCCGTGTAGGAGACGCCATTTCCCAAAACAACGGCCTAAATTATAGTTGTGAGGAATGCCGTGCTGTGGAAAACGACATGCGTTCGTTCATGAGGCAGACGCGGAGTGGCTTCAAAGAGCTGATCGTAGGCTTTAAACAGCAATATGATCGGCTCTTGGCCATGAAAACTCAGTTCAGCAGTTTACAGCTGCCGGCATCTGAAAAACTTACTCCGACCACTCCCTTAGTGCAGCGGTTGATTACGTTTGCTACTCCAAGGGCAACGATCGCTGCTGGTGATGCAGATTCGGGAGCCGAATGCGTCACTTCGGAGAGTATGCTGTTCGAAATGTCTGTAGAGTCCGTGTCCAGCGAGTCCGCACCCAACCCCTTAACTATCCCCTCAGTTTCGCTCCCACCAGCTAATAGATGTCCAGGACCACCGGATACTGCCAACACAGGTACTAGGCCTGTGGTGCCAAAACCACTGGTAGGAGTCCCACCAAAGCGACAAGTTTTTGTCTCGCGGCTAGCCCCTGACCTCACATCCAATGATGTGACCGCTTTTATAAAAAGCAAAATAAAAGCCGTTGGCTTAAAGGTGGAAAAATTTAATATTTCTTACGTCAGGGAGATATCTTCCTTCAAGATAAGCGTCTCCCCAACTCAATTTGAAACCATTTGTTCCGCCAAGCTTTGGCCAGAGCATTTGGTGGTTAAAGAGTTTAAGAGTTTCCTAGCATTCAGACCAGTGCTCCATCTCCATCCTCATCTTCCACCTCTACTTCCACCCATCCAAAAAACTAACTTCCTCTCTTGTAGTTACCTACCAGAATGCTAGAGGCTTGCGTAGTAAGCTCAGCACTCTTTTCCTTGAGAGTCTCGCATTCTCATCCCACGTTATTGTGTTCACCGAGACCTGGTTAAAGCCGGACATCCTTAGTTCCGAAGTTTTGGCAGGTCGGTACACAATTTTTAGAAATGACCGTTTGTCTCGACGTGGATGTGGGGTCCTTATTGCAGTGGACTCAAACTTCACGTCGGAACATTTCATGGTCCAGGTTCAACAAGACCTGGAATTCCTGTGCGTAAAACTGATTCTCCCAGGCTTTTCCATTTTCATTACTTGCTCGTATATTCCACCTTCCTCGGATATCTTAATATACGAGCATCACCTGTCCGCTTTAAAAACTGTTTCTTTTCTCGCTATCAGATAAAGACCATATGATAGTTCCTGGTGTTTTTAATTTGCCAGGTACTGTTTGGTCTTCGGTAAACGAGTCTAATAACCTTGTGCCCATGTCACGACATGACTTAACGACGGCTTGCTAGACCTATCCCTGTCTCAAGTCAACCATGTGAAAAATTCCTTGGGTCGATTGCTTGATCTGTGCTTTGTCTCGGATCCGACCATAGCGTTGTTAACCCGAGCCGTTCCGCTCAGTATACCTAAAGACTCCTACCATCCTACATTCGAAGTGTCGATATTGGCCCTACTGTATTGGATCGGCTATCTGAACGTGTCCGCTGCTTTCATAAAGCCGAGTTTACGAAGCTGAATAACCTTATTAGGGATTTTGATTGGTCCGCTCTGTACTTGTGCACTGACGTTATGAAAGGCACAAGCATTTTTTACAATGTACTTGATACATTTTTTGATTCTTGTGTCCCACTTTCTTGTCCGGTTAGATCTGGAAAGCCTCCTTGGTTTACCAAAGAGTTATCCAGTCTAAAAAATTTAAAATCAAGAATTTATAAAAAATTTCGAGAAGTTGGTTCTCCCTCTTCTCTTTCTCACTATGTAATAGCTCGGTCAAATTTCTCCGTTCTTAACAGTCAATGCTATAAAGACTACCTTTCTCGATGCAGGATACGATTTTCACAGGACCCTAAACAGTTTTACAGCTTTGTAAATAGTAAGCGTTGAACGTCCGCACATCCATCCTCGTTATCTTTTCCCAATATGTCAGCAAACAATGATCAGGCAATTGCCGATCTTTTTGCCAAATTATTCCAAACAACCTATTCTTATGAAAGCTACTCTGGTCAGCCGTATCCATACAGCTTACCAAGGTCGAATGGCATCTTCAGCCCCTTGTTAAATGAAAGCTCACTGCTTCATGATCTTCGACTAGCTAAGCCGGTGTTTTCACCAGATCCCGACGGAGTTCCCGGCTGTGTACTTAGGTACTGTGCCGACGCTCTGTGTGGACCCTTGCTTAAACTATTCAGCCTATCCATTAACTCTTCATGCTACAACTTATATCTAAGTTATCCGCTATTCCTAAAATGTTTGAAAAAATTTTAACTCCGCATTTACAACATCTCTGCAAATCACTTATATCTCCGTCCCAGCACGGATTTATAAGGCGACGATCAACAACCAAAAATTGATTAGAGTTTACCTCTTTTATCATTAAAGGCTTTCAAGGTAACTTGCAGACGGATGTCATTTACACTGATTTTAGTAAGGCATTCGATTCTGTAAGCCTTTTAGCACAAAAACTTGACCTTTTAGGGTTTCCGCCTCATCTTTTGAGATGGATTTCTAGCTACCTTCGTTCTCGGTCTCAAAGAGTCCTCTTCAAAAACTCCTTCTCTTCACCTGTTAAGTACCACAGGGCAGCCATCTAGGCCCCCTACTATTCACACTCTTTATTAATGATCTGCCTTCAGTATTAACAAACTTTCGAGTACTCATGTATGTCCAGTATAAGGAC
Source organism: Drosophila obscura (assembly GCF_018151105.1). Classification (NCBI taxonomy): domain Eukaryota; kingdom Metazoa; phylum Arthropoda; class Insecta; order Diptera; family Drosophilidae; genus Drosophila; species Drosophila obscura. Next base: position 182,434 of record NW_024542774.1, on the reverse strand, counting down.
ATTTCATTTCACTCTTGCTTGCAATCCCATCTTAATAACTTTCAGTCATGGTGTTGTGCAAATATGTTACACCTAAATGCCTCGAAATGCAAAGTAATGACATTTCATCGCTTCAGCCCCCTTTCGGCTCCCTATAGCCTCTGCGGTGGTTCTCTTGAGAGAATTACCTTGGTTGATGATCTTGGTGTTAAATTAGACCCAAAGTTGAAGTTTTCTGAACACATTTCTACCATGGTAGATAAGGCCATGGGTGTGCTTGGGTTTATAAAGAGGTGGTCAAAGGAATTTGACGACCCCTATATAACGAAGACTCTCTACATCTCGCTGGTTCGTCCGATTTTAGAATACGGCTCTTGTGTATGGTGCCCCCAGTACAAAGTACACCAGGACCGTATAGAATCAGTCCAGAAAAACTTTTTACTTTTTGCTCTGCGTGGCCTTAACTGGGATGCAGGTGTGAGACTGTCATCTTATCCTCGTAGATTGCTTTTAATAAACCTTCCAACCTTAGTCGTAGAAAAATGCTTGTTGTGATTTTTATGCACAACCTGATCAAGGGTGACGTAGATAGCCCTGACTTGTTGAGCCGCATAAACTTTACGATTCCTATTAGATATACTAGAAACTTCATTCTTTTGTTCCTTCCGCTTTGTAGATCGAATTATTCCTTGCACGAACCATTTAGGGTCCTTTGCTCGGACTTCAATTCCCCCTTACCACATAATATCAACTGCTAATTCCCTTCCTCTTCTTAAATCACTAATACTAACATACCTTTCCCGTAATTAGTTATATTTTTTAGCTATCTTTGCATGTTTAGCTCTTTGAGTTGTGTTTAGCTCTAATTTTCCTCGAATTTTAGTCTAACACCTATCTTTCCTGCATGCTCGCGATCGGTTCGGTAACACGCGTCGCGCGTCATGCGGCAGCGCCCCTCGGTCGGTTGGGCGGGAGGAGGGCTGCGTTTCTGCCTGGGTTCCGCGCGTAACAACGTCCAGACAAAAAAAAAGCAGGCAGTCCATAAGCCCCAACCCAAGAGGCTGTACTAGGCAGTCCATCAGCCCAAACCCAAGACACTGCACTAGGCATTCACAAACGCAAGACACTATACTAAGCAGTCCACCAGCTCACAACACGACCAGCGAGACCAGCAGGTCTCGAAATTGTAAGCAAGTAAAACGAATAAAAGCATTAATAATAAACAAAAACCACAAAAGCTACCGCGTCATCATTCTTCCCACCTTGCCTACTGCTCTTTCGGACATAGCGAGGCCAGCCCCGAGCCTTTAGTTCCCATACATCTGCAAATTTCTTGTAGAGGACCCTGGACAGGCTGAAGCATATCCCAGCCTGAAATAGGTATCTTACAAATTTAGGGCGGGTGCGTGCAAGCTCTGGACTTAGAACAGCTTAGCTAAGCTTGAGCCAGTGCAGTGCAGCGCACTGCTCTTCCTTTCCGATTAGATCCTTAGATCGTATTTAAACAGATCAAAAGGCCAGGTCGTTCTCCTTAGGAAATTTCTAGGCTGTGGATCCGTTCTAGTGTTCACAAAACTCTTGGCGGACAGGGACAAACGCTGCTTGCAACAGTTGCTGCAATGTGTCCAGAAATTGGATCTTGATGCCATGATGCCGTCAGCCGAACAGGTGTGTAGCAAGCTCGGGCCACTATGTCAGTTCTCGAACTGCCAAGTCCCAGCCAAGCCAAGCCCCAGGGATATGCCATATATTTATTTTAAAATTACTAATACATGCACTTGAACTCGATACACAAAAAATTAAATAAAATTTTTTGGTATTCCGTTTTTCGACAGACCAAAGCAGATCAGCGTCTGCGGCATACACAGAGCCACCAGCGGATTGTAAGAGAGAGGTGCTGCGGGAGAAAGAGGCGCGAGAGAACGCCCTGCTAGAGGAGGCCAAGTGTGAGTTCGAGGAGGCGGAGAACGACACGCGGTTGCATTTGCAGCGCAACGAGGTGGAACTGGAGATCACACGGCAGCGGAACGAGGAGCTAGAGTTCAGCAAGGACGCATTGGGGGCCAAGTACAAGGACTTCCGCGCCGATTGCCTGATACTGAGAGCGGATTTGGGTGCAGCGGAGACGCAATTGGAGCATCTGCACGAGGAGCGTCAGCGAACGAAGCGACAATTGGAGGTACTGCGTCGATCTCTGCAGTTCCAAATACTCGCAGCCAAGAATCCTGAGGACATGGGGCAGCCAGAGATGGAGCATAAACAGCAACTCTTTTCGAGGCGACGCAAGCGGAAGAGTGCTCAAACGGTTCATCTGGAGCCGCATCTTTCACGGCCGAGTGCGCCGCCGTGCGCTGCAGCGGAGTCTGTCGAGCAACAGCTTCTACTCGATGTCTTCCCTTCACACCGTCCACTCGGATACATCGATGCTTTCCTTCCGTTCGCAGCATGCGAGTTTGGAGGCAGCGCCAACTGCCACGGCCGACTACGTGTCCATTGTCCAAACGGAGTCAATATCCACTTGCGTCCAGGCGGTGCAGACCGAGCTCGAGACCTCAGATGTGACCGTGTGGATGTGGAGCAGCGTCTGCTGCTGCTGCCGGAGCGGTGGGGTGGGGTGGCCTATTCCTAAGGTAGAGGTAGCTAATAAATATTAAAAATTTCGAATTAAATCAGTTGCGTGGAATGAGTACGAACCAAGCTTAACCAGCGCTCTCTGTGTCACCCATCTGCGTTGTGTCTGCTGTGTGCGAAGTCTACTTTGTCCCTGTCCCAGCACAATCAACAGTGTGCTCTGCCCGCATATGTAAATTGATTCTCTGTTGCAAGCAGCTAGACAGCTACTTCGATTCGAGGTTTGTGTCGTTCTGAGTACTCTGATTGAATGAAACTGACTGAAGGGGAAGGACCAATCTCAGTGACAAGAGCAGCCTCAGCCTCCTAGATATATTTATTGCAGTATCCATTTCCGAAGCAGCTGGCAATGATTTTCCTTTCATTTGAGAGACATTTCATTTCTGTCGAACGTCTTGGCAATGACACCGAGCCCGTGTCTGTGCCTGTGCCCATGCCCATGCCAGAGCCCTTGCACTCCTAATATTTGAAGTGGCTTATAGCGTCGAACGTATTAAGCTTTCACCCAAAAGCAGGCTACAAGGTCCAAGTCGGGAAGTGCATACAATATAAATATCGCTGTACATAAGCGAAGAAAAAACGAGAAGGAACGTGTGAGTCGCTTCTAGGGACGCGACTCTACTTATACCCGTACTCAGTCAGTATATACATTTTTGAGCTTGATTTTTTTGAATTTTAGAATTAAAAAAAAAATTTTACATTTTACATTTTTTTGCTACATTTGTTATCTACATCTCATCTACAATGTCTATTCTACATCTAACATGTAGATTGTACATGTATCATTTAGATTCTACATCTCCTCCGCTAGGGGTTGCTCGCGCACTGAACGCGGCAGAGTGTGCGAGCGAGAAGGAAAATGAGTTGCGTTGTCGTTGGTGGGAGGGGGAGGGGAAGCAACTGAAAATAATTTCTTCATTCTGGCTATAATTATGATCCGATCTGATTCAGATTCGGCAATCTGGTAGATATGAGCATTCTCTACGATACTGCGGTTTTAGTTTTATCGTATCTTTAAAACTGTGCCTGCCACAGATTTTCGTCCCTTGTGGTGCCGGAAGGGGGCGGGGCGAAATTTTGAAATACACTTGTAGCAGTGTGATATCACATGAATCTGAAAACCAAATTTGGTTTCTCTAGCTCTTATAGTCTCTGAGATCCAGGCGCTCAATAAGACGGACGGACGGACAGACGGACGGACAGACGGACATGGCTATATATACTCGGCTATTGATGCTGATCAAGAATATATATACTTTATGGGGTCGGAAACATTTCCTTCTCTGCGTTGCACACATCCACTTTTACCACAAATCTAATATACCCCTTAACTCTTTTTTGAGTACGGGTATAAAAAAACTCTTGGCGGGACAAACGCTGCTTGCAACAGTTGCTGCAATGTGTCCAGAAATTGGATCTAGATGCCATGCCGTCAGCCGAACAGGTGTGTAGCAAGCTCGGGCCACTATGTCAGTTCTCGAACTGCCAAGGCCCAGCCAAGCCAAGCCCCAGGGATATGCCATATATTTATTTTAAAAAAATTACTAATACATACATTTGAACTCGATACACAAAAAACTAAATTAACGAGGCGGAGAACAACACGCGGTTGCATTTGCAGCGCAACGAGGTGGAACTGGAGATCCCACGGCAGCGGAACGAGGAGCTAGAGTTCAGCAAGGACGCATTGGGGGCCAAGTACAAGGACTGCCGCGCCGAGTGCCTGATACTGAGAGAGGATTTGGGTGCGGCGGAGACGCAATTGGAGCATCTGCACGAGGAGCGTCAGCGAACGAAGCGACAATTGGAGGCACTGCGTCGATCTCTGCCACTGCTGTTGATCTGTCGCCTGTTGGCTCTGGCCTAAATGGGCAACGACATATTCACCGCTAGTCCCAGTGCCCGCCTCTACTCCGGACAGTGTGCTGATATCGATGCCAAACCCGAGGACACACTCAAACAGAGCGAGAGTCCACGGCATAGCTGTGACGCGCGGGAGGTCAGCTTCCTGCGGGAAGAGGTCAAGGTGCTGCGCAGCCAGCTGAAGGATCTCGACGCACGCCACTACGAGGCCATGGAGTCGGCCGACTCGGTCTGGGCTGAACAGGAGCAGGAGCGCAAGGATTCGCATGCGGCAGCGGGCCTGAAGACCTGCCTGGTGCGACTGACCAAAGAAGTTCACGATCTGCTCGAGGCCCAGGAGCAGCTGGAGGTGGAGCAACAGATGGCCCTGGAGAACGAGAAGCGACGCTGCCAGGCGCTGATCGATGAACTCAGTTTCGCCAAGAAGCTGCAGGCGAGCACCGAGGAGGCGCTGAAGCAGGAGGCCGAAGCTCTGCGCAGCCAAATGTACGATCTGCGCAAGAGCTTCATGCACAACGAAGTCACCAATGGGGAGCTCAAAGAGGAGGTGGGCACGCTGGAGAACAAGATCCGGCAGATGGAGTCGCAATTGAAGGAGTCCGAGGAGCGTGCCCGCTGCCTGGAGGATGAGCTGCGCACCAAGGATAAGCTGTGCCAGCGCATGGAGCGTGAAATTGGAGTCTTCCCGGAGGGCTTTAGTCTCGCCCACGAGCTCTACGACAGTCCGGCCAAGCGGGCCAAACGAGAGGAGATCAAGGATTTGCAGTCCGCAAGCCTTCAACTGGGCTGTGTTCTGCGCGACATTGAGGTGGGTAAACAGGAGACGAGTGCCACATGTGGATGAGACTTATAGTTTTTTCTTTTCCCTCTCTCTTAACAGCGGCAGAGCGTGGCAAATATTCCCCCACACAAGGATTTCCAGTTGATAGCATGCAGCGTGAAGCAGCTGGCGGACCAAATACTCGCAGCCAAGAATCCGCCCGAGGTGAGTACCATGTTTTCCTGCCCCTCCAATGAGACGCTCACTGCAGCAGAAGAAGCAGTGGTTGAAGGTGATCTGCGCGGTGTGGGTGGAGCAGCTGTGGGTCAAGTGTCCAGCCACGGGTCTGCCAAAACGCTGCCAGCACTACGCAGATATCGACGTTTGCATGCTGCTGCTAATCCGAGCAAGACCAAGGATAGATCAGAGCAGATCAGCGAGGCTCTCGACAGTCCCAATGGGTTGCTTCTTGTTGGCACGGAGCTTCTCGGCGAGCCTCCTGTGTCCATGGAGACTCTCTGCGAGTTTCCTGCCCCAGCATTCAACGAGGTTCCTGGCTTAACCATGGAATCATTCTTCGTCGCTGATGACATGGAGCAGCCAGAGATGGAGCATATACAGCAACTCGATTCGAGGCAACGCAAGCGGACGATGCCCAAATGTACCGACATCTGTAGCCGCATCTATCGCGGCCGAGTGCGCCGCCGTGCGCTGCAGCGGAGTCTGTCGAGCAACAGCTTCTACTCGATGGCTTCCCTTCACACCGTCCACTCGGATACATCGATGCTTTCCTTCCGTTCGCAGCATGCGAGTTTGGAGGCAGCGCCAACTGCCACGGCAGACTACGTGTCCTTTGTCCAAACGGAGTCAATATCCACTTGCGTCCAGGCGGTGCAGACCGAGCTCGAGACCTCAGAGTGTTACACTCAATGTGACCGTGTGGATGTGGAGCAGCGTCTGCTGCTGCTGCCGGATCGGACGCGCCGATTTGTGGAGCTGCTGCAGTGCGAGGCGGAGGATGTGCAACGCTTCAGGGCCAGTCTGCTACAAATGTGGGAGAGCAGCGAGTCCTTTCGCGAACACATCGAACTGGTGCAGGATCTGTACTGGGCACAGCTGCCGCCACCCGTGGAAAGCTTGGAGGTATTTGCCAGTGCGATGGGAGCTGTGCGCGACTTGGCAGCGACCATGCAGCCGAAGTCTTCATTTACGCTGAAAAAGATCGAGCAGCGTTTCAACGATCGCGTGCTGCACTTGCACTGCGAGATGGCGAAGAAAACCGAGCCGGAAAATCCGGTAAAGGCGATGCAGCAAATGGGTCTGGTCTTCACGCATGTTGCACGACTAAATCCTTTATTCGAGTTATTGGGTATAGCGTGTAATCCGAAAAAGGAGTCAGCCAATATATAAATTTTAATTACAGAGCTGCTGATTCGTTTGTCTATCGGTGCGGCTATCGATTCCTTTCGTTTGTCTATCGGTACGCTTATAGTTGGGTGGGGTGGCCTAGAGTTTACTTTCGCTCTTCCCTGATCAGTGTGCGTGCGCCACCTGGCGGAGTGAGCGAGATATAACGGCCGCATGCTGATTCCTTTTGTGGGTAAGAGTCAAACAAAGAGCCGTAGAGGTAGCTAATAAATATTAAAAATTTCGAATCAAATCAGTTGCGTGGAATAAGTACGAACCAAGCTTAACCAGCGCTCTCTGTGTCACCCATCTGCGTTGTGTCTGCTGTGTGCGAAGTCTACTTTGTCCCTGTCCCAGCACAATCAACAGTGTGCTCTGCCCGCATATGTAAATTGATTCTCTGTTGCAAGCAGCTAGACAGCTACTTCGATTCGAGGTTTGTGTCGTTCTGAGTACTCTGATTGAAAGAAACTGACTGAAGGGGAAGGACCAATCTCAGTCACAAGAGCAGCCTCAGCCTCCTAGATATATTTATTGCAGTATCCATTTCCGAAGCAGCTGGCAATGATTTTCCTTTCATTTGAGAGACATTTCATTTCTGTCGAACGTCTTGGCAATGACTCCGAGCCCGTGTCTGTGCCTGTGCCCATGCCCATGCCAGAGCCCTTGCACTCCTAATATTTTAAGTGGCTTGTAGCGTCGAACGTATTAAGCTTCCACCCGAAAGCAGGCTACAGGACCAGTACCCAAAATGTATCTCAAATTGGGGAGAGAGAGAACGGTTGGGCTCAAGAGCAGCGAGCGGGAGTTCGGCCACCAAAAGAACCAGCAAGGCGAGGGGCACTTCGGGTTCGAATTGGGGAGAGTGGGTCTCAGGTCGTGGATCGAGGTTTGCTCGTTCTGAAGAGTTCTAGTAACGTATAGAGCCGGACAGAAAATATTGGTCCAAGTCGGGAAGTGCATACAATATAAATATCGCTGTACATAAGCGAAGAAAAAAAAACCGTGTGTTTGTGCCAGATTCGGTAGGACCAAAGCTAAAAAAGTGCCAGTTCCCGATCCTCCGCTACTTAACGTCGAGCACAGGGGTGAGTGAAGCAAATGGGCTGTGCATGAGTATGTCAGCCTATATATGTCTGTATGTGCTTGCACAGTGGTGCCGTCAGCGACGAACATGCCCCGAAATTTGGCTTGAAGTCGTTTTATGTTTATGTTTGTGCTTGCGGCAGGGGAATAAATAATCAATTAATTGCAAGCGCACACACAATCGCTTTTGGCTCTGTTTGTAGTATAAGTTTAAAAATGTTTAGCTATAAGAAGTCAGAATTAAAATTGTTTGTTTTAGTAATATAATGAATTGCTAGCGTCCTAATATTCGGGGACCAGCATTTTTCTGCCTTTCTTTGAGAAAAGTGATGTTCTAGACGGTTTGTCAACGATTGACATATCATTCTCGGCGGGTCCAGACAAGGTACCAAGTTGTATTTTAAAACACTGTGCCCAGTCCTTATCTTTTCAACCTATCATTGGAACGGTCCTGTCTTCCAGTGATTTGGAACGAATCCTATATCATTCCGCTTCACAAAAAGGGTTCAAGATCTCACATTTAGAACTACCGAGGTATTGCTAAGCTTTCCGCCATTCCAAAGCTGCTTGAGTTCCTCATTACCAGGCAATTGCAACACCTATGCAGGAGTCTGATATCTCCATCGCATCACGGATTTTTTAAACATCGATCAACATGGACAAACCTTCTCGAGTTCTCTTCTGCAATTAACCGAGGATTTCAAAGCTCCCTGCAAACAGACGTAATTTTCACGGATTTTAGCAAGGCTTTCGACTCCGTGAACGAATGGTTCTTCTCATTCACAAGCTTTCTTTAATTGGTTTCCCCACTAATCTTCTAAACTGGATTTCGTCATATCTTTCTAACCGCACACAACGTGTTTTGTTTACTAATGTGTTGTCGAATGTCGTTAATGTTAAATCAGGAGTGCCACAAGGTTTAACTGAGACTCGGATAGAATCTTGCCACCTTATCAATCGAGGCTACATCTTTTAGACCTCCCTTCTTTGCGCCATCGCAGAATTTGTAACGGCGTTATATTTGTACACAAGCTCCTAGTTGGGCTTGTTGACTCAGAAGCACTTCTTGGTCTGCTTGACTTTTCTGTTCCCCTTAGACCTACCCGTACCTTTCGTCCGTTTCGTTTACCATTCTGTAGGTCTAATTACGCTCAACACGACCCTTTTCGAATTTTATGCTCTAATTATAATAATCTTTATCACACCCTATCCCCTGAATTATCCCTTAAAATTATAGCCAGTAAGATATACCTGTTCTTACAATCCACTAATTTTTAATTATTTCCTATATCCACTTTTTTTTTTTTCCTTTAATTTTAATCATAATGTATGTTAGCAGATAATTGCTAGTCTTCAATAAATAAATAAATGCTGGGAAGGAGGGATCAATAATGGGAGTGGTTAGGAGGCCTCAGGATAGCCTTCCGGAAGGGATGATCGGACTAGCCGAAAGCGGTGATCATGGTAGGGTGGGCATATGTGGTCGCAACAACACCGTGACCTGAGGCTGTATGTATGTAGGTGTCCGTGTGCTTGGTTAGGTGTAGATTTACTCGTGTTTGTGTTTGTACCCAAGTCTCTTGCACGTGAAATATTAATGAAAGTGTTAAAAGTGAGGCGTCTTTAGCTGCAGCAATAGGCAGCAATGGAAAAGTGTGCTACGTTTGTCCCGGAACCCATGGATTGAAAGGGTGTCTAAAGTTTGAGGAATTGTCACCGTTACAACGTTACCAGGAGGTAAAGAAGCACTCGCTGTGCCTGATTTGCTTTAGTAAGCGACATACAACTAGAGGCTGTAGCGGTCCGCGGTGTAAGATTTGCAGCAAGCCTCACCATGAGCTCTTGCATCGAGAGGTACTAGAGGCACCTACGGAGTCAAAGCCCAAAGGACAGGCGGTGCAGGAACCGAGCTCACTACATAGCTCCTTGTTGTCTAGATCGTCCACAAATTTCCTTGCGACCGCGGTGGTTCAAATCAAAGATATAAGCGGAGGATATCGCAATTGCAGATGCGTATTAGATTCCGGTAGTCAATTAAATTTTTTGACGGCTAGGTTAGTCTGATGACCGGGCCTAGAAACGCGCGATTCATCCATGCAACTCAGTGGAATTGGCAATGCAACATCTCAAATTATTGGAGAGGTGCAAGCGACGTTTAAATCAAGAGTCACTAGATATATGGCGACCGAGAATTTTTTTGTGCTAGAGGAAATAACGCAGTATAACCCAACCAGCTCAGGAAGATTCCCGAAGTGGGTTCCACCCAAGGGAGTTACTCTGGCCGACCCTACATTCCAGCCCGAGTATTGACATGCTAGTGGGTGTCACTCTGTTCTTCCTTTCTTCCTTTCTTCCGAGCTTTTTTGGGGAAAGTCCCACCCCAGCCCGCTCTTTGCCTGCTTGTCACACGCCTGCTGCCCCTGCCACAGTTAACTCCACCTGAGCGAGCGAATGAGGTGGTGAGGGAGGGCGTTGTGGGCAGTGGGGAGTCGAGAGCCATTGAAGTGGCATCAGGGGGGGGGTGGCCGTGGGTAGAGTCGTGCTGCAGGTGCGTGCCGCGTTGCCGCGCGTGATTCCCCGTTGTTGCTGTTGCTGTTGTTATTTGTTTGTTGTTTGTTCGAGTGTGTTCCAAGTTTCCATTCTCGCCCGCTGGCTCTCGCACATATACATATATATGTAAAGAGTAAGGGTATCAAGCGGATAAGACATGACATTAATCTTAAGATACTATCGGTAAGATGTACCGATATAAGGTAGAAGGCGATAGCGCAAGGCGATAGGAAGAAGTCGATAGTCAGAGTCGGTTTTTGGAAGCAGCAGCGGAAAGTTGTACGGGAGTTATAAGAACAATTAATCAAGTTGAACTATTTTCTAAATCATGTAATCTCTAACTGTATTTGAACTATAAGCATAATAAACAATTCTATATTATAAATCTTACATATATATATATACATATATATTTTTTCAATTTTTTTTTTACTGTTTGCTGTACGATGCGTGCCACACAGCACAGCGCAGCGACTGTGCTACACGTCTGTACGCGTCTGCTCGAAAGGTGTTTAAACCCGCTTAAAAGCCGCTCAAGCAGCAGGACCAAGGAGCCAAGATCAAAGCAGGCCCACCAGGCCCAGGCCATAACGAGCTGAGAAACTTAACCAAAATCATCAGGCCAAAGGAGCTCAGCTCAGCTTTCACCTGTGCCTATGCAACTGCAACTGCCTCTGCCTCTCATTCTCACTCTGAGTCTCCCCCGATCTGCGCCCAGTGTCCCTGTGGAAAAGTCTGTGTCTGTGTGTTTGTTGTTTACCTTAATTAATGCACTGGCAAACGGTAAACGGACACAGATACAGTCGCAGCTACAGTTACAGTCACAGATACACAGAGACACAGACAACATAATTTGCCTTTGGGGCGCCACTCCAATCCACTCCAAGCTGCAGCCTCGAGCCGGAGAGTAGAAAGAGTAGCGGAGAGGCCTAAAGAGCTTGCAGCAGCAGCAGCAGGAGGAAGCAGGCAGCGGGCAGGCAGAAGGCAGAAGGGCAGCAGGGTAGCAGGAGGAGGAGAAGGAGAAGAAGGAGGTGGCGACTGCCTAAAAGCTTAAAGGAGGAGAAGGACGTAGGACGAGGAGCAGTGCATCTGCGGGCCCAGCTAATTAATATTTTAGCCAAGAACCGAAACAGAACTGTACTGAACAACTCCACTGCTGCTTACATAAGCCACTCGTACTTCAGTTTCTATTCCCATTCCCCAAACCATTAGCCACTTCTGCGAGGCAGGCTTTGCCACTTGCCGCATGCCCCTGTCCGATGCCCAATTCCAATTCCAACTCCAATTCCTTGCCACATCCATTTGTACTTCTTCGTTTGCGAGCCTGATAAACAAAAACTGGAAAATGGGAAATTGCTCATACGCCGCGTTGTCGCCGTCAAAAATGAAACAGTCAAAGGAGGACGAAAATGAAGAGAGAGAGTGAGTCAATGACGAGGAGAATGGGTACGGGTACGGATGGACAGGATACCAGATTAAAAGGAGCAGCAGACTGAGATGAAGCAGAAGAAATAGGCAACCAAAGGGAAGCTGGCCCAGAAGAATCTGTCCAAAAATAAGTTAAGCCAATGAAAAGTCAGTGAATTAATTCGAATAGAAATCATCCGAAGGAGAACAGTTCGTCGTCTATGAAGAATCAGCCGTAGTCGTCGCAGAGCCGAAGAAGAAGAAGCGTAAGCAATAAAGCAAAATGAGAGCCGCAGCAGGGTGCCTACACTGGGTGGGTAAAGTGGTGGTACGGGTACAGGGGCACATTAAATACGTGTAGAAGTACGAGTAACTGCTAAGGCAGCAGCTGAAACAAGAACAAAAAAAAAAGTTGACCCAATTTGCAATTCTAAATCGAAACCAAAGTCAAAGCTATACAAAAATAACAAAGAGCGGCGGGGTAGCGGTGTAGCGGGGGATCGGTTAGTACAAATAGACACACACACACAGAGAGAGAATATTGTTTCAGATGCAAATTTCAGACCTGCTGAGAGCAGTTGGCAGCATTTATTGAAACTCTTCTTGCAGCATTAGTTTGGCAACAATTGTTAGAGAAGAATTCTTCTGCTTTTTCTTTCAAAGTCGCAGTTTTACACTCTCTATAATATTTATATATTTAGTCCAGTTCTCCTCTTTGAGTATTTAAATACGTAAAAATAAAAAATTGCAAAAAACATTTCCTCACCATCCCATCATATATCCTGTTCTTCTTTGTCTTCTTTGGCTGCTCTATTCTCTGCCATCCTCTTCTCCTGCTGCTGCTCCCATTCCACTATGGGGAAAATTCCCATTTTTCGGGTATTTAGTCATTGTAGTAGACAGAGGACAGAAGAACCCGGGTAGTGTAGTACGCTTGGATGTTATAATTGTTATGATTGATTTTTATTTAAATGAAGCTTATATTTATACAAAATCGTTGGGGCGAGTTGCCTCCATGCAGGTGGGAAACAAAGCCCTGTTGCGTAAGGTTCCCACCGTCAATATGCAATATTAGGCGTCAGCTTTCGGTCAGCGGTGGTACCTGCCCAATGCCCGTTACGTAAGGTTCTCACGGTTTAGATGCAGACGCATCACTTTTGGGCAGTGACAATGACCGCCGCCGAAACTGCATCATATTGCAACTTGGCCTTGGGGTGGTGCTTAAATTGGTTAGGCCAAGCACACTGCATGAATACACTACACCTCCCTTTTTATAGGAATAACGTAATATAGTAATGGAGTTATTCTAAGGTGTTACAAGGTTTTACAAAGTGTGTTTGTGTGTGTTTAAATATATTTGTGTATGTATAAGTAATTTTATATAATTATTATTACATTTTTTTTTTTTCTATGCCCATGAAATGGTGAAAAAGAACCAATTGTTTATATTTTATTTTCTTTATATACTTTTAATCTATTTTTGTTTACGTTTGTGGTTTTATTTCTATCCTTTAATATGTAGTTATTCCTATCGTCTATTCCTATTACCTTATATGGGCCCCTATATTGGTTATCTAGTTTATGACCTGTGTCATTTTTAACTAATACTAAATCTCCTATATTTATTTGTATGCTATTTAGGTTCCTGTCATAATATGCTTTTTGTTTGGTTTTTGCTTTTTCTAATAATAATTTTGATCTATTCGTAGCTATCTGTAATCTATATTTTACTTCCTTATCGTATGCTTCATGGTTGTATACTGGACTAACCTTACCTTCTTCTAGAAAGTCATACGTTTGTGGTTTTTTACCAAAAACCAGTTCAAATGGGCAATACCCATGTACTGTTGATGGTGTTGTATTGTAGCAATATGTAAAGTACTTTAGCCATTCGTCCCAATCATTCTTTTCACTAGAGATGTACGAGCGAACATACTCGTTGAATGTTCGGTGTGTACGTTCTACTGCACCGAGTGTCTGATGGTGATGGGCTGTCGATGTTCTATGTTTAATTTTTAATAACTGGCATAATTCGGAAAAAATGCTGTTTTTATATTCTGTACCCATATCCGTTATGAGCGTCCTCATAGGACCATAGATAAGAATAAAGTTATTAAAGATACTACTGGCTACGACTTTAGCATGCTTGCTAGGGATCGGTATTGTAATAAGGTATTTAGTCAAATCGCATAGAATTGTAACGGCGTATTCATTATTATTTTCTGACCTTGGTAGGGGTCCTATTGTGTCGATCTGAACCGTATCGAATGCTTTCGCTGGCGTTGCAGTTAATTGCATTTCTTCTTTGTTGTGTTTGAGAGTTTTGTTCTTCAAACATTTGTCACAATGTTTGATATACTTTTTTATATCCCTTGTCATGTTTTTCCAGTTGTATTTTTCTCTAATCTTGGTAATTGTACGATTGACTCCCTGGTGGCCTCCAGTAATTGGGTCGTCGTGGAATTGTTTTAATATTTGCAAGTATGTTGTTTTTGGCGTTAACGCAATTGTTATGTCTGTAAGGTTTTTATTTCCCATTTCTTTAAATTCTTCTACCCGGGTATATTTAAATATTCTGTCTTCTAAGGACAGTTGTAATTTAGTGACGCCTAGATTACCGGCTTCTAAAGTAAGCCTCTTGAACAATTGTCCTAAGTCAATTTTCTCGTTAATAATCAGGTCATTCACTATAAATTGGCTACAAATTCGTTTTCCCTTTTTGAATAGTAAATTCGGAAGGGTCAGAATGAGCTCGACATGTCGTTTTACTTCTTTTTTATATAGCGCTTCATATATTTTTGGGACCTTAAGACTTTCTTTACCAGTCGTATTAAGAGTGTTTTTTGTTTTTACTTTTTCGGCTTCTGACCGTGTTGTTACTTTAAGTATTTGAGCTGCCTTGGCAGTTAAGTTTTTTAAATCTGATATTTCTATGCGGGATAGCGCATCCGCTACATAGTTTTCTTTTCCTGCTATGTACTCCACCACAAAATCATATTCTTCTAAATCTAATCGCATTCGTGTTAACTTAGACGACGGGTTTTTCATTGAAAATAGGTATGTTAATGGGCGATGATCTGTTTTCACCAGGAATTTTGTACCGTATAGGTATGGTCTGAAATATGTTATAGCCCAGTGAATTGCTGCTAATTCTTTTTCTATTGTTGATTTATTGGATTCGCCTTTTGTGAATGCCTTAGATGCATATGCAACTGGTAATTGCTTACCATCGTACTCTTGGCTTAGTACTGCTCCACATGCGAAACCGCTGGCATCTGTTGTTAAGCAAAATGATTTTTTGAAATCTGGGTATTGTAAGATTTGAGGGCTTATAAGAGCATTTTTAAGAAAATTGAAAGCTGTGTTGCACTCTTTCGTCCATATAAAGGGTGTATTTTTTCTACTTAATCTTGTTAAATTACGAGCTTGCTCTGCAAAATTTGGAATAAATCTTCTATAGTAGTTACAAAATGCAACAAACCTTTTTGTTTCGTCTGCTGATGTTGGTGTTGGGTAGTTTTGAATTAATGTGAACTTAGTGTCGTCTGGCAATATCCCTTTGTCTGTGCATTTATGGCCTAAGTATGTTACTTCGTGACTAAAAAATAAACATTTGTCTGGGTGCAACTTTAGATTGTATTTTCTGCAGATAGTGAACACATCTCTAAGGTTTTTTAACATGTGTTCTTCGGAACAGCCTAATACGACCAAGTCGTCCATGTATAGGAATGCCTGTGCAGGTGATAATCCTGCAAATGCCATGGTCATCATTCTTTGGAATGAGTTTGGGGCTATTTTGAGGCCGTAAGGCAATCTTTTGAATCTATATGTTCCGTTATCTGCCGTAAAAGATGTGACATTTCTTGACTTTTTCTCTAGTTCAATTTGGTGGAAACCAGATGTTAAATCTAAACAGGAGAAATATTTTGATCTTCCCAACTGGTCCAAAATATCATCTATTCTGGGCAGTGGGAACTTATCGGCTATTAGTTTTTTATTTATGCCCCTATAATCAACTACCATTCTCCATCGTTTTTGAGTTTTTCCTGGTAGTGATTTTTTTGGTACTAATAGCAATGGGCTGTTGTATGCTGATACTGAGGGCTCTATTATGTCATCTTTTATAAGTTTCTTTATTTGAATATTTATTTCGTCTTTTTGGCTATGGGGTATTCGATAGTTTTTTATGTAAACCGGCTCATCGTTTAATAGTTTTAATTCCTGTTTGTAAAAGTTGTTTACTGTTATTGGTTCACTCTCCATGGCAAATATATCAACGTATTCAGAACAGAGGGTATTCATTTCCTTTTTTATAAATTTCGGAAAATTCGTATTAAGTTTTTCCATAATTTCTTTATTTTTGTTTATTTTTATGTTTTTATTGTTAATTAGTTCATAATCCTCAAGGTTTTCCGTTTGAATATTTGCATCGGATACTGTGCAATTATTATCAGTTGTATTGATGATTCGGACAAAAGCTTGTTTGCTTGTGGTAATTGTATTTGCAATGAAGATGCCTTTGTGAATTTCCTGGTTCGGTATGAGAACTTCTTTGTGTTCTGAGCATATTTTCATTAAACGGACAACTTCGGACCTAGCTGGAATTGTTATTGTATTTATATGTTGTGAATTTTGCATAGGAATGGCTATGTCTTCGTGAAAGTCGTGTGGTCTCAAAGTTAACCAATCTTGATTATCTTCGTAATCTAGAATGCAATTATATTGGAAAGTCATCTTTGACAAGATGAAAAGTATGTTTTATTAAAATATTGCCGCATATCAAGTCCGCCTCCACTATTCCTAGCGTATTAATTGTTCCTTTCCCTATACCATTGAGGTTCGTTGTAATTGAATTATTTATTTGTATATTATTTGTAATTTCGCCAATTTTGAAAATTGAAATATCAGCCCCTGTGTCTACCAAAAACGTTGATACCGCATTGTTTAGTGAAGTTTTTGTTGATATAAAACTATTGAAATGTAAATTGAACACGAATATGGATTTTTTAGCGCTATTTATTTTTGTGGGGGAGTTTATGCGTTTTCCGCATTTTCTGTACTATCTACAACGCGGACATTTTGGTGGCCTCCTCGTCTATTATTTTGTTGATTATTTCCGTTTCGGTAATAGCCACCGTTATTGTACCGACCGTTGTAGTTTCCGCGGAACTGGTTATTACCACGACCTCGGGTACCCTGGAAACGGCCTCTGTTTCCACGATACCCCCTATTTGAATAGTACATTACGGTATCTGCTCGTCCAGTTGCTTCGGTGCAACTGGTAACGAATTTTGCTACCGCTTCGCTCATGGTCGAGAAAGTTCCAGCCTGCATGATAAGTTTGACCTTATCATTGGTGCAGTTTTGAATCATTGCCTTGACCGCCTGCTGGGTACTATATTTTTCTGCCTGCTCATGTGTCATTCCGTCAGAAATAAAAGCGCATTCCAGAGTTTTTGTTAATTGCTCAATTTCTTTTGTGTACTGGTTAGCGGTCTTACTCATCTGACGGATGTTCATTATTTTGGCAGTTATTGAATCTATTGATTCGCCTTTTACGTTTGTTTTAAGTCTATTTATAATGGATACAAGTGTGCATTCTGTACTAATTAAATTCCTAACAGCACCTTTAAGTTTGGTTTTTACCAATGACACTGCTGTGGCGTCATGTTCACCTTTGATGGTGTTAACCAAAGATAAGGCATCCAGAAAACTTTGTAGGTTTTCTGCCCTACCGTCAAACTCTGGGATGAGTTTGCTGGCTGTATTAAGAAATTCTATTATAGTTTGAGGCATATTTGAACCTGAAGGTTTTTCACCTTCTGAACTATCGTCGCTATCTGAACTATTTTGCAGCAGTTCTCGTGTGAAAACTGCTGGGTTATTTAGCGCGATTGGTATCACTAAATGCAAATGGTGTCTTTTGTTAATGTTCTCAAGGCACTCTGTTAGCCGTTTGAGAACATCTGTGACCTGGCCGTTATGGAGTTCAGAAAGGTTATGGTGGGCTGCTTTTATTAAGCATTTGATTTCGTTGTAATTGTGAACAACGATCTCAGTATGCTTAATTAGCGTTTGTCGCTTAATGCGCTTTGTCTTATTTAGACATTTATATGATTTATCAAATTCCACCCTGAAGTCTCTAATTTTTTGTCTTAATGTTTCCCATTCCATTCCGAGTGGTAGCTGGGTTGCAGAATTTTTATCAAGAGTTAAACTAGATTTTATCTAGTGCATCAGCGCGAGACATATACCTTTTTTTCAGGCTTCTATGATGCATGTTGTAAATTTTGATTATTAGATTTATTGCTGCCATGATTACTAATATTAACAGAAGAAACCACAATTCATTGATGCTATTTGTGTGATCGACAATTTGTATCTTGTTCACCACATTGGCATTGGGGTTTTCTACTTTTGATTGCGTTTTCCCCATTGTAATTATTAATATTTAGTATTTAAAAAAAAATATTTTTTTTTCTTAATTAAAATTTTTTTTTTTTTTTTATTTGTTTAATTGTTTAATTTTAGAAATATTTTTATTTTATCATTTTATTTAATACTTATACATATAAAAAGGAAAAATATTATATATATATATATAAATTTAAGAATTAATTTGGGGTGCTGGTTTGTTTGGCCAGCAGCCGTTTCTTCGCATCGCGAAGCGCCAGTTTGGTGGCGTCCAGCAGCTCTTTGTAGCGCCTCTGGTCATCCGGTGATCCTCGTGCGGCCTTTTCGCACTCGATTAGTAGGCGACGAGTGCGGATCAGGCGAGCCTGTTTTCCTCCTCTCCTTGCCTTCGGAACTGTTTTACTCGGGGTTGCTTCCTCGCTCCTTTGCTGCTTGGCTGTCTTCTGCCTTGCTTTGTATTCCTCGATGGTGAGTCTTTTTGGTCCTGACTCCGGGTACTGCTCCAGTACCTCCTCTATTCCTGGTGGGTCCTTCTGGATAGAAGGCTCCCCTGTCAAGAATTGTATCTCTCCTTCCGATGTCATGAATTTTTATTTATTGGTTAGACCTCGAGTCTTTTTAAGCAAAATGTAGAATGTAACCAAATTCCACCAAGGAGACTATGGACTCGTCTGTGAAGAGCTGCAGCTCCTTGAAGCGGCACAAAATATCCTTCAGGTAGAGGGTTTATGACTTCTTGTCGCCGTAGACGATGGTTCAGCACCTCATCGACACAGGACTCCACATTGATTTTTCTGCTGTTATCGACCTCCCCGGCAGATGCATTGGCACCCTTGAGATTGGTTTCTATATCTGTTATAAACGGTTTGGCTGATATTATTATATTATATATTATTATATTATATATCTGGCGCTATAACGCCGCTGATATATATATAATAATGGCAGGATCGCCATGTAGTAGACAGAGGACAGAAGAACCCGGGTAGTGTAGTACGCTTGGATGTTATAATTGTTATGATTGATTTTTATTTAAATGAAGCTTATATTTATACAAAATCGTTGGGGCGAGTTGCCTCCATGCAGGTGGGAAACAAAGCCCTGTTGCGTAAGGTTCCCACCGTCAATATGCAATATTAGGCGTCAGCTTTCGGTCAGCGGTGGTACCTGCCCAATGCCCGTTACGTAAGGTTCTCACGGTTTAGATGCAGACGCATCACTTTTGGGCAGTGACAATGACCGCCGCCGAAACTGCATCATATTGCAACTTGGCCTTGGGGTGGTGCTTAAATTGGTTAGGCCAAGCACACTGCATGAATACACTACATCATTTTCTCAAAGTATTAAAATTGGTTTTTATACCCGTACTCAAAAAAGAGTTAAGGGGTATATTAGATTTGTGGTAAAAGTGGATGTGTGTAACGCAGAGAAGGAAACGTTTCCGACCCCATAAAGTATATATATTCTTGATCAGCATCAATAGCCGAGTCGATAGAGCCATGTCTGTCTGTCCGTCTGTCCGTCTGACCGTCTGTCCGTCTGTCCGTCTTGTTTGACGCCTGGATCTCAGAGACTATAAGAGCTAGGGCAACCAAATTTGTTTACCAGACTCATGTGATATCACACTGCTACAAGTGTATTTCAAAATTTCGCCCCGCCCCCTTCCGCCCCCACAAAGAACGAAAATCTGTGGCAGCCACCATTTTAAAGATACGATAAAACTGAAAGCGCAGTATCGTAGAAAATAACCATATCTACCAGATTGCCGAATCTGAATCAGATCGGATCATAATTATAGCCAGAATGAAGAAATGAATTCTCTGTTGGTTCCCTCTCCTTCTCCAGCGCTGCTGACGCAACTGATTCTCTTTCTCGCTCGCACACTCTGCCGCGTTCAGTGCGCGAGCAACCACTAGCGGAGGAGATGTAGAATCTAAATGGAACACGTACAATCTACATGTTAGATGTAGAATAGACATTGTATATGTAGATGTAGATAGCAGTTGTAGCAAAAAAATGTAAAATGTAAAATTTTTTTTTTTTTTCCAAAATTCTACAAAATCATAAGCTGTATATACTGACTGAGTACGGGTATAAGTAGAGTCGTGTCCCCAGAAACGACTCACACGTTCCTTCTCGTTTTTTTTGGTAACATATTAAGAAAACTTCAAACTGTAAAGTCCAATACCAAACATGTTATATAACATAGAACTGTTAAGTTTAACAGCTGTTAAAGTCAGCTGTTGCTGTAGAAAAGCACTTGCTTTAAGATTGCAATATTTTTGCAGCCTATTTTCAAAATGCCACTATTCAAACGCGAAACATTCTTTTTGTGAAAATTAAAAAGGATAGCAATTACACGGGTTTTAACTATGTAATGGTTGGGAAGAAGAGCTCGTACTAAAATTTTGGAAGTGTGAAGAAGTCCCTGAACCAGTCGATAAGTTCACAGAGGAAGAAAAACAGTGCAAAGATTGTTTTGTTACGCATGTTAAGTAAGAGGCCTCGCGACATTTAGTGGTAGCTCTGCCATTCAAAAATCCTCAAATTGAATAAGGAGAAACTGATCAAATCGCTCTAACCAGGTTCCTAAACTTAGAGAAGAGGTTGAATCGTAGCCAAGCTCTGAAGGAACAATATGTTCAATTTAATGAAGAAAACAGCCAATTATTGCATTTAGAGGCAATAAGGACTACAGAGAAAAATAAAGTTGAATACTTCATGCCTCATCATCCGGTTATTCGCCCAGGTAGTGTAATGGATAACGATTTGTAGGATAGATGTTTTACCCAGAGATTGACCAGCACGCTATTATTCCGGCTACTGTCTCGTCGGCAAAAGGATGGTATTCTTTTCTTGTCAATTCTGAGACCTACGCGTATATATATATAATTTAAGAGCGTGCGAAGAGAAAACAAAACTGATGCCCGATAGACTCTATTTATACCCACACGTAACACAAACGAACTTACTCTTCCTCAGATGGTATAGAGGAACACGCCCACCCTTCCTAGGTCATATTTTTCCAGTGCTATCAAATCACTATGACCCCTTTATCAAGGCCGAAAACTACAGAGGCTGGGTATCGGAGATCATAAGATATTTTTTTTTATCTAAACATTATAAAATTGATTTATTAAAAGTAAAATTTATATTTAAATACTAAAATCTTAGCTCTAAACATTTATAACTACAATGATTCCCCCAGAAATATTCTGTCTAGTCAAACGTTTCATTTAATTCCCCTTCTTCGAAATTCTCTTTGCTTCCCCGCTATGCTGTACAACAGCTGATCGCTCTCTTCGGAAACCCCGCTCTGGGCTCGTTCCCTTATATGGTCATTGACCTATGTAAACTTATGCTTCTACTAAAATTTGGTATAAATGAAATAGATTCACATCGGTGAAACCGATTAGAAAAATTATAGGCCCTATTTAAATCTTACTCACTCTGTTGCGGTCCATCGGCGAAAGCGCTTTCACGATGTCTGCTGTTGGTTTGGAAGGTTAGCGATTTGTTAAATGGTTTTCACTGAATTCAATATTTCATTTTTTTTCCTTGCCTCCCAAAAAAAAATTCAAACTAAAGAGAATAACGCACTTAAATTTAAACTATTAACTAATTCTCTAAGTTATATCGTTCGAGGTTCTCCCTCCCTTCTATTTCCTTCTCCTCTTTACACGCACGTCGTATGCCGAAAATTCGAACTGCTTATACCTCTCTCTCTCACTTTAAGCGCTCTGTGTGGCACCGTGGGACAAACTCATAATTTTAATTTTTTTTGATAAATTTTCATTTTTTTTCTCTGTATAAATTTTGTTTTCTTTTATGGTTGCCACTAATTAATTATTTTGATCCAGCATCTGAAGGCATGAGAGGAGATAACCTGCACTAGGGAGTTCTCCTCTACCACAGGCCATGTTGCCTTGAATTATTTCTTTTTTTAGGTTAAAAAGAATTTTTTTTCTTATCCTCTTTTATCACTCTAAATGGGTTCTACTTCCACACTTTTCACGCATCACTCGCTTTTCGTTTAATTATTCTGGTGGATTACTGAATTGTTAACGTTATCTTAATCAGAAACCTCGAAATGGGCTTAGCCTATACCGCGCGCTGCTGCTCCACGCTGGAGTCTGTCCCGCTCTTCGGAGCGCCTCTGCCTAGCTCGACTTTTCGAACTCGCTCTCGCTAGCGCCGGCCGTTCCCCTGCATTAAGTTTCCCCGCAGCTTTACATTCCCCTGTTGATTAATGCACGGATGATCGTTTGAGGCTTGCCGCTGCTTTTGCTTGCGTTAAAACTGAAAATTGGGTGCCAAACCTAAACGGGAATAAACAATATTCTCTTTAATTCGACTTCTGCCACCCCTCTCGAAATTTTTTTTCTTGGATTTCCTTCCACTTACCAAGAAAATAATTGAAATTTCTTTCGGTCGACTGCTTCGCCTATCCCGCAATATCACTGATTTGGCTAAAAATTGAACTTTTGAGATTTTTCTCCACTATCTTTCACTTGTTACATACCTCTAGTAGATGTATGTACCACGAGCACTGGTCTTCACTGGTCAGCGTCCACCAAAGAAAAGAAAGATCGCCATTCTGCATCGACTCTCGGAACCTACTTTTCCTTTTCGACCCTTCCACTGTCAACTTTCGCTCTCCTTTCCCCAAATGTACACCTTGACCAGTAGGTGGCGTTGCCTTACCCCTTCCGCGCTGTTAAGGCGCACAGATTTAGAGCCACTGGGTACTTTAAATCAAATTTAAAAAAACCCCCAACAGCTACGGGCACCTTACAAATCCCCCCTGCCAAAATCAGACTTGGGGTAATATGCTAGATCCGTCCATTGACTGAAACCACAAGGCTGATTAAACCCGTAGCTTTGACGCCACTACTGCCGCATGTCTTTCGCATGATACTTTCCAATGCATTTTCCCTGCAGATCTTCCAGTTCATAGATCGAGTTTCCTATTTTATTTCTAACTCTCGCCTTTACAAATACATTGCCAAGTTTCGCATTGTAACCAGCCGGGAAACTGCTTTGCTTGAAGTTTCTTCTAAACACCTCCTGTCCCACTTTATACGACACTATTCGCGATCTCTTATCATACTGCCGTTGATTACGCTCGTTTTGTTTTTGCATAGCATCGGTGGCCTTTTTACGGACTACCTCTAGCGAACCTTCTTTCGTAAATGTTGCGTTCCTGTCTTCAAGCAATTTCAACGACCTTAGAAGTGAATATGTTCCCCCCGATGTAATCATCTGCTGCCCAAATACCATATAATAGGGAGTCGTGCCTATGCCCGAATGGATTGCTGATCTCAAGGCACAACAAATGCTGCTCAGATGCTCATCCCAATCCTTCTGATCCGGTCGGATATACGCTCGAATGGCAGCTATGACCGATCGATTTACGCGCTCCGATGCATTTGCTTGCGGAGCATGCACGGCCGTGAGCGTATGTTTTATTCTGTGCGTTCGCAACAGAGTTTGGAAAGTGTCTGCTCTAAACTGGGAGCCATTATCCGAAAACACGATTTCCGGAACGCCAAAAGTGTGGAAAAGTTCTTCCTTCAGATATTTTATAACCACCTCAGCTGTTAGTTTCTTGACCGGTTTTAGAAAAACAAACTTCGAGTAATGATCTAGAACGATAAATATTCCGATGTGACCGCTTCGTGATCTCGGATACGGACCCAAGAAGTCAATGTAAAGCCTTTGGAAAAATCTCTCTGACTCCGCCGGTGTCCCAATAGGAGGTCTCAAAGTGGCATTAGGTGGTTTTGTTGACTTGCATTGACTACAAGCAGTAATGTATGTTTTAACGTCGTTCACCAGTCCTGGCCAATAATAATACCGCCGGATACGCTCTAACGTCTTATGTATCCCTCCATGAGAAGCCAAGGGATGGTCATGTGCTTTCTCAAGCACTTCCTTTACCAACTCTTTTGGTACCCAAAGCTTCCACGCATACGAATCATGCACCAGATCCCCTGTCGAGTGTTCTGAGCGACGATAAATAAACCCATCAACCACTTTCACATCAGGGAGTTTCGAACTATTGGCTTCTACACGTTCGATTAGATCTAAATAATCGGCTGACTTAAAATGTGGAGAATCCGTATCTACCAATAACCCATGGTTCAACTCAATTGCCGCTATGTCTTCCTCATGGACTCTCGATAAAACGTCCGGAACTACATTTAATTTTCCTTTTCTGTGCTCAATGTGAAATCGAATTAATTTAATTAATTTCTCTGTGCCCTATTTAGCTTTTTGGATACAAAAGCTATTGGTAGTTCCTCTCCATCCTCCGTTTTCTGTACCAATACTCCTCCCACTCCTGATTTGCTTGCATCGCAGTGAATGAAGAATGGCTTAGAGAAATCTGGGCTGCGCAAAACTGGAGCACTGCAGAGTAATTCCTTTAGCTCAACAAAGGCTTTCCTCCCATCTTCGGACATGACAAATTTCTGCTTTTGTTTCAAAAGATCCGTTAGCGGAGCTGAAACCGAAGCAAAGTTGAGAATAAATTTTCGATACCAACCAGCCAAACCCAAAAAGCTTCTTAGTGCTCTTAACGTTTTTGGCAATGGAAAATCGGTAATAGCCGAAATTTTCTCGGGATCGGTCTTAATGCCTCCCTCACCTATTATATGTCCGAGATATTTAACTGATTTCATACAAAAATTACTTTTTCCTATGTTTATCGTTAAACCAGCCTTCTGAATATGCGATGAAACCGTTTTCAGTACTTCCATGTGTGAGTTAAAACTATCCGAAATTATGAGCAATTCATCCAAGTACACGAATACTTCGTTGCGAAGGGAACACGGAATTACTTTATCCATTAGTCTCGACATTGTTTGGGGTGCATTACACAACCCGAATGGCATGACCCTATATTGATACAAAGGTCTACCTGGTATAGTGAAGGCCGTTTTAGGTCTTGAGCCTTTTTCGAGCGGAATTAGCCAGAAAGCATCTTTCAAGTCCAAGCTTGATATAAAGTTTGCTCTTGGCAGTCTGCTTAGGATGCCATCAATCTGGGGAAGGGGATAGGCATCTTTTTCCGTTACTGCATTCACCTTTCTACTGTCCAAGCAAAGTCTGACTTTCCCTGGTTTCTGAACTAAGACAACTGGCGAGGACCATGCGCTTTCCGACTCCTCAATTACTCCTAGATTGAACATCCTGTCTACTTCCGCGTAGAGAAGCTTCTCTACTGCCGGTGAAACCGAAAAATGCCGTTGTTTAATGGGCTTGGCGTTCCCTGTGTCTATAACATGGGTCATAATAGATGTCTTGCCAAGACCCGAAACAGCAAAGGAAGGAAACTGTCCCACTATAGTTTTTAACGCGTCTTCTTGGGCTGGTGACAGGATGTGTTTACCCGGAGATGCATTGATTTCTGCTATCTGCAAAGGCGATGGCAACAGGTTAAAGAGGTTCCAAAAATCTATCCCTAAGTATAAGTCTTGACTTAGAGAGGGAATGATAAATAGCTCTATCTCCTTGGACTCTCCTTTAAACTCTATATTAGTTCTTAATTTGCCTACAATTTGCTGGCTATTTCCATCAGCCGTACTTGCGCTCGACATTATCTTCTTAAATGGTCTTCCGCTACATATGATTTCGTTCGCTAGATGACCCCCCACATCCAGCGCCCGTATCCAACAAACCCGTTTTAGCTTCTTCGAACAATATAACTTTTGCGTACGGACGTTGGTCCCCATTTTTTCTTTTTAATGGAGTTTATATATTTTGCGGCTTTCCAAAAAGCCTTTAGACGCTTCGTGCTTCGCGAGACGGTTTTTATCAGATTTGACTTACAAGGTAAAACTAACTTTCTAAAACTATCTATCTTTCTATGCCAGTAAAAAGGTATTTCTTCCGTTGCTTGAACCAATTCGATCGCCTTTTCTGGTCTTTCCGGACGACTGTCTGCTTCTAATCCTGCTTCGTCGGTTGTCGTTGTGGAACACCCGTCAGCGGACGAGTATCTGATGGGTTCCCTTTCCCGTTTTTTTGACATCTTTGGCAGGATGGTTTGTAAGTATTGGGGATACCACAGCCGTAGCAGAATATCTTTCTCTTCGCTGCACAGTCTTGGCCCTCCTTCCGACAGTTCCAACAAACTAAAGCCATCGCCCCGATTTCTACATCCGCTTCACCCTCTGAAAACTCAGTTGCTTCGTCGCTGATTGATTCCTCGACGAGCTCCGCGACCTGCTTTTTGAGAGGTGCTGCCTTTTGATAACCGTGAGTACGTTTCACTTCTTCCAAAAAGCATTCCCTCTTTCTGCAAATGTCCCGAAAAGTTTCAATCGAATAAAGCTGAATGTTTAAGATTTCGTGTTGAATCTCCGGCCTCAAATTCCTTCGAACAATTTCAATCAAGGTATTGTCCGATAGGGGCTGATCTAGCCTGTCAGTCAGCTTCTGAATAGAATCAAAAAATACCTCAAACGTCTCTTTTTCTTTTTGTTTCCTATCTCTTATCATTTGCCTTATATCGACGTCTGTCCGAGGGTCTCTGAAATGCTTTCTTAAGGCCATGCAAAGGTCTCTCCAACGCACCACTCCAGCAGTCTTGTGGTACCGCCAATAAAAGTCGGAAGCTTTACCTTCAAACAAGGTGTTTGCGTTGCCACATAAAAGAGCGAAATTTCCATCCAGAGTTTGATGGATCAGGGCTTCTAAACGATATATAAAGCTGTCCACACTCAACCCATCTAAAGCTCCCGAGAACCTTAGTTTCCAATTGTTCATGATGTGTCCCACTTTATCAGGCCTTCGAGCTAAGTCCGTCCCAGAAGATCTCGATATAGATCGCCCCGATGGAGGAGATTCCAAAACCTCATTTACCCCAGAGATACCTAAAAGTTGATCGAGGGATGCGTTATCGGTTGGATGATTGGTCGGTGGTTGCTGTTGTGTATTTCCCAAATGAGCTGCGATATTGTTGGTAATAAGTGTTGCCATCTTCTCTGTTAGCTGAGTTAACAACTCGTTCTGCATTGCCATCACCGCTGCGTTTATCTGTGCGGTCATGATGCTTGAGCTGGTTGATGCCTGTTGATCAAGTGGTGGTTCCGTTGAGTTATCCTCGCTCGGATCCCCTACCCCCGATCGCGTTCTTGTCGGTAGCTGAACAGGTTGAAAAGATTTTGTTGCGGTGCATTGTAACTTGCAAGTAGGGCATGTGTTTGTGGCCTTGAAATGCGTTTTAATACAGGACTTGTGAAATTCATGATCGCACCTTGTCCTAAAACTATCCGAATCTGCTATTCCCTTTTTACACAAAGCACATTTTGGCGGCGCTGCCCCCGCTTCATCGTCTGAACGATCTAACCCCATTTTGATAATCCTCTATCT
Organism: Drosophila obscura; assembly: GCF_018151105.1. NCBI lineage: Eukaryota > Metazoa > Arthropoda > Insecta > Diptera > Drosophilidae > Drosophila > Drosophila obscura. Next base: position 154,959 of record NW_024542774.1, on the reverse strand, counting down.
CTCTAAGTATGTAATACTAATTTTAATGGCTTTTAAAAAAAATTATATACAAAATAGGTATATATAATATAGGTAAAGATAAATAAAGATAAAGATTTATAAACGGTAATCCCAAAAAAAACGATACGATAGCAAAAAAATGATCTCCGATATTTTAGCTCCCTGCAGAGCCCTAATTAACATCCGTTATAGTATCACAGTGTACATATAAACAAAGAGGAAACAAAACACACAGGCTGAAATACTTGGTCATGGTAACTTGTAAGAACATTAGACAGTGGAGATTTATAAAAATCACTCAATCTGTTATCAAAGTCCTACAAATTCTCGACTCTTCAGTCCTCAGCTATAGATCTTGGCCAGCTCTCTTACTTAGTCCATCTTTCGTGGTCAGGCGTCCCGTTTACTACTTGACCCGCCTGCATTTCCGATGCAATTGATAAGGGACGTTCGCGTGAGAACCCGCTGCAATAGGTACGATAGAAGAGTGAGTCGTAGCTTTGACTACGATAGATGTGGTCAGCACCTAGCTCTTGGGAGCCAAGTCCGCTGTGATCCGAATCACCTGATCATAGTTGCATAAAACTCACTGGAAAATAGATAGTTCATTCGAGCCCGCATCAGTCATGGTCAGGTAAGAGTCTCTCAGAGGACTCCCCCTGCTATCCTTAGCTTGAATAGGGAATGAAATTTAGCGGAAATTAAAAGTGAATCATCAAGCCGCTTTGATGACACTAAACAGTGCACCAAAAGACAACAAATGACTTTACTGATCTTTAAAATTTATCGTGAAATAAGGAAAGAAGATAGTAGTTGGCCATCAGCAATGTAAAGTGAGCCACTTTCGTTTTCATTTATATAAAACAAAAACGTTGTGGCCCCACGTTGGGCGCCATATATATATAATTATTCTTTTATAATCATTATTGTAATGGATAACGATTTGTAGGATAGATGTTTTACCTAGAGATTGACCAGCACGCTATTATTCCGGCTACTGTCTCGTCGGCAAAAGGATGGTATTCTTTTCTTGTCAATTCTGAGACCTACGCGTATATATATATAATTTAAGAGCGTGCGAAAGCATTTAAAGCCATAAACATAGACATTTACAGAACCGGAGAGAAAACAAAACTGATGCCCGATAGACTCTATTTATACCCACACGTAACACAAACGAACTTACTCTTCCTCAGATGGTATAGAGGAACACGCCCACCCTTCCTAGGTCATATTTTTCCAGTGCTATCAAATCACTATGACCCCTTTATCAAGGCCGAAAACTACAGGGGCTGGGTATCGGAGATCATAAGATATTTTTTTTTATCTAAACATTATAAAATTGATTTATTAAAAGTAAAATTTATATTTAAATACTAAAATCTTAGCTCTAAACATTTATAACTACAATGATTCCCCCAGAAATATTCTGTCTAGTCAAACGTTTCATTTAATTCCCCTTCTTCGAAATTCTCTTTGCTTCCCCGCTATGCTGTACAACAGCTGATCGCTCTCTTCGGAAACCCCGCTCTGGGCTCGTTCCCTTATATGGTCATTGACCTATGTAAACTTATGCTTCTACTAAAATTTGGTATAAATGAAATAGATTCACATCGGTGAAACCGATTAGAAAAATTATAGGCCCTATTTAAATCTTACTCACTCTGTCTGCTGTTGGTTTGGAAGGTTAGCGATTTGTTAAATGGTTTTCACTGAATTCACTATTTCATTTTTTTTCCTTGCTCCCAAAAAAAAAATTCAAACTAAAGAGAATAGCGCACTTAAATTTAAACTATTAACTAATTCTCTAAGTTATATCGTTCGAGGTTCTCCCTCCCTTCTATTTCCTTCTCCTCTTTACACGCACGTCGTATGCCGAAAATTCGAACTGCTTATACCTCTCTCTCTCACTTTAAGCGCTCTGTGTGGCACCGTGGGACAAACTCATAATTTTAATTTTTTTTGATAAATTTTCATTTTTTTTCTCTGTATAAATTTTGTTTTCTTTTATGGTTGCCACTAATTAATTATTTTGATCCAGCATCTGAAGGCATGAGAGGAGATAACCTGCACTAGGGAGTTCTCCTCTACCACAGGCCATGTTGCCTTGAATTATTTCTTTTTTTAGGTTAAAAAGAATTTTTTTTCTTATCCTCTTTTATCACTCTAAATGGGTTCTACTTCCACACTTTTCACGCATCACTCGCTTTTCGTTTAATTATTCTGGTGGATTACTGAATTGTTAACGTTATCTTAATCAGAAACCTCGAAATGGGCTTAGCCTATACCGCGCGCTGCTGCTCCACGCTGGAGTCTGTCCCGCTCTTCGGAGCGCCTCTGCCTAGCTCGACTTTTCGAACTCGCTCTCGCTAGCGCCGGCCGTTCCCCTGCATTAAGTTTCCCCGCAGCTTTACATTCCCCTGTTGATTAATGCACGGATGATCGTTTGAGGCTTGCCGCTGCTTTTGCTTGCGTTAAAACTGAAAATTGGGTGCCAAACCTAAACGGGAATAAACAATATTCTCTTTAATTCGACTTCTGCCACCCCTCTCGAAATTTTTTTTCTTGGATTTCCTTCCACTTACCCGTGGATCTGGCACCAAGAAAATAATTGAAATTTCTTTCGGTCGACTGCTTCGCCTATCCCGCAATATCACTGATTTGGCTAAAAATTGAACTTTTGAGATTTTTCTCCACTATCTTTCACTTGTTACATACCTCTAGTAGATGTATGTACCACGAGCACTGGTCTTCACTGGTCAGCGTCCACCAAAGAAAAGAAAGATCGCCATTCTGCATCGACTCTCGGAACCTACTTTTCCTTTTCGACCCTTCCACTGTCAACTTTCGCTCTCCTTTCCCCAAATGTACACCTTGACCAGTAGGTGGCGTTGCCTTACCCCTTCCGCGCTGTTAAGGCGCACAGTTTTAGAGCCACTGGGTGCTTTAAATCAAATTTAAAAAAACCCCCAACAGCTACGGGCACCTTACAGTAGTTTGACGACCAAATTACGGGTCGTATTTGATGCCTCTTGTAAGTCTTGCAATGGCTTGTCGCTGAACGACACGGCCTTATTTGGTCCAACTCTGCAACCAGATCTATTCGAGACATTGACCAGGTTCCGTTTCTATAGATAAGCTCTAACGGCCGATATCAAGAAAATGTACCGACAAATATTGGTCGAAGAACCACATAGAAACTATCAGTGCATCTTATGGCGAGGCAACGTTTCGGAGCCAATCCAAGTGCTACGCTTAAATAGGTCACTTATGGGACAAATTATGCACCATTCCTGGCAGTACGTTACCTGTATTACTTGGCAGATAGGTACGCTGAAAGATTTCCATTTGACAAGAATTGACAACTTTGAAAGGGCAAGTGGTTGGAATTATTGGGCCTAGGGAAGTTCGAGCTGCACAAATGGCGCAGCAATTGTCAGGGAATGGACAACAACACTGACCTAGAGCCTTTAATGCTAAAAACAGAGGACGCAGCTTAAATCTTGGGAATATATTGGTCAAGTCTAGAGGACAAATTCCAATTCTCTTATAACATAAAAATCTCCTCGATCGCCACGAAACGATCAGTGTTGTCCGAGCTGGCTCAGGTATTTGATCCGTTAGGGTTCTTGAGTCCCTTGCTAATCTTGGTCAAAATCTTCATTCAGGAACTTTGGCTTCTAAAGCAGGATTGGGACGAGGAGCGTCCAGCGCGCTAATCAACGTAATGGCGTCGATATATGGAAGAACTGAAACTAATTGATAAATGTTCAATCCCACGATCCTCCATTCCAATTACGGCAGACCTATGCATGTTAGAGCTTTTCGGGTTTTCTGACGCATCCAACAGAGCTTACGGCGGCGTCATTTATGCTCGTGTAAGGGATAAAAGTGGAGGAAGTTCAGTGCGACTAGTAACGGCCAAGTCCAAGGTCGCCCCTGTTAGGGTAATATTATTGGCACGGCTATAGTTACAAGGAGCACTGTTAGTGTCCAAGCTAATGGAAAAGGTTTGCTTCTGTCTGCATTTACAGGTAGAAAGGGTTATTTCACGGATTCCACAATTGTGTTGAATTAGCTATCGTCACATGCCAGTCGTTGGACCACCTTCGTTGCCAACAGAGTGGCTCAAATACAAGAGCTAACACGGGTACAGGATTGGTTCAAGGTCGACACAAAGTCGAGCCCTGCAGATATTGTATCTAGGATTATTGGTGACAGAATTAAGCAAGTCAACGATGTGGTGGAACGGTCCGGACTTTTTAATAGATTCAGCAGATGATCTGGCTAAGTTCAATTGGAGTGAAGAAATAGAAGCCATGCCTGAGGAGAAGAAATGTAAGTTTTCGCTGACAATTAGAAAGGTAGAGAGCAGTGAAAAGGTCGATCTTGTGGGGAGATGCAAATTTGCAAATGATTTCCTCAAATTGCAGCGAGTCTTTAGCTACATTTTTCGCTGGCGTAGAATATTGTTGAGATCGAACTCAAATGAAACAGGCAACCTTACTGCAGCTGCAGCTGTTTACAATGTGCAACAGTTGAGTTTGCACGAAGAATTCACTAAGCTAAAAGAGGAAAAGGTGATAAAATCAGCAAGAATTTAAAGTTTAAGTCCTTTCTTAAGAGAGGAGGAAGGAATAAGTATTATTGGAGTCGGGGGAAGGTTGACCAAAGCCGAATTGCCATTTGACACAAGGCATCCCATCTTAATGCCTAGTAACCATATGGCGGTGAATGCGCTCGTTGAATTCACACATCGAAGGAATTTACATGCCGGGGCACAATCATTATGTGCCTTTTTGCGGCAGAGATATTGGATAATCAATTGCAGGAAACTTGCCCGCAAAGTGATCCGTTGCTGCATACCATGATTTCGTCGTCGACCGGTCTATGCAACACAGCTCATTGGAGCGCTGCCTGCCAATCGACTGCGAGGCAATATCTACCCATTCGAGCGAGCGGGACTGGAATTTGCTGGGCCTTTATGGATGCACTTCAACATGCGATGAAAACGCCCAGTCAAGGTGTATCTGGGCATATTCGTATGCTTCGTAACAAAGGCCTGCCATATAGAGATCGTGTCGGAACTAAGCTCAAATGCCTTCATCGCGGCACTCAAACGTTTTTTCGCACGACGTGGATTTAGCTCAGATCTAGCGAAAACGCTACCAATTTTGTAGGCGCTTCACCAGAGCTAAACAGAGTTTTCGACCCGCCCAGTCAGCAGCTCATTGACGACGAATGCAGTCAGCGAGGAGTCAAGTTTCACTTCATCCCCCCGCGCTCCCAGCACTTTGGATGATTATGGGAGACCGCTGTGAAGGTGGCCACACAGATCCTGGTGAACTGCACCAACAGTACAGCACTGAACTACGAGGATATGGCGACGGCCATCGCTCAAGTAGAAGCAGTGATGAACTCTCGGCCTTTGCATACATTGTCATCGGACCCCAATGACTTGGAAGCGTTGACGCCCGGGCATTTCTTGGTTGGCCGACCGCTAAAAACGCTGGTCGAACCATTCGACGAAGCACTGTTGAAGCTGTCCATGAGAAACCATTGGAAACGCATCCTGGTGGTACACAACATGTTCTGGCGCCGCAGAAGCGAACAAAGTGGAACACTGTAGCCAACAACATTCAAATTGGCACCCGGGTCTTTATTGCTGAGGACAATGCGCCACACGGACAATGGCTGCTGGGAAGAGTTCCAGAGTTACACCCAGCAGCGGATGGGGCAGTTCGGGTTGTAAGACTCAAGACCAAAACTGGACTCTTTAAGCGCAGCGTACACAAGCTCTGCCCACTGCCGACCGATACAGATGATCTTAATGTTGAAAGAAGCTTCCAAGGTGGGGAGAATGTTGACGCCACTTAATATATTATATCAGCTTAATGAACTTTAGCAATGTTAGCATGAATTTGTCAATGAATTTGAATTTGGCGCTAAAAAGAAAATGTACAAGAAGAGAAGCGCAATCGATATTATCGATAAAAACATGTATGAAGATCTATGATCACTAGAAATTATATAGAGAAAATAAACGAACGAGCAAGAACTAACAATGAGCGGATTGAGGAATATCAGGATTGCTATAGGATTGGCTCGAACAGTTTCCTTTATATCCTCACAAGTGCAGTTCCACACAAATTAGATCTTGTCGCGTCTACCTCATCATAGACATGGATATATAACGCTGTGCCTATAGTGTCTGTGCCTTAGTGTAGTAAGAACATCAGTGGAAGGTCGCGTGTGACTTAAAAGTCGTAGCCATGTTAACGGGATTGCAAGGTGGTTACACAAAACACTGCTGCTTCCTGTGTATATTGGATAGTAGAGCTAGAGAATAGAATTACTCAACAAAACTCTGGCCAAAACGGGAGGAACATTCTTTGGTAAATTACAATATACAGAATGCAGCTCTCGTAAAGTGTGAAGACGTTATTTAACTATCATTACACATTAAGCTGGGGCTAATGAAAAATTTTGTTAAAGCACTGGATAAGGAGGGTGAATCGAAGAGTTACTTAAAAACTGTCTTTCCACGTCTTTCGCTGGCAAAAGTTAAAGAAGGCGTATGTAATGGACCCCAAATCGTTTGCTGAAATATCAATGTGTATGCCACCGGTTCATGTACCAGTAACAAAATGTCTCCGCAATCGGTACTTGAACAAATTGGGCTTAGGAGATGTGAATACGTCAGAGTTTTCTTTTGTACTGATTTTATTTCGTAAAATGCGAGGTTTATATAACCTTTCTATGAGTAAAGTTGCTTACTTAGGATCTTAGATATGTTTAATTAGTTCTAAGTATAATTTCGGTAGGAAAACATGTTAAATTTATTTATGACTAAACAATTACTACATATTCGACAGCAGACTATTCCTAGGGTCAGTTTTATGACGGTCACAATGGTTATCATGCAGATGGTGTGAGATTTGACCACATGCAGGTCTTCCAAAATGTGTTTTATGATAGTATGTAACATATAACGTAGATATATGTTGACACAACGAGCTGATGTTAGTGTAGCGACCAGCGGAGCACGCGCTTGTTCCGGCTTCTACTGTCGTCGGCTGGGGGGGGGTTAAGATCACGGTGCTACCTGCTCGCATTGTACATATACAATTACATTAAAAATTCGCGTGCTGGTTTAACTCCAAACACAAGATCGACTAGACAGAACCAACATAAAGATAAGGAAACAAAGGAAAATTGACTACTTATTGCACTGATATTTATTACTCGGCATGATATTCTTGCGCCAGCTGAGGTGTGGTCGTAATGCTGCGTTGATGTTGATACGACAGCAGACTGCCCTCCCTACCATGATCATCCTAGCCGCAAGACCAAATTAGTGGCCGATGATCCCAAAGACAACCACCACTTTAACCTAGCTCCATACTACCGCGAGGCATGGCTCCCCACATCACGAACAAACTAGGACATATTCAAATTCATTTCAACTTATTTATTATAGACAGATTTTCATTTTCCTAACGCAAAAGCTCTAAAACACTCGGAATTCAACAAAATTCAAATTCAGAATCTACGCAGATAATGACCAAGGGTATGGTTAAGTCGGCTATCAAAAAAAAATATGCTGGTTTGCAATAATATTAGGTAAAAATATAAAATATAAATATAAAAATAAAAATAAACGTTATAAATATTAGTAAAAATAATTATCTAAATAAAAAGCGATAAAATCAAAATATATAAAAGCGTCGCCAAAATTGTTAAAATTGTTCGCATTGAAACCGCTCTCCAATCGAGACCGTCAAACTGCACTTTGTATGTTGCCGTTCTACTTATACTGTGCTCTTTTTCTTACAATGCACATATAGTGACTTTCAAACTGTGAGGGGTACAATTACGGTTCCATTTCATCTGGAACTTGGGTTCTCCCTCTCTTCTCTCTGATACCTTTATGCATGCATAACAAACGAAATAAGTAATGGTGTTTCTTACTCACGTGCCATCCATCTCCAAAAGCGCTTTTATCGATGCGATGCGACGACTCGGCTATAATTGCTGTAACACCAAACAAAATCAAAGAAAAAAACACATCGAGCAAGAAGGGGGAGAGAGACCCAACGGCATATAGGCCTGCGTTAAAAAATTTTTCTTCTTTTTCTTTTCGCCCTCTCAGTAGCGAACTTCTCTCTCTTCTCTATGCACTTTTTACTTCGGCTCTCATTATCAACATGGCGATTACTAATAAGTGGCCGGGAAGAGAGAGACACTTACGAAAATTAATAAAAAGGGAACGACGAAAAAAAACTGTAAGACTGCATATTCTACTGAAAAAAAAATATTTTTCTGACCTTTTCACTACACTTATGATATTGTATGCGGATCACTCGTATGGCAATTATGCACTATCACTATGAACTTATTGCTACGAAACGACAATAGAGGCAAATTAAAAACGAAAAAGGGTATTTTCTTTCCCGACGTGTTTCGGACCAACTTCCGCAGCTTCTCCGTCCCGTCGATGATCTCGGAGGTGCGAATTCCCACTAAATCGTCTCCAAATTGCAAAGAGCTCTTATCTTTGTTTAGTCGCGCATATTAGAATGCGGCGAATTCCCGCTCAGCTGTCTGCATGCCAGCTGCTTTGTTGCTGGTTTTAGTCGGCGAAGCGATCTCTTTTAGTTACTTGGAGTCAGCTGCTAATGAGCCAGCGATGTACTGGGCAATTCGAATTTAAAATTGCACTAAGTGCCAATTCTGCAATTGCACATAAAAAAAAAATGGTTGCCCAACAAATTCTACTGGAATAAAAACTGGCCGACTTACCGCTTTTTGGCGATTGGCACTCTTGTTATTTCCACTTGGTATCTAGTTGCTGCTCCACACTTTTGTTCACTTTATAATTGCTTCGATCTTGTTTTATTTTAAATATCGGGCAGAAACACTGTGAGTTGACCTCGGCGCGGATTAAGGTAGTCGCTATTTAATTGATTTGTACTAGCGACGTAACCTCTTCGGGTGGGAGCCAGCATAGAAAAGACCATGACCGTCGCTGGGCGCACCTACCAGAACCTGATAACAGCGAAAGTGCCGCATCCGCCATTTCCAAATAATTAACATAAATAGGTAGCTACACTTCTCTCACTCCCGATCGTTGCCACCTTGCACCGCCGATTATGACCACTTGTTTATATTAAAAAGAGCAAGTTATTGTTTTAAGTGTTTTGCATGAAATTTTCCTATCACTTTACCCTGCAAATCTTCAACCTCGTAATAACAATTTCCCAGCTTCCGTCTTATCCGACTTTTTATAAAATCTGGTGCCAGTTTCGCACTGAAGCCTTTGGCGAAGTTGCTTTGCTGGAAGTTCCGGCGATATATCTCCTGACCTACGCTAAATGAAACCTCCCAACTACGTAAATTATACGTTCTTTCATTTCGAGAGTGTTGGGCGTGCATTGTATCTTTGGCCTTGTGCCTAATGAGGTCAAACGAATCTTCTGTGCTCACTTGTACCGTAAGATCTTTTAACATCTGTAACTTCCTTAACAGCTTGTAGCTGGCTCCATCGACTACCATGTGCTGGCCAAAGGCGAGGCGATATGGCGTGGTATTTATAGCGGAATGGACTGAGGAACGTAGAGCACAGCAAATGCTACTGAGCTGCTCATCCCAATTCTTTTGATCAGGGCGAACATAGGACTTTATTGCAGCTATAACTGATCTGTTCACTCGTTCTGATGCGTTGGCCTGCGGAGCGTAAAAAGCAGTATAAGTGTGAACAATGTGATATTCCTTCAGTAGAGAGTTAAAAATCTCTGACCTGAACTGCACCCCATTGTCCGAAACGATTGTTTCAGGAACACCAAAGCAGTGGAACACATCTTCTTCCAGGTATCGTGTGACTACATCCGCAGTAAATTTTTTTACTGGCTTTAGAAAAGGAAACTTAGACAAGTGGTCCAAAACGATAAATATCCCTATATGACCAGAACGACTTCGGGGATAAGGTCCAAGGAAATCGACATAAAGTTTCTGGAAAACCCTATCAGACTGACCAGTGTTCCCTAGCGGAGGTGGCAGGGTGCGATTGGGATACTTTGTGATCTTACACACATGACACTTGTTTATGTAAGTTTTTACGTCGGACACCAAACTTGGCCAATAGTAAAACCGTCTAAGTTTTTCTAGAGTTTTATTTATACCACAGTGGGATGCTAGTGGGTCTTCATGAGCATCTTTTAAGGCTTCTTCGACTAATCCTCGGGGTATCCAAAGCTTCCAACACAAATCGTCAGCTATTTTTTCTTTGGCAGCGTGTTCGGCTCGTCGATAAATGTAACCGTCTGCCACCTTCAGATCGGGAGTTTTGGTCGCATTTTCTTCAATTTTGTCTTTGAGGGATACGTACTCAAGCGACTTAAACTGTTCGGACTGAAGATCTACAATACTGACCATAACTAATGACGATAGGTCTTCTGTATTTTTACGTGAAAGAGCATCGGGAACTATGTTTTGACTTCCCTTCCGATGCTGAATCTTAAAATGGAAACCTTGAAGTTTTAAGGACCATCTAGCTAACCGGGAACTGAGATCCGCTTGGGTCATTAGCCATTTTAACGACGCATGGTCTGTAATAATGCTAAACTCTTGTCCTTCGATATATGCCCTAAACTTCTTAACCGCTAAAACTGCTGCTAAACACTCTTTTTCGGTAACTGTGTAGTTTCTTTGGCATTTATTTAGCTTCCGGGACATAAAGGCTACAGGAACTTCCTCATTATCCTCCGTGTTTTGCATCAAAACGGCTCCTACGCCGGTGTTACTTGCATCACAATGTATGCTAAAGGGTATGTTAAAATTCGGGCTATTTAACACCGGAGCTGTACTCATATGCTCTTTTAACAACTCGAACCGCTTTTTGGGCTTCTTCGCTCCAACCAAAACTACGCTTCTGCTTTAAGGTATCAGTTAAAGCGGCCGCTAGTGCAGCGTAGTTCTGGATAAATTTATGATACCATCCAGTTAGGCCAAGGAAACGACGAACTTGCTTAATCGATCGAGGTACCGGGAAGTCGGTAATAGCTAGGATTTTCTCTGGATCGGTACTAATGGTGCCATTGCCAATTACGTGGCCTAAATACTTGACCTCTTTCCGGCAGAAATGACTTTTTTCCACATTTATGGTCAAATTGGCTATCTTTAATTGTTTAGCTACAATCCCCAATACTTCCATATGCCGCTCAAAGGTGTCAGACACGATCAAGACGTCATCCAGGTAGATGAAAACTTCATTACGCAAGTTGGCTGGAATAATTTTATCCATGAGCCTTGACATGGTATGAGGTGAATTGGTTAACCCAAATGGCATCACTGTAAACTGGTAAAGGGGTCTGCCAGGAACCGTAAAGGCTGTTTTATCGCGCGATTTAATATCAAGAGGTATTTGCCAAAAGGCGTCTTTAAGATCTAAGCTCGTAATGAACTCGGCTTTGGGTAATCTTGCCAGAATACCATCAATAAGTGGCATGGGGTAGGCATCCTTTACTGTAAGGTCATTAACTTTTCTGCTATCAATACATAATCGAACTTTGCAGCATACGATCTAACTCGTCGTACATCGATTTTTCTATCGCGGGTGAAACGGGATAATGTCGCTGCTTAATTGGTTTGGCGTCCACCACATCAATCGAATGCGATATTAAGGTAGTGCGTCCCAAACCTTTTATAGCGAACGAAGGAAACTGGCGCATAGTTTTTGCTAGGAATTGCTGTTGTTGTTCAGTTAATGACCTACTTAAAGGGTCGCTCAAAGACGAAACAGAAAGCTATTCAATTTAGAGAGAATTTGGAAGCAATTGATATGCCGTCCATAAGTATATACCTAGATACAAGTCTCCAGACAAGGAGGGGACTAGAAAGAAGGTAATTTTCCGGGATTCGCCTCGATAGTCTACCTCAGTAGTCAGGCGACCAATTATGTCCTGCGATTTACCATCTGCCGTTTTCACTGAGGCCGACAACCGCTTATATGTTGTTGTCTCTATCACGTCTTTAGAAAACTGTCCGCCAATGCAGCACACCGAAGCTCCCGTGTCCAACAATCCAACAACTGTTTTACCTAGTAAGGTGACTTGAGCATACGGTCGTAAATCATGCAGTTTCCCAATTACCGTCTCTAATAGCATCTTGCGTTCAGACCTATTTTTACGATTAAAGGCGATTCTACGTAATCGGGAACGAGTTATACTTTGGAAGGGAGTATAATGATCAATGAAAGGTTTTAAATCAGGGTGGTTTGACGTGGCAGGTATTAGTTTATGTAACAATTGTTGAGTACCATCTAATCGGTATTCGTCCCCTTCGAGACAAACTGTTTGCGTGCACTTCTCTGCGGTGCACGCGCTGCTGAGGTTTTTGTGGAATTTAAGCTGCAACGGCGACAGTTAGGCTTATACGTGTCAGCCTTTTCGCAGCCAAAACAGAAAACTCGCCGTTCTGCTAAACACTCCTGGTAACGGTGGCCCTTCGCCTCACAATTCCAACAAGAAGCCTCAATGGCAGCTAAATCCAACTCTTCATTATCCGAAATCTCCGACTCAGAAACGTAGTCTGTTTGCTGCCCTACCGCACTAATATTCCGATATTTTGGCTTCGGTATGGCCACGGACGGTTTGTGTACCGTTTGCATAAAAATTTCTCGGGTTCGCACAAGATGTCGCAATTGAGCAATTGTGGTTGCCGGTTCATACAGAATTTCTTGCTGAACCTCAGTTAGCAGATTAGCCCGTAAAGTCTCTAATAAAGACATCTCTGACAATGGGTGTGTGAGCTTATCTGCCAAGGAGGCGATCACGCTGTAGAAATCGTCAAACGATTCATTGGAACGCTGTTTACGTTCTTCGATTTCAGTACGTATTATGCGATCAGTGCGAGAATCTTTAAATTGCCCTTTTAGAGCCAAACACAAGTCATACCAACGAATCTGAGATACACTTTTGTGGTATCTCCAGTACCATTCACTAGCCTTGCCCTCAAATAAGTTGCTAGAATGGCGAGCAACCAATTCAAAATTCCCATTCAGGGTTTGATGGGTCAAGGCTTCGACTCTATAAATGAAGTTATCTATAGACATCGAATCCTTCCCGTTAAATCGCAACTTCCAATTTGCCATTATCTGACTTATGCGGTCGGGACGCACCTCAAAAGCTAGTGGAGTCTGACTGGATCTTCGATCAGATTCCCTTGCTTGAACAGAAGCTGAATGAGACTGTGAATTGGACAACAGTTGCTGAAGATTCTGCTGCTCAACGTGTGTCACTGTTGGCATCTGTTCCATTCCGATTGGAGATCCCTCTCTAGCTGAAGTAGTCGAACTGGCTTGTAAGCCTAGACTAATAGCTTGTGTTAATCTATCGGTTAACTGGGCCAATGCTGAGGTCATAGCTAGAGTTTGCTTTGCCATTTCAGCTGATATCGTGCCAGCCAATACTGTTTGCAATACATCCCTCGTAGCTCTGTTAGCCGAAGACGGGGTGGAAGCCTCTACATTCTCCTGATCATTTGCAGGGTCAGACATGGTTGCACCTTCGATTTGTTTGGCTTTCGATCTAGTAAGAAGTGACTGAGCGACTGAAGGTGCTCTATAATTCGAAGTTGATGCCCGTGCGGTGTTAAGATTTGATATGGACGTTGAGCTTCCTACTTCTAAGGCCTGTTTGCACACTGGACAACGTTTTCTTTGACCATTGGCTGAATTAAAGCACTCTGGGTGGAAGGTGTGACCACAACTCGTCACCAATGCTAGATCTTTATTAACGATGTTTTTCGAACACAAATAGCAAAGCGTCTCAGTGTCTTTCAGATTAATGAACTTTTCTGGGCTCCGGTTACAAGGCATTTCTCTCGAATCGAGTAATTGAGTTTATTTATTATTAATAATGCTGAGATTAGTCGGTAATAAAACAAAAAAAAATAAAAGAAAAAAAATATATTCATAAAAATGTATGGGGGCCATGCGATCGTTTTCATATGGCTGTAACGGTTTGTATCAGCTTATCTTGTATGTGCTAGTCAAAATAGAAGAGAATACGAGAGAAAACAAAACAAAAATAGTATAGAACGAAATTGAAGCGGTTAGTGGTAACAAAAAGGTAGCTCACTTAACTCCTGCTACCAATATTCTATAGGAAACAACAGTGATAGCGGGAAAAACATAGGTTGCCTTGGGAGTGAACTTATATTTGAAAGTATCACAATTCCAAAGTGCAACGGTAGGGTATGAGTGTCACACAGCAAGGAATGGAATGCGGCGAATTCCCGCTCAGCTGTCTGCATGCCAGCTGCTTTGTTGCTTGGAGTCAGCTGCTAATGAGCCAGCGACCATTGGGCTGGCAACTGGCTGGACTGGGCAATTCGAATTTAAAATTGCACTAAGTGCCAATTCTGCAATTGCACATAAAAAAAAATGGTTGCCCAACAATTCTACTGGAATAAAAACTGGCCGACTTACCGCTTATTGGCGATTGGCACTCTTGTTATTTCCACTTGGTATCTAGTTGCTGCTCCACACTTTTGTTCACTTTATAATTGCTTCGATCTTGTTTTATTTTAAATATCGGGCAGAAACACTGTGAGTTGACCTCGGCGCGGATTAAGGTAGTCGCTATTTAATTGATTTGTACTAGCGACGTAACCTCTTCGGGTGGGAGCCAGCATAGAAAAGACCATGACCGTCGCTGGGCGCACCTACCAGAACCTGATAACAGCGAAAGTGCCGCATCCGCCATTTCCAAATAATTAACATAAATAGGTAGCTACACTACTCTCACTCCCGATCGTTGCCACCTTGCACCGCCGATTATGACCACTAGGGGCGCTAGCATAAGCTACCACATTCGCCTAGGGAAATTTTAATTTCGGTGGCTCCAAAATCGATGTTTCAAGCGACACTACAATTTCCCCCCTACCAAAATCACACTTTGGGGGAAAAACACCAAAAGTGGGATCCTCGCTTGAACCTGTTTATATTAAAAAGAGCAAGTTATTGTTTTAAGTCTTTTGCATGAAATTTTAATATCACTTTACCCTGCAAATCTTCAACCTCGTAATAACAATTTCCCAGCTTCCGTCTTATCCGACTTTTTATAAAAGCTGGTGCCAGTTTCGCACTGAAGCCTTTGGCGAAGTTGCTTTGCTGGAAGTTCCGGCGATATATCTCCTGACCTACGCTAAATGACACCTCCCGACTACGTAAATTATACGTTCTTTCATTTCGAGAGTGTTGGGCGTGCATTGTATCTTTGGCCTTGTGCCTAATGAGGTCAAACGAATCTTCTGTGCTCACTTGTACCGTAAGATCTTTTAACATCTGTAACTTCCTTAACAGCTTGTAGCTGGCTCCATCGACTACCATGTGCTGGCCAAAGGCGAGGCGATATGGCGTGGTATTTATAGCGGAATGGACTGAGGAACGTAGAGCACAGCAAATTCTACTGAGCTGCTCATCCCAATTCTTTTGATCAGGGCGAACATAGGACTTTATTGCAGCTATAACTGATCTGTTCACTCGTTCTGATGCGTTGGCCTGCGGAGCGTAAAAAGCAGTATAAGTGTGAACAATGTGATATTCCTTCAGTAGAGAGTTAAAAATCTCTGACCTGAACTGCACCCCATTGTCCGAAACGATTGTTTCAGGAACACCAAAGCAGTGGAACACATCTTCTTCCAGGTATCGTGTGACTACATCCGCAGTAAATTTTTTTACTGGCTTTAGAAAAGGAAACTTAGACAAGTGGTCCAAAACGATAAATATCCCTATATGACCAGAACGACTTCGGGGATAAGGTCCAAGGAAATCGACATAAAGTTTCTGGAAAACCCTATCAGACTGACCAGTGTTCCCTAGCGGAGGTGGCAGGGTGCGATTGGGATACTTTGTGATCTTACACACATGACACTTGTTTATGTAAGTTTTTACGTCGGACACCAAACTTGGCCAATAGTAAAACCGTCTAAGTTTTTCTAGAGTTTTATTTATACCACAGTGGGATGCTAGTGGGTCTTCATGAGCATCTTTTAAGGCTTCTTCCACGGGGTATCCAAAGCTTCCAACACAAATCGTCAGCTATTTTTTCTTTGGCAGCGTGTTCGGCTCGTCGATAAATGTAACCGTCTGCCACCTTCAGATCGGGAGTTTTGGTCGCATTTTCTTCAATTTTGTCTTTGAGGGATACGTACTCAAGCGACTTAAACTGTTCGGACTGAAGATCTACAATACTGACCATAACTAATGACGATAGGTCTTCTGTATTTTTACGTGAAAGAGCATCGGGAACTATGTTTTGACTTCCCTTCCGATGCTGAATCTTAAAATGGAAACCTTGAAGTTTTAAGGACCATCTAGCTAACCGGGAACTGAGATCCGCTTGGGTCATTAGCCATTTTAACGACGCATGGTCTGTAATAATGCTAAACTCTTGTCCTTCGATATATGCCCTAAACTTCTTAACCGCTAAAACTGCTGCTAAACACTCTTTTTCGGTAACTGTGTAGTTTCTTTGGCATTTATTTAGCTTCCGGGACATAAAGGCTACAGGAACTTCCTCATTATCCTCCGTGTTTTGCATCAAAACGGCTCCTACGCCGGTGTTACTTGCATCACAATGTATGCTAAAGGGTATGTTAAAATTCGGGCTATTTAACACCGGAGCTGTACTCATATGCTCTTTTAACAACTCGAACCGCTTTTTGGGCTTCTTCGCTCCAACCAAAACTACGCTTCTGCTTTAAGGTATCAGTTAAAGCGGCCGCTAGTGCAGCGTAGTTCTGGATAAATTTATGATACCATCCAGTTAGGCCAAGGAAACGACGAACTTGCTTAATCGATCGAGATACCGGGAAGTCGGTAATAGCTAGGATGTTCTCTGGATCGGTACTAATGGTGCCATTGCCAATTACGTGGCCTAAATACTTGACCTCTTTCCGGCAGAAATGACTTTTTTCCACATTTATGGTCAAATTGGCTATCTTTAATTGGTTAGCTACAATCCCCAATACTTCCATATGCCGCTCAAAGGTGTCAGACACGATCAAGAGGTCATCCAGGTAGATGAAAACTGCATTACGCAAGTTGGCTGGAATAATTTTATCCATGAGCCTTGACATGGTATGAGGTGAATTGGTTAACCCAAATGGCATCACTGTAAACTGGTAAAGGGGTCTGCCAGGAACCGTAAAGGCTGTTTTATCGCGCGATTTAATATCAAGAGGTATTTGCCAAAAGGCGTCTTTAAGATCTAAGCTCGTAATGAACTCGGCTTTGGGTAATCTTGCCAGAATACCATCAATAAGTGGCATGGGGTAGGCATCCTTAACTGTAAGGTCATTAACTTTTCTGCTATCAATACATAATCGAACTTTGCCAGGCTTGCGCACTAGCACGACTGGTGAGGACCAACTACTGTTCGATTCTTCGATGACGCCCAGACTCAGCATACGATCTAACTCGTCTGTTGGAAGCTGCCGAGCTTTTTCGGCAACTCTGACTCCATATTTACAATAATTTACTACGTTGGTTAAGTTTACAAATGTTTTTTATTTTCACGACGGGTTACAAATGGTTTGAGGACGTGGCCGTGAACTACGACTCGATGCGTTCGACGAATCTTTGGACTGCACCGAGAACAGGGCGAAGCAATGCACTACAAGCAGTACTGGCATATGTGCGTGTGTACGGGAGCGTACTGAGAGAGCGATAAGTATAAGCAGTATAAGAGATGATGTATGACTATATGATATTAAGAAGACCTATTATCGGCTGCTGCTCCGACTATACTCCCCCCCGTTGAAAGACTAAGGCTTTTAACAGGATCCTCAACGGGTAGGACGCACAGCTTGTTGACAGCTCGACGAGTGGTTCCAGACGGTGTTTTCAGGACGGCAACTCGCACAGTGCCATCAGCTCCAGCGATGATGTCGATCACCCGTGCTAATGGCCACTTCAACGGCGGCAAGTTTTCGTCCTTTATACAGACGATGTCGTTGACTTGGATCGATGGCTGCGGTGTGCGCCATTTGGCACGTTGTTGTAGCAGAGTCAAATACTCCTCACTCCAACGCTTCCAAAAGATCTGCTGAGCACAGGCGACTCTTTGCCAGCAATCTAGTCTGTTAAAGTTTAGATTTGTAACATCTGGCTCGGGAAACTCCATCAGCGGACGACCAATTAGAAAATGTCCTGGTTTAAGGACGCCAAGATCTTCAGGGTTTTCTGAAATTGCGAGAAGAGGACGAGAATTTATTGCAGCCTGGATTTGGCAGACCAATGTCCGCAGCTCGTCAAAGCCAAAGAGTGACGATCCCAGGGAGCGATATAAATGCTGCTTGGCCATCTTCACTGCTGCCTCCCACAAGCCCCCGAAGTGGGGTGAGCGAGGCGGGATAAACTTCCAATTGAAGCCATTGTTGATGCAATGATTATGAACTGCATCACGATGCTTCTCGCTCATAAACAGCCGCCGAAGGTCCTCCAACTCGTTCCTCGCGCCCACAAAATTGGTGGCATTGTCCGACCAAATGCATCGGGGTATGCCGCGCGTGGCAACGAAGCGTTTGAGGGCACTCAAAAATCCAGCAGTTGTGAGGTCCTTCACTAATTCCAACCAAACGGCATTTGTTGCAAAACAGATGAAGACGCTGATGTAGCATTTTGTAGGCGTTCGAGTGCGGCCATCTGGCTTGTAATAAAAGGGACCACAGTAATCGATTCCAGTGACGCTGAATGCAGGCGAATCCTGCACTCGATCCTTCGGTAGGTCAGCCATTATGTGTTCCACAAGACGAGGTCTCGACCTGCAGCAGATGATGCATTTCCGCAACGCTCGAGCAACAGTTTTCATGCCGCCGATGGGCCAGAACTGCAAGCGAATAGATCCCAGTAGAGACTGCGGCCCAGCATGGTGATGCTTCCGATGAAAGTGGATGATGATGGCGAACGTCAATGGATGATCCCTGGGCAAAATTATTGGGTGGCGTGCATCGAAGCCAAGAGTTGAGTGCCGCAAGCGGCCACCAACACGAATCAAACCAACGTCATCTATGAAAGGCGAGAGAGATATAATGCTGCTGGAGGACTCCACACAGTTCCCCTTCCGCAGAGAACGGTACTCGGGATAAAGGTGGGCGCGTTGAACGATGCGACACAACAAGTGCGATCCTTTGCGAAGGTCTTCAGACGAGAGATCAGGTGACCTTTTCTTGCTGACGAACTTATGAACATATCCGAAAATGCGCATCATGACTCCGAATGAGTTAATGTGCTTAAACGAAAGCGAGATGTCGACACGCCCAGACGACAGCAATACTCGATGCCTAATTTCCGGAAGACTGAGTTCGGGCGAACAACGTTCAGGCCAGCTACTTCTTTCGCCTTGCAAGAAAGAAGGTCCATTCATCCACAACCTAGACTGCAAGAGCTCCTGAGGCGCTGCTCCCTTTGAAAGAATGTCAGCCGGGTTCATTTCAGTTGGTACATAGCGCCAATCCATGCCCCTCGTAAGTTGCTGTATTGCGGAAATCTTGTTAGACACAAACACGTTGAATTTGGATGGTTCCTCTCGCAACCAAGACAGTACCACAGTTGAATCCGACCAGCAATGGATCGGGCAGTCGAAGGTATCGATTTTCCTAATTTCGCGAAGTAAATTGGCTAACAGGAACGCTGCACATAGCTCAAGCTTAGGCACCGTGAGGGTTTTCAATGGTGCAACTCTAGCCTTCGAACAAAGCAAATGTACCTCATCGGCGGTATCCCTAAACGAACGAGCGTAGATACAAGCCCCATAGGCCTGGAGGCTGGCATCACAAAAGGCATGCAACTCAAACCTTGCCTTAGGTTGAAGTATATAACGCGGAAATGTAGCGTTACCCACAGTAGCGAAGTCCTTGCAAAACTCAGTCCAAGCCGATTCCAGTGGCTGAGGAAGACTTTCATCCCAATGCAGCTTGTCTCTCCACATGCGCTGCATGATGATTTTCGCTCTGGTCAATGTGGGTCCAATCAATCCCATAGGATCATAGCACCGTGCAATGGTTGACAACACCGAACGCTTAGTGTGCTTGCCAACACCGATTTGAGGTGCAAAAGTAAACAGGAAATTGTCCCTCTGGGGTTCCCAGATGAGTCCAAGCGCCTTGGTCACATCGCTGCCATCATCGAGCTTCAGAAAACTTTCCCTTTCTGCCTCAGGGACTTCACGAAGAACATCAGGAGAGTTTGAACACCATTTCCTTAACTGAAAATTGCCACAAGCAAGAAGCTCCGTGGTTTGACGCATAATATCCAGCACTTCCTCGACTGAATTTCCTCCAGAAATCATATCGTCTACGTAGAAGTCCTGTAGAATGGTTTCCGAACCCAATGGATACGAAGACGACTCATCCATGGCCAGCTGATGCATAGCTCGAATAGCTAAAAACGATGCAGGCTTAGTCCCATAGGTGACGGTGTTTAGCTTGAAGATCTTTATATCGTCGTCAACAGAGTCCCTCCACAAGATGCATTGGAGCATGGTGTCGGGCATTGAGACACGCACGCACCTATACATCTTACCGATATCGCCTGTAAGAGCAATGGAAAATGTACGAAATCGAAGGAGAGTGTGAAACAGCTTGGATTGAATGGTGGGACCTGACATAAGCAGATCATTCAACGAGACACCAGATGTGGTAACTGCAGAGCCGTCGAATACGACTCTCAGCTTTGTCGTGGAGCTATCCTCTTTAATGACGCAATGATGCGGCAAGAAATATCTGCACTTGTGTCTATCTTCATTTGGAACCAGAGACATATGATCCTTCATAAATGCCGAATATTTCGAATATAAAACTGGATTACGCACGAACTTGCGCTCCAAATTTTCCAACCGCCGCTTTGCTTGCAAGTAGGAATCGCCCAAGGACTCCAGACTTCGCTTCATGGGCAAGCTAACAGAATATTCTCCTGAGGGTAATCGAGTGTGATGTTTGACAAAGTGGTCCTCGCAGTGCAGCTCCTCCTTTGTTGCCCTAACGATTGGCTCAAAGATGTGCTCCACTTCCCAAAATTGACGAACCAACTCATCGAGCCGAGTGCTGTGATTGATGTCATCCGAAGATTGGGTTGCGATGAACGACGAGTTATTGAGGGCCGAGTGCCCGCCACCAGAAATAATCCATCCTAGATGTGTCTTCTGCAGCAACGGTAGTCCAGGCGCCAGCTGAATTTGCCCCACACACAGCAACTCGAAGAAAAGTCCGGCTCCGATGAGCAGGTCAATCCGCTGTGGCTTATGGAACGAAGGGTCAGCAAGCTGGATATTCGACGGTATAGGCCAACTAGCAGTGCTAACTGTGATGCTAGGTTGATGGTCCGTGATCTTCTGGGCAACGACGGCAGTGATGCTAGTGGTGAACTCTGAAATCCGCGATTTCAGAACGAGATCCACCGAGATACCTTATGTTGGGAAGCTAGGATCTCCTATGCCAGAGACAGCGGTAAGCGATTTGGTTGTTCGAAGTTTTAGCTGATTAGCTAGACGACTAGTTATGAAATGCAATTGCGATCCCGAATCCAAAAATGCGCGACAGGGTACGAAAGTTCCAACGCTGTTTTTTACGAGAACGACGGCAGTGGCTAAAAGCACAGCATCAGATGGACTGTGGGACATAAAGGCTTGAGGCACGGAGGGCGATACTGCAACCATGGCGTTACGACTTGGTTGTGCTGGTGAGGCTTCAATTGGAGGAACAGATTGGGCAGCCTCTGTTGGACGAATGAAATGCAAAAGAGTGTGGTGCTTCGATCGGCAAGTGCGGCAGGGACCTGATCTACAATCTCTCAATTGATGGCCTTTCGTAGGCAATTTAGGCATAGCAAGAGCCTCTTGGCTTCCAGGCGACGATCATTCGGCGATAGAATTGCAAACCGTTGACAATTGGCAATCATGTGATGAGTACTCTCGCACAGTTCACAAGAAACTGGAGCGTTCGATGCTACAAATGTCTTTCTTTGATGCGTACTCACGGTTTTTCCGGACTTGCCAACCTGACCATCTTGTCCTTGTCCTTGATCCACATTTTCAAGCGTGCGACATCTTTTTTCCAAGAATCCAGACAGTTTCTCCCAAGATGGCAGCTCTTGATTCGACGAAGACTCCTCCCATCTATTTTGAGAGGCTTTGTCCAGCTTCTGAAGAACAGTCTGCACGATAATGCAATCCGCCACTTCTTCCTTGCTTGCAAGCGACTCCATAGCACGAATATGCGATGTAACTCTGTCGGTCAATTCCCTCAATCTGCCCACCTTCAGCCGTCAGCCTTCTCCAACCCAAATATCCCTCTGATGTGTGCCTGCAAAATAAAACGTTTATTATCAAAGCGTCGCTTCAGAATGTCTAATGCTATGATATAATTAGCTTCATTTATTTCCAACGAGCTGATGGTATTCAGGGCTGCGCCACTCAAGCAGGAACGTAGATGCTGCAGCTTTTCGATAGGGCTCAGCTCAGACTCCTTGTCAATAATCGCGGTGAACATTGAGAAGAAATTGGCCCACTCCGTATAAATTCCACTGAATTTGGGCAGCTCCAGATGAGGTAACCGAGATCGATTAGACATTATGACGATTGACTGCGATTCACTAGAGTTGGCGTTGAATGTGGAACAATGCTTATTGCTCGAGCGACTTCCAAGCTCGCGCTGAAGAATGGTCCTCAACGACAATATCGACGAGTCGAATTTGGCAGGAATTTCACTGGACATTGACTCGAAATCCAAATCCTCCAAACTGGTGTGTGCCACAACAAAATTTGACTTAAGCTCCGTCAATGATTCCAACAGCCCTCGCAAGTCGTATTCATCCATTTGACGCAACTTTTCACTATCCATCTCTGTGCGTATGGACTCTAGCCGATCGAAAATAGCTCTAGCCTTCAGTCTCATGAAGGAAATACGAGATACCGGAACAGGGACTTGGGTGCTGGCTGCATTCGCACTAAAACTTCCGCCCGATGGAGCAGCGCCAAATGTCACAGAATCACTTTCATTGTCCATAGCAAACGATCCACTCTTTCTGCTATTCTTTTTCTTGCCCATGGTTTTGGTTATAGAAAACGGTTGACGCGGAGGGTGCTAGTCGATCACAATTAAATATTATTACGCAACGCGCGAGTTCAAACGAGTTCAAAACGAGTTCAAACGCCTTTGCGTTCACTTTTTTGGCACTTATATATGCGATAGGTATGCACCGGTAAAAGCAACGAAGCGACGACGGAAAACCAACGATTATGCAAAGAGAGATGTACTCTGCTTTCGAGTTCGAATTTCAGAGAGTTATTACTGCAGCCTCTCACAAGAGCTGGCTGAAGCAAACGACCAAAGAGGAGGCGAAGAACACTAACGGACCACGCTTAGAACTCTATGCAGCCAGTCTCGACAGTGCGTTGCGCAGGCTGAAGCAGACGGTGAAAGAGAATACGAAAACGAATAGCGGGCCGCTAGAACTGCTAAGGTCGGTCACAACGACTTTTGGTTCGCTACTTTTTCACAAATGTCATGTTAAACCTTCAAATTTGGATTGATTGAATGGTTTAAACACTTTTAACGCACTGTAAGTCCACGGCGATCACGTCGGGGTCACCAAAATGTTGGAAGCTGCCGAGCTTTTTCGGCAACTCTGACTCCACATTTACAATAATTTACTCCGTTGGTTAAGTTTACAAATGTTTTTTATTTTCACGACGGGTTACAAATGGTTTGAGGCCGTGGCCTTGAACTACGACTCGATGCGTTCGACGAATCTTTGGACTGCACCGAGAACAGGGCGAAGCAATGCACTATAAGCAGTACTGGCATATGTGCGTGTGTACGGGAGCGTACTGAGAGAGCGATAAGTATAAGCAGTATAAGAGATGATGTATGACTATATGATATTAAGAAGACCTATTATCGGCTGCTGCTCCGAACACGTCGTACATCGATTTTTCTATCGCGGGTGAAACGGGATAATGTCGCTGCTTAATTGGTTTGGCGTCCGCCACATCAATCGAATGCGATATTAAGGTAGTGCGTCCCAAACCTTTTATAGCGAACGAAGGAAACTGGCGCATAGTTTTTGCTAGGAATTGCTGTTGTTGTTCAGTTAATGACCTACTTAAAGGGTCGCTCAAAGACGAAGCAATTGATATGCCGTCCAGAAGTCTATACCTAGATACAAGTCTCCAGACAAGGAGGGGACTAGAAAGAAGGTAATTTTCCGGGATTCGCCTCGATAGTCTACCTCAGTAGTCAGGCGACCAATTATGTCCTGCGATTTACCATCTGCCGTTTTCACTGAGGCCGACAACCGCTTATATGTTGTTGTCTCTATCACGTCTTTAGCAAACTGTCCGCCAATGCAGCACACCGAAGCTCCCGTGTCCAACAATCCAACAACTGTTTTACATAGTAAGGTGACTTGAGCATACGGTCGTAAATCAGGCAGTTTCCCAATTACCGTCTCTAATAGTATCTTGCGTTCAGACCTATTTTTACGATTAAAGGCGATTCTACGTAATCGGGAACGAGTTATACTTTGGAAGGGAGTATAATGATCAATGAAAGGTTTTAAATCAGGGTGGTTTGACGTGGCAGGTATTAGTTTATGTAACAATTGTTGAGTACCATCTAATCGGTATTCGTCCCCTTCGAGACAAACTGTTTGCGTGCACTTCTCTGCGGTGCACGCGCTGCTGAGTTTTTTGTGGAATTTAAGCTGCAACGGCGACAGCTAGGCTTATACGTGTCAGCCTTTCCGCAGCCAAAACAGAAAACTCGCCGTTCTGCTAAACACTCCTGGTAACGGTGGCCCTTCGCCTCACAATTCCAACAAGAAGCCTCAATGGCAGCTAAATCCAACTCTTCATTATCCGAAATCTCCGACTCAGAAACGTAGTCTGTTTGCTGCCCTACCGCACTAATATTCCGATATTTTGGCTTCGGTATGGCCACGGACGGTTTGTGTACCGTTTGCATAAAAATTTCTCGGGTTCGCACAAGATGTCGCAATTGAGCAATTGTGGTTGCCGGTTCATACAGAATTTCTTGCTGAACCTCAGTTAGCAGATTAGCCCGTAAAGTCTCTAATAAAGACATCTCTGACAATGGGTGTGTGAGCTTATCTGCCAAGGAGGCGATCACGCTGTAGAAATCGTCAAACGATTCATTGGAACGCTGTTTACGTTCTTCGATTTCAGTACGTATTATGCGATCAGTGCGAGAATCTTTAAATTGCCCTTTTAGAGCCAAACACAAGTCATACCAACGAATCTGAGATACACTTTTGTGGTATCTCCAGTACCATTCACTAGCCTTGCCCTCAAATAAGTTGCTAGAATGGCGAGCAACCAATTCAAAATTCCCATTCAGGGTTTGATGGGTCAAGGCTTCGACTCTATAAATGAAGTTATCTATAGACATCGAATCCTTCCCGTTAAATCGCAACTTCCAATTTGCCATTATCTGACTTATGCGGTCGGGACGCACCTCAAAAGCTAGTGGAGTCTGACTGGATCTTCGATCAGATTCCCTTGCTTGAACAGAAGCTGAATGAGACTGTGAATTGGACAGCAGTTGCTGAAGATTCTGCTGCTCAACGTGTGTCACTGTTGGCATCTGTTCCATTCCGATTGGAGATCCCTCTCTAGCTGAAGTAGTCGAACTGGCTTGTAAGCCTAGACTAATAGCTTGTGTTAATCTATCGGTTAACTGGGCCAATGCTGAGGTCATAGCTAGAGTTTGCTTTGCCATTTCAGCTGATATCGTGCTAGCCAATACTGTTTGCAATACATCCCTCGTAGCTCTGTTAGCCGAAGACGGGGTGGAAGCCTCTACATTCTCCTGATCATTTGCAGGGTCAGACATGGTTGCACCTTCGATTTGTTTGGCTTTGGATCTAGTAAGAAGTGACTGAGCGACTGAAGGTGCTCTATAATTCGAAGTTGATGCCCGTGCGGTGTTAAGATTTGATATGGACGTTGAGCTTCCTACTTCTAAGGCCTGTTTGCACACTGGACAACGTTTTCTTTGACCATTGGCTGAATTAAAGCACTCTGGGTGGAAGGTGTGACCACAACTCGTCACCAATGCTAGATCTTTATTAACGATGTTTTTCGAACACAAATAGCAAAGCGTCTCAGTGTCTTTCAGATTAATGAACTTTTCTGGGCTCCGGTTACAAGGCATTTCTCTCGAATCGAGTAATTGAGTTTATTTATTATTAATAATGCTGAGATTAGTCGGTAATAAAACAAAAAAAAATAAAAGAAAAAAAAAATTTCATAAAAATGTATGGGGGCCATGCGATCGTTTTCATATGGCTGTAACGGTTTGTATCAGCTTATCTTGTATGTGCTAGTCAAAATAGAAGAGAATACGAGAGAAAACAAAACAAAAATAGTATAGAACGAAATTGAAGCGGTTAGTGGTAACAAAAAGGTAGCTCACTTAACTCCTGCTACCAATATTCTATAGGAAACAACAGTGATAGCGGGAAAAACATAGGTTGCCTTGGGAGTGAACTTATATTTGAAAGTATCACAATTCCAAAGTGCAACGGTAGGGTATGAGTGTCACACAGCAAGGAATGGAATGCGGCGAATTCCCGCTCAGCTGTCTGCATGCCAGCTGCTTTGTTGCTTGGAGTCAGCTGCTAATGAGCCAGCGACCATTGGGCTGGCAACTGGCTGGACTGGGCAATTCGAATTTAAAATTGCACTAAGTGCCAATTCTGCAATTGCACATAAAAAAAAATGGTTGCCCAACAATTCTACTGGAATAAAAACTGGCCGACTTACCGCTTATTGGCGATTGGCACTCTTGTTATTTCCACTTGGTATCTAGTTGCTGCTCCACACTTTTGTTCACTTTATAATTGCTTCGATCTTGTTTTATTTTAAATATCGGGCAGAAACACTGTGAGTTGACCTCGGCGCGGATTAAGGTAGTCGCTATTTAATTGATTTGTACTAGCGACGTAACCTCTTCGGGTGGGAGCCAGCATAGAAAAGACCATGACCGTCGCTGGGCGCACCTACCAGAACCTGATAACAGCGAAAGTGCCGCATCCGCCATTTCCAAATAATTAACATAAATAGGTAGCTACACTACTCTCACTCCCGATCGTTGCCACCTTGCACCGCCGATTATGACCACTAGGGGCGCTAGCATAAGCTACCACATTCGCCTAGGGAAATTTTAATTTCGGTGGCTCCAAAATCGATGTTTCAAGCGACACTACAATTTCCCCCTACCAAAATCACACTTTGGGGGAACAACACCAAAAGTGGGATCCTCGCTTGAACCTGTTTATATTAAAAAGAGCAAGTTATTGTTTTAAGTCTTTTGCATGAAATTTTAATATCACTTTACCCTGCAAATCTTCAACCTCGTAATAACAATTTCCCAGCTTCCGTCTTATCCGACTTTTTATAAAAGCTGGTGCCAGTTTCGCACTGAAGCCTTTGGCGAAGTTGCTTTGCTGGAAGTTCCGGCGATATATCTCCTGACCTACGCTAAATGACACCTCCCGACTACGTAAATTATACGTTCTTTCATTTCGAGAGTGTTGGGCGTGCATTGTATCTTTGGCCTTGTGCCTAATGAGCTCAAACGAATCTTCTGTGCTCACTTGTACCGTACGATCTTCTAACATCTGTAACTTCCTTAACAGCTTGTAGCTGGCTCCATCGACTACCATGTGCTGGCCAAAGGCGAGGCGATATGGCGTGGTATTTATAGCGGAATGGACTGAGGAACGTAGAGCACAGCAAATGCTACTGAGCTGCTCATCCCAATTCTTTTGATCAGGGCGAACATAGGACTTTATTGCAGCTATAACTGATCTGTTCACTCGTTCTGATGCGTTGGCCTGCGGAGCGTAAAAAGCAGTATAAGTGTGAACAATGTGATATTTTTTCAGTAGAGAGTTAAAAATCTCTGACATAAACTGCACCCCATTGTCCGAAACGATTGTTTCAGGAACACCAAAGCAGTGGAACACATCTTCCTCCAGGTATCGTGTGACTACATCCGCAGTAAATTTTTTTACTGGCTTTAGAAAAGAAAACTTAGACAAGTGGTCCAAAACGATAAATATCCCTATATGACCAGAACGACTTCGGGGATAAGGTCCAAGGAAATCGACATAAAGTTTCTGGAAAACCCTATCAGACTGACCAGTGTTCCCTAGCGGAGGTCTTCATCTTCCTCCAGGTATCGTGTGACTACATCCGCAGTAAATTTTTTTACTGGCTTTAGAAAAGGAAACTTAGACAAGTGGTCCAAAACGATAAATATCCCTATATGACCAGAACGACTTCGGGGATAAGGTCCAAGGAAATCGACATAAAGTTTCTGGAAAACCCTATCAGACTGACCAGTGTTCCCTAGCGGAGGTGGCAGGGTGCGATTGGGATACTTTGTGATCTTACACACATGACACTTGTTTATGTACGTTTTTACGTCGGACACCAAACTTGGCGAATAGTAAAACCGTCTAAGTTTTTCTAGAGTTTTATTTATACCACAGTGGGATGCTAGTGGGTCTTCATGAGCATCTTTTAAGGCTTCTTCGACTAATCCCCGGGGTATCCAAAGCTTCCAACACAAATCGTCAGCTATTTTTTCTTTGGCAGCGTGTTCGGCTCGTCGATAAATGTAACCGTGTACCAACTTTAGATCGGGAGTTTTGGTCGCATTTACTTCAATTTTGTCTTTGAGGGATACGTACTCAAGCGACTTAAACTGTTCGGACTGAAGATCTACAATACTGACCATAACTAATGACGATAGGTCTTCTGTATTTGTACGTGAAAGAGCATCGGGAACTATGTTTTGACTTCCCTTCCGATGCTGAATCTTAAAATGGAAACCTTGAAGTTTTAAGGACCATCTAGCTAACCAGGAACTGAGATCCGCTTGGGTCATTAGCCATTTTAACGACGCATGGTCTGTAATAATGCTAAACTCTTGTCCTTCGATATATGCCCTAAACTTCTTAACCGCTAAAACTGCTGCTAAACACTCTTTTTCGGTAACTGTGTAGTTTCTTTGGCATTTATTTAGCTTCCGGAACATAAAGGCTACAGGAACTTCCTCATTATCCTCCGTGTTTTGCATCAAAACGGCTCCTACGCCGGTGTTACTTGCATCACAATGTATGCTAAAGGGTATGTTAAAATTCGGGCTATTTAACACCGGAGCTGTACTCATATGCTCTTTTAACAACTCGAACCGCTTTTTGGGCTTCTTCGCTCCAACCAAAACTACGCTTCTGCTTTAAGGTATCAGTTAAAGCGGCCGCTAGTGCAGCGTAGTTCTGGATAAATTTATGATACCATCCAGTTAGGCCAAGGAAACGACGAACTTGCTTAATCGATCGAGGTACCGGGAAGTCGGTAATAGCTAGGATTTTCTCTGGATCGGTACTAATGGTGCCATTGCCAATTACGTGGCCTAAATACTTGACCTCTTTCCGGCAGAAATGACTTTTTTCCACATTTATGGTCAAATTGGCTATCTTTAATTGGTTAGCTACAATCCCCAATACTTCCATATGCCGCTCAAAGGTGTCAGACACGATCAAGACGTCATCCAGGTAGATGAAAACTTCATTACGCAAGTTGGCTGGAATAATTTTATCCATGAGCCTTGACATGGTATGAGGTGAATTGGTTAACCCAAATGGCATCACTGTAAACTGGTAAAGGGGTCTGCCAGGAACCGTAAAGGCTGTTTTATCGCGCGATTTAATATCAAGAGGTATTTGCCAAAAGGCGTCTTTAAGATCTAAGCTCGTAATGAACTCGGCTTTGGGTAATCTTGCCAGAATACCATCAATAAGTGGCATGGGGTAGGCATCCTTTACTGTAAGGTCATTAACTTTTCTGCTATCAATACATAATCGAACTTTGCCAGGCTTGCGCACTAGCACGACTGGTGAGGACCAACTACTGTTCGATTCTTCGATGACGCCCAGACTCAGCATACGATCTAACTCGTCGTACATCGATTTTTCTATCGCGGGTGAAACGGGATAATGACGCTGCTTAATTGGTTTGGCGTCCGCCACATCAATCGAATGCGATATTAAGGTAGTGCGTCCCAAACCTTTTATAGCGAACGAAGGAAACTGGCGCATAGTTTTTGCTAGGAATTGCTGTTGTTGTTCAGTTAATGACCTACTTAAAGGGTCGCTCAAAGACGAAACAGAAAGCTGTTCAATTTAGAGAGAATTTGGAAGCAATTGATATGCCGTCCATAAGTATATACCTAGATACAAGTCTCCAGACAAGGAGGGGACTAGAAAGAAGGTAATTTTCCGGGATTCGCCTCGATAGTCTACCTCAGTAGTCAGGCGACCAATTATGTCCTGCGATTTACCATCTGCCGTTTTCACTGAGGCCGACAACCGCTTATATGTTGTTGTCTCTATCACGTCTTTAGAAAACTGTCCGCCAATGCAGCACACCGAAGCTCCCGTGTCCAACAATCCAACAACTGTTTTACCTAGTAAGGTGACTTGAGCATACGGTCGTAAATCATGAGGTTTCCCAATTACCGTCTCTAATAGCATCTTGCGTTCAGACCTATTTTTACGATTAAAGGCGATTCTACGTAATCGGGAACGAGTTATACTTTGGAAGGGAGTATAATGATCAATGAAAGGTTTTAAATCGTGGTTTGACGTGGCAGGTATTAGTTTATGTAACAATTGTTGAGTACCATCTAATCGGTATTCGTCCCCTTCGAGACAAACTGTTTGCGTGCACTTCTCTGCGGTGCACGCGCTGCTGAGGTTTTTGTGGAATTTAAGCTGCAACGGCGACAGCTAGGCTTATACGTGTCAGCCTTTCCGCAGCCAAAACAGAAAACTCGCCGTTCTGCTAAACACTCCTGGTAACGGTGGCCCTTCGCCTCACAATTCCAACAAGAAGCCTCAATGGCAGCTAAATCCAACTCTTCATTATCCGAAATCTCCGACTCAGAAACGTAGTCTGTTTGCTACGCACTAATATTCCGATATTTTGGCTTCCGTATGGCCACGGACGGTTTGTGTACCGTTTGCATAAAAATTTCTCGGGTTCGCACAAGATGTCGCAATTGAGCAATTGTGGTTGCCGGTTCGTACAGAATTTCTTGCTGAACCTCAGTAAGCAGATTAGCCCGTAAAGTCTCTAATAAAGACATCTCTGACAATGGGTGTGTGAGCTTATCTGCCAAGGAGGCGATCACGCTGTAGAAATCGTCAAACGATTCATTGGAACGCTGTTTACGTTCTTCGATTTCAGTACGTATTATGCGATCAGTGCGAGAATCTTTAAATTGCCCTTTTAGAGCCAAACACAAGTCATACCGACGAATCTGAGATACACTTTTGTGGTATCTCCAGTACCATTCACTAGCCTTGCCCTCAAATAAGTTGCTAGAATGGCGAGCAACCAATTCAAAATTCCCATTCAGGGTTTGATGGGTCAAGGCTTCGACTCTATAAATGAAGTTATCTATAGACATCGAATCCTTCCCGTTAAATCGCAACTTCCAATTTGCCATTATCTGACTTATGCGGTCGGGACGCACCTCAAAAGCTAGTGGAGTCTGACTGGATCTTCGATCAGATTCCCCTGCTTGAACAGAAGCTGAATGAGACTGTAAATTGGACAACAGTTGCTGAAGATTCTGCTGCTCAACGTGTGTCACTGTTGGCATCTGTTCCATTCCGATTGGAGATCCCTCTCTAGCTGAAGCAGTCGAACTGGCTTGTAAGCCTAGACTAATAGCTTGTGTTAATCTATCGGTTAACTGGGCCAATGCTGAGGTCATAGCTAGAGTTTGCTTTGCCATTTCAGCTGATATCGTGCTAGCCAATACTGTTTGCAATACATCCCTCGTAGCTCTGTTAGCCGAAGACGGGGTGGAAGCCTCTACATTCTCCTGATCATTTGCAGGGTCAGACATGGTTGCACCTTCGATTTGTTTGGCTTTCGATCTAGTAAGAAGTGACTGAGCGACTGAAGGTGCTCTATAATTCGAAGTTGATGCCCGTGCGGTGTTAAGATTTGATATGGACGTTGAGCTTCCTACTTCTAAGGCCTGTTTGCACACTGGACAACGTTTTCTTTGTCCATTGGCTGAATTAAAGCACTCTGGGTGGAAGGTGTGACCACAACTCGTCACCAATGCTAGATCTTTATTAACGATGTTTTTCGAACACAAATAGCAAAGCGTCTCAGTGTCTTTCAGATTAATGAACTTTTCTGGGCTCCGGTTACAAGGCATTTCTCTCGAATCGAGTAATTGAGTTTATTTATTATTAATAATGCTGAGATTAGTCGGTAATAAAACAAAAAAAATAAAAGAAAAAAAAAATATTCATAAAAATGTATGGGGGCCATGCGATCGTTTTCATATGGCTGTAACGGTTTGTATCAGCTTATCTTGTATGTGCTAGTCAAAATAGAAGAGAATACGAGAGAAAACAAAACAAAAATAGTATAGAACGAAATTGAAGCGGTTAGTGGTAACAAAAAGGTAGCTCACTTAACTCCTGCTACCAATATTCTATAGGAAACAACAGTGATAGCGGGAAAAACATAGGTTGCCCTGGGAGTGAACTTATATTTGAAAGTATCACAATTCCAAAGTGCAACGGTAGGGTATGAGTGTCACACAGCAAGGAATGGAATGCGGCGAATTCCCGCTCAGCCGTCTGCATGCCAGCTGCTTTGTTGCTGGTTTTAGTCGGCGAAGCGATCTCTTTTAGTTACTTGGAGTCAGCTGCTAATGAGCCAGCGATGTACTGGGCAATTCGAATTTAAAATTGCACTAAGTGCCAATTCTGCAATTGCACATAAAAAACGAGAAGGAACGTGTGAGTCGTTTCTGGGGACACGACTCTACTTATACCCGTACTCAGTCAGTATATACATTTTTGAGCTTATGATTTTTTTGAATTTTAGAAAAAAAAAATTTTACATCTTACATTTTTTTGCTACATCTGCTATCTACATATACATATACAATGTCTATTCTACATCTAACATGTAGATTGTACATGTTCCATTTAGATTCTACATCTCCTCCGCTAGGGGTTGCTCGCGCACTGAACGCGGCAGAGTGTGCGAGCGAGAAGGAAAATGAGATGCGTTGTCGTGTCGGGAGGGGGAGGGGAAGCAACTGAAAATTAATTTCTTCATTCTGGCTATAATTATAATCCGATCTGGATCAGATTCGGCAGTCTGGTAGATATGGGCATTCTCTACGATACTGCGGTTTTAGTTTTATCGTATCTTTAAAAATGTGCCTGCCACAGATTTTCGTCTTTTGTGTGGGCGGAAGGGGGCGGGGCGAAATTTTGAAATACACTTGTAGCAGTGGGATATTACATGAGTCTGGAAACCAAATTTGGTTGCCCTAGCTCTTATAGTCTCTGAGATCTAGGCGCTCAACAAGACAGACAGACAGACAGACAGACAGACAGACAGACAGACGGACAGACGGACAGACAGACATGGCTATATCGACTCGGCTATTGATGCTGATCAAGAATATATATACTTTATGGGGTCGGAAACGTTTCCTTCTCTGCGTTACACACATCCACTTTTACCACAAATCTAATATACCCCTTAACTCTTTTTTGAGTACGGGTATAAAAATGGTTGCCCAACAATTCTACTGGAATAAAAACTGGCCGACTTACCGCTTATTGGCGATTGACACTCTTGTTATTTCCACTTGGTATCTAGTTGCTGCTCCACACTTTTGTTCACTTTATAATTGCTTCGATCTTGTTTTATTTTAAATATCGGGCAGAAACACTGTGAGTTTACCTCGGCGCGGATTAAGGTAGTCGCTATTTAATTGATTTGTACTAGCGACGTAACCTCTTCGGGTGGGAGCCAGCATAGAAAAGACCATGACCGTCGCTGGGCGCACCTACCAGAACCTGATAACAGCGAAAGTGCCGCATCCGCCATTTCCAAATAATGAACATAAATAGGTAGCTACACTTCTCTCACTCCCGATCGTTGCCACCTTGCACCGCCGATTATGACCACTAGGGGCGCTAGCATAAGATACGATCCTTTCTTGTTGACTAGGTGACACGATGAATCCGTTTTATTGTGAAACATTTGTAGTTCACAACTTGTTTCGGCTGAGAACATGGTTTGTTTATTGTAGCACACAAAGTCACTGTTTGCTTCTTGATGACAGTTTTTGAATTCACTCTCTGATAGTTCAATGAACTCGTCTCGATGACTGTTGATTGCCATATATAGTGTTTTTATTTCAAACATGCTTATCTCATTTTTATTTGTCACCGGGATCGGCTTTAACTTGTATATTTCAAGTTTGTTTGCTGACACTAATGGAAATGTCACCTTGATGATTGCATGATCATCTATTATTGTGCCTTCAGCTTTCATCATTTGGTAAACCATGAGCATATTGGCGGGAGTCACTGGAAGTGCTTGTCCTGGCCTTAAATGATCACGTATCTGTTCTAGTTGTTCCTTTAGTTGTCGTGCTGATATTAGCATAGGGCCAATTGTGTTGTGTGGATATCTGTCAAGACATTGATGATTTCTGCTTGCATTCGTTGAAGGTTTGCAGATAATAGAGTCAACTGCGTAGATAATGCTAAGTAACATTGAAAAGCGATGAAGTGATCAGCTCTTCCCTTTGACTCGGTGATAAAGTCCTCAACTCGACTTAGTCTTTTGGAGTTTGATATTTCATCCCGTTTTATTACATTAATTGTAGAGTCAATCAATGATGTCTGATTTTTAAGCAGAGTTAGTAGGTGATTCTCCTTATCTTAACCTTTGCTATCGTTTCCGACATGTCACGGGCATATGTTGAGTCTAATACGCCAAACAGACTGCTTGCGATGTTTCCAATGATGTCCAGCGGAGCTCTTTGTTTCCGTGGCCTTGCTAATAAATTATTTTCAGCTTTCAGGTCCTATATATGTTTGAATATATGTTTGAAATGTTTATACATACTGGTGCATGCGTCTACTTGTAGTCTACTTTTGTAGTACCCATGGTGTGTTATGTCTTTCCAATAAGGCTTGAGGTTGTAATAGACAATGATGGTCCAGTCAGTTGTCGCAAATTGGCTGGATCCTACTCTTTCGAAGTATATATCCGGTTTGGATCCAAACTGGGTTATGTTGATTGATTGCGCCATTGCTAACGGTAAAAGTAATAATATGACAAACATTGTCATGGTTATCGACAGTCTATTCGGCTGTGTTCATTTTCTAGGCTGTCTGTCTTCAGATGCCTCTCCATTTTCTGATGGATCATCTATCGGATGTTTATGTGTGGGTTCCTCTTCGTTGAACAGTGGAGCAACATGCTGAATCTCTCGTTTGAAGATTCTCTTGCCTGTTTTTACTTCAATCACTCGTCCGAAATTGTCCCTGTCATGAAACAATCGAGTGATTCTTCCAAGTGGCCATTGTAATACCGGTTTATTATCTTCCTTTAATATTACCAATGTTGCTTCTTTAATGTTCGCCGACGATTTCCTCCACTTTTGACGCTGTTGTAGATGTTGTAGGTATTCGTTGGACCATTGCGTCCAGAATGAGTGTTTCAATTTCCTAGCGTCTTCGGTTGTTGGGATGGCTCACTGTCGGTTTGTGCGGTTAGGGCTCTCCCATCAGGAAGTCTAATTCCTCATATGTTAAATTTTCCGTCGTCACATTTTTTAAAAGCAGTTGCTTTGCAGATTTTACTGCAGCTTCCCATAAACCGCCGAAGTGTGGTGCACGAGGAGGTATAAATTTGAACTGTACCCCTTTGTTGTTGCACTCCTGTACAATTTGATCCTTTGCCTTTTCTGAGAATATAGCCTTTTTTAACTCTTGCAGTTTGTTCCTGGCTCCTACGAAATTTGTAGCATTGTCGCAATGGAGTACTTGACATTTTCCTCGACGAGAGATGAACCGTCGAAGTGCCGCTAAAAATGCTTCTGTGGTGAGATCGCTGACTAGCTCTAAATGTACTGCTTTAGTCGCGAAACAACAAAATATGGCTATGTATGCTGTATTAGGCTTCTTTCCTCGTATTTTATAGTGGATTTTAAATGGTCCACAGTAATTAACTCCAGAATTGAGGAATGGCCTTGCTTGTGTCACTAGAAGAAGTGCACTCGTGCACTTTACACAGCTCTGCACAATGCTTCTGGCCATGTTTTTTTTCCTTTAAGTATCCAAAATGGTTTCCGTGATGTCAGCAATGCCTGGGGGCCACAATGCATGTTGTCCTTGTGTATTTTAGCAAGGATCAACTTGACAATTGGATCGTTGTAAGGCAGGAGCATTGGGTGTTTGGCGTCAAATGAAATATTTGCCGCTTCCAATCAACCACCTACTCGCAAGATTCCCTCCTGATCCATAAACGGTGTAAGCGAGTTAATCGAACTTCCCTTTTGCGTTTCCTTATGTCTTAGTAAGTGACGTATGTCCTCTTTGAAATCATTCTGTTGTATGTTACGAATGACAATATTCTGAGCTTCTTTCATCTCATTGAATTGGATGGTTTTGCTTGTGTACGTTTTCCTTCCTCGGAAACGCATCATGTAAGCAATTATTCTTATTAGTTTGTTGTATGAGTTGTTGTGCTTTATTTTGTATATTATATCATCCTCCTGGGCCATAAAAACACATACTATTTTTCGCGAATTTAGTCGACGTCATTCCTCTAGACAGTACATCTGCTGCATTATCTTCAGATGAAACATGCCTCCAATGCCTTTGTATTGTTAATTCGTGTAGTAGTAGTAATTCTTTATTTTTTAATTTGTATTAAGGATAAATATAAATAATTAAATTAAATTTTCGAACTATTCTGTTGGCGGGATGCCGTTCGCCCTATTAATATTGTTACTTAATTTTATTTAAGATATTTTCGCCTACTGTAAAACCGCTCTATCAATACATTCTCTCTGTAAAGCAACATTTCCTTAACGAAATGTGCCAGTTCGTGCCAGCCCGTTCCGTTGAGCAGGGCAGTCAAGCCCAGGACTGTTAGAGTTGGACTACCGCAGTGTTTTACTCTGATCTCCTTTAGGATGGGACATGTCGCCAGAAAGTGCATCGTATCCTCCGGTGCGTGCATATTGCACAGCGTGCACTCTGCTGCAGAGAGATTTCTGTATGGGGACGCGTTAAGTGGTAGAGTTTTTGTGCGTTCTCTGAAGATGCATCTATGCTATCTGTGAAATAGTAGTCTACCAGATTATGGGCAAGGCTACTGTATAGAGACCTTGATACGCTTTCACTAGCTCGTTGTGCCCACGCTTGTCTATCCGCCTCGTCTGTGGCTCTGATGATCTGGTCATGCCATGTTCTCCACAATGCAGGGTTTTGAGAATCTATGGAAATTACCCGGACGTTTGCTATCGCTTCCCAGCTCGCGATGAAATCGGTTTTGTGGTTTGTCACATACTTAAGTACCTTGCTTGGGAGTCGATCGTCAGGCATATCCACCACTTTGGTTGCATAGCTGAAATGTTTTTGCAGCGTATATATAAATACTGCCGAGAGACCAGTTTCCAGTTGGATTGCGTACGTCGGCGTGTTTTGTGGAAGTGTAAAGATTTTTTTAATATAAAATCGCAGGAGTTTTTCTGTTGCTTTATAGCGCTCGTGTCCCCAAACTTCCGCTGCATAGCCCATTATAGTTTGTGCTGTTGCCATGTATATTTTATATTTTGTGCTCGGAGAAACTTTTCTTTTGCCAAGCAGCTGTTTCCATGTGCAATTTAAAGCAACCTTTACGTCCGCTAGCTTGTTTTTCACATACTTCTCAAAGCTCATATTTTGAGTTAGTGTGACTCCAAGGTACTTAAACTCACGGACCATTTCCAGTATCTCTCCATTGAGGGTCCACGTTTCGTGCTGTGCCTTGCGGCCTCTGCCATCTTTTATCACCATGACTTTTGTTTTTTCGGCGTTGATTCTTAGGCCCCAAGTTTGGCAATAATTTTGCATGGTGTCGATCATTTCTTGCAGCATGGTGTGCGATTCTGCCAAGATTACCATGTCGTCTGCGTACATAAGTACCTTGATGTTTTCCGTTCCTATATGTACGATATGTCGTATATGTCGTCCACGGACATATAGCAGTGGGCTTAGGAGACATCATTGCTTTACTCCCAGGTTGCATAAGAACCATTCTGACAGATTATTTCCGTTCCAGACCGCGGCCGGTTTATCGCTGTAGAGACATTTTAGTATGTTCAAAATTTTTGTTGATACTCCGTCCAAGCTAAGTTTTAAAAATAAGCTATGTCGGTCGATGGTGTCGAAAGCCGCTTTAAAGTCTATGTAGCAGGTGTACATCTTCTGGTTTCGCCTCTTGTACTCTTTTGCTATAGCCACCAGCACGAAAATGCTGTCCACTGTGCTGTAACCTCTTCTAAACCCTGCTTGGTATTCGCTGAGCACACCATTCTTTTCTACCCAGTCATTAAGACGCGAAAGCACTATTGATGCGAACACCTTCATAGTCGAAGTAAGGAAGGATATCCCCCTATAGTTCGCTGCATCAGCGACATCAGGTGCGTTTTTTAGGAATTCTGCTGGTATCCGCTCGATTCCGGGGGCTTTACAGTTTTTGCTCTTGTTCACTGCTGCCTTGACTTCCCACTGCGATATTTCCAGGTCTAGCTCTCTATTTACGGTGTATGGCAAAGCAAAATAGTGCAATATCGCTTGGCTGTCCTGTAGGAGTAGATTTTTAAAATGCTGCGCCAAGCTGTCCGGTTCAACTCTGATTTGCATGCTCCTGTTGATCCCATTCAACCTCCTGACAAACTCCCAGAAACCCTTGCTATCTTTAATATTATTTACTTCAAGCTCCATATTCCTATAGTGGTCGTCCTTTTTTTTCTGCACATTGTTTTGAAGGCTGTGTTCGCTTCTTGGTACTCCCGCTTCTCATCCGCATTGCCTGTGTGAAGTGACCGTTTCAATATGATCTGTTTTCTTGTATAGTGGGCGGGTTTTTGCATGCAGGCTGCCGCTATCTTTATCCAGTTTGTTAGGGTCTCAATATTAGGTGCTTCGGGTTGGCAGTCTTGCCGTTCGCTTTTCTGTTTGAGTTGGGCTCTGTACTGCTGGCGGTACCTATCGTTCCATTGCAGTTTCGGGAGCAGTTTGTTGTCGTGTGGATTGGGTTGTGCGTGAAGGTCGATTTGTATAGCTAGCGGTAAGTGGTCCGAGAAAGTTTCGGGCACTACTTGCATATCTTCAATGCGATTATGCCACATGCCATTGATAAGACAGTAGTCTATTGTGGACACCGCTTGGCCTCTCATGAAGGTGTACCTTCCGTCCCCGTCGCTTTGCGTTCTGCCGTTAAGGACCGTGAAGCTGTTGTCCTCGCACATCTCTATTACATTCTTGCCATTGGTGTCTACTTTAAGATCCTTTGCTGCCCTAATGAGCATTTCGAATTTTCCTGCGTGGTCTTTACTCACAGGGGTGCACTGATGTGTTCCTATTCTAGCATTAAGGTCACCCACGACCATTACACTAGAACTCGTGGACTCTTGGATCATGTCGCGTAGTTGATCATAATAGCCTTGCCAGCCATTGCAGTTGAGGTCGGGTTGATGCGACTAAGTCTGTGTGGATGCCTCTAAGTTGGCCACCACTTGCTCTTCCTCTAGCTGCCGTTCTTACGGCTGGCTCTCATGACAGAATATGATTTGGGAAGTATGGTTCGTACTGCTGCATGTTTTGGTAGAAAAATGTTACGTATTGGAAAAATATTTGATAAGTATTTATAAATTAAAACGAGAAGGAACGTGTGAGTCGTTTCTGGGGACACGACTCTACTTATACCCGTACTCAGTCAGTATATACATTATTGAGCTTATAATTTTTTAGAATTTTAGAAAAAAAAAAAAAAATTTACATTTTACATTTTTTTGCTACATCTGCTATCTACATCTCATCTACAATGTCTATTCTACATCTAACATGTAGATTGTACATGTTCCATTCATATTCTACATCTCCTCCGCTAGGGGTTGCTCGCGCACTGAACGCGGCAGCGTGTGCGAGCGAGAAGGAAAATGAGTTGCGTTGTCTGGACCGGGAGGGGGAGGGGAAGCAACTGAAAATTAATTTCTTCATTCTGGCTATAATTATGATCCGATCTGATTCAGATTCGGCAGTCTGGTAGATATGGTCATTCTCTACGATACTGCGTTTTTAGTTTTATCGTATCTTTAAAATTGTGCCTGTCACAGATTTTCGTCCTTTGTGGGGGCGGAAGGAGGCGGGGCGAAATTTTGAAATACACTTGTAGCAGTGGGATATCACATAAGTCTGGAAACCAAATTTGGTTGCCCTAGCTCTTATAGTCTCTGAGATCTAGGCGCTCAACAAGACAGACAGACGGACAGACGGACAGACAGACATGGCTATATCGACTCGGCTATTGATGCTGATCAAGAATATATATACTTTATGGGGTCGGAAACGTTTCCTTCTCTGCGTTACACACATCCACTTTTACCACAAATCTAATATACCCCTTAACTCTTTTTTGAGTACGGGTATAAAAATTGACTAAAGATAAGCTTATTTGCTAAACCTGCGATGTTGTATGACAATATATTAATGTGTATGCTGTTTTGAGTATTTGCCGTTCTAGTTTTTTGATTCCCTGGCTTTGGTGAGAAGTCGCGTGTGAGTAATGTCGGTTTCATCCAATGCAGCGCCATAGAGTTCCTTTAGAATCGAGTTAGCTGGCTTTCCTTTGCAAGTGAGCACGTGGGCGTTGTTAAAGGACACCCATTTGCCCTCTACATAGATCTGGTCATTTTTGACGAAGGCCTTATGGTTCTTGTTTATGGAAACCAGCTCCTTTTTCAACTGCATTAGGGCCAGCTTGTTTTCTTGCTGCTGTTGGCTAAGGTCTCTGTCAATATAGACTGAACTACCCGCTAGCTTTTTTCCATTTTTTAATACCTCATTTATCGCCGAAGAATTCTCCATTTCCACCAGCACTCCCGTATTATTGTTTCTTTGGTAGAGCACTCGAGTTTCTCGTACTGATGCGTTCGAGATCGCCATTTTACCCCGTAGCAATTTTTCCACTCCCTCCTTTGTAGCATCTTCCTTCTCTAGGCCTTTGAAAATTAAGTTCCGGGCCTTGCTGCTTTGCTCCAGTCTGCTAAGCTCCTTTCGGTCCTGCTCTCTGTCGCTTTTTAATTGCTGGAAATCGCGAGTTACCACCTCAGCACCTACCCTCACCCTCGCCCCGCAGAAACCACTTCGGCTAGTATAGCAGGCCCTAACGTCAACAACGTCGACTCTGCAACAAAGTTGCACCGGCTCAACTTACACAAACAAATATCAGACCTCAGCAACCAAACATCCGTTCCGATTGAGGAATGGAGAGTAAGCAGATTCTCTGCCGGCCAAAAGAGCAAGGCCAGCAAATTGTAATTAAGTTGAAAACCTAAAAACGAAATATAGAATCAGAATACATTTGAAACTTAACCACTCCGGGCGTACTTTATTCCGCAAACCACCTCATACACCAAATCTCCCAAGAAATCTTAACCGATTCACAAAGATTATAACTGGCGCAGTCGGACACTCTCGTTAAAGGACGGAAATCTGGAAGAAGTAGGACCCTAGAGGACCGAGACAGCGAGAGAGAACCACGCACGAGATGTATTGGAAAATAGCGACACTAACAATCCTGTAAGGAAAGATATCAGAAAATATGTACGTGTGAGTAGAGTGACGTGAAATGGAGGAGAAAATAAAACAAAACGAGAAGGAACGTGCGAGTCGCTTCTGGGGACGCGACTCTACTTATACCCGTACTCAGTCAGTATATACATTTTTGAGCATATGATTTTTTAGAATTTTAGAATTAAAAAAAAAATTTTACATTTTAAATTTTTTTCCTAAATCTGATATCTACATCTACATCTACAATGTATATTCTACATCTAACATGTAGATTGTACAATGTACATATTCCATTTAGATTCTACATCTCCTACGCTAGGGGTTGCTCGCGCACTGAACGCGGCAAGTGTGCGAGCGAGAAGGAAAATGAGTTGCGTTGTCGTTTGCGGTAGGGGGCACGGGAAGCATCTGAAAATTAATTTCTTCATTCTGGCTATAATTATGATCCGATCTGATTCAGATTCGGCAGTCTGGTAGATATGATTTTCTACGATAATGCGTTTTTAGTTTTATCGTATCTTTAAAAATGTGCCTGCCACAGATTTTCGTCCTTTGTGGGGGCGGAAGGGGGCGGGGCGAAATTTTGAAATACACTTGTAGCAGTGTGATATCACATGAGTCTGGAAACCAAATTTGGTTTCTCTAGCTCTTATAGTCTCTCAGATCTAGGCGCTCATCAAGACGGACAGACGGACAGACGGACGGACGGACGGACGGACGACGGACGGACAGACGGACGGACAGACGGACATGGCTATATCGACTCGGCTATTGATGCTGATCAAGAATATATATACTTTATGGGGTCGGAAACGTTTCCTTCTCTGCGTTGCACACATCCACTTTTACCACAAATCTAATATACCCCTTAACTCTTTTTTGAGTACGTGTATAAAAATAAAGAAATAAAATGTAATAAACCCTCAAATTGTGAGAACGAAAAGTACGGGAATACAATGGTGAGCAGTGAAGTGGGCAATCATTAAAAGAGAGATAGTATGGCACGTTGGCCAGGGTAGTGGAGATTCGAGTTATTCGGACCAAAACGAGCATAATTATTGCAAATAAATTGTCAGAGAGGAGTGAGGAGAAAAGAGTGCAAAAGTGTCGTGGAAAAATGTCGGTGGACGGCGGCTCGAGAGGGAGCGGTTCGATCGTGCGAGGTTCGAGCGGCGGTGGGTCGATCGTTGCGGTTCGATCGGCTGCGGTTCGACCGAGTGCGGTTCGAGCGGATGCGGTTCGACGGTGAGTCGGGCAGTTGCTGTCGGTTCGACGTCAAGCCGAGGGGCCGATACGATCATAGAGTCGTGGGTACGAGTAATTGTGCCAATGATCGGGTCGTTGGAGGGGACTACAGCAGCGACGGTTTGGTTCGACGGAGGCAACGCTAAACACTCTGTCGGGTCGAGTCGAGCATCGAACGGTCGAAGACACACACACACACACAACATAGAGACAGGGCCGGCACGAAAAGATAAAGGGCACAAAAGACAATGAATAAAACACCGAAAATGGTGATGGCCAAGACTCCGCGAAGGAGGCGATACAAATTAAAAGATACGCAATCCAAGTCACTCACATGCGTAGGGCAAAGTACTGTAACGCACAGTGCGGACGCCTAGCATAGGGGTGACAGGCAGATGGAACAGGGAAACGCTACCAGGGAGACACGACTGTCCGCAATTGGTTACAGATACTGTAACGCA
This sequence comes from Drosophila obscura, assembly GCF_018151105.1. NCBI lineage: Eukaryota > Metazoa > Arthropoda > Insecta > Diptera > Drosophilidae > Drosophila > Drosophila obscura. The sequence continues at coordinate 111,471 of NW_024542774.1, read as the reverse complement.
CAGTATTGTGACTAGCTTCAGCGTGTAAGGTAAAGCCACAAAGTAAATAAAAAGACGCACATAAGGCGATCGAATAACTATAAATGAAGAATAAACCATTTCACGGCACACCATGTCATTAGAAAAGTACGATCGGAAAGATACTCATTTTAATCAATTGCAGACTCCATTTCACGAACACAAGGACACACAAGGACAAACTCGATCTAGTATAAACACTTAAGTAACACACACTATAGAATTACACAAGCACACATTATAATTAAGATACGATACACACCTTACACAAATCACTATACACACAAACACTATAAAATACGTAAAATAAGAAAAGAAAATAATCGAAATAGACTATATGTCAAAGGAAAGCAGTAGACAAAGGGTTATTCCGGTAGACACGGAGGCTTCAGCAGTTAGTGACGAGAACCAGGGACAATTAGAAATGACCCAACCCAGCAACACAAAATTGCTCGAAGCGGTTCGAGTCATAGAGTTAGTGGAGATTTTACCAAAGTATGAAGGAAGTGTGGAGAAGTTAGATGGGTTTATATCAGCGGTAGAACAGATATTAGGCCTTATAAAAGGAGAGGAAAGGTCATCGGTAGGAGTTATAGCCCTTAGGGCCATAAGAAGCAAGGTAATAGGAGCGGCAGATAGGGCATTGGAGTTGAATGAGGTAGATTTGAATTGGGACAACATTAAGAAGGCATTGGTGTCTCATTTTAGAGATAAAAGATCCGAGCAGGATTTAATCATGGAACTTACACACATAAAGGAGAAAAAGTTGGACTTAGAGCCACTATATCAAAAAGTGTTGGAGTTAAGAAAGGCCCTCGTCAGCTTGGGTAAGGTGAAAGAACCGAACTCGGTGCTAAGGAAGGAAAGAACCAAGTGGTACGAAGACATAGCACTAAACGCCTTCCTCTCGGCAATAAAAGGGCCGATAGGGTCCTAACAATTAGGAATATCCATGTAGATGACATTTCAAAGGCATACGAAGTAGCCTGTAGAGAGAAGAATGTCTATACTCTAGACGAGCCGGAACAGGAGGTAAAAGAGCACCCGATAACAGGGAACCAGACTAAGGAAACTAAAGAACCTTTGGTGCAAGAGCACGACAGGAAAGAAACTCAGACGCCAGGGGCGCACCGGGAAACGCCAAGTTGGCCACAGTACCAATGGGGAGGGAACGGACAATCATCGTTCGGTATGCCGTTCCCAATGACTGATGGGAGCGGATGGCCAGGTTTTGGGTTCGTCTACCCAATGGGAGGAAACCCCTTCAGGGGAGCTCCCTTTATGCAGAACGAACAAGCAGGGTACACTAGGGGTCCATATCGGAACCAGCAGAATAGGAACCCTAGATGGGGCTATGACCAACAGAACAATGGAAGGCGTTGGGGCCAGAACAATCGCCAAGAGCAATTAGCTTTCCAGGCACCACAAGACGCAGGGAGAAGTGGACAGTCGAGGATGTCTAGAATGACAAATAACACAGGGCAGTCATATAACTCCAATAATTCCAGACAGTCGTATGCAGCACAGCAGACGCCTAGTACCTCAACTAGAGTTAGCGGACAAGCAGCTGCAGTTGGTCAGCTACACAATATTCAGGAAGAGGACGGAAATTTTCTCCAGACAGCCTCGAACAAAGCACAGGGTACTTAGGAGGAAAGAAGAATCAGTCGACCCTACCCTATATAGTGGTTAGGCTAGCAGCAGACAAAAATATTAAAATGCTTATAGACACAGGATCCACATTTTCTTTCATATTACCGGAATTAATACCCGCAGAACACATTAGAAGATTAAAAGAAACAATAAAAATAAAAACAATCGTACGATCCCACGAAGTTCAGAAGGTGACAGTCTTAGCCATGTTCAGAGAACTGGGAGGAGTAGGAGAGATGAGACTGCTCCTCTTTAAGTTTCATCAGTTTTTCGATGGACTGGTAGGAATAGACATACTACAACAAATAGGAGTGGTAATCGATGTAGACAAACGACAACTGCGTACAGCGACGACAGAAACACAGATATGGCAGACGCAATACAGAGCAACGGAGGTATATACGATAGAAGCGGGCACAAAAAGGGTTATACAGGTGCCGGTACAGTTACAGGATGGGGAGTTCTTAATTAACAAAACGAAAGTAAAACCTAATATGGAAATATCAGAAGGCCTGTATAAGGCAACAGCAGGACAGAGTCTGGTAGAGATAACCAACTATTCAGAAGAGGACCAGGAATTGTTTCTAGAGGAACCACTAGTGGTTTCAGAACTCAAAGCTGAAGAGCATATAGAAATAAATAACATAGAAAGCAGAAAAGATATAGGGAATAAAGGAATTCCGTTTCATAAGATAAGAACAGATCATTTGAATGAGGAAGAAATCACTGAATTAAAAAGACTATGTAAAAAATACCCATCGGCATTTTATATGGAGGGAGAGGACTTGTCGTTCACAAACGTTGTCAAACATCAGGTGAGGACAACGGACGATATCCCGGTGTACTCAAAGCCATATAGATACGCATTCACGGAGAGACAGGAGGTGAAAGGACAAATAGAAAACTTGCTGGAACAAAAGATCATTAGACACAGTCACTCCCCATGGAGTGCCCCAGTGTGGCTGGTGGCCAAAAAGAAGGACGCGTCAGGGCAGAGAAAATGGAGAATGGTAGTCGATTATAGGAAACTCAATGAAAAACTGATTAAGGACAGGTACCCCATGCCAATAATAAATGACGTATTGGATGGTTTAGGAAGAGCCAAATACTTTTCGACGCTAGACTTGGCGAGCGGGTATCATCAGATCGAGGTAGAGGAAAAGGATATACCGAAGACAGCATTCTCCGCGGAAGGAGGTCACTTTGAATATGTGAGAATGCCCCAGCGACGTTCCAGAGATTGATGAATAACCTTTTCGGGGAGCTGTTGGGGAAATGTTGCCATGTATATATGGATGACATCATGGTGTACTCCGCATCCTTACAAGAGCACATGAGCGACTTGAACAGAGTGTTCGCAAAATTAGACAACGCTAACTTCAAACTACAATTAGACAAGACAGAATTTTTGAGAAAGGAGGTAGAATACTTAGGTCATGTAGTAACCTTAGAGGGAGTTAAACCGAATCCCAAGAAGATAGAAACAATAAAAAGGTTTCCAATCCCAAGGACTAGGAAACAAATAAAATCATTCTTGGGACTTTTAGGATATTACAGGAAGTTCGTAAAGGATTTCGCGGCCATAACAAAACCACTAACGAGGCAGCTAAAAGGGAAAAAACCAGTACAAATTGACTCAAAATTCACAGAAACATTCGAAACATGTAAAACACTGCTGTGTAACGACCCCATTTTGCAGTTTCCCGACTTCTCGAAACCATTTATTCTTACAACAGATGCAAGCAATTATGCCGTAGGAGCTGTCCTGTCCCAAGGACACTTGGGAGCGGACAGACCGTTGGCGTATGCTAATAGAACATTGTCAGACGCGGAAATAAACTACGCAACGATAGAAAAGGAGATGCTTGCTATTATTTGGGCAATAAAGCACTTCAGACACTATCTATTCGGACAGAGATTTAAAATAGTCACAGACCACAGACCGCTGACGTGGCTAATGAGCATAAAAGAACCAGATTCAAAGTTGGTTAGGTGGAAACTGCAATTGCTAGAATACGATTATGAAATCCTATACAAGAAAGGGTCCCTCAACGTAGTGGCAGACGCCTTGAGTAGGATACAGCCAGAGATTATCATGCTGGAAAACATGTCGGAAGTAGCGACTAACGGGGAAACCATACATTCCGCAGAAGAAGACTTACACCTCGGATTTCCTATATCGGAGAAACCACTAAACGATTATAATATTCAAATAGTAGTAAAAAAGGGAACCCCAGCTAGAATAATGAAGGAAGTCCCCTTTAGGAACAAGATTAGGATAACATGGACCGAGGATAACTTCGAAGAGGAGGCAATAGGACGCAGGCTTAAAGAGATTCTGAAGCCCAATAGAACGGTGACAATTTTTATACCAGACGAGCTGGTTATAGTTATACAGAATGCTTATTGTAAGTATTTTGCCTACAGCAGAATTTATAAAGCCATAAGATGCACATTTATACTACCAGAAATAGTAGAAAGAGACCAGCAGGAAAAGGCAGTCAAAGAACACCATGAAAGAAATAATCATAGGGGAATAGAGGAAACATTAATCCACCTCAAAAGAATCTTATACTTCCCACATATGAAGCCAATAATAGCACAGACGATTAACAACTGCGACAGATGTCAGAAAATGAAATACGATAGGAAACCCCAGAAAATAAAATATAGTATAACAGAAACCCCGGCCAAACCAATGCAAATAGTGCATATAGATTTATACTTTGTAAACAAAAAGTACGTCTTAAAGGTCATCGATAAATTCTCCAGGTATGCGTGGGGATACAAAATTCCAGCTAGGGACAGCAGTCACATCGTAGTCACATCATTGAGGGACTTTATAGCGCTTTTCGGGATTCCTAGTAAAATAGTTTGCGATCAAGGAGTGGAATTTTCTTATAATCTGTTTAAGGATTTTTGTAAGCAATATGAGATAGAATTGCACACAACATCCTTTTAACAGTCCTCGAGCAATGCAACAGTCGAAAGATTGCATTCAACAATAACAGAAATTTACAGGATAATAATAGAGGAGAAAAAGGAAAACAAGTTAGAGGTAAAACACGAAGATATAGTGAAGGAAGCATTTATTACATACAACAACTCGATTCATTCGGCAACAAAGTTTACGCCGCACGAGCTGTTCACTGGAAGAACGCAAAATTTTATGGGTAATGTGGCATTCAGTAACGAGCACGATTATCTCCAAAAAATTAATGCATTCTAGGCAGAAATATACCCAAGAGTAAAGGAAAGGGTAGAAGAACAAAAGGTTAAAAGAATAAAAGCAGCGAACGAAGATAGGCAGGACCCAATAAAAGTAAACACCAACGACACGATGTTTAGAAAAGAAAATAGGCGGGACAAGCTAACACCAAGGTTCACCACACATAAGGTAGCAACCGACAATAATTTAACAATAAACACAACAAAACCACAGAAAATTCACAAGGAGAAAATTAGAAAAGTGACCAAGACTAATGATCAATAAAAATTTCAGATGGGTTGCAGTGATGGAGACGAAAGGAACGTTTGAAATCAGAGAGTTTAAAGAGGATGAGCCTATCGCGCAAATCACATAAGGACCAGCCAGGGTAATACAAACATATAAAACCTTCATACACATAGTCCGACTAGAGGAATATGTAAAGAGCGTTGGCCATTTGGAGCAAACGCTCAGGACTATACAAGAAGATAGTGAAACGAAGGATTTAGTCAGGGCACTTCAAAACAAATTGAGTCTGGTAAAAGGAAAAATAGAAACGATATCTCCCAAGAAGAGAAGTAAGAGGGGATTGATTAACGGATTAGGTTCGGTAGTAAAGGCAATCACAGGAAATCTAGACGCAGAAGATGCGGAAAAATTAGAACAGGAGATCAGAAGAGTACAGGAAGAGGAGGGAAGGTTAAATGAAGAAATAAGTACACGGCAGAACATGGACAATAGGTTCATTATAATGTTTAAAAACTTAACACAACATATTAACGGAGAACAGGTTAGGGTAAACTCTTTTATTAACAACTATAAAAACGGGATAAGTAAAACATTTGTGGAAGAAGACTAAAGAATTTATAGGATAGAATACATTGACAGAATTTCAATCACGATAGACATGATAGCATTGAACCTCAACGAAGTAACGGAAAGCCTATTATTAGCAAGGGTAGGAATAATCCCCAAGTTCATATTAAATAAAGAAGAATCACAGAGAATTACACAGAATTTAGAAGACCAAAGGGTGCAGATATTATCAGAGGAACACATGTACGAATTTTTAGAGCTAAAGGCCATAATGAATGGTACCGACATAATATTTTCAATAAGCCTACCAATTTTTAAGAAAGAAATGTATTTACTGAAAAGAATACTACCATTACCCATAAATAAGACAGAATTTGTAATAGCACCTAATTTTGTAGCTCATAACAACAACAAAATGTATTATTATAAGAACAAATGCCAACAAATAAGGGAACTTTATACATGTAAAAACGACAAGATTGTAATAAGAATCAACGAAGGTTGTCTGAGAAGTCTGATGAATGGGGAGGCAACGGAGTGTGAGACAAAAGATATAGGATTCCGCAGAGAAATTTTCGAACCGGAAAAAGGATATATCGCAATTTTCAATGGCGAGAAAGCGAAGATACAAACGGATTGTGGACCAGAAGAAATATTCAGCGGGTCAGCAATCATCATTTTCAACGATTGCGGAACAGTAGTTAACAACATCCAATGCGAGTCAGTAGAGCAGCTAGAAGTGGGACACATGAAACTTGAGATTCCACAGATAATGTCTTTGAAGAAAAACCGAACAACTCAAGAATTGGGGGTCCACGAACTCAAGATGGAGGACATCAAAACTAACTTGGAAATCGGAAGAATGCGAACCGGAATGGTGATACAGGCTACAACAACGTATGCAGCTCTCGGAGTACTACTGGTGGGTGCAATATGCACCGTTTGTTTTTCAAAAAGGACGACCATTTACGCAACAACTACTTCGAACCCCACGTCCACACCATCGCACACCTTCGCACCAACCATTCCTCCGTTATGGTCGGTAGCTCAGACTGAGGGGGGAGGAGTTACCACCTCAGCACCTACCCTCACCCTCGCCCCGCAGAAACCACTTCGGCTAGTATAGCAGGCCCTAACGTCAACAACGTCGACTCTGCAACAAAGCTGCACCGGCTCAACTTACACAAACAAATATCAGACCTCAGCAACCAAACATCCGTTCCGATTGAGGAATGGAGAGTAAGCAGATTCTCTGCCGGCCAAAAGAGCAAGGCCAGCAAATTGTAATTAAGTTGAAAACCTAAAAACGAAATATAGAATCAGAATACATTTGAAACTCAACCACTCCGGGCGAACTTTATTCCGCAAACCATACAACAAATCTCCCAAGAAATCTTAACCGATTCACTAAAGATCATAACTCGCGCTTTAGAGTCTCATTCTCCGCTTTAAGAGTTTCGATCTGGTCGGACACTGAGTCTAATTGGGACTTTAACGTCCCTATATCCTCCTTTGTTGCCAATTTGTCGAACCGTTGGCCCATTTGGTTGATGGCCTGCATCACGTCTCCCAGCGATATATCGGGTGATAGCGCACTCCTCTTTCGCTTTTCCTGCTGTCCTGCTCCATTAAGTGGCGTACCTGGGGGCATATTATGAAGTGCGGTACTTATTTGCGTCTGCTTTGCACCTGGAGGAGTGACATTTTTGTGGTTCTACTCTTTTTTGTATGTTAAGCTTTTATATTTTTACAATTTATTATTTTGTTGACGCCTGAAAGTATGGTGTGGACAAACTGTCTTACGTTACGGCATGCAGGTTCCGATCCGTGTTATGTAACAGCTTTGACAAGCTTTCAGCGCTTGGTGCAGTCGCTGCAGCAGCTGATCAGTCCCACCTCTGGCTTGTTTTTGTTACTGACTTGTGTTTTCTCCCGCGTCAATTTTCACTCAAGAGGCCCTTTTACCCACTTTCCAGGAGAATTTCCAGTTTTCAGCGTTTGCAACCTGTGTTTTTATTTGCTGATATACGTCCGTGGCTCTTCCGTATCGGTCTGGTATCAAATGCCTGGTTAGTGAGCCTCTTTCTTTATCTGTTGCGCATCAGCTGGCGTTCCGTGTTGTTGCAGGTGTCTCACAATCTGATCATGGGCCGGAGCACGTCACGAAGCACGTCTGAACGGTAGGCGGTACGGTACGATTTTAATTCCTGTATTGTAGCTATTTTTGTAGCTACGAATTTGTTTCGTATGGATGTGACAAAACGATCCTTGAATCAGACCACAAAATGGATGTGACATTCTCAATGGATAAATCTTCCCTTATCTAAGCTGTCAATTGTGCACCCAATACAGCCGCCTTTAGTTCCAGACGAGGTAATGTTAACACATTTATAGGAGCTAAATGTGATTTGGTACATAGCAGTTGAATTGTTACTCGTTTATCCTTATGTAATGCTCGGATATATACGGCAGCTCCAAATGCTTTCTCCGATGCGTCAACAAAGGTGTGTATTTCTGACGATATTGGAATTTCTCTATGGAAAATATGACGTGGTACTTGTATGGTGTTTAATATTTTTAACTCCTCCCTGTACCTTTTCCATTCCTCCTAGAGATGAACTGGAAGCGCTTCTTTGTAGTCAAATCCTTCCTTTGTGAGATGTTGCATGAAGATCTTTGCCTTCATTACCACCGGGGAGAAGAGTACAAGTGGATCGAAAATCTTAAAGATCTCCGATACGACATCTTTTCTAGATATTACATCCTTGGTGGCAATTTCTGTCCTTCCAAAAAACTGGTCTGATTGAGGTATCCAAGTGATACCCAGGGTTCTAATGCGGTAATCTTCATAAGCAGTATCTTCCAATTGTACGCTTGAAGTGATGTCTTCCGTTGGAATTCCTTGAAGCACATGAACGTTGTTCGTGCACCATTTTCTTAACTTAAACCCTGATTTATGCAGTAGTTTGTTAAGTTCTTGCTGTCTCTGGAGGGCCTCTGGTATGGAATCTACTCCTGTTAAGCAATCATCCACATAAAAGTCATTTTCCAGAGCAGCAGCTCCAAACGGGTCTTCCTTTCTTTCTCTTTGAGCGAGATATTGTAGACATTTTGTGGCTAAATATGTAGCCGCTTTCGTTCCATAAGACACTGTTTTTTATACCCGTACTCAAAAAAGAGTGAAGGGGTATATTAAATTTGTGGTAAAAGTGGATGTGTGTAACGCAGAGAAAGAAACTTTTCCGACCCCATAAAGTATATATTCTTGATCAGCATCAATAGTCGAGTCGATATAGCCATGTCTGTCTGTCCGTCTGTCTGTCTGTCTGTCCGTCTGTCTGTCCGTCTTGTTGAGACTATAAGAGCTAGGGCAACCAAATATGATATCCAGACTCATGTGATATCACACTGCTACAAGTGTATTTCAAAATTTCACCCTGCCCCCACAAAGGACGAAGGACAGTATCGTAGAGAATGCCTATATCTACCAGATTGCCGAATCTGAATCAGATCAAATCATAATTATAGCCAGAATGAAGAAATTAATTTTCTGTTGGTTCCCCAGCCCCCTCCTGCCAACGACCGCGCTACTTTTTCTCTTTCTCGCTCGCACACTCTGCCTCGTTCAGTGCGCGAGCAACCCCTAGCGGAGGAGATGTAGAATCTAAATGGTACATGTATAATCTACATGTTAGATGTATAATATACACTGTATATGTAGATGTAGATAACAAATGTAGCAAAAAAATGTAACCTGTAAAATTTTATTTTTTAATTCTAAAATTCTAAAAAATCATAAGCTCAAAAATGTATATATCGACTCAGTACGGGTATAAGTAGAGTCGCGTCCTCAGAAGCGACTCACACGTTTCTTCTCTTTTTAGTCTATAGTATCGCAAATCTTCTGATGGATCATTGCGCCATACTATTGTCTGATAGTACTGGTCCTCGGGATTGATCCAGATCTGACGATACATTTTTTCGATGTCCGCAGTAAATACATATTTGTGCATCCTGAACCTAAGAAATATTGAAAATATTGAATTTTTGCACTGTTGGACCTTTATGCATCAGGTCGTTGAGCGATTTTCCGGACGATGTAACTACAGACGCATCAAAAACTGTCAGGTTTTATGACACAATGGTGTGGGATGAAATAGCGTGATCTTGCTATTTCTTTTGTCTGCATTTCCTTCATATGACCAAGAGCCTCATATTCTTTCATAAATGTAATGTAGCTTGCCTTGGTCTTCGGATCTCGAGCGAGCCGATTTTCCAGGCAAAGAAGTCGTTGTCGGGTCAAGCAGCCTAAATATTATTTCATTATTTCATTATGTTCATTATTTGTACTGTACAAATCATTGTTAATCAGCCTATGTTTATGCACGGCAGCGACCGCTCTTTCATTTTATCTCGCCTTCTTCGCTTTGTTGTTGCAGTTGCAGCATCTAAGCTGGTCTATCGCGTTCCATATGACGTTCGTGCTCGGCTTAGCATCTGCCCGGAACTGCTCTCGTTTCATCGCTCGCTTTCGCTCTCTTTCAAGACTTGCTGCATAGTGCGCTGGCAAGTCGGCCCATTTCCCCTTGCAGCCTGTTGAGAGATAATCTTCGTATCCATCGCATCGCTTTATTATATCGGTCATCCTGACGCCTACTTTCCCTTACCAATACGAAATAAATTGTACAATATTACAACGGCTATAAAACACTCTTAATAGCCAAACATTTGGTGACCCCGACGTGATTGTGCATCAGTTAATATATTCGCGCAATCACAAACTACAATTTAGCATTCAAATAGTGCCATATATTGCTGGTTGTTCGTTGTTGTCGTTTGCCCGCGGCTTCAAGTGTCATCGACCACATATATATACACCAGCCGCTCTTGCATATAAGCATATACGTTTTGGTTGCGGTGCTCTTTCCCGTCTGTTGCGCGCGGTACATTTTTTTTTTTCACCTTCCCGCTAGAAACGTTTTTCTAACGCCGTCGCTGCTATGGTGTTGGATGGTTCAAACGGCAGTGAAACTACCGCTGCGGAAAACAGGGTGATTTTTCTGAAGCGGAAGGCATCGGAAATGTGCGAAGGCCTCAAAAGATTGAGTGCCACTTGGGAGAATGAATTGTCGGCTTGCAACTACTATATGCTCGTGGTAAGGTTGGAGGAGATCGAGGAGCTGCAGGGCACGTTCAAAACCGTGCAGAACGAGTTCGAAGAATTGGATTGTCGAGAATTTAGCAGTGGATTGCGCGATAAGTTTCAAACACTTTTCCGAACTTTGAAGCCGTCAATTTGTCGAGAAATTGCCAGGACTAGCAATCAGATGCCTTCTCATTCCGCGTTGGCTGGAACAAATGCAACTGCTGGATTTGCCTGTTCGCAGCCTCCACCTCGCCGTAGACAGTCCCTGTGGCCTGTGCAATTGCCAACGTTTGGCGGAGGGTATGCAAACTGGTCAGATTTGTATTCTTTGTTTGTTACCATTATTGACAATCATCCGGACCTATCCAATATTGAAAAGTTCCAGCATCTGCGATCTTGCTTGATTCGGCGTTGGAGACAATTCAATCGTTAGAACTCTCGGATGGCAACTATAACATGGCATTAGAGTTATTGGAAAAGAGATTTGATAATCGACGGTTGGTCTTTCAGGCATACATTACTGAGATCCTGGAGCTCCTGGCTGTGGAAAATGGGTCAGTGGCTATGCTTTGGGAGATTTCGGACAAGTTCAACTCTCATATGCGGGCGTTGCAGACTTTGGGTACTCCTGAGCAGATCGCTGGATGCATCATCGTGCAGGTGCTTCTACGGAAACTGGATCCAGTGAGTCAAGCAAAGTGGTAGGAAACTGTAGAAGATACAGCCTTTGTCAATCTCATTCCTTCGTGGGAATCTATGGCCTCGTTCTTAGAACAGCGATGCAGGACATTGGAAACCGTGGATTTTGCTAAGGCAACTTATGCGCCGAGCAGTCAAGTGGGCAGAAGTACAAAAACTAACCCTTCTAGATCCGCATTTGTTGCCACAAGTCGCAGCTCATCAGGATGCGCTTTTTGCAGTGAAACTGCTCACGAAATCCTTTATTGCTCGAAGTTCAAGGCCCTGTCCCCTGCGAATCGCCTTAAGGAAGTCAGGAGACTCTCTCTATGCTTAAACTGTCTAAAAGCAGGTCATCGGGTGAGTACATGCAGCTCTAGCAGCTGTCGTATCTGCGAGCGCAGGCACCACACTCTTTTGCACTTCGGTAGTACTGAAGCTACTGCAGTCCAAACTCAATCAGTGGCACTTGAAACTCTATCTCCGTCTGTGCCGTCTAATCTCAACACTCAAGCATCTACTTCAGCACCTACGTTGTCTCATAATGCCACTGCACCCTCTACTTCATCGTCTACCTCTGCTGCTCTTATTTCCCAAGGATTCAGTAATGATGTTGTTCTGTTAGCCACGGCAATAGTCTTGGTTAAAAATCGTTCAGGAGTCCTCGTTCCCTGCCGAGCTTTGCTTTATTCCGGCTCTCAGCTGCACCTAATAACCTCTCGTTTTGCAAATCAGCTTCAGCTTCGAAAAATAAAATCATCGACTGCAGTATCGCCATGCTCATATCAGAGACTCACCTAACAAATAAAAACTATTTTCACCTCGATGGCTATAACTTCTATGCGACAAATCATCCCGATGGTAAGGCACATGGAGGTACTGGCGTTCTGATCAAGAATCGCATTAGGCATTATCCATTGCCTTCATTTGCTACACCTTATCTACAGGCAACAGCAATTCATATTGAAATTCAAAGCGGCTACCTAAACCTAGCCGCAGTATACTGCCCACCACGTTTCTGCATTTCCGAAACATAATTTGTAACATACTTCGACCTACTAGGTGACCGATTTATAGCAGCTGGTGACTACAATGCCAACCACACCCATTGGGGATCTAGACTTACCAACCCGAAAGGAAGACAACTATATAACGCTTTAATAACCCCACGAAGCAAGCTAGACTTTATCTCTCCGGGCAAGCCCACATATTGGCCCACAGATCCAAACAAGCAACCCGACTTGATTGATTTTGCAGTTACACGAAGGGTGCTGCAAGCTCAGATTAATGTAGATCACTTAACAGATCTATCATCGGATCACTCGCCCATTCTACTTCACCTTTACGACCATCCACAGCTTTCGGAACGCCCACACTTTCTAACTTCTAGCAAAACAGATTGGCTCAAATACAGGAAGTACATAAGCTCTCATATTGATAGCTGCCCAAACATTAATTGTAAAGATGACATTGATAGGTCAGTCGAAGCATTGGTTTCTCAATGTCACTGGCGGCAAAACACTCAACACCAATATTAGCATCTAATAAACTTTCCAACAGCAGTCGTATTTCTAGGCACATTGAAGTGCTGCTACGCGATAAAAGAAGGCTTCGCCGAGAGTGGCAAGCACACAGATCACCTGCATCGAAAGAGCGGCTAAAAATAGCCAACCACCTACTACGCAGAGCCCTAGAAGATGAAAAAAACCGAGCTCAAATATCCTATATGGAGCAACTCTCCCCAACTAGCAAACGATTCCCACTGTGGAAAGCAAAATCAGGCGTATGCCCACCAATCGAGAGTGAATCACCTTTGCGTACACAAACAGGAGAGTGGGCTCGCAGCAACAAAAAGAAGGCAAATACATTTGCCGTCCATCTAGAAAACGTCTTCAAACCACACCCAGCAACGAATAGCTTTGTGCTCCCACCAACCAACAATCCCGAAGCTACTCCGCCTATCATATTCCAAACAGGAGAAGTCACAAGGGTCATTAAAGACCAAATCTCAAAGCAAAAGAAAGCTCCGGGCCACGATTTCATCTCTCCTAAAATGATCATAGAATTGCCGAGCTGTGCAGTGTATTTCCTTACTATGATATTCAACAGCATGATGAAATGGGGCTATTATCCTCAAGAATGGAGGAAATCAGTCATCACAATGATCCATAAAGCCGGAAAAGACCTATCAGCCTACTGCCTTGCCTGTCAAAGATATTTGAAAAGCTGCTCCTACACACCCACGGTGCCATTCCGACTCACCAATTTGGATTTCGCGAAAAACACGGAACCATTGAACAAGTAAACCGTATAACCTCTCAGATACGAAATGCATTTGAAAGACGGGAGTATTGCTCCGCTGTTTTTCTGGATGTCGCACAGGCTTTCCACCGCGTTTGGTTAGATGGCTTAATCCACAAAATCAAAATATTACTTCCACAGAACATCCATGGAATATTGGAGTCATACAGCAAAGAAGTTTCGCAGTACGATGCAAAGATTTCCTCTCTGAATATCATGCAATTGAAGCTGGTGTACCGCAAGGCAGCGTGCTTGGACCGACACTGTATATCATATTCACAGCAGATCTACCGACAAACAGCCTAACAACAACTTCGACATTTGCTGATGATACTGCCATATTAAGTCGCTCCAAGTGCCCAAGAAGGGCCACGGATCACTTATCATCTCATCTCGTGGCCTTAGAAAAATGGCTAGCAGACTGGCGGATACATGTAAATGAGCAAAAGTGCAAGCATGTCACCTTCACGTTAAACAGACAAACTTGCCCTCCATTATGTCTGAACAATATCAACATTCCACAAACCACCGAAGTAACATACCTTGGTGTTCATCTGGATAGAAGGCTTACTTGGCGTAAGCACATCGAAGCGAAGAGAAATCTACTTAAATTTAAAGCTCGTAATCTACATTGGCTAATAAACACCCGTTCACCACTAAAACTGGAGTACAAAGTACTTTTGTACAATGCAGTTCTCAAACCCATCTGGACATACGGCTCCGAGCTATGGGGAAATGCTTGCGTTAGTAATTTAGAAATAATCCAGAGAGCTCAATCGAAGATACTAAGAACTATCACTGGGGCATCCAGTGGAATGAAAATATCCATAAAGACTTAAATGTAAGATCAGTTAAAGATGAAACTGCCAAAGTGAAAGCAAAGTACGAGGCCAAGCTTCAAGCCCATCCTAATAGACTTGCGCAGTCTTTAACTTGGCACACTAGCCATACACGACTTCCCACCCAGCAATAATACTTAGCTAGGGACGTACTCTAAGTAATTAAGTGTAACTAATTAAATAAATATATTAGGCTAAGATTTGTATAGTTGTCGTAAGTCTCTAATAGGGAAGATTCGATAAATAAAATCCCGTAATAATAAAAAAAAAAAAAAACCGCAGTATCTGGAATAGGTGATTCAAACTTCGTCACGGATGGATTTTCGGTCAACATTAGCCTGCACTCTCGCTCGACGGACTACTCAACTCTCATCACTGCTGTTGTAGCCTCTAACATAACCGATCGTCAACCAAGTTTCGGAATAGACACTCACGACTAGAACATTCCAGCAAACCTACCACTTGCTGATCCAGAGTTTTATAGACCTCAGCGTGTCGATCTTTTAATTGGCGCTAGTCTGTTCTACGAGCTTCTTTGTGTTGGTCAGGTCAAATTAAGAATTAAGAAAATAAGAATTGCATGGAACCCATTGTAAAGTCTACGAAAGAAGAGCTAGATTGTGAGGCTCACTTTGTTCAACATTTCCATCGACTACAAACTGGCGATTATTGTGTTCGGCGGCCAGCTAAATATAACTTGGATCTCTTGGGAGAATCGAGAAAACGTAGATTCTTATCTCTCGAGCGGAGGTTAGATCGTCGCCCTGATGTGAAATCTCAGTATACTGCTTTCATAAACGAGTTCCTTGATCTAGGTCATATTTCTTTGATTCCTGCCGAGTCAATCAGCTGCTGCCGCTACTTTTTGCCTCATCATTGCGTCACAAAGGAAGATAGCTCGACGGCCAAGCTGAGGGTTGTTTTCGATGGATCCCCAGCAACTTCATCCGGTTATTCCCTGAACGACGTTTTAATGGCCGGTCCTGTAATCCAACCCAAGCTTTTCCATATTCTCACTCGATTTCGGTCATATGCAGTTGCGATAACGGGATATATTTGCAAGATGTACCGGTGTGTAAGGGTCTCACCCGAGGATAGTAACTTGCAGTGTATTCTGTGGAGGAATTCCATGCAAGAAGATTTGCGTGTGTTTAAGCTGGACACCGTTACTTATGGGACGAAGCCTGGCTCATATTTGTCAGTGCGGGCGATGCATCAGCTGGCAATGGATGAGCAAATAGCGTTTCCTGTTGGGGCTGAGATTCTTTGCCGGGACTTTTACGTCGATGACTTGATATCTGGACCCAGCTCTTAGGATGAGGCTATCCACATTCGTGAGCAAACTACTGGAATTTTGTCGAGAAGTCAATTCCGATTGAGGAAATGGTGTTCGAACGTGCCTGCTGTGCTCGATGGAATTCCGGAAGAGGACAAGGAAACCTTTTTGAAGTTAGACGATGGCAGCAATTTCACCAGAACTTTACGACTTGCCTGGGATCCGGTTTCTGATCAGCTTTTATTCTCGTTTTCGGCCCTGTTCTGGAATACTCCCTTTTGAGTAACTTGATTTTAGTGGACTCTATTAATTTTATTTCTTGTTCGGTTCACTGTCTTTTGGGTACTGAATAATGCCGACGAAGCGGCAAGCGAATACAGCTGTTTTTTCGTCTCTTACATTCTATCCTAATTTCCTTTTGTCTTCGAGATGGACTTAATATATAAAGGTGACAAAATAATATCGGATGCGTTCCTAAACATCCCGGCCCGCCCTGAAACATAGTTTCTGAACGGGGCAATACAGCAATCTTAGTGATTAGTCGGGTAACTTCTCCAGATGGGGTCTTGAGCTTGACTGCTCGAACCAGGTCGTCCTTTCCTGGATAGGTTTCAATAACCTTTGCGATGTTTCATGAAGACGGTGGTGTGTTGGATTCCTTAACAAGCACAACGTCTCCGCCCGTGATGTTAGGGACTGACGTGGTCCATTACGGACGCTGTTGCAACGAAGTCAGGTACTCCTGATGCCATTTTTTCCAGAAACCTTGGTACATAGATTGAATGCTCTGCCAGTAGCCCAATCGGCCCACAGGGATGTGATCCAAGTCAGCCTCAGGTATAGCGGTGTATGGACGTCCAATTAAGAAGTGAGCTGGTGATAGATAGTTGACCTCAGTATCCGGTGTGTAGCAGAGAGGTCGTGAGTTGACCACTGCGCTGACTTGAGCAAGTAGGGTACGCATCTGCTCAAATGTAAGCGTTGAGCTTCCGATGACTCGCCGAAGATGCAGTTTAACAGATCGAACTGCCGATTCCTACTTTCCACCCCAGTGAGGCGCACGTGGTGGAATGAAAACCCATTGGATACCATCATCCGCCAGGGTATGGGTGATCAGGTTGGTGTGCTGCTGTGACGCCAGTAGTGTTTGTATTTCATCGAGTGAGCGTTTTGCACCGATGAAATTTGTGCCGTTGTCGCTGTAGATTTTGCTGCACCTGTCACGTAGAGATATGAAGCGCCGCAGCGCAGCCAGGAACGTTTCAGTGGTGAGATCAGTGGCAAGTTCCAAGTAGATTGCCGACGTGACTAGGCAAACAAATAGGCATATGCGTGGTTTGCGACCCTTGCCATCCTTGAGAAGGATTGGCCCAGCGTAGTCGCAACCGGTGTTGACAAATGGCAGTGCCTGCGTTATACGAATGCTGGGTAGGTCAGCCATTCGTTGCTGTGATGTGTGCTGTCTTTGTCGAAAGCAAGCCAAGCAGTCGTGTGTAATTTTGCGTATGAGATTACGTGCGCCAAATATCCAGAATCTTTGGCAACCAATAACGAATAGTGCAGAAACACCTGGGTGCAGGTCGACTCGGTGCTCGTGTTCCAAGATGAGTTTCGTGACGCGATGGTGTTTTGGCAGCAAAACTGGGTGTTTTTCTTCTGTAGGCAATTGCAAGTGATGCAATCGCCCGCCAACCCTGAGTACATTGTCCTTGTCAATGATTGGTAAAAGTTTCACCAGTTGAGATCGGCTCCGTAATGGTTTCTTGGCAAGTAGAAGTTGGTAGTCGTCTTTGAAGCATGTTTCTGTTTGTCGCAAACACATAATGCGTGCCGTATTGAGCTCCTCAAATATAAGAGATGTGGAGCTTCTGTCCTGAGATTGATGCTTGGTGCGTTCAATGAATCGAACAACATAGCCAACAACGTGGACGAGCTTCAGCCAGGAAGAAACTCGGGCTATTAGTTCCTCCAGCGGATTAACCGATTGTGATTCGGCCAATGTGGACAAGCAATTAGTTTTGACTTCATTTTGTATGCCATTTCCTGAAAGAGATAAGTAATACCTTGAGTTGTTCAACTTTACCATGAATTGATCCCTGTCCCGTAGCCACAAGGGACCAGTCCACCACAACTGAAATTCCATAAGGTCGGCAGCCATGAGGCCTCTGGACGCAAAATCAGCTGGGTTTGTTTTGGAGTCCACATGACGCCAAGCATGGCGTGGGATGGAGTCCAGAATTTCCGAAGTGCGGTTCCCAACAAATGTCTTCAGCTGAGCTGGTGCATATGATAGCCATGATAGAACAATTGTAGAATCGCACCATGCAAAGACAGTGGTGTTTCTCTGTCGTAATGCAGACTTAATTGAGCGTATCAGTTGGCTCAGTAGAAGCGCTCCGCAAAGTTCCAGGCGTGGCAAAGATTGTTGCTTGAGTGGGGCCACCCTTGTCTTTGCAGCTACTATCGATACGGAAATAGAGCCATCGTCGTGTATTACTCTGCTGTACACTACAGCAGCGTATGCCTTGATTGAAGCATCGGAGAATCCGTGCAACTCGATGTTGTCTGCGTCGTTGACAACCAAGCGTGGCAGCTGAAACTGCTGCAAAGTGTCGAGATCTGCTCGCCACTTCAGCCAATTGTCTGCCAGTTTGTTTGGGAGTGGATCATCCCAGTCCAGATTGAGTAACCATAGGCGTTGAAAGAGGATCTTGAATTGAACCACGACGGGTGCCATGAGTCCAAGCGGGTCGAATATCCGTGATACGTCGGACAAGACTTGTCGTTTTGTGCAGCTGGGATTTGCAGATAGACCCACATTGTACGTTAAAGTGTCCTTTCCAGGGTGCCAGTAGAGTCCCAGGATCTTTACTGGTGACGATTGAGTAAGTTGGGTAGAGGAATCGGGGTCCTCTGCTATGGAGTTGGTATTTGATACCCATTTTCCGAGCTCTAAGTTGGCGCAAGACATTAGTTGTATGAATTCGTTTCGATTTTGTAGCAGTTCTTCCTCACTGTTTGCTCCAGTAAGAACGTCGTCAACGTAGAAATCCTCCAATAGGATTTTCGCAGCATTCGGGAATTCGTGCCGATGATCCGAAGCCAGTTGTTCCAATACACGAACTGCTAGGAATGGTGCACATGAGGTTCCGTATGTGACAGTACAAAGTTTCGATGCTTGCTGCTGACCCATATTTGGCGGAACATTTTCACAATGTCAGCTGAGAATACGAATTTGTACATTCTGAAGCGGAGGCACACAGCAAACAGATCGCGTTGGATGCTGGGTCCTATAAAGAGAGTGTCGTTCAAGGTCTTTCCATTGGCGTCGCGAAATGAACCATCAAAAACTACACGTAGTTTTCGACCCAACACAGGGTGGTGTGGCATGTAGAAATGCTGCCCAGCAGTGATTTCGTTTGACGGCAGTTATCGCGTGTGTCCCAAAGATTGATATTCTCGCATGAAATTGATGTATTGGATTCGTAGCGGCTCATTGTGTTGTAAGCGCCGTTCCACCGATTTGAAACGGTTCAGAGCTCCTTGTAGAGTATCTCCAAATTCAGGATGTACAGTGTTGAATGGAAGCTCCACGATGTACTTCCCCTTTTCATCTCGAGTGTGTGTGGCGAGGAAGTGTTTCTCGACCTGTTCATCTTCGGGTTCCAGTTTAGTATGACAGTCGACGCTCTCCAGCTCCCAAAACTTCTGGAGCGACGATTCTATATCGAAGGTTGTGGTAAGTGTAATTGCGTTACGTGTTTGGGGTGTCATGAGTGACTTGATAACCCATCCGAAAACCGATGAAATGGCGATAATATTGCCCCCTTCCTGTAAGTGTAGACCATACGTGTTCGCTACCCAATAAAATGTCGATCGGTTCGTTTGTGCAGAAGTTTGTATCAGCCAATTGTAGATCATTGAACACCTTGAGTGCCGATGCGTCGATGTTTTGCCTTCCCAGTGATGACGAAATACTGCCAAGTACATGGGCGTATACATCCAGATGATCATCAGAAATCCGGGACTTGATGTGGAGTTTGCTGCATCCCCTTGTGGTGTCAGCTTTTACTGACGATATTCCCGAAACCAGAATGCGTGAATGTGAACGTGTCAAGCCAAGAGCGTGAATGCAGCGTTCCGATACATAGGAGAGTTCTGAGCCTGTATCCAATAAAAGCCGACAGGTTATGTATTCTCCCTTTGCGTTTTGAAGATAAACCATGGCCGTGGGTAATGTGCTTCTGCTCAATCCATTTGTTAGTGTTGATGTTGCAGTGCCTTGCGCACATACAACCGAAGATGCACCTTCTACTTGGGCAACGTGACTTGAAGTCACCGCAGTGTTGTATTGAGCATTTGAATTGCTCCCATACTCCTCTTCAGTTTGAGCAAAGTTCCCGATAGTGCTCGATGTAGTACCTTGTGAATGGAGTAAGGTGTGAGGATGACCTTTTTTGTGTTTGCATGTGTATTTGGATTTACACTTGCTGCTCAAGTGACCAGGTTTCATACAGTTGTAACATAAAGCCTTATCTTCACAAACGATCGTCGTTGCGAAACTGTCATGTCCAAAAATTGCGAACAGCCATACAGAATGTGTTCTGTCGAATGGCATTTGGTGCAGTTGCTGCCTTCAACCGCCACCATCGAATGTGTGAACCTTTTTGGTTTGTCCCCTTGCGTAGCTGCTTTGCCGACGGTCACAAGCTCCCCTTTGCTCAGTTCCAATTCCTCGCAACGATCATCCAAGAACTTGAAGAAGTCGTCGAGAGTGGGTGAGTCTTTGTCCATACTGCGTTCAATCCACCTGCGCCTCGTGTCAGCGTCAAGTTTCTCCAGTGCCAGATAGATGATCCAACAGTCGCGTCCCGTTTGGTTAACAGCATCCAGACCACGAACAATCTCGTTTGCACCGTCGGATACCTTACGCAAAACCGCCGCATCAATTTTAGTAGTTGTTGGCAAGCTAATAAATTGTTGCAAAACGTATTTACAATATGCCTCGGCCGATTGTACCTTTCTTTTAGACGCTCCCATGCAGTGCTGTAAGCAGTGTCAGTAATTGCCAAATGACGTACCAAGTTGGCAGCTTCATCGATCAGTAGTGTTTTCAAATGATGGAACTTCTGTGTGTTCGTCAAATGCTGTTTGCTATGAATTGCACTTTCATAGATATCCTGAAAGGCTGGCCACTCTGTGTAGTTGCCAGCGAACCGCTTGATTTGAATTTTAGGCAATTCGCTTTGCACTATTGGCGCCGCACCAGCTGCAGAATTCGAATTCGCCGTACCTCTAACTTCGCCGTCACCATAAGCATGCACGGACATGTTCGTTGTGTTCTGGTTTGCAGCTAACTGCTTGAATAGCTGTTGTTGTTGTTTTAGCAACAATCGCGTCATCCCCAATGTTTCTTGTAGTTATAGTTGCTTATAGAAACTCCTCCTCTCCAAAAGCATAGCATGTGCCTTTAGATATTTCTCCTCGTAGAGAATGTTGTCCTCCTCTGGATCCCCATAACCATCCACTTGTTCGAGAAGGGCTATAGAATCCCCAAGTTGTGAGAACCCTTCAAGCACTTTGGAGCAGCTCTATTCGTGCTGTGACCTCTGTCGCTGAAGTTGATTCCGACCGTTCTACCCAAGCCAAAGCGCGTGTGATAATGGCCTTGAGTCTGCCACGGGTCTTTACCAATGCCCTTAATTGTTCCATTGTTAACAATTATCAAATGAATACCGAAGCACACCAAAAACTGTACAAGAATCCGTCTCGAATGACCAAAGAATGTTCTGGATGCGTTCCTCAACAGGCCCTACAGTCATTTTCGCGTCCTTGCAGGCGTTCCGTTTTATCAACAATAGCTCGGTTTTACGATCCCCTCGGACTAGCTGGTCCTATCATTACAAAATCAAAAATCTTTCTCCAGCAGTTGTGTAAAGAGAAGTTGTCCTGGGATAAAAGCTTGCCATCCGCACTTAATACCTCGTGGCAGGAAATATGCAGAAGTTTTGGCCAGATTCGGCGTTATGAATTTCCTCGGCTTGTGCTCATTCCGAATTTTGAGCTAGAAATTCACGGATTTTGCGACGCCAGCATAGAGGCTTATGGTGCCTGCATTTATTTGTGTCGAAGGGTCAGCGATCCAGCAGTCACTTACTTTGTGCAAAATCTCGTGTTGCTCCATTGAAAATACTAACCATACCAAAGCTGGAGCTTTGTGGGGCGGAATTGCTAGCTAGGCTCATATCTGAGGTAGCAGGAATGAGTGTCTTCAAAGGAAGGTGCTACTTTTGGTGTGATTCGGCTTTTGCGCTTTCTTGGATTCGGGACGAGCCGTCCCGATTCAATATATTTGTCGCAAATAAAGTGGCAACGATACAGAAACTGACTGAAAAAATGGAATGGCATTATGTCCCACATTAAACCCGGCCACATTCTTTCACGAGGACATTCTATCTACCAATCGTGTTGAGTGAGTCATCCCTTTGGACTCATGGACCTCCCTTTCTTTGGGGCTATTCAGATGAATGACCAGCTACGGTGTTGCCTGATAAGCCAATCCTTGAGGCTACGTCGTAAGGTTTTCTTGGCCAAATCACCCTACTTGGACATTGTAGCCAAATCCAAGTATGCGAACTCATTCGCTTCTTTGCAGCGCGTTTTTGGCTACATTCACAAATTTTGCAACCGGATTCGGCGCCCTGGACTCACCGTCTCTGACATTGAGCGTGGAACCCAAATATTGGTGCGGCTGGTCCAGCGTACGCAGCTCTGGGAAGACATGAAATCACTGCGCGCTAGGGGAGTGGTCTCCTCATCCAGCTTACTTTCATTATTGTGCCCTTTCATGGATCATTTTGGACTCCTCAGAGTTGACGGTCGGCTGAAGAATTCTTCGTTGGATTTTGATGGCCGTCATCCCATCATCTTTCCCAGCAATCATCCGCTTACTCTTGCAATTATCTCGCACTTTCATGAGCGGAATCTACACGCCGGTCCTCGAGCTCTGCTGGGATTAATTCGATCCCAATATTGGCCTATTGGTGGGAGAAAGACAGTTAACAAGGCCGTAAGCAAGTGCGTGAGATGCTTTCGATTGAAACCTAGAATATTGAAGCACATCATGGCGGATCTTCCAAAGGAGCGCCTAGACGGTTCTCATGCCTTTGAGATCACAGGCGTAGACTTTTGTGGCCAGTTTTTCTACAACCCGGAGGCACGCAACAAGGCTCCAATCAAGTGCTACGTCTGCGTCCTCATTTGTTTCGCGACCAAGGCTGTTCATCTGGAGCTGATCAAGGATCTATCGACAGTCTCTTTTCTCCACAGCCTAAAGCGCTTACCAGACGAAAGCCACGGCAAATTTGGTCAGACAACGCAACCAATTTTGTCGGTGCAAGGAACGAGCTCGTAGAGCTAAGACGCCTGTTTCTCAGCGATGATCATCAGAAGGCGGTTCTGGATTTCTGTTTGGTTGAGTCTATTGATTGGCACTTCATCCCGCCGCGCTCTACACACTTTGGTGACCTATGGGAAGCTGCAGTGAAGACGGCCAAGTACCACTTCTATCGAGCGCCAATTCGGTTCTTGGATTTGATGAGCTGCAGACGCTGTTATGCCACATCACGGCAGTCATTAATTCAAGACCTTTAGTTCCCATTTCAGAGATTCCTGCCAATCTTGACGTTTTAACTCCAGCACATTTCTTGAATGGCACCCCTCCTGCTTTATTCGCTGAGCCTGACGACACGAAGCTAAACTTCGATCGCCTTGACGCCTGGCAGCGCGTTTCGTACCTTCAACAGCTCTTTTGGTCCCGGTGGAAGGAGGAGTACATCACGTCGCTACAGCAGCGCTCAAAGTGGCGAACTCAGAAACCGAGCTTAGCAGTCACCGACCTGGTCCTCGTCAAGGATGAAAATCTACCTCCCATGAAGTGGCCACTAGCGAGGGTGGTCGAACTACTACCTGGAAGAGATGGCGTCGCCCGAGTCGCTGTTCTGAAGACTGCAACTGGAATCACCAAGCGAGCTGTTAAGCTGGTCTCTCGCGTTCCATATGACGTTCGTGCTCGGCTTAGCATCTGCCCGGATCTGCTCTCCTTTCATCGCTCGCTTTCGCTCTCTTTCAAGACTTGCTGCATAGGGCGCTGGCAAGTCGGCCCATTTCCCCTTGCAGCCAGTTGAGATAATCTTCGTATCCACCGCATCGCTTTATTATATTGGTCATACTGACGCCTACTTTCCCTTACCAATACGAAATAAATTGTACAACATTACCCATTGAAACGCTAGACTTTTTTCTTAAAATTAAATGAGTTTCAACGGCTATTAAAAACTCTTAATAGCCAAACAGTCGTCGTGTCGCTAGATCACGACTCTGCCCCATGCCCCATTTTTTTAAGCGTCTTTTAGCTTTCCAGCCACGATCCATCCTTATTTGGTTTTTTGTAATTTGGGCAATCCTCTTCCAATCGATACATGCTTGTCTTGCATGATATCCAACTTTGTCGAAAATAGCTAATGTAATGCTTTTCGGAAGCTTCCAACGAGACGTGTCAATTGACTGTGCTGGTTGATCTGACACTATGTGTGGCAGCACAATTGTTTCCAGTCTTGAACTGAATTTGTTATGTCTTGCTTTTGATGTTTGTGGTCGTCCGCCAATTCCATTTATTTGTAGATCTGATTTTTCCACTTTCAGATCTAATATTTTCAATGCTCTTTCCGAAATTACCTTGACTTGTGAGCCTGAGTCAAGCAATTCTCTGAACTCAGCAATTTGTCCGTTGTTTCCTTGGATATGAACTCTAGCGGTAGCCAATAGTACATAATTATTTTGTATACTATTTGCTGATGCTGCAGTTTTGGCTTCGGACTTAGTTTCCAAATGGAGAAGAGTGTTGTGCCCTTTGTTGCATTTAAAACAATCTCTTCTTTAGCAATTTTTTTCTGTGTGATCGCGTTTCAAACATTTGACGCACAGTTGGTTCTTTTGAACCCAATTTAATCTGTCTGCGGAAGTTTTCTTTAAAAACTGTGTGCATTTATAGATTTGGTTTGGCTTCTCGCAAAAATAACAGAAATACTCAGCTCCTGCTGAGGCGCATGTGATGGGTTTCTTTACCTTTTCCCATCCAATTGCTTCTAAGGTGAGGAACCTTTGTTGGAGGAACTTCATAAATTCAGATACAAACTGTAACTCTTTTGTGTTTTGTATGATTGTTCATAAAAAGTGTGAGTCTGACGATCTAATTTGTTTGTCAAAAAACATAGCAGAATGTTTTTTAGTGCTGATAATGTTTCCTTTACATTATCGTGCAAAACCTTAATTGATTGTGCATCTTTGGATGTGCTTGGTTGATCCAATAATCGTTGAATCAATGCGTTACTAAGCACTCTTTTGTTGCTAAAACGCTCTTGTCGCATATTCAATGCCGTTGTATAGTTGATTTCTGTTAGCGTAATATGGCGTATTAAATTTTCCGCTTCTCCCGTAACATTGGTTTTTAAATACCACATCTTCTGAATAACGGGTATCGATGCTTCATTAATTATTTGTTAAAAAATGTCATGAAATTGTTGTCACTTTAAGTAGTCACCATCAAATTTAGGGATGGCAGCCTTAGGCAGGGGTAATGTATTATGCATATGAGGAGCAGCGATAAATGGCTGAACGGGGTCTGATTCAGTCATTGCTTGAATTGGTAATACTGCATCTTCAGCTGCAATATAGCTGTTAATGTTATATCCCATTTTCACAGGATCGATGCATTTGGAATGTATTTTGACATGGATTGTTCTAATCTCATTCCAATATTTTATGATTATTGGTTTGAAATCCTTTCGCGTACCAGTTGTCATTCTGTTCATGATCTGCTGTAGATTTTCAAGCAGCACCCTTTGTTCTCGCATCATGGGCTCTATTCCGTTTTTTAAGTAAAGAGGAGGATGAAGCTACAAGGAGCCTTTACAAACTTCAACAAAACAAAAATGAACATCGACATCTTTCACCTGTAATTGATTGAAGTCGTAATCCATGTTGGCCCTCTCAGCTCTAAGCAAAAGAAAAGCTGTGCGGAGAAGTTGGCTGAAACTCGTAGTGCTGAGATTCAAATGAGCAGGCTGCAGAAGATCAATAAGAAGCAGGCGAAAATCCTAAAGGAACACTATGTGGATAAGGACAAGGCGAAGCTCTTCGATGTCGAGCTGCAACTTGACGATTCAGAAAAGAAATCGTGCGAAAATTAAAATACCCTTTGGTCAATAAAATAGAACGTAATTTAACATATTTTACGCATTACAGGTGAAAGATGTCGGTGGTCATTATTATTACTTCAGCTCATGTATGTTGACCTCCTTCTCCAGCAGCATGGCCTCAAAGTCCGACTCCAGGGCGTTGTATCGCTTTGTGATTTTGTCGAAGTCGATCTGTTACCTATCCAGCAGCTCGCCGCTTGGGCGCATTTTTCATTGAGCTGCTTGCACTGGGTGAGGGTCTGCTGCAGCTTGGACTCCAGCTGGGTATTGCACTGCTCCGCCCACTTCTTCTCCTCGCGCAGTTTATCGAGGCGGCTCTCCAGGCTCAGGCGTATCACCTACGATTCCGGTAGATCCTTCGATTGCTGCTTCTCCTGACAGGCAGGCTTCAGCTGCTGCTCCATGCTGCCCGCACGTTTCTGCTCCTCCTCCAGCTTCTTGCGTGTCTCTGCGGACTGCTGGGTCATGTTGTCCTGCTCGTGCGACTTCGATTTTAGCATCTTCTTGAGCTTGTGTATCTGTGCCTGCTGCGGGAATCCCTGCTCCCTATATCCGACAGCGAATTGCTTGTCGAATAGCTATATATGTCTGTATGTGCTTGCACCGTGGTGCCGTCAGCGACGAACTTGCACCGAAATTTGGCTTGAAGTCGTTTTATGTTTATGTTTGTGCTTGCGGGAGGGGAATAAATAATCAATTTTTTGCAAGCGCACACACAATCGCTTCTGGCTCTGTTTGTAGTATAAGTTTAAAAATGTTTAGCTTTAAGAAGTCAGAATTAAAATTTTTTGTTTTAGTAATATAATGAACTGCTAGCGTCCTTATATTCGGGGACCATGCTGGGAAGGAGGGATCAATAATGGGAGTGGTTAGGAGGCCTTAGGATAGCCTTCCGGAAGGGATGATCGGACTAGCCGAAAGCGGTGATCATGGTAGGGTGGGCATATGTGGTCGCAACAACACCGTGACCTGAGGCTGTATGTATGTAAGTGTCCGTGTGCGTGGTTAAGTGTAGATTTACTCGTGTTTGTGTTTGTACCCAATATGTCTCTTGCACGTGAAATATTAATGAAAGTGGTAAAAGTGTGGGTAAAAAGGCGTCTTTAGCTGCAGCAATTGGCAGCAATGGCAACGTGGGCTACGTTTGTCCTGGAACCCATGGATTGAAAGGTTGTCCAAAGTTTAAGGAATTGTCACCGTTACAACGTTAGCAGGAGGTAAAGAAGCACTCGCTGTGCCTGATTTGCTTTAGTAAGCGACATACAACTAGAGGCTGTAACGGTCCGCGGTGTAAGATTTGCAGCAAGCCTCACCATGAGCTCTTGCATCGAGAGGTACTAGAGGCACCTACGGAGTCAAAGCCCAAAGGACAGGCGGTGCAGAACCGAGCTCACTACATAGCTCCTTGTTGTCTAGATCGTCCACAAATTTCCTTGCGACAGCGGTGGTTCAAATCAAAGATATAAGCGGAGGATATTGCAATTGCAGATGCGTATTAGATTCCAGTAGTCAATTAAATTTTTTGACGGCTAGGTTAGTCTGATGTCCGGGCCTAGAAACGCGCGATTCATCCATGCAACTCAGTGGAATTGGCAATGCAACATCTCAAATTATTGGAGAGGTGCAAGTGACGTTTAAATCAAGAGTCACTAGATATATGGCGACCGAGAACTTTTTTGTGCTAGAGGAAATAACACAGTATAACCCAACCAGCTCAGGAAGATTCCCGAAGTGGGTTCCACCCAAGGGAGTTACTCTGGCCGACCCTACATTCCAGCCCGAGTATTGACATGCTAGTGGGTGTCACTCTGTTCTTCCTTTCTTCCTTTCTTCCGAGCTTTTTTGGGGAAAGTCCCACCCCAGTCCGCTCTTTGCCTGCTTGTCACACGCCTGCTGCCCCTGCCACAGTTAACTCCACCTGAGCGAGCGAATGAGGTGGTGAGGGGGGGCGTTGTGGGCAGTGGGGAGTCGAGAGCCATTGAAGTGGCATGGAGGGGGGGTGGCCGTGGGTAGAGTCGTGCTGCAGGTGCGTGCCGCGTTGCCGCGCGTGATTCCCCGTTGTTTCTGTTGTTGTTGTTATTTGTTTGTTGTTTGTTCGAGTGTGTTCCAAGTTTCCATTCTCGCCCGCTGGCTCTCGCACATATACATGTAAGAAGGCTGGGTCGCGCACACAAGTGCAGACCTCCCAGAGAGAGCTGAGAGCAGAGAGAGTAAAGAGGAGATCGCGAGAACGTCAGCCGACGCCGCTCAGAGGCCTCTCGCCATTCCGTGGGCAGTCGTCGTTTTCGTCAGTCGTAAATAAAATCAGTCGTACTTAAATCAGTTGTCTTTCGCTTATAAAAACATATCTAACAAAGCTGTATACATTACTTATATATCTCTTTAATAAACATACATTTAAATACAACCTTTCACATTTGGGGGCTCGTCCTGTTTTGAATGCGCGGTTAGTAATGATAAGTGAAAAAGTTGCCTAAAGTGGATGGAGCATTTTATTGTGATTTCAAAAAAAAAAAACGAAGTAAAGTCGTAAAGTTGTACAGTCGAACAGTTGTGAAATTACAGTATTTGCCCAAAAAGCGAAAAATTGTTGCGAAATTCAAATTTTGTGTTGCGGCGTGCATACACATACGAAAGAACAGAAAAGGAGCGAAAAATAGTTCGGTCAACCTCGTTATTGTCGGGGGTTGTTTTGTGTCGGTGCGTAATATACATACGATCGTCGAAAAGTAACGAAAGAGAACAGTTCGGTTGACGTTGTTGGTCCTCGCTGTTTTGTCTGCTCGTAATACACACACGAACACAGACATTCGGAAAAGAAGAACGAAAGAAAACGGTTCGGTCGACGTCGTTGTTGTTGGTACTCGTTGTGTCGGTTCGCAAGAAGAAAGAAAAGAACAGCTCGGTAGCGTCGCTCGCAATACACACACAAACGTAAAATAAAAAGGAAAATGCCGAGAACCAGACGTACGCCGTCGAAAAAAATCAACGAAGTGGAAACAAGAATCGAAAAGGAGAATCTGCTGCTGCTGGATGAAAATTTGTCCGAGACGGAGCTAGATCGCGAAACCGGGCTGATTCCAGAGGAAAACAAGGTAGCAATGGCTGAGGGAAGCGTGGCAAACATCGACGCCAGGGTGCAACAAATGATGCAACTGTTAACCCTGAAAATAGAGGTAGATGAACGCAGAGATAATCAAGTGAAAATATCGGCGAGTAATTTCGAGAAAATTCTGAGCGACTTCGATGGATACTCTATCCCTGTGCAACAGTGGTTCGACATTTTCGAGAATAATGCGGAGGCTTACGAACTGTCGGATAAACAAAAATATGTTCAGGCCCGAGGCAAGATGTGTGGCGCTGCTAAGCTTTTTTTGGAATCCGAGTGCGTGTCTAATTTTGACGATCTGAAAGACAGATTAATAAGCGAATTCGAAAAGAGTACAAATAGTGCGGATATTCACCAAATGTTGAGAAATCGTAAAATGCTGAAGTCGGAGACATTCCATGAGTATATGCTAAGCATGAAAAAGTTGGCAAGCGTCGGCAGTGCTGAAGAGGAAGCAGTATTGCGCTATATCGTAGACGGGCTGCAAATAAAAAACGAGTTTAAAATCGCGATGCATCGGTGCCGGTCGTAAAAAGCCCTTAAGGAAGAGTATGCCATTTACGAGCTAGTTCAAGGAAAACCCAGCGATGACAAGAGCACAGTGGTGTACAAAAGTAAAGCGACGGTGCCTGAAGGCAGAAAAGAATACTCGTTTCAATCGCGGTTCTCCGGATCACAAACGAATGTCGTGTACAGCTGATACCAAATGCTTCCGTTGCAACGAGTACGGACATATTTCCCGTAATTGTCCGAAGAAAGATGGAAGGGTGAATCTAAGCAAAAGCAAGTGCGTGAGATGCTATCGAATGAAACCTAGAATATTGGAGCACATCATGGCGGATCTTCCAAAGGAGCGCCTAGACGGTTCTCATGCCTTTGAGATCACAGGAGTAGACTTTTGTGGCCCGTTTTTCTACAACCCGGAGGCACGCAACAAGGCTCCAATCAAGTACTACGTCTGCGTCCTCATTTGTTTCGCGACCAAGGCTGTTCATCTGGAGCTGATCAATGATCTAACGACAGTCTCTTTTCTCCACAGCCTAAAACGCTTACCAGACGAAAGCCACGGCAAATTTGGTCAGACAACGCAACCAATTTTGTCGGTGCAAGGAACGAGCTCGTAGAGCTAAGACGCCTGTTTCTCAGCGATGATCATCAGAAGGCGGTTCTGGATTTCTGTTTGGTTAAGTCTATTGATTGGCACTTCATCCCGCCGCGCTCTACACACTTTGGTGACCTATGGGAAGCTGCAGTGAAGACGGCCAAGTACCACTTCTATCGAGCGCCAATTCGGTTCTTGGATTTGATGAGCTGCAGACGCTGTTATGCCACATCACGGCAGTCATTAATTCAAGACCTTTAGTTCCCATTTCAGAGATTCCTGCCAATCTTGACGTTTTAACTCCAGCACATTTCTTGAATGGCACCCCTCCTGCTTTATTCGCTGAGCCTGACGACACGAAGCTAAACTTCGATCGCCTTGACGCCTGGCAGCGCGTTTCGTACCTTCAACAGCTCTTTTGGTCCCGGTGGAAGGAGGAGTACATCACGTCGCTACAGCAGCGCTCAAAGTGGCGAACTCAGAAACCGAGCTTAGCAGTCACCGACCTGGTCCTCGTCAAGGATGAAAATCTACCTCCCATGAAGTGGCCACTAGCGAGGGTGGTCGAACTACTACCTGGAAGAGATGGCGTCGCCCGAGTCGCTGTTCTGAAGACTGCAACTGGAATCACCAAGCGAGCTGTTAAGCTGGTCTCTCGCGTTCCATATGACGTTCGTGCTCGGCTTAGCATCTGCCCGGATCTGCTCTCCTTTCATCGCTCGCTTTCGCTCTCTTTCAAGACTTGCTACATAGGGCGCTGGCAAGTCGGCCCATTTCCCCTTGCAGCCAGTTGAGAGATAATCTTCGTATCCACCGCATCGCTTTATTATATTGGTCATACTGACGCCTACTTTCCCTTACCAATACGAAATAAATTGTACAACATTACCCATTGAAACGCTAGACTTTTTTCTTAAAATTAAATGAGTTTCAACGGCTATATTCGGCCAATGTGGACAAGCAATTAGTTTTGACTTCATTTTGTATGCCATTTCCTGAAAGAGATAAGTAATACCTTGAGTTGTTCAACTTTACCATGAATTGATCCCTGTCCCGTAGCCACAAGGGACCAGTCCACCACAACTGAAATTCCATAAGGTCGGCAGCCATGAGGCCTCTGGACGCACAATCAGCTGGGTTTGTTTTGGAGTCCACATGACGCCAAGCATGGCGTGGGATGGAGTCCAGAATTTCCGAAGTGCGGTTCCCAACAAATGTCTTCAGCTGAGCTGGTGCATATGATAGCCATGATAGAACAATTGTAGAATCGCAACATGCAAAGACAGTGGTGTTTCTCTGTCGTAATGCAGACTTAATTGAGCGTATCAGTTGGCTCAGTAGAAGCGCTCCGCAAAGTTCCAGGCGTGGCAAAGATTGTTGCTTGAGTGGGGCCACCCTTGTCTTTGCAGCTACTATCGATACGGAAATAGAGCCATCGTCGTGTATTACTCTGCTGTACACTACAGCAGCGTATGCCTTGATTGAAGCATCGGAGAATCCGTGCAACTCGATGTTGTCTGCGTCGTTGACAACCAAGCGTGGCAGCTGAAACTGCTGCAAAGTGTCGAGATCTGCTCGCCACTTCAGCCAATTGTCTGCCAGTTTGTTTGGGAGTGGATCATCCCAGTCCAGATTGAGTAACCATAGGCGTTGAAAGAGGATCTTGAATTGAACCACGACGGGTGCCATGAGTCCAAGCGGGTCGAATATCCGTGATACGTCGGACAAGACTTGTCGTTTTGTGCAGCTGGGATTTGCAGATAGACCCACATTGTACGTTAAAGTGTCCTTTCCAGGGTGCCAGTAGAGTCCCAGGATCTTTACTGGTGACGATTGAGTAAGTTGGGTAGAGGAATCGGGGTCCTCTGCTATGGAGTTGGTATTTGATACCCATTTTCCGAGCTCTAAGTTGGCGCAAGACATTAGTTGTATGAATTCGTTTCGAT
Organism: Drosophila obscura; assembly: GCF_018151105.1. NCBI lineage: Eukaryota > Metazoa > Arthropoda > Insecta > Diptera > Drosophilidae > Drosophila > Drosophila obscura. The sequence goes on along the minus strand of NW_024542774.1, from coordinate 79,120 downwards.
TTTGTAGCAGTTCTTCCTCACTGTTTGCTCCAGTAAGAACGTCGTCAACGTAGAAATCCTCCAATAGGATTTTCGCAGCATTCGGGAATTCGTGCCGATGATCCGAAGCCAGTTGTTCCAATACACGAACTGCTAGGAATGGTGCACATGAGGTTCCGTATGTGACAGTACAAAGTTGTTCTCCAAACCCAATCGATGCTTGCTGCTGACCCATATTTGGCGGAACATTTTCACAATGTCAGCTGAGAATACGAATTTGTACATTCTGAAGCGGAGGCACACAGCAAACAGATCGCGTTGGATGCTGGGTCCTATAAAGAGAGTGTCGTTCAAGGTCTTTCCATTGGCGTCGCGAAATGAACCATCAAAAACTACACGTAGTTTTCGACCCAACACAGGGTGGTGTGGCATGTAGAAATGCTGCCCAGCAGTGATTTCGTTTGACGGCAGTTATCGCGTGTGTCCCAAAGATTGATATTCTCGCATGAAATTGATGTATTGGATTCGTAGCGGCTCATTGTGTTGTAAGCGCCGTTCCACCGATTTGAAACGGTTCAGAGCTCCTTGTAGAGTATCTCCAAATTCAGGATGTACAGTGTTGAATGGAAGCTCCACGATGTACTTCCCCTTTTCATCTCGAGTGTGTGTGGCGAGGAAGTGTTTCTCGACCTGTTCATCTTCGGGTTCCAGTTTAGTATGACAGTCGACGCTCTCCAGCTCCCAAAACTTCTGGAGCGACGATTCTATATCGAAGGTTGTGGTAAGTGTAATTGCGTTACGTGTTTGGGGTGTCATGAGTGACTTGATAACCCATCCGAAAACCGATGAAATGGCGATAATATTGCCCCCTTCCTGTAAGTGTAGACCATACGTGTTCGCTACCCAATAAAATGTCGATCGGTGCGTTTGTGCAGAAGTTTGTATCAGCCAATTGTAGATCATTGAACACCTTGAGTGCCGATGCGTCGATGTTTTGCCTTCCCAGTGATGACGAAATACTGCCAAGTACTTCGGCGTATACATCCAGATGATCATCAGAAATCCGGGACTTGATGTGGAGTTTGCTGCATCACCTTGTGGTGTCAGCTTTTACTGACGATATTCCCGAAACCAGAATGCGTGAATGTGAACGTGTCAAGCCAAGAGCGCGAATGCAGCGTTCCGATACATAGGAGAGTTCTGAGCCTGTATTCAATAAAAGCCGACAGGTTATGTATTCTCCCTTTGCCTTTTGAACATAAACCATGGCCGTGGGTAATGTCCTTCTGCTCAATCCATTTGTTAGTGTTGATGTTGCAGTGCCTTGCGCACATACAACCGAAGATGCACCTTCTACTTGGGCAACGTGACTTGAAGTCACCGCAGTGTTGTATTGAGCATTTGAATTGCTCCCATACTCCGCTTCAGTTTGAGCAAAGTTCCCGATAGTGCTCGATGTAGTACCTTGTGAATGGAGTAAGGTGTGAGGATGACCTTTGCTGTGTTTGCATGTGTATTTGGATTTACACTTGCTGCTCAAGTGACCAGGTTTCATACAGTTGTAACATAAAGCCTTATCTTCACAAACGATCGTCGTTGCGAAACTGTCATGTCCAAAAATTGCGAACAGCCATACAGAATGTGTTCTGTCGAATGGCATTTGGTGCAGTTGCTGCCTTCAACCGCCACCATCGAATGTGTGAACCTTTTTGGTTTGTCCCCTTGCGTAGCTGCTTTGCCGACGGTCACAAGCTCCCCTTTGCTCAGTTCCAATTCCTCGCAACGATCATCCAAGAACTTGAAGAAGTCGTCGAGAGTGGGTGAGTCTTTGTCCATACTGCGTTCAATCCACCTGCGCCTCGTGTCAGCGTCAAGTTTCTCCAGTGCCAGATAGATGATCCAACAGTCGCGTCCCGTTTGGTTAACAGCATCCAGACCACGAACAATCTCGTTTGCACCGTCGGATACCTTACGCAAAACCGCCGCATCAATTTTAGTAGTTGTTGGCAAGCTAATAAATTGTTGCAAAACGTATTTACAATATGCCTCGGCCGATTGTACCTTTCTTTTAGACGCTCCCATGCAGTGCTGTAAGCAGTGTCAGTAATTGCCAAATGACGTACCAAGTTGGCAGCTTCATCGATCAGTAGTGTTTTCAAATGATGGAACTTCTGTGTGTTCGTCAAATGGTGTTTGCTATGAATTGCACTTTCATAGATATCCTGAAAGGCTGGCCACTCTGTGTAGTTGCCAGCGAACCGCTTGATTTGAATTTTAGGCAATTCGCTTTGCATTATTGGCGCCGCACCAGCTGCAGAATTCGAATTCGCCGTACCTCTAACTTCGCCGTCACCATAAGCATGCACGGACATGTTCGTTGTGTTCTGGTTTGCAGCTAACTGCTAGCACACCAAAAACTGTACAAGAATCCGTCTCGAATGACCAAAGAATGTTCTGGATGCGTTCCTCAACAGGCCCTACAGTCATTTTCGCGTCCTTGCAGGCGTTCCGTTTTATCAACAATAGCTCGGTTTTACGATCCCCTCGGACTAGCTGGTCCTATCATTACAAAATCAAAAATCTTTCTCCAGCAGTTGTGTAAAGAGAAGTTGTCCTGGGATAAAAGCTTGCCATCCGCACTTAATACCTCGTGGCAGGAAATATGCAGAAGTTTTGGCCAGATTCGGCGTTATGAATTTCCTCGGCTTGTGCTCATTCCGAATTTTGAGCTAGAAATTCACGGATTTTGCGACGCCAGCATAGAGGCTTATGGTGCCTGCATTTATTTGTGTCGAAGGGTCAGCGATCCAGCAGTCACTTACTTTGTGCAAAATCTCGTGTTGCTCCATTGAAAATACTAACCATACCAAAGCTGGAGCTTTGTGGGGCGGAATTGCTAGCTAGGCTCATATCTGAGGTAGCAGGAATGAGTGTCTTCAAAGGAAGGTGCTACTTTTGGTGTGATTCGGCTTTTGCGCTTTCTTGGATTCGGGACGAGCCGTCCCGATTCAATATATTTGTCGCAAATAAAGTGGCAACGATACAGAAACTGACTGAAAAAATGTCCTTTCACGAGGACATTCTATCTACCAATCGTGTTGAGTGAGTCATCCCTTTGGACTCATGGACCTCCCTTTCTTTGGGGCTATTCAGATGAATGACCAGCTACGGTGTTGCCTGATAAGCCAACCCTTGAGGCTACGTCGTAAGGTTTTCTTGGCCAAATCACCCTACTTGGACATTGTAGCCAAATCCAAGTATGCGAACTCATTCGCTTCTTTGCAGCGCGTTTTTGGCTACATTCACAAATTTTGCAACCGGATTCGGCGCCCTGGACTCACCGTCTCTGACATTGAGCGTGGAACCCAAATATTGGTGCGGCTGGTCCAGCGTACGCAGCTCTGGGAAGACATGAAATCACTGCGCGCTAGGGGAGTGGTCTCCTCATCCAGCTTACTTTCATTATTGTGCCCTTTCATGGATCATTTTGGACTCCTCAGAGTTGACGGTCGGCTGAAGAATTCTTCGTTGGATTTTGATGGCCGTCATCCCATCATCTTTCCCAGCAATCATCCGCTTACTCTTGCAATTATCTCGCACTTTCATGAGCGGAATCTACACGCCGGTCCTCGAGCTCTGCTGGGATTAATTCGATCCCAATATTGGCCTATTGGTGGGAGAAAGACAGTTAACAAGGCCGTAAGCAAGTGCGTGAGATGCTTTCGAATGAAACCTAGAATATTGAAGCACATCATGGCGGATCTTCCAAAGGAGCGCCTAGACGGTTCTCATGCCTTTGAGATCACAGGCGTAGACTTTTGTGGCCAGTTTTTCTACAACCCGGAGGCACGCAACAAGGCTCCAATCAAGTGCTACGTCTGCGTCCTCATTTGTTTCGCGACCAAGGCTGTTCATCTGGAGCTGATCAAGGATCTATCGACAGTCTCTTTTCTCCACAGCCTAAAGCGCTTACCAGACGAAAGCCACGGCAAATTTGGTCAGACAACGCAACCAATTTTGTCGGTGCAAGGAACGAGCTCGTAGAGCTAAGACGCCTGTTTCTCAGCGATGATCATCAGAAGGCGGTTCTGGATTTCTGTTTGGTTGAGTCTATTGATTGGCACTTCATCCCGCCGCGCTCTACACACTTTGGTGACCTATGGGAAGCTGCAGTGAAGACGGCCAAGTACCACTTCTATCGAGCGCCAATTCGGTTCTTGGATTTGATGAGCTGCAGACGCTGTTATGCCACATCACGGCAGTCATTAATTCAAGACCTTTAGTTCCCATTTCAGAGATTCCTGCCAATCTTGACGTTTTAACTCCAGCACATTTCTTGAATGGCACCCCTCCTGCTTTATTCGCTGAGCCTGACGACACGAAGCTAAACTTCGATCGCCTTGACGCCTGGCAGCGCGTTTCGTACCTTCAACAGCTCTTTTGGTCCCGGTGGAAGGAGGAGTACATCACGTCGCTACAGCAGCGCTCAAAGTGGCGAACTCAGAAACCGAGCTTAGCAGTCACCGACCTGGTCCTCGTCAAGGATGAAAATCTACCTCCCATGAAGTGGCCACTAGCGAGGGTGGTCGAACTACTACCTGGAAGAGATGGCGTCGCCCGAGTCGCTGTTCTGAAGACTGCAACTGGAATCACCAAGCGAGCTGTTAAGCTGGTCTCTCGCGTTCCATATGACGTTCGTGCTCGGCTTAGCATCTGCCCGGATCTGCTCTCCTTTCATCGCTCGCTTTCGCTCTCTTTCAAGACTTGCTGCATAGGGCGCTGGCAAGTCGGCCCATTTCCCCTTGCAGCCAGTTGAGATAATCTTCGTATCCACCGCATCGCTTTATTATATTGGTCATACTGACGCCTACTTTCCCTTACCAATACGAAATAAATTGTACAACATTACCCATTGAAACGCTAGACTTTTTTCTTAAAATTAAATGAGTTTCAACGGCTATTAAAAACTCTTAATAGCCAAACAGTCGTCGTGTCGCTAGATCACGACTCTGCCCCATGCCCCATTTTTTTAAGCGTCTTTTAGCTTTCCAGCCACGATCCATCCTTATTTGGTTTTTTGTAATTTGGGCAATCCTCTTCCAATCGATACATGCTTGTCTTGCATGATATCCAACTTTGTCGAAAATAGCTAATGTAATGCTTTTCGGAAGCTTCCAACGAGACGTGTCAATTGACTGTGCTGGTTGATCTGACACTATGTGTGGCAGCACAATTGTTTCCAGTCTTGAACTGAATTTGTTATGTCTTGCTTTTGATGTTTGTGGTCGTCCGCCAATTCCATTTATTTGTAGATCTGATTTTTCCACTTTCAGATCTAATATTTTCAATGCTCTTTCCGAAATTACCTTGACTTGTGAGCCTGAGTCAAGCAATTCTCTGAACTCAGCAATTTGTCCGTTGTTTCCTTGGATATGAACTCTAGCGGTAGCCAATAGTACATAATTATTTTGTATACTATTTGCTGATGCTGCAGTTTTGGCTTCGGACTTAGTTTCCAAATGGAGAAGAGTGTTGTGCCCTTTGTTGCATTTAAAACAATCTCTTCTTTAGCAATTTTTTTCTGTGTGATCGCGTTTCAAACATTTGACGCACAGTTGGTTCTTTTGAACCCAATTTAATCTGTCTGCGGAAGTTTTCTTTAAAAACTGTGTGCATTTATAGATTTGGTTTGGCTTCTCGCAAAAATAACAGAAATACTCAGCTCCTGCTGAGGCGCATGTGATGGGTTTCTTTACCTTTTCCCATCCAATTGCTTCTAAGGTGAGGAACCTTTGTTGGAGGAACTTCATAAATTCAGATACAAACTGTAACTCTTTTGTGTTTTGTATGATTGTTCATAAAAAGTGTGAGTCTGACGATCTAATTTGTTTGTCAAAAAACATAGCAGAATGTTTTTTAGTGCTGATAATGTTTCCTTTACATTATCGTGCAAAACCTTAATTGATTGTGCATCTTTGGATGTGCTTGGTTGATCCAATAATCGTTGAATCAATGCGTTACTAAGCACTCTTTTGTTGCTAAAACGCTCTTGTCGCATATTCAATGCCGTTGTATAGTTGATTTCTGTTAGCGTAATATGGCGTATTAAATTTTCCGCTTCTCCCGTAACATTGGTTTTTAAATACCACATCTTCTGAATAACGGGTATCGATGCTTCATTAATTATTTGTTAAAAAATGTCATGAAATTGTTGTCACTTTAAGTAGTCACCATCAAATTTAGGGATGGCAGCCTTAGGCAGGGGTAATGTATTATGCATATGAGGAGCAGCGATAAATGGCTGAACGGGGTCTGATTCAGTCATTGCTTGAATTGGTAATACTGCATCTTCAGCTGCAATATAGCTGTTAATGTTATATCCCATTTTCACAGGATCGATGCATTTGGAATGTATTTTGACATGGATTGTTCTAATCTCATTCCAATATTTTATAATATTCTGTTATTGGTTTGAAATCCTTTCGCGTACCAGTTGTCATTCTGTTCATGATCTGCTGTAGATTTTCAAGCAGCACCCTTTGTTCTCGCATCATGGGCTCTATTCCGTTTTTTAAGTAAAGAGGAGGATGAAGCTACAAGGAGCCTTTACAAACTTCAACAAAACAAAAATGAACATCGCCATCTTTCACCTGTAATTGATTAAAGTCGTAATCCATGTTGGCCCTCTCAGCTCTAAGCAAAAGAAAAGCTGTGCGGAGAAGTTGGCTGAAACTCGTAGTGCTGAGATTCAAATGAGCAGGCTGCAGAAGATCAATAAGAAGCAGGCGAAAATCCTAAAGGAACACTATGTGGATAAGGACAAGGCGAAGCTCTTCGATGTCGAGCTGCAACTTGACGATTCAGAAAAGAAATCGTGCGAAAATTAAAATACCCTGGTCAAAAAATAGAACGTAATTTAACATATTTTACGCATTACAGGTGAAAGATGTCGGTGGTCATTATTATTACTTCAGCTCATGTATGTTGACCTCCTTCTCCAGCAGCATGGCCTCAAAGTCCGACTCCAGGGCGTTGTATCGCTTTGTGATTTTGTCGAAGTCGATCTGTTACCTATCCAGCAGCTCGCCGCTTGGGCGCATTTTTCATTGAGCTGCTTGCACTGGGTGAGGGTCTGCTGCAGCTTGGACTCCAGCTGGGTATTGCACTGCTCCGCCCACTTCTTCTCCTCGCGCAGTTTATCGAGGCGGCTCTCCAGGCTCAGGCGTATCACCTACGATTCCGGTAGATCCTTCGATTGCTGCTTCTCCTGACAGGCAGGCTTCAGCTGCTGCTCCATGCTGCCCGCACGTTTCTGCTCCTCCTCCAGCTTCTTGCGTGTCTCTGCGGACTGCTGGGTCATGTTGTCCTGCTCGTGCGACTTCGATTTTAGCATCTTCTAGCTTGTGTATCTGTGCCTGCTGCGGGAATCCCTGCTCCCATATATCCGACAGCGAATTGCTTGTCGAATAGCTATATATGTCTGTATGTGCTTGCACCGTGGTGCCGTCAGCGACGAACTTGCACCGAAATTTGGCTTGAAGTCGTTTTATGTTTATGTTTGTGCTTGCGGGAGGGGAATAAATAATCAATTTTTTGCAAGCGCACACACAATCGCTTCTGGCTCTGTTTGTAGTATAAGTTTAAAAATGTTTAGCTTTAAGAAGTCAGAATTAAAATTTTTTGTTTTAGTAATATAATGAACTGCTAGCGTCCTTATATTCGGGGACCATGCTGGGAAGGAGGGATCAATAATGGGAGTGGTTAGGAGGCCTTAGGATAGCCTTCCGGAAGGGATGATCGGACTAGCCGAAAGCGGTGATCATGGTAGGGTGGGCATATGTGGTCGCAACAACACCGTGACCTGAGGCTGTATGTATGTAAGTGTCCGTGTGCGTGGTTAAGTGTAGATTTACTCGTGTTTGTGTTTGTACCCAATATGTCTCTTGCACGTGAAATATTAATGAAAGTGGTAAAAGTGAGGGTAAAAAGGCGTCTTTAGCTGCAGCAATTGGCAGCAATGGCAACGTGGGCTACGTTTGTCCTGGAACCCATGGATTGAAAGGTTGTCCAAAGTTTAAGGAATTGTCACCGTTACAACGTTAGCAGGAGGTAAAGAAGCACTCGCTGTGCCTGATTTGCTTTAGTAAGCGACATACAACTAGAGGCTGTAACGGTCCGCGGTGTAAGATTTGCAGCAAGCCTCACCATGAGCTCTTGCATCGAGAGGTACTAGAGGCACCTACGGAGTCAAAGCCCAAAGGACAGGCGGTGCAGAACCGAGCTCACTACATAGCTCCTTGTTGTCTAGATCGTCCACAAATTTCCTTGCGACAGCGGTGGTTCAAATCAAAGATATAAGCGGAGGATATTGCAATTGCAGATGCGTATTAGATTCCAGTAGTCAATTAAATTTTTTGACGGCTAGGTTAGTCTGATGTCCGGGCCTAGAAACGCGCGATTCATCCATGCAACTCAGTGGAATTGGCAATGCAACATCTCAAATTATTGGAGAGGTGCAAGTGACGTTTAAATCAAGAGTCACTAGATATATGGCGACCGAGAACTTTTTTGTGCTAGAGGAAATAACACAGTATAACCCAACCAGCTCAGGAAGATTCCCGAAGTGGGTTCCACCCAAGGGAGTTACTCTGGCCGACCCTACATTCCAGCCCGAGTATTGACATGCTAGTGGGTGTCACTCTGTTCTTCCTTTCTTCCTTTCTTCCGAGCTTTTTTGGGGAAAGTCCCACCCCAGCCCGCTCTTTGCCTGCTTGTCACACGCCTGCTGCCCCTGCCACAGTTAACTCCACCTGAGCGAGCGAATGAGGTGGTGAGGGGGGGCGTTGTGGGCAGTGGGGAGTCGAGAGCCATTGAAGTGGCATGGAGGGGGGGTGGCCGTGGGTAGAGTCGTGCTGCAGGTGCGTGCCGCGTTGCCGCGCGTGATTCCCCGTTGTTTCTGTTGTTGTTGTTATTTGTTTGTTGTTTGTTCGAGTGTGTTCCAAGTTTCCATTCTCGCCCGCTGGCTCTCGCACATATACATGTAAGAAGGCTGGGTCGCGCACACAAGTGCAGACCTCCCAGAGAGAGCTGAGAGCAGAGAGAGTAAAGAGGAGATCGCGAGAACGTCAGCCGACGCCGCTCAGAGGCCTCTCGCCATTCCGTGGGCAGTCGTCGTTTTCGTCAGTCGTAAATAAAATCAGTCGTACTTAAATCAGTTGTCTTTCGCTTATAAAAACATATCTAACAAAGCTGTATACATTACTTATATATCTCTTTAATAAACATACATTTAAATACAACCTTTCACATTTGGGGGCTCGTCCTGTTTTGAATGCGCGGTTAGTAATGATAAGTGAAAAAGTTGCCTAAAGTGGATGGAGCATTTTATTGTGATTTCAAAAAAAAAAACGAAGTAAAGTCGTAAAGTTGTACAGTCGAACAGTTGTGAAATTACAGTATTTGCCCAAAAAGCGAAAAATTGTTGCGAAATTCAAATTTTGTGTTGCGGCGTGCATACACATACGAAAGAACAGAAAAGGAGCGAAAAATAGTTCGGTCAACCTCGTTATTGTCGGGGGTTGTTTTGTGTCGGTGCGTAATATACATACGATCGTCGAAAAGTAACGAAAGAGAACAGTTCGGTTGACGTTGTTGGTCCTCGCTGTTTTGTCTGCTCGTAATACACACACGAACACAGACATTCGGAAAAGAAGAACGAAAGAAAACGGTTCGGTCGACGTCGTTGTTGTTGGTACTCGTTGTGTCGGTTCGCAAGAAGAAAGAAAAGAACAGCTCGGTAGCGTCGCTCGCAATACACACACAAACGTAAAATAAAAAGGAAAATGCCGAGAACCAGACGTACGCCGTCGAAAAAAATCAACGAAGTGGAAACAAGAATCGAAAAGGAGAATCTGCTGCTGCTGGATGAAAATTTGTCCGAGACGGAGCTAGATCGCGAAACCGGGCTGATTCCAGAGGAAAACAAGGTAGCAATGGCTGAGGGAAGCGTGGCAAACATCGACGCCAGGGTGCAACAAATGATGCAACTGTTAACCCTGAAAATAGAGGTAGATGAACGCAGAGATAATCAAGTGAAAATATCGGCGAGTAATTTCGAGAAAATTCTGAGCGACTTCGATGGATACTCTATCCCTGTGCAACAGTGGTTCGACATTTTCGAGAATAATGCGGAGGCTTACGAACTGTCGGATAAACAAAAATATGTTCAGGCCCGAGGCAAGATGTGTGGCGCTGCTAAGCTTTTTTTGGAATCCGAGTGCGTGTCTAATTTTGACGATCTGAAAGACAGATTAATAAGCGAATTCGAAAAGAGTACAAATAGTGCGGATATTCACCAAATGTTGAGAAATCGTAAAATGCTGAAGTCGGAGACATTCCATGAGTATATGCTAAGCATGAAAAAGTTGGCAAGCGTCGGCAGTGCTGAAGAGGAAGCAGTATTGCGCTATATCGTAGACGGGCTGCAAATAAAAAACGAGTTTAAAATCGCGATGCATCGGTGCCGGTCGTAAAAAGCCCTTAAGGAAGAGTATGCCATTTACGAGCTAGTTCAAGGAAAACCCAGCGATGACAAGAGCACAGTGGTGTACAAAAGTAAAGCGACGGTGCCTGAAGGCAGAAAAGAATACTCGTTTCAATCGCGGTTCTCCGGATCACAAACGAATGTCGTGTACAGCTGATACCAAATGCTTCCGTTGCAACGAGTACGGACATATTTCCCGTAATTGTCCGAAGAAAGATGGAAGGGTGAATCTAAGCAAAAGCAAGTGCGTGAGATGCTATCGAATGAAACCTAGAATATTGGAGCACATCATGGCGGATCTTCCAAAGGAGCGCCTAGACGGTTCTCATGCCTTTGAGATCACAGGAGTAGACTTTTGTGGCCCGTTTTTCTACAACCCGGAGGCACGCAACAAGGCTCCAATCAAGTACTACGTCTGCGTCCTCATTTGTTTCGCGACCAAGGCTGTTCATCTGGAGCTGATCAATGATCTAACGACAGTCTCTTTTCTCCACAGCCTAAAACGCTTACCAGACGAAAGCCACGGCAAATTTGGTCAGACAACGCAACCAATTTTGTCGGTGCAAGGAACGAGCTCGTAGAGCTAAGACGCCTGTTTCTCAGCGATGATCATCAGAAGGCGGTTCTGGATTTCTGTTTGGTTAAGTCTATTGATTGGCACTTCATCCCGCCGCGCTCTACACACTTTGGTGACCTATGGGAAGCTGCAGTGAAGACGGCCAAGTACCACTTCTATCGAGCGCCAATTCGGTTCTTGGATTTGATGAGCTGCAGACGCTGTTATGCCACATCACGGCAGTCATTAATTCAAGACCTTTAGTTCCCATTTCAGAGATTCCTGCCAATCTTGACGTTTTAACTCCAGCACATTTCTTGAATGGCACCCCTCCTGCTTTATTCGCTGAGCCTGACGACACGAAGCTAAACTTCGATCGCCTTGACGCCTGGCAGCGCGTTTCGTACCTTCAACAGCTCTTTTGGTCCCGGTGGAAGGAGGAGTACATCACGTCGCTACAGCAGCGCTCAAAGTGGCGAACTCAGAAACCGAGCTTAGCAGTCACCGACCTGGTCCTCGTCAAGGATGAAAATCTACCTCCCATGAAGTGGCCACTAGCGAGGGTGGTCGAACTACTACCTGGAAGAGATGGCGTCGCCCGAGTCGCTGTTCTGAAGACTGCAACTGGAATCACCAAGCGAGCTGTTAAGCTGGTCTCTCGCGTTCCATATGACGTTCGTGCTCGGCTTAGCATCTGCCCGGATCTGCTCTCCTTTCATCGCTCGCTTTCGCTCTCTTTCAAGACTTGCTACATAGGGCGCTGGCAAGTCGGCCCATTTCCCCTTGCAGCCAGTTGAGAGATAATCTTCGTATCCACCGCATCGCTTTATTATATTGGTCATACTGACGCCTACTTTCCCTTACCAATACGAAATAAATTGTACAACATTACCCATTGAAACGCTAGACTTTTTTCTTAAAATTAAATGAGTTTCAACGGCTATATTCGGCCAATGTGGACAAGCAATTAGTTTTGACTTCATTTTGTATGCCATTTCCTGAAAGAGATAAGTAATACCTTGAGTTGTTCAACTTTACCATGAATTGATCCCTGTCCCGTAGCCACAAGGGACCAGTCCACCACAACTGAAATTCCATAAGGTCGGCAGCCATGAGGCCTCTGGACGCACAATCAGCTGGGTTTTTTGGTTTTGGAGTCCACATGACGCCAAGCATGGCGTGGGATGGAGTCCAGAATTTCCGAAGTGCGGTTCCCAACAAATGTCTTCAGCTGAGCTGGTGCATATGATAGCCATGATAGAACAATTGTAGAATCGCAACATGCAAAGACAGTGGTGTTTCTCTGTCGTAATGCAGACTTAATTGAGCGTATCAGTTGGCTCAGTAGAAGCGCTCCGCAAAGTTCCAGGCGTGGCAAAGATTGTTGCTTGAGTGGGGCCACCCTTGTCTTTGCAGCTACTATCGATACGGAAATAGAGCCATCGTCGTGTATTACTCTGCTGTACACTACAGCAGCGTATGCCTTGATTGAAGCATCGGAGAATCCGTGAAACTCGATGTTGTCTGCGTCGTTGACAACCAAGCGTGGCAGCTGAAACTGCTGCAAAGTGTCGAGATCTGCTCGCCACTTCAGCCAATTGTCTGCCAGTTTGTTTGGGAGTGGATCATCCCAGTCCAGATTGAGTAACCATAGGCGTTGAAAGAGGATCTTGAATTGAACCACGACGGGTGCCATGAGTCCAAGCGGGTCGAATATCCGTGATACGTCGGACAAGACTAGTCGTTTTGTGCAGCTGGGATTTGCAGATAGACCCACATTGTACGTTAAAGTGTCCTTTCCAGGGTGCCAGTAGAGTCCCAGGATCTTTACTGGTGACGATTGAGTAAGTTGGGTAGAGGAATCGGGGTCCTCTGTTATGGAGTTGGTATTTGATACCCATTTTCCGAGCTCTAAGTTGGCGCAAGACATTAGTTGTATGAATTCGTTTCGATTTTGTAGCAGTTCTTCCTCACTGTTTGCTCCAGTAAGAACGTCGTCAACGTAGAAATCCTCCAATAGGATTTTCGCAGCATTCGGGAATTCGTGCCGATGATCCGAAGCCAGTTGTTCCAATACACGAACTGCTAGGAATGGTGCACATGAGGTTCCGTATGTGACAGTACAAAGTTTCGATGCTTGCTGCTGACCCATATTTGGCGGAACATTTTCACAATGTCAGCTGAGAATACGAATTTGTACATTCTGAAGCGGAGGCACACAGCAAACAGATCGCGTTGGATGCTGGGTCCTATAAAGAGAGTGTCGTTCAAGGTCTTTCCATTGGCGTCGCGAAATGAACCATCAAAAACTACACGTAGTTTTCGACCCAACACAGGGTGGTGTGGCATGTAGAAATGCTGCCCAGCAGTGATTTCGTTTGACGGCAGTTATCGCGTGTGTCCCAAAGATTGATATTCTCGCATGAAATTGATGTATTGGATTCGTAGCGGCTCATTGTGTTGTAAGCGCCGTTCCACCGATTTGAAACGGTTCAGAGCTCCTTGTAGAGTATCTCCAAATTCAGGATGTACAGTGTTGAATGGAAGCTCCACGATGTACTTCCCCTTTTCATCTCGAGTGTGTGTGGCGAGGAAGTGTTTCTCGACCTGTTCATCTTCGGGTTCCAGTTTAGTATGACAGTCGACGCTCTCCAGCTCCCAAAACTTCTGGAGCGACGATTCTATATCGAAGGTTGTGGTAAGTGTAATTGCGTTACGTGTTTGGGGTGTCATGAGTGACTTGATAACCCATCCGAAAACCGATGAAATGGCGATAATATTGCCCCCTTCCTGTAAGTGTAGACCATACGTGTTCGCTACCCAATAAAATGTCGATCGGTGCGTTTGTGCAGAAGTTTGTATCAGCCAATTGTAGATCATTGAACACCTTGAGTGCCGATGCGTCGATGTTTTGCCTTCCCAGTGATGACGAAATACTGCCAAGTACTTCGGCGTATACATCCAGATGATCATCAGAAATCCGGGACTTGATGTGGAGTTTGCTGCATCACCTTGTGGTGTCAGCTTTTACTGACGATATTCCCGAAACCAGAATGCGTGAATGTGAACGTGTCAAGCCAAGAGCGCGAATGCAGCGTTCCGATACATAGGAGAGTTCTGAGCCTGTATTCAATAAAAGCCGACAGGTTATGTATTCTCCCTTTGCCTTTTGAACATAAACCATGGCCGTGGGTAATGTCCTTCTGCTCAATCCATTTGTTAGTGTTGATGTTGCAGTGCCTTGCGCACATACAACCGAAGATGCACCTTCTACTTGGGCAACGTGACTTGAAGTCACCGCAGTGTTGTATTGAGCATTTGAATTGCTCCCATACTCCGCTTCAGTTTGAGCAAAGTTCCCGATAGTGCTCGATGTAGTACCTTGTGAATGGAGTAAGGTGTGAGGATGACCTTTGCTGTGTTTGCATGTGTATTTGGATTTACACTTGCTGCTCAAGTGACCAGGTTTCATACAGTTGTAACATAAAGCCTTATCTTCACAAACGATCGTCGTTGGGAAACTGTCATGTCCAAAAATTGCGAACAGCCATACAGAATGTGTTCTGTCGAATGGCATTTGGTGCAGTTGCTGCCTTCAACCGCCACCATCGAATGTGTGAACCTTTTTGGTTTGTCCCCTTGCGTAGCTGCTTTGCCGACGGTCACAAGCTCCCCTTTGCTCAGTTCCAATTCCTCGCAACGATCATCCAAGAACTTGAAGAAGTCGTCGAGAGTGGGTGAGTCTTTGTCCATACTGCGTTCAATCCACCTGCGCCTCGTGTCAGCGTCAAGTTTCTCCAGTGCCAGATAGATGATCCAACAGTCGCGTCCCGTTTGGTTAACAGCATCCAGACCACGAACAATCTCGTTTGCACCGTCGGATACCTTACGCAAAACCGCCGCATCAATTTTAGTAGTTGTTGGCAAGCTAATAAATTGTTGCAAAACGTATTTACAATATGCCTCGGCCGATTGTACCTTTCTTTTAGACGCTCCCATGCAGTGCTGTAAGCAGTGTCAGTAATTGCCAAATGACGTACCAAGTTGGCAGCTTCATCGATCAGTAGTGTTTTCAAATGATGGAACTTCTGTGTGTTCGTCAAATGCTGTTTGCTATGAATTGCACTTTCATAGATATCCTGAAAGGCTGGCCACTCTGTGTAGTTGCCAGCGAACCGCTTGATTTGAATTTTAGGCAATTCGCTTTGCATTATTGGCGCCGCACCAGCTGCAGAATTCGAATTCGCCGTACCTCTAACTTCGCCGTCACCATAAGCATGCACGGACATGTTCGTTGTGTTCTGGTTTGCAGCTAACTGCTCGAATAGCTGTTGTTGTTGTTGTAGCAGACTGAGTACTGCGTCGTTTTGTAGATGAAGGCCATTGCTGCCATCCCCGATATTTGTTGTAGTTAGAGTTGCTTGTAGAAACTCCTTCCTCTCCAAAAGCATAGCATGTGCCTTCAGGTATTTCTCCTCGTAGAGAATGTTGTCTTCCTCTGGATCCACATACCCATCCACTTGTTCGAGAAGGGCTATAGAATCCCCAAGTTGTGAGAACTCCTTCCAAGCACTTTGGAGCAGCTCTATTCGTGCTGTGACCTCTGTCGCTGAAGTTGATTCCGACCGTTCTACCCAAGCCAAAGCGCGTGTGATAATGGCCTTGAGTCTGCCACGGGTCTTTACCAATGCCCTTAATTGTTCCATTGTTAACAATTATCAAATGAATACCGAAGCACACCAAAAACTGTACAAGAATCCGTCTCGAATGACCAAAGAATGTTCTCGATGCGTTCCTCAACAGGCCCTACAGTCATTTTCGCGTCCTTGCAGGCGTTCCGTTTTATCAACAATAGCTCGGTTTTACGATCCCCTCGGACTAGCTGGTCCTATCATTACAAAATCAAAAATCTTTCTCCAGCAGTTGTGTAAAGAGAAGTTGTCCTGGGATAAAAGCTTGCCATCCGCACTTAATACCTCGTGGCAGGAAATATGCAGAAGTTTTGGCCAGATTCGGCGTTATGAATTTCCTCGGCTTGTGCTCATTCCGAATTTTGAGCTAGAAATTCACGGATTTTGCGACGCCAGCATAGAGGCTTATGGTGCCTGCATTTATTTGTGTCGAAGGGTCAGCGATCCAGCAGTCACTTACTTTGTGCAAAATCTCGTGTTGCTCCATTGAAAATACTAACCATACCAAAGCTGGAGCTTTGTGGGGCGGAATTGCTAGCTAGGCTCATATCTGAGGTAGCAGGAATGAGTGTCTTCAAAGGAAGGTGCTACTTTTGGTGTGATTCGGCTTTTGCGCTTTCTTGGATTCGGGACGAGCCGTCCCGATTCAATATATTTGTCGCAAATAAAGTGGCAACGATACAGAAACTGACTGAAAAAATGGAATGGCATTATGTTCCCACAGATTTAAACCCGGCCGACATTCTTTCACGAGGACATTCTATCTACCAATCGTGTTGAGTGAGTCATCCCTTTGGACTCATGGACCTCCCTTTCTTTGGGGCTATTCAGATGAATGACCAGCTACGGTGTTGCCTGATAAGCCAATCCTTGAGGCTACGTCGTAAGGTTTTCTTGGCCAGATCACCCTACTTGGACATTGTAGCCAAATCCAAGTATGCGAACTCATTCGCTTCTTTGCAGCGCGTTTTTGGCTACATTCACAAATTTTGCAACCGGATTCGGCGCCCTGGACTCACCGTCTCTGACATTGAGCGTGGAACCCAAATATTGGTGCGGCTGGTCCAGCGTACGCAGCTCTGGGAAGACATGAAATCACTGCGCGCTAGGGGAGTGGTCTCCTCATCCAGCTTACTTTCATTATTGTGCCCTTTCATGGATCATTTTGGACTCCTCAGAGTTGACGGTCGGCTGAAGAATTCTTCGTTGGATTTTGATGGCCGTCATCCCATCATCTTTCCCAGCAATCATCCGCTTACTCTTGCAATTATCTCGCACTTTCATGAGCGGAATCTACACGCCGGTCCTCGAGCTCTGCTGGGATTAATTCGATCCCAATATTGGCCTATTGGTGGGAGAAAGACAGTTAACAAGGCCGTAAGCAAGTGCGTGAGATGCTTTCGAATGAAACCTAGAATATTGAAGCACATCATGGCGGATCTTCCAAAGGAGCGCCTAGACGGTTCTCATGCCTTTGAGATCACAGGCGTAGACTTTTGTGGCCAGTTTTTCTACAACCCGGAGGCACGCAACAAGGCTCCAATCAAGTGCTACGTCTGCGTCCTCATTTGTTTCGCGACCAAGGCTGTTCATCTGGAGCTGATCAAGGATCTATCGACAGTCTCTTTTCTCCACAGCCTAAAGCGCTTACCAGACGAAAGCCACGGCAAATTTGGTCAGACAACGCAACCAATTTTGTCGGTGCAAGGAACGAGCTCGTAGAGCTAAGACGCCTGTTTCTCAGCGATGATCATCAGAAGGCGGTTCTGGATTTCTGTTTGGTTGAGTCTATTGATTGGCACTTCATCCCGCCGCGCTCTACACACTTTGGTGACCTATGGGAAGCTGCAGTGAAGACGGCCAAGTACCACTTCTATCGAGCGCCAATTCGGTTCTTGGATTTGATGAGCTGCAGACGCTGTTATGCCACATCACGGCAGTCATTAATTCAAGACCTTTAGTTCCCATTTCAGAGATTCCTGCCAATCTTGACGTTTTAACTCCAGCACATTTCTTGAATGGCACCCCTCCTGCTTTATTCGCTGAGCCTGACGACACGAAGCTAAACTTCGATCGCCTTGACGCCTGGCAGCGCGTTTCGTACCTTCAACAGCTCTTTTGGTCCCGGTGGAAGGAGGAGTACATCACGTCGCTACAGCAGCGCTCAAAGTGGCGAACTCAGAAACCGAGCTTAGCAGTCACCGACCTGGTCCTCGTCAAGGATGAAAATCTACCTCCCATGAAGTGGCCACTAGCGAGGGTGGTCGAACTACTACCTGGAAGAGATGGCGTCGCCCGAGTCGCTGTTCTGAAGACTGCAACTGGAATCACCAAGCGAGCTGTTAAGCTGGTCTCTCGCGTTCCATATGACGTTCGTGCTCGGCTTAGCATCTGCCCGGATCTGCTCTCCTTTCATCGCTCGCTTTCGCTCTCTTTCAAGACTTGCTGCATAGGGCGCTGGCAAGTCGGCCCATTTCCCCTTGCAGCCAGTTGAGATAATCTTCGTATCCACCGCATCGCTTTATTATATTGGTCATACTGACGCCTACTTTCCCTTACCAATACGAAATAAATTGTACAACATTACCCATTGAAACGCTAGACTTTTTTCTTAAAATTAAATGAGTTTCAACGGCTATTAAAAACTCTTAATAGCCAAACAGTCGTCGTGTCGCTAGATCACGACTCTGCCCATGCCCCATTTTTTTAAGCGTCTTTTAGCTTTCCAGCCACGATCCATCCTTATTTGGTTTTTTGTAATTTGGGCAATCCTCTTCCAATCGATACATGCTTGTCTTGCATGATATCCAACTTTGTCGAAAATAGCTAATGTAATGCTTTTCGGAAGCTTCCAACGAGACGTGTCAATTGACTGTGCTGGTTGATCTGACACTATGTGTGGCAGCACAATTGTTTCCAGTCTTGAACTGAATTTGTTATGTCTTGCTTTTGATGTTTGTGGTCGTCCGCCAATTCCATTTATTTGTAGATCTGATTTTTCCACTTTCAGATCTAATATTTTCAATGCTCTTTCCGAAATTACCTTGACTTGTGAGCCTGAGTCAAGCAATTCTCTGAACTCAGCAATTTGTCCGTTGTTTCCTTGGATATGAACTCTAGCGGTAGCCAATAGTACATAATTATTTTGTATACTATTTGCTGATGCTGCAGTTTTGGCTTCGGACTTAGTTTCCAAATGGAGAAGAGTGTTGTGCCCTTTGTTGCATTTAAAACAATCTCTTCTTTAGCAATTTTTTTCTGTGTGATCGCGTTTCAAACATTTGACGCACAGTTGGTTCTTTTGAACCCAATTTAATCTGTCTGCGGAAGTTTTCTTTAAAAACTGTGTGCATTTATAGATTTGGTTTGGCTTCTCGCAAAAATAACAGAAATACTCAGCTCCTGCTGAGGCGCATGTGATGGGTTTCTTTACCTTTTCCCATCCAATTGCTTCTAAGGTGAGGAACCTTTGTTGGAGGAACTTCATAAATTCAGATACAAACTGTAACTCTTTTGTGTTTTGTATGATTGTTCATAAAAAGTGTGAGTCTGACGATCTAATTTGTTTGTCAAAAAACATAGCAGAATGTTTTTTAGTGCTGATAATGTTTCCTTTACATTATCGTGCAAAACCTTAATTGATTGTGCATCTTTGGATGTGCTTGGTTGATCCAATAATCGTTGAATCAATGCGTTACTAAGCACTCTTTTGTTGCTAAAACGCTCTTGTCGCATATTCAATGCCGTTGTATAGTTGATTTCTGTTAGCGTAATATGGCGTATTAAATTTTCCGCTTCTCCCGTAACATTGGTTTTTAAATACCACATCTTCTGAATAACGGGTATCGATGCTTCATTAATTATTTGTTAAAAAATGTCATGAAATTGTTGTCACTTTAAGTAGTCACCATCAAATTTAGGGATGGCAGCCTTAGGCAGGGGTAATGTATTATGCATATGAGGAGCAGCGATAAATGGCTGAACGGGGTCTGATTCAGTCATTGCTTGAATTGGTAATACTGCATCTTCAGCTGCAATATAGCTGTTAATGTTATATCCCATTTTCACAGGATCGATGCATTTGGAATGTATTTTGACATGGATTGTTCTAATCTCATTCCAATATTTTATGATTATTGGTTTGAAATCCTTTCGCGTACCAGTTGTCATTCTGTTCATGATCTGCTGTAGATTTTCAAGCAGCACCCTTTGTTCTCGCATCATGGGCTCTATTCCGTTTTTTAAGTAAAGAGGAGGATGAAGCTACAAGGAGCCTTTACAAACTTCAACAAAACAAAAATGAACATCGACATCTTTCACCTGTAATTGATTGAAGTCGTAATCCATGTTGGCCCTCTCAGCTCTAAGCAAAAGAAAAGCTGTGCGGAGAAGTTGGCTGAAACTCGTAGTGCTGAGATTCAAATGAGCAGGCTGCAGAAGATCAATAAGAAGCAGGCGAAAATCCTAAAGGAACACTATGTGGATAAGGACAAGGCGAAGCTCTTCGATGTCGAGCTGCAACTTGACGATTCAGAAAAGAAATCGTGCGAAAATTAAAATACCCTTTGGTCAATAAAATAGAACGTAATTTAACATATTTTACGCATTACAGGTGAAAGATGTCGGTGGTCATTATTATTACTTCAGCTCATGTATGTTGACCTCCTTCTCCAGCAGCATGGCCTCAAAGTCCGACTCCAGGGCGTTGTATCGCTTTGTGATTTTGTCGAAGTCGATCTGTTACCTATCCAGCAGCTCGCCGCTTGGGCGCATTTTTCATTGAGCTGCTTGCACTGGGTGAGGGTCTGCTGCAGCTTGGACTCCAGCTGGGTATTGCACTGCTCCGCCCACTTCTTCTCCTCGCGCAGTTTATCGAGGCGGCTCTCCAGGCTCAGGCGTATCACCTACGATTCCGGTAGATCCTTCGATTGCTGCTTCTCCTGACAGGCAGGCTTCAGCTGCTGCTCCATGCTGCCCGCACGTTTCTGCTCCTCCTCCAGCTTCTTGCGTGTCTCTGCGGACTGCTGGGTCATGTTGTCCTGCTCGTGCGACTTCGATTTTAGCATCTTCTTGAGCTTGTGTATCTGTGCCTGCTGCGGGAATCCCTGCTCCCATATATCCGACAGCGAATTGCTTGTCGAATAGCTATATATGTCTGTATGTGCTTGCACCGTGGTGCCGTCAGCGACGAACTTGCACCGAAATTTGGCTTGAAGTCGTTTTATGTTTATGTTTGTGCTTGCGGGAGGGGAATAAATAATCAATTTTTTGCAAGCGCACACACAATCGCTTCTGGCTCTGTTTGTAGTATAAGTTTAAAAATGTTTAGCTTTAAGAAGTCAGAATTAAAATTTTTTGTTTTAGTAATATAATGAATTGCTAGCGTCCTTATATTCGGGGACCATGCTGGGAAGGAGGGATCAATAATGGGAGTGGTTAGGAGGCCTTAGGATAGCCTTCCGGAAGGGATGATCAGACTAGCCGAAAGCGGTGATCATGGTAGGGTGGGCATATGTGGTCGCAACAACACCGTGACCTGAGGCTGTATGTATGTAAGTGTCCGTGTGCGTGGTTAAGTGTAGATTTACTCGTGTTTGTGTTTGTACCCAATATGTCTCTTGCACGTGAAATATTAATGAAAGTGGTAAAAGTGAGGGTAAAAAGGCGTCTTTAGCTGCAGCAATTGGCAGCAATGGCAACGTGGGCTACGTTTGTCCTGGAACCCATGGATTGAAAGGTTGTCCAAAGTTTAAGGAATTGTCACCGTTACAACGTTAGCAGGAGGTAAAGAAGCACTCGCTGTGCCTGATTTGCTTTAGTAAGCGACATACAACTAGAGGCTGTAACGGTCCGCGGTGTAAGATTTGCAGCAAGCCTCACCATGAGCTCTTGCATCGAGAGGTACTAGAGGCACCTACGGAGTCAAAGCCCAAAGGACAGGCGGTGCAGAACCGAGCTCACTACATAGCTCCTTGTTGTCTAGATCGTCCACAAATTTCCTTGCGACAGCGGTGGTTCAAATCAAAGATATAAGCGGAGGATATTGCAATTGCCGATGCGTATTAGATTCCAGTAGTCAATTAAATTTTTTGACGGCTAGGTTAGTCTGATGTCCGGGCCTAGAAACGCGCGATTCATCCATGCAACTCAGTGGAATTGGCAATGCAACATCTCAAATTATTGGAGAGGTGCAAGTGACGTTTAAATCAAGAGTCACTAGATATATGGCGACCGAGAATTTTTTTGTGCTAGAGGAAATAACGCAGTATAACCCAACCAGCTCAGGAAGATTCCCGAAGTGGGTTCCACCCAAGGGAGTTACTCTGGCCGACCCTACATTCCAGCCCGAGTATTGACATGCTAGTGGGTGTCACTCTGTTCTTCCTTTCTTCCTTTCTTCCGAGCTTTTTTGGGGAAAGTCCCAACCCAGCCCGCTCTTTGCCTGCTTGTCACACGCCTGCTGCCCCTGCCACAGTTAACTCCACCTGAGCGAGCGAATGAGGTGGTGAGGGGGGGCGTTGTGGGCAGTGGGGAGTCGAGAGCCATTGAAGTGGCATGGAGGGGGGGTGGCCGTGGGTAGAGTCGTGCTGCAGGTGCGTGCCGCGTTGCCGCGCGTGATTCCCCGTTGTTTCTGTTGTTGTTGTTATTTGTTTGTTGTTTGTTCGAGTGTGTTCCAAGTTTCCATTCTCGCCCGCTGGCTCTCGCACATATACATGTAAGAAGGCTGGGTCGCGCACACAAGTGCAGACCTCCCAGAGAGAGCTGAGAGCAGAGAGAGTAAAGAGGAGATCGCGAGAACGTCAGCCGACGCCGGTCAGAGGCCTCTCGCCATTCCGTGGGCAGTCATCGTTTTCGTCAGTCGTAAATAAAATCAGTCGTACTTAAATCAGTTGTCTTTCGCTTATAAAAACATATCTAACAAAGCTGTATACATTACTTATATATCTCTTTAATAAGCATACATTTAAATACAACCTTTCACATTTGGGGGCTCGTCCTGTTTTGAATGCGCGGTTAGTAATGATAAGTGAAAAAGTAGCCTAAAGTGGATGGAGCATTTTATTGTGATTTCAAAAAAAAAAAACGAAGTAAAGTCGTAAAGTTGTACAGTCGAACAGTTGTGAAATTACAGTATTTGCCCAAAAAGCGAAAAATTGTTGCGTAATTCAAATTTTGTGTTGCGGCGTGCATACACATACGAAAGAACAGAAAAGGAGCGAAAAATAGTTCGGTCAACCTCGTTATTGTCGGGGGTTGTTTTGTGTCGGTGCGTAATATACATACGATCGTCGAAAAGTAACGAAAGAGAACAGTTCGGTTGACGTTGTTGGTCCTCGCTGTTTTGTCTGCTCGTAATACACACACGAACACAGACATTCGGAAAAGAAGAACGAAAGAAAACGGTTCGGTCGACGTCGTTGTTGTTGGTACTCGTTGTGTCGGTTCGCAAGAAGAAAGAAAAGAACAGCTCGGTCGCGTCGCTCGCAATACACACACAAACGTAAAATAAAAAGGAAAATGCCGAGAACCAGACGTACGCCGTCGAAAAAAATCAACGAAGTGGAAACAAGAATCGAAAAGGAGAATCTGCTGCTGCTGGATGAAAATTTGTCCGAGACGGAGCTAGATCGCGAAACCGGGCTGATTCCAGAGGAAAACAAGGTAGCAATGGCTGAGGGAAGCGTGGCAAACATCGACGCCAGGGTGCAACAAATGATGCAACTGTTAACCCTGAAAATAGAGGTAGATGAACGCAGAGATAATCAAGTAAAAATATCGGCGAGTAATTTCGAGAAAATTCTGAGCGACTTCGATGGATACTCTATCCCTGTGCAACAGTGCACTATGGGAACTTTGACCACTTTTTCTGGCCAAAACTCATTTTTCGAAAGTAGTTAAAATAATATATTTGTTGACCTGATATATCCGAATAACATTGATCTTTAATGTTATGCAAAAAAAAAGTTAACAGCGCGCGCCACTGTTAAATTAACAGCTGTTAAAGTCAGCTGTTTGCTATCGATAGGCGAATGTTGGTGGAAAAATTTGTTTTATCGTCTTATAAAAAGTGCTAAAAAGTTATAAATTCATTAATTTAATTGATTTCTTTACAATGGGTTCGATTCAGACAGGTATGTAAACTATGTTTATGTGTTTGAACTGTTAAAATTGTGCTCATAATTATGTTTAATGACTCATTTTTTAACAAGTCTAAATTTGTGACAAAAATGTGTCTTTGAAGAGGCGTACAAAAAAAGTGACGTCTCTTGGAAGCATAGGACTTAATGCATCTTGTAGAAAATTCAATTCTTGTTCAAATGTTCATAGTGGTAATCCGCGACTCGTCGCGTCTTCTTTGCAATTTTTACTTTTAGACAAAAACATAAGGACTGCAGCAACATTTGAAACGGTTAAATGTGATTTTTGGAGGGTTGGTCAGCCAATTTTAGTTGAGTCATTTCTCGATCGATTTTTATGAACAATGCTTTGATCGACGCCTAATTGATGCATCTACACACAAAAAATAGAGGAGAAAAGGATACGATTTGTTTTCGACTTTTCTTGCGTTTTTAAAGTCAAAATTTTGAAAAAAGTTCTGAGCAAAACCGATCAATTTTGCATTGGAAAACTTAATATTTTCCAGACGGTAAGCTGAAGCTACAAGGTGCTCAGGTCTGCTTTATAGATGCATTTATCAGCTTTTCAGAATGTCAAAGTTCATTGCAACCATATGTAAGATACTTAAGTAATGTGCAAAATAAAAGAGCTACCTCTGAAAAAAGCATCACAAAAAATACCAAGAAAAGTTCGATTTTGTCGAGTAGTGATATTGACCGATATCCCTGGTTGTCAATGACTGCTACAGTGCTCAAAATCTTAGTAAATTCAAGCGATATAAAAGAAAACAAGATTCTACCTGTGGGATATTTTGCAGAAGAGAGTGCCAAGTTTCGAAATAAAATTTATAAAATTTTAGATTTAAAATGAGGCCGAAAAGAAAATTTCACGGACGTGTTCCACACTTCAGATACTATTATCTCATCGATTAACCTTGAAAGGAGCATAAAAAAGCAAAAATAATCTCATTCCAACTGAGGTGTTCGGTCTTTTACAAAGCGAGTTCATTCGTTCAGGCAGAGATCCACTGGAGCAGATTAGTTTCGACGATCTGGCTGAAGATCAATTCGAATTCTCGTGGATGATGGGGCTCAAAAACAAACTCCATGAGGATTAACAAAAGGTGTGAAAGGAAACCTATTATTTACAATAAAAATGTGTTTCTTTCATATTTCAGGTCTTCTGATTAACATTTTTGTGAAAAAGATACCAGAAATAATAATTTTCATTTTTTTTAAATTGTTTTTAAGGCGTGCCACGCCCTCTTGAATAAAATAAGATGTTCTCAACATGTTCCCAAAATTTTTGTTTTTTTACTTTTTGAGCAAAAAAATATAAATGAGATTTCTTTATAAAAAAAAGGAGTTGCCACGCCCATTTTTTCAAAAAACCTTCATTTTACTATTATAAACTCATATCAAAAAACTAAACCAAAAAATATCGTTTCGTTTGGAAGTTATTAATTATTGCCACAAAAAGTGGTCAAAGTTCCCATAGTGCAGTGGTTCGACATTTTCGAGAATAATGCGGAGGCTTACGAACTGTCGGATAAACAAAAATATGTTCAGGCCCGAGGCAAGATGTGTGGCGCTGCTAAGCTTTTTTTGGAATCCGAGTGCGTGTCTAATTTTGACGATCTGAAAGACAGATTAATAAGCGAATTCGAAAAGAGTACAAATAGTGCGGATATTCACCAAATGTTGAGAAATCGTAAAATGCTGAAGTCGGAGACATTCCATGAGTATATGCTAAGCATGAAAAAGTTGGCAAGCGTCGGCAGTGCTGAAGAGGAAGCAGTATTGCGCTATATCGTAGACGGGCTGCAAATAAAAAACGAGTTTAAAATCGCGATGCATCGGTGCCGGTCGTAAAAAGCCCTTAAGGAAGAGTATGCCATTTACGAGCTAGTTCAAGGAAAACCCAGCGATGACAAGAGCACAGTGGTGTACAAAAGTAAAGCGACGGTGCCTGAAGGCAGAAAAGAATACTCGTTTCAATTGCGGTTCTCCGGATCACAAACGAATGTCGTGTACAGCTGATACCAAATGCTTCCGTTGCAACGAGTACGGACATATTTCCCGTAATTGTCCGAAGAAAGATGGAAGGGTGAATCTAATTATGGATCGCAGTCGCTTTAAGACAATACTCGTAAACGAATGTGAAGTGGAGTGCCTGGTTGACACTGGGTCGGACGTGACCTTGGTCAGAGAAGGAGTGTTCAAAAATTTGAACGGTGTGCAGATGCTGGAAAGTGCAACAACCTTGCGTGGCCTGGGAAACAAGAATACAAAGCCAATTGGATTTTTTAACGCCGACATAGAAGTGGATCAGCTGCGAACCGAGCATACGTTTCTGGTGGTTCCAAACAATTCGATGGAATGTGATGGAATTTTGAGCTACGATTTCATTAAGAAGTTCACACTTATGGCCGATTTAAACGGAGTCTCTTTTCTAAGCCTGGAACAGCAGAAAAAGTCGGAAGAGGAGTATAAAATGGTTTATAATGTCATCGA
Source organism: Drosophila obscura (assembly GCF_018151105.1). NCBI lineage: Eukaryota > Metazoa > Arthropoda > Insecta > Diptera > Drosophilidae > Drosophila > Drosophila obscura. The sequence goes on along the minus strand of NW_024542774.1, from coordinate 52,720 downwards.
AACTCCAGGTAATTTTGATGCTCCACCCCAATATCAGAAGAACATCGAGCAGCTAGTGGAAAGCAGTTATAAGTCAGCCGAAGTACCCATTATATGTCCAATAGAGCTGAAGATCGTTCCAGATGGAGTTATAAAACCGTTTTGCCAGTCGCCAAGCCGTTTGTCTGGAGATGAAGCAGCAGCTGTAACGAAGCAGATTGAGGAGTGGCTCGATCTGGGTATTGTGCGCAAATCGACGTCTCACGTAGCGAGCAGAATCGTAATAGTCAAGAAAAAAGATCACACGTTGAGAGTCTGCGTTGACTATCGGAAACTGAATAGCATGGTGTTGAAAGATCGCTTTCCCGTGCCGATGATGGACGACGTTCTGGAAAAACTCAAAGCAGCAAAGTTTTTCAGCATTATGGACTTGGAAAATGGGTTTTTCCATGTGCCCGTGGAAGAGAATAGCAGAGCTTACACTGCGTTTGTTACTCGTGAAGGACTTTTTGAATTCAACAAGGCGCCGTTCGGCTTTACAAACTCCCCAGCAGCTTTCATACGGTTTGTAAATCACATATTCCAGCCGCTTATCAATGAAGACGTTATGCAGCTGTACATGGATGACATAATTATTTATGCCAACGACGTCGGAGAATGCATGACCAAAACTAAGAAAGTTCTAGAGAAAGCAGCTTCGTATGGAATGAAGATTAAGTGGAAAAAATGTAGTTTTCTGCGGCGGCGTATTAAGTTCTTGGGACACATTATCGAAAATGGTCAAATCTGGCCAGGAGAAGAGAAGTGTTCTGCTGTAAATCGCTTTGCTATGCCGAAAAACGTCAAGGCCATCCAAGCATTCCTGGGGCTTACAGGATTTTTTCGCAAGTTTGTACCACAATATGCGCAGGTAGCACGTCCGCTTACAAATCTCTTAAAAAAAGACGTCGATTTTAAGATAGGACCAGAGGAAGAACAGGCGATCAAACAGTTGAAATCCTTTCTTGTAACGGAGCCTGTTTTACGAATTTACATAAGGGATGCGCCAACCGAGCTTCACACTGACGCGTCCAAAGATGGATACGGCGCAGTTCTATTGCAGTTGTTCGATGGTAAGCTTCACCCGGTTTATTTCTGGAGCAAGAAGACGACGCAAGCTGAATCTAAGCAACATAGTTACATACTCGAGGTCAAATCTGCCTATCTGGCATTGAAAAAGTTTAGACATTATTTGCTGGGGATAAGGTTTAAGCTGGTCACGGATTGTATCGCGTTTAAGCAGACGACGAGTAAGCTTGACATACCAAGAGAAGTGGCGCAATGGGTGCTCCATTTGCAGGACTTCGACTTCGATATGGAACATCGAGCGGCAGACAAAATGAAGCATGTGGACTCTCTAAGTCGTTATCCTCAAGTCTACGTCGTTACATCAGAGATATCATCACGTTTAAAGAAGGCACAGCAGAGCGACGATGGGATAAGAGCAATTGTTCGAGTTCTACAAAACGGTGCATATGAGAACTACAAGCTGAAAGGTGGACTACTTTATAAAGAAGTTGTCGGACACGAGCTACTGGTAGTCCCGAAACAGATGGAGCGCGAGGTGATCAAGACTGCACACGACACTGGTCACTTCGCAACGACAAAGACGATGCACAGTATTCAGCAGCAGTTTTACATCCCCCACTTAGAGGGGAAGGTAAATAATTTCATATCTAACTGTATAAGTTGTATTATTCACAGCAAAAAAAACCGGCAAGCAAGAAGGCCTCTTGCATTGCATCGACAAGGGAGATGTACCACTCCATACGGTGCACATCGATCACTTGGGTCCGATGGATGCGACGTCTAAACAGTATAAGTTTATACTGGCAGTAGTGGATGGGTTTTCAAAGTTTGTCTGGCTGTTTCCAACGAAGTCTACAGGCTGTGAAGAGGTCATAACGAAGCTGAGCGAATGGTCCAACGTGTTCGGATTTCCGAGGCGCCTGATAAGCGACAGAGGCGTTGCATTCACGGCCAAAGCGTTTGCTGAGTTCCTCAGCGCTAACATGGTAGAACATGTCTGGTTAACAACTGGTGTTGCCAGAGGTAACCGCTCAATCCTTTCGATCATAGCAAAGCTGTCATCAGAGGAACCGTCAAAGTGGTTCAAGTATGTACCTTCTGTGCAAAGAGCGATTAACTCCCACATTCATATGTCGACGAAAGTATCACCATTCGAAATCATGTTCGGCATCAAGATGAATAGCAAAGCAGAAGATCGACTAATGGAACTACTGAATCAGGAGCTGGTAGAGAAGTTTAACGACGACCGCCTAATGTTGCGAAATGAAGCCAGGCAGAATATACAGCAAGCACAGAAGACCTACAAGGCCAACTTTGACAAGAAACGACGTGTCGAGCATGGCTACAGATTGGGCGATCTCGTCGCTGTAAAGCGAACCCAATTTGTTGCTGGTCGAAAGCTGGCGAGATCATACCTTGGTCCGTATGAGATCGTCAACGTCAAGCGTAACGGACGATACGACGTGAAGAAAGCAGCCCCGGACATCGAAGGACCAAACGTGACAGCGACTAGTTGTGACAATCTCAAGCTGTGGAAGTTTGTCGAGGAAAACGAGGAGCTGTTGTCATCCGGGACGGATAACGAATGTCAGGATGGCCGAATGTAAGAAGGCTGGGTCGCGCACACAAGTGCAGACCTCCCAGAGAGAGCTGAGAGCTGAGAGAGTAAAGAGGAGATCGCGAGAACGTCAGCCGACGCCGGTCAGAGGCCTCTCGCCATTCCGTGGGCAGTCGTCGTTTTCGTCAGTCGTAAATAAAATCAGTCGTACTTAAATCAGTTGTCTTTCGCTTATAAAAACATATCTAACAAAGCTGTATACTTTAGTTATATATCTCTTTAATAAACATACATTTAAATAAAACCTTTCACATACATATATATGTAAAGAGTAAGGGTATCAAGCGGATAAGACATGACATTAATCTTAAGATACTATCGGTAAAATGTACCGATATAAGGTAGAGGGCGATAGCGCAAGGCGATAGGAAGAAGTCGATAGTCAGAGTCGGTTTTTGGAAGCAGCAGCGGAAAGTTGTACGGGAGTTATAAGAACAATTAATCAAGTTGAACTATTTTCTAAATCATGTAATCTCTAACTGTATTTGAACTATAAGCATAATAAACAATTCTATATTATAAATCTTACATATATATATATACATATATATTTTTTTTCAATTTTTTTTTACTGTTTGCTGTACGATGCGTGCCACACAGCACAGCGCAGCGACTGTGCTACACGTCTTCACGCGTCTGCTCGAAAGGTGTTTAAACCCGCTTAAAAGCCGCTCAAGCAGCAGGACCAAGGAGCCAAGATCAAAGCAGGCCCACCAGGCCCAGGCCATAACGAGCTGAGAAGCTTAACCAAAATCATCAGGCCAAAGGAGCTCAGCTCAGCTTTCACCTGTGCCTATGCAACTGCAACTGCCTCTGCCTCTCATTCTCACTCTGAGTCTCCCCCGATCTGCGCCCAGTGTCCCTGTGGAAAAGTCTGTGTCTGTGTGTTTGTTGTTTACCTTAATTAATGCACTGGCAAACGGTAAACGGACACAGATACAGTCGCAGCTACAGTTACAGTCACAGATACACAGAGACACAGACAACATAATTTGCCTTTGGGGCGCCACTCCAATCCACTCCAAGCTGCAGCCTCGAGCCGGAGAGTAGAAAGAGTAGCGGAGAGGCCTAAAGAGCTTGCAGCAGCAGCAGCAGGCAGCGGGCAGGCAGAAAGCAGAAGGGCAGCAGGGTAGCAGGAGGAGGAGAAGGAGGCGGCGACTGCCTAAAAGCTTAAAGGAGGAGAAGGACGTAGGACGAGGAGCAGTGCATCTGCGGGCCCAGCTAATTAATATTTTAGCCAAGAACCGAAACAGAACTGAACTGAACAACTCCAGTGCTGCTTACATAAGCCACTCGTACTTCAGTTTCTATTCCCATTCCCCAAACCATTAGCCACTTCTGCGAGGCAGGCTTTGCCACTTGCCGCATGCCCCCTGTCCAATGCCCAATTCCAATTCCAACTCCCATTCCTTGCCACATCCATTTGTACTTCTTCGTTTGCGAGCCTGAAAAACAAAAACTGGAAAATGGGAAATTGCTCATACGCCGCGTTGGCGCCGTCAAAAATGAAACAGTCAAAGGAGGACGAAAATGAACAGAGAGAGAGAGAGTGAGTCAATGACGAGGAGAATGGGTACGGGTACGGATGGACAGGATACCAGATTAAAAGGAGCAGCAGACTGAGATGAAGCAGAAGAAACAGGCAACCAAAGGGAAGCTGGCCCAGAAGAATCTGTCCGAAAATAAGTTCAGCCAATGAAAAGTCAGTGAATTAATTCGAATAGAAATCATCCGAAGGAGAACAGTTCGTCGTCTATGAAGAATCAGCCGTAGTCGTCGCAGAGCCGAAGAAGAAGAAGCGTAAGCAATAAAGCAAAATGAGAGCCGCAGCAGGGTGCCTACACTGGGTGGGTAAAGTGGTGGTACGGGTACAGGGGCACATTAAATACGTGTAGAAGTACGAGTAACTGCTAAGGCAGCAGCTGAAACAAGAACAAAAAAAAAAAGTTGACCCAATTTGCAATTCTAAATCGAAACCAAAGTCAAAGCTATACAAAAATAAAAAAGAGTCGCTGGGGTAGCGGTGTAGTCAGTATATACATTTTGAGAGATTTTTAGAAATTTAATTTTATTTTTTTTTGTATGTATTGTTACCCTAGGCGACGAAGGGGGGGGGGGGGGGGGGGGGGGGGGGGAGGTTGTGGGGGGGGGGGGGGAGGAGCCTTATAGTCCTAACAAACAGAAAGAAAAAAAAAAAAAAAAGAAAAAAGGGAAGGAAAAAAAGAAAAAAAGAGGGGGGAAAAAAGGGGGGGGAAAGGAGGTGAAAAAAAAAAAAATTTTTTAGGGGGGGGAAAATTTTCCTTCCCTGCGTTGCACACAACCATTACCTTTTTAAATGAAACCAAGTCAAAGCTATACAAAAATAACAAAGAGCGGCGGGGTAGCGGGGATCGGTTAGTACAAATAGACACACACACACACAGAGATAGAGAGAATATTGTTTCAGATGCAAATTTCAAATTATTCAATCCCTGCACCACACTGCACCGCTGGCCGCTGGCAGACCTGCTGAGAGCAGTTGGCAGCATTTATTGAAACTCTTCTTGCAGCATTAGTTTGGCAACAATTGTTAGAGAAGAATTCTTCTGCTTTTTCTTTCAAAGTCGCAGTTTTTCCTTATTATTTCACTCTCTATAATATTTATATATTTAGTCCAGTTCTCCTCTTTGAGTATTTAAATACGTAAAAATAAAAAATTGCAAAAACATTTCCTCACCATCCCATCATATACCCTGTTCTTCTTTGTCTTCTTTGGCTGCTCTATTCTTTGCCATCCTCTTCTCCTGCTGCTGCTCCCATTCCACTATGGGGAAAATTCCCATTTTTCGGGTATTTAGTCATTTTCTCAAAGTATTAAAATTGGTTTTTATACCCGTACTCAAAAAAGAGTTAAGGGGTATATTAGATTTGTGGTAAAAGTGGATGTGTGTAACGCAGAGAAGGAAACGTTTCCGACCCCATGTCTGTCTGTCCGTCTGTCTGTCTGTCTGTCTGTCTGTCTGTCTCGATGAGCGCCTAGATCTCAGAGACTATAAGAGCTAGGGCAACCAAATTTGGTTTCCAGACTCATGTGATATCACACTGCTACAAGTGTATTTCAAAATTTCGCCCCGCCCCCTTCCGCCCCCACAAAGAACGAAAATCTGTGGCAGGATCATTTTTAAAGATACGATAAAACTAAAAACGCAGTATCGTAGAGAATGCCCATATCTACCAGATTGCTGAACCTGAATCAGATCGGTTCATAATTATAGCCAGAATGACGAAATTAATTTTCAGTTGCTTCCCCTGCCCCCTCCAGCAAACGATAAAACAACTAATTTTCCTTCTCGCTCGCACACTCTGCCGCGTTCAGTGCGCGAGCAACCCTTAGCGGAGAAGATGTAGAATCTGAATGGTTAATCTATAATCTACATGTTAGATGTGAAATATACATTGTAGGTGTAGATGTAGATAACAGATGTAGCAAAAAAATGTAAAATGTAACTTTTTTTTTTTAATTCTAAAATTCTAAAAAATCATATGCTCAAAAATGTAAATACTGACTGAGTACGGGTATAAGTAGAGTCGCGTCTTTAGAAGCGACTCACACGTTCCTTCTCGTTTTTTTTGGTAACATATTAAGAAAACTTCAAACTGTAAAGTCCAATACCAAAAATGTTATATAACATAGAACTGTTAAGTCTAACAGCTGTTAAAGTCAGCTGTTGCTGTAGAAAAGCACTTGCTTTAAGATTGCAAAATTTTTGCAGCCTATTTTCAAAATGCCACTATTCAAACGCGAAACATTCTTTTTGTGAAATTTAAAAAGGATAGCAATTACACGGGTTTTAACTATGTAATGGTTGGGGAGAAGAGCTCGTACTAAAATTTTGGAAGTGTGAAGAAGTCCCTGAACCAGGCGATAAGTTCACAGAGGAAGAAAAACAGTGCGAAGATTGTTTTGTTACGCATGTTAAGTAAGAGGCCTCCCGACATTTAGTGGTAGCTCTGCCATTCAATAATCCTCAAATTGAATAAGGAGAAACTTATCAAATCGCTCTAACCAGGTTCCTAAACTTAGAGAAGAGGTTGAATCGTAGCCAAGCTCTGAAGGAACAATATGTTCAATTTAATGAAGAATTCCGCCAATTAGTGCATTTAGAGGCAATAAGGACTACAGAGAAAAATAAAGTTGAATACTTCATGCCTCATCATCCGGTTCTTCGCCCAGGTAGTTTGACGACCAAATTACGGGTCGTATTTGATGCCTCTTGTAAGTCTTGCAATGGCTTGTCGCTGAACGACACGGCCTTATTTGGTCCAACTCTGCAACCAGATCTATTTGAGACATTGACCAGGTTCCGTTTCTATAGATAAGCTCTAACGGCCGATATCAAGAAAATGTACCGACAAATATTGGTCGAAGAACCACATAGAAACTATCAGTGCATCTTATGGCGAGGCAACGTTCCGGAACCAATCCAAGTGCTACGCTTAAATACGGTCACTTATGGGATAAATTATGCACCATTCCTGGCAGTACGTTACCTGTATTACTTGGCAGATAGGTACGCTGAAAGATTTCCATTAGCTAGAGAGGCGGTGAAGCGAAGTTTCTATATGGATGATATGCTCTGTGGAGCGGATACAGAAGAAGAATTGACAACTTTGACAGGCCAAGTGACTGCATTATTGGGCCTAGGGAAGTTCGAGCTGCACAAATGGCGCAGCAATTGTCAGGGAATAGACAACAACACCGACCTAGAGCCTTTGATGCTAAAACAGAGTACGCAGCTAAAACCTTGGGAATATATTGGTCAAGTCTAGAGGACAAATTCCAACTCTTTTATAACATAAAATCTACTCGATCGCCACGAAACGATCAGTGTTGTCCGAGTTGGCTCAGGTATTTCATTCGTTAGGGTTCTTGAGTCCCTTGCTAATCTTGGGCAAAATCTTCATTCAGGAACTTTGGCTTCTAAAGCAGGATTGGGACGAGGAGCGTCCAGCGCGCTACTCAACGCAATGGCGTCGATATATGGAAGAACAGAAACTAATTGATAAATGTTCAATCCCACGATCCTCCATTCCAATTACGGCAGACCTATGCACGTTAGAGCTTTTCGGGTTTTCTGACGCATCCAACAGAGCTTACGGCGGCGTCATTTATGCTCGTGTAATGGATAAAAGTGGAGGAAGTTCAGTGCGACTAGTAACGGCCAAGTCCAAGGTCGCCCCTGTTAGGGTAATATTATTGGCACGGCTATAGTTACAAGGAGCACTGTTAGTGTCCAAGCTAATGGAAAAGGTTTGCTTCTGTCTGCATTTACAGGTAGAAAGGGTTATTTCACGGATTCCACAATTGTGTTGAATTAGCTATCGTCACATGCCAGTCGTTGGACCACCTTCGTTGCCAACAGAGTGGCTCAAATACAAGAGCTTACACGGGTACAGGATTAGTTCAAGGTCGACACAAAGTCGAGCCCTCCAGATATTGTATCTAGGGGGATTATTGGTGACAGAATTAAGCAAGTCAACGATGTGGTGGAACGGTCCGGACTTTTTAATAGATTCAGCAGATGATCTGGCTAAGTTCAATTGGAGTGAAGAAATAGAAGCCATGCCTGAGGAGAAGAAATGTAAGTTTTCGCTGACAATTAGAAAGGTAGAGAGCAGTGAAAAGGTCGATCTTGTGGGGAGATGCAAATTTGCAAATGATTTCCTCAAATTGCAGCGAGTCTTTAGCTACATTTTTCGCTGGCGTAGAATATTGTTGAGATCGAACTCAAATGAAACAGGCAACCTTACTGCAGCTGCAGCTGTTTACAATGTGCAACAGTTGAGTTTGCACGAAGAATTCACTAAGCTAAAAGAGGAAAAGGTGATAAAATCAGCAAGAATTTAAAGTTTAAGTCCTTTCTTAAGAGAGGAGGAAGGAATAAGTATTATTGGAGTCGGGGGAAGGTTGACCAAAGCCGAATTGCCATTTGACACAAGGCATCCCATCTTAATGCCTAGTAACCATATGGCGGTGAATGCGCTCGTTGAATTCACACATCGAAGGAATTTACATGCCGGGGCACAATCATTATGCGCCTTTTTGCGGCAGAGATATTGGATAATCAATTGCAGGAAACTTGCCCGCAAAGTGATCCGTTGCTGCATACCATGATTTCGTCGTCGACCGGTCTATGCAACACAGCTCATGGGAGCGCTGCCTGCCAATCGACTGCGAGGCAATATCTACCCATTCGAGCGAGCGGGACTGGAATTTGCTGGGCCTTTATGGATGCACTTCAACATGCGATGAAAACGCCCAGTCAAGGTGTATCTGGGCATATTCGTATGCTTCGTAACAAAGGCCTGCCATATAGAGATCGTGTCGGAACTAAGCTCAAATGCCTTCATCGCGGCACTCAAACGTTTTTTCGCACGACGTGGATTTAGCTCAGATCTAGCGAAAACGCTACCAATTTTGTAGGCGCTTCACCAGAGCTAAACAGAGTTTTCGACCCGCCCAGTCAGCAGCTCATTGACGACGAATGCAGTCAGCGAGGAGTCAAGTTTCACTTCATCCCCCCGCGCTCCCAGCACTTTGGATGATTATGGGAGACCGCTGTGAAGGTGGCCACACAGATCCTGGTGAACTGCACCAACAGTACAGCACTGAACTACGAGGATATGGCGACGGCCATCGCTCAAGTAGAAGCAGTGATGAACTCTCGGCCTTTGCATACATTGTCATCGGACCCCAATGACTTGGAAGCGTTGACGCCCGGGCATTTCTTGGTTGGCCGACCGCTAAAAACGCTGGTCGAACCATTCGACGAAGCACTGTTGAAGCTGTCCATGAGAAACCATTGGAAACGCATCCTGGTGGTACACAACATGTTCTGGCGCCGCAGAAGCGAACAAAGTGGAACACTGTAGCCAACAACATTCAAATTGGCACCAGGGTCCTTATTGCTGAGGACAATGCGCCACACGGACAATGGCTGCTGGGAAGAGTTGCAGAGTTACACACAGGAGCGGATGGGGTAGTTCGGGTTGTAAGACTCAAGACCAAAACTGGACTCTTTAGGCGCAGCGTACACAAGCTCTGCCCACTGCCGACCGATACAGATGATCTTAATGTTGGAAGGAGCTTCCAAGGTGGGGAGAATGTTGACACCACTTAATATATTATATCAGCTTAATGAACTTTAGCAATGTTAACATGAATTTGTCAATGAATTTGAATTTGGCGCTAAAAAGAAAACGTACAAGAAGAGAAGCGCAATCGATATTATCGATAAAAACATGTATGAAGATCTATGATCACTAGAATTAATATAGAGAAAATAAACGAACGAGCAAGAACTAACATCGAGCGGATTGAGGAATATCAGGATTGCCATAGAATTCCACTACGAAACTGTTGGAGGGACTTGGCTCGAACATACATCTTTATTTGTTCCACATTTTTAAGCTAAGGGTTAGTATGGTGGACGGGCACCTAAGCTATCGAAAGGTTAGTTCATTTCGCATTTAAATTTTTTATAATAGTTCACCGCTAATCCAGGTCTTCGTTAGGCATCGGCAGGGCCAGTACTGTATACAGAGTCTCGCAATCTCTTAGACTGTGGAGGATGCGGAGCTGAAGCTCGCTTTTAAGCAAGCATTTCAATCTCTTAGATTTCCGCTTCCGATTGTTTTGCGAATAGGGATCACGCAACAGTGCAAAGACGCATTCAAAAACGCCAACACAGGACTCGGTTGTGTGAAATGTACCACAGGAGAGCACCAAGACGTGACCATAGGTGACCATGCGCCCTTGTATTCCACCGTGGGTTAAGTTTAGATTAAATAGGAAGCCAAATTTTTATACCCGTACTCAAAAAAGAGTTAATGGGTATATTGTATTTGTGGTAAAAGTGGATGTGTGCAACGCAGAGAAACTTTTTCCAAAGGCTGAGCAGGTGGTGGTTCAGTTCCCGTCCGGGCACGTGCTTGTTCCGGCTTCCGTCTCATCGGCAAGAAATGGGGGGGCTATCCCTAAAAATCGGACGGGCCACGGCTCTCCTCCAACAATCATCACACAGATACAGTTCACTTTCATTAATATTTCACGTGCAAGAGACATATTGGGTACAAACACAAACACGAGTAAATCTACACCTAACCATGGTTAGGTTCTTATAGCTATGAATTTTTAAACTTATATGTACTACAAACAGAGCCAAAAGCGATTGGGTGTGCGCTTGCACATTGATTATTTATTCCCCTCTCGCAAGCACAAAAATAAATATAAAACGACTTCAAGCCAAATTTCGGTGCAAAGAATGTCGGCCGGGTTCAAATCTGTGGGAACATAATGCCATTAAATTTTTTCAGTCAGTTGCTGTATCGTTGCCACTCTGTTTGCGACAAATATATTGAATCGGGACGGCTCGTCCCGAATCCAAAAGAGCGTAAAAGCCGAATCACACCAACAATAGCACCTTCCTTTGAAGACACTCATTCCTGCTACCTCAGATATGAGCCTAGCTAGCAATTCCGCTCCACAAAGCTCCAGCTTTGGTATGGTTAGTATTTTCAATGGAGCAACACGAGATTTTGCACAAAGTAAGTGACTGCTAGATCGCTGACCCTTCCACACAAATAAATGCAGGCACCAAACCCTCTATGCTGGCGTCGCAAAATCCGTGAATTTCTAGCTCAAAATTCGGAATGAGCACAAGCACAAGGAAATTCATAACGCCGAATCTGGCCAAAACTACTGCATATTTCCTGCCACGAGGTATTGAGTACGGATGGTGATTGAGCGAAGAGGCTTTCGAAGTTCCACAGATGAATTCCAAGATAAAAACAGTGCACGTCCAAGTTTTTTCAGTGTATATTTCGGTTTATTCTGTGCTTATATATATGTATTTATATCGCGTGCAAAGCCGGCCGTTTGCTTGTGGGTGAAGAAGCGCATTAATAAGATCGGTGGTACTCAAGCTGCCGAGGGCTGTCGGAGGCGTCATCCCAGGACAACTTCTCTTTACACAACTGCTGGAGAAAGATTTTTGATTTTGTAATGATAGGACCAGCTATTCCGAGGGGATCGTAAAACCGAGGTATTGTTGACAAAACGGAACGGGGAAGCAACAGAAAATTAATTTCATCATTCTGGCTATAATTATGATCCGATCTAGTTCAGATTTGGCAATCTGGTAGATATAGGCATTTTCTACGATACTGCGTTTTTAGTTTTATCGTATCTTTAAAAATATGCCTGCCACAGATTTACGTCTTTTGTGGGGGCGGAAGGGGGCGGGGCGAAATTTTGAAATACACTTGTAGCAGTGTGATATCACATAAATCTGAAAACCAAATTTGGTTTCTCTAGCTCTTATAGTCTCTCAGATCTAGGCGCTCATCAAGACGGACAGACGGACAGACGGACGGACGGACAGACGGACGGACAGACGGACATGGCTATATCGACTCGGCTATTGATGCTGATCAAGAATATATATACTTTATGGGGTCGGAAACGTTTCCTTCTCTGCGTTGCACACATCCACTTTTACCACAAATCTAATATACCCCTTAACTCTTTTTTGAGTACGGGTATAAAAAAACTCTTGGCGGGACAAACGCTGCTTGCAACAGTTGCTGCAATGTGTCCAGAAATTGGATCTAGATGCCATGATGCCGTCAGCCGAACAGGTGTGTAGCAAGCTCGGGCCACTATGTCAGTTCTCGAACTGCCAAGGCCCAGCCAAGCCAAGCCCCAGGGATATGCCATATATTTATTTTAAAATTACTAATACATACATTTGAACTCGATACACAAAAAACTAAATTAACGAGGCGGAGAACAACACGCGGTTGCATTTGCAGCGCAACGAGGTGGAACTGGAGATCCCACGGCAGCGGAACGAGGAGCTAGAGTTCAGCAAGGACGCATTGGGGGCCAAGTACAAGGACTGCCGCGCCGAGTGCCTGATACTGAGAGAGGATTTGGGTGCGGCGGAGACGCAATTGGAGCATCTGCACGAGGAGCGTCAGCGAACGAAGCGACAATTGGAGGCACTGCGTCGATCTCTGCCACTGCTGTTGATCTGTCGCCTGTTGGCTCTGGCCTAAATGGGCAACGACATATTCACCGCTAGTCCCAGTGCCCGCCTCTACTCCGGACAGTGTGCTGATATCGATGCCAAACCCGAGGACACACTCAAACAGAGCGAGAGTCCACGGCATAGCTGTGACGCGCGGGAGGTCAGCTTCCTGCGGGAAGAGGTCAAGGTGCTGCGCAGCCAGCTGAAGGATCTCGACGCACGCCACTACGAGGCCATGGAGTCGGCCGACTCGGTCTGGGCTGAACAGGAGCAGGAGCGCAAGGATTCGCATGCGGCAGCGGGCCTGAAGACCTGCCTGGTGCGACTGACCAAAGAAGTTCACGATCTGCTCGAGGCCCAGGAGCAGCTGGAGGTGGAGCAACAGATGCCCGTGGCCCTGGAGAACGAGAAGCGACGCTGCCAGGCGCTGATCGATGAACTCAGTTTCGCCAAGAAGCTGCAGGCGAGCACCGAGGAGGCGCTGAAGCAGGAGGCCGAAGCTCTGCGCAGCCAAATGTACGATCTGCGCAAGAGCTTCATGCACAACGAAGTCACCAATGGGGAGCTCAAAGAGGAGGTGGGCACGCTGGAGAACAAGATCCGGCAGATGGAGTCGCAATTGAAGGAGTCCGAGGAGCGTGCCCGCTGCCTGGAGGATGAGCTGCGCACCAAGGATAAGCTGTGCCAGCGCATGGAGCGTGAAATTGGAGTCTTCCCGGAGGGCTTTAGTCTCGCCCACGAGCTCTACGACAGTCCGGCCAAGCGGGCCAAACGAGAGGAGATCAAGGATTTGCAGTCCGCAAGCCTTCAACTGGGCTGTGTTCTGCGCGACATTGAGGTGGGTAAACAGGAGACGAGTGCCACATGTGGATGAGACTTATAGTTTTTTCTTTTCCCTCTCTCTTAACAGCGGCAGAGCGTGGCAAATATTCCCCCACACAAGGATTTCCAGTTGATAGCATGCAGAGTGAAGCAGCTGGCGGACCAAATACTCGCAGCCAAGAATCCGCCCGAGGTGAGTACCATGTTTTCCTGCCCCTCCAATGAGACGCTCACTGCAGCAGAAGAAGCAGTGGTTGAAGATGATCTGCGCGGTGTGGGTGGAGCAGCTGTGGGTCAAGTGTCCAGCCACGGGTCTGCCAAAACGCTGCCAGCACTACGCAGATATCGACGTTTGCATGCTGCTGCTAATCCGAGCAAGACCAAGGATAGATCAGAGCAGATCAGCGAGGCTCTCGACAGTCCCAATGGGTTGCTTCTTGTTGGCACGGAGCTTCTCGGCGAGCCTCCTGTGTCCATGGAGACTCTCTGCGAGTTTCCTGCCCCAGCATTCAACGAGGTTCCTGGCTTAACCATGGAATCATTCTTCGTCGCTGATGACATGGAGCAGCCAGAGATGGAGCATATACAGCAACTCGATTCGAGGCAACGCAAGCGGACGATGCCCAAATGTACCGACATCTGTAGCCGCATCTATCGCGGCCGAGTGCGCCGCCGTGCGCTGCAGCGGAGTCTGTCGAGCAACAGCTTCTACTCGATGGCTTCCCTTCACACCGTCCACTCGGATACATCGATGCTTTCCTTCCGTTCGCAGCATGCGAGTTTGGAGGCAGCGCCAACTGCCACGGCAGACTACGTGTCCTTTGTCCAAACGGAGTCAATATCCACTTGCGTCCAGGCGGTGCAGACCGAGCTCGAGACCTCAGAGTGTTACACTCAATGTGACCGTGTGGATGTGGAGCAGCGTCTGCTGCTGCTGCCGGATCGGACGCGCCGATTTGTGGAGCTGCTGCAGTGCGAGGCGGAGGATGTGCAACGCTTCAGGGCCAGTCTGCTACAAATGTGGGAGAGCAGCGAGTCCTTTCGCGAACACATCGAACTGGTGCAGGATCTGTACTGGGCACAGCTGCCGCCACCCGTGGAAAGCTTGGAGGTATTTGCCAGTGCGATGGGAGCTGTGCGCGACTTGGCAGCGACCATGCAGCCGAAGTCTTCATTTACGCTGAAAAAGATCGAGCAGCGTTTCAACGATCGCGTGCTGCACTTGCACTGCGAGATGGCGAAGAAAACCGAGCCGGAAAATCCGGTAAAGGCGATGCAGCAAATGGGTCTGGTCTTCACGCATGTTGCACGACCAAATCCTTTATTCGAGTTATTGGGTATAGCGTGTAATCCGAATAAGGAGTCAGCCAATATATAAATTTTAATTACAGAGCTGCTGATTCGTTTGTCTATCGGTGCGGCTATCGATTCCTTTCGTTTGTCTATCGGTACGCTTATAGTTGGGTGGGGTGGCCTAGAGTTTACTTTCGCTCTTCCCTGATCAGTGTGCGTGCGCCACCTGGCGGAGTGAGCGAGATATAACGGCCGCATGCTGATTCCTTTTGTGGGTAAGAGTCAAACAAAGAGCCGTAGAGGTAGCTAATAAATATTAAAAATTTCGAATCAAATCAGTTGCGTGGAATAAGTACGAACCAAGCTTAACCAGCGCTCTCTGTGTCACCCATCTGCGTTGTGTCTGCTGTGTGCGAAGTCTACTTTGTCCCTGTCCCAGCACAATCAACAGTGTGCTCTGCCCGCATATGTAAATTGATTCTCTGTTGCAAGCAGCTAGACAGCTACTTCGATTCGAGGTTTGTGTCGTTCTGAGTACTCTGATTGAAAGAAACTGACTGAAGGGGAAGGACCAATCTCAGTCACAAGAGCAGCCTCAGCCTCCTAGATATATTTATTGCAGTATCCATTTCCGAAGCAGCTGGCAATGATTTTCCTTTCATTTGAGAGACATTTCATTTCTGTCGAACGTCTTGGCAATGACTCCGAGCCCGTGTCTGTGCCTGTGCCCATGCCCATGCCAGAGCCCTTGCACTCCTAATATTTTAAGTGGCTTGTAGCGTCGAACGTATTAAGCTTCCACCTGAAAGCAGGCTACAGGACCAGTACCCAAAATGTATCTCAAATTGGGGAGAGAGAGAACGGTTGGGCTCAAGAGCAGCGAGCGGGAGTTCGGCCACCAAAAGAACCAGCAAGGCGAGGGGCACTTCGGGTTCGAATTGGGGAGAGTGGGTCTCAGGTCGTGGATCGAGGTTTGCTCGTTCTGAAGAGTTCTAGTAACGTATAGAGCCGGACAGAAAATATTGGTCCAAGTCGGGAAGTGCATACAATATAAATATCGCTGTACATAAGCGAAGAAAAAAAAACCGTGTGTTTGTGCCAGATTCGGTAGGACCAAAGCTAAAAAAGTGCCAGTTCCCGATCCTCCGCTACTTAACGTCGAGCACAGGGGTGAGTGAAGCAAATGGGCTGTGCATGAGTATGTCAGCCTATATATGTCTGTATGTGCTTGCACAGTGGTGCCGTCAGCGACGAACATGCCCCGAAATTTGGCTTGAAGTCGTTTTATGTTTATGTTTGTGCTTGCGGCAGGGGAATAAATAATCAATTAATTGCAAGCGCACACACAATCGCTTTTGGCTCTGTTTGTAGTATAAGTTTAAAAATGTTTAGCTATAAGAAGTCAGAATTAAAATTGTTTGTTTTAGTAATATAATGAATTGCTAGCGTCCTAATATTCGGGGACCAGCATTTTTCTGCCTTTCTTTGAGAAAAGTGATGTTCTAGACGGTTTGTCAACGATTGACATATCATTCTCGGCGGGTCCAGACAAGGTACCAAGTTGTATTTTAAAACACTGTGCCCAGTCCTTATCTTTTCAACCTATCATTGGAACGGTCCTGTCTTCCAGTGATTTGGAACGAATCCTATATCATTCCGCTTCACAAAAAGGGTTCAAGATCTCACATTTAGAACTACCGAGGTATTGCTAAGCTTTCCGCCATTCCAAAGCTGCTTGAGTTCCTCATTACCAGGCAATTGCAACACCTATGCAGGAGTCTGATATCTCCATCGCAACACGGATTTTTTAAACATCGATCAACATTGACAAACCTTCTCGAGTTCTCTTCTGCAATTAACCGAGGATTTCAAAGCTCCCTGCAAACAGACGTAATTTTCATGGATTTTAGCAAGGCTTTCGACTCCGTGAACCATTCTGTTCTCATTCACAAGCTTTCTTTAATTGGTTTCCCCACTAATCTTCTAAACTGGATTTCGTCATATCTTTCTAACCGCACACAACGTGTTTTGTTTACTAATGTGTTGTCGAATGTCGTTAATGTTAAATCAGGAGTGCCACAAGGTAGTCATTTAGGTCCACTTCTGTTTATTTTATTTGTGAATGACCTTCCTCAATTTATAACATACTCCTCCACACTAATGTACGCTGACGATGTTAAAATCTATCTCTCCTACTCTGATTGGTACCTGCACAAACGCCTTCAACTCGACCTAAACGAGTTGCAAATTTGGTGTTCAACAAATCTCCTCTTTCTGAACCTTTCTAAATGCAAACTTATGACTTTTTACCGTCGCACTCCATACTTTGTCTCGTACGCTCTAGGAATTCATGCCCTCGAACGAATTTCGAGTTCTAATGACCTTGGAGTTCTTTTCGATCATAGACTGTGTTTTAATAGCCATATAGCTGCAACTGTAAATAAAGCTAAGGGTGTTCTAGCGTTTATAAAGCGTTGGTCCAAGGAGTTCGATGACCCGTATGTCACCAAAACACTGTACGTCTCCTTGGTTCGTCCGATTCTGGAATATTGTTCTTGTGTGTGGAGTCCACAGTACAAGGAGCAACAGTCCATTCTCGAGTCGGTCCAAAAACAATTTTTAATTTTTGCCTTACGTAATTTTAACTGGGACTCGGATAGAATCTTGCCACCTTATCAATCGAGGCTACATCTTTTAGACCTCCCTTCTTTGCGCCATCGCAGAATTTGTAACGGCGTTATATTTGTACACAAGCTCCTAGTTGGGCTTGTTGACTCAGAAGCACTTCTTGGTCTGCTTGACTTTTCTGTTCCCCTTAGACCTACCCGTACCTTTCGTCCGTTTCGTTTACCCTTCTGTAGGTCTAATTACGCTCAATTAGTTTGTGTTTGTACCCAAGTCTCTTGCACGTGAAATATTAATGAAAGTGTTAAAAGTGAGGCGTCTTTAGCTGCAGCAATAGGCAGCAATGGCAAAGTGTGCTACGTTTGTCCCGGAACCCATGGATTGAAAGGGTGTCTAAAGTTTAAGGAATTGTCACCGTTACAACGTTACCAGGAGGTAAAGAAGCACTCGCTGTGCCTGATTTGCTTTAGTAAGCGACATACAACTAGAGGCTGTAACGGTCCGCGGTGTAAGATTTGCAGCAAGCCTCACCATGAGCTCTTGCATCGAGAGGTACTAGAGGCACCTACGGAGTCAAAGCCCAAAGGACAGGCGGTGCAGGAACCGAGCTCACTACATAGCTCCTTGTTGTCTAGATCGTCCACAAATTTCCTTGCGACCGCGGTGGTTCAAATCAAAGATATAAGCGGAGGATATCGCAATTGCAGATGCGTATTAGATTCCGGTAGTCAATTAAATTTTTTGACGGCTAGGTTAGTCTGATGACCGGGCCTAGAAACGCGCGATTCATCCATGCAACTCAGTGGAATTGGCAATGCAACATCTCAAATTATTGGAGAGGTGCAAGTGACGTTTAAATCAAGAGTCACTAGATATATGGCGACCGAGAATTTTTGTGTGCTAGAGGAAATAACGCAGTATAACCCAACCAGCTCAGGAAGATTCCCGAAGTGGGTTCCACCCAAGGGAGTTACTCTGGCCGACCCTACATTCCAGCCCGAGTATTGACATGCTAGTGGGTGTCACTCTGTTCTTCAAGCTAATTGTAGCAGGGCAAATAAAACTAGGAGCACACCTTCCAAGGCTTCAAAAATCTCTGCTAGGCTGGGTCGTCGTAGGTGAATGCACAAGGCCATCTGGAGTTGCCATAGTAGCAAGTGAAGTTGAAGCAAAGGGTTCTAGAAATGAGCATCTGCAAGAGCTCGTACAACAATTTTGGAAGTGCGAAGAAGTCCCTGAACCAGTGGATAAGTTCACAGAGGAAGAAAAAAAGTGCGAAGATTGTTTTGTTACGCATGTTAAGCAAGACGCCTCGGGAAATTTAGTGGTAGCTCTGCCATTTAAAAATCCTAAACTTGAATAAGGAGAAACTTATCAAATCGCTCTAACCAGGTTCCTAAACTTAGAGAAGAGGTTGAATCGTAGCCAAGCTCTGAAGGAACAATATGTTCAATTTAATGAAGAATTCCGCCAATTAGTGCATTTAGAGGCAATAAGGACTACAGAGAAAAATAAAGTTGAATACTTCATGCCTCATCATACGGTTATTCGCCCAGGTAGTTTGACGACCAAATTACGGTTCGTATTTGATGCCTCTTGTAAGTCTTGCAATGGCTTGTCGCTGAACGACACGACCTTATTTGGTCCAACTCTGCAACCAGATCTATTCGAGACATTGACCAGGTTCCGGTTCTATAGATAAGCTCTAACGGCCGATATCAAGAAAATGTACCGACAAATATAGGTCGAAGAACCACATAGAAACTATCAGTGCATCTTATGGCGAGGCAACGTTTCGGAGCCAATCCAAGTGCTACGCTTAAATACGGTCACTTATGGGACAAATTCTGCACCATTCCTGGCAGTACGTTACCTGTATTACTTGGCAGATAGGTACGCTGAAAGATTTCCATTAGCTAGAGAGGCGGTGAAGCGAAGTTTCTATATGGATGTGGGGGTTTTGGTTTAATATTAAGTTTAATAAATGATAAAGTATAGTATTTGGTACAAGAAATAGAATTTAAGCGTCGTTCGTCGTCTGGTCTCTTTCCACAACCCTCTCACGTCGGCAGCTGGATCGAAACTCCCTCGGCCTCTCTCTTCTCGATCTGCTTTGTGCAGATGTCTTAATTCGCCATCGGTCGTGCTTGCTGTTGTGCTTTGGGAATTCGCTTGGGAGCGAATTCGCTCACGCTCGTTTTGTCTAGGGATTTGCAAAACACAACCCACATCCGGCCGTCCTGACTATGCACTCGCCTCGAATGCATCGTCGCTTTCTTCGTCGTTGCTCGTGGACCATGGCTTCAGATACTCCGCACACGAAGAAGAGTGCTTAGGCCCATCGGAATTGCCAACTTTTTTGACGTCGTAAGCATTGTTATGTTTCACCTTAATGATCTGGTACGGACCCAAAAACTTCGGTTTTCGTTTGAGTCCGCTACCAAACTGAGTCCTATTTATGGCAACTAGGTCGCCAATGTCATACTGCCTGGCTGCTTTACGTCGCAGGTTATATGTCTTCTTGTTCTCGTCTTGCAGATTCAGAATTTGAGTCTTTGCTTTTGCCCGTAGCTCATTGCGGTCGTCTTCAAATGCAATGATGGACTCTTTCTGGATCAAACTCTGAAGCTGCTGGTCATCTTTGGTACGCATCTTGACACCCATCAAAAGTTCGAAAGGTGTGGTATCGATGCTTCTGGTGTATGTTGAGTTTATTGCTCGCTGGACTCGATCTACGTGCTTAAACCATTTCGAAGGGTCGTCTATACTGAGCTTGGCAAGCACGGAGATGATCACTGCGTTGAGCCTTTCCACCTGTCCGTTTACCCGTGGAAGTCCTGTAGTCGTCTTCACCAGTTTGATGTTTTCGTCTTCGCAGTACTGCAGGAAGTCTTGGGCGGTAAATGCTGAGCCTCTATCTGAAATGATACAAGCAGGGTTGCCAAACGTCACGCTTTGGCTGCGTAGCTTTAATATGACCTCGTTAGATGTAGTTGACTTTGTAGGGTATAACCAGCAAAACTTCGTGAAAGCGTCGATAACAGCTAGTATATGTTTATAGCTCTTGCTGGTTGACTCTAGTGGACCCAAAAAGTCAATGTGGTACGTCTGCAGCGGCACGTCATCTTTTTGCAGGGGGTGCAAAAGACCTTCTTGTTTACCTTGCTTGCGGTTGATTAATATGCAAGGTATACAGCAGTCGATGTACTTCTTGATTTTGTCGTCTAAATTTGGTATGTAGTACTCCTTGCAGATTAACTCCTTCGTCTTCTTGATAGCAAAGTGGCCTCTATCGTGAGCCTTGCCGATGATAGTTTTCTGCATATCCCTTGGAACCACCATCAATTCAGCATCTTTGACTAATTTGTAAAGAATTCCGGACTTTATAAAGTAGTCGTCGTATTGTTGATTGTCATCGCTGATGAGCTTCATGATCGTCTTCAAATGTTCGTCTTGTTTTTGCGCCTGTTCTATGCCAGCTAAAATGCTTCCGTCACTTATGTGCATAACGGGATATCGTGAGAGTGCGTCCACGTGACGCATACGGGATCCTGCACGATGCTCAACTTTATAGTTGTACTCCTGCAAAAGCATTATCCACCTGGCCACCCTTGTACAAAGATTCTGTTTTTCTAGTGTTTTGGTGAACGCGTTGCAGTCCGTTATAATCTTGAATGGTATGCCCAAAAGATACACCCGAAATTTCGTCAATGCCTCAATGACCGCAAGTATTTCCAACTCATAGCTAGTGTATTTGCGCTGCGCATCCGTCGTTTTCTTGCTCATGTAGTATACTGGATGCAATTGGTCGTCGTCTGGTGATTTTTGCATCAACACGGCTCCAAAACCGTCTATGGATGCATCCGTATGGAGTTCTGTCTCGTACTTCTGATTGTACATGGCTAGTACTGGGTTTGATGTCAAATATTTCTTCAATACGCCAATAGCGTTCTCTTCGTCTGGGCCAATTACAAACTTTGCATTGTTTTTTGTAAGGTCAGTCAACGGTCTCGCTATAACCGCGTAATTGTAGATAAACTTTCTAAAATAGCCTGTAAGACCCAAAAAACTCTGAAGCTGTTTCAGTGTCTGCGGCGTCTTGAACTTAGAAACGGCTTCAATCTTCAACGGGGTCGGATAAAGCTTTTTATTTTCGATGATATGGCCAAGAAACTGGATTCGTGTTTGCAAGAAATGACACTTTTTAAAATTCAGCTCAAGCCCATACTCTTCACACGTTTTGAGAACTTCTTTCAGATTTGTCAATGCTTCTTGCTCGTCTTTGGCTGGAATGATTACGTCGTCAACATATGGAAGTGCTATTCCTTTTCTAGTCAGCTGTCGAAAAATTGCACCAATGTGCCTTTGGAATACTCCGGGCGAATTCGACATACCAAACGGCACCTTGCGGAACTGGTACTGGCCGCTTTGCGTCACAAATGAGGTGTACTTCCTACTCTCTTCGGCTACAGGAACATGGAAGAACCCATTCTTCAAGTCAATTGTACTGAATATTACAGCGTCTTGCAAACGATCTAGCTGGTCATCTATTAACGGCAACGGGAAATGATCTTTTACGATGACTTTATTGATACGTCTAAAGTCAATGCATAGACGTGGCGTGCCGTCGCTCTTCTTCACCAATACAACCGGACTCGTGAACTCTGACTCTGACTCTTCAATTACCTTTTTCTGCAGCCACTCGTCGATCTGGTCTTCTATGATGCGTGTTTCATTTATCGCAAATCGTCGTGGCCGCGAAAATATTGGCGTTTCGTCTTTTAGAATTATTTTCATTTCAATATTCGTTGTTTTTGATTTTTCCGGTTTATACGTCGATATAATTTCGCGTACTTTGCTTTGTGTAAACTCGTTTACCGCGTTGCTTATGTTCAGCTGAGAATTGTCTACCGCTACGTCGATTCTCATTATGCACGATTCATCATAATTATCTTCTTTATTTTCATTTGGCATTTTACACACTTTCACTCCATTGCGATTAAACGATATTTCTGCGTGCAAACAAAGCTCTTCCCCTATATAACAGCTCACACACACACGAGACCAGCCCAGTCCGAAACCGCCTTGTAAACAAGTAAAACGAATAAAAGCATTACTAATAAACAAAAACCACAAAAGCTACCGCGTCATCATTCTTCCCACCTTGCCTACTGCTCTTTCGGACATAGCGAGGCCAGCCCCGGGCTATTAGTTCCCTATTAGGCTGAAGCATATCCCAGCCTGAAATAGGTATCTTACAAGTTTGGGGTGGGTGCATGCAAGCTCTGGACTTAGAACAGCTGAGCTAAGCTTGAGCTTAGGAATTTTCTAGGCTGTGGATCCGTTCTAGAGTTCAAAACGTAAAATGAACGATAAGGAACGTGTGAGTCGCTTCTGGGGACGCGACTCTACTTATACCCGTACTCAGTATATATGTACATTTTTGAGCTTATGATTTTTATACCCGTACTCAAAAAAGAGTTAAGGGGTATATTAGATTTGTGGTAAAAGTGGATGTGTGTAACGCAGAGAAGGAAAATTTTCCGACCCCATAAAGTATATATATTCTTGATCAGCATCAATAGCCGAGTCGTTATAGCCATGTCTGTCTGTCCTCCTCCGTCCGTCCGTCCGTCTGTCCGTCTGTCCGTCTCGATGAGCGCCTGGATCTCAGAGACTGTGCTAGCGAAACCAAATTTGGTTTTCAACTCATGTGATATCACACTGCTACAATGTATTCAGATTTCGCCCGCCCCCTTCCGCCTCCACAAAGAACGAAAAATCTGTGGCAGGCACAATTTTAAAATACGATAAAACTAAAAACGCAGTATCGTAGAGAATGCCCATATCTTCCAGATTTCCAAATATGAACTAGATCGGATCATAATTATAGCCAGAATGAAGAAATTAATTTTCAGTTGCTTCCCCTCCCCCTCCCGCCGACGACAACGTATCTCATTTTCCTTCTCGCTCGCACATTCTGCCGCGTTCAGTGCGCGAGCAACCCTAGCGAGGAGATGTAGAATCTAATTGGAACATGTACAATCTACATGTTAGATGTAGAATATACATTGTATTTGTAAATGCAGATATCATATGTAGCAAAAAAATGTAAAATGTAAAATTTTTTTTTTAATTCTAAAATTCTAAAAAATCATGCTCAAAAATGTATATACTGACTGAGTACGGGTATAAGTAGAGTCGCGTCCCCAGAAGCGACTCACACGTTCCTTCTCGTTTTTGCTACATTTGTTATCTACATCTCATCTACAATGTCTATTCTACATCTAACATGTAGATTGTACATGTATCATTTAGATTCTACATCTCCTCCGCTAGGGGTTGCTCGCGCACTGAACGCAGCAGAGTGTGCGAGCGAGAAGGAAAATGAGTTGCGTTGTCGAAGGCGGGAGGGGGAGGGGAAGCAACTGAGAATTAAATTCTTCATTCTGGCTATAATTATGGGCATTCTCTACGATACTGCGGTTTTAGTTTTATCGTATCTTTAAAACTGTGCCTGCCACAGATTTTCGTCCCTTGTGGTGCCGGAAGGGGGCGGGGCGAAATTTTGAAATACACTTGTAGCAGTGTGATATCACATGAATCTGAAAACCAAATTTGGTTTCTCTAGCTCTTATAGTCTCTGAGATCCAGGCGCTCAATAAGACGGACGGACGGACAGACGGACGGACAGACGGACATGGCTATATATACTCGGCTATTGATGCTGATCAAGAATATATATACTTTATGGGGTCGGAAACTTTTCCTTCTCTGCGTTGCACACATCCACTTTTACCACAAATCTAATATACCCCTTAACTCTTTTTTGAGTACGGGTATAAAAAAACCGTGTGTTTGTGCCAGATTCGGTAGGACCAAAGCCAAAAAAGTGACAGTTCCCGAACCTCCACTACTTAACGTCGAGCACAGGGCCCTGTAGTACTGGCGGTGGCGATTGACCCTGCCGAACTACCTACTACGCTGGTCCGTACATGGGTACCCACCGAAGTAACCCTATGGTAAGCGAACGCGGAACCACTCAAAGAGTAGAAAATAATCTTACTCTGTATACTTTACAACCCACCGCGTACCACCCAGCGAACTAGTTCGATGGGGCTGCAACGTCTCACCAGTAGATGAAAGAAACGAAAAAAAACGAAACAAAAGAAGTAAGAAAGTAGCCAAAAATGAAGCTGCGCTGCTTCTGCGGAGCAGAGCGCTGCTTCGTTTTCGGTTTTTGACATTGCATTGGTGGAATGTTCTATTTCTTTCGGCTGAATTTGTTGAGACGCGCTTGTGAGTTCCAGTGAAAAAAGTGAACATTTATCAAATCAATTATTTAAAAAAAGGTAAGACAAAGCAACTTTAATTAAATATGTACAGCAGGCGGCATTTACGTAGACTTAGGAAGGAAACTAGCGATAAATATGCTAACAAACTAAAACTAGTGAGGGCAGAGACAGTGTCGTCCAGTGAAACAGAAAAAGTTGAGGTACTATCTGTCCAGGGACTGGTACAGATGGACAAAGATATAAACAGCTCAAACAGAGATTTATACGTAAGTATGATGTAAATCAAAATGTTATTGTTTATTCTTATTGTATTTTCACAGATTGATGCAATAAAAACGATTCTCCTGCCAAGCGGTATTTTAAAAAATTTTAAAAATATTCTTGCTAATGCCGTTGTGTTAGCCTATAACGTGGATAGAGTGCAAGGCAAGTCGGCGCTGAAAGATCTTAAGAATTTTTATGGAGTTTTGCTTGGTATGCATATCTGTTTGTCTTTCTAATTTCCTGCCCATTAATATTTATTTGATTTTTATATTTATAGATGCTATAACTGTAGAGGCAGAGACTGGATCAGCGGAAATACAACTAAGAAAAGCTCTTCAGCTGCAAAAAAACGACATTTTAAAAATATAAGCAACAATAACAACAACAAAATAATAGATAATAATAACTCATAAGGAAATTAGACAAATAAAATAAGTGAAATTGTCAACTGCACGAGCTTTTCTAATTATGTTCCTTGTTTCCTTTTACTACCCCTTATATGGGTACCCATTTCACTACCTACCAGATGGGTACCCATTTCACTACCCCATTGTATGGGTACCCCAAATCGTCAACCACCAGAAGAGTACCCATTTCACTAGTTCGGGGGTAAACGATGTGGTGTCGCTGGTCCCCATGCCCTAGGACATTGTGGGTAAAAATGGAAATGAAGAATAGCATTGCTTAGGGTGTGTCCAGTGGGTAGTGGTGGTCTGTTAGGGACGGGTCATATCACCACCACCGAACTAGTGCCCAGTACTACAGGGGGGTGAGTGAAGCAAATGGGCTGTGCATGAGTATGTCAGCCTATATATGTCTGTATGTGCTTGCACAGTGGTGCCGTCAGCGACGAACATGCACCGAAATTTGGCTTGAAGTCGTTTTATGTTTATGTTTGTGCTTGCGGCAGGGGAATAAATAATCAATTAATTGCAAGCGCACACACAATCGCTTTTGGCTCTGTTTGTAGTATAAGTTTAAAAATGTTTAGCTATAAGAAGTCAGAATTAAAATTGTTTGTTTTAGTAATATAATGAATTGCTAGCGTCCTAATATTCGGGGACCAGCATTTTTCTGCCTTTCTTTGAGAAAAGTGATGTTCTAGACGGTTTGTCAACGATTGACATATCATTCTCGGCGGGTCCAGACAAGGTACCAAGTTGTATTTTAAAACACTGTGCCCAGTCCTTATCTTTTCAACCTATCATTGGAACGGTCCTGTCTTCCAGTGATTTGGAACGAATCCTATATCATTCCGCTTCACAAAAAGGGTTCAAGATCTCACATTTAGAACTACCGAGGTATTGCTAAGCTTTCCGCCATTCCAAAGCTGCTTGAGTTCCTCATTACCAGGCAATTGCAACACCTATGCAGGAGTCTGATATCTCCATCGCATCACGGATTTTTTAAACATCGATCAACATGGACAAACCTTCTCGAGTTCTCTTCTGCAATTAACCGAGGATTTCAAAGCTCCCTGCAAACAGACGTAATTTTCACGGATTTTTGCAAGGCTTTCGACTCCGTGAACCATTCTCTTCTCATTCACAAGCTTTCTTTAATTGGTTTCCCCACTAATCTTCTAAACTGGATTTCGTCATATCTTTCTAACCGCACACAACGTGTTTTTTTTACTAATGTGTTGTCGAATGTCGTTAATGTTAAATCAGGAGTGCCACAAGGTTTAACTGAGACTCGGATAGAATCTTGCCACCTTATCAATCGAGGCTACATCTTTTAGACCTCCCTTCTTTGCGCCATCGCAGAATTTGTAACGGCGTTATATTGTACACAAGCTCCTAGTTGGGCTTGTTGACTCAGAAGCACTTCTTGGTCTGCTTGACTTTTCTGTTCCCCTTAGACCTACCCGTACCTTTCGTCCGTTTCGTTTACCATTCTGTAGGTCTAATTACGCTCAACACGACCCTTTTCGAATTTTATGCTCTAATTATAATAATCTTTATCACACCCTTTCCCCTGAATTATCCCTTAAAATTATAGCCAGTAAGATATACCTGTTCTTACAATCCACTAATTTTTAATTATTTCCTACTAGAGGCACCTACGGAGTCAAAGCCTAAAGGACAGGCGGTGCAGAAACCGAGCTCACTACATAGCTCCTTGTTTTCTAGATCGTCCACAAATTTCCTTGCGACCGCGGTGGTTCAAATCAAAGATATAGGCGGAGGATATCGCAATTGGAGATGCGTCTTAGATTCCGGTAGTCAATTAAATTTTTTGACGGCTAGGTTAGTCTGAATTCCGGGCCTAGAAACGCGCGATTCATCCATGCAACTCAGTGGAATTGGCAATGCAACATCTCAAATTATTGGAGAGGTGCAAGCGACGTTTAAATCAAGAGTCACTAGATATATGGCGACCGAGAATTTTTTTGTGCTAGAGGAAATAACGTATAACCCAACCAGCTCAGGAAGATTCCCGAAGTGGGTTCCACCCAAGGGAGTTACTCTGGCCGATCCTACATTCCAGCCCGAGTATTGACATGCTAGTGGGTGTCACTCTGTTCTTCCTTTCTTCCTTTCTTCCGAGCTTTTTTGGGGAAAGTCCCACCCCAGCCCGATCTTTGCCTGCTTGTCACACGCCTGCTGCCCCTGCCACAGTTAACTCCACCTGAGCGAGCGAATGAAGTGGTGAGGGAGGGCGTTGTGGGCAGTGGGGAGTCGAGAGCCATTGAAGTGGCATGCAGGGGGGGTGGCCGTGGGTAGAGTCGTGCTGCAGGTGCGTGCCGCGTTGCCGCGCGTGATTCCCCGTTGTTGCTGTTGTTGTTGTTATTTGTTTGTTGTTTGTTCGAGTGTGTTCCAAGTTTGCATTCTCGCCCGCTGGCTCTCGCACATATATGTACATGTAAGAAGGCTGGGTCGCGCACACAAGTGCAGACCTCCGAGAGAGAGCTGAGAGCAGAGAGAGTAAAGAGGAGATCGCGAGAACGTCAGCCGACGCCGCTCAGAGGCCTCTCGCCATTCCGTGGGCAGTCGTCGTTTTCGTCAGTCGCAAATAAAATCAGTCGTACTTAAATCAGTTGTCTTTCGCTTATAAAAACATATCTAACAAAGCTGTATACATTACTTATATATCTCTTTAATAAACATACATTTAAATACAACCTTTCACATACATATATATGTAAAGAGTAAGGGTATCAAGCGGATAAGACATGACATTAATCTTAAGATACTATCGGTAAGATGTACCGATATAAGGTAGAAGGCGATAGCGCAAGGCGATAGGAAGAAGTCGATAGTCAGAGTCGGTTTTTGGAAGCAGCAGCGGAAAGTTGTACGGGAGTTATAAGAACAATTAATCAAGTTGAACTATTTTCTAAATCATGTAATCTCTAACTGTATTTGAACTATAAGCATAATAAACAATTCTATATTATAAATCTTACATATATATATATATACATATATATATTTTTTCAATTTTTTTTTACTGTTTGCTGTACGATGCGTGCCACACAGCACAGCGCAGCGACTGTGCTACACGTCTGTACGCGTCTGCTCGAAAGGTGTTTAAACCCGCTTAAAAGCCGCTCAAGCAGCAGGACCAAGGAGCCAAGATCGAAGCAGGCCCACCAGGCCCAGGCCATAACGAGCTGAGGAACTTAACCAAAATCATCAGGCCAAAGGAGCTCAGCTCAGCTTTCACCTGTGCCTATGCAACTGCAACTGCCTCTGCATCTCATTCTCAGTCTGAGTCTCCCCCGATCTGCGCCCAGTGTCCCTGTGGAAAAGTCTGTGTCTGTGTGCTTGTTGTTTACCTTAATTAATGCACTGGCAAACGGTAAACGGACACAGATACAGTCGCAGCTACAGTTACAGTCACAGATACACAGAGACACAGACAACATACTTTGCCTTTGGGGCGCCACTCCAATCCACTCCAAGCTGCAGCCTCGAGCCGGAGAGTAGAAAGAGTAGCGGAGAGGCCTAAAGAGCTTGCAGCAGCAGCAGCAGGAGGAAGCAGGCAGCGGGCAGGCAGAAGGCAGAAGGGCAGCAGGGTAGCAGGAGGAGGAGAAGGAGGAGAAGAAGGCGGCGACTGCCTAAAAGCTTAAAGGAGGAGAAGGACGTAGGACGAGGAGCAGTGCATCTGCGGGCCCAGCTAATTAATATTTAAGCCAAGAACCGAAACAGTACTGAACTGAACAACTCCAGTGCTGCTTACATAAGCCACTCGTACTTCAGTTTCTATTCCCATTCCCCAAACCATTAGCCACTTCTGCGAGGCAGGCTTTGCCACTTGCCCCCCTGTCCAATGCCCAATTCCAATTCCAACTCCCATTCCTTGCCACATCCATTTGTACTTCTTCGTTTGCGAGCCTGAAAAACAA
Source organism: Drosophila obscura (assembly GCF_018151105.1). Classification (NCBI taxonomy): domain Eukaryota; kingdom Metazoa; phylum Arthropoda; class Insecta; order Diptera; family Drosophilidae; genus Drosophila; species Drosophila obscura. The sequence goes on along the minus strand of NW_024542774.1, from coordinate 23,335 downwards.
AAACTGGAAAATGGGAAATTGCTCATACGCCGCGTTGGCGCCGTCAAAAATGAAACAGTCAAAGGAGGACGAAAATGAAGAGAGAGAGAGAGTGAGTCAATGACGAGGAGAATGGGTACGGGTTGTAATGACCAGACTCTCGTTTGCCTGATACAGAACGATTGGAATTCTATTTCCCTCCGTAGAGACCTTAGGCAAATGTATTGCTGGTTCGCGTGATCTTCGTTTCTCAAAAAAGATCACCCCCAATTGCACTTCTCATGTAAAAGGGTCCCTCTGACTCGACACAACGCGGTTTGTTTATCCCCGGATACCTGGTGACTTGGCAACACAATTGACAAAACGGAGTTGCACCCGATCAGCGGAGCGAATGTAGGCGGCTTGATTGCTGGGTGGAGTGGTCGGGGGGACTCTCTGGCATCAGCTAGCGTATCAGCCTGGGGGGGTTCTTGACACCTCCACTCAACACACCTACAGCACATATTATCAAGAGTCCCGTAAAGCCCATCTGACTTTACAAGCAGCACGACAATAAATAAAAGGGGCGAAGAAAGAATTACACAGTGACTCGGACCATACCGCTTGCAATTACCTAGGTGTTATGGTAACGCTCTTGCCTCTATACCCACCCTACCTATGATCTTCCGCTGGCAACGATTATAGAAAGATCCCAAAGCGGTTACAACACTTTAATTACCCTCTTATACCCATCTAGGAAAACCGATCACACGTTTCACTCCATTCTTAATTGTTCTTTACTTCAACATAATTATTTCCAAGCTTTTCCATTGAACGTTAATACTAAGTGCTATTTATATGCACGACATTGTAAACTACATTACAGTTACTGATAGAAGAGCAAAAAGCAAAACAAAACGAATTTCTTAGCTCTTGCGCATATATGTATGTAGGTATGTACTAACTAATTGGTCTCGCGCCGAATATGCGAAGAGAGAGGGAATTGCTTAAATGATAGTCGCATGACTGATAAGCATTATGATAGAATATGCTTAATCTCGATGTCTTTCATGTTTTCGTTTCTTTTCTCTTTTTCACGCTTTACTTTGCTTTCTAATCTTTTGGTGGCACTACATATAAATAAACAAGGTAAATATAGGGCATATGTAACTTACATTCAATGCTGAATTGCATATTATTAACTCCCAGTTCATGTCCGCCGAAGGCCTTCGTCGTTGCGAGGAGGAGGTTTGGTATTTCTTCCGTTTTTGCCTAATTCAAATAAAATATGGGTTATTTATATGAGGCACCAATCAATTTCAGAAATGTTGAACCAACTTGCGCGTTTGAAACCTTTTCCATTTAATTTTTTCCCTTCTCTCGCTTCCTTCTGTTTTTATGTTTTTACGTTACGTTAATTCGGTCTGTTTAACAGACACCAAAAGAGAAAACAAAAGTCAACTAAATCTGCTGCCTTGTCCAACCGACTTTGGAATACCCTACTTTTCTCCATCTACGAAAACTACAGAACTCTCTAAGTTTGCCCAATATTCCAATCGCGTAGGTGGGGCTCTTTCAACTTCTGTAGATATTGGAGACCTCGCCGTTTTCGCCTTAGACTTCTGCCGCACCCTCTGCCGGCTGTTAGTATGGTTTTGCAAATCCTCCGTCCTTCCAGTAATATGGTTGCCTCGATCTTTGGCTTGGTGCAGGAAAGCTCGGAGTGAGACCTGTTGCCCAGCGTTATTGCCAATGCTACGAAAATCTGTTTGGCCGCTGTCGCCTCGGTTTATTGACCTGTCGTTTTGCCGGTGTATTTGTTTCCTCTCTGCTATTCCTTTGCACGCCAAGATCGGAGACACTCGCGTCAAAGATTATGGTTCGCTTTTCTCTGGGCCTAATACAACCTCGAGAAAGCGATTGCCTATGTTAGGAAAATTTGCACATGGGTTTAAGCTGCCTAGTTTTTGCACTAAATGGACACTCACCATCAAAATATGTATGGGCACTGATTTTAATTTAATTCACTTGGGTTCTTTTGCCGTTTAATCGAAAAAATGACCACTGATGGTTCAAAATTATTTGGATTATACGTTGTTTGAACAAAACGTTGCGGAAACAATTCCTGGAGGCTGCACGATTGTACGTTTGCACCTTTGAGTGGTTTGAACAGAAAAAAGAATGAGGGTCAGCCTTCTGCAGCGATATCAGAGCGGGAGAGAGAGAGACGTAAATTTTTTTTTGACATTCCTCTTTCTCTTCTAGTCTTACGTTGCTTTGCGTACTTGCAAGCTCTACTCTTCACGACATTTCCCACAACTCCCAACATTCCTATGTAAATTCATAACTACATTTTACATTCTACATCCCTGCAAAACTGTTCACTACACCATCAGGCGAATTCTAGAGCCTTGATCTATGGGATTAGCCTGAAAAAGGACAGTTACTGCCGGATGTCTTTCGCATGGTAAGTTCCTTGTAGGTTTCCCTGTAGGTCTTCTAAAATATAGTGACTGCTGCCAACTTTTTCTCTCACTCTAGATTTTAGCCATTGCCGATTTAGTTTTGCATTAATATTTCGTGGAAAATTGCTTTGGCTGAAATTTCTTCGAAATACTTCCTGCCCTACCCGAAAATTTACGATTCTTGCTCTCAAGTTATACTGCTGCGCATTCTTTTCATACGCTTCCGATATGTTTTGTTTGATTGACTTCCGTAGTAGCTTTAATTGATCGTCTCTACCTAACACATTCTCTGATTCCCCTAGAAGATTCAATTTCCTCAGTAAATCAAACTGTGTACCGTGTGTCGTCATATCAAACCCATACAGAGCATGATAGGGTGAACAACCTATTGCTTGATGATGAGCGTTGCGTAGGGCACAACTTATAGGGTGGATAAACTCATCCCATTCTCGGTGATCTTCTCGTAGGTATGCACGAATAGCCGCTATCAACGATCGATTAACTCGTTCAGAAGCATTGGATTGCGGTGAGTATAAGGCGGTGTATGTATGTTTGACTCCTAAGGAAGTCAACCATGAATTAAATTCTCCTGCTTTAAACTGAGATCCGTTATCGCTTACCAAAACTTCTGGAACGCCATACATGCAAAATATATGGTTCTCCAAATATTCTTTAATCACCCCAGATGTGAACTTTTTCAACGGACAGAGCCAATGAAATTTAGACAAGTGATCTAGGACAATCAACAATCCAATGTGACCACGTTTACTTCTAGGATAGGGACCCAGTATATCTACGTATAGTCTTTGAAAAGGACGTTCTGATCTGGCTTGCTTACCCATTGGAGGTTTTAGCGTGACATTGGGCGCTTTTGTAGTTTTACAAACGTCGCATTGCCTAATATATTCTCGAACTTGAGCTACCATTCCTGGCCAATAGAAATTTCTCCGAATTAACTCAAGCGTTTTACCCATACCGCCGTGAGCAGTAACAATGGAATCATGAAATCTTTTAATAACATCTTGAGTCAATCCCACTGGAAGCCATAGTTTCCAGATATGCTGGTTACTAGATTCCACACCATCGTCATGTTCCGTCCTGATATATACAAATTTATCCATGACCTTTACGTCAGGATAACTTTCTTGGTTTCCTTCAACTTTTAGACGTAGCTTCTCATAATCTTTGTCATTGAAGCACGACGAATTTAAATCGACCTCGGGACCGAGTTGTTCAAGGGAAGCTATATCGGCATAAATGCGCGATAATGCGTCTGGCACGACATTGTCTTGACCTCGTCTATGACTCACGCTGAATTTATAGCCTTGCAATCGCATAGCCCATCGAGCTAATCTTCCTTTCAGATTCGGCTGTCGCATTAGCCATACTAAGCTGGCGTGGTCAGTGACGACTTCAAACTCCTGCAACTCTAAGTAGCATCGGAATCGTTCGATTGCCTCAAGAGCAGCAAGACACTCACGTTCTGTAACGCTATAGTTGCGTTGCGCACTATTGAGTTTTTTGGACATAAATGCCACAGGATTCTCTACTCCCTCGTCTGATAACTGCACGAGTACCGCTCCAATGCCATAGTCACTAGCATCACAGTGGACAAAAAATTTCTTTTGAAAATCTGGATTAATTAAAATTGGCGCTGTGGTCAATAACTGTTTTAGCTTATCAAACGCGCTTTGCGCAGCTGCCGTCCATTCAAACTTTTTCTTCGTAGAAAAAAGTTCTGTAATGGGGAAAGTTACGTCAGAGAAGTTTTTTATGAATCTCCTGTACCAACCTACTAATCCTAAAAACCCTCTGGCTTGCTTTCTTGTCTTTGGAGCGGGCCAGTTCCGAATAGACGAAATTTTCCGGGGATCGGTTGCGATACCACCATGTCCTATTACAAATCCAAGATATGGGACTTCGGTAACACAAAACTTGGTCTTAGCTATATTTAGCGTCAAATTTGCTTTCCTAAACCGATCAGCTAGTTGGATTAACACGGATAAATGAGAATCAAAATCTTCTGACACAACACACAAATCATCGAGGTAACCAAACACGCAATATTTCAGCTCTGGGGGAATCAATTCATCCATCAGGCGACACATAGTCTGAGGAGCGTTACAAAGTCCAAACGGCATTACAGTAAACTGATAGAGGGGTCGTCCTGGTATTGTAAAAGCTGTAATGGCCTTAGACTCTTCCGAAAGTGCTATCTGCCAATAGGCATCCTTGAGATCAATTTTGGTGATTATGTTTGATTTCGGTAATCTTGCAAAAATTCCCTCAATACTGGCCAATGGATAGGCATCCTTTTTAGTTACTTCATTTATTTTCCTGGCATCTAGGCATTAACGTACCTTACCCGGTTTTATCACTAACCGCATCGGTGAGCTCCAAGCACTGGTTGACGTCTCTATTACTCCTAAATCCAACATTCTATCAATTTCTTTAAACATAAGCTTTTCCACGGCTGGCGAAACTGGATAAAAACGTTGTTTCACAGCCCTTGCGATTCCAATATCTATCTCATGTTTGATCCAAGGCGTCCTTCCTAATCCTTGACGTGCAAAATTCGGAAACAAATCCATCACTACTTCTAACCGTTTCTTCTGTTCTCCCGTCAACGGATACTTTTTCTCATCTGGTTCTTCACTGATTTCTCTGTCCGGGGTACCGTCGAGACTGTTTATTAACCCTGGTGCTAACTGAAATACCTTCCAAAAATCTATGCCAAGGATAACTCGCTTGTCTAACGAAGGAATAATGAAAAAGAGAATTTGATGGTTTTCTCCATTGTACTCCACATTCATTCGCACGGAACCTATGACCTCGTGACTTTTGCCATCTGCTGTCTTAACTCCGGAAGATACTTTTTTGAATTTCTTATGTTCAGTCCAATTTTGATTAGCTAAACTTGCTCCTAAACAACTAATATTTGCTCCGGTGTCTAGTAACCCCATTTCGGAGAATTGTTCAAACTTAATTGAGGCATAAAATCTACCATCTACCTGATCATTCACCACGGAAGCTATTAGCAGTTTTCTCGTATTACGTATATTTTTCCAAAAATTCCGCATTCGTAAAGTCGATCTTTTCGCCTTGCACTGTAACGACACTACTGTATTATTAAAAATAGTATCTCGTACTCTTAGATAGTTTTCATACCGCTCGTGGTACGGTCGAAATGGACTTAAAATCGGTGTGGTCTTATTATTTTTGAGATTTTCGTAAATCTGGGTATTTTCCGACTTATTGTTCTGTTACAATTGTCGCTCTGGCTGCGTTGTCAGAGAACTTGTCTGGGTAACATTTACTTTGGGGCCACCCGACTGTTGTCGGCGGGTGGTCCCTTTTGGAAGTTTTCCGACTTTTTCAAGCAGACCGCACATTGTGGTTTATAGACGTTTTTAGCTCCACAACCATAGCAAAAAATGCTTCGGGGCTGCAAGCACAAGTCCCACCCATGACCTTCTTGATCGCAATTCCAACAGGTGAACTTCTTTGACGAAAAATTAATGGCATGGACTTCGTCTTCCGTTGCGTCATCTCCCGTTTCCGATGCAGCTTCCTCTACGCCTGCTATCGTCCGCTTGTATGGTTTCTGAACGTTGTTTCCTCGAAAACCCTGCTCTTTCGAAAGATTCTCTCGCATGTGCACTAATTGCCTCAGATGCGCTACCGATGATACAGTTACATACAATAGTGCCTGTCTCAAATCTGGCACTAAATTTCTCTTAACTTGCTGTATTAATCTATACTCATCCAGAGGAATAGTCAGTCGAGACACAAGAGTCACTAAGTCGTCGTAAAAGGCATCAAAAGTTTCGCCTTCCTTTTGTTTTCTCGCCCGCACTTCTTCCATAATTATGTCATCATCCTTGTGATCATGATATTGACTCTTGAGTGCTTCACAAAACTCTTTCCATTCTACACTACCTACATCTTTCCGATAGCGCCAATACCAATCTCTGACTTTACCACATAATACAATGTGCAAATTCTTACATAAACAATTGAAGTCATTGCTCAAGCTATCTGCGGTCAGTGCTCGGAGTCGGTATAGAAATTCTTGAACTGTGGGACCTTTTTCTGACCCATCAAACTTCACATTCCAGCTTTGGACAATTCGAGCCGATTTCTCGGGTAGCAGACCTCCTCCTGTATTCGATTGGGATCGTGTAGAAGACTGGACTCTACCTAATGGAGATTGTGAACTTCCTATTGAACTTTGATTCCTCTCATCCGCTAATTGTCCGTTTCCGGATACATTGGGTTGCACCTGTAAGGTAGCGAACTTCCTATCTATTAAATTTTCCATCATACCTAGTATCTGCTCATAATCCAAATTGCTCTGGGTCGGAGTTCTATTGGAACTCATAGAAGAGTTTACCAAGCCTGGTCTTGCCTGTGTCTGCTTCCTTGCACCCCGACCTTTTCGTGAAGAGTTTACATTACTTGTTCTAGCTGGGCTATGAGTAACTGTGGTATTCAAGACTGGAGCATTGCTGGCGGTTGGTAGCCCTACCACTTCTTTTCCCTTTGTATGTTGACTACGAGTATAATGAGCTTTCGGAGTAGCCCCCTTGGTAGCTACAACACCTGCTGGTTGTGGACGTTGACCTCCAATATCACCAGTCATCGTAATGAAATCTCTCGGATGGCACAATTGTTTACATACGGGACATTCTTTATTCGTTTCTAAGAATACGCGCAGACATTTCTCATGAAATTGATGATTACACTGGGTTTTCGTTAGGTTTTCGTTAGCGAGCATCTCAAGAAACAAATTCTGCATTGTTCTGGAGCATTAACTCCTGCGTTTTCGCGCAAATCTTCTTTGCTACGTGCGACAAACATTTTCTTAAATCAGTACTTAAAGTTGCGTTATTAGCAATTTTTTAAAATTTTTTTATTTTTTTAATTTTAGATGGTTTCCTTCGGGTTCATAGGGGTAACCTAGTGAGGGGTCTGAGCTCCACTTGTACTATAAAAAGAAAAAAGGGATCAATGGCTTCAACTACTTCGCTGATGAAAGGGCTTAGCGTATTTACCGTGGTTAGGTATTGTACTAAGCGACAACTTCAGTCACACAGCGCCAATCAAACCAATTGAACATAAAAAGAAATTGAAAGGGAGTCTATTTATCCTTGCCTAACAGTCGCCGGTCATGTAGGATTTCAAATGTAGGATTCTTCCTAAGGAATAATTCCACCATAGGCCTCGTCATCAGCAATGTGGACATTGGACTCTTAACTACACAAAAATTTTATTTTGAATTAAGCTGCCAAGAAAATTGACGGGTTGGTATTTGATAGACTTTTTTACTCCACAACAACATCACAGCGGTCGATATCGTGGCTAAACGCCTCGATTCGAAATTCCTTCCATGCTGTTGTTGTTTTGTATCAATCGCTCTCGTACCGTAAGAAAGACTCTTCAAGTTAAACTTAACCAACGTCGTAGTCCCCGGTAGTGATTTCGGACTTCTACCAAAAGTCACTAATTCCAAAGGATAGCGAAAGATTCAGCTATTACTTTGAAGATTAGAGAAAGAATAGAATTTCAAAGAAAGAAATATAGTTATAGAATTGATAGTAGGACCTTGTTAAAGAAATGAAACTGATCTGTTCTCACAAAATCAGCCCCACGTTGGGCGCCAAAATATGTAATGACCAGACTCTCGTTTGCCTGATACAGAACGATTGGAATTCTATTTCCCTCCGTAGAGACCTTAGGCAAATGTATTGCTGGTTCGCGTGATCTTCGTTTCTCAAAAAAGATCACCCCCAATTGCACTTCTCATGTAAAAGGGTCCCTCTGACTCGACACAACGCGGTTTGTTTATCCCCGGATACCTGGTGACTTGGCAACACAATTGACAAAACGGAGTTGCACCCGATCAGCGGAGCGAATGTAGGCGGCTTGATTGCTGGGTGGAGTGGTCGGGGGGGGACTCTCTGGCATCAGCTAGCGTATCAGCCTGGGGGGTTCTTGACACCTCCACTCAACACACCTACAGCACATATTATCAAGAGTCCCGTAAAGCCCATCTGACTTTACAAGCAGCACGACCATAAATAAAAGGGGCGAAGAAAGAATTACACAGTGACTCGGACCATACCGCTTGCAATTACCTAGGTGTTATGGTAACGCTCTTGCCTCTATACCCACCCTACCTATGATCTTCCGCTGGCAACGATTATAGAAAGATCCCAAAGCGGTTACAACACTTTAATTACCCTCTTATACCCATCTAGGAAAACCGATCACACGTTTCACTCCATTCTTAATTGTTCTTTACTTCAACATAATTATTTCCAAGCTTTTCCATTGAACGTTAATACTAAGTGCTATTTATATGCACGACATTGTAAACTACATTACAGTTACTGATAGAAGAGCAAAAAGCAAAACAAAACGAATTTCTTAGCTCTGCGCATATATGTATGTAGGTATGTACTAACTAATTGGTCTCGCGCCGAATATGCGAAGAGAAAGGGAATTGCTTAAATGATAGTCGCATGACTGATAAGCATTATGATAGAATATGCTTAATCTCGATGTCTTTCATGTTTTCGTTTCTTTTCTCTTTTTCACGCTTTACTTTTCTTTCTAATCTTTTGGTGGCACTACATATAAATAAACAAGGTAAATATAGGGCATATGTAACTTACATTCAATGCTGAATTGCATATTATTAACTCCCAGTTCATGTCCGCCGAAGGCCTTCGTCGTTGCGAGGAGGAGGTTTGGTATTTCTTCCGTTTTTGCACTAATTCAAATAAAATATGGGTTATTTATATGAGGCACCAATCAATTTCAGAAATGTTTAACCAACTTGCGCGTTTGAAACCTTTTCCATTTAATTTTTTCCCTTCTCTCGCTTCCTTCTGTTTTTATGTTTTTACGTTACGTTAATTCGGTCTGTTTAACAGACACCAAAAGAGAAAACAAAAGTCAACTAAATCTGCTGCCCTTGTCCAACCGACTTTGGAATACCCTACTTTTCTCATCTACGAAAACTACAGAACTCTCTAAGTTTGCCCAATATTCCAATCGCGTAGGTGGGGCTCTTTCAACTTCTGTAGATATTGGAGACCTCGCCGTTTTCGCCTTAGACTTCTGCCGCACCCTCTGCCGGCTGTTAGTATGGTTTTGCAAATCCTCCGTCCTTCCAGTAATATGGTTGCCTCGATCTTTGGCTTGGTGCAGGAAAGCTCGGAGTGAGACCTGTTGCCCAGCGTTATTGCCAATGCTACGAAAATCTGTTTGGCCGCTGTCGCCTCGGTTTATTGACCTGTCGTTTTGCCGGTTTATTTGTTTCCTCTCTGCTATTCCTTTGCACGCCAAGATCGGAGACACTCGCGTCAAAGATTATGGTTCGCTTTTTCTCTGGGCCTAATACAACCTCGAGAAAGCGATTGCCTATGTTAGGAAAATTTGCACATGGGTTTAAGCTGCCTAGTTTTTGCACTAAATGGACACTCACCATCAAAATATGTATGGCCACTGATTTTAATTTAATTCACTTGGGTTCTTTTGCCGTTTAATCGAAAAAATGACCACTGATGGTTCGAAATTATTTGGATTATACGTTGTTTGAACAAAACGTTGCGGAAACAATTCCTGGAGGCTGCACGATTGTACGTTTGCACCTTTGAGTGGTTTGAACAGAAAAGAATGAGGGTCAGCCTTCTGCAGCGATATCAGAGCGGGAGAGAGAGAGACGTAAATTTTTTTTTTGACATTCCTCTTTCTCTTCTAGTCTTACGTTGCTTTGCGTACTTGCAAGCTCTACTCTTCACGACATTTCCCACAACTCCCAACATTCCTATGTAAATTCATAACTACATTTTACATTCTACATCCCTGCAAAACTGTTCACTACAGGGTACGGATGGACAGGATACCAGATTAAAAGGAGCAGCAGACTGAGATGAAGCAGAAGAAACAGGCAACCAAAGGGAAGCTGGCCCAGAAGAATCTGTCCGAAAATAAGTTCAGCCAATGAAAAGTCAGTGAATTAATTCGAATAGAAATCATCCGAAGGAGAACAGTTCGTCGTCTATGAAGAATCAGCCGTAGTCGTCGCAGAGCCGAAGAAGAAGAAGCGTAAGTAATAAAGCAAAATGAGAGCCGCAGCAGGGTGCCTACACTGGGTGGGTAAAGTGGTGGTACGGGTACAGGGGCACATTAAATACGTGTAGAAGTACGAGTAACTGCTAAGGCAGCAGCTGAAACAAGAACAAAAAAAAAAAGTTGACCCAATTTGCAATTCTAAATCGAAACCAAAGTCAAAGCTATACAAAAATAACAAAGAGCGGCGGGGTAGCGGTGTAGCGGGGGATCGGTTAGTACAAATAGACACACACACACACAGAGATAGAGAGAATATTGTTTCAGATGCAAATTTCAAATTATTCAATCCCTGCACCACACTGCACCGCTGGCCGCTGGCAAACCTGCTGAGAGCAGTTGGCAGCATTTATTGTACGTAAAAATAAAAAATTGCAAAAAACATTTCCTCACCATCCCATCATATATCCTGTTCTTCTTTGTCTTCTTTGGCTGCTCTATTCTCTGCCATCCTCTTCTCCTGCTGCTGCTCCCATTCCACTATGGGGAAAATTCCCATTTTTCGGGTATTTAGTCATTTTCTCAAAGTATTAAAATTGTTTTTTTTTTTGGTAACATATTAAGAAAACTTCAAACTGTAAAGTCCAATACAAAAAATGTTATATAACATATAACATATAAGTTTAACAGCTGTTAAAGTCAGCTGTTGCTGTAGAAAAGCACTTGCTTTAAGATTGCAATATTTTTGCAGCCTATTTTCAAAATGCCACTATTCAAACGCGAAACATTCTTTTTGTGAAATTTAAAAAGGATAGCAATTACACGGGTTTTAACTATGTAATGGTTGGGGAAAAGAGCTCGTACTAAACCTGAACCAGTCGATAAGTTCACAGAGGAAGAAAAACAGTGCGAAGATTGTTTTGTTACGCATGTTAAGTAAGAGGCCTCGCGACATTTAGTGGTAGCTCTGCCATTTAAAAATCATCAAATTGAATAAGGAGAAACTTATCAAATCGCTCTAACCAGGTTCCTAAACTTAGAGAAGAGGTTGAATCGTAGCCAAGCTCTGAAGGAACAATATGTTCAATTTAATGAAGAAAACAGCCAATTAGTGCATTTAGAGGCAATAAGGACTACAGAGAAAAATAAAGTTGAATACTTCATGCCTCATCATCCGGTTATTCGCCCAGGTAGTTTGACGACCAAATTACGGGTCGTATTTGATGCCTCTTGTTAGTCTTGCAATGGCTTGTCGCTGAACGACACGGCCTTATTTGGTCCAACTCTGCAACCAGATCTATTCGAGACATTGACCAGGTTCCGTTTCTATAGATAAGCTCTAACGGCCGATATCAAGAAAATGTACCGACAAATATTGGTCGAAGAACCACATAGAAACTATCAGTGCATCTTATGGCGAGGCAACGTTTCGGAGCCAATCCAAGTGCTACGCTTAAATAGGTCACTTATGGGACAAATTATGCACCATTCCTGGCAGTACGTTACCTGTATTACTTGGCAGATAGGTACGCTGAAAGATTTCCATTAGCTAGAGAGGCGGTGAAACGAAGTTTCTATATGGATGATATGGAAGAATTGACAACTTTGAAAGGGCAAGTGGTTGCATTATTGGGCCTAGGGAAGTTCGAGCTGCACAAATGGCGCAGCAATTGTCAGGGAATGGACAACAACACTGACCTAGAGCCTTTAATGCTAAAAACAGAGAACGCAGCTTAAATCTTGGGAATATATTGGTCAAGTCTAGAGGACAAATTCCAATTCTCTTATAACATAAAAATCTCCTCGATCGCCACGAAACGATCAGTGTTGTCCGAGCTGGCTCAGGTATTTGATCCGTTAGGGTTCTCCCTTGCTAACTTGGTGCAAAATCTTCATTCAGGAACTTTGGCTTCTAAAGCAGGATTGGGACGAGGAGCGTCCAGCGCGCTAATCAACGTAATGGCGTCGATATATGGAAGAACTGAAACTAATTGATAAATGTTCAATCCCACGATCCTCCATTCCAATTACGGCAGACCTATGCATGTTAGAGCTTTTCGGGTTTTCTGACGCATCCAACAGAGCTTACGGCGGCGTCATTTATGCTCGTGTAAGGGATAAAAGTGGAGGAAGTTCAGTGCGACTAGTAACGGCCAAGTCCAAGGTCGCCCCTGTTAGGGTAATATTATTGGCACGGCTATAGTTACAAGGAGCACTGTTAGTGTCCAAGCTAATGGAAAAGGTTTGCTTCTGTCTGCATTTACAGGTAGAAAGGGTTATTTCACGGATTCCACAATTGAGTTGAATTGGCTATCGTCACATGCCAGTCGTTGGACCACCTTCGTTGCCAACAGAGTGGCTCAAATACAAGAGCTTACACGGGTACAGGATTGGTTCAAGGTCGAAACAAAGTCGAGCCCTGCAGATATTGTATCTAGGGGGATTATTGGTGACAGAATTAAGCAAGTCAACGATGTGGTGGAACGGTCCGGACTTTTTAATAGATTCAGCAGATGATCTGGCTAAGTTCAATTGGAGTGAAGAAATAGAAGCCATGCCTGAGGAGAAGAAATGTAAGTTTTCGCTGACAATTAGAAAGGTAGAGAGCAGTGAAAAGGTCGATCTTGTGGGGAGATGCAAATTTGCAAATGATTTCCTCAAATTGCAGCGAGTCTTTAGCTACATTTTTCGCTGGCGTAGAATATTGTTGAGATCGAACTCAAATGAAACAGGCAACCTTACTGCAGCTGAAATGAAGGGCGGATTACGCTATAATGCTTACAATGTGCAACAGTTGAGTTTGCACGAAGAATTCACTAAGCTAAAAGAGGAAAAGGTGATAAAATCAGCAAGAATTCAAAGTTTAAGTCCTTTCTTAAGAGAGGAGGAAGGAATAAGTATTATTCGAGTCGGGGCAAGGTTGACCAATGCCGAATCGCCATTTGACACAAGGCATCCCATCTTAATGCCTAGTAACCATATGGCGGTAAATGCGCTCGTTGAATTCACACATCGAAGGAATTTACATGCCGGGGCACAATCATTATGCGCCTTTTTGCGGCAGAGATATTGGATAATCAATTGCAGGAAACTTGCCCGCAAAGTGATCCGTGGCTGCATACCATGATTTCGTCGTCGACCGGTCTGTGCAACACAGCTCATGGGAGTGCTGCCTGCCAGTCGACTGCGAGGCAATATCTACCCATTCGAGCGAGCGGGAATGGACTTTGCTGGGCCTTTATGGATGCAACATGCGACGAAAACGCCCAGTCAAGGTGTATCTGGGCATATTCGTATGCTTCGTAACAAAGGCCTGCCATATAGAGATCGTGTCGGACCTAAGCTCAAATGCCTTCATCGCGGCACTCAAACGGTTTTTCGCACGACGTGGATTGAGCTCAGATCTATTTTGCGACAACGCTACCAATTTTGTAGGCGCTTCACCAGAGCTAAACAGAGTTTTCGACCCGCCCAGTCAGCAGCTCATTGACGACGAATGCAGTCAGCGAGGAGTCATGTTTCACTTCATCCCCCCGCGCTCCCAGCACTTTGGATGATTCTGGGAGACCGCTATGAAGGTGGCCAAACAGATGCTGGTGAACTGCACCAACAGTACAGCACTGAACTACGAGGATATTTCGACGGCCATCGCTCAAGTAGAAGCAGTGATGAACTTTCGACCTTTGCATACATTGTCATCGGACCCCAATGACTTGGAAGCGTTGACGTCCGGGCATTTCTTGGTTGGCCGACCGCTAAACACGCTGGTCGAACCATTCGACGAAGCACTGTTGAAGCTGTCCATGAGCAACCATTGGAAACGCATCCTGGTAGTACACAACATGTTCTGGCGCCGCAGAAGCGAACAAAATGGGAACACTGTAGCATGCATGAAGCATGCATTTCGGAAAATTCCGTTAGACGAACAATCACGCCAATATACTGCCTTTACAGTGCCTAACAGGCCATTGTATCAATATAAAATGATGCCATTTGGTCTTTGCAATGCCGCTCAAACTCTCTGTAGATTAATGGATCGAGTCATTCCAGCTCAACTTCGTACTCGCGTCTTTGTATACTTGGACGATTTACTTGTTTCATCAGATGATTTCGAGTCGCATTTATTGCTGTTACAGCAAATTGCTTTGTGTCTACGGAGAGCAAATCTCACCATTAACATAAGTAAATCGAACTTTTGTATAAGAGAAATCACGTATCTGGGGTTCATTTTTGGTAATGGTCAGATAAGAACAAATCCTGACAAAATCATGACCATCTCGAAGTTCCCTGTGCCAACTAAGGTTAAGCAATTGCGTCGATTCTTGGGATTATCCGGTTGGTATCGACGATTTGTTGAAAACTACGCCACAGTTAGTTTCCCCCTAACAGAGTTGCTAAAGAATAAGAAGGATCTACAGTGGAACGAGAATTCTTTGCAGTTTGAAACGTTAAAGTCCTGCTTAACCGCTTCACCCATCCTAATAACTCCTGATTTTTCAAAACCTTTCATTTTGCTTTGTGACGCAAGCACCTACGGAATCGGTTGTGTTTTAGCTCAAGAGCGTGACGGTGTCGAATTGCCAATAGCGTATATGTCGGAAAAGCTGTCAAAGGCACAACTAAACTATTCGGTAACAGAGCTAGAGTGCTTCCCCTCTTATATTGAGGGACAAGACTTCATAGTCATAACCGACCATGCTGCACTACATTGGTTAATGCGCCAGAAAGATTTGTCAGGAAGATTGGCGAGATGGTCCATGAAATTACGAAGTTTTACCTTTAATATTTTACATAGAAAAGGTTCCCTAAACGTTGTCGCTGACACTCTATCACGTCAGGTTGAGCCTGCTATAGAAGAGCTTATGCAAATAAAACCAATGGTTGATCCAGAGTCCGACCAATTTAAATCCGCAGAGTATCTGAGTTTGATAGAAAATATTAATCAAAATTAGAGAAAGATCCCAGACTTATAGGTTATTGACGGTCAAGTCTTTAAAAGAACAGGATTCGCTTCAGGAGATGAATCTCAAGAGAAAGCCTCATGGAAACTTTGGGTTCCGGCTGGATTGATTACAGATGTTTTGTATCATGTATCATGGAATGAGTAAAACTGTAGAGAAACTCAAAATTTGTTTATTTTGGCCTCGCATGGTTAGCCAGACGCGAAAATATATATCGGAATGCACCGTCTGTCGCACGACAAAGAGTCCGAATATGATTCTCAGACCACCTATGGGTAAACTGATAGGCCGTTTCAAAAATTGTACATAGATCTGTTAGGGCCGTATCCGCGCACGAAAAAGGGGAACATAGGACTGCTCATAGTAGTCGATCACAATACCAAGTTCCATTTTCTGTGTCCTCTTAAGAAATTTACAGCTCCGAAAATTTGTGAATATCTGGAAGGATCTCTTTTTTGTACATTTGGTGTGCCAGAAGTTATATTGTCAGATAATGGATCGCAATTTAAATCTAGCTACTACAATGCATTTTTAAATAGCTTCGGCATAGCATAAAAGTGTACTGCTATTTATTCACCGCAAGCTAATGCTAGCGAGCGATTGAACAGAACCGTAATAGCAGCGATTCGAGCTTATATCGGTAACGAACATACCAATTGGGATTGTAACCTAAATGCCATCAGCGGTTCACTTAGATCTACCTTGCATAGGAGTACAGGGTACTCTCCGTATTTTCTAGCAAAACATGATTGTTCGATCAAACTCTTAAGGCCATAATATAATATAATAATCACTTAAATGACCCTCGCCTTGTAGTACCTTACGCTCATTATACCCGTACTCAAAAAAGAGTTAAGGGGTATATTAGATTTGTGGTAAAAGTGGATGTGTGTAACGCAGAGAAGGAAACGTTTCCGACCCCATAAAGTATATATATTCTTGATCAGCATCAATAGCCGAGTCGATATGGCCATGTCTGTCTGTCCGTCCGTCCGTCCGTCCGTCCGTCTTGTTGAGCGCCTGGATCTCAGAGACTATAAGAGTTAGGGTAACCAAATTTCGTTTCCAGACTCATGTGATATCACACTGCTACAAGTGTATTTCAAAATTTCGCCCCGCCTCCTTCCGCCCCCACAAAGGACGAAAATCTGTGGCAGGCACAATTTTAAAGATACGATAAAACTAAAAACGTAGTATCGTAGAGAATGCCCATATCTACCAGATTGCCAAATCTGAATCAGATCGGATCATAATTATAGCCAGAATGAAGAAATTAATTTTCTGTTGCTTCCCCTGCCCGCCCTCCAGCAAACGATATCACAACTCATTTTCCTTCTCGCTCGCACACTCTGCTGCGTTCAGTGCGCGAGCAACCCCTAGCGGAGGAGATGTAGAATATAATTGGAACATGTACAGTCTACATGTTAGATGTAGAATATACATTGTATATGTAGATGTAGATATCATATGTAGCAAAAAAATGTAAAATGTAAAAAATTTTTTTTTTCTAAAATTCTTAAAAATCATAAGCTCAAAAATGTATATACTGACTGAGTACGGGTATAAGTAGAGTCGCGTCCCCAGAAGCGACTCACACGTTCCTTCTCGTTTTTACTCTCTTTGTTACGCTCTTGCACTAAATTTGTAATTGAATTCACCACACAGAAGCCCGCTTATGCTCAGTGCTCATGCACTTAGAAACCAAATAAATAGTCATTGGCTAGCACTCAACTGAACCCCCTCGACTTTTCGGATTATTATTGGATTCCAGCAGATTTCTTCGCATCGAGTTAATTAGCTCACTTGGAGATTGACACACCCCATCCTTGAACAACGATATTGTGGAAAACGCTCCTCGATCAAACATTTTGGCGCCCAACGTGGGGCTCGTGTGTTAATTCTGTTAACAATTAAATTACTCGCATTTTATGTATATTCCATCAAACAGCTTCGTCGGTACATAATTTGCAAGTGCAACAACTACACTTTCGTTTCGTCTCGCAGTCGCCATCGAAATTTCTGAAAATTTCATCAACCTCTCACTGTGCTCTCGCCATTCTCGCTTAATTCTATCATTCGCTTATCACCCACATCGCATTTAACGGCGCTTGCGCTCTCGTTTCGTTTGCATTGCTGCTACCTGCTGTGGTCCATCGGTCAACGCAGTTATCTATCTCTTCGAATTTCTCTGCTTCACTTTCGCTTTCGTTGCCGTCGTTGGAATTTTTGCTCACTCTCTGGACTGGAATTGCGCTCAACCCTTTTTTTGTCGCCGTCGCTCGCTTCTAAATTTGTTCTCTTGCTGCTGCTGATCTGGTGCCTGCTTGCTGTTGTTGCGTGCATTTGAATTTGGAATCTCTAGTTCTGTGTGCGTGTAATTTACACTACACAACAAAATGACGACGCTCGAAGATTTGAAACGCAAACGGAGCAATATAAAGCGCAATATTTCTCGTATCAAATCTGTGGTGGAAGACAAATCGGAAAACCCAATTTGTAATGATGAGCTTCGCTATCGCTTGAGCATCTTGGAAACGTATTTCAAGAAAATTCTAAACGTTCAATCTGACATCGAGGATCTTAGTCCGAACGATGAAGGACGTGCGGACTTGAAAGATACCTACATAGCAATAAAGCTATCCATAAAGGAAAAACTAGGAGGAGATCTGAACGCTAGCATATTGACGCCGGATCACCACCCGCCGTCAGTGCGGTCATCGTTGCCGAGGTTGTCGCTGCCTACGTTTGACGGCACTTATGCGAATTATAAGAATTTCATAAATTCGTTCGATCAACTTATTGTGCGTGAGTCTGGACTGTCTAACATAGAAAGGTTTAATTATTTGCTGACCTGCCTAAAGGGGCCGGCGTTAGACACAGTTCAGGCATTCCAGGTTACCAGCGAAAACTATCCGAAGGCTCTTGAAAAACTCAAAGAACGTTATGACAATTCTACTCTTATTTTTCTAGAAGGAATCGAATCATTGTTTGCACTACAACCTGTGGAAAGGGCTAACAGTCAGCAGCTTCGTAGTTTAGTGGATAAAGCCTCCGCTATCTTCAGCTCTTTGGAATCCATCGGCAAACCTGAGAATATTGCTCAAGCCATGCTCATATATATAGTTATGGAGAAGTGTGATCAGCCAACTCGGATTAAGTGGAAGGAATCGCTGGACTACAAGACTCTGCCGACCTGGCTAAAATGCACACAGTTGTTGGAACGCCACTGTCAGTTTCTCCATTCGTCTGGAACCTCGGCTGGTACTTCGTCGCAACGAAAGGCTGAAACCAATAAGTCCAATCGTCATTCAAATCACCATACAACCTCATCGTTTGCCATTACTAATTTGTCTTGTACCCTTTGTTCTAGTTCTGGTCATAAAATTACGAACTGTTCGCAGTTCAAGGCTATGAACAGCAATCAACGGTTCGATAATGTGAAACGCCTCGGTCTCTGAATCAATTGTCTTGGAAACGGCCATAGAGTGGCACAATGCTCATCGACTCATCGTTGCCGTACCTGTAATCGGAATCTTCATTCAACCTTGCATCACTCTCAGCCGCAACAAACACCACAATCGTCAGAAGGACAAACTTCAACTCCAGCACAACAAACACAATCATCGCTACCCTCCTGGCCACCTACTGCTAGTCAGTCTCATCAAGCAGCGTCTCATTCGCACATGGAAGTAGCAGCAGAGGATCAGATACTGTTAGCGACAGCGATGGTATTGGTCAAGGATGTCTCAGGTGAATACAAACTTGGTAGAGCATTGCTTGATTCGTGTTCGCAGGTTAATTTTGTAACCGAGAACTTCGCTCAAAAACTTCGCCTTCGTCGTGAAAGGCACCACATCGGAATCCGCAGTATCGGAGAGTCCCTTACTAACCTTAAGGCTCGTACGACGACTTCTATTAAGTCGCGCACATCTGGCTATCAGCTAACTCTCCAGTTCGGAATAACCTCTCACATTGCCTACCAGCCAGATAGTGAGATCGACATATCAAATTGGAACCTACCTGCCAATACTCCACTGGCAGATGAATCGTTCTTTAGGTCTAGGCGCATTGATTTGTTATTGGGAACCGAAGCCTTCTATGGAGCTCTTGCTGTTGGCCAGATTCGCATTGGTCCCAATCTTCCCACGTGGCAGAAGACTCTGTTCGGTTGGGTTGTTGCTGGGAGGTACCAACGCCAGCAGAATATACAGCCATCGTTGTGCTTGGTGACTGTAGAAGAGGCGATCGACAAAAACTTACAGCAGTTATGGAAGGTTGACTTAATCGGCGATTCAAGAGCTAAAAGTCTCCCAACTCATCGTCGCTGTGAGGAACACTATAGGGATACAACACAGAAGGATGCCAGTGGGCGAATTGTCGTGCGCTTGCCATTCCAAGAAGACCCAAACTGTCTTGGAAATTCAGTCGATACAGCTCGTAATCGATTTTATGCCATTGAGAGACGTCTTGCTCGTTTACCGGAGATTCGCTCGCAGTATCTATCGTTTATGCAGGAATATGAAAGTCTTGGTCACATGTCCATAGTACCGAAGCCAAACTTAGAGGAACCACATTATTATTTCCTCACCATTTCGTTCTCAAGCCAAGCAGCACCTCGACGAAGCTCAGAGTCGTATTTGACGCTTCTTGCCGTACAACATCGCAGAAGTCACTTAACGATATTCTGTTAGTCGGTCCGACCATTCAGGATGATTTGTACCTGCAATTGCTACGATTCCGCATGCATAGGTTCGGCATCACTGCTGACGTCACTAAGATGTATAGACAGGTGCCTGTGGGGGAAGGATCGAAAATTCCAGTATATTTTGTGGCGAACGTCCCCAAATGCCGATCTTCAAACCTATCAACTCAATACCGTAACATATGGGACCGCGTCCGCCCCATACCTCGCAACTCGTAGTTTGCATCACTTGGCGGATGATTGTAAGGATATGTGGCCCTTAGGAGCTGCGGCTGTTAAAAAGGCGTTTTGATGTTGATGATCTTCTGGGAGGGGCTGATGAAATAGAAACTCTTCTCAAACTCAAAACAGACATCACAGCTACCCTCGCTTATGGTCAGTTTCCCTTATGCAAATAGCATTTCAATCATCCAGTCGTGATGGAAGATGACTCTATTAAGAAACTAAACACATCAGACAATGAGAGTAGTAGCACACTCGGCGTAACGTGGCATCAACAAATTGATGTATTTAGCTTTACCTTCACTCCCAAGGAAATCTTTGCCACCAACACAAAACGAACAATCTTATCCACTGCATCATCGCTATTCGATCCAATCGGTCTGCTGTCGCCGCTAGTCATCGTCGCTAAGATTATTCTTCAGGAGTTGTGGCTGTTAGAACTGGGTTGGGACGAGTCTATTTAACAGACTCTAAGCACGCATGGAGCAACTGTTTGGAGTCATTGAATTCACTCTCGTCACTATCGGTACCGCGGTTTTGTTTGCAGCCCAACGCCAGGACTATTCAACTGCATGGATTTTGCGATGCCTCGATTCGGGCATACGGCTGCTGTATTTATGTGCGCACTGAGAATTCGCTAGGACAGGTCGCAGTGAAATTGTTCACGTCTAAGTCGAGAGTAGCACCAGTGAAGAAACAGTCTCTTCCGAAGCTTGAACTGTGCGGCGCACATTTGCTGTCTCAGCTGTTCTACAAAATCAAGGATATATTCTCTGAACACAACATCACGTCATATTTTTGGAGCGACTCACAGCTCGTATTGCATTGGCTGCAACAACACTCAACCTTATCGACCTTTGTTGGGAATAGGGTTTCTGACATTCAGGAGATGACGTCTGGTGGGAAGTGGCGCTACGTCCCAACATATCAAAATCCAGCTGATCTTCTGTCGCGAGGCTGCAACGTTAGCGAGCTTATCAAATCGACATGGTTTTCTGGTCCCTTATTTTTGTTTGAAGATTCGTTGAAATGGCCCACCAGCAGTAAACAGCTTGTCATTAACATGGACGTGGTCAACTCGGAGAAGTGGAAAAGCATGTTCACCGCGGTACAGGAGAGAAATTATATCCTCGAGATAGTCGATAATGTCAGCTCGTACAGTCATAGTCTTCGTCTCATTGCCTGGATGGTAAGGTTCATAAAGAGATGTCGGAAGCAATCGACGCCTACCACATCCTCACCGACACCAAATGAGCTTCGTTTTGCGTCGCACTGCCTTATTTGGAACATTCAACAAACTCATTTCACAGAAGATATTCGTTTACTTCAGAAGCAAAAACCATTGAAGAGTAGTTTGAAGTTTCTTACTCCCTTTTTAGAACTCGTAAATGGATTCGAGCTCGTCAAGGTTGGTGGACGATTGGTATATTCAGACCTACCAGACGGTCAAAAACATCCGTTGCTGCTGCCTAGCCAGTCTAAACTTGTTTGGAATTATATTCGTCACTTGCATATTCGCAACTATCACGCTGGCCCTAAGGCCTTATTCGCTCTCATTCGTTTGGAATACTGGATCGTTAATGCCAGAGACTTGGCACGTCGAATTGTCCGCTCCTGTGTACACTGTGTTCGCTACAGACCAAAGCTGCTACACCAACTTATGGGCTCATTACCACCATCTCGACTCTCTCCTGCCCGACCGTTTGAACGCTGTGGAGTGGATTTTTGTGGACCCATTAATACCTATCTACGGATTCGAGGAAAGGGGCCTACAAAATCGTACTTGGCCGTGTTCGTTTGCCTTCTCACCAAAGCCGTTCACATTGAAGTAGTTTCGGACTTATCAACGAAGGCGTTCTTGAATGCATTGAAGCGGATGGAAGGTCGTCGAAAATTCCCGGCAGACATATTTTCTGATAATGCCACTAATTTTGTTGGGCATCAAATCAACTGCTTGAACTCAAAAGGTTTATGTTCAAAAAGGAGACCCAAGATGAAATTTATAGATTTTGCGCCACAGATTTTATTAATTTCCACTTTATTCCTCCCAGGGCACCTCACTTCGGAGGCCTTTGGGAAGCGGCCGTCAAGAGTGCGAAAGGGCTCTTGAATCGAACATTGGCAAACACAAGGTTTACGTTTGAAGAACTGAGCACCGTCGTAGTGGAGATAGAAGCCATCCTTAACTCGCGCCCGATATCACCACTCTCGTCAGACCCGAACGACTTCAACGCTCTTACGGCTGGTCACCTCTTGGTTGGCGAATCATTGCGTTAGTTGCCTGAGAGATCCCTCGAAAACGTCAAGTTGTCGAATTTGGACCGCTACGACATGATCACCGCCGTCAAGCAACGGTTTTGGCAGCAATGGTCGATGGATTACGTCAACGAATTGCGATCTCGCACGAAATGGACAGCACCCTCAACGAATCTCACTGAGGGCACAATGGTCATCATTCATGAGGACAACCTGCCCCCACTACGCTGGAAACTAGGCCGAGTGCAGTCTACAGTGCTCGGAAGGGATGGTCGTGTACGCGTGGTGCACCTCCGCACCGCGAATGGAACTTGCTGCAGGCCAGTACACAAGTTGGCAATTCTTCCGGTAGTTTGAAAGCAATCCTTTCAACGGGGCCGGGATGTTCGATCAAACTCATAAGGCCATAATATAATATAATAATCACTTAAATGACCCTCGCCTTGTAGTACCTTACGCTCATTTTTACTCTCTTTGTTACGCTCTTCCACTAAATTTGTAATTGAATTCACCACACAGAAGCCCGCTTATGCTCAGTGCTCATGCACTTAGAAACCAAATAAATAGTCATTGGCTAGCACTCAACTGAACCCCCTCGACTTTTTCGGACTATTATTGGATTCCAGCAGATTTCTTCGCATCGAGTTAATTAGCTCACCTTGGAAATTGACACACCCCCATCCTTGAACAAC